>NC_090923.1:536010701-546010701 GCF_040938575.1 Ambystoma mexicanum | reverse complement strand
ACTATGGGAGGCAGCCCACGCAAGGCCCTAGTCTGCTCCTCCATGGCTGCAAGCAAGCGGGTGTGGTAGGTCTGGTTCTGGAGGATGAGTGTGCGGAGGTCCCCATGCAACAACTCACGGGATGCCCGGACCTCCGCCCTCGTTGCCTGCATCTCAGCTGAGAGCGTAAGGGTGAGACGCTCCAGCTGCTGTTCTGTCCTTTGGTGTGTTGAAGCCTCAAGCTCAACAAGAGTCGTCCTGAGGTAAAGGAGCTCCTGCCTCAGGGCTTCCCTGTGGCCCTGGGACTCAATGGAGATGGCCTCCTGCAGAGTCGCCAGTGCCGCCCGCCTGTCCCTGTTGGACCCCAACATGTCCTCCCTGTGTGACTGGCAGATGGGGTCGGTTGCCTGCTGTAGTCGCTCCATCAGCCTTTCAGGGGGGACAATGGAAGTGGCCACCCTATCCATGGCCTGAGCCATCATCTCGGATGATGCTGCCTGTTGGGTTGCCATACCGTAAATAGATTGCTCCCATGCGGTATTGCCAGGTGGCGTACGGCCACCACGTCGGCGGGCACCAGACCTGTCTGGGGCAAGGCGAACTGCGCCTTGCTGTGCCGGCACTGCCTGAGGCTGCAGGACTGCATTCCCCCTCTGATCTGCTGGCCCAGAAACAGGATCAGATGTCGCGGAGTGTGACCCTGCATCCGTAACCACCAAAGGCGTAGCTGCCAACACTGACATCCCCATTGAGGGTTCTGACCCTGGTGCAGGTGGGTGGGACAGAACAGAATCCCTCCCTGGAACACTCACCTGCGACGGCACGTAGGTTTCATCCGAATAAACACCTGAGTACAGCTCGGGGGAGGTGCAGCCAGAGACACCCCTTGAGAGCACAACCTGCAGCAGTTGTGGGTTCTCACCCACCACCACACCACGTCCCTCACTGGTGGTTGCTCGGCCCTCGGACCCCTCCTGGGTCTGCACCATCTCCACAACCCCAGCAGTATCAGGTGTGTCTTCCCCTGCAAAGACATACAAACAAAGAAATGGAAACAGGCATTAGCACCATGGCACACAATGAGGGCTGAGAAGCAAGAGAACCAGTACTTGATTGACACATGTCCCACATGACTGAAACCCTCCCATGCATGCACCCTCACTGCATATGAAGGGCAGGCAAATGGCACACACTGATGACACCAAGATGGAAGATGAACACATTTTCTGCATGCTGCCTGGCAGTGGCATCACACATTGGCCTGTGATTGCCAGGTGAGACACACATGCCATCACACAGATGGCATGTACCATTGCTATTGAGTGAAGATGGAGAGGAGGGCAGCACCTATTCATTCAGTCCAGTTCCCGCATGTAATAGCTCTTCTAATTCAAACAGGTCAGATTTTTCACCTGGAGCTGCCAGTCCGAAATGGTCCAATTGCACAGGGACATGTGTGAACAAATGATATCCAGGTAACAAAGTCACTCCACTTTACCATAGCCATGTCAGACATGTGACTAGAGGACTGCGACATGCCTAGTAAAAGTGGTGGAATGCAAACAATCTGACTGAATGAACAGTGAAAAATAAGCAACAATGTTGTGGCAAGGTGACACTTCAAGGGCAACTGGCGTGCAGTTGGGCTAGTTGTCTACTGTTGGCAGAAGGGATACTGCTATGGCCAAATGTAGCTGCGCAGGATGTATTGCATGAAGCACATGGCTGACCCATACGACTCAGGCGCACACACTCTCACCTGGCACACAAACAGAAGCCCTCACACACACCATGCACATGGATGACACACACATGCATGTGCACTCACCGGACAATGCCTCGTAATCAGGCAGATCTCCCACGCCTTGGATCTGTTCCTCCGTGACGTAGGTCCCAGCGACTGACTCATGTGGAGTGAGTATCATGTCTACTACTGGAAACCCACCTCCAGTCACTAGAGTTGCGGCATGACTTGAGGCCAGCTTACTCTTTGCCCTGCGCTTTAGGTCATTCCAGCGCTTATAGCAATCATTGGCTGTGCACCTCACGATTCCAAGGGCACTTACGATGTCCGCAACGGTCTGCCAGTGTGCCTGGCGTTGTGCAGGTGTGGTCTTGGATCCTGCAACAATGACCATCTCGTTGTCATGTGCGGACACATACTCGACAAGTGCATTCAGTTCGTCATCCGTGAAGCTGGGATTCCTCGACGGGCCGTGTCTGGGGCATCAGCCTGTGCCGGACGAGCACTCTTCCTCTTCCGCTTGGAAGGTGGTGGTGATCCTGAGTGTCATGCGCCGCTCTGGACACTAGGGGCAGGAGCCCTGGTGGACTCTGTATCAGGAGTGTGGGATTGCACACTCAGCATGGGAGTTGGTGCAGGCATTGGCTCAAGTGTGATGGTGTCAGCGGGAATGTCAGCAGGATGAACTAGGACCGACACTGTCCTGGCTGGGTGTGTGAGGGCTGGGGTGGATGGAGCCGCAGCTGCCCCTGCAGCCTCTCCGCCCTGCCTACTTGGGGCAGCAGATGACCTTGCTGCCCCAGATGCATGTGGCATGGTGACATCAACGTGCACCAGTGCACGTGTCATAGGCCTGCTGACCTGGAAGTCGGCCATGGAGTCAGCCAGGTCTGGTGCCACAATGGGCTGGTCCAACAAGGGCTGAGCATGGATGGTGTCAGCCACATCAGCCTCAACGGGAGGGGGGATTATGGGTGCCCTTGACTGGTCCTCCACACATGGGGGGACAGGCTCACCCTGCAAGTAACGACCACGTCCCCTACCGGATCCACCACGGCCACCACTTGTGGCTCTTCCACCTTTGCCACCCTTACGGAATCCTCGCCTCCCAGCCATGGCACTGATGTAAATGTGCGTATGGGAGTGGCTGTAAACTATTGTCCTGGGCAATTGGGGGTCAAAGGTGTTGGGTACCAGATGGTAATTGTACCCTAGTGCTCTTGCAAGGCTGAATGTAACCCCTGGGGAAAGATGACGGGTCACGCTACGCACAGGAGCCCCAAAAAAGGGAGATGACGTGCACGCAACCCCTCCTAGACCACGTGTGCAGAAAGAAAAAGCTGCACTACGCTGTGGCACCCAGTAACACAAGAATGAACGTATGTGTGTCAGACGCAGCCTAGAATGACCTCTGAAGGGGTAGGCTACACACGGGGCAAGCACAGATGTTAGATACGTGCGTGACTCACCGTCTGCCAGGTAAAAGAGCGTGAAAAAGGAGCGCGTTTGGTTGGCAACACCCCCGCCAAAAGAAGATTTGTACGCTGTCTGAGGAGACAGGACAACAGTAGAAGGGAACACTGTTTGAGGGAACAGGCCCAGGTAAACCAGTAAAAGAGAAAAAAGAGAAAAAGCTGTCAGAGGTAACAGGGAATACGAACTTGAAACGCTGTGAAGTAAATCGCGTGTGAAACGACAAGAAGTACAGAATTCACCCACTCGCTCTCCACGAAAAGCACGTACAAGGAAATGGTGTTCTACACGTACCTTTTATACAGGCCCACACGTCCAGCGTCACTTACGCGGCGTGTACGCGCTAGGGCCATTTCCACCAATTACACGCTTTGTCACTTCTGCGTGTAGGGCCATTTCCACCAATTACACGCTTTGTCACTTCTGCGTGTAGTGCCATTTCCACCAATTACACGCTTTGTCACTGCCGCGTGTACGCGCTAGGCCCATTCCCACCAATTACACGCGATGACACTCTGACGTGCTGTCCAATTACACGCGATGACACTCTGACGTGCAGTCTTTCCACGTGTGCTCTGTCATCACGTGCTGTGTGGGAAACACCCGTGCGGGTCACGTCACAGACGCGCTTACGCGCTGAGGGCCTTTGGTCCAATAGAATCGCGTATGCGTGCTGACGCGTTTACGCGCTGAGGGCCTTTGGTCCAATAGAATCGCGTATGCGTGCTGACGCGCTAAGGGCCTTTCCTCGATTTTCACGCTGACGTGCAGGATTTTCACGTGCCAAATCACTCCGTACCAAGCTGGCCACGCGTAAGCACACGGAAGACCACGCTCCTGCCCAGATGGCCGAACTACTGCCCCCCAGAGCCCCGAGCACGCTCCCACCTGCCATCTGCTGCTGCCTGACTGCCTGCTGCCCACGTGCACTGCCATTTGCTGCCTGCACATCAGCCAGGGGTGCTGTTGCTGTGACCACCCCTGCTGGAACTGAAGACTCCCGACTGGGATTCCATCGCTCCACAGCCCAGCCCCAGGACCCAGTTGCCCACCCACTCCTGCCTCTGGGGTTGTCATGTCGGGGCAAACACCATCTGTGACCACTGACAACCCCCGGCCAGAGAGGCAGAGGGGCACCAGCTTCAGTGCCACCGAAGTTGGTGTCCTGGTGGAGCAAGTCCTGGGGCAGTATGATGCCCTCTTCGGAAGTTCCCGCGCCGACAAGGAAGGACGGACTCGGATCTGGACTGACATCGTGACTGCCATCAACGCGGAGGGGGTGGCAGTCCGCGACTTACAACATGTCAGGAAGCGCTGGGAGGACTTCAGGTCCAGGACCCTGAACAAGGCCCGGCGCCTCTTGAAGGCAGCGGATGCCAAGGGGCGCCGGGGCCACTTGTCGGAAGAACAGATGAGGGTCCTGGAACGCATATCCCCAGCGCTCCACGTCCAGGTCCTGGAGAAGCAGACCCGTCTGGAGTCGAGTGGTGAGTGTACATGCATCCTGATTGTGAGCAGTGCGTGTGGTGATTATTCGGTAGTGTGCAGGTTGCACATCTGTTTGTATGGGGTCGAGTATGGGTGGGGGTGTACAGGGCCGTGGGGCTGACACATGCGAGGGCTGTAATGTGTGAGACATGGATGGTGCTTGTGTGTGTAGGCTTGCATGCCAAATGCAGTTGTGCGTGCACACATGTTTGGATGAATGTGTATGTAAGTAGACATGTCCGTGATGTCACGCATGTATGTTGTTTTCGGCTGCATGTATGAGCACTGTGTACATGTGCATGTATTTGACAAGGGTGCAACAGTGATGCAACATGGATGCATGTGACAGCGGTATGTGGAAGCCTGATTGGCAGATGTGACATGGATGCCCGTCTGAACAGTGCGACACTTGGCAGAGGTGTACACATGCATGCAAGTGTGGTGGTGTGTGTACATGTGTGGTGCACTTCCTGTGTTGCATGTGATGTCTGGCTCACCTTTGGCTGCTCATGCTGTTGTATGTGTACGGATGGTGGTGGCAGTTGTGATATGGCTGTGGTATGGCTCATGTGTGCGAGTTGCAATGACATGTGTGTTGGGGATTGTGATGACATGTCTGAGGTTTGCCAATGCCACTCATGTGCAACTGTCATGTGTGTATGTGTCCATTGTACAGTGCCCTGATGCCTGTGTTTTGTTTCTCCCTGTCTGCAGCGTCAACTGATGAAGAGGGCGGAGAAGGTGCTGTGGAGCACAGCGGCGGGGATCCCACCGCCAGCCGGAGACGCAAGGCCCGGCTCCCCTCCCGTGTTGTCATCTCGTCGGGGAGTGAGGAGTCCGGTGCCGCGTCCCAGGCCGCAGCTGCCGGGGGGAGGTCCAAGAGGCGGAGGCTGGAGTTGGACTCCTCTGCAGCAGAAGGGGCAGCTGGGACCCCACAGGGCCCAACAGGAGAAGATGGCACAGAGTCATCCAGGTTGGTGGGGGGTTTGGTGGAGGAGGAGGCCGTGCAAGCACCAGAGACGGGGTCTGGAGGTGGGGATCCCACTGGTGCTAGTGGTGCAGTACAGGACCAGGGACAGGAGGCAGCACAGGCCGCCGCGGAGGTGCCTGTGTGCAATCCTGTCCCCGATCCTGTCCCTGCATCATCTTGCACCAGCAGGGATGCCTACGTCCAGACCCGTTTTCAGGCAGGGGATGAGCTGACGTCAACTGGCCTTCCTCTGCCTGCGGACGTGGCTATCCAGGTCCGGGTTGAGCCTGTCCTGGCTGGTGTGGCGTTGCGTCAACGGGCCATGCGAGGTGACCTGCAGTCTTTTCATGGAGAGACTGCACGTCATCTCGAATGGCTCGTTGACCACGTCAGCCTGCTGGGACAGGTCACCCAGGCCGGATTCCTCCGTCTGATGGGGCTTGCTCCGACCCCCTCCTCAACTGGACCCCCTACACGCCAGTCATCCTCTGTGCCATCTTCCCACCCATCAGTCACCTAGGTGCCCTGTGGAGCTGCCTCTGACGGTGCGGCCAGGCTGGTGGAGGAGGCATCCCTGCCACAGTCGGGAGTCGGAGGTCCAGCAGGGGTGGCCACATCAACAACTGCACCCCAGCCGGCGGAGGATGTGCAGGCAGCAGGAGGCAGTGCACGGGCAGATGCAGAGCAGCAGCAGCAACATGGTGGGAGCCATGAAGGCTCGGGGCCTTTGACATCGGAGGGGCAGGCATCGGCCGGAGGGCAGGAGGACCCAGGACAGAGAGTGTCTTCCGTGTGGCAGCGGTTGGGCCACGCCATAGGTGCGGAGCGGCGGCGGGCGGAAGAGGCGCGGCTCACAATGGTCAGGGCAGAGAACTCCATGCGGAGGGCCCTGAGGCGGGCCGAGTGCCTCGAGGCAATCCGCAGGGGGTTGGAGGAGGACACGGCGTCGTCCCTGCAGACCCTCGGGGCCATGGAACTGGACCACCTCCGGGACATCGAACAGGAGTTCGATGATGCCCTGGCCCGGAACACCACGGAGTGAACCGCTGGACTTGCCCGCCACCTTTGTATATAGTTCTTTAGTTTTAGGTTTCCTTTCTTTCTTATTATGATTTGGAGTCGACGGACACTGCTCCACTTTTTGTATATAGTTGCATTTTAGTTAGGTTTTTTTGTAGGTTTCCTTTGTTCAGTTGGGCTCATGGACCCTTGGAAGTTTTTTACATGTTTCTTAATTGGATAGATATTTTTTTACATTTGACTTTGGACATTTTATTGGATTCGGATTTGCTTTTTTTTTTTTTATACGGACATGCAGCTTATTTTTTCTCATTCCCATTGTAGTTTGTTTCATTTCTTTAGCATTCTTTCTTTTTTTCAATACAATTTTGTTTTCATACTTCACTGTGTGGTATCATCTCATTGGTTTCATGCATGTCATGTTGGGTGTTTTCCCATTCAATTGCAACCATTGTGTGTGACGGACATGGGTTCATTAGCTTCATGAACATTGGGGGTGTAACATGTAATTTCCATTTCCATGTGGGTGAATGGGTTACTTGGTAGGGCTTTTTGGCTGTGGAGGCTGACCATAACGCACATGACTGGGGATTGTGAGGACCTGGTGGAGGGTGCCCCTGGATGCTGGGGGGTGGGGGTGCAGGGGGACATGAGTGGGGGCCCGGTGGAGGGTGCCCCTGGTGGCTGGGGGGTGGGGGTGGTGGGAGACATGGGTGGGGGCCTGGTGGAGGGTGCCCCTGCACTGCTGGGGGGTGGGGGTGGTGGGAGACATGAGTGGGGGCCTGGTGGAGGGTGCCCCTGCACTGCTGGGGGGTGGGGGTGGTGGGAGACATGAGTGGGGGCCTGGTGGAGGGTGCCCCTGGTGGCTGGGGGGTGGGGGTGGTGGGAGACATGAGTGGGGGCCTGGTGGAGGGTGCCCCTGGTGGCTGGGGGGTGGGGGTGGTGGGAGACATGAGTGGGGGCCTGGTGGCGGGTGCCCCTGCACTGCTGGGGGGTGGGGGTGGTGGGAGACATGAGTGGGGGCCTGGTGGAGGCTGTCCCTGCACTGCTGGGGGTGAGGGTGGTGGGAGACATGAGTGGGGGCCTGGTGGGGGCTGCCCATGGTGGCTGGGGGCTGGGGGTGGTGGGAGACATGAGTGGGGGCCTGGTGGAGGGTGCCCCTGCACTGCTGGGGGGTGGGGGTGGTGGGAGACATGAGTGGGGGCCTGGTGGGGGCTGGCCATCGTGGCTGGGGGGTGGGGGTGGTGGGAGACATGGGTGTGGGCCTGGTGGAGGGTGCCCCTGGTGGCTGGGGGGTGGGGGTGGTGGTAGACATGAGTGGGGGCCTGGTGGAGGGTGCCCCTGCACTGCTGGGGGGTGGGGGTGGTGGGAGACATGAGTGGGGGCCTGGTGGAGGCTGCCCCTGCACTGCTGGGGGGTGGGGGTGGTGGGAGACATGGGTGGGGGCCTGGTGGAGGGTGCCCCTGCACTGCTGGGGGGTGGGGGTGGTGGGAGACATGAGTGGGGGCCTGGTGGAGGGTGCCCCTGGATGCTGGGGGGTGGGGGTGCAGGGGGACATGAGTGGGGGCCTGGTGGGGGCTGGCCATGGTGGCTGGGGGTGGTGGGAGACATGGGTGGGGGCCTGGTAGAGGGTGCCCCTGGTGGCTGGGGGGTGGGGGTAGACATGAGTGGGGGCCTGGTGGAGGGTGCCCCTGCACTGCTGGGGGGTGGGGGTGGTGGGAGACATGAGTGGGGGCCTGGTGGAGGCTGCCCCTGCACTGCTGGGGGGTGGGGGTGGTGGGAGACATGAGTGGGGGCCTGGTGGAGGGTGCCCCTGGTGGCTGGAGGGTGGGGGTGGTGGGAGACATGAGTGGGGGCCTGGTGGAGGGTGCCCCTGCACTGCTGGGGGGTGGGCGTGGTGGGAGACATGAGTGGGGGCCTGGTGGGGGCTGGCCATGGTGGCTGGCGGGTGGGGGTGGTGGGGGACATGTATTGTTGATCAGTAGTGCAAGGTGACATGTGGGTTGGCTGGGGGGCATGCCCATGGTGGATGGGCTGCCTGCGGGACATGAGCAGGGGTGCAGGGTAGTCCCCTGTGGTGTGGGCTGCCTGCAGGGGCCGTGGAGGTTGTGGAGCGTACACCTGGGAGGACCCACATGGCCAATTCACGTGTAGTACTCCCCAGAACCCCTAAAATACACATACCCTGCTGAAATCGCGTGTGGAACTTCCCGCGCACCCCTGAAATACACGTACCCTGCTGAAATTGCGTGTGGAACTTCCCGCGCACCCCTGAAATACACGTACCCTGCTCGCACTGGGCCAATCGCGTGTGGAACTTCCCGCGCACCCCTGAAATACACGTACCCTGCTGAAACCGCGTGTGGAACTTCCCGCGCACCCCTGAAATACACGTACCCTGCTCGCACTGGGCCAATCGCGTGTGGAACTTCCCGCGCACCCCTGAAATACACGTACCCTGCTGAAATCGCGTGTGGAACTTCCCGCGCACCCCTGAAATACACGTACCCTGCTCGCACTGGGCCAATCGCGTGTGGAACTTCCCGCGCACCCCTGAAATGCACGTACCCTGCTGAAATCGCGTGTGGAACTTCCCGCGCACCCCTGAAATACACGTACCCTGCTGAAATCGCGTGTGGAACTTCCCGCGCACCCCTGAAATACACGTACCCTGCTGAAATCGCGTGTGGAACTTCCCGCGCACCCCTGAAATACACGTACCCTGCTCGCACTGGGCCAATCGCGTGTGGAACTTCCCGCGCACCCCTGAAATACACGTACCCTGCTGAAATCGCGTGTGGAACTTCCCGCGCACCCCTGGAATACACATACCCTGCTGAAATCGTGTGTGGAACTTCCCGCGCACCCCTGAAATACACGTACCCTGCTGAAATCGCGTGTGGAACTTCCCGCGCACCCATGGAATACACGTACCCTGCTCGCACTGGGCCAATCGCGTGTGGAACTTCCCGCGGACCCCTGAAATACACGTACCCTGCCGAAATCGCGTGTGGAACTTCCCGCGCACCCCTGAAATACACATACCCTGCCGAAATCGCGTGTGAGACTTCCCGCGCACCCCGGTATACACGCACACATATTTTTTGTCAGCGGGTGTCCGTGTTTGTGGGTACCCCTTTGCACGTCATTTGTTCTGGAGGGCCACAGTATAGGACATTCATCATGGCTGTATATAGGTGCTATTTGTTGGCGCACCTTTTGGCGCACATTTCTTCCAGGCGCAGAGACGCTACCGCCTGCTTTCTTGTGGCGGTCGTGTTTGTGCCTGTGCGCTGGTTTGAGCGTGTGCTTTTTTGCCCTATTCTATTCCATGAATACGTGTTGTAGGCGAGCGTGTGGGCGTTCCGTGCACTTGTACCCTGTACTTCCCCCGTGACGCCCACGTTTTGGCAAGTTGTTCTGTTCCCCATTCCGAGTGTTACGCCCCGTGTTCCGCCTACTTTTGTTGCGTGCGCCGCGCTATGTGTGATTTTCGCTGTGGCCTGTGCGATTTTCGCTGTGACCTGGCGCACGCAGTTAGATGGCCTGTGCGCCGCGCACTTTTTTATCGCACATCCGATGGTTTTCTCGCGCACGGCCTTCCATGAATCGATGTGCGCTACTTTTCGTGCGATTTTCGCACTTGCACTGCGATTTTCGCTATTCCACTGCGATTCGCACGTTTTTGCCCACTTGCGCCGCGCTAATTATTCCATGAATCGGCTTGTGAATTGGTGCAGATTTAATGTCATCACTTTCCCATTTTCATAAATGGCGTATTTCTGTATTAAGCATAAAATGAAGAAGGTGTCGGCAGGGGGAATAGACTTGCATGACTGGACACAAGAGGCATGCTTATTGGGCATGGTCTCCGTACTAGAGGCGAGGCTCACCTCAACAGGATGAAGACTTTATATGTGTTTTGGCTAAGCCCAGGATAGCGAATGCGTGGAAAGCGGCTGGAGGATCAAGGATCGAGGCGTGGTGAGGGGACCTGAAGCAGTGGGCGGAGGCGCAGACGGCCGTATGGTACTGCGTGGTTTACACAGGGCAGAGAGAGGTTAGTGATGATGCAGCTGCATCATCACTTGCAGTAATTTGTTAGGATATGTCATTTAGAATGCGCCTGTACACAAGAGTTTCTAGGCGCAACAAGACAAGGGGGGGGTGGGGAATAGAGGGAGGACAAGACAACCGATCTCACAAGGCCTTGCGTCATTCAGATCGTGCAAGTGTGACAGCAAAAAAAAAGGGCAGTTGGATGGGAGAGGGGGAGTGCCAGGGAGAGGGAAGAGGGAAGTGCAATCAGGGCAGCATTGCTCTGAGTGAGTGCAGCCAGGGCAACGCTGCTCTAGGTAATTCCAAGGAGGCAGGGGGCTGTAGAGGATGGTTTCCAAACAACAGTTTTCCATGACCACCAGATTAGTAGCATGTTTAGCAGCCCAAATCTCAGATCTACACAGCATTACTGGGTGAATGAATAACTTGCTTTAGTACCGGAAATACATCGTGTGGATTGGCTCTTTTCCGAGCCATACTACACAGTATTCCCGTGTACGCCGTGCGTGCCGGGTACTCTGTTCCCGGCGAGGGGCGTGGTAGCCCCTTAGCCAATGAGGAGGCTCGAAACGTGGGAAATCCCTGCTCCGAGCCTCCCCATGGCTGGAGGCTGCCTTTGTCCCCCGCCGGGGACTCAGGTATGTTTTTTTTCCTCGACCCCCCTCCCCCGCAAACTATCTCCTCCCAACCCCACTTACCTTCTTTTTTCTTCTTTTCTTGGAGCAAACGCAATGGAAACGCTTCTGTTCCCAGCGCGTCCACTCCTGATGGCCGCCATGGAAAGGGAAAACAGACTACGTTTTCCCTTTCCAGGTGGCCATTTTTTTGCAACTTTTTTTTTTTCAAAACGCTTCGTCGTAACTACAGCCCCGGGGGCATTACCTGGGCAGTATTGGCCCGCCGCCTCGGGTCTTATTGCCACATAAGTTAAGTAGCGCAGATAAAGAGCAGCCTGTGTATTCTCTTGCAGAATTCAATATTCCTCATGTAACTGTTGGACCCTCACTTCTATTTTTTTCAAATGCAAATTCCAAGTTAAATGATGGTCAATAGTAAGACCAAGGTAATCATAAGTAGACACTTGCTCAATAGGTTGCTTTCCAATTGTCATAGATAGTTTCTTCAATACCTTGAGGTTACCAGTACTAAAGACTATACATTTATTTTTTGCAAAAGTAATGGAGAGTGCATTAAGTCTGGTATAACCGAGGAGTTCATCTAAGGAGTGTTGTAGGCCTCTGGGTGTATAATCGAACCGGATGAGGTTGTCCGCTTATCCAAGCCAGGGAATCCTTGAGGTGCCCAATCTGGGAGAAAAAGCCTTGCCTGTGTACAAAGCTTCAGATAAATTCCTGTTTTCAACCAATGTATGTGTCGATACAGTCCGCCGTGAAACCCGAATTAGAAAGTCTAATTTTTACTTTGGTACCTCAGTATAGAGCAATAAGCATTTTCAGTTACCTTGGTAAAAGTGTCTGGGATCTAGCGCATAACACACTTTTTTTTTTCCCAATTAATGTCACAGAATTATGGCACCCAGCTCACTTTTCGACTCATAGACCCAGGGTTTGAGAGCTCAGATGGCTATTGATTTCAGACTCTCAGGGATATTGCCACCCAGCCCACTTTTTAGCTTCACCGAAAAGAAAGTACACGGTTCTTAGGGGGCCTGTCACCCTCCTTGGCTGATCAAACCTGTTTCACACTTGTGCCGCCAAGTAGTCTTCTTTGTTTCAGGTTTTTAGTAAGGCTGCGTTATTGTAAAGCACCAGCTATGGGTTGCCCTCCTTGGCAAACATGTCCTCTGGTCTCTCTGGTCCTCCCAGCACCTGCAATATAGCTGTCAACAGGTTCTCTGAAGTTTCTCCTTTATAGCATCTGGCAATAGTCAGGGTCTCTGATATAGCCCTCAGCAGACCCTTCACTATCTCTCCTTCTCATTGTCTGGTCTCTGCCAATGTCTCAGATAGTGCCGTCAACTGGATAGTAGCTCTCATTTCTCACACTCAAGTATCCCTCAATTGCTGGCTCTCTTCCTCACCGTTATTTCTCTTCTCTATCTGCTCCCAAATTAGTAGTCCATTCTGTGACACTCTCTGAAATGTTTGCAAGTTTTATGGGATAACTGATTATCTTGATTGTCCAAAGCTGATTATCTTGATTGTCCAAACAGCTCTCGAATAGGCTGCCCCGACATCACTCAATATTATCTATTAATGATAGGTTATTCCCTCTTACGTATCTCCGTCTGTCCAAGCATACTTCAATCTTCTAAGTGATTCCCTTTATGGCTGATTATAAATTATATATTCATTATTTTATCGGGAACCCTCCAAAACGTGTTATCATGCATAGCAACGATGTTTCAACTTAATAACGTGAACTAGTCTAATGATCCACATCATATTTCTCTGCAACAAGATGACACATTGCAATTCAACATGTTGGTTTTATTGCAGCAATACAATTTTCACTATATAATTGAATACCGTAATCACAATAAATACTTCATTTTATGCTTTTTTTTTTACAACTAAGAAAAGGCAGTAAAGAGGTTTGTCTTGTAGGCATGGCATAAATACAAGAAAAATTACATCATTCCCATCCATATTCCATACCTTCCCTTGGGTGTACATTACCACTTATACTATTCCCATCAGGTGAACACATCCAAGCGTACTACTGAGTTCAGTCCAATCTCTGTACACCACATGTACTAGCCAAACCCGGTCCGTAAACTATTAACCAAACCCCTTCCATGCTCCAGCCCAGGTGCCCTCCCTTCCCCATCTCACCTCCCTGATGCAGCTGGTGCCTGTCCCGTGCAGCAACATATTCAGTTGCACCATTATATCATCTCACTGCCTGCCATGAAGCCCTTCTCCTGAGGGTGCAAACAATGCCAGAGTTAACATGTTCCTTGCGGCTGCATCATCACTGACCTCTCTCTGCCCTGTGTAAACCACGCAGTGCCATACCATCGTCTGCGACTCCGCCCACTGCTTCAGGTCCCCCCACCACGCCTTGATCCTTGGTCCTCTAGCCGCTTTCCACGCAATCGCTATCCTGCGTTTAGCCAAAACACATATACGGCCCTTCCTCCTGTTGAGGTGAGCCTCCCCTCTCTTACAGAGAAACATGCCCAATAAGCACGCCTCTGGTGTCCAGTCATGCAAGTCTTAAACCCCCTGTCGACACCTTCATCATCTAATGCTTAATACAGAAATACCCCATTTATGAAAATGGGAAGGTGATGACATAACCGGCAAGGACATTCAATTTGTTTACATTGGAGAAAGGAAAACGTTATCTGGGACAATGCATTATATAATGACATGGCTATAGCCACTCTCAATTTAACGAGACACACAACCATACATTAACTTTTAAGTTTGCATCCTACCATAACAATGGGTATTTTTGAGATATTTGAATACAGGCACCAAGACCACTATCACAAACGATGCACATTGATCTATTTGTCAACTCAATGAAGGTTCACAATCACCACTGCCAATCATTATTCGATCATTTAAGGCAAAAGGAGAACTATTTTGTACCAGGAATTTATACTTAGGAACTGAAAGTAGAATATGATGCAGCCACAAAATTCATAATATTAATACTAACTTTCTGATTTTCTGTTTCCCTTTTGTCAATCGTAATTTTCCCATTCCCTTATATCTTGTTTGTCCTCTTGTTTCATTGATTTCTTCATAATAATGTTCATCTCTTATGCATGGGTCCTTATTGTAGCATAATCTAACAAAAACTTTTTTCTATGCATGGCATCATGATTTGATTTATGTTGATTTATTTACCTTGATTAACTAATTGTGTGGATTTTAATTTGCATGCACTTTATTGTTTGATGTTTTTGTTTTTCTGACACATTACTGTTTACATTGGAGAAAGGATAATGATATAACAGAGGGTCTATACATGCCAATGTATCAATTTGAAAGTACCCGAAACATCTTTGTAATTTTGAGCCCTGGAGAAGAGCAAGAACATGAAACATGTGTAGGGTCTACAGTACGAATCATTTAGCACAATGTGTTATATAATAAATCAGAATCCCATTTACCTATATAGACCTGTGATTTGAGTATCTCTGATTATTTATTTATCTGAAAAGACACAGAAGATGACATTGTACCTAGGTTTGGCACAATTTGAATCAAAGAGATGTTTTTCTAAAGGTTTGCACTATTTTTGAGGACGTACAGAGAAGTGCCCCCCTCTCTAGGTCAATGCGGCACCTATTAAATACATAAATTACGAGCACAGTTTGAAGTCTAACTTCTCTGACCTCAAAATCTTTTAATATGAGAGTGCCAGTGATATATGGCCTCATGAGTGCAGTGTCTGCCTTCCACAGCCACTGTGTCATGTTATGTTAAAGGACAATTGTACCGCGCACTATCACCACCGCAGGTGTCCCCCTGGCGGATCTGAAAAGGAAAGGGTGGGCTGGATTAGTAGGACCGAGTGGGAAAAGTGCAAGAGAGCAGTGATGTGCTGTTGGCATCATCAGTTAGGCTAGCACCATACACTGAGCTTACATGTCCTTTTCGGGTTGGTAGCCGTCGTGTTTTGTTGTGCAAGGTTATGCGTGATTTGTTTTGTTGTTGCGGTGTAGTGAACTTTGTGTGGTTTGCTGTGCTTTAGTGGTGTGGTTGTGTTTGGTTAGAGTATGAGATGAGTATGGAGAAGGGTGAGATATTTAGTGGGTTGGATAGTGGCATTGCTACCTAGGTGTGATACATGCTAATTTCCAATTTCTTTCTAGATGTGGGGCGTGGATATCTCCACAATTCTATCTAAATGTGGCACAGGCTAACACTCACAATCCGGTCCAGATGAGATGCAAGCCAGCATTCACAGTTTTATATAAATGTGGCAGAGGTTAACATACACAATCCTGTCTAGATGTGACGCAAGCTAATATCTGCCATTTTATCTAAATGTGGCAGAGGCTAGTATTCGCAATCCTGTCTAGATGTGACGCAAGCTAATATTGGCAATTGTATCTAAATGTGTTAAGGCTAATATTCACAATCCTGTCTAGATGTGACGCAAGCTAATATTTGAAATTTTATCTAAATATAACCGAGGCTAGCATTCACAATCCTGTCTAGATTCCATGCAAGCTAATATCCGCAATTTTATCTAAATGTGGTACAGGCTAATATTCACGATCCTGTCTAGATGTAACGCAAGCTAATATTCGCAATTTTATCTAAATGTGGTATAGGCTAATATACACAATCCTGTGTAGATGTGACGCAAGCTAATATTTGCAATTTTATCTAAATGTGGTACAGGCTAATATTCACGATCCTGTCTAGATGTGACGCAAGCTAATATTCGCAATTTTATCTAAATGTGGTATAGGCTAACATACACGATCCTGTCTAGATGTGACGCAAGCTAATATTGGCAATTTTATCTAAATGTGGTACAGGCTAATATTCACGATCCTGTCTAGATGTGACGCAAGCTAATATTCGCAATTTTATCTAAATGTGGTATAGGCTAATATACACAATCCTGTGTAGATGTGACGCAAGCTAATATTTGCAATTTTATCTAAATGTGGAAGAGGTTAGTATTCACAATCCTGTCTAGGTGTGATGCAAACTAATATTCACAATTCTCTCTGGGATGGCTAGCACAGTTAGGGTACAGTTCATCTAGATGTGAGAGGTGTTCAAGGCAATACAGTTGACAGCTCAGTAGATATAGATGTGGTTATGAACTCAGGGAAAATCGCCCAGCTCTTTAAGATAAGTTAGCAATACTTAGAGATGGGGGGTGATGCAGAATATACTCAAACATGAATAATCAAACTGACTCAGGAAGTTGGAAAATTCAACTGTTTTAAATGTCAATTATCTAAAACAGGGAGTTACAACAGACATCATCTGACATCGCACAGCAATCTCTCAAAACATTTCATAAACAACATCACTCTTATACTAAAACCTCATCACCATTGACGTCTACCTGCGTGGCAAACTACAAAAACCTACTTGGAATGATGATAGGCTTACAGGGAACATCTAGGTATATGTTCCATACTGGTTAAGGAAGGTGATTGGGTATCTAATATCAGGTGGGCAAATAAGCTCACCTCTAATATAGGTCATAATAAACGTCATTAAATACAAAACGTCCCATTGGTTACACAAACTATAAGGCTCTCTATTAGATGTCCTTCAATAATTGGTTGGCACCCTTGTACCCCTCTGTAATATTTCACATGCGTAAGCAGCACGCAGGCTGGCCCCCAGGTGCTTGGTAGGCTGGCCCTAACCATAGCTTCCCACCAATTAGCCTTACTATCCATCATCACTCTGCTGTCTGCCAGTCAATTAAGGCTTTGAAGATTGGCCTTGAGTTTGTTCTTCGTGCCTGGGAATATGAGGGAGTGTAGGCACCCCCTGCCTCCCAGTTTCGATTCAGCTCAGTCAGTGTCTATTTTCATCCATTCACGTGACTGCAGACCATGATTTCAGAGCATTTTGATGTATTAAACTCTATTAAATGAAGAACCTCTGACATCTTTAGTGTTCGTCCACCACATCTCAGCAGGAGTTTGTTCTGTTCACATGTTAATTGCAACTTCTGTAAGAACACTCTGACTCGTGGTGGCCTTGACTTCTTGGTGTTAGGCCAACCAGGACCCTTCTTTGATTCACCTCCATGATTAAGCTTTCAATTTTCACACTGAAAAATTCTTTCTGTTCACAGCGTCTAGCTCTGCTAAAGTGCATTATGGAATATCTGTAGTCCATGCATTCCTACACGTATACGCACATCCCTCCTGAGAGAACAAGTTGGGAAGATCCAGAAGAAAAACGTGAAACTTCCTGGACAGATTCTCCAGATTTGAGAACCAGAACATGGCTGTCACCAGGGAGCTTTAAAAATGAGCACATGCCACGGTCTCCCAGAACGTCTGGAGTCCCCATTGAATTAGTGGAAGAGGAGGCCAAAGCTAATGCCGCCATTCCATCCAACGAGATCTCAAAGGCATCCCATAGGGGGAGGCAAGGTTTGGACTCCTGGCATTGGACTAACACTTCTTGATAACGCCCATGGCAATCTGGACCACCAGTGGGCAATTAACTTGGTTAATAGGCTCAGAGCAACTTGCTGGTGTAGATCCCACTAGTGGTTGACTGCCAGCAGGTGGTTTGGGTGTTCTGCATTGCCTGCTTCTGGGCATTCTACCGTCTGAAGCCAAATGTGATGAATGGCTCATTCCCACATTTTGACTGCCAACAAGGTGAGCTGCACTGACTTTGTGCCCTCCTGTTTGTTGATGTAGAGCATTGGTATTGAGTTGGCCTTGCGTATACAGACTCTTGTTCTGAATGTTTAGCAAAAATGACTTCAGAGCCAGAAATATTGAATTAAATTCTAAGAAGCTAATTTGTTTCTGCTCTTTTGAGGACGTGAGGTCGAGAACTCAGCTGATTCTTGGTAGCTCCCCATCCCAGGAGCGATGAGTCCATGGTAATGTTCACCAGAGGGTGTGCACCCAAATGGCTGGTGCCAAATTCTGTGCGTTGTACCACCAAATAAAATCCGAACTTGTGTCCTTTAGTGTCTGGACCAACTGGGTTTGTGCTTCTGAATATAGGGACAAGGACTTTCTGGGCTAGTGGAGTTTCATGCATTTTGAGCCTGGCCTTGAGCACTGCTTGTACGTGTGAGACACAGGGGGTAATGGCCTTTGAAACAACACACTCTTGAAGTATGTCACAAGGAAAATAGTGCACTTGTTCTATATCCCTATAGTCCATTTTATAGTTGGGAATACTCTGGCCAGACGGATATCCCAGAGGAAGCCTATGAAGATCACATCTTGAGTGACGGGCAGTGCAGACCTCTTCCAGTTTACCGACTGGCCCAAGTTGAACAGAAGGTACAGGAGATACCGCAGTTGAGCCTCCATCACCTGTGGGTAACAAGCTTACAGGAGCCAGTTGGCTAGGTAAGGGTGCAAATGGCTGGCGTGGTGGCTGAGGAAGGATGCAAGTGCTGCCATTGAAATGGGAACCGCACCATCACCATCTAAGGTAGTACAAAATCTGGGGGTCCTGATGGACAATTCCCTAACCTTAGAAACACAAATAAATGCAACTGTCAAGAAATGTTTTTTCCTCCTCCACACGGCAAAAAGAATCCTACCTTTCCTCTACTTCACGCACAAAACACTCACTATCGTCGCCCTCATGTCAAAAGTCTACTATGCAAACAGCCTCTACCTCGGAATACCAGAATACCTCCTGAAGAAACTACAACGGATCCAAAATACAGCTGCAAGACTACTCCTCAAACAATCAAGAAGAGAACACATCACTCCTGCCCTAAAAACACTACACTGGCTCCCAATAAAACATTGCATCACCTTCAAAACAATGTGCATAACGCACAGGGCAATCAACGGACACGGAGCAGAATTCCTACAAAAGAAAATAACAATCTACAAGCCAACTAGATTCCTCAGGTCATGCAACGAAATCCGCCTGGAAACAAAACCATA
The DNA here is from genome assembly GCF_040938575.1 of Ambystoma mexicanum. NCBI lineage: Eukaryota > Metazoa > Chordata > Amphibia > Caudata > Ambystomatidae > Ambystoma > Ambystoma mexicanum. The sequence goes on along the minus strand of NC_090923.1, from coordinate 545,991,411 downwards.
CCTCAAGAAAAAACTTGGAGGCACCTCCTTCTACCACTTAGCTGCAAAAACCTGGAACAACATCCCAAAAGAAATAAGAAACACCAATGATCACCTAAAATTTAGGAAATTACTAAATACCTGGCTATTCAACACCACAGACTCAAACAGAAAGGAAATGGGATGACTAGACTAAACTAGATAGACACGGACAGCTCCCAGAACCCACTGGGAAGCTCCCACGGCACCCGGACGAGTCTCACCGGGTAGAGTGCAACACCGGCGACACGTATGGAGACGGAATCAACAACCCTATCCTAATCCCACCCAACATACGCACTTGCCCCTTAGATGCCACCAGGTACCACAGTGTTTGGAATTGTCGGGATATTGGCAATCACCACAATAGCTGAGCTGTGGACGTAGGCAGGTGCACTGGCTGTATGAGTGGGAAGGGAAGATAGGTAGCGCTGCGAGGCAGGCTGGGGGATGAGGGGGTCAGATGTGAAAGGGACCTTGAAGGCTGGATGGACCCAGATCATGACAGAGGCATAGGAGTGCTACCGAAACCCATCTGGGGAGAATACAGAAACCCACCGCCTCAATTCAGGATAGAGATGCCAGCTCATCAACTGCACTAACAATTTCCCCCTCTGCATACATCTCTCAAACTCCAAACCAAACACAACCACAAACCTACAGCACAACAAACCGCACAAACTTCACTGCATGGCAACAACAAAACAAAAAGCACATAGACTCGCACAACAGTACACGACGACTACCGGCCGCAAAACACCCCAGGCCCAGCCAACGGACCCACCAAGTTGAGGCCGCCCACAGCACATCACTGCTCTCTTGCACTTTTCCAGCTCCTTCCCACTAACCCCCCCCCTCCCTTCCCTTTTCACAGCCGCCAGAGCGCCAGGGGACCACTTTGTTGGTGATAGTGCGCGGTACAAATGTCCTTTAACATTAACATTAACTGCTGCAATCTACTCACTATATAGACAGCCTTAAAGAATACTTTCCCCTACTTGTGTTGCTGCGACTGTACACTTGAAAAAACGACTTAATATCTTCTTCATTATTTTCTGTAGCATGAGCATCTTCATCTCGAGCTTGAAATGTTGCTCACCTTTAACACATCCTCCGCTGTTCCTATAGAATGCTTATGTTCTTTCGTTTCCACATCTCTTCTGTATTTGTATTTTATTTTATTTTGTAAAGCGCACCAGGCCCTCGGGCATCTGGGCGCATATTTTAGGTTACAGGCATAATACAGGGTAATACAACAAAGTACATGAGGGAGGGAATACAGGCAGTGCAATAAGGATCATATGGGGCAATATACAAGTAATATAAAAGTAAACAGGTATTGTACATATTAACAATCAGGAAGGTCAGCTAACAGGTTGACGCAGGTGTAGCAAGTCAGAGTGACAGTGGTTGCAAGGAATCAAGGCTGGTCTTGGGCTGACAGCCAAGCTTTAGCTTTACTCTTGAATGCCAAGAAGGATGGTTCTGCTCTGAGTGGATTGGGTAAAGAGTTCCATAGTTTCGCAGCCAGGACTGGGAAGCTGCTCCCGCCTGATCTCTGGAGGTTGAAGCGGGGGATGGTAAGGCAGTTGGTTTGAACACTTCTAGGTGGTCCTATAGAGGTGTGTAAAGAAAATCTACTAGCCAGGTAACTAGGTGCTTGGTCCGAGAGGCTTTTGTGTGTTAGCGACAGCGCTTTAAGTGAAACTCTTTGGGAAACTCTTCTGGGTGCGTCAACCCTGCTTCTCTGTGACATCACCAATCTTTCCGGGATTTCATTCAAATGACCATCATATTGTCGTGCATGTATGTACGGTTTTCTCAATGGGAACCTTGCTTCCAGGATTCTCTTTGGTATGGGTATTCTTATGGGTACTGCACCTGTCTCACACTCTGGTTTACAACATATAGGCAGCATAGGGGAGGAGCTTGAGGTGGGGGTAGTTGACTCCACCTTCACAGTTAACAGTAAACAAAAGAGAGTGCTACATCATGTAGGCCTCAAGCTAGTGGGTGGTTGGGAAGATGGGTAGGAGAGAGGTGGACCAGTTTAGTGGGGCACCGTGATTGCTGTACCCTCTTCTCCACACTGCTACTTTGTCTGTCGCTGCTGGTTGACAGCTGCCTACTTCCCGCATCCCCTGCGGACACCATCTGGAGCTGTTTCTTCTGTAACTGTCCTTTGCCTCTGTGTCCTTAGCCGAGGGCGGCCCGGGCAGAAGGGCTTCCCTGGGTGTTGGGGTTAAAGTGGGCTAATGGACCAATCACAGTGAACCAGAGGCAGGAATAAGGCATTGCATTCACTGAACAACAAGAAGGAAGGGGGGACATGGTGCGCGCAATAGCGCTATGAAAAAGGGCACAAGGAAATTACATTTTGCCCTAAAAGGGACTCAGGGGAGCCCCCAACTTACTTCTGCCATGAGCCAAGAGCTAAATGAGGCTGGGGCAGGCTGCGACAAGGTAAAGCACATTCAAAATGAGAGCAGGCTAATGGATCAATCAAGGCGATCCTGGGGGCGGGAATAAACCATAGTACTCACCGAACAACAAGAAGGGAGGGGGGACGCGGTGCGTGCAATAGCGCTATGAAAAAGGGCATCAGGAAATTACACTTTGCCCTAAAAGGGACCCAGAGGCGCCCCCAACTTACCTCTGCCACGAGCCAATAGCTCCACGAGCCAATAGCTAAAGGAGGCTCGGGCAGGCTGGAGAAAGGTAAAGGAAATTCAAAACCAAAGCAAGCTAATGGACCAATCAAGGCGATACGAGCAGGAATAAGGCATCACATTCACCGAACAACAAGAAGGGAGGGGGGACACGGTGCGCGCAGTAGCGCTATGGAAAAGGCCACCAGGAAATTACATTTTGCCCTAAAAAGGGAACCAGGGGAGTCCCCCACTTCCTCTGCCATGAGCCAAAAGCTGAAGGAGGCTGGGGCCAGGTAAAGCACAATCAAAACCAAACAGGCTAATGAACCAATCACAGCGATCTGGGGTGGGAATAAGGCATCACATTCACCAAACAACAAGAAGGGAGGGCGGCACATTGCCCGCAGTAGCGCTATGAAACAAGGCACCAGGAAATTAGATTTTGCCATAAAAGGCACCCAGGGGAGCCCCCAACTTACCTCTGCCATGAGCCAGAGGAGACTCTGGCAGGCTGGAGCAAGGTAAAGCACATTCAAAACCAGAGCATGCTAATGGACCAATCACAGTGATTCAGGGGCGGGAATAAGGCATTGCATTCACCGAACAACATGAAGGGAGGGGGACATGGTGCGTGCAGTAGCGCTATGGAAAATGGCACCAGGAAATTACATTTTGCCACAAGAGAGAGCCTGGGGAGCCCCCAACCTACCTCTGCCACGAGTCAGAGGAGGCTGGGGCAAGGTAAAGCACATTCAAAACCAAAGCAGGCTAATGGACCAATCATAGCAATCCGGTGGTGGGGGACAAGGCATCGCATTCACCGAACAACAAGAAGAGAGGGGGGACACGGTGCGCGCAGTACCGTTATGAAAAACGGCACCAGAAAATTACATTTTGCCCTAAAAGAGACAGAAGAGACCCCAATTTACCGCTGCCACGAATGAAGAGCTAAAGAAGGCTTGGGCAGGCTGGGGCAAGTAAAGCACATTTAAAACCAGAGCAGGCAAATGGACCAATCACGGCGATCCACGGGCGGGAATAAGGCATCACATTCACCGAACAACAAGAAGGGAGGGGGGACACGGTACGCGCAGTAGCGCTATGAAAAAGGGCACCAGGAAATTACATTTTGCCCTAATAGGGACCGAGGGGAGCCCCCAAATTACCTCTACCGCGAGCCAAAAGCTAAAAGAAGGCTTGGGCAGGTTGGGGAAAGGTAAAGCACATTCAAAAGGGGGCGTGGCCTGGAGCTCATGGTGAGAAGAGGCTGAGTTGCCGAGCTCCGACCGAGGCGCCGCATCCTGATCCTTTTTGTTGGTTTTAAAACCACCTTCGACCGAGAAACGAAGTCTCGAGGGTGGCGGAGGTGGGGCCCAACAAGGCTTGTCTAATTTGCACCCAAATTGGACCCCTGAGGCGGGCGAAATTCCACTCGATCCAGCCCCCCCGCCTCCGGCTGTATCCAAGATGGCCGCCATACCTTGCAGCCAGCGTGGACCCTACCCTTGAGGCCGGCCGCCTTCCCCGGGGGTACCGCCAGCAAAACCAAGTCGGGCGGGCCCGATATTTGAGCGATTGCTGGGCTCCCCCCGCCGGCGCAGGCACAAGCAACCTGGCATGGATCTGTGGAAAAGCGCACTGGGTGGCGTATTGTCTCCAGAAGCACGTTGCGTCGGAGGAGAGAAGCCCCACTCATCGAGCCGCGAAGGAGACGGAGTGATGCAAACGAGATCCCTCGCTTGCGGTAACGCTCCGAACGCGCCTGCAGAATCAAGCTCGTGCCCCACCCGTGGACCCAGAGGCCAGCAACTGAAAGAGGCTAGAGTGGAGGAGAGGCAGAGGCCAAGCGGACCGGACGGAAGCAAGGGGGCCGTGTCCCCAGCACAACCTGGAGATCACTCGGCCTCAGAGAGGCAGCAGCGGACAAGTCGGAGGTGAGGAGGGCTGCGGGGCTGACCAATTACTAACGATGACAACGAATATATAACACTAGATGCAGCACTAACATATGCCATCTGTGTTGCTGCAGCCCCCCCCCCATTACCCCCTGAACAGCCCAGAAGGGCACCAACAATAAACACAGGAGCCTACTGAGAAGAGCCATTCCCCCACAGAAAGGCACCCGGCATACCAGATCAGGAGGCCAATCTAGCACACACGGCAACCACGACACTGATTCACGAGAACAGGGGACCCAAGGGCTTGGTCCCCATATTAGCAAGCCGCCACAGTGGTCTACTTTGAACACACTTTTCGCCACCGGAAATCCTTCACTCTGGACAGCACCTAGAACTGCAACATACTGACCCTGAGCCAAAACTGGGAACCACATCACCAAAACACCACCATGTCCTCCAGGAACAAAGGGAAACCAGTCACTATGGACACATTTGTCACCACCAAGACCAAGATCCCAGCACAACCTCATCCCTCCGCTCCTGAAATTACGCAGACGAAGGACGCAGAATCCAACGCTCAAGTGCTAGAACCCATAGCTTCACTGCGAACATTCATAGACTCTAAAATCGATGAATTCAAATCTGACATGCAACTCATGCGTCAAGATGCTCGGAACTTAACGGAGAGAGCGACAAACGCTGAGACAACTATAAAAGAGACAGTGGATGACACAACAGATCTGAAGGCTAGGGTGGTGGACCTAGAGAGGAAAGTGGCCACGCTAGAAGCGAGATCCGAAGACGCCGAAGGATGGGCTAGACGGGGCAATGTTCGAATACTGGGGGTACCGAGGGCCCCAACCCAACGGCTTACATAGAGACCCTCCTACAACAAGAGATAGGTGCAGGAAAACTGACGCAAGTTTTCGCGGTGGAAAGGGCGCACAGGTCCTTCCAGAAAAGGCCCCCACCAGGCTCACATCCTCGCCCTATAATCACAAAAATACTTAATTTTCAGGGCAGAGAAACTATCCTAAAATACTCCAGAGAGGGAGGAGCCATAGAACGCGGCAATTCCAAAATAACCATCTACCCAGACTACACTCCGAAAGTCCAAAGGGAGCGAAACTCTTTTGTGCCAATTAAGGCAAGGCTCCGACAATTGAACTTGAAATATATGCTGCTCTATCCTTCCAGATTAAAGGTCATTTACAAGGGCCGCGCAATATTCCTTGAGACTCCGGCAGCCGCCAATATGTGGATGGAAGATAATAACCTGGCAGAAGGCAGAGATGTCCCACCCCGGGGACGATTGAAACACGACAAGAAACAGCACATGAGATGAGCGAACAACCCCCATCCCACACCCTCGGATCAAACAAATGCTTGATGTAAACCAAGAAGGTAATCTACACACCAGTCTGCTAAATGGAAGTGGCCCTCGCTCGGCCTCCCACTGGGCACAAGGCGCAACCCCCACGAACAGATCAGGACAGGCTAATCCCCTGTGCGGCCCTGCTCGCGCCCGATACCCGGATGGGCCCAGATGGCGCGAGAGCGCCTGAGCACCGCATGGAAACTGCAGTTGTTGGGCGCACCAGTTACAGTTATGTTACCAGTTTTGTTTGTTACACAGTCTTCAAATGACTAGGACCGAAGAGACATGGAGCAAGACGACCTCAAGAGCCACGATCTGGCAGACTTAAGAATACAAGCAGGAAACCCCCCAGCTGGCAGCATGGACCATCTCAGAACGCAAATAGGGACCACAGAGACAAACCCATTACACCACCTAAATTGCAACACAACTAAAAGTTATGACATGGAATGTAAGAGGAATGGGCTCTTACCTTAGAAGGAATAGGATCCAATCCTATCTCAGAAGGAAGAAAGTTTCAATCGCAATGCTCCAAGAAACCCATCTAACAGAAGAGTCCTCATCCAAACTGTCTGAACGATGGGGTGGAACTGGAAGAGGGGCGCCCTACTCCAAGTATGCACGGGGCGTCTTCACGTGGGTGAACCCAAACGTACCATTCCAACTACTGGGACTGGAGGCTGACAAAGAGGGCAGATACCTAATAATGTGGGGAACCATCAAACACATTGCTGTGTGTCTTGTGAACTCCTACTTCCCCACTCATGGAATACCCTCCCATCTTAAAACACTATGTGCCAGGATAGCGCACCACAGAACAGGAACCTTTATTTGGGGAGGCGATTTTAATTGTGTCAGCAATGGATCCATCGACAGGTCCGTACCCCCCCTAAAGCCAAACAACGCTGCCACACAGGCACTGAACGACACACTTGAGCACCTCAACTTGGTAGATATCTGGAGAGAACACCACCCCGCCGAGAGGAACTACTCCTACTATTCATCCCCACACAAGGTCCACACGAGAATGGACTACCTGTTTGTTGACAGGGAACAAATCCCGATGGCAGAAACCACAGCATACCTCGGCAGGTCAATTTCAGACCACTCACCCCTAATCATGCAGTGGAAACTCAAGGGGCCTAGACCACCGATCCCGACATGGAGGATGCCTACCGCAACCCTCACCGATCAAGAATTCAGAGAAAATCTTGTCACCAAACTAGAAGACTACGTAGCTAACAACAAAGGCTCAGTGGCGAGCTGGGGCACACTATGGGAAGTCATGAAAGTGGTGACTCGAGTCGAAGTGATTTCGGGATCAGGGGGCACCCGGAAACAACTGAAGAAAGAATTGGAGGTACAGGAAGCAGAAATCACGCGCCTAGAAATCCGCATCGAGGCCACACCTGAGGCAGAAGCAAAGCTAAGGGAAATCCGAGAGGACTGTCGAGTGGCCTGGGACAGACGTGCTAAATTTGAATTTGCAACCTACACTGCCAGATCACACAAAGAGGCAGATAAACCTGGTAGACTGCTGGCATGGCTGTGCAGGCGTGAACACCCAAGACACCTCCCGACTAAGATCACAGATGAAGGAGGTAGAACGCATAAGACACAACAAGACATCAATAACGCATTTGCGGAATTCTACTCCAAATTGTACTCACATGAACATCAAGTACCCAGAGAAGAAATCCTAGACACCCTTGAAGAGATAGGGCTCCCGAAACTTACCACCGAACAGAGAGAAGCACTAGAACTAGAGATAACCCCAGAAGATGTGTTGGAGGCGATCAGATCACTGTCTACGTGCAAGGCCCCCGGCAGCGATGGCCTCCCACCTGAATTCTATATAGCATACGAAGCAACCCTCACCGATACTGCATGAAATCTTCCTCGAAGCATACGAGAACGGAATCCTCCCAATACCATGAAGGAAACGATCATAATCCCCATGCTTAAACCAAATAAACCACCCAATGACTGCGACTCCTATCGTCCATTGGTGATGCTGAACTATGATAGTAAGATCCTGACCACTATACTAGCCAAGAGACTCGCGAGGGTGGTGGGAACCATAATCCACGACGACCAGAACGGCTTCGTCCCAGGATGCAACACCACGTCCAACCTGAGAAGGCTTCAGCACATCACGGCAGAAAACCTCACGAGAGATGAGGACCTGGCGGTACTATCACTTGATGCCATCAAGGCCTTTGATTCCATATTCTGGGAGTGGCTGTTCGAGGTACTAAGAAGATTCGGTTTCGGAGAGGGCTTTGTGAGATGGGTAAAGGTGCTTTACAACTCGCCTGTGGCTAGAGTGAAAACCGGAGGAACAATGTCAAAACCATGGGCGATACAACGAGGCACCAGGCAGAGATGTCCACTATCACCGATGCTGTACATATTGGGACTTGAGCCGATTGCTATCTACTTTAGAAAGCAGTACTTTGATGCGGGCATAAAACTGAGCAACGAACACTCCATAATATCACTATATGCAGACGATGTGCTTTTATATCTAAAAGATCCTCAACTCAATGCACAAGTTGCCCTAAACATCCTAGATAACTATGCAAACTACTCGGGGCTCAGGTTCAGCAGGATGAAATCCTGTGCTTTTCCGCTAGCTAGACTCAGAGGCCTAGAAGAAGAAGACCTGCCAGACGTCAGGGTAAAATGGCATCCCGATATGTTTCGGCACCTGGGTGTCAACATAAAACATACCCCAGAGCTCACTCATGAACACAATACAGAAGCTGTAATGAAGGGATTGCGCAAATCCATTAACTTTTGGTCAAAACTCCCACTGTCGATGATGGGCAGAGCGGCCATCACCAAAATGATAATTCTACCCCAGTTTCTGTATTACTTTGTAAACATCTGCCACTACATCAGCCCACCTTTCTTTAAGAAGCTAGAAGCATTACTCAAGGAATTTCTCTGGGGACCAACTAGGCACAAACTATCGGTATCGACTCTCACACTGCCCTACAAATCGGGTGGGATACAACTCCCTGATTTTCGGATGTATTATCTAGTGGCGCAGCTCACTCACGCGACTAAGTGGCTCCAAGACGAACCCACGGCCGAAACAAAACTACTGTGTGAAATCCCCTCCTTGTTGTTCCCTAAAGAGACACTTTGGAATCCGCTAAACCAAACACAAAATGTCCCCATGGTCACAAACTTAGGCAGGCAGATATGGTCTAAAGCCTGCTTGGCGCGACACCTCAAGCACCCCTATTCTCCCAATACCCCCATACTGGTGGATGCATGCAGTACTCATGCAGATCTCACAGTGGCGAGGAGCTGGGAAAGCGCTGGGATCTATGTATGGGGGGACATGTTTGAGGAAGGCAAATTCAGAGACTTTGAATCACTGCAAACAGTCGAATGACTACCGAATGGACAGTTTTTGTGGTACCTCAAACTCAAGCAGAACGCCAAGAAGAAATGGAGTGACTGGCCAGAGGAACCCACTACAGACCCCCTTTTACAAGAGATGCACGACTTAACGGATGGCTGGAAACCAGTGACCAGGCTCTACAGCCGACTGATGGACAAACCCAACCCCAGAAGCGCATCACTGAAGGAAAAATGGGAAACAGATTTGGAGGCCACGCTGTCCGAGGAAGAATGGGAAAGAGTGTTACTCTATCCCAAAGAGGTTTCCAGGAACTCCAGATTCAGACAAATACAATTGAATGTCCTATACAGGACTTACATGACCCCCCAGAGAGTGGCCAGTCTCAACAAGCAAGCATCACCAACGTGTCCTTGGTGCAGCAGCGACGAAGCAGATCTGATGCACATGTTTTGGACTTGCACCAAGACGATGGCATTTTGGTCTAAGGTGAAACAGACCTGCACAGAAGCGGGGATGACCAGGTACGCATGGGCCCCCAAAGAATGCTTACTAGGTGCCCATCCCAGAGTGGCCAAGTATAAACACATATTTAAGCTGATGGACATCTCCTGCATCCTGGCAAAGAGAACCATAGCGATGGCATCGAAGTACCCGAGGAGCCCGAGACACGAACGATGGATCAAGGCAATGGAAAGATGGACAGATGCCGAAACCAGGGCCTGGCAAGATGGGGCCAACACAGGTGTGGAAGAAACGAATGACACTCTCGAATCATGGAAGGCCCTTCTGCGGGACATTCGCTTCACCGCTGACCACAAACCACCATGACTTAATCACTCTCACCAGTATGAGCCGGAAAAGTGAAGCTCACATGCACAACCAATACGCCTGCCACAACTCCACGAAAATCCATGAACTGCCGGACTTCTATGCAGCCAACCCAGGTCGAACTTTTTGAGGTCACCACAACGCAAGCAGAAGACTGTCTCAGTTAACCGTTTCTTAAGTTATTTTTTATTAATAGTTATTTGTTATACAAAAAATAGAAAAAATGGCATTGTCAAAACATTTGCAATCTAACTCATGATTAACAACAATTGTACACAAATAAGAAAAATTGCCAATAAAATATGTTACAAAAATAAAAGCACATTCAAAACCAGAGCGAGCTAATGGACCAATCATGGCGATCTGGGAGCGGGAATAAGGCATTGCATTCACCAAACAATAAGAAGGGAGGGCGACACACTGCGCACAGTAGCGCTATGAAAAAAAGGCACCAGGAAATTACATTTTGCCATAAAAGGCACCCAAGGGAGCCCCCAACTTACCTCTGCCACGAGCCAGAGGAGACTCCGGCAGGCTGGGGCAAGGTAAAGCACATTCAAAACCAGAGCGAGCTAATTGACCAATCACAGTGATCCAGGGGCGGGAATAAGGCATTGCATTCACCGAACAACAAGAAGGACACGGTGCGCGCAGTAGCGCTATGGAAAAGGGCACCAGGAAATTACATTTTGCCACAAGAGAGAGCATGGGGAGCCCCCAACTTACCTCTGCCACGAGCCAGAGGAGGCTGGGGCAAGGTAAAGCACATTCAAAACCAAAGCAGGCTAATGGACCAATCACAGCAATCCGGTGGCGGGAACAAGGCATCTCATTCACCGAACACAATACCATCGGTTTGGCTGTTTGTTGGCAGTAAGGCAGAGGAATTACCTCCAGCATTCTTACCTCCAAACCTGTAGTTCAGCATTGTGGTAAGGTGACTGTAATGCCGTTACTATGGCATTACCACAGTTTGTATACCACACCGCCGAACTCGGAAAGAGCCCCAAAGTGTTAATCCTGTATGTTAATATGCATGTTCATAACTATATCTCAGTGCCATTTTCTCATGCTTCCTCATTGTACAAAGCTATTGTATCTGTCGCTACATCTCACCTACCAATCTAAGGCTCCCATCTATTGGATATCCCAGACTAGTCATCCATACATGCTTATGTACATAGTTTCTTCTTGAGGCACTCTTCCATATCCAAATAAATATATCTTTTTTTTGATTGTTAAAGGTCTGATTAGGGGACCAGACAGAATGCCCTAACCCATGAAACCAAAAAAGAAAAAGAAATGTAAAAACAATGATGAGGCAAGAAAAAATGTGGTGCTGAAGTTTGCTAAATGACAACTAATGCACTTACTCTGAATAGGAGCTCAAAGAGAACAACCGAAGGTAATTTGCAAAGTGCCTATAATTGTCTGGTACTACTGAAGGAAATAACTCCTTATAGTTAGATTTACTCATGTGTATTATCGCTAGGATGCTGTGGGAGAATTGCTAATTGATCTGGTCTGATAGTCAAGCATTTTGTTGATATTGAACCTGGAGTAGGTGGGGGAAATGACACTGTAAACATTACTGTGGTCCTCTTTAACTTTGGAAAAGCACATTTTAAAGCATGGAAGTGAGGCAGGTTAGCACAGTTGTTCTGTGACCAAATCATGTATTCCTTATCGGAAGAATACCTGGAGTTGGAAGCAATGGAGTTTACTGAAGAAAAAGGATTTGAGTCATTACACCGTCTACTGAAAATCCAATCAAGACTTCCTACTACACCCCATTACCAGGTATTAACACAGGTCGGCAAAAGACAGAATGTCATTAACATGTATCACATTAAACCCTCGAACTGAAGTAGATTAAAATGTTTTTGTTTGTTGCATGACAAAAATAAGTATAGAGTTTTGAACTTTGGGAAGGGGAATTTATGTATCGTGGTGGTCTTGCTATGGGTATGACTGAATAATTGATTTATCATAGTTGGCGCACAAACACACAACTCTCTTTCATAGAGTTGTATATTACCAATGAAGAAACGCTGTGGGAAGTGCTATATTAACCCACAAGAGAATCCCCACCCAAAATATCAGAGATTTGACCGGTCCCAAAAATGTGACTTAAGAGAAATCTTATCTTCTTTTTAAACACACGTGAAAGAGTTAACTGCTGGGGGCATGCAGTCAAATCACCACTGTGAAGAATTCACATTGTGTGACCGTACTTTAGGACACAGCGGGGCTCTCGGGGCTAGGGTTGCCTACCCACCGTGTTAAGTGCTACTTTTTGCCAGTGTATAGGAAATTCTCTAAAGATGCGTCATTTTTCCAAAGTCTTCAGCGGAGTGAGCTGCTGAGTGACTGCAGACTTTGGCAGACCCAGAGTCTCTCTACAGTGGCCTTCGTTTTCCCAGCTCACCCAAGACTTCAAAAACAGCATTCAGCCGCGGAGCGGGCGCGGAGCGAGCTGCTGAGTGACTGCAGACTTTGGCAGACCCAGAGTCTCTCTACAATGGCCTTCGTTTTCCCAGCTCACCCAAGACTTCAAAAACAGCATTCAGCCGCGGAGTGAGCTGCTGAGTGACTGCAGACTTTGGCAGACCCAGAGTCTCTCTACAGTGGCCTTCGTTTTCCCAGCTCACCCAAGACTTCAAAAACAGCATTCAGCCGCGGAGCGGCCGCGGAGCGAGCTGCTGAGTGACTGCAGACTTTGGCAGACCCAGAGTCTCTCTACAGTGGCCTTTGTTTTCCCAGCTCACTCAAGACTTCAAAAACAGTATTCAGCCGCAGAGCGGCCGCGGAGTGAGCTGCTGAGTGACTGCAGACTTTGGCAGACCCAGAGTCTCTCTACAGTGGCCTTCGGTTTTCCCAGCTCACCCAAGACTTCAAAAACAGCATTCAGCCGCGGAGCGGCTGCGGAGTGAGCTGCTGAGTGACTGCAGACTTTGGCAGACCGTGGCAGGGAGTGGAGGAGCCTGCCTGTCAGCTTGTGCGGTGAGCCCTTTTTTTGTGTGACTTGCGACCCTGCTCGACCACTCTGGCTGCCGTGACGGGACGGTGGTCATTTCTGAGCAAACCTTTATTGCAAGGACTAGGGACGAGGGACCCAGGACTTAGCAAACTACGCTAAATACAGTATAATACTGTATCAGGAATCGGGCAGGCATGACGCCCCCCGGCACCCGTCCCTCCCCTGGAGGTGGAATCCTTCCCTGCCTCCCCCCTGTCTGGTCCCCCGTTTCCTGTGCTAGCCTCCCCACCAGCCCCTGTAGTTCCTAGTCTTACCTGTCCACCCGCTCCTGAAATGGAGGTCACCCGTCGTGTTTTGCGGCCACCGAAGGAAGCACCGAAGGAAGCCAGTACTCTGAAACCGAACTCGAAGAGGAGGGGCGAGAAGTCTTCGGTGCCGAAGCGGGTACCGAAGCGGACAATCTCGTCAGACCCGCCGGACTCCTCGCCAGACTTTGTGGTGAAGACCGCGAAGACCCCAAGGATGAATCTGTCGAGATGTGATGAGTCTCTTCCGGCCAGCCCGTCTGAGGCGCCACCCGGCTCACAGCCACCTCGAGTGACTTATCAAAATCAGCCGGAGCTCGTGCCCTCGAAACCAGCTTCTTCAGATCAGGCTGAGCAAAACTAGCAAGCCCTGTTTACCTCCCTTGTGGAGGAGGAGGCGGGCCTTTCGAGTAATTCATTAGCTCCAGAGAGACGAACCACAAACAAAACATCTAGTCTGGAAAATAACATCTCCAGTAACCAAGTAACTGAAACTTATACTGCTATGAGTCCAGACTAGCAACCTGGAGTGCCGCGCGCAGCAAACTACGACTCCAACAATTCCCAAAAAAGGTGAAAAAGTCAGACTGACAAATGCAACGCATATTTCAACTGAAACTTTATGCACTGCTATAGTCCACAACGTGCAAGTGAGTGAGGTCCTGGAGAGTCCAACTGAAGCCCAGACCACTGCAGAGGACGCCCAATTAATAGACATCACCAGCAGACCCACTGGAATCATTCCAGTGTCAAAAACCTCAAGACTGTCAATCTTTTGCACGCTCCTGTCTTTTGCAATCCACAGGACGGAGTTGACCACTGCTGTGAGCCAGGTACTTCTAGTGTATCTGGTTCACATGCAGTGGCCGACCAAACGATGCAAAAAAAGCATGATGGGGTGGCAATTCAAGTAAGGAAAAAACAAGATAAACAAGGACCTCAAACGGAGGGTGTGTCTAAACAACGTACCCCTGCACTAATCAAAATATATCAACATAATCCTAACAGGATGAGAAGAAGAGCGACCCTAAAACCAAAAGTACCTTTAAGTAAAAAAATGGGCCCAAAGAACGGACCTGGCATGCCTTTTACTGTTGCAGCAATGAATGATTTCTTTAAAAAGAAATTAGAGACTCGACTGATTCTGCAGCAGGAGTTGTCGGACAGTGAACTCTTGGAAAGTTGCTCGCAAACAGAAACAGAAATGACATCATTAAAAAGCTGCGCAGAAGAAGCTATTACACCTTCAAAACTTTCTGACTCTGCTTCTACAAAGATGCTGACAAAGAGTTTGCCGGCACTGAGATGGCACTACACCAACAAAACTGTAACAGTGAGAAAAGAACAATGTTTGAATGGGGAGGCGAGTGACTGCCCATCCCCTGCGAAACTTGGAGCCAAAAGTACAAGTTCAGTCGAAAGACAAACAATTCTCCAGCGACTGCAGAGTTCTGTGAACACTTCACCAATCCAGCATCTGACACCATCTGAGCGAGGAAACGAGACGATCACAAGCCCACAGAGGTCGGACTCCCAAACGACACTATGCGCATCATCGAGGTCAGGAAACATAATGCCATCAGCTGAGCCTAAGCATGATGAGCGTGTGCAGGCCAGTGCTACAAAGTCAGCAAAAACTCCAACGCTGTCGTACACTCCTATACGCATGCGTAGACTGAGCAAAACCCAACAACCATCGTTACAAGACCCTTTCCAACAAAAGGCTGACATAATGACCATTATATCTACTGTAACAATTGCAATGGCACCTTTCAGTAAGCTATATGAAAGCCTAAATGATACTCTCCGCGATCAGATGTCAATGCTGGCCTCTATGCAGTCGAAATTAAACTATCTGGAGGGGTACATTGTCGGGACAGGAGGCATCCCGATACCCAGGGCAGATGGACCGCCCATTAGGAATGATCCCAAAATAATGCAGCCCCCTCTGGAGCTGCTTACACCGGAGGGAGAAAACGCCAAGGGAGGGCCAGACTGTAATGAGAGAAATCCGACACTAATGTCGACTGCCAATTCTAAGACAGACTTAACAGCTGCTCAACAAAAAACAAGAAAAGGTGCATCAGCAATGGTACAACTGAAGGATCCTCTAGACGAGATAATTGCAATAATAGAGGAAGAGGATGAAGTCTCTCAGGCTGATCGCTCAAACGAGGTAACAGAAGGACTCACTAAACACGCACCAAATCCCTTCTCCTATACAAAGTCAGGTGAAGGGATGAGCAGGCCTGCCAAAGGCTTCCGGGAAAACCCTAAGGTTTTTTCCTACGGTATATTTTCTCAGCAAAAGTCGATTGTCCATCTTACTTCCAAGAAAGACAAGAACATGCCAGCTGTGGTTTCTGGCCTACAAGCCCCGCGGCGGCGAACAAAGACGGCTGCAAGAAGAGTAACCCCTATGCTTCAACCAAAGGAGGGTACCCCTGCATGCCAGATCCGGGCCACTGAAGTAGATAACAGTCAGGCAAAGAAAACACACCCAGTTCTCACGGTGGATGACCAGTCAGACTGGAGTACGATAACCATCGATGAGATTGGGTACGAAAACAATACCAGGAAAACCCCGAAGAGAAAAGTGGGGGAAGTGGAAACAGATACCCCTAACAAGGAACCTCCGATCAAAGTCCAAATACATGACCACCCGGCATCATCGCCGAAGTACTCAGAGAAAATTCAAAAAAGCCAAAAATTGCGATTTGGAGATGTATCGAAACCAAGGTCGAACTCAACGTGCACAAAAAGAATGGAACCAGTGCATAGAACAAGTCCGAACATTTGGAGAAACGCCCGACCCTCACCCGAGCCAGCACATCGCCGGCGAAATGAGTTGATGACTGACACAAAAACTTCAAACTCGAAGGTGGAAATGGGTCGCAGAAACCTAATCGCACATGTGCAACACTCCCCTCGGGTGGAATCGAATTCTAAAAGCACTAGAAGATCGGAACCTGAAAGACCCCCAAAAATGGAATCTAAGAAAATAGTAAGCGACTGTATTCCAAGATTGAAAAGCACAAACCCAAATCTGGGCAGAGTGACCATGAACAGAACTAACATCCTAAAAATCCTAATGCAAATTCCAAGCTTAAGACAAATTCGAAATCAGGACCTCTGGATGGTGGAGTCAAGCACGTCAGGAAGACTCGATTATTCCTATATACATCTCAATTCCAAGAATATCGAATCTCAATTATTGAAGGAAACTGAAACCCTCCTGCGGCTGGGTTATGAACTAGCGGAAATAAAATGTTTGAATAAACAAACGGATTCCTCACTAGAAGTTGGTAGGGCAACACCCAACACCAACACTTCTAAACCACCGAAAAGAGACACGCGTGTTCATTATATCAGCAGGATGGAACATATCCGTCTGGTTTATAAGGAGCAAAAAACGGACACGCACAGAAAAAAATCTAACAACGCCCCCGAAGGCGAAGGACGGATGGAACAGCATCAAACACGAAACGAAAGACATCCCTGTTCCCCAAGGAATGCACAATCACCAAACAAGCATGGTGTAACAGGGGCAAATCAATCAATGCCCTGGTCCTGGTCCAACTCTAAGAGGACCCCGCGAGGTAACCAGGTAACCAGTAGCTACGATCAGTGGTTGACGCGACCTATCATCCGTCAATCCATGAAGAACCAACTGATGGGAAAACACCACCAAAGAAGCTTCTAAAACAGAAGCTGTTGAACACGAGGGGCTTTTGGCATTTAACTAAAGCAACCGATGTGAACCTAGGGCATTTCGACATTATGTGTCTCCAAGAAACATGGCTGACCTCCAAACCGCAGCTGGATGGATATGAAATCATCTATACGGCTGCAAAGAAAGGGGCAGCAGGACGCCCGTACGCAGGACTCTTAACCATGGTCGGAGCGGGCTCCGGAGTTGATGTTGTGGAAACTCTCCTGTCACCGTATTGGATCCAAGCATCAATCTTAAAATGTAAGACACTTTCCGCTGCTTCAAAAGTGGGTACAATCCTCTTGATAAACGTTTACTGGAGCCCTGAGTCGACAACAAGTGATGAATTCACCTCAGTCCTCCAGAACCTGATGGGAGAGGCATACGGAAAAAACCCGGATCACAGCACAATCATAAATGGCGATTTTAACACTAAGTGTGAAGGGATTGGAAATTATCAAAAGCCTATAGATCATAACTCCCTGGTGAGAAAAAGAGGAAAACTCCTTGATGAGCTAATGGAAGCCAGAGACATGTATAACCTTCACTGGTATCGTAAAGAGACTAATCTCGAGATCCCGTCATGGCAAAGAGGGGAGCAACAAGGGACGATCGACCATACATTCGTCTCAAGAGATCTCCTTCCTGAAATTCACTCTTTCAAGATTGTGCAAACAGCTTTCAGTGACCACAACCTTTTAGTCACATAAGGTCTAGTGTCCATTGATCAATCTTCAAACTGCTCCTTACCAATAGAGACGTTGGAGAAGGGAAAAAGAGTAAAAATCTCTGAAAAAGGCTTCCGTGAGATTGAAGCATGCTATACTCGAATCGATCACAAGAACCTGCTATCTGCTAAAAGGAACAGGGAGGGTCTAGACTACACTCCTCTACTTACCAGGTTCCAGATGTCATCAGCCAAATTAACCAAACCACAGATTGGTCATCCACATTCATATAACAAAGATCTGGTAGAAAAAAGACGACTCCATAGGAGACTGAAAAAAATTTATCAAAAGTCTCCTTCCAACGAAACTTTGGCGAACTGGACAAATGCTGTCAATAACTATAAGAGCTGGCTCACACACCATCGGCATAAACTATACCAGAACGACTCCGAACAGATGTTGCTCGCCATCTGTGGAAATAAGCCGAAGGACTTTTGGAACTTAATCAAAGGTTCCGTAAACAAGACCAACGACAACATACAAAATAATGTAGCAGAGGGCCGTTGGATAAAACACTTCTCGGTATTGTTTGCACCGATTCCAACATCGAATATAAATCAAGTGGAAAACAGGCCGAGACCCAAAGCCAAAACTCCCTGGGAATTCCAGACGACAAGGAATCAATCCTCATTAAATTAAAGAAATTGAACAATTCCAGAGCACCTGGGCCAGATGGCATAAGCAATCTAGAACTAAAAAAACATCCGGAGTTGTGGGCCAGCATAATGAGTAAAATTTTCTCAAATTGCAACCTTTCCAATGAAGTTCCATCGTCTTGGAAGAAAGCTAACATCGTTCCAATATTCAAGAGAGGTGCTACTGATGACCCTAATCAGTATAGACCAATTGCCCTCCTAGACGTGATGGGGAAGGTCTACGCATCCCTTGTATTAGACTTACTCCAAACCTAGATTTGCGTTAACAATCTTGCGGATCCTTTTCAGAAGGGCTTCATAAGGAACTCAGGAACCACTACTAAGATCTTGCTACTGAGCGCTCTGAAAGCCAAAGTCTTACAAGGTGGCTTTCCCATCTACGTTGTCTTTATCGACCTGGTCCAAGCTTTTGACCAGGTCAACAGACAACGTCTCTGGACAAAACTTGAAGCCAATGATTGCCCGGATTCAATTCTTGAACCAATAAAAGCACTACATCAAGGAACCACCATCCGAGTACGTCTCAGCGCCGAGGGGAGCCTATCAGAAGAAATTGAGACTTCAAGAGGCGTAAAGCAGGGCTGTCCTCTGGCGCCTACGCTGTACAATTCTTATATCGCAGACTTCGGTGAATCAAGTGCAGCGATCCGACACTTTCCTCCATCATTAGGAGGCTCTAAGATAGAGCGATTACTCTACGCCGATTACATTATTCTGATGGATCTGACGCCTATTGGCTTACAGCGCCAAATAGACAACCTGGTGGCATTCATGGCAAAGAACAACTTAAGGCTAAACAAAGACAAAACGAAAATCCTCATTCTTGGACAGTCTGCAAAGAAAAAACAAAAATTCACATGGCACTGTGAGGGGCAAAACCTGGAAACAGTAAAAGCATTTAAATATCTGGGAATTATGATAAGTAATGACAAAGAGGAAAAAACTATGCAAGAAGCACTATGGTCCAAACTGAAGAGCCTAACCGCGCAAGCCAAGGCTGCGGATAGAAAGTACGGTCGCTTCTCGATCGTTCCAACGTTGAGATTCTTCAAGGCCAAGGTGGAGCCGGCCCTGATTTATGGCATGGACGCAATGCCATTGGCCCCGGACTTATCTGGGAGAAATATGAAAGCTACTTTTTTTTTTTTTTTTTTTTTTTATTTGTTTTTTAATCTAAAAGATTTTTTAACAAACGGCGGCTGAGACCTATCCGTCAAATTTGGTGGTCAAGTTCACAAGGCGTTTCCTGAAGCCTGTCGTGGGAGCAGCACGTTGAAGATGAAAGTCATGATGTTTATTGTTGCAAATTGCCACGACTGTTTGTCGCCGTCTATCAGTTTATTCCAGCACGCTTCTTCATCTTGTAAGATAAAGTTTGTGAAAATGTCTTTCAAATAGGTGCGTCGGATATCTGTCGTTGACGGACAGGTCAGAAGAAGATGGCGTATGGCTTCCTTTGCCGAACTTGATTTGCAAAGCCGGCAACTGCTAGTAGTGGATAGGTGTCTGATCGATAGGATTTCGTTAGTTTCCAATAGATTTAGTCTTATTCTTAGGTAGTAGTTTCGCGCCAATCTATTCGGAAATAATTTCAAATATGGTTGGACTGTATCAAGTTTCTTGCAAAAGACTGGTAGATGGTTGGTAAGTTTGTATCGCGTCGCCGTGTCGGTGGTGAGAATCCAATCCAGTTCTTTGATTTTTTTCGTGACTCTGGCTGGATTGTTGATAAGGTCCTCCTTGCTACAAGCCACTGAGTCTAGGATGGATAAGATTTTTGTTTCCCAGTGAGAGAGCATTCGACAAGTTCCAAGACGGAGTTCTTCGCTTATCAGTTTATAGGCATATGGAGCGTCGTTCTGAATGCACTTCCGATAGAGCAGGACGCTATTACAGTCGATTGATGCTTTCAAAGATGAGAGCGTGAGTTCACGTCTGATCAGTGTTATTGGCGTGGATTTGGGGAGACCTAAGACTGTTCTCCAGAAGGATGCTTCCAAATTCTGCCACAGTTCTTGGGGGATGGTTGGCATTGCGTCCACACCATAAGTCAAGGATGGTATGACTTTTTTTTTGTAAAAATCTCGTACTGGAATGATTGAAAAACGGCCAAATTTGATATCAATGGCTTTGCCTTGTGTCGCTAGTTTTGTGGTTTTTCCACGGAGCGCCTCTTGCATCGCATTGTCTCTTTGAGAGCTGTCTAAAATGACTCCAAGATATTTAAAACTGTGGACTTTTTCGATGGTTGTTTCGCCTAGTCTTAGCGGTAGGGTAGATTTCTTTGTTGCAGATTTCTCCATGACCATCATTTTAGTTTTTGATTGGTTAATTTCCAGGTTGTTTGTCGCAATATATTGTTTTAGGTTTGTTAATTGCCGTTGTAGTCCTATCGGAGTGTTGTCCAGAAGAATTAAGTCATCTGCGTATAAGAGCCGACTGATCTGATCTCCTCCGAGTTTGGGGGGGAACGCTCGAGTCTCTTTTTCTGAGTCTTGGTAATCACCCAGATAGGACCAAAACAGGGCGGGGGCCAGGGGGCAGCCCTGTTTAACTCCTCTGGCTGTTGTTATTTCTTTGGTTAACAAACCTTGTTGGTTCAGGCGTACCCTCATTGAAGTGTTGGTATATAGGGCCTTGATGGGGTTGAGTATGTCTGGGGGACATTTCCATAGAGCTAGTTTCCTCCATAGTCTTTCCCGGTCCACTTTGTCGAAAGCCTGTGTCAAGTCGACAAAGGCGATGAATAGGCGTGGACGGCCCTCCATGATTTTACTTTTCAGGGCGCTCAGTATTAATATGTTTGCATTTGTCCCCAGATTTTTTTTGAAGCCAGTTTGTAGTTTGTCGTTGCAGGGAGATTCTTTTGCCCAGGCAATGAAGTGATTTAGCAAAAGAGACCCAAACAGCTTTCCTATTGGGTCAAGGAGAGCGATTGGGCGATAGCTAGTAGGATCTGACCGGTTGCCCTTCTTAAAGATAGGTACCACGTTGGCACATTTCCACGTTGGAGGGATGGTTTTTGTGGCGGAACATCGTCTGAAAATTTGACTCAACAGGGGCGCCCAGGTTTCCGGATGTGCTTTTAAATCAAAGTTCGTGATGCCGTCAGGGCCGGGGGCACGAGATGGTTTCAGTTTTTTGATTAACATTGTAATGTCTTCGATGTTATCTAAGGATCTCCAAGAGGTGTCGTTATTTTCCATCCTAGAGGTTTCTGTCGAGGTGCGCTTAAACAGGGTGTTGAAGTACTTTTCCCAGGCCAACTGACCAATACCGTTCAACTGACTTGGGCGCTCGCCTGGAGTTGTTGAATGTAGGAGGGACCAAAAGTCTCTTGCGTGATTGCCTGTTATGGCTTTCAGGATGTCTTCTGCGTCTTGTTGGTAGAGCTTGTGCCGGTGGCCTTTTAACCAAGATTTGTATTTTGTATTTGCTTCTTTCAGGACGGTCGTAGCCTGCGAGGGGGCAAGTTTTCGTGCTAGCCTTATTGTCTTCCTTAGCTCTCTTTTTCGTTCGACAACCAGTTTGTCATACATATGTTTTTGGTCAGCTGCCCTTGGCTTTTTGGTCTTGAAAGGGACTCTACAGACAGTCAACAAAGGTGTATAATCAACCGCCAAAGTGTGTCGGTATTTAACTCGGTCGTTGTAGAGCTTAGAGATGGTTGTTATTGCCTTTTCCGTGATCCGGAGTCTTGTCCCTTGAGCGTTAAGATCGAGTTCTGCACACATTGAGTAGTTTTTCGGCGGATTTGTTGACCAAGTAGTCTCCAGCAGGTTGTGGTCGCTTTCCCTTGTTTTGATCACATTGAAGGAATTAATGTGAAGTAGTAGAGGACGTGATACCAGAATGTAGTCGATTGTGGAGTTTGAATTCATTCCTTCCCAGGTTGGAAGTCTGTTTGGGTCAGCAAAGACTTGGTCCAAATTGTCGAAAGATCTCGATTTCATAAGGTTTTGCCATTTGGTGGATCTCTGGTCAATTGGACGTTTTTTACTTTTGGATGCCTTTGACTTTTCGCTCTGCTGGCTATGGATGTTTAGATCTCCACATAAGACTACATAGTCTGGGTGATGTGTGACTTGCGCCCAGTCCAGTTCTTGTTCTATTGTTTTAATGAATTTCCCACACTCGACAGTTGCCGGGTTCCAATAAATGGTGACAATTATGATTATTTTCGTTGTTTGTTTGTTTGATTTTTTGTCTGTTGTTTCCCAGTTTAGTTTGACCATCAACATGAAGTGGCTTTCTTTTATTTTTTGTGAGTCCGTTAGGCCTCGACCACCGCGGATGGCGATGAGCAGCCCCGCTGTAGGGCGGCCTAAGAGGCTCTTCTTGGCCACCACAGTGTGGGTCTCGTAACCGTCGAGAATTGGTGGTAAAAGAAGCCATGTCTCCTGAAGACAGATGATGTCGTAGGTTGTTAAGTTCCTGGATCCTGGGGTTGTTAGGTGAAGAAAGCCTCGAGTGTTCCACGAACACATTTTTATTTGGTCTTGGGCTTTGAGGATCTGGTGGATGCAGGTGTTGCTGTGGGATCTTCTCTTGGGTGGCTATTTTTGTAGGTTTTGTTTGAGGGCTTTCGGCAACCAAGACCAGAATGATTGGGGAGGTGAGGGTTGAGATGTTTTTGCCACCCCCTGGTATGTCTCGTTTTGGACTGTCCTTTGGAGCTTTGGAGGCTCTTTTGAGTGATTGGTTGTTACGGTTGTCGCAAGTTTTTCGATTTTCTTGAGCGTTGGAGTCGGGTTTTCCAAACTTTTAGCTGGTCTAGTGTGATTTGGCTTTTGGTTCACTTTGCTCATGGCTAATTTTTGGACCCTCACGGGAGTATTTACTTGTTCTTTTCTGGACAAAGGTCGGGGTTGGTGTGACGGTTGATGGTATTCAGTTTTCCTTTTGGGTTCTTGAACGTAAGTGTTTTCTCGAGAATCACGTGGTTTAATTTCTCTTGATGATCTCGTGAGGTCATACCCCATAATTAAGAGTTCTTCAAGGGCAGACTTAAAAGCATTATTGATTGTTTGTGATGCTATGTATAAGTGAGAAATGGCTTTGGGACCCTTATGACTAGGGTCGACGATCTGGAGGTCTGCTGGTTTAACTGAACTGAGTTGCGGGATGTAACTAAACAAGTCCATCACTCCTCTTCTGTTTAGTATCACTTTGTCAAAATTACCCGGAATCTGCTCAAGTTTCCATATCCATCTTGTTTGAGTTGTTGAATGGTATTTATCAGTTTTTGATTTGTAGGTTGTCCTCATAGATTCCTTTACGTGGTTTCTGACTTGTGATTTCTGCGCCTGAGCTTTAAGTCTGCAAGAGGGGGGGCTGCTGCTCAATCTTCGGGTAAACCTTATTGAGTGCCGACAACGTTGGGCTTCGCGTTTATCATTTTCTGGATTGTGGGGTTTGGAGTTCCTTTCAACCCTCGTTTTTCCCAGAAAGCAGTCCTTTGAGATGCGATTAGTCAAGGTCGACTGCTGTTTTCGTTCTTTGTCGGTAAGGCCAAGTTGTTCCGTGGTCACTCGTTTTGTGACGAGGTTTTCGACCGGGATTGTACTTGTGGCTTGTAGAGTTGTTGTTCCTTGCACCTCATCAGATTGAGTTGTGGATTGGTCTGTAAAATGTTGAGTGATGTTCAGGAGGTCTTCGTCGTTCAGAGAGGTTTCAAGTTCTTTCTCGTGGTTGGACTTGTTTCCTTCTCGGTGTGGTTTGGCTGTTCCTTTCTCTTTTGACTGGTTTGTTGCACGTGTTTGGGTAACTAGCACTGTTGATTTAGCAGGAACCTGTAGTTGGAAGATTGGTTCAAGTGCCATGATTCCATTTCTTTTGGAGTTTGCTTCTTTCCCTCCTTTTGGTAGCGTGAAATTCTCTTTCGTGGTGATTGAAGGTACAGTTAAATCTATAAAGGGGAGGGTTTGCGTGCCTTTGGAGGTTTTTTGTGTCAATGCTTGCGAAGAGGGACACTTGGTTTGATACTGATTTAGGAGTAAGAGTGTGGAAGGTTCTTGAGTTTGTTTTTTCTCTAACGACTGGCTCTTTGTTTCTAGGGCCAGGATGTAGCCTTCCAAGAAGGTTAGTTTATTTAGCATTGTCGTTTGGACCGATGTGTGATCTTTCATCGTATCTCCGATTGCTTCATACAATTTGACGAATGGATTTAGCGCTATTGATAGGGCTGACATCAGAGTGCAAGTGTCCAGTTTTTTGGGCTGGGAGTCGTTTAAGGGTAAGTGACTTTGTGAAGACGGTCTGCTTTTGGGGGGAGGTGAGAGTCGTATGCCAGGTGTCATGGCAGTTGTTGATCTTCTGGATGGGAGGTCAAATGAGTGTCTTCTTTGGCTGTTGTAATTGTCCAAGTTTGAATAGAAAGAGTCTAAAGTTTTCTCAAACTGAAGACTGTTTTTTGGTCTGCCAAAGTGAGTTCTTTCAGAGACTCTTTCCTGGGGATGGTTTGTGGGCTTGGACGTCTCTCCTGGGGGTGACGACACCGGCGCCATAGGTTGAGTGTTTTGGGCGTTGTTGGCGCTTTGCCGAAGATTTGGGGACTTTTCAAGTGTCAAAACTTGTGGTACTGGTGGAGGCATACTCGTCGGAGTGAGGTCTGATGGGTCCAATGGCGTCAAACTGTGTCGAAAGGGTGTAGACCTCTCCTCTTCCCGTATCTCTTGGTTTGGAGAGGACGTTAGAGGCTGGGTTTCTTGGACTGTGTTAGTGTGGTTGTGCAGGAGAGGTTGAGTAAGAGCTGACGTTAAGGCCGTTGTGTTGCTAACTGGAGGAGCAACTGGTATAGATATGGAACTTAAGGATGGGGGTGAAGTTTGCACGTTTGTCTCATTCTCGTTTTCTAAGGTGATTTGTGGAATTGTTGGTGTTACTTGGCCAGAAAAGTGACTTTTTATCGGGTCCTTGACGGGTGCCGCTCTATTGTCTTTGTTTGAAGGGAGGTGAGGTAATTTTCGATTTGCTTGTATCAACCTCCGATGTTTTCGCGGGGGAGTGATTGCGTCAGCTGCCTCGAGAATTTCGGCGTCTGTCAGCTCTTTACATTTTTGTTGAATGGCTTTAGAATGCTTATGAAAAAAGTCTGATAGAAGCTTCAGGGGGCGTTGGGGTTTTTTGAGACCCTTTCTTGGTATTTTAGGAGTCGTCCGTGATGTTTTGGTGGCGCTCACTTGTTTTAATAAGGGCTCAGTTTTTTTGTTGAGGTCGGTAGTCAACCGAGGTCTCTTTTTTGTAGTGTTATCAGAGGGGGTAACCCTCGTTTTACTGGATGGTAGAGGGACTGAGACGCTCCTCTCAGTATTATCAGCGTTTTCCTGAACTAGTGAGGTGTTTGAGGCCTCATCGTCGTAGATTGTTGTGACTGACAGGGATCCCGCCAGAGGAGGCGCTGTTGTGAGCTCACTCCTGCGTTCCCGCGTCGGAAGCACACCTTCCTCTCCTGGTCTTCTGTGGCCCGGCAGCTTTTGGTCCTCAGGTCGGCGCCCCTCCGCCTGGACGGGTAACGCTGCCCTCGTCCTACCCAAGGGGGGCGGGGAAGAATCCCCCTCCGGCGAGGCGCTGTCCCAGCCGGCCAACTTCCTCTCCCGGCCCGATGCGCTCTCTGAGGCCGGTCCGCAGTGCACCGGCTCCCCTCCTGGAGGCCGCGGAGCCGCGACCGCCGTCGGGGACGGCCAAGCTGACATCGGCGGGCTCATTGGTGGTAAAGGTCCCAGATCCAGGCTGGACCCGGCCCCTGGCGGCCGACGACTATCCGGAGCGACCACCCGCGGCAGGTTCGGCAGCGGAGGCTGGGAAATCGACGCGGCCGCCCCTCCGGGCCGTCGCGGAGTTCCCGTCGGTTCCGAGCCGGCCCGCAGCAGCGGAGTGGAGACCCCAGGCGTCCGGGACGGTGGAAGTCCAGCATCGTGCAGGTTCGGTGGGCCAGCGTTTTCGTCTGGTAAGTCCGGATCGTTGAGGTTTTGAAGTTGTTTAGCGTTGCGGACATCAAAGGGCGGGTTTGTAGGTTTGTTGTCATTACCTTGCCCCAAGGTCATGCATCTTTTACCCAGTTGCTCTGATGTTTTAGGGCCGGGGCTTTGGATTTGTGGGTTGACCTCTGATGTTTCTCCCTGAGTCACAGGGAAGTGGTTGCTGTTGACTGGGTTAGATGCGAGAATGTTTTTGGAAGACTGTTTAGCATTACTCCTTAGGCATCGACTTGTCATGTCTTCCGCATCAAGCGACTGTAGTTTGAATGGTAAGGTGGCGGTCGAGCCTGACCTGCCTAACATGACTGCAGGACTGCCACTCACCGCCACTCCCCCGAGTACTCGTGTAAACAGGGTGAAAAATAGCTCCAGCAACCCCCAAACTGGGCCTTAATAGCGCCCTTTCACTCTGTGCTATTGCTGTTTCACCAATGTCAATACCCAAAGGCTCCAAAGACACTGTTTTGCGCTGTTTTACACAGAGCCACTAAATGATTCCAATAACGCCGCTCTTATGTGGAGGCACTCTGGCATTTACTGCCTGTGAAATGTTGCTTGTGGATAACCCCCACTAATTTCGAAATAGCAATATCTTAAGTACAAGTAGTCAGTCTGTGACAACTCCCCCTTTGTGAACCTGGGGAGGTCCAGAGCTAAGCACTCCGAAGGCACTCCTGCTGAGGCTTTATGATGTCTATATGGTTTGAGAATAGCCCCTTTATAACAAACACTAAAAATAATGAAGGTAATAATAGTGTTATGTTCAGATAACCTTGGCGTTCCAAATGACCCGTAGGTAGAGGGCTTAGTCACACTTTAAAAACGCTTCCAAAACAGACGAAACAGTATTCCCAGCCTCTCTGAATTTTACGGGCGGACCCACAACGTGACAATGTCACAACACAGCAACACAGCACAAGCTCAAACAAACAAGCAAAACGCCTGTAAGGTCCTTACCACGGGTGGGCTGTTTTCTGTTTTCTCTGAACCCCCTCCAACCCGCGCCGCGCAATGAAGCCCTGCCCCGGCAGCCCACTCAGCAGCCCAGCTCGGCAGCTCACTCTGCTCTGCTCTAGCGGCTCCGATTGCTCCAGCGGCTCCCGAACTCCTGGGTTCCCGAACTCCTGGGCTCCTTGACTCCTCGACTCGGGGAATCGTGCGTTCACAGGCTCACTGGACTCTCACAAGGAGCGGGGCTCGGGACGTCCAGGTTCCGAGGACAGTGCCTCTGTTCTCCAGAACGCTCAGTACGCCTCAATATGCCTCAATACGCCACACTGAATCAAGCCGCAGCTCACACTCAACCGGAACCGGAAACAGAATGAAAGCTACTTCTGGCGGTCAGTCCTAGGTCTGGCGAATTCCACCCCTATCGTCTTAATAAGAAGAGAACTGTGTTTACCATCTCTCTTAGTAACAAAAATGAGAGCAAGCCTTATGTTGTACCGGAAAGTAATCAACGCGCCTGAAGCAAAAGTTCTGGACCTCATCAGAAAGGAAATCCAGAACGGCGACAATTGTATGCTCTCCATCTGGGAAGAACGAAATCTGACCATCCTAAAGGAACTGGACCTCAACGTGGAGACACTGATCCAAAACCCCAACAAAGTATCGAAAAAAATGCTTGAAGCGGACTGGATTAACACTCAAGAAGTAGCCAATACTTATTCTCTGACAGCAAATATTCCAAGTGTTCCAATGAAGCTAGACGCGGTACGAGGCTATCTTCAGAAATTCCCTGATAAGAGGTTAAGCCGACTGTTACTGAGGTTTAAATTAAACCAACTGAAAACAAATTAAATCCTGGCTACACGCAAGCAAGCTGAAACGAATATCTGTCGCTTCTGCAAAACTGAGAACAAAATAGAAACCACAAAACACTTGATTCTCAAATGCGCAGGTCTGGTGACAGAACGACATCGATTCCTTGCAGACCCACTGAAGAACTACTCTACCTTAGACATGGAAGATCTATAGGCAATGCTGTCCGGTGGTAACAACAGGCGCTTTGTCATCGGAGTGACTTTGTTCTTTAAAGCTCTGAACTTGTAACAGATCGACCAAGCGAAGGGAAGTCCAACCCCCAAAGACATACAATAATCACATCACGTCGAAGTCCCTTCTTCTTCATCTGAGAATCGGGACTGAGGTCAAGTCAAGTAAAGGAACCAAATTAGGATATGAATTCAAGGTCATAAGGACTTTCTATCTTCCTTTTTTGTAAAAATTGTGATACAATTAAAAAATAAATGTAAAAAAAACAAAAAAAGAAAAGTCTTCATTTCTGATATTATCAGGGGTTGCGTGCTTATAAATATGGAGTAAGGAAGAATAGTGAGTCTACCTCTCACTGGTCTTTTCCCTAATGGAACACCTTTTCCTCCCACCTGTCTCCTAGACCCTCTCATGACATGGCCACAAGTGCAGCTGACAGCATTAAAGTCCCAAATGCCTATCCATTAAGGACAGAGAGGAGTTACAGCACTGCGTCCCTTTTAGGGCAAAATGTAATTTCCTAATGCCCCTTTCCATAACGCTGCTGGACTCACCGTATCCCCCCTCCCTTCTTATTGTTTGGTGAATGTGATGCCTTATTCCCGCCCCCAGATTGCCACGATTGCTCCATTAGCTTGCTCTAGTTTTGAATGTGCTTTACTTTGCCCCAGCCTGCCCAAGCCTTCTTTAGCTTTTGGCTCGCAAAATGTAATATCCCTGGTGGCGTTTTTCATAACGCTACTGCGTGCACCGTGTCCCTCCCCTCTTCTTGTTTAAGAAACCCTCCCTTGATACCTCCACTCCTAACTTTCGCCCCATCTCACTTCTCCCCTATCTCTCAAAACCTCTCAAAAGAGTTGTCTATTCACAAGTCTCATCTCACCTTTACTCTCACTCTTTGCTACCATCAGTCCAATCTGGCTTTCATCCAGTATATTCTAGCATTCTAGCAAAACTAATCTATTGCAAGTCTCTTAAAACTCTGCTTTCCACCCGTCACAACAAGCTTTCACCTATCCTCATTCCTCTTGAACTTTCAGCTTCCTTTGATTGTGATGATCACCCTACATTACTTTCTTCCCTCGCCTCTCTTGGTTTTTCCGGTAATGTTCTTAAGTGGTTTCGATCTTCTCTTTCTTCCAGCACTTTCTGTTCTTGGGCCTCTGCTTTTCTCGATCTGCACTAACCCCCTGACTGCACTCATTCAGTCTTTTGACCTTTCATGCCACTTCTATGCGATGACTCTCAGACTTTCTTTTCCATCTCCTCACTCTACTGTCTCAGCCTGTCTTTCTGCTGTTCCATCTTGAATGTCTTCTCCCTTCCTTAATCTCAATCCATTCAAGAAATAACATCTCTTCTTCCCTTCTTCCTCCCATCCTCCCTTCCTTCTGGTCTGTTCTTCCCCCTACTTTTTTTCCTTTTCCCCCTAATGCTCATTACCTTGAGGTCACCTTTGATTCTTTTCTATCTTTCTCACATCATATTTCTACTACTTCCTGTATCTGCTGCTATCATTTTTATAATCTACATTGCATAAGACCTTTCCTTTCATGCCACCAAACTTCTTATTTCCACTTCTATTTTCTCTCAACTCGATTACTGCTCTGCCCTCCTAGTAAACTGCCCTCTGTTTATCTTGTTCCATTCTCTTATGTCTTTACTGCTTCAATTCCATTTCTCTTTTCTTTACCTCTTCGATCCTCTATCACCTCATCCGTTCTGTACGTTTCATTCCTTCCCTTTGAATCTCGTCTACTTTTGCATTGTCTTACCATGGCCAGGCCCCCCAATACCTTTGTTCTCTCGTAGCCCCCTACCACTCTAGACGATCACAACACTAACATCTACCTTCTGTCCCCAAACCTCCATGCGCACCTTCATGCTTCCATTCTTTTTCTATTCTTGCACCAAAACTTTGGCACTCTCTCCCCCCGATATATGGTCTTCTCCTTCACTATACATTTTTTGTACTAGGTTAAAAGCCCATCTTATGTCCTCTCTTTCTCCATCTGCTAATTAACTTTGTGTGATTGCTTTGAATTCTGTTTTTTATCTGTTTCATATTTTGTACTGTTTATCCTAATTCTTTTACAGTGCTTTGGTGTAACGTGCTGTATAAATACCAATAAGATATATTAAAAACAAAATACTAATCTTGCGTTTATATGAGATCCCCCCTTAGCCAATGGTGGGGGGCAGAGGGGAGTCTAAGGTGAAGCCCAGAATCAGTCCTCAACCCTGGCCACAAGTGCAGATGAGATGGTCCCAATACTGGGTCCCCACTGGTGCTAGTATGTTTGCTAGCAGACCATGGTCACCAGCCTTCAGTAATGTAGTAGATATTACTTTTAGAAAACCTTCATCCGAAGACAAGAATACAGGTTGAAGAAAAGAAAAACCTGCACCATCACCACGACAAAATTGGTCGTGGAACTAAAGAGTGCCGCTGAGGGGAACCAAAGTGCATCCATCTACAAATGCTGGATGCATCGGCACTTCACGAATCAGAGAAAGGGAAGCCTTGTCCCTACATGGCCACATAGAAGGTCTCACTGAGCTGCCGGAGGGAGCTGGCGAGCAGGCACACAAGCACGGAAGCCCCTTGGACCACTGGCGAACAAAAAGGAAGCTGAATCAACCCTCCATAGGGAGACTTTCAGGCAGACCCCACTGAACATGGTCTTGGGAAATTGAACATAAACATTGGTTTTCCCAGGCCGTCAGGGTCAGTACGCTGCAAGCCCATGCAGATAAGGAGAGGAGTCGTAGGGGGAGGTAAAGATTTGTAGGGGAGGGGGAGGAGGAAGATAGTTGGAGGAGTGTAGTAGTGGAAGGAGGAGAGTAGTAATGTGTAGTTGGAGAGTGAGTACTAATGTGGAAGAGTTTGAGAAGTAGCAGGAAAGAGTAGTAGTAGATTGGAGTGGGAACAAAAGTAACATCAGATGATAGAGGGTAGAAATTAGGAGGTGCAAATCATTAATCGGACGGAAAGGCAGGCAGGAGTGAACAGGAAATTATCAGAGTAGAAAGGGAGAGGTGAAAGGTATGCATCCAATTCCCATTAGAGCACTAACCATTGGATAGAGTAGCAACAGTTAAGAAGCCCAAGAGGGAGATTTGACAGCCAGAGACTTAGAATGCCATCTGTAGTGTACAAGAGTTTTGAGAAAGTAAGGTTCAGCATTTGCATTAGGGGTTACGGACGCCTGGGTTAGGGAGAAAGAGAATGAGAGAGGTAGAGATAGAGAATAAGTGAGAGAGAGAGAGAGAGAGAGAGAGAGAAAGAGAGAGAGAGAGAAAGAGAGAGAGAGGGATAGGGATAGGGAGAGAGAGAGGGAGAGAGAGAGAGAGCGCGAGGGAGAGAGGATTGGCCAAGGCCCCACAAAGAAAAATAAAACCCTTGAACTGTTTCTACGACTCAGCGATTTTCTGTGACATCTGCAACATCTGCAAGCAGAGAATGTCACAGCTTTAAAGTTCACTGCTTGTCATTTGAGGTCCTATTGGAAATATCCTAGATTCTTACTTTATAGTATGAAAGCCATTGTACCACATATTTGCTAGTGTATATGTTGGAATGGGAAATAGTATAAGAATTATATTTTTTGTTGTAATTGTATTTGGTAAAAAAAAAACTTTACAATACAAATCCATCAACACTAATATTAATATCAAAAAGAATACATTTGTCATGTAACAAGCAAGAAATGCAAAAGTATCAAAACATTTTAAATTCATAATTTTCCAAATTCAAACATTTCACAAAATGTAAGTCTGCATAAATCAGAGAATTCAAATCGCCATTTAGTATATACATCCATAATGCATCTCCATCAATACAAGCAGTGTTATAAAAAACATTTCTAAAAAACAGCTATCTCTTAAGATTCAGTTCTGGGCAATCGATCAAAAGATGTCGCAGAGATTCAACAGTATTCACATTTTTACAAAATCTACAAAAGATTAAATCACAACTTAAAATATTCCTTTGGACTAAAACTTCCGAGTTAGTAACAAAATTAAGACGAGCTCTTAAAAATTGCTCTCTATCCCTTTTGTTAGGAAAGAGTTGCGTATATCCAGGCAACACACCTACCTTTTTATGATCATAGGCTAAATAACAGTGATTTATACTTATGCATTTTTTCAACCGTTTTACTCCAATCGTCTATAAATAGTGCCTGCTTAATACTCATCAGATTGTCACTTAGTTCATTAAATGTAAAATCTAAATCCTCAAAGATCTTACTGCAATAGATAACATAGAAAGCTATGATACTGTTAGCGGCCATCTCCAGAATATATCCCATGTCTTCATATGGTGTATTTTGTATAGGGCAACACAATGTATACATAACATATAGAATTCTCCACTGTACCCTACATAGTATAGCTTGCAAGCCCATTTCATAACGAATACATGGAATTGGAGCACAGTTTGGTAGATTAAGTACTCTCCTCCATATCAGAGCTTCTAGCAGCTCTAACTTTTCCATTACCCATAAAGGCATTATCTCACAGCCATTTAACAAATTTAGGAATGACCCTTCCCTCGTAGTATTTCATAATGGGAAGAATGGAGAATTTGCCATATTTTGTATAGATGGCCTTCATTTGTATACTCACGCACTCTGCTTTCACTCTCATATATTCCATGTTTTCACATTTAGCTGGTTTGCTAAAAATAGGAAAGCCCAAGTATATCAGTTGTGAGACAGGCATGGTATCAAGAGAGACACAGACTCAAAGACAACAGTTCAAAAACCTTTATTTATAAGCTTCATTGGGTTGGTAGAATGCTTAACTGTCCATAACTATAAAGGGATTGTTCCCTCAACTGATGTTTCTAAGGACCGTCGATGTCTAAACGTCCAAAACCAAAATCCATCTGTGCCTAAACCTATGCTTGCCCTCTCTCTCTGACAAAATGTGATGGGAAGTTTTCTTAAAGGAAATAGAGGTTAAAAGAAAAGAAACGTAAACCATAACTGGTTTCAGATAGTCTTACCAATGGGTGTAGTTCAGCCAGTGCAAGATAGTTCAATTAAAAAGGGGAGCCCTTAGAACCTTCCACGCAGGGCTCTTGCAGCAAATCAACAAAGTTCACAATACCCTTGGGTCTCTTGGGGTTCCCTTCCCCAAGCTCGGACTCTTCTAGTTCTAAACAAAAAACAAAATACACAGTTCTGGTCAGGCCTCTCAGGGTTCCCTTCCCCAAGTGTAAGCCTCTCTTTACACAGTTCAACAATGGCTCTTGCACAACTCCTGTTAGGCCTCTCAGGGTTCCCTTCCCCAAGCTTATGACCCTCCCGTCTTTAAACAAAGTTCTTCTGGTCAGGATGTACCTTTTGTTTCTTACACAGTTCTTCTGAGGCCTCTCAGGGTTCCCTTCCCCAAGCTTAGGCCCCTTGCATTTTTAAACAAATTAAGTTCTCCTAGTCAGGATGTACCTTTTTTTTTTTTATTTTTATTTACATTTATAAAGCGCTCACACAGCCCGCAGGCATCGAGGCGCTGTTACAGGAATTGTTAGTTTTTCTTAGTTGTGTAATTGTGTTTTTTTTTTTTCTTTGTCTTAGTTACGTATTTATAACGCGCTTAAACACTCAGAGGTTTCTAAGCGCGGACCCGGGGATCGAACCTGTTGTTGCTTTGTGTCGTCTTGCTTCCAAGACGCGCACGCTGCCGCTGTGCTATCCTCCCGGGACCTTTCACTGCACAGATATTACATGGGGTAGTATCAGAGACATTTCAGAACGCTGGGCCTCTTTGCTGCTCCCAAGCGTGACCACTCTGAACTGCAACCCCTCTCCTTGCTCTTTGTACCTTTCTTCTGGCACCTTTTCTCTGCTGTGCCTCTTTCGCTCTCTCGCCTCTATCGTGCCCCTGGCACTCTCTGTTCCTTTGGTTGTGCACCTTTGATTGATGGATTGATTATTTATTATACCCTTCTTGTCATGTTCACATGCTGTTCGCACTTTCTTGTCTTCACCTTCGGGTTGCTCGTACCCTCTTTCCACTTCCACTCCCTTTTATTTTCCCTGCAGTGCAGGGTCACTCGCACCCTCTTTCCTGCTTCGGGTCACTTGCATCCTTCTTTCTCTTATATTTCTGACAGTTCACTTTACTCTTATTTCAGTGCTCCCAGTGTATTTTCCTTCAAGCTCTCTTTCTGACTTTCTGTTTGTTTTCTCTCTCTCTTGCTTCCGGCTTTCTTTATTTCATGCCGCTTTACACTCTTTCTGTTTGCTTTCTTGCTTCATGCCTTTTCACAGTCTGTCACTTGCCTTTCGCACGGTACCACTTTACTTTGGTGCCTTCCTCCCGCTCCGTCGCAGTCACTCTCATAGTCCCGAGTTTCTCTCTCATTAACTTTCATAAAACTCACCGAGCAGCGTCGCGTTGACCTGGCGGTCCCCTCCAGGATACGTGTGGTTGAGGTCAAGGTCTTGCCACCTGTCCTTCAGGCATCCATGGGCCCGGCACAGGTCCCAAGGAACGAGAACTGAACTGTAGGCCATTAGCAGGATGCAGGCAGCCTCACTCCGGCTCCTTGGAGACACGGTTCCCTCACCACGCCACGCTGCAGCCCCTCACAGACACCGGGCCAGCGTTCTCCTCCAGCCTTCAGCTCTTGCCCCTCTTAAGCTCCTTGGCTTCTCTGGTCCAGACAGCATCCCCAACTCGCTCACTGCTTATAGCGTAGGGAGCCAGGTGTGCACAGCTGGGATAATGTGCCTAACCTTGCCTGATTATTAGTGGGACAGCCTAGTGGTAGGTTGTAGTAGTAGGCCCTGTCTTGCTTCCCAATGCTTTTCCTATGGGTAATCCTCATTGATCTTCATTGCATCTTCCTAGTCTCAGTGTTTGTTGGAAATGGGGAGGGGGAGAAGAGGTGTGATTGAAAATACCCCATGAAAGCTGAGGGAGAGTGGGTTGGGGTATTATTGGGAATGGGAGAATACCATTCCCAATAAGGAATGGGAATGGGAGAATACCATGCATCGCCCTTGGGTATTCTCCTCTCAATCCCTCGTGAGCCTCCACTCAGGTGATCCTCCCTCACTTGTCCACCCCCAGGGTCGGGATCCAAAAGCGATGGCCCTCCCCTGGCCACCTGAATGGAAGATCCTGAGGGAGTAGGTGGGAGAATACCATCAGGCTTCTCACAGTCTATCGGTGCTCATTATCCTTTCATGTTCCAGCTGCCACAAATAACCAACAGACTTTTTTTTTACTTGTACAACTAATAATCTTTGTCTTGGTGGTATTAATAGAAAGCAAGTTTTTCCCTGCATAAGGGTAGAAGGCATTTAGCAAACCTTGAAGAAAAGCATAATGTCATTGGCATAATCCATGCAACAATATTTCTGATTTCTTATTGTTGGTGAAGTGAAAGTAGCTGAAATGATTTCTGCTTCTAAATCAGAAAGATAAAGGTTAAAAAGATATGGTGCCAACAGGCAGTCCTGTCTTAAACCCGTATCTGTGGCAATTTCTTTCGATAGTACACCTTTGTCATTCAATCTGACTCTAATGTTGCTATCACTATGCAATTTTACCAACCATTTTTAAAGACCACTAGGTATTCCCTACTTATCAAGTTTAAGCCATAGTAAATTACGATTTACCAAATCAAATGCAGCAATCAAGTCAATTGATGCAACAAACACATATCCATATCTCCTTGACCAGGCTAGATCTTGCAGTATTCTGAGCATTAATCCATTCATAGTCGTACTGTGTGTCCTCCTAAAGCGCACTTGAAACTTTTTTACTCTACCACAATCAGTAGCCCAGGTCTCTAAATCGTGTAACAACACTAATATTTCTTTATCCACATCCATCAGCATCAGGGGCTATAGTTGGCTTGATCTAAACAATCTCCTTCCTTATATATTGGAAGTACATAAGAACTCTGCCATGATCTAGGTATTGTGAGAAACCTGAAGGTGTCTTCCTGACTAGTCCACAGGGATCTGTCATCCAGGTGGCCAGGACACAACCATCGCTATTGGACTATTGAATCCAGTTCCTGGGAGTGGACCAGTGCAGGAGGACCACCTGGATGTGGGGTCCTCGGGGAGTGGAGGTGTGACACTGATGGTTGAGACGCGGTATCCCACTTCTTATAAAACGTTTTCCCCATTCTACCACGTAGGATACTCAGACACTCAACCCCTAACCCCCTATTCCGACACAAACACGTTCTTACACCACAAAAGACAACGCACTAACACTAGAGCCGTTTACCTGAAATGTCCCAACACAAGGGTCAGGAAAAGTCAGGCAATTGACCAGAACCACACACATCTGACGGCCCTTTCCTTTGCCCACAGGGATAAAAGGTGGAGCATGAGAGCACACTACGAGTAAGGCAAACCGCACAACGAGACAGCTGTCCCAGGGCAGCAGTTCAAGAGGAGAAGAAAATCATCGAGAACCGAAGCGGCGACAAGGAGAGAAGCGACCTTGCCTTTTTCGACCCAGACCCACAAAGCCTCCATGAATGGAATCATAAGACCGCAAACAATAGCCGGCGTGTGTTGCAGCAGATGTCAACGGTACACAGAGCCCTCCTACACTGATAATCAGGGCCGGAAGAGACGCTTGCTACCGTGGAACTGGGATTGACTCCAGAGACAAGAAAAGCCAAGTGGTTCATCACAGCCGGTGAGTCGAAGGGAGGACCGATAAGAAATTGAAACTGTGTTGAACGAAAGTTGCGAATTGCAAAGTAAGGGGAAAATCAGCTGCAGAGGGGTCCTGCACCATGTGGGTGCTCACAACTCTGGTTGTTTTCCCTATTGTTGAAACTACCGATACCAGAAGGCCAAGGAGCGCCACAAGGAAAAGGTCAAAGTGGTCATACAGGGGTCTAGCAAAACCACCTGTACAGTCGAAAGTCTTTGACCGGCACGTAATTGGAAAGCTAAGGGAAACAAATCCTGCATAGTGAGAAAGACAAAGGAACTGTGTGTTTGGCAAAAGTGAACCCGACGAAGGGATGCTGACAGAACAAGGAGAAGCATAAGGCCCCAATGAACATTGTGTTTACAAGAGTGAACCCGACAGAAGGCTGTCCGCAGTGGATTTTTTAAAAAGACATTAAGATTTGTGAATGCAAAAAGGAGAAATCTTGTGAATAAAAGCCGTAGTGAACCCGACAGAGAGAGGCTGCCATTCGAGAGGGATCTGAGCCCAGAAGAGGGAGATCCAGGGGTGAAAAGCCATCACCCACCGTACATGCAGAAAGGAACTTTTTGTTTTATTATTTTGAACCCCTCAGATTCTCGGAGGCAAGAGACTTTTCATAGGAAAGAGACTTAACCACCGAAGATCCTCAAACCGGAGAACGGAACTGTAGTCTTGTGATGGGAAAGCTCGAGAGTGTGCTACTCTCAGGAGTCCCGTCTTGTCACGTGCTCAAAACATGGGGAAGGGAGACCCCTGGCTATAACATCATAACTTATCATTTGTGAACACTTCTTTCTTTCTTGTGAACACTATCCCGCACTCTTTTGTATTTATTTGTAAGGATTGGAAATAGTTTTTTTTTTAGTATATGCCCTTTCATTTTACATGACGCCATTAGGACTTCTTTATTATTATTTGACGGTTGTAGCTTGCTCCCATGTTAGATTTAGGTTTAGATTAGGCGAATAATTAATGCCAGTACTTTTTTAAATAAATTGACTCAAAGTGGGCAATCCAAGTTACCTCATGGGATTCTGCTGGACAACTGCTTGAGAATTATTCACGCCATTCAAAGCCTGCCAAAAATGTGGTGTATTTTTCTGAACAAGCAGCTTCAGCATGATTTCTGCATCCTTCTAATACATAATACTTCGACAGCTCAGAAGTAAATGCTTAAAGTTATTCTTTTCCTTATATATCAGCTTCTTATCTTCAAAATCAATATTCCTTCCCTTTAGCGAACAAATCACTGCTCTAAAACTTCTTTTACTCTCAAATAATGTTTGATCATAATAGTGAGTGTGTTTAGCAACACGTGATCCTATATTATTATTACTTTTAACCTCCATTCTTTGGAATACATCTTCGAGATAGCAATAAAAGGAAACCTCCCTAAATGTATGTTGTTTCCAATCATAACTTCTTGAATTCCAATCCTTCTCAATTTCACCAATGAAATCAGTCATTAATGCACTAGAAAGTCTAATCTTGTTCTTACCCTGATTAACTATTACATGCTTACTTGGCACATTTAGCTAGCCTGTTACCTAGGGGCCAATCAAAATCTGCAACCAGCAAGTTGTGGTCACTAAGCAGCGTTTGCACTATTTTGAATCTCTTGCGATGTTCAAACAATCTATAATCCACAAATATACAATCCAACATTGCAGATTTTAAACCATTTTTTCTTGTTGTCAAGTTTAACAAAGTCTGCTTAGTCACAGCTTGTTCCAAACGCCTTCCAGCGTAACCAATAAAGAGCTGATCGTCCACTCTGACCCGGGACATGCGTGAAATGTAGAAACTTAAAGCTCTCCTAGGATCTAACCTATGGAGCCTCTCTTCGTCCTTACCAGGATGCAGAGGAGGATAAAATGCCAGAAGAACATCCTTCTGGTTTAAATGAAATTCCGACACCACCTTCGGAAGAAAGGAAGGACGAACTCTAAGGACAACCCTGTCCTTATGAAACACAGTGAAGGGTGGCTTAACTGAAAGTGCCTGTAACTCACTCACTCTGCGAGCGGAAGTGACCGCCACTAAAAATACAGTTTTAAGGGTTAACAGTCTCAAAGGACAAGAATGAAAAGGCTCAAATGGAGCACCCATCAGAAACTTGAGAACAAGGTTCAAATCCCGACCGGGCACCTGGAAGGGTGACGGGGGAACACATTAGTGAGCCCTTTCAGAAACTGAGAAATTAAAGGAATTTTAAAATAAGAACACTCCTCAGACGAGCGCTTAAATATGGACAGCGCCGCCAGGTAACCTTTAATGGTACCCACTTGCAAGCCCATGTGGGCTAAAGAAAGCAAAAGACAGAACTACAGGAATGTCACATGAGAAAGGATCCACATTCTGAACCCTGCACCAGTCGCAGAACTTTCTCCAACGGCAATGGTACAGGGACTTTGTTGCCAGCCGTCTGGCCGAAAGCAACACCTCCATCACGTCTTCAGGGAGGTCCCAATCCTTATACCTCAACCTTTCAGAAGCCAAGCGTGAAGGTTGAGGGATCTGACCTCTGGATGGAGAACCTGACCCCCCTCCCATGAGAGCACATCGTCTCGGTAGGGAAGACGACGTGGAGGGCAGATGGACAAGTCGAGAAGGTCCGGGTACCACGTCCTCCGGGCCCATGCCGGAGCAATGAGTATCATCTGGGAACCGAACCTCTGTAACCTCTG
Organism: Ambystoma mexicanum; assembly: GCF_040938575.1. Taxonomy (NCBI): domain Eukaryota; kingdom Metazoa; phylum Chordata; class Amphibia; order Caudata; family Ambystomatidae; genus Ambystoma; species Ambystoma mexicanum. Next base: position 545,951,520 of record NC_090923.1, on the reverse strand, counting down.
CAGCACTTGCGGGATGACGGGGACTGGAGGAAACGCGTACAGCATTGGGAAGGACCACTCCACCACGAACGCGTCTCCTAAGGCTCCTTTTGGAGGAAATTCCCGCGAGCAGAATCTTTCGCACTTCGGTTGACACTGGAGGCGAAGAGATCCACTTGAGGGGTCCCCCAAAGGGTGAAGATCTCCAGGAGAATCTCCTGAGCCAACTCCCACTCGTGAGAGATCGCGCTCTGCCTGCTCAGTGCGCCCGCTGTCTCGTTTAGGTCTCCGGCCAGATGAACTGCCGAGATTGAAATTTCCTGCGGGATGGCCCAGAACCAGAGCTGCATAGCCTCCCTGCACAGAGGAAGTGACCCTGCACCCCCCCCCTTTTTGTTGAGGTAGTGCATGGCCACTGTGTTGTCCGTCAGAATCAGGACATTCTTCCCTCGCACAGTCGGCAGAAAAGACTTCAGGACAAGCCTGACAGCCCTCAGATCCAACAGATTGATATGGAGTCTGGACTCCGACGGAGACCAACGACCACTGACTGTCAGCTCGTTGGCATGAGCTCCCCATCCCGTGAGGGATGCGTCCGTCACGATCGTCACCTCCGGCCAGGGCAGCCAAAATGGAGCCCCCCACATCAGATTGCCTTCGACGGCCCACCACAGAAGGTCCTGGACGACCGAGGGTGGCACCTGAACAGGGTCGGACAACCTGCCGGAGGGCTGGGAGCATTGAAGCTTGAGGGCCCATTGCAGAGATCTCATCCGCAACCTGGCATCTGGCACCAGAAGAATGCAGGACGCCATGAGGCCGAGCAACCTCAAGAACTTGAACGCCGGGAGCGTCTGGGCAAGTTGAAACTTGTGCACCATCTGCTGAATGTGAAGAGCCCTTACCTGGGGAGGGAAACACTGCCCCAGGGATGTGTCGAGCACTGCTCCGATGTACTGGAGCCGCTGAGTTGGCGTCAAGTGGGACCTCTTTAAGTTGAGGGAGAAGCCCAGCTTGTGAAGGGAGTGGCAGATGACAGACAGATGATCCAGGACTTGCTCGGGAGAGCGCGCCCTGATCAACCAATCATCCAGGTAGGGGTAGACGTGAATCCCCCCTTTCCTGAGATGCGCTGCCACAACCACCATGAGCTTGGTGAAGACCCTCGGGGCGGAGGTCAATCCGAACGGCAGGACCCGAAACTGAAAGTGCAAGTTGCCAACCGCGAACCTCAGGTACTTCTTGTGCTTTGGATGGATCGGCACATGAAAATAAGCATCCTTGAGGTCGAGAGACACCAACCAGTCCTGAAGTTGAAGGGCCTGGAGAACTTGAGAAAGAGTAACCATCTTGAACTTGTCCTTCCTGAGGAGCCTGTTCAAACCGCGCAAGTCCATATTGGTTCTCAATCCTCCGTCTGTCTTCAAAATCAAAAAATAAGGGGAATACCATCCCTTGTTCCACTCCGCTACAGGCACTAGTTCTATGGCGCCTTTCACCAGCAGGGATTGAATTTCCTGCGAAAGGAGCGGATCCGGACTCTTCAAAGAGAGGTTCCCTGGTGGATTGTCTTTGTCGGAAAGGAAGACAGTAGCCATGGGCTATGATCTCCAGAACAACTAACAACAACAAGAGACCAGCGGAGTAGTTTATAGATGCCTGTTCCACACTCCTCTAGGAGCCTTATGGACAATATTCAACAAACAAGGAACCAGCCGTCTCTCTCCTCATAAAGCTCGACCTAACAACCCACTCCCGGTCCGGGGACCAAATAAGGACCGAGTCTGAGGTTTTTTTTTGTTTTTGAGAACAATAAATGTAACAAAATACTATTTTATTTGAATACAATGTGAAAATATCTTAAAAACGGAATTTAGAACATATAAAACATAGTGCACTTTTACTAAAACATTCAGTACAAAACCACAAAAATGGAATATATCAAAAATTGAAGAAAACACAACAACAACCTGCCTAAGTGTCACCTATACACGCAACAAAAAAGGCTCCTGCATATACAAATCTAAATGGAAACATACAAAAAAAATTAAAAAAATGTATCCCTGTTGTATAGTACTGTTTTGGTAGGTAGCACCTCCAAACAACCACTACTCTATGTTTTTTTGGAGGTGTGTAATAAATCACATACCTATTGGTTGTCTACCCTTTGAAAAAAACTGCTACCAGGGTGACCGTAGCAACTGAATTGGCAAATTAACACTGCACCTTACAATTACAGGTGCTTAAATGCCCAACATGTTTCGTTCACAATACATATGGAAAGAAATTAGCGAGAACTTCATCAGGGGATCCAAAACCACTCACACTATACACAGTGGTAAAACATGATCAAAGACACGTTGAAAAAACTTTCACAAAAGTTGAAGTACGCCTCGAAATCCAGGTTGCTTCCAAAGTGAGGATCTTTAGTGTATGCAACCTTCTCAATCAGGGGAGGAAGAGAAGGTACAGAGCCGGGAGAACAAACAAGGAGAGAAAAAAGAGAAAAGAGATCTAGGTTAACTATATACCTCAAATCAACTCACCGGGCTATAATTAACCAAAGTGGGACTCACCAATGTCAGTTTTGCCAGTACAAATACTGCTCAATTAAGGTGAAGAGGGCAACATCTTGATTTTAGACGTTAGAACACACTCTAAAGATCAAGAGAGAAGAAAAACAGCAGACCCGGTATGAGCACAACACAACCTTTCACTGTTGAACTGACACCCCAAGGGGTGGTGCAATAAATACTTATTCCGCAACCACATAAACACTGTCACGTGTGGTAACTCCAGAACCAACTAGTGCCTATAAAAATGACACCACGCGTTAGTGGACGACCTTCTCTTCATTCACTGAGGACATGCAAGGTGTTTCATGCATTGTAAAAAATGTAGAGTGAACGTCAAGTGGTTGCCCTATGGCCATGTTAACGTGATCACTGTCACCAAGGTGTAATTTTATGAATTTGTCAACCCGCTCCTTTCCGTGTCGTGAAAAAATGAGAAAAGAACGGTAAATGGCGTGTTATCGGCCACCTACCCTTAGGGAAGAAAAGCGCTCATCAAACACTGTTTCCTTGACCACAAAATCTGGCCGAGCTGCGGACAGAAAATCATCAAGCGCTGACTGCTAATCTCACGTGTCAGCGTTCTATGCAGGAAATAAAGGTGGTAAAAACAGAAGACAACAAGTTGCCTTACTCCACTCGTACAAGCATAGCCTTACGATTCGAAGATTTCGAAAAGTGAAATTGGGTTTGCAAAGAAATGCATGCAGTTTACCAGCACTCAGTTGTACGCCGGAGAGAGAGAAAAACTTGTGGCTCCTTTCACTCGTATCCGCTATCAACACCGTGTGTTTTCAGAGAAACACCCGGAAGTATAAATAGGTACTGGGGGTGTGGTTACTCGGACACGTGGTACGTCACGTGACCTTTATCGCAGTCTATGACGGATAGAGCGTGGGAGATCCCTGATGTAAATATCCGCTCTGGTGACAAAAGTGAACCGGAAAAAGGGAAGACGGAGCTGAGTCTGCATAAACCTCGTAGGTAATGTGTGGTCCATTGTTTAAAAACACACCGTAGCCTTACTGCATTACAAAGAAGAGGCAAAGAAAAATTATCAACAAGAGGACTCGGCCGAATCCCGCCGATACCTAACTTACGCCCCATCTGGATGTAAACAAATACTAGCAGTTTACCATGGGAAAGGAGAAAGGAGCCTCCAGTGGTATGGGACTTCACTTAATAAATAACTCGAAACACTGAAGTTGCGATTTCGGTCTTAATGTTCATTCAGGCCAAAAGTAGCTGACCTGGTTAAAAATATTAGCCATTTTTCTTTGAATAGCAGTTTGTCTGTGATGCTGCCATTAGCTTTGGACTTGTCAAGTTGCCACAAGACCGTCCAATGTATGTCGTCAGGGCTATGTTTCATAATGATGAAATGATTCACCAATGGGGCTCCAGTATTCTTCCTTTTGATGCAACTCCTATGCTCACTGATACGACTTTGAATTTTTCTTTCTGTCATGCCAACGTAGAGCCTGTGACAGGGACAACATATAGAATAAATTACATTAGTGGAATTACAATTGGTGAATTGATTTTGTGTCCATGATCGTTTCAGGCCTATGTCCACTTCCTTAGTACGTTTAGTGTATTTACAATTAACACAATGGCCACAGGGAGAATGTCCTGTCAGGGTGGGAAGACCCCAGGTGTCCGCAACACTCGTCACGTGACCCTGTCTAGGTGTAATGTTGTTCGTTGTGAGCAATTCTTTCAGGTTCGAAGTTCTCTTATATGCAAACATCGGGAGATCCAACGGACATTCCCCTCCAGAGAGAATATGCCAGTTCTTACGTATTATTTTAGTAACCTGGTTGGATCTTGGGCAAAAGCTGCTGACAAAAACAATTTTGTTGGTGGCGGGGTCCTTCTGATGGTATTCCAACAGGGCCTCTCTATTGTTATTTTTAGCTCTTTTGAAAGCTCTGTTAATTATTCTCGAGGGGTAGCTCCTTGTTTCCAATTTGGATTTCAATTGTGCTGCTTCTGATAAGAACGTATGATTAAGAGTACTGTTCTCTTGAGGCGTAGGAACTGCCCGAATGGTAAATTTTCCCGTTTATGCCTGGGATGACAGCTGTCAAATTTCAACAAAGCATTACAGTCCGTAGGTTTATGAAATGGACTGACTTTTAGGGTGGTGCTGATTTCATCCACTTCAATGGTTATGTCCAAAAAGTTAATTTTCTTCGTGCTGCAAGTATAAGTAAACTTGAGGAACTGATTCCTCTGATTAGTCCATTTGAAAAATTCTACAAATTATTCTTCTGTACCATCCCACACACTGAGAATGTCATCTATAAACCTCCTCCATAAGGTAATCTTGGTGAAAAAAGGGTTGGAGAGAGGATAGATGTGTTCCAACTCAAAGTGTTAGACATAAAGATTAGCTGCTGTTGGGGCCACAGGAGAGCCCATGGCTGTCCCATGGGCTTGATGGTACAATTTACCGTTAAAATAAAAATAATTTTCGGTAAGCGCCATCTCTGCACACCATAGTATGAAACTATTTGGTGTCGTACCTGTGGTTCTTTTAGATATAAGGACTTCTTCGAGAACTTCAAGTGTCTCTTTCTGTGGAATGCATGTGTACAAGGCTATGATGTCCAGACTGGCTAATAGTTGAGTATTAGGGTCAAAGTTCATGTTTTCTACACAATTAATCGCTTCCGTGGTATCCTGTATATATGAATACATGGTGAGGACAAATGGTTTCAGGTACTTGTCGGCTAGTTTAGAAAGAGGTTCTAATACAGAGCATGTGCCCGACAATATCGGGCGACCCGGAGGATTCGTCAACAATTTGTGTATTTTGGGTAAAGTGTAAAATTTCGGAATGGATGGTTTAGATACACATAAATAATCGTGTTCCTGCTTGCAAATCCAGTCCCTCTCTGATCTCCAGAACCTACACATCTGAAGTAATGGCACGCCATTCTACCAGATGCTGCGCCAGCCTTTCCCCAACCGGAGAAGCATGGGCCTCATGACTGAGCTGAAGCGGCTGCGGCAGTGCCTGAGGGCAAAGAGGCAACTGCTTGCGTGGCCTTGGCACCTCGAGTACCTTGTTTTCCACCTCTGGCACTCCTACGGTTGCCCCTTTGACTTGCAGCTCCTCTCGATTTACTAAAGGACGAGTAATATCGAAAGGAACCTCCCCTCCATTGCTGTCCCCTAGGACGAAAAGGCGGAGGTTGGCGGACTGCAGCGCCCAACGACTTCGCTGCAGCTTTTGAGGTCTGCAACCTCTCAAGACTCTCGTCAGCCTTAATGCCAAAAAGATGTTCACCATCAAAGGGCATGTTGAAGAGGCGGGCCTGCACATCAGGAGCAAAACCCGACTTCCGCAACCACGCAAACCTGCGTATCGCGGTGCTCGCCGCCATGGACCGGCTGACGCAATCAACCATGTCCAGACCCGACTGAACGGATTCACACATGGCATCCTTGCCATCCTGCACGATAGCAAGGAAACCATCCCGTCCCTGCCCTTCGGGAATATGATCAGCCGCTAGGGAAATACAGTTCCACAGAGTGTGCGTGAAACGAGACAAGGCACAAATGGAGTTGGCAGCCTGAAGCGCCATACCCCCAGAAGAAAATACCTTCTTCGCCCAGCCGTCACAACGTTTGACGTCCCCATCAGGAGGGATGGTAGGGTACGACGCCTGCTTTGCGGGGGCCATAGCTGCCTTCACCACCAAACTTTCCGGAGTGGGTTGCGTGGTCAAGTAGCAGGGGTCGCCACTAGCTGGGCGATATTTATTTGGCAAGGACTTGCTCATTGCTGGGAGACTCTCCGGAGAAGTCCAAGCCGCAGCCACCCTTCTCTGCAAGGCCATATGGAATGGCAGCACCGGGTCAGTTGGTGGACGATGGTCCAGGATATCAGTCATGTCATCCTGCTGAAAATCCCCAGGGGGCAGACCACCCCTGGTAATCCGTGACCCTCAACATCAGGCGCCGGTAAGAGGAGTCGGCATGCGTGCCAGGCTCAGGCCTACCAAATTCCACCTCCGGAGAGGTGTCGAGCCCACTGGCGTCATGCAATGACTGGCGCAGGTCCTCAAGCTAGCTATGACCAGAAACAATGTCATCAGGGACCTCTGCAGGAACCACACCTTCCTCAGACCCCTCATCCACCTCAGAAATATAATCCAGAGGCTGGAAAGAGGGAACCAAAAAAGGAACAAAGACATGTTTTGCCTTAGCCAGAGCCTTTCTAGGGGGTTCCCCCGTACCACGAGGCATCCCTGACAAAGCCGCCTTGAAATGCGTCGAGAGCGTTGATGGAATCGACGTCGAGCGCGGGGCCGACAGCTTCGACGGCGTCAACACAGGCCTCGAGGGCGGAGGCCCGAGCGTGTTTCTCGACAGCCTGGGCGCCGATGGCGCCGACGACTTCCTCAGAGGCAGGGCCTCGAGAGAGTCTGTCGACGACCTCGGCACCGCCGGCGTCGATATCTTCCTCGAAGACTTCACAGGTTCTCGCGGTCTCGATGGCGTCGAGGACTGGGACCTGGAACGGGCATGTCTAGAGCGACCATCCTCTTGTCCGACCGGGACCTCGAAGGCGTCCGGTGGTCGCGACGACTGCTCGAGCCCGAAGGCAGACGAGCGGTGTCTCTAGCACGGCCACGACCGGTGTCCTCAGACGGCGCAGACAGACCGGAGCCCTGCGACTGAAAAATCGCCAACATCTCCTTTCGGAAGGAATCCCATTCCTCAGGAGTGGAATGCTTGTTGGGACAAGCAACCCGCCGACGGGGGGCGGAGTCTTCGGAAGAGGACAGGGAAGGCGACCTGTGACGGCGCTTCCTGGAGTGCCTCGAAGAGGCAGAGGAATGGCGGGACCGACTCCCAGACCGAGAACCCCCGGACTCATGATGACGATGCAGAGAGTCGCCCCTCGAATCGTCTGTCGAAAGACCAGCAGAACGTGACTTCCTGGGCTTGGCCACCTTACCAACCGACAGCTTCTTCTTACGCTCCCGCAAGGCCTTCGATGTGAGCGATTGACAGTCGACGCAGTCGTCCGTATCATGGTCCTCCCCGAGGCACCAGAGGCAAGCGTCGTGCGTATCCGCCAGCGACATCTTGGACCCGCACACCCGACACTTCTAAAACCCAGACCGTGGGGTGGAAGAAGCTGAAAACATCATCTCGATAGCAATGAAGAAACATGTTCGAAGAACCGAAAGAACAGGATTCTAGTAGAATCGAGGCGCACCGAGATCTCCGAAGCGAACACGTTCGCAGAAAAAACTGAGGCTACGGGCGTCGTGCGTCCTACTTATAACATCCGGTGACGTCGGTTCGACGTAGGCCCTCGAGGACAGCGTATCGACGTCATCGACGCAGGACGCAGACGCCGAAAGATTTTCCAAAGCAGCACAGCTGTGGTGATTACTGTCATAGATATAGAATACATCGGAGGACCCAATCCCCTCGAAGCATTATTACATAGAACATGCGGGATACAAACCTGCAACCCCTGATTGTTTGTTTTTTACGAGGGGAGCAGGGGACATCCCTGCAAGCCGTCGCCATAAATAATGTCACCATATATAATGTCGCCAATGGCTGTCTTCCGGGAGTCATTACTGTCAATATACAGATCCTGTTGCACTTGCCCAGTTAGCATATGTGAGTTTCAATTACCTATTACCCCCAACCAGAGGGCCCTCCGCTTATCGGCTTAGTTTGAGATTGTTCTTCCCCCTTAACTTGTTTTTACCCATCAGACAAGAAGTCCCCAAAGATCACAATGTTTCACACCATTCTTCTAAAGTGTCCACAACGGTTTCCACGAATTCAAGTTCAGAGATGCCATTAGGGTTCCAATACAGATTACATATTATGAACTATGTGACCACATTGTGAACCTTTGAGTTTGTCTGGATCACCAACATTGAATGAAAGGGTTAAGGTGGTGGATCAAGACTGCTGTCATGATCACTGCTTCCAAGGAGCTAGGACCAGCCCAACGTCCTTGGAAGCAGGCCCCTAACCTTCATCCTAGGCACCAGCCGGTCCCCACTGGGACCTTTTGGACCTTGTCCTGGCGCCGGTGGCACCAGGCTCATCAAAGTCACTGGTCCCGGCACTGGAAGCGCCGGGCTCATAATTTGTATGAAGATGCTTGGGTGGACTTACCTGCAGCAGACCATGCTGCTTACTTACCAGCCACATAGGAATCCTCTGTGAGCCGGGACTACTTTCTTACCTGGGTGGGGCAAGCTCCACTCCCTGGCTACAATACTGGAACTCTTCTGGAACAGGAACTCTTTTCTTACCTAGGCGAGGCCGTGGAGGAAGACGCCTCATCACTCCAAGGCTATTTAAACCACACCCGATTGATGAAACGTGCTTCGCGTTATTCTGCATCTGCAGCAGAACGCTCACCGCGTCTGTTCCAGTTTTCTTCTTTCCGATCCTGAACCTGCAAGAACAAACGCTTACCATTCCTGTATCCAGCCTTCAGTAGCACCTGCAAAGACAAGAAACGACAGGTTAGCACGGCAACCTTCACGCGCAGCGCTTTCCTCACCTCATCCATCGGCAGCTACCATCTCTTCACGCTGCTCCTCCGCCTGTGAAGACAAAAGCATAGTTATCCGCGAATTCCGGTTTTCTTCAACGCTGCAATCCTGCACCTGAAAGACAAAAGAAGAGACAGACAGGTATTTTACTTACGCGCCATCACACCCGCCACAATAGGGCGCCTGCAAATACTCCGGCATTTCCAGCGTCTCTTCAACACCCGAACTCACAACTGCAAGGGAAAAGAGACAGTTAGAGAGCTTTTGAAAAGCAGGCAACAGGCATTTACTTACGCATTTCCAAGCGCTTCATTCCAAGACTCTGGCTCGAACTTCGGCTTTCTTCACGCCATCTTCTACCTCAAGAGCCCTGCAAGACAAATAGAAAAAGCATTATACAGAGCCCAGTTCCACATTAACGTGCCCACGCACCTAAAGACTGTAAGGACTTAAAAGGTGTCCGGAAACTCACCGTTCGTGCAGTTAACGACGGTAGCTATCCTCTGATGTCAAGAGGCCTACGTTTCACCCAGTGAAGGAACTGGCAACGGCACCCTGCACCAGACGCAGATGGAGAGTCCAGCATTCACCTATCTAAGGTGAGCACGTTGACCTTGGGGCTCCACGGAAAAGCGAGGAAGGGAAAGGGAGAGAGATACCCGACAACCCCAGATCATTAACCCCATATTCTTTCACCTGCAGATATTTCACTCTTCGAGTTAGACACACAGTGCGAAGAGGCTCAGCCCCGGAAGCCAATCAAGTCCTGCACTTCACTTTTCGAGTCACAGACACCATCCTGCCAAGACCGGCGCCTCCGTGGGAATCAGGTGAGCGTTACAGAACGCGAAGCCCACCGCAAAACTCCTACCCAGGCGCAATGGAAACCTCGGATACTGATCAATTGGCCTAGTTGCTTGGGGAACTAAGAGCAGAAGTACATGCAGCTCGTCAGGAAACAAACGCTCTAAGAAGAGAGCTGATAATATCCAAGGAGCGAACAGAGGACCTCGCTAGGCAATTGCTACAAACGCAGGCAGGACAAACACCTTTGCCCGCTCCAGGAGGAAATTATCCTTCAGCATCCTCCTCAAATCCAGTGCAAATCAATCTACCCGGTAATGTGCCCTTGGCTCCGCCCGAACGCTTTTCTGGTGACCCAAAGAGATTTGCAGTGTTCATTAACCAGTGCCGCCTACACTTCTTATGTAGACCAGCTGCCTTCCCAACAGATCAGGCCAAGGTGGCTTTTGTGCTTTCTTATCTCAGTGGCAGTGCCGCAGATTGGTCGATCCCTTTAGTCACTCAGGATGATCCGGTTCTTCATGATTTCCAGGCCTTCCAGTCCAGCATGGAGAAACTGTTCGCAAGACATGCACAAGGGCAGGCCTTGGACAATGAACTCCTTTCGTTACGACAGGGTAATCAAGACCTCTTGACTTACATTGCCTCATTCAACAGACTTATAGTGGAAACTCAATGGCCTGAGGATAAAAGAATAACACTTTTCTACAGAGGCCTGCGTGGAGAGCTCAAGGATGTGTTAGCTCAAGTTGTGAATCCTCCACAAGAATGCTCAGACTATATTGACTTAGTTGTTCAATTGGACCACAGATTACAGAACAGAAAGGCTGATCGTTCCAAATTTGATACCCGAGTGTTTTCTAAACCGCAGACCTCTACTAGGGGAGCTGACACCGTGGAACCCATGCAAATAGGGGGCATGAAAGGACCTTTAACCCAAAAAGAGCAAGAAAGGAGAAGACAGCTGCAATTATGCCTCTATTGCGGAAACTCAGGGCACTTTCTTCGAGACTGTCCAGTGAAACCAGCTAAGAAGGCTGTAGGAGCCGCAGATACCTGTACCACAAATTCTGAGCAGGGAAACGACCTAGCCCGACAAGTGTAGAGGTCCTCTTGCCGAGCGTTAAAATCTGTTCCATGACCTCGCATTTCGTGGTGCCTATGGTCCTCATTAGCCCTGAATGTCCGGATCGTTTGCATGCAATTGAAGCTTACATCGACAGCGGAGCAATCGGTAATTATGTGGACCGTGAAATGGTATCAAGGATGAATCTACCTCTTGTCCCTAAGGCAGTAAAAGACGTCATTACTACAGTGGATGGCACGGAGATAGCCTCCCGACCAGTAACTCACGCCACCCAAGAAGTGACGTTAGTGAGCCAAAAGGGACACCGGGAGAAAATCGTGTTCGATGTGATCAAGGCCCCTCAGTTCCAGATCATTCTGGGAATTCCTTGGTTAGAGAAGCACAATCCTCAGATCGATTGGCGAGCAAAGACGGTTCAGTTTCCAGAATGTATCTCCACTTGTTATCCTCGGCCTGATGTTTCACTGGCGGCAATCTCTTCTGAGGTTCCCAAACTACCTCCCGAATACCAGGAATTCCAAGACGTCTTTCGGAAGGACCAAGCTAACACCCTGCCTCCTCATAGGTCTTACGACTGTCAAATACATCTGATACCCGGAACAACTCCTCCTTGCAGTAGGATCTATGCCCTCACCGAGCCAGAGAATCTTCACCTCAGACAATATCTGGACCAATACCTAGCTAACGGATTTATCCGTCCTTCAAAATCTCCAGCTTCCTCGGCTTTGTTCTTCGTTCTGAAAAAGGAAGGAGACCTTAGGACTTGTATAGATTACCGCGCCCTGAATCAAATCACTGTTAAAAACAGATACCCGTTACCTTTGATCCCTGAACTCCTGGACCAAGTCAAAGACGCATGTATATATACAAAGTTGGATCTCAGAGGAGCCTACCACTTGGTACGAATAAAAGAGGGCGATGAATGGAAGACGGCCTTCCGCACCAAGTATGGGCTGTTTGAATATCAAGTTATGCCCTTTGGACTATGCAACGCTCCTGCCGCCTTCCAGTATTTTATGAATGATGTCCTTAGAGAACTCATAGATGTGTGTGTTGTTGTCTACATTGATGACATCCTCGTCTATTCATCATCTGAAGAGGAACATCAGAAACACGTTAAAGAGGTCCTCGAGAGATTACGTCAACATAACCTTTTTGCTAAGCTTGAAAAATGCGTTTTCAACGTAACTGAAGTTGAGTTCCTGGGATTCATATTGTCACCAAACGGAGTCCATATGGATTCAAAGGAAGTCGATGCAATCATCAAGTGGCCTTCACCAACCTCTGTGAAAGGAGTTTAAAGCATGTTAGGCTTCGCTAACTTTTACCGCAGGTTCATTCCTGAATTCTCTCGAATAGTCCAGCCCATCACCGCTCTATTATAGAAAAACAAACGTTTTGAGTGGTCTACCGAGGCGGAACAAGCTTTTCAGGACTTAAAAGCTAAATTCATCTCTGCACCTGTTCTAAAACACCCTCGCCCAGAACTCCCCTACATCGTAGAAACAGATGCTTCTAGTCTTGCTATGGGGGCAGTTTTATCACAAAGAGATCCGGTCACACACCAATTACATCCTGTAGCCTTTTGGTCCCGCAAATTCTCGGCTCCCGAGATCAACTATTCAATTACAGACAAGGAACTTTTAGCTATCAGATCAGCCTTTAAAGCCTGGCGGCATTATCTTTTGGGAGCCAGACACACAGTCACCGTAATGACAGATCACCGCAACTTACAATATCTGAAGACGGCCAAAGCTCAGTCTTCCAGGCAGCTCCGCTGGGCTCTGTTTTTGGCTGAGTTTGACTTTATAATTACTTATCGACCAGGCAGTAAAAACGGAAAAGCAGATGCCCTCTCCCGGATGGGAATAGATGAACACTTGACCAATCCTGAACCAATAGCCATAATCCCAGAACAAAGGATTTTGGGCTTGGTCAGCGCTCAATCCTTTGAAGACTTCGAGACTACAGTCAAATCACTCCTAACTCCGGCAGAATTACAGGACTGGCAATTCAAAGGGAAGGATTTCTCAGTGGACCAAGACCTACCATATTTCCGAGGACGATTGTACTTGCCCTGTGAGAAAATACAAAAACAGGTAATCTCCTGTTATCACGACTCATTAATGGAGGGTCACCCTGGCATTACCAAAACCATGGAAAAGGTCAAAAGACATTTCTGGTGGCCATCATGGAAGAAGGATATTAGAGACTTTGTAATCTCCTGCGGTGTGTGTGCTCAGAATAAAAGTCAGAAGGAGAAACCAGCCGGCCTCTTACACCCACTGGACATCCCTCCCTGTCCATGGCATACCCTGTCCATGGATTTCATCACGGACTTACCTCCATGCTCAGGGTATAATACCATTTTAGTAGTCGTGGATCTATTCTCCAAGATGGCTCACTTCATTCCCCTGAAGGGCCTACCTTCAGCTTCAATATTAGCCCGAGAATTCTTAGAAAACATCATTCGGTTACACGGTTTTCCCTCGGTTTTGGTCTCCGATAGGGGAAGTCAATTCATCTCCCACTTTTGGCGAAGTTGCTGTCGCTTAGCCCAAATTGATGTGAGACTTTCAACCAGTCACCATCCCCAAACTGACGGACAAACCGAGAGGACAAATCAAACTCTGGAGCAATATTTACGTTGCATGCTCCAACAAACTGAAAACCCTTGGAAGGATATCCTTTGGATCGCTGAATACGCTTATAACAATTCGACCCATTCTGGAACCGGGGAGACTCCCTTCTTCCTATTATACGGAAACCATCCTAGGACCTCTAACCTGGATCCTCCCCAAGAATTCGAAACACCTGCTGTGGATCACTTGCACTCGGTGATCACTCGTACTTTTAAAGAAGCCACTGCCCATCTGCAAAGAGCTAAAGCTCTATACAAGAAAGGAGCGGATCAACACCGTAAAGAGGCCCCTCACTACGCAGTGGGAGATCAGGTCTGGTTATCCACTAAGCACCTGCCTCTAAAAGGACCCCGCACCTTCATTCCGAGATACTTAGGACCCTATCTCATCTCTGCCATAATTAATCCGGTGGCTGTCAAATTGGAATTGCCTTCGCATATGAAAATACATCCAGTATTCCATGTCTCCTTAGTAAAACCAGTACAACCAGAAACCCGATTGACCGAACTCCCAGAACCTGTTCTAGTGGATGGAGAACTTGAGTTCGAAGTAAAGAACATCCTAGACTCCAAAATCTCCAAATCTAAATTATATTACCTGGTTGATTGGAAAGGATACGGCCCCCAGGAAAGGTCTTGGGAACCCTCAGAACATGTCCACGCACCTCGTCTGGTCAAGAAATTCCATCTGAATCACCCCGACAAGCCAAAACCCCCGGAGAAGACACGCTTAGGAGGGGCCTTGAGGGGGGGTGCTGTCATGATCACTGCTTCCAAGGAGCTAGGACCAGCCCAACGTCCTTGGAAGCAGGCCCCTAACCTTCATCCTAGGCACCAGCCGGTCCCCACTGGGACCTTTTGGACCTTGTCCTGGCGCCGGTGGCACCAGGCTCATCAAAGTCACTGGTCCCGGCACTGGAACGCCGGGCTCATAATTTGTATGAAGATGCTTGGGTGGACTTACCTGAAGCAGACCATGCTGCTTACTTACCAGCCACATAGGAATCCTCTGTGAGCCGGGACTACTTTCTTACCTGGGTGGGGCAAGCTCCACTCCCTGGATACAACACTGGAACTCTTCTGGAACAGGAACTCTTTTCTTACCTAGGCGAGGCCGTGCAGGAAGACGCCTCATCACTCAAAGGCTATTTAAACCACACCCGATTGATGAAACGTGCTTCGCGTTATTCTGCACCTGCAGCAGAACGCTCACCGTGTCTGTTCCAGTTTTCTTCTTTCCAATCCTGAACCTGCAAGAACAAACGCTTACCATTCCTGTATCCAGCGTTCAGTAGCACCTGCAAAGACAAGAAACAACAGGTTAGCACGGCAACCTTCACGCGCAGCGCTTTCCTCACCTGATCCATCGGCAGCTACCATCTCTTCACGCTGCTCCTCCGCCTGTGAAGACAAAAGCATAGTTATCCGCGAATTCCGGTTTTCTTCAACGTTGCAATCCTGCACCTGAAAGACAAAAGAAGAGACATCAGACAGGTATTTTACTTACGCGCCATCGCGCCCGCCACAATAGGGCGCCTGCAAATACTCCGGCGTTTCCAGCGTCTCTTCAACACCTGAACTCACAACTGCAAGGGAAAAGAGACAGTTACAGAGCTTTTGAAAAGCAGGCAACCGGCATTTACTTACGCATTTCCAAGCGCTTCATTCCAAGACTCTGGCTCGAACTTCGGCTTTCTTCATGCCATCTTCTACCTCAAGAGCCCTGCAAGACAAATAGAAAAAGCAGTATACAGAGCCCAGTTCCACATTAACGTGCCCACGCACCTAAAGACTGTAAGGACTTAAAAGGTGTCCGGAAAGTCACCGTTCGTGCAGTTAACGACGGTAGCAATCCTCTGATGTCAAGAGGCCTACGTTTCACCCAGTGAAGGAACTGGCAACGGCACCCTGCACCAGACGCAGATGGAGAGTCCAGCATTCACCTATCTAAGGTGAGCACGTTGACCTTGGGGCTCCACGGAAAAGCGAGGAAGGGAAAGGGAGAGAGATACCCGACAACCCCAGATCATTAACCCCATATTCTTTCACCTGCAGATATTTCACTCTTCGAGTTAGACACACAGTGCGAAGAGGCTCAGCCCCGGAAGCCAATCGAGTCCTGCACTTCACTTTTCGAGTCACAGACACCATCCTGCCAAGACCGGCGCCTCCGTGGGAATCAGGGGAGCGTTACAACTACCTCCATTTCTAACCCACACTTCAACGCCATCAGTAAGCCAGAACGCGGTCTGCCCTTCAGCCCTTTCACAGTAAGGTTCAAGAAAAGCAAATACCCATCCAGTGCCGGCAGCACACATAAACAGGTCTCCTGAAAACATAAGGCTGCATGGGACTTGAAATAAACTTCCCCCTGAGTGAGAATATGTTTAATGCATCTTGTGTTCCAAGACGACAGAATCAAATTCTCTTCCTCAGGTAAGGCCTTTGGTTTTCTTTTATTCAAAACCAAGTCCTGTGACAGCCATGGTCATGACTCTTCATTTAAGTCTCAGTGGTTTTCACTCCTACACACCACCTTTCTTTGTGCACATTCGTGGATGCCCAATGTTATTGTAATGGGCAGTCTAAGATGGACTCTGCCAGCCTTATTTGAATGTGTGGTAACATTCATTGCCACAGGTGTTATACCCGAGGGGATATCCCACTTGTGTCTCTGGTCGTTAACAGCCCCTTCCTAGCCAGAACCTGTATGGGGACATTATGTATGGGGACATTATTACCTGATACCATTAGGTTCACGACAATACCCGGCATAGTTCCTACTAATACAAGATCCACTATCGTCATTCATAAACTCCACATAATCAATATCCCGACTCGTTATAGCTCTCCAAAATACCTTCAACTAGGGTCCAAAATACCTTCAACTATGCCTCCGTAAATACCTCCCCTCTCGAGCCCTTCACTCCTCTACTTCTAACTACCTCAGGGTTAGTCATTTTGCTAAGAAACGAGTTGGGGGTAGATCTCTGTCCTCGGCTGGGGCCTCCCTTTGGAACAGCCTCCCGGCCACCTTGAACCTTGAGGAAAACCATCTCCGGTTCCGGAAGCACCTCAAGACCTTCCTCTTTGCCTCTGCCTTTGCCCCCTTTGTTCTCTGTTGATCTGTTTCTTCTCTTGGCATCGTGCACCTGGCCACCCTATGTCATTCGGGCCCATGTGCCTCCTCACCCTGCCACCCTCCTGCAGTGCCTTCAGGCCACCCCCTACACTGGGGTTCTGTATCTATACCCATACAGTCTCCCTCCCACTTTTCTTCTGCACTTATCAGATATATACCCTATCTGACTAAACTTTCATCTGTCACTTGCTGGCTGCACTACCATGTTTACCATCTTTATTTATTTATTTAGTATCTATTCTGTTCGCTCCTCTGTTCTGCACTTTCCACTACCCAACCCCTTCCATGCACTTCCCCCCCTTTTCCCTTTCCCATGCACTTGTGCTTTCTTAAATGTCACTGGGTCTAAGAACGCTGATTTTTTTTTTGTTCTCCCTTGTTCCCCTCCCTTTTGCCTGTTCGCGCTCTGAAACACTTGTGTACGAGCGCGATATAAATATAATATCATTTCATTTCATTTCATCATTTCTTACTTCCGGGATTTCAGCAAATAAGGCAAGAATATTTTGACGATTCAATGGGAAATATCCAGCATCTTTGCCCACATATTCCATCCTCAATGTATTTCTATTCTTCTTCTTTGTAACACTATCCCCATATGACCAGTCATGTTTAAATCCCTCCTTACTCCTACTTGTACTGCTCCATTTATGGACCTTTACTATAGTATCCGCTGAACGAGCTCCTCTCAAGAAACTCTTAGTTTTATTATGCGTAGGAGGATTATTACTTAACCACCTCTTACAATAGTATTGGAACAAGAGGGCAATTTGTCAGTGCACTCATCCATACCTTCTTTCTCCAAAACACCAACTTCTCTCCATTCTTTCCTCTTCACCACTTGCCTCCCACTCTCATTCAGATCAATAGAGGGTGCTTTTCCTTCCAGTATTTTCTTAATAGAATTCTCAATAAGTTCCTTTTGTTGATCATACTGGCTTTTTAGGATACACACTAAATCATTTTGTCGCCTATTACCTAATTTCTGTACTTCTTGCACTATTACCTAATTTTGGGAGCCCATAGAATTGTTTTCCATTTCAGAATTAGCCACAACTGGCTCAACCATATTAGTAATCATATCCTCTTCCTCTGGCAACCTTTCACCAATTATCAATAGTTTACTCAAGAATTATCTTGACGTATTACTATTAATCTTTATTGTTTTTAAATGTTTTTTTTTTATTTATTTCTGCCATTATTCTCAGGCACTTATGCCTTCTCAAACATTGTTGGTACCTTTTTTGTGTATCCAAAATCTCAACAAGGGTCTGGGTGAGTAACAAATGTAATAAAAAAATAAACAAAACAGGCGGAATCATAATTGTGTTAACTAAATTTTCCGAGCCAGTACCACAATCCATAATACAATTGTCATTGATTTGTTCTTCACGCTCTGGTACAATTACCTCTTCATATATAGTTCCATCAGATAATTCTTCTAAATTAATATCTACCTTGCTTGGACCACTATCTATTAGTTTTTTTTTAATCTTAGTCGGCCTAGTCTCCTTAATAATACTTCTTGCAGTTTGGGCTAAATTAAATATACCGGCCTGTAGATGACCATCCTGTCCATTTAAGTAGTCCAACACAAAGTAGCGTCATGACCTTCCAATTTGGTCATTAATATCCCTGATAGTTCAATATTTCCTACAACTCCTCTGAAATCTTTTCATACAGATGAACAAATTCTGTTAAAATATTATTTACTGCAATGATTGCGGATGCATTATGGTCTTGTGCTTGTATTGGCTTAATAAAGTTGAATGGTTCTGCCTCATTGACACTGAGTGTTCCTCTTCTGAGTTGTCAATTTCTGTATAGGAAGATTCCAAACCTTTAAAAATAGGAGGGTATCAATATAGCGGTCGTCTACTCCACTCTCTATATTACCAGTATTTGTCTCTAATATGTTAATATCTGCTATTTCTTCACAACTCAACCTTTCCAATGCATCCTCCCTAATAGTTGTATCCTGTAAAAAGCTATTTTTTTTGCTACTGGTTAAAAAAAAGCAGTTATTGTAGACCATGTTTTACTTTTGTCAACATTTTCCACTGCCATTTGAGGGCCGAGATTACTGGAATGATCACCATCAGGTGAAGGAGGGAGCAGTAGCATGCAGACTAAGTCCAGCTGTTCATTCAGATTAATGGCCATGGCTCCACTCAATTTCCAAATAGCCCCACTTCTAAGATCATACATTCAAAAACAAGAATGTTTGAAAATAAATCCACCGCTTACCCTCAGCCTCCAGGACAACAGACCAATAGTAGCACACTTTTCAACACATTTGCCACGCGCGTGCTACGTGCCTTTGTTTGCCTTGCAGCAACCCGCTTCTCACGCCAAGCCGAGGCTCCCAAGCACTGATGTCAAGCTCCGATGTTGGTTTGCCACTTCAGGCAAGAGTCGTCAAAACTGCAAATTAGCATCCAACTGCAGAAATTCTTTGTAAATGTAAGGTTCAACATCCAGGGACACACAGTGGTAAGCAACTATTAAGGCAGTCAATAAGGTAACTGAACTTACCTGCTCTTCTTTGGAGTCTCAGGCAGGTTTCAATGGTGTATGTAGGTCAAGGTCTAGAAAGCCTCCCCAGGGGCCCTGACAGACAGGAAAGGACTCAGGAGGAGCTCCTGGGGCCAAGCCCAAAAAGGGGAAGAAAACCCTTGTAAGGGAAAAAACCTGGTGTTGGTCTTCCTTA
Organism: Ambystoma mexicanum; assembly: GCF_040938575.1. Classification (NCBI taxonomy): domain Eukaryota; kingdom Metazoa; phylum Chordata; class Amphibia; order Caudata; family Ambystomatidae; genus Ambystoma; species Ambystoma mexicanum. The sequence continues at coordinate 545,932,036 of NC_090923.1, read as the reverse complement.
GATTTCTTAGGTATTGGCATGATGGATTCTGAGGCTTGTAGATCAGTGGCCCGTAGGAAAGAGGAGAGAACACAGAAAGGCTGCTGACTCTGAAAAAAAGAAGTCCAAGGGGTCAGAGAGATTGGAGTTAATCTCAATGGCGGAATATTGTGGTAACGCAACGGGGACCATAAGGAGATGGAGCGGGCCGCCCGAAACTGCAGGAGGAAAGCTGGCTGAGAAGGAATAGAGCAAGGAGAGCTGTGAAACAGAAATGGGAATGAAGATCGGAAGCCAACAGAGGGAAAAGGGAGAGGGAAGCCGAAGCCAATTGCAAAGCCCGGCAGGAACTGGCAGAGGAAAAACAGAGCGAAGAGGGAGCCGAAAGGGAAAGAGAAGCCGGGGCAAGGCAAGCAAAGCAAAGAAGCAGAGAGGGGCAGAGAGAAAACTAGCGTTTTGGCTTGTCAAAAATAGAACGAAGCGACGCACAGCTCGCACCTCCTTTCCTGCTTATGAACAGCTTTCTGAGTGCCGCAAGCGTCTCGGACCGCGGAGGGCTCACAATCGCCATCTTGTGGAACAACTAGAGAGTTGGTCGTGTGAAGAAAGAGAGAACTCAATCTCTGCCATCTTGGGAACGTTATAGTTCCATGTGGATGTCTCTGGCGCCAGTGTTGGCCTAGGGACCAGCAATATGATAAATTCCTAACAGTAAGCCCCCCAAACCCTAGGAAGCAGGCGAACTGGTTTCCGGGGATGTAAGCGATGGAACTTCTGCAAAAGGCGAGGAGCATGGACTCCAGAGGCAGGCTCACACGTGCGATCTGATGGAGTGGAGGCTTTCCAGTCCAGTAAATACTACAACTGTCCTCTATGGATCTGGAGTCACATATGGCCCTGACTTCATATTCAGGCCCGCGGCGGTGTCGACTGGAGGAGGAAAGCAATATGCTCGACATAAGGAACCGGTAATGATGATGTGGCTTTTGCTGTGATACGTGAAATACCAGGTGGATTCTAGACCATGAAGATGGTAACTGTAACTTGTAAGCAACAAGACCCACTATTTCGCAGATTTTAAAAGGTCCAAAACAGAGTGGGACTACTTTGGTGGAAACCAAATGCCTGGGTAAGAATTGGGATGAAAGCCAAACCAGATCACCCAGAGCCCAATTAGGTGAGAGTAGACAAAGTTTGTCTGCCAATTGTTTGCTGTAGGCTCTAACTTCCGTTAGGGGGATTGCAAGGCTGTAGTATGTCCCTTCTTGATGTTGCTTATGAGCTCATTAATCGAAGGGGCTTTGGTGACAGAAATTTCCAGGACTGGTAAACATACCGGAAGGCGGTAGCTGGCCTGATCCACAAAGGCTTGGCTGAAAAGGCTGATAGCCTGTCTGTGGCCTCATTCCGAGGTACACTATTCCACGAGGGAGGAGGGGGAAAGGCCGGAGCCCATCTCGACCGCAACTAATCTGACCTGCGGTGTGCGAAGACAACGACCGACACTAAGGTACTGCTGTGCGTTGTGTTCGCTTGATTGAGCACCATCAGCCTACCTTACATCACCCTACGCGAGGAGATCCAGTCCTTTATGCAGCATCGTTGGAATCAGCTGCTATTGTCCACATTTGCCAAGGAGAAACATTAAAATGGCCGCCGCCATGCTTTGTGTCTATGTTGCCTAGCAACGCGTATCCTCCAACCCCTGAAGCCTGATTGGCCCCATTGAGCTATATCGTTGTTCCAGGAGAACCGGAAGGTGGTAGCAGGCCTGATCCGCAAAGGCCTGACTGAAAAGGCAGATCATCTGTCTGTGGCCTGTCCGTGGGAGTCCGTGCCGTGGCCACCCCCATTACGCCGGTGTTCAAGTGGGTAAGGCTGCCGTAAGACTTGGTCTGCACCCTATTACTACCGCAATGCCTACACGGAGATGAGAGTTTCCCAAAATCTAGACTTCCTAATTATCCCTAACATTTACGTCTTCGTCGGCCAATTAACCTTGACTACGTGTCTACTGCGACCCAAAATAAGTACTTTAATGCAACCGGTACAAAGGACACATTCTAGAATGAAACGCACGTGTAACATGTATTTTACTTAATGCCGATCCTTGCCCTGTTGCACAGCATTCTTACAAGAGTTCCAACTATGTATTACCGCTACATATTAATGCTAACGTGGCCACATTAGCAGCTAGCTCGATCTCACTTTGTCTCTTAGCCTCTGCGCCTTTATTGAACACCCTTGACGCTATCACAGTCTGCTGATCTAGTCGGCCAATGTGCGCGTCGGGCAAAGGGCAAAACAAAGACTTTTTTTGTAACCTATATGAAAACTACCTATGCCTGTACTGTTCTGCTATCTATTCATGCATATGCCTGTTACGATAACTATTGATAGGCTTAATTTACACCTACGCAATTTATGATTATCTCATGTTTATCGGTTCTGTTCCGATTAGAATAAGCTGCATAACCATTAGGATTAGTAATTACCATTTTTCCACTCTAACCATAGCCTACCATATGATCTTGTTGCCTAGCATTCACTACGCAATTTATAAACCTGTACCTTATCTGTCCTAGGTACAATTTGAAACCAACTATATGTACGATCAGCAATACAATCTTCTCGTCCTTCGACCACTGCATTACCTGTACCAATAGCTTCCCTTCGACTACACTATGTATGCTGCTAACTGCCCTTTAGTTACTCTCCTGTACATTCTAGCAGACGTCCTCACCTATGCCACAGCATCTGACAACTCTTCTCCACAGCCTAAAATAGCAATGATTACCATGTCATCATCAACGTTAAGAGAGGTTAAACCATCAAAATGTCTGCTACCCTTTAACCAAAATCCACCATACTCAAATATCAGGCCTACTACTTTCCTACCAGAATTAAAACTAAACAATAAGGTCCACAGTGTCAACCTAGCTACAACTACTGAAGTAGCAGAAACCTTAACCCCTAGCCAATGGATTATTCTATACGCTAGGAAACCCGTACCTAACCAGCCATGTGCCATAAGAGATAGAAATGCAAGGCTTGGCTCTAGACTTTCTAGAAACTTCACCATACAATCTAAATCTATGGACCTACTCACCGCCTCAAGAGTAACAAATAGTCCTACCTCTAATATTACCAACCTGAATAAAAGTAGAGTAAACCAAGGAAGGTTCTTACTAACCTTCCCCACTCCACCTGCCCCTTACATGAAAGGGGCTTTAATGGACACTAGATCACTGGTTGCCCATGCTATAGATATAGCTGACTTAATCAACACTGGAGATCTAGATTTCCTAGCTGTATCGGAAACATGGCTCCATGCGGCTGCAGGACCTTCCCTACAACTGGCCCTACCTGACTCATACACTATCGTGAGAGCTGACAGAGCAACCTCAAAAGGAGGTGGCATTAGCCCAGGGCTAAGAGCAACCACCTCGCCTACCGTTAAATCCTGTGAATCACTAACAGTCAAACTTTCCATGTCCAAGACAAGTACATTAACTATCCACCTAATTTACAGACCTCCAGGGCCTAGTGGCTCCTTTGAGGAAGACATCACTTCTATTCTCTCGTATAATATCAAACCCACCTCTCAAATACTGCTGTTAGGCGATTTTAACCTGGGTTACCATGATGCTAATGACCAGCCTGCCAAAGCATTGTCTGACACTTTAACTGAACTAGGATTTATGCAAAGAGTCAACCAGCCAACTCATGAGAAATGCAGAACATTAGACTGCGTAGCAGATTTCAACTGTGAGACTGCAATTGCTTCCATCTTACCCCAGACATGGACTGACCATTATCTTATACTCTTCAATATTCAGGCTAAGCACATACATACTGTCAGGTACTGTCAGGTTGGAGTGACATATTCCTTTACATACAGTATCATATACTCATTTACATTGGGTCAGGGGAGACACATATTTAGTATAGAAAGGTTTTGGGAAGTTATTATGGGTTATATTTTAAAACAGCCAATTTTGCCCTTAACCTTCATTGCAATCTATGGAAAATGCCCCAAACCAAGATAGAGGTTCTCAGTCTAAATTCTAATTGGCTGGAGATTGTTTATAGGGAGGACAGTGAACATTCTAAACTGCCTTTCATCGTCTTTGCCCAGCTGAGAGGTCGTGTGCTATGCTGCTCCTGCTTAACTTGTTCAGGGGTGTCAAGTTTCAAGCAGTCGAGCAGCATCTTTGAAAATATAACAGGAGTCTAGTATGGAGTTTCGTGGATACACAGGACAGGAGTGAGAACATTTCCAATTTTCTGAGAAAAGAAGTTTTCAAGACTCAATCACAAGATAAGTGACTTTCCATGTTTTGATGAACTTTGTAAAAAGGTTATATTAATTTTAAAGTATTGAAATCGCAAACCAGTATCTAAAAACTGAAGCGCGTACGTTTGTTTTCTTTCCTATGTTTCATTTCAAACTAGCGCGTGATTTTTTCGTTACCTTGAACCTGCGCGTGTGACTTGGCGCGTGAGAGTGAAGCGCGAGCGTGAACTTTTGACTCGCGTTTTCTGTTCATATACGCGAGGGTATTGCTACGTGAGTTCGCGTGTGTATTTTATTACGCGTTTCAAATCTGCGCGTGCGCAAGAACAAATCTATGTGGAGCTTCCGTGCGAGCTCTCAGAAGTATCACGTGACAAAATAAAAGCGCGTGTGCTTTTTTTCCCGCGATTTGGTTTTTGCGCGTGTGCGTATTGTTTCGTGGGTTGGACTTTAGCGCGAGTGTGTTTAACTCACGTCTTGGACTTTAGCGCGTGTGCGTCTTTCCCGCTATTTGGATTTTCAGCGCATGTGCGTATTTTCCGCGACTTGGAGTAAAGCGCGTGTGTTTTTTCCCGCGGTTTGGATTTTCAGCGCGTGTGCGTATTTCCCGCGACCTGGATTAAAGCGCGTGTGTTTTATCCCGCGGTTTGGATTTTTCAGCGCGTGTGCGTTTACCCGCGGTTTGGATTTTCAGCGCGTATGCGTATTACCCGCGGTTTGGATTTTTAGCGCGTGTGCTGGATTTTTCCATGAGAAGATTTCATCGCAAGTTTTAAAATCGTTCAAGAGTAAAAGACACTCTAACAAGAAAATATAAAAATAAATACAAGAACTTCCTAAAACTTGCTGTCATGATCTCTGCTTCCAAAAGATCAGGACTTGCCCGACTCCCTTGGAAGCAGACCCATAACTCTGGTTCCGAGTGCCAGCCAGTCCCAATTGGGACCTTTTGGACCCTGTCCTGGCGCCAGTGGCACCAGGCTCATAAAGATGCCCAGTCCCAGCGCTGGAAGCGCCGGGCTCATAATGCTTGGGTGGACTTACCTGCAGCAGACCATGCTGCTTACTTACCTGCCAGTTGAACCCCGGATCCTCTTCTGTTTGGGACTACTTTTCCTGTTGGGTGGGGCAGGAGCCACTCCCTAGGTTCAGAACACTGGAACTCTTCTGGAAAGCAGGAACTCTTTTCTTACCTAGGCGTGGCTGTGGAAGGAGACACCTAAGCACTACAGGAGGCTATTTAAACCACACCCGATGGATGAATCTTGCTTTGTGTTATTCTGCATTCTCTGCAGCAGAACGCTCATCGTGTCTTCTGCTTCTGATCCTGGGCCTAAGGAAACAAAGGCTTACCATCCTGGAATCCAGTCTTCAGCAGCACCTGTAAAGACAAAGAAAGAACAGGTTAGCACTACGGTCTTCAGTGGCAGCGCATCTCTTACCTGGTCCATCGGCTGTCACCAACGCCTTGCGCTGCATTCCGGCATCTGAAAGACAAAGGCTTACCTACTCTTCGCATGTTCCGGAGGTCTTCGCACTGCATTCCGGCATCTGAAAGACAAAAGCTTACCAGCTCTTCGCACGCTCCGGAGGCCTTCGGCGCTGCATCCCGCATCTGAAAGACAAAAGAAGGTGCGTTTAAAGACATTGGGCAACTTTATTACTCACGTGCCATTACTCCTTCCCACGCCGAATCCAGTGGGTATTCCAGCACCCTTCAGCTTCTCTAAAGCTCCGAACTTGTACCTGCAAGATAAAAGAGACAGTTAGTGCGCATCGTGAAGCAGGCTACAAGCGCTTACCTACGTGCTTCCAGGCGCTTCTATTCCTCACGCGGGTTCGATCCTCAACTCTCATCAGCCCGCCATCCGCCATCGCCGGAACTCTGCAAAACAAGAGATATCATTACAAAAGACTTTTAAGACATTTGAAGCGCCCAGAACTTACCGTTCGTGCAGTTAACGACGGACAGCAGTCCTCTGAGGTCAAGAGGCCTGCACCCTTATCCAGTGAAGGAACTGGTTACGGCACCCTGCCCCGAGGCAGATGGAGAGCTCGGCGTTCACTTACCTAAGACATCTTACTCATCGAGTCAGAGATACAGTGCACAGAGGTCCAGCCCAAAGAGCCAACCGTGTGTTACACATCACCTTTGAAGATACGGCATTCACCCAGTCAAGACCGGCGCCTCTGCGGGAATCTGGTGAGCGTTACACTTATTTAAAGAACTTAGACTTTGTTCAAGAATCTTGAGGTAGAGAAGACAAACTACAAAGTTAAATATTACATTCATGAACCTGCTGAGAAGGCTGAATGATCTTACTACAAAGTTAAATATTACATTCATGGACCTGTTGAGAAGGCTGAATGATCAGTAAGATTCTGGTCAACAAGTAAGGAAGTCTTGTCTGCTTATCACTTCTCTGGGCATTCTGTAGAGAAGTACCAGGTGAAGAACCAGCTTGTTGATAGCTTCCAGCCTGGTGTTTGTTTATTTGTCCCTTCCCCCTTTCCCCTAGAAGTGAGGTAAACTAAGCGGTTATATATATTATCAGCTTAGAGTGCCATATTTTGCCATATTTTGGGTGGATTGTCGGGGGTTCAGCAGCTTCCGCAGACACCAGGATCTCAGCCTGACAGAATGAAAGGCCAATAAAAAAAAGTGTCTGCCCAAGCTGTCATGAACCCCGACGAGACAGCCATGGAGGCATTGGGAGTAATGGTTAGGGAAATGAGAGAAGAGTTACGGGCGGCTCATCAGGAATATTCAAGTCTTTGTCAAAGAATGGATGAATTAAATTTAAAGGTAACTCAAATACAAGAAAGAGAAGTTGAAGTTTCGGAAGGTGCAGGAAACCCACCTGAGTTGGTGAGAGTAGGAGAAGAACAAGAACCTAGACTTCCTAGAGGAAGATTCAAGAAAGTTTCAAATTTTTCAGACTCAGTGTGAATTGCATTTTTTAAGTCGTCCAAAGTTGTTTTCCACAGATGCTTCAAAGGTAACATTCACCTTATATTTATCTGGAGAAGCTTCTGCGCGGGGAAGTCTTTTGGTGAATCAAAAGAGTTTGGCTTTGAATAATTATTCCCTTTTCCAAAAAAGACAGAATTTAAGAAAATGTTTGATAAGAGACAGTTATCTTTAGAGGTTGATGGAGAATTACTGGAACTGCGCCAGGGAGGAAAGGAGTTGATTTCTTATATCACTCAATTTAGAACTTTAATTTTAGAAAGTAGATGGCCAGAGGAGAAAAGGGCTTCCTTATTTTATAGGGGCTTAAAGGATGAGTTAAAAGATGCTCTGGCTGGAGTTTTGGAGCGACCAAATACTTTAGATGCCTTAATTGATTTGGTAGTTCAGTTGGATTTTCGTTTAACCGAAAGACGTTTAGAGCGTAGACGTTAGGTTTCCAGGAAGAATGGAGAGGCCTAAGGTTGAGGTGGTGAACAGAGAAGTGAAGTCAAAGATAATTGACCAGCAGAGTTGGGTGAGAGGTCTGTTGTCCAAGGAAGAGAAGGCAAGAAGAAGGGAGAATAATTTGTGTTTATACTGTGGTAGGAGTGGCCATTTTCTTGAAAACTGTCCTTTTATCCCCAAGAAGATCTCCAAATCTTCAGGCACAGTACAACAAGTGGCTAACACAATACAGACAGCGGTTCCTCACATAACTGTGAACGTATCCTTGATGTTTGAAAAAGTAATTTTAGGTTCTGGGCCAATAATTATTGATTCAGGAGCTACGGGTAATTTCATGGATAGGGGATTGGCAAAAACTCTAGGTGTTCCTTTAGTTGCAAAGAAAGAAGTGGAGCAGGTCAGGGCAGTTGATGGGACATCTCTTTCTTCAGGTCCAATCACTCATAATACAGAGTTACTTGTGATGGAGATGGCTGGAGGTCATAAAGAAAATATCTCTTTTGAGTTAATTGATGCGCCAATCTTGAAAATTATTTTGGGTATGCCCTGGCTTACTCTTCATAATCCAAGAATTGATTGGAGTGCAAGAATTGTATCCTTAGAATCAACCTATTGTCTGGAACATTGTTTTTCAGGAAAATCTCTTGAAGAGAAAGAAAAAGTTGTGAATTACGTTTCATTTTCGCTTGCAGAAAGAGGGGCAATAGGTTTTGACATTGGAGCAGTTGTGGGTGAACTTCCTACTTGTTATCAGGATTTTTGGGATGTATTTGATGAAAAGGAAGCTGGAGAGTTGCCTCCTCATAGACCTTTTGATTGCAAGATAGAGTTGGAGCCTGGAGCTATTTTACCTAGCAGTAGGGTTTATGCCTTGACAGAAAAAGAGAATGATTATTTGAAAGAATATTTAAAGGAAAATTTGGCTAAGGGATTTATTCGGCACTCTCAATCGCTGGCAGCCTCACCATTGTTCTTTGTGCCAAAAGGTGATGGTTCACTCAGAACTTGTATAGAATAGAGGGCGGTAAATAGAATGACAGTGAAAAATCGGTATCCTCTCCCTCTCATATCAGAAATGTTAAATCAAATCCAAGGTCCTACCATTTTTTGTAGAGGCTGATGCTACCAATGTGGCAATGGGAGCAGTGTTGTCTCAGAGGCATAATGTTACAGGACAATTGCATCCAGTGGCCTACTTTTCTAAGAGATTTTCACCTGCGGAAGAAAATTACACCATTTCAGACCGAGAGCTTCTTGCTATCAAAGCAGCATTTGAAGAATGGCGACATTTTTTAAAAAGGAGCATGTCACACTGTGACAGTATTAACTGACCACCGAAATTTACTTTTTTTGAAGACAGCAAAAACTCTGACACCTCGACAACTGAGGTGGTCCTTATTTTTTGCGGATTATGACTTTATAGTTACTTTTAAGCCAGGTAATAAAAATAAAAAGGCAGATGCTCTTTCACGGCAGTTTCCAGAAAGTGAGGTTAAGTCGGTCTGTGAGCCACTTCCATTGATCGCTCCAGAACGTTTTGTTCTTGCTGGGATTGAAAAGGAGAACGAAATCTTCAAGAAAGTACGGGAATCCATCTCTGAGACACAACTTGAAGATTGGGTTTGTTTGGATCCAGCTCGCAAAATTAAAGATGGTTTACCTTATCTAGATGACAGACTCTATTTACCATCTATTGAACTTAGAGAAAAAATGTTGAAGGAGTGTCACGAATCAGTTTTGGCAGGACATCCAGGGTATCGGAAGACTCTTGAGTTGGTCAGAAGAAATTTTTGGTGGGAAAAAATTCGACAAGATACCCTTAATTTTGTTAAGACCTGTGAAGTTTGTGCTAGATCTAAGAATCTCATCGGAAAGCCTTCTGGGTTATTGGAGCCGTTACCAGTTCCACCGCGGCCTTGGTACTCAGTGTCCTTAGATTTCATCACAGATCTTCCACAAGATAAAGGGTGTACATCGGTATTGGTAGTAGTTGATTTACTCACTAAAGAAGCACATTTCATTCCAATGAAGGGAGAGGTTACCGCTGATAGTTTAGCTCACAGTTTCTTACAAGAAGTGGTAAGATTACATGGAATTCCCAGTCAGGTCATCTCAGATAGAGGGTCTCAATTTATTTCTAAGTTTTGGAGAGATTTTTGTAAGAGATTGGGAGTTGAGGTATGTCTATCATCAGGTTACCATCCCGAAACCAATGGGCAGGTAGAAAGGATAAATCAGGAGTTGGAAAAATATTTGAGGTGTTATCTGCAGACAGGTGAAGAGTGGGCTGATTTGTTGTGGGTTGCAGAATTTACATATAACAACTGTACTAAGGATGCCACCTTTATGTCTCCGTTTTATTTGGGACGAAGTTTTCATCCTCGTTTTCTTAGTATTGAGATCAATAATGATTCAGGAAACCCAGAAGTAGAAAAGAGACTAGAAGTCATGAAAAGAAACTTGGAAAAGGCAAAAGGGGTGTTGGTGGAGAGTAAACAAAGATACAAAGGGTTTGCTGACCTTAAAAGAAAGATTAGTCCTCAATATAGTGAGGGAGATTTGGTGTGGTTATCAACCAAGTTTTTGAGAATTAAAGGAAGAAATAAGTTTTGCCCTCGTTTCGTAGGACCGTTTGTTGTCGAAAAGGTGATAAATCCTGTGGCTGTTCGTCTTAGATTACCCAGACATATGAAAACTCATCCAACTTTTCATGTTAGTTTATTAAAACCTGTGGTTAAAGGAACTAGATTGACACCTACTCCTTCAGCAGTTGTGATTGAGGAAGATGCTTCAGAAGAATTTCTGGTTAAGAGAATTCTGGACTCTAGAAGAATAAGAGGAAAACAACAGTATCTCATTGATTGGGAGGGTTTTGGTCCTGAAGAGCGCACTTGGGAGAAAGCAAGTGATGTGCATGCTCCTCATTTGGTTGAAAGATTCCATAGGAAATTTCCATTGAAAAGTGGCCCAGGGACTGGGCGTTAGGAGGGGGGGTACTGTCAGGTACTGTCAGGTTGGAGTGACATATTCTTTTACATACAGTATCATATACTCATTTACATTGGGTCAGGGGAGACACATATTTAGTATAGAAAGGTTTTGGGAAGTTATTATGGGTTATATTTTAAAACAGCCCATTTTGCCCTTAACCTTCATTGCAATCTATGGAAAATGCCCCAAACCAAGATAGAGGTTCTCAGTCTAAATTCTAATTGGCTGGAGATTGTTTATAGGGAGGACAGTGAACATTCTAAACTGCCTTTCATCGTCTTTGCCCAGCTGAGAGGTTGTGTGCTATGCTGCTCCTGCTTAACTTGTTCAGGGGTGTCAAGTTTCAAGCAGTCGAGCGGCATCTTTGAAAATATAACAGGAGTCTAGTATGGAGTTTCGTAGATACACAGGACAGGAGTGAGAAAATTTCCAATTTTCTGAGAAAAGAAGTTTTCAAGACTCAATCACAAGATAAGTGACTTTCCATGTTTTGATGAACTTTGTAAAAAGGTTATATTAATTTTAAAGGATTGAAATCGCAAACCAGTATCTAAAAACTGAAGCGCGTACGTTTGTTTTCTTTCCTATGTTTCATTTCAAACTAGCGCGTGATTTTTTCGTTACCTTGAACCTGCGTGTGTGACTCGGCGCGTGAGAGTGAAGCGCGAGCGTGAACTTTTGACTCGCGTTTTCTGTTCATATACGCGAGGGTATTGCTACGTGAGTTCGCGTGTGTATTTTATTACGCGTTTCGAATCTGCGCGTGCGCAAGAACAAATCTATGTGGAGCTTCCGTGCGAGCTCTCAGAAGTATCACGTGATAAAATAAAAGCGCGTGTGCTTTTTTCCCCACGATTTGGTTTTTGCGCATGTGCGTATTGTTTCGTGGGTTGGACTTTAGCGCGAGTGTGTTTAACTCGCGTCTTGGACTTTAGCGCGTGTGCGTCTTTCCCGCTATTTGGATTTTCAGCGCGTGTGCGTATTTCCCGCGACTTGGAGTAAAGCGCGTGTGTTTTTTCCCGCGGTTTGGATTTTCAGCGCGTGTGCGTATTTCCCGCGACCTGGATTAAAGCGCGTGTGTTTTATCCCGCGGTTTGGATTTTCAGCGCGTGTGCGTTTACCCGCGGTTTGGATTTTCAGCGCGTATGCGTATTACCCGCGGTTTGGATTTTTAGCGCGTGTGCTGGATTTTTCCATGAGAAGATTTCATCGCAAGTTTTAAAATCGTTCAAGAGTAAAAGACACTCTAACAAGAAAATATAAAAATAAATACAAGAACTTCCTAAAACTTATTTAAAGAACTTAGACTTTGTTCAAGAATCTTGAGGTAGAGAAGACAAACTACAAAGTTAAATATTACATTCATGGACCTATTGAGAAGGCTGAATGATCTTTAAGATTCTGGTCAACAAGTAAGGAAGTCTTGTCTGCTTATCACTTCTCTGAGCATTCTGTAGAGAAGTACCAGGTGAAGAACCAGCTTGTTGATAGCTTCCAGCCTGGTGTTTGTTTATTTGTCCCTTCCCCCTTTCCCCTAGAAGTGAGGTAAACTGAGCGGTTATATATATTATCAGCTCAGAGTGCCATATTTTGGGTGGATTGTCGGGGGTTCAGCAGCTTCCGCAGACACCAGGATCTCAGCCTGACACATACTAAAACCAATCTGATAGCTCTGCCCTTCCTTACGAGGAACAAAGGGAGAATTACCACGGACAAGCTCCTGCCCCTCCTGCTACCTACATTAAATTTTTCATCAGAAACACTGAACCCAGCTGAGCTAGTTGAATTGTACAATTCTACTATGACTCAAGCATTAGACTCTGTTGCCCCTCTTAAAATGCAGAAAAGTAAACCGAAAGCCTGTCTTAACGTATGGTTCACCCCTCAATTGAAATCCATGCAGGCAGAGAAGAGAAAATTGAAACTTCTATGGAACAATTTGCATTCCAAAGAAAATAAACTTAACCTGAATGAAATGGCTAGCAAATATAAAGCTGAAATTCTATGAACTAAAAGAGAAATTTACAATGACAGGATCAACAAAGCAAGTTCCAGTACTAAGGAACTGTTTACGATCTTGAGGGAAATGCAATCCCCCATTCCCCCGGAAGACTCTTGCACCATGGATAAAGTTTGGTGCACTAACATACAAAATGCGCTCTCGAACAAAATTTCCACCCTCCAAAATAAAATTGCAGCAAAAAATCTTACCATCACTAAACTACACATGCACTAACAACCAGAAGAACATTCTCTTAACCGCCCCGAGAAATTCAAAATTCTCACAAGTCTCCATAGCAGAGGTTGAAAAGATTATTGCATCGATTAAGCCATCTAGATGCCAAGTCAACATTTGTCCAGCTCAGATAATTAAAGAAGCCACTAGAGACTTGGCCCCATTTATTACTAAATGAATAAATGCATCATTCCGCACCTGCAATGTCCCGACAAACTTGAAGGACGCTTGGGTTTTACCCCTACTACAGAAAGCATCACTGGACCCAACAATTCCGACTAACTATAGGCCAATCACAACAGTCCCATTCCTTCTTAAAATATTAGATAAGCGGCATACTTCCAAATTCAGCAATATCTTGAGACTAATAATCTCCTAGGACTAAGACAATCTGGTTTCAGACCACTTCACAGTACTGAAACTGCTTTGATTGATTTGAAAATGCAAATCGACCAATTTAAGGACAACAGACAATGTGCCTTGTACTACACTCATCTGCTGCTTTATCTGTCCTCTGTGGCTAACTTCTCTCAGGAAGCCTCAGACTGGATTCAATCCTTTCTTAACAACAGGTCAATGAGAGTCTTCTCTCCGTCAGCAGCTGCTGATCCATCCCCAATCACATGTGGAGTTCCCCAAGGCTCGTGGGTCCCACCGACCATGTAGAATATATTTACAAAGCCTTTATTTGACAATTTGGACTGTCTGGGTATCATCTACACAAACTATGCAGATGATACCCAGATACTCTTACCCCTCTCTGGCGATTACGCCACAAAACTAAGGGTTTGGTGCGCTTTACAAATAAATAAACAAACAAACAAACCGGATGAAATCCATAGGTGCATAGAAAAGGATTTACACCCAAGGAGGAATGCATAGCGTTGTTGTAGGTGTATTCTGCAAAGGGGAGTAATGTAGCACAGTTGTCATAAGAGGTAGAGCTGAAGTACCTTAGGTACTGTTCTAAGGATTGGTTTAACCTCTCAGTCTGGCGATTAGACCGAGGGTGGTATCCTAGGGTCAAGGCTCTACATACTCCCAGTTTCTCACATAGTAATCTCCAAAAGTTGGAAGTGTATTGTGGTCCTCGATCTGATAGAATTGTTTCTGGTAACCCATGTAGGCATAAAATGGTGTTGAGAAATAGTTCCGTCCATCTTTTGTGCTGAAGTCCTTTGTATTAAGGCCTCAAAATGTGCCATCTTGGTGAGGGAATCCACCGTGACCATGATGGAAGTCATGTTTTTTGAGGGTGGCAATTCCACTATAAAATCAGTGCTGATGTGCTGCCATGGACAGGTTGGTCGAGGAGGTTGCGTCAGCTTAACTCTGTGAGGGGTTTTGCATTGTTGACATACGATGCAGGAGGCCATGTAGTCTTGGATCTCCTTCTACAAGTTAGGCCACCAGAAATGTCTGCTGATATTTTCAGAAGTTACACGGACCCCACGATGGCCAGCCCTCTTAGCATCGTGACACATGAGAAGTATCTGTTTCTGTAGTGCTGTCATGGGAACATAAAGGTTGTTCTTGTGAAACAATAGGCCCCGTTCTTCTGTCAGTTTATGGGTTTTGATGACTGCGGATGTGTTGGGGCGTTTTATGTCTGTTTAAGACTGAACCCGCTGAAGACAATTAGAGCTCGTAAATAGAAAGGTTGCATTGGGGAGTATGGGTTCCCGAATCAAAATCAATCCTAGGGGTGAGTTGGGGCGGGAGACGGTGTCTGCCGTAAAGTTTTCAATGCTGGGTAAATAAGTAAACAACAGATCGTACTGTGAGAAAATATACGTCTATCAGGCTTGCCTGCTGTTTTGACACTCCTATTGTCGCAGGACTCTCAGGTTGCGAAGATTTGTTCTGATGGTTACTCAATGTTTAGTCCCTATAAGGAGATGCAGGCCTTCTTGATAGCTAGCCAGGAGATCTTTCTCCAGCACAGTGTAATTCTGTTCCGAGGTTGACAGGGTCTTAGACATGTAAGCGATGGGATGTTCACAATTATCGTCAAAGAGTTGCTTCAGAACCGCCCCTATGGCGGCATTGGAGGCGGGTGAGGTAGATAGAGTGCAGATACTACTGCCCCTCCTTTTAAGATAACTGAAGTGCCAACGTGCTGTCTGGAGGTGCCATGCGGACATCGGAGAATTGGACCCAATATCGCAAGCCCTTTACATTCACTGCGAGGGGAGTGCAAAACACCACCCCGTAGGGCCCGTGGAACCGAGGGTTGTTCCACCTACGCATGAAATTGCATATGTACACAAGGTCGCCAGGCTGCAGCGGTTGTGTGGTCATGCACTCAGGATCTGTCGCCATCATGGTTGCTATGTCCAGTGTATCTGACGTCTCAATTCTGGGAAGTGCAATCAGTTTGGAAGACACATTTGATTACCCACGTTAGTGTGGTCAAATAATCCTTGAACTCATCACCTAACACTGCTGCTGCCCTATGTGCGTCTGAAGCTCTTCTTACAGGAGATATGGGGGTGTGCATACGCCGACCAGTGACTACCTTGTGAGGTGACAAATGATAGTCTTCGCTGGGCTATGTGCGTAAACTGAAGAGGAGAATTGCCTAGCATTTCGGTGCTGGACTGCCCCAGGGCAGGACAAAGACTGATATGTTTAGGATATTTCTTCTCTGTGAAGGATAGTGAGCTAAAGACTCTGGGTAAGCCTCTCATAACCAGGGCTAATGTCTGGCAAAGGGACTCCCAGGACCTCCTTGGTAATTTGCATATTTAAGTAACTTTGGGTCTGACCCTAAGTTACTAGGGGAATCCAGACATGGACCCCTTGCTCACTATTCTTAGAGAGGCACAGCTCCACCCTACTGATGAGGTCCAACCAGACCGAAACACGTGTCTGGGGTTGCTGTTGGTACTCTTGTTCAGAGGAGAATTGCCTAGCATTTTGGTGCTGCACTGCCCCAGGGCAGGACAAAGACTGATATGTTTAGGATATTTCTTCTCTGTGAAAGATAGTGAGCTAAAGACTATGGGTAAGTCTCTCGTAACCAGGACTAATGTCTGGCAGAGGGACTCCCAGGACCCCCCTTGTTAATTTGTAAACTGAAGAGGGACAGGGACAAGCAGTGCACCCAGTTCTTCTTTACTCTTGATCCTCTCCACAACGCCGGTGGCCTGTGGCTTGTAAATTGAACACATCTGGTGCTTAATGGCAAGTATTGCTGTGACGTGCTGAAAGAGTGCATTGAAAAAGTGTGTGCCGTTGTCTGACCTTAAATCCTTGCACACACCCTATAGAGGAAACACCTCAAATACCAAGAATCTAGCAGCACATTTGGCATCTGGAAACAAACGGCCCTGCTTCCACGCACCTTGAAAAAGGGCAAACAACTGCTATTAGGTAACTGGAGCCATTGCAACATTCACCCATATCAGCATAATATATGTGTAATTCACGGGACGGCCCAGTAGGGTAGGGCAATGTGCCTGTAACATCTGTAATGTCATCCCTGTACTGAAACTTTGATATGTAGGGCAGTGTATGACCATTTCTGTTATGCTCTCCTGGGTGGTTGGTATAAAACAGCCCTCCTGTATATCTGCTGCTATGTGCTGCTTCAAACTGTGGGATGGGTAATGTAACTGTTTAAAGGCTACTGTGAGAAGCTCCCGGGGCATAACTATCTTCCCAGAGATCTCTTGTCTCCATAACAGATCTGATGGGGAATGCTTGTGACCCCTTCGTAACCACAAGCCTTTCTCCCTTTCTGGTGCCCTTCCTTGCAACTCGATAATCTGGCAGATAGACAATGCTGTGTAAGGTACTGGGTGTTCTCTTGCTGGTTGGGTGGTTACAACATACTCAGTAGGCGTTTTGTTCGGCAGATACGCTACCATTTTGGTGGCTGTGTTCCCCATTGATATTTCGTCTGTCCTAGTTAGAGCACTTGATGACTGCCACAACAGAAGGCAGGAATAGGGCTTCTATCAGTATTTCTAACAACCCTGCAATGCTGCACTAATGACCCATCAGCCCTCCAAAAACCCCTCCTATTCCAGCGGGATAGGCCGGTGTGCCCAGTTGTTGTGACATACATGGGTCAGAATATATTGTGACACCCTCGGGACACTCTTAATGCTTCAATGAGCACAATGAGTTCTGCCGCCTGTGCAGAATAATGCATGGGCAATCTTTTTATAACCATCGTCTCGTACGCCCCTTCTTCAAGTTGTACCACTGCTGCCCCTGTATGTCTTTGTCCATCCTCCTGGTCAATTGTGGACGACCCATCAACAAAGAGTACCTCACCCTCCGTCAATGCGCAATCTTTCGCTTTGGGGATGTCATCCTCTTCCCCCTTGTATGTGGCGCAGTCGTGCACCCTCAGATCCTCAGCAGTGGGCATAACTGTTAAGAAGGTGGCAGGATTCAAGGTTTTGCAGCTAACCACATGAATGTGGGGCTTGGAAATAATAATCTTGTATGCCGAAGATCTCTGTGTAGGCAGAGTGGACTTAGACCTTTCTATGGTGGCAAATAGAGAGAATGTTCCACAAACAACGTAACTGTCAAAACCAGACAGTCTTTATCACAACCCCCTCTTTGCCTGTAGCCAATTTGCAGCCAGACTTTCCTCACAAGAGCACAGTCTGTAGGAGTATGAGAAAGCACCTAACAGACTAGTGGCTTGAGTGAAAAGGCAGGAGCAGCAGCAACAGAGCTAGAGGAAACAACAATAACAGCTGTTTAATACTTTGATCAAAAGTACCAACCGTGTCCGACACCACCCTCTATTTCCCACTCTTACCTGCTCCTTGAAGAACAAGACCCGAAACCTACTTGGCCACAACAGAGGAAATGTAATGAAGAACCAGATAAAGAAGGTCCAGGAGAAGTCCCGTAATCCCAACAGAAAAGGATTGACAACAGTTTGTGTCGTACTGCAGAGCGTTCCAGTATTTAGTGAAAAGAGTGACCAAAGAAGAAAACAGGAGAGCGTCCACAGCAGTCACTCTTGTATCCAAATCAAACAATCCTCGTAGTTCAGCAGAGCGTCCCAGGGTGTAGGTAAGTGAGTCCGTGTATGGAGGTGTGGAGGAGGGGACATAATAAACAAGAATAGGAGGAGTAAAGGAATGGAACTGAAAGAGAGGAAAATACAGGTAAGTAGCGGGTTCAAGCAGGAGCGGGAGGTACTTGACCAGGTTTCATAAGCGATTATGCTGAGTTGCAGAGTTCCGGGGTCGCGACGTAACAAAACGGTAGGCAGTAGGAATCCAGGTAACATATGCCGTGTCAGGGGTAACAGGAATCAATCCAAAGGAGCCGAATACCAGAAATCCGGGACAGTTCAAAAAGGTCAATCCGTAGTAACAGGCCAAGGAGTCAAAACAGGTTCAAGAAACAAGATTGCAGAAAACGGATACTACAAAACTGGCTGTAAAACTCAGTTAAGGAGCACCCGTTCCGTGTGCGCAGCAAGAATAAGTAGTACTCACATACAGACACGAACGACGGTCCGTGCGTATCACTTGACCATAGCGCCTGACTCGATTACTAACACGGAATGCTGGATGCTGCAGTCCACACAGAACCGCTGTGTTTTCGGCATTGAGCCAAACGCCAAGGAATCTTCCAAGTGATTGGAGGGGCAATCGCAAGTCTTTGTGACTTTAAAAAGGGTCGATTCACGACAGTACCCCCCCGCAAAGGGCATCGCTCCCTGGAATCTCGCAGGCGTGTTTGCCAAAAGGAGCGCAAAAGTCGAGAAGCATGTAGACTGGAAGCCGGTTCCCAACTCCTGTCTTCCGGACCATAGCCTTTCCAATCAATCAAATACGAGCGCACCCCATTCCTCACTCATGTGTCCAGAATTGCGTGAACCTCATATTCTTCTTCACACTGCACTTTCAGTGGAGCTGGAGATACAGGGAGACGAGTGCCAGAAACATATGGACGGAGTAAGGAAACATGAAACACAGGGTGTACACGCCAAGTGGAAGGAATTCGTAGACGCACGGCAGCTAGATTGATGCAATGCGAAACCTCATAGGGGCCTAGATAGCATGGCAGAAGCTTCGTCTTGCCCCGAAGAGTAAGGTGTTTGGTTGACAACCATACCCGGTCACCTGGAGTGTAAACAGGGGCTGGAGAGCGATGTTCCCATCTGCGTGTTCCTTAGTGCGACGCTGGGCGGCTTGGAGGTGGCAAAGAACAGAGGTATGTATAGAGAGCAGCGAATCCCTCATTTTCTTAGCAGCAGGAATCTGGTCTAAGGAAGGAAGGACGGCAGGAAGAGTCCTCGGGTGCAGGCCATACAAGGTGTAAGACAGAGAACATCCTACCGATGAATGTTGGGAATTGTTGTATGCGAATTCAGCGATTCCCAACACAGACAACCAATCCGACTGATGTTGTAGACATAGACAGCGGAGGAACTGTTCCATGGTAGCATTAGTACGCTCCGTTTGGCCGTCTGTCTGCGGATGATATGCTGAAGACAGACGAGCATCGATGCCCAGAGCACTGGTTAATGCACGCCAGAATCGTGACGTAAATTGCGATCTCCTATCGGATATCACCACTGTGGGCAGTCCAAAAAAGCAGACTATATTGTCGAAAAACAGAGAGGCCAACAGGGAGGCCGATGGGATACCTGGACACGGAATAAATCGAGCCATCTTGGTAAACTTGTCCACCACTACTAGTATTGCCGTCCTACCCTGAACCATAGGAAGATCCACTACAAAATCAAGCATAAACATGTACCATGGGTGCGGAGGCAATGGCATATTCATATTCATCAGAAGACCGACTGGTTTACCTGGTTGGCGCAATCATTGGGTACAGACGGTACACGTGGCAACATATAGATCGACTTCTTTTTTCATCCTGGGCCACCAACCCCATCGGCTTAATAACTCATGAGTTTTGGTCCGGCCTGGGTGTGCTACCAGTTTGGAATCATGGGACCACTCAAGAGCCATTCTCCTTGTCTTGATGTCTGGCAAAAACAAGAGGCCATGAACATAGGGAAGACCCGACACCAGTGTAGCCCCCAATTCCTCAAGAGATGAGACATGATCCTTGGCCCATCACCGGACCAGATCCAACAGTGATGAAGAGGCTGCACAAACAAAGACTACTGATCCAGTTGGCAAAAATCCGTGTTACTGGTTTGTTGGGAGTACAATCGGTGCCAATCCGGGACAAGGCGTCTGCCTTCCCATGTAGGGGGCCGGGACGATAAGTCACAGTGAAATTGAACATTATGAAGAAAAGGTGCCAGCGTATTTGTTTGGCCTGTGACAGAGCTTGCAAGTTCCTATGATCGGTATAAACGGTGACCGGATGTCGGGCACCCAAGAGATGATGCCTCCATTCCTTAAACGCAGCCCATATGGCCAAAAACTCTCTGTCCATTATTGTATAATTGCGTTCAGCAGGTGACAACTTCCGGGAGAAAAATGCCACAGGGTGCAACTGTTGCGTAGAAGGGCAGATTTACAGCAACAGCAGAGGCATCAGTTTCTACAATAAACAGGAGAGATGGGTTTGGATGTTGTAGAACAGGCGCTGTTGTAAAGGCCTCTTTCAAAGATTGAAAGGCAAACTGTGCATCAGAGTTCCAAAGAAAAGGAACGGTAGGGCTGGTAAGGCGTGTAAGGGGAGCTACGATTTCTGAAAAGGAAACAATGAATCTGCGATAAAAGTTTGCAAAGCCCAAGAAGGATTGTAAGGCTTTTACAGAAGTGGGGACAGGCCACTCGAGCACTGCCTGGACTTTGGAAGCACACATATGGACCCCTTCTGCTGATATTTGGAACCCTAAGAATTCAACTGAGGATGCATGAAAAACACACTTTTCCAGTTTTGCGTATAAGGAGTTTTCTCGTAAACGTTGCAAAACAGAGCAAACACGCTGAACGTGTTGAGACAAATTATCAGAGAAAATCAAGATATCATCCAGGTATACCACTACATAACAATCCAGCATGTCCCTGAAAATATCGTTGACAAAATGCTGGAAGGTGGCTGGGGCGTTACAGAGGCCGAAACGCATTACACAGTATTCATATAGACCGAACTTGGTTGTAAACGAGGTCTTCCACTCGTCTCCTTTTCGCATCCTGACCAAATTGTAAGCCCCCCTTAAATCCAACTTGGTAAAAATGGTGGAGGATGTCATTTTGTCGAGCAGTTCGGATATCAAAGGCAGTGGATACTGATTTTTTACAGTGATTTTGTTTAGAGCTCTATAGTCCACACAAGGGCGTAAATTCCCCTCTTTTTTGTGCACAAAAAAGATGGGGGACGCAGCAGGAGAGCGAGATGGCCGGATATGCCCCAGCCGTAGGGCATTGTCTACGTACTCTCGTAGATGGTCCTCCTCCTTTTGTGCCACGGAGTAAACCCTGCCATGTGGAATCACTGCCTCAGGGACCAAATCAATTGGGCAGTCATAACTTCGGTGCGGAGGACGTTTTTCAGATAACTTCTTGTCAAAGACATCAATATACTGCTTGTATATTGCAGGTAACTCCAGGGTAGGTGTTTGCGACGTTGCATTAACCGAGGACACATTAGCGACCATAGCCAGGCAAGGCGAGAGCTCTGGAATAACTGGAGAGTCCAGACATCGCTTGCGGCAATGTTCAGAAGAAAATTGCACTGTTTGTTCAGACCAATCAATAACAGGATTATGTGTTTGCAACCAAGAAAGGCCGAGAATAATCCCGAATTGTGGAGGTGAAATAAAGTCAAACGTGATGTACTCCGAGTGACCTTCAGCAGTTGACATCCGAAGAGGCCCCGTCTGTTCCGTTATCTGACCTGATACCAGACGGGAACCATCAACGGCATGTACTTCTTCCGGGATCTCTTTGATGATAATGGATAATCCATGGCGACCAGACAGCTGGACGTCCATGTAATTCCCAATGGCGCCGGAATCAATCATGACGGGGCTGGAAAATGCCTCCGAACCAGGAGCGGAAAAGTACATATGAAGGAATACGTGAGAGGGAGAACAACTGACCCCTGAGCCTTGTATCTGCTGACTCGTCCTGCAAGCTCGAGTTAAGGACGAGTCTTGGCGATTCCCGCCAACTTAACTGGTCTTTTGGGACAGACACGAATGTAGTGACCTGCCTGGCCACAATAAAAACAAAGGTTGTGAAGCATGCGTTTTTCCCGTTCTGTCTTGGACAAAGGCCCTCTGATAGCCCCTATTTGCATGGGCTCTGCTTCACTTGAAGCGCTGGTGGTACCCGTGTCTGGTTTGCCAGAGGTGCGGAGTTCTGGGTGTCTGCGTTCTCCCCGTCTCTGCCGCTGTCTGGCATCAACTTGTAAGACCAGGTCAACCAGTTCTGAAAAAACAGACGGTACTGCTGGTACTACTGCTAGGGCATCTTTAAGTTTGTCGGAAAGGCCCTTATAAAAGACAGCGGCTTTCTTTTGTTCTGGCCACGAGGTTTCAACCGCTAGCTGGTTAAAGCGAGCAAGGTAGGTCACAAGGTCCGTTTTTCCCTGAGTGATAGCCAGAAATTCAAGATCAGAGGCTTGTGCCTTATGTCTCATGTCAAACACCGCATCCATAGCTTGGATGAGAGTGTCAAAGTTATACAACACTGGGTCGTCCCCCTCTAAAAGAGGATTAACCCAGGCAGCTGCTGTTCCACCCAAGTAGGACAGAACAAAGGCAGCTTTCGTTGTGGCATCTGGAAACGCCAGGGGTCGGCAAAGAAAATGCAAACGGCACTGGTTTACGAAAGTGCGATACGTTTTAGGGTCTCCCATAAAACGTTCTGGTGGAGCAAGAGGAAAAGGCCCTGGCAATACCACTGAGGTCAGAGCAGAAGGGATAACTGGGGGTGTCGGGGGGGCCTGCAACTGTTGCAGCCTCACCAAATTCCTCATCAGGAGGTAATGGTTGTATAAAGCTCTGTAACACGTCCATACGTTGGTTTAAAGTCGTATGGGCCGATGGCATATCTGCACGCAAGGCTGACAAGGCTTGCATGAGCGCTTGCACTGGATCTGGCCCCAGAACCATTTCACAGGATGATAATGGTAGGCTCCTTAATCTGTCAAAACCAGACAGTCTTTAACACAACCCCCTCTTTGCCTGAAGCCAATTTGCAGCCAGACTTTCCTCACAAGAGCACAGTCTGTAGGAGTATGAGAAAGCACCTAACAGACTAGGGGCTTGAGTGAAAAGGCAGGAGCAGCAGCAGCAAAGCTAGAGGAAACAACAATAACAGCTGTTTAATACTTTGATGAAAAGTACCAACCGTGTCCGACACCACCCCCTATTTCCCACTCTTACCTGCTCCGTGAAGAACAAGACCCGAAACCTACTTGGCCACAACGCAGGAAATTGAATGAAGAACCAGCTGAAGAAGGTCCAGGAGAAGTCCCGTAATCCCAACAGAAAAGGATTGACAACAGTTTGTGTCGTACTGCAGAGCATCCCGGTATTTAGTGAAAAGAGTGACCAAAGAAGAAAACAAGAGAGCGTCCACAGCAGTCACTCTTGTATCCAAATGAAACAATCCTTGTAGTTCAGTACAGCATCCCAGGGTGTAGGTAAGGGAGTCCGTGTATGGAGGTGTGGAGGAGGGGACAAAATAAACAAGGATAGGAGGAGTAAAGGAATGGAACTGAAAGAGGAAAATACAGGTAAGTAGCGGGTCCAAGCGGAAGTGGGAGGTACTTGACCAGGTTTCAGAAGCGATTATGCTGAGTTTCAGAGTTCCAGGGTCGCGACGTAACAAAACGGTAGGCAGTAGGAATCCAGGTAACGTATGCCGTGTCAGGGGTAACAGGAATCAATCCGAAGGAGCCGAATACCAGAAATCAGGGACAGTTTAAAAAGGTCTATCCATACAAGATTGCAGAAAACGGATACTACAAAACTAGCTGTAAAACTCAGTTAAGGAGCACCCGTTCTGTGTGCGCAGCAAGAATAAGTAGCACTCGCATACAGACATGAACGACGGTCCGTGCGTATCACGAGACCATAGCGCCTGACTCGAGTACTAACACGGAATGCTGGATGCTGCAGTCCACACAGAACCGCTGTGTTTTCGGTGTTGAGCCAAACGCCAAGGAATCTTCCAAGTGATTTGAGGGGCAACCGCAAGTCTTCGTGACTTTAAATAGGGTCGATTCACGTCAGTAACTAAGCACCCCATTACAATAGTAGAACTTTTTTCTATAGCAAATGCAGCAGCTGCTAAAGCTTGTTCGCACGCAAACTGCTGTTGCATCACTGAATCCAATGTGCCGTTGTAATAGGCCAATGGCTTATGGCCCATAGTGCTCTTTGTGTCAATACTGCTGTCATGAGCTGGCCATCTGAATGTGAGAACAAGTAAAATTCCTGCGTGTAGCCTGGGGAGGCCAGTACAGGTGCTGAACTAATGACGTCTTTTAAATCGTCAAACTGTTTGATCATGTCTGCAGTCCACTGTAACTTAGGATTCTTTGTTTTTGTGCTTCCCTAAGGGCTTGCAGAAGTGGTCTTGTGTATGCCGCATAATCTAGGATCCATGCCCTATAGTAGTTGCACAGCCCCAACAATATCTGCATTTTTTTAACTGAGGCGGGTCTGGAAGTGGCGCATACTGATGCTGCCCATTCTGGTAGTATCCTTTTACCATTCGCTGATATGAACTGCCCTAGATAGAGCACCTAATGTTGGCAGTATTGCAATTTAGCCTTGTCAACCTTGTACTCCTTATAGGCCAGCAATTGTAGGAGTGTAATGGAATCCCTTCAGCAGTGCTGCTCACTGTCACTACACACTAACAGATCGTTCACGTACTGGATAATCGTACTGGGCACTTGAATATTTCCCAATTCAGCATGAAGTATCCTGCTAAAGATACCCATGCTCGCAAAGTGCCCTGAGGTAGTCTAGTGTGTTTGAAACACATTTGGTCCTTTGTAAAGGGTGTGAGGTACCTCGACTCAGGATTGAGTGGAATCGAGAAGAATGCATTCTTTAAGTTGTAAGGAACTCATGGTGGCAACAGTAAAGACAGACACAAGTGATCACAGTTCAAGGGTGTTTATTGAACTATAAATGCAGGGTGGAAAAATGCCTAACCTAAACCTAAATCTAAGATGGGAGCAAGCGTCGACCATCAAATGAATAATAAGTCAGTCCAAGCGGCTTCATGTCAAAATAAAAGGGCCTATACTACGAAAAACATATTGCCAATTCCTTACAACTAATTACAGAAAGAGTGTGGGATAGGGTATCAAAATAAAGGAAACAGTGTTCAAATAATAAGTCAGGATGTGATTGCCTTGAGGTCTCCCTTCCCCACGTTTTTAGCACGGGACAAGGTGGGACTTTGGAGCACAGAACACGCTTGAGCATTCAAAGCACGAGCTGACAGTTCCATTCCAGCTGGCACAGAAAATACTTGCACTTTCTCAGCACGAGCCGACAGTTCGGTTCCAGCCATCAGATTCTTTGATGGTAAAGTCAGTTTTCAATAAAAGTCTTTCCCTCGAGGCCCTGATGTATTCCATAACAAACAAACACAATACTTTGGGTGACGGCTTCACCCCTGGGTTCCCTTCTTCTGGGCGCAAACCCCTCAGTAATTGTATTCAACAAATTTACAAGACAGTTCCCTTCTCAGTGAACGTTGGGTGATAGTTTTCCACCCCTGGATCTCCCTCGGCTGGGCTCAGATCCCCAATGACAAGGAGGGCACTTCCCCTTGTCTTGCAATACTTGTTGCTTTCACAAATCTTAATGTCTTTTTAAACAGGCTTTCGGGCTTTGCCCCTCGTTGTCAGTTTGGTTGTATACGAATTGTTCGTTTTACAACTGTTCGAATTACAATTGACCTTTTCACAAGTGAGCGAATTGTGAAGGTCAATTGTAACATATATGTGGGGGGAAACCCCCCACAACCCCCCACCCAACGCCAAACCCCCCAAAACCCATATATATATATATATTTACCAAACCGATATATGGGATACATTACTCACCGTAATCGTATTTCTGATACTTGTATCTGCTTAGATTCACATGCTGTGCATAGGCCGACATCTAGTGGAAGCTGCGGAGTATTACAGTTTGTTTTTCGAAACCCGAAAATGGGCGTCGACACAGGGCGTGCCAGTAATACTATCCCTAGTGTGACGTCCACTGTACCCAAGATCCCCAACGCGTCTAGGATCCTCAGATTGTATTTTTTCTGACATGAGGTAGCATGAGGAGTAGCGCGAGTACAGATAATCCAAGCAGATAGACAGAAAGGTAAGACTACAAGCAATCATGCGCCTTCTCTCAGAGGGGAGGAAGGGTGGGTCGCATGTGAATCTAAGCAGATACAAGCATCAGAAATACGATTACGGTGAGTAATGTATCCCTTCTGAGGCTTGTGGAATCTGCTTAGATCACATGCTGTGCATAGATTAGCGAGCAGTACCTGAAGAAGGAGGTGGGATGTGAGAAGGGTCATGAGCAAATAAGTGTCTTAGAACCGCTTGTCCCACTTGTGTATCTGCCTTGGAATGGGTTGTCAATGCAGTAACACTGAGTAAAAGTGTGAATAGAGCTCCAAGTAGCTGCTTTGCAAATGGTGTCAAGGGGTACATTTGCAATGAAAGCCAGAGTGGCCCCAATGCCTCTAGTAGAGTGGGCTCTTGGGGTGAAAGGCAGAGTTCTTTCAGAGAGTGAGTAACACAGCTGGATACAGTTAATAATCCACTTCGAGATGGCACCTTTAGAGACGCGATCCCCCTCTCTGCCTGTAGCTACGGAGACAAACAGTTGATCTGTCTTTCTTAGCGGTCTGGTTTTATTTACATAGTAGAGGACCGCCCTACGCTCATCTAGGGTGTGTAGTTTCACCTAAGCCGAGCTTTGCGGGTTCTGGAAGAAAGCCGGAAGCTCGATGGACTGATTTACATGGAATTTTGATATAAATTTAGGTGAGAACCTAGGGTGTGTGCGTAAAACCAGTTTGTCTTTATGGACAGTAAAGAAGGGATCCTGCACTGACAGAGCCTGAATTTCACTGACCCTTCTTATAGAAGTAATAGCTACTAAGAAGGCCGTTTTATAAGTCAGGTGTTTGAGACTGCTTTTATGCATGGGTTCGAAAGGGGGACCCATGAGCTTGGCTAGCACCACATTAAGGTCCCACCCTGGTGGTGGGTTTGAAATAGGAGGGTGAAGTATCTTTACTCCTTCCATGAAGGCTTCAACTACTGGTACTTTCCACCACAAAACCTTGCTATGGGAAGTGGTGTAAGCCGACAGGGCTGCCAGGTGTACTTTCAGTGAGTTAAAAACCAATCCTGCATCTAGCAGGTGGAGCATGTATGTAACAATAGTGGAAGGAGTGCAATCAACCGGGTTGATTTGTCTACTCTGGCACCAGATAACGAACCTCTTCTACTTGTCAAAGTAACAGTGCCTTGTGTTTGGTTTCCTAGATTCCTTTAGGATGTCCATACACCTCTGTGGTAAATTGAGATGTCCAAACTCTATGACCTCAGGAGCCATGCTGCCAGGTTCATTGAGTTGGGTTGCTGGTGCACTGTTTGACCTTGGTGCTGGGACAGTAGGTTGTACCAGGCTGGAAGTTTGATGGGCTCGCACACCGCCATCCTGCGTAGGTGTGGGAACCACAGTTGTCTTGCCCACATGGGAGCAACTAGGACGAGCGTCATCGACTCTCTGTTCATCTTGTTCACCACTTTCCTGATGAGAGGAGTTGGTGGAAAAGCGTACGCAAACATCCCTGACCAGTTCATCCACAGGGCGTTCCCCTGGGAGTCTGGTTGGGGGAACCTGGATGCAAATCCTGGGCATTGTCTGTTTCCGCTTGTGGCGAATAAGTCTGTAGTGGGGAAACCCCACTGAGAGAAGATATCTTCTACGACCTCTCTGTGTAGAACCCATTTGTGTTCCTCTGGGAGGGAGTCTCTGCTCAGAGCATCCGCTAGGGAATTGAGATCCCCTGGAACATGTTGTGATGACAGGAAGATGTTCCTTCTGAGAGCCCATATCCAGATTTTCTGGGCAAGCTTGGACAGATTTGGTGAGCGAGTCCCTCCCTGCTTGTTCAGGTAGAACATGGCTGTTGTGCTGTCCGTCCGGATTTGCACTGACAGGTTTAGTAGGTGGGGCTCGAACGCCTGAAGCGCTCTGAATACTGCCAGAAGCTCTAGCAGGTTGATGTGGTTCTTGGCCACTGAGTGAGACCAGAGACCCTGAGCTGTGTGGTGAAGATGGTGAGCTCCCCACCCCGTCAGGCATGCATCTGTAGTGACTATTGCCTGTACTTCGGGATTGTAAAAGGGTTTCCCCTGTGTGAGATTGTCTCTTGTCCACCAGTGAAGGCTTTGTACCAGTGTTGGCGAAACGAGCACTAGATCGTCCCACTGACCACTTGCCTGGGACCACTGTTTCGCCAACCATTCCTGCATGGGACGCATGCGCAGGCGCGCGTGGGGGACCAGGTAAATACATGACGCCATCATGCCCAGTAAACGCATAGCTTTGCGTACCGTTATTTGTTGACCGGACTGATAATGCGGAATTTGCAGTAGTATATTCCGAATTCTTTCTTCTGAAGGAAAGGTCAACCCCTCTTGAGTATCTAGGATTGCTCCTAGGAATTGCTTGGAGGTGCTTGGCACCAGGCTTGACTTCTTCTCGTTGATTGAGAAGCCTAACTCGTGGAGGAGGTTGATCGTTCTTTGAATGTTTGTCCTGCAAATTCCTGGGGTTTCCCCCGTTATGAGCTAGTCGTCCAGATAAGGGTATACTGGGATTGCCTCCCTGCGTAGGTGTGCAGCCGCCACCGCCAGTACCTTGGTGATTACCCTTGGTGCTGAAGCTATCCCGAAGGGCAGTACCTTGAATTGGAAGTGTCGACTGTCCACCTTGAAGCGCAAAAACTTTCTGTGCGCTGGGAACATGGAAATATGAAAATAAGCATCTTTCATATCCAAGGTTGCCATGTAATCCCCCTTTCTTAGGAGGGGGATTACCTCTTGTAGCGTAGTCATGCGAAACCTTTGGGGCTTGACATACTTGTTGGCAGGCCGTAAGTCCAATACTGGGCGCATTGTCAAATCTTTCTTTGGCACAAGGAAGTAAGTTGAATAAATACCCTTGTTTACCTGGTGTCCCGGGACGAGTTCTATCGCGTCCTTTTCTAGCAGAATGGCGATCTCCTCGAGGAGAATCTTCTGATGTTCTAAAGAGTGTACTCTTTGTCGTGGAGGAAGGTTGCGGGGACGCTGCAGTAGTTCTATACAATAACCTGTGGATACTGTTGACAGCACCCATCTGTCTGATGTGATCCCTTCCCAAACCTGGGTGAAGGTGGAAATGCGTCCCCCTACTGGGGTTGCGTGAGAAGGGACCCTGAACTGAGCGTCACTGCTTTGGTGGAGGCGTGCCGCCTCCCTTGTTGGGGCTACCTCTGCCTCTACCACGACCTCTCTTATTACCCCTGCCGTACCCCTGGGTAGACTGTTGGTTGTTGTTCCACTGTGTACCCTGTCCCTGGGAATAGTTAGATCCTCTCTGGGAATTTTGGCCGCGTGGGTGACGAAAATTACTATTCCCTCTCTGGTTAGGGGGTTTATTGGTTAACTGGCCAAGGGACTTGAGTGTTTCGTATTCGTCCTTGGCATTCTTTAGTGCGTCTTCGACCGCCTTACCAAACAACAGATCGGTTTCTACCGGTTTGTCCAACAATGATGCCTGGGTTTCTGCCTTAAAACCAGACTGCCGTAACCACGCATGTCTTTTGATAACAGTGCCTTCCGCTATCAATCTGCCTGCGTTGTCTGCGGCGTCGAAGGTTGCTTTCAAAATGCAACCAGACACGGCTCTACCCTCTGCGGAAATCCGAGCTAATTGGCCCTTTAAAGGTTCAGGAGCAGAGGCTATGAGTGCCGCGACTTCTTCCCACTGATGGCAGTTGTAACTGGCCAACAGGGTGGTGGAGTTTGCAATCCTTGCTTGATAGGCGGACGTTGAGGCTACTTTCCTGCCGAAACCGTATAGTTTTTTGCTCTCCTTGTCGGGAGGAGCTTCGGACGTTGATAAGGGTGTTCCAGCCCTCTTAAGAGTGTTGGTGACAACTAGGGAGTCTGGCTTCAGATGTCCTCTTATATAGAGAGGGTCAGACTGGGCCGCACTGAAAAGTTTTTCAACCCTGGGATTGACTGCTCTGGTGAGGTTCGGGTTCACCAGGGACGGATCTATTCTTCGCTGAATGGACTTAAGGATAGGGATGGTCTGGGCAACAGGCCTCCTTTCTCCCACTAACTCTTCTGCGAAGTCCCTCTCCTCCTGGACACCGTGGGTGTCAATGTGGAAGTGTTCTGCTGCGCGTGCGAGAACCTCGTTTAGGAGGGGTTGGTTATCGACCGGGGAGTCGGTAACCGGGGCTTCGTTCTCTACCGGGGAGTCTACCCTGTATGTTTCCGGGTCCTCCTCTTCCTCTTCCAGGTCCTCATCATCCCCATAGTAGCCCGTCCCGGTTTGCTCTTCTACCATGCCAAATTCTTGGTCCTCACCAAAGGATGCCTCTCCTTGATACATTGAGTATGGTCTTGAGTATGGTTGTACCTCGAAGGGGTCTGACCTCATCGGTGTTTCAAACCGGGGCTTTTTATTTGGGGGGATAGGATCCTTAGAGCTTGAGGGTGTCGCCCCTTGTGGGTCAGACGAGAGGAAATGTTCTGGATTTTTATCCTAAAAGTCAGCTAAAGAAGACATTCTTGACATGACCCTATCTATGTCTTCACTGGACCATTTTTTGGAACTGGGAATGACTCTCTCAGCAAGTCTATGGGATTTATCTTGCGTAGCTTTGCTGGTTTTAGACATATCAGCAGACCTGGTCTTGTCTGTCTGTCTAGGGGGAGTGGTGTGTTTCACAGGTGTGGAAGAGTGCAAAGGTTGTTTCTTCTGCTGTTTTCCCCCCTCCCCGTGAGTGGAAAGGAACAAGTTACTTACCTGTAACTGTTCTCCAGCATGGGTCTGGCATGGATTCACATGCTCATGAATATTCCCCGTCGTCAGGCTGGGAATCCTTGGTAAAGAAAAAACCAGTATCAGTTTCGTTTCTGATCTGTCTTTCGTAGTAATAACCAATCACTGGTCTCTGCGTCATACTGACCACAGCCAATGACTGCCCTCTACCTGAGCCCCGCCTCTGGCAGCCATCTTCAGATTTGGAAGCACGTGAAGTGGCAGTATGACCAAGTGAAGAGCCGCAGAGGGGTAGGCGGGAGGGTTCGCATGTGAATCCATGCCAGACCCATGCTGGAGAACAACAGTTACAGGTAAGTAACTTGTTCCTTCTCCAGCATGGGGTCTGGCATGGATTCACATGCTCATGAATAAAGAATACATAGCAGTACACACATGCACAACCACGGGAGGTGGCAAAGGCTCAACATTAAGCATCACATCAAACTCAACATTAAGCATCTTACCTCCTCAGCAGGCTCACCTCAGGCGAACAGGTTGTGCAGCACTGCTTGGCCGACCCTGGACTCCTCCCTGGAATCCCGATCGACGCAGTAGAATTTCGTGAAGGTGTGCGTTGACCTCCACGTAGCAGCCCTGCATATGTCCAGCAGGGGCACACCAGAAAGGAACGCCGTGGTAGCTGCGATCGCTCTGGTGGAATGGGCTCTCGGACGGCCAGGCAGCGGTCGGTTTGCCAACCGATGACAGTACATGATACAGCCGGAGAGCCATCTGGAAATGGAAGCCTTCGAGAGTGCCTTCCCCTGATTGACAGGTCCAAAATTCACAAAGAGTTGTGACGTCTTCCGAAAACACTTTGTGCGGTCCACGTAGAACTTTAGCGCTCTAGCCACATCCAGCGAGTGCAAAGTCCTCTCAGCCGGCGACGAAGGCGACGGGAAGAACACAGGCAACACCAAGGGTTCGTTGAGGTGGAAGTCCGACGGCACCTTGGGCATGAAGGAGGGGTGCGTCCTGAGCACTACCCTCGTGTCGTGAAAAGTCAAGTACGGGGCCTTGCAGGAAAGGGCCTGGATCTCTCCCACTCGTCGTGCGGAGGTGATGGCCACAAGAAACGCTGTTTTCCACGACAGAAACTTCAACGGGGCCGAGTGCAGAGGCTCGAACGGAGGTCCCATGAGCTTGGTCAGCACCACGTTGAGCTCCCATGCCGGGGCCGGAGCCTTCACCGGCGGGAACGATCTGAACAGTCCCTTCATGAACTCTTTCACCAGACGATGAGACCACAAGGACGTCCGCCCCGTGGTTCTGGTGTATCGGGAGATCGCAGCAAGATGAATCTTGATGGACGCGTGTGCCAGTCCAGCTTTGGCCAGCGTCAGCAGGTACGGCAGTACTTGGGGAGCCGTAATCCGTAGAGGGTTAATCTTCTGTGCGTGGCACCAGACAGAGAACCTCTTCCATTTGTGTCCGTAGCATTTCAGAGTCGAGGACGCCCTGGCCTTTGCAAGAACCTCTCTGCAGTCGGCCGGTATGTCGTATCCTCCAAACTCTAGCGCTGCAGGAGCCAGGCCTGCAAGTTCAGTGATTTCGGGTCGTGGTGGAGGATGGCGCCTCCTTCCCTGGAGAGTAGATCCGTGTCCACCGGCAGCTTGATTGACGGGGACGCTGACAAGTCCAGAAGGTCCGGGAACCATATCTGCCTCGGCCACGCAGGTGCGACGAGGATCATCCTGCACCGTGACCTCTTGAGCTGGTTGATGAGCCGGATCAGCAGTGGCAATGGAGGGAATGCGTAAAGGAACAGGCCCTCCCAGGGAAACGAGAAAGCATCGCCCATGCTCCTCGCCTGGGGAAACCTGCTGGCGAACCTACGGCACTTGGAGTTCGTCGCCGTCGCGAACAGGTCGATCTGGGGTGTGCCCCACCGTTGGAAGAGGCGATTCACTAGATCCTGTCGTAATTCCCACTCGTGGCACGAGCGCAGCTCCCTGCTGAGTGAGTCGGCGATGGTGTTTTTTATCCCTGCCAGATGAAACGGCACCAGAAATATCCTTTGGGCGACGGCCCAATGCCACAGGCCCTGCACCTCCTTGGACAGTGCTGGGGACCTGGTTGCGCCCGGTTTCCTGATGTAAAACATGGTGGTGGTGTTGTCGGTGAAGATCCTCACCACCTTGCCCTTGAGGGACAGAAGGAAGGACCTGAGGGCCCAAAACACTGCACGGAGCTCCAGGACGTTGATACGTAGTGATTTCTCCGTCGGGAGCCAAAGGCCCCTTGCGTGCAGATTTTCGGTGTGCGCTCCCCACCGTTCCAGGGAGGCATCCGTGGTCACTGTCTCCTGGTGGGCTGGGGTCTGGAAGTCCATGCCCGCCGTCAGATGCGCGCGGGTGCCCCACCACCGGATCGCTCGTCGGAAACTCTCGTCGAGTGTGATCCTTTCCTCGAAGCTGCCCGTCGTTTGGATCCAGCGCGCGTCCAGGAACTCTTGCAACGGGTGCATCCGGAGCCTGCACAGGGGAATGAGGTAGATGCAGGAAGACATCATTCCGAGGAGGGACTTGATGGACCTCACCTTGGCCGCGTCGGCCACCAACATCCGTTGTACCTTGCCCAGGATGGTCCTGGTCCTCTCCTCCGACGGGGAGGCCAGAAGGGACACTGTGTCGAGCCTCGCTCCCAGAAACAGTGCGTCTTGCGCGGGTACCAGGTGGGATTTGGCGTAGTTCACGGAGAATCCCAGGTCCGTGAGAAGCTGGACGGTCCTTGCCGTGTGGTCCACGGCGAGCTCCCTCGTCTTGGCTCGGATGAGCCAGTCGTCCAGGTAGGGGTAGACGTGGATCCCCTCTCGGCGCAGCTGCGCCGCCACCGGTGCAAGGCACTTGGTGAAAACCCTGGGTGCCGACCGTAGTCCGAAGGGGAGGGCTTTGAACTGGTAGTGACGCCCTTGGACCACAAACCTGAGAAATTTTCGGTGCCCCCTTAGGATGGGAATATGGAAGTAGGCATCCTCCAAATCCAACGACGACAGGAAGTCTCCTTCCTCCAGCTGACCCAGAACGTGCTGGAGGGTGACCATCCGGAACTTCTGAGCCTTGATGAACTTGTTCAGACGTCGCAGGTCTAGGATGGGGCGCCATC
Source organism: Ambystoma mexicanum (assembly GCF_040938575.1). Lineage (NCBI taxonomy): Eukaryota > Metazoa > Chordata > Amphibia > Caudata > Ambystomatidae > Ambystoma > Ambystoma mexicanum. The sequence continues at coordinate 545,898,000 of NC_090923.1, read as the reverse complement.
CTCGCGTATTCTTCTTCACGAGGAAGTATCTCGAGTAGACTCCGGAGCCCCGAAGCCTCTTTGGGACGAGTTCGATGGCGCCCTTCCTGAGCATCGCCTTTACCTCCAGGAGAAGCTGCGGGACGTGAAGCTCTTTCCTGGCCACTGGGGGGACGCGCGGGCACCTTCTTTGAAACTCGAGCGCGTGGCCCCGGGCTAAGGCGTCCAACACCCAACGGTCGGTGGAGATGGACTCCCACACGCTGACGAAGCTCGCCAGCCGGCCTCCCACCGGGGTGCTTCGGTGGGGGCCCGACCCCACGGCCGGTTCAATCCTGTTTCGACGAGGCCTTGCCGCCTTGACCTCCTTGGCGACGACGGCGGGGTCCGCCCGACTTGCCTCGTCACCTATAGGCCTCCTGAGACGACGAGCGGGCCGCTTGACGATAGGTGGAGAAACCGCCGCCGGAACCTTTGGAGGCGCCCTTGCCTCCGCTGCTCCGAAAGGGCGGCCGTCGTTGTTGCAGAACCCCAAGGGCCCGGGCCGTCTCCGTGTCCGCTTTAATGGCCTGAAGGGAATCGTCCACTGTTTTCCCAAACAGGTTGTTCCCATCGAACGGCATGTCCAGGACTCTGGTCTGTACGTCTTGACGGAAGTCCGTAGCCTTGAGCCATCCACGCCGCCTAAGGCACACGCCGTTGCCCAACTGGCGAAATCCCGTATCGGCGATGTCCGTCGCAATAGTGATGGCGTGGTCCGACGCCACCTCACCTTCCTGTAGGATCTCCAGGGCATCCGCCCTCTTGTCGTCCGGTAGGAAGTCCAGCAGAGGAGCCAGTTTGTACCATAGCTCCCTGTCGTAGCGGGCCACGATAGCCAAGGTGTTGGCCGCCTTAATCGTTGGCCGCCTTAATCATCGTCGCTGCAGACGAGATGACCCTGCGTCCCATAGAGTCCAATTTCTTTCCCTCGCCGTCCGGCGGGGAAGTCGATGTGGAGGCCGCACCCCCCCCGCTTTCTTCCTGGCAGCCGCGGAGGCGACGGAGTCCGGGGTAGGCTGCGCCCGGAGGCACAGGGGGGCCGCGTCCGGGACCCGGTACTTCTTTCCGTACCGGTCTCTTCTCGCTGGCGTCGTGGAAGGGTTCTACCAAATGTCGTCCAGTAGAGGCACCGCGAGGACCGTCTTCCTCTTGGCCTTGCGCCGTTGATAAAGGAATCCTTCCTTTTTCTTCTCCTCAGGGCAGAGTTGGAAAAGATCGGATGCCCTGGCGATCATGGAGTGGAACGATCCAATCTCGTCGGGCGGAGAAGCCCTGGTGGGAGGTGAGGACGGAAGATCCTCATCGTAGACCTCGTCGTCCGTACCCGTCGCGGCCGTGTCAGTCCCCGTATCATCCCCTCGAGTCGTGGACAGGGAGGAGGGCTGGACGGGGCGCGACGGCTGAAAAGGAGGTGGAGGGTGAATCCTTCTTTTCTTGGGAGGAGGAACGCCAGAAGGTCCCGGTTCTGGGTCCCCCGACAGGAGTGGTTCCTCCGCTGGCAACGGTAGTCTCGTCCTTATCTCCGTGCATAAGGACTGTATAGCCAACAAAATGGCCGCCGAGTTGTCTTGCGGCGCTGGCAGAGGGGAATCCGACGGGCGATCAGGGCCCCGTCGGCGCCCTCGGCGATGTCTTCGTCACCCGCGTCGGGATCCATCCCGACGGGCCGGTCTTCTTCCGGTCTTCTTAAGACCTCGATCAGCTCTTCCTCCGAGGTCGAAGCCGAGTCTACGACGACACCCTGCCCCCCCTTTTTCTTCTCCGCTGGAGATTTCACGGGGGTCCTATCGATGGGCATAAAAGAGGACTCCCTCCGAGGTGGCAGGGAGACTCTGAGCCCCGAGGTCGCCACCACTGGCGTAGCCTCCAAAGTCTGAGCCAGGGCCGCCGCGACAGTCTCGATACAGGCCTTGGCCGGATGGATTAAGGCCTTCACCACCTTAGGTGCGCCCACCGCCTTATCCTTGAGGGGGGGACACTGCCTCGCTCCCCCTCTGATGGGGCCTTCGAGCTCGACCGGGGCCTCTCCAGGAGCTTCGCCGGGTGCTCGGCCTTCCTCTTACCCGACCCAGAGCGTTGGCTCGTGGTTGATGGTACTGGGGAGGGTGCGCCCTGCCTGGCGCCCGTAGAGCCCGACCGTTCGGCGCTCCCGGTGCCAGCGGACTTACGGTGCTTGGCCTTGTGTTGGACCCCCGTCGCCGGGGCGTCCTCAAAGGTCTTAGAAGACCGCTCGGATTTCTTCCTCTTCTTCTCGCCGGACGGGCTCTTCCCTTCCAGCCAGTTGGCGAGACGTTGATGGCGGTCCTTCATGGTCCGCTCCGACATGTTGCCGCAAAACGCACAGTCCTTCTCCACGTGCGTCTTGTCCTCATGTAAGCAGTAAAGACAAAAGGAGTGTTCGTCCTCCTTAAAGACGTTCTGCAGCTGGCATCCAAGGCAGACCCTGAACAGCTTTCCGGGCGTCGAGCTTCCCTTCTCCTGGGCCATGTCCGCGGGCCCGAGAAAACTTCTGGAGTCCTCCAAAAGCGTAGCTCGACGAAATCTTCACCCTTGAGGGGCGCAGACGAATCCGACACGGGTCCCCGTTGATCGGATGGAGTCGGTGGAGCTTGAGGCTCTTTTGACCGAAAAAAAAAAATGAAGTTTTTTGAGAAAAAACATGAAAAAATAGCACTAACGCTCGGGAGCAATAGCACGAGGATCCCAACACATGAACGTGCGGTAAAAATCTGAAGATGGCTGCCAGAGGCGGGGCTTAGGTAGAGGGCAGTCATTGGCTGTGGTCAGTATGACCCAGAGACCAGTGATTGGTTTTTACTACGAAAGACAGATCAGATACGAAACTGATACTGGTTTTTTCTTTACCGAGGATTCCCAGCCTGACGACGGGGAATATTCATGAGCATGTGAATCCATGCCAGACCCCATGCTGGAGAAAGTGTTTTCCCTGTCCTTTCGTGGCTCCGGAGGTTTTCGACGCCTGGCGTCGAGGATCGGGGGTGGTGTCCCTGTCCTTCGAGCGTGGGGCCTCGCTGATTTTAACTGCGGGCTCCGACTCCTGGAGCGCCGCCTGGGGGTGGAAGTCGTCTTCGTCTCCCGACGATCGAACTTCTGTTAGCCTAGGGAGCGAGGCACTCTTGGCAAGAGTGGATGATTGCCTGGAGTCATGCGGTGATCTTGATCGAGAGCGCCCAGAGGACACCGAATCGGACCGTTCTGTTTGTGCCTCTTTCCGAGAACTCGTTGTCGTCGAGTCTCGGTTGGATTTAGTGTGTTTAGTGTGTGTAGTATGTGAAGCGCTTGTGTCGCTGGGGATCTTCCCCATAGCCGCCCTGCCGGACGACCTTCCGAGGTCGGGGACCTGCGCTCGGCTGTCTTTCGACGCCGTAATGCCCTCGCCGTCCGAAAGTACGGCGTTGCTGCCGTCGCTGAAGGCGCCCTCCGCTGCCATGGCCGCCTGCCTGGCGTGGTGGGCCCAACGCTTCGTCGAACGGTCCTTAAGTGCCTTAGGTTTAAACCTACTACACGCTCTGCAGTTCGCTTCGGGGTGGTCCCTCGGCAAGCAGAGATTGCACGTGGCGTGCCTGTCGACCCAAGGGTATTTGCGATTGCACTTGGGGCAGAATTGAAAAGGGGTACCCTCCATACGCACCTTGAGGCAGCGGGCTGTTAAGTGTAGGAAATGTATAAGGTGTACCTATATACCAAGAGTGTAGAGTATGTACCACCCCGCACTCTCCCTACTTGCAGGGCCGAGGCCAGAGGCCTTCCAAGGCCCGGGCCGAGGCCAGAGGCCTTCCGAGGCCCAAATCCGTCGTGCAGCAGCCGATGGTCGATTTCTTCTCCAGCCGGCGTCGAGTTGTCGAAGTTCGACGTTGGGGTGGGGAAGGATGTCAATAGATTCTTTAAATTTTTAGCAAAAGTATGGCTAAGGCCAGGGGACTCTGCAAGATGCTTCCGACCAGTATGGCAGAAAAAAACAATCTGAGGATCCTAGACGCGTGAGGGATCTTGGGTACAGTGGACGTCACACTAGGGATAGTATTACTGGCACGCCGTGTCGACGCCCATTTTCGAGTTTCGAAACACAAACTGTAATACTCCGCAGCTTCCACTAGATGTCAGCCTATGCACAGCATGTGATCTAAGCAGATTCCACAAGCCTCAGAAATATATATACGGTCAATTGTGAAAAGGTCAATTGTGACCCTTTAAATTCGGTCAATTGTTCATTCGAACAATTGTTAAAGAACAATTTGGGTAATACCATCAGTTTCCCTCTGCCGGGTTCACTCTCGCCGACTTTTCCGATAAACAGTTCATGTATTAACTTTTCACCATGCAGGATTCACGTCCCTTAGCTTTCGCAATCATCTGCTGGTCAAAGACTTTCAACGGTACCGAGGATTTTATAAGACCCCTGTATGACCACTTTGACCGCTTTTCGCCTCTTCCCAAGGGCTTCTGGTTACGGTAGTCTTTCTACCATTGCCGAGTTTCCTGCCTGACGACCCTGCGTGGTGCCGGCCTCCTCTGTTGGTGGTTTTCCCCCCTCTTTAACTTCTCAAAGTTGAAATTAGCCGCTGGCTACTTTTCGTACAACAGTTCGGTTTTTACTGCTCGCCTTTCTTTATCCATAGAGTCAATGTTGGTACCACCGAGACCGACGTCCTTCCCCGGCTTGGTTATCAACGGAGGAGGGTTTCGCGTACCATAGACATCTGCTGCAACACACACTGGCCTTTGTTCGCGGTCTTATGTTTCCATTTGCGGAGGTTTCACAGACCTTGCTTGGAAAAGTTAATATAACTTCTCTTCTCGTCACCCCTGCGGTCTGCGCTGTCTTTCTCCTCCTCTTGAACTGCTGTGCTGAGTTAGCTCTTGCGTCGTGCCGACTGCCTTGCTTGCATCGTGCTCTTGTGCTCCACCTTTTATCCCTGTTGGGAAGGGAAAGGGCTGTCAGGTATGCGTGATTCTGGTCTATTGCCTGACCCTGGTATTGGGACACGTCAGGTATTAGTCTGTTGTCTTTCGTGTTGTGCGAAAGTGTTCTTGTGGCAAAGGGGGGGGGGGCAGTGTTTTGGAATGTCCTACGTGGTAGGATGGGGAAAAGGTGTTGAAAGAAGAAGGGTGATACCGCATCTCGCACGTCAGTGTCCCACTCCCACTCCCCAAGGACCCCCATCCAGGTGATCCTCCCTCACTGGTCCACCCCCAAGAACTGGATCCAAGATCCAATAGCGATGGCCATCTGGATGACAGATCCCCAGGTACTAGCTAGGGAGACACCTTCAGGTTTCTCACAAAGTCCACTACAGTGAAGTGTCTAGCTTATTTAGGGATACTGCATAAAATTGTCGCAGGATTAGGAACAACTGGAAATTCGTTCTGTAAAACGAAATTTAGGAGGCACAAGTCCTGAATCATTCTCCAATTGCCCCCTGTTGATTTTTCTGACAGGGTATATCGCTGTGTTACACTGAGACGTCAATGGCATAGTGATCCCCTTGTCCAGTAGGGCCTGTATTGTCTTACTAATACCCTCCTCTGCCTCCAGTGATAATGTATATTGTTTAACCCTAGGTAGCACTGCACCTGGCTTCAATGTTATATGCACAGGGGTCACGTATTTCAGTAGTCCTACATTGTGTGGATTTGTAGTCCACAACTGCGTAGGCACGTGTTGTAAGTCTTCGTCAAGAAATAGAGGTGGGGTTAGTACTGCCATCAGGGGGCACTGCACCCTTCGGTATTTTACCATTATGTTGCAGGGAATACAAATCTCTAATATTATCTCCCCATTTTTGTCATTGTTCTCAAACAGCTCATCATCACTTCCTTTAATTGTACTGTTGGATCTAGACAGAGCACTGTGCGCCACTCACACCTGTCCCTGTCAATTCCTAGCACGGCAACCCTCTTGTCAGAGACCAACAATCCCTGTAAATCCAGCGACAATATTGTTCCCGCCACCACCTCAAGTGACACAACTGGACGAAAGATGAAATCTGTGGGCACTCGCCAACACAGCTTGGCAATCTGAGGCACCACCTCCACAAACAAAGTAATTCCATAAATGAACATGTCCGGGTCCACAGGAATCCTGTGAACCACCACCCCCCTTGACTTTGTGGCTATTATCAGCATTGCCCTTATTGCGCACATCACGGACGTGGAGCAAACTATACCGTGATCTGTGAATGATATTGCCATTTTTAGTTTGCTGAGCAGATCCCTGCCCAGTAAATTAACAGGGGAACTTTCGGAATACAGTAAGGAGGCCTGCACCACCTTCCCTCCCACCTTCACATCCAGCTCCTCAGTTTACGGAACCTTAGAAATAGCACTAGAGAATCCCTGCGTGTCAAGATATTTGCCTGATAATGGAAAATGTCTCTCCATGATACATGATTTCGTTGCACCGGAGTCTACCATAAATATGAACTGCTTGTTTTCTATCTTCACCCCCATCAAAGGTTTCTCTTCAGGGTGGATGCTCGTTGACAAGAACGGACACGCGAGTGTTCTCTATGGGCTGTCCTAATCGGGATGTGTGTTCGTTCCGAGAAATTAGAAGGGGTTAACCTCATCACTGTTGCTCCTCCAGAGGGGGCGGTGGTCCGGCTTGGTACCCTATTGACTGGGGCCACCCCACCCTGCTGTCGCTGCTGCGGGTGCCGTGCCTGTATATCACATACTTGAGGCTGCTGGTTGTATGTCAGGAGTTGCCCCTCTAGATACCTTTGATTCTGATACCCTTGGCCCTGTTGCAGATACCCTAGTCATTGGGCCCTTGGGGTCCTTGGCCCTACTGCTGTGACCTGTAATTATACCCCATTGCAGACCTGCTCCTGCATTCCCTTGCAAAATGCCCCCACCTCAAACAATTGCAACATTGTTATTTTTTTTTTTAATTTTATTTTCAATTTTAACAATACAACAATACATTAAAAACATTGTGATGGTTCAAGCTCACGTCCTCTGGGTCCAAATCCCCCCTCTTGCTCCTTGGAAGCCCCCTCTTCCTCGCTGCGGTCCTCCTTGCTGCCATTGTGGGCCGGGATGCTGTTGCCCCCCGCCCCACTGTGCTTGTCCTCCTTCAGCCCAGAGCGCAGCAATAGTGGCGATCATGAGCTGCTGGGTGCTTTACACCCCTTCCACCAGTACAGGTGTCGACACAGCTGCCTTTGACAATTTCTTTTCTACCAATTTCGCTTCCTCCACCTGATGCCTTTGGACTGTTTCCCTCTCCCACTCCTTGATCCTTTTGCAATGGTGCACTATTAAACTCTGTACCTCATGCCACCCCTTTGCTTCGATACCCACAATCTTATCTAGCGCCTTGTGCACTTCCTTTGGCAAGCCCCGCTTCACACTAAAATAGAAAAATTGTATCAAATGATCCCTCTGCCCTCCCGTTTCAGCTCTCCACATCTCTTGCAATTTAAGAATACATTTAGCTGGGTCCTCATCATCGCCCATAGTACACTGCACCAGGGACTGCAAATCAGGGATATCTGGGAAAGCCCTTTGTAGCGCATTCCACACCAATGCTGTAATTCCGTTGAACGATGCTCCATCGAGCTCATCATCCCGGATACCCAGCTTTAACCCCCACATATACTCTAATGGTTTTACTCCCCCATACTACTGCTGTCTATGTTTTATTAACCACACAAAGCCACGCTAACGCACCGCGATCTCTGACGCTGCTTTTAACAAAAAAAGGAAAATCAACCTCCAACCTTTTCTGTTCCTCTCCCACATGCACACACACTACTTCACACAATCATTCAATGACACACCATGCTGCAACACACACAATTAATGCCCCTCCTAGGGCCTGTTCTTCATCCAATAAAACATGAATACAATAAATTGAAATAATATGCTAAAATAACGACCACTACTTGTTCCAGACATATTACTTATTATAAGACCACTACTTTTATTTCCGTATTCCTCCTTCAAATAATATATTTTATAGTGGTACCACCTTCTCTCCCCCTCCGAGGAGGGCCTCCCTGCCTTACCTTTGTCTTACCTTTGCCTCAACTTATAATGTCTTACCAGTTGTGAGAAACCTGAAGGTGTCTCACTTACTAGTCCCCGGTGATCTATCACCGAGGTGGCCAAGACACGTCCATCGCAATCGGATCCAGTGGGTGCTCACTTGATAGACTCTGGTTGATTCCCCTATTGTTGAAACTACCAATATCAGAAAGCCATAGGAGAGCCGCAAGGAAAAGGTGAGAGTGGTCATACAGGGGTCTAGAAAAAAAACCTGTACAGTTGAAAGTCTTTGACCAGCACATGTTTGGAAAGCTAAAGGAGACAAATCCACATAGTGAGAAAGGAGAAGGAACTGTGTGGTTGGCAAGAGTGAACCCGGCGGAGGGATGCCGACCGAAAGGGGCGAAGCATAATGCCCCAATGAACAATGTGTTGAAAAGAGTGAATCCGACGGAGGGATGTCCACAGTGGATTGTTTAAAAAGACATTAAGGCTTGTCAATGCGAAAGGAGAAATCTTTTGGAATAAAAGCCGTAGTGAACCCGACGGAGGGAGGCTAAAATTCGAGAAGGATCTGAGCCCGGAAGAGGGAGATCCAAGGGTGAAAAGACATCACCCAACGACTTGTGAATACCACAGGCAAAATCTTTTGAATAACCTTCATGAAGGGTCTGAGTCCAGAAGAGGGGATCCAAGGGTGAAAAGCCATCACCCAACGACTCTTGAATGCAGCAGATGAAATCTTGGGAATAAAAGCCATAGTGAACCCGACGGAGGGAGGCTGACATTCGAGAGGGGTCTGAGCCCGGAAGAGGGGGGCCCAGAGGTGAAAACAATCAACCAAAGTAACAAAATAGATTAAATGTTGTGAATAAAAGCTGTAGTGATCCTGACAGGAGGCTGATATTCAAGAGGGGGTCTGAGCCCGGAAGAGGGGGATACAGGGGTGAAAAGCCATCACCCAACATATAGAAAAGGAACTTTTGTTTTGTTATTTTGAACCCATCAGCTCTTCAGAGGCAAGATACTTTTTTTGTAGAAAATAGACTTAACCACCAAAGATCCTGATACCCGAGAACAGAACTGTAGTCTTGTGCTGGGAAAGCTCGAGATTGTGCTACATTCAGGAATCCTGCCTTGTCCCGTGCTCAAAACGTGGGGAAGGGAGAAGGCTGGCTATAACATCCTGACTTATCATTTGTAAACACTTATTTCGTTCTTGTGAAGACTATCCCACACTCTTATTGTATCTAGTTGTAAGGATTGGCAATAGGTTATTTTTAGTATAGGCCTTTTTATTTGACAAGATGCCACTAGGACTGCCTTATTATTATTTGATGATCATAGCTTGCTCCCATCTTAGATTTAGGTTTAGATTAGGCATTTTTGCAACCTACCTATAGTTTCATAAACACCCTTGAACTGTGATCACTTGTACAAACACCAATAAGACATAACACAAACTACAGCCACGTCACGGCAACAACCTTGCTCTCCACATGCTCACATCTCACACTTCCCTATGCATCTGTCCCCTACTTGTTATCGCTTACAAGAGTCTACTCACATGTGCATGCTCACCCGAACACCTGTGCCATAGGGTTCCAACACGGCCTGCACTCTCCTCGGAGCCGAGCCCCGCTTCAAAGTGCAGAGAGGACTTCTCTTAAAATGGCTCCTACTAAACCACGGAGCACGTGTTTTTTGGGGACCGGTCGCTGTAGGTGGGCGTGGCTCCTTCTAAAGAAGCGTCCAGAAGCCTCGACATGTAAAGGGGGCGCTGGGATCATGTTGGGGTCACCAAATGAAGGCAAAACACTGAACGCTCACACCAGAGAGAATACAACCTGCTATGGAAGAAAGGCCCAAGTCGATCTTTTAAGGATAACAAGGTTTAATCTCATACACAGATGAGAGCAACAGCAAAGAACTTTGTTACTAAGAACGTTCTGCTGAAAAGTAGTACAAGCAGAATCTTAGACGCAACATATGCAGAAGAAACCTCTGCGGCTGGTTAGTGTGCGCCTGTACATAATCCGTCTGCTCCATAAGAGATGCCAGGTCATTGGTTCCAGCCCAGTCTGTCTGTCTTCCATCACGTGGGTGCTGCAGTGATAATCTTCTCACGATGAAGGTCAAAGAACAAATTAACTACAATCCTAACACAATGCTACTTTGTAATTATAATGTGCACCTGACATATTTTAACGCTGGCTAAAAGGGGTATCTGGGGCACTCTAACTTCCATACACATATTTCACTCACTCTCTCTCACGCCATCCGGCTCCAAGGTCTCCACCCTTATTTTGAACTATAATGTATCCCTCCCAGCACCTCGCAAGACAAATCATATGATTGTGGTTTAAAGACGTGCAATGTCCGTACTCTTTGGACATTCAGGACTTGTTACTTTAGGGTTGGTGGTCGAAGGTCACCTGGTGCCATGAAATTCAAGGGTCTTAGGGCTCAGTCAGTTATATGGGCTATAACTCGTGGTCGCCTGGGGATGCGCCGGCTCATGCTTTGGCCAGTGTGAGATAACATGCATACAAGCAGGCGACGGTCTCTGATCGCGGCCTTGTAGGGCACATTCCACTTGAGTACAAAACACATCTTTACAACACTGTTAGAACAATGAATAGGCGTTGTGGCGGTTGGGGGTGTGGGCTGTCCTCATGGGAGCTCAGGCATAGCTGGAGATTTCCCTCGTCTCGCAATTTGGGCCTAATGCATGCAATGCTGCATTCGCCACGCAGGCCTTGTCTCTTAACTATGATTGCTAACATCTACACAAAATAGTAATGTTGCTCACGCCCTGCGCTACACTATGTAGGTTGATTATATTTTATTACATTGAACTGGGGTCCTTTATATTGGGAGGTGGTCCTTTCACCGTCCCCCTTATCCCTGGCCCACCATAGTGCTGCGAATGCATCTCGCCACACTCTCAAGCGCTCAGGGGGTGGGACGGGGATGTCTCCTTCCCAACACAGGATAATGCAAGAGAATCCTTTTTGCCTATTAAGTTGGACCTGCATGTACTTGTTTTCTTGTTGCCTATGTCCAGCACTGTTTGTAAGTTATTTTATTTTGCTTTATAGTTGAGGAGACACACATATTTCCATAGAGTAAACAGAACTGAGGAACAGAAAATGTCACCAAACGTTAAACTTTGTTACTTATTGTTTCAATGGGGACAACTTAAAATTAATGGATGAAAATTTGGTGATGCTTCATAATTTTTCACATTCATACGCTATTGCTTGCATTAGACAATCTCGTTTTCATCTGACATTTCTCTTTTAGACTGCTAACACTGTATATGAAATGACATTTGCTGGCTAAATTCAAACTGCATTCGAAAGCAGTGATAGCCACTGACTGGTCATTGGCAATCGCACCATTGCGTTCCCATTTCTTATTTTTCTACTGGTATTTTGTACCCCATTTTGCGCAAGAGGTTTTTGACCTTGGAGAATCACTTGGTTTAAATGAATGATTTATTTTTAAAATAAAGACACTGGCAAGCTGCCAAACAATTTCATGCTGGTACCTTGAAAGTTGACCTCATTAAGGTTGACCTCACTCCTGCACTGTATTTCTAAATAATTATGTGCTACACATGAAAACATGCACTTCTGAACGTCTGTACTATTTCTCGGCAAAAAGAAGAGTGTTTCCCAATTTGCAAATTTACAAAACTCAAAGGCAAAAGACATTACTGAAACGCACAATGCAGGGAATGAAAAAAGGATTTTATAAGCAGGAGCTTAAAGCTGTTCCTGAGTATCAAGCATCATCTAGTAAGCAGGAGACATCTCGGGTAAAAGCGAAGTGAGTACACAGTAAATCGTAAATCGAACTTCCACATGAGATACACACTATAATAGTGTGTCCATTATATGTGTCTATTGAATATTTAAAAACGTGTATGTACATCCTATGGCTCCTCATACATATTCCCAAATACACAGGTAGGTATACACTGGGGATTCAAAAATAGCTGTCGGTATCTGTTGGTAGCAAGCTAATCAGTTTCTTCTAGGCAACAAAAACGAGCTTCACAGCTCCCAGTAATTTCGAACTGTACAATGTGATCAATTAATTTGCTATTATTAGCTGTAGAAATGTACAAAAGAACAGACCACATCAACTACTTAAATTATGTTACATTAAATTATGTTATTTTCAAATATGAATATGCAAATTATAAATATGCTTTATTTATAGAGCATGTGTTAGGCACCTATGCAACAAGATGGTGTTTCCAGGTGCCACAAGGCAAGTGGGAGGGAACAAGGGGCATACATAACATTGGGAATAACAGTAAATATACAATCATGGTCCTACTAGGCCTTGTGGCATTCAGATGTGCAAGTGCAATGAAGAGAAGTACAGGAGAAAGGGTTGGGTGGGGGATGCAGGGAATGGACAAGTGCTACTGGGGGCCCAGGATTGAAGTGCCAAGGAGAGCCAAGGGAAGAGGCTGCAGGCTTAGTGCTTGGGTGGACAAATCCAAGGGTGGGATGTACGGCCACCAGGCAGGGGGCCACAGGGGGCAGTACTGGGGGGGGGGGAATTCTGATGTCGACTGGGTCGAGGGCCTGGTATCCTGTGAGATTCACGAGGACCAGGCCACCTGTCTCAGCGGCAGTGGGTCGATTTAGCAAGGAAGGGAAAGAGGTAGAGAAGAGCAGGGTTTTGAGAAGTTTCCAGAACTATAGGTGGTCCGGCTCCAATCTGAGAGGGGCAGGGAGGCTGTTCCAAAGGGAGGGACCAGCCGAAGAGAGAGACCTGCCTCCCAGTCTCTGCTTGGAGAAGCGTTTGACAAGCAGAGAGTTGGAGTTCAAGGAGCAGAGGGCTCTAGAAGAACATGTTACTTAACCATTGTAACGTTCTTTCAAATGGATGTTCCTACGTTGGCACTCATTTATCGACCACAGAAGGATGAAAGGCTGAGTTGAGGTGTTTAAGAACAGACTAAATCAGTGACTCACTCGTTGAAGTGTGCCTGAAATAAACCTTTACTGAGTCTAGCAATTATTGTATAATATTGTATTATTTGTTATTCCTATTTTTTCTTATTAGGGTCACTGCTCAAAGTGTGACACTTGTGGAACCCGCTATTTTTTTTAAAGGCCTGAACAAGTAAGCCAGCCACTCCAGAAACAAAGAGCCACATGGCACTGACCATAGCCCATGAGGTTGCATTTAAAAAAGAAGAGGGGCTAGCAAGGGCTAGCAAGGGAGACCACAGGGGTTGCAGCTGCGACCCCTGGTGACCCTCAAATGACATCCCTGATTGGCCCCACTTGAGCAGTAATGTCTCCATTGTAGGTTCAGTTTCAATGCTTTCAGGATAATGGAGATTGCAACTGGGGTTTTTTGTATGCTACGATCAGCTCCAGAGGGCCCAGAATTTGACAATTCGTTGATTTTTGATGTAGAAACCACCAAAATGGGTAGAAGTTAGGCGGTTCGCAAGCCAAATAAATCACAGAGAAAGAAGGAGAGAAAAGAAACATGCAGTGGCTAAGTCAAATAAGCCACAGGGAGAGTGGCACACCTTCTTTTGGCGCTGCCCTTTCATAACTGGCTGTTTCGGCGCGGCAAGTTTGCCATAGGCACCCCTTCGACGCGACCGGTTGCCCATGCCCAATACGCCACATGAACATAATACCTCGCAGTGACGTACCTTGGATACACTCTTGTCCAAAACACTAATAAATGCAGAGTTTCGGGTGACGGTATATTCAAGGAATGCACAGCCCGTTCATCAAGTAAAGGTAACAACATAGTGTCACTTGCTGAGCGGGCCATGAATTTCTTGACTATACCTATCCAAAACACGGCACTTATTAGTGTTTTGCATGATGGTATATTTAAGATATGGTGCTGAGAGGTGTTAGGTTCCCCCATCGGCATGCCCTACTGGCCACGGTCAACCGGGCACGTTGAAGGTGGAACTGCACCAAACACGCTGCTGGAAAACAACCGGAGCCGAAAGGCTTGTGCCAAAATGTTCTGCTTCGCTGGGAGGGTGTAAGGCTCACCTGGTATCCACGGGGACGTCACTAAGCCTGTTCTGACCTCTTACGACCTGGAACCCTTCTCTGGAGTCTACTCGACTGGAGACTGGGCCTGAAACACAGGATTGGTAGAGTTTAACTCCCTATTGTCTCTGTGTGCTTGAACCCCTTCTTCCCCGGGGTCCAACCCTTCCCTTTGATCCACAGCTCAATGAAAGTTTGGGTTCCATTAATGGACACGTGTTTAGACGCCAGCCAGACTTTGTCTCCCACTTGGTAGTTGGGGGCCTTTGCTCGGTGTTGATCAGCAAACTTCCTTTGGCGATTCTTAGCTTGAAGTAGGTGTTCAGCTGCCCTTTTAAAGGTTTGAGAAATGGTTGTGTGCAAGATTTTGACTGTTGGCATTTCCAGGGTTGTAGGAACGTCCAACTCAGAAGTATGTGGGTGCCTGCCATACCTGGTATAAAAGGGTGTCTGCCCAGAGAGGTGTGTAGGGAATTATTGTAAGAATCAAACAATTGGGCTCCTGGTATGGAACCTATTCTACGCAGGAGGGTTAACTGAAGAACAAAGCACACAAGAGAATAGGTTCAAGAACGCTATTGCTCATACACGCGAAATCCCACAATTTTTTGTGTAAACTCTGCCGTTTCTTCAATGAGACAATACTCGTAGAGGTTATATCGTAGAGAAAAAAATCTCTCAGACACAATTATTTTATATATTGGAACTGTGTGAGTGGTATACATAAAAGCACAATTTCAGGGAGAAACAGACATCAAAATGGTTTCTTGGACCACAACAGAACAAACAAGAATATGTTTTCAACACACTGTATCAAGGTGTTTTTCAGGAAAAAATAAAGACAGTGGGCCTCATTACGACCCAGGCGGTCCGGAAATAACGGTGGCGGTAAACCCGCCGCCACCGTCGTTTCCGGACCGCCTGAGTCCGAGCCCTGCAGGCGGGAGGTGATGTTCCCGCCAGGTCTGACCTGGCGGGTTTAACACCTCTCGCATGCAGGCGGACGAGGAAACACCGGCAGCATTACGAGATGCTGCCGGTGTTTCCATGATCCCCATTTCCATCGAGTCCTATAGGACTCGATGGGAATGGGGATTTACACCATTCCGCCTCCGTGATTCCCGGAAAACCGGGGTTGTAATGCCCCGGTAATTCCGGGAATCACGGAGGCGGAATGGTAATACGAGTCCGGCGTTAACCAGGCGGTTTTACCGCCTCGGTTAACGCCGGACTCGTAATGAGGCCCAGTGTGTGTATAACAAACCCAATCTGTGTGGGGGTTTGTCAAAAATGCACAATTCAATGGTGTGAAGTTACAAAACAAGGTTCTTAAAACAACATAAAACATTTGCAAGGACACAAAAGAGAAATTTGCATGTGTGGACAGCAATATATGTGCTGTAGTTTCAGGGAAATAGTGCGTCTACACCAGGTGTTTCGGCCATTTGGAGTTGAGCTAGATGAGCCTCATCATTCATATGGCCATCATCAGGACGGGTTCTGTGTGAAATGACGTCTGTGCTGCAGGGGAGGGAGACCACAATCAGACGGGTGTATGAGCAAAATAATTTAAAAAGAATAAATCAGAGGTATTGTGTAATCAATGTGATTAGAAAACACACAGCTTACCTATGGGGTAAATTCACAGGCACTGTATAAGAGATCCGCTAGCCGCGTTGGCTGCTCTCTAGGTAATCCTGTTATACAAAACAGAACAAGTACTATTGGTGGGGAGTTGAAAAACCCTCCAGTGTCATGTACATAATAGTTATAAAAGTACATGCTTTGTTGAATGTAAATGAGTCTTACCTCTCACCGGCAAAATCCAGGTAAGAAGGTCAAGGAGTGCTCTCTCAAAAAACAACAATCCGCCGTTGGGTGCACGGCTTAAAGATAAATATAAAGTAACAATGAGAGTCCAGAACTACAGGATCCTCGTTTTAGTCTAAGCTGGGGACCGTAGAAGTAGAATTACCTCGGATGAACCCGTTGGCCAGGTATTGGTCAAGATAGGCCTTCAGGTGCTGGTTTTCTGGTTCCGTGAGTGCGTAAATTCACCCACAAGGGATTTGTGCGCCGGGTATCAGGTCGATTTGGCAATCGTATGGTCTATGCGGTGGCAGGGTATTAGCCTGTTCTTTCTGAAAGACATCTTGAAAGAAAGTCCTGGTATTCACTTGGTAGGGTGCCGATTGCCACAGTCGCAAGCGTGGAGGTTTTGGTGTCTATTGGTTGTTTCTCTTGGCGATAACATGTGTGGGCGCAAGTCTCGGGAAAGGCCAATTCTTTTGCTCGCCAATTGATTTGAGGATTGTGAGCTACCATTCCCAAAATCAACCGGAACTGTGGTGCCTTAATGAGGTCGAAAATTATAGATTCTTGGTGTCCACCCTGGCACAGAAGGGTTAAAGCTGCAGTGAATTGGGATACTGGACCAGAAGCTATTTCCGTGCCGTCGACAGTGGTAACAGTGTCAGTGGTTGATTTAGGGCGTAACGGAAGCCCCATCTTTGCCGCAAGATCCTGGTCGATGTAATTCCCAACTGCTCCACTGTCAATGTACGCTCTTACTGCGTGCATCCGAGATGGTTGTTGGTGATTGATCAAGACCACAGATAATGCAAAATGGGAGGTCTGTGGTTCACTTTCTTCGCTCGACAAGTGGACCCCTACACTTGCCGGGCTGGGGAGTTTTCCGATTCCTTGATGGTATCTTCCTTGTCCGTGGCCCCTACCGTCCTCTTCGGTGGCTTCACAGGGCACTCTTTAAGGAAATGACCTGACCTTCCACAGTACAGACATAACTGCTGCTGTCTCCTTTTATCCCTTTCCGCTTTAGTCAAGGGGATCTGACCCCCCCGATTTGCATTGGTTCTCCTGAACCTTCCGATGTGTGGGCAATATTGACCTTTGAATGCACATACATAGGGCGAGGGTCAGCTCTGGTTCGATCTGCTCTTCGGTCCTGCAACCTATGATCCAGTTGAACAACAAGGTCAATGAATTCTGAACAGTCTTTCGGGGGGTTCACTACTTGTACGAGAACATCCTTGAGCTCCCCCCGCAACCGCCGATGAAATAACATGGTTCTCTTTTCCACTGGATATTCTGCTTCAACTACGAGTCTATTGAACGTGGCTATGTATGTTAATATTCCTATTTTTTCTTATTAGGGTCACTGCTCAAAGTGTGACACTTGTGGAACCCGCTATTTTTTTTAAAGGCCTGAACAAGTAAGCCAGCCACTCCAGAAACAAAGAGCCACATGGCACTGACCATAGCCCAAGAGGTTGCATTTAAAAAAGAAGAGGGGCTAGCAAGGGCTAGCAAGGGAGACCACAGGGGTTGCAGCTGCGACCCCTGGTGACCCTCAAATGACATCCCTGATTGGCCCCACTTGAGCAGTAATGTCTCCATTGTAGGTTCGGTTTCAATGCTTTCAGGATAATGGAGATTGCAACTGGGGTTTTTTGTATGCTACGATCAGCTCCAGAGGGCCCAGAATTTGACAATTTGTTGATTTTTGATGTAGAAACCACCAAAATGGGTAGAAGTTAGGCGGTTCGCAAGCCAAATAAATCACAGAGAAAGAAGGAGAGAAAAGAAACATGCAGTGGCTAAGTCAAATAAGCCACAGGGAGAGTGGCACACCTTCTTTTGGCGCTGCCCTTTCATAACTGGCTGTTTCGGCGCGGCAAGTTTGCCATAGGCACCCCTTCGACGCGACCGGTTGCCCATGCCCAATACGCCACATGAACATAATACCTCGCAGTGACGTACCTTGGATACACTCTTGTCCAAAACACTAATAAATGCAGAGTTTCGGGTGACGGTATATTCAAGGAATGCACAGCCCTTCATCAAGTAAAGGTAACAACATAGTGTCACTTGCTGAGCGGGCCATGAATTTCTTGACTATACCTATCCAAAACACGGCACTTATTAGTGTTTTGCATGATGGTATATTTAAGATATGGTGCTGAGAGGTGTTAGGTTCCCCCATCGGCATGCCCTACTGGCCACGGTCAACCGGGCACGTTGAAGGTGGAACTGCACCAAACACGCTGCTGGAAAACAACCGGAGCCGAAAGGCTTGTGCCAAAATGTTCTGCTTCGCTGGGAGGGTGTAAGGCTCACCTGGTATCCACGGGGACGTCACTAAGCCTGTTCTGACCTCTTACGACCTGGAACCCTTCTCTGGAGTCTACTCGACTGGAGACTGGGCCTGAAACACAGGATTGGTAGAGTTTAACTCCCTATTGTCTCTGTGTGCTTGAACCCCTTCTTCCCCGGGGTCCAACCCTTCCCTTTGATCCACAGCTCAATGAAAGTTTGGGTTCCATTAATGGACACGTGTTTAGACGCCAGCCAGACTTTGTCTCCCACTTGGTAGTTGGGGGCCTTTGCTCGGTGTTGATCAGCAAACTTCCTTTGGCGATTCTTAGCTTGAAGTAGGTGTTCAGCTGCCCTTTTAAAGGTTTGAGAAATGGTTGTGTGCAAGATTTTGACTGTTGGCATTCCCAGGGTTGTAGGAACGTCCAACTCAGAAGTATGTGGGTGCCTGCCATACCTGGTATAAAAGGGTGTCTGCCCAGTGCTGGTGTGTAGGGAATTATTGTAAGAATCAAACAATTGGGCTCCTGGTATGGAACCTATTCTACGCAGGAGGGTTAACTGAAGAACAAAGCACACAAGAGAATAGGTTCAAGAACGCTATTGCTCATACACGCGAAATCCCACAATTTTTTGTGTAAACTCTGCCGTTTCTTCAATGAGACAATACTCATAGAGGTTATATCGTAGAGAAAAAAATCTCTCAGACACAATTATTTTATATATTGGAACTGTGTGAGTGGTATACATAAAAGCACAATTCCAGGGAGAAACAGACATCAAAATGGTTTCTTGGACCACAACAGAACAAACAAGAATATGTTTTCAACACACTGTATCAAGGTGTTTTTCAGGCAAAAATAAAGACAGTGGGCCTCATTACGACCCAGGCGGTCCGGAAATAACGGTGGCGGTAAACCCGCCGCCACCGTTGTTTCCGGACCGCCTGAGTCCGACCCCTGCAGGCGGGAGGTGATGTTCCCGCCAGGTCTGACCTGGCGGCTTTAACACCTCTCGCATGCAGGCGGACGAGGAAACACCGGCAGCATTACGAGATGCTGCCGGTGTTTCCATGATCCCCATTTCCATCGAGTCCCATAGGACTCAATGGGAATGGGGATTTACACCATTCCGCCTCCGTGATTCCCGGAAAACCGGGGTTGTAATGCCCCGGTAATTCCGGGAATCACGGAGGCGGAATGGTAATACGAGTCCGGCGTTAAGCAGGCGGTTTTACCGCCTCGGTTAACGCCGGACTCGTAATGAGGCCCAGTGTGTGTATAACAAACCCAATCTGTGTGGGGGTTTGTCAAAAATGCACAATTCAATGGTGTGAAGTTACAAAACAAGGTTCTTAAAACAACATAAAACATTTGCAAGGACACAAAAGAGAAATTTGCATGTGTGGACAGCAATATATGTGCTGTAGTTTCAGGGAAATAGTGCGTCTACACCAGGTGTTTCGGCCATTTGGAGTTGAGCTAGATGAGCCTCATCATTCATATGGCCATCATCAGGACGGGTTCTGTGTGAAATGACGTCTGTGCTGCAGGGGAGGGAGACCACAATCAGACGGGTGTATGAGCAAAATAATTTAAAAAGAATAAATCAGAGGTATTGTGTAATCAATGTGATTAGAAAACACACAGCTTACCTATGGGGTAAATTCACAGGCACTGTATAAGAGATCCGCTAGCCGCGTTGGCTGCTCTCTAGGTAATCCTGTTATACAAAACAGAACAAGTACTATTGGTGGGGAGTTGAAAAACCCTCCAGTGTCATGTACATAATAGTTATAAAAGTACATGCTTTGTTGAATGTAAATGAGTCTTACCTCTCACCGGCAAAATCCAGGTAAGAAGGTCAAGGAGTGCTCTCTCAAAAAACAACAATCCGCCGTTGGGTGCACGGCTTAAAGATAAATATAAAGTAACAATGAGAGTCCAGAACTACAGGATCCTCGTTTTAGTCTAAGCTGGGGACCGTAGAAGTAGAATTACCTCGGATGAACCCGTTGGCCAGGTATTGGTCAAGATAGGCCTTCAGGTGCTGGTTTTCTGGTTCCGTGAGTGCGTAAATTCACCCACAAGGGATTTGTGCGCCGGGTATCAGGTCGATTTGGCAATCGTATGGTCTATGCGGTGGCAGGGTATTAGCCTGTTCTTTCTGAAAGACATCTTGAAAGAAAGTCCTGGTATTCACTTGGTAGGGTGCCGATTGCCACAGTCGCAAGCGTGGAGGTTTTGGTGTCTATTGGTTGTTTCTCTTGGCGATAACATGTGTGGGCGCAAGTCTCGGGAAAGGCCAATTCTTTTGCTCGCCAATTGATTTGAGGATTGTGAGCTACCATTCCCAAAATCAACCGGAACTGTGGTGCCTTAATGAGGTCGAAAATTATAGATTCTTGGTGTCCACCCTGGCACAGAAGGGTTAAAGCTGCAGTGAATTGGGATACTGGACCAGAAGCTATTTCCGTGCCGTCGACAGTGGTAACAGTGTCAGTGGTTGATTTAGGGCGTAACGGAAGCCCCATCTTTGCCGCAAGATCCTGGTCGATGTAATTCCCAACTGCTCCACTGTCAATGTACGCTCTTACTGCGTGCATCCGAGATGGTTGTTGGTGATTGATCAAGACCACAGATAATGCAAAATGGGAGGTCTGTGGTTCACTTTCTTCGCTCGACAAGTGGACCCCTACACTTGCCGGGCTGGGGAGTTTTCCGATTCCTTGATGGTATCTTCCTTGTCCGTGGCCCCTACCGTCCTCTTCGGTGGCTTCACAGGGCACTCTTTAAGGAAATGACCTGACCTTCCACAGTACAGACATAACTGCTGCTGTCTCCTTTTATCCCTTTCCGCTTTAGTCAAGGGGATCTGACCCCCCCGATTTGCATTGGTTCTCCTGAACCTTCCGATGTGTGGGCAATATTGACCTTTGAATGCACATACATAGGGCGAGGGTCAGCTCTGGTTCGATCTGCTCTTCGGTCCTGCAACCTATGATCCAGTTGAACAACAAGGTCAATGAATTCTGAACAGTCTTTCGGGGGGTTCACTACTTGTACGAGAACATCCTTGAGCTCCCCCCGCAACCGCCGATGAAATAACATGGTTCTCTTTTCCACTGGATATTCTGCTTCAACTACGAGTCTATTGAACGTGGCTATGTATGTTAATATTCCTATTTTTTCTTATTAGGGTCACTGCTCAAAGTGTGACACTTGTGGAACCCGCTATTTTTTTTAAAGGCCTGAACAAGTAAGCCAGCCACTCCAGAAACAAAGAGCCACATGGCACTGACCATAGCCCAAGAGGTTGCATTTAAAAAAGAAGAGGGGCTAGCAAGGGCTAGCAAGGGAGACCACAGGGGTTGCAGCTGCGACCCCTGGTGACCCTCAAATGACATCCCTGATTGGCCCCACTTGAGCAGTAATGTCTCCATTGTAGGTTCGGTTTCAATGCTTTCAGGATAATGGAGATTGCAACTGGGGTTTTTTGTATGCTACGATCAGCTCCAGAGGGCCCAGAATTTGACAATTTGTTGATTTTTGATGTAGAAACCACCAAAATGGGTAGAAGTTAGGCGGTTCGCAAGCCAAATAAATCACAGAGAAAGAAGGAGAGAAAAGAAACATGCAGTGGCTAAGTCAAATAAGCCACAGGGAGAGTGGCACACCTTCTTTTGGCGCTGCCCTTTCATAACTGGCTGTTTCGGCGCGGCAAGTTTGCCATAGGCACCCCTTCGACGCGACCGGTTGCCCATGCCCAATACGCCACATGAACATAATACCTCGCAGTGACGTACCTTGGATACACTCTTGTCCAAAACACTAATAAATGCAGAGTTTCGGGTGACGGTATATTCAAGGAATGCACAGCCCTTCATCAAGTAAAGGTAACAACATAGTGTCACTTGCTGAGCGGGCCATGAATTTATTGACTATACCTATCCAAAACACGGCACTTATTAGTGTTTTGCATGATGGTATATTTAAGATATGGTGCTGAGAGGTGTTAGGTTCCCCCATCGGCATGCCCTACTGGCCACGGTCAACCGGGCACGTTGAAGGTGGAACTGCACCAAACACGCTGCTGGAAAACAACCGGAGCCGAAAGGCTTGTGCCAAAATGTTCTGCTTCGCTGGGAGGGTGTAAGGCTCACCTGGTATCCACGGGGACGTCACTAAGCCTGTTCTGACCTCTTACGACCTGGAACCCTTCTCTGGAGTCTACTCGACTGGAGACTGGGCCTGAAACACAGGATTGGTAGAGTTTAACTCCCTATTGTCTCTGTGTGCTTGAACCCCTTCTTCCCCGGGGTCCAACCCTTCCCTTTGATCCACAGCTCAATGAAAGTTTGGGTTCCATTAATGGACACGTGTTTAGACGCCAGCCAGACTTTGTCTCCCACTTGGTAGTTGGGGGCCTTTGCTCGGTGTTGATCAGCAAACTTCCTTTGGCGATTCTTAGCTTGAAGTAGGTGTTCAGCTGCCCTTTTAAAGGTTTGAGAAATGGTTGTGTGCAAGATTTTGACTGTTGGCATTCCCAGGGTTGTAGGAACGTCCAACTCAGAAGTATGTGGGTGCCTGCCATACCTGGTATAAAAGGGTGTCTGCCCAGTGCTGGTGTGTAGGGAATTATTGTAAGAATCAAACAATTGGGCTCCTGGTATGGAACCTATTCTACGCAGGAGGGTTAACTGAAGAACAAAGCACACAAGAGAATAGGTTCAAGAACGCTATTGCTCATACACGCGAAATCCCACAATTTTTTGTGTAAACTCTGCCGTTTCTTCAATGAGACAATACTCATAGAGGTTATATCGTAGAGAAAAAAATCTCTCAGACACAATTATTTTATATATTGGAACTGTGTGAGTGGTATACATAAAAGCACAATTCCAGGGAGAAACAGACATCAAAATGGTTTCTTGGACCACAACAGAACAAACAAGAATATGTTTTCAACACACTGTATCAAGGTGTTTTTCAGGCAAAAATAAAGACAGTGGGCCTCATTACGACCCAGGCGGTCCGGAAATAACGGTGGCGGTAAACCCGCCGCCACCGTTGTTTCCGGACCGCCTGAGTCCGACCCCTGCAGGCGGGAGGTGATGTTCCCGCCAGGTCTGACCTGGCGGCTTTAACACCTCTCGCATGCAGGCGGACGAGGAAACACCGGCAGCATTACGAGATGCTGCCGGTGTTTCCATGATCCCCATTTCCATCGAGTCCCATAGGACTCAATGGGAATGGGGATTTACACCATTCCGCCTCCGTGATTCCCGGAAAACCGGGGTTGTAATGCCCCGGTAATTCCGGGAATCACGGAGGCGGAATGGTAATACGAGTCCGGCGTTAAGCAGGCGGTTTTACCGCCTCGGTTAACGCCGGACTCGTAATGAGGCCCAGTGTGTGTATAACAAACCCAATCTGTGTGGGGGTTTGTCAAAAATGCACAATTCAATGGTGTGAAGTTACAAAACAAGGTTCTTAAAACAACATAAAACATTTGCAAGGACACAAAAGAGAAATTTGCATGTGTGGACAGCAATATATGTGCTGTAGTTTCAGGGAAATAGTGCGTCTACACCAGGTGTTTCGGCCATTTGGAGTTGAGCTAGATGAGCCTCATCATTCATATGGCCATCATCAGGACGGGTTCTGTGTGAAATGACGTCTGTGCTGCAGGGGAGGGAGACCACAATCAGACGGGTGTATGAGCAAAATAATTTAAAAAGAATAAATCAGAGGTATTGTGTAATCAATGTGATTAGAAAACACACAGCTTACCTATGGGGTAAATTCACAGGCACTGTATAAGAGATCCGCTAGCCGCGTTGGCTGCTCTCTAGGTAATCCTGTTATACAAAACAGAACAAGTACTATTGGTGGGGAGTTGAAAAACCCTCCAGTGTCATGTACATAATAGTTATAAAAGTACATGCTTTGTTGAATGTAAATGAGTCTTACCTCTCACCGGCAAAATCCAGGTAAGAAGGTCAAGGAGTGCTCTCTCAAAAAACAACAATCCGCCGTTGGGTGCACGGCTTAAAGATAAATATAAAGTAACAATGAGAGTCCAGAACTACAGGATCCTCGTTTTAGTCTAAGCTGGGGACCGTAGAAGTAGAATTACCTCGGATGAACCCGTTGGCCAGGTATTGGTCAAGATAGGCCTTCAGGTGCTGGTTTTCTGGTTCCGTGAGTGCGTAAATTCACCCACAAGGGATTTGTGCGCCGGGTATCAGGTCGATTTGGCAATCGTATGGTCTATGCGGTGGCAGGGTATTAGCCTGTTCTTTCTGAAAGACATCTTGAAAGAAAGTCCTGGTATTCACTTGGTAGGGTGCCGATTGCCACAGTCGCAAGCGTGGAGGTTTTGGTGTCTATTGGTTGTTTCTCTTGGCGATAACATGTGTGGGCGCAAGTCTCGGGAAAGGCCAATTCTTTTGCTCGCCAATTGATTTGAGGATTGTGAGCTACCAACCATGGCATTCCCAAAATCAACCGGAACTGTGGTGCCTTAATGAGGTCGAAAATTATAGATTCTTGGTGTCCACCCTGGCACAGAAGGGTTAAAGCTGCAGTGAATTGGGATACTGTACCAGAAGCTATTTCCGTGCCGTCGACAGTGGTAACAGTGTCAGTGGTTGATTTAGGGCGTAACGGAAGCCCCATCTTTGCCGCAAGATCCTGGTCGATGTAATTCCCAACTGCTCCACTGTCAATGTACGCTCTTACTGCGTGCATCCGAGATGGTTGTTGGTGATTGATCAAGACCACAGATAATGCAAAATGGGAGGTCTGTGGTTCACTTTCTTCGCTCAACAAGTGGACCCCTACACTTGCCGGGCTGGGGAGTTTTCCGATTCCTTGATGGTATCTTCCTTGTCCGTGGCCCCTACCGTCCTCTTCGTTGGCTTCACAGGGCACTCTTTAAGGAAATGACCTGACCTTCCACAGTACAGACATAACTGCTGCTGTCTCCTTTTATCCCTTTCCGCTTTAGTCAAGGGGATCTGACCCCCCCGATTTGCATTGGTTCTCCTGAACCTTCCGATGTGTGGGCAATATTGACCTTTGAATGCACATACATAGGGCGAGGGTCAGCTCTGGTTCGATCTGCTCTTCGGTCCTGCAACCTATGATCCAGTTGAACAACAAGGTCAATGAATTCTGAACAGTCTTTCGGGGGGTTCACTACTTGTACGAGAACATCCTTGAGCTCCCCCCGCAACCGCCGATGAAATAACATGGTTCTCTTTTCCACTGGATATTCTGCTTCAACTACGAGTCTATTGAACGTGGCTATGTATGTTAATATTCCTATTTTTTCTTATTAGGGTCACTGCTCAAAGTGTGACACTTGTGGAACCCGCTATTTTTTTTAAAGGCCTGAACAAGTAAGCCAGCCACTCCAGAAACAAAGAGCCACATGGCACTGACCATAGCCCAAGAGGTTGCATTTAAAAAAGAAGAGGGGCTAGCAAGGGCTAGCAAGGGAGACCACAGGGGTTGCAGCTGCGACCCCTGGTGACCCTCAAATGACATCCCTGATTGGCCCCACTTGAGCAGTAATGTCTCCATTGTAGGTTCGGTTTCAATGCTTTCAGGATAATGGAGATTGCAACTGGGGTTTTTTGTATGCTACGATCAGCTCCAGAGGGCCCAGAATTTGACAATTTGTTGATTTTTGATGTAGAAACCACCAAAATGGGTAGAAGTTAGGCGGTTCGCAAGCCAAATAAATCACAGAGAAAGAAGGAGAGAAAAGAAACATGCAGTGGCTAAGTCAAATAAGCCACAGGGAGAGTGGCACACCTTCTTTTGGCGCTGCCCTTTCATAACTGGCTGTTTCGGCGCGGCAAGTTTGCCATAGGCACCCCTTCGACGCGACCGGTTGCCCATGCCCAATACGCCACATGAACATAATACCTCGCAGTGACGTACCTTGGATACACTCTTGTCCAAAACACTAATAAATGCAGAGTTTCGGGTGACGGTATATTCAAGGAATGCACAGCCCGTTCATCAAGTAAAGGTAACAACATAGTGTCACTTGCTGAGCGGGCCATGAATTTCTTGACTATACCTATCCAAAACACGGCACTTATTAGTGTTTTGCATGATGGTATATTTAAGATATGGTGCTGAGAGGTGTTAGGTTCCCCCATCGGCATGCCCTACTGGCCACGGTCAACCGGGCACGTTGAAGGTGGAACTGCACCAAACACGCTGCTGGAAAACAACCGGAGCCGAAAGGCTTGTGCCAAAATGTTCTGCTTCGCTGGGAGGGTGTAAGGCTCACCTGGTATCCACGGGGACGTCACTAAGCCTGTTCTGACCTCTTACGACCTGGAACCCTTCTCTGGAGTCTACTCGACTGGAGACTGGGCCTGAAACACAGGATTGGTAGAGTTTAACTCCCTATTGTCTCTGTGTGCTTGAACCCCTTCTTCCCCGGGGTCCAACCCTTCCCTTTGATCCACAGCTCAATGAAAGTTTGGGTTCCATTAATGGACACGTGTTTAGACGCCAGCCAGACTTTGTCTCCCACTTGGTAGTTGGGGGCCTTTGCTCGGTGTTGATCAGCAAACTTCCTTTGGCGATTCTTAGCTTGAAGTAGGTGTTCAGCTGCCCTTGTAAAGGTTTGAGAAATGGTTGTGTGCAAGATTTTGACTGTTGGCATTCCCAGGGTTGTAGGAACGTCCAACTCAGAAGTATGTGGGTGCCTGCCATACCTGGTATAAAAGGGTGTCTGCCCAGTGCTGGTGTGTAGGGAATTATTGTAAGAATCAAACAATTGGGCTCCTGGTATGGAACCTATTCTACGCAGGAGGGTTAACTGAAG
Organism: Ambystoma mexicanum; assembly: GCF_040938575.1. NCBI lineage: Eukaryota > Metazoa > Chordata > Amphibia > Caudata > Ambystomatidae > Ambystoma > Ambystoma mexicanum. Next base: position 545,870,947 of record NC_090923.1, on the reverse strand, counting down.
AACAAAGCACACAAGAGAATAGGTTCAAGAACGCTATTGCTCATACACGCGAAATCCCACAATTTTTTGTGTAAACTCTGCCGTTTCTTCAATGAGACAATACTCATAGAGGTTATATCGTAGAGAAAAAAATCTCTCAGACACAATTATTTTATATATTGGAACTGTGTGAGTGGTATACATAAAAGCACAATTCCAGGGAGAAACAGACATCAAAATGGTTTCTTGGACCACAACAGAACAAACAAGAATATGTTTTCAACACACTGTATCAAGGTGTTTTTCAGGCAAAAATAAAGACAGTGGGCCTCATTACGACCCAGGCGGTCCGGAAATAACGGTGGCGGTAAACCCGCCGCCACCGTTGTTTCCGGACCGCCTGAGTCCGACCCCTGCAGGCGGGAGGTGATGTTCCCGCCAGGTCTGACCTGGCGGCTTTAACACCTCTCGCATGCAGGCGGACGAGGAAACACCGGCAGCATTACGAGATGCTGCCGGTGTTTCCATGATCCCCATTTCCATCGAGTCCCATAGGACTCAATGGGAATGGGGATTTACACCATTCCGCCTCCGTGATTCCCGGAAAACCGGGGTTGTAATGCCCCGGTAATTCCGGGAATCACGGAGGCGGAATGGTAATACGAGTCCGGCGTTAAGCAGGCGGTTTTACCGCCTCGGTTAACGCCGGACTCGTAATGAGGCCCAGTGTGTGTATAACAAACCCAATCTGTGTGGGGGTTTGTCAAAAATGCACAATTCAATGGTGTGAAGTTACAAAACAAGGTTCTTAAAACAACATAAAACATTTGCAAGGACACAAAAGAGAAATTTGCATGTGTGGACAGCAATATATGTGCTGTAGTTTCAGGGAAATAGTGCGTCTACACCAGGTGTTTCGGCCATTTGGAGTTGAGCTAGATGAGCCTCATCATTCATATGGCCATCATCAGGACGGGTTCTGTGTGAAATGACGTCTGTGCTGCAGGGGAGGGAGACCACAATCAGACGGGTGTATGAGCAAAATAATTTAAAAAGAATAAATCAGAGGTATTGTGTAATCAATGTGATTAGAAAACACACAGCTTACCTATGGGGTAAATTCACAGGCACTGTATAAGAGATCCGCTAGCCGCGTTGGCTGCTCTCTAGGTAATCCTGTTATACAAAACAGAACAAGTACTATTGGTGGGGAGTTGAAAAACCCTCCAGTGTCATGTACATAATAGTTATAAAAGTACATGCTTTGTTGAATGTAAATGAGTCTTACCTCTCACCGGCAAAATCCAGGTAAGAAGGTCAAGGAGTGCTCTCTCAAAAAACAACAATCCGCCGTTGGGTGCACGGCTTAAAGATAAATATAAAGTAACAATGAGAGTCCAGAACTACAGGATCCTCGTTTTAGTCTAAGCTGGGGACCGTAGAAGTAGAATTACCTCGGATGAACCCGTTGGCCAGGTATTGGTCAAGATAGGCCTTCAGGTGCTGGTTTTCTGGTTCCGTGAGTGCGTAAATTCACCCACAAGGGATTTGTGCGCCGGGTATCAGGTCGATTTGGCAATCGTATGGTCTATGCGGTGGCAGGGTATTAGCCTGTTCTTTCTGAAAGACATCTTGAAAGAAAGTCCTGGTATTCACTTGGTAGGGTGCCGATTGCCACAGTCGCAAGCGTGGAGGTTTTGGTGTCTATTGGTTGTTTCTCTTGGCGATAACATGTGTGGGCGCAAGTCTCGGGAAAGGCCAATTCTTTTGCTCGCCAATTGATTTGAGGATTGTGAGCTACCAACCATGGCATTCCCAAAATCAACCGGAACTGTGGTGCCTTAATGAGGTCGAAAATTATAGATTCTTGGTGTCCACCCTGGCACAGAAGGGTTAAAGCTGCAGTGCATTGGGATACTGGACCAGAAGCTATTTCCGTGCCGTCGACAGTGGTAACAGTGTCAGTGGTTGATTTAGGGCGTAACGGAAGCCCCATCTTTGCCGCAAGATCCTGGTCGATGTAATTCCCAACTGCTCCACTGTCAATGTACGCTCTTACTGCGTGCATCCGAGATGGTTGTTGGTGATTGATCAAGTCCACAGATAATGCAAAATGGGAGGTCTGTGGTTCACTTTCTTCGCTCGACAAGTGGACCCCTACACTTGCCGGGCTGGGGAGTTTTCCGATTCCTTGATGGTATCTTCCTTGTCCGTGGCCCCTACCGTCCTCCTCGGTGGCTTCACAGGGCACTCTTTAAGGAAATGACCTGACCTTCCACAGTACAGACATAACTGCTGCTGTCTCCTTTTATCCCTTTCCGCTTTAGTCAAGGGGATCTGACCCCCCGATTTGCATTGGTTCTCCTGAACCTTCCGATTTGTGGGCAATATTGACCTTTGAATGCACATACATAGGGCGAGGGTCAGCTCTGGTTCGATCTGCTCTTTGGTCCTGCAACCTATGATCCAGTTGAACAACAAGGTCAATGAATTCTGAACAGTCTTTCGGGGGGTTCACTACTTGTACGAGAACATCCTTGAGCTCCCCCCGCAACCGCCGATGAAATAACATGGTTCTCTTTTCCACTGGATATTCTGCTTCAACTACGAGTCTATTGAACGTGGCTATGTATGTTAATAGGTCTTGATTCCCTTGGAGTAGGGACAGAAGTTCGTTGTCTAATGCCTGCCCATGAGTATGCCGGGCGAACAGCTTTTCCATCTCCTGCTGAAAGCCCCTGAAGTCATGCAGCAAAGGATCGTCTTGGGCCACAAAGGGTACAGACCAGTCCGCGGCGCTACCACTCAGGTAGGATAGCACAAAAGCGACCCGTGATTGGTCATTCGGAAAGACCCCTGGTCTACATAGGAAGTGCAGGCGGCACTGGTTCATGAACGTTGCAAACCTCTTGGGATCCCCCGTAAATCGTTCGGGCGGCGCCAAGAGAACTGCCACAGGAAGGGTTATCTGAACGGGATTGGCTGATGTTGCTGGCATCGAGGGCACGCTTCCCGGCAATGGTGCATGCCCTGCTTGTGACTGGAGAAGTTGCCGGCTTAAATCATCAGTGCATTCGTTGGCTACTATCAGCTCTCTCCTCAGGGTGTTGGTCTCCTGCTTGGCTGCATGTACTTCGGAACGTAGCTGCCCCAACATGTGGGCTAACTGGTCGGTTTCTGACATTTCCATGACGCCCAGGTGGATTTTGATGTGAGGCTTTGTGTTCTGTAACGCTCACCTGGTATCCACGGGGACATCACTCAGCCTGTTCTGACCTCTTACAACATCGTTTTACGACCTAGAACCCTTCTCTGGAGTCTACTTGACTGGAGACTAGCCCTGAAACACAGGATTGGTAGAGTTTAACTCCCTATTGTCTCTGTGTGCTTGAACCCCTTCTTCCCCGGGGGCAAACCCTTCCCTTTGATCCACAGCTCACCTTGTTTTCTTGGAAAGTGTGCTCTCCGTCCTGCTTTCAGCGCAGGGGCGCGTTGATTGATGCAGGCTCGTTGCTGCCTAGTTACTTCACTGGCAAGAGTCCGACAGGTAAGTATAAGGAGTCTTTTGAACAGTTCTCTAACTTCGTTCCTTTCCTTCTTTCGATGATGGCCGGCATCCGGGGATGGCGACGTGCTGCTGAGATGAGTAGCGCTGAAGGTGAGTGAGAGCGCGGTATGTGATGCGACACTTTCGTATTTGTATTGAACTGAGTTCTTTTTCTGTGTCTTTTAGGTGCTGCGAAGTTTTCAGCGTGGATGCCGGTTATGAAGAAGAAATGCGGTGAGTAAGCGCGGTATGCGGCGCCTCTAGATGTGTCCACGCTAACCTGGAGTGTCTTTTCCCTCTTGCAGATGGATGAGAAGTTCCAGAGACAGAGTTCCCCCAGAGCGGCTGGGATTCAGGTAAGCGTTTAAAGCTCGTACAGTCTTTAAAAATAAGCAAAGATTTGCTGAATGCTTACTAATGCCTTTTTTCTGTTCTTTTCCCTTTTCCTTAGGAAGCGGCGTGCCGGTATGGGAATGACAGCGCCGAAGATGCCCGCAAAACAGAAGAAGTGATGAATGATGGGCAGAAGCGCCGCAAGGTAAGGCTGTTCCTAACGGTGTTCTTGTAGGAGCTGAGCGCAAGAAAGATGCAGGCGTACTGGAGACCGATCCGAACACGGTGAGTGTCACGCTGCAGGTGCAGAAAACACAAAGCATGTTTCTCAGCCTGGGCGTGGCTTAAATAGTCTCTGGGTATCCCAGGTGTCTCTGGGCTGAACCACACCCAAAAGACTAGACTGCACATGCAGTTCTGGGAACCGAAATATGTGGGGGCATCCATCTTGTCCCCATCAATGCACTACAAGTCCAATCCCCAATGTTATCCTATGGGAGTGAGTGAGTCTGGTGCCACAAGTGCCAAGTCTGACTCCAAGTGGGTCTTTGGAGGGATGGAGAGGCTCTTGAAGGCCATGTAGGTGATTGTGGCCTGGCTCCAGCCCGACATCTTAGAGGGCTGGGGACATGAGGGGCAGGAATCATGACAGAGGGAGCTAAACAACAGGAGCTGGTCAAGCCAAATGGGCTTTACTAAGAGATGGGTTCAGAAACAGGAGGTTGCTAAGCCATACAGCCACACCATAAGGGAGTTGAGACTTGAGAATGAATGAGCATGAACCAGAGGATACTAAAGAGAAGAAAGAGTAGCCTGCTGGCCGATGCGACCCAGATTCTGGTGGTAGCTACAAAGCCCACAAGACTCAAATGCTGTTGGTTCCCTTAAAGAGTATGTAGTGGACTTGCACCCAAGAGGGTGAACTTTGGCTCGAGTGTGTTATAATTCCTGCAGCCTGAAATGGACCCATGTAGGGGAAAACAATTCTACCCAAGGGGGCCCCTAGGGAAAGAGGGTAGGAAATGCACAGCCTTTACCCAGTAGAAGTGTTTCACAGAACTACAGAGTTCCGGAGGACGGCACATGTTTTGGATAATCTGCCACGGCCAAGTAAAGAAGTGTACTGGAGCAGTTATACCTTGAGACTGAATGCATTGAAGGTCGCTTTCCTGGGTGCAACTACCCAGAAATGTGTCGATTAGAATAGGGATTAAATTAAGGACATTAGATCCTCTAGAATAGACCCTCTTCACCAGTGTTGGTTACTCCCATAATCTGATATGGTTAGCCAGAGTCTCTCCCATCTGTGCTTTAGCTTTTCCCCATAGGTTCTGTAGTTATTTGCCCAACCAGATCCACAGGACCTAAAGCCGAAGCTGTGATGAATCCTTCACACAAGGTTTGAAGAGCTTTGATAGGAAAGGATACGGTGGGGACACTATTCCCCACACTAGTATTTTAGTTCACCCTTCCTATTCACCATTTTCTACAGTTATGCCAAGTAGGCTATTCTATTTTGTTGTGCTAGTTTATCAGTACCAAACAAAGTATTTATCCAGCATTCCCTACTGTGATGAATCACTAGATGTTGCCACTTTTCCCCCAAGGAGGAGACCTTCCCACAAGGCCAGGGAGGTGAGGCCGCTACCCGATAGTCCCTCTGGGGTGGTATAATATGGAAGGATCTTATGTGGAAGGACTCCCCCACTAGGGATAAGGACAAGCTTACCTCCTGCGCCAAGTCCTTCAGGTTCGACATCGACAAACACCTCTCCTTCAAGACACACATAGCTAAGAAAGCTCAGACAGCTTGGTATCAGCTCTCCCGCCTACGAAAATCAATCCCTTCGTCCCTCCGGACAGCTTTAGATCCACTGTTCAAGCACTGGTCCTATCCCACCTGGATGAGGCCAATGCACTCCTCAAAGGCCTCCCGTCATCCTCCCTTGTGCCCCTGAGAAGTGTCCTACATGCGGCCACACACCTCATCAAGGGTCTACACAGATACAACCACATCACCCGGCCCTTATCGACCTTCACTGGCTCCCACTGCACGCACAAATCACCTTCAAGTCTTGCTGCATCATTGATAAGGAGGTTGCCCTCAAGTCACCCAGCTACCTCGCAGAGAAACTCAGCATCTCCGGCGGACAGTGTACCACAAGACTATTGAACCTCCTCCCCATCGGCATCAGACTCGTCCCCATGCTCCTACAATTCAGAAAAGAACTCAAGAGCCACCTCTTCAAGGAGTCTCTCCACCTCAAGACCTAGGCCATCACGTCACCTATCACGCCATCTGACCTAGTAGACGCTGCCCACCCCTCTTCTCCCCATCACCAGGTACAGCTGTACCCCTCCTCTGTCCCCCTCTGTATCCTACCTCCCGCTGTATATCTGTTCTGTTGTTGCCACTGAAAAGCATTATGTTATGTATCTGTATTCGTGTATACCTCTGTAAAGTGCTATGTTGCTTCTCTAATCTAGGTACGCACTCAATAAATACCATAATAATAATATTATTAATAATAATAATAATAATAATAATCTAAGGTGCAGTCCTTATAACAACACCACACCCGCACATACTCTAACCCCTCTTTCTTCTAATAACCTCTTTGTAGACAGTAGGCCCATATAATGTAGAGAATCTCAATATACTTGAAAATAAATACAAGGAAGAGCGTGGGAAACAAGAAGATCACTTGTCATCTAAGTACGGATACGAGGTGTCCCTGCGCAAGTTTGAAGAGAGAGAAAACAAAAGGGATAAAGGACTTATACAATGAGCCGAATGGGAGCCAGCTACATTGTATAAAAACTGACAATGGACAAAGCAATCTGTTGACTCCAGCCAGGATAGGCAGCAGCTGTGGAAACTCTCAGGCATGGGAGATTCAAAGCTGCTTGGGCGACCATAGGACGGAAAATGCTGCGGAGCCACTGCAGCATTTCTTCACGGGCCCTGCAGGAGCAGTTCCGAAGGCCAGCCAGAAAGCAGAGAGGAAGTTGAGCAGCGCATGCATCGTCTGGATAAAATCCTTGTTAAACACTTCACACACCATGAAGATTTGAAAGGTCAATAATAATTAGAATATGTCCATCAGTGCACTATATATCAGGGTAAAAAATGTAGCTGTGTTGGTACCAGCATTTTAATTGCGTGTTTTGGTGATTTCTTTTTTTTAACTTATTTTTATTATTTTCATCACATAAACAGAACAAAACAGCATCCAACTGACCCCCGAACCCTGCCACTCCCAGCCTACTGCCATAGCTCCAGCAAACCCTCTCGACTCGTTCTCTCCCTCCCACGAGATCAACCATAGATGTCCAACAGCTAAAGTCTCTGGGGGCACCACTGCACCCTGAACTCCCCATTTAAATAGGCCAACGTCTCTCCCCAGTCCGCTGAAATGTTCCCCAGGTTGTTGTTGATCGCATACGTTGCCCAGTCCATCGAAGCTATTTCCCACATCTTCCTTAACCAGTCTTGTTCTGTCGGGGCCACAGGGCTCTTCCACTTTTGTGCAATAAGAGACATCGCGGCCAGGGTAAAGATAACTTTCGCCTTAGTGCTCCCTCTCCTCTCCGCCCCCCAGTACCCGCTTCTCAACAAAATCTCCCGGGGATCTTGGCTGGCCCCTTTCCCGAGGGCCTGAGTTTGGGCTTGTGTGATGTCGCACCAAAAGGGTCGAATAATGGGACAATCCCACCAGACATGAGCTGCTGTCCCCTTTTCCCCACAGCCTCTCCAGCATTTCCCCGATGTTGCCGGGTACATCGTATGTAGCCGGGCCGGGGTTTAGTGCCAACCGTAAATATACTTATACCAGGCCTCCTGCAGCTGGACCGCTTTTGTCACCCTCAGAATCATCTTCCACAATCTCTCCCAATCCTCCCTCTCCATTCTGACCCCCAAGTGCTGATCCCACTCCCTCATATATGCCCAGTTTGCTTTCGGGCCAGCGTTTTCCAGCAGCCTATAAAGGTCTGAGACTAAGCCTCTGGACCCCTCGTGCGTCAGAAGGAACCGTTCAAACTGCGTCAGGCCACGTGTGGTAGCCTTCCGTACCTCCTCCGACATTATCCAATGTCTAATCTGGAAGTATCTGTGCCTTTCTCCTTCACCCACCCCAAACTCCCGCTTGCATTCCTCGAACGTTTCCACGTTATGGTCGCGGAACATGTCCCTCACCGCCCTACACGCCCCCTCTCATTGCAGGAACGCCCCCCTCTCCACCCCTAGCGTGAAATCCCTGTTGTTGAAGATGGGGGTGAACGGCGACAGAAAGGTTGTAATCCCCCTCCTCTGCACTGCTCCATCTCAAATATCAGCCAATGCCTTAGTTATAGCGCTTAAATAGCGGTGGGGTGGCCTCAGTCTGCGTGGGAGCCACAGTAACCCCCCCCCAGGTGATGCCAGGCTACTGCTCTATCCATTTTTACCCAGTGCTTATTTTATTTCTCCGAGAACCATTCCCTGTTTACCCTAAGCTGTGCAGCCTTATAATATCGGCTGAAGTCCAGCAGGGCCAGACCCCTTTCCCCCTTTCACGCCATCAATAGCCGTCTGGTCAAGCGCGGCCTCTTGTCCTCCCAGATAAACTCCTTGGCCACCCGATCCAACTCCTTAAAGAAGCTCGCCGGGACTGATAACGGGATATCTTGAAATAGATAAAGCAAATGTTGTAAAACCACCATTTTGAGGGCCGCCCCCTCCCCAGCCAGGAAATCCTTAGGACGCTCCACTTCCTGAGGTTTTTTTTGATCGCAGTTAACATGGGGGTATAATTCGCTCCATACCACCCCGCCAGAGAGGGGGTTCTCCAGATCCCCAAGAATCGTACCCCACTAGGACTCCACTTGAACAGCGAGAATGCCTTCAGCGCTCCCACCTCGTTCTCCCCCAGTGATAGATTCATTAATTCCGACTTCTGTAAATTGACCCGCAGACCCGATATCTCTCAAAATGTGGACAGCAGTTCCATGCATGCCCTGATTGACTCCCTGTTCGTTAGCGTAAGCAGCATGTCATCAGCGAACGCCGCCACTTTGTGCTGATACCCCCCCGAATGGTATACCCTGGATGGTGTCTGCCTCCCTTATGGCCAACAGAAGGGGTTCCAAAAATATTGCGTAAAGCAACGGGGAGAGAGGACACCCCTGCTTCGTACCCCGTCTCAGATTAATTGGATGTGACATGCCTCCATTCACCATAATGCGTGATGTGGGATTCTGATAGTTCGCGGTGACCATACTGATGAACCCTGCCCCCAGGCCCATCCTTTCCATAACTTGGAACAGGAACGACCACTCCACTCGATCAAACGCCTTTTCAGCATCTAGCGCCAGAAGGATCACCGGAGTGGTCATCTTCTGTGCTTTCTCCACCAGGTGGGCCACCCACCTGACATTGTCAGCAGTCTGCCTCCCTACCACAAACCCTGCCTGATCCTGATGGATCAGCAAGGGGAGGTGTATCTCCAGGTGTTTTGCCAATATTTTAGTGAATATTTTTGCCTCTGTGTTTATAAGGGCAATAGGTCTATAGGAAGTACATTCTTCTGGGTCTTTTCCCGCTTTGTGAATTAGTGTTATTTTGGCCTCCTCCATCGAGGGGGTGATACTTCCCCCGGACCCAAACGTATTGCCCCTTCGCCCCTCCCATCCCATCCCCACGGACAAACCTGCCCTCACTTGTTAAAGAATATTTTTTACTCCACCCCCCCAGACCCCCTATAAAACACTTGATCCCACCACCTCCCGAAGAGCCTTCTTTAAAGAATCAAGAACCATGTCACCCGGACCCCCCGTTACGGTCACCTGGTATCCACAGGGACGCCACCCAGCTGTACTCGCTGGTATGCTTCTCAGTTTTGCCCTGATGTGGTCTGCAGGGAAGGTTCTGCCTGAAAATACAGGAGGACTGTGTTCAAGACAGACCGACTGGGGTAAGTATCCTCCCTCCTCCCCCATATGCTTTCAGTCCCTCTGGCGCCCTCTATTCACTTGCGGTAGAATTAGGCATGCTCTCCGTCCTGCCTTCTTTGCAGGGGCGCGTTGTCTTTCATGGGCGATTGCCGTCCAGTTACTTCACTGACGCCGGCCCGTTTCATATTGTTCAGGTAGGTCTTATTACTCTTCTTTAGTTTAGTTGCTATCCTGCATGCCTTTCTTTGTTTAAAATGTCTCTTTTTTCTCCCTTAGGTATGCGGAGCTTGAGCGCGGTAAACTGGCTTGGTGGAGCCCCGCTGGTAAATGATGGCTCATTAAGAGCGCTATGATGCGGTAAGTAAGCGCTATGCGCAGCACTGCAAAGTCTTGCCTTTGCTAACCTGTGTTTTCCTTCCTTGTAGGTCGCGGTGTTCTTCAGCGCGAGTGGAATGTCCGGAGTGGTGCCAGCCGAGATGCAACCAGCCAGGTAAGCTTTTTGAGCAGTTCGTAATTTGTAAATGTCTCTACAGCTTTCTTTAATGTTGCCTCTATCTTCCTCTTTTAGGTCGTTCTGTCCGGGAGGCGTGCAGATTCGAGGAAGCTGTTCTCAGTAGCTGCGAGTGTTTAAAAATGAAGACTGCAGGTAAGATGCTGCTGCTAATGATGTTCCTTTTGTCTCCTTGCAGGTTCTGCTTCTACGAGGTTCGAGGGAATAGCTGGACACGGTGAGCATCACGTTGCAAGCTGCAGAGTAACACGAAGCATGTTCTGCAGTCAGGGTGTGGTTTATATAGCCCAGGTAAAGTAGTACCAGGGAAAGTAGTTTCAGGCCTGCCACACCCAAAACACTAGACCGCATAGCTTGGTTCTTAGTAACCAAGCTATGTGGATGCCTCCATGTTGGCTGACAATACAATAAAGTAGTTCCCAAGCACATTTTTGTTCATGGTGTATGAGCCTGGCGCCATAGGCGCCAGGACTGGCCCCATGAGGGCTTTTGAAGAGGATGCCAGGCTCTAGAGGCCCGAGTCCTGACTCCACCTGGTCAATGGGTTTGCCAGAGGGGGTTTTGGGCGAGGGTCGTGACACCCCCCCGCTACGCTGCCTCCCTCCCCTTCTTTGGCCCGGTCTTTCCCCCCCGTAGCTGGTCCCCGCAGTGCAGGCCTCCTCTTGCCCCACTCCCCCACTGTGGACCATTCCCATGGTCTCCCTCTTTCCCTTTGACACCCTCGGATTGGTGGCCTGCCTTCCTGCCCCCCCCATTCTCTAATTCCAACCGTATTATACTGGCCGCCTCCTGAAGGGTGGTTGCCCGCCTCTGACTCCCCTCCCACTCAAACACCAGCCTGAATGGGAAGGACCATTTATACTTTATCCCATTCTTGGCCAACTCCTTCACAACTGGGCCCAAGTTCCTCCTTTTCATCAGCGTGCTTTCTGCTAAATCCTGGAACAAGGAGATTTTGTGTCCTTTATATAGTACCAGTTCGCTTTGCCTTGCTGCTCTCATCACCGCTTCTTTTTGCCCATACCTAGCGAAGGCAGCCAACACATCCCGGGGATGGGCGTTGGGTCCTCCTGGGGACCGGCCCACCCTATGGACCCTGTCCAGTTCTATTGAGCCCAGGGACTCCCCACCTAGGAGCACCGCAAAGACCCCCTGGATTTCTTCCTTCAGTTGTCGATCAGTGACAGTATCCGGCAGCGACTTAATCCTGATGTTGACCCTTCTGGATCGGTTCTCCAGATTCCCTAGCATTGCTTCCATATTTCTTGTTGCTGTGCCCAATCTGTCTACAGCTGTTTGCCATTGTGTCTCTGTCACGCTCTTGGAGGCCTCTTTCCAGCATGTCCATCCTTTACCCCAGTTGAGCCGTTTCTTGCCGCAGTTCTCCCATCGCCACATTGAGGTCAGTCCTCAGCAGCTGGAATTGTTCCTGAAAGGTTTTGGCTAGGGACTCTCTCAGAATGTGCATCTCCCCCCTGAGGTCTTGCCTCGTCATCTGCGAAAGTTCGTCCACTCCTTCCTTGTCCTGTTGCTCTTTCAGTTGGCCGCCCCCCCCCCCTTTACCCGAGTCCCTGCTCTCCATTGCAGGCCAAAGTGTGGGCAAAGTTCCATGCGGCTTGCCCTGAGGTGACCAGCCTTCCCAGTCCTCCCCTTGGACCTGGAAGACATCTATGGGAGGGCCGCCCCGCGTCTCAGATATGCTGCCCGCAAATGTCCAGGCCCAGAGCAGTCCATTTGTGGCTTCTGGGCCCCACACTCCGCAGCTGCTGTGTCCTCCCCTCAGTGGGTGGGGGTCCCTGCCACCGGGCCAAGTACCACTCCTTCCCCTTCCACCAGCGGATTTCCACTCACTCTGGTCCTCCGGGCGCGCAAGGCCTCTCCTTTTTTTTTCTTTTTTTGTATCCCCAATTGATTGCACCACTCCTGAGTCAGGGCGCACCTGCGTGACCACTATCAGGGCTCAGCCTCTCATGACTCCCAGAGCCCCCAATCTATGGGGGGCCGGGGGTGTGCTCCAACACCAGCCCTTAGGCTCTGGAGCTGGGCAACACTGATCCCCTTGCCCTCCTGCTCCGGAAGAGGGACTTAAGTGGCCTCTTACCTGTGCTTTGCTCTGCCGGGGCCCCTCCCTCGTTGGGGCCCTCACTGATCCTCGAGCCTCTGGTCCTTGCCACTGCACCAGGACCCGCCGCTCACTGGGGGTCCCCAGTCCTGTCAGCGCACCTCACACGCCTTCCCAGCAAGCAATGGTGTCTCTGATTACAAGGCTGCTTCTCCGGATGTGCTCCGCTTCCTTCCTTGGGCCACAGTCTGCGCATGGCGCCCGCCCCACTCTGTCCTTGTCAGCTCCCATTTACCGCTTCCACGCACTCCTCACCTCGCTGAAGTGTCCGAGGTAAGGCGCCGCCCCGCCGCTCTCCGCCGGCCTCCTCCACTTAGCTGTCGGTCTCCGCCTCAGACCTGGCCGCAGGTCCCTGCAGCCGCGCCGGCGAAGCCGCTTCTCGCGCCAGTCCTCTGCCCACTCACTTGGGTACGCTGGCCTCCGGTGCCGTCGCCTGTTGCCTCGCCCGGCGATTGGCTACTTCTCTGGGGCTCCTCCGGGTGCTCGCAGCCACTTCGTGGGCTCTCCCCGAAGTTCTCCCTTTGCCCCCGGCTCGTGCTCCCCCAGTATGGGGGGGAGGGGCTTCCTCGCTTTGCTGGGCCACGTCCAGCTCGTCCTCCTATGCTGTCGGGGCTTCGGTGGGTGTCGGTGCAACGCAGACACCTCCACAAAGGTCCCCAAGAGTTTTCCTTCACTCGTAGACCGTGCCGTAGTTCTGGGGAGTGGTGGGGCCGCCAGAACAAGGCCTGGGGGTCCTGGAGCAGCCGTCGGGACGTCTACTCGGTGCCAGCGGCCATCTTGGAATCCGTTTTGGTGATTGTTAATCACAGTTTCTGTTGCACAAGGCCTTGTGCACGAAGCTACGTATGAAAGAGCCCCGATGTCAACTTTCACAATCGTCCTGAAGACGGGTCTGAAGACACACCGAAGATAGATCAGTCCACACCAGTGTTTTTTCTTCAGACCCAGAAACACTAACAGGTGTAGGCTGTATAAATAACTGATTACAGGTTTCTGGGTGCACTGTTTGATGATAATGACGACCTGTGTATGTGAAAATAGGGTAGCTAGTTGTGGAAAACTCCCTTTCTTTTGACTGTATATTTGTCCTCATCCACAACAGCCCCCTGTTGCAAAAAAGAGGAACCTCATTGCGCAACTCTTATTTACCCAATCTTCTAGAGAGAGGCAACAAAGAAAAGTGTGTGTTTAGACAATGTACGCATTGGGATTCCAAAGACGTTATGGGAGAATGACAGGTTAGAGATCGACTAGTGCTGGGAGCATAAGGGGCTCGAGAGAAAGCTTAGGCAACCCTGGCAGATATGTAGGATTGCACTACCAGCAGCAACTATTTATGTTACAGCAGGTACATTCTTAAACAGTAATTCTGGGACTGCCAAGCCAACTCCAGAAGGTGGTCTAGTCCAAGATTAGGACGTCTGAGAAGGTGAATGATGTCGGTAACGAAAGGCAGGCGAGTTGAAGACAGAATTAATAAGTAAAACATGATTACCCAGAGTCCCTAGATGTAAAGGCACACTATATTTGTGTGCTCCTTATGCTTCTTGGTTGACTTATGAGGTAAAGAAAATGCAAAGGGATAAATGTCTGTGGGATTTGAAAAGGGTGCGTGGGTTTGGTTTGCATACTGGCTTTTATCTTTGCATACTGGTTTTTATCCAGTGATATGGATAATAGTGAGACGAAAGGGAACCAACTGTGAGGTTATCTAATAATAACTAAGTTCATTATATACATTATCTGCTTTTTCACTAACTGTAGGTATAGGGTGTTCTTCCAGAGCTTTTTGGCAAAGACACGGTTTGTGTCCTGAAGAATGTAGCTCCATTGGCCATTTCTATACAACAGATAGATAAGGCCTTATAGTCACCAGGAGTGGACTGGCCCATAGCGAACTCTGGAGATTTCCTGGTAGGCCTCTGCACCCTGGGTCTCTTGAGTGGTATTTCTAAATTTCCCCATAGGAAAAGGGTTGGGCTTGCTGGAAATGTGTAATATACAGCCACTTTGAACATTATTTCCAGGGCCTCTTTTGGTTCCCAGTCCACCCCTATAGTCACATTCTGATTTGATAGCTGTTATGTTTGTAGATGTGAGAATCAGACACCTTGATAGAGTGCAGAGTGATGCACTATAAATGGAAGGTTCATTTCATGAACGTGAGTTCATTCTGAAACGCAGACCCCAACCTTCAAGATATAGCAAGGAGGTGAATAACACCACAGAAAACATTTGTCATGAAACTCAAATTGAAAAGAAAAGATGAAACTAGAAAATTCCACACGCATCCATTACTGCGCCACAAGAAATATTGTTCCAGACCAGTTTAGTTTGATTTTTTTATATATATAAAGCATTGTTTCGTATGCTTTTTTATTTTTGGTTGTAGCCCATGTTGATGACACGTGTTTCGGCACTCATTTGCCTTTCTCAAATCTGGGCAATAACTTTCAATCTTTGGTGTTCATGACCTCACTAATAACGTGTGTAGAGCATAAGGAGTCCCGTCAGACTCATGGACGATGTACGTCCTGCAAAGTCACAGTACCGGCATCAGTCGCTTGATAAATCTACTCTTTAGGATTACAGTATATTTTAGGAAAAAAAGGCGATCAGTAAATTAAGCTGTATTTTTACTGAAGATAGCGGTGTCCTCCATGCCATATTATACATTACATACAGGCACAGCAACCTACGTGTTAAAGTACATCATTAGTCTGTGGTATTAGCTGGCGCTGAAAGCGCTACCCTTAAACCAAAACTATTCTCATTAAAATAAGAGCTTTATCATAAGAGCTTTTTGTGTATGTAGTCTTCATGAATGCTCTTGAGCGTCTTCCAATTATGTGTAGCATATTTTCTACATTTTTAGGCTGGTTTATAAATGGCGCCGAAAGCTCTACTTTTAAGCCGAAATTATTTTAATTAAAATAAGAGCTTCAAATATGGGCTTTGAATGAGGGTCTGTAATGCTTTTCAACAGGGCTGGCCTTAAGGGCAGCAGCGCCCTGGGTGAAATAGCACCCCCCCTCGCCCACCACGCGCCCCTAGTTAACAGGGGGCGGGGCAGAAGAGGGCGGGGCCAGGATGGGCAATTTTTTTTTTTTAACCTCCTCGGCGAGGAGGTTAAATAGGGCGCGTTAGCACCCCATAGTCATTGAATGAGTCCGCCACTGCGGGTGCATTCAATGACAATGAGGCCCTGCCACGCCTTCTGCCACTACGCCAGCTAGGGGGGCCCCTTGAAAGACTCCCCCGAGCTGGCGTGGTGGGGGGCTAATGGCGCCTTTTCTTATGAAAAGTGCCTGTGGCGGAGGGGCGCATTTAAACGCATCCGCCGCCGCGGGCACATTTTACAGTAAAAGGCCGCCTGCCATGCCTTCTCCCACAACTCCAGTTCGGGGAGCCCTTGAAAGACTCCCCCGAGCTGGCGTCTCGGGGGCTAATGGCCCCCCGGGCGGTCGCCCGGCTCGCCCCCCCTAAGGCCGGCTCTGCTTTTCAATGGTGATGACATTTGAGGAGGGATACACAGTGTATTTTCTGTTGTTTGGTTATGGATCCCCTGCCATTCCCTGCCCCTAGCCATGCTAATCCCTATGGCTAATCCCACCCCATTCCTGGTAATCTCTGAACACTTTGGGCTCTGAGCTCTTCCATGACGGTAGCCATCTTGTTTCTATGAGTTATCTGCTTTAGCCTTGCATGTCTACTTCATCTATGAACTTTTTCTTTTTGCTCTTTTTTCTCTGACTTTAATCACTCCACAGCACTCATGACTTAACTTTATAGGTATATACAACTCATTATATTTCTTATTTGTCAAATTATTGTTCAGCTGGTGTTTTTGTGTGTGTATTCTCTATGAATGCTCTTGAGTGTGTTCCGCTTTACGTGTAGCATCTTTTCTACATTTTCTTGGTTTGTTCCCTCCTGTCACTGTGCGGAACTCCACTTTTGTAACATTAGTATTATGGATTGGTAAATATCCATGTGTCTATTATCTTATCTCTACATGCTTTCAGCAACTTAAATTAGCTTGTAGTCTGTAGCTGTACTTTCACTTTTAATTATGGATTTCTACACGTTGTTTAGACGTTCATATGTCCTTTCCTATAATGCTTGAATCAATACAGTAGACATGGCTCTCTCTAGCTTGTTCCATGGCTACTGAGGCAAGCAGCATTCTATGGAACCCATTTAGTAGAGTGAATGACATCACAGGTAGTATCTAGGGGTTGATTGGCTTGTAGAAGTGTGAGGGGAAGCTGGACAGTCAGTAAGTAACATTCGGACAGTGTGCCATTATTATCTACTGGTGCTAACGTGTTTTGAACGGATTTACCCTTTATTGTTTTGTTGGTTAGTTGATCCCTGACCAGTCTGATGTCACAAAGTTCGTCAGTTTCAGCCTTACGTGATCTTGCTTCTGGCTCCCAGTGCACAGCTTCTTGTTTCTGTAACTGCAGGCACTTGTAGCACTATTCTTAGTATTTTTTGCACTAATCACATATGTGCTCCTATTTAATCATCTCTGTCCTGTTTATCTATGTTGGGTCGTATTTTTTTGGATGTGTTTTGCAGAATCGCGTTGGGGAAATTGCACTTAATCAAGTTTGGTTTCTATGAGAACAGGTATTCCTCTCTTGCATAGACATGACGTACAACTTCAGGTGTTTGCCACCATCTCGATGTAGGTTCATATACCTTGGATGACCAGAAAAAAAAAGAAACAGTACAGGGATACTAACATAAAAGTAGGACTAACTTTTGACAGTGGCCGTCCAGGCACTACCGTTCAGTAATGGTTGGAGGAGTAGCGGGGGTTTAAGTAGTACTGTATGAATAAACACATATTATAATTAATTTATCACAAACTGACATTACCTTAAATTGTAAAATACAGCATTTCTTCTATGCAAGATTGTGCATTCCTGCCTGCCAACAATGAAGACCTACTACCAAAAACCAGGACCAATGGAAAAATAATCTTGAGAAAGGAGGACAGAGCACCCAATTCAGGCACAGTCCCCGCAAAATCGGGATGTCGGATCACCGGACATATAGCATTCATTTTTAAAACTACTTTCCTGAGTACTTTGAGTGATTCAGATCTTTTGCACAAACGGTTTTTCATGGTGGATTTCCAGACCTTTCTGTAACATGGTAATTTCTTAGCTCTAAGCTAGGAGAAGTTCCGGCCCTCATTATGGCTAAAAATAGGAAGTGCAGGTACTGATGGCCGGTTAAAGCCGGCCCATTTAAAGCAATGCTTTCAAGGCCACATCTCTTTGCATTCTGGTGCTTGTAGTTCTGCTTTTTTACTGGTAAAATAAAACTACAACTTGTGTACAATAAAAGAGAATGATTTAAGAAAATATGCGCGGACTTACCTTTACATAGATCTACATGCAAGCTTTATTTTTGTACTTTGAAAAATAGTGTTAATATGCAGCACTTTCAGCGGGACATTTCTGCTTTCTACAGAGTACTGCGTTATTTGTGACTGATAGGATGAAAGAGCAGAGTTTTTTCTTTTTTTGTTAAAAATGAACCAGTTTGAAACCTAGGCACAATACGCCCCACCTTTCTTTGTACTGCGCTGCTCTTCCTTTCCTTTGCCCTACAAGCCGCCATACACCGTGCCATCCGGGAGATGGTCATCCAGCCCTATTTATTTATTTATTTATCATCATAGGTCTTGCCATTTTGGTTTTATAATAATAATTTTAAAAACTACGAGGTCAGAGTGCAAAAAGAAAAATTGGAACAGGATGAGCAGCTTTCGAATGACATGAGACACGTTAGCATGTATGTTATACCGGCACTTCTGGATCGATCAACTATTGCACCTTAAAACTGCTCTTGCCCGTCTTCCCCAATACAGAAAATCAAGATGTTGACACTTTTGCCTAAACTGCAATTTTAAGTCTGCCAAGAAATTATGTAGATAAAATGTTTGTTGATGAAAATTTAAAGTTCCAACAGAAGCACGTGTTGTCCAGCCTTAGAAAATGCAAATTTGCCAACCATAACCTAGCCACATAGGGTGGCTTCCACACTCAACAGTTTGGGCTTTTTTGTGTAATTGTGCAAATGGAATATATATTTTCTAAGCACTGCCATAATGGTACTTCCCGCCATAAAGTGGAAGCAGCTGGAAAATGGCCATTTTGCAGCTGTTTCCATTTTATGGCGAAAAGTAACATTATGGCAGTGCTTAGAAAATAGATATTACAGTCACATAAAAAAGCCCAAACTGTTGGCTTTGTCGATGCTTGTTTTTTTTGTCATCATAACCACTAGATTTATATTTAGGATGGCCGAATATTCAGGAAAACAAGATAGCGTGCCAAAAGCACCAGTGCAGCCAAGGAGCAGCGCCTGAATGGTCGGCGAATAAAGGCTCACACTGAATTGTCTTGTTACGCCACGAACGCACAACAAAGTAGAAGTAATTGCTTTTCTTGGCATATCGTACTATATGGTAAGCATAATTAAGACGCAAAGTGATCATTTTATGAACCCATAAGGAAAGCACCAGATTAAAGTGCACAAAAACAAAAAGCTCATCCTAAGTAGTCTTCCATTTAGTAGCACTCTTACTTTCAGTCCAGAAATAAAAGGAATGCGTGGACTAATTCTATTATTCTCCCAGCATACCTTCATGGTGGCACATCAGAATGGCACTGCAATATGTCAGGGTGGTGTGTACCATTCTTGCTGCTTACCAAAGTCAATTTAGAGCTGACAGACATTATTGAAAGAGTGAGCCCAGAGTTACCTGATGCTGTCTTGGGGAACGCGGCCTCGAGCAGATCAGACTTCACATTAAGGGGTTGAGCAATCAGTCAGGTTCTGTCAGATTTCAAGCCAGACGTCTGTTCCAGAGATGAAGTGCCGAGGTGAAGGGTTGAGTAGGGGGCAAAGTGGTATCTCAGGTCAAACTAAAGTGTTTGTTCCAGAAATAAGCAGCTAAGTACAAATGTCGAGCATAGCTCAAAGTCAGGTACAGTCGGTGCGCAAGCCAAATGTTTATTTCAGATGCTCATGCAGAATATGTGGGGATAGTGATGAGAGGAGGATGTTATTAGAGCAAAGGCAGTAGCCAGCCAAGTCGTCTGTTGCAGATTTCAGTCTGCTATTTTAATCTGTCTTTTTATAGCCTGTTTACCCTCTATAGGCCAGAGCATATAAGAACTCATGTTTCCCTACAGTGTGCGAAGGATGCACTTTAACACTGGAAACCGACATCCCCCTCCAGTACTGCATTTCCCCCACCATTTGTAAACGAGAACCCTTTCCTGCTAGCCTTAATGGCATGTCAGTAATAAATGCTATGCTGTAATGTATGGCTGAAGCCCCTACAGATGTACATCGTCCCATTGCTTTCCGAAGCTAGATTTTCACTCTCTAAGTATCAAAAATAAAATTAAAGTTGAGGGCTCTACTAATATTGTACTAATTTAGGGTGATGAAGGAACAACTGCAGGAGTTAAGGAGTGAAGATCGGTGTCCTACTATAATTTGTTATTTTGTATGAGACTGCAAAGATGCCCCTATAAAAGCAAATGTCAGAAGAAGTGGTACTTGAAGCTACTATGAACAAGCTTTGGCAATGTCAACAGTTTGGGCTTTTGTGTAGGCATGGGAAAGGCACTTTCCAGGCACTGTCTTAGTGGTATTAATTGGTAATTGATGGTAGCAGGTGCAAAATGGTGTGAACGACCTGGGCATCTAATAGCAGTGCCTGGCAAATGCCTAATACTAAGTCAAAACTGTTGGCTTTGCCAATGCTTGTTAACTGGACTTCAGTGAAGGACACACATAGTGCTTATAAATAGAGTGGCTGAAGGGCAGACCTGGTTAAGACATTTTTATTACACCCATGGAACATTTACACCTCCAATTAAACCTTAACTCTCAAAAGACTGCTTCAAAAAAATACTGGCAGGCGCTTAAGTGCAACGTTTGATGGTAAAGCTCAATTGAAGCAAGCTCAAGGAGTTCCGATTTGGAAGTGTTTTGGGGGGTCCGGGGGTAGGAACCGGGTGGGAATGGTCATAGGGATTAGCAAGGCCATGGGCAGTTAATGGGTGGGCAAATAACCAAACACCACCTACAAACTTTGTGTCCCTCCTCATATGCAATTTCTCCCTATCTATACACTAATGCTAAAGTTTCAGCTTAAATGTGGTACAAGCGCCACCCAATAGCCCAAACTAAAAAGGTGAAATAGCTTTTTCATCAGCTTCTTTGAAATGTGCAAATAGTTGCTGATGCTCAGATATTGTAAAGGTGTTTGATTGTACAATGCATATGAAGCTCAATAAAGTGGGAGTGCACTTCACCAGTACCAGATTCCCAAATTGCCAAGGCCCCATTAAAAGACATGTAGTGTATTAAGAAGCAGTATGTTCGTTCATATAAGGTAATGTAAAATGGCATTTGTACAGCGCCTAGTGTGTATCTCTCCTAAAACTTTATATTCTGAGAGATTGGCAAAAACTACCTCATGTGGAGTGCCGAGGGGATACTTTGGGCCTCATTACGAGTTGGGCGGTAATTGGTGAAACTGGCGGTAACTGACTTAACACCAATTTTACTACGCCAAATTATGACTTTTGGTTTTGACTGGAGGATTTACAACTAGTAAATCCCTGGAGGTAAATCTTCCCACTCAAAGCCCAAAAATCGGCATATTTGGTGGAATTAATGTGGCAGTAATTCTGCCACAGTAATTCCGCAGAAAAAGCCCCATTGGGTCCAATAGACCCAAAATAAATGGGGATTTACACCGCCACCATCACTTGTAATCAGGCGGAAACTCCGCCTGACCAAGTGCCGGCAACAGTCATTTGTTTTCGGCCGATTTATTGTGGAATTACCACCTAACTCGTAATGAGGCTCTGATTATCCCCCTTCTCTCTGCTCCTGTGACTTTTTAGTCACATAGACAACCTTCTAGTTTGGCTGGTGGCAGTGGACGTGTTCTACCAGCTATTGCGTTATATTTTACCGTAGGCTATGTTCATAGCCTCAGTTGTGCACAATAGGGTCACCTAAGAACTAACTTGGTGGCTCCTTTCTTTTTTCGCCATATCTAGCATGGTTGTTCTTTGTTGGCCCTTCTTCTACCACTCTGGGAGGGGGAGGTCTGTGTTTGTTTTGCCTTTGGCAGGAACCCTTGGGTATACCCGCCTAGGCTCCAGTGTGTCTGTACAGGCAGGAAGTGGGGGGAGGAGTTTTTCACCCCCCTGCCCTTTGTCTGCCTGAGTGCAGAATGGAAACAGCTCCCACTGGGGGTCTGGCTGTCCTGATTGGCCCCTTTCTGTAAACATCTGAGAGAGATTGCAGAGGAGTGTGTGCAGAAACTCAATAAAAGGTGAGGTTCCTGAGTTGAAAGGCAAGTCGACCGCTGGAAACTGAAGTAACGGAAGAAGACGACCAGAGATGCCTGCAGACCCTTTCTAACACTGTGAAGCGTCCACTGCTTTCCTGACCCCGTTTTCTGTGCGACAGAGGAACTCAGAAGAGGACGACTCCTTCCCTTTGACTGGTGGGAATAACCAGTCCCAAGACGAGTCATCTCCAGAGGTCCTGTGACTTTCCAGAGCTGCAGACCACAAATGATATGATATGATAGGTTATTTATAACGCGCTTGCGCTTAATACCCAGAGGTTTCTAAGCGCGTACCCGGGGATCGAACATGTGGTGCTCCATGTCGTCTTGCTTCCAAGGCGAGCACGTTGCCCCTGAGCTATCCTCCCAGGACAATACCAGGAGACCTCTGACCCAATTGCAGTGCATCATCTTAGAAGGGACTAATCCGTCCAAATCTTTGCTGAGCTCCAGGTGAACCCCCAGAGACACAACCAGACTCATCCAAGCCCCCTCACCAGAGTGCAGGACTTCAGAAATGGAAAATTCACAGAGCGAATCGCATCCTTTGTTGGAGCTGCAGAAAAGGCGCCAAAACCGCAGACTTGACCAGAAGAGCTGATGAAATCCATGCCAGAGGTCCTCCCTCGAGGCTACTGCTGAGGGATCCTGTCTGTTGTCCTGCCTTCCATCACCAGACTAAGGAATCCGGAGCCACATCGAGGAGAATCCAGCAACGAACATTTCTTCAAACCAAAGGTGTTGTGGGGGAAAAGGTATTGCGTACCTTAATCTGAAAAGTCGCTCCAGAATGTTGGAGTGCACATAGAGGTGACCAGGGTAGCCCCTCTTACCTCCCACCCAAGCTGCTGCTTGAGTTCCTTTCGTGAGGCCTTTAACAGGGTCTCCAATGCTGGTTTAATCTTCTTGCATCTTTAAGACTAGAGACTAGAAAATATCCACAGGAGTTTTCATTGTTCTGCTGTTTTACAAGACTTTGAGCCTCTCCGAACTACCTTTTAGCTAGGGTTGCGTTTTGGACTTTAAAAGCCTTGCTGTGCGAAGAAACTCTAGAACCTTGCGCTCTGCTAGTATTACATTAACCAACTGTTTCTCTTCATAAAAGTCATTTTGTTATCTGGTTTTGCTAACTAAATACAATTACCGTATATATTTGAGCGTGCGCGAGTGTGCGTTATTACCGGTAGAACTGTCATTAGTGTCAAAAGCTGCAACAATTGTAAACATGAGCAACTACAAACTAAGCAGTGGCCTTTGAAAAGTATCTTAAAGTATTCTAATGTGTCTTGGTTTAATGTGCTAAGTATTTAAAACTATATCTTGTGTAAATATAATAAATATATATTTGAATATGAGAATGCATTACTTACCGTAAAAGCATTTCTGATGATTGTATCTGCTTAGATTCACATGCTGTGCATAGGTCCGACATCCAGTGGTCACTGCGGAGTATTGCATTTTGTTTTTCGTAGTCGAAAAGGGGACGTCGACAAGGCGTGTCTGAAACACTATCCCTATAGTGACGTGCGTTGTACCCACAATCCCTCACGCGTCGAGGTCCCTCTGTTTGTATTTTTTCTGCCCTGAGGGAGCCTTCTAGACGTGAGTGAGTACAGAAAAGAGAGAGATATATAAAGGAAGTCTATGTTCCTTCCATCCGAGCGGGGAGGAAGGGCGGGCGCATGTGAATCTAAGCAGATACAATCATCAGAAATGCTTTTACGGTAAGTAATGCATTCTCTTCTGATGTTTGTTAATCTGCTTAGAATCACATGCTGTGCATAGACTAGCGAGCAGTACCCGGAGTTGGCGGTGGGTTATGAGAAGGAACAGTAGAGAAAAGGTGTCGTAATACTGCCTGTCCCACCTGGGAGTCAGATCTAGAGTGTGTATCTAGACAGTAGTGTTTTGTAAAGGTGTGCACAGAACTCCAGGTAGCCGCTTTGCAGATGGACTCAAGGGGAACATTTGCAATGAATGCTATGGATGCCCCCGTGCCTCGAGTAGAGTGTGCTCTTGGCCTAAAGGGCAGTTCTCTCTTAGCAAGAGTATAGCAGAGAGTGATGCATTGAACAATCCATCTAGAAATAGTGGATTTTGAAACTGCATCTCCTTCTCTTCCTGCTGCCACTGAGACGAAGAACTGATTAGTCTTCCTCAGTGGTCTGGTTCTTTCCATGTAGAACATGACCGCTCTGCGTACATCTAGTGTGTGCAGAGTCCTTTCTCCCAAATTGGAAGGATTTTGAAAGAACGTTGGTAGTTCTATAGATTGGTTTACGTGGAATTTAGAAATAAATTTCGGAGCAAACCTAGGGTGAGTGCGTAGAACCACTTTATCTTTGTGAACTGTAACGAAGGGGTCTAGAATAGAAAGAGCCTGAAGTTCACTTACTCTCCTGATGGAGGTGATAGCTATTAAAAAAGCAGTCTTAAGCGTGAGGTGTTTAAGAGATGCTTTGTGCATGGGTTCGAATGGAGAGCCCATGAGTCTGGTAAGTACCACATTAAGGTCCCATCCGGGAGCTGGGTCAGCTATCGGGGGGTGTATTCTCTTGACTCCCTCCATGAAGGCCTTTATAACAGGGATCCTCCACCACGACACTTTGAGTTGGGAAGTGGTGTATGCAGAAAGTGCAGCTAGGTGGACTTTAATGGAGTTAAACACTAGACCTGAATCCAATAGGTGGGTCAGGTATAGGACCACATGTGTGGGAGAGCAGTCAATAGGGTTGATGCTTTTACTCCTGCACCAGATGACAAATCTTTTCCACTTGCTAGAATAGCAGTGGCGAGTGTTCGGTTTCCGGGCTTCCCTGAGGATGTCCATGCATCTTTGCGGGAGTTGTAGATGTCCGAACTCTATGATCTCAGGAGCCAAGCTGCTAAGTTCATGTTCTGGGGGCATGGATGCAGAGTCCTGCCTTTGTCCTGAGACAGCATGTTGTACGGGCAGGGGAGTTTTACTGGGGGGGATAGAGACATCTCCATTAAGTGAGCGAACCATGGTTGTCGTGCCCACATTGGGGCCACTAGTATCATGGTCACTTGTTCCTGGTGCATCTTGTGCACCACTTTGTTGAGAAGGGGAGTCGGGGGAAAAGCGTAAACAAATTTCCCTGACCATTGCATCGACAGACCGTTCCCCTTGGATTGGTTCTGGGGGTACCTGGAGGCGTAACTTAGGCATTGTGAGTTTTCCAGGGTTGCGAACAGGTCTATTTCTGGGAATCCCCATTGTGTGAAGACGTCGAAGACGATGTCTTCGTGCAGGCGCCATTCGTACTCTTTGGGCAGGGGGAAATCTCTGCTGAGACTGTCTGCTAGCAGATTGAGTTCCCCGGGTACATGTAGTGATAGTAGGAACATGTCCTGTTTGAGAGCCCACTTCCATATATTCTGGGCCAGCTTGGACAGGCCTGGAGAGTGGGTGCCCCCTTGCTTGTTGATGTAGTACATGGCTGTGGTGCTGTCTGTAAGGACCATTACTGTTTTGCCTTGTAGGTGTTCCTGGAAGGCTCTTAGCGCCTTGAACACAGCTAGTAGCTCCAGTAGATTTATGTGTTTGGATGCTACGTTCGGAGTCCACACTCCGTGAGCAGTCTGATGGGATAGGTGCGCCCCCCATCCTGTGAGGGATGCGTCTGTGGTTAGAGTGGCTTCCGCCGCGGGTGTGGCAAAGGGTTTCCCTTTTTCCATGTTTTCCTTTGTCCACCACCGTAGCGAGAGAACTAAGGCCTGCGAGACCACAACTAGATCCTCCCATAGTCCGCTGGCCTGACACCACTGGCTGTTGAGCCACTCTTGCATTGGGCGCATGCGCAGGCGCGCGTGAGGTACCAAATAAATACACGACGCCATCATTCCTAGCAAGCACATTGCTTTGCGTACCGTCACCTCTCGACCGGTTACATATTGAGGGATCTGAAACAGCATGTTTTGGACCCTCTCTCTGGAGGGGAAGACGAGGCCGACCTTTGTTTGAATTAGAGCCCCTAGGAATTGCTTGATTTGACTGGGGTCTAAACTGGACTTCTTTTCGTTGATGGAGAAGCCCAACTGAAACAAAAGGTCTACTGTCTTTTGGGTATTGGAGAAGCATGTTTCGTAGGAATCCCCTGTTATGAGCCAGTCGTCGAGGTAAGGGTAAACTGGGATGGACAACCTGCGCAGGTGGGCCACTGCCAGCACCTTCGTGAATACCCTTGGTGCTGATGCTATGCCGAAGGGTAGCACTTTGAACTGGTAGTGTTTGCCCTCTATCATGAACCTGAGGTATTTTCTGTGCGCTGGCAACATTGAAATATGAAAGTATGCATCTTTCATGTCCAATGTTGTCATGTAATCTCCCTGAGAAAGCAGTGGGATTACTTCCTGTAAGGTTACCATACGAAACTTTTGGGGTTTGATAAACTTGTTCGCTGGGCGCAGATCTAATACAGGGCGCATGGTTAGATCCTTTTTGGGTACAAGGAAGTACACTGAATAAATACCTTCCGTTACCTGCGATAGAGGCACGACCTCTATGGCTCCTTTTTCCAGTAGTTGTTGTACTTCTTGGAGAAGGATGGCAAGATGTTCCGGTGTCATGCGACGTCCCCTCGGGGGTCTGTAGGATGGGGAACTGTTGAATTCGATACAGTATCCGTGGGCTACGGTGGACAGTACCCAGCGGTCTGACGTTATCTCCTCCCATGCAGGAAGAAAGGATGTTATCCGGCCCCCGACCGGTGTTGCATGGGAGGGGACGCGAATCTTCGCGTCACTTGGAGTTGTTGGGGGCTTGGGAGCCTCTGGGGGTGGATCCCCGACCCCTCCCTTTGCCCCGGCGTTGGCCTCTTTGGCTGTACTGCCCACTATTGGTTTGGTAATTGGTGGCAGGGTATTGCTGATGTTGATTTTGTTGTTGGTGTTGGCGTTGGCCACGAAAAAAGCGTTTGTTGCCATAGCCGCGCCTGGTAGTGGGCTTAGAGATCTGGTCGAGAGTCTTGATAGTGTCGAACTCTTTTTTAGCCATCTCTAGGGCTTCATCTACCGCTTTTCCGAAGAGGTTAGCGTCCTCGACAGGTTTATTTATCAAAGACGCCTGTGTCTCTGGTTTAAAGCCTGAGTTGCGCAGCCATACATGGCGCTTTAGGAGTATTCCTTGTACCAAGGAACGTCCTGCTGTTTCTGCCGCGTCCAGAGAGTTTTTAACAATGCTCTGGTTCACTTGGGTTCCTTCGCCAATAGTTGACAGTAGGCGCGTACGTAAAGGCTCCGGTGCTTCCTCGGCGTCTTTTCGCAGTTTGGCCCACTGCGCGTCTGCGTAGCTTGCAAGCAAGGAATTGTTGTTGGCAATTCTTGCTGAGAAGGCAGCCGAGGAAGTAACTCTTTTTGCAAGGGCATATAGCCTCTTGCCCTCCTTGTCAGGGGGTGCCTCACTGGTGGAAAGTGGTACCCCTGCCCTCTTTCTAGTATTAGAAACCACTAGGGAATCCGGAATGGAATGTCCCCTAATGTAGAGGGGGTCTGAGGGTGAAGGAGTGAAAAGTTTTTCAATCCGTGGATTGACCCCTCTGATCATAGCGGGAGTGGACAGCGAAGGTATGATCCTTCTCTTCACTGAAGCGAGGAGTGGAATGGTCTGGCTGACCGGGGGTTTTTCTTTAATCACTCTTTCTACAAAGTCCAATTCTGGAGAGAGTTCCCCGGTGTCGAGTTCGAAATGCGCTGCTGCTCTGCGCAACAGTGCATTGAACGTGGGCTGATCGTCAATTGGAGACGTGTTCCTAACTGGAGAATTGTCCGGAGGAGTTAGGTTTAGGACATCAGTGTCGGAATACACTGATGGTGATTGCCAGGGGTGTGAAGGTCCCTCTTCTGGGTTAACCCCGAAGCCTTCTTCTTCTTCTATAATGTCTGTTCTGTCTTCCAGACATTCCTCCTGGTTCTGTTCTTCATTGTCCATGAAATCATCTTCTTCCCCGAAGTATTGTTCCTCCCCAGTGAGGTCATATACATCTTGGAAGTCTGAGGCTGTGTCCTGCTGGGGATCGACTAGCCTCGGATTTTTGGCCCTGGGGTCCTCCTGAGGCCCTTCTCTGGTCCTCTTGTGAGTTTGAGAGGCCTGGGTGCTCATGAACCTTTCCATCCTCTCCATACAGAGGTGGAGTCTTTCCATTGTTTCATGGGGTACCCCAGCGCGGTCTGGCGGGGGAAACATAGGGTTATCTAACTCGAAATGGCTCGACCTCTCCCAAAGCGTCGAGGAAAGTGTCCCGTCGCCCTCCGAAAAACCTTCAGGTGTGTCGGGAGACTCCCTGACTGAAGGGGGTAGTCCCTGCTTCCCTTCGGGCTTTTTCGGCGTATCCTTTAACTTATGCGTAACGCTCGACGTAATCTTCGGCGTACGCTTTTGGGCGTCGGCTACAGCGATCCTTGCTAAGCTATCGGCGACTCGCTTGTCGGCGACTCGTTTGTCGGCGGAAGCTTGAGTTTTCGACGCTATGGGTATCGAACGCTCTACGGCGGTCTGCGCTTTCTGTTGATGCGCACCGGCCGATGGTTTGGTGGCAGCGCCCTTGTTTGCCGAAAGCCCAGTCGCAGGTCGCGGCTGCGGTTGCGAGAGGGGCTTCGAACCCGAACGGTCCGAGGAGGCCGCCGGTGGAACCTGCGTCTCCTGGGCGCCGAAGGTCTTTTCGACTTCGTCGAAGAAGAGCCGTGGGTTGTGTGTTTATGTGGATCTTTGTGTGCGTCTGTGTCGCCGGGGTGTTCATCCCCATAAGCAGGGCGTGAGCCGAGCCCGTCGGGGCCGGGGACAGACGACGAAGCGCGTAAGCGCTCCTTAGAGGGGGTTTCGACTTCCGTAGCGGAGGTCGTGTTATCGCGTTCCTCGTCACTGTCGGTGGTAGCAGCGGCGGGTGAACCTTCGGCCTTCGACATCGCGTAGGCCGCCCACCTTTTAACCCTTCGGTCTTTTAGAGTTTTAGGCTTAAGAAGCCGACACGCCGCGCACCCTTCCTCCCTGTGATCGAGGGGCAAGCAGCGGTTACACCATGAGTGCTTGTCCTTCCAAGTGAATTTGCCTTTACAAAGTGGGCAAAACCTAAACGGTGTCCTCTCCATAGCCGAGGCAATAAATCGCGATAAACACCCCAAGGGAAAGGAAGGGGAAAGGGAAAGGCATTCTCAGAAAAGACCCAGAGATGTCCCACGACCCCACTCTCCCTACTGTATATGGCCTGCGAGGCCAGGCCACGTGTTCGGCAGCGCCGAAGGATTTCTTCCGCTCGACCCTCCGTCGAAGATTCTTTTCGGCGGAGAACAGCTTACAACTGCGTCGAGGGAGGGATTATTAATATTAGAGAAAAAAACGACCAAAGGTCGAGGTGTTGCAATGTCTCTCGAGGAGCTCCGCGTGAAGGCGACCAGAAGCTGGGCGGAAAAAAACAATCTGAGGGACCTCGACGCGTGAGGGATTGTGGGTACAACGCACGTCACTATAGGGATAGTGTTTCAGACACGCCTTGTCGACGTCCCCTTTTCGACTACGAAAAACAAAATGCAATACTCCGCAGTGACCACTGGATGTCGGACCTATGCACAGCATGTGATTCTAAGCAGATTAACAAACATCAGAAATATATATATTAATGTGCAAGTGTTTCTTTGAATTCTATCACTAACTAGGTTCCAGTGTACTTACCTACAGCTCACATCTTCCTCTTATGATAAGCCTGACTGCTCTGCCACTCTAGCAAGGTTCCATGAGTAGTACGGACTGATACTAAGAGTTGGGGATCTACAAACCATTGGGATAGTTTTGTAAAGGTTTACATCACAGTGGACTTTAGGAAGACTCCCCTAACAGGACCTAGCTGCATTCTAGTGGCAGAGATGATGTGCGATATGAGTTCAAGTAACGGATGATTGCAGCTATGTGCAGGTGGGTGGACGTGCCTTGGGAGGCATATGGCCATCTTTCAATCGAGATGGAGTGCAATACATACCCGTGAGTCATGACTGATTACTTGTTTCATTGACAGAGTGCAGTTCCTGTCATGCTGGTCTATGGAAATCCTTTCTGTGCATGCTCAGTACTTTCTTGGAGTCTCCTCATGTGACACATCAATGCCCCTGCCTCCTTGTCTGGTGAGGAAGTTCACCCGAGAGGCGGATTAGGTCAGTCAAGACACAGAGGGGTGGGTGGAAAAAAAAGGTCTTGGGTGCCTTCTTGAAGGCAAGGTCATCCTCTTTCCGGAGGTTGCTGAAAGGGATAGATTTCCATATTGTGGGGGCTTGGACAGAAGAAGAATGATCCCCCTATTATGGTCAATTTGGCGGAAGGGATGACAAGGAGGAGAGCTGTGCATGATTTCAAGTTTTGGTTGGGTCTGTAGGGGGTGAGCTTGTGTTGTTGAAATTCTGGGCCTGTGTTGTGCAGAGCACAGTGGGTGATGCACATAGCCTTGAAGGTGGACCGTCGCCCGACAGAGAGCGAGTGCAGGACATGGAGGGCGCCTGTGATGTGCTCGCTAGGGCCAGGAAGAGCCTGGCTGCAGTGTTTTTGACTCGTAGGAGTTTTCCAATTTTCAAAGAAGGGGCGCCGAGGAATAGGGAGTTGACATAGGGCCTCATCACGAGTTGGGTGGTATCCCGAATACACAGTACTGTATTTAGGATTTCAGCTGCCCTAGGCCCAACAAAGTTCTTGCGCCCCTGCTTTACTCCGCCCCCTTTTCAAGACTATGCCCCTTCACCACTCTCCACCCCCTTGAGTCCTGATTACCTTAAATATATAGAAGTATGAATACAATTGAAGTGGAAAAGAACATTTTATCCCCATCGCTTTTAGGCATTTCTCCATGTATGCAGTGCTGCCATCGTTTTATTGGCCATCGTTTTATTGAACATGCTATTTTTTATTTATTTTTATTTTTTATTTTTGTTTAATTGAATTACAATTTTTACAAAAAGGTTTTAACCAAGTCCATACATTCCATATGTTTTTTCGGTCTTTAAGCTTATTCATTCACATTTTTTTTTCTCATTGTTCATCATGTTTATCTAACATCAGAGAGCGGAAGAAAAGAGCTACCCCCATTGCCCATCTTGCGTTCGATCCACTTGCCAATGTGTTCCACCATGTCTCTGCGTCATAAGAGGCTCTGCTTGCCAAAGTTTTTGACAGATGTTGTTCTCTTTGTAAGTTGGTCCCTGGACAGGCCAATAGCAGATGGCGAGAGGTTTCAATTATGGCATTTCCTGCACAAAACCGGCAGTTATTTGTTACTGCTTGGTTCCTTCTTGCTTTTACTTCGTTTATCAGAATTTGATTTAATCGGAAACCTCAGGAATAATCTGATTAGTCTTTTATCTGGAAATGTGACCAAAAAGTTTCTTACTTTGTTCACTTTTGCAGGAATGGTTGGAATGTCTCTTGTAGTCTTGTTTTGTTCTGCCAGATCCAAGGTCGCAATCCAGTCCATTTACAGCTATTTCGTGGTGGCTTTATTTGGGTTTGTAGACAATTCTTCGGTTGAGATGTTTATGTCTATCAGCATCTGCTTGTTTTTTGCTGCCCATTTAGTCATAACGATGTTCTTTCCACTCTCCATTTCTGCATTGATAATTTGCATTATCTTTGTTTTTGGTTCGGTGAACGTTTTCCTAAAGAGCATCAGTGTATTTCTCGCCGCCATTGCTGTTAATGATGGTAAGCACAGTTCTCTCCTGATCCGCGTTATAGATGTAGTTTTTGACAGGCCAATAATCTTCCTCCAAAAATAGCTCTCTAGTTAAGCCCAAATATGTTCTGGTAGTTGTGGCATGGCATCAGATCCATATAGTAAGCTTGTTGTTACTTTCGATTTATAAAAATCAATCACTGAGATTAGAGAGAATCGGCCATATTTGTTATCAATAGCTTTTGCCTGCGATTGTACTTTTGCAAAAAGGACTTCCTGCATTGGTTGTTCCAGAGCTGTGGTGCTTAACGTCGCGCCTAGGTATTTAAACACCTCAACTTTTTCTAAAGCCGTACCATTTGTGCTTTGCTCCTTGTTTTTTGTTTTCTCCAAAGGCCAAGATTTTGGTTTTTGTTTTGATTATTTCTAGGTTGTTTCTCTCCAAGTAGTTTGTCAAGTTGTTTATCTGCCTTTGAAGGTCCAGCGGTGTCATGTCAAGCAAAATAATATCATCAGCATAGATGATTCTGGAGACCTTTACACCGCCTACTGTTGGAGGAAAGATTCTCAGCTCTTTCTCGGTATCTGCAAAGTCTGCAATATAAGCGTTATACAAAGCAGGGGCCAACGGGCAGCCCTGCTTCACGTCCCTGGCCATTTTTATCTCATCCGATAAATCCCCTGCTTTGTTCAGTCTTACTCGCATTGTGGTGTTGTGATACAATGCTTGTATTGGACCTGTGATTGCTTCAGGGCAGTTGTTATTTTCGAGTTTTTTCCATAGCCTTTCTCTGCATACCCGGTCAAACGCTTGCACCAGATCTATTAGTGCTAAATAGACTGTCGGCCTTTCTGGAGTGTTTTTACTTTTATGGCACTCACCAACAAAATGTTTGTTGTAGTCCCTGTGTTTTTTGTAAAGCCTGATTGAAATGGGTCGGCCAAATCGGCAGCTTTTAGCCAAGTCTGAAAAGTGTCAAGAGCCAGAGACCCAAACACCTTGCCAATTACATCCAATAGTGCAATCAGCCAATATTGAGCTGGATTGTCCCTTGCACCTCTTTTGAAGAAAAGAATTAACGTAGCTGCTCTCCAAGAGGCTGGAATTTCTATTGTGTTGTTACATCTTTTAAAGATTTCACTCATTAGATTTGCCCAAGCTTCTGGATTTTTCCTCAGTTCTAAATTAGATAACCCGTCAGGGCCAGGTGCTCTTGAGTTCGACAGTTTCTTGATTTTTAATAGAATTGTTTCAATATCCTTCAGAGATCCCCCACTTTGCCCTGCTTCGTGTTGGAGTTTCATCTGTTCTGGACGCTGGAGTTTTGTATAGGCTGGTGAAATGTGCAACCCATTTTGCTTCCCCAACAGTATTAATCAAAACATCGTCCGTTGAGCCATTGGTGTTTCTAATAAGCGACCAGAACGCTTTTGCATTTTTTCCATCTATGGCCATGAGCATTTCCTCAGCATCTTTTTGATAGGGAGCATATTTTCGTTGTATCAACCAGTGTCTATACTGTATCTTGGCCTGCTTCAGCCTTGCTTGATTTTCCAGCGTTAGAGATTTTTTATTAATTCTGGTTAACCGCCGCAGAAGTTTTCTTTTCTCTACCAGCTGTTTATCATAACTATGATGATAATGCTTCCTTCTTTCAGGATGGCTTCCTCTTGAAAATGCTATTGATTGCCAGCCACTGCAGTGTAGGGCAACTGCAATGACTCTGAGATACAATCTCAACAATTGTGGTTTCAGACCTGAGGCCGGTGGCACTAAAACGTTTTGACCCGGTTTGGACCACTGGGGAAGAAAAAGTGCCTTGACCCACTGTAACCAATAGAGAAAGAGTAAAGAAAATCACCTTAAAATAGGCAACTCTATCAGTGCACTTTGTGATACTGATCCAGTAGATTACTCTTTCATCAACCAGTGTTAGCAAACCAACAATACTTTGCAAAGCCACGCTGAGTACCTACTGCTGCTACACTGCCTTTATCTCTCAAATTAATATTGTCATCAAATAAAATAACTTGTAAGCAGAATAACGGGTGATCCCTACTCACTTCAGACTGTCTCACTTGTTGTGCTATTAAACCAGTAGAATTGAGTGGGGCTTGGGGGGAGGGGGGCTGTGGGCAGGGGTTACAAGTGGACCCTTCAATTGTGCCCCTGCTCCACCCAGCTCTAAATTAGTGCCTCCCTGCTTTAAAAAGTATTGTGAGTGTCTCTGAATGAGCTTGCCAGTCCATATGGTACGCAACTGCATTACTAACATCTATGCATAAAGCACCTATGTATACTTACTCTTGCACAGGGTGGTGCCTGAAATTCAAACATATCTTGTAAGCCCTGACACCAACAGGCACTAGGATCAGTCTGCAAGCCACTCCTCCATCACACGCTGAAGTTAGCCCCAAGGTAATGGTGTCGATACAGATGGCTTTTTAAAAATCTGCACTCAATGACGCTCTCCTGTGCAGAAGGCTGCTGATGCTCGATGAGCTGATGTACACCAGGTGCCTGACACAAGCCGCAAAGACCAATGGCCTGGAATATGCATGTGTGTATCTTCACACTGAGCATCGCATGTGTCGGGGAATTGGCAATGTGGTGAAGGACAGGCAGGTTAAAGGCATAGATGGAGTAAGTGCTTGTGTTGTTTATGTAACCATGACATTTGTCAAATGGTGGCAACATCAAGTCATTAAAAAAACAGACACTGATTCGGTGGATATTTCTGTTTCAGAGTTATACTGTAAAATAATGTTTGCACTTTGCTGTGTGCATGTCCTGCAAATAAAGTAGCTAACTTTCAGAGTTTAATTAACACAGACTGTGATTTAACTTGAACTCATGGAAACTTAAGATATATCAAAGTGTAAGACATTAAACAGGAATGTTGCTGAGCACATAGGCAGCAATAGTATTTACGACTGATGAACATGAAATTCTGCCGTGGATTACCTGATTTATACGTGGCTGATTTTCCTGAGACGGAAATGTTCGCATTGGAAATGCACGAAATCAAAATGTTCGTACATTTCCCATGCGAACATGCAGGTGTGTCCCCCGCAACCCCCGCTCACTATACTGAGTAGTATGAGCGTGATGTTGCGGGGGAAACCCCCCCGCCTGTTTTTTTTTTTGTTATGTCGGGAGAGCTGGAGGGGTGTTGTGGGGTTGACCACCTCCCCTCCCCCAGCCCCCCACAGACAAAAAAAATAATAAATTCAGACCGACCCCACCAAAACACTTAAACACATGCCACGAAAAGTTCGAACTTTTGGTAGTTATAACTTTTCGTGGTTTGTGTTTTAGGTCTTTTGGTGGGGTCTGTAATTTTTATTCGGACATTTCGTCCTATTCCTTCTGCCGCATTTTCTTTGTAAAATTATATCGTTAGTGTCATAACATTAACCACTGGCAGTGTGGTGATATACACTGCGTCACTGCAGTGTGTTCCACTAGGATTCCATAGGGAGAAACAGAGTTTGTGGCGGCGCCTTTTCCTTGCACACTCAAAAACATTATTTGACAGATGGCTCCATTGATTTAGGTGGGATAAAACACGCAGTAAACGTGTCTTATCGCCTCAAGCGGGAAAACAAATTGTGTGGGGTACGGGGTGCTGAGTTATCTCCGAGATGGCGTGCAAGTGAAAGGGGTGACAGAGCAGGTGAAAGAGCCACCCATCTCCTGCTCTGTGACTAATTGTTGCTTCGTCTCGGGAGTCTTTAACCCCAGGCCACTTCTTCAGCAATGGAGCAACTATTCCATTGGGCGATGGCAAGTCCAGTGTGGCGATGGCAAGTCCAGTGTGGTGTTGCCTGTCTGTGCCAAATTCTACCTCTCGTATTCTAGGTAACTAATGCACTAGAAGTTCTAGCAACGTTCGTTACCTAGTATTCAATACTAAGTGCTCTAGTATTCAAGAGCACTTAGAAACAGGGTAAGCGGGCACGGCCACAACTTACCTCGGTCTCTGAGGCAGGGGACGGTCGTTGCATAAAGCAGTGCAGGTGGCTGCCTGACGTGCCAGCCTCTAGGATTAACACACACACATGCTTTTGCATAATTTAATTTGATAAAGTACTACATACAACGTGTGCGGCGGTAATGTTGTCGTTGTAAAAAGAAAGTGCTACTCACATTTGAAATCAGACTCAGTCTGAGAGCACTGTCTGACACACTGCATGATGCTTGGGCAGGGACATCATTTGGGAGTCACTCCCTTACAACGCCTGACTTGCCCTTTGCAACCCCTACCATATAGAAAAAAAAACACGTAAAAACGGTCTGTTTTTTTTTAATATAGGTGCCGGCTTTCTGCCTGTGATGTTGCGGGCAGGGTCAATGGGTCTTCTCCTGTGGTGAGCGCCACTGGGTCTCCTCCCGTTTTCAAGATATCTGTAATTTGCAACCACGAAAAGTTACAGGTCTTGAAAGCACGGGTGCAGTGGTCTGGAGGAGCGGTTCTAAATGACATTGGGTGTTTGCTTCCTCTTTCAGTTCACATACAAGGAAACACCTCACCAAACATGAAAGCAGCTTTTCCAGCCGTAGCAGACCCGTAGTGCGCCCTAACCCGTCTGCCAGTGCTTTTGGTTTCTTTAAAAAGCTGGTTGAGAACATCCATCCAGTGTTTCTCTCCCATGGTACTTATGCAGAGGAAGCCTCCGCTCGCAGTCAGCAGAGGAGGCAGAGCCAAGCACCCTTCGATCTCTGTCGACTGTCGTGCCTTTCACCACACTGGCATTTCCTTCGAGTTAGTGCCCCCTGAAGTGGAGGCGAGGTCCTTCCCATGCCCGCCGGGCTGTGTGGCAAGCTGCAAGGTTCCACTTCAGGCATGCCACAGCAATAGGACATTGAGCAGTGCAATTGGAACCTGTGACAACACACCCAGCATTGCGACTCCCAGCAGATGAGTGCTCGAGTCGGCCATGGCAAGCAAAGCAATACTAATGAGAAAAGAACCCGTGCCAATAAAAGGTCTTGGCAGACATCACAGACCCCAAGGTGATGCGGTCATCTCGTCTGCAAACGCGAGGACGCCGCTAAGAACGCCGTAAACAGTTCATGTTTAACCATGGGCGGTATAACACGCATGCCACCTATGAGCTAATCGATTCGCAGTGTTTTCCCAGGCTGGTATGGCATAGAATGAATGGACGAACCACCCTTGCAATGACTTTGTCTAATCAGTCCCTTATAAAGGCAAGTTGTTTGATAAGTCCAGGTTCCTTCACGGAATTATCAAGGCCATCTACGTGCTTAGAACCTCTGAATGGAGTCTAAATAAACCTTGGATGCCGGGCCTGGGCACATGGTCGCAGTTTTTTTTGTTGTAAATGTACTGAATGCTGTGGTGCAGAAAGAGGAACCATTTCACTGAAGCCAGAGGACCTCACGTGCCTGTCAGACCTGGCAGTTGCGGCTGCAGCCTGGGCAGTGAAGCCACAGCCCAGGAGTTTGCAAAACAGGTAGGATGCATGTCGCATTCACCATGCATTTGATGTTTAGTTCATAGAAGAAACAAATTGGCTTTTATGTGTTTTTAAACAGTTGAGAAATGTTGGCAGCAGCACCATGGTACCTAAAACATTCCGTTCCAGTTATCTTCATGGCCTTGGTGAAAACTCTGATCGCAATGTAAACAAGCATTGGCAAAGCCAATGTCTTTTTTCTATCACATGCCAAGTGCTTTTCCACCTGCTCCCATAATGCCATTGTATCCCTGGCACAATCACCATACCTTAAGCAGGGATGGCGTCAGGGCCTTTCAACTTTTTCAAATGAAAGGGTCCTCGAGCCGCAGGGGGTGCCCCAGCAACTGCCCCGCCATATTGCCAGTCACCAGTCTTGAAACATGACAATATATTTATTTCTCTATTTTTGTTCTAGGGCTTAAAATGTGCGCTTTGCAGCACTCTCATTACAAGCTGCATTTTCTCTTCCATAAGGATATACAGAGGTGTTATAACCTCATTGCCTTCTAACACTGGTTCCTCCACATCAGCCACTTGCGGACAAAGAAGGATTTAGAGCTCTTCAGTGGGCATTTTGTGTTTAAGCTCCCTGATGGCAGAGGGCAAAGTCAAGAAAAGTTACTTTTCGAACCATAGGGCTCATTACAAGTATGGCGGAGAGGTAAAAATTTGTCGATAAAGGAATTACTGCCACTTTTCCCACACCGCCATACTAGTATGGCCCTGGAGTGGGGGATATAGCATCAGAGGTAAATCCTCCCACTTTCTGTTGAAAAGCGGCAAAATCAGTGGAATTACCACAGTGGTAATTGCGCCGGTGGTAATTCCACCAAAAATGTCTGCGATAATTCCGCCAGACCAAGTGGCGGTAACAGTAATTCCGTTGGGTGGTATTCCAGTAGGATTTACCACTGGAATACTGCCCAACTCGTGATGAGGCCCATAATACAGGTAACATTCTAAGACTGTCACCTACTATCTAAAGTATGCATTTTCTATTGCATTTGTATTTCCATTTAGTTATTTAACGAGTGCCCTATTTACAACATTTGTAACATACAATTTTTGTTATTGTCATTTTTGGGGGAGAGGGGAGCCAATGATCCTTTTGCAAAGGTAGCGGGCGCCCCTCTCTCGAAAGAACAGACTTGATAACCTGTTCAGTGGTTATTAACCACTTGAGAGTTCGCAGCCACTGCTTTTACTCACTGTGCCTTTCACAGATGGGAACTATCCATTTGCATATCAGTCTTTGTCCTGCCCAGGGGCAGTCCAGCACCGAAATGCAATGGCAATTCCAACCTGAACGAGAGTACCACCAGCAACCCCATACACGTGTTTCACCCTTGTTGGGGATCATCAGTGAGGTGAAGCTGATGCCTCTCTAAGCACAGTGAGAGGGAGACCACGTCTGGTTGCCCCCAGGAGACCTAGGGTTACCAATCCCAGGTTCCTTGAAAAATAGTTTTGCAAAGGTAGCGGGCGCCCCTCTCTCGAAAGAACAGACTTGATAACCTGTTCAGTGGTTATTAACCACTTGAGAGTTCGCAGCCCCTGCTTTTACTCACTGTGCCTTTCACAGATGGGAAATATCCATTTGCATATCAGTCTTTGTCCTGCCCAGGGGCAGTCCAGCACCGAAATGCACAGTGAGAGGGAGACCACGTCTGGTTGCCCCCAGGAGGCCTAGAAAGGCACAGTGAGAAAAAGCAGTGGCTGCGAACTCTGAAGTGGTTAATAACCACTGAACAGGTTATCAAGCCTTGTTCTATCGAGAGAGGGGCGCCCGCTACCTTTGCGAGCCAATGATCCTTCCTGCCTGGCGTGCAATCTGGTCTAAGACCAGTCCTGCTTGGAGGACAGACAGGAACAGTTGAAGCAATGGTGAAAGCCGCTGCTTCTCTGCTTCTAGGACACATGTAGAACTGACTGCTCAGTCGAGCCTGGATCCAGCATCAGCGGCGTGTTGTAAAAGTGTCCTGCCACGTGCGTGACGTCATGCACCCGGAGGTCACGGACGTCGTGTGGCGACATGATGCATCCCTGTACGGATAAGCAGCCCAAAATCCATCTTGTTTTAAAACATCCTGTTTTAAAATGTAAAACAACAGTTGTGTATTTAGTATTTATTTATTTTTGGTGCCAAAAATTCAATAAAAACGAAATGCAAATAAAAATGTGCCGCCTTGTGATAATTTGCTGCTCTAGGCCCAGCCCTAGTCAGCCTTAGTGTAAATACATCACTGGTAATACCGCCCAGCTGTAATAGCGTTAGCACTAAGCGGTCCGGTGCTATTACTGCCAGATCACGGGTTGGGCGTTAACGGTAAATCAACATTCCCCATTGGGTCCCTTGGACGCAATGGGGAATTGTTGGTGCAAATACTGCACGCTAATACAGCCAGCGGTAATTTCACTGAAAACAGGGCGCTAAATGGGACTTTCACCACCAGAAAAAAGCTGGAGGTAAAACAGCCCATTTAGCGCCCAACTCGTGATAGGGCTAGCCCTTAAATGCGGCAGTACTACCTTTGCCGCCACATTTAAGGGCTACCGCCCAACTCATGATGAGGCCCATAGTCTAGAAAAGAGAGGACGATGGTTGTGATTGTGGCAACTCTGTGAGGGTAGGTGAGGTAGGGGAAGATGCGCCAGAGAATGCATAGGTGTAGATAGCAGGATTTTGACACTGAGTGGATGTGATGTGATAATGTCAGATCTCCGTCCACGATGCATCAAAGGTTTTTTACTGTTGTGGAGATAGGGAGGAGGGCCTAGGGAGGACAGCCAAGGGGTGAGTTGGGGGAAGAGGGCAGTCTTCCTGCAGATAATGATTTCAGTTTTTCCAGGGTCGAGAAGGAGGTGGTTGGCTGTTATGCATTGGTCGTTATCTGTGAGGAATGTAGCGAGGCCGGTGGAGGGAGATTTCCTTTGGGACCTAGAAGATGATTTGGATGTCCTCTGTGTAGTTGTAGCAAGACAGGCCGTGTAAACGGATAGGTAGGGTACTCAGGTAGAGGTTAAAGAGCAGGGGAGATAGAGAAGCGTCCTCTGGTACTCCGTTGGTGACAGGGCACAAAGTCAAGGAGAAGGGAGGCATGTGTGTAATTTGGGATCTGTTGTAGAGGAAAAAGGATATCCACTTCAATGTTGCATGAATGCTGCATCCCTGATGTTGAGTGCTGTGAGGGTGCGTGGTCAATGGTGTCAAAGGCCACCGAGAGGTCGAGAAGGATGAGTGCGGGCCAACCTTCCGAGTCTGTGGTTCTTCGGAGATCATCCCAGATGGAGACTAGATATGATTCAGTTCCTCATAGGCGTTTGAAGCCGGATTGGGCAGGGTCGAGGAGGAGGTTAGATTCAGTGAAAAAGCATAGCTGGAAGTAAGCTGTTTGGTCAATTAGTTTATCAATGAAACGGTTGTCTGAGATAGCCATGTAGTTGGTCGGTAGAAGGGGGTCAAGGGAGTTTTTCTTAGCAGGAGTTTGATATGGGATGTCTTGAAAACTGCTGGGAACGTACCTGAAGTGAGGGATGTGTTAATAATGGATCTTGCAATGCTGCTGGAACAGGTTAAGGAAAGGATATCTTTTAGGAGAGAAAGCAGGCAGGTATCTCAAGGAGATCCTGAGGGACGGCTGCTGGCTAGTAGCTTAAGGAATTCTGGATGGGAGATTGGAAAGAAGATAGAGAAGAGCGGGCGGGTGGTGGGTGGATCTGTGAGCCCGGGCATGGGTGCAAGGGAGCAAGGCTTTGAGCGCTGCTAATTTAGAGCTGATGGTGCGGGTTCTTTCCATTGCTATGTTGTTTAAGTGGTCACAGAGAGCATCACAGAGTGCTTAGGTGTGGTGATGGGGGGAGGATGTGCAAAGAGGGGCCTTGAATTCTGAGAAGATCTTGTGGAGTTCCCTGCTGGTGTAGGGCCTTTCAAGATTCTGTTCCAGTAGAATTATTTTTTGGCTTTCCAAATATCTGCCCTGTAGGCTCTGATCTGTTGGGCGTACGCAGTTCTATTCTGAGGTGAAGAGTCAGCCCTTCATCTGCATTCCAGGATGTGGCTTTGGGTTTTGAGGGATTTGAGGGTATGGGTGAACCATCTGGGTGAGGGACCTTGTCTGATGGAGGATCATCTGATCAAAATGGCTGATGGAGAGCTGACCTGCCTGGAGTGAGAGGGAGGGTAGGAAGGCAAGCAGGGAGTCAGCTAGGTCTGGAGTTACTTTGACCTTGTTCCATAGTGGGAAGCGGGTAGATGGTCCTGGGTTAGTCCGGGGCAGTGGGAGACTGGTCTGCGGTCTAGAGCGTGAAGAAGATGGCAGCGTGGTCTGTCCAGATTATTGATCAGGGAGAGGGTGGAGATCAGTTCGGAAGAACTGAAGATTGCTTCAAGTGTGTGGCCTGCAGAGTGTGTTGGGCCTGATAACAGCTGAGCCAACTGGAGGGCTTCCTGGTTGTCCAGGATAGGTTGTGTCACAGGGTTATGCGGGACATAGAACCAGGTACTGAGATCCCCTAGCATGGTGAGGGAGGTGTGGGTAACCATGATGGCTGCTCAGGAGTCGCTCAGGGTGATGGCAACATTTTTCTTGTAGCCTGGGGGTCTATATATGAGTAAGAAGCTGTAAGAGTGGGGGTGATGAGAAACTTCACTAGGAGAGATTTGCAGTCTGTGTTGCAGGCTTGTTCCTCGGAGTGTGAAATGGTGAGCAAGATTTGTAGAGGATTGCAATTCCGCCCACCCTGCTGGTTATGTTGTGCATGATATGGGTGTAGCCTGCAGGAAAGCCCTCATGCGCAATAGGTTGGACGTCCTGGGAGTACCAGGTTTCTGTGATGAAAAGGATGACAGGGCCTTCAGAGGATATTAAGTCATAAATGTTCTAACAATGTTTTGAGACAGATATGGAGTCAATTAGGATGCATGATAGTCCGATGTTAAGATGGGTGTTTGCTGTGAGGGGAGGAGGATTGAAGAGTGGACTGGGGGGATGGTGGTGGCTGGCCATAGGTAGGGGATGCAGAGGGGGGGTTTGGTGAGGGGGTGGATGAGGGCTTGAGCTGGGCTACTCTCGGAGGTGGGGGGATCCCATGGGTGATGGCAGTGTGAAGTGGAGGAGGGTTTGGGGGAGGGTGGGGTCGAGTGTGGTAGCTGTTGGGAGGTGAGGGGTTACTATGGGAGAGTCTAATGTCTCTGTTCCAGGGAGTGGTGAGGGATGCTGTGTGTATTCTAGGTTTGTGGGGGAATAGGGCATGTGAGGTGAGGGTCCTTAGGGAGTTGGCAGTGTGGGGGTGGGGAGTGTGTGAGAGGGTAGCTGGGTGGAGCCCCTGTTTTGAGGAGTGGAAAGGGGTGTGAGGGGTGTGGAAGCTGAGATGGGGCAGGGAAGAGGTGCTGGGCAGCAACTGGGGGGTTGAGTGGGATTAATGTTGTAAGGGAGAAGTCAGATGGGAGTCTTCTATGGTCAGATGCAGGATCAGGGTGCTGACTTCTAGTGGAGTGTCTGGTGTCAGTGCCTGGAGTGTTGTAAGATATGCTGAAGAGTGATTTCAATAGGTTGGGTGAACAGGGTGAGGCCGTGAGGGTGTAAGTGAGGGGGATATAATGGGTCTGGGAAAAAGCGTGCAGAGATGAAAGGGCCGGGTAGTGCAGTGTCTTTGTTTTAAGGGATTCTGGGGTGCCATAGGTTTGTGTACGTGTGTGTAAGGGTTGGCAGGGCAGCGGATTGAGGGGTAATTGCTAAGGCAGCCCAGGGAGTGTTTAGGGATGCAAAGGGTGGGACTTGGTTGAGTGGGAAAGGGAGATTGTGAGCGGATTGGGAAGGTGCTGGGTGCCAGTGGACTGGCAGGGAGGCCTGTGTAGGAGGGGCGTGATGGTCTGGGAAAGTAGGTGGGGGGAGGAGGGAATGTGTTCACCCAAAGGGGCCAGGAAGACGAGGGAGCGGAAGTGAGATGGGGTGGACAAAAAGCGGAAATATCACAACCCTTTTCCCCCCTACCGCCACCCTTGCTGGCGTGATGTCTGTAAAATTGGGGGATTTCACCACCAGAACCCCCATCCTCAGCTGCCCCCGCCTCCCTCACAAACCCAAGCATAATCCTACCCCCTGAAGACACAAACACACATGCAGACATAAACACACACTCAAACACACATAAACACTTACCGGTTCCGCCGCGATGGCTCTTCCTGGTCCTGACATGCCTGTCAGCGCCTGCGCACACTCGAGTGTGGCAGGGACATGACAGTTTGATTTAGAACGACCGCCCTGTGCGGTCTCAGAGCGGTCTTTCTAAATCAATCTTTTTTTCCCGATCATTATAAAACCACTTTTTCATTTAATACTGGGTGATTAGCCGCCTCAGCCTAGAAGGCTGGGGCCCGGGGGGGTCCACCAGCAGTCTTAGTCAAGTGCGATGTACGCACTAGCGCTGTGAGTGTGGGGAGGATGATATGGTATCTATGAAAAGACTGACTCCTGCTGTCACAATGTTAATAGTGATGAAAGGAAGCCCTGAGCTGGCAGTGGGCGATCGTGCAGACATGTTCTGGGCCACACCGCTTCTGCTGCTATTTTAAGAAAGGCCAAATGTGTCCATCTATTTAAGGGGTCGCCTTGACTAAGTGGGATAACTAATATGTCTCTTACAATGCGGAAGAGCATAGCTCCTTTCAATGCTTTGCTTTGTGAAATTTTGCAACGCTCTCAGGGTCAGTGTTGCTCAGAATTGTACTATCGCCACACAACTCATTGTTGAACTGCAAGTGGACTCCAATCACACATCTGTTCTGTGACTGTCCCTGATAGACGTGCTCTGTAACATATAAAGGCATGCTAGTCATCAAGCAAAACAAAAGTACCTTGCTCTTAATTACTTTCTTGGAAAATGTACTATCAATTTTGTTTCCAGGTGCCACAAGACAAGGGGGGGGGGTACATGTGAATCAAAGAAGAACAACAAAAACGGTTTTATTAGCCTTGTGACAATCCTACCGTGCAAGTGCATGATGGGGTAGAGAGAGAAGTGCAGGCATGGTGTACCCCCAGGAGTGGGGAGGGCAATTGCTGGTCAGGCCAAGGCGGCAAGTGCCAGGGGAAAGGGGGGGTGAGTGCGGCGGATAGAGAGGAACACGTTGGGCTAGTCTGGTGAAGGGAGCCCGAGGGCAAGTGCTGGCAAAGAAGGCTGGGGGGACTGGTAGGGAGTGGTCCGGCCTCTGTATGGGACGAGAGTTAGATCTCAACTATGTATTACTAATATCTGGTGGCGATCTAGGCACACACCAGGTCTGCCATGTTAGGAGCCAGGAGCTGGGACTATACATCACAGATGACTACACTGCTGCAGGGATCGGAGACTACTGATTCTAATAATGGAGTCAACGTTCTAGAAACAAAGCTAGGACCTTTGAAATCTTTACTGCTGATAGACCTTTGAAATCTCTACTGCTCATAGACAGTCCGTACTTTTAAAGACAGGAAAATGCATGTATTCATCCTACCCTTCTGCCCCCTATGTTGGAAATTGAGCTCTCCTTAATTGCAAAACCATATAAGTTGTTACCCTTCTTCCTTGCCCGTGAATCAGAGGATACCTCAGATCAGCTTCATCTATTATTTTGTAGCCCCTGAAACACAAGACGAGAAACCTGTAAGATATTGCAGCCTCATGAACAACTCAACAAGCACAATATCACTCATGATTAGCACGGACTATGCCAAAAGACAACACCAGAAATTGACTATAACAGTATCATCATTGCCAGTCCCAACTCTCTGAAACGACCCCATATTCTTCACAGCATTTTATAGGGGACCAAAGCCACACTCGGGTGCCACGCATATCACTACACCTCAAAACAACTGCACAACTGCCCCACCTGCCTCTGTAAGCACACTCGCTCAAAGCATTAACTCCTAAAGTATCATTATGTCATCTCTGTTCACCAGCACGCTCAATCTGCCCAGTGCTTCCAAGGTTCAGTAAGACAGCTC
Source organism: Ambystoma mexicanum (assembly GCF_040938575.1). NCBI lineage: Eukaryota > Metazoa > Chordata > Amphibia > Caudata > Ambystomatidae > Ambystoma > Ambystoma mexicanum. The sequence goes on along the minus strand of NC_090923.1, from coordinate 545,825,975 downwards.
ACGTGTTAAATGTTCCCCTCTGACATGAGGACAGCATGCACATTGCAAGTTCTAATCTCAGCAAGACTGACTCAGCCCTTCATTCTGTTGAGGTTGATAAAAGTGCAATGGGTAATTATACTACTACAGCACTTGGAAGCGTGAGCAATCCGGCATGAAGTGCTATACATAAAAACTGATATTATTGTTTTCCCTGATGCGTTAGGGCATGCCCACTGTATGCATGGTAGAAGAAATCGAAGAGGGGCTTTAAAATGTCACTGCACTTTATTATTTAGGGTGCAGTGTTAATTAAAATGGGTGTGGCCTAGCAACTACAAATGAGTTCAAAATAAAATCTTCAAAATACAAGGCTCATTATTGTCTTCTATTTATATGAATTTCCTTTTTTATGGCAATGTGAGCTAAGTAGCAGGACATTTCCCTTCCATTTGTCTAGCAGTCTGACAAAAATAATGTATTTTCTACCATTTGCCAGGTTGGCTGATAAGTAGTTCCCTATGGACCCCTACCCCAATCATTTTGCTTTGTTTTGGAACCTGTTCTGACTTTTGAGGGGGAAGTACAGAATTGAGCTGCCCTGGCCCTGCCTTTTGGTCATTTGCATTGAGGAAACAGATCAGTCCTTCAGCCTATCAGTACTGAGAAACTATGTTTCCCTTTTAACTTTTACACGTGTGTAACCTTTTTAACATTGCACACAGCATCTTACAATGCAGTGCAATGGGGATACTTTGTATCACAAAATTGTAAGAAGGTACATGCCCTCAAAATACCTCTGCACGCAGTGTTCAAAATATGCCAGCGAACCAGGGCATAGGCCACGGTAAGGAACGGTAAGGAATGCACTCTAATTAACAATAATATAAATGTATCAATTGTTCACAATGTGTAGTTCAGCATCAGACACTTGTACTGATCATAAACATTTCTTTACAAACATATTTAGGGGGCAAGCATAATTATGTAATCATACTACAGGCAAACGCCACATGGCCAATGCATTTCAGATCCATTGTATCACCCTACCCTTTTACAAGTGGTATTTTGGTTACTTGTATGCCTAAAGAGAAGCTGGTGGCAGCAATTATATATTTACCATTATGTGTTATTTCTAGTGTGCACATTTGCATTTACCATGTATGGCTATAAAACGTGGTTAGTGCACTAAAATAACCATGCAAACAGATTCTAGCCTGTTCTTTGGCCATATTGCAGTTTGGGCTTCTTCCTGCCTTGCCAGGTAAGGAAATCCTATATAAGGTCATGCACTTGCCTGGAAAGGCTGCTGCTTTTGCGGGCTAGTGCTGCCTATGTGTGTGTATGGTCCAGGAAGTGGGTGGGACTGTCTGGTCCCCCTCCATGTCTGAGGTGCCAGAGAGTCTGGTGTGGGGCATGAGTGAAACCAATAGTTGTCCCCGATTGGACAACTACTGGCTGTTTGAATGGTGCAGATCCTTACCATTGGTGGCTTGGACTTGCTTCCAGGCTGGATTTTGGATAAGAGGACTCCACCTGCAACCCTTTCCTCAGATCAGCATTGGAGCCAAGTATCCATCATAGACGAAAAGCCGACTGAAGATCCGAAGAGGACAGTTGAAGGGGCCTGGCATCCCTTCCTGCATCTGACAGAAGCCATTTGGATTACCTGGTGGTATGTGCCAACCAGTCTTGACGTGTTCTCGAGAATCCAGCCATCATGACCTTTCGGAAGTGTCCCTAGACCACCTGTTGGATTGTCCAGCTCTCCGGTGGGCTACCTCGCTAGAATCGTTGGCATTCCTGTTTGCACCCAGATCTTTGTTTGTCGCCAGCTTGTGGCATAAGTCGCCTTCCTGTTGAATTTCACCCTCCCAGCCTCAAGGGAACCTGTCCAGGAAGGACTTTTACAACCCCAACTGGAAGGACGCCTGCTGTTGTCTGTGAGCAGTGACTGTCACTGGAACGCGCCTTCCCTGTCCTGTGAAGTGACCTGAAAAGGGTGCATCAGTGAATCTGGCATTCCTCCATCGCCAAGGGTTGCTCTCTGCTGCTCGACGCGACCAGGAAAATCTTTGCACCCATAGCTCCTGGGTACCTTTCACCAGAACCAACAGCGGGAAATCCAACCTCCAGTGACCCCCAGTTGACCCATTAAGTCATATGGGAACATCGGAGTCAGGGGGTGAGTAAACGCAAAGCATTTGTCTCCCGCTGTCCTCCATAAAATAACATTGAGAACAAGTCTCTTTGTATCCTTGCATTCCACTGCCTTTTGGTCATTGAACCTGTGTAGTACAATCTGAAAGATAAGAACACATTTTATTGACCTAGTAACTTTGTTGCATCTCTTCTTTTGAGAAATCACCAACACAAGTCACTTACCTGCTACAGATACACTCTGGGGAGAAGCATTGTGGCTCCTATGACTTTTGGGCACAAAGCTCTATTTTTCTTAGGGACTGGACTGCTGAAGGTAGGGAATATTACTTATGACTTGGCTCCATCTTTACTGCACCATTTTACTTACCTCCTGTACTGATTTAATTCATTGAATGCAGTTTAAGAATCTATGGCAGATGTATATATGTTTATTATTGAATATTGTGTGATAGTATCACCTGCTTGTTTCATTTGCAGAAATGACTATTCAGTGACTTTGCCTGGACTCTGCACTTCAGGAGTGCACTTTGCACGGTTCCATGGGTCGGGGTTTGTGTCGGAAGTGCAAATTCACTTCGAACCGGGCAAATATTCCATGAATCGGGCCCTGTATTTTTAAGTTGAAAAACAGAAGTTACTGTCGGTCCTCATTTGAGAAATAATTTTTTAAAACCTAGCCATTATTGAAATGAGGGCGGGAACTACTCATAACCCCTTCTGTGTGCCCTGGCGGCCTTGGCGGGGGGTGGAGAAGCGTAGAGGTGAGCGGGAACAATCCGGCAGCCGGTTAAGTGATCGTAGAGGGTGAGAAAAGGGAACAATGGCAACCCCCTGCACTTAAGGTCTGGTTCTGTATCCCTACAGTCCCCCTACCAGCACTTATGTCTGCTCTTACCTTGAACTTGTCACCATCAGGCCGTTTTTATTTATCGTATTTATTCTTCTTTCCCATGTACTGTACTTTCCCCTTTCCCTGCCCCCTGGCACTCTTCCCTTTCTCCCTACCCTCGCACTTGCGCAATCTGAATGACACCTGGCCTAGTAGGATCGTTGTCTGTCTTCCACTGTTTTCCCCTCCCTTTCCTCGTCGCGCCTTGAAACACTTGTGTATAGGCGCGTTATAAATGCCATATCATATCATTTTCGGTGTGTGTGTAAGGCCTAGAGTAAACATTTGTATACATACCTGTCTACATTGAATTATTGTGTGCTTCAATGTGTGGACTCATTGTGGAGCCCTGTCACCAATCACACTCTCCTAAGAATAGCGTGACTGCTCTCCATGTTTACCTTGATTGTGTGTTGCTAACCTCTCAGAGTTCCCTGTTCATTATACCTAGGGAGGCCTGCTGAAATCTGTCCACCAGGCCAGATTCTAGAAATCCATTTTAACAGTGTGTCCCGATTCCTGTTTTGTGTAATGCTGCATATAAATAACACACATTTTTGGATAGTTATTCAGACTCTTCCAACTTAAAATACTACCAATTTGAAGTTATTTAAAAGGATTATCAAGCCATCTTAGTGTCTATTTAAGTCGCACTGAGCAGGCACTTTAGTGTATGGCATGTGCTCCATAAAGAGCCCAGGTTTAGAGAAGGGGTTTTGTTTCCTTTATGAAAGAGAAAATGTTCAGACTTCAATTACCTAGTAAATGTATTTGTTGTACTTCACAACATAGTGCTAGGAGTGAGCACTTAAGTTAACAGTGATCCATCTCCAAACATCTTCCATCCCCTCAAATAAATTGAGAATCAGGTCGGGTTTTCTGCAGGTCTGTGACTCGAAGGCAGCCAGCGAGGAGTCCTTGCAAAACAAAAGACCCCAGTGGGGTGGTTGGGGACTATGGGCGCTGGGTCCCAACTTTCTGCCAGGTGTACACCACTTGATTTCTCTTGTGCGCACTGTACTCATGATGTGCTGTGTAATATTAACAGCATGCATGCAGAGGCGAGATCAAGTCTGATCAGCACTTGGCTCGTCTGGGAGACTCGAGATCACAGGAAAAATGTTTTCTCTGCCCTGGCCCACCTAAAACCATGTGTCTGACGTTCTCATTATGCCTCACTACTCACCTAGAATAGTCCATTTCTAGCACAGTCACATTGACCTTGCTGCATCTACACCTGACTCAAAGCAACCTGGTCATACACCTAGCATTTATAACCAGACAGCTCCAGTAAACCCAACAGTAAAGAAGCTGGGCTCAAACTACATTAAGGTGAGATTTATTACAGCCCAACACACTCGCTGCACACCACACCCACCTCCAACATAGACTCCCATCACATTTTTCAAAATTCATACTGTACTTCTCAACTGACCTGAAATACTTCAGCTCAACCAAACCCATACATTTCTCAAACTACAGCTATGTCACATAGCAGCGACTCATTATCCCAGCAGCCCCTAACTCCTAGCGCTTCCCTGACCACATGAGATTCATCAGATGCCATCTCATCCCATCACATCCTTAACCAACATATGTTTTGACTCACCATCCCTCCATGTAGTAATCACGGTAAAGAACTTTCTGACCGAGCTCCTCTCGTTTCAGTCTGCGTGGAAACTCGAACCGTGTGAACTCATGAGCAAGGAGCTTGGGATATACAAATGCCTGCAATCAAACAGACAGTCATTCCTAATCTCACTCACATCAATATTTTCCACTCATAAAACTTTCACACATAAGGTTTCAGGTGGCAAGTTCCATTAAGTGTGCACTTCACCATATATTGGGATTCACCTCTTACAGGTCTCCAGGATGGTATTGGGGAACCCTGCATTGCAGGAACCCTGTACAGTCTTACATTTTGTTTACATGACCTATCTACCAGTAAACGTTATGGTGTTAGTGGGTTCTGTGCTGTTGACTGTGCTCGGCTTCATATATTATTTACTCTACAGAGCATCAAGTTTTAGTAGGGAGCTCTGCTGCTTTAGCCATTGTCTTTTACACCATGCATGGGGGTCCAATGCAAAGCTACAGAGCATGGTAGTGGTGGGGTGCTCTCATCAAACAACCACAATAACTAATCTCCTCTACCCACTTTGTGGTTTTGAGGATGCTGTGCTAATTTATAAAATGGGCATGGCTAATCTCCCAGCACCACCGCAATATGCTATGTGATGCTAGCAAGTAGCGTGTTTGTGGGACACACATACCCAATATACCCTTTATGCATGCAGATAAAATCTAGATAAAGAAATACACCTACCAGGTGCTGGATTCTCTTTCTCTCCACCTCTGGCGTAAATTCCGAGCTCAGCTGCAGGAGGCTCTGCTTCTGGATCAAAAGTGCCCTAGAAGGGAACCATCAACAGGTACATTGTCAGTCTCGAGGAACTGCAAAGAATGCCATGAAAATGCACGTGAAAGCAAAGTCCCCCTCCCCAAATAGGTTTTCTGTCTATGTAAGACAAAGAGGCAATTTTGATAAATCGTCCTTTTGCCTCATTCTTTGCCGATAGCTTAGATTTTTTCTCTGGTTCTTGGCACCCATCAATACTTATATTGGAAAGCGCTGTGAGTAGTGTTAAAAAGTGACTGGTCAACCCATAGTATGTTTCAGTAGCCACAGAGATATATAGGGACAGTGCTTCATCAACCCACATCACTTCTTATTTTTAGGACAGTCCATTAACCTCCCAGGGCCAAAGATTCGCAGCATAATATGCTGCTAGGAGAAACGTGATGTTAAGGTCGTGTTATGTGACAACATGAGCAGATGTTGGCCTGACCCTGCAGTGCTTTTATTACACTGAAGATTCAATGTTTGAAAATCTTGCTAGAAACTATCATGGGCTTTATTGAAGCACACCACGTCTTTCATATTTTGAGTTTCAACTTTTTTAAATTCATTACCAGCAGCTGATTAGCGAACCATCACCTTTGTTAAGGGAGACTATCGCATTTAACGATTATAGGTGAAATGAAGCAAACATCAATTTATCCTAATTTCTTAACATTTTTCACCTGGAAATTGGCAGTTTTGCTCTCCAGCATATTGGCTTGGAGCTTAATTGAATTTACAGCATCCTACCTCTGGACCAAATTATTTCACAGAGGGCCATGTTTTATTAAGTCCAAAAGTTCTCAGGCAAAGTTCAGCAGGTCCGAGGCGGTGCACCTTAAGCTCAACATAACATAAGCGCTGTTTTATTAAGTGGCCATGCACAGAAAACATGTAAAGAGTATTCTGGTAATAGATCTGGTCCCAATTCCATTTAATCTCAACAACCCCCACCCACAAACTGCCTTTCAGAACACCCTTTGAAACACAGACCTACAAATCACCAGATACAACATTGTATCTTGATGGAAATAAGGTACTGAGACATTCTTATTTTATGGGAATCCTCAAAGCCAGCAAGAATCCAACAAGAGGGATAGTGTCTTGCCTCTCCGGTGCTTATAAATCATATATATATATATAAGTGATTATTCAACCAGAGCCAAGGAAGTGTTTTTTTAGAGGCACTTTGCATGAGAACAGATTTGTTGGGTGCCTGCAAATGCATCTTCACATGCCTTCTGAAATCTCTAAGCATTCAATGCTTTAAGTTTGTGCGGCTTGTGACAACTGCAAGAAATTCGTACCCTTTCCCCAGGGGGGAGTCTGCCCCTTTGGGACTAAGGAGGTGAGCCTGCTACGCATAACACCACGAAGGGGACTGAGCAAGTGGGATCACAATTGAGGTACCACCCCCCTTAGAATACAGGCAATACCAAGATAGGAATATTTGTTATCATCCCCTATTCCAAGAAGACAGGACCTTTGTTGGTTATATGAGAATGTAATGCGCCTTGAATATAGGTGCAGTATAAATACATAATAAAGAAGAAGAAGCCAGGAAGGCTCGGATGGTCTCAAACGAAGAGACCAACCTGTGGGCTGAGGCGCAAGGACCACTGAACACCAAGGGGAATGGAAGAGAAAGAAAGGTCCCGACGCGGACAGCCATCAAGAGGAGACAAGCCGCCAAGGACGCCGACCCCGAATGCTCCCTGTCTGCCCGTGGAGGAGACTGAGAACAAAAAGGTACGTAATGACTCTGGGAGACATGGAAGGGGAAGGGAAGGCCAACCATACTCCAGGGTGGGGTACCCAAAAATATACCCTTGGGTGTAGTTAGAACGAGCATTCCCCAAAGTGGGGTGAGATAAACCGAAGCTCAAGGCGGGCTACCAGAAACCATACGCTAAGGTGGGGTGATAAATAACATACCCCAGGTTGGGAGGGAGAATGAGCATACCACAAAGAGGGGCGAGATAAACTGCAAACCAAGGAAGGCTACCAGAAACCATACCCCAAGGCATGGTGCCAGACAAAATACCCCAGGGCGGGGTAGGAACGAGTGTACACCAAAGCGGGGTTGAGAGAAACTATTGCCTCAGGGTGTACTACCAGAAACCAGAACCTAAGGTGGGATACTAGTTACTTGGCCTCAGAAGGGACGAGAAGGACGACACCCCAGGGTGGGGAAAGAGAGAGCAACCCCCAGAATGGGGATCCAAAACCCAAGGAGCGAGAGAAGGTGAGAACAAACCAATCCTAAAATGGGATACCATAGAACAAAAGCCAAGCTGGATTGAACACCTTGATAGGTCCAATAAGGATAACCAATACTGGAGAGAGCTGGATAAGACTCCTGGGTGCGGAACCCAGGGAACATACCTGACACTGAATAGTGACTGGGGCATCAGCCCAAGCTGGATCGCAACCAGAGACTGCCAGGATCCTTTTGATAAAATGTACCACGAAAGATATTAATCAGAGACTATGTTACTTTGATATCACCCGAAGAGGGAGAGAAGGAAAATATAAATATTAGTGACTGGAACTCTGAATAGGGCCCAGAGCCTGCACTACCTTTGACGAGGAGAGATCACTGGAGTGGGGGTCAGAAGACAGTCACCATTCAGTGGTTGGGGGAAAAGACATTCTTGTGTTTATGTTACATTTTCCTTGTGTCAAAGTATTAGGCTCAGGATCCACACTAGAATAGGCTTTCTGGACAACAGACAGTTTACTTTGGAGGACATCTTGATGGGTACAAACATTTTACTTTATAGGATATGGCTCAGGAAATCAGGGACGGAGTTGGGTTTAAAACAGTGAAACAATAAATAACCATTAAAAAGATGTCTGAGTGTCCGTTTTCTGATTCTGATTTATCACAGGCTGTTGTCTATTTCTGTCTGAATTAATGTGAATGTGTGTTTATTTACATGATAAAGGTGTTTGTTGCTTTGGTTGTTGTTAAGATGGATTTCTAAAGTCAGCCCTGGGTGGAAGACTTTAGGAGGTACCGTAGTTATGGTGAACAGGGAAGACACTGAGAGGTTAGCCAACACCCAGTCAAGGTAGTGTGGTTGGGCAGTCAAGGCTTAGTCTCAGGAAAAGTGTGAGAGAGTGGTCTTAGGCTACAGAGAGTCCATACAGCACAACACTTACTAATTCAAGTTAGACAGTCAATGTACACAAATACAGTAGTTTATCAGGCCTTTAAGGACACACTAGAAGATGAAAATCACACGTGCGTATTGCAATCAAAAATCATATATGATATTCACTTTCAAAAATAATTTACTAGTAGAGCTATACTGGTTAGAGACTGAAATATGCCCCCACCAACCTCATGTGCAATCTAGCTCACTGAACCCTGACCAGTCTGGCATTTGGTAGCCTGTATGGTCAAGTGGACCGGCTGAAGAGCATGCAACACATTCCCAAGGTGTTTCACATGTGCTTCCCAAGTAGCGCTGAAAACTGCAATTTCATCAATATATTACATGCAGAAATCATCTAAACCATTCAGGAAATGGTTAACCAACCTCTGGAAAGTGGCAGGTGCATACCTTAAGCAGAAAGGCATTACTCCCTGCTAGTAAAGACACTCGGGTGTTGAAAATGAAGCTTCTATTTGGCATTTTCTGTCAGTGATATTTTCCAACACCCTGCAGTAAAGTCAAAGGTACTGAGATACTTTGCAGCACCCACTAACTCATTAGTCTGTGGAAGGGGATGAGCATACGTTTTGGTGACAGAATTAAGAGCTCCATTACCACACAGAAACTCATCTATATGGTGCCTTTCTTTGGTACCAATAAAATAGGACTGGACCATGGACTGTTAGAAGGCTCTATCATTCCTAGATGCAACATCTTGTTGACCTCAGACATGTTTTCTGATCTCACCTTGTCTGACATTCTACAGCTCCTACTTTTAGTAAGCACACAATCTCCAGTCTCAATGTCATGTTGACACTAAGGTGGCAACGTTGGAGTTAGTGAAAACATGGGGGGAAATTGCCTACGAAGTTTGCACCTCACCTTGTTGTTACGGAGTCAGTTAGTGGGACAACTTGACACCCTCAATGGACCTATCTGAAGGGCTGTATTGAAACAGGTCAGGGAGAGGTTCTGATTCTTCTTTTTCCTATCTGAAGCCAGAAGTAGGGTTCCCAATTCAATTCCACAGATGGAAGCCTTCAGCCTATTTACATGGAACACTTTAGAAAACTGATTAGGTTTTCCAATGTCGACTAAATAATTCACCTCACCTAGACTTTCCACTATCCGGTACGGACCTGTCCATTTGTCCTGCAAAGCCCTCGACATTAGGATTCATGATTAGGATTTCTTGGCATGGGGTAAAATTAACAAGTGAAGGTATCTGGACATACCAATGTTTCACCAGTGTTTACATATAATTAGAAATTAAGCTGCTGCCTCTGTCAGACACCCCTTGGTTCGGAACCCAACCCTAGTAGAGATGCTTAGTACTGCTCTAGCAACTGACTTGGCAGTTACAGTTTTAAGTGGGATGGCTTCAGGATATCTGGTGGCATGATCAACAACCATCAGTATAAACCTGCAGCCAGAGGATGTAGGAGGGTCAAGGGGAGCAAAAATGTCAATTCCCACCCTCTCAAATGGTATACCCACTACTTGGAGTGGCACCAATGGAGCTTAAATCCTTGTCCACTTTTGGCAGACAACTGACAAGTAGTACAACTCCTGCAGTGACCATTTACCTGGACCCCCATCTCAGGCAAGTATACATGCATGAATAACCTCTCCTTAATCCTTTTGATGCCAAGTTGACCTGCAAGGGGGACTATCTGCGCCAACTTCAGGAGGAAGGGTCTCACATACTGAGGGAACACCAACCTCCTATGGTCACCTCCTGTGGACACTAAGGCTTCACTATACTGTAACCAACCTTCCCAGTATATTCTATGTTTCCCAGGGGTTTCACCTCTCATCTAGGAACAGGCCTGTCTCCTGAGGTCTTCCAGAGATAGACAATCTCTCTGACCCCGACTAAATTCTTCCCTAGAGGTGCCCCCTTCAGCAAGTAAAATGTGCAGGTCCGGGTAATCATGGGGATTGAATACTTCAGATGACCCTTCTTTCTTGTCAGGTTCAAGGGTTTGTTCAGATACTTCACCTCAGTTGTAGGTAAGGCAGTGGAAGAACTTGTCTTCCCAGTTTTAGGAACCTTTGACTACTTGGTCTTGGGTTTCTCCTGGGCTTTAGGGTTCCCCTTAGGCGTGGCTAAGGTAGCATTTTTGGTTGCAACCTAGTACATGGTTGCTTTGCTGTATCATCTACAATACCAAAGTCCCAGCAGAATTCTACCTGGGACTTGCCTCTGAACACTTACAGTAATCTTAACCACTCATCCATTTACTGCAAGAGTGACAGGCATTACTGGGAAGCTAAGAGGGGGACCATCAGCCACCTTGATGGGCCTCAAAGGAGCTTTGGCCAGAGCCTCTGTTTTTACCAGTGTGGAATTCACCACAGGCACGCTGGCTGTACTGTCCCTGATAGCAGAGGTGTCTACAACATCTACCAGTATACTATCCTTAAAATAAGACTTGGTATTGTCAGGGAGGGTAGTATAGGCTACTTCTGTTCCAACGCCACAGGGCAAGAAGTCACAAGAGAAGGATGCTCCTGTGAGTACCTCTTCCTAAGGGAATGCCAGATACACAGAATGGACCCCAATGTCTTCCACTTATATCTGGGGTCCCCCTTCACATGGCCACTTGCTCCAGAGGTTACACAAGACCATGTGACTTATTACCTTTATGAAATATTGTGTGGGCCTCGTGGGATGCAGATTTTTCAGTAAACCAACTATCTTTCTCTTTATGCTTTTCCCTCCCTCTTCATGCTTACTAGAAACACTATTGACCTTATGGGGCAGTCTATGGGACACCCATAGATCAGCAGCAATGGCTAGTTCATTTTAATCTAACTATTTAGAATTTGCCAAATTCTGTTTCAGCTTAGGGGAATAGGAAGAAAACATATGTTCAAGCATAACAATATTTATCATGCCATCAAAAGTGGTTACTTTATGACCTTCAACCTAGCCACTGAAATTCTTCAAAGTATCATTCCCATAAGTTACCCAATTATTATTCTCCTTTTTCTTGTGGTCTCTAAACCTCTAGGTATTGGACAGCACTCTTCCCAGACTTTAAGAGCAGAGCTCTGCCTTCGATTTTAAAATCTTTTTTCGCATGATTTAACAACTCCATGATAGCACTGCAGCCCTTCCAGGGTAATCTGCTGAGAGGCCAAGAACAGTTGTCAGACTCATTCACCATTTGTACCTCACAAGCATACTCAAATGCAGTGAATCAATCAATAATGTCATTTTATCACCACAAACATTCACCAGATCCTAAGAAAATATTGGATGATCGGAGGACCCGGAACCATTACCAGACCCACTAGAAGAGCCTGTAGATCCATTAAGTCTGCCCAACTCCAGCTGAAAAACTCTGTCCTTCCCTTTCTCAACCTTATCTGACTCCATCTTTACTATGTTTTATTTGATCTCCATTTCCTTGAACCTCAGCTCCTCCTTCCTCAAATCAAAAATAACTTCAGCTTTAGAGGACTGAGATAACTATTTTAAGAACAGGACCATTACTATTAGGCCCTGCTCCAGCATCTTCTACACCGCTAGCAACAGGTTAAGCATTTCTACTAGCTTTCTGGTGATCTATTAGTTTCTGTACTAGTTCAGCATTAATATGAGGAGGTAGGTAAACCCTTATCTGCACACAATAATGTCTTTAGATATTCCATTCTGTGCATTGCAAGAGTATTACTAGTATATGTCTCCATACTGTAAAATAGGTTATATAACTTGTATGGAGCTAACACCTTTAAAGTTTAGAGTTCTATGTACCAAGAACTATGGGCATTACTCCAGTGAATCTACACTGAGTGACAAATACTTTATCCCACCACTGTCACCAATTTTAAGGTGATTTTCCAAAATCGGCCCCAGGGATGCATTATGGGCGCCTACCCTATTATGATGAACATGGGGACAGTGAGAGTTTAGCCAAACCAAATCAAGGTAAGGTAGTAGAGCAGCAAGGCTTAGTCTCGGGAAGGGTGTGAGAGTGCTCCAAGGCTACAATGAGCCCACATGGATCAACACCAATAATTCCAGTTAGACAGATAAGTACAAAAGTACAATTAATTATTAGGCCTTTAAAATACACACTAAGCTAGTAAACCATCTAGTCAAATATTGGCACACCAATACTATAAACCAGATACATACATTCACCCTTACGAGATATAGAATAGCATTTGATTCAATAACCAGAGCAACACTGATAAGTGCGCAGATTAATTACAAATAGTAAAAGACACATCAGGATAATAAAGCTAACCCTCAGTTTAGGGGCTTGCACCCAAAAGTCACCAGTTCCAAAGTAGATGCTTCACAGCTAGGTTTATTAGGAGTTTGACAACGTCAGTGGTTTTGATTAATAAGAGTCAAAAAGTTAGATAAAGTTAAGGAAAGTAAACTGACTCAATCCCATTCCTTCGGATAGTCCTAGGAAGGGGTCCTTAAACAGGCCTCCACTGACAAGCCAGAAAAGAGTGATTTAGGGACAGTATTTTTGTCCATGTAACCCTATGGAGGACGGCGGGAGGGGGCAGAAACAGGTATGTAAACTAAACCCCAGGAGTCTGATTTATCCAGAGACCACTGCTGTTCCAGAATCCATTGGGAGCATAATAATCTGTGCTTGGCCCCATCAAGGAAGGCTCAGGGGTTGCGGGTGCAGAGGTGCCTTTGGGTCGCAGAATTTAGTTTCGGCCGGTCACAGTACTTAGGAAGCCATTCCAGACAGCTTCCAGCAGAACACCCAAACAAAGGAAGGCTGAAGACGTCTGCAGACAGACCTCCTCAGTTCAACCCCAGGGAGTGAAGAAGATGGATGCAATGTGAGTCACCGTGGTCAGGCAGTGACAAGCGATCTTTAATGGATGAACAGAGGAGCAGTCCCAGCACAGCTTCTGTTGATGCAAGAAGGCTGAAAATGCAGGAGCAGGCATCTTATTGCACAAGTTGAAGATCCTCCAAGTTCCAAGAATGCACTCAAAACAGCGACAGATAAGTGAGGTAGCCCAGGAGAGAGCTGTTCAGTCCACTGTTTGGTCCAGGGACACTTCTGAAGGCCCAGAAGGTACAGATGTTTGAGCAGGGATCTAGACTGGTTATTTCCACTGATCCCGAGATGAAAGCATCGACAAGGATCTTCTTGAGATCAGGCAGAGGAGCAGGGCTTCACCGAGAAGCCACTGGAGTGGATGCTGGTCAGCTGCACGAGTCGTCCTTGGGCTGTCAATCTGGCTGCTCTTCTTTATAGAGGACTTGGCTATGACAATTATCTGTAGAATGGCTGCAGAAGCCCTCCTTATCCAAGATTTAGACTGGCAGCATGCCCAAGCCCGCCAATGGTAAGGATCTGCATCATTGAAATAGGCACTTGCTATCCAACCGTGGATAGCCACTGGCCAAAACATCTTCCCAGCAACATAAATTCAGGGACCCCAACGTGGACTGGGACTAGATAGCCTCAGGCCCCACATTCAAGCTCATACACAAAATGCCCCATTCCCCACAAACGCAGCAGCTTTACTCTGGAAAGGGCATCCCATATATGGCATTTCCTGACCGGAGAAGACAGGAAGGTCAAGGAACAATATCGCCAAAGGACAAACAGAAACCTTGTTGCACATCCATGCTAGGGTGCTAACCACTGTGAGGATCCAGGAATGAGGAGCGAACACAGAAGACTCATGGTTTTGGGCCATAAACCTTTATTGAAAAAAAAGGGGTTGGAAAATGCCTCTCTGTCCCTACTCTGATAGGCATTTCCCTACCTAAAACAAAACGAAGGGTCTGCCAAGATGTCCAAAGCAAAATGTTCTGTGTCCAAAGTACTATTCTGGCACTCACATTATAAAAATGTACTCCAATGTGAAAGGGGAAATGTCTTTGGCCTTGAGTAACATACACATGTTCAAAAAGGAAATGTGTAACTCCAACACAAAACGTCCAAAAGGATAAAGTTCACAGTTCCAGAGGATGGTTCCCTTCCCTTGGATTTCTCTTTATACTTTTAAGAAAATCAGTTTCTTGAGTTTCTTTCCATCAACAACACAACTGGTATGGAAAACAACTTGGCTGTTAGTTTGAGTATCGGTAGGATACCTGCCAGGTTTCTTCTCCTCTTTAATATATTCCGACACAGTCTTTGGCTATTCCAAATATATCCTAATCAGGACTTCCTGGTGTGATTTCATTTACACACTGTCCAACTTGACCTGGCCTGGTATACTTTCTTGACAAGACTTTCCTATATGAACACACTTGCAACTTGAACCTGCCTGTTATACTCGGGGCTTTTCTCATATGAATACATTTGGAACTTGAATCTGCCGGCCAGGGCTTCTCTCATAGGTACACTGTGCACACTTTCGCTTACAAACTTCAAGTCTCTTGTATTTACTTTGTTCTGTTTCTTTTTTTTCTTAACATCTTTTTATTGACTTTTAAAGTAAAGAACACATAAATCAACAACATACTACAACAGTTTGTATGACCCGTTACACGGGAGGGGTCTGGCACAGTAGATATATTTTGCCCCTCCTTTTAGCTCCCTCTATGCCCCCCACCAACCCGCATACACCAAAGCAGCCCCCATCCCCCTCTATTGTTCACTGGTCACCCCATATATCTAAATTAACATGGCACATATACAAGGCGCTATTATACTTGTCTAAATATATTCAAATACGTATATTCAAAGACCTCATTTGATGTATGCATCAAACTGTTCACCGATTTGGTCAACTTGTGTGGGTCTACCTCGTCTCCTCATACCCGAACATTCTAGTGCACACATTTTAAGGATCAGGTCTAGGCAAGCATGTTTCATTGGGATTTTTGCCACCTTCCAAAGCATAATTAATAGCTTGCGTGCTGAAAACATTAGTGTGTGTGCCAAGGGTCTCACATTGGAGTCTGTGTTCCAGTCTGTGTTATTGGTGCCAAAGAGCATGGACCCGGGGCAAGGTCAAGGGAAGTATCAGGGATTCGAGAGACCATTTCGTGTATGTGCTTCCAATATTTTAGTACAGCCGGGCAGGTCCACATAATATGGCCCATCGCAACCAGCCCTCCGCATTGGAGCCAGCACGAGGGGCGATTGTACCAAGCCCATACAGTGTAATTTGCTGGGGGTCTAGTATAGACTCTGGATTTGCTTATATTGGATTTCCTTGTTGTGTATATTGCATGTCATCGAAGAGATTTTCTCAAAATAGTCATAAATATCATCCACGTCGACTGTGGCATTTAGGTCACTAGACCATTGCGTTGATAGGATGAAATTGAGTTTAGCATTGTTAGGGGTGCATATGGTGTAAAATGACCGGCGTTTGGGGTATTCAGTAGGGTTTTGCCCCATTTCTTGTTCACCTGTTGAGGGAGTGTCTTGTAGTGTCTGTTTGGTTGTGTTTGTCTTAATCACTCCTTGAATGGTGTGGTATTGTATCCACTGTGACTGTTGGATTCGGAGTATCCTGCAGGCCCCTGGAAACCCCAATGATTGCTCCCCATCAAGTAGGTCATCAATTCTGATTTCAGGCCAAAGGGAGTTTTGGTCTTTGTGCAGAACGTGGTTGAGGCCTATTGAAAGGATTGCGCGTACACAAATCCAGGCTGGGTCAGTCCGGGTATCAGTTCCCAGTGATGCTCTCATTCTATGGCATTGGGTTAGTGTTGGGCCGAGCAGCAGGTGTGTTCTGATTTTTTCAGGCAGTTTATTCTGGGGGATGGCCAGGATTTCAGCTCGCGTATATGGCGACATCAGAGAGAGTTCGATTTGGCGCCAGCTGGATGTGTCTGAAATGTCTAGCCACCTCTTGGCCCAGCATATCTGGGCTGCTTGGTAGTAGGTTCGCCAGACCGGCACTGCTAGGCCATCATCACTTTTGAAGGCTTGTAAGATTTCAAGCCGAACCCTGGCCTTTTTGTCCTTGCAAAGGAATTTGGACAATTGTTTGTCCAGATCCGTAAACATTGTCTGCGAGGGAGCGCATGGAAGCATTCGTGCGAGATAGATTCGTTCTGGGAGTGAGTTCATCTTGAAAGCATTAAAGCGCCCCATCAAAGATCGTGGTAGCGTGTTCCATCTAGCAAAATCAGCGTATATCTTTGCCAGGGTGGGTGTGTAGTTCAGGTTTGCGAGTTCCTGAATGGAAGTGGCATTATGGATTCCAAGGTACGTGATGGAGTGCTGCTGAAGGCGGAAAGGAGCAATCCCTCCTGGCTCCCATGGTATGTCTAGTCTGATGGGGAGGGCCTTCGATTTTGACCAACTCACCTTGTATCCTGTCAACCGCCTGTTGATGTCTTTTTCGTCGGTCAGTGAGCTCCTCTCTCTGTCTCTGATGCTGAAATTTTGCTGGGAGGCCTGTCTAGTACGGAGGGCAAGCGCCATTAGATGAAGGGGTCTGTCAGCGTCTTGATAGTAGGTTTGGGACCAGCTAGAAAATTATTTTTGCATTAGCTGGGTTGTAATCTGTTTAAGGTCCCCTCTAAGTCTATTGAGCCGCTCTTGTATGGTGGGGTCGCGGGTCTGTTTATGCTGAGTTTCTGCAAGTGAAATGTCTGCCCCAATCCGGTTTACTCACCCCCTCCATCCCTTCATTTTATGGGCCCATTGCGATATGCGCTGCCCTTGAAGGAACGTTTTGAAGGCGTCCCAGCAGGTGGCAGGGGAGTATCCGGGTGTGCCAAAACAGGTCTATGCCCTCGCCCAGTTTTAAGGTGAAGTCAGGGTATGTTGGCGCTCTCAGGTTCAAACGCCAGGGCGGTCTGTCTGGGGGAGTATCCGTTATCCTAATAAGGAGGACCACTGGTGCATGGTCTGAAACCGTCATAGGGAGAATTGTCCATTGGTGAACGTGGGGGAGAATACTTGTCGGGCCATCCATTAATCTAGTATGGAGTACGACTTGTGGCAGTTTGAGAAGAATGTAAAATCTTGGCGTAGGGGATGGAGGTGCCGCCATAAGTCTATAAGCTTCAGATCGGCCATGAATGCGAGTAGGGTAGCGCATTTGCGTGGGATGGGGGAGTTGGTAGTGTTGTGCCAGTCCCCACCAATGAGTGTGAGCTTTCCCAGATACGGTGCACATTTTGCGATTACCTGTGTAAAAACGTGGTGGGTCTCCCGTCAGGGCGTAGATGTGTAAGAGAGTAATAGGTTGTTGCCGGATCCGGCCTGTGATCAGAACATATCTTCATCTTTGTCAGGGATGGTGTGCAATGTATGGATTGGGACATGTTTCTGTATCAAGATAGAGACACCCCTATTTCCCCGGTGTGATGAATGTGCTGATATCCCAACCCAACCCCGATTTTGTTTCTCAGATTCATTTGCATCGAGAGGGGTTTTTTGAAGGAATGCCATTTTGCATTGCATGTCTCGTAAATTATTAAGGACTCATCGTCTCTTGATTGGGTGCCCCAGACCCTGCACATTAAGAGTTACCAGGCGTAGGTCTGCCATAGCCAAGGGGGCGGGGTCGTATAGCGACTAACACTGGGTAGGTCAGGGTGTAGCCATTTTGTGAATGGTTGTAACGAGTTAGGTCTTGGTGTGTGCATTTGTGTCGTACAATTAGCATAACAAACATGGCTATGAACACAGAGGTCATAACATTAACATTGGGAGAAACAAACAGTGTCCCAATACTACCTCGAAGCAGCCCATGCACTGAGGTAGGTGTAAGAGAAGCAACACATCCCCTCCGTCTCCCAGGCAGGGTGGTGGACTCCATCAGTGGTCGCCAGTAGACCTGGGGTGCCCTATTGGGGGGAAGGGATAGGTCCCTCAAGAAGGCAGAGCAGTGTGTTAACTGTCAATCGGATTCAGTTGCTCGTGATAGGGAGGTTGGGATGTTTGGTTGAGAACATTCTCCTGGAATACCGTAGCTTCCGAAGCAGAGCAGTTTGCGATGGCCGCTCGAGGGCACCGTAGACTGGAAGGAGGTGGTAAAGCGGGCAGTCCCATCTGTCATGCGCAGCAGAAAGGGTACCACCATGCGCATTGCTCATGCCAACAGATGTAATAACGCCCGCACTCTCATAGATTCCCCAACACGTAGCACCGCTAGGTTCTCCAAGGCACCCTCAGTTCCTAGCAGTAACACGTTACCTGTGGAGGGAGGGCCGCGTGAACAGTCCTTGTCCCGAGGCATGGGCGGAAGACGACCTTCATTGGGTCCCTCGCCTGCATTGGCAACTGCCGTGGAGGTTGCGAGCAGGCAGGATCAGCCGATTGCGATCATTTACTGGTTACGGGACGCTTCCCCGATCACGTGCTCTAACCTCCGCTTACGTGATCGGGAGCCGTTCATAAAAGCCGGACATTTCAAATGCTCGTTGCTTCACAGCTGTTTTCTCGCAACACTGTTCAGCGTTTTGACTCAAGACTTCACGGATTTAAGACCTCAGCTCACAGACTTCGGATTGCCATTTCTTTACTCCCTGGTTCTGTCATTGGTTCTGCACGGATACTCAGATTTTTTGACCTTTTGACAACGAATTACGGATTGCTGCCTCGTTTTCCCCTTGTTTTGTCATCACTCTACCGTTACCTGAATTCGACCTTTGGACTGTTTTGGACTTGCTCTCGTATTAACCCTGAACTGTTGCTGGTGTTTTCCAAGTGCTCCACGTCTTTCCAAGTGCAACAAATCCTTCAAGCATCATCCAGGTGTGTGTAGCCGGTACTTACAATCTGGTGCCAGGCTTCAAGTCACTGTTCACGCGCCCCCTTGCACGACAGCTCCCAATTCACAAGCTCATCCCGACTGGGTTTAGGTAAGTGCGTTTTCTGTATAGAATTAAACGCTTGATATCATTGTACTGTGCCTGTTTTGGGGTCCTCGGCGGCACCTGCTTCCTGTGAACAACAACCACACCTGTGGCCTCAAGGCTCGCACAGAGAGTGTTCTTGCCTTCTCTGTGGGGTCTCTGTGGGGAACTTGGGGACAGAGGTACTTATACTCTTCACGACACAGCAAGATCTGACAGACTGTGAAGCCACTGTAGTCGTGATGAGTATGGAGGCTGCAGCAGATGGCCCCGTGGCTGCATTGGTGCAAGCAATCACAGTATTGAGGGCAGATATGGCGGCCGCCAATACGACTATACACCAGCACCTATACTCCATTCAAAGCGCTCAACACCCCTTACCCGCTGAGTTTAGGGACGCCGCTGCCCAAACCCCGACAGTACAACCCGTTGTCCCCACTGCTGCACCACAAGTTCCTGCAATTGTACCCACTCCATTTCCACTAGCAGCCCCGGAAGGGTTTCATGGAGACCCCATGAGGTTTCGCACGTTCCTCAACCAATGTAAATTGCATTTTCTCTGTAGACCCCTGGCCTTCCCCGATTCCATCACAAAGGCGGCATTTACCTTATGCCATTTAGCTGGTACTGTTGCAGCTTGGGCCAACCCTCTACTCGAAAATGACAGTCCTGCTCTTTACGATTTTGAGCTGCTAGTGACAGAAATGACTCACGTTTTTGATACCCGACATAAGGCCCAGTCCCGAGATCTCGAGTTGTTGGACCTAACCCAAGGAAAAGGCTCTCTCACATCACCAGGTTCAATCAGTTGGCTGTCGAGACCTCATGGCCTGAGACAAAAAAGGCTGTGGTGTTCTATAGGGGATTAAGTAACTCCATGAAAGACCCTATGGCGGTCGTTCCCTCTCTGTCTACACAGCACACTGAATTAGTAGACCTCGCCCTACAGATTGACGCACAGCGTTCTGAACGCAAATCCGAAGCGGGGTTCTCTAATATAGCCCCGCCTTCCCCTTCCACAGACACAGCCGGTGAACCCATGCAAGTAGGCGGAATCCGCAGCCCTATTTCACCAATAGAGAGGGAGTGACGAAGAACTGATAATGCCTGCTACTATTGCTGCTTAAATGGACATTTTGTGAAAACCTGGCCCCGACGCCCCAAGCTAAAGAACCCGGTTTTTCGGAATGCTCGACCCTAGATCCGAGGGCTGGATCGCACGTCCTTTCCTTTCCCTCAGAATCAGTACCTGCCTTTGGGCGTGTTAGGCCGGTGGTTGTGCAGGCTACATTGAAACCCACACCAGATATCACTCATTCAGTCTCCATTGTTATTGACTCAGGTGCCAACGGAAATTACATAGACATCATGTCAGCAGGGTCTTTGAATCTTCCTTTGGTTAACAAACATTGGCCAGAGCCTGTACAAGCAGTTGATGGCACGGCCCTGACATCCGGCCCGATCAGGCAGCAGACAGCTTCACTCACGTTGAACATCCAAAACACCTACCAGGAAACCATTTCATTCGATCTAATTTCCATGCCACAGTTTGGTCTGATCCTGGGCATTCCGTGGTTGAAAGAGCACAACCCATTGATTGATTGGAAGTCTGGGCAAGTCCATTTTGAGTCTGAGCTATGTCAGAATCTTTGCCTCACTGCACCTGAGGGCATTGGGTCACCCCCGCTTGCATTGGGTGCCATCGCTTCCACTTCAGAGTCCCACCTGGTAGCGGCTGTTGCAGCAGGTATTCCCGTAGTGTATCAGGATTTCCAGGAGGTTTTCGATCAAGGTTCTTCTGAAGTCCTTCCTCCCCATCATCCTTATGACTGCCCTATTGAATTAATCCCCGATTCCGCCATTCCTTCTGGACGAATCTACTCGCTGTCCACCTCAGAGGAAAAAGCCCTAAAGGAATACATCCAAAAGGCTCTGAAACCTGGTCACATACGCCCTTACACCTCTCCGGCTGCCAGTCCCATCTTTTTTGTTCCCAAGAAGGAGGGCGACTTGCGTCCTTGTGTGGATTAACGCCGCCTGAACTCCATCACCATGAAAAATCAGTATCCAATACCTTTGATTACCCCGTTATAGGACCGGTTAAGCTATGCCACCATATTTACGCAGCTCGATCTCTGTGGAGCATACAACCTAATCAGGATTTGTCCCGGAGACAAATGGAAGACGGCATTCTGCACTCGCTATGGGTTGTTTGAATATGTGGTTATGCCGTTTGGGCTTTGTAACGCTCCGGCCACGTTTCAATGGTTTATGAACGAGATACTCAATGACCCGTTGGACGTGTGTGTTGCAGTTTATCTCGACGATATCCTCATATTTTCAAACAATCTGAAAGAGCATGTGACACACGTCCGCAAGGTTTTGACTCGTCTCCGCCAATACTCGCCTTTCGCTAAACCCGAGAAGTGTCAGTTCCACACCGACAGTGTAGAATTCCTGGGGTTCCACATTACTCCGGGGGAGTTTAGCCAAGAATCATTCCAAGGTCCGAGCAGTGTTGGATTGGCCGAAACCCAGTAACCTTAAAGCCTTGCAGTCTTTCTTGGGTTTCTCGAATTTCTATAGGCGGTTCATTCATGGTTTTTCATCCATTGTAGCACCACTTATTGCACTGACTAGCCCTAGTGTACCATTTATGTGGTTAGACGAACACCAGGTAGCTTTTGATGCATTGAAATCAGCATTTACCACTGCCCCCGTCATAAAGCATCCTGACCCAGAACTTTCCTTCATCGTGGAAGCAGATGCGTCTTCTTTTGCTCTTGGCGCTGTGCTATCCCAACATTGTCCTTCTTCTGGTCAGTTACATCCGGTGGCTTTCCATTCTCTGAAGTTTTCACCTGCTGAAAGCCATTAAACAGTGACAGAAAAAGAATTATTGGCGATCAAGGATGCCTTTCAAGTCTGGCGGCATCACCTGTTAGGGGCAAAGCATCAAGTCACAGTATTCACGGATCACCGCAATCTCCAGGACCTGCCTTCTGTCACAGGTTTCCCACTTTCTCACCTGTTTTCGCTGCTTGATGGACTCGTTAGGAGGAGTTTTCTTCCGTACGGTACGGGTCTTGTACAAGCCCGCTCGGCCGTCTTTGGCTTCCAGTGTTCGTTCAGCTTCGATGTCCGGGATCAATAGGAAACTCCAGGAAGTCCAGGATAAGGAGAAGGTGCACTCGGAGGCGGGTGCACGGAATCCGGGATGAAGGCTGAATAAGAAAGACAAAGGATAGTAGGGGAAAGCAAAGGATCTGGGAACCAGGAAACAACAGAGTTCCGCGAAGGCGAACTACGTACGTAGCACACATCTAGCCACAGCTAACAGTAGCGATGAGACGCGCGGGGCCGCGGGGGTGTGGCTAATTTATAGAACGTGCTGCATCGGACGTGAAGGCTGGTAAGCAGCGTTCTGTGCTTGCGGCCATGTTGGAAGTACAACAGAGTGTAAGCCCCGACGTGTCAAGGACCAGGAGGCCCAGAAGGGGCGTGTCCGATGGTTCATGACAGCATACCTCCTCCGAAAACCCGTCCCGCCGGGTTTGCCCGGGTGTATGAGATGGAACCTTCTGAGTAACCTGGGGGAATTTAAGTTTGAGATAGGTTCCCACGTGCGTTCACTGGGAGGGTATCCTTTCCATTCCGCCAAGTACTGGAGCTGACCACGTTTATATCTGGAGTCACATATTCTGGAGACTTCATATTCCAGTTGGTCATTGACAAGTACAGGATTGGGTCTGAGGTTAGTCCGAGAGGTCTGGATGTATGGTTTCAGTAGAGATGTATGAAAAACTGGGTGAATTTACTTCCAGGAGTCTGGTAATTTGAGCCGAAAGGCCACTGGGTTAATGATTTCTTTTATGGGAAAAGGCCCATAATACCGGGGGGCCAGTTTATTTGGCCGTAGATGTCGGGGTAGGAGTTTCAAGGATAGCCATACTTTATCTCCTAGTGCGTAGGAGGGCCCTGGTCTTCTCTTGGAATCCGCATAATGCTTGGTATGAGTCTGTGCCCTTTCTAATTGTTCTTTTGCTTCTCTTTGAATATTAATGAGTGTTTCAATCCAGGAATCGACTGTAGGAACAGGTGTAGAGTGTGGAAGGGTGGAAGGTAGCACTGAGGGATGAAATCCTTGACTGCAGAAAAAAGGGCTAGTCTTGACAGCTGAATGATCCGAATTGTTATAGGAGAATTCCGCCAGAGGTATCAGAAGCGACCAATCAGCCTGGACTTTGGTAGTGAAACAACAAAGATATTGTTCCAGGGTTTGATTCACACATTTGGTAGCCTCATTAGTCTGTGGATGATGCCCTGAAGAGAGGGCACGTTGTATTCCTAGTATTCGGCAAAGGTGTTTCCAAAATTGAGATATGTATTGCGGTCCTCTGACTGATATGATCTTGGAAGGGAGTCCATGCAGTCTAAATATGTGTTCCAGGAAAATTCCAGCAAGTATTGAGGAAGAAGGTAGCTTGTATAACGGTGTGAAATGAGCCATATGAGTGAATAAATCTATGGTGACCATTATGGTTGTATACCCCCTGGAAGGTGGTAGTTCTACAATGAAGTCCTTAGCAATAATTTCCCAGGGCCTTGTTGGTAGTGCGGGCTGCAGTAGGAGGCCCGCCGGTCTCTTGTTATCATGTTTGTTTTGACTGCAAACTGCACAGGCTTGAATTGTACAGTCGTACGTCAGTCTTCATTCTCGTCCACCAAAATTGTCTTTGTATTAGATGAAGAGTGTTTGTGATGCCATGATGTCCGGAGTGAAGGGTATGGTGACAAAGGTTTATTATCCTTTGCTGTAGTTTCTGTGTGGGGATGACTAAACCTTTATCCTAGAAAAGAAATCCATCCTTAGTTCTGAGATTCCATCAGTTCTTTCCTGAAAATTCTCTCCAAAGTTCAGAGGACTGTGTTTGTATCCGAACCTCGTCCAGGAGACTGATTGCTTGAGCTACGAATACCGTGTGTGAAACATTTTAGGGAATGACCGGTCTTCAAGGGTTTCGTAGTCAGGACGTCGAGATAGGGCGTCAGCAATTATATTCTGTGTTCCAGGGACATGATGAATCTGAAACTGGTATTGGGTGAAGAAGAAGGCCCAATGGGCTTGACGGCTATTCCTACATCCCAGGGCCTGTAATACTTGAAGATTTTGATGGTCCGTGCGAACCTGCACAGGATGTTTTGCTCCTAGAAGTAAATGATGCCAATCTGTGAAGGCTTGACGAATGGCTAGCAGTTCCTTTTCTAAAACAGAGTAATGGGTTTCACTGGGAGTTAATGTCCGTGAAAGATAAGCAATAGGATGTTCCGGCTTGTCGTCGTATTCCTGTTTTAGGACTGCTCCAATGGCATAGTTAGAGGTGTCTGTCTCCACTAGGAATGGCCGGTTGATATCAGGTTGAGCCAGGATGGGAGCTTGTGTAAACTATGTTTTTAACCGTTGGATGGCCTCCTCTTGGACTGATGTCCAATCAAAGAGAGTGTCTTTCTTCAACAAGGCAATGATCGGTTGGACTATCTCAGAAAAGGAAGGTATGAATTTCCTATAAAAGTTAGCCAAGCCCAGGAAAGACTGGATCTGTTTCATGGTGGTCAGACTTGGCCAAGATAGTATGGCCTTAACCTTGGCTTGATCCATTCCAATACCTTCTGGGCTAAGGACGAATCCTAGATTGTGAACAGTAGCGACATGGAAAAGGCACTTCTCTGGTTTTTCCAGGAGCTTGTTTTCACCTAGTCGCTGTAATACTGCCTTAACATGTTCTTCATGCTTAAGAGGGTCCTTAGAGAATATTAAGATATCGTCCAGATACACGATGATGAAGAGGAACAGCATGTCTGAAAACACCCGATCCATTCAGCGTTGGAAGACCGCCAGGGCATTTGCAAGTCCAAGGGTCATGACCAAGTATTCAAAATGACCAAAGGGTGTTCTAAAGGCTGTCTTCCATTCGTCACCTTCTCTAATACGGATCAGATGGTAGGCACCTCTGAGATCCAATTTGGTGAATATTACGGCTCCTTTTACTGCTTCCAGGATATCTGAGATCAAGGGCAACGGATAGCGATCCTTAAGGGTGCACTGATTTAAGCCTGTATAATTCTAGACAAGGTCTGAGCTCATTG
The DNA here is from genome assembly GCF_040938575.1 of Ambystoma mexicanum. NCBI lineage: Eukaryota > Metazoa > Chordata > Amphibia > Caudata > Ambystomatidae > Ambystoma > Ambystoma mexicanum. Next base: position 545,800,461 of record NC_090923.1, on the reverse strand, counting down.
GTGTCTTTCTTAGGAACAAAAAACAGTGAGGCTCCGGCTGGGGATTTGGATGGTCGTATGGTGCCATTTTCAAGGTTGTATCCAGATGTTCACGGAGGGCCTTTTTCACCGGTTCGGATAAAATGAACATCCTTCCAAAGGGAATCACAGCTGAAGGTTTGGTTTCAATAGCACAGTCTTCTGGTCTGTGAGGAGGTAAGGCTTGAACAATAGCAGAAGAGAATACATCAGAGTATTCCTGATAGACTTTAGGAACCTGGATGATGTTTGAAACTGTGAGTGGGCCTTGATGGTTTGCTAAAAGTCCTTCCAATGGTGTTGGAGCGTGGCCCAGGAGTAGGCAATGAGACATGCAATGCTCGGAACCCAGGAACAAGGAACCTGCTGCCCAATTGATGTATGGATTGTGTCTTTGTAGCCAGGGCATTCACAAGGCCATTGGGTAATGGGCGGACTTTATTATGTCAAACTTTATCTTCTCTCGATGGTGGTTTATTGCGAGCTTGACTTCCTTGGTCTGAAGGGTTATGGGTCCAGAAGAAAGAGGTCTCCCATCAATTGCTTCTACAGGTTGCATAATATTCCGGGATTCGAAAGGAATATGGTGTTTAAAGATCCATTCTTGATCTATATTCCCATGGCCCCACAGTCCACCAACGCCAGAATGGGGTAGGTTTCCTTCTTGGATGGCGATAGAAAGGCCTGTAAAATGACCAGATTGTTTTGTCCAGGAGAGTTCAAGGATGGAATAGATGTGGAGCAAGCATCTCTCTCCCGACACTGTGCTCCATCTAGGATCGGGAGTTGGCGTTTCCCGAACGCCGTGGAGGGGCTATAGGACACTCTCTCACTAAATGTTTGTCCGAGGCACAATACATGCATAAGCCGGTATGGATCCTTCGCAACTTTTCTTGGGGGGATATGGGTCCACGGGAAGGCCCCTAGTTGCATAGGTTTGGGTTTGTTAGGAACAGAAGCACATTTGGGTTTCGAGGAGGTCTCTATGGGGTTCTTCTGGAAGGGTAACTTGGTCTTCTTTTTCTCTGCCTTCCTTTCCTGGATGCGGAAGTCAATCCGTAGAGCGAGATCCATAAGGGCTTGGTATGAACTTGGGCGTGCCACTCTGGCTAGTTCATCCTTGATGTCTTCATTTAGTCCTCTTCGAAAGAGAGTGAAGCAGGTTTCAGAGGACCAGTCCGCTTCTTTAGCCAATTGCTTGAATTGTGTTACATACGTGGGCATGTCCTTGGAGCCCTGCTGGAAATCGAGTAAACGTTCCTGAGCAATATATACCTGTCCTGGGCAGTCAAACATGGTCTTAAAGGCTTGAATGAATCCGTCATATCATCCAGTAGGGCATCTCCGGCATTAACTAATGGTGTGGCCCAGGTTAATGCATTCCCGGAAAGGTGCGAAATAATAAAGCCCACTTTAGCCCTGGGGGTAGAGAAATAATAGGGCTTAAAAGTAAAGTGGACCAAACAGGAATCAAGTAATCCACAAAGGTTTTTTGCTGTCCCATCGTATTTGTTTACAATGCCGCCCAATAGTACACTTTCCTTCGTGGCAGAGTCGCGGGATAAGACTAAATGTTTTAACGCGGCATTCTCTGCCTTTAGGTTTTGTACTTCGGTCATTAGTTCTTGCATGCCGCGCATAAGATCTTGAATGGCCGCCTCCATGTCTGTATCAACTTCAGTTAGGTGGTGTCTCAATCTGTCACAGGTTTCCCCCTTTCTCACCTGTTTTCTCTGCTTGATGGACTCTTTAGGAGGAGTTTTCTTCCGTACGGTACGGGTCTTGTACAAGCCCGCTCGGCCGTCTTCAGCTTCCAGTGTTCGTTCAGCTTCCATGTCCGGGATCAATAGGAAACTCCAGGAAGTCCAGGATAAAGAGCAGGTGCACTCGGAGGCGGGTGCACGGAAACCGGGAAGAAGGCAGAATAAGAAAGAGAAAGGATAGTAGGGGAAAGTGAAGGATCCGGGAACCAGGAAACAACAGAGTTCCGCGAAGGCGAACTACGTAGCACACATCTAGCCACAGCTAACAGTAGCGTTGAGACACGTGGGGCCGCGGGGGTGTGGCTAATTTATAGAACATGCTGCATTGGACGTCAAGGCTGGTAAGCAGCGTTCTGTGCTTACGGCCATGTTGGAAGTACAACAGAGTGTAAGCCCCGACGTGTCAAGGACCAGGAGGCCCAGAAGGGGCGTGTCCGATTGTTCATGACAGCTTTACTTAAATGTCTCAATAGTCGTCAGGTGCGGTGGCATTTATTCTTTGCGGCCTATGACTTCCAAATCAAACATCGATTGGTTTATCTCATGGGAAAGCGGATGCACTATCTCGTTCCCCTGGCAGGGTTTCCTTGCCCGTGTTCCCTGAAACCTTACTAGACCAACATGTCGTCTGCGTCTGTACCCCTCCTCTGCCACTGCTATCGTCGATCCGTACATGGGTATCACAACACCCCGAACAACTGTCCGAGTGGGACCCAGTGTTTCATGATGGTCTACCATTCATCCAAAACAGACTGTTGCTACCTACCGCTGACACCCGCAACCTCGCTTTGGAAAGGTCCCATGATAGTGCCATTAATGAGCATCCCGGTCAGAAGCGGGCGCTGGCACTTCTTAAACAGTGGTGTTGGTGCCCGTCCATGAAATGGGATGTCGAATGCTATGTGAACACGTGTGCAGTCTGTGCCCAGTGCAAACATCGCCGGGGACGCCCTGTAGGACTCCTGCATCCATTGCTTGTGCCTCCTAGACCGTGGCACACGATATCGATGGATTTTGTGACAGACCTACCACGAATCAAAGGCTTCGACACAATATGGGTGGTGGTAGATTCCTTTACAAAAATGGCTCGTTTTATTCCCTGTTCTGGCATTTCCTCTGCCCCTGTGTTGGCAAAACTTTTCTTCAAGTCCATCTTCTGTCTTTTCGGGTTAACTACTATAATCATCTCGGACAGGGGCCAAAGATCACATCTCGGTTTTGGCAAGCATTAATGGGACTCCTGGGGATTGACTCCCGATTTTCCTCTGCTTATCATCCGGAAACGGATGGCCAGACCGAGAGGGTGAACCAGGCCATGGAACAATACTTACGATGCCTCATTTTACAACACCAACAATCTTGGTTCAAAGTCCTACACTTTGCTGAATTTGCATACAATAACGCACTACATTCATCCACTGTCTTGTACGGTCAGCACCCTCATACTTTGCCACTTCCTGATTTCACCTTTTCTGACAATCCTGCAGCTGTGGCTTGTGCCCGTGACCTGTCGGCCGTTCATGCACAGACGCTTGCCCATCTTCGTGAGGCTCAGGTATCTTTGAAATCCACAGGTGATAAGCGGAGGGCTGAGGCTCCTACCTATGCTGTAGGGGATAGGGTTTGGCTTTCATCGCACCATCTCCGATTGCCTGGTTGTCGCAAGCTACTGCCTCGGTTCGTGGGCCCCTATAAGATTTCCAAGGTGATCAACCTGGTGGCCTATCGCCTTTCAGTTCCTGCATCCTGGCATATTCACCCCGTGTTTCACACCTCCCTTCTGAAACCCTGTCCCGCTCCTACCCGTCTTCGGGATTCCCCTGGTCCTGTTTCTGTGGGTGGTTCTGAGGAGTTTAAGGTCGCTGACATTCTGGGTTCCCGTATGGTTAGGGGCGGTCTTCAGTATTTGGTGGACTAGGTTGGTTTTGGCCCGGAGGAGTGGTGTTGGGTTCCTGCGGGTGACGTCCATGCCCCACGTCTTGTCTCCCGTTTTCACTTGGAGCATCCCTCCTGCCCACGTGGTCGTGGGCCTTTGGGGGGGGCTCTGTCATGCGCAGCAGAAAGGCTACCACCATGCGCATTGCTCATGCCAACAGATGTAGTAACGCCCGCACTCCCACAGATTCCCCGACATGTAGCACCGCTAGGTTCTCCAAGGCACCCCCAGTTCCTAGCAGTAACACGTTACCTGTGGTGCGAGGGCCGCATGAACAGTCCTTGTCCCGAGGCAGGGGCGGAAGACGACCTCATTGGGTCCCTCGCATGCATTGGCAACTGCCATGGAGGTTGCGAGCAGGCAGGATCAGACAATTGCGATCATTTACTGGTTACGGGACGCTTCCCCGATCACGTGCTCTAACCTCCGCTCACGTGATCGGGAGCTGTTCATAAAAGCCGGACATTTTAAACGCTTGTTGCTTCACAGCTGTTTTCTCGCAACACTGTTCAGCGTTTTGACTCAAGACTTCACGGATTTAAGACCTTGGGGTTACGCTCACTTGGTTCCCACAGGGGTGTCGAGCGGAACTGGACAATAAATCATGGAAAAGGGAAGTGTCGCTGTGCCAAAGGTTAAGAGATGAAACGGGGGTCATTTGATTCCCGGGGCTCCCCTAGGTAGCTCAATGTTTAAGCAGTGAATGCTACAGTCAATTATTTTGAGAAAATAAATCCTCTTGACACAATATGTAAGATACAAAAGGGAGGCAATTTTCACATAACAAGCATTTTTTTATGTATGTAAAGCATTCAACAAGTGATGAATCAACAAGGAAAGAACAGTGAAAGAACAACAATAAAAACATATGAGTCTCCAAACATATAAAACAAATTGGTGCGGTGTGACACACACCAAAACTTAGTCTGTTATTTCATCACAGAAAAAGATGCATTTATATCAAAGCGGTGGTGTCCAAAGAGCGACAGATATGCAGAAAAGAAAAGAAGTAAAAGAGTGATAGGCTGAAAAAGTATACCCGGAAATGCGGTTAATGTTGGCAGCAAAGTGGTAGGACCTGGGTACGTCTGTCTGTCCTGCCAAGGTCTCGGGGAGAATTCCAAGACAAACAACCTTTCGCTGTGCTGCTCTAGTCAAGGAGTGTGTCCTTAATGTTCGCAGTATAAAGGTCTGGAAGGGTAAAATCAAAACAGAAAAATCCTGATACTATTGTTCAGGTATATCGTCTGTTTCCAAGGTTTTGCGGAACTGGACAGCCACGGTCTCCACCAACGTGATGCGTAGTGCAGAGATGACTGACTGGACTGGCCCACCTAGCTACGTCTGCTTGACCCGTAGAAGTAGTCTCATAAAGTCGGAGAAAGGGAATTAGCCACCCGTGGATTTGAGTAATAGCCCCTCACTGCGTCCCCATTTATCACCTCTGATATTCCCGTTCACAAAGCTCATCTTATAGTTTTGAATGATGAGCTCTCCATCCTGTGAGGAACGCAGGGGCGCGTGGATGGCCAGTTACTTCACTGGCTTGAGGATATTGGAAGAGTTCTAGACAAATCTTGGCTCCAAACCTCCTGGCGAAAGACCGTAAGTATATAGTTCTTAAGAGTTCAAAAATGTCTGAATAATCACTCTTGTCCAATTCCTTTGTTTATCTTTCAGCTTAGACCCAAAAGAAGATCGTCTTGTGGCAGCTGAGAGAGTTCAGGTAAGAGTCTGTGTTATCCCACACTGTCCGTTAAATGATGCCAAGGTTTAACTCACTGCTTTCTCTTTTCTTACAGGTGCGGCGTAAGAAGATTTGGCGTGCTGGTGAATAATACCTCTGGCGGTAAAATCAGGTAAGTATATGGTGGCAAGAGATTTTCCTTGTTTGTTCCCTCGGCTCACCTTGTTGTTTTCTTATCCCCCTTAGGTGCTGGAATGCGGCAACATAATGATGGAGACTGCACCGGATCGTAGAGATGCTGCGAGGAACAGTGAGTATGGCGCGGCGCTGCTGCTGGCGATGCAACGTGTTTAAAATAAAGTCTGTTTCTGGTTCAACGGTGCGATGAATCCGGAATCAGGTAAGAAACCCAACAATGTTCTTGTTCTAACCTTTCTTCTTCTTTCCCTTCTTTCTAGGCACTCTGGACTCGAGGCGGGCGTGGCAAGAGGCTGGATGCTGACTGCAGGCACGGTGAGCGTTACTGTTAATATAGAAACCATTTTGCCCCAGCCATAATGGTTTGCTTCAGCAAGACTACCCCCTTTACCACGTTATAGCATTATGCCCATGTCAAATGAACTGTTTTTTTGTGTGTGTTCACGCACGAGGCCCAGGGTTTTCGCCTTGAGCCTATATTCAGCCATGCATTTAGGAATGTCCCTTTGCTCGCTTTTCCAGTAAAATGTACATAACACCATCTGTTAACAATTCCGCACTCCCCTTCACCTCCAGTGCGGCCTTGCGAGTCAGCATGCGTTCACTGACCCTTGGCCTCCTTTATGATTAATGATTGTTCAGCATCTGTGCTCTTTCCAAAAGTAAGCGTAAAGCTCATCTAAATTTGGAGTTGTTATTGCCTAGAATGTGTGTGAAAGGGAATTCTATCAGGCGCTTGTGCGTCACTCTTTAAGAGATATGTCCTGCCTTTGTTTAAACAACCATATATGGAAATCATTATCGCTGCCACAGCAGGATTTGTGTAGATTGCGAATTTCCATTGTGTCAAGTTTGATGAATTAGTTTGTTTGTACGATCACGCATGTTAAAGGTTACAGCCGCATCTTGACATGTACAAACGTTTTGCTGAGATAAGTCATATGAGTAATGACCATTTGCAATGTCCGGACTTTGTAAATCTCGCCGCAATGTCTGGAATAACAGCCAAAAGTGCTTTGGCAGGAAAATGTATGTATGGAAGGGGGTGGGCTTGAAGCTAGGCATAAGACTTAATGCATCTGTGTTCCTATAAAAGGCATGCTCTCTGTGATGTTCGGGAGCACACACTAGCAACATCTCTATGATGTTTTATGTGTCGGCCCTTCCACGGAAGCTTTTGTCTTGATTGCAATAAATTTAACAGTGTGTTTATTGATGGAGGCCTCCGCCTTGTGAATTTTAGCATTTACAAATTGGCGTCCATGGGTGGGCCTTTGCAGATGCAGTCCATCGCTTTGATGCGTGCCTTCCATTGAGCTCCCGTCCCCGGCGGACGACTTACCTGGGCCCAAAACTCTATCGCACCTTTGAATGCAAACAGCGCGGTCCTCACTTGAGACGGAGATCAAGAAGAAGGAGAGACGACTGCTCTGCCAAGGACTAGACGAACCACACAGAGGGGAGGTCTCCCTGGTGCGGTGAGTGAATTGTATCTGCAAAGAATTGTATTGGTGGATGGTAAGCCACAATTGGTATCAGTTTTATGGTACGTATTATTTGATCTTTGGTAAAGGATATATTATTAATAATGGGAAACTTATGTGACCGTGATAAGAATGAGGAACCTATGCATGCGCCTGCTGAAGGCACCCCGTGTTATACTATGCTAACTAACTATGGGTTGGGAGCTGTGCAGTTTTGTAAGAATTGGGAGGATTATACAAAGAAGTCCGTTCAATTTAGATGGCCTCCTAGAACGGGCACTTTTGATATTAAAACGATCGAACATTTGGAATTAGTATTACTACAGAAAAAGGTCCGCCCCGCCCAGCATGATGCTATTCGCCAGTGGCGAACAGAAGCTATAAAACAGAAAATGTCCCAAGATAAAAAGGATAGAAAGAAACAAAAGCGAACCTTGCAGGAAAAGGCTTGTGAATTAGACAACAAAGAGTTTGAACACCAGCTAGATGTAGAGGATCGGGCTGCATTGATAAAGTATGGTAAAGGCATGTACCCACTGCTCCCTAAAACAGAAAAAGAAATAGCCAGCCTTAACATCGAAGCTGATCAGGATGCGGACAGATTAACAGAGAACCTTTTGCGGCTAACAGTACCCATCATATCCCCGTCCAACGTTCCGCCTCAGGTCCCTACTGCACCCCTCTCTGCATATCCACCCCCATATCATCCTCAGATCGGCACTATGGATCCAGGCAGTACCGAGGAGATAGAAATAGGGAACTTAACCAGATATCCCATATATACCCAAGCTGAATTTACCAATTTAGAAAACCTGGCACAAGAATTGTTTGACGATCCAGAAGCAGGGGTGAAACAGAAGTTGTACACCTGCCAAAAGAAAGAATTTCGGCAAGTAATGAGAATACATAGCGACCTTGTTAACGCCTGGTTCAAAAATGTGGCTGGGCTGCAATGGCCTAAAGGGCTGTATGACATCTATCAGACCCTTAGCACTGAGAGGGATCGGAAGGCCCTATGGGATAAATACACTCAAATAATTGGCTGGGTGACAAAGGTTATGAAAGACTACAATGACCAAGTGATGGGGGAGGAACGGGAAAATGATAGGAGAAAACGGGCCCTACAGGAAGCCAAACCAGCTGCCGACCTTTTGATTAAAGGAATATGTAATGAAAAAGAGAAAGGGAAACTAGAGCACTGGATGGACGTATTAACAACCCATAACCCCGCAACCCAACTAGTGTGCCTGGAAGGACTCCTGAATAAGATAGGAACAGAATGTGAAAAGAACGAGCAAGCGGAGGTCTGTACGAAAGTGAGAGAATGTATGGTCGAGTTAAAATCTTATGACCCTAATTGGGAAACTGAGAACCCCCTTAGGACACTCAGGTTGTTCAGGAACTTACTGAAGGTATTTCTCCCAGGGGCCTCATTTTTGGGGCCCCTGAGAGAATGTGCGCCCATTATTACAGCAAACGCAGACCCAAGCAAAGACCCTGTTGTGACAAAAACATATGTTTATGTACCCCTCACTAGAGCAGAATTGTTTAGTATAATAAAGAGCACCCCAGACTCCAGAACTAATGCTGCAGGATTCTACAAAGAATTGAGAGCATTATTTAAAATGTGTACCCTGACTCTGCAGGACATCGATCATGTGATGTCCGCCGTGACCCCGGCTGATGTATGGGAACCTTTTAGATCTCGAAACCCCCCTGGACATGTCATCGATTGGACAACATTAGAAAAACATGATACAAAAACCAACTGACCCCATTCCAGAGGACCTAAAAACACTAGGGACGAGGATATTAAGAGCATTGAATGACGTGTTACCAGAAGTGGATGTGAATGTTGAGAAAATGGATGCTGTTATACAAAGCTCCACAGAAACGGTTGGGGACTATTTCCTGAAATTTGAAAGTGCATTTAAGGCACACAGTGGTCAGTCTGTTAGCGACCCCACGGGTCAGAGATATTTCGCCATGGGCTTTGTGAAGGGTTTGCGTAAGGGAATTAAGAAACCACTTAAATTGGGCGAAAGTACCTGGCAGGCAAGCACCCCGTCCCAGATCCTAGAAATGGCTAAATATTACGAACGGCAGGAAGAGGAAGAACTGGAAGGGAAGAAACAGGCAGACAGGAACTTAAAGAATAAGGTGCTAATGCAACAATTGGTGCAACCGCCTTATAATAAACCAAAGGGTCAGAAACCCCAGGTAAGGAACACCGCTGGTAATGCTGCGCAATGGACACCCCCACGAATAGACCAGTGCTCATTTTGCAAACAGACGGGACATTGGAAAAATGAATGTCCCATATTAATGGCACGAGGCGGTCAACCAGCAGGTGGGAGAGGACGAGGTCGAGGCGGACCCCCTGCGGGACCACCTCAAGGCCAAGGAAGGTTTGTAAACCCCCAGAATAATGTATTCTCTAACGGCGCAGCGCAGCGACAAATGGTTAGAGTGGATGGCAATGGGTTTGTGGAGGACGAACTGAGTGGAATGATGTTTTTTGATAACACAGCAGCAATGAGTTGAAACGCCCCTAGTGAACCTGAGGAGACGGTGTCTGTTCCTATAGACCAAAAGGGACCGTATGTTAACTTACAGATAGGACAGCACCCCACCGTTAAATGCTTGGTTGACACCGGAGCAAGTAACAGTTCGGTCGACTCCAAGGCCGTCCCCTCAGTTCCACTATCGGGTGAAAATAAGGTTTCGGTAGGGTTCGGTGGGGAACCCATATGTACTCCAGTGTCCCAGAGAATTGAGACATCTATATGCGGAGTGAAATTGACTAACAAATGGTTACTTACTAACAGGTTCCCCGAGAATCTCCTTGGGTTGGATCTTTTGAAAGCTTTAAATGCGACTATCTATTGTTCCCCAACAGGCGTTCGTATGACCATACGTAAATCCAAAATTGGTGGGTGTTATTTGGTTGAACCATTGCCACCAGAGTTACAGGAACTGCCCGCAGAGCTTTGGGCTGCTGGTAGTAATGATGTAGGTGTTTTGAACATTCCCCCTGTTGTGATCAAGGTAAAACATGGAGTCCCTCTACCCCGGACCCCTCAATACAGAATATCTCCAGAAGGCGAGGCAGCATTGATTAAAATTGTGCATGATTTAATGCAACTTGGGGTTGTCGAGGAGTGTGATGATAGCCCATGCAACTCTCCGTTGCTTCCTGTGCATAAGAAAGGAGATGAAGTGACACCGTATCGTTTTATTATTGATCTTAGAAGAATAAACAAGGTAGTAGAGCCCAGGTATCCCGTTGTCCCCAGTGTAACGAGTATTCTCACCATGGTCCCTCCCACGGCCACTTATTTTAGTGTTGTGGATTTAAAGAATGCATTTTTCTCCATACCCATAGCTGAAGAATCCAGATACCTTTTCTCATTTGTATTAGCACAACGACAGTACAGATTTTGTCGAGCACCCCAAGGTTACACAGAAAGCCCAGCTATTTTTAGCCAAGCATTAAAACAACAGTTGGATGAGATTTTGCTACCCCCTGGCGTAATGCTCATCCAGTACGTGGATGACATCCTCATTTGTGGAGATACTGAATTGAGTTGTAAAGAGGGTACCTTGATTGTGTTACAGCATTTGGCATACCATGGTCACAAAGTGTCACTTAAGAAAATGCAATATGCACAGCAAAGGGTTGATTATTTGGGATATGTTCTTACTGCAGAGGGTCGATCACTGTCACCTGAAAGGGTGCGGCTGATCCAAGAAATGGCCTACCCCAACACATTCAAAGAATTGAGACGTTTGTTAGGTATCACCTCATATTGCCGCCATTGGGTCCCTGAATTCTCCCTACTAGCTAAGCCCCTACTACAATGTTTGAAAAAAGAAAAGGATCCGATGCCCTTTATTCTCACACAAGAAATGAAAGACTCTTGCGACGCCCTAAAAAGCGCCTTGTGTAGTGTCCCAGGGCTCGGGACACCCAATTATAGCAAGCCATTTACTCTTTTTGTACATGAACAACAAGGTTGTGCTCTATCTGTATTAACACAGGAACAAAATGGAAGGAAAAGGCCTTGTGCTTATTTTTCTAGCACTTTGGACAGTGTGGCTGCGGCACTTCCCCCTTGTATGCGATCGGTCGCTGCAACAGCAGTAGCCCTAAAGCAAAGCTCTGGTTTGGTACTAGGAACTGCTATCATTGTAAGAGTGCCCCATGCTGTGGATGTGTTGCTCAATAGAACTCAGACTCAGCACCTCACAGCAGCCCGCTTGACACAATATGAACTGACATTGTTTGCGCCAAATGTAACTATCATGAGATGTAACACTTTGAACCCGGCTTCCCTTCTGCCCTTGCCTTGTGGGGAGGGAGATCAAGACATGCATGATTGCCTTATACGCACTGATGAACAGACCCGAGGTAGGGTCGATCTCAGTGACCTTCCCCTAGGGGGAGGTGATGGGATTTTATTTTGTGATGGCTCCTGTTACAAACTGGAAAGTGGGGAAACAGTGGCTGGGTACGTAGTAACAACTGAAAGTGAGATTGTCCATATGGAACGCATACCCAAGTTATCAGCGGAAGCTGCAGAATTAAGGGCATTGACAAAAGCTCTAGAACTAAGCAAAGATTTAGCTGTAACTATCTATACGGATTCCACCTATGCACATGGTGTGGCCTTTAATTTTGGCCTGCTGTGGAAAGAGCAAGGGTTTCTCACCTCGCATGGAACAAAAATAAAACATGGTAATTTGATAAACAAGTTATTAGCAGCATTGGCTGAACCCGCCCAGGTGGCTATAGTAAAGTGCTCCGCCCATAAAAAGGTGGTAGATTTTGTGGGGCGGGGAGAAGGTTTAGCAGACCAGGTGGCTAAATATGCCGCGGAACACTGTCAACTGCCTCTTCCAGAGTGTAACATGCTGCAAAGGGATGTGGAAGGGAAGAGGGATGGTGGTGAACTAGAAAATGACCCCGAGGAGGTGGTTAAGGACATTCAAAAGGAAGCAGCAGATGGTGAAATTAAAGCATGGACTAAGGACAGTAACAACGAACAAACCTCCAAGGGGGTGTGGTTGGACAGAATTAAAATGAGGTGGTTGCTCCCTGATAGTTATCTACCTATGGTAGTAGATATGGCACATGGGAATGCCCATGTTAATGCAGGTGCAATGGAGGACATTCTGAGCAAGGTGTGGAAGAACAAGAAAATTGGATCATATTGCAGGAGGTGGGCAGCACAGTGTGCCATTTGCCTCCAGCACAATGTGGGCAAATCTGTGAAGGTACCAGCAGGCCATAGCAGGCTCCCTACACAGCCATTCGAGGTGGTGTATATGGACTTTATATAGATGGAGCCAGTGGCTAAACTAAAATATTGTCTTGTAATGAGGTGTGGGTTTTCTGGCTGGACGGATGCTTACCCCCTGAGAGACAACACTGCCATTTCCACAGCCAAGTGTATCCTGAAATATTGGGTGCCCCAGTACACGGTGCCCAGCCTTTTGTACTCGGATAATGGCGTACACTTTACTGGTCAAGTTGTGAAGTATGTCTGCACTGCCCTAGGTATCGATCAGAGATTCCATTCCGTTTATCATCCCAAAAGTGCCGGGATTATAGAACGATCGAATGCTGTAGTCAAAAATAAGCTGGCAAAAATCTGTGCCTCCACAAACCTGAAGTGGCCAGATGCCCTTCCTTTGGCATTGTTGAGCATGCGGACCACTCCGAAAGGGACACACAAATTGTCCCCTTTCGAGATTGTAATGGGCCGCCCTCCAAGCGCATGGTCCATCCCAAAGCCAAAAGTTACTGGTAATATTGAACAACCATTGTTGAGGGATTACTGTGCTGAACTCACGCATAAATTGTCTATTATCCATCAACAGGTGAAGGAAGCAGCTCCGTCGGCCTTGGTAGGGGAGGGCCACGCCACCAAACCAGGGGATTATGTCTTCATAAAAAGCTTTGACCGGACCAATTGCCTGCAGGCCCGCTGGAAGGGGCCTTATTTGGTCCTCTTGGTAACGCAGACTGCTGTAAAGGTAGCTGGACACAAGCCATGGATTCATGGTAACCACCTTAAGAGGGCACCACCTCAGATAATCTACCCCCCTAGCAGAGATACGGACAATTTTGCGGCCGAGCCAACCGAGGACACTCCAAGGTACAACCTACGCCCTAGGAAACAGCATTGATTGCCTATGTTTGAACTCTGACACCTGGCTGAGAAAAGGACTTGGTAAAGGGTCGGAACAAGCAAGGACAATTGAACGTACAGACGAAGTGGCCTCAGCAGCCCCTCCTGGGTAAGGAAATAGCCTCACCGACACACAGATGAAATGGCCTCAGCTTCCCCTCAAGGGTAGGAAGTAGCCTCAACGAGACGTGTCAAGGAAGGTGCCAGAAGCGGTGACAGCAGAACGGGTTATACTGTGCAACCCTTGCGACTTAGCGCATAAACGGACGGCACCGTTAGGGTAATTGTTAGGGACCTTTTTGAACATTTTTGTTTAACTATATAATATATATAACGTGTGACATTTAACGGCCAAGTTCCGGAACTCAGCCATTTGGGATTAGCCCTGTGCGAGGGAACAAAAACAGGTTGTTACAATGGATAACGAGGATGCTGGACAAAGGCGTCCTCGAGTAAACAGGTATGCATGCACCCCAAAGGAGAAGCTCATTTTATCCCTTGTATGCATTTTTATAACAATAGGGTTTGCCATATTCCTTTGGTACCTCGAGCACCATGATATTTATGCTGCCCATAATTTGTTGCCCCCCACGCCTCAGCCTCCCACACCGGAACTGATAACTATTCCTCACATAGATCAGGAGTATCGGAAGAAACACCCCAGAAATAGCATCCTAACGTGGATGAATGAGACAAACCAGATACTAAATCAGACCAACTGTTATATATGCACGTATATTCCCCACAGCCATGAAAGTGGACCCGAGTGGTATGCAACCCCTGCTACAAATGATACATGCGTGCCCCTACGAGATTTTATCTTACAATCCGCGCGCAACTTCACCGAACCACAGACTAACTGGTTCACCGAACGCCATGACCCAATTGTCTTAGCACCCAGTACAATCCAGTATGTAGAGAAATCCACTCCTTGTCCAGTATTCCCCACAGACGGGATTGTTAACACACTTGATCCACGTCCAAACTATATGAGGGAAAAGAAACCGCACGAAACCATGCCCCAACCTATCCCTGTGCACAATATAGTACAAAAGGCCCCCTTTTGCTATCAGCGAAATAAAATATATAACGCAAGCATGTTTCCCGGGCCTATAGCAGGTGATAGTGAAATTAAGCCCCCACCTTCAGTCGAACGAAAAGGCATGTTTATGGGTCTTCACAACTGCCAAGTGACCATCGATGTGAATGCTATAACCAGCCCCTTAAGAGCTCCAGAAGGGGCAATGTACATTTATGGACAAAATGCTTACCTCTGGTTGCCCCGCTATTGGAAAGGTAGATGTACTGTTGGTTATGTGATGTTGGGTTTGCACTACAAATCTGTGGAGGAAGTGAGCTCAAAACGCGGGACTAAAAGAACAAAACTGAGTATAGGGAATTACGGGCGAAGGAAAAGAGGTGTTTTTGATAAGGAAGACACCACCTGGGATGAATTCTTTGATTTCCTAAAAGGCATAGTGATGCCCATGGGGATAATTATGAATGCCAGAAGCATTAGGCACTTGGCTAGACTAGTAGAAAAAGAACTAAATGTGACCGGCGACATACTCACTAACCTTACTAAAGAAGTACAAGCAGTTCGGATGGTCGCGTTACAAAATCGCCTGGTGTTGGACACAATGCTGGCAGAGGTAGGAGGGGCTTGTAAAATAATTGGCACTTCCTATTGCACGTTCATACCTGATTATAGCACAGATATCTTTAAAGGGATCGATGAAATGCATAAAATGGCAGCTCAAATACATTCTGAATTTGGGCCCGGGGATGGGACATCTTGGTTCTGGGATCTATTGCGGAGCTGGGGATGGAAACTCCTCACCCGTCTTCTTGTCATAGGAGGATTAATAGCTACTTGCTGCTGTTGCATTCAGTGCTTTCCCTTATGTGTATCAGTCGTAGGAGGTTGTTGTAGGAGAATGATGGGGGCGCTGGCACCCAAACCAACTAACGCCATGGTCACTAATGAAATGATAAAACTGGAAGAGGCAATAGAAGAGTTACAAAAGATTGATGTGTCTGACAATGAAAACAAAGAGAAGGAAACATTTGAACTACGATGTATAATGTATACAGGACAATTAAATGACCAGAGAGCAGCAGTTGCGCTATGCCCAGTAGTCAACAAACAGCTACAGCGAGGACCAGTTATAAATATAAAGGCATGCTAGGACTGTTGATATAGTCTTGCTGACGCAAAAGGGTCGTTTTGTTAATATAGAAACCATTTTGCCCCTGCCATAATGGTTTGCTTCAGCAAGACTACCCCCTTTACCACGTTATAGCATTATGCCCATGTCAAATGAACTGTTTTTTTGTGTGTGTTCACGCACGAGGCCCAGGGTTTTCGCCTTGAGCCTATATTCAGCCATGCATTTAGGAATGTCCCTTTGCTCGCTTTTCCAGTAAAATGTACATAACACCATCTGTTAACAATTCCGCACTCCCCTTCCCCTCCAGTGCGGCCTTGCGAGTCAGCATGCGTTCACTGACCCTTGGCCTCCTTTATGATTAATGATTGTTCAGCATCTGTGCTCTTCCAAAAGTAAGCATAAAGCTCATCTAAATTTGGAGTTGTTATTGCCTAGAATGTGTGTGAAAGGGAATTTTATCAGGCGCTTGTGCGTCACTCTTTAAGAGATATGTCCTGCCTTTGTTTAAACAACCATATATGGAAATCATTATCGCTGCCACAGCAGGATATGTGTAGATTGCGAATTTCCATTGTGTCAAGTTTGATGAATTAGTTTGTTTGTACGATCACGCATGTTAAAGGTTGCAGCTGCATCTTGACATGTACAAACGTTTTGCTGAGATAAGTCATATGAGTAATGACCATTTGCAATGTCCGGCCTTTGTAAATCTCGCCGCAATGTCTGGAATAACAGCCAAAAGTGCTTTGGCAGGAAAATGTATGTATGGAAGGGGGTGGGCTTGAAGCTAGGCATAAGACTTCATGCATCTGTGTTCCTATAAAAGGCATGCTCTCTGTGATGTTCGGGAGCACACACTAGCAACATCTCTATGATGTGTTATGTGTCGGCCCTTCCGCGGAAGCTTTTGTCTTGATTGCAATAAATGATTGTTAAACTCACTTAACAGTGTGTTTATTGATGGAGGCCTCCGCCTTGTGAATTTTAGCATTTACATTACGCTGCAGGATGCAGAATAACGCGAAGCATGTGCTGCTCTTCGGGCGTGGTTTAAATAGCCTCCAAAGTAATCCCAGGTAAGTATTCCTCCACAACCACACCCGAGTAACAAAATAGTCCCTAGGTAAAGTAGCCCCTTCCAAGCATCACATGGGCTTGGATCTCTTGCAGCATGGTCTGCATCAGATAAGTTTTAACATATGAGCCTGGCGCCTATGGCGCTAGGACTGATGCCCAATATGAGCCTGGCGCCATAGGCGCCAGGACTGTACCCATATAGCCCCTAACAGGGGTTGCGGTGCTTTCTCTGGGTAACATGATGCCTGCTTCCGGGGTTGATGGACTTGGTCTGGATGCCCGGGGGTAGGCATTGTGACACTCGGCTCACGGACTTCAGATTGCCATTTCTTTACTCCCTGGTTCTGTCATTGGTTCTGCATGGATACTCATATTTTTTGACCTTTTGACAACGAATTACAGATTGCTGCCTCGTTTCCCCCTGGTTTTGTTATCACTCTACCGGTACCTGAATTCGACCTTTGGGACTGTTTTGGACTTGCTCTCGTATTAACCCTGAACTGTTGCTGGTGTTTTCCAAGTGTGCCACGTCTTTCCGAGTGCCACGAATCCTTCAAGCATCATCCACGTGTGTGTAGCTTGTACTTACCATCTGGTGCCAGGCTTCAAGTCACTGTTCACGCGCCCCCTTGCACGACAGCTCCCGATTCCCAAGCTCATCCCTACTGGGTTTAGGTAAGCGCTTTTTCTGTATAGAATTAAACGCTTGATATCATTGTACTGTGCCTGTTTGTGCTAATACCTGGCTTCCTTCCAACAGCCTTGGGGTCCTCAGCAGCGCCTTCTTCCTGTGAACAACCACACCTGTGGCCTCAAGGCTCGCACAGAGAGTGTTCTTGCCTTCTCTGTGGAGAACTTGGGGACAGAGGCCCTTATACTCTTCACGACACAGCAAGATCTGACACTATCAGGTTGGTGGTAAGGGTTCTTTGTGTTCAGACCCATTAGGCCATCTATCTGTGCATTGTTTTCTGCTGGAGTCGCCATTGTGGGGCGTCTGCTGGGTGGATTGACCTTTCCTCCTCAATATTGTCTGTGGAGACGGGGTCTCGCTGTCTTAACAGGCGCCATGCGTCTTCTGGGTCATCAAATGAGTGCCATGTCTCATCAAGGTGGATACACCAGACTGACGGAAATTTCAGGTAGAATTTATGTGGTGCGCCTTTTAGTGCAGTGAACCGAGGGGCAAACCTTTTCCTCCAGCGGGACACCTCCATGGAGTAGTCATTGAAGATGAGAATTTCTGACCCTTCACGGATTGTGCCCTCCGCTCTATAAGCGTAGAGTATGGCTATCTTGTATTGGAAATTAAGCCGTCACACTATAATAGGCCTTGGGCGGTCTCCGGCTGCTGGTTTCGGAACTGGCGCTCTGTGGATTCGTTCAATCGTGTATGAGCGTGGGTCCAGGGTGTGTAAGTGGTCTTGGAACAAATTGTATGCAAACG
Source organism: Ambystoma mexicanum (assembly GCF_040938575.1). Lineage (NCBI taxonomy): Eukaryota > Metazoa > Chordata > Amphibia > Caudata > Ambystomatidae > Ambystoma > Ambystoma mexicanum. Next base: position 545,782,486 of record NC_090923.1, on the reverse strand, counting down.
CTTCGAGATCAGAGAGCCCTCGAACTGCTCATGGAGGCCAATAATTCAAAGGTTATTGCGTCGGGATTGGTTTTCCTGGTCCTCGACTTTAGCCCTGAGGCGCTGCACCTCCTTTATGAGGCCCTCCAGGCCAGTGGCAGCAACTGCGCTATTATCCTCGAGTGCACTTATTCTCTGTTCGTTATCCGTAGTGCGTCCGGCTTGGGCATTGATGCGGGTCTGCATGTCCTTGATGTTCCTCTTGATTTCCAGTACCATAACGTTGGTTTCTTGCGTGCTGTGGCCAATAGCTCTCATTTTCGCATGTTGTCTTGCAGACTGTTGTTGGAGTGGCGTAGCAGAACCTGGCACGCTTTCACTTTTGTCATTATTGCTGGTAAGTTTCTCTGCCATACCCCCACCTCGGGCCAAAGGTAGGGTAATGGGATGTGGTGTGCCCATTGGCAGGCACGATCCTATGGGCAGCAGGCATTGCACCGTAGGTCTAGAGCCCGTCGCCTACACCTTGCTCACTCACACCTTTTCAGAAGCTAGTGTGGCCACCAATGTTAGGCTCGTTAGTCACGGTGGTAGCAAGCCCTGCTCTCCCGCCGAGGATGGATCCGGGCCCCCACCGTTATGTCCAGGTATGATTGGCCGGCCTCGAGGTCAAGTCAGCTGTGCCGCGGAAGCCTGCATGTATATTGTAGATGGGCAGATGAGTACTGTCTTGTTAACGTAGGGTACTTGTATTGACTGCTCCCTAGTGACAGTGGAGGGCGTCTCGTTAGTGCACCTTGGCAGAAGCAGCCCCAGTATCTGCGAATCTCAGAGAGCCTTAGTGTTAAAGCGGTCCTCAGCCCCCTGGTATAGTAGTTTCCCACCAGTGGTGGGGCCTGCACCAGTTAGGTGGGCCTGTGTGCCGCTCCTGAGAGGTTGCCACCAAGATAGAGGAAAGGGGGTGGGCACCGCATATGGTGTCAGCCTGTCATCAATGAAGTTTTTCTGGCGCTATATTCACCCGATTACATTTTCCCTAGCTTCCAGAATTAAAGCTCATGGTAGCTGTCTCTTTTCCATGGCTGGCATTCATGATTGCATCGCTTTATTAATTTGTGTCTTGATCTCGTGTAGGAGTTGAGCACCGCCATTGTTCCTATGCAGTAGGATACCGTGCTGTGATGAGCCCAAGCGGCTCATCCTCGGTCTCAGAGCCCTGGTACACCCCAATAGAGCCCTGACACGGTCCAGCTCCAGTGGTTCCCCTATAATCAAGGAGGTTTTGGTCAGTATCTCCACCCAGAACTCTGAGACCCGTCGGCACTCCCAGGCCAAATTAAGAAATCCTACCGGGGCAAAGTCACACCTGGAGCGGGTAGCTGGGTGGTAGGGAAATGTCTATGGCGTCTGGCCGGAGTGTGATAGATCTGGTGTAGGTAGTTAAAATGTATCAGCTTGAATTTGGAGTTTAATGATACTTTCTGAGTTTGTCTCCGCGCATATTCTCAGTCTTCATCTACTATAGTAGTAGTGGTTGCAACGTAAGAGAAAACCGGAGTGGGGAGAGTGGGCAACCTTGCCGCGTTGCCCTCCCATTTTGAAGCTATCCGATCTCGCTCGCCCCATGACAATATGAGCCCAGAGGTCAACATACAAGAGAGAGACCAGTCTGATGAAATGGGAGCCGAGCCCCAGCTTTTGGAGCACTGCAAACAAGAAGGGCCACTGGACAGAGTCAAAGGCCTTTTTGGCCTCTAAAAAACCACAACTGCCTGGGATGTATGTTCCAGTGCCTCCATAACCCCAAAGAGGCGATGGAGGCCATGCCTAGTATTTCTTCTAGGAATGAACACAGCCTTGTCCGCTAACACCAGGCCAGGTATCAATGGGAGTAGATGATTTGCTAGGACTTTAGCGAAGATTTTGTTGTCGAAGTTTATTAAGGAGATCGGTTGATATGACGCGCAGTCCATAGGCGGTTTCCCTTGTTTATGCAGAAGTATTATATTTGTCTCACGCAGCATACGGCGAAGCGTCCCTATTTCTAGGGATTCCTCATATACTCGCAGAAGTACTGGAGCAAGAGTGGGAGCATATGCCTTGAAGAACTCTCTGGGTAATCCATCAGGCCCTGGCGATTTTGAATCCGGAAGTTCCTTGATTACAGCTAGGATTTCTTCCAATGATACCTCCTGATTAAGAGGCTTGCAGAGTTGTGACTCCACCCAGTACAGCTCTACCTTCCCCAGATAGCGCCGTAGGGATCCCGAGCTCTGTGTATATTTGGAACTATATAGGTTCTCGTAGAACGCACACAATTCTGCAGCAATACCCTCCTCTATGTGCACTGTCCCACGCCATGAGTTCCTGATGCACTCCACCGGTGGAGGTCACCTATCTGCCACCAATAATCGTGCCAGTAGGGCTTCTAGTTTCTGTCCCTCCCCGTATTGACGTACCTGGTGACCTCGGCCTAAAAAACGAATTTCCCAGTCAGCACTAGCCCTGAACTTGTGGAGCTATGCTAGGATGCGTGGTTCTGCTGCAGCAGCATTTTCTACCTCCAGTTCTTTAATTTGAGATTCCCCCTCTGTGAGATCCCTTCTAATACCCCGGAGAATCCCATTTTGTTTGGCCATACACACCACTCTTATTTAGCACTTGAGAGACTACCAGAGCACTCCCACCGAAGAGACGGAGCCCTCATTAATTTGTAGGAAGGAGTGAATTTCTTCTCTTAGTTCCCGGTGGAACACCTGGTCCTGCAGTGGATGAGGTTTGAATCGCCAGAAGTGGCCGCCTTTCTCCACCCTACTCTGCACACACTCCAGTAGCACAGGAGAATGGTCTGACAGAGTTCGAGAGAGTATCCAGCCCTCACCCCATTTGAGATCTCCTTCGCGGTAAACCAGTAAGTAATCCAGCCTAGAGCTGGATCCATAAACCCAGGAGTGAAAAGTGTAGGCCTGTTCGTCCATATGCGGTCTATAAGATTGTACGTCTTGCAAATTTCTTGCACCCGCAAGCTCGCCTTGGAAACAAGGCCCTGACCTGGTCCGGATATGTCTCTAATAGGGTCTGTCACTGTGTTTTGATCCCTGCCCAATACAATGGTGGCACTGTGGCAAACGGGCAATTTCCCCATGACCCAGTCAAATGCATTAGGGTTGTCCATGTTGGGGCCATATGAGTTCATCAAGGCCACCAGAACACCCTCAAGAACTCCACACATCAACAGAGCCCTCCCTTCATCATCTCTTGCTATTGCGACAAAGCGAAACTTGACTCCTCTCCCGATCGGAATAGCTACCCCCTTGCATAGGAGGAGAAATATCTATGGCATCCCCAGTGGGCACCCCATTTATGTTCAGAGAAAGGAGTGTGAAGGCTACCTCTAACCGGTGTCTTCTAAGATATTGTGCAACCTTTCTGACCTTGGAGGGGTTATTCCCCCCCCAATGTTCCATGTTCCTACCTGGAATGCCATCTGCCCAAGGGTTTCTCAATTGCTGCTAACAGCTTATCCTCACTCTTGTGACCGTGAAAAACATGGTGGTGTGATGCCGGGGTGGGGATTGGGCCCCCACAAAATAGAAAGAAAACCAAGTCCCCCCCTCCATCCAACCAGACCTGATGGTCTTCCCCCCCCATGAGCCACCCACAACTGGCACAACTGTAACCCTCTCATATCCCTTACCCTCCCAGACCTCCCTTCCCCATGGGTATCCCCCAACGCGCCCGTTGGAACCCCCCTTCCCAAAACCATAAACCAAAACCAGCGTTGTGCTCGGGTACTAGTGCCTGGCCAAGCCTGCGAGGCTCCACCACCTATGGGTGGTACATGGTTAACTGAGGCAGCCTGGTCTATGAAACTAAGGTGGCAGCAGTACCCCCAATGCTATTCATACTTCCCCCTTTCCTTACGACTGTTCTGAGTTCCATCATCAAGGGTCCATCTGACCCCCCAATCCCCCGGTCTCGAGCATCTTCTTGGGGTCTTGCATTTTTACGGGGATGCTTGCTGATCTCATCCAAAAAAGAGCCTGCTGCCTCTGGCGATGTAAAGAATTGTGTCTTCCCATCATGCTTGATCCAGAGTTTTCCAGGGAACAGCATGGATTATGGAATGCTGCAGTCTCTCAGGCAGCTCTTGACCCCCGCAAAGGACCATCGTGAAGCCTGCACTGCCTCTGAAAAGTGTGGATATATCTGGACTTTATCCCCATCGTACTGGAGATCTCCTTTTATTCTGGCCGGGCGAAAGATTGTGTCCTGGTCCCTATAGTTCAGGAGGTGAGCGATGATGGTGCGGGGGGCTGCTCCAGGTATTGGTCGAGCCGCTGGTATATGGTGGGCCCTCTCCACCACGAACAGAGGGGAGAGCTCGGACACTACGAAGAGCTCCTTGCACAAGGCTTCAACAAATTCCTCTATCTTGAGCTGCCCCTGACGTTCTCTAATTCCCACCAAGCGAATATTATTCCTGCGAGCCCTTCATTCCAAGTCCTCATTTTTGGCGGTTAGTGACTTAATCTGTACCTCGAGAGATGACAACCTGGCAACAAGTGAAGCCAAACCATCCTCCAGCCGGGACACTCTCTGTTCTACCTCGTCCAAGCGATCGTCTTGTTTGTCGAGCCAATCTTGCAGTAGGTCGAACTTGGAGGAGAGTGAGTCCAGTTTGGAATCGAGACCTCCAATGCCCGCCTTGAGATCCAGCAGTATTTCCATGATGTCCACTTTCGGGATCTGGGCGGCTCCATCCACCATCGCCTCTGCTGGTTCAGGCGTCTCTGCCTGGTGTTCTGGCTTGGGTGTCCTGGACGAGATCCCCCCTTCGAAGGTAAGTTTTCATTGTGTTTTATTGGACTTCCCCATATTGAGGGAGGCCCACCTCGGATACCAGGCTGTTAGTGGGGTGTGTCCCATCGGAGAGCCCGATTTCTGGGTTAAAAGCAGTCCCTCACGAGGCCGGACACTGTACATGGGTCGTTCGGGGTCTCAATCGAAACGCCCACCCAGGGCTCTGATTAAGCAGTGTGCTCCAGTCAGGTAGATGTGGGATCAGTCCGGCGAAATCACGGGACCCCAGAGCCTCCGCTGGTTGCGGACCAAGCAGCGGGGGAGGGCAGTAATAAAGCTGACCCTCTGCTCAAGGAGAATGGGATAACTGAGTCGCACCCTCAGGGTTGGTAGACTGTAAGGGACGCACTATTATCAGCAGAGTATTACAGAGAATCCATCCCCAGGGGACCACAGTCACGCAAATTGTGCCCCAGACCCAGTCCCGCCTAAGCTTTGTCCTCCGGAACCAGTCAGTGCCCCACTCCACTTTGGGCATCTTCGACTGCCGGCATCTGCACCGGGCAGCCTCCCAATGTGTCTCAGTGTTGACACCACTCTCCCCACTGTCCGGATACAGGGAGGGGCCACGAGCCAAATGCCCTCCACCCCCAAGGTTCCCTCCTTTTGTCTGCGCTGACCAGTGGCCCTGGCTGAGGCTTCTTCATGCCAGGAGCGGGCTCCAGACTGCCCCCGCCCCCGGCTATGCAGCGGTACACTATGGTATTTCTTCCATCCCATTAGGGCCTGATGGGTCACCGGAGCAGCCTGCCCTCCCGTCCCTCCAGCAACAACCAGGCTCACGACCCAACTGGTGTCCCACACTGCCTGCTTCACTGATTGTGTCGTCCAGGCGCTCTGAACAGGGTTATTGGCATCGGTGGCGGGCTCCAAACTGCCTCCGCTGTTGGCCCGTGCAGCACTGCTTCCCGGCGCCTTCCCCAGCTAATCTCAGTCACTCCTTGCTGGGGGGAAGACCGCTTTGTGATTTCCCAAGCGGGTTATCCGGCAATTGCAGGGTGCGTCATTGGCCCCGGGGGCGGCTCCAGACTGCCTCTTCTCCCGGGCTGAGCAGTGTCGTTCTCCAGCACCTCCTCCCTGCTGCTCCTGGGTTTTCTCCGCATGGAGGGGCGTTACATTGTTTGTCCTTATAGCAAGAGAAGCCGGCCCGAGGTGCCCACAGCGGCCTGCCAGCTCCCTCGCCCGCCCGTGCTTCGGTCAAGTCCGCAGCAGGGGCGTAGCAGGGTCTGCGGCCGCTCTGGATTTTAAAGTATAAGGGGTCTCATAATGCTCTTCAAACGCACTAAGCTGATGGTTGAGGCTGCCTCTGAAATGGCTTTTTACAGGATTTAAGGGAGCCCTCACACGGAGCTCAACGAGAGACCGCCATCTTGGTCAGGCTCTCTAGCACCACCCAGAATGTCACCTCATAGTAGAAGCACTATTTTAGAATTGACCAGGTAAAGTATAGTACCTTGAATGAGATAAGCAAATGGATTTCTATATTATATCCTGTGAGGATATATTATATTATGTTTAAGTATAGGTAGACAAAAAGTATAGGTAGAAAAGATTGTGATACATGCTCAAGGGAAGTACGAACTGCCAATACTTAAACCAGCAACCAGCAACTGTAGTGCTTAGCACTGCAACAGTATACTTAAAGCACTTCAGGCTCAAAATGGTCCTAGAGGCCCCTATTAGCTTTGTAGTGAAAAGTAGCTACATAGCAAAGAGATTTAGCATTCATTTGTGTAACCATTCAGCATAGCAGGGTGCTAAGCAGACCATATCATATCATATATGCATGCATGCTTACATATGTACTGTAGTTGGATTGAGCAGTCCAGTACATTCATCCATATGCAAACTTCTAGTTATAATGAGAAGGCAGTGGGCCCAGATCCAATCCATTTTCTATTTAGCTAAATACATAGCAACTCGCCTGGGAGCTAAGAAGAAGCACCTTCTGATGTTGGTGCCTTGGGCAGAGACACCCAGAGCATGCTAGAAAGATACATTCTCTTGGGAACCGTTACTGATAATTCGGCTAGGGGATTTTACTGATAAAAAAGCAGAAAGCCTATGGGTGTTACCAGCCAACATTGTTTATCATTATCCTAAGAAGAATGGGAGGTACGTCCTTATCAGATGCTGGCGGATTCATCTGACAGTCAGAATGTTTTTGGTATGAGGGGAATTCCAAGTGGGACACATTATAAATATGCTTTCAGCCGACAGACCAGGGCTGCCGATTCCATACCAGGGATGTAGGGGGATGTGGGCTCTGAGCCTCACCTTAAATGTCATAGATGATATATTCTTTGAAATGCATTGAGTTTTGCTTGATTGAATAGTGTGCAATTCTGGACCTGTGGCATTGTGCTTTGCTTGGTTATTTTTTTTAAAGTAATAGAAATATGTTTGGATACCTGTGTTGTACCTTTCTGTAGAGAACAGATGGTAAGGACTTTAGTATTCAGAATGTGATTTGATGATACAAGTTGGTTTAGCAAAAGGGAAGTGACTTGAAACTCATCTCATATAGAGATTTGAGCTGTGGTTATTGCAACGTTGAAAATGACAACTAATGTGTTTGAACATTATATGGATTTAGCAAGAAGAAACTGAGGGACTTTGTGACTGTAAATAAAATGCTTATTTTTTGTACATCAAAGTTGGTCGTTCGGGTCTCTGGTATATTGCTGGCACAGTGAGTATTATGAGGATAGCATATCAGAAGCACTGCGTTACGTGTTCCCTTTGCCTCTCTCTAATTCTTTCTATCTCTCTCTTTCTTTCTCTCTCTCTCTCTCTCTCCCAATGTGGGCATTATGATACGTCAAGGCAGTTGACGAGAGACAGTTGCTGCACCTGTGAGTATCAGGTTCTGAAGATTGCAATATTTTATTTTTGAGAAAGCAAACCTTGAGGCCCACAAATCTAAATCTAATAATTGTAGAAAGAGCACAATGTCATGATGCCTGCCCCCGGAAGACCAGACCAGGCCCAGCAGCCCCGGAAGCAGGCATCATGCCACTTGGAGCATGCCCAAAAGCCCCAGTTAGGGGCTGTTTGGGTGCAGTCCTGGCGCCTGTGGCGCCAGGCTCATAAAGATAAGGTCAGTCCTGGCGCCATGGGCGCCAGGCTCATTATTGATAACTTACCTGAGGCAGACCATGCTGCATGAAGACTCAAGCCAAATGAGGCTTAGGCGGGACTATTTTACTGAAGGGACTATTTTGTTACTTGGGTGGGGCTGTGGAAGAATACTTACCTGGATCTTCTTCCAAGGCTATTTAAACCACGCCCGGACAGCCACACGTGCTTCGCGTTATTCTGCTTGCTGCAGCGTAACGCTCACCGTGTTTTCAGCAGCTCCAGTCTTCAGCCACGCCCGCTTCAGTCCTGGGACTCCTGAAACAAGAAGAAAAGAAGGATAAAGGTTAGAACAGGAGTTTTAACTTTAATCCTTACCAGAATCCTGATCCATTTCGCCACGGAACTGCAAGACAGAAGTCTTTGAAGCATCGCTTCGCATTCCTACGGCGCTGCGCTGAACTCACCTGCTTGGCGGTACTTCAGCATTCCATCACGCTCTCTCCATCTTGCGGCCGCCCTCCGACACCTAAGGAGACAAAGACAGCAAGGTGAGCAAGGGGACTCTCTAAGGCTATACAAGCTACCCCCAAGGACTTACCTGATTTACCACGGGAGGTACTCACCTCATCTCGGGTCGGCGCAGTCAGCTCTGCTTCATTGCCGTACCCCGGCCCCTAAGGGGAAAACCACAATAGACTTACCTGAATCTTACCAAGTGCCATTTGGAAATCTTCGAGTGGATTAATCGGCAACCTTCAAGGAATCGGACAGAGTAAAGATCAGACATTTGAACTCTTATGAACAATTGGACTTTAGAGTCAATACTGGAACTCACCAATTCCTCTACGCCAGTGAAGTAACTGGTCATCAACGCGCCCCTGCGGTCGACGCAGGATGGAGAGCTCATCCTTCCAAACCATCAGGTGAGACTAAGGAGGGGACATCAAGAGTGATCTGTGGGAAGACAACGGGAGTGGGGATGGTGGGTTGACACTCAATTCCACGGGTGGTTAATTCCTCTTCTCCTTTGCAGAAGAATATTCTTGCGAGCCAGACAAACTAGGCTGAGCGGGCCAGTCCAGTCAGTCATCTCGGCGCTACACGTCACGCTGGTGAAAACAACAGCGGCCCAGTTCCGGTCGACGCCCCCGTGGGATCCAGGTGAGCGTAACACACAAATCATCTCAGCTCTGGACTGGCCTCGGGGGAGATGAGCCTCTTGCAGTTAGTCCAGTGGCCGATTGCTCCTTCCGTTCGCAAAAGAAAGACGCTAGCCCTCCTGTTAGTCCATATATCTGAGCTAACCTGAGATAGTTGGGGCTAGAGTCTTTACCTAGCCGTGGGATCGATAATACAATGTGCAACATGGCGCCCCATTCCAGAATCGTCAAAATTGATGTTCAAGGAGTTGTAAGAAACTCATGGTGGCAACAGTAAAGACAGATACAAGTGATCACAGTTCAAGAGTGGTTATTAAACTTTATAATTGGTTGAGAAAAACGACTGATCTAAACCTAAATCTAAGATGGGAGCAAACTACGACCATCAAATAATAAGGCAGTCCTAGTGGTGTCTTGTCGAAGAAAAAGAACCTATACTAAAAAATAAAATATTGCCATCCTTAACACTAAATTACAAAATAGTGTGGGATAATGTTCATCAGAAAAGAAAAAAGTGTTCTTAAAATGATAAGACAGGATGGTATGACTGGCGTCTCCCTTCTGCACGTTTATTTGCACGGGACAAGGTGGGACTCCTAACCACAGCACACTCCTGGGCCTCGCCAGCACAAGGGGTGACAGTTTGTTTCCAAAATATCAGGGCCTTCTGTGGCCAAATCTCTTTCACACAAATTCTCTTGCCTCAGAGGACCTGATGTGTTGCAATCCACAAAAACAGAAGGTTCCTTCAATAAATCTTCATGGGGCAATTACTCTTCACCTTAGCATCCCCCTCTGCTGGGCTCTGTTCCCTCGTAAACGTGGGCCCCCCACCGTCGGGTTCACTACAGCCTGTCATTCACAATATAACATTCACAAGTCTCATTGTCTTTTTAAACAACCATTCACTGCGGATAACCATCAGCCGGGTTCACTCTTGTCGACACAATGTTCATTGGTGTATTCCTATTGACCTTGATTCGCAGGCATCCCTCAGCCGGGTTCACGTTTGCCAAACACACAGTTCACTTTGCTTTCTCACAATACGGGATTCACTTCCCTTTGCTCTCCTACTTGTCACTGTGTCAAGAGACTTTCCATTGTCCAAGGGGTTTGACTCGACCCTTGTATGACCCCTCTGACTCCTCACGCCGGCCTCTCCTACAGCCTCCGGGTACTTGTAGTTTCAACAAAGGGGATCAGCCAGAGTCCTTCGAATGAGCACCCACATGACGCCTGGCCACTCTGCAGTTGGTCCTTCATTGGACTTTCTTTCAATCTTAAACACACACAAATTTTGTGTTCACAAGTTCATACAATTTTGCCGTTCCCAACCTTTGGCTCAACACAGTCCAGTTTGCTATCAGCTCTCTCTGACTCACCGGTTGTGCTGAACCCATTGGCTTGTTTTGCCGCTGGAGTCAAGGATGGTACCACGGTAGCAAGCTTGCCTCCCCGCCTGGGTTATTAATGCAGGAGGCCCCTGTGCACCCTTGACATCTGTTACACCACACGCAGCTGTAAATCCTGGTCTTATGATTCTTTTCACAGAGGCTTTGCGGGTCTAGGGTGAAAAGGGCGAGGGCACTTCCCTCCTTGTCATCCTCTCAGGTCACGCTGCCTTTCTTCTCTGTTTGAACTGCCGGTCCGGAATAGCTGCTTCTTTGTGCGTTTGGCCTTGCTCAAAGTGTACTTTCGTGTTCCACCTTTTATCCCTGTGGGGAATGGAAAGGGCAGTCAGGGTTGCGTAGTTATTATCAATTGCCCAACTGTGCCTGACCCTGGTTTTGGGACATGTCAGGTAAACGGCTAGAGTGTTAGTCCGTTGTCTGTCATGGAATAGGAAAGTGTGTGTGGCAGAAATATGGGGATCGGGGGTTAAAGCTTCACCATATCCTACGGGGTAGGATGGGAGCAGGTGTTAATGGGAAGGGGGTACCATCTCCACTCCTCGAAGACCCTCCATCCAGGTGATTCTTCCCCACTGGTCCACCCCCAGGAACTACATCCAATAGCGATGGCCGTGCCCTGGCCCCCTGGATGACAGATATCCAGGGACTAGCTAGTGACGCACCTTCAGGTTTCTCAGAGTCCTCTAGACAAAAGGAATCTTCTAAGCAGCAGGAGTCAAATAAATACCAGAGAAAGGTACCTACCGTCTGGTCCCTCTTCTGAGAAAACAGGGCAAGGAACTAAACTGTTGGCGGCAGCCGCCGTAGAAGGAAGAAACCCTAGGTTTCACTTCCAAAGATTCCCTAAACACTTCCCTGCAAAATACTTTGACAGCTGCCCACTGAATCTCCAGCTAAAAACTGCACAGCAGAATAATTACCCCACTTCCTCCGAATCAGACTGAAGTGCTACCGAATAAAACTCCCCTATAGTTAGATAAAGCTCTGATAATAATAGCAAGTAACAAAAAGATGGGATTCACCATTAAACACATACTGACAGTGTGAGCATTTTTTTATGTAGCAGTTTTTTAAACAAGAAGAAACAAACACTAGTCTAATCAGTATGGCACCTGTGCATGCAGGGCTGAAATATAGCAGCTGTACAAAGAAAACAAAACATATGTGGTAAAACAGGAACACTCAGCCAAAGCAACGCAATCAAGCGGCCCTATTCACAAGTGAATATAAGTCTGTCTATACTTGGTCACACAGAAGTAACAACGACATTGTGTGAACATGTGCACATTGGGAAGCAGCTCTAGTAAGAACACAACATCACAACCCATAGCTACGATGTGAAGACAGCCACTCTTATCCATAAACACATATATGGAACTCAATAGAACCTGTTAAACATAAACCTGACACTATGCTGCACAGCATAAAGTGGTCAGAATGAAGAATCACCTTTTAGAAAGCAGAGTCAGTTAAGTGCTTGTTTATACTATCAATGTAAATCTGCAAAACGTAGATTCAAATTAAGGCAAGGCAAACAAAGCCCTTCAATATTTCAATGCAGACAGACACAAGACCACCTTTTGGTGGATACAGCTGCTTCCATGCAGCAGCACTAGATAAATGACACAGGAAAAAAACACACAGGTGATCAAAGCAAATCAGAGGCAGATATGGTTGCTGTGTGAAAAGTATGGCTCCTAGATTGTAAGTGTTGCTATAAGGCAATAACAGTAACACTTGAGAAACTGGTAATGAGATTTAGAATTAATGATCAAGCAATTGTCCGTACTGTGATCTGGAATGGGGTCCAATCCAGTTTCAATTTAGATTTGCACTGGTGACAGACTATGTCTTGCTAGCATTTTTCTTTGCCGCCTCCGGAGAGCATATGGTTTGAAGGGATACTAGTTTGCTTGATGTTCCTAGGTCTTCTCAGTTCAGGGGTCATTGAGTGGGCAAGCTTGAGAAATAATAGTGATTATTCCTTTGCACAAGCAAGTGTAGAGATGAACGGGTAGGAATTTGACTGGAAAAACGCCCACACGAACCAAAGCACACCTTCATACGAGAATTCACCAGCAAAGCGGTCACCCATACAAAAAATAAAACCACATTGGTACAAGCAGAAATGCATTATTTTTAAATTGGCAATTCTTTAAAGCCATGATTGGTCACAACTGTCCTTTCAGTGCAGACCAGCATCAGTAAGCTAAATTGGGCAAGCTTGAATGCATACAGTTTAGTAGGGCTATATTTATTTTTCTATATTTATTTTTTCTGATTATACCTTCCCAGAAGCGAAGTGAAGGGAAGTTCAATGAATCATTTGCTTTATTGGGAGGGTGTACACAAATAATATCTGTATATGCATACGACCTAGGGTGTACAAGCACGCAATTCTATGAATGAACAGAGAAGGCAATTTCATGTGCAACTTGCCCTATAATATTATGACACACAAAAATGTGAAACTGAACATTTGTAATTGTAGTGAGAATATATTATGTACAAAGCAGGTGTACAATGCACCATTGCTGGAACACGTAGAACGCAGAATATGCATACATTTAGAATGCAGAATCATTTGAGAAACATAATGTGTGTGAATGCTTTGTACTGCACAGTTTTAAAAAGAATATCTCCTCAGTTACAATCTGAACTGTTCTGTGAAGAGACTCTGTAGCACAGAGTTGCGCAATAAAAACATACAAATGCATTAAAAAGTGCATATGGTAATGCCCATGTTTTCTGTCTTCTTTTTCTGAGCCGAGGCCAATGGGGATGGTGAAAGGTACTTCTGCAGAGATCATCTGCAGCCAAGACCATAGTCTATCTATCATTCAGCCATCCAAAAGAGGTGACGTAAGTACTGTAAGTTGTACAGTAACAGAGGAGGTAAGAGGCCCGATTAGAACATTCTTATCCTGTACAGTATAATATAAATTATATATGTAAAAAAACAGCAATATTCTTACCACTGAAGAGACAAACCTGCAGCAAGCAGAGTCTATGGTAAATGTTTTCAATTTGTAAACATCCATATAAACGGGCAGGGTGTTTAACCCTTAAACCGTTGGTAACGTGCAAATGTATAGTCTAATAGGAAAGAGCATATCAGAAAACAATGTATTTTGTGTTAAAAACAAACTAGCAATAGTGTGCAAATGTTTTGAATGCAAGGTACTGACAACAAGATGCAATATATCTCTGAGCGTTTAGCTAAACAAGATTTAGATCAGTCTGCAAGCAGTGAGAAACGGAGAAGACCCCTTTCATGTTTCGAAAACTATTCAAAAGGAACCAGAGAACATGCTTTAGCACTAGAATAGTAAAGCTGGAGACTGTACAGGCACTAAAAACAGGGTTCTGTGATACTGAACCAACACAGTAAGCTAGACCCAGTAGACTTACCGTTTTTTCTTCTGCACCAATCTCGTACGCCACACCGATTTTGGTCCAGGCCTGCAGCAGACAAACACGCTATCCTGTGAGCATCCAACCCACACATTCGGTGAATACCAGTGTCTAAAGTGAAATGCTTGGTCACTGAAGATGGAGCATGGCTGTGCTACTGATTGACATCTGTGCCACAACTGCCAGCACCCCAGATGAGTGAGTTGTCCACACAGCAAGAATCGCCATCCATTGCTGCGCAAAGGAAGCACTTCCATTGAGAGGGATCCATGCTATGCAAGGAAGGTGCTGTCAGCATAGCTGGAAGACATAATCACAGCTTGTTCCGTTTCGCACTGAATCCGCCTGTCTTCCTGTTGCTGCCAAGGTGAACGTGGGATACAGAGTGCACAACATTCTTGCCACTGCAGGAGCATCTTCCCAACCTTAAGCATGTTTGCGCAGCTGGAAAGCTACACACATCGTCAGTGAGTGCCAAAAGCCACTGGGCCCATTGTTTGACACGGCCAAGGCAAGTTTTGTTTCTGCTGCAGATTTGCCTGCTTACACACTTTGAGTTGAGGCCTGTTTCACAAAGACTGAAATGATTGCAAAAGCCTAAAGTGCGCAGCCAGTTTGAAGTGCACATGGCTACTCCAAGATTCCCTTCAGCTGCAGCCATGAAGGCTGACTGCTGGAGAAAATTCCTCTCCGAATAAGGCTGGGACCTTCTCGGCAGGTGTGGAACCCAATAAACCATGCGTGTACAAAGGGGAACAAATTAAGGGGAACTCGCGGGAGTTGTCCTCTGCAATATGTGCCCCCAATTGGAGAAGTTGTTTTCCGGCCTTCTAACTTGCCCTAAAGTGGCACAAAAGGGTTCGGGCATGGAGAAGAAAAACATGGCGAGGTGACATGGAGGTACATACACTAATCAGCCATGGATTGGCCATCTTTGATCATCAGGTTGAGCAGGAAATCATGCATCCTCAAGGAGAGATGCCAGATGCAGCAGTTGGTGACATGGACATATGACAACCTTCTTTTGATCAGGGTTGCAATAATGGACTGGATTCAAATTAGTCAGAAATGTATGCAGGAGGCTCACCATCACATTCAAATTCTGATCAAAGTGTGGAAAGAAACCCTTTACCACTTCAATGTGATATTTCCTTTAAAGCCTGTATCGATGCAAGTATGCCTAGTACATCCAACACCAATGCCAATGAAGTTTATCAAAATGTTGATGATATTGAAAATGAAGATACCATAATGCAAAATGTGATCTCAGGTAACAGTGATGCAATCCCCTCGGAGTTAAGCAGAGGAGGCTGTAGTTCAGATCTAGAAAATGAAGGTACCACTGGCACTGACGATGATAACGTTTTCCAGTGGTATCCAGATGGTGTTTTTTTTGGTAGAAGTTTTCATGCGTAATGCAACAGAAAATACAGTATGTGATGCAAAAATGTGATCAAACCAAAATACAAGACCAAGCTATGACGTAATAGCACAGAATATCTATCCTATCTATCTAGTGACTTTAGTATAAGTCTTGATATATTCTAGTGTAGGGAATGTGTGACACACTGAGTGAAAACCCGTCTAGAACACATATGCCAAGCAGACACATGTGATTTAGTGAAAGTAAGAAATAAATAATGTCAAAGATGTATAATATATATTAGAATTCAAAAGAGTGAAGCACAAAGTAAGTGCTGGTGACAAGTGTGAGTGCCACTATATGCCCCAAAGAAATAATGTTTATATTTGGGATGCCTAGAAGATACGTGTCGATGTTCCAGAGGAGAAGTGGTAGGAAAAATGGCACGAAGTGTGAAAGCCAAGTGTGTGGAGCAGTCAGCAATCTGTCGACCTACTGCCTGAGAAGGAGGGACAGTCTTCGTGCTGATTACGCCCCGCTGCGCTCCACATACTGTGTGTGCAAGTTCAAATCCCAATCGCAGAGCGCGCGCCTGAATTGTGGGAACCAAATGTGTGGAGCAGTCAGCAGTCTGAACGGCCGACGTATTGCCTGACAAGGAGAGACAGTCTTTGCGCTGGTTACACCCTCTTGCGTTCTACATACTGTGTGTGAAAGTTCAAATCCCAAGTGCGGCACGGAGCGTGTGCGGAAAGTGTGGGAGCCAAGTGTGTGGAGCAGTCAGCAGATGGAAACTGGCACATCTGTCGTGGCGAACACTGACAAATACGTTGAATCTCAGGCACAAGGTGAGTGTCTTGCATCAATAGAATGTATTTGCGCTACACCTTCAAGTTTCTTTTTTTTTTTTTTATTTAATTAAAGTGTTTATTGGTTAATTAAAACCTTATACACTACAAAAAATATTATATCAACCAAACACAAATACATATATTATACATACAAAAAGCATACAAAAGCATACATCATATTACACGCTTCCAAATATAAAAGGCTGCCCCAATATAGACCTTAATCTCTCCATCATAAAAAGTTTCTGTTACTACACGATGCAGGGGAGAAAGAAGCACTACAACTTAAGGAACAAAGAGGTGACCCCCCTTGGACAATGAAATGTCACGTGTCTTAGAGAAGGCAGTGGTGCCTCAGCTGGCTCCTATTTCTAAATGTTTGAAAATCATAGCGTTCTTTCCCCAGACAAACTCTAAGCTGTTCGGTCAAGTGTTCCAGGAGGATCCAGCTGTGCAATCTATGGCAGTTCCTGGGTCTGGCCAATCTGCCAATGTATCTTTGCCTTCTCCAGCAAAAGATGTGCACAATCTATCAGACAGTTCTTTATTAAATGTGTATCTGAGCTTGGAGGCAGACATTAAGGAGCTTGGGGTTCCTGCAACCAACGTCAGTGCCCCCTCTCTCTTCTTGCACTCTCAGTCTATTTTGGAGGATTCTGGTGCTGCATTGAGGGATAAACACTCTGAGGGTGTTAAATAAGGTCGGGAAGCTGCTATTTCGTCTAGCGCTTAGGAGACCTTTAATCCAGATACTTGCATGTTGGGTGGAAACCCGATATCTGCCTTCAATCTTGCATTACAACTCACTGTATGATAATATTAGCTTGGAAATAAGATCGCACAAAGAGATATTAACTAATATATGGTCTAGTATTGCTGACACACGATATCCTTCTGTGTCCGTGGCACATGTGCCGGACCTTGTGGCAAATTGCTCAGAATGCGGACTTTCTGCCCCAGCTAATTCCGTGACGACTGAGGCAAAGACTACTATGTTACCTCAGAGAAAAACAGCCGTAAAAAAACCTGAGGGAGCTCGGCCCCTCAACAGAAATAATACAAAAAATCACGAAAGATAATGAGGCTGTCTTAGGCTATGAGGTACTTAATCCTCAACAAGTGGTAAGGAGTAATTTCAACTCCAGAATTTTAAATGCCTGTTGTTCTTTTAATTTCAATGGTCAGCGGCAGGTGTTTGCAGTACCCACATCTGCAGAGCTTGAAGATTACTGGGCATGGTTCCCTGCTGCCCTTACCTGTAATGGGAAAGGTGGCCTGCACCCAGGTTTGAAATTCTCAAGACTTTTTAATTATATGTTGGAATAATCACAGATTTAAAGGTTTTTTAAATAGCAGAAGTATGCATTTTTTTTAAGAGGTTTGACCTCCTGTTCTTTCAGGAAACATGGTTATTGGACATGCCTAGTATTGATGGTTTTACAATTATCACAAAGAAAGCAAAAAAGGAAGTAAAGGGCATCCCTCGGTGGATAACTTATTGCAGTAAAAAATAATGTGGGGCAAGTGCTGGAACTGCTAAAATCGAATTCCTGTTCCATGTTGGCAGAACATCTGAGTGCAAAGAGGGGCCTAAACACTTTCTATTAATTAATTTATATTGTAATCCACTCTCTGCTAACAAGGACCGCTTAAAACTTGAGTTGCAGGTGATGTTCCTAAAGTGGATGGCTAATCACTATGATTAATCTAATGAGATCATCCCAAAAAACCCGACATGGAAGGGTACTCATGTTGAGGAGAGTGGGAGATCTCTCTTAATGATTCCCCTAAGGTTTCTAAGACCTTAATGGCTTATTGTGAAACTGACAATTTTGATCCAAAAACAAACAAGAACATATTGGACTTCAAGTCCCATAATGCTCATGTACTGAGACGAGGAAGAGGGGCTCAGAGTCCATAAAGTGTTATAAGCGGTCAAGTTGTTTAATTGGGAAAAACCTGAGCTGGACTTTTGAAACCCTAAAGGACTTTCAGGTGCGAGTGAAGCAGCAGGGAAAAGCAGAAGCTGAAGTCGGCATTGTGGCGGCAGCAGGATGCTGTGTAGGGAGGTGGCAAAGGTCAGGAAAACAGAGTCATGCAGAGGACGCATAGCGAGAAGCGGTACTGAAGCAAGACACACCTTGTCGGAAATAAGCTTCCGGCACACCGTGAAATGCTCCCCATTGAATTCGCACTAGAACGTGCATGGAGCTGCGAGGGCTGCATAGGAGGTTGTTGCGCACAGCGGCAGACCAACAGGAGCTGTCAAAAGCAGAAGAGGCCCAAAGAAACCCACAGCAACCCCAGAGAGTCAGAAGGAGACACCAAGGCATACCAGTGAGTTAGCCTGAAGCAGGTGACCCCGGGGCTCTCAGAAGGAGACTGCTAGGTAAGAATAAGTATTTTGAATACCAAACCATTGAATATAATATAACATAACACATGTATTTATAGACCACACGTTCACCCCCAGAGGGGCATCCTGGCGCTATTGACAGATAACAGATATTTATTGTTACCCAACTTAATGGTACTCCTTTTATCAACCCCGGAAGCATAAAGGGCTAAGCGGACCGCTGGGATTTGAACCTGTGAACATGAGGTCAAACACAGGCCCCTGTAGTGGATGCATTAGCCCACTGAGCCACAGACCCAGTTATTGAATTAAGGCAGAATGGGCGCAACTCTCCTATTGAGGGATTCCAAATAGGGGAATAGTGTAACCCGCATTGCCAAGGCCAAACAAGATTGATAATAAGACAAACTGGGCACAACTCTCCTAATGAGGGATTTCAAATAAGGAACACATATAACCAGTATTACCAAAGCCAAAGAAGAGTGATGCCAAGGCAAAGTGGATACAACTCTCCAGATACAACAGAAAGAGTTGTCAAGTGGGAGACAATTGTAACTAGCATTGCCAGCAGCCAAGAGGTTGCATAACCAGAGAATAAAGGCTGTAGGAGCAAAGCCCTCCTTGTATGAAAGGCCAAGAGGGAGAGAACTGTAACCTGCATGGCCTAAAGCTAAAGGAATATCAAGATAAGTAGTTGCTGGATCAAATCTTCTCATTTTGATTCTAGTGTGGAGAGTTTGGAGCAAGCATTACCACAGAGAACAAATTGTAGTACTAGGTGTTGTTCATCCTATATGGCGAGTACACCAGAAAAGGGACCAAATGTAGTTAGGCCAAGCAGGCGAGTATACTGGGAAGAAGAAGATTATTTAAAGTATTGTGGTGAAAGGTTGTGGTGGAAAAGAAGTGTTGACTCCATCACCTTCTCTTGATAAACTGTCGCATTTAAGGAAGTGATTGTTGAACCATCCTGACTAAAGGGTTTCTTTTGAAGAAGTATGATATATTAACAAGTGATTGGCCTTTTGAGAAACAAACTCTTCCATCTGATTTGTGATTTTTTATTTTTTTTATTTGTATATGGTTTGCACAAGAAACCCTTATAAGAGAATACAACATAATACATCACAAAAACATATCTAAAATACACTCATCATCACATATTTTTTACGAGAAAGAGTACCTAAAATACATTCATCATTACATGATTTGCAAAATAGAGTGTCATCATTTACATATGTGAAAAAAAGATTTAAAATCAGTCAAAGCTTTGCATAAACATATAACAGTATAATAATCTTTATTGTAATAGATAAAATCTTGAGATTATTGATCTAAAATTTAATTTACAGGGATATATATACCTGTAAAATAGGCACCCAATACAACCCTTCCCATAACAACAATACTCAGCCTTCTACTACTGGCTCAATCACTCCAACATATAATAGTTCTGGGATAAAGGAAAGGCTCCTAAGTTCATCCCTCCCTAGCAACAGTAAGCCATCTGTTCATGACCTGCATAACCTTAGGGGTTGGCATTCAGCCAGAATGGGATCATTATATAGGCCCAAAGCCAGGCCATCCATATTATTTTCAATTGATATACATCTAGACAAAATATAGTCATCACCGCCCCTAATGCCCCATTTAGCAAATTTCTCCAAATATATAATTATTTTTGTCCTTAGTTCCGGGCATGAAAGCAGGAGGTGTTTGCTAGTTTCTATTCCCCCTATTTTATGACAGAATGACAGAATGGGCAGAGGGCATTTGTGCCGTCCACCAACTTCCTTCTCCTCATTACCTCTCTTGTAGGGAGAATATTCCATCTTAATCTTAAGAGGAGAGATTGATAATATCGATTAGGAAACTATGTCATACCCCATTTTTTGTGTTCATATTTTAAATCGGACAGAGAGGGGAAGGAATGAAATGCATCTGTTGTATTGATCCAGTCCCTTTCATACAGCAATATTTTCACTCTCTCTGGGTTGGCCACCAACGTCTCCCTATCTGTGTCTAGTACACCCAAAATATGGTAACAGCTGTCTCTAAAAGAGGACAGGTATTTATTCTGGATAGACCCTCCCAATATATGGACCAGCTTGCCTAGATCTTCATACAGGGTTTCACAAATGTGGTCCAGTAGGCTACGGAACAGGGCCAGCATTCACCATTGAGACCTCACTTTCAGGGTTAATAAGCCCAGTTCATAGTGGACAGCGGCCATATGGATATTATTAGGCAGTTTTAATGTTTTCCTCCAGATCATGCCCTCACGTGTTTCCCAAAACCTCTGCAATTGATCATAGTGCAATTCCATCCCATATATGAATGTTGGGACTATTTTCCCCTCATAAAAGGAGACTGCGGGTTTCACTGAAAATCGGCTAAATTTACGATCTAAATTCAGCAATTGGGTAGCAGCGGTAGGGCTTTCGGTTTCAAAAAGTATACAGAGCCCAGATCTCAATGGTTGTGTTGTTATCTGGAATCCTAGATAAAGAATCCAGGATGTAATCTCAATAGATAGGCCCCGCCCCCAGGGTCCAACCCAGCTTTTTCTTCCTCTTCCCTTTTGAAATGACCAAATCCGAGTCTTCTTGGGATTAATCGTTAGCCCATTTATTAATGCAAATTCTGTACATTTATTGATTAACTGCTGCAGGCCCACCCTTGTGCAATCCAGGAGGAGGAAATCATCGGCATAGGCCAATCATGATATCCTCAAATCCCCCAACTTTGGAGTCACAAGACCCACTTAATCCTTTGTGAATTTATATTTGGTGGAGAAGACCTTTGTTTTACCAAGCAGGAGCTATTCGGAAGTAAAATACTTTTTAGCAAGCTGCAGGTTGGGGAAACATAAAAAATAGCTTTAAATTGCGAGCACGCCTTTGGAAAAAAGATAATCCTTTTATCAAGTGAAAAGATATTGTATGAAAAGACTTTGGGCCTCATTACACGTAGTGCGGTAAACCATGGTGCTACTAGCATCATGGTTCATGCCGGTAATTTACCGTTACCGCCTTGGAGGAAAGGGGAATTACCGCCCTATTCCAAGGTTGGGAAGGCGGTAATTCCGCCTTCCTCCATTGCCCTTCCCCATTCCCATTTTTGTCCCATTGGGCTCTATGGGAATGGGGAAAGCGCTATTTACGGTACCGCAAATTGCGGTACCGAAATTAGCACCCTGGTCCCTTTGCAGGTTGGTTTTTAACGCCTGCTAAAAAGCAGTGCCTGCTGGGCCTAGAGACCCAAGCTACTCCTCACTGATGAGGCCCAACAAGGCCGAAACATGTTTGGGGATGCTTGTGGTCTCGTGCAGAAGGGATGTGACCAAGCAGTTCGGGCTGGACTGCCCCTTTAGGGGTGGGACCAAGTCTGATTTGCATATGGTCTTTCCCCTTCTGTAATGGCTTGGCAGGTGAAGAACGATGGTCTGGAGGGTTGCCCAGAGCAATGCCAGTGGTTAGGATTAATTCTAAACCTTCCAGCCATCACCTCTTTGTTTTTGCTATGTCACCCCGAGTGGGACGGGTATGCCCAGACGTGGGTCCCGTGCCTGCTGGGCCTAGAGACCCAAGCTACTCCTCACTGATGCGGCCCAACAAGGCCGAAACATGTTTGGGGATGCTTGTGGTCTCGTGCAGAAGGGATGTGACTAAGCAGTTCGGGCTGGACTGCCCGTTTAGGGGTGGGACCGAGTGTGATTTGCATATGGTCTTTCCCCTTCTGTAATGGCTTGGCAGGTGAAGAACGATGGTCTGGAGGGTTGCCCAGAGCAATGCCAGTGGTTAAGATTAATTCTAAACCTTCCAGCCATCACCTCTTTGTTTTTGCTATGTCACCCCGAGTGGGACGGGTATGCCCAGACGTGGGTCCCGTGCCTGCTGGGCCTAGAGACCCAAGGTACTCCTCACTGATGAGGCCCAACAAGGCCGAAACATGTTTGGGGATGCTTGTGGTCTCGTGCAGAAGGGATGTGACCAAGCAGTTCGGGCTGGACTGCCCCTTTAGGGGTGGGACCAAGTCTGATTTGCATATGGTCTTCCCCCTTCTGTAATGGCTTGGCAGGTGAAGAACGATGGTCGGGAGGGTTGCCCAGAGCAATGCCAGTGGTTAAGATTAATTCTAAACCTTCCAGCCATCACCTCTTTGTTTTTGCTATGTCACCCCGAGTGGGACGGGTATGCCCAGACGTGGGTCCCGTGCCTGCTGGGCCTAGAGACCCAAGCTACTCCTCACTGAAGAGGCCCAACAAGGCCGAAACATGTTTGGGGATGCTTGTGGTCTCATGCAGAAGGGATGTGACCAAGCAGTTCGGGCTGGACTGCCACTTTAGGGGTGGGACCATGTCTGATTTACATATGGTCTTTCCCCTTCTGTAATGGCTTGGCAGGCGAAGAACGATGGTCTGGAGGGTTGCCCAGAGCAATGCCAGTGGTTAAGATTAATTCTAAACCTTCCAGCCATCACCTCTTTGTTTTTGAAAAAGCAGGCGTTAAAGCACCAACCCGCAAAGGGACCTCGTAGTAAGGTGGTAAGGGTTTATCAGTACCGGTGCCCTTACCGGTACCGCTAAACCCTTACCGCACTACGTGTAATGAGGCCCTTTGTATGCTACATTGAATCTAACTTTGTTATTTCACAAAACTTTCTTGACACTGAATTTTGTTCTAAATATTCCTGAATTGATCCAGGGGAAGGAAACCCAAGCCTGGTCACAAGGATTACTGGTCAAAACCTTTGAGTTCAAATTGATATGTTATTTTGTTCGATTTAAAACAGCCAAACAAACCTTGGATTATTTTGTTGTTTATGTTAGTGTGACGGTCAGATACTATTTGGACACTAGGTCATTTTTCTTTAGCCTTAGTTTGTTAGGCAGGGATTTCCTTATTAGGTTAGGGAAAGATAGACGTTTGTCTCACCCCTTTTTATTTAATAAAAATGTCAACTTGCAAGAAAACTATACTTGTGTCGTCTCATGTTCCTGACCCCTCACATCACCCTCTCCCAGCTGTTATTCGTGTGGGTGATTTTAATTGTCTTTGACCTGATGTAGGGATGGCTAAGGATGATCTTTGCAGTATGCGTGTCTCAGGTCAATTGAGTCCGACTCACATTTCTAACAACATGTGAGTTAGAGGTCTATACTGGACTAAGTGTATGTATAACTGGGACTTACTGAAAATGAATGGGAACGTAATAGGGGATACCCCAATGCAAGCTACCTTGTATGGACCTATGTCATGATCTACGATTGACTTTGTTTTTTTGTCTTTGTATCTTTTCTAAAAGATTATGTCCCTAACTGTTTAAAAAATAACTGCAAGCTCCCCGCCACCACCACCACACTGCTCACTCTCCTTGTCACACTCATTGCTCACCAACCCTACACATCAACCCGCCCCCATTTCGCACTCATGCCACACAGCCCACCCTCTAATCCAACACAACCCGCTGCCCCGGTTACTTCACAAACTCACTCACATCGCAGTAACACACCCCGTGCACCCTGCACTGCCAGAATGTATAGACTGGATAGACTCAGAGCTCGCACACAGACCACAATATTCAGCACACAACCCCCACCCACTGAACTTAGAAACTACAGATTGAGCTCCCGCATCCTGTCCAAACACATCCCCCACATTGAACACCCTCTCACCCACAAACAACCACTCACTAACCAAACCACCCCCCCAATATAACCACACATAACACATCAGTCACATCTACCACCCTCACCTCCACAATCATACCTCACATCAAATGCGCCCTCCTCAATGTTCGATCCCTCCCAGCTCACGCATCTGATATTCATGACCTCATAACTAATAACAACACTGACCTACTAGCCATCACAGAAACATGGTTACATGAAGCATCAGGCCCAGCCGTCACTCTTGCACTACCACCTGGTTTCACCATACTCAGACAAGACAGACCTGAACGAATGGGAGGCGGAGTAGCCTTCATCTACAAGGGGAATCTTCAGCTCCGACTTGTTAGCCACTCCTCAACCAACAACTCTGACCTCTTATCGACCAAACTCACACTGTCACCCAACAGCACCATCAACATTCACCTACTATATCGCCCCCCAGGCCCCACCCCTGACTCTCAGGAAAGCATCATCCACATCCTCAGCAATAATAACAAAAGCTCCACCAAAACCCTTCTCCTAGGAGACCTCAACCTGGGATTTAATGATGCTAAAGACAAATCTGCAGTAGCCCTCTCCAAAGAATTTACTGACTTAGGCTTCACCTAAAAAGTAGAAAATCCCACTCACGGCAAAGGTCGTATTCTAGACTGGGTCGCAGACCATAATTGTCTCTCCACTATCACCTCGATCTCATCATTGCCATGGACCGACCACAACTGCATCGAATTCTCGATTCCTATCACCAAAAATCACAAAACCCTGACCTCTGCCATCGCTGCACAAGTCAGAAGCTCAAAAAAACTCAAAGAGGACAACCTGCGCCCATACCTCAACACCCCCAAACTAGTACCCCCTTTCTCTAATGACCCCAATATTTTGGCAGACATCTACAAAGATGTCGTCACTAAAGCTATCAATGAAATAGCACCACTCGAATGGAAAAGAGAAAAGAAATCACTACACACCAACGCCTGGTTCACTGAAGAACTACACTCAATGCAATCCCACAAAAGAGCAGCTCTAAAAAGCTGGCAATCCAACCCATGCAACAGCACCAAAAATGAGTTCAACTTAATCTCCAAGCAATACAAAACAGCTATCACTGATGCTAAAGCCAAAGCATCCAACGCAGAGAATCTCTAATGCCAAATCGCACACTAAAGAGATCTTCGCCATCTTCAACAAGCTCATCTCCCACCCCCAATACCCCCAGATGAAATAATCAAAGATGAAGCGTGGTGTGCCAGCATTCAATCGGCCATGCTACATAAAATTGACCTTCTCCAAAAGAAAATCAAAGACCATTGCAAAGCACTACCTAAACAGACAGGTACCAAGCTTTCTAAAGCCTCACCCTCCTCATCGAAGCCCACCATAAATGACTTCTCTTTCAGGGATGTCACGGAAACAGAAGTTATCAATCTACTAAAAAATCTCAAACCCTCCACCTGCAAAGGCGACATCTGCCCACCTAAACTCGTCAAAGACTGCGCAGATTGCTTTGCGCCGCTCTTTACAGCTTTCATCAATGCGTCTTTTAAAACAGGCATTATCCCTGCTAGCCTCAAAGAGGCATGGGTCCGGCCCCTCCTAAAAAAAACCTACCCTCGACCCCCTACAACCCAACAACTACAGACCAATAATCACAGTGCCATTTCTCCTGAAATTACTGGACAAAGCCGCGCATTGCCAAATCCAGCACTTTCTGGAAACCCACTCCATCCTTGGAACAAGGCAATCAGGCTTCCGGAAAGGACATGGCACAGAAACAGCCCTGGTGGACCTAAAAAATCAGATCACCCAAATCATGGACAAGGGCAAGCCAGCTCTCTTGCTCCTCCTAGATCTCTTGGCCGCTTTCGATCTAGTTGATCACAAGACCCTCAACTCACACCTCACACACTCTGCTAACTTCTCTAAAGAATCAGCTCTATGGGTCACCTCCTTCTTAGAGGGTAGAGCCATGAAAGTCTTCTCGGACATCGCCAACGCCACTCCCACGACAATCCACTGCAGAGTCCCTCAAGGTTCCTGCACTGCTCCCACACTCTACAACCTGTTCACTAAACCTCTTTTTGACAAACTCGACTCCTACGGCATCACATATACGAACTTCGCAGACGACACACAAGTACTTCTACCGCTCTCAGGTTCATACCACGACGACGCAAAGGCACTCCACTCGATCTACGCCATCATCCAGGCCTGGATGGCAGTAAACGGCCTCTGCCTAAATGGAGACAAGACGGAAATCATGATATTGGGTCAACAGAGCACCCTAGACAAACTGGACACACTGTACGCTAACTTCTCCATTGACGACTCCATCATCCCCGTCTCCACAGCGGTAAAGACTCTGGTTGTATACATAGACTCCTCTCTATCTATGAACAGACAAGTTAGCGCCATCACCTCCTCATCTGCCCATACCACTAAACTCATGAACGCCATCAAGCCCTACCTCTCCAAACCCAACTGCCTCTCCATAGCCAGAGCAACCATTGGAGCCAAACTGGACTATTGCAATGCCGTCCTAGCGGGCACATCAGCAAAAAACCTGAACAGACTCCAAGTCACACAGAACAATGCGCTCCGGACCGCTCTCAGCATCCCAAGAAGAGAGCATATTTCCCATGTCAGACTTTCAGCCCAATGGCTCCCGGTTAAAGAACGAATCACACTCAAAATCCTCACCCTCACCCACAAATGCCTCACTCTCTCCGCCCCGTCCTATCTATCTGAGACCATCCCCAAACCCTCCTCTGCCCGTCCCACCAGAACGCAATACACCAACCTACTCTGCATCCCACGCATCAAAAAAGCCAAAGCCGGTGGCCTAAGCTTCCCCTACATTGGCGCCAAGACCTGGAACACTCTCCCTGCAGACATTAGGGCGGAAAACTCGCTCCCGATTTTCCGTAGGAAACTGAAGACCTCTTTCCTTGCACAATAAGGTGATCCCTGCGAATCCATGTAAATATACTGCATTGCTACTGTACAAATAGCATATTCCCACTGTAAATAATGTATTCCTTGTTAACATTTCTTTATCTGTATTGTATTATTTGTAACTAAGACATGTCTGTAACAAGCGCCACGATGCCCGAGGGCTGACGTGCGCTCTACAAATCTGAATAAATAAATAAATAAATAATGTGTGTCTGAATCTTGAAGTAGAGAGAGAAATGATTGGCAACTTCACAAATAGTAACTTGATGGTTAACAATTCTGGAATACGTTTGAGTCCATTTATTTCAAATCCTAGGTGAATGAATGAGTTGGTCGATCACTGGTGGACGAGCTAGCTGTACGCAATGGGAGCATGGTTTATTTTGTTCACTAGAGGTTTTTTCAATAAACTTGGAAAGTTTGCATTTAGACACAACAATGACTTAGAGCTGGAAACAACACCCTTTTACTAAGCAGCATAATCAGCCGCCTGACATTACGGTACGTAACCATAAGAGAAGAATGAGACAGAAACTGAGGAAAGTGAGTGGTGAGAGCTTTACTTATATGGAGGTATGTGGCAAGGTGATCAGGAGGATTAAACAGAATTATAAAAATTGGATGAGAGCCTACAAAATTTCTAATTATATAAAAATGAATCAAAATATGATGGAAAATGTGGTTACTCATGACATTAAAAGTATCTGGCTTTTCGTAAATGGACACGAATTAAGACAGTTTTCTGTCCAAGCAAACTGCATTCTGGAATCCTCCTGGCTTAATCACGTTCCTGCCCTCTTTACCAAACCTAAAGCGTGTTCACCTCAGTGAGCTGCACATTCCAAGACACAGTGGGCCTCATTACACGGATGGCGGTAAACCATGGCGCTATTAGCGCCATGGTTCATGCCGGTAAAATACCGGCACTGCCTTGGTGGAAAGGGGAATTACCGCCCTATTCCAAGGTTGGCGGGGCGGTAATTCCCCCTTCCACCATTGCCCTTCCCCATTCCCAATTTTGCCCCATAGGGTTCTATGGGGATGGGGAAGGCGCTAATTACGGTACCGCAAATTGCGGTACCGTAATTAGCTCCTTGGTCCCTTTGCGGGTTGGTTTTTTAACGCCTGCAAAAAGCAGGCGTTTATTCCCCAACCCGCAAAGGGACCTCATAATAAGGCGGTAAGGATTTACCGGTAAAATACCGGTACCGGTAAACCCTTACCGCCATCCGTGTAATGAGGCCCAGTGTTCCCTGAATTTTAATCAAGAGGCCCTGGAGGAAGCTATCCTGAAACGTAATAAGCCCCAAGCATGCGGGCAGGATGGGTTCTAAAATGTAGTCCTTAAAGCTAATCCTCCTTTGTGGGCTGATATCCTATTTACTCTATTTAGACAGGTGGCTTGCGCTCTGATAATTCCTAAATCGTGGCATAGTGCAACCGTTGTCCCTATTTTGAAAAAAGGAGACAGAATGTCTCCTAACAGCTGTAGACCAATATCCCTGATCGATTCCTCAAGTAAAACTGCTAGCTGGCTTTGTACTTAAAGACGTTGTAAATTGGATTAGGTATTTTTCAAACAGGCTTTAGGAGTGGATGGGTACTAATCTAAATGGACTGATGTACACACTTTGCCATTCAAAGACACTTCGGTCTAGACGCCATCCACTCTATTCAGCAAGTTTAGATCTGTATGCTGCTTTTGATAGGGTGGGCAAAGGGTTGCTATGCTCAGAATTAACCAACTAGGGTATTCCACAGGGTATTTTGAATATGCTTGTAATGTTTTACTAAGAGAATAATCTAAATATCTGTCTCAACTCTGAAGGGCTGCTTTCTTTTTTTCTTTTACTTTCTTTATTGGTTTCCTATAGCAATTAATAATAACAACACACCCAGCGCAACAAAAACTCACCCACCCTCCACCCCTTTTACAACTGAATACAGCGCAATAAGTTTGAAGGTCTACTTTCTTAAGAGATCCCGTAGAGACGATGTCAGAGTTAGGGGTCAAGGGCAGCAACCAGGGGGCCAGGGACGGACAATACACAGTATCAGCCATGCTGAAGACAGGCCAAAGAGATAGCTTGAACAAAAATACAAAAAACAAGCCATTTCAAAGTCTTCTCTGCCCTTTCTGCAGAGCGAACGTCTACAAAACTGCATTTCCTAGCAGCACACGGGCCCAGAACTACAGCATGAAGGCCACTTTGAGAGTGGCTCATCAACTCGCATGCGCACAAGGAAAGGCACAGGGCTTGTGCTTGCGACTCCAAGCTGCCAAGAAGTGTGAACCGCATGCAAGGGGCCATGCCCCACCGAACTGACACCCCCGGCCCCTTGCAATCTACAATTAAGTCTTGCAGCACTTTCTCACATCACGGGGAGCAGGAGTGTCGTACAGGGGCCCTAGCACCACCAGTTCTCTGTCCCCTGCTTCCCACAAAGCTAAGTGCCAGTTTACGCTGCATACTTCAGACTGCGGAAGTTACGCACTAACCCGCGGACCTTACCACGTGCATACTCACCACACACAACACTTAGCCTGTTTTGGGAACAGCTTATCAGCCATCGACGCTTTCGGACCGCAACAAAAAATGTATCACAGGCGAACTTTACACTGCATGTTATTAAGCCGCGTGTGTCTAGGAACCTAACGCTGCATGCTAATAAGCCATGTGCGCCACCCGCAGAACCCCACAGGTGTTTGGCGCACGAAATAACCACTTGCGGCTACTAAATCCACTAACTTAAAACCAGAAAGCTTGAATACACGCATGGCAAAGCTACGTGCAGCTTTCCATAATGGTGCACTAATTGTCGCACTTCTTTGCAGCATTTGAACTGCGACTGCAAGGCAGTCTGCCTGTGTGAATTCACAGGAGACAACAGGGGACACTCTGGCCGACTACAACCCTAAGCTAAGTGTTACATATGATTGTGTTCGTAATTGTTCTTTGTTATCATTGCATGCATAGTTTTATGCTCAATACTTGGGGGGCATTGCTTGTGCGCAGGGGTGCATGTGGATTGGAGTGCCTGATGAAGAAATGTGTTTGCAATAACAGGTCTTAGCCTACTTCCCCCTACCTAACCATAACCTCTACCTAACCCTCATTCCGGTTTCCCTCTTTACCCCGTACCCATCCAACCATCGATTCCCTAACTCTCCTTTCCTGTTGGGGTTGAAGAGCCCTGTGTAAGATCCGATTTACAGGTCCCAAAACTGCAGTGGGGGTGGTTGGCTTGTGCCACTCCTGCACCTTGGAGCTGTGGAAACTGTCAGACAGGCCTGAGACAATTTAATAATAAACTCTACCAAGTCTCGGATGTTAGTTTTTAATAAAAAGCCAAAAGATGAAACATTCAATTGGTACATAAACGAAGCACAATTGATGGGGTAGAATACTTAGTGTATTCAGTTTTTATTTTTGCAAATTAGAACCTTTTAAAAAATATATATATTCTGCTGTTCTTGCACAACCTTACACACAAAAAACACAAGTCAAATTTTACAATCAAAGATGAAAAACAATACATATCTATACATTCAAAGAAGCAAAAAGAAAAAAAGAAAAACTCGATAATTATTAAAGGACAAAAATTTAAATACACATTATAAGGTCCAACAACCCATCCCTTTGGATGTTTATACCTAAACAGGCATAGGATGGGAACTCATAAGCTTATAAAAAAGGACCTTATCCAATACATAGACAACAATTTTGTATTAACTCAGACTAGAGGTTTGTCGAGGAAAATCAAAAGCAGTGACAATGTGAAAGGGTCCAGATTAACACCTTAGCCTTACCAAGCCTGCTTGATGGAAGAGCTTATCTATGGCTATAGTGACAACTGTTTCCTCCACAATTGATATACAGCCATAAATGTTCCCCCATCTAACACTGCCAAATTATGCACACATCTATGCAGCAGAAGGGATCTGTGCACTTTTAATGCCAGGCATTGCAAGAGCATGTGCTCTCTGTTCTGTAGCACACGCTCATCCTTACATAGATCACAACCAATGGGCCCACCAATCTCTGAGATCTAACCTGATGAACTTCGCTTGTGAGTAACAGATTTAACCTCCAGCACAAGAACTGAGATGCCCAATAGCTATTCAAGAATTCTTTTAGCTATTTCAGGATCACTCTCATAGGACTGTCCAAAGGAGAAAGAGTCTTATATAACCTATATGCTCTCATCTTGGACATTGTTCTTATCCAGTTGACTCCGAACAGAATTTTCGTAACCACGTTTGGCTGGTCAATAAGTTCTCCTATGGACATTTAAATTCTGCTTAACACTTGATCTGCTCTTGCCCTGAACTTGAGCGCAGATTCAACAGTTGCAGACTTCAAGATAACTACCAGTTCTTCACATAAGGAGCCCACCACAGGAATCAATATCCTGCTATGCAAGGCCAAGATCCTCCAATTTAATTTGCATCCCAATGATGCTAGGCTTAGTTCGAATAGTAGAGCTATGATTGGTACACAATCTGGGAGACTCAAGGCACACTTCCATACACGAGACTCAACGTTTTCATAAACTAGAGCTCTCAAGCCAATAGCAATCTCTGTACCGTAGAGCAGTTTAGGAATCACTTTCATGTTATAAAAGGTTAGGAGAGGAGAGATTGAGAACTTGCAGAGCCGAGCTTTGATTTTTTTCATATGGGCAGCAGCCTGGTTCGCTTTAGATATAGTGCGAGCCATCAGTAATTTGTTGTTCTCGGCTGCATCCAGTGTAAAGCCCATAACTTGTTGGGTGGGTATAAATACCTGGTTATCCATTTGCCAGCTGTAGCCCAACCTCTTTTTAGAGGCGCTGATGAACCTAAAGATATTGGTTTTCTTCTCATTAATACAAAGTTCATTCAGCAAAGAGTATTTGAATATCGTGTCAAGTTTCTTTGGTAAGCCAACCTGGTTTCTATCAAGGAGGAGAACATCATCCGCGTACATAAGGTACGGGACAGCTAGTGTCAAAATCGTTGGTGATGCAAAGGCAAACCTGGCCAGGAAATCTCCCAAGTCAGACAAGTACAGATTGAACAGGCAGTGAACCAATACACATCCCTGACAGTGGCCCCTCTCTGCACGAAAGCTCTCTGTCAGTGCTCCCTGCCCGTTCAATCTGACCTGTAGTAAGGTGTGCTCATGTAAGCTCAACAATATGAATAGCAAATGCCCTGGAATCTGCCAATCCCTTAGCTTAAACCACACCAAATTTCTGTTAATGCAATCAAAGGCCTGCTTGTAGTCTATTGCAGCCATGAACAGTGGAAGGCTTCCATATTTTACTGACTCCTCCTCCAACCAGCCCAGTACAATACCGTTCAGTTCCGTACCCATCCCCTTACGGAAGTGGGTCTAATACTTCTACAGTCGGCCAGTGGAAGTAGCCCAATCGACCAGTTCTCCCAGGACCAAACCCGCACAGAACTTGCTTTCACAAGTCATCCGGGCTAACTCTATCTCCCCTCTTGTAGATGGGTACAACAACCGTTCTAGACCAAGAAGCTGGGATTTCACATGCTCCCAAAACAGAACTAAAGAGAATGAACAGAATCAGTGACCACATCTCTGAGCAAGATTTTAAGACGGCGTTCGATAGACCATTTGGTCCAGCAGCCCTTGAGCTTGACAATTTCCTAATCAGCCTCTCAATAGACTCAATCGATATGGGTAAATTCCAAGGCGTTTCCACCAACTGAAATAGAATATCTCAAAGAGGCTTTCTACATTCATGTCGAAAGTGTGCTACCCACTCTCCTTTGGGTATTGGATTACTATGTTGGCAGACTTGGGATTTATTCATACTGTTTATCAGGTCCCAGAAATTCCTTGCATCATGCTGTATCAAGATCTTTCTTTGTGGGCCTGAGTGCATCTGTAACCTGTGACCCAATTTTTATAAGTAGGACTTACATTTTTCGATTCAATCGAATAGAATGTCGGGACATGGCGCCACTTACTCAGAGCCCGCAAATCACTTTGCAGGTCTTATTTTTTGGTTTTAATCATAAGATGAAAAGGGTGGGTCTTCTGATAATGCTTCATAGTGTTTTTAAATTTTGGCTTGCTATTACATTTATCAAGAAAGGCTTGAATTAGGGCAGTTTTTGCTCGAAGGTGGTTGTGGAGGTAAAGTCATACACTGCATTATTATATTTAGAGACATTACCAATATACCTAGGGATTATGCTCCTGCTCTCATTTACAACTATGTCTGTAAACCACAATGAGCTTTTCCGAGCCACTTCAAAGGACATTTGTAAAGTGATAATTTGATGATCGTTCAAATCTGTGTCCACCACTATCATTTCCTTGCAGTTATCGACCAGAGATGGAGAGAGAGCAATGTAGTTCAGAAAGGAGGATTTCTGCCCAGATCTCCATGTTGGTCTTGGGGGAGCATCCCCGGCAATGGAGCCATTGGTAATTCTCAGACTCCAAGTTTCAAAGAACTCCACCCATGATTTCCGATCATTCAGGAGCCTAGTGTTTGATCCCTGTTTTCTCACTAGAAGCTCCTTTCCTATAATTTTGAGACAATGAACATTTAAATCAAGAGCCACCATCACATTGTTACCATTTCTGTCATAGAAGACTGTCTCAAATTAATCACCCAATTGGTGCAAAAGGATTTCGGCTTCACTACAGGTGGGATTTCTATATTTACTAGCAACATTGACTGTAAGGGTGGGATATCCTTCAAAACAACCCTCACTGCCAGTAAACCATCAGTGCTATTTGAAAAAAACTTCTGACTCCTCCAACATAAGAATCATTTAGTACTGATTAAAGAAAAACTGGCGTCCAGACTAGTGATCTTCATCAATCAAATCAAGATCATCCATGCCAAATATTGCTAGTATTCTTTAAAGCCACTAATTGAGTTTTACAAAGCTACGGTTACTCCACCAATATTGTATAGTCTTGAACATTTACTAGCTAGTATAAGGAAATGGCTAACTGTTTTTGAGGGCAACATATGGCGCTCGGTTCTTGGTCTTCTCATTCTTTGCCTGCAGGGGTTCTTTGCCGGGAGTTGGGGTGAAATTCCTTGTGGGTATCATACAAATGGGCTAAACTATTGCTTTATTAGAGGCTAATGGCAACTCCCTGTTTTTGAGGTTGGGTGAAGTTGGTTGTTTGAAATTGGATCCCTTTTTAAATAAACTTATGCTGACATGTGAAAGCTTTCTTGAGGAGGCTGGCATTCAATTAGATTCTGACATGATGGCATGCACGAGGAAACTTAGGGATTGGGATGCTATGCAAAGCAGAGATAGTCCAATTAATTAAAAAATATACAAATAATATAACAGTCATCTCCCACCCTGAAGCTGTGTGCGATTACACCGCCATCTAGCGCCTTTAGGACATGGCTCTTAAGATTTAGGTGCAATTTCCTAACCACTTTAGAGGTGGTGTGGCTCAGAATTGGTCTACCTCGAGCGGGTCATATATTACGTTATGTAAAATAGATACAGTAGAAACTCTTTCCACTTAGTCATGGACTGTCCGGTTTTACTATAAAAGAGAATCACTTTGAGAGATTTATTCACTCTCCTTCTGCTGTGGTACTGTCCATTTTATGGGGACATTGGACGCTTGCAGAATTGAGTGCATTTAAAATTTGGTGTTTGAAGTTGGTGGGATTTAAAAGAAATATTTTTCTGATAAGATATACAACAACGTTCATGAACTTTTATGAACTATTTTGTCAGTGTTCTAAATGTATGATTTTTGTAATGTTCTTCTTATTAATTTTATAATGTGAAAGACTTGTATTGTGTGTCATTCTGTTAATCTATGAATTGTGCAAGGTTTTAATTGTAAACCAGAACAAAATAATACTAATAAAAAGTAATATAAAAGACATCCAAATATAGTATTCACTCTATTCTTCAATTCATGGCTTCAAGGGGAGATATCATGGGGCCTTGCCCATTCTGCCCTGTGCAGAAGTTTGAGGAAAAGGTAAGACACCATCTCATTTCTGGATGTCACCTCATAATAGAAGAACTATTTTAGAATTGGCTTTAAAACACCAGGCAGAATATAGTACCTTGAATGACATTAAAAAATGCACTCCTATATTATATCCTGCAAATTATATTATGTTTAAGTATAGGTAGCTGTTACGCTCACCTGGTCTCTGCAGAGGCTTAGGGGCACGGTTGCAGCCCTCCCGGGGGTGAGGTCACTTGGGTTTGACTTCGCCATCTGCGCTTATATGGTGACTGGCGGTAATATGTGATGCTGCTCTGAACTGCTCCTGCGTGGAGAATAGGGGGCCGAGTATGCCAGTTTGTGCGCCTGATCCCCTTCCAGACCCCTTCTCTCAAACCGTGGTACCCGTGGGATGCGCTGTCCCTGGAAAGCTCACCTGTTGATTAGTTTTGGCGAGCACTCCGTCCTGCTGCTTCTGGCAGGGGCGCTTGTATGATCTGGATCGAGTTCCTGCACTGGTCCCTTGCGCGTGGTAGTCCAGTCCTGCTGCGACTAAGCCACTATACTTCAGGTAAGTGTTCCTGTTTGCCTTTGTCTTTCCTCGTCTGTTTTTATTGTATTGTAAAGTTTGTTGTCTTGTATTGCTGTCCGTTTCGCTTTTGATGTTTGCTCTTTTGCTTTCTTCCCTTGCAGGTGATGTTGCCGGCCCGGCAGAAGCTGTAGAGCTCAAGGCGGCAGCCGGAGGGAACAAGGAACGAAGCTGCAGCGGTACAGTAGCTGGTAAATTGTTAACTAGAGGGCGCGCAGGGCTCAAATGCGGCACGGCCTTAGGACGGATGTTCTAACCTTGTCTTTCTTCTTCTTCAAAGGGTCAGAGTTTGTGGATGCGGAGCGCGGTGCTGCGGCGTTGGGATCAAGATCACTGGATGTCAGGAGATGAGTCTGCAGATGAAGCGATGAAGCACGGTTTCCTGGAGGTGAGTATGCAGGAGAACGCCTGGTTTCAAAGGTAAGTAAACTGGTCCAAGCAGCGGTGAGCGTAACTTGCACGCAAGTGCACAGTAACGCAAAGCACCAGCCTTAAGGATGGAGCAGCTTATATAGCTGAGCTTCTGAAGCCACGTCCTCTAGGTTCAGCCTGCCTGCCACACCCTGCCACACCCGATGAGTCAGCACATGAAGACCAGGCCTAGGGAGCCACACCCGATGAGTCAGTACATGAGGATGTTCTCTGGAATAAAGGCTTTCAGCTCCTGGAAAGTTTTTGTAAAATAAAATCACTCCTGCACTGAAATAAAGTAAAAGCACGCCTGCACTGAAAAAAAGTGTTCCTGCTCACATCTCTATATGAGCCAGGGCCCCTGTGTTTATGGGTCCCAAAGGGACATAAGTGAGTCAAGAGACCCATTGCCCCCAGCACTAGATGGTGTGGTTTTTGTGTTCTGGAGCCTGTGGCCATGACAGCACTACCCCTCAAGGCCCCTCTCATGGGTGGTTCCCCCCTGGCCCTGGTTTAGTGGGGTTATTGCGGTGGAACTGCCAGATTAATGGTGGAGCGTGGACATGCTCACTGGGTTCCCAGGTCCAATCTTGGGGTCCATAACCTTTCCAGTCTATAAGGTAGTATAACTTGGACCAGGCCATCTTAGAGTCTAGGATCCTTTTAACTTCTTATTCTGGTTCTCCTTCAACTATTTTGGGATCCAGTGGAGTATCGATGCATGTACCTGGTCTCAATGGTTTTAGGAGGGCGACATGATCACTGGGTGGATCCGCATGTGGGCCTGTAATTCTAATTTCATGGCCGCAGGGTTGATCACAGCCTTGACAGTGTAGGGTCCCAGATATCTGGGACGGAACACCTGTGGTGCTTTCAGGGGGATGTTTTTGGATGCTAACCAAACCTTGTCTCCAACTTGGTAGTTGGGAGATTCCATTCGGTGTTGATCCGCAAACTGCTTTTGTTTCTCTTTGGCTCTGGCAAGATGCTCTGCTGCTTTCTTAAGAACCTGGGTGATGGTTTTGTGTAAGGTCGTTACAGCGGGCATTTCTAATGATTCGAGTGGGTCGAAAACGGATGTCCGTGGATGTCGACCTTACACGATGTAGAATGGGCTTTGTCCCGTACTGGCGTGAATGGAGTATTCTGCTAACCAAAGTATGTCCTTCCAGGTATCCTCGGTTTGTTGCAGCATACACCTTATATATTGCTCGAGGGTCTGGTTAGTCCGTTCGGTCTGGCTGTCGGTTTGGGGGTGATGGTTTATAGATAACGGAGGTGGATTTTGGCAATTTTACAACACCTTTTCCAGAATGCAGAGACAAACCGAGTTCCTCGGTCTGATATCAATATTGATGGGAACCCGTGTAGCCGGACAATCTGTCCCAAAAACAAGCTAGCCAGAGTAGAAGCAGTTGGGAGACCTTTCAGGGGAATAAAGTGGGCAATTTTGGGAAACAGATCTACGACGACTAAGATGGTATTGTAGCCGTTACAGGAGGGAAGGTCTGTAATAAAAATCCGTTGATAGCGTATGACAAGGTGCTGGGGGTACTTCTAAATGATGTAGCAGACCTACAGGACTTTGTTTCTGGGACTTGTGTTGTGCACAGGTGCCACAGGTTGCGATGAACTGGACAATGTCCTTTCACCAAGTTAGCCACCAGTAATTTTTCTTTATTTTAGCTAGGGTTTTGACTATTATCAGATGCCCTTCTACTAATGAATCGTGACAGTTTGCGATGATTTGATTCTGTCATTTCCTATCCGGGATGTACAATCGTCCTTGGTAGTATGGTAGGTTGTCCACGATCGTATACCGGTCTCCTTTCCCTAGCCATTCCGGCTGCGCTGGTGGACTCATCAAGTGTTGCAGGTCAGATTTTATGTTGTCTAGAGTGGTGGTTGCGGCAATCATGCCTTGGATTCGTCCTTCTGGGATGATGGCCATGGGGTCTGGTATAGTGAATGCCTCTTCTCCCTCACTCATGCGAGACAGGGCGTCTGCTTTTCCATTGCGTACTCCGGTTTTATAGGTGATGACAAAATTGTATTCCGCAAAGAAGAGAGCCCAGAGTGATGATTGCGCTTTAGCAGTCTTCAGATATTGTAGATTGCAATGATCTGTGACGACGGTGACTGCATGTCTAGCTCCAAGAAGATAATGTCTCCAGGCTTTGAACGCTGCTTTAATTGCTAGCAGTTCTTTATTAGTGATTGCATAATTCAATTAAGGGGCTGAAAACCTGCAAGACCAGAATGCCACGGGATGCAACTGACCTGTTTTGAGGTCTCGTTGTTGCGAACAGGGATGGGTCCTGCCTGTCAAAAATTCTTTTCACTTGCAACTTATTCAAATGCAGGATTAGTCGAATATATGGCAAACAGGCAGTATACTATTTCACTGCCATGTAATGCGGTGCTGTTTGAAGTACAACTAGACACTCAGTATAGTTTAAGATAGGTGAGTTTTGCATATTGCTGACACTATTTTACATTTTTATTAACACAAACATAAGCATAAAAAACTGTGAACGCCGTGAACAAATACAAGAGGGAGTTCACAAATCACAGTGCAAGTTGTACCTTGGTTGAGGAGGAACAGACAATTACAATGTTGTCCCAACAGTGTGAGTTATTTAAACAAGAAAGAAAATTCCCAACGGGCATTAATTCATGCAGATTGGTCATACATTGTAAAACATTGTAAATGCAAACAAAGCAAAATAACAGGTGTCAGGATAGAGGGGTTGCAAACATATCTACACCTCACATTGAGAAACTGATACTTTATAGTAGGATCTTTGGCCAACACTAGAGCTTTGTATAGTTGTTTGTTTTTTTGTGTGTCCTCCTAGTAAAGATATAGTCAATATAATTTTTCTAGGAGACTGGACCTCGGGAAGGTCTACTAGAGCCAGGCTAAAGGGCGACCTTGTTATGGGTCGACATCAGGAAGTTGAATCAAAGACCCCAAACGGGGTGGAACAAATTTATTTTCAAGTTTGTTTATTGGCATTTGTTATCATACAATCATACATATCAAAGAAGAACGTGCCTTCGATGGAAGGATCATCAGTATTGCTTAATAAACAGTAACTTTCTAACTTATGTAAAAGTAACTTAACAACCTTCAACAGTCTCCGAGTTTCAATGTCCTTGTTCAAAAGTCTTGGCGAACAGTGGGTTGGGGTATTGGGGGTGGGGGGGAGATCCGGGGCTCTAGGGGTTTTGACCCAGTCAGTATCTGCTTCTGCAATGGATGTTGCGTTCTTGCGGTGCCATATGATCGAGCTCATTTTTGTTCATGGGGGTTTACCATCTGGGGAGGAAAGCATGCGGCTGGTTATTTCTTTCCATGTCTCCAGGGTAGAGCTTGATTCGTCGGTTGACCTGATAACGCTATCTTCCCATGCTCTTGTTTCCGCATTGATCCATCGTACCAGCTCATTACTCCATACCTTGTAGTTTGGCCTTGTAGGTTTTTTCCAGGCCATGGCAATTTGTCTTTTAGCCAGTATACAGGTTAAGTCCATAAGTTTCACCCAGTGTTTAAGTTTGGCTGGCCTGGGGTGTGTTCCTAGGAGGCACTCCTCAGGGGGCCACTTGTAGTTGGAGGGGCCCGCTTTTTCAAATGTCTGTTTTATTTTCATCCAGAAGGATTGCACTGTGTTGCATTTCCAGAACATGTGGAGTAGATCTGCTTCATCTGCTTTGCACCATGGACAGTGTCTGTTGATTTTTGCTAGCCTGCAGGGAGTCAGATATGTTCGGTGCAGCATGCTCAGTTGTATGAACCGGAATCTGTGGTTTCTGGACAAGCTTTAGGATATGCTAGCGCTCTGTTCCATTCACCTTCTGACAGTTCCCGTCCCAGATCCCTCTCACATCTCTTTTTCATTGACTCGCTTTTTGGGTTGGGGGG
Organism: Ambystoma mexicanum; assembly: GCF_040938575.1. Taxonomy (NCBI): domain Eukaryota; kingdom Metazoa; phylum Chordata; class Amphibia; order Caudata; family Ambystomatidae; genus Ambystoma; species Ambystoma mexicanum. Next base: position 545,742,489 of record NC_090923.1, on the reverse strand, counting down.
TGTCGCTAAGGTGGCTGTATATTTGGGAGACCGCTCTCTGTCCCTCCCCCAAATTATATAACAGTGTTATGAGGGGGGCTGACTCTGGTTCTTCTGGCCAAGTGTCCCTTTTTTTCTTTGCCGTTTCCCATATCCTGTGGTACCAGAGGAATTGGAGAGCGTCTATGTCATCCTCCCTTTGAAGCGATTCAAACTCCCTGAAGGAGCCTTCGTCATATAGGCCTCCCTAAGTGTAGACGCCTTTCCTCTCCCACTGTCTAAGGTGGAGTAGGTCCATATCTGTTTTACACATGTCTTGGATCATTGGTATTTCCTGAGAATACGGGTGTTTTAGCTGGGTTTTCGACTACACTCTTTGCCATATTTGTCTCCCCAGAGTGGCTATGAAAGGAATGTCTTTCAGTAGGTGTTGTGGTGCCCATATAAGTTCTTTCAATTGTATAGGGGAAATCATGGATTGCAATAGGGGGGTTTCTGATGTGGCATCGTCGGCCAACCATTTGGACACAAAGCTGAGCTGGGCGGCTAGATAGTATTTTTCAAGGTTCGCGAGTTGGATCCCACCCTGTGCGTATGTTAATACCAGGGTAGAGTGTGCTATTTTGTGTCTGTTCTGCCCCCAGAGGAATCCACGGACAATCGATTCAAGCAGGCAAAAGAACGAGTTTTTGATGTAATATTGCACATTCTGGAACCTGTATAGGAACCGGGGGAGGACAATCATTGTTACTACAGAGGCCTTGCCCATCACTGATAAGGGAAGTTTCGCCCAGAAGCTCATTGATCTGCGCAATGCAGGTATCACCGCCTTCGTATTGTGTTCGTGCATAAGCTCTGGGGTATGCATTATTTGTATTCTGAGGTAGCGGAACGTCATGGTCTGCCATTGCATTCCAAGCACTGAAAGTTCCTCTGTGTCCTTGTCCTTTAGCCCTACTAGTGGGAACAGACAGGACTTAGCCCTGCTGAATTGTATACCCGAGACCTTGGAGAAGTTGTCAAGGACCTCCAGCATGGTTGAGATATTAAGGTGCGGGTCTCTGACGTATAACATGACATCATCCGCGTAGAGCGAGATGATGTGATCTATCCCTCCTAGTCTTATCCCTGCATCAAAAAACTGTTTTCTGAAATAAATTGCAATGGGTTCTAACCCGAGGGTATAAAGCATGGGGGACAGCGGGCATCCCTGCCTAGTACCCGTGCATATGTCCCATGTCTCTGATAAGTGTCTCCCAGTTTTTACCCGAGCTCTTGGACTGGTATGTAGTATTTTGACCCATCGAACAAAGCCTGGACCAAAGCCAAATTCCCTCAGGACTGCCAACAACCATTCCCAATATATTGAATCGAATGCCTTGATGGCATCCAGGGACAGTAAGGCGTAAGGTTCGGGACTTGTGTCTGTTTGTTTAATGATGTGTTGGAGTCTGCGTAGATTCATAGTTGTATTGCGTCCTGGTACGAATCCGCATTGGTCTGTGTGGATAATATTGCCTATAAGTCTGGAGAGCCTTTTAGCTAGGATTGTGGTCAATAGTTTGACATCATAATTAAGCATGGCCAGGGGTCGGTATGAGCCACAGTGTTCGGGTGGTTTGTTTGGCTTGAGGACTGGGATCACTAGGGTTTCTCTCATGCTGTCAGGTAGAATGCCTCGCTCATATGTTTCTAGGAAGACCTCATGTAACGGTGGGACCAGAGAGGAGCCATACGTCTTATAGAACTCTGGGGGTAGCCCGTCGCTGCCTGGGGCTTTGCACGTAGCCTGTGATTTAATTCAGCTATATCTTCTGCGGTGATGTCAGCGTCTAAGGCTTCGGCTTGTGTAGGGGAGCGCCTAGGTAGTCCTATCTCCTCTAGGGTGTCTCGTATCTAGTCTGGAGGAATTTCAGCGTCATGTGAATACAGGTGTACATAGTAGTTTTTAAAGGTGTCATTTATAATATGTTGGGTTTGGTGTATGTTGCCATCTTCGTCCTGAAGTGTAGTAATTGTGTGTCTGGGATGTTCCTTTCTGCAGAGCCAGGCTAACAGTCTGCTAGGCCTGTCTGCTTCCATGTGTGCTGTTTGTTTTGGTAGCATAGTCAAACTTGGCCAGTCTATCCCAGGCATTCGTACATTCATCTTTAAGGGTTTTAAGTTTGTCTTCTCGTTGCTGTGGGTCTGAGGGACTGTTGTTAAGCCTCTCTAGCTCCCTTTCTTTTTGTGCTAGTTTCCCGCAACTGTTTTCTTACACCTCCAGCCTTTGCTATAACTTTGTCGCGTATTACTACTTTCAGGGCTTCCCATACGGTGCTCACATGATCTACACTTCCCATATTTAGCTCTATGTAGTTGTCTATTGAATCTTGTAATTCATCTTGGAAAGCTTGGTCCTTCAGGGCTACTACCGGCATTCGCCACATGGGAATGGGTGGTCTTGGGCCAGTATGGTTCCATTCTACCTCCAGTAGGGAGTGGTCAGAAATCGTTCTACCCAGGTAGTGTGCTTCTTCCATTTGAGGTAAGTGGTCTCTGCATACAAAGACATAATCCAGTCTTGTGTGCAGGCCGTGGGGGGATGAATAGTAAGAGTAGGTACGTGTCTGTGGGTGGAGTTCCCTCCACACATCAGCCAGTTCTAATCTACTTGTCATGGTGTTTAGTGAGGTCGTGGCCATTGATGGACCTTTGGGTAGGGGCAAGTATCTATCCAGTTCTGGGTTGTGAGTGCAATTGAAATCCCCCCCGCATATGAATAGGCCATTCCTGTGTGGCGTGACTTTGGCGTACATTGAATCGAGGTGGGCTGGAATATTATTATTGGGGAGATAGGAGGTCACAATGCACAGTTCTTGTTGCTCTATGTGTCCCCATAATATCACAAATCTGCCCTCTGGGTCATTTACAGCATTGGTTATTCGAAATGGAAGTTGGGGGTGGATCCAGGTGTAGACCCCTCTAGCGTACTTGGAGTAGGTAGTTCCATATCCCTGCTCACCCCAATGTTCTTGGGGTTTGGCCATAGCTTCCCCAGTGCAATGTGTTTCCTGTAGAAGCGCTATCATTATCCCCTTTCTGTGAAGGTAGGACTTAATTCTATTTCTTCGGCGGTAAGTGCCAAGGCCCCTTACATTCCATGTCATTATTTTTATTTTCATCGCCGTGTCACTTTATGGGGGGTGTTGTGGTCCTTGCAGTTTTTTGGGTGGGTTCCCGGGATCAGGATATTGTGAATAAGAAACTTTGTTTGCCCGGGTTCCAGGTGCATATCCCCCGTTCCCGCCTCTCTCTTTGCCGCCAACATGATGGAATTCGGAGACTTACCAACATTTTCAACTGTCATTCTAGTGAATGAACTATTTAAACCATTTAACTGCGAACTGCCCCCAGCAGTTGCGTTGAACTTGCAGCGCTCAGGGGCTCCCGAGCCTTTCTGGGTTTCTCCAGGCCTTCCGGTGCGGGTGGTGTGCAAGCATTTGGCTTACACGTTCTTTGCGGGGGTGGGCCATCGTGGTCGCATGTGGTACCTTGCGCTTCTGCCCGATATTGCTATCTTGATATTACGGTCTTAGTTGCAGGCCGATTGACTAGGTTGTACTTCTATGCGAGGTCAAAGACCGGAATTGGTGGTTGTAGCTTCTTGTTTTATCTGCTGTTACCTTGTGGTGGTCCCTCTCCGTCATCTGCTAGGTTATTGTGTTCAAGCCACAAGTTTGCTGCGGCTGCGGTCTCTAAGAAGAGGGCTTTCCCTTTATAGAGGGCTTTGTGGCGAGAGGGCTAAAGCAACATGTATTTAAGATTACGTTTGCGCAGCCTCGCCTTTATTGGTATAAATGAATTCCTGGCGCGTTGTACTGCAGGGGTGTAATCGGGATACATGACAATTGTCGAGTCTTGCTTTCTAATTTCTCTGCCTTCTCTGGAATACCGCAATATTGTTTCTCTGTTGCGGAAATTTAGAATTTTGGGGATAATCGGACGCGGGTGCGAGCCTGGAGGAGGGCGCTTTTGAAGGGATCTGTGGGCGCGTTCTACTGAAAACCTTGCGAGAGTTTTCCTGCTCCAATTTCTTGTTGTAGCACTGTCTCTATAAATTCTGTAGGATTCGGGCCTTCCATATCTTCGGGATATTGTGCCATGTGCGACCTTCTGCATCCTCGGATCGTGTCTCCAATCTTGCCACTTTTTGTTCCAGATCTTGGACTCACTCATTCAGCTCTGTGGTATTTTCAACATTAACCTGTAGAGTGGCTTCGTTGGCATTCACATTTTCAGTCAGGTTGCGTGCGTCTTGGCGCATGAGCTGCATGTCCACTTTTATTTAATCAATCTTGCTTTCACTGGAGGTGCGGAGCTCTGCAATGGCTTGAAGAACTTGCGTATTATTAGGTATCACTTCCGTATGCAGTGGTTCATCAACGGTTGTGGGTTCAGGCAGTGGGAATTGTTTAGGCTTGACCGTCGTGTAAGAGTCCATTGATGTGGTTTTCGGTTTCGTTCTAGGTGGAGACATCGCTTCCCTCAGGGCTGCCGTGTCGAATTGTGTGCAGTTTCTCGGTTGTCGTTATGCAGGGCTCCGTCGAGGGTTCCTCAGTAGTGTCTTTATCTGCGTGTCACCCCGGCTTCCGTATGGCTTGTTCCAGGGTGTTTACAATGCCCTCTAGTACGCCATGTCAGGGTGATCACTTTGTGAGCCGTAGCTAGGGAATTCTAGTGCTTGGCCTGGCAGTTAATCTAAGTCCCCCTGCCCGCAGACCATGGCAGTTGAGCTGGCGTGCACCAGTGTAGCCCCCACTTCCTCTCCTCATATTTGCGCAGCGGCGGGGGGGGAATGGAAGGCAGCCACTCACAGTTTTAGATGGTGGGGCTCATCTCCATGTCCCGTGTGTGTTTCTACGGTCAGGTCCGCCAAGATCGGGTTTCAGATTCTGTTGCGCGGGGCCGCTCCTTATGCTTCTGGGCTCGCGCGGGGAGCCGATGTCTGCTTCCCCGTGTTCCGTCGCCGGCTGTAGTTGGAGGGGGCTCAGCACTGCACGGGCGGCAGAAGGAGGCCCACACCTCCTGCTCCCTCGATGCAGCCCGCGTGGGTTCTCCTCTCTCTTCGCGGCGAGCAGCAGCTGGCAATCTGCGGGTCTCTGCGTTGCACAGTCCCGGAGTTGTTCTTTCGGTCTCTGTGGAACCGAGGTCGGGTTTAGGGGCTGGAAAAAGATTAGCCCGTCGATGTCCAGGGAGGGGAGCCTCCTCCGGTCTCACCGCAGCCTCGTTATTCACTCGGCGGCACCCGGGAATGCAGCGGTCGCCGCCATCTTGGGTCCGCAGATGCGGCTTTGCGCTCGGCTCGATCAGGGTGATGCCGACTCTGATTTTGCTCGGGAGTCGGGTTGCTGCAGCGGGGAGAGGTTCCCCCTTCGGGAAATATGTGTCTTTTGGCAGATATCATGGGCCTAATAGCCTGATGCAGTCGGTGAAAGGATCGCGGGCAGGAGCTTTGCGGTTGCATGTCTTTACGGCATGCGTGCTGGCCTCGCCCCCACGGGGGGTGGATCAAAAAGGCAACAAGTGGTGCCAGGGTTCACAGATGTTTCGGCATGTGTGGTTAAGGAGCCTTCTTCTGGAGCCAAGGCGCCCTGCAAGAAGCGGAGGGGAAGGTAAGTTAAAACAAAGGAGCAGTGTGTGAAGTATTCAAATAAATACTTATAACTACATGAGTGACAAAGAAGTATTTACACAGACTTAAAAATTGGGTAAAATAATGTCTAGAAAACACACTTCAGTTCTTGCACTGACCTTAACAGTGGTAGCAACAGGTGTGGCTGCCGTCTGGCTTAGTAAATGAATTGGGGGTAGAGGGAAACCATTGTAGAGAAACTGCTACTGGTCCTTCTATCCCAACGTTAGGAGTGTGGCACTGCAAAGTGGAAGAGAGAATATGGTGCCTAGGTAAGCAACGTGAGGATTTCAAAGGAAAAGATTTGGCTAGCTATATGCTGGCACAGTTGTATCACTATTAACAAGGTGTGTATATAGTGTACCTTAATGTCCATTGTAAAGTTCAAGCCAAGAATAGGCTGGCAGTTGTCATCCCAGGTGGTGGAATGCTGGATTTTGGCAGCACTGGAGGCAGACAGCAACGTTCTGCTGCAGAGCAAGAAAAGTGCTGTTTTAGTATACCAAGAAATACGTGCTAGCTGGGGCAGGGTACACGTTATTATGTATGGAGGAGGGACCAAATGGCCACTCATACAGCATCACAGGCTCACCTTAGGGCAGGATAGTGGCAGTGAATCTGGCCCGATGTGGTGTGAGGAGGCGCTGCTTCCTCTGTGTGCGTCCGCTGTGGAAATGAGAGAGGACGCTAGTAGACCTGTGTTGCGTCTGTGACTGCGCATGTGCGGGAGAGTAAAGACTTCTCCTGGGCACATGCGCAGTTACAGGGACACGTAGGCATGAACTCCCCTGGCAGAGAATGACTCCCGAGCGTGGGTGCCGCTGTGGGTGCGGTGTTCTCCGTATGTACGGTGCGTACAGGGGCGCACGAGAGTGTCTCCTCATAAAAATAAAATTAAAATGGACATGAAAAATAATAATTGTGCGGCTGCTGTGTTCATCAGAGCTGTCTCCTTGAGCGGGCACAGGTTGACTAAAGAATCAAAGTTGAAATAAGTGTCTGCACATAAGTACGAGAAAGTGTGTCCCCTGGGCATTGGACCCCAGACAGGAGGGGCCAGCGGGAAGAACTGTCTGAGGAGATAATACTCAAAGCTGGAGCCCTCCATGGTAGTGGGAGGATGGGGGCAAACGGGATTGCAGCTGCTATACCTAGATGTAGGGCTACAGGGAATAAAGCCATGAAGTCTACAAACTCAACAGACCAATGGGGGAAAGAATTAACCAGGTGGCTGACCGAGGTGTAGGCCCAATCTAGAGAGGATGATGGTGGTTTCAGGTGTATGGGCCAGCTGGATGGGCCTTGTTAAGTCAGAGTGTTATAGATTTCAATTTAAACATCCACCAGGCTTCTTTAAAGTTGAGTGAGTTGGCCAAGTTGTTTGTGTGTGCGACTTTGTCCACTATCCACCCAAGAAAGTTATCTGGGCCATGGTGGAATTCTACAAAGTGGGATACCAATGGTCCAGTAATGGTTTTACACCGGATTCTGGATCTATATTCACTGATTCTTTTGTGGATGGGTCTGGAGGTTTGACCCACATATCTAAAGCAGCAGGGGAATTCAATTATGTATATAACATTTGAAGATTTGCAAGTGGAAAAGCGATGCAATTGACAGTCCTTGCTGCCTATGGGGAATGTCATTTTGCGAGTGAATTTACATGCAGTAAAGGCCTACGATCTCTCTATGGTTCCAGAGAGAGGATTGTGTGCTGGTTTTGCTTACTCTGGCATGTGTCAATATGTCCTTTAAATTCTTGGATCTTTTCAGAACCATTCTAGGTAGAGGTTCATCAGGTAGGCTGAGTTGGACAAGAGGTCAACATTTTTTTATGGTCCCCTTGAGTTTAGTTGTGTTAGGGCAAAACTTGGTGACACAGGTAATGTTGTTCACTCCAGAGGGTTCCCTCTCTTTGATGGTAAGTAAGGATTCTCTAGGGGTAAATCTAGCTCTTTTTTGGGTATTCCTCAAAAGTTTCTTGGGGGACTCTCTTGCTGACAGTTTGTTGTGCAGTAGGGATGCATGTGTTTTGAATTCATCCAGGTCAGTACAATTTCTAAGGATGCGTAGGAATCGTCCATATGGCAGATTGTCCCGGAGATTTTGTGGATGATGACTCTGGTAATGTAGAATTGTTTTACTGTCCGTCTCTTTTCTGAATAGGGTGCATTCCAATTTGTTGTTCTGATGTCTGATGGTGAGGTCCACAAAATGTATTTCCGAATTGCTGTGATGCTTAGTAAATTTGATTTCTTGTGTGCAGTTGTTGATCCAGTTGAAGAAGTCTGCCAAGCTGTTGTTCTCACCTTTCCAAATGAAGATGATATCATCTATGTATCGATGCCCAAGTATGATGCTGTCAAGAAAGGGGTTGGGAATATTGAGTACGAAGTTATGCTCATATTCAGCCATAAAGATGATATCCATACTCGGTGCAAATGCTGCACCCATGGCGGTGCCACATATTTGCATGTAGAAGGTATCATCAAACTCGAAGAAATTATGCGTAAGTGCCAATTCCAACAGTTCTACTATAAAGATAGTAGGATCTCTTTTTTGATTCATGTGGTGGGTAAGGTGCATTCTAATGCATTCAACCGCATAGTCTTGTAGTATACTTGTGTATAGGCTGTTGATATCCATAGTGACAAGTAAATCTTCTGTGGTGTTAAATGGTTGATTTTGGAACTTCAATTGTGGCCATTGTATCTCTGAAGTATGTGGGTGTTTTCTGACTGAGTGGTTTAAGGAAAATAAATCGATGAATTTACAGACAGGTACCAAAACAGACCCACACCCTGAGACAATGGGCCTCCCAGGGGGTAGTAAATGGTTCTTGTGCAGCTTGGGCAGGCCACAGAACGCCGGGGTGCTGCCTTCAGAGGTATTCAAGAAGACTTCTTCTCTATCAGAGATCCAGTCATTCCTGGCTGCAAACTGTGTAATCTCCCGAATTTTCCTTTTTATTGCTTTGGTAGGGTCTTTCTTAAGTTATTTGTCATTCCCTTCATCGTTAAGAAGAGCCCTGGCCATTTCTTTGTACTATTCTTTACTCTGGACAACGATCCCTCCTCCCTTGTCGGCTGATTTAATAACAATGGATTTGTTGTCAGCCAGTGTTTTCAAAGCTTTCCGTTCGTTAAGACTGAGGTTCTGTTTTTGGGTACAGAGTTCATTTGTTCTTTTTTCATTTCCTCTTTGATGCATTTCTCGAATGTTAGAACTGATGGTGGCATCTCATTATCTTTAGGACTGAAATCTGATTTGACCCTGAGCCCAGAGTCTTCTGGCTGGGTGGGGTTGTCCTTGTCTTGAAAGTAGATTTTTCTACGGATGGTCCTGTAGAAGTTAGTCCGTTCCTGATCCATTCTGAACCAGTCTGTATGATTGGTAGGTACGAAGGAAAGGCATTTGGCTTGACCGTCTCCTGCCGCGGTTGGGTGCCCTCCACTGGGGGAAGTTGTAATAAGGCATTGGTTGGAATTGTGGTGGGTCCCAGTAGCCTCCTCTGGGACCCCCTTGTCCTAGAAAAAGCATCATAGGTGTTTTTTGAAATTGCCCACGAGTGGCTTGGCTGCCTCTGGATGCAGCTTGGTCATCTCCTGAGGAGTCCGAGCTTGAAGTGTCCCAAAAGGATACCATTTTGCGTCTGTTTCTAATTGGTCCTGATTGGTTCTGCAATCTTTCTTTTTCTTTGTTTTCTTTATATTCCGTAGCCAAGTAGGCATATACTAGTTCTAATTTTAAGTTTTTAATATCCTTGGCTAATTTTTTGTGTTTCTTTTCCAGTGTGCTTGACATAAATGTGTCCAGAGTTTTGTCTATTTCCTTTTGTTTCTCACATGCATTATCTATAGTTTCATCATTAAGGAACTTAGCTTCTTCAGTTTTAAGTTCAATAGAGATGTGTTGGTGGATCCTATGAGCCGTGGTGATTGTGAGCACCATGAGATCTCTGCTACATTTCGTCGCTATTCTGCTAAAACCTTGCATTTAAATTTTGTTATCAAGGAAGAGCGCAGGTTTACTGCGAACAATAAGACCCAGGGGAACTAAATTGGCTCTCAGGTATTCTCTTAGAAAATAGCCGTGGACCTCTGTTCGGAAGCATTTTTTCTTTAGATTCATGAGGTCATCATTGGTAGCTGTGGAGGCTAGGTGTTGTTGCGTGCCTTCCATGTTGAACAGGGTTGGGCCTTGTATGATCTCAAGGATTTGTTCCTCCGAGAAACTTAACGTGTGTTCCATCTTAAAGTAAGGGGGGGAGGAAGGTGGTTGGTAACCAGTAGTGTAGAGTCAGCGGGCAGAGCCGAAGAATAAAGGTATTTTCTGAATCCTGAGTAGTGTAAACTGTGTATAGAGTTAATTCAAAAATCCCTAGTATAGCAAAGCGCTATATCTAAAGTAGAGGTAACAGGAGGGAGAGCCCAAAAAAGGACAGGACCAAGGGCTAACAAAGGTTGCGAACAGGGAGGGGTCCTACCTGTCAAAAATTCTTTTCACTTGCAACTTATTGAAATGCAGGATTAGTCGAATATATGGCAAACAGGCAGCATACTATTTCACTGCCATGTAATGCGCTGCTGTGTGAAGTACAACTAGACACTCAGTATAGTTTAAGATAGGTCAGTTTTGCATATTGCTGACACTATTTTTAATGTTTTTGTACACAAACATAAGCATAAAAAAATGTGAACGCCATGAACAAAGACAAGAGGGGGGTTCACAAATCACAGTGCAAGTTGTACCTTGGTTGACAGAGACAATTACAATGTTGTCACAACAGCGTGAGTTATTTAAACAAGAAAGAAAATTCCCAAAGGGCATTAATTCATGCAGATTGGTCATACATTGTAAAACATTGTAAATGCAAACAAAGCAAAATAACAGGTGTCAGGATAGAGTGGGTGCGAACATATCTACACCTCACATTGAGAAACAGATACTGTATAGTAGTATCTTTGACCAACACTGGAGCTTTGTATAGTTTTTTGTTTTTTTGTGTGTCCTCCTAGTAAAGATATAGTCAATATAATTTGTCTAGGAGACTGGACCTTGGGAAGGTCTACTAGAGCCAGGCTGAAGGGTGACCTTGTTATGGGTCGACGTCAGGAAGCTGAATCAAAGACTCCAAACGGGGTGGAACAAAAAGGCAACAAGTGGTGCCAGGGTTCACAGAAGTTTCGGCATGTGTGTTTAAAGAGCCTTCTTCTGGAGCCAAGGCGCAGAGTCCCCTGCAAGAAGCAAAGGGGAAGGTAAGTAAAAACAAAGGAGCAGTGTGTGAAGTATTCAAATGAATACATATAACTACATGAGTGCCAACGAAGTATTTACACAGACTTAAAAATTGGGTAAAATAATGTCTAGAAAACACACTTCAGTTCTTGCACTGACCTTAACAGTGGTAGCAACAGGTGTGGTTGCCTTCTGGCTTAGTAAATGAATTGGGGGTAGAGGAAAACCATTGTAGAGAAACTGCTACTGGTCCTTCTATTCCAACGTTAGGAGTGTGGCACTACAAAGTGGAAGAGAGAATATGGTGCCTAGATAAGCAACGTGAGGATTTCAAAGGAAAAGATTTGACCAGCTATATGCTGGCACAGTTGTATCACTATTAACAAGGTGTGTATATAGTGTACCTTAATGTCCATTGTAAAGTTCAAGCCAAGGATAGGCTGGCAGTTGTCATCCCAGGTGGTGGAATGCTGGATTTTGGCAGCACTGGAGGCAGACAGCAAGGTTCTGCTGCAAAGCAAGAAATGGGATGTTTTAGTCTACCAAGAAATACGTGCTAGCTGGGGCAGGTTGCACGTTATTATGTATGGAGGAGGGACCAAATGGCCACTCATACAGCATCACAGGCTCACCTTAGGGCAGGAAAGCGGTGGTGAGTCTGGCCCGATGTGCTGTGAGGAGGAGGCGCTGATTCCTCGGTGTGCGTCCGCTGTGGAAATGAGAGCGGACGCTAGTAGAGCTGTGTCACGTCTGCGACTGCGTTGTGACAGGACTGCCCCCATTGCTATGTTGGACGCATCAGTTTCGACCACGTATGGTAGTTCTGGTCGAGGACGCCATAGAATTGGTGCTGTGGTAAATGCTTGTTTTAGCTCCTGGAAGGCTTCCTCTGCCTCTGTGGACCAATTGAATTGTTCATTTTTCCGTAGTCAAGAGGTGATTGGGTGGACGATCTGGGAGAACCCCGGAATGAACCGGCGATAAAAGTTGACGAAACGGAGTACACTCTGTACTACCTTTATGGATGTCGGTGAGGGCCAGTTAAGGAAAGCGTCTACCTTGCGCGTGTCCATGCGTACGCCCCGCGGTGTGAGAATAAAGCCAAAGAATTCTACCTCTGTCACATTAAAGAAGCATTTCTCCAATTTGGCATATAGCCGGTGTTGCCGCAGTTTCTCCAAAACTGCCCGAACCTGGTTGTCGTGGTCCTCCTTGGTGGTCGAATAGATAAGAATGTCATCCATATAGACAAGAGCGTAGACGTCCAACAGTTCGCAGAGCCTGTCATTCATGAAAAATTGGAACGCCGCCGGGGTATTACATAGTCCAAAGTGTATAACCTGATATTCATAAAGGCCATATTTCGTGCGAAAGGCTGTCTTCCACTCGTCTCCTTTTTTTTTAGTCTTAATAGATGGTAGGCCCCTCGTAAGTCTAGTTTTGTGTATATCTGAGTGTTTTTGACTTGATCCAAGAGCTCAGGGATAAGCGGTAATGGGTACCGTTTCTTTACAGTGATCTGGTTAAGTGCTCTGTAGTCAATGCAAGTTCTCAGGTCTCCATCCTTTTTAGGCATAAAAAAGGGGCGAGGATGCCGGGGACTTGGACAGACTAATGAAGCCATTTGCCAGATATTGATCGAGGTAGGTTTTTAGATGCTGGTTTCCCTGTTCTGTTATGGCATAAATCCAGCAGCAGGGAACTTGATCTCCAGGTGCCAGATCAATTCGGTATTCATACGGTGTGTGCGGAGGTAGGGTGTTCGCTTGCTCTTTTTGAAAGACATCTTGGTAATCCAGGTATTCAGGTGGTAGTGAACTGGTGAGGCCCAGTATGGTTTCTTTATTCGACGAACCTGGGTTGGTAAGACCTTTTAATGAGAATCCCTTGCTATAACAGGTTTTGGCACAGTCTTGGGGAAAGGTCAGAACTCGTTTACGCCAGTCAATCCTGGGATTGTGGGTCTCCAGCCAGGGCATTCCCAATATCATCTGGAACTGAAGAGTGCTGATGAGATCGAAGGTGATGTCCTCTTGGTGACTGTTCTGACACAGAAGCGTGACCTTCTCGGTGTCATGCGTCACTGGGCAGGATGATAGCTGAGATCCATCAACTGCTCTGACGTTTTCTGAAACCTTCTGTCGGAGAGGAAGGCCTATCCGGGTAGCCAGATCTTGGTCCATGTAATTTCCCACAGCCCCACTGTCAAAGTATGCCTCCGAGGCATGTACTTTCGACGGTTGCTTGTGGTTTACCAGGAGCACAGGGATGACTAGATGTGAGGTCTGTATAGGCTCCTTTTTGCCGCTTGACCAGTGGACCCCTACGATGGCGTTGGAGTTTCCCCGAGTCCTGTTCTTCTTTTCTCCCTTTCTGCCTTAGTGAGTGGGCTCCGCAAGCCTCCGATTTGCATTGGCTCGTACTGATCGTGGGTGTTGGTTTGATTCTCACGGGATCGCACATAGACCGACCGCCCCTCGGCCTTGGCCCTATCCATCTTCCGATCCTGCAATCTGTGATCTAGCTGCACTGTCAGGTTGATGTATTCAGCATATCTTCTCGGGGGATTTACTACCTGGGCTAATACGTCCTTAAGTTCCCCTCACAAGCCTCAGTAAAAGAGCGTAGTTCGTTTCTCCTCTGGCCAGTTAGTTTGTGCTATCAGACGATTGAAGGAAGCAATATACGTTAGTAGGTCTTGATTACCCTGCCGTAGTGATAACAGTTCATTGTCCAGAGCCCGTCCTTGACAATGCCGTGCAAATAGTTTCACGCTGGAAACCTCCAAAGTCTCGAAGCAAAGGATCATCCTGGTTTACCAAAGGTACTGACCAGTCCGCTGCACTACCTCCCAAATATGAGAGTACAAATGCCACTCTCGTTTGATCGTTGGGGAAGGCCCTAGGTCTGCACAAGAAATGTAGGCGACATTGATTCATAAAGATGGCGTACTTATTCGGATCTCCTGTGAAGCTTTGTGGCGGGGCCAGTGTAAACCCCTCTTGGTAGAACCACCTGTACTGGCGTGGGCTGTGGAGGCGCAGCAGGTGGGGCATTTCTGTGCCTGGAGCATTTGCCTTGCTAGTTCATCTGTCCGCTCCCGGTTCACAATTAGATCCCTCCTTAGGGCATTGGTTTCCTGTCTTGAAGCATGAACTTCAGACCGTAACTCTCCCAGTAATCGGGCCAACTGGTCAGTTTCAGAAGTTTCCATAACGCCCAGGCAGAGATTCGAAGAGGCTTCGCGTTCTGTTACGCTCACCTGGTCTCTGCGGATGCATTGGGGCATGGTTGCAGCCCTCCCGGGGGTGAGGTCGCTCGGGTCCGACTTCACCCTCTGCACTTATGTGGTGACTGGTGGTAATAGGTGATGCTGCTCGGAACTGCTCCTGCGTGGGGGATAGGGGGCGCCAGTATGCCAGCTTGTGCACCTGACCCCCTTCCAGACCCCTTCTCCCAAACCGTGGTACCTGTGGGATGCGCTGTCCCTGGAAAGCTCACCTGTTGATTAGTTTTGGCGAGCACTCCATCCTGCTGCTTCTGGCAGGGGCACTTGAATGATCTGGACCGAGTTCCTTCACTGGTCCCTTGCACGTGGTAGTCTAGTCCTGCTTCGACTAAGCTACTATACTTCGGGTAAGTGTTCCTGTTTGCCTTTGTCTTTCCTCATCTGTTTTTGTTGTATTGTAAAGTTCGTTGTCTTGTATTTGGGTTCGGTAAAATCACTTAGATTTGTCCGTTACGCTTTTGATGTTTGCTCTTTTGCTTTCTTCCCTTGCAGGTGATGTTGCCGGCCCGGCAGAAGCTGCGGAGCTCGAGGCGGCAGCCAGAGGGAACGAGGAACGAAGCTGCAGCGGTACAGTAGCTGGTAAGTTGTTAATTGGGCGCGCAGGGTTCAAATGCGGCGTGGCCCTAAAACGGATGTTCTAACCTTGTCTTTCTTCTTCTTCACAAGGTCCGAGTTCGTGGATGCGGAGCGCAGTGCTGCGGCGTCGAGGTCAAGATCACTGGATGTCAGGAGATGAGTCTGCAGATGAAGCGATGAAGCACCGGTTTCCTGGAGGTGAGTATGTAGGAGAACGCCTGGTTTCAAAGGTAAGAAAACTGGTCCAAGCGGTGGTAAGCGTCACGTTGCACGCGAGTGCATAGTAACGCGAAACACCAGCCTTAAGGATGGAGCAGCTTATATAGCCGAGTTTAGGAAAGCCACGGCCACGAGGTTCAGCCTGCCTGCCACACCCGATGAGTCAGCACATGAGGATGTTCTCTGGAATAAAGGCTTTCAGCTCCTGGAAAGTTCTTGTAAAATAAAAGCACTCCTGCACTGAAATAAAGTAAAAGCACTCCTGCACTGAAATAAAGTGTTCCTGCTCACATCTCTATATGAACCTGGCGCCAAAGGCGCCAGGACTGAGTCCAGCCAGGGCCCCTACATTTATGGGTCCCAAAGGGACATAAGTGAGTCAAGTGACCCATTGCCCCCATCACTAGATGATGTGGTTTTTGTGTTCTGGGGCCTATGGTGATACATGCTTAATGGCAGTACGGACTGCAATGCTTTAAGCAACTGTAGTTCTTAGCACTGCAAAAGTATAGAGCTCAAAAGGCTCCTCGAGATCTATATTAGCTTTGTAGTGAAAAACCGCTATATAGTAATGGTAGTAGTAAAGTCTCAGAGACAAAGAGAAGTGTGTTTTTGAGTTAGCATTAATTCATTCATTAATGTATGTAACCATTCAGCATATCAAGGCGCTAGGCAGCTTGTTCATATCATATGATAAATGCATGCATGCTTACATATGTAGTGCAGTTGGATTGAGCAGCCCAGTACATTAATCCCTATGCAAACATATAGTTATATTGAGTAGGCAGTGGAACGAGATCCACTCCATTTTCTGTTTAGCAAAATATATAGCAACTCGCTTGGAAGTTATGAAGAAGCACCTCGTGACATTGAGGCCTTGGGCAGAGACACCCAGGGCATGTTAGATAGAGCTGTTACTGATCATTCAGCTTGGGGATTTTACTGATGAAAAATCAGAAAGCCTAGGGGTGTTACCAGCCAATAAGGTTTACCATTATCCTAAGAAGAATGGGAGGTACTTCCTAACCAGAAACTGGGGGATTTGTCTAACAGAGGGATAATTTTTGGTAAGAGGAGAATTCCAAGTGGGAAACATTATAAATAGGCTTTCAGCCCATCGACTCAGACTGCCAATGCCATATCAGAGATGCTAGGCGATGTGAGCTCTGACCCTCAAGTAAATGTCAAAGATTATGTATTCTTGAGTTTTACTTGACTGAATAGTGTGCAATTCTGGTACCGTGGCATTGTGCTTTGCTTTGTTTGTTTTAGAAGTAATAGAAATAGGTTTGAGTACCTTTAGAAGCGTTGTACCTTTTTGTAGCAAACAGATGGAAAGGGCTTTAATATTCAGAAGATTAATCGATGATACCAGTCGGTTTAGTTAGAGGGAAGTGACTTGAAATTCATCTCATGTAGAGATTTGTAATGTTGAAAAGGACAACAAATGTGAACAGAGGAACTTTGTAACTGTAAATAAAATGCTTATTTTTTGTACATCAAAGTTGGTCTTTCTTGTCTCTGGTATATTACTGGTACATAGAGTATTATGAGGAGAGCTTATATTAAGCACTGCGTTATTTGTTCCTTTTGACTCTCCAAGTCTTTCCATCTCTCTCTCTCCCTGTGGGTGCACTAGGACATGTAAACACAATTGACAAGGAACGGTTGTTGCACCCCTGTGTACAATGTCAGGTTCTGAGGATTGTAACATTTTAATGCTGTGAGGGAGGGAATGGAACACAAACCTTGAGGCCCACAAATCTAAATCTAATAATTGTAGCAAGAGCACAAATCAGCTCTGCACTGGCGTGGGAGTGACTCCCCTCTTGCAGTTAGTCCAGTGGCCAATTGCTCCTTCCGTTCACAAAAGGAAGAGCCTAGTCCTCTTATCTAAGCTAAGCTGAGAGCTTGGGCAGAGTCTTTACCTAGCCGGGTGATCGTTAATATGATGTGCATGGTTATTAGAGACTGGTAACCCCTACTGTCTACAGTCTGGCTGTCCGATGGCTAGGGCCTAAAGGCAACTGCCTTATATGTCTTATTCCCAATAGGGTTTTCTAGGTGAATAATAACATGGGATCCCACAAGCAGAATAATATCAGGAAGTGGTCCCTTCCAATTAAACTTTGTCTCTCATGCTCCTAGATTCCTCACACCACCAACACTACTCTCTCCAATCCTCTCTTCACTACACTCCTCTCAACTCCCACTACTTTCCACGTAACGCTACACTCCACCCCTCCTTCTTTAACAATGGCCATTCTTTCACTCCGAATCACCTTTCTCGCCCAGCCTCACTTACTCTGCTACACTCTCACTTATTCTCACTCACTCACCTTACTCACCATACCCAATACCTCTCCTTGCACCTGCTTTATGTAAGTGTTTTCCACTCTCCGCTCCACTATCCTTGCTCCACCTGGTCTCTCAGTCTACCTGCTCCTCCATTCACCTCACCCGAACAATGCAAACCCCCCCTTGGTTCTTTCCATGTTCCTTTATTCTCCTTCTCCCCCTCCCACTGAAAGCCATGCTCGGCTTGTTTCCTGTGCCAACCGCTGCCTTGCTATCCCCCATGGGTCAGCTTACAGAGATGGGAATCATAAAGCCCCCTTTAAACCTCGCCTCCTTTGTGAATGCGGGTCTGCTTGTGTTTTTCAATGGTAGCCGTTGCACGAAAAGTCAATTTCAGAGTTAATTTTCAATGTGAGCTGAATGTCCTGACTGACGGTCCATTGAAAGCAACATTCCGCCCACTGTATGTGTGCTACCGCTTCTCTCGTTGGTGGGTTGCCTGCGCCGCTCTTCATCGAAAGGGTTTCTAGATGCAAAGTAAAAGAGAAAACACTGGGCAACATTGTAGAAGGTAGGCATGGGGTGATTGTAAGTGGTACTCCACATCTTTAACAAGGCACATGTTGAGGGGACAGAGACTGGGGCCCTCCCTACTCTCGCACCCCACCTCTGGGGCAGGACTGAATCTGGCAAAAACACTGGTAGGACTCCTGACCAGGTAGAGAGGGGTTTCCCATTCACCCTTGACAGGGCCAAGCACATCACTGACTGTGTCACACATATCACAGGCATTCTCAAAGAAGGCTGAAATAGCCAATGGACATCTGGGTACGATGAGGGTGCAGTGTCCAGTTACAAGGGGAGAAGACAAAGCAGGGAGGACGGTGAAAGGAAGACATGCCATTATCCAAGAAATCCAAGTGCATTCCTCAGAAATAGAAGGCAAGTAAAGAGTCAAGACTAACTCTGAGGGCTTAGTAGAACTATTTACACAGATGCACTGTGAAAAAGCAAACATAAAGCAAATTATCAGGGAACTGTTACAGAAGGTGTCCAGAGAAATAGGTAAGCAGAAGAAAGACATGAACTCTCTCAGAGGTGAACAGTAGAGGAAAACATCTTCAGTAGAAGAGTCAAGAGCTAAGATTTGTGCTCTGGAAGACTCCCACACTAGAGACGTGAAGAGGTTGCGTTCAACACAAGCTTATATGCTTCAAGACAAGCTTTATGATGGAGGGTGAATTGCATAAGATGTGGATCACCAGGATACTGGAGTAAGGATGACTGCTATTAACTTCATGAATCTGAATACTAGCCTGCTTAGGGGAATTGTCTGGCTCCTAGAGGGGACAGAGGTCAAACTAGGTATAACCTATATACAGTTGAGAGACACTTTCTGGCAACCCATCTGACAAGAGTCTGTTTGGTTTGGCTGACAAGATTTACAAGCTGGAACTCATGGTCAGGGAAAAGATAAACATACATTCTGATTTCACACGCATGTCTGCAGGGGGTGAGAGGCATGGAGGCTGGTGTGTGGGATGAATGCAGAGTATTGACACAGCAGAAGGGAGAGTAAAGAGCAGGGGCGGTAGAGTGAGGTGGATGAGGTAGAGAAAGATGAGAGCAGAACAGTCAGATAAGGGACAAAGGAGGGGGAAGAGGTAGTACGTTGAGAGTGGTGGAAAAATAAGGTGG
The DNA here is from genome assembly GCF_040938575.1 of Ambystoma mexicanum. Classification (NCBI taxonomy): domain Eukaryota; kingdom Metazoa; phylum Chordata; class Amphibia; order Caudata; family Ambystomatidae; genus Ambystoma; species Ambystoma mexicanum. The sequence continues at coordinate 545,723,518 of NC_090923.1, read as the reverse complement.
AACAGCACAGAGCATTGCAGAGAGGCAAGGAGAAAATAGAGAGAATAACAAAGAGAGTGAAAGAGTAGGAGAGAGAGTCAGTGAGGAGGAACAGAAAAAACAGAAAAGAGGAATGGGGGAGTAGTATAATGATGAAGAGGAGTTGTCCAAGAAAGCAAGCATAGTGAAAGACATCAGGCCAAGACCTAAGGTAGAGGAAGGAGTAGGCCAAGGGAGAACCAAGACAGCCTGAAAAGGGGAGGGGGGAGAGATAAGAACTCTGGGGTCTAACAGTTTCAAAAGAGTCTGATGCCAGAACCGGTACAAACAAGCCAGACATAAAAATAGTTTTGGTAGGCATCTATAATGTCCATATGTAATGCTAAGATTAATATTAAGAATGAACAGTGGTAGCCATGTATTCATCCTGGTAACGTGTTATTGCTATGCGCCATCTTGACGTGGCTACTAGCAATCAGGACAACTATGTTGTTCTGTATATTTGGGGCCCTACAACTCGCTCATATTTTTTCTTTTTATTCCTGTGGTTATAAAAACTCACACACAATTATTGGGGAAGAGCATAGCTTAATTCCCACCAAGTTCTTATATATCGCAAATCACAATGACATTTCTTTAACGGACCACTACAAATGTGGTGTAATGGACGACGAGTATGCTCTCCCTCAGTCCTTCTTATACCCTCTCGTTACCAGATTTTAGATGTGGCTGCCTGCATTAAGCTACATTATTTTGGTGGACAGAGCTATGAGTATCCTCCTGGCACCCGTTTACTGTACCTATACTACAAACACCCTCTTCCAATGTAATAGTTTTCATCTGATCTTGTGCCACTCAATGCTCTTATTCAAGCCTTTTTTGTCACATTTTGTCAGAAAGATAAGTTATTGTTCTTTTTTTTTATTAAAAGGTGTGCCTTGTCCGCATTTGTGTCATTACTTCTAGGTAATTTGGAAAGCCCTGTCCATTTTATTTGTTCACAATTGTGTCCACGTGCTACAAAAGGATTCCACCATAGGTGACTCCTTCAGCTTATTTTGGATACAGCTTTTATGTTCACTTATCCTGGTCTTGATCTTCCTTATGGTTTTGCCAATCTATAGCCAAGGGCATGGGTACCAGGTAGCATACACAACCATCTCTGAATTACAATTTGTCAATGCTGTTTGTTGCCATTTTGTTCTTAATCCAATATCTACTTCTTTGGATCTCTCAGTGATATTGCAACATTTGCATTTTCCACACAGTGTGTGTCCTTTTGTCTTTTGCATCCCCCATAACACTGGCAAACGTATTTGTTTCTACAACTTCGGGCGAATGTCATTCCTCATTATTTGGTCCTTCAAGTTTTTGCTCCTTTTGAAGGCCATCATCGGAAGACCCGTGGGTTTTCTTCCTTTTTGTAGAATATTCCAGTTTCTTTTGATCGATTTAGTTATTTAATTAGATCGATCCGAAAAAGTGCTCGCAAATACAAGTCTTTCCAAGTTACTTTCTAGTTTAGTGTTGTATTCTAAAATTGCTACTCTATTATTGTGTTTTTGGGTACTCTCTTTTCTTAAGTTTACTTTTGAGGACCTTAGTCTCTTTTTCGTAATCTGCTTTGACTGAACTGTTCCTTCTTAGACAAAGGAATTGTCCAAATGGCAGGTTCTCTCTGGTATACTTGGGGTGAAAACTCTCAAATTTAAGTAATGCATTCATATCTGTTTTTTTATGATAGGGTTTTACTGCACATTTTTTATTTTGACCATCTGCATAAATAGTTATGTCAAGGAAATTGATTTCACAATTATTCCAATCTATTGTGAATTGTAAACTTCTATCTTGAGTATTCAGCCATTCGATGAACTTAGAAATGTCGTCCTCATTGTTCCCCTCCCAAACAATTAGGACATCATCTATGTACCTTTTCCACGGTTGTACGTTCTTCTTGTATGGGTTAACATCTCCATAGATCTTTGTTTCTTCCAGCATCTCTACATACAAATTATCTACGCTTGGGGTGACTGTCGCTCCCATGGCAGTTCCATGAATTTGTTTGTTAAAAAGTGTTGAGAAACATAAAATAATTCTCTGTCAGTGCCATTTCCACACACCATAATATGAAAGAGTTGGGGGGGTATTTGGGATCCGTTTAAGATGTAATAGTTCCTCTAGCACTGACAGTGCACTAGCTTGTGGAATCATTGTATAGAGGGAAACAATATCTGGGCTGATTTAGGTATCTTTGGTAGAGTTGAAGCTCATTTCTTCCACTAATTTAATGACAGCAGTAGTATCTTGAACATATGATTGCATATGTTTAACTAACGTTCTCAGATATACAGCTGCACATTTCGATAGAGATTCCAACAACAATAGGTCTGCCTGGTGGTGCCTCCAGGTTATACATTTTTGGCAGTGTATAAAGGAGAGGGACTCTCTGGGTTTCATACATCAAAAACCTGGCTTCCGGTGTACATTGCCATCCTCTTTTCAGAGCCTTTACCACTTACATTTTTTAATTGCTTGTAGTCTTTCTGTGGGAATTACTGCGGGCATTCGAAAATCGATAATCAAATATGTGTTGGGGTACCTCAAGTACGCAGTAAGTGGATGGGTACTTCGTTATATTATAAAACAAGGAAGCCACACGTTTTTAGTTTCCTAGTTCATTGTGCTTACAACATTCAAATTGCAGATGACAAACCTTTAAAAAAGACTGGAAATACTGTGTGGTGGAGTTTTCTGGCATTGAAACGTAAGAGTAGTCAGGAACGTGCTAACAATCTCAGAAGTACAGAGAAAGTAGGGTACAGAAATGTAAGTAAATAACTAACAGGTATATGAATGGTATGTTGCACATCCGAATATAATGTAATGTAGGTCTATTAATATTTGTTCACCGAAAGCTATTTTGACGGTGAACAGCGATAAGCACGACACCTTCTGATTGTTGCATAGCTGTCTCAGAAGGCTTTTAGAAAATCAAGACAAGTAGCTAACGAAAGGAGCCTGTCTTTTTTGTATAGCGATTCTTATAAGGCTTTAATGGATAAATACAAGATATAATCATCAACAATTAACCATTATAATACTTGCTAACCAATAGTTCAAAATACAAATTTTAGTTGAGTTAACAATTAAAAGGCACAACGTAGTGTATCAAGGTTACAATAAATGTAGAGATGCACTAAAATTCCTTGCAAAACTCGTAACATCAGAATTCATTGAGGCTGTCTTTAATGTATACATTATAAAGGGTGTGAATAAAGGACCCCTGAGAGTGTAGGACGTGATGTTTACCTGTTCTAAACACTGTGAGAAGAACAAAGGTGCTAGACTGTATGGCTCCCAGTAGCATAGGGGTTACGCACATAGCACCCTAGAAAACAGTGGTAGTGTATAGGTTCAATAGGACCATTATCCCCTGTACAAGTTCTAGGGATTGATTCCAATATTGTGAGAATGAAACATGTTGGACAGTTAGTGTATAGATAGATCTACAATAGGATCTATAACATTTCTGCATTTGTTGCACATAGGTGTAGTAGAGATTACATGAGTAAGGACTCAATACAGGGACTTTATAGTGCATTGCACTTTAAGATTGTTTTTATTACATGTGTTTTAAGACTGTTTTTATTTTTAAGATGTTATGGTCGTATGTAATATCTCTTTTATGTTGAACCGAAGGACACAAATGGGTCCTATAGACTGTTGTTTCAAATGTTGGGTGAAATAAACTCTTATGAATAAACTAACTGGTGACCTACATCAGCAGTTCAGGCAGGTTTCAAGTGTTTAGGAGTTTCAGTCCCCAGTGGTAACCTGACTGCTGCGTCAACAAATGCCCCTGGTATCTCCAAGAATGTTTTGAAGCTTTGTGCAAGGATGCCTATATGCTTCATGTCTAATGCATCTATGTCATGATGTCAGTACTGACGTCATCAGCTTCTTCGAGGTTATAATCAGTCAATGTGTTTGATCAATAACAACTGCATCCCTTCCATGTCGTCAATTGGGTACGGCTTGAATGGCTGTCTGAGCGAATAACGTTTCTCACACCTGCGATACATCAACGATGGTGATGAAAAGCCCAGGAGGGATATGCATCTCTCATTTCTCTGCCTTCAGGCTGCGAGTCGGGTGCGGGTCACGAGGGCCACATTTGGGTCTGCCTTTTCACCTTCTTGATTCATGCATTTAGATTTTATAGCAAGCATATTCATCTGAGCATATTCAGACCGAAGTTCATACACCTCGGTGCTCCAATCATGAAATTCCACCCCACCAAGTCATTTTGTTTTAATCTAGCAAGGCCACAGTGAGTTCTGACCCATAACCTTCATCTTCCTTCACCATGTAGAATAAACTTGTGAGATGTATAGTGATATTCCTAACCTGTATGCACTCTGCTTGATCATCCCAGTGCAGATCCACCATTTTGGTTTGAATTGTTGTAGCTATCTTTTACTAAGCACAGTCATGACTACATTGAGCATTGCCAGGAATCTACAAGTGGTACACTTTTTTGCCTGGTCTGAATCTTGCTTAAATAAAACAACAATTATTATCTCCCTACAGGAGGGATTAGCCTATCAAGCACTTTCATGAATCTTATTTTGTTGCAAGTATATACATGGAATTAAAGTTACTGAGTAAAGAGCCAATTGAACAAAATCTTCCTGAAAAGTCCAGCAATTAAAATATAGTGGTAGCTTTAGAGAAGTTGATTATGGCATGGGCTGTCACTTGAAATATACAAACAGAATGGGATGATCATCAAAGGAAAGCAGGCTTAGGCTTAGCGCAGTATTTTGGTTTCACATAACATGCAAAGAGAAGAGGAAAAATCTCTTTACTGTAGCAAGACAAATTCCGGCCATTTGCACAGCCATACAGCTAGCAAGAATGGAGTTTAAGAAGCCATTAAAAGAGAAGAAGGTGGCAGAAGTAGTTTACACAAGATTTCTACAAGCAGCAAAATCAGGTGGTAAAGGTTTGGAACCTAGTGGCAAGATATAATAATGATAAGGGGAAGGATACAATACAAGGATAAATTATCAGCATTATGCAGAAATGTGACTTTGCGGGTTGGCCTGAAGGATGGGGGGAGGCTGCTACACTGCTTTGTTTAACAGAGTGGTGGTTTCACTGGATGAAAAAAAGGGTGTGTTGACTGGTACAAGTGCATAGAAATCTCCAGGGATATATGGTATACTCTTAGATATCTTAAAAAAATTAGTTAGACCTATGGGTACCCCTCTTAATGGTGGTCGTTAATGCAATCTTAAGAACTGATTAAGTCCCTACAGCTTGGAAAATTGTGTTGATTGTTCCTATGCTTTAAAAAGGAAATCGATGCTTGCCTGAGCCATATATGTTGTTCACCTTTCTACCAGGCGCCTCCAAATGTTTTGATAAACTGATCCTTCTCAGATTAACAGAATGGATGGAGGAGAATAAGTACATTGTATGTGACTCCTAATTAGGTTACAGAAGGAATCTGAGCACAACATTTCAAGGCCTAAACATATTTCTAATTGTACTGAAGAATGCATCTGGCCGTAAAATGAAAATATATGCAGCTTTCATCGATCTATCAGCAGCATTTGATGATGTAAACCATCCATTGCTATAGGGCGTGCTGAAGTCAATGGTTATTCCAGCTGGCCTGCTACAAATTTTGATGGGATTACATAACATAAATAACATAACATAAATATGGCCAGAGTAAAATATAGACCTAATGTGGATGCATTTACTGTTAATAAAGGAGTTTGTCAATACTGTGCGCTCGCTCCAATCTTGTTTAACTTATATAGAAAAAATCTAATGTTTAAAGTAAAATAAACCCTGATGTCCCAAGAATTGGGAGAAGGCGGATCTCTGCCCTTAGCTATGCTGGTGAGACTTTTTGCTGGCGTGGTCCCTAGCAGCTTTCAAAACACTGGTCACGTACTTCATGGGTAGTAAAGGTCTTTAGGTTTATTTTAAGAAATCGAATAGTTTGGTATTTACAAAGCAAAAGTGTAAACTAAAAGCAATGAAGATAGACGGGGGAAGAGTTGAAAAGTTGTTGTAGTTTTGTATATCTTGGCATTAAATGTGATTCATTCTGCAGGTAGGATGACCACATTACTAATCAAGTGCTGACAATATCCTAAGCAAATTGAGTGATAAAGATATTATTAAAGATTATTAGAATAAAGGTTATTGGTAGAATTTTAGATATTTCTATACAGTAAAGAATGTTCGAATTGGGCTTCATGGAGTAGCAATTTGGGGTATTCTTTGGCACGTAATAATATGCAACAATTTTAAAAACATTGTTTTTGCTCCCTACTGGGTTAACAAGGTCAGGACGACCTATTTAGTTCACAGAGAAACAGGTATGAAATATATCTCTGATTTACTAACAGTAGAGGCAGTGGTGATGTGTTCCAAAATTTGGCTTAATGAGGAGGCGGGATTGGGATTAACAAAACAAGAGACGTGATGGATAACTTTCCCAGCAATGAGATTAATTGGTTAGATTATGTTAGGAAGGTAATATCTAGCCTTGTTTTGGTCAATTGGTGCACTGAGGTGAATAGCATTACTACAGGCTCCCCAGCTATGTTTGCAGGTCTTAATGGGGAAAGAGTGGAACAGATCAAAGGTAAATGTTTGGTGCTGTTTTATCTACCACATGCTTCAGGGTAAGAACCAGCAGTTTATCTGGAGTGGGTGTTTCAGGAGAAGCATTGATAGGTGTTCACACGTCTGGGAGTGGGAATGTTACCAATATATAGCCAGCATAGCCGATGGAATATAGGGTGACAACACTCATTTTGCGCTTGTCACCAGGAAAAATAAACACTACAGCACTTTGGGCCTCATCATGAGATGGGCGGTATCCCGACTGGAATACAGGCCAAGTGTATTTGCGTTACCGCCCAACTGTCTGGCTGTATTATGACCGCGTGGTAATTGGGCCGAAAATCAGCATTTTTGCAGCACATTTACCCCCATCTTAGAGTTGGAGGTAAATGCTGCCAGAACTGGGATTGGGCAGGCCCTTAAATGCAGAGGTAATAGCATTACCGCTGCATTTAAGGGCTACCACCCAACTCGTGATGAGGCCCTTTGTCTTCTTTTGCCCTCTTTACAAGGATATTAGGAGAGCTACCTTGGGGATCAAATGGAAACAACAGAATATTAGAACTATATTCACAACTTTGGATCTGATAATGAATTTGAGAGAGTCTTAAAGAATCTCTCAAATGATATTAAAGTATTAACTTACTATGTATCTACAATAGGCTATAATACTAATCTCTTTTCTGTCTCATACAGAGATGACATTTTAGCACTCATGTTTTATATTGTGGATTATATCTAAGGCTTCCATTTTTCTGTTTTTCCTGATTTTTACACATAAATACAGAAGGAAATCAATCGTCTTTCTGTCTGTATTTATTTATAAAAATGGAAAAGAAACGGAACATGTCTTTCGGTCTGTTCTCTATGATGTCACTCACACATCACAGGCCAATTGCATTGCAGATTGGCAGCATGGAGAGTGTAAAAGTTGTGCAAATATAGCAGTAATGTTCCTTAAATTGCTGACAGCATATTTCTTAAGACAGCAGCATTCACAGGAGCAACCATTTTTGTTATAGCAAAAATAGAGCTAGCATTTCTTTTCTATATGGATGTATGCATGTTTTAATAAATGCATTTTTACATTAGAATAAATGCAAATAAATACTGGTTTCAAATTATCTTTTTATATGATAAAACATCAATGTGGATAAATACAGAAAAAAAGGCCAAAAAAGAAATATGGATAAATACAGACAGAAATGGCAGAAAGAAAATACCATAAAACCGGAAGCCTTAATTATATGCCACCATCAAACACCCACCCCTACCTCCCGCCCTATCCTGTGTTGTAATAGGCCTCCAAAGGAGGGGGGAGGATATGTAAAGGAGGGCTAACAAGGGATAATTAAGGTTTTCAAAGGAACTATTTGGCAAATAGCTTGCAATGTTTGTGTCCTCCTAATCAACCACAAAAGTAACAAAAAAGCTAACATTCTTTATTAGTAATAGCATACAGGGACTGCCACCCACCCGCTTTAGGGGAAGGGATATGGCAGAGAGAAAATGTTTCTGTTTTTGTTCATGGTTTCCCTGAAGCATATGATTATTTTAATGTATGTCCGTTTAAAACAATAATGATCTACATAATCTTAAGAAACACCACCCTGTAGCTAATTCCATATACACCTGGGCGCGCATTACAGTCCATTTCCGAAGTAATAAAAAAATATTAATAAACTATCCCCAAACTGCAGAAGACTATATGGTCATCCAACTACTGTACCTTATTTTGCAAAGCTGCTATGCATGCCAGAAATGTTGTGAGATCAAATAATGGAGGTAAAAAATCTCCTCATAAACGGATGTAGAATAAGCTATTCAGCTACAGTAGGATCCCACCCTCTTTTCCCTTGATTTGCACAATAAACCTGTACTTCTGCAGAATCTGTTTGATTTGCATCAAAGAACATTGCCAATCTGTGAATATTCTACCCTACTTGATAAACATCAACATGGATTGTGCCTACTAGCCGAAACATTGATACCATGGGCTACCAGAGAAATCTATAGTTTCTGATTCCAAAGACAATTCCCATCTTCTAACATGAGTATATGCAACCTACTGAACCCTGGGATAAACACTCACCTACTGTCACCAGCATTGGCAATATAGAGCTTTCCTTGGAGGTAAAACGCGACTAGAGCTGTACAGCCATCAGACTGGTTAGTGGTGGCCAGCTCTTGACCAATCATTTCATCCTGTGGGGAAAACAGAGAAATGAGCACATTCGGTGGGAACAAATGAACGGCTCCTCTTTCTCTACAATATACATCAACATGTAGTTCTTAGAGAAATTGCCTTAATTCCCAAATGGATCATAACAATTCCCAACTGATGCTCAACATTATCTATTTTGTTGACAAAGTTTTGTCACAAGCCATTAACAGACTCTGAATCAGTCCTCTGCTCTTGAGCAGATCCTGCTATATTCTTGTTCTGCATCTGGGAAAAAAGTAAAACAACTTCACATAATCTATATATCATCATCAGTAAATTGTTTGTTTATTTCGGTATGACCATAAAACAAAACAAACATAACATAGAATCATTATTTAAATTACATTAGCAATCAATAAATAACAATTATATCTGTCTATATAAAAATATATTTACAATAAAAGTAGATATAACACCTAATATGTTAGTTAAATCACATTATAACCAGAAGAGCACGCCAAATACCGTAAGGCATGCAATTGAAAAACATTGGAATTACTTATGAGTACTAGTATGGTCATTAGTTGCTATCTATTCCTCCAAGCGCTACTCATATATTTAATTAATACTTTTCTTTAAACGGGTCATTACACTTTTTGTAAAACCTTCCTGCACTTTGTGAACTTCTTATGCCTTTGGTTAAAGAGAGCGGTTTCCTTCAGCAGCACTTCAAAGATTTATATAATGGACAGAAAAAAAGGAAATGGACGTTTGTCTCATCAGTTGTTTTACAATACTGACATTCCATCGATTGATTGACTCCCACAACCCTCCCACCCACACCCCCCCCACCCCCCCCCCCCGACACACCCCCCACCTCCATTTTGATGTAAATGCCCTAACTGGCAGAATCCCCAAACAGAGTTTCAACAGAAATGAGCAGTGTGTGTCTCGCCTTGTATCTGATTATCAACATGTTTGCGCCTTTCTTTTAAGGCTCGCCATTGCTATGGGTAGGTGTGAGGAGGACGGGGTCCAATGACATCTTACAACAGAAGAGCCATGTTCATTAAAGGCTCGTTACCTTGCACTTCTCGTGGTGATGGCTGATGAGGGGAAAAGACGCTGTTGACAGCACAGCAAAAGACTTGAAATGGCTATTATGGCATATAATTGGTCAATGGATCGCTAATGATTACAACATCAGCCAGATCCTCGGGTGGTTTGAGTACTGTATGGGTAACTGCACTGCAAGTAGAACGCATATCCTACACAGAAAGGAACTGGATCTGGGGAAAAGTACAGTCTACCTGCAGACAGCTGGGAGTAAATGTATTTTATTCTATTTTGGACTCATCGCTGCGCCATGCTGTTTCAGAGCACCGATAGAAATGATCGAAAAGTGAAAAATATTACATTTTCTCAGAGACACAGTGGGTGTGGGTATCAGGAAATCATGCAAGTAAAAAGGAAAAACAGGGTGCGCTTTGTTACTTTCGTGATTTACAGAAATACGGGGGTCACTTTATTCCCAAATGTCACACTGGCATTTCTGGTGGGCTGTGCACCAGTGCAAACGGTGTATTGCCCAGTCCCTTTACATACATTAGCATCCTAATCTTCTGAATGACTATCATCACCCCGATTACTGCAATTGGAGTGCATTTTGGGAGGCCTAAGCAACGTCTCCATAGGAGAGCCTGCATCTTGTCCCAGTTTAAATCCAAAGAACTAGACTCAAATCCAAAAATGAAACAAGGAAAGTCCTTTGATTTATACATCTTGATTAATGGTAGTATTGAGAACCGTGACCATGCTAATGTTTTTTTATTTTTTCGTGTTGTGTATGTGTTACAATTCCATATAAAAAAGTGGATGCAAGGGTGGGGGTGGGGATTACATGGTATGAAAGTGGGCGCCTTCTGGGCCACTTCTGATGCGCTAACACATCTAAAGTGTCCTGCAAAACCATTGTGTCAAGTTGGCCCCCTATGTCTCTGTGATATTTGCGGTAGTTGTTATGTATTTGCTGCTTTGGTTGATGAGTCATCAGGTTTCTTTGGGTGGTCGTAAGAACGCGGCCTCCTCGGCAGGGGGTAGTGTTGTGCAGGGATACATTCAGATGGTCTGGAGAAGATGGTGGGTTAGGGTGGTTCGGCAACTTGGGTTTGGGGAACCTATCGCTGAGGGAGTTCTAGAGCCATGGCCTTGCTGGGTCCCTGGGTTAGGTCCTGAGATGGCTGACAGGTGCTGTTTGAGCTCTCAGTTTGATATGGTTGGAGATGTACTGACTTTCCACCTGTTCAGTGATGTTTCTTCATTGAGGGGTCATTGGGGTTTTGATATTTGCCTTGTGGGGTGTTTTGCGTGTCTTGGAATCCTAGGTTCGGCTTCTTCGTCACAGTGTTTCCAAGGTCGCACAGACAGATGTTGAACCACGTTTTGTCTTGTTTTGATCTGACTGCGACTGACCACCAGCTTCTCTTCATTTTTTAAATTTAATTTAGCATTTATTATATAGCGCTACAAACCCTCAGGTATCCGAGCGCTGCTTATTATTACCCACGGTGTGTGGTGCTCATTTATCGACCACAGAAGGATGAAAGGCTGAGTTTGGCCCTGCCGGATTCGATCTTGCATCAGCAGGCTCTGCACAGATATCAAAGTGAGCGCTCTACTCGCTGTGCTATCGGACCAGCTTCAGCCAGTGGCCGCAGTGTCCTATACTGGCAGAGGCCCTGAGCAAAGACTGCAATAGACTACTGCTGTGTCATTGCAACATGGTCACTTGCTAGGCTTTCTGAACATGGCGAGTACCAGCCTCAGAGAGGCGAGTCTCACTGTGACTCGAACAAGCCCTGACTCAGATTGGATGAAGGATTTTGTGTCTGCTCTGTAACAAGTTTTGTTCTCTGTGAGTTACTTCAGGTGCTGGGGTTCGAGGTTTGTCTGTTTACTCCGTATTATTCCTTATTGAGCAATGGAGGCTGACTTAAATGGAAAGTTGTCGGGAACATACCAGTGCTTCCCCCCCATGTGCACAGGAATTTTTGCGAATGCGGTTTATGTGCTGCTCAGCGCACAGCCCCACTGCACGGAATTAGACTTGAAACCATTTGTGCAATTCACGGTTTAACACCGAGCTAGCAGCAGGCCCGACCCCTTAAATAATGTATGTCAATAATTCTTGACTGCCTCGCTGACGGGGCTGAGCCAAATTTCAATTGATCAGTGCAAATGTACCACAGCTATGGTGGGGCTCTGCTTGTTTAGTAGTCCCACGTAAACTGCACCAGCGACGTCCTTTGGGGGTCGCCAGGGGTCGCAACTGCGACCTCTGTGGTCTCCCTTGCGACCTCTGTGGTCTCCCTTGCGACCTCTACAAAAAAAAACATTTTTTTTATTATTTATTTATTTATTTATTTTTTTAGTAATGCAAGCTCCTGGGCTGTGGCTCTTTACTTCTGGGGTGGCTGGCTTTCTTGTTCAGGCCCCTTAAAAAAAAAGACTTGAGGAACTCCTGTTCTTATTTTTCTTCTAACACTTTCAGCACTGACCCTAAATAAGAAAGAATAGGAATACCAAATAATGTGTCTTTCTGGAATTCTATACAGTAATTGCTGGCCTCATTAAATGTTTATTTCAGGCACACTTTAGGGGGGTGAGTCACTGATTTAGCCTGTTCTTAAACGCCTCACTAAGCCTAAGCCGTTCATCCTTCTGAGGTCGATAAATGAGTACCAACACAGGTTGGGTGGTATTGGGTGTATATTTTTTCTTTATAAAGCGCTTAATGATGTGTTATTATATAGCACTTACGCTTATCATTTGGTCATGGACGTCTGCTTGCATACACAGTCATTTGGTAATACGGGCCAATAAACACTGAATTTAATGATACATATGGCGATCCATTCTTGTATGAATGTACATCATATAGTGATATCGTAACTATATTTTTCGTAGTGTACAATGCTATGTGATGCCACTTCCTGTTTTGTCAATGGGTGAAATGTCATGTTCCATCGCTACCCGCTATATCACTTTGGGTGACATTACTTCCTGTGATGTCATCAGGGGGTCAAGGGTCGGGTGATGTCACTTCCGCTACCCCTGGCATTTTGGTGAAATGACGTCCCTGAACTGCACGCTTTGATATGTTAATATGATTGAAGGGGTCCCACAACGCACCATGACTGACAGTTTAAAGATCAGGTGGTCGATTGCATTGGGACATTTCACTGTTGCCTTTGGCTTTAGCCAAACCAATTGCCAGTCAATGTGCATCACCCACAAAATTGCTGGCAGTCACACTGTCAACCCGGGCAGGTGTCACCGCCAGCTGACAGGAATTGCATTTTTGGACAATGTAACTGCCCTTGCCATCACAGAGGGAGCTTGGACAGGATCAAGGAGTTTTTATTGATTATCCAAGAGGGACATTTATCAATGTTGCCAATTCAGCTTGCTTTGCTGGGAAAGAATGCTGGCAGTTTCTTATGAGATATTTATTATACTTGGCGGCACTGTATGGGCTTTCTTTGTTGTCCTTTTCAACAAAACAGTTTTTCAGCAAAAGCAGTGTTTGTGTTACCACTATAAAGGGGTAGGCAAACAATGTTTTCTATCATATGTCGTAAGAGACAAAAATAATCCACAAAACGTTTGGATGATTGTTTATAATCATTGTAATGCTTATAGTTGGAACTTCCTCGTTTTAACTACATTTTCTGTGCGAAAGATTCTTGACCCGAAACATTTCTCCCGATTTCATAAAAGATAATTCCAATAGACACTGATATATGACTTTACTTTTCAAATCACAAACGGCCCCTGACTATGTTCAGAAAGCATCCAGAAAAGTGCTTATTGTGTAAGCCTTCTACAGCTGTGCACTGTAGTTTGCCATCTGTCATACTCTTGCTTTCTTTAAAATTCTCTTAGTGGCCGGAAGTTTCTGACCTTTCATTATAAGTAAGAAACATGCATTTAAGGATGGAAGAGTTGTGTTGGCAACTTTGAGGTTTGGAGAGTTTGTCCGATTCCGGGCCTGAGTGTTTGGTGCAGCTGATCCCTGTTTAGCTGGTAAGTAACTTTCTCCAATATCCCTTAAGTATTTCAATAAACATGATTGTGTTGCACATGGTACAATCAGGAAAGATGATTGCACCCAGTAAACTTGTTTTAAAGAACAAATGGCACCTGATGTGATGTTATGTTATGTTATCTTGCATTCATATAGCGCCTCCTGCCATAGGCTAAGGCGTTGAAACACTTTTGCCTGTCAGAGAGGAAAAGGAGGAGTATGACAGAACATTCAGTAGTGGTAAGGAGGAGAAAAGTTGGGTAAACAGCTGGGATAAGTGTGAGTGATACAATGCTCTGGAAGGCATGAGAAGGAAAAGGTGGAGTAGCTATGTGTACAAGTTGGCCGAATGTATAGTGGTACTCAACTGTATTCTATCGCCTTCTTGGGAAGGGCTTTGTGGACAGGTCCATTCGTGGGCCGGTCCTGAGGGTGTGGGGGTGGTCATTGAATAACGGACCTCGCACATAGAGCTCTGAAATTCCTAGATGCATTGAGCCCCACTCTTGGGGGAAGTGCAGCCTCTACTCCCCACACCTCACCATGTTAAAAAAAGATTGAAGAAGAGTCATGTATCAAAGCCTAGGACATAATGGCGTTATGTTCAGCTCTGGGTTGTGGGGAACAACATGTGGTTGCTTGTCACATAACTTAAAGGTAAATGCACACAGAGACAGATGGCCTCAGCTTACACCCACACAATAGGTTTCTTCTATCGTAGTGGTAGCTGACTCATAGATACATTTATAACCAGGACATTTTGTTGCTAGTGGTCAATGATTTAATTTTCAGGCCTTGCCCATGCAGCAATTTGCTCCTGGGTAAACAGACAGCGCATGCCTTCCCATTTCAGTGCTTTTTTAGCTTGTTTAACACATCAATGCCACAGAGAACTAGTACTTCTGTGTCCATTGATCTATACATGATCTATAGATGGTTTTATACACTCGATGTAGCCTGCTTCAGAGATTTTGGTAACCCTGTTACTGCATTGAATATGTTTTACATATAGGCTCCATGTCAAATCTGCAAAATTACATTCCCCAAATGTGTGATCGTGGACAAATCGTGCCTCCGTTCTTATAATGCAAGGCCAGGAAATTAAATCCTTTGAGCAGTGTAAGCAGTCCTTTGGCCTCTCAGAAGGAGACAGGTTCCAATACTATCAGCTGCGCTGCTGGGCGATGCACCCTCCCAACAAGCTAGCTGCGAGTAGACAATTTACTGCATTTGAGAAATACATCACATCTTACTGAGGGGACACACACCTCATCTCAGCATTATACACTCTAATAGCCGAGAGGGCTACGCAGGCGACATGGCAAGTGGGAGAGAACACTGGGTATACAAATATCACAGGAGGAGTGGGAGGCTCTGTGGGGCAACATTCCTAGCCTCACCAGGTCTATCCAGCTGAGAGAGATGTGGTACAAGGTGCTCACCCAGTGGCATTACACCAGAGAGGCGTGGGTATATATACCCAGAAGCATCCTCGGACTGCTGGAGAGGCTGCACAGGACAGGGAGATTGGGCAAAAATCTGGTGGTCATGCCCAGCTATTACCCCTTTTTGGGTGCACGTGCAAATGGCAATCGAAGGAATGTTGAGTTCAAACCTATTACTGGTGATGGAGGAGTGTATATTGGGCCTATGGGGAAAGGAAACGGCGCCGCAGGGAAGGGCTCAGTTTATGGCATGTACAGTTATGGTGCTGGCGGCGTTACTCGTGGTTGCCCTGAACTGGAACAACAAGGAAGCCCCCACATACCATGAGTGGCTCTTTAAGATTTGGCACACCTTGGCTATGGAATGGGTTACGTACAATATACAGGGACACTACATTGAATTCAGGGAGGATTACGATTTGGTGTTGACATACCTCCGGGAAGACTACCGGCTTCCAATGTGCCCGCAAAACAAAGATTTTGGACATTGTCTGAGGTCCCCACCGAAGCCATGACACCAAGAGGCAAAGTCCTATTATCGGTATGCACTGAAGGGAGCAGCTCGGGTGGGGGTGAAATGGGTGGGAGGAGGGTGAGAGCAGTGGGAGAGGGGGGATGGGGCATTTTTGTTTGTCACTTATAATAAAATCTTAACAAACAGATTGTAAAAAAAAAAAGGTTTGAACAAAATAGGCACCCATACAACTGGTTCTGACAAGTAAAGTTCCACAGGTAGTCTATCAAGACCCAGGAGTGTTGAGTCATCAATGCCTGGGCAACCTCCTACATTATAATGCATAATGGTGGTGCGATTGTGGATGATATGTGATCAAGATCATCCTGGCTGTGCAAATCTGAGTCGAATGGTTTATTATATAGTTTGTCCAAATTATTTACCCACATATGTTTTGTAATATGAATTGCACAATTAAATGTCTCAAACAATGTCCCTTTGGTAGCTAGATTCCACAATTCCCTAGAGTCTTTACTAATATAGACCTCTTTCATTACTACCCATCTATCAATGATTAACGGTTTCATTTTATAGGAAACTAAGTGTTGCATTCTTTCCTAAGCTCGTATTTTTTCACAATCTCTCTCCTCCTCCTTAGCGTTAATAAGTTGCATTAAGGAGCGCTGATGAATCAAAGGTATTTGTTCCTTCTCCCCAAGTCAGATCCACCCCCTTTCAGGCTAGGGTGGTCAGCCGCCTCCGCAAGACCTCCCATAGGGCTCGGGGCAAGTGGCATCTCACCGAAAGTGGCTCCCCCTTAGGACTCTCATTCCCACAAGGAACTCCCTACACCAACCACCTTATCTGCATTCAGAGGACTGCCTTTTTACATTGTGTATTGTTGCATGCATTGTTGGCTTATTACAAACCTTTTGCAATTTGATTATCACATCAAACGAAGTCTAGTTGACTGAGGGTACTGGAGTTAGATGTTTTAATGGTGACTGAAGGACACTTTGCTAAAGCATAGTATTCCTGGTCTTCTGGAATAATCCTTGTGGTCAATGCTGGTTATTCCTTATCCCTTAGATTAAGAAGGGGTTGGTCAACAGGAGGCGTGCAGATAGAGGGTTTTGCTTCACCGCAGGGGCAGAGGTATTCAAGACAGCAGCAGGTTCTTCCATTTCCATAGTGTTCTTCAGGAGCTCTGCGTCAGTTATGTCAACGGCTTTAGATGTTTCATGATGGGATTGTTGTTGGAGTTGATGTTGCGACTTTGTGATTTTTTAAAAGTATGCTGTTATCATACATCCTAAAGGACTCCTCTTTTGGCCAGCCTTCTGGGAGACCTTCCCTGTAATCAGAAGGGTGCCCCCCCACTCACGCATCCCTCCTTCCCCCCGGCTGTGTCGTACCATTTCTTTCCTGTAATTCCCGCTCTGTGGCAGTTACTGCGTCTCCCTGTTCTGTTGATCTGTCTTCTTCCCCAACACCTGTGTTATAAATTAGCACCTTTACAGCAACTTGGTTCGCTAAGTGCGAGACGGGTTTAGGGCACGTATTTGGTAATACTGGGCACCACAATCATGCTTGTGGGTGAATTTGACCTAATCAGTTTATCGGAATTATCGAAACGTGTTGTTGACAGGACATGTTTTCCATCAGCGCTCTCAACCTGAAATCATGCTCAACACCTTCTTTCTCTTCTATACCAAAACCCTCCACTCTCTCTGTTTGTGAGTCACTAACGCTGACCCTCGCGGTATCCAGGTGGGTCAGTGCTTGTCCCCTTACCTTTCCAGTCACACCTTTCAATAAACATTCTGCCGGCCAATGGGCAAGGCTATTAACAGACTGTACTATAGTGGGCGTCGACGCGGCAAAGTCAGAGTTCGTGTTGGTTACCTGATGGTAATTATCTGTCTGATCTTCTCGTAGCTGTAATTGCAAGGATTCCTTCTAAGCTTCTGCCTTATACTTCGACTGACCCCTTCTCAAGCTTCACCCGCCACTCGGCCCGTCGTTTGAAGTTGGTGGCTCTTCTCTCGTGGTACTGTCATCCTCTTCCCCCTTCCGGCACCTCTTTGATTCACTTCAACACTCTCCCGGCGGGTGACTGGCGGTGACTGGCGGAAGACTGGACTCACTGCAGAACTCAGCGCCTCACAACACCAGTTATAGTTTTTCTTAAAGCTGCAGCACACTGCTCACCGCTGTCAGACAAACAAAATAGCAGCTTTCCACCTTAAATCGCTCACTTATGACTGCCTTTTATAATGAATTCTGAGTCCTCCTCATATTTGGCTTCAGGCAATGTTGAATCAAACACGCTATTTGCAGTAAAAGGGAATATCTCTTTAAGGAGAAATTTGTATGCAAGTTCGACAAGTGGATCACAGAGGAGGAAAGAGTTTGGTGCGCATGGGATGCCCCCTGATGTAATTAAGCCCCAAGGTGACTTCCAAACATATATATTATAGTTGATTTGTCAAGGAGGACCCCTTAAGAAATGTGATTGGAAGTCACCTTGTTGTACTAACACCACCTCAAGTTAATGATGAGCTTAATTCAGTTTTGACATATGCAAATTGATATTTGTATTCTTGAAAATTGTGTTCCATGTATTTTTATTTTATGTTGTCTTACATGAGAAAATACTTTTTTTTAAAAAACCAAGAATGGACTATTATATGTCGTCCTTTTTATGATGTACCAGAAAATAAAACTCAATATATTTTTTTGTTAAACCAGCCTTGTTCATATCTTGTGATATATGTTTCACACAAGATTCGGACCTATAGCTACCTCACACCATCCTGAATCTCCAATCTAGATGTAGACATCTATAGGTAGCTTGTTTTGGGAACTTTCTACTGTCCATGACAATTATAATCACCTGCTAGAATTATGTGGGATGAATGTTTATTGGATATATACATTTCTAGTAAGTGTGAGGAACCTAAGGGCATCCTCACTTATACTTCCCCTAAATCCTCCTCTCAGGTGGCCAGGGAAATGCCATTGCTCTTGATTGCCAACCCTGGGGGTGGATTTGCGAGGGAGGATCCCCTAGGTGGCGGGAACTTGGGGAGTGGGGAGAGGATGTCATGGGTGAGACATGGTATCACCCCTTGCCCCCCACAGCAGACCAGGACCCAGAGGATCGACGGCCTTGTGCATCTCATTGACAGAATGCCCATACTGAAGGAAGATTGTGCCGAGGTACTGCCCCTTGCCCTGCCTGGGCTACTACCTGCAACCTCTGGTGCAGATTTGCATCCAAATACCTTGTATGCCCCTCTCAGGACCGCGCGCGCCGACAAAATCAATATTCAAAATGTCTGGCGCGATACAGCCTGAGAACGAGGCTGTGCATCCTATGCGTTGCTATGCAACGCGTGTTTATTTTCATTATAAACTCCAACATCCGCCGGTAGGCGGAAGAGCTGGCGGCCACATCTAAGGCCTCTATAAGGCCTGCAGCCCTGTTTGCCCCTGTTCCCACCAGGAGCACTGATCTACGAGCACCCCCTAAAAAAAAGTTTAAAAAATAACCTTGCTCCGCCTCTCTGATTGAGAACCCCTCTGCCTCAGCTGATCGCTTCCCGAACGCCGCTGATCGAGCTGGCCTGCTACTTATGCAAGTACTACTACTAGCAGCTCCATTGCTCTGCCTCTACTGCCTGCGTGATCCATGAGCTGACAAACTTTACCCAACGTTAGCATACGGCATCTCCCCTCTGAATGCGCCTATCACGCTATGGTGCACAGACTTGAATACCTACTTCTGAATGCCTCCATGCGACCATCCTACCACGCACTGCTGTTTTATGACTTATTGAATTAGCCTATTGCACCCTATTGGATTTGTCTTATTGGACTAGCCTACCTCACATTGGTGATTATGCTTTATGGGACTAGCCTACTGAATGTGCCTGGGGCCTATCGCACTCCTTAGCAACTGCGCCTGCCACTCTGTGCCCAGTGATTGCCACGACTTCCCCCACCGATATATAGTATATCCTCCCTCACTCTTATTATGTTTGATGGTCTTCCCCATCGCCTATATGACTTTATGCATGGATATTTTCTTTTTCTTTTTTATTTTTTTATTTTTGATTTAACTGTATGACAATTTTTACAAAAAAAAAGAGAACAGAAGGCCATTTCTGGACTCCTATCTACAAACTTCCATAAGACAAGTCCATGATTTGGCTTTTGCTTGTGAGTCCCAGCATACAGAACAAAGATTCCTTCAGTTGGTTCACAGTTAGGCATTTTCAGTAACTTCTTCCGGAAGCAAATTTCTTCTACTATAATTTCAGAGATTTGAGAAACAAAGCCACTCCTATGACACATCGCTTATTGTTCCCATTAGTCAACAGTGACCAGAGATTTTCCAAATCTAGGATTGAATAGTGCTTCAACTGGTCCATGAGAAACCGAGACCTTTCCGTTACCAAACTCGAACACTCCATTATCAAGTGCTTTGTACTTTCTATGTTTTCCTTTGAATTGCAGAAGCGGCATGTGTTCGATGTCTCTTGTTTACGAATTACAAGGATCTCATTGGTTTTCAGTTGGTTTAGTTTAAATCTTAAGAACATCCGGCTAAGACTTTTGTCTGGAAATCTATGGAGGTACCCTCGCAATGCGTTAAGTTTCATCGGAGCAGATGGCAAATTGGCTGTCAAAGAATATGTGTATGCCACTTCTTGTGTATGGATCCAGCCTGCTTCAAACTGTTTTTTTGATACTTGTAACCCTCACCTGGCTCCCACGGAGGCGCTGACCTGGTCTGGATTGCTGTGACCTCTTCAAGCGTGATGAGCAGGATTCGAAACACTGACTGAACTGGACCCCCAAATCTGACTTGTCTGGCCCGTAGAAAAATCTTTCTGTAGGTGGAGAAAGGGGATTAACTGTCTGCAGAGTATTGTGATTGCTTCCCACCTCCCCTTTGCTCTTCTGTGACCACCTCCGAAATCCCCAATCAAGGCTCACCTTAATGTTTGAATGGATGAGCTCTCCATCCTGCTTCTGGTGCAGGGGCGCGTATTTGACCAGTTACTTCACTGGTTTCGGAAGGCGAAATGCCGTAAGTATGCAGTTTAAAAAGTTCCAGAGTAGAGTCTTCTCTTTGTTTGCTTTTCTTAACCTGCGATCTGTCCTTATTTTCAGGTGCAGAGTGGAAGTGATGCTTCGAGGGATATTGCCGGAGATAAACTCAGGTGAGTTTGTGATAAAATGATCCCTTTAAATGTCTTTGAATCCCTCTAATAATGTCTTTCTTTTTTCCCCTTAGGGGCCGGGGTGCGGTACCAGGCCAAGAAGTGGCGCCGACCCGAAATGAGGAGTGGTTCCGTCAAATATGGCCAGGTAAGTCTTGTGACGTTAAATCAGGCTTTCCTCATTTGTTCCTCCTGCTCACTTTTTGTCTCTTCTTCTCCCCTGCAGGTGCAGAGATGTGGCGGTTTGCCCAGAAGGTCGCGGTGGATAGTGAAGAGCCCACGAGGCAGGTGAGTGATGCGCGGCGCTGCAACAAGTAGCGCGATGCTTTTAAAGAATGTCTATCTTCAGGATCGCTGGCGTGATGGTTCCGGACACAGGTAGGAAGTTAGATTAAGTTCTTGGTTTTCACCTTTTCTCTTCCCTTCCTTCCTTTCAGGTATCCCAAGATCGAGGCGGGCGTGGCTGGAGGCAAGATGCAGGAGCAGGCACGGTGAGCGTTCAGCTGCTAGATGCAGAGCAACGCGAAGCACGTGTGGCAGTCCAGGCGTGGTTTAAATAGCCTTGGAAGAAGTTCCAGGTAAGTATTCTTCCACGGTCCCCACCCAAGTAAAATAGTTCCTTTGATAAAATAGTCCCTCCTAAGCCTCATTTGGCTTGAGGCTTCATGCAGCATGGTCTGCGTCAGGTAAGTGCACCAAACACCCTCTTTTATGAGCCTGGCGCCTATGGCGCCAGGACTGATGTCCAACATGAGCCTGGCGCCAAAGGCGCCAGGACAAAGTCCAAAGAGCCCCTATTAGGGGCCGCTGGGCTTTTACCCGAGGGCATGATGCCTGCTCCCGGGGGTGCTGGGCCTGTCCTGGTGCTCCGGGGGTAGGCATCATGACAATACTCCATCAGGATTTTGAATTAGAGTCTCGATCGTCAGATCCAATTCTTTCAAGATCGCTAAATTCGTTTGTTCCCATTTTGTGAGCATCCAGTTGTCACCGTCAACAATTTCTTTTCGTATGAGGTCCAACACTCGTGCTTCAGGGCTATTGATGACTTTGCGATAGAGCATCAAGGTGGCTCTCATTTTTGTTGCTAGCAATGATGATATGCAAAGTTCTCTCCTTATTAATGCCATTGGTGTAGATGTCGCCAGGCCTAAGACGTTTCGCCAGAAAAAACTTTCCAGTTTCTCCCATATGGTGTTCGGAACCAATGGCATTGCGTCCATGCCATATATCAAGGCAGGAACCACCTTTGACTTGAAAAATCTCAAGATGGGGGTGATCGAGAAACGACCATGTTTCTTGTCCACAGCCTTTGCTTGGGCTGTGAGATTTTTTATCTTTAGCCAGAGTGTTTCTTGCATGGCCTTTTCGTCCTTGTCGTAGCTGATTGTAATTCCAAGATATTTAAAGGCATGGACCGTTTCTAGTTTCTTACCATCGCAGTGCCAGGAGAGTTTTTGGTTCTTCTTTGAGGGCCTGCCCAAAATTAGCACTTTTGTCTTCTCGTTGTTTAGTCGAAGATTATTTTCTGACATATGGGCTACCAAGTTATCCAGTTGGTGTTGAAGGCCTATGGGCGTCAAAT
Source organism: Ambystoma mexicanum (assembly GCF_040938575.1). Taxonomy (NCBI): domain Eukaryota; kingdom Metazoa; phylum Chordata; class Amphibia; order Caudata; family Ambystomatidae; genus Ambystoma; species Ambystoma mexicanum. Next base: position 545,700,926 of record NC_090923.1, on the reverse strand, counting down.
CCATCAGGATGATGTCATCGGCATACAGTAGACGATCGATCTTCTCACCTCCCAGTGAGGGTGGGAAATGCCTTACCATGTGGATTGATTCCCTGTAATCTGCAATATAGGAGTTATATAAAGAAGGAGCCAAAGGGCAGCCTTGTTTAACTCCTCGTGCTGTCCTGATCTCCTCGGATAGACGTCCGTCCGCACTGAGGCGAACTCGTATGGAGGTCTCTTGATGTAGAGCCTTTATGGGGTTTAGGATTGAGTCTGGACAACCTTGTGCTTCTAGTTTCACACAGAGGCGCTGCTTGTTGACCTGGTCAAAGGCTTGGACCAGGTCAATGAAGGCAACGTAAATCGGAAGGCCACCTTGTAGAACTTTTGCCTTCAGAGCGCTCATGAGCAAGATGTTGGTGGTTGTCCCTGAGTTTCTAATAAAACCATTCTGAAAGGGGTCCATTGCATTGGTGGAGCGAGACCAGTTTTGAAAAGCATCCAGTACAAGAGACGAAAAAACTTTATCCATGACATCTAATACGGCAATAGGCCTGTACTGATTTGTATCGTCAGTTGCGCCTCTTTTAAAGATAGGTACAATGTTTGCCTTTTTCCAGGTCGGTGGAATTTCCTTAGTCCGATTACAGTTTGAGAAAAGCTTGCTCATGATATTGGCCCACAACTCAGGATGTTTTTTAAGTTCCAAATTGCTGATACCATCAGGACCGGGGGCCCTTGAGTTATTCAATTTCTTGAGTTTGTTTAGGATTGAATCTTTGTCATCAGGGATGTTCCACGGGGTATTCATTTTATGGCGTTCTCTACTAGGAGATTTGATTTTATTCTCATCCGTGATTGGTGCGAATAGTTTTGAAAAGTGATCAATCCAGCGGGCCTCACCCACATTGTTCTGGATATTGTCATTGATGTTACTGTGTGTACCCTTAATCAGGTTCCAGAATTCCTTTGGCTTATTTCCACAGATGGCAGACAACATTTGTTGTGAGTCATTCAGGTACAGTTTATGACGATAGTGCAAGAGCCAGCTTCTGTAATCGCGCACTGCCTTTGACCAAATTGCCAGATTCTCGGAAGATGGCACCTTTTGATAAGAGTCTCTTTAGCCTTCTATGCTCCTTCCTTTTCTCTACCAGATCTTTGCTATAAAAATGTGGATGATCTTTCTTTGAAGTAGATGTTTTTGCTGTAGTCATGAGGAATCTGGTTAATAAGGGTGTATAGTCCAGGTCGATCCCGTTCTTCCTTGAATTTGCCATGGTCTTAATTCGGGATCGTGTCAGTTGGGTTTCTAGTTCAAGCAACCCTTTTTCAGAGATCTTAACTCGGTTTGCCCCTCTCCGCTGTCTCAAGTGACAGAGGGCATGAGAACGTTTGAGATCTGGACGCCCAGCCTTCTATCATTAGGAGATTGTGATCGCTAAAGATTGTAGGTCTGATTGCGAAGGAATGGATCTCCGGCAAGATGTCTATTGAGACAAATATATGATCTATCGTCCCTTTTTGATCACCTCTTTGCCATGACGGGATCGACAGGTTTGCTTTGGAACGCTGCCAGTGAAGATTATACATGTCCCTACCAGACATTATCTTTTCTAGAAGTTTCCTTCTATCTCGTGCTAGGGATTTTTGATTTTGCAGTTTTGAACGGTTTCCAATCCCTTCACATATGGCGTTGAAGTCACCATTTATAATCGTACTATAATCATTCCTTTTTTGCTGGGCTTCATCCAGGACATTTTGAAGATCGTTTGTGAAGTCTTCATTCGTTGTTGTCTCAGGGTTCCAATATACATTTATCAAGAGAACTGTGCTTTCTTTTTGGTCAGTAGAGAAGGGTTTTCTTGTAAGTATTGAGGCCTGGATCCAGTCCGGTGTCGGGAGGATTTCAGAAATGTCCACACCCGATCCAGCCCTGATCGCTGTGATAAGACCAGCTGAAGGACGTCCTGTTAAATCTTTCTTGGCACTCGTAAATATTATTTCAAACCCGTCCCGCTGGGGTTTGGTGGTCAACCAGGTCTCCTGCAGGCACAGAACATCAAAGTTGCCCAGGTTGACATCGGTTTCCTTGGTGAGATGGGCAAAGCCCCTTGTATTCCAGCAGCCTAATTTTAGCAGTTTTAGCGGGGATGCTTGCTTCTCAGTGACCTTTTCCTGGCATATCTGTAGGTGGATCTTCTTTTCCGGGACTCGTTGCTAATGCTTTTTCCTTGAATTGGAGTCGGCTTTAGGCCAGGTCCAAGGTTCAACTTGGTTTGCCCCTGGTGTTCCCTGGCTGCTTCGACCTTGGTCATTTCGAGAGGTTTGCTGGGGCCTTTTGCTCCGGGTGTCCATCTGTTCCCGCCTGCGTTCGCCCAGAGATTTTTCCCATATCCTTCTCTTTCCCACTGATTGGGGCTATGGGTTCCTGATTTGCTTGTTAATTGAGAGGACTGCGAGCGTGAGACATCCTGCTAATATAGCGGATGCGATTGTCCTTGGTCGTCTTCAGGGTGTCCTTTTGTTTACTTATTTCGCTTTCAGTTATTTTAACTGAGTCTTCTTGTTTGTTAGAGCGTCTGATTTCCGATAGTTCGAAACCCACTGACAACAATTTGTCAGATTCTCTCATTAGATGGAGCTTGATAACTTCGGAATTTAGATGCATGTAGGAGTAGTCAGTTCTGCCTGACGTACTTGGCTCCACCATCCAGAGATCCTTGTTTTGGATATTCTTCAGGCTTGGAATTTGGGTTAAGATTTTGATGATGTTAGTTCCGTTCATGATCAGGCCGTCCTGCTTTGAGGTGATATTTTTCAGCCTTAGTGTATAGTCACTCACAATTTGCTTCGATTCCGTTTTCCGATCATAATCTGGGTCCGATCTGCTCTTTTCCATTTGCTTCTTGTTCACCTGAGAGATATATTGCAGATATGAATTTGAGGTCTTTTTTCCTGTTTCGTTACTAGGCTTTCCAGTCTTTTTCTGGACATCGTTTTCATCCCGTGTCCGAGAGTGGGCTGATGTATGGGAATATTTATTCCTTTTCCATATGTTTCTACTTACTCTGCGCACCCTATCATGTCTTTTTTCCTCAGGGGCCCTAGACCTTGGTTTTGTGGTGTCAACGGACTCCACTTTTTGAAGTCTTTGGGTATGCTCGGGGGACTTTGACCGCGAAACAGAGAGTATGTAGATTTGTACTTTGTTTTGTGGTTCATTTTTAGGGGAGTCTGTAATCCCTTTGTTCGCCTTTCTCTTTGATGATTTTTTTGGGTTATTTTCAAACTCAATCTCATCCACTGTCAGAATACTCCAGTCTGACTGCTCCTCAACAACAAGGACAGGGACAGTTTCCTTTATGCAGTGATTTCGTTTTTCCAACGCACGATTCTGGTGCGAGCTGGCTAACTTCTTAGGTTTGGCACGGGGGCCTTCTCTCTTGGCAGCAGCCTTGGGCTGCCTCATCTGGATTTGCGAGCCCAATGTAGCTTGTGACATGTTGTCGTCCCTCTTGGGGTTTCGATTTACGATCGACTTTTGCTGGGTAAATATGCCATATGTAAAGTTCTTAGGATTTGTGTCAAGGCCTTTATTAGTTCTTCGCGCACCTTCTGCAGTCTTTATATAGGAAAAGGGATTTGGTGCTTGTTTTTCGACAGCTTCTATAACCATAGTTTGAGTGGACACTGGATGTTCATCTTCCTCCTCTAGTATGGCAATGATGGCGTCTAAAAACTCAGCTCCTTGTTTGCATATTGGAATATCAAGGTCTCTGTCCTGTTGAGATGACGGTCCAGTTATCTCATGTATAGTGGCAGACAAAGCTGCCGATGGAGCATTAGTGTGTTGCAATCGTCGGTTTGAACATTCATCCACAGATGGCTGAGCTTCAGGCAGATGGTCGCAAGAGCCGGATTCACCCGGCCTTTTCCTCCCAGCTCTTTTGACATCTTCAGATCCTTGGGACCCCATAATGTAGCCTTCAAGGTACTGTAATTTTGACTGCATTGACGCCAGCATGGATACCTGGTCACGGAGCGTGTCATTAATGCTCTCATAGAGCTTGGTAAACGGTGTCATTGCAATCGTTACTGTGGACATTATGGTTGTTAAATCCAGCTTCTGTTGAGCAGGGTTTTGCGGAGGGGACTGTTGAGATCCACTAAGTCTCCGCATAGGTATTGAAGTCTAGATCGACGGCAGTGTTTTTGTCGATTTATTGTCATTGTCTTTCTGAGAGTTGTTTTGGTCAGGTTCCTTTGTCCACGGATAATTTCTTGTCGTTGGAGATTGAACCAAGACTGCCTGCAACCCAGGGCTCTCCACGATCCTCGGCTCTTCATTTCGTGAATCTGGGGCATGGTAGCAGTGTTCAGGAGAGATTTCTTGCAGACTAGTACTTGACTTTTGTTTCGGGCACCACTCTTCAGTACTCTCAATTTCAGATCTTGTTTCACCAGGGAATTTTTCTTGATTATGTTTTTCCCCAGTCCCTTCCTGAGGATCTACATTTTCAACCATCAGTGTGCGTTTATTTGAGTAATGCCATCTGAGTGGCGGTACAACAGCTGCCGGAGTCGCAGATAAAGTGGTTTCTAAAGGTTCCAAGATTGTGGCGACTTCCTTTGCAGGGCATATCATAGTTGGAGAATCAACCTCTGCATCGACCAGGCACTCTAGGATTTCACAATCCGATAGCTCCTGCTGAGGATTTAGACGGATCTCCGTCTTTTTCCTGAAGAAGTCATTTAAAGCTGTCGCTGTAAAGGGCTTGGTTGGTCCAATCTTTGGGCCCATTTTCTTGTTTGGGGGGTCCTTGAGTCTTGAGGTCAATCTTCTTCTCACCTTGTTGGGATTGTAACGGTGATTTTTCGTGTTCGTCGTTGAGAGTAGATTATGTTGCTCCTCATTTTGGGCTCCTTGTTTTTCTTTTTTCTTTTTGGCAAAATTACCATTTGCATACAATCAACTGCAAGGTTTTCTGGATTTTCACTAGAAGTGCTAGGTTCATTAGCAGATTTGATTTCATCATTGTGCTTGCAGAGAGCAGGATCATGTACAGCTGGATTTCGATGGCATCTTTTACAATTCTGTAGCTCTCCGTTGTTTCTGTTGATGCCGGTTAGTGTTGTATGAACCTCCTCTGTGCGGCCCTCCCGGTCTTCTAGTGTTAGAGCACGGTGCACTTGAACAGCACAAATAGTTTCCACTGGGCCCTTCATTGGATGTATCGTTTCATCCTGTTCAGTTCTCACGGGGCTTATGTGCTGAGGTGCTTTATCTTCGGTAGTGATAGTCGACTGGGGGCATAACACAGTGGAGCTTTCGTCCCGATCGGAGTTTTCATCCAGCTTCTCCGTGATCAGTGTGCACACGGCTACATTCAAGTGGCCAGTCCGTTTGCGTATCGTCTGAGGCCCCTCTCCTGAGGGGGGGATACACGCAGACTGGGAAATCGAACCAGCCACCTCAGCGAGAGTCATTGGCAAGATCTCTGCTTGCAGGTATTCGCTCTGCGTCCCCAGCAACGGTGCCATGCTGAGATCATTTCCAGCCTCAGAGATAAATTCCCCGCGGCTGTAGGTGTTCATTGACAACCTCGCATTTTTTGGTTGGAAGTCTGTAGCGAGCTCGGGCGGGCCCGATGAAATAGTCAGTTTCGGTACCCGCTTAGGCGCCGATGGCTTTTCTCCCCGCCTCTTAGTGTTTGTTTTTCCCGCTAGGGTTTGTTTTAATGGTCGGAGCACCCGTCGGGGGACTTCGGCCTCGGAGCTAGCGAGCGAGCAGGTGAGGCGGTGAGGGGAGGAAGGGGAAAGCGGGGAAAAGGGACAAGGCGGGGTTGCAGGAAGAAGGGATTGGGATGGGAACGAGGAAAGCAAGGGAGGAAGGGGTAAGGAGGGTAAAGAGACAGCGCCTACGTCTTCCGGAAAGGGGGAGGGAAGGAACGCCATACCTGCATCCGCTTCGGGGCCGCTCGATGGAGGCGGTGATTGCTGCGGTTTTTCTCTTGCTGTTTGTTCCACAGAGGAAGAGCCCATCCTGTCGGTCTCGACTATGCGAGGCTGTAAGTCCGTATTAACCATTTGTCCTCAAAGACCGCGGTCACACCACGGTATGCCACAGTCTGCAACTTCACTCAGCAGCTCACTCCGCAGCCGCTCCGCGGCTGGAGTGGCTATTTGAAGAGTCAGGTGCAGTTCAGGTGAGCTGGGAAAACGATGTCCACTGAAAAAAGACCGAGTCTGCCACAGTCTGCAACTTCACTCAGCAGCTCACTCCGCAGCCGCTCCGCGGCTGGAGTGGCTATTTGAAGAGTCAGGTGCAGTTCAGGTGAGCTGGGAAAACGATGTCCACTGAAAAAAGACTCGGAGTCTGCCACAGTCTGCAACTTCATTCAGCAGCTCGCTCCGCGGCTGGAGTAGCTATTTGAAGAGTGAGCTGCAGCTCAGGTGAGCTGGGAAAACGATGTCCACCGAAAAAAGACACGGAGTCTGCCACAGTCTGCAACTTCACTCAGCAGCTCACTCCGCATGGATATTACGTACTGCTCTTTGCGCACGCACAAACCCATCTCATGCCATGACTGTGCCGGACCCCTATGCCTCCACTGTATTAGCCCACTGTATCTTCAATTAATTTGCCCATTGTGCCTGATAGTACCAGCCCACTGTGCCTATTTCTGAACTAGCCTGTGTAGCCCTGTTGTAGCCCACTGTGCCTATTTTGAACTAGCCTGTTGTAGCCCACTGTGCCTATATTTGAACTAGCCTGTGTAGCCCTCTGTGCCTATTTTTGAACTAGCCTGTGTAGCCCTGTTGCAGCCCACTGTGCCTATTTTGAACTAGCCTGTGTAGCCCTCTTGTAGCCTACTGTGCCTATTTTTGAACTAGCCTGTGTAGCCCTGTTGCAGCCCACTGTGTCTATTTTGAACTAGCCTGTGTAGCCCTGTTGCAGCACGCTGTGCCTATTTTGAACTAGCCTGTTGTAGCCCTATTGTAGCCCACTGTGCCTATTTTGAACTAGCCTGTTGTAGCCTACTGTGCCTATTTCGAACCAGCCTATTCTCCATAATTGAACCAACCTACTGTATTTACACTGTACATTGTGACTAAACTGTACTAGCATATGTTCCCCAATCGAGCTAGCTCATTGTGCCCAGCCAACTGTGCCTGACTGTACTAGCCCACTGTGCCAGAACAAAACTCCAGTAAACCCCGGACCCAAACAGTTTGTTCATGGCAAACGTTTAAATAACCACTCTTACCTCGACGGCAACTTTTTACCTACTCCACCCCAACAACACAACCCTCCCCCCTAAGAATCCACTACCTCAATCCCCCCTACCTCAACGTCTCACATACACCAGAACTATGGGGTATGTCGATACTAAACAAATCAACCAGCCAAACTGCTCCATCAGTCCATTAGAATGGATCTGCCATTTTGCTGCTCCTCCCACACCTTGGAACCCATGCCCAGTGAAGGACAGAAATCTAAGACTCGGCACCTGGTTCTTACCCCCCAGGTCTCTCATCAAAAAACACCCCCCCCTCATTCTCATCATAACTAAGTTCAAGCCAGCCCTTCGCAAATCTTGGGCAACATCCAAAAAGCCACCATCGGCATAATTGAACATCCTTTGATCAAAGGTGCTCTCATCAATTCCCATTCACTGGTCGCCCATGCGCTGGACATCGCAGACCTCATATGCGCTAACAACCTGCATTTCCTGGCTATTACTGAAACCTGGCTGCATCAAGCAACAGGCCCAGCACTATCCCTTGCCATCCCAGAGGGCTACTCAATACTAAGAAATGACAGGGACTCAGGTAAAGGAGGAGGAGTAGCCTTTATCACCAAAACAAGCCTTGGCCTTAGATTGAACTCCTGTCTGTTAAGTTCCAACTTTCCGCTACACAAACCATCCTTATGCACCTCATATATAGACCTCCAGGCCTCATCTCATTTGAGGAAGAGATATCCGGCCTCCTGACTACTAATACAAAAACAGGATCTCAAGTCATCCTACTAGGGGACTTCAACCTGGGCCTCAGCGATCCTAATGACGCCAATGCGCTCTCCCTGTAAAACACTATTTCTCAACTAGGGTTCAAGCACAGGATCACAGCCCCAACACATAAGAAAAGCAGAACCTTGGACTAGCTGGCGGATCACAACTGTTCCACCTCCATCCTTAAAAATGAACCAACTGCATGGTCAGACCACCACGGCATCTCCTTCTCCATCAAAGGGAAGACGCAACCGAACACCCCTCCAGCTACTGTCCCGCAAACCTTCACCAGGAATAACCGCAACATCACCCTGCAGAGCCTTCGCCCCCTAATCCACAACATCCTTGCGCCCGCAAACTACTCCAACCTAGATGTGGATAAACTTGCTGACCTCTATAATAAAACACTCGAATCAGCTGTAGATATCATCGCCCCTATCAAACTCACTGAAGCTAAATCAGCAGCCCAGTTGAACAAATGGTTCACCCCTGAGCTTAAAATCCTTCGGAACGCCAAACGAGCGGCAGAAGCCACCTGGAGAAAAACTCCCAACCAGGCCAACAAAAGACTATTCACGGGAGCAGCCACCACCTACAAAATCTCTATCCTCAGGGCCAAAAAAGACTTATGACAATATAATTGAGAATACCAAATCTAGACGAAAAGAGCTATTCATCATCCTCAGGGAACTCGAGTCCCCCTCCACACCCTCAGAAACCTTGTGAAAGATGCAGACTGGTGTGAGAGGATCCAAAAAGCCTTGGCAGACAAAATCGCCATGCTACAATCCAGAATTGAACAGAAAAAGCTCAGAATAGCCAAAAAAGCAAACCCTCCACCACCACCCACATCTAAAATTCCAACATGCCCACCCTTCTCTTTCACCCCGGTGTCAACAAAAGAAGTGGAAAGCATCATCAAAGGCCTCAAGCCATCCAGATGCCAAGGGGATTCCTGCCCAGCCCCCATCATCCAGGAAGGTGCCAATGATCTAGTCCCTTTCATAACAGCCCTAATCAACGCCTCTGTCAAAACTAGCTCAGTCCCTAGCAGCTTCAAGGAGGCCTGGGTCATGCCCCTTATAAGAAAATGTAACCTAGACCCCAACAACCCAACCAATTACAGGCCAATTGCCACTGTCCCTTACATCCTAAAGATTTTAGACAGAGTGGCCTACCTGCAAATCCAGAAGCACCTGGAAGAGAATAACCTCCTGGGCCTTAGACAATCTGGCTTCAGACCAAGGCACGGAACAGAGACAGCCCTCCTGGACTTAAAAATCCAGAAGGGCGAGGCAAAGGATAAAGGCAACCTAGCCATTCTCCTGCTGCTTGATCTCTCTGCAGCCTTTGACCTCGTCGACCATCAGATCCTCACGGAACTTCTGACAGTCTCAGCTGCTTTCTCTAGCCAGGTGACCACCTGGGTCCAATCTTTCCTAGCCGACCGAACAACCCGGGTCTTCTCACCGGGGGCTTCAGCCCACACCAGCCCCATCCTCTGTGGCGTCCCACAAGGTTTGTGTGCCTCACCGACCCTATACAATATCTTCACAACTACCTTGATAACCTGGGTGTCACATACACAAATTATGCTGACGATACCCAGGTTCTCATCATCCTATCAGGTAGTTATGAAGAGGACTCCATACGGTTCAACAACTTCTACCTGGAGATCCAAGCCTGGATGGCAGAACACAGCCTATGCCTCAACGATGAGAAAACTGAGCTCCTTCTCGTCGGCTCCCAACCACGGCTAAACAAACTGGACCCCCATTATGCTTCCATCAACATAGACGGTAACCTAATCACTGTGGCCAAAGAAATTAAAACTTTAGGGGGTCTTTCTAGATTCCACACTCTCGCTGAAAAGACAGGTGAACGCCACAGCCTCCTCCACAGCTTACACAAATAAGCTCATCAATGCCTGCAAATCTTTCCTCTCGCCTTCCAGTTGCATTAGCCAGAGTGGTAGTGTTCTCAAAAATTGACTATTGCAACACTCTCTTTCTTGACACCTCAGAACTCAACCTGAACAAACTGCAGGTGCTTCAGAATAATGCCCTAAGAGCAGCTCTGAGTATCCCGCGGCACTCTGACATCTCCAGCTTTAGACAAGATGCCCACTGGCTCACTGTTCGTGACAGAATCACCCTAAGATCTCTCATCATCGTCCACAAATGCCTCTCTAATGACGCCCCCAAATACTTGGCAGACAAGTTCAACAAACACACTTCAACCAGACCAACCAGAACGCAGTACTCATTGCCTAACCGTCCCCAAATTCTCCCTAAAAAACAGGCGGCTCCAGCTTCCCGGTCCTAGCCGCCAAACAATGGAACGCTATACTGCTGAACCTTAGAGCAGAACCTTCTTTCTGGACCTTCAGAGCAAAAGGGAAGTCCTGGGTCGCCAACAAGAACTCCACCTCTGTCTGACACACTAATTAATGCACTCTTATCCTATGTCTGCCTCTCGACCACCATGTAACCCGGTCAATTGCACTTACTGTTATTATCTTGTTTGTCTATATTCTGATGTAACTTCCTCTAAGTCTTCGGTGGCCAGTTACCTTAGGGTTTGCCGCGCGGTACAAATAAATAAACTAAACTAAACTAATCAAAATGAACCCTACCTTCCTCCTGCCTTCGTAGGCTTTTATCAGTCTTTGCCTCTTTCTCACACACAAAATATCCCACAGCCATTTCACTTTAAGACTGGGACGAGGCAACTGGGAGCTATGCACACTTCCATTCATTCACACAACTTTGGTACTGAGAGGAAGGGGCTGTGGAGGAGTTTGTTTGTACTACCCAGGCATATCCAGCTAATAGGCTTCACTATGGTCAGGCAACTGAAGTGAAGGACTTACACCTACAACCATTTAACAAGCACCAGGTGTATAAAATGAGAGACCGCCCAGCAGTGATAGGAAACTGGCCTTAAGAGAAGGACACAGCTTTCAGAAGCAGAGCTGAATGGAGAGGAACCAGCAGGAAGGACGCCTTGCTGAGCAGGAGGGTGAAAGAGATGCCGGGGCAAGAGGTGGCTGTGCGCGAGGGTCGAGAAACCTGCAGCTTTCCCTGCCCTGTGTCCACAGCAGGAGCTGTGGGACACCGAAATCCCCTGCTCGCCGCAAGCCGATGGTAGCTTCTGCTGAGGAAGAGCAGAGCTATGCGCAAAAAGACTTGAGGACAGAGATCGCTGCTAGCCAGGGCTCCTGTGAATCACACGCGAGGCAAAAGGAAGACAAAAAGGAGAAACGAGATGCCCTGAGGAGCAGCAGCATACCTTTGAGTTTAGAGAAGGGAACATTCATACTGGGGCACTCCAGGGTCTGGAAGCCGAACAAACTGAAAACTATTGCGATTACTATGGAATGCCTAATTGTGGGTTTTTGAATGCCGACAAAGAGTTATATAAGTACTTTTTAGAGTGCAACAAGTGTTATGGAATACCGAGAACAAGCTGAAAAGTATTATACATACTTTTAAAGGTGCAAAAAGCAATTTTGAATATCAAACTAAAGGAAAGATATGAACATAATGTGAAAGCAAGCACGAGATAAAAGCAAGTGATGAGCACTTATGAATAATGTGAAAGCAAGGTGGAGGAAAAGGGTGAACACCTCGGAGTGAGTTGGGCGAGATACACGTTGTGGCAAAGCCAATAGACTGCCAAGGAGAATCTGAAATGAATGTTGACCAATGACACAGGTTCAGAGAAAGAAAACCTGTGTTGGCAAAAAGCTTGAAGAAATACAGAAGCATATGCGTGACCTGTGATGGGTGGACCATGTGGTCTGACAACTGCACCTAGACCAAGTGACTACTGCTTGAAAAGAGCCAAAGAAAATAAAGATAAAGAAGGTGTATCTTATAACCATTGCTGAAGTGAATGAGAAAGAGAGCAATATATGAGAACTATTGAAAAGCTCGGATGATTAAGAAGTTGAACTAGAACTGTTTTGAAAGTCAGTAGATTTGAACTAGATGCAGATTTGAAGCTGGAAGACCTAACTTCTTGGGGAAGGGAACCCCAAGGACTTTGTGAACTTTGGTGGACTCTTGGGGAAGGGAACCCCAAGGCCTTGGTGGAAACATTTGAACTTGGGGAAGGGGAAGCTAAAAGTAAGCCAGTAGCTGGAAGAAGCTCAGAACTTTGTTTGGAACACTGTTTCTTTTGTTGCTGACATCCCTACACATTGTATATATTTAGTTGTGCGGGCAAGTATAGGTTTTGGACACAGACCGAATTTTGAGTTGAACTTATTGACACAGACTATCCTTAGTTTTCTTTAGATAGGGACATCCCACCTTAGCATAGGGCAAGTTAGGCCTTACTCCATCCTGACATTTAAGAATAATAAACCATGTATTTAGATAGTTGAATCCGTTTTCTGTGTCTTACTTCATGATACCTTCACAGTGTCCTTAGAGGGCTCACAGTCACCACAGGCATCCTCCACAGTGCGTTATTAAATAATAAAGTTAAAAGGTCTGGCAGGGTGTATTGGTGTTACGCTCACCTGGTATCCACGGGGATGCCACCCAGCCCTGGTTGGATGATTTGCACTCTCGAACCCTCTCCCGGTCCCTTGGTAAGGCCTCTGGTTAAAGATGGGTCTGCAATATAGGAGAGCTGGATTCAATACCAGATTGTCTTTATGTTTTCCCACCTCCCTTGGCCTCAACTCCTTCCTCCCCCTTGGGCCCTCTCCTCACCTTAATATTGTAAATGGTAGATTCTCTCTCCTGCTCCTCGTGGCAGGGGCGCGTAGATGTGGGGGGGCGAGCAGCGACCAAGTTACTTCACTGGTGCAAGCCCCCCTGTGGGAATCCAGGCCTGCTGCGACTCCGTAGGTTTGCTGCTTTATAGTCTTTATACGCAGTTCTTATGTTCCTCTTAGTTTCAATAATAATGTCTTGCTTCTTTCCTTTTAGGTATGGAAAGGTATTTTGGTGTTGTCATGGAGTTTGAAGAGGAGCATGGGCCGGTAGGCGAAAACGCGGTGTGCGCGATTGCTGTCCTGTGAGTAATGCGCGATGCGCGACGCTGTTTCGCCTTTTATATTGCTAACCTGTGTCTTTTCTCTCCTTGCAGGTTGCAATGTTCCTCGCCAAATGCCGTAATGTTCCAGCAATGATACTGACCAGGAGATGACTAACCAGGTAAGAATTGTGTGGCTTTCTTCATTCGGTAGGAAACATGAGTAAACGCATTAATGCTGTCTTTCTTTCTCCTCTTTCCAGGTTATGGTATTCCAGGATGCATGCGGTGCCGGATGATGGAGTTCGTACCTTCAGGTGAGTGGAACTGAAGTGGCGATGGATTGAAGACAGGATACTGTTCCAGGTTAAGTTTCGTAGTGTTCTTTCCCTCTCTGCAGGTCCTTGGTTTTAGGTAAGCTGGCTTCAAAGAACTGGACAAAGTGAGCATTACGCTGCCCACAGCGGAATAAAGCAAAGCATATTCTGCTGTTTGGGTGCGGTTTAAATAGTCTGAGGTAAAGTAGTCCAGGTTAAATAGTCCTGGGCCTGTCACACCCAAAGTAGTCCAGGTAAAGTAGTCCCAGGCCTGCCACACCCAAAAGACTAGACCGCATAGCTCAGTTCCTTGGAACTGAGCTATGCGTGTGCCTCCATGTTGGCTGAACCCCCCAAGTTAAATGATCCCAAGTAAACAGTCCCATTCTAATGTTGGTCTTCATGATGGTTATGAGCCTGGCGCAAAAGGCCAGGACTGACTCCAAGAGAGACTTGGATGAGGTTTTAAGGCCTTTGACCTGGCCCTAACTGGAAGAATGACTTGCCAGTGAGGGCCAGAGGCAAGGGTCATGACAGCACTCCCCACCAAGGCCCCTCTCACGGTAGCACTTTCACCTGGTCCTGGTTTGGCTGGGTAATTTTGATGGAACTTTTTCAACGAGGTGAATGGATGTATTCACTAGGTTCCCATGATCTGTCCTGAGGGCCGTATCCCTTCCAATCAACTAAGTAGTATAGTTTGGAACCGGTGTATTTTGAGTCTAGGATATCCTTTACTTCAAACTCTGGTTCTCCGTCAACTAATACTGGTTTTAATGGTGTTGTAACCAGAGTACCGGGTTGTACCGGTTTCAGGAGTGATACGTGAAACACAGGATGAATCTGCATAGTGGGTGGTAGGGCTAATTTAACTGCCACTGGATTGGAGGGCCGTATCCCTTCCAATCAACTAAGTAGTATAGTTTGGAACCGGTGTATTTTGAGTCTAGGATATCCTTTACTTCAAACTCTGGTTCTCCGTCAACTAATACTGGTTTTAATGGTGTTGTAACCAGAGTACCGGGTTGTACCGGTTTCAGGAGTGATACGTGAAACACAGGATGAATCTGCATAGTGGGTGGTAGGGCTAATTTAACTGCCACTGGATTTATTATGGATTCAATAGAATAAGGTCCCAGATATCGGGGACGAAAGGTCTGAGTCCCTTTTATGGGCACATATTTTGATGCTAACCAGACCTTGTCTCCAATTTGATAGTCTGGGGCTTTACTACGATGTTGGTCAGCAAATTTCTTTTGTCTGTTCTTGGCTTGGAGTAAATGTTCTGCTGCTTCTTTGAAGGCCTGGGAAATAGTCGTATGTAGGGTTTTAACCGCTGGCATTCCCAAAGGGGTTGGGAGATCCAATTCTGAAGTACGTGGATGACTACCATATATAGTGTAGAAAGGGGTTTGTCCAGTGCTGGTGTGTAATGAATTATTATAGGCATATTCAGCTATCCATAACAAGTCCTTCCAATTTCTTTCCACTTGATGTAACATGCAACGTAAGTATTGCTCGAGGGTTTGGTTTGTTCTTTCTGTTTGGCCATCTGTTTGAGGATGGTGACTTGTGGATAGTCGAATGTCAATTTGGGCCATTGAACAGCATTTCCTCCAGAAGTTGGATACAAACCGACTACCTCGATCTGAGATCAAGACCGATGGAAAGCGATGTAGCCGTACGGTTTCCTCGAGGAATACTTTTGCTAAAGTGGAGGCATTTGGAAAGACCCTTAAACGGAATAAAGTGTGCCATTTTAGAGAACAAGTCTACAACTACTAAGATGGTGTTGAATCCTTGACTGGGAGGTAGATCTGTAATGAAATCAAGGGACAGTATGTGCCAATGGTTGGAAAAGACCAGCTGGTTTCTGCTTTTGGGACTTGTTTTGTGCACACAAACCACAAGATTGGATAAATTGTATGATGTCTTTACGCCATGTGGGCCACTCATTTTTACTTTAGCAAGAGTTTTGGCAATTCCAGGATGACCTTCAATCAGGGAGTCGTGATAACCCAAAATAACCTGCTCTTGTAAATCTTTACTTGGCAAGTATAGACGGTTCCTAAAATATGGTAACTGGTCTTTAATGATGTAATGTTCTCCTTGAGTATACCACTCTTGTGAGAAAGTGGAATCCATTAAGAGTTGGATCTTGTTTTGAAGTTCACCCTGTGTCAATGTTGTCATAAGACCCAGGAGTTTGTCTTCTGGAATTATGGCTACTGGATCTGGAGTTATGTATACCTTTTCATCCACACCCATGCGGGACAAGGCGTCAGCCTTTCCGTTTTGGACCCCTGGCCAGTAGGTAATCACATAGTCATATTCAGCGACGAAAAGAGCCCACCACAGTTGACGGGATGATTGAGCCTTTGCTGTGTTTAGGTATTGCAGGTTTCGATGATCAGTTATGACCGTGGCAGTATGTCTAGCACCATGCATTGAAAGCTGATTTTATAGCCAAGAGTTCTTTGTCTGTGATAGCATAGTTGAGTTCGGGAGGTGAGAAGTTTCGTGACCAGAAGGCCACAGGGTGTAACTGGCCAGTTCCTGGGTCCCATCGTGAGAGAACAGCTCCCATAGCCATCCTAGAGGCATCTGTTTCAACTATTTAAGGGAGGTCTGGGCGAGCATCCCGTAGAACTGGAGCAGAAGTAATTTTTTTCTTAAGTTCTTGAAAGGCCTTCTCTGCTTCTTCGGTCCAATGGAACTTTTTTTTTTCATTCTTTTTATTGACTTGACAGCACAACAAAAAACAGAGGGAGCCACGTGGCACCAGAGCTAAGAGCAAGCAATGCGAATGATAAACAATACATATTGAGTAAAATGTAGCATATTGATAAAAGGCAGTATACAAAGTATTGATACATAAACCATAACAGGTCATTATCAAAGGGGAACCACCTGGGGAAGTAGAGGGAGAAGTTGATGGTGAAGCCATGGCAGAGATATAGTCTTGGAATCTCGGCCAGATGTCCCTCGGCCTGGAGTGTGGGTGCTGCATCGCATTCCAGGACTCCTCAGTGTCATGAGCCCATGTGACCTATCTGAGCCATTGTGTATAGGTAGGCGCTCTAGGGCGGAGCCAACAGAGTAATATACAGCGAACTGCCAGTAGCATGCAGAGACCTGCCAGTTTCTTAGAATCACGGGGTAACTGCGGGAAGTCATGGAATAAGCAGTGCAGTGGGATAGGGGTGATTGGGTATTCCAGAATGTCAAACAGTGTAGAGCAAATGTCTAGCCAAAATTGGGACAGCCGAGGACAGAGCCACAACATGTGTATATAGGAGGCTTGATCTGCGCCGCACCTAGGCCAGGAGGGGGGGGTTAGCGCTAAACATACGGTGGAGTCTCATAGGTGCATGATGATACCTGTGTAAGATTTTAAATAGGATGAGTTTAAATTTAGTGTTGTAGGAGACCTCGTGGGTACGAGCGCACATCCGAGACCACCTCTCGTCGGTGATCTCAGAACCAAGGTCCTCCTCCCATCTGCGTCTCAGCTAGGTGAAGTGGGGGGCCGCTCTAGTCTGTAATAAGGAGTAGAGCCTCGACACCTTGCCTCTGAAGGAGAGATAGGAGCAGGGCTCCTCCACTATAGGTTCATCAGTGGGCAAGGCGGGGAAGTCTGAATATCTGGACTTGAGATGTTCGCGGAGTGAAGAGTACTGTAGCCACACTGAGGGTCGGCGCCTGAGTGAAGGAGGAAGGTCAGACCATTCTATAAAGTTTCCCTGTTCAAAGGCATCGCGCAGCGTCAGGAAGCCAGAAGCGGCCCAGCGAATGACCACTGAAAGTGGAATGTGTGGAACATCGGGAAAGAAGTTCCACAGTGGCAAATCCCCGTGGAACAGGTGAGGTGTGTCGACCATGGACCAGAGTTTGGTCAGAGCCAAGGATGTACTGGCTACAGGATTCGCAGAGTTTAAGATAGGGTGAATTGGTTGGAGGACCAGGGATCTGATCACTCGGTCACAGACAGTTAGCTTCTCGAGGCGAACATGTGGGGGGGGTCAATGGTATTGAACCAGTATGCAGCAAACTGTGATTGTGCCACCACCCAGCTGAAACCGCCCAATGCCCTAGGAGTGGTTAGTGTGGATAATTTGAGGCGGACGGCCCCAGAGTGCCAGAGGAAGGTGTTACATATGCTGCGCAGTGTTTGGAAAAAGGTATCCCCGGGCCACAGAGGCAGATTGGTAATCGGTACAGTAATTGAGGTAATACAATCATTTTGAGTATTCCAATTCTGCCTGCTAGCGAGAGGGGAAATTTAGTCCAGCTGGAGGTTTTAGCCTCCAGGTTAGTTAGATAAGTTTGGTAGTTGTCGTCACGCAGCTGTGACGTGTGCCGGGAGACCACCACCCCCAGGTAGGTGAAGCTGGAAGGAGACCAGTTGAACCCATGTAGATCGGGGGGGGGGGGGGCGTGTCGAATCTGTGAGTGGAAATAATGTAGACTTGGAGCAGTTAACCTTCAAACCGGATATGTCCCCAAATTGGGCCACATCTGTCAGTATAGGTGAAAGATTGATTTCAGGAGATCGAACATACAGCAGGGTATCGTCAGCGTAAAGAGAGACTATGTCGATCTGGCCAAATGTGCGCAACCCCCTATGCGAGTGTGATTGCCGAATCATGTCAGAGAAGGGCTCCATGGCAACAGCAAAAATGAGTGGGGAAAAAGGGCATCCTTGGTAGGTACCTCTAAATATCTGAAAGGTGGAAGAGCACCTGTCTTTCGTGCGGACCTTGGCTGACGGGTCGGTGTAAAGGAGCTTTATCCAGGTGCGGAAGTTGGGGCCGAATTTGCATTTCTCAAGAACACACCACAGGTATTTCCATGAAACTGAATCAAATGCCTTTTGCATGTCCAATGTAGCTGCCACTGCCTGTGTGGCCGGGTCGATTCTGCTGATTACGTTGAAGAGTCTCCTTAAATTTAGGGAAGTGGACCTACCAGGGATGAAGCCGGCCTGGTCTGGGTGAATAATGTGGGACATGTACGGGGCTAAGCGGTTGGCCAGTAGATTGGCAAATATTTTAATATCACTATTAATCAGTAAGAGGGGTCGGTATGAGCTGCACTGCGTGGGAGTTTTACCAGGTTTAAGGAGCACGATTCCTCCCACAGGGTCAGTAAGTGTGGTGCTAGTTGGGCCTTGTATAGTTTGTAGAAGTCCATCGGGAGCCCATCTGGGCGAGGAGCCTTCCCCGATGCCAGTGACTCGATGGCCTCCACAATTTCCTCTAGGGTGAAGGGCCTCTCGAGGGAGGCACTAGCGTCAGTTGACAGGGCTGATAAAGGGAGGTTCTCTAAATAGGAATCGATTTCAGAAATCTGGGAACTGTCAACCTCCGAGTACAGGGAGGTGTAGAACGTGAGGAGCTCAGAACTGATGTCTTGGGGGGAGGTGGCGAGTGTGCCATCCGGTCTAGCAATGGCCGGCATGTTGGGGGCACTGAATTCGCGGCGTAGCAGTCTAGCTAGCATTCTGCCGGGCCGCTCACCCTCGCTGTATTTCCTCGCCGATCGAGGGGAGTCCAGGAACTTAACCTCGCGCTCGGCAAGGCCGCGGAACCTGTCCAGCTCAGAACCCAGCATCGCTAAAGTAGCCGGGGAGTGATCCACAGCATATTGGGATTCATAGACGGATAGGGCTGATTCGCTGGTAGCGATGTCGGCACGGATGCCCTTCAGGATGCCACTGCTCTTGGAGATGGCGACCCCTCTCGTGTGCGCTTTGAAGGCTTCCCAGAGCACAGCTTCTGTTGAGACAGAGTTTATGTTAATCTCAAAATATTCCTCAATGGAGGATTCAAGCTCGGAGGCAAAAACCTGGTCAAGAAGCGCGTGAGGACTCATCCTCCACTGTCTTGTTTTGTTGGCGTCTAATCCCCAGTTTAAGGAGATAAGTACCGGTGAGTGGTCTGACAGTGTTCTGGGGAGAATGGCTAAGTGAGTTACGCATCTAATCAGTATGTCTGTGACAAGCCATCTATCTATTCTAGAGTGGGAATCATGCACTGAGGAGTAAAAGGTGTATGTACGGTCCTCGGGATACATCAGGCGCCAAGTGTCCACCTGTGCCGGGGGGCGGGAGCGAGGTCAGGATAGAATATGCTGCCCTAGACAGTTGGAGAGGACGACAACCCGATCTATCCAGGGTGACATCTAGTATCGTATTGAAGTCCCTGCCCCATATAATAGGAATCAGGGGGTAGCTCTCAAGTAGAGTGGCCAGGTGAAGGTAGAAGTCAGGGTCGTCGACGTTGGGACCATATATGTTCAGGATGACTATCTCCTGATGCTGTAATATAGCAGTGATGAGCACAAACCTTCCAAGTGGATCTATGTGGGAGTGCTGACACATGAACTTCAGACTTCTATGTATTAGGGTGAGGGTGCCTCGGCTCTGAGTGGAATAATTAGTGTAATACCTCTGGGGGCCCCATTGCTTGGCGAATCGTTCACATTGCTCCGAGCCAGCGTGGGTTTCCTGTAAACATAGGATCTTTACTCTGTGGCGTTCAGCGTGGAACTGAATCTGTCGCATCTTTTTATAATTGCCTAATTGTAACGCTCACCTGGTTCCCTCAGAGGCGCTGGTCTTGGGCTGGGCGCTGCAAACGTCTTCAAAGTTAGGCGTAGGGTTCGTTTGGCTCCCGGATTTGGCCCCTTACTCACCGAAAGCTTGACCTGCAGAGTGAGGTGTCTGCAAGTGGAAAATCAAGGTATTAGTGGCTGGAAGGATGAGAGAAGTTCCTAGCCCCTCTCTCCCTTTCTCCCCGTGGTACTCAGATGATTGTTGTGCTCACCTTAAGTAAGTGAATGCTGAGCTCTCCATCCTGCGTCTTGTGCAGGGGCGCTGGGTCCAGTTACTTCACTGGATGTGCGTTCCGCCTCTTGATTGCAGAGGGTAGGTGAGAGCGATGCCGCCGTTTTGCTGCACGAGCGTGACTTGTAAGTATTAAAGTTCTCTTTGGATTGCTCTCTTTAAATGTCTTTATCCTTATGTCTATGTCTTTTGCTTTTAGGATGCTGTCGATGCCAAAGAAGATGCTCTCCCAGATTCGTGGCAGAGAGCGCAACAAGAAGATGGTGAATTCGAAGGCACGTAAGTAGGAAGACTGCTTTAGGGCCGTAGAATGCACCTTAATGTCCCCTTTTGTTTTTACAGGTGCCGGAATGCAGCGCGAACAAAGTTGGAGCAAGCGCAACACAGGTAAGCAGTATTGTAACTGAACGTTACTAACCAATGTTCTTTGTCTTTGCAGGCCCGATGCCGGACGCGGAATGCAGAAAAGAAAACGACTTGGATGCTGCCGATGGCTCGGGTGAGTTGAAGCGCTAACTTTGCCTTTGTCTAACCTGTGCCTTTTGTTTTGCAGGAGCTGCTGAAGATTGAAGATTGGTTCCCAGCAGGTAATTTTCGTAACTACAGGATCCGGAGCTGAAGATTCGCTGGAGCTGACACGGTGAGCGTCCTGCTGCAGATGCAGAATAACGCGAAGCATGTCGTACCAATCGGGTGTGGTTTAAATAGCCCATAGGAGTACTTAGGTGTCTTCTTCCACAGCAGCCGCGCCCAGGTAAAAGAGTTCCTGCTTCCAGAAGAGTTCCAGCATCAGTGATCCAGGGAGTGGTGCCTGCCCCACCCAGAAAGAAAAGTAGTTCCTGTTAGAAGAGAGTAAAGCATCATCTGGCTGGTAAGTAAGCAGCATGGTCTGCTTCAGGTAGGTTCACCCAAGCACTTTTACACTTGATATGAGCCCGGCGCTTCCTGTGCCGGGACGGGTCCTTACTATGAGCCTGGCACCACCGGTGCCAGGACAAGGTCCAAAAGGTCCCTATTGGGACTTGCTGGTGCCAATAAGGCATGTTATGAGCCTGTTTCCAAGGGTGTTGGGTAGGTCCTGACTCCTTGAAAGCAGTGGTCATGACAGCACCCCCCCTCAAGGCCCCTCCCAAATTTGTTCCCTCCGGGGGTCTTGGTTTATCAGGAAAAGTTCGATGAAATTTCTTAACCAGACGGGGTGCATGAACATGTTCCGACGGTTCCCAAGATCGTTCCTGGGGGCCATAACCTTTCCAGTCAATCAGATAGTATAATTTAGATTTGGAAATCTTGGAGTCTAATATGTCTTGTATTTCGAATTCTAGTTCTCCGTCCACGAGAATAGGGTCTGGAGATTTTGTCAAACGGGTTCCAGGTTGCATGGGTTTCAGTAGTGAAACGTGGAAAACTGGATGTATTTTCATATGAGCAGGTAGGCCCAATTTTACCGCCACTGGATTGATTATGGCAGTGATTGGGTAAGGCCCCAGGTATCGTGGATTGAAAGTACGCGGTCCTTTTAGGGGTAAATATTTGGTGGATAGCCAGACCTGATCTCCCACAAGATATTGAGGAGCTTCCTTTCGATGTAGATCCGCACTCTTTTTATATTGTTCCTTGGCCTGCTTAAGGTGAGATGTGGCCTCCTTAAAGGCTTGAGTGATTGTCGAATGCAGATGATCTACAGCGGGTGTTCCAAGAGTCTGAGGTGGGTCAAGATTTGAGGTGCGAGGGTGGATTCCATATGAAAGAAAAAACGGAGTTTTTCCTGTTCCGGCGTGGACTGAATTATTATAAGCGTACTCCGCAATCCAGAGAATGTCTTTCCAAGTGCCCTCTGATTGTTGTAACATGCAGCGTAGATACTGTTCCAAGGTTTGATTGGTCCTCTCGGTCTGCCCGTCGGTCTGGGGATGGTGGCTGGTCGAAAGCCTTATGTCAATTTGGGCTAGACGACAACAACTCCGCCAGAAGTGAGAAATAAATTGACTCCCTCTATCTGAGATTAAAATTGAAGGAAAGCCGTGCAACCGAACGATGTTTTCGAGGAATTCTCGGGCCAAAATTGGAGCTGTAGGTAACCCTTTCAATGGGATGAAATGAGCCATTTTCGAGAATAGGTCCACAATCACTAAGATTGTATTAAATCCGGAGCATGGTGGTAAATCCGTGATGAAGTCCATGGAGAGAGTATGCCATGGATGTGGAGGAATGTCTATTGGATGTAGGAGGCCTGCTGGTTTCTCCTTCTGGCTTTTGCTTTGAGCGCACACGCCACAAGAATTAATGAAGTCCTTAATGTCCTTTCTCCAAGATGGCCACCAAAAATGTCTCTTTATTTTTTCCAACGTTTTGGTAATGCCGGGATGTCCTTCCATTAAGGAGTCATGGTAACAAGAGATCACCTGTCTTTGTAAATCGGTACATGGTAGATATAATCTTCCTCGAAAGTATAATAGGTTCTTATCCATTGTGAAATCATTTCCCTTGAGCTGCCAGTCTTGCACTTCTGCTGGAGTCAGAAGATCTTTAACTTTAGTTTCAATGTCTTCAATGGATTGTGCATCTATTAAACCCAGGATTCTCTGTTCCGGAATTATAGGTACGGGTTCAAGATTGGTCGTGAGTTCATCTACTCCAATTCGGGAGAGAGCGTCTGCTTTACCATTCTTGTTGCCTGGTCGGTAAGTTATCACAAAGTCGAATTCGGCGAAAAACAATGCCCAGCGAAGTTGTCTAGAGGATTGAGCTTTGGCTGATTTAAGGTACTGTAAATTACGATGATCCGTGATGACGGTGACTGTGTGTCGGACTCCCAAGAGATAATGCCGCCAAGCTTTAAAGGCGGACTTAATCGCCAAAAGTTCCTTATCTGTAATGGTATAGTTGATTTCAGGAGCTGAAAATTTGCGGGACCAAAATGCCACTGGGTGTAACTGATTTGTTTCCGGGTCTCTTTGCGAAAGCACTGCTCCCATTGCGAGACTGGAAGCATCAGTCTCTACGATATAGGGAAGTTCCGGGCGAGGATGTTTTAGAACTGGAGCCGAGGTGAATTTTGTTTTTAGTTCCAGAAAGGCTTGTTCAGCCTCTGTAGACCACTCGAAACGTTTATTCTTTCTGAGGAGGGCTGTAATGGGTTGGACAACTTGAGAAAAATCTGGGATAAATCTTCGATAAAAGTTAGCAAAGCCCAACATGCTTTGAACTCCTTTCACTGACGTTGGTGAGGGCCACTTAATGATAGCGTCCACTTTTCTTGAGTCCATGTGGACTCCATTTGGTGACAAAATGAATCCCAAAAATTCGACCTCCGTGACGTGAAAAACACATTTTTCCAATTTTTCAAAGAGTCTGTGTTTTCGGAGCCGCTCCAGTACTGCGGTGACATGTTTTCGATGTTCCGCCTCAGAGGACGAGTAGACCAGAATGTCATCAATATAGACAACTACACATACATCAATGAGCTCTCTGAGGACGTCATTCATAAAATACTGAAAGGATGCCGGAGCGTTGCAAAGCCCAAAGGGCATTACTTGATACTCGAACAGTCCATATTTAGTACGAAAGGCCGTCTTCCATTCATCGCCCTCTTTTATTCGTACTAAATGGTAAGCTCCTCTGAGGTCCAGCTTTGTGTAGATACAGGCACTTTTAACTTGGTCAAGAAGTTCAGGGATCAATGGTAACGGATATCTGTTCTTAATCGTAATCTGGTTCAGGGCACGGTAATCTATGCATGTTCTTAGGTCTCCCTCTTTTTTTGGCACGAAGAACAAAGCTGAAGAGGCTGGGGACTTCGAGGGACGGATAAATCCATTAGCCAGGTACTGATCCAAATACTGCCTTAGGTGAAGATTTTCAGGTTCTGTGAGGGCATAAATTCGACTGCATGGAGGAGTGGATCCTGGAACCAAGTCTATTTGGCAGTCGTATGATCTGTGAGGAGGCAGTGAATTAGCTTGATCTTTTCGAAAGACATCCTGAAATTCCCGGTATTCAGGAGGCAGGTGAGGACTCTCAGAAGCAGTTGCAGCTAGTTTCGTGGGGGGCTGCGGATAGCAGGTAGGTGCGCATTCTGGAAACCGGATTGTCTTTGCTCGCCAATCAATTTGAGGATTGTGTTTTTCCAGCCAAGGGATTCCCAGGATAACTTGAAACTGTAGAGCCTTGATCACGTCAAACACGATTTTCTCTTGATGTCCATCTTGGCTTACCAACGTCACTTCCATGGTGGTGTGAGTAACTGGTCCGGAAGCTATTTCCGTACCATCCACGGTGGTGATGACGTCTTTCACCGACTTAGGACAAAGAGACAGATTCATCCTGGCGGCCAATTCACAGTCCACGTAATTGCCGATTGCGCCACTATCAATGTATGCTTTAATGGCATGCATACGATTGGGTTGTTCCGGACTCACGAGGACCCTGGGCATGGTAAAATGCGAGGTCAAAGAACTGGTTTTTACGCTCGGCAAGCGGACCTCTACACTTGTCGGGCGAGGTCGTTTTCCGACTCTGAACCTTTGGCACCCTTATCGGAAGCTCCTACTGTCTTCTTCTTTGGTTTCACTGGGCAATCTTGGAGGAAGTGCCCTGAGTTCCCGCAATAGAGGCACAATTGTAGTTGTCTTCTCCTTTCTCTTTCCTTTTGGGTTAGAGGTCCTTTCACCACCCCAATCTGCATGGGTTCCACGGTATCATTTCCTTTAACGGAGCTCTGTGGTCTTGAAAAAACTCGATTTTCAAACCTGGAACGATCGGCTTTTCGATTTTGTATTCTATGATCTAATTGCACCACCAGATCAATGTATTCGGAACAGTCTTGTGGTGGATTCACCACCTGGGCCAGAACGTCTTTAAGTTCTCCACGAAGGCCTCTATAGAAAAGGGTGATTCTCTTATCCTCAGGCCATCCGGTTTCAACCACTAGTCTGTTAAATGATGCAATGTAGGCCAGAAGATCTTGATTGCCCTGTCGTAGTGAAAGAAGTTCATTGTCCAGAGCCTGTCCCTGAGAATGCCTTGCGAACAATCTTTCCATACTAGCTTGGAAGTCCTGGAAATTATAAAGGATAGGGTTATCCTGAGTCACTAAAGGAATAGACCAATCTGCGGCGCTGCCACTAAGATATGAGAGCACAAAGGCTACCTTACCCTGGTCTGTTGGAAAAGCGGCAGGTCTACACAGAAAGTGCAAACGACACTGATTGATGAACACAGCAAACCTTTTCGGATCACCTGAAAAGCGTTCGGGCGGAGCCAAAGGTACATTTCCTGGTAGATTAATTTGCACCGGATTAGAGGAAGCCGTTGGGGCATGGCTTCCACCAGGGGTAGGCAGAGGAGTCTGTCCTGCTTGGGCTTGTAACAATTGTCTAGCCAAGTCGTCTGTTCGCTCCTTAGAAACCACTAGCTCTCTCCTTAGGGCATTTGTTTCCTGGCGTGCTGCGTGTACTTCTGCTCTCAACTCCCCGATCAACTGGGCCAATTGGTCTGTGTCTGAAGTCTCCATTGCGCCTGGGCGGGAAATGTTTGGGAGGCTTCGCGTTCTGTAACGCTCACCTGGTTCCCTCGGAGGCGCTGGTCTTGGGCTGGGCGCTGCAAACGTCTTCAAAGTTAGGCGTAGGGTTCGTTTGGCTCCCGGATTTGGCCCCTTACTCACCGAAAGCTTGACCTGCAGAGTGAGGTGTCTGCAAGTGGAAAATCAAGGTATTAGTGGCTGGAAGGATGAGAGAAGTTCCTAGCCCCTCTCTCCCTTTCTCCCCGTGGTACTCAGATGATTGTTGTGCTCACCTTAAGTAAGTGAATGCTGAGCTCTCCATCCTGCGTCTTGTGCAGGGGCGCTGGGTCCAGTTACTTCACTGGATGTGCGTTCCGCCTCTTGATTGCAGAGGGTAGGTGAGAGCGATGCCGCCGTTTTGCTGCACGAGCGTGACTTGTAAGTATTAAAGTTCTCTTTGGATTGCTCTCTTTAAATGTCTTTTTCCTTATGTCTATGTCTTTTGCTTTTAGGATGCTGTCGATGCCAAAGAAGATGCTCTCCCAGATTCGTGGCAGAGAGCGTAACAAGAAGATGGTGAATTCGAAGGCACGTAAGTAGGAAGACTGCTTTAGGGCCGTAGAATGCACCTTAATGTCCCCTTTTGTTTTTACAGGTGCCGGAATGCAGCGCGAACAAAGTTGGAGCAAGCGCAGCACAGGTAAGCAGTATTGTAACTGAACGTTACTAACCAATGTTCTTTGTCTTTGCAGGCCCGATGCCGGAAGCGGAATGCAGAAAAGAAAACGACTTGGATGCTGCCGATGGCTCGGGTGAGTTGAAGCGCTAACTTTGCCTTTGTCTAACCTGTGCCGTTTGTTTTGCAGG
This sequence comes from Ambystoma mexicanum, assembly GCF_040938575.1. Classification (NCBI taxonomy): domain Eukaryota; kingdom Metazoa; phylum Chordata; class Amphibia; order Caudata; family Ambystomatidae; genus Ambystoma; species Ambystoma mexicanum. Next base: position 545,674,403 of record NC_090923.1, on the reverse strand, counting down.
AGCTGCTGAAGATTGAAGATTGGTTCCCAGCAGGTAATTTTCGTAACTACAGGATCCGGAACTGAAGATTCGCTGGAGCTGACACGGTGAGCGTCCTGCTGCAGATGCAGAATAACGCGAAGCATGTGGTACCAATCGGGTGTGGTTTAAATAGCCCATAGGAGTACTTAGGTGTCTTCTTCCACAGCAGCCGCGCCCAGGTAAAAGAGTTCCTGCTTCCACAAGAGTTCCAGCATCAGTGATCCAGGGAGTGGTGCCTGCCCCACCCAGAAAGAAAAGTAGTTCCTGTTAGAAGAGAGTAAAGCATCATCTGGCTGGTAAGTAAGCAGCATGGTCTGCTTCAGGTAGGTTCACCCAAGCACTTTTACACTTGATATGAGCCCGGCACTTCCTGTGCCGGGACGGGTCCTTACTATGAGCCTGGCACCACCGGTGCCAGGACAAGGTCCAAAAGGTCCCTATTGGGACTTGCTGGTGCCAATAAGGCATGTTATGAGCCTGTTTCCAAGGGTGTTGGGTAGGTCCTGACTCCTTGAAAGCAGTGGTCATGACACTAATCCCCTGACGTTCCAGCTCATAGAGGTCAGAGTAGCGTCAGCCATATTTGGGGGGGTGATGGTGGAATAAGTAAAGGTGGATTCCAGTGAAATGAAAGGCGTGTACCCTAGGTGTATGCGGTCGCCTGACTACACATATGAATTGATTGGGCGCGGTGCCTGCGGCGCCTCTGGAGGCTGTCAAGACATTTTTAAACCATAATGTTCCCTTCCAACCCACCACACACATCCCTCCCCCAATCAGAGGGATGAAACCCGAACAAAACCAAAACAACGTTAAAATTTTAGGCATCAACGCCTGGGGGTCTGTTAGCAGCCGGGCGATGGTGCGCTGGACTGGGAAGAGCGTAAGGAGAGTTATGCTACCTAGTAGGATAAAGCAGGGCGTTTAGAGTGGGTGCGGGTTACATCGGGAATGTAGATCCGAGATGGCTGTGGACAGGTCGGGTCCCTGGGGTCAACCACCGGGGGGCCCGGCTGTGGTGATAGGATAGTCGCCAAACTTGGGACCCATCGGAAAGCTGCATGTCTCTGAACACAATAAGACCATAGTGACGAACAGGACCACATTTGCTAAGGATTGGTGGAGCAACGTTAACAAAACAATGACCAATGAACTTCATTTACTCCATGGCCACCTTAGGGGAACTCACCAACAGCGGCCCCCTACGTGGCTTAGGTGCAACAATAACATGGTAGACTTGGATGTAGTGCTAACGATGAATGAGTCAACCAGGGATGTGTTTATCTATAAATTTTGAAGCCTCCTCAGGGATGGTGAAAAAGTATGTTTGGTTGGAGTGTTCGATCCTTAGTTTTGCGGGAAAGATCATAGAGTATTTAACTCCTAAGTCACAAAGTCTTTTTTTAACCGCCAAGAAGGTTTTGCGCTCCTGCTGCACCGCAACGGAAAAATCCAGGTATAGGTGTATTCTCGCTGCACCCAGAAGTAGCTCACCCTTGGCCCTGGCCGCTCGCAGGAGAGCATCTCGATAGCGGAAGTTTAGGATCCTGGCTATGATGGGATGAGACAGCGCCCCAGGTCTGGGCTTCGCGGTAAGGGAGCGGTGAGCCCTTTCCACCGCAAATTGCGCTGAGAGCTTATTGTTATCAAGGATTGTTAGCAGGATGCGTTCCTCATAGTCCTCCATGGGCTCTTTGATGTTGTCCTCGGGTACACCGACAATTCAGAGGTTATTCCGCCTAGAGCGAGATTCAAGGTCATCATTTTCCCTCTTAACTGCAGAGACCGTCCGGTGAGAGCAGTGACAGTGGCACGTAGGGAACCCAGGTCATCCTCAGTGGTGCCAACCCTTGTTTCGATCTCGGCGACCCGGCTATCCGTTCTTTCGATATGGGCCTTTATAGATGAGATGGTGCCATTCATATCATCCAGTTTAGTATGCAGTTTAGTGAAGCCTTCGCGCATGTACTCTAGCATTTTATGCAAATCATCGGGGGTTGAGGATGCTGAGGCGGTAGGTGATTCCTCTGGGGGTTCATTCGGCGGCCTGGAGGGTGTTTTAGCGACCATGTTCAGTGAGGTTTGCTTCTTTCCATCCCCGGCCCCCGTGGTCATGGTGACGGGTAAAGTGCGGTCTGCCGGACCCTAGAGGAAACAGCAATCAAGGGTATCAAGTTCCACGTTGACAAATACCCTGAGAGGGGTTGAACCAAGGATACCGATACAGTACAATGGGTACAGTGTTAGGGTGAGCCCTCACGTTTCAGCAAGGGCCAAGGTGTATCACATGCAGCCGCAGGGGAGTGTCGCCATGATGGTGCCACAGGACCGCCGCCTCAGCAACGTGGTGTAGGAGGCAATGGCTCGGACCGATGGTGGGGCGGGTCCCTGATCGTTAGCCCGGCAAGGTCCGAAATATGGGCAGTCCAGGCACTGCAGAGAGTTATGAGCAAGGCAATACTGGTATGAAATGGGGACTCAACCTCAAGAGAGGAGGGTGTGGAGGGCTTGGGCAGAGCAGCGCAGCCAGAGGCTGCGGGGTTGGGCCAGCGGATTCAATAAGGTGCAGCGAGGTGGCGGGAACCCGCAGGCTTCAACGCAGTATGTCGTAGGAATCTGGTCAATGGGCGGTGAGGTCCACACAAATTACCCCAGCAGCATAGTTGCACAGTTGCGGGGAGAAGAAGGATCAAATGACCTTTGTATAGATGAGGAGGCGTGCAATAGAGTGTTTGACCAGTGGGATGCCAGCCCCGGTTCAAAAGTTGCAGTAGGTGTACCAGGAGTCACCAACAATTGTACAGGGGAGGATGGGGAGTCAGCTAAAGAGAGCAGTGGTGCCGCGTGTGCCAAACAGCAGTAAAATGGGTGCCCTCGGGCGGCAAGCAGCACTGCTGCAGGAGCCCGCTCAGGGGCAAGCGCCGATCCGCTCCGCCCGATCAGGCCGAGGGCCCGCAGCCACAACGGGAGTCAAGGGCGGCAGGCCGCGGGGCACACAGGCGGCAGTAGGGGCCGGCCACAAGGACCGCCAGAGCCAGTCGCGCCCGTCCACCCACGTCCCCCTACCTTGTAGCTGTCAGTGTTCTTGAGGAGGGGGTGGCAGGGAGGGCAGGCAGATGGCACGCAGGCAGAGGGACCAGCCGCGGTATCCAGGCGGGGGGCGCATGAGATTAGAAGCCGCTGGATGCTGATGATGTAGGCGGCAGGCTGCACACGGCGGGGGTCGGCAGCTCCAGGCAGGTTGTAGAAGGGTGGCGAGGGGGATAAGGGAGCCGCTTCGCAGTCCACAGCAGCCCAGTTCGTCTCGGGGGGCGCAACTCCCCTGCCCCACAGCGGGCCGCCGCGGCTCTCCTATTCACCTGAGAGCCCTGGTGCCACGGAGCGGGAAAGCAGGTAGCAGCAGCCCCAAACTGTGCAGGTCGTGTAGTCCGGCGCCCAGGGCGCGTTTAGCTCCGTTTTTTTACAGGAGTCCAGCAGCACCGTTCCCGAGGAGGCTCTGGCAGTATTCCAGCAATCAGATGCGTTCAGGGGTGTAAAATCGAGGATCGTTCGCTCTCCCCGTCCGGAGCTCTACACTCAGGTGGCCATCTTGCTTCGGCGCAACAGCCCGCCCCCCCGGTCCATTGGAACTTTTTATTGTTTTTTCTCAATAGTGATGTAATTGGATGCACTATTTGGGAAAAATCTGGGATGAATCAACGGTAAAAAGTTTGCAACGCCCAACATACTCCTTTAAATGAAGTTGGTGACGGCCAGTTAAGAATGGCATCTACCTTGTGCCTATCCAGTCTGATACCTTTTGGTGTGAGGATAAAACCGAGGAACTCCACTTCGGTGACATAAGAGCATTTTTCAAGTTTTGCATACAATTTATGTTGGTAGAGTTTAGTAAGGACGGAGCGGACATGCTTGACATGGTCTTCATACACTAAGATGTCACCAATGTAAACCAGGGCGCAAACATCGATTAACTCCCGCAAAACATCATTCGTTAAGTACTAGAATGCAGCAGGAGCGTTGCAAAGTCCAAAAGGCATTACCTGGTATTCATACAAGCCGTATTTGGTATGAAAGGCGGTTTTTCATTCATATCCTTTCTTCACTCGAACAAGATGGTACGCCCCCCTAAGGTCCAATTTGGTATAGATTTGGGCGTCTTTGACTTGATCCAATAATTCAGGACTAAGGGGCAGTGGATAACATTTTTTTACTGTGATCTGTTTTAATGCGCGATAGTCGATGCAAGTCCTCAAATCTCCTTCCTTCTTTGGTACTGCCGGTGATTTAGATGGGCGGATAAATCCATTTGCCAGGTACTGATCAAGAGAAGATTTCAAATGGAGGTTTTCTGGTTCAGTAAGTGCATAGATCCGACCACAAGGAATTTGCGCACCAGGTATAAGATCGATCTGACAATCGTAGGGCATGTGCAGAGGTAGAGTATTGGCTTGTTCTTTCTGGGACACATCTTGAAAATATTGGTATTCATTTGGTAGAGTACTAGTCACACCTTGTATAATCGCTGCCGTACTGGGAGTAGCAGATGTACATAAGTCTGTTTTCCCCTTTTCTTGGTAATAACAGGTACAAGCACAGTCATCGGAAAAGACCAACTTCTTGGCACGCCAATCTATTAGAGGGTTGTGAGCTACCAACCATGGCATCCCTAAGATTAGTCGAAACTGAGCAGCTTTGATGAGATTGAATGTAATAGATTCTCAGTGTCCATCCTGGCACAGTAGAGTTAGTGCTGCTGTGCATTGGGTTACTGATCCAGAAGCTATTTCTGTCCATCAACAGTAATAACTTTTTCAGTAGTCGACTTAGAGCATAAGGGAAGCCCCATCTCTGCTGCCAGATCTTGGTCTACATAATTCCCAACTGCTCCGCTGTCTATGTATGCTTTGACAGCATGCATCCGAGGTAGTTGTTGGTGATTGACCAAAATTACTGGTAATGCAAAGTGTGAGTTATGTGGCTCATCCTTCTCGCTAGACAAGCGGACCTCTACGCTTGCCGGGCTTGGTAGTTTTCCGACTCCTTGTTATTATCTTCCTTCCCTGTGGCTCCAACAGTTATCCTTGGTGGTTTCACTGGACATTCTTTGAGGAAGTGGCCTGATTTTCCGCAATGTAAGCATAATTGCTGTTGCCTTCTCTTGTCTCTTTCAGTTTTAGTTAAAGGGGGCTGTACACCTCCGATTTGCATGGGTTCTACCGTGTTTTCCAATGTACGTGGAACATTATCCTTTGACCGGACATACACAGCTCGAGTGTCTAACCTTATCCGGTCCGCTTTTCGGTCTTGTAACCTGTGATCTAGTTGCGCCATAAGGTTGATGAATTCTCCACAGTCTTTAGGTGGGTTAACCACTGGAGCAAGGACATCCTTTAGTTCCCCTTGTGGACCCCGATGAAATAGTGTGGTCCTTTTTTCCTCAGGCCACCCAGCTTCAACGACTAGTCTGTTAAATGTTGCTATATATGTAAGCAAGTCTTGACTTCCTTTACGGAGTGACAAAAGTTTGTTGTCGAATGCTTGGCCTTGGGTATGACGAGCAAAGAGTTTTTCCTTTTCCATCTGGAAACCCCCAAAGTCATGTAACAACGGGTTATCCTGACTTACCAATGGTACCGACCAATCCGCAGCACTGCCACTCAGATATGACAAGACAAAAGCAAACCGCGCTTGGTCGTTAGGAAAAGCCCCAGGTCTGTAAAGGAAATGAAGATGACACTGGTTCATGAACGTTGCGTCCGTCTTGGGGTCCCCTGCAAATCGTTCAGGTGGAGCTAAAGGAACTGCCACAGGAAGGGTTATTTGTACTGGATTGGTGGAAGAAGTTGGTACTGGCGGAATGTTACCAGGCAATGGGATCTGTCCTGCCTGTGATTGGAGCAATTGTCTACTTCGTCGGTACGACCCTTAGTAGCAATCAAATCCCTCCTAAGAGCGTTGGTTTCTTGCCTGGCTGAATGTACTTCAGCGCGCAATTGTCCCAACAACTGAACTAACTAGTCAGTCTCTGAAGTCTCCATGACGCCCAGGTGGATAATATTTTTGAGGCTTTGCGTTCTGTTACGCTCACCTGGTATCCACGGGGACGCCACCCAGCCCTGGTTGGATGATTTGCACTCTCAAACCCTCTCCCGGTCCCTTGGTAAGGCCTCTGGTTAAAGATGGGTCTGCAATATAGGAGAGCTGGATTTAACACCAGATTGTCTTTATGTTTTCCCACCTCCCTTGGCCTCAACTCCTTCCTCCCCCTTGGGCCCTCTCCTCACCTTAATATTGTAAAAGGTGGATTCTCCGTCCTGCTCCTCGTGGCAGGGGTGCGTAGATGTGGGGGGCGAGCAGCGACCAAGTTATTTCACTGGTGCAAGCCCCCCTGTGGGAATCCAGGCCTGCTGCGACTCCGTAGGTTTGCTGCTATACAGTCTTTATATGCAGTTCTTATGTTCCTCTTAGTTTGAATAATAATGTCTTGCTTCTTTCCTTTTAGGTATGGAAAGGTATTTTGGTGTTGTCATGCAGCTTGAAGATGAGCATGGGCCGGTTGGCGAAAGCGCGGTGTGTGCGATGTTGTCCGGTGAGTAACGCGCGTTGCGCGGCGCTGTTTCGCCTTTTATATTGCTAACCTGTGTCTTTTCTCTCCTTGCAGGTTGCGATGTTCCTCGCCGGGTGCCGTAATGTTCCACCAATGATACTGACCAGAAGATGACTAACCAGGTAAGAATTGTGTGGCTTTCTTCATTCGGTAGGAAACGTGAGTAAACGCTTACTAATGCTGTCTTTCTTTCTCCTCTTTCCAGGTTATGATATTCCAGGATGCATGCGGTGCCGGATGATGGAGTTCGTACCTTCATGTGAGTGGAACTTAAGTCGGCGATGGATTGAAGACAGGATACTGTTCCAGGTAAGTTTCGTAGTGATCTTTCTCTCTCTGCAGGTCCTTGGTTTTAGGTAAGCTGGCATCAAAGAACTGGACACGGTGAGCGTTACGCTGCCCACAGCAGAATAAGGCAAAGCATGTTCTGCTGTTTGGGTGCAGTTTAAATAGTCTCAGGTAAAGTAGTCCAGGTCAAATAGTCCCAGGCCTGTCACACCCAAAGTAGTCCAGGTAAAGTAGTCCCAGGCCTGCCACACCCAAAAGACTAGACCGCATAGCTCAGTTCCTTGTAACTGATCTATCTGTGTGCCTCCATGTTTACTGAACCCCCCAAGTTAAATGATCCCAAGTAAATAGTCCCATTCTAATTTTGGTCTTCATGATGGTTATGAGCCTCTCACCAAAGGCGCCAGGACTGACTCCAAGAGAGTCTTGGATGAGGTTATAAGGCCTTTGACCTGGCCCTAACTGGAAGGCTGACTTGCCAGTGATGGCCAGGGGCAAGGGTCATGACAGCGAGCAAGAATATTGTGTGCTATTCTATGTTTTTTTTTCACAGTAATATTTTATTGGGTTTTATATTTCAGTACAATATACACAGCAATGCATTAGATTATGCATTACAACACTGTCAGGGGTCTGCTACGCTATCGCAGTCTTTGATGGACGAGATGACTGACTGTAGTCTTGCGTCCATGTCTATAGTCTGTTCCGTTGGTGAGTGGAGACAAGATCTGTTCCTGAGGAGCTGTGCCTGGGGTTGAATGTTTAATAGAGTGGGGAGCATTGAAGCCATCTGGTGAGTCGAGGTCTCATGGTGAGTGCTGGGAATTTAGCTGCGTAGTCCATGAATGGGTCCCATGTGTTTATGGTCCCACACAAGGAGCCCGATGTTATTGCGGTGATTCTTTCGGCAACTGCTATGTCCCAGCATTTAGACCACCATAAAGCCATGGAGGGGCCATTTTCATGTTTCCATAGTCCGGCCATCGCGATTTTTGCTGCAAGGAGAAGATGCGTGCATAGACGGGGGATTTGACCAGAGACTGGAAATGCACCGTTTCCTGTTTCGCCCAACAAGACGATTCCTGGGTCCCAAGGTATTGCGAGACCGGAGATTTCTTTAATATGTTTTAATATTTCTTTCCAATATATCTCCGCTTTACAGCATATCCAGACCATATGGAACAATGTGCCAGGGACCGGGCACCCTCGCCAGCAGGTCCCGGGGATCTTCGGGTTGGCTCTGTGGAGTTGAGCTGGGGTGATAAGTACCTATAACAAAGTTTGTATCCCCTTCCCTATTCGAAATGCACTGAGAGCTTTTGTGTAGCCTTACCCATATTTTCACCCCACTCTTCCACCTCGATCTTTCATCCCAGATCCTTTTTCCACTCTAGCATATATCTTTCTTTTTTCTCCGGGTCAGCCCTGTCCAGTAGACTATAGATGGTTGAGATCCTACATCTATTGGTTGGATTCTTTAAGGTGAGCTCTAACGGTGTCTCTGGAACATTTTTCTCGGGTTCCCCTGTGGGATATCCAGTGCTTTATTTGAGTATAGCGAAATCTCTCACGCTCCCCCACCCCGAATTTTGTTTTACATCTCTCAAACGAGATGGGGGCCCCATCTTCTAGAAATTCGCTAGTTGTACTCAGCCCACCCTCTATCCAGGCCTGAAAACAGGATGGGGGATTCCCTGGCGAGAAGTCAGGATTATTCCAAATGGGAGTCAGGGGACCAAGCGAGCCACGGAGGCCCCATTTACGGGCTGCCATTTTCCACCATTGAACTGTTGTTAAAGTGGATAGAAGGGGGCCATTGTGTGCATGTGGCTTAATGTTTGGTAAGTGTGGTAAGCTAGAGGGTGTAATCGGGGACCAGGCTTCTACAATTTGTGTCCACTTCGGGGGGGATCTACCTCTTGCACCCAGGAGAATCCGTGCGATAATTGGGCGGCTAACATGTATCTGGCCAGATCGGGTACTCCCAACCCTCCCTGTGCTTTCCCCCTCAGCATAATGCGTTTGCCAATTCGAGGCCTTTTCCCCACCCCGAGGGGAATTCTTGTATTTTCTTCTGAAGGGCTTTTAGAGCAGGACCTGGGATCTGGATTGGTAGCGCTGTGCAGTGGTACAGCCATCTGGGGATTAAGTTCATTTTAATGGCCGTTATTCTCCCGAACCATGAGATTTCATGCTGTTTCCACCTTTTAAGATCGTTTTGAAGGTCACTGATTAGTTGAGGGATGTTACTTGTATACAGGCGTAGTGGGTCTTTTGTGATGTGTACCCCGAGGTATTCGATTGGTCCTGATGCCCATGGGATTAGTGTTAGAGGGGCTAAATAATCTTTTTCTTGTGAGATGTTAATGGCTAAGGCTGCGTACTTGGCTAGATTTACCTTGAACCCTGACAGGACGCCAAAGCTTTAATTTCTGCTCATAGTGCTTCTAGTGAAGTTGCTAAGTTTGATGCTGTAATTAAGACATCGTCTGCATATAATGCGATTTTATATTCTTGACTACCCACTATTAGCCCTGTTATGCTATTGTTTTGTCTAATCTTAGCCGCAAAGGGTTCCATAGATAGGGCGAAAATGAGAGGTGAGAGTGGGCATCCTTGTCTAGTGCCCCTGGATATGGGTATACTTTCTGACCTGACGGCGTTAACCTGCAGTTGTGTTTTGGGAGCTTGATAATTGGCCATTAACCATGTAATAAAATTAGGACCAAAGCCGAAATGCTTGAGAACTACTCGAATGTATCCCCAGTCCACCCGATCAAAGGCTTTGTGGGCATCTAACGAGTTTACTGCCATTCCAACCTTCAGTTTGTGGGCGCTTTCGATTAAGTTTATTGTCCTCCTGATATTGTCGTGAGTGCCTCTTCCCGGGATAAAGCCAGTTTGATCTTGGTTGATTAGAGATGGGAGAACCGGACCTAGTCTCCTGGCTACAACTTTGGGGAAGATTTTGCCGTCATTGTTCATAAGTGAGATCGGGCGGTAAGAGTCAGATGACTCAGAGTCCTTCCCGGGCTTATGAAGCAAGATTGTAAGTGATTCGGCCAAAGATTCAGTGACTGATTTTTCAGCTAAGAAGGAGTTTAACAAGGTTGCCATCTGAGGTGCTAAGATTCTGGCATATTTTTTGTAGAAGTTTGCGGAGAAGCCATCTGGCCCAGGCGCAGTCGATTTAAGAGATTTGATGGCTTCGGTGACTTCTTCGGCATCGATGGGGTCTTCCAGGGCTTCTAGCTGTGTTGAATTTTGGGGGGTCATAGCCTTCAGGTATTCAGGCAAAGTATCTAGAACTGTGGGGTCGCCGGACATTACAGACTTATGGTGTCTAACAAATTCCTTAATTTCCTCTGCCTCAGAGTAGTGTAGTTTCCCATCTTCACCCCGCAGCTTGAGAATGTTGTTTCGGCTGTGAATCTTCTTTAGTTTCTGTGCTAAGATTTTGTTCGCTTTATTTCCTTTACTGTAGTAGAATTGTCTTGTAAATGCTGGCGATTTGGCTGTTCGGTCGGCGCAGTGCATTTCTAGAGCTATTTTAGCTTTCCTCAGTGATCTTTCCGTCTTTCTGGAATGTCGCACCTTTCGTTCATTTTCTAGTCGATTTACTTCCGATTCCAATTTGGTTGTTGCAATGGTCGGTATTCTCTTCTGTTCCGCACCTGCACTGATCAAGGAGCCTCTGACTACAGTTTTCATTGCGTCACAAATGATGCTGATAGGGGAATTTTCCGTGGTGTTTGCTTTGAAGTAGTTGGATATTGTGATTTCCACTTCGGATCTAATACCTTCATCTTCCTAGATCAGATAGGGAGTCATTTAATGGGGTTTTTTGGCACGATATGGCTAGGTTAACTGAAACTGGGGCGTGGTCCGAAATCATGCAGGTATGGATATCAGCAGTGTTTAAGCATGGGTACAGTACTCCGGATATGAAGACCAGGTCTATTCGTGAGTATCCTTTATGCACATTGGAATAATGAGTGTAGTCTTGTGAAGTACCATTGAATAGTCTCCATGCGTCGACAGTCTCAGTTTCTCTGAGCAGTTTGGCTAAAGATAGGGCTTGTGTATAGTCTGCATTCGTGGGGGGAAGAGTTTTGTCCAATTGTGGGTTTGGCATGGAGTTAAAATCACCGCCGATGATAAGGTGGCCAACTTGAAAAGCCAAGATTGTCGGGATTAAATCCGCAATGAAACTGGATTGGGACGCGTTGGGCCCGTAGACAGTAACGATTGTAATGGAGAGTTCCTCGACCAGGCCTTTGAGTAGGAGAAAGCGACCCTCAGGATCTCTTTTTATCGTGATCTTTGACAAAGGGACTCTGTCGCTTAGTAATATAGTAACCCCTCTTTTCTTCTTCCCTGCTGTAGCGAAAAAGGCTTTTTTATATCTGCTACATTTTATTCGATGTTCATCTTCTTGTAGTAGGTGGGTCTCTTGGAGTAGTACAATGTCCCCGTATAGTTGCCCCAGTCTGTGTTCCACGGATCAACGCTTTCTAGGTGAGTTGATGTCATGATGCCTACCCCCGGAGCACCAGGCCAGGCCCAGCACCCCCGGAAGCAGGCATCATGCCCTCGGGTAAAAGCCCAGCGGCCCCTTATAGGGGCTCTTTGGACATCAGTCCTGGCGCCATAGGCGCCAGGCTCTTAAAGGGAGGTGTTTTGTGCACTTACCTGATGCAGACCATGCTGCACGCTTCAGGCCTCCCTGAGACCTGAAAGGGACTATTTTTTCATAGGGACTATTTTTTCACTCGGGCATGGCCAGGGAAGGATACATACCTAGTTGGGGAAGGATACATACCTGGGACTTCTTTGGAGGCTATTTAAGCCACGCCCAGACAGAAGCTCATGCTTCGCGTTGTTCTGCTTCCTGCAGCTTAACGCTCACCGTGTCTGCTCCTGCTCCTGGACTCCAGCCACGCCCGCCTCGAACCTGGAAGACCTGCAAGGAAGGAAGAGAAGAGAAAGGTGAAAACCAAGGACTATTTCAAACTTCTTACCTGCATCCGGAATCTTCTCGCCAGCATCCCTGAAAAAAGACTTCTATTTAAAAGCATTGCGTTGCTCGCTGCAGCGCCACGCTTCACTCACCTGTCCTCGAGACATCTCCCGGCTCCATCGTGGCTGTCAGCATCGGACGCCACATCTCTGCACCTAGGGGAGAGAGGAAGAAACAAAAGGTGAGCAGAAGGAACACAGAAGGAAAGCCTGATTAACAGCCATAATACTTACCGGCTTTTCTTCCAAATTTCGGGTCGGCGCCGCCCCGTTGGCAGGTACCGTACCCCGGCCCCTATGGGGAAAGGACAAGAGACATTTCTGGGGAATGATAAGGACATTTAGAGGGATCGCCCTCATCACTACTCACCTCGGCAGTTTAACCCCTCGACGCATCGCCTTCATTCTGCACCTGAAATAAAGGACAGATCACAGGTTAGAAAGACAACATAAAGGGGGCCTCACTTGAACTTTGAACTTTCATACTTACGGCGCATCGCTCAGGAAAGTCAAGTGGATTTTGCCAGCGCCATTCTGAAAACCAGTGAAGTAACTGGACGAACGCGCGCCCCTGCACCAGAAGCAGGATGGAGAGTTCATCCTTCCAAACCATATGGTGGGCTTAAACTGGGGTTTGGAGGAAGTTAGAGAGGAACCAAGGAGGAAAGGGGGGAGCTAGCACACTATTCTGCAGACTGTTAATCCCCTTTCTCATCCGCAGAAGGATATTCCTACGGGCCAGGCAAGCACGATTTGGAGGTCCTTTCCAATCGGTGTTCCGGGTCCTGCGCATCACGCTAGAAGAGGCCACAGCAATCCAGACTAGACCAGCGCCCCCGTGGGAAACAGGTGAGCGTTACAGAACGCGAAGCCTTCCTACAAATTCCCACCCAGGCGCTATGGAAACTTCCGAAACTGACCAGTTGGCCCAATTACTGGGGGAATTACGGGCCGAAGTAGACGCCGCTCGTCAAGAGACTAGTGCCCTCAGGAGGGAAGTGATTGTAATAAAGGATAGAGCTGATGACCTGGCTAGACAGCTTTTGCCAGGTCAAGCTGGACAAACTCCTTTACCCGGTTCCGGGGGGAACCCCGCTCCTGTGGTTGCCAGTAACCCGGTGCAGATTAATCTACCTGGAAACATGCCGCTGGCCCCACCTGAACGCTTTGCTGGGGACCCCAAACGATTCTCCGTATTCATGAATCAGTGTCGTTTGCACTTCCTATGCAGACCTGGGGCCTTCCCTAATGATCAGACCAAGGTAGCCTTTGTGTTGTCATATCTCAGCGGCTGTGCTGCCGATTGGTCAGTCCCACTGGTAACTCAAGATGACCCGATTCTTCGTGATTTTCAAGGATTTCAAACAAGCATGGAAAGGTTATTTGCTCGACACTCCCAGGGACAGGCTCTGGATGACGAACTTCTATCTCTGGGACAGGGCAATCAAGACCTTCTATCCTACATTGCAACCTTCAATAGACTAATTGTGGAAACTGGTTGGCGAGAGGATAAAAGAATCACGTTATTCTATCGAGGTCTACGCGGAGAACTTAAAGATGTCCTGGCACAAGTTGTAAATTCGCCCCAAGAATGCACTGAATATATAGACTTAGGGGTCCAATTGGATCAAAGGCTGCAAAACAGAAAAGCAGATTGGTCCAAGTTTGAAACCCGGGTGTTGGCCAAGACCCACGTTAACCCCAAGGGGGCTGATGGCTCGGAGCCTATGCAAATCGGAGGGGTTAAAGGACCCCTAACTCAAAAAGAACGGGAAAGAAGACGACAGATGCAATTATGCCTTTATTGTGGGTCCTCTGGACACTTTCTACGAGATTGCCCGGTTAAGCCGCCCAAGAAGGTGGTAGAAGCCGCTGATAAAATCCATGGAAACTCTGTATCAGGAAACGACCACGCCCGGCAAGCGTAGGGGTCCGCTTGCCGAGCTTGAAAACTAACTCTCAGACCTCGCATTTCATTGTGCCAATGGTCCTCGTAGATCCGGAACAGCCTAAACGGTTGCATGCTATAAAGGCATACATCGATAGCGGTGCTATAGGAAATTATGTGGATCGAGAATTGGTCTCTAGGATAAACCTCCCTCTGCGTCCTAAAACCACCAAAGATGTCATCACCACAGTAGATGGAACCGAAATTGCCTCTGGACCGGTAACACATTCCACAGCTGAGGTGACACTTGTAGGTCCGGGTGGCCATCGGGAGGCAGTTGTGTTTGATGTAATCAAGGCTCTACAGTTTCATCTTATTCTCGGAATCCCTTGGTTAGAGACACATAATCCTCGAATTGATTGGCGAGCGAAGAGAATAACCTTCCCGGATTGTGCACAAACCTGCTACCCAGAAAATCCAAAGATTAATCTAGCACCAGTAACCTCTGTCCCGGTGCAACTACCTCCAGAGTACCAAGACTTTCAGGAGAATTCCAAAAGGAACAGGCCAACACGTTACCTCCCCACAGATCGTACGATTGCCAAATCGATCTGGTGCCCGGTGCACAACCCCCTTGTAGCAGGATTTACGCCCTTACTGAACCAGAGAATCTGCATTTGAGACAATATTTAGATCAATACCTCACCAATGGTTTCATTCGCCCGTCAAAGTCCCCGGCATCCTCAGCTTTGTTCTTCGTGCCTAAAAAAGAAGGCGACCTTAGAACTTGTATCGATTACCGCGCATTGAACCAGATAACTGTTAAAAATCTTTACCCTCTGCCTCTGATCCCTGAACTCCTTGACCAGGTGAAGGACGCTTGCGTATACACCAAGTTAGATCTCCGGGGGGCTTATCATCTGGTACGAGTAAAAGAAGGCAACGAATGGAAAACGGCCTTCCGTACAAAATATGGACTATTCGAATACCAGGTGATGCCTTTCGGGTTGTGTAACGCGCCTGCAGCCTTCCAATTCTTCATGAACGATGTCCTTCGGGAACTCATCGATGTCTGTGTTGTCGTGTATATCGATGACATTCTTGTGTACTCCTCTTCGGAATCTGATCACACAAAGCATGTCAGGGCCGTCCTAGAGAAACTGCGCCAGCACAAACTGTTTGCCAAGCTGGAAAAATGTGTTTTCCATACCACCGAGGTTGAGTTTCTCGGATTCATCCTGACACCTAAAGGGGTCCGAATGGATTCACGGAAAGTGGATGCCATCCTCAAATGGCCATCACCTAGTTCGGTGAAAGGTGTCCAAAGCATGCTTGGTTTTGCCAACTTTTATCGCAGGTTTATCCCGGAGTTTTCACGTGTGGTGCAACCCATCACTGCACTCTTGCAAAAAAATAAACGTTTTGAATGGACCGAGGAAGCCGAACAGGCCTTTCAGGAGTTCAAAGCTAAGTTCACGTCCGCACCTATTTTGAAGCACCCGCGTCCCGATCTCCCATATATAGTCGAAACCGACGCGTCCAGCTTAGCCATGGGAGCTGTCCTGTCTCAGAGAGACCCTGAAACCAACCAACTGCACCCCGTAGCATTTTGGTCCAGAAAGTTCTCGCCGCCGGAGATAAATTATGCGATCACCGATAAGGAACTATTAGCCATTAAGTCCGCCTTTAAGGCTTGGCGGCATTATCTCCTCGGCGCCCGGCATACCATCACCGTGATCACTGATCACCGAAATTTATAATATTTAAAAACTGCCAAGGCTCAATCGTCTCGACAGCTCCGATGGGCTTTGTTCTTTGCTGAGTTCGATTTTGTAATCACCTACCGCCCCGGCTATAAGAATGGTAAGGCGGACGCTCTATCCCGAATTGGAATGGAAGAAATAGACACAAACTCAGAACCTGTGCCGATAATTCCCGAACAAAGAATTTTGGGGATAACCACTTTACAAACCCTTGAAGACATTCAAGCACGAGTGAAACAATTCCTGGACTGTTCAGCCTTGCAGGATTGGATCAAAAGGGGGTCTAACTTTTCAGTCAAGGATGGCTTACCTTACTTCCAAGGACGCTTATTTTTGCCAGAAAAGGAATTGCAATAACTGGTTATTTCCCGTCATCATGATACCCTGATGGAAGGACATCCTGGCATTGCCAAAACAGAGGAAAAGGTTAAACGACAATTCTGGTGGCCTTCCTGGCGAAAGCATATTAAATCTTTCGTGATGTCCTGTGGAGTTTGTGCCCAAAACAAAGGTCAAAAGACAAGACCCGCCGGTCTTCTTCAGCCCTTAGACATTCCACCAGCACCTTGGCACACCCTGTCACTAGATTTTATCACGGCCCTGCCCTCTTGTAATGGTTACAATACTATTCTGGTCGTGGTGGATTTATTTTCCAAAATGGCCCACTTTATTCCGTTGAAAGGATTACCTTCAGCCTTTGTTCTTGCCAAGGAATTCCTCGAAAATATCATCCGTTTGCATGGATTCCCGTCCATACTAGTCTCCGATCGGGGAAGCCAGTTTATTTCTCATTTTTGGAAAAAGTGTTGTCAACTCGCACAAATCGACGTAAGACTCTCGACCAGCCACCACCCACAGACCGATGGTCAGACGGAGAGAACGAACCAGACCCTTGAACAATATCTACGATGTATGTTGCACCAATCGGAGGGTAATTGGAAGGACATTTTATGGGTGGCTGAATATGCATACAATAACTCGATACACTCTGGAACTGGTCAGAGCCCCTTTTATACGCTATCTGGACATCACCCTCGTACTTCAGACTTGGACTCACCTCTGAGCCTTGAAATGCCCGCAGTGGACCATTTGCATTCTACGATTACTCAAGCCTTCAAGGATGCAACTGCACATTTGCAACATGCGAAAGGGAAATACAAAAAGAATGCAGATCTCCATCGAAGAGAGGCGCCTCCATACCAAATAGGGGATCAAGTATGGTTGGCTACCAAACACCTATCACTCAAGGGGCCTCGAACTTTTAATCCAAGGTATTTAGGCCCTTACTCGATCAAAGCTATAATCAACCCAGTGGCAGTCAAGCTCGATCTACCAGCTAACATGCGGATTCACCCCGTTTTTCATGTGTCACTTTTGAAACCAGTGCACCCAGGAACCAGATTAACAAAGCCACCAGAACCTATTCAGATAGATGGGGAGCCTGAATTCGAGGTGAAGAACATTTTGGATTCTAAGATCTCAAAATCAAAACGTTTCTATCTAATTGATTGGAAAGGGTACGGGCCTCAGGAAAGGTCTTGGGAACCCAGTGATCACGTACATGCACCTCGGCTGGTAAAAAGGTTCCATCGGAATTTCCCAAACAAACCGAAACCTCCAGAAGGAACGACCTTGGGAGGGGCCTTGGGGGGGAGTGCTGTCATGATGCCTACCCCCGGAGCACCAGGCCAGGCCCAGCACCCCCGGAAGCAGTCATCATGCCCTCGGGTAAAAGCCCAGCGGCCCCTTATAGGGGCTCTTTGGACTCAGTCCTGGCGCCTTTGGCGCCAGGCTCATGTTGGACATCAGTCCTGGCGCCATAGGCGCCAGGCTCATACAGGGAGGTGTTTTGTGCACTTACCTGATGCAGACCATGCTGCAAGCTTCAGGCCTCCCTGAGACCTGAAAGGGACTATTTTTTCATAGGGACTATTTTTTCACTCGGGCGTGGCCAGGGAAGGATACATACCTAGTTGGGGAAGGATACATACCTGGGACTTCTTTGGAGGCTATTTAAGCCACACGCAGACAGCAGCTCATGCTTCGCGTTGTTCTGCTTCCTGCAGCTTAACGCTCACCGTGTCTGCTCCTGCTCCTGGACTCCAGCCACGCCCGCCTCGAACCTGGAAGACCTGCAAGGAAGGAAGAGAAGAGAAAGGTGAAAACCAAGGACTATTTCAAACTTCTTACCTGCATCCGGAATCTTCTCGCCAGCATCCCTGAAGAAAGACTTCTATTTAAAAGCATTGCGTTGCTCGCTGCAGCGCCACGCTTCACTCACCTGTCCTCGAGACATCTCCCGGCTCCATTGCGGCTGTCAGCATCGGACGCCACATCTCTGCACCTAGTGGAGAGAGGAAGAAACAAAAGGTGAGCAGAAGTTACACAGAAGGAAAGCCTGATTAACAGCCATAATACTTACCGGCTTTTCTTCCACATTTCGGGTCGGCGCCGCCCCGTTGGCAGGTACCGTACCCCGGCCCCTATGGGGAAAGGACAAGAGACATTTCTGGGGAATGATAAGGACATTTAGAGGGATCGCCCTCATCACTACTCACCTCGGCAGTTTAACCCCTCGACGCATCGCCTTCATTCTGCACCTGAAATAAAGGACAGATCACAGGTTAGAAAGACAACATAAAGGGGGCCTCACTTGTACTTTGAACTTTCATACTTACGGCGCATCGCTCAGGAAAGTCAAGTGGATTTTGCCAGCGCCATTCTGAAAACCAGTGAAGTAACTGGACGAACGCGCGCCCCTGCACCAGAAGCAGGATGGAGAGTTCATCCTTCCAAACCATAAGGTGGGCTTAAACTGGGGTTTGGAGGACGTTAGAGAGGAACCAAGGAGGAAAGGGGGGAGCTAGCACACTATTCTGCAGACTGTTAATCCCCTTTCTCATCTGCAGAAGGATATTCCTACGGGCCAGGCAAGCACGATTTGGAGGTCCTGTCCAATCGGTGTTCCGGGTCCTGCGCATCACGCTAGAAGAGGCCACAGCAATCCAGACTAGACCAGCGCCCCCGTGGGAACCAGGTGAGCGTTACAGTTGATGCCTTGGACGTTCCAAGAGAGGATACGTATCTCGCTTGTGTCAGCCATCATCTGATACGTTTGCGTTTGATGTGCGTTGCCTTTTGACCCATAGCTGAGGTCGCGAGCTTATTAGGCGTGTAGCGTAGCAGTGTTGGTATTGAACATGTCTCGTTGTTGCTGTTGCATGTTGTAGAGTTTTCAGAATCCTTGCCCCTCCCTCCCCATAAAGAACTGCTAGGAGAAACGACATCCTACTGCCACTGGGAAAAATGGTGGCACCAATGCGCATAGTGTTGGCCAGCTGGGCCGCCGAAGTGAAGTATACTGCTGCTTAAGCAGCACTCTCGCATTGGTAGAATAAATGAGCGTAATTTTACCTGAAGACTTGCCACAATATAACTGTAGTTACCTGTGGTACTAAGATCTCTTCATCTTGTGCTGACATCTTTCTTAGGGGGACCTCAGAGTCTACGTCGTCTGATGGCTTTTGACTATTCACCCCCCCGGGGGATTGTTTGGGGGGGGGGGGGTGGGCTGGATCTTCGGGTTCAGAGTCCTCCTCTGTACTCCTACGCCCCATACATTTGTTTGCCTCTTTCATTGATTGAATTTGTTTTGGGGACCCCTCCCATGTGAATCTTACTGATGTTGGGAATCCCCAATGGTACGGGATCTTCCTTTCGCGTAGCCATTCTGTTAGTGGACACATGGTTTTTCGTTTTTGCAGTGTTGAGTTTGACAGGTCCTGGTACAGTGATATTGTTGCTCCTTGGAAGGTGATTTGGCGCATCTGCCTTGCTTCGCGCATAATTTCCTCCTTTATTTGGAAAAAGTGTACCCTCGTTAGGACATCAGGGGGAACTTGGATGTTTTCCTTAGGATTGTTCTATGCACCCAGTCCAGCTCAAGGGGTGCGTCATCTGGGAGAGTGATTATGAATTCGGGTAGGTCCGAGACATAGGATTTCAGGTCCGCGTCTGAGATCGAGGATGGGATACCACGCATGTGAATGTTGTTCCTGGGCGAGCGATTTTCTGCGTCTTCTTGCTTTGTTTCGAGGATGGAGCATCTCGCCTCTAGGGCTGATATTCTATCCCTGTCATGTTCAGTCTCAAATCTTTGATCGCAGACCTCAGATTCCAGTTTGGAGGTTCGGCGCTCTGCTTCCTCTACTCTTTTGTCCAGCGAGTTGATTCTTTTTGTTACTTCCTCTGTGCTTTTTTTTTATCTCCCTGGTTAATGGCGATAAAAGATCTTGCAGATCAGCTTTCGTGGCAACCTGCGGTAGATTCTGGTCAAGCGCAGACGAGGAGGGCATATTGGATTTTGCGGGCTCCTCTGGTGGGTCCAACTTTCTAGCTTTATCGGTGGAGGAGTTAGACATAAGAGTGGCAATATCTGCTTGCTTGGCCGATTTCCCGCTTCTTGACATTGCGCTACTGGAGTGCCTATCTCGCTGCGG
This sequence comes from Ambystoma mexicanum, assembly GCF_040938575.1. Taxonomy (NCBI): domain Eukaryota; kingdom Metazoa; phylum Chordata; class Amphibia; order Caudata; family Ambystomatidae; genus Ambystoma; species Ambystoma mexicanum. The sequence continues at coordinate 545,654,318 of NC_090923.1, read as the reverse complement.
TACACGTGTGGTGGATCTGCTTCCCCTTCAAGCACCGGGGTCCCATGCTGGCTCCGAAGGCTCCCGGACCCCACCAGGGTGATACCAATGGTGGGGGGGGCAGCGAGGAGGAGCCCGCACCCGGAGTTCTGTTATTACCAGGAATTCTGGAGGATAGGTTGCTGTTGCACCGGCCTCGTCCGGTCGTAGGGAGGCTGGTTAGGAGAAGGCGCTGCCAGCGGGGTTCTGGGCCAGAAGGGACCCAGCATCGGGTGTAGATGTCTCTAGTTGACGGGGGGGCGGGAGAGGTTGCTTGTGGACGGCGATATTATGGCCCACTCCGGGCAATGAAGAACCCCACTCCCCCCCAACTCCTCACCTTACAAGCCAAGCCCGCTCACAGCTCCTATAGGCCTCCGTCCACCAGGATCGGACTTAACGGGATGGGCCCCGCCGGCACCCGCCCCGCCCCGCCCCGCAGGCAGTCAGTTGTGAGGGAGGGTTCCGCAGCGCCCCACCGGCCCAGTGGTGTTGTAGCCTGTATCAAACTGCGCACCGCGCGGTAATTCCATCTGGACTCTGGACTCGGCGGCTTTGGGGTGCAGATCCTGCGCTAGGCCCACGGGAGGACTCCAGGTGGGTGGATGGTACCCTGCGCCGTCCGAGGTAAGGGGCTGCCGCTAGGCACGAGAGGAAAGGCACCAAGCGGGGCACTCGTGAGCAGCTCCTGTGGCGGGTGTCTGGCCAAACTCGGATCGCAGTGCAGGACAGCAGCGAGCGGAGGTCAGGAGCTCGGGGGCTAGGGAGATTCTGTAGGTCCGCGCTGGATAGTCTATACCCCGCTGCACCTCAGGCGGGCGACCGCCGATCCGATGATACCGGAAGGTATGGCGTTGTCTTGTTGCTTGGCACAATTTTACTTGCACATGTCTACTTTTCTTTGGCCGTTCGCGGCTGTAGCATATGCAGCTGAGTAGAGGAGTGTGCTGAGGACTTTCGGCGGTCAGAGACGTGCTTAATTAATTCGCCCTTCACCCTTGATGTGGCGTGTGGCGGCCATATTGCCTCGCTCGGGTCCCGGTCAGAAAAAGAGGTCAAAACCATACTAAATCAGGCACGGCTGGCGGATTCATTCAAACGACACCCTCAGGGAGGCTTCCGACAGGATCTGTTCAGTTTGTGAGTCTGAACAGGATCTCGGAGCGAAGATATTCGGTATGGCGCATTGGGCCAGGCAGGAGCTCTTAGGAAGCCATGCCGTATGCGGCAGCTCCGAGCCACGCCCCCCGCTATTCTATGTTTTTTAAAACCCTATGTCAGTTTGAGAATAGGGTGGTCCCAGTAAATTGTAAGAGGCATTTTAGGGAAGTCCAAGAAGATTTACAACAATTTAGGGACAAAGGACTATATTTGCTAAGGAAACACAAGCTACCAGAGAGAGGGAAGCAAGTCTACTGTTATATCCATGGTCATTATTATTTTTTTTTAAATTTCTTTATTGGTTTTAACAACATAAACAAAACCATTATCATTTATCAAACGGTATACTTTATCAGAAATAAAAGTTTGCTTTCAAAGATTGCTATTACTGCTGTGAGACGCTCCTCCACGCGACCGGGATCGACGAGCGTATTGAAAGCTGCTTTCCCCCCCCCCAAGACGTGTTGCGGTGAAAGCCCGCCCCAACCAACAGGAAACTACTTATTGTAAATGCACGCGCTTTGCGCGTGCGCTTTGCAAGTTTCATTTGAAAGGTTGCTGTTACGGCTGTGAGACGCTCCTCCACGCGACCGGAATCGACAAGCGGATTGAAAGCTGCTTTTCCCCCAAGTGAGAGACTCTTTGAGCCACGGCAACGACTGTGTGGAAATAACTGCTTTAGCAACTGCTTAAGCAACTGCTTAAGCGAACTTGGCCAGCCCACTCACTTTAATTTGTATCTCCCCCATTTTAGGACGTGTTGCGGTGAAAGCCCGCCCCCAACCAACAGGAAACTACTTATTGTAAATGCACGCGCTTTGCACGCGTGCTTTGTAAGTTTGCTTTCAAAGGTTGCTGTTACTGCTGTTAGAGCGGTTACAGCGGTTCGAGGAGAAAGATTGGCTGTGTGTGATTTGTTGCCTAATATTCACTAAGCAGGCCGAATGAAAGGCATTACCTACACGCTGACGTCTCGGATGCCAGCAAATATACTAGTTACAAGAACCTCTGTGAATCTTAAGCCCGCAACTCCTAAATCTTCTCCTATTACTGCCCTCAAAAAAAAACTAGGACGGCTACCTATTTTGACACCGGAGAGAAAGAATTCTACCGGTGATATACGTGGGTTTGTATAACAACCTCCCCACCCTCTCCCAAGACCACGGTTAGTTCCCAGTTCTCCTCGAGTCAGTTTCCTGGTTTGGGCTGCCCATGCTGCTTGAGGCGCTATCTGATGCCCTGGGATGGAGCAGGGGCACCGTTAGCGCTACCCAACGGTGCAGCTCCTCACTGGAGTCCTGCCTCTGTACTTGAATTGCGGTTTCCCATGCTGCAGTTTCAGCAGTAATCCACTTCGTAAGGTCACCCCACCACTGGGCCTCATTCAAACTCCTGGGGCTTTTCCATCCCATGGCTATGCGCCTTTTTGGCGTTATTTATATTAGGTCTCTGAGTTTGTTTAAGGGCTTATTTTTTCTATTGCGCCTATATCTGCCCAGGATACAAGCTGTAGGCTCATGCACCTCCACTTCAATGTCTGCGTTAGCCACTCTATCCTTCACTTGTGTCCAGAAAACTCTTATCACTGGACAGCCCCAGACCATATGGGTTATTCCCGCCTTGGGCTCGCTGCATTTGGGGCATACTTGGATTCCTGCGCCCGTGAACCTCGATATGACTTCAGGTGTGAGGTAAGCCCTGTTGGTGATATACAGTTGGATGAGCTGCAAGCGGGCGTTTCTGGAGATTTTTTTGTGGTAATAAGTTATTTCCCCCCAGTCTTTGTCTTCAAATACGAGGCCCAGTTCGGTTTCCCACTTCTTCCTGCATTTGAGTTTGTCCCCAGTCGTGCCCAGCAACAGGGCCTCGTAGATTTGTGAAGTCTCGTGGCCTCGCTCAGCGGTGTCTACCATTGCTTCTATACACTCGTTCTCCAAGGCCTGGTCGACTGCCTCCGGCCATCTGTTTTTCGCGGCTTGCACCACTACCCTGTGGAGCAGGAACTGCCCTGCTGGAAGACCTGTGGCTTCGGTGAGTTCCATGAATGTTAAGGTCTCTTGTTCTTGGATCAAGTCTCCTAGTGTGGCCACCCCGTAGGGTTCCCACTGGGTGCGTGTTTCAAGTTGCCCCCATGAGTGTTTTGCCATAAGTGCCGCAATGGGGATCTGTGGGGAATACGGATCAGCCGACCCGACTAGTTTACAGGCCCTTCTCCAAAGCCGGATCCCGAGCTTGGCAAGGTGTGGGCTGTGTCTCAAAGCTCCTTACCCAGCCCAAAGTAGGTCTCTTAGTAGCAGATGAGGCAGGGCTGGTTGGAGGAGGCGGGTATCTGTTGTTTCCTCGTCGACCATCCATTGCGTCACGTGTCTCAGCTGGCTCGCGAGGAAGTAGAGCTCGGAGTTGGGGACCTTCAATCCTCCCCTCTCGTAGGGTCTATGGAGTGTCTCCAATGCCACCCTGTGCCTACCCCCATGCCAGAGGAATCTCCTACAGAGTTTGTTGATGTCTCTAAAGAATGAGGGGGGATGTTGAAGGGAACATTTGTGAAGTTGTGTATGTAGCAGGTGGGGAGAGCCACCATCTTGAGACCACCCACCCTTCCAGCCATCGAGAGCGGAAGCTTGCCCCAGAATTCCATGGATTTCGCAAGGGAGTCTTTGGCCCTGACCGTGTTGAGGATGTGCTCTGTGTTGGGATTGCGGTGTATAGTAATCCCCAAGTATCTGAAGGAGGTCACATGCCATTCAAGATCTAGGGAGGGGAGGGGCCTATATTCTTCGTTGTGTAGTGCCGCTAGTGGGTAGAGGCAGGACTTGCTCCTGTTAATCTGGATCCCAGTATGTTTGTGGAAACAGTCCAGAATTTCTAAAATGTAGGGCAATAGGTGTTCAGGGTTATGTAGGTACAATAGGGTATCATCTGCGTACATAGAGACAAGGTGGGTCACCCCGTCTATCTCGATGCCCCCGTCTCTGTTTTCCTGTCTTAGATAGGCAGCCACCGGTTCCGCGGCAATAATGTATAACATGGGGGACAGTGGGCATCCCTGGCGGGTGCCTCTGTGGAGGGACTATTTGTCGGAGTATGTTTTGTTAGTGCGCACTCTAGCAGTTGGGTTGGTGCAAACCAGTTTGGTCCACTTTAAAAAAAACGGGCCTATCCCCAATTTCGCCATGGTAGCATATAACCACTCCCACCTTACAGAGTCAAAGGCTTTGGTGGCGTCTAATGACGCAACTGCAAGTTTTTGTAGCCTTCGGTCCGTGCTATATATGACGTGGTGTAGCCTGCGCAGGTTCTCGGTGATGGAACGCCCTGGTACATATCCTTTTGGTCTTGGTGGATCAGCAGGGGGATTACTCTGTGCAATCTGTTTGCAAGTAGGGCAGTTAGGATCTTGCTATCTACATTTAACATAGAGAGTAGGGGAATGATCACCGCCTCGCTCATGATGTCCGGAAGGGTACCACGCTCGAAGGCTTCATTGAAGACCTGGGCTAATAGTGGGGCAAGTGTTTCCTCATAGGTCTTGTATAATTCCCCCGGTAGGCCGTCCGAGCCCAGGGTTTTACCAGCCGGCAATGATCTAATTACCACACAAACTTCATCAGGAGTGACGGGTTCGTCCAGGGCTTTGGCCATCTGCGGAACTAATGTGGGTAGCTTGAGGACGTCTAAGACATCCTCGATCTCGGTGTCAGGAGAGGGCGGGGGCTCGGAGTAGAGGTTGCGGTAATAGTCAGAGAAGACCGAGTTCATTTCTTTTTGAGTGTGTGCGGTGGAGCCCTCTGGTTTAAGAATGTGGCAAATGGGTGACCTGGGAGCTTCCCTCTTATAGAGCAAAGCTAAAAGCTTCCCGGGTTTGTCTCCGAGGGCATGGGTTCTTTGTGTGTGCTTAGCGTAGCTCAGTTTCCCAAGGGATTCCCAATGAGTTAGGCAGGTTTATCTGAGTTTGGTAATTTCGAGTTGATGTTCAGGGGTTGGGTCAGCTCTGCCCTCAAGCGCACTCAGATCTTTCTCTGTGTGCTCCAGAGAGGTTGTGATGGATCTCTGGGTACCCACAACTGCTGCGATCATCTCTCCCCTCCTGACCACCTTGTAGGCCTCCCATGTTGTGCTCATGTATTTTACGCTATGCAGGTTATTTTGCCAATACTCCTCGGTGCTATCCCTTATACGTTCCCGGAACGCTGTATCATGCAAGGCCACTGCCTCCACGTAGGTACCGAGGGTTTAGGCAGGGACACCTGCCAGGTGACTAGCATGGGGGGAGTGGTCAGACAGCACTTTAGGCAAATAGTGTGCATCAACGAACATGGCCTGGTGTGCCTGACTAGCAAAAAGGTAGTCTAGCCTAGTGTGGACAGCGTGCCTTGGGGAGAAGAAGGAGTATTCGCGTTGTTCAGGGTGCAGGTCTCTACACAGATCTCTGAGTAGCAGTTGTTGAGTTAGGTTGGATAGTATTTTGGCAGGAGGGGAGGGGCGATCGTGCTTGTTGTCCGATCTGTCCTTTAATGGGTTAAGAGTACAATTGTTGTCGCCTCCCCACATCATGATTCTGTCTATATAAGGGCTGAGTCGTGTGTATAGGGAGTGGAAGAAAGCAGTTGCATCATGGTTAGGTGCGTAGGTGCTAATTAGGCATAACTCCCTACCCTTGATGGAACCGCATACCAATGCCATCCTACTCATATTGTCCGTTTTGGTGCTAATTAGCCTGAAGGGGACAGTCGGGGCGATCCATATCAAGACCCCTCTGGCATAGGAGGAGTAGGAGGACCCAATTAAGGTCCCTCGCCATGTTTTGGCCACACCATCCAATTTCTTTGCAGTTAGGTGTGTCTCTTGGAGCAAGGCGATTCCGACCTTGCATCTTTTTAAGTAGGTGTGGATTCGGCGCTGTTTAACAAAGCTGTTCAAGCCTCTGACGTTCCGTGTTACAACCTTTATTGTGTCAGCCATGGGTATTGTGCGGTTTGTCGTAAGCTCCAGGTTGTGCTCGAGGTCCTGCTGGTGATGAGTTGCATATGGGATTTTCCTGTGGTCTCAACATTTCCCAATGGAGTTTCCCAACTTTTGTGCTAACGCCCTGTTTCCCACCCCCCGCCCCTTTAACTGTAAACTCCCCAAACATAGAACAGGTCCAGCGAGGTTCCCCTCGTTATGACAGTCCCGTTTTCGCTCCGTTTGACCACACCTAGGTCTCCGGGTGCCCTACGGGCGAGTATATATACCCAGAAGGAAACTCCCAGGGGGTGGAGTGCCCTTTGGCTCCGGTGTCTCCGTGCAGAGGATCCATTCAGCTGTGTAGAGGCTCAGTTTGCCTACAGGCAGGCAGTTGTGAGTGGAAGGGTCCTGCCATGCGTGGCTAGGAAGGCTTTAGCGCGGTCTCCGCTTCTTCTGCTCGGCGTCAGGGATTTGTTGACCGTCCATCCAGTCTCTGGCTTGTGCAGGTGTGTCGAACAGGTGGGCCCTATTGTTGTGTAGCACTTTCAGTCTGGAAGGGTACAAGAGCATAAAGTGCAGTCCAGCTGCTTTCAGTCTGGCCTTTGTGTGTATGAACTGCGCTCTGTTCATTTGGACCTGGAAGGTATAATCGGGATAGATGGCAATTTTTGCAGAATTTCTTTGGATTTGACCTCCTGATCGAGAAAACGCCAGTATCACCTCCCGATCCCTGTAATTGAGTACTTCCGCTATCACCGGTCTGGGTCGAGCACCTGGCGGTGGTTTCTTTGCTAGGGACCTTTGGGCCCTTTCGATAGTGAAGCCTTGAGAGAGCTTCTCTGCGCCGACTTCCTGCAGCAGGAGGTTCTCAATGTAGTTAGTAGGGTCAGGGCCCTCGATGCCCTCCGGCAGCCCGAGGAATAGTATATTGTTCCGGCGGGCCCTCCCTTCTGCCTCCTCAGATCTGTCCTCCAGGTTCTTGACCCTTTGTTGAAGCGCATCTACGTCTCGAAGGAGATGAGTTTTGGCTTCTGTGTTTTCCCGGACTTGGGTTTCTAATGCTTCAGTTCTGCCGGCCAGAGACCGGACTTCTTGGCGCAGGAGGCCCAGGTCTGTGGCCACGGCATCGATTTTGTTCTCCATTGTTGCCTGGAACAGCTTAATGGCTTCGAGAATTTGGGTATTGCTGGGTTCGGCTGCTGCTTCCATGGGATCAGGTTGAGTATCTGGCGCTACCATGTTAGAGCTCTCGGGATCTGCAGGTCCGCTGGCCATAAAAGTGTCTATAGTGGTTTGGCGTTGTTTGGACCTCGTCCCTTTCCCGGACATCTTGTCAGGCGGCGCCATCCCTTTGCTCCGAGCGCAGATGGCGTGGGCGGGAGGCCACTAGCGAGGGATGCGGTGCAGTGTTTCGCGGAGCTGGCTGTGGTAACACTGCGTAGGATTGAGATGGAAGTGTAGAACTGATCACCAAAATCTCAAGAGTCTCCAGGTGCTAGTATTGGGTACACAGGGGACTCTGGCACTGTCCCGTTAGTTGGCTGCACCGGCCTCAGGCGGCAGTGTGGGTTAATGTGTAATGGCTCAGCGTTGAGGGCTGTCTGTGGGATCCGGAGAGCGTGTCTCCACTGCCCGCCGTTCTGTATGCTGATTGCGTCCGCTGTGAGGAGTGTTGTGTGGGCCAAGGTGCGTTGCCTACTGTTAATGGTAATGGTTAAAGGTCCGACTCCCCTGGTCCACCTGAGTAAGCGTGTGAGAGGTTGCAGTGCGTGGGCGCAGGCGGTACGGGGAAGCTTAGGGTCCTGCCACTCTAGTGGGCCCACTGTGCGCTGGACGGCGTATCACCAATGCTGGCAGGTATCCCCCGGGCGTTTCCTCAGCCGATGACAAGGGAGGATGTGGGGGCTCTTCATGAGGGGCGACCGACGGCCCAGTTGGATGTCGGCGCGGTGTCCCTGCGCCCTCCACCCGTCTAAGGGCCGCAGGGTGATCCGCGCTGGCAGAGGAGAGAAACAAGCCGTTCCTTTCCCGGCTAAGCAGGTTAGTGCTCTTTCGTCGGTGTTGGCGTATTAGTGTCTGGGCGCCCCCCCGCCGCACCCGCTCACCTCCGCGGCGCTGGCTCGCCTCTGGTCTCAGGAGGAAGCCAAGCGGCTCATCGAGGGGCCCCGCAGCCCTCGGGCGTGCCCTTGTCCTAGGCAGCCCGCTCGCCGGAGGCAGGGCGCTGCGTGGTGGGGGTCACGGGGCAAGCCGCTCGGGTCTATGGGTCAGGCTGGTCCACCCACGCACTCCGGTGCTAGTGCCGAATCGGCAGCCTGAGGTCAGCTCTCTGGACAGCGGGCGATATCTACGGTGGCGCGTGTGCACTCCAGCCCTTCCAGGGGATCAGCATGCGGGAGCCGCCATGTTGGCCTTCGCTCCACCACTTTTCACTCGCAAAGTTAAAGTGTTTGCCGGCTCACCCAGGCTTGGGAGACGGCTCGCAGGGCTGCTAAATGGTGTCCGCAGCAGGTGGTGCAGCTCACGGGGTCCAGGGGCACCTCCGAGTCTTATAAAACAGCTTATTTTGGCACATCAAGCGGAGCTCACCAGAGACACGTCTTCTCTACATGGCAGCTAGCCACGCCCCCCTCATCCATGGTCAGTTTTAACATAGTTGTTCGCTTATCAGTGGACATAGTTGTACCCAAATATTTGATGAAGCCCATTCGCTACTTACACCCCATTTTTAAACCCACTGAGGTGGAGGCTGTAATCAGTGGGTTGAGCTCAGGCTTTTGGCAATTAATCCTCAGACCACCAAATTCCCCATTTGGGATGCTAAGCAATGAACCAATTGAGCCTTCACTTTGAAATGCAAACTACCTGCATTAGATGGTGTGCCTGGAAATATTAGCCTGCTATGCTACAGAGCCCATGCAACACTCACCTGAGTTTTCGTTCTATGGGCCTCATTACGACCCAGGCGGTAAGTTACCGCCTGGGTCGTACCCTTACCACCATGGTGTAAACTATGTTTATACCATGGTGGATGGTGGATTTACCGCCCCATTCCAATTTTACCCTTCCCCATTCCCATTTTTGCCCCATAGGGCATAATGGGAGTGGGGAAGGCGCTAATTACGCCACCGTAAATTACGGTGGCGTAATTAGCACCATGGTCCCTTAGCGCCATGGATTTTAACGCCTGCAAAAAGCAGGCGTTAAAATCACCATGGCGCTAAGGGACCTTGTAATCAGGCGTTAAGGGTCGGCGCCGTTTACGGCGCCGTTAACCCCTTAACGCCTGACTCGTAATGAGGCCCTATGCCTCCAAAGCTGTGGACCTCACACTTGTGAAGCAATTTCAGTGTCATTTTAAAATGCTGGTGCTGTCTAAAATGAGGGCCTTTTCATCAGTGTCATATTTAACACACTGCAAAAGCTCCGAAAACGTGGTGAGATGAATGCATTAACAATATTCTTATATTGTAGACTTATGCACACAATCACGCACCACATACCTGGATTCGCATAGGAACCGTCTATATTCCTTATTGCACAATGTGTGACATTTCCACCATATTATATATTCATGTATAAACGCACTATCAGCAAGAACAAGATGGGTGGGGATGACACACAGATGTTGGATGAAGAATGCTATATCCCATGTGCACAAACAACAAGCGTATCTATTCATTACAGGCATAAAATGATGCACTTTAAATATCTATTTCATCAGACTTACAAGAAACCTGATGCAAACACTCTGGATGAATGTATGGCTTGTGCTGCCTCACATGCAGATTTATTACATTTTACAAGGTCATGTCTGCCAGTAAACTTATTTTGGGAGGAGATTACATATGCGACCAGTAGCATGGCAGGAAACCTCCCTCCTGCTAGACCTCAGACTTGGCCATTGGGTCTCTTCTGACAACAATCGGTGTTCAAAGAGAGGTCTATTGGGAATGGTGTTATTTGTAGCTAGATTGTTGATAGCCAAATTGTGGGACAAAGGCCTCCGCTCCACCCATGGAAAAATGTCTCAAAGAAACAACATTATGTGAGGAGCGGGAACATCTATATAGTTCAGTTTTACTACTGACAAGCCACCCTAATAATATATGGACATATATGCGTAATTACCTATTAACTATAATAAATGTATACGAAGACTTGAAATGCGAATACATAACTATATGTTTTATTGTTAATTGTTTGAGTCACACCATCAACATATGAGTGCATATTCAAATGGCCAAATGATAAAACTGTCTAGGTACTGATTTGTGGATTGTGGTTACTACAGTAACTGAAGTGTATCATTGTTGATAATAAAATAAATAAAATGTTAAAAAAAGAAATAGCCTAAAAGGTCTGCAAATTTGAATAGAAGCAAGGTGGGCAACAGATTCCAAAAATAATCAGCCCATAGCTAGACAAATGCCCTCTATTATTGGGCTGAAATATGGATGCTGGAAGTGAGCACTCACTTTTAGGCATAAAATAATTATTAAAAGAATGGTTTCTGCAAATTATTAAACAGACCGCAGAATCATCTAGACTGACACCCCTTGCAAGAAAGCCACCATGGGTTACACCAAACATCCATTCAGAACTTCAGGAAATCGGGACCAACACAAATCTCCTGCAACTAAACAAAACCTGGCTGACAAAAAACTCCAAAACCTGTTCACAAAAAACGGGCAGCCGAGTGGGCCATACAAATGAGCAAGGACATCTCTGGATGGGAGAGGGACCTTCAGGGCCCTATCCCCAAGGATTCCTGGGGTAGGATCTGGCATAGGGCTAGTGCCTCTTCCAAATATGCAAGGAATAACGAATGCGCCTACAACATTTTGTACCGGTGGTGCATGACCCCAGTTCATCTACATGGAATGGACCCGGGGATTCCCCCTTTTGTTGGCAGAACTGTGGTGCCCGCTGGGACTGGTTGTACATTTGGTGGAACTGTGGAAAATCCCAAATATTTTGGAATTATGTTCTGGCTCTTATCAAGGACATGACAGGTGCGTAATTGCCATTAGATCCTTTGGTGGTTCTTTTGGGGGATGCTGTTGAGGGGGCGTATCCTCTCTCTGGGGCTAACTCGACCTGATCTCGACGTTTCCCTGATCACCCTTTTACTCACTGCTGCCAAGGTATACTTTGCGAGGTGTTGGAGGCCAGTCACTGGCCCACAGATTAATAGTGGTGGTACAAGCAGTGGGATATTGTTTTCACAGAAAAGATCCTGGTTCTTAAACAAGGTTGACTCTCTGGATACATCCAGGATTGGTTTCTGCTCCATGACTGTTGCAATAGGTTTCCGGTCCGGAAAATAACGCACCAAATACTGAAGTATTTTACACTGCTCTGACCTCGGCAGGGTGCTATTCTTCTTGATTTTGCACGTGAAAGGAAGGTGTATACAGGTTCTGTTTTGGATACTTCACTGTTCACTCTTTTTGTTCTCTGTTGCTCGGTGTTTACATCACAAGTTTGATATCTTGATTTGGTTAATGACCGTTTTTGATGTTTCCTGTGGTCTAAGGAGCAAACCCCATCTACCACTGTGTGTATGCTCATCCTGATATGTTTAGGTGCGTGGAAATAAAAGATCTAAGAAAAAATGAGCAAGTAGTCCTGCCTACCTTGGAAAGTAATCTTCACCTCCTCAAAGTAGATTGGCTTGCGAAATGGACATACAAAAAAATGAAGAAAGGCATCTCTTCCTCTAAACTGGATCTAACCCCCAGGATACTAGCAGGGGATAAAGTGGAAAATAATAATTGATACCTAGCTCTGTTACCTAGAGAAAAACCACTCTATCATAGCATTTACTTCGACCCGACTATCGTGAGCCAATGAAAATACATTTTTCCAGACCAATTAAACAAACATTGAGTCACAACTACATATGCCTTTTGGGATACTAATTTCCCCAGGTACCACAAAGTTACATGTTGTCTGAAAGAAGTAACACAGGAAGTAGAAAACAATACACTGATGCAAGGTAAAAAGAACAAAGAAATTGGATTGCTTGGCTGAAAAACTCAACCAGTGCTGAAAGTTGATGAAAATCGACCGATAGTAGCCGTTCATACGTACCACTCGTCTCACTCAATCTGTCACATTCTGCACTTGTCCGGGGTAAATTGGGAAGCATCATACTTGAATCTAACTCCTCTCACCCACTGACCGTTTCCAAAGACAGGACTATTTTACTTCCAATAGTCAACAAAAATGGAATAACTATGTATAAATACTTTCCAGTAAGAACAAAAAGGGGTAAATGTGGAGGGTTCTTCGCCATGGGCTCTAAGGATCAGTATAGATAAATTGTGCTCCTGCTGCATGAGCAAAGAACCCCAGCCAACTAACAAGAGGCCAAATACCAAGAATTACCTCAGACAGCTAGCTTAGACCCAACTCTCTTATTCCCCACCACCAGTGATCTGTCCAGGATTGTTCAGAGTGCAGGCGGTATTCCACTTCGACAGAGCACTGTACATGATTTTGGAGGCCACAAAGAAAGTTCTGAGGGGCAAAGAAAACTAATGTAACTAAAGTGTGGTTACATTGGTAGTGCTTGGACTAAAAGAGAGGGTGCTGTACACTGTGAAGGGGTTCTAAGAAGAGCACTACTACCACTGCCCTCACCAGCTCCTCACGCCTCATTACTTCTCAGCCTACACCAATACCACCCCTACTTTTCCCCTCCCATTTTCCCAAAAGCCACGTTGCTTCACCATTTGCATGACAAACCCAACAAAGGTTGTACTGGCAAGCTGCGCTAATTTATCACAGGCATGCACAAAGGAGAACTGCATCTCTGTCATCATCCCTAATGTATTAGTCATCATCCCTAGTCAATGGAGCACAAAGTGCATTTTTGGATAAAATCGAAAAATTAAAATTGGTTAAAGCTGCTGCTGCCATCTTGCAACATTCATTGTGCTTTAAAGGAAGTGGATATGGACCTAGTTTGGCCGGGAAGTGCAGAGTTGAATTGGTTAAGTTGCAAAAAATACCCTTGATGCCAACAGAAGCAAAGTCAGGAAGTGACTTAGACTTCTGGTCACTTTTATCATGAATGTCTGGAATAATAAAGTAGCGTGCCCATGATGTGTTCACTACTTGCTGCCATTAAGAGCTTCTGAAATCTCAAAGTCTGGGCGGTCACATATATTGAGAAGAATATAACTTGCTAGTTCCACAGGTGGAGCTGGGCCCCTCAGGGCAGTGGCCTGTGCTTATGAAACATGACGGATCAGTATGAACTTAAAGATTTCCTAAGAGCATTAGGTAGACTGGTCCCTCCATAACTTTTACTGACTGACCTTTAGAATGGTCTGCAATGGTAATTCTTGAAAGTCTCTATTTGTCATGCCATAAACATAAAGAATATGCCTGCGACTACATAGACCATCAAATGACGTCCCTGAAGGCATTGAGCTATTATTTACTTACTCGGATGACATTGCTAATGTTTTTGTATTGATAAGGAGTCTCAATTAAAATACTTATATTTCCAAAAAGGAAATGTCCTTGAAATGTAACTTGTTGTGGATATTGGCACATTACTGTGGTCTGTTAAGAAGCAGTTTGTTCCAAGATGATGGCCGCAAAAAGTGTGTCTAAATGGCTGGAAGTTATTTTCATTATTGAGGCACACAGGGAGCATGCCCGATTATCTGACTTCAGGTAGGCTCCCACCGTTTGGCAACAAATATCATACATATTGCTTCTACTACACGTGGATCAATACGAGCAAATTATGTTAGGACTGTTGTTTATTCACTTCTGTCCAGCATTGGGTATAGTGCGAGGCAGTTGAGGGTTGGCCGTGTCTCTTGAGGTTCTGGATCCATGTGCACAGTTGTTGTGGAGCTAAGTGTTGACCATGTGGGCTTGTTGCCAGGAGATATTCATACATTACGCCTCCTGATTGGGTTATCACTGTCGCCGTCCTATTAGACTTTAATTAACAAAGACATAATTGATACTCATGGCCAAAGGGGCTTATTCATTTTGTAAGCAATTTCCTCTGTGTTGGAGTGAAGTTGTGTGCCCTTGCTCTGTGACAACGAATTATGCCTATTCTCTGTCATTCTGGACAGTGCTGTTCTGCCTGGTCCACTGGATTTCCGGTTATTCTCTTATATGAACTTATACCCTGCTATATCACACAGTCCTACGTTTGTTTTTTCTCACTATGCTGCAAAGAAGGGCCATGATGCTTTGTCAGTCTGTGTGCACTTAGTTATGTTGTCGCTCATGCCAGTCTTCTCACCTAAAGAGGCGAGGCTCTGCCAGTCTGCGTACCCGCTCCTATTCTGTCTCATATGCTTGTCTGCATGCCCGAAAAAAGCTCCCCCCCACCCGTACAATGAGGAGAGGCTTTGCCAGTCTGTAGACTTGCACCCTTTTTTGTCTCATATGCTTACCTGCATGACTGATGTAGCCACCGTACCACACCACTTTTGTCTGTAATCTTTATGCATATTCTTGCACTTCACTAATTGCGCTTTGTGCACCTAGATGCCTCTGGGCTTTGTGCGCTAAAATAAACGCAAAAATAAATAAATAAATAAATCCCATGATAGATAGGTAGTTTAAGAATATTCAATCGATCTCGAAACCTCACAGAACTGTTTGAGCACATCTGAAGCTCTACATGTAGGTAAGAAGCACAACAGAAAACACTCTTTTGGGCACAAGGCAAAGCAGCGGTGTGCAGGCTGCACTGTGATAACAGGTGGAGAAACATATACATTTGAGATTAATAAAAAGATCAACAACACTGAGATATGTGATGATATATCTTACTTGCAACACTTTCCAAGTACAATACTAAGAAAATCAGTGCTATCTAAAAGAAATGTATTATTATAATGCACTTTTTAATGGAATTCTGTGTACCTGGAAATGTAGAGAGTTTGACTGTCATCAAAGACCGTTTTGAACATCAATTATAGGATTGCTTACTCTTAATTCATGGCAGTAAAATCACTTTTTTCGTTGTTGATTAATGGAAAAAAATGAATTACAATTTCTGCCTTTTAGTACAGTATTTTTTCCATTCAAACGTTGTAATACATATGTTGCATTCATTGACAGAGGAATTTGTCAATGAAGCAAGAGACCAAGGTTGAAGTTGGCGTTTTTAGCATTACAGATACATTCTTCTTTGCTAAGGCTACTACAATCACATATTTCAGGTTCGTAGTTGCACCAACGGATAATAAAAAGAAATCCACCGATATCCATGTTAGTTAAAGGGATCAGTGAGTGGCTTTGGTTTAGTTAGTAGCTAGGGGTACGTTTCATTGATCAGAAGTAGCTTTCACCGTAGAAAAGATTATTGAATGTTTTATTAGAGCACTATGGCTTGGAGATCTTGGACAGCATATTGATAGATCTTGGGGTGAATTTTCAGGAAAGCTGATCTTTTGACACAAGGATAAAGACATTGCGCCTCATTATGGGTCCGGCAGTAACCCTGCTGGTGCTACCGGCGGGTTGCCGCCAGACCCATAATATTTTATCGGCGCCTGACTTCCCGGTGCCACCAGCTCATTACGTGCCCGGCGGCCCGGGAAGTCAGGTGCCGGCAAATTCTAAGTCCCCATTCCCAAGAGTTCTATAGGACTCTATGGGAGCGGGGACACGGAAGCACCGGCACTGTTAGTAACAGTGCTGGTGCTTCCGTGAACAGTCTGCCTACCGTGGCCACAGCGCCCAGCCCGGCCAGACCTGTCAGGCGCAGCAGCCATGGCAGGCAGACTCGGAGATTGCCCATCCAGAAACAAGGGTGCCGTTGAGCTTACTGCCACCCTTGTTTCCAGACCGGCAAACTCATAATGAAGCCCAATGTGACAAAAACAACTAGGACACTGAAACCATTTAGTTCTGAACAATGTGGTGCAGGGGATATACAACAACTGAACTTGAACAAGACAGCAAATTAGAAACCCGTATGTGATTATTTTCCTCCCCATATATCTGATCTGGCAGTACAGATACATGTTATGAATGAAAAAGAGATGCAAAACTTGGGAATGATAGATTGAGGGGAGTTCAAACCTGGGCCACCAATAATAGTCTTGAAATCAGATAAAACAGAAGTGTAAATCTTCACTTGGGTTGAAAAGAATGGTGGGATGTACTCACACATTCCTGAAATGCAGCCTCCAGAGCCCCGATCACCACATGTTCTTGACAAATCCCTTTTTCTTTCACAAACTGTGGATCAGTGTTGTAAATGCATAGTCCTGTTAGGTGCATAGGCGGATAAGGCCCAGAAATCCCTTCCTGGATCTCTTCTAGTTTCTCCTTTATGCAGAAGTGTAGATACTGTGAAGCCAGGGTGGCTGCTACTGGTCCACCATGGCCATCAAACAGAGCCCAG
Source organism: Ambystoma mexicanum (assembly GCF_040938575.1). NCBI lineage: Eukaryota > Metazoa > Chordata > Amphibia > Caudata > Ambystomatidae > Ambystoma > Ambystoma mexicanum. The sequence continues at coordinate 545,637,796 of NC_090923.1, read as the reverse complement.
TAGCAGCTGGTCACGCACTATGGAATAAGTGTTCAGAGATTAGCCTGGCAAGCACACATGGATACTTAACTCTTGGAGGGCTTAATTCATTTGAGAGTTAAAATATATTTCACTCACCTACAAAATACCCCAATTAGGAATGGGAAATGCTTTGTTATTAGTTAAAGAATCGATTTAATCAAGATTTTCGAAATAGGAGGTAACTTATTCCCAATTCACAATCATAACTGTATTCCTGGACGTAACACAAACACGCCGAAGGATGGGAGGTGTCCTACATTTTATATTACTATGTATTGTAGTGCTAGATCAGAAATCATGGCCTGTAGTATCGGTTCCATTTCAACGATCTGCCCACACTCATGGGTAACCATCAGGACGCTCAACCATCACAGTGCTTTCGCTTGTTTTAGACACATGCCACAACACAAGCACCATAGCCAAGTGTGCTTCAAAATCGCCAGCTAGCCCTGGACAAATGCAGATGTCTAATAGCATGGTATCCAGATATACTAAGTAAACATGTACTCCAAAACCACATTTTCACAGAATGACGGTTAATAATCCAAATGGCATTTTTATCTGGCATGACCACAACCAATACATGACTGCTCATCATGTTCCATTTCCTGTTATGATAGGTATGGTGGCTGACTTTGACATGGAGGAGACCTCTATAAGGCACCGAGTTCCAGCACATCAAAGGACCACATTTAGATCAACAGTGTTACCGTCTATGCTAGATATAATGGTATGATGTTGACCGGATTAGTTATACCGGTCTGCTGGAAGGACCTATGTGGGAATCCCACTGGGCTTTCTTGAAAACATCTGTTAATTCTCAGAATATGTTGAAAAAATTCCATGAATATTTTCCAACAAGAAAGTTAACATAAATAAGGCTAAAGTTACAAAGCGACATTGTACAGGTACATTTATTGAGGTTGCATAACGTTATGTTTTTGAAGTAAGAATACACAAGAACAAGTGTGTATATTTTTGAATGATCAGATTTATGAGTACCTTAGTTATTTACTGATTTTTTATCTTTTTCTTTATTGTCATTAGTCCCTGAAGAAGGTCTAGGATAGACCGAAATGCATTGGACAACAGAATGTTTGCAAATGGCCTTATAAGGATGAGAAATTATTAATAAATACATTTATACTTTTATTCATCGAATCAACTGGAATTCTTTCAACATATTCTGAGAATTAACAGATGTTTTCAAGAAAGCCAAGTGGGATTCCCACATAGGTCCTTCCAGCAGATCGGTATAACTAATCCGGTCAACATCATACAATTATATCTTTACCGCCCCTAGCAATGGGGAGGAATCTGGCGACAGGACCAAATACAACATTAAACATTGATTACCTTAGAGCAAGTATGTAGTGCCCACTCATTTTTTCTTTTTTTGGACAACCGTCTATGCTAGAACCACTCTAACTGACACCATCTCCACCGGTACATCGGCCACCCACACCACTACATGCTCCAAAGGCACCGCTCATGCTGTGAGTAAACACAGCACTGCTTCTCCTGCCTCCATTCCCACCCAAGCAGCAAAAGTCAAAGATGTTGGCTCCAAGGTGTATTACAGCTTGCTATCTGAATGAAAGTCAACTGCCATGGGAGGTGGGGGGGCGGCAAAGTCAGCCCCTGTTTGTGCACACTGCACTTCTTGCATTGCCATCAACAATTTGACCACTGATGATAAGTTCCTATTTATTTGAACATTTTCGCCAATATCAGGGTTCGAAATTGAGATTCGACTGGCAGGAGCTAAAACCAGCTCCTGGGTGTGGGACATCACTGTAGACAGGGGGAACCATGAGCTACCAGAGGTGCTCTTAACATTCTGTCCATTTTATATGAACCATTGTGTTAAAAATGTATATTATCTGTCCTAATTCTTCTTTATTAACATTCTCAAATACTCAAAGTTAATATCCCATTTACATGTTTAGAAGGCACCAGATGGCCCTAGGAGCCAAAAGTAGCTCCCGGTAGCTCTTGGTTTCAAGCTAACCAGGCTCTACTATGGTAGAAACAGGAGCTAAATAGCTCCCAGCTCCCCTCAATTTCGAACACTGCAACATCACACATTTTCGCAAATGTATTGGTACATGAATTTATGTGAATACAGCTTTGAAGAAGGTCACTATACTCCACTAGGAAAGGATTGTGGAGTATATGCGAAACAAGCGTTGACTAGTTTAAGTGTAATTAGATTACAGGTCATAATTGTATACATTCTAGCTTTGTCAGTAGAGCAATATGATTATAGAAACGAATTACGTTTTGTTCAGAATTAAAATGTTATTCATTTTTGAACAAGTGTGATATTGGGGAAAATATTGAAATAAATAGAAACCTATACATCATAAGTGGTCAAATTGTTGTTAAGTTGGGGCATCCGAGTTGGCAACATTTTGTTGTGAATTGTAAGGGTCCTGGAGAAATCGGTGCCCTGGACTTATTTACTGAGTCCAGCACCCTTCCACTGATAATAAAGTCACCTGTTGTGAGTCCACAACGAATCTTGACCCACAACCACCAGCTCTGGCAAACAGTCAAACAAAGGTTTAATTGTAAATGAAGGGAATGGTAAAGGCAACAAGAGGGTAGACATTATATTTGTGTGTTGATTTTAGTGTGGAGCGGGTCTTGTCATTTTAGTGGAGGGGTAGGTTGGGGGATAGTGTATAGGAACTACAGGTTGGTGTTTTTTTGGGCTGGGACACGCGTTTCACTTTGTTTTTCATTATTAAAAATCACAAACTGGAAATATCTGTGTCCATAGTTTTTGGCACAGAAAGGGAAGGTGGTATTGGGGGTGAATATGAAAAGTGTGATGATATGTAGTTTTGTTTGTAAGCATGTGTGTTATGTACAGCACATTCCCTGAACCAGACTGCCTTGGTTCACCCACCTCTCCCTCCCTCCCTCCCTCCCTCCTCCTCTGGGTCAGCCGTCTCCTCTCTCTGTTCTCTAATCTGCCACAGAACCCTTGAATAGTTGCATGGGCTCCTAAAAATAGCATTTTACTGCAGCAGCAATATGTTGCTCCATATTGTGCTTTCTGAAGTGCGGCCTTTTCTAACCTTTTTCAGGTAATGGATATGATCCCAGAAGCCAATCTAAGAAAGATCCCAGGGAGGAAATATTGAGTTCAAGTCATGAATGAGTGAATAAAGTAAACATATTACGTTTGATTAAAAACATCAATAAATGTAAATGGTATACATCTGATGACAGACGAAGAGTTTGGGATAGAAAGTGAGAGTAAGAGATATGGAAAGGAGAGTACAGCCGCCCATCCCCCCAGAACCCAAAAACCAAACCACACTCCACAACAGCAGCTATCTGTGGGTGGTAAATCTGTTACATTCCCATATAACTGATTCTGTTTCGAAAAGTAGTATCCTCGAGGGCACTACGTTGCCTGGAACCCTGTACCCCTTCCCATAGGTTCCCAGATGTGCTGGATCTGAGGGAACAATTAATTAATGTTGTAATGTGGACAGCAAACAAGGCGGTCTGATGCCTTAAAACGCCCTGTGTGACATATAGAGCCCCTTAAAAGTAATATACCTCTCCACTGGAAGTCAATGCGGCTGACAGAAAACCAGCAAGATGTTTTTTAACCTATGGGTTCCTGAGAGGAGAAAAGCCACTGTATTCCGAACAGACTGAAGAGACCTAATGAGAAAGACTGAGCAGTAGAGACAGATTTACAATTGTACAAGCTGGCAGAAACATCAGCTGTCAGAACAGATACAATTGGCAGGATAAGGAAAGGGAAAATTCGCACAGGATTTGAAGACGTAAGAAACTGTTGATAATTCTAGGAACTGAGAATGTTTCTTTTTTATTGTGAATATATGGTTTATAACAAACCTTTAAACACATTTAAATAAACACATTTAAATACAATTCATACAAAATCAATAACAAATTCATGTATAACAATATAAAATATCCTTAATACAACACCATTAAAACAAAAAAACAAGAAAAACGAACAAATAAAAGATCATATACAAAAATGACATTTCTTGTCAGCGAGAAATACCCGCTATACATACAAAGCAGACATCAAAATAATTAATGGTTCACCACAAAAAACAGTTCGTAGAACTGGTCAGACTCAACATTATCCAATTTGGCAACAAAAAACCTATAGCAAGCTATATAATACATTGATAATAACGGGAAGCTTGTAAGAACATTTCTAATAGTTTCAATACAAGATTGACATACCCTACAGTACCAAGATACTCAGGGAATGTTCTGCCAAGCTCCCAAAATCTCATTTGTGGGCAGCTGTTTGAAACTCATACGTAGAATGAAGTCTCTAAGCTTTTTACTTCTACAATTTAAAAGATATCTAAATGGACGAGGAAAATAAAAATGTTGCTTTATATAATCAGAACATTTTGTTTTTGTTACCAAGTATTTTTAGGATTAAATGTCCCCATCACAAAGATAGCACTTTTTCTTTATTGTATTATCAGACAGCGTAAGGCTAAAAGGCACTTCAATTTCAAAATTGATTCAATTATAAAAACCAGGAATTTCATCTTCCAAATTTCTAAAAAAAAAATCACAGTTTTTGACGTCTTTCCATTCACCATCATAGAAAATGATTTAAGTAGTCATTCCATATTTTGATTCAAATCCAACCACTTAAGATAAAAAAGGCCTCTCCTCAATTTCCATAACGACAAAAGAGAGGAGAGACCCAATTCACAATTAATGGCATCAATAGGGAGGCATTGTGGTAAACCAAGAAGGTATTTCAAAATCTTCCCCTCTAAAACGTGCAACCAATTAACTTCTTTATCACTAAAGTCTTCAAGACCATAACGTGTATCTGGAATAAGGGAGCTTTTATATAAGTTAATGAGGCCTTCAATCGGAATAGCCTCCTCAATGTTAATGGTAAAGGGTATTTGTACCACCCACTATCACCCTGGTGCTCTGGCGGATCTGAAAAGGGGGGTGTAGGAGGCGGCTCGTAGGGTATACCGGGAATAGGTAAAGTAAGAGTTGTGATGTATTGTTCAGTTCGGTTTGAAGCGTTCGCTGAGTTTAGGTGCGATTTTTCGGGTCCCTCCAATTCATATGTGCTGTTGTGCATGGTTATGTGTTGTTTGTATGTTGTTGCAGTGAGGTGAAGTGCATGCGGATTGCTGTGCAGAGCTGTGGTTGTTTGTGTTGGATAGGAGCATGTGGCAAATTGAGGTTTTAGAGTTGGGTTAGTGTTTTTTTCTTACCTCCTCGCTTTGGACTTCTGTAGTCATCATCTCTGACTGCCCTGTGTTGTTGGATATTATGTAGCAGTCTAGTCAGCAGGCACTTCGCAGGTTGGTGGCTTTCCCCAGTAGATTATAGTGGTATGTGGGCATGGGAGGTTGAGGTGGCCTTACCCTGCCCACGGGATAGAGATGGTTAAGTCAGGTGCTGTGGGGCCCCTTGTGTTGCTTGTATTGGTTAATGTCCCCCGTCTATTTCCAACAGAGTCTTTGTTTTCCTAGTCGTTCACTTCTGATTCTGATGTGAAGAGCCAAGTTTTATTTCGTTTTCTGAATTTCAGGGTATTCCTTGTATTGTGTACGTTTGTTGGGAGGCAGGTGCAGGTTTTTGCTGCCAGGTGAGAGAAAGACGGCCCTCTGAATGTTCTTTTATTGTATGGTTTTGGTTCTCGGCGAACGTCATTGCTTGACACGAGATGTTTTACCGGAATGTAGATGGTTCATTTCTTTTTTAGGAACTCTGCTCCTTGGCCGTGGATTGATCTGTGTGTTATGCACATTGTTTTGAACTTCATTCGTTGTTTTATCAGGAGCCAGTGTAGCATTTTCAGCACTAGAGTGATGTGTTCTCTTTGTGTTAGTCTGAGCAGGAGTGTGGCTGCTGCATTTTGGATACCTTGTAGTTTCTTTAGTAGGTGTTCGGGCATTCCTAGGTATATATATAGGCTGTTGGTGTAGTCTATTCTGGACATGATGAGGGACATGATGGTGATTGTTTAATGGTTGAAGGAGATGAAGGGGAGGATCCTTTTTACTGTGTGCAGGAGGAAGAAAGATTTCTTGATTATTGCGTTTACTTGTGGATCTAGTGTTAGTTTGTTGTCCATCATGACTCCACATTTTTTACTGTCATTGACGGTGTCTGTTCTGTTCCTAGTTCTGTCGGCCATTGGATGTAGTAGTTGTTTTCCCCGTTTTTGGGTATAACCATTAATCTGTTTTGCCTGGGTTGTGTTTGAGGCTGTTTGTGTTCATCCAACTGTAGAGTTCTTGTAGACAGTCTTGCAGCGTTGTGTTTTCTTCAAGTGTGTCTAGTATTTTGTAGATTATCTGTGTGTCATCAGCATAGTTGTAGATGTGAAGCCGTATCTTTTAATGAGCTTGATTAGTGGAGTCAGGTAGATGTTGAAGAGCAGTGGAGATACAGAGGTTCCTTGTGGTACTCCACAGGTGGTTTCCCTTGCAGTGGATTTAAAAGGTTTAATCCAGATGGTTTCTGTTCTATCTGCTAGGAATGATTTCATCCAGAGGAGGGATAGGTCAGTGATTCCTATTTCTTCCAATCTCCTCATGAGGATGTCATGGTTGACGATATCAAATGCTGCAGAGAGATCCAGAACTATCAGAGCTGCACTTGTTTCGGAGTCTGCATTTGTCTTTAGGTCGTCCCGGATTAAGAGGAGTGCCATTTCCGTCCTTCTCATAGGTCTGAAGCCGACTTGTGCCTGGTCCAGCAGTAGGTGTTTCTCTATGTGTTCTCATGTTATTCTATAGACGTAGGTTTCGAGTAGTTTCGCTTTGTAGGGGATGTTTGAGATGGACCTGTAGTTGGAGAGGTCTTCCACGGTGCCTGCTGTGTCCTTGAGGAGTGGTTTGATGTATGCAGAATTGAAAGATTGCAGTAGTTTCCCTGTGTAAAGTGACAAGTTGAAGAGGTTTCTGTAGTATTCCATTGGTGTGCCTTGAGTGAAGATTGACTTGTATTATTTTATTATTTATTTACTTGATTTAATCAAATTCATTGATTTTTATAAAAACATTGTAGATAAGAAGAAGACGAAAAGGAGATGAAGAAGACAAGGAGAGAACGGAGAGAAGTGGAGTAGAAGAGAAAAAAAAGTAGAAAGTAGAGGAGGAGAAGAGAAGGTAGATTAGATAAGATAAGATAAGTGGTCAGAAAAGGCAGCGCAGCAAAGAAGCTGTAGAACAATTTCAATTTCAGAGACTCAGTATATTAGCATCTTTTCGAAACAAGTTTCTGCTGACTTAGTTTTGCTGTTTCACATTGCAAGTCTACAAGATTTGAGTTTCTGAGGCTTCTGACCACGTTTACAATATAGATTTAAGCACTACTGTTGTGGCAATTTTCCAGGTTGTTTTTTCCCCGCTCGTCAGGCAGCTCCACCATACTTCCTCTTCCTTCGTGTAGGACGCCAACAAGTGTGGTAACAAAAATTTCTCACCTGTTGCTCTTGTGGCCGGGCAGTTTAGTAACAGATGACGTATCGTTTCCATCTCTTGTTCATTTTTGCAAAAACGACATGTATTCGTAGTGCTTTGTCCTCTCAATTTTAGAATCTCATTTGTTGCCAGCAAGTTAAGGCGTGCTCTCAAAAACAGATTTCTGGCCGGTGTGCTAGGGAACTTGGTCAGATAGTTCGGGACCAAGTTCAGTTTGGTTTGATAGGGCGGGAGATGGCTGACTGATTTTGCCTTAGTAGCAATGTCCAAGGTTTTGATCCAATCAAGCTCAGCCATTCTCCTTTTTATTTTTTGCGGGTGACAAACCAGGTCTTTCTCAGATGACTGAATTTCTGACAGTTTTGCTTTGCACGCAGCTTCCCAGGTGTTTAGGACTTTGCAGCGCTCCGATTTAGTTTCTGCGCGTATTATGCCAAGTAACTGAGAACAACCAGGGAGTAAAGTTTTCCTATAGAGTGCCATTGCTTTGATCTCTTTGGTTCCTCCCAGAGATAAAAGACCTAACTCTCTTCTGATTAAAGGCATCGATGTAGTCTTTGGGAGACCTAGTACCGTACGCCAGAAAAGACCTTCTAGCTTCAACCAAAAGTTCACAGGCGTATGCGGCAGGGCTTCCGATGCGTAGGTGAGAGAAGGCACCACTTTTACACGATAGAATTTGAGCACCGGAAGCAGCGAGAAGCGTCCGAATTTGTTATCCAGAGCGCAGGCTTGGGCCGCCAGTTTAGTAATTTTGGCCAACAGCGAACTTTGTAGAGTAGAGTTTATGCTTGAACAGTCGAATATTATTCCCAAATATTTGAAGTTGTATACTTGTTCTAAGACGATCCCCTCCAAATACCAATGCAGTTTTTCTTTAGGTCGCTTCCTTTTTTCTAGGACCAGAATTTTTGTCTTTGATGCATTTATTGTGAGATCATTTCCTCTGATGTATGTTACCAGATTATCTAACTGGCGCTGAAGGCCAATCGGCGTCATGTCCATTAGTATAAGGTCATCAGCGTAGAGAAGTCTTGTAGCTTTCTGGGATCCCATAAACGGTGGAAAAGAGCGAATGGCTAGTTCAGATTGTTTAAAGTCGCCAAGATAGGCGATAAAGAGGGCTGGGGCTAATGGACAGCCCTGTTTTACCCCTCTTTCCACAGGGATTTCTGCTGACAGGAGCCCGGCTTGATTTAGCCTTACGCGTAGCTTAGTGTCTTTGTGGAGCGCTCGAATAGGTTGAAGGTTGAAGAAGCGCTCGAATAGGTTGAAGAATGTCTGTCGGACAATTCCAAAGACTCAGCTTTTTCCACAAGATTGCTCGGTTTACCTGATCGAAAGCTTGCGCTAAATCGACAAACGCGAGGAAGACTCGAGGAAGACTCGAGGGCCCCCTCCAAGGACTTTGTCTTTCAAAGCGCTAAGAAACAGGATGTTAGTTGCCGTTCCATTGTCTTTAGTAAAACCCATTTGGAACGGGTCGACACACGCCGCTTGTTTAGCCCATTGCTGGAAATGTTGGAGAAGAAGAGACCCAAAGACCTTGCCGATGGTATCAAGCAGCGCAATGGGTCTTCCTTTTGGCCTTTTTTGTAGATTGGTACCACAATAGATGTGGTCCATGACGCCGGAATTTGCCTAGTGTTTGCAACGTTTCAAAATCTCACTAATTAGTGGTGCCCATTCTTTTACATTTTGTTTTAAGTCCAGATTAGTGATACCATCTGGACCCGGTGCTCTTGATGGTTTGAGCCTTAGGAGGACCTTTGTTATTCCAGCTGTGTCACTAAAATCAACCCAGGGCTTCAATTTGGTGCCAGGTTCCAGAGGGGTTTGTGCCCGTGGAGCCTGGAACAGGATTTTGTAGAAGTTAGTTCACTCTGTTTCACTTATAGGGTTGATTTGATTTATTTCTAGAGGGATAGATGAGGACCTTAACAAGGCCCAAAACTCCCGTGGATGGTGTCCGCATACCAACTTTAACATTTTTTCCGCGTCCTGTTGATACAGCTGAAGCCTGTGATGTCGAATCCAGGCTTTGCAAGCTTTCGTGATCTTCACTAGACAATCTTGAGTCTGTGGCGACGGATGCGTGGTAAACTTTCTTGTCTCACAAGTCGCCTCTGCTCCACAAGTTCACGACTGTACTCATGTAAGTGTGGTTGATTTCTGCGTCCTGAACTGTTAGGTTTTCATAGAAATGGTATCAATAAAGGTTGATAGTCTGGCGCAGATGGTGCTTCCCGTCCACTGGAACCCATTCCTTTCCTTTGATAGTTGTCTTTGATTTTTTAATATTGAGGCCGCCGAAAGCTTTAGGCGGGTTTGCTGATTGTTTGTCTCTACTTGCGCAATCATGTGCAAGTTTTCCTTTGGGGCCGTTTTCCACTTTAACATCAGTAAGTTATGGTCACTGGCTGTGGACTTTAAGACATCGAACTAAATGGTTTGAGTTACCAGTTGTCTGCTTATAAAAATGTGATCTATGTCTGCTTTCGAGTTTCCTCGTTCCCAGGTCGGGGGTCTATTTTCGATTGACTTGTATATGTTTGGAGGGCAGGGTTGCCTGCTTTTTTGGTATTTCTTACCAGCTTTACGAATGTCTCTGCTAATATTTGGGGGAAACTTTGGAATTTGTTCTAACGATCCTCGGTTGGCAGAGTGGGTTGTGTGTTTTGGTTGACCGGTCTGCTTTGTTTGATTTGGTGAATAGCGCTGATTGTTTTTGAAGTGGTCTGCGAGGTTGTTGCATAGTTTCAGTGAAGGTATCGATGTGTTGTTTCAGCCAAGGGGGTTTCTCATTTTGTTAATGATATTAAACAGTTCTTTTTGGGTATTTGCAGCTTTGGTGATATGGTTGTCGAAATATTTCTTTTTGGCCTTATGGATTTCCTTTTTGTATGAATGCATATGTCGTCGGAAGGATGAAAGGCTGAGTTTGGCCATGCCAGGATTCGAACCTGCGTCAGCAGGCTCTGCACAGATGTCAAAGCGAGCACTCTACTCGCTGTGCTATCGGACCGGAATGATGAGGTGATCTCACCAGAAGATCTGTATTGGTGGTGTCGTGGTGATGGGGTTTTTGTTGGCGAAGATTGCGTCTAGCGTATGTCCCGCTGTGTGTCTTGCTCCTTGGACTAACTAATGTAGATTCATTGTCTTCAGTTGTTTGGCTAGTCATTTTTGTGAGTTAGCGGTTTCTTCATCAAACCAGATGTTGAAGTCTCCGAGGATTATCAGGTGTTCCTGCTCGATGGCTGTGAAGGTGTCCACGAAAGTTGCATCGTATGTCGGTGGTCTGTAAACTAGAAAGAATTTGAGGTTTGGGGTTTGCTGTCAGGTAAAGGATTAGGGATTGACAGTTTTTGATGCTCAGTGGTACATCTGTTTTAATTTTCAGGTGTTCCTTGTATGCTATTGCAAGTCCTCCTCTTTTTTTTTGCCGGTTTGCCTGTGAGCACTTGCAAGTTGTCAGGGAGGCAGTTATGCAGTGTGATTTTGTAGTTGTCCTATAGCCATGTTTCTGTTATGAATAGGATGTCGATACCTCCATCCACAGGACGTCGTAAATCTCTGTGGCATGTTTGGACATTGATCTCATCTTGATTAGGTTGCAGTGGATCCTTTCGATGTGGCTTGGTTTATTTTTTTTATATCTGTTTTGTCTTGCGATTGTTCTGTTGGAGTGCTACTGTTTTGCTGTCACAAATTGATGGGTGCCGCGTGGGGTCTGCTTCGTCGTTGAAGTGGTCTGTTAATTTAATTGTCGGGTTGCTGATTCTTCTGCTGCATCTTCTTCTATGTTTTGATGTGGTTGTTGGCGGTATCCTTGTGTTAATGTGATATAAGGGCTGAGGGCGTTGGTTTCGTTCCTTTCTCTTCTCGTAGTTTCTCTTCTTTTTCTGTGTGGTTCCAGTATGTTCTCGCCGTGCCTAGCCATGTCGGTGGCGTTAAGATGTTGTGGTGCGTGTTCAGTTGCGAGGTACGGTGTTAGATATAGGGATGTTTCTCTTCTCATGATTTTTGTTCTGTTGGCAGCAGTGTTTGTGGGGGTGTGTTCTGAATTCCTGGCAGTTTCTACTGGAAGAGGGTGAGGATCCTTTCGGCTTGTCCCTTGTTGTCATCCTGTTCTGTGTCGAGGCATGTTGTGCTCCTTTGTGGTAAGATGGTTTGGAGTGTGGGTCACAGGGGCTGTAGTCCACCTGTAGGACCTCGCAGGGTTTGGATGGGTAGAGTGGTGTACACTATGCAGCCTTGGAACTTTGTACTTGGGTTATAGTCCTGAGGCAGTGGTGATAGTGAGGCTGGTGTTGGTAGATTGGGTGGGGTGTCCTTAATCTGCAGTGTGAATGAGTTGGAAATATTAGGGCGTTTCCACGGTTGATATCATTCCTGGGTGTGGGTATTTCGCTGTGGCTGTCAGGGGGGATGCCCACGTTGTTGGTTACCGTTTTGGTGTTCATCTTTCCTGTGGGTGGAGGGTCTAAACAGGGCGGTGTCAGAATTCTAAGTGTTTCAAGGAGAGTAACGCAGCTGGTGATCGGTTGGTTGGGAAGGGGAGATGAGCTGACCTGGGTTTCTGGTTAGTTTGGGGGAAGTGGCCTAGCTATAGTCAATCAGTGGGTAGCTGGATGCTTCCTGGATAGTGGGAGAAAAGGCCTAGGCTTCACAAAATGGCATACATGTGAGAAACACGCCTAGGTTTGAGTTTCCTGGATAGTGGGAACAAAGGTCAAGGTTTCACAAAATAGCAGACACGAGGGAAACACACCTAGATTTGAGTTTTCTGGATAGTGAGTAAAGGCCTAGGTTTCACAAAATGGCAGACATGAGGGAAACATACCTAGATTTGAGTTTCCTGGATAGTGGGTAAAGGCCTAGGTATCACAAAATGGCAGACATGAGGGAAACACACCTACAATTGAGTTTCCTGGATAGTTAGAAAAAGGCCTAGGTTTCACAATACAGTTTTCAGTGAAGTGATATAGGATTTACACTTGATTTTCTAGAGGATGTCTTGCGTGCTTGCAGTGACTGGGTGGTATTATTATTGCAAGTGTGGGTGTTTTGAAATAGGATGGCAGGAGTCTTAGCGGTTAGTGCTAGTATTGTGCCTATCTTGCTGGTTGATGCTGGTTGACGGCTGCCCGCACCTCATCTGACACGTGCGAACACTGTTCAGAGAAGCTTCTACAGGACTAGTCCCCCGTCTTGGCTCCTCCATTTTAGGGGCTGCAATGGGCAGAGAGCTACTCTAGCGCGATGAGTCTTGTGGACCGCTGGTCTGGTCACGTCTGTGGGTGGGATTATGCCTTGGCAACCACCCAGATGAGTAATGGGGGAAGCGCGATAGCACGATGGGTTGCTGCTTGCAGGGGAATCTAAGGGAGCACACCACAGTAACAGAGGTCACTAGGTGCCAGGCACCACTCTCCTGCGCCTTGAGCTTAAAGTGGCGTGGAGAGTTCACAGAAGTGGCAGTGGGGAGTCTGTGATTTGCTTTTCAATTTAGAAGTGTGAATGAGAGGTTAATATGCTAGTGTGGCAATTGGGGTGGTTCCTTTTTGGGCAGTGTTGGTGGGCACTTTTTGCTAGGTGGCTGCCTGCTTCCCCTGCTGACACCTGCAGCCTCTTCTCGGGGCTGCTTCTTTGGGAATTGTACTTTGCCTTGGGGCCTTTCGCTGCGGGGCTGCAATGGGCAGAGGCTGGCCTACACTGATGGCTTAGCCCCACAGTGATGGCTTAAGGAGGCCCTTGTAGCCAATCACTGGGATTGTATCTCAGAGGTGGGAAAAGCCAATCAGGGCCCGGGGTATGTCCGGGATACGGAACCTCCACTAGAAACACTCGGCTACGCTGGGGAAGCACACAATGAGATAAATACAATTGTAACACAAAAACTAGGGCAGTGGACCAACTTTACCTCACGCTTTGGGACCAATGACGCCGATGAGTAATAAAGGATTTAATTACCTTTATTTTCTTGAGACTTTTCATTTCAACATATTTCCTTAAAGTCTCCCTATACAAATTGAGAGTAATATGTATCCCTAGATACATGTATTCATTAGTAACCTCATCTGGAATATTATATAACAACCAGGTACATTTATTGTGTGTCTTCCTTTTTTTTCACTACAAGCATCATTTTTGTTTTTTGAACATTAACAGAAAGGCCATTTTCCTTTGAAAACACCCCAAGTGTCTAGATGCTCTGCTGTAATCCAATCAACGTTCTATCTAACAAAATCATATCATCAGCGTAGCATAACTAGTCCAGGTGATCAGTGCCTATCTTCGGGGGGGCGGTGGGGGAGGAATAGGCACACTCAATTTTAGACTAAAGTCTGACAGATAAAGATTATATAAGAAAGCACCCTTGTTTAATGCCTTAATGCCATGATTAGTTCACATACAACTTCCATCCAATCTAATGTCCATCACAATGTCCTGGTGTAGTTGCTTCATTAGTTCCAGCAAAGAGCAATCACACCCAATAGCCAATCATTTTTGCCACAATAAATCTCTTGGGATTGAATCAAAAGCTTTAGAAAAGTCTACAAAACAAATATAAAGCCTATTTAACTTTAGATGACATAATATCCTTCATAATATGAACAAAAGTAACAATATTAAATGATGTTCCCATTCCCTTCATAAACCCAGTTTCTAGGGGGGAAAGAATCACTTTAGCGTCAGACCAAACATTTAACTTTTCCAAAAGACAAGATGAAAACATTTTTGACATTTTATCTGTAAGGGTCAATAAACGATTGTTAGAAGGGTCAAGACATAAACCCGTTTTATATATAGGAACAATACTCAACTTTTTCCATGTAGAGGGAATACTGCCTTTCTTGATAATGTCTAAAAATAGAGTATGAAGGACCTATGCCCATAGTTCTGTTTGAGCTTTAAAAAACACATTTGGAATATCATCTGAGGAGTTGGAGACAGGTATCCGAGTGTCTTAGTTAGTTAGCTCAGGGGATCTTTAGGTGAAAAGCCACGTCTTAGGCCCAGTAGAAGGGTTCCTTTCTCAGGGTGATGGGGAGACTGTTCCAGAGCTTGGCGGCCATGACAGGAAAGCTCTATCCTCCTGCAGTCTTTCTGGTGAAGGTGGGCACTCTGAGGAGATGGCTGTTTGTGGATCTTAGAGGGCAAGGGGGAGGGGTGTATTTCTCCAGCCGTTGAGATAGGTAGACCGGGCAGTGTTTGTGGTGCACATGTGTATGATGGAGAAGGTTTTGAATGTAATCCTTTCACCGATCGAGAGCCAGTGGGCGTCATTCCTGGCCTTTGTGATTTGGTCGTGTTTGGACAAACCTAGGGCTGCTCAGAAGCATTGTTTTGGATGGTTTGCAGCTTGCACAAGTTGCGTTCGGAGTTTCCTACAAAGAGAGCGTTACAGCAATCCAATTTGGCTCTGGTGAGGGCTCTGGCAAATCGGTTAGTTGTGGTGAGGAATGGCTTGCTGGCGTTCAATAGTTTTACTGTGTAGGCAGGAAGCAATGATGTTGACCTGGCGAGAGAGTCAAGGGTGGAGTCTATGTAGATGCCTAGGGTTTTGGCTGCAGAAGATGTTTGATCCAGTTGTCAAAAACTTTGTAAACTGGGTCAATGCTGCAGAGGGTGGAGTGCGAGCCTACAATGAGGCTCTCCGTTTTGTCGTTGTTGAGGCATAACTGATGGGTTGCCATCCAGTTTTGGACAATGTCATAAACTGAGTTGATGGTTATATTTAAGATTGTGTACTTATACCTTAAAACAGGGTGCTCACATTTTTCAATATCAAAATACGAAACAAACATCGGATTACAAACTTCTACATTCTTTCCAGACCAACATAACCGATTCTTTTTACTATTAAATTCTACAATTCCCAAACCAACATTTGTTTTATGTGTAAACATACAGTTTATTGTACAGTTAAGTGCCACGTGATCACAACAGCTGGTAAAGAGCAATAAGTAATCCCCAATTAAATCCCAAAACGGTTTAGGAACAAATATATAGTCAATCCTGTACCTGTGAGTATTTCGATAGCAAGTAAAACTAACATTGGGGGGCCAAATTATTATCTAGACTTCTCGGGTTCAAAAATTGCATGTTCCATGAAGCCATAAACGAAGACCTGTTTGATGTATCCTTAATGGTTCACCCCCAAATCATTTAAACAATCCTCCTCAACAGGGTCGGACTGCGGCAAGAAATAGGCCCGGACACCCAAAAAAAAGTGGCCCACCCCTTGCCTCAAGACCTTTGACCTCTGACCCCACCCCAAAGTAACATGCTGGGAAGCAATGAAACACGACCTTTCACTCCTTGACAAAACAGGAAGTGGCATCAAATAGCATTGTTCCTAAGTACACTGCAAAAATATGATTATGATTTCACTAATGTGATATACATTTCATACAAGAATGGATCACCATATGTATCATTAATATCTGTGTGTATGGATCCATATTGTCAAATTACTGTGAATGCAAGCAGACGCCCAAGGCCAAATGATATGTTATTGTATAGCACTTACGCTTAAGCACTTTTTTATAGACCAAATATGCATCCAATATCACCCAACCTGTGTTGCTACTCATTTATCGACCTAAGAAGGATGAAAGGCTGAGATGGCCTTGCTGGGATTTGAACCTGCAGATCACACACATCGCAGCAGCGAGCGCTCAACCCACTGAGCTATCATATCGGCTATAGTAAAATGAGCAATTATTCTGTAGTGGATACCATTAAACAGGTAACTGAGATTTAACAGCAGACCAGTTAAGTTCATCTGCAGATCAGGTGCAAAGTTGCCGCATGTTAAGCCTGCATGCATCTACTTTCAGGCTTCAGAGGTTGGCAAAATAGGGAAATCAGCGCACTCACAGGACATCCCATATTCTGAGCACTCGTTACCTCATACATGCAAACAAACATCCTGAACAGCATGCCAGTGAGATGGGAAAGATAGACACATTACAACAAAGCATTTGTTGTGGCACAATGAAGTCAATGGCCACTTGAGGTGCTATGGTCAAATATTTGTACACTGTACAGAAGCTTTTAGGCACAAAGATTTTGTCAAGTGACCGAGGACACCGAGATGGAATGTCTTGTGATGATCGTAACAGAGACAATGGCAGAAAAAAACATGCTATTACAGCAACTTGCGAAAGGCAAAATACATAGGGCCTCTTTACGAGTTTGGGGGTAGCCATGCCCTTAATAAGGGCATGGCTACCCCCAAACTTGGGTCCGGGTACCCTGAATGGGAAAATCGGGCCATTCGACCTTGGAGGGCCCGGTATTTCCCCATTCAGGGAACCGGACCCGGACCATCCCTATTCCCATTTGAGCCCCCATAGGGCTCAATGGGAATGGGGAGCATGCTAACAACGGGCCGTTAATGACGGGCCTGTGGTTAGCATGCGGGGCCACTCGCAGGACCCGCTAAGGACGCCTGGTAAAGCCAGGCGTCCTGAGCGGGTCCCGCGAGCAGACCTCGTAATAGGGCGGTAAGGGGTTAACGGCTCCAGCACCTTTACCAGCGCCGTTAACCCCTTACCGCCCTCCTCGTAATGAGGCCAACAGTCTGAAATGAATGCTTATTCTACTCTAAAATTGGTCGTTTATCACAAATACCACTAATACATATGCATCACTAATATAACAGTGCACCGTGCCCCATGGAGTGGTGGCACGTGACAGCCACTGGCCCGGCGACCGCCCTGGCCCCTCGACTTTGCATGCTGCAGCAGCATGTGAATGATGGATGCATCATAATTTATGTTGCACACATCATGCATGCAAATAAATCATCAAAGTAAGGTAACGTGTTACCTTGCTCTGATGAATTATGCTGTTGCAGGTATTTTTTTTTCACAAATATATTTGAAAAAATTATATTTTATTTTAAAGAAAATATTTCTTGTTTTGTCCGAACCGGCCCAGGCATGGCCAGAAACCGTCCCCCACTCCCCAGGGACAAATCCTGCTCCTCAACCACATTAAATGCAATATTAAAATCCCCAACAATTATGTCCAGCTGCCCATTAGGCTGCCGCCGGAGTTGTGATTTTTTTCAGCGCCTGGCTTCACGGAAACACCCAGGGATTATGACCCTGGTGTTCCTGGAAGTCAGGTGCCAGAAATCCGTTAATCCCCATTCCATTTTGGGAATTGGGATGACGGTAGCACCAGCACCGTTAATAATGGTGCCGGTACTACCATGAAAGTCTGGGGCGTGTGCCGTCTGTCCCACCAGGCCAGGCCTGGCGAGCAGGACGGCAGCCGACCGCTGATTCAGAGTGTGCCGGTCTGGTAACAACAGTGCCAGTAGGCTTACTGGCACCGTTGTTACCAGACCGGCACACACATAATTAGGCCCCTGGTCTTTATTCATAGTGAGGCTATTTAAGAATATAAATCACTCCCGCACTATCCGGACATCGTAGACAGGTGCTCATATTGTGGTGAGTTTTAAAAAGGGAGATAGAATAAACCCAGCAAACAACCGACCCATCTCCTTGTTGGATGCAAGCAGTACAATTTTCTCTGTCATACTGCTCAAAGAGCTGGAAGCATGGGTAAGCCAAGCCGGGGTTGTGGATGTATTGCATGTCCGGGTTCAGAGAAGGTATAGGCACGTCTCAAAAGTGTTTGATTTTACAGCCTTTATCTAGGATAGCCAGTTTTTATCATAAACCAATATTTCTTGCCTTTTTAGATCTTACCCAAGCATTTGATTATGTAAACAGGAATAAGTTGTGGTTAAAGATGAAAGATGCTAAATTTCTGGATAATTTACTCAATATTTTAGTCGCATTGCATACCGATGCCAGGATTCGATTTAGACTGTACTGTAAATGGAAGCGACCGATTCACAGAGGATTTGTGTTTACCTTATTAAAAAAGCTTCCCATATCATGAATATACAAGTTAAAAAGGAATGGCGCCAAAACACAGCCTTGCCGTGATCCGCGACCGGTCAATATCCATTCAGTAAAACTACCTTACGGTAAGGCATATGCAGATGACATCATATTATGTGACTTAACCGCTGTTGGACTCTAGCGGGGTCTTGATGCTGTGGTTGTTTTTTAAACAATTTGGATCTGAGAGAGAATGTTTTAAAAACATAGGTGATGATCATGAAACCAAATAGGCAAGCAGTCAACAGAAGTTATAACTTCAACTTCACGTTAAATCATCTTAAAATAGAAACTGTAAAAGAGTTTAAACACCTTGGTGTTATATTTAATGAAGTAAGGAACAACGTTGATCCATTGGGAGATAGCATGGCTCAGGCAAAAAGTGCAGTGGCACAGCTAAGATTATTAGATCAACGCTTTGGGAAATGTTCTATTACACCTTTAGTACAAATGTACTTGCACACGATTGTCCCAAGACTGATTTAAGGCACACAATCACTAGAGCGGAATACTGACTGTGACAAAATGGAGGCTGTTGTTTGGAGGAAGACCCTGTCCTTGCCCCAGGGAGTCCCAGTTAGTGTCATCCGACATGAGCTTGGCCCATCCTCACTCGCAGTGTGTGTCATCTGGCAAAACTTACAGTTGTATGCAAAGATTCTGGTGCCACCTATCAACCCGCTATACACTGTTGTATGACCCCAAAGTGATTTAAAAGGATATTAAGTATTATAAGTGAGTACTACAAAGCGGGCCAACTCAGAATAATAGTGTACCACTTGAGGGAAAACGGAGAGAAACAATGGGTCAACCGTGACAACAAGTTTTTGTCCCGGTAACGATGGGAGAATGGTTGTGGGTACCCCAAAGTTGATTTACTGAAAAGATTAGGACCCACCATGTATTGGCTATTCTTTGGGCAGTATGGCGACCAGTAGCAGACATGAATGGTATCACCTCATGTGCTTCCCCACTAAGCTGCATATGGGCACCACCAATAAGAGACCTAATGGTAGATCTAGAATGTTTCCAAGAATTGTATGAAGCAGGACTGACTAGGGGTGGTCAAATGTGGGGCAAAGGTATGTTCATATCCAAGAATGTCCTAGAACAAGCGCTGCAGATACAAAATATACCCCTGTTAATGTACCTACAGCTTAGAGGGGTTCTATCTGACCATTGCTGGAAAGACCAATTGAAGAGGCCTTTAACCCCCTTTGAGCACATCCTCGATTCGCATATTGGCATGATGGGTTTGATGTCACAAATATATACTGTATTGCTAACAAGAGGTCATCTACCCACCCCCCGTGCTCCGGTTAGCTGGGAAAAAGACTAAGAGCTGCACAGTGAGGTAGAGATCTGGCCCACTTTGTACAGGGCGGTTTGTTCATCAACAGTTGAAATGCAGTATAAAATGTTAAAAATTGTAGACTCCTGTTTCGCTGGCATCTGACTCCGTTCAGGCTCTCTAAAATGTATGCCAGCGTCAGTCCGATTTGCTGGAGGGGCTGTATGCAGGTCTCAGATTATTGCCACCATTGGTGGAGTTGCCCAAAAGCGCAGACTTACTGGAAAGAGGTGCTGGGCTGGGTTCACACAATTGAAAAGATAGACATAGAGTATGCATCTCTGTTACTGCTATTTGGGGTTGAAAGGAGAGAAAATGGCTATTTTTTGCTACCCCATATGCCTCTGAATCTTTTATTAGCCACAAGAGCATGTTTAGCTCAACAATGGAAAAGGAACACTCTCCCATCCGAATGAGACTGGCTTAACAAAGCATTTGACATTTATGAAATGGAGAGTCTCACAGCAACTCTCATGGAAACACACACACACATATTGATGCCAAATGGCTCGCCTTCATGGTATTTTAGAGGCAAGAGAGACCGGGAAGAGTCCAGTCATAAGCTATGGGATGTCTAAAGCAATGACGACAGAGTGAACTCTGGACATTAACTCACCTGCACGGCTTTTGATCACGCCACTGACGCCTCTGACGAGATACTATAGCTAGGAAATACCAGAAAGATCCCTGAAGTGTCGGGAGGGACTTTAATTGCTAATATGTCTTCTTAAATAGCTTACTTACCAGCACCACAAGCCCCCGTTTCAGGGCAACTATATTTCTGTGCCAAGTTTGGGGAGGAGGGGCAAATGTTTTTTTTTGTTCGCTTGTAGAAAGTAACTGAGCTTCCAAAATTGCGCTACTGCCTTAGGAGGTTTTATTATAATTTTTGTTTCGTTGCACACAGAAAAGTTTGAAAATGACTGGCTTGACTGTATTGTTTCTTTATAGTATCCATGTTGTCGGACTGTTGTGCATTTTCATTGTATGTTGTTTGTTTATGATTATTTTAGTGTAAATACAAATAAAAACCTAATGTAAAAAAAGGATATAAACTATCAATCGAGTGGGAAGAGGTATGCAAGAACTTTTTATTGTGAAATGAAATCACTGTGGAAGATTTCATCTGCTTTCCGTCAAAATTTAAACGAAAACTGATGAGTTAGACTGCACAGAAAACCGCCGAAGGTTATCTTAATATCATTTTTTCAGTTATTTTATCTATGATATCAGAGCTTTTAATATTTTACCACCTCATTTTATTAGACATTTATTGTATTTTTAAGACACCGTTTTTGAGATTTCGTTTTAATTTATATCACATGCGGAGAGAGTTTGTAGAGTTTGCCAGGTGGAGTTTGAGTCTTTGAAACATTTAATAATCAAATGCTTTCATTTGATTTTGTTAAGAAGACAATTATTCCTGAAATTTGTGAATTTGTCAGCTTGCCATTCGGCAGATTATTTCTGGCACTACATCTTAAACTTCCAAAGAACTGAATTGAGTTTTGCTGTATTAATTTTTTTAGAGATTGTTTTTAAAATGTTTTAAATGAATGTAATTTGATAATGCTGGATTTATATTGCAAAAGGTTTAAAATGATAAGCTGTATTGCAATAAATGAATATAATCATCCTTTTTATTATTATTATTGTATATATTGAGCGCTGACCTAGCTTCACGAGGCAACAGAGCGCTTTACAAAGGTATACAACAGTACAGATGCGTAACGGAGTGCTTTTCAAAGTTAACAACTAACAGATATACAGCAGAGGTAGGATACAGAGGGACACAGAGAAGGGGTATAGCTATACAAAGTAGCGGGGAGGAGAGGGGCAGACGGCGTCTAGCAAGTCCGAAGGCGAGGGGGGCGACGTGATGGCCTAGGTGTTGAAGAGGAGAGACTCCTTGAAGAGGTGGGTCTTAGTTCTTGAGCGTGGGGGCAATTCTGATGCTGACATGGAGGAAGTTCCATAATCTTGGGGCGTAGTCAGAGAAGGCATGTTTTCTGGTCCTTTACTTTTTCAGCAGTGAATTTTAAGTCTGCACATGTCCTGGCTTCTGGTGGTCTGCTGTATGCCAGAGATGCCAAGTTTCTTCACGAGATAGCTGGGTGACTTCATGGCGACTTCATTATAGATGATGCAGCGAGACTTGAAGGTGATTCGTGTATGCAGTGGGAGCCAGTGGTTGATAACGGGGTGATGTGGTTGTATCTGTGTAGACCCCCGATGCGGCAGGTGGTCGCTCGTAGGACACTTCTCAGGGGCACAAGGGAGGACCACAGAAGGCCTTCGAGGAGGGTTTTGCCCCCAACCAGTTGGGATAGAACCTGTGCTTTAATGGTATACCTAAAACTGTCTGAAGGGAGGGCTTGGCTTCCTGCAGGAGAGACAGCTGATACCAAGCTGTCCGAGTTTTCTTAGCTTTGTGTGTATTGAAGGAGAGATGTTTGTTGATATGGAACCCGAGGGACTTGGTGCAGGGGGTGAGTTTGGGTGTGAAGCCCTCAAGGTTCATGGTTGATAGCCAAGTCTTTATGTCTGGGTGTTCGTTGTTGTTGGTG
This sequence comes from Ambystoma mexicanum, assembly GCF_040938575.1. Lineage (NCBI taxonomy): Eukaryota > Metazoa > Chordata > Amphibia > Caudata > Ambystomatidae > Ambystoma > Ambystoma mexicanum. The sequence goes on along the minus strand of NC_090923.1, from coordinate 545,615,442 downwards.
AGGAGTAGGAGTTCAGTCTTGGAGGGGTTGAGCTTCAAGTATGCACTCAACATTCAAGACTGGATCAGTGAGAGGCAGGTTTTGAGACTGTGGATGTCCTTGATGGATCTTGGGGTATAGCTGTGTGTCATCTGCATATTGGTGGATGTGGATGTTGTGTTTGGCTAGCAAGGCTCCCAGCGGCTCCATGTATAGATTGAAGATCACTGGGGAGAGGATGTAACACTGCAGACTCCACAGGTGACGTATAGCATTGGCGATCTAGAGTAGTCCATCTGAATAGACTGCTGGTGGTTGGCGCGGTAGGACTTGAACCAGCGTAGGACAAGGTCGCTGATCCGCATGCACCAGTGTAGGGTGTCCATGAGCACCAGGTGCTCTACTGTGTCTTCTCCCCACTGGTCTACAGCCAAACATTCCTTGAATCCCTAAAAACGTTTTCTCTACAAATTAAATAAAATATACAGTGTGAAAGGGAGATGGCTACAAGGTGTTTCTGGAGATATGTACTATGCCGCTAGTTACAGGGGAGAAGGAACTGCAGACAATGATGGCTGCAAGGTCCTTTATCCCTTCATTTGACTACCTTCCAGGTGCGAGAGAGAAGCAGAGAGCGCAAGAGTGAGCACTCAAGCTGGCTGGACAGCTTTCAAATCAATAACGGAGGTAAGAGCAGGGGAGAGTAATTTTCTAGCATATTAAGAACTGAGCCAGAAGCCAAAAGGGAAGTGGCAGTTTGGGAAGCCAATAGGGAGGACACAGGAGAAGATCTTTTTGGAGAGTCTGAAGAGGAGCTGCAGAATGATGAGGAGATTGGTGCATCTGACTGCAGAAGGGCTTGAGAAGAGGCTGGGAGGATCTCTGGTGACTACAAGGTCTCAAACCTGCAAAACTGAAAAGGCCATTGAGACAGCTGGAGTCTATCACCTACTCCACACCAGGAGGGAACCTGATGAAGTCTATGATGCTGCTGGAGCCTCAAACCTATCCCATTGCTGCTGAAGTCTTACACCTACCTGAATATGCTGAGAGAACTCAAAACTCCCCCGAGACTCCTGGAGACTCACGTCTTCTCCAACAAACTCAGCTAGATGAAGACACCCTTACATTTGCTGAAGTGTCATTCTATGCAATCGCAAAACATGTAGGGGCTCATTTTACGGCGGAGATCCTTTACATGTAGACATACATGTAGGCAGTGTTCCTGCCGCCGAATTGTGGTAATATGCACAGCATAGGTGCAGGGAAAAAGGTGGCTTACATGCTTGTACGCTGCCTTTTGCCCTGCACTTTTGCACTCCAATGTGGAAATGAAGTAAATAATAATAATACATTTATTGTGAATTAGTTCAAATTTGAACTTTACACAAAAGATACAAATACATAAAAATCACATAAAACTTAATACAAACGTCACAATCAATATATACATTAAATGTGGAAATCATATATAATTACATAAAATTAAGTAAAATTATACATATATACACAATCAGACACAATACAGTGCGAAAATAATACAGTACAATGCCAAAATGGGATACAGGGATAAAGTGTGACATACTCCATTCTTATCCCATTCAACTCTACACACAAAGTGCCTAGTTCAGACAAACACTTACTACCAAGTACCAGATAACCATGGTAATAATCCAACCTCAAACTACAAGCTTCAGGCAGCAAACGTGGGGGCTAAATCTTAAAGGTTCCTAAGGAGGAGCCTCTCGCGTTACCTCTATAGCCGGCTGGGTGGGTAATAAGCTTTTAACTTTAACCCACACCCTATATAAAGCCAGTTGAGTCCTAATTGAAACCAAGTGTAAACAATAATCCCAAAAGGACTCGCCCTTAGTAGTCTCGTAATTGTTTACCAGCTTTCCTAGCATGCACATATACAACTGGCCCAAACAAGGGCACATAGTCGGGACATGCAGTTTCTAAGTGTTCTCCCTTTGCACAAATACGACAACTCCTGTCTTTAAGTAGAATACCCAGCCGTGGCCCAATGCCTGCAAGCACCTGTAACTGGTTCGTCCGCAGCCTTAACATAAATTGACATACCTCCAGATCTGGGCCTAATAGCAAGTATTGTTGGGGTTTTTCTTCATCGATGGATTACATGAGATATGGCTTCGTACCCCTTCAAAGTTGACAAATGTATATAGTTCTGAGCCCAGTCCGATCTATTCATTTTTTGTATAAAAGATTTTTTTTGATGAATAAATGGCATTAGCCGCTTCTTGTCATGGGACCAGTCTATATCAGCAAAGAGAGCTTCATTTAGCGGTTTATAGCTGTTTCCTTGGGGTGACCTTTCTTTATCAAAATTAGTGCCAGCCAGACTAAGCAATTTACAAGATACCGGGGAGGTAGCTTTCAGATAAAATACACCTCGGGCTCGCAATGCCATGCCTTTCAAAGATGTTAGTTAGTTCTAACCTAATATACTGAACAGAGCAAGCCGGGCCCAAACCCAGAACTGCTCGCCAGTACTGGCCCTCAAGTATATTGAGCCAATTCATGTCTTGTATAGCTAATGCCTCTAAGCCATACAGAATGGTGGGGACAAAGCACTGCTAGTAGAGTTTAATGATCCCAGCAATGCTAAACCCGGCAGTTCCTTTGGCAAATTTACAGGCCTGCAATGTAAGAAGTTTAGCCCGCCTCTTTTTTTGAGAGATGATCAAATTGTAATTGGGCTGAGTGTCAAATTCTAACCCGAGGTATGGGTATGTTTGATCGATACTTCTACTCCCAAGTCTAGTCTCAACTCCTGACCGACGGGGACCACTTCTGGTAATTACCAATATCTTGGTTTTCCTTAGATTAATGGTAAGTCCCAACTCCGCAGAGTAAAGAGACAGCTCCTCGAGCATGATCTTTACTCTTGACAATGTGTGGTCAAATAGAATTAGATCGTCCGCGTAAAGCATCCCAACAATAGGGGTGTCCCCCAATTTTGGGGGGCAATTTGCTTTAGCGGCCATCCGGGGTAACAAATCGGCTATGTACAGGTTATAGTACATAGGCGCGCCAACACAACCGTTTTACACCCGTATTGATACTGATGGAATCAGTGGCCTCTCCCTCATTGTTGAGTCTAACCCTGGCACTGTTGTTACTATGTAAGCTCATCAATACATGGAGTAACCAGCCAGGGCACTTCAAATTCCTTAGCTTGTCCCACAGGATCTCCCACTTGACTTTATCAAATGCACTACAAAAATCAACAAAGAGTAAATACAGGGTAGCGTTTTTATTGCTCAAGGTGTTATTAATCAGCAGGTCCAAAACCATAATATTATGGGCTGTCCCAGAACCAGGTCTAAACCCTGTCTGGGCAAAGTTCAAGATGGTATTTCTAGTAACCCAAAGTTCAAGTTCCTTAAGGACAAGTGTCATAAAGATGTTACTGGTTACATCGAGCATGGAGAGCAGTCGGTAGTTGCTAGCATTGCCTCGATCTCCCTTTTTGTGCACTGGTATGAACACCGACCTTCACCATGAGGCTGGAATTACGGCCAAACTACAGATGCGTGAAAATAATGTTAGGAGTACGTGTGCCCAGTTGTCCGGGTCGCTTTTTAGTACCACGTTTGCCAACCCATTCGGGCGAGGGGCTTTGGAAGGTTTAAGTGTTATAATAATCTGTTTTATCACTTTATGACTTAGAGGCAAGGGCCAAGGGGATGTGTTTAATACCATGGTAGAGGCAGGCATGTTTTCGTTAAAGAACTTATGCTTAATATATGCTACCCACTGTTCCTCACCAATTAATAATTCTTAGTCCCTGGTCCCCGCCAGCCTCACCTAATAGTTGCCAGATTCTACGGGTGTTTATGCTCACGAGAGTCTGAATGAAATACTCCCATTGTTCAGGTTTTTGAGACTTACGATAATAATAAAGCCATGTGCGATACCATCGCTTTATGGACTTGATGACAGTCAGGCTCTCTTGCAGGGTCCCAGTGTTAGTAAGGGCGAGTCTACAAGAACGAATTTCACGCCTCATTAGCCTTTTACGATCTCAGATCTTAATGTCAAACTTGCCCCTCTCGGCAGCTTTCCATTTAGTTTTAGGTGCCTGGCTATGCTTGAACAGGGACTGGGTAAGAGATAGTATCCTTACCTCCATCTCCTCTGGGGATTTACCCCTTAGTTCATTCTTCAGACAACAGCCCTCTGGGAAAATCAAGGTCCTCATTCTTTCAATATTAGACTGGGACCAACAGATCCGATTCCCTTAGTTTGTTGTAATCACATTGCCACAGACATTCCCCAAGCCTTTTCCCCCTCCCCCACTCAGGGACAGGACAACTGGGGCGTGGTCACTATAAATGTTAGCAGCAATGTGAATACCCATAACATTACCCAAGACACCTTCACAGACCACCATATCGTCCAAGACTGCCCTCTTGGTGCCCATATACCAGGTCGGTTGACCGGGAATATCGCTGGTTGTGCGACCATTTAGGATTATACACCTCCATTCATTTAAATAATCAACCCATACCTTGCCTTTAGAGTTAGAGGTAGTTTGTGGCAATTGGCTGAAATCAGATGCATTGTTATAGTTACCACAACCTTCTAAGTCCACACATCTCGCATTCAGATCACCACACAATATGATCGGGTGGCTTTCATGATCAGTATCCCAATTCATTAATATGGTGTCCAATTGCTCGAGGATGGACTCAGACTTCGATGTACCTGGAGGGTCATAGATGTTAATGATTAACAACTCTTGGGGTTTTCCTTCATTCTCCATTATGGTCGCTGCCACAGCTAATACATTACTACCTGGTTCGGGGTCATGTACAAGTCTCGGACTATATGATGACTTTATGCCTATTAACAGGCCACCCTTGGGACGACCACTTTCTCCCTTAGTGGCCTCTGATTGAAAGGACACATACCCATAGAATTCCACATCAAATGTAATCCAGGTCTCTTGTAACACAAAGATTTCATGCAAGAACAGGAATTCCTGTGCACTGCCCCCACTAAGCCAGTGATTAAACCCCCTAGTGTTCCAAATCACCACTGACCAAGTTCAATCTGAACAACTTTTAGAGGCAATCATGTTCTTTAACTATTCCCAGCCTTGTTTATCGTTGCATTTAACTATTGACTTTGATTCAGGTTTAGAGACCGTTGTTTGAGTCTTTTGACAAATACATTTAGTACATCCTTCTTCGTTCACATTCATCTTTGGCGGTTTGTCTAGAACATATCCCATATATCCCAAGGAAGCTGAGTGGAGTCTGATTAAAGCTGTTGTTTCAGGCAGGCTACAATGCACTTTAGTGATCATAGCATTCAGAGGTCTCAATGGCTCCACAAAATCAAAATCCCCGCTATTAAGTAACCTTAGGGAAGGGACCTTGTTTAGCAGTGACAGAAATGTAGCTCGATTCAACGGCCAGCCCTCAACAGCTGACTTAGGTGCAATAGTTAAAGTTCTCTGGGGTAACATCACTGAGTTAGTAGGCGATGGAGACACCGCGGAAGAGTCAGCGGAAGGATTGATAGTATTACTAGAAACCATATTTGTATTAGTCGATGGATTCTGAATCCCATACGGGGGTTCCTTTGGTCTAACTACCGGGTTAAGGTCTACTTGGACCTGTTTTGTAACTATGTCCTCTTCCTGAAAAGACATGGCACAGGCTGGGCCTTCCTCCAACAGCCAACTAGTGAGGGTGCCCACAGTTTGCGCCAACCGTCTTTTGCGTCTTGCAGCTCTTTTTCGTTGCTTTTTTGACATATTGACACTGCCGGGTCTAATTGTAGAATTTAAAACAGGATGACTCGCATCCTGATTATCTGGCAGTTCAATGCTGATCTTCTTTTTTGTCATTGGGAAGTTCTGTTTTGGCTGCTTCTCCTGACATTTAGTAAGAGACCCCTTATGAGGTCTGCCAAAGACGGAAGTGGGGGCCTGTCCGGATTTGCTGCCCTCGGTTCCACAATGATGCAATCTTGTGACGCACCTTTTGCAACAGGTAATTTCTGAGTAGCAATCTCCCGCAAGTAAATAATTGCCCTCTCTTTGTGTTGAGTTTGAGTTGATAAACGTTCACATATGCTTGCAATTGCAACTCCCTGCAGCTTCAAATCTTCGTGTATTGTGCCACATAATTTTAATAGAATTTTTACTGCAAAATCTAAAGTACTGTTGTTATGGTTTGCAGAAATCTCGTGGGTGCTATATTCATCCTCAGTAAAAGTACTTGAGGGCAAGGCGGTGCCATAGAACATATTGGGACTGGCAGACAGCCTGACTGCCCCTCCTATGTTGGACTGTTGGGGCTGTGTAGTTTCATTTGTTTCTATGGCCGTAAAAGGACCCACTACCGCCCACGAAGGGGGCGCTACACCCAGTGTAATCTCCTCCCTTGACAGCAAAGGGACTCGAATCTCCTCTACAAACGGAGGTGCCAGCAAGGAGGGCTGCAGTTGTGAAGACGCTATATCTGCCGCCTCTTCAATCCTCCCCCTTACATCAGGGGAGGTATGGTTTTGTAAGGCGTAACATAGCTGCAATAAGGAGTCATTATCCAAATCCAACGGTAGATAACTACTGTCTGCATCAGCTAGAGATGGAATCCCATCTGATGCTGGCAAAGTAGTTATCTGAGCAGCGGATTTAGTTGGGAAGAAGGCATCCAATGGGCCGTTTTTTTTGTTGAACTCCTCGGGCACTTTCAGACCTGTATCCCCAACCTTGTTGCCTTTCTGCAGCACCATACAGCTTCATCAGGCTGTTTAGTGGAGCGCAGTGCATAGGGTTTTTTCCCCTAATGCCTGCTACTTTACAGCAACTGGAAGCTTTCCCTGGCATTACCAATCCGTAAAAAACAAAAATGGGAAGAAGATAGGAAAGCAAGACCGTAAGGGGCGTGGGGAGGGCTAACCACAGACCAAAACGGGATTAAAACCCAGTCCACCCCTGGGCAGTAAACCGACCTTAAACTCACCAAGGGCACGTAATCTCTTCGTGGCTAATATGCCCAATGTGCAAGTGCTCCTAAACCCCCGCGTCACTCAGCCAATTGGGTTCGTCAAGCCGCACTGCTAGTAACAGAAAATCACTGACAGCCGCTTCCGACAAACAGGGGGTCCAAATGATCCATAGCACCAGGAGTGGAAGGTAATTGGACTTGCCAATGTATCCCTATTAGAAATTCACTTGTGTCATCTGTCCCAAGTAAGATACACTTTCGTACTTTACGCACCTTTGTCACCTCCACCACCTCCTCCTTTGAAGTTAGAGGAATTATAGACCGTAAAAATAGGGCATTAGATGATGGCAAACTGTACCCCCAACCTCCTGGTCCTCACCCAACTCCTACGTAGGGAACGTAGTAGGTACAGCAGGCGTGAATGCGGGCAAACCTCTGGCTCCGAAATTCGGAATCCAGCAAGAGCGGGGAGGAGCGAATGACCGTGCTGGGCACTCCCAGGGCCCGACTCCCCAATCCAATAAACGTTTTACGGCTTCACCCGGGGCGCAGACAGGGCTCGGCTCCTTCGATCTACTCCTTCGGTCCGCAGCCCGCGGACCGCTCGAGCGTTACGTTTCGAGCGAGGGACCCGGCACCCAGCCGAAGCACTCCCGATCACGTGACCGTCAAACCGTCACTTCGGGAAATAACGCGTTTGGGCAGCGTAAGATCTGCAGCCACTTCCGACAGTCCAACAAAACCGCTAAATGAAGTAAACCCTCCATGCCATGTTTACAACATTTACAATGGATCCCTACGGGTTTCCTGCCTTTTGCTTCAGCATAAACCAGACGGACCCCAATACGGATCCCCAGCATTTGCATCCACACGAAAATGCATGTGGGCGCAATTGGTGGAGGATTTGTATGGCGGAAAAGAAGGGAGCAGCGGATACGCAAGTTGTGTTCTGCCCCTCCTCTCTGCCATACAAATGCAGGAAAATAGGTTGTAACGTTAATGAAAGACGTAAAAGCCATAGCTTTTACGTCTTTCACTAACGTTACTCCCCGCCGTAAATGACGCCCCAATTGATTCGAAGAAGCCATTGAAACTACTGGAGTCTCACATTTACCCTACAACCTGATGAATGCGAATTTAATCCTAAGAGACAGCAACGTTTCAAGAGGTCCAGAATTAACAAGGGGTGAGGATAACTTTGAGACGGTTAAGTTACGATGATAATCTGAAAAACTGAGAACAAAATATTTTAAAATTACATTTCTATTTCTTATGTGTTCATTTGTTGGTATTCTACATTGCCAACTTGGGAAAGAAATGCCCACTGCTGGGAAGAAACCTTGCAACATTTATTTTATTTTTTTATTTATTACATGTGTTAAAATTTCAATAAATTGTAGCATTTTTATACAGGCTTACAGTTACCATCACATAGTACATATCTTATACTGAATTACAAATAAATCATGTGATCATATTTCTTATACTCAGTTACAAACGGTCACGGTAGCAGGTCACATTTTGTTTAAAACACTAGTTGCAGTTCTAGAGGTACATACGAGCCGTAGGGAATACATTTACTGTTTAGGTTTAAAGAAATGCGGTAAACCAGAGGCATTCTAGTACTAAGGTGGAGTAGGACTAGTTGAGGTTAATATTTGTTAAATAACCAAGTTTTCAGTGCTTTTTTGAATTTTAGTAGGGAGTCCTCATTTTTGATACTAATGGGTAGTGCGTTCCAGTGCGATGGGGCTAAGACTTTGAAGCTGCTTCCTCCTGCTCTACTGTATTTGTATTGAGGAACTTCCAAGAGGGCCAGTTTATTAGATTTTTTTCTTGATAGTGTTGTTGAGGTAGCTAGGCGCTTTGTTGGTGATGCATTTATAAACGGTGTTGAGTGTTTTGAAAATGATTCATGCTTCAATAGGCAGCCAGTGGTTTTCTCTTCTGATGCTAGATATATGTTCATATTTCTTTATACCTAGAGCCGCTCTAAGGGCTTTGTTTTGTAATAATTGGATTTTATTTAAATTGGTTTTTGGAGATTCCTAGCAATAGGATATTACAGTAATCCAATTTCGTTAGAATCAGCGCTCTGGCTAACATGATGCAATTTGTAGGGGTAAGAAATTGGCGGCTGAGTGAAATAAGTTTTGCTGTGTAGGCTGCGGACGAGGAGAGGGTTGCTATTTGTTTGTGCATAGTGAGGTTGGCATCTATATATACACCAAGAGTTTTAACTTGTTTGAGTATTGGGATCTGTGTACCATCAATGTTGATATGAGAGTAGTTAGAGTGGAGGGTGCTTATTCTTTTTTCGGAGCCCACAATGAGGACCTCCGTTTTCTCATCGTTAAGGCAGAGACTGTTTAGGGCCATCCAATTTTGAATTATAGAGTAAACTTTATTGATGGTGTTGGTGTCTTGAGTGTAGTCACCTGTAATGGGGATGAGGATCTGGGTGTCATCAGCAAAGTTGGTGTAGATGACACCCATATCGTCAAGAGCCGAGAAAAGGAGTTTAGTATATGCATTGTAGAGGGTGGGAGAGAGGCAGGATTCCTGGGGGACGCCTATAGGTACTACTATGGGGTCCGCTGTATAGTTTCCGATGGCAACTCTGGATGTGCGGTCCGTTAAAAAGGATTTGATCCACTGAGTCGCGTTAATGGAGAAATTAAAGTCTTTTTTTAGGGTGTCGCATAGTTTATCATGGTCTACCAGGTCAAATGCTGCTGATAGGCCTAATAGCAGTGGGGTTGCTAGTTTGCCTGAGTCTCTGATAGAGTCCAATTGGATTTTCAAATCCAAGAGGGCTGTCTCAGTTCTGTGGTTGTAGGTTATTTTGTTCGAGGTGGGATTGTATTTGGTTGTAGGCTAATTTGTCGATAATTTTAAGTAGGAAAGGGACAGTCGTTATGGGCTGGTAGTTCATAGGTACTAATGGATCTAAAGTGGGCTTTTTTAGTAGAGGGGTAACCCACGCCGCTTTAATGCTGGCTGGGACCCGATTGGTATGGAAGGAGGCATTTACGAAATTGGTAATTATGGGTGTGAGAGTAGGGGCACATAATTTGATTAGGTGCGCTGGAAAGTTGTCTCCTTTGCAGTTTGAAGCTTTAAGTTTGGATATAGTATTAAGTACTACATCATGTGAGACTGGTGAGAAGTTAAAGAGAGGGGTGGTGTCTACTATGTTTGTGGAGATTTGGTTAGGAGTGGAAGGCTTATCAGTAAGGAGTTTTCTTTTGGAGATGATTTTGTTTTGTAATAGTTTGATTTTAGATGCCAGGGCATCTTGGATGGTGGTGCACCATTCTTTACTTGGTTGGACTGGGTTGATTATGGGGATCGGATTCTCCAGCTCCTTCAGTATGGTGAACAGTTCTTTGCTGTCAGAGGATGCATTACTTATTCTGGTGTTGAAGGCATTTGCTTTATGGGTAATGATGGCTGATTTATAGATTTTGTTTGCAGAGTTGAATGCTTCCATAGCTTCTAAGGTATGGGCTTTATTTAGCCGGTGTTCAAGCGATCTTTTAATCCGTCTAAGAGAGATTAGTTCCTCGTTGAACCAAAAAGAGGATTTTTTTATCCTTGCGTTTGGTTTTGTTGACACGGGGTGCTAGGGTATCAATTGTACTGGTGAGACAATTATGATCAAATTCAGCTAGTACACAGGGGTTTTCGGTATTGATCTTTTTTATGTTGAGAGAGGTGGCTAATAGGGGGTTGAGTAAGTTTCCGGATGTTTCTTGTTACATAAGATTCCTCAATGATAGTTTTAGGTAGATCTGGTTCATTACACAAAATAGAGAAGTGTATACTGTGATGGTCTGACCATGGTATCGGGTTAATGGAGTCTATGGATACTATGGTATTGAGTGGTAGTATCCAATCTAATGTTCTTCCTTTTGTATGAGTAGGGGCGTTCACTAGTTGTGTGAATGCCATGCCTTTGAATGCACTGTGTAGTGCTTCTGCTTTGTGGTCTTGAGTGTCATTGAATCCTAAGTTCAAGTCCCCTAGGACTAGACATTTAGTATTCCGTTTAATAAGTGGCGTTAGTAGTAGAAGTATATCTAATTATGGCTGAGATTTGGCGTTAGGTGCTCTATAGATAGTTATTATGTTTATGGTAGTCTTATGGTTTGTAGCTAGTTTGGCTAGCAGGACTTCGTAACCGTCTGGGTTCTCAATAGGGCAAGTTTCTTATTTTGAGATGGGTTTTAGCAATAATAGCTACTCCCCCACCTACTGATTTTATTCTATCTGTCCTAAGGATGGTGTAATCTGGAGGAATGGCAATAGAGAGTGAGGGTCCGGAAGCTTGGTGGAGCCAGGTTTCCGTCACTATAAGTAGGTCAAGTTGTTGTTCCGTGATATAGTCATGTATTTCTGTGGCGTGAGCAGGTATGGACCATGCATTAATGAGTGCTGCTTTGAGGTGTATAGGAGGGGAAGGCTCTTGTGGTGGTTTGGGGCATTTAGAATGGGTCACTAGTGGAGGTGAGCTTCCTATGATGGCAGAGGTGGAGGAGGCACTTATACTAGGATGGTTTAAGAATCGGGATCTGAGTCTTTGGGTTCTTAAGGGTCGTAGTAGAGGGATTTGTTTTGTTTGGTTGACTTTAGAGCGGTTCGTGATCGGAGAGCATAGCGTGGTGACGGTCTGTGATCTAAGTCTGGAGAGTCTAAGTGAGCTGGGGGCTGGAATAGTCATCTTAGGTGGTTTATTGGTAGTAGTTGAGTGGGGTGAGCTGGTTCTTTGTGGCTTTCGAATCCCTATGTGGTCTGTAGGGCCATTGATCAACTGGTGATGTTGGGGGAATGGACTGGTCAGTGGCAGGAAGGGTGTGGGGCAGGGGATGGGGTGGTGGCGGAGGCATGCTAATCTGGAGAGGCCATTATCATGGATAATAAGGTGGGAGCCTGTGCAGGGTGTATCATACGGTACAATACAAAATGGAAACATCATGAGTAGTAACCAACCTGGCATGGTTTAGTTAAGTGAGGAGGGCTGGCTGGGTGCCGGCTAGCCGTAGTGTAACTGGAATGTCACACCTATGGAATGGGTCTGGGCGGGTAATAGAGCAGAAGGCTGCTACTACGTGTTTAAGGTTCTAGAAGTGCAGATCTAGGTAGCGACGAGGGTGTTTACTTAACACATTACCACTGAGCTAGGGGTACTAAATCAGTTATGTGCTGAGAAGTAATAGTACAGGCCGGGCTTCTTAACGACATTTCAGACGGTCTCAATGCGACAGTGCACCTGTGTGCTGGAAATGGCAATAGCAGAGCTAACTAAACACATCAAATAGTCTAAATGCGCCTGTGCACCTGTGTGCTGGAAATGGCAATAGCAGAGCTAGCTAACACATCAAACAGTCTAAATGCGCCTGTGCACCTGTGTGCTGGAAATGGCAATGGCAGAGCTAGCTAACACATCAGACTGTCTAAATGCGCCTGTGCACCTGTGTGCTGGAAATGGCTGCAGTAACAGTGCTAGCTCAAAACCTTGCAAACCGGCTATGTACTACTGTGTATATAGAGAATTAATGAATCAGTAGTAACATTGAAGAGACATGGCAGTGCAGTGTTTAAATGTAGTAAATAAGGCTAAATGGTACGATATGGTGTCTGGAGCAGTAGTGAACATAGTCAGGTAGTAAGTACAACACATCCATGCATAGGGCGGAACATATGGGATACAGGAAGAAGGTAGTGCAGTGCAAGTAAAACGCTATGCTTAATTGTTTTGGTACGAGTCACTGGTATGAATGGAAGGGTGCTCGTAGTATACTGTGGATGTTAACATTTAAGATTGTCAGTGGAGTGTCTCACCGTGATAGCAGTAATCCTGGAAAGGGGTTGAGTCAAGGCACGACAAGGGAGCTTAGACCTTGGGCAGCCCGCAGCGCGGCACGCTCGGTCAGCTCAGTCAGGTGCCTTTCTTCCTGTGCCTTCCTTCTTGGGCCGGCGCTTGCCAGCCGGCGAGGGTTATTGGCTAGTTAGTAGGACTGTCAGCCAATCACAGGACATCTGGGTCGAGGCTTTGTCTCCACATCCCTGGTCTTGAAATGCCAGAAGAGAAACAACTAGTTTCTCTTCTGGAATTTCCCACAACCTGGATCTGTTTAACTTGTTCTATTTCAGTTAAAAGCATAAACCTCTTCTACTAGAGCAACATCTCCTTTAGTAATGGCACTGCAAATCTCCATGCCACCTTAAGAGGTGAAATGCTCCATTACATCCTAAATAGATTATATATCTTATATCCTCTTACTACTATATTGCTCTGCTCGTATACTGAGGAACCGAGAACATTTCGCCATGCCCAGGATATACAAATAAAATGCTAAGGCTTCCCACATGTCTTTCCTATGTCCAAAACCACAACACTCCTACTCTGACAAAGCGCACTATTTAATACATGATCTTTTATTCACCCTGACCCCTTTACTCCACCCACCAAAGTGTGGAACCAACCTTCTCTGGCTTTATTCCTGATGCACCTTCTGCTCTTGCACAAGACTCAGCCTTCATTATGTTTATGTGGCAGCACATTGCTTGATCCTCATTCGAAATGGACTTCTGAGCGTTAATAACTCTTTGAAAAGAAACATGAATTGACAAATGTCACGCATTCTTGAATCACGCTAGGCAAACTAGCACATGAAATTGGGGTTGAGGTCATGGAATAGGAGCTAGACAGTGAAGAGGGGGGGACCAAGACAATATGATTAAACAATAGGAATTCAAAAACAGGAATAACAGAAAGAAAGAGCATAAAAGCAGAAAGGAAAATAAATCAGAAAATGGGAAAGATATGATTGGTTGCAATGGGTCAGCCAGAAGGGGTGGTCAGAGAATATGTCATGAAGGATTTCGAGTAGTGAGGGAACCAGAGCTGGCCCGAGCCTAGTTAGACCCAAATGCCTACCTCTGGTTCTGCTCAAGTACTTTTGTTTAAAAAGCACCCAAATGGAGCCAAGCTAAGCATCACCTCATCCTCTATTACATTCACAGAGTATTCATCTACTTGCACAGAGTACTTTGTTTATCTCTTACCAGGAAGTGCATGTTGGTGCCCAACTAAAGATGCAGTGGGAGCATGCGTGTACTGAAACCTGCAAAATTGCAAACTGTGCAACCAGAAAACGTGGATGCCACACTTGCCCAATCTATGCAATCCTGGGCAAATCACTCTACCTAAATGGTCAAATTTACGTTGGCTGCCACAAATAGGATCACTTAGAAGTGATTCAGTTAAATGTGTACTCCAGAAAAAGGTGCACCTATACATACTGAATTGAACTGCAGTGTTTTCTCCAAAGAAAATACAAATATTGATGGCTTATAATATGCACAGAACAGGCAGATGTATCCCTTAACTTACTCATTGCTTTGACTTATGAGCAATGTTTCCCTCCTAACAGAGAAATGATGTACAGTGAACACTGTTCGGTGGGCAATAGGATCTGTCTGTGGCATTTTCCCTTACTGTACAAGAAACCTACTAGGACAATTTCCCCAAACTCTGGGTTATGGGCAATGGCCATTGGGGCCTCCACATACTACACAGTGTGTGAATGAGGTGGTGGGAGTTCAAACTGACCTTGGGTAAGGGGTATGCTCTCCTATACATGAGGCTTCACACCGATCACACAGCCTTTTAGGTTTCACCCTCCATCTTGCACCATCCAGGACAGCTGGTTGCTTCTTCTTGTTCTCACTTGAGCCTGCTGAAAGACTGATTCCCCTTAGAAGCTGTGCCCAATAACCAGTTCCAAGTCCATATGAGACAACAATAATTATCTGACCTTTTCATGCAGTTTTGTTGTTGAGTGTTTAAGTCTTGAACGTACAGTAGCAAAACACAGGGGATTCTTTAGGACCACATTACTTTGCATTCTGGTACGTGTAGAGTTGATTTAGAGTGGTACAAAGAAAGCTATAATTGGGAATTAGTTTCTCAGAGGCACTAAATGGTGGGGCCCACGCGGCCAAACAATCTGCGAAGATGAGCCAACAACTAGGAGGCATTTATAGATGTATGTCCAAGTGCAAGGGACAACCACTAGACGTGATCACTAAGATTTATGGAGTACAAACCGTAGCTACCACTATGTACGGTGCACCCATTTGAGGTCTCCAGAATGCAGCTGAGATAGAAAGAAAGGAGACCAAAGTTTTCAAAAACCTGCTGGGGCTCCCGTCCAGTGCCTCTGGAATAGCAACGCACAGAGAACTGGGTGTGGTGTTCTGGGAGGACCAGTGGGCAATGGCTCCACTTTTATTCTGGGTCCGGTTATGGGCCAATGAACATGCCTCTTTTTGCCATTTCATCATTCATGCTGTGTTGGATAGAGTTGGATGGGAAAAAATTCCCTGGCTTGCATATGTTTCGAAAACTTTGGGGGAAGTTAACCTAAACTCACTCTTTCCGCCCGCCACATTAATCACCAAGAGGGTGGGGGCGCAATATAAAATAGCATTGGGTGGGATTGCAGTGAGGAAAAGAATCCTTGAGGAGTATGGCCACAGATCTGTACAATGTCACACTAGTATCAGTAGACTCACAGGAATACAACCCTACCTGAACTGGAGTCCGCACAAAAAATGACAGGTGGCTGATTACGAGGGCACGGTTTGATTCCCTTCGGTTACAAGGGAACACTTACAAATGCAAAGGCTTTCCCGACTCGGCGGGTTGCCCGATCTGTGGCCACCACCTTGAGGATCTATCCCACCTATTGTTTTTTTTGTGCAAGATATGCCGGCATTCGTAGAGCGACCTTGATTCCCGCCCTAAAGAAGACAGCGATACGTTCGCACAGGGCAGCTCTCGTGTTTCTTTTGAGTGCCGACACGCCCTACACAGCGTGGGCACTGCTCATGTTTTTGAAGAGAGCGATGTTCTTCAGAAAGGGCATATTAAAACTGCAAGGTGATGCTAGCTAGTACTATGAATTTTATAACAGTTTTTATCAATTGGTATTTAAAGTTTATTCTGTGCTTTTAACTGATGTTGTTAGTGTTGTTATGGGGCCATTATTTATGAAACTATACGACCAATGATCTCATTGCAGGTTATCCATTTTGAATGTTCATGGTTCTTAATTATTTAGAAGTTTTGATGAAACTGTAATTTTATATGTGCATAACAGTGTTTTTTGTCGTTTAATGGATTTTTTATTAATCCGAATAAACTTGTTTGACCTATAATCACTCTTTTTCCTTACCATCATAAAGTTGTATATATTGGTCAGGTTGGTTATATTTTGTGATTTGCGTGATTTTAAGTCATTTATTTATAACAAAGCATTGTTTTTTCTCCAAAAAACCCTTCTTGCACACACATTTATATCAGCTAGGGATGATAAGATACGTGCAGACAGGGATCAAATTCCATTTTATAGAAAGTGTGTGATCCTGGAAAATATAATTTCATTTCACGGTGCTGTACCTTTCAAAATTGTCAGACCAGGTATACGTTTCCTATTATGGGGGCATGGAGGCAGGACACATCAGGTATGTGTTTGTGTTGTGGGGGGCACGGAGAAGGATATCAGTTTTTAGGGTTTTGGTATAGTGGTTGAGGATGAAGAATGGCAGTTGTGAATTTTGTGTGAGGGTGGGGAAGCAGGCGGCAAGATATGCATCTTTTGCTGGCTCCGCTCGCATTTGGCTCTTAGAGCCAAGCCAATCTCTTAAATCCGTTGGCTCTGCCACCTCTAGAAGGGTCTATAGTGCAAAAATAAGTACACAAAGGAAAGAGTAGGAAAGATAGAAAGGAAGGCATACACAACATGCAAATACTGCATGTAGCTGAAAGACAAAGCGAGCCGAGGAGAAGGGGAAGGATGGGTGAAGACAGTTAACAGTTAAAGAGATATATTGCTATAGGTAACAGCATTAAACTATACACATACACGTTATCATTCAGGTCCCTTCAAGCTTGAAAACTCACTCTGCATATCCTGTGTCCCACAGGAGTGGCCAGTCCTTAGACGAGGAAGAGACAGGCCTAGATCCCAGTGTCTTTCCATCTCCACACGCTGCAGGCAGGAACCGAGGCCTCCTGGGGATGGCAGTCCTCTGCTGTACCAGCTTCCTGGCGTGGGAGCCTCTGTCCCCTTCTTTTGGCTCGGACCTACGTTTGGCGAAAAAAACTTTCCTAACCCAGGTGAAAGACATTTAAATACTTCCAAGAAAACAGGATCAGCATTCTCTTATGCCCTGATCGCTTGAACTCCTCCTTAGCTCGCCCTTAGACGCTCACTCATAACCTCTGCTGTACTCTTCTTTATCATTCTAGGCTCCTGTAAGTCAATCACCTGTAGTGCAATCTGGACTGCGTCCAATTGCTCACCATGCTCGCTTAGCTTCCTCATCTCCTGCCTCTCGTAGAGTTTCTACTCCGGTCACTGTTTTTTCCCTTTCACCTTCCCTGTAAACCATTTTCTGTTGATCGGGTCATGCGAGATCTCCCTCCCTAAGTGGCTCTTAGTTCTGAGCAGTCTCATGCTATATGTCTATACATACGCACAAGCAGGTGGCATTTTCACTTCCTCATTCAGACAAATCCTTACAATCTGATTTGTTACTGGATTGAAGTTTAATAGGGCTGCATTGTTTCCCAGCTAAACACACCACTTAAAGCCAAAGTAATGTTGGACCAATGCCATGAAAAGCAGCGAGAACTAGAAAAACAAGTTACTGCCTGGTGCGCCGAGAAAGGGAAAGTAAAAGCGGTGTGGTTCTGTGATAATGAGCATTTCCAAAAAGTAACATGTCTGCTAATGTGTGTATGTAGTACTTCCTGTTTGCACAATAGAATAAATAAAATAATATAAAGTTGTAGATACCAACCTAAACCCTATTTATCTGTACTTTTATTAGAATTATGTGAAAATGGTAAAGACAAGGGTTGGGTATTCCACTACTAAGTAATAGATGTATTTACATTTATTGTCAGGTTGTCATTTCCAAAGGAAATAATTTATGGAATAGGCAATGGCAGTCCTAGGGGAAGGTGCCTTTATATAAGACCATTGTTTGGCTGAGTGTACCAGGGTCAGGGACTGGAGGAAATAATTTCTTTTAACATCGACAGTCTGTGGTCAGCATTTACACGTTTACAAATGATCATCACCAACATCAATAACTTTATTTCTGCCTTAGGCCATAAAAGTACATCATGGCTAAAATAAAAACATCAATAGACCGAAAAGAGATATATATAAATAGTACATTCCATCCACATTAGAGCCAAGTCGGTAACAGTGACCCTTGAACCCGGCTGTGCTGCGACAGACTCAGTTCCCAATAGGGACTTATTCACATAAATTAGAAAAAAACTGCAAATTCATCGATTGTACATATGGGCTGAATGCTTCAATCAAATGGGGTTGCCCAGTGTCCTTTTCCCCAGGGGGACTGCCTTAGCACCAGAGAGCACAGGCCATAGTGGCCTATGATCAGTAAAAGTGTCGACATTATTTGGTGGGTGGGCTCTGCTCCGACTTCTATCACGCTGTTTTCTGGGGAAAGAGGTTCACTAGGTGCTTTCGTCTAGTGTTTTCGTCGGTGCTCGGCTCGAGGTGTGTGCTGCGGCATGTATGCTCAGTGGAGCTTTTGGAGCTCTGTTGCTGGAAGTCAAACACCCTCCAAGGTTGAACAATATTGGTCGATGTGGAAAGGAGCCCCTGCTATGAGGCCTCCAGTTGCACCATGAGCACCCCCCTAACCCCACAGAAGACACAGCAGACTCTGCATCCCGTCCGGCTCCACGCATGCTCCGACAAGTGCACGTGACGCGCCCCATTTATTAATTTCCACACGCAACTGTTACGTCACTCCGCCATGCATGTCTGTTAAAGGAACACCACACACCGCCTTTTTCATGACAACAACATCGCAAAACACGTGGCAAATCACACCCTCTAAATGAACAGGTAAAAGAGTCTCCAGCAAACTCCAGGGTGCTCGACTCAGGGATCAGTACATAGTTATTCAGGCTGGCAGGACTCCCCCTCCCAGTTCGTTGGGGATACCATTGGCCCACTTACCAGCTCGCCCTCTCCTCACCTGCATCCCCTTAGTCTAGGGGAACCTGAGAGTAGTCAGTCCCACCACCTTCATCAGGCTCTTCGGCACAATTTTTTCCCCAGGGATGCCCCCAGCTGTGTGCCATCTCCCAGCCGCTTGAAGAAACGGACATTCTTGGTAACAGTGGCATTTCCATCTGAGGCTGTCACCATGCACCCCTTCATTGCAATCACGCCTCTGGGGCTCTGTTCGTATGTCGACAGCTTCCCTTGGGGGTACCTATTTCTCACTGACCTCATCTCCAAGAGCTAACTGGTGCTGTCTAAGCCCCCTTCTCATATTCGCGCCCTCGTTTCTGTACCTCCTCTCCTCCTCCACTTTGGCGTCATCAATCACAGCCGGCTCCCGGTCCCCTTCAGGCAAGAGGCATCTCTTAAACATTGCTTCCGGTCGAGCAATGAGGAGTTGCCCGATATTACCTTAATAACTGGTAGAGGGCCCTTTGAAGACAATGTACCTGCCCATGTGCGATCCTGAACACCTTGGCTGAGGGTCCTCATGAACCGTTCTGCCTCGCCGTTGGCCCTCGGCCAAACCAGAGCGATCTTCCAATGGTGTTTTCCATACTCCTTCATGAATTGGCTGAAGCATTCCCCTTGGAAGGCCGGTCCATTGTCCGAACATAGGGCCTGGGGTAGAGCATGGGTCGCACAGATCTTTTCCGGCGCCATTGCCACATTGTCAAATGACACGGAGTCCAGGAATTCAACTTCCGGGTACCCCGACCACTGATCCACCACCACCAGGAAATAGAGGCCTCTCCCCGTTGACCCGAAGTCTGCGTGCACCGCCTGCCACGGGCATGTCCCTCGAGGCATGGACTCAATTGGGGGGTCCCTCTATACCGGGGATGCCACCTGGCACCACACACAGCCTGCTACAAACTCCTCTACCCTCCCTTCCAGATCAGGGAACCACACTTTCAGCCGTAGTCAGGCATTCCTTGGTGGCCTTGCGCTAGATCAATCACCTGCTGAATCTTGTTGGCAGGCACAACCCTCCTGCCCCCCGACACCACAGAAGCAGCCCTGAGTCCGAGAACGCCAGCTCATCTTGAACCCTTCATAGCTGCGCCAGAGTCACTCGCACCTCCTGAGTTCTCTTACCCAGTTCTCTTACCTAAGCCCTCCAGGATTGACTTCCATTCCCCTCTCAGCAGTGCATCCCTAACACTCATCACTTTCTGACGCCCTCACCAGTTACTGGATGGTCATTGAGTTCGAGGGGGCAGACTCTATAATGATTTGTATATGCTCATTGGCCTCCTCGACGCTGATCGCGTCCTCCACTTCATCCTTGTCCTGGGGGTGTTGTGACAAGTAGTCAGCTGCGTTGTTCGCCCCTGGCCGGTACACCAGCGACATGCCATAATCCAGCAGCGCCAGCATCCATCTCTCAATCCGGGCTGGTGGCTTCGACGAAGAGCCTGCCATGATTTTCAACAGAGGCTTGTGATCTGTCACCGGTCTAACCAGCACATATAGCCAAACATTCTTGCACCCCTACAGCACCGCAATGGCCTTGTGCTCGATCTGTGAGTATCTCTGTTCGGTCTATGACAGAGCACAGCTGGCATATGCAATAGGTCTCACTTCTCCTTTGTTGTCCATCTTCGTCAGAACCGCTCCCAGACCAAACGGACTGGTGTCTACCACCCCCTCGGATGGAAGAGATGGGTCGAAGAACACCATTGTATCTTCAGCCGCAAGGGCTCTTTTTACATCCTTGAAAGCTTCTTGCTCAAGAGGGCCCCACTGCCAGGTGGTATACTTCCTCGTGAGGCTCCTCAGGGGCTCAGACGCATAGCCAGGTTCCTTATGAACTGCCCGCAGTAGGTCACCATGCCCAGAAAACTGCATACTTCCGTCACATTCTCTGGGGACTTGGCCTCCATTATGTCCTTAGCCTTGCTGGGGTCAGGCGACACCCCTCCTTCCTTACACACAAAGCCAAAGAACTCAATGCTTGTCTTCAGGAATTCACACTTCTCTCTATGCAGCGTTAGGCCCAGTACATGTATACATTACAGGGCCCTCACCAGGTGTGCCATGTGCTCTCCCTCCAATCTGGCAAACACTAGGATATCATCACTGATATTCAAGACACCTTCTAGGTCTCACAGAGCCCCTCTTATCAAGTTCTGGAACACCTCAGCAGCTGACAACCCACCGAAGCGGAGGCACTTGTATCGGTACAATCCTTGGTGCGTCGTAAATGTTGCGATATACCTGGAATCGAGGTGTAACATGACCTGGTGGTATCCAGCCCTCAAGTCCAGTTTGGAGAAAAACCTTGCACCCTGTACCTCTGCGATGACGTCCTCAATCGTAGGGGTAAGGTGTATCTGCCTCTTTATCACCTTATTGGGTAATCGCAAGTGCACACAGATTCTGACGAAGGCAGTTTGGGTTTTTCGAGGGGCGACGGGTCGGATGGACTCGTCAATGTGCAGTCTTACTAGCTCACCGACCATCTGGCCAATCCCCACAAATAACTCAGCAAATCTTTCGAAGATCACCTGCACATCTTCCACATACATACTATACGTGAAACTGACAATTCCCAGTGCTTCCGCCGCGGCACAGCTCAGGAGAGTGTTGGTACTCACATCTGTCACAAAGAAATGTGCCTTGATCGAACCACTGCCATGCTCCACCTTCGACAAGAATGCTCCCACCAATGGGATGGGCTGATCTCTCCCGAAAGTGAAAATGCGTGCCTTTGGATGTTGCAGTGTCATGGGGTCCTTTATGGCTTCGTAATGCACCCTGGCCATGACGTTGACAGAGGCGCCCGTGTCCACCAGCACCGGTGACCCATCCACCTGCACCATACATTTCGGCTGCCTCCTGGCCTAAGCTCTCAAAACACTCACACTGGAGATAAAAAAAATATTCTCCTCACCTCCCTCTTCTTCCACGTCCTGGACGGCTCCTTCCTCCTCCTGATCCACGAGGGACGCATTAGGTGGGCGCTGCTGTCAGAAAACCTGGCCCAAATGGGGCCTCTCTGGACCACTACCGCTAGCGGAGCCCTGCACATTCGTGCATAGTGGTCTACATTCCTGCATCTCCACAGGATTTTCCCTTTGCGGGACACTCCGTGGGGTGCGGTAGGTCATACCCACACTTCAGACACAACTCAGGCAACCTGTTTTTTCTGTCCCTCTGTGGTCCAGCTGGCTGCCGTGCCCCTCTTGCTCCTTGGCCACTGGCTCATACCTCCTTCGTCTTTCCGGGCCATATCGCTGCGTCCATCCTGGATGCACGTGTTTCCGCCACCTTATGCGACCGTCCGAGTTCAAGGATTCAGGGCACCGTGTGGCCAGATTCACGTAGTACTTGATGTCGTAGCTTGCCAGACACACATCCTTGGATCAACTGGTTGTGAATCATGTCCTGCTCATTGTCCCAGGCGCACATTGTCGGCATGCGCCAGTGGCGGCCATGAAAAGCGTCCGACTCATTTTTCTGTCTTGCACTACACATTACGAATTATTGTTTGCGAGAGGCATGAAATGTTCACATAGCGCATTCTTCACCTCAAAGTAGGACTCATTAACT
The DNA here is from genome assembly GCF_040938575.1 of Ambystoma mexicanum. Classification (NCBI taxonomy): domain Eukaryota; kingdom Metazoa; phylum Chordata; class Amphibia; order Caudata; family Ambystomatidae; genus Ambystoma; species Ambystoma mexicanum. Next base: position 545,592,800 of record NC_090923.1, on the reverse strand, counting down.
GTTTGCAACGACTGGAAAATCTGATGCACTGCTGCGCCAGCCGAGTACACAAGTATAGCCACCTTGCTTTCCTCATCAGTCTCCCCAGTGGCTTTGAAATACATATCCATGCTGTCAATCCACGATTTCCACCTCCAGCCCAAGCTGGATTGTGCCCATGAGACATCAAACTCAGGCATTGGGGCCAACGTACCCTGTTGGCCCGGGGCTCGGGCACCTCCCAGCACAGCCTGTGCAGCTCCAACAGGGGCACCTCCTGCATTCTGGTCCTCATGTTAGTGAGCGCACAAGCCCCCCTGCCTTGCTAGGGTTCGCAACCCACACCGGAACCAGAGGAGAAAGAATTCTACAGGGGTATCCTGCACTACAAAATGTCCTGTAGTCCCCAATATGGCACGCCCCTCCACACTGACCAGAAGAGCAGTTGCAAAATTGAGCGCCTTGAAAAGCGTGAGGAGTGTTCCCAGGAATGCCCACCCTCAATTCCTTCACAAGCTGCACCCAGCATCAAAATGACAGAGGAGAGAAAAAGAAGAAAAAACTCTCTCTCATATGTCCCCCAAAGCCACACATTCCCCTCACCTTCCGACTTCCAGATGAGGGATCCAGATACCAACGTGCTGAAATTCACCCATGTGGGATGTCCATAAATGTGGCCTGGGGTGCACGAGCACTGCTGTAGGAAGCCGCAACCTCCTTAGCCAGAACAACATAAAATGGCGGCCCAAAATGCTGCACACGCTGGTTCGGCGAGCATGAGAAGAAATCATCCCTCGACCGTAGCTTGGATCTCACTGCCGCCTAGACCAGCTGGTCCGTCCATGCATGGACGATCACCTCTTCACCAATGTGGAAAGGAGGCCCTTGCTATGAGGCCTCCAGTGTGCACCGTGAGCCCCCTCTACCCCACAGAAGAAACAGCAGACTCTGCTTCCCGTCTGGGCTCCACGCGTGCTCTGACGAGCAGCCGTGATGCACCCCATTTATTAATTTCTACAAGCAACAGAGTTACGTCAATCCGCCAAGGGACACCACAGTGGAAGGGGCTACTTGAGAGTCACCTAGATCTGACGGCACTTGCCTTGGTAATTAGGTTTCCTGATTAACGACCTACGGTCCTTTCAACCCCCACAGGACTTCACAGCGTTGATCTGCAGGCTACAAAGCGAGCAGACAGGTGTGTGTGTGCTTAACGTAGGCAGGAGCAGGTTAGGGGTTGTGCAGTATTCCAGCTGGGCAACTGGTGGGCGCCCGGCTTACGTGGACTTCGGCACCTCTTCTATTTGAAGCTTATTGCAGCTGGGGACTAGTGAGAAAAAGGGTTTTTTGTCAAAACTTTAATCTTTGTACCCTTTGAACTCACTGCAACCTCATCAAAATGAAGAAGCAGAAGGTGTCTAAATATGGTTTACGTAGTGCCATGACAAAGGCAAAGAAACAGCTTTGATTCGGTTCCCCGGCCCTCTCCTAAAAAACATTATTTTGGCATCCAGGAAAGACTCCTTAGCTAATAATGCAGCCGAACCTGTGCAAACCACCTCGTTAACTAATAACATTGTTACGGTTAGTAATAATGGCGAAAGTGCAAAAATCACTGATTACTACAAATTGACTACTGACGGCAGTACTCCTGGTAACAACAGAAATGCAACAGGAGTTGGCTTGGTATCATTAATAAGCTCGTTGTCTGATAGGGGAGGGGAACCCATTGAGAGTGTGGTGTGCTCCCCAACCATCAACAACAATATCTCCTTATCGAAGTTCTACATGGAACTACAGGAACTAGCAGGAAATACGGGGCAAACAATGACTTCCGAACCTAAGTATAATAACGTGATTTGTACGCAACTTTCAGTCACACTATATTTGGAATGCTTACTATCAAGTACATCATGTTCCTTTTCAAGTAGTAGTAACTGTGACACAGCCTCTTTGGTGCAAACTAGTTCACCTAGTGCCATTCCTAGGGATGTCACTTATTCAACCTCTACTTTAAATGATGTTGCCTCATCTGTCAATGCTCTATTCGAATCTATGCGATCACTGCGCCGTCCGTAACTGCGCCGATGGAAATGTCGACACCAGTTATGGTGCGGCGCAGTGATCAAATAGATCACTTTACCCATGTCGCCCACCACGCATATCCCTACCCAACTCCCCCACCCCACTTACCTTTACGGCAGCACAATGCTGGGTGCGCCGCTGACTCCCCGCTATCCCTGCGGCACCGGTTCCTCCTACTTGCGTGGGTTGGAGCTGATGCGGCAGGGTGCTTTTTTTTTTGTTTTACTCTCTTGTCCCCCGCTTACCAAAAGGGTAAGCGGGGGACAACCCTGCAGCCCTCGACTCCCGTTACAGCCTCCAACGAGAGCAGGGGACAACCCTGCAACCCCTGCTCTGCTTGAGCGCAGTAATGGGAGTCTGTATTTTGTGTACCCCCAAAGTCGCAGTGACTGTGGAGGTGCACAAACGAGGGTGACATTTTTGTATATTTCCCACTATTCTCTTTATGCTCCAAGATCACCAATGAACAAAACGATTTGGCATATCCTTCGCCGGATTGTTGGCATGATTCTTGTAAATCTTCTAATGTCACATTTTCCATCAGCAGAGATGCATCAGCTCTGATATGTTGAACATTATACATCAAGATGAAATTATTGTCGAACAGGATTCAGTGCCGAATGGGCAGGATGCATTCAGCCCGCAAAGTTCGAAGGTCATGCTATCACAAGTGGAGGAGCTGGCTGATATGGCCTGTGATTTGAGGGTGACTATTAACAAGTGCAACCAGGGCAGAAAAAAACAACAGGTTGTGGAAATCAAGTCTGGCAAGCTAGTAAACCCGACTTGATACACTATTGGAAAAGTCTACGTGAGGTCTGGCAGGTTAGTGAACCAGACCCAACAAGAGACTGGGAAGGATCATTTGTTTGTGTTACAGACTCAGGAAGAGGTTCCTCCAGCAGAGCGGGGAACTGTGTTATCTTTAAGCTTGGCTGAACTTGTGAACAGTGAACATTGAACTAAACATTATTTTTCCTAAGAGCTGCGCTTTGGTGTCAGCATCTAGAACGGGAGAGGCCTTCTTCTTTAAGAAGACACCCCCTTTTCTCTAGTTAGGTTGAAAATGTAAGGGGCGGAAATAGGTTTAGACACAGAACGGTGGACATTTTTGATTGACGGACACCTTAACCTGGTGCTTAGTATTCTTTTGTTGAGGCAGGGCAAACCCTCATAGTGATTAGGGACAGTTAGGCCTTTTCCCAACCACCTTTCCTTTTTTTTTAAAAATAAATAAAAGTCTTTAGCCCAAACAAATATGGCACCCATGTCTCGTCTCTCTCCTTCTGCACCCTTACACATGCTAGACCTGGTTAAAAGGTAGATAACATCCAAGTATTCACGCCATTCTGGTGGCACTACCACTTGAGGTCCTTGTAAAGTATCTCACATAGATACTGAGTTGGATACAAACTCTCCAGAGCGTTACCCAGTCCAACACAAAGTCAATTTCCTGCTCTAGAGTGAGGATAATGATCAGCACAGTAATGCACCCCACTGTAGTTCCCCATTTAAACCAGTCACATGCGAATTCAAAGTTTTGTTCCAGTTTGTGCAACCTTTTAGAGATAGAGAAATTATGTCTATCAGGTTTAAGCAAATCAATAACCATTCATATAAGATCACAATCATCATGATTATGGTCTATGTAATGCTGGACCAAGGGAGCCGAAAGATTCTTTGTTGCAGATTCTTGATCTGTGTTCCCATATTCAAATGGATACCTTTCACGTAGTCATACCAATATACACTTTAGAGCATGGGCAACAGATCATATATATCCCAAGTTCTCAGCATCATATTTGTAATTGGGCTGGTATATGTCCTAGGGCGTCTATCTTTTTTAGGGAGCCAGAAAACTTTTTTAAAGACATACCGATCACTGCAATGTTCATTAAGACCGATTTCTTTTTGGTTATCAGTTGGGAACATTTATATATTACTCATAATTGTTTGCCATTATAAGCCTCAAAGTCTGGAAATACAAGTGCCCATGAGCCTATGTGCCCTCCTAAGTATGTTGGAAATAGAGGATTTTCTTGCCACCCCAAATGCAAGCCAGACACAACTTTCAAAGGCGGTTACAGAAAGGTTTACCGATACCCAGAGGTAATTCCTGAAATAAAAAAGTATGCACATTTTGGTAAGATTGATATTTTAACCATTTTAACCTTTCCTACGAAGAGTATGTTCATTTGTTCCATTTGCAGAAAACCTTTCTGGTTTCTTTAAGTAACCCTGGGTAATGACTGCATAGAGTATGTCTAGTGTTGGAGTAATATGTACCCCATAATATTTAATGCTCTTAATCGCCATTTTGAATGAGGATATCTGTTGAGGGCCTTGAGCTGTGCTCTGACAGAGCTGCGTTTAGCATTTCCAACTTATGTTTGTTATAATAATAATAATAATTGTTCTTTTATGATGCGCTTAATAATGTAGACCAATTTCTAAGACCGGGATTTGGACAAATGCGTTGCCCCAGAGCTATCCTTCCGGCCTAATTTTAAAGCCTGCTCCTGCACCAAATTGTTCAATTTCCCTCAGGAGTGGTGGTAGGGATTGCCTCAGGTAGCCCACAGATATTCGGATGTCATCTGTTCATTTGTTCCATTTGCAGAAAACCTTTCTGGTTTCTTTAAGTAACCCTGGGTAATGACTGCATAGAGTATGTCTAGTGTTGGAGTAATATGTACCCCATAATATTTAATGCTCTTAATCGCCATTTTGAATGAGGATATCTGTTGGAGGGCCTTGAGCTGTGCTCTGACAGAGCTACGTTTAGCATTTCCAACTTATGTTTGTTATAATAATAATAATAATTGTTCTTTTATGATGCGCTTAATAACGTAGAACAATTTCTAAGACCGGGATTTGGACAAATGCATTGCCCCTGAGCTATCCTTCCGGCCTAATTTTAAAGCCTGCTCCTGCACCAAATTGTTCAATTTCCCTCAGGAGTGGTGGTAGGGATTGTCTTGGGTAGCCCACAGATATTCGGATGTCATCTGCAAATAGAATTATATTATATTCTAGCTCGGCAAACCATAAACTCTTAAGCTCCCCGCATCGCCGGAACTTGTTTGCAAATGGTTGCATGGAGAGCACGAAAAGCAAGGGAGACAAGGGACATCCCTGTGTAGTGCCACTCTGTAGGGGGAAATGGTTTAGATAATATCCTTTTAGTGTACAATCTGGCCACCAGATGTTTGCAACAGGCCTGCATCATCTGTGTAAATATGGGTGCAAATCCTATTGCAGACAGGGTGCTGGATAAAAAGGACCAATCTACCCTTTCAAAGGACTTTTCGGTGTCAAGGGATTTTAGTATTGTTTTTTTTGCATTTTTTCAATTAAGTGGGGAATCCTTCTGGTGTTGTCAATGAATTCAGCTTAATCAGGTCCATTAATTGTGGCATATATTTTTACGGACGGTTTGCCAGAATTTATGTATAGATTTGTATTATCAAGGTACATTAAGGCTATTGCGCGGAACGATCCTCAATCGGGTCTTTACCCTGTTTTGGTAGGACCCCAATTTTGGATTCATTCATGTTTGGAGGGATGGAGCTTGAATTAGTGAATGAGTGGTAGAGCTTGGTCAGAACTGGGGCTAGAATTGTTCTATGGCTGTTGTAGAAGGGTCCTTGTGGGGTTGTAGTGACTTTATGGCCGTTTTAATTTCTGTAATAGTGACATCTGCCTCCAACTCTTAGGCTTGTGAACATTTCAGTGTGTGTAGGCTTGCTTCTAAAATGTATTCATGTTGGACTACCTAAGGTTTGGGGTCCACGATGTAAAGGGATTCAGAGTAGGGCCGAAATGCTTCGAGCTTGCTGTCCTCAGATGAACAGAATTGGCCTGAAGGGTGTGTCAATTATAGCGAGAAGCTTGTTTTTGACAAAGTTGTGCAAATTTAACTGGCATCTCACTGCTTTTAATTTGTGCAGAACTATTTGGGCAGAAATATTTTATTTTTATGGAGTTCTTATAGGGATCTTAATTCCATCAGGAGAATTTCTTCATCTTTCCTCCGAACCTTTTTCTTGTTTCCCAATAAGGAAATAGTTTCTCTGCAGATTACAGCTTTGGGGGTGTCCCAATTGTTGGCCTCTGAGGTGTCAAGTGGAGCTTGTCAAGAGGAACCACTTGAATACGGTTAGCTAATTATTGTATTTATAAGGGGTTCCTTATTACGTCAGAATTGAAAGTCGAATTCACGAGGAAGTGAGATTTTTCTCTTTGGCGAACAGTAACCCGCACTGGTGCATGGTCAGAAATTGTGATTGGTTAGATATTTGAGTCTAAGTGTTATGGATCAGTTGTGTTTACGAAGATCATCTCTATTCTTGTAGGGGAATAATGGACATTAGATTTACAAGATAAATCAGAGACCTCCTTATGTTGCGATATCCATAGATTGTCTAAGCCCAGTTGTTTGAATCTAGACCTAAGGACCTTCGACACAGCTTCAGTGGTGGTGGTGGATTTGGATGATCTATCTAAGGTAGCAGACTATACCAGATTACAGTCGCCAATCAGCATTGATTACACTTCAGCATAGCTTTTGAGTTTCTCACGCACGCTCATTAACATTTTGTCCTGGTTTGAGTGGGGCGCATAGACCGTTGTCACCGTCAATTTAGTGCTGTGTAAAAAAGAGCCCCCAATATGATATGGTTGGTCGTTGTGAAATGCTAGCACCACACCTGCTGTTTTACTTGCAGAGGAGGCATGCCAGATACTAGTGAGACGTTAGGTTTCAATTGCACAGGTCTTGTTTCAACAAATGACTCTCTTGGAATCCTTGTTATGACAGGTGCATTATTAGGGTGTGTTGCTTGACCTTGGCTCATTTGTTTGGGCAAATAAACCCTCCCTGCACAATCCACAAAATAATTGTAATCATCCATTCCTATTTGTTATTATCTTGTTTGCGTTTCTCCCCTTGGAGACCTTTCCCCTCATTTATGCATGCTATTTTGAAACCTGGACCCTTTTCTAAGAAATCTGTTGTCCCGCCATCCAACCTACTGTGTAACAGAGGGTGAAATGTCTATATCTTCTCCTTTAACAAACTCCCCAATTAGAACATTAACAGAGAACATTCTTGTTGTGCCTAGGTAGACATGACTAGTGTCATTATGGGAAAACAAACCTACCAGCAGAAGACACAACTAACGATATTTAAAATACCAACTGAACGATTATATGTAATATACTCAATAAAACAAAAAGACATCCCATCCGTCTTCCAGTTTCCGGGTCGTGGTAATTTGCTGCGAGTATGGGTGGGAGGGGTGTCAGTGATCACCAGATTGCTTAGGTTCCACTTGCTGTTCCCCCATAGTTTGTTTGTTTGGTTTTTAACAATTTTTCACTTAGGTAAGAACTAGTTTGCTGTCATTTCTTTTTGGTGGCATTTTTCCAGATAGTTAGTGTTGCCCCCGTTTTCGATTGCCATTGGGTTTTGCCCCGTTTTGTTTTGATTTATCAGTAGAATCTTCATGTCGGAATGAGGTAATTCGCTCCTCAGGTGTATGTATTGTGCACTGTTTATTGTTGACTGTGAACTGCTTTCTTTTGGGGAAAAACCAAATGTAAGCATGTCTGCCTTTTCCGCAGTTCCAATGCAACATCTGTAAATGCCTTTCTTTTGTTCAGTGTGGCTTGTGCCAAGTCGTGGAGGATCGGAGGGTTGGAGCATGGAAAGTTTATAGGTGCATTGGATTGTGTGACTCCCTCAGAGGTTGTTCTTTATTCAGGAAGATAGTTTAGCAACAATATCTCTCGGCCTCCTGCCCGGTTCTTATGGTGCTCTTCTAGCCGGTGAGGAAGCTCTACGGTTATCTCTTGTGGATTTGATAGTATCAATATTTGATTTGCCAGTCTCCTGGTCTCTTCCCCCATATGATGAACATAATGATATATGACAAATGACACATGCTATGACAAATGTTTTCCAGTAGAGCACCAGAAGTACTTATGTGACCTTTGGGATATTGATCTGCACAGGTTGTCCTCTGAAGTGTAAACCGAAGATGTGGTGGGAAGTAGCCAGCCTGGGAAGATAGCAAAGTAGTGAGATCCGGAAAGAAGATGATGCCATCACCAACTTAAAAGCAAAGCACAGCCCAGGTAGAAATCCTTCAAAGGGGAAGGATTTCTACACCCTTCATTACGGGAACCCTTCATTACGGGAACGCCACCCTTGTAATGAGGCCCTTAGATCTATAAGAAATCCACACAGGCGCTTTCGGAAGGTATTATGGGATTTTGATACATTGAGAGAGTTGAACGGAGCCAGCGGGTTGAAGCTAAATACTTCTAAACGAGGTAATGCTTCCAAGAACACATTATCTAAAAAACTAGCCTTCTGCTCTTTCCTCTCCCTCTCCAGAATGTTGCTTGGCCTATATGCAATTATTCCAACAAGATAAAACGTTGTAGTGATTTGGGATGTATTTCTCATTTAACTATCACAAGAGTAGTGGTGCAGAGAACCTTCTATAAATTGTGCCAGTGCCGGACACTGTCACTATAGAGCATCAAAGACGGAGGTGTCATCAGATATAAAAGTAAAGCCTGACTATTCGAATAACCTAGTCACTGGACACCAAAAGAAGGGACTGCAGGAAGTGCAAAATGCAGATATCTGCTTAATAGATACCATTACTGCGCATATCCACGCATCATTCATGATGAGCTCTTGTTAAAAGCTGGAGCTCGCAATCTGGAGGAAAGGTTTCCTCTATCATTACCAACCATGACATGCTGAAATTAGAAGGCAGGAACCTTATGCAGTGCTGATTTCAGTACTGCATGGTGTTCCTGTCTTCTAAGTGAAAGAATAGGGGAGATTTTATGTTCTCATTTCATTCCCACAAATTCTGGTTCACCTTATTGGTATAAATTCATTCCGTTTTTTCTTTTCCGGCTTTCCACATACCGTGTAAATGCAAAAGGACTGTAGACAAATAGAGCATGTGTGTTGTAATATTCCGATTACTTACTGGTAATCTTCATTAGAACTCTTAGAATATGTTGCACCCAATTTCTGCCTGCTTTCTTCCCTTGCTCTGCCTAACTTTACTGCACAGTTTTGTGTCTGCTCTTCTGTCTGTCGCTCATCTCCTCGCTTACTCTTGCCAGCAGGCACCATGGTCATCTTCTCCTCTCCTCCCCGCTCTGTTTCTCCCCACCTCCACTGTCTGGGCTATTTTGGACTGTGGTTCTAAGTATTGAGAGAAATTGTCTTCTGTGATCTCGAAATGCTGACAAAGACAATAAACAGCTTGCAGTGAGCCCCCAGTTAGAACCTGTTACTGTTTCTTTTCTACTCTCTTGTCCATAACACACAAGTATCACTTTGCTCAGGCCATTACTTAAGGACAGAGGGCTGTTAACATACAGTACAGCCCACCCCCGATGGGGATAAGAGAACTAGCACAGCAGGGTCTAGGCTTCAGCATGCCCCATAGCAGAGAATGGTCCCACCAACAACAACAAAAATGAATACTCCCAGATAGGCAGAAGGGAATGGGGGGGTTTGAACATGCACAGCAAGTTAACAATCCCAACTCCAAAAAAAACCAACTACTTCTAACACCAGAAGGAGTTTGATCTACGGCACAACACAAGTTGTAGACCCACATCGGGTCAGATCAAGACTGGTGGAGAGGTTATATGAACATGTATGACAATATCTTTATTGCCACACAAACTAAGGGGTGTGAAAATGGAAATCTCAACCCCAACAAGCCATCAGCAGCATCACTTCAAATAAGGGTCAGAAGGGGTGGGGGGATTGAACACAGAATCAAACGAAAAAGGGGTGGGGCTATAGAGCTTCATAAGTTACAACTATGTATTCAATGCATAGAGAAGGGGCGGGGGCACCCAGCATTTCAGACCCAGCCTTCCCAGACACAAAAGAAGAAACAATAACTGGGGGAAAGCATTTGGCATCAACAACAGGAGAAGCCCTAGGCCAATGTGTCTCAGAAACACCCATAAGGACTGATTTTGAGAATGCTGGTAATGCAAAAATGCTGGGGGTATGGCTTGTTCGGGCGTGTTATATTTGTTTTACAGTTTTGCCTGCCTATTGTTGCCTTGAATACAGTTTAGTAGTTTATACGAGTTGTGCTTTACTGAAATAAACAAATAATTTAATGTTGTACATGCTTGAAAAATAATGTACCAAGTGAAACTAAATATTACCTGTTCTTACTGCATACTTGATCATGGGTCAGCTTTTTATTACTGCATGTGATATTTCAAAGAAATCCTGTGTGTATCAAATATTGCCCGATTAGGAATATGACCAAAAAGTGGAGATAAAAGTTGTAACAACCACCACTCTCTGAAGTTTCAGTTATTTTCCCACAGTGTCGGGATGAGCTAGCAATCTCCTGTGATTCTAGCGCATCGCTTTCCAGGAAAATAAATCACAGGAAGAGCTATAAAAAGGGTAAACAAGCATTGGCAATGCAACAGTTTCGGCTTTTGTGTAGGCATGGTAAATGCACTTGCCATGTGCTGCCGTGGTGGTATTACCTAGTCATTGATGGTAGCAGGTGCAAAATGGTGCCAGTACCTGGGTATTTAGTAGCAGTGCCTTGCAAATGCCTAATACCTATTGCTAGGGGGCAGAAATGTGAGACAGACACAAAGGTATTGTTTTCTCAATGTTTGTCATTTATTAAATGAAAAGCGGTGCGATAAATGCCTATCATTCCCTATCCAAACAAGGATGTCCCTGTTAGCAAACTAAAACTAAAGAAGAATGACCTAGTGTCCAAAAAGTCTCAGACCCTCACACTAATACATACAATAAAAATATATACTGAATATTTTTCTGTTTTCAGTTCAACAAAATATTAGACCAGTTCAACTTCTACATTTTGGAAAGTACTCCTTGTGACAAGGTTTGGACTCCCTTTCCCTGGATCAATTCAGGAATATCCTTAGAAAAGATCTGATTCAACAAAGTTCTTTTCAGTTTAACACAAATGTATTTTCAATCCACTGCGTCCTCCTCTTGATAAAGTAAATGTCTCTTTCAAAAACACTGGTTCAAATAAGCAGCTGTTTTCCCGCAATATCCTTCTTAGTAAGGCAAATGGTTCACAAATCAAAATAACTGTTGTTCTCCACAGTATCATTCTTGATGAGGCAAATGTCTCCCTCTCAAAACAGAAGTTCAAATACCAAGGCAAATGTTCTCTTTAGGATGTAAAGCAACTATTAGCATATCACACTTATTCTTCAACAGGAATACCTTTGTCAGGATAGCATAGCAACTACCATTAGTGATTTAACAGTTTGTCAAAATGTTAATAGCGTTAACAAGTTCTTTCCGCCACATCTTTTTGCTACAAACACACTTCTTTGTCGAAAAAAACTCAATTACAATAGAACTTAGTGGCAATATTTGTCCAGGATTCTCCACACCAGTATCCCATGTGAGGAGGGCTGAAAAATGGCTGCCTATTTTTAAAGTCTCTTGACTCTTGGCAATGTGGGTTACAGGTTTTCCCAAACTGAACAGCTGCCTCTTGACTGCTTCTTTATAGCCTCTTCACGGTTGGCAATGTGGGTTACACGTTTCCCCCAATTGGTGTCCCATAAAAGGGGAATTGCGCCCTTGTTGCCTCGGTACTCATTTGTTCGGTATTCCCAATTATTGTTCATTCAGTGTGCAAAATTATTGTTTGCTATCAATTGTCCTGCTCAGAGCACCCTGTGGTCACCTTTCGCTTCAGGCCAACTCATCGGTCCTCTTTGGCATCTCTGCTTCCCTTCTCGTTGCTGCAGCAGACCTCCTGTGTCCTGTCCGATCTGATGCCAGCTCCTGCGTACATCTGGCGGACTGCACAGCTCTTCCCTGGAGCTCTGACAGCTCTGTTGAACCTGTGCGGCTGCTTGCTCATTGAAGCGTCACATGCTGGGTTGGGAGAACGTCTCCCCCTCGGGTGGCATTCTCGTCTTGATGCACTCTGCAACGTTGCACACCTTCCCTTCTCATGTCGGCAATAGCTGGCGTTTTTTCTTCTGCAGCCATCACAGCACTCCAGACTGCCTCTGCTACTGCTCCCACATCTCTCTCTTTCAGCTACAACACATTTCTGTATTTAAATGTCCCGCTCAGGTGTCTTGCTCTGCAACAACCAGACCGCACGTTATGGTCAATAGCACCTTTGATCTTTACTAACTCTGAGCCCTTCTTCCTCGTCTCAGTACCACAGGCATTACGGATCCTGAAGTCCACAGTGTTTTTGGTCTTTTGACATTTAGTTGGTTTTAATTGCTTTGTGAACTGAGAGTTGTCAGAGTTAGGAGACATTATGAAAAAGGTTTGTGATTTAATATTGGAGTTATAAACTCTACCTACAACAGAATCATAACAATTACAGGATGCCCCTTTCAGTGCCTGAACTCCTAAGTTACCAATCATATTATCTTTAGATGACTTTTCATAGTCTTTCATTTGGGGGGTTTCCTGGGAAAGATGTGTACAATGACAGCATGCCATTAGGCATTCAGGAATGATAGGACTCTCATCCTCACAAGAAGATGAATACAGCGCCTCTCCCAAAGGAGTCACCACTTTCCCCTGACAGCTATCTCCTCCTATGTGATCCTCCCTCATGTTACCACACCCAGGGCTATGATCAGGTAGCAGCAGCCATTCCCTGTCCACATGGAAGGAGATGTTAGGCTAGGGTTTAGTGATGACTCTGCAGGATTCATCACATTAGGGACAAGCCAAAACCGTTGGTGTTCCCAGTACTTGTTTTTAACAGGACTTCAGTGAAGGACAGGTATAGTGCTTATAAACTGAGTGGCTGAGGGCATACCTGGTTAGCAAATGTTTATTACACGAGTAGAGTGCTTACAACTCAAATTAAGTCATTAACTCTCAGAAGACTGCTTTGAAAAAATACTGGCAGGCACTTCTGAGTGCATAATTTGATGGTAAGGCTTGAGTAAACCAAGCTCAAAAAGTTCCCATGAGGAGGGGCAGCTTCTTGATGGGAATGGCCATAGGGATTAGCATGGACATGGGCAGTCAATGGGTGGTGTGAGAACCCTGGGAGTATTTCCACTCCTAAGCCCCTTGGATCCTCTTGCGCAGGTGGCCAGGGAAAGGCCCTCGCTATTGGATCCCGACCCTGGGGGCAGAGAAGCGAGAGAGGATCACCTGGGTAAAGGGTCTTTGGGTATTGGGAGTGGGATGCCCTTGGGCGAGACTTGGTATCCCCATTGTCCTATTGATAATCAACCCAATCCTTCCCCCGTTTTCCTGGACTGTTATAGGCCTGTTGCTCGTATTCCTTCACACATGACAATTGACAGTACTGGATGAAGAAGAAGCAACTAAGAGCAATGAAGACTATGCTTCATTACCACTCCGGTACTGTGACAAGGAAGATGCCTGCTGAGAGATGTAAGGGTCAGGCATGTGCCTTTAATTGTGGTCAGGCAGGGCTAACTGAGCATTCGCACCTGCAGCCTATCAAAGGGCTGTAGGTGTATAAAAGGAACCCAATTCAAGGTGTGAAGAAGAAGGTGGAAGCAGAGGCGGAGTCGAAGCAGCAGAGAGGCCAAGAGAAGCAGCAGGGAGCCGTGGCAAAGAGGCACACGTAGACGCTGAGGTCTGTCTATAGAGACGACCGGTGGAAGTGCTGCATGAGAGCTGAAGGCTAGTGAAGCAGATCGAGTGCTGGGAAGGGATCGTGCGCAGAAGCCATTTCTTTTCATGGAATTTGAAGTGCTTGTTCCCCTGTGTTCAGAGGAGTGCCTGAGGGGCAGGAATTGGGACCCTGATGTGGAAAGCCAAGAGATGAGCGATCCGTGCCGCTGGGAGGTCCTGAAACACAACCAGTGAGTTTATAGCAAAGGAAAACCCAGTATGCAAGTGCTTGAACTTTCCAAGAGGAGTACATTGTATCGGAGTGGTCGCGTGTGAGAGATAGCATGTTCCCGAAGGTTTCAGAGCATTTGATATTTCATTTTGAACTGAATAAAGAAGTATTAACTTTCTGAGTGGAATACATTGCATCAGAGTGGTTGCGTGTGAGAGATAACACGTTCTCGAAAGGTCTCCGAGCATTGGATATTCCATTTTGAAGTGAATAAAGGAGTATTATACCGCAGACTGAACAATGAGTGTGTTGTGAGTGCAACTTGTGCTTTTTGAACATTGTTAAAGAAGTATTACACAACAGGCTGAATAGCATATGTGTTATGAGTGCAACCTGCACCTATTGAATACCGAACTTGCATCACAGGTCAAAGGGGAAGGTGTGTTATAAATGCAATCTGTATCCAGTGAATGCTAAACTGAACAAAACCTTAAAAAGTACAATTCAACATTTATTGAATACTGAACTGAATGACATCTTCGCCAAAGTACAAATTCTATTACATATTAAATCCAGAAATAAAACAAAACATTTAAAACAAGTAAGACTATTAAGTGGTAAACTCTACATTGAATGTAAAATTCCAAGGGAAGTTAAAAATGTACATTTCACAGAGAATTACCATTGAAGCATAACTAATTAAGATGTGGAAGTTGCTTTTGAGTATAATCACAATTTATATCTGATTTATCAACTATAAAGAGAAGGCTCACAAGTGGCAAAGACCATCACAGAGACAAAAGACAATTCTGGTGTTTAAGTCTTGGGAAAGCGAATCCTGAGGCTGTAATCATTTCTACTTTTTGTGCTGAGCTGAATTTAAGTCTTGGGGAAGGGGGCCCTAAGACTTGAATCCTTTATTTGACTTGGATTTGCGTTACTTCTCAAGATTCATTGGTACTTGGATTTGTGTTACTTGGAAGTTAGGGAAGGTAACCCTAAACCCTGGTGAAAACGACATTATTCTAAGTTCAAGAGAGGTAACTGAGATTTTTTCTAAAAATGTGTCATGCTTGGGCAAGGGAGCTGAAGGAAGCTACGAGCTGGAAGAGGCTCAGAACTTTGTGCTGGATACGGTTTCTTTTGGTTGCTGACATCCCTACACATTGTATAGATTAGTTGTGAGGGCAAGTATAGGTTTTGGAGGCAGACATATTCTTCAGTTGAACTCTTTGACTCAGACTTTCCTTAGTTTTATTTAGCTAGGGAAATCCCACCGTAGCACAGGGCAGTTTAGGCCTTTTTCTATCCTGACATTTACATTAATAAAACTATTTGTTTTGACTTCTGAATCTGTTGTCTGTTTCCTTCTTCATGATGCCTTCACAAAATACAGTGAGTAAATAACCAAACAACACCTACAAGCTGCTGTGTGTCCCTCCTCATATTTCATTTATCCCCATCTGTACTCTAATGCAATAGTTTCAGCTCTTAGGTGGTGCACCTAGTAGCCCAAACTAAAAAGGGGGCATGTCTGATGCCCACTTTATCACCACTTTTAATATGTAATGGTGAGACGGATACAAATGTACACTTCTGTGCATTATTTATTTATTTTTTGCATTTATAAAGCGCACAAACAGCCCTTGGGCATCGTGGCGCTGTTACAGAAGGATTACTTAGTTACATAAGTGCTTAAAAAAACATACATGGTAGTTACATAAGTGTCAAAGACAAATAGAATGGCATATTCATGGAGCCTCACCCCATGTTGCAGGGCAGCTACTACAAAGATGCATAGGTCAAATAGTGTGGCACATTCATGGAGGCTCACTGCATGTTGTAGGGCAGCTGCAACACTGATGCAAAAGTCAAATAGTGTGGCATATTCATAGAGCCTCGCCCCATGTTGCAGGGCAGCTACTACAAATATGCAAAAGTTAAATAGTGTGGCATATTCATAGAGCCTCACCCCATGTTGCAGGGCGGCTACTACACAGATGCAAAAGTCAAATGGTGTGGCATATTCATGGAGCCTCACCCCATGTTGCAGGGCAAATACTACACATATGCAAAAGTCAAATAGTGTGGCACATACATAGAGCCTCACCCCATGTTGCAGGGTAGCTACAACACAGATGCAAAAGTCAAATAGTGTGGCACATACATGGAGCGTCACCCCATGTTGCAGGGCAGCTACTACACAGATGCAAAAGTCAAATAGTGTGGCACATACATGGAGCCTCACCCCATGTTGCAGGGCAGCTACTACACAGATGCAAAAGCCACAAGATTCAATCAAGTAGGCACAATTGAGGAGCCATGCCCCATGTTGCAGGGCGGCTACTGCACAAGGATGCAGAAAGGCAAGTGGGCATAGGGAGGACAGTTAGATGTGGAGTAGGGTCACACAGACACATAGGTACAACAAGGGGGCAGATAGAAACAAAAGTGCAGACACACTGACGAAATTATACGCCAAGACGTGTTTAGACAGCGGACACGGAGCAGACAGGGACCTTTGTTGCGGGCCTTTGAGGAAGGGCCGGCTCCCGCCTCCTGGTGCCCCTCATTGGGTAAAGAGCAGAAAGAGTAGCCAATCAGGGCTCAGGCCAGGCACAATGGAGGACATCAGTGCAGCACCAGTAAAAGTGCCGCCATTTTTGAAGTGACCGTGGGCAGCAGGGTCAAAGGAGTAACCCATGATTTATATTGAATAATGAGCAACGGATTCCATTCTGGATGCTAGATGGCATGGAGAAGCACACCGTGCAAAATCCTCATTTCAAACGCACTGTGATTTGAATGCATCATGTGCGCGATGAAAGTAGCAGAATAATACACTTGTGAATAGAAATGAATTCAAAAGATGCTGGGCTCCATGTCGACGCTGCGTGAGCCTCAATGGCTTACCTTTGCAAGGATGATCATAGTAGAAATGCCAGTTCAGAAAGTGCTTCGGGGCAAAGGATCAGCTATTGAAAATAGTATGATTCGGTACTATACCCAAGGTATTTCCATCCACAAAATGAGGGTGAAAATAGATGTTAAAAGTAAATGAAAAATAACCCATGAAGGATATCTGGAATACTGTATATAGTATTTCAGGAATCAGCACCTGCTTCCAATGTACCTGCTGATTTTTGTAATTAGGTGATTTTTCCAGATTAATGAATGTGGAAACAATAGTTACTGCATACAGTAATCTGGGCAATAAATGTACCCAACTTGTTGTGAGGGACTTTGAGTGTTAGGCCTTCAAGATATGAGCCTGCACACAGGCCCATACCAAAAATGTTAAATAAAAACATTTAAAATAGCTTCTGCATGTGTCCTATGCAAATTCAAAGAAGGCTTTCTTGATAAAAGTCTCCTTTGACAATCCTAACCAAGAAACTTTTTTTTAACTTTCTTTATTGGCAAGAAAAAGCAGCAGGCAAACAATACAGCACGATAATGGCTAATAAAATAACAGCTGAATGCAAAGTGGATTTGGGGGTTTTACTCAGGGAGAGGAGTGCTGAGCACAACAGTTCTTACTCTGATTAGTTCATTGTACAGTATTTAAATCACTTGTTGGAGAGGAAAGGAGCTCTAAATCATTCTTGCTGTTGAGGTAGCTGCAGAAGTCCGTCCACACATTTTTTGGGCGAGAGTTACTAGGGAGAGAATTAATATAATCTTCCTCACATCTTTGAGTCTACGTGAGGGCATTCACCCACATCTCAAAAGAAGGGGGTGTGCGGTGCTTCCAGCGCTGTAATATGCATTTCTTAGCCACCATGGCTCCAACATTCAGAAACCTGGAGACCTTTTTTTTTATCTCAACCCCCTCCCATATCCCGAACAACATTGCCAGAGGATCAGGGTCAATATGAATCCCCACTATTTCTGAGAGAGCTTGGGTTACTGCTTCCCAGAACGGGTCCAGCGCCCTGCAGGACCAAAACATGTGGGAGTGATCGGCAGCAGTGTCGCCACATCTCGGGCACGGATGGGACCTGGTCCGTGCAAATCTATCCACTCTCTAAGGTGTGTAATAGAGGCGGTTGAGGAGCTTATAGTGGATGCATCTGAATCTTGAGTTCAGGGAGACCATGCGAGTGTGCAAACACATTTTCCCCCACGTGGCGTACGTGATATCCAGCTCTAGTTTAGCGCCCCACATGTCACGCGGCTTCCGAGATGTAAGTGTTGACTTTTCGACCAGCATTTTGTATAAGGAGGACGTTATACCCCTACCTTTGGCAGAGTTGGATATGTAGCAAATTTCGAGTGATTCGCGAGGTTCATCCAGGTACAAGGGCCACATGGCCCGGACCGCCGTTCTAAGTCTAAAATATTGTAATAGCTCCAGTGCTGAACCCGAGTGGCCAGGGCGCCATGTCTGCGGGGTGATGAATTTCCCATCAGGGTATAAGTCGGAAAGTGCCAGGTATCCCAAGTTGACCCAGTGTCGCATGAGGAGCTTGTCGTGTGTGGGGGCGAGGCCCGGAAAACCCCAGATGGGTAGCCACTTATAATATGGTCGGTGTTCAGAGTGGGATTGCAAAAGTCGCTGCCATGCCATGATCGTGGTGGCGACGGGATCCGCCGGGGCATCAGTATTGTACGTACGATGGAGGATTAGAGACAAGATGTTTACCTCCTCACTTGCAAGTTTCTCGAGTTTCACATGGGGGGGGTCAGAGTGTTTGTACCAATAGGTGGCATGCTGGGCTTGTGCGGCAGTCCAGTAGGAGATAAGATCAGGAGCACTAAATCCTACTCTCTCAAGGGGAAGGGTCATGTGTAGCCACTTCTTTCAAACCGCACCAGAATGCCATAGAAATTGGGCACATGTAGAAGGCAACAGCGTGAAATAGTGCTCCCCTGGCCAGATTGGGACATTTGCAAAGATGTAAAGGAGCTTGGGGACCACTATCATCTTAATGAGGGCCAGCCTGCCCGATAAAGAGAGCGGGAGATTGTGCCATCTCGCCATTTTTGACTCCACTAATTGCGCAGCGGATATGTAGTTGTTAGCTAGTAATGAGGATCGAGAAAGGCATACTTGAAGCCCTAGGTATCTGATGCCCTCTGGGGACCAGCGTAGAGGGAATTCACATGTTGGCTGGTGCGTTGCAGCGGTGAGGGGGAATATCTCAGATTTGGAGTAATTTATAGTAAATCCCGAGAATGTGACAATCTTTGTTATGTCGCGGATGATTGGGTCTAAATGTGTGGATGGGTTTCTGATGTAGAGGAGAACGTCATCCGCATATAGCGATATTATCTCTGGTGTGTCGCGCAATCGAATGCCCTTGCGAGTATGTTTATCACAGACGCAGTCAGCCATGGGCTCAATAGCCAGGGCAAATAAGATCGGGGAGAACGGACATCCCTGGCGTGTGCCCCGGTGGAGCGAGAAGGGCACTGAGGTTAAGGAGTTGATCTGGACTTTAGCCGTAGGATTTGTATATAGGAGTTTGATGTATGATATCATGCACGGGCCAAGTCCCATCTTACGCAAAACAGCCCACATATATTGCCAAGACACCATGTCAAATGCTTTTTGGGCATCCATGGTGACCGCAACCGCCTTCGCTGCAGGGTCAATTCTGGACATGACATTGAAGAGCTGATGATTATTGAGGGCTGTGGAGCGCCCAGGGACAAAACCACTTTGGTCAGGGTGGACTAGGTACGACATTATGGGGAGGAATCTATTCGCTATCACCTTGGCAAATATTTTAGTATCGGTATTTATTAAGGCGAGGGGTCTATAGGATCCGCAGTCATCCGGGGGTTTACCCTGCTTGAGGAACACCGTGATAAGGGCTTCACGCAGGGACTGGGGGAGAGAGGCCAGACGAAGCGATTCGGACCAGACTTCGTGTAGTCTCGGGGCCAAGAGGGCAACATACTTCTGATAAAATTCTGAGTTGAGCCCATCCGGGCCAGGGGCCTTGCTTTTCGGGAGGGTAGAAATGGCCTCTGTAATTTCCTCGAGGGAGATAGGGGCGTCTAGTTGCTCTCTGGTTGCTCAGGAAACGTAGGCCATGGGAATCTGATCTAGTAGAAGGTCTAGGTTGCGAGCGCTATATTCGCGCTGGGGGGCGTAGAGGGACGCGTAGAAGTCCGCAAATGTCTCCAGGATGTGTTGGTCCGACCAGTGTCGAACACCCTGTGAATCTCAGCTACCTAGAACTTCAATGTCCTCTTTTTAGGGGCTGTGTGGGTGAGGACAAGTCGACACAAAATATACAAAAGCCCACAAACCAGCTTCCTTTTCCCTCTGTTTCGGTGAGATTTTTAGATACCTATAGACCTATTCATGTTCACCCCTTAACCATCAAAGAGGGCGAATAACCATGTGTTATCCAGAAATATACATATTTTAATGTTTTATCAAAACCAATTACAAATTGCAATACATTAATATAAAAACAAAAGCATAATCCGAATTCATTCTAACAATGACATCTACACATATATGTACAACTCATATTGCGAAAATGCATACAATGAAGGCTCTTTTATGCCTGGGTGGACGGGTGATCCATATCCCTACCACTCCTTTTTCTAATAATACCCCCTTGACTTATGAGGGCAAAAAACATGTGCCTACACTTCCAAAATGTGTTTCTAGGACCAAAGGTAATTATAAGAAAAATGCACATAAATCAATTTCAATTGCATTTTCTGTTGGTGCTGTCTTCAGGGCACTTAATCTTTTTTCTATGTTCCCATTTCTTCGTATGCCTTCACACAATACTAGCCATACTCGTACTTTTCTAAAAAAACAAACAAACAATTCTGCTTAAAAACATGATTTCTGCAACTTTCAGCATGGCAAGTCTATTATGGCATCCTTTTCATCTTCACCTCTATATATTTCTAAACAGCAGGATACATCTATTCTAGGTATCATCATTACCCATAACGGTGTATTTCCTTAAGAATTTCTATTTGTTCTAAACACTTTTAAGCAACCCACTGTTGCTCTATACTTTGTGTTTTTAGATGTGTGATTTCACAAATCATTACTATTTGGCTTTGGTCACAAAATACCTTTATCATTGCTCCTCAAACATTAGAGGTCCTGCAAATGCCCCGAATTTTTCTTTCAAAGAAGCCTTTGGCAGTAATTTTCACACCGCTGCCAGCTTGGTTCTACAGGCAGAAAAATAATTGTATTGTCCGAGTATTTCATATGGGAGAACATACTTCCTCTAGCGGCGCAACATTGCTGTGCCCCGGGTCTGTGCTTACCAGCCACATTTGTTTAAGACGGGAGCCTTTTCATTTCAGTGCGCATAAGTTGCTTAACTTTTCGTATCGCTCCGACTTTCTTCGGCCGCGTCTAAAACTTCCCACAGGCCTATTAAAGTAACCAAGGAATAGATATCAGTTACGGGAAGGGAATGAAGACTGACACACGCTCCCATACCCCGATGATCGAATCTCACCTGACACAATCTGTTTACTTCGGATCTTTACTTTCTCTCACACCGCGTCGCCTCGCTCAGGGGAAACAGAGTGATCCCAAGCTCATCACGTGACGCTTAAGAAGCGTAATACGCGATGACGTGTGATACGCACACTGAAGTGTGTCTAAATGAATATACGTGCCTCGGCGTCTGCCATATTGGAATGATTCTTAGGAACCTTAAACCTATGGTTATACATGATTCTTAGAAACCTTAAGCCTATGGTTATACATACCATTTGGTCAAGTTGTCGTATCATTTACGCTCTAGAACCTCATCGGGCTTGCGTCACATTGAGAATACTTAATTAAGGTGAAATGACACCGCAATTATCAGGCTTATATTAAGATGCCATTAATGACCAAAGTCAAACGTCTGCTATACCCCAGATAAGTGCCTGATAAGGCAATCAAAGATTACAGATGACAATGCCATTTTTATTCTTTATTTTTTATGATGGACTAAAAGAGCCCATTCAATGGAAATATTTAAACCGTCTTTCACGGTATTTAATGAATAAATCCATTTCTGTTCGGTCTGTCTTAGCTTGAGGTCTCTGTTGCCGCCTCTGGGTTGGGGAAAAATCATTTAGATTATGAACCAATGGATGTCATCTACACTATGATGAGCGGACTTAAAATGTGCCACCAAAGGTTTTTCTGCTATACAGTTTTTTACACAAGATCTGTGTTTGCAGATTCTCTGCCGTATGGGCCTCTTAGTTTTGCTGACATACAACAGTCCGCATGGGCATTTTATGCCATATACAACCCATTTTGAGTTGCAGTTGGTAAAACTTTTTAAGTTCCAGATTCTGCCTTTTAGATCCACACTCTTCATATCAGTTGTTAGTTTACACACGGAACATAGATCCCAGAGTATTGATTGATTATTGATCCTGGCCCTTGGTGTTCTATATGTGTGGACCAATTTGTCTCTTAGGTTAGGCATGCGACGGAATGCAAAACGTGGCTTATTTAAGGTGAAGTCTTCGGTATTGATCATGTTCCAATGCTTCAGTATGTATCTGCGCAGATCGTTACTTATGGGTGAAAAAGTAGAGACGCATGTAATCTTCTCTTCCTTTGTTCGTGGTTGTGGCACCAGACAGGTCTGTGTATTGGTATTTTTGGCTCTTTTCATGGATCTCCGCATAATGTGTGAAAGATAGCCTCTGGCTTTCAGTCTAGCCGATAACTCTTTGCTGTTTGTGTCAAAGTCTTCCTTCCGGTTACAGTTTCTCATTAGTAGAAACTAGCCGAAAGGTACATTCTGTCATAGAGATTGCGGATGAAAACTATCAAAAAGTAATAAGGTGTTTTTATCCGTCACTTTTCTAAAAAGAGTGGTACCGAACTTATTATTATTGTCTTTATAGATCTCAAGATCTAGAAACGCAATCTTTTCAACGTTCGAGTGCATTGTAAAATTAATACACTGCTCTTGGTTGTTGAGCCAAGTAAGGAAGAGTTTGAGTTTAAATTGGTTACCTCCCCACAACATGAAAACATTGTTGACGTATCGGACCCACATTTTCATAAGATGTTTAAATGGGTTGTGTTCAGCGTAAACAGAATGTATCTCCAAATCATCCATAAAAAGATTCGCCAGATCTGGGGCGAAAGTTGAGCCCATACTAGTGCCATGTTGTTGTAAATAGAAGGTATCTTGTTCTATAAAGAAGTTGTTGGTGAGGGAAAGTCTAATACATTCTAAAATTAATGCTGATGGTACAGTTTTATCTTCTATCATCTCCAGATATTTCTCCATTATACTGACACACTCCATCTGAGGAATGCTCGTATAAAGAGCCTCGACATCTAATGTAACAAGTATGTCCTCGGCTCTTACTTCTATAGTATCTAGCACTTTGATCATTTGAGTGGTGTCTTGAATGAAGGAACGCATAGTTTTCACAAACGGTCTCAGGAAGAAATCAGTGTATACTGACAGAGGCTCTAAAATAGAACCAATAGCTGCCACAATGGGTCGCCCTGGTGGATCACAAGGCTCCTTGTGAATCTTGGGTAAACAATAAAAAGCCGGTGTCACTGGATGTTGTTGTATGAGAAATGCTTTTTCATCGGCATTAATCCACCCTTCACTCTCTGCGTGGTTCATAAGACTCTCAATCACCTCTCTTATTCTGGTTGTTGGATCGCAGGGTAAGGGCTTGTAAAACATAGCTCTTTCAAGTTGTTTCTTGACTTCAATACGATATTGATCAATGCCCCACAAAAGCCAAACCTCCACCCTTGTCTGCCGGTTTTATGATAAACATGTTATTGTCTGATAATTCCTTTATGGCCAACCTTTCTTCTTTTGACAAATTGTCTTTGTGTATATTTTTTGTCTTGACCAGTGTTTTCATTTCCCTAATAATCTTATTCTCAAAACTAATGATTTCAGGAGAAACCATTGAAGATAAAGGGGTGAAGAAGGAGGGCGTTTTCCGGTGCTCGTTGGTCATCATGCTCCTTGAAAAAGTACTTCAGTCGTATTGTGCGGAAAACATTACGCATTTCTATTTCAGTTGTGAAGAGATCGGCTTTATTGACAGGCACAAAAGAAAGACCTCTACTTAGGACCTGCACTTCTGCAGCTGTGAGGATGTGGCTACTCAAATTGAAAATAGGCATCACCATGTTTGTGGTGTTGGTTGCCACTGGCGTGTCCGCATCCCATGGTTGCCGGGTCTTCCCTTGTCTGCCCCTGTTCTGAAAATGGCCTCTCTGTGGGTTCCCTGTATTGGTAGGACCCGTGCTTGAGCCCCCATCACTACTATTTGATGAGTTGGAGAAAGTGACATATTTCCTAAAGGGGCGTCTGTTATTAAAGCCCTGATTTTGACTTGGGTTTGAATTGCTTTGTGTGAAAAAGCCAGGGACCAGATAAGGCATACGAAGAAATGGGAACATAGAAAAAAGATTAAGTGCCCTGAAGACAGCACCAACAGAAAATGCAATTGAAATTGATTTATGCGCATTTTTCTTATAATTACCTTTGGTCCTAGAAACACATTTTGGAAGTGTTTTCTGCCCTCATAAGTCAAGGAGGTATTATTAGAAAAAGGAGTGGTAGGGATACGGATCACCCGTCCACCCAGGCATAAAGCCTTTGTTGTATGCATTTTCACAATATGAGTTGTACATATATGTGTAGATGTCATTGTTAGAATGAATTTGGATTATGCGGTTGTTTTTATATTAATGGAGGAGACCCTGTGAATCCACAATATTAGCAATGCGGGATCCGCCCCCCTCCGTTTGGACCAGCCTGGCCAGGTTCCGCCCCGGTCTGTCCCCCTCTCCGTACTTCCGTGCAGCCCGAGGCCGAGCGTAGTATTGGACCTCCCTGAGGGCGTGGGACTCAAAGGCCTCCAGTTCCAATCTTATCTGTGCTAGATTGGCCGGGGTAGGTGTGGAAACACAGATCCGCTGAAGTTCTTTGAGTCTAGTTTCGGAGCATTTTAGGCTGTTCTTTATATCTTTAAGTACGCCGGCCTCCCTAGCAATGTACATACCTCTAATAAACACCTTGAATGCCTCCCAGCGGGTGCCATCCGTGGTATCATGTCGTTTGTTGCAATCAAAGAAGGTGTTTATGTCGGAAAGGATCTCAGCCTTAAAAACAATATCCCGCAATGACTCTGATTTGAAGCGCCAGGCAGAATGGGTCGGGCTGTTGCGGCACAATTTGATGTGCAATATCACCGGGGAGTGGTCTGAAATCGTGCGCGCCAACATCTGTACACCCACAATTCCACCCATAAACTCAGTTGACGCGAGGAATATGTCTATCCTGGAGAAACTATCATGTACCGACGAGTAAAAGGTGAAGTCTCTCGTGTTGGGATGGAGCGCCTTCCACACATCGCACAGTCCTAGCGTCTCTATGTGCTTGCGCAGGCGGGTGGCCGCACGGGTCACGGGCCGGCGAGAAACGCCAGATCTATCTAGTGCATTATCAAGGATTAGATTCATGTCCTCCCCATATAACTGGGATGTCAATGTATTTCATGAGCAGGGCGGTTACTTCGTCAAAGAATTCGGGGGCATCAATATTCGGGGCGTATGAGTTCACCAGGAGACACTCAGTGTTAGCCAAGAGACAATGTAGGATTACAAAACTGCTACCTGAGTCTATATAGCTAGCACGTAGTCAAAATTTGAGTGACTTATGGATAAGGGTTAGCACTCCTCTAGATTGGGAGGAAAATTTGGTATAGAACCTATTGGGGCCCCAGGTAGGCGCGATAGATGCTGCGAGGTGTCCCAGAGTATGTGTTTCTTGAAGGAGTATGCTGATACCATGTATTTGGGCATATGCAGTTATCCTACACGCTTTCGTGTAGTTCAGCTTAGCCCCCGGACATTCCACGTCATCAGTTTGATGGTCATGGTGTAACATTATGGAACATCCCAAACACGGAATCCGCCTACCTTCAGTGACCCCCGCACCGTCATCACGCTGCTGTGCCGCATCGCAGCCAGAGTTGCCACTCTCCCACCACTTTTGTTGCTACAATCCCCAACTTTGCCACCCCCAGCCCTCACTGCCCTCCCCCAACCAGCAGTGTAATGACACCCACCCAAACCAAGGGCAACAGCGTGCCTAAACCAACTGGGCCGCACAGACCCTCCAGCCCAACAGGGGCAAACCAGGCAACAGATCGCCACACACGGCATTGCAACTGCAGTGGGGTTCGCTGCCGCCGTGTATCCAGCCTAATATCTAACTTGGTGCCAACGGCACCGCCATACATACAGTGGTCATTCATAACAAAATTGCAGTAGTACCATTACAATACATTTCAACAGGATTAGGAAAAATGAAGAGAGTAGCGCCGTGGGTAGGCATGAGGGGCCAGCAGCGGGGGAAGAGGCCCAAGTGCGCCATCCGACGGTGCAGAGATGGTAGCAGGGAGATGGGCGGCATCCGCCGCTGGCCAGGATGATCCCAGTTCACAGCGCGCTGGCGTCGGATAATTAGCCATGATGAAGGAACAGCGAGGAGAAGGGACTGCTGGTAATAAGCATGGCTCTAGCTGGTTGGTCAGGACGATGGTGCATGATCTCTAACACTTAGTCGTTGTCCATTAGGTCCTCCCCAGGATCAACAAGCTGTATCTGCGCTTCAATGAATTTGACAGCTTTGTCAGGGACCGTGAAGAAGTATAGTTTATTGCGGAAAGTAAACTTCAGGCGTGCCGGGCAGAGCATTGCATATTCGATTTTCCTTTCCTTAAGTAGTTTCTTCACCCCATTGAACTGCCTGCGCTCCATCTGGACCCCCACTGAGAAGTCCGGGAAGATTCTGATGGTCTGCGAGTCCAATCTCAGCTCTCCTTTCTCTCGGGCCAGCCGTAGTATATGGTCCCTGTCCCTATAGCTGAGAATCCTGGCGATTATTAGCCTGGGGAAGTCACCGGGCTTGGGGCGAGGGGCCAGAGCCCTATGACTGCGCTCCACTGTGAAGAATGGGGGGAGCTGAGAGGTATCCAAGAGGTCCTTGAGGAGGTTATCAACAGCCAGTTCCATTTTCCCCTTGAGGGCGGATTCCAGAACTCCTACAATGCGGATATTGATCCTGCGGGACCTAGATTCCAGGTCATTGCACTTGGACTTCATTAGTTTCATACTTGTGCTAGTTTCGCTACAGTGGTCTGTAGGGCAAGCACCCCGTCTTCATTGACTCCTATCCTGGTCTCCGCCTCAGCTATCCGGCGCCGTGTGTTGATCCAACTTGGTACGCAAGGAAGCCACATTGGCATTGATGTCATCCAGTTTCTCGTGAAATGAGGAAAAGTTCTTTGCCACAGTCTCCATCAACAATGACAGGTCAGGCTGAAGAGGATCTGGCAGAGGGTCAATGTCATCATGGTTCGAGGAAGAAGCCCCCTGCTCGGGCCTGAGGGTCGACTTGGCGAATTGGTCCATGGCTCCAGTCTTGGCAGTCCCACGTGATCTATTCGGTATTTTCAGGGAAGTATGAGCCGGAGCACAAGTATGCAGTCCATATAGGGAGTGGGATAAGGGGTCTCACCGCAGCCACCTGCCTGATGTCCGCAGGGAGGGCAGGGGGAACTACACCCCAACCTCAGGGGGGGCCGAGCAGCGGGAGAAATTCCGAGCAACCAGAGAAGCCACAGACAGGGCCGAGGAGCGGGTGTATATTGTGCCCTGGGGGGCAGAGGGGCTCCGGGCAATCAGGACAGGCACCAGGGGCCAGGTCCAGGACCAATTCACGTTGAGGAGTGATCAGAAGCCGGAGGGGGGGGCCAGTGCCACAGACCGATGGTTTAGTAGTAGGACTATGGGCAAGCCACCAGACCCCCGGTGCAGCTAGAGGGTATTAGGCCACAAAGAGAATAGCAGTGGTGCAGGCGTGCATTTTGGCATAGGCCTTTAGAGTCTCAGGGTGACAGCATGGCGCAACCCAGCCGGGCCAACAGTGGGAGCACTGCCCCCAGCAATGTAAGCGCAAGGTAAGATGTGGGCGCAGGCACGTCGAGGGGTCCACGTACAGGAGCCGGGAATCAATTGTTACAGGCAATGTCAGATATCTGGTGCGCGGCAAGCAGCCCGCACCTCAATATGGGCGTTCCAACAGAGGCGCCGGGGAGGAGAGACCAAAGCGCCCCAGATGAGCGCCAGCACAGGAGGCAGCGCACTTGGGGCAGTGGCACCGTGAAATGCAGGGTAGTCCCCCAAGGGACGTGGACCCCCCAGCTGCCTAGAGGAGTGCCGGATAATGGCCAGACGCAGGAGCCAGCAGAGGCAGAGGCTAAAGGTCCGTGGGGCAAGGTGGCAGCGGGGGAGGTGAGGACTGATGAGCAGGTAGCCCCCCGAATCCTTACCGACAGCAGCAGCAGTCCGGGTCACGAGGCAGGATGCAGAGGAGGGCCGCGGGGAGCCGACCACCCCCCCCCCACCACGACCCGGGAGATCAGCCAGGCAGGAGGGGCGCGGAGCCCAGCAGCACCCCGCGCCATGCGGCCCGGCCGCGCAACGCCGCAGTAGGAGGCCGCAGCACAGAGCAATGGCACAGGTGGGCCCGGCCCAGCGCCGGACCGCAGGCGAAGGAAGGCAGAGGTTGGTGAGCTCCACGGGGCAGATCCAAGTGAGGCAGCGGGTCCCCGGCTCCCGCTGCGGAAGCCTCGATGAAGGCTGCAGCATGCAGCGAGCGGCTCCAAACGGTGGCCCCGGGTGGGCCCCGGCGCCATCACACAGTCGTTTGCAAGGCGGGAAGGAAGCCTGCCGCAGCCCGGTCCGAAGGCTACGATTTTCCCCAAATTTCACGCAGATGTAGTCTGTGGTGTGGTGTTGGTAAGATGCAGATGACAGATGGTGCTGAGAACCGCCGATACTGGAGGATTGAAGGCGGCTGGACATGGAGCTCACAAACTAAGCAGCCATTTTGCCGGCTTCTCGACAGCGCCCCCCCAACCAGGAGACTTTTTTAACCAAACTCTGTCATTTTTAAATATCAAACAATTTATGTAACAATAGTTACACATGAAGGTTTGTATAGAAACATCAATCCCCACCATAAATTGATAAGTGTATCATCAGAAATTCTCTTTCCTTATATTTCGCATACAAATGAAGTCCCATGTACAATTCAATAACAAGGTGAACTATGTATCTATGTAAACTGGGGCACGGGGGATAATAATGCACCAGCACGAGGCTGGGGGCGCATTGGGCACCAGGGGGAGACGGGGCCACCCCCCTAACATCTCCCCTGGCTCCGCCACGGTTTCCTTCTTTCACCTTATTTTCCATCAAGAAGACCTAGTGAACTCTTCCAGAACCCTTCCCAACTACGACTAGGTGCCTACCTTTCCTACAAGTGATCTTTGCTTTTACTCCTTAAAATATGAGATATTTTTATGAACGCTCTTTTTTCCAATTGGAATGATGAAGGCAGCAATGTTTTTTTAAAGAAAGTCAACTCAATATAGTTCTGCCTAAATTTACTTCATTTGCTTTCATGTTATCCCCCTGTTTAAATCATGTGATGTTATTTGTGCTCATTTCTACTGTTTTTTTGAGTTTTTTGTTGCATCTTATTTCAGGAGGGAAATCCCCCTTCTATTATGCCTATCTTTTTGAACTTTTTGGCGTTTTATGAAATAATTAACTTTTCCATTGTGCTTTTTTTGTTTAACGTAAAATCACTTGCTGTTGGCCTATTATTGTTATTACGCCATTTTAAATCAATTTTATTTTTTTTGTCCTATATGTTTATCATTGAACATATTCTTTTGGTTTGTTTTGCCACTTTGTAGAGTAGCAGGTGGATGCTTTCACACTAGTTCCCGCCCCCTCACCGCTGTCATATTGGAACAAAAGAAGAAGAACAGTAAATGGAGTCCTGTGTATTGTTCCAATACCGCATCAAGTGTATGATAGCCGCTATGCACTCAAACAGCCATACAGAATGTACGCTCGCACTGAAAGTGTGGAAGGATGCTGCATGGACGGATGTCAGCATGAACCTATGGACATCATGGAACGTTAAATTGAGTCTGACGAAGGCAAAGTGATGTCATAAGGAGGATGTATGACCCTACACTGAAACAATATGAAAATACTTAAGAGCAACAATATAACTGAAGCACCAAGAGAAACATGTACCTAAACCTGAAGTAATCATGGATATTAAGAAGATGAAGTAACTTACTGGTTAGGAAAAATTGACTTTGGCTCATGTCGAATTCAATCAAGCTACCTCAGAAACTGATCGAGGGGAGTTAACTAAGGATAAGCAGCGAACGAAGGGCACATTGCTCTTAGATTAACAAAGACGAAAACATCTGCAAGAGCCAAGTAATGGACAATAAAAGTGTATAAGGCTCATATGAGATGAGTGAGCAAGTCTATAGAGGCCAAGAGGAGCTACAGCACCCTGCATGCTTAAATCAAATGACAGTAAATAAGAGGCTGAAATGAACACATTTGTGGTCTCTTCACACGTGACTCAGAAGTCAACACAAGGGCTATTCAGACAGAGATAATGGTGAGCCTGAACATGTTGGGTTAGGTTTGTGTAGTGTGAACAGTATGAATGGGAAAGATTGAATCTGGCAAGTGAATGATTTATGTGTGTAATTTCTTGTCGTTTTTTGCACAGCACAAAGCACTTTATCAATCATATAAGTGTTTAAGAAGTAAGATGACTGCCTTGTTATGTGTTTTTACTTTTTTTATGATATACTATATTCATAAAATATGTTTTGTAATCACTGGATCCATGAGTTAAAGCACCTCACCCTTCTCACCAGTTCTTCAGAACCTAGTAAATAAGTATTCATTTACAATAACTGACCCGTACTCTCTTGAAACGATTTAGGCCCATGAGCATTTTATGTTTACTGTTAAGGTTAGTAACCTTCTGAGGGGCTGCTCATTGGGTCTTGTTTCCTAATTGGTCTCCTGCCTCTTTTTTGTTGTGTTGGAGTCTACACTCTCTTGAATGTTCCACAACAGTGGGCAAGCTACAAGGTCAACTACAGAGGGAAGACGTTGGCTTATATCCGATCAATGAGAGATGATGGCCTAATTGGGAACACAGAGAGTAGCCAGACGGGAATCAAACACCTATGTTTTGTTTCACATACAATGCTGCTAAAAGTCCAAGATTGGGGAAGCATACCAACCAATCAGTGGGTCTTAGAGGCACCCTAACATATAATTTTGCAGAGATCAATTTGCTGCTATTAATTCCACTATAATCAGTACTATACATGTTTAGAGGTAGTTCAAGGCGTTTCCTACAGACGAGGGGCAGCCAATGAAGCATTAATCCATACATGTTCCATATGTAGACATGGTCCCTTAAACCAATCCCGTCCGCTGATAGGTTTTATGATTTGCCATGTAGAATGACATCATAGATGACGCATATTGGAGTATATTATTTGGTCTAAGATCATTATTGTAATTCCATCTAGCACAAAAGACGCTTCAAGGTGCTAGAGCACATTTGGTATTGGTGCGGATGCTTTCAGTCTAATCGACCTAGGCCCGACCCAGACCCCCAGACGCTTGGCTACACCCGTCATTAGCAAGAAGACCACAGAGCTACCTGTGGAGATCAGCACGTAAAAGTCACGTGAAGAAGATTTGTTTGGCAGGTCCCCAATTGATGAAATTCCTGGCCGGTCCCTCACAGGTGCCCCGTGGACGGAAGGCAAACTGGCCGGTTGAGGAAGAGTCGATGCCGAGGTACTCGAGCTGAGTCGCGGATGTAAGTAGAACCAAGGTGGCAAAAACAGGGGGAGGGATTGTATTGTAAAGAATACATGTATAAAAGTAACAGGATTTTTGAAGATTATAAAGAGAAAAAGTAGATACCTGGATTCCTGGCTCCAAGGGGACAGAAGGATATGGACTAAAGTATTAAGGGTTCCTGAGGTAAGGACGCAGAAGAGGCTATCAAACTCCGAAACGGAGTAGAATAGTGAAGGGATACATTTACTAAAAGTAGTAAAGGAAGGCTGTGACAAACCTGAAGGTGTCTCACCAGCTAGTCCCCGGGGATCTGTCATCCAGGTGGCCAGGACATGGCCATCATTTTGGATTCAATTCCTGGGGGTGGACCAGTGCGGGAGGATCACCTGGATGAGGAGTCTTCAAGGAGTGGAAGTGGGACACTGGATGGCAAGGCGCGGTATCCCCTTCCCTGTAACACCTTTACCCCATCCTAACAGGTAGGATACATAGGGACTTAACCCTCCCCTTTTTGACACAAACACTTTCCCACAGACAACTCACTGTGAGTGAAAACGGACTAACACCCGAACTGTATACCTGATATGTCCCAATACAATGGTCAGGCAGGGTCAGGCAATTACTGATCATTACACACACCTGACTTCCATCACACTTCCCCACACGGACAAAAGGCGGAGCACGAAAACACATGCTGAGGGAGGCAAAGCACGCAAAGAAACAGCAGTTCCAAGATGGCAGTTTAATACAAGGCGGAGGCACCGGGGACTCACCGCGTCGATAGTCAAGGCGGGGAGAAGCATTTGCCGCAGTGGTACTGTCCTTGGCTCGTACAACAAAGCAGCACCAGTGATGTCAGTACAGCCGGTGAGTTGGGGAGACTGATACTAGACCGGTCTGTGTGGCAACCAAGGTTGCAAGCGGCAACACTGTATACAGAAGATTATTAAAAAAGCAGATGAGTGAATAAACTTCGGAGCTAAGGTACAATACTGTAGAGAGAGTGGTCCAGCATCACGTGGGTGCTCATTCGAAAATCTCTGTTAGGTATCCAACCGAAAGGGTGCGAACGTTAAAAGAAAGAGAATTTGAAATCAAAGTGGTCCTACAACGGGTCAACCAAAACCCTGTGCACATTTGAATGTCTTCGATACTTGATGTAAAATTGACATTGGTCTGATCCCGGCTGAGGGAGACTAATAGTGTTGAAGGGATCTGAGACCGGCTGAGGGGGATCTGGGGTGAACCGTGCATCACCCAAAAAAGATAACGTTGAAAAACAGGCTTGAGCCTGCACAGAACTATATGCTGAAAGAGTGACTCACCCGATGTGAATACTTGTGAAAAACTGAAGAGGAAAATAACTTGTTGTGTTTATTTGGTTGTATCAGGCCCTTTGATTGGAGAGACTTTGATAAGCAAGGAGGCTTACGCTCCAAAGGACCTTATGCTGAAGAGTGAACTGTAACCTTGTGCTAAAGAGGCCAGAGACTGTGCTAAGCTCGAGTGAACCTCCTTACCCCGAGCTGAAAACGTGGGGAAGGGAGGTCAATGGCCTGAAAACCCGACATATCCTTTTGAACACTTCTTTCTTTTTTTTCAAAACATTATCCCCCACACTATTTGTATTTAGAGGTAAGGATTGGCAATCGTTTTTTTTAGTAGAGGCCCTTTTTTTTGACAAGACACACCTAGGACTGCGTTATTATTATTTGATAGTCGTAGCTTGCTCCCGTCTGTGGGTTTAGATAGGTATCTATCATATCCTTTTTTGAAATTCAATTAACACCCTTGAACTGTGGTCACTTGTATCTGTCTTACTTTTGATGCCATGCCTTCCTTACAAGGTGTAAGCAGTAACAAATTGAAAAAGTACACATATCTGGGGTTATAAAGTGTCAATATAAATCTTTTGTTGTGTTTAGGCTAATAAATATAAAACGATAGTGAAAAATTAAGGAGATCAGTGAATATTTGGACAAAAAGATTGATGTCAATCAGGAGGAAAAAATGAAAGGAAAGAAATATAAAGTAAAGAAGAGACTCTTAAAAGTACTAATGATTAAAGAACGAGATAACTACACTTGATAGAAAGTGTTAACGAAGGAGTAAATAGAATATCATTGCAAATGTTTTTTAATAAAAAAGTGAGCACTTAAAATATTCCTTTTGGGATTATAAATAGTGATTTATGGTGTCTGTGCCAATTGATCGACGTAGTACAGTTGATAAAATAAAGAACCGAATAAAAGAACGGGTAAGTATAGACGGTCAAAACCGACTCGTCATCATGGGTGACACCCCTCTTTTACATTTGTGTAGGACATTGCCAAGATACACAGAGAAGATAAGGAAGTATCATTCACAATGGGTTAAAGGCACGACTAATAAGACACTCATGCAGTGGCCTCAGGAGGGTTCGCTGTCAAAAACCGTATTAGAGCATATGACAACATATTTGCATGCTACATGTAAGGGAAAAAGGTTACAGAAAAGGCTGGCCATTTTGGGACTCTGGAAACTGTATCAGAGTGAGAAAGAAGATCCAGCCGAAAGGGAGTGGATGCTCAATCAGCATGAAGCAGGGATAAAACGGCCTCGACCGCTCTTTCCCCTCCTAAAGACAAGAGTGTAGACACAGAGGAGAAGGGATTTAACCTTTAAAGGAGCTAAAAACAGTACAGGGTATGTTAATCCAACGTATGTGCCCGATGCTTATAATAGCGAGGATAATGCAGAAGAAAGCAAAAGAAGAGAACGCAAAGATATATTAACACACAATGAAAGTAATCAACGTGATGAGAGAAAGGATAGGCAAGAAAGACAAATGGAGATAGAGGAAGAAGCAAAGAAACAGAAGGAAATGAAATATAAGACTAAACAAATAAGGATAGTACAGAATGAATGGATGGGAGGACAACTATAGACGATAAAGGCATTGTTGGAGTTCAAGAAAGAGGAAAGAGAAGAGCGGGGAAAAAAAGAGAAAGAAGAAGGATAAAGAATGCAAACAACGGGAAGAACGAAGAAGATATGAGGCAAGAAAAGAAAAGGAGAGATTAGAAGAAAAGAAACAGGAAGAGATTAGAAGCTCAAAGAATGAAAGTACAAAGGTTACAAAGAAGGCGAGAGGAAGATGAATTAAGGGAGAGGAGGAGACAGGAAGAAGAAATGAACAGGAGTAGGGGACTAAAAGATGACGAGATAGAATATTTACATCATAGGAGCATAGTGCTGATTGACGCACAAAAACAATCAGAGGAAGGGAGAGGGTCACAGCAGCCCCGCAGGGAGCTGCAATGAATGCGGGGATCAGCATGGGATGATGGGCAGAAAATATAGAGCAATGACTTGGGAAATTGTATAGGCAAATAAGGGTATAAAACCCAGGAGAATGCTGAGAGATCTCTATTAAGGGGAAATGAAGGTAGGTTAGATGACGTCATAACAGATGAGTACGAACGTCTTTAAACAGACTAGATCTTGCAGATGAGGAAAGGGATAATATGAGTTGGGGAATAATGATGTCAGACGAAGAAAGGGAGGAGGACAAGAGAGCGCAAAGAAAGGGTGCATGCAGATTTTCAAGAGAATCGAATGTAGAAATGGAGATAAAATTGTCATATTTGGAGGACCCTAATGAAAAAACACCAGAACCAACACCATATACTGAACAATCAGAGGCATGATTGCGCAGTACATAGGATGTATCCCTGCCATATGTAAGCAGGTTGAGGTCATTACCAGGAAGGAGACAATCAAGCGAGATTAACCCCGCCTGGAAAACGAAAAGTGTAGGCAAGTATGATTATGGACCAGGATTTTCACAATTCCCGCTATTAGAGAAAGTGGGAGGACGACTACATTATATACCATGGACACAGATG
Organism: Ambystoma mexicanum; assembly: GCF_040938575.1. Classification (NCBI taxonomy): domain Eukaryota; kingdom Metazoa; phylum Chordata; class Amphibia; order Caudata; family Ambystomatidae; genus Ambystoma; species Ambystoma mexicanum. The sequence goes on along the minus strand of NC_090923.1, from coordinate 545,557,269 downwards.
GATAAGGACAATTTAAGATGTAAATGACCATGTTTGACTTATGGTGCAGGAAAATTGATTTAGGAGTTTGAAAGAATTACATCAGGCAGGACGCTAGCTATATCATAGGGGAGAGAGCTGATGACATTTGGACGCGAGCAGGATATGCGGGTTGACTGCACAAAACACGACACATAAGGGAGCGCTGTTTAACAATTGTAGAGCAGACGTATTGCGGGCGCTCAGAATGCACTATCCCGCTACATCAGATGAATATGAAGACCCTGTTGCTAATATTCAAGATAGATGGCATCAAGAGACGCGTGAACCGTGGGATAAAATGGTAGCATAATTTTACCACATTTTATGCCAAGGGCTGCCAGAGTCAGTGCAACGGCAATTGAAGAAACAGGTGGGAATGGAAGTAAAGCCATGTCTGGAAATAAAATTGACAATCGTGCATTACTGCCCATTAATGAAAAAGAACAAAAAGAAGGAAACTGAGAGGTGAGGTCGTTCCTGGTGGAACCTCCAATTTAAAGCCACTTCTTGTGCTCATTGTGCTTCCTATTTTTTTACTATTTTAAACAGCTTTGTTTATCAAGGCATCACAAACACCTTGCGGTTTGCCCTTCCCTCTGGCATAAATGTGCCAGAGAGAACGCCTGTGCAGCGGACAGGCACAGCGGGTGTTCCATCAGCGCGCCGAAGGCGCACTTAAGGCAAGCCTGTCTGTGCCCGTCCGGGGACAGTCTGGGCCGTGGGCCCTGGAGACTCATACTGATAACAGCTGTGATTCGCATATTACCACCTGCACACGCAACGCTCTTGTTCAGCTAGCTCCTTCGTCTGTGTGTTGGCCTGCTGGATTTAAGACACTATATAAGCCAACCACACTGGGGACTCTTACCACTTCCCCCTTAGTCTTAAATGTCTCCTCATAAACGCGTGATCTGCGATGGCCCATCACAACAATATTTTCTCCACTCTTTTTTTTTTGTAACACATTTTATTGATTTTCACATTGTGCATTGCCTAACAAATCATTCACCCCAAGGGAGTCGATCAACAGTAACTTACAAACAATTTACCGATCCGAGAGTTCGATACACACAATACTCACAGTATACCTTTGTCATCAGTATCGCTACAATTGTGCAGGGTACACATTAATCAATTTTAAGTGGTTTATTGGGCATCCTCCCATTTCCCCCAGACCTTTCTGGCTTTCGGGAGTCCACATCTGTAACCCATTGTGCGTGCTCCGGAACTATATCAGAACCCCACAATTTCGCAAATATTTTGTTTACTCAATGCTGTAGTGGTTGAAAAAAGCAGTTTATCATAGAGCGTCATTGCACCTTCATCTTCCACTCCAAGCAACAATAGTTTAAGGTCTCTAGGAACAGTGCACCCCAGGACTCTCGAAAGTGTGTCACTGCATTGCTGCCAATATTGCCGTATTTTGGAGCAATCCCATAGTATATGGACGAAGGTACCCTCTTCTCGGTTATAGCGCAGACAGTTAGGGTCAGTGGTTCTGCCCCAACGATAAAGTACCACCCTTGGGTAATATATTCTGTGTAATATTTTAAGCTGCATGAGTAGGAGCCTGGATGATATGGCCGTTTCAAGGGGGTTTATCAGGATTGTGATCCAGTCTTCCGGTATGATGGCTCCTAAGTCCCTTCCCCATTTAGACTTCAAGCTCGCTAACTCAGGTGTAGCGAAGGCGGTTATTGCACTGTACATCACAGAGGTGATCTTGGCATCTATACGGTTTAAGACTATGTTTCTCTCCATGGGAGTACATTCCGGCATGCTGCACAGGGCCGGGAGGTGGCTTTGTATTGCATGTTTTAGTTGAGTGTGTCAGTACTGCTCAGAATCAGGGAGATTGCACCTAGGTTTTCGAAGGGCAAAAGTTTACCTCCTGTGATCACATCCCCAACCTTTGTAATCCCCATGGATATCCAACTCTGCCATCTTGGGAGCCTGTCTATTTTGCCATGGTGGCTGTACGGGGGTGATTTTCCTTTCCCAACCAATGTACTTGTGTGCCTCTGCTCATATTAGCATCAAGTGAGTCAGCATATTCCGGGGTGCCGTAGCAGTCGTTTTCTGGAAAAAGGGACTCCATAGGAGTCGTTTTCATTCCCCTCGTGGTTTCGGCCTTTGTGTGCGGTAGCGTTGTGTCTCCGTGTAGCATCTCATTTATTATTGCCATCTGACTTGCCAAAAAATAAGTCTGCAGGCGTGGCAAGCCAATACGCCCCTCCCAAACTGACCTTTGCAGAGTGCAAAGTGCCATCCGTGGATGCCCATTGACCCACAGGAGCCTCCTGAGGGTACTATCAATTCTATGGAATTCAAGTGTTGGGATATGTAATGGGGCATTTTGAAGAATGTATAAGAATCGTGGCAAGGCCATCATTTTGAATAGCGCTGCTCTCCCCAGTAAGGTCAGTGGTAAGGTAACCCAGTGGCGTACATCCTCCGTGAATCGCTCCACAATTGGATTTCGGTTCCTGGCCACATATTCATTCAAGTCCTTTGTGTCTGTACTCCCAGGTACCGGAAATGGCTCATTTCAACACAAAAGGGGCACTCACGCGGGACAGCATCCTCCAATCCTTTAATCAGGAACAATATGGATTTGGACCAATTTACCCTTAGTCCATTGAAAGATCCATATCTTTCCAAAAGGCATGTTACTATTGGGAAAGATGTAACAGGTATACGAGCAGGCCATCTGCATTTAGTGAAATTTTGTCATCCCAATCATCTGCCATCCGGAAGCCGCTCCATGTGTGAGTACCCCTCAGTAGTATTGCAAGAGGCTCTATGGCCAGTGCAAAGAGCATTGCAGATGGGGGAAACCCTGCCTTGTTCCTTTCCCTAATTTAAAGGGTTTCGATGCATCCAACCATTCACACTAGTTTCCGCATCGGGGGAGTTATAAAGAGCTGTAACCATCCCACAAATTGTTCACCAAAGCCCATTCGGCACAATGCCTCCCAGTACACTGAATCGTAAGCCTTTTCAAACTCTATTGCCAATAGTACCATGGGGTCATGGAGAACGGGAATCCTTTCTAGTGCCGAGTACAACCTGTCTATGTTCATGCGTGTGGATCTCTTCAGCATGAAGCCGCATTGATCCGGGTGTATCAGTGACGTAATGACTCTCTGTAACCGATTTGCCAGTAATTTTGCTAAAATTCTGGTTTCACTGTGTATTAGGGTGATTGGCCTGTATGAACTACACTTGTCTGGAGGTTTATCTGCTTTTGGTTTCACAATTACAATGAAGGTAGCTTTCCTCCACAGGGAGGTGGCCATGTGTTTTCGAGTGCGTGTACATACGGAGCAGGTGTGGTGCTAATTCACTCGCTTCTCTCCTCTTCCATATTTCAACCGGGAAGCCATTTGGTCCCGGGGTTTTTCCCGATTGGAGCTGTGACATTGCCAATACCACTTCCTCCTCTGTGATGTCCTTTCCCAGAATAGCGTTTTGTTCGGCAGTTAAGGATGGGAGACTAATCTCATCCAGCACGGAAGTGCTAGTGGGAGCATTAGGGGTCTTATAAAGTTCAGCATAGTAAGTTACAAAACCCTCCGATATGTCCTGGTCAGTTAACAGAGGATCTGCATTATCAGGTTTGATTGCTCTCATTTGACTATGTCCCTTGTCCCTGTGCTCTAGCCATGCCAACAATTTACCAGCTTTATCACCGGTTTCGTAGACCCTGGCACGCATCGCTCTGTGTGCCTGTTTTGGCGCTGTCTAGGGCTATATTCTGCAGGCGTTATTGGGCTAACACTAGTGCGCGATTTGTTTCGGGCAGGTCCAGTGCAAGGTGGGACTGCTCTGCCTGTTTTACTTTTATTTCAGCCTCTTTCAATGTTTTTAGGTGTGTCTTCTTGTGTGCTGCGGTCCAGGAGAGGATCTCTCCTCGTAGTACTGGCTTGTATGCCTCCCACAGCACTCCAGGGTCATCAACTGGCCCAGTGTTCAGTTCAAAATATGTTTTTGTAGCTGGATATTTTTTATGAATTCTGGAAAACCTAGATAATAATTATTAAAGCGCTAGGAAGGGGGAGGAAGAGGTCTTGCTGTTGTCAATTCCATCAATAGGGAGGAGTGGTCTGATATTCCCCGTGGGAGTAGAGTCACGCTAGTCGCTTTATGTACTTCTGTCGCTGGGAGAAAGAAGTAGTCCAACCTTGAAAGGGAGGCATGAACCCCAGAGTGATATGAATATTCCCGGGCCTCAGGGTGAAGATCTCGCCACACATCTCTCAATCCCACTGCTGCAGTTAAAGTGGCCAGTTTGGTTTGAATTCTGGGGTTTCTCCCTCTTAGGTGCGTACAGTCTGTCTCCACGTTCATGACCTCATTGAAGTCATCCCTAAGATCAGTATATCCAAGGTATCTCTAATAATTATAGGAGTGATGTTGTCTATGAACGCAGTCATCAACGTGGGCAGTGAATATGCTGCCATTATTGCTATGGTCTGGTTCCACAACGTTCCTGTTGCATACACAAATCTACCCCCCCGTGTCCTGTATCACGTTGGAAAACGTGAAGGGGATTTTTTTGTGGAGCAATATGAGCACCCCTCATGAACCCATGGTAAAACCAGAGTGTATAGCCATGCGATAATTGGTGCGCTTGAATAGATTGCTGGTTGTGCCTGCCAGGTGAGTTTCAGTAAGTAGTACTACGTCTGGTGAGTGTCTATTTAAAAGTTGTGTGACTAGCCGTCGTTTGATGCCGCTGCCCAGCCCGTTAACGCTCCATGTCAAACACTGTAGGGTTCTGATGTCTTTACTAGGTGGGGTCATTAGAGGTGGACTGCATGCTATAAGACACTGTTTGGTTTGGTGGGTAGGCGCCAAGGCTGCAGTCCCATAACATGATGTGTTTTTGAGGAATATCTGTGTAGCGGTTCCCAGATCCATGTATAATTATAACAAATAACTTCCCCACGCCCCTCCCTATACTCCACCCAACTTGAAACATCTGTTGCCCGAACTACATGAGACAGCTGAGAAAAAAGAAGAAAAGATTGAGAACAACCAGCTGTCAATCACACAGGTCACACTCAGTTAAGCTTATCCCACGCAGGCCCTGGATCAAGCCTGGACTTGTCATGTCGAAGTGGAAATACACCAGGGGCGGGGGGGCCTCCATTTACGACGACCGCCGTGGAGATTTCCATCCTTTAGTAGTATGTTGTGGATCATCCGTTCGGCCCAAATGCAGGATCTCTTGTTCCATACTATCCGACTGTATCCGGGTATCACTCCACACCCTTCCGGGGTGGCGGGTCATGATCCGGTGCCGGCAGTTGCAGGGTGGGGTGATCTTCGTCCCGGCAGGGCACGGGGATTTCTATTTCTGTTATTTCATACTGTTCTCCAATCCCCTTCAATGTGCTGTTCTGCCCAGTTCCACGCTTCTTTGGGGTCCGTGAAATGGACAGTCGTGCCCTTGTGGTATATTTTGAGTTGGGCAGGGAACAGTAGGCCATACTTTACATTCAGAGTTTGCAATTGTTTCTTAAGCTGGTCAAACTATTGCCTGTCCCTCTGCACTTCCCTGGTGTAATCCGGGAAGAAGGTAATTTTGGAGCCGTTGAAGGTTAACGTGCCTTTGGCACGTGCTCTCTGGAGCAGTGCATCACGATCCCTGTAGTTCAGGAGCTTTGCGATCACGGTTCGTGGTGGGGCACCGGTCGTCCGGTCAGCATGCGATGGGCCCTTTTGATCAAGAAAAATTTGGAGAACGAGTTTGGTACAAACATGTCAGTGAGCCACTGCTCCAGGAATAATTCCAAACTTGGTCCCTCCACATGTTCTTGCAGGCCCAGGATTCAAACGTTAGTGTGCCTCGATCTCCCATCGCTCTCATCCACTCTTTCCTCCATCGTTTTCAGTCGAGTTTTGACACCAGTAAGTTGTTGTTGTAGGTTACGCAGCCCATCTTCTGTTTCAGATATATGTTGTTCCGCCTCACCAGTAGGAGAAGTCAATGTCTGCAGGTCGTGTCAAAGCAGAGAGACGCCCATGCTAATACGGTCCATTTTTTGTTCCATGCATGCACGCGAGACCGCAATGGTAGCCATAACATCTTTTAAAGACAGCATGAACTCTGCTTAAGCCATTGTGGATATTTGATCTTGTTCGCCTTGGGTTTGCGGGACTAGTGTTGTATATTGGTCGATCTTGCTTTCGGCTGGCTGTTTCTTGGTTTTGTGTTTGCCCATGATGGGCACGTCGCATGTCTGTGAGAGATGTAGGGGCTCGCTGGATGAGGAAGTGTGGAATCCCTCGTTATGTGTGGAGTGTCCATTGGGGCTAGTAACTATCCGGTGTAGGGAGTACACCACCTCTCCCAGTCTCCGACGCACCTCTACTCCATCTGGTGACGCTAACCAGCCTGTTTGGGATCGCACTTCTCTTATCGCTACTGTGTTGTCCCATTCCTGAGGTTGCAGGGGGTCACCCGTCCAGCTGCCTTGGCACGGTCTCTCCCCTTGTTGCAGGTTGGGAGCGTCCACTCTTGTTACGAGGCACTGGGGTGTGGGCAGTGATGTATGCATTGCATGTAAGCAGCAAAGAGCCGCCTCCGCTTGATTCCCAGCAGTCCACGCTCAGTTTTCAGGGACACTCCCGGCTACTGGCTCAGTCCTATCCATTCCTACTGTGAAACTCAGATCCTCTGCAGCAGGGGAGGGCTTTATAAGTCCCTGTTCTGGGCAGATACACTGGCTTTGTCAGTGCTATACCTTATCTGTAGCGCGCAGAGTTCGCAGTGAGTGTCCTACACTGCGGACGGGACCTTGAGTGCTTCTTACTTGCTATGGTGCTCAGATCAGTGGTCGCGGCGAGGCAGTCATAGCTATGTTGATCTTCGCATTCGACAAGGCAATGTCACCTTGTCCCCAGGAGTTCAGCCAGATAATGAAGTGCCTTGCACACGTTGTGTAGTCCACTCTGCCTGTATCCATTATTGAAATACCTCCGAGACCTCACCTCTAAGAACGTGTGTTCGGCGCAGTATAGATCGCCGGTCGTAGCCCCTCGCACTTGCTTCTATCCACCCCACCTCTTTCCATTCATATCAGCGTTATCCACTGTCAAGGTGCAGAGAGTATGGGCCACTGTGTGGGGACTGGGAATGCGAGCCCGGAATGCTCCTCTTTACATAAGCAGGATATTTGCAGGGGCTTCGGGGGAGTGCAGAACAGCGTTGTGTTCACTCACCGGGCCAGCTCTCTCTCAACCTTCCAGCGATCCTCTGTGATATTGCGGTAGCCTAACTCGGTTGTATGATGCTGCAAACTGCAATGGTGTGGCTAGTGTGTTAGGCTCTGGTAGGCAGCTGTCAGCGCAGGTGTCCAGAATGTTGTCGTCTACTGATGTACCGCTTCGTCTTGGCTCCTCCGTATTGTGGAGGGACACACACACACACCCCGAAGGGGACCCAGATGTCTGTAGGTGTTGGTAGGGTCCTCCCTTTCGGGGTTCTCCCGGCCTCACAGTTCCCCTCTGGTCACAGAAGTCACTTCTGTCGGTTTACAGAGTCATTCCCAGGGCACACCTTCGTTCTTGCCTTTCTGTGAACGCTACCGATCACGGGGAGAATTCCGCTTTGTGATGCTGCGTGGGTAGGCCTCCACAATGCTGGCCTCGGCCCCTCCACTCAGATTACTGCAGTGGGTAGGCTGTTGGTGATTACGCTCAGTGGCAAGGCACTTTCCTCTTGACTCGCTGCGTCTGTCTTGCTGTTATTGCTGTATGTCCCAGCGGGGCCCTTTCTCTGCCTGGTGCGGTTCTGTGGGGGCGATCGGAGGCACGTCCTCTCTCCGTATTCGGCAGGATCACATCCGGCTACCACTCCGTACCTATTTTCCAGTTAGTGCTCCACTCAACTGGGTTCGCCCACAAATGTCTTTCTTCCTTCGCCCACTGTCCGTTTTAGGTGCGCAGACCGATGCCTCCCATAGACCTCGCTCTATGCCATCCACGGGCGCCACCGATGCCCTTCCTCAGATGTTCTTGGCAAGCTATCGATGATACGCGTCTCGATCAGCACCAACGGCCATCTTGGTTCCATCAGACTGCGTAGGTGCAGATCGCTTCACTCGCTGGAACTCCGACAGGGAGACGCCTCCAGGCTCTGCGTTTCCCCCAGTAATGCTCTATGTGTTCCGATCACTGCATGAGCATATTTTCTATGTAACTCGACCTCGAATGGCAGGATATTTAGCAGGATATGTTCGGCGGCCGCAGGGTCTCCAGAGGCTCACGTCCTCATTGCTCTGCAGCTAGTCAAGCCCCCCCTATTTTCTCCACTCTTGATGAGGTCACACTGGATATTCTCTGCATCACAGAGACATGGTTGAACAATGCCTCTGGACCAGACATGATTCAGATGCTTCCTGCCCAATATGATATGCTTCAGTTAGACCGCCCTACCTCTAGAACTGGTGGTGGGCTGGCCATTGTGTTTAAGAAACCTTTGAGCTGTTGCTTTGTCGAACTTACTTGTGAATTATTTTATTATAAGAATTCAAGTCTCCCGAGAACAGTCTTTTCACTTTCTTATTGTCTATCGCCCCCCCTTGCAATGCTACTAATTGTTTTCTTGGTAATCTTACCCAACTAATGGCTGATCTCTCTCTGACCCACTCCAAAATAATTATTCTGGGAGATTTCAACCTTCATCCAACTAATCCCCTGGATCAGCAAGTCGCCAAACTTATTTTGTATTTTACCGACTTTGGGCTACACCTTAAAAACCACGGCCCTAACCATTTGGCGGGCAATCAGCTTGATCTTATTTTTTCAGATATTCCTGATCTTCTGTCTTTCCCTCCACTACCTGTGTACTGGTCTGACCATTTTCTGGTGCCTTTCTCTGTTCCCCTTGTTCAGTCTAAAACAATAATTACCCTCTTTGCCAGACTCCAATGCCGATGGCTTAACGTCCCTCTTGAACATATCGTCACATCTATCAAAACTATTACTCATCAAAGTGTCTTTAACAGGACTAATCCGTGCGATTCTCTGATCGAAGCTTTATAATCTGCTGCTAATGATTTCCTAGCTCCCACTAAACTTACCATTATTCATGCAAAAATGTCTGCCCTGTGGTATTGCTCTGAATTGCGAAATCTGGAGCAAAGCTGCAGACAAGCTGAGCGGCGATGGCAACAAATCCTCGCCACCACTGCTAAAACTGCTTACGTTTCAGCACGTAAACTCTATAAAGGCACCATAAAGAACGCTAAAGCCCAACATTTTGCAGATCGCATTTTGAATGCTAGTTGCTCTTCTAAAGAGTTGTTTCAGGTATCGAAGGAACTAACAACTTCGGCAGTCCCCCTCCTGCTCTTTTGCTTACACAAATCCACTGCAACCAATTGTGCTTTTTTTTTAAGGCAAAAATACATAAAATTTAGGAGCTGATTTGTGCTGAAAGACACGCTCCTGACATCACCACTGAGGTTCTTTCTTTCTTGACCACTCCCTCAGTCAACAGTTTTGAGTTCACGACAGTACGGACACCATGGTTTCCACTGCCCTTTCTTAACTCAAATCTTGCTCTCCTATGGACTCGATTCCTCTCCATATTCTGCAATCTCTCTCTCGTGAACTCATTCCTCTTCTTACCTCAACCCTTCTTCCACTCGCTATATTCCTGACTCACTCAAAGACGCTATCATCTCTCCTTTGCTAAAAAAGCCCCATTTAGATCCTGCAGCTGTTGAGAATTATCAACCTATATTTCTTCTTCCAACAGAAATGAAACAGCTTGAATCGATTGCCACTCCACAACTCTCCTTTTTTCTCTAAACTAATAATCTGTTCCATCCTTTCCAGGCAGGCTTTACCCCTGGTATGGGCACTGAGTCTGTTCTGGTTTCTCTTCTGGATTACATTGCCTTACTTCAGGACCGCAGATAGGTTGGTGCCCTTATTCTCCTAGACCTCTCTGCAGCCTTTGACACAGTTGATCACCACAGGGTTTTGCAATGCCTTCATAAGGTTGGTATCTCTGGTATCCGTCAGAAATGGCTCTCGTCTTTCCTTGCGAACTGGGTTTAGACTGTCTCTCTTCATTTAATTCTCCTCCTATTACTTAGGTTTGTGGGGGTCCTGCAGGGTGCAGCTCTCTCCCCTCTCCTTTTTAACCTGTATATGCTGGCTCTTGAAAAACTGATTTCCAGTCACGGCTTCCATTTCCTCTCCTACGCTGACAACACGCACATTCTCTTTCGTCTTAATGCTCCCTCTACCGATCCCCCTCATAAGCTTATGAATTCCCTCTCTGCAGTCGCCGATTGAATGTCTACAAACTGGCTTAAGCTTAATGGTGACAAAACCGAGATTCTGCTGGTTGGCTCTGCCTGCTCTAACTCTCTATGGACCTCTGATTACTGGCCCTCTTGTCTTGGTCCGTGCCCCAAGCCTGCTTCTGTCGTCAAAGGCTTGGGCATAAAAATAATGTCTTCTGGATCGAGATCAGACCAAGTTTCGGCAACTTGCCAAGCCGGTTTTGCCAAGGTCAAATTGTTAATAAAGGTACTCCCCTTTATCCCGGCTCATTCTAGATCCAAAATTGTTACGGCCTCTATTATGGGCTCTATCGACTACTGCAACGGAATTTATCTTGGTCAGCCTGAATTCCTTCTTCAACGTCTGCAGATTCTTCAGAACTCGGCCGCCCGCCTTGCTCTGAACGCTCCCAGACTAGCTCATTCTCAGGAGCTTCTCCACCAACTTCATAGGCTCCCTGTGGAAAGCCGTATCAAGTTCAAGGCCCTCTGCCTCATGCATCGAGCGATCCACAACACAGGGGCAGAGTTCTTACAATCTAAATTGGTACCGTACAGACCTAGAAGTGCTTTCTGTTCGTCCAGCCTTTCTCTGCTCTGCATTCCTCGCTTCCTCTGAACTCGTTGCCAGAGATCGGTCCTTTTCTGCGCTCACCCCTACCTTGTGGAATGCTCTCCCTGTTGAAATTCGTAACATTCCTCACGTCCTCCCTTTTCGCAAACGCCTAAAAACTCTTTTATTCTAGCCACTCGAATGTCCTCCCTCTCTCACTTTTTGCAGCGCCTTGATGCCTTTTCAGTCTTGTTCGCGCTTTAAGTTCAAATACAATACAAGGTTGAGAGTAGAAAGCAGGAGGAAGGGAAGTTAGTTCAGAAGAAATTGTCAAAGATAATGCGCGAAACCAAAAGGTGTCTCACCCACTAGTCCCCACAGATTTGTCATCCAGGTAGCCAGGACACAGCCATCGCTTTTGGATCCAGTTTCTGGGGCAGACCGTGCGGGAGGATCACATGAGTGAGGGGTCTTCGGGGAGCGGGACACCAGAAGGTGAGATGCGGTATCCCCTTCCTTATAACACCTATACCCCATGCTACCAGATAGGATATTTAGGAACTTTACCCCCCTGGCACCTTTTACAACACAAACACTTTCTCACGCATGGCCCCCTATGAGGGAAAACAGACTAACACACGAGCCGTATAGCTGACATGTCCCAATAGAATGGTCAGGCAATTACTGACCATCACACACACACACACACACACCTGACTTCCATTACACTTCAAACACGGATAAAAGGTAGAGCACGAGGGCACACTTAGGGAGACCGATACAAGACCGGTCTGTGTTGAAGCCAAGGTTGCAAGCAGCAACATTGTATGGCGAGCGCTGGAATGAACATTGTTAAAAATGCATGTGATAAGAGGCGCAAGTGAAGTTGAACTGCTGATGAGTGATTGAACTTTAAAGCAAGCTACACTACCTTTATCAGAGTGGTCCTGCACTGCGTGGATGCTCATTTGAAGGTCTCTGTAAGGTACCCAGCTGAGAAGTGACAAAAGTAGATAAAGTTGGTCCAAGTCCGGCAGAGGGAGATAAATTGAAATGCAACAAATAAATGTGAATCGAAGTGGCCCTGCGACAGGTCAAGTCAAATCCTGCACACAGTTGAAAGTCTTTTATTTCAAGGAAGTAGAGAAAGTTTGGAATTTGGTCTGAGTCCAACAGAGGGAGATCAATCGAACACTTTGTGTTAAAGTGGGTTTGAGCCCAGCCGTGAGGGGCCTGGAGTGAATCAAAAATTCCCCAAGAAGTTGTACATGAGAATCCTGAGGAGAAAGCAACTTTTGAAATATTTGTTTGTTGCATCAGGTCCTCTGAAGTAAGAGACTTTAAAAATGGCAAAGAGACTTTGGCACAGAAGGCCCTGATACTGAGATTTGAACTGCATTCTCATGCTAGAGAAGACAGAGACTGTGCTAAGTTCGTGTGTGCCACCTTGTCCCATTCTGAAAACGTGGGGAAGGGAAGTAAATGGCTTGAACATCCTGCCATATCATTTCTTGAACACATTTCTTTTGCATAACATTGCTTCACACACTATTTTGTATTTAGAAGTAAGGATTGGCAATAGATTTATTAATATAGGCCCTTTTCATTTTGACAAACTTTGACTAGGACTGCGTTATTGTTATATGAGGTTCGTAGCATGCTGCCATCTCTAGATTTAGGATTAGATGGGTGTTTTTGAAACCCAATTGAAGTTCAATAAACATCCTTGAACTGTACAATAGCCATAGAGGGAGCAGCATTAATGGGTAATGAAGGAGGGGTGACACCAGAGATACAGTCAGGTCAGCAAAATAATGCAGGGTATCCCCAGATCACAGTGGGTACAACTTTTGGCCAAGAAGGAATGGGTCTAGCGGAGTAAGACAAGGTGGATTTTGAAACCCTCAGGGAAGAGGACGATTTAATTTAATGGTGGACCGCCGCAACAATGTTGGAAATGCAGAAAAATAGGACACATAGCTAGGACATGTAGAAGCAGAGGAGACATGCAATAGAATTGGCAAGATCCAACGGGGGTGGGTTATGCCCCACAGTATAATACAGAGCCGCCGGAATATCATGCCCAAGATCACGCGCAGACTCAGACATATGCGCTGCAACCTCAGCAAATTCAGCCAGTGCCGCTGCAAATGCAAGTACCACAAGAGCAACCACAGCAAGTACCCATGCAAGCACAGCTGATACAATTGCAGCAAGTACAGACACAGCAGGCTATGGTACCACAATGGAACATGACCCCAGGAGCCCAAGAAGCACCAGCACCCAAATTACAGAGTGTGACTGTGGTAGGAGGAAATCCTTTCATAGGTACAGGGATGAATTTATACCAACAATAGGACAGCCCACAGAGCGACCTGATGTGTTCAGTATTATCAGTGATACCAGACCCCCAAGAGAAACCAAGGGTTGGGGTAACGATAGAAGGCAAGACATTTTCAGATACTGGAGCTACTCATTCTTGTGTCCATGAGGGATAATATCCAATGTCAGGAACTGCCCTGAAGATTCTCTGGGGCAATGAGTTTAGTTCATTTTACAGACAAATTGCCAAACTCTATAGGAGAACACAATGTGTCAATGCCATTATTATATTCTAGGCAGACACCAGTTAACATATTAGGACGAGCCTTAATGACAAAGTTAAATACTCATTACGAGTTTGGCGGTAGCCATGCCCTCAATAAGGGCATGGCTACCCCCAAACTCGGGTCCGGGTTCCCTGAATGGGGAAATACCGGCCCTTCCGACCTTGGAGGGCCTGGTATTTCCCCATTCAGGAAACCCAGTCCCACACCCATTCCCATTCCCATTTGAGCCCCCATAGGGCTCAATGGGAATGGGGAGCATGCTAACAATGGGCCCGTTAATGATGGGTTAGCATGCTGGGTCGCTCACGGGACCCGCTAAGGACGTCTGGTAAAACCAGGCGTCCTGAGCGGATCCTGCGAGCAGACCTCGTAATAGGGGGGTAAGGGGTTAACGGCTCCGGCACCTTTACCGGCGCTGTTAACCCCTAACCACCCTCCATGTAATGAGGCCCAATATCTTTTACTAATGAAGGAATAGTGTGCTCTAATCCAGGAATACACTACATGAGTGTGAGAGAGTTTATACTAGCCTTTACAGGCCAGAAGGCATTACAATGAGTTCCTTTAGATCAAGAGGTATTCTTGTATGGAGTAACTATCTTATTATCATGGTTGTCCAGATAGGCAGGTAAAATATTGAGGCTACCTGACAACTTTTTGTTCAGACCAGAGATTTGCATGGACGATTAGGAAGGGCAGGTTATCCCCTTGGAGTTAGAAGCAGCAGTGATCAGAGAAGAAAGAGCAATGCTTCATGGGACAGACGATGAAGAACAGCAATAGCCCTTAGTGAAGGATATAGGCTGACAGATTTGACAAACGAGGAACTGTTTAGAGATGACTATTCCGACGATGAACTAGTGTTTTTTTAAAGTCTCACTTATTGGATAGAATATAGAAATACTGCAGAGATTGGCGTTAGTAAAAAGAAAACCCTCATTTTTGCATGTAGACTTAGGGAAGGTGCCAAAGATTGTATGTTCCGCACGCCTATATGATGTGGGTTTATTAAAAGGGATAGGTGCAGTGAAAATAGAATTAAAAGCAGGAGCCCTGTTGCCATGAGCAAAGCAATATCCCATGTCCAGAGAGGCGGATGAAGGTATATTGGAGACCATTTCTGCTTTAAAGAAGCAAGGTATATTAGTGCCATCAAATTCATCATGCAACACAGCCGTGTACTCTGTGAAAAAATCAAAAGCGGGGTCCTGGAGACTTATCCAGGACTTGCGTCCCTAAACAATATAGTCAACGCAGAGTTTTCCTTAGTTCCAAATTCTGCGATAATATTGTGCTATCCCATCTAAGGCTAAATATTTCACTGTTCTATATATATTTTTTTAAATAAGTTTGTTTGGTATAGAAATACCCACCTGAAACATACTTGTTTGCAACAGGGGTAATGCAAGCCCCCTTCCGTCTTTAACATAGTCCTTCAGATGGACTTGGGTAATATCTAACTAGAGAGCACAATAATTAAATACGTGGATGACATTTTGGTGTGCAGTGAGACAGAAGAAAGATGCAGAGAAGACTCAGTTAAACTCATGACTCATACTCTGAGAGAAGGGATATAACGAGAAGTTACAATACTGTCAGGAAGAGGTCCTGTACATAACACAACTAATCTATTACAAAGGAAAAGTGATGCCTGAAAGAGGAGAAACAATCATGAGAACTGCAGCCCTTAAAACAGTGAGGGGAATGTAGCAGTTCCTAATTTATGTAATTATTGTAGGGCCTGGGTTTTCGATTATAGTTCATATATTCAATCACTTTTAAAAGGACCTCAAGAAGTACAAATAGACAGACGCCCAATAACATGGACATACGAGATGACTGAAGGATTTGAAGAATTAAAAAAGGCAGTCACTACAGCGCCTGTGTTGGGGATCCCAGATTATAATGAATCATTTTATTTATGTTGCCATTCAAATGGAGAAGTTATGACTGCAGGCCTCACACAGAAGATGACATTAGGACATGGACACAAACCATTGGCTTATTTTAGTGGGATTTTAGATCCAGTCATGAAGGGACATTATCCCTGTGAGCAATAGATACTGCTGCATTCACAATTGAAAAATCTTCAAGTATAACAATGGGATGTCGAATAACGCTATTTGTAGAGCATGCATTATTTGCGATTCTAAAGAACCCCAAGAGTGCATTGACCACACAAAGAGCTTCTGGGTATGAGGTGATTATTTCCAAACCTGCGATCAAAATTGTTAGATATAAGACAGTGAATCCAGCAATGTTTATAGCAGAATTAGAAGGTGAGGATGATTATGTGCATGATTGTACAACGTATACTGAGAACTATAATGATATTCCCCAAGCCAGAGACATTTTTTTTTATTGATGGCTCTTCGAGAATTGATCAAATCACTGGGGAAAGACATACTGGATCAGCGCTAGTGAAACTGAACTGAGAGGGTGAGTTTGAGGTAGTGGCAAGCTTGAGACTGACTTCGAATTGTTCAGCACAGGCTGCAGAATTAATAGCACTCTGAAGCGCTGCAAATATTTGAGGATGAGGAGGTGACGGTGTACTCTGAATCTGCCTAGGTGACCTCAACAGTACATGCAGGTTTGTCATGCTGGAAGAGGAGGGGCTTCCTCCATGCAGACGGCACTCCAGTGCAACATCCATACCTATTGGATAGGCTTATAGAACCATTAAGTCTTCCATTGACCCTAGCAGTCGTAAAAACTGTGCAGCGCATTCCAAAAGAACAGATTTTATTTCCTGCGGAAACAAAGTCACAGTCTTAGAGGCCAAAAACGGCCTTTGATCCACCCTTTTCTTCTAGTTTTGAAGACAAAAGATATTGAACAAATGACAGGACGATGTATGTTGGTAAAGGACTTTAAAATGCTGTCTCCTGTTCAGTTAATTGAGTTGCAAGGTCAAGCACCACAAGAAGAACAAGATCTATGGAGAAAGGGGGGGTGTTTGTTATCCCCCACTGAAGTGATTTGGAGATGGGTTAGCACTGGAAAGCCAGTTATGCCTCTAGCATTATTGAAAGCAGCGCTGGAGCAGCCTCACTAACCATCACATACAAATCGAGAAGGTCTTGCTGCTACAATTGCAGAAGAGTGGTTCTCGCCCAACCTGCCAGAAAATGTGGCACAGTTAATTGTAAATTGCATCGTGTGCCAGAAATGTACTGCAGGGCACACTTTGCGAACAGTGAGAGGAGCAATTCCCAAACCCAATGGCCCATTTCATCATGTGGATATGTTACAGATATGCAGCCGCTACAGATATATGCTGGTTATAGTATGCCCTTTTTCTAGATGGATCGAAGCTGGTCCAATCACACACCCTGACTCTTCATGTGCTTCTAAATTCCTTGTAAGGCAAGGTTTTTCCATGGTGGGGAGTGTGCAAAGTCTTGCCATCTGACAATGGACCGCATTTTGTAAATTGAAGTGTTTGAGCAGATAGTTCTTCTATTAGGTATAAAACACAAGTTGCCTTCTGCTTATCACCCACAAGCGATTGCCGTTTGTGAGAGATTAAACGGATTATTAAAGGAAAGAATAGCAAATCTTAAAATCACCTTAAAGAAAGGATGGCTACATTGCCTGCCTCTGGCTTTGTAGGTCTTGAGAAATCAGCCTGGCTCAGATCACCATCTAGCTCCTCATGAGTTGGTGACTGGACGATGCATGAGAACCCCACTTGCTCCTCCAACTAGGGTAAGAACTGATGCCCATAGTATAGCGAAAGCAGGTGACGAGATGCATGATTATTTAACAACAATGATTGAAAGTATTGCTTTCATTTCTCAACAGATCAAAAACAGAAGGGAGGGGTCAAAAAGAAGTAACAAAGCCAATCAACCTCTTGAAACAGAAGGATTGCTGAAGCCCCCCAGTCTCTATCCAGGCGATCAGGTGCTGGTACGAACGTTTGCATGCACCTGGAGCACGCCTCGCTTTGACGGACCGTATGAAGTGGAAGAAGTTAGCCCCACTGCTGTGAAATTAAAAGGGCGAAAAGCGTGGCTGAGTCTTCATGACATGAAGCCCTATAAAGGTGAAACACTAACCCAACCCCTCCTGCAGCTGCCCACAGTGAAGCAAGTGAAGTAGTTCCGTGATGCAGACTTGTCTGATGGCCAGAAATAAGGATAAAGAAAGTGACGAGCACATCAGTCTTTTAGATTAGGGAATGACGTTTTTCAAAAACCTGAGAAGGAGAAAATAGACATGCAGTCATCTTGGAACTTTTTAGACAGGTCAAAGAGACAATGTGTGAAGAATCTGGAGGTTAAAGAGAAGAAATAATATAATTTATCGTGTCTGATACCCATCACAGTAACAATACACACTCTTGTATGCTATTTCATCCGACATTTTGCAGTCTTATCCAGCTTTAATCCGAAGAGGAGTAAACATTGTTACGTTTCTTGGAGATCCCAAGAATAACTGTATTATGAGTGATAATTGCGATTGTACTGCAATTTCTGATATAAGAGTGATTTAAAAGAAGATAACACATTTGCATATTAAAAGTGATATAAAATGGGGAGGTTTCAGAATTTCAGAAATTCACTGCCATCTAGAAGGTCGATGATTTTTGATGGTGTGTTGATAATGACATCATTTGGTATTTTGATTTGTGTTTCTCTCTTTATCATCCTGGCATTTCAAAGTGTTATAAAAGAGGATGTTAATGAAAACATCCGTTATTATCCCCACTAAATGTACAGAAAGTCTGTTACACAATACAACCAGGGGTCTATTTCGATTTAAAAGGGATGCTGAGGAGGAGCATGAAGATATAAATGCATATCCTAAAAATTCAATCCATTTAAAAAAATAATGTACGGTACCAAAATATGAAAGAGGTGGGAGAAAGAACATCAGACGAAA
This sequence comes from Ambystoma mexicanum, assembly GCF_040938575.1. NCBI lineage: Eukaryota > Metazoa > Chordata > Amphibia > Caudata > Ambystomatidae > Ambystoma > Ambystoma mexicanum. The sequence goes on along the minus strand of NC_090923.1, from coordinate 545,538,889 downwards.
GCTGTTATGTTTGTTACTTAATACCATATTCCATGAATGCAGCAAGAACATTAACTGCAAGAGAGATGTCTATGCATGATGAAAGTGTCTCAGTTCTATTGAAGCGTGCACCACCACAGGACAATTTGAAGGAAAATGGGCTATGGTACGATGGCGACCAAAAGTGATATTCCCATATGAAGATAACTATGTGAAAAAAAGAAGGATGGAAAATAGATTAGGATGGACAAGTAAGAAGCGTATCTATCCATCCCAGATTGGAGAACGTATAAAGGTTGTCTAGACGAAGAAGCAGAATTGTTTGGATATAGCAGAAAAACCGGGAGAGCGAAATGCAGAGCTAGACCTCAGCTAGTGATATACGGACATGTGTTTATCAGCACTGGATGGGAAGAAGGACTATTGGGTTGCCCTGAACCTTTACTGGAGGAAGAAGTAACAAGCATAGTGCGGATAGTAATTGACAAATGCCTAGAATCATAGGCTAAGTACTCAAAGTTACTTACTTGGGTTTACAACAAAGCAGGACCAGTATCCATAATACCACTAAGAAATGCAACAGCATGCTTCAGGAATAATATAATGGCCTGATCCTGATGGGAAAAAAACAAAGGATGTGGACAGATAATTGAAGTGTCAGGAATGAATGGAGGAACTGCAGTGTTAATGGATCGATATTGGCCCTGTGGATCCAGAGCTTATATGCGGCTGCCTAAGGTTTGGGGAAGTGTATCTTCTATAGTGACGATACATGTTCCAGCATTGGTGATCCCCCAAAGTGACCTCCATATTAATGTGTTTCCAAAAATGTATGCACACTAGAGGAAAAAGAGATTGTCTGAACTCCGCCAGCTGAAGAGAGAGAATAATGTTTCAGCAAAATCAATGGAGGCCTATGACAATATTCCAGATGAGCATAAACTGTTCAGTAAGACAGCAATGATAATGACATCTATATTTTTGCCAGGACTTCAAGTTGCAGTAAACGCTAAGTGGCTGCAGATTACAAAACGGGAGCTGCTGCTGGCGATTAATGTGACAATAAAATGATTTAATGCTATCAGAGAAGAACTGAGAGCCATCAGGCTGATGACTCTCCAGAGCAGGTATCTCTTAGATCTGATTACAGCAATGGATGGAGGTGTTTGCACCAAGATCAGACCTTCTTGTTGTACATTCATACCTTCTCATGATGGAGAAAATGGGACTGTGACAGAGGAAATAACTATGCTGACGACTCTGCATACGAAAATGGAGGATGAAGCTGATGAGACAGCAGGAGACAATTGGTTTTCGACTATGTTATCCTGGACCCTTAACTATCTAGCAAATGCTTTTAAAATACTCTGAGCAATACTACTGTTGATATTGCTAGGCTTAAGGATCATCTTGGGACAATACCGGAAGACAGCTGAGAAAGCTGTTGGGATGAAGATAATGATCGATGTAAATGGAGACCATACACCACAGACAGAAGACGCGATCTGTGAGAATTTAAAAAAGAGCACATTTGCACCCCAAGGAACAAAGTTCTACTACCCCTAGGCTCACTAGAAATACGTATGATGTTGGGTATTTTGTCCGCCATCTAGAGAATGCTGTCACATGACCTGGAGTGTGGTTGAGCATATCCAGAGTGCAGGTGACCTGAGGGGGGGTGACAAAGATTTGGATCCCCCAAAAAACAATTGTATGAACAAATGATAAAAGACAATGACAAACAGTATGAAGAGAAAATGAAGACCAATGATGAAGAGAAGATAAAGATAATAGAAGAAGAGAATGTGGTCAAAGATTCGACCAGGGGGGGGGGATGTAGAGGATCAGGTGGATGCTTTCACACTAGAAACCGCCCTTTCACTGCCGTCATATTGGAACAACACAAGAAGAGCAGTAAGTGATATCCGGTGTATTGTTCCAATACCGCATCGAGTGTATGAGAGACGCTATGCACTCAGACAGCCATACAGAATGTACACTCGCGCTGAAAGTGTGAAGGATGTCGCATGGACGGATGTCAGCATGAACCTATGGACATCATGAAGCATAAAAATAGAATCTGATGAAGGCAAAGTGATGTCATAAAGAGGATGTATGAACCTCCACTGAAACAATATGAAAATACTTAAGCAACAATGTAACTGAAGCAACAAAAGAAACATGTACCTAAACCTGAAATAATCATGAATATAAAGAAGATGACGTAACTTACTGGTCAGTAACTGTAAATAAGCAGTAACACAAGGTGGCAAGTAAACATATAGAAGCTTGCTAAAGAGGTGCATATATATATAGAATGTGGCAAGGACGGCCATGATAGGAAAAACTGATCGAGGGTGTAGAATTCAGAAATGCAGAAATGTTCTGTGTGCACAATAACGGCAATGCTATGTTGGCCAAGGATCAAGGAGGCTATTTTAAGGAATAATTACAAGGCACGAGGGAGGTTAATTAAGGATAAGCAGTGAACAAAGGGCACATTGCTCTTAGATTAATGAAGACTGAAAACATATGCAAGAGCCAAGTAATGGACAATAAAAAGAGTATAAAGCTCATATGAGATGGAGTGAGAACGTCTCTAGGGGCCAAAAGGAGCAACAGCACCCTGCATACTTAAATCAAATGACAGTAAATCAGAGGCTGCAATTGACAAATTTGTGGTCTCTTTACACGTGACTCAGAAGTCAAGACAATGGGCCTCATTACAAATCGCCCGGTATGTAAACAACGGTGGCGGTAAACCCGCCGCCACCGTTGTTTCCATGCCGGGCGATCACAACTCCTGCAGGTGGGAGGTGATGTTCCCGCCAGGTCTGACCTTGGGGGTTTAACACCGCTCGCTGCCGGTGTTTCCATGATCCCCATTCCCATCGAGTCCCATAGAACTCAATGGGAATAGGGATTAACACCATTCCGTCTCCGTGATTCCCGGAAAACCGGGGTTGTAATGCCCCAGTAATTCCGGGAATCACGGAGGCGGAATGGTAATACGAATGGTAATACGAGTCCGGCGGTAACCAGGCGGTTTTACCGCCTCGGTTACCACCAGACTCGTAATGAGGCCCAATCACTATTCATTAAAGCCTCAGACAGAGATAATGTTGGCCTACACTCACTTGAATGTTCCAGCACAGTGGGCAAGCTACAAGGCCAACTACAGACCGAAGACTTTAGCTTATATCCAAACGATGAGAGATGATGGCCTAGTTGGGAACACAGGGAGTAGTCTGGCGGGAATCAAACACCTACGTTTCGTTTCACATACAATGCTGCTAGAGAGCCACAAGTCTATGGTTGTGGTAGCATTCCAAGCAATCAGTGGGTCTTAGAGGCAACCTAACATACAATGTTGCAGAGACCAATCTGCTGCTATTAGATCCACTATAATCAGTACTATACGTGTTTAGAGGTAGTGCAAGGTGTGTCCTACAGATGAGGGGCAGCCAATGAAGTATTAATCCATATATGTTCATATGTAGACATGTTCCCTTAAGCCAATCCCGTCTCCTGATAGGTTTAATGATTTGCTACGTAGAATGGCATCATAGATGCATATTGGGTTATAAGATCCCTAAATGTAACTAAGTTTGTTTGTGCGTGAGCATGCATCAGTCCGATGTCTGCCAGTTTGCCCTGCTTTATTAAATAAGAATAAAGTGGTATTTTGCTGCACTCTTTGAGTCTGTCTGATTATTTGGTCTAAGATCTTTATTGTAATTCCTTCTAGCACAAAAGACGCTTAAGGGTGCTAGAGCACAACTTGTTTATCATATACTTTTGCCCGATTTGGGCTCCATCTAGTTTTTTTATTTGAGCTGGCACAATGCCCTTTGAAAAGGACCTTAGCAATACAATTCTTCACAGCACATCAACAATTAAAATGAGCACAAGAAAGAAAGAACAAGAAAAGGAACCTAGCTAGACACAGAGCAGCATCCAACCCTCACAGCAGCGTATGGATCTGGGGACAGGCAAACCGGATTATTGAGCACTGGTAATGTTATTAGTGCTCATCAAGCTGTGCGTCTCTAAGATACACCTTGAACAAAGTGCAATAAATAAATACTTTTAAAAGACATGACTCATATTTTTGAACAATTTCACAAATCCACTTTCTTGTATTTTGTGTAGTTAACGTTTTCATTCCTAAGGTAGGTCTGTTCATGACATTTAAAGCACACTGGTTTATCAGGTCACAAATTTATGCCCAGATCTCTGAAAAGAACGTTCTCACTTAGGGACAAATGTACACAGATAGAACTAAAAGGTTACATGTGTTGCACGAAATGGATTTCCCAACTGGCCCACACAGAAGGAGAATGGGACAGGCCTATATTTCAACTGGGCACTCTCTATGTTTTGGATCTATGAATGTTTGCCTAATATGTTTTGCGGAATGACATTTTGAAGAATTCTTTTCTGCCGAATGTACCAATATTTTTTCTGTAAAATGCGAGGGGAGTGCTCCTGGAACACCAACTTCCAGCCCCCACCTCCCATCCATATACCTTACCCAAATCTGCCTTCTATAATTTTGCGACAAAAAAAGTGGTAATAAATGCAGCAAAGAAATCTGTGCGAAACTGTCATTCAGCACAAGTGCGTAATACCTTTATTTTGCTCCATAAACCAACCAGCCCTGTATGTTACTTTGTCACATGGCTCACTGTTTTTGAAATAAAAAACAAAACTTCCAGTTATTATGAAAAGTCATCTACTCTAGTGCTAAAATGTTATTCGACTTATACCTCTGCATTATTGACACCTCACCATTCACCTTCAGCCATATTTCTGCCCAGTGCTCTGTCTCTATCTTTTCTGCGCACTTGGAGCTTTTCCGCTAGCTCACCTAAGGATCAGCAACTGCTGGTGAAGTCTGACACCAACATGAAAAACATATATTAAAGTTAAAATGTATAAAGTTAGATCAGGGTGCAAAATGTTTACTCACCACTAGTCATTGGCTAGTGATATTTTACTCTTGGTGAGTAAGAAATTATGTGCCGTCCATATGCACATAATTGAGGTGGCGAGTGACTTTTTTTATGGGTGGCTAGTACCTTACAGCTTGAATTTTTGTACCCTGATTACATTATAGAGTGATGCTAGTGCCCTAGAGATAAGGTAAAACCCTTTATCCATAGTAAATGAGAACATTTTATGCCTAATCATCTTTGGACCATAGGATGGATCAGCACAGAATTTACCAAATAGGATATCTGTCTACATTCCCCCAAAACTGGACAATTTGATGAACATCCATTTTACTGTTCAAGAGTTTAAGTGCCACAAAAGTATGTGTTTTTTATCATTTTTTGCATTGGTTTTTCCATAAGCAAAATGTCTAATGTTTCCTCAAGCCCACAGCCCATTCCGCTGAAAGGATTTTCACCAAATAAGAAACAAGTTGGGCACAAAGTTCTCAAAGATAAGCCTTAGTTGATTTGGTGTCAATCCGTCCAGTAGTAATTTTTAAATTTGACAGAAAGTTAGTTATATCGAAAATGGCGCACTGCTGGCCCCAAGTCTTTTCATTTTCGAAAATAAGCCATATTGAAAATATATATTTGCAAGAGCAAAATAATTTAGATTCTTTTTTTTAAATGGCCTCAAAATGATTTGAGGGAAGAAAGTAAAGTAGTGTTGAGGTTGAGGGTCAAGTAAGGTTGAGGGGAGAAAGAGGTTGTTTTGTGAAGGTTTGGGGTCTGGAGTAGTGTGGGTTTTGTTTTTGAGCATTTCCTTGAGACATCTATATACATTCTCAATTGTGTGGGTAGGTGGTATTAGGGAGATTGTATGGTTTGGGGATGTTTGATTATCTTTGAAAGCTGGCTTGAAATTTAACAAAAAGTGTGCCAACGAGGCACTGATGCATGTTTTCATTAACAATCGTTTTGCTTCGACGGGCATTTGAAGAGATTTAACAACCAGACATTTAAAAAAATAGATAAAACAGTATGTTGCGTTTTAATAGATGAAGGGAATATGCAAGGAGCAATAAAGAGAGGTAGGAGTCGAGCCACTTTGGCAACTGATAGAGTGAGGGGGAAGAAACAAATTCACAATTTTTTTGTTTTGTAAGATCTCGGTTGTCATTTCCCTCTAAGATCTTGATTCTTATAGAGTGGTAAAGGAACAGTAAATACTACACAAATATAAAATAATATGTGGCAAGAACAGTATATGTTAGTAGGGGGAGTAAGAGTATTTTTTAATTAAGGAAGCATACACTGTTTTTTTATATTATTGAAAAATGTGGGGTTTGCTTCCTAAATTAAATTAAAATGTGTGGGAGGGTGGTATTAGGGGATTTTATGGTTTGGGAATGTTGGATTATTTTTGAAAGATTCAATTTGTGGCTTCAACTTAAAAAAAAGTGGGCAACAGAAGCGTGAGTGGAGTGGATGCATGTTTTCATTAAACTTTGTTTTGATTGGTGAACTGATTTACGAGGATTTAACGGTTCCATGTCTTTCTTCAACAGTAATTACTTTGTGGTAAATTACTTTGCAATTTTACTTTTAATTTTGTATTTTTTATTTTGGGTGTGCCCCCCCCGATCGACCTCCTTTCCATTCATTGCTACCCCTTTCCAAAACCCTACCCACCCCGTTTTTGTCCCTTAATCCATAAATACCCAGCACTTCGTAGTAAATTACCACAAAGTAATTACTGTTGATAATTACTCTCCTCTCCTCCACTACCGCCTACACCTGTAAATTGATCTGAGCTGCCAGACCATTCCTATCCAATGCCAGTTGCATCACCTTGGCCAATGCTCTTATCATGTCTAGAATAGACTACTGCAACGCAAAAACAAAGAGGTGATGGCTGGAAGGTTTAGACTGAATCTTAACCACTGGCATTGCTCGGGGCAACCCTCCAGACCATCGTTCTTCGCCTGCCAATCCATTACAGAAGGGGAAAAACCATATGCAAATCAGGCTTAGCCCCACCCCAAAAGGGGAAGTCCAGCCCGAACTGCTAGGTCACATCCCTTCTGCACGAGACCACAAGCATCCCCAAACATGTTTCACCCTTGTTGGGGCTCATCAGTGAGGAGTAGCTTGGGTCTCTAGGCCCAGCAGGCATGGAACCCACGTCTGGGCATACCCGTCCCACTCGGGGTGACAAAGCAAAAACAAAGAGGTGATGGCTGGAAGGTTTAGACTGAATCTTACCCACTGGCATTGCTCGGGGCAACCCTCCAGACCATCGTTCTTCGCCTGCCAAGCCATTACAGAAGGGGAAAAACCATATGCAAATCAGGCTTGGCCCCACCCCAAAAGGGGAAGTCCAGCCCGAACTGCTAGGTCACATCCCTTCTGCACGAGACCACAAGCATCCCCAAACATGTTTCACCCTTGTTGGGGCTCATCAGTGAGGAGTAGCTTGGGTCTCTAGGCCCAGCAGGCACGGGACCCACGTCTGGGCATACCCGTCCCACTCGGGGTGACAAAGCAAAAACAAAGAGGTGATGGCTGGAAGGTTTAGACTGAATCTTAACCACTGGAACGCCCTGTACTCAGGAGCCAACAAGTATGTCACTGACAAACTCCAAAGATTGCAAAACAACGCTCTAAGAGCAGCTCTGAACATCCCTCATAGAGAGCACATCTCTAAATTCAGGAATGAGGCCCATTGGCTAAAAATAAAGGACAGAATCCTCCTCAAAACTATATCTCTCACCTCTAAATGTCTCAACACTCTAGCACCCCCCTACCTATCGGAAAGAATCACCAGGAAATTCACCTCCCGACCTCTGAGATCTGCCAATACCTTCCTGCTCGACATCCCCAGATTTAAACTCAACACGGCGGGAGGAACTAGCTTCCCAGTTAAAGCTGCTCAAGCATGGAATACACTCCCTATTGACCTTAGACGCCCCTTACCGTACACTAGATTCAGAACCAATGCCCTCAAACGGCTTCGCTCTAATGACCTTTAACCTCTTCACTCTGACAACCTTGTCAAAGCACCTGACAGCACTACGGTGACTTACTTATCTTCCTACTCATATCTGTAACCACAGGCTTTTACTAACCTACGTCCTACTAGTCTGACGTTTATCCGGTATACCCCCTTCCATGCTCTAGAAATAGCCAATATCTATTCTACCTCACTCACTGTATCCACATTGTATCAAATGACTGTACTGTTTGATGTATTATTTTATGTATTTCACATTGTAACTACATGTATGTTCTAAATTGTGACAGGCTTTGTAACTAAGCTTCGAGAATTCCTGTACTGCTGCGCCCAGCTGCCCAAGGGCTTGGTGCGCATTATCAAATCAATAAACAAACAAACAAACAAAACAACAGAATAACCGATTTAACAATGAAGGTCTCATGCCAGCGGTTAAGATGTTGATCTTCATATAAAAGCCATGTATTTAAATACATAGATAAAACATTAATTAAAACATTAATTAGCAATTCAATGGATAAAGGGAACATGTAAGGAACAGTAAAGAGGGATAGGGGTTGCGTCACTTTGAAAGTGATACAGTGAGGAGGGAGAAAAACATGCACATTTTTTCAAAGATCTCGAGTGTCATCGCGATACAAGATCACGATTCTTATAGAGTGGCAAAAGAAAAGAATAAATACTTCACAAATATAAAAAATAAGGTGTGATAAGCACATTATATGCTAGTTGGGGGTAGAGGTGTATTTTGGGTTATTTAGAATAAACAATGAAGAACTTGATTTTTTTTTTTTTGCTGTCTGTGCCGGGGATCTTAATTCTTATTGAGTGGACAAAGAAAAGATTAAATACTTGATAACCCCCATGCTGCGTAACATAAGAGCACACTATTAGAAGAAAGGATATGACATCAATTCTGACAAGAGAATTAAAAAACTGTATAATTATATGTGGTGCAAAGGAGAGCATAACAAATCACTTGAAATTCAGTCAAAAAAACTTTAGTTAAAAACACTTAATGTGAATAGCTTCAGTGCAACAAAACGCCTCAATGGAGGTAAAGAGGGATGCAAAGGGGCACAGCAAACAGGAAGGTGTAGGTTTTTCGGGCGAGGTCAAGGGAGGAGAAGGAGGAAAAGACCAAGCGGAAGAAGGACGGTGCAGAAGAGTATGGAGAAGGATTGCTGAAGTAGTATGCCGGGTGAGCTATTGGCTGGTGGGAGAAAGTAGTACTTGAGTGTAAGTGTGCATGCAAAATGTAATAGTGAGGAGTGTTTGCTGAGTGTTTGGTCTTACTAGCTACACACCACTCTGTCCCTGCTGTTCCCTGGACCCTTGCCGGACCCTTGCTGGACTCTTGTTGCCAGATTTGGTGAAGTCTGTTTTCACTTGTTGCCGTCTGTTGCAGCGGACCTCAGCTTCAAAACCACACTTCCGGACGCTGAGTTTTTGCTGAGTGTTTGCTGTAGTGGGCGAAGCTAGCAGCGGAGCAAAGTTGACCAACATATGTGTGAAACACGTGTCGATATGAGTACAACTGTGGATGATAATGGATAACAACGCACAAGGAGTCAGGTACGTCGAAATTAATCAAATGCTAACACTAGCATTAATGTTAAATCAAATGGCAAAGCCCCAATGCCAAAGTAAAAACTGATAACTCTTGGGACAATCACGTTTTATATGCTGGACAATGTGCAATATATATCAAATAACACACCAAATAACGCAGGAGCACTAAATCAAAATTCGACTGATGCCAGTGTTGTACTGCTTGTTTCACCGCCTGTTACACCGAGTCTGCCTTCGACCATCACCCCTTTTACCCCCGTCCCGCCATTCCTGATGCGGCCACCATCGCAGACGACACTTCAGAGCACGCTGCACTCACCTGTGGTGTCTCTCCATTCGTGGAGCCGGTGGCTGGAGTGGCTGAGACTTCGACGGAGTCTTTGGGGATGTGTATGCCGCCCGCTTCCAATGGAGAGGGAGGCGGAAGCGGAGCGGCTCCAGAGGGAGGCTTTCCGTCTTCGGAGGTGACCATGGAGATGGGGGATTCAGGGGAGGGGAAAGCGGCAGTTGAAGTTGATGCTCCTGACACAAAGCGAGCCCAGGACGCAGAGCCGCGCCCATCCCCTCTGCTGAATGTAGTGGATTTCGAGGCATTCACTGCAAGCAGCTTAATGGAAGTAGCAATGGGACAGCAATCAAACAAAACTGCAGGCGTTTCACAGACTGTCTCAGTGTAATAACAGCTGAAAGAAATTACAAAAACTACAAAGATGTGCAGCAAAGAGGAGTTTCTCAAACTCAGACATTGGAACTCTAAATTGGCACTTTAAGGTAGAAGTGCCGTCAAATATAATACCTCCATGGCAAGAAAAAAACCTTAATGGAGTAAATAGTGTCTCAAACTTGAGCGAGAGTGAAAGACCCATACTGACAGAGGTCACTGACGAGGATCTCTTAGCAAGTCTATCAGTAGGCAGTGAAGTAGAAGCTTTGAAAATCACTGGTGATGTCCAGAACAAAAGCCTGAAAGTTGGGTACATTTAAATACCTGCCTAGGAGACACCTGCCTGACTGTACCAATTGAAGTAGGAAGTTGGGCTCCAAAGCACCCGAGACTGCAGTCTAATTGCTCAACCCAAATTGAAGCAGAGTGGTAAAACAGCAGTACAGACATACATAAAGGAAATATGACCCAAAATGGTTTAAACAGATCTGTGATAGAAGCAAGAACGTGTGCGTCTGATATGAAGTTACGGCAGAAGCCGGGTCAAATAAAAACGCCCAAAGCGATATTGGAACTGCAAAAGCAAAAATGCACAAATGAAAACCCCCATGGGGAAAGAATCAAGTTTACGACAAATAGCAAATCGAGAAATCGGAGCAGTTTTCGCATTGCTTCAATCGCAAGAGAAGTCGAAACACCAGATGATTCATCAGACTCAGAGGCTAGTGAAAGTCCACAAGCAAATTATGCCAACAGCCACCCAATTTCTAGACATCACAACCAAGAAAGATCCGTGACCTGTGAGATGACCGAACAACTGAGAGCTAAAGAAACACAAGAAGCCATCATTGCAGCTGTGTCTATAACTATGGCACCCTTTCTCAAATTATATGAAAATTTGAGTGACAATTATAGAGACCAGTCTACATTATTAGCATTGGTGAATTCTAAGATGATCTATGTTGAATCAGTCATGGAGGCCTTCAAAGAAAAACGAGGCAGAAAAAAAGAAATGGAGGGTTTAATACTGAAATCCCCCATTGACCTAATGCAGGATGCCAAAGCAGATAAAAGGTTTTTCCTGAAAGGAATGACAGAAATTGTGCTAAGCTCTAAAGGCAATCAAGAGACAGTTCAATCAGCATCTCTGACGATGAATCCAAAAAAGCACTGACTATAGAAAGTGCCTGTCAGACTGACCCCATAACATCAAATGGAAAGGTACATTCATTTAAAAAAAAAAAAAAATGTAAACAGTCTTTATTGGCATTTTATAATAACAACCCAAGAACCCGCAATTCCTCCCCCCCTCGCCTCCTCTTTTCCTCCCCTGGCCCCCCAATACCCTTCCCCCCAACACACTTAATAACTTTAATTTTAACAGTTTCAGCAAATTCACAACCCCACCCACCTCCCTCTAACCCTCCACCCCCCCTTCCAGTGTCCAGATTCGCCCTCCAGGCTTCCATTCCCTTCATCGGTCACAGCATGCAATCCTACATCCTCTATGGTTTCCTTGTGGATTGGGTGGGTCCACTGCCAATTCCCAAGTTCATGTCTTCCCCATTCACCCTTACCCCCTCCACCTCCCCCCCAGACCCCTACCTGTGCTTCTCCACAGTGGTGTGGTCGTAGATCATTATCCTTTGACAGGTCATTTAGCAATTGGGTCCAATGGATCGTTACATCCTGCCTTTCCGTCTCAGGGTCCACATTCTGCAAAACCGTTAGTTCCGCCAAACCCCACCTCCGCACATCTTTCCGCCATAGATTAACCGCCGGGCATTGTGAGCATTTCCATGCTATCGCCATTCGGCGTTAAGCCAGTATAAGCAGAAACCGGCCCATCCTGTTCCGTATTTTGTGCCTTTTCCCCCCTGGGAGGTTACCCCATAGACAGGTTTCCGGACACCGTTCCAATCTGGTCCCCAACAACCCATTCACTCCTTTAAGAACCTCATCCCAATACTCAACTATTATCCTGCACTCCCATGTCATATGCCAAAACCCTGCCTGCGCTGTGCCACATCTAGGACATTTATCAGATAGTTTCCTGTTCATTGCCCGGAGTACCACCGGAGTCACATACGTCCTATATAAAATATTAAATTGTACCAACTGGAAAAGGGCATTCCTTGATGTCTTCCGGACCAATTCCCAGACCTGTGCCCATTCTTTCCCCGGTATTTGATGTCCCATGTCCGCCTCCCACTCCTCCTTAACCTTCAGCTCCCCCTCTGAATTCCCCTCCCGCAGGGTCTTATAGATTTGTGAAATACGCGCCTTACCCCTGTCTGGTCTAGGAATACTCGGAGCACCAGACACGACTCCAGCTCCTCTGGAATTCCTGCCCATATCTCCGCTAACCTACGAACCACTGCCCCATACGCTAAGAAAAGCCCCTGCGATAGGCCAAACTTCCGGCACCATTCCTTTCAGGTAAGTAGTTTCCCCATCTTCAAAGAGATCCCCCACCGTTTCACATCCCTTCTTCTGCAGCCTCTGTATTCCTACCCTCCCAGTCGCTTGACAGAGGTTCTGATCAGCAGCCCATGGGAGACTACCCTCATACCGTCCTCCAACCCCCCTGCCACCAACATACTTCCTCCATGTCTCTCTCATCGCCTCAAACACTACAGTTCTACCCTCATCACCCAATGGGTGCCACAGTAGTTCGACCGGCCTACGATTCAGTGGCAGATCCCCTATCAATCCCTTAAGGGTCTCCCCCCCGGTTGGTCCCATACCAGCACCGACTGCAATTGTGTTGCCACAAAGTATTTTTCATAATTCAGGAGGCCCAGCCCCCCTTCCTATCTAGTTCTCTGGAATATCTCTAAGGACAACCTCCTCCTCCCTGTATCCCACAGTAGCTCCCTAATCTTAACGTCCAGAATTTTAAAGGAAACTCTTGCAACCGTGGCAGGATCACCATTTTGCATAATGCCACCCTGCCCATCAGAGAAAGGGATAAAACCTTCCAGAATTGAACAGAGTCTCCTATTTTAGATCATGCTCTCCCTGTGTTGTGTACAAACGTATCCTCCATCTCATGGAATACCCGTATACCCAAATATTGAAATGACTCCGTCTCCCACTTCATCCCCAACTCCGGCAGCTCCTCCAGTGGACAATCCCGTAACCCCCCTAACGGGAACAGCACTGATTTCCCCAGATTAATGCGAAAACCCGACATGTATCGGAAATTTTGCAGTATCGCTAACAGCTCTGGGAGATGCACCTTGGGATCTACCACATACAACAACAAGTCGTCCGCATTAAGGGACACTATATGCTTTTGACCTCCCACTTCAATTCCGGCATCCTTCAATTCCTGCTGCAGAAACGCTGCCAAAGGTTCCAGGGCCAGGGCAAACAAAATTGGGGAAGCTGCCCACCCCTGCCGCGTCCCCCTTCCCAATTCCCATATTCCAGACACCCAGTCGTTAGTCCTCACCATCGCCAGCGGTTTCTTATGTAAGAGGGCCAGCCATCTACAGATATTCTCCCCAAACCCGACCTCCCGGAACAGCCATCTCCACTCCAAGGAGTGGAACGCCTTCATAGCGTCAAACGAAGCTATTGCCATGTCGCGCCTCTGTGATTTCACTAGCTCCATAATGTGGTGCAGATGAGAGATATTACTGGATGTATTCCTTCCCCCGATGAATCCGCACTGGTCCGGATGGACCAAGCTCTGCGCCACCACCGCCAGCCTAGCAGCTATGATCTTCCTCAAGATTTTCCCATCAACATTCAGCAGGGAGATGGGTCGATACGCTGCACAATCCCTCAGGTCCTTCCCCTCTTTTAAGATCACCGTGATCACTGCTTCCCTCATCGATTCCGGGAGACAACCATTCTGAAAAGCCTCTTCATACACCTTCTGGAGTTGCGGCACCAGGAGGTCAGCAAACACTGAGTAAAACTCTACCGGGAACCCGTCACTACCCGGCGCTGTACCTCTCCTCATTGTGCGGATCGCCCAGTGAATGTCCCCCTCCTCAATCTGGGCCTCCTATTCCTTCCGCAGGTCCTCCCCCAGTTTCGGTAGCCTCAACAATTCCATGAGGTCCTCTACATCAACATCTACATACCCACCCTCGCTCGTATACAGCTCCTTGTAGAATGCCACAAAAGTTTCATTAATCTCTTTCTGGGTCCCAACTATGTCCCCCGTGCTTGACCTAAGCTGGGTTATGACCCGATTTGGGTTTTACCTGCCGATCAACCAAGCCAACAGCTTCTCCCCTTCCCCATGCAGTCTAACATCCCGCCTACTGCTATCAAAGTGCGACAGCTCTGCCAGGGTTCCCTGATAGAGCTCCAACTTCCACCTCCGCACTCCCCGCCACCTCCCTATCTAGTTCAGCCACCTGGGCCTCCGTTCGTTGCAGCGTGCCTAGGAGCCGCTTACGCATCCCTACTGTCATGGATAGGCATTTCCCTCTCATAGTCGCCTTAAAGGCTTCCCACAGCACTCCCCTGGATTCCACCGAGCCCTTATTAAACTCAAAATACGCTCTGATCCCTTCTCTAAGTTCGTCAACAAATGCCCCATCCCGCAGTGCCTCCCGTTGCAGACGCCGCAATCGCCACAGTGGCCTCTCCTCATTAATCCCAAATAACATAGCCACTAAGGGGGAATGATCCGACAGAGTGCGCCCCAGATACATCTTCTCCCCAAAATGCTGGCAATGTTCCCTTCCTGTTCCAATGTAGTTCAGGCACGAATATGAGCCGTGCACGCCCGAGTAACAGGAATAGCCCCTTTCCTCCCCATGCGTCTCCCTCCATACCTCCACCAGATCAAGTTCCCGCATTATCCTATGGAGCAGCCCCGTCATTTACTTCTTAGGCAACCCCCTACCACCAACCGCTCATCCAAATGACAATTAAAATCTCCTCCCCATATTATCATTTCCCCCCTATAAGCCCCCATCATGTGAAGCACCGAGGGAAAGTATTCCTTGTCATCGACATTTGGCGCGTACGAATTAACCAAGCAAATTGTCCTACTCTCCCATGAGCACTGCACAACACCGTTCTGCCAATCTCACCCTTTAATACCGCCTCCACCTTCAATGGTGTCCCCCTCGCCACCCAAATGAGCACGCCCCTAGCCTGGGTTGAATATGTCGTGCCGATTACTTGCCCTCCCCACATTTTCCCCAGTTGTCCCCAGCACCTCTGTACCCTCATGTGTCTCCTGTATCAAAGCCACTTGTATCCCCTGCCTCTTCAGGAACTTGGCCAGTCTTTGCCTCTTCTGGTAGCTCCCCAATCGCCAGACATTCCATGTCCCGATTTTCAGACTTCCTAGCCTACCCATCTAAGAAGTTGATGTCTTCACTCAAGTTATCCCCTCATCTCTCCCAGCACCTCTAATACCTGCACCCAATTCCACCCCCACACTTACCATATATCGAACCCTCCATCCTCCCCTCCCACAGGGTTAGTAGCCAATAGCGTTGTTTGGTCTGGGGATGTTCCACCACCTTTCCCATACCACCCCTCCAGTGTCATACCCCCCTGAACAGCCCCTTCACTCCCAGATAGATCGTTCCTGTAGTGCTAGCCCATATTCATCTCCCATTCCACGTTATCCACGTTCCACAGTGTCTTGGCGCGCTGCCACCTTAGATCCCTCGAGCTAGGGATCCGTCTTTTGCGACCTCGTGTCCAACCAGCCCCATACCTCCCTTGGGGATGCAAAGAACCATGACTTCCCTCCCAACAACACCTTCAACTTCACCGGGAAGAACATCATATACTTTAAGTTAAGTTCCCGTAGACGGCTTCTCACAGCATCATATGACCTCCTTTGACGTTGCACCTCCAACGTAAAGTCCGGAAAAATCCACAGCTTCGCGCTCTCAATCTCATAGTGCCCCACCTTGCGGGCATCCTGTAAGATGGCATCTCGATCTCGGAAATTCATAATTTTGGCCACCATCACCCTTGGCGGGGCCCCTGGCGGCGGGGGCCATCCCGGGACCCTATGGGCCCTCTCCACCGTGAAAAGGTTGGACAATCCTTTCATCCCCAGTATCTTTAGGAGCAGGTTTTCCACAAATAGCTCCACAGTGGGGCCCTCCTCTCTCTCTGGTATTCCAACCAGACGGATGTTACAGCATCTGGAGCGGCCCTCTGCATCCTCTGCTTTAGCTTCCAGTACTCGGGTCGCTCCCCCTAGGCCTGCCACCTGATTTTTGAGCTTCTGAACATCATCCTCCACCGTACTGACCCTCTGCTCCACTTCTGTCACCCTCTTGCACTCTTTGCGGAGGTCAGCCCTCACGAAGGAAACATCCACCCACACCTCTTTGATGCTTTCCTGGAGAGTGGCGCTGGAGACCTGTATCGCCTCCATTAGTGAGTCCAAAGTCACTGTACTTACTCCCCCCCCCCCCTGCGGATCTCTCCCCTGTCTGTCGCTCAGGTCCATCCTGTCTGTGCACTCTGTCCTTCGCCTCTGTGTATATTTTTCCATTTGTTGCTGGCTTTTGCCCATGTTGGACGAGTCCTATGTGTTTCGCCCCCCCGGACTCAGGATCTTTAACTCCTTTCCCCTCTGGTATCCCAAAAACCAGTGCCTTTTGTCACGCCTTGTGTCCACTAGCAAAGAGCTACTCCGGAGTGGACTAATCCCTGCTGGTATCCCAGCACACTGCTGTAGGCCCCTATCGAGCTCCACTGTCTACAGCATGCCCCCTGCTCTCCGAATCCACTAATCTTAGTGGGGCTACCAGTCCCTAGGAGCCAAAGCCCCTGCTCAGGGTCCTTGTGGGGGTTTCTGCAGCAGTCTCTGGTGCAGGGCCACCCGGCTATCCCCCAGCCCGGGTCCCCTAGCACTCCCGACCAGGATGTGGGGGCTTCCCGCCCTCTCTTCTCTTCTCCCTCTGCTCTACAGCCCCTCCAATCTTTGGGGGCATACAATGCTTCGGCTCCCAGTGACACTTCGCCAGTCACCTCTGCTTACCTCTTCTGTCCAGCGGAGGGGCAGCTTGCACCGGCTCCCACACAATGCCTGCCCCTGGCCGCCAGGCCCGGCATCCACTTCTCACGTTTCCTTATGCCTGCGCCAGGCACTGCCTGGGTGTCTTGGGGGGCGATTCCTTCGGCTCCCAGTGACACTTCGCCAGTCACCTCTGCTTACCTCTTCTGTCCAGCGGAGGGGCAGCTTGCACCGGCTCCCACACAATGCCTGCCCCTGGCCGCCAGGCCCGGCATCCACTTCTCACGTTTCCTTATGCCTGCGCCAGGCACTGCCTGGGTGTCTTGGGGGGCGATTCCTTCCCCAACCACCTGGCCTGGGCAGCGGGATGTCTCCGGTGGGGATCGCAAAGGGATGTGTCCCCTATCCTTCAGCTTCCGTGTCCGCTCTCCCTCAGCCCCTCCACCGTCTCCGGAGCTTCAGTGCCATATTTCCTGTGTGCGCCAGCCTCCGGGAGCGCCTCTCCCCGGCTCCCGCTTCGTGGCTGCACTTCGCTCTGCCGGCCTCACTCCCTGCTCCACCTCTGGCGCGCTGATGCCCCTCACCAGCCTCCTGGGTCGACTGGCTCCACCCCGGGGGAGGGGAGGACCCGTCAGCCTCTCTAGTCCCGGATGGCGCTCCTCCTCGCTGTCTCCCTTCTTACACCCGGACTCGCAGTATCTCACCGGGGGAGGGGGGCTGCTTCCAAATCCCTCGCCGCAATGCCAGCTCTAACACCTCCAAGCCCTCCTGCCACGTCAAGCCCTGTCCAACGGCCCTGCTCCTTTCTTCCACCAAGCGGGCGCGCAGTGTGTCTCCCTGACGTCCAGGCACCAGACGGACCGCTTCACCCATCTTCAGTTCGCAGCAGCGGCCATCTTGGGCGTGCTTCTTCCCGCCTGCCGCCAAGACGTCGACACAGATTAAAACCGGTTCTCCGGCGTGTTCACTTCCCAGAGTGAGTCATGCACTGCTCGGGCGGTTCAACTTCCTTCCCCTTCAGCAGGGTCGCAGCTCATGGAGGTTATCTTTCAGGATTTCAACAGGATTCCTGCAGTGGCATGGGAGCTCCGAGGGTTTACTTGCACATCGCTCGGCAGTTCGCCACGCCCCCCTGAGGTACATTCTTTAAAACCAATTTACCACAGTCGATCGCAAGATATAGCCGAAGCAAGAATCGACGTCAATGGTCAGAACAATTACATTAACACAAAGTGCGAAGAAGTAGAAGATCATAATGATTTAAATGAAGTAGTAAATACAGAAGCATCTAAAAGGAAACATACAAAGGAAAACATATATAATGAGCCAGGTCCGAGCAATCCTTTCTCTATATTTGAGCTAAAAAGTGCCGATGCAAAAAACAATAAAACATGCAGCGGAAAACATCTGCGCAAAACAAAAAATGTGGGGTAAACGGGATGCAAAGAGATTTTGTGGATCCAGAGGTTTTTTAAGGAATCTTAAGCTTCCACTTGCAACGAAGGAATGTAAAAACACACTCATGGAGGAAAAGAAAACGAGTGGAAATCAAATATTAAAAGCAAAAACACAAAGTGGCACAAGGACAGAATACGCTTCGGAAGATGAGTCCACCGAAATTGATGAAAGTATACCTGAATTAATGAACTTGCCAGTATACGAAAATGACGAAAATCAGGAAAATACTGCAACAGAGATAATAATTCACAGTTTGTTTACTGAAGATACAAGAAAAGAGTACAAATGCCAGACAGCAGAAAATGGAGAAAACTCAGGCTTTATGCCCATGAGTGAAAAAGAGAGAGTTACTTGCATCAAAGTATTATAAAGATACTGTTCCTCATGCATCCATCATGACTGCGCTTTTGACAAAATCAAAAGCTGATCTCAGACAACAAAGATCAAATATTCAGATAAATTCAAAAACCAATTTAAGAAAGAATGTACGATGGAATACAAAAAATCAAGACAGTGAAAATGGACAAAGATTTGGGTGTGTTGAAAATACATTCATCCATGAAAGAATACACAGAACCAACGATGGACTTATATTAAATAGGTTCACCATTATGAAACTATTGCAGTACATTCCGCAACTGAGAGTTAGACGGTCGGGTGACTTAAAGACAGGAAGCTTCCCAAATCAAGAGAGAAATGATGTAGCAGAAGTGACTGCAAATTCTGCTGCTTTAGTCGCCTTAATGAGCAATGCGGAAGCAGAGTTCCAAACTTTGGGTTTTCGCATTAAAGAATAAGATCAAACCCAAAGTCCATTATGCTCGCACAAGACGAGACAAGAGGAGAGCCCAATAGCACCTTAGAGTGGACTTCAAAGCAAATCCGATAAACAAAAATGGTCAGGCAAGTTCTGCTACTTCAGATGCAGGAAGTAGTACAACATCCAGTAATGAAGACATTGATGAAAAATGGGGCCCAAAAGAGAAAGAAGCACTAGAAAAAATTCAAGTTACTATTAAAAGTAGATCATATGGTGAAGGACAGGATGAAACTGCTTCATGGAGTTGATTAGCGAGGATGCTAGCCATAAAATCTCAGAAATAGGATGCGAATTTGCAAACAACAACAAGATGGCAATTAGGGAGTTGGAACACAAGGAGTTTCTAGCACCTTTTCAATGAAGACCATAAAGCAATAAACAATCTTGGAATTATCTGCATACAGGAATCTTGGTTAAAAGATCTGCCTATGTTAGAAGGATACATTGTTCTACTAAATCCAGCCAAAGGAGGACAACATGAGGGGCCCTCATCAGGCCTCCTGACAATGGTAAGAAATGATGAGGACATGACAGTGATCGAAACTCTGAATGTAAACCCATATATTCAAATAACCGTCCTAAAACAAACACGCAATAGATCAATAAAAAACAATCTATTCCTTATAGCAAACCTATATTGGAATCCGACGTGCATCGAAGGAGACAACTTCCTTGACCTAGTTATCGAGCAAATAGATCAGCTAGCTGAGAAATATCATAACATCGAAATAATAATATGCAGAGACCTAAATGCAACATGCTTAGAAGATGAGTGGAAGAAAGCAAAGCCAATTGGACGTCATCGCACTAGAAAAGTAATTTGTGGGAAGCTATGGATGGATGAAATGGAACATCAAGCAATTCATAGATTAAATGGAAACATCTCCGGCGATATACCTCCGGCGACAACATGGTCAAGTGGTCAAAGCAAATCAACACTAGATTACGTTTTTGTCTCCGAAAATGTACTCCCAATAATACTGCATCTAAATGTAAAAAGTGATCTTCATAGTGATCATGTTCCATTTATTGTAACAATTGCAGAACAAAGAAGAACTGCCAAAAATCATTCTATAAGGAGGCTTGAACTAGAAAATGTCAGAAATCAACTAAGAATAAGACCTAAAGATATCCCTGGACTCAAAAAAGAATTTAAAAAGTGGCAAGGCGAAGATCCAAATTCAGATTATAGACAGACGCTGAAGGTTTTCAAAGAAATGCAGATGAAATCTACTAAACCACAATTTAAACCAATCCATATCTTTGATATTGAGGTATCTAAACAAAAAAAGCAGTTACGGAAAGACATATGTGCCTTAAAAAAGCCAAACAACAGAACAAAGAAGAGCTAATATGGTGAAGGAAACAGCAATACAAAAATTGGCAGATATTGCATAAGTCAATCCTATGCCAAAAAGATGCAGAACACATGATGAGAACTTTGGGCTCGTCAAATAGCCGAAACCTGTGGCAACTGATAAATGACAAGAATGATAATATCAGTGCATGCCTGATAAACCCGATCGCAGAAAACGTATGGATCAAGTATTTTACAAACTTATTTGCTGATGGAAAAACAGCAACGAAGAATGCAAGGGAGCCCAAAATGCTGAGAACCCATGGCATCTAGAGTTTAAACGAGATGAAATAAAGACTCTCATCAAAAAAGCAAGTGCGTCAAGAGCTGCAGGATCCGACGGCCTCTCAAACGGTGTACTAAAAAGTGATCCGGAAAAGTGGTCTGAATATTGCGAGATGTTGTTGCAAAGAATATCTAAAGAAGTTCCATCAGAATTACCCAGCCAAACCAGGACCTGGCAGAAGTGCCACTGTGAGAGGGTCCTGGGGGAGGGGAGGACGGGGGGAGTGCTGTCATGACCCTTGCTCCTGGCCCTCACTGGAAAGTCAGCCTTCCAGTTGGGGCGAGGTCAAAGGCCTTAAAACCTCACCCAAGACTCTCATGGCGCCAGGCTCATAACCATCATGAAGACCAATATTAGAATGGGACTATTTAACTTGGGGGGGGGGGGGTTCAGCCAGCATGGAGGCACAAACATAGCTCAGTTACAAGGAACTGAACTATGTGGTCTAGTCTTTTGGGTGTGGCAGGTCTGGGACTACTTTACCTGGACTATTTAAACCGCACCCAAACAGCAGAACATGCTTTGCGTTATTCTGCTGTGGGCAGCGTAACGCTCACTGTGTCTTTGATGCCAGCTTACCTGAAACCAAGGACCTGCAGAGAGAGAAAGAACACTACGAAACTTACCTGGAACAGTATCCTGTCTTCAATCCATCACTGACTTCAGTACCACTCACCTGAAGGTATGAACTCCATCATCCGGCACCGCATGCATAGTGGAATACCAAAACCTGAAAAGAGGAGAAAGAAAGACAGCTTTAGTAAGCGTTTACTCACGTTTCCTCCCGAATGAAGAAAGCCACACAATTCTTACCTGGGTAGTCATCTCCTGGTCAGTATCATTGCTGGAACATTACAGCGCTAGTTGAGGAACATCGCAACCTGCAAGGAGAGAAAAGACACAGGTTAGCAATATAAAAGGTGAAACAGAGCCGCGCATCGCGCATTACTCATCGGACAGCATTGCGCACACCGCGCTTTCGCCTACCGACGCATGCTCATCTTCAAACTGCATGACAACACCAAAATACCTTTCCATACCTAAAAGGAAAGAAGCAAGACATTAATATTCAAACTAAGAGGAACATAAGACCTGCATATAAAGTCTGTAAAGCAGCAAACCTACGGCGTCGCAGCAGGCCTGAATTCCCACAGAGGGGCTTGCAACAGTGAAGTAACTTGGTCGCTGCTCGCCCCCACATCTACGCGCCCCTGCCATGAGGAGCAGGACGGAGAATCCACCTTTTACAATACTAAGACCCATCATTAACCAGAGGCATTACCAAGGGACCGGAAGAGGGTTTGAGAGGGCAAATCATCCAACCATGGCTGGGTGGCATCCCCGTGGATACCAGGTGAGCGTAACAGAACGCAAAGCCTCAATAATATTAATTATCCACCTGGGCATCATGGAGACTTCAGAGACTGACTAGTTAGTTCAGTTGTTGGGACAATTACGCGCTGAAGTACATTCAGCCAGGCAAGAAACCAACGCTCTTAGGAGGGATTTGATTGTTACCAAGGATCGTGCTGACGAAAAAGTAGACAATTGCTCCAATCACAGGCCGGACAGACCCCATTGCCTGGTAACATTCCGCCAGCACCTGTACCAACTTCTTCCACCAATCCAGTACAAATAACCCATCCTGGGGCAGTTCCTTTAGCTCCACCTGAACAATTTACAGGGGACCCCAAGAAGTACGCAACGTTCATGAACCAGTGTCATCTTCATTTCCTTTGCAGACCTGGGGCTTTTCCTAACGACCAAGCGCGGGTTGCTTTTGTCTTGTCATATCTAAGTGGCAGTGCTGCGGATTGCTCGGTACCATTGGTAAGTCAGGATAACCCGTTGTTACATGACTTTGGGGGTTTCCAGTTGGAAATGGAAAAACTCTTCACTCATCATACCCAAGGCCAAGCATTAGACAAAGAAATTTTGTCACTCCGTCAAGGAAGTCAAGACTTGCTTACATATATAGCAACATTTAACAGACTAGTCGTTGAAGCTGGGTGGCCTGAGGAAAAAAGGACCACACTATTTCATCGGGGTCTACGAGGGGAACTAAAGGATGTCCTTGCTCAAGTGGTTAACCCACCTAAAGACTGTGGAGAATTCATCAACCTTGTGGTGCAATTAGATCACAGATTACAAGACCGAAAAGCGGACCGGATAAGGTTAGACACTCGAGCTGTGTATGTCCGGTCAAAGGATAATGTTCCACGTAAAATGGAAAACACGGTAGAACCCATGCAAATCGGAGTGTACGGCCCTGTTTAACTAAGACTGAAAGAGACATGAGAAGGCAACAGCAATTATACTTATATTGCGGAAAATCAGGCCACTTCCTCAAGGAATGTCCAGTGAAACCACCAAGGAGAACTGTTGGAGCCACAAAGAAGGAAGATAATAACAAGGAGTCGGGAAACTACCAAGCCCGGTAAGTGTAGAGGTCCGTTTGTCGAGCGAGAAGTATGAGCCACAGACCTCACACTTTGCATTACCAGTAATTTTGATCAATCACCAACAGCCATCTCGGATGCATGCTGTCGAAGCATACATAGACAGCGGAGCAGTTGGGAATTATGTAGACCAAGATCTGGCAGCAGAGGTGGGGCTTCCCTTATGCTCTAAGTCGACTACTGAAAAAGTTACTACTGTTGATGGGGCAGAAATAGCTTCCGGACCAGTAATCCAATGTACAGCAGCACTAACCCTACTATGCCAGGATGGACACAGAGAATCTATTGCATTCAATCTCATCACAGCTCCTCAGTTTCGACTAATCTTAGGGATGCCATGGTTGGTAGCTCACAACCCTCTAATAGATTGGTGTGCCAAGATGTTGGCCTTTTCCGATGATTGTGCTTGCACCTGTAATTACCAAGAAAAGGGGAAAACAGACTTATGTACATCTGCTACTCCCAGTTCGGTGGCGATTGTACTAGGTGTGACTAGTACTCTACCAAATGAATACCAAGATTTTCAAGATGTGTTCCAGAAAGAACAAGCCAATACTCTACCACCGCACAGGCCCTACGTTTGTCAGATCGACCTCATACCTGGTGCGCAAATTCCTTGTGGTTGTATCTATGCACTTACTGAACCAGAAAACCTCCATTTGAAATCTTATCTTGATCAGTACCTGGAAAATGGATTTATCCGCCCATCTAAATCACCGGCAGCCAGTCCCTTATTCTTCGTACCAAAGAAGGAAGTAGATTTGAGGACTTGCATCGACTATCGCGCATTAAACCAGATCACAGTAAAAAACCGTTATCCACTGCCCCTTATTCTTGAATTATTGGATCAAGTCAAAGACGCCCAAATCTATACCAAACTGGACCTTAGGGGTGCGTACCATCTTGTTCGAGTGAAGAAAGGAGACAAATGGAAAACCGCCTTTCGTACCAAATTCGGCTTGTATGAATACCAGGTAATGCCTTTTGGACTTTGCAACGCTCCTGCTGCATTCCAGTACTTTATGAATGATGTTTTGTGGGAGTTAATCGACGCTTGCGCCCTGGTTTTCATTGATGACATCTTAGTATATTCTGCTACAAAAGAAGACCATGTCAGGCATGTCCGCTCCGTCCTTACTAAACTCCGCCGACATAAACTGTATGCTAAACTCGAAAAATGCTCTTTTTATGTCACCGAAGTGGAGTTCCTCGGTTTTATCCTCACACCAAAGGGTATCAGAATGGATAGGCACAAAGTAGATGCCATTCTTAACTGGCCGTCACCAACTTCATTTAAAGGAATCCAGAGTATGTTGGGCTTTGCAAACTTTTACCGCCAATTCATCCCAGATTTTTCACAAATAGTGCATCCAATTACATCACTATTGAGAAAAAACAATAAAAAGTTTCATTGGACAGAAGAAGCAGAGAAGGCCTTTCAAGAACTTAAGAAAAAATGTGCTTCTGCTCCAGTTCTACAGCATCCTCGCCCAGACCTCCCTTATATAGTTGAAACAGATGCCTCTAGCATGGCTATGGGAGCTGTTCTCTCACAAAGGGACCCAGGAACTGGCCAGTTATACCCTGTGGCCTTCTAGTCACGAAGATTCTCACCTCCCAAACTCAACTATGCTATCACAGACAAAGAACTCTTGGCAATAAAATCAGCTTTCAAGGCATGGTAACACTATCTCCTTGGTGTTAGACATACTGTCACGGTCATAACTGATAATTGAAACCTGCAATACCTAAAAACAGCAAAGGCTCAATCATCCCGTCAACTGCGGTGGGCTCTTTTCTTCGCTGAATATGACTATGTGATCACCTACTGGCCAGGAGTCCCAAACGGAAAGGCCGACTCCTTGTCCCGCATGGGTGTTGATGAAAAGGTATACATAACTCCAGATCCAGTAGCCATCATTCCAGAATACAAACTCCTGGGTCTTACGACAACATTGACACAGGGTGAACTCCAAAACAAGATCCAACTCTTAATAGGGAGAGGGCGCTAGAGAGCCGTCCAAGATGGCGGCCTCCCTGTGAGCTCCGTGGAGCTCCCTAAAAGATCCTGAAGAATCGTGTGTTCCGTGGCATCCACACAGTTTTCAATCTTCAGTTATTGACGGCCTTGGCGTTTCTGCATAGGCTCCTGCTTTTATTTCCTCTGCCCGCCGTGGTTTCGCCCGTGGGCGACAGACTGTGAGGCCCTCCACCCCCCTCCTCCCTTCGGCTGCCCGGTGAGCGCGGCCTCGCTGGAGCCGCGGCGTACTGATACACACGGGAAAGCTGATCCGGCCACACCCACACGAGTCGCTGCCCGCGCCTCGTCGGAACCCCCGCAACGCGAGGTGGAGCGGATGATCGTGTCTCCGCGGCGCTCGTCGAGGACAGCTGAACCGCCCACCGCACGCCGCCGGAGCTCCTAACGAATCGGAGGGAGCCGGCGGGAGAGCGGCTGCGACCAACAAGTGTCAGAAGAGCCGGCGGGTCTCGCTGACGGCGTGGGCGACGCAGCGGAGGGCGCGGTGGAAGTGCAGCAGGAATCCAGGTACGAGCGCCCTGCGCCCCCACCGCAGTCGCGGGAGCCCGCGACGGTCCTGCCTAGCATCCGGAGCCCCCGTGACCACCGGCTGGCGATTTCCGAGGCCCTGCGGGCCCTAAAGCTGAAGGGGGATTAGTAGAGCAGTCAATCGGGCGGCGGTGGTCCCCGCCTCCAGCGCTGCGCCCACCCGTGGTCGCCCACCCCGCCCAGGGTGTACAGCGGGCTGGGGCGGACAACACGGCCTACCACCCTGGCAGCCGGTCGACAACCTCACGGCGGAGACCCGGTGATGTTACATCTATAAAGCGAGGGACCTGCAGGTAGTTATCTCACCAGCCCCAAGACATCTAAGATCTCGCACCTAACATCGGAAGGCCAGATCAGACATTTGGTACAGTCGCACCCCCAGCACCTGAGTGCAGCCCAGCCTAGAACAGAGCGCAATCTAAGGACGGCCTAAACATGAACTAATCGGCGCATCTACTCTGAATTCACTGGCGTTCACTCCCCCTCCACCTCAGCCTGAGGCAACAGTGCAAAAACGAATCTGGGACCCAAGACCCGCGCCTCAGGCCAGAGGCCCCCCTAGCCTCCTAGTTTCCAGAACACTCTGCGTACATACAGCTGAACCCCTCAGGCGCACCGCACGTCACCCTCCTGGCATCCCCCCATCCATATTCACCTCAAAGATGGGGAAAAATGATAGATCACAGAGGAAATTAAACTTTGAAGGTTGTTCCTCCGCCAAAGCAACCGCCTCAACCAGCAGACCACAATCACCCAATCAAGAACAGCCCCATGAAATCGGAGAGCCACAAGAACTTGATATTAGAGAAATCCTGCTGGACCTCAAGGCTGGGATAGGAGGCCTGGGGAGCAAACTAGACTCCTTTTCTTCCAAAGTCGACCAACTCCAGCACAGACTGGACAAGCACGCTGACAGACTAGATACCGTTGAGCAGAGGGTTTCCGACCTTGATGACGGTACATCGACCTTAACTACCAGAGTATGTTTATTAGAGGCGCAAGTGAAGGCGGTGAGTGCCAAGAACGAAGATCTAGAAGGACGCTCCCGGCGAAATAACTTAAGGATTGTCGGCATTAGGGAACATCAGCCTACCCAAAGAATGGAAGAATACATAGAGAAGATCTGCACGGACCTGTTCGGGACAGAGATCCTATCGAAGCTCTTCGTGGTCGAGCGGGCCCATAGAGTTCCCAATACAAGACTTGTTCCAGGAGCAAATCCTCGGCCCATCATAGCAAAACTGCTCAATTACAGGGACCGTGACGCTATTCTGAGAGCCGCCAGGGACAAGGGGGTGCTCCAACATGACGGAGACAAGATTCAATTCTTCGCGGATTTCTCCCAAGCAGTTCAGGGGCAAAGGCGTTCATTCACAGCAGTAAAACGAAGATTGCAAGAGAACCAAATCCAGTATTACATGCTTTTCCCTGCGAAACTCCGCATACAATACGGAGGCAAAACTCAGTTCTTCAACACGCCTGAGGAGATCAATGAATACCTAGACCGCAATGGCTGCAGATTCGCTCCAAACAATGCAAACCCCCAAAGGGGAAATAGACCTAGAAGAGATCCGCCATAAAGACCCACCCCGCAGCTGTCATAGATAGGAGATATCTTGTTATCATAAAGACAACAACATCACCACCAGGGAACAAACTCACAATGCGACTGGGAGCCAGCCTCCTCTTGGAGGGCCACTAGCGCCCCTAGCACAGCAATGCTAACTGTTTGGTTTACCGGGGACTGTTCACCACGGGCCAGTTGGGAGTTGCCCGTGCAAGGGAAGGTGGGTATACCGTGGGCCTGTTGGGGGTTGCCTGCACAAGGGAGGGATCCAAAAGTTACCAAGTTGTTCTCGTCCAACCAACTGCGTTCAAGCACACAACAACTACAGATCCTCAGTCCGGAACCTACGATGAGTGACAGGCTCCTCCGCACCTTCAAGTACTATTGGATCCGCATGGCAGAGGTGGCATCAGCCCCCTCCTTTTTGTCATCGCAAGATGGGTCTAATTAAAACCGCTACCTGGAACATCAGAGGTGGCAACCAATCCTCCAAACTCAGGAAAGTTCTTCAATACTTACGGAGACATAAGATCACTATTGCTATGCTGCAGGAGACCCACCTTACACCATCGGCAGAGCAGCACTGGGCCCGCTCATGGGGCTGCCATAGATACTTTTCTTCATACTCCTCATACGCGAGAGGCGTTGCAATACTGATCGACAAGAAGGCCAGTTTCAGTCTGATCGGTTTTAGGAAGGATGAAGAGGGCAGGTTCCTGCTGGTAAGGGGTCTACTTGCGGGGAAAGAAATAGTTCTGGTGAACACCTACGCCCCCAATGTCGACGGACCGAATAACTTCAATTGGATCATGTCAAACCTGGATGCGTATACCTCAGCAACAATCATCTGGGGAGCAGATCTCAATACCCCTCTGGACCCCCATATCGACAAATCGCATGGTCCGAGCAACAGAATCTCCAAGGCCAGTCGCCAAGTTACAGAGATCTGCCAGGCCTTTGAGTTATCCGATATCTGGGGACACTCCCATCCAAACTCCCAGGACTACACCTTTCACTCAGCGGTCCATAACACCAGCTCCCGCATCGATTATTTACTGGTATCGTCCCATAGTCCATTCAGCTGGGGCCCCTGCCAAATTCTATCACGATCCCTATCCGACCACTCCATGGTCACACTCGAATTTATGCTATCCGAGATCCCGAAAGCCCCTGTGAACTGGAGATTTAAATCGGGTGCGCTTTTAGACCCTGTCTTCGCAGATGAACTCCGGCAGGACATCACAACCTTCCTCGAGACAAACCAAGGATCAGTCGACTCACCCGGCACGCTATGGGAAACATTGAAATGCTACATGAGGGGCGTGTGCATGGCTAAAGAAAATGGCATCCTGAAGCTGATCAGGCGAGAGTTAACAGAAAGTGAAAGACGCCTGAAAGACCTTGAAAACAAGCAAATAGCATCCCCAGACGCGCAGACCCGGGCCAACCTAAAGATGGAACTAGTAAAATTCCAAGCAGCAGCCGAACGTGAATTGAAATTCTTGGGTCGCAGACACAAGATCAGACAGTACGGCGAGGGGCAGAAACCCGGGGCGCTCCTGGCCCGCCTTTTGAGACTGGATCAGACACCCCCTCAGGTGGAATGCATCCGAGACACGAACGAGAACCTAACATACACTGAAGAAGACATTGTGAACACATTTCATAAATTTTACCAAGACCTGTACAGCTCTCAAATCACTAGCAACCCGGAGGAGCTTCAGAACTACCTTAATGATACCGAATTGTACCGGGTTATCCATGACCTTCACGAACCTTTGAACGCGCCCATCACACAGGGAGAAATCACTGAGGCAATAAAATCTCTCCCAAATACCAAAGCACCTGGCCCGGACGGTCTCACCGGCGAATTCTATAAAGCTCACGCACTTACGCTAGCCCCACTACTCCTCCAAGTATACGAAGAGGCCTTAGAGCGAGGGATTCTTCCGCCCACCCTCTGCGGAAGAAGAGGGTGGGCGGAAGAATCCCAAGACGATTGCAAACCCCAAGACGATTGTGCCTCTTATAGGCCGATCTCACTGATTAACCTCGACAACAAGATTCTGGCCAAGATCCTAGCAAACCGTCTCCTTCCCCTCATGCCCGCACTGGTCCTGGGTGACCAAGCCGGCTTTATTCCCGGACGCAGTACGACATACGGCATTCGCCGACTGTTTGGAGTCATAGCTGCACTCAACCCAACACAGCAGGCCATCGCAGTATTGTTAGATGCCGAAAAGGCATTCGACTCCGTCGAATGGCCATATCTCTTCGCAGCACTCACAAATGGGTCTGGGAAAAACCTTTAGCAGGTTTGTCTCATTACTATACAATGACCCCCGCTCCTACATCACCCTCGGCTCTACCAGATCTCCCGGAGTTAGGTTGGAACGCGGAACCAGGCAGGGATGCCCCCTGTCAGCCCTTATATTTGCCTTAATTATGGAACCACTTGCTTCCAGGCTCAGAACGCACCGAATTAATAGAGGCCTCACCCTGGGCCCACATAGA
The DNA here is from genome assembly GCF_040938575.1 of Ambystoma mexicanum. NCBI lineage: Eukaryota > Metazoa > Chordata > Amphibia > Caudata > Ambystomatidae > Ambystoma > Ambystoma mexicanum. Next base: position 545,508,736 of record NC_090923.1, on the reverse strand, counting down.
CTGATCGTCTCCCTTTATGCGGATGACGTGATGCTGTTCATCAAAGATCCCCAAACAAATCTCAATCCGATCATGTGCGAGGTGATCCGATTTAGCGGCATCCCTGGTCTCAAAATTAATCATTCCAAATCAGTAATATTTCCGCTAACACCAGCTACCCGTCAGTTCCGAGACGACCACGGATTTAAGTGGGAAAGCACCAGGGTTCGCTATCTCGGCATTCTCATGTCACTTAACCATGACGAGATATTCAAAGATAACTATGGGCAAGTGTTCCAATCCCTCCGTGAGCGCGTCCAGAGACGGAAGTCGCTTCCCCTAACACTATGGGGGAGGGTTTCGTTGACTAAAATGATGATTCTCCCCAAACTTCTCTATTTGTTCACGAATATACCCCTAATACTCCCACGCACATTGCTGCAGAAAATTAGAAGCCTCATTTTAGAACTAATCTGGGCTGGCAAACCAGCGAGAGTCGCCTACACAACACTGACATTACCGGTGTCACAAGGCGGCCTTGCACTTCCAGATATAGAAAAGTACTACTGGGCCGCTCAGGCTCAATTTCTTAGCCATTGGTATGCCTCCGAGTATGTCCGTCCACATGTGCAGGTTGAGCGTGCCGTGGCCTCCCCAGACTTCTTAACAGCTGTCATCTTCAGCAATCTCCCGTTCCCATATGGCACGCTAAATACAGTCCTATCCTCATACGCCATCTGGAGGAAAATCGCCCGTAATTACGAAATACAGATAAGATACTCCCTGTTACTACCTGTCAAGTTTATTCCCGGCATTCCCCTAGCCAACGAAAAAGTTTTTCTGATCTGGCTAAATAAAACCAACATAAACTCTATGGGGGACCTGTTCCCAGATGGCGTGTTCATTACCCCACAAATGATCAGGGAGAGGTGCGGCACCACCTCACTCGACATTTTCCTTTACTTCAGATTGAGTCATATCCTGCAGGCCCACTTCCCAACATTCCCCAAACAACCACCGACGTGGACCCTGCTGCACAATGTGATCCAGGCCAGGGGAGAGGGAAGGTTGGTTTCCATAATTTACAGATCACTGCTCGCTGATACAACTGTGACCGCCACTAGGGCGAAACACAGATGGGAGGCGGCCCTCCATACCACGATACCCGAAGACGACTGGACCTACATTCTCCGGCAAACCTAAAAAGTAGCGTTAAATACCCGCTACAAGCAGACCCATTTTAACTTTGTGCACCAAACATACTATACTCCCCAAAAGAAACGACGCCACCACCCCGAAGCCTCAGACCAATGCGAAAGATGTGGCACCCCCTCTGCCGACTTCGTCCACCTCGCATGGCACTGTCCAGGAATAGCCCGATTCTGGTCCTCGGTTCTACAACACACGAGCGACATATTGGGAGAGGTGCTGGCCCCTGACCCAACAGTCGCGCTCTTGGGTATGACAAGACACCTACAAACCCTAGTGCTGAAGCTGGCTTCTCTGCTCCTAGTGCTCGCCCGTAGAAGGGTAGCCCTGGCCTGGGGACGTGGCCCCCTTCCCTTACTCACCGCATGGAAGAAAGATATCCTTTACTGTCAAGACATGGACACTGAGTTCACACGGACCCTTCCCCTGCATGCGCGACCACCTGACATTTGGGGTCCTTACATTAGATACTTACTCGCTACCGCCGATGTTGCACATTCCCAATCTCACACCCAGCAATCGCAACCCAGATAAAGGTCCAGGTCCCACTATTCACACAAGTACCCGCGGAATAGACTTTCCTACAAAACAAATAGTCCGATGAACATGTGATTCATAAATATCCGATGTGTATTGTGTGTGCTATGAACGTAACGTTTGGTTTTTCCTTTTTTTTTGTTAAGCAAACCTGTTGACACAGGCGGTTGTTGTATGCTTATGTTAAAACCTTAAAATAAAGTTTACAAAAATAAATAAATAAATAAAAGATCCAACTCTTAATGGATCCCACTTACTCACAAGAGTGGTGTACTCAAGGAGAACATTACACCATTAAAGACCAGTTACCATATTTTAGGAACCATCTATACTTGCCAAGTAAAGATTTACAAGAGCAGGTTATTTCTGGGTATCACGACTCCCTGATTGAAGGTCATCCTGGAATTGCCAAAACTCTAGCTAAAGTAAAACTAAACTATTGGTGGCCCACATGGCGTAAAGACATCATACAATTTATTCAATCTTGTGGTGTGTGTGTGCACAAAACAAGTCCCAAAAGCAGAAAACAGCTGGTCTTCTCCAACCATTGGAAATTCCTTCTGCACCATGGAACACACTGTCCCTTGATGATTTCTTTACATATCTACCTCCCAGTCAAGGCTTCAACACCATCTTAGTAGTTGTAGACTTGTTCTCTAAAATGGCACACTTTATTCCTTTTAAGGGTCTTCCAAATGCATCCAATTTAGCAAAAGTATTCCTGGAGGAAATCGTATGGCTACATGGCTTTCCATCGGTCTTTATCTCAGATCGAGGTAGTCAGTTCGTATCCAACTTCTGGAGGAAATGCTGTTCAATGGCCCAAATTGACATTCGACTATATACAAGTCACCATCCTCAAACAGATGGCCAAACAGAAAGAACAAACCAAACCCTCGAGCAATACTTACGTTGCATGTTACATCAAGTGTAAAGAAATTGGAAGGACTTGTTATGGATGGCTGAATATGCCTATAATAATTCATTACACAGCAGCACTTGACAAACCCCGTTCTACACTATACATGGTAGACATCCACGTACTTCAGAATTGGATCTCCCAACCCCTTTGGAAATGCCTGTGGTTAAAACCCTACATACGACTATTTCCCAGGCCTCCAAAGAAGCAGCAGAACATTTACTCCAAGCCAAGAACAGACAAAAGGAATATGCTGACCAACATCGTAGTAAAGCCCACGACTATCAAATTGGAGACAAGGTCTGGTTAGCATCAAAATATGTGCCCATAAAAGGGACTCGGACCTTTCGTCTCAGATATCTGGGACCTTATTCTATTGAATCCATAATAAATACAGTGGCAGTTAAATTAGCCCTACCACCCACTATGCACATTCATCCTGTGTTTCATGTATCACTCCTGAAAATGGTACAACCCGGTACTCGGGTTACAACACCACCAAAACCAGTATCAGTTGACGGAGAACCAGAGTTTGAAGTTAAGGATATCCTAGACTCAAAATACACCAGATCCAAGCTATACTACTTAGTTGATTGGAAGGGATACGGCCCTCAAGACAGATCATGGGAACCTAATGAATACATCCATGCACCTCACTTAATTAAAAGGTTCCATCAGAATTACCCAGCCAAACCAGGACCTGGCAGAAGTGCCACTGTGAGAGGGGCCTGGGGGGGGGGGGGGGGGTGCTATCATGACCCTTGCTCCTGGCCCTCACTGGAAAGTCAGCCCAGTTGGGGCGAGGTCAAAGGCCTTAAAACCTCACCCAAGACTCTCTTGGAGTCCGTCCTGGCTCATAACCATCATGAAGACCAACATTAGAATGGGACTATTTATTTGGGACTATTTAATTTGGGGGGGTTCAGCCAACATGGAGACACACACATAGCTCAGTTACAAGGAACTGAGCTATGCGGTCTAGTCTTTTGGGTGTGGCAGGCCTGGAACTACTTTACCTGGAATACTTTGGGTGTGGCAGGCCTGGGACTATTTTACCTGGACTACTTTACCTGAGACTATTTAAACCGCACCCAAACAGCAGAACATGCTTTGCGTTATTCTGCTGTGGGCAACGTAATGCTCACTGTGTCTTTGATGCCAGCTTCCCTGAAACCAAGGACCTGCAGAGAGAGAAAGAACACTACGAAACTTACCTGGAACAGTATCCTGTCTTCAATCCATCGCTGACTTCAGTACCACTCACCTGAAGGTAAGAACTCCATCATCCGGCACCGCATGCATCCTGGAATACCATAACCTGGAAAGAGGAGAAAGAAAGACAGCATTAGTAAGCGTTCACTCACGTTTCCTCCCGAATTAAGAAAGCCACAAAATTCTTACCTGGGTAGTCATCTCTTGGTCAGTATCATTGCTGGAACATTACGGCGCTCGGCGAGGAACATCGCAACCTGCAAGGAGAGAAGAGACACAGGTTAGCAATATAAAAGGCGAAACAGCGCTGCGCCTCACGCATTGCTCACCGGACAGCATTGCGCACACCGCGCTTTCGCCTACCGGCCCATGCACATCTTCAAACTGCATGACAACACCAAAATACCTTTCCATACCTAAAAGGAAAGAAGCAAGACATTATTATTTGAACTAAGAGGAACATAAGAACTGCATATAAAGACTGTAAAGCAGCAAACCTACGGAGTCGCAGCAGGCCTGGATTCCCACAGAGGGGCTTGCACCAGTGAAGTAACTTGGTCGCTGATCGGCCCCACATCTACGCGCCCCAGCCACGAGGAGCAGGACGGAGAATCCACCTTTTACAATATTAAGGCCCATCTTTAACCAGAGGCATTACCAAGGGACCGGGAGAGGGTTCGAGAGTGCAAATCATCCAACCAGGGCTGATACCAGGTGAGCGTAACACCTATCTTTAAAAAGGGAGACAGGCTGAAACCAGAAATTTACCGACCAATCGCGCTGCTCGTTTGTGTCGGAAAAATGTTTGCAACCTCTTTACTGAATCAGCTAAAGATATGGATTAAAGAGACAAAATCTTACGACATCCGACAATCAGGTTTTGTGAAACAGGTAGGCTGTAGTCTTAACCTGTACCTATTAAGTTTCCTCAAAAACAAGCTCTGAAAAACAAGCAATAAATATACATGGCCTGCATTGATTTACAGCAGGCATTTGACAGTATTGATCGAAGCCTATTATGGCAGAATTTAGAGTCAAAAGGATGCTCAACCGACTTGCTAAAAGCTATAAAAGAGCTTTATTCAAGAACATCAATGCAAGTGAAACCTGACCAACGAGGGACCCTTTCCAACAAAATTGTGACACAAAAGGGCCTAATGCAAGGATTCCTTTTGGCAGCCACACTGTTTTGTTTCTACATAGAGGACTTACAGTTGCTCCCTGAAAATAAAAGCTCCTTTCTACTGAAGATAAACGGAAACGTATGCAGATGATCTAATTTTATTAGACCAAACAAAGATCGCCCTGCAGAGGTCCTTAAACAAATTTGAAAAATACGTACAGAATAAACATCTGAAAATAAATGCCACAAAATCAAATATCATGGTTCTGGGTGATAAGAGACGTAATACGAAGAAAAAGGAAATATGGCATTTAAATGGAAAGAAACTAGGACCAGTGAATGAATTACAATACCTGGGAGTACAGTTAAGTACAGTAAAGAGCGAGAACGCTTGGTTTGATGCCTTGAGAATGAAAGTAAAATGACTCACTGCGCAAGGGAAAGCCATAGATCGGAAGTATGGGAAATTCACACTACAACCAATCATTGTCTTCTACAAACAGAAAGTGTCAGCCGCATTAATATTCAGAGGCAAGGCTTGTCTCAAACTAAAATCAGAGTTATGGAACATCTTAGAAGGACATTTTTGGAAAACCATCTTACATCTACCCAAATCAATCCCTATAGCCGTACTCCGACAAAAACTAGGGTTAATATCGCTGAGTGTGCATGTCAAATGGAACAAACTGATGTTATATAGGAAAGCAACTCTAAGTGATTGGCCACCACAATTTGAAGTACTAGGTTTGAACAAACCAGGAAACTATGAGAGTATCCTAGAAGAGTGGAAATGTGACTGTGACTCGATTTTGGCTAATCTTGGTACAACCACAGACAATTTAGCCAGAAATCCTATGAATGTAAAGAAGACACTTTGGGCAGAGGATTGGAGTAAAACCGAAGAAGCGAGAACGAATTCTCAGACTCACACCATTTTAAAAACCTACTGGGGAGTAATGAATGCAATTCCTGGATACCTGGTAAAATTTCCTGATCGGAAACAAAGAGATCTGTTATTAAGATTCAGAGTAAACGTACTGCATAAGGTTCCATGTGCTAATATCCACGCAAAAATATTGCCATACTTTTGCAGCGATATTAAGGCATGGAACCTGCGAGGTGCACTCCCGGAACCCCTGTATTATTTTAAAAGGAGCGGGGGACACCCCCGCAATCCCTGCTCCCAAAAATCCCTAATATTATCCCCACTAAAAATATTGCCTATGGCCGTTCCCGACGACCATATATACAGTGATGTTTTTGGTGGGGATAATATTACCTGATACTCTGCATAATAAAACCACACTGCAAAGATATGGAAGATACCAAGATGAACCTGGTTGTTGCCTTTGTAACTGTGAAGGCGAAACTCTTAAACATCTAATTTTATTTCTGCCTGAAAATATCAGACCTGAGAGATGCCTATTTGAGAGATCAAATTATAGACTCATGTGGTCTAGAAGCTAAAAAGTGGTGGGAACTTATCTACGAATGCTGAAACCAAATATTGAACTTTGCCACAGAAAGATTCTTGGAACAATCTCTACAGAAATTAGGAGAAAAAAAGCGAGCCAAGCAGCAACAGGTTGACTCAGATTAAAAATATCAATATCAAGGAGAATAAAATGTCAACCTAATTTGAACTCATAATGGAAATGATAAGCAAATGTGGTACAAAAATGGAATGAAATATGTAAAGGAAATGTAAAGTAGTGAAATGTTTGTAATAAACTAAGTACACTAATAAAAATAAAAAATAAAAAGTAATAGTGAGGTTAATTGGGAGAGTAGCAGTGGCAGTGTGGAGAGGGTAGTGTGTGTACGTAGGGGAGTAGTGTGAAGAGGAGAGAGTAGTAGTAGAAAGGGAACATCGGAGGGACAGAAGGTGCGAGCAAGAGGAAGAGACAAAGCGGAGTGGGAAGAAGAAGGGCAGGAGAGTGTAAATATACATCAGGGTAAGGAGTATAAAGGCATAAAAGGAGAGGAACAAGAGGGTTCTGAGTGCCTGGAGGGCACCTTTTATTTTATGAATTGTATTTTGGGACTACGATTAGGCTTCACCGTGATTGTTACCATAGGGAGAAACATAAAATAGTTATTTGCCCTTTGGCCATCATGACTAGCCAGTCAGTGATTAGACAGAAAGGATTACCGATCTCTAGTGAACATCCTGTGGTTGAGGGACACCTGTGCTAGGAAGGAAACCACCGAGGGGAGACGAGAGAGAGGTGGTGGCCTTAATTAAGCCCCTTCTCAAATACAACAATAAAAGTCATTGAACGGTCTTTGGGAGTTAGTGTGCTCTTGAGGCCATCTGTGACACTTGTCGCAACACTTTACTTTTGAGGAACCAGCTTCCTTGAAAATAATCTTTCTTTCCAATTGAAATCTTCCGATCCTCCCTTCGGGTGCTAGAACACTGCCCTCCACCCACAATCCAGAACACTTTTCCCACATAGGATCTTGCTACTATCCGCTTGGTGAGTTAAAGTGGATCATAGTACAGTGATGAGGATTATTGTAGGACTAGAAGCAATGAGGATTACCCGTAAGTAATCTGCTCATTGTCTCCATGTCACTTTTTCTCATTTAAGTACTTTATTTTTACGAAAACCCAAATAGGGCAATGATAGGGCCTATGAAACACCACACAAATACAATGTATGCTGCTACACTCCCATCATCAACCTAATTACCTACCTAATTAACAGACTCCTGGCACCCACTTTCCCCATTACATGCCAGAACTCAACAAACTGATACCAAATAAATAAGCCGTTTCAGTTTAACTAGCCCCAATGACCCTTTAATACCGATAACCATATTCTGGGTAGATCATGGAGCCACTCTGCTTATCTCCTGCAAACAGAGCCCTTGTGCGTTAGCCCCGGACATTTCCATGCCCTGGTTGACTTCCCTGAACCTTTACCGGTAGTGAAGCCGAATAGGCCATGAAAATGACAGCAAATGTCCATCGGCTGATGGAGGTCACTGAGTTTCTCCCGTTAGCCCCTGAAACCCGTAAAGTCACAAACAAGTTATCCACATTCCGAAAGGCTACTGTCCTCCAGATGAACATGAGGCCCACTCTCCAAAAATCTACTTTATGCTAACCCTAATCCAGAGAAGACATATTCGGATGAAAGGTTGGAAGAACAATATCCTGGAACCTATGTAACTTGGAAACCACATTTGGGAAATATCCAGGGTCACACCAAAGCACAAATGCCTCGGATAGAATCCTCAAAAGAAGTTCCTTAGCAGTGCCGAAAAATAATGTCCCCCAACCTGCGTAGACGAGATAGCGACAAGGAAAAACAGTTTTCAGCTTCTGCAATTTCAACTCAAATGAAATACCCTGATAAAAATTAACATTAACAGTGGGATATCCCAGGGCGGGAGCTCCCCAAATACTCCACAGGGTCTGCAGAGAGAAGCTTTACACAAGACATTCTACCAGTGTGTTGCCCTCAGAGGTGCCCCACCAATGCTCCCTGAATGTCTTCACAGCGTATCACTGTGCTCTTAGCGGTGAGATGTATTAAACCAATTCAAGGAGAAATGCAACACAGCTGGAATGTCAGATTTCAAAGCCTGCTCCTCTGAGACATAAGGCCTAGCCACTGTAGCCCTCTCCTCTCAAATGGAACCGACACTACCTGATCCCTCCCCAATAATCTGAGCAGAGATGGGTGTAGTACGTGTGCAAAAATGTGCCAAAAAACATGGCGCTGATGCGCAGGCATCTTGGACATTCACTTCCATTTACCGTAATGAAACAGCAATGAAAACGTACGTTTTCGTGGGCTTAGCAAGTAAATATGTATTTCTGCAGCGGAGGCAAGGCCACATATTCATGTAACTGTGGAGAATAGTTGTTGTATTGTCTGCCAAAGGACAAGCCAGAAAGCAGAAAGGGAGTCGGAGTGCTCTGCAGGTGCAGTGATAAGGGGTACAGGGAACGAAAGCAAGGAGAGAAGTTGGGTTTTTTCCACTGATAGCTGGAATATTCAACTCTTTGCTCCTCATGCTTACTGTCTGCTCTTCGGCCGAGGACAGTGTGGTAATACATGAGGGGCGGGTATTGCAAGTAGCTCCAAAGAGAGAAGAGGTATTCTTCTTGGGAAAGCAGTTAGAATTTGGACACTGGGTGATGCAGTCTCGGTCAGAGCGAGGACGCTCTACTCCAGACCCCATTAGTACAAGTGATCTCTTTGCCTACCTGCTGAGGGACTAAGCAGTGTTGTGGTGGCTGAGATGAAGGTGTCTTCTGCTACTATCCTAACGGTGATGCTCTTTTTCTATGTTTATGTATAACTGATTATTTGTTTATTTTTCTTAGTGTATATTATGAGTGAATAAAGGGCCTGTAACGAGCCATTTAAATTATCATTATAACCAGCGTTGTTATGTGTAATTCTTGCCTACCTGAGTCAAATACCTGATTTTGTGAGGGGTCAGGAGACATACATACAAGGTCTCATCACGTGGCCAAGATAAAGCAAAACAATTGGCGATGTGATAGGGTCTTTGTGCTGGTATTGATGCCAAAGACTCCTGCTAATTGAATATACATAAAAGATATTGGACTCAGAGAGGCAATAATTTGGAAAGAGAACAGTCTGTTGTGAGGTATTAACGATGGGGATGAGAAATATCCATTTGGTAAAATGAGTTTCCTATTTAGGAAAAAAGGAAGCTCAGCAGGCGGGGGCTGTTCTGAGGAGACTATCCTGGGGTGGACTAAGAGTCCTTATGACAAAGTCACACAGACTTGGGCATGTGGTGCGATCTTGAGCGAGGCATGGGATACCAGTATAGGAGAGGCAATTCTGGCAAGTCTGGCTGAAGTAGTGGGCTGTCTGCAACAGGTGCTGGTGGAAAAAGGGAAGGAGTGTTCGGCTCTCTGTAGGAGTGGCTGGATCCTGTTACATGCCTTCTGAAAGATACACTAGCAGAATGTGGAATTACAGGTGAATGTCCTGAGATTGGAAAAGAAGCTGGCTGCTGAAAAACAGATTGCATTGATGCAGCAGCTCCAGGTGAGATTGTATCATGATAAAGCGGATAAATATCAAGCTGTAACCGAGCGAGCGGCTATGACGGTTGACCGTTACAAATACAGAAAGAGACGAGGGAGAGTGAATTCTCATAAGGTACCCACTGGGATTGCTGCCACATGGGTGGATTGAGATCCCGATCATGGGGATGGAGATGTGTTCGATAGTACTAGTACTGAGTGTTACCCAAGTCGGAATCTGGCCGCAATGAGGTAATTGTTAATCCTGTGGTACGTAGAAGGATGGGTCATAATTCTAATAATCCTGGAGGAGGGGTGGTGGATATGACTGCACTCAAAGATTATTCACAGCAAGAATTGGGGAAATCATTAGCCGATTGAATTAGAGGGCTGGTGAATCCTTGCTGACCTGGATGGTCAGATTGTTTGATGTAGGGGTGGCGGGTCTCCGAGTAGATAGAAAGGACTCCACCAGGTTTCTACCCTTGACGCAGGAAATTCAGGTACAGGAGATTCTAAGTGTAGTCCCTCCTCGCGAGGACGATGGGGGAGAGGTTCAAATGTCTTTGTTACAATTGGCGGCCCAAGGGTGTAACCGCAAGTATCCTATCGCATCAGATTGCCCGACTGAGGAGAAGAAATGGTATGCATTAAAAGAGGCTATACAAAGAGTGAGGGAACATGCCATGAAAGAGGCAATTCATCTAGACACTCCAGGGATGGTAGCATTATCTGTTTCAGCCAGAAATACAATTTTTCGAACTCCCCCCCCCCAGGCATATAAGAATGTCATAATGACCCTATTGGTGGGAATGACCGGTAAAATAACGGATGAGGTAGTGGATGCCATTAGGCAATTGGCGGACCTAGGAGAATGGGAAAAGACAGAGGAACGACCCCGAGAGCGAGAAAGGGAGGGGCGAAGTGAAAAACGCACTCCTGGGAAGGTGTTTGATAGTCGAGATACTCGCGTATCCAGAAAGTATATGTTTTTAGCTTTGCTGAAAGATGGTGTGCCACGGGAAGATATTGATGGGATTGAGACACAGGAATTTTATCCACTGTATAAAAAGCGGGGTTTGGATGGGAAGGAGCTTTATAAATATGTGAAACAGCAAGAAGTACATAAACCCAAGAGGTAGGAGGATTCTTTTGCACCGCCTCCAGAGAAGGGAGATGATGAGTCAGCAGGTATGTCCCGGCAATCCCAGCTGATTTATGCAGATTTGAGGAAAATGGTGAGTGCGATGGTGGAGATGAAATCTAAACACACTCACCCGTGGTGGTAGGACAATTGAGGATGCCTCTGGTGCAGGTTCTGATTGCCACTAAGAGAGTGTCCATGAAACAATATCGAATCCCCGGGGGGCTAAAGGAGATTTCGGAAAACATTAAAGAGTATGTGGAAGCCGGTGTGTTGCGTCCCGCAACTATGGCTTGGAACAATCCGATCTGGCCTGTTAAGAAGCCAGACGGAAGCTATAGGATGACTGTTGATTATAGTAAATTGAATAAGCACACTCCTCCGCTAATACCGGCAGTCTCTGACGCAGTGACTTTGATTTAAAATGCACAGAATTTTGAGGGAACTTGGCATGCGGTGTTAGATTTGGCTAATGACATGATATGATAGGATAGTTCAAAGTGCTTCAAGACAAGGGAGGGAACAAGGGAAAATACAATGACATTCTTACAGGCCATGAACAGTAAGGGTGTAAAATTAATTATCATACTCGGCCTGGCGACATTTCAGATAGTGCAAGAGCTAAGACATAGATAAGGAAGGGAAGGGAAGAATGGGAAGGAAATGGAAACAGACAAGCGACTACCGTACTAGTCCTGACGACATTTCTGGTAGAACCGGAGAAAAACAAAAGGTGAGGGAGAGGGGTGCAGAAAGGAAGGGGGGGAGCAAAACAAGCGACTATTGTATTACGCCCGACGACATTTCAGATAGTGCTGGAGGGGGGAGGAAAAAAAACAAGTAAGGGGATGCCTTCTTCACCGTACCGATTGCTGATGAATGTCAGGAGCAGATTGCATTTTCTTGGAATGGGAGGCAGTATACGTTCCAACGTTTACCAATGGGTTATATGTATAGTCCAACAATCTGTCACCGGCTGGTGGCAGAACCCCTGGACAAAATCTTGTGCAAGCCGGATGTGCAAATCGTACACTACATTGACGACATATTGATCCAAGGGAAAGATGAGCATAGTGTGCGAGTGCACCTAGATCTTATCATGTACGGTTTACAGAAGGAAGGGTGGGAAATGAATGAGACTAAAATCCAGTCTGGCAGAGACAGTGATTTTTCTGGGAATTCAGTGGCATAATGGACTTCACGAAAGCCAAACAAAAGATCCTCAGGTTTTCAACTCCGAGGACTAAAAAACAAGCTCGAGGATGTGCTGTGTTCAGAAGTCCCACCTTGACCTGTGCTCAAAACATGGGGAAGGGAGACCCCTGGCTACCACATCCTGACTTCATATTTGTGAACACTTCTTTCTTTCTTGTGAATCCCATCCCACACTCTTGTTGTATTTAGTTGCAAGGATTGGCAATTGTTTGTTTTAGTATAGGCCCTTTTATTTGACAAGACGCCACTAGGAGTGCCTTCTTATTATCTGATGGTCGTAGATTGCTCCCATCTTAGATTTAGGTTTATATTAGGCATTTTTCCAACCTACCTATACAGTTTAATAAACACCCTTGAACTGTGATCACTTGTGTCTGTCTTTACTGCTGCCACCATGAGTTCCTTACATATGGTGTCAGTTGTGGCATGTGACTCAATTGAAACTAATTGGAGAACCCTACTATTTCTAAAACTTGTCAGAGAGCCTCTAGCCCTTCCATCGCCACCAAGGAATCAATAGTGTTTGATATCTGCAGTAGTAGGGAAGCTATTATCCCCCTGGGAAAAGAGGAATGATTCCTAAGGACTTGGTTTTAATACCCCCTCTGGGGTGTTACATTCGATTGGCCCCATAATCTGGCCTAGCGTGGAAGTTGGGGATAGACGTACTAGCAGGCGTTATTGATCCCGACTTCCGGGGAGATGTGAAGGTTCTCTTTCAGAATCATGGCGAGATCCCTTTTGAGGTACATCAAATTGCACAGGGAATTTTGGAAAGAGCTCTATTTCCTCAATTTAAAGAAAGTGAACTAGATAAAACAGAAAGAGGGAACTTAGGCTTTGGGGAAGCTGATAAAACTCTTAATATCGAAGAAAGAAAGGGAGAAGAGCTCACCATCTATCCCGACCTGGCCTTGGCCCAGCAAAATGATCCAGCTCTCGCTGAAGCTTTTCTACAAGCAATTCCGGAAGGAGAAGGTCTAGAAAAGGGAAGTCCCTTTTTCTTCTTAAAACAAGGCTTGCTTTATAGAACAGACATTGACGGATGGTTTAATAAAGTTGGTGATACCCAAGAGCCACCGAAAGGTTGTATTGGAGATCGCACATTCCTATCTTACCGGTGGCCATTTAGGACAATCTAAAACGCAGGTGCATATTAGTGGGATGTTTTACTAGCCAGGCATCCACGCCGATATAAAAATGTATCCAGATGTGCAAAATATGTCAAAAGACCTGCACGCACATCCCATTACCTACCCCTCTGAAGCCATTGCCGATCATAGAAGTCCCCTTTTCAAGAATTGGTATGGACATAGTTGGACATCTAGAGACATCCAGGTATGGCAATAAATGTGTCCTTGTGATCGTAGATTATGCAACCCTATATCCTGAGGCATTCCCAATGCGAAATAATACCACACAGCGGATCCTCAAACACCTTCTACCGTATTTCTCCAGGGTTGGCTTTCCCAAGGAAATACTAACAGATCAAGGTTCAAATTTTATGAGTAAGCTCATGGCCAAAGTCAAACCGCTAGTCCACATTACTGTTACATGTTACATTTCTGATTCTGCATTTTCTTTTGGCTTCTTGAGATACATCTGATGCAGGAAGACTGGCCTACAGCTGAACACCCAAGCCAAGCGATCGCAGAGCGGTGGAATGCGTAATGCCTCAGAGTGCCGGGCATGATAACAGCTCCGCCTGAGAATGTACACAGCAATGATACTGCTGGCTGAAGTCCCAAGGTTGCTAGAGGGTGCCTCACAGAAACAGCCTGCTGTTACGAAATGTACTTTCTTTCCACCTGTTTGGCGAAATGACCGGTTTGTTATGATACATATTGTTAATGGGTGGAGAATAAGATGTAGCTATTCCATTGTACATAAGGGTGAGCCATGCCTGGGGGGAGCAGAGCCGAATGCAGTCCTCCCAAGCACTGGTGTGTGTTAGCATTACAGCGCTTTTCACCCCAATTCTGGTGTCTTGTTTATTATTTGTGTCCGAGTGCCGGGAATGCCTGAATTGGCGTGGGGGAACTTGTCGAGCACTGGAATTATGGGGAGCAGGACGAGCCTGTAACAATTACCACCTTGCGAACGTCTGTGTACCATCCCCAAACCAATGGCTTGGTAGAGAGATTGAATAAGACCCTGAAACTAATTTTTACGAAAATTGGTAGACAAGGATGGGAAAGACTGGGACCGAATGATCCCGTGGGCACTATTTGCAGTGAGGAAAAAAAACCCAGGCTTCCACAGATTTTTTCCCCTTTTGAACTGCTCTGTGGTAGAGAGCCCAGAGATGTTCTATACATGCTCTGGGAAACCTGGGAAGAATGAGAGGAGGCCCCCATTCCTATCTCGCAAACCACCACCAGAATGCAAGAACATTTGAAAATGGTTCGAGACTTAGTTTGGACGCATATGGAAAAGGCGCAGAGCCAACAAAAGGCCTCTTATGGCAGAAAACAAACTTGTCTCCAAGTGGCACAGGTCTTATGAGATAGTAGAACAAGAGGGAACCTGCACCTATAAAGTAGCTCAGCTGGACAGGAAACAGAAAATTCACTTGTATCACATACATCTCTTGAATGAGTGGAAAGAGAACCCGTCGGCCACCCATGCCAAAGTACTAGCCTGTCTGCTTCCCGAAGAGATAGATAACTTTGAATTAATTGCTCCCGAGTTATCTATCCAACAACAAGAAGATTTAATGTAGTGGTCTAATTTCCCAATGTATTCTCAGAAAAACCAGGAAAGGTAAAAGGCACATACCACTATATTAGAACACCTAAAGGTAAAGTGGTTAATTTAAAACCCTATTGACTCCCAGAAGCCCGTAAACAGATAGTGATCAATGAAGTCAACAAAATGTTGAAAGCCAATATTATTGACCCATCTTCAAACCCATGGTCCTCTCCTATCGTGTTGGTCCCTAAACCTGACTGTTCATGGAGATTCTGCATAGACTTCCGTCAAGTTAATGCCATCTTGGACTTCGATGCCTATCCCATGCCACGCATCGATGACCTACTTGATCAACTCGGAGCAGCCACCTTTCGATCTACACTGGATTTAACCAAAGAGTATTGGCAAGTTCCCTTGTATGGGCTAGATAAGGAAAAGAATGTGCTTTCAATGCCTCTAGGATTGTTTCAATTTAAACTCCTGCCTTTTGGTTTACATGGTGCGCCAGCCACTTTCCAACGCCTTATGGATCGAATCCTACAACCCAATTCCAATTTCTGTGGAGCTTATATTGACGATATTGTCATTTTTAGTAAGACTTGGGACGACCATCTCTTCCATCTTTATACCATCATGAAAGTCCTCAGAAACACTAGCCTAGTTGTTAATCCAGCTAAGTACAGACTGGCCCAGTCAGCCGTAAAATACCTTGGCTTCTTTGTAGGTAATGGGAACGTACAACCCCAACATGAGAAGGTAAAATCTGTTTTAGATACACTAACCCCTAAGACCAAAAGAGATCTTCGAGCTTTTCTCGGCTTACCGTCGGTTTATCCCCAACTTTTCGGACAAAACGAGCTGGGTGACAGATAAACTTAAGAATGTCGAACCCCAGAAACCTCATTGGAATGACGAGGATGAGATATGCTACAACACCTTGAAACAGACTCTGTGCCAGAACCCAATCCTGAAGGTAGTCGACTTGTCTAAGGAGTTTGTGTTATAGACGGATCACTCTCTTACAGGGATAGGAGCCGTCCTTTCCCAGGTTTGCGATAGATTAGAACACCCCATATTATTCACTAGTTGCAAGCTGTTCCCATGTGAAAGAAATTACTCTGTGTTGGAACTAGAGGACCTGGCCATCAAAAGGGTCATTGTCCATCTTCAATACTACCCATTAGGATGAAAATGTACACTTATTTACAGATCACTCACCACTAGTTTGGAATAGCCGGTTTATAGTGACTTTTTCTAATGGCATTATTTCGAATGGCATTATGTCGAAAAAATGTCACCGAAAAAATATTTCGAATGTCTTTTTTTTTTAAAACATTTTTTAAATGGGGGGGGTTCTGCCTCAAACTCCCTGTTTTTTTACTTTCAAAACCAAAAAAAACATATTAAAACATATTAAATAAAAAAATAATACATTTGAAATATTTTTTTTTGACATTTTTTCAACATAAAAATTACCGGATAACGGAATAGCCAACGCAAAGACTCCAACCATCGGGTCATGCAATGGTTTCTAGACCTACAACCCTTTTGTTTCACTGTGGAACACTGAAAAGGAAAAGACCAGGGAAATGTAGATTTTCTTTCCCGGTTCCCCTGTGAAACAAATGTGGCTACATCGCATGGAGGAAGGGCATGTGAGAAACCTGAAGGTGTCTCCCTGACTAATGCCCTGGCATCTGTCATCCAGGTGGCCAGGATACAGCCATCACTATTGGATCCAGTTCCTGGGGTAGAACAGTGAGGGAGGATGACCTGGATGGGCGTCCTCAGGAAGTGGAACACTGACGAGTGAGACGCTGTATCCCCCTTCTTCTAACACCTTTTCCCCATCCTATCTAACCACCCGGTTCATCACAGCCGGTGAGTCGAGGAGAGAGCTGATAAGAACCCAAACTGTGTTCAACGAAAGTAGCAAACTGCTAATTGAAGAAAATACAAAGAACTGTTAATACGAGAGGAAACAAGAGGGGAAAACCAGCTACAGAGGGGTCCAGCACCACATGGATGCTCACTTGAGAAGCTCTGGGTGAATACCCTATTGTTGAAACTATCCTTACCAGAAGGCCTTGGGAAAGGTGCGGGAAAGGTGTCAAAGTCGTCATACGGGGGTTTAGCAAAATTCTCTGTACAGTCGCAAGTCTTTGACCGGCAGATGATTGTAAAGTTAAGGGAAGGGAATCCTGCATCGTAAGAAAAGCAGAAGGAACTGTATGATTGGCCAAAGTTGGCAAGAGTGAACCCGATGGAGGGATGCCAATGAAAAGGGGTGAACCCTAAAGTTCTAATGAACTGTGTGTTGACGAAGGTGAACACGACAGAGGGATGTCCACAGTGAGCTGTTTAAAAAGACATTAAGATTTGTGAAGGCCACAAGTGAAGTTGATTTGAGGAAAGCTGCAGTGTACCCAACGGAGGGAGGCTAACATTCTAGAGTGGTCTGAACCCAGAAGAGCGGGACCCAGGGGTGAAAAGGCATCACTCTGTGTGCAAACGGAAAGGAACTTTTTGTTTATTGTTTTTGGAACATATCAGGCCCTCGCAGGCAAAAGACTTTATGTAAAAAAAGAGACCAAACCACCGGTGGTCCTAATAGCTGAAAGCGGGACTGATGTCTCGTGCTGGGGAGGCTCTAGCGTGTGCTGTGCTCAGGAGTCCCACCTTGTCCCATGCTCAAAACATGGGGAAGGGAAACCCCCGGCTACAACATCCTGACTTATCATTTGTGAACACTTCTTTCTTGTGAATCCTATCCCACACTCTTTTTGTATTTAGTTGTAAGGATTGGCAATAGTTTTTCTTTTAGTATATGCCCTTTTATTTCACAAGAAGCCACTAGGACTGCCTTATTATTATTTGATGGTCGTAGCTTGCTCCCACTCCCATCTTAGATTTAGGTTTAGATTATGTGTTTTTCCAACCTACCTATACAGTTTAATAAACACCCTTGATCTGTGATCACTTGTGTCTCTCTTTACTGTTGCCACAAGAGTTCCTTACTGTTGCCTGGAGCGCTGTACGACTTTGTCCCCCTACTTCCAATGAATAGTCCTGGAGTCCGCTCGGATATCTCTCCCTCTCATTCTCTATCCTCCTCCGCTCAAACACTTCCTGGTCATCGATTACCCCAGGGCTACGAGGTGCATACTCTGGGTCCAGCCCTCTCAGGAACCTTTCAAACAGTGCTTCTGCAGGTGGCCCCCCGGTGGAACAATGGGGGGTGGTCCGATACTCTGACAGGCATTGGTACAGCGCTCTTTTTTCGCATTCTCCTTGCACATGTGCTATTCAAAATACTTTGTTCAGGGTGCGCATGAGTCCTTTGGCCTCCCCATTTGCCCGTGGCCTGACAGGAATCACTTTTCAATTCCTTGGGCGTTTAGAAACTGGGAGATGCACCTGCTCTGGAACGGGGGGACCATTGTCGGTGCATATTTCTATGGGCAACCCATGAGTGGCAAACACTTTCCCTAGCATGGGAATGACATCTGCCAGGAACTCTACCTCAGGATACCGCGACCACTGGTCCACTAGCACCAGGAAGTGTGTGTCCCGACAAGTGGACCCAAAGTATATGTGCATTACATCCCACCGTAGGCAGCTTCTGTCCATGGTCTCAATTCAGGGTTCTTTGCGATGGGGGTCTGCCGCTTGACACCCGACGCAACTCTTAATTAAAGCACCTACCTTCTCCAGCCAGACTTTTATGCAGAGACGCGCTTTGGTCTTGGCCGTCCCCCGTTGACCTCTATGCGCCAGCTATACAGCTCTATCACTTTCGGGATTAATTTCTCTGGCATCACCATCTTGGATCCTATCAAGACAAACCCATCCGTGGTGCAGGTGAGCTCACTCTTTACCTGCCAGAGCTATTCTAGTGCTTGAGTAGCCTTGCAAGTACACTTGTCCAGTTTTGCGAGTACCCTTTTCCACTCACCACTCCTTCCCGCTGTCTGCATGATCTGGAAGCACTCATCTTTCAACAACACTGCCTTTATGTCATCCAGATACATGGAGTTGGGGGTCACAGCCGCAATGAGCTACTGTATGACCTCTTCTGTCTCATCCTCCTCATGGTTGTACTCGGCCTGACCTGAAATATGAGGGTTTTGAGACGAATAATAAGCTGCGTTGGTATTTCCAGGATGTTATATTAGCTCAAGATTGTACTCCTGGAGGGCGAGCATCTATTTCTCAATGCAGGCATCTGGTTTGGAGGAAGAACCAGCCATTATTGGTATCAAAGGCTTATGGTCTGTGGCGACAGTCACAGGCATATACAAATTAAAATGTTTGCAGCCCCATAGTACTGCTGTAGCCTCCCGCTTGATCTGAGAATACCTCTGCTCAGTCGCCGACAACGCCCTGCTAGCAGACACCAATAGTCCCGTTTCCTCGTTGGCCTCAGGCTGCATCAGCACTGCTCTAGGCCAAATGAGCCTCCGTCCACGATTATCTCTGGCTTGTTCCCAGGGTCGAAGAACGTCATGGCGTCATTTGCTGTGAGGGTTCGCTTTGTACTTTCAAATGACCCCTATTCCAGGGTCGTCAACTGACATGGGCAGTCTTTTTTGTTAGGTTTCGGAGAGGCTCTGACAAAGTGGCCAGATTCCTAATAAACCTTCCACTATACGTGGCCATTCCCAGGAAGCTGCGCACCTCAGACGCATTGCTGGGGGGCTCACTTCCTGAATGTTTCACACTTTTGCTGGGTCTGTTGATAATCCTGCCTCCTGGAACACAAACCCAAAGAATTTGATCTTCAGAAACTTGGATTTGTCCTTTTGTAGGGTCAAACCTAGCTGTTGTGCTCACTTGAGGACTTTCTCCAGCCTGTCTAGATGTTCAGACTCAGACTTGGCAAACACTCAAATGTCATTACTAATATTGATAGCACCACTGATGGCAGTCAAAGCTCCTCTAATGGTGTTTTGAAATAGTTCTGAGGCCAATAAAATCCCAACCATTTGTATCTGTATAGACCCCTGTGGGCAGTAAATGTTGTTATATATCAGGATGCGGGATCAAGTACCAACTGATGGTAGCCACCCCTTAGATCGAGTTGTGAAAAATAGACTGTGCCTTGCAGGTCTGCAATGTCGTTCAATGTTGGGGTGATATGCCTTTCTCCTTTGATGCCTCGATTCGGGAGGCGCATGTCCATGCATATGCGGACAGAGTCCAGTTGTTTGGACTTCCTTTCAATCACAATGGGGGAGGCCCAGGGGGTGGGCCCTTCCACTTCTTCAATAATGTCCTCTTTCACCAAGTTGTCCATCTCCTGCTCTACCTTCTCTCGCAGGTGAAACGGGACCCGTCTGTGCTCTAGCGCATCTGGCTGCGTGGTGGTGTCAATGTGGAGGCATATGGGGTCTCCTTTTAGCTTGCCGATTCCATTGAATACTGCACAGAACTTGTTCATCAAAGACTATATCCTCCTGGTACACCCCGAATATAAAGTTCAATATCCAGAGGGCTTCCGCTGCTGCATAGCTTACTTTGGTGCCAAAGAACCTGGCTTTAACTGTCAATTCTTCATGCCGGAGTGGGGCAATGAACACGCCTTCAAGAGGTAGGGGAGACTCCCCCCAACCCCAAATATGAACATATGGACGTGCACGTCTTTCCGGTGTGGTGCTCCTTGCCGTTGTTGGTAGTGGCCATATGCCATCACACTCACAGATGCACCTGTGTCAATGAGCACCGGAATGGTTGAGTCCCCAATTCGGACCACGCACTTTGGCTGACGTGTTTTGGACTGCGTCAGTTTGCTCATGCTAGAGATGAAGAAAACATCCTCCTCATCTTCACCCTCTTTTGGAGGATCCTCTCCACAGGCCAGTTGTTCAATTTGGGCCACATTCCGTGTCAGTTTATGGAATGGCTATCTATGCGTGGCCTGTCCTCGAGAGTGGGTCGTTGGTGCCCGACAGACTGGTGCAAAGTGGTTTGGAATGCCACACCTGCCACGAATATGGCCTTTTGCGGGGCAATCTGTCATGCAGGGAAGGTCGTAGTCGCACTGGGGGCACAGGCCACACTGTTACCATAGTTTTCCTTCTTGATCCATACCAGTTCCTTGTAGGACTTCTGGGGTTGTCAGCTGCTGACAGCACATGCATCTTCTAGTTTTATGGACTTCAAGGCTGAGACCATCTTGACCACTCTAATATCCGCCAGTTCGTGTGAACATGATGCGGGGCAGAGTTATTCCTGGTTCACGCAGAATCTGCGGTCTTATTTTCGTAGAGGAGCAGTCTTGAATTAGCTGCTGACGTACCTCGTCATCTTCATTTGGCAAAGCACACGTGAGGGCCAGATTATGCAGTCTGCCATAGAATGCATCCAGTGATTCCCCCTCCTTTTCTATGGCTGACCTCATCACAAACCTTTCATAATCCAAGTTCATCATAGGCGTGAAGTGGACCACACTCTAGGCTGCTGCATTCATGTTGTCGACGGGCCGTAGGGTTTTGAAAATGTTATGCACAGCAGGGCTGCCTGTGTATAGCAGGATAGACTTCAGTGCATGATTGCTTGTCTCCGCAGTGGTGTCAAGGAACATCTATAGACGCTCAATCTATACGTGCCAACATGGACCTAGTGTCGATGGGGCCCCTGATACATTAAACACACATCAAATTCTTGTAATGGAGCGGGGGAGCCTTGCAGTTGCATTCCCCTGCCGCCCACTGGTGCAACCGCAGCATCATCTGCCATGTTTCTGCCACAATGAGGCCAGATAGCCTCCCCCGTACTGCCAGAGGCAATGCACGTGTTCTCCACTGCCACGCCAGGCCTAATGTTGACCACAAGGTGAGTGCTATGGAAGAATCAAATGCCACTTGTAGTGGCTGGGGGAGAAGGGCCTATTCACCGGAGTGTACTTTGGCTTCAAAGAAGAGCACAAATGCCTCTATGTTCTTCCATGGCGATTCTCTATACACTTTGGCCGTAGTCTCGCGAGATCCCTCGCGGAAGGGTGCACAGCCGCGCAAAGCAGCAAAAGAGACAGATTACGGCCGCCAGCTACACGGAGCAGATGTGCTCCTGGCACTCCTACTAATTGAGGACTTTAAGACTGCCATTTAACCACCAGAGCAGCCCTGAGGCTTCAGGCACCCTGCTCCAAAGAAGTTCATGGACATTCATTAGACATTTTTCAGTGTTACCTACCATCTTATATGCTAAGGCAAATAAAGCTGTTACTCCAATCAACCAGTGACCTGATTCTATGTCAAGACTCGGAGGCTCAGATTATGCTCAAACTTCGCTTTACCTCCTCGCCCAGCATCAATGAAACAACAAAACAATATTTTAAAAAACTACAAATCCCAACATATTTGTAGTCCATTTTTGATAGGATGTTATAAACACGTGACTTCATTCCCCCAATCACGATCACTTCTCCTCTATAACATGCTGTAATATCATAGTCCTTCCTCTTTCTTTGCTGCTCGATCAGCTAAGATAAGTACTTGGTTTATTTAAAGTGTTTGTATGTGTGATACTAATGTTATGATCATTATTATGTTTATGTATGCGCGCACGCGCAGCTTTAGGGCTTAGGACACGCGACGCGCAGGGTTTAGTTGGCGGAGCATATCCGCGGTGAAGGGACGTGACAGGGTTTCTGTCCGGCGTCTTCCTCGCCTCGTTAGGAGGCACTGTGGCAACGGAAGTTCGCAACGGGCGACGGGTCTCGTTGGGTTCCAGCGCCGTTGCGAACTGTATATTGGCAGTGTGACAGCCTCAGGACAAACCTATGACATCGGATTGCCTGAACGGAGTGTTTTTTTTACACTGCGGCATCCCTCTGCTGCGCGTTAAGTGTAAGGAGCGAGCAGCTCTGCTAAAAAGGCCGCAGACGCCATCTGGTGGCACAAAGTGGTACTGCAGGTGAGGAAGAGCTCTGGTACCAGAGCTGGGTCCAACCCCAGGTAAAAGTGATATAGACCCCTCATTATTCTGCCAGCTGGGGGAGGAGGCACTAAGAGCTGTATAACACCTCTTTGATGGGCTCAGTCCCAGGCAAAACTGCTAATTATACTGAGTCTCACCAAGCTACATTATAACATATTATCTGACGGGGCAGCCCAAGCAAACTGAACATATACCTTCTAAGGCACTACTAATATGAGCGATTATTCTGAAGAATCGGAAGGACCTCATATCAGCGGCCTGCGCATGAGTGAGGCAGTCCAGAGAATGGAGAGTGCCGAGAGGCCCCGTGGAGAGTGGGGCATTATGCATAGCCTGGCTGCCTTGTCGCAATGCAATGAGCACAGGCAGAAAGGGGGAAGAAAACATAAAACCCGCAGGGACCGTAGCGCCCAGACCCCCCCCCCCGGTTCACCCCGTAGATCCAGCTTGGGGAAAAAGAAGGCGAGATCTCGCGAAAGGCGAGTCACTAGCTCAAGCGAGTCGGACGACAACTATTGCAAGAGCAGTTCTAGATCTGAGGGATTCACTTCTTCAGAATACCAGACCTCCCCAGAAGAGGACGAACGTCAACCTAAGAGTAAGAAAGGCAGGAGGGAAGAGGAGGATCCTCTCAGAGATGAGTTTGATCCCGATGACCTCGTTCACCCTAGGTCCAATTAGTGTGACCCTCTGTAAAAGATTGCGGAGTACATCAGAAGACGCTTGAGGGCGTCTCTGAGCAAACAGGCAAGATCTAAACTCAAAGCAGAGTGTCCGCGCCCAAGGGTCCCAGACGGGGTGGCGGAGACCCCTGAAATTGATTTAGAATCCTTACGTTTCTGGGCAGGTATGGTAGGGACATAAAGAGGGGCATCAACAGGTCCTGGAGGTCCTGCCAGGACAAGTTGCTGGACATGCAGGGGCCAATTACGAGGATCTGGCAGGTTGCGGAGGAAGCTAAGGTCAAGAAAGAGCCCATGGACCCGGACATTGTAGCTGGCTGGGCTCGGAGGACCCTCTGTCTGCTAGGTAACGCGAATAGGGCGTTAGCCACAGAGCGGAGAAGGTCCATCCTAATGAAGCTGGATTCCAGGTTAGGGGTGATGGCCACATCTGAGCAGGATATGGCAGCAAAGGGCAAGGTGTTTGGGGACCTGTTCATCAAGGACATGGCGAAATTCGCCAGTACATACGTCTCAATGGATATGGCCCAATCTTCTCTCAAGAAAATATTCGGCTGGAAGGTTTTCGACAGGGGTGGAGGAGGAAAGGGCCGCTCGTCCAGTCGTGGCCAGTATAGAGGCCCCTATAGAGACAGAGCTTCTTGGAAACAGGAAGATCGGAGATCCAACCCCTTCTTCCCTTCCAGGGGAAGAGGCAGGGGTAGAGGATGGAGGAACAATGGCAAGCAACAGCACCAGAATAATTCAGGTGAGAGATGTACAATACACAAAAAGGTTGGATGTGAGTATTCCTCCAGTAGGAGGGAGAGTGCAGTTGCATGTAGGAAAATGGGAGGAGTTGTCCTCAGATGCATGGACAAGGCAGACTTTGCGAGGTTTTCAGTTGGATTTTTGGCAAGAGCCATATCAAGAAGTCTTGCCAAGGCAGATAAAGTTCAGCAGAGAAGACGAGGAACTTCTAGACAAGGAGATAGAATTACTTAAGGTAAAGAACGCAATAGGTCCAGCCTCAAAAGGTCCGGGAGGTTTCGTAATCTGTTTTTAGTGAAAAGGAAAAGCAAGGTAAGGCCAGTGATAAATCTCAGGAGTCTGAATTACTTCCTAGTGTACAGGCACTTCAAGATGGAAATGATTCATCTTTTAAGAGACGATCTCCAGCAGGGAGATTGGTTGGCAAGGATAGACCTCAGAGATGCATACTTAACGTTTCCAATCCAAACAGAACAGATGAAACATTTGCAGTTTCGATGGAAAGGACTGAAGTGGGAGTTCAAATGCCTTCCATTTGGGTTGGCTTCAGCACCATGGTGTTTCACCAAGCTATTGAGACCCGTAGTAGCATACCTGAGAGAGCAAGGGATCAGGCTGATCATTTACCTGGATGATATCTGTCTAATGTGACAGGACAGGGGAGTTCTAGTACAACAGGTTCAGGTAGCTACGAGTTTGCTACAGCAGCTGGGGTTTCTGATCAACTGGGAGAAGTTGGAATTAGAGCCAGTGCAGGAGATGGAATTTCTGGGGTTCAGCTTAGAGACGACTCAGGGCGTTCTCAAGCTCCCGTTAGACAAAGTGAACTCAGTGAAGAAACAGATCAAGAGTATGATGACGAAACAAGAGGTTTCCTTGAGGGAAATAGCGAGACTAGTAGGGCATCTGTCATCATCAATCCAGGCTATATTCCCAGGGCCTCTGCATTACAGAGCGTTGCAGAGGCTGAAGATAGATCATCTCAGGAGAGGGCTATCTTACGAACAGAAAGTGAGGGTATCGCAGGAAGCGAGATTGGAACTGGAATGGTGGTACTACCACATGAAAGCATGGAATGGCAGGGCAATCTTTGGCTCATCCCCGGACCTGGTGATAGAGTCCGACGCCAGCCGATGGGGAGCCAGATGTGGAGATCAAGCGACAGGAGGGATATGGTCGAGCGAAGAGCTGGGTCTAGAACTTCTGGCGGGTTCCTTCGCAGTCCAGTGTTGGACCCGGGAAGGAGTGAAAGCTGCCATTCTGTTGAAGATGGACAACGTTTCAGCGGTCAGATATATAAATCGACTGGGCGGAACGAGATCGAAGAGGCTGACGGAGATGGCCAAAGAGTTCTGGCAGATATGTCTCCAGAAAGGAGTAACCGTGAGAGCGGAACATCTGCCTGGGGATCTCAATCTGGTAGCAAATTGGAACTCGAGATACCTGATGGACTCCAGCGATTGGCAGTTGGACGACTCAGTATTTCAGGAGATAATGCGTCACAGGGGTCCGTGCCAGACAAATCTGTTCGCCTCCAGGCTGAACAGGAAGATCTCCAGGTTTTACAGTTGGAGACCGGATCCGGAAGCGACAGATGCATTTCTCCAGGTCTGGGGACCAGAAGGAGAATATGCATTCCCTCTGTTCGCCACGATAGTGCGCACAGTGGCGCAAGTCAGGCAACAGCAAGCCACAGCGATTTTGATAACACCAGACTGGAGAGGTAAGGCTTGGTTCCCAGATCTTCTGGAGTTGTCTTATGAAGCTCCAATGCGGTTCCCAGACAGAGAGGATATATTGTTAAATCCAGCAGGAGAGATTCATCCTTTGGTCAGGTCAGGGAACTTGAGTCTCATAGCTTGGGAGATTTCAGGGAAAATTGGTCTAGGCCAGGGCTTTCAGGCACAGCTCGAGAATGTATTAGGGAATCATGGGCACCAGCTACAGGGAAGGCCTATAGAGTCGCATGGAATAGATGCAGTGATTGGTGTCTGGAGAGAAAGGTTGATCCCGTACGTACAGATGTAGTGCACATAGTGAATTTCTTGGCAGCGCAGGCAAAGGCTTACAGGACCATTAATAATTATAGATCAGCGATTTCGACAGGTCATGTGTACATTGAGAATAAGCCGGTAGGCGAACACCCCCTGGTTTGTAGGCTTCTGAAGGGCATTAGATGCATTACACCACCTGCACCTAGATATTCTCATTTATGGATGCGAGTATAGTGTTAAAGATGTTTGAGGCTTGACCAGACAATGAGTTCTTGTCTAGGAAAGCGTTGTGGGCTAAGTTAACTACCCTACTGTGTCTGATTTCTTGTAAGTGAGTATCCGATGTGAAAGCTTTAGAAGTGAATAGGAAATCCTTTTCACCTTCAGGGGTAGTATTCTACATAGAGAAGAGAACAAAGACAAACATTAAATAAGTTGAGTACATGGCTTTTCCAGGCAAACCTAAATTATGTCCAGTTAGATGCTTGAAAGTGTATGAAGAAAAAGCAAATAAGGTGAGACCTGTGGGAGAGTGTCAATTGCTGATAGCCATTAGGAAACCTTTTAGAACAGTAGCATCAGCCACCTTGTCTAGATGGGTGAGGTGGTGCATGGCTGAAGCAGGTGTAGACGTAAATCAGTTTGGAGCACATACCACACGAGGTGCTATGGCGTCATCTGCTTTTTTGGCAGGAGCCCGTCTGGAAGATATTCTAAAGGCGGCAGACTGGTCTAATGAAGAGACGTTCAAGAATTTTTATTTTAGACCAGTGGAGCAAGTAGCGTCGTTGGTGGTAGGTAAGCTTTAAACTAGCATAATCCGAGCCTCCGAGTCTTGACATAGAATACAGATTTTCCATACATTTGTTACAGAAAGTCATGATTCTATTAAAGACTCGGAGGCGAAAGATTATTCCACCCAATTTCAATCGCTGCTATATAAATAGATAATGTGATATTTGAAATAATGCAAGCTTGTATTGGTATGATAATGTTATTGTTATGCGATTGCCCACCCGTTCATAATGAGATTGGTAATAGTTTATATTTGTTTCAGGGATATAGCAGAAAACGACGCCTTGAGAAGAATATCAGGGAAAATTAAGTCGTCTAGGTTGGGACGCAAGTTAGAATTAGTTCAGCGAAAGAAAGAGGAAGGACTATGGAATTACAGCATGTTTATATTGTTTTGTTGTTTCATTGATGCTGCTCGAGTAAGTAAAGAGAAGTTTGAGCATAATCTTTCGCCTGCGAGTCTTCCATAGAATCATGACTTTCTGTACCGAATGTATGGAAAATCTGTATTATTATACTGCACCGAGACAATTTTATGTGCCAGTCAGCACGGTTGATCTTCCCTCACCTATGCGCAGGGGAAGTACACACATAGCGCCACCAAACGTTTCCCCTCGGAGCCCAATAGCAAAATAATTAAAGGACCTGGTCTAGAGCACAGTAAATAATTTCTAAAGGGGTAATGGGTTAAGGAGGGGTTCTACCTCCTACGAGGGGTGGAGGAATACAAGTTAGAAAACGTTCTGTGAGTGGAGCCTTAAAGGTATGTACTGTGACGCGGAAGAAGGTAGTGAAAGTACCACTAGAGCAATCTAGGCATTTTAACGTCAGAAGCCCATCCGCGTCTCAATAAAACGTTGATACGTTGGGAGCTGAAAAATAAAGTATGTCGCAAGGCAAAAAACAGAAGGCATCGACGACATATCTAGGCTGTGAAGCAAGAATAAGAAATACAACCGAAACTAAACTTAGTTTCACTTCCCACGCGCCTCATACAGGCTGGCGGGGAGACAATATCGCAAAAAAATATAACGGTCACCGGTTGTTTTAATTTCACAGAATCCACAACGTGAAGAAAGGAATACGCTCAAAAGGCGTAACTGGTCCTTCCTTAGAACTGTTCACCAGCTGTATATATGTGCCATGACAACTCTCTATTATCTGTATACCTGTACCGCTCTGGCCCGGCAGACATCTCTATGCCACTCCGCAATAAATGCCTCCATGTTCTTCCATGGCGACTCTCTATACACTAGATGTACTCTCTATGATTTACCCAAACTCCTCCTCTTTTAATCATTCCTTTTTCGGAAGTTCTGCCTGTAACTGGCAAGTCAATGTGTGTGACGTTAGAACCCGGAAGAAGGGATGATGCAGCCGCACCCTAGTAACCTGTGACCCCACTGTAATCTGCAGACATGGCGCATCAGACCGGTATTCATGGTGAGAACTAAGCGGGAGCACACAACTAGGGGCAGAAGAGAGACTGGAGCAAACGGAGCGTGAAAGGAAAGATAGTTATGCAAAATGTAACATGACGGTAGGGGCGAGCGACACGAGAGTACAGCTTTAGGGAAGCAATGGGGAAACAGCCAATATATGGTGGATCGAGAAAAGACGGGATAATCAGGATGTAGAGGGAGTAAACGGAGGTGTCAAGTGGGTGACAGTGAGTTATAAAAGGTACGGGGGCCCGGGTCGATGTCAAGGCAGAGGAATGAAGTAGGTACTGGCTGTGAACGAGGATGTGTGCAAAGCGGACGTTGGAAGAGGCTGGTAGACTGAGGATGGTAAAGGCAGAGGGAGAAAATGTTAGGGTGTGGCCAAATTTAGGAATGTGTAATGGCTATACAGTTTTGCGTGACAAGCCTGATAAATATTGTCAAAGTGGTGATACACGAGTCACGCGTATGTGCCATGGCCTTCCAACGTTTTTTTCATGCACAATTAGTTCTTCTGTGGCTTATTATCTCTTCTGGTAGCCTCCCTGGGCATTTGCTGTCCTCAAAGGTACTAGACTAGAGAAAAAGGAAACCGAAGAAGTAGCGCTACACGAATAATGCAAACGATCAGAAAAATGGCTTTTGTGGTAAGGGGTTCAGAAAGGTGGAGAGACAAGTAAAGTAGGGTGGTGAAGAGAAAGAAAAAACTGGGAAGAGTAATATGGCAGGGCTGGGGAGGAATATTGTAGCAGAGAAAATATGGGAGGGGAAATGTATGTTGTGATGACATTAGATGTGCATAATCGATTTAGTGTGGTGGGAACGAAATTCTGAATTTAGATGGAGCAGAAGGGTTACTAGGGTGGGCAACTTTACATAATGGTTTATCGTTTCACAGAACACTTTAGCTGTGGTGGTGTATTGGAAATAGTTTGTGGCACGCACAGTTACAAGTAGCAGCAATCGCGCCTCCCTTTTCCTTCATCCCATCCATTTTAATGGTAGCTTTAATACTTTAATTGTGAAAGGACTTTCATATTAAAAATACACAAAAATACTATCAGACTGTTATGCATAAAGTGACTTACTGGTTAGATTTCACTTCAAGGTCTAGTTTGGGATTTGCAAGGCCCTATGCAACAAAAGACATGCACTGATCAGGCCCTGGCCTGACTGACCTCCTTTCTCACTGACCACCCTCCAGGGTCTATTGCGGTCTTTCCTCTCCTCTTATCTCTCTCTCCACTTGTGGTGTTCCCCAGGGGTTTAACCTCTCTCCCTGGCGCTTTTCAACCAATACCTGGCACCTCTTCGCCGCTGCATCACTTCCTTCTGCTCCAACTTTCAGTGTTATGCAGATGACACCCAGCTTTCCTTCAGGCACCCCTCAGTTGCCTCTTCTTCTCTCATGCCAGATTGTCTGACTGCAATTCAGGAATGGTGTGCTGCCAAGGATCTCTGCTTTAATGCCTGTAAGACTGAGATCCTGCTCATTGGAACACCAGCTCCCTCCTTTCCTCTCTCTCTGGCAGCCGACTCTGGCCCCTCTTCCTGCCCCTACCTGTGAGGCTAAGAAACTTGGGGTCATCTTCGCCTCCACCCTCTCCTTTTCTCCTCACATCTCTGAAGTCTCTAAGAAGTCAAACTATCAGCTGCACCTCCTCAGTGGTATTCTTCTTTTGCTCACTTCCCCCAGAAGATCAGTCTCCAAAGCTCTGTTCCTCTCTAGGTTGGACTACTTCAACAGCCTCTTTCTAAATCTTCCTGCCTCTACTCTTCGACCTTTACAACTTATCCAGAACAGGACTGCAAGACTTGTCCTTGGCCTCAAGCCCAGGGATCGTATCTCTCCAGCGCTGTAACACCTTCATTGGCTCCCAGTGGCAGCAAGGATCAAGTTCACGACCCTTTGCATCGTCCACAAGGCTTTCTGGGGGCTGGGACTGCACTACCTTCAACTCCCTTGTCCTAATCATCTCCGCTCATCCACTTACAACTCTCTAAGGGTCAGATGCTTTTCCAAGCAGAGAGTTGGGGGCAGATCTCTATCTCCGGCTGTGGCCTACCTCTGGAACAGCCTCATTGCCTCTCTCAAACTTGAGCAGAACCACCTCTGGTTCCGGATGAAACTCAAGACCTTCCTCTTTGTTTCCGCTTTCTCGCTTCCTCTCCCCTGCTGATGTCTCAACCGCTCCACGCATTGGTCACCTGGCTACCCTCTTGAACTTGGGCCCATGCTCCTGCATGTCCAGTTGCACTCAGCACTGCCTCTCGGCTCCCCTAGCACTTGTGGTCTGTATCTGCAACCCTAGAGTCCCCTCTCTCTGCACTTTGAGCCACCTGCTGGCTGCACTTTTGAGTTACCTGCACTGAGCCACACACTGGCTGCACTTTTTGAGTTACCTGCACTTCCCCGCACCCTCGGCACTTCTACCCTTCCACGCTCTTGCGCGGATCATTGTTTTGTCTTCCCTATGCCCCCCCCCCCTGGTCTTGTCGCACCTAGAAACACTTGTGTACAGGTGCGTTATAAATTCCATGTCATATCGTATATCAGACCCACTAATCCGGATCTGTATTGACATCATGAGAAGAGGCGTTGTTGAAAATAGCATTATAAGGTGTGTCAACCTTTGATACTCCAGAGTAGTGGTATTCAAGCATTTTTAGGCTGATCCCAGCATCATTGATAGTGATATTAATAGGCGTTTTCATGTATAAGCCAACAGATAAATAACTTTATGGTATACAATATGTGATTACTTGCTATTGTTCATGTGTAACCACTCTAGGTTTAATAATCCATGAAATGTTTTAATATCCAAAGCTACAAACGAAATCACTTGGTCCAGGCAATGTGGGATTAAATGATTTGCCATGGATCACACACATTGGTTAAATGGTGAAACCAGGAATCTGGCCCAGTCTGCGATTTAAAGCACTTGGGAGGCGCACGTATGTTCAGTTATTGTTATAATTATTTCTTTGGGTTCAAGAGATAACATAATTCGTTTTAAAGCAATGTTTTGTGCCCACGTGGGAGAAAGCCCATGAAATTGGTAGAGTCTCTCAAAATACGGGTAGGTTGGTCAACCGAGGCGGCCCAGACACCCACCATAGATCCTGTTGTGAAAATTCAAACTGACATGTTATGGGGGCTCGGATGTTATGCTCTCAGTGGAGAGGGGTGTGGCATATATGGTTAATTTAAAAGATGGGATGGATTCTTGATGTGGAGGTTGGACCAGTATAAGTAAGTACTGGGATGAGGAAGAGGTACGTGGAGGTAATGAGCAGGAGCGAAAAGCAGCTCCTTGATATTGGGCACTACCTCCATGCCTTGCTTCCTCGTCACAGTACTTCTACTCCCACCCCACCCCATAATCCGCCCCTCCCACAAGGAGTACGATATCCCCAGTCACCCATTATGCAGTAGTTGAATATTTTCCTGCCTTAGGCGCTGACTCTGGAAGTTGGTGGGACTGCTTTCTGCACCGTTATCCTCCCTGCAGGGCTTGAAGGGGTGTCGAAAGTAATTCCACTGGTGGGATACCTCTTAGCGGAGCTTTGGGCGATTCCCGCAAGGAGAAAGGATTTGTGGGCTGATCCTGGCCGCGGTGCCTCTGGTTGAATGGAACTGAACCAAAACTGTCAAGCATTGACGCAACTCTGGGCAGAGTAGACCCACCCCGCAGAAAGGAGTACCTCCTCTGCAAAATTGGAGCATGGATCTGCAATAAAGGTACTGTGGCTAGAGGTCGAGTGATAAGCCAAGGCGACGCAGTGAGACTAGTTTGGACTGTGCAGTACATTCCGGTCACTATGGCAACGCCAGTGGTGCAAGTGTCCATCTTTGCTTTGGGGCAGCTGCGTTACGCAGGTGCCCTATAGCTTGATACTTAAAGGCTGGTTCCCGGGCTTGATATTTGTCTTTTCGGCCACCTGTCACAAAAGTATCCTGGAAAAACAGGGAGGTAAATATTGAGACAAAGAAGAGTAGGACTAGGAGTAATCAAAATTACCGATAAGTAATTCTGGCATTATCAAGTAAGCAGGGGGTATTTATGTGGAAAGAGGAGCTGGTATACCTTTTGCCACAAACCCAACTTATGCATGAGATATAAAATCTAACTTTCTGTCCATTTATATACGCGTCATTATACTTTGGATGTATTCTAAATGTGTCCTAGTGCTCATTTGTACACATGGCCAAACACAAAAAGTTAATGTAACATATTCATGTTTGTATTGCACCTGCAGTCAAAAGTATCTTCTGGTTGTTGTTCTTACCAAGCTAACCAAGCTTTTTTAGGGTACAACTAGGAGCTAAATGGCTCCCAGAAATGTCCAACTCTGGAAAAACATGGTTCTGTGTCTTTTATATATTGTCTGGCCAGCAGAGAGAGAGATAAAAAGGGCAGAATCTTTAAGTGGCACAGCAGAGTTCTTTGCTGGTTAGGCAGTGTTGAGGAGCAAGTATAAGTGGCAATTAGCAGTGCAGGGGGGATATTCTGAGCATGTTTGGGACTTGTAGTGGACTGTTGTTTGAGTACTAGGGTAAGTTATGGATCCTGGTATATACTAGGGGCAGCCACCCTGATGTTTTGAAAGATGTGGTAGTGGTTGAATGGGGAGCATGTAGGGAAGTTAAGAATTTCCTTCATGGATAGGAAGGTCTTGTGTGGGTGAACAGCAAATAGTTTGTTGCAATAATCATGTTTGTTGAGGACTAAAGTGCTGGTGAGATTCTTTGCTGGGTGGATTGTAAAGTGAGGTCCCTCTTTTTTCGTTTTGATCTAGACTGTAGTTATCAAAGGTGGCATGTGATACTTACAATATCAGAGTCCAAAGGTCTTTAGGTATTGGAGTTGGAGGGATTGAGATGGGAGGGGATATGGTTCTGAGGTCTGAGGCTGAAAAGAAGTAAACCACTTAACTTTTGCCTGTGTTTGCAGGTGGCTCCTGTTAATGTATTATGGTCAGCCCTACTGCCAAGTGGCGTATTGGCTACTTGTACTACCTAGAAATAGGCAAATACTCCCAAAAAATAAAAATAGGGAGTAAAAATGCTCCCAACAAAAAATAGGAAAAAGGACATGTAGGATCTTGTGCCTCTGCTTTCACTCACACAGCTGTATGGATATGTCTTGACCAGTAGTGCCACAGGATGAAACTACTGTTACAACTGCCTGATTAGAAGAAGTAAACATGTATCTTTTAATGTGTATGAATAACTAGGTGCAAAGAAATAATTATTACAAAAACATTTTAGTTTTGCAGTTAAAACATTTTTACTCGCTTATAAAATAATCCCATAGGGAATTGAATTTACAAATTTAAAAAAGTTACCCCCAACTTAAAATAGGGAGCAAAATACTCCCACTTGCAAATCTTACCTGGTGCACTGATTATGGTGATTCAGTTGGTCTCTCCGCTTCAGAGATAATAATAGAGGCAAAAAGAGATCATCATTGAGATCGCGATCCCTGTTTGTGGTGGTATGGTCGGTTTACTCAAAAACGGTTAACTTGGGTGACTTGTCAACACCTTTGCAGGACGCTTTACAAGGAACTACTTTGTTTAACTTTGTAGGGTGAATGACCCAAAACCAGACCAATAAAAACAATCCCAAATAGGCCAAATAATCGATGCACTGTTTGCAAGGTAAACAAAGTTTTGTTACATGCAAATACAAAAGTATCAGACGGGCCCGTAGCACTGAGTTAACATGGAGCTCGCCCCACCCAAAGAAGTTACGCCTTTTTATAGTGGAAAACCCCACATTAACAGAACTATGCATAAAAAAAATGAGTACAACTTGGTCCCACGCTGCTGATTGGCAAACACCTATACAAATTTTAATTATTCGCTATAGTCCATTACCCTTTTGGTCACACATTCTCTAAACACGTGACTTATTAAATCTTCACTATGAAAACTAAGGAGTTGATTTAACTACCAGGTACATTGTCACCATAATATATTTCTTTATGTAGTAAATCATTCTTGACCATCGCGTGATGTGCACCCCTCCATCAGATCCTGATCAAAGTATGAATAATGAGGTCAACTCTGCTTTGATAATATAATGGCCCTCCTCCTCCTTATAGCAAACACTGTGCATGCACAAACCGCTCTCTAACATTGTAGATAAATGTATTGACATCATCTCTGCCCCACAGGTCCCGAATCACAGCACAGCCCTAGCATGTCCCCCTCCCACCCCCCCATCTCTCTGGGAACCCAGGTACCCATGAATGACGTGATTGGGGCACCACTCTTATGCCTGAATTTCGATTATTTATTCATCCCTAGAGTGCAGCGTCTGTAGTTCAAAAAGGATGACCACTCTTCGCCATCTTCACCAAGCCGCTTGGCATCACAGAACCCCATCCCCTGCTCACCTCAATGTAACCTTCAAAAGGCGCATCCCTACCCTTCCTCCCTGGACCCAACATTCCTTTCCCAGTTCCTCCAAGCTCTGCAGCTTCACTCAAATAACTGTTACTGACGCAGAATGGCTTCTTGTGAGCATGACATCATAACTTCTCTCCGCAGGGAAGGAATTCTTGGGATTAACTGGACAGAGCCGCAGTTCCACGTTGAGCCTGTTTCTCATACTTTAAAAAATGCATCCTGTAACATGCCTTAAAATCAAGCATGGTAGAACTGTTCCTATCTTAGCCCCCCTCAGTTTAGCCCCCTCACTTTTAGCACAACACTTCTCTATCTCCATCTCGTACCTATGTCAGCTACCTACTTGCACATCCCTTTAAACATAACACCGTCTCGGGAGGATAGCTCAGGCACAACGTGATCACCTTGGAAACAAGACGACACAGAAAACCACAGGTTCGATCCCCGGGTCCGCGCTTAGAAACCTCCTGGGTATTAAGCGCGGAATAAATAACTTATCATATACACTACCGCTGAATGGAAGATGTATCACTCTGTCCTGTCTTTAACCTCTGCAACTGTCACTTGAATACATTGTTGCTATATGGTGTTTCTAATATGTGTCAAAGCCAACTACAAACGGTTACACCCGCATTCTACTAGGCCCAACAAGAACTGCTAGCACTAGGATGCCTGCTAATATATTCTTCGCAGTCTAAATATCTTTGCCTGGCTAGGCCATTGCACTTGCATCCCAACAACTTTAATGCCTGTCATAAGCACATCTGTTCAACCGAAGAGGATTTCGGTTGCAACCTATAATTGACTACTTTTTCTTTTTTTTTTTTTTTTGGACCATCTCTTTGGGAATCCAGGCCCCCATTTGAAATGCGCTGAATGAAGTGTGGTAGTCACCGTTGCACTTAATCTTCTTTGTCACAGTACTCAGTAAATGAGGCCTTAACCAGATATGCAGACTCATCTCCTTGATCAGTAATTCAAGAAGTTTTTTTACCCCCACTTCCTAATCCAAGGCCCTTCTAATGCTTGGCCTATGGGGGCTCGGGCGGGGGTGGGGCATATTGTAGCATGCTCCTTTTCTTCTGTTGCCTTTAACATAATGCTCAAGTGGATTGGAGTGATAGTGGAACCATTAAGGGAACACAAGGTGTAATGGAAATTACAGTGTGTAATTGGAACATCACCCTCACTTCCCTTCTTTGCCCCATTCTTCACTAAATGGCAACTTGTGGAATTTCTATTGGCTGTGGCAGTTTAATTGGATGAAATGCTGCCATACCAGTGTTTTATTAAACTCAAAACGTATTTAGTAAATGTGCAGCCTAACAACAAAACTGTGCTTTTCCTCAGGGCCTTCCAGCCATCCAACCTCCTTATCTAAAATAAAGGTTGCTTGAATAGCTTGGTTGTCCTTTTTAAGATCCATCAGAAGAACTCTCAGCCATTACACTCCTTGTGAACTGAAATCTGGATCACTGGAGGCCTTGGAATTCAAACTTATCGATATGCTTTTATAATATTCATACAGACTCCCGTGTAAATGCTCAGCATAGAGTGATGCATACATGACGCAAACACACAAAGGGAACTCTGGAAAAGTTCTAATGTTATGTGGCGAGCATCCCAAGCCATATGCATCATTGACGCTAGAGACACAATGTTTTGCCTGCTTACACATCTGTATTCTAGGCCAAGGCTTTACATTTTGGATTAGTTAAAGACCATTTAAGTAGAGCCCAAAAATGACATTTATATTTGCCGAATTTTTTCAGACTAAAAAATACTCGTTTGGATTAGACCGAGACCATCTTGACGACCAAAAATAAATTGAAAGATAATCCTGACATACGCTATGCTACCTGATTTTTGGGATGCCCTATTTTTCACCCCACAAGTGTTTGTTTTACTATTCGATTTGGTGTGCGGCCTCAAATCCCTGAAATGTCTTCCTTTGCATTCTTACATCTGCCCAGGATTTCAAGAGGTCTGGTTATGTTTTAAAATTCCAAGAGAACCAACTTTTCCCATCACCCGTCGTTTTCGGCCAAAAGCAGTGTTTTGGGGTGGCACTTAGACCAAATTATCTGCACCTGAATCAAATGTCAAGGCACTTCTCTGCCTGTTTAAGAATTATTGGTAGATAACTGGCATTTCAGAAGAGTAAGTCTGATCAGATATTCTCGGAATATCCGATTTTGCTGTCTTCTGCCACCAATTTCTTCTTGCCTGTGCAAAAATCTCAGATTGTATTTTATTACTAAATGTCGGACCACCTGGGACCTGCTCTTCCTCTTTGCTGTTTGCCACACCACAACAAGTTATTTGCCCCAGACTGTGTATTTGCTTTGTTTAACTCTTATTGATCTTGCCATATATATTTGAATTGCATCTTATTCCATGCACGTGGATAATTGATCGTTGGAATTACTCACCATCTGGGAAAAAGACGAATTTCTTGTTGCAGCATACTTGCACCCATCGCATAAACCCGAATCTTAGTAAATAATCGGACCTGTTGGAGTTGTGGTTTGTTGCCCAGATATTGGGTTGTTGTTGTGTTGGCCATACAAGTCATACTGTGGCCGCTGACATTTTTTTGTTTTTATTTGAGTGCAAAGGTTGGTCTGTAGATGTAATATTCATGGCGATCATGCCTTCTGTCATCTTCTGGATGAAAGAAGGCCCAGGTCATCCCACCCATGTTGCTTGGGCGCGTCTAGTCCTGCACCTGACAGACCATATGTTCCTCAGTAGAGGGCAAGCAGGCAGTAGCTCATACCAGGTGTTCTAGTGAGCAGTATGTGCTCTTGCATAATCCCCAGATTCGTGACATGCTGGTTCACCAATAGCAACGTTATTAGGATTGGTTTATTCCTGAAGCACAGACCACTAGTTTCTATATGTAGTTTCTTGTTTTATTGCTGGGTAAAACTTAATATAGATGACACGAAGGGCCACGTAATCAAATCTAATGATGCAGTATTTATAGGGCACACCTTGCTGTCTTCTGTTTGCAAGTTTATTAGTATGCAAGTTAATGGCGGTTATTTTTTTTTACCTCTTCTGGATGCCGAGTTTACCTGACGTTTGAGCTTGGTAACTTTACCCCTTTTCGTTGATCTGGTCTTTGAGTCTGCTGGAGGGGGTTGTAAAAGGCCTGTTGTGCAGGAAGCGCCGAGTCTCGTTGCAAGCATGTCAAGACTCCAATAGAACACCGTGTGCTCGATTTAAAAGTAGTGAGCGTTTTTTTTGTATTTTTTTTTGTTGTCATTGTTTTACCATCCCGCGTGATGAAGAAGTTTGACTACCAGGTTGGAAAGTGACAATTATTTCCTGACTCCACTATCGCTTCTGCTTTTGTAGTTTTCCTTTTGAATAACGCTTTATTCCAGGTTCGAGCAGCTTGGTTATGGCACAGACAGGTGGCCCTTCTTTCAGAACCCATGCCTCTCTGTCTTTTCCACTGGTTTCGTATAGTAAGTGGGGATTGTTCCCCACCATATTTTCAGTTTTCTTGATAAATTCAATACTTAAAAGTAACATGGTCATGTTTTTCCGTCTCTTACTCTTCTCGTGCACCGATTTAGTGCGATTTTGTTTTGACAGACACTCCTGAGTTTTCATGTATTGTTGCCTCCGCCCCCTCCCTAACTCCCTGCTCCCATTTTCCCTGGGGTGCCTTCTTTCTGGATGCGGTTGCAATGTCATGACCCCGGTGGTTCCTGTGTTAGTCCTTTGTGTTTTCTTGCTATTCTTTATCGTATTTAATGTGGCTTCCGCTTGTCTTTAGCTACTGCTGTTGCAAAATACCGTGTTCATGTAGTTATTTTTATATCGCTGCTCCCGCTTTAATAGCCGTTATTTACGCCTGGGGCTCGCTTTTTTTGGCACAGTTTGTATCGAGCATACACGGTTTATTCTTTTCTATTGTACACCTCGTACAAACGAACTCTTAATGGAGTATTTTTCTTGAGCGTTTAGGTTAGGTTTTTATTATATGGAATCTAAATTAATGTCTACATTTAAATTGCACCCTTGATAACAAGAATGTGCCTTGTCAACGCAGGTTTTCAAATTTTACTTGGGCGCAGGACACCTTCCAACATATTTTATAAACAATGTTCTGAGTGTTGGTATTTGCCGTGCTACCCAACTCCACCGAATGGCAGATGGAAGCATATTTCAGGCCCCTTTACAAAAACTGGACATTTTCTACCCACTAACCCTTGCGTGGCATCCAGTTTTAGGCTGAACTCTTAACTGTCTCTGGAAAATGCACTTGCAAAGTTAAGCAGTTGCCTTTTAGAGCAACACTAGACAGCGCTGCGGAGGGGGGCACCCCGCAGTTCGAAAGCGCGGATAAGTAACCTGGGGGGCAAGTTGGTCACAGGGGTATGGGCAGAACACATGCACAGACACATGGTCAGCCCTATACGCCTCCCCTCTCACTCAGTTGCAAAGAGACGGACAGGATGAGGGCCACAGTAAGGTCCCAAAGCACATTACCATGCGTCGCACCCACACGAGAGCAGGGAGGCAGGAAGTAATAGCAGGTGACCTACAATGGTCACCATGAGGTGCTAACTGCTGTCGGAGCCAGCCGGCCGGTTACGCGGAAAGCCACCCCCACACACATGTAATACACAGGGCTAATCCACTAGTATAAAAGGAGCTGCCTGGCAGCAGGAAACGCAACCCTTGGTGCTCCGTCCATAGCACCACAAGTCATCTGCGTACGCAGAAGACTCTTTTCCCAAGAACCCACCCACCTGAGCAAAGAAGGAGAAAAGGGGAGAAGAAATACAGGGCAACGAACGGGGCCCACGTCGTGGGAAGAGGAAGGCAGCACGGGCCAGGGGGCACAACCCTGGACCTCAAAAGTGTGCATTATGTATGATATGGTTATTATTATGACTATTATGTTGTGTAATAGTTTGTAATGTACAATAAAAAAAACACAGCCTTTTTATTGCCAACACTTGCACAATGTTTCAGTGATCATTGTGGAAACACAATATGGGTAACAGTCGCCAACCTCTATGCTCCACTGGTTATGGGAAATGATGAAGGGGATTTTTAACAATATTAATTTTAGACACAGGGTAGGAGTGTCGAAACTCAGCCGTAAGGCTCCAGCCATGCAACCAAGTATACAATTGCTGCTTTTGCCAATTGCAGCTTCTGTATGGCTTTTTTGGTTGCCCCATATTCCAAACCTCCTATTGCAGTAATCAATCGTGGCCCACACGACAATTGCCTGTTTGCTGTGTGGAAGAAGGGCGCATTTGTTGAGCTTGTAAAAGCTGATAAAATATATATATATATATATATATATTTTTTTTTCGCTCCATCAATCTGCAAGTATGTTGTTCGCGCTGCGATGCTGAGGCTTTCAATTTGCTTTGGCATATTGATTGGTTTCTCGAAAATCGGTTGGAAAACTGATAACTGACTAAACATGTCTATGGTCATTGACTGATTTAGCTGCATCCTGCACCTCTCATCATGACTGGTATTGACTGACATTAGTAAAATCGTTTTAGTAAGAAGTCTCGCACTTTTTTAAACAGCATAGTCTCGTGAGAATAGCATTTTTCTTGCAAGATAGTCCGGATTCTAATTTCTGCTCTGTTTACTCATGTGAACATGTAGCCATTTACAGAGTATGTTTACTTTTTGTATTGCACTAATCATTACTATGTCCAATTGTTACTAAAAAACGTGATTTGTAAAGTTTCTGGATTATTCGTTATGGCTTAAGCACTGTACTATCAAGATGTGCCTAAGTGTATAGCTATGGTGGGGGTGTTAAGGTTAAGAGCCAGGTGCCTAACTGTCTCGTTGGTCCCTTTTGTAGATAAGTAGTGCTGTAGCTGTGAGTAGCAGTTCGTTTTTGAAGCTTTATACTGTTCAAGTCTTAGCGACATTCCTAGTAGTTGGAGGTCCTGTAAAAGGAACTTCTTTTGTTAGAATTTTTGATGCCTCAGGCAGCAAAGTGCTTGCTCCTTTCCCAGTGCTTTTGCTCTTTACATATTTTTCCTCACAATGTGCAGGTTTATGCAGGCCAATGTGGAGTTTTGGGTACGTTTCAGCTTCAGGCTGGAATCCGAGGTTCTTTCTTTATTGATGGGGGGTTCTTTTAACCCCTCCTTGATTTGACTAAAGGTGTTTTATGCTACATGTCTCCAGCCTTTATAATATATTGTGCTCCTGTTTGATACCTAATCTACGTACTACTAACCTTCTTGGCCTCCCACCCGAGCTGACACCATCTCTCCCTTCACCAAACGCAAGAACCAGAACCACCACTAAGCACGGACCTGACATCATTAAAACTGACGGCAGTTATCACCCACAACTGAACTAAACACTAGTCCATAGATGACCCTGCACAAGCATAATGCTTGCATTAGTTACTGGTAATCTTCATTAAACTTAGTCCTACTCTTCCTCGTGAATGGCTTGGTTAGCGGGAGCAAAGGAAACAGTGGAAAATTGTGCTGATGTTGTACTGATGTGTGCAGATTAGAAGGAAACAGGCTCTGTTCTTATGTTGGGATGTGGCCGTGGAATTCCCACACGTTGTATATCTGGTCGATGTTTTATGGTAGGTTTTGAGCATTACCTCCACGTCCCTCTTCTCATCCCAGTACTTACCTTTTGAATACCCTCCGTGCTAATAGGAACTCCCTTTTCAAGCTGACCTCCTCAGGCCCTTCCTTCCTAGGAGTTATAACCTCCCACTTACCCAACACACAGCAGTAAATCCAAAGCCAAGTCATGGGCAACTTCTGCAGACTTGTATGCCACGAGAATCAAAGACTTAATCCACTGGCTGATAGGAGTGGAAGCCCTGCGGCCACAGCATACTGCCCCAAAGGTGACCAAGAGATGATCAGTGAGACGAAAGGACTCTGTGCGGAAAAGATAATGCAAGACCAACTGCTTGACATGCAAGCATTGCCAAGCCTCCTCCTCAGGAGAGGACGGAGCAGGAAAGGAAGCCGGAAGGACCCCCTCCTGACACCGATTGAACTGAGATGAGACCTTAGGCACAAAGGAAGAGCCACACCGCAGGACCAGAGCCTCCTCCCTGACCACCAGAAATGGAGGCTGACACATGAGGGCTCGATTTTCTCCAGATGCTAAGCCGAGGGGTGGTGGTCAGTCAAAATGTCGAAAAAAAAGCGCCAAAAAATAAAAAAGTCTAATGACAAAAATGTCGAAAAAAAAAAAGTCGCATTTATTTTTTTATTTGTTTGTTTGGGTTTGGTAAGTAAAAAAAGGGGTAAAATAAAAAAAATAGAAAAAAGGGTGGTTGGGGAGGAACCCCCCCCATTTCGAAAAAAAAACGTATTGAAAAAGAAATTGGATTTTTTTTTTTTCAAGATTTTTTTTTTTTACATTTTGACTTTCGCCATTTTTGTTTTCGACCAAATCACTATAAACCGAGCCGAAGTACTGCAACCAAAAAGGTAGTTTTCAGCGTCAACTACTTCAGCTCGACATCCTCCAGGGGTGCAAAGGGAGGCTTCTGCAACATAGCCAGGACCAAGGGGTATTCCCAGCCAGGCCCAAGGACGAGAGTCCGCCACTCCCCCCAGCCAGAGGGGACCGGAAACCCTCAAGGCCCGAATTGCCGTCCCCTGAGAATAGAGAGTAGCAACAGCCAACCCCTTCTCAGCCCCTTCATGGAGAAACTGCAAAATATCTGGCAGCCCACAGACCATTGTCAAAACACCCGACAGGAAATTGGACCAATAATGGTCGTAAGACTTAAGTGTAGCGAACTGACAAGCCCTCGGGACCGTCCCCACCACAGCGGCCAAAAGGCCCAATGCCTGTAGACCCCTCCTCTGTTTCCAGACCCCCCAATGGATGAGAGAGGAGAAGGGGGTACCACCTCCCTCAAAGGAGACTGCCAACTGGGAAACTCCCACAGAGGAGCAAACTGCATCTCCAGAAGACGCAGGAACGTGTACTTGGAGCAATGCAGAATAACATGAGCAATGGGCAGCGCTGAAAACATGTTTACCAGTGGAATAATACAAGTTTGCATCAAGTGCAGCTTCCACTGAGGCCCGAAGAAAATTTGCAGA
Organism: Ambystoma mexicanum; assembly: GCF_040938575.1. NCBI lineage: Eukaryota > Metazoa > Chordata > Amphibia > Caudata > Ambystomatidae > Ambystoma > Ambystoma mexicanum. The sequence goes on along the minus strand of NC_090923.1, from coordinate 545,465,566 downwards.
TTTCACTGAGGTTTGAAGAAAATGCCCATTATTGCTCTGGGAGTACCCAAAACGCACTGCAGACAGGTGCCATGTTTTAGTCCAAAGCGTTACACCAACACACTTCCAGAAAAACTTCGGGACAAAGGGACATCTCCCCGAGACTGGAAACACCCTGCTGAGACGGTCCGCAGTCACTTTGTCCACCCGCCGGATATGGACAGCCTGTAAGGAGACTCGGGTGAGCCTTTGCCCAGTCCCCGATGGATAAGGCCAGATCCCCAAGGAAGCGGGACCCTGTGCCCCACTGATGGTTGATATAAGCCAGAATAGCAGTATTGTCTGTCCGAACCAGAACATCCTTCCCCAGAAGCGAAGGCCGGAAGACCACCAGGACGCAGAGAACAGCAGCCAACTCCTTTCAACCCGAGGACCTCCCCATGTCCGGAGGAGCCCACCTCACCTGATCAGACAAGTCAAGCACAGTCGCCCCCCAGCCCAGGCCACTGGCATCAGTGGTAAGAATGATCGGCAAAACCAAGGACAAGGGCACACCCCTCCAGAGATGGGATCGGGTGAACCACCAGTGAAGAGACTGGCAGAGGTCGGGATCAATGAGTCGTAATGAAGGGATGCCGGCAGCCATAGCGACAGCAGGAGACTCACCAAAGGTCTCCAATGCAGCTTTGCCCAGGGGACCACGAAGACACAGGAAGCCATGTGACCACCGAGACACAAACGTTCCCTGGCTGTAGCCAAGTACCTGCGTAAGAGATCCTTCAAGAGCGACTGGAGCCGGGAGGCCCTGTCCAGCGGGAGCTGAACCAACCCCTCCTGGGTGCAGAACTGGGCACCAATTAAAGAGTCTGAGACGGCAACAAGTTGCACTTCGGAAGATTGAGCAAAAATCCGCACCGGACCAGGGCACGACAGAAAAGATGAAGATGGGCCACCACCGGAGCCAGGACCTGGCCCGGATCAACCAATCCTCCAAGTAGGGGGACACCTGAATCCTGGCCAGGTGTAAAGATGCCACCAGGGGAGCCAACAGCTTTGTGAAGACCTGCAGGGCAGATTTGAGACAGAAAGGCAGAACCCAGAATTGGAAGTGATCCTGCTCCCTGGCAAACCACAGGAAACGTTGATGACTCCCAAAGATTGGGACATGTTAATGAGAGTCCTGTAGGTCGAGGGGAAACCAACCAATCACCCTGCGACACCACCAGGATGACGGATTGCAGGATCTCCATCTTGAAGCGGCGAGTCTGCACCAAGGCACTCGGGTTCCCCAGGATGGGGCGAAAAGAGAGCCCCCCCGGCTTGGAGGAGCGGCCCACCAGGTTGGTCGGTGTCCTCCACAGTGGCAGGCAGTCGGGACTCCTCAACCCTGAGAGGGTACAACTTCGCCATAAACCGTAGCATGGAGATCTGTTCCAGATGGTAATACTCTTGCAGTATCTTGTCCCTAATGTCTGGAAAACAAGGGATGCCCCAGCTTTGGGAAATGCTTGTACTGACAAATGGAAGGCTCAGCAGTCCGCTCCATTAGACTGCTCCTGAAAACCCTTAGAGACGTATATTTGGTCTATCACCAGCTGGACCTCGTCCCGGTCCAAGTACTTCTCCTGGCCTTCTCGTCGTCTGAGGAAAGGGAGGACCCAGAGGCAGAAGAGCGGGAAGAAGAAACAAAGGTGGCATGCTTAGACCCACCTAGACCTGCAGCATGACTGGACAACAACTCTATAAAAAGTGTTTTGGAATCACCCCTGGAAACACCGGGACCCGGGGTAGCCACCTTCCTCCTATAACGGGCCTGGATGAAGAGGAAGAATCCCTCTTCACATGGTGCTGTTTTAGCAGAGTGTTTCCTCATTCCTCCTAAGCCAACAGAAACCACCTCCCAAGGAAGCCGACACTTTGGGAATCCAGAGACGCTTTGCCAGGGCAAAGCACGGGCCCAATCCTAGGGAGACCCAGGCACGCCAAAACCCGGGAACGGTAATGGCCACAGAAAGGGGCGGGGCCCCCACCATCAACACGGTAGAGCCTGTGCCCCTGGGAGCAGCCATGCGGGGAGCTGACAAGAAGGAAGAGCTGCGGCGGCCGGAGGCAGTGGGCACAGCAAGGCTGGGCTGCTGCACCGAAACCCAGGAGGTGGCCTGGCCCGACATTACATGATGAACCCCAAATAAAGTGGTGAGGGTGGTGGAAGCACTGCAACCACCCCCCTGCATCCACACTCGCCTGAAACCTGGGGTGGCGCATGGAACCCACAGGCCCAGAAGCCGGCAAAGACAACACAGGAGGCCAACTGATACACCTTGTCAGACGGGAGGCCACCGGAATCATCTGCAGGACCCTACAGCCCCACAGGGTATCCAGCGGGCATCCTCTTGTCCAGACCACCTCCAAGCCCTGCAGCGGAGCCACTGAGCGAGTGCTGCCAGCGGTCACCTCCACGATCCCAGGAGAGGATCCATACATTCGACAGGAACAAATGAACTGCCATGTGTTAGATTAGTGGGAGGCTATACCTCCTGGGAGGGGAGGGGCCTGAGGAGGTAAGCTTGAAAAAGGAGGTTCTATGAACACTGAGCATACTCAAAGATAAGTACTGGGACGAGGAAGAGGGACGTGGAGGTAATGCTTAAACCTACCATAAGAAATCGACCAGATACACAACGTACGGGAACTCCAAGGCCACATCCCAACACTAGAGCAGAGCCTGTTTCCTTATGATCTGCACACATCAGTACAACAGCAGCACCATTTTCCACAGTTTCCTTGGCTCCCTCTAAACAAGCCATTCTCGAGCAGGTCATAAATGCACCAAGAAAGCATGACAATGGTGGCAGTTGCACTTTCTAAAACCACGATAGATAACGTAATGGTGCATTTGGCTGCGCACTCTGTTCATTGAGTGGTGTTGATAACATTTGTGCTAGAAAAAAGGTGCCTTCGCAGCTGATGCATGAATGCTCACGTCTGAATAATGGAAAACTGCAGAATAGTGCTACTGCGTGATGGCAAAGAAAGAAAATCCTCTGAGTCAGCTGTGCTGTCATTTGATCCATAGACTCTGAAGCTGGTACATGCACCCAATCTGCTGCGACCTCACATTGTTATGTCAAAGTACCATAAGGCTGGCCTTGTGGATCTACACCCAAGCCCATACACTGTGATCTCCAAGGACGTCATTGAGTTGGACCAATATACCTTATACCTAACCTGAAGTCATGTTTGATAATCCATACCGATCTTTGGAAATTGTGGTTCATGCTCAGTCTGTTGAATTTACTTGACATAATGTAACATATTGGTTTGCCAGTCCACATACGGCTACTAATGGCTTGACACTCCTCTGCTCCACACCCCCTGCATGCAATGAATAATTTATTTCATAATGGGAATGTAGTTGCATGTTTGTAGTCTCGGATTGGTCACCTAGAGAGATGGCCTGTATTATTAATCCTGAAAGATCAAGCTTCACTGTAGTGCTGCCATGTACTAAGGGGTGACCAACTGGGTGGGGATAGAATATCATTTAAGGCTTGGGAGAGGGAGAAGAGGCGGATCTGCAGGACCGTACATATTTACATTGTCCCTGGGTTTTGTGGAGATGGAGCCAAATGTATTTTCTGGTTAAAGCTTGTCATTTTCTGTTGTGTTGCTTATTGTTTGGCCACTAGAATATAGCACATTTTCAAGCTGCTGTGTGTGCGCCTAGTCTTTTTTTATTTAGACCTTAGTGGCTAGCTACCTTGTATCTGTCTATGCCTACCTTTTTTTTGTTCAAATGGATATCATTCGTTCCTGGTCTTTGTCTCTCCTGCATTAAGTTGTTCATGTGCTGCTTGGTTGTGTGAATACCATAGACTGCTGCTGTTGGCCACCTAAACTTTGCCTCTTTTGAGGAATTTTACCTGAATCGAACCTTTTCACTCTTGAAATGGGGAAACTCGAGATAAAATTAGCAGAACGGCTTTAGTAACATGCGAGGGGAAACGGTACCGTGGTTCAAAATAATTCACTGTAGTTGAATCATGGTACAGCTGTATATTATTCTCAAGCACTCCAATGTTTGTATCCCAACTTTCTTATTTAAGTTCAGCGTTTAATTGAATTTGTAACACAGATAACAGTAGTCATTACATCGAGTGCCAAATCCCTCACAGAGGGAAACGGAAGGTCGCAATTTAAATGACAAAAGTATATGAAACATGAGTAAGGGACAAGGCTACAGGTACGCGGTAGGAGCCACAAAATAAGAATACATTGCTTGGAGTGATCAGAAGAAGAAATAGTTGACAATCTGTGACAGACTTTGTTGCATGGTGTCGGAAAGGATAATACAAGTGCAATCTTTAATAAAGGGAAATGTAATATTTGTTACAAAAGCATTTGAGAAATTCTTACTGTGCAGGTGCGCTCCAGTGTGTACCAAAAATGGAGGGAACAATGGATTGTAATATTGCTACTGAGAAGAAACTAAGATAAAGGAGGAGAAGGATGTGAAAAAAGGACGGGGGTGAGAGTGGGAAGGAAGGAGAAGGAAACGCATCTTAAGTGAACTACAGAGTGGTTCACTACTGACTGAGGGGATTCTACTGAGGTGTTGAAGTAGTGTGTTGTATAGGTAGGGTAGCTGTGGTGGATTTGTTGGATGAGTGTAGCTTGAAGAACCCTGTGGATGATGTGCCAGGGAGTGCATTATTGGGAAGGTTGTGCGGGGGGCAGAGGGGAGGGTGGAGCACATGCAGGATTGACAACGGCCTAGTTTAAGTTTGAGAGAGTTGTACTAGATAGAACTGTCAGAGGGTCTCTGGAAAGGACTCTTATTGGTTTTTAGTTATGGAGGTTTGCATACTTCAAGGAATGTGCTATTGGAAGTGGAGTCGCGGAAGGGCTTGCATAAGTACTTCTCTAGAGGGTCCCAGATTTCTACAAATGTAGTAATTCCAAAGGTGTCTCCAGATAGTGCTTTTTACAAGTGGTGAGCTAGGCAGATGGAGTTCCACCAGACTCGATGGGTTGACAGGTCTTTGTTTTTCCATCTAGTGGTGATTCATTGAATGGCTGAGAGATTTGCTTATTATTTAAGAGTCTTTCTTTAACATTGGCAGCTAAGGAGTTGGTGCAAAGGTCTTTCAAGGGGTGTATAGAGCCAATTTGAAGAATGTCTAAAATATTTTTCACAATCTTCTCCCAAAATACAGCAAGTTGAGGCCATGAGAAGAGCATATGCTCCATTGTGCCCAGTAGTTGTGTATCTTTGCATTTCCAGCAGTATGGATTGTCACTAATTGTTTTTCTGGGGACCATAGGGCCATGTGAAAGACAAAGAAAAGGGTTCAGGTTTTACTGGCTGATTTGAAAGCTTTCGCTAGCCTACTGAATATTTGTTGCCATTGCTTCGTTTCCAGTTCAAAGCTTCTTCCCATTTTCTAGTGAATTCGGGTTTCAGGTTACTGTGAATGTTTGAGAGAGTATTTCTTTTGTTAAATAAAACTGACTTGTTAAATGCGATGGACAATGCAATGTGGTCTGTATTACAACGGCGAGCTGTCAGAATGTTTGTTTTCTTTTTTGAGATTATATTTGTCCTGAAGAGAAGATTCATCGGCCAATATTGGATGCACGAAACATATTTTCCTATCTGTCCAGGAGTTCAAATATAAGGTTTGTTTATTAATTGAGAGTAAGAGGTTATTCCAGTGAGGCCATTTGGGAGTCTACACTTGTTATCTCAGACACTACGTTGGACCCTTTCAGAATTTTTACTGCAGAGGCCAAGCTAGAGATTAGAGTGTTTGTTTGGGCTAGTCATGCTGAATCTGCAGATTAATGGGAATGGATGTGAAAAGGCTTCTTCAAGTTCTATCCATTTGGGGGTTCCCATCAGTCTTGTGGTGGATGGTATGCAATTTGGCTTATTTGTGATCGAATGAAAGCGTGATTGTACGCCAAGAAGTTTGGGAATTTTTTCTTCCCCGAATTTTGAGAGGATGGAGTTGGCCTCTTTATTGAATGTCTTGCTAAATTGAATTGGGGTCATGGCAAGAGGGTATAATAGTACTGGTGCGAGCATCATTTTGATTGTGTCCAAACTCCCCCACCAGGATAGACACTGAGGCAACCAGGATTCTGTTCTTTTTCTTAACATTTCTAATCTGTAGTTTTCGCTCCTAGTGATTGTTGTGTCGATATTGGGGGCACATTCTAACCCAAGATATTTAATGTGGCTTGATTTCCAGCTTAGCCCTAGGTCAACAAGGTCTCTTTTGAAACAAGAAACAGTTCTAGGGAGGATCTCGATTTTCTCTTGGCTAAGTTTGTATCCTGAGACTTTCCCATAGTTTTCAATGTGAACCAAAGTTTTCCGTACCGACATATTGGGGTTGGAAAGAAAAAGGATTATATCATCTGCATACGCTGCAAGCTTGATGGCAGTATTGTGGATTTGAATTCTGTTGATAGTTGTCATTTCTGAGTAATTCTAGTAAGTATAAGAGTGGGGAGAGCGGACAACCTTGCCTGGTGCCTCTGTTTATGGGGAATACTGGGTAGATTGTGGTGTTCACTGTTATGGATTCTTTAGGGGAGTTGTACAGACATGTGATGTTTGATAAAGGGGTCGCCAAGACTGTGCCAATTTAATGCTTTAAACATGAAACCCACTCTAAATGATCGAAAGCTTTCTCTGTGTATAACACCATTTGAAAGCATTGGTTCAATGGTGGGGTTAGCAATCGAGAGAATGTCGGTGACCAGTCTAGTGTTGGCGTGGGTTTCTCTAATCTAACAGCAAGGATTTTAGCAAAAATATTAGTCAACATTTATTAACAATATGGGTCTGTAGCTCCTTGAATCTGCGGGGTCCTTATTGTTTTTCGGTTGTACGATTATGTTGGCTTCCCCAAAGGTGCCCAAGGGATGGTCTATAGAGCGAGTAGTTGTATAAGATAAGTAGCTTATGGGTAAGAGTATTAGTAAAGTATAAAATTCATCAAGTTGATAAAATTCTATGGGGAGTCCATCTGGACCAGGTGATTTCCTTTTTTCATAGAGGCGATGGCGTATGTTATTTTTGGCATAGTGATTGGGCCAGTAGGGAATTAAGATTTTTATTGAGTTTCCTTTTATGATTTCTCTGAGAATGGATCTGTTTCTGTTTGGATTTGGGGGTTCGTAGAGTTTTCAGAAGCATATAATGTGCGGTAGTACTCTGCAAAGTATAAAATTCATCAAGTTGATAAAATTCTATGGGGAGTCCATCTGGACCAGGTGATTTCCTTTTTTCATAGAGGCGATGGCGTATGTTATTTTTGGCATAGTGATTGGGCCTGTAGGGAATTAAGATTTTTATTGAGTTTCCTTTTATGATTTCTCTGAGAATGGATCTGTTTCTGTTTGGATTTGGGGGTTCGTAGAGTTTTCAGAAGCATATAATGTGCGGTAGTACTCTGCAAAGTATAAAATTCATCAAGTTAATAAAATTCTATGGGGAGTCCATCTGGACCAGGTGATTTCCTTTTTTCATAGAGGCGATGGCGTATGTTATTTTTGGCATAGTGATTGGGCCTGTAGGGAATTAAGATTTTTATTGAGTTTCCTTTTATGATTTCTCTGAGAATGGATCTGTTTCTGTTTGGATTTGGGGGTTCGTAGAGTTTTCAGAAGCATATAATGTGCGGTAGTACTCTGCAAAGACCTTAGCAATTTCCGAATCCGAGGTGTGTATTTTGCCAAAATTATTCCTGATGGATTCAATTTTTGATTTCTCTTTTTTGCCTTTCGGGTGACTTGCCAGACGGTTTCCTGCTTTGCTTGAACCACCATGGTATTCTGCCCTAATATTGTCTAACGTTATGTTAGCTGCTATTAGATTCTTTTTATTGAATTCGAATTTTGATTTCATTGGGTTTTTAGGGTAGCATTTGAATTATCAAGTTGGAACTGTTTTTCTAGTTGTTTGATAGAATTACAGGATTCCCTCTCAACTTTCTCATATTTCTTTTTTCTTAGAGCTACTCTACTCATAATTTCCACTCTTACGGTTGTGTTGAAGGAGTCCCCAGTTACTTCCATATTAGTTTGGTCAGGTCAGGTCAGTTAAGTGAGAAAAATTCCTTACAGAATTCAGTAATTTCTTTGGTGGAATCTATCTTTAAGAAGAGCAGCGTTTGATGCCATCTTTTATTATGGCTATTGATGTGGTTAATATACAAAACAATTGGGTGCATGGTCAGAGGACAATCATACCTATTTTGGCATCTACCATCTTATTTCTGATGCAGGAGCCTGTTAGGAAGTAATCAATCCTAAAGTATGATTGGTGAGTATTGGAATAGAATGTATAGTCCATCTCATCAGGATTCCATAGTCTCCAAATATCAATAAGGTGGAGTTTCTCAACCATTCTTATCAGAGACCTGTGACCTTTTCCGCCCAAAAATCTTACTTTTGATTTCCTGTCTAAGAAAGATGTAATCACATTACTTTTTCTTGAGGCTTGAGAGATCAGATCGCGATCAAAGGGGCTTTTTTAATTTCAGAGCTTCAGTTTCTGAAAGGTGAGTCTCTTGGAGGAATGCAATGTCAGATTAGAATTTCTTAATGAGTGAGGAGTTTATGCCTTTTGATTGGGTTGTTGAGACCCCTGACATTCCATGAGATTAAGTTGAGGAACATTGGATTCTGTCTAGGAGTGGCTGGGCCAGTCCCAGCTAGGGTGTGGGTCTCTCCCTTGGGATCCGCTGCTTTATAAAATTGACTTTGCCACCCCCTAATACAACGGCTTGTATGTCTGTTGGGTCAACTAAGCATTTGTGTAAACACAAAGGGAAATGGAGATTGGTGGTAATGAGTCAGTTGAAGTGATAGACTCCAAGTCTAAACTGCCAAGATGTTGCGAGGGCGGGGCCACATATTGCAGTAGTCACTCAAAAGTGGTGACTAGATAGTCCCTTCCTTACTTCCTTTACAAGAATAGTATAGAAAGAGGGGACCAATTGCTGGATATAGTAGTAATAGGAAGATCAGGCTGAAGATGAGAGTTAGACAATAGATGTTGTGCCTGTAGCTAGCCAAGAGGACTATTGTAAGCAAGTAGATGACTAGGAGCATAACGGCCTGGGGATGGAGCACTGATATGGTCGCTCTTTCCAGCAAGTTAAGACCGGTGAGAGGGAAAGCGCAAGAGTAGTGTATGGCTAAAAGTAGGGCACTTTCAACTTATCCAAATGGGTAGTATGAGCTACACATCTTGTCAATTTATGTTACTGGATCTGTAAAAAACAACACGAGCATTTAACAACAAGAAAACACGTTCTGGCTTTGGCTAGCAGTACAGTCGGCAGATAGTAGTACAAAAATGAGCCAAATGTTGTAAACCAACTTAAACATTGAAAATGACGTAATGGTTTGAACATTTAGTGTGCAGAGCACTCCTCCATAGAGATGACCTGTGTTTGAAAGGCTGTTACTTTTCACGTTTCGTTACTAACACCACTAAAATATAATTCCTTGATGTAGATCGGAGGCTGGAAAAACACGTTTGCAAGTTATGAGACCAAAATAAAGTACTACAACAATATAACGTTGTAATATTGCAACTTGTAAATGACCTTGAGATCTTTATATGACTCATTAGGAATGATTTGGTTGCTATCTTATGCAAAATCTACTGATAGAGCGCACGGCTTTAGATATCCAAGGAAGGGTTTTTTTTTTCTCTCACCTAACTTAAAATGGGCTAAGCCATGCCTGGAAGTTCACCTCCAGTTCAGAACCACAAAGGAACACATTCTGTCTTGTTTCCAGGAATGACTACTATTAATAAATGCATATTATTTAGAATGATTCAAACGGATCCTACTCGCATCGTGATGTGTGAGAACAGTTGTCTCTGCTCACCAGCTGCACAAGGGAGCATGGACAAATGATCACGGCCCAAAGTTGAAGCAGGCACAAACCAGATTTGCGTAAGCGCTTTGTGCTAACTAAGTCCTTTTGTGACTTTTGGCTCTTTGGCAACTGCAGGAAATCTTGGAATTAAATCCTAAATGGACCGATAGGTGGTCGGTAATAGTGGAAACAGAAAAAAATAGGCATGTGCCAAGCAATCTCAAGATAGTTTTGTATCTGTTCGTCTCTACACTGCTCCAAATTTCAAAGTAGTTCAGTATTCAGAATGAAGGAAATCCACCTATTTGAAAATAAGTATTGCAAAATCAACAAAAAAAGAAACATGCAACATACAGCTGGCCCCAACGTTTCACCAACACATAGCCCACCCTGCAGTTCAAGCCTTTCAACTAAAATCCTACCCAGTCCAAGTCTGCTGTGTATGATGCTGCTGATGGGGAAGTTCCAACTATACTACAGCCCTAAACGGTATGAGTGAGTGTGCGGGTTTGGCAGTATTACTTGCTTTACCCAGTACTGTAGGGATGTAATCTGTCTAGTCCTATTGGGACTGTAGACTTAACGTTGATTTAGTGTATTTTCTTTGTATTCCATATTATCAGCGCACCTATTTCCTGTTCTCACTAGGACTGCCCCTATCATATCTGCTCGTGCCCTCCTTTCCCCCTCCCTCTATAAAGACATTTTAATAATCTTGTATATTTGTTTCCCCGGTCTTCTCTCCTACTACCTCTATTGTATAATATTTCTTGTTATTTTGATTCCCTTTACACTTGCTTTTCCTTCTGAAACCAGGATTCCATCTTTTTAATACTAGTTACACCTACTGCCCTTTCCTTTCCCCCATTCTAATTTCTCCACATTTCACCGTAATTGATGGTGGTACAGGCATCCTTCGCCACTCCTCATGGATACCCCTTTCCTTCCCTTCATGTCTTTCTGCTTTCTCTACCTTGGAAAAAGCCCTCTTTGGCTATTTGTCTTGTTAGCTTTATCGTGAGCCAGTTGGCACTGCAGGCCACTGCTAGTCCAGTTTTATCCCATGTTCTCCATTGGATACGTATGCAATCTGGGTTTTCTAGCTTTGAGCTGTTCCTGGTCGGTTTGGGTATCGGTTGAAGGTTGGTCGAAAAAAAGAAGACTATTGAGTCAGGATATGAAGTCCTAGAAGGACTGAGCATGGGATTGGACTGATTATTTTAGTTTTAATGTTTACTTACATCAAATTCAAAGCAAGCTAGCATGAGGACAGATGGTGCAGGGAAATGTAGTTTATTGTTAGATTGTGATTTGCTGGTGAAAGAGTAAATGAAATGAAGCTTAACGGTCACCTCTGTGTCTTTCATAGATTAGAACTTCTTTAATACTGTAAAGTATATGGAATCTGTCACATTTGCACAGTGAGAACAAATCCATCAGTGTGTCTATCTGCCATTTGCAATGATCCCTTTTAGGTGTGACTGGAAGGCATTTGTCATACAACTGCTAAACTCTTGTAAAGAGGCATTGAGGGAGTGTAATTGAGAATTAAAAGGAGCTGAGTGGTGCTGGTGAGCGAGGAAAGGGAGAGGCGGGTGACCTGCAGGTTTAGAGGAGACCAGAGAAGGAGCTACTGCGGGAGTGTAAACCATAGAGTGAGTGGTAGGGAGGGTGAAGGCCTGGCGGGTGATGGAAGGTATTCAGACCTTAAGTTATGTAAAGCTTAGAGAGGTGATTGTACAAGGCATTGAAGACCACCAAAGGCATACAAATTGTCTTGGCCATCCTCCGGGGCCTAACTTAGCACAAGGTTGCGTTAAAGTCAAATAAGGTATTCACCATGCATGAAAGCACAGCAAGGCATTAACAGTTGGCCGAAAGATCTTGAAAGTCACAAATGCAGTAGATGACATTGAAGGCATCCAACCAACGAGACAATAGCAAATTCGTTATTACTATTTTGTCCGATTAAAATGAGTTTCCTGGCCACAATCGTGGAATAAATCGTATGTTTCAATTGAAACTTGATATCTGTGAAGGAATCTTACTTTGTTTTTTTGTTTTTTCAAAAGTTTTTATTATTTTAAAAACAAATAAACAATACAAACCAAACTAGCAGTATTATTTGCAACAGTCACATGGACATCAATTAATGCACACTACTGCTCCCCCACTCACTCCCCCTCAAGAGCTTGTTTGCGTTCCTCATTCTGTATCTGCTGCGTGTGGCCGGGTATCGCTTCCTTCCGAAGCTGAAGAATCCATTATTGTGCCAAACAATCCTGTTATTAACACTCTCCATGCCATCAGGTTACCCACCTCTTCCTCCCCGCACTTGCTACATGCCTCCTGCCATACTACTATTTCAGCCTCCACCCATTTTTGCAAATCCCGCCACCATACGTCAACCCGTGGCTTGTGGCACTGCTTCCAGCCCATGGCAATCCTTCTTTTTGCAAGCACATCTGCCAGGTCCCTCATTTTCCCAACATGTTTAGTATTCCGTGGTCTGGGAAACCCTCCCAACAGGCAGGCCCAGGCCGTATCTATGTTGAGCGTGACCCCTTTATCCGCTAGTTTTTGTGCCACTCCCCCCCCAAAAACCTTCGATCACTGGGCAAGACCAGAACAAGTGTGTCATATCAGCGCCTTCTTTATCGCATTTTGGGCATGCTTGTCTTCCTGCATTTACAAACTTAGATATTCTATTCGGGGTCATATAGGCTCTATGCGTTATGTATAGCTGTATTTGTTGCAATCTGGCGTTTCTGGACACCTTCTTGTGGTATCCCATAGCACGCTCCCACATCCCATCGGTCATCTGTGCCCCCACCTCCGCTTCCCAGTCCAGCCTCAAATGCGTCAAATCCTTCCCCACCCGGGTCATCACCATCTCATACAATCTAGAGATCTCGTGCCCTCCTTCTGATATGTCATATATTGTCCCCATAATGGCGTCTGGCTCCTCCGCCAGTACAGTCTCTGGCCAGGTTTTACGAATAATCTGCACCAGCCTCAGATACGTGACATATTGGCCTCTGTGCAAGCCTGCCTCTTCCCCCAGTTCTTCGAAATCCTTAATGACCCCCTCTTGCCATACATCTCCCAATGTGACCAGCCCGACCGGTTCCCAATAGGTCCTGATTATCATTCTTAGTTGGTTGTCTCCCCCTGCTAAGGCCACTAGCGGCACTTGTGGGGAACACGGGTACGGGTTCTCCATCAGTCGGCATACTCTACGCCACATCTTCCACCCAAGCAACATCATACCCGGGCGTTCTTTCATTTAAAATCTAGGCAACCAGATAATCTCCTTTAGATAAAATGGGAGTGCAGTCCTGTCCAAACAGCCTAAGTTCAGGAGTTACCTCATCAGAAAGCCACTTGGTTACATATTGCAACTGACCAGCTACATAATAGGCCTCGAAATTTGGCAGTTTAATGCCCCCTCTATCATAGAAGTTCTGCAGCTTCCATAGCGCTACTCTATTTCGAGTGCCATGCCATAGGAAGTCTCTGCACATGCTATTCAGTTTGACAAAAAACTTTTTGGGTATCAAGTACGGTACATTACTGAAGAAATGTAACAGCCTGGGCAGGACCACCATTTGGAGCATCACCCCCCCGTCCCATCATCGCCAGCGGCAACTTCTCCCAAAACGTTATACTTGTTCGGATTTTTCCCAGAGCCACCTCGGTATTATGCAAGTGTTCCTCCTCTACCGTGTGATACACATCTATTCCGAGGTAGCGGAAGGAATCAACCGCCCATGGTACAGACAACACTGGCAACCGCTCCAGAGGGGCTCCTCTGTAGCTCCCCAATGGGAACATGCTCGATTTTTGGGGGTTCACCGCTATGCCGGACAGTTCTGCATACCTTCCCATAACCTCTAGAATATATTGAAGAGTTTCCTCCGGATATTTCAGATATAGTAGCAGATCGTCAGCATACAAGGATATTAGATGTTTCTCTCCCCCTACCTCAATACCTATCATGTCATATTGTTGTCTGAGGTACACTGCCAGGGGCTCCAGGGCTAGAATGTATAACATCGGGGACCAAGGGCACCCTTGTCTGGTGCCCCTACTAAGTTGCCATCTCTCGGATATCACTGATCCTGTGCGCACCCTGGCCAATGGTTCACTGTATAGCAATTTTGCCCACCTAACATAGCCCGGCCCCATCCCGTACTCCCGCAGGTCCTCCAGCAACCATGGCCACCTCACGGAGTCAAAAGCCTTGACTGCATCTAGGGACACTATCGCCATTTCCCCCTCGCTCCTGTTCCCCTCTTCAATCACCCGGTGAAGTCGCCTATGGTTGTGGGCTATATTTCTTCTGGGGACATAACCTGTCTGGTCCGGGTGTATCAGTTTGCTAATAACTCTACGCAGCCTATTGGCCAGGACCGCCGTCAATATCTTGCTATCCTGGTTCAACATTGACAAAGGCCTATAGGAGCCGCAGCTGTGTCCCGGCTTGTTGGGCTTAGGAAGCGGGACAATTAACGCTTCTCTAAGCGATTCCGGTAGCCGGCCCGTCTCAAAAGACTCATTGAGCATCTCTAGCATAGGGGGGGGGGGAGTACTTCCTCTATATATGTTTTATAGAACTCGCCAGGGAATCCGTCTGCGCCCGGGGTCTTTATAGGTGGGCAGCTGCTTCACCACCTCCTCCAATTCCTCTAAGGTAATCGGTGCGTCCAGCTCCTCCCTTTCTTCACCGCTGATCTTGGGTAATTCCATGTCTTTTAGAGTTTCTCTCATCTCCTCTCGATTGTCCCCTCTTCTGTCCTCATATAGTGTCCTATAATAGTCTAAGAATGCCTCGTTGACTCCCTCTTGGATGTCAACTACCTCCCCATCTTCTCTAGTTATTGTCCTAATCGGGGGCCTAGGGGTTTCGCTCTTATATAACCACGCCAACAAGCGGCCAGTTTTATCCCCACCTGCATGTTGCCTCTCAACATACTTCTTATAGTTGAGGTTGCAGAGCCTTTCCCAAAGCTCTGCACACCGCTGCTGTAGTTAGAGTACAAGTTCTGCATCCCCTCCTGCCCTGTTGCTTTCCCGTTCCAATTCCACTTCAGATTTCAACTCCGTTAGGACCCCACCCTGTAGACCTTTTGATTTAGCAATAGCTGCACCCCGCAATACCACCTTAAAGGCTTCCCAGAGCGTGCACGCTGAGTCCACACTGCCTGTGTTTTCCTCAAAGTACTGTGTGATCGCATCCCTGATATCTTCCCTGAAGACCGGGTCCCGGAGTGCCTCCGCCCGGAGCCGCCACGTCGGTATCCGCGCTCTGGGGCGGCAGTACTGCCAGCCCAGAACCGCAGGCGAGGGGTCCGACAGGACCCTCGCTTTGTAGTCTATTTGGGTGGTCTCTATCACCACGTCTGGCGTGGCAAAAAAATAATCAAGTCTCGTATGCAGTTGTTGCGGGGCTGAGTAATGCGAGTACTGTTTCATTAGGATGTTTCAGCCTCCAAACATCTGCCAGCCCAAAGTCGTCGAGCAGTGTCTGCAATGCCCTGGCAGCTGGGTCGGGCCTATCAATCTTATCATCGGATCTGTTACCTTGGGGTTGAGCACACAGTTAAAATCACCCCCCCCCCCAAATAACCACTCCTCCCAGATGAGTACACAGGGTTCTAAAATATGCCGCAGTATTTTGGTTGGGGGCATACGTATTTATAATGCACACCTCTCTATTCTCCACCAAAGCCTTTAATATGACCAACCTCCCCTCCGTGTCCACCACCTCTTGTGTAAATCGGAGCGGAACGTGCGGTGCAACCCAGACCAGCACTCCCCTAGCGTAGGCAGAATACGGGGAGCCTACTACAGTACCTCTCCACTTCTTCCCCGCCAGTTCCAGTTTTTGCCTGGTCAGATGTGTTTCCTGTAACAACGCAATATCAATCTTCTGTCTTTTCAAGTACATCATGACTTTGTTTCTCTTTAAGTAACCGTTGAGTCCCCTGACATTCCATGTCACGATCTTAAGGTTCCCCCATAGCTCATTAGTGTCCTCTTCCCTTCCGTGTAGCGAATTCCCTTTGCCCATGTGATACAGATACAGCTCTCCGCCTTTACTTGTGGCTTCTTGTACAAGCTCAAACTGCCCATAACTATGTACACAACAACTTCCCCACTTCCCTCCCCACCCTCCACCCATCCCTTCCCCCACACCACACACCCCGACTGCTGCCCAGCTCCATTCTCGGAACTCGGGCACCCCCACATCTAGCCCTGCAAGCACCAAACAATGCCCAGAGCTCAGTAGGGTGAAGTCGCCCTAATGGCCACTTAACTAAGATTACTGTGGGGTAAAGAGATCCGCTCTGCAAGGCTCCCATTAATTCAATAATCATTACAGTGCTCATAACATCTAGTATAACAGTCCGACCTTCCATACTGAAGGCCGCGCAAATGACTATATTCAAGCCCCGTGCCGCGCCATCTTGTGGCACCCTCCTCGTGCATTACTTATCTCTTTCATGCTCCCCCTCCTTCCGAGCTTCATACTCCTGGGGACATCCCTGCGCATCGAGCCATCCCATGGCATCCTCCGGGGTATCAAAAAACAAAGTTTTGTGTTTATGTATAACTTTCCATTTTGCCGGATACAGCAACATGTATTTGTGGCCCGTTTCTCTCAGTCTCCGCTTTACCGACCCAAAGTTCATGCGGCTACGCTGCACACACAGGGTATAGTCCGGGTAGGTTGTGATGTTTGCCGCTCCTCGTATAATCGTGCCTCCCTTGCGGAAGTGTTCCAATATCCTCTCCCGGTCCCGGTAATTAAGAATTTTGGCTATCACCGGCCTAGGCGGGTTTCCTGGCGGCGGCCTCCTTGTTAGAGCCCTATGTGCCCGTTCAACCGCGAATCCTTCAGATAGGGTATCTCTTGCAGTAGCATGGACTCGATGAACTCCGTGGGATCGTGGCCCTCCAATCCCTCCGGCAAGCCCACGATGCAGATATTGTTTCGTCGGGCGCGTCCTTCCGCCTCCTCCGCTCTGCTCTCCAAGTTGCCCACTCTCTGTATCAGGGCATGCAATTCGGCGCTATGGGAGGCACAATCTGCGGTATTCGGGCTCACTTCCTTCTCAAGGGTCTCCGTGCGCTCCACCAAGGCCCTGACGTCCTGCCGGAGTAGATTAACTTCCTCCTGCACCTCTCCGACCTTAAGGTCCAGTGCCGTTTTCAGCTCTGTGACGGCTAGTTCGAGTTTGGCTTCCCAGACCGCCTTTAAGTCTGCAATCGCAGCTAGGACTTCTTGATTTGTGCCCGCTGCCGTCATGCTGCCTGTAGGCGACTTATCCTTGCTCTTAGTATTTTCTTGACCAGGGGACGTCTTAGCGAAGTCGTCCAGGGTGGGCTGCTTCGCCTTCGGCCTCACCATTCTATTAGACATGACCCAGAGGACCTGTATTCTGCACAAGTGACAAATGCGCACCCAGTACGCCTTTTTCGCTCGATCACTGTGCGGCCTGCTCCTTCTTTTGTTCCGGACATTGGTCGGCCATTTTGTGTCGTCTTTTGTCTCCGGCGCTCCTTGTCTTTTCCGCACAGAACTCTGCCGCCGTTTCCCCTACACCTTCCAAAAGTTCACCAAGCGTGGTCCAGTCATTCACACGCCGACATGTGTATTTTCAGCAGTCGTCGGCCCATCGTTGCGCACTTTTACGCCCGGATCATTTCAGGATCTCGGGAGCTCCTCCAGTTCACGTCCTCCTACATGGCCCTCGTAGCTACGCGGCTCCAATCTAACTTTGTTTATTAACAATTTTAGCCATGTTTGTGCACGATACAACTTCTTGAGGGTGATTCGTCTTTAACCTAATACACTAACAAATATATACTACCTTGGTGGAACAGTTCATGGCCACACACTGTTTCTGTGAGGCTTTTATTTACGCATTGACTTTTGACTTTAGTTAACCTGTAGTTTAAACATGATACTTCTGAAACGTAACAAACTCAAATGAAGAATTGTACCCATGGTCATAATGATTAGTTGTTTAATAACCTGTTATACATTTCAGTAACTAACCTGTAGTTTACACATGATGCTTCTGAAACGTAATGAACTGAAATGAAGAATTGTACTTATGGTGATAACGATTGGTTGTTTAATAACCTGTTATTCATTTCAGAAACTTTTATGCACTTTACGTTTTGTGCACTTTAGCTAACTTGTATTCGATAAATATTGCTACTATTGATAAAAATACATCGGATTGATTCACTGATGTCCTGTTTCAATTGCAGTACTATTTATTCGTGACTGAAAACGGTTTCTCCGATATATTGTAAGGACACCTTATCAGCATTCCTAACTTATTTAGTCTGTATGTGTGCCCAGATTCCTTTTGAGATTAGTAGACAACCCCTTTATATATTTGAAAGGCATTCAAGTTAAAATGTGGCATTAACAGCCTGGACGGCATAGAGCGGCATAGGCAGAATTAAGAGGCAGTAAGACCTGACGGTGATCTGGCATTGATACATCACATTCTCCTATGTTAGGGGTCAGTCTGAAGGCTTTCTGTGCATTCCTGGCCCGAGAGGTCACTCCTTGTCGTGGTGGCTGCAGTTGTGGGTGGCTTAAACGAGGTCTCTCCAGGCCTCTGTTTTTTTAACCAGGAGGCATCGCTCATGGTGCCTGCGCTCTAGCAATGCGTTTAAGGGATGATTGTGGCAGGTGTGCAGGTGCTTGGCTAAGTAGTTAGCCATTCTCCTTCATTCGGCAGGTCACGACCAGTAATGAGGTTGTAACAGATTTCATGACTAAAACCATAAGAATCCCACTAGACTAGTGCAGACTGATATTGTGGGAATGACTGATAGACATTTCCCAGAAAAGTAGTTTGGTAGCCCAGTTGGCTGTACAGTTAATCCGTCTGCAGAATGTAATGGCTAAATGCCAGCTCTTAGCTGGTAAAGTCAACTGTAAAAAAAAAAGACACCGCAATTAGAAAAAGGATACATTTTTGTTAGCAGTTTTCAATTTTACAATGCCAACCATAATCCGCCTCCCTGTGGTCCGGAGCAGCTCTTGGAAGGCCCAGATGTTCGATAGGGGCTACTTCGTTGGGTTGTTGTCTCCACCTTTTTAGAAGGTGGGTCCAATATTTCTGTGTCTATTACGGGTCCTCTTCCTCTGGGTTAGCAATTATTCCCAACAGGGCCATAGCTCTGGGGCACCATGTCCGGAGGGCACCGTCCCTGAGGTATCTCAGCAGCGTCGTCCATTCAGTGCTACATTTGGAGTGTTCCCATTGTAGCGAGTATGTTTGCCATTCCATGGCGACGAGTGACCACAGTTTTGCAATCCATTCATGGTTTAGGGGGACTTGTGTAGATTTCCATTTGCGAGCTAGGACCAGTGCTGCCGCCATCATCATGATGACGTATAGTTTCTGATCTGTTTTCGTACGGATATGCCCATGGGCCCCATTTAATCCCATTGTAGCCAACCCCCTATTTCCTCTGCACTTGACCCAACCACCCGCTCAATTGCTTTGTGGACTGTTTCCCAGTAGTGGTTGAGTTGTGGGCAATCCCACCATATATGGCCCCAGGTGCCTATCGCTCTGCATTTCCTCCAGCATTGTTGAGTCGCCTTGTTTAGTCGCCTTTGGGTATATTTTATGGAGTCTGACCGGGGTCAGATGCCACTGCACTATTAGCTTTATCCAGATTTCCCTAATTGGGAGCGATCTTGTCAGTTTTGGTATATGCCCCGTAGTTTTGCCCATTCGGTTGCATTTATTGTAGATCCTTTGTCTGCTTCCCATTTCCCCATGTATGCTCTGGTCGGGGGATGGGGGGGGGGGGGTCTCCCTCTATGAAGCTTTAAATGTGCGCTACCACTTCTCTCGTGTTGGTATTTAGGTATTACTTAAATGGCGTCAGCTCGCGGGACCCTGCGTGTTTCATGTCTGGATGTGTCAACCAGTGTCTCAGTTGGACATATGCAAATCTTTGATTCTCCGATAGGCCAAAGTTCGCTTTGCATTCTTCGAAGGTTTTCATCTGGTTCCCGGCGACCATGTCCCTAACTCTGTGGCAACCCCCTTGTTGCTACGCGTGAAACGCAGACGTTTGGTGGCTGGGGTGAACTGTGGGTTGCCAAAGAGTGGTGTATATGGTGAATGAAAGGTAGTAGTGTTAGCTCTGCTCACTGCGGCGTCCCATGTCTTGCCCACTGTACCTACTATTAGGATTGCATATATTTGCGCTGGTCTATCCTGTCTTGGCTTCCAGAGTATATCTTCCAATGGGGCCCCCGCGACTCCCCTATCCATAGGTCTCGATATTTTCCCTCTGTTGTCCTTTTGCCATCTCTAATGACCCTTATTTGGGCAGCAATGTAGTATGCGTTGAAATCTGGTGCTCCCAAACCCCCATTTGCTACGGGGCATCTCATTACCTTTGCTGCCACTCTCAGTGGTTTGTTGTTCCAAATGAATTTATCAGTTGCTTTGTGTAGGTTTTTAAAAAAGCGGGATGGTATGTAGGTCAGGAGAGACGTGAAGTGGTAGAGGATTTCCAGTAGCACTACCATTTTCAAGGGGGTTTCGAACCAGCCAGGATATGGTCTGCGGTCCCCAGTCTGAGTTTTGATTTAAGTTTCTCTGGAAGAGGGGGGGGGCACACTTGGCCTGGTATAGGTAATTCACTGATTTGGTCAGCTTCACCCCTAGGTAAGTTATGAAGTTGTCTACCCATTTGAATTGGAAGGAGGCTTTGTGTTTGTGTGGCTGTGAGAGTAAGGTTAAGGATTTCGGATTTATTTATATTAACTTTCAGCCCTGCTATGGAACCAAAGTGGTTGAGCTCCCTTGGCACTATTCCCAGGGATGTCTCTTGTCAAAATCAAATCATCCGCGAAGGCACGATTTTGTGTGTGGCCCCTCCAAAGGGTATTCCTGCTGTGCTTTCATTATCCCTTATAGTCGCAAGAAAGGGTTCCTAGTGGAGGGCATACAGGATGGGGGACAGCCGACAGCCCTGTTTTGTGCCCCTTCCCACGTCAACCGGGCCGGAGAGGTGCCAGTTTATCGCAAGCCGGAGGAGTGGGTGCTGATAGTTTGCTTTGACTCTCCCCAAAAGCCGCAGATCAAATCCCATCTTTACCATGGTTGCTAAGAGGAATCCACACTCCACCAGATCAAAGGCTTTCTCGGCATTGACGGCTAGAAGGAGAGCGGGGATAGCCCTCTTCTGGACTTTTTCAGTAAGGTGGGCTATTCTTCTTATATTGTCTCCGGGTCTGTCTTCACTTGATAAAGCCTGATTGGTCTGCATGGACGGGATTGGGGAGGATCGTCTCGAGCCTGGTGGCTTGGATTTTAGTGTGGATTTTCACATCCACATTTATTAATGCGATGGGGCGATATGACCCGCACTCAGCCGGGTCTTTGCCTTTTTCGGGGAGTAATATCACCTTGGTCTCCTCCATTGATTTGGACTGCCTTATGTGATTGAACAGGTTTGCGAGGTGAGGTATTAGTGCTTCTTTGTGAGGTTTGTAGAACTCTGCCACTTAACTGTCAGGGCTCGGGGCTTTGTTGATTGGTAGTGAGTTTATGGCTGTCCTACCCTCATCCCTCGTAATGTCCCCTTCCAGTATGTCCCTTTCCGCTCTTGTTAGCCTATGTAGATTTCCCTCAGGTAAGCTTCTTGGGCTTCTAGGAGTGGGTTGCCGGAGCTGTATAAAGCGGTATAGAATTTCACGAATTCCCTTTCTATGTGTTCCCCTCATGATTGATTTTCAGGATTGTTCTATCCCCCTCCTCTTTCTTCAACATTTTGGCTAGGAGACGGTCTGCTTTGTTGGCTTTGATGTAATACCTTATGCTCTGCCGCCCTTGTTTGTATGGTGTCCAATTGTCCCCTTATCGCCCTGTATTCCCTTTTCATAGCGGGGGTCTGTTTCGTACCCATTTTGGCCATTATCTCTTAAATTCTCTTCTAGGTTGGCTTCCTCCATCTTGCTTTTATCGCTTTCATCCTGCCTCTGATTGTCGCCTTGAGCGCATCCCACCATGTTTGGTAGGAGGTGTCCTCGATTTTGTAGGCCCCAATAAAGCTTTCGATTTCTCCCGTCACTTCTCTCACTAAGGTGAAATCTTTGAAAAGCCGGGCTGGGTATCTCCATTTCCAGAGGCCCAGGGGCCCCCTGTTCCATTTCAATGCTAGGGTCATTGGTGTGTGGTCGGAGAGGATGATCACTCCCAGCGATATGTCAGTGGCATTACCCAAGAGTGAGCTGGATGGATATATATATATATATATATATATATCACACACACAAAGCGCTTACTCACCCAGGAAACTTCGCAAAATTTCCTGTCATTTTGATGGGGGATTTCAATCTGGCCTGGGATCCCACTAAAGACAGGTGCACGAAAACCCCTGGTCCTCCGGTCCTACCCTGCGGGGACCTTAAACGGAAAATCCATGAGCTGGCCCTAGTCGACACATGGAGGCTAATCCAGGGTGATAGCAAAGGATACGACCTTTGAGCATGAGAGTAGATGGTGTATCCTTTGCTATCACCCTGGATTAGCCTCGGTGGTGTTTTGGGCTCCCATTGTGTCCGTTTCTCTGGCCCAGATCTGTGCTAGGGTTCCCTCCTGGGTTTTCTTGACACTTTGGGGGGCACTGGGGTGTCCTTATTTCTGTTTCTGGACATCGCAGGGGGATGGCGCTGTGTGGGGTGTCCCCCGGTGTGATCCGTCTGACTCTGTTGTGCACCCTGATCGCTTCCGACTATGGGCTGTGTTGCATTGGGGGGGGGGGGGGCTCCTGTTTTTGGAGATCTTCCTGGTGCTGCTCAGTCCATGAGGCGCGGGGTGCCTGGTGTCTAGTGGAGGTATAGGGTCTGCGTTAGCTGCGGGGGCCCTCTGAGGTGTGGTGGAGGAGGGCCGGTCCCATGCGGCTGGGTCCATATATGGACAGTAGTGTCTGATGTAGTAATCTCTTCTGGTGCCAGTGACCAGGCCCAGCCCCAGGCTTCGGGTTTGTCGCCTCGGGGTGCTAAGGGAAACAAACTAGGGAGGTGTGTGGCCCTGCGCGCAGCTTGAGAGCGGGACAACCTTGTGGGGGGGAACCGGAGGGCCCTCGTCTAGGCTGGTCTGTGTGGCGTTCTCCCGCCGTGGTTGAGCCAATCCGCCCCGGATGCAGCCTGGGCCCCCCTACACACTCGCTTGTTGTGCCAGGTGTCTGCTGGCTGAGTTCTTCAGATAGTTGCGGGGTGGGATCGGCGCTTGTCTGGTGTTGCCGCCTACGGGGGTGCCCAGCGCAGGGACTCTGACTTGTATTTTTAGCTCTCTTGTGGAGGGGTCTTCCCCCCCCCCCCCACCTCTCTGCTGGGTGCATGGTATTGGGTGAGGAGTTTAGGAACCCTCTCTGCTGCCTCCTGGCAGGTGTAGCTCTCCAGCAAGATTGGCGGCTGGGGAGATGGCGCTGCTAGGTCTTGGGCATCTATTCCTGTCGTTCTGTGGGTGGTGAATGATTGGAGGTGCTAGTTCCTGGGCTCGGGGTGTCCAATGTTCTGACCGCCGGGCCCCCTCTGCTCTTGGGTGTCATTTGAGGTTGCCTCGAGGTCTGTAACACTTCTGGGCCTGGCGCGGGTTCTCGACTCCTTAGCTCTGGAGGAAGGGCGTGCTGGGCAGAGTCCACCGGGGTTGGGGTCTGGTGTATGGAAGGGTATGCTGGACAGTAGGTCCCACAGAGTGCCCCCTATCTGCCTTTTGGGTTTAGGCTGCGTGTCCGTTGCTGGGTCCGCCGGAAATTGACCGGGCGCTTGTTTCAGCCGGGACTCCGCTTTGCCCCTTCCAGAGGTTGCTGTCAGAGGAAGGGGAGTCGGGCAAGAGATGCACCGACCTGTGTGCTCTGCCCATCGTGCAACCCCCAGGTGGGGTGTGAGCTCGTCCCTCACTGGCTCTGCGAGGCATTGGGTGTTGTTGAGGCGGGTTCCGGACATCTCCTCCGCTGCTCCCCGGGGCGGGCTTCACGCAAAAGTGCAGGACCCGGGCCGGTGGTCGGCTGTGGGATGTCGTCTCCCTGCCTATCTCGCACTGATCCTGGCCAATGATTTTCGGCAAGCCAGGTAACAGCTCTGCAGCTCCAGCTATGCCGTCCAGGGGCCCGAGATGTGAAGGACTGGTCCGGTTCCGCTCGTTCGTGGGCTCCCCGCCGAGAGCACCACGGATGCGGCGTGAGGGCCTCGATGCTCTGCAGGTGCCTAGTATTTCTTTCCCTGAGATCTTCAGGGGTTAGAACCGCAGTCGCTGCGGTCCCGTCTGGACCCCGCAACATGTGCCCTAGGCAGTGGCTCCTGGGGAGGGCTTGCTCGACTACTTTAGGGCAACTTCTTTCTACTTCGGTGCGGGAGATCAGGGGACGTGCTGCTTACACTATCGCGGCCATCTTGGAATCCTGAAAAAGGATACTTTTGTCTAGTAAGTAGGCTATTCCCTCGCAAACCAGCAACATTTCTATATCATTCACTTCAGTACTACAATATTTTCTCACTGCCAAGCTACACGGCTGAGCCCTGTTGGATACAGGATTGGTTCCCAGAGCAGAGTGAAAATG
Source organism: Ambystoma mexicanum (assembly GCF_040938575.1). NCBI lineage: Eukaryota > Metazoa > Chordata > Amphibia > Caudata > Ambystomatidae > Ambystoma > Ambystoma mexicanum. Next base: position 545,441,059 of record NC_090923.1, on the reverse strand, counting down.
TCATAGCACATTCCCCGGACGTCGGGAGGAGAGGTGCTATATGATTTTTTGTTAGCTTGCTGTTCTTTGCTTAAATGCCAAGATGCCCTGTGACCAAGTGTTTTCTGTACTTTCATTCCTTCAGGTTGAGAGGTGGCAGACAGTCTCCTGTTTTAAGGGAGTAGCTCCAAGAACACAATATAATTTTTGGAAGCAATATGCCCAGAGAGACACAGAACTGGATGTTCATAGAGCATTTTTTGGCACTATTTAAGCGCTATTTGTTGGCATTTTGTCATTCCATGCTGGCCCCAAGATTTAACATTTTAATTTGGAGCGCTCTCAAGCGCTTTCTGGGTTTCTATGGTTCCAACAGATGGGCCTGCTTGCCAATTTTACTCCCTAAAATCGGCCCAATTACTAACAAATTCAAGTGAGGTGCAACAGCTACCTGTTTTTTCCCCTTTGCACCCTCTCTGGATGCCCTCAAACAAGTGACTTGAACAGCCTATTCCACAAAGAGTATTACTACTGTAGTGCTGCCCCATAAGAATATGACCTGTTTGATGGGGACATTTCTAGTTGGAAAGAATGTTTGAATTGCTTTTCTCCGCCAGACCATGGTCTAGTTCCGGCCCCCGACAAAGGCAACAGACAAAGGCTCCCCCTGACTGAGCCTGGTTGTCTTACTGGGTTCCATGAGGTTGAGCAGGAGCTCCCTCTACCACCAGCTGCAGGAGCAGCCCCATGCAGCCCCAAGCCCTACCTGATGATAGGTTAGCCAGGAGGCTACACCTTTGTTTTTAGGCATCTCCGCCTCTTCATTTCGAAAATCACCTGAATCACTACCTAATTTAAGGCCCTCCGCCTGTGCAGCTTTACTAAGTACATCAGCCGTTTCTGTTTCATGGGCACTGAAAACGAAGTCCACATCTCCTAGATTTGTAAATGCAAAAACACAAGGTTTTTGCAATTTAAAGATGGCCGGCGCCACTCTTTCTACTGATTTTGCTTCTCTGCCAAGCCCCAGAAGCCTGTGATTGGTCGCTTGCTGCCTCTTAACCAACCGGGGTGCACTGGCAGGCGAAAGCCGGCCCCTGGCGAAGGCAACAGACAAAGGCTCCCCCTGACTGAGCCTTGGCCGTGCTTCAGCGCTCGCGTTAACCAGGTGAGATGCCTGCCACTACTGCAACTCATACGTTAAACCCCCTCCTCCATTCTGCAAGTCAACACATTGTGCGTGCTGATTGAGGCCTGCCCCCTTCCCTCCCAGCTATAGCACAGCCACTCTCACTCCACTGCCAAGCAGCACCCAAACCAAATACATGGCTGTGGGCGCATCGCCCCGCTAAAGATTCTCCTCCTACATCAACCCCATGCCTGCATGTAAGACGATACTGTATCCCGTGCTCCACCAATGCTCTGGATTTCAAATGTACCTTATGCTAACGTGCACGGAACTGATTGCCGAATGTCATTTCATATTTTGGTCATGCTAATTTGCTCATCATATGCTGCGCACCGTATTTATAGCTAAACATGCCATGCCTTGCCTCTTTGTCTATGCTTAAATGCTTTACCTGCTTTACTGTTTAATTGGCCAATCCTTCCGCTTCCTGCACACTGGCCTGCACCATGTCCCCAGTAGAAGCTTAGCTAACTTCAGTGTCTCTGGAATTACTAGGCATACCTGTGTGCACCTGACAAGCCACTGCCTCCTCTTGCCAGATCCTTCGCCCTGCACCCTAGCACTGATCACCTGCATGTGAATCGCCAGCTGACTAGCAGCCATTGACCCATTACCAAAAATCGATTCCATCCGCGTGGTGTACACCATAGAAAATGATCTTAAACACTGTACCAGCTTACTTTGTTTCCCGCATCTAGCCACTGTGCTAGCTTACTTTAAAAATGGAATCTAGGCATTGTGTCTGCTTACTTTGTATCTCAAACCTAGGTATTGTGTGAGCTTACTCTGTATCTCGAACCTAGGTATTGTCAGCTTACTTTGTATCCCGCATCTAGCCATTGTGCTAGCTCACTTTAAAAATCGAATCTAGGCATTGTGTCAGCTAACTTTGTATCTCAAACCAAGGTATTGTGTCAGCTTACTTTGTATCCCGAATCTAGGCATTGTGTCAGCTTACTTTAAAAAAAGTCCTCCGTGTACATCCTAGCCACATATGCAGCATCTGCTGATTGCCAACCAGGCCACACACCACAATATAATGTTCCTACCAGGCATCTATTCAATACTGTTGAGAATCGGTCTCCACCTTATTAATTCTTCATGCCTGCCTAGCTCCACCCTGAGCTTGGCCACCATTGGCACCACCCCACCACCACCCATAGAGCCCTACGCCACAACCATGCTGCCCCAATTCTCCCTACGATGTAGCTTCTCCGAAAGAAATACCCGATTACGGTCCAGACTACCTAAACTGTACGAGCCTCGAGTCAGGGACTCGATCCAGTCCAAACTGACTAACCGTTCCAATACCATCAGCACCTGTGCCAAACTTACGTTGGAAAGACCCAAGTCCAGCCCACCAACTATTACGCCCAAACACAAAGCTTACAACACAGCCACCATCCCCACCCCCATTAAGACTACTGCCGCAACTATAAAAGGCGCCCTCATTAACGCACGCTCTATAATAGCCCATGCTACAGATATAGCGGACCTCATTCTAGCAGCAGATCTAGATTTCCTAGCCATAACCGAGTCCTGGCTCCACGCAGCCACAGGACCAGCTCTCTCGTTAGCCATCCCCGACGACTACACCACCCTCCAAGCGGATAGAACAGAATCTAGAGGTGGTGGCCTGGCCGTAATTGCCAAAACAAACCTCAATGTTAGACTTGACTCCTCAACCCACCTCCCATTATGTGAATCACTCACAGCTAAGCTGCCTACTATTAACTCCCAAACGATATCCATCCACTTACTCTACCGACCTTCCGGACCCTTAGGATCCTTCGACAAAGACCTTAGCACCATCCTCACCAATAACCTAAAAAACTCCTCCCAGAGCCTTCTCCTAGGGGTCCTCAACCTAGGCTTTAAAGACCCCAAAGATCACCAGGCTACCCTCGTCAACAATACTCTCTCTGAATTAGGCTTTACCCAAAAAGTATCTGGCCACACCCATAACAAAGGGAGAACCCTTGACTAGGTAGCAGACTACAACTGTGCGGCCTCCATCACTAATAACTCCCCTCAACCTTGGTCTGACCACCATCTCTCCTTTACCCTCGAAGCTTCGAGCCCCATCACCAACAACGTGCTAGCCTCAGCCATCCCCACGAAAAGTAAGAAAAATATCACAGTGGAAAAACTGATCCCTCTCATCCTCCCTACACTTAACCAATTCCCTGCCACTTCCAACCCCCACGCCCTTGTTGAAGGCTATAACAAAATCATACGCACAGCCTTAAACTCCATTGCACCATTAAAATTAAGAAAATGTAAACCGAAAAAGCATCTCAACCATTGGTTCTCTAATCACCTTAAAACTCTTAGATTAGAAAAACACAAAAAGGAACAAGCCTGGAGACAATCTCCCACAGACCACAACAAAATACTGCTCAATAAAATAAGGTCCAACTACAAAAAAGAAATCTTAGCTGCCAAACAAGAGTCTTACAACCAGAGAATTGCACAATCCAACTCCAGCACCAAAGAGTTGTTTACGATCATTAAAGAACTGGAAACACCTGTGCTAACTCCAGACACTTGCTTGAAGGACAAACAATGGTGCACCAGTGTCCAAAATGCCCTAAACAATAAAGTCACAGGCCTTCAAACTAAAATAAATTAAAAACAAGAAAGATTCCATAGCCAAACCAACCAACCCCACTAACGTGACCCCGCGTCCCACGCCCCAACACCCTCTGCCCAACCCCTCTCGCTTTAGCTTCTCCAAAGTCTCCACTCTTGAAGTGGAAAAAATCATTCTCAGTCTAAAACCATCCTACTGTCAGGGCAACCTTTGCCCCCCCCCCCTCCTCAAATTATTAAAGATGCGGCAAGAGACCTCTCACCATTCATCACAAGACTCATCAACGCCTCCTTCTCCTCAGGTACCGTCTCCAGCAACCTCAGAGTCCTGGGTCCTCCCCCCTTCTCAAAAAGCCCTCTCTTGACCCCTCCATTCCCACCAACTACAGACCCATTACCACCGTCCCCTTCCTGCTCAAGATATTAGACAAGACAGCCGACCAGCAAATCCAAATATTCCTTGAAATAAACCATCTCCTCAGTATTCGGCAATCAGGCTTCAGACCCCAACACGGGACAGAAACATCCCTTATCGACCTGAAGGCTCAAATTGACACTCTTAGAGACAATGGGAAAACTGCCTTATTGCTCCTCCTAGACCTCTCTGCGGCATTTGATCTGGTTGATCACAAAATCTTATGCAATCACCTGGACTCAGCTGCCCACTTTTCCCAAGAAGACATCGGCTGGATCGAGTCATTCCTCAGCAACAGATCCATGCGTGTCTTCTCCACCACAGCTGCCGCCGACCCCCATCCCCATTACATGCGGAGTCCCCCAGGACTCATGCGTCTCCCCTACACTGTACAACGTGTTCACAAAGCCCCTGTTTGATGATCTAGATGGTCTAGGTATCACCTACACTAATTATGTCGATGATACCCAGATCCTCATCCCGTTGACGGGAGATTACAACCATGATTTGGCCTTGGTGAACAAGGTGTACCTCATCATCCAGGCATGGATGGCATCTCACAGTCTATGCCTGAATGATGAGAAGACTGGACTCATCTTACTTGGCTCCACCGCAAACCTAACCAAATTGGACCCCAACTACACCAGCTTCATAATAGACGGGAACCTGATTAAAGTAGCTAAGAAAGTGAAAACCTTAGGAATATACATTGACTCCTCCCTCTCCTTCCATAAACCGGTTAGCTCCATGGCATCCTCCACGGCCTACACATGTAAGCTTATAAGAGCAGCCAAACCCTTCCTATCCACCCAGAGCTGCATTACATTAGCCAGAGCCCTTGTATTATCAAAACTGGACTATTGTAATGCCTTTTACGTAGGAGCTAGCAAACAGGTTACCAACAAAATACAGACGCTACAAAACAATGCTCTCAGAGCAGCGCTTAGCATCCCCAAGAAAGAACACATCTCTAACATTAGGAGATCCCATAACTGGCTCAACACTATAGATACAACCCTGCTCAAAGTAGCCTCACTAACACACAAATGCCTCAACAACGCTGCCCCCCGCTACTTTGTCGATAGAATAAGTAAACATATGTCCAACAGACCTACTAGAACCTCCAACGCCAACCTACTCACTGTTCCCAGGTTCAAACGCACTAAAATGGGTGGCAACAGCTTCCAGGTGAAAGCAGCCCAGCATTGGAACTCCCTACCACCCTCTCTAAGGACACCCCAAACCTTCTCACACTTTAGACGCAACTACATACATTGGATAAAGAACAATGACCGCTAATTCCATCCTACCCACCTCCGTTACCCACTATGTAAATATGTATACTTGTAAATCTGCAAACCTTTGTCTTTATTGTGACTGCTCTAACCATCTTTGATCCTATTGTAATTATTGTAACATGTAACTAAGCTGTTAATAACCTTGTTGCTCCTGTGCCCTCATACCCTCGGGTTTGGTGCGCAATACAAATGAATGAATAAACTAAACTAAACAATATGCTCTTGTCTGGACAAACCTTTGGGCTGTAAGACCACAACAGTGGTGGTCAGCACAGTATAAAAGCTTATCAAAATAACAAGAAACATGTATACCTTTTGTTTGAAATTAAAAAGTTCTCACTTGCCTAGAAATGCACCACCCTAAATGTTGCTACCAACTTCCCTAAATAGGGAGTATAGTACATTTTAAATTGTGCTTCTCTAGAAAAGAACTCCATGAAAGACTGTGCTGACGCTCAGTCGAGAGACCTAACTGGAATGGATGGCATATCTGATCCAACAAAGGGTCACTCTTTCAGGCCTCCAACGTCCTCTGTTCCTGCGCTGGGATTCTTTCAACATTCATAGGACTCTTGATCAGGAGCTTGGTGTAGTGGTTTGTGTAACTCTACAAGTTGTCTGGTGGCCCTTTCAAGGATCTTTGCCACCCTCTGAAAGGTTTCATGGTGGAAATGTGGATTCCTGCTGAATGACCACTGCGACTGTCTGACCAGTGAATAGGTTTTCATTTGAAGTTTGTTGGAGAGTGACCAGCAAAGTGTTGTGCGATTGGGTGGACCTCACGATCCCTCACTCTAGGGTAAGGTGGTCCTACTACAGTTAATGCAGATTGTAAGCTATCCTTTGATTCACCTGCTTCCAAAAATAGAAGCTCTAGACAGTTGCATGCTGCATTGGAACCTCTTGTGCAACCTGCAGGGCTTGGGAATGGGACAATGCCGTGTGCCAAGCTTGAAACCTCACCGACTAGGCCCTTCTTCATTCGGAGGGCGATGAAACTTGTACCATCAGTAGTTAACATTTAAACTGATTTAATCCTGAGCTTGGAAGTGGTACATCTAAATTAAGCTCTATATAAATCACCCAAGTATAATTATATGATGTAAGTATCCCAACATTTTGAAATGCCTTGTAATGTGTGCTGGTTGCTGTTGTCTGATGGTAAAAGCTGGCCATTTCTTTGAATACCTGGCAACGATGCAAGTTCCTTACTGTATGATAATACTTGTAATAGGTTTTATATCAATATATCCTGTTAAAACCTTTGAAATGATGGTAACTTGGACATGCAATTGTAAAGCTAGACAAATCGTGAACGTGCATGGGCCGGTGATCTCAATACCTAAAGTATCAAGAAAAAAAACCTTTTCACCGGACACATGTAAAGTCTGTTGACTTTGTGGTTAATTGTTGCTACAATCATTATTTTCTACCTTTTGGGTGTGTTTGTCTGATTTACTGTGAAAAAATGCCTGTGCGCACACACCCCCAACCCGTCCTCCCACCCATAAGGAAGAAATACCCTTAATTGCAATCCCCCTGCGCCTTCAACACTTCTGCTTTTTCTAACTGCTGACCCCTTTGCTAATGCTTGCTTTTTCCCCCATACTAATTTACTGTTTTTGCCTCCCAGTAAAGAACATAGTTTGGAAATGTTGCTCCATGTCACCTGAGCATGTGTTCCCATTCCTGGGCTTTCGAGTAACATCAATGCATTCTGGGGGGTTGTAGTCTTTTGTTTCAACTGGAATAACATACTAGAAAATAATGTTTTTCAAAAGTAAACGCCAGTGGTGTTCAGATTACATGGAGTCACTCATTTGATTACCCTAAAACATTCCACAAACAACAAAATGAGCCTAGTCCCCTTCTAAAATACCATAGAGTAATGCCAATGTCTCTCCTCCCCCTCATATTACGCCTTCCTTTGGCCATTTACTTTGGTAACCCACTCCTGCCCCCACAGGCTCACTATTTCTGGCGCTTTAGATTAAATCCAGCAAAAATAGGAAAAAAGCAGTCCTGCCAGTTTACCATAAACGACCAACCTTCCATTCTGGAAATGTTCACTCTGAGCATGATTTGTTTCACAGTGTTAATTTGTTAAGTGGGTGCTTTCCCTAAAAAATTAAAAAAAAATGTTTTTAAAAAGTGCAGCAGAGTATTAAGCCATTCAGTGCTGGTCATTGGGCCAGCTCTCGGCGAATCAGAGATCCGGCACCAGATGTGTAGCCGGATCTCGGGATCTGGCCAGAGTCGGCCGCCCAAGCCCAGGAACCGCGCTGGAATACTATTTATCCGGGACGGCAGCATTGCCTTTTACCGCTGGCTTTGGCACTGGTGTGTAATGCACAATGCTTGCTACATGTACAACTGAAAGGAATCAGTTGTGCATGTAGCAGCATTGTGCATTACACACCAGTGCCAAAGCCGGCGGTAAAAGGCAATACAGCTGTCATGGGTGCTTTTTTTTTTAAAAAAAAAAATGTATTCCAGCATTGCTGGATGCAAAAACAGTTATGAACCAAATAAATGTCCCAATTCGCAGAAGTGTTTTATGACAAAACCCCCGTGGGAAACGCTCTGTGAATTAGGCCCAAAGATTAATTTGATCGGATGTCCACTACCAGCCCTGCCCCTCTAGAGCACGCTCGGGCACCGCCACCCAAACTCCTCCCCCACCCCGGCCCTTGTGTGATTCCCGCACCACATTTTTTCCATTTCCACTACTTGAAGCCATTAGCTGCATTGTGGGAGGTAGATGGAAATGGGCAGCGCAGGCCTTTGTTTCCCTACCTCTGTCCGTGTTGTGCTCAACGATGTTAAATTCTCTGCTCCGTCCTCTTACAGGTGGGAGATTCACACGCTACCTGCTGCTCCTTGCTCCCAACTATGCCCTGGACAGTTGCCTGGTTAGTCCGCCCCTAGAAACTAGCCAGCTCTAGACCGACAGCTGTCGGTACCAGCAGGAGGAGACACATTGTAGTATCACTGTATGTAGCCTTGAGCCTCACCCTCGCTTACCTGGGAGACGAGGGCCTGTACGTGGCCCTGGCAATGCTTACCCCCTTCCCCCTCCACACCAATCCCCAACAGCAATAGTACTGAAAGCTGCCTGGACTCTACTTAAAATCACAAAGGAGGTTGGTCTTCACCTGTGGCTAGTCTTGAGGCCTTCTAGAAGCTTTATGGTGATCACCATTGTCATGTTTGTGGCTGAATGCCTCATGTGCATAGGCGACCCTAGGAGGTAGCAAAGAGTGCCATTTGTTTCACCTCATCCCCAATTGCTACTTACCCCAAGTCCCTCCTAATTGGTGCCCTCTGTCAATTCGCACTTTAAGGAGTGTTTAAGATGCTCCTTTGACCAGCAGTCAATCTTTTTTTTACAGCCGTTTTGTTTTCTAAGCCTGTTCTTGTTTCGGGCCTGAAGCAGACACCACGGGAATAGATGGGCCATAAATATCAATGGGGCGGGGCCCATATATGTTAAAAGCGGGCTTGCCACTTGCTTGACAAACTACTGTTTTCTAAATGTGCAGCCTTGTATGTCATTGAAATGACAAAAAAGACCTGTCCAAAGTGAAACATGCTTCTTAAATGTAAATCCACCAGCTTTCTTTAAACCGTGTTTAGTTTTTTTTATGGACTTGCCCCACAAATACCCAGTGATTTTGATGCCCTTTCCTTTGAGTTTTATCAAAGGGCATGCATGCTTCTAAAGATATTTACTACTAGTCATTCAAAAACTGACCGCAGTAATTGCGGAAACTGAACCATGTGTTCATGAGTGCCAACTTTTGATTTTCACTATGGGGTAGATATTTCCACAACCTGAATATGAACAAACGTTCATCACAACCCATCCTCTGTCCAAACGGTGAATGTTACAGCACCTATTTTAAAAATATTTTTTTATAAGGAATTGGAAAAAGCCGAATGATTTACAGCCAGCTTTAAATATTTTGGGGCTGATTCATGGAATTATTTGCGCCGAAAAACGCGGATTTGTGCGCCATTCTGCCCGAAAATACCGGTTTAACCAATGGGGATTTGCAGGCAGAAAGGCGCACAGATCCCGAGTTTCGGCGCAAATAATTCCATGAATCGGCCCCATAACTTTTCAGAAACTGTCACTCGACCTGCTGAGCTACCTTGGTAGCTTTCTACTTTAGGACGTGTCTGTGACAAAATGACACTTGCCCTGCAGGAATGAAAGGATGAGTTAGTAGTACAACCACCTACTTAGTCCTCAGACTTCGCCAAACCAACAATGATCCAATCATAAAGGTAAAACGGACACAGTTGAGCGATGTACCTCCTATGCCTTTTGTGGTAATGTGTGCCAATGGAAGGCTGTACTCTTGAGGAGTGTGAATGTGATTCAGTAGCAACCATAAACCGCAAAGTCTAACAGTCCAACATAAAGGGAATGTCCAATCAAGGCTCTATAAAAATATATAGATATTTTAATTAAACACACCATCTGCAAGAAAACGAAATAGAAACGCTGTACAAAAGCCAACCCTGATGAAAGAAGCACTTTGGGCAAGAATACGTAGATGACGGACAATTCAGTGATCACAATGTTCTTTTAAAACGATGTGTCTTGCAAGAAAAAGGTGCACAAGTGACCTAACCAGTTCCTAGGTTCCAAAATGGACCAGGTGGCAGTTATGAGTCAATAGAACGTTCTTGGCGGTTCGACAGTGGGGAACCAGGCTTCTCTCTGCTATTCAAGCGTTCCAAGCTGCTCTATTCCGGTGGCCGCGTTCTAGGCTGGGAGCGGTGTTGGGGAGGGGTCGAAAAGGAGCTTGTTGTGGTTCAATGGTGATGCTTGAAGAGCGGATTGCGAGGCTACCAGGGTCTGTTTAACGGCTGATTCGATGGTGAAGATGCTGGTGACTGAATGTATTGTTCTTCGTGATTTGTTTAAAGCATTTGAAGGGCTTTGGATCATGAGGACCACCAAAGTCAGTTTGACGGTCTATTAAGCCGTGAAGATACTGGAGAATGGGTGTGCAGGTCGGTTCGATGCGGCATCTGCTGGTCAGGGCGCGATGATCTACCAGGACCAGTTAGACTGGTGAAGAAGATGGGCAACCAAGATCCTTGCAGGGTGACCAGTGGTTTGAAGGTGGCAGATGCAGCAAAGAGCTTGTGATTCGCGCTGAGGTAACAAGCAGCTCAGCAAACAGTGCGGTGTCAAACAGCTTCAAATGTGCAGTTCGAGTTTAAAGAGCTTGGTGAGTGCCAAAGGCAGCTCTGGAGTTTCCTGATGGCTCAATGCGTTTGGGCGGGCTTGGACCATGGATCGCAGCGGTTCAATGGCGGGAATGCAGGAATACAGGCTGTCTTGGCTGTCTGGTCCTACAAGCCCATCTCGTGGGTCTCATGGACAAGTGTAGTCCTTGTTATTGGGCTCCCAAGGCAAGGGAGGCTGGTGTGCACTTTCATGGGTCCTAAACAACTATGAGCTCCCGGGCAGCAGTGTGACTGGCAGAGAGGCAGGTCTTCTAGCAGCAGGTTCACAAAAATGTGCTCTGCGGATGGATAGAGAACAGAGCCCACCTCTGCCTTGGACACTGTCTTCAACTCACTGGTGGAGAGAGGAAGTCGACCTCATCAGAGGTCCAACTAAATTCTTCCTTGGGTGTTTGTCCCTAAGTGAATCTGGGAAGGGATGGGAGACTCACTATTTTAAAGGCAGTCTACAGGGGACTGGACAAAAGCAAGCCTGCTTAAGGGCCCATTCTCTGCTTGGGAAGAAATTAACTTTGCCTTATGACATCACACCCAAAGTGCTTTGTGCTATGGGAAGTGGAGAGGAGAGGAAGGCGGTGGAACCTTCCACCAGCTTGTAAAATGTTCTGCACTAATACCTTCTCTGTGGAATCCAAGGCCCTTTTGGTATGCAGCTGTCATGGCACACCCCCCATCAAAATCAGATGGGGCCAAACAGACACGCTATGCAGGCCTCACACACCTGATAGGCCTCCACCACCTAAACCCAGCACCCATTAGGTCCTGGATAAAACTGGTGCAGATGTGGAGAAAAGCCTGTAGCTACATATGCACAACGTGACCAAAGCCTATGAGTCAACTGAGCTTGCAATCCCGCCGGATCTTGTGATCTTGTCTGCCATCTTGGATCTGAGACTATTTAAGCCTCGCCCCACAACTGGCACCTTGCTTTGTATTCTTTATACAATGCTGCACCAGAACACTGGAGACTTCTCGCTCAACACCCACCTGGACTGGAATCACTAACCTGAAGTCATCAACCGTATCCGGCGATCCTCTCTAAGACAACTCTTACTTAGAATTTCCCCCCACCCCCTGTTCTGCTACTTATCCGGGATCTGAAAGTTATAGGCATGAACACTGCATTTACTTTAGGCACGACCATCGTACTCAAGTGAATTGGACATTGGGAGGTTGAACAGGGGTTTTCAACTCCCAGCTAAAGCGAACAGCGTCAGGACTGTGTTTTCTAGGGATAGCGATGCTGCCCCAAAAAGCTTGAAGATTTTCTCCACTCTGCACATAGGCACAAAGGGGATTTTAGTGGTGGGTGTACTGGGGGAGGGTGCACTAATATGAACATAGTTAAACAGTATTATTCTGTTTTGTAGGCATCGTACCTAGAGACTTGGAGAGGAGCATGCTAACCATTCACACAAGGCAGGGAGGAAGATGCCAACCGACTCCACCCCTCCCACGCAGATGCCAATTCCCTGTTTCAGTAGATCTGTGGTATCCATGAGTGAGTGGTTGGGACTTCCCGGTGACCCCTAAAGGCCAAGTACTCCAAGTGAGCATTACAGGAGCACCCTGGTGTGATGCTACTTCTTTTGTGAATGGGTGTACCCCTTGATTCCTGTTAACAAGAAAGCTTACTGTGGAGTGGCTGGCTCTATGGGGAGTGTGGTACCTGCCCTCAAAAGGAGCCAATAGAGGCAACCCCCAGGCTACAGTCTTGTTTGCAGCTGCAAGGACAGCCTGGAAGGGGCTAGGGGGGCGGAATACACATTACACCTCTACAGATGATCTGGGCTCTTAGGGCTGACACGTGTGATATCAGTTTGAAGTGGTTATAATAATTATGACAAATGCCATCTGCCATTCCCTAATTCTGGTATGGCTGATATTTAAAGTTTACCGTGGCACCAGGAAAATAAACTCACAATTATGGTATTTTGCCACAGAGGTGCATATCTTAAATGCAACCAATGTGCAACAGGGACTTGGCTGTCACTGCAGCTGTCAAGTTGGTACCTGTGGCCTGAACCTGCATTGTGCCACAGTAGTGCAGGGGGCTTCAGATCAGGCTACTGATTCAGCCAGACACACACACGGGTACTATGTTTTTGGTATAGAATTGGTGGAGAGGGGGAGACCACCCTTTCTGGGAGAGAATTACCCACATTTGTGATTTAAATAAACATTTTAAAAGCCAGGGCTTCTATGCCCTTGCTAGATGGCAATCCTTCAGTGTCACGCTACTGTCAAAGAATTCAGTATTGGATATGGATCCATGATTGTGCTCAAAATTACTCCATTAACAACAGTGTAGTTCATGTACATGAATTTAAAGCCAATAGGGCTTCATCTCCAAACACACTAACTTTGCACACAGTCTGATAAAGGATGTACACAGAACCTGAAAATTGGAAACCTCTTTACAGGGGTAAAGTGAGGTTCCTGTCCGCATTGCCAATGTACTAAGAGTGCCATTGCCCAATGTCCCCCTGTACTCTGGATCACATCTGTAAACGGACTGCCTTTGATTTCATATCAGTTGAAACTGAGCTATGAGTGATATCTCTTCCGTTAAACTGACTGATTTTGACAGTGGATTATTTCAGTGATGTCTGTTTTAGTTAAAAACACCTAGTATTTTGTTGCGTGTGGTTTATTAGCTGGTTGTACTTTGAGAGATATCTTCTCATGAAAGGTTTCTGGTTTCTTGCTTGTATGCACACACTACACAACAACAAGCTGCATGCCTTTATCAAACAACTAAGAGCAGGTGACTATCGTACGTATAAACCAATGGGAAGATTAAAGACGTTTCATATTAGCGCATGTCATGTGTGAGATGCTAAACTAGTTCTCGGGATGAGTTGCGTGAGGCAGGGGCTGGTGAGTAATGGATGGTTTCTGGAGAGGGCCGCGCCAGTGTGCTGCCGGAGTCGCCTTTTTAATGGTGAAATCTCATCTGCATGGGGAGGGGGCTGCTGAGAGAGGGGAGAAAATTGGGGAGGGGAGTAATGGGCGGAGGAGTGGGAGAAAATTGGGGAGGGGAGTAATGGGCGGAGGAGTGGGGTATGGTGTGGTACGTCTGGGCTGGCATGGCAGGGTGAGGAGTGAAAACTAGAATCAGTGGTGATGGCCTGCTGGAAGGGGAGGCAAAAGGTAAAATTCAGGGCCATGTACTCTATGAGCAGTGTGATCCCCAGGGTTGATTATTTCGACTACCTGGGGGTCAGATTATCCTATTTTTTGTGCCCCAGGCCATATTACAAAACAGGCTGTCGGTTTTAAACCAACTCTGGGAGGGGTCTTAAGCGTTTTGTTAAATTTCAGGGCCAAACCAGTCGACCTGATACTCAAATTGTATAATGGTAAAGCAGCCTTGGTTGCCAGATTTGGGATGGAGCTGTGGAGCTATTCCAATGTTTCCCCCATACAAATTGTGGAAAATCACTTTTTGAAGAAAATATTGGGCCTGTCGCCATCAGCGCCATGTTTTGTTGTATATATGGCGTTGGGCTGCAGTCCAATTCGAGATGTGGTTGGTTAAGATTAATGGGTTCCGAGAGAGCTAACCTCTCCCATGAGTTGATTACTTTTATGATATCTAGGGATGTTGGGGGTAAAGTTCAGTGGCTATGCCATATTAAGAAACAACTGAGGGCCATTGACATTACACATTATTTCCTTTTTTGGCACGAAGAATAAAGCTGAGGATGAAGGAGACTTGGAAGGACGAATAAAGCCATTAGCAAGGTATTGGTCCAATTATTGCCGTAGGTGACGATTTTCAGGTTCCGTGAGGGCGTAGATTCTACTGCATGGGGGTTGTGCACTGGGTAGGAGGTTGATTTGACAATTGTATGATCTGTGAGGTGGTAATGTATTGGCCTGTTCTTTTTGAAAAACATCCTGAAATTCTTGGTATTCCTGAGGTAACTGCACGATTGGGTTAACGACTGGAGCCAGGCCTTTGTTCAAAGTTTTCTCTGGGTAACAGGTGTGTGCACAATCCAGGAAGGTTATTCTCCTCTCTCGCCAATCTATACAAGGATTATGTGTTTCCAACCGTGGCATCCCCAGTATTATCTGGAACTGTGGGGCTTTGATTAGATCAAACACAATAGTCTCTCGATGCCCATCTTGACTCAACAGTGTCATCTCTGTAGTGGAATGAGTTACAGGCCCCGAGGCAATCTCAGTTCCATCAACTGTGGTGATGACATCCGAAGTGGTCTTTTTGCAAAGAGGTAGATTCATCCTTGACACCAATTCGTGGTCCATATAGTTTCCTACGGCCCCACTATCTATGTATGCCCTTACTGCGTGCATACGTGATGGCTGCCTGGGATCAAGTAGGACCATTGGGATGATCAGATGCGAGGTCTGAGTGTCCTTCTTTAAGCTCGGCAAGCGGAACTCTACGCTTGTCGGGCGTGGTCGTTTCCCGAATCAGGCTCAATGTGGCTTTTATCAGCAACTCCTACCACCTTCTTGGGTGGTTTTGTAGGGCAATCCCGTAGAAAATGTCCTGAGGTTCCACAGTACAGACACAACTGCATCTGTCGTCTTCTTTCTCTTTCCTTTTGAGTTAAGGATCCCCCCCCCCCGATCTGCATAGGTTCAGATGCATCTGTTCCTTTGGGGGCAACGTTGGGTTTAACCAATACCCGGTTCTCGAACTTGGCTCGATCAGTCTTTCGGTTCTGAAGTCGGTGGTCTAGCTGGACCACTAAGTCTATAAATTCTGTGCAATCCTGAGGTGGGTTCACAACTTGAGCCAAGACATCTTTGAGTTCTCCTCGAAGTCCACGATGAAACAATGTAATTTGTTTTTCCTCCGGCCACCCGGTTTCCACCACCAACCTATTGAAGGTTGCAATATAGGTTAGCAGATCCTGGTTACCTTGTCGTAAGGATAACATTTTGTTGTCCAGGGCTTGACCCTATGCGTGTCTGGCGAATAGTTTTTCTATGCTCCTTTTAAAACCCTGAAAATCCCGGAGAAGAGGGTCATCCTGGTTGACTAATGGAATGGACCAATCCGCTGCGCTGCCACTAAGATATGACAATACAAAGGCTACTTTGGCTTGGTCATTTGGAAAGGCTCCCGGTCTGAATAAAAAGTGCAAGCGGCATTGGTTCATAAATACGGCGAACCTTTTGGGGTCCCCAGCAAAGCGTTCGGGTGGAGCTAACGGAAAATTTCCTGATAAAACCACTTGCACTGGATTGCTTGATGAAACGGGGGTTGGGTTTCCCCCATATCCAGGTAGGGGCGTTTACCCAGCTTGGTTTTGCAGTAGTTGCCTAGCCAGATCATCCGTGCGCTCCTTTGAGACAATCAGTTCTCTCCTGAGGGCATTAGTCTCTTGGCACCGGCCACAGGGGTGTCGATCGGACCCGGACAGCTGCGGTCTCCTTCAACGTGATGCGTAGTGCAGAGATGACTGTCTGGACTGGCCTGCCTAGTCTTGTCTGCTGGACCCGAAGAAGTATTTTCCTGCAAGTGGAGACAGGGATTAACCACCTGTGGGTTTTAGTGATGGCCTCCCAGCTGTTCTCGCTCTCCCCCACTAATCACCTCCGATATCCCCTTAGTAACCTCACCTTATGTTCGTAAAAGATGAGCTCTCTATCCTGCGTGTCTTGCAGGGGTGCGTAGATACCAGTTACTTAACTGGTTTGAAGGCGGTAAGTATTGACTCTGAAGTCCCTGGCGGGATTGGCAAGTATCAAGTTCAAAGAGTTCAATGTGCCCGATGTTCACTCTTGTCCCCTTCCTTCCTTAAGTTGCAACTGAGTTCGTGAGAAGGTCTCGTAGCTGCTGCTGGCGTTCAGGTAAGAGTCTGAGTTACCCAACGCTGTCCGGTAACTATTGCATGCGTTAACGTGTTGTTTTTCGGCATATGAAAATGTGGAGAGTTATGGAATAATACCGCCAGTGGTAAGTCTATGGTGGTAAGAGGTTGTATTTTTTGATTCCCTTGGCTCACCTTGTTTTTTCTTGTGTCCCCTAGGTGCCGGATTACGGCGAAGAAATGATGGAGACAGTGCCGGATCGAAAGATGCTGTGAGAACTGGCAAGTATGGCGCTGTGCTGGAGCTGGCGAAGCGACGCGTGCAGGACTGATGTACTTTCAAGGTCCGGAGATGAAATGGTTCTGGAATTAGGTGAGGAATTTGAAATAAGTTCGTTTTCTAACCTTGTCCTTATCTTCTTCTTTATTCTAGGAGCTCTGGATTCGAGGCGGGCGTGGCAGAAGACTGGGTGCTGGCTGCAGGCACGCGGGCGTGGCAGAAGACTGGATGCTGGCTGCAGGCACGGTGAGCGTCACGCTGCTGGATGCAGAATAACGCGAAGCATGTGCTGCTGTTCGGGTGTGGTTTAAATAGCCTCCAAAGTAGTTCCAGGTAAGAAGTTCCCTAGAGCCACGCCCGAGTAAAAAATAGTCCCTGTAACAAAATAGTCCCATCCAGGCCTCATGTAGGCTTGGACTCTTTTGCAGCATGGTCTGCATCAGGTAAGTAAAGTCTATGAGCCTGGTGCCTATGGCGCCAGGACTGATTTCTATGATGAGCCTGGCGCCTAAGGTGCCAGGACTGAACCCAGACAGCCCCTAGCCGGGCTGTTGAGGTTTAAACAAATGTCTGGATGCCTGCTCCCGGAGCTGAGGGCCTTGGTCCTGATGCCTGGTGGTAGGCATCATGACAGCTATGTGGTCACTCTAGTCGACTGCAACCCCCACTGATACACAACTTCAAACCTTTAAGCAGTAGTTTGGGGGTAGAAGGGCCTGGCTAACAAAAGATAATATAAAAGCTTTATAGGCAGGATTATTGCAAGATCACCACCCTCAGATAAAATGAGGTTTATTACTGCACAGCACCAATTTGTACTGTGCGGACCAGAAGGAGTGCGTTTTAAGGATTTAATTGTAATTATAAAGAAAATGGCTTGCTTTCCCTTTTGCTACAGGGATGGCCCTTGCCTACAAAAATGAACTAAGGTTGCCTGTCCGTCATCAAAAGTCCAAACAAAATGGCTTTGGTCCAAAACCTTCTTCAAACTACCCATACCACTATAGCGAACAACTAAATAAGACCAGAATGTTCCGCTTCTGGTAACTTTCCTTTAGCCGGACTCGCTGGGCTTTTTCTCAAGGTGAAAGGTCGGAGCTCCAGGAAACAACACAAAGTTCTTGTAATGCAAAATGAAGGGGTTTAAAGTCAATAAAAGAAAGTCTCTTAAGCTTCGTAGGGCACTTCTCATTCGACTTCACAGTTCTTGTTATAGGTAAACTGGTTTAGCCCCTTTGGGGCTCTGGATCCCTCTTGAAGCCTTCTTGCACCTCTTTTGACCAGCTTTCTAACTTTAAATCCCCTAGATTTGTTAAGTTTCACACTGTCTTTGATAGGGCGTTCTTGACCCTCTTGATGTATCATGTACAACAACTTCAGTGGCCTCTCCAACGGCTTAATCTTCAGGTTTCTCAGGTTATCGTAACGTACCTTAATGTCTACTTTGGTCCACTTTCGTACTGTTTCTGCTAGAGTATTCCTGTCCTTCTTGGACCGCTATAGTTAATACTCTTGTACTTTCTCAGAAGGTTTGTAGTTGGGTGTGTTTCATGCACTCATAAGCTGCTTTCACATTCATATCAATTTGTTTCTCATTGTCTCTCATAGGGCGCAGTCGCCCCCCTTTTATGCTTTTATCAAAAATCTTTTGTGGGCTCTCCCAAAGTCTCATTTCCATGTCTCTTATAGGGCGCGGCCGGGCCCCTTCTATACTCGTCATACCAATCTTGTGGACTCTCGCAAGGCCGATAATTTGTGTTTCTCAGGTTCCCATAACCAGTATTGTAGCATGTTTCATACAGTTTGTTCAATTCCAGTTGCCTCCCCCTTTCCTGCAACACCCGGGTTCCATCTCTTAGGTTGGGTTTCTTCACAGGACTTGGCGTCAGGATCTCTCGTTCTTGGGTCTACTACCGACTTGCTCTCCGTTTCTGATTCGGTAGGCTCTGCACATGTCGGCAGATCAGAGGTTTCTTTCCTCCCAGATTTGACTGGTCTCTGCGTTGTTTAGCGGGTCCCGGACCCACCATGGCTTTCTCGTGGACACGGCACCAAGCAGGACTTTGTCAGACTCTGCCCCATCAGCGGTTGCTCCACTGTTAGTTGTAGCAGGCTTCTGGCGTTCTCTCGCTCTCGGGCTGCTTGTTCAGCAACTCTGCCCCTTGAGGACCTAGCTACGTCAGACACTCTCCCCTTCTTACGGTTCTCTCTTTGATTCAAAGCTTCTCTTGGTTTTAAGTGGGTGTATCCTTCGTCTTTGACAGTGAAGTTCAGGCGAGATCCAATATTACCTGAAACGTAAAAGATTGATGAAATGTCACTACTTGGTGGGTTCAAAACAGAAGTTGTTCTCTGGACCGGGAGTTCCTTATTGGAATGGAAGACCTTGTCCCCAAGAGGGGTGTCACACTCAGTGAGTTATCACTTGTCCAGACCCCTCCCAAGGGGGCTTGGTTGGCTCTCGTCCCTAGCCTCAAAGAAGTGGCACCCCCTGGGGAGGACGAATACCCTAGATTTGTCATGGGCAGTAGAAGCAAAAGCTTCTCGCATGCAGAAGAGGTACAGAAAGTGTAAGCTACACTCAAACGTATACCATATTCTCCTCATCCTCTCTCTCCCCCTCTACTATCACTGACCCCAGTCATCTCACCCACCTCTATGGGTTCCTGGAGGGGGAGAATTGAGCCACTCAATAAGACGGTACCCACCTGTCTGTGAGACAGTCGAAAGAAACTCATAAGCATGTATAAATCCAAAAGGGGGTTGGGGGCAGTATAATTAAAGGGAAATATACTTTTTTTAATTTTTTTTAATTTCCGACTGTACCGTGAGGTGGTGGGTGTATACATAGATTTACTAATTACCCAAGGATGTACAATCCGAAGCATATGTGCTTCTAGAATTATAGATTTGATTAAATGGATCCTATGGTATGTATATTGGGAAATCCAATGACTGCTCGTGTAATGCACACGCACAGAAGATTTATATTGGGAACCAAAATGATATCTCTGTGTGCTGTTATGATTTCAGGGAATTAGTCCCTTTCCCCCAAGGGCAAGCTCCCGCACCCCACCTGTGAGGCTAGGGCGGTGTACTTGCTTCGCTAGGGGTAGGAGCAAGTGGGGACTTCAGCGGGAGAGAATCCACCTCTGGGGACAAGGACTCCCATTCCTGTGAGGAATTCCCTCAAGCTATCCATGCTATGGTCTACATGGGATGTGGCGAAATGTGAGAAACCATAAAGTATCAGAACTGGTACGAAGAAACTCCTAATGGAAATCATAACTTTATGCAAAAGGATAATTCAGAATGCCCCGTTCACTGCGACGAGGACTTTAAAGAGTTTGAGTCCAGAGGAAGGCGAGCAAGAAGAGAACCAAGAGTGAGACGATCGCATGCGCAAGCTGGGGAAGGCCCCAGCCAAGTTAAGAGACGACGGGAACCAGGAAGCACTTGAGTTTCAAACTCTGTAGACTGCAGAACAAAACGCCGGACTTGTTGCAGACCCGCAGCATGAGAACCCGACAAAGCAGAAGCCCGGAAAGTGGTGGTGGCGAGACCACAGAGGGAAGTATGTGGTGGACAGCTGGTTCACGTCACTTGTATAAATGCCAGGAGAGGGTCACAGTTTGTGCAGGTCAGCAGCCGAACACTGCGTCACTATAATGAAACAAAAGAATAGAGGATGGATGCCGGAGAAGAGACGCCATTGATGGGTCAAGAGCAGAGCGAGAGCGCTCCAGAGGAAGAATGCTTCGAAATACATTCCCATTCAAAAACAAAGGTACCTGGGAGAATGGGAAGCCCATGAGGATTCAAGGGCATCATCATATCGTAGTTTACTCGTCGCAGTAGAAGCTATGAAACGAAGTTGACTTTGAAACAAAGTAGCTACAAAGGTTGTGAATTGCGAGAAAGGATTGTTGAAAAGATGAACGGTGTGAGAGAAAATAAAGGCCTAACAATACCCTGGGAAAGGGGGAGATGATTCTGTACAAGACAAAGATAATGATAGAAAGAAACGAAGGGATTAACCAGAGTTCAGAGGAACTAGGCAATAGAGCCAGACACAAAGCCA
This sequence comes from Ambystoma mexicanum, assembly GCF_040938575.1. NCBI lineage: Eukaryota > Metazoa > Chordata > Amphibia > Caudata > Ambystomatidae > Ambystoma > Ambystoma mexicanum. Next base: position 545,420,168 of record NC_090923.1, on the reverse strand, counting down.
AATTGATTGAGGTAAGTGGAACTGTTATTACCCAAGAGAAACAATTTCATAGTAAGATTACCTGCTGAGGCCCAGGGCCAAGAATGTAGAGCTAATAAGGAAACCCCAAAAGGGACCATGGGAAACTCGAACCCAATTGAGGAACTTCAGAGACTAATCTGAGAAGTCAAGAGAGACTATGTGCTGATTGGATGTTAAAGACTGGTAATAGAGGTACCCTCAGGAGAAGGGAGTCATTCTCCTGACCTAAGTTAGCTTTCATAAGTGGTATGGTCAGGTAGGATAGTGCCAGCACGAAAAGGTTAGTTCTCGTAGTCGTACAATGAGAACAACAAATCTAAGAGTTCTTGTAAATTTAGACTGACACTATTTATGTTGTATTTAACTTGTAGGACGTTTTCTGAATTCTTGAGCTGTCCATACCTGATGAAGGGCATCCCATCCTGAAACGCGTCGTACAGAGATATGAAATACAGCTAAGGTGATCTAATTTTATATCCAAAAGCATCTCAACAATGGACTTTGAACCTCTAGGTTCTTCCTTTTGTAATTAATTTACTCAGTAAACCGTGAACTTATGCACTTTGCATACAAAATATTGGTTATATTGTGAAATTGTAAAACAGCAAATTGAAAAACGTTTGATTTATCCTTACTTAAAATCTTGATCACATTTTGATTTAACTTGCATTACTATTGAATTGTAATATTAAAATTCTATATTGCCTATTATTAACATCTGAATTCGTTTAGCATTTTGATGTTTTGCTAACAAAGTGTGCACAGAGCTACAGTTCCACCGACATTGGGGAACCAATTCTTTCATTCTCAATAAATACCCTATCAATAATAATACTGCAACTCCCAAGGGGTGGACCACTTGGATTTTAACAACATAAAAGCCATCACAAATCTGGAAACGTACTGATCAGTGCACCACCCTCGCAAACGGGGCAAAATAGAGAGTGATCCATTCAAGTCTGCCTTAGTGGTTTATGCAATATGACTGTGTACATTTCTTGGCAATTGAAATCATGATGTGGGGTTAGTACTTGCATACCATGGGAGTGATTGGAAGGGTAAAGAGGGGACAGGAGACCACTCATTATCACAACATTCATTAAGTGGGTGTTTTGAGACTTCAAGGAGAGCGTTTACTGCTTGTAACATTCAAGCTGCACTAGAATAGTCTCATTGGAATGCGTAAAGAAGTTCGATACCCCCACACAAATAAATTTGCCCCTCCCCCACCATCACTCAAGTTGTCACCTCTCCCAACGTTTGAAGGGTTAGCACCCTGTGACATGCAGGTTTCGTTGCGCACCTATGTTTGGTGTATGTTTGGTGCTGGCAGAAGGGGTCTTGTGCAGTGTTCGATTATTGAAGCGATAAAGAAAACAAAAACAAACTCTTGTAACCTGTGTTCTCCTGCTGGGGTCACATGCATCTGACAGCAGCATCCAAAGCAAGAGGTAACCAAAACATAGTTGGAATCTAAACACCCGACTCCCCCCGCCCCTTTCCACTCCCAGCCACCGGCCACGGCTCGGAACACTCTGTGAGATGAATGCTTTGTCACTTGAGCTCGGCCTCCTGGCACCAGCCAAACCATCATCTAAATTTGGGAGATTATGTTCCGCGAGCTGCAGTATCAGGTTGTATGGATCACATGCCCCTCGCAGCCCATACATAGAAGCTGGGCGGCTGGGATGCATGAGCTTCAGCAGCCTCTGCTCTGAGCGCGTCTGCCTTTCGTGGGCTGGTGGCTTGTCTCTGGGATTACCGAGAGATTGTAGCAATTGCTTGCTTTTCACAGGCTGCACTTTTTGGAAACTAATTTTTGGGTTATATTTTTATTTTTCATTAATATTACTGTTACTTGGCCTTTTTGACCAATATGTTTTTGGTTCTTTTAGCCACTCCGGAGCTCAAAGAGTTTTTTGCCAAGGCCCGGAATGGATCTGTCCGTCTGATCAAGGTCGTCATTGAGGATGGTAAGTGAGAGCTCTGCGTTCTGGTGCATGTCTTGTGTCCCCTCGCCGTCAGTGAGCAGCAGACGGATGGGCTGCTGGAAAGTCTTCCCTAGTGGGACTGGAATGTTGCTGCTTAGAATAGCTCTGTGAGATAAACACAGATGGTGAGGAGGGCTCGCCCGAAGTGATGGGATCACACGCATAGTTTTAAATTAGGTGAAATCTTCCTTTCTAGTCTTCTTGGACCGTGCGTTTGTAAAGGTGCAAAGGAGACGGCCCTCGGATGCGAGGAAAGTTGCCACTCCTTTTTCACGGTCCAGTTTTTATTTTTTTCCTGTGCGATTCTCAGTGTATATAGTGGTGTATGGAGTGGTGTGACGGCATTTTCATCCCGATGTGCGACTCCATTTATGGAAAGCACCGTCAGACGAGCTAGCACCGTGTACTGTTTACCCTGTAAGGTATTATATGTTTGGAAGATGTTGCATTGTAAAGCAGATTATTAGCGATACAGCTTCTGGGGCACGCTACAGTTGGGATTGTCCGTTCTATGCAAATTAATCCGAACAAAACGAAAAGCTGTTTGGAGTGCAGTGGTCCCAGTAAATGGAAGACCCAACACACAAGTCAAGAGTACTCGCTGTTTGAAATGGCCCTGTTGACTGCAGGAGACTTTCCTTAAAAATGAAAATGATTACTACATTTTTAGAAGTGTTTAGACTTTTTTTTAATGGTAGCATACTGCCGATATTCTCACCAGAAAACGACACCCTTCTTCATAGTAGTGTGAAATGTACATTAACGGGTGTTCACAACATATGACTTGTAGATTTGTGATGTGCTTTACTACAAGGTGCTTATATTATGTTTTGAAATTATCCAGCAGGATTGGAAATGGATGTACGTTCAATTTGGTCTTATCTACAGCATGCATTGCAAATGTTTCTTTCCGAGTCACCCTTACCCTGGGCTACTCGCTTGTGCAGTTTAGTGAAGATCGTAATACCTGTGGAGTAACAGTCAAGACAAGAACCCTGAATAGTCATCTCACTTGCGTCACATGTGAACAGGAACCGGCAGAAGTGATCATATGTGTAACAACAGGCATTGATCTGCTGTGCCAACCATATGAGTGGTGTCAAATTGGGACGTGAGGATGGAGGCTAATGTTTGTGACTCTTGGTCCATGTGACCCTATGTTGCCTAGGGCTTTAATTTTGCTGATCATTGTGGCTGAAGATCATGTAGAAGTTGCAGCTACACATGCAGCGGACACACTATATTCAAATCTAGGCATGCCCACAAATATGATGAGCATAATCTAAAATAAACCACAGCTCATTATCGGAATGGGTTACCTTGGTTGCTGGGGTGCGCCTTTGAATGAGGTTTCAGTACCAGGCCCTCAAAACAGAAAAGTGATGGCTGGCAGGCTTTCAATTAATCTGAACAACCAGTATTGCTCTGGGAAACTTTCTAGACCACGTTTTTTTATTTTTTACCTTGCCATGCCTTTATAGAAGGGGACAGACAATCTGCAAATCCTACTTGGTGAAACCTCACAGACGATGCCTAATGAGGCTGAAACGTGTCTGGTGTAAGTCGTGGTCCAGCGAAGTAGGGATGTGACCTAGCAGTTTGGGCTAAATTGTGTTGGTACTAAGCCTGATTTGCATATGGTTTTCCCCTTTTGTAGTGACATGGCAGCCTGAAAAATGACAGTTTCACATTAAGCAGCCCACTGTTGTGTGCAGGCACTATATAAAACCAACTTAACATAACATAACCAACATAAATCCCAAACAGCCTATGTGCTCAACATTGTTCACGTTTCTATCACTTGATGATGCTTGCTGTATTGGGTGTTTTATGACTGGATCACATTTAGGCACAGGTAGGGCTGGGGGATGTTCTGTAATTTGCTAGGCAGATAAGCAAGTGAATCGCTTAGTCCCATGTCGATCAGACTTTCAGAGATTGTTGGAATCCGTTTTCTCTATAGTCCAACAAACTGTCTGCTTGGGAAATTTAGTTTAGTGACTTATTAGTCTGTTCTAGGGTGAACTGGTTCTAATTCTGGCCTTCATGCCTCGCTCCCACCCCAACACATTTTGTAAATATGCTCTAGCTCCTTGCACATGCAACAGGCATGTTAACTTCTCGGGCAAAATTGCAGAGGCCTGGAGATGGACTAAATGACAGTATTTAATTATTTCAACTTCATGATTAAAGACCATTGAACCAAAGCTGTCTTGCTTTACAGCCCTGGCTGCCCCATATGCTCCATTTGAGGATTAACATTGTAATTTGAACATGCCCAATATTCTGCATCCATTCATTAGATGTGCTTGTTGCATACTAGGAGGAAAACTCATGTCAAGTGTATAAATACCCAAGTTAGGCAGACACTGGCTGGATCTCATGGGAAGGCTGGTAGGACTGGATCACCTCGATACATGGACAGGTCCTTCCCTATTCCTACCAACCTCTTAGTGGTGGAGGCCTGCTGGAAATTCTACTGGTTTCCTACAAAAGCCAACAATCCCTTTTTTCATGGAAGATGTGAACGAGGGACTAGGTTAGTGGCACATTTGGGGACTTGGTTTCCTATTGGAACTTCCTACATTAGCTCCTTCCTGCGGAGTTATTTTATTAATCAAATTTGTGAAGACTTCCAAGTGCGCTAAATGCTACTACATAAATATAAGAAATAAACTATTATTACAGGCAACGCAGTTTGGTTTGCTTCCTCATGATATACTTATGGCAATTGATTTTAGTTGCGGGCGTAATGACTTTGCACTTTTTAGCATTATAGATTTTTTAAAAATTGGATACTTGTTTTAACATAGTCTTTTTATGATATAGATGATTTTCTAATTATAAAAATGTTTTTTTATGGTGCATTCATATTAAATGCAGGTTCTGCATGTTGCCATTCTTTTAGACCTGGAAAGGGCGAAGTCTTTCCTGATTGTGTGATCGCAATCTCTAAACCACCTTGTGCCCCAGTTCCCTTGTTTGCTGGCCAAAATCATTTTTTAATGTTTTTTTTTTTAAACATGTTGTGGTTTATACCAACCTTTCATGAAACATTCCCACAACAAAGTCCATCACATTATTATACAGACAATCCTTTCTCATCCCACTTTCATTCCAAGTTCCCTCCCTCTTCGATCCAAGTTAATAACATACAAAAAAAAAGAAAAGACTATCCTGAAACTCCTGTCTCATTTAAGGTCGAACACCTACTTCATAAAAAATGTAGCTATTGCCAATACCACGTTCTCTCCCAATATGGAACCCTGCCACCATTCCTCTTTTGTTAAGGTCCTGCACTCTTGGACAACCTAATTTCGAAACTTCCTTCTTATTAACTCTAGGGTCTCACGCCCCAGGAGTAGATGTTAGGTTGTTTCCAGATGGATTTTACAATACCTGCACATAGAAGAATCTGCCATCTTATCCCTCCTATACCCCAAGATTTCTTTGGTCGGGAGAATATTCAGTCTCAATCTCATGAATTCATTCCCATGTTTATTTGAAGGGAATTATACCAAGTACTTTGGGGCTTGGTTAATGGCTCTTTGCTACCTCTTGATGATGCTGAGGGAGACTTTGAATGCAGATATCACATCTATGGTCTCAATCCAGTCCATTCTTGTCAACTTTATTTTTTATCTTGTCCGGGTTATTTATCATTGTTTCCTCATCTAGGCCCAGGTCCTCCGATACCACTCTACATTTGAATTTCCAGGCATCTACAGTTCGATCCCTTGCTGCTCCCAGATTGTTTTGCTCACTTTTCAGAATATCTAAAACAGGGGTGCTGTTTTCCAGTATAGTTTTCCTATATAAGGATAGCGACCTCCATCTGACCAAAGAGCTGAGTGACTGCAACCCCAGTTCAAATCTAATTAGCGACACAGGCAGACTATTAGGGAGGTCCAACACTGTCATCCAAAATATCCCTTCTAAAAGATTCGAGGAGGATAGGGGGGATATTCAATGCTGTTTCGACGTCATATAGTAAAATAGGAGTGACCTTTTACTTGTAGAAGGTTAACGTAAATACCAATGTGTACCTACCAAATTTCCTTAATATTTGTTTTGTCTGGGTCGCTAATATGGTACATTTTCGCCTCCGCTCTTCCGTCCAGGTTGTTTCCTTTACATTATTATTTATCCTGATGCCCAGATAGGTTATGGATTCCACATTATCTTTTGCATGCCTATGAACCAGGCTAGCTTGGAATTAGCCTTCCTTCTGGTTCTAGTGAACATCATAATTTTTGTTTTGTCAGTGTTTCTCCGCAGCTCATTTGTCTTGAAGTACGCATCTAAGTGTGTAAGTCTCCTTTGCAGGCCTATTGGGGTATGAACCAAATCATCCGCGTACATTACCCATGGCATTTTTTGCCTGTATAATTGCGGTGGAAAAGCTCTGACCCCCTCTTGGCTTGAGGACATGCCCGAGAGGAATACATTGAAGATAGTAGGAGCCAGGGGGCATCCTTGTTTCAATCCCCTCCAAGTTGGCATAGAGGCGGAGAGGATCCCCCCTGGCCGTCAATCTCACTTGAATTGATGTTCGCGAATACAAACATTTAATGGCGTCGAATAAATCCAGCAGACTGTCCAAATCCAACATCTTTCCCCATAGTATCTCTCTATTGATACTGTCAGGCTTGCACCAGATCAATGAACGTCATGTAAGTGTTTCGGTGAGATTCCATAGGTCTCATCTTCAAGATGTTAAGAATAAAGTGGTTCAGATAAGTGCCGACCCCTGGCACAAACCCTGCTTGCCTGATATCAAAGTCCCTGACCCCCGGACCCATAATCTTAGATGTTTTTAGGAGGATGGCTGCAAAGATTTTCCCTTCAGAGTCAAGGAGGGCGATGGACCTGTAATTCCGTGGGTTGTCCCGTTCCCCTTTTTTATAAATAGGGACCAGTATAGCATCCCTACACGAAACTGGGACCTTTCTCGCAGCCAGTACTTGAGTAAACAAGATCATACAGAAGTCTGACCATTCCTCCGGATTCATGTTTGATACTATTGGTCAAGCCATCCAGGTCTGCCCCCCTCAACTGTTTTAAGTGTTATTTGATTAAGTATGTCCTCCCTGTCAAACAATTGCCCAGGGAGGCAAACCCCCTCCCCTGTACCCGCCCCTTTTTATTGGTCGGATGTCACTGCTTCCCTGATGCTGAAAAGAGGTCCTTATAGAACCTGATCCAAACCTTCTCTGACACCGCTGGTGTTCTAGTCGCCAGTTGGAAGGTGGCATTGTTATTAAGAAGAGACCAAAGATTCCGGGTGTTTCTATTAGATAATGCATTCATCATAATTTCAGCATCGGCTTGAAATCGCTGTGCCCTGGAGTCCAGCAACCAATTTCTATAGCGTTGTTTCCTTTTATTTTTCTCACTCATTTTATCTTCTAGATTCTGCCGTTCAATAGCTCTAAGCTCTTTTCTTCTGCGTAACTTCCCAGTTTGTGGCATGTAACCTCTTTTCACCCTGTTTAGACCCTGTTGCTGCTTTCCTCTGGAATGCTAGAAGGACTGCAGCATACTCCGCTTCCCCACTATTACTCTGCATAATGTCTTTAATCTGGTCGAGATTTTGGAGACCTCCTTCTGTGGGATTTTTATACGGTTGCAGCCTTGATTAACCTGTAGTGGCTCTTTTGGGGGAGATGTTACCCTTTCTCTGTCATCCTTGAAGGTTAGTTTTAATATAGCATGGTTGCTGCTTACCATCGGTGTGACCCTCAAGGAGTCCAGCACTACATAAATATTCTTGGATACAAAAATGTAATCCAAGTGAGCCCTTAGTGCTTCTCTTGACCACGTTGTTCTTCCCAGGATAGCCCCCTTCAGATCTCCATTTACCATTATGACGTTCCTCCATTTCGGATACCCACAGCCTTGCCTTCGCAGAGAGCTTGTCCTTATGCAACTTTAAACCACTCACATGACTGATGTACTGTTATGTTCTTCCATAGCAGAATCTAAAGCATTCACCACAGAGTCAATCAAGGTATCGTTTCCTATTCCCAGAGGATTCCAGTAGACGTTAAATAGAAGTAATGACTGCAGGATCACATTTCCCTCCCTTATCCAAGACAAGACCACTAGATGTACCAAAGTGTTGGCTTGCATACATTTTAAAATTTCCGACCAACCTCCCCTTCTCACCAGCATTATCGAGCCCGCCGAGGGTCTTCCGCAGCCTTTTATCAAGGCTGTGGAAAAACGAACATTAAAACCCTCACAGAGCGGTTTGGAGGTCAACCAAGTTTCCTGCATACAAATCAAATCCAAGGGTTCCATGTGCTCTCCACCATCTTTCGCCAATAGGGCACTCCAGAAGTGCACCTCTTTGAGACTGCAACAAACAAGAAACTTCCTCCTTTATGCATCCCGGAACGGTCTCAGGCCTCCCCTCTAGGGGATGCTCTCGAGATTCTGTGGCACAACATGAAGGCTTATGCCTTCCCGCCTCTCCCTCTGATTCATCGGTCACTCTGCAAGCTCAGGAATACATCGAATTGCACTCTCCTGGTCATAGCTCCTTGGTGGCCAGCCAGATTCTGGTTCTCGGAACTTAAGCATCTGTCGATTTGTCCTCGGATCAGACTGCTGTTGATTCCCAACCTGCTTCACCAATGCGATCAGCAGATTTGGCACCCCTCCCCACAATCATTCAGCTTGGCGGCCTGGTGCCTGAATTCAAATCCTTAGCGCAGTTTAACTTGTCCGATGACAGGATGAGATTGTCCGTGCATTATCCAAGCGGCCTGGAAACACTCTACGAGGTCTCAGTAAGAGGAGCAAGTGGCTCTGTTTTTGCCACTGGTGTTTAGCTAGGCAGATGGACCCCAGACATATGATTGACACTGTCCTTTCGTTCATATCTCATCTGGCAGCTTCGGGCATTCATGTCTTATAGGACTTACTTGTTGGCTATTGCCGCCTACCTGTCCACTGACGGCTGTTCCTTTTCTTTGACGAATCCAGTCATTAAAAGGCATTTCGCAGGTCTATTGCATCTTTTTCCACCTGTACGCAGTCCTCATCCAAAATGGGATTTAAATGTGGTTCTCCACGCCTTATGCCATAAACCATTTGAACCCATGGCTATGGCGGATCTAAAGTACCTTTCATGGAAGGTTGCATTTTTGATTGCAGTGACTTCAGCAAGGCGAGTAAACGAGCTTCAAGCTTTGTCTGTGGAACATCCGTTATTCACCTTCCATAAGGATAAGGTTGTGCTCCGTACTCCTCTTTCTTTTCTTCCTAAAGCGGTGACTGATTTTCATTTGAATCAATCAATCTCATTACCTGTCTTTTTTCCGAACCCGGCCTCAGATGCCGAGTGTGTTACACAATTTAGATGTCAGATGAGCCCTGAAGTTCTATCTGGACAGAACACCTGAACGCAGGGGCTCCTCTCAACTCTTTGTTAAGTTCGGAGACCCGCAATGGAAACCTGCTTCAAAGATGACTATCGCCCGATGGATTGCCTCCTCTATTTCAGAAGTGTTTACCATTCAGGGCTTTCAACCTCCGAAGGGCATTCATGCCCATCTTGTACGTGGCAAAACGGCTGCTGGTGTCTTCCAAAAATATGTTCCCAGGGAAACCATTGCCAAGGCGGCTATGTGGGCTTCCCAATCAGCATTTTGTAAGCATTACTGCTTGGACCTTAGCTCCAGGGCCGATGCTCAATTCGGCCAGGCTGTTCTTAAAAACCTTTTTCAGTAAGGAAGTTCCATCCACCCGTATTATCTGTGAGGAATGTATGGTGGAAAGGGGACGGGACGTAGGCATATAACAAAGTTACTCACCGTAGTGACTACCTTACTCCTAGTTCATAGTCCCGTTTCCTCCATACGGCTGCCCGCCGTCCCCTCCAATAAGTATCCTCTATTATTGCTTAACTGGTCGCAGCCCTGGCAATAGAAAAGGACTAAAGGGCGAAGCGTGGGGCGGAGCTCAGGACGGCAGGGTTACGGCCGTGTGCTGTACCCTGTGTAAAAAGAGGACAAGAATTTTCATTTTTGATGCTTTTTAAGAAAAGTGCTCCGGTCCCGTCCCGAAGGACGGAATGTCCCACAGGTATGGAGGAAAGGGGACTATGAGTAAGGTAGTCACTACGGTGAGTAACTTTGTTATTCTCTCTGCTCTTTCTAGGTGCCCAGTTCTTTGTGAATCGGCGCCTTGTGTATTTAGGGCATTGCTAGGTTCCCTTCCCAATCCCTTCCCAATCCACTGATCTTCTCCACATTTGCCATGTGTTTTCTGTCACTTAATAATGCTTGTAATGTGTCCTTTACAACAATCAGTGACATTTGCATGGGGTAAGAGGGAGATGCTGCCTTTCGTTTGCCCTAGTAAATCTCTTCCGGATTCACATGCACTGAAGAAATTAGTATCAAGCCTCTTACTTGGGAAATGTGGCGGGTCCGCTGGGTGCTTTGCTCCGATGGACCCCCGGATCCTTACACAGCACAGACCTGTTGAGTTGGAGAAAAGCTCAATCCCACTGAAGGCTCACTTAGAATGAAACACCGCTGCCGTACATAGTGCTCTTCAGCTGCTTTCTTTTGAATGACACCTGGCTGATCCCAGCACTTCTGGGAACTGAGGCTCTGCACGCAGTACATTTTTGTTTTTTTTTAATTGTTATTTGGTTAACAAAGTAACCCTTAACAAGCATAGAAAAACATACAAAGATTTTTTAAATGACGCAAGATACAAAGAATACAGATTAAAACAACCTTTTTTGAAGAAAGACTAAAAGAATGGAGAGCAAAATAAGATTGTCGTTTTGCATTGTTTCATTAGTCTGAATCAAATTTAGTCGCAGCCTCCGCAGCCTCATCACCCTAAATTGCCAGGATCTACCAGGTGACTTGTTCAAGTATTCGGGATAGGTTCCAACTGGCCTGACATCAATCAGTAAGTCAGCGTATAGATATGTTCTGACTTTACTGATTGTGTCGATCCAGTCCCATTCTTTAAGTCTCCTTTTAAGGGTACTTGGACTGTGCAAAGCTGTATCTTTCGAGATGCCGTACCTCTTACAAATCGCATAGCACTCTGTCTCCCATGTGTTTAAGGCAGTCCAGGATTTCTTATGCAGCAGCTGTTTTGGCAACCACCAAATTGAACCTTCCTTTGCACAGAGGATATTTTTCAATAGTGAGATTCTTCCTATTGAGATAGAATTGTATGGAAGATGGGCCTAACTCATACCGGATAACAGCTACAGGAACTCCCATTTGGTAAATGCAGGACCTTCCTCCAAAAAGGTCCTCCAAGGCATCAGTCCAAGAATGTAGGGAGAACCCAGTTCTCACCCCCTTAAGTTATAGATGGCAAAACTTGATCTTATAACATTTTAGCACTGGGCTTAAAGAGAAATTACCAAATTTCTGATTCACGGCACAAGCTTGTGTAGTAAGCATCAACACTTTAGTGCGCTGATAACTTTGGAACTTCAATTTGTTCTGGTTTTTCCCCCCAGATAGCAGAAGTTGGAGACTTTTTCTAGGGGCATACTGCTGACGCTCCAGCAGAGGTTTTTGTAGTTTATTTTAATGCCTGACCTGAAAGTTAGTATCTGCGATTTCCTTTCTTTTTTTTATGTTGATGCTTAGATTGTTTATTTCAGCATATGCAGCCAGGGCATCCAGCTTGTGCTCTAGCCCTATCGGAGTGTAGTCAAACAAGACGAGATTGTCAGCGTAAAGTAGATGGTTCAGGCTAAGGTGAGCCAAATTCGGTGAAAAACTGCGGAAACTTTTAATCGACCTTAGTAAGATCTGAGAGAAAGAGACTAACGAGTAATGGTGCCAGAACCAACCTTGCTTGAAGCCACACATGGTCGCGATGGACGATTATAGTTTTCCCTGGGCATTAAGGCGCACTCTAATAGATGTATTGGAGTGTAAGGCCACAATAATCTGTAACAAGTGAGCAGGGCACCCCCATTTTCTGAGTTTGGCCCATAGACTGGTTCGGTCTATGCTGTCGAATGCCATGGTGAAATTGATGAACGCCATGTTTATAGGCTTTGACCCCGCCTTGTCTTCCTTTTTTAGCATACCCAGAATAAAGATATTCGTGTTCGTCCCCTTCCTCAAACCCGTTTGCAGCGTGTCCATTCTTCCCGAACCAAAGGCCCGGTCAGATAGTTCCCTCAGCACTATGCTAGCATAGATCATTGCAGGAATGTCTAGGAGTGTTATGGGCCTATAGTTGGATGGAAGTAGCCGTTGACCCTTTTTAAAAATTGGGACGATGATGGACTTGTTTTCGGCATAGTTGCTGGTGAGGTCATTTGATTACAAATTATGCCCAGAATGTGCACCCACAAGAGAAGGTCCAGTTTTAAGACTGCGGTCGACAGACCATCGGGCTCTGGTGCATGAAAATTCTTACTTCTGATGATTCAAGAGACTATCTGCTCTTCTGAAAAAACCAAGCACCATGACCCTGAAGTTGGTTCCAAATGGGAATTGTCTCCCCCAGGTTCCCCTTTGTATACTTTCGTAAAGTGGTCAATCCACCCTTGTTCCCCAATAGGGTTTACCAAGGAGCCAGACATCGGGGAAACAAGATTATTAATTGTTTGCCAGAAGGAGGAGATGTCCAGAGCTAACCAAATGCAGCATCATTGAAGCATCATTCAGCAGAATGTCATATTTATAAAAATCGAAGCCATTGTATTTAAGCTTCAGTGTCTTTCTATAAGCAGCCTTTAATGTTGGACAGAGGCGGAAGGCACAGCCCAAGTCCTTTTTTTAAAAAATTGAATTATGGGGTCATACACATGGTTTCTTAACATTTTTCTTCATAGATTTGGTCCAAAATATCCTTGTAAGGGGTAGTTAGCAGTGCTCGCTCAAGTTTGTCGAGAGGAAAAAGACAGTGTAGTGTGCCGTGAAACTTCTCCATACTCGCCCTATTCCAGCAAACTCTATTTTTACCTGAACTGGCCTCTAGTGCGTGTTCGTAGAAGTGTCTGGGCTCTTGACGTTTTGCCACCTTCAGCCACAGAAGTATGGGATAATGGTCACTAAGGTCCATTTTGGTAATTGTCATGGAGTGGATATTCTGTAAACCTTGGCTGTGACAAAGAAGTAATCCAATATGCTACTAGAATTACCTCGATGTCAGGTTGGGTTTGGAGGAATGTTACCCATAACCATACCGTTCACCATGTTCAGATCCCAGGCACTCATTAACTCCATCCATGCACTTCCAAGCTTCCTTGTCATATTATGTCCCGACGTGCTCACATCAGCAAGCTCTCAACACTCAATGCTTTAAGGTCATCACACAATAAAATAGAATTACAGTTGTTTGCAGTTTGCCTCTCATAGATTTAGGGCCTGATTCATGGAACGTTTTCCTATGGGATTGCGCCATTATAAAACACTTCCATGAATCAGGCCCTAAGTCTTCAATTGCCTCAAAGAAACTATCGTGTGCTATCACATTTGGGTTCCAATAAAGGTTGATTATCAAAGTAGAAGACATTTCTACATACAGCTTCTTGTCCCATGTTAATTCTACTGCCTGTACAAAGGCATTTGGAGCAGCATAGGTGGTTGCTTTTACTCCGATGTCATTCCGAATGCTAAACAATAGTCCCGAAACTGGTCTCCCTTTGGCCACTTGGTATGCCGGATTCAACAAACAGGAGCCAGCACTTCTGGACACAAAACTCCAAGGATAGGTTAGACCCTTGATGACAGCAAATTAACATAACCCCAAGAGTTCCATGAGGAATTTATTGCTGTTGGAGCAACAACTCTACTCAGTTTGAATTGCTAGTGGCTGTGCGCATTCATGCAAGCCACAACCTAATTCCAATCCACGCCGTCCTGGGATTCCACATTGCCCATTAAATGGCTAGTAGTAAGGCTGCCAAGACAGCTGTTCCTTGAGCAGTTTATTGTTAAGATGGGTTGGGGTTGTAGTACCTGTGTAGCCTGAGTAGAAGAGTAAGTGTAATGGCTATCTGCAGGAATAGGGACGGTAGACGTTTGCTGGTTATCCAAATAGGCTGTAATAGAGAAACCCATGACTCCAGTTGGGCCGACGCTGCTAAAACCTGGTCCAGGACCAGAAGAGAGCCAAAGTGGAGAATGACCTTGTCCAATCTCGAGTTGTTCCAAAACTCCACCTGCTTAATATCTGCTGAGCTCAAGTGAGATAGCATAGGCATTTAAGTGAGCAGCTTCAGGAGAGCCAACCTGTTTAGTATCATTTGAATGCAATCCTTCAATTCCCAAGACAAAGGTAATTAATTTAGAAAGGTAATTTTAAAGACACTGGTTGAGGGGGAGTGGTGGGTGGGGGGGGGGCAAGGCTCTGCTATGCCCTTTTTTATGTGTTTTGTACGGCACTCCTCCATAGTTGTAAAATAAGGTGACCTCCTATCACCCGTCTGCTCACGAGAGGGCCCCATGGTACTCCCACGCTTTTCTTCACACGCTCTGAGGTGGTTTTGTTCTGCGCCAGAGGATTCTGGGCACGGGGAGATCTCTTCTTGCATAGGCGATGGGACCACAGGTGGGGGCCAGGAGGAGCAAGACTCACGCCATGGTAGCACGGTAGTGGTTGAAGGGTTTGCTCCCGCGTCACCACCCCCCTCAATGCCAATTGATGGGACACCCCCCCACCCATCTAGCATCAGTCAAGAGGCATAGACACAGGTACAAGGTTTCCAGATAGTAGAATGGGTTGCGGGGCACATCGGCCCAAGGCCTTAGGGTGATACTGAGATCCAGTTTGCTGAGCCCTCGGGCAATGGGGCTCAAATGGGAGTCGTGGGAGTGACAAGTTCCTCAATTTTCTGGACCCTCTACCCACATTCTTGTGGACCCCTTTCCTGTTTTTTGGTTTCTTTGTAGCAACATCCCTTGCTGCAGTCTCCACCATCGGCTCCAGCAATTTGGCTCTAGGATGCTTGGTTGCCTTCTTTACTCTAGCATCAAAAGCCCCAAAGATCGGGAAAGGTACTAGAGTGACCATGGTTGAAGCTTCCACAGCAGGGCTGCTACAGCTCACATCCCCCTTCCCCGCCCCTTCCCTTCATGTAGAAGGGCCTCCGACGTTTGCATAACGGCCAAATCAATGTGAGCTGATGCCTCCACCATAATCCCCTCATAGTTCTCAAAGAAGCTGACTGCAGCGACAGCTAATGGCTGCAACCAGCATCCAACCACTTCTTCTCTTTCAGGTGCAGCACTAGAGTCTGAGGCCTCTACCAGCAGACCTTGCGCCCGCACCTTTGGATTAAGGAAAGATCTTTTCACAAAATCAAACCATAGTGACCACTGAAGGCCCTTTAGAAATGATTCCACAAAGGACACTTTGTCGGTTAAAGCAGACAGCAGGTGAGTGTTGGCTCAAACGGCACCCGAGACCAGCTCCTGTTGATCATATAGGGCCTTTCAGTCCAGCCGCGCACCCACACAAAAGTTACAGGGGGCCAGTGATTTGTTTTCTTTAGGCAAACAGACCTCATCACCCTCCATGATGATACTGATATTGCCCATAGTGAGAGGATCAGTGATCGACAGGGTTGGGAGTATAGAGGCTGCATGGAAGTCCTCTCGATTACCCTGTAATGATTTGACTGGAATTGGAAGGGCAGAGAGAGATCTTGAATTCAGGAGTCCTGCTTTATCCAGAGCATTGTCCGATGGGTCTGAGAAATGAAACGTTCAAATTAAGGCTCCTCGTTAAAGAAAGAGCAGAGTTCCAGGTCCATGATTTCTTTGAGGATTTCCTTGTTCTTGGTAAGGAGGGCCAAGAAAGTCATTCTCCATTAGGTTCCCTTCAATCATTGTGCCCGGTGTGCTGGTAGGAGCTGATTTGGAGCAACCGGCTAGAGACAGAGGCCCCCTATTTTCTGAAAAGCAAAAGATTGGCTGTGAGATTTCCCAAAGTGGAATACCCTGGCTCCTGGATCCCCCACTGGAACTCTAGGGCGGGGCAGACTTTTGGGGTGGGGGGTCGCATTTTTTACAGTGAAGGGTATCGGCATTGACGCTTGAGGGGATGGATGGAAGCAAACCTGCTTCAGAGCAGGTGAGGAGAGCGAGGGGGCTGCGTCCAATAGCAGTTTCCTCAACTACTTAGGCAGAAGAATTCTGTCGTCTCCCCTCCTTGCCTTCTCCATGATCTGGGTATTTGGATTACAGATGTCGTGAAGTTTCGGTAATTCCTCACCCAAAGCCGTAATGGATTTGTTACCCTCTGGTTTCAAATCACACGGCGGTTCCGGTGGAAAAATGCAAGGCTCGCCTGCCGAGATATAGATGTTGGAGGATTGTGGGGATTGTGGCTGATTTTCCAACCCACGTAGGGTGCTTGGGGACGCTAAGCTTGGAACTGAGTGCGTGACTGAGCGTGTCCGTAGATCATAGGTAGCCATATCAAAGTCCAATGAAATTAAAAAGTCAGCGTAGCACAACACGTTAAAATGGAGCCCTTCAGATGCGCCCCCCCCCCCCGAGCTACAACAAGATTACCCACAGGTCTCCTTGGGCCACACGCCACTCCCTGCCACCAATTGCCAATAACTGCAGGACTCTCCAGTGACTCTGAGGTGGAAAGGGTTTTTGACCCCCTCTGCTTCCAATGAAGGTAGTAAACTGACTGCTAGCTCCTTGTACCTTGTGCTGCTAATAACGCAGTCAATTAAGGTCTCTTGAATGGCCAGCAGTATTACAATATAATGCTGAAGAAAGGCCTTTGCCTTAGTCCTGACGCAAGGTGAGGAGGGGGCTGGGTATCCTCCATATATACCCTCTCTAGGCCCAGCGTCACATGGAAAGTACATGCCCCACCCTTTCTGTGACTACAGCATGCACTACACCAGGCAGAGAGATGGTACTTTGTCACAATATAAAGCACAAGTTCTGTACGTTATTTTCTACTTTAGGGGTTATATGTATTTTGCTCATGAACACATTCCACTCTCTTGTTTGGCTCAATCTGAATGGCAACCAGTGCAATTTGTTGTGAATCTACACCAGGGGTTTCTTTACAGCAGTGGTCATGCTCAATCCATAATCTGTGAGATATAGTGTATTGAGTGGTTAAATCGATCTATCTATGGTGACACAGGGATATTCAGTACTCCAATACTGTGTTCTTACTGTGCCCCTGCAGTGTTTTACAATTGATGCTGTCAGATCATTTCACATAATTATTTGAATGCACACGTGTTGCATGTGTTCTAGGAGCACAAATGCAATGTAAAGACCTTTCCTTTCATACTACACATAATAGACGTTTGATATCCTTACTGCTAGTTGTCTCCGACTACCACTGATACAGCAATAACAGCAGTGCAGCGCGGGTGGCAGTGTTAAGGGCTTATTAAAAAGGTTCCATGCTCTACATCATAGGAAGGTCTACATTGCTTTTTTGTAGTATAAAAATCCTCTGGTTAGAATTTTTACATCAAGTATTGCAGAATTCTACAGGGATTCTCATTACTGCCTGTTTCCGAAGTCTTATAATTTGCAGAGCTGCTTAATATGCAAATTACTTTGACGCCTGCGCATGCTTTGCCTTTATGAAGGCTTTGTCTCAGAAGCAGGCACAGCACTTACAGAAACAGTGTGCCTGTTGGGGGTGAATAGAAATTGTGCCTACATACTTTACATGGTGCATTCACAATACAGCAAATATTTTCCTATCACTTCTTAATTGGAGTCACCCAATGCCTCATCGTACAACCTTTGAGCCAATCGGCATGGTTGGCATCACATGTACCCCTTATGCCATAATTTCTATCATTTAATTCACATATTTGTGAAGCAATAGAATTTAGTAAGATGCCAATGGAAGCTTCAATGTATACTGAACTAGCCATACATGGCATTACTGAACAAGGTAATTTTAGAAAGATGCTTGTGCAAACATGTAATGTTCTTTAATTTAGGATGAAAAGAAAGGCAAAGCAACAGGCTCAAAGAACATAATTTACTCAACAGTGCCACAAAAAAACAAATGCAGCAGAACTCGCATCCACCAGGCAACACTAAGAACACAACTTGCAAACACATGCACCCCACTTTTTACATTGCATTTTTGAGCCCAGTCTGAATTTCAAATGTAGTTGTGTGCGTTTGAAACCTCTTGCACCCCACATTTTGCACTGCATTTTTGGTGCCCTCTCTTGTATCTACTAAGCCAGCTTGATGAGTTTGAGCTGGGACCGTGCAGTTCAGCCACCCCTCTTTCTTCAATCTATCCTCTGCCACACTGATGGCACTTACTATCTCTCCTATCTTCTCTAGCTACTACACTATCACTTATCTTCCCTCTCTCATGAAGTCTGGAAGAAGCACAAAAGACATCCTGAGCGCCAACCCTTGCCTACCCATCGCAGACACCTATGTCAGCGCAACCTCCAGTCAGGTCTTCACTGATAACCTCTTTCCCCCCCCCCCCCCAATCTATGGACTCCTGATCTTATCTCTACTCTCGCCCCTTTCACCTCTTCTCCCATTAATGGTGGCACCAAGTGGGAAGTCCTTTTAGAGAGCTTATCGCGCTGTATCATTGTTTACCACACGGGCACTTTCCTGGTTCAGGGTCCTCAACCCAACCTCCTTCTCTTTGACTGGTGCCTGCCATCCCTCAACTTCCTTCCCTTACATGCCTCTCTCTCAACCACTCTTTGTCCCCCCCCTCCGACTGTTACCACGCCCCTGTAGTTCCCCTCTGAAAACCTTCAAAGGTGGAGACCTCCTTCATCTGGTCCACACTTAATGCCCGCTCAGCCAACAAACACTCCGCCGACATCTCCCACCTTCTTGAAGACATTGAACTCAACATTCTCGCTCTTACTGAGACATGGTGCAATGCCAGCTCAGTTCCTGCTTTTGACTCCCTTCAAATGGTTTGTGTCCTCCCGCGTATTCCTCATCTCATGACATAAGCCTTCTAGCATCTGGAATTTTTTCCGACGGGGGTGCTGTGTGCCGTCCCGAGTCGATGTTCTTCGAGGGCCTCCATCGACTGCCGACGTCATCAGTATAACTAGCGCACGCAGCGCCCGTTGGCTTTAGTTCCGTTTTTCGGACCTAACGTTTCAAAGAATTGCAGCATGCTTCGGTTCTTCACTGAACTTCGTCAGCTATTTTCGATCAACGAAAATGTCTTCCCCCGTCGGCTCCATCAATGCCCAAGACGGCTTCAAGAAGTGCCAAGACTGTGGATCGTAGATGTCGATCACCGACCCCCTACCCCCCCTGCATATGTCTGTGATGTCTTGGTACCTTGACTCGCAAGACCCCTGTGAGAGGCAGACTTAGCATCTGAGAGAATGACAGGGCATTGATTTGCATGCTTGGACACTAGAAACCGTAGCCCAAGGTTACTGCCTACCTTTTCAAAAAAGCCCTCGGGATCATCCACCGGGGAGAAACTTTTTCAAAGTTCTGGATCCGCTCCTTGTGCAGGACATTTTGACCCTGCTAGAGAAAGGTGCTATAGAACCGGTACCTGTGGCGGAGAGGAACAAGGGTTGGTACTACCCATATTTTCTAATACCAAAAAAGGACAGAGGATTGAGACCCATCTTGGACTTCAGAAACTTGAAAAAGTTCCTCAGGAAGGACCAGTTCATGATGGTTACCCTTTCCCAGATCCTTCAGGCTCTCCAACTCCAAGACTGGATGATGTAATTGGACCTTCAGGATGCTTACCTTCATGTGCCTATCCATCACAAGCACAGAAAGTACCTGAGGTTGGCGGTTCTCATGATCAGTTTCGAGTTCTGCCATTCGGGCTGATGTCCGCCTGAGGGTTTTTCGCCAAATTAATGGCGGTGGTGGCAGCGAGTCTCGGGAGAGGTGGGATTCACTTCTACCCCTAGCTGGAAGATTGACCGATCAGGGCCCATTAGCCCGAACAAGCCTGGGAACATCTCAACGTAACCTGACCACATTTGTTTTCTTAATCTTGCACAATTTGCATATTAATTGACTGTAATTTACCAAATGAAGTGGCAAGGCAGGTTTCTCTTCAGGAACACTTACCAATAACTACTTGCCTTATTTAGGTTACAAGATAATGTGCAGGGGACATGAGTTCCCTAATGGGGGACATTATCCTTTTCACGTGTCCTCCAAGGACAGCCAGCCGACCAATCCCTTTTGTGTGCATTCCTGTAACCAAGGAGACTAAGCACAGGGAGTTTTGGGAACCTCCCTCGCTACCTGCCCTGCCAGACACGCTAGAGCCAGAGGTGGGCTTCAGCAGTGAACCCCCGCCAAAGACAAAACGAACCAAACCTGGTTTGGCGCGCAGAGTGAATCTCAAGAAGGACCTTTACAATAAGAAATGGCAAAAAAAGAAGACTGGGGTCCTTTTGACAAAATGGGCACCCCTGGGTGCTAAACTGCAGCTGCGAACGCAGCCCGCTGTAAAAACACACAATGGTAGGAAAAAGCAAACCACTGCCACCAGCCAGTAATTGTAGAAAGGGTAACATAAAATGTTACATGAGAAAGTAGACACAGGGGATACTAAGTAAGCCCTCCAACACTCTTATGTAAGATTGTGTGTGCTGGGTCTACAAAGTTACACAAGGTAAGTAAATTCAATGTCATTTTAATGCTTTTGGAAACAGTAGTTTATCCAAGAGAAGGTATTTAAACCTTTGGGACATCCAAAGGACTTACTTGTGCCACTGCACTGAAAGTGCTGTGTGTCGTAATGTAAAAGGATGATGCCTATGGATATTTTCAGACTCCTAAACCAATAGAAATAGTGTTCAAATGAAAGAAAAATACATGAGAGAGTGGGTAAAAGGTCTCACTCTCTCCAGGATAAAAAAATGAAGTCCTAAAGTCCAGCAAAAGAGCTGGGGGTCTCTAAGGTCAAAGGGAATTAGCACATTTCTGAGAATTCTCCCTAACATTCACCTTTTGGGGAACCCCTCAAGTGGTTCTGTTCGTGGCCTGAAGTGTTTTTTGCTCCAGGGAATTTCCTCCAAGAGGAGCTCTAGGGGACATGTTCTTAGTGGACTGGGAGTTTCCACTCATGTACGCGTTTCCTCCAGTCTCCGTCATTCCTCATGTGATCAAGAGGTTGAGAAAGTTTGGGAAATCCATGATCCTAATTGTCCCGGTTTGGGCCAGGAGGTCATGGTACACAGACCTCCTGGACATGTCCATCTGCCCTCCAATGCGTCTTCCACAAAGAGAGGACCATCTCTCGCGAGAGGAGAGATGGTCCCATTCAGAGGTCAAGGCTCTCAACCTTCACGCATGGCTTCTGAGAGGTTGAGATACAAGGATTGTGCCCTCCCGGATGACTTAATGGAGATCTTGCTTTCAGCCAGAATGCCAGCAGCATCTTTGCACTGCTGCCGTTGGAACAAGTTTTGTATTTGTGTTTTATTGGAATTTAAGGAGCGCGTTTACCAGTTCAGCAGTTGGTGCAGGGATAAGAATGTGGACCCTTTTCTTTGTGATGCACCTGTGGTGCTTTCTTTTCTGTTACATTTGGCGAATCTGGGGCTCTACAATTAAAGGTCACCTGGCGGCGCTATCTATTTTCATGCGCTCTTCAGAGGAAGATTAATATTATAAAATCCCTCTGATTGTTCAATTCCTAATGGGTCTTACTAACTTATTTCCACCAGTTACATTCAAAGTCCCTGTATGGGATCTTAAGCTGGTGTTAACATTTCTAATATGCATTCCTTTTGAGCCAATACACTTATGCCTATTAAGACTGTTAACCTTGAAAACTGTTTTGCTAATAGCAATAACGTCAGCCCGTAGGGTAAGCCAGTTGCAGGCTCTTTCCTGTAAACCCCACATACTGTTTTCCATAAAGACAAGGTTGTTTTCAGGGTGAAACAACATTCTTTTCTACCTAAGGTAGTCTCTGACTTCCACTTGTCGTAAAAGATCATTTTGCCAACTTTTAATCCACCTCTTCATCCTAGAAAGGAGGAGGAAAGATAACACAGGCTGGACACAAAAAGGACTTTGTTTTTATATATCCAGATGGAAAACCTTTGTCAAAATGACCAATTATTCATTGGCTATACAGGCCCTAAATTGGGTTTAGCTGTGACAAAACAGACCCTATCCAGATGGATTATCCTGGCTATTGGGGAATGTTGCAGGTTAGCGGACAAAGACCCGCCGGAAGGATTGAGGGCACATTCCACAAGGGGCATGGCAACCTCTGCTGCTCGTCGGAGAAGTTTTCCACTCAAAGACATTTGTGCAGCGGCCACTTGGTCGTCTGTTCACATGTTACTGAAACATTACAGCCTGGATTCATCCTCCAGTCAAGAAGGACAATTTGGAAAAGCAGTCCTTAATTCAGTCCATGATAACAATTGAGACCAAATATAATTCGTACTCCCACCACCAATTATTACTGCTTTGGGGGTCTATCATAAAATGAGGAATACGTGGGAGGACACAAACCATTTGAAGGACAAGTTACTTACCCTGGGTAACGTTTTTTCGATTGGGTGTTCCTCCCACGTGTTCCTCATTGCCCCTCCTATCCTACCCCGCAATAGAATGTACTTGCCTTTACACTTTGTTTTCTTGGAGCCTACTGTGTATAGCACGCTTTGTCGAATTCGGACCTCGAGGGACATCGACTTGATGAGACGGCACATGTCGAAAAATAATAATTACGAAACAGCTGTAGCTGTAAGGATAATTATGATAAGATGAGGACTACCTGGGAAAAACATCCAATTTCTCGCGCCTTGAAACACTTGTGTATAAGCGCGTTACAAATGCCATATCATATCAATCGAAAGAACTTTACCAGGGGTAAGTAACTTGTTCTTCAAGCCACGACCTAACTGTGCTGGTGGTGGTATTGCCTCAATCTTTACTGAGTGGGATCCTTCCTCCCTCATACCCACCCAGCCTTACTCCTCCTTTGAGAGCCTGGTCTGCAAGCTGGTAATCTCTCACTCCTCCTCCTCCTCCGACAATTGCCACCATCTACCGCCCCCCCCTCCCCTATTCTCTCTGAATGGGCTGATTATTTCTTCTCTCTGCTCACACTACCGCCTCATCCTGGGCAACTTCAACATCCACATGGAGTCCTCTATCACAGCATCCACCCTCTTCCTTGACCTGTGCACCTCATTCTCCCGTCTGGTCCAACCCACTTGGTAGGACACAATCTTGATGCCCTCATCCACTCTAATCTTTCACTCTCACATCCTCTGATCGCACTGCTATCCTAGTCAGATCACTCTCTCCTCTCTTCTTTCCTGGGCCCCCTTGACCCCCTGACTGCACCTTGTCCAGCTGTCCAACCTCGTTCACGGAACATCCATCCGATGAAAAGAGTGTCTGCTGCTGCCTTCGCATTCACCTTCATCCCCTGCCTCTTCCCCCACCCTCGACTCTACCTCTGACTCTGTTCTCAGCAACCTCCATCTGGCCATTACTACACTCTGGATATTTTTGCCCCAGTCATGAGGATCCGCCTGAAACCTGCCTCGAAGTGTAATACCTGGTACGACTCAAAACTTGCAGCTCTGAAATGCAAGTGCAGAGTCGCGGAATGGAAGTGGCAAACCTCAGACTCACTGTGAGGAATTCGACCATCCGCACAGGGAGAGTGTCAGGTCCATTACTTGGATCTTCTTGCAGGAGTGATGCTGGCCCACCAGACCCCCTTGATATGCCTGCCCAATAGTTCATAAAATATAAAACTACCCAAACAGGCAAACCCAAGGGGAAAGGGGAATGGAGGAGAAAATAACAACTGCAGATCTTCACTGTTTTCTGAAGACACGACACTGGTTCCCAGAATATTAGGCTCAGTAGATGGTTAACTCTTTGGAACTGGATTGTGGGAGTGTCATCAATCACGTGTGTCTGTGAAATCTAAGCACAAAAAAATATACAGATTAAATAAACTCTTTTCTGTATGTAGACTTCCGTTATTTATAATATTAACTAACTATTATCAAGTGCTGCCTATGCTAGATTGCTGATAGGCATTTATAGTTTGGCTTTTGTATTGTTAGATGCTCTTCTAATTTCTTATTATAGAATTCGTAATGAAAATCAATTTTCAATATTCTTGAAACGTTTTGGATATTCTTTGAATTTATGTTGTAGGAACTCTGAAACTTGCTTGCTTGAAGAAATAATGTTTTACTAAAGTTCTCAAGTCTCTGTTAAATAAACTCTTCTGAACAAATCTTCTATCAGCTTTTATTTTCTTGTATCTGCATATGTAAATATATCTTTCAAAACTGTATTGTAGGCTTTGGATGCTCCACGGAGGTTAGATGGCTTGATGCACAAAAAGAACCGAAAAATTCAGCTGCTTAGAAGGCCGCGACGTACGCGCATTTAGAACGAAGTAGAAATAATGACACGAAGCAAAAATAAACCGCGCGCTAAAACGGTCACTGTAACTCGTAGCAAACGCAGTAACCGTTCCACAAAAAAAGTAAATTAATTCACGGAGAAAAAAGCCGGAACTCAACACGACGCCACTAGAAACGCTACTTAACAACACTAGTCCGTTAAGCCAGGAAGTGAAACTTTAAAGTGGCACGTACGAGCAAACTCTAACTGATTCCTGAACAGGATTGAATTCAACAGGAATTGAAATAAAGAGACGCGTGTTATAAGTATTATACCTTGCAATACTAATTAAAAATAACACGCGTACGTTAAGTGAAAATATAAAGCTATATTAAACCAAAATGTCACAATAAATATCCTAACCCTATACTGTAAAACACTAAACTTTCATAACCGTAGACACAGCTGCGAGAGAAAAAAGAAAAATAAACGCACTTTCGCTTCTCACACACGCAGCCACGAGAGGAAAAAATAAAGTAAATCAGAATTTTCTTTCATAGAATGTGCGCACAGTTGAATTCAAATAAATGTTCTCAAAAATCAAATGCAGCTAAGCACAGTTTCTTAAAGTTTTAAAATAAACTTCTTCCTGAGACAAATTGAAGATAGAAACATTTCACTGTAGATAACTTAGCTTGCTTCATCTGTAAGTTGGTCTTGAAATTTTCAACAAGTATCTCTTCATAAACGAACTTCTGTAGAAATTTATCTCACTGTAAATTTTTACTCAAAAAGGATTTTTATAATAACTTATGCTAAATATCCTAAGAGCTAAATAAACTACAACCTTCCTCTAAAGAAACTGGAATGAAAGGCAGTTTATAATGTTGTGAAATGTTCCAAACTACCTCATAATATTTTTCTACCAATCACTGGTGTTGCACCGAACCTCCATCTTGGTTTGGGGAATTAGGCACTTCCTGTATATAGTTGTCATTAAGGAAACTTATCACAATATTGACACATTAAAATACTAAACCCAAAATCAAACATCACTCAACCAATGCTCCTACTAATAATGTAATAATGAAGATTAAAAATAAATGTTTACTTAATTCTTTTGAATGCAGATTTTCTACAGTAATTTCTCATTGGAAATCTAGAAATGTGCCATGGAATCCTGACAGAGAGTGCGCTCACCTGGGCTTTTTTGATATATGAAAATGAATGATGAGAGACCAACCTCCAAAAAATTAGTGTGGCCATTCCTCACTCATTTCATCTGCTTCCTGCACCAAACATAGTCACCTGTACTCCGGGAAGACACAGCCTACAGGCACAGTCTTCCCCCATCATATTCACATGGAATGTGACAGCCCTGGGTACAACAAAGCATTCCAGGAAGGGGGAAGGCACACCTTCCTCTAGCCATGAGCAGCCTAATTAAAATATCAAAGGCTCCATGGATCTGCATTCCTTTGTTCTCCGGCTGGTGACGGTGCATACTAATTAGAGATAATTGAGGCAAGCCTACCGAATGGGCTTGGTTGCCGGCGAGACAACAGAAAGGCTGTACTAGCACCCATTTGGTGTGCAATGTGTCAACTTGAAGCTAGTTCCCACCTCTCTGTATGAAAGACATTGAAATGCATGCCTGGGTCTGCTATTTACAATAGGCACACCCCTGCAGAGCTGACCCCTTTCAGAGGGGAGAAGTATGTGGTTTGGGGGAGACAGGAAGTCTGCTCCCAGAACATACTTCAAGGGAAAACCTGTGCTTTAATCAAGAGTCACAGAGGTCGCAGTTAACCAGGGATACATTTTGATCTACAACAGACCGGAAGATGGTTGGGACTTGGGTATATGTTGTCACACTTTTGACTGTCCTATTGCAGAGCACTCTGCTCCTGACCTCATGAATAACAGAAGATGGTTAGTGGGGACCCAGGATTGGTTCATTAAGGTAGGCCTGGCCTACACCAATCACTGGGGCCCATTTGGCTTTAAAAGGGGGCTGAACCCCTCCCTTAGCAGATCATCTGAAGACTTAGCAAGGAGTAAGAAGGACTCATTTGGACCCGAATTGAAGGTCCAGTCTACCTTGCATCTTCCACCAAAGAAGGAAGGCCAGGAGTTCGAAGAGGGAAGCAAGATCGTTCCCCTAAAAATCTCCCAGGGAACAGGGGGAGATACCGGATTCAGAGGACCCGTCCAGCAGCTCCAGAACCGGTACCCAGCCAGCACACATCGTGCCCTGCTAGGTTCTGACAGCGAGCTTCCTATGTGGGAAGTGCCAGAGATTCTCTGGACAAAGGACAAGGCTGTTGCCTGCCTAACACCCTCCTGAGCTTTGGGCCGTCCGCCTTGACAAGTCACAAGCCTGTGAAAAAGCTAGGAGGAGTGCCACACAAGCATCATCCAGCGTCCATCTTTTTAAGGTAAGTTACGAGCCAGTCGAGACCTCGAACCGCATCCAGCTGCACCACTGACTGTCATGCCGCAGTCACCAGAGCCGTCCGGAATGCCTTGAGCAGCATTCCAGATCCACCAACCAGCACATGGACAACGATTCTTGGCCCTGAGCCGCCGTGCCGGACAGTCTGCAGACGTCCGTCCAGCCTCGTTTCTCAAACTGTCTGCTGCCTGGTACTCACAGCTGTCTCCGGCTACTAACTCTGTCTCAGGGGCTGCAAAGCGCTCTGGAACTGCCTCTAGGCTTTCGAGCACCAAGAACTTCTTCAGCACCAGGTACATTGTGGTGTTTCCCCCCCTGGTCCTTCTCCGAAGGTCCCTAGAGACAGTTACAACCCTTTGGTGCTGGAACCAAATAATCCTGAACTATAAGACTGATTACTTTAACAACTGTCAGTATCCTGTCAGTATCCAGAGTGCATCCCTTTCGTTTCGTGAAACTGTTTGTCCTCTGTGTTCCTTTACAGTGTGGGTTGTAATTGTAGTCTGCTAGAACTGCCTGTTGTAGTAATAATAAAGTATATATTTGTATAAAACCTTGACTGGACAGTCCTTTTTATCATTGGGTAACAATTGTATTTTCGCTGTGTTGCAACTAACCAACGATCCACGACCTTGCAGAGATAAGCCTGCTGTTCCGTCCATGTTACCAAATTGGACAAGGTCTTATAATTCACTTGTATTCCCATCTGTTTGGATCCTTTCTGGTGTACTAGAGGTGTGCGGTTAATTGATGGTGTAGAAACCGATCTTCATCCCTGGACCACTGGTGCCCCGGAAGTTGATTCATCACAAATGGTGGCAAGCGGTCGGACCAGTTGGAGCCTTGCACACAGCTTAGTCACTCAACGATAAAAGTACTGTTGCAGGCAACTTTTAGTCACTGCTAGGTAATTGTTATAGTCATGGAGCTTGACATGGATACTATAAAAGGCATGACCAAGGATGTCTTATGTCAAGAGAGGGGACTTCCCCACAGCACTAAGGTTAATAAACTTGTGTCCAGCCCCCAAGCTTGGGTAGAAGCGAGGGCGGTTGGAGAGAAGACCCCAGGGGATGGGCTAGGCCAAGTGTACCCGAATGGAGAACTCCTTTCGGAGGGGATAAATGACGAGGACGACCGCATGAGCAGTGTTTTTCGCCAATCATCCCGCCGGGGGGAAAGTGTGGTTTCACAACAATATCAGTGAGGACAGGGGCTAGTGTGGCATCCCGCAGGTCCCAGCCCTCAGCACACTCTCTAAGGGACTCAGTAATTGTTCCGGCTGTTAATGAGGTAGCGGGTAGAAAGCTCCTGCTTGAGGAGAGGTGACGAGCACTAGAGGAACAGAAACAGCGTCGTCGTAGAGCTGCACAAGCTGGCGCATGCAGAGAAGAAAGAGGCCAACAGATCCGCCTCTAGTGAAGGCAGCAGTACTGGCTCAAACCAAAGTGCCCGGGATAAGCCCCGACGGCACATCCCCAAAGACTTAGTACAGGCTTAGGAAGTGGGGAAGGATATTTTTGACTGGTTTGAAGCGCTCAAGCTGCCATTCCAGCTGCAGGAGGTGGATGAGGTACTGTTGGGTGCAGCACTGATGAGTCGCTTACCGACACCAGTGACTGATGCAATTCTTCAGTTAAATCCTGAGGAAAGGCCTGTTTATGAGAGCATGAAGGCAGCCCTCCTCAGGAAGTTCTGTAAAACCCAGAACAGTATCTAAAGAGCTTCAGAGAGCTTGTAAAGAAAAGTGGGCAGACATTTGAAGCGTTCAATCACTTGTCAGTGAAATATCTGAGCAGGTGGGTGACTGGTATCAAAGTTGACACATTTAAAGGGATGTACAATTTGATTGTGTGCAAGCATGTGTTGAAATATTGTGAGGTTGACCTACACCAGCATCTAGTGGACAAGACTATCACAGATCCTAGGGAGTTTGAAAAGGCAGGTTTGTGAGTACTCGAGTCCAGAAAAAGGTTCAGGCGAGCACACCCCAACAGGAAGAGAAATCGGCGGACAAAAAAGTAAACTAGGATGGCAAGGACAAAGAGCCAACCCAATCCCCTTTAAAGTCGGGTCCCTAAAAGAGCAGAGGGAAACCCCCAAACTCTAGTTCAGCTGTGCACACCGAAAAGAAGAGTGCGGGCACCCCTAACACTGGGACACCTGCGTTCTCACTACCCAACGGTTGTTTTGTGTGGAAGGAGCTGGGCCATAGGAAAGGGGATCCTGCGTGCAAGGGCTTACCCAAGCAAGCAATAGTGAATGTTGGACTCATGGAGGAGGCCATCATTAGTGTGGGCCTCTCAGAGGAGGATTTCCCACTATTAGGGAGAATTCTCAAAAATGTGCTAATTCCTTCCACCTTACAGACTCCCAGCAAATTTACTGGATTTTGAGGACTTGATTTTTTAACCTGGAGAGAGTGTGACCTTTTTGTCCCACTCATGTATTTTATTGTGAATTTTACCTCCGTGTTTCTTTTGGTTATGGAGTCTGACAAACTCCATAGGCATCATCTTTTAGTGCAGTGGCACAGGAAGTCTTTTTAGATTTCCCAAGGTTTAGATACCTTCTCTGGGATAAACTCCTGTTTCCCAGATTAGTAAAGTGAAATTGACTTTACTTAGCATTGTACTTGCTAGACCCAGCACACCCTATCTTACAATAGAGTGCTGGAGGGGTTACTTAGTATCCCCTGTGTCTAAATGCCCATGCATGTTTTTTTATGTTACCCTTTCCTATGTTACCCTTTCCTCAATTGACTGGTAGTGCCAGTGGTTTCGTTTTTTAACTACCAAGGTTTGCATTTACTGCGACTGTCGGCGGATCCAGTAACGTTAACCGCGGGAGCCATCTTTTTCAAAATGGCGTCCAGCCATCCATGTTGAAATGGTGCCCGGTCTTCTTTTTTCGCCAGGACTTTGTGGAAAGGTCCTTCTAGAGTTTTTCTCTGCGCGCCAGACCAGGTTTGGTGTCTTGTTCATTTGCCTTTGGCAGGCTTCAGGAGTGAAACCCACCTCTGGCTCCAGAGTGTCTGGGGTAGGCAGGAAGAGAGGGTGGTGCCCGAAACCCCCTGTGCTTAGTCTCCTAAAAGACCCAAATTCACTTTGTGGTGGTTGGCTGACTGTCCAGCAAGGACAGCCACCCTGCTGGGTGAGTGACAGCTAGGCTGGAATGAATGGGAGAGAACTGAATAAAAGGCAAGTCTCTTGGCTTCGAAGGCAGAGTCGACCACTGGACAAAGGAACCCGAAGAAGAGCCTGAAGAGGACAGCAACTCCTGGACCATTGGTTTGCCCGGAGAAGCCCTGCTGCAGGTCCGAATCGCCATGTTCGCATTGACATAGAAGCCCTGCAAGGACGACTTCCCCCTTTTGAGTTGGTGGGACCAATCAACTCCCAAGTAAGCCAGGTTGAGTTGCTGCAGGAAACCGTAGAACCAGGGAGAGGGACCCCACATTGTGTGCGTTGCTTTTGGAAGATCCTCCGGACTCCCACGAAGCAGGACTGACCAAGCCTGACCCCCTCAGTCGAGTGCGGGACCTCAGAAGTGAGGAAAGTTCACCTTGACAGTCAGGAACCGCGCTTATTGCCATTTGCTGTCCCGCAAGGAGCTGAAACGCGAAACAGCTGCTGAAAGTAAAGTTTGCCGGTTGCCAGCTTTGACGGTGTCAGTACAGTGCAGGAGTCTCCCGACGTCCTCCCTCTTGTCCCCACGATTGAGGCCCAGGAACAGTGAGATCTGCTGAGCTGCACAGGAACAGAAGTCTTCAGCTGCATGTTTTTCTTCTTTACTAAGGTACTGTAAAACCAGTCTAAGAGAACGTACCTCTTACTGTAGAAGTGCTTGTAACTTCTGCAACTCACAAGTCTAAGCCGCCTGACTGATGAGTCTTTGATAAAAAGAAGGACCAAATGTAGGGTCCTTCTTTTTATCAAAGACTCATCAGAACTTGTGCAAAGATTTTTTTCATTTACTTACCTGAAGTGCTGCATCCTATACAAAGACTTTGGCCTATTGACTTTGGCTTGACCTATTGCATTGAATGACTCTTCTAGTGCTATCTGAAAGTATTTGCCCTGCTTATGAAAATTTGTGACTTCTTGTGTTCTAATAACCTTTGCCTTTTACTTACTTTCTGAATGCCAACAGTAAGGGATTAATATCCCCAGCACCCTTGTTACTGAAGTCGCCTGTGTAGGTTGTGTGTGTGGGACATCCCAAAAGGGCCTTGTCTGATTCAGAAACTCGTAGTGTACAGTATTGAAGTATATTTGTGTTACTATTTTATTGCTCCTTTTTGAAGAACGCTTTATAACTGACTGATAAATTAATTGTTTATGCAAGAAACCTTGAGTGTAAGAGCTTATTTGAATACCTGTAACTGTGAATCTTTGTGTACCTCGACTACAGCTCACATTTCCCCTCTTGAGATAAGCCTGGCTGCTCAACACGCTACCAAAACTGTGTAGAACAAGCTTATACCAAAGGGTGGGTTGCCTAGACCTGTAGTCATAGTTGTTTGTAATGTTCCCAAAGGGTACTGTATTCAAACTTTGCCTAACGCCCACTAGGCTAGGGCGTGCCCGAATGTGGATTGGTTACACTGAGTGGGAACGGTACCGGTTCTCCAGAAGAGTCCCAAGTTCCCAATAATACTCAACTCCTACCTAGAACACGTGTACATCAATGGACAAACTCCTGCGGTCCGAGACACCGCGGATAGCGTCACCTCTGTCACCCGGCAGTGGGTACAGCATATTGATGGGCCTGAGTTGTGCATAGGTGGATTTGATGGTAAGAGTAAGTGCCCCTTGGCGATGGTAGAGTCCAGCTGGCGAGGTGTAATGACCCAGTACCATGTAACAATGAAAGACTCCATCCTTGTCTCATGTCTGTTGGGTAATGATCGTCCTGATCCCGAAATAGTTGCAGCGGCTACACGATTGAGGGCCAAAGACAACGCCAGATTGAATGCTGTGAAAGCCTTAGGGCCTGGAGTGCTTCCAGAGGGCTTGTTGGAAGGACCGGTGTGGCCGGTAGTCCCTAGTCCAGTTTCACAGACTACTGAGTCACCTACTCCTGTGGGAGAGAGGCTAGTAGCCATGGAGGACCCTACTTTGGAAGCAGGGGACTCCGTGACTCCAGGTTGCCTGGCGCAACGCTGGAACCTGAGGTGGAGGACCAGGTGGGCGCAGATCTGAAGGGTCTGTCCAAGCTGGATGAGTTTGCATCAGCTAGGGACCCAGATCAGACTGACTTCTACACAGCCCAGAAAAAATGTCTGTTAGACAAGATAGTATGCAGTACCCTGTGGGAGACTGCACCAGCCTTGTCCTCTTGGCAATAGTTAACCCAACCTTTGGTATAAGCATGTACTACACAAGTTGGTAGAGTTACTGAGCAGCCAGGCTTATCTCAAGAGGGGTCAATGTGAGCTGTAGGGTTATAACGTGAAGAGTCACAGTGCCAGGTATTCAAATAAACACTCTGAAGGTTTCTTGATTAAACAATTATTTATTAATTTAACAGTCAGTTCAAAAAGCCTCCTTTAGAAGCGAGCAAATATACTTCAATAAATACACACTCTGTTTCACTAAATCAGTAGTTACACATTGGAGATGGCACACAGACACTTCCTACACCCTGAGATGACTTAAATAGCTAGAACACTGTGGACATTGATGTATCAATGGTACATTTAGAGCAATACTAAGTTTGGTGTCAAAGAGAGAAAACAGTGGTTAGCAAATATTCTTAAGCAGGTAAGTACTTTTGAACCCCTCCCCACAATGCAAAGTAAATTAACCCTTTCCCAGCGACACAAGTTGTAGAATGTGACATTTGTTGAGGGATAGTTAAAGCACAAAGTCGGAGGTTAGAAGAGTCTTATCAGGGAGCCAGGACAGCCAATGTCAATTGAGCAAAGTCTAGGGGAGCTGAAGTTCTTCTTGCAGGTAAGTAACAAACGTCTTGCACAATGTTTTAGAAATGTTTGTAGAAATGAAATCACTGTTGGGCCACAAGCTGGGAGGCTTTTGAGGGGGAAAAGCTGCAAGCAACTCTGTAAAGGCAACAAAGACAAGTCTCAACAGAGAGCTAGCAAGGCTACACAACCAGAGGTTCAAATTACAGAAAAATACATGAGTGGGAAAAGGTCCCTCTCTCCAGGGTAAAAAATAAGTCCTAAAGTCCAGCAAAAGTGCTGGGGGTCTCTAAGGTAGAATAGAATTGGCACATTTCTGAGAATTCTCCCTAACAGTGTCCCACTCTGGCGGGTCTACGGAAGAAGGCGGAGGAGCAGGCTAAGGGCGGGGTCCCTGGACTGTTCAAAGTGTACTTGGAGGATGGAGTCCTGTACAGTGAGCCAAAGGATTCTGAGGGCAAGGACACAGAAGGTTGGTGGTTCTCCAATGCCACAGAAAGTTCCTTTTGGATTTGGCTCACCAAATTCCTTTAGCTGGTTACTTGGGAGTGACTAAGACATCAGACCGGCTGTCTGCGCACTTCTACTGGCCGTAGTTCGGTGTAAAAGTTAAGGAATTTGTCCGGTCCTGCCCGACTTGTCAAGCTTCTTGCAAGTCAGGTGGTGCCACAAAGGTCCCCTTAATTCCACTACCTGTGGTTGGGCGGCCTTTTGAGAGAATAGACATGGATATTGTGGGCCCTTTGGATCCTCAAACCAGCTCAGGGAACCAATATATCTGGGTGGTGGTGGACCACGCCACAAGATACCCTGAGGCTGTCCCTCTGAGGAGCATCAAAGCCCCTGTCCTTGCGAAGGCTCTGATTGTGATATTCTCCTGTGTTGGATTCCCCAAGGAAGCAGTTTCTGACGGGATCAAACTTCATATCAGCATATATGAAGGCAATGTGGGAAGTGTGTGGAGTCACCTACTGGTTCTCTACCTCCTTTCATCCACAAACCAATGGGCTTGTCGAGCGGTTCAACAAGACCCCGAAAGTCACGATAAGTGGCATCTGAAGAGAAAATGGGATATTCTACTGCCATGCCTTCTGTTCGCCTACAGGGAAGTTCCACAGAATGGAATAGGGTTTAGCCCCTTTGAGCTTCTGTTTAGACACCCTGTACGAGGTCCCCTTAGTATAGTGAAGGAGGGATGGGAAAGCAAACACTCTCTCTTCGGCTGACGCCCCCCTCTGAAACATCCTCCCTGCCTCTCTAAAACTTGAGCAGAACCATCTCTGGTTCCGGAAGCAGTTCAAGACTATCCTCTTTGCATCTGCCTTCTCTTTCCCTCTTCCATGCTGATCACCTGTCTGATACTGCAGTGGTTTCCTGGCTACCCTCTGAACCACAGTCCCAGGTCCGTGCCCTCCCAGTTGCACACCTGCACTGCCTCCTGGTAACCCGCACTTTGGGCTGTATCTGTAACCCTACACTACCCCTACCTGCACTATCCAACACTAGCTGTCTGCACTTGCACTGCCACCTGCTGGCCACGCTTCTTGTGTTCTCGATGATCCTATGTCCTGCACATGCTCCTCCTACCCTCCCCCTGGCACTTTTCCCATTTATTCTCCCTTGCACTTGCGTGATCTCAGTGTCACTGGGCCTAGTAAGATCGTTGTCTTGGACCCCCTTGGGTCCCTTCCCGCCTTGTCATGCCTTGAAACATTTGTGTATAGGCGCGCTATAAATAAAATATATCATATCCCCGTCATGAGATGTGGTGGACTATGTACTCGGCCTTCGGTCTAAAATTGCAAAGCACATGGAACAGTCATCAAAGAACCTAAAGGCCAGTCAGGAGCTGATGAAGCACTGGCATGACCTAATGGCTACAGTGACAGTCTATTCTCCAGGCCAGTGGGTGTGGATTATGGAGCCTGCCAAACCCAGTGTCCTTCAGGACAAGTGGATTTGGCCCTACTTCAGCGGGCTCTCAGATCCCAATGGTCACAATTTTCAGGCAGGATGACGGACCTTCATTGGGTCCCGAGAAAGGTTGCACAGGATCTCCTGTGGTGGGCCTGCAAGGAGTATGTGATTATCAGGGAACCTTTTTGGCAAGCCTGGCTTGAGATGACTTTAGTCACAGATGCTTCCCTCACAGTATGGGGAGCTCACATGAGCGATCCGACAATGAGCGGACGTTGGTCCACATCAGAATCAAGACTACACAAATCTTCTAGAGTGGATGGCAATCAGACTAGCGATGATGGCCTTTTTGCCTTCCATACAGGGGAAAACGTCTTGAAAATGATGGACAACATAGTGGCCATGCATTACCTCAACAAGAGAGTGGTCACTACCACTGTGCAGAGGGGCAATGCAGCTCTGGTTTGGGGCGCTACAAAATGGGATCTCTGTTGGTGGACGCTCTGGGCAGGCAGTGTTACAAAGCAAGTTCAGAAGTCATCTTTGTAGTAAGTCCTTCATTTACTTTAATGAGTTTACAGGTTACACCGGGAACAGGTGTCCCTCTCCCTCTCCCTCTAGGGATAACTAGTGGCGTTATTCATTTTTAAACGCACGCCAGAAGAATGCTTTTACTTTAAGAGGCTGCTTGTCATACAATTCCTCAAAGGGCTGACTAATACTTTCACTCCAGTCCTTTTTCTCGCCCCGTCCTTGGATTTGAACCTGGTACTAACTTTTTTAATGGGAGCTCCATTTGAACTTCTATTCCTGTCGTCTCATGTTATTAGCCCTTAACGCCATCTTTTTGGTAGCCATCACTTCTGCCCGCAGAGGGAGTGAACTGCAAGCTTTGTGATGCAAACCACCATTTACTATATTCTTCAAGGAGAAGGTAGTTAAGGGTTCGTCCGTCCTTTCTTACCAAGGTGGTGCCTGAATTCCGTGTTGCACAGAAGATAAATCAGCTTTTTATCATCCACCTCAACCTTCTAAGGATGAAGAGAGGTTACACAAGCCTGACCCGAAAAGGTCTCTGCTTCTACGATGGCAAATGTCTGGCAAGATGATCAATTATTTATTGGTTAGAACAGTCATGGGCTAGGCCAAGCCGTGACCAAACAAGCTTTGTGTTGGATCATCCTGTGTGTTTAGGAAAAGATGTCACAGGAAACCTAAAAGCCCATTCTACCACAGGCGTGGCAACTAATTTGGCTTTCCAAAGAGGTGTTCCAGTGCAGGACATTTGCATTGTTGCAATTTGGTCCTCACTCCACACTATCTCAAGGCATTACTGCTTAGACACTTCGTTGGGCCAGGACGCTCGATTTGGAAGAGTGGTTCTGCATGGTATCCATCGATAATCAGGAATATTATACAAAAATCCACTTGTCCCGCCTCCATCTACAAAACTGCTATGGGAGTCTATCTAAGGTGAGGAATTGTGGGAGGACACAATCTATTAAAAGAAGAAATGATTTACCCCATGGTAATGTTTCTCCCACGGATTCCTCATCGTCCTACCAGCATACCCCTCTGTGCAGAAAGAGCAGGAAAAACTAGGAATTGAGGCAACTGGCACAGTGCGTGCTATTTATACAATCATCGATGTCACATCTGGGTGCGGTATTGGTAACCGTCGAGGGACATCGACTCATTGGCGCACATCGCCCTCTGCTTTCGAAAAACTTCATAGACTGCTAAGCAGGATATAGATATATCTAAGATGAGGAATCCGTGGGAGGAACAGCCAGTAGAAAGAACACTACCAGGGCTAAGTAATTTGTTCTTTTGAGGCAAATGATGGTTATACTTGATAATGGGAGTAACTGGGAATAGGAGGATAGTATGCTGGCTTTTGGTAAAAAGAATGATGTATGTTTTTCTATTACTGGCAAACAGTGTGTCTGGGCAAACAATGGTAATACCTGAAGAATGTGTTTAGTAACTAGGCAGAAAATGCCAGCATTTGGCAAATGGTGCGGTAGCTGAGCAAAGGGGCACTATCCCATGAACCAGTTTGCATTCTTCTTTACACAGTGCCAAGTAGATTCAGATCCTTGTTATGATTTGAACAGCCTTGTTTGAAGTGGTATGATGGAAATGTACTCTAAATTCCAGAGCCTATGCCTAGTCGTTAACTCTGAAGGCATGGTTTGTGTGGAGCTGCAGTGAACATTTTGCAAGGCATGCAATAAAGAGGATTCCAGCGCGGTATTCAAATCAACAAACCTTATTTGGGGTTTGTAAGCACAACAGCTCAACAGTTTGCGCAGTGTCTGTATCCTAAGCTGTTATGTGAACAGGGGAGGGGCCTGCTATAGGGAGCCCGTTATGACAAGCTGTGATTGAGGCAGAGCAGGTGCCAGTTTGTATGTAAAAGAGCTACACAGAGAAATTGAGGTTTCGGTTCACAGGGAGAGGCAGAGTGAGACGCGTGCAGACAGCGAGAAACGCGCAGAGAGCACGAGAGTCTGCGATGCACACAATGAGAGAGACACAGACCTTCCATCCTCCGGCGGGTATCCTGTGACAGTGAGAAGAGGCTTTGTAGGCAGGCAATCACAATCGCTAGCCTCTCTATGGCAGTAGCTAAGTTTGGAAGTCCTGAATGCTACTTGCTATTAAGGAAGTACGCCCAGCACTTCCGGGTATAGTCTGTCTGGCACACATACGTACTGCATCCATTCTCATGACGCACACAGTCTGTCACATCCCTTCTTTGGATGCTGTTCTCTCTAATTTCTTTTCCTAGTAACAGGGGGAGGGGGAAACGGAGGTTCAGCAACTTCTGGGTCCCCAAGTCCTGAGAGGAATTGTACAAAACCTAGTCGTACATGTGTCCACTTTATGTATATCAGTTTGTTTCAGTAATGCTGTAAACCTTGAGCCTCCCATCTCGATTAGTGATTTCCTCTTGCACCGAGAACTCAAGACTTTGATGCTCAATGATAAACCTTAACCTAAGCCATATAATGGTCATCAGATTACTATAGGTTCTGCTCAACGGTTACAACCTATAAATAAAAACTGTTCTTCACAAACCGACTGTCAACATATCACAGAAACATTGAGGGTAAGCTGGTGATAACCAGAGCCCGGAACTTCAGAACAAGCTCTCTTGAACTCTGATTTGAGCTGGATCATCATGAATTTAGGAGGACTCTTAAAAACTACGCTCTTCGGAGAGGACTTAGTAAGTTGATGACCAAACTGGACTGATCAGTTTTCTGTTGACTTATTTTTAGGTTAGGGTATTCAGGAATTCAACTTATCTGTGTGCTGTAAAAGAATGGCACATTATTTATTTCCTCTTCTTTCACCCACCAACCCCATGCCCTCATCTCCCCCCTTCTACTTGTTTGACAATCTTAATCATTTGTTATGCATGTAATGCATTTCAAAATTCCAGGAAAATGGATGGGCGTCTTATTTGTGAGAGGAACAATAAACGGATGAAAAGTGACTGCAGTAACGTACGGAAGTTGTGTATATGATATTAGAAAAATACTTTCATAAATTCAAATATGTATAAAACATAAGTGATAAAATCATAACATCGCAGGCAGTTACATGTGAAAATAACAATCGTCCCCGACCCAAGAAAAGAAATACAATCAATTATTCTTGGGGCATCATACACAGTTGAATGAAACCGTATATCCATCTGTGTTCAAATATAGCCCAACATGTTTGTCCTTCTAATTTAACCCAGTCCAGGACATTCCTCATGGGCTGAGCATTAAAGAATGTGTGTTGTCCTTCGAATTCAAGCAAAGTGCTGCTCATTTTCTTAACTAAAACCACCAAACCAGAGAGACTGTTTTAGTCCAACAATTGAAAGATTCTTCAAATTGATTGACCTTCGCTTAGAGCAGACCCCACATTAGAACATAAGTATGTCAGTACCTGGTTAGTAATCCATGATACACAAACGGCAACATGAGTTCACCAAATGTTCATTTCAAATGTGGGAATCTTCTTCACAGAAAGACCAGCTCAATATGCCTATTCTGCAACCCAAAATCATACAAGGCAAATTTCAATATTGTTTCAACTGATCATATCAAAGAACTTGAATTGGACCGTTCAGAAATATAAACATATACACTTTTACCTACTAGGCACTCGGTGCCATTGCCAAGATGTAGCATATCATAAGTTTGAAAGACTTCAGACACTTGGCAAAGTCCACCAACAAGATCTAAAAATAGATGGAAAGGTCTAAGAGGGCACAGTGACAGAAAAATAAATGTTAAATTTACCATGGGGCGCTAACATCTTAATGAATGCCCATATTCTCCCGAGCTAGGAACCTTGGCTGATCTATTCCCCTGCAGCCAGGCAGCTGAATTCTAGCTGGCTTTTGTTCACAACAATATTATGACATTAATACCATACTGCAAAATACTTCTGAAAAATAATAATAAAATCAAACTGAGGTTCAGGCTAGCCCTCACAACCACCATCACAAAAGTAAGATTTGGCCCACAGCATGAATAAACCCTTTGGGTACCAAAAGCTCCAATCTTAACTGCTCTCAAATAGCTAGAGGTTACAACGTCCTCCTCAGCTCATCGCATCAGTACTAGAGGCTGTACTGCCATAAAATGGCCACTATTTTAAAACATTGTGGCAATGCGGGATGATGTCACACGTCTGCCCAGGGGCAAAAAAGGCCAGAGAAAAGAAAAAACTCCCAAACCTGGATGGGTTACAACTCTCAAGTTCCCTATATGAGGCCAAACAATGCCTTATTTACTAAGCGTCAGTAGTAGCTATACAATACCTAAAACACAAGAGGGAGCTTCAAAAGGTGGGATTTTGAGTATATAATTAATTGGCCCCTACCACTTGCAGCCACGGAACCCTCCTCTCATTTCCATTTGAATATACTCCCATAAATGGAGTAGAAAATGGGACTATAGGCTAAGACATCCTTATTCTCCTAGGGCCCACATGAGACTCTACTGTAGTAATACAAAATGTTTTAGATACCCCAGGAGGATGGTGGTCAATAAATAACAGTTGAACCAAGCTTCACCACAACGGCAAGAAAGCCAACATGACATTAACCTCAGTAGGCTAGAGACCTTCTCATCAATTATAATCAACAGCTAATCAAAGAAATAAGTCATGTCTCATGACGAAGGCAAGCATTACGGCATGGCAGTTAGTAATAAGTCATATAGGTAAGATGGTGAACATCGCATCAAAAGTCAACGGAAGGAATGCCTCGCCCAACGGCAATTATGACTTCATGACATTAAAACATGACCTTCACATCAGGAGGAAGATGACACTCTCCTTCAATGGTGATCATCAAATAATAATTGGTAACCAACACAACTTGAAACTATTCCTCGTCATATTGGCCAACATTCAAGCACGGCAACTACTCTTGGCAAACATTTACATAGTCATGTCACCATCTCCTCAAAAGACAGCATCAACAATGCAAGGTGTACTGGAGGAGTCAAAGTAGTAACATCCGACTAGACCCATCCAGTACAAATCCAAACCCTACTAATCCATATTCACTTCAAAGGAGAGGATGACCGGTAACACAGACTCCTCTGCAACAAGCTGCACATGGTTTATAGGGACACATTATGCCATTTGACATTTTCATTGAGCCCTGTAATGTGGCTCTTGGTGTGAGAAATCCAGTTCTGTTCAGATTTAATAGTTTACGATACATCTCTTGTAAGTTGTTACCCTTAACCTTTTTCAAAAATCGCCCATCGGATGTCCAAATAGGTATGATATTTATTGATAGTGTTTAACCAGCAGGGCCTGCTCAATCGTATTTTATTATGCAGCTTCGATGTTCAATGAGCCTGGTTTTACATTTGCGGTTTGTTTTTCCTCTGTAATGTAGATCGCAGGGGCATGTGATCAGGTAAATTACATGTTCAGTATTAAAATTGGTATGTTCCTGAATATTCAAGGCTTATTCAAACCAATATCATCAGTAAGAGATTTAGCAGTAAAAGGACACATCACACAGGAACCTCACGAATAATGACCAACCACTGGGGGGGTCC
This sequence comes from Ambystoma mexicanum, assembly GCF_040938575.1. NCBI lineage: Eukaryota > Metazoa > Chordata > Amphibia > Caudata > Ambystomatidae > Ambystoma > Ambystoma mexicanum. The sequence goes on along the minus strand of NC_090923.1, from coordinate 545,379,444 downwards.
TCCTCGACAGTGTAGTTTGTTCATATGTGGTTTGTTATTTAAGATGTCATTCCTAATAATGTTTCAGATGTTAATGCTCCTTTTGAAAGCTACAATGGTTCTGGAGGCTGTTTTGCTAAAAGCATGCTTCCAATTTCTTTGTATGATTTGTTTGTTCTTATATGACCGGTTGGTGAATTGGCTCAAAAATACCAAGCAGTCCTCATCCGTATTTATTTATTTATCCTTGGGTTGGTGCTCTAATAAGGCATCCCGGTTCTTGTAGGCTCGTTTAGCAGAATTTTTCACCAATTTGGAGTGATGGGCCTTCAATTTAGATTATAAATTGTCTGCTGCTGATTCATAGGATTCTTTAGTACTGCTGTTTCTTTTGAGCCTCAGAAATTGCCCAAAGGGCAAATTGTCTTTAGTTTCTTGCCATGGTGGCTCCCATAATGAAGGAGGGCATTTCTATCTGTCGTTTTGGTATACGGTTTCACCAGGTGAAACCATCCTGATGATATATACTGATATCCAAATAGCTCACTTCCACATTGTTCATACTAGCAGTAATTTTTAGATAGCGATTCTGGACATTGAGCCAGTCGACAAACTCTTGTGCTATGTTGTTTAGTCCCTTCCTGAAGCTCAAAGATATTGTCTATATAACAGAACCACTTATTTATTTGGGATTTGTACGGATTTATTCTAGCATAGATAGTGGTTTCTTCAAACATCTCAATGTAAAGATTCGCTAAGTAGGGTGCCATAGCCGCTCCCATGGCCGTACCTTCAGTTTGTAAAAATAGTTGTCCCTGAAGCTGGAAGAAGTTATTTGTCAAAGCAGTTTCAGAACACCACTGCTCACCGGATGATCGTCATCTCTTTTAAGTAATATCTCTTCGATGACTTGCAAGGTGGCTTGTTGTGGTATTCATGTATATAAAGACTGGATATCAAGACATTTCAAAAGGTTTCTGGTGCAATCAAAAGGTAAACCTTCAATCTTGTTTATCGCATCTCTCGTATCTTGCATAAATATTTGTCCACATATTTGGAAAGAGGTTCCAGGATTCAGTTCACGCCGGTAGTGCTTAGTAGGTTAAAGCGTTTTATTTTTTATTTTTGAATGGTCTAATTCAAGTTCTTTGATATGATCAGTTGAAACCATATTGAATTTTGCCCTGTATGATTTTGGGTTGCAGAATAGACAAATTGAGTTGACCTTTCTTTGAAGAGGATTCCCACATTTGAAGTGAAGATTTGGTGAACTTGAGTTGCCGTTTGTGTACCATGGATTACTTACCAGGTACTGACACATTTATGTTCTAATGTGGGGTCTGCTCGAAGTATAAGGTGAATCAAGTTGAAGAACCTTTCAATGGTTGGACTAAGACAGCGTCTCTCTGGTTGTATCTTGTCTTTAGTTAAGAAAATGAGCAGCACCTCCATTGAATTCTAAAGGAACACACGTATTCTTTAACGCTCAGCACCTGAGGAATGTCCAGTTTTGGGTTACATCAGAAGAACAGAAACATGTTGGGCTATGTTTGAACACAGATTGATGTATTTTTTCATTCAACTGTGTATGATGTCCCAAGATTAATTAATTGTATTTCTTTTCTTGGGTCAGGGAGGATTGTTATTTTCACATGTAAGTGCCTGCGATCTTATGATTTTATCACTTGTGTTTTATACAAATTTGAATGTATGAAATTATTTTTGTAATACCATAAATCGCACATGTCTATTGCTTTAGGACTGTGGTGTATTAAGTTATATTTGAGAGTGTCTGTTGGTCCAGAAACTTGAGACGCAACCCCCTAAGCATAGATATATCCCTGGCGGGGCCACATTACACCACTTCTCTGACCAGTCTGGCACTGCAAGACCACTACAGTGGTGAAGGGTGCAGTATAAATATCAGTTACGTGACCTATACATTAGAATAAACCATTTCAGCTAAGTCGCATATAGCACAGCGCCACCCAGAAGCCATCACAGGAAGTTCACCTCCAGTTATGATGTAGATGAGCATTGCATTGTGGATATGTATTTTAGCTCCAATCTAAGCCTTTTGCTCCAGGACTGTTATGCTCACCTGGTATCCACGGGGACACCACTCAGCCCCGGTTGGATGATATGCGCCTCAAACCCTCTCCCCAATCCCATGGTAGTGCCTCTGATGGAAGTTGAGCCTGAAATACGGGAGGGCTGGATTCAAGACTTAACTGTCTCTGGTAGGGTGTCTTCCCACCTCCCTTGGATTCAAAACCTTCCCTTGGCCCTCTCCTCACCTTAATTCCTTAGAAGGCGTGCTCTCCGTCCTGCTCTTCGTGGCAGGGGTGCGTAGTCTCGTGTGGGCGTGAGCGACCAAGTTGCTTCACTGGTGCAAGCCCTTTTGAGTGTCTTTAAGGTAGGTCTTGCTGCTTTACAGTCTTTGTATTTTATTCTGTTCTTTCCTTGCTTCCTCTTATTGTTACTAATGTCTTATTTCTTCTCTTTAGGTGTGCAAAGAGATTTTGGCGGTTTTGTGCGGGTTGGAGCTGAGCACAAGCCGGTAATTGAAGGTGGTGTGTGCACGATGCTGTCTGGTAAGTAATGCGCGATGCGCGGCGCTGTTTTGCCTTGTATATGCCAACCTGTGTCTTTCCCCTTCCTTCGTAGGCCACGGTGCTCTTTGCCGGCTGCAGTGATGTTCCGGAATGATGCTGACCAAGAGGCGACTAATCCGGTAAGAATCTTGTGATTTTCGTTGTTCGTGTGAAACCCTGAGTATGCGCTCACTAATGCTGTATTCTCTCCCGTTTTCAGGTTGCTGCGTTCCCGGGAAGCATGCAGTGCCCCGATGATGGAGTTTGCTGGATCGAATGTCTCCAGGTAAGCAGAATCGGGAGCTGACGATGGGCTGAAGACAAGATGCTACTCACAGGTAAGATTCCAATAACGATGTTCTTTTTCTCTCTGCAGGCACGCAGTTCCACGAATAGCTGGCATCAAAGAATACTGGAGACCCAACTGGACACGGCGAGCGATATGCTGCAAACAGAATAACGCAAAGCGTGTTCTGCTGTTTGGGTGTGGTTTAAATAGTCTTCAGGTAAAGTAGTCCAGGTAAAGTAGTCCCAGGCCAGCCACACCCAAAACACTATACCGCATAGTTCTCACATAGCTCAGTTCTTGGGAACTGAGCTATGTGAGTGCCTCCATGTTGACTGAAGCTCCCAAGAAAGTAGTTGCAAGTAAAATAGTCCCAACCTAAAGGTGTTCTCCATAGTGATTATGAGCCTGGTGCCAAAGGTGCCAGGACTGACTCCAAGAGAGTCTCGGGTGAGATTTTAAGGCCATAATTGAACCCTGAAACCTGGCCTTACCTGGCAGGCTGACTTACCAGTGAGGGTTGGGGATCATGACAGGACTGTGCTATTTTGTACATATCAACAGAGGTCCGTGAGCCCCTCTACTGAGAACGAACATTACCAAATAACCTGTTCTGTGGGTAGGTTTCCACTCAGGAGAGTCTACAACCAAGTTTTTGCTTGCTGCACCTTTCACAGAGAAGAAATACCCATTTGAATAACCTTCGGCTATGTAAAGCAAAGTGAAAGAGAAAAAAGTTAAATTGGTTGATAAATGATGTAAGGTTGTCTGAAGTAGAACCTTTCTGCTATTTAGGTTTTGTTTTTTTCAGCCAGAAAAAATCCAAGATGAAATTAGAGGAGAAAACACAATCATGTTATAGAGCACACGTTTTGTTCTTTTTCTCCTGTGCCACTAATAGATTTTTTTATCATTTAAAGGTTTCTCCTATGTGCCTTTCACAGCACTGAACTAACACCCTTTACTAACAGAAAGTACTTAGATTCCCTTGAGGGTTGCATTCTTAAAGAGGTTCTGTGAGTTACTAGATCTGTACCTATTAGCGTCATTCGCTTGGAGATGAGTATCATCGTGGTGGGTTCAATACATGAAAAAAAGCTATCCTCTATTTATAAAAAGGCTCTCGACACCGAAAAACCTTCTTTGGCGTTCCACCAGGAGTGATTTGTTTAAGATGGACTCAAACAACTTTCTCCGTAAATTCCAAAAAAGTTGAGAATTGTATGGACCTACTACATAGTCAATACTGACTCTCTGATGGTAATACAATCTCTAAAATCAAAAGATGGGACAGGATAGGTCATATAGCGGCTCTACAGATGCTCAAGTTGAATACGAATAACAGCCTCTACTATATACCCACCAATGGTACCAGACCTTGTGTACAAAAATATCCTTCCAAACTACTTGGTATCTGGTTCCTAAAATTTAGACTGAACTGTTTGCGGACCTTGGAAGTAATAGGACCTAAACTAGGCATTCCGAGAGAATTCAGAAATTGCAGACTACGCTCGACTGAGAGCTGTAAATCCCTATATCACGTGGTAATAGAATGCCCCTGTCTAAATCTAGGCTGAATGTTTTGGGACCGTATGTTCATTCCACCTCAGAAGTGCCGTCTACGAGCCTTTGGAATAGAATGATGATGGGTTCCTAAATATCTTTAACCCTGGCTCTGGCTCAATTTCTTTAAAAAATCTTTGAAGACCTTCAATTGGTAGTAGATCAAGGCGAAGCACTTTTAGAATTGCTCTAATTTTGAAACTGTGTCCTAAACATATTGGATTGAACATCGTAATTTTACCAATGCAAAAAGATGGTTTTGTGCTTTTCTTTTTCATTTTTTTTTCTTCTTTTTGAATATACATTGAATGGTTCGTGATTTTATTGTTTTAGAGTATTGGAATCAATGAATTGTTGAGGTTTGTCTGTTGTAATTAAGTTTATCTTTTAAAATGTATAAATTGTATTTTCTATTTGTGCAAGGTACTCTGTACTATAAACACAATAAAAAATAGTCCTGGTCCCACCCACCTGGCGAGTCCAGCATACATAGCATTTTTCAACCCAAGACAGATGGCTTTCAAGGATGGTAGACAACTGCATACATGTTTCACCTTTGATTAAGGATCATCAAAACAGTACAGTCTCTTTGTGGTTAGAGCAGTGGGGCATGTAAAACAGACTTTATTTTTCCCCTGGAACAAAAGTGACTCCAGCGGGTACCATCTCATTGCATCCAGAAAAAGCATTCATCCACATTGTGACCCTACTTTTCTGCGGCTGTGGAGAGAATGGCAGGACTTTGCTTACACTAATCTTTCTGTATAATGCACCAACCGCTTCAATCTTCACAAACTGCTTTGGTGCTTATCAATTACATTTACAGAGAGGAACTATAATGCACATGACTGCTTCTCTAAAGTTTGGGTTAACTGGGAGAGGGAGGGTTGAAGAATATGACTCTAACCTTGCATTCTGTGTCATTTATTATTTTAACCTGTTTGTTTTTTTTCCCTTCTGAGACTCTTTAATGTGTGGTTGGTAACCTATTTCTCATATTCAGTCAAGCAATGGTAAATGTTTGTTGCGTTTTAATGTGACATAATAAAAGTTTAAGTAAAACAAAATCACAGAGAGGAACAAGAAAAGAGTGCGGATTGCCACTTTTATTGGCCTGAGCAGTGCAACAATTGGCAGAGTGGCTACAAGATATAGATGTAGAATGTGTTTGATGTAGGAATGCTGAACCAAAACTTGGTCATACAGAGACTGCTTACTGCGGGTACTGAAACCTGCGCTGCGCTTTAGTCCTGTTACTATAGAAAGTAGTTCATTTTGGAGCTGCTCTCATTTTTAAAGACTTCAACCTTTCCCCTCCCCCTGCACTTTCATAGGGAAAGATTAAGCACTGTTCATCGTTAAACGTCTGTTCTCATTCTTGTCTGGATCAGTGTCATCTTTAGAGTCATCATATATCTGCACAACGTATCTGGTCACCACTTGTAATTCCAGACCAGTCTTAAGTGGATGCACTGCCGGTTTTTCAGACTTGGCCCAGTTGAGCTTACGTCATCAAATGGCTTCATTACCCATAGACACATGAATCTTAAAGGAGAGAAGGGGGGTTTAGTTGTGAAATGTCTGCTAAACAAAAAATGGCTGGAAGTTGGTTACCCCATTATGAGTGGGCAGGTACTGAACCATGAGTGGTTTCACTTGTGTGATTTGGCACAACACATCATCAGTTGGCTAGGTGATCGTAAGAACAGTTGACATCTGCTGAGACAGGTTGTCTGGACCTGACCGTGCTGAGATCCAACACATGGCACAAAGGACCCCAATAACAAAATAGATGATATTTGAACTGTTGGATTAAGATATCATACCTAACTTTCTTTTTGGCAGAAATGTAGCGTCTGAGATCCCTAATGTTCTGTATCCTCCAAGGAAGGCTACTTCCAAGTCTGTGAGGCCGGTGGAGAACTCCTGACCCTCTTTTGTCCCGAGGCAGGGTTTTTACCTCCCTTTTGGATGACATTTATGAGGAGGAGGAAAGGTCAGACTTTGATATGGACCCTATTGAGCCTGTCTTTTCTGGAGACAGTCATTTGGAAGAGTTGAGGCAAACTCTTCATAATGCTAGTGGTTTGGACACTTCTCCGGAAATAGTATTTGGCAGGCCTGGGGCTCATGCAGAGTCGTCTTACAGGAGACTCATGGCTAGGGTCACAGAGTATCTGGGCTGGTCCAGTCCTCCGGTTCCTTTTGTGCAAGATGATCTGACGGACATTTTAGATCAAGGTCCGTCCTCTGACCCAGTGTTAACTTTTCATCCCACTTTACAGGAAAGGGTGGCGGCTGCTTGGCAGTCACCGGAATCTTCCGGCTGTTAACAAATCGTTGACCAAGAAATACTGCCCTTCCGGTAGCGACCCCAGCTACTTATCTTCTCACCCCACTCCAGAGAATTTGGTGGTTCAGGTGGCTACGGCCACCTCAAGGCAGGCGGTGTACACTACCATCCCTCCGGATAGGGATGACAAACGCTACGACGGTTGGACATGCAAGGTTTCTTCTGCGGGGAGCATGGCGTTGAAATCTGCCAACTCCACCTGTGCCTTGGCAAGATTTTCACACACTTTGTGGAATTGTTTCTCTTGCGGCCGAGCATATTCCCGAAGGGGAAGAAAGAGATGGGTTCCTTGCTCTTGTGCAGGATGGCAAGGATGCCATATGTGAATCCCTTCAGTCTGGTTTGCACACGGCTGACAGTGTGAGCCGGTCCATGGCTGCGAGCACTGTTATACGCAGATTTGCGTGGTTGCGGAAGTCTGGTTTCGCCCCGGATGTGCAAGCCCATCTTTTGAACATGACCTTTGATGGCCCCACTTGTTTGGCAGCAAGGCTGACGAGAGCCATGAGATGTTGCAGACCTCAAAAGCTGCTGCAAAATCATTTAGCGCAGCTGTGCGTCAACCTCTGCCTTTTTGTCCTAGGGGACAGCAGTGGAGGGGAGGTTCTTTTCGTTACTACTCTTCCTTTGGTACGAGAGGAGCCGCCAGTCAAAGTGGTAAGCAGAAAAGTACCCGTGGTGGTTGGGGAAATAGAGGGGCCAAGCCACTCAGGCAGTTGCCTCTTTGCCTTCAGGAGCTGCCGCAGCTGCTCCGGAACAGTCATGAGGCCATGTCACATGGTTCGCTGGTTGTGGGCAGACGGTCTCAGCATCTCAGAGTGGCGAGCCATTACTTCGAATGTGTGGGTTCTGGATACTATTGCCCACGGCTATTGTCTTCCCTCCTAAAGTGGCCTCACGACAATCCAGTGGGGAATCTCTTTGATGCTTATGGATCCGCTCCTTGTGCAGGAAATCTTGACCCTGCTAGAGAAAGGCGCTATAGAACTGGTGCCTGTAGCAGAGAGGAACAAGGGATGGTATTCCCCTTATTTTTTTATTCCCAAGAAAGACGGGGGATTGAGACCTATCCTGGACTTGCATTGGTTGAACAAACTTCACAGGAAGGACAAGTTCAAGATGGTCACTCTTTATCAAGTCCTCCGGGCCCTTCAACTTCAGGATTGGTTGGTGTCTCTGGACCTACAGGATGCCTATTTTCTTGTGCCGATTCATCCCAAGCACAGAATATACCTGAGGTTTGTGGCTGGCGACCTGCACTTTGTTTCGGGTCCTGCCCTTCGGATTGACCTCCGCCTCGAGGGTCTTCACCAAGCTAATGGTGGTGCTGGCAGCGTATCTCAGGCGAGGGGGATTCACGTCTACCCCTGCCTGGACGACTGGCTGATCCGTGCCCGTTCTCACGAGCAAGCATTGGATCACCTCGGTCTCACCTGCCGCTCCCTCCACAAGTTGGGCTTCTCCCTCAATTTCAAGAAGTCGCATCTGACACCTCAACAGCTCCAGTACATCGGGGCTGTGTTGGACACGTCCTTGGGAAAGTACTCGCCTCCCAAGGTGAGGGCTCATAACATTATGCAGATGGTGGACAAGTTTCAACATGCCCAGAGTCTCCCGGCTTTCGAATTCTTAAGGGGTCTTTAAGTAGGTACCATTAAAGGTTACCTGGCGGCGCGGTCTATATTTAAGCGATTGTCTGAAGAATGCTCTTACTTTAAGATTCCTTTGATTTCTTAATTTCTTAAAGGACTTACTAATGTGTTCCCGCCGTCCCCTTTCCATGTGCCGGTTTGGGATTTTAATTTGGTTTTGAAATTTCTAAAGTGAGTGAATTGCAGGCACTTTCTTCTAAGCCGCCCTTTACTGTGTTCCACAAGGACAGGGTTGTACTAAGGGTACGTCCTTCCTTTCTACCTAAGGTAGTATCTGAATTTCATTTGAGCCAGAAAGTGGTTCTTCCTGCTTTCTATCCTCCTCCTCATCCTGGTAAGGAAGAGGAGCGACTCCATATGTTGAATCCTAGGAGAGCTCTGAGCTTTTATATTTCTAGGATGTCCAGCGTCAGAGTGGACAACCAACTCTTTGTGGGATATGCTGGATACCGATTGGGCCAGGCTTTTATCAAACAGACCTTGTCCAGGTGGATTATCCTCACCATTACTAAATTTTATCGATTGGCGGGTAAGGACCCTCCTGAAGGGCTGCAAGCTCATTCCACTAGGGGCGTGGCTACTTCCACAGCCCTACAACGGGGAGTTCCTATTAAGAATATTTGTGATGCAGCCACATGGGCTTCTATTCACACCTTTGTTAAACATTATTCCCTGGATACGAGCCATGATCAAGATAAAGTTTCCGAACTACACAGCTGTGGACATTACATGTCGTTGAAGGAACATCCAATCGAAAGAACCAGTTGGTAATTAACTTGTTCTTCTCGGCTATATACCTGCACAATACAATGTGTAGGTATATAGCCGAGAAATGGCTAACTGCCTATTCAAAGACTATGCTGTCCTCTTGAGGAAGTTGGCTGAATGACCTGCTATGGCTATGTAAAGCTAACATCCTTAGACTGGAGCATGCAAATTATAACACTGATCGGTTTCCTGGACATTGGAGGGACTGCTAAAATAGAGTGACTGAGCTGTGCACACATAAGGCACCTTGGGCCTCAGTATATGCCTTCTTTGTGAATAGGGCGGTGGTAACAATGAGGTAAGTGTTAGAAGAGGAGATCCAACTGGGCTTCTCCCTGTTGTATCTGTGTAATGGTTTCTCTATAGACAGCCTTACACTCCCTGATAAACATAGTTTAGGGGCTCAATGTCTGCAAAACAATTCCTGTGCATCAATGAAAGTAGGCTCTTCCACCTTGAGTTGTGGGTCAACTCTCGCTCTCCCCTATTGAGTGGGCAGTTATGAGGCAAAAGAGGAAGGAGAAGCTATTTCTGGAGAGAGTATCCCATTCGCTGGATCGCCTGAATTGTCTAAGTGGGGCGTACTGGTTTCTGGTGCTGGTATTAACGGGTATGTATATTCACCCCAGTATTTAACCATTACTACTTGTTATTTTCAATTACAATTGGTTTTGTTTTAAAGTTGCTGGTTAACTTCATGTCGGCCCAGTTATTGATAATGAATACTTATCCAACGACCAACAATAACTGTATGTAGTTTTGTTGCATACATAAACTTAAAGAAGCACAAAGCAACCATTAATTATAGTAGAAATTTCTCCGAGTCTCAATTGTGATGACTGACTATTTTTATGGTCTTAACCGGAGAAGGACATTGAAATTGGGAAGGCGAATTGGACATTAGGTAAGTGTAAGGAAAGTTCTAAAATGGAAGAGAAACCTTGGAACACGTAATACATTTAAACTGGATTCTGTGGAACGTCATTTCTGTGTTTGGAATAACATTTGTGTGTGTGACGTGTAATGCATTTCTCTTCTAGGAGACCACAAGAGCTGACTGGACACAGTAAAACCTATGAGTCGCACTGCACAGATTTAGTAGATCTGGCACCCTTGAATGGACCAGAGGTCTATTTAACACAAGTATTGCACTTAGAAACAGTGTCGCCAGTTCACTCGCTTGGCGTGCACTACTTGTCTATTTACACCTTTTATGGATGTACGCAGCCAAATATGTTCCTGAAAAAGTATTGGATCATTTGTTTACACATACAAATGGTTCAATACAGAAAGCCTCAAAAGCTTATTAGCCAGAGCATAGCAAGTTATGAGAACATATAGGGGCTGATTCATGGAATTATTTGCGCCGAAAAACGGGGATTTGTGTGCCATTCTGCCCACAAATCCCTGATTAACAAATGGGGATTTGCAGGCAGAATGGCGCACAAATCCCCGTTTTTCGGCGCAAATAATTCCATGAATCAACCCCTTAGCGTCTTCTTTGTTCAGTCACTAAATTAGATGTGCATCCCCATGGGCTCTCTGAGCCATCTTTTACTGTATACAAGCTTGCAATTTTGGTGTATACCGTTGTACAATAAATTACGACCTGGAACTACATCTACATTCATCTGAATGCTGCCAGTTGAGTACCCTTGTCTCTATCTGCCCATAAAATAGCTTTAGGGGCAGGTGGCACACTACAAAACAATCTAATTGCAATTTCTGGTTCTTCTCTGTTAAATTGATGGTTCCCTGTGCATCTATGGCCCCTGTGGTGTTAGGTCATTGTTCTGCCTGTTTTGGAATGTAGTCCAAGCTTTATAATCAGCCTGTTTAGTACTGACTGAGGGTGTGGGGGTCTCATATAAAACAGGTGTCACTTGCATAACTGCGGTGGCAATGAACAGCAGGATGCCCAGGACCCACATGAACAAAGCAATCATTTTTTTAAATCCATGCAGATTTAAAAGGAAGCCCCATGTGCAAGCCTTGTTCCACATAGGTGAGGGCTTGTAGGCATAAGGGTTCAAACACTAAAATAGGAACAAAGACCAACAAGACACGCAAGCACAGCAACAAGTCCTAAAAAGAAGTTTAGTAGCAGCAGTAAAAACAACTTTGGTAAAGAGTGTTTTTTAAATTTCCGTTTGAATGTTTCCAGCAGCTAGACCGTGCCCCTCAAATCCAATGGCAGTGTGTTCCACAATTTTGGGACAGTGGCGAAGAAAGCTCCCTTGCTCACCAGCGCCAATTTAGTTCTTGGGACCAATAGCAGGTTTGAATCATTTGATCTTGGTGTTCTCCGGCTTGGGAGCTTGACCAGGGTTTCGGCCAAATAAGCGGGGCTTACGCCAAACAGACAGATGTGCGTGTAATAGTAAGGATCTGGTGCAAGATCCTGGCTTCTATGGGAAGCCAATGTAAATCTTTCCTTGCCTGTGAAACATGATCCTGCCTGCTCAGTCACTCCACGGCCCTTGCAGCAATGTTTTGAATCACTTTGATCTTCGCACCATCTCTTTTGCTGATGCCGTAAAGAAGGCCATTACAATAATCCTATTTACTACCAATAATGGCCCTGCTAATTGTAGCACAGTACTTTGGTCAGGAATGGGTGTATATGCATAAGAAGTAGTTTAATATAATACGCTGAGGATGAAACAAGATTATTGACCTGCCAGTCATGGTCATGGATTGGTCAAAATTGACCCCAAGTGCTGTGATCTTCGCCAGTGTAGCAAGCTTGCAGCTGCATATGATGAAGTGTTGGTATTCAGACCAGAGTTTACGTAGTCTGCCGGCTGTTCAGCGATCATGAGCTTGGTCTTCTCATCATTCAGTGCTAGCCCATTCTTGACTATCCATGATAGAATCAGGGACACCCTGTTGACCTCCTCTGTATCCTTTTCATAGACTCTAGGCAAGCAGAATCTGGCACTGAGTGTCATCTGCGTAGTTGGTAAAAAAATCCCCCTGTCCTCTAGTAGCTGGGTGAAGATATTATACAGAGAGCAGGACCCCTGCGTGACTCCAAAGTAGATTTTAACTAGGTCCGCTGCTGCTTCTTGACTGCAAACTCTGGGCGAACGATTTTCCAAAAAGCATATGACCCAGTCTGCTGCCGAGGTGGAAAATGGAACAATTTATTGAAGTCTCCTGGACATAATCGAATGTTCCACTAAGTCGAATGCAGCGCAGAGATTTAAAAGCATCAAGAACACAATCTGTCCCTTATCTGTATGGGTATCACTACATATTATCCTCACCAAAAATATCGCCATATATGTGGTCGTCTGGTACGGCCATAGGTGATATTTTGGGGGGGATATTTTTGGGTGTTTTTGGGAGCAGGGGTTGCAGGGGTGTCCCTGCAACAAGGTTCCATGCCTTAATATCGCCACAAAAATATGGCAATATCTTTGTATGGCGATATTTTTCGGGGATATTAACACATTGAACCATCTGTATGTTGTATGATGTTACATTTCAAGTCGAATAACGCTGTTTCTGTCCCATGGGTGGTCCTAAAGGCAGATTGTCTATTGCTTAGGATGTTTCAAGACTTGCAAATATGCCACTCGATCCAATAATTTAAGCAAAAACTGGATGTTATTTATTGGCCTGTGGTTGGATGGAATAAGGGGATGTAGCCCGGCCTTCTTCAATAATGGCAGGTTCCAGGCGTGCTTCACACAATCTGGCTCTCTGCAAAATATAAGTTGACGAACTTGGTTATGGCTGAAATTGGAGAAAGTAGACATGCTTTCACAGCCATAGCAGGGCAAGTATCTCCCTTGAAAATAGTGGGTTTCAACTGAGAAATGATGACTGTCCTGTCAGCCTCAGGAACCGATCTAAACTCAAATAATATTTGAGGGCCCCCCGTCGGGTTCAAGGAACCAGTATCTGGAACCTCCCAGGCAGCACATGTGCTTTCAGCATCCAACATCACCTGTTTCGCCTCAATGTTCTCTTTGATTCTATACAATTGTAAATAAAGCCTCTTGAATAGAGGTGCACCAGTCGTTTTCTTTAGTTAGAATGTCAACTCTGGAGCAAGGATTTTCCAGCTCTTCCAAGATTTTAAAGAGCTCTTGTGCATCAGACCCAGTATTAATGATCCTAGTGTTTTTTGTCAGACTTTTTAGCCTTGGTAATGGCTATTTTTTAATGCTTAGCAGCTTCAGTTTAAATATCTCTATCCAAAGTGGAACCTCAATTAGCCCATTAATTAAAGAATTTCCTCGAATATTTTTAGCCCATGTAGCTCAGAGGAATACCATATTGTTGTTTTTTAGACCAAGGGTCGAGTCCTTCGCAGGGCTATTGAGTACACTGTCTTAGACAAGGTCTCATGGTAAATCAAAGCAACGTCCTTACCTGACTTAAAGTTTACTATGTTTTGCACAAGTGCAGAAATAAACGGCTTCAATGAATCGGCCGTGATCGCACGCATGTGTCTTGACATCTTGCAAATTCTGCATGATATAGTCTTTTTCACTAGAGTTGGTATCAAAAGATCGAATACAAGAAAACTGTGATCCAACCATGGGCACAGCTACACAATAGGCAGACTAATTTGAATGTTAATTGTCTCAATCCAATCCAAAATGTTGCCTTTAATGAGTCGTTTTGTTTATGTGATGAGCAAATTCCAAGTCTTTAAGAGAGGACTTGAATAGCGATGCTGCTTGATCTGATATATCATCCATCCAGAGATTAAAATCACCCAGCAGAATGAACTTGGAAGTTGATGTCAGTAATGGAAACAACATATTGATTACTTGATCTGAGAAATCTGGCATGGGTGTGGACGGTCTATACAATAAAATTGATAATAGTATTTTGGTCTGTAAGCACATTTTAATATAGACTAGCTCACAATCAGAAAGCCCTTGAATTACAGATAACGGCCCCCGACCCATTGCTATTAGGCCTGTCCACCCGAAAGAGGTCCTAGCCTGCAGGAATGTCTAATAAGAGTGACGGTGCAGCAGGTTTATGCAGCCAAGTCTCTGGGATGGCATAGAGATCTATTTGATGTGCTATGCTATCTGCAACCTCAGCTGCGTGATTAATCAGAGAATGTGTGTTCAACAGCATACACCTGATTGGGTTTGATCTACAATTTTCCCTATTGGCCTTACCTGTCTGCAAGTTAGTGACACTACAAGATGCCCCCTCTAAGTCTTCAGTGCCTGTTCCCCAACCAAAGAAGAGGCCTTACATGAAGGTGACTGTGTTGTAATCATGTCTAAAGACATAGAAACACCTAGCACATTAGGATCAGCCGTTGGAGCTGGCCCTATAAAATCGACAGTCATGTTTGACATGCCTAGCGAGTGTACATTTGTGGACAAGCCATATTCATCTAGGGGCTCATCCTGTGATGCATTCGCCGCACCCAAGGCAACATCCGCTCCAATGTTCTCTCCCTCAAATGCCATCCTTTTTTATTCCGCTCCGTCCCTCTTAAATACCGACTCCAGCATGAACTTCCTCCGTCTGCACACATTTGCTGTTTCCATCGCTCAAGCTGTGAGAGGTGAAGGGGGAATCTTAATGCCATGGACAAGTAGCGTTGCAAAACACCATTGGCTCTATTTGAATTAAGGTTCATTCTGCCAGGAGACGCACATGAAGAGACAGTACTTCCTCTCATATAACCCATGCCCAAATTATCATTAGTAACGTCGGCCGCATGAGACTTCTTACGAACAGTCTTGGGAAATCAGCTCCTTGAAACAATCTGCATAGGACGTACTTTAACAAAGTACGAGGCAGGTTCCTTGCACTTCATTGGTAATTAGAGTTCATAAACCACCTCATGTCCCTCTCTTTCCTCTGAATCCCTTCCTTTTTACCCACTTTTATTCCTATTTCCCCATTTTGTTCCTCTTAACTTTGCTTCCTCTTCTTTACCAACCATATGTGTTTACATGTTGTATGGAAATTCGTCAAAATAGGGGTGAGAAAATTTGGTTTCTTTTCTGCTCCTTTTTTTCTGACTGCAAACTAAGTATTTAGGCAAGTCGGAGGAATGCTTAATGATCAGCGAACGTACTAAACCTTTGTTTTGAAGGCTCAGGAGAAATTATGGCAGACCAGAGCTCCTTTGCTCTAGAAGCCATAGTAATGGTGATAGTGATAGAAATGCTGGACAAGTGTGCAATTCTAGTTAAACGCAAAGGGGTCTCTTGACCGGGGAAGGTTTTGGTGAAAGGTGGTAAAGTGATAGCAAAGATAGAGGTGGTGAAACCCAAAATTGCCAGTCTTCCTCAGAGTGAATGAAACCCCATGTTTTGTAATGCCCGAAGGCTGGGTGGGTATGGGGGTCAAACTCTGGGTGGTACAGTCGGAGTTGGAAGTGAGGTTGTCTTCTGATGTTTTTGGTATTGATGATGGTCATTGGTTTAAGCTTTAATTCCCCATTTATACCGGAGATCCTCCTCTTCTCCCTTACAATACCTAGATTCACTAGACTAAGAACGGGAGATTCTAGCTTCACATTTATTGCCCCCACTCTTTGGAATGCTCTCCCTCATCTATCAAAGACAAGCCATCTTGCCTGATCTTCCGTTAAAAAATCTCAAAATCACTCTGTTCCACAAATACGCCTTATTGTATCCTACTTACCATTACTGCTAGAACCATACTAATAATGTACCCCAGAAACTGTTCTACTTCAATTGTCTTTTTCCTACCGATATAACCTAGCACTGTGATACTTCCGTGTTTGGGTGCTGTCAACAAATGAAATAAATGCATAAATAGCAGTAGATCTTCTGACCTGCTGTTTGTTAGATTCAGAAGTGTTCCTGTTGCAGCAAAATCGCTCTGAAGTCGGTTATAGAATAGGCGCTTTAGTTTATTATTCTGTCGCAGCATAGTTACACTAAGGCTCAATCAAGTAGAATGGTAGGGAGCACCCACTGGACTGCCCATTAATCAGCCTGGTATTTCACTGTACATTTTAGAATACTCTCATTTGCTCAAGGTTCCATTCAGCAGGGCACTAATTACTACATACCTCGACTTCTCACTATCTCTGCGTTCAAATCAGATTGATGCACCTTGCTATCCTTCAAACCAGACAGAAAAGTAACCAGGGAAGAAGTGGTGATCTATGAATCGCTACAAATCTGAATGCACTGGCTGATAAGGGTGCACAAAACATGTGCACTTGGACTCTTTAGGCATCAGCTAAATGAGATACTACTGTACCCACCTTAAGCAGAAATAATACATTTGTCATCTGTATGCAAAATGTGGATACAGACAAATCCATGTTGGGGAACGTTTTTTCTTTTTGCAGACTCCTCATCATTGATCCTAATGGGACATACAGATCATAGTCTGTGGCCTGGAATCATGGCTGAATTTCTGAGGGAAGTAAAGCTTTTTCAGCTTCACTTACCTGCTCAACAATTATGGCGCAATGTTCAGTTTCATGTTTTCCTGTGACATTATTTTGTAACGCATACCACTTCATTCAGTGGAGTGTTAGAAAAGTAATTTGTATTTCTTTTTTTGTCAGGCAACATTTGTTATGCATTTGTGATGTGTTTAGGATATGTTGGTGGCAGTTAACCGTACGACTACTACCACAGTAATGCATTTTTGAGTGACATGCAAACATCCAAATGAAGGCATGCACTTTGACAAGGTCTTGCTTAGGACTCCTTGTCAGTGCCTAGTGCGACTGCAACTTTTTTGAAATTTGGGAATGGTACATCCAGGGGGATGTCTGTTGCTTGGTAGATGAGGGGGAAAGTGACTGTCCATGATTAGACAACCCATACCAGTTTGCATGGTGCCGATACTTGATATTGGAGGGTTGGGGCTCAGCCTGCTGTGGACCTTTTTAGAAGTCACCCACTGAAGCCAAGAATCCGAAGACTGCTGCTGAAGCGGTTCTATGTTCATTCATCCGTGGATTATTTATTTATTATTTTTTTTGCTGAGTTTCTTGCCGAAATTCTTATGCCGAAAAAACATCACATTTCTTTTTATTATTTTTTATTTTGAGGGTTTTGCCCCCATTCCATTTTATTTATTCTCTATCCTGCCACCACCGCTACCCCTCATATGCTCTACCTACCCACACCCCCATATTTTCCGATGGGATTTTTCTGCCAAACTTTTTTGGCAAAACTCAGCAGAAAAAAACAAAATGGGCGATGAATGACTGTTGTACTGCAGAAGCAACCAGAATTGCCCAAACTATTTACCGGGACCCTGTGCTTAATTTCCTGCCACCATGTTTTAACTTAATCTGAGCCTTACTCCTCTGGCTGGTGGGAATCAACCATTCCTTTATCCTGCATCTTTTTCCTGCTGTCTGTTGGCTTCGGAAGTGTCCTGAGACCCTCCTGTAGATGGACCAATCATCGACCTGGCTTCTTTGCTGCAATGGACATCATCCTGAAGGAGCTTGGGACTCTGACGTCCTTCAGCATGTGGCCCCGGGACCTCACTTGAGATAAGCAGATCCCCTTTGCTCCCCTCCACCAAACGTGATAACACTTACCTGATATGCACTTTCAGGCCCCATAGCACATTTGCCTCATCAGTAAAACTGCATTTTCATTCCAACCCCACCCTCACTTCATCGATCCTCTCCCTGCCCACTCAGTCTCCATAGCAATTCAGGAAGGTACTCTTAGGCCTTGAAAGTATTTGCCTACTAAACCTAATTAAATGTCAATGATCTGTACATACTTTTACAACCTGTGAGGCCAGATGACTTGTATCTGGCCTGGTGGACAGATTTAAGGCAGCCACCCTAGTTGTAGTGAACGGGGAGCTCTGACGGTTTAGTCAAAACCCAAACAAGGTAGCAATGGAATGGGATCAGGGGCCCTCAGTGAGTCAACACAGGATAGCACACAATTCAATTAAGACTGTCAGTTATAAAAATGCAGTTATTTATTTAGGCCTATAGGACACTGAAAAATTAGACTAGCAGGTAATGCGGTCCCACAGTTCCCCATAATACAAATGTATACAGTCACCATTCGGTTCACTTTATATAAATCATGAGAACTTAATCAGAAGTTGCAGGTAAGTAAGGCAGATGCAGTAAAATGATGGGAACCAGTCACAAGTAAAATAGCTCTTTCTTTAGACGTCCACCTCTAAGATGTGTGGGGCCCAGTAACCAAATGTCACAGGTTCCAATACATGTTTCTCACAGGTAGGAGTTCACTTTAGGAAGGATTTAGTTGGCTTGTGGCAGTGATTAGTTTCAATTTCAATAACCATTTACCAGAAGATAGGACCCAAGGCTAATCCATGGGGCAGGATACCTGACCCAGTTTAGATGACGAAAGGTGAATGGAAGGGAGATAGGGGGATCTGGGAGTTGCTGGGGGCTTGATCCTCTGCCTTTTTATTCTGGTGAGAGGTGCCCAGGGGTTGCAGGTTTGAGGATTCTTCCGGGCTGGTGCAGCTGTAAGATGCAATCCCTGTCGGCAAAGAAATGCAGAATCCAGTGATGCAGACCTCTTCAGGACACTTTACAGGATGTAGGAAGGAGAGTTCCAGCGATGCACCCTGCTTGTAGGGGAAAACGGCAATCCTTCCAGTCGCAGAAGCTGTTCCAGGCCAGGTTTCCGTGAAGAAAGGAAGCTGGAATTCAGGGAGGAAGTGACCTGTGGCATAAACTGGGGAACACCAAAGTTCTGGGCTTAAACGTGGAATGGCAACTGTTTTCTGGCGAGGTAGCCCAAGAGGGAGCTGGGCAGTCCAGGGACACTTTCCGAAAGGTCTGAAGGGCCGGATTCTTGAGAAGGCGTTGAGATTAGTTGGTCCCACTAGTACAAGGGCTGAGGCACTGCAGATGGTTTTCAGAGATCATGCAGAGGAGCAGAGCTTCACAGGATCGGACAATGAAGGGGGATGCTGGGCCACTTCCGGAGGTTTCTTCGGGTCATCAAGGGTCTGCTCTTCGAGGGATTTTTGGCTCAAACTGATCTGAAGAATGGCTGTGGGAGTTCGCCTTTTATCCAAAATCCGAGCTGGACGCAAGTTCAAGGCCACCAATGGTAAAGATGTGCACCATTGAAAAAGCCAGTAGTTGTGAAATCAGGGACAACTACTGTTTTCATATCTGCACCAGTGATGTGACTGGGACTAGACAGTCCCAGAGCCTTTGTGGTACGGACAGCATGAATGAGGCCAAACTACAATAAGGCCAAAGAAAAAGCTGAAATATTGTGGTACGGCCCTGTTGGGGCACTAGCCAAGTTTAGTTTGGCATATGTGGTAAATGCGAATGTGCACACCAAAACGTATTCAAAAACAGTGACTTTGTAACTGCCGCCACCAGCTTGTCTTTAGGCACATAAAAAAGTACCCAACATTCCCTGTGTAAAAAGCTAGGTTGATAAATTCTGTGTGCAATGTGAAAATGCAAGAATTCAAAAGGTTTCCCAGTACGGATGGTCTGAAGGACCTATCAGTTTCCCAACAAATGAGCAAGTAATGGCAAGGGCTTCACTATTCTTCAAAAAGCCAGTACAGGATCAAAAACAGAGCAAAAAGAATGGGGTTCTATAGGAAACTATGGCGGGAAGTTGCAAAAAGTTAATGTTTTCTAAAAGTAGCCACCTTGAAGCACTTGTGCGATCTGGCACTTGTATATAAGACACTGCGACGGGTCAGAAGGAGGACGCAGACTCTTGTAAGACATTCCAAATGGGTTTTTATTAAAGAAAAGGATAATGCCCATATCTACCTACTTCTATGGGGTGTTCCATACCTAACAAAACGGCTAAGGTGCTAGTCAGTCGTCGGTGAATGTCTTAAATGACTCTGTCCCCCTACCAAACGAAACCTAACTGACCCTACTACAATCTTAACCTCTAAATAGCAGAGAATGATTCCAGTCGCCTGTGTTTTGCTTCTAGCAGACTTTTATTTAATAGCTGATTTTTACAAAGTCTCTCGTGACTTCTGAGTTCATACAGTTCTCTCTGAATTTCCATATTCTTTGGTTTCTTCTCAAAATGGGACTACTTGTACTCTATCAATATCTTCTCCCTTGTGAATGGTTCTCGTGGATCACTCTTCTCTTTCAGATTTTCTCTTGATCTTCTCTTCCTTCTTACATAGTTCAAACCCTCTTTCCTCTGTACTAGATCTGTCTTTGGACATATATCGGTTTGTTCTGTAAGTTGTCTCTTATAGCTTCAGCCTCCTTGTTTAAAGATATTTCCTTTTACTTGGACTGTAACGAGTATGAATCTGATGATTCGCATTCACTTCTTTCTCTCACCCCGTGAACTTGACTGGGACAAATATTAATATGTGTCTCTTTATATTGACTGAGACTAGTGTGAATACTCACTTTTGTCCTTCACTTCTCTTGGTTTCGGTGTTATTGTCTCCTTATCATAACTGAAACGAGTAGGAATACCCTTGAAATGATTCTTATCAACTTCTCTTGGTTTCACTGTGATTGTCTTTTTATCTTGATTTGAGACGAGTATGAATACTCTTACAATGATTCTCCGTCTCCCTCCCAGATCTCACGCTTTATCTGTTAACTGACCATCTCGGGGAATAAGTCACCGGATTCCTCTTTGTTTGGATCTGGCTCGCCTTTGCCTGAACGATTTCTTTTCTTCCATCGGTTTCTTGTCCTCCTTATCTTCATCAAGGACGGCTTCCCGGTATCCCATGTTCCTGGACATCACGCAGTTTCACCCGTGTAGTGGTATCTGCGTTGTTGTAAGGACCTCCAGTCCACCACTTCATCTTTGTGGTCATGCCACCACTTGTTGCTTCGCTCCCTTTTTAGCTTACCGGACGCACTGCGTCCAGCTCTTAGGCTTCAGTTCGGCTGCTGGTTCGTACTTCGCAGGCTTATCAGAGTTCAGTCACCTCCCCTTTCAGTTGTCGCGTAGCTGTGGGCTTTCCCCGCCATGTCTGTGTCGCTCTCTTGGTTTGCTTCAGACTCTCACCCTCCTGCTTTCTCCTCCTCGTCCCAGTTAAATGGTGTATTCCATTTAATGGGATATTTACAGTTTGTTTTGCAATAACACATCTTTGTTCTTTAATCATATAAATCTTGATAGAATATGTCTGAACAGTTAATGTTACTGTGTAGTTAAACCGGAATGGGAGTCCTTGGCCTCACAGGGGGAGCCTCTCCCGGGGGAGGTCCTGCCTGCCTCTACCCCTAGGGAGGGTTTTGCAGAACAGCCTCATCTCTCGACCCTCACACGGGGTGGTGGCACCCCTTTGGGGAGAAGGGATGCATTCCTGCGATTCGTCACATAACCAATAAAATAAATAGTCTTTGGGTGTATATGTAAGTCAGATGGGGGGTGTATACTTCTGTTACCTGGCAACAGTCGAACATATGTATATTTGAAAAGAAAGGCAAAGGTTTTCGTACAGGCTTATTGCGCTAATCTGTGTCAAATGCAAAATTAAAAAAGTATATGTGATATTATCAGAATTGGTATGGCATCTAGTTAAAGACAGCCCCGAGTTTGTCCCTGGAGAAGACGCACGCACACACTCTTTAGTCCCAGATGGTCCTGTTCTTTCTGACAATAAAACAGCAGAAATGAACAGACTTGCTCATAGGTTTGGGAAAGTCTCGGGCTACAAATTCAAAGCAGCCAAAATGAAGGTTAACACTATTGATTTTATATGTCAGCAATAGCCTATTACCTAGGTGCTTGAGCCCACTTGCCATACCTCTCAGTTGGCCAAAAGGTGTTTGAGTAACCCTAGTCAAGAAGGGGCACTAGCCTGATAGAATAATATAATGTACACATAATGTAATATGCTGTGGATTCAGTATCTTTGACATTTGTTTGGCAACTGCTCATTTACCTTTTGCCATATACGCAAGTGACTTATGCTGCCAAAACAATTATTATTCCACTATATTCAGCCCCGAGTTGGAGTTTCTTCCTATTGCGTGTAATCCCTAGGAGTCCAACACATTGCTAGGGGCTGGATTTGTACAAGACAATCCACTTGTGGGGTCTTTATCCAGACATTATTGACTTGCAAAATGGGAATGAGGTGAGGCATCGGCAGGAAGCAGTTCTCTTGGCTGGATGTACCAGTAAAAGTTTAATATTGCCTACAAAATATACATAGTGCATGAAAGCCAATCTTTCATGAATGTGAGGTTACCCTTTTGCTGCACCTTACTCTTTAGGCTTATGAATGCAGGGCATACATTTGTTTTTTAAAAAATGGATGGGCAGAGATTGCGAATTAAAATTCCCTTGATTAGCAAACAAACCCATTTGATTGGCAATGTTGTACTAATATTTTGAGTGTCACCAGAAGATATTTGTACCCAAGACACAAAATGAGCAACAATGCAGTATTTTTGTGTAATGCTGAAGTAAGACATTCGTAACAAGAGTCGGGCCTTGCAAATTCTTTAAAATTCTGCGACACCTTTCCCGCTCGACACAACATCTCAACGGAAGACCAACTCAATTGTTCCAGCAACAGGCTTTGGGCTACATCTGGCTTTGGTCTAGCAGTAGGGAGTGTGGGGGGGAGGGGGGACTGGTTCCTTCCTTACAAAGAATGCATACCTGAATTTCCTAAATTTACTGCTTCTTTCTTGCTGCCCTTAATATTTACAGACACCATGTAGCAAACTCCTTTTAAGTTCTGTCCAAATTGCAACAGGAAACATCCATGGGAAGGACACTTGGTGTGTGTAACCACTGCCTTCCTCGCAATCACCAAGAGACCTGTTGCGCAACTTTTTAGGCCCAAAACCCTAAACGAGTGTCGAACGAAGCAGTGAGCGGCACATGCTATGATGGCAAGAGTCAGAAACCACATCCGGTCTCTGAGTCTGATTTAGAAGTCCAGGGCAGCGAAGGCTCTGGATCGGAGACCCCAAAGACATCACAAGGGAACCCTCAGGCTCCAGCGCGTAGGTCCCCAGCCCCGAAAGGCACTCGCAGCGTGCTGCTATGGGGAGAGCCTCTGGTGATAAGGACGCACACGCTTGCACGCCCAAACACATACCCTAAGGCAGTTCTTCGAGCAATTCACACTTCTGCTGCCTCTCAAGAGGTACACCAGTGTGAAGCGTCCCATTCACCTCTATTCCAATCTCTTCATAAGGAGAAACTACCAAGGGAAAATCCAGAAGCTATTGTGATCCCCTTAGCAGAAACACCTAAAACAGGTACCGGGACAAAAGAACGCTTTGAGGACACAATAAACAAAGTTTCCTTTGTCGAAACACATATCCCATTCGACAGAAAACATTGGACCTAGAGATGTCTCAACCCTTAGAGACAGGTCAGCCACGGCACCTCTGTCGCCCATTCATACTTCATGAACACCTCGCATGACAACAAGGAAATAATCAACCAGATCAGGCAGATCAGGACATATGGTATATAGACCAAGGCGACCCTAGTCAGGATCCTGACTATCTTTGCCAAGATGACCAGGATGATCCGGAAATCACAAGCGTTGAGACCCCTCATATTAAAGCACCTGACAGCAGACATACTTCTCCTATTGATGGTCAGTTTTGTACAGCGACTTACTTAAAAGGGCTGCTCACCATTTACACATCCACACTGAAGAAACAGTTCCTTATAGTTCTGATTCCGTGGGAGACTTTCTTAATGAAAAGGAGGCAGTCAGCTAGGCCATTTCCTTGCTACAGTCAATTAAAAAGAGAGTCCACCCATCTCTTTCTACACCTTCGCTCACTAGGGGGGGACAACCCTAAAGTAGAAAAAATATTCAAGCCCTCACCTTCAGACACTTTATACATTAGGGGACATGAGAAACCTGACTCCCTAGTAGTCGCCACTACCTGAAAGAGCTAGTGTTCTGCTTTCTACTTCAGAAGCACCTCCTAACCAAGAGTCCAAACGTTTATACACGTTAGGCAAACACATTACTACCTTCAGGGCCTATATGACAAGAATTGCAAACAATACAACGCTGCTTGCAAGCTACAGCAGCGCTTAATGTGATGAGGTGCTCAAGAACCTGGATTCAGTGCTGGAACCTGCTAAGTCCCATCTGCTAAAAACATCTACTCTACAGAGGGGAAACAAGTGACGCAAACTATACTTTAAAATGTCTTGGACTCTGCCAACACCTCAAGGAGAGTCATTGCTGAGGGAACCCTACTAAAAAGACCAGGTTTAAACCGGAAACTCGAGCGGCACTAATCAACATGCCAATTGAAGATGCAGTCCTGTTGGGAAAGACTGTTGACCAACTCGATGCTGCCAAAAGAACATGAGACGATTAAAAACATTAGGACAAATTACAAATAAGCCCCATGTACAAAGGGGTGTTTTTAACGCTGCATACTTTTCATAGCTAAGGGTTCAATAGATCCAACCAACCAGGATTTGGGGCATCTGGCTCCTTTTTCTACAGTCCCCCAACTCAGTCTTCCTCCTATCAGTCCAACCAACAGAGGGGGTCTCGCAGAGGAAAAGGATGAGGCAGGGTTGCATCCTCTAGAGGCTCAGCTGCCCACACCAACAAGTGACGTTCCAGTGCACGTTCCCTCCTGTGCATCCCCAGTCGGGGGGTTGCATAACACTATTCACCCAGCAATAGGAAAGAATAACAGTTACTCACCGTAGTGACTACCTTACTCCTAGTCCATAGTCCCCTTTCCTCCATACTTGTGGGACATTTCGTCAGGACAGGACCGGAGCACTTTTGTCAAAAAGCATCAAAAATTAACAATTTTGTCCTTCTATTTCTACGCTGGGTACCGCACGCGGCTGTAATCCTGCACGCCTGAGCTCCGCGCATCGCCCTTCAGTCCGTTTCTATCGCCAGGACTGCAACCCTTTACGCAATAATAGAGGATACTTTTTAAAGGGGACGGTGGGCGGGCGTATGGAGGAAAGGGGACTATGGACTGGGAGTAAGAAAGTCACTACGGTGAGTAACTTTGTTATACTCCTACGTCCCGTCCCCTTTCCCCCATACTTGTGGGAGATTCCCAAGCACTCCTCACAGGAAATACGGGTGGATGGAAACTCCTTACTGAAACAGGTTCTTCAGAACAGCTTGCCAAATTGAGCATCGTTTCTGGAGCTCAGGTGCAACCAGTAGTGCTTTTAAAAAGCCGACTGGTGTTAAGCTCACGTAGCCGCCTTGGCAATGGTTTCCCAGGGAACATACCTTTGGAAGGCACCAGCAGCTTCTTTGCCACGTATCATATGGGCATGAATACCCTTAGGAGGTTGAAGGCCCTGAACGGTGTATGCTTCTGAAATACAGGAGGCAATCCATCTGGAGATAGTAGCCTCTGAAGCTGGTTTCCCTTTTGGGTCTCCGAATGTAACAGAGCTGTGACGAGCCCCTGTGTTCACTTGTTCTGTCGAGATAGAACTTCAGGGCTCGCCTGACATCTAAATTGTGCAAGACTCTCTCGGCTTCCGAGGCCGGATTCGGAAAAAGACTGGTAAAGAGATTGATTCAAATGGAAATCAGTAACTACCTTAGGCAGGAAGGAAGGGTGAGTGTGGAGCACAACCTTATCCTTATGAAAGGTGAGGAACGGATGTTCCGCAGACGAAGCTTGAAGCTCGCTTACTTGCCTTGCTGATGTCACTGCAATCAAAAATGCAACCTTCCAGGAAAGGTATTTAAGATCAATAGTAGCCATTGGTTCAAATGGTTTATGGCATAAGGCAGTGAGGACCACGTTTAAATCCCATTTTGGATAAGGATTGCGTACCGGTGGAAATGTAACAGACCGGCAAAATGCCTTTTTTAATGACGGGATTCGTCAATGAAAAGGAACAGGTGTCAGTGGACAGGTAGGCAGCAATAGCCGACAAGTAAGTCCTACGAGATAGGATATTGATGCCCGAAGCTGGTATATGAGATATGAACGAAACAACTGTCAATTGTAGCGTGTTTGGGATCCAGTTGTTTAGCCAAACACCAGTGCCAAAAATGGAGCCATTTGCTCCTGTACTGGGACCTCGTAGAAGGCTTCTTAGCTGCTTGAATAATGTGCATATTGTCCTCGGACAAGTTAAACTGCGCTAAAGATTTCATTTCAGGCTCCAGGCCGCCAAGCTGAATGAATGATTGAAGGGAGGGGTGCCACATCTGCTGATGGCACTGGTGAAGCAGGTCGGGAACCAATGGTAATCTGATCGGAGGAAGAATCGACAGATGCTGGAAGTTCCCAGAACCAAAATCTGGCTGACCACCAAGGAGCTATGAACAGGAGAGTGCCATTCGATGTATTCCTGAGCTTGCAGAGTGACTGATGAAGCAGAGGCGGGAAAGCATAGGCTTTCATGTTGTGACACGGAATTGCGAGAGCGTCCCTTGGGGAGGAGACTCCGAGACCGTTCCTGGATGCATAAAGAGGAAGTTTCCGGTTTGTAGAAGTCGCAAAGAGGTCCACTTCTGGAGTGCCGCATTGGTGAAAGATGATGAAGAGAACCTCCTTGTTCAATTCCCACTCGTAGCTGGCCGCTGTTTTGTCGACTGAGTGAGTCTGCCGTCACATTGAGTTGAGCCGGAATGTGTACTGCCAGTAGCCAAATGCCATGCTGGATGGCCCATTCCCAAATCTGAATGGCCAGTTCTTCAAGAGGTGGTGATTTAGTGCCACCCTGCTTGTTGATATAAAACATTGACACTCTGAGTTGTCCGTACGGACGCGGACCACCCTTTGTGATGGATGTTTGGAAAGCTTTCAGCGCCAGAAATACGCCCAGAAATACGCCCAGGAGTTCCAAATAATTCATGTGAAACTGCCTGTCCTGCAGCCCCCATAGATCGAAAACCTGGAGATGATCCAGTGTCGCGCCTCACCCCAGAAGGGAGGAGTCCGTAGTAATAGTTACTTGTGGGCAGGGCTCCTGAAAGGAGGCCCCCACGGGCAAATTGTTGGTTGAAGACCACAATAGTAGATCTGTCCTCATGCAGACTGGAACTGGGATAATCTTGGAATCCGAGTCCGAAGCCTGACACTAAGAGCTCCGAAGAGCCATCTGAGTGCGCCTCATTTTCAGACGTGCAAGAGGAAGAGCAAGTACGCACGAAGCCAAGAGGCCCAGAAGTCTCTGAAACCACCAAGTCGTCATGTGCGCCGACTGGATGAAGAGCTGACACGTGACGAATAGATCCGTAATCCGCTCTGCCGTCAAGTACACCCTGGAATCGACTGTATTCCAACGGAAACCCAAGAAAATCGGGTCTTGAGAGACAGTCATGGAAGACTTCTGCCAGTTCACAGACTGCCCAAGGTGGAACAAGAGTTGGAGGAGAGACTGGAGATTGCTCGAAGCCGTCAGCGGACAAAGGCCGCGAAGAAGCCAGTCATCCGAATACGGATATACATGCACACCTTGTAGCCGAAGAAAAGCTACAATGACCGACATCATCTTCGTAAAGACACGCAACGCCGAGCTGAGACCAAACGGGAGTACACAGAACTGGAACTGCTCCCCTCCCAGGGAAAAACCGCAGATATTTTCGATGAGGCCCCCATATCAGGATATGCATATAAGCGTCCTATAGGTCCACTACACTGAGCCAGCCGCCCTTCCGAAGAGAGGACTTTATTTGGCAATGCGTAATCATCTTGAATTTCTCTTGGGGAAGAGAAAGATTGAACTGGGAAAGATCGAGGATGGTGTGCAGGCCAGCCTGGTTGGGTTTGGGCATTGTGAACAGATGGGATTAGAAGCCCTCCCCTTGCTCCCCGAGGGGAACAGGTTCCAATGCCCTGAGGTCTAGAAGTTTCTGTACATCGGCTCTGAGGGAGGGTGTCCCGATCTGTTGGAAGGGAGGGTAGAAGGGTGGTGAATGGGGGAGGGGCAAGCAAAAACCTGCCCAAGAGATGGACAAAACCCACCGGTCTTCAGTGATGGTCTGCCATGCCTCCAGATGAGACGAGATTCGTCTTCCCACCGGAGTCTCGTGCGACATGACAAAAAATTATAATTTTGCTGATTTGTCAGCAGGGCGATTACCTGTCCCTGAAGAAGAGGCCGATGGGCGAGAGAAAAACCGACCTGTCGCTGCTGCTTCCGGCGAGTACTGCCCGCAGGTGCATCAGACCGGTGCGCACGATGATCTTGTAGCCCCCTGAAGCTATAG
This sequence comes from Ambystoma mexicanum, assembly GCF_040938575.1. Classification (NCBI taxonomy): domain Eukaryota; kingdom Metazoa; phylum Chordata; class Amphibia; order Caudata; family Ambystomatidae; genus Ambystoma; species Ambystoma mexicanum. Next base: position 545,351,133 of record NC_090923.1, on the reverse strand, counting down.
AAGGACCTAGTCTGGGACCCCGATCTCTGAGTATAAGGGGCCTTCGCAGGAGCTTTGGCCAATACTGACAGATTTGGTGGTTTGGGTGCTCGCTTTGGTCTTTGTGAGCTCCTCATCAGTAGAAGAATGAAACCACTCCTTGCCGTCAAAAGGAAGATCCAGAACTTTACCCTGCACTTCCTTAGAAAACCTTGTCGCGTGAAGCCACGCCTGGCGAGAGGTGTCAACCCCCACCATAGGGCCTTGAGCTGAGGTATCCACGTGGTGTGTCACAGCCTTCAGTAGATCCTGCGCCAGTACTCTGGCGTCTGACAACCCGGCTTTTAAAGTACTCTAACCTATCTGCAGGAATGCACTCCTGGAAATCGGCCAATTCTCTCCACAGCCTCCGATTGGCTGCTGCCAGGATAAGCTTGGTGTTCGCTTGACAAAGCTGGAGCACCGAATTGGCAAAAACCCCCTTGCTTAGGGAGTCCAACAGTTTATCCTCCCTGTTGAAGATACAGAGGGCGGCTTGGACTGTAATGTGGCCGCAGCAACCACTGTGGAGGATGGGATCGGACAAGCCAACAAGGCTATTTCCTCAGAAGTGTGGAACTTGCATTGAGCTTCAATTCTCTTGTTGACGTGTAGCCCAGTGTGGGGTTTTTCCCAGACTTTGCAGGCCTCAGCCAAGACGTCCTTTTGGAGGAACAGGCCGGTACGCTCTTGAGGTGACAGGGCAAGGACTCCCGAAAGCACCCTTTCCTGTGGAGTGGGGGCCTCAGGTACTGGAATGTCAAGGAAGGCCATCATATCCAGGACCCGGTCATGAAATGCTCTCGCCGAGCGGGGCTGCTCATCGCTGTCCTGATCAGTTTGCGGGGTATCCGACGAGGTGGGAACAGAAGGCTGGTCCGGCACACGTGCCGCCTCTTGTTTTAAAGTGCTATCCCCTTCCGCTGGTGTCTTCTCTATTGGGGACAACGGTGGCAAGAGAGGAAGAGTCGGAGGAGGTCCAGAAGGAAGAGGTGGAGGAAGTGGCAACAACGGATCTTGCAACGGAACGGGCAGGGCATAAGGTGGACTAGGAGGCTCGGGGTAAACTTTCCTAAAAAGACATTTGAAGTACGCCTTCATAGGATCAGCGTGCATGAGCATCTGACATTTCCCGAAGAACTTGTCCTCAGACGAAGGTTTTGGCTTAGGTGCAGGCAGAGGCCGCTCATGAGGGGCATGCCTCCATGAAGGCAAGGAGGATGGTTGCCATGAAGGCCCACCATGGCAGGGTCCACATAAACCAATGGAGTGGAAGCAGGAGGTAGCAAAACTGTATACAGCAGCGGTGCCCGGGCACACCAGTCAACTGACGGGTCGGAACGGGTTTCTGCTGTCCACATGACATGGAAAATGCTGCCCAGCCCCAAAAGGAATGCTCCCAGCACCAAACGGCGTGAACGTCGGCATAAGGGAGGCATCCAAAATGGCCGCCGCAGACCTTGAAGGTCGGCCCGCCATTTTGTCAACACCTGAAGAGAACTGTGTTGCATGTAGAGATGAGACATCTGTCTCTTCAGGGGATTTCAACAACACTTTAGCCTTGACGCAAGGATCCACGGCTAAGCCGGTACTGGGCGGTCTCGGATGTTTACTGGACATCTTGTAATGTGTAATGGTCAGTGACTGCCCTCCTTGCCCCCTAGACAGAATCAGTACCACCACGACCCTGAACATGGGACGGTTGAGGAATATTTCTCCAGCATGGGGTTTGGCATGGATTCACATGCTCATGAATATTCCCCGTCGTCAGGCTGGGAATCCTCAGTAAAGAAGAAATCAGTTTGAGTTTTGTTTCTGAACTGTCTTTCTACTATTAACCAATCACTGGTCTCTGGTTCATACTGCCCCCGCCAATGACTGCCCTCTACCTAAGCCCCTCCTCTGGCAACCATCTTCAGATTTGTACCGCACGTTCAAGTAGGGAGTCCTCGTGCTATAGCTCTCTGGCTTTTATTGCGTTTTTTCAAAGAGTTAGTTTACTCTTATTTTTTTCAGTCAATTCGAGCCTCAAGCTCCACCGATTCTTCTTCCGATCAACAGGGACCCATTTCGGAAATGTCTACGCCCCTCAAGGGTGGATTTTCATCCAAATACACTTCTTGGAGGATTCCGGAAGACCTTTTGAGGCCTACCCCGATTCAAACATGGCCCAGGACAAAGGAGATTCGACGCCTTCTGGATCCAAACTGTTTAGGAACTGCCCAGGATGTGGACTGCAGAACATCTTTGAGGACGAGCACTCTGAGGGCCTCTACTGCCTACACGCTGACAAGTCGCACGTGGAGGAGGACTGTGCATTCTGCAAGAGCATGTCTATCCGAACCATGAAGGACCGTCGTAAACGACTCGCTGACTGGCTGGAGGCGAAGAGCCCAGCAGCAGGTGAGTAGTCATCCGAGCGGTCTTCTAAGACCTTTGAGGGCGCTCCGCGACTGGGATCCAACAAAAGGCAAAGCACAGAGTCCGCGGGGACCGGGAGTGCTGTTGGTTCGGGCTCCTCGGCTGCCAGGCACGGCGCGATGTGACCGACGCCATCATCCACGAGCCAACGCTCTGGCTCGGTGAAAAGGAAGTCGGAGAACCCGGGTAAGCTTCGGGAGAAGCCCCGGTCGATCCCGACAGAGAAAGCCAAGGGAGGGGGGGGGGGGGGCGGTGATCCTCCCCTTAAGGTGAAGGCCTCAGACGCATACAAGGTCGTGAAGGCCTTGATTCACCCCGCGAAGGCCTCGATTGAAGGAGTCGTGGTCGCCCTGGCGAAGCCTGCGTTGGCTACCCCAGTGGAGGTGACTTCCGGGCCTAGAGCTTCCCTGCCACCCCAGAGGGAAAAATCTTGCCAGCCCATCGAGAAGACCCCCGTGAAACCCCGGGACGAGAAAGGAGGGAGGGGGGCACGGTAGCCCTAACGGACACAGATACCACCTCCGAGGATGAGCTGGCTGGCGTCAAGGCTATCCTGGACAAGAAGTTCAAGGAGGTCAGGACCTACGGGAAGGATCCTGACGAGGCGGACATAGAGAGCAACGGTGGAGCCGATGAGGAGCCACGGACCATTGAGGAAATGGAGGAACCCACGCCCCACCTTTTTCTCCCGTCGCAACCGATGCCTACGCCACAGGACAATTCAAGTGCAATCTTGATGGCTTTACAGACCCTGTGTACGGAGATAAGGACAAGGTTGTCCTTACCCCCAGCGGACGATCCAGCGGCGCCTGGACCGTCGGGGAGTCCACTGAGCAAGCGGAGGAGAGTCCATCCTCCCCCCTCCCTTCCAGCCTTCACCCCTATCCCCTCCTCTGAGGGACGAGTTGGAGACTGGGACAGACACGGCGACGACAGGGTCTGATGACGTTGATGACAAAGGAATGGATCTCCCGTCGCCTCCCGCCCAGGCTTCTCCCCCCGATGAAATTGGCTTCTTTCACGCCATGATTTCCAGGGCCTCAGAGCTTTTCCAGCTGTGCACCGAGTAACAAAAGAAAGAGGGATTTCTTTACCAATGACTGGAAGCCAAGAGGAAAACCGTTCTTTCGGTCCCACTGTTTGACGACATATGTGACGAGGGTCTGTCCCTTATGAAGAAACCTTCTATGGCCCCTGCGAAGAGACCGGTACGAGAAGTAGTACCGGGTCCCGGATTCCGCTCCTATGTGCCCCAGGGCGCAGCCGACCCTGGATTCCGTAGTCTCTGCAGCAGCCAAGAAGAAGGCGGCAGGGGCCACGGCATCATCTATTTCACCGCCGGATAGTGAGGGAAAGAAGCTAGGCGCCATGGGACATAGAGTCATCTCGTCGGCAGTGACTACCATTAAGGTGGCCAACGCCCTCGCTATCGTGGCCCGCTATGATAGGGAGCTGTGGTTAAAGATCGCCCCTATCCTGGACTTCCTCCCGGACGACAAGAGGGCAGAGGCCCTGGAAATCCTGCAAGGCGGCGAGGTGGCTTCAGATCACGCCATCACTGTAGCTGAGGACATCGCTGATACCGCTTTTCGTCAGATGGGCAATGGCGTTTGCCTGCGCTGGTGCGGTTGTGCAGACCAGGGTACTGGACATGCCCTTTGACAGAAACAACCTGTTCGGGAAAGCAGTGGACGAGTCTCTACATGCCATCAAAGTGGACACTGAGACGCCCCGTGCCCTAGGCACTCTTCATCAACGACGGCCGACCTTTCGGACCTCCGGAGGCAAATCTCAGGGTCCCTCCAAAGGATTCGGCGGCAGTTCATCGTCGTACGGCCAAGCTGCCCGTTCCTTGTCGCAGGAAGCTACAGAGGCCGCAGCAAGGCTGGTAGATACCGTTGGCGTCGCCAAAGAGCCCAGCGTGGCAAGGCCTCGGCTAAACAGGACTGAACCGGCCATGACCTTGGGCCCCTACCTAAGCACCCCAGTGGGAGGCCGGCTGGCGAACTTCGTCAGCGTGTGGGAGTCCATCTCCACCGACCGTTGGGTGCCGGATGCCCTGGCCCACGGGCACATTCTGGAGTTCCAAAGAAGGTGCCCCCATTTACCTCCAGTGGCCAGGAAAGAAAACCACGTTCCACAGCTGCTTCTGGAGGTACGAGCCATGCTGAGAAAGGGCACGATGGAACTCTTCCCAAAGAGGCTCCGGGGCTTTGGATTATACTCGTGCTACTTCCTCGTCCGAAAGAAGACCGGTGGCTGGTGGCCCATCCTGGACCTTCGGCGCCTCAACAAATACATCAAAGCTCAGAAGTTCCGGATGGTTACCCTTCAGCACGTGCTGGGACAGCTGGAGGAAGGCGACTTCCTATCATCGCTGGACTTGGAGGATGCTTACTTTCACATCCCCATACACAAAGGACATGGAAAGTTTCTATGTTTCATGGTCCAAGGGTGGCACTACCAGTTCAAGGCCCTGCCCTTCGGGTTGAAGTCGGCTCCAAGGGTCTTTACCAAGTGACAGGCACCAGTGGCGCCACGGCTGCGTCTGCAGGGGATCCACGTATACCCCTACATGGACGATTGGCTCATCCGAACAAAGGCAAGAGAACTTGCGGTCGACCACACAGCGAAGACCGTCTGTCTGCTCACGGAACTGGGATTATCGCTCAACTTTGCGAAGTCCCACTTGGTACCATCGCAGGAAGCTCTGTTCCTGGGAGCCAGACTCGACACAGTGGCACAGTTGGCCTCACCGTCGGAGGAAAGGACGAGGCCATCCTGGGCAAGGTGCAACGGCTGTTGACCATGGAAGTGGGCAGGGTGAGGGCCATCAAGTCCCTGCTAGGCATGATGTCATCGTGCATCTACCTCGTGTGTCTGTGCAGGTTGCGGATGCAGCCACTGCAGGAGTTCGACACCCGTTGGATGTATGCAGCGGGAAGCTTCGAAGACGAGATCCCACTCAACAAGACTTTCCGTTGGGCGATCCGGTGGTGTGGCACCTGCGCGCATCTTGCGGCGGGCATGTACTTCCAGACCCCAACGCACCAGGAAATGGTGACGACGGATGCCTCCCTGGGGGGATGGGAAGCGCACACCAGAGATCTCCATGCAAGAGGCCTTTGGCTCCCGGAGGAGAGGTCCCTGGACATAAACGTCCTGGAGCTCCGGGCCGTGTTCTGGGTTCTCCGGTCTTTCCATCCGTCCCTCAAGGGCAAAGTGGGGCGAATCTTCACCGACAACACCACCACAGTGTTTTACATCCGAAAGCAGGGTGGCACCAGTTCCCCAGCCCTGTCCAAGGAAGCGCAGGATCTGTGGCACTGGGCCATCGCCCAGCGGATGTTCCTGGTACCCTTCCACATGGCAGGAGTAAAGAACACTGTCGCCGACTCACTCAGCAGGGAGCTGCGCTCGTGCCACGAGTCGGAACTCCTGCAGGATCAAGTGGATCTACTATTCCGACGATGGGGCAATCCCCAGATAGGTCTCTGCGCGACGAACACCAAATGCCGGAGGTTCGCCAACAGGTTTCCCCAGATGGGGAGCATGGGCGATGCATTCCCCTTGCCCTGGGACAGCCTGTTCCTGTATGCGTTCCCTCCGTTGCCGTTGCTTCTGCGACTCATCAGTCAACTCAGACGGTCCTGGTGCAGGATGATCCTCGTCGCACCGGCGTGGCTGAGGCCGATATGGTTCCTGGACCTTTTGGACTTGTCAGCGTCACCCCCAGTCAGACTGCCGACGGACGCGGATCTTCTCGCCAGGGGAGGAGGCGCGATCCTACATCACGACCCAGGATCGCTGAACCTGCAGGCTTGGCTCCTGCAGCACTAGAGTTCGGAGGCTACGATATCTTGGCAGACTGCAAGGAGGTCTTTGCAAAGGCCAAGGTGTCCTCGACTCTTAAGTGCTATGGACATAAATGGAAGAGGTTCTCTGTCTGGTGCCCTGCACAGAAGATCAACCCTCTATGGATTACGGCCCCTCAAGTGCTGCCGTACTTGCTGTCGCTGGCCAAGGCGGGGCTGGCACATGCCTCCATCAATATCCATCAGGCGGTTATCTCCCGCTACACCAGAACTCCGGGGCGATCGTCACTGTGGTCTCACAGCCTGGTGAAGGAGTTCATGAAAGGATTGTTCTGTTCGTTCCTGCCGGTGAAGGCCCCGGCGTGGGAGCTCAACATGGTGCTGACCAGGCTCCCCTATTCGAGCCCTTGCATTCGGCACCGCTTCAGTTCCTATAGTGGAAGACAGCGTTTCTTGTGGCCATCACCTCTGCACGACGAGTGGGAGAGATCCAGGCCCTCTCCTGTAAACCTCCATACCTGACATTCCACGAGACGAGGGTAGTGCTGAGGACGCACCGCTCATTCATGCCCAAGGTGCCGTCGGACTTCCATTTCAACGAGCCCTTGGTGTTACCTGTTTTCTTCCCTTTCGCCTTCGTCGGTGGCTGAGAGGACTTTGCACTCGCTGGATGTAGCTAGAGCGCTGATGTTCTACGTGGACCGCACAGAGGTTTCGGAAGACATCACAGCTGTTTGTGATCTTTGGACCTATGAACCAAGGGAAGGCCCTCTCGAAGGCTTCCATTTCCAGATGGCTCTCCGGCTGCATCATGCACTGTCACAGGTTGGCTAAATGACCGTTGCCCCGCCGTCCGAGAGCCCATTCAGCCAGAGCAATCGCTGGTACTATGGCGTTCCTGTCTGGTGTGCCCCTGCTGGACATCTGCAGGGCTGCTACGTGGAGGTCGACGCACACCTTCACGAGATTCTACTGCGTCGACCGGGATTCCAGGGAGGAGTCCAGAGTCGGCCAGGCAGTGCTGTGCAACCTGTTCGCTTGAAGGTGAGCCTGGTGAGGAGGTAAGAGATGCTTAATGTTGAGTTGTTGAAATGCTTAATGTTGAGCCTTGCCATCTCCTGTGGTTGTGCATGTGTGTACTGCTATGTATTCTTGTATTCATGAGCATGTGAATCTATGCCAGACCCCATGCTGGAGAAGGAACAAGTTACTTACCTGTAACTGTTATTCTCCAGCATGGGCCTGGCATGGATTCACATGCAAACCCTCCCTCCAACCCCTCTGCGGCTTTTCTCTTGGTCCTACTGCCACTTTACGTGCTATCAAATCTGAAGATGGCTGCCATAGGAAGGGCTTAGGTAGAGGGCACTCATTGGCTGGGGGCAGTATGACCCAGAGACCAGTGATTGGTTACTAGTAGAAAGACAGTTCAGAAACTGAAACTGATTTTTTTCTTTACTGAGGATTCCCAGCCTGACGACGGGGAATATTCATGAGCATGTGAATCCATGCCAGACCCATGCTGGAGAACAACAGTTACAGGTAAGTAACTTGTTCCACCTCACCAATAAGACCTTTGAAGAGGGTCTCTTGGGTCTGTCGTGCTGACCTTAGCCTCAATAAGAGGAACCTCTGGTTTTAACACGGTATGTAAAGCCCCAAGTGAGACTCGGTATGGAAAGCTCCAGTAACCGAGACCTCAGGGCAGGCCCTGGTATCCCACGCAACAGACAAACTGTGCTTAACCTTGGCCCCCAAATGGGGAACCTTGGAATGATATCCGGTACTGGCAGGTCCACTTCGGGAACCCTCAGAGAAAACTCTGGTATGCCGATTAGGAACCCCCGGTGACAGAGCTACACAAGCCCATCCCGGACCTGGAAGATCCCGGAAAGGAGTCCCCTGGCCGGGGCGCCTTTAAAAAGTAAAGAACTTACCAGGCTTCTTCTTTTCGTCGATGAAAAGCTGAAAATGAGGTGGAGGAACGTGCTGAAACACCTCCTCCCACCGAAGAAGACGATGCTGGAGTGCCCGGACGGAGAGGGAGTCATGTAGAAGCACGAATCCCAACGATGTTCGGCGCCTAAGCACTCCAGGCAAAGAGAATGGGGATCCGCCCTAGCAAAGCGACGTTCGCAAGAAGAACAGGACACGAAACCTAGACGCTCCAGCATAGACTGACAAGACGACCGAGGAACAGGAGCCGGAAGAAAGGACAGCAGGAACAAAAATAATATTCCCAGTGATGCAAGTGTGTCCAGCCCTGACGGCGCAGAGAAAAGGACTGAAGGGCGATGCGCGCGGCGGAGCTCAGGAGGGCGAGGTTACGGCCTACATAAAAAGGACATTTTTCATTTTTGATGCTTTTTGACAAAATTGGTCTGGTCTCGTCTCGAAGGACCGAATGTCCCGCAAGTATGGAGGAAAGGAGACAGGGCGTAGGAGTATAACATTAGATCGCTGGGGGCTTGCGACCGTGGCTAAAGGATACTCCATAGCTCATCGAATCACCATGCCACCGCCCTCTTCGTGCAAGAAAAATGTCTTCGGAACATTTCCTTATCCTGCAAGAGGAGATTCAAATACTACTGAAAAAAAGGAGCAATAGATCTGGTACCACTTCTAGAGGAAGATCAAGGTATTTATTCAGTGTACTTCCTTGTTCCAAAGAAAGATCTTATAGTGCACCTAGTTCTGGACCTGGGACCTGCAAACATCTGTCAAGCTTCAAAAAGTTCAGGATGACTGCGTTACAGGCGGTAATTTCCCACTAAAACAAGGGGATTACATGGCAACAGTACTTTCATATTTCAATGTTCCCAGCGCACAAGAAATACTGAAGATTCAAAGTGGCGGGATAATCGCTAACAATTCAAAGTGCTACCATTCGGCATAGCTTTATCTCCCAGCGTGTTGACAAAGGTCCTAGCAGTAGTGGCCGCCCACTTGCAAAGCCAGTCCATTCCAGTGTACCCTTACTTAGACTGGCTACTAACTGGAGACACACCTCAAATGTGTCAGCAGAACACCCAGCAAACAGCCGACCTACTGTTCCAATTAGGATTCTCCATAAACGAAAAAGTCAAGTCTAGTGTCCAGCCAAGTAAAACAATTTCTAGGGGTACTAATCAAAACAAACGACGGACTGGCCTTCCCCTCCAACTTGAGGTTTCAAGTTATTCCAAACACCTCCGTATGTAGCCGGTCGTCAAGGAACTGTGTGAAAGTTAATGTTCTTTCTGCGAATGATGGCTTCCTGTCTATGGGACAATCTAGTGGTGGTTATGCAACCTCTGGTTCAATTGCTGCAGTGGTGGTCTAAAGACCACCTGTTAAAGGGAAAACATTTCAACACACCAGCTATTAAAGCCACTCTTACTACAGATGCATCCCTGACAGGGTGGGAAGCACATTTTCTCCATTACTTTGCACACAGGGTATGGACACAAGCATCAACCAAAAAACAGATCAACCTTCTGGAACTACTAGCGGTCTTCTAAGTGCTTATAGCTTTCAAACCACAGCTAGTGCACAAAACATTTCAGATCCTAACGGATGGCACCACAGCCATGTTTTACCTAAACCAGGAGTGTTGGGGGACACACATTCTGCAGGGCTCTCCAAACTAGCCCAGAACATTTGGCTGTGGGCACTAAAACACAATGTTTCTCCTAGCACAACATGTTCCAGGGGAACTCAGTTCTCTCGCAGACATACTAAGCAGAAGTGCGGTGATACCCTCGGTACACGAGTGGCAACTAAACACAGACGGTGCTACACAACGTTTTCTCAAACTGGGGCTTCCCAGAAATAGACCTGCAATGAAGCCTGCCTGATGCTCAGTCACCATGTAGGGTGCGATCGCGGCGATTTAAATCCAGTATCTTGCTAAGAAGTTTCACGTCTGTGTTTTTTAGGGATAGTTGTCTATATAAAGTGCATTGCGTTTTATTCTTACAGCAGTATGATTACTGTGCCTTTCAATGTAGAATGTAGGCATCCCATGTCCATGGTCTCCCTATAGTCGTCTTGCAGATGTGGAACTATAATTCACCAAACCTAGAGTAGAACTCTGCTGGCAGACGGAAGCCAGCAATCGCTTGCTGTTTGGCATGTCTAGTTATTGGCTGCTTAAGCATTTCACAATGTGAGCCAGCCACAGCAACACTACACCTGCCAGGTACTCATTGGCTTGTCCCTCCCCCACCCCGCTTGGTATGTAGCTCTGAATAGTACTCCTTGAATGCTTCATTGATTTGGTCATGTGTGACGTGGCCCTCGGAGGCTTCCATTTGGGTAATTGGCTTCGTGGCCCTTGACATAGACGTCCTCCACGCCAATGTTTTACCAGTCTTGTCCCCAAACTTGTGTTGGTATTTAGTGTATACCTGGTACTCCAACTTACTGAGCTTCTCCCTAGCGGAATTCAGCCTCCCCAGACGCCTGACCACTGTAGGGTTCGAAAGATGCTGGGTGTCGATTGCTTGAACCTGACTTTCTATCTCCGTAATTTCTTGGTTCAGCACCCATCTGATTCCCCCCCCCCTCCCCGTTATGTTTTATACGTAAACACCCTTCTTATTGAGGCTTTAAAGGCCTTCCAGAGGACTCCACTAGAGCTCACAGTGCAACTATTCCTATTAAAAAGCTCATATATTTACTCTTCTATCAAGTGCCTAATAATGCGGCTTCATTCTCCACTGCGATGACTTCATACTATACCTCAGCGCAGCAAGCAATGTCGAATGGTCAGATAATGAACGATCCAAAAACTCAACCTGTCTTAGCCTGTGCAGGAACTAGTTGCTTGTAAACACAATATCAATACGTGAATGTGTTGTGCACCTGTGATCAGTATGAATATCCCACCACACCTGGGTTTCTGACTCTCCATACATCAATCGGTTGAAATCTTGGGCTCACATGTATCAGTGCTCTGGCCGCCGGACCCAAGGGGCACTCTGCTTTTTCTGGAACTATCCATACGAGTGTATATGATAGTCACCGCCCCATACAATCATGCACCATAGTTGGTCAAGCAGTATCCAGGACATCTCCTTGAAAAACCCACGGTCTTCCATATTGGGGGCATAGGTATTTAGTATTAATACCTTTGTGCCATTATATAGGCCTCTCACACCAACCAATCTGCCCGTGTCATCAGATAATTGTTTCTGCAACTCAAATTATACTACTAGAGTCATCCAGATCACCCCTGCGGCAGCCGAAGAAAAGGAAAAGTATAACTGGCCCTTGAGTTTGCTGCGTGGTTTGTTATGCTCGGAACCAGACAAACGTTTTTCCTGGAGCACTACCTGCTCCATTTTGTGGTGCTTTAAATAGGACATGACACTGTGCCTTTAACTACACTGATGCCCCGGATATTCCATGACACACACTCCGTACCCCTGTTAAAAACGAATGTGGCTGCTCTGGTCCCTTGTGGCATGTCACCTTTCCGCATACACCTCTCGTAACACTGTTATCCTGCAAAGGACCTGCTGGAATGCATTTGTGGAAATTACCCTAACCTTCCCGTGCTTCCATACCCCAACTTGCGAAGCAACAATAGCATAACATGAATCAATCACGCCATCTGCAGTAAAGGGTAATCTCTCTTTAAGGAGAGATTTGTATGTAAGTGGGATGAGTGGATCACAGAGGAAGAGGGAGTTTGGTGCGCAGGGGGAAGCCCCCTGACGTAATTACGCCTTGGAGAGGTGGAACTGAGAAGTCGCGGAAGGTCCGAGAATGCCAGTTAAGACGCTTGAGGACCGGCAAGGCAGACCACAGAGGAACAGTTGGGGACAGAGTGAGAAGAACTGTCCGACGTAGTGGCGTGACCACAACAGTACCATGGTGGGCCTGGTGCCTCTCTAAAAAGGCACAGAGCAGTGCAGCCGGGAGTGCTGAAAGCTCCCACCGACTGCAGCATCCTGCAGAGATGCCGAGACTAATGCAAAGCCTGAGATCTGCAAGCAAGCGAAGCAATTTACCAAGCGAGTGCCTAGCCCTGTGAGGTTACCTTTGCCAAACAAAGGTACCTGGGTGAAAAGGAGAAGCGGGAGCTTGCCAGGACAATGAAGAGAGGCACGTGTGAAAGCCATAAGGATGCCATTCTAACAGAGAGCCAACATCACTGGACATATATGGGGCGAGTAAAGAATGTGAATAATAAGGTGAATGTAAAACTGAGAGAAATTGGAAACAAGTAACCTGGGGAGGGGGATGCAGGGAAGGCACAAGAAATATTTGTTTAAGGGGGAGAACACTCCCTAAGATAGTGTAACAAGTATTGTGAACTAGGACTACCAAGTGAATAACAAAACGAGAGAAAGTATCCAGTAGAGAGACCACTGGAAAGGGGGTTCTGAATTCAGTTAGTCGCAACCAAACTCTGAAAGGCTGGATATCGGGGAATACAGAGAACTCTCCATAAGAAAGTGTTGTGAATTAGTTAATCAAATAACAAGAAAAGGCATTCCTTCCGGAAACCCCAGGATAGGGGGATACCTAATTCAGATAAAGGCATCATAGACCTAGGAAAGGTTGGATATCAAGAATGTGAGAGACGTAAAATAAAAGTTAAGAGTGAGAGAGACTATCTCAAGGAGAACTGTTAGAAGTATAACATTGACAAGAAACCAGGAACCAACAACAGTTGGGAGGAGCTGAACCCTTATGGTCCTTTAAATAGGTAACACGTCATACATGGATGAGATGCAGAATAACTTAAACCAAATACTAAAACTGATTTAGGAAGTTGGCAAAAGGCTCATCTGACTGTTGTATTATCAATTGTCTAAAACTGCGAGTTACAACAGACATCAACTGACGTTTCACAAGCATTCTCAAAGGATTTCATGAAAATTGTACTTGTATAGCAAAAGCTCGTCATACTGAGTGGCAAACTGGAAAAACCTAAGTTGGATTGTGATACATTCAAGGAGAAACATCTAAGTATACTTCCTATAAGGGGTTGGGTTGTGATTGGGTCTGTACAGTCAGGTGGACAACTTATGCCCACCCCTAGTGCAAGTCATCTTCATCATTATAAGATGCACAGTACATCATTGGCTCCTAAACTAAAAGGCCTTTTGTTATAAGGCCTTCTAAAATTGGTTGGCACGCTTGTACCCTTCTGGAATATTCGATTCACTAGCAGCACGTAAGCCAGCAACCCAGGTGCCAGTGGGTGGACTTGACCGTGTCTCCCCATCCAATTAGCCCAACATCTCACAACACCTGTGCCTTCTGCCATTCAATTTGTCTTTGCACACGGCCCTGCAGTAGTTGCACTTCTCTGGGAATATAAGGGAGTATGGGTACATGCTTTTCACAGTTGTGGTCTGCATGCCCAACGTCTCTTTGCATCCTTGACTCGCGTGACAGGAGACTGTGAATTGGCCCATATTATAGCATTTGTCTTAAATGAAGAAACTTCACACTCCAGGTGTTCTCTCCTTTGCAACTGATTCAGCTTCCTACAATTACTGCATTTAAGAATATATAACCAGTTCTTGGCTGCTCCATCCTTGTTACCAGGCCAAGCAGCCTGCCTCGGTCCTTCTTCAATCTTCAGCAGCTACTTTGCTGCGACACAGGCATAGCTATTAATCCTGCTTACTCATTGGGTTTGAGCTTACTAAAATTGTGACATTGAATATCCACATTCTATATAATGGTGGCACCACCCGCAGTTTATTCACTGTGTATAGCCAGCCTTATGATTACTTAGTCTACTTGCGTTTCTACATCTTTACAGTTATAAAATGGCTTGCATTTTCGGCAGTGTTGGTCACATGTGCAATCTTCATTCCGCATAGGAAAGCTTACTCGATTCTTTATTTCGTCTTTAGATTCTATAAGGACTATACCTCCTCTTCTCCAACCGCTCTTCTCAGTGTGCCACACTCTCTTCTTGTGACGTCACTACTTCTCTTTGTGTTCTTCATATTCCTTCAGGGATTCCTTCAAGAGATTGTCAGTTCTCCGGGGATACATCAGGTAGGTTTTCCTTGGTGGATACCTTGTCTTGAAGACTCTGTGGAATAGACATGATCACTGGTGTTGTGCATGTCGCGATTTCTGACTTCCAACATATAGGTAGCAGGAGGCGGGACTTCCTGCAGAGGCATTCCGCTGCTCCTTTACAGAGCTGCAAGAGCTTCTGGACAAAACCACAAAAGAGGAGATCCGTATAAGAAATGTGTTTAAAAAAGATGGACATTTTTATATTGAAGACATCCCTGGACCAAGATGAACCCTGAGAGAAAGTCCCATGAGAAAAGGCTAAAGGGAAATTACCAGAAGGCGAGAGTCAATGTAGAGGAGCAGACGTGTATGTCAGTGATAGAATCTGCCCTTCACCTCCGTCATACTGGATGAACAACAGGAAGAAACTGTGCATGACACCAGGTATCATCCCAATACGGCACCAAGTGTATGAGAGACAGGGGGTGTGGCTACAAGAGCCATGTGAGCAGTCGAGCTCTGGGAGAGCTCCCGAGATCTGGCGTTTGATCCTGCAAATACGTGCATAAATATAAGCACTGAAGTCCTGAAACATCACGAACCTGCTTAGGAAGAGATTGCACAGACATCCTGAAAAGCTCAAGCCCAAGCGTTGAGGGAGGACCGCCCTGGGGGCTGCGCTGTGTTCTCGATTCTCGGGGGCGAGACCCCCAAAATGGCAGCCCAGAAGAGTTGACAAAGGCTCCGGCGGCCAACAACGGAAAGGCTGTGGCACTGCGGTGGGCGAGGACCGTGATGTGCGGCGACGCGCCGTAGCCCTGGGACGCCCACTGGAGCGGAGGCGTGTGGGGCCCGGTGCCCGGCGGGCATATGCGCCCCTAGCGAACCCCGCTCCGGGGTGCCCTGGAGGACGGAGGTAGGGAGACGTGGCTGCCGCCGGCGTTGGAGAGAGCAGGAGACTGGCCGCATCGGGCGCGTGAGACCCGCTGAGGGATTGGCCCGACACTGGCATCCCCGGCAGCCCGTCCCCGGAGGACACTACAAGGATTGGGACGCCTGCGGTCCCCTACGCCCCTGAGCTACGGAGCGCGTTGCGGGCGGGAAGGCAGAGACGGCCTTAGCCCCCCCCCTAGCGAATTGAAGCCGCGAATAGCTCCGAGACGAAGAGCGCCCACGGCGCTACGGCCCAGCTGTTCCCGCAACACGAGCCCTGCATGGTCCGGATGGGGGCACCCTGCACACACGCGTAGTATGTGGCCCCAGATCTGACAAAGCGCTTTGTGCTGCACTCGGATGTATGGCCATAAGTGAGGCGCTGCGCTCAATGGGAGGCATGGAGGGCATTATGAAGCCCCACTTGATTCCAGAGCCCGGATACCCTCTGCACAAGTGAGAGGAAGGAGATGTCTCCCTCCTCCCCCCCCAGCATATGGCAGCAAATCACCAGGAGGAGGGTCACTGCTCGCTCTAAGGGCAACACTGAAGCTCGGGGGAATTCGCAACGTGGCTTGTCGGCACGGCAGATCTGATGTGAAGCCTCTAAAAACACCACAGATGTGGTGAGGACGGAAACTTGAGGAGGTGCCTATGAGATGCACATAGTGGCAGTATACACGCCTGGGGAGCCACATAAGCACCGGGAGGGGCGCCTGGGGACCTGAACCAACTGGGGCTGGAGCCTGAGATCCGAGTGGAAGTAATAAACCCACATGATTACGTGGGAGGACACAGTCCACTCCGGGAGTAGAATAGGCAGTCTGAGGACACCCTTGATACGGCTGGGCTGGGCCCTGACACTTTGGGCAATTTAGCTTGCTCGGGCTGGGGGCCACCTGCTGTGGGGCCAGCCCACACGTTTCCGAAGCATCACGATGTCTAGTAAACCTATAAGACCGAAAAACAAGCAGCCTGCATTTGATGAATACGCTAAAACGCCACCGGGCACTGAAGGGGCCAGGAAGAAAGACAAGACCCCCGATGGGGGCCCAGACACTATGGGCAACCAGGAGATGCTTGCGGCGATTGCAGATCTGAAAGTGGCCTGGGAGACTAAACTGGGACTGGCCATGAACGAACTGAAAGCTGCACTTGAGCTCAAAGTCGGGGCAGTGCAGGAGGAGGTAAATCTTCTCCGGCAAGATGTAAGGTCACTAGCTGAGCGCACGGGTGACCTGGAAAAAGAGGTGGCCCCGAACACGGCAGACTGTGCAACCCATAAATTGGAACTTCACGCCCTAGTGCAACGTGTGGGCAACCTGGTTAGCAGGGCGGAGGAGGCAGAAGGACGCGCCCGAAGAAACAATATTTGTATCGTCGGATTGCCGGAAGGTGCTGAAGGAACCAACCCCACGGAATTCATCGAGTCAAAGCTGTTGAAGGAGATAACTGGGGGAGCCCTGTCCCAGGGGTTCGCTGTGGAGAGGGCGCATAGGGCCCTGATGAGGAGGCCGCCGCCGGGAAACCCCCCTAGGCTGATGGTAGATAAGATCCTAAACTACCGAGATTGTGAAAAAATCCTTGAACACTTTCGGAAGGGTGGTACAATACAAAGGGGGTCGGCAACCATAACGGCATACCCGGATTATACCTTGCAGGTGCAGCGCAGTCGCATGAACTTTGGGTCTGTGAAAAGAAGATTGCGGGAAGCGGGCCACAAGTACATGTTGATCTATCCAGCAAAATTGAAGGTGTTCCACAAGAGCAGAACCTTGTTTTTTGAAACCCCGGAGGACGCCATGGGATGGTTGGATGCGCAGAGTTGCCCCCAAGAACCGGGTATCCAGAAAGGAGGCAAAGATAAGTAACATGGGTCTGGAGCACCCAGGGTGCCACAACCTCTGACAATGGGACTTGAATATAGCACAGTATATAACCTGCGGGGCAGTATGCCCAGGGCTATAGTTATATGTATGAGCCGTTGGCACTAGAAACTCTGGTATTAATATGGGAGCTTTACGGAGGCAGACCTCACATCCCCATAACGAGAAGTTTAGTTAGGTCACTGGTAGTCCAGTGACACCCTGCTGGGTTCCTGGCCTGGGCATTTCAAGGCAGGACCAAACGCGGGGGGCCTGAGATCCAGGGATGGAGCTGGGCACTTGTTGGGGTTGGGTGGGTAGCGGGGAGGGAAGGGGCGGTGTGCAGTGGTTTGAAGTTGGGGAATGGGGGGAGGGGGAGTTTGTTGGGAGCGGGAGGGGAGCGAGCCAAACTTTGTCATCAGGGGCAGAAGGGGAGACTGGGAGAGGAGACGGGACATCAGATAAATGGCGTCAGGTAGCCTTAGAGTGGTGACCTGGAATGTGAGGCGCCTCAATAGTTACCTAAAGCGCAATAAAGTAATCATGTACCTAAGAAGGATGAGGATTGATATAGCATTATTACAGGAAACCCATCTCACTAGAGAGAAACTGGAGGAGGGGGGAGCGTCACGGGAGCTATATACTCTGCTTACGCTAGGGGAGTCATATGGATAGCACCGCACGTACCGTTTCAGCTGACTCGGTCGACGGTGGACTCGGAAGGCAGAATGGTTGTAGCGCAGGGGATGCTGGAAAACCGGGAATTGAGCATAGTAAACGCCCCTAATCAAGGCTTACTTTAGGAACTTTAGGACTCTACACGGCAAAATCAGCCCCCTGGTGGGTGACGTGATCCTATGGGGAGGGGACTTCAATTGCACTTTGAACCCCAAGATGGACAGATCAGATGGCAAGCTAGACAAACCCACCCCGGCTGCTAAGGCGTTACAGGCCCTACTGACGGATTTTAAGCTCCAAGATGTATGGCGGCAGCTGCACCCAGTAGACAGGCAGTACTCGCACTATGTGGCGCCACATGGCTTGCACACGAGGCTGGACTATGTGTTTGCTGCTGCTGAGATAGCAGGAGAAATGGTGGGCGCGGAATATAAGGCCAGGGTGCTTTCGGACCATTCTCCTTTCGTCCTGGAGTGGCGATACCAACCCCCACGGCGCGGATCCGACGTGGAAGCTTAGAGCGGAGGCCCTGCAGGATCCGGGAGGACCTGAGGGAGGCGATCACTGAGTACTTTGACATTAACACCGGCAGCATGCCATCTGTGGGGACAGTATGGGAGGCATTCAAGGTCGTAGTGCGGGGTGTAGCCATATCAAAATCCAAAGGGCTCCAAGGAGGCATAGCACAGAAGTTGCAAGAAACGGAAAGGGAACTGGAGGGCCATGATGCGTAAGGGCGGTGCCTCTCGGGAGGAGGGGGAGAGGATGACACTGCGCAGCAAACTAGCAGTGCGCTTTGGGATAGATTATGTAAGATGAACTATAAGAAATATGTGGAAAGGCAGCATGCGGGAGGAGACAAGCCGGGCAGATTGCTGGCCTGGTTATACAAAAACGAGACACCACAACCTGTGAGTAGAGAAGTTAGAGGCGAGGAAGGCCTGATCTGGGATACTCAAGAGGGAATAAATGAAGAGTTCTGTAGATACTGTAAATGTCTGTATGAGGACGGTGGGGAAAATAGGGACCAAGAGATCCAGGAAACACTAGAAGATATAGGCTTGCCCTCTCTAGATGACTTGGAACGGGCAGACCTGGACGCCCCAATCACCCCAGATGAACTAGAGACAGTGATCCAGCACCTGCCCATGTGCAGAGCCCCGGGATTCGGCGGGCTCCCCAGTGAATTCTATAAAACGTATAAACAAGAGTTGCTCCCGCCGCTACTGGCCATGCTTAATGAGGCTTAAGAACGTGGGGGGCTGCCAGAATCCTTACGGGAAGCGGTGATCATCCCGCTCCTGAAACCAGGCAAGCCAAGCACAGACTGTGGGTCATATAGGACCCTATCGATGCTCAATCAGGACAGCAAAATCCTTACAGCTGTGCTGGCTAACAGGCTTAAGCAAGTCATCGGCAAATTGATACACCCTGACCAAACGGGCTATGTGCCTGGTTGAAATATAACTGACAATCATAGGAGATTACATCACATTATTGACCAAACGGAGAAAGACCCTGGCAATTGTCTCGCTGGATGCAGTCAAGGCCTTCGATTCAGTGAGGTGGCCTTGGTTGCTGGCGACCTTGAAAGGATATGGGATGGGGCCGGGGTACCTGAGATGGGTCAAGATGTTGTACAGCTCCCCAATTGCAAGGGTTAAAACGGGTGGTATAATTTCAGATAAATGGCAATTTAGCAGGAGTACTAGACAGGGATGCTCTTGGTCGCCCATGTTAGATATCCTAGCATTAGAGCCACTAGCAGTGTGCCTTAGACAATAATACGGGGAGATAGGAATCCGCACTGTGGGAGGTACACACCTTATATCACTGTACGCCGATGACATGCTTTTGTATCTGCGCTTCCCGGAGGAGAACCTTCAATATGTCTTGAAGGTGATGGAACGTTAACGCTACCCTCTCGGGCATAGCAGTGAATCCTAGGAAGTCTAGTGTGTTCCCCCTGGGGAGGTATAAAAGCACCCCATGGAGAAACCTGCCGTCTTGCCAATACCTTGGCGAACCGAGACGTTTCGATACCCAGGTATTGATATATACCACACGACGGGGGCAGAACACAAACACAATACGTTGAAGGCAGTTGATGGTATTAAAAATAGCATGGGATTTTGGTCCAGATTGTCCCTGGCCATGATGGGGAGGGCGGCTTTGCTTAAAATGGTAGTCCTGCCCAGATTGCTACATTTTTTTGTAAACATCCCATATGTGATCCCCAAACGTTTTTTTGTCCAACTCCACAGCATGTGCAGGGGTTTCATCTGGCACAATTCCAGAAACAGGGTGGCCCTCTGGAAATTACAAAATTTGTGTGACAGGGGGGCATAAACCTGCCGAACTTCGAGTTATATTACATGGCAGTTCAGCTGCAAGATGTGGCGAGGTGGTTGTCTGAAGAGGAAACGGCTGAAGCTAGGCTGCTGCGAAGGGATCCAGCTCCCTACTTCCTCAGAGAGACAGTGTGGCTGCCTAAATCAAAGGTATCAGGAATGGTGAGATTGTTGGTGCTTGGTAGGGAGGTGTGGCGTAGGGCATGGCGGAATGTGGGAGACCCGGCCCAGTTTTCCCTGCAGGTGCCGTTGGTGGCGTTGTGTGGGGAAGACTCCCAACTGATAAAAGGGGTCCGTAGATACTGGGAACCGGTGGGTCTGGCTACCCATGGCGATATATGGCAAGAGGGGGTGTTATTGGACTTTCAGAGTTTAATGGAGGACACCGGGGTGCATAAGACCCAACACATCACTTATTCTAGAATCATTAAACTAGTGAGAGAACGATGGCCTGAGGCAGTGCTTGCGTAACAACCTGATGCCACCATAGAGACGATGTATGATGTCTTGGATGGTGGGCACAAAATATCTCGTATATATGAGTTGCTGAGCACTAGGGCGCGGAGGGAGTTGCTCCAACTAAAGCGAGACTGGGAGGAGGAGGTGGGTGCACCCATGACGGATGGACAATGGGATAGAGCCCAAAGGTATAAGAAGGTGTCCCGAAACGCGAGACTTCAGCAGATCCAATTATATGTCACTCATAGAGCATATCTGACCCCCAGCAAAATGGCCAGGTTTGGCGGCCCGGCGATACAGAAATGCCCTAGGTGCGGGTAGATAGAGGCTGGGTTGCTGCACATGTTTTGGGCTTGCCCCGAGGTGGGTAGGTTTTGGACAGAACTGAAAACACGATTAGCAGACAAAGGGGTCACGCTGGATGTGGAGTCGGCTTGGGCATGTATGCTTGTGGGTTTCACCAGACCACGTAACCTGAGACACATTAGCAAGATGAATGACCTGGCCTACATCTTGGCCAAACGGAGAATTACAATGTGCTGGAAAGCGGCCCATCAGCCTAGAATAGAGATGTGGTGGGCAGACCTTTTAAAGTGGGCAGAAGCTGAAACGGCCGCCTGGTATGAAGTCGCTACCAGGGGGGGAGGAAGAGGTGGGCCCCCTAATAGCATGGAGACAATTGGTGGCCTCAATGGCGGGTCCCTCCCAGGCCTACCACAGCGATGATGGCACGGAAGAGGTGGTGATAGTAGACACGCCTGAAGACGTATAGGTGGATGACATGGGTACAATGGCTCAAGTTAATGGGGTGGGAGGGGGTTTGACCGAAGAGCGCATTGTGCTATATAATGTTTGAAGCTTAATCATGAACGTCCTAATTGTTTGTAATGTTTGAAGTGTTTATAAAATAATAAACATTATTTTAAAAAAAAAACTTTTTAAAAATGAGACAGTATGCCCTCAGACAACCGTACCAAATGTACCCTGGCACGGAGTGGTAGCAGAGTTGCAGACACCACTGAATATTGAAGAACTGTAAAGAAAATCTGGCAAGTGCGAAGTGATGTCTTAAGGAGATGATACAATGACACACCAAAACAAAATAAGAATACTTAAAGAATGAAGATGTAACTGAAGAAGCAAAGTAACATGTATGAGTAAGAAGAAAACATATATACAAAGACGGTAAGTAACCAGATAAATAATAGATGTATATACGCAGAAACGCACAGTAGATGAATCACATAGAAGCTTCCTGCAGTATAAAACATAACTTGGATAAAGCAGCCATGTTGAAAGGATGGGCACCGGCTCTCAATGATAGTAAGCACAGAGCTGGAAGGAGAGAGACCAGAGGTGCAGACCTGACAGAGGCTGGAAATACAAATTTGTCCATGAACAAAGAATAGCTGCTGGCCAGAGATCAAAGATGACCAGTACAAAGGGAGTTACCAAGGATAAGCAACTTATGCAGAACATATTTCTCTTAGATTAAGTAAATGAGCGAACATTGATGAGTGCGAAGTATTGACCATGAAAAATACAGAAAAGCCTATGTGAGACGGAGCAACCAAGTCTCTAGAGGCTGAAGAGGGTAATGACACCTGACATTATTGAATCAAATAGCACTAAATAAAATATGAAATTGACAAAATCGTGGTCTCTTAACACGTGGTGCAAGACCAGAAAACAAGGCCTATTTATAAAGCCCTGGCCGAACATAACGATGTACCTTAACTCCCCTTAAAGTTCCAGAGAAGAGAACATCCAGCAAAATCAAGCCCAAAGGAGAAGATTTGGCTGATGATAGATGATAGAACTAATTGGGCAAGTGGGCAGTAGTCTGATGTTGTTCTCTGCACCAGGGTTTCGTTTTACTGACGTGCTGCTAGTGAGCCGAGTGTCCAAGGTTGGGAAAATATGCCAACATATCCTGAGCGCCTATGCAACAGTGAGCATACAATGTTCAATGAGTCAATCCGCTAGTGTTATGCTGCTATAATCTGTACTATACATTGTTGGAGGGAAATTCGACGTTTGCCTGCCAGAGCAGGGGCAGCCAATAAAGTTTTTTTTTTTAACGTTGTTTATTATGGTAATCCCATTCTGCGCATAGATGCGCCCAAAAAGTGCTACTGCACAACAGACTTTTGGCCTTCTTTAGTTCATATTAATTGTAGGGTCAGTTAGTTTATTTAGTTAGTTTAGGGAAATCTCTATAGCGAAGGGGCCGAAGGTAGAGAAGGGGCCTTTTCTTTTTAATTTCATTAAAATAATATAGAAATGTCCACTGCGTGTCCAACTCCTTCTTCTGACCCACCAAAGTACATAGCATTGGTATTATTTCGGTAGCGCCTCAAACGCATCCTTTGAGGCCTCTGTCCTTCTGCATCCACTCCCAGGCGGGCTGCGGGCAACAAGGCGTATTTCAGATTACTCTCTAGGAGCAGCTTCTTAACGCCTGAGTAAGTTTGTCTGTGTTTCTGCATTGCCACACTGTAGTCTGGATAAAACGAGAGCCTAGCACCATTATATGTTATGTGTATGTGCTCCGTAACTGCCAATAGTATTCTGACCTTGTCCTGATACTTAAGGCACTTCATAATAATGGCTCTTGGTGGTGCTCTAAGTATAGGCTGCTGCGTTGGTACTCTGTGAGCCTTGTCCACAATTACCTTTTCTGGTAGCAGACCCATTGTGAAGTCTTGAAGGAATTTCTTTAGCCCACCTTTTTCAGTGCCCTCGACCTGGCCTAATGGGTGCACATTCGTTCGAGGTGATCGATCCTCCCAAGTCCATCATCTTACTTTGGAGCTCTACATAAGATGATTTGAGGGTCTCGGACGTTTTAACCGCATCCAAAAGTTTGCATGGTCAAAAAGTCCTAAAAATGCTACCACCAAAGGTTCGAACCATCAAAAGTTTGAACCTTTGGTGGTAGCATTATAGGTAAGTATAAAAAAAAATGTTTAAAAACTGTGAGGGTGTCCCTCGCAACACCCCTCACTACACAGTGTTAGAGTGAGTGGGGTGTTGTGGGGGACACACTTGTAGCACATCTGAAAGAAAAAAGAAAAAAAAACAGATGCTGCGGGGGTGTCCCCGCAACACCTTGCTCACTGTACCACATAGTACAGTGAGGGGGTGTTGCGGGGGACACCTCCAGTTTTTTTAAATTTAATTTTATACTTTACGGTATAGTGAGCGGGGGTTGCGTGGGGAAATCCCCCGCAGCCCCCGTTAAAAAAAAAAAAAAAAGACCCTGCGGCGCCAGTTCCCGATCACGGAAGTGAAGGGGAACAGGCGCCGCAGGGACTCAGCATGAAGTAAAAGGAAACTAGGGAATGTTTTATGTTGGGGTGTGTGGTGTGGGTGGGAGGGTTTGGGTATGTAGGTGTTGTGTTCGCACAGGAAATGGGCGAACCTTTGGTGGTTCGCACATTTCTCATGTCAACTTTCCGGCCGTGGGAAAATCAGCCGCGGTTGGATCACGTAGATCCGATTTGAGCACTGCCACGTCTCGTTCTGTGCTCGTGAGTGAGTCCTGCATTCCCGACTCTCGCTGCTCCCCCTTGGTGGCTCTTTCTCTAAGCTTGTCTAGGTAATGGCGGATCAGAGCGACGTTCTGTGCAAGACTGCAGAGCTGGTCTGTTATGTTTTTGTTCCCTTCCATAAGCACTTGTTTAAAGTCGCTGTTGGAGATGTCTTTGAGAGCCATCCCCTGTTTATTGCCACATGTCTTCATTCGCTGGTTCCATGTCTGCCTTCTGTGCCATCAGCCGTGAAACTGCGTTGTATAGTGTACCGATGGTTATTGGTTGCTGCTTCTTTGGTGACTTTTCCCCCGGGCATCTGTGTGGAGGGGGGCATAAGGGCAGTGTTGCTGCTTGAATCTCCGTCAATATGTCCATCTGTCTTCTGCAGTACTTTCGCCTTACCTTGGAGACTCCAAGAGCGCCGCAACACTGCCCCCCACCCCTCTCTTAATGTCACTGCTTCCTGCATTGCCTCAGGTTCCCGTGGTACTTGCCATCAAACTGCACAGATCAGTGAGGAAGAAGGAAGCCCTCCCTCCCACTGCGACCGACGAAAGCCTGACTCGGCCACAGATTGCATCTGTACTGGCACTGTGCCGGGGCTCATGAGCACCAGTCTTGCTGCTCAAACTTTGGCTGGCCACTATGCTGGGCTCTCCAGAGACACTGGCACTCGAGACCCAGCGCAAACGACCACCTTCAACTCTCCTGCTATGTGCAGTGGCTCACTGTCGTCTGGCTCTCTGTGCCAACAGTGCTGCCTCTTTCCACCCACCCCCTACATAAAAGCAACAGACCGTTCCGGGCAATGCTGGTGCCGGTCGCTGCAGGTTGCTTCCAAACCCCTTAGCAGGGAGCGGGGGAAATCCTCCAAAGTCAGCCGCTCGGGGCACTCTGTATTGCGGCAGCATCACCACTGGGAGCTAACCTCAGTCCAACCAGGTGTGTGTAGGCGTCTCAAGTGCACAAAGCAACCACCGCAAATCTGCTCCTGCTCCGATGCCCCAGTGCCGCAAACTTCACCGGCGGGGTATCGACCGGGATTGGCTGGCCCTTCATGTCTCTTTGCAATGTGCAGTCCCCCACTAAAGATAATGCCAGGATAATTGGTGGTAGAGCGGCAGGTCTGTGCTGTTACTTGGCTGCCATCTTGGCCACAGCCCCTGCCACTTACATTTTTAATGGGAGTGCTTTTCGAGCCAGTTCATTCATGTCTTCTCGGGTTACTAACATGCCATCTCGTCTGCTCGCAGGGTGAGTGAGCTACAAGCCTCGTCATGCAAACCCCCATTTACTGTATTTTCCAAGGAGATTGTACTTTTGATGGTTTGTCCCTCCTTCCTTCCAAAGGTGGTATCTGAATTTGATCTAACACAAAAGATTACATTGCCAGCCTTCTACCCATCTCCTCACCCTTCTAAGGATATAGAGGCTACGCAGGCTTCACCCGAAAGGAGCTTTTGCTTTTCCATTTAAAGAATGTCAGCCATCAGATAGGATGACCAACTATTCATTGGTTACACTGGTCACAAATTAGGCCAAGAAAACACTCTCAGGATGGATAATTTTATGCATTTTGGATTGCTACTCCATTGCTGGGAAGGATGTCCCTGATAATTTTAAGAGCCCATTCCACCGGGGAGTGGCAACTACTGCGGCTCTACAAAGTGTTGTCAGTGCAGGACATTTGCAATGCCGTAACGTGGTCTCTGCCCCTCCTCCCCCCCATTTCAAAGCATTATTGCTTAGACACCCTGTCGGGCCAGGATGCTCATTTTGGAAAGCGGTTATGCACAATATTATGTGCAAAATATACATTTCACGCAAATTCACTTTTCCCACCTCATTTCCAAAACTGCTGTGGGAGTCTGTCTAAGATGAGTAATCTGTGGGAGGACACACTCCGTTACAAGAACACATTACTTACCCCATGTAATGGTCTTTCTGATGAATATCCTACCACGGATTCCTCGTCCTCCCAACCTACCCCTCTGACTGAACACATTTTTTTTACATCTCAACGCCCATGTGGATTATTTGATTCCTCAAGATGGCTCATCAGAAAGCAAGAAAAACTAGACACTGGGGCAACTGGCACAGTGCATGCTATTTATACTACAATCAATGTCCAGTCCGGATGTGGGAATCATAACCGTTGAGGGATTTCAATGCTGATGCCGCACAAAACCCCCTCTGTCAAACATTTGAGACTGTAAAGCAGGATACGAATATATCAAAGATGATGAACCCGTTGGAGGAACCTCCATCATAAAGAACATTACAAGGGGTAAGTAATATTGTTCTCCTAACCTGTAACCTGCACGAAATTTTAACCTTTTCAAGATCTTTATCTTATTTTTAGTAGCATTAAGTTGGGTAACAATAAACATCTGTTGTCTGTCAGTAGCGCCAAGATACCGCTGTGAGGGTGAATCTGTGCTCTACAAATACACCTGTTCTGTTATTTTCATGAAGACCACGTTTTAGACGTTCCTTTATTCAAAGTAATAGTGTTAATCTGTATTCTCATCCACTCTGTTACTCGGGAGTTGGCCTTGAATGCTAGACCACAGATACCATTAAGTCAGCCAGGAAAAGTAAGGTTGAGCTGTTCACCCTGGTTTAAGAAGATGACACAACATGATAAACACAGGGCTGGGGATCTGTTGTAGCAGTAGCTTTATCTTTTCTGGAAGTAATAGTTGTGCAGAGGAGTACTTGGCCCTGTTGACTGCATTTACCTGCCACCGAGTGATACACTTTACTAAAAATGAATTTGCTATGCAAGACTGACCAGCCTATTTTTGTTTCTTCTCTACAGAGCAGTTGTTATTGGGAGCCTACAAAGAGCTGTCTGGGTCATGGGACTGTGATTACGATTCCTTTGTTCTGCCGCTTCTAGATGAGACGAAGCCCTGCTACATTCTTTACCGACTTGATACACAGAATGCACAGGGCTTTGAATGGCTCTTCATTTCCTGGTCTCCAGATAATTCCCCAGTAAGAATCTTCTTTTGTAGTTTTCGTCTAAACTTGGAACTTGTGATGTGAGCCAGATCAGAATTATGTCCTGAAGAAAGGTTGGCGCTTGAATGACTTGATCATTGATCAGTCTGTTATTTTAACACCAGTTATGATTTGTGGTGGTTAATGTGTACCCCATCTGGCCTTCCCTTTTCCTGATCTTTCATTCACGTTCTCAATCCACCCATCCACTTGTTCGCTCTTTTGATTGGTTTCTTTGCCTTTCTCAGCACTTCTTTCTAGGAGTGGCCCACCTATTTTAACATAGTCCCATAGCGACGGAAAGAGCCATTAATGTGAGGAGAAAACGTCTGGTATGGAATGCACGTGTGGGCTTGCCACTTTGTTTTATTTTGGCGGAGGGAGCTGCGTGTACACCCGCACATTGATCATCATTAGCTGCAATTAGTTAATTCGTTTTTAGCTATCACTCAGTCTTATAATGAAATAGCTTAATCAAGTGTACCCCAAGCACTTGATTTCTAAGGAATTTACCACCCCAGCTCACATTTACCATTCCTCTTCCCTTTCTTGTGTTTGGTCTTTTTTGCAAAAAATTTAAAGCTTCCTTGTAAAATGTGATTTTGGTTTACAAAAGGTGAAGACTATTACTACCAGAATACATTTTTTGGTATACAATTATTGAATTCATTTTTTTGATGAAAATGTTAATATATAAATGTAGTGTTAAAAATAACTGGTCTGAACCTGTCTCCCTATGGAAAAGCCCATGCTTTTGTCGCCTTCATTCTTCAGTGTGCCTAGAGCCTAGAGTTTCCATGGTGTAACAGACTCCATTATATTATGACAATAATCTGATTTTGTGACTTCATTTTTGTAGTAGATAACGAAAATACTGTTAATTTTTATTCTTTTTTTTCGATTTAGTTTTTCAGTTAACTGCCGACTTTTCTCTCAATATTCTTTTAATGCTTGTGATCCACTCTGTTTCCAGGTCCGACTAAAGATGTTATATGCAGCGACCAGAGCTACTGTGAAGAAAGAGTTTGGAGGCGGCCATATTAAGGACGAGCTGTTTGGAACCTTGAAGGTGCTCCCGTGCTGTCACCCCCTTCACCTTTCTGAAGGTGCTGCCCACACCACCGCCCTCTTTCCCATGCCCTAAAATTCTGGCTGCATCTTCGTCACTCAGAGGTGCCATTGCCGAGAAGGGGTTATCTCTGCTATCTTTGCTCCTGCCCTTAACCCCTTCCAATATTCTCATTTCTCAACAAATAGGTAACCTCATTCCATATGATGATCCCTCACTTCCCTCCTGCCATGTACTACATGCTGAAGAATTTTCCACTAACACATCACGTCCCTCTTCTGAATGCATGCTTACAGGGCCGTGTTTCGTAAAGCGCTATAAAAATACAAATACACATCTTTCACACTGTGATGAAGGATTATATCCTTTTGGCTCGGAGTGGCAGGTATTGTACGTTTTTTGTTCACAAACCCATATCCATAACCGTGCAAAAGGTGTGAAAGCTGTACTCTGCTTGTGTGATAGATATAGCACACTTTAAAATGTGGGACTCTGCCTTGTCATCGAACAAGGATCACCAGCAAATTGCTTTGCTTTCTTCTTTAGTGTACTAGATAACCTCTGAAGTCGGGTGTTCACATATGGATAAAAAACTCTTGCTCAGCGACCACTCATTTCCACGGGAAAAATCCAATATGCGTGGCCCGTTGGCTTATTTAGATCTACTCAGTTTCACTGGTTATTTGTTTGTCCTTCTGGCATGAATTTCTTTTTTCTACCCTGTTCAGGTTGTTTATTCCTTTACTGGCAATTGGCCAAGGATGTGGTCTTCCATCCTGCTTTGCGTGATCAATCCTTAACTGGACACCGCTCCTCTGTTCAAAGAAATGTAGTTACATTTGCATTGTTGGTAGTCTGATCAAAAGGTGTAGTTAGTCCTTAAGCACTAGAGTAGAACAAGTGCAAGAGCTCTTTAGTTCCTCTGTGGCAGTCATGAGCATGGCTACCACACACGTTCTTTAACCCTACAGTCGAAGGACCTGAGGCACAAAGATTGTTCATAAAGAGATGGTTACTGGATGTTTGAATGTTTGAATGTTGCTGGAATCTTCATCAACCGCTCTGGTGCCTTTGATGCAGAAACCACTCTGTTTTGTGGAGTAATGCCCCTTGAAACTTTGGCTTATTCACTTATGGTTGTCTGCGAGTAGAATAAATCTCCTGTTGCTCTGTGGGGAAGATTGTAAATATGGGTTAGTCCGACCCGGTTGCTTAGTCTAAGGAGACATGGGGGGGGGGTCATTCCGACCCTGGCTTGGCGGGGTCCCGCAAGCGGTCCAGCATGCTAACGAGTCCTTCATTAACGGGCCCGTTGTTGGCATGCTCCCCATTCCCTTTGAGCCCTATGGGGATGGGTGCCTGGAATGGGGAAATACCGGGCCCCTCCAAGGTCGGAATGGCCTGGCATTTCCCCATTCCAGGAACCCGGACCCGGTACCCGGAATGGGGGTAGCCATGCCGCAAATGGCGGCATGGCTCCCTCCAAGGTCGTAATGACCTCCAAGGTGTACAACATCCCTGAATGTAATACTGTTTTGAAAGAAACCATCTTGTACTAACTACAAGTTTATGGTTAGGTCTACAAACCCTGCTTATTTAGTATTCCATGCTTGCTGAAATAATTGGTAAATTGTGTAGCCTTATATAATGGCACTTACTGTGCGTACTGCACACTATATGCTCACACACTCTCTAACAAAATTACACAAAGTAGTGATTTTTAGATATTCTTTCAGGCCTCTTTCCAAGAGTACTGGGTGGTATTTTATGGTTTCCATTCCTCGTTTTACATTTGTAAGTGGGTTGGATGAACCTAAACCCTATTTTTTTTGGTGTCCGGCTATGTGGATCGCACTTGTGATTGCTCAATTATTTGGGACCAAGGCTACAAACAGCTCATTGTACAACTACAGTATCAAATTAGATTTTTTTACAGATGATGCCAGTAGATGTGGGCCGAATGTACCCTCAAACTGCACCCGGTTGTATGCTTTTATAGAGCGTTTTTTCCGTACTATTTAAATTCATGCATTCACTGAAAGGAATACTGGCCTATGAAAGGGACCTTACTCTGCACAGTAAAATGCAGAACATGTCTGGGTATTAAAAAATGTATTTCAACAAAATGTGATCTATGTACCAAAAAAATCTCCTGTAACAAAAAACAAAGAAAAGCTTTTAAAAAACAAAAGACCATGGATGAGTTAAACAGGGAGCTAAAGCTCAGCACATACAAGGAACGGGTCTTTCAATGCTTCTATAAAGATGCACATGCATTAGTGGGTATTACCCTATTTATATGAACGTTTAAAATTAATTGATTCACATCTGGTTGTTATGCAAGATTTGCATATTGATGATAGATCTTCCTGACCTGTGTAAACCCAAGGACATTTTGCTTGAGAGGGAATCTTTTTTTCCCCCCTCTCACCTAGTCTTTTACTCTTTTAATGGTGACCTTTTTATGTCTCTCCATAGTGTGTGAGTGGAGCTGGTTTCCTATGCCTTTTGGGCTTAGGATGGGTTGCCGTTTTGGGCTCCCCTTTTTAATTCTCTTATTTCCTGGGTGAACTACTGTGGGATTCCCCTTTCTTACTTACCTGGTAACATTTTTGTTACAATTGCATATTTTATTGAATGGCTGGTGGCAGTGGTTTTACCTTAATGA
Organism: Ambystoma mexicanum; assembly: GCF_040938575.1. NCBI lineage: Eukaryota > Metazoa > Chordata > Amphibia > Caudata > Ambystomatidae > Ambystoma > Ambystoma mexicanum. The sequence continues at coordinate 545,320,340 of NC_090923.1, read as the reverse complement.
CTTTTAGTCAATGTTACTCGCAGGCTGTCTAATGCATAGGAGTGTCATCATTCTTGCAGAATGGTAGGCTCCTTTTTTTTTCACCATTTTTAAGTATGCTTATTTTTTCTTAGGTCTTCTGCTGTCCTAGGCGGGAAAGATCTTGTTTGTAGTTTTGTCTTCGCCGGTAGTCCTTTGTATTCCCCGCGGATATTGATATTTTATTTCTATCGCGCTCGTACACAAGTGTTCAGAGCGCGACAAGGCAAGGGAGGGGAACAGCGGAGAACAAAACAACGATCTTAGGCCCACTGACATTGAGAATGCGCAAGTGCATGGGAGAGGGGGAGGGGAAAAGTGCATGGAAGGGGGGAGAAGTGGAAAGTGCGAAGCAAAGGAGAAACAGATAAATAATCATAAATAAATAATAAAGACAACGAACAGTGGTAGTGCAGCCAGCAATTAGCAAGTGCTAGGTTTAAGGCAGCTGTTAGGCAGAAACCTGTGCAGTTCCCTTAGGGAACACTGCAAAAGATTTAAGACTACAGGTGTTGGCAGTAAACCCACTTGGTAGCAGTCTGTACCACCCAGATTTACCTGGTAGCTGTGGCTGAGCAGTCAGACTTCCCTCAAGAAGAGTTAGGCAGTATGCAAAGTATACTCAATAGGCACTCAGATACAATAATACAAGCAAACACTGACCAGAGCTTTGGTATCAAAGTATATAATTATTTATTTAAAAACACACAGTTAAAACACTCCAGCACTCTTATTGTAAAATATTCTAAACACAGTTACTATTATGATATATACACCCCTTTTTCCCTATTAGATAAATCACAGTAAAACACCACTTATTTTCATACAGAGGTGAGCGCTTAAATAGATTGCACTCTAATAAGTTTGTGAGAAAGGGAGGGAAAAAGACAGAATATGGAAAGGTACACCACTCTAAGATTCAGGAACACTGTTAGCAAGGCAGAAGAGCAAAAGTCACTGGTGAGCCAAAGTCCAAAGTCTGGGCCCACTCTTAGAGAGAGCAGAGCACAAATGCGCCCAAGATCACACAGTTACACTAGGCTTAGAAAGTCTTGGAGAGGGTTCAAAAAGAGTTTAGAGAGGCTTAGAAAAGTTTAGCCAAGGTGTCCCAGGCTAACCCAGATTCGAAAGCCGGGGGCTAAATCTACCCCGTACAGTCGGTAGTAAGGGAAGCCAGGCGGGCCACGGTACCTTAAGTGGGAAGGATCCTCAAGCGGTGGCAGTTGTTTCTAGTAGTGGGTGCAAGTTGCGTCGTCGTGCAGGGGAAGAGAAGATCTCGACTTGGAGGAACGATGAAGGTCGTTGCACTACCAGGGAAGAAACCAGCCGCAGAGTTTTCCGGTTAAAGGTGGTACATTGGTTTCACTGTCGTGGTAAAACGTGGTATCCCGGTTGCCGGGGTGCTTGGCACGGGCAAGGCGGCCACGAGGTATGTCGGGAAAGCGAAAAGACGGTGAAACTGGTTATCCCCACCAGTCAAAGGAAGAAGACTCTCCGGCGGGAGATCTCCTCTGTCGTTGGGAAAAGTGGTGAGGTGAGGCAGTCCAGCAGGGCTCCACCGGTGGTGGTGTCGTGGCAGGTCGGCTCAGCTTCTCCCTCGTCGGATTCTTAGGTCCTGTGGCGACTTCTGAAGTTCTAATCCCCAAAGCCCTGCTTTTATGCAGCAAACCCCCATTCACTCAGCCTAGCTGTCACTCAAACATGCTAAGTGGTGAGCCGGCCGGCTCACCACTTGGGCCAATCAGGATGGAGTGCGACTTGAGTTGCCTGGGCAACTCAGTCCAGGGTGCCTAAATTCCCCTGCACCCCTCCTAAGTACCCCAGACAGAGTGGCACCACTTTGGTGGGCTTCTGTGGAGAAGCCCGCCAAAAAGTGGAACAAAGGGCTCGACTTGGGTTGGAGTCACAGAAGAGAACACAAACGCCATTTTAGAATCAAGTTTTGGCAAAAAATACCAACCGGAGAATTAATATTAATTAAATAAACTGGCAGTATGTTCGGGGCTACCGTAAATAATTAAATAAAGGTAGTAGCCTAAAACAATGTGAAATTCCATAGGAAAATATTCGCGGTTGAATATAAAAAGTAGTATCCACTGCCACCAGCCAAAACTCGGCAGGGGGGACGGAGACGTGCCCCTCGACTAACAGACCCTGGGGCAATCGAATTGCCCCAGCCAGTACGTCCACAATATGATGGTTTGTACTGGTTCTGTTCAGAATTTAAGACTAGTAAAGTCAATGGTGACTTTACATGCCCTGGGAGACAGTTGTCAGTCCCAGGGTATGGAGTCTATACTGGGGGGTCACTAAGACACCCCTGTGTCACTGCACTGAGGGTGCTGTGTAACACACATCACAAAAACACATGAAACCCTATGGAGTAAAAGACCCCATAGCCCATTAAACACTTCTAGATTCAAAGAAACACACTCAAATCATGTCCAAGAGTGAGGGTAAAAGAGTCTCACTCTTGGCAGGAGAAAAAAATAAACCCCAAAAATCCAGCAAAGCTGCTGGGGGATTCACTAGGTTAGGAAATTCAGCCTAAACAGAGAATTCTCCCTAACAGCAGCAGACAGGGTAGGTCTGATAAGTGCAGGAAGCAAAGGTGGGGGCTCCATGGGTACAGATACAGACCCCAGTGCAAGGGCTGGCCCGGAGGCAGTGCAGGAGGGTGGCAGGGTGAGCAGGTACCTGGGCCAGGAGGACGGAGGGTGGCCAGGTGCATGGTGCCAAGAGAGAACAGATCAGCCGGGGAGAGTGGTAGCAAAGGCAGAAGAAAAGGATGGTCTTGAGGTGCTTCCGGAACCGGAGATAGTTCTCCTCAAGTTTTAGAGTGGCAGAGAGGCTGTTCCAGAGGGAGGCCCCAGCTGAAGACAGAGATCTACCCCCATCTCCTTTCTTTGAAAAACAAGCTCGAGAGGGGAGGTATTTGCGGATGGATAGCTTAAGGTATTTTGGACCCATTCCCCAGAAAGCCTTGTGGACAATGCAGAGGGTTTTTAATTTAATCCTTGCATCCACTGGGAGCCAATGGAGGGATTTCCGAGCTGGAGAGAGGCTCCAGAATGTCTGTGAAGGCAGGAAGCGAGGGAGGAGTCAAACACTCTGCAGCCCTTTCTTTCACCTTGCCTGAAAGGAACCAGTTCTACTGGGGAGCTGGCTGTCCTGGTTGTACAGCCAGCCACCCCTTTCCTGTAAACTGCATGGGGAGGAGGGGGGGAGTTTGCTGAAGTTGTGCTGTAGTTCCTGATAAAGACGAAGCTGCTGAAAGTCGACCACTGGAGCTGAATCAGAAGAGGAAGACAGCTGTAATGATTTCCAGCGAGCCTGTTGTGTAACGGAGCCTGATATAACCCTTCCTTCCATCCGACCTGGGGATCCCGGAAACGACGACTCCTACCCAGAGGCTAGTGAGTCCCACTAGTCTCAAGAAGACCTGCAAAATGAGCCATCCCTCTACGTGTGTTTTCCTTCCTGGCCTGCAAACCGCCAATACCAGGTGTTAGGCAGAGTTTGTATGCAGTACCCTTTGGGACCACTACACACAACTATGACTACAGGTGTAAGCCAAACCAACCTTTGGTATAAGTCTGTATTACAGTTTTTGGTAGCGGAGCTGAGCAGCCAGGCTTATCTCAAGAGGGAATGTGAGCTGTAAGGATGTTACACAGGGGTCTACAATCACAAGTATTCAAATAAACTCTTACACTCAAGGTTTCTTGGTTAAACACTTATTAATTTATTCAACAGTCAGTTATAAAATATTCACTAGAAGGAGGCAATCTATATCCCACAAAAATATACTTCAGTACTTTACACTGTACGTTTCTGAGGCATTTAAACTACTTTGAAGGAGGAGCAAAATGGCATTCAGAGTACTTTGAAGTAGGAGCAAAAACGCATAGGTTAATAAAAAGATTACAGTTACTGTTAGGCAGTTCAAATACTTTGTGTTTCACCAGAGGAGACAATTCAATGCAATAGGTTAGGCCAAAGTCAATGGGCTAAAGTCTTGGATAGGATAAAGCAGTTCTGGTAGTTAAACGGAAAGGTTTTTGCCGAAGTTCTCAGAAGTAGTTCGCAAGAAGATTCATATGTTGGGTCACAAGCTGACTAGGCCTGCAAGTTGCCAAAGTTCCAAGCACTTTCGCAATGAGAGATAAGTTCTCTCGGTCGGGTTTTCACAGTACCTTACAATGAAGAAAAAGATGCAGCTGAAGACGTCTGTTCCTGGCAGTTCCTGCAAATCTCGCTGTTCCTGAGCCTCTGTTCCTGAGCCTCAGTCATGGGGACAAGAGGGAGGACGTTGTGGGACTCCTGCACTGGGACTGGTCAAAGCTGGCACTTGGCAAATCTTCTATTCCGGTAGCTGTAGACTAGCGCACAAACCGGTGTCCCTCTCCCTAGTTATTCGGTTTCCTGCAGCACTCTGAGGAAAATGCAACCAGCTCCGAGAATGGTATCCAGGTGGCTTACGAGTTGATTGGTCCCACCAACTCAAAGGGGGAAGTTGTCCTTGCAGGGCTTCTCTGCCGAGATGAACTTAGCGATTCAGACCTGCAGCAGGGCTTCACCGGGTAAACTAACGGTGCAGGAGTTGCAGCAGCCGTCCTCTTCAAGCTTGTCTTCGGTTCTTTTGTTCCAGTAGTCGACTCTGCCTTCCAAGCCAAGAGACTCACCTTTTATCCAGTTTCCTCTCATTCATTCCAGCCTAGCTGCCACTCACCCAGCATAGTGGCTGTCCTTGCCGGACAGTCAGCCAACCAATCACGCCAGAGTGCATTCGGGTCTCCTAGGAGACTAAGCACAGGGAGTTTCGGGCACCTCCCTCAGTTCCTGCCCACCCCAGACACTAGAGCGCCACAGGCGGTCTTCAGTCCTGAAGCCCGCCAAAGGCAATGAAACAACGGGACCAAACCTGGTTTGGCGCGCAAAGCAAAACTCTAGAAGGACCTTTCCACAAAGAAATGGCGAAAAAAGAAGGCCGCAAGCCGTTTAAACAAAGGGGGCTCAGACGCCATATTGAAAAACATGGCTCCTGCGATTAATTCTACCTGTGTTCGCCGTCGGGGAAAAATCATGGTAGTTCATTGTAAAACCACTGCCACCAGCCTTTTTGAGAGGAAAGGGTAGCATTTGACAGCTACATGATTATCTAGACACAGGGGATACTAGGTAATCCCTCCAGCACTCTATTGTAAGATAGGACTTTAAAAAGACTAGTAAAGTCAATTTCACTTTACTTATTCTGGGAAACAGAAGATTGACCCAGAGAAGGTGAGGGTGCTGTGTGACACGCATGAAAAGATGATGCCTATGGAGTTGTCTAAAACTCCATAACCAAAGAAAACACAAGAGTAAAAAACACAGAATTAAAAGTTCAAAGTCCCAAGGTTTAGCAAAATGGCTGGAGGGCTCTAAGGTGGGAGTAATTGGCACATTTATGAGAATTCTCCCTAACACCAGGGGACCTCGAGCCTGAGTGCAGTGCAATGTCTTCAAAGTCGGAATCCTTCTGAAACTTTGGAGTGACTCCTGCTGGATCTCCAGAGACACGATTCCAATCCCTGAAGTCCCCTCACCAGGGCAGGACTGAGAGAGTGAAGAGAATCCAACCAGAGATATTCGTTATTCATCTGGTTCCTGTAAAAGGGTACCAAATCCACAGAGCCGCGAGAAGCCTTGATGAATGCTTTGTTGGAAGCCTTTTCTGATGACTGCTGCTGCAAGTGCCCATCCAGTGTCTGTTTCTTCAGTCTCGAGACCAAGAATCCAAGGACCGGGTCCTATGCTGCTGCAACAGCGTGAAGGCATCCACCCAGGAGCTCTACTTTTCTGCTAAGGTATTGTGCTGGCTTGGGTAATACGTACCTCAAGTCTTGTGTCGATCCTGTAAGGCTGAGTGGGTGATGCGTGCGTTTGGGAGTTTGCCCATACCATTTGCCCAGGCCTAATGCTGGAACGCCTATAGGGAGTCTTCTATGAAGTACCTAAACACTTTAAACTAACTCTGAAGCTAATACTTGTTGAAGATATCCTCTGGAACTCTGACTTTCCTGTACCTGAACCCTACCCGGACCTGCCTACAGCTAGCCCTTTGACCTCTAGGTTCCCTCGTCTGCCTCATGCTATAGAATAGGGAAGGACTCTAAAAGTTGAGGCTTCTGTCTTGAAAATGTAACAAGCGTTGAAAGTACTTACTTGTAAGTGAGTTTGTGTTGTAACTGTATCTCTGAAATAGAGTAAGTTAGAAAATGTTACAAAAGTTACTACTTTTAAATTGCTGGTTGCTCCTTTAAAAAGTATATAAGCTGCTTTACTTACTTTGAAGAGTGTTCCACTCTTCCTAAAAGTAATTGTGTTGCTACTGTTTTATTATTCTTAATTGAATGAGTGTAATAGCTTACCAATAGGGTCTACCTACCTTGAATAACTCTTCTTCTGAAAGTGTACCATTGGGTTTTGCTTTCCCTGATCTGCTTCAGTGCATTTCTAAAACAGTCTTGGAGTTAATACGTGTCTGTGAGTTGCTTGTAGCTCCTCTGAAAAGTATATGGGTCCTTACTTACCCTGAACTGCTTGTCTTCTTAAAAGTCTGCCAAAACTTCTTGCTTATCTTAGAATTGTATTCTACACTTCTGAAAAGTATCCTTGGTTAAACTGTATCTTCAGTGGGCAGAAATAGTTTAAATACCAATGGGTTATTGTGGAGAATCCTGCGGACCACCCACTAAAACCCTACTGGAGTCTCCTGCCAGGTGGCCAGGAGAGGGCAGACGCTTCCTGATCCCAATCTTGGGGGTGATGTACTGCGGGAGGATCACCTGGGTGAAGACCAGGCCCAGGGAGATGGGGAGATTCGGCAGGGCGAGACATGGTATGATTTCTTGGATGATAGTAAGATCATTCCTATAGACATTAAAATCTGTTAATGTCCGTTCAAACGAGGATTACTCCAAAGCCCTTTCTAAGTTGCAGTTGAAATGCTTTATATTGTTTGGTGTCCAACTAACCTTATTCCCACTGTTAACTGTCAGCTTTGTTGGTCCACCTCTCACTATACTGCAAAACAGTTTGCACGTTAGGTTTACTTATCGGGTGGTGCATCACTGTATATTAAGTAATGGTGGTATTCCAGTATGGAATGCATGGAAGTGAGAATGTTGAGGTAGCTGTTGTGTTTAGAACAGAGGTAGTGAGAGTCAGTTGGTGAGAGGATTAGATTTGAGCAGAAGGAATCGATGTATATAACAGATGATTTCATAAAGAAGCTCTCACCTGTGCAAGCAGTGTTTTTTGGGTGTGGCAGTGGTGACGAGTTGAGCAAAGGAGCCCCATGCTCTGCTCTCCGGAGGCAGCTGCACCGATACGGCCAGGACTGTGCGGAGTAAAGTTATTGCTAGGCTGAGGAGGGTCCTCTACGAGGTGCGATGTTGTGCCCAGCAGCTATGTTACAACTCCTTTGGGCACCCAGCCAGGGGGAGAGGCAAAGTTGCTAGACAGCTCCACCATAGCCGGAGCCCTCGTGGGTGGAGTGGAGAGGCAGCAGGTTTGTGGCACGTAGTGTTGGGCTGCTGTTGCCCTTGTAGGTGTGTTAGGCAAGATTGTATGCAGTACTCTGTGGGAGACTGCACCAGCCTTGTCCTCTTGGCAGTAGTTAACCCAACCTTTTGTATAAGCATGTACTACACAAGTTGGTCGAGTAACTGAGCAGCCTGGCTTATCTCAAGAGGGGTCAATGTGAGCTGTAAGGTTGTAACAGAGTTTCACTGTGACAGTTATTACTCACACACAAGGTTTCTTGATAAAACAATTATTAGTTTATTTAAGTCAGTAGAATAAGCCTTCTTTAGAAGGGAGCAACATATGCAGCACTTTAAATATACTTCAAAACACACTCTTAGTTTCTCTAATCAGATGATACCCATTGGGAATGGCACACATACACTCCCTACACCCTCAGGTGACTTAAATAGCTAGGACATTGTGGACATTGATTTATCACTGGTACATTTAGAGCAATACTGAGTTTGGTGCAAAAGGTTAGATGGGGGAATAAAACACAGGTTAACAAATACTTCATAAACTGGTAAGTACTTTTTGAACCTTCCACTGCAAAGTAAATTAACCCTTTCCAGGGGGAAAGTCAAAAGCACAGTCAGAGGTGAGAAGGGTCTTCTGGGAGCCCGGACAGTCAATGTTAGTTGAGCAAAGTCTAAGGGAGCTGAATATCTTCTTTCAGGTAAGTAAAAGTCTTGCACAATGTTTTTAGAAAAGTTTGTAGAAAGGAAATCACTGAAGGGCCATAAGCTGGGAGGCTTGTTAGGGGGGCAAGCTGCAAGCAACTCTGCAAGGGAAACCAAGACCAATGTAAACTGAGAACTAGCAAGGCTACCCAACAAGAGGTAAGTCCCCTTAGTTTTACAGTACCTTTTGGTTAGAAGAAAACTGGATCCAGCTGCACTTCTGTTCCTGTCTAGGTCTGCAGATTCTTTGTTCCTGGGCCTCAGTCGTGGGGACAAGAGGGAGGACGTCTGGGGACTCCTTCACTACGAGTCAGCGGCAGCAATGGGCAAACTTTAGATCAGCGGCACTTTACGGTTTCAGCTCCTCGCGTCTCTCGAAAATAGCACCACCACGGTTCTCTGATACCTTCTTGGACTTTCCTTGCATCTGTGGCCCAGCACTCTTTTGAGGTGGCTCAGGCTTGGTCAGTCCTGCTTCATGGAAGTACGTAGGATCTTCCTAGATTTCGTGTCCGACTTAAAAGCCATGTACTCGATCTGGTGTTCCTCTCTCTGGCAGTTCGGTTCCTGCAGCAGCAATGGAAGTACAGCCAGTTCCGAGAGGATGTCCAGACAAGTTCACTTTGGGGTTGATTGGTCCCACCAACCCAAGAGAAGTCATCCGTTGCAGGGCTTCTCTAGTCTAGGCGAATTCGGAGCTTGAGCATAGCAGCAGGGTTTCACCGGGCAAACAAACTGTCCAGGAGTTGCAGCAGGCGTCTCTTCCAAGTTCTTCTTTGGATTCCTTCTTCCAGTGGTCGACTCTGCCTTCCAATCCAAAAGCCTTGCCTTTTATGCAGGTTTTTCCCATCATTCGCAGCCTAGCTGTTACTCGCACAGCAGGGTGGCTGTCTTCTAATGACAGCCAGCTGGCCAATCGCCTTTGGGTGCATTCCTGTAACCAAGGGGATTAAGCACAGGGAGTTTTGGGCACCTCCCTCACTTCCTGCCCCTGCCAGACACGCTGGAGCCAGAGGCGGGCTTCACCAGTGAATCCCGCCAAAGACAAAACTAACAAAATGACCTTTCCAACAAGAAATGGTGAAAAAGACAACCAGGGCCATTTTGAGAAAGTGGGGTCCCATGGGTACTTTACTGTAGCTGCAATTGCAGCCCACGCTAAAAACACACAATGGTACGAAAAAGTAAACCACTGCCATCAGTCATTGTAGAAAGGGCAACATAAAAATGTCTTATGAGAAACTAGACAAGGGGATACTAAGTAACCCCTCCAGCACTCTATGGTAAGATAGTGTGTGCTGGGTCTAAAAAGTTAAAAAAATGTAAGTAAAGTCAATTTCACTTCACTGCTTTTGGAAACAGTAGTTTCACCAAGAGAAGGTATTTAAACCTTTGGGAAATCTAAGAGACTTCCCTGTGGCACTGCACTGCACACAATGTAAAGATGATGCCTATGGAGTTTGTCAGATTCCAAAGTCAAAAGAAACACAGAGACCAAATCACGGAAACAAAAAGGGCTCACTCTTTCCAGGTTAGAAATTCAAAGTCCTAAAGTCCAGCAAAAAATGCTGGAGGTCTCTAAGGTAGAAGGGAATTAGCAAGTTTCTCCCTAACAAGAAGGGTCAACTGAGATGCAGCGCTGCTGAGTCAGTGAGCGTGGTGAAGTGGCCGTAGCGCCGGCTGTAGGACTGTAGCACCGAACGCTGCAGACTAAAGGAAAGTACACTAAGGCATCTTGTGTGCCGACAGAGCGAAAGAGTATTGAGGGCTGTGGTTGCAGCAGAGAGTACTCCACTGTAAGTAATGATAGGATTCCAACATGGAGGTGAGATTGTTGTGGTAGCTGTTAAGTTTAGAACAGAGAAGGAGAGAGACAATAGGTGAGAGGACAAGATTGGAGCAGGAGGTACCTGGGGGCCTCATTACCCATGCACTCTGTATACAGCAGATGATTTCATGTAAAGCTCTCACCTGTACAAGTGGCGTTCTTTGGTGCATCAACTTTACTGTAATCCTTGCAAATGCAAGTCATTCAGAAGTCCAATAATCTGCAAACTCTTCAGGTGCTTCCATTGAGACACATTGCTACTTATCGACCTGTAAATAACAAGTTTAATACTAAACTAATATCTTCGAAGGAATCTCCAGAAATAAGGAAATGTGGACTAACTAATGGAAGTAACCAAAGCACACATAATTCTGCACTATTGTTTGGATTAGATATGAATATTTGTTATTTGTGCTTCCCATTTTCTTGGCTACAACATCTGTTAGATTTATGATTTTTACTAACGGGGGATCAGAGCTAAGCCCGGAATTGCAGGATAGGTTGTCTGAATTCTGGAATGGCCTTGACCGGTTCATGCAGTTCACGTCCAAGAGGAAAGGGCAATCGTTGTATGGTTTCAGTTGAAAAAGTAGATCTGAAAAACATTAGAGAAGGCACTGATTGTAGGAGGAGCTGGACTTTGTATTTGTATTGCTGTAAACTGTGGCTACACCAAAAAAAAAACACTAGTTAAAAGTAATTTTTAAATGTAAAATGAGCAACTTAATGTGCTTCAAAGTTCTGTTTCATTTGTTTTAAAGCTTTTTGCATGCATCCATTACTGTGTGTTTGATCATTGTGGCCATGGCATTGAATGAAACAAGCACACCCTCCTCCAGCATGCTAGAGGGAGCTCGTGTTTGTTTACTGTCGTCAGATATATACATTCGCCCTCAGAAGATCTAGAATAGCATTTGATGCAATGACAAGTGAAACACAGGCAAGTACGGATGCATTAGAAATGGAAAGAACACTTCAAGACAATAGTATGACAGTTTCCTTTGCCCTTCTAAAGCTAAACCCTAAGATGCTTTGGGACCAAATGACACCCGTTGCAAATTATATACTTCACAAGTAAGTTCAGGAAGGTAAACTCCACTCAATCCCAGTACTTAGGATAGTCCAGGAATTTTCATCTGGGTGGGCCAGGGTTGTGACCAGAGGGGCCCACATTCCATTGGGTGTGGGTCTAGGAGTACACTATTCAAAGTGCTGGCATTGATCCAGATTTCGCAGATCTGCAAAAATACATTTGCACTCCTTTATAAAAAAAAAAAAAGTACATAGCAAAAGGGAAGCAAGGAAAGTAGTGTTGCAACATCAATCTACCTGTCTTCCCTTCCCATCTGCTCTCCCCTTTCTGTTATATCTGATCCTCCTTCACCTTTCACCGTCCAGACACGTTCCTTCAGCTGCCCTAATCACTGTTCCCATTTACCTACCCTTTGACCTGTTCACACCAGCACCCAGCATGCATTTTCTGGCCTGGTTTAGGAGAATTGAGGGTGATGCCGCCTCCTCCTCCTGTGAGAGGGCTAGGCAGATGGTGTCTGCCCAACAATACCTTCCTGAGCACTGTGGCTACTCCCAGCAGGCCCCGGAGGGGATGCTTGTGCTCCCTCCATCCTGTTGTGAAAGATAGACCCTCCCACAAAACTGAAGCAAGTACTAGGAGATTTTGTTTCCTACAAAATTACATTTTCTTCGAACTTTTTTATTTCAAGAACAGAACATACCATGCCCAATCAATACAAGTAGCCTTGTTGATCTTAACAATATTTAGAGCACAACAACATATCCTCCAATAACATACACATGCATAAAATCCTCCCTTCACCCACCCATTCCACAAACGCCCCCTCCTTTCCAACTGAACCCCTACAGTAGTCCCATTCTGAATGTCTCCCTTCAATGGTTCATGTCCAATATTAAATTTTAAACACAAAATGTTACTTTTGTTGAATTTTTGCAGCACATGTTAATTGAGTTGAGAGTGCAAGGCCGTGCTAGGGTTGTAAGAGCTGCATCAGGAGGCAGACAGTGCTGGTTGAGGAGTTTCCAGACTCCTGGTATCGCTCCTGGTGGGGTATGGCATGAAGGAGCGGGTCTTGCTTCCCTGCCATGCCCCTGTACATCATTGTCTGGTACATACTGGTTATGAAATGCAATTGTCCGCAATGACTTTGTTTGATGTGTTTACCTTGATTTGGTATTGAATGACACAATTTAATTTCAGCATAGCCTTGAATTTAGATACTTGACCACACATCTGCAGGGCTTAAGTTGATACATATGTGTTGAAGTTTGGCTTTCAATAACTAAAATAATACAACATTTTATACAGATCACTTTAAAAATGCACAAGTCACATGATAAACCAACTTGACAATGTATTCATCATTATAGAACCATGTTGATGAAAAGATTAAGGTGGGGCATTTTGTTTTGAATCCTAAACTGCATAGAGCAGAATTCTCAGGTTTGCACTTTTTTGCAAAAGGGGCCATTCATTCATTTTAATTGTTTCCACCAAGTACTGGAAAAGTAAAGAATAAAACGGGTGAAAATCGTTCTTTACTTTACCACTACATGTCTGCAAAAGTTTAAATCACTTCCACAATTAACGATTGTGGGAGCCATACGCAATGGATTCCTTTTGACTCTGTCCGCTTTTACCAGGTGTAAGTCAGGCAGATCTCATAGGAATCCATTGGTTTTCAGCCAACTTAAAAATACATGCTGGTGGAATGCCAATTGGATTTGGCAGGGGAACCTTGTTAAGTCTGATCTGCTCTCCAACTTCGCTTGTCAAATCATACAAAATCCTGCAGCTCATACAAAGTGGAGCTAAATGCATTTATCGCCACTTCTTCCACTCTGCTTGACCTGGAAAATAATCCCCTATGACTGTAGCTTTATTTTCCCTATCCTGAATGGAAGCCTACCAGTTCCAGCATAGCAATTAATGAGAACTTACAATCTCTTACAGACACAAAGTGAAATGAAATGCATGTCAAGGTTATTGTTTCACACAGCTTGTTCTGTATCCCCTTAATTATTAATCACCCAACAATTGCATTTAAACAGCTTCTTAAAACCCTATATATTTTTTTAAGTGCCACAGCAATGGTCACTGCCTCTTTACCTTTTCTCATCTCTAATGTATTTATTTTCTTAATTTATTCCTAAAGTGCTAGGACGGTGGCCCAGAGGCATAAGAACGCTGACATGACATGCAATAAAAAAACATAAAGCCCAGCGATGTCTAAGGAGAAACCTGAGAGAAACTAGTGGAGGTCAAGGATCCATTTACTCGAAAGGCAAGGTTTTCAGGACACGTTTGAACCTGGGAAGACTGGCACACAGCCCCAAATCAGCGAGGGAATATTCCACAAGTGAGGAATTGCGGCTGGAAAGCCTCCATTTTGCAGCTGTACCAGTTTGGCCTTTGGGGTGAAAAGCAACCCTGTGTTATTGGATCTTAGATTACGGCTGTTAGATAGCCACTTCAACTGTGCTGCCATATAAAAAGGGCTTATTCCATACATGCAAGGCTGTGAAATGCAAAAGGTGCGAAACTTGATTCTCGTTGTAATGGGGAGCCAATGTAATGCTCTGCTTGCTGTTGACACTGTTTTGCGCATCCCCATAACGACCCTCACTGCGTTGTTCTGGACAACTTGCAGACGTTTGAGCTCTCCTTTGCCTACACCAAGTAGACTGTTGGCACAGAAGTCTGGGTGGCTCCCAATGAACGCCCTGGCTAGGGTGGCACAACTGTAGGCCTGAAGGAATGGTCTGAGTTGTGCCAAAAGTGTAATGTAGTAAGTTGAGTTAGACACTAGGCCGCTGATATGGGACCCCATTGAGAGCTTTTGGTGAATAGTGACTCCCAAGGTTTTTATTGTTTTTTTCAAAGTGGGGAGCAGACAGTCTGCGATTTGAAAGAATAAATAGGACTGATCAAGCAGGCGACACTTTGGGCTGGTGCCCAGGATAGTGATCTCAGTTTTTGAGTTATTCAGGGCTGTGCCATTATACAGCATCCAGAGCTGGATTTGGTTGTATGGGGCATTATTGACCTCGGTGTCTTTGGAGTGGTCACCTGATAAAGTGAAAAGAGTATCAACAGCGTATTTGGCATAGCACCTCCTGTTGTAAATAATCTGCCTCTGAGACATCTGTTCAGCCCTGATGTTTGCATGTGAGGGGTAGAGCAGAGGAGGGGCATTGGCATTTGTCCCTTGTGTAAATGTTAAATCCACCTCTGAATGCACTCTAGAAAATATTGAAATACTGCTTTTTAGTTATAAAAGACGTACACCTTTTTATACTTTGCTCGCAACATTATAGAAAATCTCTTCTTTTTTGTTACTTTACGGGTGTTCATGTTTAATTTCTGGCACTGCCTAAACACCCAGCACCCAGGATTTACATCATACTTTGCAAACTCTGCAAAGTTACTCAAACAGATTGAGGTTATGAAGTCAGTACTTATCAGTTTGAATCATGAAACGTTCTGGCAGAGTAGACTGGGCTACGAAACAAAGATACATTCTATTTAGCCCCCCCCCCCACTGGTAAATATGCATGAGAAGATCTGAAACTGTTCAATACTTGCCAACCTAGCCTAATCATTTTCAGGTAGGGCCTTGTTGGACCAGCCCACTGCAGCTTGATTCCCAAGGCGTAGCCAGCAAGACAACCCACATCTGGGCATATACACATACACGTAGGGAGACAAATGGAAGCCAACATGCATTGGCGAAGCCAACATGCATTGGCAAAGCCAACGGCTTGGGCTTTTGATTATGCATGGATAGGTATTTGCCAGACACTGCCATAAGGGCACCATGCAAGGGTACCACTCGGTCATAAGATGGGAACAGCTGGAAAATGGTGCCAGTAACTGGGAATATGATGGCATTGTCTGGCAAATGTCTGCTAATACCTATAATCAAGCCAAAACTGATGGAATGTGATCGTTTAAGACAGGAATTCAGTGCTAGTCACAGAGGCATTGACAAATATATTACTTATAAAATCAACTGGCTGAAGACGCACATTAAGAGAATTTTATTGTACCAGGAGCTTATTTACAAAGGCAATTAAGCAATTAAACACTCAAAAGAATGCTTAGATGTAACGCTGGCAGGCCCTATACAGCAACACGTTTGGTGTTACTTTGTGATAGGGCTTGCTCAAAGACTTCTAGAAAGGTTAGATTTTGCTGGTGAGGTATTAACACAGCCATGGCTAGTCATTAGGTGGGTAAATGTCCAGACACACCCATAGGATGTGTGTTTCTTCTCACATTTTATCAACATCCTATCTGTGTTCCACTGCATGCGTTCTGGTTGTACCTAATACGTAGACAGTCTATGAATCAATTAGAAACACTGTCATTGCTCTGGCCAGCCTTCCATACCATTGTTTACTTACAAGCCTTGGCCCTGTCACTAATATCAGAAGCCTGTCCCAAACTTTTAGACCATAGGGCCTAAAAATCCATGTGGTACTTGTGTTCCAGTGAAGATGGAAAACGGCCTAGCAATTGAGACTGAACTGCACCTTTTGGTGGCAGCACCAAAAGTTATTTGCTAATGGCTTGTCCCCTTCTCTAATGGTACAGACATACTGCAAAATTATGTCATGGAATGTTGCGCAGAGCAACGGTAGTGCTAATGTTTAATTCAAAGCCTTACATCTATCACTTTTTGATTTTACTACACTCTCCCCTCCAGAATTACATTTTTGTTACTACCAACCTTATCTTTTCACTTATACTCAAGTTGTTAATGCAGCAGAATCTATACTTTGAATGTAATTTGTAAGGACCCCAGTCAGTTGACCCACCTTGCGCAGAAATCTGTGTTCAAGCAACTTACTTTCATTTATATTGTTTGATATAGTTAACCATTTTATTAAGCATGATGTGAAAAACCACTATATTCCCACAAAAAATAAACGTACTTTAAAATACAGAAACCAAAATTGCGATTATAGGTTTGAGAAAATAGTTGTATGCAGCCTGCTTGAATATGTGTGCTACCTCACTTAGAGGTGTGAATGGCCCTCCATCTCTCTGGTTATTTGTACTTTCATGGCTGTGGGGCATAAATCATTGTCTAGGGCAATAAAACAAATCCTGCAGTTCAGCCTCTCAGAATGATGTCTTTGAGGTTGCTGATGAATGTTTAGAGTGCCATCCACCCCCCCCCACCCACACTCACTTGGTTACTAGTGGTATATAACACCACTGACATGGCCTCCTTTCTAGGGGGGGCAGGGGCTGGCTCTGGGGGGGCCTGGCCCCCCTGACCCCTGTGCTGGAGCCGGGCCTGAGGATAGTCCTAGTAGTGGGACCCTTCACCACGCCTCCTCCCGACCAAAGTCAGGAATGGGTCAGGGACAGGTCTTTATGCCTATGGAGAAGAGGGGGGAAAGAAACAGTCAGTTTAACTTACCCCCCTGTCTCAGATTTCTCCAGAGAGCACTGCTGGTGTTCCAGAATCTGTTGGGCAGTCCGAAGGGTCTCGGATGCAGAGGTCACTTTCAGATGCAGGATTTGGTTTGTCGGTTGATGTGCTTGGGAATTGGTTCCAGACCGGTTCCAGTATTACACCCAAAAGAGGAACGATGAAAGGAGTGGAAGGAGTGTTACTACGGGAGTCACCACAGTTAGGCGGCGACAGGCTATCTTTGATGAACGGACAAAACAGCAGGCCCAGTACATCTTCAGTTCATGTAAGAAGGCTGAAAATACAGGCGCAAAGGAGTCTTGTTACAAAAGTTGAATATCCTCCAAGTATGCACCCGAAAGCAGACCGTTGCAGGTAGATGGCCTAGGAGAGAGCTGGTCAGTCCACCTATTGCTCAAGGGACACTTCCAAAAGCTCAGAAGGTTTGGCTCCTCGAGCATGTGTCGAGATTGGTTGTTCCCACCCGTCCAGAGGTCGAAGCACTGACAAAGGTCTTCTTGAGATCAGTACAGAGGAACAGGGCTTCACTGGGACAGCACTGGAGTCGATGCTGTTCAAATTCAGGGGTCATCCTCTGGTCGTCGGTGGGCAGCACGTCTTCATAGAGGTCTTGGCTCCAATGATCTTTTGAACAGCTACAGAAACCCACTTTAAGGATCTGCACCATACCTCCCTCCCCGATTCCGATTTTCCCAGATGTCGTGATGGATCATCTGCGGGCTCGATGTGGTACTGTGCATAGATTCCTTCATCCTCCTCGTCACAGTACTTGGGTGGTTGTGGGAAGTGAAGTCCATTGATGGTTCCTGATGCAAAGTACTGATATTCTTTCTCATTGATTCCATATCGAAGATCAGGTCAACATGAAGGAAAATTAGTACTGAAAAGCCTTTTCTTGGAGCTTTTACCCTTCACGTTATGGATGGGAGTTAGGCCTAATGGGCGTTGGGGAAAGGTTCATTTCTTTTCCTCATAGGGGAGGGGTACAGGCGCATGACAATTGGCCATTAGGCTATTGGGCAACAGGGGGAGTGGGGGTCATCCTTATGGGAAAATGGAGGATACCGCACTTCATCCAATGAAGCCATGTCATCTTCCCCCGATGCCCATCTCCTTTCATGTCATCCTGCCTACTATAGCTGCCCCCAGAGTCAGGATCATGTAGCGGCTGCTGTCTCCTGGCCAAATGGGAGGAGGCTACTGCCGGGGAATCCGTGATGACTCCAACTTCACATAGTGTGCAGTAACTACTTTTTCAAAGATTTTGTCAGACAGGAGTTTCGTAGTGGGCCATGTCGTCTGGATCTGCAGGTGGTTTTTTCAAAAGAGGTTGTATATGTCCAGTCTTCAGGGTGTCCCGCAATTACCTATTTGTGAATGAGGCATTGATGATGCAAAGGAGAGCATGGAGCGCCAGGCCCGCCAATTGTTTAATAATTGATGCCAGTGTAATAGAGTAAGAAGTAAAATTGGGGGAGGCAGTCCTTTTTAGTAGATCCGGGGGGCAGCGAGAGAGAAGAATCAAATTTGGTCCAGACGGGTAATCTGTGTGCTGGGGTGCTAATGCTGTGAGAGATTGATTTGATGGTCTCTCAGATGTGGTCTATTTTTTCGATAAAAGAATTTGTTGATTCCGGTGCATTTTTTCTGTGTCACCCTTTGGCTTCACGCAGTGGTTGCAGGTTTGAGGATTCTTTAGGTGGGTGCAGAAATGCAGAATCCAATGATGCAGGCCTTCAGGGAACTTGATGGAGGAAGGAGCGTTCCAGCGACGATCGCATTTTGCAGGCGACGACACGCATACTTCCAGTCATGGTCGCAGTAGCTGCTCCAGAACAGGTTCTCTTGAAGATAGGTAGCTGGAATTCAACCTGTAGCACAAGCTGGCGACCTCCAAAGGTCGGACATGAATGTGGAAGGGCGAGGTGATCCACGGGAGAGCTGGTAATTTCACCGGGCAGTGCAGGGACACTTCCGAAGGGTCTGGATGGCTGGATGCTGGAGAAGGTGTTGAGACTAGGTGGTCCCACTAGTCCAAGGCCTGATGCACTGCTCAGGGTCTTGAGATCATGCCGAGGAGCAGGGCTTCAACGGGCCGGATGCTAGGCCACCTCAGGAGTCTTCAGGTCATCAACAGTCTGCTTTTTGAGGGGTTCCTGGCTCCAATGTAGATCTCAAGAACAGCTGCAGGAGGCCTGCTCTTATCCAATCCAAGCTGGACACCAGTCCAAAACCACCAATGCTAAGGATCATTCAAACAGCTAGTAGTTGTCCAATCAGGGACAACTACTGGTTGCATATCCGCCCCAGTAGTAGACTTTCGAAGGGATTGTGTCCTCCGACGTATTCCTGATCTTTGATAATTCGTCTCCAGCTTGCTGGCTTCGGAAATTTTTTCTCTGTAGAGGGCGCTGCGCGTCGACGCCCGCCGAGTCGATGTCCCTCGACAGCCACCGTATAAGCGCCAACGTCACCATGCCCATAAATAGCCACGTGCGGCTTCCGTTGCTCAGTTCAGTATTTCCGCGCTTCGTGGGGCCTCGGAATATCGTTGCTCAGTTCAGTCAGATAAAACCTCTTATATTTACTCGAATACCAACTCGTTCTCGATGGCTTCTTCATCGGAACCGACTACTCCACGGTCCGGCTTTAAAAAATGTCAAGACTGCGGTAAGAAAATGTCAATAACAGATCCACACAGGATCTGCTTGTGGTGCTTGGGAGTCGAGCACCATTCTTGGGAGTGTGAGGACTGCATGTCCATGATGGCGAAAGCCTTGAAAGAGCGCAATGGGAAGCTCGAGAGAGGTAAGTCAGTCAAAACATCCTCGAAAGTTTCTTCGGCCGAGTCGAAAGCATTCCCATTCCAGGTCTCGAAGTAGCTCCCACCATTCGTTGAGATCTAGACACTCAAAGAAGAGACGTCGAAGATCCCCTTGCTCGCCATCTTCTGTTTCCCCAGAAAGGGTCTCCTGCCCCACAAAACACAGCTCTCAGGCTGAGTGGGAGGAATTCAGGAAGAAAATGCTAAGCGTCTTCGAGAAAGCGGCCTCGACCCCCTCGAAGACAGCTGAGGGTGATACCCCGGGTGAAAAACCCCAAAAATCGAAACGCCACAAGTTGCTGCAACCGGCGAAAGAGTCCACCCGAGAGCGCCACGGGCCATCGGGTAAGAAGGCACCATCTTCGCCATCGTCGAAGATCCCTTCGACCCATGGATCGGCGCCATCAACGCCGTTGTCGAAGGGTTCTTCGACGCATCGGTCGATCGAATCGACGCCATCGTCGACGCAGACATCGATGCCGATGAAAGAAAAAACCACGGCTACTTCACAGCCAACGGTGATACCAAGAGCCTCCGGCACGACGCCAAGACCACCGTCGACATCCTCGAGTAGGATCCCGATCCTCTCGAGTTCTTCGAGGCCTCTTCAAGTTTTCTCGGCGCCTTCGAAGCCTGTCACATCGGCGTCGACGACTTTGACGTTTTCTCGCCCAATAATGATGATTTTGGCTCCTTCTGCCTTAGAAATGGGTTTTACACCATTTCTGAGGCTAGAGTACCCCGGATTATCTTCAATCTATGAAGAACGGGAGGATTCTGACCAGGAAACCTTCGGGTTGCAGAGGACCACACTACCTTTTTCAGAGGATTTTACCTCTGAGGAAAGAAGGTTGAAAGACCTACAGGAATCATTACATGAGGCAAGTGGGCTGGACACTTCCCCAGAAGTGGAATTTGTCAAACCAGACCCAGGGGAACATGCCGAAACCCACTATAGAACCCTAATGGCAAGGATTATTGAATTTATGGGTTGGTCTGCGCATTCACCTGTTTTTCAACAGGATGACCTGACAGACATACCTGACAAAGGTCCACAGGTGGATCCTGTGGTCCCCTTCCATGCAGCCTTGCAAAGGAAGATTTCATCTAATTGGGAAACTCCTGAGGTTATCCCTGCAGTCAATAAAAGATTGTCAGCCAAGTATAGGGTAGCTGCGGCTGACCCTGAATACTTATCAAAACACCCAACTCCAGAGAGCCTGGTGGTTCAAGCGGAAACTTCATCAAGTTGCAGATCCGCTTACCCTACTGTCCCACAGGATAGAGATGACAAAAGGTATGATGCTATGGCAAAAAAAGTCTTTTCTGCTTGTAGTATGGCGTTGAAGTCCATCAACGCCACCTGTACGCTCGTCAAGGTTCAGTCACACACTGTGGGAGTGTGCTTCATCAGCGGCTGACTACATACCGGAAGGAGAGGAAAGGGAAGCCTTCCTTAACATCATCAGAGATGGCAAAGATGCCATGTGCGAGTCACTTCAAACTGACATCGATTCCGCTGACAATATCAGCAGGGCCATGGCAGCAAGTAAGACAATCCGCAGGCATGCGTGGTTGCGAAAGTCTGGCTTTGCTCCAGATGTACAGGCCAGACTTTTGAATATGCCTTTGATGGCTCTTCTTTATTCGGTAAAAAGCTGATGACCGTCTGGAAAAGTTGCAGACATCTAAAGCAGCGGCAAAATCTTTAGGAGCTGCAATCCGCCAAACTCCTTTTCGCCCCTCAGGAACCTCTGGGAGATGAAAGCCCTTTTGCTATTATTCCGCATTCGGGAAAGGCAGAGGACAGCTGGCTCAAAGAGGCCAAAGGAGATCCACTCGAGGTGGACGGGTCAAAAGTACTGAAGCCGCAGCAGGTGCCTCTTTACCCTCGGCATCTGCATCAGCTGCCCCCAAACCACTCTGAGGTCTTTCCACACAAAACACCTGTAGGAGGCAGGTTAACTCACCATCTGACGGAATGGCAGGCTATTACGTCAGATGCTTGGGCATTGGAGACAGTTGCCCAGGGTTACTACCCTTTCTACACATCCCTCAGTCATCCACCGGGGCACAGCTCTCTAAAAGTTCCAGATCCGCTCCTCTTGCAGGAAATTATAGACCCCCCGCCCCACTTTCTCATACCAAAGAAGGGCGGAGGACTGAGACCCATCCTGAACTTTGAACAAGTTCCTCAAAGCACAAGTTCAAGATGGTAACTCTCTCTCAGATCCTTCAGGCCCTCCAGCTCCAGGACTGGCTGGTATCTCTGCACCTTCAGGATGCTTATTTCCATGTGTCAATCCATCTCAAACACAGGAAATACCTGAGGTTCGCAATTGGCGACTCTCATTATCAATTTCGAGTTCTGCCATTTGGGCTGACCTCCGCCCCGAGGGTCCTTCACCAAGCTAATGTCGGTAGTGGCTGCGAGTCTAAGGAGGGAAGGGATCCACGTCTACCCCTACCTGGACGATTGGCTGATCAGAGCTGTGTCTTCGGAACAAGCTCAGATCTAGCTAGATTATGTCTGCCACTTTCTTCACAAACTGGGCTTCTCCCTCAATTTAAAGAAGTCACAGATGATACCATCACAGACTCCAGTTCATTGGAGCGGTCCTGGACACTTCCCTGGGAAAAGCCTCGCCACCAGAGGTGAGGGCTCAAGATATTCTGCAGATGGTCTACAAGTTTCAAAATGCCCAACGTCTCCCAGCCTTCGACTTTTTGAGGTTGCTAGGCCTCATGGCATCCTGCATCTTCCTTGTGCCAGAGGCTCGCCTGAGAATGAGATCTCTTCAGTGGGCACTGAGAACTCAGTGGTCGCAATTCTCAGGGAGAATGACAGATCCTTTCCGGATTCCGGGCAAGGTAGCCCACGACCTTCAATGGTGGGCCTAACCAGAGAACATCTTGAAAGGAGAACGGTTTTGGCAACCATGGCCGGAGATGACAGCAGTCACAGATGCCTCACTCACGGGGTGGGGAGCCCATGCCAACGACTTGACCATCAGCGGTCGTTGGTCTCCATCGGAGTCCAGACTACCCATCAACCTATTAGAGCTGAGAGTGATCAGACTAGCACTGAAAGCTTTCCTGCCATCAGTACAGGGGAGAAATGTCCTGATAATGACGGACAACACGGTGGCCATGCAGAACCTCAACAAAAGAGGAGGCGTAGGGTCACTGCCACTGTGCAGAGAGGCAATGCAGCTCTGGTTTTGGGCAATTCGGGAAGGAATCTCTCTATCGGTAGTCCACCTAGCCGGAGAGAAAAACTTGACAGCGGACGCTCTGAGCAGGCAGAGCACAGTCTCCCACGAGTGGGAGCTAGCTCAGGAAGTCCTTCAAGAGATCTTCAGCCTTTGGGGAACCCCTCAGGTGGATTTGTTCACCCCCAGCACCAACAGGAAGTGCGATCTGTTCTGTTCAAGGGAATTTCCCCCGAGAGGAGCTCTAGGGGACGCGTTCGTAGTGGACTGGGAGTTTCCACTCCTTTACGCGTTTCCACCAGTCCCTGTTATTCCTCAAATGATCAGGAGGTTGAGAAGATTCCGGAAAACCATGATCCTAATTGCCCCGGACTGGGCCAGGAGAACGTGGTACCTGGACCTTCTAGATATGCCCATCTGTCCTCCAATCCGTCTTCCACTCAGAGAATCTTCTCTCACAGAAGGGAGGTCAGGTTATCCATCCAGACATCAGAACCCTCAACCTTCACGCTTGGCTTCTGAAAGGGTGAGGTACAAGGATTGGGACCTCCCTGATGACGTCATGGAGGTGTTGCTTTCGGCCAGAAGGCCAGCAACAAAGTCTTTATACCGCTGCCGTTGGAACAAATTTTGCAGCTGGTGTAGAGAAGGGAATATCGACCCTTTTTCATGTGGTACACCAAGGGTGTTATCGTTTCTACTCTACTTGGCAAACTCAGGCCTTCAGGTTGGCACTGTAAAAGGCTATCTCGCAGCGCTTTCAATCTTCAAGCGCACTGCGGAGGAACCATCGTATTTCAAACTACATCTAGTAATACAATTTCTCAAGGGATTAACTAATGTTTATCCTCCAAGACCATTCCAAGTTCCCTTATGGGACTTAAATTTAGTCTTAAATTTCCTAATGGGTACTCCATTCGAACCAATCCACTCTTGTTCGCTGAGATTTCTCACTCTTAAAACTGTCCTATTGGTAGCACTAACATCTGCTAGGAGGGTGAGCGAATTACAAGCTCTCTTGTAAACCCCCCCATACAATTTTCCATAAGGACAAAGTTGTCCCACAGGTGAAGCCTAATTTCCTCCCAAAAGTGGTTTCTGAATTCCACATCACTCAGAAGATTACCTTGCCTTCATTCTATCCCCCTCCTTCCGGGGAAAGAGGAAGAAAGGCTACATAGGCTGGACCCAAGGCGGGCTTTGAGCTTTTACATCAGCAGACTTGCTAGGATTAGGCAAGCAGACCAACTGTTTGTAGGATACTCGGGTCACAAGTTGGGACTACCCATAACAAAACTGACCATTTCCAGGTGGATTATTTTGGCCATTCTGGAATGTTACAAACTGGCAGGGAAAGAGCCACCCCAAAATCTTAGGGCTCATTCAACCAGGGGTATCGCAGCCTCTTCGACCCTTCAAAGAGGGGTACCGGTCCGAGACACATGTGCGGCTGCCACATGGTCGTCCGCACATACATTCACAAAATTTTACAACCTGGACTCCTCCACTAGTCAATAGACCAGATTTGGCAAAGCCGTATTACATTCGGTTCATTCCTAAAAGGGATACATGCCATTATTACTCCCACCTCCAATTACATGCCACTGCTATGGGAGTCTATCAAAGATAAGGAATACGTCGGAGGACACAATCCCTTCGAAGAACAAGTTACTTCTTACCTTGTAACGTTCTTTCGATGGAATGTTCCTCTGACGTATTCCTTATCGCCCCTCCCATCCATCCCTGCAGTAATACTTCCCTTGTGGTTGCAGCTTACGCTCTTTCAAGGTCAATAACAAATTCAGGCATGAATTATCTTATGCTACAAAACGGAACTGAGCAACGGACGCCGCGCGTGGCTATTAATGGGCCTGGTGACGTCGGCGACGATACGGTGGCTGTCGAGGGACATCGACTCGGCGGACGTCGATGCGCAGTGCCCTCTAAAGAGAAAAAATTTCCGAGGCCAGCAAGCTGGAAACGAATTATCAAAGATAAGGAATACGTCGGAGGAACATCCCATCGAAAGAACGTTACAAGGTAAGAAGTAACTTGTTCTTCTGGCACCGGTGATGTGGACTGGTATTATACAGTCCCATTCCCCTTCCTGGGAGACACATTCACGTGCACACATGCAGCAGCTTTTCTGTGCAAGTGCATGACCTTGTTAAGGACTTTCCAGGCAGGTAGAAGGCCAGACTACAATATGTCCAAAGAACAAGAAAAAGTATCATGGCACAGCCTTTTTCAGGCACTAGCCACATATAAAAGACATACGTGGTAAACCGGAATGCATGCACCAAAAATAATTCAAACAAAGGGTACAAAATACAATAAATGACTGCCACCAGCTTTTCTTTAGGCAAATATAAATTCAGCCGAAGTCCCATTTGTAAAAAGCTACGGTGATGCAAATGTATCTCCATTTCACTGCATTGTAAGATGCTGTGTGCAATATAAAAATACAAGAATTCCAAAAGGAAACAGTTTCCCAGTACTGATAGTCTGAAGTAATAATTAATAAATGCGGAATAAGCAAGAAAAGTGAAGCTGAAGGCTTTACTTCCCTTCAAAAAGTCAGGACAGGATTCAAAATGGAGCAAAAAGAATTTCATCTCGCTACTTCCCTGCTGCCTGCTTCTGCTCCCGAGGACGCCGTGTGAGGCTTTCCATCTGCCTAACCATGCTGCCATAACATCCGGATTACTGGGGTAAGGCTGGTTTATTTTCTGCAGTGCTCGTTGGTGCAATATCATTTGTCTGCACCAAAAAAGAAAAATGCATTAAAAAAATGCCTCATTCACGTTGCACTCAGAGGAATCCACTGAACCAGCAGTGTTTCTCACTCACTGCCTTTGTCACCCGTTGCCTGCCTCATGGTTTTTGCCATTTTAGAATGGCCTCATCATTCACCTTTTGTCCTGCTGACCTGGCCTGGCCCTGCTCCCCCCTCCCTTTGGTTGCACTTGGCATTTAAGCCAATCGGAGCAACTGGGAGGTGGAAGCCAGCCACCACTAACTAAGGCCCACAACGAGACCCCTGGCTGCTCCCTGTCTGCTACCAGAACGCTACTTGAGGTATTTTCTTGTCACCCCTGCACTCGAACTTCTTTGACTCTGCATCCTCACTCTACCTTGAAATCTGGACTTCCATAACACTTCCTCCATAACTATGGGTACATTCCCTACTCTGGACACGTTTCTAACCTCTTGTGCCTCAGCCCCCATCTCTGCTTATCCCCCATGCTTGTACCTCTGAATACACTGCATGTTCACAACCACTTCTAACTTCTGTATCTGGGTGCTTTTCAAACTTGGCTGCGTTTTCATGCATATAGCTACATTCAAATGTGGCTGTGTTTTCATGCGTTTAGCTAAGTTCAGGTTTGGCTGTGTTTTCATGCAGTTAGCTTATTTGCAATCATCTTTATTGCCTATCCTTACCTCTCTTTCTATCCTTTTCTCTAACTTCCCCCCTGATTGCCTTATGCTTGCCTGTTGTATCTCACCCCCCCCTGTTGTGTGCTTAGATGTCTGCTTGTTTGAATCGCTCTTCTTGCTACCCCCTCCCCCCTGCCCTCCCTTCACTGTATCCTTAGCACATACTTCTATCAGAAATGTCCCGACATGTATGATGGCAGCTTGTTTGTCTCCTCCCCCAGTCCCTCGCTTGTTTTTTCCTCTCTCTCCCCCCAGCACTATCTGAAATGTCGTCAGGCCTAGTTAGATAGTTGCTTTGTTTGTTCTATGTCTTCTCCCTGTCCCCCCCAGCCCCGCCCACCTCTTGTTAAATTCCAGCACTACCAAAATTGTCATCTGGCCTAGTAAGGTAGCCGCTTGTCTCTCCTTCTCTTTCCCACCCCCCCCCCCCCCCTTCCTTAACACTGTCTAAAGCTCTTGCCGTGATTGAAGATGGAAGATTGGACACTGTGGCAGAGCAAGCCAGGTTCATATGTCAGCAGGAGACCGCAGAGTGGTGTCTCTTTGATCCTGTTGACCAGGCCTTGCTTTTTTTTGTATGGCGGCATGCTGAGTGATTAAACATAGCGGGGAACTGTGGAGCGGAGACTCTTTGATCCTGCCGACGAGATCTCGCCCTCTCGTAGGGCGGTGTACTGAATGCCTAATCACAGTGGGAGACTGTGGAGATTTCGCTCTTTGATCCCTCTGTGAATTCCTGCCTTTTCAAACTTACGAGCAGTTGTGCGCCGTGTAATTCATATAGTGGGAGACTGCGGAGCCTTGTCTCTTTGATCCCGCTGCTTAAATTCTCCTTGCTTGAACTTTCAACTATCTAACTGTGAACGTCAGTACTCCGTGCCGTTGAATTCAGTGGTATCAAACAGAACTGCTTTACAACTAGCTGGTGAACAGACTCATTTTTGCTTTTGTTATTTTCACTTTGCTTTCTGAGATTTATTGTGCTGATTTCTCTGATTCTGTGTTGTAAGTATATATAAAAAAAGAGGAAATATATCCTTGCCCAGCTGTCAGCTATAAGGCAGCAGCCAAAACCCGGAGTTGTGATCATAGACCAGGGGCTGTCAATTGTGCGAGGAGCAGCTTGGGGCCATTCCTCTTTTTTTCTTCCTCCTTTTAAGGTAACTCTGCCCCTTTTCCCACAAGTTTTCAGGTACGCGCTCTAAATAGCGGTGTTTGCTGTTAGTTGTTGCCTTATTTGTCACTTAGCTACTAGCTTTCAACGCTCCTAGCACACACATTGATGTAAATGTTACTAATATTTACAACCTGCTAAAGCGAACCGCATTAAGCTTTTTGTGACATACCATTTACCCGGCTTCCCTAACCAACTTTATCATGGCGAATGGCTTAAGAAGCCTTAAGGGCAACTTGATTACCCCTTTCCCGATGTCCGCTAGCAAAATTGACTCCCTTGTCTGTCCCGGAAAATCCGCATATATTGAACCAGCCGCTTCTGAAGACCATGCAATGAGTGTTATCAATCAAGAGACTTTTATATCCTCTCAGGCTCCACATATCGCCCAAGTACACGCCCAGGGAATTCCCACTTCCCCCAACCATGATCCTTTTATGGAACTCTCCGCGCCTTCTGCCTCTGTTCCCTCTATTAGTCCTAAGGTGCGTCAAGCCATTTACGATTTCAGAAGTTGTTCAGAATCTCCACTGGCCTACGAAACTGGCAAAAGGCAACATGAGGTAACAATGGAGAAAATGGAGGCATTAGATCAGGCGATTTGCCGCTCCATCGGCACTTTGACTCCAATAGTCTTCAACTCAGTAAAAAGGCGCATGTCCTTTCATTCAAATCTACCAAACCACACTAAAAATCTATTGGACATGAGTACTGAAATTGTGGATGATATAAATCAAGAACCATTGCCATCCCAATCAATTTTATCTCCGGAACCAGGGGTAAACCTAAATAAATCCTCCCACCTCTCTCCATCCCCAAGTGAGAGCTCAATCCAACATTCCCCAGGTTCATTTCCGGTTACATACGGATCCTTGACCTCCTTGACAAGGGCCACGACTTGACTCATCTTGAATTAAAGGAGATCAAATCAATGCTCCTACTCATGTCCTCTAAGATGGATCGCATTGAAGGATTTATCATGGCCGCTGAAACGATTTAAAAATCTCAAATCGGATCCAATTCAATTCTCAATCATGTTAGCGTGTCCAATCCAGTAATGAAAAATAAACATACTCAATGCTGTTCCGTACAAACACCTATACCCTCTTCCTGAAGCTTTGTCAATTCATTCCACATGTACCTGTCAAAATGCTCCTTCTGAGCTAAAATCAGCAATAGAAAAAAATGAATACTATCATAGCGCTATATACTTCAAATCCTACGCCACATCAAAACGGTCCAGGTAGCCCAACAGAATTCCTTGATGCACTTGAACAAATGCATCCAGACCCTCTGGAACAGCCATTAACCGAAGTACCAATCGGTTTTATGTCACGAAGAGCTAAAAAACATCACCAAAGGGCTGTTAAAAGGTATGCCAAAAGAAGAAAGGAGGCGCTGTTCAAAGGCTCTGCACTTCAAACTAATCCACGTGAACAAGCATCATGTATTGCAACTGATATAATCACAGATGATGACCATATTCACCTCCACCAACTTTCCAAAGAAAGCCAAGAAGCCCTGATACCCCCCATAAAAGCTCATCTGAAAGTATGTAATAATGTAACTAATACCTCAAAAACTCCGTCCTTATTGGTAAACCCAAACTCTTTGAATGAAACTAATCTTATGAATTCTGTTAACAATGAACCATCAACACTTTCTAGTGATAGTATTGAAGTACCAACAATATCCAAACGAAACAATAAAAAAGTCAAGATGACTCCTAATCATCCACCAGCAGTTGTGGCACTATTAAATGAGCAAGTAACGGCACAATTGTCCAGTTCCAAATCGAACTTAGCCAATTATTTCCCAATATCTGGCAGAATTCGCACTACTCGCCATGATGATACTGGGCCATTAGGACTTTCTGCTACTACAATAACTAAAACTTACAGCGAAGCCTGCGCACATGTTCCCAATTCAATTTCAATCTTGTCGGGTATTACTGATCCCCTAAATACGACCCGCCCAATACCTCCAATAAATGGATGTGCAAATCTCAGCTCAATACCTGTATGATCAGTAGTACAGCAGCCATCTATACAGCCGGATAATGCTAATTCGACTACTTCTAATGTTTTACCACCTATTGTTCCTGACGGTTTAAATGCACCTGCTACTAACACTTCTAAAACAGACCAGCCCCTGCCAGCTCGACCAGAAATATTTGTCAATGGGCAAGGCAAAGTTACATCTCTCAATTCTATCCCCTACATCACTGTCTTCGTCAACAATAAATCAGGACCACCAAAGTATACCATCCTCCATTGAGCGCAATTGCACAAAGATTCATGGTCTTCCTCAATATAGATCTTCCTTAAAAGTATGACCCTCTACTTCTTTGATGCAATATGACATTTTAAATATTCTTAGGAAAGAACTTTATGATCGTTCTATGGGATCTTCCTTGGATAATGAATCAACCAACCCAAATACGACCAGTCAGCATAAACTTCCCCCTCTTTCTAACAGCTCCCCGGACCATCCTGTTAAAACGTTAGAACTACCCACTGATAACATCCAACAGACTATTGTGGAAAAGCACCATCTTGTGGGTTTTGAAGGAAAATGCGATCTATTTAGAACAAATCGCATCAATAGACCGTTTCTTCTAACCTTATTTAGCCAATTCCCTCAATTACGGATGTTTAAATCTGAAGACATTTTGAGAGTATCACTTTCTACTGAAAACAATTATCGATCAGTGTGTTACTTGTCCTCTGAAGCAGTTTTAAAATATCTATGGTTTAATCGGGAAGGTATAAAAGAGGAAGGTCTTGCTTTAAGTTCAATGGACAATGAACAAGAAGCAATGAAATTCATTTAGTACAAATGCCCTCAGGCTCCCACCTCTGATCTCCATGCTACTTCACTATCTAACACCAAAGAAGAAGGAAATGGAGCCATTAATGAATTGCTAATCAAAGTGGCCATTTCTCACGACTTGTCGTGGTTAGCCCCAATGCTTAACTCCATTCTTAAATCTAAAGAATCCTCTGCTCAATCGTAGCTTCCCTCTAAAACTTGTTTAACTGTTCATTCGTGGAACTCTTCTGGCTATCATAATCTTATGCAATGGCACGCAACGATCGATGGCCACAATAGGCCTTCAATCGTTATGATTCAAGAAACCATGAAAACTGCTATCTTCTCGCTGTCCGACTATACAACTCATTGCATTCCAGCGATACAAGCTTCAGCTGGTCGTCCCTCCGGAGGCATCCTTATAGCAGTTGATAATGTGCTGGGGTTCGGTTCCAATATTGTGTGGAAGGCTGCAAATTTATTAGCAGTACTGTTAAAGACAGACCTCCTTCAGTACCAGCATTTAATCGTCATTACAATATATTGGAACCCCGCACACACTCCAATTGATGAGATGTTTGATCTGGTGGAGTCTTGCCTTGAATTTATCATTCACAAATACAAGAACGTTGAAATCATACTAGGTGGCGATTTCAACTGCGATTGCAGGACCACCACTGAGCTTAGAGGCTAAAATAAATAATATCCTATCTAAGCAGAGAGGTACTAAATGGCGCAACTTCTTAAAAGATTGGGATTTAGACATCATTATTCCTGATTCACAAACTACATGGACCACATGGTCTAGGGAAGCTAAATCCTCAACTATTGATTTTATTTTCGTTACTTACAATTTACTTACAATATCTACCCCATTAAAAATCATCTCAACCTCTTATGGTGACTACGCTCAAATCTTTGGCACCTTAAAGATTAATTTCTCCATTCTTGCAGTTGATTCTTCTACAACGCTATGTGAAATTGATCGTCCCCACCTTTCTCTTAGATGGAACCAAGCTCTATGTAAACAATTTATTCAATACGTAACGTTGGCTATTTCCAATCGTCATATCTCTGGCAATTTCTCTATTAATACCACAGAGATAAATTATCCAGAAATCATTCAGGCTGCCATATCTCATTTCAGCAAATATAGAAAAACTGTTACTACCCATCGCCATTCATTTGATCCCCTCTGTAAAATGCAGAAGCATGAAAAAAACAAAGCTCTTCGAGCTCTGGAAAAAAATAAGACTATTTCTTATAATACATATCAAAGACAGCAAAACCGTATCATAGCATCTTACAAAAAAAAACTCAAACATTTAAGAATTCTATGACGCAATGAAATCAATTGCAATCTTATTAGAGCAATTATAGCTCATGATACGCGCACCATCTGGCGAACCATTAAAAATAATCAGACTCAAGTTCCGTTATTATCATTACACGCCATTTCCGAAGCAACTTGGTGCACCTATATCACGCACAAATTTCAGATGCCCGATCAATTCCAGAACACCATCATCAGTAAGTTAAGATACCAAGACCTTCCGCGCTTAAGTTGGTCTACTGCTGATATTTCATGGGCTATTTCTAAATTGAACCACTCCAAATCTGCTGGTCCTGATGGTTTTCCCCCTTGCCTATATAAAGCAGATCCAGATTTATGGGCCCAAATTTTAAAAAGTAAATTTGAGACCATTCACAAATCAGGAATGGTACCTATCTCCTGGCTATCGGCTAATATCATACCAATATTTAAAAAAGGAGATCCCTCTCTACCTCACAATTATCGGCCCATTGCTTTAATAGATACAGAGGCTAAACTGTTCGCAATCTTACTTCTCTACGATCTAGAAAAATACATCAAAACTCATCAGTCATATTCCAAATATCAAACTGGATTCAGGAAGGGATGAGCACCTCGCTCAATGCCTTAATAATGGCATTTACCGTCGCCGGAGCGAAGCCAAAATTTGCTAACCCTGTTTATATTGCACTGATTGATATGACTTCAGCCTTTGACACGGTCATTCGGAACGTACTATGGTCCAAACTAATAAAAATGGGAGTACCCCTAGTGCTAATATACTGGTTCATTGCTCTTCATACCACCACTTCTTATAGAATCAAACTTACCACAGATGGCCGTATAACCAAACCAATCAATACTGAAATAGGCCTAAAACAGGGCTGCAACTTAGCCGCAACTCTTTTCAATTTATACTTAGCAGACCTTGACGAAGGCTGGGATGAGCAAAATCTATTCTCTGTGAAAATTGGGCTCATTCACCTGAAATGGCTCGCTTTCGCAGATGACATCATCCTTTTTGATCCAACTCCTGGTGGCCTTCAAACCAAAATACGGTTATTTGAACAATATGCCATAACTCATAATTTAGCTCCTAACCCAGCAAAAACAGCAGTGATGAAATTCGGTGTCCAGAAGAGAACTGGAAAAACTCAATGGCATATTATGCATACTATCATCCCTTTAGATATTGATACCATCTACCTATGTTACTAGTTAGCTGAGAAAAACTCCATCAAAATATGGACCGATCTATTGAACACCAAGATCCGACCACTGACATCACAGCTAAAAATAATACATGCAAAGTATTGCAAGTTCTCATGCCTCTCATCGAATTTTTCACACTGAAAATTGAAAGCGTCATTCTCTACTCATTAGATATTTGTCTGAGTGAAATGGGCGTGATTTTAGATCAATTGCAAGGGACATCTTTGAAGCGGGCAATGTCTCTTCCAATGTCACTGCCCATTGCAGTCCTAAGACACGAACTAGGCCTCATAGCGCTATCCACACGCTGGAAATGGCGACTTCTCAATAATTTCGCAAAAATAACATATCCTAAACCAAACTCCCTATACATAGACATGAAGGAATCAATTAACTCAAGACCAACGACTTCCATGGTCCAATATTTGACAAGAATTAACGCCATTCTGAAGGAAGTTAATGTCACAGTGGAGGATGTTTACTACAGACCTGCTTATCCCAAAAAAAAGCTATTTGAGTTCGATTGGTGTAAAACTATTGACCAGATAGGTTCATACAAACTTTATAATGAATACTATCTTTTTACCAAAAAGCGGACACCAAGATACGATCATATTACTCTTTTTCCCTGCATCATACCCGCAATACTTTCTTACGATTTAAATTTAATCTGTTGTATACCAAAGAAAGAACTGCAAACTGGATTGGTAGAAGGACGAATAGTGAAAAGCAGTGTAGATTTCCGATGTGCACTGAAACCATAGAATCATTAAAACATCTGATTTTATATTGTCCTCATTTTAAATATGCAAGAACTGTCTTATTTATGGATTTCGTAAACATTAATCATATTGATTGTTTACCATTTTTATGGGCCCGTATGATGCAAGGCAATCACAAACCTCTTATTTTTGCCCTTACGAGATTTTGTAAAGTGATAGAGAGAGAGCTAGATAAATATGCGGACATGAATGCTTGAAAACCATATATGTAAATCTTGGTATTCTAAAGATCGACCTATACGAATGATGTCGAATTTTCTTCATCTTCGTTATACCTAAGAATGTCTGTATTTGCACTCTCTCAAATTCAATAACTGCCTTGCTTTTTGCACATGTGCTATGTCCTTTTATGAAGTTATATGGAATGATGCTTTTACATGTTTTATGAATTATACTGTAACAATTATTGTGTTTTGAATTTTGTAAAGGTTCTGTCATTTTCTGATAGAACCACATGCAAATAAAAAAAAAAAGCTCTTGCACTATCTGAAATGTCTCTAGGCTGAGTATGATAGTTAATTTCACATTCTTAACGTATCAAGGACTTATATAAGAATGTCACTGTTTTCTCCCTTGTTGCCTCCCTGCCTTGAAGTGCTTTGAAACACGTGTATAGGCGCTATATAATATTCAATTCAATGGCGTTTCATAGAAAATTATGGAGGGCAAGTTGCAATACCTGTCCCTAGCTTCTCAGCATGCCTGGAGCTGTGTAATGACACTAGAGCTACCCCCCCCTTTTTTTTTTTTACTCCATGCTCATCCGACGCTGTCCTGGCCAGGACTCTTCTCCTCCAGGTGGTTCTGGCAAGATAACAGCAAACAGAATGCACCCACCAGACTCCTCAGACACCTAGTATGGATAATGGGTCCTGGGAAGCAGCACCATTCAGAGAAAATCTACCGGTACCACAATTCACTTGGGCCCAACCAAGACAGAAATAACTAACTGCTTGCTCAAATCGGAATGGAGGAGGGTTCCCCATTCAGGGGCCAAATGGGAGACCCGACACCTATCCAACACACAGCCTGGCTACAGTAGAACAATGGGTCAACTGCAGCACAGCAAGAAGTAGAAAGACACTGCCCAAGAATAGGGGGGTACTACAAACTCCTGTTTGACCATTAAAGTACCACATTGACTGCATGGCAAAGGTGGAGACTGAGGAGAGGGTGGGGCTCAAGGTCCTTAAGAAAACCTCCAGAGGATGTCGCGGCCCCCAAAGGGCCAGCTCAGACAGAGGTTGCTCTGAGGTCGGTGGAGATGGAGGAAGAACAATAGGCCAGAAAGGAGATGGTAGCAGTTGGAGGAGGACTCGGAGGAAACCTTTGGAGTATTTGGACAGCGTGAAAGTAAGGTGTTGGGACTGATGGAATAGTACCAATTAGACAGTTTATCTGTGACCATGTGAGTGATCGAAGGTGCTTTTGGAGTGAGAGTGGTAGAGGGGAGGGACAGGGAAAGGAAGAGAGAGAGAGAGGGAAACTACATTATAGAAACAGCTCTTGCATAAGTGAAAATTGCCTTTCTAGCATTTAAAACATGGGTACAATTTTTAAAAGGAGTTTTCCTAAAGTCCCACTGGCAGTAAGACTTTAGTAAGATGTCCCAGTGTTTTGTAGATCTCCCAACACTTAGTATCGGTCTGTACTAACTCAGGACCTTGGTAGAGTGGCAGAGCAGTCAGGCTTATCTTAAGAGGAAGATGTGAGGTGTAGGTAAGTACACTGAACCTAGTTACACCAAGTAAACTCTTACACTTATAATTTATAAAAATGATTTCTGATGATTGTTAATCTGCTCAGAATAACATGCTGTGCATATAGTCCGACATCTAGTGGTAACTGCAGAGTATTGCATCTTGTCTTTCGCGGATCGAAAGGCGACGTCAACATGGGTGTACCTGTAACACTATCCCTAACGTGACGTGTAGTGTACCCAAAATCCCTCAAGTGCCGAGGTCCCTCAGATTGTTTTTTTCTGTCCAAATAACTGGTCGCCCCATAGCAGAGCTCTTCATAAGAGACATTGTTTATCCTGGTTTCGGTTTATTTCCCTAAAGTCACTTTGGCAGTGCTTCAAGATACTATGACGAAGACTGCGGGAACTTTCGACAGCAGTGGAACTCGATGCTTAAGATCCGGCGGCAGAGTCATCCACATGGCCGGACCCTCTGCCTGGCCTACACAGTAGGCAGAGTGGGGTCGGGGTGGTCATCTTTTCGCTATGCCTCTCCTGTTTTCCCCCTCTAGGTCTGGTCATCTTTTTTATTACCTTTCGCTATGGAAGGGACACCATTTAGGTTTTGCCCCTCTTGCAGGGTCAGATACCCGTGGAAGGACGAGCACGATAAGTGCAATAATTGTCTACCCCTTAACCACAATGAAGCGCGGTGCGCGGATTGTAGGCTTCTTCGAACCAAAACTCTTAAGGAGCGCCTCGTTAAGCGGTGGCCTGCCTATGGCATGCCGTGGGCTGGATCTTATTCCCCCACCGCCGAACCCACCGAAAGTGATGGGGGCACCAGTGATGACTAAGCGACGTACCGGATGCCATTGACCTTACGACGGACCCTCCTAGGTCTGCTACGCCCGTCCCAACCCTTCCAGGCCTGACGCTAGTCACGCTAAAGGGACAACACCCGGTGACAGGGGTGTACATAAAACCCTCACTAAACACACAAACCCTCCCCCAATTTAGACGGCTTCGTCGAAACGGGTGAAAGCACCAACAGAACTGCCAAAAATGTCGACGGTTTCCTCTGATCTTGCAGATCAACAGCCTTCCCCCGCATCCGCAGCAGCGTATTGCGACTGGGCCTTTGAAAATTAAGGGTGCTACTGCAAAATCACATTTGGCCGGCGAAGAACGCTCATCTGACGCTTCGATGCCCCATAAGGCCCCGGTAGGACAAAAAGCTACCGGTAGGCCTTCGAGTCAACACCCCGTTTTGCCGGACATCGCCGAAAATATTGCGAAGATCACTTCGGTAGTGGGATTGATGCCTAAAGAGACGTCGAAACGCAAGGAGTGTGCTGCGGATTAGTCTGATGATGCGCCACAGCACTCCGATACTCGCGAGGACTATGAATATAGTCAGAAGCCTTTATCTAGCACTATTGCTAATATATTTCGACGCCAGAGGCAAGAAAATGAAGATTTTCCACCTTTTACACCCTCTGATTCATCTAAATGGACCAGGGGTGTCGCTCTCAGAACACCCTACACCCAAGAGATCTCGTGAGGATCCTCTTTCTATGTCAACCCTAAGATCTACTGGAAATCTAGAATCCTCTCGGGACCATTTAATTTCTACCCATCCTGAGGACGAAATTCAAATGGACACCTACCAATCTATGATGAGGAAGAAGAGAATACCTTCCTACAAGACTATACTGCAGATGATCAGGCAGATGCAACGAACAACTGGGAGGACACTTGTCAAGTTGATACGGAGCCGTGGACACTCTACTCGCAATTGAGACACAGATGACCTATGTGTGGACTCCCCTCCTTCCACCCCGGCCCGCCAAGCATCACCAGTAGACGATCAGATGGCCTTTAATGTAATCTTAAGGAAGGCAGCTGATCACTTTCAGATCTCCACCCAAGAAGCCATACGTGAACAAGATTTGGTGGAGGACATTCTTAAAGAAAACCCCCCCTCCAGTCAAGCTATCTCTCTACTTAATTCCATTAGGAGGAGACTGGCTCCTTCTCTTGTCACACCAGCCCAGACCAGGGCAGTCAATCCAAGGGTGGAGAAATTATTTCACCCATCGCCTACGGACCCTCAACATATTAAAGGTCACGTCACCCCCGATTCCCTAGTGATCACCACCACTGAAACGGCCGGGAGTACCCCTTGCAACCAGAGAAGTACCTCCCGATAAGGAATCTAAGAGGATATATGCCTTGGGTAAGCATATTTCTCCAGCATGGGTTCTGGCATGGATTCACATGCTCATGAATATTCCACGTCGTCAGGCTGGGAATCCTCGGTAAAGGAAAAATCAGTATCAGTTTCGTTTCTGATCCGTCTTTCTTAGTAGTAACCAATCACTGGTCTCTGGGTCATACTGTCCCCAGCCAATGACTGCCCTCTCCCTAAGATCCGCCCCTGGCAGCCATCCTCAGATTGGGTAGCACGTGAAGTGGCAGTATGACCAAGTGAAGAGCCACAGAGGGGAAGGTGGGAGGGTTCGCATGTGAATCCATGCCAGACCCATGCTGGAGAACAGTTACAGGTAAGTAACTTGTTCCTTCTCCAGCATGGGGTCTGGCATGGATTCACATGCTCATGAATATAAGAATACATAGCAGTACACACATGCACAACCACGGGAGGTGGCAAGGCTCAACATTAAGCATATCTTACCTCCTCACCAGGCTCATCTTAAGCGAACAGGTTGTGCAGCACTGCCTGGCCGACTCTGGACTCCTCCCTGGAATCCTGGTCGACGCAGTAGAATCTCGTGAAGGTGTGCGCCGACCACCACGTAGCAGCCCTGCAGATGTCCAGCAGGGGCACACCAGACAAGAATGCCGTGGTAGCAGCGATCGCTCTCGTCGAATGGGCTCTCGGACGGCCAGGCAACGGTCGGTTTGCCAACCAATGACAGTGCGTGATGCAGCCGGAGAGCCATCTGGAAATGGAAGCCTTCGTGAGAGCCTTCCCTTGGTTCACAGGTCCAAAGTTCACCACCAGCTGTGATGTCTTCCAAAAACTCTTCATTCGGTCCACGTAGAACTTCAGCGCTCTAGCTACATCCAGCGAGTGCAAAGTCCTCTCGGCCAGCGACGGGGAAAAAGACTGGTAACACCAAGGGCTCGTTGAGATGGAAGTCCGACGGCACCTTGGGCATGAAGGAGGGGTGCGTCCTCAGCACTACCCTCGTCTCGTGAAAAGTCAAGCATGGAGGCTTGCAGGATAGGGTCTGAATCTCTCCCATGCGTCATGCAGAGGTGATGGCCACAAGGAACGCTGTCTTCCACGACAGGAACTTCAACGGAGCCGAATGCAAGGGCTCGAATGGCGGGCCCATGAGCCTGGTCAGCACCTCTTTGAGATCCCATGCCGGGGCTGGAGCCTTCACCGGCGGGAACGATCGAAACAGTCCTTTCATAAACTCCTTCACCAGGCGATGAGACCACAGGGACGACCGTCCTGCAGTTCTGGTGTATCGGGAAATCGCTGCCAGATGTATCTTTATGGAAGCATGAGCTAGTCCAGCTTTGGCCAGCGACAGTAAGTATAGTAGCACTTGAGGGGCTGTAATCCGTAGAGGGTTAATCTTCTGTGCACGGCACCAGCCAGAAAACCTCTTCCACTTGTGTCTGTAGCACTTGAGAGTTGAGGACGCCCTGGCCTTTGCAAGAACCTCTCTGCAATCAGCCGGGCTATTGTACGCTCCAAACTCTAGTGCTGCAGGAGCCAGGCCTGCAAGTTCAGCGACCCCGGGTCGTGATGAAGAATGGCGCCTCCTCCTCTGGAGAGAAGATCTGCGTCCGTCGGCAGTTGGACTGGTGGGGACGCTGACAAGTCCAGAAGGTCCGGGAACCATATCTGTCTCAGCCACCTCGGTGCAACGAGGATCATCCTGCAGTGGGACCTCTTGAGTTGGTTGATGAGCCTGAGCGAGCAACGGCAACGGATGGAACGAATACAGGAACAGGCCGTCCCAGGGGAACGAGAAAGCATCGCCCATGCGCCTCGGCTGGGGGTAAAGCGGTCGACGATGCTTTGGAGACTGCCAAAAAAGAGAATGAGACTCTTAAGTCCCTGCAACAGATCACACAAACCCTCCCCCCAGAGGGGGGGAAGTAGTTCCAGCCGGTCCTTTTGAGGCCAATCCCGTTCCACCCAAAACCTCTACAACACAGGAAACTGGAACTCAAACCAAGCATCCAGCACCCCTGCCAACTATCCACCTAGAGGTCAGCGACACTGGAAGGGCAGAGGTCCCAACTCCAGGGGTACGGCAACCTCTGGTCAAATGACCTAAGGATCCAGGTCCCCTCCCATGTCACCCCGGTCGGGGGCGCTTAACATCTTTCCTTTCGGCATGGGAGGGGATTACATCTGACCAGTGGGTTCTAAAGACGGTCGCCCACGGGCACTGTGTGGAATTTGCCCAGCCTCCACAGTTCAGCCCACCCAAGACAAGACGCCCAACGCAGGATCATCTGAGAATCCTGAAGCAAGAGGTGGAAGCACTTCTGGAAAAGGACGCCATAGAAGCTGTCCCTATTCATGTAAACAAGGGTATTTATTCAGTGTACTTCCTTGTACCCAAAAAGGACCTCGCCATGCGCCCTGTACTAGACTTTCGCCCAGCGAACACATTTTCCAAACCTCAAAAGTTTCATATGGTAACTCTGCAGGAAGTAATTCCACTGTTGAAACAGGGGAATTGCATGGCAACATTGGACATGAAAGATGCATACTTTCATATTTCAATGTTGTCAGCGCACAGAACAGGCACTACCAGTTCAAAGTACTCCCCTTAGTCATTTCCTCGGTGCCAATGGTGTTTACGAAAGTCCTGCCAGTGACAGCAGCACACCTGCGCAGACTATCTGTCCCTGTCTACCCTTACCTCGACGACTGTCTCATAACAGGGTACTCTTACGAGGCATGCCTAAAAAATACACAGAAGACAATAGACCTCCTATTCAGCCTAGGATTCTCCATCAACGAGAACAAATCCAGCTTAGACTTCAGTCAAGCCAAACAATTCCTAGGTGCTCTGATTCAGACAAAGGAGGGTCTCATCTTCCCCTCCAACGAGAGGGTTCAGAACATGCTTTCTCAGATCTCTCAATATGTAACCAGTCGGGAAGTGACGGTACGCAAGGCTATGCGCTTGCTAGGTATGATGGCATCATGCATTTATTTAGTCCCCATGCGCGACTGCTCATGTATCCCATGCAAGAGTGGTGTTAGGCCAGCGGACAATGGGAAGATCTGGTAGTTTTCTCGCCAGCCCTCGTTCTCTCCCTGCAGTGGTGGTCGAGGGAAAACCTCTTGAAGGGGAAGACCTTGAACACCCCCACAGTGAAAGCCACTCTCACGACGGACGCATCTCTCACTGGGTCGGGCTCACCTGCTTCAGCAGACGGCGCACAGAATTTGGTCACCAGAGATAGCATCCAACCATATAAATCTGTTGGAGCTCTTAACTGTATTCAAAGCACTGAAAGCCTTTCAAACACAGTTGCAGGGGAATACGGTCCTGATCCTTACAGACAGC
The DNA here is from genome assembly GCF_040938575.1 of Ambystoma mexicanum. Lineage (NCBI taxonomy): Eukaryota > Metazoa > Chordata > Amphibia > Caudata > Ambystomatidae > Ambystoma > Ambystoma mexicanum. Next base: position 545,279,738 of record NC_090923.1, on the reverse strand, counting down.
ACCACAGCCATATACTACTTGAGCCAGCAAGGGGGCACTCACTCTCTAGCGCTATCAAAACTGTTCCAGAACATTTGGAAGTGGGGTCTCAAACACAAGATGTTCCTGTTGTCCCAACATGTTCCAGGGGAACTCGATCTTCTGGCGGACGAACTCGGCAGAGACTTCCCTCTGTCCTTAGAGAATGAATGGCGACTGCACAAAGACATTGTCTCCAATGTTTTTGCAGAATAGGGCTTCCCAGAGATCGACCTGTTTGCAATTCTGGAGAACACACAATGCCAAGATTACGCCTCAAGGGACCCACGGAACCGATCCAAGGGGAACGGTCTCTGGATAACATGGTCAGGTAAATTTGTTTAGGCTCCCTCCCTCCCTACCCCCCGACTCCCCTTCTCAACAGGATTGTGCACAAGATGCACCAGGAACCAATCACTATGATTTTGGTGGCCCCGATGTGGGCCCACCAACCCTGGTTCTCGCATCTGATGGAGATCTCTATCCTCTCCAATGAAACTGCCTTGCCTTACAACATGTTATCTCAGGACAAGGGGGAGACTTCATCCATGCCCGCAAACTCTGAATTTAGCGGCCTGTCTCCTGATGTCATAGAGTTCGGGCACCTCCAACTTCCTCAGAGATGCATGGACATACTTAGGGAGGCAAGAAAACCTAATTCACGATATTGCTACTCTAGTAAATGGAAGCGCTTTATCTGGTGTAATTCCAAGAGCATCAGTCCCATTGACTGCTCACCTACAAATATTGTGTTGTACCGGACTCACTTACTAGACTCGGGCCTGTTTTTTAATTCACTGAAGGTTCACTTAGCTGCGCTCTCAGCCTACACTACATCACAACAAGAAGTGTTGTGGAAAATACCAGTTATTAAGACTTTCATGGAAGTGGTTAAAAAGATTCAATCTACCCCCCCCCATTTCTAACCCGGCTCCCGGATGGGACCTAAATGTGCTATTGACTAGACTTATGGGTTCTCCTTTTGAGCCTATGTATAAAGTAAGTCTCAAAGCTGTTACCTACAAGACCGCCTTCCTAGTGGCAATCACTTCAATAAGGAGAACTACAAGCCCTTTCAGTTCTAGACCCTTTTGTTACAGTTCAGAGATAAGGTGGTTCTGCACACTCATCCTCGATTTGCACCCAAATTAATTTCCACGTTCCATGTGAACCAGTCTATAGAACTGCCAACTAACGTGGCAGAGAGAAGCCTATACACACTAGATGTGCACAGGGAAGTCATGTACATCTGGAGAAGACTAAACCACTAAGAAAAACAAACCAGTTTTTCGTGTCAGTGGCGGCTGGTAGAGAAGGGGACCCCTTTCTCCAAATCAGCCATCTCAAGGTGGATTGTTAGTTGCATCACACTCTGTTACACTGTTGCTAAGGGAGAACTGCCCTTCAAGCCTAGAGCACACTCTACTTGTGGCACTGGGGCTTCCATAGCATTCATTGCAAATGTTCCCCTAAAATCTATTTGCAAAGCGGCAACCTGGAGTTCTGTACACACCTTTCCAAAACACAATTGCCTAGATTCTCATTCTAGCGCTGATTCTCAGGTGGGACAAGCGGTACTATGACATTTTTTCACTACTGTTCCATCTCACAACCCAACTCCGGGTACTGCTCGCTAGTCTATGCACAGCTTGTGATTCTAAGCAGATTGACAAGCATCAAAAGACCTGCATTACTTACCGTAATAGCATTTCTGATGTTTGTATCTGCTTAGATTCACATGCACTCACCATTCCTCCCCGCTCGGATTGAAGCGATAGTCACTCGCGATAGTCATAAGGCCCCCTCACTGCAAAAAAAAATAATACAATTGGAGGGACCTCGACATGTGAGGGATTTTGGGTACACTACACGTCACATTAGGGATAGTGTTACAGGCACGCCCATGTCGACGGCCCCTTTCGATCCTCGAAAGACAATGTGCAATACTATTCGGATACCACTAGATGCCGGACTATATGCACAGCATGTGAATCTAAGCAGATACAATCCTCAGAAATGCTATAGTAATGCATGTCATATTTATTAAATATACACCAGAATCCCTTTAAATAATTTAGACGTTTACACTATAAACCTTCGGAATACTTGAGAATATACTTTAAAGGACACTTTCACTTTTGTGTTTGTTCGTGTTTACATTTGTAGCAACGTTAGAAAAAGGATAAGACAATGTTGACAATTATTGGTTATTACGTGTACCTGCCCAGTAAATCTTTTAAGTTTCAAACACAACCCTAGCTAAAGGCTTTTTGGAGAGGCTTCAAAGCCTTGACAAGCAGCAGAATGCGAAGAGTTCTTGTTGATTCTTCCAGTCTCTAGTGTTATAGAAGCAGCAAGTTAACAACTAACAAAGGAGACCTTTTAAAGGACTCGATGGTACACAAGCAGCAGCTTGAGTCCGAGGTAAGAGGGGGTGACCCTGGGCACCTCTACGTGCACTCCAACAATCTGGAGCAACTTCCTGGAATCAGGTAAGCAATACCTTCTTCCCCACATTACCTTAGGTTAGAAGAAAATGTTTGTGCTGGATGCTCTGCGAAGTTGCAGCTCTGGACCCGACCTCCGGATTCCTTGGTCTGATGACTGAAGGCAGGTCAATGGACAGGATCTTCCAGCAGCAGTCTCGAAGGAGGACCTGGGGCATGACTTTCAGCAACTTCTTGGTTCACTGTGATTTTGGCGCCTTTTCTGCAGCACTAACAAAGGACACAGATCGACTGGTCAATCCTGTTTCGCTTCCTGCAGTCCCACAATCTGTGAGGGGGTCTGGGCGAGTTGGAGCAGATCTATGGAGTGTCCTTGGGGATCAGCAAAAAATTTGGATGGATTCGCCTTACCACAACGATGCACTCAAAATGGGCAGCAGTTCTCCTGGTTTTGGAGTTCCGCAGCTCTGGAAACTCTAAGGACCTCGGGAGATGGCTCAATTCAAAGTTTGTCTTGGGACTGGTTGTTCCCACCAGCCAAAGGGAAGGAGTCGTCGGCCTCTTCGGAATTCCTCTGTCGCACAGAAAACGGCGTCAGGACAGCAGTGGTTGCTTCACGATGTTGCGAAGGGTCTGGAGGCGCTCTGGTCGTCGTCTTCTTAGGTTACTTCAGCTTCCAGTGGTCACCTTGCTTTTCACTCCAGAAGCCTCACCTTTAATACAGTTCCAGCAGACACTACTCTGCAATCTCCATCAGCATTTTCCAGAAAGGGTCGTTATCAGGACAGCCAAACCCTGTGTGGGAACTAGTCCGATTCAGGCACTCTGGTAGACCAAGGACAGGGGGGTCGAAAACTCCTTCCACCGTTTCCTGGCTCCCCAGACACTCTAGAGCCCAGGCGGGCCACCCAAGAGTTCCCGCCAAAGGCAAAACACACGCCGACCTTCGCCTCCCAGAATAATAGAAGTGCTGACGAAGAACAACCACACTAGTAATGGCGAAAAAAGTAGGGAGGCCCCAAGTTGGTACTTGGGTGCCCCTACTGTGTACTACCGTGGCTGTGTTTTTGACACAGGGACATAAACTACCCCACCTGTATGGCACTTGCCGGTAGCGGAATGTCGCACAGAAAATAGATCATTACATTTAATCTATGTTTAAATTAGAGAGCACCAATCATTTGTTTTCACACATATAGCAATTTTTATTTTCTCATGAATCCTTAAAAATGCCCATCATGACATAGGCCCCCCGAACCAAAAAAGAGGGTCACACACACCCCTTTAGAGTTTTAGACTACCGTGGCTATGGACATAGCCTGCGGTACAGAAACTACACAATAGTTGGTAGAACACGTCCACTGCCACCAGCCAAAACTAGGAGAGTGTCTATGTGACTAAAAAGTCACAGGAGTAGAGAGAAAGGGGATACTAGGTATCCCTTTGGCACTCCACTGAAGGTGGTGTGTGCCAATCTCTCAGACTATAGAGTTTGGGGAGAGATCTAAAGTTTATCTCTATCCTTTAGAACTGTAGTTACTTGAGGATACAGAAAAAGGAATCTTAAAGGAGGACCTGAATGGTCCCCAGCAACACTGCCCATAAGGAGCTGTGTGCTGCAGTAGTAAAATACAGATGCCTTTAAGAGCTGTGGAGCAGACAGACCCCATAATCCAGGTAGAATACAAAGAAATGGTGCCAAAAGCCCACAAGAATGAATAAGTGGAAAAAGGCCCCACTCATTAAGGATTGAAAGAAAATGGTCCAGAAGCGCAGCAAAAAGTGCCGGGGGTCTCACTAGGAAAGGGGATGAAGCATACAAATTATACATCTCCCGAACAGGCTGTTTTTGAAAGGCAAGTCAGTTTCAGCTCCCTTTGTGCAAGAAAGCAGTGATAGTCCTGCTGTTGTTTTTTAGAACCCGCTTTTTATTGGAAGCCTCAAATAACGTAGCCTTCGTCAAATAACGTCTTTTCTTACAACACTTTTAAGGCTCTAAAATTAGATCATGAGCAATTTACATAAGGCAATGTAAGGAATTACAGCAGGGAAGCCGTATTTGTGTATTTTGTGACTGTTTGTAGTGGATGATAGTTTAAAATGGAAAATACAGACAAAAAAGTACCAATCTAGGTTTTTCTTGCACTTCTCTTGGCTTAAACATCGACTTTTACATTATTATAATGCACCATGATTTTCGAACAATGCACGTAACAAACTATGCCGCAATTATAACCTGACGGTTCCCTTGATTAACCTTTCAGTGTAACGTTAGGCAAGCATTAGTACTTGAGGTGGGGGTTTATTCTTTGTCCCAGTGTTGAGATGAGTGTTCTATTCTAGAAATCATCCCAGCTGTTGCAAAACACATGTAACCAAAGAATTGCCTTTTTTCTTCTGTGACTCCAAAAAATGCATTCGGTCTAATACATTTCAGTAGAAAAGTGAAGTGTGAGCAGTGTTTTGATGTTAGGGCAACTACTGTGCAACAGGGAGTCGGCTATTACAAATTGCCCATACAAACATGCAGTATCTGGCCCCTCAGAGAAGCCATATAATATACTGACCAACTTTCCTTTTGTAAATAGAATTGTTCACAAATGTTTTGCTGCTGTTTGCTATATAATCATTTTGCAATTTTTTCTGCAGCTAGACACTGAACTATCAACCCATTTGGACCTGTTAGCTAGTGACATTTCTTAGTGGTTTAATCCACCTAATGCAGAGGTTTTACGTCTATATAATCCCTGTGTCTTAGGTTGGGTTCACAAAAGGTGGAACTCAACAATTTATTCTCCTGATGTCCTTTAAAATGTGTATCCTTATTTTCATTGACTAACCCCAGCAATAGACTTTGGCTTGAGTTACTGTTTTGATGTGCTTTTCTTGTGAGTGGTGCAGGTTGTTTTGGAATGTATGAAGTCCAAGGAAATGTGTATGTATGAGCGAGAGAATGTTGTCACTGGCGTCCCACCACAGGGATTTGTGAAGATGTTACCTGCGTGGTGGAAGCCAGTGGGTTCATGTCCTATATCTTAAAGGACTTTGCTGTCATCTCAATAAAGGAACTTTGCATTAACTTCACTGAAGTGCCTGAAGCATTTATTTTAGAACAGTCATGTAGCACCTACCTGTTCTGTAGCCAACATCTTGGCACCTACTACATTCAGCTCCGGCACCATGAATCCATATGTATTTCTTTCTGCTCCGTTTCTTTTGATCTTACAGATTTCTTTGACTCATTCATTGCATGTATGCTATCCTAAGAACACATTTATGAGATTTTAACAGGTCATGTGAATAACTGCTAATCAGAGGGACATAGTGGACAATCACAAGATACTTTCAGCTCCTGCTTGTTAAATCCGAATTTCGACCCCAGTGAAAACTTATTCGATTTGGCTTGTGACTCATTGAGTCTCGTTACACACCGTTTTGGTAACTGCTGCAGATGGTGCAGCCTATAGATGCACATAAATATGTGTTCCCCCCCAAAACCTGGGAGGAGAGCGGAGTAGAACATACAGAAAGGGGGACTGCGGTTCCAAACAGCCTTGACTGATTCTGTCCAACTTGCCAATGGCCTAGTTCTGTTTATCCTTATTGATCCCTCTGAAGCCACTTGTTAGTGCTAATGACACCCAGTCAAGAAGATAAGTAAAAATCAGCAAAGTGGTCTTTCCAAGTCCTGGGTCGGCAAACCTACACCGTGGCAGGAATTGGTATACTCATTATAGTAGGAAAAGGGGTAAAGAAAAAGTCACTCGGTCAGACTTTTACACCTGCACAGGTCACATTTTAATATGCAGGGGGAAATGGGCCTTTCGGAATTATTGGAGCAACACGTACAATGGAAGGTGCGGCCAGTCGAATAGAATGGAAAAAGCAGTGCCCAGAGGAAACCTTTTAACTCTTCATTTCGTGTGACGCAGTTTCTTTTCAGAAAGTGTCTTGCATTGTTAATGCAGTAATCTGGCAAGATTCCCCAGATAAGCCAAAAATGTTAAACCCCAAACAGGCTCCCCAGTTTGCCCCCGACTCCAACTCTTCATTTCTGAAAAGCCCCTCTGCTACAAAGTACCATAGGAGATCGTTTTAGTCAAAACTTTACGGATTTACCCCCAATCCTGCAAAAGGCACATTGGTAGTGCTTTGCGCCCAAGTTGTTTAATTGACCAACAAAGCGTATTTTTTTGTTATTTGTTTTGCACTACAGATTTTCAATCAATGCACTTTTTCCTTTATATGTAAATGAAGGATAAACCGATGAGACTCGGCTAAACCTAGCATTTCTTTGGTTGGTTTTCTTAATAACGTCATTCCAAAATTTCCAGTTCAGAGAGGGGGGTGAAGGGGTCTGGCATACAATTATTTTTGGGATGTCATCCAAATCTTTCCAGCGATTAAAGGTATTAGTAACACAAATTTGGGAAATGTCTATGTACACATGCTTCACCTTAACTATACAGTGGCAATGTTTTGAACAGCTTTTTTCGGCCCAAATATCTGAAAATTGTCTGCGTTGATTTTCCCAATTTTTTGCATGCAGAAAAAAATCAGATTTTAAAAGGTGGCCAATTTTGAGTATACAAATTTAAGAATTTTCTATATTTGATGCATGTGCAAAATGAATGTGCATCTTTCATACAAACTATACAAAGAGGTGTATGAGGTTCACAGTTCGTACATTACGCAGTTTACATCTAAAAATTTGTATCAAAGTAAGGGCAGCTTTTGATGTTAGTTTTCAGGATATGTAATGTATTTTTACTTTTCATACTAACTATATAGTCGAATGAGTTTCACAGTTTGTATATTACTCAATTTACATCTCCTGAAAACTCACATTAAAGTCAAGGCTGGCGCATGCTCTTTAGAAGGATGCTCTTACTATGGATGCTCCTACGTGCTCCTCCAACACATGCTCCTCTTTGCGCTTTAACGCATGCTCTTACTACACACTTGCACCGCATGCAGTTATGCTATTGTGACGCACACGCCGAAACAATGTATATATACTTTTAGAATATTTACATTACGCATGCTGAGAATGTTTTATTGTAAAATGGTTAAAACATGTTCAATCAGAACAATCTAATACAAAATAGATCAAAAAAATGTCATAAACCAGCAATTAAAATACATTATACATTTGCTAACCAATTCCATACATACACAAAATGAATAAACATAGAGAAAAAATAACGAGAACACACAAACCTTTGATATGCAAATAAATATAACAAATAGAAAATAAAACTACATTTTCGAGTCATATACTAAAAACATTTCCTAATCAGTACCTGAACACAATACCAATGGGGAAATTCCCCCAGATTTATATTAAGAAAGCCTCTAAACGAAAGCACCCTGTGAGTTGTTTCACCAGCAAGACACTTCAGCCAAATTTTGTCTGGGTTTAGGATACAAAATCTGAGGCCAACAGTGTGGCTTGAAAATAACAAATGTATTCACAGCGGAATTATGACCAGACTTAGCCACAGCTCCCAAGTCCTCATACAGGGAATTCTCCACGGAAGTCAGACATTTACCATCAAGTTGAATAATCTTCCACCTGGCTCTGGGTACCATAGATTTCAACCCCAATTCGAACCGAACAGTTGTGGTGGGCACTGCATCTGGGATATGTAGGACTTTTCGCCATATGAGCCCCTCCAACTGGTCCAGACAGTCAATTACCCATGACTGCAAGGATTCCAAATCATAGATCACTTTTTGTTATAACTTTACCCTTGTAATATTTTAGGAGGGGTATGATGGAAAACTTGCAGTATTTTGCCTTGATCTTCCACATCTGATTGATTAGGACACACAGCTTACAAAGGTAGGTGGTGGTCCTTTATGATTTTCCTATTCGGGTGTGCGGTAACTGAAAACCCCAGGTAGGTCATATGATCCACTTCCTTAAGTTTATCTTGGCCCATACAAAAGAAGTGTTCCTGTATGTTTTCTGCAAATGAAGGATTTTTGTTTTAGAATGATTAATAATCAGCAAATTCCCCTCTGCATACAATTAAAATGCTGGAAGTAAGGTGCTGAAGACCTACCGGGGACTGATCAAAAACCTAAGAGGTTGTCAGCATAGACTAACCAAATTAGCCTAATATGAGACCACTTGGAGGGGAGCAAAAGCCTGGGGTTCTATACTTTCCTCGATGTCTGATAGGGAACCCCCCCCCCACTCCCCACCCTTAAGGGTTGTTTCAGTAGCAGAGCTGACAAGCCCTCTACAGATTGCATCAAATTATTGGAAACAAGAATCCCCCAACCTCCACACATACTGTCCGGAAGAGGGCCGGTCCCGGCTTTTGCTGGAGACTGGGGTAGCCCGAAACACCGAGTCGACAGTTGATCAATCTGGGAGCTGTGAGATAACTGTTTTGTTACTTTTATTTCTCTCATGTGAAATTTCTTCAATTGTTGAGTCCCACCAGCACATTCACCTTGGTAAACTGTTAAGCCTTAGGTTTGCTGTACTGAAGTAAATGAATTGTATACATCACTTATGATTAGTTGCCACCTTGTTCATTTGTTCACAATCTTGTGTTTTTGCGGTCTCATTACATTGCATTCTTTTCGTGTATGTTGTGTATGAATGTGACACGATTGTTAGGAGTGCAAGTTTGAGGTTTGGGGGGTAGGGGGGCTCCTCCCTCCCCGTGTTTTCTAGAATTGTTTTGTGTACATTGTCACTTGACTGTTTGATTACAAAGATTTGTTTTTTCTCCAAGGCACGGGTGGCAAGATGAAATTCCGTTTGCATCCCTGCCGTCCGAGTTTGCTTGTTCTTTATATATATATATATATATATTGATTGATGTATGAATTTTGTTTTTCAAAAAAGATTAAATCTTCTCATCCAAGTAACCCATTGAAGTGGAGCTTTCCTTCCTTTGTCCAGATTGCTGTGCGTAGGGCTGCACATTTTCAGAAATTCCAGATTGGGGTCTATTAATGTTGTTCAGGTATAGATTGAAGAGGCAGGGGCAAGAATGCACCTCTGCTTAAATCCCCTTTCAGTTGGTAGAAAGCATACCCTCTGTGTCCAGTCTTGCCCTTATTCTTGAGTGTTGGTAAAGGCCTCTTATAAGACGCAACATGCCCTCAGGGAGCCCTCATTTGGAGAGCTTGAACTACAGGAGGCCCTGGCAACAAGAACGAAGGATGATTTTAGATCGAATGAGGCTAGGAAGATATGACTCCCATCCCACTTTCCAAATAGTGTCCTGCAGGCACTTCAAGATTCCGTTCAGGCTGGAACCATGCCCCATTTGAAATCCAGTTTTTTATGTTTTATTTTTTTACTCTGCCTGATTATCGGGCCCAGACCGCCAGATGGGACAGCAAGATAGATGCAAAAAAAAACTTTTATAGATGGGAATCACATGGGCCAACCTCCAGGACGAGGGGTAACAGCCTGTAGTCGCTATATGTTTAAATAGAAAGTCTCAGGGTCTTCCTTCAAAAGCCGGTTACTCAGCTTGTTAGGACTAGGGGCATGTGAATTACTTGAACGGATGATAAGGTCTTGAATGAAGTGCTGGTTAAGGTTCGTTTCAAAGGCACGTTCCAAAAGGGGACTGAACCTGCTGCAGCAGAGTATAATTCTGTAAAGGGAGTGACCCAGTCCTGCTCTGGAACTGCTTTAATCTGACACTCAGTAACATTCCTTTTTAATGAGTTTATTAAGGACCAGAAGCTTCACAGTCCATGCTCTTCAAGCTGTTTAACTGGATCTGGATCTGCGTGGGCTCAACAAGTACTTCAAGTCCCACAAGTTTTGGATGGCCATGTTAAAACGCGTGCTCGGCCAACTGGCAGAAGGGGATTTTCTGACGTTGTTGGATTGGGAGAACGCCTACTTCCACATCCACAAGAAACACTTCAAATTCCTATGTTTCGTGGTTCAGGGTCAGCACTAACAGTTCAAGGCTCTGCCCGGCCTAGGATTTTTACAAAGCGACTGGCCCCGGTGGCTGCGCATCTTTGTCTACAGGGCATCCACGTATGTATACCCTTACCTGGACAATTGGCTCCGGCGATTTCGCTCACAAGTGCTGGCGAGCAAGCGCAGATCGAGGACTGCGCATCTGCTGACAGAGCTGGGTCTCTCCATAAACTATCCAAAGTCCTGCTTAATGCCAGCTCAGAACGTGCCATTTCTGGGTGCACGGCTGAACGCAGTAACGTGTTGGCGTCCCCATCGGAGGGGAGGGTGGTGGCCATACAGGGAAAAGTACAACCCTTGTCATCGACGCAGACGGCAACGGTGCAGGCCATCAAGATGTGCTGGGCATGATGTCCTCCTGCATCAGCCCCGTCCCTCTCTGCAGACTTTAGATGAGGCCTCTACAGGAGTTCCGGGATGCGAGGTGGATGCAAGTATTGGGGTCCTTTTGTGGACAAGATCTTCCTCAACGAGGAGTTCCGTCGGGCGATACAGTGGTGGGTATACGGCTGCATCTCGTCCAGGGGACTCAGTATCAAGTCCTGGATTGCCAAGAGGCATTCACCACGGCTGCCTCTCTAGAAGCCTGGGGAGCCTGCTTGTAAGCCAGTGTCTGCTTTGATCCAGTTCTAACTGGGTGCCTGGCTGTCTCCTTGGGACCGCCACCACCCAAAGTCGGAATGTAGCATGCACGCCGATTGGCTGGGTTCCTGCCTAAACGGCGAGGGTCTTGAAGCGAAGAAGGAAGAAGAGACGTCTGCAGCTACCTCCGGTGACTGCTAAGCTGACTCAGTGACTGCTGCTGCTCCATTCCCTTCTTCTGTGTGAAAGGGAAGATCCAGACCGGACGACGTCCTCCCTTGGACTGGTGCCTAAGCAGTCTCGAGACTAGCTAAAGTTTGAGCCATCCCACGAAGTACTGCAACCTTTCAGGCCTGCAATACCTGAATACCCTGGGACCTCTGGCACTGCTGCGATGCATCATATTGTTGAGCGCGGATCCGGCTGCAAACTTGTGGCCATCTGTCTGGGGTTACAGAGACTCCATCCCGACCATGGAAGTCCCCTCAGAAGAGTCGAGGACCGAGAGAAGGAATAAACTCTGCCGGATGAGAAACGTTGCTTCTCCAGAGCCTGTGTCGATCCTCCACAACCCAGTGCCACGAAGATCTGCTGGGCATCGCTATGACCGAATCTGACTGTCTGCTCCCTCCAAAGGTTCTTCCTCCCGCCGCCATGGCCAGAAACCCAAACTGGAGCTGCTGTCTTATCTGTGGGACCCTCTAGTGACATTGGTTTCCTTCAACGTAGAAGGTACTGTCTAATTCCTGGGTGCTTACCTGGGAAGTTTTTCGCTCCTCCTGAGCTTCCTGGGTCATGTTTGGGTGGACGACCCAACTATGTTCTCCCAGGCCTAAGGACATTGTTCCTAGGGCCTGAAATCCTTCAGGTGGCCTATCCAGTCCCCCTGAAGCCTTTGAACCAAAATTCGTTACTTGTTACGAAAAGCATCAGCTGTTCATTTGACTGCCTTCCTTTATTCTGCCGCCCAAGGGCCACTGGTCCCCCAGTACCTCCATCTGACTTTCGAGACACTGATTCCCAAATAGGGTTCGACTTCTAAAGAAAAGTGATGTATCATTTGCTAAACTAAAACTACTCTTCGAATGGATTGTGTCCTAACGTATTCCACATCTTTCACATGTAATGTCCGCAGCTATGCTGTTCCAGGAATTTTTTCGGCAGAGGGCGCCCTGCGTCGATGGCATCGGGGGTGACGTCACCGGATGTTATAAATGGGACGCACGGCTGTGGACATTACATGTCAAAGATGTCAAATACGTTGGAGGAACATCCAGTCAAAAGAACGTTACCAGTTGGTAAGTAACATGTTCTTCTAATCTATCACATAAGGTCTACTGTGTGAAATTAGTATTGCAACAGCAGATATCTAGTGTAAATATCTATCTGTATGAACTATTTTAGTTAACTGAATTGTTTTGAATTTAACCTTGCCTTCATATATATAAGCATATTTTTATATAACGGTGTGTAAGTGTTTCCTTGACTAGAAGTGTGCTCCAAGGTTTTTGTATTCAACTACAGCTCTTCTCCCTCCAAGAGTAAACCTGGCTGCTCAGCCTTTGCTACCAAACCTTTTTGGTAGTTCTGGCCAAATTTAAGAATTTGAGTCTTCTGCAGTCCTACCACAGGTGGACTTAAGTAAAACTCCCGAACAAGCACCAACAAAGGCCTTCTTGAGATCAGTACAGAAGAGCAGGGCTTCACCAGGACACCACTGGAGTCGATGTTGGTCAGCTGCAGGGGTTGTCAGCGGGCTGCTAGTCTTCGTAGAAGTCTTGGTTCCAACAATGATTTGTAGGAACCATTGCAGTAGCCCTCCTTGTATCGATTCCGGGTGGCAACAAGCCCACCAATGGTAAGGATCTTCAACATTCAAACAGCCTGGGGTTGTCCAATCGGGGACAACCACTGATCTTTACCTCTGCCTAGAGACAAACTTTCAGGCAGGAGAGGATCAGAGCTAGACCATTCCAGCCCCTTCCGCTCTCTCTCTCTCTCACTCACTCTCACATACACCTGTGCCAACGAAATCCACAGACGTTTCCTGGGAAAGGGATTTCCATATAAGGCATTTGCTGACCTAAGAAGGCCAAAGAGCAATCTGGCCAAAGCACAAGTGAAATATATTGTGGCTTGGCCCTCCTTAATGATGTTGCCACCTTTAGTAGCCATTTGCGGTAGATGCGCAAGTGCATGAGTTAAATAAACAAAAAAGGTACAAATATCACACCTTCACCAGCTTGTTTTGGGCACATTGTAAAAGTAACCAAAACACTATTACATAAAAAGATATAAGGATACAAAGTATTCTAACTGTTTTTCTCTGTAAGGTGATGTGTGCAGTTGTAACAATACCATAATTCATACTGAAAGATGTAGTCGGTCAGTAGTGGCAGTCTTGGGGATTAGTCCGTTTCCCCATAAGAATTATCTAAACAGGCAAGAGAAGTAAAGCAGAAGGGTTTACTTCCAAAAGACAGGACAGGGTTCAAAACGAGCAAATCGAAAAAAGCTTGTACCATAGAAATGTATAGGCGGCGAGGAGGTGCAAAAAGAAAATCTTTCCTAACAATGTTGCAGTTTACATCTCCTGAAAACTCGCATCAAAGTCGAGGCTGATTTAGAGGTCAGTTTTTAGGGTTAGTTGCATACAAGTGTGAACTTTAAAAGACATATACGACTCTTGTACGTATTGAAAATTCACATCAGTAACCAATCATTTTAATGTCGGCTTCCATGCTTATAGGTGGCATACAATGCTTGTGCAGAATGAAGGTACATTTTATATACAATCTCTGTATGTACATGTGGGAGATGAACATTTTGTATGTGCACACTAATAATACACACTCTTACGGTGTACGCTTCTGTGGCATGTTCTCCTAGGGAACATGCTCTTACAGTACATGCTAAACTATTAGGAAGTGTTGTCACAAGTCTGCAGTACTGGCAGACATGGCTGTTTGGTTTGGTCTTTCGATCCTGGCAGTTGTTGGAGCCCCTCCAACCCCCTGGGAAAACACTAAATCTGTGGCAGCAGCTGCAAATTGTGGTCACCAGTATGCGAACGGCGGGGGTCGGGTGATTCGACTTTTCACAAGCATGGGGACTGGCATGGATTCACATGCTCATGAATATTCCCCGTCGTCAGGCTGGGAATCTTCGGTAAAAGAAAAAACAGTTTCACTTTAGTTTACAAACTGTCTTTCTCCTATAAACCATTCACGGAGTTCTGGGTCATGCTGCCCCCAGCCAATGACTGCCCTCTCCCTAAGCCCCTCCTCTGGTAACCATCTTCAGATTTTTACTGCACGTTCAAGTGTTGGGAGTCCTCGGGTTTTGCTCTTAGAGCTTTCTGCGTTTTTCGTGCTTTTTGGCTAGGATAACCCTATTTTTGTTCAATCAAGCCCGTGTGCTCTGTTGCTTCTTCATCCGATTAAGGGGGATCCGTTTGTCGGCATCTTTCATTGCCCCTCAAGGGCAGAATCGTCTTTCTTCTTGGAGGTTTCCAGAAGACCATCGGGCCTACACTGCACTCCGGATCATGTGGGAGAAGGGCGGCGCGTTCCTCTTCAAGCTCTGCACCGGCTGCAGTTTGCAGACTAGGCTCCAGTGTGTCTGTACAGGCAGGAAGTGGGGGAGGAGATTTTTCCTCCCCTGATCTTTGTCTGAATGAAACTAACTCCCACTGAAGTAACCGAAAAAAAACGACGAGAGATGCCTGCAGACCCTTTGAAACACCATGAAGCGATCACTGCTGTCCTGACCCCATTTTCTATGCGACAGAGGAACTCCGAAAGAGGACGACTTCTTCCCTTTGGCTGGTGAAACCAACCAGCCCTGAGACGGACTACAATCAGAACCATCTTCCGAGGTGCTGTGGCGTTCGAGAGCTACAAACCGCGAATACCCAGAGACCTCCGACCCAATCGTAGTGCATTGTCTTGCCAAGGCTGAGATCGGTCCAAGTCTTTGCTGAGCTACAGGTGAACCTCCAGAGACACAATCCACACATCCAAGCCCCCTCACCAGAGTGCAGGATTCCAGGAATCGAAGATTGACCAGTCAAATCGTGTACTTTGTTGATCTGCAGAAAACATGCCAAAACAGCAGACTGACCACAGAAGCTGATGAAATCCGTGACAGAGGTCCTCCCTCGAGACTGCTGCTGAGAGATCCCGCCCATTGTCCTGCCTTTCGTCACCGGACCAAGGAATATGGAGGTTTGGTCCAGCGCTGCCACATCAAGGAGAACCCAGCCACGAACATTTCTTCTAACCAAAGGACTTGGTGGAGAAAAGGTATAGCTTACAGTAATCTAATAAGTCGTTTCAGAGCCTTGAAAGGTACATAGGTGTCCAGGATGTCCGCTCTTACCGAAGCTGCTGCTTGTGTCCTTTTTGCGAGTCCTTTAACAGGGTCTCCACCGTGAGTTATTCTTCTTCTGGCTTTATCTAGAGACTGAAAGTATGCACAGGAATATTTCCTATTCTAATGTTTCATAAGACTTTGAGTCCTCTCCAAGTTGCCTCTTAGCTAGGGTTGCAAATTCGACTTTAAAAGCCTGTGTGTGCGAAGAAACTTCATCTAGGACCTTAAGCTCTACTATTGTTTGACTAACCACCTGTTTTCCTTCCAAAACAACGGTATCTGATGTGGTTTTGCTAACTAAATACAATTACTGTATATCTTTGTGGGGGCGGGAGTAGGGGTGTCACGGTATTAGTTTTATGACGCAACGATAACCTTCTAATGACGGTATATCATGGTTATCACGGAATAGCAGGTGGAGTTAACTAATCTTAACAAATATTTTCTAAAAGGTCATAAATTGACAGATGTGTCATCACAAACAAAACCAGGCACCCAGGGCCAGAATTGGGCTTTTCAACATACTTTCCACTGAAATGCCTTGCTTCCACCAAACACAAACACACGCGTGGAGAGGAGGGGGTGGGGTGGAGGCCTGCTGCAACTGGCAAAGCAAACTGAATAGCTTTACTTAAGTGGTCATTTAGGCTTTTTGCTCCCCCGCTGGCTACTGGTGAAGATGAACATGTTGCCATCCTGATAACCTGCATGCCACATTTCAATGGAGGCTGATGGTAGTATACGCTTGTGTTCTCCCTCTCTCCCTCTCTCCCTCTCTCCCTCTCTCCCTCTCTCCCTCTCTCCCTCTCTCCCTCTCTCCCTCTCTCCCTCTCTCCCTCTCTCTCTGTCTCTCTCTCGGGCCAAAAGGTGTTCAGTAATCACTGACATGTTACCCTTTGGTATGGCAGCAGGGAATACCCACAGAGATGAGTGAATTTCGCAGTGTGACTTATTATATGTAAATTCAATGATAGAACCAGGGAAATCCCCCATTGTCACATGTTTAGAGAACATTATCCATTATAAATATATAAACCCCAAAGCCGCCACCCCAAAGTAAACCCTTTTCCTTCTTGGCACTGTATCTATTTTTCCTATTGCTAACATATTGATTTTGTGTAAGGCACGTGTGGTTTATGGAATGGCATTAAAAACTGCTCCAACTGAAACTACTTGGCAGACGGCACATCCAACCGTGCAAAACCAAGACTGCGCAGCAATTGCTTATTGCAGCCTTTCCAAATCAGATTGAAAAGCACACTGAACGGTATAACTGTATAAACAATGTGACGGTTATTATTGTTCAATTAAGTGGTTCACGGTATCTTTAACAGTATACCGTTACATCCCTAGGCGGGAGTGTGCGTTATTACCGATACTACGGTGGAATGGTCATTGGTGTCAAAAGCTGTAACAATTGTAACCGCAAGCAACTACAAACTAAGTAGTGGCCTTTAAAAAGTATCTACAAGTAATCTTAGGCGTTTTGGTTTAATGTGCTAAGTATTTTAAAACATCTCTTGTGTAAATATAATATGTTTTATCTACAATTATTGTGTGTTTCTTGCATTACTAATTGGGTTCAGTGTACTTAACTTCAACTCACATCTTCCTCTTATGGTACGCCCGACTGCTCTGTCGCTCTACCAAGGTTCCATGAGTAGTTAAGACTGATACTAAAAGTATTATGAAGTCTTACCTCAAGTGGACTTTAGGAAACCTCCCCTAACAGTCAGGCACTCGTTGGCTGATGGAAGTTTTCAGCATGGAGAACACTTTTTTAAAGTCGATTTTCACTATAATGTAGTTTCAAAAACATTCTGTTTCATGAGGAAAATGCTTCTGTAGTACTACATGTCGCATAAGCTCACACAATGGATGGACAGACCTTTGTAAATGCCTCCAATCTAAGTGCATACGAGTTTGCTTGATTTTCACAACATGCAATGGTTTTACAAACATGACACTCTTAAACAAGTGTGTTGAAGGCTGAAGAGGACATATTGAAGACCCAAGACTTGCCTTTAGTCTTACCCCTTTGCCTCTGAGGCTTTTGCCTATCTTTGGACAATATCCGCTTTCTTTTGCATATACATCAACATTCTCTAATCTTTTTCTGCGTCTGTTAATTGAACCACCCACTGTTGAGAGGGCAAACACTAACCTGCGTTTTGCCTTCATGGCCTTCCCCATTTGCCACATGAACACACTCTGCTGCCTTAGCAAAACGTAAGGATGACAGTCGGTTGTTGCGTGGGCATAAAGAGGCTATACATTTTTAGGTTTAAGTTTTAGAACACTGGTTTGGAAACCCCAACTCTCGGCATTAACTGTGTGTTTCTGTGTCCCTTGAATAGGAAGACCTCAGCCTGGCGGGGTACAAGAGGCATGTGTCATCCTGCTCTGCACCTGCGCCCCTAACCGCAGCAGAGAGGGAGCTGCAAGAAATAAAGATCAGTGAGGTAAGGATGATTTTTCAGCAACATAACAAAGCGTCATTGTAACTTGTTTTGTATTTAGGGAGCTCAACAGGCAAACTCTTTTGCTACTACCTGGTAATTTCCTTGATACTGTGTGTTGTCTTCCCTTCTATGTTCGTTGGTTTGGACATTAAGTGCGTTTATTACTATAATGCTGATTTTGCACCTGGGTTGTGGTAAGGCAGCTACTTTCTTTTGTGCTCCTCCTGCCTCAGTGCTGGTCTTTTCAGGCACACCCCACTCCCTCGAATTCTCTCCCCTTCGTTTGTCAGGGCTCATCAAGAAGACCATACATTGCTACTCTTCTGAATGTGAAGAGACTAGGCAAGTGCACCACTTTTATATTTATAAAATGTTTGAACCCCTCTTAACCCGAAGGTAGTGGAGTGCTGTACATATGTTGCAGATACAGAGCTTGGACTTAGCTACCACAACATTCAAACAATCAAAACAATAATATAACCATTGTGAGCGATAATCGCCAGATACCATAAAAGCGATAGCTGTTAAACCCAATCTCCAGGTTATGAACCTTGGAGATTCCCTGCACTTCAGTACCTGTGACGTCTGATTACTTTCATTCACCAGGAAGAAAATGTGGTACTAACTGGAACAACTGTTCCCGCCATACACGACTAAGTGAACAGACTCTACCTCCATCAACCAAAACACCATATTGACTTCCTCCCAAGTTGTGCAGAACATCATTCCTAGTTTGGCAGTGGGAAAAACCGTGAAGGGCGCTCCCCTGTGACTTTCATTTTTAATTATTTTGCCAAGTGAGTTCACGTTCCTTTAAAAAAACACACCCACGTAGCCGACTCGCCCCCACACATTCTCTGTGTGCTAGAGAGCCTACTTTTAAAATACCACCATTTGGACCATTCTCACATTTCCTCTTCGTGAAATTCTTCAGACCCTCCTAGGTGGTCACAATGCTGCCAATGAGCTGGCATCCATAATTACATTGTGCTTTTTTAGTCTACAAGGGAGTCTCCGTCTTACCTTGCCCTGTGGCTTTCTGAGTCTTTTGCTGATAATAGCATTTCTCTGTTAAAAATCAGTAAATTTAGCTCGGATTTCATTTGTTATTACAGGGCAGAGTTGCTCGGGTAAGTTCTTTGATTTTCTTGCTTTGCTGTGATGATTGGTTTATGTGACATCTTACTTAGAAACTTTAATTTAAGGATGCCACATTAGTTTCCTGCCTGCTTCTGACCCTTGAAGCCCCACAAGACTTGGATGTCTATGTAATCTGCTGTTCTGAATGAGGATGTAGAATTTGTGACTTGCACTTTAAGAATCCCTTGTGCTCTTTGAAAAAAATGTTTATTTCATAGCATCTATAACTTATTTGCAGTGCCATGAGCAGGCCAGAATCATTGTAACAGGCTTTTGCAAACTATGATGTGTTCATGGGTGCCTAGAAACCACAAAGTATGGGTAAGACTATAAATAAATCTTTAGTTATGAACAATACTCTAGCTTCTGGCTATCTAGGTTTATTTTCGATTACCAATGGCACCAAAGGTGTGCTACAAAACCTGTTGCTTTGAAGCTGACTCGATAGACAAGGGTCATCTCTACTAGACCACAAGAAAACAAGATATTCCTTAAACTACAGGTGCATTGTATGAAGTAAGCATTTCTTGTATATAAAAAACCTACAAGTCTGATGGGTGTGCCTCATATTCTGTAAATAGCATGCTGTGTGATATTGTACTTGGACAAGACATGGTATGGTAAAGGACACTTAGTACCCATGTTTCCTCCTTCCCCTCTTCTCACCTATTTTGTGTTGCCTAAGACTGCAGTGGTTTGAACTTTCTTTGCAAGGAATATTGGTTGAGTGAATGAGAGTATGTATGTGTGTGTGTGTTGGAAACACAACAGAGTAGTTATTTTGTTTATGGATTTGTTTTTTGGCGATTGCTTGATTTTTGAGCTTAAGTGTTTTTTCTATTGAGGGTTTTGGCTGCAGTTAATCTGTGTAGCTTTTCTTGTAATTTGGTGTGTTTAAACTGTCGAGGTCTGCTAATGATTCTCTAATATCGAAGTTCTTTTAGTATGTTTGATTTTTGTGTAGGGCATTGGTGTGTGCTCTTAATGTTTCTATGATGGCTGAGGAATGTTGACTTTGTTTACGTTATGTAGCTGCTGCGGGAACCAAGAAGCAATGTTGGTATGTGTCCTTTGTGATGGGTTAGTTTAGTATTTGGAAAGTACTAATAGTTGTGAGGCAGGTACATTTGAGTGGGAAAATGTGGGTGTTAAAGTGGATTGTTGAACAGTTTGTGCCATGTTTGACGATTGTTTGGATCTAAGGCATTTTCGAAAAGTAGTGGGACCTTTTAGATAGGGCAATAAAAGCTATGTTTGCTGAAAGTGTTGGGGTGAATTATTCTTTTCTGTCCGAGACCTGAATGCCTGCATTTGAATCTGAATTATGGAGCATGTTCTTAAAATATTAATTATGTTCAGTGAGTTGCCTGCTTGTATTGGTTTAATATAGGTGTCCTTGGTGCGGATGCTTCGATGGCTTCGGCCAGGTCCATTTTTGGGATTGACCCGAGTTTTTCATTTTTTGATGTGGTGAAGAGCCATTCATTTTTCTCTGATTTTGGATCCAAGTATATCTGGTTTTGTCAGGGAAGCTTTTGATCATGACCTTTTCACATGGTGTTTCTGTTGAACTGGTTTGTAGTGTAGTTGCAATTTAATTCGATAGTTGCTTGTTATGCCGGTTACTTAGGTGAGATGTACATTTTTTTTGTTTTGTGATCATAACCTACTGATGAATAGTTTGGGTTTTTCTAGTCTTGACTCACGGATGAAAGGTTTATGCCTTTTGGGTTGGACTGTAATTTGACAATGCCATGTTTTCTTTTTCATTTGTTATTTAGAAGATGAATAACATTTGACGCATAAGCCATGTGTCAAGGGGTGTTAATTGAATACCACCAATAATCCAAGATAAACTAGTAACCTTCTGTGTAATATTTTCAGTCATTTCTTTGTGTTTGTTACATCAAAATGCGATCTTTGTTCTGTCTGGACTGGTAGATGTGGCATGCATCAGAATTCTGATAAGGCTGTCTATGTGATTATCTTAGCTGGTGCAGAAGACTCATGGATTTGATACCTCCTTTTTAACTTGATCCGACTGAATACAATTACATCAGGCAGATTGAGTGGTGGTGTTTGTTTCTAATCTGGTGCTGCAGGCTCGGTATTACGGTTTGTGGATGGCCGCCTGCAGAGGCTGTTTTCAATGTGTGTTGCGTTGAGTCCCACAGGTGTGGGTAAAGAAGCTAGGAGTTGTGTAATGGTTTGACTAGAGGGGCAGGTTTTTGGTGAATGTTCAATGGGATCCATTGTGCCTGGGCCTTAAATGGTGGTATTAGGAATGCTATTTTGCAGTGTATTTGTTCAATTAGAGTAGCAGTTGTGTATTGATGCTCACTTATCAGTCTTCTGCTTATCTGGCCCACTAGATCCAAAATTGTAATGCTAGTTTTGTTTTTGGTTCCGGGTGTAGTTTCCATCAACGGTACAAGTCCAAAAGATGACTTCCATTTTTAACGTGTACTTTGAGCCTGAGTCACAATGTTGTATCTTAATTTGTCCTCACCATTAGGAATCTAGGGAAACATTGTCTGGTGTTTTGCTGATTAACACCCATCTTGCTAAACCCCACCCTCCCTTCTCAGTGAATATATCACTCCCTGAAACCTTTGTCGATAGGGTGAGATTTATAACTGTTTTGTAAATAGTAGAGCAGAGTTCTCTGCTGTTAAAATTCCTCTGGTTAGTGGTGTTTGATTGAACTACTACTTTGAAACTTAATTCTGTAGCCTTCCATTTTGACATGGCGGCTTGTTCGCCCTAATAGTATCTCAGTTTTTCTCAGCTTTTTTGGCCTTTTCAGTAGGAAGCCGGTCAGTGGAAATGTGCCTGCTGTGAGTTTGCACACATTTATTAGCATTTGTGTTTCAACAGAACAAAGTTTGAAAGCACATTTTTTGCTTGAGGGATGTAAGTTCCATTATTAATGCTCAGTACTTCTCCTGCTTGGTCTTGTTTTTGAGTGACTGTGGCAGGTGTCTTCTCGTCTATGCTTTAAGCCTGGGTTCGGTGTTGGTTGGGGAATAAAAGCATTTTGATGCCCCTGCTTCGATACAGATGCGCTCAGCAAGGGAACCCATTAATCAAGAGAAAAGGTGATCTATATTAATGGTAATGATGGCTACTGTATATGTTGGTTGCAGTCATTCAAGCCTAGTGTAATAACGTGGGTTTTGTTGGCCTGGGTTAGTGATGCTTCGTTTTGAGTTGAGCCCAAATCCTTTATTTTGAGGTTGTTTGTGTTATTGATCCGGTGAGCTTGAGTTTGTGGTGGTGTCTGATATCTCTCCGGGGGTTCCAGCTCTTTCAATAGAGTGAGACTGTAGTAGGAGTTGGTTTTCTTTTCCCAGAGCTATTCAGATTTCCAGGTCATGGTACCGTCAGCCGATATTGGACACACCCAAAGCAACTGGCGTGTACGGCGGAATCCAATACTCAAGGTAAATTCGGGCACATTCTGCTAATTCATGTTAGATTGCTTCCCTATTTTCCGGCACATCACATCCAGATGATTTATATATATCGCTTCTCCAAAAGTTGCCACCTCTATCCCAAGGTCATTTGACTGTGCACAGTGGCATGCCACATAAACTTATAGACCTATGTAACATTACCCTCTCATTTCTGTTGCATGTTATTGCACTGTTCCATACCCAATGTTGTGGCACATCCAAATTATCCCACAATACTCTGTACCTAAAGTGCTTCACAGTATTTGGGATTAAATATCCAGATAATCTCACAGCACTGCCCAATGCTCAATGAGTAGTTTTTATAGTATGTCAATTTTTCATCTTTATTCCTGGGCAATGGCTTTCGAATTTGTCAGTCAGTGCATTATTTTGGGGGATTAAATGGGGTAGCTGTAATGCATTTGAATTATTTTTAAGGAATATATCACATAGAATTTCTAAGAGTATTATTGAACAGCAGTATTATTGAACAGCAATTTGAATAATCTGAAGGCTCAAATGAGCATGTTTTCTTTGTGAGGCGTTTAATTGCTTGGGGATAAGAAATCAAGATGCACACAATACGTGACAAGGTTTAGTGGTAGGCACATGAAGGAGCTGGGAACAGATGATAACTTGAGACTGGGTCAGTCTACATGGGCTAGAAACGTTTAGGTACAGGGCATGGGAAGAGTGAAAATATGTGAGTTTAAATGTGATTAAACCATATCTGATAAGTATTTGTTTGATACCAGGTGATGGAAAAGCATGAAGGGGATAGGGTGCTGCTTGTGGACAGAGGGGGAGTGTAAACGGCCGGTTGATGGAGGAACATTTAAGACAATGAAAGTGCGGGGCGAACACAATGTTTTTAATGCATTACAATTCGGCTGTTGAACTTAGTATATTTGAATATGGAGTTCATTGGACTGGTACTAAAGGTTAGACAAACGAGAGATAAGGTGTGATTTATAGGAAAATTGTGAGGTAATGAGTGAAACCTTTATAGATTAGTGAAAATTCACAATCTTGACGTTCTTATTTTATCATGCCTCCAGGAGCCAAGCAATGAGATGGACAGTCAAATGGTAGGATAATTTAGTACCTTCTCTTGAGTGTGTTGCCATCATATGTACTTCTAGAGACACTTGTCTTCTTAGGCTTTTTTCTTTGATGTTTAAATGTTATTGGCACTTGAGAGTTCCAACAAGAGAGATGTAATTCAGTGCGCCAGCATAGCATTGTAGCATTGCAATTCTTTGCACAGTAAAATTATTATGCTCCAACCATAAGGCGGTCAGGACTATACTGCACTGATGATCCCTAATAAGGGTGAAACCAGGTATGTAGTTGTCCTGGCAGCTTTGCAAATGTCTGTCTTGGGTTGATTAAGCTATGTATAAAGTAGTAGTGCCCTCTTGGACAAATACAAATTCCTGGAGAAAAAGGTTTGCATTTGAGCTCATTTGCATTTCCATATTGCCTTGCTATTGTGGCTCAGAACTGGAGGTTAAGTTCCAGCGATGGCTACTAGGTAACGTTGTGGAATGTGACTTGGCTCAAATGGACTATTTTCACATTTCAGGATGAACTTTTTATTTTCAAACCCACCAAACGGAATCCGTGGATGGCACTTGTCGGCTGTGCTGCAAGGAAGTGGAGACCAGTAGACCCATACTGACAGACTTCAAAATCCTAATTGATTACTATCGCAGAGGCTACAAAGATGCAATAACACATCTAGAGGATATCGCTAGTGTTCAAGTCTGGGCAACGCTTGTGGGTGCTAAATCTATTGTCCTCTCAGCCACAGCTTGGGCAATCTGGACAGAGGCACAAAAGAGATTGAGATTACATCTGAAGAGAAATTAACGTTATCATTAATTTACAGAGACATCGCGATTTTATGAATTATGAAAAACTGGTCCCGTAATTTGAATGCATGACTGTTCCTTTTCTTTTGATTTTATATTAACAATTTGATAAAAAGTGTAAATGTAACTATTGCACTTTAAATAAATCCTGTAAATTGTTTAAACCAAGACATTAAAAGACTGGTGTACAAAACGTTGGACAGCCCACGCCATGCAGGCCGAGGCTTCCATTGATATCCCAACGGGCGCCGAAGAGTCTGAGGAGGGACAAGGCAGCTACGGCGCACAGAGTGACGCCGAAGACGACATGGGTTCTTCAGAATCCCTAGTGCCAGTCCCCGTCTCCAATAAGCAGTCTGGCGTTGTTGTGATGGAGGCAACACGCAGCGACGAAGGCACACATTCACACAGCACTAAGCACACAACCCCAAGCCGTACGTCGCCTAAATCATCGGACAAACAAGGCCACACAGTGTCACAAGAAAGTGGTAAAACCCTTTCAGACTCGAAGCGTCCTTTATCCTCTGGGCCCTCGCCTATTTGATCGTGGAATGGCAAACACCAAAAACAAGCGCTGAGCAAGATGACTATTGACACTGTGCCTAAAAAGTATTTCATTTTGCATGCCGAAAAGCAAGCAGCGAAACATATATCTTCAATGCATGTCCGCGGTCTGTTGAAACTCAAAAAGATCTCTCTAAAACACGTTTCAAAAGCACTTTCTAAACCCATAGGTAGTCATAATAAATTAGCTACGGTTTTCGTGTCCACTGACAGCGCGTTGAAACTGACAAAATACACAGCTTCCATGTCTCCATTGTCGGGAGCTTTACATTCTCAAGGAAAGGATCCCTTGCTTTATTTTCAGTTTCATAATGTCCACAGTTCAAGCCAGTGGACTAGAGAGATGTTTCAAAGAACCATGAAAGGAATGTCATGCTTCGTTGATTTTATGAACAAACATCCTGACCAATTTTCAGACCCACAAGTGGGAGTTGGGGAGGAGGGTTAGAAGCAGGGGCTCCTCTTGCTAAGACCCTAAGGTTGCACTCTGTACACACACACCCTGACACAAACTGCCCCTCTTGATGATCAAAACATAAAGCGGATCCCTACATTGTTGATGACCAACAGCATGGTGATCAGTATACTCAGGATGACCAGTATACTCAGGATCAATACTATGACGATTGCTGATTCTCCTATACATGACCAGCTGCAATATAATGACTTGCTCATTAAAGCAGCAGAGTGTTTTAAAATTGAGGCACAAGAAGCCCCACAGACTTTGTTGATGATATTTTAGGAGACACAAGATCAGTAACCCAGTTTATAACATTATTGCAATCAGGTCAGAGACTCATTCATCCCTCTTTGCTAACTCCCTCCTTAACCAGAGCTGTAAACCCAAGAATCGAAAAAACGTTCAAACCTGCGCCTACAGATTCCCTCCTATATTAGGGGACAACTTAAGCCAGACTTCTTGGTTGTTACAACCACAAGGAAAAGAACAGGTACCCCATTAGCATCTGCAGAGGCACCTCCTGAAAAGGAAAACAAAAAGCTATATACCCTTGACAGAAGGGTTGCTACGTAGTTTACCAAACACGTATTGCAAATACTACCTTATTGGCTAACTGCCACCTATGGGATACTGTACCTCAACAACTAGATACAGTGCCTCAACCCTTAAAGTCCCAAATCCAGCAAAGTCTCTGAGGGCAAACAAGTTGCCAACTGCGTCCTTCACAACAATTTAGACACAGCAGATAATGCTGGCCATATTATTGCTGAAGGAACACGCTTAAAGCGCCACTCTTGTTTATGCCAGTCTGGTTTTAAGCTAGAGACACAAGCTACTTTATTAAACATCCAAATTGAACCTATTGTTCTCTTTGGCAAAGCTTTAGACGATGCTCTCAAAAGGACTAAAGAGTGGCACGAGACCCTAAAAACATGACAGCAGTTCTCAAACCTTAAATACAATGGTGGGTATTTATCACATACTGTTCCTTTCGCCGGTAGGGATTCCCACACGCATCACAGGCAGGATGAAATTGGGGACAGTCCTCTTCTTGGTTTGCCTCTCAAAGTTAATCCACCCCTTACTTGTCCAGTTTTTGAAGGGGTTGCAGACCAATTCAAGATAGAGCTGCCACTGCTAGAGGCACTGCAGCCTCTAAGCAATGACGTTCCTGTCCAAGTTCCCTCCCATATCTTCCCAGTTGGAGGCTGTATTCGCCCATGAATGGGAGGGAATCATATCGGATCAGTGGGTTCTATCAACCGTGGCAAAGGGTTACGCCATCCAGTTTCTAGAGAAACCCCGACATCCTCCACTAAGACACAGAAAGAGGTCTCCACACCATCAAGAAATCATGCAGGAAGAAAGAGTCTATACTACAAAAAGGCGCAATAGAGCTGGTTCTATCTCACAAAATAAACAAGGCTACCTACTCAGTTTTTTTTCTAGGGCCAAAAAAGGATTTAACTATGCACCCTGTTTTAGACCAGCGTCCAGCCCCAAACGTTTCATATGACAACACTTCAAGAAGTAATTCCCCTCGAAAAAACAAGGGGATTACATGTCAACATTGGAACGGTCAGTGGGACAATCTAGTGTTCGTTTCGCAGTGTTGGGCAAGAATTGATGTAGTAAACCTGTGGCAGACTACACAACCATTGGCCTCATGGTATTCAGTAACCCACCTTTTGGTATAGGCCTGTACTACACAAGTTGGTAGTGTGCCTGAGCAGTCAGGCTTATCTCAAGAGGGGTAAATGTGAGGTGTAGAGCTGTAGCAGTGAAATCCACAAATAAATGTATCCAAGTAACACTTGCACTCAAGGTTTCAGTTATAAATAGTTATTTATTTATTTTATTTTTTATTTATTTATTTGTATATGTTCAAAAAGCGAACTTTACAAAGACAAGTTGCTGCAAGAAAAGAAAGAAACAAAATCACTGCTACTACTCAGGGTGGGCCCCTCCGGCTGTTAGCAATTTCATGGTGTGTTCCAAAATTTTTGTGGTTGCTAGGAGCCACGATGTACGGTCTCCTCCCATCAGTCTTGGCCACCAGGTTTCTTCGTCCCACCCTCTGTCGTCCCCGATTAGATGTTTGAAGTAGGATGCTCTCAGAGTTACAGTTTTTGGACAGACCAGCAGCAGGTGTCTGATTGATTCAGTCTCCGCTGCGCACAGGCGGCATGTGCTTGAGTCCACTAGTCCTCTGATGTACCGGATTTCGTTGGTCTCTAGCAGATTCAATCTTATCCTCAGGAGCGCGTATCGAGCCCCCCTGCTGGGGAATTTTTGCAGGTAGTTCATCGGCTCGTTGAGTTTGTTGACACTTGGGGGAAGGTGAAGAAGAAGTTTGTTCTTAAATGCTGTTTCTTGGGTTTGAATCCAGTCTAGGTCTTTTAGTTTCTGATAGACTCTCGTGGGATTGGTGCTGAGATCGAAATCCGAACACTCCACCGACTCCAGTTGGGCCTTGTTGAAATCTTTCCAGTCTGTCAGCATCTTCACCTTACCAGAGTGGATTTCCTTGTTGAGGAGACCATAGATGTGATCGCTGTCGTCCGTTATACCTTTCCTGTATAGCCTGAGTGTGTTGATATTTACCGTTGTCTTTAAAGACAGGAGGCTCAGCTCGCGGCGAATTGCAGCGGTGGATGTAGATTTTGGCAGGCCAAACACCGACTTCCAAAACAGGCCTTCTAGATACTGCCAAGTTTTTGCTGGAATCGATGGCATGGCTTCAGCCCCATAGGTGATAGACGGCACAACTTTTTTCCTGTAAAATTCTAACACTGGGATACAGGAAAATTTTCCGAATTTGATGTCGATTGCCTTTCCTTGGGAAGCCAACTTCTTGGTTTTGTTGAGGAGGGATGCCTGCATAGAGGTCTCAAGTCTCGAGCTGTCAATTGGTACACCCAAGTATTTATATTCGGTAACCCTTTCGATCTCGTGTTCCTCTAGCCATGTGAATTTGTCAATGGTTTTTTTGTGCCCAGCTGCCATTATCAGAATTTTTGTTTTTTCTTTATTTATTCTTAAGTTGTTTTCCTGCATGTAAACGAGGAGATTGGAAAGCTGCCTCTGGAGGCCAATCTGTGTCTGATCCAGTAAGATGAGATCATCGGCGTACAAGAGATGGCTTATTTTGACCTCTGCAACTTGTAGAGGAAAGGTGCGTGTCAGGTCTTCTGATAACCCGAGGTCACCGATGTAGGCCAGAAACAGCGCTGGAGCCATGGGGCAGCCTTGTTTTACCCCCGGTCTGTCGAAATTTCTCCTGATAAGTTCCCCCTTTGTGACAGTCGGACCCTTAGGGTGGTATCCGAGTGTAGGGCTTTAATTGGCTGCAAAAGTTCCTGGGGGCAACTCCACCCTTCAAGTTTTTGCCATAGTCGGTTCCGGTCCACTAGATCGAAGGCCTGGGAGAGGTCGATGAAGGCAACGAAAATTCGAGGTTTCCCTTCCCAGACCTTACTTTTTAGGGTGCTGATGGTTAGAATGATAGCCGCCGTGCCCATCTTCTTTTTGAATCCAGTTTGAAACTTGTCATTACACGGGGCCAGCTCTGCCCAAGCTTGAAATCGTTTCAGGAGCAGGCTCCCATAGACTTTGCCAATACAATCTAGCAATGCGATGGGACGATAGTTTAGCGGGTCTGTGATGTCGCCTTTCTTATAAATCGGGACAATGATGGATTTGGTCCATGAAGGCGGCAGGGCTTTCTGCACCGCGCATTTTGTGAAGATCGACGCGATCATCGAAGCCCATTCAACTGGGTTTGCTTTCAAGTCTATGTTGGAGATGCCGTCCGGGCCCGCAGCTCTCGAGATCTTTAATTTTTTGATTTGGTCTCCAATTTCAGCTTGATCGTTCAGTTTTAGCCAGTCCGTGGCCAACTGATTGTCACCCACTGCGGCCTCTATTACTGGGGAAGTTGTTGCTGGTGCTTGGAAAACTGTGGCAAAGTGAGAGATCCATTTTTGCTGGGCTATGGCGTTGATTGTTAAATTGTTGAATGAAGGGGCCGAAGATTTTAACAATGACCAGAACTCCTTTGCCTTGTTTCCGCAGATGGCTTTTAACATGCATTCCGCATCCTGCTGATAAAGCTGGTGGCGGTGATTTTTTACCCTGTTTTTGTAGGATACTGTTGCCACCCTTAGTTGATCTTTGTTTTGGGGCTGGTTTCCCAGCTGTCTCTTCAACCTGCGAAGCTCAAGCCTTTTGGCCACAAGAGCAGCATCATAAGAGTGTTTAGGTTGAATGAGCGAGGAAGACTGCTGGTTGGTTTTCGACCTATATTGTACCAGTAGATGAACGTAATCCAGATTTTCGATGCTCTCGGTGTTCCCCTTGCGGACATATTTGGCCTGCAGGGCTGAAACTGCTTGTGCTGTCAAGTTCAATCGATTTCCGCGCTGGTTTGTTTCCACTGCCAGAACATACGGCGCGGGCTGTGAGAAGCGGGTAGCCAATGACATCGTAAGCTGATTGTGGTCGCTGGCTGTTGTTTTGCGTACTTCATAGGCTTTTACCTTCCCCACAAGTTGTCTTGATGTGTAAATGTAATCAATAGTGGCGTTAAGGAGACCCTGTTCCCAAGTTGGCAAACGATGTACATTCGGGAAGACCGAGTTCAAGTTTACCAGGTTTCTTGAGGACATTAGGGACGCCCAAAGGTGCCCTCTTTTTGCTGCTGGCGTCAGGTTTGAAACTTTACCCGGTTTTATGATTTCCTAACTGCATTTGACGTTTAGATCCCCACAGATTATGATGGCTAGGACCTGGTGCGTAGCTTGAATATCATCCACCAGGTTCTCCATCATCGTTAGGTAGGATTGTGGGTTTATAGCAGCCGGATTCCAGTACGTGTTCACAATCGCGATTTGCGAGGGTCTGGAATAGGAGTTTTCAACCCAATCAAGTAGAACTGCCAAGATCGAAAGGTTGGATAGAAGTGTGGCCTTGTGTTTTAGGCCAGTTCCCTGCCGATAGGCCGTTAAAAGGCCCGACGTCGGGCGACCCAGAAGCCCTTTAATAGCTGGGGCCAATATTATGTCATAGCCGTCCAGCGCAGGTGTTTGGACCAACCAAGTCTCTTGTAAACAGATGATATCGAATGATGCTAAATTTGCATCTCCCGTCGTTGTAAGGTTTAAGTGGCCGCGGGAAGTGGAGGGGTGTTATTTGGTGGTCGACCGTCGGACGATCTGGAAGCCCTTCCAGCCGACCTGCGGGTTGCTATTTATTCGTTTGGGACAACACCTTGGGAAGCCATGCCCACAACCCCTGTCGTTTGTCGCTTTGCTTTGCCTTGGAGGATCCCGCTTGTGGTGGTGTTCTCGTGTTTGTCCCGGTTCTCTGCACTGAATGCTGTATCAGGTCCCCTTCAGGTGATTTACAGTTTTTCCTGGGGGACCTAGCTGTCTGGCGATCAACCGTTTTGGTCAGCTTGAGCAACCTTGGTTTGTCCCGCCAGTGTTGCGCGGGAGTGTCTTGAGGCTTTGCGTTGAGGGTGTCCCCGGTTTGAACTTGTCTCGCGCTTCTTTTACGTTCTCGTCCCTTCTCCTTTCCGATGGTTTTTTCCTGTTGGACTGAGTTTTTCTCGCGGTGGTCCGACTCCCTTTGGTTTGAATTTGAGCTTTGGGGATTGATGATGTATCCTAGAGTGGCCAAATCCTCTTTTGCTCGCACTATTTCCCTTTTCACTCTCTCGGAAACAGTGTGGATATTCACTTTGGCTCTGTCATGTGAGTGGTAGGGATCCACTATCTTTAAATCGGGCGATTTTATGTCACAAAGTTTTGGGATCAGACTGAATAGTGGGAGCAGCCCTCTTCGGTTGAGAATTATGTCGTCCTTGTTGTCTTTGTGCTGTTTCAACTTAATTGGAGACACACTCGAAGGTTTGGTTTCCTTGCGGTAAGACTCTGTTCTTGAAGAATAATGGATCGACTGACACACCCCCCTTTGATCTTTTGAGGTAGATGATGAGGCATAGTGTTCCCCTTTCTTTACGGGGCGTTCTGACTGACGCCCCCCTGACGCGTGCTGGACCGGTGTTACACTGGGGGCCGCTTTGTTTCTACCTGCCGCGTCTCTCGCTCGGGGAGTGGCGAATGACACTGCTCTACGACCTGGCGGGCTGTTGGAGGGGCGTGTGCACCGTCGGAGTCGATTGTTCCTGCGGTCCTCCAGTGTCAGGAATGTATGCCCTTTGTCATCTTTGCTTGCGTCTTTGGTTGTTAAGATCTCCTGTAAGTTTCCCAGATCACCCAGGATTATCGGGTGGAATGGCTCCTGAGTCGCTGACCCCCCCTTCGATTGACCGAGCGGGTTGAAGGTCATCCAAATGTTGAGAGAGTTCCATTAGATCATTCTCTGCTAGGAAGTCTTCTGTGGAGCGCGAAGAAGAGACGGTTCCTTTTTGCTTTCCTGATGGCACAGCCACCGTAAGAGTTGGATTTCCGGATTTCGTGGGACTTTTATCAGCACATGTGGCTGGTTCCTTTGCTGGTGGAATTTTTTGAGTTACAGGTTTCCCTCCTTGGTTCTGTTTTTCTGCTCTTGCTGTCGAAAAGAGGGGATAGGAGCCATCCTCTAGCCTCGCAGATGGATTTCGGAGCTGGACCGTTTGCTGAGTGTCGTCCGTTGTAACGATGACCTTGTGATTGAGCAAGTTCCGAGGAGCCGGTTCCTCCGACTGACAGAGAGCGATGCTAGAGGATAGTAGACGTTGTTGTGGAGGCGGATTTGATGACTCAACTACGTTCACTGTTGGGGCTAATGTCAGACCAGGCGCAACTGTTGTGGTACCACGGTCCGCATTTAGCTTCAAGGATTTTAATTGCCCATCTAGGGCTGTGATGTAGCCTTCCAAGAAGGTCAATTTTGCAAGCATAGAGGCCTGGATCGAGGTGTGGTCCTTTAAGTTTTCATTGATGCCTTCATACAGTTTAGTGAAGGGATTTAGGGCGATTGTGACTGCTGACATTATGGACAGAAGGTCCCTTTTATTTTGGCCTGATGAGTCAATTGGAGAGCCCACTAACAGGGGGCGCTGTTTGGAGACTGGTGTTGAAGCGGAACTTTCGTTTAAGAGGCGTCTCACTACCGGTGTAGATGGTGGATCTGCAGGACCGCCACTGGTCCGGTCCAAGGATCGTGGTTTTGAAAGGTGCACCGGTGGCGCCCCTACTAGCCTTGGGCAGACCAGATGGTTGGCTTTCACTTGGTGGCGTTGTTCTTGAAGTGGAGTATCGGGCGGCTGACCCATGGGGCCGCCAACCGCCCCTTGGGCTCGGATCACCGTTTCCTGAATAAGCTGTGTCCCCTCCGTAGCTGGAAGTGTCGGGACGACTGTGATTTTCGGTGAATTTAGGTTCAATGATCCTTTCTCGCTACTCCGCGGGCTTGGGGGAAATTCTGCTGTCGGGATTCCTAAGGAAGCCGCCTTGTCCGGGACACAGTGCTCAATCGCTGGTCTAGAGAGCACTGGACCCTTTTCAGGGGCGGGCGCTGGGACCAGACGAGGTTTGCAAGCCGACTCTTGGGGGGGTTGGAGGAAGGGCCCGTGGAAGTAGGCTCGGGGCCAGGGCACCCGTTTCCAGGCTTGATGCGGGAGGGCCCGCAACTGGGCCCCCTCCAATTTTCCTTTGTTTATCCGGGGGTTGGCAAGATTTGATCGCTTCCAGGATTTCTTCATCTGTGAGGTCCTCTTGCCTGGATTTAGAGTCTGGGGCAAAGGCCTGGAAGAAGTCTGTTACAAGGCTTGCCATTGAGGGTTTTATTGACTTAGGGTTCCATGTTTTTTTTTCTGCTTGGCAGCCTGTATTGATTTTCGCGGCCTGAGGATTCAGGGCCGATTTCCTTTTTGGAGGCTCTTTTCTGATGCGTGATCTCAATTTTCTCGTGGCCAGAGACCCCCCATCCGTTCTGCCTCGTTTTTTTGCATTCGGTGCCCCACCTTCGTTTGCTAATGGAGGGTTGGTATTTTCTGGGCTGTTCGTGGGGAGGACAATAACATTGTTCTCTGGACCCCCACTGTCTGCCCGGGGGGCTGATGTAGGTAAGTTAAAGTGCACTTGTGCCTTGATTTGCAGTGTATGTTCATTCCTGAGTTGCGTCAGGCAAGCCTCTGGTCCCTGCCTCGAGAGCCCTTGGGCCCGACACACCTGGGGGTTGGATGATCCCACTGCCTCCTTGTTGGGGGGCGTGGCCACACTCGTTTCTGGGATTCCCTCCCGCATGACCTCTGCTGGGGGCAGGGGGGCGGGTCCTGGCTCCGCCCCCTGAATGGGCCGCGGCTGTTTCGGCTCGAGCGGCACCATTTGCCCAGCTGCCCCCAGCCGAATACGGGTGGTTGGTGTCGTGCTCTCCGTCTGGAATGGGCCGTCGCTGCTGGATCTCCGGCCGCTCGTTGGCAAGCACCCTCACCTGCACACGGGACTCGGTCCTCCCTCCGGAGGCCGCCGGGGCCCGGAGCTGTAGGGGGGGAGCCTGCAATTGCGAGGACACAGGCGGGCACGCTGAAGGATCCTGCGTTTGTATCCGCTGCGTGGAAACAGGTATGACCTGATGAGCTCCCTCCACTTCTGCCGTACTTGTTTGCCTTGGGCTGATTTGCGTAGCAGCGCTTTCCTCCGTAGAGTGTTGGAATATGTCTGTGCACCTTGGACAGGCGGGAGTTGTTTGTAAAGCCAGCACTTTGTTTGGTTTGTGCGACGGGATCAAATCAGGCGAGAGCTGACTTTTCACGCAGCGGTTTTGAGTTTTTATGGCGTTTCGTGCAAAAGCACTTCTGAGCAAGCGACTCTCGTCTGCTTCCCTGGGGTCCTGTTCGAGATCCTGTGGGAAACCAATGTCCGGCGATTGCGCCATTTCAGCCATGCACAGACTGCCAAAGACTGCACACTCGCAGCCACACTCCGCGGCCCGCTCCGCGGTATGGAGTGGGTCTTGTAGAACCACAGCAGTGGTAGCACCTCCCAGGAACAGTAGAGAGTGAAGAGTGACTGCCAAAGACTGCACACTCGCAGCCACACTCCACTTTATTTATTCAATATCAGTTTTTAAATGAGGATTCTTTAAAAAGGGCTATATATGTAATAATCAAATATACTTTAAAATACTTTCCCAGAATCAACTCAAAGCTAGTAGATACTCTTTAGAGATGCTTCTTACACACTTCCTACACCCTGAGGTGACTGCACTAACTAAGATAGTAATGGCATTTATATATCACTTGTACACTTTGTAGATTCTGAGGTTTGTAGAAAGGAAAGGGTAAGGGAAGGAAAAAGGCTAACAGGTTCTCAGAGCATGTGCGCACTTAAATCTTCCAATGAAGTCTAGATAAAAAACATTCCCAGCAATAATAGTTAAAAGCCAAGTTATCACTGTTAGGCAAAGTTTGTATGCAGTACCCTCTGGGAACACTACAAACAACTATGACTACAGGTATAGGCAACTCAACCTTTGGTATAAGCTTGTACTACAGTTTTGGTAGCGTGTTGAGCAGCCAAGCTTATCTCAAGAGGGGAAATGAGAGCTGTAGTGGAGTTACACAAAGATTCACAGTTACAGGTATTCAAATAAACTCTTACACAAACGATTCATAATTTATCAGTCATTTAGAAAACAATCATTACAAGGAGGCAATCATACAATAACACACAAATATACTTCAGTACTGTACACTCTAAGTTTCAAGACCCTTTGGGATGGCCCACAGACACAACCTACACCCACAGGTGACTTTAGTAACAAGGGTGCTGGGGACATTAATATCTTACTGTTGGCATTCAGAATACTTGTCAAAAGGAGTAAAAGGCAAAGGTTATCAGAACGTGAAAGACTACAGTTATTCTTACTCAGTGTAAATACTGAGTTGACCAGAAGAGTCAATTCAATTCAATAGGCTAGGCCAAAGCCAATGGGCTAAAGTCTTGGATAGGATACAGCGGTTCTGCTAAGTAAACGAAAAAGTCTCTGCACATGTTTTTAGAAGTAGTTTGTAAAAAGAATCATCATATGTAAGTTCTGTCTTGTTTTACAGTACCTTACAATGAAGCAAAAGATGCAGCTGATGACTTCTGTTACTGACAGTTCCCGCAGATCTCACTGTTCCTGGGCCTCAGTCGTGGGGACAAGAGGGAGGACGTCAGGGGACTCCTGCACTGGGACGGTCAAAAGCTCGCAAATGGCAACTGGCAAACTTCAATTTCAGTGGCTGTTTCGTGTTTCAGCTACCGCACTGGTAAAAACGCTGGTCCTGGCTGTCAAGGTGAACAGTCCTTGCTTCCGCTTGGCTGAGGGGGGTCAGGCTCGGTCAGTCCGACGTTGTGGGAGTCTGGAGGATCTTCCAAACGCTTTCAGCCAGCTTACAAGCAACGCACACAATCTGGTGTCCATCTGCCTGGCTCTACGGTTTCCTGCAGCACTCTGAGGAAATGCAAGCAGCTTCGAGTTGAGTATCCAGGTGGCTTACTTGGGAGTTGGTTGGTCCTACCAACTCAAAGGGAGAAGTCGTCCTTTGCAGGGCTTCTCTGTCGATGCAAACTTGGCGATTCGGACCTGCAGCAGAGCTTCACCGGGCAAACCAACAGTTCAGGAGTTGCAGCAGCCGTCCTCTTCAAGGTCTTCTTCGGTTCCTTCGTCCAGTGGTCTACTCTGCCTTCCAAGCCAAAAGACTCGTCTATTATTCAGTTCTCTCCCATTCATTCCAGCCCAGCTGCCACTCACCCAGCAAAGTGGCTGTCCTTGCTGGACAGTTAGCCAGCCAATCATCACAGAGTGCATTTGGGTTTCCTATGAGACTAAGCTCTTGGAGTTTCGGGCACCTCCCACACTTCCTGCCCACCCCAGACAATGGAGCCAGAGGCGGTTTCGCTCCTGAAGCCTGCCAAAGGCGAATGAACAAAGAGACCAAACCTGGTTTGGCGCGCAGAGAAAAACTCTAGAAGGACCTGGCATGGCAAAAAAAAAGAAGACAGGTAACCATTTTAGCAACGATGGCTGGGCGCCATCTTGTAAAACATGGCTCTCGCGATCTAACATTACCGGAGCTACGACTAGTTTGTGGTTGGGGTAAAATCATGGTAGTTCGTTGTAAAACCACTGCCACCGGCCATTCTGAGAGGAAAGAGTAACATTTGAATGCTACATGAGTATCTAGACACAGGGGATACTAAGTAACCCCTCCAGCACTCTATTGTAAGATAGGGTGTGCTGGGTCTAGGAATTTAAAAGACTAGTAAAGTCAATTTCACTTTACTTACTCTGGGATCAGTAGTTTATCCTAGAGAAGGTAGGTAAACCTATGGGAAAGCCTGAAAGGCTTCCCTATGTCACTGCACTGTGGGTGCTGTGCGACACAAATGAAAAAAGATGATGCCTATGTAGTTGGTTAGACTCCCTAACCAAAGGAAACAAAAAGGTAAAACACATATCAAAATACATGAGAGAGTGGGGAAAAAGGGTCATACTCTCTCGAGGTAAAAAAAAATAAAGTCCTCAAAATCCAGCAAAGTTGCTGGGGGTCTCTAAGGTAGAGGGAATTATCACATGTTTGAGAATTCTCCCTAACAATCACCTAAGAAGCCTAACAATCACCTAAGAAGGACAGTAAGTATCAGTCAAATGGACTAGAAGAGTCTGCAGGGAGGCAGGACAGCCAAAGTCAATTGGAGCACAGTCTATGGAGCTGAGTCACTTCTTAGATAGCAAAGGTCTTGCACAAAGTTAGAGACTTTCTTGAAGAAAAAACACTCTAGGGCCACAAGCTGTTACACTTGTGAAGGGTAGAGCTGAAATGAACTCTAGACAATGAAGCTACTGCAAGTCTCAACTGAGAAGAGCAAAGCTAAAGTACCCCAAGTTGGAACAGTACCTTTGGTTAGAAGAAGAGTGGTCCAGCTGGCTTCTGTCTGGTTGCAGCAACGCAGATCCTGGGTACCTGGGCCGCAGTTGTGGGGAGAAGAGGGAGGATGTCTGGAGGACTCATGCAGCAGCAATTCAGAGGCCGGCAGCAGCTACGGGCTCTTTTCAGGTCAGCAGCACTTTGCGTTTTCAGCGCTCGGTAAATAGCGCCAGTATGGATCTTGGATACCGGTTGGGCTTTCTTCAATCCTTGAGACCTGCACTCTGGCGAGGGGACTCAAGCTCTGGTCGTCCTGCTTCTGGAGGGCCCTGGGGAGACTCCTGAAACTTCTGGCCGGATCACAGACGTTGCACTTGACTATGGATTTCTCAACCCCTGGCACTCGGTTACAGCAGCAGAAAAAAAGTACAGCCAGTTGGGGAAGATGGTCCAGTGGAGTTTGTCTTGGGGTTAGTTGGTCCCACTAACCCAAGGGAAGAAGTCGTCCCTTCCGGAGCTTCTCTTGTCGATCAGAAAAAGGAGTTTTCAGCACAGCAGCAGGGCTTCACCGTGCAATTCAAAGGTCCAGGATGATGCAGCAAGCTTCGTTCACGGTTTCTTCATCAGGTTGTTCTTCCCAGTGGTCGACTCTGTCCTCAGTCCCTAAACCCTCTCCTTTTAATCAGGTTTCTCCCATTCATGCACAGCCTGGCTGTCACTCAAACAGCAGGGTGTACTGTCCTAAAAGGACGGCCAGTCAGCCAATCAGGACTGGGTGCATTCAGGCATTCCTAAAGACAAAGGACAGGGGAGTTTCGGAGCCTCCCTAACTTCTTGCCCTTCCAGATACACTGGAGCCAGAGGTGGGTTTCAGTACTGAAGCCCGCCAAAGGCAAAACGAACAAAGGGCTCAAACCTGCCTTGTCACGCAGAGTTAAACCCAAGAAAGACCTCTCAAACAGAACATGGCGAGAAAAAAGACTGAGGCCACTTTGACAAAATGGTCACCCAGGGGTGGTATACTGCAGCTGAGGATTCAGCCTGTGGTAGAAAAGCACAATGGTAGGAACATTAAACCATTTAAAGTAGTCAGGGTAACATACAAAATGTTACATGAGTAGGTAGGAAAAGGGGCTACTAAGTAACCCCCTAGCACTCCACATAAGATGGTGTGTGCTGGACCTACAAAGAGAAAAGGCAAGTAACGTAAATTTCTTGTGTGAACTACTGTTTCCAAGAATAGTAAAGTGAAAAGATATTTAAACCTTATGAGAAATCTAAAGGATTTATCTGTGACACTGCACTGAAGGTGCTGTGTCGCCATACAAAAAGTAGATGCTTATGGAGTTTGTCAGACTCCAAAAGCAAAGGAAACACATAATCCAAATCAGGTTAAAATACATGAGAGAGTGAGAAAAAGGGCCCACTCACTCCACGGTTAAAATTAAAAAGTCCTAAAGTCCAGCAAAAGAGCTGGAGGTCTCTAACATGGGAGGAATTTAGCACTGAAATGAAAATTCTCCCTAACATGCAGCCCTTAGTACAGGCTCTTCACTGGTGGTCCAGAGACAATATGTTAAAAGGGAATCCCTGTTGCAACCCTCCAGTGGAGGACCCTTTCACAACAGATGCCTCACTCTCAGGATGCGGAACAAGCACATTACCTTCATCACACTTTGCATGGCGTGTGGACACAAACAGCAGCAAAGAATCTCATCAACCTACTAAAATTGCTAGCAGTCCGCAAGGCCCTACAAGCTTTTGAACATCACTTGGCAGGTCAAACAGTTCTAGTCCCCACAGACAGTACCACCTCCATGTTCTACCTCAACAAGGAGGGGTGGGATACACTCTGTCTGTCCAGGTTAGCCCAAAAGATTTGGAAATGGTCTCTCCAACGCAACATTTTATTAAGATCTCAACACGTTCCAGGGCAACACAATTCACTAGCAGACAACTTATGCAAAAATCTGTAGCTTCCCGCACAAGTGTCAAATTCATGCAGATATTTTACACAATGTCTTTGCCCAATGGGGGCAACCAGACCTATATCTGTTTGCAACTCAGCGAAACGCACAATGCCCAGACTTTGCATCCAGGTTTCCACAAAGTCCAAGGGAAACACCCTGTGGATGAACAGGTCAGGGAAATTTGCTTTTCCTTTCCCCCAACATCACTCCTCAACAAGATGGTTCACAAAGTGCACCAGGAGCAAGTCTCTCTGATCCCAATAGCACCAATGTGGGCTCGACAACCATGGTTTCCACACCTACTCAAACTTCCGTGCCCATATGACATGTTGACCTAACTTTCAGTGGAGTTTTCCTAAAGTCCCACCTGGAGGTAAGACTTTAGTAAGCTATCCCAGGGGTTTGTAGATCCCAAACTCTTAGCATCAGTCTGTACTACTCATGGACCTTGGTAGATTGGCAGAGCAGTCAGGCTTATCTTAAGAGGAAGACGTGAGCTGTAGGTATGTACACTGAACCCAGTCAGTAATGCACATCAAAGAAACACTTACACATGAACTTTATATTAAAATATAGATTTCTCCAGCATGGGGTCTGACATGGATTCACATGCTCATGAATATTTCCCATCGTCAGGCTGGGAATCCTCAGTAAAAGAAAAAAGTTTCACTTTCACTTGCAAACTGTATTTCTCCTTTAAACCAATCACTGTCCTCCTAGGTCCTCCTGCCCCATCCAATGACAGTCCTCTCCCTAAGCCCCTCCTCTGCAGCCATCTTCAGATTTATACCACACGCTTCAGTGTTGGGCGTCCTCGTGTTTGCTCTCTGGGCTATTTGTACATTTTTCTGTGGTTTTCGACACAAAAAAGTTCTATTTTTGTTTCTAAGGATCCTGTGTGCTCTCTTCTCCATCTGCCGACAGCGGGGATCCGTTGTCGGTGAATTTCAGCACCCCTCAAGGGCGAAGATGGTCGAAGATTGTAGAAGGCCATTGGGCCTACTTGGCTCTCTCTGACCATGACGGAAGAGAAGGAGGGGGAAGGTCCCTCTACAAGCCCTGCACCAAATGCGAGCTATGGAACATGTTTGTGTTAGGACAAGCACCTGCAGTGCCTCTACTGCCTGCACCCGGACCACAAGGAAGTGGAGTGAGAAATTTGCCTCAGGTTCTCCAGAAGACGACAGGGACAGGCACAGTAGACGGGTGGTGTTGCTCAACACCAAGCATGGCCTCTGGCCCGTGCAGCAAACAGGGTCACACCTCACCTGGACCGGCCAGTCCGAGGAGTGGTCTTCCAAGTCCTCTGAGGGCGCTTCATCTGTGGGTGCCCAAGATGAGGGCAAGAACTTCAAGTCTGAGTCCA
The DNA here is from genome assembly GCF_040938575.1 of Ambystoma mexicanum. Taxonomy (NCBI): domain Eukaryota; kingdom Metazoa; phylum Chordata; class Amphibia; order Caudata; family Ambystomatidae; genus Ambystoma; species Ambystoma mexicanum. The sequence goes on along the minus strand of NC_090923.1, from coordinate 545,239,194 downwards.
CCGGGTACGCCGCAGAAGCGGGTCACAAGATGGATAGGGCGCGATCGACATCAACATCTACCCTTGCTAAACTTCAGGAGAAATCCAAGAAGCCGCGGACGGAGGAGACGGCCAAGCAGGCCCAGTCGGTGCAGGATAAGACTGAGTTGGAGACCGCTGCAGCTAGGGGCGCTGACCCTGCAAAGGTAGCCAACTCAGGTGTCCCAAGGCGCGACACCGCCGCAGTGACTTTAGCAAAGTCTGCTGGCACGCCGGAAAGTGGGGGGGGGGGGAGAACCAGCTCAGGCCCCTGTTCAAGACCCTCCGTGTGGGTGGTGGAAGCGGGAGGGATGGGGGCTGAGGGAGGGGGGGATCTCGGAGGCCCCGAAACAGCCATGGAGGTCTCATCCATGGACAATGAAGACTAGGAGTCCTTGCACATGATTCACAAGAACGTTGAAGTGGACGACGGCGCAGGGCCTCATTTTCCTATTTCGCCTTCTCAGCCGGAGGACATTTCCTTGGATATTCTGTCGACCCTGCACACCTTGGTGTCAATGCCTCTGGCACCGGGGATACCCCAGGTCCCCGATCACCCTCCAGCAAAGAGGAAGCGTTATCAGACGCCCCCATTTCAACCTCTGCCACCACGTCGGGTACCTTCTCCCCCAGCAGACTCATGGACAGATATGGCCACAACAACAGACACTGACGAGAATATCGTCGCTGCAGGCAGCAAATCACCACATTTGGATGCTCCATACGGGGTGTCCCCACCGGATGAAATGGGATGCTTCCACTCCATGAACTCAAGAGCCTCCGAGCTATTTCAGCTAGTGATCGAGAAGGGCTCCTTGTACCAGAGGCGCAACGCCAGGAGAAAGACGGTCATGGCGGTACCCCTTCTAGATGAAGTTTGGGAAGAGCGCCTTGCCCTCATGAAGAACCCTTGCACGGCTCCAGCCAAACGGGATCGGCTGGAGAAGAAGTATTGTGTACCGAACTGCGCACCCAAGTGCCTGAGGTTGCAACCATCGCCTGATTCGGTGGTATCAGCAGCCGCGAGGAAACGGTCGGCCAACCCGCCCTCGTAGTCTTCGGTCCCTCCAGACAGCGAAGGGAAGAGGATGGATGCCATGGGAAGGAAGGTGATTTACACCACAGAGTCCATTATCAAGACGGTGAACGCACTAATGATCCTAGCCAGGTACAACAGGGAGTTGTGGTACGAGCTGGGGCCTAGTCTGGAGTTCTTCCCCGACGATAATAAGATGGAGGCAATCGCTCTCTTCCAGGAAGGGGCGGTAGCGTGTGATCACGCCATCACATTGGCATTGGATGTCGCTGACGCGGAGTCTGCCTTCGTTGCAAAGGCTTATTGAAGGCCATGAATTTCTGCCAGGAGGTCCAAACAAAGGTGCTGGACATGCCCTTCGACAGAGATAACCTATTTGGTAAGGTTGTCGACGAGTCCCTCCAGGCCATCAAATTGAATATGGAGACGGGCCGTTCCCTGGGCACCCTCCAGCAGCACTGTGTTGTGACCTTAAGTGGGGTTAACAGGTTGAAAGGATACACTGGATGCTAGGGGATCTTCAATGTTGATTTAATCAGATGATATCAGGAGATTACTTAAGTCAGTTACAGGATCAGGGACGCCCATTGGCTCCCACCACCCAGGCTACATCATCGTCAACTGTCCTGGGTGGAATCTCAACACACAGCATTCCACTCAGTCATACCTCAACATTCCATTTGTGACCTTGTACATCAAGCACTCATACATACTGGCAGATAACTAAACAGCTTAACAGGAAAGAGGATATCAATCTTAACACACTGCTCTACTTTTCGCTCCTCCAGGGGGGAAGTAGAGCAGGTCTTCAAAAAGTTTCCCCACGTCGTATTGTCGGCCTTCCATATCCATATCCCGACTCAGGAAGCTTACAGAGGCCGTTCCTAGGCCTACGGTAGCAGAGAACAGCGTTGCCCTCGCCAGCAGGGCAGGAAGCCGGCGACAAAGCAAGCCTGAACCGGCTTGGACGTCGGGCCCCCACTCGTACACTCTGGTGGAAGACCGGCTGACTAGGTTTGTCAGTGAGTGGAGAAAGATCACCACCGACGATAGGTGCTGCATGCTCTCGCCCAAGGACATACCCTGGAGTTTCAGCGAAGATGTCCTCGGATCTCTCCATTTGCCCATCAGGGGCAGCATATCCCTCGGCTCCTGGAAGAGGTACGGGTCATGCTGCAAAAAGGGGCGATAGAGCTAGTTCCCCAGTGACTCCGGGCTCCGTAGTCTATTTCATATACTTTCTGGTCGGGGCTGGAGGCCCATTCTAGACCTACAACGTCTAAACAAATACCTCGAGTCCCAAAAATTCAGGATGATCATGTTGCAACACGTGCTCAGCCAACTGGAAAGAGGAGACTTCTTGACGCTGCTGGACCTGGAGGACGCTTACTTCCATGTCCCCATTCACAGGAAACATCGAAAATGTCTGTTTCGTGGTGCAAGGACAGCACTACCAGTTCAAGGCTCTACCTTTCAGACTAAAGTCAGCTCCAGAGTGTTCACAAAATGCCTGGCACCAGTGACTGCCCATCTACACCTTCAGGGAATACACGTATAACCGTACATGGACGTCTGGCTGATTCGCGCCCGTTTACGGGAGCTAGCCGAGGGGGACACAGAGGCAACCATCCGGCTACTAACGGATCTGGGATTCTCTGTCAACTATCCAAACTCCTACTTAATGCCCTCACAGAACGTGCTGTTCCTAGGTACCAGACTCAATATGGTTTCTTGCCTTGGGTCTCCCTCGGAGGAGAAGATAGAAGCCATTCTGGGGGAGGTGCAGCGGCTGTCGTTGACTAAGACGGACACGTTGTGGGGCATCAAGTCGTTGCTGGGCATGATGTAGTAACCCTGTGGGAGACTGCGCCAGTCTTTTCCTCTTGGCAATAGATACCCAACTATTGGTATAGGTCTGTACTACACAAGTTGGTAGAGTGACATAGATGGTTCACAAATGACAAGTATTCAAATAACACTTATACTCAAGGTTTTCTAGTAAAATACATATTTATTTTAAGTCAGTTTTAGTAAGCCTTCTTTAGAAAGGGGCAATTGGCAACAATAAAAAATATACTTCAAAACCACTTCCTCAGATTTAAGATTAAGTAAGCAGATACCCTTTTGGGATGTAACGCACATTTCTTACACCCTCAGGTGACTTCAATTGCTAGGACAATGTGAACATTAATTTATCACTTATGACACTTAAATACAATACTGAGATTTGTGGAAAGGGAAAAAAAATTAGGGAAGGAAACAAAGGTTAACAAGTTCTCTAGTAACTTGTGTACCACCTATGAGGGCTAGTTAAACAAAAAGTCAATGGGTCAGAAGGGTCTGCAGGGATCTAGGACAGCCAATGTCAATTGAACGGAGCCTGGGAGAGCAGAGGCATTTCTTGTAGATGGCAAACAAGTCTGGCACAATGTTATTTAGAGAGTTTGTAGAAAAGAATCACTGTTGGGCCACAAGCTGTAAGGCTTGTGAAAGCACATCTGCAAACAGCTCTGCAGAAAAGCAGCTACTGTAAGTCTCCAGTGAGTCAGACAAGTACAAATCAAAAATGTAAGTACCCCTTTACTTAGGCAGTACCTTAGGTTGGAAGAAGAGGTTCCAGCTGGCTTCTGTTCCTGTTGCAGTCTTGCAGATCTTGTGTTCCTGGGCCTCAGTCGTGGGGACAAGAGGGAGGATGTCTGGGGACTCCTGCACTGCGGTTTGAGGTCGGCGGCAGCAAAGGGCTCTTTCCAAATCAGCAGCACTTCGTGGTTTCAGCTACCGGTCAATAGCACCACCGCAGTTCTTGGACACATTGTTTGCCCCCTTGCTTCTGGGGTCCAGCACCCTGTTGAGGTGGCTCGGGCTTGGATCGTCCTGCTTAGAGAGAGTCCTTAGGATCTTCCTGGAGCTCGGCGTCCAGTTTAAAGACAATACACTCGTTTCTGGTGTTTCTGACCCCGGCACTCGGTTCCAGCAGCAGCAAGGAAGTACAGCCAGCAGGGAGAGTGGTTCCAGGCAAGTTCGTCTTGGGGTCGATTTGGTCCCGCCAACCCAAGGGAAGGAGTTTGTTCCGGGCTGCTCTAGGCAGAATTGCATGCTGTACCATTTGGGAACAACACACACAATTAGGACTGCAGGTGTAAGCCAAACCAACCTTTGGTATAAGTCTGTACCACACAGTTTTCGATGGCGAGCTGAGCAGCCAGGCCTTATCTCAAGAGCGAATGTGAGCAGTACAGGATGTTACACAGAGGTCTTACAATCACAGTGGTTCAAGTATGATATGGCATTTATAACACGCCTATACACGTGTTTCTTGGTAAAACACATTAATTTATTACACAATCATTAAGAAAACATTTCACTAGAAATAGGCAACTTAATAGTATGCACCAAAATACTGCAATACAAGACAAGCTTTTTAGACAGTTTGAGCTCCCCTGAAACAGGAGCCAAATGGCAGTTTAGTTACTTAGAAGTGAGCAAAAGGCAGAAGGTAAGTAGAATAGACCACATATACTTGTTAGACAGTGCAAATAGTTTCAGTTCACCAGAAGAGTTCAATTCAAGTCAATAAGCCTAGGCCAAAGTCAATGGGCTAGTGTTCTGGATAGGAAAGAGCAGTTCTGGTATCAAACAGTAAAGCCTTTGCAAAAGTTCTCCGAAGTAGTATAGGCGAAACAGAATCATTTGTTGGGTCACAAGCTGATGAGGCCTGTAAGTTGGGAAAGTTTCCCGAACTTTCACTGTGAGAGTGGCGATCTCACAATCGGGTTGGAACAGTACCTTAGTATGAAGAAACAAATGCAGCTGAAGTCGTTGGTTCCTGGCAGTTCCTGCTGATCTCACCGTTCCTGAGCCTCAGTCGTTGGGACAAGAGGGAGGATGTCGGGGGACTCCTGCACTGTACGGGAACGTCAGAAAACGCAAACAGAATAGAGTTGCTTCAGTTCCAGTAGCTGTAGATTCAAGCACACAAGCTGGTATCCCTCTCCCTGGTTAATCCTAACCAGCCTTGAGAATGGTATCCAGGTGGCTTACAAGTTGATTGGTCCCACCAACTCAAAGGGAGTCGTCCTTGAAGGTGCTTCTCTGTCGAGATGAACTGTGCTATTCGGACCTGCAGCTGGGCCTCACCGGTCCAGGAGCTGCATCAGCTGTCCTCTTCCAGCTCTTCTTGGTTCTTTCGTTCCAGTGGTCGACTCTGCTTTCCAGTCCAAGAGACTTGCATTTTAAACAGTTCTCTCCCTTTCCTTCCAGCCTAGCTGTCACTCACCTAGCAGGGTGGCTGTCCTTGCCGGACAGTCAGCCAGCCAATCAGGCAGAGTGCATTTGGGTCTCCTAGGAGACTAAGCACAGAGAGTTTCGGCACCTCCCTTGCTTCCTGCCCTGCCAGACACACTGGAGCCAGAGGCGGGTTTCAGCACTGAAGCCCGCCAAAGACAAAATGAACAAAGGGACCAAACCTGGTTTGGCGCGCAGAGTAAAACCCAAGAAAGATCTCACAAGCAAGGAATGGCGAAAAAAAGACTGGCTATTTTGACAAAATGGGCATCCATGGGTGCAATACTGCAGCTGAGGATTCAGTCTGCAGTAAAAGCACACAATGGTAGGAAAATGTAAACCACTTCCACCAGCCATTAATTGTAGTGAGGGTTAAATAAAAATGTGTACATGAGTAGGTAGGATAAGGGGCTACTAAGTAACCCCCCAGCACGCCACATAAGATATGTGTGCTGGGCCTACAAGACAAAGGTAAGTAAAGTCAATTACTCATTACTACTCTTGGGAACAGTAGTTTATCCAAGAGAAGGTATTATGAGAAATCCAAAGGACTACTCTGTGACACTGCACCGAGGGTGCTGTGTGTCACCATACAAAAAGGTGATGCCTATGGAGTTTGTCAGACTCCAAAATCATAGAGAAACAGAGTCCAAATCGGATAAAAATACATGAGTGAGAGTGAGAAAAATTTCTCTCGCTCACTCCAGGATCAAAATGTAAAGTCCTAAAGTCCAGCAAAAGTGCTGGGGGGTCTCTAAGGTAGAGTGGAATTAGCACAGTAATGAGAATGCTCTTGAACATCCGGCTCTGCAGGTTGCAAATGCGACCCCTCCAGGAATTCCTGGATACAGGTGTCTGGAAACTTCACAGACAAGATATCGCTCAACGACGAGTTCCGGCAGGCGACAGTTTGGTGGGGCGTGCACTCCAATGTCGCCCAAGGCACGGGATTCCAGACCCCGCCATACCAGCAGACTGTCACAACAGACGCCTCCCTAGAGGGATGGGGAGCGCACACTGGACGTCTGTACACCAGAGGCCCTGTGGTTGCCAGAGGAGAAGGATCTTCATATCCCCATCCTGGAGCTACAGGCAGTGTTCTGGGCCCTCGGGTCGTTCCTCCCATCTCTGAAAGGCAAGGTGGTGAGTATCTTCACGGGCAACACCACCACCACCACCACCACCACCACCACCATGTTTTACATCAGGAAGTAGGGGGGCACTCGATCCCCGGCGCTCTCCAAGGAAGTGCAGGACTTGTGGCAGTGGGCTGTCGGACAGGGGATGTTCCTCGTCCTTTTTCACCTGGCGGGAGTGAATAACCCCATCGCAGACTGCCTCAGCACGGAACTGCCTTCCTGCCACGAGTGGGAGCTTCGTCAGGATCAGGTGGAACCTAGCTAAAAGACAGTTTCGTAGCAGCTAAAAGTCTTGCAAAGCAGTAGAAACCAAACGTTCCTTTGGATACTTTCTAGTCTCTAGGAAGGAAGATACAAGAAGTCTTAACCAACGTTGGAGACCCTGTTAAAGGACTTGCAAGGGACACAAGCAGTGGCTTTAGTCGGAGGTAAGAGAGGATTGCCCTGTACACCTCAATGTGCACACCAATGCTCTGGAGCGTCTTTCTGGAATCGGGTAAGCAATACCTTTTTCCCCACGGTACCTTAGGTTAAACATTTTTTTGTGGTGGATGCTCCACAATGTTGCAGCTCTGGACCCGACCTCCGGGTTCCTTGGTCTGATGACTGTAAGCAGGACAATGGACCGATCTCCCAGCAGCAGTCTTGAGGGAGGATCTCTGGCACGACTTTCAGCAACTTCTCTGGACGCTCCGGTTTTGGCACCTTTTCTGCAGCACCAACAAAGGACGCGATTCGCCCTGTCAATCTTCTACGCTTCTTGCAGTCCCGCACTCTGAGGGGGTCTGGGCAAGTTGGATGTTATCTCTGGAGTGTCCTTGAGGGCTTAGCAAAGGATTGGACGGATTTGACCTTTCCATAACGATGAACTCGAATTGGGCAGCAGGTCTCCTGCTATTGGGGATCTGCAGCTCTGGAAACTCACAGGATCTCGGGAAATGGCTCAAAGTTAGTCTTGGCACTGGTTGTTCCCACTAGGCAAAGGAAAGGAGTCATCCTCTTTGGAGCTCCTCTGATGCTCAGAAAACGTGGTCTGGACAGCAGTGGTTGCTTCAGTGTAGTGTTGAAAAGGGTCTGCAGGTGTCTCTGGTAGTCTTCTTCGGTTGCTTCAGCTTCCAGTGGTCGACTTGCTTTTCACTCCAAACGCCTTACCTTTTTATACAGTTCCAGCACACACTCCTCTGCAATCTCCCTCAGCATTTTACAGAAAGGGGTGTTTGGCTGTCCAATCAGGACAGCCAGACCCCTGTGGGAGCTTGTCCTATTCAGGCACTCTGGCAGACAAAGGGCACTTCCTGCCTGCCCAGACACTCTGGTGGCTAGGCGGGGTCTCCCAAGGGTTCCAGCAAAAGGCAAAACACACACACTGACATCCCCGTCCCAGAATGGTAGATGAAGGGCTGACAAAGAACAACCACGTTAGTAATGGTGAAAAAAAAAAAGGGTGGCCCCAAGTTGATACTTGGGTGCCCCTATTGTGCACTACCAAGGCTATGGGCATAGCCTGCGGTAGATAAATCACACAATAGTAGGTAGAACACGTCCACTGCCACCAGCCATAACTAGGAGATTGTCTGTGTGACTAAAACGTCACAGGAGTGGAGAGAAGGGGGTTACTGGGATAAGGTGATGTGTGCCATTCTCTCAGACTATAACGAATTAAGAGAGATACGAAGTATCTCTCTATCCTTAAGAACTGTGGTTACTCTAGGATAAAGAATAGAATCTCAAATGAGGAACCTACGGATCTGTGTGCTGCAATAGTAAAATTCACATGCCTTTAAGAGCTATGGAGAAAAATAGACTCCATAGTACAGGTAAAATACAAAGAATAGAGTTCCAAAAGACAGAGCCCAGAAGAATTAATGAGTGGAAAAAAGGCTCCACTCATTCAAGAGTTCGGGAAAAGGTACGGAAGTACACCAAAATGTGCTGCCTGCATTCTTGGGGTGAGTATTTGTATTTCACTCAATCCAGCAGCATGTGGACTGTACCGCAAAAAAGAAAAAAAGTGGGAAGAAATGTAAATTACAATATTTTATATTTCTATTTTATTTTTTAAATTGAAACCTCCTTTGCCTTATCTGCACCTTGGCAGCACCACAGAGGCTCTTGTCCGAAATGCCCTTGGAACATCTCCATAGGCCTGCTGGCCCATTCACTGTGGCCTTGTGGAAACTCCATCATGGCCGCTGCCTAAATTGAACCAGTACCGAGTGCTTCCTGTGGCTGCTGCCCCCCTGTGATTGGCGTTGCCCATCTCCTTAACTCCAATCACGGGAGCCGGCAGGCAAACACTGGCCCCCTCCCAAGGCCCACACTAGGCCCTGTGACTGCCTCCCCCTCCCTTATTCATCCGGCGCTGGCGAGGAAAGAACAGCGTGTTAGGCAAGAATTGATGTAGTAACCCTGTGGGAGACTACACAAACCTTGTCCTCTTGGTATTCGGTAACCCACCTTTTGGTATAGGCCTGCACTTCACAAGTTGGTAGTGTGGCTGAGCAGCCAGGCTTATCTCAAGAGGGGTAAATGTGAGCTGTAGAGCTGTAGCTAAGAAATCCACAAATACAAGTAGCCAAGTAACACTTACAGTCAAGGTTTTTGGTATAAATAATTATGTATTTATTTTATAGTAGTTTTTAAATAAGCATTCTTTAAAAAGAGCAATATATGTATCAATCAAATATACTTTAAAATAATTTTCCAGAATCAACACAAAGCTAGTAGATACTCTTAAGAGATTCTTCTTACACACTTCCTACACCCGGAGGTGACTTCACCAACTAGGACAGTAAGGGCATTTATATATCACTAGTACACTTTGTAGATTCTGAGGCTTCGCAGAAAGGAAAGGTTAAGGGAAGGAAAAAGGTTAAACAGGTTCTCGGAACATGTGAGCATTTGAATCATCCAATGAAGTCTAGATAAAACCCTTTCCCAGCAATAATAGTTCAAATCCAAGTTATCACCTATGAGTGACAGTAAATATCAAAGTCAAATGGACTAGAAGAGTCTGCAGGAAGCCAGGACAGCGAGAGTCAATTGGAGTACAGTCTATGGTGCCCTGTCTCAACTGGGAAGAGCAAAGCTAAAGACACTGAGGTAAGTACCCCAAGTCAGAACAGTACCTTTGGTTAGAAGAAGAGTGGTCCAGCTGTCTTCTGTCAGGTTGCAGCAATGCTGATCCTGGGTTCCTGTGCCTCGGTCGTGGGGACAAGAGGGAGGACGTCTAGAGGACTCCTGCAGCAGCAATTCGAAGGTCGGCGGCAGCTACAGGCTCTTTTCAGGTGAGCAGCACTTTGCGGTTTCAGTGCTCTGTAAATAGCACCACCGTGGTTCTTGGATACCAGTTGGGCTACCTTCACGCCTTGAGTCCTGCACTCTGGTGAGGGGACTCGAGCTCTGGTCGCCCGGCTTCTGGAGGGTCCTGCGGAGACTCCTGGAGCTTCTGGCTGGATCACAGACGTTGCACTAGACTATGGATTTTTCGACCCCTGGCACTCGGTTCCTGCAGCAGCAAAGAAGTACAGCCAGTCGGGGAAGATGGTCTAGTGGAGATAGTTTGGTCCCACTAACCCAAGGGAAGAAGTCATCCCTTCTAGAGCTTCTCCTGTCGATCAGAAAAAGCAGTTTCAGCACAGCAGCAGGGCTTCACCATGCAATTCAAAGGTCCAGGAGGATGCAGCAAGCTTCGTTCACGGTTTCTTCGTCGGGTTCTTCTTCCCAGTGCCTGACTGTCTTCAGTCCCAAAACCCTCGCCTTTCAAGCAGGTTCCTCCCATTCATTCACAGCCTAGCTGTCACTCACAGCCAGCCAGCCATTCAGGACTGGGTGCATTCAGGAATTGACAAAAAGGTGGGTGCTATACTGCAGCTGTGGATTCAGCATGTGGTAGAAAAGCACAATGGTAGGAACATTAGACCACTGCCACCATCCATTTAAAGCAGTGAGGGTATCAAAAACGATGTTACATCAGTAGGTAGGATAAGGGACTACTAACCCCCCAGCACTCCACATAAAATGGTGTGTGCTGGACCTACAAAGAGAAAAGGTATTTTAGCCTTATGAGAAATCTAAAGGATTTTTCTGTGATACTGCACTGAAGGTGCTGTGTATCACCATAGAAAAAGTAGATGGCTATGGATTTTGTCAGACTCCAAAAACAAAGGAAACACATAATCCCAATCAGGTCAAACACATGAGAGACTGAGAAAAAGGGCTCACTCAGTTCAGGGTTAAAATTTTAAGGTCCTGAAGTCCAGCAAACGAGCTGGGGTCTCTATGGTGGGAGGAATTAACCACTAAAATGAAAATTCTCCCCAACACTCGTTCCCCCCGAGACTAAGGGACAGGAGAATCTAATCCTTACCAGGAGGGAACTCCTGTTCCAAGTCGGTTAAATAGTTTGCTGAGAACACCAGCAACCTTTGTAACCCTTGCTATGGCACTTTTTAACAAGCATTTTCATTTGCAAGCTATATGACCTACAAATACTTTTGGGTACATCGCTCTTGTTTAATGTATAGCGGATCAGGTTTATTTGCTCAAGTCACCGTCCAGGAAGTAGAGGACATTATAGTGTCCCATAAACCTTCCAGATGCCAGGGAGACGTTTGTCCGGCATCCACAATCAAAGAAGCAGCTAGGGACCTAGCCCTTTTCATCATCGTGCTAATCAATTCCTCATTTAAAACTTTCATTAAGGACGCGTGGGTCCTCCCGCTCTTAAAGAAACCTACATTGGACCTGAATATCCCGACCCATTACAGACCGATAACAACAGTCCCTTTTCTGTTAATAATCATTGACAAGGCAGCTTACCTACAGATACAGACTTACCTAGAGAGTAACAATCTTATCGGACTCCGGCAGTCTGGCTTTAGACCAAACATGGTACAGAAACTACCTTAATCAATCTGAAAAACCAAATAGAGGAGCTAAAGGACAACGGGAAACTTGCTCTCCTCCTATTACTAGACCTCTCTGCCGCCTTTGATTTGGTGGATCATAAAGTGCTTTTTAAACACTTGTCTACAGCTGCTCACTTCTCTCCAGAACCGACAGCCTGAATTCAATGCTTTCTGGATAATTGGTCTACAAGAGTTTTCTCACCTTCAGCATCAGCAGAACCAATACCTATAACGTGCGGAGTACCGCAAGGCTCGTGTGTGTCGCCCACAATGTATAATATTTTCACTAAGCCTCTGTTCGATGACTTGGATAACCAGGGTGTCACCTACACGAACTATGGAGATGACTCCCAGATTCTCATACCGATGTCTGGCGATTATGACTGACTTGGCCTTGCTGAATAAAATCTATCTCATCATTCAGACATGGATGGCCTCTCATGGCCTCTGTCTGAATGATGAAAAAACACAGCTCCTGCTCTTGGGTGCACCTGCTAGACTCAACAAACTAAATTTACACAAGCCAGTCAATGCCACAGATTTGGCGACAGCATATACTTGCAAACTAATCCACGCTTGCAAACCTTTCTTATCTGCAGACTGCTGCGTTACCTTAGCAAGAACGTTAATCCTCTCAAAATTAGACTACTGTAACGCACTCCATTTGAGTTCAAGTAAACACAATGTTGATACACTTAGCATATTACAGAATAATGCTTTAAGAACTGTGTTAAGCATTCCAGGAAGACAACACATCTCACAGGCCAGACGTAACAGTAATTGGCTCTCAGTTAAGGATAGGATACAGTTTAAAGCTGTAACCCTTATCTACAAATGCCTTACTAACGCAGCCCCCAAATACCTTCTGGATAAATTTGCCAAAAATGCATCGGCACGCCCTACCAGTACCTTGCACTTGTTTTGTCTGAAAGTCCCCAGCCACAAACTCAAAGTAGGGGGAAGTAGCTTTCCCGTCATGGCAGCTCTACTATGGAACTCCCTGCCCCCTACCCTAAGAGCTGACCCTTCCATCTCCAGCTTTAGAAATAAGACGAAAAGCTGGCTCTTTGCTCGGGATCTATAACTCTCATCAGACTGTCACTATTACTCCTACTCAGTATTCTATATTATCTGTTTTGCCATGTAAATGTGTATAGCCTTGTAAATTTGTGTTGCATATTCCTTTGTAAAATAATCTGAAATTCTTGCTGTAAAGTAATATGCAACAGTTTCATCATGTATTTGATTCTAATGACCTGTAACATTTATTCTAAGTAACCCGTAACACGCCTAGATACCTTCGGGTTGGGGGGTGCTATATAAATAAATAAACAGTCTCTCAGAAGTTGTGACAACCTCTGAACCTACAATAGGCTGCTTCCAGGGGTTCTTGGAAAGAAATTCCCGTAGTCCTAGAGGGGGCCTCCATGATAACTCACCACCTCTCACAAGAGCAGGTTGGGTCTCTGGTATCTTGACTGGAGGGGTTGTGGTCAAGCAAGGTACATGCTTCCACTTCCTCTCGGGTCCTATTTTACCTGGCTTAGAAGTTTCCCTCCTAACACTAGGATTTAAACTGAAGTCCTCATCAGAAGATCCAACATTCTTAAGGTGTTTAGCCTTAGACTTGGGTTTCCTGGTTTTCCACCAATTTTGAGAATTATCAGTTCTCACAGGCCTAGATAGGGGTCCAATTTGCCTATCCACCTCTTCCTCAGAAGCAGTGTGGGTCAAAGACTGTACAATTTGGGGGGGGCAATGATGGAGCATGGTTTGGGCTCTTATTTCCCTAATACTCTAGTCTTCGATTTGCCCTGGTTGGAGGTTAACTTACTAACGCAAGTATTTACAGTGGGGTTCTCTGTAGAGGGTCCCACAGGCTCAGAGGGGTCTCTTAAGGTTGCCTCTAGCCAATTTGGTTTGTTCCTACTGGGAGGCCTGGGGAGTACTGGACACAACTCCTAGAGTTTTTAAGTCATTCCCCAACAGGACTCTCCCAGGCACCTCATTCTGAACACTAACAGGGATCATTACTGTCATGTGGTTGCACTGAATGAGAGCTGGTAGAATTGGAACCATTTGGACAGGGCCTCCAGCAAATCTAGTGGGACCTTGGGTGCCTTAGCCACACCCTCAGGCTTGAAAAAACGTTCATCCACAACTGTTCTGCTGGCCCCAGTGTCTCTCATGGCAGGAGTGTCCTGGCCATTCACAAGAATGCTGTTAGGACAGTTTTTTCTGAAGTCCAACTAGGGGCTTAGTAAAACCATTCAACTGAGGCGGTACAATACTCCACTCTTCGTATAAGGCTGTACCATCTGAGTTCATGGTAGAGTAGACCGAGCAGACAGGTTTATTTTATGAGAGGGAGAGAGCTGTAGAATCAGTACAAATGAAATTGTAATACAAATGGTCCAAAGAAACACTGAAACACTATGTATGTAAAAATAAAGGATTTATTTAAATATAAGTAAGCCCAGATAAATCTAGGGATGAATAAGTACTAACATGTTATATGAAATCACAATTATAAAAACCCAACACTATACTTGATGGTACACAGACTAAAGTATAAACCTTATTTGGAACACCTAACTAGTTCTAGGGAAGTCAAAACCTTTTCATACACATTCAGTATAGGTCACGCCTATTCTTGGGGAGTAAAGCTAATAATGGTTACTTTTACAATTACATTCAGTAATGCCGGGGCAGTAGACCCTACTAATTGTACAGTGTCTCTCAGTACAAATCACATAAGTCAACTGGACAGTATACATTTTGTGAATAGTGGAACACTTATTCTAGGTACAGTAAAAACCTATAACTACTTTTGTGATAAAACAGCTATAAAAGGTGGATAAAACCTAAGGCTGTAATATTCAATTACAGGTGCTTTTAAGATAAGTGAAACACAGATAGAGATAAGCAGTAACTCTTGTAACTTATTTTTGGATGGCACACAGCTAACACAAGGCAAGTAAAATCCATATACCTTTTTAGCCTCACAATGAAATCCAGGTTAGATCTTTCCCAGCTATACAAGTACTTTATGTATGACTTATGAGGGACAATTAGAACCAAATAGACTCTGAGTATGCCTACAACAGCACAGGTAAAGCAAACCCTAACGTTACACTTTACTGAATGACTCAGTTATTCTAGCTAGGCAACAACCTAATACAGACTTATTCTGGACAGGCTAGCAGCAAATCAGGGGAACACTCCAGTTGGGGGACACTCATACAATTATCCTAACGGGAGTAATCTGGTGATACCAACACATTACTTTTGGGAAGAGGCACAACCAAATCACAGGAGAGAAATATACCTTCACATCCACTTTTTATTAGAATGGCAAAACAGTTTCTAAGGAAAGAAAGATGTTGACCATACTTTTTAAGAATAGTGCATCACACATCCAAGGTAAGTAAGAACCTTTGTAACTCTTCACTCTTAGAGTTACAGGTACCAACCAACTCTTTACAAATAAGTCACTTTTAAATACTTATCTTTTCTAGGCAAAAGGCCCAATCCTTTAAAAGTCTTTCCTTTATTCTTGGAGCATAAGTGTTCTCAGTGGTAGAAGGGGGTGGGTGGGGTCACTAGGATCTAGTGACTAACAGGCAGTGTCAGGATAGGTACTTAAGTAGCAAAAGTCAGCGTTCCTTCGGAAGACTGGGCAAATGGGTGAGTATTTTACTTCTAGATTTAGAAGGGGGTCCAGGGGCTTCACAGAAGACACCCTAGCAGGATTCTAGCAGTGGGACTGGGTGCACTGAACGAGAGGCCTCCCCATCACAGAAAACACCCTACAGCTACACAGAAATCCCAAGAGACTTAAGGTAAGTACATACCCAAGCCAACACAGTACCTCAGCATTGAAGACGATTTTGCAGCAGGAAGACTTCAGGATCTGCAGCCAAAAACCTGGTCAGTGGATTCCTTGTCGTGGTGACTGAAAACAGGACATTGGAAGGGACTTTGTAGCAGGGATCGACCGAGAAGGCTCTATGCAAGGTTTTCCTCGCAGCTGAATGCGGTTCTGTGGATTTGGCACCTTTTCAAGGAGCCCAGAAGAAGACAGAAAACCGCAGTTGAATTCTCGTCATTACAAAGGTCCAGCACTCTGCTGAGGGGACTCTTCGGACTCGATTTGTGTCTCTGGAGATCCACTAGGATGCCCAGGAAGTTTCAACAAGATTTGGAATTCGGAAGACTGTACCGCACAGTGGCTCGAGGACCCAGGGTATTGGGGTAGTGCAGCAACACAAGGTCGCAGCAACGTGTGGGAAGGCTCAAAATGCAGGTCTTCTTGAGTCTAGTGGGGTGCACCAGGCTCTGGGTCAGGGTCGTCGTTTCCGGAGAACCCAGTTTTATTGGAAGGAAGGGCTACAGCAGGCTCTCCGGTCGCTGGAAATCGTCTCCACCGCTTTTCCTTCATCATCCTCTTCGGTTTCAGTTCCAGTGGTTGATTTGTCTTCAGCTTCCAGGTTTGCAGTATTTAACAGGAACTACAGCACAACCTCTGCATTTTCCCCCTGCATTTTACAACAAGGGGCGAGCTGGTTGTCTAATCAGGACAGCCAGCCCCCCACTGAATTTGTCCCCATTCAGGCAAGGAGTAAGACAAAGGGCTGTGCAGTTTTGGACTCCTCCCTCACTTCCTGCTTTCACAGACAGACAAAAGCCTGGACGGGGAGTCCAGGGGACTCCCGCCAAAGATAAAAATCGCACAAAGGAATTTCCCACACTGGATGTCAGGGGAAGGAACAAGAAAGGACAAGAAACACTAAAATGGCGCGAAAAGAAGACTGGGGCCATTGTGGTAAAATGAGCACCCTTAGGTGCATTCACTGCAGCTGTGAACACAGCCCGCGGTAAAGGTGCACCAAATTAATACACGGTATCACTGCCACCAGCCATTGAAAGTATGTTTGTCCCTGTAACAGAATTTAGTTTTAGTGTGAAAGGGGATGCATTGTATCTCCCCAGCACTACACATAAGGTTGGGTGTGCTGGTTTAACAAAATAAAATGTAAGGGGGATCGAAAGATCCTTTCTACCCTTGGGAACTGCAGTTCACTCAAGGTTAGTCAGAGAAAGTTAAAAGGGGAAGCCCCTAGGGCAACCCAGCAACAACAGGCACTTATTGCCAAAATGTTGTTAGAGGATAACTTTAAAAAGACGATATGGAGAGTAAAAAAATAAAAAGAGTAAAAGATTCTGAGTATGTAGAAAAAGGTTCTCCGTCGCAGAGGTATTAAGGAAAAATATCCCACTAGTAATGCAAAATATTCTGGGGTTGACCCAGGTCAGGAAGACCATTTCTATGAAAATCTTACCCAACAGCTGTCCATGTAATACCCTTTGGCATTATCTGGGATGGAGCTATACACATCCATATTTTGGTTTTCACACAGACCCAGGTTGTTGGCTTAAAGATACAATGGCTTAAACTCCAAGGGGTTCTTCAGCCAGTAAGTGAAAGTGTGCGCTAGCCATTTCAACTTCTCCCTCAGGGATGAAGGCTAAGGAGGCAGTGTTGACCCCTGCAGGTTTACCCTTGCATCTGGGATCTTCTTTCACATGGTCTAGAGACCAAGAATTTCCCAAATTCTCTCTGGAATTGGGGTTTCTGCTGACCTCACTCTGGTTGGGCATCAGAGGGTTCACTAGACCTACCAGTTTTCCCATGGGATCTACCCTTATGTTTATGGACCTCTTCTGTGTGGTTAGAATTAGAAACTTCTTTATCCTCACTTCTGTGCTGCTTTCCCTCCTTTTTGTGAGTGGCCCCAGAATCCTTATGGGTGGCCCTGTTGGCTACCCATGAGTCAGCTGCTTGTGCTAGCTTTCTGGGATCACTTTCTTTTGGGTCAGCCAAGTGCTGTCTCGGCTTAGGAGAGCAGGCATCAAAAATAGATTCTAACAAAAAAAGATTCCTCATTCCTTCAAAGGAGTTCACTCTGTACCCCTCAACACAACCATGTAAGTTTTTCAAACCTTCACATACCCAGCTAGCCCAAGGGGTTCCATCGGTCTTTTTGAGGGTCCTAAACCTCTTAAGGTACTGGGAAGGAGTTTTCCAAAATCTGGCTTTTAATGCCAGCTTTACTGATTCATAATAGTTTATCTCAATGGCACCCAACACTATCACAGCATCACAACCATTCAGGGGGAGCCTAGACATGAGCCATGGAATTAAATCATTCCCACTGATTCATTGAAGGCCATAGGTGTATTCAAACATACCCAGCCAATCCAACACATCAAGTTTAGGTTGATAAATACTCACTGCTTCTTTGGGCAGGCGAGGCCTTGTGGGACTAGCAGACCTAGAGGACCCTGAAAGGGAAGCAGAATCAAGGGACATCCTTCTCATATCAATTTCATGTTCTCCTTTCACTTAGTTTCACCTCTTGACGTTTGGCTTCAACTTGGGCATTTAGTTTCTTGAACTCCAACTTAATCTTAGTCTTTCAAGAGAAACATATGCTGGGCTTAAATGTAGACCTTGTGGGGTCCCAATGGAAAATGGCTGAGGCATAAAGGCAGGCTGTGGCAGAGAGGGTCTCTCTTCCTGAGATTCTTCTACCTCCTCTGACTCCTCTTGCAGATTGGAGCTTGACTCTAAACTAGCATCCTCATCTTCCACCTTACTTGGGTGAGTAGGTTGTACAGGCCTACTACCCAAACTTTGGTGATTCAACAACCTTGTAATCTATTCACATTTTTTACCTTTAAGAGCCAGACCCCTGGTTTTGCACATGTCTTTCAGTTGATCTGCTGTGAGGACAATCGGGGCTGCCTCGTTAAAGTTATCCATATTTGACAAGTTACAATTGCTCAACTATTTGGTGGACCTTAGCCTTGTAGCTGGTTTAGTTGGGCAAAAGTACAGCAAATAATCAATGTAACCACTCTACGTCTATCCCACCGCCTGCCACCAGTGTTGGGCAAGAATTGATGTAGTAACCCTGTTAGGCAAGATTGTATGCAGTACCCTGTGGGAGACTCCACCAGCCTTGTCCACATGGCAATAGTTAACCCAACCTTTGGTATAAGCATGTACTACACAAGTTGATGGAGTAACTGAGCAGCCAGACTTGTCTCAAGAGGGGTCAATGTGAGCTGTAGGGTTGTAACATAGAGATTCACAGTGACAAGTATCCAAATAAACACTTACACTCAACGTTTCTTGATTAAACAATTATTTATTTCTCCAGCATGGGGTCTGGCATGGATTGACATGCTCATGAATATTCCCCGTCGTCAGGCTGGGAATCCTTGGTAACAGAAAAAAATCAGTTTCATTTCTGAACTGTATTTCCTAACAACCAATCACTGAGTTGTGGGTCATACTGCCCCCAGCCAATGACTGCCCTCTACCTAATCCCCTCCTCTAGCTGCCATCTTCAGATTTTTACCGCATGTGCAAGTGTTGGGAGTCCTTGTGCTTAGCTATCAAACTTTTACTGCGTTTTCCGCTTTTTGGAAGAGATTTACTTTATTTTTTGGTCAATCGAGCCCCGGTGCTCCATCGATCAACCTTCCGACTAATGGGGACCCGTTTTTTGCATTATTCAGCACCCCTCAAGGGCAAATTTCATTGAGTTTCTTTGTGGAGGCTTCCAGAAGGTTCTTCAAGGTCAACACCGCGTGGATCATGGCGGACGAGAAGGAATCCCCTGCTTTTCAAGATCTGTTCCGACTGCAGTCTATGGATGTTTATATGGATGCTAAACTTCCCAGTGCCTTTACTGCTTGTATCCGACGCACAAGGATGAAGATTGTGCTTTTTGCCACGAGATGACGGCTCGCACGCTGAAGAATCGGAATAGGCGCCTGAAAGAGTGGCTACAGGCCAAGGCCTCTGCACTGGGTGGGTGCCAGGAGTATGCCTCTCCCGGATCCAAGTAAGTGGAGCAGGCTTCTAAGTCCTTTGAAGGGCGCCCCTCCCGCGGGGGTGCAACAAAAGGCTAAGCACTGCAAGTCCACTGCCACCGGGAGCGCCATTGCGGCGGGCTCCTCTGCGGCCAGGGCGTGTCAGACGTTTCCAGTCAACACTCAGGATCTTCGTCCAAGAGGAAGTCAGACCATCCGGGCAAACTCAAGGTGGCTCCGGAGGCTGCCAGGGAGTAGTCAAAGTCCAGGCCGCCCTTGCCAGAGAAGACCAAAGGGGACCGAGGCTCCAACCAGCCTTCTGAGGAGGGGGCCAAACAGGACAAGGTGTCCGGATCAGTTGCGAAGGCCAAGCAGGACAAGGGGCCGGTCCTGACCGTCAAGGCCCAGGTACACCCGACGAAGGCCCCGCCTTCCATCGAGGTAGTGATGGTTCCCTTTCGAAGGCCGCTGAGGTGGACCCGCAAGGTGCACTTCCGAAGGCCAGAGTGTCCCTTCCTCCCAGGAGGGAGACTGCGTTCCAGCCCATCCAGAAGACACCAGAGAAGATGCCGGTCATCTCCCCAAGACCGTCCCCTCTGGACTCGAAGAAAGAAAGGGGGAGCGCAGAGGTTCTCCAGGGAACAGCTTCTTTCCTCAGAGGATGAGCTCACCTACCTTCAGACCATCCAGGAGGTCAATGACAAGGAGGGAAATGTCAGTTGCGCCCTACGACGAGGGCGTGACGAGGGGGACGAGGGGAACGAGGATACAGTCGAGGAAGACAGAGCCTCAGGCCGACGGGGGCCTTTGCCCTCTTCTGGCACACCACCCTCCTATATGCCCTCTGCCTCAACTGCCCCCTAGAGACTTCTCAGCAGACATTCTCTCTACTCTGCGCACCCTGGTATCTGAGATTCAGAGGAGGATGTCGGTTACCCCCCCCCCCTACAGCCCCACCCACGGCTCCCGTGCCGGCCGACCCACTGAAGATTGGGGAACCACCGACTAAGAAGAGGACCCTCCTCCTTCTTGTCACCCTTCACCACCCTCTCCCCCTCCAACTGATGAGACGGAGCCTGACACAGCGATGACTACGGGCACGGATGACTGTGGAATTGGGGGACCTCCCGTCGCCTCCTCCCAGATCGTTCCATATAGATGAGATTGGATCTTTCCATGCTATGATCCCCAGGGCATCGAGCTTTTCCAACTCACGCCAGAGAAGGAGGGATTCTTAGACCAAAGACTTGAAGCAAAGAGGAAGACCATCCTTTCAGTCCCCCTCTTGGATGACATTTGGGACGAAGGATTGGCGCTCTTGAAGAAACGTTCTACGGCCCCAGTGAAGAGGGACCGCCTGGAGAAAAAGTACAGGGTGCCAGACTCTGCGCCCAAATGTTTGCGGGCCCAACAGTCACCGGATTCAGTGGTCTCTGCAGCATCCAGGAAGAAGTCTTCGGGCTCTACGTCTTCATCTGCATCCACCCTTCCTGACAACGAGGGGAAGAAGTTGGATGCAATGGGAAGGAGAGTGATCTACTCTGCTGCGACGACCATCAAGGCCGCAAACGCCCTCGCTATCGTGGCGCGCTACAACCATGAGCTGTGGTTCAAGCTCACTCCTCTGCTAGATTGTCTCCCCGACGATAAGAAGACAGAGGCATTGGAGATTCTTCAGGAAGGTGAACCACGCCATTGCGGTGGCAACGGACATTGCAGATACTGCATTCAGCCAGATGGGTAACAGTGTTTGCCTTCTCCGCCGAGGTTGGCTCAAGGCAACCAACTTTCATCAGGAGGTCCAGACCAGGGTTTTGGACATGCCCTTGACGGGGACAACCTCTTCGGGAAAGCTGTATATGAGTCCCTATAGGTCATCAAAGCGGACACAGAGATGGCATGTGCCCTGGGCACGCTACAGCAACGATGACTGTCCTTTTGGTCCTTGGGAGGCAAGTCTACCCACTCCTCAAAGAGTTTCAGCGGAGGATCCTCTGCTTACCGTCAACCTTCCTATTCCTCGGCCCAGGAGAGCAACAGGGGCTGCTCCAAGAACTTCAGAGGAGGCCGCCGTCGTCGTCTGGGACCGCAAGGCGGCCCGTGGATCTCCAAGCAGGAATGTACCGGCCGTGACGTCGGGTCCTCCCCCGTGCACCCCGGCTGGGGAACTTCGCCAGCGCGTGGAAGTTCATCTCCACCGACCGATGGGTGCTGGACGCTCTCGCCCACAGAGACACTCTAGAATTCCAACGGAAGTGTCTGCGAATACCACCAGTGGCCCGGCAGGAAAACCACGTACCTCAGCTGTTGCTGGAGGTCTGGGCCATGTTAAAGAAAGGAGCAATAGAGTTGGTCCCACAACGGCTCAGGAGCTCTGGAGTTTACTCAAGGTACTTCCTTGTATGAAAGAAAACCGAGGGCTGGAAGCCCATTCTCGATCTGCCTGCGGCTATACAAATACATAAAGTCTCAGAAGTTCTGCATGGTCACTCTTCAGCACGTGCTCGGACAACTGGAAGAGGGATACTTTCTGTCGTCGCTGGACCTGGAGGATGCGTACTTCCACATCCCATTCACAAGGGGCGCACCGCAAGTTCCTACGCTTCGTCGTTCAAAGGGTGCATTCCCAGTTCAAGGCCCTTCCCTTATGGCTGAAGTTGGCACCCAGAGTCTTCACGAAGTGCATGTCGCCGGTGGCGTGCCATCTACAACTGCAAGGGATTCACGTCTACCCTTACCTGTAAGACTGGCTCATCCGGACCAGATCGAGGGAAGTCGCAGTCGACCACACATTGAGAACCGTTCGTCTTCCGATGGATCTGGGGTTCTCGGTGAACTATGCAAAGTCCTGCTTGACTCCATCACAGGACACGCTGTTCCTATGATCCCGACTTAACACGGCGTTGTGCCTGGCGTCTCCGTCAGAGGAAAGGATAGCGGCCATCTTGAGCAAGGTGTGTTAGGCAAGATTGTATGCAGTATCCTTTGGGTGCACTACAACAACCCCGGCCTCCTGGCAATAGGAACCCAACCTTTGGTATAAGCTTGTACTACACAGGTTGGTAGCATGTTGAGCAGCCAGGCTCATCTCAAGAGGGGTCAATGTGAGCTGTAGGGGAGTTACACAGAGATTCACAGTGACAAGTATTCAAATAAACACACACGGTTTCTTGAATAAACAATTATTAATTTATTTATCGGTCAGTTAGAATAAGCCTTCTTCAGAAGGGGGCAATATAACATTAACACTCAATACATTTCATAACACCCACGTTTGAGGTTGTGAAAGAGAAAGGTTAATATGACACAACAAGAGATCTCACAAATAATTCTCAAAGCAGGTAAGTACTTTTGTAAACCCCCCAATGCAAAGTTGGTTAACCCTTTCCTGGAAGGAAGACCAAACACATTCACAGAGGGAAGAAGAGTCATTCAGGAAGCCAGGCTAAGCCAAACTCAATTGGGCAAAAGTCTAGGTGAAACTGAAGCACTTCTCACAGGTAAGTCAAAGTCTTGCACAATGTTTTAAAAGTCTTTGTAGAAAGAAGAATTCATAGTGAGCCACAAGCCGTTTAGGCTTCTCAGGTAAAGAAGCTATCAGCGACTCTACAGAGCAACCACAACAAGTCTCACCAACAGGGAACAAGTGTATTTCCACACCAAGAGGTAAGTTCTCGCAGACTTTACAGACATTTTGGATTGAAGGAAAGTGCAGCAGATGACTTCTGTTCCTGTGCAGCTCTGCAGATGTCACTGTTCCTGGGCCTCAGCCGTGGGGACAAGAGGGAGGATTTATGGGGACTCCTGCACTGCACCGTTCGCAACCAGCAATCTTCAAACAAGTGGCACTTTGATGTTTCAGCTCCTCGCGGCTACCGCAAATAGCAACACCTTGGTTTCTGGCTATCGAGATGGGCTTTCCTTGCTTCTGGGTCCAGCACTCTGAGGTGGCTCAGGCTCGGTCAGTCCTGTTTCCTGGGAGTCCGGAGGACCTTCCTGGAGCTCTTCGCCAACTTAAAAGCAACGCACACAAACTGGTGTTCCTCTCCCTGGCGTTTCGGTTTCCAGCAGCAATCCTGTGGAATTGCAACCAGCTCTGAGAGAATGTCCAGGTGGCTTACTTTGGAGTTGGTCCCACCAACTCAAGGGGAGAAGTCGTCCTTGCAGGGGCTTCTCTGTCGATATGAATTTGGAGTTTCAGCACAGCAGCAGGGCTTCACTGGGCAAACCAATGGTCCAGGAGTTGCAGCAGGCGTCCTCTTCGTTCTTCTTCGGTTCCTTTATCCAGTGGTCGACTCTGCCTTCCAAGCCAAAAGCCTCACCTTTTATACTAGTTTCTCCCATTCATTCCAGCCTAGCTGTCAGTCACTCAGCAGCAGGGTGGCTGTCCTTGCCGGAAAGTCAGCCGGCCAATCATCACAGTGCATTTGGGTCCCCTAGGAGACTAAGCACAGGGAGTTTTGAGCACCCTCCTCACTTCCTGCCCCCACCAGACACCCTGGAGCCAGAGGCGGGCTTCACTCGTGAATCCCGCCAAAGGCAAAGCGAACAAAGGGACCAAACCTGGCTTGGTGCGCAGAGTAAATCTCAAGAAGGACCTTTCCAAGAAGAAATGGTGAAAAAAGATAGGGCCATTTTGACAAACATGGCACCCTTGGGTGCTTTACTGCAGCTGCAACGGCAGCCCACCATAAAAGCACACCATGGTAGTTAAAAGTAAACCACTGCCAGCAGCCGTTCATTGAGGAAAGGGTAACATAAAAATGTTACATGGGAAGCTAGAAAAAGGGGATACTAATTAACCCCTCCCTCACCCTATTGTAAGATAGTGTGTGCTGGGTCTTGAAAGTTACAACTGTGAGTAAAGTCAATTTCACTTTACTGTGCTTGGAAACAGTAGTTTATCCAAGAGAAGGTGTTCAAACCTTTGGAAAATATAAGACTTCTCTGTGCCACTGCACTGAAGGTGCTGGGTGACACAATGTAAAAGATGATGCCTTTGGAGTTTGTTAGACTCCACAACCAAAAGAAACAGTGTTCAAAAATCACATTAAAATACATGAGAGAGTGGGAAAAAGGGTTTTGTTCTCTCCAGGTTAAAAAATTAAGTCCTCAAAATCCAGCTAAGTTGCTGGGGACTCTAAGGTAGAGGGAATTGGCACATTTATATGAATTCTCCCTAAGAAGGTGCAACAGCTGTTAGCACTGAAGTTCACCACAGTGAGGACCATCAAGTCTCTGCTCGGCTTGATGTCGTCATGCATCTATCTCATCCGGCTCTGCAGGCTACGGATGCGTCCACTACATGAGTTCCTTGAGGACTGTGTCGGGAAGTTTCCAGGACAGGATCGCACTCGACAAGAGCTTCCGTCGAGCGATAACGTGGTGGGGCGTGCGTGCTCACCTGTCCGGAGGCGTGGATTTCCAGACCCCACCACAGCAGGAGACAGTCACAACGGACGCCTCCCTGGAAGGATGGGGAGCTCACACCGTAAGTCTTCACGCCAGAGGCCTGTGGCTTCCGGAGGAGAAGAGGTTGCACATCAATGTGCTGGAGCTTCGGGCAGTGTTTTGGTCCCTCAAGACCTTCCTTCCGTCCCTCAAGGGCAAGGTGGTGCAGGTCTTCAGACATTACCACCACAATGTTTTACATCAGGAAGCAGGGGGGCACCAGATCCCCAGCGCTCTTCAGAGAGGCTCAGGATTTATGGCACTGGCCTGTTGCCCAGGGGATGTTCCTCATTCCATTTAATCTGGCAGGAGTAAAGAACACGGTCGCTGACTCTCTCAGAAGGGAGCTACGCTCTTGCCACGAGTGGGAGCTTCGGCATGACCAAGTGAACCATCTGTTCCACAGATGGGGCAATCCCCAAATCATTCTGTTTGCGATGGCGACGAACACCAAGTGCCCAAGGTTCACAAGCATTCTCATTCCCCTGGTATGACCTGTTTCTGTATGTGTTGCCTCTGTTGCTGTTGCTTCTTCGACTCATCAATCACAGTCCCGGTGCAGGATGATCCTTGTCGCACCAGTGTGGCTGAGGCAAATCTCAGACCTTCTCAGCATGTCCGCATCCCCTCCAGTCAAGCTTTCAGTGGTCTCAGGTCTTCTTGCCAGGGAAGGAGGCGCAATTCTGCACCACGACCCAGGATCGCTGAACCTGAAGGCCTGACTCCTACAGCGTTAGAGTTTGGGGGTTACGATCTCCCAGCGGACTGCAAGGAGGTGCTTGCCAAGGCCAGGGCATAGTCTACTCTCAAATGCTACGGACATAAATGGAAGAGGTTCGCCGTTTGGTCCCGTGCACAGAAGATCGACCCTCTACGAGTCACGGCTCAGCAGATGCTACCATATTTGCTGTCATTGGCCAAGGCGGGACTGGCCCATGCCTCCATCAAGGTTCATCTGGTGGCTATCTCCCGCTACACCAGATCTCTGGGACGGTCATTATGGTCACATCGTCTGGTTAAGGAGTTCATCAAAGGACTGTTCTGTTTATTCCTGCCAGTTAAGGCGCCAGCCCCGGCGTGGGAACTCAAAGTGGTACTGACTAGGCTCATGGGCCCTCCATTCAAACCTATGCAGACAGTTCCACTGAAGTTCTTGTCGTGGAAGACAGCGTTCCTCATTACCATCACCTCAGAACGAAGGGTGGGTGAGATTCAGGCCCTGTCCTGTAAGCCACCTTACTTGACTTTCACGACACTAGGATAGTGCTGTTGATGCACCCCTCCTTCATGCCCAAGGTGCCGTCGGACTTTCATCTAAATCAGCCCTTGGTGTTACCTGTGTTTTTTCGACGCCTTCGTCGCTGGCTGAGAGTACTTTGCACTCGCTGGATGTGGCTAGGGGGCTGAAGTTCTATGTGGACCGGACAAAGAGTTTCCGGAAGACGTCGCAACTTTTTGTGAACTTTGGCCCTGTTGAACCATGGGAAGGCCCTGTCCAAGGCTTCCATTTGCAGGTGGCTCTCCGGCTGCATCACTCATTGTCCCCAGTTGGCAAACTGACCTTTGCCTGGCTGTTCTAGAGCCCATTCTACCAGAGCGATCACTGCTACTATGGCGTTCCTGTCTGATGTGCCCCTGCTTGACATCTGCAGGGCTGCTACGTGGAGGTCGACGCATACCTTCACGAGATTCTACTGCATCGACAGGGATTCCATGGAGGAGTCCAGAGTCGGCCAAGCACTGCTGTGCAACCTGTTTGCTTAAAGATGAGGCTGGTGAGAAGGTAAGATGCTTGTTGAGCCTTGCCACCTCCTGTGGTTGTGCATGTGTGTACTGCTATGTATTTATTCATGAGCATGTGAATCCGTGCCGGACCTCATGCTGGAGAAGGAACAAGTTACTTACCTGTAACTGTTGTTCTCCAGCATGGGTCTGGCATGGATTCGCATGCAAACCCTCCCGCCTACCCCTCTGCGGTTCTTCTCTTGGTCCTACTGCCACTTTACGTGCTACCAAATCTGAAGATGGTTGCCAGAGGAGGGGCTTTGGTAGAGGGCAGTCACTGGCTGGGGGCAGTATGACCCAGAGCTCAGTGATTGGTTGTTAGGAAATACAGTTCAGAAATTAAACAAACAGATTTCTTTTCTGTTACCGAGGATTCCTAGCCAGACGGGCATTATTCATGAGCATGTGAATCCATGCCCGACCCATGCTGTAGAACAACAGTTGCAGGTACGTAACTTGTTCTTAATTTAAGTCAGTTGAATAAGCCTTTTTTAGAATGGAGCAAACATATGTAACACTTAAATATACTTCGAAAATACACACTCCCAGTTTCAATAAATCCGTATATACCCTTTTGGGATGGCACACAGACACTGCCTACACCCTGAGGTGACTTCAATAACTAGGACACCGCGGACATGGATATATCACTGGCACATTTAGTGCAATACTTAGGTTGGAGTCAAAAGAAAAGATTAGGGAATAAGACAATGGTTGACAAATATTTGTAAACTGGTAAGTACTTTTGAATCCCTCAGTGCAAAGTAAATTAACCCTTTCCCAGCTACACAAGTTTTAGAATGTGACTTTTGTTGAGGGATAGTTAAAGCTTGCACCTTAACAAGGGATGATTCATCCTTTGCAAATTCACTGCTTTCAAGAATAGATAACCGAACTTGGCTGCTTCAGTTTTGATAGCAGGCCAGACAGCTTTGTCATGCGCTCCCACAATCTCAGCTTATTCTTGCTGCAACACAATTCTCACCTTTTCTCTCCATAGGCCCTGGCTTACTAAATTCATGACACAGATGTCCAGCTCCTATACAATGGTGGCTCCGTCTGCAGTCTATTCACTACATGTAACCAGCTTCTATGATGACTTGGTCTACTTACGTTTCAGCGTCTGTACAATTATTGAACGGTTGATTTTCTGCAGCACTTCGCACACGTGCAATCTTCTTTTCGCAAATGAAAGTTTACTTGATTCTTAACTTCATCATCAGTTTCTGTAAAATCCATGCATTCTCTTCGGCCAGTATTCTCGGGCCTTCACGCATATTTTTTGTGACGTCACTAGCTTCTCTTTGCTCCTTTTCATATTCCGTCAGACAGTTCCTCCCTCAGATTGTAGTCTCTTCGGGAGTACATTTGATAGGGTTTTCTCAGTGGATACCTTCTTTCGAATATTCGCTGCAGTATTGGCACAACTGCTGGTGTCAAACATGGCACGATCTCAAACTTCCAACATATAGGAGTTGGGGGGTGGGAGGAGGCGGGATTCCCTGCAGAGGGCATGTAACTGCTCCTCTACATATGTTTTTCCATTTAATGCATTTGTTACAGTTGACATTATTATAGCACTGTCTGGGTTAGTTTGTGATAGGGACCGTCTTCAAATAAGTCTTCATAAATGTCACGTACAGTGCCGCAGACAGTCTATGGAAGTTCATGATAACCCATCAAAGTTTAATCTCTGGGAATGCTGTAGGGTTGAATTTTGGAAGCTGGCTTAAGCATTTGAGTGCTTGTGCGATTGTGGTACAGTTAATTGCTTTTATACAGGTCCTTCAGTTTGTAGGATGAGTTAGGTCAAATGCTTTCATCTGCAATTGATGATTCTTTGTTGGTTATGGGAGTAAGCTTAAGCAGGCAATTTAACAGTTCATTATTGAAGTCTGTATGGTGAAATGGTCTGTTCATTCTATTTGTAAGGGGCCAGAAATGTGCAGTGGGCAACTTTGTGAAGGTTTTTCCAACGATGCAATTTTATTAACTCAAAAGGTTGGATAAAACCCCTCACTACCCCTACCCTAACTGGGATTTCCCTGCCTATCAAAATAAACTAAAGTAAACACTGTAACAAAAGGTTTCTGTCGCTCACACTTATACATACAACAACATATCAAGGTAATATAATATGGCAATTCAAGTATAACAGAAGTAACAGTTGTATTCGCAACCTGATAACGGTCTCTCCTTATCTGGGTGAATTCCCCTTCCTCAGATTCAAGCAGGATTCCAGAGGAGTAAGGAAATCCTGACTTGCAACAAAAGTTCCAAAACAGTTCTTTTTGTTCTAACTTGAACTTACACTAAAAATTAATAATGTTGAACAAGATTTTCCTCTTTGTACTTGTGATCAAAAGTGCAAAGCAACTTCTCATGAACTATGGAAGTATTCTTGGATTATTAGGATCAACAAAAATGTATTTGTCAGGTTAGTTCTGCAACAGTTGACACAAACACCTTAGTGGTACTACAACTTCTTCTTCAAGACCTTTAACCACACCACAGCATTCCAGTTATTTTCACCTGGTCCAATCACTTGCCAAGTATATTACTATGAGATCCTTTGCCCTGGTGTACTCTACTGCCAGGACAAAATGCAACTACTAAAAGTACTTCTGTGGTAAAGGTTTGCTTCCAACAATTTAGCAATGTCTTTTGTTTCACACCATCACGTTTAACTGCTGCTTCTGGGGAAACAAACACATTGGTGCTGTTTGTTACACACTTGTGATTGGCACTTGCAATGTAGGTTATGCTTCAGGCCTCCTAAATATCTTCTGTAAGGATAGCCCTCCTGCCGCTCTTGTTTCCCCACCTCTGCGTTAACCAAATGCTGACAATAGTTCTCTCACTCTTACACTTTTTTGGCAATGTAGGTTTGAGTCAGTTTCTCTTCTAGCCTCTTCCGCACACTGGCAATATGATTTGCAAACACTAGATTCTTTATTGCCCTCTCTTGGGTTTGGCAATGTTGGTTCTTTTGAATTTGCCTTTATATTATACTCTTTTGGATTTGGCAATTATTGTTTGCATTGGTTTGTTGTGCTATTGCCCTCCATTGTTGCTGCCAATTATTCTGACCCACGTGAATACAATCGCACATTTCTGGTTTGCTTGTCCAGTTCTTATACTGACACCTTTTTTCCTCTGTCATCTTGATTTGTAAGCACATTATTGTTCTGAT
The DNA here is from genome assembly GCF_040938575.1 of Ambystoma mexicanum. Taxonomy (NCBI): domain Eukaryota; kingdom Metazoa; phylum Chordata; class Amphibia; order Caudata; family Ambystomatidae; genus Ambystoma; species Ambystoma mexicanum. The sequence continues at coordinate 545,209,494 of NC_090923.1, read as the reverse complement.
TTACTTCAGTTCAGTTTTCAAAATAAGGTTTGTTTTGACTGCTCTTTTTATATTCGTTCCATACTTAAAGTACTTGTACTTGGCCATCGGGTGATCAGAGTGGTCCGGGTCACAAGACAGTAGTGAACTCACTGGGACTGGCGTGCACGTCCGCTCGCTCCGCTGCCTCCGGGTCTTCTGTTTCTGCTGCTGTGCACAGCCTGGCAATCTGCTTCTCTTGGTTCCTCACGGTTCACGCCAGTTACTCAAGGAGAGTGCTTCGCGCCACAGGCTCTCTGGTGCTTGCCTTCCACCAAAGCCTGATTCACTTTGGGGAAAGCTTTTACATATTTCGATTCCCACCATGCAATCTCTGCAATCAAGGTCTCTGGAGGCAGAGACCCTCTCAAGACCGGCTTCTACTTGACACACAACAGTGGTCCTGGCGTCCCTGCAATCTTCCAGCTTCTGCTTCTGCTTCTGCTGCAACGTGGAGGTACCAAAACTGCTCCACCTCCTGCTCTCTAACCTTTTATGCCTCCCAGTCTCCCTCGGGTGTGGTCCATTAAAACCATTCGGCTGCAACTTGTAGTCGGTGTCTCTGCAGCCTTCATCTTGGTCCCAGTACTTTGGGCATTGTGGTACTTGAAGTCCATAATGTCTAAATCCTTTTTTCCCACAGGTTATATTTTACAATAAGCCATTAGGATATTAGGGGCTTTGGGGAAGTTGAAAAGGGGGGTTTCCCATTCTTCCTGACCTGCTTCCTAACCCTCTAACCCATGTGATCCTCATGCAGAACCCCCCGCCCCCGAACCCCCTCCCAGGGTCAGAATAAGGAAGCGTCTGCCTTTCCCTGGCCACATGAGAGCGTGAGAGGGGTCTCGGGTCAGGTTTTCTGGGTGAATCATCTGAATCATCACACTTTCTAGAGACTGGTCTTGTCATGTTATTTTATATAAACATTTTGGGTAGAGTCACCTTTGTCCTTTATTTAGATGGTGTTAAATGGTCTAGTCATCGGAACAATTTGTCTACATATTAAATATGGTTGCAAGAGCAGGTTAGCCCTGTGTATGTACTTGATGGAAATGTTTCCTGCTGTCTCCCTGTGACAGATTATAGTGGGATGCTGCTGTTGCCAGAAGGTCTTATACTTGCCACCTGAGGAGGTATGCATTTTCCCTTTATGTTGTGGTGAAATGCATGTTCCTACCTAAGTTTTACCATTTCTGATGATCACTTTACCATGGTATCTAATGTGATGCACTACTAGTATAGCTGATCTTTCATGAGAAATGCCGGACTAGATGGAGGTGCATGCTAAAATGTGGTGTATAAAATATTCACTTATGCTACAAAATGGCATATCACTCCCCTTCCTTACATTCAGAGTGTCTGGTGTTCCAAACTAAACATGTGCTGTCCATCTTGGCACTCGTCCCCCACACTCTGAAAAATATTTAGACTAATTCTCTGCATGTGCTTCACACTGTTTTTTGCTTTTTAACATATAGGGTTTTTCACCTTCGGCATGTTCGTGTTTGTCCACCCTACACACTGTTTACTGGTGTCAAGGAGTGCAGGGTTCATAGTAAGCTGTTCTCATTTTGGGTCTGCATAGGTTTTAACAGTTGTAGGAGTGTCACATACGGCCTGTGTGGCCTTCATAAATAGGAATGCAATCTCCAACCAAGTTAGTTACATTCCAAGTCACAGCGGTTGAAGATAAGATTGGATAAGCAGGAGCTAAAAGCAGCTCCTGGGTATCCAGCATAAAACAGTGAGCACAAGCTCACTGGTTAATGCCAGTGAATCGGGAGCTGGTACAGAACGTTCCACAAATCTAACTTCCACATAAGATGCAAACTTGTTATGCTGTCTATTATTTATGGTACCTTGTGCTTTAAATGTTGTTTTAGACCTGTCCTAATGCTCATTTATAGATTGTCCCAAATGCAGAGTTAATGCCATTATACAGTTAATGTTTGTTCGGCATCCGTTGGCTTGGGGAGCCAAAAGTATCTCCTGATAGCTGTTGGTGTCAAGCTAACCAGGCACTTCTAGGCTACAAGCAGAAGATAAATGGAACCCAGCTCCCCTTAATTTCAACCCCTATGTTAGATGACTTTTACCACAACCAATAATCTTACTTACATAAGAGCGAGGACCTGTATTGGCAAATAGGGCACATTCTTTAAAAACATAGTGATCTGTGAGGAATAAGGACTTATAAAGGAATGTCTGAAAGCTAGCAAACCTTCTACAGGATACTAATCACCAACATGCTCATGAGTGAGTCTAAATGCTGGAAGGATTACAAGGAATAGATCTTTCCTAATCCTGATTAACTGACTATAGGACCCCAGATTCTGGCTAATTTATAATTTCAGTCCCTGTTGCCAGTCATCTTCTCGAGTGTGAATGCTGCTTGAATCTCACTTGAACTGCTCCATTAATTGCGTTTAGTACTGTAGTTTTGTAACCCAGAAACCAAAGCACTTGGGTGTATTCTAGGGTCTGTTTTATAAATTTCTTCCAAACCGTACATGAATTGGATCCAGATCCCCGATGAGATGGATTATTTGGAATCTGAAACTCTATATTGATGATATCCCTACAAAATATCCCCACCAAAAATATCGCCGTACATATGGCAGTTTGTCTCGCCATAAGCAATATTATTGGGGGAGATCATTTGTGGGAGCGGGGGTGTCCCCTGCACATTTTAAAATAATGCAGGGGGGGGTGTCCCTCGGAGGGTCCATGGGCCAACATCGCCGCAAAAATATGTTTTTGTACCATGATATTTTTGCAGGGATATTAACACATGGAACCATATTTATGTATGTGCTTGTTTTTTTTGTATAACAAACCTTTCTGTGGAGCACTTGTACAACAAGGGGATACAGCAATAATATGGGACTCTAATTAGATGGCTATACGGTTAAGGTGTATAGGGATTTAAAGGTAGGATATACAGGATTCATTGACCAATACTTCCTGTGAGGGTTCAGAAATGAGAGGCAGATACAATTTTGTAATGTTCTCAACATCAGCCATTTTAATTCATAGAAAGGGGTATGGATAAAGGCCTATCCTTTCCTATCCTAAAGAGAATGTCCCTTCCTATGACACTAAAACTAAAGCAGGCTGACCTTGTGTCCAAATTATCTCTGACCCTCACACTAACAGTCACAATCAAAAGGTGCAAGGTAAATGTTTCTAATTGCAATTCAACAAACATTTTCAAAAACCTAAACTTCAACAAAACAATCCTTGTGTTCAGGGATTGGTTCCCTTCCCCTGAATTGTTCAAGGAAAATTGTTCAATATGTTCTGCTTCAGCAATAGTCTATTAAAGGCAGTGGAAATGTCTTTCGCTTAATACTTTCCTCAGGATGGCAAAACAAATGTCTTTCCCCAGCACTGGTTTAAATATAGTAAAAGACAGTTTTTACTAATTATCAGGATAACAAAATAAATGTTTCTTCCACAACATTGGTTGAAACATAGCAAAGGAGTCTTTTTAGTTTTCAGGTTGACCAAAATGTCATATCAAGTTGTGGTTCAAATTGAACAAAGTTTCTCTTTAACAGCATTAGTTCAAAATGGATTTACTGGTATACTCTCCTCCCGGGAACCTTCTCAACTGCATCTCTACATATCCTGGTTTACTCCTCTGCCAGAAATATTTCCCTTTTGGCTCATGCAGATCCTCTGGGGTACTCTCCTGTCTGGTATCTCTTCCCAGAAGGTTCATTACCTGATATGTATCTCTCATCAGGCCTTTCTGTAACATTTATATTCCTCTTAGGTATAACACAATTGCCCTTCTTCAATAGTAAAACGTTGTTGACTTCAATTATTACTTGTTTTGACATCCCATATAAGAGGGTTTGTTCAAGCTCTGTCAACCTTTCTCTTAATAGATCATGCCTCTTGGCAATGCTTGTTCTGGGTTTACCACAATTGACATCTCATATCAGGAGAATTGTACCATATTTGCCATTGCTTTTTACTTCTATTTGGTTGGTATGTTCATTAACGTATTGGCACGTCCTGGGGCCCCCTACTTCTTTAGCTTGACTCACCGGTTTAACCGAGAGTGCTGAGGAGTTTTTGTTAGGCAAGCTTTCCCTTCTTGGCAGTGTCTCTTTTGGGTCACACGTCTGCTTTTTATTGCTTTGCCAATGGAACCATTGCCGCTTTACAGAACCGTGTCTCATCTGGTCCTGCTGCGCACAGTTCACCTTCAGCAGTCCCTCCAGGGAACCTGGTGCGACTTGACCAGAATTCATCTTGTCCGATCCTGAACGCCTCCAGTCTGTTACCTGCAAATGTTTCACACACTCTGCAGCCTTTCTCCTTTCTCTGGTCTGACACCTGCAGGTGATTTCCAAGTTTAAATGTCCAGCACAGCTGACTTGGATCTTGACAACTGACACCAAGTACAACGAGAAGCCTACATTCCCTCCATATTGATTCATTGCTCCTCTTCCTCGTCTCAGTACTTGAAGCTTCCTGGGACTTGGAGTTCAAGGAAGTTTCAAATGATTTTGTTACATTGTTGGACAGTTTTATCTAAATAACAGTCACCATAACATTGGATGTTGGATGTTTTCTAGACTTAACATGTACACATGACGAATTAATAGAGTTTTGTTTGAAAAAACTAGTTTTCAAATTTTTATATTTAAAAGGTTCTGAATAATGACATGTCATCAACACTCTGGTATTAAGGGATCTTCCTTGCAAGAAAGGGAAGTATATCACTTCTCTCCTGCTGGAGCCACCACTCGCTCTTGACAGCCTTCTCCTCCCATGTGATCCACCCTCAGGATACTGTTAGACAAAGTTTGTATGCAGTTCCCTCTGGGAACACTACAAACCACTCTGACTACAGGTATAGGAAATCCATCCTTTGGTATAAGCTTGTACTACACAGTTTTAGTAGCTTGTTGAGCAGCCAGGCTTATCTCAAGAGTGGTCAATGTGAATTGTAGTGGGGTTACACAGAGATTTACAGTTACAAGTATTCAAATAAACTCTTACACTCATGGTTTCTTGAATAAACACTTATTAATGTATTTATCAGTCAGTTAGAATAAGCCTTATTCAGAAGGGAGCAATATAACGTTAACACTCAAATACACCTCATGAAATACGCACTCTTAATATCTCTAAATCAGTAGATACCCTTTTGGGGTGGGCCCCCAGACACTACCTACACCCTTGGGTGACTTCAGTTGCTAGGGTGCTGGGGACATTAATATATTAATGTTGCATTTAGAATATTTTATTAATAAGTCAAAGGAAAAGATTATTTAGAACCTACAAGAGACCACAAATAATCTTAAGCAGGCAAAGACTTTTAGATTCCCCCAAGAAGAGTTCAATAGGCTAGGCCAAAGTCAATGGGCAAAAGTCTTAAATAGGATGAAGCACTTCTGGTAGGTAAACAGATACGTCTTCGCACAATGTTTTAGAATTCTTTGAAGAAGAGAAGAATCAAATGTAGGGCCACAAGCTGATTAGACTTGTGAGTAGTAGAAGATGCAAGCAACTCTACAGTGAGAGGTAAGTTCCCTCAGACTTTACAGTACCTTTGCATTGAAGAAAAAAGTGCAGCGGATGACTTTGGTTCCTATGCAGCTCTGCAGATGTCTGTTCCTGGGCCTCAGTCGTGGGGACAAGAGGGAGGACTTCTGGGGACTCCTGCACTGCAATGGGACGGTCACTGCTCGCAAACAGCAATCTTCAAATCAGTGGCTGTTTTAGTGTTTTAGCTCCTTGTGTCTACCGCAAATAGCAACACAGCGGTTCCTGGCTGTCGAGATAGACTTTCCTTGCTTTTGAGGTCCTGCACTCTGTTGAGGGGGCTCAGGCTCAGTCAGGCCTGCTTTCTGGAAGCCCGGAGGATCTTCCTGAAGCTCTAGGCCAGCTTAAAAGCAACACACGCAATCTGGTGTTCCTCTTCCTGGCTATACGGTTTCCAGCAGCAACTCTGTGGAAATTCAACCAGCTCCGAGATTGATGTCCAGGTGGCTTAGTTTGGAGTTGGTTGGTCCCACCAACTCAAAGGGAGAATTCGTCCTTGCAGGGGCTTCTCTGTCGATAGAAATTTGGAGTTTCAGCACAGCAGCAGGACTTCACCGGGCAAACCAACGGTTCAGAAGTTGCAGCAGGCGTCCTCAAGTTCTTCTTCGGTTCCTTCGTCCAGTGGTCGACTCTGCCTGCCAAGCCAAAAGCCTTGTCTTTTATTCAGTTCCCTCCCATTCATTCCAGCCTAGCTGTCAGTCACCCTGCAGCAGTGTGGCTGTCCTTGCCGGACAGTCAGCCGGCCAATCACCACAGAGTGCATTTGGGTCTCCTAGGCGACTAAGCACAGGGAGTTTCGGGCACCTCCCTCACTTCCTGCCTACACCAGACACCATGGAGCCAGAGGCGGGCTTCACTCATGAATCCCGCCAAAGGCAAAGCGAACAATGGGACCAAACCTGGTTTGGCGTGCACAGTAAATCTCAAGAAGGACCTTTCCACAAAGAATGGCGAAAAAAGACCGGGCCATTTTGACAAAAATTGCACCTTTTGGGTGCTTTACTGCAGCTGCGAACGCAACCCCCGGTAAATGCACACCACGGTAGTAAAACGAAACAACTGCCACCAGCCATTCAGTGAGAAAAGGGTTACAAAAAAATGTTAAATGAGAAGCTAAACAAAGGGGATACTAGGTAACCCCTCCAGCACCCTATTGTAAGATATTGTGTGCTGGGTCTAGAAAGTAAAAATGATAAGTAAAGTCAATTTCACTTTACTGCTCTTGGAAACAGTAGTTTATCCAAGAGAATGTATTAAAACCTTTGGGAAATCTGAAAGACTTCCCTGTGCCACTGCACTGAAAGTGCTGTGTGACACAATATAAAAGATGATGCCTATGGAGTTTGTCAGACTCCACAACCAAAAGAAATTCAGTGTTCAAAATCGCATTAAAATACATGAGAGAGTGGGGAAAAAGGGTCTCGCTCTCTCCAGGTTAAAAAAAGAAATCAAGTCCTCAAAATCCAGCAAAGTTGCTGGGAGTCTCTAAGGTGGAGGGAATTGGCACATTTCTGAGAATTCTCCCTAACAAATACCACCCCCAGGGTCATGATCAGATAGCGTTGCCTTCCCCCTAGCAACATGAGAGGGGACTTGGTTGCCAAACATTATTCTAGAGGATTGGAAATATTTTATTCCTGCAACTTGCAGATGCAGCAGTTAGAGGCTTGTTTTTCTCTACCAGCTTTAAGTGATGAATGCAGGGATGTTTCCTATTCTTAAGCTGGGCCTATGTAATTCATTGTGATGTTGGTGATGAACCTGCACAGCATTGTCTTGTAGTTATGGTTTGTACACATGTTGTAGTGTCGGTGGCCCATTCAATCATGGCCGCGGCAGCGCACAGGATGTTGCTGACATCCAGACATCAGACACATGCTAGTGGATCCTTTTTCTCCTGGAAGAACCAGGACGGCAACTGGTCTCGGCACTTCTCCGTAACGGACTCTTTCCTGCGGCTCTTGGGTGATTACAAGCCATTTTTTCCTAGTTCCTTCTATATTATATATATATTTTTCCTACTTGTTGGTTTCCGTACCTCGTGCCTTGGGGGGTTCTTCCCTGCATGTCCTGCCTTCCTTTTGCTGCTGTCCTTGTGGGGCCCCCTGTTCATTTGGTGCCCCTGCTACCAGCCATGCCTGCTTCTGAACTTGGTCTTCTACTAGATTCTTCTTAGTGTCTTCAGCCCATCTCCCGGATCCTCGCTGTACACCATCAAGTCTCCACTACTGCATAGTTTTTGTTATTGTTTCTTCCGCTTTTTTTCCCACAGTACTGGATCATTTAGTTGGGCACTCGTCTCGTAGGTTTTAACCATCCTACAGTGCATTGTGACTTCCTGAAAGAAACTCACTGTGTCACTTGTAGAAGGAGTGCAACAAGCTTCTACAAATGCTGGGACTCTGTTACCTTTTCCATCTTTCAGAAGTCAGCTACTCTCCCATACTTCCTAAATAAGTTCAGAATCTTTTCACATTCGAAATCACAACATGTAGTTGGTGTTTTGGTGTTGCTATATCTAAATTGCAAATAAACCCAAAAATGTAAGAATTCATTATTTTAAACCATTTATACACCAATGGGTGTTCTGGGAGTAGCTGTATTTTTTATTTTTTTGTTGCTTTACGGGTCCGCTGTTTCCACATTTCCCATGTCCAAGAGTTTGTTTATTCAACGTGTGTAATTACAAATGGATAAAATGTTATTTTACTATGCTTTAGTACTGTGCTGAATCACCCCCATTGTAGTAAGTGCTTAATCCTTATCCAAGTCGTATTGTGCCCCTGCATGGGGTCACTAGATCTTAGTGCGCTGGAAGAAGTAGCATGAGGGAGGGTTAAGTAAGGGGGAGGGAAAGTGGGTAACAAGTTTGCAGAAAGAGGGTGGGAGTTAGGCAGTACGAATGCTTCCATTGGTATGGATGTGTGTTCGTCCATTACATATGGTTTATGTACTAAAAAGAGCCAACACAGAAGAGTATCGGTTGAGATAATTTATACGCACATGGATTCAACGTAGTTTTGAAGCATTATAAGGTAGAGATCGAGGGGTGTTGGCTGCTTGATTACATGCATGGACAATCCTGATTGATTTGTAGGCTTAAAACACCTGCCAAGTCTGTTTGTTTTACCAGAGGTACATTTCTGAATAATAATTCTGGGCCTGCCAAGCTAACTTAAAAATCAGCCTAAAATGTGAGTTGTGAATTTTGTTGGTAACAAAAGGAAATTGAGCGGGATGGATAGAATTAATAAAGTAAACATTTTATGTCTGGCCCTAGATCAAAAGTAAAAAAAAAATGGTGTTCTGTGTAACACTTAATGCTACCTTAAGGCCACCACAGCACTGAGGAGAAGGTCATCTTTCAGGCTATTAGCCAGCAACGTAGGGACCAGTATTGAAGGCCCCCTCCGGCCGAACGGTCCGTTCCATAGCAGGGATAAGTGGGTGACCCTGAAGGCACTGGAGGTTAGTTAGGGTGCCTTTCCGTAGGCAGGCTCCCTGCTTAGGATACGGTCTGTTGCCCGAGCAGACTTTGTGCAATGCCAGAAAAACATTTAGGATTCCTGTGTTGTTGTGGCAACTAGGACAATTTTAGGCTGTTTCTGGGCTCCTCTAGGAATAATCTGCATGTTAACCATCCCTTTCCAGCTCCTTCCCTTAACTGCCCTTAACTAGTTAGGTTAACATATGGCAAGAGGTAGAAACCCAGATACATTTGAGAAAAAGCCCAATTTACCAGGCAACCTGCTTTGCTGAACTGGCTTCAGGCCCAGAATGGGCTTGGAAGTACCAATGAAATTGCGCCCAAAAACGGCAAGAAAAATCTGAATTTGGGGACTTTATACACTTGGAACCCCGCTCAAAGCAAAAGGCTGATTTGCAGTTAACCATGTCACAACAGAAATTAATTTCCTTTAAAGCCGACTCCCAGATCTAGGCCCTTTACCGCGAGCAGCAAGATAAAAAGGGAATGTGGGCAATTGATAAGCTGGAAAATCATTCAAAAAACATTTCATTATTCAGCCAGGGTTACCTTTCAATCTGTGGAAACACAATTGACTGCGCACCAACACTGGCCCCCCTCCAGAATAACCCATTTCTGGCAGCAACAAGAAGTAGATTTTAGTTAATTCAAAATATTTCCAAATACTTTTTCCGTCGATTTTCCACAGAGAGACAGGGAGAGAATGCAGTCTTCTGTATATTTGGTGGAGGATGAAAGCAGACCAAGGTTAAAAGGCCCTCTCCTGCCTACCACCACCCCCGATCCTCTCTAATGCACATACACCCGCTCCTCAAATTAACGTTTGTTTTAAAGCAAATGTTAATTTGACTGAAAGTAGATGTTTTGCCTGTAAATCGTTTTTCGCCCGTGTCCCTTTCCTGCATTGAAAGTGCCTGTTTGCATGAAAACCATTTTTAGTTGTGCTCCCACCCTGTTTAATCTTACACTTACCATCCATTTGTGGATCAGGTTCAGAACTGTGCTTTGCTGCATACCTGCTGCACTGTGCTCCTTTCAGCTTTAGCAAAAATTGGAACTTGGCAGTGTACCTGATCTAGCTTCTAGCTGGGTGCACAACTGTTACTTACGAACCTTTTACTAACAGCGTTACTGTTGAGCACATCCTGCATTAACGTCCTGCATGTCCTTCCATGTCCTCAGTGCCCCTCCTCTTCCCCCTGTGCTTCCTCCTCCTCTGCACAGGCTCCCTTGCCTATGGTGCTTTCCTCCTCCTCTGCACAGGCTCCCTTGCCTGCTGTGCCTTCCTCATCCTCTGTGCAGGCTCCCTTGCCTGATGTGCTGTGCCTGCCCCCTCCTCTGCACAGGCGCCCCCTTGCCTTGCCTCACTGTCCAGGCTCCCTTGTCAACCTTTGCTCCTCCGCAATCCCTCTGGTTCTCTTGCCACCCCTGCGGGGGGGAGGGGACCACCATCCCCTGCACCCCCTGCGGAAGACCTTCAAAGATTGCAAGTTGCTCCATATTGTCACGCTAAATTCTCGCTCTGCTGTCAAACACTCGTCTGACATCTGCAATCTCCTTGAACGCATGGATCTAGATGTGCTTGCCATCACAGAGACATGTTTCAAGGATAGCTCTTACAAGATCCTCTCTGTGCCCAGGCCCAAGGGGTTAGGAGGGGGTGTTGCGTTGATCTTCCCTGAATGGATACCGGTGTCCATCCTACCCACTCAGGTCTACTCCTCCTTCGAGTGCCTAGTCTGCAGATTCTCTCCTAAATCTTCTCTCCTTATGGCCACCTTCCATCGGCCACCAGGTCAGTCCACTCTCTTCCTCTCAGAATGGGCTGACCTGGCCTCCTCCCTTCTCTTCTCCTCTGAATTCCTCCTGCTGGGTGACCTCAACATCCATCTGGACTCTGCTGACTCCTCAGGACCTTTCTGCAACTTATGCAAATCTCTATCCCTCCCTCCCTCCCCCTCCCTCTATCGCTCCCTCTCTATCCTTCCTTCTAGCTCCACGCACACAGCAGGCCACAATTTGGATGCCCAAATCTCCGCCGACATCCCTCTCACTACCTCTCTCTTGGAGGGACCACTCTCTTCTCTCTTCACACTTGAAGCTCTCCTCACCTCTTGCATCGGCACACCTGGCGCGGCCTCTCGGTTTCAATGACACCAGAACCATGAAAAGAGTGACAGCGGCTGCCTTTGCCTCCATCTACTCTCTGCCTCCTACTCGTGCGGCTGACTCCCACCCTGACACAGCCCTTGCTAACTTCAATCTCTCTATCTCTAACACCCTTGATACTCTTACCCATGTCATGAGGGTCCGACTGAAGCCTTCCAAAAAGTGCAACTCTTGGTACGACTCTGATCTGGTGGCCCTGATGTAGGGCAGCTGAGCGGAAATGGAATTCGTCAGTAGGAACCTCTGGCATACTGGCCTGCCGCCTCCTTCAAAGGCAATATCAACTCTGCATCTACACTAAGAAAAGAGTCTTTGCATCTCCGTAACATCAAACGACCCTGCCGAACTTTTAAAGGTCTTGTAAGGAATTGGCCAATTCTGCAGCAGCCTCCTCTTCTGTCACACCCACCCAGGACCTTTGCTCGGCCCTGGCTGCACACTTCACCACAAAAACCTAAGACATTCTCTCCTCTCTCACTCCCACATCATATCCTACTCCAACACCACTGTAGCCTCACCAGGCTGCTCCACCACTTCTCTCTTCTCTCACACCATCACACCTGATGAGGTCGCCAACATTGACTCTCGCTCCAGCCTTGGCTGATCTCTGCAATCTCTCTTTTGCCACTGGAGTTTTCCCAACTTTCCGTAAGCACTCCCTTCTGCACCCTCTGCTTAAGAAACCCTCTCTCGACCCCTCCATTCCGGCAAACTACCGCCCCATCTCTTACCATCCCTTTCCTGAGCAAACTCCTAGAGTAGCTGGCTATCTTCCAGCTCACCCTGTGAATCTGCTGGCTGCCTCCATGACCATCAGTCTGCCCTTAGAGCATCCAGAAGCACGGAAACTGCTCTTCTGAACACCCGTGAAGACCTGCTCTCAAATCTTGACACTAACACTCCCTCTGTTCGCATTGTTCTTGACCTCTTCTCTGCCTTTGACACAGTAAACTACAACATCCTAATCGCACTTCTCTGTGGCACCCGTGGAATCACAGGTCTGGCTCTTGCATGGCTAACCTCCTTCCTTTCTGACCCATCCCAGGTGGAACTTGGGTCCTTTCACTCTATTACTCTTTCAACCTGTGGCGTTCCCCAGGATTCTAACCTATGCCCCTGGTTCTTCAATGTCTACATGACTGCCCTGGAACGTGTCATTGCCTCTTTCTCCTATTACTGTGTTATGCGGATGACACGCAACTCTCCTTCAGGCTCCCATCCGCCAACTTCTCTACCTCGCTCATATCTGACTGTCCGCAATTCTGTCATGATGTGCTGCAAACAACCTCTGCCTCATCGACAGTAAGACTGACGTTGTTTGCATTGTGGATCCTGCTCCAGCTTTCCCACTCTCACTCTGGACGGCCTCCCTTGGCCATGCGCCTGCACCCAACTGCGAGGCAAAAAACCTTGGTCACCTTCGACTCCACTCTCTCCTACTTTTTAATTCCCGGCCCCTTTCCTCCATACCCTTCCAAGGGACGGTAGACGCAACCTTTTTCACCAGAAAAACCTTGTTCCCCTTTAAATGGTGCGGTTCTGGGAGCATGCGCAGCCCTGACTCCGCCCTCTGGCGCCCCACCTCATTCCCCTTTTCTGCATCGATGGGAACGGGCCGAATTCACCAGCGCTCCTGGGTTGGGCTTCGGCCATGTAATTCCATGCGCAGATAATTCTTCTTTGTCTTTTTATCATTCAGGTACTCTGTCTTCATGCGTCACGCTCCTCCACGGCGCATTACGACTTACACTGGGTTCAGCAGGTGTCCATCCTGCGACAGGCTCTTCCCAACTTCAGACCCTCACGCCCTCTGCCTTTGTTGCCTTGGCCCAGACCACTGTTGGCAAGCTTGTACTGCATGCAACGCCCTGTCATCTAGATCTCTAAAGAACAGGCTAGCCAGGTGGAGGGAGCTTTTCCAGAGTTCGCCTCCAAAGGACCTGAAGGACTTTGTCAAACATTGATCTAGGCCCAATGTAAGGTCTTTGTTCTCCTCGCACCTTGCAAGGGAGACTCCTTCCCAAGGACCATCCTGCGCGGGAGGGACCACCCAGGTACTTTTACCAGCACGTACACCAAGTCTTCCCCGGCTACCGGCCTACGGGTCGAGGGATCCTCAGATCCTCCCGGTGACGGTGTTGAGGGACCAGCAGGTTCTGGTACCGGGTCGTCGCCTGAGGGGCTAAGCCCTTGTACCGGCAAGATGTCTGAGGGGCCACGCCCTAATACCAGCAATATGTCAGCGGGGGCGCCTAAACGTGGCTCCACCAGCTCCCGGGCCGAGGCCATTCCGCCTACCAGGCCTTGGCCTGAGGAACAGGGCAGGCCTCATGATCCACTTTCAAGAGTCCTGGAGGAGACTGGGCCTAGCGAGCCAAGCAACACGACGCAGGCACGTGGAGAGCAGCTCGACAACATGGCCGCTGCGCCAGACATCACCCGTCTGCCACACCAGGATCGGGAATTCGGCGAAGAACGGGTGTCAAGGTGGGACTGGGACAGCCTATCCTTCATTTGTGCTTGGCAGGTTCCCGCTACGTCTATATGGGCAGGGTATGCAGCGCCTCCAGCTGCAGCCCACTATTCCGTCTATATCCCCTATCGCCCCTCCAGCATGTGAGGACAGGTTTTTTTTTTTAGAGGTTCCTGGTACTCATGAAGTCCCCCCTGGATGGGGGTGATCCTCAGAGATGCCATCAGGGAGGTGCTCCCGCCAATGCTTCCAGCACCTCAGGCTCCTCCGCTGGTGCTCCAGGTCCCGACTCAGCCTTTGCCACCTGCTCTGGCCCCCCAACCGATTCCTCAGGAGGTTCCGTACTAGCCCCCGCCACAGCCTCTGGCTCCGGTCCCAGTACCCCAGCCTCCGGCTCCCGCTAATCCTCCACCGGTGCAGGATCCCCCGAAACCCAGGTGGACACGGACGAGGAGGAGGACCCTGACACGCCATCGTCCGCCAAGGCCTTCCATGAACGTCTTGCAGGACTGGCTGAGTACCTGGGCATTCTTCAACCCGAGGTCGAGCAGTCAGCAGAGGGGGTCTTCGCAGAGGTCCTCACGCAACGCCCCACTGCTAAAAGCAGTATTCCACTGCAGACCAATGTAGTGGCCCTGGCAAAGAAGGGTTGGTTTAACCCACTCTGTCCAGCCAGTCAATCGACGCCTGGGCGCCAAGTACAGGCAGATGGAGGGGGATACACTCTTGCTATCGGCCGATCCTCAGCCGCCTCCTCTGCGCTGCTAGGCAAGGCGGAGAAGAACTTGGAGGCGTATGGGAAGCAGCTGTATTCAAACGCGCCCTTGCAGCTTCGTCAGGCCAACACCGATGTCATGCTGGCGGCCGCTTGTTAGGCAGAATTGCATGCAGTACCCTCTTTGTATTTGTATTTATTTATTTATAAAGCGCAGCCTGGCCCGGGGGCATATGGGCGCATAAGGTAAAGCTGGTTACAAAGCTGGTTACAAGTGAGCGGTTAAGCAAAGTTACATTGCAGTTACAGAGGTGTGCAGTCAAGACAATACAGTCGGCCAAGTTCCAAAATGGTTACAGGTAGGAACTGGCATAATAAGCAAGTGCATGCGCGGAGATAATAATTCCAGGAGAGTGGCTCAAGATCAAGAGGCTAAGTTAGGCTGTCAGAGGTCCGTGTTATGGAGCCAACACTTCGTGCTCTGTTTGAACCGGTTAAATGAAGGTTCTGCACGAAGATGTGGGGGGATGGTGTTCCATAGTTTGGATGCTTGTACCGGGAAGCTGGCTCCACCTGAGTTGTGGAGTTTAAATCTTGGTATGGTTAAGGTGTTGGTTTGGGCTGCTCTAAGAGGTCTCGAGGCAGAGTGAGGTCTGAAATGGTTAGTGAGGTATGCTGGAGCAAGGTTAGCCCTGACTTTGTGTGTTAGGGCAAGCGTTTTCAAGGATATTCTGTGCTTGACAGGGAGCCAGTGTAGGTTACGTCTGGTCTCGGATATGTGTGCTTTTTTGGGAATGTTAAGGGCAGCTCTGATAGCATTGTTTTGTACTACTTGTAATTTATTAATGTTTTTGAGGCTGGTGCCCAGGTAGAGGGCGTTGCAGTAGTCTATTTTGGAAAGGATTAATGCTCTCGCGAGAGTGATACAGTTAGGTGCAGAGATGAATGGTCTACAAGCAGTGATAAGCTTGCAAGTGTAAGCAGCTGATGAAGCTACTGCGTTAGTTTGTTTAGAGAGGGATAAGGTAGCATCAATGTAAATACCAAGAGTTTTAGTGTTATTAGAGACAGAGATGAGATTACCATCTATGGTAAAGGCTTTGAATGCAGGGTTGAGATTTTTAAGTTTGGCGTGAGTGCCCAGGATGATCAGCTCTGTTTTATCGTCATTGATACACAAGCCATGGTGTGCCATCCATGCTTGTATAACGGAATAGATTTCATTGAGGGTCGTGCTGTCTGTTTCATAGTCACCCGTGATAGGAAAGAGTATCTGGGTGTCGTCCGCATAATTGGTGTACGTAACACCCAGATAGTCTAGGATATCGAAGAGGGGTTTCGTGAATATATTATAGAGTGTCGGGGACACGCATGAACCTTGCGGGACACCACAAAGTACTGGGGCCTGCTCGGCGGAATCGGTGGGAGAGAAGACCCTCATGGTTCTGTTCACCAGAAATGAGCTGATCCATGCCGTGGCTGCATCCGAAAAGTGGGCTGCGGATTTCAGGTGTTGACAGAGTGTTTGGTGGTTAACCAAATCAAACGCTGCTGACAAATCAAGCAATAAAAGGAGTGCAAGTTTGCCATGGTCTTTCAAGGTTTGGATCTGGGTGGTAAGGTCAATGAGTGCAGTTTCCGTGCCGTGTCTTGGTCGGAAGCCTGATTGCCTAAGCCCTAGGAGGTTGTTAGCTTCTAGATAGGCCTGTATTTGTAGGTAAGCTGCTCTGTCCAGTATTTTTAATAGGAATGGTACCGTAGTTATAGGTCTGTAATTAGATGGGTTGGCTGGGTCAAGCGTAGGTTTTTTGAGGAGTGGAATGACCCAAGCGTCCTTAAGATTGTCCGGAACTATTCCAGATTTGAACGAGGCATTGATGAGATTGGTAATGAAAGGCGCCAGATCGTGTGCAGCTGCTTTAACAATCGGGGCAGGGCAGGCGTCACCTTGGCAATTTGAAGGTTTTAGTTTCCTGATGATGTTTTCTACTTCCCACGTGGAAAGGGGAGAGAAGCTGAAGGGTTTACAGGTCGTGTGGAAGGTTGGAGGTATGTTAGGCAGATGTTTGTAGTTAGAGTCTG
Source organism: Ambystoma mexicanum (assembly GCF_040938575.1). Lineage (NCBI taxonomy): Eukaryota > Metazoa > Chordata > Amphibia > Caudata > Ambystomatidae > Ambystoma > Ambystoma mexicanum. The sequence continues at coordinate 545,192,988 of NC_090923.1, read as the reverse complement.
CAGAGAGCACAGATTTTTTTGCGTTAATTTTGGATTGTAGGCGAGCTATTTTATCTAGTAAGGCTTTCTGGATGTTGCTACACCATAATGCGTCAGTGATACCTTTGTCGATAGGGACCACCACATACAATTAGGACTACAGGTGTAAGCAAAACCAACCTTTGATATAAGTCTGTACTACACAGTTTTATGGTAGCGAGCTGAGCAGCCAGGCTTATTTCAAGAGGGAATGTGAGCGGTAAAAGAGGTTACAGAGGTCTTACAATCACAGTGGTTCAAGTAGACATTTGCACTCAAGGTTTCTTGGTAAAACACTTATTAATCTATTACACAATCATTTAGAAAATATTCACTTGAAGGAGGCAACTTCATATTATACACAAACACACTTCAATACCAAACCAATAAGTTTCTGACAAATTAGGCTCCCCTGAAATGGGAACAAAATGGCCTTTCGGTTCCTTTCAATGGGAGTGAAATGTCACAAGTTAGCAGAATAGATCACAAATATTTTCTTAGGCAGTGCAAATAGTTTTAGTTCACTAGAGGACTCGATTCGGTTCAATAGGCCTAGGCCAAAGTCAATGGGCTAATGTCTTGGATAGGAAAGAGCAGTTCTTGTAGTAAACGGTGAAGTCTTTTCCAATGTTCTCAGAAGTAGTTTGGACGAAGAAGAATCATATGTTGGGTCACAAGCTGATTATGCCTGCAAGTTTGGAAAGTTCCACAAACCTTCACTGCGAGAGGTAAGTTCTCTCAATCGGGTTGGCACAGTACCATAATATGAAGAACAAGATGCAGCAGAAGACGTTGGTTCCAGGCAGTTCCTGCAGATCTCACTGTTCGTGAGCGTCAGTCGTGGGGACAAGATGGAGGACGTCCGGGGATTCCTGCACTGCACGGGATTGTCGAAAAACACGGACGAAATGGAGTCACTTCAGTTAGAGTAGCAGTCATCAAGCACACAAGCTGTTGTGCTTTGCCATGGTTAATCCTAACCAGCTCCGAGAATGGTATCCAGGTGCCTTACGAGTTGATTGGTCGCACCAACTCAAAGGAAGAAGTCGTCCTTGAAGGGGCTTCTCTGTCGAGATGAACCTGGCAATTCAGACCTGCAGCTGGGCGTCACCGTGCAAACCAACGGTCCAGGAGTTGCAGCAGCCGTCCTCTTCAGCTCGTCTTCGGTTCGTTCGTCCCAGTGGCCGACTCTGCTTTCCAGTCCAAGAGATTGCCTTTTAAACAGTTCTCTCTCTTTCATTCCAGCCCATCTGCCATTCACCCAGCAAGGGTGGCTGTCCTTGCCGGATAGTCAGCCAGCCAATCACGCCAGAGTGCATTTGGGTCTCCTAGGAGACCAAGCACAGGGAGTTTCGGGCACCTCCCTCACTGCCTGCCCTCCCCCGAAAATGCCAGAGGCGGTCTTCAGTCCTGATGGCCGCCAAAGGCATAGAAACAAAGGGACCAAACCTAGTTTGGCGCACAGAGACAAACACTAGAAGGACCTTTCCAAAAATAAATGGCAAAAAAGAAGACCGGGACCTGTTTAAACAAAGTGGCTTAAGGCGCCATCTTGAAAAACATGGCTCCTGCAATTTTTAGCTACCGGTGTTCGCGATCAGGAAAAATCATGGTAGTTTGTTGTAAAACCGCTGCCACCAGCCATTTCGATAGGGGTAGCATTTGACTGCTACATGAGTTTCTAGACAGAGGGGATACTAGGTAACCCCTCCAGCACTCTATAGGAAGATGGTGTGTGCTTAGTCTAGGAATTTAAATAGACTAGTAAAGTCATTTTAACCATATATTCTCTGGGAAACAGTTGTTTATCCCAGAGAAGGTATTTAAACCTTTGGGAAGTCTAAAAAGACATCCCTGTGTCACTGCACTGAGGGTGCTGTGTAACACATATGAACATATGCCTATAGAGCAAACTTAAAACTCCATAATCAAAGAACACAAGAGTAAAACACACATCAAAATACATGAGAGTGGGAAAAAAGGGTCACACTCTTTCCAGGTAAAAAAAATCAAGTCCTAAAAAAATCCAGAAAAGTTGCTGGGGGTCTCTAAGGTGAAGGGAATTAGCACGTTTATGAGAATTCTCCCTAACACCGCTAACCAGAGGTTGTGGTGGGAAATTGCCGATTTCCTCCCAGAGCTTCCTACGCAGAGCCAATCATGTTTCAATGCGGGACTGGCTGAGCCAAGTTGATGGCGCAGGACATCATGGAGTCCACCGTGGCCCATATTGACACCTCTGGCTGGGCCATCTGCATTGCCACGGACATAAGAACAGCCTGGCTCCGTGTGACTAAATTCAACCCAGATGTCCAGGAACGCATATTAGACCTGCCGTTTGAGCTGAGGGGGGGCCCTCTTCCATTCCACCACGGACGGGGAGCTGGACAAAAAGAAAAACAGCTCACAAACGGCCAAGTCTTTATCCATCCTGATAAAGACCATGCCCAAATCGTACACCCAGTCACAGCAGCGCTCCGACAAGGGGCGTACATACGGAGGGTTCCGCTGCTTCCAAGAGCAGAGGTCCAGGCAGCCAAATCGATTGCCGACTCCACATCGGCGCAAGCAACAAAAAGGTGGGTGGAGGGGGAGTAAGGGCTTTTTCCAGTCCCCCTCTGCCGCAACAGCCTCTGATGGAAAGAAGGCATGACGCGCCCCTCCGGGTCCACGTGTCTCCAGTGGGGGGGGGGGGGGAGAGGGGCAGGCCTGTTCTCCTTGCACATTTCTGGTGCCCGAATTTCGCGGACCCCTGGATCCTCTCCGTAGTATCCACGGGGTACCGCTTACCTATACCAGCCTCTCCTCCCTCTTGCATTCCCTCAAGTTGGGACAGAAACTCTTTTGGCCGAGATCCGATCACTCATAGAGAGCCAGGCTGTGGAGGAAATCCCAGCCTCCCAGCGAAGCTTGGGCTTTTACTCAAGGATTTTTGCCATTCAGAAAAAGAACCAGACGGGCCTGAGAGTTGTGCTGGACCTTCCCGCCCTCAACCTCTACAAAAATTCAAGATGGTTACGCCAGCTTTTATAGCAGAGACATTGTGCAAGGGAGACTAGATGTGCTCCCTGCATCTGAAGGACGCGTACCTACATGTCCCAATATTGCAGCCCCATCGTTCTTTCCTACGGTTCAGGATCATGGGCTACCATTTCCAATACAAGGTCCTTCCTTTTGGCCTCAACTCGGCCCCCATGGTCTTTAACAGGTTCATGAATACTGTGGCTGCCCTCCTCAGGGTGCAGGGCCTCCACATCTACCCATACCTCAATGACTGGCTCATCAGGGCTACATCGCCAGAAGCAGTCCACCACGCTTCCCAGGCTCTTGTGAGCACACTGCACGATCTGAGCTTTTCGCTCAATCCCAAGTCACAGCTGCAACCCACACAGACTGACATTCTTGGGACTCATCTGGGACACGTGCTCCAAGAGGGTTTTTCCTTCGGTGGACAAGATCAGATTTCAAGAGGGCCTCCACCCACTTCCTCAGCAGAGAGGTGACCTCGGCCTGGTGGTAACAGCACATCCTGGGTCCCCTGGCAGCGGTCCTATTAGCTGTCCCCCACACGAGACTCATGATGAGGATACAGCTGCACTTCGTGGCATCATGGAACCAGGAGCGGGGCTCCCATCCGAGAGGATCATCGTTCCTCCTTCTCTCCTCCCGGACCTCACATGTGGTCCAGGGACTGCAACCTATGGACGGCCAAGCCCTTCCGGCCGCCCACCCCGCAGGTCACCATCACCACAGACTCCTCTCTAGAGGACTGGGGAGCCACCCTGGACGAACTCTCGGTCCACGGCACCTGGACCCGACAAGAACAGGAATACCACATCAATTGGTTGGAGCTGAACGCCATCTGGCTAGCGCTCAGGGCATTCCTCACGCTTATCAGGGGCCAAGTTGTCCTCATCCAGACGGACAACTCTACCGGCATGTACTACAACAAGCATGGAGGCACCAGATTCCCCCTCCCCCACTGTGCAGACTAGCAATCAGCATGTGGGAATGGGCCCTGGAAAACGGCATCTACCTCACGGCAGTCCACCCTACAGGGGAATCCAACCTGGATGCGGTCAGGCTCAGCAGGTTGGGAGTGGACAACTACGAGTTGCAGCTAAACGACCTTGTTACTCAAGAGATCTTCAGCAGATGGGGTTTCCCCCAGGTGGATCTCTTTGCCACCTGGCACAACAGGAAGTGCCCTCAGTTCGCATCCTGGCTGGGACAGGGCCCCGGCTCCCTGGGCGACGCATGTTGGATTCAGTGGAACGGCATGACAGCTTACACCTTCACGCCCACTCCGCTGATTCACAGAGTGATTTGCAAGATCAAGGAGTCTCGCCAGCTCAACATCATTCTAATAGCTCCATGGGGGCCAGCAAGGCCATGGTTCTCGGAGCTGCTCGGCCTCTCGTAGATTCCCCCGATTAATCTACCGACGGGCCCAGCATATCTTCTGGCACAGCAGGGGGGCAGGGTCACAGGGTCATCCAACCTGCTCCACAGAAGCTGGATCTCAGTGTGGTTCCTGAGCAGATAACGCTAAGGCATATCAGCCTCTCCCAGGCTAATCTGGAGATCATTACAGGGCGCAAGGAGCAAGGCTACCAGGGCCCTGTATAAAAGTAAATGGACCAGGTTCTGCCACTCGGCAGACTCCAAGGACATTGACCCCCCTGGCATGTAATTTGGACAACATGCTCTCCTTCTGAGCGCAGCTAGCCCACTCGGGTGTGCAGATAGACACCTGCTGCACTTACCTCGCAGCCATCGGGCTTACAGGAATTCGGAGGAAGGGGTCTTCTCCTCCTCCAATCCGATTGTCAAGAAACATTTGACGGGACTCGCAAGGCTCTACCCGCCCATACAGAGGCCACACCTTGTGTGGGACCTGAACATAGTCTTGGGCGCACTGGCACACAAACCATTTGAACCAATGGTGTCCGCGGAAATCAGGCTGGTCACCATTAAGACGGCCTTACTAGTCGGCCTCACCTCGGCACGCAGAGTAGTGAAATCCAGGCGCTGGTCGACTCGGAACCATGTACTACCTTTCACAGGGACAAAGTAGTCCTGCGGACACACCCTGCATTTCTGCCTAAGGTGCCGTCTACTTTCCATTTAAACAAGGAAATAGTGCTTCCTATGTCAGGCGTGCCCTGAAAATCTACCTTGACAGGACCAGGGGCTTCCACAAGTCGGACTCCCTATTTGTCACTTTAGAGGTGCAAGACCGGGCTATCGGGCCTCCAGGGCCTCCATATACCGCTGGATGGTCTCGGCCATCAAAGAAGCATACGAGGGGCAGCACATGCCTCTCCCGGCAAACATGCATGCCCACGCAGTCGGGCCAAGGCAACAGCCATTGCTTTCCAGCGTTGTGTTCCTTGGCTAAGCAGGGCGGCCACATGGGCCACTCCCTCGGCTACTGTTTGGATGGCGGCTCCAAATCTGAAGCAGCTTTTGGACCAGCGGGTTTCGGGAACCTATTCGCGTAGGGAGGCTCTCCTCTCCACCCTGGGGCTACATTCAGTTGTAATCGCCCATGCAGTATGGAGGAAATGGGACAGGATGTAAGAGTAATTATAAGTTACTCACCGTAGTCCCCTTTCCGCCATACGTCCCCCCTAAGAATACTGGTGTCATTAGGCAATGTTAATCTAGTGTCGATGCGTCTAAGGGGACTGAGGTGTGGCGCCGGAGGGTGGAGTCAGGGCAGGGCATGCTCCCAGGGCCGCACCCCCACGCGCCTCTAAATTTAAAGGGGAAGAATGTTTTTCTGGTGAAAAAGACGCCCATGCAGTATGGAGGAAAGGGGACTAGGAACTAAGAGTATGTTAGTCACTACAGTGAGTAACTTATAATTTCTCTACTCACATTTCGGACATTTCTAAAAAGTCCAGCTACCAGCTGCACCTCCTCAGAGGTACTCTTCACTTTTCTCACCTTCCCCCAGCGGCTCACTGTCTCCAGATCCCTGGTTCTCTCAAGGCTGGACTACTGCAACAGCCTCTTTCTCAACCTCCCTGCCACTGATCTGCGCCCTTTGCAACTCATCCAGAACAGAACTGCGAGGCTTCTCCTTGGCCTCAAGCCCAGGGACCGCATCGCTCCAGCGCTGAAATCCCTTCACTGGTTCCCTGTAGCAGCAAGGATTAAGTTCAAGAGCCTCTGCATTGTGCACAAGGCTTTCTGGGGCCTGGGACCTACCCATCTGCAATAATGCTTACGTAAATGCTGTCCTTCACAAGCCCTTCACTCATCTACCTCTAACCTTCTGCGAGTGAGCCAGTTCTCCAAGCAGAGATTTGAAGGGAGAGCTTTATCCTCAACAGGGGCCTCCCTGCCGCCCCCCCGTCTTGAGCCTGATCTCCTTAAGTTCTGGAAACGCCTTAAGACATTCCTTTTCTCCTCTTCCTTTTCTCTCCCTCTACCCTGCTAACCTCTCCCTCCGCTCTATCCCTCTCCTTTTCCAACAGCCTCCTGACTGCCTGCTGGGTGTACCTCAGAATCTCACAGGTCCCAGGCACCCTCACCAGTCCTCTCGCACTTGCCTCCGGGCCTGCACTTACCTAATCACTGCTGCACTTGGTCAAGTGACCCATGAGAGTGGCATCTCTGAGCACTTACCCCAGTTTCTGACTGACTGGGCGCACTTCAACTCCCCCCTGGCCCCCCACCACCCCCTCTGCACTTGTTCTCCTCCCTCCCTCTCCTGTACCGTTTAAGCACTTGCACGAGCTAAACGTACCATGCTTTTGAAGATAGTCTAACAATCTTTCCTTTCTCCCCTCCTTGCATGGTGGTGCCTAAACGCACTTGGAAAAATTGCAGAATCGGCATCCGACTGATTTGCTGTTATCTACACCGTTAACTGTACTATATGCACGTACTATGCCTGTGCAGACTTGTATCGCGCAGAAATTCAAGCGCTCTAAATGACTGTTTTTTTTACCGCTTGCACCCTCCCTCTGAGCGCCTTGAAACACTTGCCTTGTGTATAGGCACTTTACAAATAAACATTACCATACCAAGCCCGCAGCACAGACTAAGCTTTTCATGTCAAGGTTCTATGTTCTGTCCTTGAGAAAAGCAATATATCAAAATTCAGTGTACATAGAATGGGATGGTTGCAAAATTGTTGCATATGAGCGGGCAGGACTAAACATGTAAGAGTCAAAAGAAATATTTAATTTGGAACAGAAAAGTTAAACCTTTATTTGAAGATAGTTTTAGAATTTATAGGCGTTAGGTAGAAATGGTGCAGTCCAACTGGTGTGGGACTACACAAGACCTATCTCCTTGGTATTAGCTAACCCACCTTTTAATAAAGGCCTGTACTACACAAGTTGGTAATGTGACTGAGCAGCCAGGCTTACCTTGGGGGGGTTATACACAAAGATATTTAAAGCATTCATTAGAAAGCAGTTATTAGCTGTAACATTAATCACAAATTAGGATTCAATTAAAAAAGTGAACAATAAAGCAGGTAAATAATTCATTCACATCGTGCACATGTTGCAGCACCCGGAGGTGACGTCATTTGAGGTCAATATAGCATCACCTTTGCAATATTTAGTTTTTCCGGAAGAAACGGTTTTGGGTTAGATTAGAACAGAGTTATAGATTATAAGAACAGTTAAATTCTTCAAAGGGGTGCAGGCAGTCAATTAGCCCAGCATTTCAGTGTTCAACATTTAAAACCTGTAAGGGAACAAGCACTGCCAAAGTCAATAGGTTGAGAAGGAGGCCTTTAGGGAGCCAGGACAACCAAAGCCAACATTCTGATGCTCTTCTTCTTAGCAAAATGTTCTTTATATAGAGAGTTCAAAAGAGAAATCACAGCAACTCAAGAGGAGTCACATTTGGAAAGCACAAGCTGTAAGGCCAATGCAGGTAAGTTGAGGTCAACTTGGTGTTGGGTTAAATTGCACTCCCAAAGGTAGGAAGCCCCCCAAATGGCAAAAGGATAAAATACCCCAATTACCCCAAGCCCCACAGTACCTTGAAAATGAAGAAAGTGTTCCAGTTGGTTGCCTTCCCAATGCAATGCAGTAGACCCTTGTTCCTGGTCCTTGGTCATGGTGACGAAAGGAAGGATTTCTGGCGGGCTCCTGCAGCAGCATTCGAGAGAGAGGGACTCGGCAGCAATGGATTTCCACCGATTTCAGTGGCTCTTTGTGGTTTTGGCACCTTTTTTTATCAGCGCCAATAAAGAACAAAAAGCTGGTTAGGATTTCCTTGACCTCTCGGTCCTGGACTCTGGTGAGGGGACTCTGGATGCAGATTTCTTGCTTCTGTAGTGTCCTCTGGATGCCCACGAAGATCTGTCCGGATTTGGACTTTGGAAGACAATGCACACTTAAATGGTCGAGGTACCCTGGGTATTGGGCTTCTGCAGCCTTGGAAAGTCAAAGCAAGTTGGGGGTTGTGCCAAAGTAGAGTTTGTCTCGAGGCTAGTTAGTCCCACCAGGAAGAAGTTGTCCTTTACGAGTCTTGCCTGTCGATTCGAAGACTGGGTCAGCACAGCTGCGGGCTTCACCGGGTACTTCGCTCCCACTCACTCAGGAGTCAAAATTAAAAAGCCCTGAATCCAGCAAAAGAGCTGGGGACCTCTAAGGTGGAAGGGCACAGAAATGTAAATTCACCCGAACAGTAGGAAAGACCCACAGGAAAGTTGTGGGTTCAAGGACCTGGGGGAGCATACAGGTTGGTTAATAATAAGATAATGATAGAAGGGAAGAACTCCGACTGACCATCTATTCCTTGCTCACCTGCCTGTTAGCCCATTGCCTACATGCTCTTTAACTGGAAAATAAACTATAATCTATTTTCGAGACTGACACCTAAATGAAGCAGGTGGAGTGAAGTGCAACTAACATAAAGCATGCTGCATTTCTGCCAAGGGAACACGAGTAGGCATTTTCAGGTTGCATCGAGCACTTACTAGGTTCAGACTGATGTATTCTAGGACAATGAGTTAATTAAGTTATTGTATTTTAGTTATTGCATTTGGAGATAATCCAGCTCCAGACAAAGCTGGTTTGTTTATTGTAAAATACAAGGGGTGCTCCTAGCGATCCGCTTATACTAATTCAAATTGTGATAACCCAGTTAATGGACATTACAATTAGGCAGTCAAAATGTGGAACGTAATATTAGTTCACTTTCTCCCCATAGACTCAAATTTTAAATAAGCATCAGACTTGGACATTTCATCACGATTTTACTTAATGTGCAAATAAATTCCATGGAGTAACAATAGAACAGCGTTGGATCCACAGATATGTCATTTCTTATCACCTGGGTGCAGTGAAACTAATATTGAGAGATAACTCCGGTAATGGTTAGTGGGAGAGAGCTGAGACCAGTTTTATGTTCTCTCCAGATATGTGCCAAGAAGTTTACTAACGGAGTTATTGCTGTGCTAAATAAACATTTGCATTTCCATGTGGCCAGGTCAACATTTCCAAATTGATTTGCACTGAAGCAACGCCAACCTGTAGTGTAACTACTGCTTATACTACAGGGCAAGTGTTGGCGGATGTTTCAGCGAGGAAGACATTACTAATACGCCTTTGCCAGGACCAAATATTTCTGCATGACCATGTCCGTAAAGACACAGATAAAAAGTGAAGGTAACATCAAGGAGACTTTAAAACATAATAAATACACACTGCCTAATAAGCTAAGAACTAGAAGTAATCCAACTCACCATGTGGTTGACACAGCGGAGGCACACGTTCTCATATCAAGATGAAAATGTGACATTAGGTGGCTTCATTGAATATAAAGTCACACCTGTGTTCTGTGAACAAGGACAATGTACAGTGTAAGGCGCGGTAACTCTTGAATAGACTAAAATAACTCTGCCACCAAAGTGTTGGGAAATTGCTGAAAACCATGTTTACCAGAGACTGAGGTAGTATGCTGATATGTTAATGAATGAGATTCTGAACAATGAATGCACCTGCAGACCGAAGAGATCTTTGTTGTGAGTCCCAAAGCTAATCTTACATTGTAGTGGTACCGTATGGGTATTAGAAGCCCACCTGTCACTTACTTGATGAGTATCGAAGCGGGAGTCACAGAGGTAATGGTTGGCACAGAATGAGCAGGCAAGTGGTAGGTGGAGAAGCACCCAGTATATCCCAGTCTTGCTGCCATGTCAGCCGTTGGTGGTGGAGAGACGTCTGGACATGGTTGCCGTGCTTGTGACACTGGCAGTGTGACATTGAATTGGATTACGCCACCAAACAAAGGCGAGGGAGAGTGCCCAGTGCTATGATCATATTGTTTCGTTGGACCTGATGAAGCTCACATCTAAAAAGCGGGGCACTGAAAAATGTATGAAGCTAATGTTGGGACATATGGAAATGTATCCTAATTAAAAAACCAACATGAGAATGTAGATGAAGGGCAGCCACCCATATGGGTAATACACTAGAAGTTAAATGTTTGGGGCGACATATACCTTAGACATTAAAGGTGAATTTCTGGAGGTACTTGGACAATGCCTTGAGCTGGCGGCATCTAATCTTTCATGCTTATATATAGCAAATTTAAACGCAGATGACCCTAATACTGGAGTGGTTCATTGAGGCCTGACACGTGTGTCTGCTTACAGTGGATTCACCACGCTTCTTTGTGGAGGAGGGACCGTTGTGTATTGTGTGGCAAACCCAGGGCCAGGAAATGAGGGCCATAGGTCAAAGAACCCAAGAGATGAACACCACAGTCCAGGAAATCAAACGCAACATCCAAGAGGTACAGACCCGCCTAAACGTCTAGGCACAACGTACAATGAGCAACATATAAGCGCATTAGAAGATTACAGCGCAGTGACCTCCACCGACTTGGACGGTCTGATAAGGGAGGTCCAGAGTCTCGGAGCAAAAGTCATGGACCAGGAAAATCGATTGCAGCGCAGCAACCCCCGCCTCGTCGGCCTCCCCAAGTAGGCAGAGGGATCGTACCTCGAGGCTTACGTCTACCGCCTATTTCGAGACCACCTACACATCCAAGAACCAAGGTCATGTATGATCGAAAGAATTCACAGGGCCCCCCATCAAGACCTGCTGCAGGAGATCGACCATGGCCCATTACAATGCACCTCCTCCACTTCCAACATAAGGTGGCCATCCTGGGGGCCTATAGCGCTGCAGGTACAATTCGCACGGAAGGGGCAGACATCCGAATATTCAACGATTATTCCGACGAAGTGTCCCGACTGAGAAAAAAATGTGCTCCCCTTTTTGAGGCACTGCAAGGCACAAACCATAAATACGATCAAAAATTCCCTGCCACCTGGTGCATCCACCTGGACAAAAAATGCCACTCGTATGACAACTCAGAGGAAGCCTGGCGCCTCTTTTGACAACAAGAGCTCATCTCCATGGACTTTCCCAACCGAAACTGAGGACGAAGGAACAATCAATCACAAAGACTCCTCACAATGGCACCACCAACGCCCTAAAGGCAAAAGACGCACGCAGGCAGACGGCCAACCGGACCCGGATGTAAAGACACCCGACCCCCAACCTGAAGTACTCTGAGCCAACTTAACCTCCTAATTGAGACTCTACTGTACAATGGCTCAACAAATACTGCCGTCATCCCTGTCCCTGATTAGGAAATTCAAGGGAAAGACACGCTGTTGACGATATCACAGCCATTGATCGTACTATGCCAACTCACTTGGGCAATACTGCAACATTCAATCTTCCACATCAGGCCATCGCCTGTCCCCCCTGCCACCACCTCCTTGTGAGTTTTCCGAGTTACTGGTGGCCCCAGATGGCCCCCGCCAGTATGCCAGGGATGTGGGAGAGATCCCCATTATTTCGCCTACCCTTCCCTGAGCATGGGTTTACAAGATGTAGTATTGGGATGCTGTTGGATTTATTTGTTTGAATGTTGGGGATTTTAAATATATACACACACACGCTCAGCAAAACATTCTCTGGCACAACCTCCTCACTCATCACTCAAACCCGCCCACAAACCTATCCTTGATCCGTCGAGATGGCTGACCTACGCCAGTGACCCTCAATGCACAAGGGATGGGTCACCCAATTAAGACGGCAGGTTCTCGACCACCTATGCGACATACAGGGCGCTATTGCCTTCATCCAGGAAACACATCTTGATGAGCATGAATCAGGGAAACTTAAGCCGCGGATGGGTCGGGTCAGCTGCCCACTCCCCGCAAGAGGGGTATCGATCCTAATCCGCAAACTCATTCCATTCCACACACTCAATATCAGATCAAGAAGGGAGATACTTTCTGCTCCATGGCCTTGTTCAACAGCAACCCTTGACCCTCCTAAACATCGCCCCAACCACAGATACTCCCTCCTTTACGCACGCATTTACAAACTGTGTACAATATTTGGGGAATCTAACTCTTTTATAGGGGCGACTGGAACATGATAATGGACTTGTCTCTGGACAGACAGGGATTACCCCTATCATAACCCCCGGCCCCACACAAACGCACAGCCCTACTTACCCTTATGTCCGAACTGGGACTTGTGGATGCATGGCGAATCCTCCACCCGAAACGTCACGACTACACATTCTACTCGAACTGCCATAAATCCTACTCCACACTAGACTACTGGTTAACCCCTGTGACAGTCCTAGCATATATACAACAATGCACTATACATCCCTCATTGGTGTCGGACCATATACCAGTGCATATTCACATTAAACTCCTAGGGATCCGCCTCACCCTCATACCACTGTGCCGCCTAAACTTAAGTGCACTGACATACCCAGATGTCCACGAAAATCTCGGCAAAGACACAGATCTATTTTTGCAGACAAACTTAACTCAAGGATACTCTCCTAGCACTTGTTGGGATGCCTACAAAGCCTTCCTCAGGGGACAATGTATTTTGAGATTGGCCCACAAATTGAAGGGTTGGAGGGAGCGAGAAGCCATGATTAGCGCTGACATAGCTTATAGTGAATCCGAACATGAAAGCACCCAAAATCCCAGCACATATGCTCACCTCAGAAGGCTGAGAGTCAAGCACATCTCAACTGAACGTATGCAAAAGTTCACTAGCTGGTCGCAGGCCTACTACCAGGACGCTGACAGGCCCCTCCACTTGATGACACTCGCCCTCTGCACCGGACAAGCATCAAGCCTTGTATCTGACATCCCAGACTGTTCTGGGACCCTATTCACGAATGAAAAGGATATAAACAAACGCTTCACAGATTACTTCGGCGAACTATACGCATGTCTTGATCCAATATCACCAGATCGAATTGACGCCTTTTTCACCGGCCTTCAATTACATACACTTAACGATACACAATAAATCGAACTAGGGCCACCAATTACAACCACCAAGATAACCCAAGCCATAGGATCTCTAACAGCAGGGAAGGGGTCCGGGCCAGATGGCCTACCCATAGATTTGTATAAAGCAATGGTGAACTGCCTCACCCCGCTGCTCGAAACAGTATTCACTGAGGCACAGACTAAGGGCCATTTGCCAGGATTAATGCTTGTGGCCAACATAATTGTCTTCCACAAGAATGGCTGCGACCCAGAAACTGCGGGTCATACCGACCAATCTCACTGATAAATGCTGATGCCAAAATTCTGGCCAAATGTCTAGCACACAGAATAGAGAAAGTCCTTTCACAACTTATTCACAGAGATCAGACCGGCTTTATCCGCGGCCCCCACTCAGTAGACCACGTGAGACGCCTGCTACACTTACTTGCCGGACGGGATGACCAGAACGAAATAGTACTAACGATTGATGCCAAAAAAGCGTTTGATCAAGTCCGCTGGGACTTTACGTTCCGGGTACTTATAGTCTACGGCTTCCCACCAACGCTCCTGGGACTCATACGATTACCATACACAAGCCCCACCCCCACATTGACCACTAATAGGACAACTTCGAACCCATTCGACCTACACTCTGGCACCAGGCAAGGCTGCCCCCCAAAACCCCCTTTGTAAGCACGCTCAATCGAACCGCTCGCAGAGAAACTCTGCACCAATCCAGATTGGACAGGTTTGGTGAGTGGGGCACAGGAACACTCAATCTCCCTTTACAGGAACGACCTTCTGGTATGTCAGCAGGCCTGCGGTACACTCCCACGCCTGCGCCACCTTCTCCATGACTACGGCCCCATGACAGGGTAAAGGTCAATTGGACAAAATCGGAGGTTCACTCACTCAGGCCAGACATACCCTGGGACGTGGGCGGGTAGCTCCGGTTCGACTCCAATTAAATATCTTGGGGTTCACATCACCCCATCCGCCCACGAAATTGCAGATCTGAATCACCCACCGACTCTGTCAAAGATAAAATCCGACCTCATACGATGGAACACACTTACATTATCTCTGGTAGGCCGCATAAATGCATTTAAAATTAACTCCCTACCCAAATTCATATACCTAGCAATGATGCTGCCCTGCACCCCATCGTAACAAATGTACAAAGACTTGGACACGCAACTGACCACATTTTTATGGCGGGGCAAAAAGGTAAGAATTCGGCTCACAATCTTACAGGCCTCCAAAAACGATGGAGGACTTGCGGTACCAGCCTGGCGGACTTACTATCAGTCGGCCTAAATATGTTGGGCCAAAAGATGACTCGACACATCAGATGCATCCAGCTGGAGAGCCGTCCGGAATTTTAGCCACCCCACTACCGAAACGCATCAGATCACACCCATTGATAGACCCAATGATGACATAATGGCATAGGATGATAGCATTATTGGGGTCAGATGTCTGTGTGGCCCCAGACTGGATCAGCATACGGGCAATCCTCTCAATTGGCCTCTGCCACTCTTTACACAGATATCAGGACTCCCATTGAACAGAGATAAGTGCTGGACCTGTACGATGGCGGCGCACCCATGGGGTTCCAAGAAGCTAGCCAAATACTTTGCTTACAAAACACAGAATGGCTACAATATCATACCATATGTGAGGTGATTCGATCGAATACAACCACGTAAGACACTACAGGATACCCCATCTGCGGGTGAACTGGAAATGGAACAGAATCCATCTGAGTTTCAACGCTTAAGCTCATTCTATGCAATTTGTACCCCCAATAACATCAAATGCAATCTAATACTCGTTTCACAGTGGTCCAGTGACCTAAACCTCCCAGTAGATGTAGGGGATATCTAGGAGTTCTTCGAAAATATACCGTCAACATCACACCATAAGGAAATGCAATATAAACTGGTCCAAAGACTATATTACACGCCCCGCAAACTCTACTGCATGGGTCTCGTACAATCACCCACTTGCTGGCAACAGTGCGGTGAACTAGGCACAATGGGCCATATCCTGTCAACATGCCCAAAGATCGAAATATACTGGAGAATGGTACACAAACTGACCACTTGAGTTCCCGATATTACGATTGACCTGGCTCCCGGCCCGATGCCATTTGGTGCGAATGAAGAAGAATGGCATACCAATCCTATTATAAGGAAACTACTACACACAATACTGTTCTCGGCGCGTAAGCTTCTAATCACACACTGGAAAACGAACAAGGCCCCCACCAAACAAGCTTGCCTAGCCATAATTCTTAAGAATAGCTTGCTGGAATGCTCTGTCCTTGGACGAAGAGGTAGGACCGTGCAGGTAGACCAATTCAGGGTATTGCTAGACACTAAACGGAACAAGAACTTCATCTAAGCGGACTCAATCTATATGTTCAATTGAATGCTATACTATAACGTGTGTAATATTAGTATTATTTTTACTGTTCTTGTCTGTTCCTTTTATAATTACTTTTATTATCTTTTTAGGGTGGGGGGTGGGCATATAAACAGAGTGTATGCACAGGGGACGTTTTCATGGTGAGGGAGGGAATGAGTAAGGGGGAGGGTGGTTGTTTGTTATGGACCACCTTTGAGAACGCCCCGCCTATGTTCCAGGGCTACGGGTAGTAGATGCTGTATATTACTTGTCCTGCAAATACCTAATAATAGAAGAGTTTTAAAAAAAAAAGAAAATAGGAATCTGTGATGTCAGTACAGTTACATTGCACTCTTAAGGTTTTGTCCGCACGGTAGATTTTCTTTTATGCTCCTCGGATGAACGCTGTTGAAGTGGTGGATGGTGTTACAGTCCATTTGTTTCCTCAGTAGGGTACACCCCAGTGTGCCACTATTCTTCAGGATGAAATCTAGGAAGTTGATCTGATTGGAGTCGCTTTCCTGTGTCAACTGTATGTTTAGATTTATGTTGTTAAGCCAACAATGGAAATCCACTAGATGCTCACTGGTTCCTTTCTAGAGGCAGACTTGTCATCTGTGTCCCTCTTCCAGAGGTGGATATCCGATAGAAACCGATTGGTTTGATGGAAAATTAATACATCTTCAAATGATGCAATGAATAGTATGGCCAGGCTAGGAGCAAATGCTGCTCCCATAGCCATACCTCAGATCTGGCGTTAGCAGTGGTCCTCAAAACTGAAAACATTGTGTTTCAGTACTATTGTCATAAGTTCAACAATGAAGTTGATGGGCACCCTATCTTGGATATTCTGTTGTGTGAGATGGTCACTAATGCTCCTGAGGGATACTGATATACAATGATTTGATATCCATAGTAGCGAGTATTTTGGGAGTTAAATGGTTTTCCCTCAAAGAGTTCTATGACCGATGTGGAGTCTTAAGTAGGAGGGTGTGTTTTGGCGAAGTGGTTTGAGGAAACAATCCACACATTTGCATAGGGGTTAAAGCATCGATCCACATCCAGAAACTATTGCTCTATCGGGTGGCTTGTGTGCATCTTAATGGATCTTGGGTATGGCGTAGAATGATGGTCTACGCCCTTGAGTTGTTAAAGATTTCAAATTCGTGTTTGTATAGCCAACATCTTTGTTATACAAACAGAGTAGCTTCAGAAATAATCTGTTTAATGTCCCTGGAGGGATCTTCTCAGTTGGACATAGTTATCAGTGTCACAAAGGAGGTCTAGTGCCATTTTGTTTGTACTTGAAACACCACTATGCCGCTCCCTTTATCTGCTGGTTTAATTACAATGTTAGAGTAGGGATCTCAAGGGCTGCTCTTTCATTGTTGGTGAGATTGTGTCTAATGTGTCTGTGTTTAGCCTGTAATATTTGAAGATCTCTTGGAACACATTTTTCAAATGATATGATTTCCCGGGGCACTTAATTATCTGAAGGGGTAAAGGTGGATGTGGTTTGTTTATGGAGCACATTTATTATAGCAGGAACACATAAAAAATGGTATCCTGTACGCAGAAGTCTGTTGTCTGGGGTCTAGTTGAGATTGACAACAGAAACTGGGATGTGGGATGAGAAAGATGGAAACTTGTATTTAGAGAGTGCAAGATGGTAAACTATACAGTTGAACATTTCACTATTTAAGCCACAGGGAGATTGTCATTTTGTCTAGAATCTCAAATTCTTTCGATAATTGATCCAACCAGCCTATTGGCTGTGCACAATAAACAATGACATTGAAACGTATGGATAAGAAATATACAATGATTAACGCAAAATGAACATAATGAAATCTTTACAAATCCAGAAGGTTTATTTTTTCCTCCAGGGACCAAGGTATACAAAAGGAATAAATTTTAATTCTACTTAATCATCTCATTCATCAATAAATTCATAATCACAATTCTTACTCTTATTTTGTGAAATAACAAATATGATGTTACCGGCCTACTGATGCTTTCTTCTTTTTCCCTTTCTGCACCTCTTTTCTCTCCCCAGATTCTCTTCCTTTGAATGGCATTTTATTTTCATGGCTGCTCTGTACCGTCTTGCTTTTTTTATCCATCATCCTCCGGGTTCCTCTATCTTCTTTCAACATTGACTCTGTTAGCCTCTCTTCTTCCTCTTGACTATCAGTTTTTTCACCTTGGTGATTTTAATCTTCATCTAAACACCACTCATGCCTCGTCATGTTTTCTTCCACAACTGTTTTTCCTGTCATCTTGAACCTCCCTCGCATTTTTCAGAATCCCCGCTTGGCCGAATCTTCTCCTTAGCTATTCAGCTTTCAGTAACAACCGTCCCTTTTTTCTCCTCGGATCACTTTGTTCTTTCGCTTTTACTCCTTCCTCTTCCTGCAATCTGCCTCATTCCTCTGATAACTTTACATAGCATAATTTTCACTCTTTTCAGTATTCACAACTTTTCTTGACTCCATTACTCTGCTTTTGTTACCGATTTTGTATGTTTATCTACCAACTCTTTTAAAAATGTTCTTTAAATTGATAAACATTGTTTTGCCAATTTCTCTATACTCTATATCTTTTTTTTTTCTGAGGCTTGTGGAATCTGCTTAGATCACATGCTGTGCATAGGCCAACATCTAGTGAAAGCTGCAGAGTATTACAGTTTTCAAAATTAGAAAAGGGACGTTGACAGGGCATGCCAGTAATACAATCCCTAGTGTGTCGTCCACTGTACACATGGTCCTTCACGCGTCGAGGTGCCTCAGATAGTTTTTGTCCGCCATCGTAGACTGTCGCTATTTCGCAGAGTTTTCCTTTCGGCTCATCGCCATTTATTACCAATTACTGATAGTTTTTCTTACTGTCCTTTATATTCACCGACTATCGAGACCAACCGACAGTGGTGAAGAAACAACCGTTGAAGACTCCCGTTGACGGATCTGTTCGGCCTTGGAAGGCCTCTTCGGGCTTCGGCCCACGCAGTAGGGAGAGAGGGGTGAGAACATTTAAGAATGTATATACCCCTTTTCGTACACTACACTTGTCTAGCTGCTTCGTCATTCCGTTATGGATAGGACCCCTTTTAAATTGTGCCCTAATTGCAACAAAATGTTCCTGTGGGTCGACAAACACCTTGTGCGTAACCTTTGTTTCCCTCAGGACCACGTCAAAGGTACCTGTCGAGCGTGTAGACTCTTCAAACCTAAGACATTGAAGGACCGCTTAACTAAACGCTGGGCCCACCACCCATGCAGGTTGAGGCCACTGTTAGACAAAGTTTGTATGCAATACCCTCTGGGACCACTACACACAACTATGACTACAGGTGTAAGCAAAACCAGCCTTTGGTATATATATCACACAAAAATATATTGCAGTACTTCACGCTATCAGGTTCTGAGGCATTTAAACTACTTTGAAGAAGGAGCAAAAAGGCATGATTTAATAAACTAATAGTTACTCTTAAACAGTGCAAATAGTTTGAGTTCACCAGGGGAGTTGGTCCAATGCAATAGGTAGGCCAAAGTCAATGGCTAGAGTCTTGTATCAGTAAAAACGGTTCTTGTAGTTAAATGGAAAAGTCTTTGCCACGGTTCTCAGAAGTAGTTCATAGAAAGATTCATATGTCGGGTCACAAGCTGACTAGGCCATGCAAGTTGCCAAAGTTTCGCACACTTTCGCAGTGAGAGGTAAGTTCTCTCGGTCAGGTTTTCACAGTACCTTATTTTGAAGAAAAAGATGCAGCTGAGGACTTCTGCTCCTGGCAGTTCCTGCAGATCTCGCTGTTCTTGAGCCTCAGTCGTGGGGACAAGAGGGAGGAAGTTGGGGGACTCCTGCATTGTACAGGGACTGGTCAGAAAGCTGTCTTCAAGCACACAAACTGGTGTCCTTCTCCCTGGCTATTCGGTTTCCTGCAGCACTCTGAGGAAAATACAACCAGCTCAGAGAATAGTATCCAGGTGGCTTATGAGTTGATTGGTCCCACCAATTCAAAAGGAGAGGGGACCTTCAGCAACGCTTCGGTGTCCGACGGTGAAGGCGACAGGGTTACTCAGGTTTCCCAAGCACAGGCCCCCGACCCCAACAGGCATGCCGGCGGCCTTGTTATGGGGAGGAGACCCGGCGGCAGAAGGAGTCTAAGGAGAGGTCCGTTGAATCTCTGTCCTCTGAGCACTCCAGATCGAAATCGCCACATGACTGGCCCCAGCTATCGAAAGACAGAACAGACGTTGTGGGTAAAAATATTCCCGAATATTGTGAGTCAGCTGACGAGACTCTGGACCCGCTAGTAGCCGAGATTCCACGTTCTGCATCTATCGGTTTAAAAAAACGGGCGGGACGAGCCCATTTAAGAAGCACGTCCCAGTAGGCCTTGTTAAATTAAGGGAGTCTAAGAAGAGCTCTTCTAAGACCTCTCATAGAGATAAATCACAGGATAGGTCCCCTCACAAGAGTAAGGTACCTCAGGTACAGGATTCCCTGTCTTCAGCCTTAAATAAAAAGGCTACGCCTTCTACTGCAGTCCCACCCACTCCAGAAGATTTAGGTCTCCCACCTCAACCAGTGGTCATTCCTAGTTCTGCCCTGTGGTCAGCTGAAGATATCGATAGGGTCATGAGTAGAATGTCTTTCATGGCAAATTTTTATGAGAAAGACACTGATTACTTCAAAAGCTTTCACTCTCTCTCCCCCCCCGCTACCCCTGCGCCAATGGCGGCCTCTGGGTCTCAGAACCCTGTTCAACCTCCTGCCAAGAGGTCTCGCCCAGGTGAGCTAGTGCAAGATCCCACTGTCATCGACCTATATGTCCTAGACACTAATCACAAAGACCTCTATGTCCAAGAAGCCACAAACCCTTATTATGGGGATAATGAGGATGATCCAGATATGAATAACATGGACTCCCCAGTTAATCAGACTCCCCCCCTGTTGTAGACTCGCCCATAGATAATCGGCCTGTTCTAAACGAAGTACTCAACAAAGCGGCTGAGCATTTTCAAAATATCTACCTAAGAGGATCCCCAGGACAAGGATTTAGTTGATGAAATCTTGGGAGATAAAAAGGCTGTAACTGAATTTCTGATGCTTGTGTAATCTGCTTAGATCACATGCTATGCATAGGCCGACATCTAGTGGAAGCTGCGGAGTATTAGTAGTTTTTCGAAACTCGAAAATGGACGTCGAAAATGGGCGTGCCAGTAATACTATCCTTATTGTGACGTCCCCTGTACCCATGATCCCTCACGTGTGTAGGTCCCTCAGATTGATTTTTCCGCCATCGTGAGTGGTCGCATGTTGGCGGAGTGCATTTCGGCTTATGCCATTGACCTTTTATAACTTAAGTTAGTACCTCCTTTCTGTCCTTTACCGACGCCGTTTGTCGACGCTGTGACGACTCCACAAAGACTACGAAGCTAACCGTCGGACGAAGATTTTGACGGCGCCACCCGGCCTTGGAAGGCCCTTTTCGGCCTTGGCCTTACAGTAGGGAGAGTGGGGGGTGGTCATAAACATGTATATTCCCACCTTTTCCCATTGTCACCCAGCAGTCTGCCAATAAAATGGAACGTACCCCTTTTAATTTCTGCCTTTCCTGCAATAAAAAGTATATGTGGGTTGACAAACATAAGGTGTGCAACCTTTGTTTGCACAGAGACCACGACGAGGCTCATTGTTGGGCTTGTAAACTGCTCCGACCCAAGACACTCATGGACAAGCGGACAAAGCGTTGGGCCCATCACGCCATGCGGGCAGAGGCTGCCATGGATGTTGAAAAGGCGTCCAGCGAAGACAGCGACGCCGTCCCTTCGGAAGGTGAGAGTGACGGGGAATCTCGACGTTCCCCAGTGCCAACCCCCGACCCTAACAGATAGGCCCGGCGGCAAGGGCACAACACTCCCCCACACTAAACGCACTCCCCATGGCGGTGCGAGTGAAGTTGCACGCCGAGAGTCGACGACGAAGGGCAGATCCTCAGATCAGAAGTCTTCTGAAGGGCCGTCTCACGACAAGCCCTCTAAAGGAAAAGTTGTTGGACTCAAAACCCCCCCCTTCCCGGCCTTGCGGCATCGAAAGCTGCAGCGCAAGCCATCCCCGCAGTCGGGACTCGACCTACACTCAGGGACAAGCCCAGGAAGTCCGGATTGGTCTGTTCTGCTTAAGAACAGACCCCCAAGGCCCCTATCTCGACCCCTATCTCCAAAAAAGTTTCCTCCAAGAGCAGGGAGCATAGAGAAAAGCACAAGTCCAGTTCCTCTAAGGATAAGGGCTCCGGGGATAGGAGAGACAGACCTGGAGAGCAGTCATCCACCCCAGAACCTGTGGTTATTCCTGTCCAAGACACCTCTGAGGAGCCTGATCCTATCTGTGTAGATGAATAAGAGCTATATCCCACCTCTACCCCTACCTCTACCCCTGGGACTATCCCCAGTTCAGCCTCATGGACCGCACAAGAGATTGAGAGTCATGAGTCGTATGACTTGTTTGGCTAATTTTTTCGAAGATGTTCTCACAAATCTTGCCAACACACCTCCCAATACCGAGGCATCTGGCTCAAAAACAAAAGACACCGCCTCTCAGTCCCAATTACTGGCCCAACCGGCTAAGAAAAGATCTTTTCCCCCAGTGGGACTGTCCGTGGAGCCAGTCCCCAAACCTCCCCGCCTCGCCTATGGCCTGTACGACCTGGATGCAGGGGGTGATGAATATATGGATGAGGATGAGCCTTATTATTATGACGTCGAACAGTACGACGCCGGGGGTGCCAGGAAACGATCAGGATCAAGATGCCACTGAATCAGTAGTTTTTCCAGTGGACTCTCCGGTCCCGCAAGACCCTCCTTTACCCGACTCCCCAGTTGACAACCAGCCCCTGTTCAATGATATACTCCTAAGGGCTGCAGAGCATTTCGGGATCGAAATGCAAGAGATCCAACAGGATAAAGATTTTGCAGAAAATATCTTGGGCGACAAGAAACCTGCAGCCCAATTTTTTCCCCTGCTTAAGTCAGTCCAAAGAAGGATTCAGCCTTCCTTAGAAAGGCCAAATGAAACCAGGGCGTAAACCCTAGAATTGAGAAACTCTTCCGCCCAGCGCCTTCCGACCCTTTATATATAAGGGGCCAACTTCAGCCAGACTCTTTCGTAGTCACCACTACCAGGAAGAGAGCTGGTACCCCCTTGGCATCCTCCGAAGCTCCTCCGGACAAGGAGAGCAAAAAACTGTATGCCATGGGTAGGAAAACAGCGGCATACCAAGTGCGGATAGCAAATAATTCCACCTTACTATCCAGCTACGGCTGCACCAAATGGGATGAGGTGACAGCCCTGGCGGAGTCAGCACCAGAGCCACTTTAATCCAAACTCTATCTTCTGGCTGCCGAAGGCAGAGCTAGAGCTGGCGTCGTCCTAAAAAAAACAAGTTTGACGCAGCGGATAACGCTGGCCGTGTTGCAGAAGCCACAATCTTAAAACGCCACGCCTGGCTTAGACAGTCGGGCTTCAAATTGGAAACTCAAGCAGCTACCTTACTCAACATGCCTGTTGAGCAGAATGTGTTGTTTGGTAAAGCAGTTGAGGACACTCTAAAGTCAGCCAAGGGAGAATGAGACACTAAAAACCCTAGACCAACTGACACACACAGAGGCACCGGATATAATCGGAGCCAAGGTTTCTCATGGAACACCAACCAACAGGCTACCCAGGGTTACCCCAGAGGTCAGCACAGGGGTCGTGGAAAAGGGAGAGGTTCCCCCACCAGAGGTGGAGGGACACCCTCCAAGCAATGACGCCCTGATACAGGTACCCTCCCATGTCACCCCAGTCGGGGGATGAATATCTTTTTTCACCCACGCATGGGAGGGTATAACATCGGACAAGTGGGTGCTGTTGACAGAACTCCAGGGAAGACCATCAGACCTCCCACTGCGCCGAAAAAACCATCACAGGAAGAACTCATGCTGCTGGAGGAAGTCAAGGCTCTACTCCTCAAGGACGCCATCCAAGTCGTGCGGTACAATGAGGTAAACAAGGGAATTTATTCAATGTACTTCCTTGTTCTGACCATGCGCCCGGTACTAGACATGCGCCCTGCAAAGTTTGTCAAGCCACAGGAATGTTGCATGACAACGCTACAAGAAGTAATCCCTCTGTTAAAATGGGGGGTTACATGGCAACATTGGACATGAAAGATGCTTACTTTCATATTTCTATGTGCCCAGTGCACAGAAGATTCCTGCAGTTCAAAGTAGCAGACCAGCTCTACCAGTTCAAGGTGCTGCCCTTTGGGATAGCCTAGGCTCCAAAGGTGTACACCAAGGTACTGGCGGTGGTGGCAGCGCACCTATGCAGGGAGTCAATCCCAGTGTACCCTTACCTGGACGACTGGCTGATCACGGGAGAAACCTAGGATCTTTGCAAGCTAAACACGCAAAGAACTGTAAACCTTTTCTTCCAATTGGGCTTCTCAATAAACGAGAAAAGGTAAAGTCTGGTACCAAACTCATCTAAACAGTTCCTAGGAGCCATATTGGATACGAAAACAGGCTTAGCCTTCCCATCCATGGAAAGAGTACAAAACATGCTTCGGCAAATACCCCAGTATCAACCTGGTCTCCGGATAAGCTTACGCAAAGCAGTGTGTCTGCTAGGTATGATGGCATCGTGCATTTACCTGGTCCCCCACGCGCGCCTGCGACCAATGCAGGAGTGGTTGGCGAAACAATGGTCTCAGGCAGGTGGTCAGTGGGACGATCTAGTGGTTGTTTCGCCAACACTGGTTCAGAAGTTACGCTGGCGGTCAAGGGAGAATCTGCTCAAGGGGAAACCTTTCCACGAACCGGAAGCGCAGGCATTCGCCACGACAGACTAGTCACTTTCCGGGTGGGGGGGGGGGCACTACCTTCAGCACACAGCCTGTCGTCACAAGAGACCGCACAAAGGCACATAAACATACTAGAGTTATTGGCAATCTTCAAGGCACTACAAGCCTTTGAAGAATATCTGACAAAGCAATCGGTACAAGTACTAACGGACAGCACTACCGCTATGTTCTGTGTCAACAAACAGGGAAGTACACGCTCCAAATCTGTCCAAGCTGGCGTAGAAAATATGGAAGTGGGCACTCAGACGAGGGATGTCCCTATCCTCCCAACATGTTCCAGGGGCACTCAACACTCTAGCGGAATCTCTCAGCAGAGATCCTCTGCCAAGAGAAGAAGGGGTGGCAACTGCACGCAGATGTAGTAGACCACATCTTCTCTCTTTGGGGTTACCCCTCTCTAGAGTTCGCTACAAGAGAGTACAAGCAATGCCCAGACTTCGCGTCCAGATTCCCCCTACCAGACTCCAAGGGGAACGCCCTATGGATGAATTGATCTTTGTTTATCTGGACGCTCGCCTGGCTACTTTGTGACATCTTCACTTCGCGTTGAATACACTGAGTGATTTGCCCAGGAGGACGTCCTTTTTGCAACACTCTACGTGCCTGACTTACCACAAACAGGAAAAGAAGGTATTTCCTGCAACAAGGCTCCTCCTCCCCAGCCTCCGTGACGAGCAACGCTCGTTCTTAAAAACAAACGTCCAGGCGCACCAAGTACAGCTAAGTACTGTTTGCTGTAGGTGCTGGAATCCCTTGATCTTTGTTTATCTGGATGCTTGACTGGCTACTTTGTGACATCTTCACTTCGCGTTGAATACACAGAGTGATTTGCCCAGGAGGACGTCCTTTTTGCAACACTCTACGTGCCAGACTTACCACGAACAGGAAAAGAAGGTGAATAACGTTTCTGCCTTGAATGCTCAGAACTTTTTGGGCTCTGTCTTGTAGGCTTCGAATTCATTGTCACTTGTTTCATTTTTGTCTCATTCACAAGCACAAATATTCAAACGTAATCTTTTATTTTTCATTTTTATTTAAAGGTATTTCCTGTAACGAAGCTCCTCCTCCCCAGCCTCCATGACGAGCAACGCTCGTTCTGAAAAACAAACGTCCAGGTGCACCCGCGCCGCGCACCAAGTACAGCTAAGTACTGTTTGCTATTCGCGGTCCACAGCGCGGTGCGTGCGATCCTGGTTCATTGGCTTTTTAATTTGATATCCTTTTGGTTTCAATCACAATTTAAATCGAGTCCATTGTGGAGAAATGGGTTTGAGTGTTTGTTAGCCTTCAGGAGACGCCAATTCAGAGTATTCTAATAGTTACGTTAACTATTTTCCTTTTTTTAGCACCAAAGCGTCACCTTCTTTAGGCATCAGGTACGCGGTATTTGATATTGATACCATGGCTTCTGTATGTGACAGGACCAAACATACAATCTCTCTGAAATCAGGCATGCCGAAAATTGGCAATGGTCCATATGATATTCTTCCCCTGGAAACTCGAAAAGCATTCCTAGCCAAAAGATTTAAAGAGAATCAAGAAAATAAAAGGTCAGTTTCTTTAACTGTTGACATTAGCTCATTTTGTTTACCTGATTGTACAAATTTTCAAAAAACTTTGCCTCTAGCTGCAAATACTACTTCAAGGTTAAAAACAATTTGTCCCTCGACTCTTGATTCAACACAGAGTGAGCCTACAATGCCGAGTGACACGAACATGAACCTTGAAAGTGTGCCTTGTAAGGAAATTGCTGATGCCTCTATAGCGTTAGCTTGTAAATCTGGTGAGATGTGTCACTCAAATACCTGAAATATATGTTGCTTCACCCCAGATAGTGGGTGAATTGTCAGTGACAAAGCCAACACTATGTACGGTTCAAGCTCAACATCTGATGTTTTGGCTCTTGAGCTTTTTAATTCCTCTTCTCATATTGATCCTACTAACTCCGATGTGCAATATATTTGTTCAAACACTGGTGATTTGATACAATTAAATGATAGATCTTGCAGATCGAATCCTCCAAGTGTATTGTCTAATTGTGCTTCTCCAAGTAAGCCAGAGGATAATGATAAACAAGAACTATATAAATCCCCTGTAATGTTTGAAAAATCTTCTAGTGCATCTAATCGAACTTCATCTTTTGTAGCTCCTACCCCTAGACGCTCCCAATTTCAAGAAACTGCGGGCGGCCATCCAAATTTCATTCAAGACCCTCAAACCCTGAACCGCCATAACAGGTTTTCATTCTCGGCCCCAGCCCTTAATAATACTTTAACTGCTATGAACACTGTTTTACTATCATTGGCAAAATTATTTGAAACTCTGGATGATAAAATACAACATCAAAATGATCGCTTATTACAATCTCATGAATATTTTGTACGAGATAGGTTTGAAGGCACAAGTGGATATTAAGTGTTCACCCAAACTTATTGATCGATGTACTCAAACTTTTTCCACTGTGGAAGATCATCCAAAGCCCCCTGTGTCATCTGTGTCCGTGATGTCAAACGTTCATTGTGATAATGATTGTCGATGAACCCTTAAAAATTTCCGCACTTGCCCCCGTACCTGAAATTGTTAATGGTCTTCAAAAAACTCCATTTTCAAAGACGGATGTCAACTCAGTGTCCACTATCTTCAGCTCGGACCCCAAATTCACATCTACACTAGCACCAATGTTTCTTAAACCTAAACATGTTGCTTCAATTAACTCAAACAATTCAAACGAAACTTCCAAACTGAAACTTGTTCACCCTTCTAATAGGTTGTCTTCTAATATTAAAAATAAAAAGGTTGCAAGATTAATTACAGCAGCAAAAAAAAGACGCTTTCAGTCCAAACAAGATGCTGAGAAGCGAATAAAAGAGCCCATAGCATATAAGCCTTTGGATGATCTTTTAGCTGCTTCAATCTCAATGGTGTCGGTGAAGGATAGTAATCCCATTGATAACTTACTAACGAAAACCATTGTGCTACCTAAACAAATGTTAAATACCTCTCAAGCTATAGGTCCTAGAGAGATGCCCTCTTCATCCGGTATTTCCAATATTACTCAATGTCAGGGAGTTAACATGACTAGTTACACTCAATCATCACAAGTCGTTACGATACCTGACACACAATGCTCATTACAAGAGCTTCGCAATGAAATACGGACATCTTTTGCGAACTATAAGAAAGAAAATGAAAACATCATGCAGCTCATGTTGCAATCACATCCTGGTGCAATTAACGACACCGCACACATGACACAAAATATATATCCAAACATCAAACCTCTCTTGAAGGGCCCAATGGTTTCATATGGTGATCATGAACCTGCATCTATGACTTCATGGAAACCAATAGAAGTGGGCCCTAATGTAGTACAGCATACTGATTCAAGACCTGCTCTAACTGTATCCAAGAATCAAGATCAATTTAAAAAACATCATCGCCTATTAATTAGATGTCGAGGACATCCCTTTAATAAATATGATATGAATCGCGCAAGTATATTAAATATCTGCGCAGAGATTACAGCCCTAGAAGATCTTACCTCTGCTGATATTGATCTTGTTGAATTCATCAACGTTCCAGACCTCTCTGAGGCTCGTTTGTATATGAGGTCGGGCGTATTACTCAATACTTTATGGCTAGCTCGAATGGCGTTTTACAACTTAGGCTTCATTCTTAGTCAAGATGCTTCTGTGAAAGGACAGATAACAGAGAGTTCCATTTCATCACAATCTAAGATATATGGTAAAAAAAAACTAACCCCCAGGCAGATTCAGAATTAAATTCTCATCAAGCATGGACAAACAAGGATTATAATCGAACATTATAACAATCCCAGAAGAATTAATTTGTTAACCTACTTTCCTAGAACACTACGGGATTCAAACATCTCATTAATAATAAGAATTGTGACCTCCTAAATTACGACATCCTTGTTCTCCAGGAAACGTGGTTAAGTCTTCTTCCTACATGGGATTTATACGGAATATACTTGGTGCCTGCCATCATCACCCGTATTGGTAGACCCATTGTGGGTCTTATGACTGCATTTCGGAAAGATTGCAATTTTTTAGTTATTTCGCATCAATCTCCCTCTCCATGCTTTCAGATAATACAATTTAAACGAAGGTCAATAATCTGTGCAATTGTTAACATCTACTGGGGTAAGAAACATCTATCCTCAGATGAATTCTTAAACCACCTCAATAACATCTTAGACCAACTCGCCCAATATAAAACCATATTGGAAATATTTATAATGGGTGATTTGAATATGCATCTACTAGTTGATTCAACATCTACTTCTACTCGCACAATTGATGAACACTATTGACAACTGTTAATGCACAATAGAAACTACAGGATGCTGAATGGTAATGTCCCAGGTGATGTTCCTCCTGGCTTTACCTGGTGTAATGAGGGCAGCCATTCCACCCTGGATTACATGTATGTTAATGATCATCTTTTTAATAACATCACTTCTTTGAAAATAAGACATACAAAATTGAGTGATCACAGTCAATTACTGGTAACTTGTAGATGGTCCACTTTGACATCTAGAACTTGTAACTCAAATTTTGCGAATCTACAAGTCAATAACTCGGGAAATCGCACAAAATGGTCAAAATACAAACTGCTTTGTCTCAAGCGAAACCTGCATATTGCTTATGGTGTTTCCACGGTGGAGGACAGCCCCTATTACATTCATGCCATGCAACACTTTTCAACTAAAACTCCAGGTACCCCAGGTTATTTACATACCTTTGACATCTAGGTAAAACATAAAAAGAATGAATTAAGAAAGCATGTGAAAATTTTATAAACGGTCCCGGAAGAATTTCTAGCAATCAACCGAGAAAAAATAAAAAGATCAAAAGATGGCTCATTAGTCGTTGCGCGCTACAATATCAGCGCGATGGCGAAGACATGCTGAAACAGATTATTTAGAAATCCTCAGGGGGCATTGGGCACTCTTGAACTCGTCATGTCATCAACATCAAGCTATAGTGCAAGTCAACTCAATTTCTGAAAGTACCTGGGAATTGTATTTCTCGACCATCTATAAATCCCCCTTGTACGAATTTGGTTACAGTGGGACAAAATTGCTTGTAATCATGAAATACAATTCGATCAAGATGATATTTTACATTGTATAGCTAAATTGAGCACCTCCAGAGCAGCTGGACCAGACGGCCTCCATAACTCACAAATTAAACAGAATAAAGAAATATGGGCAGACATATTACAACTCATCTTTAATGAAATCAGGGAAATTGCCTCCATCTTGGCAGACGTCAGTGATTCTGCCCAAATTTTAAAAAGGCGATCGAACAAACCCTTCCTCATATCGACCAATCGCCTTTTTAGATTGCCCAGGAAAAATCTTTGCCCGATTAATTTTAAAAGAATTTAACATATGGTTGGATAGATCAAACTATCGAGACCCTTGTCAGACGGGCTTTATTCCCGGGCTAGGTACGACTATCAATCTAATGGTTCTAAATGCCATCATTATGCAAGGGAAAGAACAGAAGACACCACCATATGCTGCTTTTGTTGACTTTAAGTAGGCCTTTGATCTTGTCCCGAGGGAATTACTTTTTAAGAAGCTATTAGATTTAAAATGTCCCTGGTTTACACTAAAATGGATTGTTGCTTTTCATTCCAATACTTCCATTCAGATTAGGCTAAACAGTCTTGGTTTACTGTCCCCACCAATACAAACTGGGCGAGGCCTAAAACAGGGTTGCCTTTTGGCATCCGCATTGTTCAATTTTTTCATTTGGGATATTGGCAATGGGTTTTCCAATGTAATCACTGATCCTGTCAGACTACAAGGGTCAAGAATGAACTGGCTTCTTTACGCCGATGACATGGTTCTCCTCTCTCAAACACCGATTGGTCTGCGTAATATGCTGACCATACTAGATAATTATGCCAGCAAAAATGGTATCAGCATTAATCTCACAAAGTCTCAAGTCATCCAATTTGGAGAAAAAAACAGACAAAAAATGAAGAAATGGTATTTACAAAATGTCCCTCTAAAGGTAGTGCACACCTACATATATTTGGGTATCTGTGTTAATGATGATGATATCACTTATAAGCCCTATGAAGAACATCTTTTGATAAAACAGAAAACAGCTTTGTCTCAAATGAGCCTGATTCGAAAAAAATATTGTAAATTTTCCTTCAACCCGTTAATTGTGTATTTCAAACAGAAATACATACCTACCATACTTTAAGGTTCAGAGACAAAAAAAATGTCAAACCTACTCCTACTGGTTGAAATTTGAAAGTTTGTATTGGAAATAATCTCTGTTACCCATGTCGGAATCCATGTGTGTAATAAGATATGAATTGGGGGCGCCTTTCAATTTATGCCATATACAAATGGAAAATTTGTCAATTGTTTACAAAATGTATTATGAAGGAAAACAACAATGGTTTGCTATGCATGTTATCTAGCTACCTGCTTAAGTCCAATGATAAATTTGTAAAAATATGGCGTAATTTCGCTCACAAAATTCTGTACCGTGCTAACATAACGCAGGAGTTACTAATTCAAAATACAACCAAAGCAAAAGCTAAATTATGGAAATATGATTGGATTAAAACAAGAGCAGCATGTATGGCAATGCAAAAGTTTAGTCAAAATCCATTTGGTCACAAACTCATTGGGGAAACTGAGAAATATTTGCTTCAATCTCCCAATCCATCTCAACGTTCAGACTTTCTGAGATTCAGATTAAATTTATGGCCCACAAAAGAAATAATGATTAAATGGGGCAGAACCTCGAAGGCAAATTCTCATTGTCGCTTCTGCTCGAAAGTTAATTAAACCCTGAAACATCTATTACTAGAGTGTGAGCTCTTACTGCCGTTACGAATTTCATATTTTAAACACTTATTTGATATTCACTATAGGGAAGTTTCAAATGCACAAGATATGCTGTTGTAAAATATCTTAACCATCTGTTGCCTAAATCATCTGGTCAAAATGAGTTTCAATGACTAAAAATTTTATATGAGCGAGGCATTTTTATTTTGGACTATATGCAACTGAAAATCATATAGAAAATAATTGATGTAATAATTTATATTATTCATGTACCGCAATTGTACTTATTATTGCTTTTATATTATTGATATTTCTTTTTTTTTTGTACATGTTGAAAGGTCAGATTAATTTTCTGACCAAAACAACAATAAAAAAAACTAAATTTAAAAAAATGTATCAACAGGATAGTGAACAAAATACACAGGGAACAGATGACACTCATCCTAGTCGCTCCTATATGGGCGAGACAACCATGGTATCCACATCTGCGCAAACTGGTAATGTGCGACCCCCATCAAACTCCCGTACTAGATCAACCTGTTGACTCAGCACGAAGGTCAACAATACATCCACAACCTCACTCTTTGAACTTGGCTGCATGGCTCCTGAAGTCATTGAGTTCGGACACCTTAATCTTCCACAAGGGTGTATGGACATCCTAAAAGAAGCACGGAAGCCAAACACCAGACACTGCTATTTCCACAAGTGGAAGAGATTCGTCATTTGGTGTCAATCTATGCAGATAAACCCCTTAGAGTGTACTCCATCACACATTCTTACTTACATGCTCAACCTGTTGGATTCAGGGTTGGTCTTTAATTCTATTAAAGTCCACCTAGCAGCTTTATTGGCATACACCACCTCTCAAAGTAAAATCTCATGTTGGAAAGTGCCAGTCATTAAGGCATTCATGGAGGGAGTAAAGAGACTACACCCTCCGGTCTCTAATCCCCCGCCTGGTTGGGATCTAAATGTAGTACTAGCAAAACTCATGGGACCCCCCCTTCGAGCCTTTGTATCAGGCTACTCTTAGACACATAACCTATAAAACTGCCTTCTTAGTGGCAATTACCTCCATAAGAAAAGTCACTGAACTCCAAGCCTTGTCAGTGCAGGACCCTTTCTTTATCATTCATAAAGACAAATTGGTTTTACGGACGCACCTTAGGTTCTGACCTAAATTAATTTCCAGGTTTCACGCAAACCAGTCCATCGAGCTCCCGGCCTTCTTCCAGAAGCCAAAAAGCTCAGCTGAGGTCAAACTCCATAAACTAGATGTGAGGGGGGCGGTTCTCTACTATGTAGATAAGACCCAACCACTGAGGAAGACTTATCAACTGTTCGACTCCATGGCTACAGGCAAACAGGGAGAACAGGTTTCCAAAAAAAGCCGTCTCCAGATGGTTAGTCAAATATATACAATTATGCTATTCATTAACAGACAAAACACTGCCTGTAACACCAAGAGCCCACTCCACACGAGGTACCGGGGCCACTCTAGCCTCCATTGGAAATGTCCCCCTAGACAGCATTTGCAGGGCAGCTACATGGAGCTCACTTCATACCTTCACTCAGCACTACCGCATTGACACCCATTCCAAGACAGATGCACAGTTGGGACAAGCGGTTCTAAAACATCTATTTGCCGCTACTCCTGCTCTTGACCCGCCACCTTCTCATAACACTGCTCGCTAATCTATGCATAGCATGTGATCTAAGCAGATACACAAGCATCAGAAGGTATTCCAGTAATGTATTACTCACCGTAATCATATTTCTGGTGCTTGTATCTGCTTAGATTCACATGCGCCCACCCTTCCTCCCCTAAGAGAAGGTGCATAGATGTTACATGAGCTTTTTTATATATCTGCTTGGAAACTCTGTACT
Organism: Ambystoma mexicanum; assembly: GCF_040938575.1. Lineage (NCBI taxonomy): Eukaryota > Metazoa > Chordata > Amphibia > Caudata > Ambystomatidae > Ambystoma > Ambystoma mexicanum. The sequence continues at coordinate 545,159,625 of NC_090923.1, read as the reverse complement.
CCCGCTACTCCTCAAGCTACCTCATGTCAGAAAAATACAATCTGAGGGACCTACACGCTTGAGGGATCATGGGTACAGGGGACGTCACAATAGGGATAGTATTACTGGCACGCCCCTTTTCGGCAGCCATTTTCGAGTTTCGAAAAACAACTGTAATACTCTGCAGCTTCCACTAGATGTCAGCCTATGCATAGCATGTGAATCTAAGCAGATACAAGCATCAAAAATACCATTACAGTGAGTAATGTATTCCTTATTAACCTACTAAAGTCTGTCCAGCGAAAGGTACAACCCTCGATGGAAACGCCTAATCGGACACGAGCGGTGAACCCTTGCATAGAAAATCTTTTCAGACCTGCACCATCAGACCCGCTGTACATCAGGGGGCAGCTAAATCCTGACTCGCTTGTTACTACAACAAGGAAAATGGCAGGTATTGCCCTAGCCTACTCTGAGGCTCCTCCAGACAAGGAAAGTAAAGGCTGTACACAATGGGCAGGAAGGTAGCCTCTTCCGCTGCATTCCAGACCCGGATAGCTAATAACTCTACTTTATTAGCTAGTTACAACTGCCATAAATGGGATGAGGTCTCAGCTTTACTCTCGTCAGCCCTGGAACCTCTCAAAACTCAATTAGCACTGGTGGCTGCAGAGGGAAGAGCAGTTTCAAGCTTCTTGCTAAAGAGCAATCTTGTTGCCGCAGACAACGCTGGCAGAATCACAGCTGAGGGAACCATTATTAAGCGTCGCGCTTGGTTATGCCAATCCTGTTTTAAGCCAGAGACGCAGGCCACTCTCATTAACATGCCCATCAAGCCCAATGTACTTTTTGGTAAGGCCGAGGACGCCTTGAAGACCGCCAAAGAAGAATATGATGCACTAAATTCATTGGGCCAAATGGCCAATAAACCTTCTGGCCAGGCGGGTAACAGCAATGTCTGTCGTTCACGCTGACAAAATTCCCAGAGGGGTTCCAGCTATAATCAAAATCAGGGAATGGCCTGGGGGAACAATCAAGGACAGGCCTCCCGAAATAACCAGAGAAGACCGCGCAGGTAACATGGTCGGGGAAGAGGTTCCTCCTCCAAAGGTGGTATCCCACCTTAGAAACGGTGACAACCTGCTTCAGGTGCCTTCCCATCCCTCTCCAGTAGGAGGGTGCATTTCCAACTTCACCCAACCATGGGAGGGAATCACCTCAGACAGATGGGTGCTGTCCACCATGGCAAGTGGATATTGTATAGAACTCCTCGAGCGATCACGGATCTACCCCCATGCCAGAAAACCCACTCCAAAGAAGACCAATGCATCCTCCTCGAGGAAATTGCCACCATAGAAATCGTCCTGGCCACCCAGGTAAACAAGGGTATTTATTCAACTTACTTCTTTTTGCCAAAGAAAGATCTAACAATGCGCCCGGTATTAGATTTACACCCAGAAAACAAATATGTCAAGCCACAAAAGTTCTGCATGACTACACTTCAAGAGGTAACCCCTCTGCTAAAAAATGGGGATTACATGGCACCACTGGATATGAAAGATTCCTATTTTCATATTTCAATGTGGCAGCGCACAGAAGATTCTTGCATTTTAAGATAGCGAACCAGCACTACCAATTCAAAGTGCTGCCCTTCGGAATGGCATCGGCTCCAAAGGTATTCATGAAGGTACTGGCGGTGGTGGCAGCCCTCCTGCGCAGGGAGGCAATAGGCAATCCCAGTGTACCCTTACCTGGATGACTGGCTCATTACAGGGGAGTCTCCCTAATTTGCAGGCCAAACATTCAAAAAACTATTAACCTTCTCTTTCAATTGGGCTTCTCCAACAAGAAAAAATCAAGCCTAGTGCCGAGCACAACCAAACAGTACATAGGAGCTGTTATAAACACAGAAGAGTGGTTGGTCTTTCTGTCCAAGGAAAGAGTCCAAAACATGTTGCTGCAAATACTGCATTATCAAGCCGGCCGTCAGATAAGCGTACGCAAAGCGACGCGTTTGCTAGGCATGATCGCATCTTGCATTTACCTGGTACCTCACGCGTGTCTGCGACCCATGCAGGAGTGGTTGGCGAAACAGTGGTCTCAGGCAAGTTGTCAGTGGGACGATCTAGTGGTCGTTTCGCCAACACTAGTACAAAATCTTTGCTGGTGGACAAGAGAAAATCTGTTGATGGGGGGAAACCCTTCCATGATCCGGAAGTATAAGCGATTGTCATGACAGACTCCTCACTCGCCGGTGGGTGGGGGGGGGGGCCTCATTACCTGCATCACACAGCTCCGGGTCTATGGTCTCGTACAGCGGCACAGAACCACATCAATCTGCTAGAACTACTAGCAGTGTTCAAGGCCCTTCAGTCATTCGAGTCTCACCTGCTGAACCAATCGGTGCAAGTCCTGACTGACAGCACTACAGCAATGTTTTACATCAACAAACAGGGGGGCTCACGTTCTCCAAATCTGTCCAGGCTTGTGCAATAAATGTGGAGATGGGCACTCAAACGGAAAATATTTCTATCGTCACTGCACGTTCTAAGGGAACTCGACTCTCTGCAGACTCACTGAGCAGAGTTCCCATACCAGAGGAACACGAATGGTGACTCCATTCAGGGGTCGTAGAGCACCTCTTCTCTCAATGGGGTTTCCCCACAACAGACTTGTTTGCTACAATCGAAAACAGTTAATGCCCAGACTTCGGTTACCCCAGCCAGGCTCCAAGGGGAACGCCTTTATAAATGAACTGGTCAGGGAAATCTGCTTACGCTTTCCCCCAACACCTCTCATGAAGGTGGTGAACAAGATTCACAAGAAACAAATTACGCTCATCCTAGTTGCTCCTATGTGGGCAAGACAACCTTGGTATTCAGATCTGCGCAAACTGGCGATGTGCGATCCCATCAAGCTCCCGTGCCTGACCAATCTGCTCACTCAAGATTAACAGTGCACCCTCAACCTCACTCAATGAACTTTGCAGCATGGCTCCTGAAGTCATCGGACATCTTAACCTACCACAAAAGTGTATGGATATCTTGAAGGAAGCAAGAAAGCCTAACACTAGGCACTGTTATTTCGACAAGTGGAGGAGATTTGTAATATGGTGCCAGTTTAAGCAGATTAACCCCACAGAATGTTCTCCATCTCACATTCTAAATTATTTACTCCACTTGCTAGACTCTGGGTTAGTATTCAACTCTTTAAAGGTCCACCTGGCGGCTTTGTCAGCATACACCACCTCCCACAATAATGTCTCATGGTGGAAGGTGCCTGTCATCAAGGTTTTTATGGAGGGAGTAAAGAAAATTCACCCTCCTATTTCAAGTCCGCCACCAGGATGGGATCTCAAAGTTGTACTCGCTAAGCTCATGGCACCCCCTTTCGGGTCAAGTCTTAAACACCTCACTTACAAGACTGCCTTCTTAGTGGCTATTACTTCCATAAGAAGAGTTATGGAAGTACAAGCTTTGTCAGTGCAGGATCCTTTCTTTATCGTACATGAGGACAAGCTGGTTTTACGTACTCGCCCTAGGTTCTCAACTAAGTTCATCTCTAAATTTCACGTAAACCAGTCAGTTCTGCTACCGGCTTTCTTTCAGAACCCCACCAGCTCAGCTGAGGTAAAACTCCACACACTAGATGTGAGGAGGGCAGTCCTTTACTATGTAAACATGACCAGACCAGTCAGATGTATACAATTGTGCTATTCATTATCAAACAAGAAACTGCCTTTCACGCCTAGAGCTCACTCCACAAGGAGCACAGGAGCTACTTTGGCTTTCATTGCAAATGTCCCTCTAGGCAGCACTTGCAAAGCAGCTACATGGAGCGCACTACAAACTTTCACTAAGCATTACTCCATTGACACTCACTCCAAGACCAGATACACAGGTGGGACAAGCAGTTCTAAGACATCTGTTCGCCCATGAACCTTCTCACATCCCTCCACCTTCTCCTAACACTGCTCGCTAATCTATGCACAGCATGTGATCTAAGCAGATTCCACAAGCCTCAGAAGGGATACATTACTCACCGTAATCGTATTGCTGACGCTGGTATCTCCTTAGATTCACATGCGCCCATCCTTCCTCTCCTCCGAGAGAAGGTGCATGGAAGCTTATGAGCATGTCTGTTACGTATCTGCTTGGATACAACTTTACTCTCGCTACACTTCATGCTACCTCATGTCAGAAAAATAACAATCTGAGGGACTTTGATGCGTGAAGGACCATGGGTACAGTGGACGTCACACGAGGGATAGTATTACTGGCACGCCCTGTCGACGTCCCTTTTCGAATTTCGAAAACAACAACTATAATACTCTGCAGCTTCCACTAGATGTCTACCTATGCACAGCATGCGAATCTAAGCAGATACAAGCATCAGAAGTACGATTACGGTGAGTAATGTATCCCATAAATGCAAATACAAACTTTATTTGATGCATAGTATTACCTAGGAGACTTTTTGGAGGTTCCTCTGCAAGTGTTTGTGTTAGTTTGTGCATAATCTGTTGCATTACCCAGCTTTTATACTGCAGCCCCCATCGTAGTGGTTGTACATTACCAAGGTTTTCTGAACTGTAGAGTTTAGTACCGCCCGCCAGGTGTCTCATGAAGTAAGTCTGCAGAGGGGAGATGGGGTGCAGACAAACAAGACAAATGTGTATTGTCCAGAGGGCGTATGTAAGGAAAGGATGGAGTTTGTGATTGTTTAAATGCATTAGCGTCCGTGCAGCAAGATCATGCCCTACAGCCGATCAGGAAAAGGATTAACACATGATGGCAGTGAGAGTGTATAACACACAATTACACAGACTAGTAATTAGTCCATGAATGTTTGAATGATGGGCTTGAGTTGTGCTCCAATATGGTGGTTTACGTTTCCGTTGGGTGTTATTCTAGCCTGCTAGTCCTCGGTTTGGGGCAGATAACCTGGGATTGTCCAGCTATCTGTCAGAAGTGACAGATCCCAGAGTAGATGGAGTACAAGGTGAACAAGGACGACACAAAAGGGAGGAGGAACAGGTTCTATAGCTGTCACCCAGCATGCACTACCTGCCTGCCTGGCTGTATGTTGAGATTCAGGTGTGAAAGGATTGGAATGGTGAGAATATACTATGCCACTGTGAGAATTAACTTTGAGATGTAAACATTGACCTGCAATGAAAATTTCTCCTGGAAAGGTACTCCCAAAGTGTGTAACTATATTGTTTATCAAGATACCACCAGCGGGATAAGTGCCAAGCCTACAAGCTCTTCAAGCTGAAGATGCTAAAGATTGGTGGACGAACCGCTGGGCAGCCTTTACAATGTATGCTAAGGCATCCACCGAACACTCTGCATTCACAGAGGACTCCAAGGTTGAACATGACAGTCCCGGTTTCCTTACCGAAACCGAAGAGGCATCTCATAGGGAACCATTGGATTTCCATGAGCCAGTCCTCGGCTCTGAACGGCAAGCATCAAACATTGCTCTGGAGGCTTCCTCTGGCGAGAAGGTCAAACACATAAAACATGTACATAGAGGACGCTAGAGTTCAGCGTCCAACCATCAATCAGAACCAGAGAAACGCTCAGATTTATGTGATCGACATCTTACAGCTGTTTTCAAAACTCGGAAAGGGACATTGACCGGGCATGCCAGTAATACTATCCCTAGTGTGATGTCTCTGTAATACTCTGCAGCTTCCACTAGATGTCGGCCTATGCATAGCATGTGAATCTAAGCAGATACAAGCCTCAGAAATACGATTACGCTAAGTAATGTATCATATATATATATTTCGAATGGATTGTGTCCTCCCACGTATTCCTCATTTTATGAATAAATCGTTATCTCCAGCTTTGCTGCTTCGGAAAAAAAAGAATTTCTCGGCAGAGGGCGCTGTGCTCAAGGTCGTGGCGTCGATTGTCCCTCGACGGACTCCGTACTCTGTCGACGTCACCGATGGTATAAATAACTCGAGCCGCGCTCGTTGCTTCAGTTCCGTTTTTCCGATCGCTTCGCTATCGAGAACGGCGCGCTTGAGATTTTCTGTGAAGAAAATGTCGTCTTCTTCGACTCCTTCGACACCCAAGACTGGGTTCAAGAAGTGTGTAGATTGTGGATCGAAAATGTCGATCACGGATCCCCACCGAGTTTGTCTCTGGTGTCTCGGTTCCAGTCACCGGACCGACGACTGTGGTTCCTGCCAATCCATGACCGAGAAAGCTCTTCGTAAGAGGAGAGGTAAACTTTCGGTGGGGAGGGAAGCCTCTAAGAAGGCTACGTCCAAAAAACATAAGAAAGCGACTGATTCGAAGGAATCGGATCGCCATAGGCATTCAAAGGGATCTCGATCTAGGAGTAGATCGAGACACTCTTCTTCCTCGTCCAAAAAAATGAAGAGGAGACATAGATATCCCTCATCATCATCTTCCGAGTCGACCGAAGAAATTCGATGTCCGACAAAATCGGATTCGCCCAGAAAATGGGAAGAATTTCGTAAAAAGATGGAGGTATTCGAGAATGCAGCCCCGACCCCCCTCGAATGAACCTCGGAAGTGCCGTACCCTTAAGGTCGATCCATTGGACGACAAAGGGAAGTCTAAGACTACCTTGGTTAAAAACCGGTTGTGTTGAGGATACTCGAAAAACTCGAGTCGACGACAAGTCGTCGAGGACTCTTCGAGAGTTGAGCACCTCTCCGGTGCCATATAAAAAACATAAGACGACGAAGGCTTTGACAACTTCATTGACGCCATCGGCGTCAACCGGTTCGGCGTCGAAACCAAAAATAACCTCGACGCCTGTATCGAAGTCATCGAAGATTCCTTCGACAACTTCGAAGGATTTTTCTATTCCTTCGACGCGTATAGTAGAGGAAGAAAGAAGATTTACTCCGTTGCCCAGGTCAGACTTTTTTACGTCCATGTCCTCAATTTATGAGGAATCTGGCTCGGAGGAAGAGGAAGTTACTCCCTTTGGAGTTTCATATGGCTCGAAACAAGTTCCTGAGGAACTCATTGATCAAGAGTCCAAAATGAGAGACCTGAGTGACACTCTACATTCTGCCAGTGGAATTGACACCTCCCCAGAATTAGTTTGCCAGACCTGATCCTGCAGAGTATGCAGACTCGGGGTATAGGAGTTTTATGACCAGAGTAATTGAGTATATGGGTTGGGGTAACACTTCACCTGTTTTTGAACAAGATGACATGACGGATATAATTGTCAGAGGTCCTCAAAAAGATCCAGTTCTCCCCTTTCACACAGCTCTTCAGAGGAGGGTGGAGAAAAACTGGGAAAAGCCTAAGAGCATTGCTGCTGCAGATAGTAATTTCCCCAAGAAATACAGACCAGCTGGTACAGATCCTGAATACTTCAACAGGCATCCGACTCCAGAAACTCTAGTTATTCAGGCAGCATCCACATCAAAGCAAACTGCATATCCCACTATCCCTCCAGATAGAGAGGATGATAAAGTTGATGCCTGGGCACGTTAAGTTTTCACTTCAGGCAGTATGGCCCTTAAATCGACAAATGTCACCTGTACCCTGGCCAGGTTTACCCATACCCTGTGGGACTGTATTTCGGCGGCGGCTGAGCATATTCCGGAAGGCGAGGAAAGGGAAGGCTTCCTGAATATAGTCAAAGACGGGAAGGAGGCAATGGGGGAATGTCTCCAGTCTGGACTGGATACTGCTGATAGTATCAGCAGATCCATTGCTGCAAGCATTGTGCTACGCATATTTGCGTGGTTGAGGAAGTCTGGGTTTGCACTAGACGTGCAAGACAGACTCTTCAACATGCCCTTTGATGGCTCGAGGCTGTTTGGCAGTAAGGCTGATGAAAGCCTAGAAAAACTTCAGACCTCGAAAGCGGCAGCTAAATCGCTTAGTGCCTCCATGCGCCAGCCTCTAAAACCCTATTCTGGCTCATCTTCCTGCAGGGGTCGTTCTTTTCGTTACTACTCCTCATTTGGTGGAGGAAGAGGACAGGCTTCCCAAAGAGGCAAAAGAAACTTCCCTCGTGGAGCATGACGAAGAGGTGCAAAATCAGCCTCAGGAGCGGCATCTGTACCCTCAGCCATTCCTGCAGCCGCTTCCAAATCCCTCTGAGACCTTGTTGCACAAAACACCAGTGGGAGGCAGGATCTCTCAGCATCTGAAGGAATGGCGAGGCATTACCTCAGATGCTTGGGCACTGGAAACAGTAGCTCAAGGTTACTGTCTCCCCTTCCAAAAAAGGCCTCAGAATCATCCACCGGGAGCCAACTCTGTAAAAACTCCAGACCCGCTCCTGTTGCAGGAAACTTTAACCCTGCTAGAGAAAGGTGCCATAGAACAGGTACCTGTAGCGCAGAGGAACAGGGGTTGGTACTCCCCATACTTTCTCATCCCAAAAAAGGACGGTGGACTGAGACCCATCTTGGATTTAAGAAACTTGAACAAGTTCCTCAGAAAGGACAAGTTCAAGATGGTCACTCTATCTCAGATCCTTCAGGCTCTCCAACTCCAAGATTGGTTGGTATCATTGGACCTTCAGGATGCTTACTTTCATGTGCCAATCCATCCAAAGCACAGAAAGTACCTGAGGTTCGCGATTGGCAACTCTCATTATCAGTTTCGAGTTCTGCCATTCGGGTTCACCTCCGTCCCAAGGGTTTTCACCAAACTGTTGGCAGTTGTGGCAGCGAGTTTCAGGAGAGGGGGTATTCACATCTACCCCTACCTGGACGACTGGTTGATCAGAGCAAGTTCTCCAAAACAAGCTCAGGAACATCTTTCGATCACTTGCCACTTCCTCCACAAATTGGGCTTCTCCCTCAATTTCAAGAAGTCTCATATGATACCATCCCAAAAGCTCCAGTTTCAGAGCAGTCTTGGATACTTCCTCGGGAAAAGCCTCGCCTCCCGAAGTGAGAGCTCTCCACATCCAGCAGTTGTTAACAAAGTTCCAGAATGCCCAATGTCTGCGGACCTTCGATTTTCTCAGGTTGCTCGGCCTCATGGCATCCTGCATTTTCCTAGTACCAGAGGCCAGGTTGAGAATGAGATCCCTTCAATGGGCACTCAGTGGTCCCAGTTCTCAGGGAATATGTCGGATCTTCTGCAAGTCCCGAGAACAGTTGCTCAGGATCTTCTATGGTGGGCTTGCAACAACAACATTCTCAAGGGAGAATCTTTTTGGCAACCATGGCCGGAGATAACAGTAGTGACGGACGCCTCACTCACGGGGTGGGGAGCGCACACCAACGATCTGACAATCAGTGGTCGTTGGTCTCCATCAGAGTCCAAACTTCACATCAACCTTTTGGAGCTCAGGGCAATCAGACGAGCGCTGAAGGCCTTTCTGCCCTCTGTAAAGGGAAAGAATGTCCTGATAATGGCGGACAACACGGTGGCCATGTACTACCTCAACAAAAGAGGAGGAGTAGGGTCACTACCACTGTGCAGAGAGGCAATGCAGCTGTGGTTCTGGGAAATACGAGAAGGAATCTCTCTATCGGCAATTCACCTAGCCGGAGAGAAGAACACGGCGGCAGACGCTCTGAGCAGGCAGAGCACGGTCTCTCACGAGTGGGAGCTGGCTCAGGAAGTGCTTCTGGAGATCTTCGCCCTTTGGGGAACCCCTCAAGTGGATCTGTTCGCCACTGCGATCAACCGGAAGTGCGATCAGTACTGTTCAAGGGAATTTCCTCAAAGAGGAGCTCTGGGAGACGCATTCGTAGTGGAGTGGAAGTTTCCACTGCTGTACGCGTTTCCCCCAGTCCCCGTGATTACTCAAGTAATCAGGAGGTTGAGAAAGTTCAGGAAAACCATGATCTTAATTGCCCCGGATTGGGCCAGGAGGACATGGTACCCGGACCTTCTAGACATGTCCATCTGCCCTCCAATACGTCTTCCACAAAGAGAGGATCTTCTCTCGCAAGAGGAAGGTCTGGTTCTCCATCCAGAGGTCAAGACACTCAACCTTCGTGCATGGTTTCTGAGAGGTTGAGATACAAGGATTGGGATCTTCCGGATGACGTAATGGAAGTCTTGCTTTCGGCCAGAAGACCAGCAACAGAATCTTTGTACAGATGTCGCTGGAACAGGTTTAGTAACTGGTGCAAAGATAAGGATGTGGACACTTTTCAATATGGCACTCCAATGGTGCTATCTTTTCTGTTACATCTAGCCAATCTGGGGCTCCAGATAGGAACAATAAAAGGATACCTTGCTGCGCTGTCCATTTTCAAGCGCACCTCGGAAGAGGTTTCATATATCAAAATACCATTAATAATTCAATTCTTAAAAGGGCTTACCAACGTATACCCTCCAGTACCTTTTCATGTCCCAAGTTGGGATTTAAATTTAGTACTAACATTTTTGACTTGCATACCTTTTGAGCCTCTGCACTCCTCTCCATTGAGGCTACTAACACTAAAGACTGTCCTTCTTGTGGCCCTATCATCAGCCCGCAGGGTTAGTGAACTTCAGGCTCTCTCATGCAAACCACCATATACTGTTTTTTATAAGGATAAGGTAGTCCTTAATGTTAAACCGTCCTTTTTACCAAAGATAGTTTCGGACTTCCATTTGTCACAAAAACTAATACTACCATACTACCAACATTTTATCCTCCTCCTCATTTGGGCAAGGAAGAGGAGAGACTGCACAGACTAGATCCCAAGAGGGCTCTTAGTTTTTACATCTCAAGGATGTCTAAATTACGACAAGATGACCAACTGTTTGTGGGTTATACTGGTCATAAACTGGGCTTATCAGTAACAAAACAGACCATATCCCGCTGGATCATTTTTGCCATAATTGAATGCTACAGATTGGCGGGAAAAGACCCACCAGATGGGCTTCAAGCCCATTCTACAAGGGCAATGGCTACTTCTGCGGCTCTAAAGAGGGGAGTTCCGGCAGCAGATATTTGTTCAGCTGCAACTTGGAAAACAATGCATACTTTTATCAAGCATTACTGCTTGGATACTGCCTCCTCCAATGAGGGGTTATTTGCCAAGGCAGTTCTGCATTCTGTCCATGAAAACTGTAATTAGTACTCCCACCTCTAAAATTGCCACTGCTATGGGAGTCTATCATAAAATGAGGAATACGTGGGAGGAACATCCAGTCGAAAGAACTTTACAATTGGTAAGTAACTTGTTGTTCTGAGGCATGTGGAATCTGCTTAGATCACATGCTGTGCATAGGCTGACATCTAGTGGAAGCTGCGGAGTATTACAGTTTGTTTTTCGAAACTCGAAAATGGGCATCAATATAGGGCGTGCCAGTAATACTATCCCTAGTGTGACGTCCCCTGTACCCATGATCCCTCACGCATGTAGGACCCTCAGATTGTTTTTTTCCGCCATACTTGTCGGAAGCATTGCGCGGAGATCCCTGGCTTTCAGCCATTTTGACAAAAATCGATATTTATTTCCCCATTCTTCCACTCCCACATCGAAGATCGACGCCGATCCGAAGAACAGACAACCTTTGAGAGCTGCTCGGCGGACTTTGGGCCTCTGAAGGCCTCTGGCCTCGGTCCGGGTCTCGGAAGGCCTCTGGCCTCGGCCCTACAAGTAGGGAGAGAGGGGGGTGGAAACATTTTTATTTTATTTTATTTCCTACACACACACAAGCCCGCTGTCACAAGGTGCATATGGAGAGTACTCAAGTGCAACGGCAAGTACCCTTGGGTTGACAAACACGCCACCTTAATCTTTGCTTGCCGAGGGCCCATCCAAGGCGAACTGCAAAGCGTGTAAGCTTTTTAAGGCTAAAACGCTCAAAGACCGCTCCACCAAGCATTGGGCCCACCACGCCAGGCAGCTCGAGGCCATGGAAGCGGTGGGTGCCTTCAGTGACAGCAGCGACGCCGCCTTTTCAGACGGCGAGGGCACAGGGGTGTCAAAAGACACCCAAGCGCTACCTGGCAACTCTCGCCCACTGCATTGCCACCTTCTGCTCAAATTTCCAGTGTTAACGCTGACGTCACTCAGCTAATTTTCAGGCTGCCCTCGGCCACCTCTTCTCCCTCTCTTATCTCTGAATGCCTAACTGCCATTCAAGATTGGTGTGCCGCCAATGATCTTTGTCTGAACGCCAGCAAGACGGAGATCCTCCTCATCGGCACCCCTTCACCATCCTTTCCCCTCACTCTCTGGCCTGCTTCTCTCGGCCCTCCACCAACCCCTACCTGTGTGGCTAAGAACCTCGGGGTCATCTTTGACTCCACCCTTTCCTTCTCGGCCACATCTCAGAGGTCTCTAAAAAGTCAAACTTCATACTGCATCTCCTCAGAGGTACTCTACCTTTCCTCTCCTTCCCCCAGAAGCTCATGGTATCCCAAGCTCTGGTTCTCTCTAGGTTGGACTACGGTAACAGCCTCTTTCTAAATCTACCTTCCTCTACTCTCCGCCATCTGCAACTAATTCAGAACAGGACTGCAAGACTTGTCCTTGGCCTTAAGCCCTGGGATCGTATCTCTCCAGGCTTGACATCTCTTCATTAGCTCCCTGTGGATTCAAGGATTAAAACCCTCTGCATTATCCACAAGGCTTACTGGGGCCTGGGTACAAAATACCTTCAGCTATCCCTCTGCAAATACCTCCCCTCTCAAGCTCTCCGCTCCTCTTCCTCCAATTCCCTCAGGGTCAGTCACTTTTCTAAGAAACGAGCTGGGGGCCGATCTCTTTCTTGGGCTAAGGCCTCCCTCTGGAACGGCCTCCCTGTGGAACAGCCTCCCTACAACCTTAAAACTTGAGGAGAACCCCCTCCAGTTCCGGAAGCACCTTAAGACCATCCTCTTTGCTTCTGCTTTTGCCCCCCCTCTCCTTCGTTGATTCTGTTCTCCCTTGGTACTGTACACCTGGCCACCCTCTGTCCACTGGGCCCAAGCTCCTGCTTACCTTTTCCACCCTCCTGCACTGCCTCCTGGTCACCCTTTGCACTGGGGTCTGTATCTGTACCCACACAGTCCCCCCTCTTCGTCCCTTGCACTTACCAGACCTACCCTGTCTGCTTCCCTCATCTTAGCACTTGCTTAATGCACTACTATTTCCTGTGGTTGCTGTTTTTATCATGTATTTATCAGTATTTATTTCTGTTCTCCCCTTGCACTGCACTTTCCACCACTTTTTCCCCAGCACCCTCTCCCATGCACTTCGCGTTCTCAATGTCACTGGGCCTAGTAAGATCGTTGTTTTGTCTACTCCCCTGTTCCCCTCCCTTGCCTGGTCGCGCTCTGAAACACCTGTGTATGAGCGCGATATAAATAAAATATCAATTCAATTCAATAGTCCCCGATCCCGGCGGATTGTCCAGCAGGGCAGTTATGGGGACCACACCCGGCGAAACGAGTGCTGACATCGCTACTACACCTAAACGCACAAACCCCAACCGGGACTCGACACGCGTGTCGAGTTCTCGGAAAAAGGAGACACGGAGAGAGCGGTCCACGGAGTCTGTGTTCTCTGGGCGTTCCAGGTCGAGATTGCCTCATGACACAAGGCAACCGTCCACAGTTGCCAAAGGTGCCTCGCTTCCCCAAGTCATGGAGGTACGATCGTCCGATGACGAATCCGACTTCCACCCCCAGGCCACTCACCGAGAATCGGCTCCGGCAGCCCGTTCGGCGTTGGTTTCCGAGTCTCGACGTGCACACTTGAAAGAGAAAGAGACCACCTCCGAATCTCGACGCCAGGTGTCGAAAAGCTTAGAAAGTGTGAAAACCTCAGAAAAACACTCTTATACTCAAGGGGAAGGGGGAAACAGCAGAAAAAGTCAGTACACTCTACTTCTGCTTCACATACACATAAGGACACATGTAGATCTTCAGATAGGGCTAGTTCCAAGACCCCTGTCTCTACACCTAAGACTAAACCTAGTCCTTCCTCTCCTCACGGTAGGGGAATAGGAAAGGAACCTTCTCAAGAGGTGGTCATCCCCAGCTCCAGAAGATGGAGTAGTGAAGACATAGATAGGGTAATGAGCAGAATGTCTTCCCTGGTTGATTTCTACTCCAAAAACCCAGAACATTTCATCTCTTACACTCCAGACGGCGCCACTCCCTCAGGATCCAAGGACCCTCATCCCCCTAGTAAAAAGCCTGGTTTCAGTCTCCAACTCGGGGCCTAGTTTCAGACCCTTACTGTATACAGCCTTATCAGCATTATAGTGAGGATCCACAACAATATACTGAGGATCCAGACGTACAAATGTTGGACGATCAAACGGGGGTAGATTATTATGGAGATGAGGGCCAGGATGGAGAGGAGGAAGATGTCGCAGAAGTCTATAATATAGACTCTCGCGTTGACAAAGAACCTCAGGTTACCGACTCTCCAGTAGATAACCAGCCCCTGCTAAATGAGGTCTTACCTAGAGCGGCAGAACACTTCCGCATCGACACTCGCGGGGTACAAGAGGAAAGGGACTTTGCAGAGGAGCTAGTGGGAGACAAGAAACCCATTTCTCAAGCAATCCCTATTCTCAAATCTATCCAACGGAGAATAGTTCCTTCCCTCCTTAATCCTAATCTCACCAGGGCTGTGAACCCCAGAATCGAGAAGATGTTTAGGGCCGCCCAGTCTGATCCTCTTTACATAAGGATTCAACTAAAGCCCGACTCCTTAGTTATTACTAACACCAGAAAGAGAGCGGGAACGCCACTTTCTCCAGCATGGGGTCTGGCATGGATTCACATGCTTATGAATATTCCCTGTCGTCAGGCTGGGAATCCTCGGTAAAGAAAAAATCAGTATCCGTTTAGTTTCTGATCTGTCTTTCTTAGTAGTAACCAATCACTGGTCTCTGGGTCATACTGCCCCAGCCAATGACTGCCCTCTCCCTAAGCCCCGCCCCTGGCAGCCCTCCTCAGATTTTTACCACACGTTCAAGTGTTGGGAGTACTCGTGCTATAGCTCTCGAGCTTTTACTGCATTTTGCGTTTTTTCAAGAGATTGATCTAATTTTTTTCAGTCAATCGAGCCTCAAGCTCCACCGTTTCTACTTCCGATCAACGGGGACCCGTTTTGGAATTTTCTACGCCCCTTTGAGGATTCCAGAGGTTTTTGAGGCCTACCTCGTGGACATGGCCCAGGAGAAAGGAAGCTCAACACCCGGATCCAAGTTGCCCTGGATGCGGATTACAGAATGTGCTCAAGGAGGACGAGCATTCGAGATGCCTCTACTGCCTTCATGGAGACAAAACGCACGTGGAGAAGGACTGTGCGTTTTACATGAACATGACGGATCGGACTATGAGGGATCGTCGGACCCGTCTTGCCAGCTGCCTGGAAGGAAAGAGCCCAGTAGGTGAGAAGAAGTCCGAGCGGTCTTCTTAGTCCTGTGAGGGCGCTCCGGCGACAGGGGCCCAACAGCAGGCAAAGCACTGCGAGTCCGCGGGCACCGGGAGTGCCGAACGGTCGGGCTCCTCGGCTGCCAGGCAGGGCGCACCTTCACCGGCGCCATCAACGCTCTGGTTCGGGGAAGAGAAAGTCAGAGAACCCGGCTCAGCTTCTAGAGAGGCCCCAGTCGATCTCGAAGGAACCAGCCGAGGGGGAGCGAGGCGGTGACCCTCTGCCCCCCCCCCCCAAGGTGAAGGCCTCAAGCGCACCTAAGGTGGTGAAGGCCTTGATTCATCTGGCTAGGGCCTCTATCGAGGTAGTCGCGACGGCTCTGGCAAAGCCTGTGGAGGCTACCCCAGTGGAGATGACCTCAGGGCCCAGAGTTTCCCAGCCACCGCGGAGGGAATCCTCTTTTCAGCCCATCGAGAAGACCCCGGTGGAAAAAGGGTGGGGGGCCCGGTGGCCGTTACGGACCCATACACAGCCTCCGAAGAGGAGTTGGTGGAAGTCGTCGAGGGCCTCAACAGGAAGTTTGTGGAGGCCCCGTCCCACGGGAAGATTCCCGATGAGGGGGACGCAGAAAGTGATGGTGGTGCTGACGAGGCTCCCGTGGAGGAGGAGCAACCAACGCGCGCGTCGCAACCCGAACCACAAGACAATTCGGTCGCCATTTTGATGGCAATCCAAACCTTATGCATGGTTATAAGGACGAGATTGCCCCTACCCCCAACGGACGACCCAGCGGAACCGGGCCTGTCGGGAAGCCCTCCGAACAAGAGGAAGAGAGTTCATCCACCCCCACCCTTCCAGCCCTCACGGCCTTCTCAGCCGTTGTCTCCTTCTCCTTCCCCCATCCCTGGGGATGACACGGGAACAGATATGGCCATGATGGGGACGGATGACGACGGGACGGACCTCCCACCACCAGCACCTCCTTGGGCCATCCCGTCTGACGAAATTGGCTCCTTCCACACCATGATTGCCAGGGCATCCAAGCTTTTCCAGCTCTGCCCCGAAGAACAAAAGAAGGAAGGATTCCTCTACCACTAGCGCGAGGCCAAAAGGAAGACGGTCCTCGCCGTGCCTTTGCTGGATGACATAAGGGATGAGGGACTTGTTCTTCTGAAGAACCCGTCCACGACACCTGCCAAGAGGGACCGGGTCTGGGTCCCTGAGGCCGCCCCCTTATGCCTTAGGGCACAACCGACCCCGGATTCGGTCGTCTCGGCGGCAGCCAAGAAGAAAGCAGGGGGGGAGTCGGCCTCAACTTCTACTTCCCCACCGGACGGCGAGGGAAAGAAACTGGACGACATGGGACGACGAGTCATCTCGTCAGTGGCGACGATGATTAAGGGGGCCAACGCCCTAGCTATTGTGGCCCGCTACGACAGGGAGTTGTGGTATAAGATCGCCTCCCTGTTGGACTTCCTACCGGACGACAAGAGGCCAGAGGAGCTGGCCATCCTAGAGGAAGGTGAGGTGGCGTTGGACCACGCCATAACGGTAGCCACGGACATTGCCGACACCGGTTTCCGCCAGTTGGGCAACAGCGTTTGCCCTTGACGGTGGGGGTGGCTCAAGGCGACGGATTTCCGCCAAGACGTGCAAGCCAAGGTTTTGGACATGCCCTTTGACGGGAACAATCTGTTTGGAAAGACAGTGGATGAGTCACTGCAGGCCATCAAGACCGACACGGAGACGGCTCGGGCTTTGAGAGTTCTGCAGCAACGACGGCCGCCCTTTCGGAACTCTAGAGGCAAGCAAGGTACCTCCAAAGGATTCGTCGGCGGCTCCTCGACATACTCGTCGCAGGAAGCCTACAGGGGACGAGGCAAGTCAGGTGGATCTCGCCAGCATCGCCAGGGAGGCCAAGGCGGTAAGGCCGCTGCCAAGCAAGATTGAACCGCCCATTGCGTCGGGCCCCCACCGGAGCACCCCGGTGGGAGGCCGGCTGACGAAGTTAGTCAGCACTTGGGAGTCCATCTCCACCGACCGATGGGTGCTGGATGCCCTGGCCCGCGGGCACACTGTCAAATTTCTTAAGAAGTGTCCCCGCATTCCTCCCGTGGCTAGGAAGGAAAACCACATCCCTCAACTGCTGTTAGAGGTAAGGGCGATGCTCAGGAAAGGAGCCATCAAGCTCATCCCTAGGAGGCTCCGGGGCTCCGGAGTATACTCAAGATACTCCCTCGTCAGAAAGAAGACAGGAGGATGGCGTCCCATCCTGGACCTGCGTCGACTAAACAAATACATCAAGGCACAGAAGTTCCGGATGGTCACCCTCCAGCACGTGCTGGACCAGCTGGAGGAAGGCGACTTCCTATCGTCGTTGGATTTGGAGGATGCGTACTTTCACATCCCCATTCTAAAAGGACACCGAAAGTTTCTCAGGTTCATAGTCCAAGGACGGCACTACCCGTTCAAGGCCCTACCATTCGGATTGAAGTCGGCGCCCAGGGTATTCACCAAGTGCCTAGCACCGGTGGTGGCGTGGCTGTGCCTGCAGGGGATTCACGTCTACCCCTACCTGGATGTCATGATGCCTACCCCCGGAGAACCCGGCCAGGCCCAGCACCCCCGGGAGCAGGCATCATGCCCCCGGGTAAAAACCCAGCGGCCCCTTATAGGGGCTCTTTGGACTCTGTCCTGGCGCCGTTGGCGCCAGGCTCATGTTGGACATCAGTCCTGGCGCCATAGGCACCAGGCTCAAAAAGGAAGGTGTTTTGTGCACTTACCTGATGTAGACCATGCTGCAAGATGCAGGCCTCCCCGAACGTGGCCGGGGAAGGATACTTACCTGGAACTACTATGGGGGCTATTTAAGCCACGCTCAGACAGTAGCTCACGCTTCGCGTTGTTCTGCATCCAAGCAGCTGAACGCTCACTGTGTCTGCTCCTGCATCTGGTCTCCAGCCACGCCCGCCTCGATCCTGGAACATCTGTAAGGAAAGAAGAGAAGAGAAAGGTGAAAACCAAGAATTTTATTAAACTTCTTACCTGCATCCGGAACCTTCACGCCAGCGTTCCTGAGAAAAGACTTTAATTTAAAAGCACCGCGTTGCTCGCTGCAGCGCCCCGCTTCACTTACCTGTCCTCGGGAGTTCTTCTGGCTCCACCGGGACTGTCTGCACCGGTCGCCACATCTCTGCGCCTAGGGGAGAGAAGAAGAGACAAAAGGTGAGCAGAAGGAACATATGAGGAAAGCCTAATTTTCCGCCATAACACTTACCGGTCTTCTGTTGGTGGACCATTCCTCATTTCGGGTCGGCGCCGCTTCGTTGGCAGGTACCGCACCCTGGCCCCTATGGGGAAAGGACAAAAGACATTACTGGAGGAATATAAAGACATTAAGAGGGATCGCCCCCATCGCTAACTCACCTGAGTTTACCATCGGCAATTCAATCCCTCAACGCATCGCCTTCATTCTGCACCTGAAATAAAGGACAGATCACAGGTTAGGAAGGCAACAGAAAAGGAGGCTCAACACTTGAACTTTTGTAATCTTCATATTTACAGCGTTCCGCTCGGAAAAGTCAAGTGGATTTTGCCAGCGCCATTCTGAAAACCAGTGAAGTAACTGGACAAACACGCGCCCCTGCACCAGAAGCAGGATGGAGAGTTCATCCTTTCAAACCATCAGGTGAGCTTCAACCGGGGATTTCGGAGGAAGTTAGAGAAGAACGAAGGGGGGAAGGGGGGAGCAAGCACACTATTCTGCAGACTGTTAATCCCCTTTCTCATCTGCAGAAGGATATTCCTACGGGCCAGACAAGCAAGATTTGAGGGTCCTGTTCAGTCGGTGCTCCGAGTTCTGCGCATCACGCTCGAAGAGGCCACAGCAACCCAGACTAGACCAGCACCTCCGTGGGAGTCAGATGAGCGTTACACTGGACGACTGGCTCATCCGAGCAAGGACAAGGGAACTCGCCGTCGAACCCACAGCGAAGACCGTTCGGCTGCTCACGGACCTGGGATTCTCCATCAACTTCCCCAAATCCCACTGGGTCCTTTCACAGGTCGCACTGTTTCTGGGAGCCAAGCTTGACACAGCGCGATTGGCCTCGCCGTCGGAGGAAAGGACGAAAGCCATCCTGGCCAAGGTGCAGCGTCTGCTGGCCACGGACGTGGCCAGGTTGAGGTTCATCAAGTCCCTTCTCGGAATGATGTCCTCGTGCATCTATCTGGTGCGCCTGTGCAGGCTTCAGATGCGTCCCCTGCAGGAGTTCCTCGATGCCCGTTGGATGCAAGCGGCGGGCAAGCTTCGAGGACAGGATCTCGCTCAACGAGGTTTTCCGCTAAGCAATCCGCTGGTGGGGCACCCACGCGCATCTCGCGGCGGGCACGGACTTTCAGACCCCAGCACACCAGGTGACGGTGACGACGGATGCCTCCCTGGAGGGGTGGGGAGCGCACACCGGAGATCTTCACGCGAGAGGCCTTTGGCTCCCGAAAGAGAGGCCGCTCCACATCAACATACTGGAGCTCCGAGCAGTGTTCTGGGCCCTCAGGTCATTCCTCCCGTCCCTCAAGGACAAGGTGGTGAGGATCTTCATCGACAATACCACCACGATGTTCTACATCCGGAAGCAGGGAGGAACCAGATCCACAGCCCTATCCATGGAAGCCCAGGATCTGTGGCATTGGGCCATTGCCCAGGGGATGTTTCTGGTGCCTTTTCATCTAGCAGGGATAAAAAACACCATTGCCGACTCACTCGGCAGGGAGCTGCGCTTGTGCCACGAGTGGGAATTACGCCAGGATCAAGTGGATCTACTCTTCCAGAGATGGGGCAAACCCCAGATTGGCCTGTTCGCGACGGCGACGAACTCCAGGTGCCAGAGGTTCGCCAGCAGGTTTCCCCAGCCGAGGAGCATGGGCGATACTTTCTCGTTCCCCTGGGACAGCCTGTTCCTGTATGCGTTCCCTCCGTTGCCGTTGCTGCTCGTCAACCAACTCAAGAGGTCCCAGTGCAGGATGGTCCTCGTCGCACCGGCGTGGCTGAGACAGATCTGGTTCCCGGACCTTCTGGACTTGTCAGCGTCCCCACCAGTTAAACTGTTGATGGACGCAGATCTTCTCTCCAGAGAAGGAGGCGCCATCCTTCATCACGACCCGGAGTCGCTGAACTTGCAGGCCTGGCTCCTGCAGCACTAGAGTTTGGAGAGTACGATATCCTGGCGGACTGCAAGGAGGTTCTTGTGCTACGGACACAAGTGGAAGAGGTTCTCTGGCTGGTTCCGTGCACAGAAGATTAATCCTCTATGGATTACGGCCCCTCAGGTGCTACCATACCTACTGTCGCTGGCCAAGGCGGGACTAGCGCATGCTTCCATCAAGATACACCTGGCAGTGATTTCCCGATACACCAGAACTACAGGACGGCCATCCCTGTGGTCTCATCGCCTGGTGAAGGAATTTATGAAAGGACTGTTCCGTTCGTTCCCGCCGGTGATGGCGCTGGCGTGGGAGCTCAACGTGGTGCTGACCAGGCTCATGGGGCCGCCATTCGAGCCACTGCATTCGGCACCGTTTAAGTTCCTGTCGTAGAAGACAGCATTTCTTGTGGCCATCACATCCGCACAACGAGTGGGCGAGATGCAGGCCCCATCCTGCAAGCCTCCATACTTGACTTTTCACGAGACAAGGGTGTTGCTGAGGACACTCCCCCTCCTTTGGCCCAAGGTGCCGTCGGACTTCCACTTCAACGAGCCCTTGGTGTTACCAGTTTTCTTCCTGTCGCCTTCGTCGCCGGCCGAGAGGACTTTGCACTCGCTGGATGTAGCTAAAGCGCTGAAGTTCTACGTAGACCACCCAAAGTTTTTTCGGAAGACGTCACAGCTGTTTGTGAACTTTGGACATGTGAACCAAGCGAAGGCCCTCTTGAAGGCTTCCATTTCCAGATGGCTCTCCGGCGGCATCATGCACTGTCACCGGTTGGCAAACCAACCGTTGCCCGGCCGTCGGAGAGCCCATTCGACCAGAGCGATCGCTGCTACCACAGCGTTCTTGTCTGGTGTGCCCCTGCTGGACATCTGCAGGGCTGCTACGTGGAGGTCGACTCGCACCTTCACGAGATTCTAGTGCGTCGACCGGGATTCCAGGGAGGAGTCCAGAGTCGGCCAAGCAGTGCTGCGCAATCGGTTCGCCTGAAGGTGGGCCTGGTGAGGAGGTAAGAGTTGCTTAATGTTGAGTTTATGTGATGCTTAATATTGAGCCTTTGCCACCTCCCATGGTTGTGCATGTGTGTACTGCTATCTATTCTTATGTTCATGACCATGTGAATCCATGCCAGACCCCATGCTGGAAAAGGAACAAGTTACTTACCTGTAACTGTTGTTCTCCAGCATGGGTCTGGCATGGATTCACATGCGAACCCTCCCTCCAACCCCTCTGCGGCTCTTCACTTGGTCATACTGCGTGCTACCAAATCTGAGGATGGCTGCCAGGGGCAGGGCTTAGGGAGAGGGCAGTCATTGGCTGGGGGCAGTATGACCCAGAGACCAGTGATTGGTTACTACTAAGAAAGACAGCTCAGAAACGAAACTGATACTGATTTTTTCTTTACCGAGGATTCCCAGCCTGACGACTGGGAATATTCATGAGCATGTGAAGCCATGCCAGAACCATGCTGAAGAGCAACAGTTACAGGTAAGTCATTTGTTCCATCTTCATCCGAGGCTCCCCCAGACAAGGAGAGCAAAAAAAGATGTATGGGTTAGGAAGGAAGGTAGCCTCAACTTCCGCTTACCAGACGAGAATCGCCAACACCACCCCTCTGCTGGCAAGCTATAACTGCCACCAGTGGGAGCAGGTAGCTGCTCTCATCGACTCCGCACCGGAACCACTAAAGGGTCAGTTGGCCCAGATCACATCGGAGGGTAGAGCCGTGTCAGGTTGCATCCTCAAGACAACCTTTGACGCCGCAGATAATGCAGGCCAGCTCATAGCAGAGAGCACTGTCATTAAGAGGCACGCCTGGCTTAAGACAGTCAGGGTTCAAACCCGAGACCCAGGCGTCCATTATTGACATGCTGGTTTAACCTAATGTCCTGTTCGGCAAAGCGGTAGAGGACGCGTTAAAGGCTGCCAAAGACTAGTATGATACTCTGAAGTCCCTAGGACAATTGAGGAACAAGCCCACTAATCAAAGGGGGAATGCTAATTTTCATCGCACACGCGGCCAAAATTCTCAACGGGGCTCCAATTATACACAGGGACAGGGTACATCATGGGGTGGAAACCAAGTCTACCCAAAGTTACGGCAGAGGTAACAAGAGGGGCCGTGGTAAGGGTAGAGGCAGCCCCGGCAGAGGCGGCGGTACGCCTCCCGCAAAGCAGTGACGTTCCGCTCAGGGTCCCTTCCCATGCATCCCCAGTAGGGGGGCGCATTTCCAGCTTCACTCAGGCATGTGAAGGGATCACATCGGACAGATGGGTGCTGTCCACAGTGTCCGCAGGATACTGCATCGAACTGCTAGAGCGCCCCCGCAACCACCCTCCACGACAGAAAATACATTCCCTGGACCACCAGAAGATCCTCCTCGTGGAAATCGTCATATCTTCTCGCAAAGGACGCGATAGAACTCGTCCCGGGCAACCAGGTAAACAAGGGTATTTATTCAACTTACTTCCTTGTGCCAAAAAATAATTTGACAACGCGCCCAGTATTAGACTTGCGCCCTGCAAACAAGTATGTCAAGCCCCAGAAATTTTGCATGACTACTCAAGAAGTAATCCCACTCCTAAAAAGAGGGGATTACTTGGCAACATTAGACATGAAAGATGCCTATATTCATATTTCCATGTTCCCAGCGCACCGAAGATTCTTGCTCTTCAAGGTGGACAGTCCGCACTACCAGTTCAAGGTGCTGCCCTTCGGTATAGCCTCGGCTCGAAGGGTATTCACCAAGGTACTGGCGGCACACCTACGCAGGGAGGCAATCCCAGTGTACCCTTACCTGGACGACTGGCTCATCACGGGAGAGACCCCAGTAACTTTCAGATCCAACATCCAAAGGACGATCGACCTCCTCTTTGAATTGGGTTTCTCTATCAACGAGAAAAAATCAAGCCTGCTGCTGAGCACCTCCAAACAGTTCCTATGAGCTGTTCTAAACACTCAAGAGGGGTTAGCCTTTCCATCAGAGGAAAGAATTCGGAATATACTACTGCAAATTCCTCAATAACAGTCAGGTCGCCAGATAAGGGTGCGCAAAGCGATGCGTTTGCTAGGCATGATGGCGTCCTGTATTTACCTGGTCCCCCACGCGTGCCTGCGCATGCGATCCATGCAGGAATGGTTGGCGAAACAGTGGTCTCAGGCAAGTGGTCAGTGGGACGATCTAGTGGTCGTTTCGCCAACACTGATACAAAGTCTTCACTGGTGGACAAGAGAGAACCTGTCAAAGGGAAAACCCTTTTACAACCTGGAGATGCAAGCTGTAGTCACTACAGACGCGTCACTGTCAGGGTTGGGAGCACACCTTCTTCACCACACAGCTCAGGGTCTCTGGTCTCACACAGTGGCTAAGAATCATATCAATTTTCTAGAGCTTCTGGCAGTCTTCAGAGTGCTTTGAGCGTTCGAACCCCACCTGTTAAACCTGTCAGTACAGATATTAACAGACAGTACAACAGCGATGTTTTACATAAACAAACAGGGAGGGACTCGTTCGCCAAATCTGTCCAAGCTTGCCCAGAAAATGTGGACATGGGCACTCCACATTTACCTGTCATCTCAACATGTTCCAGGGGATCTCAATTCACTAGCAGATGCTTTGAGCAGAGATCCCCTCCCGGAAGAACATGAATGTTGTCTTCACAAAGAAGTCGTAGAAGATCTCTTCTCACAGTGGGGTTTCCCCACTACAGACCTATTCGCTACAAGCGAAAACAGACAATGCCCAGGATTCACATCCAGGTTCCTCCAACCAGACTCCCAAGGGGAACGCCCTGTGGATGAACTGGTCAGGGATGTTTGGGTACGCTTTTCCACCAACCCCTCTCATGAGTAAGGTGGTCAACAAGATGCACAGGGAATCGATGACTCTCATCCTAGTTGCTCCCATGGGGGCGAAACAACCGTGGTTCCCACACCTGCGCAGACTAGCAGCATGCAAACCCATCAGACTCCGTGCTGGCACAACCTTCTATCCCAGCACCAAGGTCAAACAGTGCATCCTCAACCCGGCTCAATGAACTTAGCAGCATGGCTCCTGAAGTCATAGAGTTTGGACATCTCAACTTACCACAGAGGTGCATAGACATCCTAAAAGAATCTAGGAAACCAAACACGAGGCACTGTTATTTTGATAAATGGAAGAGATTCGTTATTTGGTGCCAGAATAAACAAATCAACCCGATTTATTGCACTCCTTCCAATATTGTCACTTACATGGTCCACCTGCTGGATGCAGGGTTGGTATTTAATTCACTCAAGGTACACCTGGCGGCGCTGTCAGCCTACACCACCTCCCACAACAAGGTTTCGTGGTGGAAAGTACCAGTGGCTAAAGCCTTCACCGAAGGGGTAAAGAGACTCCACCCTCCAATTTCAAACCCACCACCAGGATGGGACCTTAATGTGGTGCTTGCTAAACTCATGGGCCCACCATTTGAACCCATGCATAAAGCCAGTCTCAAACACCTGACCTATAAAACTGCCTTCTTAGTAGCCATTACATCCATAAGAAGGGTCAGTGAAATTCAGGCCCTGTCAGTGCAGGATCCTTTCTTTACCATTCATAAAGATAAACTGGTTCTACGAACACACCCTAGGTTCTCACCTAAATTCATTTCTAAATTCCAAGGTTAACCAGTCCATTGAGCTTCCGGCTTTCTTCCAAGAACCCAAAAGCTCTGCTGAGGTGAAGCTACACACTCTAGATGTGCGAAGAGCGGTCCTCTACTATGTAGACAAGACCAGACTGCTATGAAAAACAGACCAACTGTTTGTCTCCGTAGCTACAGGCAGAGAGGGAGATCGCGTCTCTAAAGGTGCAATCTCAAAGTGAATAGTCAATTGTATCCAGCTATATTACTCCCTTTCTGAAAAAATTGTGCCCTTTACGCCGAGAGCCCACTCTACTAGAGGCACTGGGGCTACTCTGGCTTTCATTGCAAATGTACCCCTTGACACCATTTGCAAAGCAGCTACATGGAGCTCTATTCACACTTTTACTCAGCACTACTGCATTGACGCTCATTCAAAGACAGATACTCAAGTGGGACAAGCGGTTCCAAGACAACTGTTTGCTCATGACCCTTCTCACATCCCACCTCCTTCTTCTAACACTGCTCGCTAATCTATGCACAGCATGTGATCTAAGCAGATTCCACAAGCCTCAGAAGGGATACTTTACTCCCCGTAATCGTATTTCTGATGCATGTATCTTCTTAGATTCACATGCGCCCGCCCTTCCTCCCCTCTGAGAGAAGGTGCATGGATGCTTGTAGTCTTATATATCTATCTGCTTGGATTATCTGTACTTGCGCTACTCCTCATTCTACCTCATGTCAGAATAAATGAGGGTCCTACACGTGTGAGGGATCATGGGTACAGGGGACGTCACACTAGGGATAGTATTACTGGTATGCCCTGTGTCGACGCCCATTTTCGAAAAAAAAAAAAAAACTAACTAATACTCCGCAGCTTCCACTAGATGTCGGCCTATGCACAGCATGTGAATCTAAGCAGATAGAAGCATCAGAAATACGATTACGGTGAGTAATGTATCATATATATATATATATATATATATATCTGAGGCTTGTGGAATCTGCTTAGATCACATGCTGTGCATAGGCCGACATCTAGTGGAAGCTGCGGAGTATTAGTTTGTTTTTCGAAATTCGAAAATGGGCGTCGACACAGGGCGTGCCAGTAATACTATCCCTACTGTGACGTCCACTGTACCCAAGATCCCTCATGCGTCTAGGATCCTCAGATTGTTTTTTTCCGCCATACTGGTCGGAAGCATCTTGCGGAGTCCCCTGGCCTTAGCCATACTTTTGCTAAAATTATAAAATAATAATCTATTGACATCCTTCCCCACCCCAACGTCGAACTTCGACACTCGACGCCGGCTGGAGAAGAAATCGACCGGTGGCTGCTGCGCGACGGATTTGGGCCTCGGAAGGCCGCTGGCCTCGGCCCGGGCCTGGTAGGCCGCTGGCCTCGGCCCTGCAAGTAGGGAGAGTGGGGGGTGGTACATACTCTACACTCTTGGTATATAGGTACACCTTATATATTTCCTACACTTAACAGCCCGCTGCCTCAAGGTGCGTATGGAGGGTACCCCTTTTCAATTTTACCCCAAGTGCAACCGCAAATACCCTTGGGTCGACAGGCACGCCACGTGTAATCTCTGCTTGCCGAGGGACCACCCCGAAGCGAACTGCAGAGCGTGTAGTAGGTTTAAACCTAAGACACTTAAGGACCGTTCGAAGCGTTGGGCCCACCACGCCAGGCAGGCGGCCATGGCAGCGGAGGGCGCCTTCAGCGATGGCAGCGACGCCGTACTTTCGGACGGCGAGGGCATTACGGCGTCGAAAGAAAGCCGAGCGCAGGTCCCCGACCTCGGAAGGTCGTCCGGCAGGGCGGCTATGGGGAAGACCCCCGGCGACGCAAGCGCTTCACAGACTACACACACTAAACACACTAAGTCCAACCGAGACTCGATGACGTCGAGTTCTCGGAAAGAGGCACAGACAGAACGGTCCGATTCGGTGTCCTCTGGGCGCTCTCGATCAAGATCGCCGCATGACGCCAGGCAATCATCCACTCTTGCCAAGAGTGCCTCGCTCCCTAGGCTAACAGAAGTTCGATCGTCGGAAGACGAAGACGACTTCCACCCCCAGGCCGCGCTCCAGGAGGCGGAGCCTGCAATTAAAGCCAGCGAGGCCCCACGCTCGAAGGACAGGGACACCTCTCCCGAACCTCGACGCCAGGCGTCGAAAAACTCCGGAGCCACTAAGGGACAGGGAAAACATATTTTTCTACGCACGGGGAGGGGGGAAAACAGCAGAAGAAACTACCTGTACATTCTTCCACACCCGTGAGACACTCCAACCGCCCTAAACAGACAGACAAGTCCAGGTCTGCTGATAGGTCCACAACCAGCAAAGCTACTCAGGATAAATCCCATAGACTTGCTGAGAGAGTCATTCCCAGTTCCAAAAAATGGTCCAGTGAAGACATAGATAGGGTCATGTCAAGAATGTCTTCATTGGCTGATTTTTATGATAAAAATCCAGAATATTTCCTCTCGTATGATCCACAAGGGGCCACACCCTCAGGCTCTACTGATCCTATCCCCCCGAGTAAGAAGGCCCGGTTTGAAACCCCGATGAGGTCTGAACCCTTCGAGGTACAACCTTACGCAACTCCATACTCTCGGTATCAAGGAGAGGCTTCCTTTTGTGGAGACCAAGATTTTGGTATGATAGAAGAGCAAACCGGGACGGGCTACTATGGGGATGATGAGGACCAGGAAGAAGAAGAGGATGACCCGGAAACATACAGAGTAGATTCCCCGGTAGAGAACGAAGCCCCGGTTACCGACTCCCCGGTCGATAACCAGCCCCTCCTAAATGAGGTTCTCGCTCGCGCAGCAGAACATTTCCACATTGACACCCACGGTGTACAGGAGGAAAGGGACTTCGCAGAAGAGTTAGTGGGAGAAAGGAGGCTGGTTGCCCAGACCATCCCTATCCTTAGTCCATTCAGCGAAGAATAGATCCGTCCCTGGTGAACCCAAACCTCACCAGAGCAGTCAATCCCAGGGTTGAAAAACTTTTCAGGGCAGCTCAGTCTGACCCTCTCTACATAAGAGGACATCTGAAGCCAGACTCCCTAGTTGTAACCAACACTCGTAAGAGGGCTGGAACACCCTTGTCTTCGTCAGAAGCTCCTCCCGACAAGGAGAGCAAAAAACTATACGGTTTCGGCAGGAAGGTAGCCTCAACGTCCACCTATCAAGCAAGGATTGCTAACTCCA
This sequence comes from Ambystoma mexicanum, assembly GCF_040938575.1. NCBI lineage: Eukaryota > Metazoa > Chordata > Amphibia > Caudata > Ambystomatidae > Ambystoma > Ambystoma mexicanum. The sequence goes on along the minus strand of NC_090923.1, from coordinate 545,131,311 downwards.
CCACCCTGTTGGCCAGCTAAAACTACCATCAGTGGGAAGAAGTCGCGGCTCTCATAGCCTCTGCTCCTGAACCAATAAAAGGGCCAATTAGCTCGGATTTCCGCAGAGGGTAGAGCCGTGTCTGGTTGCATTTTGAAAGCAACCTTCGACGCCGCGGACAACGCAGGCAGATTGATAGCAGAAGGTACTGTTATCAAGAGACATGCGTGGTTACGGCAGTCTGGTTTTAAGACAGAAACTCGGGCATCATTGTGAGACAAACCGGTGGAAGCCGATCTGTTGTTTGGGAAGGCGGTCGAAGATGCACTGAAAAATGCCAAGGACGAATACGAGACACTCAAATCCCTTGGCCAGTTAACCAATAAACCCCCTAACCAGAGAGGGAATAGTAATTTTCGTCGCCCACGCGGCCAAAATTCCCAGAGAGGATCTAACTATTCCCAGGGGCAGGGTACACAGTGGAACAACAACCAACAGTCTACCCAGGGTTACGGCAGAGGTAATAAGAGAGGTCATGGCAAAGGCAGAGGCAGCCCCAGCAAGGGAGGCGGCACGCCTCCACCAAAGCAGTGACGCTCAGTTCAGGGTCCCTTCTCATGCAACCCCAGTAGGGGGACGCATTTCAAACTTCACCCAGGCTTGGGAAGGGATCACATCAGACAGATGGGTGCTGTCAACAGTATCCACAGGATACTGTATAGAACTACTGCAGCGTCCCCGGAACCATCCTCCACGACAAAGAGTACACTCCTTAGAACATCAGAAGATTCTCCTCGAGGAGATCGCCATTCTTCTACAAAAGGACGCGATAGAACTCGTCCCGGGACACCAGGTAAACAAGGGTATTTATTCAACTTACTTCCTTGTGCCAAAGAAAGACTTGACAATGCGCCCAGTATTGGACTTACGGCCTGCCAACAAGTATGTCAAGCCCCAAAAATTTCGTATGACCACGCTACAAGAGGTAATCCCCCTCCTAAAAAAGGGGGATTACATGGCAACCTTGGATATGAAAGATGCTTATTTTCATATTTCCATGTTCCCAGCGCACAGAAAGTACTTGCGCTTCAAGGTGGACAGTCGCCACTACCAATTCAAGGTACTGCCCTTCGGGATAGCTTCAGCACCAAGGGTATTCACCAAGGTACTGGCGGTGGCGGCTGCACACCTACGCAGGGAGGCAATCCCAGTGTACCCTTATCTGGACGACTGGCTCATAACGCGGGAAACCCCAGGAATTTGCAGGACAAACATTCAAAGGACTATCGACCTCCTCCACGAATTAGGCTTCTCAATCAACGAGAAGAAGTCAAGCCTGGTGCCAAGCACCTCAAAACAATTCCTAGGAGCAATCCTGGATACCCAGGAGGGGTTGACCTTTCTTTCAGAAGAAAGAATTCAGAATATACTACTGCAAATTCCGCATTATCAGTCCGGTCAGCAAATAACGGTACGCAAAGCAATGCGTTTACTGGGCATGATGGCGTCATGCATTTACCTGGTCCCCCACGCGCGCCTGCGCATGCGTCCCATGCAGGAATGGTTGGTGACACAGTGGTCTCAGGCAAGTGGTCAGTGGGACGATCTAGTGGTCGTTTCGCCAACACTGGTACAAAGCCTCCACTGGTGGACAAGAGAGAATCTCGCAAAGGGGAAACCCTTTTACGATCCCGAAGTACAGGCAGTAGTCACTACAGATGCATGTCTGACGGGGTGGGGAGCTTACCATCTCCACCACACAGCTCAGGGTCTCTGGTCTCACTCAGTGGCCAAGAACCACATCAACCTGCTAGAGCTTCTGGCAGTATTCAGAGCGCTTCAGGCGTTCGAGCCCCATCTACTAAACCTGTCAGTGCAAATCCGGACGGACAGCACTACAGCCATGTTCTACCTGAACAAGCAAGGAGGGACTCGCTCGCCAAATCTGTCCAAGCTTGCCCAGAGAATCTGGATATGGGCACTCAGACGGAACATCATCCTGTCATCGCAACATGTTCCAGGGGAGCTCAATTCCCTAGCGGATGCTCTGAGCAGAGACTCCCTCCCAGAGGAACAGGAATGGGTCCTTCACAGAGAGGTCGTAGAAGATCTCTTCTCTCAGTGGGGTTTCCCCACTATAGACTTATTCGCCACAAACGAAAACAGACAATGCCCAGGATTTGCATCCAGGTTCCCCCAACCAGACACCCAGAGGAACGCCATGTGGATGAACTGGTCAGGGATGTTTGCGTACGCTTTTCCACCAACTCCCCAGCACCAAGGTCAAACAGTGCACCAGCAACCCAACTCAATGAACCTGGCAGCATGGCTCCTGAGGTCATAGAGTTTGGACATCTCAATTTGCCACAGAGGTGTATGGACATCCTAAAGGAATCTAGGAAACCAAACACAAGGCACTGTTACTTTGACAAGTGGAAGAGGTTCGTTATCTGGTGCCAGAGTAGACAAATCAACCCGGTTGATTGCACTCCTTCCACTATTGTTACATACATGCTCCACCTGCTAGATGCAGGATTGGTTTTTAACTCACTGAAAGTACACCTGGCAGCCCTCTCGGCTTACACCACTTCCCATAGCAAGGTGTCGTGGTGGAAAGTACCAGTAGTTAAAGCCTTCATGGAAGGAGTAAAGAGACTTCACCCTCCTATTTCAAACCCACCACCAGGGTGGGACCTTAATGTGGTGCTAGCCAAGCTCATGGGCCCCCCTTTCGAACCCATGCATAAAAGCAGTCTCAAACACCTGACTTATAAAACGGCCTTCTTAGTAGCTATTACTTCTATAAGAAGGGTCAGTGAAATTCAGGCTCTGTCAGTGCAGGATCCCTTCTTTACTATCCATAAAGACAAACTGGTTTTACGCACACACCCTAGGTTCTCACCTAAATTTATATCAAAATTCCATGTAAACCAGTCCATCGAGCTTCCGGCTTTCTTCCAGAACCCGCAAAGCTCGGCTGAGGTGAAACTACACACCCTAGATGTGCTAAGGGCGGTCCTCTACTATGTAAATAAAACAAGACCGCTAAGGAAAACAGATCAACTGTTTGTCTCCGTAGCTACAGGCAGAGAGGGGCATCGCGTCTCTAAAGGTGCCATCTCGAAGTGGATTATTAAATGTATCTAGCTGTGTTACTCACTCTCTGAAAAGACTCTGCCTTTTACGCCAAGGGCCCACTCTACTAGAGGCATTGGGGCCACTCTGGCTTTCATTGCAAATGTTCCCCTTGACACCATTTGCAAAGCAGCTACTTGGAGCTCTATTCACACTTTTACTCAGCATTACTGCATTGACACCCATTCCAAGGCAGATACACAAGTGAGACAAGCGGTTCTAAGACACTTATTTGCTCATGACCCTTCTCACATCCCACCTCCTTCTTCTGGTACTGCTCGCTAATCTATGCACAGCATGTGATCTAAGCAGATTCTACAAGCCTCAGAAGGGATACATTACTCACCGTAATCGTATTTCTGATGCTTGTATCTGCTTAGATTCACATGCGACCCGCCCTTCCTCTCCTCCGAGAGAAGGCGCATGATTGCTTGTAGTCTTACCTTTCTGTCTATCTGCTTGGATTATCTGTACTCACGCTACTCCTCATGCTACCTCATGTCAGAAAAAATACAATATGAGGATCCTAGACGCGTGAGGGATCTTGGGTACAGTGGACGTCACACTAGGGATAGTATTGCTGGCACGCCCTGTGTCGACGCCCATTTTCGAATTTCGAAAAACAAACTGTAATACTCCGCAGCTTCCACTAGATGTCGGCCTATGCACAGCATGTGAATCTAAGCAGATACAAGCATCAGAAATACGATTACGGTGAGTAATGTATCATATATATATATATTAAAACGAGGAGAGGGGCGCACTCCAGTTCCCTGCACAACCTTCTCAGCCCAAGGAACGTGATAACACGACCTCCGCTACGGAAGTCGTACACCCCTCTAAAGAGCGCTCGCGCTCTTCGTCGTCTGTCCCCGGCCCCGACGGGCTCGGCTCACGCCCTGCTTATGGGGATGAACACCACCCCGGCGACACTGACGCACACGATACAACACATAAACACACAACCCATAGCTCTTCTTCGTCGAAGACGAAGAAAGCATCAGCACCCAAGGAGACGCAGATTACACCGGCGGCCTCCTCGGACCGTTCGGGTTCGAAGCCCCTCTCGCAACCGCAGCCGCGACCAGCGACTGGGCTTTCGGCAAATAAGGGCGCCGCCCCCAAACCATCGGCCGGCGCGCACCAGCAGAGAGCGCACGCCGCCGTAGAACGTTCGATGCCCGTAACGTCGAAACCACAGCCCTCCGCTGACAAACGAGTCACAGAGAGCTTGGCGAGGATCGTTGTAGCCGACGCCCAGAAGCGTACGCCGAAAGACACGTCGAGCGCTACGCAAAGGTCGAAAGACACGCCGAAAAAGCCCGAAGAAAAACAGGGACTACCCCCTTCAGTCGGGGGGACCCCCAGCACACCGGAAGGCTTTTCGGAGGGCGACGGGACACTTTCCTCGACGTTGTGGGAGAGGTCGAGCCGTTTTCAGCAAGAAAACACTAATTTTCCCCCCGCTAGACCGCTCAGGGGTACCCCATGAAACCATGGAAAGGCTCCATCTCTGCATGGAGAGAATGGAGAGGTTTATGAACACCCAAGACACTCCCAAGAGAACAAGAGAAGGGCCTCAGGAGGACCCCAGGGCCAAATACCCGAGGCAGGACACAGCCTTAGACTTCCATAATGTGTATGACCTCACTGGTGAGGAACAATACTTAGAAGAGGAGGATGATTTTGTGGACAATGAAGGACAGAACCAAGAGGAAGGTCTGGAAGACAGCCCAGGCATGGTAGGAGAAGGCTTCGGAGAAAATCCAGAAGAAGGACCTTCTCATCCCTGGCAATCCCCATCAGGATGTTCGGACACTGATGTCCTGAATCTAAATCCTCCAGACAATTCACCTGTTAGAAACACGTCTCCCATTGACGATCAGCCCACATTCAATGCCCTGTTGCGCAGAGCAGCAGCACATTTCGAACTGGACACTGGGGAGATCTCTCCGGAAATAGACTTTGTGGAAAGAGTAATTAAGGAGAAACCCCCAGTCAGCCAGACCATTCCCCTCCTCGCTTCAGTGAAGAGAAGAATCATCCCTTCGCTATCCACACCCGCACTAATCAGAGGAGTTAATCCAAGGATTGAAAAACTTTTCACTCCTTCACCCTCAGACCTGCTGTACATCAGGGGACATTCCATTCCGGATTCCCTTGTAGTAACTAATGCAAGGAAGAGGGCAGGGGTGCCGCTGTCCACCAGTGAGGCACCACCTGACAAGGAGGGCAAGAGGTTATATGCCCTTGCTAAAAGAGTCACATCCTCGGCTGCCTTTTCGGCAAGAATTGCGAACAACAATTCTTTGCTAGCTAGCTACGCGGACGCGCAGTGGGCCAAACTGCGCAAGGACGCCGAAGAAGCGCCGGAACCACTACGCACACGCCTGCTTTCAACAATTGGTGAAGGAACCCAGGTCAACCAGAGTATTGTAAAGAACTCTCTGGATGCTGCTGAGACAGCGGGACGTTCCCTGGTTCAGGGAATACTCCTAAAACGCCATGTATGGCTGCGCAACTCAGAGTTCAAACCGGAGACACAGGCGTCTTTAATAAATAAACCTGTTGAAGACGCAAACCTCTTCGGGAAGGCGGTGGATGAGGCTCTAGAAATGGCTAAAAAAGAGTTTGATACTATCAAAACTCTTGACCAGATCTCTAAGCCCACTACCAGAAGCGGCTATGGCAACACACGCTTTTTTCGTGGCCAACGCCAAAAGCAGAATCAGCAGCAACAGTACCCTGCCACCAGTTACCAGACCAATAGTGGGCAGTACAGCCAAAGAGGACAGCGCAGGGGCAAGGGGAGAGGGCGGGGGTCCACCCCCAGAGGCTCCCAAGCCCCCAACAACACCAAGTGACGCGAAGATTCGCATCCCCTCCCATGCAACACCGGTCGGGGGCCGGATAACATCCTTTCTTCCAGCATGGGAGGGAAGAACGTCAGACCGCTGGGTACTTTCCACCGTAGCCCACGGATACTGCATCGAATTAAACAGTTCCCCAACATACAGACCCCCGAGGGGACGACGCATGACACCGGAACACCTTGCCATCCTTCTCCAAGAAGTACAACTACTGCTGGAAAAAGGAGCCATAGAGGTCGTGCCTCTATCTCCGGTAACGGAAGGTATTTATTCAGTGTACTTCCTTGTACCCAAAAAGGATCTAACCATGCGCCCTGTATTAGATCTGCGCCCAGCGAACAAGTTTATCAAACCTCAGAAGTTTCATATGGTGACCTTACAGGAAGTGATCCCACTGCTATCACAGGGAGATTACATGACAACATTGGACATGAAAGATGCATACTTTCATATTTTAATGTTGCCAGCGCACAGAAGATACCTCAGGTTCATGATAGAGGGCAAACACTACCAGTTCAGAGTGCTACCCTTCGGCATAGCATCGGCACCAAGGGTATTCACGAAGGTAGTGGCAGCGGCCCACCTGCGCAGGGTGTCCATCCCAGTTTACCCTTACCTCGACGACTGGCTCATAACAGGGGATTCTTACGAAACATGCTTCTCCAATACCCAAAAGACTGTAGACCTTTTGTTCCAGTTGGGCTTCTCCATCAACGAAAAGAAGTCCAGCCTAGACCCCAGCCAAATCAAACAATTCCTAGGGGCTCTAATTCAAACAAAGGACGGCCTCGTCTTCCCCTCCAACGAGAGGGTCCAAAACATGCTGTTTCAGATCCCTCAATATGTGACCGGTCGAGAGGTGACGGTACGCAAAGCAATGCGCTTGCTAGGCATGATGGCGTCGTGTATTTATTTGGTACCTAACGCGCGCCTGCGCATGCGACCTATGCAAGAGTGGCTCAACAGCCAGTGGTGTCAGGCCAGCGGACTATGGGACGATCTAGTGGTGGTCTCGCAGCCCTTGGTTCTCTCGCTACGGTGGTGGACAAAGGAAAACCTGGTAAGAGGGAAACCCTTTGCCACACCCGCGGCGGAAGCCACTCTAACCACAGACGCATCCCTCACAGGATGGGGGGCTCGCCTATCCCATCAGACTGCTCACGGAGTGTGGACTCCGAACGTAGCATCCAAACACATAAATCTACTGGAGCTACTAGCTGTGTTCAAGGCGCTAAAAGCCTTCCAGGAACACCTACAAGGCAAGACTGTGATGGTCCTTACAGACAGCACCACAGCCATGTACTACATCAACAAGCAGGGGGGCACCCACTCTCCAGGACTGTCCAAACTGGCCCAAAATATATGGAAGTGGGCTCTCAAACAAAACATGTTCCTACTGTCACAACATGTACCAGGGGAACTCAATCTGCTGGCAGACAAACTCAGCAGAAATTTCCCCCTGCCCGAAGAGTACGAATGGCGACTGCACGAAGACATCGTCTTTGACGTCTTCACACAATGGGGATTCCCAGAAATAGACCTGTTCGCAACCCTGGAGAACTCACAATGCCAAAGTTACGCCTCCAGGTACCCCCAGAACCAATCCAAGGGGAACGGTCTGTCGATGCAATGGTCAGGGAAATTTGTTTACGCTTTTCCCCCGACTCCCCTTCTCAACAAGGTGGTGCACAAGATGCACCAGGAACAAGTGACCATGATACTGGTGGCCCCAATGTGGGCCCGACAGCCATGGTTCGCTCACTTGATGGAGATGTCTCTATCTCCCCCAGTGAAACTCCCCTGCCCATACAACATGCTGTCACAAGACAAGGGCAGGACTCTGCATCCATGCCCCCAGAACATGAACTTAGCAGCTTGGCTCCTGAGATCATAGAATTCGGACATCTACAGCTCCCGCAAAGATGCATGGACATCCTCAGGGAAGCCAGAAAACCTAACACTCGCCACTGCTATTCTAGCAAGTGGAAGAGATTTGTCATCTGGTGCAGGGGAAAGAGCATCAACCCGATTGACTGCTCTCCCACACATATTGTTCTATACCTGACCCACTTATTGGATTCAGGTCTAGTGTTCAATTCCATTAAAGTCCACCTAGCGGCACTTTCTGCATACACCACTTCCCAACTCAGTGTCATGGTGGAAGATCCCTGTTATAAAGGCCTTCACGGAGGGAGTAAAAAGAATACACCCCCCGATAGCTGACCCAGCTCCCGGATGGGACCTTAACGTGGTACTTACCAGACTCATGGGCTCACCATTCGAGCCCATGCACAAAGCATCTCTTAAACACCTCACTCTTAAGACTGATTTTCTAATAGCTATCACCTCCATCAGGAGAGTAAGTGAACTACAGGCTCTTTCTGTTCTAGACCCCTTCGTTACAGTTCACAGAGATAAGGTGGTTCTACGCACGCACCCAAGGTTTGCTCCGAAATTCATCACGAAATTCCACGTAAACCAGTCTATAGAACTGCCAACGTTCTTTCAAAATCCTTCCAACTTGGGAGAAAAAACTTTGCACACACTAGATGTGCGCAGAGCGGTCATGTTCTACATGGAAAGAACCAGACCACTGAGGAAGACTAATCAGTTCTTCGTCTCGGTGGCAGAAGGAAGAGAAGGGGATGCAGTTTCAAAGTCCACTATTTCTAGATGGATTGTTCAATGCATCACTCTCTGCTATACGCTTGCTAAGAGAGAACTGCCCTTTAAGCCTAGAGCACACTCTACTCGAGGCACGGGGGCGTCCATAGCATTCATTGCAAATGTTCCCCTTGAGTCCATCTGCAAAGCGGCTACCTGGAGTTCTGTGCACACCTTTACAAAACACTACTGTCTAGATGCACACTCGAGATCTGACTCCCAGGTGGGACAGGCAGTATTAAGACATCTTTTCCCTACTGTTCCTTCTCATAACCCACCGCCAACTCCGGGTACTGCTCGCTAGTCTATGCACAGCATGTGATTCTAAGCAGATTAACAAACATCAGAAGACAATGCATTACTTACCGTAAAAGCATTTCTGATGGTTGTATCTGCTTAGATTCACATGCGCCCACCCTTCCTCCCCGATCGGATGGAAGGAACATAGACTTCCTTTTATATCTCTCTTTTCTGTACTCACTCACGTCTAGAAGGCTCCCTCAGGGCAGAAAAATACAAACAGAGGGACCTCGACGCGTGAGGGATTGTGGGTACAACGCACGTCACTATAGGGATAGTATTTCAGACACGCCTTGTCGACGTCCCTTTTCGACTACGATAAACAAAATGCAATACTCCGCAGTGACCACTGGATGTCGGACCTATGCACAGCATGTGAATCTAAGCAGATACAACCATCAGAAATGCTTTTACGGTAAGTAATGCATTGTCATCTCTTCTTCCGAACATTTCAAGAACACAAATCCTGTACCTGCATCAGATACATTCTAGGGAGAAGCATTGTAACCTTTGGGCACAAGGCCCCACTCTTCATAGGGATGAAGCTAGTGCATATTTTTTGTGACTTGGTTCCGTCTTACTGCATCACTTACCATATTTTATTAACTTGTCATTGAATGCTTAGAAGACCCTATGGTGACGGTATATATGTTTACTATTGAGTTTTTGCAATATCACCTGCTTGTTTCATTTTTTGCTGTATGTTTTGAGCCTGGAATAAATATATTATTTTTGTAAGATTGGGTGCTTGTTAGGCAGGATTGTGAGCAGAACCCTTTGGGAGACTACACAAACCTTGTCCTCCTGGCAATAGGTAACCCGATCTTTGGTATAAGTCGGTACTACACAGGTTGGTAGTGTGGCTGAGCAGCCATGCTCGTCTCAAGAGGGGTCAATGTGAGCAGTAGGGTTTTCACACAGAGATTCCCAGTTATAAGTATTCAAATAAACTCTTAGACTCAAGATTTATTGATTAAACAATTATTAATTTATTTAACAGTCTGTCACATAAGCCTGCTTCAGAAGGGAGCAAAACATGTAACACTTAAAATATACTTCAAAACACTGTTTCTCTAAATCAGATGATACCCATTGGGGATGGTACACAGACACTTCCTACACCCTCAGGTGACTTAAATAGCTAGGGCACTGTGGACATTGATTTATCACTGGTACATTTAGAGCAATACTGAGTTTGGTGCAAAGGTTAGAGCGGAATAAAACAAAGGTTAACAAATTATTCATAAACTGGTGAGTACTTTTTTGAACCCTCCAATGCAAAGTAAATTAACCCTTTCCTGGGGGAAAGGTGAAGGCACAGAGTCGGAGGTATGAAGAGACCCTCAGGGAGCCACGACAGTCCGTATTAGTTGAACAAAGTCTAGGAGAGCTGAAGGTTTTCTTGCAGGTGAGTAAGAAGTCTTGCACAATGTTTTTAAAAATGTTTGTAGAAATGAGATCACTTCAAGGGCCACAAACTGGGAGGCTTGTGAAAGGCAAAGCTGCAAGAAATTCTGCAATGGCAACCAAGACAAGTCTCAACTGAGAACAAGGCTACACAACAAGAGGTAAGTCCTCTTAACATTTCAGTACCTTTGGTTAGAAGAAAAACCGCTTCCAACTGGCTTCGGTTCCTGTGTAGCTCTGCAGATCCTGTTGTTCCTGACCCTCATTCGTGGAGACAAGAGGGAGAACGTCTGGGGACTCCTGCACTACAATTTGAAGGTTGGCGGGAGCAATGGGCAAACTTCAATTCAGAGGTACTTAGTGGATTCAGCTCCTTGCGTCAATAGCAAATAGCACCACTGCGGTTCTCAGATGCCCTCTTGGACTTGCCTTGCATCTGGGGTCCAGCACTCTGTTGAGGTGGCTCTGGCTTGGTCAGTTCTGATTCATGGAAGTCCGGAGGATCTTCCTGGAGTTTGGGTCCAATTTAAAAGCGATGCACTCGATCTGGTGTTCCTCTCTCTGGAACTTCGGTACCAGCAGCAGCAATGGAATACAACCACCTCTGAGAAGTTGTCCAGACAAGTTCACTTTGGGGTTGATTGGTCCCACTAACCCAAGGGGAGAAGTCGTCCTTGCAGGGCTTCTCTAGTCGAGGTGATTTCGAGCTTCAGCACAGCAGCAGGGCTTCACTGGGCAAACCAACGGTCCAGGAGTTGCAGCAGGCGTCTCTTCCAAGTTCTTCTTCGAATTCCTTCGTTCCAGTGGTCGACTCTGCCTTCCAAGCCAAAAGCCTTGCCTTTTATGCAGGTTTCTCCCAATTTTTCCAGCCTAGCTGTCAGTCACCCAGCAGGGTGACTGTCCTTGCCGGACAGTCAGCCGGCCAATCACTACAGAGTGCATTTTGGTCTCCTAGGAGACTAAGCACAAGGAGTTTCGGGCACCTTCCTCAAGACACCCCGGAGCCAGAGGCAGGCTTCACTTGTGAATCCCGCCAAAGGCAAACCAAACAAAGGGACCAAACTTGGTTTGGTGTGCAAAGTAAATCTCAAGAAGGACATTTCCACAAAGAAATGGCGAAAAAAGATGACCGGGGCCATTTATAGCACCCTTGGGTGATTTACTGCAGCTGCGAATGCAGCCCGCGGTAAATGCACACTACGGTAGTTAAAAGAAAACCACTGCCACCAGCCATTCATCGAGGAGAGGGTAACATAAAAATGTTACATGAGAAGCTAGACAAAGGGGATACTAAGTAACCCCTCCAGCACCCTATTATAAGATATCGTGTGCTGGGTCTAAAAAGTTTCAAATGTAAGTAAAGTCAATTTCACTTTACTGCACTGGGAAACAGTTTATCCCAGTGAAGGTATTTAAACCTTTGGGAAATCTAGAAGTCCTCCCTGTGTCACTGCACTGAAGGTGCTGTGTGACACAATGTAAATGATGTTGCCTATTGACTCCACAACCAAAAGAAACAGAGTTCAAAAAATTACTTTAAAATACTTGAGAGAGTGAAAGGGTCTTACTCTCTCCAGGTTAAAAAAAATCAAGTCCTCAAAATCCAGCAAAGTTGCTGAGGGTCTCTAAGGTGGAGAGAATTGGCACACTTCTGGGAATTCTCCCTAACACTCGTCCCCACCCCCAGACTAAGGGACAGGAGGATTTAATCCAACCCTGGATTAATCTCTTTACTCCAGTCGGTCATACTTTCTGGAGACCATCAGCATTTTGGTGATTACACCCTGAGCTGTGTTCAATGGTAAAATCAAACCCCTGTCGGCTGATTGACCATCTTAACAATTTAGGTTTTCCCCCCTTCATCTGCATTAACCATCTCAAGGGTTGGTGGTCTGTTTCAATCACAAAAACGTTTTTAAAGACCACACAATGGCAAAACATTCATGTTCTAAGGTTGCCCACCTTTTTCAGGTTCCTTCAGTTTCCTACTGATGAAGCAGATTGTGTGCTCCCTGTCTTTCCCATCCAGCTCACTCAGATCTGCACCTATACCTGTATTGGAAGCATCTGGCTGTGCAATAAAGGATTGGTTGTAGTCAGAAGCTCTTAAGACTGGAGCTGGACAAAAGGGCATTCTTAAGTCGCTCAAATGCCTTAGTGCACTCCTCATTCCACCTGACCTTCTTGGGGAATTTGGGTGAGGCGATCACATTCAAGGGAGAAGCTATGGTCCCATAGTTCTCAATGAAGTTCCTATAGTAAACTGTGTGATCAAGAAAGGCTCTCACTTGGGTTTGAGTAGTAGGGGTAGCCCAGGCTTGTACAGCGTGCACTTTGCTAGGCGAAGGCCTTATTACACCTCCTCCTACCTAATGTCCAATTTGACATTTACTTGCCTTTATGGTCAGACGGGCCGGCTCAAGAGCCTGCAATACATATCCTAGGTGGTCAGGATGCTTCCAAGTAGGGCTGAACACTGCAATGTCATCCAAGTATGGCATGCAGAAGTCCTCCATCCCAGTCAGAACACGATTTACCATCCTTTGGAATGTAGCAGGTGCATTCTTTAGTCCAAAAGGCATAACCTTAATCTGGTAGAGGCCTCCTGGGGTTGAAAAGGCAGTTTTTTCCTTGGCATGGTCTGTCAGAGCTATTTGTGAATAGCCTGAGGTTAGGTCAAATGTACTGAGGTACTTGGCTGAACCAAGTTTGTCAACCAGCTCATTTGTCCTAGGTAAAGGATGGGCATCAGTCGTTGTGACTGCATTAAGAGCTCTATATTCCACATAGAATCTCAACTCCTTGGATCTTGCCTTTGGTACTACCACAACTGGACTAGACCCCGGACTGGTAAATGGCTCTATTACCCCTAGATCAAGCATCTTGTTGACCTATTCCTTTATGTGGGTTCTTATATTCTATAACCTCTGCTTTTAACAGGTAAACGGTCACCAGTGAGAATCTCATGCTGGCCCCAAGGGGGTCAAGCCTGGTTATAGTGTAAACAGAGGGGCAAACTGATTTAACAGAATCTTGCACTCCTCCTGCTGTTTCATTGTCAGATCAGAAGAGAGATTAACTCCTATCTTCCCATCTAAAGGTTGTCCCCATAGGAGGTCAAGTAGGGGCTCACTCTCCTCCTCCTCCTCCTCCTCCTCCTCCTCCTCTTGGGCAGAGGCTAGAAGCAAAGCTCCCAGTTCTGGTGTAGAGACATAGGCCTTTAGGTGGTTGGTGTGAAAGACCCTGGGGGCCTCCTTAGGATTGCCTAAATCCACCAAATAATTGACCTCCAAGTTTTCCCACAACCTTGAAGGGTCCAATCTATTTGGCCTGTAAGGCCCTCTGCCTTGTACGTACCATATGTAGAACTAGCTGGTCTTGAGTAAACTCAACTATGTTGGCCTTCTAGTCATGCCAATGCTTCACCAGAGCCTGACTTGTGGGAAGGAGCACTCTCCAACCCTCCACGTTTGATGCACAGGAGTGCTATCGTTCATGTTTCCTGAGACCTTGGGTTTCTCCTTTGTCTCCTTCTTCCTGGAAATATAAGGTGGCTCTTCCTGTGGACTGGGTGTTATAGGTTCTTCTGTAACAACCCACAAAGTCATTTAAAGTGAGCCCTCTGGCCTTCCTAGTTTGCTCCTGCTTCCTTTTACTGGGAGGCCTGGGGGTGCTTGATACAACTCCAAGAGTGTTTAAGTCATTCCCCAGCAGGACTCTCCCAGGCACCTCACTTTGTACACTGACAGGTAGTCTTACAGTCATATTGTTGCATTGGATAAGAGCTGGTATTATTGGAACCATCTGGATAGGGCCTCCACAAGCTTAGTGGGGCCTTTTGGGTGCCTTAGCAACATCCTCAGGTTTGAAAAAGGTTTCATCCACCACTGTGATGCTGGCCCCAGTCTCTCTAATGGCAGGGGTCTCCTGACCTTTCACAAGTACACTGTCCTTGTAGTATTCTTTTCTGTTATCTGGTATGGAGTTATACACATCTACATTCTGCTTTTCCCACAGACGCAGGGACACAAAATAAACAAAGGCAGAGACTCCAATGGGGTCATCAGCCAATAGTTGAATTTTTCCACTTGCCATATGTACTTCTCCCTCAGAAATGAAGCCTAAGGAGGTAGTGTGGACCCATGACGGTTTACCCTTACATCTGGGATCCCCTTTCACATGGTCGGTTGACCCACAAGCATAACATTTTCCAAATGGTTTGACAAATGGGGGCTTCTGCTGACCTCCCACTGGTTTGGCACCAGTGGTTTCACTAGACTGACCTGATTTCCCATGGTATTTACCCTTCTAATGTTTGTGGCCCTCTTTTGGATTGGAGGTTTTAGAATTCGCTTTGTAATCTTTCTTGTGCTGCTTCCCCTCATCCTTTTTGAGTGGCCCCAGAATCCTTGCGAGTAGCCCTGTTGTCAAGGTACAAGTCAGCAGCTTTTCCTAGCTTCTTGGGATCAATCTCTTGAGTCAGCCAAGTGCTGTCTCAGCTCAGGAGAGCAGGCATTAAAAATAGACTCCAACAAAAATAGATTTCTCATTCCTTCAAAGGAGTTCACTCTGTAACCCTTAACCCAACCATCTATGGTTTTCAAACATTCACACACCCAGGTACCCCACAGGGTACCATCAGTCTTTTTGAGGGTTCTAAACTCTTAAGGTTCTGGGAAGGAGTTTTTCCCAATGTAGCTATCAAAGCTAGCTTCAGATTTTCATACTCCAATCTTTCAAGTTCCCCCACCTACAGTACAGCCTCAGTTGCAACCTGGGGGATCCTAGACAAAAGCCAAGGAATCAACTGATTCCCTGTGAAACCCTGAATCCCATACTTATATTCAAAAGCACCCAACCAATCCAAAATATCAAGTTTCTCATCATACGTACCCACTGCTTCTTTAGGCATGCAAGGTCTCTTTGGACTGGAAGACCTAGAAGACTCTGGGATAGAAACATATTCAAGAGACAATTGCTTCATTTCAAGAGCATGTTGCATTTCCATTTCCCTTAGTTTGATGCCCTGATGTTTGGTTTCAGCTTGGATTTGTAATCTTTTGAACTCTAACTCAAGTCTCATTTTCTCAAGAGACACACATTCTGGACTCTGTGATGAACCTTGTGGGGTCCCTGTGGCTAACGGTTGAGGCATAAGAGTCTGTTTAGTTAAAGAGGGGCTCTCTTCCTGACACTCTTCTGACTCTTCAACAATATTCGAGTTAGACTCCGAATTATCATCCTAGTTATCATTTTCCACATTCCCTGGGTTAGTAGGTGTGACAGACCTTCTACCCAGACTTTGATTATTCAACAATCTTGCAGTTTGTTCATTTTTCTTTCCTTTAACAGGGAGACTCATGACTTTACACATTTCTTTCAGTTGCTCTACAGTTAAAATGATCAGGGCTTCCTGCCTGAAGTTATCAATTTCAAATGGATTGTGTCCTCCAACGTATTCCACATCCTTGACATGTAATGTCCACAGCTGTGTAGTTGGGAAACTTTTTCGGCAGAGGGCGTCCTGTGTCGATGACGTCGGGTCGATGTCCCTCGAAGGCCTCCTTTGAGGGCGACGTCACCGGATGTTATAAATAGGACGCACAGCGCCTGTAGACTCGGTTCTGTTTTTTCCACAGACGTGTTTGCTTCGGAGACTCTGCGCGCCTCGTGTTTTACCTTGTGAAGATGTCTTATTCTTCGACCACTCTGACTCCGCGGTCTGGCTTCAAGACTTGTCGGGACTGCAAGTCTAAAATGTTGATCACCGACCCGCATCGCATTTGTTTGTGGTGCTTGGGCGAGAGTCATGACACAGACGACTGTTCTAACTGCCAGTCGCTGACTGCTAAGGCCTTGCGGGGAAGCTTCAGGTAGGTAGGGGTGCTAAACCCAGTAAGTCCAAACGTACTTCCAAGTCCAAGGATATGTCCACGACGATTCGAGGGGTGACTCTCCGTATCGGAAGGATTCTCGGGGGTCTTGGTCCCAGAGTGGTTCCCGCCATTCGTCCTTGTCTCTGCATTCAAGGAAGCGGCTTAACCAGTCGTCTTCCCCGTCCTCCTCTGAGGATGGTGCCTCGAGGAAAGTGGCTTGCTCAACAAAGTCCTCGACTCGGAAGGAATAGGTTGCCTTTAGGAAGCAGATGTTGGCGATTTTTCAATCACAGGGCACAGTTCCGTCCGCGCCTTCTCACGAAGCCGGCAAGGAACGGTCTCGAACCGTGGCTCACATGCCTTCGGGCTTGGGTCCTCGGCGCGTTCCTCATCGGGAACCTTCGAGGTCCTGTGCGGACAAGGCTATGGGTGGTCGCAAGAGATGTGCTTCCAGGTCTCTGTCCTCTTCCCCAGCAGGACCGCAGAATCCTGCTAAGGACTCGACGTCGACTCTGTCGGCGGCGTGTCCGTCGGATACGGACGTCGAAGCAGTGCCTTCATATCAGCCCCTCGGCACCTTTGGCGCTCTTGTCGACGTCAAAGCCGTCGACGCCCTCAACGCCAAAGACGTCGGCGCACTCAACGACTTTGGGGCTTTTTGGCCGAAATGTAGCTTCGGAGAGCCCTGATGTTGTGGATCCTCCTAGGAAGACTACTTCCAAATCTGTGAGGCTGGTGGTGGTCTCCAGACCCTATTCTGGCACGAGGCAGCGTTTTCACCTCCCTCTGGATGACATTTATGAGGAGGAGGAGGAAAGGTCAGACTTTGATGTGGACCCTATTGAGCCTGATGGATCTCCTGTCTTTTCTGGAGACTCATTTGGAGGCGTTGAGGCAAACTCTTCATGACGCCAGTGTTTTGGACACTTCTCCGGAAGTGGAATTTGGCACGCCTGAGCCTGGGGCGCATGCGTAGTCGTCCTACAGGACACTCATGGCTAGGTTCACAGAGTATCTGGGCTGGTCCAGTCCTCCAGAAGCTTTGCAAGATGATCTAACAGACATTTTAGATCAAGGTCCGTCCTCTGACCCGGTGTTACCTTTTCATCTCACATTACAGAAAAGTGGCGGCTGCTTGGCAGTCACCGGAATCTCTTCCGGCTGTTAACAAATCATTGACCAAAAAATACTGCCCTTCCGGTAGCAGCCACAGCTACTTATCTTCTCACCCCACTCCCGAGAGTTTGGTGGTTCAGGCGGCTATGGCCACCTCGAGGCAGGCGGTGTACCCTACCATCCCTTCCGGATAGGGTCGACAAACGCTTCAACGGTTGGGCACGTAAGGTGTTTTCTGCAGGGAGTATGGAGTCAAAATCAGCCAACTCCACTTGTGCCTTGGCAAGATTTTCACACACTCTGTGGAATTGTTTCTCTTACGGCTGTGCATATTCCCGAGGGGGAAGATAGGGATGCGTTCCTTGCTCTCGTGCAAGATGGTAAGGATGCCATGTCTGAATCCCTTCAGTCTGGTTTGGACATGGCCGACAGTGTGAGCCGTTCCATGGCTGCGAGCACATGTATTCACAGGTTTGCATGGTTGCAGAAGTCAGGGTTTGCCCCCGCATGTGCAAGCCTGTCTTTTGAACATGCCCTTTGCTGGCGCACATTTTGAGAGGTTGCAGACCTCAAAAGCTGCAGCAAAATCTTCAAGAGCAGCTGTGCGTCAACCTCCGCCTTTTCGCCCTAGGGGATAGCAGTGGAGGGGAGGTTCTTTTCGTTACTACTCCTCCTTTGGTTGAACGAGAGGAGCCGCCAGTCAAAGGGGTCAGCGGAAAAGTAGCTGTGGTGGTCGGGGAAATAGAGGTGCCAAAGCCGCTCAGGCAACTGACTCTTTCCCGTCAGGTGCTGCCGCAGCAGCTTCAGAACACTCATGAGGTCATGTCCCATGATTCGCCGGTTGGGGGCAGACTGTCTCAGCATCTCGAAGAGTGGCGAGCCACTACTTAGGATGTGTGGGTTCTGGATACAATAGCCCATGGCTATGGCCTTCCCTTCCTACAGCGGCCTCACAACTATCCACTGGGGAATCTCTCTTTGAAGCTTCCAGATCCGCTCCTTGTGCAGGAAATCTTGACCCTG
This sequence comes from Ambystoma mexicanum, assembly GCF_040938575.1. Classification (NCBI taxonomy): domain Eukaryota; kingdom Metazoa; phylum Chordata; class Amphibia; order Caudata; family Ambystomatidae; genus Ambystoma; species Ambystoma mexicanum. Next base: position 545,112,941 of record NC_090923.1, on the reverse strand, counting down.
CTAGAGAAAGGCGCTATAGAACTAGCGCCAGTAGCGGAGAAGAACAAGGGATAGTATTCCCCTTATTTTTTGATTCAAAAGAAAGACAGAGGATTGAGACCCATCCTGGACTTGGGTTGGTTGAACCAACTTCTCAAGATGGTCACTCTTTCTCAAGTCCTCCAGGCCCTTCAACTTCAGGATTGGTTGGTGTCTCTGGACCTTCAGGATGCTTACTTTCATGTGCCGATTTATCCAAAGTACAGGAAGTACCTGAGGTTTGCCGCTAGCGACTTGCACTTTCAGTTTCGGGTCCTGCCATTCGGATTGACCTCCGCCCCGAGGGTCTTCACCAAGCTGATGATGGTGGTAGTGGCAGCAGCGTACCTCAGGCGAGGGGGGGATTCAAGTCTACCCCTACCTGGACGACTGGCTGATCTGGGCGCTTTCTCCCGACCAAGTGTTGGATCATCTCGGTCACCTGCCGCTCTCTCCACAAGCTGGGCTTCTCCCTCAAAAAGTCGCAGAAAGTCGCATCTGAGACCTTCCCAGCAGCTCCAGTACATCGGTGCTCTGTTGGACACGTCCTTGGGGAAGTGCTCGCCTCCCAAGGTGGGGCTCCTCACATTTTGCAGATGGTGGACAGGTTTCAACATGCCCAGAGTCTCCTGGCTTTCGAATTCTTAAGGTTGTTCGGCCTCATGGCATCCTGCATTTTTCTGGTGCCAGACGCCAGGCTAAGAATGAGATTCCTGCAATGGGTCCTCAAGATGCAGTGGTCGCAATTATCGGGCAAGATGTCGGATCCCGTTCAGATTGCACTCTGGGACTCCCAGGACCTTCTGTGGTGGGCCAACGAGAGGAACCTGATGAAGGGGGAGCCGTTTTGGCAACCATGGCCGGAGGTGACTGTAGTGACGGGTGCTTCCCTTACAGGATGAGGCGCTCATGCCGATGACTTGACTGCCAGCCGTCGTTCTCCATCGGAGTCCGAACTCCACATTAACCTGTTAGAGCTGAGGGCCATCAAGCTAGCCCTGAAGGCTTTTCTTACGTCTGTGGAGGGTTGGAGTGTCCTGATCATGACGGACAGCACAGTGGCCATGCATTACCTCAACACAAAAGGGGGGTAGGGCCACTCCTGTTGTGCAGAGAGGCAATGCAGCTCTGGTTCTTGGCCATCCAGCAGGGAATTTCACTCTCGGCAGTTCATCTGGCCGGAGACGAAAATGCGGCGGTGGATGCTCTGAGCAGGCAGAGCACAATCTCTCATGAGTGGGACTTGGCTCAGGAAGTCCTTCTGGAGATCTTCACCCTTTGGGGAACCCCACAAGTGAATCTCTTCGCCACCATTGCCAACCGCAAGAGCGAGAGATTCTGCTCAAGGGAATTTCCTCCGAGAGGAGCCTTAGGAAACGTATTCATAGTGGATTTGTCATTCCCACTGCTGTATGCGTTTCCTCCAGTCCCCGTCATTCATCAAGTGTTATAGAGGTTACGCAGGTTCGGATCCCACATGATGCTCATTGCTCCAGATTGGGCGAGGAGAGCGTGGATTGGGACCTCCCGGATGATGTGATGGAGGTGTTGCTTTAGGCCAGAAGGCCAGCAACAAAATCCCTGTACCGTTGGCGTAAGTTTTGCGACTGGTGCAGAGGACAAAATGTTGATCCTTTTCAGTGTTCCATTCCTATGGCTTTGTCTTTCTTTGGCCCACAGGGGCCTTCAAGTAGGTACTATTAAAGGTTGCCCGGTGGCGCTGTCTATATTTAAGCGCTCGTCTGAAGAATGTTCTTACTTTAAGATTCCTTTTGATTTCTGAATTTCTTAAAGGACTGACTAATGTGTTCTCGCTGTCCGCTTTCCAGGTGCTGGTTTGGGATTTGAATTTGGTTTTGAAATTTCTAATGGGTGCTCCATTTGAACCTTTGCACTCTTGTCCTTTGAGATTATTGTCCTTCAAGACAGTGTTCTTGGTTGCGGTTACTTCCGCTCTTAGAGTGAGTGAATTGCAGGCACTTTCTTCTAAACCGCCCTTTACTGTGTTCCACAAGGACAGGGTTGTACTAAGGGTACGTCCTTCCTTTCTACCTAAGGTAGTATCTGAATTTCATTTGAGCCAGAAAGTGGTTCTTCCTTCTTTCTATCCTCCTCCTCATCCTGGTATGGAAGAGGAGCAACACCATAGATTGGAGCCTAGGAGAGCGCTGAGCTTTTATATTTCTAGGATGTCCAGGGTCAGAGTGGACAATCAACTCTTTGTGGAATATGCTGGACACCGATTGGGCCAGGCTGTTACCAAACAGACCTTGTCCAGGTGGAATATCCTCACCATTACTGAGTGTTGCTGATTGCCGGGTAAGGACCCTCCTGAAGGGTTGCAAGCTCATTCCACAGGGGGAGTGGCTACTTCCACTGCCCTCCAACAGGGGGGGGTTCCAATTAAGAATATTTGTGATGCAGGCACATGGGCTTCTAGCCACACCTTTGTTAAACCTTACTCCCTGGATACGATCCATAGTCGAGATATGGCCTTTGGTAAGGTGGTTCTTTATTCCGCCATCTGATTGTGTACGCTAATTTTCCCTCCTCCGTTTTCTGGTACTGCTTTGGGAGTCTGTCAAAGATGTGGAATACGTCCGAGGACACAATCCATTCAAAGAACAAGTTACTTACCAACTGATAACGTTCTATCGACTGGATGTTCCTCCAACATATTCCACATCGCCCTCCCAGCCTGCCCCTCTGGAGAATTTCCTATGCGATTGCAGCTTCTGCAGCATGGGGTCTGGCACGGATTCACATGCTCATGAATATTCCCTGTTGTCAGGCTGGGAATCCTTGGTAAGAAAAAATCAGTATCAGTTTCGTTTCTGATCTGTCTTTCTTAGTAGTAACCAATTACTGGTCTCTGGGTCATACTGCCCCCAGCCAATGACTGCCCTCTCCATGAGCCCCGCCCCTGGCAGCCATCCTCAGATTTTTACCGCACGTTCAAGTGTTGGGAGTCATCGTGCTATAGCCCTTGAGCATTTACTGCATTTTGCGTTTTTTCAAGAGATTTATCTCATTTTTTTCGGTCAATCGAGCCTCAAGCTCCACCGTTTCTACTTCCGATCAACGGGGGCCCATTTCAGAATTTTCTACGCCCCTCAAGGGCGAAGTTTTTGTCGAGTTACGCTTCTCGGAGGATTCCAGAAGTTTCTGAGGCCTACCTCGTGGACATGGCCCAGGAGAAAGGAAGCTCGACACCCGGATCCAAGCTGTTTAGTAACTGCCCTGGATGCGGATTACAGAATGTGTTCAAGGTAGACGAGCATTCGAGAGGCCTCTACTGCCTTCACAGAGACAAAATGCACGTGGAGAAGGACTGTGCGTTTTGCATGAACATGACGGATTGGACTATGAGGGATTGTTGGACCCGTCTCACCAGCTGGCTTGAAGGAAAGAGCCCAGCAGGTGAGAAGAAAAAGTCCAAGCGGTCTTCTAAGTCCTGTCAGGGCGCTCAGCCAATGGGGGCCCAACAGCAGGCAAAGCACCGTGAGTCCGCGGGCACCGGGAGCGCCGAACGGTCGGGCTCCTCAGCTGCCAAGCAGGGCGCACCTTCACCGGCGCCATCAACCACAAGCCAACGCTCTGGCTCGGGGAAGAGAAAGTCCGAGAACCCGGCTAGGCTTCTGGAGAGGTCCCAGTCGATCTCGAAGGAACCAGCCGAGGGGGAGAGTGGCAGTGACCCTCCCCCCAAGGTGAAGACCTCAAGCGCACCCAAGGTGGTGAAGGCCTTGATTCACCCGGCTAAGGCCTCTACCGAGGTAGTCGCAACGGCCCTGGCGAAGCATGTGGAGGCTACCCCAGTGGAGGCGACCTCGGGGCCCAGAGTTTCCCTGCCACCGCGGAGGGAATCCTCTTTTCAGCCCATCGAGAAGACCCCGGTGGGAAAAAAGGAGGGGGGGGGATTGGTGGCCGTCACGGACACAGCCTCAGGGAGGAGTTGATGGAAGTCGTGAAGGGCCTCAACAGGAAGTTTGGGGAGGCCCCGTCCCACGGGAGGATTCCCGACGAGGGGGGACGCAGAAAGTGACGGTGGCGCCGACGAGGCTCCCATGGAGGAGGAGCAACCAATGCGCCCGTCGCAACCCGAGCCACAAGACAATTCGGTAGCCATTTTGATAGCAATCCAAACCTTATGCACGGTGATAAGGACGTGATTGCCCCTACCCCCAACGGACGACCCAGCAGAACCGGGCCCGTCGGGAAGCCCTCCAAACAAGAGGAGGAGAGTTCATCCACCCCACCCTTCCAGCCCTCACGGCCTTCTCAGCCGTTGTCTCCTTCTCCTATCCCTGGGGATGACACAGGAACAGATACGGCCACGACGGGGACGGATGACGACGGTGATGACGGTGGTGACGACGGGGCGGACATCCCACCACCACCTCCTTGGGCCTCCCCGCCCGTTGAAATTGGCTCCTTCCACGCCAGGGCATCCGATCTTTTCCAGCTCTGCCCCGAAGTACAAAAGAAGGAAGGATTCCTCTACCAACGGCGCAAGGCCAAAAGGAAGACGGTCCACGCGGTGCCGTTGCTGGATGACATCTGGGACGGGGGACTTGTTCTTCTGAACCTGTCCACGACACCTGCCAAGGGGGACCGGTATGAGAAGACGTACCGGGTCCCCGAGGCCGCCCCCTTGTGCCTTAGGGCACAACCGACCCCGGGTTTGGTCGTCTCGGCGGCAGCCAAGAAGAAAGCAGGGGGGGCAGTCAGCCTCAACTTCTACTTCCCCACCGGACGGCGAGGGAAAGAAACTGGACGCCATGGGACGAGTCAACTCGTCATCGGCGGCGATTAAGGCGGCCAACGCCCTAGCTATTGTGGCCCGCTACAACAAGGAGTTGTGGTACAAGATGGCAGAGGCCCTGGCGATCCTAGAGGAAGGTGAGATGGCGTCGGACCACGCCATAACGGTAGCCACAGACATTGCCGACTCCGGTTTCCGCCAGTTGGGCAACGGCGTTTGCCTTAGACGGTGGCTCAAGGCGACGGATTTCTGCCAAGACGTGCAAGCCAAGGTTTTGGACATGCCCTTTGACGGGAACAATCTGTTTGGAAAGACAGTGGATGAGTCACTGCAGACCATCAAGACCGACACGGAGACGGCTCAGGCTTTGGGAGTTCTGCAGCAACGACGGCCGCCCTTTCGGAACAAGCAAGCAAGGTGCCTTCAAAGGATTCGGCGACGGCTCCTCGACATACCGTCAGGCAACCCGCTCCTTGTCGCAGGAAGCCTACAGGGGACGAGGCAAGTCAGGTGGATCTCTCCGTCGTTGCCAGCGAGGTTAAGGCGGCAAGGCTGCTGCCGAGCAAGATTGAACCGGCCGTTGCGTCGGGCCCCCACCGGAGCACCCCGGTGGGAGGCTGTCTGACTAAGTTCGTCAGTGCGTGGGAGTCCATCTACACCGACCAATGGGTGCTGGATGCCCTGGCCCGCGGTAACACTCTCGAATTTCTAAAGAAGTGTCCCCGCATTCCTCCCGTGGCCAGGAAGGAAAACCACGTCCCTCAACTGCTGTTAGAGGTAAGGGCGATGCTCAAGAAAGGAGCCATCTAGCTCGTTCCGACGAGGGTCCGGGTCTCCGGAGTATACTCAAGACAAGAGGATGGCGTCCCATCCTGGACCTGCGTCGACTAAACAAATACATCAAGGCACACAAGTTCCGGATGGTCACCCTCCAGCACGTGCTGGGCCAGCTGGAGGAAGGCGACTTCCTATCGTCGTTGGATTTGGAGGATGCGTACTTTCACATCCCCATTCTAAAAGGACACAGGAAGTTTCTCAGGTTCGTAGTCCAAGGACGGCACTACCAGTTCAAGGCCCTCTCATTCGGATTGAAGTCGGCGCCCAGGGTATTCACCAAGTGCCTAGCACCGGTGGCGGTACGGCTGCGCCTGCAGGGGATTCACGTCTACCCCTACCTGGGCGACTGGCTCATCCGAGCAAGGACAAGGGAACTTGCCGTCGAACACACAGCGAAGACCGTCCGGCTGCTCACGGACCTGGGATTCTCCATCAACTTCCCCAAACCCCACCTGGTCCCGTCGCAGGTCGCACTGTTTCTGGGAGCACGGCTCGACGCAGTAGCGCGATTGGCCTCGCCGTCGGAAGAAAGGACGAAGGCCATCCTGGGCAAGGTGCAGCGTCTGCTGGCCACGGACGTGGCCAGGGTGAGATCCATCAAGTCCCTTCTCGGAATGATGTCCTTGTGCATCTATTTGGTGCACCTGTGCAGGCTTCGGATGCGTTCCTGACAGGAGTTCCTCAACGCCCGTTGGATGCAAGTGGCAGGCAGCTTCGAGGACAGGATCTCGCTCGATGAGGTTTTCCGTCAAGCAATCCGGTGGTGAGGCACCCGCGCGCATCTCGCGGTGGGCATGGACTTTCAGACCCCAGCACACCAGGTGACGGTGACGATGGATGCCTCCCTGGAGGGGTGTGGAGCGCACACCGGAGATCTTCACGCAAGAGGTCTTTGGCTCCTGGAGGAGAGGCCGCTCCACAGCAACATACTGGAGCGCCGAGCAGAGTTCTGGGCCCTCAGGTCGTTCCTCCCGTCCCTCAAGGACAAGGTGGTGAGGATCTTCACCGAAAATATCACCACGATGTTCTACATCCGGAAGCAGGGAGGAACCAGATCCCCAGCCCTTTCCAAGGATGCCAAGGATCTGTGGCATTGGGCCGTTGTCCAGGGGATGTTTCTGGTGCCTTTTCATCTAACAGGGATAAAAAACACCATCGCCGACTCACTCAGCAGGGAGCTGCGCTCGTGCCACGAGTGGGAATTACGCCAGGATCAAGTGGATCTACTCTTCCAGCGATGGGGCAAACCCCAGATCGACATGTTCGCGACGGCGACGAACTCCAAGTGCCAGAGGTTCGCCAGCAGGTTTCCCCAGCCGAGGAGCATGGGCGATGCTTTCTCGTTCCCCTGGGACGGCCTATTCCTGTATGCGTTCCCTCCGTTGCCGTTGCTGCTCCGACTCGTCAACCAACTCAAGAGGTCCCGGTGAAGGATGATCCTCGACGGAGGCCTTCGAGGGACATCGACCCGACGTCATCAACGCAGGACGCCGTCTGCCGAAAAAGTTTCCGAACTACACAGCTGTGGACATTCCATGTCAAAGATGTGGAATACGTTGGAGGAAGATCCAGTCGAAAGAACGTTACCAGGTGGTAAGTAACTTGTTCATCTGGCATGTTACAATTGCTTTTCTAGTGGAGCTTAGCCTTGTGAAGGTTTTTAGTTGAACAAAAGCAAAGCAAATTCTTAGTGTAACAACTCTACAATATCTCCTCACCGCCTGCCACCAATGTTAGGCACGATTGTATGCAATTCCCTTTGGGTGCACTACAACAACGCTGACCTCCTGGCAACGGGAACCCAACCTTTGGTATAAGTCTGTACTTACACAGGTTGGTAGCGTGTTGAGCAGCCAAGCTTATCTCAATAGGGGTTAATTTGAGCTGTAGAGGAGTTGCACAGAGATTCACAGTGACAAGTATGCAAATAAACGCTTACTCACAAGGTTTCTTTAATCAACAATTATTAATTTATTTAGCAGCCAGTTAGAATAAGCCTTCTTCAGAAGGAAGCAATATAAAAGCACCACACAAATACTCTCCAAAACTACACGCTCTTAGGTTCTAAATCAGTAAAGACCCTTTGGGGTGGCCCACAGTCACAACCTACTCCTTCAGGTGACTTCAATAGTTGGGGTGCTGGGGACATTAATATTTTACTGTTGCATATAGAATACTCTTAGAACTTGATCAAAGGAAAAGATTATTAGAACAAACAAGAGACCACAAATATTCTTAAGCAGGCAAATACTTTTGGATCCCCTATGCAGATCGACACAAGACTTCATAGTCTACTAGACCGAGCACAAGTTGGCTTCAGACCAATGAGAGGAACGAAATCAGCTCTACTATCAATATGGGATGATCTAAAAATGAACGCAGACTCGGACAACAGCACTGCCTTGATACCCCTACATCCATCAGCAGCATTCAACACTGTTAACCACGACACCCTCATAATGAGATTGGAAGGACTGGGAATAACAGACACTGCCTTACTAGGGATCAAATTTTTTAAACAGAATGAAAACCGTATGGATGAAACCCTTCAAATCTAGCCCGAGAGTTTTGACCTGTGGAGTACCACAAGGATCCTCCTTCTCCCTGCTACTATTCAACATCTGCCTGTATCTACTTATCAGAATCATCACAAGCCACGGCCTCACCTGCTACAACTGCGCCGATGATACACAAATAATCTTCAAAATACAAGACAACCCCGAAATAAACTCAACGCTAGAAAACTGCCTCTGGGATGTAGTCCTCTGGATGAACTCCAAGTGCCTCATAATCAACCCAGGCACAACAGAAATAATGATTGTCACAAAAAAATGGAGGAGAAAACCACTCCATCCCTTGATCAAGGGAACTCGGGACAACCCCCAGCACCCTCGCCGATTGTAAAAAAACCTGGGTGTCCTTATGGACAATCTCACGGTAGAGCCACAAGTAAACGCCCTTCTCAAGAAAAGCTTCTTCCTCCTGCGAGCAGCAAAGAGGATCCTACCATTCCTATCGTTCGCCAACAAAACCACCATCATCATCGCCCTAGTCATGTCCAAGTAGACTACGCCAACAGCCTTTACTTAGGAATGCCGGAACGACTATTAAAAAAACGACAACACATTCAAAACGCAGCAGCCAGACTCCTCCTGAAACTACCGCGGAGAGAAGGCACCACACCAGCGCTTTAAACACTATTTTGCCTACCAATAAACCAACGAATAAAATTAAAAACAATGTGCATCATGCAGAGCGGTACACAACGAAGGTGTTGAGTTCCTGAGAGACAAACTGCGTCTACATCAACCAATAAGAACGCTCAGATCAAGCATTGACATCCGCCTGGAACCGAAACCCTCAATAAAAGAAAACTTGGAGGATCTTCCTTCTCTCACCAAGGCCCGAAAACCTGGAACAACCTTCCAAAGTACATACGTAACACAAGAAACCACCTACTATTCAGGAAACTACTCAAACCCTGGCTCTTCACGTTCTAACTAGACAGAAAAGCCACAGGGGCACGCACACAACCAAAACAAGAGACCCAGATCCACACCAAGCAATCAATGGGGGAAAAACCATCAGGAAAATATCCCACAACATACTCAAAGACTAACCGGGAGGCAGCCGCAATACGACCAAAGACTGTAAACATAGCAAGAAAAAGACAGAAATACTAGGACGAATCATCAAGAGGACCATGACGTTAAAGTATAGCCATTCCCAACAGACCTAAGGACAACAGACAGAGGGGGAAAGGAAGGACTACACCACGAGCTCCAATCCAGTAGGTGAGAAACAGAATGTTTCATCATTACACTGTCCATCTACCACACAGCGGGAAGCATAACGCCCCATCACACAAACTACAACTAACAACATCCCCAAGGATGTTCACCCCACAGAAACCAATGACCCAACGGAAAGACATTCATGACAGGAGGAAACAAACGACTGAATACTCGGGCTCACCAAGACGGAAGCACTGGAACGCCAAATCAACACCACTCTGACCCTGAACCATTCAAAACCTCAACTGACCAGTGTAGCACCAGATAATAAGAGAATAGAGATATTACCAACCCAGTCCCACACCCGAAGAAAGGTTCAGATTCGCCTATCAAATCAAACAATACTCACTATGATACAGCGGGGTCAGCGCAGCACCAACAAAGTGAGTCGGCCCATGAGGAACCGGCATCAACCAACCGACAGGGATACAACTCTAACGGAATCAGAAAGTACCTGAAATCAGGACACAGACCCTACTAACCCAACCTTCAATCTTCTGCATACTTAAACCACACAGAGCCACACAACCATCTCTCTCCCAGCAATCCAAACGCATTTTACCACATCGCATCAACACATAAACATCACCTACAGCACTCGAGATCTCGCCCGATCCGATACTGGCACCAAAGCCCAGCACTCGGTGTATACCAAGCTGAAGCTGCCAACAGCACATCACTTCTCCCACTCACCTGCTCTGCTCCTCCAGACTAACCATACCCGTCCTTCCTGTTTACAGATCCGCCAGAGCGCCTGGGGGCCAATTCCGTTGGTGACGGTGCGCTATATAAGTACCTTTAACACAACATAACAGGTTAAGCCAAAGTCAATGGCCAAAAGTCTTATATGGGCTAAAGCACTTCTGGTAGGTAAGTAAGAAAAGTCTTTGCACAATGTTTTAGAAGTCTTTGAAGAAAAGAAGAATCCATGTAGGGCCACAAGCTGTTTAGGCTTGTGAGTAGTAGAAGATGCAAGAAACTCTACAATATAAGGTACGTACTCTCAGACTTTGCAGTACCTTTGGATTGAAGAAAAAGTGCAGCAGATGACTCTTGTTCCTGTGCAGTTCTACAGCTCTCACTGTTCCTGGGCCTTAGTCGTGGGGACAAGAGGGAGGACTTCTGGGGACTCCTGCGCTGCAATGGGACGGTCACCGCCCCCAACTGGCAATCTTCAAACAAGTGGCACTTCAGTGTTTCCGCTCCTCGCGACCACCGCAAATGGCAACACCGCAGTTTCTGGCTGTCGAGATGGACTTTCCTTGCTTCTGGGGTCCCGCACTCTGCACAGTCCTGCTTCCTGGGAGTCCGGAGGATCTTCCTGGAGCTCTTGGCCAACTAAAAACCTGGCGTTTCGGTTTCCAGCAGCAACTCTGTGGAAATGCAACCAGCTCCGAGAGATTGTCCAGGTGGCTTACTTTGTGGTGTATTGGTCCCACTAAATCAAGGGGAGAAGTCCTTGCAGGGGCTTCTCTGTCAATACGAATTTGGAGTTTCAGCACAGCAGCAGGGCTTCACCGGGCAAACCAATAGTCCAGGAGTTGCAGCAGGCCTCCTCTTCAAGTTCTTCTTCGGTTCCTTCATCCAGTGGTCGACTCTGCCTTCCAAACCAAAAGCCTCACCTTTTATTCAGTTCTGTCCCATTAATTCCAGCCTAGCTGCCAGTCACCCAGCAGTGTGGCTGTCCTTGCCGGACAGTCAGCCGGCCAATCACTACAGAGTACATTTGGGTCTCCTAGGAGACTAAGCACAGGGAGTTTCGGGCACCTCTCTCAATTCCTGCACGCCCCAGACACCCTGGTGCCAGAGGCGGCTTCACTCGTGAATCCCACCAAAGGCAAAGCGAACAAAGGGACCAAATCTGATTTGGCGCATAGAGTAAATCTCAAGAAGGACCTTTCCACAAAGAAATGGTGAAAAAAGACCAGGGCAATTTTGACAAAAATGGCACCCTTGGGTGCTTTACTGGAGTTGCGAACGCAGCCCGTGGTAAATGCACACCACAGTAATTAAAAGTAAACCACTGCCATCAGCCATTCATCGAACAAAGGGTAACATAAAAATGTTAGATGAGAAGCTAGACAAATGGGATACTAAGTAACCCCTCCCGCACCCTATTGTAAGATGGTGTGTGCTGGGTCTAGAAAGTTAGAAATGTAAGTAGTCAATTTCACTTTACTGCTCTGGGCAACAGTAGTTTATCCCAGAGAAGGTATTTAAACCTTTCGGAAATCGGGAAGACTTCCCTGTGTCACTGCACTGAAGGTGCTGTGTGACACAATGTAAAAGGTGATGCCTATGGAGTTTGTCAGACTCCACAACCAAAAGAAAGAGTTAAAAAAATAACAATTAAAATACTTCAGAGAGTGAGAAAAAGGGTCTCACGCTCTCCATGTAAAAAAAAAAATCAAGTCCTCAAAATCCAGCAAAGTTGCTGGGGGGTCTCTAAGGCGGAGGGAATTAGCAACAAAGGGCCTCTAATTTTAGTAATTTTGCCTTGGCTATCATGTTTCTGAGTGTATTCAGGCCCTGGCATGATGTACTGTATTCCCAGGATTGACCTTTTCAATATCTGAGTTTTTGGTACTAGGGATTGCATCAGTTTCTGAAATCGCAAGAGCATTTTGACTGATTCTAGATACTCAGACATAGCTTTGGGCAATGGCATTTTGGTGTATCCTCTTGGAGACCAGGCCCTTAGAATTGATTCCCACTAGGAGACTTTCTTGTGGAAAGTGATCTGCTGTATAAGCCAGTTATCACTTACTTTCCAAGAACCTCAGCACAATATATTTGCAGTCCCAGAGTAAATGCACGTTTAACTTGTTAAAAAAAGGTTCAGAATTTGTCCGACTGAAAGTCACACAGTTGGCTACAGTAAATGATGGATTGTGAAATTAGACCACGCGTTATGTGACCGAAGCATGCCTGGGATTCTATGAGCTACCTGTTTTGTGTTTGTCTAACCGTAAATTGTGTGTTAGTGTGTGTATTTGTGTGTGTGTTTTATACGTACCTGGACCAGTCATCTTTCTTGTTTATCTCTTGAATCTCATTGTAACCAAGAAGCATCAGTCAAGGTGCATGGTTTGTGGTGCTTCAATTTCAGAAAAACATGTGTTTTTCAATAGGGACAGGCATGTTGTGTGTTTTAAATTAGCATTTTGGTGTGTTACAATGGAAGTAGCATGGTGTTTGAAGATGGGGCAAGCATGTTTTCTCTCAGAAGTGCTTGGCATATTCTAAGACTTGGGTAGCTTATACAGTATTGTGCGTGCCGTTTCATCACACATTTTCAGACCTGTACGATTTCTTCAATATGTATTTTTCTCTACTCTAATTCTATATAAAATGTACAGCATGGTGATCTTGGGTTATGTGAGCAGGTGTATGGAAATGTTTGGCTAGCATTCATTCAATAGAGCTGCATGTGTGGGGTTACATGCATTGTCAGTAATGCTTATTAGCAATATTAGAAATATATGTGGCACAGCCAGCATGTTTGCTTTTTTATTGTACCTCTTCTGAACCTGCTACATTTTTTCAAAATATTTGTGCTTTTGTTTCTAGGTGAAGACAGAAATTAGTGTAGAAAGTAAACATCAAACTCTACAGGGTTTGGCATTTCCCTTGAGACCAGAAGCAGAGAAAGCCATCTTACTCCTGAAGCAGAAGAAACTCAACTATGTACAGCTGGTAAGAAACAGCACCTTGGTGACTCTTCATCTGATCGGATTTGGGCACATATGTCTAAGACTATGTTGGCTACAAACTCATAAGAGATGACTCCAAAACGGTGTGTGCAAACTTCGTCCACGGGCATACTACACAATAACAGCCAGGCCTATCTCAAGAGAGGTCAATGTGAGCTGTAGGGGAGTTGCACAGAGATTCACAGTGACAAGTATCCAAATAAACTTGTACACGCAAGATTTCTTGATTAAATAATTATTAATTTATTTAAGTCCGTTTGAATAAGCCTTCTTCAGAAGGGAGCAATTTAATAGCAACACACAAATACTTCCAAAATACACACTCAGTTTCTCTAAATCGGCAAATACCCATTTGGGATGGTACACAGCCACTTCCTACACCCTCCGGTGACTTAAATAGCTAGGACACTGTGGACATTAATATATCACTGTTGCATTTAGAGCAATACTGAGATGAGTGTCAAAGAAAAGGGTTATTAGAATAAAACAAGAGATCACACAAATATTCTGAAGCAGGTAAGTACTTTTGAAAACACCAATGCAAAGTAAGTTAACCCCTTCCTGGAAGGCAGACCAAACACAAAGTCAGAGGGAAGAAGAGTCATTCAGGGAGCCAGGCTAGGCCAAAGTCAATTGGGCAAAAGTGTAGGTGAGCTGAAGCACTTCTTAGAGGTAGGAAAAAGTCTTGCACAATGTTTTAGAAGTCTTTATAGAAAAGAAGAAATCAAAATAGGGCCACAAGCTGTTTAGGCTTGTGAAGTAAAGACGCTGTTAGCAACTCTACAGAAGCAACCAACACAAGTCTTAACTGAGAACAAGTGAGGCTACACAAGAGGTAAGTTCTCTTAGACTGTACAGTACCTTTTGTTGGAAGAAATGGTTCCAGCTGGCTTCTGTTCCTCTGTAGCTCTGCAGATCCTGTGTTCCTGGGCCTCAGTCGTGGGGACAAGAGGGAGGACGTCTGGAGGACTCCTGCACTGCAATGGGACAATCGGTGACAGAAAAGACCAACTTCTATTCAGTGACACTTTGTGGTTTCAGCTCCCTGCGTCTCAGCAAATAGCACTACTGCAGTTCTTGGCTGTCGGGATGGGCTTTCCTTGCATCTGGGGTCCAGCACCCTGTGGAGGTGGCTCAGGCTCGGTCAGTCCTGCTTCCTGGGAGTCTGGAGGATCTTCCTGGAGGTCTTGGCCAACTTAAAAGCAACACACACAATCTGGTGTTCCTCTCCCTGGCTCTTTGGTTCCAGCAGCAGCTGCAGTGGAAGTACAACCAGCTATGAGAGGATGTTCAGATGGGCTTACTTTGGAGTTGATTGGCCCCACCAACTCAAGGGGAAAAGTCGTCCTTGCAGGGCTTCTCTATTCGAGGCGAATTCGGAGCTTCAGCACAGCAGCAGGGCTTCACCGGGCATAGCAACGGTCCAGGAGTTGCAGCAGGTGTCTCTTCCAAGCTCTTCTTTAGATTCCTTCGTCCAGTGGTCGACTCTGCCTTCCAAGCCAAAAAGCCTTGCCGTTTATACAGGTTTCTCCCATTCATTCCAGTCTAGCTGCCAGTCAAACAGCAGGGTGGCTCTCCTTGCCAGACAGCCAGCCGGCCAATCACCTTTGGGTGCATTCCTGCAACCAAGGGGAGTAAGCACAGGGAGTTTCGGGCACCTCCATCACTTCCTGCCCCTGCCAGACATCCTGGAGCCAGAGGCGGGCTTCACTCGTGAATCCTGCCAAACACAAATTGAACAAAGGGACCAAACCTGCTTTGGCGCAGGTTAAATCTCAAGAAGGACCTTTCCACAAAGAAATGGCACCCTTGGGTGCTTAACTGCAGCTGCGAACACAGCCCGCGGTTGTTAAAAGTAAACCACTGCCACCAGCCATTCATCGAGGAAAGGGTTACATAAAATGTTGCATGATAAACTAGACAAAGGGGATACTAAGTAACCCCTCCAGCACCCTATTGTAAGATAGTCAATTTCACTGCACTGCCCTTGGAAACAGTAGTTTATCCAAGAGAAGGTATTTAAAACTTTGGGAAATCTGAAAGACTCCCTGTGTCACTGCACTGAAGGTGCTGTGTGTCACAATGTAAAAGAAGATGCCTATGGAGTTTGTCAGACTCCTCAACCAAAGAAACATAGTGTTCAAATCATAGGAAAAATACATGAGTGGAGAAAAAAGGGTCTCACTCTCTCCAGGCAAAAAATGAAAGTCCTCAAAATCCAGCAAAGTTGCTGGGGGTCTCTAAGGTAGAGAGGAATTAGCAAATTTCTGAGAATTCTCTCTAACACTGATCATTTTTATGTTTGCACAGCTTGATTTTCTCATTAATTGCAATCTGTTTGTGATCTTCTTTTACAGTTAAGGGTAAGACAGCCAAACCCATGGTATGTCTTTCTAACCCAACTATGCCTATGCACACATAATATTAATAACTTTAATGTGACATAGTTTAAATAATAAACTTTACACATGTTAGTCTAGACGATAAAACCATACAATAAATAAAATTTCAATACAATATATATACACTAAAAAATCTGAATTCAAACAATGCAAAATTATGAGTCATTCACTGTCTCTTAAATTCATCTACATTTAAGCCAAACATACTAATCATTCTTGCCTCATAGTCATGGACATTATCACATACATTATGATTCACTTAACAATATCACAATTTCCATATAGGGGCAAAACCTGGCCAGCTCCCAGCAGTCATTATATAGATATACCAACTTAGCTTCTACCCTTAACCAGATAGTATAGAGTGCAGTTAACAAGCTCATGCTATTGGTGTTAATACAATGATTCCAGAAAAGCATGTCCCCTATGGTTTCCCTATTATGTACATGCTTTCCCAGATGAGTAATAGTGAGCCCGTTATGTGCAGAATATTCCCAGAGGGCTAATGCCAAACGTCGTAGTCCACTAATAGTATGATTGAATATAACTATATCATCCGCATATGCGAGAACCAAGCAAGGGGTTTTACCTATACTGGGAGGGCAATTTTTTGCAGTAGCTATTTTCAAAGGGATGTCATGTACATATAAATTATATACAAGTGGGGCAGTCACGCATCCCTGTTTAACCCGTCTATTCTGTGGTACTTCCTCCGACATGTGGCCGTCCTGATCTAATTTTAATTTCACCTTAGTGTTCTGATGTAACAGCCTAAGGTAATACAGAAGATCTTCTGGGCATCCTAGTTTTTGTAGCTTCGACCAAAGTTTTTCTCGAGGGATAGAATCGCATGCGGCTTTAAAATCTACATAGAGAGTGTAGAGGGGGGGTTGCCCACTTTGTAGGGCCCTACTGCGCATATAATCCACAACCAAAAGGTTGTGGGTAGTGGAATACCCTTTTCTAAAGCCGCATTGGAACTTACACAGTATATTAGCCTGATCAACCCATTGCTGGAGTTTTCCCAATAGAAATGAGGCAAATATTTTACTTGTGATATCTAACATAGAAAGTAATCTATAGGTGTTAGGGTCCAATCTATTTCCCTTTTTAAATATAGGTATTAAGATGGCTGATTGCCAAGAGCTTGGAATTTTTCCTTTACTCAAACTTTTCGTGAACAAAATGTTCAATAGTACAGACCAAAACTCTGGATTGCTCTTTATTACAATATTGGCCAATCCATTTGGATCAGGTGCTCTGGAGGATTTCAATGATTTGATCGTAGACAAGATGGATTCATAGGAGATGTCTATGGTGGGATCAGATGGAGTTTTACCCATCTCAGTCATCTCCTCATATTTAAATTCTACATTACGCTTCTCCAGAAACCTGGTCCACTCTGCACTAGATATGGGGTTAGCCAACTGCTGAGACTTATTCCCCCTAGCTTCATTAAGGAGTGACCATATACTACTGGATTTCCGAGAGCAAATAGTCTGCACCAGCCTTTGCCAGGACCTATTTCTGTCAAAGCGTCTCTTTGCCTTAATATCTGCCCTATATTTATTCTTTAATTTCTTAGAGATTGAATTATATATCTCCCAGGTTGTACTAGTTTTCTTGGCCCATCTTAGATTAGCCCTCAATATTCTTTTAGCATCTCGGATATATCTGTCATAGATGGGGTATTTCGCTTGGTCACTGATCATGCCTCCGGCAGAAGTTGTAGCATGTTTATCCGAGAACTGGTAAATCCAGTTCTCTACTTCATCAATTGACATCTTTTTAAATTCTTCTATGTTGGATTAACAGTTTTTATTGAGTGTTTCATCTGCACGTAGTACATTCCTATCCGACCAACGGATACAGGTCCCTGCATGATTAACTTTTAAATCCCCTACCATACAAAATTGGGTACGAACTTCGAAATTGTCAAATGAACATGCCAGAATTGCATGATCGCTCCAATTATTAGAGATTACTATCATATCTTCGACCAAGAGTAGCATGCTTGGAGAGACGAAAATATAATCCAACGTACTAACCACTACTCCATTCCTCCAAGTAGGTCTGCCCGGATGGTCACTTTTGGTGCGACCATTTAGCATCTCAAGATCCCATTTGCGAAAAAAGTATACCCAATCTAATCCTTTGCTCTCTACTTTCTGATGTTCCATGACACATTTAGGATATAGCTTTAGGTTGGCCGTTCTCTGTTCACCCCCTAGCATATGGGTATTAAAATCTCCTACTACGTAGACATCCACATTCCCTTCAATAGTTAACCAACTGGCCAATAACTCATGCAATGCTTCCTGTAAGGACTCTCTAAACACTGCCCCCGGAGGATTATACAGACAAACAACTAGCAGTTTACCAGAAATCTCCTTATCTTTATATACTATTTCAACTGCTAGCATTTGTTCATCCTGATTCACGTCAATCTTCCTAGACCAAAGCCAATTAGATACCCCAATCCATAGCCCTCCGTAGGGCCGTCCTCTTTCTCCTCTTTTAGCTAATACCTGATGACCATTATAACCATCCAAGTATAAAGGATTCATTGCCAAAGACTCTTGAAGGCAAATACAATTGTACTGAGATAGTTGCGCAATCGGCCCATCTCCATTGAGGAGAGGGGCAAAGCCCCTGCAGTTCCATGAAGCCAACAATAATTTTCAATGGCTAGCTGAGACCTTGGGCAAAGCCTCTGTCAGCCATTTCAGAACAGACTGTACCTCTGTCATGTCCACCTTCTTTCCAGTTGGCAAATTGAGGCAAGCGACGGCCGAGCTATCTGTCACAATTTCCGGTTCAGGACCACCTGGCTCATTATACATCAGTTCAGCGTCAATCTCAATATCCACCATTGTCAGTTCTTTTTTAAAGGTCCTTAATAGTTGGGCAGTGGATATAAATTTGCAGTGCAAGGCTGACACCTTGGGATATGTACCTGTCGGAGGCTCTAAAAATTGGAAGTCCTCAGATTGCAAAACTCTTAATTGAGGGACAGAAAACAGTCTCTTCAAAAATTCGGAGCGAGAGAGCCAGGCACATTTATCAGATTGATACAGATTTTTGATAATACAGGTACAGTTGCCCCAGACGGCATCATTTTCTTTTATAGGATCTAATATAGAGAATACAGAGCTATGATTGCTCGCTGTTTTCGGAATATTCGCTGGAATGATGTCATCCTCAAGTAAAGACTCGATCGTTAAATTTTCAAGTTCGTCTGCCCCATCCGGGGCGTCTGCATCCTCAGTGATCAGCCAGCTCGTTAGTCGGCCATTACCTAGATCTTTCCGTTTCTTTGCCCGAGCAGCTCTCTTTTTTGCTTTTTTAGAACGATGTGTGGGCTTCCCCATCACCGATGGTGAAGACCCATGGCTACTGGCTCTGGCCCCGCAGGATGCTTGCTTATCCATCTTGCGTTGTTTACGCTGCTTACGTGAAGGCAGTATCTCTGGATGTTCGGATGTATCTATAATTGGAACTGAAGTTTGTTGCTCATGCATCTCATTTGCTATTGAGATGGCTTCAGTTAACTTACCTTCCACCTCCTCTGCCAGATTCTGTCAATGCACTTGGTCACTGACCAATGCATCTGTATTTGCCAATATTCTCCCAGACATCTGCAGCAATATTTTTAATGCAAATTGTAAAGATGCCACAGATGCCTGTAATTCTGCAATTTCTGGCACTACCAGAAAATTACTGTTGGTTTTCTCTGTGTCAGTGGCCAATGAGGTGTCCATAACTAGATTAGGTGAGGCTGATAATCTCACCGATGACCCAGCTTGGGGAGACAGTTTGCCATGTTCTTTAGCTTGACTCTCTCAAGCATTGAGAGATTCCCATTTTCCAGAGGGGCTACTGTCTGAGGAGTCATGCCTCTCTGGATATTCAGACACAGATCCAATAGAGAATTATTGTCAATGTCTTCAAAGTTGAGCGAGCTGCCCAAATTAGAGATGTTAATCACTGGTTCCATAGGCATCTCCAAGGCTGTGGAATTAATTTCCACTGGCACATTTAAAGGGAAAAAACCTGTAATCTTTCCCTGATCAACAGGGATTCCCTTCATGGCTTTATTCCTCTTACTTTTAGTTTCTTCCGTTATAGGTCCCAGGGCTGCCTCCTGTTTCTTTTCCCTTAGATTGTATTTGGAAATGGAGGGTTTTTTAGAGGGTGCCATCCACTCAGGGGTATGGACGCTGTTTTGGGTCAATAGATATAGTTGAAACAAGTTTCAAGAGAGAAAAGGCGATGTTTTAATTCAGGAGCAGATACTGCCCCCAACCGTCCGGATTCAACGTCAAACTATGTTTTAAAGTTTGGAGAGAGCCAAAGGCATGAGCAGAAATTACTACAGCTACGCTCAGTAAGCCCAAAAATATTGCAGGCTAGCCACCCCTGTCACAATCCCTTCTATATCTAAAAAAAAAAAAGGGTATTTACAGGGAAGCTGACGTCTTCTTCAGATACCAGAGACACCCTCTGTACACGTAACAAGAGGGCATAGATATCTCGTCCAATACTCCAGTACTCCCACAAATACAGTAAGGCTGCCTCGCACAGCTTAGCCAAAACTAACCTGACTCATACATCTGGAGCAGGCAGGGTAGCCACTATAAGCACTTTAGCAGCCGTCACTACTCCTGGCCACTCCAAGCCCCCCCCTTCTACAAGTCGGGCCACAAAATAGCCTGTATGACCCTAGGCAGAGAGAGTCGGCCAGACAACCACTTTACCTAATGCGTCAGCCGCTGGTCTCAGCTACTCTCCGCTCTGGAGCACGCCACACCACACACGGATCCCTCTTTTCGATCCGCGACGGGAACAGCTGGCAACTTCACTGCAGGCACTGGCAGGCACAGGTCGTTGGTGGCTTCACTACCGCGCTACTGTGCTCCCTCAGCCCCCACAGCCCCCGCGGTCACCGCAAAGCCCGTAGCCTAGAGCGCTACTCAGTTCGCGTCCGCGTCCACGTCCAACAATCAGAGGAAAGGACCTTGCATCAAGCCGCACCTCACGTGACTGCCAAACTATGCACAGAGGCCGCTTCCGATGCAATTCCCCGATGCAATCGGGTCGGCACCAATGGTCTCAGTGTATTCAGGAACATCATAATGCATTATGCGTCGCAGACATACATTTATGGGGACTTTACTCCCATTTTGAAAGTCGGGTGCTGGTGCATTAACTTTTCTTGGGTAAAGCAATTCAAACCATGTTGAGAAATTTTGCCAGTGGTACATTTGACTGCCTTGTGTATTTTCTAACTTTTTTAAGGTCTTCACACATCCTGAACAAGTTTGCAAAGTACTTCACAGAAAATGCATGTTTATAAGTAGTCCTTGATTTATTGTTAATTCAAATATGTACTTTTCTTCCCCATCTCCCCTTTCCCCACACCTTCATTTGCCCAGAAATTGGATTTGGAAAAGGAAACAACTGAACTGGTTCACACAAACCCAACCGAGTTGGCAGATCTCCCTCAAAGGATTCCTGTGGATAGTGCACGTTATCACCTCTTCCTCTACAAACACTCACACGAGGGGGACTACCTGGAGTCTGTTGGTGAGAGTGCATACTTTAAATAATTCGAGGGTCTGACAACTGTCCTTGTTTCAGTTATCAATAAGGTAATGATATATTTAACAATGTGCTATGGAAGAAGTAATGATTGCTCGCACAGCTACTGGTTTACTCCATTGACTGAGTTTGTGGGGCCAAAAGGAGACCTGGTCAGTTGCAGAGGTAGAAGGAAGGGGTAAGGTGTTTGCACTGGGAAAATAATGGATGACTGACCACTTCAGTACTGTGAAGTGTTGTTGCAATGGAGGATGCCACTCAAGGCGAACAGTTAGTCTGTATGCCGCCTAGGGGCTTCTACAGCGTAATTATAAGTTTGGCATAGCTCGAGTCTGATCATATCCTTCTCCGCCCTGGATTTGATTGCATCATTTCCCACAAGCTGGAAACATCACATTAGGAGTCCCCTTTTTGACCTTCACCACAGGGCTGCAAACAATCATTGTTATTATTTGTTTTATACTTGCAACGCCTTACTAGAGTAATTCCAGATATATACGAAAATACCCATTTCCACCTCTTCCTTGGGAATGTGTCCATCAGACCTCAGTTGGCCAGACTGCATATATTTTCACATGTAGATCTGCTTATGCACAAACTAATCTATTCTAGTGGGCTGCAGAGACTGCAACTTCATGTCCTTCATTTGGCCACTGTTGAATGAAAATTCCTACACTGTAGCTCTGGTTAGACTCTTCAGTTTGCTTTTTCATAACTGGTTTCCTGAAATGGGCGCACCCACGGCTAACACAGTACACTGCACTGGTATGCTCTCTGGGAGACTCTTGGCCATGCTTGAGGATCCCAAAGAAACATTCTAGCCTGTGCATGTATTCTTAGTGTTAGCTGTGGGCCCTCATTTGGTGGCAAGTAGGGATGTAACGGTATAACGGTATACCGTTAAAGATACCGTGAACCGCTCAATTGAACAATAATAACCGTCACATTTTTTATACCGGTATACCGTTTATACCGTTAAGTGTGCTTTTCAATCTGATTTGGAAAGGCTGCAGTAAGCAAGTGCTGCACAGTCTTGGTCTTGCACTGTTGGATGTGCCATCTGCCAAGTAGTTTTAGTTGGAGCAGTTTTTAATGCCATTCCATAAACCACACGTGCCTGACACAAAATCAATATGTTAGCAATAAGAAGAATAAATACAGTGCCATTAAGGGAAAGGGTTTACTTTGGGTTGGTGGCTTTGGGGTTTATAGATTTATAATGGATAATGTTTGCTAAACATATGACAATGGGGGATTTCCCTGGTTCTATAATTGAATTTACATATAATAAGTCACACTTCGAAATTCACTCATCTCTGTGGGTATTCCCTGCTGCCATACCAAAGGGTAACATGTCCGTGATTACATGAACACCTTTTGGCCCGCAAGTAAACTAAAGGCTGTAACGTAAAGAGAGCGTGCGTGTGTGTGTATGCGCACAAGCTTATACTACCATCAGTCTCCGTTGATCTGTGGCATGCAGGTTATAAAGATGGCAACATGTTCATCTTCACCAGTAGCCAGTAGGGGAGCTAAAAGCCAAAATGACCACTTAAGAAAAGCTATTCAGTTTGCTTTGCCAGTCGCAGCAGGGCTCCCCCCCACCTCCTCCTCTCCACATGTGTGTTTGGTGGAAGCAAGGGGTGGCATTTCAGTAGAAAGTAGCTTGAAAAGCCAAATTCTGGCCCTGGGTGCCTGGTTTTGTTTGTGATAAATCTGACAATTTGTGACCTTTTAGAAAATATTAAGATTGGTTAACTCCACCTGCTATACCGCGATAACCATGATATACCGTCATTTGGCAGGAAGGTTATCGTACCGTCCTAAAACTAATACCATGACACCCCTAGTGGCAAGCATACCAAAATTCAGAATGGGGGATTGAGTATTTAGGAAAGTTTCATCTTGCATATTTACCCCATTGTCTTCAATGAAATCCCCAGCAAATATCTTACCGATTATGATCCTATTTGACGTTTCATGGTGAGTGAGGTCTTTTTAGGCCCATTGACCTGCTTTAGCTTACTTTCTTTGGCATGCCTATATTCATGAGTGCAGGAAGAAAACTCCAATTTTTCTCCAATCTTCTTTTTTGTATGGCTGCACATGCCACCTGCAAAATACATTTTTGTTGCTTTTGACGTGTAACTTGATCTCGTTAACTGCAAGTTCTTTTATTAATATTCAATGGTGCACTTCTATGCACCTTTTGAGGGGCCATATAGAGTGGTTGTTCCTTGTGATTTGAAGCCCTCTTCTTTGTTGCTTCTCCTTTGTTTGCATTCCTGCCCGCTTAGTTATTACCATAACGAATCTTGTACTTTACTGTGGGGTCCCTGTCAGTGTCTGGTGTGCTTGCTGGGTGCAGCTGGGGAGAGGGGCCGTCTAGCACAAATCCACATTCCAGCTAGAGAGATGGCTTGTTGTGCAGATCTGAGGGTAAGTGGTTGTCCACGATTCAACAGTTCACCGTTAGATCCCTTCCATTGGGCCTCTACCATTCTGAGTTCAAGATTAAAAAAAGAGGATCTGGAGCCTTTCTTTAATTTGACTACAACAACAAAGCCTCCAGGGCGTGTAGATGGCAGAAAGATACCAGAGGAACTGCTGTTGAATCTTGCACTGGCCAAGCCAATCAGCACCTCTTCAACAAGGGGGACTGTCTCAAGGTGTCTCAAGGTGTCTCCTTTCATTGGTCTACTGGGCACAACCAGTCCTGCATCCTCCAACTGGTCCCACCATCCCTGGAACTTGGAGAGAGTCGTATGAACGTTCTTAGGCCATGACCACCCAGAGAGAAAGGACTTTGTTCTTGCCAGGTTACTTTCTGTCTTTTGGAGCAGCGCCAGACTTTCCTTCCTGTGCTGCTTGTGCTCTTTTGCTGGCCTCTGGGCTTTTTAAATTTTACTCCTGAGTGAGTGGGACCTTTTTTCACTCACTCCTGTGTTGTCCCGCCTATGATTTTCTACGTTCCTTACTGTTTTATGGTGTCTGGTAAACTCCATAGGCATTACCTAGTAATCCCTTTAACCCATCCCTCATGTAACAATTTGTTAGAATAACTCACTTGAATTTAGAATAACTCACTTGAATGGCAGTGGTCTCTTTTTTACTACCTAGTAACTGTCATGATGCCTACCCCCGGGGATCCAGATCAAGTCCAGCAGCCCCGGAAGCAGGCATCAAGTTATTCCAAGCAAGCCCACCAACCCCTGCTAGGGGCCATTTGGGTGCAGTCCTGGCGTCTATGGCGCCAGGCTCATATGGAGAGTCAGTCCAGGTTCATAGATTAAAACTTACCTGATGCAGACCATGCTGCAGAGCTCCAAGCCAAAAGAGGCTTGGAAGGTACTACTTTACCTAGGGACTATTTTTTACTCGGGTGGGGTCGGGGAGGAATACTTACCTGGGACTACTTTGGAGGCTATTTAAACCACGCCCGAAGAGCAGCACACGCTTCGCTTTATTCTGCATCCAGCAGCGTAACGCTCAACGTGCCTGCAAGTCTGCATCCAGTCTTCTGCCACGCCCGCCTCGAGTCTGGAGCTCCTAGAAAAAGGGAGAAAGAAGGAGAAAAGGTTAGAACAAGAGCAATACCTTTGATCCTTACCTGAATTCCCGATCCACCCCGCCTTCGAGCTGGAAGAAAGAAGTTTTTTTATGCACGTCGCCTCGCCTGCTGCAGCATCGCGCTGAACTCACCGACCTTCGCAGCATCTTCACTATTCACTGCATCCTTCTGCATGTTCCCGCCGCACTCCGGCACCTAAGGGGAAAAAAAGAACAGCAAGGTGAGCCAAGGGAAGAAACCGAGGCAATATTAGTTACCCCCCATAGACTTATCTGATTTTACCGCCAGGGGTACTATTCCTCTTCACGGGTCGGCACAGCTTCCACCGCATCTTCGCCGTACCCCAGCCCCTAAGGGGAAACGAAAGGACAGCAAGGTGAAACAAAGGGACAAACAAGGGGAATCCTCCTCTCCACAATAGACCTACCTAATTTTACCCCCAGAGGCATTATTCCTCGAGACTTCATAATTTCTCTCAGCACCTGAATAAGGGAGAAAGCAACAGGTTACATACTGACATTATTTTATCGAACTGTGTTTGGATAATACAAATTCTTACCTGAATGTTACCGGTTGCCACGAGGAACTCTTCGCTAGGGTCAAGCTGCAACCTGCAAGGAATCGGACAAGAGTGAAATCAGACATTTGAACTCTTACGAACTATATACCTACGGCGTCTTGCCGGAAATCTCAGTCAATATTGTTTTGGAACTCACCTATTCCTTTGAACCAGTGAAGCAACTGTAATGTACGCACCCCTGCGCTCAATGCAGGATGGAGAGCTCATATTTCCAAACCATCAGGTGAGACTATAAGAGGGGACATATTAAAGGTGATCAGTGGGGAGAACAGCAGCGGTGGGGGTTAACGCTCAACTCTACGGGTGGTTAATTCCCTTTCTCCATTTGCAGAAGAATACTCCTACGGGCCAAGCAAACGAAGCTAGATGGGCCAGTCCAGTCTGTCATCTCGGCACTACGCATCACATTGGTGGAGACCGCAGCTGTCCAGTTCAGATCGTCGCCCCTGTGGGAGCCAGGTGAGCGTAACAGTAACATCTATCTGCAGGCTGATACCTCAGCTGCAGTACTGCACACAAGGGTGACCATTTTGAAACCTTTGTGTAGTTTGCCTTTAGCGGGCTTCAGCCCTGAAGCCCACCCAGGCTCCAGTGTGTCTGGAAAGGCAGGAAGTGAGGGAGGGTCCCGAAACTTCCTTGTCCTTTGTCTGAGTGAAACCAGTTCCTATTGGCCAGCTGGCTGTCCTCGAGGACAGCCACCCTGCTGTGTAATTGACAGCCCAGGACTGTGAATGAATGGGAACTCGCTGTTAGGCAGAATCCAATGCAGTTCCCCTAGGGAGCACTACACCAGATTAGGACTACAGGTGAGAGCAATAAATCCCCTTTCGTATCAGTCTGTACCACAAAGATTTAGTTGGTAGCTGTGGCTGAGCAGTCAGACTTATCTCAAGAGGGAGATGAGCAGTATTCAGGGTTTACACAATAGGCAGTACAGTACTATGGAGCAAGGAAACACTGACCAAAGCTTTGTATCAAAAAGGGAATATATATTTATTTTATACACATCTAAGTCAACACATAATCACAATTGGTAAAGTAAGTAGAAATTCAGTCCAAGGAAAAGTAAATACAACTCCCTATTCAATTGTAGACAAGTTTGTGGTAGAGTGAAAACTAAGCAAAACGGCACAGTGAAAACCAACTCTAGCAATTCAACGAAAGGGAGGGAAAGCACAAGTTAAACCGAAATATCTTCAGTCACCCCTTAGCAACACTTCCCTGAAGTTTTGTGAACAAGTAATGCACAGTAACACTTTAGCCAAAAGATAAGTGAATGGAAACTGAGCAAAATGGCACTCTACAAGTTAAAACAGTAGGAAGGAAGAGGGGTTTAGAAGATTTAGGTGCATCAACACATTTCTCATTGAAAACCAATTTAGTGAGAGCAGATCTAACAAATCAGCGAGAGTCAATAGGCCAGAGTCAGTGGTACAGGACCAAGACCTTAGGAGCAAAAATGTTTTTGTAGCTGCAGTCAAGTCCTTAGTAGAAAAAATATTGAAGAGGTAGATGCGAGGTGAAAGACAATGTTGAGAGAGGGCGGCCGACACCACAAGTAGTTAAAGGATTTAAAACACCTTTAGGACTACTACGGAGAAAGGGCGGTCTGGCACAACAATTACCTTAAACGTGAAGAAGTGGCTCCTGCGGTGGCGGTTGTTCCTGGTAGTGCCTGCAGGTCGAGGGGTCCAACAGAGAAAGAGAGGCTCTCGTCGTGGAGGAAGGTTCGAGTCGCTGCACTACCCAGGGATGAAACCAGCCGCTGTGCTGCCAAACGAAGTTTAAAAGGTACGCTCCTTTTAATCGCGGTCCGGTTCGATAGCTGCCTGGCTATCCGGTCTCCAAGTGCTGGGCACTGTCGATTCGACCAAGGCAGGTCCGAGGGAGCGATAGGTGAACTGGTTGACCCCACCAGCTCAAGGGAAGGAGACTCTTTCGCTGAAGATATCCTCTCGTCGTGTGGAAGAAAAGTGGTGAGACGTTCCGGCAGGGCTTCACCGGTGGTGTAGATGCTGAAGATGTCTGTGGCTTCTCTCCCCTTCGGTTCTGTAGTTCCAGTGGCGACATTTTGCTTTTCCAGTCCTCAGGACCCTGCTTTTATGCAGAAAGAGACCCATTCATACAGCCTAGCTGTCACTCACACAGTGGAGTGGTCTTCTTGGCGGGAGACCCTCCAGCCTATCAGGTTAGAGTGTGACCTGAGTTGCTGCAGTAACTCTGTCCAGGAGTTCTACTTCCCCCTCCCAAACAACAAACCCACCCCAGACTCAGAGGCGCCGAAAGGAGGGCTTCTTGGCAGAAGCCAGCCAAAAGAGCGAACCAAGGATCCCCGACCTGGGTTAGGAGTTTAGAGTAAGACACGAGAAAGAAATTATATCAAAGTTCTGGCAAATAAAACCTACCGGAGTAAAGTTAATAATAAAATAAACCGGCGGTATGTTAGAGGCTGTCACTAAAAGGGTTAGCCTCGAACAATGGGAAAATCCCATAGGGAAATATTTGCGGTCGAATATAAAAGGAAGTAACCACTGCCACCACCCAGAGACTTCGTAGAGGGGGACTTTAAGGTACCCTCTCTAAAATGAACATAGGGGAAAAACTATTAACCCCTTCCAGTACTTCCATATTAAGATGGGTTGTACTGGTTTAGTTCATAAAGATTGACTAGTAAAGTCAATGGGGACTTACATGCCCTGGGAGACAGTAGTCAGTCCCAGGGTATGGAGTATATGTTTGGGGGTCGCTACGACACCCCTGTGTCACTGCACTGCATGTGCTGTGCAACACATGTGCATAAAGATGGTTCCTATGGGTGAGAGAACAGATCCCATAGGCATTAAACACAAAAATAGCCTAGAACACACATAGCAAAGATGCCGAAGAGTGGGAAAAAGAGTCTCACTCTTAGCAGGTAAAAAGAAATAAATCCTTCAGATGCAGCAAAGCTGCTGGGGGACTCTATAGGTAAGGGAAATTAGCCATAACTGAGAATTCTCCCTAACACTTGCATAAAAGGCGAGGTTTTTTGGACTAGAAGCAGAGTCGACCACTGGAGGACAGAATCCAAAGCAGAAGACAAGAGAAGACGCCAGCAGCACCCTCCTGGAAGTGCCCGGTGAAGCCCTGCAGTTGTGTTGACCCAGTTCTCGAATCAACAGGGAAGACTTCCTCCCTTAGGCTGGTGGGACCAACTAGCCTCAAGACACTCTATTTTGGCGCAACCGCCGATTTGCTGTGATTTTCCAAGGCTACAGAAGCCCAATAGCCGGGGCACCTCGACCACTTGTGAGTGCATTGTCTTCCGAAGTCCGAATACGGCCAGATCTTCGTGGGCGTCCAGAGTCGCCTCACCAGAGTCCAGGACCAAAGGATAAAGGAAATCCTAATCACAGCTTTTCGTTCATCATTGGCACAAAGAGCCGCTGAATCCAGGGAAATCCATTGCGCTCTCGAGTGGTGCCACAGGAGCCCGCCAGACGTCCTCCCTTCCGTCACCACGACCAAGGACCAGTAATAATGGACTACTGCATTGCATCGGGAAGGCAACCAGCTGGAACATGTTCTTTTTCAAGGTACTGTGGGGCTTAGGGTATTTTATCCTTTTTGCCATTTGGGGTGCTTCCTACCTTT
The DNA here is from genome assembly GCF_040938575.1 of Ambystoma mexicanum. NCBI lineage: Eukaryota > Metazoa > Chordata > Amphibia > Caudata > Ambystomatidae > Ambystoma > Ambystoma mexicanum. Next base: position 545,084,030 of record NC_090923.1, on the reverse strand, counting down.
GGGGAGTGCGATTTAACCCAACGCCAAGTTGACCTCAACTTACCTGCATTGGCCTTGCAGCTCGTGCTTTCTAAAAGGCGACTCCTTCAGTTGCTGTGATTTCTCTTTTGAACACAGACTATTTAAGAACGTTTTTCTAAGAAGAAGAGTATCAGAACTTTGGCTTTGGTTGTCCTGGCTCCCTAAAGGCCGCCCTCTCAACCTATTGGATTTGGCAGTGCTTGTTCCCTTACAGGTTTTTAATGGTTAACACTTGAATGCTCGGCTAATTGACTGCATATCCCTTTGGGAGAATTTAACTGTTCTTATAATCTATCAGTCTGTTCTGATCTAACCCTAACCTTTCCTTCCTGAAAAACTCAATATTGCAAAGATGATACTATATAAATGCTATACTGACCTCAAATTACGTCACCTCTGGGTGCTGGAAAATTTGTAACATATTAAAGAATTACTCACCTGCTTTATTGTTCACTTTTTTAATTGAATCCTAACTTGGGATTAATGTTACAGCTAATTACTGCTTTTTAAAGAATGCTTTAAATATCTTTATGTGTAAACAAATAATGAAGCTATTATAACTTGTGTAAGTGTTTAATTGGATACTTGTATTTACTGGCTTCATTGCACAGCTCTACAGCTCACATTACCCCTCTTAAGGTAAGTCTGGCTGCTCAGGCACACTACCAATTTGTGTAGTACAGGCCTATATTAAAAGGTGGGCTACCTAATACCGAGGAGATAAGTCTTGTGATATCCCACACCAGTTGGACTGCACTAATTCTTACCTAACGGCAACCATATGTAGGGACTTTGGACCTGTTCCTGTCACATCAGTTGGGTCATCTCGCAACGTGGGAATCGAAGCAACAAGCTCTTCGTTGTTGAGAGGACCTACTTGCTATGTGTTCAGCATCAGGTAATCACCACCACAAACTAAAGCGGCAAGGATTGTAACAATGACTGCTTCTTTCAAAATCCTCTAGGACCAAACAACCTGTGCGCTCGAGCCCGATAGACCTTCAGCAACCCAACAGACGGCGAGTGTTCAGATGGATTTCTAGAATCCGGCCTGGTGGACAGATATTAGGAGGCCATCCTAGTTATAATGAAACAGGAAGCTCCGAGAGGTTAGCCAAAACCCATTCAAGGTATGTGGATGAGCAGTCACGGCTTGCTCTCAGGAGAGTGTGAGTTGGGTAAAGAGGCCCCGGTGAGTCAACATAGGTGTTATGCAAGATTGAATACAGTAACCTGTGGGAGACTGCACCAGCCTTGAGTTAACCTAACGTTGGTATAAGCAAGTACTACACAGGTTGGTAGAGTGACTGAGCAGCCAGGATTAATGTGAGCTGTAGGGTTCTAACATGAAGATTCACAGTGACCAGTGTTCAAATAAACACTCAAGGTTTCTTGATTAAACAAATTTAACAATCAGTTGAATAAGCCTTCTTTAGAAGGGAGCAAAACATGCAACACTTAAATATATTTCAAAATACACACTCTGTTTCACTAAATCAGTAGATACCCTTTTAGGATGCCACAGAGTCACTTCCTACACTCTGAGGTGACTTTAGTAACTAGGACACTGTGGACATTAATAAATCACTGGTATATTTAGAGCAATACTGTGTTTGGTGTCGAAAGGAAAAGATGAGGGAATAAAACGATGCTTAACAAATATTCTTAAGCAGGTAAGTACTTTCTGAACCCCCAATGCAAAGTAAATTAACCCTTTTCCAGCCCCACAAGTTATAGAATGAGTGACCTTTCTTGAGGGATAGTTAAAGCAGAAAGTCAGAGGTAAGAAGAGCCTTATCAGAGATCCAGGACAGCTAATGTCAATTGAGCAAATGTCTTGGGGAGCTGAAGCACTTCTTGAAGGTAAGTAAAAAGTCTTGCACAATGTTTTAGCAATCTCTATAGAAATGAAAGCACTGTTGGTCCTCAAGCTTGGGAGGCTTGTGAGGGGCAAAGCTGCAAGCAACTCTGCAAAAAGGCTACCAAGACAAGTCTCAACTGAGATCTAGCAAGGCGACACAACAAGAGGCAAGTACTCCTTAGTTTACAGTACCTTGAGTCTGAAGAAATTGGTTACAGCTGGCTTCTGTTCCAGTTGTAGTATGGCAGATCCTATTGTTCCTGGGCCTCAGTCGTGGGGACAAGAGGAAGGACGTCTGGGGACTCCTGCACTACGTTTTGAAGGTCAGCGGCAGCAATGGGCAAACTTCAGATCGGCGGCACTTCGCGGTTTCAGCTTCTCGTGAATAGCGCCACCGCAGTTCTCGGATATCGTATGGACTTTCCTCGCATCTGGGGTCCTCCTTTGTATGTTGGTCTATCTTGTCGGAGGATGATGTACCCAGGGGGAAGAGACTGGCAGATAGCTGGTCCAGAAGCCTCATGTAGCCAGGTTTCTGTGAGGGCTAGAGCGTCTAGCTCAAGGTCAGTGATTAGGTCATGAATTTCTGTGGCGTGGGCCGGCAGTGATCTGGCATTAATGAGGGCAAGTTGGATATGAGAAAACTCCTGTGTGGGTTTGGAATTGGTAGTGGTGTTGTGGTGTAAGGTTGCCAACAGTTTGGATTTAGTGGTGGGGGCGAATGTGGTGGGTGAGGGGGGTGTCCCCAGCATATGTTTGAAGGACTTGGTGTGTGCTGTGGCTGTGGGGGCTCCTAGTCTAGTGTTTATGTGCACTGGTAGTGTGTGTGAAGTAATGTTGGAGGTGATGGGTTTGGGCTTGTGGATAGCTTTAGTGAGTGGTGGAGCTAAGGAGCGGTAGGTGTGGCGTTCATGTGTGCTTAAGGCAGGCAGAAACGTGGTAGGCGGGATAGAGTCCGAACAGGGGAGCCTGTTGAGTTTGAGAGAGGCCATGCTTAGTGTTAGGCGTAGGGGGTGCTGGTGGACTATGTGGTCGAGTTACTGGCAAAGGGTGTTAGTCATGCAGTTAGGTGTGCTGGAGAGCAATACTAGTACAGTAAATAGGAGGTTATAAATACAGCTTTCAAGGCAATTACTAATGCAGTTATCAATGCAGCTCTTAGGCAATTACTAATGCAGTTATCCATGCAGTTATGTATACAGTTGTCTGTATAGATTCACCCGTTTGACGAAGGTCTCCACTGATATTTCTGGAAAGCTTTGTAGTTTATTCGGGTGTTCCTCCTGAGTGTAGGTGGGGATCGTAGTAAGATTGGGTGGTCTGTTTTGTATGGTTTGATGGATGCTGGTGATTTTGTTTTTGAAGTGGTCTGCAAGGTCATTGCATATTTTCGTAGACTGAGTTGGTGTGTTGTGGCATCCCGGTGGATTTTTTATTTCATTTATGATTTTGAAGAGTACTCTTTGGGTGTTTGATGCTTCAAAGATTTGGTTGTTGTAGTGTTTCCTCTTTGCTTTTTATATTTCCTTTTTGTATGCGCGGTTGTGTTGTAGGAATTTCAGCTTATTCGCAGTGGCGTTTTGTTTTCCCCAATCTAGTTCTAGTCTTCGGTTTTTCCTTTTCATGGTGCTGAGTAGTGGGGTGAACCACTTTGCCATTGCCCTGTTATGAGAACGAGTGAAAGGTTTTTCTTTGGCGATGTCTATGGTTGTTATAATCCAGGAGTGCAGCAGGGCTACTTTTTTGTCCAGGTCACCTTCCATAAATGTTGGGTGCGGTTTGCTGAGCTCCAGGAGTTCAATTAGATTGGAGTTTTTGATAGTTCTCCAGTTTCTTTTCATGGTGTTCGGTGTTTTGGCTGGTTGCCCGTTTACTGGAGTGGTCGTTTTGATTACGAAAGGGATGATGAGGTGGTCGCTGCAGCGTATTTGAATTGGCGGTGCCGTGGCAAGGAGTTGTTTGTTGGCGAAGATTGTGTCAAGTGTATGCCCTGCCGAGTGGGTTGCTCCTTTGACAAGTTGTTATGGATTCATTGTTGCTAGTTGGCTGGTTAGAGATTTTTGTGTGGTCGTAGTTTCTTCTTCGAACCAGATGTTGAAATCTCAGAGGACAATCAGGTGATTGTGTTTGATGGCTAGGATAGTGATTGCTTCCGTAAAGGCGTCTACGAAGGTTGCATCGTAGGTTGGTGGTCTGTATATCAGTATGAATTTCAGGTTTGTTTTGGGGTTTACTGATGGGCGTATGATTAAGGATTCACATTTATCGATGTTTAGTGGGTCTTCCAGTTTGATATCCAGGTGTTCCTTGTAGATGATTGCCAGTTCAGAGTTTGAGTTTGAGACTAAGCACAGCTGTGCTCGAGAATCCTGTATAGTAGGAAGGGGGTGGGGGGTCCCTGACAGTGCAAGATGAGTACAAGACCAAACACAGCTAGATTTGAGAGTCCCGCACAGTGGGAGAGAGGCCCACACCCAGCAACGCAACCCGATTATCAGCCCAAACACAGCTAAATTCTGAGAGTCCTGCAGAGTGAGAGAGAGGCCTACACCCAGCAATACAATTTGAGTATCAGTCCAAACGCAGTTAGAGCCCAACAGTACAATTTCGATATGGGCCTAGGCGATTTCTGTGGTGTAGCATAGTGTATTAGGTACAGTACTAACTTGGATGCGCGGTCTAATAATCGCATTACTGTTCCAAGGTCTATAGAGTTGTTGTGTAGCAGGGCTTCCGGAGTAGTGATTGCTGTACTCCCCACCCTGGCCTCTCCTACCTTGTTCGTTGCTGCTGGTTGATGTCTGGCTACTGGCTTCCTCTGCTGACACCCGCTGACAAGTCCTGGAGCTGCTTCTGTTGGAGCTGCCCTTTGCCACAGGGGCTGCACGGGCAGAGGGCTGCCCTGAAAGGTGACTTATGAGGGGGAGGATGCCAATCACAGACCTGGTGGGCAGGGAAGAGGGAGCCGGGAAACGAGGAAGAGGAAAGCGGTGCGTTCAAGAGCACGTTTGCTTTCTTCTTTTTTTTTTTTGATTTACAAAAATTAAGGTGCCGGGCTGTAGGGGCAAGATGGCCTCACATGGGGCTGGTCTCCATGCGTGTGGGCTGAGGTGCAGGGGGAGTAGTTCACTTCTGCTTGCAACGGCCTTAGAGGCCAATCGCAGACCTGGTGGGTGGGCAGGAGGGAGGTGGGAGTGTGGAAACCAGGAAGAGGGAAGCGGTGCGCTCGAGAGCACGTTCACTTTCTTTTTGGGTTTTCATTTTTTTATGTTCTCTTAAAAAATAATGCAATGTGATTGTGGTGATTAGTTTTAAACTATTTTAAAAGTTCTTCACCAATTTACATAAGGGTAGGTAAGTTCTCTCCTTTCTTCCAGAACAAAGGCTAACCCAGTTAAGAGGAGACTGGAGACAAAAGGGTCTTGGTCCCAGTGTTCTATCGAGGACAGGGAGTTACAAGCACACTGATGCTTACTTACCCCTCTGGCTCCCATTTTCCCAGATGTCATGATAGATCGTCTAGATGTTGCTGGGGGCTTGATCTTCTACACTTTATTCAGTGTTGCTCAGTGGTTGTTGGTTTGAGGATTCTTCAGGTTGGGTGCAACTGCAAGATGCGCAACCCCTGTCGGCGAAAAAATGCATAATCCAATGATGCCGACATCTTCAGGACACTTCACAGGATGGAGGAATGTGACTTCAAGTGTCAGCCACCACACACAGAATGCAGTCATCCTTCCAGTTATTGCTGTAGAGGTCCTTCCAGAACTGGATCCCTTGAGGCTGGTACTCTGAAATTCATCAGGAAGGTAACTTCTACTACACACGGGCGACCGCCAAAGTTGTGTGGGAACAGTGACGCTTCTACTGAGGTAGCCCACTGGAGAGCTGGACAGTACACTGGGTGGTCAAGGGACAATTACAAAGGCCCAGGATGCTGAATCCTTGAGAACACGGCAAGACCGGTTTGTCAGACTAGTCCAGGGGTTGAAGCATTGCTAAGGACATTCGCAGATCAGGTAGTCAACAGGGCTACATCGGACCAGACACAGGATGAGATGCCAGACCTCTACAGGGGTCGTCTTCAGATCTTCAGTTGGCTGTTCGTCTACAGAAGATTCTTCGCTCCAACACTGATCAGCAGAAATGGCTGCAGGAGTCCTCTTATCCAAAATCTAGCATGGAAGCAAGTCTAAGCCCACCAATGGTAAGAACCTGCACCAGCCAATTGTCCAATCAGGGACAACTATTGGTTCCACTCATTCCCCACGCCCAGACTCTAGCACCACAGATGTGGGGTGGGACCAGGCAGTCCCACCCACTTCCTGAGACAGACAGACACTTACTTTCCCAGGCAAGTCATACCTTCTATATTTCCTGAGCTGGCAATGCAATAAGAAGGCCAAACAACAATATTACAAAAAAACCTTGTGGCATGGAATTATAGGACACTAGCCACGTTTAGTAGCCATATCCGGTGAACACAAATGTGTACACTAGAAATAACACAAATGATTACAATATTTCTGCCACCAGCCTGTGTTTAGGCATATATAAAAGTAACCAAAAATCACAAGTGTAAAAGATTAGGGTGATACAAAAGTATTCCCATTGCACTGCATTAGAAGATGCTGTGTGCAATGTTAAAAAGATATAGGAAGTAAAAGATAAAATGGCAAACATTGATTCCCAGTACTGAGACTGATCAGTTTCCCCATAACAAATGAGCAAAAGGCAGGGGAAAGTGATGCTAAAGGCTTTACTTTCCCTCAAAACGTCAGAACAGGTTAATAAAACAAAGCAAAATAATTGGGGGTCCATAGAAAGTGGCCAAAAGAGAAATCTTTCCTTACACCTTTCACAGAAGATATGAGGTTCAAGGTAGGGAAATGTCACTACCACTTAAAGGTACTACCTTTTGAATAGCGTTGGCACATCATGTGCTCACAAATGTGCTTGCGGCACATCTGCGCAAGGAAAACATTTCCATCTACCCTTTTCTGGATGTCTGACTCATCACAGGGGAGACACAGGCGGTCTGTCTAACAAAACGTGGGCCTACTCTTCAAGCTGTGTTTCACCATAAACTAAACTAAATAAAGCCTGTTACCATCCCAGAAAAATAAAATTCACAGGAGCCATTTTACATTCTGAACAAGCAATCACTTACCCTTCCACAGAAAGGGTGCAATTATTCCTGAACAAACTTTTGTTTCGAGGCAGGTGTCCCGTTAATGTTGAGAAGTGTTAAAAAGGCATTAGGTATGATGGCGTCTGTATTTACAAAGTGCCACACACGTGCCTAAACAAGACAATAGTCCCAAGTATCGGGCCATTGGGATCTAGTTGTGGTAAAAAAGAGGTAGTAAGTGCTCTTCGGCGGCTGACAAAAGAAACCCTCTTAAAAGGTAGGCCCTTCAAACTCCCAAGGTACAGTGACACAAAAGTAAAACGCACAACACATGAATGTGTTAGATGTTTGCAATAAAGATGGCACTGTTATCCGTCCAATACAAATTACCGCAGAAGTGTTCATCAATACAGACCGCATCACTGCTTTGGCGTACATAAACGGGAAGGAACATCTTCAAAAACACTGTCAAAGCTGGGACAGAAAAAATTGCAGTGTTGCATCCAAAAAGACATGTACATTCACCCTCAATATGTTCCAGGCGAGCACAATCACCTGGCAGACAACCTAAGCAGGGTTTTCAAACAAAACCATGTATGGGAAATGGAAACGTTCACACTCAAACAGATTTTCAAGATGTGAGGAATGCCAACAGTGGATCTGTTCTCAACAGCTCATAACAGAACATGGCAGAGCTTTGCATCCAGGTAGCCACAGAAGGTTCCACTAGGAAATGATGCATAGATTCCAATGGCTACCCATTCCTTTTCTTGTTTGAATTCTGTCCTGACATTCTGTGGTCAGCAGAACCTTCTGATTTACTTCCCTTTCTGGATTTGCTCCTTCGTTTGGGGAAACGGGCTAGTTCCTAGACCTACAGTACTGGTAGACTGTCTCTCTTTGTGAATTCTTTTATGTTTACAATTGCACACATTTATTTATTTTATTTAAATGTATATATCGCACAAAGCTGCCCTTAGGCATTGTGGCACTGTGACAGTAGGCTTACTTAGTTGCGAGAGGAGTACAGAGTGTTGATAATGATGACAAACAATCAGGTTAGAAATTACAGTGAGAGTTACAATTAAAAGGTGGGGTTAGCCAGCTGTTCCTTCGTTTCAGTGGAACCTGATTGTGGTGGCTTAAGCAGTCGGGAAGACTTCAATGCAAGGGGAGAAGCAGAGAAAACAGACATTTGGCTTACAGTTACAGTAGTAAGGTGTTTGGCATGATGGTTCCGTGTTTACAGGGGAACCAAGTCAGCCGCACAGGCAGTTCTAAGATATATGCATATGCTAAACTAAAGTTCAAGTTGAGTGCTGGGTTGTCTGGTGATAATGGACTGGCGCGCAGTTATTAGTTGAAGAGTTTGGTTTTAAGCGCTTTGCAAAAGATGGTGCATCACTGAAACACTGCATCACTGAAACCTGCATCACTGAAACCTGGCTTAAGGACCCCATCGGCCCCACCTGCGATATCGCAGTACCAGAAGGCTATTCCATCTTCTACTCCAATAGAGAAGAAGGACAGGGGGGAGGGGTTGCAGTCATTGCTAGAGACTACATCCACATGTTCCCAAACAGCATAGCTTGCACAGGCTGTGAAATACTTCACCTTAAACACACTCCCACGGCCAATAGTAGCCTAAACGTGATAGTACTCTACAGGCCTCCCACGTCCATGCCAGACTTTAATGACGACATAACTCACCAACTTAACATGCTTAAAGGACCCAATACAGCCACTCTAGTGATGGGAGATTTCAATCGCTGGTACGATGATCCCAAAGACAAAGAAGCTAGAAAATTACAAAAATCCCTAAACAACATTGACTTTGAGATCAATAATCAAGAGCCCACAACGAACAACGGCCACCTTCTTGACTGGGTCATCTCTAACAATCTAGAAACAAGAGAGTTCAAGACGGAAGCATGCATATGGTCCGACCACTACAGCATATCCTTTCACATCAGCCTACCCCTTCCTAAACCTAAAATCCCCAACAGCCCCATTCTCTCGACCTATCGGAATTACAAAAACATTGACAGGAACCATCTCATACACTGCTTGGCTGAGGTTGAAAAAAAGCAAGCTGAGAATGACACATGTGAAACCATGCTAGTAAATTTACTTAGTCACCTCGATAAACTTATAGACCAAGTAGCTCCCCTCCAAACCAAGTCAACCAGATCTATCCAAAAGAACCAACAATGGTTCTCCAAAGAACTAGCAGAACAAAAAAGAGATAAACGAAACAGAGAAAATGCCTGGCTTAAAGACCCCTCGTCAGCCAATAAAGCCCTTTGGAAAGAAAGTGAAACAAAATACAAACACTTGATAATCATGGCTAAAAAAAACTTTTATAACGAACAGATTTCCACAGCAGCCAACTCCACAAGCAAATTGTTCAATATTCTCAAATCTATAGAAAAACCAAAAGCTATCACCCCTCCTTTCCCACCCTCACAAGAAGAATGCAACACTACTCAGATCGCCTTCTTCAATAAAATTGCCAAAGCCAGGGATTCAATTATTAACTCTTTGTCTAAGAAACAAATGATAGAGACCCTGCCAGTCGAGATTTCAACACCAGGTATTGAAACCTTTAAATTCACAGAGATCAACAGTAGTGACATGATCAAGGTATTGACAACAATGAAACCTACGACTTGTGCAGAGAACATCATCCCTCCCAAAATAATACTGGATAACATTGACATATTCGCCCCCACCTTGACAAAGATCATAAATGCCTCCTTCAGAGATCAGAAAGTACCTGATGCCATCAAAAAGGTTACAGTAACCCCCCTGGTAAAAAAACCCAATCTGGACCAAAGGGACCCGAACAACCTTAGACCCATAACTAATTGCAATTTCATTCTCAAAATGATGGACAAAATTGCCACCATGCAACTTCAGACATATGTGGAGGAGTCAAACGCCCTCCACCCACAACAATCTGGCTTTCGACCCGCCCACAGTACTGAGACAGCCAGGCTAGATCTCCAGACGAAAAATGCTCGGCATTATTGACAAGGGTAAGACAGGCCTTCTTGTTTTACTCGACCTCAGTGCCGCTTTTGACCTCCTTGATCACAACCTACTCCAGGATGCATTGAAAAAGTCCACCAATTGCTCTGATGAAGCCATCAGCTGGATAATGTCCTTCTTAAAAACAGAATATCCAGGGTGCACTGGGGGGACAAGTTCTCTTTAGAAAAAGAAATCCTCTGTGGAGTCCCCCAAGGGGCAAGCATGTCACCATTGCTGTTTAACATCTACTTGAGGTACTTATGCCTAGTTCTTGACCATATTTATACCTACTTCACTAACTATGCTGATGATACGCAGCTGGTATTTGAACTAAGTGGCGATTATCAGAAGGACAGTGAGCAACTCAACACGATTTATAATTACGTGGAGCAATGGATGGACTCCAATTGGATGTGTCTTAATGGGAAAAAAACGGAGCTCATGATTTTTGGCTCATCATACGCCCGAGCTAAGTTACCTACATCCTACGCATCCTTTCAGATCAAAGACACACCTATACCAGTATTAGGCAAGGTCAAAACCCTCGGTATGATGCTTGAAGCATCCTTAGGGGCAGAGGCCCAAGCACAATACGTTAAGAAAAACTGTGCTTACCACCTCCGTCTAATAAAAGCCATCAGACCCTTCTTATCAGAGGAAAATTGCGCGACCATAGCTAGAGCCACCATCTTGTCGCGCCTCGACTATGGCAATGCCTTACTTCTGGGTGCCTCCAAACGGTGCCTACAAAGCTACCAAGTTGTACAGAACAACGCAGTAAGAACTGTGAAGCTTAAATCTAGAACAGAGCACATCAGCGACTCCAGAAGGGAGCTTCACTGGCTAAAAATTGAAGACAGGGTGCACTTCAAGACCCTAACTATTGTCCATAAATGCATCCACGGAAAAGCACCAACATACCTAAAAACGAGAATCGGACCATACGTTCCAAATAGAACACTGAGATCATCTCAACTCGGCAAAATTGCAATAGCCCCACATAAACTTAAAAGTGGCCTAGGCAGAGCCTTTCCGTCCCTCGCAGCCAATCTCTGGAACAACCTCCCGGACCACCTAAGAATAGAGCCTAATTTCATCCGCTTCCGCAAATCGCTAAAAACCCACATCTTCAAATAAATTACCATACGTCTAAATTCCAGCTGGAGTAATCTCTGCATGTTTCTGTCCCATCTCTGCTGTTTGTTCTTGTCCGTCTGTCTATCGTGTTCTTGTCTCTGCGCCCCGAGGCTCGCGAGCTACCGGCGCAATACAAATATTAAATAAATAAATAAATGGTGTATGAAGCTTCATTTCTGAGTGATATGGTCAAGGCATTCTAGTTTTTTGGTGCTAGCTAGATGTTGGAAGCTGCAGCCTCCCGCTTTAGCTCTTCAGAATGTGGGGACGTAGATCTCGTCGAGTCGTGAGCTCTAATGGGTCTGGAGAAGGTAACTGGTATTATTTTTTCCAATAAGTAGAGAGGCACTTGTGTGTGATGGTCATGGTTTTAAATAAATGTGCTCTTTAACTGGCAGCCAGTGAGCATCTCTTCTAGCCTGTGAGAGATGTTCCTTTTTAGGGATGCTTAGCGCAGCTCTGAGGGCATTGTTCTGAGTGACTTGTAACCTGTTGAGGTTTTTAGCGGACGTGCCCATGAAGAAGGAGTTCCAATAATCCAGTTTGGCCCAATGTTAGCCCTGGCTATTGTGAGGCCGTTTTTAGTTAACAAGTAGGTTTGGCCGCATTGATGATTTTGGTGGCGAGGGCTGCAGAGGACGCAATGGCGCCGACTTGGCGCGTCATGGACAGAGAAGAGTCAATGTAGACCCTTAGCGTTTTGACGACTGGTGAAACAGTGATAAGAGTATTATCAATGTTGAAGGTCCTGTATTGAGGGTCGAGTTTGTTGACATTGTCTTTGGTACCTACTAGGAGGATCTCTGTTTTATTTCCATTGAGACATAGACCATTGGCTGCCATGCATGCCTGTATGGCTGCGTATATGTTTGCTAGAGTAGCTGCATCCTGTTTATAGGAGCCCGTGAGAGGCAGTAGGACTTGACTGTCATCGGCATAGTTTGTGTATGCTATGCCGTGATCATCCAAGTCATTGAAAAGAGGTAGAGTAAAGATATTGTAGAGTGTGGGTGCGGTGCACGATCCTTGAGGGGACACCACAGTGTACGGTGGTGGGTGCTGCGCATGCATGATCTGAGACGACTCTCATAAGTCTCCCCTTCTGGAAGGAGGAGATCCATGATGTGGCTTCATGTGAGAAGTGGGCTGCATTTTTGAGTTATTTACATAGTGTATCATGGTCAACGAGATGAAACGCAGCCGACAAATCTAGCAGAAGGAGAAGTGCCGGCTTATCTTTGTCCATTATGTCACCGACTTGGATCTTGAGATCAAGTAAGGCAGACTCTGTCCCATGGCCCGGGCGGAAAACAGATTGCCTCTTGCCCAGGATGCTGTTTGCTTCGAAGAACTGCTGAATTTGAATATACGCAACTTTGTCCAGAATTTTTTCGAAGGAATTGGACCGTGGTGATGGGTCTGTAATTGTTGGGTGCCTCAGGGTGCAGGGACATTGTTGGAGTTGAATGAGGCTTTAATGAATGCAGTCAAGAATGGGGCTAATGTGTCTGCACATTCTTTGATCAGATTGGCAGGGCAGACATCGCCCTTGAAGTTGGACGGTTTGATATGACGAATGATGTCAAGTACTTCTGTCTCAATTACTTACCTGAACGAGAAGTGTTTTCTCTTTGGTTTCTCTGCTGGTCGTATGATACGCATACACAATGTCTTTGGATAGGGCCTTGTGGTGGGCGTTGATCTTGATTCTGATGTAGCGTAAGAGATCCTAGAGTTATTTGCTGTGGATTTCGCTAGAACGATAGCTTTTCTGTATTGTGAAGCAAGTGTTTTGTAGGCAATTGGCGTGGAATCCTGCGGGGCCCCTTGTCATTTTCTCAGCGATTTGCGCTTACGAGCGCGAAGTTCTTGGAGCTAAGTGGAGAACTAAGAATTGGCATGTTTATTTTTTTTGGCTTTCTTACTCTCTAGCGGGGCAATGGTGTCAACTGCAATTTTGAGTGTTTTGTTGTAGAGCTCAGGCAGCACAGAGGGGTCTGAGAAAAGTGGGGGCTTAAGAGCTGGAGTCTGTAAGTAAGGACGGATCCCGCCTTTGGTTAAGTTTCATGAGCATCTTGCTAGAGCAGGTGGGACAGGCATGACTGATTTAGGAATATTACTGCTGGTCGGGATAGAGAAATGGATGAGGTGGTGGTCGGTCCATGGTGACCAGGTGTTGGAGCTGATGTCCACATCACAATTGTGGTCTACTACCCAGTCTAGGATGCGACCTTTGCAGTGGGTAGGATTGAGGACTTTTTGCTGGAAGCGAAGGTCCTGGAGGGCTTTAGCTAGGGCCTTGGCTTGTTCATCTTTGTGATCATTGAAGCCGAAATTGAAATCCCACAGGAGGATGGATATCGTGGTGTTTTTTTAGATTTTACCTGAGAAAATGGATTAAATTGTTATGGAAGTCAGTTAGTGGGCCTGGCGAGTGGTATGCTATATGGATAGCAGTGGTGGTGTTGGAAGAGATGGCGAGTTTGACCATGAGGGAATCTACATTCTCTCTGAGAAGTGATGTAGTGTCTTACTGCTAGAGTATCTTTCACTATGAGGGCTACTCCCCCATCATTGGCAACGGGTCTGTCATATCTAAAGATGGTGTAGCCTGGAGGGAGATCTAGTGAGATGGAGGGTCACGAGTCTTCATGAAGCCAGGTTCCGGTAATGGCTATAGCATCCAAGTCCAAGTTGGTGATAAGGTCATGAATTTCAGTTGCATGAGCTGGGAGAGATCTAGCATTTCACAGGGCACATTGAAGGGGACAGTGTTCTGGCATTGTCTTATTATTGCGTATGGATGGCTGGGTGGTTATTAAGTCCTTTGTAGAACTGGTTGCAATACGGGTTGATGGCGCCCAGGGGGTGTGAGCGTTGTAATGTGGGCTTATGATGGTTTGCCTCTGAGCCATGGCAAGAGTGCAGACATAAAAGTTTGTTTCTAGTGTCAGTCGAACTGGGGCGCTTGAAGTGATGGGGAGGTTTGGTGCGGCTTCCAAGCCTATTTCTTCACCACCAGGGAAGTGCAGTTAGGATACATTGTATTCTTTTACCTTAATGGCTTTTGGTTACTTTCACAATGTGCCCAAAACAAGCAGGTGGCAGCTTTGTGATTGTGATATCTTTGCTGTGCACTTTTGCATGTACATGGCCACTAAAGGTGGCTAGCACCTGAAGAAGACCGTTCCACAAGATTTCTGTTATTTGGCCTTCTTCCTGCCTTTTCAGGTCAAGAAATGCATTATGTGGAAATCCCCTCTATTAGAAAGCTGGGTCTTTCATGGGCAAGTGAGCTTTGTGTGCCTGACACTGACAGTGTGTCTGGCACAGACACTGACAGTGTGCCTGACACAGGCACAGACACTGACAGGCCTGGCACAGACACTGTGTCTGGCACTGACCCAGACACTGTCTGACACTGACCCAGACACTGTGTCTGACACTGACCCAGACACTGTGTCTGACACTGACCCAGACACTGTGTCTGACACTGACCCAGACACTGTGTCTGACACTTACCCAGACACTGTGTCTGACACTGACCCAGACAATGTGTCTGACACTGACCCAGACACTGACAATGTGTCTGACACAGACACAGACACTGACACTGTGTCTGACACAGACACAGACACTGACACTGTGTCTGACACAGACACTGACACTGTGTCTGACACAGACACTGACACTGACACTGTGTCTGACACAGACACTGACACTGACACTGTGTCTGACACAGACACTGACACTGTGTCTGACACAGACACTGACACTGACTGCGTGCCTGACACAGACAGACTGTTACTGTTAGGGAGAATTCTAATTTCTGTGCTAATGCCCTTCAACCTTAGAGACCCCTGAGCTCTTTTTCTGGACTTTAGGACTTCATTTTGATCTTTGAGTTAGTGAGACCTTTTTCCCACTCGCTTATTTTTGATCTGATTTGGATTCTGTGTTTTCTTTGTTTTTGGACTCTTATAGGCATCTACCTTTTGTATGGTGACACACAGCACCTTCAGTGCAGTGTCACAGAGAAATCCTTTAGATTTCTCAAGGTTTAAACACCTTTTCTTGTGAGAACTAGGTTCCAAAGAATAGTAAAGTGAAATTGACTTTACCTACCCTTTCTCTCGGTACCTTTTCTCTCTGTACATCCAGCACACACCATCTTATGTGGAGTGCTGGGAGGTTACTTAGTAGCCCCTTTTTGTACTTACTCATTCCAGCCATCCTCCCAACCTTAAATGCTCTGTCGGACAACTTAGACCCCAGTGTACTAGTACACGAATACAATAAAATTATGCTTGACACTATGGACAAAATTGCCCCGCTTAAACTACGTACAAGCAAACCTAAAGCCCATTTAAACAAATGGTTCACGCCTGAGGTTAAGGCCCTACGCCTGACTAAGAGAAAAAGCGAATCAACTTGGAAATTATGCCCAACTGACGAAAATAAGGATAATTTAAATGCCATCTCTCGCCAGTACAAACAAGAAGCGTGTCTGGCTAAACAAAACTCTTATAACGATCGCATTGCCAACTCCAACTCAAATATAAAGGAACTTTTCTCTATATTGAAAGAACTTGAATCTCCCATTGCCACTCCTGATATCTGCACTAAGGACCAGACTTGGTGTGCAGATATCCAAGACGCACTAGGAAACAAAAGAAAATCCAACTAAAAAAAGACCCGCTAAACATCCCAAATCAGCCCCAGGCACCGCCCAATGATGCCTCAAACGACCAAACTAACAAATTCACTTTCACCAAAACTTCCATAATAGAGGTAGAGAAAATCATACTCTCACTCAAACCTTCCAACTGCAAAGGGGACATCTGTCCAGCACAGATAATAAAAGACACCGCCAGAGATTTATCTCCTTTTATATCAAAACTGATTAATGCCTCTTTCACTACTGGCAACATCCCGGCCAACCTAAAACAATCTTGGGTGCTCCCGCTTCTCAAGAAACAGACATTAGACCCCCTGATCCCTACTAATTACCGCCCAATTACTACGGTATCATTTCTACTGAAGATTTTGGACAAAGTGGCGTACACACAAATTCAAAAACATCTTGAAACTCACAAGTTACTAGGAGTGAGACAATCGGGCTTCCGGCCATTACACGGAACAGAGACAGCCCTCATTGACTTAAAGACCCAAATAGATGAGCTGAAAGATCAAGGAAAGACAGCACTCCCAGCACTCCTCCTACTACTTGATCTCTCAGCGGCTTTCGACCTTGTGGACCACAGGGTCCTCTGTAGACATCTGGACTCTGCTGCTCAGTTCTCCACCCAGGCGATTAGATGGATAGAATCGTTCCTGAGCGAGAGAACAATGCAAGTTTTCTCCCCTTCAGCAGCAGCGGACCCTACACCAATTACATGTGGAGTCCCGCAGGGCTCTTGTGTCTCCCCTACCTTATACAACATATTCAACAAACCTCTTTTCGATGATTTGGACAATCTAGGTATCACCTACACTAACTATGCGGATGATGCACAGATTCTCCTCCCGCTTTCTGGGGATCATGGCAAGGATAGAGAGTTGGTGAATAGCGTGTATATCATCATTCAGGCGTGGATGGCACTGCATGGTCCATGCCTGAATGACGACAAGACAGAGTTGATCATCCTGGGCACACAGGCCAATATTAACAAATTAGGCCCAGACTACGCTGGATTCAGCATAGACGGTAATGTCATAAAGGTCTCTAGAGAAGTAAAAACGCTTGGCTTTTATCTTGATTCCACTATGTCATTCTCCAAACAGGTCAACTCACTAGCCTCTACGACAGCCTATACCTGTAAACTAATAAGAGCAGGTAAACCATTCCTTTCCAATGCCAGTTGTATGATCCTGGCGAGAGCCCTAATACTATCCCGTCTTGACTACTGTAACGCCCTTTACAGTGGGGCCAACAAAGCCATCACCCAAAGGCTCCAAATCTTACAAAACAATGCACTTAGAGCGGCACTCGGCATAAATAAAAGAGAACATATCTCCTCCACCAGACAATACAAATGGCTTTCTACTGATGACAAAAACCATCTAAAAATGATCTCCCTGACACAATGCGGCTCCTAGCTACCTGGCGGACAAAATAAAGAGAAAAACCTATTACAGACTGACAAGATTGGTCAATTCAAACTGTCTGGTAATACCAAGATTTAAACGTGCCAAAATTGGCGGTACTAGCTTCCCAGTAATAGTGGCTAAATTGTGGAATGCCTTGCCACATAACCTGAGCACAGACCAGCCGTTCCTACACTTTAGAAGGAACTTTATCAACCACATTAATGCTAATAATCCGTAATTACTCAGATCCCTCTGCCTCTCTAGTCTGATGGAACTTTGCAACTCTGCACCCTTATCCCTATCCAGCGCCCACACCGGCATCTGTAAATTTGTAAATTGTTTTTGATGAACCTCTGTATAACTTATGTATATTTTGTAATATTGTGCATCTCTGTAACATTTCTGTAACATTGTAAGTTTCGCATATTCTTCTGCTGCTCCCGGTTACCCCTGGGTCTGGTGCGCATTACAAATAAACAAACAAAACAATCATGTAACATTTTTTATGTTACCTTCACAACTTTAAATGGCTGGTGGCAGTGGTTTAATTTGACTGAACTTTACTCTGTGCTGTAGTCAAATTATACACAGATGTGTTTTGCCTTGTTGTGTTAAACTACTGAAAAGTTAGGGCATCTCCCTGTTAACTTGAAACCCAGTGCCCTTTAGTCTTTTGAGTTTATTTGTACCTACCATTGTGCTTTGCTACCGCAGGCTGAACCCTCAGCTGCAGTATAGCACCCAGGAGTGACCATTTTGTCAAAATGGCCTGGTCTTCTTTTTTCACCATTTCTTGTTAGTGAAGTCTTTCTTGGCTTTTACTCTGTGTGCCAAACCAGGTTTAACCCTTTTGTTCGTTTTGCCTTTGACGGGCTTCAGTGCTGAAACCCGCCTCTGGCTCCAGTGTGTCTGAAAGGGCGGCAGGAAGTGAGGGAGGTGCCTGCATCCAGTCGTGATTGGCTGGCTGGCTGTCTTTGCAGGACAGCCGCCCTGCTGTGTGAGTGACAGCTAGGCTGTGCATGAATGGGAGAAACCTGCATAAAAGGTGAGGCTTCTTGAAAGGAGCACAAAGTTGACCACTGGACGAAACATCTGTTGAAGGAATCATGAAGAGTTGCATCCTCCTGGACCCTGGAAGTGCCGTGTAGCCCTACTGCGCTTCTGTAACTGCTTTTCCGAATCAACTAGAGAAGCTCCTGAGAGGACGACTTCTTCCATTGGGTTAGTGGGACCAACTAACCCCAAGACACACTTTGCTGGAAGACCTTCCCCAACTGGCTGTACTTCTTTGCTACTGCAGGAACTGAGTGCCAGAGGTTGGGAAATCTGCAGTCGAGTGCAACGTCTGTAAGCCGGCCAACAGCTCCAGGAGTCTCCTGAGGACCACTCAAAGCAGGATGACATAAGCTCGAGTCACCTCACCAGAGTGCTGGACTCAAGGAATAAAGGAAGCCCAACCAAGGGGCCAAGATCCACGGTGGTGTTATTTACCGAGCACCGAAACGACGAAGTGCTGCTGATCTGAAAAGAGCCCATAGCCGCCGCCGCCGCCCATGGACTTGCAGCTGCAGGATTCCCCAGATGTCCTCGCTCTTGTCCCCACGTCTGAGGCCCAGGAACACAGGGTCTGCACCGCTGCAACCAGACGGAAGCCAGCTGGACCCTCTTCTTCTAACCAAAGGTACTGTTCTGACTTTGGGGTACTTACCTCAATGTCTGTAGCTTGCTCTTTTCAGTTGAGACTTGCAGTAGCTGAGTTGTCTAGAGTTGATTTCAGCTCTAACTTTCACAAGTGTAACCGCTTGTGATCCTACAGTGATTTTTTCTACAACAAACTCTCTAACTTTGTGTAAGACTTTTTGTTATCTAAGAAGTGCCTCGGCTCCATAGCTTTGCTCCAATTGACGTTGGCTGTCCTGGCTCCCTGCAGACTCTTCTATTCCATTGACTTTGATTTTTACTGTCCCTCATAGAGGTGATGCATTGGTTTTAAACTAATATTGGTGGGAAAGGTTTTTATCTCAACTTCATTGGAAGATATAAAGTGCTCACATGCTCTGAGAACCTGTTTAACCTTTTTTCCTCTGTTAACCTTTCCTTTACGCTAACCTCAGAAATTACAAAGCATAAAAGTGATCTACAAATGACATTACTGTCCTAGTTAGTGAAGTCACCTCAGGGTGTAGGAAATGTGTATGAAGCGTCTATAAAGAGTAGCTACTTGCTTTTGGTTGATTCTGAGAACGTATTTTGAAGTGCATTTCAATTGTTGCGCATTGCCCTTTTTAATGAATGCTTATTTAAAACTGACCGTTAAATAAATAAATGATTTTACTAGAAAACCTTGAGTGTATGTGTTATTTGGATACTTGTATTGGTGGATTTTATTGCTACAGCTCTTCAGCTCACATTTACCCCTCTTGAGATAAGTCTGACTGCTCAGTCACACTACCAACTTGTGTAGTACAGACCTATACCAATAGGTGGGTTACCTAATACCAAGAGGACAAAGGTGGTGTAGTCTCCCACAGGGTTATATCTATTCTTGCCTAACAGGTACTCCTCTCCTTATCTGGTGGAGCTATTTCTAAAGCACCACTAAATAAGCGGAGCAAAAGAATGTATGCTCTTGGGGAAATAGTTGCAACTTCTGGAGCATATCAAATGCGTACAGCCAATTAAGTGACCCTTATGTCCAGCTTCAACAGTGCTCAATGTGCACATGTTCGTGGGGTGCTAGAGCCCTTGCGCTCTTAGATCCTTAAGACCTTAACTGAGGGCAAACAAACTGCCAATTCAGTTATTAACTCCCTTGATGTTACAGACACAGCAGGAAGGGTGATGGCAGAGGGAACACTCATCAAATGCCACGTATGGCTCAGGAACCTTGGTTCAAACCCGAAACCCAAGCCACACTCCTCAATATGCCTCTAGAGAACAGCGTCCTGTTTGACAAAGCAGTCAATAATGCTCTTGAGACGAATGAGACCCTACAATCTTTAGGTCCGATCGCTAATAAGCCCTTGTTAGGGAGATTTATCATGATTGTGCTTCATCCACTCTCCTAGTGAGACACACAGCGCTTCTTGCTGGTCTTCTGGACCTTTTTCTTTCAATACTGAATGTGTGGAGCCTTTTTCCAGTCATTCATTCTTGTGGGCTCTGTCTTTTGGAACTCTATTATTTGTATTGTACCTGTACTATGGAGTCTGTCTGCTCCATAGCTCTTAAAGACATGTATGTTTTACTACTGCAGCACACGGCTCCTTATGGCCAGTGTTGCTGGGGACCCTTTAGGGTCCTCCTTTAAGATCCTTTTTCTATATCCTCAAGTAACTACAGTTCTTAAGGATAGATAAATACTTTGTATACCTCCCAAAACTCTATAGTTTGAGAGATTGGCACACACCACCTTCAGTGGAGTGCTACAGAGGTGCTTAGTATCCCCCTGCTCTCGGCACCTGTGAATTTGTAGCAACATAGACAATCACCTAGTTATGGCTGCTGGCAGTGGATGTGTTCTACCAACTATTGTGTATTTTTTATACCGCAGGCTATGTCCAAAGCTTTGGTAGTGCACAATCAGGGCACCCAAGTACCAACTTGGGGCCTCCCTTCTTTTTTCGCCATTACTAGCGTGGTTGTTCTTTGTTAGCCCTTCTACTATTCTGGGAGGGGGGAGGTCTGTGTGTGTTTTGCCTTTTGTTGGGAACCAGTAGGTATCCCCGCCTAGGCTCCAGAGTGTCTGGGCAGGCAGGCAGGAAGTGGGGGTGAGTCTTCCATGTCCTTTGTCTGCCAGAGTGCCCAAATAGGTCCAGCTCCCAAAGGGGGTCTGGCTGTATTGATTGGACAGCCAAATGCCCCTTTCGAATGGCTTGTGTCCTCCCACGTATTCCTCATCTTTGATATTCGTATCATCAGCTTTGCTGCTTCGGAAAAAAGAATTCCACCCCAGAGGGCGCTGTGATAGATGCTGTGGCGTCAAACACCATCAAGGGCTGCTGTAGAGCGTCGACGTCACCCACAGTATAAATAGCTCGAGCCGCGCATGTGGGCTTAAGTTCCGTTTTTCTGAAAGCTTTCGCTTTGTGTGTTTGAAACAGTGCTTCAGTTTTTTGCAAGATGTCTTCATCTTCTAATCCTTCAACCCCAAAAACTGGTTTTAAAAAAATGCCAAGATTGCGGGAAGAAAATGTCCATTACGGATCCCCGTCGCATCTGCCTGTGGTGCCTGGGTCCCGACCATCGGATCGATGAATGTGGGCCCTGTCTGGCTATGACGAGAAAATCTCTCAAGGAAAAACGAGGTAAATTGGCAGTGTGGAAGGAAACTTCGGAGGCTTCCTCTGAAGAGAAATAGATATTGGGGGGGGGGGGGGTCTAGGGACTCGTCCCGCCGTAAGTTGAAGAAGTCTCGATCGAGGAGTCGGTCGAGAAAATCTTCTTCTTCGTCTTCTGACTCTACAGGGGTTATCACTTGTCCTTCTAAACATGATTCCCCTAGAAAATAGGCTTTTAGAGCCTCAATGATGCAAATCTTCCAGAATGCGGCCCGACCCCCTCGAAGAAGTCACGCGAAGACCATGCCCCAGCTCATCCTTTGGATGACAGCGGAAGTTCAGAGACCACTAAACACTCTAAATCCGGCGAGAAATTGAGGGTTCCGTCTAGAGAGCCTTCTCCAATACCTCAGAAAAAGATCAAGTCGACAAGCCTATCGGTGCATAAATCGAAGGAGACGCCAGACAACATCACTTCCCGTTCCAAACCTTCGACACCTGTGTCGAAGTTTGTCGACACCATTCTCGACGACACCTTTGCCTAAGGCACCTTCGACTTTATCGAAGCCTCCACACGTCAACCTCAGCAGCACTCCTACTCAGGCTCATATTCCTGGAGGGGGCGTCCTTTTCGTTTCTATTCCTCATTTGGAAGGGGAAGAGGACAGGCTAGTCAAAGAGGACAAAAAAGATTCCCTCGTGGTGGATGAGGAAAGAGTGCTAGATCAGCCCCAGCTGCGGCAACTGTCCCCTCGGCTGCTGTAGCTGCTTCTAAGCCACTCTGAGGTCTTGACCCATAAGACTCTGGTGGGAGGCAGAATCTCTCAGCATCTGAATGAATGGGAGGGCATTACTGCAGATGCTTGGGCACTGGAAACAGTAGCCCGGGTTACTGCCTTCCTTTTCAGAAAAGGTCTCTGGATCATCCACTAGGATACAACTCTGTCAAAATTCCAGATCCGCTCCTTGTGCAGGAAATGATAACCCTGCTAGAGAAAGGTGCAATAAAACATGTACTTGTAGCGGAGAGGAACAAGGGTTGGTATTCTCCTTACTTTCTCGTTCCCAAGAACGGCGGAGGATTGAGTCCTTTCTTGGACTTAAGAAATTTGAACAAACTCCTCAGGAAGGACAAGTTCAAGATGGTAACCCTTTCTCAGATCCTTCAGGCTCTCAAACTCCAAAACTGGTTGGTATCATTGGATCTTCAGGATGCTTACTTTCATGTGCCAATCCATCTCAAGCACAGAAAGTACCTGAGGCTCGCGGTTGGCAGTTCATTTTCAATTTCGAGATCTGCCACTCGGGCTGACCTCTGCCCCGAGGGTTTTCACCAAGCTGATGGCGGTAGTGGCAGCAAGTCTCAGGAGAGGAGGGGATTCACGTCTACCCCTACCTGGAAGATTGGTTAATCAGGGCCTGTTCACCCGAACAGGCCCAGAACCATCTGAGGATTACCTGCCACTTACTTCAGACTGGGCTTCTCCCTCAATTACAATAAGTCTCATATGATACCATTCCAAAGACTCCAATTTATCGGAGCAGTCCGGATACTTCTCGGGGAAAGCCTCGCCTCCCGAGGAGAGAGCTCAGCATTCTGCAGATGGTAACAACGTTCCAGTATGCCCAGCATCTGCCGGCCTTTGATTTTCGGAGGTTGCTCGGCTTCATGGCATCCTGCATTTTTCTGGTGCCAGAGGCCAGATTGAGAATGAGATCCCTTCAATGGGCCCTCAGGACTCAGTGGTCCCAATTTACTGGAATATGTCAGATATTCTGCAAGTTCTGACTAGAGTGGCTCAAGACCTTCTATGGTGGGCTTGCAAGGACAATATTCTCAAAGGAGAATCCTTTTGGCAACCATGGCCGGAGATAACTGTAGTGATGGACGCCTCACTCACGGGGTGGGGAGCCCACACTAACGACCTGACTATCAGCGGCCATTGGTCTCCATCGGAGTGCAAACTAAACATCAACCTTTTGGAGCTGAGGGCAATCGGACTAGCGCTGAAGGCCTTTCTGCCCTCTGTAACGGGGACAGAATGTCCTGATAATGAAGGACAACACAGTGGCCATGTACTACCTCAACAAGAGAGGTGGTGTAGGGTCACTACCACTGCAGAGAGGCAATGCAGCTCTGATACTGGGCAATACACAAAGGAATCTCTCGATCGGCAGTTCATCTAGCCGGAGAGAACACTGCGGCAGACGCTCTGAGCAGGCAGAGCACAGTCCCTAGCTCAGGAAGTCCTTCAAGAGATCTTCACCCTTTGGCAAACCCCTCAAGGGGATCTGTTCGCGACCGAGGACAATCGGAAGTGCAATCAGTACTGCTCAAGGGAATCTTCTCCAAGAGGAGCTCTAGGGGATGCGTTCGTAGTGGACTGGGAATTTCCACTCCTGTATGCGTTTTCTCCAGTCCCCGTGATTCCTCACGTAATCAAGAGGTTGAGAAAGTTCAGGAAAACCATGATCCTAATTGCTGCAGATTGGGCCAGGACGTGGTGGTAAACGGTGTTAGGCAAAGTTTGTATGCAGTACCCTATGGGACCACTACACACAACTCTGACTACTGTTATCGAAAACCCAACCTTTGGTATTCGCTTGTACTACACAGTTTTGGTAGCATGTTGAGCAACCAGGCTTATCTCAAGAGGGGTCAATGTGAGCTGTAGTGGAGTTACACAGAGAATTAGTTACATCTGAGGATTACCTGCCACTTACTTCACAGACTGGGCTTCTCCCTCAATTACAAGAAGTCTCATATGATACCATTACAAAGACTTGTGCTTGTGACTGACGTCTAACTTGTGACATCTGTGCAGAGCCTGCCGACGCAGGTTCGAATCCCGGCAGGGCCAAACTCAGCCTTTCATCCTTCCGAGGTCGATGAATGAGCACCACACACCGTGGGTAATAATAAGCGGCGCTCAGATACCTGAGGGTTCGTAGCGCTATATAAATGCTAAATTATTATTATTATTATTATTATTACAAGTATTCAAATAAACTCTTACACTCAAGGTTTCTCGCATAAACAATTATTAATTTATCTGTCAGTTAGTTGGTATAAGCCTTCTTCAGAAGGGAGCAATATAATAGCAATGCACAAATACACTTCAATACTGTGCACTCTTAGTTTCTAAATCAGTAAAGACCCCTTTGGGATAGCCCACAGACACAACCTACACCCACAGGTGACTAAAATAACTAGGGTGCTGGGGACATTAATATCTTACTGTTGGCCTTTAGAATACTCTTAGAAGTTGGTAAAAGGCAAAGGTTATTAGAACAAGAGACCACACATATTCTTAAGCAGGCAAATACTTTTGGATCCCTCAAGAAGAGTCATACAATTCAATAGGCTAAGCCAAAGTCAATGGGCAAAAGTCTTGTATAGGATGAAGCACTTCTGGTAAATAAATGGAAAAGTCTTTGCACAAGTTCTTAGGAGTCTTTGATGAAAAGAAGAATCAAATGTAGGGCCACAAGCTGATTTAGACTTGTGAGTTGTAGAAGTTGCAAGCACTCTACGGTAAGAGGTAAGTTCTCTGAGACTTTTTACAGTACCTTAGAAATTAAGAAAAGATGCAGCTGATGGCTTCTGTTCCTGTGTAGCTCTGCAGATCTCACTGTTCCTGGGCCTCAGTTGTGGGGACAAGAGGGAGGACGTCGGGGGACTCCTGCAATGCACTAGGACGGTCAAAACTTGCAACAGTCAAACTACACTTTTAGTGGCTGTTCAGTGTTTCAGCTCCTTGCGTCTACCGCAAATAGCAACACTGCAGTTCCTGGCTGTCGAGATGGACTTTCCATGCTTCTGGGGTCCCACACTCTGTTGAGGGGGCTCAGGCTTGGTCGGTGCTGCTTCCTGGGAGTCCGGAGGATCTTCCTTAAGCTCTAGGCCAGCTTAAAAGCAATGCACACAATCCAGTGTTCCTCTCACTGGTTATACGGTTTCTAGCAGCAACTCTGTGGAAATTCAACCAGCTCCGAGATGGATGTCCAGGTGGCTTACTTATGAGTTGATTGGTCCTACCAACTCAAGGGGAGAAGTTGTTCGTGCAGGGGCTTCTCCGTCTATGCTAACTTGGCGTTTCGGCACTGCAGCAGGGCTTCACCAGGCAAACCAACAGTCAAGGAGTTGCAGCAGGCGTCCTCTTCAAGTTCTTCTTCGGTTCCTTCGTCCAGTGGTCGACTCTGCCTTCCAAGCCAAAAGACTCGCCTTTTATTCAGTTCTCTCCCATTCATTCAAGCCAGCTCAGTCACCCAGCAGGGTGGCTGTCCTTGCCGGACAGTCAGCCGGCCAATCATCAGAGAGTGCATTTGGGTCTCCTAGGAGACTAAGCACAGGGAGTTTCGGGCACCTCCCTCACTTCCTGCCTACCCCAGACACCCTGGAGCCAGAGGCAGGCTTCACTTGTGAATCCCGCCAAAGGTAAAATGAACAGAGACCAAACCTGGTTTGGCGCGCAGAGTAAATCTCAAAAAGGACCTTTCCACAAAGAAATAGCGAAAAAAGAAGACCGCGGCCATTTTGACAAAAATGGCACCCTTGGGTGCTTTACTTTAGCTGTGAACGCAGCCCGCGGTAAATGCACACCATGGTAGTTAAACGAAACCACTGCCACCAGCCATTCAGTGAGAAAAGGGTAACATAAAAATGTTACATGAGAAGCTAGACAAAGGGGATATTAAGTAACCCCTCCAGCACCCTATTGTAAGATGGGGGTGCTGGGTCTAGAAAGTTAAAATGGTAAGTAAAGTCAATTTCACTTTACTGCTCTGGGAAACAGGAGTTTATCCAAGAGAAGGTATTTAAACCTTGGGAAATCTGAAAGAAATCCCTGTGCCACTGCACTGAAGGTGCTGTGTGACACAATGTAAAAGATGATGCCTATGGAGTTAGTCAGACTCCACAACCAAAAGAAACTGTTCAAAATCACAATAAAATACATGAGTGGGAAAAAGAGAGGTGGTGTAGGGTCACTACCACTGCAGAGAGGCAATGCAGCTCTGATACTGGGCAATACACAAAGGAATCTCTCGATCGGCAGTTCATCTAGCCGGAGAGAACACTGCGGCAGACGCTCTGAGCAGGCAGAGCACAGTCCCTAGCTCAGGAAGTCCTTCAAGAGATCTTCACCCTTTGGCAAACCCCTCAAGGGGATCTGTTCGCGACCGAGGACAATCGGAAGTGCAATCAGTACTGCTCAAGGGAATCTTCTCCAAGAGGAGCTCTAGGGGATGCGTTCGTAGTGGACTGGGAATTTCCACTCCTGTATGCGTTTTCTCCAGTCCCCGTGATTCCTCACGTAATCAAGAGGTTGAGAAAGTTCAGGAAAACCATGATCCTAATTGCTGCAGATTGGGCCAGGACGTGGTGGTAAACGGTGTTAGGCAAAGTTTGTATGCAGTACCCTATGGGACCACTACACACAACTCTGACTACTGTTATCGAAAACCCAACCTTTGGTATTCGCTTGTACTACACAGTTTTGGTAGCATGTTGAGCAACCAGGCTTATCTCAAGAGGGGTCAATGTGAGCTGTAGTGGAGTTACACAGAGAATTAGTTACATCTGAGGATTACCTGCCACTTACTTCACAGACTGGGCTTCTCCCTCAATTACAAGAAGTCTCATATGATGCCATTACAAAGACTTGTGCTTGTGACTGACGTCTAACTTGTGACATCTGTGCAGAGCCTGCCGACGCAGGTTCGAATCCCGGCAGGGCCAAACTCAGCCTTTCATCCTTCCGAGGTCGATGAATGAGCACCACACACCGTGGGTAATAATAAGCGGCGCTCAGATACCTGAGGGTTCGTAGCGCTATATAAATGCTAAATTATTATTATTATTATTATTATTACAAGTATTCAAATAAACTCTTACACTCAAGGTTTCTCGCATAAACAATTATTAATTTATCTGTCAGTTAGTTGGTATAAGCCTTCTTCAGAAGGGAGCAATATAATAGCAATGCACAAATACACTTCAATACTGTG
Organism: Ambystoma mexicanum; assembly: GCF_040938575.1. Taxonomy (NCBI): domain Eukaryota; kingdom Metazoa; phylum Chordata; class Amphibia; order Caudata; family Ambystomatidae; genus Ambystoma; species Ambystoma mexicanum. Next base: position 545,056,468 of record NC_090923.1, on the reverse strand, counting down.
CACTCTTAGTTTCTAAATCAGTAAAGACCCCTTTGGGATAGCCCACAGACACAACCTACACCCACAGGTGACTAAAATAACTAGGGTGCTGGGGACATTAATATCTTACTGTTGGCCTTTAGAATACTCTTAGAAGTTGGTAAAAGGCAAAGGTTATTAGAACAAGAGACCACACATATTCTTAAGCAGGCAAATACTTTTGGATCCCTCAAGAAGAGTCATACAATTCAATAGGCTAAGCCAAAGTCAATGGGCAAAAGTCTTGTATAGGATGAAGCACTTCTGGTAAATAAATGGAAAAGTCTTTGCACAAGTTCTTAGGAGTCTTTGATGAAAAGAAGAATCAAATGTAGGGCCACAAGCTGATTTAGACTTGTGAGTTGTAGAAGTTGCAAGCACTCTACGGTAAGAGGTAAGTTCTCTGAGACTTTTTACAGTACCTTAGAAATTAAGAAAAGATGCAGCTGATGGCTTCTGTTCCTGTGTAGCTCTGCAGATCTCACTGTTCCTGGGCCTCAGTTGTGGGGACAAGAGGGAGGACGTCGGGGGACTCCTGCAATGCACTAGGACGGTCAAAACTTGCAACAGTCAAACTACACTTTTAGTGGCTGTTCAGTGTTTCAGCTCCTTGCGTCTACCGCAAATAGCAACACTGCAGTTCCTGGCTGTCGAGATGGACTTTCCATGCTTCTGGGGTCCCACACTCTGTTGAGGGGGCTCAGGCTTGGTCGGTGCTGCTTCCTGGGAGTCCGGAGGATCTTCCTTAAGCTCTAGGCCAGCTTAAAAGCAATGCACACAATCCAGTGTTCCTCTCACTGGTTATACGGTTTCTAGCAGCAACTCTGTGGAAATTCAACCAGCTCCGAGATGGATGTCCAGGTGGCTTACTTATGAGTTGATTGGTCCTACCAACTCAAGGGGAGAAGTTGTTCGTGCAGGGGCTTCTCCGTCTATGCTAACTTGGCGTTTCGGCACTGCAGCAGGGCTTCACCAGGCAAACCAACAGTCAAGGAGTTGCAGCAGGCGTCCTCTTCAAGTTCTTCTTCGGTTCCTTCGTCCAGTGGTCGACTCTGCCTTCCAAGCCAAAAGACTCGCCTTTTATTCAGTTCTCTCCCATTCATTCAAGCCAGCTCAGTCACCCAGCAGGGTGGCTGTCCTTGCCGGACAGTCAGCCGGCCAATCATCAGAGAGTGCATTTGGGTCTCCTAGGAGACTAAGCACAGGGAGTTTCGGGCACCTCCCTCACTTCCTGCCTACCCCAGACACCCTGGAGCCAGAGGCAGGCTTCACTTGTGAATCCCGCCAAAGGTAAAATGAACAGAGACCAAACCTGGTTTGGCGCGCAGAGTAAATCTCAAAAAGGACCTTTCCACAAAGAAATAGCGAAAAAAGAAGACCGCGGCCATTTTGACAAAAATGGCACCCTTGGGTGCTTTACTTTAGCTGTGAACGCAGCCCGCGGTAAATGCACACCATGGTAGTTAAACGAAACCACTGCCACCAGCCATTCAGTGAGAAAAGGGTAACATAAAAATGTTACATGAGAAGCTAGACAAAGGGGATATTAAGTAACCCCTCCAGCACCCTATTGTAAGATGGGGGTGCTGGGTCTAGAAAGTTAAAATGGTAAGTAAAGTCAATTTCACTTTACTGCTCTGGGAAACAGGAGTTTATCCAAGAGAAGGTATTTAAACCTTGGGAAATCTGAAAGAAATCCCTGTGCCACTGCACTGAAGGTGCTGTGTGACACAATGTAAAAGATGATGCCTATGGAGTTAGTCAGACTCCACAACCAAAAGAAACTGTTCAAAATCACAATAAAATACATGAGTGGGAAAAAGGGTCACACTCTCTCCAGGTAAAAAAAAATCAAGTCCTCAAAATCCGGCAAAGTTTCTGGGAGTCTCTTAAGGTGGAGGGAATTATCACATTTCTGAGAATTCTCCCCAACACCCGGACATTCTGGACATTTCCATCTGCCCTCCAAAACGTCTTCCACAAAGAGAAGATCTTCTCGCGCAAAAGGAAGGTTGGGTTCTCCATCCAGAGGTCAAGACACTCGGCCTTCACGCATGGATTCTGAGAGGCTGAATTATACGGATTGGAACCTCCCGGACGACGTAATTGAGATTTTGCTTTCTGTTAGAAGGCCAGCAACAAAATGCTTGTACCGGTGTCGTTGGAATAAGTTCAGTAACTGGTGCAAGGATAAGAATGTGAATCCATTCCTATTTGGCACATCTATGGTGCTTTCTTTCCTATTACATTTAGCCAATCTGGGGCTCCAGATTGGTACACTAAAAGGATACCTAGCAGCGCTTTCTATCTTTAAGTGCTCCTCTGAAGAGGTGTCTTATTTCAAGATACCACTGATTGTACAATTTTTGAAGGGTCTCACTAACGTGTACCCCCAGTCCCATTCCATGTCCCGGTTTGGGATTTAAATTTAGTGTTAACATTTCTTACATGCATTCCTTTCAAGCCTTTGCATTCTTTCCTCTAAGACTTCTCACATTAAAAACAGTCTACTAGTGGCTATTACATCAGCCCACAGGGTGAGTGAGTTACAGGCTCTCTTGTAAGTCTCCTGACACCATTTTCCAACACTCAGTGAAACCTTTGTTCCTACCAAGGTCGTCTGATTTTCATTTTTCTCAATAAATTACATTGCCATCCTTCTATCCTCCCCCTCATGCAGGAGGAAGAGAGGTTTCACAGGCTGGACCCAAAAGGGGCTCTCAGCTTTTATATTTCTAGACTTGAAAATTTTCGACAAAGTGACTAACTTTTCATTGGATATACCGGCCACAAATTGGGCCTGGCAGTAACAAAACAAACCTTATCCAGATGGATAATTTTGGCAATCAGAGTGTGTTAGAGACTGGCAGGTAAAGAACCTCAAGGTGGGCTAAGAGCACATTCCACTAGGAGCATGGCCACTTCGACAGCTCTTCAAAGGGGTGTTCTGGTGCAGAATATTTGTGCAGCGACCACCTGGTCGTCTATGCATACATTTGTGAAACATTGTTTAGATTCGACCTCATCCCAAGTCAGTCTTTTTGCTAAGGCCATTCTTCATACGGTCCATGATTAGGGTTAATTGGCACTCCCTCCTCCACATTTTCACTGCTTTGGGAGTCTATCAAAGATGAGGAATATGTGGGAGGACACAATCCATTCGAAGAACAAGTTACTAACCAACTGGTAACGTTCTTTCGACTGGATGTTACTCCCACGTATTCCTCATCGACCCTACCCCTCCGTAACAATTTACATGAATTACACTCAGTGTTCATTGAGAGCTTACGGTCTAAGGGTACGCCTTTACAACTCCTCAGTTGAGTATATCAAAATAAACCGAACTGAAGCAAACTGGCCAGACGCAGTGGTTTTAAAACAAACTACCATGAATTTTCCCGACCGCGAACACTAGTAGCTAAAATCACATGAGCCATGTTTTTCAAGATGGCACCTTAAGCCCCTTTGTTTAAACGGGTCCCGGTCTTCTTTTTTTGCCATTTCTTTTTGGAAAGGTCCTTCTAGTGTTTGTCTCTGTGTGCCAAACCAGGTTTGGTTCCTTTGTTTCCATGCCTTTCGGCGGGCTTCAGGACTGAAGACCGCCTCTGGTGTCTGAGTGACTGGTGGCTGTGGCTGAAGAGATGGAACAGCGTGGATACACCAGGTACTGAACGGTCTTCGGGACAGTTTGATCAAGTCAGGTAAGTAGTGAGGTCCGTCGGACTGTTGGGTTACAGGGGACTGGTTAGTGCAATGAAAGAGGTGTCTGGAAGATTTTAAAACTGCAAAGGAAGGTGACCTACCATGTACAAGTTTAGTGGCGCCTTGGTCAAGTACTTTTGAGTCCAGGAATTCGGACTGTAAGGCTGTCTGCAGAAGTCAGAGGCCTGGAGCTAAGTGGGTAAAAGAAATACATCTTTAGCATTGTGACGTTGAGATCGGACACAGTGCTATTAAGAGGTGAAAACTTGCTAAGGTGAGGGAGTGTCTGTCCGTTTTAAGCCGTGATGGTCTGCTGACCAGAGGGTATTTTGACTAGATAAGTTGTGAAACGCTAAATGCTAAGTGAAATGCACAGATCTCTAAGGACGTGTGGGCAGCCCAGTGGAATTGGTAGCCGATACCTAGACACGCAAATGATGCAAGTGCTTGATAGCAAGGATAATTAATGGTTTAGAAAAACACTCAGCAGTGGATTTCAAAAAGCTGTGCAATTGATAAAAATGGCCGATGTGTTTAGGTCACTAGGAGGTCAAGGTTTTACCAGTTAAAGCCTCATAATAAGGCTGGGTGCCTGTGGAAGGAGGATCGGGTGGATTACCTGTGTCCCAGGGTACGATGCGGCGTGTGGCGGCGGAAAGCTCTTCACCAGAATGAGCTGTGTCACTGTGAAAGGCTGGTGCGCATGTGCGGTAGATAAGTACTTAGCTACTCTTGCATTTCGCGCCTGTCACGGGGCTGTCTGTTCTGCGCATGTCAGAAAAAGGGGGAAAGCATCTATCGTCAAGGTGGTCAAGTAATGTAATTTCAGGAGAAATAAACACGCAATATTGCTGTAAAACGGAACGGTCTCTAGAACTGTTAGGCACCACTTTTACTCCAATGAGTAAGGCTGTGGCTAAGACCCTACTTGGTAGGCGATCACATTTTATGTCCCACTACATGCAGGCCATGTGGAAAAACTGTGGAGTGACTTGCAAGTTCTCTACTGCCTACCATCCCCAGACAAATGGGTTGGAAGAGAGGTTTAACCGTACTATGAAGAGCATGATAGGTGACTTAGAAGAAAGTGAGACCTTCTACTGCCATGCCTTCTATTTGCTTAGAGAAGTCCCTCAGGAGGGAGTTGGATTTAGTCATTTTGAGCTTCTCTATGGTCATCCAGTTAGAGGTCCATTGGCCCCAATTAAGGAGGGGTTGGAGAGTGCTCCTTCTCCCAAGCCAGTGAGAGTCACTGACTATGTGTTAGGTCTCCGAAGGAGAATGACAGAAGCATCTGTTAACTTAAAAGCAGGTCTGGCTCTGGTGAAGCATTGGCATGACCAGAAGGCCAACATGGTTGAGTTTACTCAAGACCAGCAAGTTTTAGTTATGGTTCCTGCAAGGCAGAGGGCCTTGCAGGACAAATGGATAGGACCCTTCAAGGTTGTGGGAAAATGTGGAGAGGTCAACTACCTGGTGGACTTGGGCAATCCTAAGGAGGCCCCCAGGGTATTTCACACCAACCGTCTAAAAGCATATGTCTCAAGACCAGAAGTGGGAGCTTTGCTTCTAGCTTCAGCTCAAGAGGAGGAAGAGGGTGAACCTCTACCTGATCTTCTCAGGGGACAACCTTTAGATGAGAAAATAGGAGTTAATCTATCTTCTAATCTGACACTGGAACAACAGGAGGAGTACAAGTTTCTGTTAAATCAGTTTGCCTCCCTGTTTTCACTATCACCAGGCTTGACCCTTTGGGGCCAGCATGATATTCTCACTGGTGACTGTTTACCTGTTAAAAGCAGAGGTTACAGGATGTCAGATAATGTCAGAACCCACATAAAGGAAGAGGTCAACAAGATGCTTGATCTCGGGGTAATATAACCCTCTACCAGTCCATGGTCTGGTCCAGTTGTGCTAGTGCCAAAGGCAGGATCAAGGAGTTGAGATTCTGTGTGGGCTATACAGCTCTAAATGCAGTCACTAAGACTGATGCCCAACCTTTACCTAGGACAGATGATCTGGTGGACAAACTTAGTTCAGCCAAGTACCTCAGTACATTTGACCTAACGTCAGACTATTGGCAAATAGCCCTGACAGACCATGCCAAGGAGAAAACTGCATTTTCAAACCCAGCAGGCCTCTACCAGTTTAAAGTAATGCCTTTTGGACTAAAGAATGCACCTGCAACATTCCAAAGGATGGTTAATCAAGTTCTGAATGGGATGGAGGACTTCTGCATGGCATACATGGATGACATTGCAGTGTTCAGCCCTACATGGAAAGAACATGTTGACCACTTAGGATATGTTTTGCAGGCTCTTGAGCAGGCCCATCTGACCATAAAGGCAAATAAAATGGCAAATTGGTCAGAGCAAAGTGGTCTACCTTGGACATGAGGTAGGAGGAGGTGAAATAAGGCCATTGCCTAGCAAAGTACAAGCTGTACAAGAATGGGGCACCCCTACTACTCAAACCCAAGTGAGAGCCTTCTTAGGTCTCACTGGTTATTATAGGAACTTCATACAAAACTATGGGTCCATAGCCTCTCCCTTGAATGTGGTGGTCTCCCCCAAATTTTCTAAAAAGGTTAGATGGAATGAGGAGTGCAATAAGGCATTTGAAGGACTTAAGAAAGCCCTTTGTCAAGCTCCAGTCTTAAGAGCTCCTGACTACAGCCAAACCTTGATTGTGCAAACAGATGCTTGCAATACAGGTATAGGTGCAGTTCTGAGTCAGCTGGGTGAGAAAGGTAGGGAGCACCCCATCTGCTTCATCAGCAGAAAGCTGAAGGAGCTAGAAACAAGGTGGACAACCATTGAAAGAAAATGTTTTGCTATTGTATGGCCACTGAAGAATTTTAGACCATACTTGTATGGATCTACCTTTGTAATTCAGACTGACCACCAACCCTTGAGAGGGTTCATGCAGATGAAGGGGGGAAATCCTAAATTGTTAAGATGGTCAATCAGCCTACAGGGGTTTGATTTTACCATTGAACACAGGACAGGGTGTATTCACCAAAATGCTGATCATCTCTCCAGAATGTTTGACCAACTGGAGTAGGGAGATTCATCCAGGGGTGGATTAAATCCTCCTGTCCCTTAGTCTGTGGGGGGGGGGGAGGGGGTGAGTGCTAGGGAAAATTCTCATAAATGTACGAATTCCCTTCACCTTAGAGTTAGAGACCCACAGCAACTTTGCTGGATTTTTGAGGACTTGATTTTTTTACCTGGAAAAAGAGTAATTTTTCCCCCACTCGTTCATGTATTTTACTCTTGTGTTCTTTGATTATGGAGTTTTAAGATAACTCCATAGGCATCTTTTCATGTGTGCTACACGGCACCCTCAGTGCAGGGATGTCTTTTCTTAGACTTCCCAAGGGCTTAAATACCTTCTCTGGGATAAACTACTGTTTCCCAGTGAATGTAAGATTAAATTGACATTACTAGTCTTGTTAAATTCCTAGACCCAGCCCATACTATCTTCCTATAGAGTGCTGGAGGGGTTACCTAGTATCACCTGTGTCTAGAAACTCATGTAGCAGTCAAATGCTACCCTTTTCTATCGAAATGGCTGGTTGCAGTGGTTTTAGAACAAACTAACATGATTTTTCCCTACCGCCAACACCGGTAGCTGAAAATCACGGGAGCCATGTTTTTCACGATGGCGCCTTAAGCCCCTTTGTTTAAACGGGTCCCGGTCTTCTTTTTTCACCATTTTTTGGAAAGGTCCTTCTAGTGTTTGTCTCTAGGGACCAGGTTTGGTCCCTTTGTTTCCATGCCTTTGGCAGGCTTCAGGACTGAAGACCGCCTCTGGCAACTGAGTGTCTTGGGTGGGCAGGAAGTGTGGGAGGTGCCCGAAACTCTGTGCTTAGACTCCTAGGAGACCCGAATGCACTCTGGTGTGATTGGCTGGCTTACTGTCCGCCAAGGACAGCCACCCTGCTGGGTGAGTGACAGCTAGGCTGGAATGAATGGGAGAAAACTGTTTAAAAGGCGAGTCTCCTGGACTGGAAAGCAGAGTCGACCACTGGAACGAAAGAACCGAAGACTAGCTGGAAGAGGACGGCTGCTACCACTCCTGGACTGTTGGTTTGCCCGTTGAAGCCCTGCTGCAGGTCCGAATTGCCAAGTTCATCTCGACAGAGAAGCCCCTTCAAGGAGGACTTCTTCCTTTGAGTTGGTGGGACCAATCAACTCGTAAGCCACATGGTTACCATTCTCGAATCTGGTTAGTATTAACTGGGGGAAGGACACCAGCTTGTGTGCTTGATGAACAGCTACTCGAACTGAAGTTACTCCATTTTGTCAGCGTTTTCTGACGATCCCGTGTAGTGCAGGAGTCACCTGACGTTCTCCCTTTTGTCCCCACGACTGAGGCTCAGGAACAGTGAGATCTGGAGGAACTGCCAGGAACCAACGTCTTCAGCTGCATCTTTTTCTCCATACTAAGGTACTAAGCCAACCCGATTGAGAGAACGCTTCTCTCGTGGTGATAGTTCGTGGAACTTTCCCAACTTGCAGGCCTAATCAGCTTGTGACCCAACATATGATTCTTTTTCGTACAACCTAATTCTGAGAACTTTGGCAAAGACTTTACCGTTTACTTCAAGAACTGCTCTTTTCCTTTCCAAGACACTAGTCCATTGATATAACTATTTGCACTGCCTAAGAAAGTATTTGTGATCGATTCTGCTAAATTGTGCCTTTTTGCTCCCATTTAAAGTAACAGAAATACCATTTTGCTCCTATTTCAGGGGAGCCTAATTTGTTCAGAAACATATTGGTTTGCTATTGAAGTGTGTTTGTGTATAATACTAAGTTACCTCATTCTAGTGAACATTTTCTAAATGATTGTGTAATAAATGAATAAGTGTGTTTTACCAAGACACCTTGAGTACAAGTGTCTACTTGAAACATTGCGATTGTAAGACCTCTGTGTAACCTCTTGTACTGCTCACATTCCCTCTTGAGATAAGCCTGGCTGCTCAGCTCGCTACGACAAAACTGTGTAGTATACAGACTTATTTTTGCTTACACCTGTGGCCCTAATTGTATGTGGTGATCCCAGAGGGTACTGCATGCAATTATGCCTAACGGTGAGGAGTTGAAACGCCAAGTGCCATTTACCATCCCATTGCAGTGCAAGGGTCCCCAGAAGTCCTCCCTCTTGTCCCCCGACTAAGGCCCAGGAACAGTGAGATCTGCAGGGCTGCACAGGAACAGAAGTCATCTGCTGCACTTTTCTTCAATCCAAAGGTACTGTAAAGTCTGAGAGAACTTACCTCTTGTGTAACTACACTTGTTCTCTGTTGGTGAGACTTGTAATTGCTCTGTAGAATTGCTGATAGCTTCTTTACCTCACAAGCCTAAACAGCTTGTGGCCCTACTTTGAATTCTTCTTTCTACAAAGACCTTTAAAACATTGTGCAAGACTTTGACTTACCTCTGAGAAGTGCTTCAGTTTCACCTAGACTTTTGCTCAATTTACTTTGGCTTAGCGTGGCTCCCTGAATGACTCTTCTTCCCTCTGTGAATGTGTTTGGTCTTCCTTCTAGGAAAGGGTTAGCTGAGTTTGCATTGGGGACTGGGAGGTTTACAAAAGTACTTACCTGCTTTGAGAATATTTGTGAGATCTCTTGTTATGTCATATTAATCTTTCCCCTTGACAAGGCGTCATGCCGGTAAACCACCTATTTGACTCTTGCACTCGTTTGTGCCGCCTCCCTGCAACATGGGGCAGGCGCCATGCTGGTAAAATGGATGGAATTGCTATCCCTGCACAAGACGCTTCCTGCACTTACCTAGACTATTGCATACCAGGGCTGTATTCACTGTACTGCACTAATTGTAACCGTAACTATATTATCAAGTTCAGCGCCAAGATGTCTGAGGGTGGTGTGCGCTTTACAAATAATAAAACAAACAAACTCTAGAGTGTATGTTTTGAAGTGTATTTGAGTGTTACTGTTATATTGCTCCCTTCTGAAGAAGGCTTATTCTAACTGAATGATAAATTAATAATTGTTTATTCAAGAAACCTTGTGTGTAAGTATTTATTTGAATACTTGTCACCGTGAATCTCTGTGTAACTCCCCTACAGCTCACATTGACCCCTCTTGAGACGAGCCTGGCTGCTCAACACGCTACCAACCTGTGTATTACAGACGTATACCAAAGATCGGTTTCTTATTTCCAGGCGGTCAGGGTTGTTGTAGTGCACCCAAAGGGTACTGCATACAATCTTGCCTAACAGGCATTAAGTATGCAAATTGTGCAAAAGTGCAAGCTGAAGCAAAGGTGCAGAAAGTGCAAGGCGTGGAAGATGTACAAACGTGCAAATTGTGCTAGTAGTGTACCTCCCCCTTAACAAATTCGTAGATTAATCTATTTCCTGAGAGGATTCCAATGCATGGCTAGTATATACTAGAATATGCTAGCTAAGCAAGCCTGCATAAAATAGTATGTGGTAATGTACACCTACCTACCTAACCGCCACAGAATTAATATAGGCCCTTGACAATTATGCTGTATGTGGCAAAACGATCAAAAAGTTCACAACAGATATTAGCCAGAAGATGCATACAAATACATAAAAACACATAAAATGCCCCTTCTTAAAACATTTGCATCAAATGTTAGCCCAAAAATACATAAGAGTTCATAAAAAAGGTTCCTAAAAACACATGAAATGTTGCTTGCTAAAAGAAAGTAATCAAAGTTGCGTTTAGTTTAATTAGAATTGCCTAAGAATTAGACAAAATTAGGTCAGAGCAAAGTTAGGGCATAGCAATGGGGTGTGTTCCAGTGGCATTAGCGGTAGTGATCGGCCGATCACAGTGCTGAATGTTGATCCCCTTTATTTCCACAGCTAATAGTGAGGGGTCATGTCAAGCAAAGTCTTTGCAGAGAAACCAGTGGATCCTGAAATGCGGTGCCCAGGGCGCGCCCGACTGGTTTAAGGGGCTGCCCAGTCCGTCACACACCCCCAGCCCCCCTTCACTGGCCCGCCCTCTGATCAAGGGACAAATGCTCAAAGTTAGAAATTGAGTGGATTGGTGTTTTCTTAGAGTGCCTCCCAGGTGGTCAAATCAGCCCAGATTAAACAAGGTCATGGCCTAGCCGCACAATGCCTGTCTGCCTGCCGCTCATTGTAATCTAGTGTGCAGTCAGATGTCAAATGTATAATGCAGCAATGACGTAATAATAGTGTGGATATTTAGCACAGTTATTTACCAGAGGCCGTGTGTGTCTTAGTCTTTGGGTCTGTGTTTGTAGGGGGAGAGGGTTTAAACTGCAGATCCCTCGTCCTCCGCCTCCACTGAGCGATGCCAAAGTCCTTCCCCCTCTCTCGGGACGATGACTATGCCACAAAATATGCTTTATCCCGCTTAATCCCTGATCCTAAGGCAATGACGAGGCACAGGCGTATCTTACCAGGGACTCCAACAGATCTGTGGCACCTTTTTTTAGGCAGTCAAGACCCTCTCGCCGAAGGCGGAGTGCGGCAGACCACTCTTACCCCACTATCTACTGCACTTGTTAGACTCAGGTCTGGTATTCAATTCCTTTAAAGTCCATTTAGCTACACTTTCTGCATACACTACATCACAAAGCAAGATCTGTTGGTGGACAATCCATTCATGAAAGCCTAGATGAAAGGAGTGAAAAGAATGTATCCCCCTATTGCAATGCCACCCCTGGGCTGGGACTTAAATATTTTCTTAAGTAAGCTCATGAGTCCTCCCTTCGAACCCATGCATAAGGCAAGCCTTGGAGATCTCACTTACAAAGTAGCTTTTCTTATAGCCATGACCTCCTATAAGAAGAGTAAGTGAGAGGACAGCGGGAGAGGTGTTGAGGGCCCCGCCTCTGCGAGACGCCGAACTCGGACCCGGCTCCCGGCGTAACACGCATCAAGGTCCGTAGTGCCCCTCAAGATCAGAGGGACTCCTACAGCGCACTCCGAGGGGGCCCGGACACCCAGGAAGAGCGGCACCGTAGGGGCACTGCTACACCCTGGGTGCGACGGCGCTCTGCGACAACATAGGGGCACCGGCACCGAGGCAGCGCGAATGAGGCGCTTCAGGGTAAGCCTTGAAAAAGTGAGCTTAGGCCTCAACGGAGGAGGTCGGGGAGAGAAAGAGCTTGCCACATAAGCCAATACAACGTGGTGGCCTTGGAGAAGGGCGCATCTTCCACACCCTCTTCTCCCCCTCCCCACCCCAACACCCCCCCCCCTTCCCTGCGAACATCACTCGAATCCTGCTGGGACACTGCCACACTTTTAGTAGCACTGGAACCGGCTGACCCGGGCTCCTCCATCACAGAGTGCCGGGGAGGGGGGCGAGGAACCATAGCTCTTCCTCCTCCTCCTTCAACTGGTGCAGGGGGGGCACGGTCTGCATAAATATCCACAACAGCAGCTCTCTTCTGGAACTGCGTGAAGAACTCGCACTCACTTCCTGCGGCGCCCCGGCCCATACCCCTGCTCAGTTCCTCTCCCCAACCAAAGGAGCATGGGGAACTATCACATCCTCCTCTTCACCAAGTTTGCCCCCCCGCCCCCTCTTCCTCGCTCATCAGCGGGAGCTCAAACTCCACCTGGACTTCAGCCTTTGGGGTCTCTACTACCACGAACCAAGGGGCCGCGGCACTTGGCCTGGGCCTCCACGAACACCAGAACCCGCAACCATCCCGGAACAGAGGCAAGGGGATCTAGAGGGCAGCGACCCCCTTCCCCAAGCAGGTGGCAAACCATCCAGGCTACCATAAGGTCTCTTCGGCAGTGGGGTGATCACCGGAGCCTGCAGCTTCGTCCCTAGCCCGGGCGTGGCTTGGGCCCTCGCCCCCTCCCTCAGAGAGTGGGCAGTGACTCTGCATACACCTAGAACAACGTAAACATCCTTCATTTACTTCCTGGGGCGCCCCGGCCCACATCCCCGCTCAATCGCTCTCCCCCAGCTTAAGGTTCGAGGGAGACTAGAGTATTGCTCTCTTTGCCAAAGGACTTATAACCTCCCTCCCCCCCTCACCGGACATCAGGAGGCCATAACCCACCTAAACCTCAGCGCTGTCTGCGGTGGACCTCTGCCTTCAGGTTCGCCACCTCAACGAATTCCAGGACCGTCGCGCCCCGCTCCAACCATTACTCTCTGGACTGAACTCGAACTGAAATTACTAGCACCGCCTCTCCCCTCCGAACCGGCATCATGACCAAACAAGCAGAAGCCGGGAAGAATGCGGACATTGCCACCATGCTTACGGCAGGCCGGGGAGTGGATTCGGACCTCCCTCCAGATGTCATCACTAGGGTCCATTTCGTCACCACAAAAGAGCCCATTTCAGCCATTAGCCGCTCGCACGATGACCTCTCCTTTCAGGGCTCGCCTCTCCAGATCTATCAAGACCTCTCACTCCTCACCCTCTAGAAGAGAAAAGCGCTCCGCCCCCTAGCCCTTTTCCTCCAAGAACGCCAGGTGCGGTATAGATGGCTATTTCCAACGGCCCTACAGTTTTCATATAATGGCACGCTCTGGAGAATCACCCATCTTGAAGATGCCAGTAAGATTATGCGGCCATCCTCACCCAAAGAGACCGCCTCACCGAACCCAGAGGCAGAGGGAAACCCGGAGGCCGCTCCCTCCCCGAAACCCAGGCAGTCCTCATGGTCTAGGGCACCGTCCCGGAACAGGAAGAGGTAGACAAGAATGGGGTCGCACTACATGTAACTTCGCCTCACACACTAACCGGGCACCCAGCCATCATCCCCGACCCAGCTGACAATCGTTGCTGACCACGGCGACGGGCTTTACTCGCGGCTCATGCCCATTCCAAGGTACGTTTCATCTCGTTGTCCTTAGAAGTCCGAACTACTTCTATTGACTTAATTGGCCCGGTTGGCCCGGGGTTTGGCCGAACTCACAATGTCGACCACCCTGCTAGTTAGTTATGGCCACCCGTTGGGGGCCTGTGTTAAAACCCCAAGAGCAGGACGACACACATCTAACCCTTACCCGTGATGGCGGCTAGTCTGCTAGTCTGCTCTTCTCTGATTTCCCGCCCCAGATTTCAGGGCGGGTGGGACTCTAGCCCAGGAACACCAGAACCTACAACTCCTCTAGCTCAACGTCAACGTGCTGAATTCCCCCACCAAGCGCAAGTCGATCTTACAGAAACTTCAAGATGAGGAGGCAGGGGTGGCGATGCTCCAAGAAACTCACCTTCTCCCGGCAGACTTCAGGCGACTCCGCTCCCGACTATATCCACATCAGTTTTTCGCCTCGGGAGGCTCCAAGAAGGGGGGGGCACTGCGATCCTCTTTAGGAAAGGCCTAAAACCCCAGGTCCTGGACTCAAAAACATGCCTAGAGGTCCGGTTCGTAGCAGTTAAATGCCTTCTACTAGGAGACCTCTATACCTTTTGTCTCAGTATATGCCCCTAACTCGAGGCAGGCAGTATTTTATGACTCACTGGGCGCCTCCCTCTCGGGCTTTATAGAAGGCCAGACGATAATTGGAGGGGATTTCAACAGAGTACCAGACCCCACCAGAGACAAGTCCTACCCCCCCCACCCCTGGAGACTTTACGCAGGCACTCAGCCTCCTTTGCCTTTTCAGAACCTTGGAGGTAGTAGACTCATGGCGGGTGCTCCACCCCTCCAGGAAGGATTACTCCTTTTACTCTTATGTCCATCGAACTTTCTCGAGAATTGACCTCCTCTTGACTTCCCCCCCCCCAAACTCTCGCTTATGCTAACGAGGTGACCATTGGCCCAAGGAGCCTATCCGACCATGCTCCAATGATTATCGAACTCCGAACCCACGACCCCAAGCGAGAGAGAGAGCATGGAGGCACCGATCACTGACGAGGTGGTTGAATAAGCCATCAAATCTCTTAAAACTCGGGGCCCGGGCGGGTTCTCCTCAAGATTCTACAAAATATTCCATCTCCAGCTGATCCCCCCCCCCTCCTGTGCCCCCTTTGGTAACACCAAATGCAGGAGTCTATCACGATCCTCCTACCCAAGCCAGGGCAAGACCCGAGGGACCCAGCTTCATACAGGCCAATTGCCCTGTTAAACATAGTCGCTAACTTATATTGCAAGATTCTTGCTAATTGTTTAGCCCATATTCTCCCTGACATAATTCATCCCGATCAACAGGCTTCGTGTTGAACAGAGCGGCAGGAGACAATATTCGTAGAATCCTGAATCTGGTGGACCTCGCCTCTCGAAACTCCCAGGGCCTCACACTCATGGCCCTAGACACCATTAAAGCATTTGACAGGGTGGATTGGTCATTCATGAGACTCACCCTAGAGGCCTTCGGCTTCGGCCCAACGTTTCAGACAATGGTACTGGCCAATTATAAAACCCCAAAAAACCCACCTGAGGATCAACGGGTTCCTATCAACCCCGATCCCCTTAACATGTGGGACAAGACAAGGCTGCCCACTGTTGCCCTTACTCTTTGCGCTAACGATGGAACCCTTTGTCCAGAAGATCAGGCTTAACAATCTCATCAAGGGCCCCCAGGTCGGCCCATCGCAACACAAAATTGCTCTTTATGCTGACGACGTGCTGCTCATGCTTTCAGAGGCCAGCTCTTCACTAAAGCACACCCTGGCTAGCTATGGGGAGGTCACCGGCTACGCAGTCAACTTCTCCAAATCGGTAGCCTTGGGCATCGGCCTCCCTCTGGAGAAACGAGAGGCGCTAACCAGGATGTGCCCAATCACATGGGAGAGACAGTCCATCCCTTACCTGGGAGTTCACATTTCAGCGAACCCAAAAGACACAAACCAGGCCAACTTCCACAGACTGTTACGGGAACTGGAAGGCGATCTGAAGTGCTGGTCAACACAGGAAATTTCATTGATGGGGCGCATAACAGCCTGCAAAATGAACTTGCTCCCTGACCTATAAACCTATCAGTACTCGGTGGGCCCTAAAGGATCCAGAGGACCCATGAGTGGGAAGCAGGGTAGGCGGGCCCGCGAGGTGGGGGTAACGAGGGGAGGGTGCCTGGGGCAGGGTGAGGGGGGGGGATACTTGAGTCAAAAGGAAATGTCGGAAAGAGGTGAGGTATGTATTGTAATGCTGTATGTTACTTGTCCTGCCTTGGTTTAAAATAAATGTTTTAAAAAAAAAAAGAAGAGTAAGTGAGCTCCAAGCATTGTCGGTTTCAGAGCCCTTTGTCACAACACATCAAAACAAGGTGGTCCTAAGAACACACCCACGGTTCACACGCTGCCAAATCAAGGGAATTCACCACTTCAACACCCCCCTCGCCCCGTGAGGCTAGGGAGGTGAGCCTGCCCTGCAACACCCTCCCTAGGGGTCGAGGCAAGTGTGACCTCACAGGAAAAGACTTCCCCCTTTGGGGACAAAGACTCCCGTTCCATGAGGAACTCCCTAGAGACGTCAACATCGCCTACATGTTATGTTCCACAGAAACACAATGAATTAGATGCCAGAATGTTACAGGCAAGAAACATGTCCCTTTAATTCTTTATATCCCATACTCTGGGATGAGTAGTTTAAATAATGGGCACCCAACGTACAGAAATGAGGCATTGTTGGCACAAGCCGGCGAATGTGAAACTTGCCTGAAGCGCGAGACGGGAATGCCGAGAAGGAACCCAAGGAGAGACTCTTGGACACCAGGGCTCGAGATGAGCATGAGAACCCTAGAGACAAGAGACACAGAGATGCACGCTCGGATGTAGTGTCGGGGGGCCAGCCGAGCACAAGAAATCTGTTGGACAGGAGCCCGAACGTAGGTGGTGGCAAGACCAAAGAAACACTGTGGTGGGCAGTCTGTCCCTCCATTGTCGCCGATACCACTGTGCATCAAAGGTCACAGAGCATCTTACACCTTGTCAATGAACAACAGTAACGCAGAAAGAAGAGAAAGCCAAAGGAGAAGCACAACGCTGAACTGTAGGCTATGACAGCAGGAGACCGGAGAAGAGGTCCCAAAGGAAAATGGTTACCGGAAGCCTTTCCCTGCATAATAGAAGGTAATGGGGAGAACCAATATAATGGGCTGCCAAGAAGCAATCAGTATGTAAAGCAAATAACTCAGTAAGTCATGAGATCAAGGTCCCCTTTGAGGAAATTATTTTAAACTACGAGGATATAAGAGAAAGGAAAAATACAGAGAAACAAATTGGGGATAACGATACCCTGGGATACATGGAGAGTCCCACGCCAATTTATACAAGAAGAGAATATACAATGGCGACATTACAGTGAATCAGAGTTTAGAAAAATCAGACCAGTAAAGCTAAACAGAGGTCAATAGGCCAAAGTAAACCACACCACAATTGGACAAGAGAAAAGCTGTTCTGACATAAGGAGCCCAAAAGGGAGTTCTGAAGATAAGGGAAAACTACAAACTGCACTTATACAGACTGATGCAAGACATCACAAGAGACTATTTGAGTAAAGAGCAGCACTAACCTCATGGCAAAAACACCCCCGCACCACCACAAGAGACACCTACCTACAGTAGCTAAACATTACAAGCAAGCCATCTCTAAAGCTAAAGCTGCCACATACAACTCCAGAATTGAGAAAGCGTACTCCCAATCTAAAGAGCTATTCACCATTTGTAATGAGCTGACCATTCCCCCTACCTCCTCACAACCCACAGAGAAAAACGAAACATGGTGTAATAACATTTAACATGCCGTGTTAAATTAAAATCACTTCAAAACAAAATCAAGACTCAATTTGATAAACTGCCTAAAATAATTCCTCCCACATCTCTGCCCCCGACCACTCCGCCAGTCGCAGACGCTACACAGGCCACAAACAAACCCACACCATTTGCCTTCAGGGAAGTAACTATCCCCGAAGTCCTACTGATCATTAAGCGCCCCAAACCATTGTTATGTAAAGGGGACACATGCCCGGCCAACCTAGTTAAAGACTGTGCGACACCTCTGCCCCATTTGTCACTACATTTATCAACGCCTCCTTCGCAAATAGCACCGTCCCGCTTGACCTCAAGGAAGCTTGGGTTCGGCCACTATTAAACAAACCCACCCTTGACCACGACTCCCCTAACAACTACCGTCCAATTACCACTGTGCCATTCCTGCTAATAAATACTAGACAAGGCTGCATATTTACAGATTCAGTCATACCTGGAAACTCACAACATTCTAGGTAAAAGACAGTCTGGCTTCCACCCTCGTCACGGCACAGAATCCGCCCTACTGGACCTTAAGAACCAATTACTCGAAGCTATGGACAAAGGCAAATCTTCACTTCTCCTACTCTTGGATCTTTCGGCAGCCTTTGACCTGGTTGACCACAAGGTCCTGTATAAACATCTCACTGGCACTGCTCACTTCTCCCAAGAAGCTATAGCCTGGATCACCTCCTTCTTGGAAGGCTGAGCTATGAGTGTCTTCTCTGACCATGCCTCAACCTCTCCATCCCCCAATGGATGCGGAGTGCCACAAGGATCCTGTACCTCCCCCACCCTATACAATCTATTCACTCTCCCACTCTTCAGCTACTTGGAAGAATTCGGCATAGCCTTTACCAACTATGCCGACACACAAATTCTTCTCCCCCTAACAGGGAACTATGTACAAGACCTCGACACCCTCGAGAGGACATATGCACGCATCCAGGCTTAGATGGCAGCCAATGGTCTTTGTCTAAACGGGGAATGAACAGAAATCCTACTGGTAGGTCCCAAAGAATCCCTAAACAAACTAAATGACAAATACAGTTCCTTCAGTATTGAGAACACGGTCATCAAACCCTCTACTGCAGTGAAAACTCTTGGTGTCTACCTGGACTCCACCTTATCAATGGACAGGCAAGTTAGCGCCATCTCATCCTCTGCTGCACTTACCACAAAAATCATAAATGCAGTAAAACCCCACCTGTCGCCAATTAATTGCCTTAACATTGCCAGAGCCACATTCGGCGCTAAACTCGATTACTGCAACATTCTACTCCTAGGCACCTCCAATAATAACATCAACAGACTACAAATTGCACAGAACAGCACCCTTAGAGCCGCCCTTAGCATCCCTAGGAGAGACCACATCTCCAAGGCAAGAAAAGATGCCCACTGGCTCCCAATCAAGGAACGCATAACATTCAAGGCCCTCACGATCACACACAAATTCCTCGCCCAGACCGCCCCAGTCCAACTATCAGAGAGAATACACCTGGCTCCAGCTGACAGACCAAGATGTGACCAATACTCCCACCTACTTTCAGCCCCAGCATTCAACAGAGCTAAAGCTGGCAGCACAAGTTTTGAAGTAGTAGCCCCAAAATCTTGGAATGCACTCCCACTCAGCCTAAGAAACGAAGAATCCCTCACAATATTCAGAAAGGTGCTAAAAACTAAACTATTCAACTAGACTACCCCATAATACAGTACAGTCCCCAACACTGCTCCTATGTAACCTATTTTCCTATGTAACCCTGGAACACCCCACCAACACGGCCGGCTAACTATATTTCTAAACCTGTATCTCTGCCTAAGAAATGTCTGTACTAATCTGTATTCACTGCCTCAAACATCTGTCATAACATGTATGAAGCAAACATTCTGTAACAGCGCCACGATGCCTGCGGGCCACTGGGTGCTTTATAAATCTAAAATAAATAAATGCATTTGAGTATTTCCTATTCGTGAAGGATCCTACAGACTGGCACTATAAGTACCCTCAGGAGAAGGGAGTCATTTGCCACCTATAAGTTAGTTTACATAGTGGTAGGGTCAGTTGGGGTCGTTTTTGGAGAGCTGAATTTTTGCTTTGGACAGTCACGACTGACGAACACCTTAGTTAGAAATATAGGCAGGGACCACCCAAAGAGACAGGGAAAGTTAGGCCTTATCCTACATAAATAAATAATATTGTGAACCGTGTCCTTGAATTGTCCGTGTCCTTCAGACCCGCTACAGCACCGAAGTTAATTTCTATGATTACAGGTAAGTAGTGTTTGTCTTATAAGCTTTTGTGTGGCAATACCTACCTGGAATGTGTATGGTACAATGTTCGTTCAGCCTCAGTTTCTTTTTTTTTTTTTTTTTTTTTGCTGCAGTTTTTTCAAAAAAACATCGAAAGATTATGGGGGTGAGGGCATATAAGGGGTAGGGTGGGGTGGTGTGTAGGGATAAATAGGGGAGGGAGGGATGGGGGAAACCCCACTAAATAAATAAAATGCAAGAATGTTTTTCAGCAAAAAGTGCAACGGGAAAAAAACGGTCAAAGATTGAACTTGGTGTGTAACTAAAGGCGTAGGTAGGTTGAAAACTTGTTAAGCTCAACAAATCGCCTCAGACGAGGCATCATGCTGCTGGTAACAGATCTGTTGCGGACTGCCAAAAAGAACTCTAGCGAACAGCCAGGTCGTCAAGTGTTTCCTTAAATAAGTGTATGCTTGTATACTTACTGTCTGTCCTAAATTATTGGTGTTGATCTGTGTGAACTCATTATAGTCCTAGACCACACTCTCACTTTTCCATCTTAAAACCTGTGTACCTCTGTTTCATAACAATCTCTGCACTATACTTCAAGACTACCTCCTATAATGTCCTAGCGTACCTTTTCAGCCACTCTACCTTTGAGAGTTTGGTTAGACCTTTGTGTAAACCTTGTCTGGTCCGCTAAAATTGGCTTCACAGAACTCATGACCAGAGTTGGTTCTGAAAAATCCTCTGAAAGTGCAATTTGCTTGTTTTATCCAGAAGATGCCTATGAGAGTACACCTGTTAAAATGCAGTATTTGTTCACCAGTTTCATCGGGTTTCATTTGTGTGAAAGGAAACTGGTGAAGCTATGCATAGTCTTGACTTCTGCTTGCCTTAGAAGGGCAGGGGCAGCCGTGTTCTGTAACAGTATAATGTAAACCTGTTAGCCACTCACAGTTTCCCAAAGTCAGGTTGCTGATCAAATTAAAACATAAGGAATATAATGTTGCACACCTAAGGGGGCATAAGAGGACGGAAGTGACTGCAAAATAACATTCTGGGCCTCATTACGAGGTTGAAGGTAGCCTTGCCTTGCCAAGGCTACCTCCAAACTCGCATCCGGGTCCGGCACCCGCGAATGGGCAATTACTGGGCTATTCCAGCCCAGCCGGACCCGGTAATTGCCCTTTTGCGGGTGCCGGGCCCGGTACATCTCCATTCCCATTGCGCCCTATAGGGCGCAATGGGAATGGGGAGGGTGGTAGCACCGGTACTGTTAATAACGGTACCGGTGCTACCATCATGTTCTGCTCGCGGGTGCCGGTACGACCACCAGGCCAGACCTGGTGGCTGCAAGGGCACCCGCTAGCAGAACTCGTAGTATGGCGGTACGGTAGCAACAGTGACGGTAGCGATACCGACACCGTTGTTGTCTTACCGCCATACTTGTAATGAGGCCCACTGACTTGTATAAATGGAATTGTGGTAGGGGTGCCACTGTTATTTAATTTATTTAATTGATGTTTTGTAGTATTGGGGCCTGAAGCTTGGCTCAAATTGGAGAGTTGGGATTTTTGCATAGAGTGGAAATTTCATGTTGTGACCATTCCCCTTGAGCCTTTACTGTTATAATAGATATTTAGGGGAGTCTGGGAGGATGGCTAGTCAGGTGATCACCATTACTGAGCTTTGCTCTCTACCTAATCTCTGCCTTTGTATCTTGCAGTGTTCATTTACTCCATGCCAGGGTACAAGTGCAGTATCAAGGAGAGGATGCTCTACTCAAGCTGCAAAAACCGTCTCTTAGACTCTGTCGAACAAGATCTACAATTGGAAATTGCTAAGAAGGTGATTCCTGTTTCCAAACCAGATCATTGATAAACATTGAAAGAATTAATGCTGATTTTATGTATTATTATAAGAGCAAACTATTGCCTTCCAAAGAGTTTCCCAGAGCCTGACAGAATTTGGCCAAAAATCTAATTATTAAAAATACGAACTCAGAAAAGAATGATAAAACAACCAGATTTAAGAACGAGGTAAAACGGAAGGGTCCCAAGACAGACCATTAGGTTGACGAGACGAAAGGAGGGCGAGATTAAGATAAATGGTTCAGATAAACCGGTGTTAGATAGGGCAGTAACGTTTCTCCTTGTTGCACTGTGCTTCAAGGAGCTTTCACTCGTGGGATGATATGAGCATAAGAGTGCAGGGTCTCCCCCTGGTTCTGAGTTCTTTTTAAATCTATAAATGTATTTTTTTATGCTGACTAGCATAACTGAAGTCTCCATACACAGTGGGTCAGCTAATTCAATTTAAAGCAAAAAATGCAATGAAGAAAAACGTAGAAACTGTTTTGGGTCACTGCAACAGGGACTCAGTGGTACTTAGTGTTAGGAAATGTTTTCATTTTCTGCTTCCCTCCCATAGACTTGCATGGGGCACCCTTTCTTTTTGCTTCATGTTTAACCCTTTCCTGACCTTTTGGTCTTCTGCTATACTTTCCTGTTTTGCTCATTTTTATGGGAAAACTGACCAGTCCCTAAGACTATCAGTACTGAGATACTGTCTTTGTGAATTCCTGTATTGTTACAATTGCACACATCCCCTTACAGTGAAGTGCAGTTAGGATAATTTGTGTCAGATATTTTTATAGAATAGCTTTTTGGTTACTTTTACAGTGAGCCTAAGAAAAGCTGTTGGCAGCTGTGGTACTTGTACCGCTTTTGATAGTTTAACCTTTTTTTAATAGTTTTACCGTTTTTTAAAGTTTTACAATTCTTTTGATATTTTTAACGTTTTGATACATTTTACTTGTGTACTTTTGCATTTACTGCAAATGGCTACTAAAGATGGCCCTGCCCCGAGGTATTTTGCTTGTTCTTTGCCCATATTGTTCTTTGTCCTTCTTCCTGCCTTCTCAGGTCAGAAAATAACTTGTATGGAAATCCCTTTCCTGGGGGAAGCTGTGACTTTGGCGGTTAGTGTGTGTGGCCAGAGGAAGGGGCTAAGACGGTCTTCTTCTAATCCGTATCAGTGGTGCTTGAGTGTCTGTTGCTGGGTAGATGTTGTGGCCAGTGGCTATCTATGGGAGGATAGCCACTAACTGTCGTGAACGGTGCAGATAAGTACCTTTGGTTATCTCAGCCTGAATCTTGGATAAACTGAGGGCTTCTGCAACTGTTCATCAGATTATCGTTGGAGACAAGACCTCTACAAAGAAGTGCAGTGCGCTGACGACCCCTGCAGCTGGCAGCTTCGACTCCCGTGCTGTCTGGTGAAGCCGTACTCCTCTGTCCTGATCTCAAGAAGGCCATTGTTGGTGCTTTGACGCCTTGACCGGTGGGAACAACCAGTCTCGACCCATACTTGAGGATCTGTGCTTGCTGCACCTTGGGAAGTGAGCCTGGACCAACCAGTAGACTGACCTCTCTCTCTCTTGGGCTACCTCCCTGTAGATGTCGCTGTTCCAAGCAGTGCCTTGGAACTTTGCGGTGCTTCAGCTGGTGCCAGAAGTTACCTGTTCCAGCATTTTCAACGTCTCACATTAAGGGAAGCTATGTTGGAGCTACTTCTGTGTTCACTGCTGGAAGACGGCTATCACTGCCTGACTGTGGTGACCTCCGTTGAACCTTGTCTTCATGTCCTAGGGGTGTCCTACAGCCGTCTGTCCTGCAGAAATCTTCCTTTCCACATTTGGGTGTCTAAAGGAAGCTGTCTGGTACCGATTCCTAAGTACCACAACCGACAAACAAAATCCTGCAACCAAAAGAAACCCCCTATAGTCCAAACGATCCTCACGAAAGGAACCAAGACAAGAGAACATTTCTGCAACAGGGGTTTGAAGCCTCCATACATGGTCTATGGAGAACTATGAAACGGGGGTAAATCTAAATATCTGGAGCTGCTCCCTCCTTGCCCTCTGATCTCCCATGGGTCACAAGAGTGTGAAGTCCGGCCCTAACTCACTCTTACCTGACCTTTGGTAGTCGAACCTGGTTCAAGGATCCCTCTGTAGGCCTTAACCTGTGTATTGGGATTGAGTTGACTACTTACCTGAACTTTATCTATGTGATGCTTATTAATCATAACTACTGGCATCGACAATCTCAATATAAACCTACCTGAAAAGTTCCTACTTTGGAGCTGGTGACTTTTGGGCATAACGCCACAAACCATTTTAGGATTAAACTTTCTCAGAGATAGGGGAGCTGTTCTGTGATTATTCTAAAGAGTTCTTTCTATTTCTATACATCTGAATACATCTGCATCTCACTGGCCGTTGAATCAAATATTATTCTATTTCTCTTAAGGGTGAAAGTATATATGCATTGTTGGTGTGATAATATTTGACTAGAGGTTTTACTTGCTTAGCGTGTAACCTAAAGGCTGTTACGAATCCTTTTATGTCGTCCGTTCTCCCCTGGTGGGGGTGGAGCCCTTTCCCATGAGGCCAGGGAGGTGAGGCCGTTACCCAATAGTCCCCCTGGGAGTGGTACTCAGCGGGAGAATCTCAGGGATGATGATCAGAGAAGAGTGTGGGGCCAGACAGACTTGGTATCCTCACCTTCTAACAATTGCAATTTAGCCACCTTTCAAACTACACCCAATTCACAACCTGCTGACACCACAACAAGGCAAACAAACTCATCCCTGCCCACAGACATTGAACTTGGCAACATGGCTCCTGAACTCCTAGAGTTCAGCCATCTATAATTAACTCCATAATGTATGGAAATGCTAAAGGAGGCCAGAAAGCCTAATACAAGGCACTATAATTACAAAAAGTGGAAACAATTTGTTATGGGGTGCGAGCAGAGCAATGTTCACCCCATTGAGTGCACACCTATCTGTAAGGTGTGCCCGTGCTCGACTGACCCTAAACGGCTGAAATGTGCCTCCTTAGAATTAAACAGCAACCTTTAGGTAACTTTGGAGAACCAGCACACTCTACCACGCATATGCCCTTGTCCTAAGAATCCAGGGATATTTTTACTGAAAATAAACACCAACTTGAGCCTTATTGAGCACTAATTAGTGTCTCCACTTATTTGTCTGGCGGGGTGAATACCAAAATGCACTCCCAAACCAGGGTGGCATGCAGCATCACTGCTTCTCCAGAAGTGCGGAAACCAACAAAAATGGAGAAAACAAACTTTGCTTAGCTTCACCCAGGGCTTACCACGCCTTTTTCTTGTCTGTGCCGACCACTCGGCAGGCAGCGGAGGAAAGCTCGGACCAACCGAAGTTGGCAAACCCAGAGCTAGGAATGCCTGCCAGCGCTGGTAGACCCTGCTCTTTCTGCTTGTCAGCAGCTTCCCCGCAGGGAAGATGGGCACAATACATGCTGGAAAGGCCTGCCAAAAGGGCCATGAACAATAAGTAGGGTGAAACAGAACCCTCTGCCTTCCACTCCCCTCAGCCCTGTGATGGGTGGGGACAAACTTTCCTCACCAGACTGGCCATCACTGATGAGATTGACAGAGAATCTTTGTCACCCCCCCCCCTACTGTCATTTCCTTACTCTGCAACTCCCTGGGAGGGAGACGGGGACAAAACAGGCAGAAAAGGCCTGCTGACACTTTTAGGGCACCACAAGGATCACAGAACCTGTCTTCTTACTCTGTTTTCTCAACAACCTCTCTCCCTCAGAAAACATGGCTCCAAACCTCCAGATGATAACATATGCACCCGTTCTCCAAGGGGAAATGGCTGCGAAACAGTTTAAATCTCCTCATAGTTTACAGGGACTCCCATGCTGTCCGCTATAAGCAAATACTCTGAGCCAGATGTGCACATGGGCATAAAAACCAAATGCTGTGCTCATTGAAGATGGGGGTATTTTATATATTTATTTCGGAGTGACAGACAAATATAGATTAGACGTTCAAGTACAGTGAACTAGCATACCAATAACATAACACACCTGTAGTTTAGTATGGTGACATACTGAACCCAAGTTTCACCTTGGGTATTTTACTAATGTACATTTTAAAGACAATACACATTTTCAATTACACGTATAGCAGCTCTGAGGTCCAGCATAAAACCCTGCATTGTGTTAAGTGTTTCATGTGCACGTTGTTACTACCTCCTTTTCCTGCTGGACTCGGGCCTGGTCTACAACTCACTGAAAGTACACCTAGCAGCAATAACATGCTATCCTGGTGGGCAGTCAGGGGTTAACGACTTCATGGACAGAGCCAAAAGGATTCCTCCATCTGTTGCGCACCCACGCCCTGGCTGGGATCTAAACTTATTCTTACAAAGGCTCATGGGAGCACCTTTTTAACCTATGCACAAAGCCACATTGAGAGTCCCTCTTATAAGATGTTATTTCTAATAGCTGTTACTATTAGGAGAGTAAACGAGCTACAAACATTATCAGGTTCAGAGCCTTTTGTCTCCATAGATGAACACAAAGTGCTTTCGAACACGCCCATGCTTCTCTCCTTAAAATAATGTCATATCAACCAGTCCATCGAACTACCATAAAGGGGGAAAAAGCACTATGCACACTAGATGTGCGTAGAGCAGTCATGTTCTACTTACACAAGACAAAATAGTGCGTAAATCATTCTTTCTCTTTCACTACTGCTGGAGGGGTTGACCCAGTTACCAAGGCCACCATTTCTAGATGGATTGTCAAGTGTATACAACTGTTATTAATTTACACAAAATATATATCCTTTCAAACCTAGAGCACATTTCACAGGCAGCATGGAAGCCACCCTAGTCTTTATTGCCAATGCGCCACTGACTGAAATTTGCAAGGCTGCAACTTGGAGTTCAGTTCCCACCTTCACACAACACCAAGTGTTGATATACAAGCAATATCAGATTCACAGGTGGGACAGGCAGTAATTCCACTGTCCCTGGTCACCCACCACCTGCCTCTGGTACTGCTTGCTAATCTATGCAAAACATATCCATCTAAGCAGATTCGCAAGCCCCAGAAGACAAATATTACTTACTAGTAATCGTCTTTCTGAGACTTGTATCTGCTTAGAATCACATGTGCCTGCCCTGCCTCCCACCCCCTCGAAGACAGCAGCGGGACGGACCCAAAAAGAAAAAAAAAGCATTGCATGCACAGCCCTTAAAAAGGACAGGCCAGAAAAGGAAACTATCTGAGGATGTACATACGTGAGGGATCATTGGTTAGAATATCCTTACAAATGTCCTGGGCTCAGCTGACACCTCAGGAAGAGACAGCGCTGAAGGTTCCCTTCTAAAAAAGACACTCTTTGCTCTGTGATTCTGGGTTTAAACCCGAGACACAGGCAGCACTAATCAACATGGCGATTGAGGAGTCAGTCCTGTTTGGGAAAGCCGTTGATGAACAACTCAAAGCAGCCAAGAAGGATCACGAGACCATAAAAACTCTGGGACAAATTACAAATAAACCTTATGTCCAAAGGGGTGTCTTTTAACACACGGTGCACTTTTAGAGACCAAAGCTTCAATCGTTCAAACCATCCAGGGCCTGGGGCATCTGGCTACTCCTTTCACAGTCCCCAGTCTCAAACTACCTCGTATCAATCCTATCAGCAAGGGGATTTCGCTGATGAAAGGGGTGAGGCAGATTTGCAGTCTCTAAAGTCAAGTCTAATGCACAGCTAAGTAAAAAAAATGGCATGGGCAACAGAGCAATAAGTCTTAGACTTGAGTAGTGAAGAGTTCAGTTAAGCACACACAGAGCACTCTTAATAGTACTCGCTAGACAGAATTCATTTAGGCTTTGGACGAACCCTTAGCGATTAAAAAAATAAATAAGGTAAGTATTACACTAGACATACTATTATATACACATCTTTGGGGATGCTCTGGCTATAATTTACTTTTAGACACAATACAATTCAAAAAAATCTGGACAACTGTGGTGTAGCAACGCTAGTTTTTAGGCAAAGTTTGTATACAGTACCCTCTGGGACCACTACACACAACTCTGACAACAGGTATAGGAAACACAGCCTTTGGTATAAGCTTGTACTAGAGTTTTGGTAGCGTGTTGAGCAGCCAGGCTTATCTCAAGAGGTGTCATGTGAGCTGTAGTGGAGTTACACAGAGATTCACAGTTACAAGTATTCAAATAAACTCTTACACTCGAGGTTTCTTGCATAAACAATTATTAATTTATCAGTCACTTAGAATAAGCCTTCTTCAGAAGGGAGCAATATAATAGTAACACTCAAATGCACTTCAATACTGTATACTCTTAATCTCTAAATCAGTAAAGACCCTTTTGGGATGGCCCAGAGACACCACCTAAACCCACAGGTGACTTCAATAGCTAGGGTGCTGGGGACATTAATATATTACTGTTGGCATTTAGAATACTCTAAGTTGGTAAAAGGTGAAGTTTATTAGAACAACAAGAGACCACAAATATTCTTAAGCAGGCAAATACTTTGGGATCCCTCGAAGAGTCATGCAATTCAATTGGCTAAGCCAAAGTCAGTGGGCAAAAGTCTTGTATAGGATGAAGCACTTCTGTTAAGTAAATGGAAAAGTCTTTGCACAAGTTCTTAAGAGTCTTTGATGAAAAGAAGAATCAAATGTAGGGCCACAAGCTAATTAGACTTGTGAGTTGTAGAAGTTGCAAGCACTCTACAGTAAGACGGAAGTTCTTTGAGTTTTTACAGAAGCTTAGAAATGAAGAAAATATGCAGCTAAGGACTTCAGTTCCTGTGCAGCTCTGCAGATCTCACTGTTCCTGGACCTCAATCGTGGAGCCAATAGGGAGGACGTCGGGTGACTCCTGCAATGCACTGGGATGGTCAAAACTTGCAACCGTCAAACTACACTTTCAGTAGCTGTTCAGTGTTTCAGCTCCTCGCGTCAACGGCAAATAGCAACACAGCGGTTCCTGGCTGTCGAGATAGACTTTCCTTGCTTCTGAGGTCCCGCACTCTGTTGAGGGGGCTCGGGCCCCCTCAAGAGGACTTGATTTTTAACCTGGAGAGAGTGCGCCCCTTTTTCCCACTCTCTCATATATCTTTGTAATTTTTAACACTGTTTCGTTTGGTTATAATAATAAATAATAATAATTTGGCACTTATATAGCACTACGAACCCTCAGGTATCTGAGCGCTGCTTATTATTACCCACGGTGTGTGGTGCTCATTCATCGACCTCGAAAAGGATGAAAGGCTGAGTTTGGCCTGCCAGGATTCGAACCTGCGTTAGCAAACTCTGCACGGGTGTCAGAGCGAGTGCTCTACTCGCTGTACCACTTGACCGGGTTATGGGGTCTGACAAACTCCATAGGCATCCTCTTTTACATTGTGTCACACAGCACCTTCAGTGCAGTGCCACAGGGAAGTCTTTCAGATTTCCCAAAGGTTTAAATACCTTCTCTTGGATAAACTACTGTTTCCACGAGCACTAAAGTGAAATTGACTTTACTTACAATTGTAACTTTCTAGACCCAGCACACACTATCTCACAATAGGGTGCTGAGGGGTTACCTAGTATCCCCTTTGTCTAGCTTCTCATGTAACATTTTTGTTAACCTTTTCTCACTGAATGGCTGGTGGCAGTGGTTTTGTTTTAACTACCGTGGTGTGCATTTACCGTCGGCTGGGTTTGCAGCTGCAGTAAAGCACCCCAGGGTGCCATTTTTGTCAAAATAGCCCCGATCTTCCTTTTTCGCCATTTCTTTGTGGAAAGATTTGAGATTTACTCTGCATGCCAAACCAGGTTTGGTCTCATTGTTCGCTTTGCCTTTGGCGGGATTCACAAGTGAAGTCTGCCTCTAGCTCCAGGGTGTCTGGGGTAGGCAGGAAATGAGGGAGGTGCCCGAAACACCCTGTGCTTAGTCTCCTAGGAGACCCAAATGCACTCTGTGGTGATTGACCGGCTGGCTGTCCGGCAAGTACAGCCACCCTGGTGGGTGACTGACAGCTAGGCTGGAATGAATGGGAGAGAACTGAATAAAAGGCGAGTCTTTTGGCTTGGAAGGCAGAGTCGACCAC
Organism: Ambystoma mexicanum; assembly: GCF_040938575.1. Taxonomy (NCBI): domain Eukaryota; kingdom Metazoa; phylum Chordata; class Amphibia; order Caudata; family Ambystomatidae; genus Ambystoma; species Ambystoma mexicanum. The sequence continues at coordinate 545,026,819 of NC_090923.1, read as the reverse complement.
TGGACGAAGGAACCGAAGAAGAACTTGAAGAGGACGCCTGCTGCAACTCCTGGACCGTTGGTTTGCCCGTTGAAGCCCTGCTGCAGTGCCGAAACACCAAAATTGCATCGATAGAGAATCCCCTGCAAGGACGACTTCTCCCCTTGAGTTGGTGGCACCAATCAACTCCAAAGTAAGTCACCTGGACATCCATCTCGGAGCTGGTTCAATTTCCACAGAGTTGCTGCTGGGAACCATATAGCCAGGGAGAGGAACACCAGATTGTGTGCATTGCTTTTAAGCTGGCCAAGAGCTCCAGGAAGATCCTCTGGACTCCCAGGAAGCAGGACTGACCGAGACCGAGCCCCCTCAACAAAGTGATGGACCCCAGAAGCATGGAAAGTCCATCTCAAGAGCCAGGAACCGCAGTGTTGCTATTTGCAGTAGACCGGAGGAGCTGAAACACTGAACAGCCACTCAAGGTGAAATTTGCCAGTTGCGAGTTTTGACCGTCCCAGTGCATTGCAGGATTCCCCCCCCACCCCCCCCCCCCCCCCCCAACGTCGTGCATCCTTCTTGTCCCCTGACTGAAGCCCAGGAACAGTGAGAGCTGCACAGGGACAGGAGTCAACTGCTTTATCTTTTCTTAATTTCTAAGGTACTGTACAAGGTCTAAGAGAACTTACCTCTTGCTGTAGAGTTGCTTGCATCTTCTACCACTCACAAGTATAATCAGCTTGAGGCTCTACATTTGATTCTTCTTTTCTTCAAATACTTCTAAAACATTGTGCAAATACTTTTGCCTACCAGAGGTGCTTCACCCTACATAAGACTTTTGCCCATTGACTTTGGTTTAGCCTATTGTACTGAATTACTCTTTCTGGGGGCATCCAAATGTATTTGCCTTCTTAAGAATAATTGTGGTCTCTTGTATGTTCTGAATAATCTTTTCCTTTGACTTATTACTATATGATCCTAAATGCAACAGTGGTATATTAATGTCCCCAGCACCCTAACAATTTAAGTCACCTGAGGGTGTAGGTAGTGTCTGTGGGCCATCCGAAAAGGGTATCTACTGATTTAGAGATATTAAGAGTGTGTATTTTAGTGTTACTATTATATTGCTCCCTTCTGATGAAGACCTATTCTAACTGACTGATAAATTAATAATTGTTTATTCAAGAAACCTTGAGTGTAAGAGTTTATTTGAATACTTGTAACTGTAAATCTCTGTGTAACTCCACTACAGCTCACATTGTCCCCGTCTTGAGATAAGCCTGGCTGCTCAACACGCTACCAAAACTGCATAGTACAAGCTTATACCAAAGGTTGGGTTACCTATACCTGTAGTCAGAGTTGTTTGTAGTGTTTCCAGAGGGTACTGCATACAAACTTTGCCTAACACTGTCACGGCTGCAGACAAGAACACTGTCAAAGAACAAGGTCTATTCCAAGGCCTCAATGCATTGCACTGGGACACAGACCTGCAGAATCACTACCAAAGGTTTGGAGTCGATGCAGAAACGATCCATGACCCCATTTAAACATGGAGATGAATCGCATCCACAGGTTTTGAGGAGGACTGCGTTGCACTTAGTCTTTCTTTCTACATACTTTTATTTGACATATAAAGTCATTACATAAAAACATTAAACCAAACGCTATAAAAATGCACCACATAAAAACAACATAATCGACAGGAGTATTTGGGCAATTCAGTTTTGTCGGGAAAATAAAATATGTTTATTACACAACTTTAAAGTGCATCCCATAGAGGAGAGCCCTGCTCGCAGCCTCTACGGTTCCAATTAATTCAATGTATTTCAGGTGCTATTTAATTAGCTTCCTCTTTAGCAGCCATGATCTATGAGTATATCTAGCTACTGCAAAAACTACAGCTTGATGGGTACTTTGTCTTGGATATCTCTTATTCGAGGGAGATTGGGTCCTCCGACGTATTCCATATCTATGACAGTAATCGCCACAGCTGTGCTGCTTCGGAAAATCTTTCTGCATCCTGCGTCGATGATGTCGATACACTGTCTTCGAGGGACTCTGTCGAGCCGACGTCACTGGATGTTATAAGTAAGATGCACGACGCCCGTAGCCTCCGTTCCGTTTTTTCCGCGAACGTGTTCGCTTCAGAGATCTCGGCGCGCCTCGATTCTACTGAATCCTGTTCTTTCGGTTCTTCAAACCTGTTTCTTCATTGCTATCGATATGTCTTCGGCTTCTTCCACCCCGCGGTCCGGGTTTAAGAAGTGTCGGGTGTGCGGATCCAAGATGTCGCTGATGGATACGCACAACGCTTGCCTCTGGTGCCTCGGGGAAGACCATGATATGGTCGACTGTGTCGACTGCCAATCGCTCACATCGAAGGCCTTGCGGGAGCGTAAGAAGCTGTCGATCGGTAAGGTAGCCAAGCCCCGGAAGTCGCGTTCCACTGGTCTTTTGACGGACGATTCGAGGGGCGACTCTCCGCATCGTCGTCGTGAGTCTGGGGGTTCTTGGTCTGGGAGTCGGTCCTGCCATTCCTCTGCCTCTTCGAGGCACTCCAGGAAGCACCGTCACAGGTCGCCTTCCCCGTCCTCTTCCGAGGACTCCACCCGTCGGCGGGTTGCTTGTCCCAACAAGCATTCCACTCCTGAGGAATTGGATTCCTTCCGAAAGGAGATGTTGGTGATTTTTCAATCGCAGGTCTCCGGTCCGTCCACGCTGTCTGAGGACGCCGGTCGTGGCCGTGCTAGAGACACCGCTCGTACGCCTTCGGGCTCGAGCAGTCGTCGCGACCACCTGGGTGCCTTTGTGGTCCCGGTCGGACAAGGATGGTCGCTCTAGACATGCCAGTGCCAGGTGCCGGTCCTCGACGCCCTCGAGACCGCGAGAACCTGTGAAGTCTTCAAGGAAAACATCGACACCGGCGGCGCCGAGGTAGTCGACGGACTCTCTCGAGGCCCCACCTCCGAGGAAGTCGTCGGCGCCCAGGCTGTCGAGAAACCCGCTCGGGGCTCCGCCCTCGAGGCCTGTGTCGACGCCGTCGAAGCTGTCGGCGCCACGCTCAAATAACGATTCCGTCGACGCCTTTTGAGGCGGCTTTGTCGGAGGTACCCCATAGCACGGTGGCACCCCCCAGAAAGGCGCTGGCCAAGGCTAAACATGTCTTTGTGCCTTTTTCTGTACCCTCCTTCCAGCCTATGGATTTTATTTCTGAGGTGGATGAGGGGTCTGAGGAAGGTGAGGTTCCTGCAGAGGTTCATGATGACCTTGTTTCTGGTCATAGTCAACTTGAGGACCTGCGTCAGTCGCTGCACGACGCCAGTGGTCTAGACACCTCTCCGGAGGTGGAGTTTGGTCGGCCGGAGCCTGGCACGCATACCGAATCCTCATACCGGCGCCTCATGTCGAGGGTCACGGATTACCTGGGGTGGTCTGCCCCCCCTGGGGATTTTCAGCAGGATGACCTGACTGATATCCTGGACCAAGGTCCTCCAACTGACCCGGTGCTGCCATTCCATATGGCCTTACAGAGAAGGGTGGCTGCGTCTTGGACTGCTCCGGAAAGTCTCCCGGCAGTGAGCTAGTCCTTGCCGAGGAAATATCGACCAGCCAGTGGCGAGGCGACCCCTGCTACTTGACCACGCACCTTACTCCAGAGAGTTTGGTGGTGCAGGCGGCTACGGCCCCGGCAAAGCAGACGTCGTACCCTACCATCCCTCCTGATAGGGACGACAAACGTTTTGACGACTGGGCGAAGAAGGGATTTTCTTCTGGGGGTATGGCGCTTCAGGCTGCCAACTCTGTTTGTGCCTTGTCTCGTTTCACGCACACTCTGTGGAACTGTATTTCCCTAGCGGCTGATCATATTCCCGAAGGAACGGGATGGTTTCCTTGCTATCGTGCAGGATGGCAAGGATGCAATGTGTGAATCCATTCAGTCGGGTCTGGACATGGTTGATTGCGTCAGCCGGTCCATGGCGGCTAGCACCGTAATACGCAGGTTTGCGTGGTTGCGGAAGTCGGGTTTTGCTCCTGATGTGCAAGCCCGGCTCCTCAACATGCCCTTTGATGGTGACCATCTTTTTGGCAGCAAGGCTGATGAGAATCTTGAGCGGTTGCAGACCTCCAAAGCTGCAGCAAAGTCATTGGGCGCTGCAGTTCGCCAATCTCCGCCTTTTCGTCCTAGGGGACAGCAATGGAGGTGGAGGTTCCTTTCGATATTACTCGTCCTTTAGTAAATCGAGAGGAGCTGCGAGTCAAAGGGGCAACTGGAGGAGTGCCAGAGGTGGAAAACAAGGTACTAGAGGTGCCAAGGCCGCGCAAGCAGTTGCCACTTTGCTCTCAGGCACTGCCACAGCCGTTTCAGCTCAGTCATGAGGCCTATGCTTCTCCGGTTGCAGGTAGGCTGGCGCAGCATCTTGTTGAGTGGCGTGCCATTACTTCGGATGTGTGGGTTCTAGAGATCATAGCCCACGGCTACTGTCTTCCTTTCCGGCAGAGGCCTCACGACAATCCACCAGGGAATCTCACTTTGAAGAGTCTGAATCCGCTCCTTGCGCAGGAAATTCAATCCCTGCTGGAGAAAGGCGCCATAGAACTGGTGCCTGTACCGGAGAGGAACAAGGGATGGTATTCCCCTTATTTTTTGATTTCGAAGAAAGACTGAGAATTGAGACCCTTCATGGACTTGCGCGGTTTGAACAAGCTCCTCAGGAAGGGCAAGTTCAAGATGGTTACTCTTTCAAGTCCTCCAGGCCCTTCAACTTCAGGACTGGTTGCTGTCTCTCAACCTCAAGGACGCTTTTTTTCATGCACCGATCCATCCCAAGCACAAGAAGTACCTGAGGCCAGCAGTTGGCGATTCGCACTTTCAGTTTCGGGTCCTGCCGTTCGGATTGACCTCCGCCCGAGGGTTTTCACCAAGCTGGTGGTGACGGCGTATCTCAGGAAAGGGGGGATTCACGTCTACCCCTACCTGGACGATTGGTTGATCAGAGCGTGCTCTCCCAAGCAAGTCCTGGATCATCTGTCAGTCACCTGCCACTCCCTTCACAAGCTGGGCTTCTCCCTGTACTTAAAGAAGTCTCACTTGATGCCAACTCAGTGGCTCCAGTACATCGGAGCAGTGCTCGACACGTCCCTGGGGCAGTGTGTTCCTCCCCAGGTGAGAGCTCTCCACATTCAGCACATGGTGCACAAGTTTCAACATGCCCAGAGTCTCCCAGCGTTCGAGTTCTTGAGGTTGCTCGGCCTCATGGCATCCTGCATTCTTCTGGTGCCAGATGCCAGGTTGCGGATGAGATCTTTGTAATGGGCTCTCAAGCTCCAGTGGTCACAGTCCTCCGGCAGGATGTTGGACCTCGTTCAGGTGCCGCCCTCGGTCGCCCAGGACCTTCTGTGGTGGGCCGTCGAAGGCAATCTGATGAGGGGGGCTCTGTTTTGGCTGCCCTGGCCGGAGGTGACGATCGTGACGGACGCGTCCCTCACGGGATGGGGAGCTCATGCCAACGAGCTGACAGTCAGCGGTCGTTGGTCTCTGGAGTCCAGACTCCATATCAATCTGTTGGAGCTGAGGGCCGTCAGGCTTGCCCTGAAGGCTTTTCTGCCGACTGTGCGAGGAAAGAATGTCCTGATTCTGACGGATAACAGTGGCCATGCACTACCTCAACAAAAAGGGGGGGGGGCAGGGTCACTTCCTCTGTGCAGGGAGGCGATGCAGCTCTGGTTCTGGGCCATCCAGCAGCAAATTTCGATCTCAGCAGTTCATCTGGCCGGAGACGAAAAAGAGACAGCGGTCGCTCTGAGCAGGCAGAGTGCGATCTCTCACGAGTGGGAGTTGGCTGAGGAGATTCTCCTGGAGATCTTCACCCTTTGGGAGACCCCTCAAGTGGATCTCTTCGCCTCCAGTGTCAACCGGAAGTGCGAAAGGTTCTGCTTGCGGGAATTTCCTCCAAGAGGAGCATTGGGAGACGCATTCGTGGTGGAGTGGTCCTTCCCACTGCTGTACGCGTTTCCTCCAGTCACTCCAGTCATCATCATCCCGCACGTGCTGCGGAGGTTACGGAGGTTTGGTTCCCGGATGATCCTCATTGCTCCGGCATGGGCCCGGAGGATGTGGTACACGGACCTTCTTGACTTGTCCATCTGCCCTCCACGTCGTCTTCCCTACCGAGATGATCTGCTCTCACGGGATGTGGGGGGTCAGGTTCTCCATCCAGAGGTCAGATCCCTCAACCTTCACGCTTGGCTTCTGAAAGGTTGAGGTATAAGGATTGGGACCTCCCTGAGGATGTAATGGAGGTGTTGCTTTCGGCCAGACAGCCGGAAACAAAGTCCCTGTACCGTTGCCGTTGGAGAAAGTTCTGCGACTGGTGCAGGGTTAAGAATGTGGATCCTTTTTCATGTGACATTCCTGTGGTTCTGTCTTTTTTGCTTTCTTTAGCCCACAGGGGCTTGCAAGTGGGTACCATTAAAGGTTACCTGGCGGCGCTGTCCATATTTAAGCGCTCGTCTGAGAAGTGTTCTTATTTTAAAATCCCTTTAATTTCTCAGTTTCTGAAAAAGGGTGGGATTTGAACCTTGTTCTCAAGTTTCTAATGGGTGCTCCATTTGAGCCTTTACATTCTTGTCCTTTGAGACTGTTGACCCTGAAAACTGTGTTTTTAGTTGCGGTTACTTCCGCACGCAGAGTGAGTGAGTTACAGGCACTGTCTGTTAAGCCACCATTCACTGTGTTTCATAACGACAGGGTTGTCCTTACAGTTCGTCCTTCTTTTCTTCCGAAAGTTGTGTTGGATTTTCATTTGAGCCAGAAAGTCATTCTTCCGGCATTTTATCCTCCTCCGCATCCTGGTAAGGATGAGGAGAGGCTCCATAGGTTAGATCCTAGGAGAGCTTTAAGTTTCTACATTTCACGCGTGTCCCGGGTCAGAGTGGACGATCAGCTCTTTATTGGTTACCCTGGAAGGCGTTTGGGACAAGCTGTGACTAAGCAGACTTTGTCTAGATGGATTATCTTGGCAATTTCTGAATGTTACCGCCTGGCAGGTAAGGACCCTCCAGTTGGCTTACGGGCCCATTCGACTAGGGGTATGGCTGCCTCTACTGCCCTGCAGAGGGGTGTTCCTATTCGTAACATCTGTGAAGCAGCCACTTGGGCGATCCTTTTCTCTGCAATTTGATTGGGCATTCTAAATTTGTATATTCTAAATTCTTTTCCCACCTCCTTATGTTGGGAGTCTGTCATAGATATGGAATACGTCGGAGGACCCAATCCCCTCGAAGAACAAGTTACTCTCTTACCTCGTAACGTTCTTTCGATGGGATGGTCCGACAACGTATTCCATATCGCTCCCTCCCTGCCTTTCCCGCTACAGAATTTGTTATGTGATCGCAGCTTACGTTTCCGCATGGCTTTCTGTGGTCATACTGGCAGTAGATTGGTGCCACACGTTCTGGGAAAAACTACAACTGAGGCTACGGGCATCGTGCGTCCTACTTATAACATCTGGTGACGTCGGCTCGACGGAGGCCCTCGAGGACAGCGTATCGACGTCATTGACGCAGGACGCACACGCAAAAGGTTTTCCGAAGCAGCACAGCTCTGGTGATTACTGTCATAGATTTGGAATACGTCGTCGTTGTTCTTCCCGCTTCTCTCAGCACAGGCTTTAAGTATGCTTTCCTCAAGTGTTTTGTTTTCTCGCATAACAAAAAAAGTGTCATAGTTTCTACTTCTTCCCCGCCCTCCCCCCCACACCTTATACACTTATCAGAGTTCGATTCTTTCCAATTGGTCATAAAACTTGCCACTTGGAGGGTCTTCAATCTCACTTGGACATAAGAGAGATTTCTCATAAGGAGGAGAGATATCATCTTGGTAGTGTTTCCTGCCCAGCGACCAAAGTTCGAGATATGCCGGGCGCAGTTTTAGCTTACTCGCATTTGGTCCCTAGTTTTTTCTATAGCATGTGACCTTATCTCCTTTCTAATGCCCGGTAACTGGTCTTGGGGGTTCTCCCATAGGCTAACACCATCCAATTCCCGGAGTGTCTTCTTTACATGATGGACCCACTTTAGAGATCACCCTCTCCAAGGACATTACATGGCTTAATGCTTCTCTGTATACCGCCAGACCCTCCTGTTTCCACAGCCATAATAAGACAGGGCCTAGCGACGCCAGGGAAGCCACTGAAGTTACCTCCAACTGTAGAACCAAAAATGCATATGGGGCACATTTAGTTAGGAGAACAAGTTTTTTTTCAGGAATTTAGCCTCAATTGAGGACAATTTTTCCACTTTTCCATGCCCCCGCAGTTCATCCTGTATAAGGCGGCTGGCACTGCCTGTTTTCCATGCAAATCTAGCAGTGGGGTGATTGCGCCACGGCTATGCCTTGCATGGAATGCAACTATAGACGTCACCCCCCCCCGCCCGAACCTAACAAGTGTGGTTGCAGAACGATTCACTTGAGCAGCCCACCCCTCCTGTCTCGTCGAACCGGATCCCCAAGTAATCAAACTCTTTAACCTGCTCTAATTGATTTCCTTTCACCCCCAAGTTTAAGGATCTACTTTTCGCGAACCTAGGCCTGAACACCATAGCTTTTGTTTTATCAGTGTTCAGGTGCAGCTCCAATTCATTGCACTTTTGTACAAACAATACCAGTGATTTGGCCAGCCGTTGCCGGCTTGTTTCCAGGATTACTGTATCATCTGCGTAAAACCGAGCAGGTATTTTATCCTTATAAAATTTGGGACAATCCTGGGATTCTGTAAGCAGAAAATCTATAATTTCCTGCATTGCCGGGTTGTTTCCAGGATTACTGTATCATCTGCGTAAAACAGAGCAGGTATTTTATCCTTATAAAATTTGGGACAATCCTGGGATTCTGTAAGCAGAAAATCTATAATTTCCTGCATATATAGATTAAATAAAATGGGTGCCATAGGGCGCACTGTACCTGATTCACATTCGTACAGAAACTCTGACCAAGCATTCAGTTCAAACGTTTCCTTTTTATTTTCGGGCCAAGAAGTGCAACATTTTGACACCAGTCAAATTGACTTGCTTGCAAAAGCAAACTGCAGGGTCTTCAGTGGCAGTGTCCTCAAGGCCACAAGTAGGAATACAAGCACACTATTCCCAGACACCACAGTCACTTCAGCATTCCAGGCTAAAGAGTGAGAAGAATTGTCCTCCTCCTCGGATCATATTAAGTAAGTTTTAGAGAAAGAGATGAAAGCTGAAGAGGCTGATACGGAGGCCCCTCCTATTCCGCATGTACCCCTTTGGATAAAATGTCCAAAATGGCAACCTTCCTTCAGGAAAGGCCTGACATCAAGCAATAGCTTCCAATGGAGATACACACCGAGACACCTCCTAATGTAGCTTGTAGAGATTTTAAACATCCAGATGACCTATAAAAGGAAGATGAAGTTACATAGTGTGAGATATCTGAGGTGGCAGATGACCCGGTGGATCCAAAGGTTTACCCATGGATCCTGCAGACAATAGTGAATCACAACTTGCAAATGCACCGACAAAAGATTGGGGTGGTTACACAGCCTACTTTTTAAATGCCATTAAATAACGAATTAACATGCCCATGAAAATGCCTGCATTTACAAGGGCTAGTAACATGCAAATTAAGTATAAGCCTGTACCATGTGATGCTGCTTATATTGGGAGCAGAGGGATGATTCACAATACAGACTCTCTAGTCATTCGAGCGCGGAAAAGATGCAAGACCCCACTTTCGGCCTCGGAGCAACCACCCAGAGAGCAAAAGTAAAATTATATACATCAGAGGGTACACTTTTGTTACCTTGGCAGCTTATAGTGTACATTGCCCCAATGCCCCATCATAATTGAGTACATTGTAATAACCTACAATATCTAATAAGGTATGGCAGCCTCCCTGCAGGAGAGCATTAAAGCCAAAGATCAAGGTCAACTATCTGCAAATGCAATAATAAATAATGTTCTTAATGCTGCAGCAAAAGCATGCCAGCAAGTTGCAGGGTTGACTTCAGTACATGGGATTCCATCTAGTGTTTCTTGAATTGGAGTGATGCTCAAAAAAGAATTGCAACCCCTTGGTTTTGGTCCCGCTTGTTGCGTAGTATTGCTTTGGAATTGCTCAGTGTGCCATCCTTTTCTCATCGATGGCTAATAAGTGTATCTCTTGTAGAAACACTATTGATGCATGTAAATCCCCTAGCTGTTTTTATATAGACCAGCGTTTTATTGGTGAGTTCAGACCCTGTGTGTTTAATGTTACAATATTTATTTCAGCCATTACCAATCGTGTGTCCTCTTCTATTTCGTGTCCATCCTATGCCATTTGTTTTACCCCTTGGTATGTATTGAGTCATGAGTTACACTCTCTGTACTTTAAAAAACTGAATTCAACCCCCCCCCCCCAACATTCGTGCTTTCCATGCACTTTAACTCTAACCGTTGTTTGGTCCATGTACCTAGACCACAATGGCTTTCATCCGTGCCTTCTTTCTTGTTTGTCCTGGATAAACCTGTGTTCCGAGACTTTCTCTGGAAGTGAGTCCAATGAGCCCGTAGCATCATCTGTGCTCATCAAGTCTGTCTCCTCCTCTTTCGTGATGTGATATGTCTTGTCCTGGTACTCTAATCGTATCCCACAGGGGAAGGTCCATCTGTACCTAGCTCCTTTATCCCGCAGCCAGCTGGTCGCCATTCAAAGTTGTTTCCGTCTCTGGAGCGTAGCCTGTGCCATGTCCTTGTAGAAAGTGATACGTATATCTTTGTATTTTAATGATTCCATCCCCCTTACCGCCTTCATTATTCGTTCTTTCACTTGATAAAAATGCAATCACGTGATCACGTCAGGGGTCAGATTATTTTTCTGTTGATTGGCATTGTATATCATGTGTGTCCTATCCAGGACAATCGATTCAGTGCCTGTGTCATCCAACACCTGAAGGAATAGTGCTTTGACATATTCTTGTAGGGCCGTTTCTGGTATTGTTGTCGGTATACCTCCAAGTCTGATGTTATTTCTCTGCAATCTATTTTCGCTGTCCTCTTGTCTGGCCACCACCCAGTCCATCTGTTGCTCCACTGCTTCCATACGTTTGGCTAATTCTCCTAGCTCATGTCCTTGTTCACACAGTGCTGTTTCTGGTTCCTCTACCCTATGTTCGATTGTGGACACCGGTTTTGTCAGTTCCGTGATGGATTTGGTGTTCTGTGATGGATTTGGTGTGGCCTATGGCGCCGTCATAGATTTCTTTTCTAATCTCAGCCAGCATGTCTTGTAGATCAGATCATCTCATAGGTGGATCTTCAGTGTCTGCTGTCCAGTCTGGGTTCGCTGGTGAGTGGATTTGCGCCGGAATTTGTATTTGCTTCTTCAACTCTTGGGTTTGCATCATGGCTCTTATGTCCCCAGATATAGGACCCTTGGTTTTGCCCGCGTTCTTCGCCATCCTATTCAAGGGGTGCCTGTCTTCCACTCTTATCTTTTTTTCCCGGTTCAGGCTTCTGTTACCTTCCTCCTTTGTTGTGCACAAGTTCCGGGAGTTCCGGGTAACTGTGCTTGTTTCGCTTCTCAGACTCCTCTTCTAGAGTCGTGGGGGCAGGGTTTCCTTTTGTTTTGTCCAGTCAATGCCTCTGGTGTCGGGGTATCTAATTCTTGCCTCCCGAGAGTATATGAGGCGGTACACTCGCTCACATGTAATTATGTTGTGCCTGCCGTGTATCCTGTGGCTGGTTCTGCTTGTAGGCGACAGAGATATCTCTTTACAAGCTTTTGCATTGCTTCCTACCTTTGTTGGTCTTGTCACTGTTCTTGGGCCTCGCTTTCTGAGGGGCTCAGTGTTTAATGCTTGTCTTGCCCTCGGATCCCCCTCCTGGTGTCTCTGGGAGCCCCCTAAATATGGTTCAAGCTTTGCTTCTGGTGCATTGTATCTTGTTAGGGGGTTCCCTGATCATGAGGCTGGTCACCCGTGGGAATGGCAATCTCTAGTTTTGCTCTTGCTCTTTGAAAACGCATTTGTATGTAGAGCATTCGCCGTGTATCTTGAGGCTGCATCCACCTGAGGTTCAGGAAACAGGCCGTTTCCTTCCCCACCTCTGGTTTACCTCTCAGGTAGCAGGCTCTTATTACTGCATTGTGGTCGTGCTTCTGATGTCTTTGTGTTGCCCTTATCTCTTATCCGCTTTGCTCTGTCTCTGCACCTTTGGATTTGTTCTGTTCTTTTCTCGGGCATTCAACCGGAGTTCTCATATTTCGTTTCCTGGTGCGTCATGTGGGTACTTGTCCCTCATCTGTCCGTGCTACGAGATCCGTGCAGACTGCTTTCCCGATTGATTTCCCCACTTCGCCCCTCTCCTCGGACCTTACGTTGCTCTTACGGAATGGGTCTGCACTGTCAGTGGTGGGGGCTTATTGCACCACTTGTCCACGTATGTTTCGGTACGGGGCTTCTGCTTATCGCTTGCCGTCTCGCTCCCGCTATGTTCCTCTTCATTCGCCGTGCTGGTTCGCTGGGTTTACCAGTGCAGAGGGGGTCACTGCGGGTCTCTCTTCCCAGTGGTTCTGTCGCGTAGTGTGCGAAGCCTCGGGTTCAGAGCGGCGCTCCGTCCGCCATTTTGAATTTCAAGGACCTGAGTCTTTCGTCCTGCTACTCCGCTCCGGAGGGATTTAAATGCTTTTCCACATCAGCATTGCGTGGACCAACCATTCCGATCACCTTAGCTCCGTGTAGAGCCCGTGCAGGCGCCTTTGGAGGGAGAGGAGGGCCTCAGCAGTGGATCAGGCGCCAGAGCTCACCAAGAGACCATGTTCTTCGGTCCTTGGCCTGCCACACCCCCCCCCTCACCCTGTTGGTGCACTCTTAATGGCAAGTTGTTTTACAATATTGCATTCTAATGCACGTTCACAAAATGGATGGGTTCTAGAAATTTAGCTCCCTCCCTGGGCTGGTTGTCCTAAACATCAGTATAAAATAGTGAAGGGAAACCTTCTAGGATTTGCCTCATAGGTATTACCTTAGCCTCCCACTTAAAGGATGAAGCCATAAACCTGTAGGTATTCATGTACGAGAAACCTCAGACCAAATTTTGTCCAGCTCAAACGGTGGATGTGATGATGTTCTCAGAATAAACTCTGGAAACGTTTTTTCCTAAAATTAAGTTGTAAATAACCAGCTGACATGCTTTGCTCAGGTAAATCTGACAAATATTGCTCCGACTGGTATTTATTCCACAGTTGTGGACGTTTTTTTAATGAAACCTATACTGAGGAGGCAAAATGTTACAAATACATTTAGTTCTGTGGTCCTTTCCCCATATGTAGACCAAGTAAATCTGCAGACATTATTGGTGTAAGTTAACATGTAAATGTACCATGTTGACGAGTTAAAAGAAGAGCAAAATTAAAGCTCTCACCAACAATTTAACATTTCCTAATTCTTTTTATAAGCGTGTTTTGAGCCTCTACTCTCGTGGTTACAATGTGAAGTATGGTCCTGCCACCACACGTCTGCCTTTCTATTTGTTTTATGCCAATAAATATAAATCACTAATGAACATGACTACCGAGTTTGAACGTTAAAACAATTTCTGATCCACCATTATATATGAATTGTGAAGATAATTGAGTGTTTTGTAGGAAGCCAAATTTCTTATTCTGGTGAGGCAGCAACAAATGGTATTAAAATAGATGGCTCTCTTTTAAATGGCACCCTGTTAGAAAAGGCAGATCTAATGAGTTCCTTTGAATTGCATCATTTTTACATTTTCCTTCAGATGGATGTAATCTGTTAATCACAGCGATGTGAATCCGCCACTAAAGGAAACTATCATTTTCCGTTGTTGGGTAATGTTTGAAGAGTACTACAATCTTGAAAACATTAGTCAGTTGACTAACAGGGAAGAAAGATGACAGAAAACTGTGATGAAGGCAGATCACTAAGAAAATAAATGTTTATAATATTCTCTAACCTTTTATTTTATTTTATATTTTTCTTCGCGATTTCTTCTGCTTCAAAGCACTGTAATTGTAGGTGTTACTCATTTTAATGGTATTCCATTTATCAGCCTCTTAAGAGGCTGATTCAGGAAGCAACCCTTCCTGAATCAATCTTGTAACTGCAGGCTGCAGACAGATCTCCGAAAAGAAGCACTTAACTCAATGAGCTGTTTTAGGAATGAACACACCATTTCAAGCAGCGTAACCCTGTTTTATTTTATTTGCATAACCTTCCAACTTTTCTTCACTTAACCCACCACTCCCCTTACTCCAAAAGAAAAAAGCTAGATTGTTCAGATAAAGGAATTGCTAAGAATATATTTAGCATGGTGAAAAGTCGATGAGTAAATGGGCCATTCGTTTTGCTTGTTCTCTGAATGGGCACTTCTGGGAGCATTTTGGCAGTAATACTGCACTGGAAGCCTAAAGGGGGAAAAAGACGAAAACAATAAATTGCTGTATAGTTGTACTGTGGCCTCTTTCTTCACCATTAAAACTACACGTTTGCGTGCAGTTCTGATCCCTGGCCTTGAAGAATGGCATTGCCTTTCTCGTTTCCTCAAAAGAGCAAGAGGCATGAATGGAAAATTGCTAAGCTGCAAATTATCTTTGAAGTTGGAATTTCTCAAGAGTTGTCTTCCCCTGGTAAATCAAGTGCTAGAGCCCACTCACTTAAACTTTATTGAATGCTAGTACATGGGGTAGGCAAACTAAACTCCATATGCGTACTCTGAGGAACCTGCTGTGTATGTGATCTATAAGGACGAAACCCACTTTTGGTACACATTTTCTGTAATGTCTACAAGCGAATCTAAATTGACACCACACACTTGGCAAACCTGGTTCTTCTCCTATAGTCTCTTTGCCTACGGGCTTATAAAGTGCAGAACTTCGGTGATAACGTATGCCTATACCTCTGCCAAAGCATAGCTCTCACAGGTTACTCCTTCAGCTATCGCTTATTCCTCCACACATTACTAATGATTGTACTTGAATGTTGGTGTATGGTCAAACCTGTGGAATTTCCAAGAATAATATTCTCCGTACATGCACCAAGCCATTTTGACTTGCCAGCTGCAACCTCTACAGGAGGATATGTTCTTTTAATAATGAACCATCCTTTAAAAGAAATTATTTATATATTTGTATTATTGTGAATTGGTCTGAAATATCCTTTCACATGTTTTAAACAATACGATTGATCATGCAGTTCATCTTAAAAATTACCTATTAATAAAATCATGATTGTAATTCACGCACCATTTCTAAAAACACGTGAAGTGCATTGTGCCTGCTTTCAGTGTCTAATGCTGACAGTATATCCCCACCAAGAATAACCATAAAACTACACTTGCATGGAATTCTCTGAATTCTGAGTAGGCTTACAGCTGGAAAATATCAATGGTGAATCCCATTGTCCAATATCTTTTTAATTACTTTGGCAGTAGCCAAAGTCGAAAGTGTATGATTTCCTGAAAACATTCTACGCCAGAACAAATCGGTCATTTAAAAGTCCATAGAATTAACAAAAGGACTGAAAGGCAGTATGCAGCGTTGTATGGTACCTGACCAGTTGCTCAGCAGATGTCTCCATGATTCTGACTGTCCCAGTTTATAACAGAAATTACATGATGTGATTAGAACACGTGGTTCAGCTTGAAAAAAATGATTCTATAATAAATACTAGGAAATTTGTATAAGTATCCAGGAAGGGAGACAAGTTTTTGTACCTCCTCGTAAACAAGCTTAAAAAGTTTGTAACAAGCCAAAGACTTGTGTATTGATCCAGTCCCAGTGATTTCGATTAACCTGGATAGGTCGCTGAATAAGATTCAAAGGATCTACATTTAGATCATCAAGGAGGGTGTCGCAAGTAGATGTAAGTTCATTCAAGAAGAGCTGTTACCAGATCCACTACAGGATTGTAGATCTACAAACAGTGTATTTTTGGTAGTGGAAAGGAGTTTGGAATAATATTATAACACATTCTGTTGTATACAGGATCTTAGGCCTAGTTTGAATCTAATAGCAGAAACAGGGACCCTGTTTGGGAGACCTAAAACTGACCTCCACAATTGGCCTTCAAGTTACTCCAGAAATGACCAGCAGGACACAAACCATAATTCCAAGCTGTAAATTAGGCTGGGAATTACTTTTCCATTATAAAAATTATTAATGGGATGTAAGAGAAGCAACAGTATCTATAAAGAATGTTTAATTTGTGCCCTCCTTCCCAGTGATGGATACGGACTTAGTGCTGAAAGTCTGGATACAAAATGTTTTACAATCTCTTGATACCTCTTTGGAGAATATACAATAGGAAAGCAATTAAGAAGCAACTGGTGACTTTTGTTTCCGTTTCAAATTATGTTTTTTTCCATGATCCCTTGCACCTTAATACAATTGTTTTGCTCCCCATTTTAGATTGAGATTGAAAGTGGTGCAGAGCTTACAGCAGATTTCTTGTATGATGAGGTGCACCCAAAGCAGCATGCCTACAAACAAGCATTTGCAAAGCCCAAAGGACCAGCTGGGAAGAGAGGACAGAAGCGAATCATCAAAGGTCCGGGGGAGAATGGTGATGAAAGTTAAGCACTCCAAATAATGAATTGGTATACGGGGCTGTGGACAATCAAGAAGAACTCCGGCACCCTGATCCTGCTACAGACCACCTTCATGAACTCTCATTGCATTTTTCTAGTTGATTATCTGCCAGGTTTCCTATTGTGTGGGGATCATTCAGGGGAAGGGATTGGGAGAAGAATGTTTAAACAGTACTGGGTTGTCTTTTCTTTTTTAATCTGTCCTTGTATAATTCCAAAGGTTAGCCATTATTTCACCTAGACCAACCCCACCATTTTTTTGTTCCTCCCTCAGTTAGTCCATATCAGTTTGCATGCTATCATAAGCTGTACGATTATTTTGGCATTGGAATTGAGTGCTCTTTAATGAGCTTGCTTCTTTCCAGTTATTATGATCTTTTCGTCCATAACATTTCTACTTGAGAAGAAGGGTGCTTGTAGCCTTTCCTACTGTGCCCCTGTTACCTTTGACCTAATGATTGTCCATGGTGTCTATTGCCAATGGGAGAGGAGGTGCTATTGATGGCAGCACCTGATGCCTGCGGACATTGTGTTACTTTATGGGTCTGGTTTATGTTACTTGTGGATCAAAGTTTTTGGTTGCTGGTTGGGACTTGGTGTGGATGGGGTCTACTTATTGCTACTCTAACCCTGGGCTTTAGATGGTAGCAGTCAGTCACAGCCATGAAGCCCTTCTTACTTACAATGTTCTTTTAAGTTGTTTGTTTCTCATAAACCGAGATCGTGAAGTAGTCATCCAGGCATGATTCCATTCCTACTACATTCTACCCTTGGTCTGAGACACTGTTTCATGAAATATTCATCCTGCTCTACTCACAGGGTAAATGCATTTTTTACTCTAAATTGTTGCATGGCAATCTTATTGGAGATTGTATTCATTTGCCTGGCAGAATCTGAATACGCTCTGTACAAGTGAGATGTCCATAATTGTTACATTATGGATGCAGTTACCTCTGTTAATGGTTTAAAAAGTAATTAGAGGTGTACCTGCTTGTTACAAGATGACTATAGAAGTGGTTGTGTGCCTCTTAATGATTCTTCTAGCCTTGTGCTTTGGGTGAGTTAATTGGACCACAACAGAGTCTGGTGTTCAAATGTTACAATGTGTCATCGGATAAATATAGCTTATTAAAATGGCTGGCAACTGGTATGGCCTCCTTTGCTTTTGTCTTGGGATTCCTGCCTTAAGAAATAGCCACTGATAAGTATTCATTTATATATGGCGGTGTCCATATATGGTGGTCGCTAATCTTAACTTTAAACTGACCAGTTATCAAAGTTAATGTTGAAAGTCTGATCCCATGTTAACTCTCCACCAATTTAAGGCATCCTCTTAATCTGCCACATATGTTTACCTCCTCATTTTCACCAGTGCTGCTATGTATCAAGTTTCAAGTCTCCTTTTGAGACCTGTGTATTTTGAGGTTGTAATAGATGCGGGTTAATGCCCAAGGTAGTGTGATCTACCACCAGTGGATATTGCGATTCCTGGTACCATTCTTGGTGCTTCTTGTTCGTAGTAGGACAGGTTTAGCAGTCCTCATAGCCAGACCATGTTGTCCTGGACTTTCTGGATGTGGCAGGTCTTCGAAAGGAACCTGCATATGATCTACAAAGTAACCAGGCCTTGGGCGAGTTTGCACATTCCTGATGGAATTGGTATTCACGATAATCTTATAATTTTGGCGAAAGCAGTGGAAAACACATTCAGCATACTGTGTGGTACTGGATGTTGTGTTTTTAAAAAGGAATAAAAACATATTTTTAAACTGGTGTTGGTTCTGTTTTATTTCTGACAACTCATTGTGATACAATATTTGGTCTTTACAATATGTTTGTCCAGTGCCAGTTCCATTTTTTTCCTCTACTTCCTTGTGTTTTGGTGGTTATATTTTTTTAAATGGCACCAAAACCAGGTACAATTGCATTTATTCAAACAACGTCTTTATTTATTTTAAACTACTACCCAGAGAAACATCTACTGTTTAAACCTTTTCTCGAATTTCTAGTCTATCGTTTTTTTCTTAGTTAGATAATGAATTATTGGCACCTTCAAACTGGCTATTTTGTGGAAATCTGTTCTGTCTAGTTACAAAGCCCACTTAAATAAGCAGAGAAACCGCAACAGAACAAGAGTAGGCACTGAAATTAGTCTGTTATTAAATATAAAGATTAAAACAAGGAGCAAGTTATTAGAGGATGCTTTCAAGGTAACAACTCTAAAAGGAACATGAGCAGTGGAAATGCAATATTTTATGTCCAGTAGGCAAAGATGGAAAAGGGTGACTAGGACACTAAGGCACGATACAGATACACCTAGACCAAATGGAACTAGAAGTGCTGACACATGGTCTTTTTGTGCATGCTCCCTTATATATAAAACAAGCAGGAAGAGCTGCTTCAAGTTTCCTGGAATGCTCCATCAACCATCTTGGATACAGAAACGTCTGCCATCTTGATTTGGGACAAAATACCAACACTGATTGCAATGGCTGACTTTTCCCCGAGTAAGTGCAAGTATTTGAGAAGTTTTGTTGGGAGCAATATCCAAGGTCTATATCTCAGGGGTGGGAATGTGAATATGTACCCTGCCCCACCTTGGTTTTAGGGGTGACCATGGGGACGACTGCTGGCACCTACTTTGTGGTGCAGGGCCTTGTGTGGGGAGGTTCCCTATCATCCTGACAACATCCAGGAAATAGGGACTCATCACATTTTTGCACCACATTAACACCTGAATGTACAGAGCATTTCTGGATGGAGTAGTAAGGATAAAGGAGCCTCAGTCTAAAAACACTTCAAATTCTGATATTGAAAACTGCATTGCAGAAAAAGGAGAAATACTGCTTACCGCCACAGTAACTGGGAGAATGATCCTCAGAGGGCCTTCCGCCACCCCAGCTCCACTCCCCCAGCACAAAGCTCTCGAGGTCAACTTGTCAAGTATCAAGGGACGTCAATTCGCCAAAATGCGAGGGGTAGAGGAAATGACATCACGGGAAGTGAAATTTGTAACCTTTGGCCCTGACAGCATCACGGGAAGTGATGCAGTATGTCCTTTGGCACTGTTCAAATTAAAGGAAGCGGCATCGCAAAAGTACCAAAAAAAAGTCTGATTTATAAAACAATGTTGTACTAAAGCAGACCCAATGCTGTGTTAGTTTTCAAAAATATATCAATTA
This sequence comes from Ambystoma mexicanum, assembly GCF_040938575.1. Classification (NCBI taxonomy): domain Eukaryota; kingdom Metazoa; phylum Chordata; class Amphibia; order Caudata; family Ambystomatidae; genus Ambystoma; species Ambystoma mexicanum. The sequence goes on along the minus strand of NC_090923.1, from coordinate 545,007,047 downwards.
TTCTGCTGCCCTAATATGTAATGAGTGCAGTCATGATATGCTATGGTATGACAACAAAGTATTGGTTCAACCACTGCGCATAGACCATTGATCAATCCTTTCCTTAATATAGTCTTATCAATGGGTATTGGTATTGTTTCCAATTCTCCCAAATGAGAGATTCTAATAGATTCTTCACATTCAGATCTATGTTTAATTTCAATCGGTGATTAATATGCTCCTGCCAACAAGTGTTTCGACCTTACAGAATGCAGGTGGTCTTCAGGGCCAATGTATAACCTTTTTAACATTACATTTATTAATAATAGTCAACATAAAATACAAAAAATACAGAATCAACACAATTTTCCAAACACAATTCAAAACAGATGTGAAAAATATTTTTCCAAAAATGTGATAAATATTTGTTGTAAGCATTATAAATAACGCAAAGCAAGCGAATCAGGAAACGTTTCACATCCAGGGTATTAGGTGACATCAAACCTAGATATAAACGAAAAGAAAACAAATATAGTAATGTATCTTTTCATCAGCTATTAGAGTAATTTAGGAACATTTACTAACCATTTCCCATTCTCTAATAAAACCTGTGTGTTCGCAGTACACCACCATGTCCAGTGTAATTCATGATTTAACTAGATATAACCTTATTAATGTGATCCTGGAGCTTTCCCCATGCCATCATATTCAGACAGACAAATTAACATGGAATGTTATCTCACACATCCATGTGTCTTACAAACAATCACAACTGACTCCTGTCTTGATCTCAACCATAAGCACCATTACCTGGATGTGCACAAATGCACTGGTGTACCTTGTAATTATCCCCTGGTGAGGTGATACCTTACCTTTCTTCTAAATTAATGTTATAACTAAATAATAGTGCGATGTCCAACAGCTCACATAGAATCTATAATGTAAAATATTTATACATCAGTCACTGGCCATCCTTCATTCCATATTTATAGGATATCTGATGGAGCATATCCTACCTTACTGGTTGCAATATATGTGCTAGTCCCAATTGGCTTTTTAGAAATGTTTCACCTCCTTGGATTGGAGAAGCGTTTCTTTACGTACAAGTACATGATATGATTGCCCATATGTGTATTGGTTATTTTTATAGAAAGGTTTTGTCTTATTCTACCATGTACCATTATTCTTTAATAGATTCCAAGGGTAAGAGCTTAAACTGAGTTTTTTTCTATTAAATTCAAGTCCTAACATATAATACCAACAAAAGAGTCCACATCACTCATCATTCCACCTATTATGGGCACAATGTTAAATTTAGAGTCTGATTCACCTCTCTTACCTAGATAACGCTTCCAGCAGCGTTTTCGTGCTGCCTGCCATGGTCTGCTCCGCGCAACTGAGCCGGAGCAGGATGGTACTTGGAATTGGACAAAACTTTCCTGACAGGAGTCAGTTGGTATTGTTTGCAAGACACATGGATGTGCGAAATAACATTCCACTTTAATTTGTCTGCCTGAATATGAGGGCATGGGGAATGCTCAAGGATCACATTAATACGTTTATATCTAGTTAAATCATGAATTACACTGGACATGGTGGTGTACTGCGAACACGCAGGTTTTATTAGAGAATGGGAAATGGTTAATGTTCATGAGTTATTCTAATAGCTGATGCAAAGATACATTAGTATCTTTGTTTTCTTTTATATCTACGTTTGATAATGTCACCTCAACCCCTGGATGCAAAACGTTTCCTGATTCGCTTGTTTTGCAGTATTTATAATGCTTACAACAAATATTGATAACATTTTTGGAAAAATAGGTTTCACATCTGTTTGGAATTTGAATTGTGTTTGGAAAATTGTCGATTCTGTATTTTATGTTGACTATTATTAATCATGGTAATGTTAAAAAAGTGATTAATTGGCCCTGAAGAAGAAAGGTGTGTTGTGTAAGGTTGAAACACGTGTTGGCAGGAGCATATTATTCACCGATTTGAAAATAAACATAGATCTGAACATGAAGAATCTATTGAAAGCTCTCATTTGCGAGAATTGGAAACAATGGGCCTCATTAAGACCCTGTCAGTCCGGAAAGAACGGTGGCAGTAAACCACTGCCACCGTTATTGCCGGACCGGCTAATTCAGAGTCCTGCAGGCGGGAGGTGTCACTCCCGCCAGGTCTGACCTGGCGGGTTTAACACCACCCGCCTGTAGGTGGACATGGAAACACTGGCTCTGTCAGAAAGTGTTTCCATGGTCCCCATCCCCATGGAGTTCTATGGTACTCCATGGGCATGGGGACTTACAGAATTCCGCCTCTGGAATTCCCGGGTCACCGGGGTCGTGATTCCGGGAATCACAGAGGCGGAATGGTAATATGGGTCCGATGGTAGCCTGCCGGTTTTTCCGGCACGGTTACCGCCAGACTCGTAATGAGGCCCAATATCAAGATCTATTGGTAAGACTGTATACTGAGAAAAGGATTGATCACTGGTCTTTGCGCAGTGGTTGAAGCAATACTTTGTCTGTCTGTTGTCATACCATTTGTTAGGCTCATATAGGGACTCTGGTTCTGGATTGGTAAACCCGGCAGCAAACTACGCTCTAGGGTTGAACATTTGAACAATAATTTGTGTGGTTGCGCATCAGAGTAGCGGTCCCCAATCCTCAGTGCCCAAGGGGGAAGTTTTCTTCTTTTTATGATATGGTACACGGAGCAGACTATTTTAGGCCGGGATCACTACTTTCGCGAGCCAACTACTGCGATCTTAAATCTGTTAAACACCTCCATGGCTAAGAAATTGGCATCATCTGAGATGTATAGTAATCCTATTGAAACTATGACATCACAACCTCAATTGCTATGATCTTTGGCAAGTAAAGCCTCAAAGTCCTATCTTCTTTTGCCAGGGTAAGTCTGAAATGCTACATAATTGATTTGGCTTTTGTTTTTTCTAGTGAAAATTAAACTGATGTTTGAGAAGTTAAGGAAAATTAGACCCCGAGAGGTAAAGCGATTTGCTCAGGATCACACATCTTCATGGAGAAACCGTGATTGGTCTGCTTCACCATCTCTAATTTAGCCAATAAGCGGATCTACCATCACATAATTAATTTTACACCAATATAGTACGATTTCTGCATTGTGCTCCATCTGTAGAAGCAATGCTTTGTCTTTAATAAAGCAGATCTGCGAAGCACCAAACCACATTCCAAAGCAATCTGAAAATATAAAAGAAAGGCATTACATTTCAGCATATTTCAAATAGATTTCTCACAATTACATTTCAGCATATTGCAAATAGATATCTTACATACACAGTATCCAGAGTAATACATCTTCCTAAACAATGGTAATTCAGAAGATGCCGTTGGAAGTGCTGTGGTGGAACATGCTTAATTTCCTTATACAAATGGACAAAGAGTGCACTCCTTCGTAAGTTTCTTGCAGTGGTGGGTCACATTGAACAGTCATTATTTTGAAAAGGTTTATGGGTTCAAACGCACACACAGTGCCTCAACCAAAGTGATTTATTTCAGGCCAACAGTGTTTTTTCAATGAGCAATACAGTTTTCTTTAACATGTAAATGTGAGTGCCAGTAAGCCAGGGGTCACAGCGACAGTACCAGAGGATCCAATGAGATTTCCCGGGGTTGTAGCTGGTACCCCGAGCTACCCCCAGATGAAGTCCATGCACAAATCCAACATGGGAGGATGGTCCTTCTATAGACTCGGTGTGGGGAGTGTAGAAGGCCTGTGTTTGCAAACTGATGCATGTGGTGCAGGGAATCAATTGAGACAGCTACGTTTTTACTAGCAGTCAGAATAATACAAAGTGCAGACACTCACAGGGAGCATGCTTGAAGGGGACACGGACAAGTAAAAGGAGGCCCAGAGAGCACAAAAGGCTGGGTGTTTTAGGAGACTGCACGTTTGGAGACAACTGAAGGCAGAGAGGTTGAACATAACAAGAGGGGATGGGGAAGTGAACGATGCAGTGGAGAGACTTAAGAGCTAAGGCATAGGAAGGGACAGCAGATGCAAATGAGATGGTGGAGAGAGCTTGAGCTAAGGAGGAGATGGTGACAAGAGGAGTGGAAGAGGAGGCCAAAGGAGGGACCGGGTTAGATCAGAGGAGAGGTGTGGTAGTGAAGACGAACTGGAGAAGGAGGCAGCAGTGAATAGTAGATGAGTAGAGAAAAGAACCGTAAAGAAGTTGATGAAAGGAAGAACTTGCAAGGGGGAGAAGAGACAGAGCCCCAATGCATACCAACACCTATGAGTGTGTGAGTGAGGAGCAATGAGCATGTCGCTGCGCTTGAAGAGGCCAAGTAGAGGTTTCCTAGACCCAAGATGCAGAGGGGAGGCTTGACAAAAGGCCCCTTAGGCACAGGAAGATGACTGGGTGACTAGTACGACGGAATTGTCTGGGGTCCCTTAGGCTAGCAAAAGGTCTGGGACCCAGCAAGCTGACTCCAGTGCATCAAAGCCATCCTACCTATGGTCCTTTCTGAACCGCTCAGCGGTTGAAAGCAAAGTAGCAAAGTGTTGTTGTCTTTTCCGGCAAGACATTTAGAGCCACTACAATGGTTAATGTGGATATCTTTTGTTGACTGCGACTCTACCAGAAATGCAAAAAGCTGAGAATGCCTGCCTTATTCAAGAGCCAACTACCACAAAGATAAGTGGCCTCCTTCCAGCTAAGTGTTTGCTTTCCCCTTACAGGGAGCAACACAGGGGATTGACCCAGGGAGACTTTTGATAGACATTCATTTTATTTGAGAATCTAGAAACTTTGAAAGTCTATACCGACAACTGCTTTAGAACAATTACTTTGGCCTGCTCGTGAACCAGTCCAATGAGGGAACAAGAGCAAGAGACTTAAGGAGGCTTGTGTGGAGGGGGTGGGAGATATGCTAGCCTTCCAATAGAGAAGATCTGGCGCTTTTGTTTTCTTTTAGTTGTCCAACCTTCCCTGGCCCATTCAAACCGTTGTTTATGAAACCCTGACTAAACATTGCACTTAAACTCTAAATTGGTTTGTCTTGACTTTAAATAATGGAAAGTACACATACAAAACGCACAAACAAGATATGTATATGGGAGTTTAGATCTCATTACAGTAATGTAAGATTCATATGACATGTAGCTAATCTGGGTTCAGAAAGTATATATGTGTTGTTGGATCCCAAAGCCAAGAGTCAACCGGGTTCTTAGAGTGCAATGTTTGACAGGTGGGGTCTCCCACTACTACCATACGACTTGTATTGGTCCATCCAGGGTTGTCTCTTGTTGAGATGCATTGTTGGGCGGAGACAAATAGGGGCAGGTAAAAAAAAATGAATGCCACTTTAGATGATGGCCACGCAAGAGTCCAAGGGTCACTCTTTATACCGACTGCAGCAGGTTGTCACCAGGTACTACAGTGGTGCCATGATTTCAAGCTAGGGGAATAACCTGGCCCAGGGAATATTCTGCAGTTGATACAACAATCGTGCTGCTGACAGCATAGATGGAATACAGTCACTGACGACACATTAACCTGTTAAGTATGCACACAGGGAAAGAACAAGAGAGGGAAACCTGTTGGTTTCTTATACAGAAAGCGTGTTCAGCGCAAACCCTGGTTTCTGATTTAAATGTACTTTGTGTGAGAGTTACCAGAAATCAATGAGGTAAACACCATCTGGGTGATTTTCGATGCTTTCACAAAAATGGTGAAGCTCATTCCATGATGAGGACTCCCTTCGCTCTGGTATTAGCGGACATTTTCTTTCAACATGTTTTTTGCTTGTTCAGTCTTCTGTCGACCATAATCTCAGACCGAGCTTCGCATTTCACATCCTGTTTTTGACGGGGCTTGACATCTCAACTGGGCATCAATAGATGGATTAATGAAACACTGGATGGACTTACACCAACATAGTAAAAACACGCTTTTGGAACCTGGCCGATTATCCACACGCAAGTTTGGTGAAAAGTCGTCCAGCAGTTTGGACTACAGATGCGATGGAAATTTAGAAATGTGAACATTTTTAGACCCATTTGCCTAGGCCAGGCCCAGTGGCCACCTTAACTCCATAGCCAGTCTCTCGTGGCCATGATCAGTGGCCAGATTGTCTTGGGCATGGCTTGGAACACGTGCCCCAATGTTATATTTCGATTATTTTGTACTTACATTTTGACACTTTTGAAAAGATACAACACTGGACGAGTAACACCAAATTAGCAGAACCACAGTTTCGGTACCTCACGCAGGTTTGGTGAAAATCAATCCAGCGGTTTGGCCTGCAGCTGCGACAGAAGTTTCTTTCCCATTCAAGTCAATCCATTAAATCCATCAATAAAGTTTGGTTACCTCTCCTATAATTTTGTGCCCCTTTAGTGAAACTGCACCAGAATTTGCAACAAATTGAAATCACAAAGTGATGTCATCGATGATGCCATTTGTGATGTCATCTTTGTCCTGTGTGTTAGTCTTAGCAGTGCACGGCAGTGGTGCGAAATATGGTTGCATAGCTTACCATAACTGGCACATTTATTTGGTTTTTAGATTTTGCCCTGCAACCATTTCAAAAAAGTCTTTATTGCTTTTTAACAAAATAATTGCACAGTATTACTCAGAATATGTCTTCCAAGTAAATACACAAATACAGCGCAATTTGCTAATATCAGAATAGTGGGCCTGCCATCAACTTATTCTTGGAAAAGTGAATCCGGGAAATAATACGACCAAAAGGGCTCACAAACATCTCTATAGAAATGGCGCACAGTGTCCTGAGATTTTCAGTCAAGTTATGATGGCGTCTTGGAAATTCGAGTGGTGTTGGTGATGCAGACAGTCTTGAAGGATGCTCACGAAGGGCCGTGTCCTTTCCTGTCTGGGTCCTGTTGGCTCATTCACCATCCGCAGCACATCTCGTCCGGCATGTGGTATTGAAGTCTGAGCCAAAGATGCAGGTAAGGCATGCATCGCCTCGCTTGCCTGTTATTTGTAAAACAGAGTGGATACTCCATCTGAACATGGCCGCTGCATTTCTACAAGTATTGACTGAGACTGGAACCTTGAATGTCCTGCCTCGCTCTGCTACCTATTGGCCCCTATTTCCATTTCTATACGAAGCCGGCCCCCCACAAAGGACTGTGTTCTTCCCTGTTGGGGCTGGGAAGTCCATAGATTCCATTCAACGTGATAGCACCATATAAGTGCTGATCATTTGCTGTATTCCTTTCTTGTTGGTTCCATGGTACTTGCCAGATTTCCCTTACTCCAGATACCACTCGCCACCTAATCTGGCCTTGCAGCTTTGTGCTGCAACCTGCATAGTGTAACTTTTAACCCTGCGATACCATTGTAATTCTTATGCTACCTACTGGATTTACCTTTAGCCTTGCGGTACTTATATAATTCTTATGCAACGTACCTGATTGGACTAGTAGCCTTGCACTGCTTATGTTTCTCATATGCAACTCACTAATTTGTCTTGCAGCCTTGTGCTACTTATGTAGCTCATACTACCTACATGATTTGACTTTAGCCTTGCGCAACATGTCTTTCTCATATGCAACTTACCTGATTTGACATGTAGCCTTGTGGGATTTATATATTCCTATGCAACCTACCTGATTTATTTGACTTTAGCCTTGCGCTACATATGTTTCTACTTTGCAAATTACCGGATTTGACTTGTAGTCTTGTGCTACTTATGTATTCCTATGCAATTTACCTGATTTGATTTGTAGCCTTGTGTTGCATGTAATTTTTATGCAACTCACCTTATTTGTCTTGTAGCCTTGTGCTTCTTATGTAACTCTTATGCAACTTACCTGACTTGACTTTTAACTTTGCTACATATGTAACTTACCTGTAACACCAGATGGCATCTTTTCATACCATATCCACTGTAACTACCACCTAGATGCCTCAGGGCTTTGTGCGCTGCTATAAATGCAAAAATAAAGAAATATCCCCAGCAACCCTCCCATTTCCCCCGAACTCCAACTCCCTACCACCCAGGCAGACTTGAGGCAAGGCTTCCAACCACTGAAGTTTTCCCCATACCTAACCATCGTATCACAATCATTACAATATACAATTTGGACCGACGATTCACAGCGGTTTCTCATCAGAAGGGTACAGCAAACTGTTCTGAAGTGATGCTCATTCCATCCTGTTCGTCACCTCCACAGCGGCATACTTGGACTCAAGTCTAATCAATGTCGCTAGTTCGGCCATCGCCCATTTGGTCAAATCCCTAGACTAATATGTTCTCCTGGGGCTTGCATGGCTATACAAGGACATAGCTAAATGCCTTTTGGCTAGGACTAAGGCAAGGTCCACCATTTTGTTAAGTTGTTTCAGTGATTTCCATCTAGCAAACTGACCCAGGAAACATTTGAGTGGGGGGGCCTATTATCCCGCAGCCTCCATGTCATTGATTTTTACCACCACTTTCCTCCAGAATTGGCTGATCTTTGGGCATTGCCATATCGGATATAGGAACTGAGCTCCTGCCGCACCGCACCTCGACAGAGGTTGGCCCTATCTGGATTAGTTTTGTGTAGCTTATATGGCGTTAAATATGTTCTCTGTGGAAAATTACATTATATTAGTCTCAGACGGGCATTTCGTGATACCGACTTTGTGTAAGCACATACATTATGCAACTGCTGCTCTTTGAACAGTGCACCCAGGTTCTGCTGCCACTCATCCTTGACTTTCAACTCTTTTCTCGACTCCTGCCTGTGTTCAATGAACAATTTGTATATCTTGGAAATCGGTCGGTCTCCTCCCAAAGCATACATGCTCTCCTGCAGGATTCTTCGGGCAGCATGTACCAGTAGTTAGGAGCTCTACCCGTTGGTTTATAGTGATAATACCGAATAAAAAAATCTCGAAACCAAAAATCTCGAAAACAAAAGGCCGAAAAAAAAATATCGAATTGTTTTTTATGACGTTTTTTTCTCGAAATGGGGGGGTTCCCCCCCAACCCCCTTTTTTTCTATTTTTTTTTATTTTAACCCTTTTTTTACTTACCTGACCCCAAAAACACACATAAATAAATAAATAAATAATTCGATATTTTTGTTTTTCGAGATTTTGTATTCGAGATTTTTGCAGTTCGAGATTTTATTATCGGTATTTTGACCGACCACCCTACCCGTTAAACCTGCATGGAATAAAAAGTGACGTCTGGACAGATCCATAGTCATACAAAGATCTGGGAAGGGCCTAAGACGCCCATTGTGAAACATACCAAATCACCAAACTCAACCCTTCCAAATCCACCAAGTGTTTCCTTTCCCGCATTCCACAGGTGATCAGTGCCCATGCATAAAGACATATTCGTGGAGTACGGGGATCTGCCGCCCGTCAATCATTTCTCATGTAGCTACATTTGCCTACCAAACCTTATCATGTAAGGCCAGTGTTATCTTCCCCCAACAACCACAGTATCTCTTTCACAATATAGGGTCTCGCCGGCTCCACTAAAAGTCTCAATTTTCGGGTTTCCTAATCAGAAAGCCATTGCATAACATATTATAGTTGGGCCACCAGAAAATACGCCTCGATGTTTGGGACCAGCAGGCCACAAGACTGATACGGACCCTGCAAGGTGGACAAAGCCACTTATCTGCAACCATTCACGCAAAGTACGATCCGTAACAGAGTAGCCAATGCACTAAAAGTACTTCTCAGAATTTCGTACGGGACATTCATAAAACCGTACACCAATCTAGGGAGGATTACCATCTTGGTAAGCACCACCCTGCCCATCAGTGACAAGGGTAGTTTGTTCCAGAACTCTGCCGATTTTTCTATTCCTGTAGGGTGTTAATACGATGCATTTCCGAAAAGCTTCTTTGTATCTTAATGCTCAGGTGCGTGAACACATCCCGACTCTACTTCATTGGGAGCTGGGCAAGTCTTCAATGGGAATTGGTGCCATAGGATCCAGCGGGAATATGCAGGATTTACCCCTATTAATCTGTATACTAGACAGTCATCCAAAGTTGTCGAGCATTTCCATCAATATTGTGACATTCATCTCCGGGTTTTGTACATAAAGCAGCATATCATCTGCATACATGGACCAATTATGTGTCCCGTCCTTTCTTGTCATCGCCACATCTTTCATGTCCCGACGGAGCATGTACACCAGAGGTTCTAAGGTCAGTGCAAATAAGATGGAGGACAAAGTGCATCCCTGCCGTGTCCCCTTATCAACCTCTGAGCTCTCACAGACTTTTGTCACCGTTTTCACCCTAGCAGTGCCCAAAGTGTATATTACTCTGATCCAGCGTATAATTTAAGGGCTCAGGTTGAACTTCCTCCCGGCATCCCACATCCACTCGCACTTCATTGAATGAAATGCTTTTTCAGCATTGAGTGACAAGACTGTGCAACGGAAAAGCGTGTCCTATAGATGTGCAGTAACGTGATGCAGGTGCCTCAGACGGGAGTCCGTGTTGCCCCAGCGTTTTCCCCTGTGGGAGGTGATGCATAATATCTTCGATTTCTAACCAAGAAATCTGTTCATCAAGGCCAGCTGATTGCACCGCCTTAAGGCCAGGCATATCTATTAGTTCAAGTGTCGACTCCACGTCATGGACCCCTGTGAGGCAACATCTGTGAATAGGGACTTACAAATCCCTGTTAATTGCCAATTGAGTGTGAACCTTGTGAGAAACCTGAAGGTGTCTCCCTAGCTAGTCCCCGTGGATCTGTCATCCAGGTGGCCAGGACACGGCCATTGCTATTGGATCCAGTTCCTGGAGGTGGACCAGTGAGGGAGGATCACCTGGATGGGGGATCCTCAGGGAGTGGGAAACTGGGTGAGACGCGGTATCCACCTTCCTTTGACACCTTTCCCCCCCATCCTCTCACGTAGAACATTCCAAACCACTGCCCCCCTTTTCTAACACGAACACATTTGCACAACATAAAGGACAACGGACTAACACCAGAGCCGTTTACCTGACATGTACCAATACAAGGGTCAGGCAATTGATCAGAATCACACACACCTGACGGCCCTTTCCTTTCCCTACAGGGATAAAAGGTGGAGCGAGGGAAGCTCCCGCGACAGTGGTACCGGCCTTGACTCCAATAAAGAGGAAAGCCAATCAGTTAATCACGGTCGGTGAGTCGAGGGAAGAACCGATAAGAAACGGGCTGTGTTCGGTGAGAATCGCAAAGTGGCAAGTTTGAACCAAGTTTCAATGAACTATGAAAGAACTGTAAAAAGGTTAAGGGGAGACCAGCTGCAGAGGTAAACCGGCACCACGTGGGTGCTAACTCAAGAGACTCTGGTCGATCCACATGAGAGCAACACTACAGGTACCAGAAGGCCGTAGGAGAGTCGCCAAAAGAGGTCAAAGTGGTCATACAGGAGGTCTAGTAAAATCCCAGTACAATCGAAAGACTTTGATCTACAAATTGTGTGAAAGCAAGGACAGTGAATCCCGCAAACCACAAGTGAGCGTGAAGTTGACAAGTGTGAGCCTGACCGTGGGATGTTGACAGGAGGGGCAAAGTCTAAAGTCCCGAGAAACAGTGTGTTGACAGCCGTGAACCTGGCCAGGGGATGTCCACTAAGAACTGTTTGAAAAGACATTGAGAAACTAAGGGAAAAGAAATCCTGCTGAAGAGATTTGAGAAGGGTCCGAGCCCGACCAAAGGAGATCCGGCTGAGACTTGAGGAGAGTCTGAGCCTGACTGTGGGAGATCCAGGGGTGAAGCCAGCACCCAAGTACTGGCAGTCAAGAGTATAAATCAAGCAATAAGATACGTGAAGGGTCGGTGCCCAGAAGAGGGGGGCCCAGGGGCAAAACCATCACCCTATGTGAACTGTGGATAACAATTAAGAAGGGTCAGCGCCCAGAAGAGGGGGACCCTGGGGTGAGTTATTATCACCTTAAAGAACTTTCATTTGGTTAGAAGAAATTTTTGTTTTTGCATATTGAACACGACGGGCCTGCAAAGGCAAGAGACGTTCAAAGGAAATGAGACTTGGTCATCGACGGTCCTGCGAACTGCCATTGGAACTGTCTTGTGCTGGAGGATTACGAGACTGTACTGTGCTCCAAGATACCACCTTACCCCGTGCTACGAATTTGGGTAAGGGAGACCCAGGCTACTGCATCCTGACATATTATTTGAGAACACTTCTTTCTTTTTTTGAACTATCCCACACTTTTTTTTTTAATTTCTGTGAGGTTTGAGATTTTTTTTTTTTTTTAGTATAGGCCCTTTTATTTTGACCCAACGGCACTAGGACTGCCTTATTTTCATTTGATGGTCGACACTTGTTCCCATCTTACATTTAGGTCTAGTTTAGGCTTTTTCCACCCTGCAACCATTGTTTAATAAACACCCTTGAACTGTGATCATGTGTGTCTGTCTTTACTGTTGCCACCATGAGTTCCTCCCATATGGTGTCCGGAGTGGGATGTGATTCAACTGATAAAAATTGAAACCCATGCTAATAATTGTGGTACCACCGGAAGGGGAAAATAAAATAATTATCTCGTAGAGTCGGACCGTGTATCCAGCTTAAAAGAGGTGTTGTCCTCTAAGTTACACATTCCCTCTAGTCAACAGGATCTGTTCTTTAAGACTCAAGTCCTACTAGATACCCTCCCACTCTCTCATTGTAATATCCAACCGTGGGACCGAATAATTTAAAAAATCTGTCCGGTCCTTTTTTCAGACCCAGTGCTTTAAATCCTCCTCCATTCAAGCCTTTTTTTCCTCCCTGGTATTTAGTCTGAATTGGCAGCGGGACCATCAAGGTTAAAACCTAATATCTCCCAGTCCCCTTCTTCGACACTCCGAATCAGACGGCTCCGAAGATTTTGAAGCTTTATCCGACGAGGTTTAAGGGTTGTTCTTTTTCTGATTCAGACAACACAGGGGGAACGCTTACACCCCCGGAAGAAATGGCTGATCTAACCAATATGAATGCCCAATTGGCAGCTCATCAGACACAAGTTGAAAACAGACTCCAGGAAAATCTAACGAGGCTAACTGAATTGCAAGCAAGGCCGCTACTACCACAAGGCGTACTTCAACCATATCTGGAAGGTGAAGATCTGGGAAATTATTTCCTAAACTTCGAACGCCTTCCCGGACAACTTGGGTGGGGAGAGAACCTTAAGAATGCTATTTGGGATCCTTGTTGAAAGGGGAACTCCAAACTTCTTATCAACTACTCAACCTTCCACAGGAAGCCTCCTTACTATCCATCAAGGAACGCTTGTTGTAAAGAGTTGGACAAACTTGCACTTTTTATCAGCAGAAATTATGAGCCATTAGGTTGAACCCAGGAGAAACTCCTTTAGAGATGGGTGAACTGAATAAAAACATAGTGACCCTATGGACTAATAATAAAACCCTAGAAGAACTGATCGAAATGATTACCCTAGAGCAATTTACAAATCCCTTATCCCCTTTTTTGCAAAAATCTGTCCTTCAATTAAATCGACCTACCCTAGCCATGGCCATTGAGACTGCAAAACCACTCGGATGTGGCCAAGTACTTCCACCCAGCCCATCAATGGGAAGATCGAAGAGATCATAAACCCATCCATCGACCTCCACCCCAAGGAGTAGATAAACGGGGGGGGGGGGGTCATATAGAGCCAAAGAAGGGATGCCTCGAGAAAGACTAGAGATCAAGAAGCCTGATGCAAGACCTAAAGACGAAGGGAGGAAGTAAAAGAAAGCAAACCACCCCATCTGGTCTTTTTTTTCCTGTAGAGAAATGGGTCATTTACCTAGACATTGTCGAAAGAACATAAAATATGAACCCATGGTAATAGGTTGTATGAGGGGTGAAGAGTGGGAGGAAGCCGAAGAAGAGTTAGAAACCATTAGCATCTGTTTGTCAAACCCCTACTGAATTCATAAATGAAAAGGCTTGGGTAAACGGAAAGCGGGTAAGGGCCCTAATAGACTCTGGTAAAACACAAACTGCTATACAGGCCGATTTAGTTACCACAAAAGATCTAGACCACGCGGCCCTTGCCTGAGTCACTTGTGTACATTGTGACAATGAAATATACCCAAAAATTCCAGTACACATTAAAATCCGGGGTGAATCCTGTAAAGTACCATCAGCCATCATTCCAGGTATCCTGGAAGAGGTTGTTCTGGGAGGGGACTTCCCCATCTTCTCTACTCTTACAGTAGTCTCCACCTCCCTTTGGAGATGTTCTACCCCAGAGTTCCTGGCAAGAGACATACAACTCCCAAACTCACCCGTATGGGACTTGGAAAGCCCATAACCAACAAAACCCAAGACAACCCTGGAAACCCAGTTCATGGGTTATTGTAAAGAGAGCGATGAAACCACTCAACCTCTAACCCCTAAAACCAATCAGTGGAATATGCGAGAGTTCATGAACATCTCTCATCCCTGTCCTCTGCTCTGTCTTGAAGACAAAAGACCTGACCAAAGAACAGGCATAATCCACCTCGCATAGGGGAAGGGTATGTGAGAAACCCGAAGGTGTATCCCTAGCTTGTCCCCGGGGATCTGTCATCCAGTTGGCCAGGACACCGCCATCGCTATTGGATCCAGTTCCTGGGGGTGGACCAGTGAGGGAGGATCACCTGGATGGGGGTGGGGGTCGTTGGGGGGAGTGGGAGTGGGACACCGACGGGTGAGACGCTGTATCCCCTTCCTTTGACACCTTATCCCCATCCTCTCACGTAGAACATTCCAATCCACTGCCCCCCTTTTCCAACACGAACACTTACACATCATTTTCGGCCAGACCCGAGGAACCTTTGTGGAAGAGAGCCTAACATCGCAAACAATAGCACAAGTGTCTTGCAGCAGATGTCAACGGTACACGGGGCAAACCTACGCCGATGAGCAGGAGCGGGGGAAGCTGCTGCGACCATTGTACCGGCCTTGACGCCAATAAAGAGGAAAGCCAAGTGGTTCATCACAGCTGGTGAGTCGAGGGAAGAACCGATAAGAACCAGGCTGTGTTCATTGAGAATCGCAAAGTGGCAAGTTTGAACCAAGTTTCAATGAACGATTAAAGGAACTGTAAAAAGGTTAAGGGGAGACCAGCTGCAGAGGGAAACCGACACCAGGTGGGTGCTAACTCAAGGGACTCTGGTCGATCCACATAAGAGCGACATTATCAGTAACAGAAGGCCGTAGGAGAGTCGCCAAAAGAGGTCAAAGTGGTCATACAAGAGGTCTAGTAAAATCCCCGTACAATCGAATGACTTTGATCTACAAATTGTGTGAAAACAAGGGACGTGAATACCGCCATATGAGAAAGCAAAGGAAGTGAATCCTGCAAAACACAAGTGAACGTGAAGTTGGCAAGAGTGAGCCCAACCCAAGGGATGCTGATGAGAAGGGCAAAGTCTAAAGTCCCAAGAAACAGTGTGTTGACAGCCGTGAACCCAGCCGAGGGATGTCCACTAAGAACTGTTTGAAAAGACTGAGTGAGATCCAGGGGTGAAGCCATCACCCAAGTACTGGCAGTCAAGAGTATAAATCAAGTAATACAATACGTGAAGGGTCAGCGCCCAGAAGAGGGGACCGAGGGGTGAATCATTATCCTAAAGAATGTTTATTTGGTTCGAGGAACTTTTTGTTTTTGCATATTGAACACGACAGGCCTGCAAAGGCAAGAGACTTTCAAAGGAAATGTGACTTGGCCATCGACAGCCCTGAGAACTGCCATTGGAACTGTCATCTCATGCTGGAGAAGCCCGAGACACTACTGTGCTCCAAGATACCACCTTACCCTGTGCTCAAAACGTGTGGAAGGGAGACTTAGGCTACCGTACCCTGACATATTATTTGAGAACACTTCTTTCTTAACTATCCCACACCTTTTTTTTTGTATTAGCTGTGAAGTATATTTTCTTTTATTTTTTATTTTAAAGCAAGGCAGGACAGGTTACAAGTAACATTGCATGGCAACTTTGCATGTCATTAATCGTTCCTTCAAGTCCGTACTCTTTCCCCCCCTTTCCACTTTCCCAACCTCGAACCCCATCCCCCCCTCCTCCAGTTCTCCCAAGCCACATCGCAGCCCGCTGCTCCCGCCTCTTAAGTGGCCTCCTGATCTCTCAGAGCCCATCGGGTGTTGGATCGGTTTGAATGTCAAGGCGGGGAATCGCTGGTCATAGTCCAGTACTGGGGCTCAGATGTTCTGAAAGCGGTGCAGGACCCCTGCTCTCGCCGCAGTGACCTTTTCTGCGATCAGGATGTCCCTAAGTTTACCCCACCAATGAGCCATGCAGGGACCGTCCGGGGACTTCCAGAAATGGGCCAGCACAGTTTTGCCTGATAAGAGGCATTGCGTTAGTAGTTTTGCTCTATTTCCGGAGCGGGGGTAGATCCCAGGTGTCGGGACCCCCAGTAGGATGGTTTCAGGATCTAGTGGGAGGGCGATCCCGGTAATCTGTTCGATGGTCGACAGGCACCTAACCCAGAATTGCTGAATCTTGGGGCAGGTCCACCACATGTGAAAGAAGGAGCCAGGCTGGAGAGGTCCACTCATGGGTTCATATGGTGTAATCTGAGTGAGGGGTAGTACCGTTGCAGCATGAACTTGTATGCGCATTCCTTGTTGGTGACACAAGAGGATGAGGTGTGGTGACCCAAGTCCGCCTCCCATTGGGCCATGCATCGAGTTTTTGCCACTAGGAAGTCCCCCAGGAAGCGTCTGTATAGGGTTGAGGTTCTACCTCTGGCTGATAAGTCCTTAGGGGTTAGCTCAAGGGACATCAGAGGGCGAGTGGCTGCCTGGAGGGTCTGGGGGTGAGAGCACCAGTGGCGGAGCTGGCAGTAGGTGAATCTATCTCCCTCCTGGAGTTGAAACACCTCTTTGCATTGTTCGAAAGTGCGGGGTTTGTTCCCAAAGTATAGCTGTTCCAGGGTTTCGAGGCCCCCATCTATCCAATTTTGGAAGTTACGGGGATGAGCCCCCGGCAAAAAGTTCGGGTTATGAAAGATTGGTGAGAGAGGACTTTGGCCTCTCGGGATTCCCTTCCTTTTCAGGGCCCAGTCCCAGGAGCTTAGTGTGTTTGGTCGTCCGCAAAATGTTCCTCCAGCGCTCTCTGAGGGGGGGCTGGATATGTGGGAGGAATCGCAGGGGGAGCGGGAGTTGAGCTTGTTCCAATTCCACCCATCTGGGGCGGGCTGTGCTTATCTGCCATGCGTGAATGTGTGCTAGCTGCGTTGCTGCCCTATATACCTGGAGATCGGGGACCCCAAGGCCCCAGAGCCTGGTGTTACCAACTAGGGTCTTGTGGGGGATCGTGGCCTTCTTGCCTCTCCATATAAACTTTAACATTTTCCTTTGTAGTTCCTGAGGGGCTGGTGTTCAGGATGACCACTGCGAGGGAGGAGCAGGCGTAGAGGAACCTCGGGAGCAAGTTCATTTTGGTGGCCGTGATCCCTCCCATTAGCGAGATTTGTTGCGTGGTCCAGCGCTTCAGGTCCCCCTCTAGTTCTCGAAATAGTCTGGGAAAGTTTGCCTGATAGGTGTCTTTCAGGTTTGCCGAGATGTGAACTCCCAGATAGGGGATGGACCGTTCCCGCCACCTGATTGGGCACAACCTGGTTAGAGTGTCCCGTTCCTCTTGCCGGAGGCCGACGCCCAAGGCCACTGATTTGGAGAAGTTGACAGTGAAGCCGGTGACCTCCCCGAAATTCTTTATTTCTGCCAAGGCGTGCCTCGCTGAGGTGCTAGCCTCTGAGAGCGTCAACAGTACGTCATCAGCGTACAGTGCAATTTTGTGTAGAGATGGGCCCACCTGAGGGCCCTTGATGAGTTTGTTCTGCCTGATCCTCTGGGCGAAGGGTTCCATTGTGAGGGCGAAGAGAAGGGGAGACAGCGGACAGCCCTGTCTTGTCCCACAGGACATGGGGATTGTGGATGAAAGGGCGCCATTGATCCACAGGATGGTTTTAAGCGAATTGTAGATGGCCAGAACCATGGACCGGAACGCTGGGCCAAAACAAAAAGCTTCTAGGGTGCACTCCATGAATGACCATTCTACCCTGTCGAAAGCTTTGGTGGCATCTAGGGCCATCAGGGCGAGGCTTTGGGAGTTTCAGTGGGTAATGTCCATCAGGTTCAGGGTTCTCCGGATATTCTCTCCTGCGGTTCTATGCAAGATGAAGCCTGTCTGGTCGGGGTGGATTATGTCTGGAAGTATGAGTGACAGCCGGTTAGCCAAGATCTAAGAGTAGTCGTTGGAGTCTTTGTTCAGTAGGGCGATAGGTCTGTACGAGGCTGGGTCTCTCGGGTCCTTCCCTGGCTTAGGAAGGAGGACAGTTGTGGACTCTTGCATTGAGCGGGTCACTGAGCCCGTCCCCTTGAATGAGTTGAAAAGTGTCACCATGTGGGGGATCAGTTGGGGTTCAAATATTTTATAGAATCTCGAGGAGAACCTGTCTGGGCCCGGAGCCTGCAATTTAAGGGCTTTGATAGCCTCATTGACCTCTTCGTCTGTTATTGGAGCCTCCAGCTTCTCGCGGAATCGGGGAGGCGTGGGAGGGTGGCCCTCCGCAAGTATTACTTTTGTTTGGATCGGTCTTGTGGGGGTGTCGTCATGACATGGGTTAGGTGGTCCACTGCTAGTTGTTTCATTGTCTCAGAATAGTGAATCACCCCTTCTGGGTCTCGGAGCCCTGCAGTGGTATTGGTGCGTCTCGTTTTGGCCAGCTTGGCTACCAGTAGCTTGTTAGCCTTGTTCTTGGCATAATAAAATTGTTTGGTCTTGGCCAGTAATTGCTCAGTATGCTCCGCGTAGTGGAGTAGTGGGCCTCCAGCTTCTTTCTGGCTGAGCGGAGGGCTTGTTGAGAACTGGGGGACCACCCGTTCTTCTTTTGGGCTTCTTGTGCTGTTTGCAGTTCTTCTTCCAGGGCTTGCCGGATTCGCCTCCGGTCCCGGTGGATTGCCACCCCTTGGGCTATCAGGGCTCCCCTAACCACTGCTTTCATGGCATGCCAGTTGTTAACAGGGGAGGTGTCTGTGACCGGGTTCTCCTCGAAGAAGTTCCTAATGGTGGTTGCAATTTTGTCCCTAGTTAGCATGTCATTGAGGATCGGGTCATAGAGCGACCATCTACGTGGGGAGTTAGCTTTGGGGTCCTGGATGCGAAGTTCCATTATTATTAGGAGCATGATCTGATAGGATCCTTGGGCCGATGGATACCTCGTTGGTGAAAGCGAGGGTTTGGGGCGAAGATAGGAGGAGGTCAATTCTAGAGAAGGTTCGATGAACATGGGAGAAAAAGGAATAATCTTTCTCGGTGGGGTGGAGCACCCACCACGAGTCCACTACATCCAGGGTCCTGAAAAGGCGCAGGAGGCTGAGGGCCTGCGTGAAATCACCCGGGGGGAGGAATGAGATTTATCTTCAGTGGGGTCTGGTACTCCATTGAAGTCTCCTCCTATTATTGTTTGGCCTTCCACGAAGCCCGAGAGGGAGGAACCCAGCAAGTCGTAAAAGGTTGCCTGCCCCGAATTGGGGGCGTATACTGATACAAAGGTATAAAGGTCCCCCAGCAGAAGGCATTTGACAGTTACAAAGCGGCCCTCTGGGCAGGTTATACAATCCAATATCTGGGGATTTAGGTCTTTCTTAAACAGGATCGCCGTGCCCCCCTTCTTAGAGTCTCCTGAGGCAAAGAACTGGCGTGGGTAGATACGGGATTGAAGGCGACCAAAGTCCGCCGGAAGGAGCTGAGTTTCTTGGAGAAACGCCACCCCGGCTTCCTCGTCCTGTAGTTTCTGTAAGATTGACTTGCGTTTGCGGGGTGGGGGGGCGTTAAGCCTGTTAACGTTCAATGAAAGGTATCTCAGCGTCTGATGCTCCTGGGTCAGGGCCTCAGTTACCCCCTGCTCCGGGGGCGGGGGAGTCGGTAGATCGCCCATTAGTTGCCATCATAGGGGTGATTTGGAGGCGTGCTGTCCTGCTCTTGGGGTTTTAACCCAGGCCCCCAACGGGAGGCCAACTTATTAACTGGCGGGGTGGGCAACTTTGTGAGTGCAGCCCAATGCCTGGCCAACGGGGCCAATTGAGACATTAGGAATAACATGTGTTTCCAAGGACTTTAAAATGGAATGAACCTTGGAATGGGCATAAACTGTGGGCGAAGCCCGCCGCAATGAGTGACCGTAAATTTGTGCAGGACCGGAACTGATGCTTTGGGTTAGCAAAGGGGGGGTCGGGCGCCTAGGTAGGTAGTGTAGTACCGGGTCTTTTAGCATAATTCAAGGCCCGATTACCTCCTCCTGTTATTTCTGGATGCTCTCGACCATGAGGACCGCCTAGGTTGCGGGGCAGGGGCTGACTTGGGGCTCCCTGTTGCCTCCAGACTCAACGAGGTGGCCCCTTTTGGGGGAGGACGGGTGCATGATCTTGGCGGCATCTTCCAAGTGACTGACTCTCCGGAGAGAGCCATTAAATGAAAATTGGAGTGCCGTAGGGAAAACCATCTGTACCGGAATTATCGTTCCTGAAAAAGAGGACCAGTGGTCGGAGCGCCCTTCTTCTATGAAGAGTCAGAAGCGAAAGGTCTTGATAGATCTGTATAGGCAAGCCCTGGAAGGAGAGATCATCACGAGAGCGGCTGGTAGCGGAGATGGCTTCTTTCGTGGAGAAGTAGTGGCCTCTAGTGATGACATCTGGAGGGAGGTCCGAGTCCACCCCCCAGCGCGGGCGCAGTTTGTGGGTACGATCCAGCAGTAATTGGGATTTGTCCAGTTGCGGGAGGAGGGCCTGGAAGAAGTCTCTTATATATTCTGGCAGATTTTTGTCTGGGACTGAGGATGGGACTCCCCGGATCCGAAGATTGTTGCGGCGGGCTCTGTTCTCCAAGTCCTCCTGCTTGAATTCTAGAATTTCACATTTGTCTTGGAGCGCTTTTACTGCCTGTTGGATGTCCCCCAGTGTGGTTGCCTGGTCCTGGGAGCGGTCCTCGACCTCACCTAGCCTTTGCTCCACCTCAGTTACCCTATGGTCAGTTTGCTCCAATTTGGTGGTAAGTTCCGACATGCAGGACCGAAACTCAGCTTTAATGTGTGCCATAAAAGCCAGTAGGTCGCCCCTGGTGGCCGGGATATCAGCCCCCTCCTGGGAAGGCTGTGGGGTGGGCTTGGCAAGGTCTGTTTTTATCCCCTTGTCTGGAGCGGTAAACATGGTGGCAATGTCTGTGTTTTTGGATGTTTTTGTTTGCTTGGACGTAGTGCCGGGTCATGGGGTGGAGGAGATATTGGAGAGGCGCCGGTTATGGCTCGGGGGTGCTGATTCCGAGGTCAGCCGATGTGAGGCACCCCAGTGTGGAGGATCAGGTTCGACAGTTCTGAGGGATTTGGGTGAAGGAAAAGTCCCCTCTGTCTGGTGGGGGGAGGAGGTAAGATACTCCGCCGCAGGGAGGCGAGAAGACTATTCGGTCCCCACTGGAATCTAGTTGGTGGAAGGAGTGTGAGTGGAGTAGTGGGCCGGGGCGCCCCAGGAACTGGGTAGCTGGAGTGTGCCGCTTCTGAGGATGCTGTGTGGTTAGAGCCTCACCCTAAAAGGGGATGGGAGGGGCCGAAGCAGGGTGACCAATTATGGGGTACAGACCTTCTGTACCCGGGACCAAGAGCACTACCACCGGGCCGGGGCACCAGGTGGGTGGCGTCGCTGCCTGGCGGGTCCGCTTACCTCCAGTGAGTGGTAACAGAGGTTGCAGGGCTTGGGGCTGCAGGGTGGGTGGGCAGTAGAGCTGGAAACCGAAGATTGTGGACCCCCAGCGTTGGCAGAGTGGGGTCTATTGTGCACACAGGATCCCAACTTTATCTCAGCTGCTGGAGGAGAGGGAGAAGAGGAGGCTCCGCCTCCCAGGCCAGAGAAGAGGCACAGAGTGTAGACATGGGCCGGGGCACCCCAGGAATCAAGAGTGCGGGTTCCGGATCAGATGTGGACTCTCCCCCATGTGTTGATTAGGTGCCGAGAGAAGGCTGGAGCAAGTTCCAGGGGCTGCCGGGCGGTGGGGGGAGGAGCTGCCTCTCCGTGTCACAGTGGAGCGCTTATTGCAAGCTCCTCCGGCGGGGGCCCAGGAAGGGTGTAAAGAGGGCCCCCAATCCCGCCCTCATCCCCCAGCAGCCCCTACCTGATGGGGCACCGATTGTGCCATTGTTCCCTCCTCCCTGCCGGAGCTGAAAGGTACTGCACCCCGCGGGGGCCGCGGATCGGCCTGGGGTGGGCCGCGGGGGTGCCAGGGACCTCGTTGTGCAGCCCGCTTGCTTTGGGGTGGTTTCGGGCGGAGGTTCCGGGGGACCACCCGATCGGCGCCTCACAGTAGAGCTAAGATCCAGGGCGAGCCGCGCGGAAGCCAAGGGCAGTCTCAGGCGCCGTCAGCCACCTCTCCGGAGATGACGAATAGGCGCGGCCGTCATCTTGGATCCTCCGACGCCGATACGAGCCCGGTGGTTCTGGGCGTATAACTTCGTTTGGCATGAGCGTTGCGCTCCCTTCTTCAGCCCAAAGGTGCCCCAGGCGTTCCGACGCCCTGGGGGTTAATTGGGCTCCTGCTGGGCTACATGGAACCGCATCGATTTCTTTATTGCGGCGGGCTTCACACGGCTGGCCTCAAGGGAGCAGCCACATCGATGGCGCTCGAAGCCACGCCCCCAATAGGTTTTTTTACTATAGGTCTTTTATTTTGACACAATGCCACTAGGACTGCCTTTTTTTCATTTTATGGTCGACGCTTGTTCCCATCTTAGATTTATGGCCTTTAGGCGTTTTTCCACCCTGAAACCATTGTTAAATTAACACCCTTGAACTGTGATCACTTGGGTCTGTCTTTACTGTTGCCACCATGAGTTCCTCACAACCTCCAAACCCTCCCGTGTGCGCACCGACATGATCAAAGAGTGAAAGCGTTCAGCCCTGATAAGCCATGATGGGAATCTACCCGCTTTATCACCTTCCCTGTGTAGATTATTGACATGCACATTGTAATTGTGATTTCCCAATGCTCCATAATTTCACCATCAGTGGCCTGAATACATCCTCGTTCCTCAACTGTCCTCCCCGCTCTCAATTAGTTCAATGGAATATTCAATATTTTGCAACGATTTCATCAAAGTTGACGTATTCCACATGTAGTAGATATTCACACACCAGAGATAACCACCTTAAATGCTTCCCACTCTACCCTTACGTCGCCAACCGACACTTCATTTATCTCAAAATATTTGTCCATTTCTCCACCCAGCAGAGGCGTTGCTAAGGGGGCTATAGTCCCTGGTCTTTTGGTTGTAGTCCCAGATAGATTCTCAGGAGCTACAACCAAAAGGCTAGCTAGCCCCTAGTCCCAACCGTTACGACATTAGTGTAGCCCCGGGTCTTTTCCAGACCTAGCAACACCCCTGCCACCCAGCATATCCTTGTAAGCCCTGTCCCTTAACCCTTCAGCCCTAAATCTCCATAACGGTGTCCCAACCCTATAACCGTGTATCCAAACCTGCATCATCACTCGTGAATGATCCAATAGTGACCTACCCCTGTAGGTAATCTCCTCGCACATATAAAGATTCCCTACTCGTAAAGAAATAAAGAAGTGGTCTGCTCTAGTATCTCATGAGGACTCAAGTAATAGGAATAGCACCTTCTATCTGCATTCCTCATTCACCATACATCAACTAAATCCAGATTGCCTAAAGCACTCCTCAAAGACCAAAGACTGGGAGGCCCTAGTCCTAACCCTTGTTTCAAGTGATTTATCCAAATCCAGATCTAGTGTACAGTTAGGCACTGCCCCACAACCAACTAGCCGGCCTGTGTTAACCCCACCTGCCCAAGACTGTTGGAAATAAATGCATCAGCGTCCACATTGGGGGCATACAAGTCGATGAAATAAGTTTCCCTGCCCTCCAAAAGACCTTGCACAATTACTTGTCTCCCTTTTGTGTCATGACAAACTGTGTGACTGAAAAAAGGGACAGTATCCGCCATCTCTGTTTCCGGAAGAACCTCAAGACCTTCCTCTTTGCTTCTGCCTTCCCTCCTCCTCTCCCCTGCTGATCTGCTCTCTCTTGGCACTGTGCACCCGGCCACCCTCTGTCCCCTGGGCCCAGGTACCTGCTCACCCTGCCACCCTCCTGCACTGGCTCCTGGCCACTCCTTACGCTGGGGACTGTATCTATACAATCCTTCCCTCCCCCCCCCCCATTTTTCTTCTTTTTCTGCACTCAGACTTACCAGTCTGCTGCCTTAAACACAGCACTTGCCACTTGCTGGCTGCACTACCACTGTTTATTGCCCCCATTTTCTATTTATTTTTATTTATTATTTATCTGCTCTCCTCTGCGCCGCACTTTCCACTCTCCCCCTTCCATGCACTTTTTCCCTTTTGCCATTCCCATGCACTTGCACGTTCTCAATGTCACTGGGCCTAGTAAGATGGTTGTTGTGTTGTTCTCTCCTGTTCCCCTCCCTTGCCTAGTCGCGCTCTGAAACACTTGTGTACGAGCGCGATACAAATAAAATATATCATATCCAAATCAGCACTCTACTAGCATATTCTGAATCGGAGGATCCATACCGCTGTCCGACCCGCTTTCATAGCAAAATATCGAGCCTAAAAGAAGGTGCATCTCTCGAAGAAAATATCAGTTCTGGATTTCTTCAAATAAGCTCTCGCCCTACATTTCTTGACAAAACCATTCAGACCCCGTACATTCCATGATATACATTTAACCAACCCTGCCATGGAAGTAGAATAACCAAACATCCTGAGACACCACAATATGGGTGCCTGTACGAGGCCCTTCTAGTAGTTGTCTTATGAACAGGGAAAAGTCAAATGAAATGGTTCCACACCTCAAGTTGAACCCGAAGACTTCAGTCTCCCCTGCCCGTTCCCCCAATAACACCCTTGTAACCAAAAGATACAACACAATTAATACCGTAAAACTGTAACAGAACAACTGCGTTCACAACAGCATAGTGCCATCAGAGACGCCCTGAAACAAAGAGCGCATTTGCATGTCAGCTACTAGCCAAACAATCTATAAAGGACACCCCCAATGTGCTTGAAACAACCTTGATGAAGTCAACAGAACTTCTGGGGCATGTGCACCAGCAAGTCCCCTCGAAGCATCCAAGTTCAGGTAGGATTATCCAGGTGCGTGGGCTCGGTGCATTCCGATGTGTTGCCCGCTGGCCGGCATCAAGTGCCTCCCTCTCAGGCCATGTCCCAGCACCACATTTCTTGCCAATTGTCCTGGTCTGTCTCTCACGTTTTATAGAGGCCATCTCACCATCCAGTTCCTGGTTGTTCTGCAGACGAGTATTAAATCCTTGCTATTGGAACCAAATCATAGGCCCTCATCATGAGTGTGCCAAAACAATGCTGGTAATTTTGTTGTGCCGGTAGTACTGTTTCTGACAAAATGACTGCTGGAATTACCTGCATATAATAGGGTTTGTGGGCGCATGCTTTCCCCCTTTCCGGAAATGGTAATACCGTCATGCCAGAATTACTGGTAAATACTTCAAAATGCTAGTGATTCTGGCAAATGTGCTGGAAACACCAATAGTGGCACCCAGACTGCCGGAATCACTTATCAGTAATTCCAAAGCTGCAATCACCAGCGCCAGAATTAACGGCACTGGAAATGGTGTCATCACCGGAACAGGAAGCTCACTGGCAGCTATTTTGAAAAACAGTATCCTAAAAAAGATATGCCACTTCCTGCTGCCATCCACCCCATACAACACTGCAGACATGCCTGGGAGTAGAAAATCTAGGCTGCCTGAAGTCCGGCTCCACAAGCCGCTCTTCACTTCGCCAAAAGTCAGTGCAATGACAGACAATGTTGTTGCTCATGTAGGGGCACTATTTGAGGCTGGAAACTGTTGTACCAGGAAGATGGCCATATGACAGGAGGTGGTGGAGGAGGTCCCTGCAGTGGGGCCCATCCCACTGTAAAGAAGGAGCCAAGTACCGCCACCTCAACCATCTAGCCCGCAGCACCTGCATGTTGGTTCCCCGAGTGGGAAACGTGTGGGGTTCCCGTAAAAGTACTGATACCTAAGAAAATCTGGGAAGCAAGTTTCCTATCCATACCTGCATATGAAACGATATGATGGTCGCCTGTATGAAGTCCCTGAAGAAGCAGAGAAAAAGAATGAAGAAGAAGAAGAATGGTGATGTCGCCATCACCAGTGACATCATAACAGAGTAATGCTGACGAATAGAGAAGAGATGCAGAAACTAAGAGAATGCAAACAAGTCTATAAGGCATCAAGAAACTATGAAGACTGAGGATATCTTGGGATCAAGATGACGAAACTTATGCTGCAGTCATAAGGGAGAGATCAAGCTATTTTATACGTGTATACATGCAAAGAAACGCAAGCAGATGAAGTAGTCTTTAAATGCTACCTTTATAATGAATAGATTGCAGCATGTGCCAACAGATACATCTATATATTGGAGTCAATAAAGAATGAATGATTTTATTATGTACAATGGCAGTACTAAGCAAGAGAAGGAAAGTAGTTTTTTCCATTTTGCAAGCATGGTGCAGATCGACAACAAGTGAATTACAGGAGAAAACTCGGAAAGGTGAAATTGGATGGGTCAAGAAGCCAAGGCCTTATCAAACTGAAGTGAGCTGACATTGGATACAAATCTTGTGAAAGAACGAAGCTTCTGTTCAGAAGACATTGACAAAAACAAGAAGATGTCAGAGGTCTATTAAAGAATAGCATTTTAATGCACTGAAAAGCTCGATTCCGTGGTCTTTAGTCACGTGGGGAGAAGAAGTTGGACGAGCATGATAGTCACACCTACGTATGAGTGCAGAGAGTGCCTTCACTCCCCTGAATTCTCCGGAGCAAAGAACATGTTCAAGGCCGAGTTCAAAAGACCTAATTGACAGTGGACCACTGAGGTGATGATGGATGGATATGTTAATTGGTGGGAAGCTATGGTTAAGACTAGCTCATCTGCACCTGGATGTTCAGCCTGCGTACTCCCAACGTAAATTGAGAAGGCACTGACGGAGGTCAAGGGTCCTATAGTTGTATAGCCAATTAGACATTGTATATTTAGTGACGTTTATAGTGACATATTTTGGGGGAGGGCTTAGTTGCCACACTTGATTTTGAGACCTATCACATAATTCCACTGCCTTAGACGAGTATGGATTGTATACCTAGATGATCCTTGTAGAACCTATCGCACTCACCATTAGGTTTTTGTAGTTTGCCACGTAAGGTGACGTTAGTGATACGTAGGTTAAACGTCACCTATGATGATTTTTCACTATAAGAATGTAATTTTTTATGACCTGCTTTGAGAAGTCTCGAGAGAGATCATGAGGGATGTCTGTTGATGTCCATTGTACTCCCTGTTTTAGATAATTGTGATTAGAACAGTATCTTTTGCCAACTACCTGAGTTGTTTCTATTTTTGATGTCTGAGTAAACTCTACATCCTCCATCTATCTCTATATTGCTAACCTATCTTAAAAGGCTGAGAAGGATCCTCAGTTCACCACGCATGCCCCTAACTGCCATAAGAGGTGGTACAACGTGCAGCTGTGTGTGAGGAACATCCTGGCCACCCAGCATAGGGAATCTGCAGCCACAGGAGGAGGGACAGTGGCACACCTACCCTGATGCCCTGGGAGGAGACTTGCAGCTCCATACTGCACATGGAGGGCATTGAGGGAGCCTGGGCAGCAGAGGCCGGTGCTGGGACACAAGGAGATGCTGGTAAGTACAACAAACCCTGTGTAAGTGCCAGTCATGTGTCCAAATAAATGAATCCCCAGGCAGAGAAGCAATACATGGCTAAGGGAATGGGTCTGACACATGTCAGTCACAGCAAATAGGCCAAACACACACACACACGCACCAGGGGTTGTGGGCAGAGGTATCCATACACAAGCATCATGGACAAAATGCACTGCCCCACACATGAACCCATGTGTGCCAAGGGAGTACAGGACAGGAAGTATAGACCCAAAGCGCACACAACAAGCCACCGTGGCACACCAACAGTCAATGTGCACGCCCACCACCCACATGTAGAAGCATGCATCAGAGCAAACCTACCAACCAAACAGCATGACCGGAGCAGGACACACACAATGTAGCACCAGTATAATGCAAGCCAGCAGACGTGACTCACTAAAACTAATTGCATGCTCATCTCACCCCAACAGGCACATCCTCTTACAGCGACATGGCTTGCACATCATCTGGCCGGGCAGGTGCAGGCGGGTAGGTCGCACTACCACCACCCCCTACCACCACCTACAGCCCAGCCAACACCTTCGGCACAACCATTTCTACCTGTGATGATGGCTGCACAGCTGCAACCTCCACTGCCAGCTGCACGTCTCCAGTGGCCCCACCGTCACTTCCGTGCGCTACACACCACTGATGCCACACCAGATACTGCCCTATCCTGGCAGGTATGAGGTGAAGGAGGAAGCTGAGGATGAGCACACCCCTACCCGACACAATTGTTCAGCCCTGCCACCCTCATTCAGCCCGGCCACCCTGCACAGCCCCCCTCCACCACCCATGCCCAACATCTGGGACATGGATGCACAGATCTGTGGCATGGGGGAATGTCACAGGGCAATGACCGAGATGGTTCAGCAGCTGCTGACTGAGTCTTCCCTCATGAGGGTGTGCGTGCAAGCCAGCAGCCACACGTGTGCCAATGCCCTGGGACGCACCATTGTTGCCCTCATCATCCTTGCGCAAAGGGTCAAGGAGGGGAATGAGGGCGTGACAGAAATGGCAGAGACCCTCTCACACACCCATCTGACCCGCCCTCAACTGTGACCACCCCAGCGAGCTTGCAGCCCGAGGCACTGCTCACAGCGGCTAACAGTCGGCCACACCTGAGCCAGCCAAGGGTCCAGTGGACAAGAAGCCTAAAAAGTTACACCTTTTGCGTTTGACACTGGGACCTTTGAGGTGTGTGGGGACAGGGTGTGTGGGGAGGAGATGCGGGGACATGGTGTTGTAGTTAGAATTATTTGATCAATATACTAGTTTTCACTTGAAGCAATGAGTGGACATTCCTCCTTTTGGTGCAAGTATTTGTGTGTGCGCATCATATGCAGTAAGGTGAAAGGGATACTCAGAAGAAGTTATCAATGAGTTCTTGAAGGGCCATACGCCCACCCCTGCCGCCCATGTGCACATCAAACAGAAGTGGACCCTTGGATAGAGGATGACAGCCTAATCATTTATCTTTTTTTTATAAATATCGACAAATGATTCTCTAGATCCTTTCCAATATTTTTTATTAAATTTCACCACTTGGGTGTAAAATGATTCAAATCATAAAAAAACTATTAATACTTGTTTTAAGATCCACAAAAAACATTCATCCCTACATTCCATTAATTCACTTCCTCATAAGAACAATCACACTAATACACTATAACCTGTTTTTTTAAGGTCACAATACACCAATTTTATACATAAACAAAACAATTTGATCCTTTTAATTCATGATTTAGATACCTGCCTGTCTTTAATCATGAAGTAGGTCGACACGTGTTTCAATTGTAACTTATACACTTCAATCAGTCCACTAAGTACGTCAACCATCTTCAGGACATAAACAGGAACAACAATACAGTCCCATTAGATCTAGTAGGTTGGATCACACTGCCTATAAAAACAAGAATAAAAACCTTTATCAAAATGTATCCTCATGTCATCCTCTCTTTTTAAAGGCACTATTATTGTGATGCAAACAGTGTCTATATACTTTAACACACAAAGTCGTACCCGCCTCTGTCTTGTAATGGCGGTGTGGGAAACGAAAAAGATGGATTAATTCTGTCTGCAGCCGTAGAAATATCCCCGATCAATGAAGACAAACCTACAAGGATGCAGTACATAATGCCTCTTTGGCCGGTCGGGCTCCTCGGCTGCCAGGCAGGGCTCATTATCACTGATGCCATCAACCACAAGCCAACGCTCTGGCACGGGGAAGAGGAAATCGGAGAACCCGGGTAAGCTTCGTGAGAAGCCCCGGTCGATCCCGACGGAGACAGCCGAGGGGGGGAGCGAGGCGGTGACCCTCCCCCCAAGGTGAAGGCCTCAGGCGTGCCCAAAGTCGCGAAGGCCCTGATTCACCTGGCTAAGGCCTCGATCGAGGGAGTCGTGGCGGCCCTGGCGAAGCCTGCAGTGGCTACCCCAGTGGAGGCGACCTTGGGGCCTAGAGTTTCCCTGTTACCACGGACGATATACTCTTTTCAGCCCTTCGATAAGACCCCCGTGAAACCCCAGGTGGAAAAAGAGGGGGGGGCGGTGGCTATTACGGACACAGATACCACCTCTGAAGAGGAGCTGGCTGGTGTCGCAAAGATCCTGAACAAGAAGTTCGAGGAGGTCCGGTCCCACGGGAGGGATCCCGACGAGGCAGACAAAGAAAGCGATGGCGGTTGTTAGGCAGAATCCAGGGCAGTTCCCTTAGGGAGCACTACCCCAGATTAGGACTACAGGTGAGAGCAATAAATCCCCTTTGGTATCAGTCTGTACCACAAAGATTTAGTTGGTAGCTGTGGCTGAGCAGTCAGACTTATCTCAAGAGGGAGATGCGCAGTATTCAGGGTTGACACAATAGGTAGTACAGTACTATGGAGCAAGGAAACACTGACCAAAGTTTTGTATTTAAAAAAAGAGAATATATATTTATTTTGTACACTTCTAAGTCAACACATAGATCACAGTTAATAAAGTAAGTTAAGTTTAGTCAAAAGAAAAGCATATACAACTCCCAATTCAATTGTAAACAAGTTTGTGGTATAGTGAAAACTGAGCAAAACGGCACAGTTAAAACCTACTACAAATGGCACTCTACCAATTCAATGAAAGGGGAGGGAAAGTACATTTAAACCGAAATATCTTCAGACACCCCCTAGCAACACTTCCCTCAAGTTTTGTGAACAAGTAATGCAGAGTAACACTTTAACCAAAAGACAAGTGAATGAAAACTGAGCAAAATGGCACTCCACAAGTTAAAACAGTAGGAAGGAAGAGGGGTTTAGAAGATTTAGGTGCATCAACACATCTCTCATTGAAAACTAATCTAGTGAGAGCAGATCTAACAAATCAGCCAGAGTCAATAGGCCTGAGCCAGAGTCAGTGGTACAGGACCAAGAGCTTAGGAGCAAAAATGTTCTTGTAGCTGCAGTCAAGTCTTTAGTAGAAAACTTTTGAAGAGGTAGATGCAAGGCAAAAGACAATGTTAAGAGAGAGGGCGGCCGACCCCACAAGTAGTTAAAGGATTTAAAACACCTTTAGGGCTACCACGGAGAAAGGGCGGCCTGGCGGAACAATGTACCTTAAATGTGGAGAAATGGCGGTGGCGGTTGTTCCTGGTAGTTCCTGCAGGTCAAGGGGTCCAACAGAGGAAGAGGCTCTCGTCGTAGAGGAAGGTTTGAGTCGCTGCACTACCCAGGGATGAAACCAGCCGCGGTGCTGCCAAACAAAGTTTAAAAGGTACGTTCCTTTTAATCGCGGTCCGGTTCGATAGCTGCCTGGCTATCCGGTCTTCAAGTGTGGGGCACTGTCGAGTCGACCAAGGCAGGTCCGAGGATGCGATAGGTGAACTGGTTGACCCCACCAGCTCAAGGGAAGGAGGCTCCTCCACTGAAGATCACCTCTCGTCGTGTGGAAGAAAAGTGGTGAGACGATCCGGCAGGGCTTCACCGGTGGTGTAGATGCTGAAGATGTCTCTGGCTTCTCTTCCCTTCGGTTCCATAGTTCCAGTGGCAATGTCTTGCTCTTCCAGTCCTCAGGACCCTGCTTTTATGCAGAAAGAGACCCATTCATACAGCCTAGCTGTCACTCACACAGTGGAGTGGTCTTCTTGGCGGGAGACCCTCCAGCCTTTCAGGTTAGAGTGCGACCTGAGTTGTTGCGGCAACTCTGTCCAGGGGTTCTACTCCCCCTCCCAAACAGACCCCCCCCAGAAGCCCGCCAAAAGGATGAACAAAGGATCCCCGACCTGGGTTAGGAAAATGGAGTAAGACTGAAGGAAGTTTTATCAAAGTTCTGGCAAATAAAACCTACCAGAGTAAAGATAATTAAAAAATAAACCAGCGGTATGTTAGAGGCTGTCAGTAAAAGTGGTAGCCTCGAACAATGGGAAAATCCCATAGAGAAATATTTGCGGTCGAATATAAAAGGTAGTAACCACTGCCACCAGCCAGAAACTTTGTAGAGGGGGACTTTAAGGTACCCTCTCGAAAATGAACATAGGGGAAAAACTACTAACCCTTTCCAGTATTTCCATATTAAGATGGGGTGTAATGGTTAAGTTCATAAAAATCGACTAGTAAAGACAATGGGGACTTTACATGTCCTGGGAGACAGTAGTCAGTCCCAGGGTATGGAGTCTATGTTTGGGGGTCGCTACGACACCCCGGTGTCACGGCACGGAGGGTGCTGTGTGACACATGTGCATAAAGATGGTTCCTATGGGTGAGAGAAAACATCCCATGGGCATTAAACACAAAAATAGCCTAGAACACACACAGCAAAAATGCCTAAGAGTGGGAAAAAGAGTCTTACTCTTAGCAGGTAAAAAGAAATAAACCCTTCAAATCCAGCAAAGCTGCTGGGGGACTCCATATGTAAGGGGAATTAGCCATAAAATGAGAACTCTCCCTAGCAGCGGTGCCGACAAGGAACCACGAGCCGCGGAGGGGACGGAACCATCGCAGCCGGTGCCTATGCCAGCGACGGCGATTAAAGCGGCCAGCGCCCTCGTGAGTGTGGCACGCTACGACAGGGAGCTGTGGTTTAAGATCACCCCTGCTGGATTTCCTCCCGGATGTCAAGAGCGCTGAGGCCCTGGAAATCCTACAGGAAGGCGAGGTGGCTTCGGACAACGCCATTACGGTGCCCACAGACATTGCTGACACCGGTTTTCGGCAGATGGGCGACAGTGTTTGCCTTCGTCGGCGCGGCTGGCTCAAGGCAACCGATTTCTGCCAGGACATGCAGACCAGGGTTCTGGACATGGCCTTCGACGGGAACAACCTGTTCGGCAAGACAGTGGACGAGTCACTGCAAGCCAAGGCAGACAGAGACAGCTCGGGCCTTGGGTGTTGAACAACGACGGCCATCCTTTCAGAACTCTGGAGGCAAGCAAGGTGCCTCCAAATGATTCGGTGGCGGCGCCTCGTCGTACCGCAGGTGGCCCGCTCCTCATCGCAGGAAGCCTAGAGAGGACATGGCAAGACAGGAGGATCTCGTCGTCGCCAAGGAGGCCAAGGCGGCAAGGCCGCGGCCAAGCAGGACCGATCCAGCCATAGCATCGGGCCGCCACCTGAGCACCCCAGTGGGAGGCCGGCTGACGAATTCCATCAGCATGTGGGAGTCCATCTCCACTGACTGTTGGGTGCTGGATGCTCTGGCCCGCGGGAACACTCTGGAATTTCTAAGCAAGTGTCCCCGTACTCCACCCGGTGCCAGGAAGGAAAACCACCTCCCTCAACTGCTGCTGGAGGTACGGGCGATGCTAAAAACAAAAAAGGGAGCCATCGAGCTCGTCCCAAAGAGGCTCCGGGGCTCCGGAGTGTACTCAAGATGCATCCTCATAAGGAAAAAGACCGGCGGTTGGTGACCCATCCTGGATCTTCGTCGTCTAAACAGGTACATCAAGTCCCAGAAGTTCCGGATGGTCTCCCTCCAGCATGTGCTGGGACAGCTGGAGGAAGGCGACTTCCTATCGTCACTGGGCTTGGAGGATGCCTACTTTCACATCCCCATTCTAAAAGGACATCAAAAATTCCTGCAATTCGTGGTCCAAGGGCGACACTATTCATTCAAGGCCCTTTCCTTCAGATTGAAGTCGGAGCTCAGGGTGTTCACCAAGTGCCTAGCACCAGTGGCTGCGCCTACAGGGGATCCACGTCTACCCCTACCTGGACGATTGTCTCATCTGAGCATGGTCAAGAGAACTCGCCGTCGATCACACAGCGAAGACCGTTGAACTGCTCACAGATCTGGGATTGTTGATCAACTTTGTGAAATCCTACTTGGTACCGTTGCAAGTCGACCTGTTCCTGGGGGCCAGGCTCGACACAGTGGCACGATTGGCTTCTCCGTCGGAGGAAAGGACGAAGGCCATCCTGGGCAAGGTGCAACGGCTGTCGACCATGGACGTGGCCAGGATGAGGTCCATCAAGTCCCTGCTCGGCATGATGTACTCGTGCATCTACCTCGTGTGCCTATGCAGACTGCGGATGCGACCACTACAGGAGTTTCTCGACGCCCGTTGGATGCAAGTGGCAGACAGCTTCGAAGACAGGATCACGCTTAACGAGACCTTCTGGCAAGTGATCCGGTGGTGGGGCACCCACGCGCATCTGGCAGCGGGCATGGACTTCCAGACCCCTTGCTCATCAGGAAACGGTGACGCCGGACGCCTCCGTGCAGGGATGGGGAGCGCACACCGGAGATCTCCACGCAAGAGGCCTTTGGCTCCTGGAGGAGAGGTCACTACACATCATTGTCCTGTTGCTCCGAGCCGTGTTCTGCACCCTCAGGTCGTTCCTTCCGTCCCTCAAGGGCAAGGTGGTAAGGATCTTCACGGACAACACCACCACGATGTTCTACATCCAGAAGCAGGGAGGCACCAGATCCCCAGCCCTATCCAAGGAGGCCCAGGATCTGTGGCACTGGGCCATCACCCAAGGGATGTTTCTGGTACCCTTCCATTTTGCAAGAATAAAAAACACCATCGCCGACTCGCTCAGCAGGGAGCTGCGCTCATGCCATGAGTGGGAACTGCGGCAGGATCAGGTGGATCTCCTATTCCGACGATGGGACAATCCCCAGATCGACCTATTTGCGACGGCGATGAACGCCAAGTGCCAGAGGTTCGCCAGCAGGTTTCCCCAGCCGGGGAGAATGGGCGTTGTCTTCTCATTCCCCTGGGACGGCCTGTTTCCTGTATAAGTTCCCACCGTTGCTGCTGCGACTCATCAATCAACTCAGACGGTCCCAGTGCAGGATGATCCTCGTCGCACCGGTGTAGCCAAGGCAGATCTGGTTCCCGGACCTTCTGGACATGTCAGGTTCCCCCCATCAAACTGCCAACGGACGCGGATCTTCTCTCCAGAGAAGGAGGCGCCATCCTCCACCACGACCCAGGGTCGTTGAACTTGCAGGCCTGGCTCCTGCAGCACTAAAGCTTGGAGGGTACGATATCCCGGTGGACTGCAAGGAGGTGCTGGCAAAGGCCAGTGCGTCCTCGACCCTCAAGTGCTATGGACACAAATGGAAGAGGTTCTCTGTCTGGTGCTGTGCACAGAAGATTAACCCTCTGCGGATTATGGCCCCTCAAGTGCTGCTGTACCTACTGTCGCTGGCCAAGGCGGGGCTAGCTCATGCCTCCATCAAAATCCATCTAGCGGCGAGTTCCCGCCACACCAGAACTCCGGGGCGATCATCTCTGTGGTCCCATCGCCTGGTAGTTCATGAAAGGACTGTTCCGGACATTCCCACCGGTGAAGGCTCCGGCGTGGGAGCTCAACGTGGTGCTGAGCAGGCTCATGGGACACCATTCTTACCGCTGCATTCGGCACCGTTGAAATTCCTATCGTGGAAGACAGCGTTTCTTGTGGCCATCACCTCCGCACGATGAGTGGGAGAGATCCATGCCTTCTGCTGTAAACCTCAATACCTGACATTCCACGAGACGAGGGTAGTTCTGAGGACGCACACCTCCTTCATGCCCAAGGTGCCGTTGGACTTCCATCTCAACAAGCCCTTGGTGTTACCTGTTTTCTTCCCGTCCCCTTCATCGCCAGCCGAGAGGACTTTGCACTCGCTATTTGTGAACTTTGGACCTGTGAACCAAGTGAAGTCCCTCTCGAAGGCTTCCGTTTCCAGATGGCTCTCTGGCTGCATCATGCACTGTCACCGGTTGGCAAACCGACCGTTGCCCGGCCGTCCGAGAGCCCATTCAACCAGAGCGATCGCTGCTACCACGGCATTCCTGTCTGGTGTGCCCTTGCAGGACATCTGGAGGGCTGCTATGTGGAGGTTGACGCACACCTTCACGAGATTCTACTGTGTCGACCGGGATTCCAGGGAGGAGTCCAGAGTCAGCCAGGCAGTGCTGCGCAACCTGTTCGCCTGAGGGTGGGCCTGGTGAGGAGGTAAGAGATGCTTAATGTTGAGTTGATGAAATGCTTAATGTTGAGCCTTGACACCTCCCGTGGTTGTGCATGTGTGTACTGCTATGTATTCTTGTATTCATGAGCATGTGAATCCATTCCAGACTCCATGCTGGAGAAGGAACAAGTTACTTACCAGTAACTGTTGTTCTCCAGCATGGGTCTGGCATGGATTCACATGCGAACCCTCCCTCCTTCCCCTCTGTGGCTCTTCTTGGTCCTACTGCCATTTTACGTGCTACCAAATCTGAAGATGGCTGGCAGAGGAGGGGCTTAGGTAGAGGGCAGTCATTGGCTGGGTCAGTATGACCCAGAGACCAGTGATTGGTTATTGGGAGAAAGACAGTTCAGAAACGAAACTGAAACTGATTTTTTCTTTACTGAGGATTCCCAGCCTGACGGGGAATATTCATGAGCATGTGAATCCATGCCAGACCCATGCTGGAGAACAACAGTTACAGGTAAGTAACTTGTTCCTTACCTGTGCCTGGGAGGTTGGGAGGGCGATGTGCTGGCCCACATGGTGCAGGAGGGCCTCAATACCTGCACCAGCACTCTGAAGAAAGCAGGCTGCGATATGCCATGCCACTGGCTCAGAGTGCTAGAACGTGCCAGTGACCAGGAAGTGCAGGACCGACACCAGCTGTAAAAGCAGTGGTATGGCTGTCCTAATGCCGATCCTGCTCCCAATGTCATCCTGGATAAAGATCAGGAGGTTGAGAATAGTCTCCCTGTTTAGGCATGACAGGGTGTGTATCTGGCTGCCTGTGAGGGCGCAGGTTGTGGCCCTTGTGCGGTGAATCACTGCACGCCTCTGCCTCACCACCTGCATCCCCATCCTCCTTAAGTCGCTGGCCTACTGTCGCCACAGCTGCTGCTCCAGCTCCATCAGCTGCCCATCAGCATGCAGCACCTTCAGGTGCATGGTAGCGACAATGGGTGGCAGCATGGTTGTGTTGGGAAGTGTTCTTGGGTTGGGTGTGGCCCTTTAGTACTGTTTCTGTGTGTATTGGGTGGATTGGGTACACATGTTGCCTTATTTACCCCACGTAGGCCAATTTACCGGAAGTGCTGAGGTGAGTGGTGTCCCTGAGGTGGTGGTGTCTCGGGGATGGATCTTCCAGTAATAACGTCATATTTCTACCCATATTACCAGCATGTCCATGCTCATAATATGCCAGTAATACCATTGTGCTGGTATTACGGGCTCATGTTTCCGCCATTTTCGTTATTTCCAATGCCTCTGTTACTGTGTCACTCATAATTTGTATGTTTATTACTGGCACTTTACTACCAGACCGGCAAACTTAGAATAACCCCCATAGTGTCCTCTGGTGTGTGTCGAAAAACATGAACTTGCCTCTGTACAGGATTTTAAGTGTGGCAGTGATTAGAAGTATATACCTGACCTGTAGACGTCTTAGAATAGACTTGACCCTATCGAAGGCTTTGTGGTGCATCTAAACCCTCCTTGTGTAGACCGGGAAGACTGCCAGAGATTGCCCCCATGAATTTTTCTCCTTCTCAAGCATGTTGTAGGATCAGTTCCTTATCCTTGTAGTGCAGAACATTCACTATGATGCCATTTTGAGAGGGGGAACATGGTGGGTGGGGGGAGGGTTCTGGCCAAAGTACGATGCGTCCCTCCTACAGCAAAACCTCTGTAATCTCTTGGACAGAGTGAATGACCGAGGTAGAAGCCTCACTGAAGTGTCTGGTGCAGTTTTTACGCTTCAGGAACAGGCGAAGGAGCTTATCTGTGTCGTTCCATGTAGTTTCAACTGTCTATCTCCAGCCATTTGAACAGTGTAGGCAAGGAGAACTATTTCTGTAGTGTTTTTAATGTATACCTGTCCATCATGGCCTGTCTATAGTGCATGCTCCCCTTGCCTCCAGGCATAATTATCTCCTCAGCAGAGCAAAAATAATACCTATCCCACACATTTCAAACCGGAATCAAGATCCTCTCTGTAAATCAACAAACAGATGTATTCCCAGGTAGAGACTGGAGACGAGAGTATCAGTGCAGGGCCACTCAGACTTCGGAGCAGTGCGAGAGGTCTCCGTTCACAGGCTCAGAGTGTATAAAAATCCCTCTGGCCTCAGTTGTAGTCCGAGCCATGCTCCACCATGGTGACGGCAGACCTAGTAAAGTGCACCCCCAATACTCAGCTATATCGAGTCTGCACAGTGTCAAAAGTGGATCCCTGTGCCTCGGCTATCCCAGTACAGGCTCCGGGCTCCCACTCAAGGGTTTAAGCAGAATGGCGTCACATTGGTAGTGATTCTCAGCGGTGGGGCGTCCTCTGATCATGTATCATGGACCGTTGCTGCCATCTGGGATCACGCTCGGCAAGGGGGGGGAGGTGTTCCTGGGTTCCAATCACACTCAATAGAGGGTCCCATCTCCCCGGGTAGGTTCCAAGGGTTTACGCTCCACAGTTATCAGATACGTGCAGTCACGAGCAGCTGAACTATACACAGGATCATAAAGGCTGTGGGGAGCCGAGTGTCATCACTTTTGCGGAGGGCCTGGATCACCAGACCCCATACCCACTCTGCATCCATGCAGGACGGACCAGAGGGACCACCCTCCAGCATCCGGATCACCGGATGCTACATTCAGCGTCAGGCAGACCGCGAGGGACACCCCGCGGCCTACGCAGCTCCGGGCCACCGGAACTGCAGACCCATCAGACCTGTGCCTGGGGGCACCCAGGCCGGGGTGCTGCAATCGCTGTGGTCACACGGCAGCCTCCATCAACATAGGCGGCCTCTCGCCGGGGCTGCCTCACCTCTGCGGCCGCCGCCATTGGCCATCGGGGCCACCTCTGATGTTTGGCGGTTCCCTGCCACCTCACAGACCCGGCCACCGATCTCCGCATCGCCTGGGTCGTGGGGCAGACTCCGCCTCCTCCACTTCTTCTTGTGGCCACTGCCGCGTTCCATCCCACGGGCACTAGGCAGCCCGTGCCTCCAGAGGACACGGGGCACTGGGCCACCCGCAGAGCGGCCGACGCTGCACCGAAAGACGGGCCTCCAGCAGCCCGCATACGCACGGGATCAGACAGCCTTGTCATTGTTGCGGGGGGCTTGGATCACCAGACCCCATACCCGCTCTGCATCCATGCAGGGCGGACCAGAGGGAGCACCCTCCAGCATCCAGATCACTGGATGCTACCTTCAGCGTCAGGTGGACTGCAAGGGGCACCCCACGGCCTCTGCAGCTCCGGGGCACCGGAACTGCAGACCCATCAGCCACGGTCCTGGGGGCACCCGGGGCGCCGCAATCGCAGTGGTCACAGGGCAGCCCCCATCAACATAGGCAGTGTTTCCCAGCAGGGGCACCGTCTTCGTGCCGGGCCACGTGGCAGCGGGCCTTAGGTACACTGCGCCGCATCAGCATGGTGCACAAAGACACAGGAGTCAGGATAGGATTGACTGACGAGCCGGAAGCGACTCGTCCCTTTTTATTTACTTGGTCAAATGGTAACCCCATGTGACCATGACACAACAACTGGTAGGTACCATGTCCCCCAGAAGGGGTGACATGCAACACTCGCAGCCGCTTGCCTTGGCCTCCAAGCCACGTCCTCCTGCCCTGCAACCATAATGTTCTGTTTTTTCACAGTATTTCACAGGTTTTTATTAGAGCAAGTGACCCATAACATTCCTTTCACATTTTTTCATTGAAATTCAAAGGTTTTTATTGGAGCAACTTAACCATGACGTCCCTTTAACAATATTTGGTCATTGAATTTTATAGGTTTTATTAGAGAAACATAAACATAACGTCCATTTAACAAAGATTTTTCACTCAATTTCAATGGTTTGTATAGCTGAAAATGTTTACGATGTTCCAGCACTGCATATGAGTTATTAATAATTCTTCTTTTAACATATATGAAAGGGCTATAATGCTTCTTTAACAAACATATTTTTTGCAGCGCATCTGATGTGTCATTTTCTGCAGCGTATGCTGGGGGTGCTAATCGTAGTTAAATTGCCCAAGGCATGAGGCTCGACATGCCCCCGGGCCCACAAAACCACCCTCATTATCCACTGCACCTAGCCTGCAACCTAGTTCAGTGTCCACTATACCCCCATAATGTGACCAATTGCTAATCTATGGGACATGGGCTTCAGCCATGCTTCAGGCCCCACTAAGAAAATCAGAGTAGAAATTGGTCCAGGCCCACTGCCAAGGCACCAAAGTTGTATCATTATTTTGTGTACCTACATTTGGACACTTTTGAAAAAATAAAACACAGGACAGATTTGAAAAAGCATGCTTTTGGGTCCTTGCCAATGCTCCTTGCGCAAGTTTGCTGCAAATCCATTCAGCATTTCAGGCTCTAGCCATGAGCAGAATTTTTTTTTCCCATTGCAACCATATCTTCCCTTTTAACACATTTCTTTTCCCACTGAATTGCATAGGTTTTTATTAGTGCAACTTAACCGTAGCGTCCCTTTAACAATGTTTTTTAACTGAATTTCGAAGGTTTTTATCAAGGCAACATAATTTGCCAGATACTTCTTAAGTTCTGTTCACAGACTTTGCACTTAAAAATCATTCTCCCCTGCCACATATCAGATGTTATGTTCATGGACAGTATTGCTAGTCCGCGGATGTACCTGGGGACAGGTGGCATCAATATCGCCCAAAATCATGGGGTGGGGGGACACATTATTTTTTTGTTTTAGTAGAAAAAGTATATGTAGAGCAACAATGCATATACAATTAATACAAACATGTTTTATATCCCTTATAAGTTTGTACATTTAAATATTGTTTTTAAAATGATAAAACAATATTATTGATTGCACCCTGTAAAAACAATTCACCTCAATACCTGACAGGCACAGAAGCACAACATTTGTTGCAGTCAGTGGGGAAAACTATTTCAAAACTTTAGTAAGTAAAGAGTACCTGTTTAATTTCATGTATAAGAATGCAGTATGTAATTGTAATAAGTGTGTGAAAATGTTATATAACTAAATATAAACATTGTATATTGTGATAGAAATGGCAAACACTCTGGAATGTATGGAATTATACTTCACCAAAGAAGATTTAAAAGAAGAGGAAGTACCAATAAATGGCAAATTAGTTTGTATTTATCACAAAGAATGCAGTTCTGTTACTTATATATAAAGTACTACATTAAATGTATTACATATATTTGTGCTTCACAATCAAGAACAACATTAAGAACAATCCAATAAAGAAAATCATGATGAAAAAAGAGTATTTTGAAACTAGATTAGAGAACATAGAAAATCATATTAACCAATTATGTATAGATTCCACTCAAATGAAAAATCAAGCTGTAGAACTTTGTACATATGTTAAATCATGTAATTCGAAATTAGTCGTCATTGCCCGACCTATACTTGTGACCCTTCCACCCATTAATCGCCCCATTCATTTATTTTTTATTTTTTCTATATGGTTACAGAAGCTTTACAAAAAAGGAAAAAGTTAATGTTTAAGAACCAATACATTATTTTCAAACTTCAGTATACATAACAAAATACAAATCAAAACCTAAAATGTCTTCGCAATGTAAAAGAAAAATAGAACATTGTCATTAACCTAAATATATAAAATTTCCACCAAGAAAGTCAAGAGAATACAATTTAGACCGCTGGAACCCAAAGAGACATATAAAAAGAGGAACCCAACACAGAAGCCAGATGGAAACGGATATTCCATTCAGGTGATAATGTTACTTCTTTCCAAGACCTGTATCACCTTTGTCAATGCCGTCTCATACCCAGAAATCAGTCTATCCCAAAACACATCCGTTAATATTCTGTCACTTCTGTCCACAAATCTTTGGAACATAGCTGCTCTTGTGAGCAAAGAACCCTCACAATCCATCAGGAGATGTTTTAAAGATGGTTTCTCCGGGATCTTGCATATCGCACATAGTTTATCGCAGGTCTCTCCCTGCCCCCATCTGGCGAGGACCTCACCAGTGTGAACCAAATTCAATCGGATTCTAAGGAAGTTATTCCTAGCCTTCCGGTCAGGAAATTTCACAAGATATCTTGGGAGACTACCCAATTTCTTATCAACCACTAAGAATGAATTTGAAAGGGCTGAGCTATGCATATCATTAATTGTTGAGATCCAGTCCATCTGTTCTATTACCTTTTTGGCTTTTAAAGCGTTGACAGTCAACGTCTCGATCGGTGTCTGCCTTCGCGAGGATCTCCCTAACCCTTGACTCCAAGTTAGATAGTAGCATTGATTTGGAATGCTCCCGGTTGTCCTTAATATCTGTGTATAATGTTTGTGACTGGTCTCCCTCTTTTGGTTGATTAAGACTGCACAATTTCCAGTCTGCCAAGGATCCCAGCTCGAATCTGGAGCAAGGGCTTGAAAGGCCCTTCGGTAGCCGAAGAACTCTCTTCCAAATTAGTCCCTCCAAATGTTGCCAATTTGTCTTCCAGAGTAAGGGTTTGGCCTCCATCCCATATAGAATCACTGGAACTACCTTGGCCACATAATATTTAATCAGAGGGACCAATGAGAATTTGCAGTACTTGAAGAAAACCTTTTTCATTTGAGCTATCAACTGCATGATTTTACCATTCATATCCATTTCCCACCCTGCCTATCGATGTTAATGCATAAATCATATAGACCAGATAAACTACTTCCTCTACTCTGGGAATAATTTGGCCTTCCAATAGCCACTGAGAGTAGTGAACTTGGCTTCTCGCTTGTCTGAAGACGACTATTTTTGA
Organism: Ambystoma mexicanum; assembly: GCF_040938575.1. NCBI lineage: Eukaryota > Metazoa > Chordata > Amphibia > Caudata > Ambystomatidae > Ambystoma > Ambystoma mexicanum. Next base: position 544,964,088 of record NC_090923.1, on the reverse strand, counting down.
TTTATCTGGGTTAATCGAGAGTCCGTTTAATTTGGCATATTCCCCAACTTGGTTAAGAGACGCTGCAGCCCCACTGGTGTTTTATCCAGCAAGACCATGTCATCAGCATAGACCAGCCAATAGATCTTATTGCCATTTATTTCTGGGCTTGTCAATGCTGACGGTTCTAACAATGTTCCCATGTCTTCTAAATACAGATTGAAGAAGAGGGGGGCCCCCAAACAGCCCTGTCTTACTCCCCTCTCTACCGTAATAAATTCTGACAAATGCCCTTGATCGCCGAGTCCCTCTTATTTTGGTAGCCCTGTACAATTCTACTAGAATTGCCACGATATGCTCAGGGATCCCCCAAATTTGTAGTTTATTCCAAAGATGGTCCCTATTTACCTGGTCAAAAGCCTTTGAGAAGTCTACCGAGACCCCGTACAATGATGGCTCTCCCTTTCTCCTAGCTTTCTCACTGATGATATTCAAAGCTAACCCCTCCTCCCCCTCTGCAGCCGCCCCCACCTGGAGGACCTGGAGAAGGGATCGGGGGCACTGCAGCAGATGGCTTCAGGAGGAAGAGACTTATGATGATGCAGTGGAAGAGGTACCGTCTACATCTGGTGGGCAGAGAGTCCTGGGTGTGGTATTTTTTTTAACCGCCATTGGCGGAGTGCCAAAGGCTCAGGCTGCCCATGTGCGCTGCACTGAGTGTGGTGTCGCACTCAGTGGCAGCCGGAAGGGGCAGTAATCCTTTGGCACCAGCTCCAATGCGTCACCACACCTATACTTTCTACCCGACTACCCTAAGAAAGGCAGTGCCTTTCTCAGGAGGTAGATGTACCTCTTCTACTGCATCATCACCTTCCATCCCTGCCCACACTCAGTCCACTTCAGTTGGACAGAGGATTCATCCTTCTGCATCACAGGCTATACAAGAGACAGTTGATCCCTACCTTCAGAGGACAATTTTCCTCTGTATATACTACGCTCATCGGCAGGGGGGAGAAATTCCTCAGTGCCTGCAAGGCTGCTGTGAAGGCACACAAAAAGGATTGCCCCTACTTTAGTTACATCAGCAGTGCTCGACATCTTTCCTTCTCCCCTGTCCCTCCTTTATAGTGCTTGGTGCTCTTACCCTCCCCCATTCTCCCACCCTCCCTTCTGCAACAAAAAAAGAAAAATGACAAAAAAGTAGGTTCCCTGGGGAACCACCTTTCAAGGTCTAAAAATAGAATTAAAAATGCTTGTAAAGTAGTTTATTATGGGGTCTGCCTGCTTTATGTTGATGCATAAAGAAGGTGGACTCCATCAGAATCTCCAGCATTTACATCAGCATTAAATCCACTGCAAATACTGGAGCATTTGTATAGCACACAGGAATAAAGTGGATAGAAATAACATTCTGTTCCACCTTCTTCTCTGTCATACAATCAAAAATGCAGCAGGCTCAAACACCTTCTATTCACTTTACAGCGCTGAAGAACATGAGCTCCCTTTCTGTGTATTTCCACCCTTGATGTCCGCGGGAACGTGATTATATCTGTGGACTATACGATCAAAAACATGGGTTGGAATATGTATCATCTTGACGCCTTCCAATACTTTCCACCCAACTGGCAATGCCTTTCTCAGGACGTAGAAGTACCCCTTCTACTGCACCATCACCTGTCACTCCTGACCACACTCATTCCACCTCAGTTGGGTGACTTCTTTTCTTTGGTAGTCTTTGATTTTGCCCTTTAAAAGAGCCTTTTTGTTGTAAGACTGCGATCTTACTATGTACACATGCAATGTGTACTCCTACTCTTCTTCTTCCAAATTAATTTCTTCCACAAATGTTCACTGCATTCCGAATATTCCAGATAAAATGTTCATTTCTGACTCTTGTAAGATGTACTCCATCTTTTCAAAAAATATTCACATCATGTTGTATATTATTTTCAAAAAATGACATTCCAAAATCTTGCATACATGCACATACAGCTTTATTCACATTCTTCCTTGCTTTTTCTATTTATGGACAAAACAGTTTGGATCTTTTTCCACACTTGCCTCTGTGTAATTTGTGAAACAATAAACATTGTGGAAAAGGTTTCATCAGACTTTTCAAGGTTTCTTTCATGGCAAACTGCAAAGATACAATAGTTACATACCCTAAACTGTTATCTCCACAATGTACTATAATAATTTCTGGATGTTTCAAATGCACCATATCTTCACACATGGCTAATAGTTTACTCCATTTCATGTCACGAACTCCATACCGTACCACTTAAAATTTTTCAAAGCCAAGATTATATGAGATACCAAGATGCTCTGCATATATCTTCAGCCAATTAACCAACACATCTCCTATAATCCAGAGTCTTCATGTTGTGCACCATGCTTTCAGCAAATCAAACAAGAAATTAAGCACTGCACTGTTCTCCCCTGCAGTCAGTTCAACTCCTCCACAAAGAGAAAGCCTGATTGGTTGAGCCTCTCAAAGTCTGTGGATATCTGTGATGTCCATGGTCTTTGCAGCCCTCTACCCCTGCAGGGCACGGTAAAAGAGCACAGCTGGCATGTGCAATCCATCTGCAAACAGTCACGTGTCAGTGGACATAGGGCTACAGGGCAGCCCTTCCCCCACCTTTTTACCCTTCTCTCTGTAACACTCCCTGATTGGCTACAATCAACCAGTCGCATATCCATACACCAATCACATCCAAAAACCCTACCTCTAATCCTCTCACTTTAGTTCAACCATTCAGGTGTATATATCAACCCATTGAGTGCATTTGTGCTGTGATTCAGAGCCTGCTCTGTCACAACCTATTGTTCAAACTTGTACAGATTTCTATTTCCAGGATCTACAGCATCTACATTCCAGGATCTACATCCAAGACCACATACAACAGGCATATTTTAATTTGAAAAGTAATATTCTATACCACATTTTTAAAATTTGACTTCAAGAATTGCTGGTTTTCTGTGCTGTAAAATATACTTCACTGTGGCACAAATTCCAATAGTTCTTTAGTGCTTTTAAAGGTACTTCTGCTTGCAAAGTAACTGCTACATATAGCACAACACAATTCCATAATAAAAAATCCCACAATTATCAAGCTAAAGTACAACATAGAATGACATCATTTAAACATAAAAATGACCTGCCTTCTGTCAAAACTATAGCATACCTTCATATTACAACATATTATACAACCTTCCCTTTAACTGCACTTCAACTGTGAGTGGTTTTCATGCTGCAAAACATGGCTATGCATCAGACATCGCAATAGTTTAATAGTACTTTTAAAAATGTTCTGCTTCCATAGTAAATCCCATGTCCTACTACTTATAGCAGTGCACAATTTTCAGCGTTGCCAACAATCTGACTTTTACCTTTGCAGAAAGAAAGATTACAAAAGAAACCTATTTAGGAATGCAAACTCTGCAGTATATTAATGTGGCATGTATGTCATTACAATTTTTATAACATAACTATACAATGTATTATCCTAAACTGTCTCCTAAGACTATGCTTTATAATAACTTCGAAATATTTCCACTTACAAATGCTCTCCAACTTAATCTATATGAAAACATCATAATTCAAACATTATACCCATTCCAAGCTATTATATGCGGCAGCCCAAGACTGCCACATTTTCTCCTTCAGAATTGCCCAAAGGCCTTCGTGACAAGGTAGGATACTTGCCATTAGACCGTAATGAAAATGTGGAAACACTAGGAGCAGGACAAAAAGTACAGCAATTTTTGATTGTACTAGTTAATGGTGTTCCAACAAAAGACAAACAAAATGTGTAACAACCAGTTAATTTGAACAAGGAAGCTGTAGATTATCTTAAACAAAACAATGAATGCTACAAAGATATAAGCATAGAGGAACTTAAAAGAAACAACAGCAATATATGAAGATAGGCCACAAACTGGTTAATTTTCCCATCACTGCAGACAGCACTCTTGACCAGTATACAATTCACCCACTACATTCCAGACACACCATGGAGGATGCATTAGAAACATATCAAATGCATAAAGACAAAGGGTCTCCAATGAGTACATGGGGAAAACGTTTGGAAGCACGTTGTTTTCCACTACTCTTTCCTACAGGAAAAGGAGGAAGACATGATGAAAGAGCCATAAAAATAAGTGCAGCATAATATCGTTCTCTATGAATGTATTCTGAAAATCCAAGATTGTGTGATATACTTATGGGACAACCAGTAATGCATTCAATTCCCTCCCCCAATCAAAAGCGCCACACCAATATACCTTTTTACAATCTAGTCCTGTCTATGATTCATATAGAACTATGTAAATCCCTTTAGCAATAGGTAAACCAAGAACCAGGCCGGGGTATAGAAAGAATATAATTTTATTAATCTAGAAAAAAGTAATATTTACACAACATCACATGACACGCCACATTCTCCGTGGCCCCAAAACAAAACTTCAATACGAATAGTTCACCTTTTCGGGATAGACATTAACAAATTGAACATTACAACATATGTGCGTTTTTGCTTTTGAGGCCCAGTAAATAGAATACAGATGAAATGAACATTTCAATACGTGTATCATGCATACACAAATCCCTTGATGCCAAAAATGATGCAGCATCTGAAAACCTGACAAAACAATTTAACTACACCATCTGCTCTGCATGAGTTTTACTTGTAATAACATGCAGCACCTTGACACCTGACCGGATCATAAACTTGGCACTATCCTTTATCTGAAGTTTAGTTAAATATACAACACTTTATTATTTGTAAAAACAATTTCACCCATGCAGCGATTTGTATTTTTATCTCCATGCACGCATAGCAATGCTTTACAGTATTGCTTAACTTATTCACATGTAAAAAGAATTTTGACTGGCACTTTGCTCTTAGCAATGCTGGCAGTTTCATAGCACAACAAACATTTCAAAACACTTTTTATTTATATTTGGAAACATTTCTTCCTTTGCCACTATGCAATGCACAATCTCCCTTCTCTCAGGGGCCACTTTCTCACTTTGTTATGCTTTTAATTCAGTGACTCTGTTCTGTTTAACTTTGGGAAGACACTGTTCTGCCCCAGCACACAAATCCTGGTGGGGATATTAAGTACGCCCCCATATTGTCTCTGGTCCTTAGACCTTCATCCTCAAGACAGTTTTCTTGAGCACATTCACCAATCCTTGTGCTAGGGGACTTTTCTTGTTTTGAACATGTGTGACCTCCACAGGAAAGTCTTACATGGACAGAATCCAGGAAGACATTCTGAAATTACTTACATTCCCCACCCGGACTGTCACTTTGCCAATACTGCAAGGGTTGGTGTGGAGTCTCTAGGATGATGTGCTCCCCCTGGATAAATGGGCAGTCATTTTTCAATGCCCATACCATTGCCAGGAGTGCCTTTATCCCAAATTGCCCTTTTACAATTGACCTTTTGTCCTAATTGCCCTAATTATAGTGGTCCTAACTGACCTTCTGCACAATTGACCTTTATATTATTTTAGTTGTTTTACATATGTATGGAGTTGGCTTTGGATTATAAATAATATAAGGTGATTGGGTGTGGGGACGCAGGGGTTTTTGGATAGGTTGGGGGTTTGAGGAGAGTTTCCCCCCACATATGTCCTAATTGACCTTTTAAATTAGGTCAATTCTCCAGAAGTCAATTGTGAAAAGGTCAATTAGTATACAAACCCCTTTCGCAGTCATTGAATTTTCCCTCCACAGAGGCCAAGGGTTTGCTCGCTTAAGAGACAACTGTGTTGACCTTGTCATGTTTTTGGTATAATAGCGCTGGCAGGTATCTGAAAAACCTGTCTCTTAGAAGAGCTCCTTATTCTCAATGGGGTAAGCCAAACAAGGAGCTTGAGCAAGGCTTCTTTTCAGTTGTTTAACTGCCTTGGGTTGCTCCGGGCCAACTCCCACTTGACTCCAGCCTTTAATAAAGTCACAAAGGGTCAAGTGGCCTCTGCATAGTCTTCAATGAACTTTCAACTTTAATTAGTGTGTCAAAGAAGGCTTCTCAATTCTCAGAGAGTAGTAGGGTCTTCTCATTTCAATAAGGCTTCCACATTCTTCGCCTGGGGGTTGAGACCCTCGGGGGTGATTTTGTGCCTTAAAAAGTTCACTCTGGTCTTACACCACTGTGTGTTTTTGAAAGGACAATTTTTCTCCAGCCATCAACTGGTCCAGAACATTGCGCCACAGTTGAGCTCTTGATCAATACGCCATCTATATAGGCCAGGTTTCCTGTTTTGCCCAAATCGTGAATAGCCTTATGCAGAAAGATATTGAACTCCTTTCTAGAGTTTATATATCCGAAGGGTGTTTGGGTCCACATATATTGCTACACCCCAAAGGTAAAGGCAAGCTTGTACTAGTCTTTCCTACTCACAGGTACCTCCCATTAACCGTTGGTGAAATGAATGGCTGTGTACACGTTTGGCCCTTGGATCTGGGCCAGTCCTTAGTTGATGTAGGGAAGTGGCCATCTAGACATATGTATCAGTTTGTTTAAACTCCCTCAGATCTGCACATAGTTTCCATTGCCCATTTGGTTTTAGGATTTCTAGTACCAGGTTGTTAAAGGCACTAACGAGTGAACAGATTATCCAACGGGATTCCAAGTTCTTGATAATCTATGTGAGTGACTCCATGGACGCGAGAGGTAACCGGTATTGTTTGACGATTAATGGAGAACATCTGTGGGTATGGTGGTTGAATTGATAGATGCACGTCCACAGTCATATGAATCTACTGAAAAGAGATCCTTGAAGTCAAGGAATGCCTGTTTCAGTTTCTGTCTTTGTTCTTTAGCCTCATAGGCATCAGCGAGATTAATATGTTCCTTGACCATCTGCCTGAAACCTGGAAAGACCTCGGGCGTGGCAATGCAGGTGGTATCTTCCAGTTGGGTGTAAACATCTTTTTCTGGTGTTCACCTGGGCATGAGGTTCCATAGATTTGAGGTAGTTAACTCTAAATACCACCCCATCCTTCCTGATGTCACAGGTTACCTCTTCCACCCAATAGGGGCATGAAGAGTACACCAAACAATTCCACCCATGACGGGTACAAATCTTTTCTGGAGGAATACCGTCATTGATGTCAAAACAGTAGTTTGAAATTGGTCCAATTATTTCATTACCTAAAGCAACAGAATAGTGTTGGGCATCGACCGCTATTCCAATACTTTAAGTGTCGCCGTTATCCACCAATATTCAAATGGTGTCATGTTCTAGATCCACTAAAGGGGTTGGATGCAAATATAAACCTGATTGTTAGAGGTAAGACTTCAAGTTTATATAGGTTCTGTCCTCGCTTAATTTTGAGGGCAATGGTGAATTGTCACACCTGTACTGGGATGGTGACCTCTTCTCCCACATGAACTTCAACCGCATAACGCAGCAATTGAGCTGACCGAAATGCTGTTTCGGGGTTGTCAAAGCTCAGGGGCTTTCTCCCCAGCCATGACCAGTACCTTGTTATTGTCTAGACTAATTACAAATCGATTTAGAATGTCAATAGCCAAATAAAATTCAGAAGGGACACCTCTAATGACCCAACAATTGTGTTCTTTAATTTGGTTGCGAATGGACATTTTTAGTATACACCTTCCAGGCAGGAAATACTTAGAACTTGGTATTTCCAGAACCAGTTCCCATTTATCAATCAGTTTAAATGTGGGAATGGTCTGATCTGTGAAGTTTCCTGAATAATCCTACGCTAATGAAGGTTTTTCCATTATTCAAGCATACTCCGAGTACTGGCTGCTTCCCCTTATTTTTCTGAATGGGGAAAAATTAGTGTTTTCCCTTTTCGTGAATGTTGGTCAGACCTGGTTTTTCAACTTCCTCTTTCAAGGGATTCAGTGTTTCTTCATGTTTTTGACTCGTATAACATTTCAGAATATCCCCTTCCAGTGTGTAATGCCACTTGCAACTGGGAAGAAGGTTGATTTTCATGAGTTGAGAAGAGGTTCCATCACCAGTTTCTTCTCCTACCGAGATGATGGTGTTTTCAGGGACTTGGTTGTTCTCAAAGTGAAATTCCAATTGATTGGTGTGCCGTTCAGTAAGATGGCAGGTGCCATTCAGGCTCAAATAGTATGTTCTTTTCTTGAGTTTGATGAGCCAGTTAGTCTGGGTCCAGAGGATCTGGTTTACACAGTCAATCAGAGGTGATAACCACCTAAACAAATTGTTCACCAGTTAACAAGGGGTGCTCTCTGGAGTCACGACTATCACTGGGTGTTTTAAATAATGTTGCACAATTTTTATTTCTAGATCCACCTTTCCTTCGACAGAAATATCATTCCCATTGAAATGTTGGTGTTGTCCAGGAAGTGGTATAAGAGGAATCTGGTGATTCCACCCCAACCCCTTCCTAAATTCAGGTTGGTTGAAAGCCTTTTTGGACAGGAGATTAGCTTGAGATCCAGTATCCACCAGAGCTGATAGTTCACACTGACCCTACACCTTAAAATCTGCCCTCTTTTTTTCCCAGGTGTACACAGCAAGTGTGAGTTGGTAGCCAGCTTGGCGGTCATCTTTAATATTGAACTCCGCCACTCTGTGATCTTATGTGATTTTCCGTGTTGGAGATCGGGAATCTGTAGGAATGTATTGATATTTTTCAATTTTGGTAGTCTGGGGATCCTCTTTCTCCCCAGATTCTTTGCTGTCCCCCTTTTCTGAAGACAGTTCTCAGAACCTGTTTGTGGGGAGGATGCCTCAGTCTTTGTATGGTCTGGCTCACACGGTTGGGGTCTAGGAGTTTCTCGATCTGGGTTGGTCTCCATACCTACCCTGTCAAACTCAGGGTCTCTTGGGATCCATTTTTCTTTGGGAGGGATCTCCCTATTCCTGAAAGAGAAGATTTATTTACTTGAATCCTCCGCGGATTCTTCTCTTTCAAAGGGGATGATCAAGTATGAAGTGGATTTTTCTTTGACCTCTCCTACTTGCCCTCTATTCTTTGGGTTCTAGCTTCCAGGGGGTGGAGGATTCACTATCAGGTTGAGCGGTTCGGTTCTGGATAGAAAGGAGGCTCCCTCAAAGGCTTGGCATGTCCCTTCAACCAGGGCTCCATTTTCTGGAACCTTTTGATTGTTGGGACTTTCCTTCAGTCATTTCTACCCGGGGCATCAGACCCTGGTGTTGGGGGATGGGGGTGGGTTCTGGGAGCATGGTTAGGTTGAGGGTTCGATTGAGCCCTCAGCATCTGGCCCAGGACCTCAGTCAATTTTTGGACCTGTCGCTCCGGTTGGGTAACTTTCTCTGGGTTGTAGGGAGGTCTCTGTTCATACCTTTGCTGCTCCCTAAGAGGGTAACTATCCCTTCTAGCGAAGTAGTTCGGTATTGGAAATTTCCACCATAATTTTCAGTCCTGATTCTCCCTTCTCCTTGGTTCAGGGATCTTTTGTCCTGGAACCTGGGAGAAGGAGGAGAATTGTTTTGGAAATTAGGGTTTTTTGGGTACCTGTAAGAAAAATGTAGATTGGGAGGTGGAGTGGTACTTCTCTCCTGTAAGAAATGTGTAGGAAAGTTTCTTGGGGAAGTACTTAACTCATTTGACCCCCCCCCCCCACCCTCTGTGCTGGGGGAGTGTACACATACCCCAGGATCAGTTTGTACCCTTGTATCGAGGAGTTGGGCGGCAGGGTCAGAGGGGTCATTTTGCTGATACCCTGATGGACTACCATTCAATTGGGCCTGGGCAGAGTGTCCCCTCTGCCTTTCATTCTGCTTATCAGCTGGAGAAGTATATTTAGGGCCCCTTGTCTCCAGGTCCAAAGGAGGGGTAGTTTTCACCTCCATCACCTTCTCAACAGCAGGTGTGGTAGTTGAGTTTGTTTTATTTTTTATTTTACTGTTGGGTTTTGGGGGGGGGAGTTTCTGGAACTCAAATATCCTGGTGTCTTGCTCTATTTCCCAATCCAGTGCCTTGCGCTCATGGAAATCCCGAACTAGTTGACTAATTATATATTTGGGAAGAGCATGGAAAAATGTGGTCACAAATTCCCTGCTATTCGTATTGACTCGCCTGGAAGTCTGCACAAATGCACATTTTACTTCTTGGGCAAACTCCCTAGGTGCCTGATCTTCCCCACATTGTAAATTATATGCAGCCTTGCGTACCTCTTGTGGGCGGAGAAGTGTTTTAAAATGATCGCCTCATAGGTGGACCATTTGCAATAATCCTGGTCTTCTAGTCCCGCAAAGATACCTCAGTATTCAGCGGAAAATGTTAATTTCACAAACTCCATGCAATGGACATCATTTTTAATTTCAAATGATGACCTTTGTTCATAAAGTTCCAAATGTTCCCACACCAAATACTTGGCATTCTTATGGTATGGGGTCATGAAGCTCTTCATGGCCTTAATCTACCTGATTGGGTCTTTAACAAAACCCTTTCTTTGTTTCATATTTCATTTTCGCCCCTGAATCTGTCTACATTCACTCTCTGAATCTGTGCTGCTATTTGAACTCCAGTCCCTGTCTTCTAGGCACTCTCTATCTCTCTGAGTTTGGGAATGTCTTCCAGACTCATGGGATCTGGAGTCCCTTCGCAGCTCAGGGTCACTTTTCCTGTTGTCACTTTTTGGTGCAGGTTAGAACACAGTCTCTTCTCCAGGCTGTTGCCAATGTGTACTATCCCTCCTTCCAGGTAGCCTAAGGGCATCCACCCATTCAACTGAATATGTGGAGGTTTTTAAAATGCCCTTCCTAGGCCGAAGATTTTGCTTTTTTCTTTCAGCGAAGCAGGCTAGATCTCTTTGCAAGATCATGTTCTGCAAATCTAACCCTCTGATTTTCTCATCATGAATTTTCAGGGTCAGAATAACTCACACGACTATTTTTGGTCTCCCATGATGTACTGGTCCGGCCATCTTCCCTTCACTTTGGTAGAGGTGTATATTCATCAATGTCAGATAAGGACTGGCCTTTCTGACCAAGTTGGCTAGCAATAGGCGAGGCCACCTGCCTTATGTTACACTATTCTCTATAAGTGTTATTCATGAGGTCAGTTCCACTCTGTACCTGGGAGTTCGTAGGTAACTGGCATGAGGTCCTTTCCTGGGAAGGTCAACTCTCCTTGGTCATAGGCCCCTATCCCATACCCTTATTGGTCAGGGTGTCTCAATGCCCGTTTATATTTTTGCATGTCAGTATTTAATTTCTCACACATGTTTCTCTCTACCAGGATTTCTTGCTTATATTCAGAGAGTTGGATTTTTAAATTGGACACTGAGTCTTGGCTGGCTTCAATCACACTGCTCTGAGCAGCCATTGAATCCCTCACATGTCTGAACCACTTCCTGAAGGATTTCATGTTCCCTTTGAGATTCTTGTGTTATGAGCGCACATGCACAGCACGTTTATTTTAAGCTAACAAGTTTTCTCTCTTGAGCATCTCTACTATGAGCTGCCTGTAATAGGTCAGTCACTGCTTGTCTCAAACTATATTTTCTTCCCCGATTCTGGTCAGTTCCTGAAACTCATGCTGACCCTTTTCTACCTGATTTTCTACTCTAAAGCATCTTTATCTTTGATCGGCTGTAATTTCTGTTGCTTCAGAATATTTAAACCCTGATGCATTTTAACAAACTCCTCTTGTGAGTCAATCTCTTTATGATAAACTGACTGTTTTTATGTTTTAGTTCATTTATAGACAATTGCAGGCCACAATCGCCTCCAACAGTGCCCTATTGTAAGTGGTTTGTTCATTCACCTTGTGTTGCAGTCTGCTCAATTTTTCCACACACTCTTTGTGTGTCATGGAGTGTAGAGAACTGCATTTCTCGCTCAGCACTCTCTTGTTGATGTGTTTTAGCTCATTTTTGAGTTGCTGGAAGAGGTTTTAATATTTGAGCTCTAAAATCTGGATTTGAAGTACTATAACCTCCAATTGCCTGAGTGATTGCTAAGCCTGTTTCAGGTCTCCAGTCTGATCTAGCATATTGACCTCTTTATTTTGCAATATCTCTTTAATTGTAAATGAAAATATAACTGAGCTGTGAGTTGACCCATTTTAGTTGCTTCTTGTGCGCATTGTGAATCCTGTGAAAGTCCTCTACAGCTACATGTAAAATCCCCTTATGCTGCCAAATGTCAGTGCCTACTGATGTAATCTCTTGTGTTATTCTATCTTGCCATCGCCCAACCTCGTTCTCAGGCCATTCTCCTAGAATAAATAACTTGGCTAGGAGATGTTTCCTGGCATCTTCCATTTCAATGGTACTCCTTTTAAAAGTGGCTTTTTGCACCCTTCTACACTCTCTGCACAAGAGCAAAAACCTCACACTTTATTCCTGCTAACTTTCAACAATCCAAATGAAACTATCTTTAAAATATTTCTGCAAAATATTTTCACTTCTATACACCTCCCTGATTCACAGGGTTCCAGCTAACAGTGGCACCTTAACACTGGATCATCAACCTGCTTATGTACCTCAATGTGAATACACTAGAATGAATAGCCTGTCAACAATACAATTGTCATTTATCAAAATAAAATACTAGATCCCGGACATGAGCCCCCATGTCTGTGGAATATATGTATAGGACAACCAGTAATGCAGGCAATTCTCCCCCCAGCCGACCCCAAATCAAAAGCGCCACACTAGTATACCTTTTAAATTCAATCTAGTCCTTGTTTGTGATTCATATAGAATCATGTAAATCCCTCACCCTTTGGCAATAGGTAAGCCAAGAACTAGGCCGGGTATAGAAAGAATATAGTTGGATTCATTACTCTGGAAAATTTAATATTTGCACAACATCATACGACCTGCCACATTCTCTGTGGCAACCAAACAAAGCTTCAATACAAATAATTCACCTTCTGGGAGTAGACATTAACAAATTCCACCATATGTGCATTTTGCTTTTGAGCCCCAGCAAATAGAATACAGATCAAATTAACATTTGAGTACTTTTATAACGCATTCAAAAATCCCTTTATGCCAAAAATGATGCAATTTAACTACACCATCTCCTTTGCATGAGGTTCACTTTTAATAACATGTTGCACCTTGAAACCTGACCGGATCATAAGCTTGGCACTATCCTTTAGCTGACATTTTGTTTAAATAATATGCAACACTTTACTATTTCACCCATGCAGCGATTTGTATTTTTATCTGCATGTGTGCTTAGCAATGCATTAAAATATTAACATGCATGTAAAAAGTATTTTGACTGGTGCTGCACGCTTAGCGATGCTGGTGGTTTTATAACACAAAGTCAAAACAAACACTTTTTATTTAAATTTGTAGACTTCTCCTCCTCCTCCTTCTCCACTTCGCAATGCACAATCCCCCTTCTCTCAGGAGCCACTTACTTACGTTCAGTAGAAGTTATGCTTTTAAATCAGCGACTCCACTCTGTTTAACTTTGGGAAGACACTGTTCTGCCCCAGCACACAAACCCAGGTATTCAGTTGGTCATTTGTAACCCCTCTGCTTTAAGGCAGGGTTCAGGAGAATGGGAAGCAGTAGGGAATTTTGTTTTTAATGCACCCCTCCCTTTAGGGAATTTTGTGTTTGGCAAAAAGAAATAGAAGTACCCAATTACTTTAAAGACTATATATATTCTTATCCACACTGTAGAGAGATGTCAATTTCGAATTTCAACAATATCAGCCTGTGTAATTCAGCAAAATGGGAATTAAATAAAATCATTTTTACGGAAAATTACTAAGGATCTAATTTGGTCTACCCACCCAATCATAAAGGGAAAAATTACATCAAACAGATGCCCCCAAAACTTGGTTTGGTTGGGCAAGTTAACTCTGGGTTTGTGCTCAGGAAAAGGACACAAAGCTGTAGGTTATCTTTTGGTTACAGGACAGGGACCTGGTCAGAATCCAACATCCGTCATGGATATTCTCCAGTTCCCCTCTGTTTTGCCTCTCCTTGGTCATAGATTCCTGTCTCTCTCTCTTTTCCTGGTATCCTCACGCAATTTTGTCAGCAGTTCCAGCCCAGGTAGTTTTGGGCAGTCTCCCTAATTTCCATGGTACGTTTACTTATGAATCTTTCACCACTGCCACAAAAATGCCTAAATTATGAGATGCAAGCTTATTGGTTCTTGATAGGGATTGGAAAACTATTCCTATCCCCTTACCCAAGGCCGAACCTCTTTTCTTTGATTGGCACGTTCAGGTACTAAGCCCAAATTCTGGGAGGGACAAAGCCACCCACTTGAATTTACATTTCTACACATCTCAATTTTACAATGTGACAACTATTTTTAATGTATAGTTAAGCATAATATCTTATATCTATATATAATGCTTGACACCGTCTGCCCATTCCTGGCCTAATGAAACGTCTCTCATCTCTGCACAATGTTGCCGGTACAATGGGAGTTTTCTGTGATTGATTCAAACCTTATAATAGTCAGGGTCACTATATTTTACATACCGTTAAAGAATTCACTAAGTGACTGTCTCCCAAAATCTCTGCTTCGTGAACTTTTCTGGGGCGATAGAAACTCATTTTAGGTGACAGCTTGGGTTCCCAAGGTCGAATTTCGAGGAAGAGTTAAATCATTGGATGGAGCTTTATATATGCATTTTAACTATTTGAATGATTTCTGTGCACATTATGGTTCCTGAGATAATGAACAAAGTATGATCCTGCATACACTCCCATGGCAATTATTGACATGTATATTTTTCCTTCAATTTCACATTACTTTTCTTTTCTTCCAACTGAACATGTGGTCATCTGCTTGATTTGTTGTTTTTGGCCTGGTGTAAATCCATTAACATTCTTGCAAAGTTTTTGGCCGGACCCTGGGTCTACTTATCTTCTGATGCAGTTGAAGGCAACTCCACCCATGACTCATAAAGCCCCTTCTGGCATCTGTCAAATGCCATTAGCTCAGGGAGATGGACCACAAATGTGAGTTTTAAATCCAAGTATTTTAGAAAGGTCAATCCATTCATGGCTGCCTCTATTTACATAGCTGCTGGCCCCAACCCACCATAAATTCCTTTCTGGTCACTGCTGAGGCTTCAAAAAGATGTTTTAGATGGATCAAAGATGGGGGAAAGGTCACTGAGTGTTCTGAACAGAAACTGAAGCCAATACTTGTGAACAGAAACTGGTGATTTTAAATGCTACAATTTCTTCACACATTAGGCCTTTTAATATCTTGCATAATGCCTTCAATGTTCATCTTTACACCCTGATATATTTTCACAGGACTCTGGCAATGGAGATTGTTTCCCATGTGTTCATTGTTCTAAACTGCAAATGCACACCTTTCTATGGTAACCGTATCTGTCTTGCAAAGTTACCCATTATTCTCTCCTTTTTGTGTCAGCAAGGCTACAATTAGACATCAGTCACATGTAATGGAAAATAGTTTCAGGGCTTTGGCCTAGTTACTCAAATGCAAGACCCATTTAGTGTTTGTATTTCTCGTGCTCTGAAAACAGCATACTGATATTTGCAGTTGCAGGTAAAATAGTGAATTATTGCCTTTTGTCTGTCGGCCAACAGTGTGCCTTTGAATTCTCTTCTGCAGTGTAGTCTCCTATTGCATGTTCCTGGTTTTCAAATGCAGAAAGCCCACATTTCAACATCCTCTCTGTTTAATCCATGTTCTATTTTATTAATGTTCTTGCAGTTTGGAAATGAACTGCTGGCCTTTTCTCTGCCAGTCTACAATCTGTTTTCCGATTACAAAAAGGATTTCAGCACTCGTAGGCTCAACATGACTAGAGGCAGTTCATTTGATCATAGGGCTGCCTTTATACCCCACAAGATACCAGAAAAATGTTGAATACATTTTCCATCTCTTGTTTGAAAGTGAACTAGCAACTCTGTTACAGAGCTGCACACTCACTAAAAACAGTCGCCCACTTTCTAAACATGTCAGCTACTGAACTCCTTCAAAAGATAAAAGACAAAGATGAACTGTTGGATTTAAGTATTATAAATCTCTTGGCAAATGTGTGGTACAAAATAATACTGGTTCTGACGTCATGCTGATGTATGCTGCATTTTAAGGAACCTACGCCCCCCCCATGGTTTGTTACTCTGAGTTGTGCAGAATATGCATGGGATGACTTGCATGACTTCCTATACAGCGCAAACCAAAATAAAGAAGGAATAGACCAAAAAGTTCTCTGTTCTCTCAACCTGGAGCCATTGCAGATAGGTCACCTGCCGTTGTAAGGGTATGTCTCAGCAAAACTGTGGAAACTGAGCTAAAAGACCTCTGAATTACATCATCTAACAAAACCTTTCACAAAATGTGTTCAGCTTTGGTATGAAAATGCTGTCACCTAAAGAGTGTGGGTCCTACGAAGCTGCTGATCAAGTAATGCCAGAGGTTAAGATTAATTTTAAACC
Organism: Ambystoma mexicanum; assembly: GCF_040938575.1. NCBI lineage: Eukaryota > Metazoa > Chordata > Amphibia > Caudata > Ambystomatidae > Ambystoma > Ambystoma mexicanum. The sequence continues at coordinate 544,947,717 of NC_090923.1, read as the reverse complement.
TTCCAGCCATCACCTTTTGTTTTGGTTTAATAGATACAGGCTGGTATGGGAAATCTGAAGACATTCTCTTGCTCAACCCTGGTCCAGCTTCATCACCAAAAAGCATACTAAAGTCCTACCAAGAAATCTAATCTATAGCTACAGAAAATCCCAAGAGCCAAGACATCTTAAAAAAATAATCTGATTGACACATACTATCCAAACAGAAGTACTGCTTTGGAAAGCATGTGCTTGTACAAAACCCATTCTAATTAACCATGTAAAATTATCATTTAAATCTGCAAAGCATAGGGAACTTTATAACAATGCCCCTATTGCAACTATTCAAACCTTGGAGAAAAGAGGAAGAATAGTTGGGTGACCATGACACATTTGAAGCTGCATTAAAAGCAAATGAAAGCAGTATAACAAATGACAATTTTAAATGGTAAAAAGACATTCTAAACTGTGAATGCAAACAAGATGAAGAAATAGAAAGACAACTAGATAAAGACACTCCTGAAGGGAGTCCACCATCTCTTACAGGATGCCAAGAACCACTCATTAAAATTAAGCAGAAATAGTGAGGAATGAAGCTAAAAACACCACGTATCAATCCAAACAATCTAAAAATGTGTCAATGCTCAAATCACAGTTAAATGGTGAGCAACTCCCCATTTACCTAGATGCCACTGAAGAAATTGAGCATGGACTAAAACTAAAAAATAATACTTGCAGTTGTAAACATTACAAACCTTAGCTTTTGTATGTAAGTGGTGAGGCTGGTTCTGGCAAAACCTTAATTAAAACAATCGGGACATTTTTAGAAGACAAACCAAATAACCATTCACCTGTTGTAACAGCCCCCACAGGTCTAGCTGTTTACAACATATGAACTTAACACCGACACGTCCTCCTCCCAGTGGAACGCCAGAGCAAATTAGAATATTACAAATTCTACGACAAATGAAAGTCCTCCTAGTAGATGAAGTTAGCATGGTTTCAAACATAATGCTTGCTTTAATTCATCTAACAACGCAGGAAGTCCTAAAAACTGGATACAAAGAACTGTCTGGAGGAAAGCATATCATTGTCTTTGGAGACCTCCTACAGTTAACACCAGTGAAAGGGCAATCAATGTTTAAAACTTTAGGCTACAAAGAGTGTCGTAATACACTCAGCAGCATAGGCAATGTCAATCTGTGGTATCATTTTCGCTACAGAGAACTTGCATAAAACATGCATTAGTCTGCAGATCCAACATATACTCACATTTAAAAAGCAGAATTGGTGTGCTTACTGAAGATGCAAAGTTATTCTTGAAAAGTAGATTCATAAATAGGCTGTATGGCCAAAACATAACTGCCCCTGGTGTAACAGAATAATTAACACAACAACATCAACAATGCATGTTTTTAATGGCAACCCTTGCATCTGTGACCCATTTATCAAAACAATGCTGAAAGAAGAGATGAAGCCCATAGTCCACATCAGCTGCACAGACAAACTAGAAGTGCATGGCATGACACTCCCTATGTGTCAACAAGCAACAGCATTGAAAGGGACCCCTGGGGGACCCTGACGTCTATGGAAACAAGGCGAGTCACCACACACGATAGATACGCCAGACACGAGGTTGTATTCCCAAAGCTAGGGTTTTATTGCAAAGCAAAAGTCTCAGTTGGCCAACTCGGTCTCACGCCCTGCGACGTGTATCTCTAGACTTCGAGGGACGCAAGAGCCATGAATTACGTACATCAGTTACATATATACAAAATGCATATCAAACAATAAGCTATGACATGTTTAACACCCCCTTTATTGGGTTTCTTTGAACTTGGTGTGATGATGGAAATCTCCGACCACTATGACACCTTCAAACATCTAGTCTAGTAACAATTTGCAATTTGTGAGTGCGAAGGCATCTTTCAGTTGTTGAATAGAACACGGCACTTCTGTTCTTGGAAGCGAACCACATACGGGGGGAGTTGCCATAGTACCATGTGCGCCCAGCTTGTCCGTTCTGGTTCAGGACACATGTACTTTTTATGATTGCACCGAGGAGCCGCGAGTCTTGAATTGTCCGACTTGCACAATTCTCACGCTTCTCTCCTCTACACCTCTGGTTCCTTCTCAGTCCATGAGCTGAACCAGAGGTTGACATAAACACCAGAAAGAACTGCGGATCACTTTGTCTTCCAGGCCGCAGGTTGTATCGCCTTGCTCCTGGTATCATATGATCCGTGAACAGTGCCGGTGCACTTTCAGATTCAGGCTTGAAGTCAGCCTGTGGCGCTACTGCAGGTACTGGTGTGCGCCGTGCCAATGATGCAGATCCGTCTTTTTTGTGTGTTGGCAAGTGCTGGTGGGTGCCAAAGGGGTACACGATTTAGTTTTGCTGGTATCTGCAAGGCAGATTTCGCGTCGGTCAGCAGTGATGTCGATTCTGCTGGGCAACGTTGGGGCACTCTTTGCCCTTCCCCCTCTTTGGCAATCGTCTCAGGCTTTGTTTCGAGTTTCACTTCTCGTTTTGGCAGATTAGGTGGCTGCTTACTGGCAACAGTTTCTTTCGTTTCTGGGACCGCTGTCTCTTTCCGGTCATCAGTGTCAGGCAAGTCTTTCAGTGCAGTTGGAATCTTCTTGGCATGGGTGGCATGAATCCACGACTTCCTTCCATCCACCTGTATTGCCGTCTGCGTTGCCAAAAGTACTTGATGGGGCCCGCGCCACCTGGGTGCTAATGATGACTTTCTTTCAAAGTTCTTTAGCAGCACCCAGTCTCCTGGCTCCAGCGCGTGCCTCGGACCGGTGTATCTCAATGGTAATGCCTCCTGTACCTGCTGATGAATCAAACGCAATTTCTGCATTAAAAGGTCACAATAAGTACTAAGCACAGGATGTTCTATCTCACTTAGTTGCTTTGGCTAAGGTGCGCACCAAACATTTGCCGGCCTCCCCATAGTACTCCTTCAACATTACTTTTGCCGTACTCATTGCTGTGCAATCTTTCAAAGGATATGCCTCCACCCACTTACTGAATGCACAGATCACCACCAAGATGTATTTCAAGTTTTGGCACCTCTCCATCTCTATGAAGTCAAACTTAATTACCTCAAATGGCATGGAGGGCGGGCCAAAACTGCCGGTTGGAGTCACTATTCCCTTCCCTACATTGTGTTGCAAACACGTGATACAAACACGTGATACAGTTCTGCACCAACCTCTCTGCATTCTTTTTTATGTTTACATTCTGCCAAACTGTAGAAAGGTGCTGTATTATTTTCTTCGCACAGATGTGCGTAGGGCTGTGGGCCATTGTGACCATTGCAGTCACGTACGAATTTGGCAACATCCAGTTCCTAGTTCCCTTGTCCACCCAACAACCCTCCAGATCCAACTCGGCAGATCCCTCTGCCCACCCCTGTATTTCATCGGCCGAAGCCTCGGCCTGCATTTCTTTGACAGTGGCAACTCCATTTTCTATCATACAGGGTACTTCCTCTGTCTGAACCATCATCATTTTGGTATTCAAATCAGTGGCAGTTTGTTTCGCAATTCTGTCTGCAAACGCGTTTCCCTCTCCTACTTTACATGTTACTTTTTTATGTGCCTCGCATTTCACTATTGCTAGGCGCTTTGGAAACGTGAGTGCAGACAGCAATCGTACAATCAAAGGCCCATGTTGAATTCTGGCGCCATGTGATGTCAGAAACCCTCTCTCAGCCCAGAGTCGACCAAAATTATGAACCACTCCAAAAGCATACTGACTATCAGTATATATATTCACATTCAAATCTTCAGAAATCTCGCAGGCTCTGGTCAATGCTATTATTTCCGCAGCTTGTGCTGAATTATAGGGAATTATTTTACTTTCTACAACACTCTCTAGGGTAGTGATAGCGTATGCGGCAGTTGTCGTGCCATCTGGTAATTTAAAACATGAGCCGTCACAAAATAATTCTCCATCCGGCTCTTTCTGTGGAATATCATTTAAATCAACTCTTCCCTTGGTTTCTTCCTCAGTGACCATTAAGCAATCGTGGGGGGGTGTTTCATTCTTCCCAATTTCTTTTATGGTTAGTGGCATTAATTCTGCAGGATTCAAAGCGGTACACCTCATAATTTGGATATGGGGCGCGAACAAGATAATCTCATATCTTGTCAATCTAGCATAGGTGATGTGTTGCCTCTGTGTCCTATTTAATAGAACGTCTATGGCATGTGGCACCATCCGAATTAAAGTGTGCCCCAATACCATACCTTCCGTTTGTTTCACTGACACAGCAGCCGCCGCGACAGATAGCAAACATCGTGGTAGTGCACGTGCTACAGGGTCCAGCGCAGAAGAAAAATAGCCGCACGGCCTATTTCTTCCACCTTGTTCCTGTGTCAAAACCGCCAATGCACATCCTTCACTTTCACACACAAATAGTCTAAAAATGTTCTCATAGTTCGGCGTACCCAAAACTGGAGCCGAGCATAATGCAGTTTTCAATCCATCAAATGCTTTCTGACATTCCTCATCCCACTGCAAAGGCATAACCGCATCCTTTCTAATTAAATTCACTAATGCTTTCACAATTAACACAAAATTTCCAATCCATTGTCGGCAATATGAAGCCATGCCTATTATGGCTCTGACTCCTTTTTGTGCCTTTGGAATAGGCATACAAGAAATACTTTCTATGGATTCTGGCGTTAGTCTTCTCCCTCCTTTCGAAAGTAGGTAGCCCAAATAAGCCACCTCCTTTCGATTATACTGAAATTTCTTCAAACTAGCTTTATGGCCATGTGCCGCTAGGTGTGACCGTAGTAATACAGTGCTTTCTTTACAAATCTCCTCTGTCTGCAGCTAGCAATAGATCGTCTATGTATTGCAAGAGTACATAACCCACGGGTAATTCTAGCACGTCTAGCTGCTCTTTTAATGCTCTACTGTAAATACTTGGACTTTCCATGTAACCTTGTGGAATCCGTGTAAATGTAAATGATCGTCCTCCTAATGTGAACGCGAACAAATATCTACTGTCCTTGTCCACTGGAATACTAAAGAATGCGTTTTTTCAAATCTACTACACCAAAATATTCTGCTGAAACAGGTATCATTGTCAATATTGTAGTGACGTCTGGCACTAGAGGAAATTGCGGATCTACTACCTTATTCAATGCGCGTAGATCAATTATGAAAGGTTGTATACGCATTGATCGTTTTACAACTGCTCGAATGACAATTGGCCTTTTCACAATTGACCGAATTGTGAAGGTCAATCCACAACCCCCCACCCAACGCCAAACCCCCAAAACCCATATATATATTCGGTCAATTGTGAAAAGGTCAATTGTGACCCTTTAAATTCGGTCAATTGTTCATTCGAACAATTGTAAACGACCAATTTGGGTAATACCTTATGAAACGGTATGGTACCTCATTACCTCCTTTTTTATAAACCGGAAAAACGGGCTGTTGCATGTACTGCCTGTAATTTCCTCGATTACCCCTAATTTCACCAAATCTGTAACAATACTCTTCAATCCTCTCACCTTCAACCGAAATTTTGTATTGGGGTACTCGCGGTAGGGTAACACCTTCTTTCAAAATAATCTTTGCTGGCTCTATCTTTAAACATCCTACATCGTTGTCATGCATTGCCCATATACAGGTTGGTACTTTACTTAGTTCCCCTGGTAACGCTTCGGAAATTAATTCTGACACAGGGGCATCGTGTGGCCATATCGTTAGAAACACTCCGTCTGCCGTACAATGTATAACAGAACCTAGTTTTTTCAACAAGTTTAATCCCAACAAATTTTCTCCACAATTGTCTGTTAGAAGGAAAGGACAATGTTCAGTAAATGGTCCTATGGTAACTGGGACTGGTTTGGACACTGGGTTTATGACTGGTGTACCTGCGAACCCTACGGAAATATTCTTTTGCCCTGACAGTGGTACATCCGGAACCAAGTGATGGTCTATTGAACACTTCTGTGCTCCTGTATCTACAAGAAAGCGGTGCTCCTCATTCCCGACTCTCATTTCTACGTAGGGTCCTCTCTGACTCATGGGAATAGAAACTGGTTCCGACCCCTGTCCTGGGCTGTTCTATTGGGGAAATAACACATCGTCCGATGTGTAATCATTACTATTACTGCAATACGTGTTTGGATGTGTATCGAAAACATTTCCACTCTTCCTTCTATTTCCCCCACTCTGATTTCCATATTGTTGATTTTGCTGTCCCTGACTCTGGTTTGGGGCATTTTGGTTTTGGCCTTGGTTTGGATTACCTCTGTTATTATGATGCTGCTGCATACTATTCCTATTTGGTCCATTTGCTCCTAGGTGTCCTCTATGCTGTCTCCTCTGACCAGACCCATTTCTATTCTGTAGATGCGGACATTGCGCTCACCAGTGTCCTTCCTCTTTACGATATGCACACTGATTCGGTTCCACTGTTCCCCCATGCATGTTCGAATTACTCCTTCCTTGTGCTTTCCCTCGCCCTCCATTATGTCCTACTACTTGCTGCATTAATACTCGTGTCTTTAGATTTACCCTATCCCTCTCTTCTTTTTCTTTTCCTGCAGTCACTATGCGCTCATAATATTGGGCCATATGCAGTACTTCGCCCAACGTTTTTGCTTGCCATGCACACTCTGTCATTATTAGATCCTGAATTGGAAGTTTTAACCCCCTCACATATTTGTCAACAAATAACCTCTTTCCTGCTTCCGACCCCACATCCTGCCCACTGAAGTCTGTGAATACTTCTTCAAATCTATTAAAATAATCTGTAGCCAACTCATCCTTGCCTTGTACACATGCAGTCAATTTGTCCCATTGGATTCTTTTCTCTGGGGCAATTGTTTTTAACTTCTGAACTATACGTGCTGGTAACGCCGCCAGGTTCGCTCCTGGTGTCCCTCCAACCGCTTTATTTTTATCTTCTATTATCAAGTCCGCCCATGTGGCGCCAAAGGCCGTTGTGTATTCTACCTTCCTTATTTGTTTCCATATGTCTGCTGGCAGGATCACCGGGAATATTGGGTCTATATCACCCATGGTAAGCACGGATGATTGTAGGCAGGACTCTACTTCCTTGTAAAACCCTGCAGGATTCTTTCTTATATCAGGAATCATCTGCTTTATGTTGTTCACCTCCTGTCTGGAAAAGGGGACATGCATATATTGGGCGCTGTAATGGGCTGGTGTTTCCTGCGCCGCTGCACTGTCCACTGCGGGAACCTCCACTTTGGGCACAAAGGTAGGTGGGACCTCTCTCATAGGAAATGCCCCACTTACCGTCCCCCCTCCTTCTCTTAGATGTAACAATATTCCCAGATCCAACAATAGGGCTGTTTCTCCTGTCCCTCGCTCTAGTGCTCTTCTATATACTGCCATTATTTCGGTTGGGCTGGCCTTATCGTTTTTTATATCTTTGTCTAATAAATGTTCAGCCATCGACTGTAGTGCTTTTCTTTTCATGGGCATGGAATATTCATCAAATATCTCGTGTATCTCCATTGTGTGGATACTAGGATCCGACATCCATCTAAACGCTTCTCGTATACATACTTTTAACTTATCACCCCTTTGTACTGACGACATTGAATGTCGTCGTTGTATATATGGCTCTACTATTTCCTTCCTATTTCTCCCGATATCCCTACTCCTGTACCCGGGTGTAGCAAACATTTAGGCATAATCATTATCTAATTCATCTTTAAGCTCAAAAAGTCTATATACATGTTCATTCACTTCTTCATCCCTCTCCCTACAGCATGCTAATGCATTCAAATCTAACAATCGCTGCGGTGGTAATTTCCCAATTAGCTGTTATCATTTCTCCACCAAATATTCACCCATGCATTCCAACACTACCTGTCTTTCGTTGCTTCTACGGTAGTCATATATTGAGGCCACTGCTGCCGTCCCATCATTCCCGTCTATATACATCTCTGCCTGTTGCTGCAATTCCACCTTCCTTTCTTTGCTGATTGCGCTGCGGGTTACCCTCGTGCACCCCGTTGGTCAGTCCCGCCTCTTGCCCCCGCGGTTACAACTTCAACCCCGGGAGGAACGGACAGTACCGAGTCTGTGCTTGAGGCGGGAGGTGCGGATGGGACAATGGGAACAGGGAGTGTCTGTTGTAGGCCTGGTTGGCTAATAGGAAGTGTTATGCGCAGAGTCTGTGGCTATGGGAGGGCTTGAGCTACGGGCGGGGTCTGGGAAATAGCTACTGACGTGTCTGGTCTTACTTCTGATCTTGGGCCTTGTTTTTTATGGGTCAATATATTTTCTATCAATTCCTCTGCTATGTGTAATTCTCGTTGTGGGTATATCTTTTCTATATTTAACTGGTCACGCCTTCCTGCCCTTCTTAGACTCTCAGTCCACTTCTCCTTCTCTTTTTCTTCTGCTACTTCACCTTTCGATTTATGCCTGCGCGCATGCTTTGCTCTGCTTTTAAATCGGAGCATTGCTTCCTTTCTCCAGTCTTTAATAGTCTCAAATGCTGCAGGGCACGATTTCTTTCTTATCAACACCCTTTCCAGGTTATCTATCCTCGCTATCTCAAAACTACCATTAATCGGCCACTGATGGTCTTGTCGCTTTCTGGTTTGCCTATGCCAAGTCTCACAGAATATTATCGCACCCACTCCATACTTCACATACATCTCATACGCCGGCATTCCCCAGGTGGTACAATTTGGCCATCTTGCAAAGATTGTCTATCACAGCGGAAAAACCCTGCTAGGGTGGACAATACCCCAGGCATGTTTCAACCTTCCCCCTGGTTAATCAACCTTGCCTAGAGCATTTGATTTTGCAAAGTCAACTCTCAACCAATATCAGGATGCTTTGAATCGGGGAATGACTCACCTGATAAATAAAGTCGTCTGTATATTGACGCACCAAAGGACGTCGTGTCTGCGTTTCTTGGCTTCCGCCTCGTTTCAGGACCCTCGCCTCCTTGTTCTCTAGCCAGGCACGTCGATCAGGGATCAGATGTGTGCAGATCTGCAAAGGAGTCTCATCACTTTTACAGGGTTCCCCGAACACCTCTTGATCGTCCCGTCCTCGCCGTTCTCTGCCTTCCTCAATTATAACGTAACGCGATGGAACAAGTGGGGGAGGGTCCCTATTCGGGCGCCATCTTGAAAGGGGCCCCTAGGGGACCCTGTTGTCTATGGAAACAAGGCGAGTCACCACACACGATATATACGCCAGACACAAGGTTGTATTCCCAAAGCTAGGGTTTTATTGCAAAGCAAAAGTCTCAGTTGGCCAACTCGGTCTCACGCCCCGCGACGTGTATCTCTAGACCTCGAGGGACGCAAGAGCCATGAATTACGTACATCAGTTACATATATACAAAATGCATATCAAACAATCAGCTATGACATGTTTAACACCCCCCTTTATTGGGTTTCTTTGAACTTGGTGTGATGATGGACTACTCCGGCCACTATGACACCTTCAAACATCTATTCTAGTAACAATTTGCAATTTGTGAGTGCGAAGGCATCTTTCAGTTGTTGAATAGAACACAGCGCTTCTGTTCGTGGAAGCGAACCACATACGGGGGGAGTTGCATTCCGGACCTTGCTATCTATCAGGTGCTATTCGCGTCCTGGGAGCCGACATGCTCTAGCGGCTCAGCAAAGGGGGGCCGTAAGAAAAGCATAATTCAAGCCTTTAGCGGTATTATTCTAACATATTCTACCATATAACGAGACTGGCTGGCAGCTGTGCAATGATTAGATGCCCTGCAGCTCTGCTTCAAGGCTACATTCAGGAGGGAGCCGGGCATTCTTCATGGCGCTGCCTACGTTTGTGTTTCAGCGAACTTGTTATCCTCACGGCCCTGCGGCCTTGTCCTTTTCACATACAGACAACAATGTTTCACAGTCGAGCAGTGTAAGTGGAAAATATACTGCGAAGCAATAGGAACAGAAAGCAATGAGCAATAGTTAGAAAACAAAATGGCGATTCTTGTTACATCAAAATGGCCGTTCATTGGCAAACTCGAAAACCTATAATTTGTCATATCGTGCATGAGACGGTTGGCCCACGGCCACCAAAATGCGTTTGCAGTCTCAAAGTAGAGGTATGCGTATTTCTAGACTGACAGCATGACTAAATAAAATGGACAAATGTATCTCAAACACAGCTGGATTGGAGAAACTATAAACACTTCCTAAACTACAGTGTTACTAAAATGCAACCTTGACGTAGAACAAGGTTTTGTAAATAGAGCAATTGGAACCATTGTTGGCTTTCAAATATATCGAAATGAAAACAATATCCAGTTTGCCATTGTCAATTTTGACAAACTTGAAACAACTAAAATAATTCCATGGAGGAGTGTAGGTGGAGTAAGGAGTCGGACAAAGGGGTGGTATGTTTCAACAAGTTTTATTTTAGATATAAAGATAAGGTCCTACCTTCTATATGGTTATGCCTACCTAAGCAAATATCAACTTGGATGCTCGTCGTCAGGATGTATGTCCAAATGAAAAGTGTCCGTCCTCTGTCCATAAACCTACTCTAACCCTACCACTAGTTTACAAGTTTACAAAGGGTTCAGAATCCAAATGAAAAATAGTACCAGGTGAATGACTCTCTACTCCTGGTGAACTGTCGCAGTCTTTGTCTCTTTTCAAGCAATCCTTTGTGCTAGCTTCTGATTCAACAAAGAGAGGATGGTCAGTAGAATTACCCTTTTCTCCTGACTCACCTCGCACAGCCTTGAGGGTTGTCTTGGGATATTCTTTGACAATAATCCTCAAAAGTCTCTTCACCTCTTCCCAAGGGCTTCTGAAAGCTTGTTTCACAATTCCAGCAATTCTTCCATGTCTTATGATGTTATGGAGATTGTGTCCAGATAGCTCTTATTGTCTAGGATTCTCTTTAATCTTATTTGGATTAGCACTGTAATGAGGGAGATTCCTCCGGATGCACTCTTGTTTCTTAGACATTTGTATATCACTACTGTGATGAGGGAGATTACTCCTGAGGCTTTCTTTACTCTTGGTTCTCCGGGTATCACTACTTTGATGAGGGAGATTACTCCTGAGGCTTTCTTGACTCTTGGTTCTCTGGGTATCACTACTCTGATGAGGGAGATTACGCCCAAAGCTTTCTCGACTCTTGAGCTGTCCCAAGCCCTACCGGGTCTCCCACTGCTCCAGTTACCTGCTACTTGTCTGTACTGCATTGCCGGTTCTTCCTGGAGTGATTGGCTGACTCACGTTGTTTCACTGCTGCACACTTTCTTCACGCTGCTCCTTTACCTTCTTCTGCTAGTCAGGAGCCTGGCTTCCACCACAGTGCTCTGCTGACCATTCCTGGATGTCCCTGCCACTGGGGATCAGCGTTCTTGCAGCTTTGTGTTCCCAGGTTTGAACTTCCCGAGCTGGGCTGGCTTCACTCCGGCTGCTCTCTCGGCAAGAATTCCTAATGGACTTACTGGAAGTACTAGAGACAGAATACATTCCTATGAATGAAATCCTACACATTTCATATACTTGGAAACATACCTGAAGTCTCCTCAACCATGTTGCGCAAGAGCATGTGCCTAATGAACAATTTGTAATGCAACTCCATTTCAACCACTTCTCCAAAATGCAAATCATGGCACATTATGCTCATGTTGCAATTCAGACAATCTTTCAATTGAATCTCTCTCTCTCTCTTCCATATATATATATATATATATATATATATATATATATATATATATATATATATATATATATACGCTTCCGTACTCAGCTGATGCAATTCATCAGTGTTAGGTTTTCCCTCTGCTGTCCAAATGGTGAAGTGCACCCCTGTGTGCCCTTCCACTTCAACAACAGCTATCATTTTAACAAACAGAATGAGCATGGTTCTACGCGGTCACCTTCAACTATTGCAAACATTTGTTACTTCTTTCCACCCCCACTTCTCTTCACACAGGGATTGGCGGTTCTAGTTTCAATGAACAGTTAATTACCTGCTCAACGTTTCAGTCTCTAAAGTGCAAAACTCTGTAGGACGAATGCCTCCTCACGAGCTAAAACTGAAAGTAGGTGCTTCAATTATGCTACTCGGCAATTTTATGCCATTACAAGGACTCTGCAATGAAACAAGGTTGACAATTGCACATCTACAAAGACACATCATAGAGGTCTGTGCAATCGATGTAACTTAAATACTGTTCTTATACAGCGCATACCTCTCATTCCATCTGATACAGATATGCCTTTCAAATTCAAAAGAAGACATTTACCTATGGGTTAGCCTTTTCAAAGACTATTAATATGCCACAGGGACCTATGCCCCCTTCCTGGAAGCGATCAGTCTTAATTCTACTTTTTAGGAAGGGGGGACAGAAGTGACCATATGAATTACCGACCGGTATTCACCTTTAAGATGTGCTAGAATGGCATATGTCATACCGGGAGCAGCCAGTGTAATATTAATTCTTTTAAGATACAATGCAAATGGCATTAAAAATAACTGTAAACTTACTAACTTCACACATGCCCAATTAGCTCATGGCAAGAAAACATTCACAACAGTAGGCATAATATACCACACTGGTCCACAACCACTTCAGGCCACTATACTATACTGCATATGTGAAAATAATAAGTAGTTGGTTTGAATGTAACACTTTCATTACTCAAAAGCAAAGGTTACCAGCAGATTTAATGAATGCCTGCTTAATATTGCATAAATCCAAATTTAGTCATTAAATTGTGCTTTAAATTCACATTTACAATACTACAAAGTGAGAATAGGCCAATGGGTATCTAAATACTTTATACATAAACAAATGCACAAAATAAATATTCCTTAATTACATTACACTTAAAACATCCATACTACCACCGTACTACTTTCTCCAAATACAAAATGTGTCCCCCTTTCATACATTTAGCATTCTGAGAGAAATTTGGTCAAGATGTAACTTTTATTAGCAGTAAATGTACAAAAGGTTTTTTTTAAATCCACCTTGGATTTTTTTTCCCATGACCCAATGATTACAATATGTTAATACAACAACAGTGTATCACACACAAATGTAGAAAACATAGTACATAAAATATTCTACTTTTGAGGTCATGAAAAAGTAAATGTATATATAAAACCTAAAGTATGTATATCTTCCATACCATGTTCTACAAAAACTAGATGTTCTTTTCTTTACAAATAAAGAAACACAGATGTTCCCTTGTTACGCTGTCCAACTATTTTAGCCATGGCCAGTAGCCAGATTGTTGCAAGCATTAAACCCACAATAAGCTTAATGTTGTGCTCATTGTTATTACTACGACTACTATTACTATATCCACACAAGTGGCCACACCCAAACAATATTCCCTTATTACCATGCCCAACTAAGCACTCTATTGTAGCCATGGCCAGTAGCCACATTGTTGCAGTCGTTAAACCCAAAGTAAACATAAAAATGTGGCAATGGCCACAACAATGTATGGTTATTCCTACTACTACTATATCCACAGTCCATACGGCCATACCAAAGCAATCTGCCCACTCGCCATTGCCATTTTTGCCACAAAAATGTGTACTGTAACTTACACTACAACTATACTTGCACTCCAAATGTCCTATTCTGCCTCTACCCAGGGTTCACGTTGTTCAAACTACATAATACTATTGGACCCAAGGAAAGGTCAGATTGTTGGGGGCATTAAACCCAATGAAAACATACTTCTGTGACCATGCCCTTAACCATTTGTCTATAGCCACAGTGACACTTACTTGTTCCATTACATAGGTAGTAAGCATTGTTGTAGCATATAACATAACACCACCATTCTCAATGGATGTCTGCAGGCACCTATTTATGTATCTATGGACGCGCAGGTGAGTTTGGTTTGCCAAGTAGGCTACTTTAGGCTTAAAATGTTGCGTATGATTCTCCCCCTTGTGCCTTCTCTACTGCATGCCCCAGTGGTGGCAGCTTCTATCTTCAGAAGCTTAGACTATTGTAACACTCTTTCTCTCCCAACCAGCCTACGCTCCATCGTCTACAAATATTACAGAACAATGCAGCGAAAGCAGTTACTGGTCTCTTTTCGGGATCATATTTCTCAGGTTTTGCAGAATCTTCAATGGCTCCCTTGTTCATGTCATGTTGTTTTTAAGTCCTTGTGGATTGTTCATCTGGCCTTTCATGGTCTCGGCACAGAGTACTTACAGAGGAAATTCTGTTGCTATATTCCACCAATCTTCTAATTCGGGTCTCTAGGTTGCATCAGACTACGACCGGCGGGCATGCTTTTTCTGTTGCTGCTGCGGCACTCTGGAACAAGCTCCCTCAGTGTCATTGATAATCATGTACTCTTCCATCATCTTAACTCATCTTTTTGTAATACTGTCATTTGCTAGCCTTTTTTGTCATTTTCATATGCGATGTTGCCCTTGGGTCTAAAAGCGCTTTACAAATATGATTAACATAACAAACGTTTTTGCATTAATTTATATCTATATTTCAAATGTGTTGGGACCCCCTCCTATACGAAACCGCACAAATCTTTGCAAAACAACATCAGTTGAATCTATAGGTTTTTTGCAAAGTTTAATGTGGATTTGTCAAACGGCGCCAAAGTTATAAGCCACCCAAAAACTGCTCTTCATATGGGAAGTGCAACTTAACCATGACTACAGTGTCGCTAGCCTTTTAGTGCTCTCAGGAAAGCAGGACAGAATGGGTAAGTGTCAGTCATAGTAGGTGCAGTCCAGTTGAGACTTGGTATGTCAGGACAGTCACTTTGCAAGATCAGTGGTAGCGCAATCATCAACATGTCAGGTGCATGCCTCTAAAGTCTGAAAGATGGGATTCACAACCAGTTCTGTGTTGGGCCTTTGACTCGTGGAGCCCAGTGTAATAACTGTGTGTCAAATACCATCTCGGGATTTTGTTGCATCACAACCATGAGGAAAGGGTGGGGTCTGTCTAGAGATTGCTTTCAGCTGGAAGATTTTGTGGACAGATGTGGCTGGGTTGGAAACCAGACCTCACTGCTGGTATCCAATGATTATAATGAATAAGAAATAAAGAATTCATTTTTAATGAATAAAAAACAACAAATAAAACGCTGAATTATTTTAGAAAATATATGTGGGGGGTGGGGTAAGGGGTTATATCTGGTGGGGAGAGGGTGTGGGGGACAGCCTCTCCCCCCAAACCCCCCCAAAAATAATTTCAGTATTTTCTTACATTGTTTTGAGTTCCGTAAAAATTAATTCATTATTTATTTATTTGTTATAATCACATGTAATCCTCACTGCCATTCCCTTTAGTGGCTGGTGTTAAC
The DNA here is from genome assembly GCF_040938575.1 of Ambystoma mexicanum. Taxonomy (NCBI): domain Eukaryota; kingdom Metazoa; phylum Chordata; class Amphibia; order Caudata; family Ambystomatidae; genus Ambystoma; species Ambystoma mexicanum. Next base: position 544,932,405 of record NC_090923.1, on the reverse strand, counting down.
ACAAGATATGAGGGAGTTCCCTCGGCTTCTCCTCCAGATCAAGCCTGTCTTCTCCAATATCCTCCTTGTCTAGTGCTTCTGCTGCCCTGTTGACAGATGAGGGAAAATGAGAGACTCAAAGAAAAAGAGATGGAGTAGGAGACGAGAAAGTTAGAGGTAGAAGAAAATTCATCTACAAGTGAAAAAAGGAGTCTTGAGATTGGGGGGTTGGTTGAGAGCGAGGGGATTCTACCAGGAAAGAGGGGGGGAGGGAAGGAGGTGAGACACTACAAAGAAATCGAACAAATCTCTGGTGATGATTCAGGGTTTGAAATTAAGATTTATTGAGCAGGAGCTAAAACTAGTTCCTGAGTGCCGAGTATAACCCAGTAGGAAGAAGCTAGTGCTGCGGAACCTGGAGCAAGTACACACCACACCGCAAATCTAGCTTCCACCTGAGAGCCAAACATTGACTTTTTGGCCATTATGTATTAGATACTATTAGGCATAAAAGTTCTAAATGTGTTCTAATTCTTCTATATTGGCATTCTCAAATACTCAAAGTTAATGTCACATATGTATGTTTGTAAGGCACCAGTTGGCCTGGGGAGCCAAACGTAGGTTCTGGTGGCTGTTCATTTCAAGCTAACCTGGCTCTCCTGGGCTAGAGGTAGGCGCTAAATGGCTCCTATGTCTCAGCAATTTCAAACCCTGTAATTCTACTAATATTTAAGGGTTTGCCAATTGTACTGGATCTCCATGCCTTCATTCCAGACTTCAGTAGACCCGATGAGTTTGTGTGATGAAAAGAATGATCTTTTGAGTTGGCATGTAGAATGCAAAAAGTGAGTACCTCTGATTAGGCCCAATAGGTTCAGGGTAGACTTTTCCAGAATGGCTGCAATGCAATTTTGGCAACAGATGAAGCTGAGGAAGTGGAGTATGAATGCAATGAAGTTCATAGCCAAGTTTGAGAAGATCCCTTCCCTAAACCTAAAGGTCTAGATTGAAACACTTGTGTATAGGCGTGTTACAAATGCCATATCAAATCATAGGGCCTCATTACGACCCAGGCGGTAAGTTACCGCCTGGGCCGTGACTTTACCACCATGGCGTAAACTACGTTTACGCCATGGTGGTTGGCGGACTTACCGCCCCATTCCGACCTTGGCGGGGCGGTAAGTCCCCAATCCCCATTTACCCTTCCCCATTCCCATTTTTGCCCCATAGGGCATAATGGGAGTGGGGAAGGCGTTAATTACGCCACCGTAAATTACGGTGGCGTAATTAACTCCATGGTCCCTTAGCGCCATGGATTTTAACACCTGCTAAAAGCAGGTGTTAAAAGCGCCATGGCGCTAAGGGACCTCGTACTCAGGCGGTAAGGGTCGGCGCTGTTAACGCTGCCGTAAACCCCTTACCGCCTGGGTCGTAATGAGGCCCATAGTAGAAGAAGAATGAAAGTTTGCACTGTTACCTTGGTGTATGACTCCCTGAAGAAAAACCTCAATGGATGGACTACTAGGGCAAGACTTTTAAGACATGTGGAACATAGTCATGTAGGAGTAGTTCTTTATGCTTGTTACCCGAAACTGAAACAATATTTGACTGTTTCTAAAGAATTGAATCCAAAGATGTTGGCATTAGCTGCTGAGTTATAGATGGCCAACAGGGTGCACCAAAAGGATAAGGAACCTCCTCACTAGTCCCAAGATGCCATGCAGGGTTAGAAAAAACTCATCTCAAACAGGGCCCCAACAAAGATACGTTGCGAAAGTCCCATGGGAAATTCAACCGGTTTAGTGGAACATCTGATGCCAAACTGGAGTTTGGTCACAACAATCCTCCATTCGAAAAAGCTTTTGGAAAATGTGTGGTTTGTGGAGCTGATGATCATGTGAAGGGAGCACCCAGATGCAAGGGCAAACCATTGGGGATCTCAGCTGACGGCTTAGCATTCAGTCCTAAAGATAGAACTGTAATTCCAGGAGCAGCCTTTCACTCTGTTGCTGAACATTCCGCAGAAACTTAGACGTGGCTGTTCAACTAACTTTGCTCCTCTAAGACTCTTCCACCCCGCTACTACATCATATTACCTTAGTGTAACTAGCGCCTAGATACCCGAGGGTTTTGTACGCTGCAACAAATGCAAAAATAAATGAATAAATGAAGAACCCAGAGACGTTCGGGCAGAAGTTACCTTAGTGTCCCTTAAATCGTGGTACCAACAATGTCAGGATGGCTATATTTCAATCCAAGATAACATGAAGTGATATTTCAAGGACATGGTCTTTATTAATGGCCACAAGGCCACTGGCATTAGAGACACTGAGACCTGCATCTTAGTAGTTGATGAGACACCTATCAATCCAGAGCAAGTTGCCAAGGCTCTTCTGGAAGATACTAAGCTTGCAGGTAGTCCTGTACAAATACCTCCCGTACTACCTGTCAGTCTATTATTGAATGACATGGCTGTCACCATCCCTGTTAGTGTACAACCAAAGGTTCCTGGAACTGTTCTGTTGAGCAATGACCAGAGGCAATTAGGTCTTAGACACTGCAGATACACCTGGACCAATAATCAAGTCTCAGACCAAAACAGCTCAGGTTTTAGCTCAATTGAAACCTAATGCAAAGGAAAATGCTGGAAGGGTAACTCAGGGGCAATGTATTTGTCTTGGAAACAAAAGTGTCCATGTGTTGGACCTTGAGGGTAGTCTGACACCCGAATCTTCCCTCATTCACAATAGTCACACATTCTGATTCAGATAATTTCATTTACTTAGTAGTTTTTGGAGTATCAATATTTCAGTTTTATTTCTGTTGCCTTTATACCATATGAAGCAAGACAAGATAGTGCAACACAGGTTAAAATCCTGGTCCGATGCTTAGAGACTGTTCCTCAGTATTGAGTGTGTAAAAAAAAATAATAATAATAATTAAAAAAATATCATTCATTAAATGGGAACCTAAAGCCTTAAACAGGAAGAAGTGTCTTGGGAAATCCTATAAGCGGCCACCTTCAGGGTTTCCTGAGATGACAGAATCTCTTCTCACCATTCTTGATAGAGAGGTGGTGGTTCCCCCTAACATAGAAGACCTGAATCCTGGAATACATTCCGATCTACAACCCTTACTTGCAGAGGGTGGCCCCTACTGGCAATCTTCAGTATGGTCAGTCAACAAGTTTATTCGGATTCCAAAGAAAATCCATCAAACACAAAAAAATCATACAAAAACAATTACATTCAATATTCCAAGAGATAATAACAGAATGCACCCCATCAAACGTCATTGAGGAGGAAAATAAGTAAAACTAGGAGCCCCGTTATCATCAAGAAATCCCCAATTGCAAGGGCCTATCCCCCAAGGGGCCTGACCAATGACGTCCCAAAGGGGTGAGGTAAGCACCAGACAGGGGGGAGGTTCTCATAGTTAACCTCGAGGGGCACTCAAGGTCTATTAGAGGATGACTACTGATTAGAATACCACTCCTGGGTGACCAACTAGTCCCCCCACATTGTCCTAGGACCGCCTTTGCCACTCCCTGGTCCCAAAATGCAAGTTCCACAATGTCACCCTGCTGATTGTCCACTCTTGGCATTCTGCAACACCCTGCCAAGGATTCCCTGGACACAAAAAAGCAGCCTCTTACGGACCGCAGCCAGTGTAAACTTTTGTTGAGGAGGGCAGCCATTGACTCTTTCCTATCCCTTGCCAACCTGGGTACGCCATACAAGTACACTGTAGCTTGTCCGGTCCGGCCTAGGACATAGGGTGGAGGTAACCTCTCTCTACGCTGCGAGCCATAAGCGCTCCCCTCTCCAGGAATAGGGTGTGTTGGGCCCGTTTTGCTTCGTGCAGTATCCTCCCGAGAAGTAGGTTTTACCTTAGATTGGGGCACCCCATTGGACACTCTAGGCTCGACACAAGTACTGGGGTTTCTGCCCTTGGCTGCTTGTAGATTCCCAAGCACCATGCTAGAGCACGATTCTGAGAACGTGGGTGTCACAGGGGCCTGTTCCTGGGGGTGGGCCAGGGGTGAGACGATGGGCCCTTTGCGAGCTGTTGGTATGTTACAGGGCTCCCCCTCGCACTGCTCTTCCCCCTGCGTTCCTATGAGGACTGAGAGCAGATTTTTAATAACTGCCAACTCAGCCAACACTTGGATGCATGCACATTTACACACCCTGGATGTAAAATCACCCCCAATTGAGGGGTCAGTGGCTGGTTTTACAGCGGAAGTGGGGTCATCAGGTTGTTGCTTCGGATCCCTGAGTAAGGATAGATGAAAATGCGGGCTGACCGAAGGGCTTGACGGTGACATATATTCGCTCCAGAGACTGCTATGGTCAGAGGGTATATTCAGCGGGGGTATGTCAATAGGCGGACTGCAAAGATGCAGTCTGCCCTCATTGAGTGAGCAGTCAGGGGTGGAGCTGGACGGGCCCATCTCTATGCAAGAGCCAGGGTTGGGGCAAGGGACTGGGATGAGGACCATACTGGGGGTTCCGGGGGTAGGATTTAGTGATGGACAGCTGCTTTCCAATGATACAGTCCCGGCCGCTTCCCCCTCTTGTTCCCCCTCTTGCTCGAAACAGAATTGACCGGATACAAAAGTCCCAGTTGGGGCGCTGGGTATCGTGGGGAGCTGAGGTGTGGGGAGCTCGACCTCATCGGGGTTCTGAAGGGCCGAGTTAGGGGGTTTAACTGTATGACACTGCTGTCACTGCCTCCAGACAACCAGTACCTTGCGTCCCGTTTTAGGACCATTAACATGGGGAGCAGACTTGAGGCCAATAGGGGGGGGTAGGGCCAAAACAGAGGGGGCTTTCCTTGGCACAGCATGAGACTTTAGGGACCTTAGAGACTTTAAAAGGGACATGGCCGACGTTCACTGTCCCCCCTTGGCAGCAGTTGGATTTGTGGTTGCTTGATGACTGTCCCTTATGTGGCCTCGTGTGGGCACTTACGTGGTCCTCAATTATCTGAATTCACGAGCCGGACCAGGCAGGTCTCCCGCCTCAGGCCAAACCTTGCCCTGCCGCGTTCTTCACCTCGGCACGGACCAGCATAGTCCAGATCGTTGAAGGCCAGTCTGTCTGGCCCCCCCACGGATCCGCGAACACCCCCAGCGGGCTGCCAACACCCCGCGCCCTTGACCCGCAGGTTTCACCCTGCCGGGCTTGGGTCGCGGGAGAAATGCACGGGGGGGGCGTGGCCACCAGTAAGGGGTCCCTCCAGGGACAAACAGCGTTCCCAGCGGGCCGCCAACACCCCGTGCCCTTGATCCGCGGGCTTCACCCTGCCGGGCTTGGGTTGCGGGAGAAATGCACGGGGGGCGTGGCCACCAGTAAGGGGTCCCTCCAGGGACAAACAGCATTCCCAGCGGGCCGCCAACACCCCGCACCCTTGCCCGGGGGTTTCGCCCTGTCGGGCTTGGGTCGCGGGAGAAATGCACGGGGGGGCGTGCACGGAAAATGCTGGAAGGGTAACTCAGGGGCAATGTATTTGTCTTGGAAACAAAAGTGTCCATGTGTTGGACCTTGAGTGTAGTCTGACACCCGAATCTTCCCTCATTCACAATAGTCACACGTTCTGATTCAGATAATTTCATTTACTTAGTAGTTTTTGGAGTATCAATATTTGAGTTTTATTTCTGTTGCCTTTATACCATATGAAGCAAGACAAGATAGTGCAACACAGGTTAAAATCCTGGTCCGATGCTTAGAGACTGTTCCTCAGTATTGAGTGTGTAAAAAAAAAAAAAATAAAAATAAAAATTCGTCCTGGTTACGAGAGACTTACCCAGAGTCTTTAGCTCACTATCTTTCACAGAGAAGAAATATCCCAAACATATCAGTCTTTGTCCTGCCCTGGGGCAGTCCAGCACCGAAATGCTAGGCAATTCTCCTCCGAACAAGAGTACCAACAGCATCCCCATACACGTGTTTCGGTCTGGTTGGACCTCATCAGTAGGGAGGAGCTGTGCCTCTCTAAGAGTAGTGAGCAAGGGGTCCACGTCTGGATTCCCCTAGTAACTTGGGGTGAGACCCAAAGTTACTCAAATATGCAAATTAACAAGGGAGACAAAAAAACACACATAAAAAGAAAAAGAAATTGCAATGTAGAAACTGGACCAAAAGGCATAAAGCGACAATGGTACAAAAAAGATGCTGAAGTCATGACGTCTTGTTTAGCTCAAAGAAATTCAAGAGACTTTTGGGCAGCGATAAATGAACTAGAAAAACCTCAAACTGCTAGTCTAATCAATGTAGTTACTGAACCTCAATGGATTGCCCATTACACAGCACTTTTCCAGAAAAAGACAACAAACCACCTGAAATGGCAACTGTGTGCACGTGGAAACTCAGTATAGACAGAGAGGACATCTTAAACAATATTAAGAGCCTAAGTACATTCCGGGCGCCAGGACCCGATGGCTTAACAAACCAAATGTTAAAAAACAATCCTGAGGAATGGCCGGATTTCTGTTTCAAGTTGTTCAAGATGGTAATAGCACTTGGAAGAGTGCCCCAAACATGGAAAAGAGCTATAATTGTCCCGATTTTTTGGGGTTGGAGGCAAACAGCTATAGACCTATTGCACTAGTCGATGTAGTTGGGAAACTTTTCACCAGTCAGCTACTGAAGCAACTAACAACATGGATCCAGAATGCAGATGTAGCGGATCGACAACAAACTGGATTTGTCAGAGGAGTGGGCTGTAACTTAAACCTATTCATCTTGAATACACTGAAAATGGAGATAAGACAGAAACAAGCAATTTATATTGCATTCATCGATCTGGCTCACGCCTTTGATGGAGTAGACCGAGACATGCTGTGGGAAAAAGTGAAAAGTAAAGGATGCCCAACAAGTTTGGTTGCTGCTATAACTGCGCTTTACTCTGACACCTCTGTACAAGTTAGTCTGGATCAGAGAGGACAACTTACCGCCCCCATCCTAACCAATAGTGGAGTCAAACAGGGTTGTCCCTTAGGAGCTACACTCTTTAACTTCTTCATATCGGACGTGGGTGAGGCGCTGAGTAATGTAATCTCTTTCCCTCCTAAAATCAACGAGGAACATATTAATATGATCTTATATGCAGACGACATTGCAATCTTGGATCTAACGCCAATCGGACTCCAGAGGAAGCTCAACGCCTTAAAAGCCTACATTGAAACAAATAGACTGGAAATTAACATACAGAAAACAGAGATCCTTGTATTGAAAAACTTACAAGGTGCATGCAACTTAAAAGAGTGTGGTAAGTTCAGATGAAAGCTGGGCAACGATGTTATCAAAGTTGTTCGGAGGCAAAATATTTGGGCATAACAATAAGTGCTAGCATTTGTACCAAACCGATGGGCAAATAGCTGGTGTCCAGATGTAACCAACTTGCTGCCCAAGCTGCAAAACTCCATACAAAATATGGAAAATTTTCTATGGTTCCAGTTGTTTGCTTCTATCGAAATAAAATACTACCCGCATTGACATATGGAGCAGAGACTCTATTTGGAATCAGTCAAGAGTTCTGGATAAGATGTGAACATGTGATTTGGCAAAGAATCCTCAAATTGCCTAAAGGCTTTCCAACTGCCTGCATGAGGTATGAATTAAGTTTATCATCAATGCATGTTACCGTTACATGGAATGCACTAAACCTTTGCAGAAAATTTGTAGGAGATAACATCGCTCCACAGTTTGGTATCCTAAAACAAAAGAAAGAGGAACGAAGGGATGGTCTCTTTAAAATCTGGAAAGCAGCCTGTGAAACCATTTTGAATCAACTTAATACTAATACACAAACTTTAGTACAAAATCCAGATGCAGTTAAAAAAAAACTGCTAACATTAGACTGGATTGAGACTCAAGATAAGCAAAAACAACACAAAAGAATGAAAAATTCTCCATTCGAAGCAAAGAAACTAAATGAACTCCCGAAATACCTGACGCAATTTCCATGAAATAGAAGAAGGATCTTTATGCTCTTCAGGTTAAATGAATGTGAATCAAAGGAGACTTTGCACCAAAGAAGAGAACAAATGGAGGAAGAAGAGTCATGTCGACTCTGTAAGACTGGAGAAGACCCATTGAAGCATCTGGTGTTAACCTGTTCGAGTCTACGAGATGACAGAACGAGGTATATGGGACAAGAGTTAAATGCTCTACATATACTGTTGAAGAATGGTGGAGAGCCATCCATGGAGGAGAAAATAAAAAAACTAACTTTTGCACTGATTGCATTTTTAGAAGTGATAGCAAGCTCCCTGAAAGAAAAAAGTGATGTAGCCGGCTAAAAGCCAACTGAAACTCCACAACAAGAAAAAGAAAGTAATGTTGATCTGTGTAGGAAACTGTTTTTGTTAGGAATTTTTAAAAGTTTGTAATAAACTAAAAAAAATAGTGTTTTGTGCTAAAAGAATGCCCCTACCACCTTCCAGAGGCTGGTGGACCATGTCCTGAATGCACTGCTAAACCGTATCTACATGATATTGATGTATATAACCCCACTTGGGAAGAACGGCTTTCTGACCTAAACCAGGCTTTGCAGGCTCTGCAACAGATCCACATGACCACCAAAGCCAGGACTCAGTGGTCTACCTTTGACATGTGGTAAGAGGGGGTAAAATACAACCTCTCCATAGTGAAGTACAGGAATGCTACATCTGGGAGACCCCAACTTCTCTAACTCACGTGAGAGCCTTTTTAGGCCTCAATGGCTACTATTGGAACTTCATGACCGACTATGGAACAATACCACCCCCTTTCTGACTTACCCACACTGCCTAAAAAGGTTAAACGGAATGAGGCATGTCAGAGAGCCTGCCAAGTTTTGAAGGATACCCTTTGCCAGTCTCCCATTTTAAGAGCCCCAGACTACAAGAGACATTTTATCATGATGCATTTGAAGCAGAAGTGTAGTTTTGAGCCAACTGGATAATCTGGGTAGTGAGCAGCCCATATGTTTAATAAGCAGGCATGTCAAAGCCTGGTGGGCCGTAGTGGAGAAAGACTGCTTAATTGTATAGTCATTAAAGAAGTTTACATCCTACCTGTTGGTGGCTCAAATGATTGATGGACATGAAAGGGGAGAATCACCCGGAAGTGCCTGCAAGTGACTGTTTGGCTGGCTGCTCTGCCTCGCTTCACGTCAACTTGCTGTTTGGATCTTACATTGCCCTGCACGGCATCTGCAAGAGGAATCCTTCAAGCCCCCTGATAGTCCATAACTCGTCTCGAGCTGCGAGCGTTAACTACCACGCAAAGTAATTACTTTACCCTTCATTCCTGAAAGACTCATTTAAGACTCTTGTCTTGACTTTTGTTACTTGCTTTGCACCGTATGTTCCTAGTCTAACAGTGCCTTACTTCTTACATATTGCAGGTTGCAATCTTGGCTCCGCCACCCCCCCGGCCCGTTGACGTTGCATTGGTCTGATTGGCTGTATAAGATTACAGGTGCCCGCGCACCCGGAAGTGCCTGCAAGTGACTGTTTGGCTGTTCGGCGGCGCAGCGGGTGCGTGGGGTGCCTGCTCTGAATCACATCATAAAAGGTATACAAGCTGTCCATATAGGGAAGTAATTTTACTGCTACTACTGAGATAACTGTGCTTGTACACATGATTTTTAGCGAGTGTGAACTCGCTCTACTGTCTGCATATTTAATCTGCCAAGGTTCATGAGTGATCATTTTGGGACCTACTACCTACACTCGGGTTGTGTAATCTGTTTTCTTTCTCTATATTCTCATCATTGGTGGTAACATTCATAGGTAAGTTTTGATAGGCACTATGGTTAATGGCTTGAGGAGTGGGAGGAAAGCCAATGACCCACAATGCCTTACAGTGCCGATTCATACTAAAGTGGAAATAGCGCCCACACCTATGGACGATGTTATGCTACCACTACACCCACAGGATGGTGTGGTGGGAGAGGCTGGTGGCAAAGAGTTAAGCCTGCCGGCTGATTGTAAAGAGAGCGTTCCCAATGAAATGGGAATTATCCCAGAAAATCTGGTAGCTGCATTGATTCATAATTCCAATGCCAGTCATAACATGTGTATTCTGTACCTAAATATGCTTAGAAGGATTTGAATGATATTCTACATTCTGATGAGTCGTGTGATGATCATGATGAAGACCCCTACAGGCAGATTATTAATAACATGCCTGATGCCACAAATAAGTCGCTAAGAGAAAATGCCATAGACTGCTCTATGTTGGGTCTGACAATAGAAGCTGAACTGGGGAAGAGGGTACGGCTATCGCTTGGCCCCTCTACCCCTGTTAATTATAGAACTATGGGCCGCGAAGATGTATTCATGCTTAGCAACCCCTCTATTAGAAAACCTAAGGCAGTACTATCATATTTGAAATCACAAGACGATGCACAGACAGTGGCACAATGGGAGCATGAACTTACATCGGACTATCTAGCGAATAAACCTAAAATGAGTTCTCCCAGAAAATGTAGTCCTCAAACGGTTGTTGATGCCCAAATGAACCTCGATATCTAAGAGTTTCAGTCGAGCTTAAATGACAAAGACAAGGAGCTTCCCTCCCCTGTGCTTGAACCAGACATACTAGATGGGCCATCTTTGAATACTGACTTCCCTGTGATAGCGAGAATTTTAGATCTATTAGACAAAGGTCATGAACGCTCTCACTATGAGATAGGAGTACTGAGGACGTCAATTGAAGAACTTGTGAACAAAACTAACCGGATTGAGGGGTTATTATTCACATGTGATGTTGTGGCTGCCCTATCCGGGAAGTCCGTAATGGAAAAAGCGATGGTGGATAAATCAAATCAATCCCATGGTGATTGTGGTTTGTTGAATAAGGAAAAGAGAACTTTTGTGGCGGTTACCGTCCCTAGAGTGATGAAAGCTATCGATTGCCAGACTGACCCTCTACCTCCTAACGACGAGGGGACTGTAAATGTGGCTACCTCAATCCTAAAAATCGAACATGACATTGATGAACTGAGGGATTTCTTCGCTTCCCTCTGTACAAGAGACTAATAAGCATGAGGGCCCTGATAGCCCCTCTCCCTTGACTGACATGACTGACCTCACTGATGATTGTTCTTTAGTAGATGATCCTCAAGTACAGCATCAGAGGGAGGTAGAGTCCCAAACAAAACCCACAGTTGTGATCACTCGAAGAGAAAAAATATTAGCTGGGAGAGCCCAGAAAAGAAGGGCTAAAGCAAATTGTTTAAAGAAAAAATTAGCTAAGGAGGACGCCAAACTGAATAGATACCGCCCCTCCCATAACATTTCTGGCATCCATGTTGATGAGGTGGTTATTGATCTATCACAATTAAACGAAGAATCGAGGGTTCTTTTAGACCCTAACCCTGATGGTACAATTGGAGTCCTAAAGGGCCAGTCCAATGCTATTTTACAAAAAGAGGTTTCTGGGCCTGAAGAGTGGCTAGTAATACAAACCTAAATGGTACCAGTAAAAACCATACAAAAAATTACCATTGCCCTTTGGGGTGACGACTGCTGGCCCCCACTCCTCACTCTCGCAATTCTATCCTATGGCTCAGAAAAGTACATCTATGAAAAAACTAAAGAAAGCATTACAGGAGCACTTGCTTGATAAGCATGCTCCAAATGCACAAGAGGATATGGGTGAACCATGGATGATGAGGTTTCTGGGGAAAGATGAACAACCTTTTGTATCTACAATACATACAAATCAGACTAGGACTCCTAACACAGTTTCTTCAAATACACTGGCTGCCAATAATAACGAGATTTCGGCTGCCATAAATAACGTGATTCCACCTCAAGCCACCCGGGAGGTGTTGCCTCAAACACCCTCCGATCAGGCCCATCGAGAAATGATGGGGCATGATGCCCAGAGTGCAGATGTGAAACTGATGGAAAATCGGGAAATCTGTTACCTCTGTGATGCCACTCATGCTGGGCTGGGAGAGTGATCCCAAGGTTAATGGTAAATTCAGTCTAAACCGATCCTTTCTGCTAAAAGCCTTTCAGTCTATCCCCTCGCTAAGAACGCTCTGCTCTGATGATGTCGATTGGGTGAGATTATCCATGAATCATAATAATAGGATGATTTGTGGCTTCCACTCAATGTTGATTATGAAATTGGTATGGGAGCAGAGGGAGAACTTTCAATATGTAGGCTTAGTGCCTTGCACATTTTAAACTGATCTAGAGGCTAAAACATTTCTGGAAAAGCCTGCTGTCAAGATTAGTAGTGAACAACCAAATGTTGTAACGGGTGCATCATTACATGTTAATAATGGCATGATTAAACATCTACTGGCTTTGGCAGCAGCTCTCAATGGTTTGAATGGTCTGAGTAATATCCCTTTCAATGCTGCTACTCAAATAACTGTTCCACCCCCCTAACAAACACAGCAATGAGTCCAATTTTGTGTGTCGCTCATGGAATAGTCGTGGTCTGGTCTTGCACATTTCTTTTAGATGGTGGGATACAGACAAATCCATAAGTTATCCTGATGTCATTTTACTGCAGAAGACAATGCGTATGTCTCACTTTAATGTTGAAGAGTTTGTGTGTTATTCTCAACCTGCTGAAAGAGGGGAAAAAGGGAGGCCCTCTGGGGGCCTGGCTATCCTTATTAACAATTCCTGTAAGCTAGCCTCAAAACTGGTTTTTAAGGATACCGCTGTGATTGCTGTCGAGATGACCTCTTATCTGGCTCATGTGAATCCAATTCTTATCTTATGTGTTTACTGGAATAGGATGACTATTACAAACAATGAGCTCGAAGGCACAATTGATTCCATTTTAGAGGGTGCCTTGGGCCGTCACACGAATATAGGGGTCTTGGTGGGAGGAGACTTTAATTCATCCTGTTTATTTAATGGGCTGAGAGCTGGTCAGAAATTGTACCCCTCCGCTACCACGGTCAGCAATGGCAAAAAATGGGTGAAATCTTTCTTAAATTGGGACATCCAGGTGGTTGATGTATATGGTCAAATATCCCCGTACACATGGTCACGGGAGGGGGGGCTTCTCACACATTGACCATTTTTTCTTATCCACCTCTCTGTACAAATCTTGCAATCCTATAACTATTAAGGACTTTGGTTTTGGGGACCATCGTGCGATTTCCCTCAAACTTGATTATGATGACTGGGGTTATAAACCTAGCTCAGTTCTCGAACTAGTGGAAACAGACAGACCGGGATTGTCTGTTAGATGGTCTTCATCCCTTTGTTATCAGCTTATTTGGAAAAATGATGATGACTCTATACTAACAGATAATATGACATTGTTAAATAATGATCCATCTTTCATGGATGCCCTTCTAACAAAGAGAATTAACTTCCACTTATAGGCTTTGGTTAGGAAGAGGGCTTCTGTCTATACTCCTAAAATGCATAAGCACAGTTTTAACATAGAGATCTTCAGCCTAAAGAAAACTAAAAATGCAAAACTTGGATACCTAGCAAGATCGACCATTGATAGGGAAACGTATTGCTATAGGAAAACTAGAATCCTCCAGACTTATAAAAATTCACTCAAGAGCCTCAAAGTGAATCAATACCTAAAAGACAATCAAAATATGATGTATTATCTGTTGAAAAGTGACACATGCAACATATGGGCTATATTAAGGTCTATAAATGGTGAAAATGTAGGTCTAAAGGAAAATGCAATTGCGGGTTTCGAATGGGTAGATCACTTTAAGTTAAAGTATAAAATGCCTAATGATTTTGCTATGATCAAACTACCTGTTCTTGAAAATGTTTGGTTGGCTAGCTCGCCTTGGTCCCTTAATGATATTGCTAGAGCAATTATGAAACTAAATGTATCTAGAGCTGTTGGCCTGGATGGAATTCCAGCGTGTCTTCTAAAATCTGACGCACAATTTTGGGCAAAAATCATAAAATATCAAATGGACACAGTATTTGTCACCCAAGCAATACCTAGATTGTGGTGTGTTGCTACGATCATCCCAATTTACAAAAAGGGCCCTATAAAATATCTCAACAACTTCAGACCGATAGCCCTGACTGATGCCTCCTCAAAAGTTTTTTGTCACCTTATCTTGGAGGAGCTTCTAGAGTATATGCAGGATAACACTACCCTTTCTAAATACCAAACGGGTTTCCGTCACTCCATGGGCTGTTCTCTCAATGCCACTATAGTATCTCACATCCAATGGAACACCAAACGCAATCATACGGGTCCAGTATATATGGCTGCCCTCAATTTGAGTGCAGCTTTTGATTCAGTTGTGACAGAATTATTGTGGAAAAAAATGCTGGACATGAGCTTTCCTGCATATCTAGTGTCTCTTATTGCCCTTTTGCATACTTTGACCTATTACATGTTAAGATTAAATAGAGAAGGCACAATCACGGATCCAATACCAACTTCAATTGGTCTGAAGCAAGGCTGCACCTTGGCAGCGGTACTATTTAATCTATACATCTGTGATATCGAAGATTGCTGGGTTGACGTCATCACCTTCCCGGTGAAATTGGGGCTACTTAAACTTAATTATGTGGGTTTTGCTGACGATTTATTATTATTTGATAAGGCCCCTTTTGATCTTCAAAATATGCTGAATGCCTTTTCAATTTATGCATCAGCTCATAATTTAAAAGTGAATCAGTCTAATTCAAACATAATTGTTTTTGCTGATGGGGGGAAAAAAAGGCTTGCCGTTTTAACTTGTCTATGGATGGGATTACTATTGAGATAGCAAAATCTATTAAATACCTTGGCTATATTTGATCTGATATGTACTCCTTGCGTTGGTGGAAGAATAAATTATATGAAAAAGCTATGCCTCTGATCTCTCAGATGAGAATTATTATGAGGAAACACTGTAGCTTCTCCATACTACCAGTTTTACAATTTTATTTACTAAAAGTTGAACCCTGTATCTTATACTTGATATGTGTCTTTATGAAATGGAAGATGCTCTTGACTCCTTGCAAGGAGGTATTTGGAAACAAGTATGGGGGCTGGCATCCTCAATTCCCAACGATATCATCGAACGAATTGGGGTTCCTTCCATTATCTGTAAAATGGTATTGGCAGATGCGCATGAATTATGCTAAGATCTTAAAACCTCAGTCTAATTGCCTCTATGAAGATTTGAATAAACAGGTATCCCTTGACCATCCGCTCTCTATATCAACGTTCGTGGGAAAAATTAATTATATCTTGGCCCTTACGCTCATCCCTAAAGAGGATCTAATTATGGGTTTACCAAGTTGTAAAAGGAAATTACAATTATACTACTGGTGCTGTCAATCGGACAGAATTGGTTGTATCAGGAGTATGCACAGATTTGAAGGAAATGGGGAATTTGTCCCAGATATCTTATACAGTTTCCATCAGTATCAGGACACAATCTATACCTTCGCTTTAGGTTGAATCAATTCCATACGAACGAAAGGTTAGCCCAGTGGGGGAGATGCAACGAGCCATACCAACTAGGCACTTGTAGATTGTCAGAAGGATAATATGATCGAATCTCTACAACATCCAGTTATCTCCTGCAAACACTTTGAGACTTGCTATTTTTGGATCCTATTTTAATCCAGGTTATCTGTTGTCGAGAATGAGCTTTTGGTCTAGGTGCATGTTGGGCAATAGCATTAAGTTGATTATGAAACTGATTATGTTGTTATCTGTAATAGATAACAAACTGAAGGATATAAACTCTTCATGACTATAGTTTTTAACCAAGTGCAATTAAGGTGTAAGTTGACGTATTATTATGAATTTGTTATGTATTTTAATTGTTTTATATTACTTGTATTATATATGAAAGAAATTCTAATGACATGAACTATATGATTTGAAATGTGAAATGTATTTTTCTTTCTGTACGCTAAATGTAAACGTTTGTAATTTTACCAAATACAATAAAAATTAAATAAAAAGGGGAGAATCATAAACTGCTGGGTTGGTCCATAAGGCTTCAATTTCAAAATGTGCAATGCTGTTGCTCTGTCCAGGAAGTATAACACAAAATCCAATAATCGAAGCACAGTGAGCGGGCGGCTCTTCCTCTTGGTCTCTTCTCAGGTAATCTATGTTATTTGAGTTCCTGAATGCAGGGAGTTTCACCATGTGTCCTCATTTCTGTAGATGTATCTGTTCCATGCTTTGTAGATATTGTGTGCAAAGCATCCTGAACTATATAGTCCCTGAGCTCATCCTTCCACCAGAGGATCTTTTAAGGGGGAATAACACATTTCTGTGGCAACAGCTGGCCAATGGGAACCCACCACATTCACCCCATCGGAGGTGCATCAGGTAGCAGTTGGGCCAGCCCTGCGCCTAATGCCATGTCACCTCACAGGTTAACATGGGGTGATCAGGCAACTCACAACACCAACACCCGCTGTGAAATGCCCACCTCTTCCGCTCTCCCAAAGTGGTACTCCAGCCAGCTCTGTTCTCCAGTTTGTTCCCTCCAGGTGGGAGCCACTGCAAGCTCCACCACACCTCCAGGGCCAGCTACTCCAACCACTGACCCAGTGTCCCGCAGCCTTCAGCCCTCCCCAGTACCAGGTATGGCTCTGGGGAGCTTTCCTGGAGAGGCAGGTAAGAGGTAACATGGTGCACCGGCACTCCCACCTTCACGCGGTGTACCAGCTTTAGAGAGACACTTGCACCCAATGACCACCATGGCTGGGTGTGTTATTCCGTCCCCCTCTTGTCAGATCATATCAGTGCCTAATCCTATGCATCCTCCAGCAAAAGTCAGTTCCACGACAGGTGCCCTTTTAGGATTGCTGCGGGGCGTTTGGTTTTATGGCTCGCCTTAATTCGGAGGCACCAGGGCTGACGATTGTGTCTCTTGGCAATCATTGGTTTTGTGGTTCTGCAGTTTCTGTGATTACCCTTGCATATGCTGGTCCTCTACCCCATCACTATTGGGGTTTTCACATGACTGCTCACTGTCATCCTATGGCTGAGAGTCCTTCCCAGCCAGCCTTCTGAAGATGCTTGAGTTTCTGGAAACCAAGTCTTTTGTGGTAGTTACCATTGCGCCTTTTTTCATCTGTCACTTGCCACGGCAAGGGCTCAAAAGATAAACTCTGCTTACCAGCCGGTCTCCAATTATTGATAAGCACCATGTCACCTATTTGAAGTCCATTGGGACCATACGTCAGTGGATGCTCTCCACAGTGTTGATAGATTGCCATTTGTCCCTTACCACATAATTTTCCATTTTTTTATTTAAATCTTTTTATTAATGAAAAATGTTCATAAAAGTACATGCAAAAAACACAACAAATGCAAATCGAGAGGAACAGAACTAAGGCTGGGTGGTTCAGGAACTTTAAACGGAGGTCACAACTGCCGGGTTCCACTTAACTTGTCTAAATAATACGGTGACATATGGCCGGAATCGCCCACCCAACCCACCCAGGGGCATATACCGTTTCCCAAAGAAGAAAATAGGAACACATAGGGGACAGTAAAACACAGACAGTCTGGCGGACACATATATAATATGCCTTTAAGCTGAATTCTGGTACCCCAACAACATTTCCCTTCCTTTCCTCCCACCTTCCCTGACTCACCCCAGCTAGTGATCAATACAGGGCCAGCCCGCTGACACCCGTGGAATGTTCAAATATACTGTTCATATAGTTCCCAAAGCTGCCACGCTCTCTCCACTCCTCGTTGGTTTACATAGGCTTTTCTCTAGTGCCCACTCAAGCTTGAAACCAGCCCTTACCACATACTCATAAGCAGGCCCTTCGGGGACTTACATTTAATAAGAAGGTTTGTTGTTTCTGGCAGAGAACAGCATCGTATGCATAAGTCTAATCACATTATTGTCATCATGCCAATCCTCCCCCCTGCCCTGAATAGGCTCTTCTTCTGGAGCAGGCCCCAGAATCTCTGGGCAACCGGGCAGGACCAGAACATATGCCCCAATGACCTTTGCTGCCCACAAACCCTCCGAAAATCAGCGGACATCAGCAATTTCATCGCAGCCATCTTTACCGGCGTGTAATAATACCTTTGAATGATTTTATACTGTATTTCTCTATTCCCCAAACTGTAGAATACCTCATTAATCAGTGAGAAGTGTATGTATCTCCACAGTTCAATATCAATATCTAATTCCGCTGCCTATTGTTCAGCCAATATCAAATTCCTCCCCACATTATTTAGGATGCTAAGCAGTTAGAAGGCCTTTAATTTAGGGAATTCTAACTTATGGACCTCCAATTCTAATTCGCAATTCGATGGGCTGTGAGCAAGCATAGTCTGTTGTCTGGGCTCGAATCAGATCACTGCCCTCTGTTCCAGTCAAGGTGTTTACTCCAGTCCCAGTACCACCCTTGTCTCAGCAAAGGATAGTGGAGCCGCATCTTCTAACAGATCCATTATGCGCAACTGCCCCCAGGTTTCAAACCAGGCCCATCTCACGCTACCTTTCAGGCACATATTGGCAATCACCCCACTACCTGAGAGGTTGTCATTGGCAGGTGCACTGGCCACAGGAGTATGAAGGGAAGGTAAGGGGAGCTATGAGAGAGTGTGTTGGAAGTGGGGGCTAGAGGAGTAAGGAACTTGTATGTCAGTCGGACCCAGATCAGGACAGAGCCACATCAGGGGAGACTACGCAAGCCGAGCCCATCAATTCAGGATAGAGACGCAAACTAACCAACCCTACTAACAATTTCCCTTTCTGCATACACCTCTCAAACTCCAAACCAAACACAACGAAAAAACTTCAGCACAAAAAACCGCACAAACTTCACTACATCGCAACAACAAAACAAAAACACACATAGCCTTGCACAACAGTACACAATGACTACCGGCCGCAAACACCCCAGACCCATCCAACGGACCCACCGGGCTGAGGCCGCCAACAGCACATCACTGCTCTCTTGCACTTTTCCTGTTTCCTCCCACTAACTCCACCTCCCCTCCTCTTTCAGAGCCACCAGAGCGCCAGGGGACCACTCCGGTGGTGATAGTGCGCGGTACAAATGTCCTTTAACATTAACACATCAAAAGCAACGCTCCGAGGCCCAGCCAGGGCAGCACTGATTTTGTGTCTACCCTAGTTTTCTTCAGAAACTATGACCAATACCGCAGTGAAAGAACCACAATGGGGTGTAGGACAATGTGGCATGGAAGACCGGCCGACGGGAGAGCCACATCTTCCTGCAGAGATAGGGGCTGCAATATTACTAGCTTGGTTTTATGCCAGCTAGCTATCTCATTTGAGTTCAGCCATCTTTGGATCCAACACACCTGTGCTGCCAAGGAGTCAGAGTGCCACGAGGGAAGAGCTAGACCGCCATCCTGTTTGGAGGCGTACAACCGCTCTATTTTCAATCTGGCTCTCTTATGTCACCAGATGAATTTCCTGATGTGCCTGTCGATTTCCTGTCTCATCTTTGGGGGCATAGAGGAGGGAATCATTTTCGCCAAATAAACCAATAGAGGGCGGGTATTCATTTGTACAACATTTATTCTACTCTGCAGAGATATAGGGGTAACGCGTTCCATTTGAGCAAGTCCATTTGAATCTTAGAGATCAATGCTGTGAATCCGTAGGCCCTTTAAGCGAGGTAACACTTTATTGGATGGATGGGGATGAAGAATGTACTCTTATACCAATAATAAGACCGACTCTGGAAGCTGGCAAAACTTTAACTGTTTTAATATCAATTGTCTAAAACAGGGAGTACAATGGACATCAACGGACGTCTCAAAGCATATCTCAACGTTTTACAAGAAGAAATACACTTTTATGGCAAATATTTGTCGTCATTGACATCATACTACATGGCAAACTAAGAAAACCTATCTGGGACTGTGGTAGGTCTACGGGGAACATTTAGGTATGCTTTCTATGAGGGATAGGATTATGATTGAGTCTCTATAGTTAGGCGGACAACTATGCCCACCCTAGTGCAAGTCATCATCTTTGTCATCAAATACACAACGTTTAATTGGCTCTCAAACCATAGTGCTCTTTGCTACGTGGTCTTCTATAATTGGTTGGCGCGCTTGTACCCTTATGGAATATTCCACTTGTTAGCAGCACGCAAGCTGGTACCCCAGATGCTTGTGGGTGGACTTGACCATGCCTCTCCACCCAATTAGCCCATCATCCATAATCACTCCTGCTGCCTGCCGTTCAAATTGTCTTTGAACTCATTTTTGCAAAGTATCACTGTTCCTGAGAAGAGAAGGGAGTGCAAGCACGTTCTTATCTTCAGTCTCGATTGCCCAAAGTCTATTTCCATCTACCCCATGTGACAAGAGACCGTGTTTTAGCTCTTTCGCATTTAATACTATTAAATGAATAAAACTTGGCACTCATAATGTTTTTCCAATGCACCTCAACAGGAGCTTGCCTCGCTTCTCACGTTCATTGTATCTCCTCGAATAGATAACCAGCTTCGTGGCTGCCTCAACTCTTGACATTGGGCCTGAAAAAGATTCTTCGTCCATCTTCAGCTGCTTTTCTCTGCTGCTCCATACTTTCAGCCCTCCTGCCACTGAGGTCCTGGCTTGTTAAAATGAGACGTGGAACATCCCGATTTTATATATATATATATATATATATATATATATATATATATATATATATTCAGTAACAAAACATTGTTAAAGGGATGTTATGGTTCCAAGTAAAACTGAAAATCCCCTGAAATTCACCAGTTACTTATTTTATTTATATTTGTAAAGCGCCTGGCAGCCCGGAGGCATTGCAGCGCTGTTTCAAGAATGTGACTTAATTACAGATTGCAGGCAGTGTTCCAATGGTCGTATACCTTACAGGTTGGCATGACTAGCAGGAGCAGAGAGAGAGAGGAGTCCGATCCTGTGGTCCCGATATTGAGGTGGCTTATAGGAGCAACAAGGTTTTTAATGCTTTTCTGAAGACCGTGTGGGATTCAATGCCTCTGATAGCGGGAGGTAGCAGGTTCCAGTTGGTTGCCACTAGAACTGGGAAGCTGGAGCCGCCTGCTCTAATCCTGAGGCTTTTAGGAATGGACAGACGATTGGATTGGCTAGATCTAGCCGGTCTGCTTGATGGGGGAGCAGAGAAACTTTGCGCGAGGTAGCACGGTGCTGTGTCGTGGTGAAATTTGTGGGTAAGTGCAAGGGATTTAAAGAGAACGCGTTCTTTGACAGGCAGCCAGTGGATGGATTTCCTGGTATCCGAGATGTGGTCTCTTTTAGTGATCCCTGTGGCTGCTCTAAGAGCATTGTTTTGAACTGTTTGAAGTTTCTTGATGTTCTTTGCTGACGTGCCTAGTAGGAGTGCGTTGCACTAGTCTAAGCGTGGTCCTATGATTTCTCTGGCAATGGTGAGGGAATTTTGTTGTGTTAGGAACGGCCTGGAAGCAGTGATGAGTTTTGAATTGTAGGCTGCCGCTGATGATAAAGCATTTAGCTGTATTGTCATGGTGAGGTTGGAATCCAGGTAGACTCCCAGTGTTTTGACTGACTGGGATACAGGAATACGAGAGCTGTCAATTAGAAAGGAGCCATATTGGGGACCCATCTTTTTGATAGTGTTTGGAGATCCGATGATAAGGAGTTCAGCCGTTTCTCTGTTGAGGCAGAGCCAGTTTTTGGCCATCCATGTCTGGATGGTGGTGTAGATGGAATTGAGGGTGTTTGGTCTGCCTCATAGTCGCCCGTCAAGGGAATGAGGACCTGTGTATCGTCGTCATAGTTGGTGTATGAAATACCCATCAGGTCGAGGTATTTGAATAGGGATCTTGTGAAACGGTTGTACAGTGTATGTGAGATGCAGTACCCTTGAGGAACCCCATACTTAATTAGGTGTGGGTGTGCGCAGGCTTGGTCTGAGAAGACTTTCATTGCTCTACCACTGAGAAAGGATGCAATACACTCAGTGGCATTCAGTGAGAAGTTGCTGGCTGTTGAGAGGTGGTGGCTGAGGGTCTTATGGTCCGCCAGGTCGAATGCCGCTGAGAGGTCGATGAGTAGGAGGAGGGCTGGTTTGCCCGCATCTCTGAGGTCATCGATTTGGTTTTTGAGGTCCAGTAGTGCGGTTTCTGTGTCATGGTTGGATCGAAAATCCCCACTGTCGGAGGCCAAACAGATGAGTTTCTAGGTATTTTTGGACTTGGGTGTATGCTGCTTTGTCCAAGATCTTAAGGAAGGGGACTGTTGTGATGGGCCTGTAGTTCACTGGTGATTTTGGGTCAAGTGTAGGTTTCTTCAGCAGTGGGCGCACCCAGGCTTCTTTGAGGCAGGAGGGCACTTGGTTTGATTGGAAGGAAGCGTTGATGAATGCAGTGAAGAATGGTACTAGAGTTGGGGCGCAGTCCTTGATGAGCTGGGCAGGGCACGAGTCACCCTTACAGTTGGAAGGCTTGAGTGAGTTAAGTAGGGTTAGGACTTCCCCTTCTGTCATCTCTTGGAATGAGAAGGGTGGAATTTCAGCATGGGAGTTCCGGTGAAAATCGGATAGTTGTAACGTTAAGGCTTTTTGGTGGCCAATGATTTTTTCTTGGAGGATGTTTAGTTTATTGAGCATGGCTTCTTGAATGCTGTTGCACCAGTCTTTGTCTTTGTTTAGGGGATTGGCAGGGGGAGTAGGGGTCTCTAGTTCTCTGAAGATTGCGAAGATTTCTTTGGGTCCAGATTTTGCATTGGCTATCCTGGAATTGAAGGAACTCACTTTGGCTGTGATGAGGATTGCTCAGCGGCAACCTGCGTGCCATGGAAGCAAGATGACATGAAGCAACACAGGTTCGATCCCCGGGTCCGCGCTTAGAAACCCCTCCGTGTTTAAGCGTGTTATAAATAACGCAACTAAGACAAAAGAAACAATTAAGCAATAAATAAAAAAACTATTCCTGTAACAGCGCCTCGATGCCCGTGGGCTGTGTGAGCGCTTTAAAAATGCTAAAAATAAATAAATAAATGATAGCGGATTTGTATTGTTTTGCAATGTTTTTAAAAGCAAGTTTGGTGACGTCGTTGGGTTTCGTTTGCCACGCAGAGAGAGATGATCGTTTCTGTGAACGTAGTTTAAGGAGAACCTGGGTATACCATGAATTGGTTTGTCTGACTGGTTTGGCCCTCCTTTGCTTAAGGGGTGCAATGTTTTCTATGGCTTTAGAGATGATGTTATTGGTGGTTGCGAGGGTGTCTGGGTTATTTGAGAATGGATGCTCAAGTTCTGGAACCTGGAGATGTGGGAGTAGCCTTTCCTTGGTGAGTTGCTTAGCGCTCCTGGTGAGGGCGGGCGACAGTGTCCCTTGGCTGGTGGTCGGGACTTTGGCACAATTGAGATTGAAATGTATGGCCGCGTGGTCTGACCAAGGGATGGCGGTGATGACTGGAATTGACAGTGGACAGTTGTGTTGGGCAATCCAGTCCAGGGTGTGACCTTTGTTGTGGGTCGGTTCTGAGACTGCTTGTTTAAAGCCGAGAGTAGTAAGGGCGTTGTTGATGGAGGAGGCATCCCGTCTGTGGGGTCATTGAGGCCGAGATTCATGTCCCCAAGGAGAATGGACATGGTGGATTCCTTGAGGTTGTCGCCGAGGATGTGCAGGAGCGCTTCTTGGAAGTCTGTAGCTGGTCCTGGTGGGCGGTAAGTGACATGGGCGGCGATGGTACAGCTGGGAGAGGGGTTGATTTTGATGAGCATGTAGTCACAGTTCAGGCCTAGGTCTCCTTGGATTCATCTGATGGGGATGGATTGCTTAGCGATCAGTGCAACCTCCCCCTCTCCTTTTTGGGATTTCCGGTCTTGTCTAAAAATTGTGTAACCCTCGGGTAGGGCAAGGGTCAGTGCTGGACCAGAGGCTTCGTGAAGCCACTTCTCACTGACGAATAGTAGGTCGAGGTTGGAGTCGAAGGGAAAGTCATGGATGTCTAATGCCTGCGCAGGAATTGAACGTACATTGATGAGGGCACACTTGAGTATAGATGATGTGCTGGGGTTCCCCGATTTAGGGGTATGTGCAGAGGACGAGTCAGTCGTGATAGGATAGAGAAGGGGGTACCCTTGGGAGAGTTAGCATGCCCCACCTTGTTAGAGTTGGTGGCGGCGCACCCCACACGATTGACATTGGCAAGGGTGGCGCTCATAGCATGATTCACTTTGGCTGGGGTGGTGCACATAGCATGATTCACATTGGGCGGAGTGGCGCACATAGCATGATTCACGGTGGGCGAAGTGGCACACATAGCATGATTCACATTAGCTGGGGTGGTGCACATAGCATGATTCACATTGACTGAGTGGTGCACATAGCATGTTTCACATTAGGCGAAGTGACGCACATAGCATGATTCACATTGGGCGAAGTGGCGCACATAGCATGATTCACATTAGCCAGGGTGGCGCACATAGCAGGATTCACATTGGGCGAAGTGGCGCACATAACATGATTCACATTAGCCGAGGTGGCGCACATAGCATGATTCAAACTGGGTGGGCATGCATTAACATCTTTAACTGTGGGGGAGTGCCCATAGAGTTTGGTAGTGTCTGCAGTGTTGGCTGCCGACAGAGCGATTGTGGTTGCTTGAGATAGCTCATGAAGGGTTGCTGTGCAGTGTTGCTGGTTCCTTGAGGAGAGCCACAGTTTATCTGTGTTGTGCGGCATGCAGGAGGCGGCTTTTGATGTGTGGAGTGTTTCGGTAGTTGAGGTTATGGGTGCTGTAGACCTTGGGATTGCTGGGTGGTGGCCCACTTGTGGAGGGGGCGCAGTGGAGTTGGTGAGCCAGGGGGGGCTTCGCTACCCGCCAGAGGGATGTTAGGATTAGGGGTGTAGTGGAGGGTTCGGTGAGCCTGGTGCACAGGTGCTCGTTTCTGAGGCTGGGAGACAGGAGTAAACAGGGAGCAGACGGGGCTGCTGTGCGGGCATATAGGCGGGCGAGCCTGCGAGTAAGCATGGCGGTGAGCCGCTGAGGGGAGGGGTTCTTACCTGGATACGTACAGTGCACCCTCGAGCAGCTGAGCAGATGAGAGCTCCTGATGTGGCCTTATCCTCTGGCCTTCGCCTCGCGGCTTTGCCTGTCGGTCGCCTCCCACTACCTTCAAAGCAGTAGGGGAGGGGCTGGCAGGCTCCACAGACCTATTGGGACCTCGGGCTGCGACGGTGAGATTCCGGCTGCACTTCTTGTTTGTATATGTTGCTAAAGCGATGGGGGCGGCCATCTTGGTGAGGCCAGCAGACTCCTTGTGTGCCGTATCAGGCATAAACCATTTTGCTTCTGAAAACAGCTGCAGTGGGCATTTTGGCGCAGTGCTCACGGCGGATGATGGGGTTTTCCTGCTCCTAGGCTGCTCGTGCGCTTGCAGCAGAACAGATGAGAGCTCCTGATGTGGCCTTATCCTCGGGCCTTCACCTCACGGTTTTGCCTGTCGGTCGCCTCCCACTACCTTTAAAGCAGTAGGGGAGGGGCTGGCAGGCTCCACGGGCCTATTGGGACCTCGGGCTGTGGCGGTGAGATTCCAGCTGTAATTCTTGTTTGTATATGTTGCTAAAGCGATGGGGGCGGCCATCTTGGTGAGGCCAGCAGACTCCTTGTGTGCCGTATCAGGCATAAACCATTTTGCTTCTGAAAACAGCTGCAGTGGGCATTTTGGCGCAGTGCTCACGGCGGATGATGGGGTTTTCCTGCTCCTAGGCTGCTCGTGCTCTTGCAGCAGAACAGATGAGAGCTCCTGATGTGGCCTTATCCTCGGGCCTTCACCTCACGGTTTTGCCTGTCGGTCGCCTCCCACTACCTTTAAAGCAGTAGGGGAGGGGCTGGCAGGCTCCACGGGCCTATTGGGACCTCGGGCTGTGGCGGTGAGATTCCAGCTGCAATTCTTGTTTGTATATGTTGCGACGGGGACGGCCATCTTGGTGAGGCCAGCAGACTCCTTGTGTGCCGTATCAGGCATAAACCATTTTGCTTCTGAAAACTGCTGCAGTGGGCATTTCGGCACAGTGCTCATGGCGGATGATGGGGTTTTCCTGCTCCTAGGCTGCTCGTGCTCTCGAAGCAGAGCAGATGAGAGCTCCTGATGTGGCCTTATCCTCGGGGCTTCGCCTCGCCTTCGTGGCTTTGCCTTAACCTAATCACCCAAAACTCACCCCACCACCGTGCACCCCTAAGACTAACACCCAGGACATCAAAGATGACATGACAAATGTCATTGATGACATCACATGTCTGGCTCCCTCTTTTTTCCTTTACTGACATATGTAGGCCAGTAACAGTCAGGAACAAAAAATTCAAAAAGTACTATATTTGTAGACTTATACTTCAAATATGTTCTTACAGTAATTCACTTGGAGTTCACTCATAGCATATGAAACATATACATAGGGGAAAACACAGACTTGGAAGATAGCAATGCTTTCTATGTGTAAAGATGATCAGTAAGGTCCTCAACACTTTCTTATAGTTCTGCTGTTTTTTTATTACTGTACTTTCCCTGGATATGCTCATATTTGTATACATTGTACTCACACTTCTTTCCTTAGGGTCCAGTCATATTATGTGATAGTTATACATAGGGGAGTAGTAGCTTTGAAGCAGAGCAATCATTTCTGTGCATGAAGATAATCAGTTAGGTTATGAAGATGGTTGGTAATACTGCTGTTTTTTTGTTTACTTCATTTTACCTGTATATGCTCATATATGTATGTTGTCTGTTCCTGTTTTGTTTGCAATAATGCAATTATGTAGTAAGTGGGTTTTATTAGCTACTTATTAAATATTTCACAGTGCGCAAAACTAATCAGAAAGCATTTATCATTTTACTATTCAACATGGCAAGATTATTAATATTGCACCTCCATGTATGCTGCACACAATGACTATGTTTCTACATGAGTAGCTTATTATACTGGAAAGAACTTCATAATGGAATGCTATTTGTATCAATACATTGCTTGATGCACTACGTACCTCATGATATTTATTCCAATGATCCTTGACACATTTTTTTATCAACATAACAATAAGAATCCCTTGTACAGACTTTTCATTAAAAGTAAATGCACATGTGATTTAATCAGTGATGTCATCAATGACATTTGTGATGTCCTGGGTGTTAGTCTTAACAGTGCACGGTGGTGGGGTGAGTTATGGTTGCTTAGGTCACCATAACTGGTGAATTGCAGGGGTTTTTCGGTTTTACTTGGAACCATAACGTCCCTTTAACAATGTTTTTTTCACTGAATTTCATAGGTTTTTGGGAGCGCAACTTAACCATGACGTTCCTGTAACAATGTTTTTTCATTGAATATAGAGATATAGATAATGTAAATTTGATAAATGTTTACTAGGATTCCCTTAGTTTATATACATATAAAATAGAACATACTGAACCCCCTACCTGCGCTAGTGGTTCTGATGTCCGCGGACCATGCGCCTGTTCGCGGACGGACTAGGACAACATCAACATTATCCAAAAACTCAGGGGATGTCTTACATTGTTATATCATCCAAAAAAAACCACTAAACATGTTCAAAAAGCAGCACATAAATACATTACATTCAATAATGAATAAGAAGTGAAACTGTATATGGAAGACACCAACAATCCAATTACATAGCATATGCAACATAGTGGAATATACCAAAACAAAATAAACATGCCTCCAACAGAATTACCTCACAGAAACTGCATAGCAGAAATCAACAGGACACCTTCGCAGCAGTAACAGCAAAACCTAGCAAGAAACTAGTGAGTACCAGGGTTGGATTGGCCCCTCAGCCTTTTGGCCCATGGCCGGGACGAAATCGGCCCTGGGTTGTGGGGGCCGGTTTCTGGCCATGCCTAGGCCGGTTTGGCAAAAAAAGAATTAGAATTATTTTTTTCAATTGTTTTTTTTTTTTTTTTTTAAAGCCTTCTTACATCGATAAAAAGTACCAACACAGGTTGGGTGATATTGTATGCATATTTGTTCCATAAAAAAGAGCTTAAGCATAAGTGCTATACAATAACATATTATCATTTGGCCTTGGACTTCTGCTTGTATTCAGAGTCATTTAGTGTACTTAGAAACAATGCTATTTGATGACACTTCCTGTTTTGTCAAGGGGTGAAAGTTCGTATTTCATCGCTTCCCAGGGTGTCACTTTGGAGTGGGGTCAAATTACATCACTTCTGGTGATGTCATCAGAGGTCAAGGGTTGTGAGGGGTGGGCCACTTTTTTGAGGCGAGGGGTGGGCCAGTTTATTTTGGGTGACCGGGCCTATTTCTTGTCCAAGTCCAACCCTGGTGAGTACACTACATTTATTGTATATATTTATAAACTTTCTGTATTAGGTACACTAAAACTAATATTTTTTTTTTACTCAGAAATGTCTAGTACTTTGGAATGGCTGGAAGAAAATTTTCCTCGGGATGAAATGAGTGAAAACATTGATACTAATGGTAGACGCTACACTTCTCTATATAAACCAATTAATAACTGTTACTTTGTGTACTTCACATTTTTTTTAACAGACCATACAGATATTAAAAATAATACAGAAACAGAGACCTTAGAAAATCATCTGCAGCGAATGGAGCAACAAATGGATCTATATATGTCAAATTTCATTCTTTTAAAGATCTTTGTGGAGGACCATATAAAAAAAATTTAATATCACTGTCCCACATGTACCTGTACCCCTTCTCCATGTCCCAGCTGACCATCCCCAAAAACTCCCCAGCAAGAAAAACGTTATGCGACTTCAATCCCTTCCTTTGCTTTAAAAAGGCAGTTAGGGTGTCCGCGGTCAGCGTGGGTGTCCGGTATGTCCGTAATTAACCAAAATGGGGGCTATCTAAGGACACTATACCTGTTCATACTGTTCACAATCAAAATGGAGGTGTCCTTAGAACACACAAGATGTCCGCCTGTTCCCAATTAACCAAAATGGGGGTGTCCTAAGGACACTAAAGACGTCTGCAAGTTCGTAACTATGGAAATTAAAGTGTCCTAAGAACATTGCCCCTGTTCGCATTGTCTGTAACCAGAATGAATATGTCCGTAGAACACATAGCCCGTCTGCCTGTCCACAAAGTTGTGACGCAGATTTATTTTGTTCGGGGACCTGAACACTGTCCTTAGAAAACCCGCGTGCATGCGTAGCACACCATTGGCCCCTATGAACATCGTGCCTGTCCGCAACTGTCTGCCGCACGTGTGTCACACTTTTAATTAGTTCATTGACTGCAACACTGTCCGTAGAACACCCACACGCATGCGTAGAACCAACCCCGTGCATTTGGTGTCCTACGGACAGCCGTCCCATTCACCAACGTGTCCGCGACATCATGTGACCGCACCCGCGCTAAGCGTAACGAACACTGTCCAGGCCCCCGGACACCTACAAAGTGTGTTTTTGTTTTTCAGCAATCCAAGGTATTTTCCTGGGAAAGTTCACCCTTGCACATGTCCCACACCATGTTCCTGGCGATCTGCATACTTTTTGGATTTTTTTTAGCCCTTTCTTGGTGTTTGAAGTGTTCGGGGACAGTGCAGGTGTCCACGAAGCATGCCCCAGCACCCTATAAAAAGCCACACCCCAGAGCTTCTCCTTATTCTGGGCTTCAGGACGGAGACTGCTCCTTGTTGCATTGGATTGCTCTTGCTCTTTGAAACAGCTGTCCTGATGGCATCCATGGCTGCTGCTAGTACTACTGCTTTCTCAGCAGCACCCCACCCCATCCACCACGCACACCTCCCCAAGGGTCTGCAGAGTGGAACAGGTATGAGTATATAAAGGAGAGTGATGAAGAGGATGAGGTAGTGGAAGTCCCTACTACTAGTTCTCACCATGAATCTTGGGTGTGGAGGTTATTTACCACTCTTGATGGAGTACCAAAAGCACGTGCAAACATGGTGACCTGCAATCAGTGCAAGATGGTGCTGAGTCATGGAAAACCGGGTTTGTACAGCTATGGTACTATCTCAATGAAGTGACACCTAAAATCATTCCACGGTGGGGCTATTCAAAAGGTTGTACCTTGTGATAAATGTAGTAGGTTGAGTTCCCCTGCAGCATCCTCAGTTTCTGCTCCTGCCACCACAAGAGACACTCCTGTGGGGCAGCACATCTCTCCAGCTGCCTCGCAGGCCATACATGATACTGTTGATCCTTACCTTTCGAGGTATGAGAAGAACTGCTACCTACCTGAATATGGTCCACCATACATCTTCTTCTCTCCACCTTCCCTTTCTTATCTCTGTGGTTGGTGTCCCTTCCTTACCCTCCTTTCCATTCCTTTCCTTGTGTGTCGTGTTTAAAAAAAATATATATATATATATATAAAACAACAAAAACCAAAGAAAAAAAGGCTCTTTTCAGAGCTGCCTTTCACAGTTCAAACATAGAAGTGCCAATGAAATGTGCAGGGTGCTGTGCATTTTTAGAAGTCCGTGGACTGTCGGCGGACCTCTAAAATCTTTGCAGTGCTGCTCCGTCACAACCATTGCACTTTTCTCTGGGAGGAAGTGGTGGCTCTGAAAAGAGCCTTTTTGTGGTGTTTTTTTGTGTTTCGAAAACTTCAAATGGTCGACACTTACTGCAAAATGGATTGCTGTAATTCCATAAAACGTTGCAATGCATTTTGTATATTTTGCAGAAAAATCTGATTGCCAGCATAAATAAGATGTACTTCATCTCTGCGAATAATGTGTGTACTACGAAACATAATGTTTTCATTGTGAAAGATGACATACCATCATCTCTCAAAAAGGCACAGACAGCCTTGTTAACTTTGCGCCTAGCTTTCTCCATTTGTGGACCAAGTGAAGAATAATGCAGCCACATTTGTCTCTGCGCAATACAGGAAAAAATTACTCTGGAGTTTGGATACATGTCCATGACTTTCCCAAGTCCTTCTTTCATTGCAAATTGCAAAAAGATTCCAGACACATTTCCTAAACTGTTCCCTCCACAATGAATAATAATAATGTCTGGATGACACTGTGTCACCAAAGTAGCACAAAGAGGTACCAAATCCAGCCACTTCATTCCAAGCACTCCATGCCAGTGCACTTCCACATGAGGGAATCCAAGATGTACAGCTACTCTGCAGCGATCTGCATGCACCTACAATCAATGTATCCACGAATCTCCCAAAATCCAGACAATCTGCTTTCTGAAACACACAGCCATAGCTATCTGCTCTCAGGAAAAAGACTTTCGGACAAACTCTCTGCTCACGCATCACACCCAGTAAACCCTTTTGACCAATCGCTTGCTGTATGTAATATGCACTGCCTGCGGACAACCACGGTGTCCATGGAAAAATCGTGAAATCTGAGCGTGGGAATTCAAATTTAAATAGTGTGCCCCATTTCCCCTTTGAGGTTGGCTCTGAAGAGAGCCTTTTTTGTGGGGATTTGCAGATGCTTTAGAAACACCTTTTCTTTTGTATTTTTTTGTTTTCTTTTCCTTATTTTCCTCCAAAAAACTTCACATTAGCTTCTCCAAAGCAACCCTTATGTTCCAAAACAGCATGGAATTTCCCATAAAAGATAATGACATGCCATCTTCTTTAAAGTAATCAACATTACCAGAGTTAATGTTCTCATTGTTGCAAAAGAACATGCCAGCTCTAGTCATAAAAACAAACCTACCTCGGTTGATTAAGCACCTAGCAACATTTTGCAGAGGACAAAAAACAGAACTATTGTCCCATATTGGCCTAGGTATCACACCAGGAAAAATATTATTGGCATTTGGAAGTAGTTTCATTACTGCCTGAACCAAGTTTTGCAGATCTTCCAACAAAGTAGGGGCACTGACATAACCCAAATGCAAAGCACCACACAGGGATGTCATTTCACCAAAATGCCAGGGGTAGCGGAAGTGACATCACATGACCCTTGACCCCCTGATGACATCACAGGAAATGATGTCATTTGACCCCACCCCCAAAGTGATATTGCGGGAAGCGATGGAACACAACCTTTCACCTTTTGACAAAACAGGAAGTGGCATCACATAGGATTGTACACTACGAAAAATATGGTTACGATATCACCATAATGTGATGTACTTTTCATACAAGAATGGATCGCCATATATATCATTAAGATCAGTGTGTATAGGCCACTATTACCAAATGATTGTGAATGAAAGCAGACGTCCATGACCAAATGATAATGATGTGTTATTATCTAGCACTTAGGCTTGAGAACTTTATATAAAAAAAATATACACCAAATATCACCCAACCTGTGTTGGTAGTCATTTATCAACCTCAGAAGGATGAAAGGCTGAGTTGAGGCATTCAAGAACAGACTCCATCAGTGGCTCACCCCCTGAAGTGTGCCTGAAATAAACCTTTAATGAGTCTCGCAATTATTGTATAGAATTTGAGAAAGACACATTATTTGGTATTCCTATTCTTTCTTATTTAGGGTCAGTGCTGAAAGTGTTAGACTTGTGGCACTCCTGTTCTTATTTTTCTTCTTTTTTTAAGGGGCCTGAACACCACCACCACTCCTTTTACATCAAAATAGTTTCCCACATTCCTACATTTTGCATACTGCTCCAAACCATTCACAAACCTATCTCCAAGCACCACCACCCTGACTTTCTCCACCTCCACCATCTTCACTACACACAGCCTCTCTCAATATGAAGCAGAACCTCAACACCTGATTGGCTAATCCTCAAAATACACTCCCATTTCATGCTTGGAAGCCCCGGATGTGGCATGCCCTGTCTGCGAACAGCCGCGCTGTCCACGGAGCACGTAAGTAACACTGGGGCAGCCCTTCTACCCTTTCCACTTCACTCTCTGCACCATTCCCTCATTGGCTACTGTTAAGCAGTCAGAAGCCCATCCACCAATCACATGCAAGACCTCTACATCTAACGCCATCAAAAATCAGGATTCTCCCGCCGAAATCGGGAGGGTTGGCATGTATGGTACATTTACATATCTTGTATAAATGCATATACACAGAGTAACTGCCACTTACCCTGTATAACCTGTAAAACTATCTTACTGTCATTTCTCCCATCTGCTATGATCAAGTGCCACTTGCAAAGTTGTCAGCTCTCCAAATTTCTATTTACCCAAATTATTAACTGCAAGCTGTTATATTCTTCATTCATTCTATCATTTGTGTAACCACTGCCACGTATTTATCAACATTTCAACCATAATAGCATTTAATGCATTATAGTGCATAAGATGTACATACAATTTCCTTTCTATACATTCTGCATATTTCACATACATTCTATCATTTCAACTTCCTTTACAAATGACTATATTAGTTATCAGACACAACACACACCGCTATCTAACAAAGTGTCATTTCATGTTAAAAGATTGGAGAAATAACAGTATAATTATGGAAAATGGCTTTCTAGTGTGTTATAAAATTACACGCAGCCAGGAGGAGTACATGCATCTTTATTTATTCACACAGATAGCCAATATCATTTGAAAGGCTCCCAGCTGAAACACCACTGCCTCTACAACTGTTCTTCCAATCTAGACAGCTCTCTCATTCCAGCTGGTTGCCCATTCCATTCTAGAATTTACAACATCATTCAACTATGCACAGGTGCAGTCATATCTATCACATCATCTCCAAGTATTTACAGTGTTGTAAAGCCTGCGTAAGCATTAGGGATGCTTACGATCATCTAATACACATGTTCTGGGGATGCGTGCATGTACAGGGACTGTGGGGGTGGATAGAAACTGCTTGTAGGAGAGCGAGGATTGTAAGGTATACATGGAACCCAAAGGAATGTTTGCTGGTGGCATATCCCAGGGATGGCAAGCTCAAGCATATTACAAAGTTTATGAACCTGGCGTGCTTACTGGCCAAAAGATGTATCGCTATGGTGTGGAAATCAACCAGAGGCCCTCAATATGCACGCTGGCACAAAGAGTTTGAGCACTGCGTGGAGGTGGAAACGACAGAGTGGGGCAATATGGTGGAAAAATCAGAGACAGACTCCAGTGCCACCTACGAATCCTGGAAAACACTGACTTGGAACATGTTCCATCCCTCAGATGACAAACCCCCATGAGCGCTTGCACGTCCACCATGGGATGAGGTCTGGTTACTGGAACTGGGGGTCTAGGTTGTGCCCCGAACATTTGCACCCCAATAAAAGGCATTCAAATTGTAATCTGGAAAAGACGGACAATGGTGTGTTCAATGTATGCACCATTGCTAATACTTAAATGCCAATAAAAACATTTAAAAATAAATAGAAGAAACAACTGGCAACAGCAGGAAGACAGACAGCTGAATCCTTTCTTCTGCTCCTGTGGAAGAGGCAGGGCTCGGGGCTGGCGCGGCGGCAACAGGACGCAAGCCACCAACACAGGTGAGAGTACAGTCTCATGCGCACAGCCTGGTAGCAAGCGGTGCAATTTCCACGATAGGTGGCAGGCTAGCGGTGCCCCTAAGTGCCTGGCAGGAGCTTACCAGAGACTCTTGTGTCACAGAGACTGTGCAGGGTTTTTTCTGGAATTTGTTCAAAAGCCCAGACAGGCGAGACTGCCACAAACATTTGCAATGTCAGAGCAGGAACAAAGCCTCATGGACAAGGATGTAGAAGAGCATACAAAGAAATAGGCAATAAGGCTAGTGCAGCAGGTGGTGCAAATCTTCCTAAACAATGTCTTCCTGGTGAAACGGAAGCAAAAGACAATTGAATGCCTTTCTCATGTACCGACACTTCAAGATGGAGGGGATCCATCTTTTCGGTGACATTCTGCAGAAAGGGCACTGGCTAGCCCACATAGATTTGAGGGATGCCTACCTAGCAGTACCAATTCATGAGACGCACTGGCGGTTCTTAGAATTCCTCAGGCAAGGCAACAGGTGGGTGTTTACGCGTCTTCCTTTCGGCCTAGCTTCAGCACCATGAGGCTAGACCAAGCTACTCTGACCGATAGAGGCGAATCTGCATGAGCAAGGAGTGAGACTTATTGTATACCTCGATGATCTGTCTCTCATGGCACATAATCTGAGGCGGCTGCAAGAGCAAGTGTTCCTAACGACGCGTCTCCTAGAGAAGCTGGGGTTTCTCGTCAATTTGGAGAAATCGGAGACCAGCCCACATCAGAGAATGGAGTTCCTGGGGTTTATCATAGACGCAAAGCTGGGAACAGTGACCCTGTCCCTGAAGAAAATGAACAACATAAAGGAGATCAGATCAGTCTTGTCCAAAGATCAGATCTCCCTCAGAGAGTTAGCGAAGATAGCGGTGCCTCCTCCATCCAAGCGGTCCTTCACAGGCCCCTCCATTAACGTGCCCTCCAGTGCATCAAGATTCAATATCTTCGACAGGGAAGGTTTTACTAGCACACTGTGCCAATGTTGCAAGAGGCGAGAATGGAGCTGGCCTGGTGGCTTTGACACATGGATGCATGGAAAGGAAGGTTAATTTTTGGCTCTGCTCAGGACCTGGTGATAGTCCGATCCCAGTCGCAGGGGTTGGGGAGCCTGCTGCAAAGAGCTGATCACCATAGGGTGATGGTCCTTAGAGGAATCCAGGCTTCACATTAACTGCCTGGAGCTGTTAGCGGCCTCCTTTGCAATCAAATGTTTAACCTGGGACAGTGTGCAATGCTGTATATTACTGAAAATGGACAATGTCTCGGTGGTACAATACATCAACCATTTATGAGGGACGAACTCCAAGTGGTTAGCAGTGTTAGGCAAGGACTTATGGCATTTCTGCCTGGAGAAAGCCCTGCGTGTCATGGCGCAGTAACTTCCAGGAATAAACATCTAAGTGGCGGTCATGAACTCCAGATAACTCAGGGATTTCAGTGACGAAGTGGAACAGCTCAGTTTTTCGCAAGCTGATGCAGAGGACAGGTCCTTGCCAGACGGACCTCTTTGCGTTCCGGTTGAACCACCAACTGGAACGGTTCTTCAGCTGGAGGGCGGATCTGGAGTTGGCGGCTACAGACATGTTCTTACAGCAATTGGGTCAGTGCAGGAACTATGCCTTTATGCTCTTCGTAATGATTGTGAGGATGCTGGCATATGTAAGTCAACAGCAAGCGAGATAACTTTTGGTGACTCCTGCTTGGAGCAGTCAAGCTTGGTTCCAGGATTTTCTGGAGCTCACCTGCGACACCCAGATGCTTCTAACGGATGAGCCAGGCTTTCTGGCAGACCAACCAGGTCTTCAGCACCCTCTGGTCATCCTGTGAAATCTGCGGCTACTAGCTTGGGTTATTTCAGGAGTGCCTGGAGAAAGCAGAACTATCAGGAGAGGCTGAATGCTTAATTGGAGAAACCTGGGCACCCAAGAATACCAAATCCTAAAGGACGACTTGAAATAGATGGCTCAACTGGTGTATGGCTTGTGATGTGCATCCCACTACAGCAGATGTGATCCATGTAGTAAACTTCTTGGCAAGCTTACCTGCCCCAGGTTAAGGCCTATACAACAGTGAGCACAGTCAGGTCTGCAACCTCGGCGGGTCACAAGCAAGTTGACAGAGCTCCGATTGGCAAACACGCCCTAGTTGTCAGACTGCTCAAGGGTGTGAGAGCGATCCGGCTGCCGATGCCCAAATAGTGGGATGTGAATGGCATGCTCTGGCTTTTCCTGATTTGGCCGGACAACGAGGATTTGACCAGGAAAGCTTGGTCGGCTAAACCAGCAATGCCTCTGTGTTTAATGGCCTGCAAAAGAGTATCGGATGTGAGAGTGCTGGAGATAGATAGCAAATCTTTTTCTCTGGAAGTGATTGTTCATGTGAAAAAGAGGACAAAAACCTGCATTAGAATGGCAAGCTTCCCTGCTTTTCCAAAGCAGCCGAAGTTATGTCTGGTCGGGTGTCTGAAAGCGTCCGAAGGCCTGCGCATAAAAGACCCACGGGAGAAAGTTGAGTTTTCATCGCTCTCCATAAGCCTTTCAAGGCTGTGTCAAACGCCACTCTAGCCAGGTGAGTGAAATGGGTCATGCAAGAAGCAGGTATAGACACTTGTTTCTTCATAGCGCATTACGCGGAAGGGGCTGTGACTTAGAAAGCATTTAACAGAGGAGCTCGGCTGCAGGACATCCGCAAGGATGCAGACTGGTCGAGTGATTCTACTTTTAAGACCATTTATTTTAGGACAGTCAACCAGGT
Source organism: Ambystoma mexicanum (assembly GCF_040938575.1). Taxonomy (NCBI): domain Eukaryota; kingdom Metazoa; phylum Chordata; class Amphibia; order Caudata; family Ambystomatidae; genus Ambystoma; species Ambystoma mexicanum. Next base: position 544,895,333 of record NC_090923.1, on the reverse strand, counting down.
TTCCTCATTGGTGGTAAGTAAGCTTTGAACATATTTAACCTATACTGGAACCCGGTAATGATTTACTCAAAATGTTTCATTGTTGGCATAGCAGACTTGACGGATGAACCTTACATCCGATTCTGTAATCCACAAATTCTCCATTTCTTCCACCCAAGAAAGGGCAACTTTGTGGATGTGCAAGAGGTTTACATGGTGAATGGGCAGACAAGAGGAGAGGTTCCGGGAAGAGCGACCTGGGGCTCTTCAATGGCTTGTTTAGATTATATATTTTTTTATCTCTGAGGCACTTGCACATAGGATAGATCTACGTTCAGTCCTTCGAATGGAAAATAGTGATCATAGTCTCTTGAGGATCGCATGGAAAAACTGGAAGATAACTCTTGCAATCTTTACTCTAACCAGGGTATAAATAGAATACTTATTAACCCACAGGATGTACCTGTAATTTTCACTAGTTACAAGGAGAACCTAGAACCTAGATAAAGGTAGATCAGGTCTAGACTATGAATCTAGTCTCTCAATGTTTGCAGAAATTAACACGACAAAAAGAAAAACTGATTTCCGCCCTAAGCGTGTACAACGTAGAGTTCGTGGAGCAGAGGAAAATATTCAGCACTGACATAAGAAATTTGAGGTGACAAGCAGGGGGATTCATAACCCCACAAATCGTATAGAGGAAGCAGAAATACAAAAGTTGGATAATGTCATATAAAATGATAAGATGCCAACAAAAGGCTGAGATAATGCTAAGTGCAATATGTAAAAAGAATGTACACGCTACTTGGGAGTTATTGAATAAAAACGTATCTCTGCAATCCTCCCATTTGCTAAATGGAGTTTCTGAAGAGCGATGGGTTAGCCACTTAAGAACTCTTTTTGCGTCTAATTTCCCGAATGGAAAGGGTGTGGGCATGGGTTCCATATAAGAATGGTCATTTTCATTTGAACATGATAGCATTGAAAGACTAATGATTGGCCTCAGCACTTCACAGGCTCTGGACCAGATGGGCTTACCAACTACATGCTCAAACAGACCCCCGAATTGTGAGCAAGTGTTATTGTGCTCTTGTTTCAACCGGTGGTGAGGGTAAAGGAAATTCTGACCTCTTGGAGGGCAGCAATAGTAATTCCTATACTTAAGAAGGGTGACTGGGCGAATCCAACAAACTATCGCCCAATAGCCATGCTGCACATATTAGGCAAACTGTTTGCCTCAGTGCTATTGAAGCATTTGACCAAAGGGGCATTGGAGGCTGGGCGTTTTGACCCCGCCAAGCGAGGTTTGTGAAAGGGGTCAGGTCTAACCTGAATCTATAGCTGCTAAATGTTCTAAAGCTTCAAGCTATCAAGGGTGGTACAAAACTGTTCCTGGCCTTTACAGCGTACGCAGAGAGAAGCTATGGAAGAAATTGGCAGCTTGGAATACTCTGAGAGACTTGCTGAATGCAATTAAAGCCCTATAATCAGGCACTACGATGAAAGTTCGCTTGAACTCCCTGGGGTTGCCCTTTGGCTCCTGCTTTAATATGAGACAGTGAAGGCCCCCCCCTCCTATAACCAATGGTAAAATAGTGCCTTGGATGCTCTATGCAGATGGTTTGGTGTTGATAGACCAAACGCCCATAGGGCTACAATGCACTTTGGCATTACTACAAGATTATATGTCAGCTAATGATTTAAGGATAAATGTTTAAAAGAATCAAAAATACTGACCTTCGATTCATTGAGAGGAAAGCAGTATATGAGCTTTAAATGGCACATGGGCCTGGAATACCTGGAACAGGTCGAGGCTATCCTCTATTTGGGAATTCGAATAAATAGAAGTTTAAATGAATCTGCTGCCCAAGGGCTTGCCATGCAAATGAGATTTGGCAAGTTTACTATGCTGCCCATACTAATATTTTACAAACAAAAGGTTGTCCCGGTCATGACCTATGGAGCGGAGGCTGGTTTAAATTTGCCATGGCAAATTTGAGATGTGTTGGAGGGCGGTTTTTGGAGGAGTGTCCTTCGCCTCCCAAGGTTCCTTCCAATTGCATCAATTAGATACAAACTAGGCCTCCAATCACTTTATTCTATAAAGGTATGGAAGACTTTTGCTCGGAAGTGTGCCATGATAGACTGTCCTCCACCATTTCAAATTTTAAGAAATTGGGACAACAATACAAGTGTCTGGCCTATCGAAGATTGGCTAGTGAAATGCCTAAATTGCTTAAGGGCTCTAGAAACCTCCATGGAAATTTCAATAACAAATCCTGACTCAGTTAAAAGGAAACTGCATTGCCAAGATTGGTTTGACACACAAACAAAGAGACAGAGTTACAAACTGACCTTGGATCTCGTGTCGAACCCTTAACGCTTTACCCAATTATCTAGTCAAATTTCCCAGCCCTTATCATCCAAATCAATTCCTGTGCCTGTGCCTAAATGCTGTATGCCTTGCATCGAGTGCGAGGCTGCAGTTGGCCCCATTTGCATCATGGCTGCCCTGTTCTGCTTGTGGTGGAGTGCCTGACCTCCTTTGTTGTTTGGAATCCGATTGGGCCTCTGCTCCTTGAAAGACCCAATCATCAAAGCTGACAGGCGAATGGCCGCCTGCCTCCCAAGGCCCTAATGCTCCTGTATGTTCCTGTCCGGGTCTGTCTGGGCGTTGTGAGCCCCACTATGTTTGCCAAGCCTCAACATGCACTTGGGCGCTGGGGACTTTATCCACCCGCTCTTCATCTATGTGATCACCTCCTCAGCTAGCCATATCTATGCTGCCTGTTCATTCACTGGACCTTGTGCCTCTCCTAACAATCTCTACAAACTATTACTGAAGGCACTTTTTCTTGTCCTTTCTTTATTGTTTCAAAGTACCAAACCCTAACAGCCACCTCCTTCATAAACTTTCACCTTCACTCTCTACACCCGTGTACTGCTAATCCTGTTCACCCAAAAAAAAACAATGATCAAATTTTGCTTTGTGCACATCCTGGTTGTCTTGCTGCTTATAAATCGATGTTATGCTTTGTGCACATCCTGATTGTCTTGCTGCTGTTTAAATCGAATTTAGCTGTGTGCACATCCAGATTGTCTTGCTGCTGTTTAAATCGAATTTAGCTGTGTACACATCCTGATTGGCTTGCTTCTGTTTAATTCGAATTTAGCTTAAATTAGTGTAAAACTGTTAGTGTAATATTTCATCGAGCATAGTTTTGAATGTCATATTGGAAATAGACTTTGGTTTGCACACATTTTTGTACTATTCTGTGACCATCACGCTTAACATCCATTTGGCCGCCTGTGTGCCCGTTTAGAACTATCAGTGCAGTGCAGAAGCAGCACCCTCCCACACCTCTCTTCCTCTTGCTCCTTCCAGCTCTGGGATGGCACTCCCCATCTCCCAACCGACTCCAACTGCTACACTATCACCTACCCTCCCTCCCTGTCAAAATCTGGACGTAAAAAGCATAAAAGAGACATCCTCGCTGCAAACCTTGGCCTCTCAATTGTAGATACATATGTCAGTGCTTCCGCCAGAGAAATCTTCACCTACATCCTTTTCTTTGTCCCATCTCCTGGCCTACGGACCTCTCACCTCACCTCATCTCACCTCTCTACTCCTACTCCATTACTATTAACGACGGCACCAAGTGGGAAGCCATCCTGGCGGGCTTCTTCTCTTCTTGCTGCTACATTAATGTCTACCACACGGGCACAATCCTGGTTCAAGGCCCTCAGGCCAGCCTCCTTCTTTTTTGACTGAATCATACTGTCCTTCATTAACTTCCTTCCTTCTGCCTCTCCCCCTGCAACCCTCCCTTCTCCGCCACTTCTGAATGATGGTCCACGCCCCTGTACTCCACCACAAAAAACATTCAAAGCCAGTGATCATTTCCATCTGGCCATGCTCAACGCATGTTCAGCCAGCCAATGCTCCGCTGACATCTCTCTTCTCCTTGAAGACACTGACCTGGACATAATTGCACTCACTGAGACCTGATTCAATGCCAGCTCAGTCATTTCATTCGACTCACTTCTTCCTAGCGGCTTTAAGGGTATTACCCAAATTGACCTTTTCAAATTGACCTTTTGTCCTAATTGACCTAATAATAGTAGTCCTAATTGACCTTCTCACAATTGACCTTTACCTTCATTTTAGTTATTTTATATATGTGTGGGATGGGTTTGGTATAATAAATAATATAAGGGGATTGGGTGGGGGGTTGTGTTTTATTTTTAGATTGGGTGGGGGGGTTTTAGATTGGGAGGGGAGTTGTGGGGGATTTCCCCCGCATATATGTCTTAATTGATCTTTTAAATTAGAACAATTTTCCTGCAATCAATTCTCCCGCGATCAATTGTCATTAGGTCAATTCGTATACATCCGGCTTTAAGATTACCTCCAAGCCTCAACCTCACCGTGCAGGCGGTGGGGTTGCCTTCATCTTCCCTGACTGGATCCCCTCTTCCATCCAACCCACTCAGCACTATTCATCCTTTGAGAGCCTAGTCTGCAAACTGGTCATCTCTCCCGCATCCACTCTGACCATTGCTACCATTTACCAGCCTCCAGGCACTTCCTCTCTGTTTCTCTTCGAGTGGGCAGACTTCTGTTCCTCCATACTTTCTACCACCTCCAACCTACTGCTCATGGGGTACTTCAACATTCACGTAGATTCCCCATGCACAGCAAACTCCCTCTCTCTTCATCGACCTATGCTCCTCCCTACCCCCTCTCCATCCTTCCCTCCGGTCCAGCCCACTCTGCTGGATACACACTGGATGCCATTATCCACTCCAATCTCCCTTTCACTACTCACCAGATCACCCCTCTCTCTTGGTCCGCCCACTCTCTTCTCTCGTCCCGCCTGGATCCCTACGGTCCATGACCACTCCTCCAATTCCCTGCCAACCTTGTTCATGAACATCCATCTGATGAAACGAATGTCAGCTGCTGCCTGACAAGATCCGGCACTGGTCTGGAACTGTCCGCATGGGCTGCTGAACCCCTTAGACCCACAAGAGCGTGACACACTCAACTAAACTAATGAGCGTGGTACACCCCTGACGGAAAGGGGAAGTGGATACAATAAAAAATCAGATTCCAGGCTTCTATTCTCAAATGGATCTGTAGTGGATGAGAAGAAAGAGATAGCATGTATAGTTAACTTCCACAGTCATACGCAAACCCTTACTCTACCCCAATGTCACCAAACAGTGTCAAACAGTACCTGAATTATCCTCTGCGCCGGCCCAGAGGACTGTTTAACTTGCATTTAGCAAAAGTCTTATAACATCTTTCACAAACAGTGCCAAGAACAGTTCCATGATAAATTGAACCTTTGTTGCTTTGAGCTTTCTTAAGTGGCTGTGAACTTTTCAAACGATCAGAAACATTTAAATGAATGCTTTTAAAAATGAACAACTTTCACACTCTTCTTCTCTATAGGCTTTGCCAATGTTTGTGAAGTTTCTCAGACTGTATGCAATGTATAAAGTGGCTCCATCAACAGAATTTGTCTCCACGCCTTCAAGAGTTAAATAATTAGTCTTTGCCTCCAAGAGAGCTGTCTCAGTGCAACTGCGCTGCCAAGAGTTAAACAAAATGTCTCCAGGGATTCAATGGAGTCACTGCACTGTCTTGCGCAAATTGTAATTAGTCTCTAGGTACTCAGAAATGTCATTGTGCATGAAAGGAACAAAATGAAATCCTAAATACTTAAACTGTCACCACAAAGCCCGGGCTAAAAATAAAGAGTCTGTGTGAACCGTGCTTTCAGCTCGTGTTCAAGATAAAGAAACATGTGCTGACAGGAGCCATGAAATGTATTTTGTTTTACTTGGAAAAACGGTTGCTTCCTGGTTTCCCGGCAACCATATGAGGAACAGGAGCCACCTAGAGGCCCTTCTGCGGAAAGTGCAGTTCTTATGAGAGAAACGGATTTCATGAACAAACAAGTACTGTGATTGTGTAAACTGGTTCATGGGTTAGATTAAATCAATGCTGTAATACAGTTTGTTCCACAAAACTAAAAGAGTCACCATCACTAACAGGTTTTAGTGAAAACTTTGCTTTATCTTAAAGATTCCTGCTGCTTAACTCCTTATGTTTCTCCCTGAATTCCTGTCCACACGAATATCCTCCAGATTGTAATCTAGTGTTGCTTCCTGGCAGAAAACGAGGCCCAGTTTTAAGGAGCTCTAAAAATCGGACCTCCACTGCTGGGCTTCTGACAATGAAAGGCAGTTGAGAATGTTTTCCAACTGACCAGAAGCCCTTCCTCAACCAATCACATCGCAGAACTCTGCCCTCCATCTTCACTTGGGAAGGTCCCAACACTCTGAATGACAAGAGTTAAAGGAATGGTTCGGTCAGAATATTATTGTCCCTATGGTTCGGCCATGTGTTTTTAACCATAAGTCGATCGATCATACAAACATTTCCTATGCACCTTACCCAAGTTTTCGTCTCTTGAACACAAGCGAAATCAGGCAGCAGGGCGTAGCCATCTTGTGATAATCTTATTACTTGCCGCATCGCCCTGGGTGACCTGCGTTTGCGGCACTAAATCATATCCCCCGCCCCTGAGCCTGACATCACCAAATCATTTATATTCTCTGCCTCTCTCCGTGACGTTACTGGGCAGCGTAGCCAAACGTGCCCAGTCGTCACCTACGCGACTAGATGTGGACCCGGAAAACAACACACATCGTCTCACAACACAGCGCGTCACAATTAGGAATATGAAACTGTACTTTAAAAGGAAAGAGCAAGACTGTACAATTGGTAAAGTACATTTATTTCACATTAAAAGTTTCAATAACGTTTGGTGTCTCACATAATCGATCAAAATGGGACTTTTTCCCTTTGCTCTCGATCCATAAATGTTTATCTTGAGTCACGCGCTGTTCCTTTTTGGTACACAGAGTGTTCGTTTTGTCTAAATGAAGCACTTCGGTCGCACGGTGAATTGCAAAGCTGGTGCATGAACTTGGCACTAGACCACCGTAAAGGTTGTTATGTTGCTCCTTATCACTGGTACCCCGTACGGGCATATTGGACCTTGTCTGTCGTCCCAAAAGACGGTTAAGTAGATCCAGTGGTTGACATGTAGCTGCAGCTGGCGGTTGAAGAATCCATCGGTCGGGGTATGGAATAGATGACAATCACAGAATGGCACGATGTACCTGTTTGAAATGTGTCTCAGTAGCCGATCTTTATTACAGTTAATCATTTTTTTTATTAGCACTGAGGTGACACAATGTGAACCGAGAGAATACAACGTGGAATATCAAAGTACTCCGCTATTTGCTTCCGAGGATAGTACAATGGAGTATGTTGAGCTCTAAACGTAATGCGTAAACTGGGGCAACAATTCGAGGTGCACAAACAATGTAATGATTTATTAGTGTAGAACCAGGGAGAAACGAGTGGTGGTCTACATGCGTCTCGATGCTGGCCTGCCCATGTGCCCGGTAGATAGCCCAGCACACAACGGTTGTACTATCAGTTCTTTACAATATGCCACACAGAAAGAACAAGTACAATGTGACCCAGCAATAACGGTCAGCTATTCGTATTTCAACTAGTTCTGGTATAAAATCGTCTAAAGAGAAACTTACATTATATTCGGCATTTCCATTCTCTTGGTGTAATGCAGACCGTAATGCAGACTCCTCCGTTTGTGTCAACGAAATTTCATAAACTGAACTTATATGTAACTAGGTCCAGTTTCAGAATGGGCAACCTTATCATATCATATGTTACACCCCGCCTTCAATTCAATCCCTTTTGGAATGGTCCCTGCCTCTCAAGGTAAAAAAAAACAATAGAACCTTATACTGTGCGCGGGACGCGTGGGTCTCCCAGCTTCGAAGCAAAAATTCAAAGCTGTTGACCTTCACTCCAAATGAACATACTTTCTTACTTTACAACATCCAATGTATGTAGAGAGAAACTATGGAAGAAATTAGCAGCTTGGAATAGTCTGAGAGACTTGCTGAATGCAATTAAAGCCCTATAATCAGGCACTATGATGCAAGTTTGCTTGAACTCCCTGGGGTTGCCCTTTGGCTCCTGCTTTAATTTGAGACAGTGAAGGCTTTCTCCCCCTATAATCAATGGTAAAATAGTGCCTTGGATGCTCTATGCAGATGGTTTGGTGTTGATAAACCAAACGCCCATAGGGCTACAGTGCACTTTGGCATTACTACACGATTATATGTCAGCTAATGATTTAAAGATAAATGTTTAAAAGAATCAAAAATACTGACCTTCGATTCATTGAGAGGAAAGCAGTATACAAGCTTTAAATGGCACATGGGCCTGGAATACCTGGAACAGGTCGAGGCTATCCTTTATTTGGGAATTCAAATAAATAGAAGTTTAAATGAATCTGGTGCCCAAGGGCTTGTCATGCAAATGAGATTTGGCAAGTTTACTATGCTGCCCATACTAATATTTTACAAACACAAGGTTGTCCCGGTCATGACCTATGGAGCGGAGGCTGGTTTAAATTTGTCATGGCAAATTTGAGATGTGTTGGAGGGCGTTTTTTGGAGGAGTGTCCTTCGCCTCCCAAGGTTCCTTCCAATTGCATCAATTAGATACAAACTAGGCCTTCAATCACTTTATTCTATAAAGGTATGGAAGACTTTTGCTCGGAAGTGTGCCATGATAGACTGTCCTCCGCCATTTCAAATTTTAAGAAATTGGGACAACAATACAAGTGTCTGGCCTATCGAAGCTTGGCTAGTGAAATGCCTAAATTGCTTAAAGGCTCTAGAAACCTCCATGGAAATTTTTATAACAAATCCTGACTCAGTTAAAAGGAAACTGCATCGGCAAGATTGTCTTGACACACAAACTAAGAGACAGAGATACAAACTGACCTTGGATCTCGTGTCAAACCCTTAACGCTTTACCCAATTATCTAGTCAGATTTCCCAGCCCTTATCATCCAAACCAATTCCTGTGCCTAAATGTTTTATGCCTTGCATCCAGTGTGAGGCTCCAGTTGGCCCTATTCACATCATGCCTGCCCTGTTCTGCTTGCGGTGGAGTGCCTGACCTCCTTTTTTGTTTGGAATCCGATTGGGCCTCTGCTCCTTGAAAGACCCAATCATCAAAGCTGACAGGCGAATGCCCGCCTGCCTCCCAAGGCCCTAATGCTCCTGTATGTTCCTTTCCGGGTCTGACTGGGCGTTGTGAGCCCCACTATGTTGCCACCCGCGCTTCTTCTATGTGATCACCTCCTAAGCTAACCATATCTATGCTGCCTGTTCATCCACTGGACCTTGTGCCTCTCCTAACAATCTCTACAAACTATTACTGAAGGCACTTTTTCTTGTCCTTTCTTTATTGTTTCTAAGTACCAAACCCTAACAGCCACCTCCTTCATGGACTTTCACCTCCACTCTCTACACCCGTGTGCTGATAGTCCTGTTCACCCAAAAAAAAACAATGATCAAATTTTGCTTTGTGCATATCCTGGTTGTCTTGCTGCTTTTAAATCGATTTTATGCTGTGTGCACATCCTGATTGTCTTGCTGCTGTTTAAATCGAATTTAGCTGTGTGCACATCCAGATTGTGTTGCTGCTGTTTAAATCGAATTTAGCTGTGTACACATCCTTATTGGCTTGCTGCTGTTCAAATTGAATGTAGCTGTGTGCACATCCTGATTGTCTTGCTTCTGTTTAATTCGAATTTAGCTTAAATTAGTGTAAAACTGTTAGTGTAATATTTCATCCAGCATAGTTTTGAATGTCATATTGGAAATAGACTTTGGTTTGCACAAATGTTTGTACTATTCTGTGACCATCACGCTTAACATCCATTTGGAAGCCTGTGTGCCCGTTCAGAACTATCAGTGCATGGCAGAAGCAGCACCCTCCCACACCTCTCTTCCTCTTGCTCCTTCCAGCTCTGTGATGGCACTCTCCATCTCCCAATCGACTCCAACTGCTACACTATCACCTACCCTCCCTCTCTGTCAAAATCTGGACGTAAAAAGCATAAAAGAGACATCCTCGCTGCAAACCTTGGCCTCTCAATTGCAGACACATATGTCAGTGCTTCCGCCAGAGAAATCTTCACCGACATCCTTTTCTTTGTTCCATCTTCTGGCCTATGGACCTCTCACCTCACCTCATCTCAACTCTCTACTCCTACTCCGTTACTATTAACGACGGCACCAAGTGGGAAGCCATCCTGGCGGGCTTCCTCTCTTCTTGCTGCTACATTAATGTCTACCACACAGGCACAATCCTGGTTCAAGGCCCTCAGGCCAGCCTCCTTTTTTGACTGAATCATACTGTCCTTCCTTAACTTCCTTCCTTCTGCCTCTCCCCCTGCAACCCTCCCTTCTCCGCCACTTCTGACTGATGCTCCACGCCCCTGTACTCCACCACAAAAAACATTCAAAGCCAGTGATCATTTCCATCTGGCCATGCTCAACGCATGTTCAGCCAGCCAACGCTCCGCTGACATCTCTCTTCTCCTTGAAGACACTGACCTAGACATAATTGCACTCACTGAGACCTGGTTCAATGCCAGCTCAGTCATTTCATTCGACTCACTTCTTCCTAGCGGCTTTAAGCTTATTACCCAAATTGACCTTTTCAAATTGACCTTTTGTCCTAATTGACCTAATAATAGTAGTCCTAATTGACCTTCTCACAATTGACCTTTACCTTCATTTTAGTTATTTTATATATGTGTGGGATGGGTTCGGGATAATAAATAATATAAGGGGATTGGGTGGGGGGTTGTGTTATATTTTTAGATTGGGTGGGGGGTTTTAGATTGGGAGGGGAGCTTTTAAATTAGAACAATTTTCCTGCAATCAATTCTCCCGCGATCAATTGTCATTAGGTCAATTCGTATACATCCGGCTTTAAGATCACCTCCAAGCCTCAACCTCACCATGCAGGCGGTGGGGTTGCCTTCATCTTCCCTGACTGGATCCCCTCTTCCATCCAACCCACTCAGCACTATTCATCCTTTGAGAGCCTAGTCTGCAAACTGGTCATCGCTCCCGCATCCACTCTGACCATTGCTACCATTTACCAGCCTCCAGGCACTTCCTCTCTGTTTCTCTTCGAGTGGGCAGACTTCTGTTCCTCCATACTTTCTACCACCTCCAACCTACTGCTCATGGGGTACTTCAACATTCACGTAGATTCCCCATGCACAGCAAACTCCCTCTTCATCGACCTATGCTCCTCCCTATCGCCTCTCCATCCTTCCCTCTGGTCCAGCCCACTCTGCTGGACACACACTGGATGCCATTATCCACTCCAATCTCCCTTTCAATACTCACAGATCACCCCTCTCTCTTGGTCCGCCACTCTCTTCTCTCGTCCCGCCTGGATCCCTACGGTCCCATGACCACTCATCCAATTCTCTGCCAACCTTGTTCATGAACATCTGTCTGATGAAACAAATGTCAGCTGCTGCCTGTCAAGATCCGGCACTGGTCTGGAACGGTACGCATGGGCTGCTGAACCCCTCAAACCCACAAGAGCGTGACACACTCAACTAAACTAATGAGCGTGGTACACCCCTGACGGAAAGGGGAAGTGGATAAAATAAAAAATCAGATTCCAGGCTTCTATTCTCAAATGAATCTGTAGTGGACGAGAAGAAAGAGATAGCATGTATAGTTAACTTCCACAGTCATACGCAAACCCTTACTCTACCCCAATGTGACCAAACAGTGTCACACAGTACCTGAATTATCCTCTGCGCCGGCCCAGAGGACTGTTTAACTTGCATTTAGAAAAAGTCTTATACCATCTTTCACAAACAGTGCCAAGAACAGTTCCATGATAAATTTAACCTTTGTTGCTTTGAGCTTTCTTAAGTGGCTGTGAACTTTTCAAACGATCAGAAACATTTAAATGAATGCTTTTAGAAATTAACAACTTTTACACTCTTCTTCTCTATAGGCTTTGCCAATGTTTATACATTGCATACAGTCTAAGAAACTGCACAAAGTGGCTCCATCAACAGAAATTGTCTCCACGCCTACAAGAGTTAAATAATTAGTCTTTGCCTCCAAGAGAGCTGTCTCAGTGCAACTGCGCTGCCAAGAGTTAAACAAAATGTCTCCAGGGATTCAATGGAGTCACTGCACTGTGTTGGGCAAATTGTAATTAGTCTCTAGGTACTCAGAAATGTCACTGTGCATGAAAGGAACAAAATGAAATCCTAAATACTTAAACTGTCACCACAAAGCCCGGGCTAAAAATAAAGACTCTGTGTGAACTGTGCTTTCAGCTCTTGTTCAAGGTAAAGAAACATGTGCTGACAGGAGCCATGAAATGTATTTTGTTTTACTTGGAAAATCAAAAACAGTTGCTTCCTGGTTTCCCGGCGACCATATGAGGAAGAGGAGCCACCTAGAGGCTTTTCTGCGGAAAGTGCAGTTCTTATGAGAGAAACGGATTTCATGAACAAACAAGTACTGTGATGGTGTAAACTGGTTCATGGGTTAGTTTAAATCAGTCCTGTAATACAGTTTGTTCCACAAAACTAAAATAGTCTCCATCACTAACAGGGTTTAGTGAAAACTTTGCTTTATCTGCTTAACTCCTTATGTTTCTCCCTGAATTCCTGTCCCCATGAATATCCTCCAGATTGTAATCTAGTGTTGCTTCCTGGCCGAAAACGAGGCCCAGTTTTAAGGAGCTCTAAAAATCTGACCGCCACTGCTGGGCTTCTGACAATGAAAGGCAGTTGAGAATGTTTTCCAACTGACCAGAAGCACTTCCTCAACCAATCACATCGCAGAACTCTGCCCTCCATCTTCACTTGGGAAGGTCCCAACACTCTGAATAACAAGAGTTAAAGGAATGGTTCGGTCAAAAATATTATTGTCCCTATGGTTCGCCCATGTGTTTTTAACCATTAGTCGATCGATCGTACAAACATTTCCTATGCACCTTACCCGAGTTTTCATCTCTTGAACACAAGTGAAATCAGGCAGCAGGGCGTGGCCATCTTCTGATAATCTTATCACTTGCCGCATCGCCCTGGGTGACCTGCCCCTGAGCCTGACATCACCAAATCATTTATATTCTCTGCCTCTCTCCATGACGTTACTGGGCAGCATAGCCAAACGCGCCCAGTCATCACCTACGCGACTAGATGCAGACCCGGAAAACAACACACATCGTCTCACAACAGAGCGCGTCACAATTAGGAATATGAAACTGTACTTTAAAAGGAAACAGCAAGACTGCACAATTGGTAAAATACATTTATTTCACATTAAAAGTTTCGATAACATTTGGTGTCTCACATAATCGATCAAAATGGGACTTTTTCCTTTTGCTCTCGATCCGCAAATGTTTATCTTGAGTCATTCGCTGTTCCTTTTTGGTACACAGAGTGTTCGTTTTGTCTAAATGAAGTACTTCGGTCGCACGGTGAATTGCAAAGCTGGTGCATGAACTTGGCACTAGACCACCGTAAAGGTTGTTATGTTGCTCCTTATCGCTGGTACCGCGTACGGGCATATTGGACCTTGTCTGTCGTCCCAAAAGACGGTTAAGTAGATCCAGTGATTGACATGTAGCTGCAGCTGGCGGTTGAAGAATCCATCGGTCGGGGTCTGGAATAGATGACAATCACAGAATGGCACGTTGTACCTGTTTGAAATGTGTCTCAGTAGCCGATCTTTATTACAGTTAATCATTTTCTTTCTTTATTAGCACAGAGGTGACACAATGTGAACCGAGAGAATACAAGGTGGAATATCAAAGTACTCCGCTATTTGCTTCCGAGGATAGTGCAATGGAGTATGTTGAGCTCTAAACGTAATGCGTAAACTGGGTCAACAATTCGAGGTGCACAAACAATGTAACGATTTATTAGTGTAGAACCAGGGAGAAACGAGTGGTGGCCTGCCCATGTGCCCGGTAGATAGCCCAGCACACAACGGTTGTACTATCAGTTCTTTACAATATGCCACACAGAAAGAACAAGTACAATGTGACCCAGCAATAACGGTCAGCTATTCGTATTTCAACTAGTTCTGGTATAAAATCGTCTAAAGAGAAACTTACATTAAATTCGGCATTTCCATTCTCTTGGTGTAATGCAGACTCCTCCGTTCGTGTCAACGAAATTTCATGAACTGAACTTATATGTAACTAGGTCCAGTTTCGGAATGGGCAACCTTATCATATCATATGTTACATCCCGCCTTCAATTCAATCCCTTTTGGAATGGTCCCTGCCTCTCAAGGTAAAAAAAACAATAGAACCTTATACTGTGCGCGGGACGCGTGGGTCTCCCAGCTTTGAAGCAAAAATTCAAAGCTGTTGACCTTCACTCACAATGAACATACTTTCTTACTTTGCAACATCCAATGTCAACGCATCCATGAGAACAGGATTTTTGAAGCACGGACACAGGATGAAAAAATTGGGGGCTATCACTGGTCGTTCGTTGTGCTGCTCTGGTGTATAGGGGGAAACTTGCCAATGACAGAATGCCCCCTACTCTCAAATTATAGTCGATTTAACACAAAAACTGATTCAAAATGTGTCTAGTAATAGGCCCACCTCTGCTTATCTCATGGCCTACTACCCCATGGCATGTTTTCACAGTCAGTACTTCTTGCATGCCTAGAATGTTTTGTAGCCTAGGTCTAATCCCTTTTGTGTAACGCGCAGATATTCAGCTGTTTGGGGAACTTTATGGCAAGGCAACTGCCAAAACCCAAAGATTCTTACACACTGTTATCCATTGGTCATTTACACAAAAAATGAAGGTCCCACAGTAGCTCGACTAAACTGTGAAATGTGAAAGCAATCGTAATAATTATACTATTTTTTTAAGAAAAGGATTAAGAGGATAGATTTCAAAAGGCAAATTGCATACTTTATTTGTAGAGAATATAAAAACCTTTTTGTGAAAAATAAAAACAGATGGTAGTCATTTGTACCGGGATTTGAACGATTGAACAAGCTCTGCTTTGGGTGGGCATGGCATGTTTTGTGGCAGTGTATCTGTGCTCTGAACAGATTTGTGCGCAATTCCATGAGTATGCATCTCTACGATATTAACAATAAGATCTTTCACAAAATTGAATTCCATTTTGTCACATACTGGTTTGACAACTCATTTTTTGCTTCTTTTCGTAAAGGCCATAGTGTAGCGAAGCATCCCTAAGTTTCCTGCAGTCCTAGATTGTTCCCGGCCTATATTCTCGTTATGCGCTAATACCGCTAGTAAAGTCCTAGATTCCATCCCTTGGATGCCGAAATGCAATCTTTTTGGCCTGTACTTTAGGCACATATTGTGGAACACCTCCAAATCTCCTGTGTGACAGAATTCTGCGAGTCCCTTCAGATCTCTTGATAGAGTTTTATGAAACACAATCTTCTCAAGTGCTTTGTGTGGAGGTGAAGATGGGATCAACCACTTCTTCTACTGTGCCCTCTCTGGGGACAAAGGGCCATGTTCACATTGGTGGAAATGTTGGTTTTCTGTCCAGTGGTGAACGTTGGAACAGTGGTGCATTAGTGACCGCCATTTTTCCAGTAGAATTTCCACAGACACGTCACATGTTTTGGAGCTCCACCAAAGATGGTTGCTGAAATACTGGGACCATTGTGAAATACTTTCAAAATCTTTTTCACTGCCGCCGTGATTTTTTTATTGATTGATTTGGCAACATGCCTTACATCAAATTGATGTGTAATATTTGGATACTGCTCTCTCATTGTCTTGGCTATTGAAACGTGTCTGTCCGTGGCTATGAGGTCGATTTGCATTCCCCTCGATTGTAGATATTGCAGTGATTTTATAAAACCAAGTTTCTCCATGGCCACTGAGGATTTACTTTGGGGCACCTGCACAACCACCGAACTCAGAATTTTCTTAGTTTCCATGTCCTGAAAATGGTAGGTGCAGTACTTAGCAGAAAGTCCGAGGCTGTCACACTGTCCATCGCCGGCTAGCCTGAACCGTTTGTCGGAGAATGTACTTTGAATGGCCAGTTGTTCAATGTTCCAAGCTTCACTAATGACAGGGAATAGATAATCACGTTGGTATTTGTAGTATTGCGTTTTATAAATGAAATTGAGTCCCACAAACTGAAAGAAACTGGATAACTTTGTGAAACTAGAGCCACTGAAAAGTAAAGCTGCTGCACACAGTAGATTACCAGCTGGCACTTTCCCCAGCATCGGTTGAGCGGACCATGAAAATGTTTTATGGAACTTTTCACAGGTGGCGTGTATTTTGAGGTTACTGCCTTGTGTTAGACGAGTCACGCTCACCAATGGCTTCCGACATACTACCCCTCCCACTGAATGCACACATTTCAGCATCTTTATAATCCCCATCAAGCAGCTGTCGAATACTATGTATTTGGCCTCTTTTATTAGATTGTCATCCGGCAACACTGTTGTTTTGGACTGAACCGTTGTTGACATATCAGCCGAACTGGACATACTATAGTCGATATATTTGTCTGGTTCGTCGGTCAATAGTGTTGATGCTTCAGTCTCTGTCATTTCAACATCTGTTACTTGACCATGGATAGGAGAAAACATCAATGTGGACTGTTTTTTGGGGGCCATTTTTTTGGTGGGTGTCGATTGTGTCAAGTGCTCATTGAGTAATGTAAAATTATCTTCTATAAATTCACTTTCACCTTCATCTGGCGGAGCAGGCGCATTGTAGCAATGGGCCAAAAACACTTTGCTGGATTCGCCGGTCATATTAAATTAATTTTCTGGCCATTGGACATGGGCATCTCGAGTGTGAACACGCCGCGCCTCCGTTAATAGTTCCTCCATGGTGAAAACAGTTTGGTAAGCAGCATCTGTCATTTGTATCGCTGTCTGTGTCTTCATAGTCCGTACTACATCGGGCAACTACAGGACAGATGGGGAAAAGGGATGTTCAGTGTAAATCCAACATACAGTGTTGTACAATTTACATTAAAAAAAGCATATAATGAAGGCCTCAGCACCAAAAAAATTGCCAAAATAATAAAGTGTATATAACCAAGCTTATTTTTATTTCTTTTCTTTGAAACCTTCTTTACTCTAACATCACTATCAGCACGCTGGCCCACCGACTCAGATCCACGTGCCTCCCGTTCAATATATGGATCTTGTATACATCCCTACAAAAAATAGTATCCTTTTAAAATAAGTCATTTGCATTACACATATAATAAGACCGACTTTCTTTTATTAGATGGTAATGTAAGTTTGCATACCTCTGGCTCCGGATCAACTGTAAGGTCTGGTTCCGGAACAACTTCAAGGGTTAATGTAATTGTAGAGGACGCTCCAGCATCTCCCTGAAACACAGTACTTGCATTAGTAAGGACGAAAATATTGGAAACTGGACACACAATTTGGAAAGACGACAAAGGCACATATGAAAAGTAAAGTACGAATGAAACATTGTGTAAACAATTACACGATATGTAAATATGATCAGATTATCTTGTCCAATTGAACTGCGAAGACCCATACCAAAGGCCCCGGATCTACTACGAGGGATGTTGTAATTGTAGTAGACGCTTTAGCATCTCCCTGAAACACAGTACTTGCATTAGTAAGGACGAGAATATTGGAAACTGGACACACAATTTGGAAAGACGACAAAGGTACATATGAAAAGTAAAGTACGAATGAAGCATTTTGTAAAACAATTACACAATATGTAAATATTATCTAGAATTTGTGCAAAAAACCAGTCTGGAACAGAATAGCTAGGTAAGATTACCTGATACACACTCAAAGTGGTTGATGACTCCAGACAAGACATGGATGTTAAATCTTGTTGCTTCATATTCGGTGGATAGTCATGGGGCCTCATTCCGAGTATGGCGGTAAGGGATAGCGGCCACCGGTAAGGAGACCGGTGGCGGTATTCCCTTACCGCCATACTCCGAGTTCCCTCTGCGCCCTTGCCCTTAACGCCTGCTTTGAGCAGGTGTTAAAGTCGAGGGCGCAAAGGGGCCTCCAAGGCAATAACGGTGACCGTAATGAACGGTCACCGTTATTTGCATCTTCCCCATTCCCATTGAGCCCTATGGGGGCTCATTTGGGAATGGGGAAGAGCCTTGGTGAATGGCGAATTACCGCCCCGCCAACCTTGGAATGGGGCGGTGATTCCGCCATCCACCAAGGCGCTGCCGTTCCGGGTACGGCGTCAACCAAGGCGTTAATAGCACCCATGTAGTTGTAAAGGGAAAGTATTATTCCATTTAGAAATTCCAACATTAAAAAGTGCCATGTTTGGAGACTGAATACGAGAAAATGATGCTTATGTAAATGCATAATATAGCATAGTTATCTGTCCCCATAAATCAATTTTCTATGTGGGTTCTCAAAAACAAGGACTGATGTTTAGCAAAATAGTCATTATTTAAACAGCTATTCAATCACATAAATATCAAAAGTATTATAAGTTACATTTACACCGAAAATACAGGCGTAAAGCTAAATCTGGAAGCATGACTCACCTGTGGTGGCACTTTCACGAATAAAGTCAGAATCGCGTTTGGGAGCAATTTACGAGTTGTTCCTAGTTGATTCCTCTTTGTGTACAAGGATGTGCCGTACATATCCGGGTTGAAGTGCAGGAAGAAGATGCGGTATCGATGACCCCTCTTGTCCTCCAAGACTTGTTTGACTTTACTTTCAAGCTCTTCCGGTGGATATCCGCAATATCTGACCCATTCTCTTATTCGATCAACAGTCTTAGGGAATACATGCATTGTAATGCCTTCGGATTTGTCATGGGTCTTCGAAGGGCAACCGAAAATAGAACATGCAGGCATTGTTGTAAATTCTGCAAAATAAAGGTCAACATTATTAGAAAATTATTTTGCATAAAAATGTGAGAAAGAATGAATTGGACCATACATTGTTCATTGCACACTTTCTTTTTGGCACCACATCAAAACCAATGCAGCGTGAGCGGCTGTATTATAGGATACATTTCACAAACGATTCATTGATGTGTTCAAAATCAGAACATGTTACTTGTCCCTTGCATGTTCTATCATGCACGAAAAGGAAACATGCCTACACTATAGACACGGACTGTGAAGGATGCAATACGATACAAATTGACACTGATAAAAATTGATATATCGATAACATAACAAAAAGAAACTCAAATCAATAGCAATAAGACAAATTAACATAGCACTAGTGAGTACGTTACTTCGAAATAGATATAAATTTACAAATGAAGGAGATATGATATGCAAGCCCTTACCTTGACCAACAAACAGTTGGATTCAGCAAGCAGAGTAATTAGTGGCAGTAGAACCGGGAGATGTTCACAGGTAGCACACTGACGAGTTCACTCGAAGCGGTCACAGAGTGGCACGATCACTAGTTGACTTGCAGTGCTCAAAGATGTTCTCATGGTAAATATTAAGTGGTTTATAAAGAATAACAATAAGGGGTGTGTTTGTGAATGAATGACGTGTATATGTCGTGGTATTATGTGTATTGCCGGGGAGCACCCTGCTTCAAGGGAAGCCTGCCTGGAGACACGGGGTCTGAGGAGGCCATGTGAACAATGGCCCATGGGCGTAAGATACCTTTTGAAGTGTACATGTTGTTTGGCACCCTGGCCGTTCACGTCCCTGACAGCATCCCTTAGCAGCGCACATCCACTGGTGCGAACTGCCTTTGATAGTGGAGGGGGGATGGATGGACCTGGGGCGTGCAGACAAGGCACCGGAACACTGCTGAATGGTAACACACTTGATTCACTTAAAAACTGAAACAACAATTGATAAAAAATATGATGTTTTTTATTTGGTTTCTTCTTTTGATGGCACAAAAATACTACACATTGTGAAGGTCTGGTTGCAGCTCATTGAGGGAAATTCCCCTGTACTGACCAACTGTCACTAGGGAAAGTTTGTCTAACGGCACCAACGACACAGGCGGGTATTACTTGTCGAACGCGGTGTCCAAGACTCCCATGAAGCCAACGAACGATAGGCCACCAGCCGGTACACCTGTGAAAGAGAAAGATACAAACTGCTTTTAAATGACCAAGATAAGTGTATTAAACCTTAGTTGTCAATGACAATTCTTGTATGCAATGGCATTTTTGCCAGGACAAATGCTAACTAGTCACTGCACAATATTGAACGACTTTTATGCAACTATTACTAGAGAATTGCAAGACTAAACTGATATGACAATGATATATTGAAGTTACGAGAATACAGGGGACAACCATGAAATAGTAGTGGCCACACTGACATCACAACCAGACTATACTTACTCATTACTGGGATTACGAGGGCGAACTGTTGCGCGAAGTTCATGCATAAGCACCATCAAAATCCTCAACACGGACCGTATGAGGCAGGCTGCCGTGAAGTCTGGCAGCTCGGTAACGCATTGCGTCTGTGCATCGCCTTGCGACATGTAAGACAAGCATCCTGAGTTTTCTCGGCAGCAGCAGTTCTCCTCCTCGGTTGGCATTAGCGCCCACCGATTGCAGGTACACCGGGTGGAAACACTGTCCATGCGACTAGGCCCAGGCTCTTCATCTGTTGAATCATCCTCCCAACTGTTGTCCAAAGCCCCATCGTTTCTGCATCTTTCTCTTTCCAGTAATTCCCCCTCGGAATACTCAGGCTCGTACAGGTAGGGCATTATCCTTGCCATTGTGTGGTAAACAAACGAAAATTATTTATAGCGGTGGTACTGGTATCTGTTCACATGGGCTACAAGCAATGAAGGTAGCTGACCAGAGCACAGAAATGAGTCACAGAATACTCAAAGAAATACAGTGAGAGGAAAGAAAAAGAAAATCTGCTGTTGTGTCTTGTGAAACGGTCTGTTTATACTTATCGAGGAAAGGGGCTTCCTGCCGTTTTCATGGCGACACGTCATTAGCTGAAGGGCAGAGAACGTTGACACGAGACATGCTTTGGCGTTGTGAAATGGGCGGTACGCATCTAGTGATTTCAGGCTCAGGGACGGGGGATATGATTTAGTGCCGCAAACGCAGGTCACCCAGGGCGATGCGGCAAGTGATAAGATTATCACAAGGTGGCCGCGCCCAGCTGCCTGATTTCGCTTGTGTTTAAGAGACGAAAACTCGGGGAAGGTGCATAGGAAATGTTTGTACGATCGATCGATTTATGGTTAAAAACGCATGGCCGAACCATAGGGACAATAATATTTCTGACCAAACCGTTCCTTTAAGGCCCAAAGAAACCACACACAAATGTAAATAATAAATTACATCAACAAATGAGTCCACTCATAAACCAATTATCCTAGTAACCCAACACCTGAAAATACATGGAACCTGGGAACCTGACACTGCCTTGACCTCCACCTTCATTCCCCTCTGCCCTCCCAACTCTGTTAGCGCTGACTTTGCCCTAAGCAACCTCTACTGCTCCATTACCAACACCCTCAACATCCTTGCCCAGTCATGAGGATCTGCCTGAAACCTGACTCCAAGCGTAACACCTGATACGACTCTGAACTTGCACACCAAAAACGTAAGTGCAGGGCTGCAGAACGGAAGTGGCAAACTTCAGGTTCACCCTCTGACGAACTGGCCAGCTGCATGATCCAGAGACACTACATACTCTCCATCCGTGCCAAAAAAAGAGCCCACATTCAGGCACGAGTGTTCAGTGCGTCCAACAACACAGCTGAACTCTTTAAAATCTGCAGGGAACTGGCCATCCCGTCTGCATTATCTTCTGCCCCTACTCCCTCCCAGGCCCTCTGCAATGCAGTCACCTCTCACTTCACTGCCAAAACCCAGGATATACTGAACAGCCTTGTCACGCACTCCTCCAACCCAACCACTCACCCTCTTCCTTCCTCATTCTCCTCCTTCACTCCTGTGTCCCCAGAATAAGTCACCAGAGCTGTCAACTCTACAAAGGTCTCTTGGAAACAGGTTCCCCCATGCTCTTCCAGAACCATCAAGGACAACATCTCCTCTCTCGCCCCTGCTCTTGCTGAACTCTGCAACCACTTCTTTGCTACTGGTTCTTTTACATCCTCCCTCAAGCACTCCCTTGTGCGCCTCCTCCTTAAAAAACCCTCTGCAGAACCTTCTTGCCCAGCCAACTACCGCCCCATTTCCATCACCCCCTTCCTGGGGAAACTGCTCAGGAAGTTGGCCCCTCCCCTACTCAACTCACATACTGAACTTGTCGGTGGTCTCCACGGCCACCAGTCTGGATTCCAAGCATCCAGAAGCACGGAAACTGCTCTTCTGAACACCTATGAAGAACTGCCCGCATCCCTTGACTCCAACTCCCATGCTGTCCTTATCCTCCTTGATCTCTCTTCTACATTTGACACAGTAAACCATTTAATCCTCATAAAAAGGCTCAATGATATAGTTAGTATCTCGGAGCTGGGACTGGACTGGCTTACCTCCTTCCTAACTGACCGTTCCTCTGAAATCATACTGGGCCCTTTCTTCACCCCTACTTCCTCCTCCACCTGTGTAATCCCCCAGAGCTCCATTCTTTTGCCCTGGCTCTTTAACATTTACCTTTCTCTGCTGGCACACCTCCTTTCCTCTTTCTCCCCCAATTTCCAGTGCTATGCTGATGACACACAACTCTTCATTAAACTTCCTACTTACACCCTTGCATCCTCCTCCATCCCTGACTGCCTCGCTGCCATCCAGGCTTGGTGCACTGCTAATGACCTCTGCTTCAATGCCAGCAAAACAGAGATTCTCCCAATAGGGTCCCCGGCAACCTACTTCTTCCCCACACTCTGGCCTTCCTCAATGGGCTCTCCCTCTGCCCCCTCCTCTGAAGCCTGGAATTCATCTTCATCTTCGACTCCTCCCTCTCCTTCATCCCTCATATTCAGGACATTGTCAAGAAGTCCCACTTTCAGCTCTTTCTTCTCAAAGGAACTCTTCCCTTCCTCACCTTCCACCAGAGACTCAATGTTACCAGTGCTCTGGTTCTCTCCAGGCTAGACTATTGCAACATCTTCCCTCATCCACTCTGCGACCCCTCCAGCTAACCCTAAATAGGGCAGCAAAAATTATCCTTGGCCTCAAGCCCATGGACCACTACTCTCCTGCCCTACAAAGCCTTCACTGGCTCCCGGTTTCAGCACAGATTAAATTCAAATCCCTCTGTATCATCCACAAGGCTACCTGGGGCCGCGGTTCATTCTATCTTCAACTCTTCCTGACCAAATTATCCCCTTCTAGACACCTGTGATCCTCTGGCACCAACTCGTTGCGTGTGAAGCGGTTTGCTAAACAGAGAGCTGGTGGTCGATCGCTTTCGCCTCAAGTTTGCCTCCGGCCAAGTTGTTTTTGAAGAGGAAAGTCTGCTCGCTGGTGCCTGAGCATGAGTACGGACAGCCACAGGAAATTGATCTGATGTTAGTTCACCAGAAATAGGTGATCAACAAATACAGGATATCATTGTGGAAGAAATTGTTATCATCCCAAACACAATCAGGGTATGCTGCTCTTTTACAAATCAGCAAGACCATTCATAAATTGTGTATGCCACATGAGTATTCCCCATGGGCGGTTCTTAGCTGAAAAGGTTTGATGGCCATGCAGCCAGACACTGTGAAAGGTTGACACGGCACTGCAGTTGGTACAAACAATTTCCACCATGGAACAATGGCAACCCTCTAGAGGCCAAAGACACCAGATCAACGACTGAGAACTACCTTCCCTGGACCAACATTGCCATGGAGGTAAGGAGTCAGTCAGAGTCAGTGCACAATGGCGTTTCCCATCCAAAATAAAGAGGGCCTGTATTTGGAATAGAGATACCAATCAAGGCTGCTAGGTGAATGCCTGTGAAAATTAAAGACTATGTGATAGAAGCGGGAGAATGATGCTATGAGAACAATGGGGTGTTTCAATATCATTTAATATTGATGGCGGGTGGGGGTGCTAGTAAGACCTTGTTGTTAGTGTTTATTATGTAGGGATGTTGTAACTTAAGTGCCTGCCACCACATGAGGTACGTGACATGAACTGAGAATAAGGCGGCACACACTCTGACGTTGCCAGTTGCAGCAGGCACTTCCACTGTCTGAGTCCTAAGGCTGTGCTCCATAAATCGAACACTAGGCTCTACCATTATGCCACCTATCGCAGCAGCAGGATTTGGCCAGATATTTCACTTATAACTTCTTTCAGAAGCTTCCTTCATGAGCAGCTGGGAAGTATGCACCGCAGCATGTACACTTTGGAAAAGCTGAGGCTGTGAGTGAAAATCCTGATAGAGTTGCTTCTTTATAGCCTCATCAGATTAGGTGGCTTTAGGTAGATCCTCCAAACCAGGGTCGGACTGGGACAAGAAATAGGCCCAGTCACCCAAAAAAAAGTGTCCCACCCCTCACCTCAAAAAAGTGGCCAACCCCTTGCCTAGCGACCCTTGGCCTCTGATGACATCACCGGAAGTGATGTCATTTGACCCCACCCCAAAGTGACATCCCGGGAAGCAATGAAACACAACCTTTCACCCCTTGACAAAATAGGAAGTGGCATCAAATAGCATTGAATCAAAGTACACTAAATTACTGTGAATCCAAGCAGGCGTCCAAGGCCAAATGATAATATGTTATGGTATAGCACTTCCGCTTAAGCTCTTTTTTATAGAACAAATATGCATACAATATCACCAAACCTGTGTTTGTACTCATTTATCGACCTAAGAAGGATGAAAGGTTTTTGAAAAAAAAAATGTGAAAAAAAAACATATTTTTTTACATTTTTTAATTTCTTCCAAACTGGAAACTGGCCCAGGGATGGCCAGAAACCGGCTCCACTACCCAGGGATGATTTCGGCCCGGCCATGGGCCGAAATGCCGAGGGGCAAATCCGACCCTGCTCCACACCCACTAGCAAGGAATACAGTTATCAATTTTACTAAACTAGAAAATAGAGTTAGGTAAGTCTGGCACTGTGCGATTAGTGAAGATTATGTGGTGCTCTAAAAGGATAATAGTTAGGATGGTTGGTCAGTATTTCTCTGTGCAGTTTATTATCAGTGTTGTGGGGGTGTGGGGTACCTTCACCCTTCAGGTGCACGTCCCTGTGTTAAAGAAGCAGGTCAACACTGGCTCCAAGCCAAGCTACCAAGGGGTCATTTTTGTATTAAATTAGTAGCAAGTACAATAAAATGCATAGATGTGGTGACGCATATTATGCCAGCCTTTCTTCTTTGTGCTAGAGTAGCAGTTCCATCAGGCCAAACTGCAGCAGTAGTGATATAGGGCTAGGTATATATTCTTGATATAGGCGGCTGGCAGTCGCCCACCTTGTACCCACTATCTATGCTACTGTTTTTAGCACTGAAATGCCATTCTAATCTGTTCTTCATCTACCCAACTCTTTATCTTCAGTGTACCCATGATTATCCATTCTTTGTGTGTCATTGAAACGCAGTCTGTTTATTCCCATTGTAAATTCACTCATCACCTTTTTGCTGTTCAGCCCGAAACCCCATGCTGCATGCCTACAGACCCTCACCAGTCACTCATTCAGGCTCCTCAAATCCTGTCTGTCCTCAAACCACTTCTGAGCATTGCAGTTCAAACTCACTTTCAACCATCTTAGGTCCCTTGAATCAACCAGCTCAGCAATTAGACACTCTCAAACCCCACATTCGTTAATATAGGATTTGGATCATACCTAAGATTGCCCATATATATATATGATCAATAATTAACATATTCAAAAATGACATTTTGAACAAAAGCTTTCCTGACTTTACTCAAATACAAACCTATTTTTTTCTATTTCCCTTTCTTAAATAAAACAGACTTTTAATCTTGCAAGTAGTGAATAAATCAGAAATATTTTGCATGCATTCACTTTTTTAGTAAATATGTACAACATAGTTTTAGAAAATCGACAAACACTCCGAGTTCTTGTTTTCTACTTGGATGGAACCCCCTGCTGTGTCCTGATTGCTCCCACGCCCGTAGTGGAACTTAAAGGAGCCCCTGCTGCCAGTAGCGGGGAAGGCCTTATTTCTTGATGGCGTGTCAGCCAAACTCTAGCCTGGGCCTCCACAAATACCAGAAGCTATCTCTTAGTTAAGTGATATACCTCCTTCTCCTTTTCTGGTGAAGGGAAGGCTAGACTTTCAAGAGGGTTGTGAATGTGATTCATAAGCGATTCAAACAGGAAAGGATAACAATTCAAAATAAAGGGAATGTCCAATCAAGGTTGTATGAAAAATAGATATGCTTTAATAAAACACACCATCTACAAAATAACTAAATAGACAAACACTACACAAATTCCACCCCTGATGAAAGGACAGAGAATAAGCAAATATAGCACAATGCAGCACTCTGGCACCCCGACCTCACACAATACCAAACCCCACTTATGACCTGGTTCACACCCACCACCATGGGAAGAAATGTTGCGTTCCCACCACCAGTGCATTGCGACTATAATAATGGTAAAAGGCGCTACTTAAATGATTACTACTACCACTAATGAGTCGGGGGCATAAGCTAAGTGAAAACCACAATGTTCTTGTAAAAGGTTGTCTTCGAGATAAGAAGGGATTTAGTGACCGAACCAGTCTCTAGGGGCCAAACTGAACACAGGGGGTAATTAAGAGTCAATAGTACTTTCTAAGGTTTCTTGTTGGCTCGATAGCATTGATCCAGGTTTTGTGTGCTGTTCCAGAAGTTCAAGCTGTGTTCGACTGAGTTGAAGAGGGAAAATGGGACGATCCCTTCCCCCGATTCTCATCCAGACCATGGCCTAGGACGTCACGACCCAAGCACCCACCGCAAGAGGAATTTGACTCTCTCACGGCCGCCCCAGATGTCAAGATCCACTGTGGCCACGCCCCACACAGCCAGGGAAGCTGTCATTCAATCAAACCACGTGCTGGAACCTCAGGTGGAGCTGACATCGCCCAATATGGATCAACTTGATTAGACAGCAACCACAAAATACCGCCATCGTTAGAGACACCATAACGACATAGCCAGCGGACAAAAACACACGTGCCACCAAGCACATTGGTCATACACACACCAATCCACGCGAAGAACATACTCAGTGCTATGACGTAGAGGACCACTTACACATGCATCGTTGTTATTTTCCACATAGGCCAACTACAGCACTGCAGAAACGCAAGACGCCAGAAGAGCTTGTGTCCATGCTTGCAGACGCTTCCTCGCCACTAAAGCCGTGAAGATGTAACCCTGTATATGTACTAATGCATATGAATCTCTGTCGCTCCTCGCGACCCCCATATTATGGACTATGGACCGCCACCCACAAGGTAGGCCGCAAAGCCAGAGTCCCCAGGCCGGAGCAGCTCAGACAAAGCTGCAAGGTGCTGATCACGCAGAACGAGCCCCGACGAGAGCCCACAGCCAAGGCCTCAGTGTTGTAATCTACGTGCCGCGCTCCCCGCGCCAAGGTTACACCTGCCACTGCTAAACGCTCCTCAGAGCCAAAATACAAATCAAATGCTCATAATTCTGCTCCAGCCACGGTCTCACAACACGTGACCAGGCCGACCTGATACGATGCCAAGCCCCATGGACCAGAGAAGCACTGGGGTCTCACGTCTGGGACACAGACTGCAACAATGTAGTGACAAATTGATCACCGACAGCGATGGGGAAAGACATGCACACCAGCTAATAGTAAGACCTGTCCATAGTCCGCCAATGACACATAGTCATACTTTGTTGCCAACACCAGGTACACCGTGAGCTGGGAACAGCGATGGTCCCAGGCTTGGGGGCTCGCAGGTGGACCAATCAGAATACAAGGGGCTCACTATTCACGCTATTATAGTTTAGCCAATCACTAATTGTCCCCTTGTAACAATTCTCTTGTAGCAATTATTAGGGACGGCCCAAGTGTACCACCTGACCCTTCCTCCACCACTAACAATCTTCCCTATATGTATCTATACTGACCATACCACTCGGTGAACTAACCGGAGATGGCGTTAGGTTTTGGGGCTAGTTTTCCCAGGTGATGCATGTAGCCGCGTCATACAGCTAGAAAAAGGGCCTGCAAGCCCCCCATGAACGAGTGTTCTCCCGGATGCCTATGACCTGAGAGCTCGTCCCTGTCTGTTTTGTGCAATAAACAGCAGTCACTCTTTGCTCTTGTGTGTGCCTCATACTCCTTTGGGACGCGGGAGGAGTTGGGGCCTCCTCAACCCCAGAGGTCAACAGACGGCCCTGCCGGCCCCCAGGAAATTACCCCAACAAGTTGGAGGCACTGCTGAGATTGAGCGAGATCACAGCGAGGCCGCTTGCTTCAAGGTGGCCGGGCAACGCGGCCCCCTCTGCCATTGCCCCCTTTGGAGGACTACAGGACCACTGCGGAACTGCAAGACGACCGGACAGTGCAATCCGGAGATTGGCCGTCGAGAGGCGAATTGAGAAGTATCCCGCCCGCAGTTGGTGAGTGTCCAGGCATGGACCAGACGAGGGGAGGAGGCGAGCTGATTGGGAGGGGTGCCAGCAGTTGAGCGGCACCAGCAGGCGAGAGCTCGATGTGAGTATGGCACACACAACCAGCAATACAATGTTGTGTGGGAAGTGGGAGGCATTGTAACTAGGGTGGCGGGTGGTTCTTACAGGGTGTTAAGAAAAGATTTTGGTCATCAGGCGGTGATCAGTGTGTAAGGTATAGCGGGTACTGGCTCAAGGGCCAGCCCCTCTAGTGTTACAGAGCAGACTGGGTGGGGCTTCAAGCACACACGTGTGACTGGTAGATCACGCTGATTGGTTGAGATTGCGGACACCTGCATAGGGAGGTGTGGCATTCCTATGAGTTGGCGTTGTAGATCAATGAATAGATGAAGATTCCTATTGATTGAGTTCTTTAGCTCTGTGAATAGATGGAGTATTCCTGCAGGAGGTAGCTAGATTGTTTCTCAGTGCGGAAGATAATTGGCTGGCTAAGCTCCCCTAGAGAGGGTATCACACGCGAGGCGATGCAGCGTGCGCAGTCCGATTGTAATAACGAAATAATTGATGAATACTCCACTCCAGACGTGGTGGGAAGACAGCTGTGGGGATAACGGAATAATATTGTGAAATATAGCGCGCATTCATTTTTTGCTGTAATTGTACATACCGGTAACCCCTTGTAGTAGTTAGTGACGTCACCCATAGGGCTTGCATAGGATACCGCAGTCTTTTCCTCCAAGAGTGATTGGGGCAGGGACACGTGGTAAGGGAGGGGTGACGGGGGAGAGGCGGCCGTGCACGGAGAACGCCGGCACATACTCCACAACAGGGGTCACACAAGGAGGTGGTGCGGCCAGCGGGAGGGGGGCAAGAAGAGCAAACACTGCGCAGGCAGTGAGGGCGGAGGAGAAGGAGGAGGAGTTAGAGGTACGTTGCAGGTGCGCCAAGTAGTGGTGGCACAGGAAAGGCGGGGACACTCAAAAGCATGCCGCGTGGGGCATGCAGCCGCAGGGGGCTTCGTACGCCACGGGTCGAAGGGAGCCCTAGTTCCGGAAGGAGAAGTATAAAGGAAGGTGATATCATTGTAAAAACCAAGAGGGCGGTGGCACCCATCATAAAAATATTGTAATAACAAATTGCCTTTTCTTACAGCGGAAACTTACGGGGCCAGGTAACGGTGGTATTGAGAGAGTGAAGTTATAAAATGTCTACGTATTATGGGATAGGGTCAGGGGACGGGTTAGGGCTCAGGGCCAGTGCCTTGACAACACCACCCAACATATTTGAGCAACACTAATACCGCACAGAGATAAAATAGTAAAGTACAGTATCGAATGGACACAAGGGACAGACAACAAAATAAGGATACCATGGCCGCCCAACGGCAGTTTTGACATGTGCACCCAACATTCACTGCTAGCGTATCTACATAACACATATAAGGGGAAGAAATTAGCGAGTCGCCTAGACGTTTTCGACCTCTGGAAGATGTTCCAGGGGGGTGCGCACCAGGGGTACCACGGATGTTCACCATGCAGGGAGTAAAGGCGGAGAAGGTGAGCGGAGAGGGCGGATGCAGCGCGCCCCAAGCTCCCACCAGTGCTGAGGAAAGTGAGGAAGAATCAGAAGGATCGTTCCAAGTTGCAGAGGTAAAAAAGGAAGGTGAGGAAGAAATATCCATAACTAAAGAAGTAAAGAAGGAAACAGAAGGGCTGTATCCAATGAGAGAGTTGATGGAAGCTACACGATCACAATTAACAGCAGCTGAAGGGTACTCCAACCCTGCACACAGCCCACCACCATACGCACCAGCAGACAGCTACCAAAAGGGGGTGGGTGCGGGGAGTGCAGCAGACACGAAACCAACACAAGTAAGCTCCGAGGGGGGAAAAAGGGCACAAATAGACTTAGCAAGAATAGGACCAGGCGAATGGATAGCAGCACAGGTGTTACTGAAGCTTCGAGGGACGTTAACAGGGGAAGAGGAAGATGCAGTAAAGACGGTAGGTGAAGAAGAGACAGAGTACACACAGAGAAGGTGCGGGGTAAGTACAAAGTAGGAGGGAAGAATGATACAGGAAGAAGAGGAGGTGCTGGAGGAGAAATTAGCAGAACTGAGGGAAGCACGGAGCGTGTTGATCAGACAGTTCGAGCAGGAAGAGCGGGAAAGGAAGGAGAAGAGGAAAGAAAGTAAGGTGGACAAGGTGGGGTTAAAACAGCAAGAGGAAGAACAAAGGAAACGAGAAGGGGACTGCATAAGGGGGATTGCAGAAAGGGTGGCATGCATGGAGCAGCAGGAGGTAAGGAGAAAAGAAGAGGAATGAGAAGAAAATGACAGGGGGATGGGACTATGGAGGAAGAAGATTATATCGGAGAGCACACGAAAATATGAGGAGGGGAAAGTTATAGAAAGTATACTGGCAAAGGAGGGTGGAATATGGAGCCACAAGGAGGAAGAGGAAAGGGTATTAGAACAGGTAAGCGATGCAATAATGAATGAGCTTTGTAGAGCAAGAGCGGAGGTAGGTGGTGAAGTGAGCCAGAAAAGCAATACAGCGCTGGGAGAGACGCGCAAGGAACAGGGGGTCAAGACATATGTTTGTAGCAATAAGGAAGTAGAGACAACACTGGCCCAGAAGGGCGCAAAGAAGACAGGTGAGTACATAGACATAGACTTAAGGACCGTCACCATGGGGGGAAAACGTCCAGGCAAGGGGTTGACATTCTCAGATGGATTTTGCAGTGAGGAGGAGGAGGGATCTGCGGAGGATGAAGTGATGGAAGTGGGGAGGGGCTAAGCAAATTATACATAACATGCACAGACTGTGGGTCATCGTGGGAATGTGAGACATGGGAAGAAGAAAACACAGGGAGGGAAAACAAAAGGCAACTAAAACAAAGAACACCACGGCCACTGACACCGCCAGCACAACACACACCATATGTTAACAGACTCAGAGACCTCCCAGGACGCAGAATGGAAGAATCAGCTGACACACACAGGGAGGGTCAAGCGGGTCAACAAAGGAGGAACAAGAGCATAGGAGGTGATAGAGTAACACAACACATTACTGACTTTATTGAAGAACTTTCTGACATGGAAGAGGACAGCGAATACAATCACATATCCCCACACAGACGAACGCCAGGGGAGGTGAAGGAGTACACGCTAATGCCATTACTAAAGAGGGGGAGCAAGGCCACAATATGTACCATGGAAACATGCCGACAAAGAAAACATCAAATGTAGACTTCCATCCTTGAGTGGATGGGCCGGGAAGTGGATATATGAAATGGAAAAACAAACTACAGGGCAAAATCTAGCGGTGGGTGATGTAAAGGGATTGTTAATTTCAATACTGGGTGACGCAGCAGATGACATTTGGAAGAGGGCGGGATTCCCAGGGGTAACTATAAGTGACACATCACATGATGGGGCGCCGTTTGCAAACTGCAGACACGCGTTATGGCAGGCACTGAGGGTGCAATACCCAGACACTTCAGACATAGGAGCAATAACGTCACGCAAAATGCGTGAGAATGAAGATCCTGTTGATTACATGGCCAGAGATACAGCTGACAATAATGCACCATTGTAGACTATGGCAAGAAAAGATGAAACAGAAAGAGGAAGACAGAAAGGCAGAGGTGGCAAAACTGGTCCAAAAGAAACTGTCCATGTATGCCATGGAAGGTGCGCTAATAAAAGGCTCCACCCAGGTCACTCAGGCACCAGACACTACACAACAACAAACAGGATCACTACAGCAAGCACAAATGACAACACAGCAAATGCCACCACCCCCACCATACACAGCACAGATGGGAGGTGGATACACGCAAATGGGAAATACACGCAAATGGGAAATGGATACACAAACAACTACCGGGGGAGGGGTGGGCAAATGAGAGGGAGGCGATTTGGACCAGCAGAGGAACTTTAACTTGTCAGGCGAAGCCATGCACACTCAAGGATTCTCTGGGGCTCGAGGACTGGTTCCTTTCACTGATAACATCTCCTTATCTGTTGGAGATCATGGCCTGTCTCTACCACTGCTATACTCAAAACAATCGCCAGTAAACATACTAGGGAGAGACATTATGAACAGACTGAACATGACTATATCCTTTACTGACAAGGGAATAGCGTGCTCCACACCAGGCATACACATGCTCACATCACGACACATACTTCGGGCTTACTATGGCAAAACAGTGGCGAGGGCCGAACCAGTGGATGGGGACCTCTTCCAATATGGAACAGACATGGCAATAGCATGTCTACCAGGAATTGAGGGCAAGGTGTGGAGGAGACCAGCAGCATACCTTTTCAGGCCAGAAACACCAACCAGTGAAGAGGAAGGGGCAATAATAACAGTGGGCATAGAGAGTATTGTGGCAACCGCAGACTACATTGCAGTCCACGCCCAGGATGGGGAGGGGAAAGCATGGAGAGCAGTAATAGCACTAGCAGAAGGATGCAGGCTAACGCAGGTATCAGATGAGGAACTGTTCTCAGATGGAGCAGGAGATGGGGAGATGGTGTTCCAGATGAGCGTCTATATTTGGTTGAGAGTGACATACAAGGAGGTAGCACAGAAAATGGCAATGGCACTAGAAGCCCCCACCCAAGTACCTTTCTACGAGGAAGATTTAGCAGCAGTACCCGCCTCTCTATGGACCACTAGTCCATATGACATAGGCTGCATAAAAAGTATTGGAGGAGTACGAATAAAGCTAAAGAAAGGTGCAATGCTGCCCAGGGTAAGGCAGTACTCACTATTCAAAGAAGCTGATGAAGGGATTTATGAAAAAATAACTGCCCTAGTGGGTAGAGGAATATTGGTATCATCAGAGTCACCATGCAACACCGCAGTGTATCCTGTGCGCGAGGCAAAGGGAGGGTCCTGGTGTTTCATACAAGATTTGAGACCCCTCAACCACATTGTAGAGGCAGAGTACCCAATAGCAGCTAACCCAGCCACCATACTGTGCGGGAGACCAGCAGAGGCATCACGATTCAATGTGATCGACCTCAAGCAATAACGAATACACTACAGCCGCAGACAGAGAATTGCAGCAATTTTTGGGCCTATGCAACTACTGCAGGGCATGGGTCTTTGACTACAGCTCATACATAGGACCACTGCTCGAGGCCCTTAGAGAAGCACAGAGGGGGGAAAGGAAGTTGGGATGGACAAGAGAAATGACAGAGGCATTCAATTAATTAAAACACGCCATTTCAACTGCACCAGTACTAGCTACCCCCAACTACGAAGAACAATTTTACACATTCTCACATTGTGATACTGCAGTAATGAAAGCTGTACTGACACAAAAGACAAGCATGGGACATAAACCAGTGGCTTTTTAAAGTGGCGATTTGGATCCTGTAATGATGGGTGACTTCCCGTGCGAACAGAGCTTAGCTGCAGCAGCATTTGCAGTAGAAACATCTTCCTCAATCACAATGGGATGCCCCACCACACTGTACGTGGAGCATGCCCTCTTTGCAATATTGAACAAGCCAAAATCCACACTGACCACTCAAAGAGCTACAGGTTACAAGATCATACTCTCCGGACCAGAGCTGAAAATAGTAAGGTGCAGTAATGTTAACCCAGCACGGTTTATAGCAGAAGTGGAAAATGGGGAACATGCACATGACTGCACACAGGCAATTGAAAGTTACTCAAGTACCAGAAGAGTGGAAGAAAATGCCCTAGAGGGGGGAGAGATAATGTACATAGATAGGTCATCAACAATCGATCAAAGCGATGAGATAAGAAGGACAGGAGCAGCAGTAGTACGATTGAGGGAAGACTGGACGTACGTTCCAGTAAAGTGTGTCCAATTACCACAACACTATTCAGCGCAAGCAGCAGAACTAGTAGCACTCATTTTGGCCTTAGAAGAAAGCAAGGAGAAAAGAGTGACTATATACTCTGACAGTGCATATGTTACATCAAGAGTACATTCAGGATTAATATAATGGCAAAGAAGAGGATTCAGAAGAGCAGACGGTACCCCGGTACAACATGCTCTCCTACTGGCTGAACTAATTGAAGTAATTAATTACCCGGAAGAGGTAGCACTGGTAAAGTGTCAGGCCCATACTAATGGTGACGACCCAATATCAAGAAGTAACGAAACAGCAGACGCACATGCTATATATGCTGCGTACTTTGGCGAGACATGGACCCTCCCAGAAAAACAAAAAGATAAGGGGGGGTCGGGGGGCAAGACAGGTGTTGATGAAGGATGGGTACACACACATCTCAGAGAGACAGATTATGCAACTGCAGGCAGCAGCACCAATGGCAGAGAAGGAACTATGGGTCAAAAGAGGATGCACCATGTCCCCCACAGATGCATTATGGCGACAGAATAATACAGGAAATGTTGTGATTCCCCTGGCCCTATTGAAAACAGCTCTGACCCAATTACACTGTCCCACGCATACAGGGAAAGAAGTAATTGCTGCACGGATAAAAGAATCATGGTTCTGCCCCGAGCTAAACTCACATGTTGCAAATTTCATTAGCAACTGCCTCACATGTCAGCAATTTATGGCCGGTCACACGCTGCAAGTGATCAAATGTACAATACCGCGGCCTGAAGGACCCTTCCTGCACCTACACATTGACTACGTTGACATGATCAATGTATGTCAAGGTTACAGATACACGATTGTAGTAGTGTTCCCATTTTCAAGGTGGATCAAGGCTGGTCCATGCTCTCCTGCAGATGCGTTCGGAGCAGCCAAATTCCTGGTGAGGGAGGTGTTCCCGAGGTGGGGAGTATGCGAGGTGCTGCGGTTAGGCAATGGCCCACACTTTGCCAATGAACTGTTCCAGCACATAACTGCCCTCTTGGGAATTAAACATAAGTTTGCATGTGCATATCACCTGCAAGAAAATGGCGTCTGCAAACGCCTCAATGCCTCCTAAAAGAAGAAATAGCAAAGTTCCAACAGCCAACCAAAAAGAGTTGGCTGTACTGCCTCCCTTTGGCCTTGTTTGAGTTGAGAAACAGGCCAGGGTCGGACCACCACCTCACACCCCACGAGGTGGTGACCGGACGCCAAATTCACAAGTATGTCTCTTCCTTGGTTACTAGTGCCGCTTTTAACTCTCAACAGATCCAACGGACACAAGGTGGGTCGAAGAACAATCAACAAGGAGAAGCAACCAACGAGGAACAGGAACAAACTGCACAGTGGACAGTGAAAGAGGGGGACCAGGTTCTCCTGAAGAATTACTGTCGAACATGGCATAATCCTAGATTCACAGGTCCACACTTGGTGGAAAGAATAGCCCCTAGAGCAATAAAATTAAAGGGTAGGGACGTGTGGACACACATCCACAACATCAAGCCCTACAAAGCACAGACCCTCCCTCACCTCAGCGAAGGAGCCAACGCTTCAGCAACAACAACTGACAACAACAACGACACAGTACAGACACTGGATACCCCAAAGGACATAAACGACCAACCACCCATAGCCCACCCTATGATCACGAGATCCCAGGCAAAGCAAAATAAGTTAGCTAAAATTTAACTCCCACCAGCCACCAGTTAATGAAGAACATTGTCAAAACAATCTGCAATATACACCACACTGTGTAAACGTGTGCATGCTCTCTTCTCTTTTTGTCTCGCACATGCAGGTACTGCGTATTGCTATTGTGTATGTAATAAAAAGAAAAGGAAAATACGTCACTGAAACATACATCACTGCCCAGGGGTAAATGCTACCCGTGGACGATAACACCCCAGAAGCACTGTCACACCAGTTTGTATACATTATAAAAAGGCCAAATGCTTAAGACGAAGGAGAATACGAGTATATTATAGCACGTTCCTTATGATAATAGCACAATCATTCCCACATCTCCATGCAGCATTACCTGCCCTAAGAGAGAGGGCGGTAAGGAAAGCGTGGGAACAGCTTTTAGCCTGGGCATTTAACAATTACTTGATACGCAGGGCTTGAATAAAAGTACTAACAATAATAACGCATATTTTGAGAGATTTTCAGGCGGGCACCTATATCATCTAAAGTAAAGTAGCTGCAGGACCGCTGCAAAGGTAAGAGAGACATGCCAGTGGTATTAGCAACTGTAATAAAAATGTTAGGGATATTTTTCACCACTGGTCTGATTACTGCCGCTGTCTGGCAGGCCTACTATGCTTTCTATGTGATGGCATCTTGCTCTACTAACATTTCCCCTATCATGGCTGCAAGGAGCACGGTGTCAGGTGGTACAAGTAGTACAGGGCAAAACATAAAGAGGTATAAAACGTAATGTTTCTATTGATGTACATGGGGTGGACACATACCTTACAGAATACACACACATTTCCAACAACATGCGGTTCAAGCACATGTCCAAAATAGGTAAGGACACCACAAAGGACAAATGCTATGTGTGCTCGTTGATCCCATATGCCATGAGCGCCTCAAGACCGTTTGTGGCAACTGAAGTACCTGCAACAGCTGCTGAATGCTTGTTATATCTAGCATTGTTCCAAACACGCATACGATTTCAAGGGAAAAGAGCAACACTGAGATGGAAATCAAGGTCAACATACCCCTATGAAGATAACTTCATCAAAACACTACCAATGTATGACGAATCGTGGCAGCAGACCAAAGGGCTGAAATACATAACATATGGACCCGACAAAGGAGAGACAGAAGAAGTTACACTGGATTACCTACCATGCGAGTGGTACGCAAAAGAAGTTGCTGGTGAACCAGGATGCTGGGAAAGGGCACTAATATTAATATATGGCAAGGTATACACGAAAGGAGGATGGGTGGACGGAGTTGTAGGAAGTAAAATATTGCCTTTGGCAAAGTCACCAGTAATGACCGTTCAAAAAGAAAACGACAAATGCTACAAGGAATGGACAAAGAGTGCATCACTGGTGACATGGCTAGATAAAGAGGAGGAACCCATAACAATACTCCCACTCACAGCACCAACACTGTGTTACCAGCATGATGGAGAAGTTGATGTTGGAGCAAATGAAGGGTGTAAGAGAATGATAAAGATTCCTGAGGGGGGTGCAGGAACAGCAGTTCTGATGGACCACTATTGGGCCTGTGGAGCGAAGGCATACAACAGCTTACCACCATTGTGGAATGGAGTTTGCACTATGGTACACATCAACGTACCATCACTGGTAGTACCGCAAAACCATGCAACATGGAGAACTTCCCTAAAATGAGCGAAGGGAATAAAAGGAAGAAAAGGTCACTGAAGATGGGAGGAAGCAAGCAACGGAACGACACTACCCACCTATCCAGAGTAAAAATACAAGGAGAACCACTGACGGGAAACTACTTGTGGGGAAAATCAGAAGCAGTTCTGAGTGACATTCCACCAGCACACAGGCTATTTAGCAGAGCGGCAATGTTCTTTTCCTCCATCGTACACCCAGGGGTGCAGGCATATGCAAATGCAAAGTGGCTTCAGATAACAAGATGGGAGCTAATGATGACAATCAACTCCACAGTTAACGGATTCAACGCGATAAAGGAAGAACTAAGGGCGATCAGGATGGTGGCCCTACAGAACAGATATGTGCTGGACCTCCTGACAGCAATGGAAGGAAGTGTTTCCGCACAAATTGGGAGCTCGTGTTGCACGTTTATTCCTGCCAATGACGAAGATAACGGTACGTTATCCGAGGCATTATCACAGCTGGCTAAGATGCATGCCAAAATGGAAGAAGAGGCAAAGGGAGTGAAGAAGGATGGTAGCTGGTTTTCTTACATCTGGTCCTGGATGCCATCATGGCTCTCAGATGGCCTCAAGGTTGTGGCAGGATGCATAATATTAGGAATGGCTTTTCTGATGAGGATGAAGGTATGGAAGGAAAGATCAAAGCGTACTGCTGAAGAAATGATCGGCATGCACGTCCTAATGCCAGTTGAAGACGACCAACACACAAACGTCATTATTAAGGAACGTGAACGGCTGCGCCAGCAGATAGTAGAAGCAGATTTATATCCACCATCGATAAAGGTTGAGAACCCAAGGAACCCGAAAAGCTACGTTGGAAAATGGGTTTATTGCAAACCGGGTGGCGATGTGTTTATATGTACTGGTCATTTGAAGATCATGTGGACCGATAAGGACACTTGGCAGGAATAACGAAGGTATGGCGAGTACGAGGAGACAAGAGAGTGGATATTTTTGTGGTTGACAAGTCGACCAGAGGGGGGACTGAAGAGGGAAAATGGGATGATCCCTTCTCCCGATTCTCATCCAGACCATGGCCTAGGACGTCACGACCCAAGCACCCATTGCGAGAGGAATTCAACTCGCTCACACGAGCGATCCTCTGTGGCCATGCCCCAAACAGCCAGGGAATCTGTCCGTCAATCAAACCATGTGCTGGAACCTCAGGTGGAGCTGACATCGACCATATGGATCAACTCGATTAGACAGCAATCATAAAATACCGCCATTGTTAGAGATACCATGATGACATAGCCAGCAGACAAGAACACACGTGCCACCAAGCACATTGGTCATACACACACCAATCCACGCAAAGAACATACTCAGTGCTATGACGTAGAGGACCACTTACACTCACACATGCATCGTTGTTATTTTCCACATAGGCCAACTACAGCACCGCAGAAACGCAAGACACCAGAAGAGCTTGTGTACATGCTTACAGGCGCTTCCTCGCCACTAAAACCATGAAGATGTAACCCTGTATATGGACTAATGCATATGAATCTCTGTCGCCCCTCGCGACCCCCATATTATGGATTATGTACCGCCGCCCATAAGCCAGGCCAAGGTAGGCCGCAAAGCCAGAGTCATCTTGGGAACTTGGGAAAGCCAGAGCCATCTTGGGATCTTGGAAACTACAAACCATTGCATTGGCACTGAGCGTTTCAGCAGGTATCGGAATGTCCACACGCCTACCGTGAGCGCGGCACAATGAAGACTTCAAGCTGCAGTCACACATCGTGCATCTAGAGCTACAAGTAAGTCAGGCAGAACAAACAGCGTGCACCGCCACTACACAGTGAGTCAATTTAAAAATAGAAGCTAGGATTGAAGCATCCAATACTCATACAATAATTCACAATAATATGCAGAGTTGAATCACTGATGACAACGTGTTGAATTGTTGAAACCACCAGTAGAAAAACAAAGCCTGAGCTAACAAACGATGTCACAAGTGGAAGTCACAACATTGAATCTACCATCACTGTGAAGACGGTGAGCAGAACTATATACTTTTACAATGCAGATGAAATAACCGTGTAGTGGGACCCAGCGCTTCTTCTGAGCGAATGTGTCCCACTCACGGTTTTAGACATATAGACCCATGACAAGTTTTTGAAAAATATATTTCTCTACTAGGTATCAGCTTAACACACTGCTGAAACTTTGAAAATCTAATAAGACATTAGATCCCACTGAATTCTTTCCAGTCACTATTGGATACTACAAGGACACAGGTCAGTTCGTTGTTTCTAAATACCAAGTAGTCACATACTAAACTACACAGAAATTCTAAATTTAAGCATAAGGCTTATATGACTTTACTTTATTTATTTTCAGGAGAGTCAAAGCTTGAAAACTGTACCTGAAGAAGGGCTAGTCCCAAAACGTGTCGTACATATGTTTTGTGACAAATTGAATCACATGTTTTTGAACAATGTTAATGAAGTGAACCTTTATGTTCTCATAAAATGATGACTAATTGTTGACATTGTTTACTTTCTAAATACTTAATGTATTCACCTTATCTCTTAAATATTTTCTGTTGTAATTTAAAAGTGAAGGTTTGAAGACATACATGATCAAATCATACCAGTTTTCTATCTTGAATTAAAGTGTCAAATTATTTATTTCATGAAGTAATTTCTTTATTGCAATTACTGACTACGGTCAGACAAAAGTGTGCCCTGTGTCTGTCCGCCAGGTTAGTGGTGGACCACCCCTTTCCTACTTTGGTATGGTCTTGTAGCCGAGACCTACATAGGAACACCTGAATTATATTACCCCAA
This sequence comes from Ambystoma mexicanum, assembly GCF_040938575.1. Classification (NCBI taxonomy): domain Eukaryota; kingdom Metazoa; phylum Chordata; class Amphibia; order Caudata; family Ambystomatidae; genus Ambystoma; species Ambystoma mexicanum. The sequence continues at coordinate 544,854,840 of NC_090923.1, read as the reverse complement.
AGAGAAGGTTTTTTGAATTAGTGATATCTAGCAAATTTAGAGTGCACCTCTACACTGTATGTTTATCTTTGTGTTGAGGCTATCCCAATCTTAGAGGTCGCACCAACGAATCGACACTCGCAGGTATGTCATTTTCAAAAATGGAATCCTTAACTAGTAATAGAGCTGAAACATTAGGTTTCACTGATGAAGAAGCATTGAGAATTTTGAATTTAATCAAATCAACTGACCGTGACCTTGGTACTACTAACAAACTGGAAGAACTAGTGACGCAACTAGAACGGCTAATTAGAAGAGAAATAAGTCAAAAACTGCATGCTACCACTCTACCCCAATACTATAGAGCCCAGCGGATTCCAAGAGGGTTGCGTATTGACATAGAACCCACACTTTGTCAAGATAACCCTGAATTTGTTAAAAGATGGAGAAAGATTCTTAACAAATGTTCATTATATCTGATTATCCTCACAATAGAAGAACTCTCAAAATCTCTTGAATCCATTGACGGTGAATTAGAACCAGATGACTTACAAATCTGAACTTCTGTTTCAAACATTTGAAACATGTGATGCTTTTGATAGACCAGCTAGTTTACAAATCTGCAAACTTTGTGTAGGACTTAGACTGTTACAGGTCCACAATAGCACTGAGTCATTGAAGTTCATAAGCTTCATATATTTTTCTCACGGGTTATGTGATGCATTTGAAGAATACTATGCACTGAAGACCATTTTAAGTTTTGGATTTCATTATATGTCTTTATTAACAATGTTGTAAATTGCCAAAATGTTTTCTGTTTTCTCTTAATACAAATAATGTATATCCACAGCCCCTGACGTGTGTGTTTTTGTTTTTCCTTTCTGGAGCAACTTAATGGGCAATTAACTTAGGGATTCAGTCCATTAGTATCACTGTGAATGTTTCCCCAATATAACTTTATATGTGTTGTTTCATTCATTGACAACAATTGGTGTGAACTTTCAAAGTAGCAGCACTACCTTCTTTTGATGGTAAATTAGAAATCATCAAAACTCAGTTGTCATCTTTTATCACAAAGGAAGAATTAACCTTGTTACTTGAAGAGACAAACTCAAAATTGGACACCTACAAAAACGAATTAGAATCTAAGAAAATTCGTAAATTTAGGCGAGAAACTCTCGACTATAAACTGGACATTGTATATAGTTGGAAAGAATACTACCATCAAAGAGATCAATCTAAAACAGGAGGTCCTCCACATCCAAGAAATAAAAGGCCTCAAAATCCAGAAAATACATCATCAGATGCTTCAAGTGGAGAAGCCGACACTTGAGCACCGGAACAAACCACAAATCTTGTAATAGACTCACAAATGCCAAGCACATCAAGTACAACTCCATCGATTCCGGCGTCTTTTTTAGAACGGGCGCACCTCGAAGAGGCAAAAAGAAAAAACTTTCCCAGGAAAGAGACACTTTGTCCAAAGAAAACTTAGTGATCAACTTCTCAAATCACACTTTGACTAAATTTGAAAAACTGACATTACAAAAAGGTCTGTCATTTGTACCTCAATATAACATACCCTCCTGAAAGAGAAAATCAGTTTTTTCAAACTAGCATGGAAAATGAAATTAAAAGCATTTTTTTAATCTGATCAAATAGAAGAAACACAGACAACTGAATCAGGATATGTTGAAATTAGACCAACAAGTACCTTCATACCTCAAATACAAAACACTATTTTAGATTCATTTCGAAAACAAGTGGTAAATGATCTATCTAAAATTAATTTTCAGAAAACATCTCAAAGGAATTTCTCACATAGAGAACAACAAGTGTTGGACCGTCTTTGGAGCAATCCAGAACTAACAATAAAACCAGCCGACAAAGGCAGAGCACTTGTCCTAATGGACACAACGAAATATAAAATAGAGATCAAAAACCAACTACGTGACTCAGACACATACTTAGAGGTCTTCACAGACCCAACGGAAGCGGTGCAAGGTATTATTGCATCAGTTCTAGAAGAAGCGGAAACAGAAGGTTTCATCAATCATCAGACAAAACAATTCCTTACAAACTTACACCCATTTATGCCTGTAATTTATACGCTTCCTAAAATACACAAGAATCCACTACACCCACCGGGGAGACCGATTATAGCAGCAACCAACAGTTTGCTAGAACCTCTAGCACAATACAATGACAGAGTGGTGCAACCATTAACATGGAAATTCACAACATATATCAAAGATACAAATGAATTTCTAATGAAACTGCAGAAGATCCAATTTAATGAAGAAACTGATGTTCTATTTACTATGGACGTAACAAGCCTCTACACAAACATCACACATCAAGGAGGTCTTGAAGCCATGGAATGGCTGCTACTTAATACATCCGAAGCATGTCCTGCTGACCACCTTTTTATTTTGAAATTATTAAAGATTGTGTTAAATAACAACTTTTTCATGTTTGAGAAAAGATATTTTGTTCAGATTTCCGGCACCTCAATGGGGGCATCAATGGCCCCGACTTATGCTAACACATATATAGCATACTTGGAGGAAAAAAAATTGATCAACAACAACAGATGGAATAAACATCTAAAACTTTTGTGAGATACATTGATGATCTGTTTGGGATCTGGGAAGGTACACTTGAAGAACTTAAAGAATTCTTTACATTCATGGATACAATGGCCCCGAGGATTAAATTCACTTCAAATGTGAGCAAGACATCAGTTGACTTCCTAGATGCAAGAGTCTATATGAAAGATGGGAATTTACTTACAACGATTTTCACTAAAGAAACAGTCTGTTGCACGCAAGAAGTTTCCACCCAAGAAACACGATTTCAAGTATTCCACTGAGCCAATTTCTAAGATACCGCAGAATTATCTCAGAAGAAAATGACTACATGAATAAGTCCCAAGATTTAGCCAAGAAATTTGAACAAAGAGGATATGACCGGACAACAGTGGACAAATGCGCAATCAAAGCCACAAAGATCCAAAGACAGGAAGTGCTCAAACCTAAAGAAAAGAAGAAATCAGAAAACCTGGTGTTTGTGACAACCTACTCTAATCAAAGTAATAAAATCAACAGTATTGTTAATAAACATTGGAAAATCCTGACATTGGACCCAACTCTGGCAAAACTTTTTCCAACTCCACCACTGTTCGCATACAGCAAACGTAGGTCAGTAAGAGATAACTTGATCAAAGCGGACTTTTCAGCAAGAATAATTACTTATCAGAACTTCAAGGGCATTCTCACATGCAATAATTGCAATAATTGCAATATCCTGATAAAAGGAGAATACTTGAATCACCCCCATAGGGGATACAAGATCAAACTACACCACACATCAACGTGTGATACTAAGAACATTATTTACAGCATCAAATGTCCCTGTGGGATGTTCTATGTAGGGATGACAACGTGAAAAGCGAAAACACGCTGGTCTGAACATAAGTCCAATATCAGGCTAAAAAATGACCGTTCACCAGTAGCACAACACTTCCTAAAAGAATCTTACACAATTGCCCAAATTAAATTTGTCCTTTTGGAACAGGTAACACTGTCAGGAAGAGTGGGTAATATGGCAAAAACTCTGTTACAACGTGAACTATACTGGATCGCCAAATTGGAGGTTATGCACCCGAAAGGAATGAACGTTGACTGGGATATGAGCTGTCATCTGTGAATGAATAGTAAGTATACATTGTAAAATACGAGTGACTTCCCGGTAGAAACACTCCTTTGGAATTTGAAAACTTCTAAACAGACTATTACATCCGAAATTAACACACAGAAGTCTTTGGAAAAGGAGCACCTTTCCTGGCGGTTGATCACATTACATAAAGATCAATATTTTTAAACTACGGATGTATTCTGCCAACAAACAAAGAATGAGAAACCAAACATTTAAAATAGCCTTTCCCTTCATCCTCGTTTCTCTAACATAGGCAGCTAACAATGTAAGATGATAATAACTCATGGAGTTGCATCATTACCAACGACACTCCAAAATGGCGCCCTGCACAGACACTAAGCACAACTGAGATGTCAATTACCCATCAACCCTCACAGTTGCCCAGACAACAGCATTACTGTGATCTACACGAACAGTAAAACACTTGCGCTCTCATCTCAGGACACGAGGAAACTATTCCTACGGATCTTGGGAACTACGAACCATCGCATTGGCACTGAGCGGTTTCAGCAGGTATCGGAACATCCACACGCCTACCGCGAGCGTGGCACAATGAAGACTTCAAGCTGCAGTCACAGATCGTGCATCTAGAGCTACAAGTAAGTTATTTCATGAAGTAATTTCTTTATTGCAAAACTGACTCCGGTCAGACAAAAGTGTGCCCTGTGTCTGTCTGCCAGGTTAGTGGTGGACCATCCCTTTTCCTATGCAAAGCCAGAGTCCCCAGGCCGGAGCAGCTCAGACAAAGCTGCAAGGTGATGATCACGCAGAACGAGCCCCGACGAGAGCCCACAGGCAAGACTGCAATGTTGTAATCTATGTGCCGCGCTCCCCGCTCCAAGGTTACACCTGCCACTGCCAAATGCTCCTCAGAGCCGAAATACAAATCAAATGCTCATAATTCTGCTCCAGCTACGGTCTCACAACACGTGACCAGGCCGACCTGATACGATGCCAAGCCCCTTGGACCAGAGAAGCGCTGGGGTCTCACGTCTGGGACAAAGACTGCCACAATGAAGTGACAAATTGGACACTGACAGCGATGGGAAAGACATGCACACCAGCTAATAGTCAGACCTGTCCATTGTCCGCCAATGACACATAGGGCCTCATTACACGATGGCGGTAGGGATTTACCGGTAAAATACCGGTACCGGTAAATCCCTACCGCCTTACTACGAGGTCCCTTTGCGGGTTGGGGGATTTAACACCTGCTTTTTGCAGGCGTTAAAATCCAACCCGCTAAGGGACCTCGGAGCTAATTACGGCACCGCAAAATTGCGGTGCCGTAATTAGCGCCTTCCCCATTCCCATAGAGCCCTATGGGGCAGAAATGGGAATGGGGAAGGGCAATGGCGGAAGGGGGATTTACCGCCCCTCCAACCTTGGAATGGGGCGGTAAATCCCATTTCCGCCAAGGCGGTGCCGGTATTTTACCGGCATGAGCCATGGCGCTAATAGCGCCATGGCTCACCGCCTACCGTGTAATGAGGCCCATAGTCATACTTTGTTGGCAACAGCAAGTACACCGCGAGCTGGGAACAGCGATGGTCCCAGACTTGGGGGCTCGCGGGTGGACCAATCAGAATACAAGGGGCTCACCATTGACGCCATTATAGTTTAGCCAATCACTAATTGTCCCCTTGTAACACTTCTCTTGTAGCAATTATTAGGGACGCCCCAAATGTACCACCTGACCCTTCCTCCACCACTAACAATCTTCCCTGTATGTATCTATACTGACCCTACCACTCGGGGAGCCATCCTGAGATGGCGTTAGGTTTTGGGGCTAGTTTTCCCAGGTGACGCACGTAGCCGTGTCATACAGCTAGAAAAAGGGCCTGCGAACCCACCATGAACGAGTGTTCTTCCAGATGCCTATGACCTAAGAGCTCATCCCTGTCTGTTTTGTGCAATAAACAGCAGTAACTCTTTGCTCTTGTGTGTGCCTTATACTCCTTTGGGATGCGGGAGGATTTGGGGCCTCCCCAACACCAGTGGTCCGCAGACGGCCCTGCCGGCCCCCAGAAAATTACCTCGACAGAGTATGCGGTTTTGTTCCAGTTCGGCAGTAGGTGTCATCTACTTATGAAGATCTGTAGTGAAGATGCTTGCAGTTGAAGGAAGAGGTTTTAAGACAGTGAGTGAAATAAGGAGCTTCTTGTTCTAGCCGGGCCGTGACACACTCAACCTGTGCAGTGTGAAAGTGAACTGATTTGAGGCTGCAGTAAAGAAGTTTGGGAGAAGCAGCCATGTTGTTCTAGGCAAGGAGCAGTGTTTAGATGGCTTTGAACAGGGCTCTCTGCATTTTGAACTCAATGCTTGGGAAAGGCCGAATCGTAAGTACCACCAGGGTAGGTTCAACAGTTGGTTCTACTGTGAAGAGTCTGGGTGCTGGATCCGGATTTCTGCTGGATCAGTTAGGAGCTGTGGATGGTAAGGATCATCAGGGTCAGTTTGATGGTTGGTTTGATGGCGAACATGCTGGACACTGGATACACAGTGCTGATTCGAGCGACTCTATGTGGCATACAATGGTCAGCGCTCAATGAGCCACTAGGGTCATGCCCATGGCAATTGGCAGCAAAGATGTTTGCGGTTTGATCAGTGGTTCAAAGGTTGCAGATGCAATTATGAGCATGTAGTTTGTGCAGAGGCAAAGAAAAACCTGGCTAACGCGGTGGGCGGTCAACAGATTCGAACATGCAGGACGGTGGTTTGATGAGGTAGTGCACCAACAGCAGCTTCATGGGGCGTGTAGTTCTGAAGGCATTGAGCGGTCTCGAATTACAGCTCTAATTGGTTCCATGTTATGAATGCAAGTTTCCTGGCTGTCTTGTTCCTCTGGTCTCAAGAATAACGTCTGGACCTTGTTTTTGTCCTTCCAACACTAGGGATACTGTTCAACAAGTTCAGGAGTCCTACAATGTGGTGAGGTCATGGGTACTGTTTTGGCTGGAAGAGAGGCAGGTCTTATCAGCATGTTATCACCAATGGCTGTTTGGTATGGTTAGAGGACAGTGCTCGCATCTGCAATGGGCGGTCAATCTTCATCCCACTGGCAGAGGACCTTTGAGAGATCAACTCTCCGAACAGAGGTGAAATTAATTCTTCCTCAGGTTTATGTTCAAGAGTGAATCAAAGAAGTGGCAGGAAACCCCTTCTCTTAAAGGTAAACACCTCAGGTGATTGGACTAAAGCTAGCCTGCCTTAGTGGTCCAATCACTGTTTGTGAAATCAGTTGACTTTGCCCTTCTGACATCAAACCCAAAGTGCTTTGCTCGAGAAGAGGAGGGGACAGGAAGGAGAGAGAGGGGGAGAGAAAAGCATGATGGTGCAAGTCGTCCTCCACTGTACAAAGTCCTCCTGTATGCTCTAACCCCATCCCTTTTTGTTCTCACTAGGATAAAAAGACATTTAGAAAGGAAGCAGCCTGTTGTAAGGATACTCCCTTTGAATGGGTGTGCTCCGTTGATGCCTTGGTTCAGCATAGCTGACTGTGGTGCAGTTGTCTCTGGGTGAGGGTGTTCTCTTCCCTCAATAAGAGATCAAAGAAGAGTCATGGCCTTTCTGGTTCCTGTCCTGGCCACAATACACACCTTCGATAGCTGAGCTGGCTCACAGGAGCTGACACACGTCTGATATCAACTTGAATGTGGCTGCAATAATCCTGAGTAGTACCTTGCCTTAACCTATACATAGCTTATCTTTAGAGTTTACCATGACACCAGCCTGGGCTACTTGTGATCCTCATCGTTTTGGTACAGGGGTGCATATCTTAAATTCATCCCCTGTGCTGCAGATACTTGGCTGTCTCTGCAGCTGTCAAATCGGCACCTGCAAAGTCTAAACCTGCTCACTGATACTGGTACAGCAAGCGCTGCAGAACAAGATACTGATATAGAAAGGCACAGATACACATGATGCTTTTGCTGTTGAGCACCTGAAAGGGAGATCTCATCAGCAGATTCAATTACCTGCATCATTTTATTAAGTAATAAAAACAAAAAAGGCAGGGCTTTTACACACTTGTCAAATGGCAATCTGTCCCACAGTCCCACATTGAGTCCCCATGCCAATACTGTGTATCCCATACTGTACTCACTAAAGCACGTTTGCATCCCTGTGCATGGTCAAATTCTAATTTAAACACTAATAACTAAACTTTATGCAAAACTTGCCTTAATAAAATGCAACCTAGACCGATCCATGTTACAAAACTGCTTGACCATATATTGAATCCCACATGTGGAGCTCACAGTTCTATTTTGTCCAACTTAATGGTTGCATTTCATTTCATTACAATCCAGCCAGGGAACTCTAATTCCAATGTCACCTCCAGAGACTTACTACTGTCTTGGAACACTGTTCTCTATGTAGGTGAGCTCGATTGGAGTCGAAAGTCATGCATTGACATTGTATAGTCGGATTTTATTCTTGCTTACTGAGTGATTTATCATCTCTATTTCATCTACAGATGCTCAATGCTTCCATGGCAAGCAATCTCTCTTTTAGTGAGGTCAATCAAACCACACATCTACCACACATGGAATTGCCAATGGCTGTAAATAAAGAAATACCCGCTGCTGACTAAATGAAAAAAATCCACATATCTATAAACACAATACAATTATTTGGTTTTAGGACATTTTGGGCCTCATGGTTGGGCGGAGTGGTAAAAATGCAGCTGTAATGTTATTACCACCACATTACGGCTCCGCCCAATCCCGGGTTTGGGCAGAACGTTGGGAGAGTCACCTGCAGCTTTAAGCTGGAGACAAATCTGTCGACTTTCCGCCCATTTTGGGCGTATTTACTGCAGCGCAATTTGCACCATGGTAAATGTGCCAAAAATGCCCCATGAGTCCTATGGACTCTGAATAAAATAGCGCCTGGCCGAGTTGCAGTAATGCTATTTGCATTGGGCCGTATCCCGGAGGATTTACTGCAGGGATACCGCTCAACTTGTGATGACTCCCCCTTTGTATCTGTTTCTTTTACTCTTCTAGTCAGTTGTCCTTCAAGTGCACTTACTGTTGCCGTGTTGTAGATGACTGCAATCACTGCCCTCATTCTCGTCAGCTGTTCGGCCTACTGTGCCTTTTTGAGCCAGGAGATGTGAACATCTTTGCCCTAACACATCGTTGGTGTGTCTCAGAAAACACCATAGGTACACATCCTACCGCCTCTTAGATGTACAGCAAAATTCTTTTTAAATATTTAAAAATGTTTTTTTTTAATTAAGCATCATCTAAATTGTATTAAATGTCTATTTTGTATGGTACACAGGGTACAAGGCGTAGATTTCTCATTAAAATGTCCATCTCATAATGACCTTCGTGACTTTACCATAGTCTTACTAGTATTATTAATTTAAAAGCATGTTTGCTTGTAATACCCGTCTGCTTCATTTCTAATTATATTTTTTCAAAACTGGTCCACTTTCCTTTACTCTATTCCTTGTCTTGTTCCTACTAAAGTATCTTTTTTTGCATGCAATAATCATGCATTCAAATGAACATGGCCCTTGCTATTGTTATTAATGAGTGGCATAGTAGCGACCATATTACTAAATGCTGATCTTGTGCTTATTTTTCTAATTAACTGTCTTTATTTCAATTCGCTTTATCATGAGCCTCTGGGTTTGAATTGGCACTAATGATAATAATGTGGTATAAGTGCTTTACATAGAACACATCTTCATACAATATGACCCAACCAAAGTTGTTACTCATTTGTCTGCCTCAGAAGGTTGAAAGTTTGAGTTGGCCTTGCCGGGATTGAAACCTGAAACCTGTAGATCACACACAGATCACAGCAGCGAGTGCTGCTTTTCTACCTCAATAATCTCTTTTATTAAATGAGAATCTCGAAAGAAAATGCAAAATATGTTTATTTGTAATCCTTTACTGAAATGTTCTCAATAAAAGTTTGTTACAGCGATTTAGTTTCATTTTTTCCTTGTTGTCTTAAACAACTATTAGGCCTATAACCTAACAAACATTCTTCAAAGTGTATCCAATGCGTCTATTCTGGCAATTCCATTCATCACTTTGCTGTATATGTTTACTAAACATTGTCATCAGTGATGTCATCGATGATGTCATCATTGTGGTCATAGGCTGCACAACAGGGGAGAGAAGTTAAGGTGCCTTTAGCTGAATTTCTGGGGTTTTGATGCATTGAGTTCTCAATTTAACGCCCCTGCAACTAAAGTGTTTTCCTTGAATTTCAAGGATTTTAATATTCCATAAATGTATTTCTGCACATGGCCGTGCCCACTGTATATTTTAGAACACTGCCAGACCACTAGCCACAGCCTTTGGCCATGGCTGGTGGGCACGGCCAAACCACTAGCCATGGCATTTGGCCATGGCACACTATATTTTAAAACACTTGCAACCCATCGCTCAAACACGTTCATCAATCAGAAACTGATTTTTATATTTTTTTACAGTGGTATTGTTATGCATAAAAGATTGCAGACTTTGAGAGCACAGTGTTTTTTGGCAATGTGCCGTGTGAGAAACCTGAGGGGCTCCTACATCTCTTGGAGCCTCTTCTCAGGTGGCCAGGGAAAGACCATTGCTTTTGGTTCCTGACCCTGGGGTTGGAGAAGCGAGGATCACCTGGGTAGAGGGTCCTTGGGAATTGGGGACGAGATGTCCTCAGGTGAGATGCAGCATTCCGCATTTCCCTTTTAGAAAGAATACTCTGTCTCAGAAGCAATTATGGGATGGGATATTGTTATCTCCATCCCACTGACCAAGGTAATGACAAGAGATATCAGCAACCCAGAAGCATCAGAAAGAGGGTGGAAAGGAGAAGAGTTAAGGGTGAGCTAGGTGAGACATGGCATCCCCCTTTCTCTATTGAAGACCACTCTAACCCTTCCCCGGCCTTTAGGGGCTACTGGGAAACATCTCCCCTCATTTCACCATACTTTACCACTGACGGTAATGGGACGAGGAAGAGGGGACTAAGAGTAATGAACACTAAAACCTCATTAAACCACACTATTACCGGGATGAGGAAGATGCCTGCAGAGTGCTTTGAAGGTCAGGCATGTCCTTTGAACTGTAGTCTGGCAAGCCCACTTGAGAGTCCACACCTGCAACCTGTCAAGTGGTTGCAGGTGTGGACTCAGGTGTATAAAGGGAGTCTAAAGAAGCAGCAAAGAGATCAACTGGGAGGTATGTGTTGGAGAGACCAACAGGGGAACCCTTCTTGTGAGAAGGCAGCTGTGGTGGGTCCTGAGGAGAAGCCAGGATGCCAGCAGATGTCCAAGAGATCCTGTGGAGCCCAGAGCGAGGCAGGCCATTAGGCTGAAAGCAGCTGGAGCTGCGAGAAAGAGAGAAGGAAGAAAGAACGCTGTCTGCGTCTGTGGAGAAGGAGCAGAGCCACCGGCGTGTGGAAGGAAGCACCCGGAGTGCGAGCAGGGCTCCCAGAGACCAGCCTGCCAGCCTGTGAAGCCAACAGGCAGCAGAATAGGAGAGGAATGCTGAATACCGGTGAGTGTAAGGGAAGGTCCCTTGGAGCCGGGGCACTCCTAGGGGTCTGCACATATATAACAAAGTGCTGTTTGAAGTATATTGAATCCAAACTGAATGAAAACTTGAAGCAAAGCTAAATCATGCACATTGAATCCCGAACTGAATGAAAACATGAAATCAAGCTAAATTGCGCATATTGAATAGCGAATTGAATTAAACTTTATGGGCAAACGTTAATAACTGATGAAAGCCAAAAGGGAAAGTGCCCATTTGAAAGCAGCCTACTGAAAAGAGTGAAAGCGTAAAGAGTGTGACAGAAAGGTGGGGAATAAATAAAACCACCTCCAAGTGAACTTTATAAATGAATACAGTGTGGCAAGGCCAAAGACTGGTATAAGACCTGACACACATAAAGGCAAGCCAAGAGGGAAACCAGGAGAAGCCAGGAGAGTCTGAACCTGCACATAAAGCCAAGTAACCGACCAACAAACAGTGAATGTGAATCTGTACACAGGGGCAAATACAGAAGAACCTGTGTGGGCTGAATAGTTTAGGGTTTCTGGTTGTGCGACCTGTGATGGGTGAACTGTGTGGTCTGACAACTGCGCCTAGACCAGGGAACCCTAAATTGTGAATTCCAAAGACATTGTGAAATAAACCAAGAAGGAAGACTGTGAGTAAGCTGGTGATGCAATCCAGGAGAAGGGTCAAGTTGACCAGGTGTTGAAATTTGGAAGATTGAAACAAGTACAAGTTGCCTCTGTGAAGTGTTGGGTAAAGGGAATCCTGAGACTTGATGAACTGCAAATACTCTCCTGAGGACTGAGCCTCTAAGACCGCTTTTTTGTTTGAACTGTGTTGCCTTGAACTTGGGGGAAGAGAAGGGAACCCTGAGGATTGTGCGCATCTATATTACCTTGAACTTGGGAAAGGTAATATTAGACTTTTGTGGAACTTTCTTGAACTTGGGGAAAGGTAGCTGCAGAGGAAGCTAAAAGCTTAAATAAAAACAGAACTTTGTCTTAATCACCATTTCTTTTATTGACATCCCTGCACGTTGTTTAGCTTTAGTTGTGAGGGGAAGGATAGGTTTTGGACACATACAGACTTTTAGGTTGAACTCTTTGACTCAAACTTTCCTTATTTTCATTCAGGTAGGGAAACCCCACATTAGCATAGGGCAAGTTAGGCCTTCAGGGTATTTTGTGGTAGTGTATTACATGACAATAGTTATTAATGATCTATTGAGCTAATTAGAAACTTGAGACTGTATGCACAAGGATTCGCTTACTTAGGTCACTATGGGCCTCATTACGACTTCGGCGGTAGCCAAGCCGATATTGGCGGCATGGCTGCCGCCGAAATCGTATCCGGGTTCCCAGAATGGGGAATTACCGGGCCATTCCGAGTTCGGAGGGCCCGGTAATTCCTCCCACCAGGAACCCGGCCCGGACCTTCCCCATTCCCATCTGAGCCCCCATAGGGCTCAATGGGAATGGGAGAGGGTGCAAACAACGGGCCGATTATGAGCCCGTTCTTTGCTCCTTCTTCCCCTCGCCGGACCTGGTAAGGACGCCTGGTTTGACCAGGCGTTACTTACCGGGTCCCGCAAGGGGAGCTTGTAATGAGGCAGAACGGATTTAACGGGTCCGCCTCCTTTAGGGGAGCCCGTTATCCCGTTCCGCCTCAGTCGTAATGAGGCCCTATATGTTTTAGGAGAGCTGCCTAAAAGTGGGTGCTGTCTTATTGCTGTATTTGGCAGATGTGTTTGTTAGCATATGGGGTCTAATTTCGAAGGAGTTATTATGTGGAAGAGTGAATTGTTTTTTTAAGTCTGTATAAATGCACTTTATGAGACAGAAAGAAAAAAAGAAAAATCGATTGCTCATGTTTCTAATCGTAGAGATAAAAAAAGAAAGTATCTCTTTTTATGGCAGAAGTGATTCTGCATTCTGTTTTAAACTGGAGAGAAATTGTTTTTATATATTGTAATAATAAAGTGTTGTAATCAATTGACACAGTATGGACAGTGAGATTGTTCCAAATGTATAAATAGTTCTAGGGAATGTTCTTGTTTTCTTAGAGGGGCCACAGCATGAAGGTAACAAGATTTTCTAGTCTGGAAGCTGACGCAAGCCAAGCCATTGGGGACGAATCTCGGGACAGTAAACATTTTCCCCAGTGTCTTTTTAGTGTCTATTGGCAAGTTAGGCCTTCTACCATCATGACATTTAATTTAATAAACTATTTTTTTCTCAAGCAAATCTTGAATAACTTTGCATCTCCATGCACCTTTCTGCATAACACATTTTCAAGCAACATCGTATACTACAACAAGAGTAACCTCTTCCCTTTCCCTTTCCCCCTCTCCCTTCCCCCTCCCTCAGTCCTCTTCTTCCTCTAAAATTACCAGTGCCTTCAATCCCTGCAAGATGTATAGGTGTGCGGTGTCCTTAATTGCTTGGTTTATGAAGGGTGACCAAACTTTACTGAATTTCCTCACTGACACCCATATTGTCACTGTCATCTTCTCTACGTCTATTGTGTCCCATATTGCATAGTTACTTCAACAACATAGTACCATTGTATAGTTGATGGTGGCTCCTTCTGTTTCCACTGTTTGACCATTCACCTCTTCGCATCCATCATTAGGTTTGCCCATAACCTTCCCGCACTCCCACCAAAACATTGTTGTCCCTCCTGTATCGCGCCTAGGAGTACCTATACCCCATAAAACCTCTTGTCTACTCCCATTATCTCAATCACCTTTGATGTCACCTCCTACCAGAAATGTTTCCACCACTGACATCCCCACCAAATGTGTTCAGTCGTTCCTGTTTCCCCACAACCCCTCCAACACTCTGCTGACCTTGTGGGAAACATTTTGTGAAGCCTCTCTGGCATGTAATCCCATTGATGCAGTAGCTTGAATTGTAATTCCCGATGTTGCACCAAGGTGTATGAGGTGTACCAGCTCTTTAATGCTGTGTCCCATTCCTTGTCAGTGAGTGCCTTCCCTCTTACCTTCCCCATTTATCCCTCAGTTCCCCTTCCTTCTTCCCACTTAACAAGATCTTATATATTGTCAATATCAATCCCCTGTTGTTTTCTGCAGAAGACATTAGCTTTTCGCACTCTGTATATTCCCTTTTAGCCCCTTCCATCATTTCGGGGGCTTCCGCCCAATGTTTTAGTTGTTGGTCCGTGAAACGGTCCCCTACCTTTAGGCCAAGTTCCCTTCTACAGTCTTCAAATGGCCAGAATTGCGTTCCTTCATAGAGATCACCGATCTCCCTTGTCCCTCCTTCCAGCCACTTCTTGAACCTGTTGTATTCCCTATCTGGTGGGGAGGCGGGGTTGCCGAAAAAGGGTGTCCGCGGCCATGGCCAGCGAGATCATTTAAACCTCTTGTTCAACTGCTCCCAGATCCTCAAAGTATTTGTTGTAATTGGATTCCCCAGTAGCCCCACTGGGCTGTCCTCCTTTCTCATCCCCAACACTTTCCAAAGGTGTTCTCCCGCCACTGCTTGCTCCATGGCCACCAAGTGTTTCTGATTTTCCGTCCTTCCCCACTCTGCCATTGCCGTACCTGCGCCGCCTGGTAATTTTTCATTATGTGGGGGCAGGCCACTCCCCCTGAGCCCTGCTCCTGAATAGCATTTTCCTCCCTATCCTTGGTTTTTTCCCCTCCCCAAATAAAGGCCATGATGCATTCCTGGATGTCCTTCAAAAACCTTCCCGGACTCTTAAGGGAATTGCCTGGAAGAGGTGCAAAAGCCGAGGAAGTACATTCATTTTGACAGCGGCTACCCTTCCAAACCATGATATATATAGCCCACTCCACCTTACTTGGTCCACCTTGATTTGTTTCAGCAGCAGCAGTTAGTTTACCCCCACTATTTGTTTTATGGAGGTTAAGTTCACCCCCAAGTATAACCCCAGTGCCCACCTAAATGGGTGGCTGTTTTCCAACTGATTCATTTCCCTCTCCCCTATGGATAGGTTTAAGATTTCTGACTTTCGAAATTCATTTTAAAACCTGACACTGCTGAGAAAGCCCTTATTTCCTCCATTATTGCTTGTAGTGATCTCTCCGGCTCGGTGATCATCAGAATCACATTATTGGCAAACAGGCCTATTTTGTGGTGTGCCTTTGCCCACCTGATCACTCAGATCTCCATATTCTCCCTTATCCGATGTGTGAAGGGTTCCATCACCAGGTCGTAAAGGAGTGGGGAGAGTGGGCATCCTTGCTTTGTTGCTATCCTTATTGAGAATGGTTCGGGCAGTCCCCCGTTCACTTTTACCTTAGCTTGGGGATGTTGGCAGTTAGCCTGTATCATTTTCAAAATGTTTTGTCCTATTCCTACCTTTCTGAGTATTTGCTCCATAAAGGCCAAATTGACACGGTCAAACGCCTTCTCGGCATCTAGCATCATCAGGCATGTGGGTGTGCTCTCCTTCCCCGCCTTTTCGATAACATGTAATACTCTTCTTATATTGTCAAACGTGTCCGCTCTTGTATAAACCCGGTTTGGTCCTGCATCACCAGTCCTGGTAGTATCCCTTCCAGCCTCACCGCTAGTACCCTCGTATATAATTTGGCATCAACGTTGATTAGTGCTACAGGGCGGTATGAAGAGCATATGTGTGGGTTCTTACCCGGCTTTGGGATAAGAGTGATGTGTCCCCCTTCTCTGAAAAATGGTAAATACTTCTGTAAGGTCTTTGGCGAGTGAATCCCTAAAGGTTATATAAAATGCCGCCGTTAGCCTATCTTCCCCCGGGCTTTTGTTTGATTTAACCGGGATATTGCTCTTTGTACCTCTTCGCTTGTTATGCGTTCTTCTAATTGGTCTTTTTGCTCAAGGGTTAGTCTTGGCCCCTCCCAACCTGCTAGGTATGCCGCTTGCCTTAACCCATCTGCTGGGTCCTCCCCGTACAGGTCTGCATAGAAATCTCTCACAATCTTTCGTTTGGCTCGGCTCCCTCCGTCCCTACTTGATTGCCCTCCCTGTCCTCCAGAGTATCTATGAATGCTCTCTGATCTCTAGCCCTTATCCGCCATGCTAGGGCTGTGCCTACTTTGTTGCGTTGCTCATAGAACCTCTGTCTGCTCCTTAGGAGAGTGCTCTCCACCGACCTGTTGGTCATCTGTTTCAATTGTTCTCTCGCATGTGCTAGTTTTCCAGCCACTTTATTTGTTCCCTTCTCCTTGTGCGTCTGCTTAAGTTCCCGTACCTCTTTCTCTAGCCTCCCTTCTGCCTCCTGCCTTTCCTCGCTGCTTTTCTTTGCGGCCCCAATGAAGTATTCTTTAATGTGCTGCTTGAACACATCCCATCTCTCTCTGTCATGATTCCTGCCCCTCATGTCCCCAGCCCTCTAAGATGTCAGGTTGGAGCCAGGCCACGATCACCTACATGGCCCTCAAGGGCCTCTCCATCCCTCCAAAGACCCACTTGGAGTCAGACTTGGTGCTTGTGGCACCAGACTCACTCACTCCCATAGGATAACATTGGTGATTGGACTTGTAGTGCTTTGATGGGGACAAGATGGATGCCCCCACATATTTCGGTTCCCAGAACTGCATGTGCAGTCTACTCTTTTGGATGTGGTTCAGCCCAGAGACACCTGGGATAACCAGAGACTATTTAAGTCACGCCCAGACTGAGAAACATGCTTTGTGTTTTCTGCACCTGCAGCATTACGCTCACCGTGTTCGGATCGGTCTCAAGTAGGCCTGCATCTTTCTTCTGCGCTCAGCTTCTGCAAGAACAAGAACACCGTTAGGAACAGCCTTACCTAGCGGCGCATCTGCCCATCATTCATCGCTTCTTCTGTTCTGCGGGTATCTTCGGCGGTGTCATTCCCATCCCGGCACGCTGCTTCCTAAGGAAAAGGGAAAAGAACAGAAAAAAGGCATTAGTAAGCATTCAGCAAATCTTCGCTTATTTTTAAAGACTGTATGAGATTCAAACGCTTACCTGAATCCCAGCCGCTCTGGGGGAACTCTGTCTCTGGAACTTCTCATCCATCTGCAAGAGGGAAAAGACACTCCAGGTTAGCGTGGAAACATCTAGAGGCGCCGCATTCCGCGCTTACTCACCGCATTTCTTTTTCATAACCGGCATCCACGCTGAAAACGTTGCGGCACCTAAAAGACAGAGAAAAAGAACTCAGTTCAATACAAATACGAAAGGGTCGTATCGCGCATCGTGCTCTCACCCACCTTCAGTGCTACTCATCTCCGCAGCACGTCGCCATCCCCGGATGCCGGCCATCATCTAAGGAAGGAAAGGAACGAAGTTAGAGAACTGTTCAAAAGACTCATTATACTTACCTGTCGGACTCTTGCCAGTGAAGTAACTAGGCAGCAACGAGCCCGCATCAATCAACGCGCCCCTGCACTGAAAGCAGGACGGAGAGCACACTTTCCAAGAAAACAAGGTGAGCTGTGGATCAAAGGGAAGGGTTGGACCCCGGGGAAGAAGGGGTTCAAGCACACAGAGACAATAGGGAGTTAAACTCTACCAATCCTGTTTCAGGCCCAGTCTACAGTCGAGTAGACTCCAGGGAAGGGTTTGAGGTCGTAAGAGGTCAGAACAGGCTGACTGACGTCCCTGTGGATGCCAGAAGAGCGTTACAGAACACAAAGCCTCACATCAAAATCCACCTGGGCGTCATGGAAACGTCAGAAACCGACCAGTTAGCCCACATGTTGGGGCAGCTACGTTCCGAAGTACATGCAGCCAGGCAGGAGACCAACACCCTGAGGAGAGAGCTGATAGTAGCCAAAGAATGCACTGATGATTTGAGCCGGCAACTTCTACAGTCATAAGCAGGGCATGCACCATTGCCGGGAAGCGTGCCCTCGATGCCAGCACCATCAGCCAATCCCGTTCAGATAACCCTTCCTGGGACAGTTCCCTTGGCCCCGCCGAATGATTTACGGGGGATCCCAAGAGGTTTGCAACGTTCATGAACCAGTGCCGCCTGCACTTCCTTTGTAGACCAGAGGCCTTTCCGAATGACCAATCACGGGTCGCTTTTGTGCTATCCTACCTGAGTGGTAGCGCCGCGGACTGGTCTGTACCCTTTGTGGCCGAAGACAATCCTTTGCTGCATGACTTCAGGGGCTTTCAACAGGAGATGGAAAAGCTGTTTGCCCGTCGTACTCATGGGCAGGCATTAAACAACGAACTTCTGTCTCTACGCCAAGGGAATCAAGACCTATTAACATACATAGCCACGTTCAATAGACTTGTAGTTGAAGCAGAATGGCCAGTGGAGAAGAGAACCACGTTATTTCATCAGGGGTTGCGGGGGGAGCTCAAGGATGTTCTCGCACAAGTAGTCAACCGCCCGAAAGACTGCTCAGAATTCATTGACCTTGTTGTTCAACTGGATCATAGGTTGCAGGACCGAAGAACAGATCGAACCAGACCGGACCCTCGCCCTATGTATGTGCGTTCAAAGGACAATATTGCCCGCACAACGGAAGGTTCAGGAGAACCAATGCAAATTGGGGGGGTCAGATCCCCCTTGACTAAAGCGGAAAAGGGATAAAAGGAGACAGCAGCAGTTATGTCTGTACTGTGGAAGGTCAGGTCATTTTCTTAAAGAGTGCCCTGTGAAGCCACTGAGGAGGACGGTAGGGGCCACGGACAAGGAAGATACCATCAAGGAATCGGAAAACTCCCCAGCCCGGCAAGTGTAGGGGTCCACTTGTCGAGCGAAGAAAGTGAACTACACACCTCCCATTTTGCACTATCTGTGGTCTTGATCAATCACCAACAACCATCTCGGATACACGCAGTAAGAGCGTACATTGACAGTTGAGCCGTTGGGGATTACATCGACCAGGATCTTGCGGCAAAGATGGGGCTTCCGTTACGCCCTAAATCAACCACCGACACTATTACCACTATCGACTGCACGGAAATAGCTTTTGGTCCAGTATCCCAATGCACTGCAGCTTTAACCCTTCTGTGCCAGGTTGGACACCAAGAATCTATCGTTTTCGACCTCATTAAGGCACCACAGTTCCGGTTGATTTTGGGAATTGCATGGTTGGTAGCTCACAATCCTCAAATCGATTAGCGAGCAAAAGAATTGGCCTTTCCCGAGACTTGCGCCCACACATGTTATCGCCAATAGAAACAACCAATAGACACCAGAACCTCCACGCTTGCGACTTTGGCAATCGGCACCCTACCAAGTGAATACCAGGACTTTCAAGATGTCTTTCAGAAAGAACAGGCTAATACCCTGCCACTGCATAGACCATACGATTGCCAAATCGACCTGATACCCGGCGCACAAATCCCTTGTGGGCGGATTTACGCACTCACAGAACCAGAAAACCAGAACCTGAAAGCCTATCTTGACCAATACCTGGCCAACGGGTTCATCCGTCCCTCGAAGTCTCCAGCAGCCAGTCCTCTATTCTTCGTACTGAAAAAGGAGGGGGACTTGAGAACGTGCATCGACTATTGTGTACTGAACCAGATTACCGTAAAAAACCACTACCCCCTGCCACTGATCCCTGAATTGCTTGATCAAGTCAAAGATGCCCAAATCTACACAAAACTAGACCTGAGGGGGGCATATCACCTTGTTCGCGTAAAACAGGTGGACGAATGGAAAACCGCTTTTCGCACCAAATACGGCTTGTACGAATATCAAGTAATGCCCTTTGGCCTCTGCAACGCACCTGCAGCATTTCAATACTTCATGAACGATGCCCTACGGGAATTGATTGATGTCTGTGCTCTAGTGTACATCGACGATATTCTACTATATTCCGCATCAAAGCAGGACCACGTTAAACACGTCCGTTCTGTATTGGAGAAACTCTGTCAACACCAGCTCTACGCCAAGCTCGAAAAGTGCTCATTCTACATCTCCGAGGTGGAGTTCCTGTGCTTTATTCTCAGCCCGAATGGAATCCGAATGGATGTACACAAGGTAGATGCTATCCTGAACTGGCCATCCCCAAATTCATTCAAGGGGGTTCAAAGTGTGCTGGGTTTTGCAAATTTCTACCGCCGGTTCATCCCAGGATTTTCGCAAATCGTGCATCCCATCACGTCATTGCTAAGGAAAAGCAACAAAAAGTTCCAGTGGACAACAGAAGCCGAGGAAGCTTTCCAGGAACTCAAAGCAAGATTCACATCTGCCCCAATCTTACGCCACCCTCGCCCTGATCTCACATACCTGGTGGAAACAGACGCCTCAAGCATGGCTATGGGAGCCGTCCTCTCACACAAGGACCCTGAAACGGGCCAGTTACACCCTGTTGCCTTCTGGTCACGTAAATTCACACCCCCTGAGCTCAATTACGCTATCACAGACAAAGAACTCCTGCCATTAAGTCAGCCTTTAAGGCATGGCGGCACTACCTCTTGGGCGCCAGACACACAATCACCGTAATAACTGACCACCGGAACCTCCAGTACCTAAAAACGGCAAAGGCCCAATCCTCACGACAACTACGTTGGGCTCTTTTGTTTTGCTGAATATGACTATGTGATTACATTTTGACCTTGGGTGGAAAACGGGAAGGCCGATGCCCTTTCCCGTATGGGGGTGGAAGAGCAAGGGTATCAGACCCCTAACCCAATAGCAATCATCCCGAGTGACAAGCTCCTAGGAATCACAGCAACCATAACTCAGAAAGAATTACATGAAGAAATCCAAAACCTGATGAATCCGGAGCAATTACAAGCGTGGAGTGCATAAGGAAAGGAGAACATTGCATGATAAAAGATCAGTTGCCCTACTTCAGGAATCGTTTATTCTTACCAAACCAAGAACTACGAGAATAAGTCATGTCCGGTTATCATGATTCCTCGATCGAGGGCTACCCCGGAATCGCTAAAAACCTAGCCAAGGTAAAATGAAATTATTGGTGGCCCACGTGGCGTAAAGACATTATCCAATTCATCCTATCTTGTGGAGTGTGTGCTCCAAACAAGTCATCCAAGCAGAAACCGGCTGGGCTATTACAAACATTGGAAATCCCACCAGCACCCTGGCACACCTTGTCCCTCGATTTTATTACTGTCTTACCACCCAGTCAAGGGTTTAACACTATTCTTGTGGTCGCGGACCTATTTTCAAAAATGGCACATTTCATTCCTCTTAAGGGGCTCCCAAATGCTTCCACTCTGGCAAAGGTATTTCTTGAAGGCACCGTACAGCTCCATGGGTTTCCTTCAGTTTTAGTCTCAGACAGAGGTACTCAATTCGTATCTAACTTCTGGAGAAAATGCTGCTCTATGGCCCATATCGACATCCGGCTATCCACCAGTCACTATCCCCAAACGGATGGTCAAACTGAGAGGACAAATCAAACGCTCGAGCAGTATCTGAGTTGCATGTTCAACCAAGCTGAAGGAAGCTGGTTCGACCTATTATGGATAGCTGAATATGCTTATAATAATTCCCTACACACCAGCACTGGGCAGCCACCCTTTTATACCTTGTATGGCAGGCACCCACGTACTTCTGAGTTGGACGTTCCTACAACCCTGGAAATGCCAGCAGTCAAAACCTTGCACACGACCATTTCTCAAACCTTTAAAAGGGCAGCTGAACACCTACTTCAAGCTAAGAATCGCCAAAAGAAGTTTGCTGATCAACACCGAGCAAAGGCCCCCAACTACCAAGTGGGAGACAAAGTCTGGCTGGCGTCTAAACACGTGTCCATTAAAGGAACCCAAACTTTCCGTCCAAGATACCTGGGTCCATTCACCGTCACCTCCGTGATAAATCCTGTGGCGGTCAGACTAGCTTTGCCGTCAAACATGCAGATTCATCCTGTGTTCCACGTGTCTCTCCTTAAACCTGTTCAACCTGGGACCCGGGTAGCAACGCCACCGCAGCCAGTAGTAGTCGCCGGGGAGCCAGAATTTGAAGTCAAGGACATCCTGGATTCAAAGTACGTCAGATCCAAATTATACTACTTAGTAGACTGGAAGGGGTATGGTCCACAAGACAGGACATGGGAGCCTTGTGAGTACATCCATGCACCTCGCTTGCTTAGACAATTTCATCAAAACCATCCAAACAAACCAGGACCAGACAGAAGAGCCACCTTGAGAGGGGCCTTGGGGGGAAGTGCTGTCATGATTCCTGCCCCTCATGTCCCCAGCCCTCCAAGATGTCAGGCTGGAGCCAGGCCTCTCCATCCCTCCAAAGACCCACTTGGTGTCAGACTTGGCGCTTGTGGCACCAGACTCACTCACTCCCATAGGATAACATTGGGGATTGGACTTGTAGTGCTTTGATGGGGACAAGATGGATGCCCCCACATATTTCGGTTCCCAGAACTGCATGTGCAGTCTAGTCTTTTGGGTGTGGTTCAGCCCAGAGACACCTGGGATACCCTGTCGTGATAAGCTGCTAGGCGCTTGCAGTAACCTGCATTTGCACTAACCCACTGAGCTATCTTGTGTGTACTAGAGCCTATTCGAAGCATGGAGGAAAATGCTGACATCAACCAGGACTCTCGAACTGGGTGAGCCTGCATGCTTTAAAGGGGTTAATTGCAAAGGCCTTTTCTGAAGACATAAAACATCTAGCACAAGAGGCTCTGTGCAGCCTTTGGGAGTCAGGCATAGCTTTGCTCGTCTTCGCTCTGCGAGTCAGGTGCACTGATAAGGCAAGAATGCAAAACACAGTGCCCGAAGCCTCGGAGCCAAGACTGGCTGTTTCTAGTCTTGTAACTTTCCAAGCAAAAAACATGTTTACTGCCAGGAGGGGAGAGCCTAGAAGCTTCTCGAAGAGCTGACACGTCATGATGATTGACGTGCAGCTCCTAATAAGAGAACTATACTTGGACCAGGGAGGGGGGACTCATCCTGGACTGTTGGGAAGACGCGCGTATCAAGGACAGTGCCTGGACGACCAGCTGTGCGCTATCTGGGCCGAGACTCCTAACATCACATCCCCGCTCTGGTGTAGGACTGTGGGGGCTTGGCCAGTCCTCCCCTCCTCTGCTGAGGAGTGCCGGGCACCTGTAGCGGCGAGGGTCCTGGGTGTGATCAGATCGTACCTTCATCTACATTTCATTAGGAGCGTAAGACCAAATAATTGCATATTCATCTGTGATTGATAATTGGCATTATATAGCTTGCACTCTCTATTTCCACATTATTATAAATTGCTGCTTAGTTTTCATTAGTCATTGTAGATAATAAATGCAAGCATCATATTCTGTGTGATTGGCTTTTTTCCAGACTGAGTTCATCGTGCTTCTTAAACCTTATTTGTGTGGGAAGGTAATTAGGAGTGATTTACTTTGCACAAAGGGCTGGATCCCAGGGAGGTGCGGGTACTGTTTATCACTACATTTGGCGCTGTGAGCAGGGTTTACGAGCACGATGCCCTTCTGGAAAAAACATGCAAAAGATGAATGCAATGGGGAAGATAGTGCACTCTGTCACATTCCAGGATGGCCGGCATCAAATGCTTGGTCGGGTGTGGCAGATATTTTGCATCGGTACTCGGCACCGAGGGCATGGGACATGCTTGAAAATGATGTTTCCCCGGCGGTAATTAGTAAGTGCTTGGAGAGTTTACCGCTTGAGAAATGCAGAAAGGAGCTAAAGGCAGCAGGAAACATAGGCTGGTTATTCCTGCAGGCGCTCAGAAAGGTGCATGAGAATGAATTGCTTAAAGATGCTCAGATTCGTAAATTAACAGACGAGATATCCCTGCTCGAAGAGCAACAAATTATTATGAGAGAGACCCTTGAATCGTCCGTTAAACGGGCTGATCAGATGGAGGACAGGTGTGCCTCTTTAGCTGTGCGTGTAGCCACGCACAAGCGCAGACAGCGGCGGGGCAATCCGTCAAAGATAAGGATTCGCGCGCTAATTAGGAAAGATAACTGGGACCCAAATTTATGGTCGGGTGAAGTCAGTGATAGTGAAACTGAGCAAGCACATGACTGGAATGAGTCTGTTGAAATTAGACTTGCTGAATTAAATTGGTCTGATGAAGAGGAGCTGGAATGTGCTCCAAAGAAATGTGTTTATCCAGCACGGCCGTTAATCACTAACAAATCAAAAGGCCAAGCTGGCGGTGCAAATATTCAAAATACAAGGATTGTCCGTGATTATACACAGACAGAGCTTTTAGAGATTGCTAAGTTATTTAGACAGAAGCTAGGTGAAGCACTTTTGACTTGGTTCCTTCGCATCTGGGACACGGGTGCCGATAGTATCTTCTTAACCCCAGAGGAACTGTTAAAGATGGGTTCACTCACTACTAATGTGATGTTGGGACAGATAGTGCGCGGTGCGCTCGGACAGCAAGGTTCTCATTCCTTGTTTAATTGGCTTCAGACTGCCCTAATGAATCTGTATGGGAGTCCAATGGATATGGAAGAGAGTTGGGGCTGTTGGCAATCACTAACTGAAGCAACAAACCAGCTTAGAGAGATGGGTTTGCAGTGTGCACTGTACAGTGCAAATTTTGCAGGGCCTGACATGGAGTTGTTTACAGCTGGCATGCGGGCACTTTTGTTAAGAAATGCACCGAGTCACATGAAGGGCGCATTGCTTTCATTGCTGGGTCCAGCGCAGGGCAAAGCCATTGGTGAAGTGGCACTTCTGTTAGGGCAACTAGAAGGGCTGGATGTACGCAAAGCAGCGCGTCTAGTGGCTGCAAACAATGATTCAGAAAAAAAGCGTGGTAAAAATGTAAAGTTTAAAGAGAAAGCTGATACTGTTGAGATCACACGCAAACAAATGTGGGTGGACCTGCTAAAAGCAGGAATTCCAAGGGAAGAGATAGATGGTAAACCCACATCTGAGCTGCTTGAGAAATGGAAGAAATTAAAAAGACAGGGACGGGAAAAAACTAAGCCCTCTGCACCCTCTGAAGAGGAGGTGTTGAAGCCTAAAGTGCGAGCAAAAGGTTACCCTGATTTGGCAAAGAACAAGTGGGAGGTCCCAGACCCCATTTTTGATTGAAGGGCTGGCTCTGTCTTTGAGGTACGGTTAATAAAGAGAACTAGTCCCAGAGACAGACGCCCTTTTGTGCCACTTACCTTGTACTTGGATGAGAAAGTAAAACATGTTTTGGCTCTATTAGACACAGGAGCTGAGGTAACCATTCTGAATGGCAATCCCAGTAAATTGTCTGGTCCCAGAGTTTTGGTCAATGGTTATGGGGGAGCAGAAACTGTTGCAAAAGCCTTTAATGTAAAAATGTCAATTGGCGAGGGATTGCCTTTCACAGCAAATGTTTTGATTGCAGATATACCGGAGTACATCCTTGGCATGGATGTGTTGTTGGGCAAAAGTGTGACTACAGATTTAGGCGAATTAGTTTTTGGCAATCGAAAAATCCATGTGAGAGTTATTAACCCCGTTGTGGTTGGGCATGCCAAATGGTCCCCCTTGCATTTACCTCCTCCTGCTGACCCAGTGTGTGTGAAACAGTACCGGTTGCCAGGAGGACATAAAGAGATTGGTGAAACTATTGAGTCATTGGTGAAAGCTGGCATAATGAGGCCGGCAGTCAGTCCATTCAACTCGCCGATCTGGCCTGTCCGCCGCCCGGATGGGGCATGGCGTCTGACAATTGATTACCGCATTTTGAACAAGAAGGTGCCCCCCTTAGCTGCGGCGGTGCCAGACATCATCACCCTGATTGAAAACCTTACGAGAGAAGTGGGTGAATGGCATG
Source organism: Ambystoma mexicanum (assembly GCF_040938575.1). Classification (NCBI taxonomy): domain Eukaryota; kingdom Metazoa; phylum Chordata; class Amphibia; order Caudata; family Ambystomatidae; genus Ambystoma; species Ambystoma mexicanum. Next base: position 544,828,951 of record NC_090923.1, on the reverse strand, counting down.
TGGTCCTTGACCTGGCCAATGCATTTTTCTCCATTGATATTGACACTGAATCACAAGACCAATTTGCTATCACTTGGGGAGACAGACAATTTACCTTTACTAAATTGCCCCAGGGGTATGTGCATAGTCCCACTCTGTGTCATGGATTGATTTCCAGAGACTTAAAGATAGTGCAATTGGATAATGTATTTATTGCTCATTACATTGATGACATCATGCTGACCAGTGTTGAGAAAGAACATGTAGAAAATGCTGCTGAAAAGTTGATCACACACATGCAAAATCGGGGTTGGGCCATAAATCCCAAAAAGGTACAGGGGCCTGCTCAAGAGGTGAAATTTCTAGGTGCAATCTGGTCTGGGTCAGTTAAGAAAATTCCCGACCCGGTAATTGATATGGTTCAGCAGATGGCTCCACCAGCAGATAAAAAAGAGGCACAAAGATTCATTGGGTTAATGGGGTTTTGGAGAAATCACATACCTCATTTAAGCCTGATACTGAAACCCATTTACAAAGTCACCAGAAAGAAACATGACTTTACATGGGGCCTAGAGCAACAGACTTCCTTCCAACAGGCTAAAGACGCATTGCAAAATTACATCACGCTGGGGCCCCTGACAAAAACTGATCCTTTTGAATTGGAAATTCTTGTCTACAATAACGTGGCTGTGTGGAGCTTGTGGCAAAAGCAAGGACATAAAAGAGTGCCACAGGGGTTCTGGTCAAGGAAACTCACAGATTCTATGACAAGATACACTCCGTTTGAGAGACAAGTTGCTGCATTGTACTGGGCTCTAGTTGAAACTGAAAGAATCACAGGCGAGCTACCAGTGACAATTTGCACAGAAATTCCAATCATGGGCTGGGTGCGTGACACTGCTGCAAATGGGAAAAGTGGCAGAGCACAAGACGCCACTCATGTCAAATGGAAATGGTATTTACAGCAACGTGCGAAAGCTGGCCGCACAGGGGTTTCCAGACTGCAAGAACAAATGCTGGAGGCGGTAGATCTGGAAGCGATGCCTGAACCAAACACCCCTGTGGCGTTGCCAGAATCTCCCTTCAAAGTCGCACCCGCCTATGATACATTGACAGAAGAAGAACAAAAGTCTGCATGGTTCACGGACGGCACGGCAAAGTATGATAAAGGGCAAAGACACTGGCAAGCTGTCGCATTCCAGCCCCATCGAGAAACACTGCTAATGAGAGAAGGTGTGGGAGGATCAAGTCAGTATGCTGAACTGCAAGCAGTGGCCTCCGTGATTGAACAGGTGAAGGAAACCGAGACTGCATACATATACACAGACAGTTGGGCCACATATCAAGGCCTGACACATTGGGCACCGGCATGGAGAAGAGATGGTTGGCAGATCAAGAACACGCCGATCTGGGGAGGGCCAGACATCTGGGAAGAGATGTGGTGCAAAGGTGAGAGGTGCAAAATCTGCATTGGGCATGTCGATGCACACATGCCCCCTGACACCTCACTGGCTGCCCTGTTCAACAATGAAGTGGACCAAATGGCAAAGATTCGCCCAGTGACAACACCGCAAGAAGCTGAGGTGCTGCAAGGGATGGCGGATTGGGCACACCAAACCTCAGGGCATCTAGGGCAAACAGGAACTTATCAATGGGCAAAAAAGAGACAATTGCCCATTACCATGGATCAAGCCAGACAAGCTGCCTCCCAATGTTCCGTGTGCAGTGAAGTGAAGCACTACTCTCTGGAGAGGAAGCCTCAAGGCCCTTTGAGAAGAGGTGAAAAAGCTGCTAGCGTATGGCAAGTTGACTACATTGGCCCTTTACCGCCCGAAAATGGAAAGCATTATGTGTTGACCATGGTAGACACATACTCTGGACTGTTATTAGCTTATCCAGCCGCCCATGCAGATCAACGGGCTACCTTGCAAGGCATGGAATACCTCATCAGACACTATGGCATCCCGGATGAAATCCAATCAGACCAAGGCAGCCATTTTGCTGGACACAATGTGCAAGACTGGGCACTAGAGCAAGGCATAAAGTGGACACTGCACATCAGCCAATACCCAGAATCCTCTGCTCTGGTGGAACGTAGCAATGGGCTGCTCAAGCAACAAATAAAGAAGCTGACTAAGACTCACACTCTCAAGGGGTGGCCCAAACATCTGGCACATGCACTGTTTGAACTGAACAATCGTCCACTGGGAAATCGCCAGACACCCTTTGTGAGACTGACAAGTGAGAAAGTGGAATCTACAAAGACTCGTGTTGTGTGGAAAACCGACAAAGAAGCTAAGCTGCCTGTGCAAGCCACTGCAGGCAGCATTGGACTTGATCTATCTACCTGTGAAGATGATGTTATACCGGCGGGGCAAACCAAACCCATCTCGCTGGGTATTGGCATCAAATTGTCGGCTGGCACTTATGGACGCATTGCTGCACGATCCAGCCTGGCAAAACAAGGCATTGGCATATTAGGAGGTGTGATTGATCCTGATTATAGAGGGATTGTTTCGGTACTTTTACATAATGCTGGTGCATCTGCAGTACCATTAACCAAATATGACCGAATTGCACAATTGATTTGTGAACAAGCAGTTGTCCCCCTAGTAGTAGAAAGCAAGCAATCTCCAGACACTACATTGAGGGGGGAAGGAGGCTTCGGTAGCACAGGAAAAAAGGTGTGGGTGCACCATCCTAACAAAAAGCCTGAGGCTGGGGAAGTGCTAAGTCAAGGTGTTGGAAGTACTTATGTTGTACTTTTGCATAATTCTGATGTGCCTGTTTATATTCCTGCTACTAGGCTCACACCACGAACGTAGAGCAGTATGAAGGGGATGGGACTTGCCTTGCTGTGGGTGCTCCTGGCCTGCCAAACCAACGCTTTCTCTGTAAAGAGTGGCTTATTGCAAGACACTACATGGACTCTGAGAATCGCATGCACTACACCTGATGCTCCAGTCCTGCGTGATAACTACAACCGCACCGTAACCTGTGAGAAAAGCGTTACAAATGAGTATCCACATGGAACTGCAAGAGTTCTAAATTGGATCATTGTCGGACACCTTTTATCACTAACTCATATGACTGGCGCCTACGAGATCTTAGGTCCGAAAGTTTCAGTGAATGGATCAAATAATCTGTTTGATGTTTCATGTTTCTTTTGCCCCAAGAACTGCAATGAGTGTACTCGCCAAGATTTTTTGGACTATAACTTAACCAAATGCCTTTTATACAATTGTACGTTGAAACAGCCTCTACCAGATGGTAGTATGGTGTTTGTATCAAAAACCAATATTGTACATGGTAGGCATCCCACTTGGAGGATTGTGTTTTTCAAATCACACAAAGTGGAGACGGTCAGCATGCTAGATTTTCCAGTAGTAAGACAACATTTAAATTGCAGACATGTGATGCACGCTTCCATTATTTCAGAGGTACACTTAGACATAGACTTGTCACGGGGCAATGTCTCCTTAGTACTACCAAGCTGCTATAAATGGAGTCAATTTCTATGGCCCATCACCAAATTGCGCGTAGCTAGGGGTTTAGATTCATTGATGGCGGGTGCAGCGGGAGTGGGAACGGGGGCTTTAAATGCTTTTGACATAGAAACTGTGCGCAACAAGTTAGCCACTATGGGTTCTGATGCCAGCAGCGCTATAAAACTTCTGGCTCAGTGGGGCCCATTGATAAGTCCTACCCTGCGCAACACTGCTACAAGTATTGGCAACCATTGGAAGTGGCAGAATTTCAGCTATGAAGACATTTTCTCTGCCATAGGGGAGATCAACAAAACTGCTAAAGACACACGATGTATTTTATGGCAAACTTTGCTAAATCAGCAGGTGTTGGCTTTCCGCTCCGAATGGGGGCGACTATCTTCAACCCACTGGCACACAGAGCTACAGTTACCAGCAAACATATGGATTAAGCCGCTTGCTTTTGATTGCATGAATAACACCTGCCATGCGTTAATGCAAGTTAGTAGGACCGCTTATGCTCTAGAAATATGGTGCCCTTTTATAGTATTGCCTATGAAAATCAATGGTTCCTGGTGGGTTCCGCAAATACGAGGGGAATGGTTAGACAGCCAAAACTACACCATCCACAGTCACACCTGCATGCCCTGGGATCAGGGGTGGGTGTGTCCCCTAACTGGGAGGGTTCCGGACCCATGCATACATCCCGTAGCAGGGGAGTGCACCTGGATGCAATACCACATAAATGGGACTGACATCTTTCAAATAGATCAGCATACAGCTTGCGTAGTTACTAATCATTCCTTGCTTATTAACAATTATAGGTTATTAGGGAATCCTCAAGTATTTTGCGTAGATCAAGTTGTGACTATCCTAGACATTGTTACTCATACCCTATATTCTTTAACCCAGTGGTCTCACACTACTCTGCATGCTGAGCTCACGCATTTGCTTAAATGGACTCTATCCTATGGAGTGATTACTGCCCGGCTTCAAGCTATTAGACAGTTTGCTCAAACTGCTTGGAAAGATTTCCAGACGCTAGCTACCTCAGCTATTTCTGCAGAGTACAAGCTAATAATAGACAGAAACCAATTAATCAAAACTGCGGACCATCTGCAATCTGTTACTACTCACCACTGGTGGGATATATTCTCTGGATGGTCTCCCTCCTCCACTAAACTGCTTAATATAATACTGCACCCATTGCTGTGGTTGCTGATTTCCCTAATATTCATACTTATCGTCTTCATTGGGCTCTTGCGCAGAATGTCTTTCCTTTATACTAGAATGACTGCGCTAGAGAAACGCTTAATTGGCCTACAGCACACTGTGCATGCTTCCAGATCATGGAACTGAGTCAGCATTTTCAGGCCTCACTTCGAAAGGGGTGGAATGTCGTGATAAGATGCTAGGCGCTTGCAGTAACCTGCATTTGCACTAACCCACTGAGCTATCTTGTGTGTACTAGAGCCTATTCGAAGCGTGGAGGAAAATGCTGACATCAACCAGGACTCTCGAACTGGGTGAGCCTGCATGCTTGCAAGGGGTTAATTGCAAAGGCCTTTTCTGAAGACATAAAACATCTAGCACAAGAGGCTCTGTGCAGCCCTTGGGAGTCAGGCATAGCTTTGCTTGTCTTCGCTCTGCGAGTCAGGTGCACTGATAAGGCAAGAATGCAAAACACAGTGCCCGAAGCCTGGGAGCCAAGACTGGCTGTTTCTAGTCTTGTAACTTTCCAAGCAAAAAACATGTTTACTGCCAGGAGGGGGGGAGCCTAGAAGCTTCTCGAAGAGCTGACACGTCATGATGATTGACGTGCAGCTCCTAATAAGAGAACTATACTTGGACCAGGGAGGGGGGACTCATCCTGGACTGTTGGGAAGACGCGCGTATCAAGGACAGTGCCTGGACGACCAGCTGTGCGCTATCTGGGCCGAGACTCCTAACATCACATCCCCGCTCTGGTGTAGGACTGTGGGGGCTTGGCCAGTCCTCCCCTCCTCTGCTGAGGAGTGCCGGGCACCTGTAGCGGCGAGGGTCCTGGGTGTGATCAGATCGTACCTTCATCTACATTTCATTAGGAGCGTCAGACCAAATAATTGCATATTCATCTGTGATTGATAATTGGCATTATATAGCTTGCACTCTCTATTTCCACATTATTATAAATTGCTGCTTAGTTTTCATTAGTCATTGTAGATAATAAATGCAAGCATCATATTCTGTGTGATTGGCTTTTTTCCAGACTGAGTTCATCGTGCTTCTTAAACCTTATTTGTGTGGGAAGGTAATTAGGAGTGATTTACTTTGCACAAAGGGCTGGATCCCAGGGAGGTGCGGGTACTGTTTATCACTACATACCCAGAGACTATTTAAGCCACGCCCAGGCTAAGAAACATGCTTTGTGTTTTCTGTACCTGCAGCGTGACACTCACCATGTTCGGATCGGTCTCCAGTAGGCCTGCATCTTTCTTCTGCGCTCAGCTCCTGCAAGAACAAGAACACCGTTAGGAACAGCCTTACCTTACGGCACTTCTGCCCATCATTCATTGCTTCTTCTGTTCTGCGGGCATCTTCAGCAGTGGCATTCCCATCTCGGCACGCCGCTTCCTAAGGAAAAGGGAAAAGAACAGAAAAAAGGCATTAGTAAGCATTCAGAAAATCTTCGCTTATTTTTAAAGAATGTACGAGATTCAAACGCTTACCTGAATCCCAGCCGCCCTGGGGGAACTCTGTCTTTGGAACTTCTCATCCATCTGCAAGAGGGAAAAGACACTCCAGGTTAGCGTGGAAACATCTAGAGGTGCTGCATACCGCGCTTACTCACTGCATTTCTTTTTCATAACCGGCATCCACGCTGAATACGTTGCGGCACCTAAAAGACACAGAAAAAGAACTCAGTTCAATACAAATACAAAAGGGTCGCATCGCGCTCTCACTCACCTTCAGCGCTACTCATCTCAGCAGCACGTCGCCATCCCCGGACGCCGGCCATCATCTAAGGAAGGAAAGGAACGAGGTTAGAGAACTGTTCAAAAGACTCATTATACTTACCTGTCGGACTATTGCCAGTGAAGTAACTATGCAGCAACGAGCCCGCATTAATCAATGCGCCCCTGTGCTGAAAGCTGGACAGAGAGCACACTTTCCAAGAAAGCAAGGTGAGCTGTGGATCAAAGGGAAGGGTTGGACCCCGAGGAAGAAGGGGTTCAACCACATAGAGACAATAGGGAGTTAAACTCTACCAATCCTGTGTTTCAGGCCCAGTCTCCAGTCGAGTAGACTCCAGGGAAGGGTTTGAGGTCGTAGGAGGTCAGAACAGGCTGAGTGACGTCCCCGTGGATACCAGGTGAGCATTACACTCTCCCAGGCCACTACCCTCACTCCCCTGCCCTCCACAAATGTACATATCTCATTCTCAGTTTGTTGCCTCACCTCTAATAAAATACTCTTCCAGTCTCCAGCACCCCGCCCCTCTATGCATGCTCCCTTCCTCCCACTTGAGTGTGACCAGCGCATGGTCCGATATTGTCAAACTCCCCATATGCACTTTGCTGGTTGCCTGGACTACCCCTCATGTTGCCATGATGTAATCTATTCTAGAATAGGTCTTGTGAACATGTGAGTAGAAGGAGTGGTCTCTCTCTTTTGGGGGGCATACCCTCCACACATCATTGATCCCCTCTTCTCTGAATCTTCTCAGCGTGTGTTTTGACATCGACCCCGTTGCATGCCCCCTCAAGCCCCCTGACCTATCCCAGACGTGGGTCAGCTGCCAAATTGAAATCCAGATACAATCATTTCCCCCTCCCCGAACTTACCAAGTTCCTCTAAAAACCTCTCAAAGAACCCTTCCTGCCTTTGATTGGGGGCATATACTGACACCCATGTATACCTCATTTTCCCTTTCACCAACACATATCTCCCCTCCATATCGCGTTTGACCTTGGTCCCTTCAAGTTGTACTTTTTTATGGAATAGGATTGCCACCCCCGCTCGCTTGGTTCCTACTGTAGCATGGTATTGCAGTGGGTAGTTCCTACTACGCAGGCAACCCTCATCACCCTTCATCAGCTGCGTCTCCTGCAGGCAGACTATTTCTGGCCCCTCTTTGTCGATTTCCCTCAGGACTGTAGCCCTCTTATTGGGGCTGTTCAGGCCCCTTACGTTCCATGTATTTAATCTATACATCCCCACTTGATAGTATTCATCCCCGGTTGCCCTGACACCGTCTGCTTCCCCTGAATGACTGAGCCTTTGTCCCACTGTTCCCTGCCGCCCTCTGAACTGGTGTACATTCCCAACTTGTAACTGTCCCTGGATCCATGTCCAGGTTCTTGACGTGGTCCCTTCTCAGTGGTCCATGCATGGTATTGCCCCCCTTCTCGCCCCTTTCCCATTTCCTCATTCCCACATCAGTCTATATTCTAGTCCTTATGTTCTTTTGTTGTGAGCCTTTTCTCGGTTCCCATTGTTCTTCTTCACGTCTTCTTGGCCTTTTTCGTGGTCCAACCTTGAGGCCCAGACCTTGCATCGCCCAACGCTTCTCCTGTGTGGTTGTTCATGGTATTTCCTCCTGATTCTCTTTCAGTCACCCCAAGGGCCCTCAGACCATCTTCCACCTGGGAAACAGTTTTTTCTCGTTGTGCATGCAAAATTAAAGCCTTGTTGGAAAGAGGCATTGATATCTCAGCTTCCTCTTATTCAGTTCCTCTGTGAGTGGTTTGAATGACTGTTTCCTCGCCAATGTGGCTTGGGACAGGTCATTGTACAGTTGAACTTCGCACTCCTGCACTAGTATCTTCCACGTGGTCCTGGCCGCACCTATTAGCTGTGCCTTGTCCTTATAGTTGTGCATTTTGACTAGTATATCCCGAGGTCTTACTCCTGGATCCATTCTCCGGCTGCCCACTCTGTGTGCTCTCACTATCCCTATACTTCGGACTTGCTCCCCTTCTGTCATGCTGCCTACCCCCGGAGCACCAGGCCAGGCCCAGCACCCCCGGAAGCAGGCATCATGCCCCCGGGTAAAAGCCCAGCGGCCCCTTATAGGGGCTCTTTGGACTCTGTCCTGGCGCCGTTGGCGCCAGGCTCATGTTGGACATCAGTCCTGGCGCCATAGGCGCCGTGCTCATAAAGGACGGTGTTTTGTGCACTTACCTGATGCAGACCATGCTGCAAGATTCAGGCCTCCCTGAGACCTGAAAGGGACTATTTTTTCATTGGGACTATTTTGCCACTCGGGCGTGGCCAGGGAAGGATACTTACCTGGAACTACTTTGGGGGCTATTTAAGCCACGCCCAGACAGTAGCTCACGCTTCGCGTTGTTCTGCAGCCAAGCAGCTGAACGCTCACCGTGTCTGCTAGTGCATCTGGTCTCCAGCCACACCCGCCTCGATCCTAGAACACCTGTAAGGAAAGAAGAGAAGAGAAAGGTGAAAACCAAGAATTTTATCAAACTTCTTACCTGCATCCGGAACCTTCACGCCAGCGTTCCTGACAAAAGACTTTCATTTAAAAGCACCGCGTTGCTCGCTGCAGCACCGCGCTTCACTCACCTGTCCTCGGGAGTTCTTCTGGCTCCACCGCGACTGTCTGCACCGGTCGCCACATCTCTGCGCCTAGGGGAGAGAAGAAGAGACAAAGGTAAGCAGAAGGAACATTTGAGGAAAGCCTAATTTTCCGCCATAACACTTACCGGTCTTCTGTTGGTGGACCATTCCTCATTTCGGGTCGGCGCCGCTTCGTTGGCAGGTACCGCACCCCGGCCCCTAAGGGGAAAGGACAAAAGACATTACTGGAGGAATATAAAGACATTAAGAGAGATCGCCCCCATCGCTAACTCACCTGAGTTTACCATCGGCAATTCAATCCCTCGTCACATCGCCTTCATTCTGAACCTGAAATAAAGGACAGATCACAGGTTAGGAAGGCAACAGAAAAGGAGGCTCTACACTTGAACTTTTGTAATCTTCATACTTACGGCGTTCCGCTCGGAAAAGTCAAGTGGATTTTGCCAGCGCCATTCTGAAATCCAGTGAAGTAACTGGACAAACACGCGCCCCTGCACCAGAAGCAGGATGGAGAGTTCATCCTTTCAAACCATAAGGTGAGCTTCAACCGGGGATTTCGGAGGAAGTTAGAGAAGAACGAAGGGGGGAAGGCGGGAGCAAGCACACTATTCTGCAGACTGTTAATCCCCTTTCTCATCTGCAGAAGGATATTCCTACGGGCCAGACAAGCAGGATTTGAGGGTCCTGTTCAGTCGGTGTTCCGAGTTCTGCGCATCACGCTCGAAGAGGCCACAGCAACCCAGACTAGACCAGCGCCTCCGTGGGAGTCAGGTGAGCGTTACACCTTCTACCAAATTTTCGAAGAATTCCGGAATGCAGGCTTCCAGATCAGGGCCCTCCACTCCTTCCCCCAGGTCCTTGATACAAACGTTATCTCTTCACAACCTGTTTTCTAGGTCCTCGCATTTCTCCTCTAGTGCCCTTATTCTCTCCTCTGTCTCCTTTGTCTGTTGCGCCCACTCGGGCCCCCTTGTGTCTAGCTCCGTCAGGCGGTCCGCCATTTCCATTACTCGCTCTCATAGGGAGTCATAGGGGCTCATTACGAGTCCGGCAGTAGCCGTGCCAGTAAAACCGGCAGGCTGCCACCGGACCCGTAGTGAATTACCAGCGCCGGATTTGCCGGAATTACCAGGGCATTACAGCCCCAGTGATCCGGTAAATCCCTTGCCGACAATTCTGTAAATCCCCATTCCCGACTCCACGGGAATGAGGACTGCGGAAACACCGGCAACATGTCGTAATGATGCCAGTGTTTCCGTGCATCTCTGTGTGCGGATGCCATTCCGCCCACCAGGTCAGACCTGGCGGGTGGGACGGCACCCGCCCGCAGAACTCGCAGTTTGCCGGTCTGGAAAACGGTGCTGGTACGGTTATACCGGTACCGTTAATACCAGACCAGCAAACTTGTAATGAGGCCCAATGTCTTTCTGGTTGTTCGCGATGGCCTGCGAGAGCTCTCCGATTATGACTGTCTCTGTGAGCTCACCTTTGAATTTGGTCAGCGCTGCAGGCAAGTCCTCTTTGATGAATGCCATTTGCCCATCGCTCTGACCTGCTGCGTTTCCAAAGGGGAGCTTTGTTTGTATATGTCCCTTGTTGCATCCTTCCTGTTCCCGCTCTCCTGGGTTGGTTGTTACTTTTTTGGTCCCATCGACTTTCCACTATTCCATTACTGTGTACACCTCCGCCCACTGGCCCACAATACCCTAGCTCCTCCTGATATACCCTTCTTCAGTTTGACTTGCTCTCCCCTCCTGCGTGCTCTTGTCTGACTTGCTTTCCAGTCTCAAGCAGTTCTTTCATCGATGGTTCCTACCACCCTTACTCTCCAGCGACATATCCCCCTTCTATTTGCTCCGGGGGTGCTCCTCTGGCATTACCGGGGCCTTCACTCTTGTTGCACCCTGATTCGCCCCTTTTATTGTTATGGGCATGGGGCCCTTTCCCCTTTGCTTCTCCCCCAGGGTCTTGAGGCGTCCTTCCCCTTCTTCTCTTAGTCCTCTGAATCCTCTTGGCTCCGGCACTGCTGTCTCTCCGGGGCTTTCTGGCTGGGTGGTATTATTAAAGGACCGCTAGGTCAGTCTTCAGGACCATGCCCCCCTGGGCCATGCGAGTGGTGCTATTCCCACTGCCCCTCCTGAGTGTGTTGGGTTGGCCAGTTCTTTTATATGGGTGATGCTTTTGTGCTTTTTCCACTGCCCCTCCAGAGTATTTTGGGCTGCTCGGTGCTTTTGATAATTCCTTGTCAATTAACAGGCCCAGGACCCCCCCTGGGCCAGCTGGGTGTTGTAATCGGTGCTTTCAGATATTTTCCTGTCACTTGCAAGGCCCGGGGGCCCCCTCGGCCCTGCCGGATGTTGTACTAATACTGTCCCCCTTCTGCGGGTCTTACCGGTGTCATCAATGTTATTTATTTCCAGGCCTTTCTGCATTGGGTTGTGTAAAGCACTGGAGGGGGCGTCTGTACTCCTGTTTTCTATATGGGAGGAGAGGCACAGAGCACCCCAGCCAAGATTCTCTAAGTGGTAAAACGTGGGCGAGCAATCAAGTCTTAGCTCTCAGGAGGTGATGCAGGCTGGTTGTTAAGTACAGTGTAGTTCCCAAGCACCCACAAAGGAATGTCCACACACTATGTTAGTGAACATAGTTTTTATATAAATAAGGTTCACGTTATGTACACAATCACAATAACACACTTTGTACTCTGGCAATACTATAATGGAAAATATATGCAGATCTACGTGGTACCACTCTTAACTATCAATTCCTTTAAAATGCTTCAACTGCTAACAGTTCAAAATGGCATACGAATCAGATGATAAGATGAATCAACGATAGACCACAGAAAGAAAGCAAGTTCAATCAAGCAATAGCAGAACAGTCTATACCGCTACCATGAGATAGTTCGGTGCGAGGATCCCCCCACCTGGGCAACCTGTAAATAAAGCGTATTTGACAAGCCCAGTCCAATTAAGCCCAATATAGTCTTGAGTTCTTCTAAAAGGTTCCATGACCCCAATGTACCTGGTTTCGTAGAGTTCTTCGGTGAGTCGTCGACGGGCCCTTCTTGAGTGCACTCCCTTTAAGGCAGGAGCCACGGGCCGTCGAGAGATGGTGAAGAAAAGGGTGAACACTGTCGTTGAGGCAGCAGCTTCGGTTCTTGCGGTGCTCGTTGACGATTGGTCAAAAACGTGCCTGCAAGCTGAGGCGTGTGGTGCACCTCGACGACGAGTGATCGCTGCCACAAAGAGTCAATAAAGAACTTTGGCCCAGCAAGGGCGTCGGGTCGTCCGCATCTGGCGTTGGCGGACGGGACATTACCACGGCTGGCTTTAGTACCTTCATCAGCATCTGAGGTTTTCGGGTGGTGGGAAACCCACCTGCAGATTCTCCTCGGTCGTCAGCGGCCTTGACTTTCTCCAGCAGGAGGAAAGCGGTCAACGAGGATGAGCAAGGGAGTCCTTGTTTCAATGTTCTGAGGCAAAGGAGCACTGCGGCTCCGGTCGGTGACGGCGGTCGGCGACGGTGATGGACTGCAATGTCTGGGCGTTTCTCTTCGTGATTCCGCGGCGGTCCCCGTCTCTGGTCGGCAGCCTTTTCGAGGGTCTGATGTCCAGGGAGCTTGGGCAAAGATCAGCTGGTGCATGATGGTCCCTAGTAGCTTTGGAAGAGGTCTCCTAGCCAGGTCCTCTCTTGGAATAGTTCCTTAACAGGCACGCAGCTTTCAGATTAGTGAATACAGCAGCAGCAATTCTTCTTCCAGCAGGCTTCAAGGTTAAGCATCAAGTATCAACTTCAGCTTCTGAACGATTTCCATCAGTGAGAGGCCCCTAGATATACTGTTGATCTCCCATTCACTCTGCTGGGTCACACTTGTTGTGGGTATGTTAATGAAGTACATAAAGGTATTACAGTATGAGGAATCAGAACATAGAACCAAGAACGGTATGACAAGTTGGAATGTGGGTGGGGAATGTTGGATGGTGTAATGTTTTGAAGAGGACAGTTGGTTTAAGAAGAATAAAGAAGATGTTGTATATGAACTGGTCTATGAATTATATCTAACAATAACTCATGCATATGAAGAGGAGATAAAAAGGACAATAAGAAATACTGAGACTTCGGAAAACGTGGCAGAAGCAATGAAAAGAGGAAAAGTCACATCAAGAAACAAAAGAAAGAATACCCTGGAGTAATAACTAAAGATAAAAAGGCAATGAACCAACATATGAAGAATTTGGCTGTAGTGCGGATGCAAATGTAAACGGAATGCTGGTGGAGACCAAGAAAACAAAGATACAATTGGTAAGGAGCTTGGCGTAATAATAGTCAAGAAGCGCTTGATATGACAGTCGTTCCGTTTAGAAATGAATAAAATTAAATAACATAATTGACAGTAATACGCAGGCTACTAAAATAAAGCATTTTTTGAAAATTGAAGCGCAAATTAACATAACGTACCGAAGCGCGAGGCACGCCATAAAACAGAGGAGGAAAAACTGTGACATCATCGAAACGCTTAGAGGAAAGGACCTCAACGCGTGAAATAAAGTGCAACCATCGTTTGTTTACTGTAGCGTGAGCGTACAAGAGTGGGGATATCAGAGGAAAGAACCCATCAAAACCTAAAAACCGTGCAGCGGCCATCTTAAGAGGAGGGTGTTGTCAAGACAACCAATGCAAAACATATAAACGAAACCACAATATGTAACTCAAAGCGAAATGACACAGGAAAAGATTTAAAATAAATATTATAGCTAGGTACTGGTGAGAAAAATATAGATAGAAGAGACAAATACTGAACACTGTGCAATGCTTGGATACAATACATGACTATAAGAAGGTATAAATAAAAGTGTGCAATTGGAACTAAAACTGAAAACAGATTTATCAGAATACGGAATAAATCAGTGAAATTGCCATAGCTACTGAACATAACAACAGAACAGAAGGAGATGAAACGAAATGTGAAATGAGGACATGGAAACTGTGGTGATTCAGTGCAATTCCACAAAAGCAACAGCATAAATAATAGTGAGTACACCACTGCATGAATTTTACAAAAGAGAATATATGGCAGCGGCATTTTCTTAATGAAAGCTTACAAATTAAAATTCACAAATACATTCAGATCAACAAAATTAAATGAAAGCAAGAAGTTAAAGGGAACCTATAAATAAATAAATAAATAAATATAACAGTTCAACTGACAGACAGCAATACAAAGAAGATAGGAACATAATATACAAATTTGACATGAAACAAGGTTGAAACTGATACCGCAGCAAACGAAAATATAGAGACATAAAACAAAATGTCTTCTGAAAATGCAATGGATGCGAGCACAATTTCTACTCAAAGTGTGTTTGGAATGTTAATGCCCATGAATCCAATCAGTTACTTAAGACGTCCAAATCCTTTCAGTTTGGAACCTCAAGAGGATCAAGGTCAAAGATCAAGGTCAAAGATGACAAGAGTGGTTGGATGGATTTGAACAGTTCTTGAGGGCAATTGGAAATCAAAATGCTATAAATCAAGTGGACATTTTTATAAATTTGGTTGGTCAAGAATTAACCAGTGTGATCAAAACAATACCTCCAGAGGAGAAAGAAACATATCAGCTTTTGATAGCAGCAATTAGCAGTAAGCTGGTAATTCCAACGAACAAAGACTGTGAGAGGCACATATTCAATCAATGTACACAAGGTCTTAATGAGACTATTGCACAATTTGCATTAAAGTTACAACGGAAAGCAACATAATGTGATTTTATAAATTAAAATGACAATGAAGCCATAAGATTAAGAATTATTGAAGGATGTGTGTCATCCCAGTTCAGGAAACATCTACTAAAGAAACCGCTTCCGTTAAGAGAAGTGCTAGAATTAGCAAGAGTATATGAGAGAGTGCATACTCAAGCTGTGAATATAGAAAACCCAAAAAAACTGGATACTGTTGCGGCCATAGGACAAAATACAAAGTGGCCGAAGAGATACAACAATGGGTCATCTGGAACAACATGTCATCAGGATGGGTGGAACAGTTTTCGTAGAAGTCCATTGGAAAGACAGTGCTATAGATGTGGTTTTGAATTTCCACACAAAGGTTAATGTCCGGCCCTGGGTCAATTGTGCTTGAGATGTGGACAAGAAAATCATTTTTAGACAATGTGTTGAGAAAGAATGATGACACCTGCATATAGACCTAACACGTCAATGGTAATGAACAGGAGATAAGATAATCAGAGAAATTTCAATGTAAGATCATTTCCAGATAAGGAAGTACCAAGATCAAATGGAATGTCTGGAGTGAATCAACAAGCTCCACAACCAGGTTTTGTTAGAGCTATAGATAATCTACGGATAGAAACATCTGAGCAGAGAAGTGTTGACCAGAATCAAGATGTGACAACATGCCAAATTAAGAGTCCAGAAGAAACACAGATGGGAGATCCATATGAAAACCTGCCAGTGGGAGAGGAAATTATAAATAAGGACCAATATCAATATCAGGAATATGATAGATACAGGAAAGAATATGTAAGATTGATCTATAACAATAAAGATGATAAAGTGGCCATAAAAGTAACTGTGAATTTGGGTGGAAAAGACATACCGTTTCTAGCTGACACTGGTGCAACGGTAAATGTAATGAGTGAAAGAGCATATGAAAGGATTTCAACATTATATCCTTTAATGCCGTCAAGGGCTCAAATATATCAATGGGGTGACAAGCAACTGCTGTTATCAAAAGGTCAATTTCATTGTGATCTGATTCATAATGGACGGTGTGTTTCAGTCAACATGCATGTTATAAATACTCCAGCTGTGGGTCGATGTCTTATCAGTTGCAAAACTGCAACGGAACTCCAGATCATTGATGTCAAACATAACCAGTCAGAGAAAATACAAGGGTGCCCGTCACAGTGGCATCATAAAATATGTGTTATGGAGAATGAGATATTGAATTTGGAAAAAATTAAGGAGAAATTTCCGAAATTATTTCAAGGTGTTGGAAAACTGAAAGACAGTGTGATACAATTACATATTGATAAATCAGTTTGTCCAGTCCCTCAGCAGCCCAGAAGAATTGGGTTTCATTTACAAACTAAAGTGTCTCAAGAACTACAACAACTAACTTATAATGACATTATTGAATAAGTTGAAGGAGGACCTACACCATGGGTATCTCCGTTGGTGGTAGCACCGAAAGCAGATGGTCGTCTTCGTTTGTGTGTAGACATGAGAATCCCGAATATGGCCATACAGAAAGAGCGTCACCCAGGACCCAGTATTGAGGACATGATAATTTGTCTGAATCAGGCCACTAGGTTCACGAAGTTGGATCTAAATCAAGGATAACCTCAATTGGAAATTGATCCAAATTCAAGACCCATAACCACTTTTACGACACATGAAGGATTGTTCAGATATAAAAGACTGAGCTTTGGGATTTCTTCTGCAGCAGAAATATTTCAAGAAACGATAAAAAGCGTTATAGCACCAGTAAAACATGCATTTAATTATAGTGACAACATACTGATATACTGTGTGGATCATAGAGAACATGATGAGGCATTGGAACATGTATGCAGAATCCTTCGGGAAAATGGATTAACATTAAATGCTCCAAAGTGTGAAGTGAACAAAAGCAGTTTACGATTTTTTGGACATATATTCTCGAAGAATGGGATCAAAGCAGACCCAGAAAAAGTGAGTACTATTTTCGAGGGATGTGGCGGAAGTGAGATCATTTTTGGGAATGACTGGATACTGTGCAAGTTATTTGCCCGATTATGCAACGATGACTGACGGTCTAAGGCACTTATTGAAGAAAGAATTTGATTGGAATGATAAATGCAAGGAAAGTTTTGAATTAATAAAGAAGGAATTGGCCAGTGAAAGACAGAATATTTTTATCCAAAATGGGAAACTGAAATCACTGTGGATGCAAGTCCAGTGGGTCTGGGGGCCATCTTAGCACAAACGGAGCCTGGAGAAGACAAGGTTAGACATTTGGTGGCCTCTGCAAGTAGAGCCCTGAGTAAAGTTGAACAGGCATATTCCCAACCTGAAAGGGAGAGTTTGGCAGCAGTCTGGCCTTGTGAAAAATGTAATCATTTTATAATATGGAACCCGTTCACTTTGATTACAGATAACTAAGCTCTATTGGCTCTGTTTGGAAATCCCAGAATGAAGATGCCT
This sequence comes from Ambystoma mexicanum, assembly GCF_040938575.1. Taxonomy (NCBI): domain Eukaryota; kingdom Metazoa; phylum Chordata; class Amphibia; order Caudata; family Ambystomatidae; genus Ambystoma; species Ambystoma mexicanum. The sequence goes on along the minus strand of NC_090923.1, from coordinate 544,811,706 downwards.
CCAAGGTTGAACGATGAGGAATTTGTTTACAGGAATTGATTATAACATTATTCACAAACCAGGGAAAGAAGCTAATCCTGCGGATTACTTGTCAAGACATCCAAAAGAAGGGTGTGAAGACAAAATGCAAGAGGAGGCTGAAGAATTCTTGTCATATCTATCACTAAATGCATTGCCATCCGCTGTCACGAAAGAAATATTTGCTGAGAAGAGTAATGCAGATCCTACAATTCAGGTGGCAATCCAAATTACCAAAGCTGGTAAATGTAAACATTGGAGTAAAGGTCAAGTTACAAAGGAGGGGGTGGACCGGAGAGATCTGGAAAGGATAGCCAGAATAAGTAGTGAGCTATCAGTAACAGACCAAGGAATACTGTTGAGAGGAAAAAGGTTAGTAGCTCTCAAAAGTTTGAGGAAAGTACTTGTAATGCTAGCGCATGAAGGTCAACGAGGAGTTGCAAATACAAAGAAAATTCTTTGAAGTCAAGTGTGGTTTCCATATATGGATGTTATTGTTGATGACACCTTACAACATTGTATTGCATGTCAGGTGACAGCATCAGGAAAAAACCTGAGCCTCTTCAGCTGTCACCTTTACCTGAAGGGCCATGGAATAGAGTAGCAGTTGATTTATTTGGGCCGCTTGAGGAAGGAGGATATCTGCTAGTAATTGTGGATGAATACTCCAGATTTCCACTGGTTAAGCACATAGCATCTACTGCATTTCATCATGTTGCAGTTGTTTTGGAGGAGTTGTTTAGTGAATGGGGCGTTCCAAATATAGTCAAGACTGATAATGGCCCGCCATTTCAAGGACATGATTTCTTTGGTGTACATCTTGGATTTAAACACCAAACGATCACTCCACTTTGGCCACAAGCAAATGGCATGGTCGAGAGATTCATGAACACTATAAAAAAAACTAGACAAAAAGCAATGGTGGATAATATGTCTATGCCTCAACTATATCCCAAATGTTGAGAAGCTATCGAAACACTCCTCATGAGATGACTGGACATTCTCCATCAAAATTGATGATCAGTTATAAACCCCGAACCAGGCTTCTTCATATGGAAGACTATACTCCTATGGAAGACGAAGAAATAAGAGAAAGAGATATGTTGAAAAGGAAAAGAAGTAAAGAGTGGACTGATGGAAAAAGAAAATCAAGAGAGAGTAATTTAAAAGTGGGAGAGTCTGTTGTTCAACAAAGGCAAGGTAGGAAACTGGATTCAAGGTACAGACCAGTGCCGTTAAAGGTTAAGAAAATTAAAGGCTCTATGGTAACGGCTACTGGAAAGGACTGTGAAATAACAAGGAATGCGTCATACTTCAGAAGACTGTTTCAGGAGAGTTTGGGTAAAGGAAATCAAGAGATACCGGTATCAGATGTGTTTGTAGAGATGGATTTTTCTGTTTCTGAAGAGGATACATCTGTAGATTTGGATGATATTAATGTTCAAGAGAATTTCGGGGTTGGTGAATTCAGACGTTAATGTAAGTTCAGAAATACAGGATGTAGTTTCAAGGAGTCGGCGTTGTAGAATGATTCGAAAACCGGCTTGTTTAATTGAGCAGATATAGTAGCATAAGCCTGCTATCCTGAAAGTACAAATTTACACATTTATTTATTGATTGTCGAGTTGAATTAAAATGATATGTAAGGGGGGTTGTTGTGGGTATGTTAATAAAGTACATAAAGGTATTACAGTAGGGATTATGAGGAATCAGAACATAGAACCAAGAACGGTATGACAAGTTGGAATGTGGTTGGGCAATGTTGGATGGTGTAATGTTTTGAAGAGGACAGTTGGTTTAAGAATAATAAAGAAGATGTTGTATATGAACTGGTCTATGAATTATATCTAAAAGAAACATAACAACACTCAGACAACCAATCATTCAGAAGGGCATTCATGCAGTCAGGTAGCCAATCAGGCTCACAGTGCATTCAGGCAATTCTTCTCCATCCAGACACTCAAAACACGGAAAGTGGATTCGGACAAGCACTCTGCCATTCAGCACTACACACTGCATGCATGCCAGTTTCGGGCAGGGCTATCTCAGTGATTGTGTCAAACACCAGATACTAGACACCCATAACATAAAATGCATATTCGTCACACTCTCCATTCACCCAGGTCCCACCCCACGGGCGTGCCCACAACATACAGTCATTGGGAAGGCTCCAGCCAGTCTGGCCTGGACTTCCCCACAAGACCATATATGGAACTTCCACCCAACAGCCAGTCACGGGGAAGGGACAGAGTCAGGGCTTCCCGTGACTTCGAGAAAACACGGTAACAGGCAATAGAAAGCAAGAGGCTACAGGGGCCATCTTGTTTCCCATCAGGCATCAACTGATTCCAATGGCAGGGCCTGGGCATCCCAAAATGGAGGATACTCACAGCACCTGTCAAATTCAGCATGGAGCTGCCACCAGCCCAGACCCTGCTCTGTTGGTGCCCAAAAACATACATTAGGAGTACAGGGTCGTACTCCCACCCATGGGTGCCATAAGGGTATCCCAAGGGTCTGTTCACCAAACCAAAAAGAGGAAGATCCACACCGCCAGGAGTCCCACATGAACTCCTGCACAGATGATAAACAGACTAAAGGACAAGGATACGGAGGCCCAGTCCCTCTGATGGATTTCCAGCATCACAGTCGCCACCCCCCCAGACTGAGGTTAGGGCGTCGAATCTCCCACGAGATTGACACCCTCATCCAGATGTTCAACATACCTTCTGGAAAGGCCATCTGCATTATCATGACTCTTCCCTGGTCTATGCTCAATGGTGAAGTCTAACCCTTGCAGGCTAATGGACCACCTGAGCAATTTTGGGTTTTCACCCTTCATCTGCAGAAGCCACTTCAGGGGCTTATGGTCTGTTTGGACCTTTAAGGTAGACCCTGTAAGGTAGGGCCTAAAACGGCTCCAAACTATACTGAAACATTCCTTTTCAACAGTATCCCACCTAGGTTCTCTACCCTTGAGTTGTCTACTGATGAATATGATCGGATGCTCCCTCCCTTTGTCATCTAACTTGGACAAGACAGCTCCAATTCCGGTGTCGCAGGCATCCGTCTGGACGATGAAGGGTTTACTGTAATCAGGCGCACACAACCCAGGTGCCCTACACAGACTTTCCTTCAATCCAGTAAAGGCCCTCTGACAGTCCTCTGTCAAATTAACCTTCCATGGTTGTTTGGGCGAAGTCAGAGCTGTCAGAGGGGCCGCTATGGTTCCATAGTCCGTCATGAAGTTGCGATAATACCCAGTAAAACCCTAAAAGGCTCTCAACTGAGTTTCAGTAGTGGGAGTCTCCCAGTCATGTACATCCTGTACTTTACTGGGGAGAGGTTGGATTTTGCCCCCTCCTACCTCATGACCATGATATGTGACTTTCCCCTGAGCTATCTGGCACTTGTGGCCTTCATAGAGAGGTTAGCCCTTTTCAAGGCCTGCAACACGTTATCTAGGTGAGTCAAATGCTCTTCCTAGGTGGAACTGTAGACGGCATTGTTGTCTAGGTAGGCCACACAAAATTTTTAACTCAAAAGGCATGACTCTAAACTGGTAGAGCCCCTTAGGTGTTGAGAATGCAGTCTTTTCCTTGGCATGGTCCATCAGAGCTATTTGCCAATAGCCTGAGGTAAGGTCGAAGGTGCTCACAAATTTGTCAGAACCTATGGTGTCCACGAGCTCATCGGCCCTGGGCAATGGGTGCGTGTCAGTTTTGGTGATGGCATTGACCCCTCTGTAGTCCACACAGAACCTCCAATCCTTGGTACCTGCCTGGGAACTTGCCTTGGGGACAAGGACCACTGGACTGGTCCAGGGACTGGATGAGGGTTCAATAACACCCAAATCCAACATCTTGGAGACTTCAGCCTGGATGTGGTTCTTCACAGTGTCTGACATCCTGTAGCATCTGCTTTTGACAGGTACGCTGTCACCAGTGTCAATTTCGTGCCTGCACCATGGAGTGAGGCCTGGTATCAGCGAGAACAGAGGCGCACACTGCTGTAGCAAAGCTCTGCAGGCCCTCTGCTGCTCTGGAGTAAGATCTTGAGAGAGATGCACTCCCTCCACTGAGTCATCCTGGCGGTTGCTATGCAGCAAATCAGGAAGGGGCTCACTCTCATCCTCGTATTGCTCTGAAGCCAGCAAGAGACATGAGACTTCCGCTCGCTATGGAAAGGCTTGAGCCTGGTGACGTGGAATACCTGAGGGGCTACCCCAGGGACTCCCATGTCAACCAGATAATTGACTTCGCCCATCTTGGAGATTATCCTGAAGGGTCCAGTCCTCTTATCTGCCAAAGCTCGAGGCGTGGTAGGCTCCATCACAAGGATCTACTGTTCTGGAGTCCAATCCACTTACGAGGCTTTAAGGTCATGCCAGTACTTGTTCAATTCCTGGCTGGCCTTGAGATTCGCTGTAGCCTGACCCATCAACTATGCCATCCTCCATCTGAGGCCTAACACATAGTCCCCCACCTGCTTGGCAGGACCTGGAGGGGTGGCTTCCAAACCTTCCCTGAACAAGGCAAGGGGCCCCCTCGCGGGATGTCCAAAGAGTAACTCAAAGGGCCTGAAACCTACACCCTCTTGAGGTACCTCTCTGTAAGCGAACAGCAGGCATGGAAGGAGGAGATCCCATTTCCTCCTTAGGGGTTCTTCCAAAGCACCTAGCATGCCCTTGAGAGTTTTGTTAAATCTCTCAACCAGACCATTGGTATGGGGTGGTAAGAGGTGGATAACTTGTAGGTTACCCCACACTCTTTCCACATCGTTTTCATGTAACTCGACATGAAGTTGGATCCTCTGTGGGAGACAACCTCCTTAGGGAATCCAGCCCTGCTGAAAATGCCCAGGAGAGTCCTGGCAACCACCTTGGCAGTAACAGTCCGAAGGGGTATAGCCTCAGGGTACCTGGTGGCATGATCTACCAAGACCAGGATGAACCGATGTCCACCTGAAGTGGGAGGGTCAAGGGGACCGACAATGTCAATGCCTACCCTCGGTGTGCGAACCACTGGCAACGGCTGCAGTGGGGCAATGACACTGCCTCCAGTCTTACCAGACAACTGACAAGTTGGGCAGGTCATGCAGTGGGACTCCACTTCTACTCACATCTGGGGCCAGTAGAAATGGGCAGAGAGCCATTCTTTGTCTTCTTGGTACCAAGATGACCAGCCAAGGGCACCTCATGTGCCAACTGCAGCAGCAAGGGCCTGTCAACCTGGGGTACCACCAACCTCTTGAGGGCACCAGTTTCAGGCTTAGTCGGCTCACTAACAAGGAGCTCACCCTCCCAATATATCCGGAATGTCCTAGGCACTTCTCCCTGTGCCTGGGACAGGGCCTGTTTCCTCAGACCCTCGAGAGAGTGGCACTCTCTCTGACCCTTACAGAAGTCCGCCCGGGAGGGTCCCCTTTCAGCCAACAGGCATTGAAGGTCGCGGTGGTCCTCCGGGTTGAGCACCTCTCCTGCAGGAGGGTCTTCTGCCTTTTCTCCCTCAGGAGTTGTTTGGGTTCACCACTGGAACCAGCCCGTCCGGAGCATGAATCCCAGTGGGTGCTGCTGAAGTAGCAGGAAGAGAAGGGGCCCCCTTCGCAGAGGTGGCCTTCTTGCTCTTCCTTCTTCGTGCCTTGGGTTTCCCCGTTGGCGGGGGTACCGGACTCGCAGCCAGATCCGGTGTGACCTGTCATCGGGTGACCACCACAGCAGCAATGGGTAGACCATCCGTGACCATCCCCACTTCTACTAAAACATTGCCTAACAGAATGTTAGCAGGCACATTGGCCCTCATTCCGAGCTAGGAGGTAAGTACAGGTACTTTCCGGCATGGCGGAAAGTACGACACCGGCCTGGTGTCAGACCGCTAATTGCGGCCCATTCCGACCTCGAGGCCATGCGCTTTTCGCCATGCCGGAAAAGTACCTAGCGGCATGCCGCTAAATGACCCGCAAAAACCCCTACCGGCATGCTGCGACACATACATAACAACACCGCCTTGGAAGCAGCAGCGTCTGTAAATAACGGTGACCGTAATTTACGGATCCCATAAATTACGGTCACCGCAAAACAACGGAACTGGAAATTTTCGTCATCGCACAGGAACGGGAAGGAGCGCGGCAGCCATCTTTAAAAACACAATCCATTGCCATCCTCATCAGGCAGCACCCTTGGGAGCAATCCAAAGTTGGGAAAAGGACCACACACCCAGGAACAATGCCAAAAGCCCCAAAGAAGTCTGCGGACCGGCTCAGCAAGAAGAGGTTCAGCCCTGAAGAGCTGCAGGCCATGGTGGACTACCTGGCAGAGCATGCTGACATTGTGTTCAGCCCCGGCATGCGGAGAGAGTCAATAATCCGTAAAAAAAACATCTGGTCTGGGCACAAATCGCCCAGAGGGTGAGCGCAGTAGGCACCACCCCTCGCACCCGCAAGGACTGCCGCAAGTGGTGGGATGACTTGCGGGTGCGGGTGCGAGGCCTCCTCTCCGCCAACCAGAGTCAGGCAATGCAGACCGGAGGGGGGCCCAAGTTCCCCAGTGAGACTTGAGCCATGGGAGGAGACATGTGCGGCATTGATCGGGACCGAATCGATTGAGGGCGTCGTCGAGATGGAGTGTGGGGCAACGTCGTCTGCCGAAGGAGGTGAGTGTCCAAAGTCAACACTGCCAATGGCAATTGCATGATGTATTCTCCCCCAAGGACCATCAAAGGCACCTTGTCCTGTTGCCTTCCCCCCCATCCAACTAATGCAGAGCCAACTGCCACGCAATCAAGGGCCAACTGCAAGTACATAACGCACATCAACCATAGTGCACTAACTTGCACATCCCATCATGCACACTGTGCAGCAGGTTTGGCAGTGTGCCAGCCAGACTGCACATTACCAGGCCAGGATGAGTCACTCCGAAACCTCTGTGCATATCATACTCATGCACATGTACCACTGCTGTTGCTACACCCAAAAGGCCACAAACCCAAATGACTGAAATGTGAATGCAGCCATGTATGCTATTAGGACATCATACAATCACTCATGTTGGCCCTCCCTTCTACCCCCACAGGCACTGATCATGACAGCGGTGAGCCACAGACAAGCCGTCCAACCACCTCCATGGGCAGTGGCAGGCTCTGGCGCATTCCAGCACCGAAAAAAACACCCACCCCGGCTCCTGAAAGGTCAGTGGAGGCTGCACCACCCCAATCCCTCCAAGCATCGGCGCCTGCCACAATGGCCACCCCAACGTCGGCAGAGTCCAGCATTGCTGGGGAGGTTGCAGCTACAGGCCCAGAGGAGAATGTGGACAGCCCTTCATCCATCTGTGGGGCGTCCGAGGAGGAGTTCCATCCCACAGTCCACACCCCGGAGCCCAGCAATGTCCCCCTGGCATTATGCAGTGACTCTGGGGATACAGAAACACCTGGCCGTAGTGCTCCTACAGACACACAGGGGTATGATGATTGTGAGCCAAGTTCACCAGTTGAGTCCATGCCAGAGCACGTAGGGCCAAGTCACTTCATTTATGAATTCCCATCATTTGGCACACGTCGTGCAACTCAGTACACTGACCTAATCACTGAGTTCATGGAGGACAACCACCAGGCATGGGTGGAATGGCAAAATGAACTCCGGAAAATGCGTCAGACAGTCACTGACAGCACTAACAGGTTGTGTGACGTCCTAGGACGCATAGCTAATGCCCTTGAGGCTGCACATTCAAATCCGCAGCATCAGCAGGAGGACACGGCCACATCCAGTCGTGACACACCGGCAAGTCCACCGCGACCCATTCGGCGTTCTATGCGGCCCCGGGACATGCCTCCCCCGGCCCCGGGAGCATGGAATAATCATCATTGCTGCCACATGTGGCCTTAATGTACTTCATTGGAGTACTGTTGTGGAGTTGGGGGGAGGAGGGTGGAGGGTGAGGGTTTGTTGTGGTGTTGGGGTGGAGGGGGAGGGGAGTGAAGGTTTTGTTGTTCACGTTTGAACCTTCTTATTCAATACACCGGTTGTTCATCCATAAAATAACAGAGTGGACATTGTTCATTGTGCATGTGTCATTTAATGTCTCACAGTGCATGGCGTACATGTATCCCCACACCCAGTGCCCGATGTCCTGTCATCCTCACACCCTCAGCTGACTTGTGTGTCAGAAATATTCTCCGATCAATGATTGCCGCACGGCACGTCCCTCCTGTGCATCAGCACCGTGATGCTGTCCTGCCACTTCTTCCTCCTCCCCCTCATCATCATCTGGTGGTAGCAGTTCCATGTTAGGGGGCAGTGGCACGTTCTGACGGATGCACATATTGTGCAGCATTACACATGCCATGGTGATCTTGGACACCTTATCGTGGCTGTAGATGAGTGCCCCACCCGACCGGCTCAGGCAACGAAATCGTGCCTTCAGCAGGCCAAAGGTCTGCTCTATCACCACCCGTGTACGGGTATGGGATCGATTGTAGTCCTCCTCGTGCCTGTTCTGTGGGTTGCGGACAGGGGTCATGAGCCACGGCTTCAAAGGGTAGCCACCATCACCTGCATGAGAGGGGAATGAAGGTAAGTGTTTGTACATTCATGGTGGAGAACTGTACTGGACTTACATGGCAGCAGGGGATTTCTGGCCATACACACATGTCCCTGGATGCATTGACCCCATTACTGGCCCGGCTATGTGTCCTGAGCAATGGAATGATGGAGGGGGTAGCTTCTTCAAGATGGGTTATGGTGTGCACTCACATCTTGTTGCACGTGCACCGTATATGCATGCAGCAGTGTTGGACTGAAATCATTGATGTGTTGTGTTCTGTGAGATTCGGTGGCAGGGGGTGTTGGCTGTAGTCAGTAGCATACTCGTCATTCTGCACTGATCAGTACCATGGTGACCTGCAGCACTCCGATGGGTGTGCGGAACCAGTGACACGCTGTGGTATCCCTGTTAGGCTCACTTCTATGCACTCCCAGGGATGACTGTCCTGTGTGGTGAGATGCAGGAGGCTGCGACATAGTGCATATGCAGTGCATGGAGCAGGATGCCCTTACGATGTGTGAGGTCCGCCGATGAGTGGTGCATGTATTGTGGTATTTGGCCAGGTTACCTGTTAGTCATGTAGTGTTAGGTTTCGGCATTCAATCATCACTGTGTGGTTAGGTAGTCATGTGCCGTATCACTTGCCTTGGGGCACAGTGTTCTGTGAGGTGCACATCGTGCACTGGCGTCAACATTCCCACCCAGGTGTAGTATGCATCTCCCCCCCTTTCCCACCCAGGTGGAGTATGCATCCCCACCCCTTTCCCACCCAGGTAGAGTATGCACCCCCCTTTTCCCACCCAGGTGGAGTATGCATCCCCCCCTTTCCCACCCAGGTGGAGTATGCAGCCACCCTACTCACAGCCCAAATGCACTGCCATGGGCCATTCAGGAAACTCACCAAGCAGCCAGGCACGTCGTCCAGCATGTCGCTCCATATAGCGTGGTAGCATGGAGTTCCGCAGGACCAAGGAGTCATGAGTTGATCCGGGGTATCGGGCACAGCAATGCGTGATGGCTTTACTGGCATTACATACCATCTGGACATTGATGGAGTAGTATTGCTTGAGGTTGCGATACGCCACCTCCATGGCATGCGGGACCACCAATTCCACGTGGGTGCAGTCGAGGGCACCTATGCAATTTGGCATGCCTGCCAGTGCATGGAAGGCAACTTTTGTATCCAATATCTCCTGGGGAGTCCGGGGTAGGGATATGTAGTCTCTTGTGTGCTTGAGGAGGGCATCCAGCACTTGGTTAATTATCCGGGAAAATATGGGCTGTGAAATGCCATGCATGTGCCCCACTGTATGCTGGTAGGTGCCTGTGGCAAGGAAGTAGAGCACAGACACTACCTTCAGTAGAGGGGGGATGGCGGTGTGGATTTCTATGAGGCTCACTATGTCGTCATGTATCAGGTCCACTATGGTGTTGATGGTGTCCCAGTCAAGCCGGTACAGGGTGTGGATCCGCTCTGGTGTGAGGTTGAGGGGGGTGGCTCTGATGCGAGGGATTGGGGGCTGCCGGCATGGTAATGGTGGCTGCACTGGTAGGGCATGCTGGGCCTGTCTCACCCTCCTTCTCCTCCTTTGTATACTCTGTGGTGGGGGCTGTGGTTGTTGTTGTTGCTGTTGTTGTTGTAGTTGCTGCCTTGCAAGCAGGGCCTCCAGCTCCAGTAATGCTGCTACAATTGGTATCATCTTGGTGTGGGAGGGGGTGTGGTGTGTGGGTGTGCTCGTTTTGTGCTGTGCCAGACTGCATTGCATCCACCTGGGCTGATTGAGTGCACCTGTGGCTCTGGGAACCACTGCTCAGGGTTCTTTACTCCTTCTCTGAGATGCCTGTATGTACTCCATGCCGGTAAGGTACTTTACGGCCTTAAGGAGGCCTTTATTTACGTGTGCTCCTTACTTGTAATCTGCTCTGAGTTATGTCATGCCTCTAATTTCGGCATGGTGGGGCGCACGCCCAACCCAAGACCGGTAATTACGGCATCGTAGTTTACAGTGCCGTAAATAGCGGTCTGACAGGTCGGAATGGCCCGTAGCGGTAAACGATGCCGTTAAATCATTACTGGCATGGTTTTTCCCTTACCTCCAACCTCGGAATGAACCCCATTGTCCTGAACAAGGACAGGAAGCTTTGCTGTCTTGTCTCCAATCATAATGTTGGCTAAGGCTACAGGTGATCATTTTGGAGGCCCACCTGCTAACTCAGAGGAGCACCTACATAGTCCTCTGGCTTGAGTAGAGTCCTGTCCACCGCTGTCATGCTTGCCCCCGTGTCTCTGAAGCCAGTAGAAGGCTGACCATTCAAGAGGACACTTCTCAAAAACCTACGGGTGTTCTGTGGGATTGTCGCCAGTACTTCTGCGTACTGGTCCCAGGCACCAAGGGACACTAGGGAAATCTCTACAGGAGCACCGAATGTGATCCCTGTAGAGGAGGGGAGTACAGTGGCCTCCACCTCAGACATGGGGTAAGGGTAGGTCAGGCTGCCAGCCTGGACTCCAAGTGCCTTACCTTTACACTTGGGGTCACCCTTTTTGTGATCCAGAGTCCCACAGTCCCAACAAGTGCCAGGAATTCGGGGTACGGTACTGGAACCACTGGGAGCCTGCTTTGCAGCAGGTGGACCACTACTCTTACTCGCACCCACATAGGACTTATGCCCACTAGATTTTTGGGTTTTAGGAGAGGAAGGTTTTGGTTTAGCTGACTGTGATTGCTTCTGGGACTCATCAGACTTTTGAGAGTTCCCCTTTTCTTTGTCCTTGTCCTTCCCACTGTAGTCCTTAGGGGACACCCAGTGGGAGACCCACTTGTCAGCCAGCCTGGCCAGCTTAAAGGGATACAACATTTTCTGGTCAGCAACATAGTGATATTTCAAAAAAGGTAGCAGGAGCTCCTCTCCAGAAAGAACATGGCATGATTACCTGTTCTGAGATGAGAGTTTGCAGCACACGCTTTTTGCTCACTGTACCTTTCACAGGTGGGAAATGTCCATTTGCATATCAGTCTTTGTCCCGCCCACATGGGCAGTCCAGCAATGAAATGCTATGGCAATTCCTCTCTGAACAAGAGTACCAACAGCAACCCCATACACGTGTTTCAGTCTTGTTAGGCCTCATCAGTGAGGTGAAGCTGTGCAACATACTGACGCAGCTCTGGGAACAGGCTTCAGAAAAATGCTCAAAAAACAAAATGTGGGACAATTCAACAAATGTTTTCACCTTGTATCCATCAATCCACCCCATCATGTACATATGTGCAGCCCTCACCCAGTCAACCCAAGACACATTCTCTATTTTCTTAAATTCCCTGAACCTTTTAAGGTATTGGGTGGGTGTCTTGTCAAACTTGGCTCAAAGCAGACTTCATGCACTCATCCTGACCCCTTTCTTCCACACTCAGTTTCATATAACAGTCATATCCAGTTTGAGGCACTCTGCTTAACAAGCACTTAGCCCAATCTCTTTTATCAACATCATGGATTCCACAAGCCATCTCAAACGCTTTAATCCATTGGAGGACATCAGAACCCTCCGCATACACACCAACCAAATCTTTCATAACTTGGTGGCTGGGGACCTGACACTCTCAACTGTTTTCGCTGGAGTCTCCACTCGAGCTTTCTCTAGCTGGATTTTCTGACATTCGGTGTCCTTGTTTTTAAGTTCAAGATCCTTATCTTTGAGTATCACTTGTTGTGCCATCTCCTCTTTCTTAAGTTTAGCTTCCGTTTCCAACTTTCCATCCTTAATAATTCAAGTTCCAAGGAATTCCCTGAAGAAACATTGCTGGAGGTCAGAACAGAGGCAGCAGGAGTGGTGGCATTCCCAGAATCCGATTCAATAACAGCCCCAGGGGCAGAGGCCTCAATGGTTGCATTCCCCCCTTTAAGAACTTCACAATCAGTCTGGTAGTCCACCAGGGCAGCTATGAGCTCAGCCCTAGACTTATCCACAAAGTCTAACTCCCTGGCTTCACAAGCACTCGGGGAAGCCTCTAGGCTCATCCTAGTCAATTTACCATTTGCAATAGATTCCATTGTGTGTAATGTAGTTATGTAGTACACAACTAAGCCTCAGTTGAACAAAGTGTAGATATTTTGTAAGTGGCAAGGTTACACACTGATTCTTAAAACCATTAGCATCCCACCGCTACCACCAGTGTAAAGCACCAGAGGGGGGTGTCTGTACTCCTGCTCTCTATATGGCAGAGAAGAGGCACAGAGCACCCAAGCCACAATTCTCTAAGTGGTAAAACATGGGCGAGCAATCAAGGCTTAGATCTCAGGAGGTGATGCAGCCTGGTTCTTAAGTACAGTGTAGTCTTCAAACACCCACAAAGGAATGTCCACACACTATGTTAGTGAAAACACAGTCTTCATGTAAATAAGGTTCATGTTATGTACACAATCACAATAACACATTTTGTACTCTGGCAATGCTATAATGGCAAATATATACAGGACTACGTGGTATCGATTCCTTTGAAATGCATCAACTGCTAACAGTTCAAAATGGCATATGAATCATATTATAAGATGAATCAACGATAGACCACAGAAAGAAAGCACGTTAAATCAAGCAATGGCAGAACAGTCTATTCCGCTACCATGAGACAGATGGGTGCAAGGATACCCCCACCTGGGCAACATGTAAATAAAGCATATTTGACAAGCCCAGTCCAATTATGCTCAATATAGTCTTGAATCCTTCTAAACGGTTCCACGACCACAAAGTACCTGGTTTCGTGGGGTTCTTCGGTGAGTCGTCGACAGGCCTTTCTTGAGTGCACTCCCTTTAAGGCAGGAGCCATGGGTCGTCGAGAGTAGGTGAAGAAACGGGTGAACACTGTTGTTGCAGCAGCAGCTTCGGTTTTTGCTGTGCTCGTTGACGATCGGTCGAAAATCTCCTGCAAGCTGAGGCGTGCGGTGCACCACGATGATGAGTGTTCGTTGCCGCAAAGAGTCAATTAAGAACTTTGGCCCAGCAAGGGCGGCAGGTCATCGGCGTCTGACGTTGGTGGACAGGACGTTGCCATGGCTGGCATTAGTACCTTCGTCAGCGTGTCTGAGATTTTTGGGTGGCGGGAAACCTTACTGGTGGATTCTCCTCAGTCGTCGGTGACCTTGACTTTCTCCGGCAGGATGAAAGCGGTCGACCAGGATGAGCAAGGGAGTCCTTGTTTCAATGTTCTTAGGCAAAGGAGCACTGCAGCTCCAGTCGGATATGGCAGTGATGGCGGTCGTCCACAGTGATGGACTTCAATGTCTGGGCGCTTCTCTTCCTGATTCTGCAATGGTCCGGGTCTCCGGTCGGCAGCCTTTTGAGGGTCTGACGTCCCGGGAGTTTTGGCAAAGATCAGCTGGTGCACGATGGTCCCTCGAAGTTCGGGAAGAGGTCTCCTAGCCAGGTCCTCTCTTGGATCAGTTCGTTGACAGTCACGCAGCTTTCAGATAAGCGAAGGACAGCAGGGGCAATTCTTCTTACAGCGGGCTTCAAGGTTAAGCATCAAGAATCAACTTCAGATTCTGAACGATTTCCATCAGTGAGAGGTCCCCAGATATACTGTTGATCTCCCATTCACTCTGCTGGGTCACACTCAGACAACCAATCATTCAGAAGGGCATCCATGCAGTCAGGCAGCCAATCAGGCTCACAGTGCATTCAGGCAAGTCTTCTCCATCCAGACACTCACAACACGGAAAGTGGATACGGACAAGCACTCTGCCATTGAGCACTACACACAGCATTCATACCAGTCATTGTGTCAAACACCAGATACTAGACACCCATAACATGAAATGCGTATTCGTCACACACTTCATTCACCAAGGTCCCACCCCACAGGCGTACCCACAACATACAGTCATTAGGAAGGCTCCAGCCAGTCTGGCCTGGACTTCCCCACAACACCATATATGGAACTTCCACCCAACAGTCAGTCAGGGGGAAGGGACAGAGTCAGGGCTTCCCGGGACTTCGGGAAAACACGGTAACAGGCGATAGAAAGCAAGAGGCCATGGGGGTCATCTTGTTTCCCATCAGGAATCAACTGATTCCAATGGCAGGGGCTGGGCATCCCAAAATGGAGGATACTCAGAGCACCTGTCAAGTTCAGCATGGAGCTGCCACCAGCCCATACCCTGCTCTGTGGACCACACACAGGTGCCCAAAAACATACACTAGGAGTACAGGGTTGTACTCCCAACAATGGGACGCATAAGGCTCCCACATGAACTCCTGCGTGGAAAACAAGACAGAACATACATGATAAACAGACTAAAGGACAAGTATACGGAGGCCCTGTCGCTCCGATGCATTTCCAGCATCACAGGTTGCTGGCGTGATGTCTCTGCCAGCAGCCTTTCACCTCTTCCAGTTTTCTGCTCCTCTTCGCCTGCTTTTCTGAGGTACTGGAATCCCCGGGCCACTGCAGTGATTTCTTCTAACCCCTTCGGTCCTCCCTCCACCAGCCTTCCGTCCCTCTTCGGTGCTCCGCATCACCCTGCCGTTGGAGCTCCAGTGGTGTGGACAAGTGCACCTCAGTTGGACTGGCTGCATCCCTCTGTGGTCCGGCTCACTGCCTCTTCTTTCCCACAGCTCCAGCTGTTTGTGCGGTGCTCCTCCGTGGGACGGGCGCTTCGTTTTGCAGCCCGCCTCGGTGTCCCTCCTCCACAGCAGTGTCCTCTCCCTTGGATCGCCCGCAGTCCCTCCTCCACTCTCCCGCTGCAGCGGGTTCCACACCTCTCCTGCTGCCTTTCTCAATAGGGGACACTCCTCGATCCTCCTCTGGCTTCCAGCCCCCTCCCGGGCCACCGGGTTGCTCGGCTCCCGCTGCTCACCTTGTCTCTGGCTCGGCTGCACTCTCCACCGGGCTCTGGGTCTCCCCGCCTTCGGCACCGCTGTACTGCTCTGGGGTTAGCAGGGTCTGCCCGCCATTTTCCCAAAGGGCTTCCTCGCTCTTCCTGCTGCCTCGCTCGTTCCAACTTCCCTCTTTTTTGCCGCAAGTTCTTCCACTGCTCACTTTCGCTGAGTGTTCTCCTCGGCTTCAACTCTCAGTATTTCTTTCATTAACAAGCGTGCCTGATGTCGGTTTCAACCTAATTGCGCCGGACAGAGACGGAGCGTCTCCATAGCACGTCCACTCAGCCCACCATCTTGGCCACGTCCCCCAACCATTTTATTTTTTAACTTTGAATCTGTTGTCTATCTCTTTCTTCATGATGCCTTCACAGCAGTGAGATTACACACTTGCACACTTTGGTTAAGCAGCGTGCTACAAGCCCCTTGTTTTATGGCTGGTCTCAAGGTGAATGTTGTGATACATTGCATGACCCCAACCAACCACATTTAAGCAGCATGGAAAAGGGGAAAAAATAACCGTCTGTAAGAATAACATATGCCCAGGTAATTTTGCCCCCATAGTGAAAATCAAAAGCTGGCAACCATGAATATACGCACAATAAGTGAACATATCGTAAAGTGAAATATACAAATGTGGTTCAAATGACCTTCCCCTTAGAAGAAAACGTGCAAGACAAAATAGCATTGGACTTTTAAATAAAGTAATGAGCAACAGAAAAATAACCTGAGAGAGGAAATGTTCCAATAAATATGATGGCAAAGTATAAAAGGTGCTCAACTTTTAAAACCAGGAATCTCTTGTGAAATATTCCCTGGAATGCAAAATCCCAATACGAAACAAGTGCTTATGGTCTTGTGGATAAGCGTCTGCACTGGGAACATTACAACCTGAGTAAACTCCTGGTAGCCAAATACTTGAGCAAGCTTGCCAACCTCAGAAAAAAGGAAGGGGTTGTGTCCTCCCTCTGAAGAAAAAGTTACGCTGTCAACCAAATGTGTCATTTACTTGTGCCCTGAAAAGCAGCCACAATCATGAGCAAATAAATGCATCAGAGTCCAGGATTGCAAACTCTCTTGCCACATCATGGGAAAATACTCACGACTTACTTACCCCTTCATCATTTCTCCTCCACATATCTGGCTTTCAACAATACTCTGCTTTATAAAGATAACTTGAAATCTACACATACCATAGTGCCACTCAAATACAAAAATACATGCAGGACTAGGTTAGGCAAAAAGGGTACAATTGTGCCATTATTCCCCCATCTTGTGTGGGAAACTGCAAATACCGGAATGCAATTCAGGAATAGGCAAAACAATTGTCTCCAAATGCAATACTTTCAAGGACTGACAGAAGCATGGTTTAAAAAAAATAATGCTGATGATGTGTGTTTTATAAGTGTATTATGAGATATTAAAACTAAGAAAATGCACGGCACCCGGGACTGTGGACTGTTTCCCATCCATGCAGTAACTGGGACGACTCTGCTTAGCTTCAAAGCGATGAAGGGACCTGTCACCTCTGGCCATGTTGCTCTCAGGAGTCTTGTAACTTGTGCTCATTTATTAGGCACCATGGCCTTACGGTGCCAGCCGCTACCTTGCTTTGAAGCTAGCAGGGTCAGCCCCCCGACACCACTGTTTTTTTTTTTTAACCTTTTAATATAGACTCGGGTACAGAACTACAGATACCCTTGTCTATCTGTAGTCATTTTATGTATGGACTACAGATAGCTGGAGCTGGGAATATCAGAAGAAACGGCCGGAAAGAAATGCTTTCTTGCCCCACCCAAAACTTCACCAAGTGCCCCCTCATCTGTGCCAGCTCCCCCCCGACTCCTCTGATGGCCTCCTCATGTCCCCTGCCCTCTCCCATTTCCCCCCCACAACACACACTGTTTTTGTGACACAGTTTGATTTAAGATGTCGGCTATTTGCGGATATAGACAAGGTTACAGAAAATCTTTGTGTTGCTAACTGAGTCCCTACACCCTGTCCAACTCCCAAATTTCACTTGGTGCTCTCTAGCCACCCAGCCCCCACCCGCCCCACCCCAAGTCTAGCCTGATCGCATTTGTCTTTACCAAACATTGCAGTCCCAGGGGGGATGGGGAGGGAGGTTATGGGTATGACATGTCCCTAATTGACTTCAAACAAACTTTTGACCAAATCCGTCACATGGATCAAAAGTTATCAGCAATAGAATTTTTAGGGCGTCCTATGGGAGTCTAGCATTAACTATAGAGCACCAACTGCTGCCCTATCTCTAAAGTATCAAATGTAATAGTCTTCTCAGGAGAGCATGACCATCATAGCTTAGAGAATGGTCTACTTACCACCACTCAACCTGCAAAGGTCTCATTAAACAGTGCTACTAATAATAGATACTAACATTGTGTACTGCTGTTTTTTTTATTCATCTTCTCCACAAATTAAAATACATCCACTAAAAAGCATTAGCTCAGTTTCATATCGGTTCAGTGCTTCATATTTTTGAAGAATTTTGATTGTTATCTGCGAAAAAGTAAACAAAATGGCACATTTAGGTCATTGTTACTTTAATTGATCATCAATTGTGGAACATTTTAAACATGCAAATAACCTGACTGTGGCCTGCATTCTGCTACGGGAAGTGCAACACTCACAAGAACGCCATGAAATGACTCACTCACAAGACGGTGACATGCTTCCACTATAAAACAAGTGATACACTGGTTCTGGAAGGATGGATTCCCCTTTCACCCACTTCATACTTTCCCTGTTATTCAGCCTGCACCCCCACCCCCACAGGCCCTCTATCTCCCATATCTTTGGGGGCAAACAACACTACCCCCTGCAAAACCTATACAACCTAATTATCTCAGAAAGCCCAGACATCTGTTTCATTACAGTAACCTGGTTCTCTGATTACTTTCAAGCCCATCGCACACAAGGCATTCCTCCCAGGCTACACACTCATTGCCCATAACTGAATTTGTAGAGCAGGCGGGATCGTCATTATCCACAAATCACACCTCTCCATCTCACACTCTGAGGAATAAACCTGCAACGCAGACTGTGAATCCCTCCTAGTGAAATTTCTCACCAACCCCTCTCTTACCCACAGCTTCTTACTCATCTACAGATCTCCCGGCAACTATCTCCTCTCAACCCTGGAAAAACAGAAATCATCATCTGCGGGAAGACGACTCTCTTCCCCCAACTCACCTCTTGGCCATCCTCTCCCTGAAGCATCCAACGCATTAAGGAACCTGGGATGCACCTTGGACACTGATCCGACACTCTCTCACCACATTAACTCTGTGTCCAAATCTTGCTATCTACACCTCTGCATTTTTTTCCTTAAGTCTCCTACCCTCACTGAGTCACTGCAATCATGGCCATCGTTCTCACGCAACTTGACTATGCCAATTCACGTTACCTGGGTGCCCCTGTATATCAACTCAGAAAGACCCATTCGATCGAAAACACCACAGCTAGGTTCCTCCTGGATCTTGGCCCCAGAGAGCACATAGCACCCGCCCACTGTGTCCTCCACTGGCTCCCTGTCGGGCAACGGGCCACTTTGAAAGCCATGTACGTCACCCACTGTGCCCTCCACAAGACAGGCCCAGAATACCTCCAACAGAAACTACTCCATTACCAACCCAACCAAAACCTGTGATCAGGCACCGAACCCATGCCTCACATTGGGTTATTCAACCGCCCCTCAGGTAGGCCAGGCAGCAATGAACCTGCAAATAAAATGTACAGAGAGACAGAGAAAATAAACTCCAGTATACAACAGGACAGAATGCACACCACATCTACAAAACCAATAAACATGCCAGAAAACACAGGAAGTTATTGTTAGGGAAGATTTCTCTTATGACTAATTTCCCTCTATATTTATGGACCCCCCCAAACTTTTTGCTTTTGTTGTAGCATCCTGATCTGACTTTTGCCAGTGGAGCACAGCCCAGAGATGCACTCCAATGGGCTTTTGTTCATCGTTATGGGGAAACTGACACGTCCTTCAGGCTCTGTTACCTCTTTTAGTAACATTTTATCATTTTGCCCGGTACATTAGTGTACCGCTCACTGGGGTCCTTTTGTTTCCGGGCCCTAGTAATCCACTAGCAAATTTCTGGTGATTGGACAGTGTGCTTAGGAGTGGACTGGTGGCAGCAGAAGCTTTTTCATATACTTTTATAACTTTTTACCAGGCCATACTGCGCTTAACGCATTTGGCTCATGACTGTGGCCAGTGTCCGTCATGGCAGTGCCACGAGGTATTTTGTCGACTCCTTTGGAAATTTTGTCCTTTGGCCTTCCTCTGGGAACAGGATACTACTACTATGAATGTGCTCCGTCCTGATGAAGGCTGATACAACAGCAGCTACATTACTCAGCTCTATTAGGCCGAAACACAGTCGTGTTGACAATATGACTTTAAGTCCCAGTGTCTAACGTATACACTGTTCAGATTAGTGCATTGAAGCACTTTGTATTGTTAATGTACATTTGTTTCTCATGTTGATCCTGATAGGATTGTAAGGAATGTTTTTGTTTTAAATCGCAATCCAAGGTACTAACTTTGGGTGAGCACAAATTGTATCGTGTATGTAATTTGTTGAGTTTCCTGTGAGAGCTTGTAAATTGAACATTAATTCAATTTATTAATTAAATTTACCAAAAAGCAATCTTTGTCAAATTTGGTAATCTGTAATAGGAGTGAGTGTTTTGGGTTCTGTGACCTTGCTCATTTGTTTTACTTAACATTCACCCACCTGGGTAGAGCAGGGCCGATACCAGGAGCCCCGTGTATTATAATAGTTTTTCTATCAATGCCTTGAAAAGTACACAAATCCCATAAGAAACCAACCTGATACTATATACATTGTTATAGAAATAGGTCCCTCAAAAAAAAAGACACGCATAGCTTTATTTTTGCAACACTGAATGCATAATTGCACTAGCAGCCTGTTAGGAATGTGGACCTAAAAACAATATCATTTGTTTTTTTTTTTAAAAGGTATTCACAGTGAAAGAAAATTCAATATAAAGGTAATCGGCTTGAGTCATTATTTTACACAGCATGCAGTGTTGTACTCTCCTCCAATTTTTTGGGATCACCAATAACAGCTTTTAAGAAACAAGGCGCCCCTGTGTCTGGATCATGAACCTCTAATCAGTTTATTCAAATGAGGTTGACACAAAGCTAAACCTGGGCATGCTGGGGAGCAGTGGGAAAGACACTGTGCCTTTTTTCTTTCTCCATTTCGGCCAAAGGTATTTTCTTATAAAGATCCAGATCTCTTCCACATTTTGCTGCTATTCGCATACTCACATGCCTTCCTTCACTCAATGTTCCCCTCCCTCATTTACCCACCTCACACCATTTGCCTTTACATTGCTGCCCCTCCATTCGCCATTCCTCACTCACTTGTCTCCCTTTCTCTGGCCCTCCCTTTTTTTATTTCTCCCTGACTCTTTAGACCTCCATTATTCCCCATTCTCCTTACACTCCTGAACCCCCTGCTCTCCAGTTCCCCTCCCTTTATTCCGCTTTACCCTGCATTTCCCCTCACTCTTGCCCTTCACTGACTTAACTATTGCCCCATTCTCCTGCTCTCGTTCATTCTCTGTACTCATTCACCCTTTTACACTCACCTGGCTTCCTTCAATCACCTTATCTCCTGTCTTTCCTCACTCTCAGTCTATCCCTCACGCTTCTGCCCTCCTTCATTTTTCACTCTCCTGCACCAACAGTTTTCATGTTACCTCTACTTTAATCCCCCACTATCCTGCCCTCATTTCCTCTACATTTACTTCTCTGCAGAGGGTCCTGTGAAGCTGGAAGAGATATGGAGGGGGTGGGTTGGAGTTAAGGGGTCTTTCAAGTGCCACAAGCAGCATCCACAAAAGAAATCTAGCCCCTAGTATGTTTCGAGATTAAAATGTGAACTCCTTTAAGTCTGCGATGTACAATGACATTTCAAGTGTGTGGGGTAAGAACACCGTGGACATGCACACAATGGTTCTGCATGCTGTAGGAATTACCCTGTGATATCACCTCCTGTAATATCCCTTCCCATTGCCCATGTGTCTGCCCTTTGCTTTGAACCCTATCATTTCCAACATTAGCTTCCGGCTTGATCATTCAATATTACCAACATTGACAGCAAAACATGGCGAGGAGGTGCAGCTGTCTCTAGCTAGAGTCAGGCCCCCAAACACAGAAAACTAAAAAAAAAACTTTAACAAAAATGTAGCATGTGTGCCTAAAGTTCATCATTCTGCAACTCTGCCCACTCTAGGTTCTGCCTCCATGACTGCCCACCTGGGGCCTTCTGTCATTTTTGGCGACGTGGCCCTTTGCCTTAAGTCTGCCACTTTTCATGAGAGCTATGGCTTTTGTAAAGCTTCTGGTCAGCGCTGCCCCTGAATGCCTTTACTGGGTGAGCACCAATTCTCCAAACTGCCAGCTGCACAGTGCATTAAGTTAATGAAAGTGGCTCAAATTAGCCTGCAGAGGTGCTTAACGCTAGGTTAGCGGGTCAGCGCTCCCAGAATTCAACGGTCGGCCAACCAGAGCCTGCGCACCACTTGCCCCCTCTCCGTCTCTCTCACTGCTCCCTCCTTGCCCCCTGACATGTTCTCATTGTGCCTGCAGGCGCCCGTTAATGGTTAAAGCCCATTATTGCTTTGTTACTGTTGTAACTGCCCAATCTTTTCAGCCACCCAACCGATAAGGTCGAGTTTGTCATAAAAATGATTTTTGAGGCAGTCATATCTCTGCCTCCCTTTATGCACTTTGCATTGACCGTCAAAGGAATGTTTAATAACAAGCAGAAACTGGGATGCGCGCCCAATCTGTCCCCACGAGATGGGCTGTGTTTCGTCCATCTCAACACAAAAGCAGGCTGCGCGCCAAAACCAACAGGGAGTTAAATGCATACAAGAGTCTCCAGGCGAGAAGCGGCATGCCCCAGGCCTCACCTTTGTAGGGTGGCTAATGTATTTGCTGAAGCCACTCCCTGCGTGTGCTCTGGTGCAGACAAATATGCCGGCTGCGTGACTGGCTACTATAGGGCTTCTGGCTAAGACCAGAATGTTCCGTGTTTTTCTTGTAAGCGAATTCCTTCAATTGATTGTTATCGGGTACATGTGAGGGTATGTTGCTGACTGTGATGTCACACCTTGCGCACCCCGCAGTCCCCCAGGCAACATTCCCCTTCTGAAAGGGTTAGCAACTAAGCAGTTGTTTATTTATTTATGTATTTAGGCATTTGTATGAGTCGATCAAGCCAGTGGCATCTAGGCGCTAGTTACAATCAGACAAAAGGACAAAAAAGGACAACATCAAAAAAGCCGGGGTACAGAAACTTAGTTAAAGAGGCAGGTTGTGAGTTTTTTTTTTAAATCTGTTGTATGATGGTTCGTCTCGCAGGTGGGCAGGGAGCGCGTTTCAGAGTGTGGAGGCATGGACTGTGAAGCCGGAGCCCCGCTCTCTTGCGGTTGAATGGGGGTGAGAAGGCAATGTTTGATAGTAGGGGCCTTTCTGGGGAGTGTCTTGAGAGTTTTTTTGCAAGGTAGGAGGGGGACAGTAGTATGTAAGAAGTCATATATACTGCGTCTCCTAGTTCCCTAGTGGTGACCCGGCACACACCTGCCTGAGTGAAGCACTGATCACTGGTGCCGCCTTTTCATTTTCAGTAGGTTGTTCGGGGATACAATCCCCCACCCTAAGTATGAGCAAGCAACCGAACTTCTAACGTGCAAACGGCGCATTTTAGAGAATGCATTCGAACAAAAACGTGAAGGCCTGAAATGTATGGTGGGTTGGAGTTAGGCCTATAGGAAAGGAGTGGTAGTGCGGGGTTTACTCTTCCCCCTCATTTGGCAGTAAAAACATCAGTAAAAAAAAGCAGTAAATAAGAATTCGACAAGTTTAAATTTGAAGATATCACATCGAAGCATCTCAGTAAAAGTCACCTAACCTGTTGTACTACCTTGCCTCGGGACTGTCACTCTACTGCGATGAATTCAAGATTGCAGGTGGAGCCCTGATACTGCCCAGAGGCCCTGGAGTAGCTACGGCAGCAACAGTGCAGTTCATGTACAGGGCTTAGAAGCAGTGGTCAAAGTGTTATGTTATGTTAAAGGTACTTATATAGCGCCCCATCACCAACGGAAGTGCTCGAAAAGAAGTAGTGGAATTATGTTCCCTGCTGACCTGCCACCCTTGCCCCTCACCGAACGCTATACCCGGGCCCCACCTTTCCTCCATTCCACCCCCACCAGTGTGTAAACGCTGAAAGAAACACAGTGAAAGAAAATGCTTTTTAAATGACCACCTTTTACCTTTATTCCTTGATCCCCACTGCATGCAGCTTTACGCCCCTCCCCATTGTAATCACCCACTATTCGCACCTCTCAAGGGGCATGCGAAAGCTTAAAGCCACCCCTGCCACCTACCCATTAACTGACCGCACAGTTGTGCCTGCAGTATTTTCACGTTAAGTTGCTTACATTCATAAGAACAATTCTGAATACTGAGGGAGCAGAGTTATGAAGGGGCTTGGGGCTTTGTGCCAAGCAGGCCACTGAAAAAATAACAACAACCCATCAGTTCCACAATAGTTCACTGTGATGTGAGGTTGGAGCTGGTCCAGCAGATTGCAGGTTTGACAAACGCGAAAACAAACGCGCCTAAGGGGACTTCAGTGTATGAAGTGCAAACTTCAACCTGCACTTTTATTTTAAAACTAAACCATTCCAGAACGGTTTATTTAAAAAAATTAAAGTGTAGGAACTGCACTTAATACTTAAAAAAGGCAGAGGAGCACCGCTCCCGCCCACTTCGACCACTGCTTAAAAGCCAATTAGGTGTTGTGTCCTGCAGCATTGACCGTGCATGTAATCTCATTTGGTAAATTCAGGGGGAAGCTGAAAAGTTTAAACATCTCTGCGGTGGCAAAGTGTGGTTCCTGCCCATGTTGCTACAGAAGTACTCAGTGCCTATATGTCTAATAACAAGTCCCTCCCAGAACAGAGTAACTTCTTGACAATGCATCATGTCTTCTTTGGAAGCAGTACTCTGCGTTCTTCTACGTTAATGGCTGATGATGCATCTCCATGGCTGGCTGAAAATGCACCGTCTCGTATCAAGATGATGCCTCAGGTCCCAGCGTCCTTCAGCTGGAAAGGCCTGCCTGCATATGTCAGCAACACAAATGCATTGACGCTGTGTAGTTTAAGGTGTTCCGAACGAAAATGGTATATGCGTGTGTGGGGCACACACTGCTTCAAATGTGCAGTTTTATATCTCCCGGGCACATATCTGATCATGCATGCAATACATTGACCTCTGCATGGCAGAACAAAGAAAAACAGCAAGGAGAGGAGCTGAAGCGGAAATACTGATTGTCACATAAGAAAAGCTTTTAGGATTTATTTTGTCAGAGTCGCAAGGGGCTCTCCAAGGTTTGATGGTCAATTTCAATAAAACAAGTTAAATGTGCTGACATGGTCATGTGTATCTGAGAATATACATCAAACATGAGGGAACCGAATCTAAACAGTATTGCACGCAAAGCAAAAGCAACATCACTGGATATTATGTGAAATTGGTACACATTGAGACAGCAGCTAACATTGTCTCTCCCCCTTCTCTAACTCATGATAATATCGACATTGTAACATCAGAGAATGCTACTACATTATCACCAAGTATTGAGGATTATAATTCGCTCTTAAATTTGTGCTTGGACTTCCGGAGTAATTCGATGGGTCATACTCGCATAGTACTGAATTGCTCAACGACCTTTGATAACAATATTGATACACAGCTCTCGGCCGCTGCTGACTTGGTGCAATTGCTATCATCAGTGAGTACATTAGTGAGTACTCGAGAATGAGAGCGACTCTGATTGTGAGACGGGCTGTGAGATTCTTGCTGCGGAAGACACAAATGAACAAGATCAGGCAATTGAGGGGCCCATATTAGATGCTGCTATCAATACGATGTCTGCAGCAGTAGAAACTCTTTTTGTCCCCTGTGCTAACATGGCCAAAGAGCAGCAAGAACTAAAATACGTTCTTGCGAAGATTGCTGATGCCATACTAAAGTCACATGAGGCTGCCATTCAACAAACAGCATGTGCGCAAGACACACTAATTATCGCGCTACCAGATAACATTATAACTTTTGAGACACCATGCACACAATTAATTGTCGATCTAACAACACAAACGATTGCCCCGATCAATACTGTTGTGACTCTATACCTTCGAATGAATAACAATCTCGACACTCCTATTGACATGGCACTACTAATGGTGTATGACGATGAAGATCAGAGATTTCTCCCTAACGCAATCATAAAGCACCCATGGTGACAAAGCTTCGGAAGAAACGCCGGACCCGGGCTGGCCAACTCGCCAACGCTAGCTGGAAATCCATATTACAAAATCGGAAAATTAAAACAGCCCTGATGTCAGCAAGCCGATAGCCCTGCTGGCCATGAGGATCTGACCGCCCCTACTCTACAACTGCATTGCTCCAATAAATGGGAAATAAGACCCGCTGCCGGACCTGTGAGATTTGTTGTGACCCAAAGGGCACTGTGCGGCAAACTCAGCTACTTGGACCTCTTGATAGGTGGCTACAGACTAATGGCCCCTCAAAAAGTGTAACGTGGGGAACGCCTCTGGAATTATTGCACACCAACAATGCATTATGTGTTGATCTCACTTGGGAACCTATTAATACAACATGTTTACCAGAAAGTTTGTGTTTGTCTTTGGTACATAAAGATACAGACCAGTATGGGCCATCAACACATATCCTAACCTTGTCAGCACCAAGCATAGCTCTGAGCAAACCTGCAACTATGACCACCCATAACTACATATCTAACAGTGAACCAGGCAAGTTTGGGCAAATGCATCACTCAACACCTTACATCCAGGGGCACCTCCAAGGGGTGGCCAAGGGGGGCCAGTGGGTCCCGTGCCTGCTGGGCCTAGAGACCCAAGCTACTCCTCACTGATGAGCCCCAACAAGGGCGAAACATGTTTGGGGATGCTTGTGGTCTCGTGCAGAAGGGATGTGGCCTAGCAGTTCGGGCTGGACTGCCCCTTTTGGGGTGGGGCCAAGCCTGATTTGCATATGGTCTTTCCCTTCTGTAATGGCTTGGCAGGCGAAGAATGGTGGTCTGGAGGGTTGCCCAGAGCATTGCCAGTGGTTAAGATTAAGTCTAAACCTTCCAGCCATCACCTCTTTGTTTTTGCTATGTCACCCCGAGTGGGACGGGTATGCCCAGACGTGGGTCCCGTGCCTGCTGGGCCTAGAGACCCAAGCTACTCCTCACTGATGAGCCCCAACAAGGGCGAAACATGTTTGGGGATGCTTGTGGTCTGTGCAGAAGGGATGTGGCCTAGCAGTTCGGGCTGGACTGCCCCTTTTGGGGTGGGGCCAAGCCTGATTTGCATATGGTCTTTCCCTTCTGTAATGGCTTGGCAGGCGAAGAACGGTGGTCTGGAGGGTTGCCCAGAGCATTGCCAGTGGTTAAGATTAAGTCTAAACCTTCCAGCCATCACCTCTTTGTTTTTGCTATGTCACCCCGAGTGGGACGGTATGCCCAGACGTGGGTCCCTGCCTGCTGGGCCTAGAGACCCAAGCTACTCCTCACTGATGAGCCCCAACAAGGGCGAAACATGCAGAAGGGATGTGGCCTAGCAGTTCGGGCTGGACTGCCCCTTTTGGGGTGGGGCCAAGCCTGATTTGCATATGGTCTTTCCCTTCTGTAATGGCTTGGCAGGCGAAGAACAGTGGTCTGGAGGGTTGCCCAGAGCTTTGCCAGTGGTTAAGATTAAGTCTAAACCTCCCAGCCATCACCTCTTTGTTTTTGCCAAGGGGGGCCATGGCCACCCTTATAAAAATGCTCCCCCCACCCCAGTGGCCACCCTGTGAAAAAAGCAAAAAAAGACCTTTTTTTCGCACTGAACTGTGCATGGACAGTAATAATATGCCCAGTTCAGTGCGAAAAAAAAAAGTATTTTTTGTGTGCTTTTTTTCTTGCCGCAGGCTGGGCCCGCAATGGACTGGACTGGAGAGTCAAAGAGCAATGGTGGCCCTGCCCCTATTGATGATCACACAAAGGGCCATCTTAAGCACTTTGGGGGGCAGGGGCACGAACACCTTTGGGGGCCCCCTCCATTAAGCCAAATAAATTAGGGTATCCAGAATATCTGGTCGTGCCCCCGTCATCGCGATCACAACACATAGCTTGGCATGTTACCTCGCAGCTATCAAAATAGCCAATGGTATTCCCTTTCAGTCCCCTTACCCTCTTCATTTTTGCTGTAATAAGAATGATAAAGAAGTAGCATTTCAAGGCCAACATCAGCAGTCCACGACAAGGCTACTTGCATTCTAGCATAGGTACAGGACATTTTTCATCATTAGCAGTAACGAGGAAGGCACACCAGTCATAGTATACATGATTCAGGACACAGATCGTGTGTAAAAGGCACACATAGTCCAGAATAGACAGCTCCCTCACAGAATGCAAGAATGCTCAAGCAGGGATACAGGAGACCAATTAGAAGCAAGGAGAAAGATACACCTACCATAGAATAGGTAGTGGATGAAGATTAGAAGCTACCAGGAAGGTACACACATCCAGACAGATTGAGATTAGAAGAGGGACATGGTTTTCAAGTAGGGTTGCCATTACGGAGCAAAGAACAACTGGCTGTGGTGTGCAATATATCAATGCTCACTATTAGTATAGAGGAAGCAACACTATAGCCAGTTAAGCCATGTGTGAAGCTGTTGTAAAGCTCATACCCTGAGTACAAAATCACTCAGAAGGGTGACAATTGTGAATGGTTTAGGGACTGACAATTGTGACATGTTAGGCAGTGCAAGATTAAATGAGATGAAGTTGGTTAAAAGGTGGAGCTGGGATTTGCAACCACTCTGCAATTTCTGCACTTTACCACTTGCTTTCCTAGTATGTACCATGAACTAAAATAATCCCATTTTAGAGATTTGATTTAGAAAGTAGACCAATCACATAATTTAAAATGACAATTTTAAAAACAAAGTGTTATAGAAGCTCATTATGCAAAATGGGAATGATCCTAGCTTCATTGTCTGGATCATCAAGGGAAGTATATAGGTGCCAACATACTATTTGATGTGATCCTAAAAGATCACATCTGGGTTTCTCTTTTGTATTTTAATGCTTTAAATTGGCCCAAAACACAGGCTTGTGAAATTGTTATTTATAAACATACACAAAAACCTTTAGGTTGTACAAAAAAGCAAACTGGTTTTTGTGCCAAATGAGCAGACCTTAAAATATGCTTGCCACAGGCCTGCAATATCTGATCCACTCTCTTCTGTCTAGTACCCCTTCCGCTGAAAGGACCTACATAAAAAGTCAGATCAGGTAAAAACAATACCCCCAACATGTGAGAAGGCAAACATTTCAAGGAAGACAGTACAGTAATGTCAGTGAAATAAGTTTATTTGTCCAGGATCAATGTATCGTCTGCTGGGGAAGCCAGGATAGAAGCATCAATGCTTTGGTTCAACAGTCTTGAATTTGCATACCTAATCACTTCTCTGACTAAGGGGGTCATTATAAGTTGGGCGGTAAGGGATTACCGGCACCGGTAAGGAGACCGGTGCTGGTAATCCCTTACCGCCCAATTCTGAGGTCCCTTAGTGGGAACCGTAAAGGACGTGTGGTCTGACCACACGTCCTTTACAGGTCGCTAATAACGGGCCTGCTTCTCGCGAGCCCGTTATTAGCGCCCTCCCCATTCCCATTGAGCCCTATATGGGCTCAATGGGAATGGGGAATGGTTTGTTCAATGGAGACTTACCGGTCCCTCCAGGGTCGCAATGCACTGGTAAGTCCCCACTGAACAAGACCGGTGCCGGACCCGGTATTGGAGGCAGCCATGGCGCAAATAGCGCCATGGCTACCTCCAATCTCGGAATGAGTCCCTAACACTTTATTGGGCCTCATTATAAGTGTGCCGGTTTGGAAACAACAGTGCCGGTAGGCTTACCAGCACTGTTGTTACCGGACCAGCACACTACAAGTCTGCGGGCGGGTGCTGTCCCACCCCCCAGGGTCAGACCTGGCGGGCGGAACGGCACCCGCCCGCAGACTTTCATGGAAGCACCAGCACTGTAGCATACAGTGCCAGTGCTTCCGTGCTCCCCATTCCCATTGAGTCCTATGGGACCCAAATGGGAATGGGGAATTTACATTTTCCGGCTCCTGACTTCACGGACCGCCGGGGCTGTAAGTGTTTCCGTGAAGCCAGGTGTCAGAAAAGTTTGCAAGTCCGGCGGCAACCTGCTGGTTTTATCAGCACGGTTGCCGCCGGACTTGTAATGAGGCCCACAGTCTTTATTTGAGGGAGCCGCCTAGGTTTTACAAGCCTCCATCTGCAGAAACCAATTTACCTTCACCATACTGATGCTATATTCTTTTTTTTTTTATATAGCAACCCAGTTACTGGTACACTGTTGAATAAAACACCTGTTGCACTACAAAACAAAGTACATATACCTGCAGATTTATCAACTTCAAACATAGGAAAGGCTGAGTTGGCCTTGCTGGAATTCAGTATTATAATCTTGCATATGAACACAAATCTCTGCAATTAGTGCTTAAAACACTAAGCTATCTTCTGAACCGACACAGCGCTCACATCTATCAGTATGCATTTCAACTTTGGCTATTGCACATGATCAATATCATTCCCATAGAAAGGTGAGACTACTATTGGAGATGTAGTGAACACACAAACTATGTGTGGGACAGTGAACACAGAAAGCATTACAGGATGAATTGATCAGAGCAGAAAGTATTTGTTGCAACAGGCAGGCAATAGGTTCAGAGCCTCCGCAACACGCCATACAATATCTTGACGTGTTCTATTTAAGTTTTGTAAACAATGGTCACTAACTTCTTTAGATTAGTCACCATTGTGGGGGGCCCCCTCCAAGGCGGGGGCCCGGGGCAAGTGCCCCTTTTGCCCTTCCATAAAGACATCACTGATCGCACAGCCTGAGCGCGTGCATTTCTGCTTTGACTCATGCTAGCTCAGGCTATGTTCCATCCGGGTGCCGGCAGTGCACAGGGCACTGGATTGTGCATGAATACTCTCTACGAGCAAGATTACGAACTGGTTTTCAAATCAGGATTTTTTTTACATAACCCGAAAAAGCCGTCGGGACATGGTATGTATTACTGCGATTGTAGATGAGCTGTGCCAAACATTAACATTGTGGAAGTTTGCAGAGAAGCAAAGGCTTCATAAGAGCGATTGGCAGGGGTTTTGTGGCTGGATAGGAAACTATACAAACCACCTTACTACCTGCAGGTATAGTGTACTGAGCTTCTCCATGTCCCTAACTTCAATGCTACCACTGACTGCTTCAAAGGAATAGCAATGTGTAGTTTAGCTTATAAAGAATGAAGCACCCTGGATTTTCATACCTCCGCCACTTAAACTCCCTCTATAATGCACAGTGGGCATGCGTTATCCCCTATACCGCGCCCAGCCTATTCCCTAGGGGTAACAATAACCGAGGAGTGAGTGGATTTTTGTACGGGCAATACATAGAAATATTAAAGGAGCCTGTACGGCTGCAAGTCTATATTAATATGTTGCATGAACAAAGTCAATTGACTATTTTACAACAGTGGAGACGTAAAAATGACATGTGTATATGATGTAGACTGTAGATTTCTATATGAACAGCACACCTTTTGAGGGTTTCCTCTTGACACATGCACATGTTGCTTTTAAAAACATTGCTCAGAAACTCCAGAGGAGGGGGGCTAGAGGTCCCCTATGGCTCGCCTAAACGTGTTCAGGCAACTCGCCTCGGAGATCCGATTGCAACCCTGCAGCCATTGGTTTAAATCCCAACAGGGCTGGCCAAGCAGGCTCCAATGTCCATAAAATGAGTACCTGTGCTGGGTTATTATATGATTCACAGAGCGTTTTCCAATGTGGTTTTCCTATTATAAAACACTTCTGTGAATTAGGCCTTTAGAATACAGAGCGGGTGAAATTTGGAGCCAAACACTACATAAAGGACCCATGGGGGCTACAAGCTTCCCCCATGTGTCCGTAAGTGTTCACACTTTAAGGATTACATGTCATATGAAGATTCGAGGAAAGCCATGCCATCGGCCGGTTCTGATGTCATAAACAAACACTACACTACAGGCGTAAAGTTTTCAAAACACATTCAGAAGCTTAGAATAGTATCTGCCAGTTCCGGCGCTATCACTAGCAGCAGGCATCACTGCTGTTATGCCCAGCCCGGGCCCAGCCAGCAAGAACCTGTCTCATTTTTCACCTCAGGGAGCAGTGTATTTACTTAAACAAATACACTGCTCTCCGAGGTGAGAAAACAGGCATTGAAGTGAAGGGTAGAGGCTGAGGACAAAAGCCTGCCAGCCTATCAGTATGACTCCCTCCACCCCCATGTTGCACCTTGAATCTTAACTGCTGGCTCAGCTTTTACATGGCCCATGCTTTCAATAATTACCATTAACAAAAAAAAAGTATATTTGTGCGCATGCAGGGATTGTATGTATGTATGCGAGGGAGTGTGTAAATGGTTGTATGTTTGTATGCTAGGCGGTGTCTGCAAGTGCACACCTATGAATGAATGCAGTGTGACTGTGTGAATGGTGTGACTGTGCGTGTTAATGAGCGCACAGTCTAAATGTTCTGGGTGCTCGTGTGAATGACAGGTAAGCTTTGTGGGTGCATGTGTCTGAATGTATCCATATCTCTGTGTATCTGGGGAGGGTCTTTGGAGAATGACAATTTTTGACAAGAGCATGGCATGTTTTACTGCTGTTATTGGGCAAAGGAAAGCCAACTTGAGGGTTTTTATGTGATGGAGGGGTAGGA
This sequence comes from Ambystoma mexicanum, assembly GCF_040938575.1. Lineage (NCBI taxonomy): Eukaryota > Metazoa > Chordata > Amphibia > Caudata > Ambystomatidae > Ambystoma > Ambystoma mexicanum. The sequence continues at coordinate 544,779,322 of NC_090923.1, read as the reverse complement.
GTGGGGGTGGGGTGGGTGAGAATACTACAGTGGTGCTGGCCTGGCTGGGTCTTACTGTGGCATGGAGTGTTGTACTCGCATTAAGGTCAAAGGCAACATGGTGAGTGTTCTTACATGGGGAGCGCATGTTTCCTTATTTTGACTTGGGTCTTTATTTTACTGGTGTTTAAGGTCAAAGGCAACATAGGGATTTGTGTGATGATATGCTATTTATATAGCGCTTTCGCCAAAGCAATGTACAGAGAACATATTTACATAGAATGTATCACCCAGCCGAAGTTTGCCCTCATTTAATGAGCTTTATTTATTTATTGCATTTATTGACATCACCCAAACCTGTAAGTATCACGGCTGTGGTACAACTTGGTGAGCAGGGAAAACACTCCAGTACAGAGTAAGAGAGGTAACAAGGTGCAAAAGCAACATAATAGTACTAGGTCCATGGAGGAGGGTCGATATCACGGTGGTCACTTTGAAGTATGAAAGGCCGAGTTGGCCTTGCCAGGATTTGAACCTGCGAATCACACTTGGTTTACAAAAGCATGTGCCCAACCTGCTGAGCTATTTTACCGGCTAGCCAGCAAGAGCATGTTTTTTTTCTGTGGCATTGCAGTTTATTACTGGTGTTAAGGCCAAAGGCAACATAAGTATTCTTACATTGGGGTGGGATTTGTGCTGCCTGAAAGTCTATGTTTTCTTTTTACTCTGGCATGACATTATTTACTGCCGTTAGGGAGCAAATACAACATGATTACAACATGATGAGTGTTCTTATATGCGGAGTGGGGGATTTGTGTAGCCAGCAAGGATATGTTTTCTTACTGTGGCATGGCTTTTTTTCACTGGCATTCAGGCAAAGCCAACAGGAGTATGTTCTTACATGGGGATACTGGCATGTACTGGGAGAGTCAGCATAAACATGCTTTGTTATAGTATCGTTACTGGCGTTATCGACAAAGCAAACATGAGTATTTTCCTATGTGGGAATAGTGGCATATATAGGTGCACCAGAATGGACATGTGTGAGCACAATCAATATGAAAAGGCTTTTTTACACTTGCAGAGTACTGGCATATAGTGGACAAAGGCATTATGAAAATGTGTTAGAAAATGCTCCTGGGCATTGTTGGTGGCCTGGCATGTAACATACTTTTTATGTCTTACTCTACAAAACCGATTGTAAACTGTGTGGCTTTTTACCTAATTTATGTACTGTAAAATGCCCTATTCATTTTCATAAGACCCATTATTTAAAACCTTTTCTCAAGGGGGCAAACCCCCCTTGATTGGTTTGCCCTCCCTCACGACTCTGTCACTCCTATGCATTTGGCTGGGGGCAGAACAAGTGCCCTTCCTTGTGCGGGCTCTCCTTAATGTGAGCCCTACTATATTAGCTCCAAGCCCCACTTGTTACATGAATAATAGCTATGCCTCTGGTGAGTTAGGGTGAAAGATGGATATAATGGGCCAAAGGAAGGCAAGATATCTACTGAGCCTCATGGGCTTGGAGGAGGGAGGTGTTAGGAAGAGGGGGGTTCAGTAGCGCAAGGTTTAATGTCCCGTCTGCTAACAGTTTTCAAAACTGCCATCCAACCTCGCCAAAATGTTGAGACTGCATCCGCCCCTGTGTGGCACCCCATGATGTCCTGTGGCCTCATCAGGCCACCCCTATGAAAAATGTCTGGGGGTGCCACTGCTTACATCCATGACGACAGGGCAATATCACGGCTACCTGTACTTAACATGAGCCCAAACATCTGTAGAGACGTCATGAGGAGCAAGATATCGACCAGCCAGCTGGACCACAGCGCCTTACCTCTGGGAAAATGGGCGGAACTGGAGGAAATTAATTCACGTGCCTCCAGCCCATTCATGAATCGTTGTTACATAATGCAACTGCTAAAGAACATCTTGGCTTTAAGAAATGCTGTTACTTAATGCATCTGCTAAAGAACATCCCGGATTTAAGAAATATCCACAGTGAAGACATTATCCATGTTAAGCTGCCTGAAGCCAATAGCCCTACAAATTGGGCTATTATGAAATGTGTTTCACCTGTGGTAACAACGCTCTTGAGTGCCTATCATCTGGAGATTAAAAAACTGGGTGTACAGCTTAACATTTGTCGCAAACACTTAACACATGTTGACACTGATGAAATAGCTGCTGAATCACTGCCTAAAACATTATTCACCCAAACCCAGAACCGACATGTTAATGAAAGATTGAGCCTATTTGCTACTATATTTCAAAAAAGGTAGCAGGCGCTCCTCTCCAGAAAGAACATGGCAAGAAAACGCGTGTGCTGCAAACTCTCATCTCAGAACAGGTTATCATGCCACGTTCTTCCTGGAGAGGAGCGCCTGCTACCTTTTTTGAAATATTTGCAAGGAACTTGGGGTTGGTCACCCTAAGTTACCTGGGGGCAACCAGACGTGGACCCCCTGCTCACTGTGCTCAGAGAGGCACAGCTTTACCTCACTGATGAGGCCCAACAAGGCTGAAACACGTGTATGGGGTTGCTGTTGGTACTCTTGTTCAGAGAGGAATTGCCATAGCATTTCAGTGCTGGACTGCCCATGTGGGCGGGACAAAGACTGATATGCAAACGGATATTTCCCATCTGTGAAAGGTGTAGTGAGCAAAAAGCGTGTGCTGCAAACTCTCACCTCAGAACAGGTTATCATGCCGTGTTCTTTCTGGAGAGGAGCGCCTGCTACCTTTTTTGAAATATTTGCAAGGAACTTGGGGTTGGTCACCCTAAATTACCTGGGGGCAACCAGACGTGGACTCCCTGCTCACTGTGCTCAGAGAGGCGGAGCTTCACCTCACTGATGAGGCCCAACAAGGCTGAAACACGTGTATGGGGTTGCTGTTGGTACTCTTGTTCAGAGAGGAATTGCCATAGCATTTCGGTGCTGGACTGCCCATGTGGGCGGGACAAAGACTGATATGCAAATGGATATTTCCCATCTGTGAAAGGTACAGTGAGCAAAAAGCGTGTGCTGCAAACTCGCCTCTCAGAACAGGTTTAATTTAATTTAATTTATTATTAATGTGTTATAGCTTATTATAAGCTTTTCACATGACATAAAAATTACATTTAAGAAAAAACAATTGATCGTTAAGATAAATACTAGCATATTAAATGAATAAAGAAAATAGTAGCATAAGAAACAAAATAAGCAGAAGAGAAAAAAAATAATAAATTGAGAATAAGAAGAAAAATGAGTTACATTCGGAATTCAAAATTAAGCGGATATATGAATGTGTCCATGATCCACCAGTGAATAAGTATTAATTCTTTTACATATTCGAGACTACAAGTCCAAATAGTAATTGCGGATGGCAAATTTATAAGCAGTTTTTCCTGATAAAAACTTTCCCATAGTAAAAAGGAAGGAGAACATCCATGAATTGGCAGTTCGCTATATGTTTATGTCCAATGATTTCTCGACAGTCGTCCAAACATTGTACATAGCAATGTATAATTTCATCCCGTTTCCCTTTGCGTTAACGGCTCTTTGCCAGAATTCATTACTGCCAACGTGTTCCAAGTTATGGACAAAATCTGTATAAAATGTTGTGTAGACCTTTATCATAGCGACACATCTGGTAAGAACATGTTTGCCCGTTTCCGATTTCATTCTGTCCTTACACAACCTGCAGAAACGTTCAGGTAGGGGGAGATTGTTCTTAATCCCACTTATGGCCAGTACAGGCAACTGATCGATCCTTAGCAAAAGAATGAATCGTCGTAGCCGTGGCGAAGGGCATAGATTCAGATATGGCAATGGCTTCTTAAGAGTGTAATTCATGAATTGCACAAATTTATAGCGCTTTAGATTTTCCAAGTGTGCAAAATTGCTAATCCAATCGTGTAATTCAGATTTCTTGGCTAGCGCTCTCAGCACAGGAGGGGAGACCTCTTGTTGTTTTTGGGTCCAGCCGATCTCTTCAAGATATTTAACAATGTTCTTTTTCATAAAAGAATATGAAGATGCTTTGTTAATTTCGCAATAAATCGCCACTAACAATAAGTTGGCTGTATCAGGTGTTGTTTTTAGATATAATTCGGCTCTTTTCCTGAGTACAAGAGACTTCCAGGAAATAAGGCCGAGCTCTAATCTAAGGATGGCCATTGGGATACAGCCCGGGAGACCGAGTATTTTTTTCCAAAATTTTCCTTCGAGGATTTGGAGCCAGTCAAGTTCTATCAATTGCAATGCCTCCAGGCCATAGATTATCATTGGTGTTAAGACCTGAAGGTATAGTTGGCGTGCTGCCCAGATGGTATAGCCACAGTGAGTTGTAGAAAAACGATAAATAAGTGCTGTTACTTGGGCAGCTCTTGTGGTTCTAATTTGTTTGCAAATGGTATAGTGCCCCTTGGGCTCAACCTCGACACCCAGATATCTATAATATGGGGTATATTTAATTGCCGTCCCATATATGTTTAGACCGATTCTTGCTGTCTTCTTGGAACTGAACATTACCATCTGTGTTTTATTTAGATTGATAGCCAGCCCATTGGATTGAGTATAGGACCATAGTGCCTCAGCTGATCTACTAATGCCGCTGATAGTGTGGTCCAAGATGACTAAATCATCAGCGTATGCTAGCACTACACAGTGAGTGGATCCAATCTTGGGGGGGCAGTTGTTTTCCAATGATAGTGCTTTAGGTATATCGTGGACAAACAGGTTATACAGTATTGGTGCCGTAACACATCCTTGTTTCACGCCACAGTTTTGGTTGATCTTGTTAGTCATATTCCCTTTCGCGTCCAGCTTCAGGGAAACTGTGGTATTGTAGTGCAATAACTTCAGGTAATGTAGTATTTCTTTAGGACATCCCAATTTTTCAAGTTTGGCCCAAAGTAGTTCCCTGGGGACTAGATCAAAGGCGGACTTAAAATCTATGAACAAGGCGTATAAAGGTGGATTACCTGATGTTCTGGCCTTGTTACAAAGAATATCCATTACTACCAGATTATGTGTAGTAGAATATCCGCTTCTGAATCCACATTGGAAACAATCAAGGATCTTTTCTCTGTCTGCCCATATTTGGAGTTCCTGTAGAAGATATGCTGCAAATAACTTGCCCGTGCAGTCCAGCATTGAAAGTAGACGGTAATTACAAGGGTCTGAGCGGTCGCCTCTCTTATACACAGGGATCAAAATTGCAGTCTGCCAGGATTCAGGGATTTGACCTTCCTTCAGAATCTTTTCAAAGAGGATCTCGAGTACCTCTGCCCAATACTCCGGGTTGCTCTTTAATACGGCATTTGCTAAGCCGTTGGGTCCCGGAGCTCTTGAGGATTTGAGCTTTTTTATCCTGATTATCAGAGATTCGACTGACACTTTGAAAGGGATCGAAGGTGGATCCTGGGGCATCCTCTCCTGTGGCTTTGCCTGGTCCGTGCCGTTCTGGGTTTTCAGGAATTCCTCCCATTGGCTAATGCTGATTGAATTGGTTAAGGGGATACTGGTGTCACCACGAGCCGTGCTCAGTAGTCCCCATATGGTTCGGGAGTTCCCCGTACATAACGTTTGGACTGTTGTTTGCCATTTGAGCAGTTTTATTGCATAGCGTTTCTGCTTTAGCCATGTTCTGTAGGCATTTTTCAGCTTCTTGCTTAGAGTCAGATAGTTGTACGATGTAGTGGAAGCTTTACGTAATTTCCTCAGGTCAGCTCTTAGAGTTCGTTTGGCATCTCTAATTTCAATATCGAATATATTAGTGGTCTTGGTCTCAGGGGCCCGCATATTTGTTTTAATCGCTGCATAGGTGTTTGAGAATGCTGCGATCCATTCTTCAATCTCCTTGCTGGTCATGGCTAAGAGTTCTGTGTGACACAGATTTGGATAGTTGATTGTGTCCTCTATAGCTCGTTTAATGTTGTTGTCAGACCATCGTATCTTGGAGAGAGCATGATTCGTCTTCAACTCGCCAATAGGTTTATGCGATATAAATTGTGTAATGTAATTGAAAGAGAGTGTGAGAGTAGCATGGTCGCTCCAATCATTATCCTTGATCTTCATATCTGTGACCCAGGTGGTCATGGTAGGACTTACGTACATATAGTCCAATGTACTACTGGATATGAAGTTTCTCCATGTTGATTTTCCCGGATAGTCGCTAATGGTTCTGCCGTTTAGTAGTTCAAAGTTCCATGACTTAAAGAAATTAAACCATAGCTGTCCCTCGGTATTTACGCTTCCATGTTTCAATTTGCCTATTTTCTTCAGCAAGGGGTTGTTACTGATGCTCGGCTCACCAATTAAGTGACAATTAAAGTCACCAACAAAGATAACCATATTTTTCTTCGGCTCCGTCAGCCAGCTGATCAACAGATCGTGGCAAGCTTCCTGGATAGTCTCACTCTGAGAAGATTCAGATGGATTATATATATTAACCAGGAGAACATGTTCCGTTTTATCTTCGCCAGGAAGCTCCAGTTCCACTGCTAATATAAATTCGTCCGTTTTCGTGTGAATGCGGATAGATCTTAGTGGATGCAAGATGCCAATTAGTAGACCTCCATATGGTCTTCCCCTTAGTCCCTTTTTTGCTAATTCCTGGTGTATAGTGTACCCATTTAACAGGGCTCGGGCGGTAAGCCACGTCTCTTGTAAGCATATGCAGGTATGGCCCATTATTAAGGGCACTGAGCCATCAGGCGATAATAGATGGCTGAATCCCCGACAATTCCAAGAAATGATGGTTTGATCTCATTGATTTGCTGTTGTTCCTGGTAGGGACTCTATTAGCCATTTGAGGACCTTCTGTATGTCTACCAACTGTACAGAGTCATCTTTAGGTGGCTGTGTTATGGTCCTTTCTTCCATAATTGGATTTGGCATCTGGATCGGCCACTGTGGATCAGTGATGTTCGGATCAGCATCTATTTCCAGGTCAAATTCCCTCAAGTTGGTTTTAAAATTACGCAGCAGTTCTGCAGTGGCTAAGAATTTGCAGTGAAGGGCCGATGTACTTGAGTTTGTCACTTCTAATGGTTCGACAAATACAAAGTCCTCAGATCGTAGCACTCTCAGCTGCGGAATGGTATGCAGTCTGGTCATCAATGCTGATCTGGTAATCCAGTCGTGGTTACTAGATTGATAGAGATTTTTAATCAGGCAGATTCTTCCGCCTCTAGGTACCATAAGATTGCCCTTGTCCTCCACTGGTGATGCTGTTGTTAATTGAGGCTCGTTGGTCGGAGGTATTGAGATAGCTGATATATTGTTTGTGTTATTCTGGGATACCTTTGTATCCTGTTCTTTTTCGCATAGAGAAAATTCTGGTTCTAGTGCCACTGTTAATTTAGAGGTATTGCATTTGTCATTAATAAGCCAGCTAGTGAGCTTTCCTTCTTTTACTGCAATACGTTTACGTGCCCGTGCCGCTCTCCGTTTGACTTTTCTCTGTCCTTTTTTGGGAGTGCTGCCTTCTGTTGGCCTCGAGATTTCCTCCACTGTCTCTGCTGTATCTGGTAGTATGATTGTTGCAATTTGACGCTTTCTTCTTCCAATCGCCTTTTTTGTCAGGCGTCTCTGTTTGCGTGAGAGGTAGATTTCCGAGTTATTAGTAGTGTTTGGGTCCTGGGTCCCAGAGTCAGAGCCATCTTGCGTGTTAGTATTGATGAGTTCCGGCTCGGTCTCCTTTGGGTTGTTTTTCTCGGTATCGCTTGTTGCGATTGCGAGAGTAACATCGAGTATCTTCCCGCACATCTTCAATAGAATATTTAATGCAAATTGTACAGATGCGACTGATGCTTGCAAATCCCCCAGGCTCGTACTGCCTTCTCTGAGGTCACTGTTGTTTTCGGGTTCCTGCGAGTCTAAATGGACATCAAGGTTAGGGGAAGCGGATAATCTATCTATCGCTTCTCGTTGTGAGGTTATCGTCTGGGGTTGGTAACTATTGATTTGATTGCTTGTGCTGCTTCGCGGTAGCGGAGTCATGGCTCTCTGCATGGACAGACAGAGGTCAAGCAGTGAGTTATTATCAATTATACTCTCCCCTAGGCACACTGAGTTGTTCGTTCTGCTGTAAATGCTCGGCTCCTTCTCCTCGTTTAGCAATGGACTTATGATATGATATGATATGATATGATATTTGTAACGCGCCTATACACAAGTGTTTCAAGGCGCGACGAGGCAGGGAGGGAGGGAAACAAGGGGAAGACAGACAAACGATCCTACTAGGCCAGGTGTCATTCAGATCGCGCAAGTGCAGAGGTAAGGGGAAAAGGAGAAAGTGCAGGGGGAGGAGGTGGGGGGGAAGTGCGGTACAAGGTAAGTAGCGTAAAAATAAATAAATAATAAATAATAAATAAAAGGGCCAGCTGGTGGCAAAGTGCGAGGTAAGTGCAGAGCAAGTGCTGGGAAGGGGGCTGTAGGGATGCAGTGACAGTCCCACAGTGCAGGGGGAGCCAGGGAGGCAGTGCAAGTGGAGAGTGGCTGGGACCTGGACCGAGGTCGCTGAGAGTGGCTCAGATGCAGGTTTAGTGCAGAATTCAGTGGGGAGTTAAGCAGGTTTAGCAGGGGAGAGGGAGAGAGAAGGCAGAAGCGAAGAGGAAGGTTTTGAGGTGCTTCCGGAACCGGAGATGGTTCTCCTCAAGTTTCAGGGAGGCAGGAAGGCTGTTCCAGAGGGAGGCCCCTGCTGCGGAGAGAGATCTACCCCCAGCTCGTTGCTTCGAGAAGCGGCTGACCATGAGGGAGTTGGAGAAGGATGAGCGAAGGGCTCGTGAAGGAAGATATTTAGGAAGAGAGAGTTGAAGGTATTTAGGCCCCAGGCCCCAGAAGGCCTTGTGGACAATGCAGAGGGTTTTGAACTTAATCCTCGCAGCCACTGGGAGCCAGTGAAGAGATTTCAGTCCTGGAGAGATACGGTCCCTGGGCTTGAGGCCAAGGACAAGTCTCGCAGTTCTGTTCTGGATAAGTTGCAGAGGGCGGAGAGTGGAGGCAGGCAGATTAAGATAGAGGCTGTTACAGTAGTCCAGCCTTGAGAGAACCAGGGCTCGGGAGACAGTGAGCTTCTGGGGGAAGGAGAGGAAGGGAAGAATACCTCTGAGGAGGTGCAGCTGGTAGTGTGACTTCTTAGAGACGTCAGATATATGAGGAGAGAAGGAGAGTGTGGAGTCGAAGATGACCCCAAGGTTTTTAGCCTTGCAGGTAGGGGCAGGAAGGGGGCCAAGGGAGGCCGGCCAGAGAGCTGCAGGGAAGGAGGGAGTGGGTGTGCCGATGAGTAGAATCTCAGTCTTACTGGCGTTAAGGCAGAGGTCATTGGCGGCACACCATTCCTGGATAGCAGACAGACAGTCGGAGATGAGGGAAGGAGAGGAGGAGGCCGAGGGTAGCCTGAAAATGAGCTGGGTATCGTCCGCATAGCACTGGAAGTAGGGGCAGAGAGCGGCGATGCGGTGGGCAAGGAGTGCCAGATACTGGTTGAAAAGCCAGGGAGAGAGGTTGGATCCCTGGGGGACACCACAGGTGGAGAAAAAGATGTCAGAGAGGAAGGAGCCCATTTGGACCTGGTATCTGAAGTAGGCGGAGGTGGAAAAAAATCAGTAATAATTCCTCTTTCCTTCGGAACTGGTTTCGTACCCTTGCCCTTGTTCGGCCCTGTGGTAGAGGTTCTGCCCTTCTGGTTCCGAAGGTTGTATCTCGTGGCAGAACACTTCTTGACAGTTAGCATAGTGATACTGTTCCTTCGCTTCCTTGTCGGGTCAGGGTAGAAGGGAAATGACCCGTGGGCAATATATCCAATAAGATTGCCTTTAGCTGATGGTATATAATGTTCCCTTGGTACTTTCAAGAACGTTGGGAAGCGCAAGCAGGGTGTCTTAGGGGTATTTGAGCAAATCCTCAGGTAATTAGTGCCGTTACTGTAAGGGCACAGAATAGAGCTTTCAGTCAATATGCACCACTGTTGTGTCCTAGGCTCAATCAAATATCCGAAGATTTCCCCGATTCACAGTATATGTGAATGAGTGAGTGACTAAGGCCTGTATCTTTAAGTTGCGTCTACCCTAGCCTCTGACTGACATGGCGTTGTTCTGAATGCAGGCAAAGCAGGCAGGGGAGCATGGGAAATATACAAAGGTGCCCGTTGTGAGGTTTTCGTCTGGTGTACAGAGGTTCCAGGCGACTGTGCTGAATGCAATGGCAGAACACGTGTGCCAGCTGATAAAAAGTAGAAACCACAGGGCAGAGGGAAAAGGGGAAAGATGGGGGGGGGGCACTACGGCCCAGGTTCCTTTGACAAATTAAGGGGGGGGGGAGCGAGAGGGTCCGAGGGCGAGGAGAATCCCTGCTCAATCCCCCGGATCGCCGCTCGCTATGCCTCACCTCCGCTGCGCACGTCAGCGCAATTTACAGGAGCTCTGGGAGCTGTCTGAGCCTCAAGTCAACTAGGCTCGGCTCCGCTCCACTTCTCGCCTCTCCCAGCTCTCCACAGTCCCTGTTTCAGCCCCGGGTCCCTTTTGGCAGAGTAATAGAAAAAAAAAAAAAAAAAAAAAAAAAAAAGGGGGGGGGGAGGGGTGAGAGGGGTGAGAGGGGCTGAGGGCGAGGAAAATCCCAGCTCAGTCTCCCGGATCCTCCGGATCACCGCTTGCTATGCCTCACCTCTGCCGCACACATCCACGTCCCAGCCAGAAGTTGTAGGTAGTTTGCGGGAGCTATGGGAGCTGTCTAAGCCTCAAGTCGACTCGGCTTCTCGGCTCTTCCGGCCCTCCGCAGCCCCTACTCCAGCGCGGCGCCCGTCCTGATTTCCACAGCTGCGCCCGCTTCACCTCGTCGCACGTTTCTGGGTTGCTGCTAGAGAAAAGCACCCAACGGCTTCAATACCCGCGTCAAGCCGCACCTACAGACACACACTCAAACTCCAGCAAAGTGGCGTGTGACGTGGCCGCTTCCGACGCTACTGCAATTCAGTAAAACAGGTTATCATGCCACGTTCTTTCTGGAGAGGAGCGCCTGCTACCTTTTTTGAAATATTTGCTACTATAGCAAGCAAAAAAACCATATAGTCCACTACCCCAAAGGGTTATGGACCAATGGATCCCCAATACTTTCATGTTTCCATCAACACTGGAAAACATTGGAGGTGGTCTACATGGAATACACGTGGATTCAATAAATTTTTGACTAAGCCAATTGGCCTCTATTTGCTATTAACTACCAATGTGTTTCTTTTACAGGAGGCGTGGCTAACATCTGACTTTTTCATTGATGGTTAAAACGTACTATGTAATTCCGCTATCCGCGGGTCTAAGGGACCTCCGATGGGAGGATTGGCCATTGGGGCCATAACTAACATACCTCTTGTTGCTTTCATTTCTGGCATTGATTCCTCCTGTATACTATCTGCCACTGTTATTCACCATAAATGCAAAGATTGGAATGTTCTGATTATAAACATATACGATCCCTCAGGATCCAAAATCTCTTCCAACCTAAAGAACAAGGTGGGTGAAATATTGCAAATTTAGTATGCCAAACGCCCGCTGGGACGTGTGATAGTTGCTGGAGACTTTAACGAGCGAGTGACTATTACGCCTCATAGCGATGAATGGACTGCCTATGATGCTAACATCATCAAACATAGCACAGCTAGCACAGTACTAAAACGAAAGGTGGCTGGATGGGGCCCCTGTTTGGAAGCTTATGATTTAACATGCCTCAACATCAGGTAAAGCAGGGCAGCCTCACTTAAAGCTACCTGGACCAATGGCAAACTAGAGTCCTGTTTGGACTATGTTTACTTGAGCCATGAGCTCTGGCTCTTCTGCACTGCTATCTCATTAATTTCTAGTAACATGAGTGATCATAGCTTTCTGACTTGGACATGCAAGCTGGGGTTTGAGCATAAATGAATAAAAAAAGCAGTCGTTCCCCAGTTTGTATAAACAATCAAGGCAATAGGCTTATCTGGTCAGACGCAAATATTGAGCGATGTAATTAATATGTGCGATTAAATCATGCATGGATGGAAACCATCATTAGACATCACAATTGGGACATGCGTAAGATCATGCAGGCACTTCCCGATTCACTTAAAGTTAGACATGCGACCAATTGTGGAAAGCGAGAAGTGAGGGGTCCCTGTGATCCGCTGATCAACAAGAGGAAAAAGCAGTACCATCAAGATGGGTCTACAGTAACTGGGACCAAGAACTTGACCAGTGTTGCACAGAGAGCTGCAATAACTACACTTGCTACCAATTCTAAAAATTGGATTTTACATCATAAGCGCTCAATGCAAACTGGAAACGTATGTTCAAACTCCTTTACAGCAATGATAATAAGAAATGTTGTTCCCACTACCAGCGCTTCTTATCTGATGCTACAGCTAATGAACTCAACGCCATCCCTGAGACAGTTTGGCTCACCCATATTTCATCAATATACTATGATGAAAAGATTGATGAAGCGACTATGGATGAGATGCCAAACACTCTCATAAAGAGTCCGCAGATTCTGGACTTTGATGCCGATGATATACGAGGAATTTCTGTGAGATCACGTAGTTCCAGAGCCCCAGGCCAGGATGGAATTCCTAACATTGTTCATAAGTCCAATCCTGACTATTGGTCAGGTGATTCTGGAATGCTGGTTCAGGAATATCTTATTGACTGGGTCTGTGCCACACGGCTGGTGGCAGTCCACACTGATCCCGATTTACAAGAAGGGTGGAGTGGGGGGCCCGTCTAATTACGGGCTGTTGGCTATGTTAGATACCAGTGCTAAGATCTTTGTCTCACTAATCTTGAAAAAGATGAACTTTGGGCAGTATTGAGTGCCAATGTTCTGCAATATTTTGCCTCTAAAATGGAAACTAGCAAGATGAAATTATACGTGTGATTTGTCGATTTCTCCAAAACCTTTGATACCATTTCTCGGTCACTACTTTGGAGAAAATTACGGCAATGGGGCTTGGATCCTTCACTCTTATATTTAATAATGGCATTGTATCAAGACACCACAGTGACCATTCACATGAACCAAGAGGAAGAGACTTCACCTCAGCTTAGAACTAATGAAGGTCTTAAGCAGGGATGCATACTCGCACCCCTGCTTTACGACCTATATGTATCAGACCTAGACTAATTTCTTAGAGAAACCCACAATTTTCCATCTTGGATGGGTATGGAACCTATCTTGTGGTTCATGTATGCACACAACCCTGTCCTTATGGACTGCACTAATTGGGCTCCAATGGTCTATAGATGCTCTGAAGAAATATGCATCGGCCAACATTCTTGGCATTAACACTGATAAGACCAAGATAATGGTGCTGGGCAGCAAACAAAGGGGAAAGAACACCTTCATTTGGAAAATGACTGCAATTTGGACGTAGTGGATAGGTGTAGCTGCGTGTGTATTCTCAGACCCTTCCACCCAGAGCCACAAGGACCAAAATACTACGCAAATGGTCAGTAATAAAATGCAAAACAAGGTAGGAATAACATTGAGGGGCTATTAGCTATATATAACTCCAGCATCGTTCTAGGCCTCATGTATGGTCTTGAACTGCTCTCAGAATCCCATTTGATTTGGCTAGGGAAACTGGAGGGGAAAATACTTAGAACAATCCTGGGAGTACCAAGTACAGTCCCCGTGGAGGCACTACAATACGAATTGGGCCTGCAGGCCTAGTGGGCTAGTTGGTGTATAAAACGCTGCAAGTTATACCTTTCCCATATCCCTACTACGACCAATTTGCTGGACTTTTCTCAAATAGATACAGAGCACCCAGACTTAACCCTTTTCTGGCTGCATTTAAAAAGACTGCATGTACTGCATGCAGTAGACTCAAACTCGATTGAAGCCATAAACATGATTCCAAATATCATTGCTCACCTAAGGGATGCATACACCTGAGAAAGAGAGATACATTGAATATAGCAGACAAGCCTTTTGCCTCTAGGAAGCCCTGTACCTACATAACTAAAATCTGTACTAAAAGATTTAAGGAGGTTTATTAGTTACATGCGATTCAACCTCTTACCTACCTATGAATCTGTTAGTGCCTGTTTAAAAATAACCCCCCCCCCCCCCAGGAAAGAATCTGCAGAATATGTAACTGCGGGTGAGACATCTCAGCACGTGTTAACACAATGCCCTAATCTGAGTTTGCATTACCAAAAGGGATATCATACATATATATATCACATGTATCAAACGCACAGAATGATCCATTTTGGAGTACATTGATTGGGGCATCATTCGAAGTGATAACCTGTGCAGCCTATAACATTTGGAAAAGCGGCATTGAAGATCATGGTAGAGACTGACAATAAATAGTCAATACTGGTCTTCCTTTTTGTATATAGATGCTAGACCAAATTTAAATTTTGAGTGAGGCTGAAGCAGACAAAAGTGCAACCAGGGCAGCTATCTCTTTTTCTGTTATTGCTTATATTGATCATGAATTGAAATCTGAGCTACTAATTGATTCATTTTTTTAGGATAAATTGCATTAACATGTTATGATAACTGTAATACATGCTGGTTTTCTTAAGAAACAGAAAGGAGAAAATAACTAGTATGTAAATTAAAATTGCAAATGGATTGAATTAGGAATACGTGAACGGATTTTAATATTTCTCTTGTTTCATTTCTATTCTTTTTCTTTATCTTTATTTTTGTAAACTGTTTAAGGTTACAATGTTAACCAATTGCACAACTTTAGTTTTGGAGATAGCAGTTGTTTAATGCATTTTATATGGATAGGTAAGAATCTGTGAAGGCACTATAAAGAACTGCACAACTCAAAGAACATGCAAGGGGAAGGGCCGGTCCTCAGGTGACTTTTATTACCTGAGCTGTCACCCTCTGTTAGCTAATTAAATAATTATATTGTAACATTTCCCATTGGCGGCTGCAGCTAACACAGCCCATAAAATGCTTTGGATCTTTGTACCAACCATCAATGCATCATCAATAATGTTAAAATGCACCACGAAGCCTAAGTTAGCAATGGCCATAAACATTTATTTGTCTTTTTAGATTGTCTTTATGTTTTTATTTTATTTTAATTTGTGTTCTGTGCTGGCTCTACCCAGAGGGCTTCGGAGTGTCTTTTATGTTCTTTTGTACAATTATGTGTTTGGCACGAATAACATTTAGTTGTTAACGAATGGACATTTTTGGCAGCTATGAACAGCGCAGCTACTCAACCAACAAACTTTGACTGTCAGTAATAATATTTCTTCTATCAGTTACCGATGCAGGGACCCTCTCCGGCATAATTACTGCCAGATTACAGGTGGCAATATGGTGGAGTTAGGCTTCTTTCATAAACTTCATAAAACTCAGTGGGGATTTTGGAGCAATTACTGCTGGTGCTGTTCCACCTGCACTAATTCCTTCCTACTGTTTTAGTGATCATTTGGAAGGTTTACTTCAAGCGGGTTTCTGGAGGCAAATCTTCCACTTGAATGGCATACATGTCATTGGGCGGGGCAGTAAATATGGCAGTTATTTAATTGGAGGTTGTTAAATTACCACACATTTTCTTCACTACACTACCAAACTTGGAATAAGCCCATTTATCTGTTACTGAATGGGATGACATTGTTGGACTTAAAAAAAACTTAAACTTGATCTGCTTTTTAAAAACCTTTGATGAAATCTCCTCTGCACTCTTGTTTTCTGTTGGTGTGATCATATGGCCATACCACTGACTATTCTTTGTTGTTTTTAAACCCTTGCCCTCTGTCACAAAGGGCCTTATTATGAGTACGGTGGTGCTGGGAAAAACAGTGGCAATGCAGTGGTAGCTTGGTTAAATGGAAAATCAACAGAATTACTGCTATGGAATTACTGGCCATGGTAAATCTGCCAAAATTCTAATTCCTATGGACTACAAAAAATTGGGACTTACAACGCCGACCAGCACTTGTAATTTACATATTGTAGAGAAGCCCCTCACTGCTCACACCAGAAAAATACAACCCACTACGGAAAAAGGCCCAGCACACCTCTTGCAAGGAGAACAAGGTTTACTCTCAAAAAAGACAAGTATGCAATATCAAAGAACTCTGCTGCCATGGTGCGCTCTGGCGGAGACAGCATTAGCAACAAGTTATAAAGGCACACAGTGTCATGAGTGACGTGCATTACATAGGTTACAGATCCTGGTGGCTGGTTGGTGCGACCCTATACATGTACCGCCTGCTCCATAAGTGATGTCAGGTCATTGGTCCCAGCTCCTCCAGTCCATCTTTTTCCACGTGGGGCTCTTTGTTGCACGTCATCAGGCGATGGACTTCTAATTGGCAATTATGCCACAAATCATTGCATTCCCTATTTGTGGCCTAATGAGTATCTGGTACTGCAGACATGGGCAAAGAGGATAGTTTTGAGGTCATATTGACCTGCAAACCCCAGTTCGATTGCAGACGCATCAGCGCCTTTCCAAATCTTCAACCCTGGTTTTAGATTTGTTACTTTTTCCCCATTGCACCTCAAGCACAAATCACAGGGGTTCAGGATATGTGAAGCTGCCTTTCTTCTGTGATCTTCCTGATAAATGGGCAATCTAACAGTTTTATGGTCGGTGGTCTGGGGCTGGCTGGTACCTTGGAATTCTGGGGTCTTGGGGCAGGGACATCTGGGCACTATAAATTAGGGATTGGACAGGGGAAGGTCGGAGGTTCGTGCCCTCCATCTCACGGGGCCTCATTACGAGGTAGGCGGTAGCCATGGTGCTATTAGCACCATGGCTACCCCCTTACCACATACCGGGTCCGGGTTCTCGGAATGGGTACTTACCGGGTCATTCTAACCTTGGAGGACCCGGTAAATCCTCATTCTGAGAACCATTCCCCATTCCCATTTGAGCCCCTTCAGGGCTCAATGGGAATGGGGAAGTAGCTAATAACGGTACCGCAATCTGCGGTACCGTTATTAGCTCTGAAGTCCCTTAACAGGTCCCGTCCTTAACACCTGGTCAGACAAGGCGTTAAGGAAGGGACACGCTAAGGGACCTCGGAATAGGGCGCAAGGGATTATCGGCACCAATGTCCTTAACGGTGCCCGGTATCCCTTTGCGCTCACCTTGTAATGAGGCACAATGCTGCACAGGGAGTTATCGGCCCCCTCATGGCCTTGCAGAGCACATTCCTTCTGAGCTATGAGTGCTAATTGTATGAAACAATGCAAGGTAAATGAATCTCTGCGGGTTTGGTCTTTCTCACTGCTGCCCATGTTATGACCCATCCCTGCATGCACGCACTTCTCTCTATGGCCTGGGCCCGGGTCTACTGCCCTGGCTGCAGCATGGTGCTATGCCTCGATTCCAAGATGACTTCCATTTTCTAAGATGGTATTAACTTCTCACTGCATTTTATGCCCCCTATATTGAAATCTACCCATAATGCAGCTGCTAGTGCCCCCCTCCCCTTATATCCCCCAACCCCCTACGACACACTCTTATACATCCTTCTCATCCAAAATCTCTTTGGGGTCTGGGACGATCGACCCTGCTTCCCAACATTCCCTCCTTTTGTTAGGGTCATTTCCCCTTCTTGGGCACCATGCTTTGAACACAGATTGTAAACTTTCCCCTGCCTGTGCATACTGCTCTTGGGTGGATGTGAGATATATACACCCCCTTCCCCTGCTTGGTCGACCCAGTGTTCATCATAATTCTCTGGGTCAGGTGGGGGAATAGTGGTCGTGCCTGGGTGGTGTAGGCTCTGCTCCAGCCTAACCATGCAGGGCTTATTTGGGTCATCTGTTTGTACCTTGCTGTCTTTTGTACCACGAGGTGCACCCCGTACCCCAATTGAAACCATCATCATTGCACTACTAGGCATAGCTTTGGCACAGCATCAAAGTCCCATCTGGCATATGCAGAAAATCACCAACATGACCACCATCACTGGTACCAGTATCTTCACTATTGCCCCATTCATGACGGTGCCCAGGAAAAGAGGTTGTCGAACCAGTCACTTTTTTGTATGCCAGCCCCTGTTTGCATGTGGGCGCCGAGAGTGTGCAGGGTCTCTATCATTTGTGTGAGAGACCCCTTGGCAGCATCGTTTGAAGGCACGTACGTGCAACAGGAATCGCCAATTTTCCTGCAAACACCACCTTCCATTGCTGTAAGCAAGTCCAGCACATAGCGATTCTGAAACGCCATCAACCTGATTGCCCGCATCTCCATCTTTATGGCGTTTAATCCTTGCTCAGTGTCATTTGCCAACTGTATTACCCCCCAGCAGACAGCTGCTTCCACTCCTAGCAGTAACAGTGATGCAAAAAAAAGTCTCTTCTTTGCTGTACAGTTTGTATTGGTCTGGTATATCTTTAAGCAGCTGTGAGGAGGCTTGGGACAGATAGTTGGATCTCCGCTTTCTCCGCAATTGCTCTTTCTTCTTCTTTTCTGGCAGGAAACGGAATATGGGGGTGGCGATGGATTCATAGTGGAGACATCTGGCACGGGTAATGTGGTTGGGTCAAGCAACCCACTGGATCCCACTTTCAGGTTCTCTTGAGGGCCCACAAGGAGAGCGGAGTGCAGCATGGCAATCAAGCAGGTTCCTCTCCATACTGGTGGGAGGTGCAGAAACGTTTGCTGACTGCAGACCCAGTAATTGGTCATCACTGCAGCTGTCCCTTTCTTGAGATCTGGAATGTATAATATCTTGTTGCATTTGTTTTTGGCCCCCCAAAAAATTCCCCCCTCATTGTAAAAACACAGTTCATATTCTTCCTGCTTCTGTACTTTCACCGGCTTCTCCATCGGCTCAATCCATGTGAGTTTTGCCACATGCTCCTTCCAGTATTCTCAGCACACATCGTTCATCCTTTTGATTACTTCTTCACCAAATCCCACAAGGCTTCCTGCCATGCAGCTCATTGTAGTCTCTTGCCACCTGTTTACCACAAGCTTTACACCTTCCAGCTTCAGATACGGTCTTTGTAACCACTGGATGCTTTTGGAATTCCAAGCGCACTGTAGTTCTTCGTGGTAAATCATCACGCGTTGTATGCTCCGTGCCTGAAAAGTGCTTTGCAATCTACATAATGTCAGATAGACCAAACATTGACCCTCCAAAGCGGAGTTCCTTGTGGCATCAACACTTTGTGGGCCCCCGACACGTGTGGTATCAAGGAACAAATGTAACAGCTCCCATTAACCCTATTTTATCCCCACCAAGCTCATGTCTGAGTACTGCTATTACTCAATTCTGGGTGGTGCACATCTTCTATAACATCTAGTCCTAATCATCTATACCCATCATATTTGACTCTTTTCAGCTGTCTTCTGACATGTTTTAATGGACTAGCATGTCAAGAAGTAGACAGAAAACTTAAATTTGCTGTCACTTTGGAAAACACATTAGGAAACACATTAGAAAATAATAATGACATAGCTAGCGTAGCACATTTTCCCATTTCTTCCCGAGTGGTATGTACATTGCTGACAGTTGAGTTGGTTTTCCAGTTATTAATAGTGCTGTTGTCTTTCCTAGTTTCCCCATCCACTGAAGAGGTATTGGCATTGTAAGACATATTGGCACTATGGGAAATATTGGTGGTGTTGGTATTCCCCTGTCCCTCTTTTATATGCTCACCCCGTATAAAACTATATCTTAGATATATCCCTAATCCAAACATAGAAAGAGCAAACAGTGTAGCTACACAATGCATGACACACATATAGGTATAGATTGCACATAAGATTGAAGGTATGACCATTCTAGAAATGTGTTTGTATGCATATGTATTTTCATTATGGAACTAGAAGAAAGCGAAGAAAAAGAAGAAAAAGAAGAAAGAAACCAAGGAGATAAAAGAAAGTGCAAATTGTGCATAGCAGGGTTAATATTCTGTGGAGGTAGGTAAATTGTGCTAACACATAAAGAATAGTGCCATAAAGGAAATGTCTTCATTTTTCTAAGTATACACATATTCAGCAATGTCACTTGAGTCACAGAATTACTTTGTGTCACAGTTCTTATACTTCTACATTTTGTTCAACCTGAGTGTGGGGGTGCGGCATGGAGAGCTTTCTGGACCTCCCAAAGATGTATCCAGTATTGCAGCTCCTGAACATTTACCGCAAGTTGAGTGGCATAGATGACCGTTAACGGGCTGTTGTATCTGGACTCACTCCACCGGCAGACAACATTTTTAACAAATATCATGGATCATGGGAAGAGCTCAAGAGGAGGTGACGTCACCGGATCAGATGCAGCGCTGGTTGTGTCTTCAGATCATGGTGGCTCTATCTGTTATGTTGATTTACACCATGCACTGATACCACCCAAGGGCAGTCTCCAGGCATTGAGAGATACATTGCATTGCTTTTGTTAAGGCAGAGAGATAGGGCCTCATCACAAGTTGGACTGTATCCCGGCTGTAATACAGCACGACTGTAATAGCCCTAGCACTGATCGGTCCAGCGGTATTACCGCTGGATCATGGGTTGGGTGTTAACGGTAAAGCCCCATTCCACATTGGGTCCAATGGATTCAATGGGGCATTTTCTGCGCTAATTATGCAGGCTAATACAGCCAGTGGTAATACAGCCGAAAACAGGGGATTTTCACCTCCAGAGAAAGGCTGGAGGTAAACCAGCCCATTTAGCGCCCAACTTGTGATAGGGCCAGCCCTTAAATGCAGCTGTAATACCGTTACCACCGCATTTATGGGCTACAGCCCAACTCATGATGAGGCCCATAGTCTTTAAATTCTTCTCCTAGAATGGACGCAGTCCTGTGAGCATCTGAAGATTTTCTGATGGGCATAGAGGCATGTGCATTTGTCGCTCTGTTACCACCTCATGTGGTGATACATTGTCATCCGTGCAGGGCTGTGTGCGCATGCTAAATAATGCCAAGGGCAAGCAGTGCACCCAATCTTTCTTTAACGTAGTGCACAGCTTTGAAAGTTTACTCTTTAATAGACCATTGATCCGTTCTACAACTCTGTTGGCCTGGGGGTGGTAAATTGTGCACATCCAATGCTTGATGCCCAGTAATGCTGCTATCTCCTTGAACAGCTCTTTGAAGAAGCAGGTGCCATTGTCAGGCCTTAATACATTGCACACTCCCCAGTGAGGAAAAACCTCTCTGACCAAAGATTTGGCAGCACACTTACCATCTGGATGTGCACATGGACCCACCTCCACCCATTGGGAGAAGGGACACACAACAATTACAATCATATAGCGACACCCACCAGACATTTCCCCCTGTCCGCATAATCGATGTGCAGTTCACGGAATGGCCCAGTTGGGTGGGGTATGGTAGCTCGGATAGTTCTGTGGGTGTAGCTAGTACTGTAATTCGGACAGGTGATATAACGTATCACTAACTTAGTGAGAGTTTCCTAGAGGTTGGGACCAAATCAGGATTCTTGAATGTCTGCAGCAATATGCTGTTTTGACAAATGAGATGTATCGTGCAGTTGGTCAAAAGCTATCAGTAATAAATCCAGCGGCATAATCACTTTATCCCTGCTGTCTTGCCTCCATAACAAATTGGGAGGTGAGTGAGGGCACTCTCTTTTCTACAACATTTCCTTTTCTTCGTGAGGTGAACAAACTTGCATCTCAATGATTTGCATTATGGTGAAGTGTAGAGGGCTAGCAACTGCTCTCGTGCTTGTGATGCCACTGGATACTCAGAAAATGGTGGATGCGGCGAGTGTCACTGCTGCTGAGTGATACTGCATCTGTGTCATTAGTATGGGTGGAGCATTTTACCACTGCTGTCATGGAAGGCTCAGAAAGCATCTTGATCAGTTTGTCTAATAATACTGCATGTTGTACTGGGAACCCGTCAGCCCTCCTGAACCCTCTCCTCTTCCATCATGCAAGCCTTGAATGCACAGTTGTGGTGACGTAGGCTGATTCAAAATAGACCGTTTTTTGGCACCCCTGGGGTGCTAGGAGCTCTTGAATGAGCACTATAAGCTCTGCTGTTTGGGCTGATTTGTGCATTGGTAGTCTTTTTCACTTCATACTCTCCGTCTACTAGGTGGACGACTGATGCACCAGAATGCCTCAAGCCTGTCCCCTGGTCAAAAGTTGCTGACCCGTCAAGGAAAAGGACCTCCGCCCTTCAAGCGGACTGTCTTTTCTCTTGGGTATGTCTTCCTCCTTCCCCTCGAACGTCACACAGTTGTGTTTCACAAGGTCCTCTTCGGTACACATTTCTGTCAAAAAGGTGGCAGGGTTTATCGTCTTGCACCTCACTATGTGGATGTTGGGGCTGGACAGTATGATCTCATATGCCACTCGTTGAGTGGATAACGTTGATTTAGACTGCTCCAAAATGGCACACACTGCGTGCTCCACATACAAAATTACAGAGAAACCTATGGTAGTGGTGGAGCTTTTTTTAATTGCGAATGCAGCAGCGGCAAGCGCCTGCTCGCACAGGAACGGACCCTGCATCACTGAATCAAGCACCCCGCTGCAGTAGGCCAATGGCATGTGGTACATTGTATGCTTCTGGGTAAGGACTGCTATCATCATCTGGCCATTGGAATGAGAAAACAAATACAACTCTTGTGTTTAGTCAGGGGTTGCTAACACTGGGGCAGTAGAAATGACCTCTAGTAAGCATGTCTTCTGTCCAAACAATCTTATTATCAGCCTTTGGTGTCTCTTTAAGGCCTTGCATCAGGGGCCTGGTGTATGCTGCATAATCCAGAATCCAGAGTCTACAGTAATTGCACAACTCGAGAAACTTTTGCATCCCCTTGATAGTTTTGGGCTGGGGAGCACTGTGCACAGATCCAGCGCATTCAGTATTGTTTTCTTCCTGTGGACAGATTTTAGTTGGCCCGAATAGAGAACTTCCTAAAGACAATATTGTAATTTTTCCTTGTCCACCTTGTACCCTTTGTATGTGAGCAACTGCAAGAGGGTGACACAGTCACTTGGACATCGCTGTTCATTGTCACTACACACTAGCAGATCGTCCACATATTGGATGATAGTAGTGTGCACTTGGTTATTCCTTAGGTCTGCGTATAGTATTCTGTGAAAGATACTCAGGAATTCACGGTACCCTTGTGGTAATCTTGTGTGCTCGAAGTGCATCCCGCCATGCCTAAATGCGTTGAGATATTGGTAATCTAGATGTAGGGGTATAAAAAAGAAGGCATTCTTCAAATCCACCAAAGTGAAGTGTGTTGCTGGTTTTGGGATGCTGCACAAAAGGGTAGCGGGGTTAGGAACTACAGGAAATTCTGCCCGACAATATCAGTCAAGGGGCAGAGATCCTGGATCATTTGCCAACTTGCCCCCTTTGCTTTTTTTATTGGATATAGGGCTGTGTTGCATGGGGAGTTGTAGGACACACAAATCCCCTGACTTAAAAGCGTGGAAAAAGTGTCTTGTATTCCCTCATCTGCTTCTTTAGATAATGCATACAGCTTTACTCGGGGTAAAACTGCACCCCTTTTGAATGTTATTCTCCCAGGTGTCACTCCCTGAAAAAGACCTACATCGTGGGCGTTGGTTGTCCATAACCGCTCAGGGACCGGCTCTAGATCTTTGTCAGTGAAGGAGGGTGGGGCGATAAGAGCCATCAAATAACACTCCACCCTATGGTATTGCACATGATCTCACCGGGGATATAAATAGCCAGCACTATTTCTCCATCATCAACCCGATCCTCAAACAATTCTGCATGTAACCTCTTTGAGGGGGTACTCTTGGATCAATAAACAATACAGTGCACCATTCACACCCATCTGATTCTGTTTCAATTAAAACAATCCTTTTCATTGACACCACCAATCCTTGCAAATCCAGTGAGAGTACGGTCCCTGCCACAAGTTCTGGGGTCACCATGGGCCTAAAGATGAAATCAGATGGTACTCACCAACATGCCTTACCAATTTGGGGCACTGCATCAAGTAAAACTGTGATACTATACACAAACGTATACGGGTCAACAGGAATGCCATGAACCACCACCTCCCCTTCTCTGGTCTGTATTATCACCATTGCCCTCATGGCACACATTCCTGGGGTGGCACATATGATCCCCCTATCTGCGAAGGAGATGGTCATGTTCAACTTACTCAAGATGTCACGCCCCAGGAAATTTACTGGGGAGGTTTCTGAATATAATAAGGGCGCACCACTTTTTGTCCTATTTTGATGGCTACTTCTTCTGTGTATGGAACCGTGGCGACAGCTGCAGAGAAGCCTTGCATGTCGAGAGTTTCACCAGATAGTGGGAAGTTCCCCTCACTGATGTATGATTTAATGCACCTGTGTTGACCAAATAGA
This sequence comes from Ambystoma mexicanum, assembly GCF_040938575.1. NCBI lineage: Eukaryota > Metazoa > Chordata > Amphibia > Caudata > Ambystomatidae > Ambystoma > Ambystoma mexicanum. Next base: position 544,755,046 of record NC_090923.1, on the reverse strand, counting down.
TTAACTGTTTATTACCTATCTCAGCACTCATCAAGGGTTCGTCGTCAGGGTGGGTAGTCATGGACAGGACGACTGGGCACGCAAGAGCTCTATGTGGACTCTCCTAGTCAGGCTATGTGTTTGTACCAGGGATTGTGAAAGGGATGTGTAGAGGAGCAGTTGGGTGCATTATCCCTAACTCCCGCCCCGCACCACCATCATATTGGAATAGTAGGAGAAGAGCTCTGTATGGGAGCCCATGTGTTGTTCCTATACCACATCAAGTATATGAGAGACACGATATGCACCCAGACAGCCATAACAAATGTACCCTTGCACTGAAAGTGTAGAAGGATGCTGTGTGGAAGGATGTCACCACGCACCATTGGACATCCTGTAGCGCTGACTGGAACCTGATGAGGGCAGAGTGATGTCATAAAGCAAATTTACAGAGCCATACTAAAACAATATGAAAATACTTAAGAGAGACAATGTAACTGTAGTGACATGAGAAATGTTTATGAAATGATAAAGTAGTCATGAATATAAAAGAAGACAAAGTGCCTCATCAAGAGTAAGGCGTCAAGCAGGTGCTCTTTCCGCAAAGCGGAAATAGCGTTACCGCTGGGACCCGTGGCACAAATAGCACTGTATCACAGCATTGCGAGCATGTGTACCCGACTGCAGTGGTAATGCTATTTGCAACCGGCACCTGGCAGAAATAATGGCGAAAAAAGGGCTATGGCCAAAAAGTCTGGTGCAAATAGCATTATTGTCACCGACGGAACAAGAGCACTGCAGTGGCCATTTTGAAAATCACAATCCATCACTTCTCCACTTCCTACAGCCATCTGGACCTGCAAACCAGATAGCATGTCCAAGGAGAGGGTCAGAGGCAAGAGAGCTCATGATCGTCTATGGAAACCAAAGTTCTGCAAAGGGGGAGCTGGTGTTGCTTGCTGATAAGGTGGTTTGACCCCATGGTGAACTGTATGGGCCCAGGCAATGTAAAACATCAGCCCGGCACAGGACAGCCATCTGGCATTCAATCAGCCAGAAGGTGACAGTGGTGGCCAGTGTCCCCTGTGATGGGGAGGACTGCTATAAGCACTGGAATGACCTGAGGGTCAGGGTGCACGGACTGCTGTCCCTACACCGTCAGGAGAGCATGCAGAGGCGTTGCTAGGGGGGGGAGCTAAGGGGGCTATAGCCCCTGGTCTTTTGGTTGTAGCCCCGGATAGAATCTCAGGAGCTACAACCAAAAGGCTAGCTAGCCCCCAGTCCCGACAGTTCCAACATTAGCGTAGCCCCGGGTCTTTTCCAGACCTAGCAACACCCCTGAGAGCATGGCTACCGGAGGGGGAACAGTGGAGCCACTGGTCCTCACTTCATGGGAGAAGTGCAGAACGGTGTTGGACAGGGTGGGCAACGAGGGAGTCGGAGGTGCGAAGGCGGGTGCCAGCAGCCATGAGGCAGGAGGTGTTTCAACCCCCTACGCCCAGTAGATGTGCATGCATCAATGACCGCCTTGCACAAGATGCCCCAGTGAACAGACCCAGGAGATTCACAGGTGACAGGGTGTACCGAGTGGGTGCCACATCAGCCACCTACCACAGCAGCCATGCGCCAGTGCACCAAGGCCACCCCTGTGAGTCAGAGGAGTGGGGAGGGGAGCCAATGGACCCACCCAAGTGCCATGCACTAACCCCCCCATGCTGGCAGCACAGCAGTTCCCCATAGGGACCTGCCAGTGCCATGCAGCAAGCCACCCCCCGAATTTGAGTGGCACCCGTGGAGGGGAAGTGGGTGCATTAGGACCATAAGCATGCATGCTAGACAACAGCAGCCCCAGCATGGACCACTTGCCATACCCACACACAGGTCAAAGACCAACTGGCCATGTGACAGACACCCATATCTGCATCCATCCCCTTAATTGTGAAACACCCCTACCCAACCATGCCCAATAGTCCGGGTTCCTACTCAGCACCATGTAATGAATGTCTTACATGCCAAAACAAGTGGGGGAATGAAAGCTGACAAATTGTCCTATGTCCCCTGCAGGCACACAAGCAATGCCATAGGATCTGAGGATGACAAGTTGGCAAGCCCATCTGTGAGAGGAACATTCTGGCACTCAGAAACCACCAGTACCGCCACCACCCTGCAAAGGGGCAGACAGGCCACACAAAGGCAGATGTCCCGCCATGACACAGTGCATCATAGCAGGACCAGCCAGCACATCCATACACCTAACTCACACACCGACAAACCATCATTTGACTTCAGCAGCACTCAGCATGCTGCTGCAGAGGCTGGGGGACATGGAGCAGAGACAGGGGGAGATGTAGGCCATTGGGCACATCCACTCAGGACACCTGCATGCGATACATGACAGTATCGAAGGAGCCACACGCAGGATTGCACAGAACAATGCAAGGACCCGGAGAATGACAACTGCCAGTATGGTCGCACTGATGGCATTTGGCCATAGAGTCAGGGAGATGACAGAAGGCATCTCTGCACTTGCAGAGGCAATCTGCCAAAGCAATGAGTTGGCAAGCCAACAGCGCCTGGGGACCAGCTCCATCTCTTCAAGTTCAACAACACTAATAGCAGAGCACACGGAAGTACGCTAAAGTACGCTGTTGGCTGGTGAGAACGTTTGATTTGGACCTGCCTGCTCGTCCGCCGCTACACCCTTGCAAGGTTTCTCCTTGCCGTGCAGTGTGTCAATGCCGAAGCGGACGTCATTTTAAAGAACACGGAAGTTGCCTGACCCTCTATCCTTTGAACTTGTCACTCATTGGGCTAGCTCCATCAAGCCTGCCTTTGTCCACGCCCACAACCTCTTCAAATCCTGTGTGTGCAGCGCACACGCGCGCACGCACATGGAAGTACGCTAAAGTATGCTGTTGGCTGGTGAGAACGTTTGATTTGGACCTGCCTGCTTGTCCGCCGCTACACCCTTGCAAGGTTTCTCTTTGCCGTGCAGTGTGTCAACGCCGAAGCGGACGTCATTTTAAAGAACCAGGAAGTTGCCTGACCCTCTATCCTTTGAAGTAAATAATCATTATTGACTTTATTGACTTTACTGGGGCAGCGTGAGCAATCACGTTCAGCATTACACCACCCTCTGTTGCCTGCACTAACGCCTTCCCCTCCCTTTATTTGCAGCTTGTCACTCATTGGGCTAGCTCCATCAAGCCCGCCTTTGTCCACGCCCACAACCTCTTCAAATCCTGTGTGTGCAGCGCACACGCGCGCGCACACGGTAGTACGCTAAAGTACGCTGTTGGCTGTTAGCTGGCTAGCTGGTTGTGGGTTGTCTTCACAACTCTACGCATAAAGTGTGAATTTAGGGCTAGCACCTATGTTTATGTGACCATTTACTGCTTTTTCTTTTCCTTTGTCCATCATGTTTCTACGTGTCGTTGATTTAACATCTCAAACACGTTTAGCTTAATCGGTATTTAAGCTCTATTAACCTTGTGCATGAGACTCACGGTTCTGACGTTTCTGTAAAAAAAAATAAAAAAAACACATGGCTGCGGGATTGAGGAGCGCGAAGGGAAACCTGACACCCGCGCTTCCACTGTCTGCAATGACCATTGATTCTTTGATCTGCAATGGCAACCCCTCATATACTGAGTCGGGCGCCAATGCACCGTCTGCGGTGTGTCTTCTAGAAGAAGAAACGCATACGCCGCCTCGATTAGGTTCCCATGCTGCACAAATTCATGAGCAAGGAAATTCTGAGGTCCATAACTGTACACCTCCGTTAACATCGACTGTAACTACTGAAATTACTAACACTATCAGCTCCGAAGTCCGGAAAGCCATCGAGGATTTCAGAAGCTGCTCTGAATCCCTGCTGTCTTCGGAAAGTAGCAAAAGGCAATTCGTTTTAACTATGGAAAAATGGACGCATTGGACCAAGCAGTATGTTGTTCCATTGGAACCCTTACCCCTGAAGTTTTCAATTCTGTCAGAAAGCGGATGTCATTTCATCCACACCTGCCCAGACATACCCAAAATTTGTTGGACATGAATATCGACATTGCTGACGATATAACTAAAGAAGTGCCTCCATCCCAGTTCACTTATTCTCCTGAAACTGATGAAGTGCAGGATGTAGCATCCCCCATAAAGTCTTCAGCAGTATTGAATGTAACTTCGAATGGAAATGAAGATGTTGCGCCCCATTCCCCGAACACCTTTCTGGTCATGATTCGCATTTTGGATCTCCTCGACAAGGGCCACGATTTAACCCATTTGGAATTGAAGGAGACCAAAGTAATGCTTTCGCTAATGACTTCTAAAATCGCATTGAGGGGTTCATCATGGCCGCAGAGACACTAAAAAATCTGCGCGGGGAGCCAAGCTCTAAATTAAACCCCACAACTCATCTGAGTGTAAGAGACAAAATTACCCAATGCAGCCTTGATCAAACTTCAACACCCGTATTAATACCGCAAGAGCTGCCTACGTCTCCAACTACCTGTAACTGCCAGAATGAGGTGAAAGAACTCAAAGTAACTATCGAAGCAATGAACAACATGATCATGCTCCACTTTCCACAACCGATTCAACCAAATAATTGTCCTGACAGCCCAACTGAATTGCTTAAACTGCTAGAACATATGAAAACTGAACCTAGCGATGAGCCTCCACCTGAAGAAAATGCTTGCTTCATATCCAGAAGGGCAAAAAAACGACATCTTAGAGCAGTAAAGAGATACGCGAAACGACGCAAGGACATACTTTTAAAGGGTTCTACATCACATGCCTCACTAGGCATCTCTCCGACAGCCCCGTCCTCTGATACAACTGCTGACGACGATCACATTGATCTCCAACAACTTTCTAAAGAAAGTCATGAAGCTCTAATTCCAGTTAAAAAATCCTTGCCCAAAAACCCTCAAAAAATAACCAAAAAGAAAAAAAATGTCAACTCAACCAATATGGCAAACACGGGCAAGGTCAATCAATCTGACAATTCTAACACCAACAACATAGAAATGATCGCATCCCAATTTGCTGAAACGCCAACAATAACAAATGCAGAAACCCAAAAAAACCCTATGTCAGGAAGCATTTTGACCACGTCTTTAAAGCCACTGAATACTGACTTACCCATTCAACTGACGGGAATGAAAACCAATTTGGCAAGTTATTTTCCAGCATGCGGTAGAAGTCGGACTACTCGCCTCGACAAAGCACCTTCGCAGGAACCAACAATTTGTTTAATGAAGAAAACCTATAGCGAAGCTTGCACCAACGCACTAAATGGCTCGCCTATCTGGACACAAGCCACAGATCCTCCGACTGCAACACATCCGAGGATAGTGGTGAATGGCCAAGGGAAAGAACTAACCATAATGTCACATCCTTCTCTCATAGATACAGCTCTACAACCAAAGACCCAACTGCCCATTATTTCTAATATTCCATCTCCTTCAACCAATAATCGTATTTCGGTACATGGTCTCGCGTTGTCTAAATCTATTCCAGCAGACCGGAATGCACCTGTAACAAATTATCATGAGATACTAGACTGTAACGATCACCTGATTCCCGCAGAGGCGCCGGTCTTGACTGGGTGAATGCCGTTTCTTCAAAGGTGATGTGTAACACACGGTTGGCTCTTTGGGCTGGACCTCTGTGCACTGTATGTCTGACTCGAAGAGTAAGATGTCTGCAGATAGAAAATATGGGATTAATGAACTGGGGTTATTGGGTGCCTCTCTCCTCTTCCCTTTCTCTTCTCCTGTAGAACCCCAAAGGTTAACGCCCTCACCTTAGGTAAGTGAACGCCAAGCTCTCCATCTGCCTCGGGGCAGGGTGCCGTAACCAGTTTCTTCACTGGATAAGGGTGCAGGCCTCTTGACCTCAGAGGACTGCTGTCCGTCGTTAACTGCACGAACGGTAAGTTCTGGGCACTTCAAATGTCTTAAAAGTCTTTTGTAATGATATCTCTTGTTTTGCAGGGTTCCGGCGATGGCGGATGGCGGGCTGATGAGAGTTGAGGATCGAACCCGCGTGAGGAATAGAAGCGCCTGGAAGCACGTAAGTAAGCGCTTGTAGCCTGCTTCACGATGCGCACTAACTGTCCCTTTTATCTTGCAGGTACAAGTTCGGAGCTTTAGAGAAGATGAAGGGTGCTGGAATACCCACTGGATTCGGCGTGGGAAGGAGTAATGGCACGTGAGTAATAAAGTTGCCCAATGTCTTTAAACGCACCTTCTTTTGTCTTTCAGATGCGGGATGCAGCGCCGAAGGCCTCCGGAGCGTGCGAAGAGCTGGTAAGCTTTTGTCTTTCAGATGCCGGAATGCAGCGCGAGGCGTTGGTGACAGCCGATGGACCAGGTAAGAGATGCGCTGCCACTGAAGACCGTAGTGCTAACCTGTTCTTTCTTTGTCTTTACAGGTGCTGCTGAAGACTGGATTCCAGGATGGTAAGCCTTTGTTCCCTTAGGCCCAGGATCAGAAGCAGAAGACACGATGAGCGTTCTGCTGCAGAGAATGCAGAATAACGCAAAACAAGATTCATCCATCGGGTGTGGTTTAAATAGCCTCCTGTAGTGCTTAGGTGTCTCCTTCCACAGCCACGCCTAGGTAAGAAAAGAGTTCCTGCTTTCCAGAAGAGTTCCAGTGTTCTGAACCTAGGGAGTGGCTCCTGCCCCACCCAACAGGAAAAGTAGTCCCAAACAGAAGAGGATCAGGGGTTCAACTGGCAGGTAAGTAAGCAGCATGGTCTGCTGCAGGTAAGTCCACCCAAGCATTATGAGCCCGGCGCTTCCAGCGCTGGGACTGGGCATCTTTATGAGCCTGGTGCCACTGGCGCCAGGACATGGTCCAAAAGGTCCCAATTGGGACTGGCTGGCACTCGGAACCGGGGTTATGGGTCTGCTTCCAAGGGAGTCGGGCAAGTCCTGATCTTTTGGAAGCAGAGATCATGACAGCACCCCCCCTCAAGGCCCTTCCCAAACCGGGCTTCTCCGGGGGTTTGGGCTTGTTAGAAAATGTTTGATGAAATCTTTTGATTAGACGAGGCGCGTGGACATATTCTGCAGGTTCCCAGGATCTTTCTTGGGGACCGTAGCCTTTCCAGTCAATCAGGTAAAATAGTTTAGATTTGGAGATCTTGGAATCCAGGATGCTTTTGACTTCAAACTCGAGTTCTCCATCAACTAGAATAGGTTTTGGAGATGTAGTTAGTCGGGTTTGAGGTTGCACGGGTTTTAATAGAGAGACGTGGAAGACCGGATGTATCTTCATGTGAGGGGGCAAGTCCAACTTGACCGCTACTGGATTTACTATGGTAGTGATGGAATAGGGACCAAGGTATCTTGGGTTGAATGTGCGTGGTCCTTTTAGAGGTAGATATTTGGTGGATAACCAGACTTGATCTCCTACTTGATATTGGGGGGCTTCCTTCCGATGTTGGTCTGCTCCTTTCTTGTTTTGTTCTTTAGCCCTTTGAAGGTGAGAAACTGCTTCCTTAAAGGCTTGGGTGATTGTAGAATGCAGGTGGTCTACTGCTGGTGTTTCAAGATCTTGGAGTGGATCCAACTCCGAGGTTCGAGGATGACTACCGTATAAAAGAAAAAACGGGGTCTTCCCAGTTCCCGAGTGGACAGAGTTATTGTAGGCATATTCGGCTATCCAAAGGATATCTTTCCAAGTTTTTTCAGTTTGTTGTAGCATGCAGCGCAAATACTGTTCCAGAGTTTGATTGGTCCTCTCGGTTTGTCTGTCGGTTTGAGGGTGGTGGCTGGTCGAAAGTCTCACATCAATTTGAGCCGACCGACAGCAACTTCGCCAAAAATGAGAAATAAATTGACTACCTCGATCCGAAATTAGAACTGAAGGAAAACCGTGCAGTCGGACGATGTTTTCGAGAAATTCTCGGGCCAGAGTTGCTGCTGTTGGTAAGCCTTTGAGTGGAATGAAATGCGCCATCTTGGAGAATAGGTCCAGGATTACTAGGATCGTATTGTATCCGGAGCATGGAGGTAGATCGATGATGAAGTCCATAGAAAGCGTATGCCAAGGGCGAGGCGGGATGTCAATAGGGCGTAAAAGGCCGGCTGGTTTTTCCTTTTGACTCTTGTTTTGGGCGCATACTCCACAGGACATTATAAAGTCTCTGATATCTTTTTTCCAAGACGGCCACCAGAAGTAGCGCTTGATCTTTTCCGAGGTCTTGGTCATACCGGGATGTCCTTCCATTAAAGAATCGTGATAACAAGAGATTACCTTTTTCTGTAAATCTGTGCTGGGCAGGTATAACCGTTCTTGGAAATATAATAGGTTGTCCTTCACCGTAAAGTCCTTTCCCTGCAGATGCCAATTCTGTATGTCTGCTGGAGTTACCAGTAGCCTGGCTTTATCCTTAACTTCCTCTATGGATTGTGTGGCGATTACACCTAGAATTCTTTGTTCGGGAATGATAGGTACAGGTTTAGGATTGATCAAATGTTCTTCCACTCCCATCCGAGAAAGGGCATCAGCTTTACCCTTTTTTGTACCAGGTCGATAGGTAATTATGAAGTCAAACTCGGCAAAGGATAGTGCCCAACGGAGTTGCCTAGAGGATTGAGCTTTTGCGGTTTTCAAATATTGCAGGTTTCGGTGATCTGTAATCACAGTAACGGTGTTTCGGGCCCCCAGAAGATAATGCCGCCAAGCCTTAAAGGCGGACTTGATAGCTAGAAGTTCCTTATCAGTAATAGTGTCATTGATTTCAGGAGGCGAGAATTTGCGGGACCAAAATGCCACGGGATGCAACTGATTGGTTACTGGGTCCTTTTGTGATAGAACTGCCCCCATGGCAAGGCTCGAAGCATCAATTTCAACGATGTAGGGGAGTTCTGGGCGAGGATGTTTTAAGATCGGTGCAGAGATAAATCTAGTCTTCAAATTCTGGAAAGCTTGTTCCGCCTCGGTAGACCATTCAAAACGTTTGTTTTTCTTTAACAAGGCGGTGATGGGCTGGACTATTCGAGAGAATTCGGGGATAAACCTGCGGTAAAAGTTAGCGAAGCCTAACCTGCTTTGAACACCTTTTACGGAGGATGGCGATGGCCATTTGAGAATTGCATCGACCTTCTTTGAATCCATACGCACTCCGCTAGGTGATAATATGAATCCCAAGAATTCAACTTCAGTCACGTTGAAAACACATTTTTCCAACTTAGCGAAAAGTTTGTGTTGACGCAATCTCTCGAGGACCATTTTCACGTGTTTCCGATGTTCAGTTACCGATGAAGAATAAACGAGGATGTCGTCAATGTAAACAACAACACACACATCTATGAGCTCTCTGAGGACATCGTTCATAAAATATTGAAAGGCGCCCGGGGCATTGCAAAGTCCGAAGGGCATGACCTGATATTCAAATAGCCCATACTTGGTGCGGAAGGCCGTCTTCCATTCATCGCCCTCTTTTACTCGTACCAAGTGGTAGGCTCCTCTAAGATCCAGCTTTGTATATATGCATGCTTTTCTGACTTGGTCCAGGAGTTCAGGGATCAAAGGTAACGGATATCTATTCTTAACGGTGATCTGGTTCAGGGTGCGATAATCTATACAAGTTCTAAGGTCCCCTTCTTTTTTTGGAACGAAGAACAAAGCTGAGGAAGCAGGGGACTTGGAAGGACGAATAAACCCATTCGCTAGGTATTGATCCAGGTATTGTCGGAGGTGAAGATTCTCAGGCTCGGTGAGGGCATATATTCTACTACAAGGAGGAGTAGATCCAGGTATCAGGTCTATCTGGCAGTCATAAGACCTATGAGGAGGTAGAGAGTTAGCCTGATCCTTCCGGAAAACATCTTGGAATTCTAGGTATTCAGGAGGTAACTGGGGAGCCTCCGAGGAAATTGCTGCCAGTGCAACACCAGGTCGAGGGTGACAAGTAGAGACACATTCTAGAAATTGAACCGTTCTTGCTCGCCAATCGATCTGAGGATTGTGCTTCTCTAACCAAGGAATTCCTAGAATAATCTGGAACTGAGGGGCCTTGATCACATCGAACACGATCTTGTCATGGTGTCCATCTTGACTTACTAGCGTCACTTCTTGGGTGGTATGCGTTACTGGTCCGGAGGCTATCTCCGTACCATCCACCGTAGTAATGACGTCCTTTACAGCCTTTGGACAAAGAGTCAGATTCATCCTCAAAACCATTTCATGATCCACATAATTGCCGATGGCACCGCTGTCGACATAAGCTTCAATCGCATGTAATCGATCCGGATGTTCAGGGCTAATGAGGACCATAGGTATCACGAAATGCGAGGTCACGGAACTGGTTTTAACGCTCGGCAAGAGGACCTCTATTCTTGTTGGGCGGGGTCGTTTCCCTGCTCAGAGTTTGTGACCCTGGTAACTGCAGCTCCTACTGCCTTCTTCTCGAAGAAAGTGCCCCGAGTTTCCGCAATAGAGGCATAATTGCAGCTGTTTTCTCCTTTCCCGCTCCTTTTGTGTTAGTGGTCCTTTCAGGCCCCCTATTTGCATGGGTTCCCCGGAGTCTACTCCTTTGGTAGGAGTTGGTGGTTTGGAAAATACTCGAGCATCAAACTTGGAACGATCGGCCTTCCTGTTCTGCAGTCTGTGGTCAATTTGAACGACTAAGTCAATATAGTCCGAACAGTCTTGCGGGGGATTCACTACTTGGGCTAACACATCTTTGAGCTCTCCACGTAGACCTCTATAAAACAGCGTAATCCTTTTGTCCACAGGCCATCGAGTTTCCACTATCAGTCTGTTGAAAGACGCAATATAAGCCAAAAGGTCTTGATTACCCTGTCGCAATGAACGGAGCTCATTGTCCAAGGCCTGCCCCTGTGAATGTCTTGCAAACAGTTTTTCCATACTGAGCTGAAAAGCTTGAAAATCATGGAGAACCGAATCATCTTGATTAACTAGAGGGATCGACCAGTCTGCCGCATTGCCACTAAGGTACGAAAGCACGAAAGCTACCTTAGCTTGATCAGTTGGAAAGGCTGCTGGCCGGCATAAGAAGTGCAACCGGCACTGGTTAATAAATACTGCAAACCTCTTTGGGTCACCAGAAAATCGTTCGGGCGGAGCCAGAGGTACATTCCCAGGTAGGTTGATCTGCACTGGGTTCGTAGAGGATGTTGAAGGAAGATTTGCCCCTGATGCGGGTAACGGAGTTTGTCCGGCTTGTGACTGTAGCAGTTGTCTAGCGAGATCGTCTGTTCGCTCCTTGGAAATAATCAGTTCCCTTCTTAGAGCATTCGTTTCCTGACGGGCTGCATGCACTTCTGCTCTTAGTTCCCCAAGTAACTGGGCTAGCTGGTCGGTATCCGAGGTTTCCATAGCGCCTGGGTGGGAGTTTTGCGGTAGTCTTTGCTTTCTGTAACGCTCACCTGATTCCCGCAGAGGCGTCGGTCTTGACTGGGTGAATGCCGTATCTTCAAAGGTGATGTGTAACACACGGTTGGCTCTTTGGGCTGGACCTCTGTGCACTGTATGTCTGACTCGAAAAGTAAGATGTCTGCAGATAGAAAATATGGGATTAATGAACTGGGGTTATTGGGTGCCTCTCTCCTCTTCCCTTTCTCTTCTCCTGTAGAACCCCAAAGGTTAACGCCCTCACCTTAGGTAAGTGAACGCCGAGCTCTCCATCTGCCTCGGGGCAGGGTGCCGTAACCAGTTTCTTCACTGGATAAGGGTGCAGGCCTCTTGACCTCAGAGGACTGCTGTCCGTCGTTAACTGCACGAACGGTAAGTTCTGGGCACTTCAAATGTCTTAAAAGTCTTTTGTAATGATATCTCTTGTTTTGCAGGGTTCCGGCGATGGCGGATGGCGGGCTGATGAGAGTTGAGGATCGAACCCGCGTGAGGAATAGAAGCGCCTGGAAGCACGTAAGTAAGCGCTTGTAGCCTGCTTCACGATGCGCACTAACTGTCCCTTTTATCTTGCAGGTACAAGTTCGGAGCTTTAGAGAAGCTGAAGGGTGCTGGAATACCCACTGGATTCGGCGTGGGAAGGAGTAATGGCACGTGAGTAATAAAGTTGCCCAATGTCTTTAAACGCACCTTCTTTTGTCTTTCAGATGCGGGATGCAGCGCCGAAGGCCTCGGGAGCGTGCGAAGAGCTGGTAAGCTTTTGTCTTTCAGATGCCGGAATGCAGCGCGAGGCGTTGGTGACAGCCAATGGACCAGGTAATAGATGCGCTGCCACTGAAGACCCTAGTGCTAACCTGTTCTTTCTTTGTCTTTACAGGTGCTGCTGAAGACTGGATTCCAGGATGGTAAGCCTTTGTTCCCTTAGGCCCAGGATCAGAAGCAGAAGACACGATGAGCGTTCTGCTGCAGAGAATGCAGAATAACGCAAAGCAAGATTCATCCATCGGGTGTGGTTTAAATAGCCTCCTGTAGTGCTTAGGGGTCTCCTTCCACATCCACGCCTAGGTAAGAAAAGAGTTCCTGCTTTCCAGAAGAGTTCCAGTGTTCTGAACCTAGGGAGTGGCTCCTGCCCCACCCAACAGGAAAAGTAGTCCCAAACAGAAGAGGATCAGGGGTTCAACTGACAGGTAAGTAAGCAGCATGGTCTGCTGCAGGTAAGTCCACCCAAGCATTATGAGCCCGGCGCTTCCAGCGCTGGGACTGGGCATCTTTATGAGCCTGGTGCCACTGGCGCCAGGACATGGTCCAAAAGGTCCCAATTGGGACTGGCTGGCACTCGGAACCGGGGTTATGGGTCTGCTTCCAAGGGAGTCGGGCAAGTCCTGATCTTTTGGAAGCAGAGATCATGACATAGACATACTGCGGAAAGAACTCCACGAAGGTCTTTTGAAAGTTGAAGGAGCTAACAATCTAACAACCTCAACCTTGACATGCTTTGAAAATCAAACTCAGCCCAAAACAACAACGGATGAATCTTTTACCAATGTCATAGATCAATCTTCCGACATAACACAAGAAAACAAAACTGATAAATTTCACTTACTAGGATTCGAAGGCAACTGCGAATTCCTAGGACCGAGCAGAATTATCCAAGCTTTTCTCTTAGAATTATTCACACGCATTCCTCAATTACGAATGTTTAAAACAGAAGACCTACTCAGAGTTTCACTATCTACAGAAAATAATTATCGCGCAGTGTGCTACATGAACTCGGAAGCTGCCAAGAAATTCCTATGGTTCAACAGAGATGGAATTAAAGATGAAGGTCTCACTTTAAGCTCTATTGCAAATGAGATGGAAGCAAATAATTTCATCCAATATAAATGCCCACATGCTGTCACTTTACCGCTGCAATTATCCTCGGCAAAGAACTCTCATACTGATGAAAACAGTGCCATCAATGAGCTATTGAGCAAAATGGGCAACTCCAAGAGTCTACCCTGGCTAGCTCCAATGCTCAATGCCATCCTAAAATCTAACGAATCTGGACCTAGCACGTAGCCACCCACAAAAACGTACTTAACACTCTTATCATGTAATTCGTGTGGTTACTCTAATCTTATGAAATGGCACTCACTTTTACAAAATCACAATCGCCCATCTATCTTGATGATTCAAGAAACTATGAAAACCACAACATTTACGTTGCCTGACTATACCACACATTCGACTCCGGCCTGTCGAGCCACTTTTGGACGTCCATCTGGAGGACTGATGATAGCAATAGATAATGCCTTGATGTTGGACTCAAGAATCATTTGGGAGGCCGACAACCTACTAGGGATATTATTGAACACCAACACCAACAAACATCGACATCTTATGATAATAACGATTTATTGGAATCCAGTGCAGATTCTAATAGAAGATATGATTGATGCAGTCAACAACTGTTTTGAATTCATAAATCATGAATACCAAAAAACTGACATAATTGTTGGAGGTGATTTCAACTGTGATTGCAGGAAAAAACGATGAACTAAGAGGCTCAAAAAGAAACGCCCTATCTAAGCGGAGAGGAACGACATGGAGGAAATTCTTCCATGACTGGGATTTGGATATCATCACAGCCGACCAATCCTCTCAATGTTCCACTTGGTCAAGGGACATAAAGTCTTCTACGATAGACTTTATATTTGCCACACACAATCTGCTCTTAATCTCAGCCCCGTTAATAATGAACCAGATGCCATACGGGGACCATGCACAAATGGTTTGTAAGATGAGTCTCCTTTGTGCTCATTTGCCGGTCGATCATTCTACTGCATTGGTAGAACTAGACCGCCCGCAGACTTCACTTAGATGGAGTCAAGGCTTATGCAAGCAATTTGTGAAATGTGTAGCCCGAAGCACTGTTAAGTGTACTATTCATAACGAAATCTCGACAGATGAAAGGGAGAAAATATACTCTGACCTCATCCACGCAGCGTTAATAATTTTCAGCAAACAAAGCGTGAACTCGACTCATTTAGATCCCTATGACCCACTATGTAAAGATCTGAAACGTGCAAAAAATAAACCATTAAGGCAGTTGCGGACAACTGGCCTATCGCATGAGATGCATCGTACTCAGCAGAATCATATTATGGCTTCATACAAACAAAGTATGAAACACGCTAGAATATCAAGATATAAGGAAGCCAACTGCAAACTCATCAGAGCCATAGTGGGACATGACACCCGTACTATATGGCGCACCATCAAAAACAATCAAAACCAAATATTGTCACTGACACCAAACTCTATACCAGAAGCTGTGTGGACCACTTATATCACAGAGAAATACAAGCTTCCTCTCAAATTTCTGGACCTTCTCCCGATCTCTCTGTCATATAATGAAATTCCTCGTTTAAAATGGACAGTATCAGACATCAAGTGGGCCATCTCCAAACTTCATTCTTCAAAATCAGCTGGGCCTGATGGATTTCCTCCTTGCCTGTATAAAGCAGACCCTGACTTCTGGGCCACGATACTACAAACTAAATTTCAAGCCATCATCAACCAAGGTGCCATTCCAACGTCCTGGTTATCTGCTAATATTATTCCAATATACAAAAAGGGCAATCCATCTCTCCCGCAGAACTATCGACCCATTGCCCTAATTCCTAATAGATAATGAAGCTAAACCTTTTGCGAAACTTCTGCTCTACGATCTAGAAAAGCATATTGAAAGATATGCTTTATATTCAAAATATCAAACAGGGTTACACAAGGGGATTCGTACTACCGTGAATGCTACAATTATGGCATTTGTCATTGCAGGATCTAAAAAAACATTGGCTAATCCAGTTTATATCGCACTCATAGATATGTCATCAGCCTTTGACAATGTCGTCCGCAACCTACTGTGGATTAAACTCATGGATATGGGAATTCCAAAAACCTTAATCTATTGGTTCATAGCATTACACTCCAACACCTCTTATAAAATCAAACTCACAACCAAGGGCAGTACGACAAAACCGATTAGCACCAGCTTGGGTTTGAAACAAGGTTGTAACCTTGCAGCAACCTTCTTTAACTTGTACATTGCAGACCTGGATAAGAACTAGCATGAAAAAAACTTGTTCTCTGTCAAAATTGGTACCATCCAACTTAAATGGATCGCCTTTGCCGACGATATTATTATATTTGACCCTACGCCGGCAGGCCTTCAAACGAAACTAAGGCTATTCGAAGAATTTGCATTAAGCCACAACTTAACACACAATCCTACTAAAACGGCAGTTATGAAATTTGGAGTTAAAAAAAGTACTGGCAAATTCCAATGGCAAATCATGGGAACCTCAATTCCTTACATTGAGGATACCATCTATTTAGGCTATTACTTAACAGGGAAATACTCTATAAAAACATGGACAGAGTTACTGAAAGATAAAATTAGACCACTCCTATCTCAATTAAAAATTATCCATGTGAAATATTGCAAATTCTCTCTAACTCCTGTCATCGAGTTTCTAACTGTGAAAATTGAAAGTGTGTTATATTCGCTGGATATATGTCTTTGTGAAATGGGACCGACTTTAGACCAACTTCAAGGTTCTGTCTTGAAAAGCGTAATGTGCTTCCCAATGTCCCTCCCGAATGCTCTGTTAAGACACGAACTAGGTCTAATAGCATTATCCACTCGCTGAAAATGGAGGCTTCTTACTAATTATGTAAAAATAATCTGTCCGCTGCCTAACTCATTACTAATGGATATGGGGACAAGCATTGAAGCAATGCCCTCACCACCCTTAAATCAATGTCGAGCTAAATTAGAGGCTATTTTAACTGACGCCAACATTTCGGTGGACGATGTACACATCAGACCAGCTTATGCAAAAAAAAATCTATTTGAAATGGATTGGTGCAAGACCATTGAACAAATAGGGCACTACAAATTGCACAAAGAATATTATCTGTATACCAAGAAGCGTTTGCCCAGATATGGCCATATAACGCTATTTCCCTGCAATCATACACGGAAGGCCTATTTATGGTTTAAAATAAATCTATATTATACAAGAGAAAGGACATCACACTGGGCTGTGAGATCCAATGGAATAGCCAATAAGAATTGTAGATTCCCTTCGTGCACAGAATCTACTGAAACTCTGAAGCATCTAGTCCTATATTTTCCACACTTTAAGCACCTGAGATCTACACTTCTTATGGAATTTGTAAATATCAATTATGGCGATTGTCTAATATTCCTATGGGCCAGAATGATGCAAGGCACCCACAAACCCTTAATTTACGCAGTAGTGAGATTTTGTAAATTAATAGCTAAAGAACCTGCGTTGTATTCTAATAACTGAAATGTCAACTGAGATACATCATTGTTATGCTTATCTAATTTCGAATTTGCATTGCTGGTTACACTTTTAAATAAAATCTTAAAATTCTGAAGTTGTAAATACTAAAGAATATGTTTAACAAATCTAAGGAGCTATGTGCAACACTGATACTTTTATCTATTTACGTTCTTAATCACGATGATAAGCAATTGTATAATTTCGGCATGACATCGTATGTGATCTAAGAACTCTTACCAAGTTTTATTGAAATAATGTTCTTATTTTTCTAAGTTGATATTAGTGTTGCACTTTTAGGAATATGACTCAATGCTTTCTTATTCTTTGTAAAGGTTCTGTTATGTTATAATTGAACCAAGAACAAATAAAAATTAGCAGAGCACACCACAGCATCAGTCCCTGTGCCATCTGCACTCCAGATCACCGGGTGCTGGGAGAGGGGGAAGAGGCCACGGGCGTAGTAAATGACGTGACACCAATTGCCCTGAGTGTCTATACAAAAGTCTCTAGAGGCCATGACACTCAGTATAACTAAATCAAATAGTAGTAAATGAGAGGTCAAAAGGGACACATTCGTGATCTCTTCACAATTGACTCAGAAGTCGAAAACAAGGGCTATTCATTAAGCCTCCATGCATATAGTGATGTGTTTACACTCCCTTAAATGTCCCAAAACAGAGAGCAGGCTACAAGGTCAACTACAGACAGGAAACGGTGGCTCATGGCTGGACTGCTGAGAGATGATGACTAATTGAAAAAATGGGGAGTAATCTGACGTGATTCAAGCACCTGGATTTCGTTCCGCTTACATGCTGCTAGCCCAGCCAAAAGTTCAAGGTTGGGTGAGAATGCAAAGCAATCATTGGGGCAACCTGCTGTACAATGTTGCATAGACCAATCCACTGCTATTTTGTTTGCTATAATCAGTATTATACGTATTTAGAGGTAGTTCGAGGCATGCCTCACAGATAAGAAACAGCCAATGATGTACTAACTCCTATGTATTCTACAAGTAGATATGTTCCCATACTCAATCCTTCCCACTAATCATTTTTACAGTTTGCCATGTAAGGTGATGTCATAGATGACACATATTGGGGTATAAGACCTCTGTGTAATCAAGTTTGTTTGTGAGTGTACAAGCATCAGTACGATGTCTGCCAATTGACCCTGCTTTATTAAATTGAGCATACAGTAGTACTTTGCTATATTCTTTGAGTCTGCCAGTTATTTGGTCTGAGATCTTTATTGATAATTCCATCTAGCTTAAGAGATGCTTCAAGATGCTAGAGCACATGTTGGTAGCAGTGCAGGTGGTTCAGGTCTAATCAACCTATGCCCAGATCCAGAACGCCAGACCTTTGGCTGTCCCCGCCATTAGCCAGAAGACCGCAAAGCTTCCTGTGCCGAACAGCGTGCAACAAAACATGTGTAAGAAGATACAGCTGTCAGGTTTCCCTTTGACGAAATTCCTGTCCGGTCCCTGCGGGTGCCCCGTGGATGGAAGTCAAACTGGTCATTTGAGGGACTTGAGCTGAGCCACGGACATAAATTGGTCATTGAAAGTGGCAAAATAGGATGAGGGACTGTGTTGTAAACAATATATATATACATATACATATATATATATATATATATATATATATATATATATATATATATATATATATAAGTAACAGGGTTTTGGGGGATTATAAAGAAGAGAAGTAGCTACCTCGATTCCTGATTCCAGGGGGACAGAAGGGTACGCACTAAGAACACTCCAAATAGGGGTGTTAAGGATTCCTGAGGCACGGCCAACAAGAAGAGTGCGTACCAAGCTCCAAAATGGAGCAAAAATAAGAAGAGATACATCTACTAATGTTAGTAAAGGAAGGCATACGCAGAAACATTTTAAAGTGCACATCTGTGAGGTTATAAATATGTCAGTATAAAGCTTTTGTTGTGTTTAAACTAGTCGATATAAAATGATAATAAAAAACCAAGGTGATTATGAAGACTTTTAATCAAGATATGGACGTCAATCACAAGGGTAAAAATCAAAGTAAAACAATAAAAAAAGCAGAAACAAATAAAGGACAAAACTAAGGGAATAAAAATGGCACAGAATGGATGGTTGGGAGGATAAATATTACTCAAGCTGGATGATAAGGGCATTGATGGGGTTTAAGAAAAAGAAAGAAGAGAGAGAAGTGCAGGAAAAGAAAGAAAAGGGAGAAGAGAGAGTATGTAAAGAAGATAAAGAAAGATAATGCAAGTAAAGGGAAGAACGAAGAAGGTACAAAGCAAGGAAAGAATAGTAGAGACTAGAAGTGAAGAGACGAGATGAGATAGAAGCGCAAAGAATGAAAGAACGTAGGTTGCAAAGAAGGCGGGGAAGGATAATTAAGAGAGATAAGGAGAAGGGAAGAAGAAATTAACAGAAGTAGGGGACTAAAAGATGACAAGTTAGAGTATCTGTGTCATAGAATCATAGTGCTGATCGAAGCACAAGAACGACTTGAGAAAGAGAGAGCGTCACAACAGACCCGCAGCGAGCAGCAAAGAATACCATCATGGGCTGATGAGCGAGATACAGAAGACAGAGGGAAAATAATTGCGGATTTATATAGGCAAATGAGGGATGAAGAAGGGCATATAACCCAAGAGAACGTAGAAGGACCTTTTATTCGAGGGGAACTGGAGGTAGGTCAAATGACGTCATGACAGACGAGCATAGAACACTGTTTTTAAGTAGACTAGATCTTGATGATGTGGAAAAAGATAATAGTCATACAAGCTAGGGCATAATGTTGTCAGACGAAGAAAGGGAAGAAAACAAAAGCACACAAAGGGAGAGCACATGCAGATTTTCAAAAGAATTGAGTGTAGAAAAGGGGTAAAATGGTCAGATTTAGAGGACCGCAAAGAAAGAACTCTAGAATCAACACTATATACCGATCGACCACAAGCACGATCGCACAATGCAGAGGATGTACTCCTGCCTTAGGTGAGCAGATTAAGGGCACTACAAGGATGGAGAAAAAATGGGCAAGATTAGCCCTGCCTGGAAAACAAGAAGTGTAAACAGGTATGATTATGGGCCAGGATTTTCACTATTCCCATTATTAAAGAAAGTGGGAGGACGACTACAATATATACCATGGCACCAAATGGATAAAGACAATTTAAGATGTAAATTAGAGAGATTAACTTCCGTTGCAGAAATATTGATCTATGATTTGGAAAGAATGACATAAAGAATGATGTTAGCTATAGGTGACATACAAGGCTTGCTAGCAGCCATTATAGGGGAGAGACCTGACGACATTTGGAAGAGAGCAGGATATGCAGGTTTGACTGCACAAAACACGACACACGCAACAGCGCCATTTAATAATTGCAGAACAGATGTATGGAGGGTGTTCAGAACACAATACCACAATACATCAGATATGGGTGCGATTATGACTGGGAAAATGGAGGAGGATGAATACCCTGTTTCTTATATTCAAGATATTCAAGAGAGATGGCATGATGAGACGCGTGAACCATGGGATAAAATGGAAGTATTATTTTACCACATTTTGTGTCAGGGCCTGCCCGAGCCAGTGCAATGGCAATTGAAGAAATAGGTGGGAATGGAAGCAAAGTCAGGGCCAGAAATACAATTGACAATCGTGCATCACTCCCAATTGATGCAGGAGAAGAGTAAGAAGAAATCTGAGAGCAGGAAGCAGGAAGAGGTGAAGTTAGTCCAGAAAAAGCTATCAAAAATGGCCATAGAGGGAGTGGTATTGATAAGCAATGTAGGTAGGGTGACACAGGAGATGCAATCAGTGCAGCAAAACAACCTAGCAGATCCCACGGATAAGAGTGGGTAAAATGTCTGGCTAAGGGAAAGAGGAAATGAGCGTAGAAGAGGAGGACGAGGTGGATTTCAAAACCCTTAGGGAAGAGGAGGACAGCCGCAACAATGTTGGAATTGCGGAAGAATAGGAGTGCTGCGAGTGCTGCTGGCTGCATGACACTATCACACTTCTTGCTAATCTGGACTCAGACTTGTGTCAAGTCCAATTTCTATTGCTATTCCAAGGTGGACCCTGTGGGGCATTAAGTCATCCTCCAAAGCGGAGTGCCTCAAGTGTGTTTGCTGCTGGCTGCGTGGCACTATCTTTTTTCTTGCTAATCCGGACTCAGACTTGTGTCAAGTCGCATTTCTACTGCTATTCTAAGGCTGACCCCGTGGAGCATAAAGGCACCCTCCAAAGTAGTGCGCACCAAGTGCTGTGAGTGTGTTTGCCATGTTCGTTGGAAAGCCAGAGGGCCCCTCACAAACTAAGCAGCACACTCCCATTCAGCCTCAGATGGCTCCTACGTGCCGCATCCTTAGCACAACATATGTGACTGTCTCTGAATCAACCGTTGACCTGCACACCAAATTGAAGTCTGTGGCAACTTTCATGGGGTAAGTGGTAAAATCCACCTTCGAACTGTATCTAGAACTGTATCTAAAGGTAACAGAAACATAAGCGCTTAATCTCTGCTATATTATGCTGCACATGCAACCCGCGAACAAATGGTAAAAGTAGGATTCTTTGAGTTGAATAGCGAGCTGTGCACTCTTCAGACCTTACTAAGTAAGTGCTTACACTGCTCACAGCCATGTACAATCTCCGAAGCGCCTCAATGAAGGATGATCTGAGATCCCCGGAGTTTGATCCATTCGGTGTGATTGGGCTCACCCAATGTAGTACATCTAACTCATCTAACCCATGTGTTATGTTTTCTTCCTCAAGAGTTCCACACATGACAAACACTGACAATCTGAATGCTGACTATGCTCTTGTTGCCAACAACTTAGTAATGTTGGAACTTACTCCGGTGCACAGTCACCTGATCAAGAAGTCTTATGATCAGAATTTGTAGTATTCTATTTCGACTTCTACAATGAAACGTACAATATGCGAGTTAATAAAGAGTAAGCATCTATTTTGAAGTTTAAATGCTCTAAACCATTCTGTTGCAGATAGAGGCATATTACCACAATGTCCTATAGGCCCTAGTGGAGATCCAATTCCCCACCTTTCTCACACTCTTCATGAGGAGCCACCTAATGACTTTCACAGAAACTTGCCCACGAAAAAACCCAAAGACACTAATATGGACTGCATTCATCACACGCCAACAACCCTACATAACCTCCAGTTCAATCCATCAAGCGGAAGTACATACCTCAGAGGAAACCGGCAACAGCGGATTAAGAATCCCCCAGATAGACTGCCACCACCAGACCCCACACAAGAATCCACGCTGAAAGCGCAAAGTTTTGTCTTGAATTCCCTGGTTCATGTGTTCGACTCATTTAAAAATGAGGTACACGTCTACTCAGGCATACTTCTAGAACTTTCAGAGGAAGTTGGCAGTTGTGAATCTTTGCTACTAGGTCTCTCAACAGCCATTAACAACCAAGTAAATATCTGATAGACCGATTGTGTGGTCTCAGTAAAGAACACCCATTCTTATTAAATGAACTGAAAACTGACCTTCACAAGCAGAAAGAATTGAATGAAAATATGTGGAAAGACATTATATCTTCTCTATCAAATCTTAAGAAACATCCAGAGAATACAAAAGAAACGTTTACTGTAGAGACAAATGATTGCTATTACGGAGACAACACTCAGCTCTCAACATCTGCACTGGAGGAATTTATGAGATTGGCCCAAACAACAAGATTGACCTTTCTCCGATTATCAAAATTGTCGAAATGGAGCCAATGAAAGACTTGTCAGCATCACAACCAATAGATCATGACAGATCTGAAGTGCAGCCACCTCTAAAAAATCACCAACAGAAGTGGAAAAAGAAAAAAGGTCAGAAGAAAAACTCAAAGGCAGTAGGAGTAGCAAATGAGATTGTGAGCAAACCCGTTGAAAGACCAAAATTGAAGAAACAGAGAAAATCCAGCAAAAATAATGTTTTCAAAACAGTTAACTAAATCTCAGTCTTAGAAGGTTGTTTAACTAAAAACATTGTCGGAGTAATTGGCATCACCTCAGTTGCCATTGTAAAGGCAAAGGGAAAAAAACAACTGCAATGATTTTTCTGAGTGATGTGGAGTGAACCTGACCACTCTAAAGCAGGATGCCCAGAAGCCAAATATCAGCACCAGTTGCCAGACAGGAGACTGGACTCATGTCATGAAAAGGCAGCTGCGCATTGCTCCCATCTTTCTTAGTAAAAAGAAAAAAGGTTGTGTAACCAGCAAAATAATGGTGCCCTCCACCCACAACAACTCCGAGCCCGCAGCATCCCCTAATGTAGCCGCCAGCCAACTCAGATCAATGTGAGCCAACAAGTCTCCTGGCATCATCCGCGGCCACACCACCCATTTCATCTAAACTTTATGCATCCCGAACTATGGTGAAGACAACCTCCAGAGTCAAGAAGCCACAGGGCACTGTATCGTACCACCACATTGACTAACACGAAAAAAATACCTGATTTGTATTTTTTTGCCAGTAAAGATATTTATCGGATCTCTTTTCCACATGAAAATTCCACCTTCACAGTGGAACTCATTCTAAAATCTAATGATGGATGGAATGCCTTACTATTGTGTGGGAAAACTCAATATCGAAGTATTTGAGACATTACCTCTTTACCCACAACTGTTTCAAAAGCGTTTTGAGATAGGTCTACCAGCAATCAAGCTGATAACAGTGTTACACTAGAGTAGGCTGCGAGTTCCCCCGTGTCTACATTGGAAAATAGATGCACTCTGAATATGGATACTGAAAAATCAAAGCTATGGACCCTCCTGCCCGACATTTTATCACAAGTCCTACAGATGTTCACAGCAAGTGGAGACCTCCTGTAGGGAAAACATAAAAAAGCCAACCTCTCACTTCTAAGTTGGAACATAAGGAGCCCCTCTCTGTTTAGAATCACTGGGATGAGTCAATTTTCAAAGAAAAGGCTTTGATTTTTCTCCAAGAAACATGGTTAAGGAATGATGTCCAACTAGATGGGTTTACAATCATAAATCACACTGCATCCTGTCCTAATGGAGGAAGGCCTTGTGGAGGCTTACGTATTGCTATTCGGAATAGTATAGCAAATGACATCACCTGTATAAGCCAAAATCTGGATGGAATTCTTGTTCCAGGTGTTTGATCAATTGGCAAAAACAGTGTGAAAGGTCTTATTTTAATTAACATCTATTGGAATCCTGGGAACAAGAGTGTTTTATCGATTCTTGATAATTTGTCATCTATCTTAACTGATATACATATTTTATATTGTGATGATCTCATAATAATGAGTGGTGATTTTAATACATATTGCTCTCCTGCAGTAAAACAATTGGCAAAAGCGAATTCGAACAAGAGCAATGGTGAACTGTGGGATGCATTGTTCTTGGAATGGAACCTGATCATTCTTAATGAGAATGTTGGTGATGATGTGATTCCTTTATCCACATGGTCTAACGGAAATGCTGTGTCAACCATTGATTATATTATATTATAGTGGCAGTAGAATTACATCAATCTTGTTCACTGTCTAAAGCTGAATTCATTAAGCACAGCGATCACAAAGCCTTGCATGCCAGTTTTGTGATTGAGAGTATTTCTCTTGACATTGAGTATTTACAACATCTTCAAGTATCCACCAAAGAGCACCGGGTAGTGTACTTTGCAAAACAAGGGAGAACCTTAAACTCTAAATTAAATAAATTAGAATTTGGTTCAGATGTGGCAACTAACCATCTAAGTGCCACTGTGAGCTATGTGGAATTCCTGTGGGATTTAGATCAACCTTAAGTCAAAAAAGATATTAAAGCAAAACACAATCGGTATCCTTTTAACGAAGAAACTTACACCAAAAGGAAAGAGTTAAGAAGAAACATGTCTCGGGAGGATAGCTCAGCGGCAGCGTGCGCGTCTTGGAAGCAAGACGACACGAAGCAACAACAGGTTCGATCCCCGGGTCCGCGCTTAGAAAGCTCTGGGTGTTTAAGCGCGTTATAAATACGTAACTAAGACAAAAAAAAAAAAAAATACAATTACGCAACTAAGAAAAACAAACAATTCCTGTAACAGCGCCTCGATGCCTGCGGGCTTTATAAATGTAAAAAAAAAATGAAAAAACATAATAGCAGTAAAGAAAGACGGCTTAAACAAAGATTGTTTGAAAATAATCCAAAAAAAGCTGACCAATAGCTACCGTCACTGGTCCCATATGCAGAGACTCACACATAGCATCCATAATGGTCATACAATGTTACAAGCCCTTTTACCATCACAATCTAGAAACTTCTGGCTGATCATTAATGGCCAAACTCAATCTCAAGGGATGCAACAAGCCTGTCCTATCCCAAATCACATCTGAGTGGAATATTTCCAAGAACTCCCTGAAATGTCCTTATTTTGTCATGAAGACCAGACCAGGCCCAGCAGCCCCGGAAGCAGGCATCATGCCACTTGGAGCATGCCCAAAAGCCCCAGTTAGGCGCCAGGCTCATAAAGATAAAGTCAGTCCTGGCGCCATGGGCGCCAGGCTCATTATTGATAACTTACCTGAAGCAGACCATGCTGCATACTCACCTGAGGCAGACCATGCTGCATAAAGACTCAAGCCAAATGAGGCTGAGGAGGGACTATTTTGTTACTTGGGTGGGGCTGTGGAAGAATACTTACCTGGATCTTCTTCCAAGGCTATTTAAACCACGCCCGGACAGCCACACGTGCTTCGCGTTATTCTGCTTGCTGCAGCGTAACGCTCACCGTGTTTTCTGCAGCTCCAGTCTTCAGCCACGCCCGCTTCAGTCCTGGGACTCCTGAAACAAGAAGACAAAAAGGATAAAGGTTAGAATAGGAGTTTTAACTTTAATCCTTACCTGAATCCTGATCCATTTCGCCACGGAACTGAAAGACAGAAGTCTTTGAAGCATTGCTTCGCATTCCTACGGCGCCGCGCAGAACCCACCTGCTTGGCGGTACTTCAGCATTCCATGACGCTCTCTCCATCTCGCGGCCGCCCTCCGACACCTAAGGAGACAAAGACAGCAAGGTGAGCAAGGGGACTCTCTAAGGCCATACAAGCTACCCCCAAGGACTTACCTGATTTACCATGGGAGGTACTCACCTCATTTCGGGTCGGTGCAGTCAACTCTTCTTCATCGCCGTACCCCGGCCCCTAAGGGGAAAAATACAATAGACTTACCAGAATCTTACCGAGTGCCATTTGGAAATCTTCAAGTGCATTAATCGGCAACCTGCAAGGAATCGGACAGAGTGAAGAGCAGACCTTTGAACTCTTATGAACAATTGGACTTTAGAGTCAATACTGGAACTCACCAATTCCTCTACGCCAGTGAAGTAACTGGTCATCAATGCGCCCCTGCGGTCGACGCAGGATGGAGAGCTCATCCTTCCAAACCATCAGGTGAGACTAAGGAGGGGACATCAAGAGTGATCAGTGGGAAGACAACGGGAGTAGGGAAGGTGGGTTGACACTCAATTCCACGGGTGGTTAATTCCTCTTCTCCTTTGCAGAAGAATGTTCTTGCGAGCCAGACAAACTAGGCTTAGCGGGCCAGTCCAGTCAGTCATCTCGGCGCTACACGTCACACTGGTGGAAATAACAGCGGCCCAGTTCCGGTCGATGCCCCCGTGGGAACCAGGTGAGCGTAACAGAATGCGAAGCCTACCCACAAATACCCACCTGGGCGTCATGGAGACCTCGGAAACTGATCAGTTGGCCCAATTATTAGGGGAATTAAGGGCCGAAGTGCATTCCGCCCACCAAGAAACCAATGCCCTCAGGAGGGAACTGATAGTGTCAAAAGAACAAACTGATGAGTTGGCCAGACAACTATTACAGAGCCAGGCTGGACAAACACCTCTACCAGGACTTGGGGCAAGTCCAGCTCCTGTACCATCGAGTAACCCGGTGCAGATA
Source organism: Ambystoma mexicanum (assembly GCF_040938575.1). Lineage (NCBI taxonomy): Eukaryota > Metazoa > Chordata > Amphibia > Caudata > Ambystomatidae > Ambystoma > Ambystoma mexicanum. Next base: position 544,728,380 of record NC_090923.1, on the reverse strand, counting down.
AATTTACCTGGAGCCGTTCCTTTGGCTCCGCCTGAACGCTTTGCCGGAGACCCAAAAGGGTTTGCAACATTCATGAATCAATACCGCTTGCACTTTTTATGTAGACCTGGAGCTTTCCCAAATGATCAGGCCAAGGTAGCCTTTGTACTGTCATATCTCAGCGGCAGTGCGGCGGATTGGTCCATTCCACTAGTTAACCAGGATGACCCGATTCTTTGAGATTTCCAGGGTTTTCAAACAAGCATGGAAAGACTATTCGCCCGACACTCCCGAGGACAGGCTTTGGACAACAAACTTTTATCCCTATGTCAAGGTAACCAGGATCTTTTATCTTACATTGCAACTTTCAATAGATTAGTAGTGGAAACCTAATGGCCTGAAGCCAAGCGAATCACATTATTCCATCGAGGACTTCGAGGAGAACTCAAAGATGTTTTGGCCCAAATCGTGAACCCGCCTCAAGACTGTGCTGAATATATAGATCTAGTGGTCCAGCTCGATCACAGACTTCAAACCAGGAAGGCTGACCGAACCAAGTTTGAAAACAGGGTGTTGGTTAAAACCCACGTAAGCTCCAAGGGAGTAGATGTCTCAGAACCAATGCAAATCGCGGGGGTTAAAGGACCCCTAACCCAAAAGGAGAGAGATAGAAGACGGCAACTGCAATTATGTTTATATTGCGGAACTACTGGTCATTTTCTTCGGATCTGCCCTGTAAAACCACCCAAGAAAGTTATAGGAGCAGCAGACGAAAACCATGTGAAATCTGACTCGGGAAACGACCATGCCCGGCAAGCGTAGAGGTCCGCTTGCCGAGCTTAAAGAAGGACACTATGACCTCGCATTTCACCATACCCATGGTCCTTGTAGATCCAGAGCAGCCATCACGCATGCACGCGGTAAAGGCGTACGTAGACAGTGGAGCCATAGGAAATTACTTGGACTGGGAATTGGCTACCAGGATGAATCTATCTCTCACCCGCAAGACCACGGCCGATGTTTTCACCACTGTAGATGGAACGGAAATTGCTTCTGGACCCGTAACTCATTCCACTGCAGAGATGACATTGCTGAGTCAAGATGGGCATCGAGAGGCTATGATGTTTGACTTAATCAAGGACCCACAGTTTCAGCTGATACTGGGGATACCTTGGTTGGAAAAACATAATCCCTGTATTGATTGGCGAGAGAAGAGACTAACCTTCCCAGAATGTGCTCACACCTCCTACCCAAGGAAAACTAGCCATGCAATTACCTGTTGAATACCAAGACTTTCAGGATGTCTTCCAAAAGGAACAGGCAAACACCTTACCACCTCACAGATCGTATGATTGTCAAATAGATCTTGTACCTGGAGCACAACCACCTTGCAGCAGAATCTATGCCCTTACGGAACCCGGAAATCTTCATTTGCACCAGTACCTTGCTAATGGCTTCATTCGCCCGTCCAAATCCCCTGCATCTTCAGCTTTGTTCTTCGTACCGAAAAAGGAAGGCGACCTTAGAACATGTATAGACTACTGCGCACTGAATCAGATAACCATCAAGAATCAATACCCACTGCCTTTGATCCCAGAACTACTAGACCAGGTGAAGGACGCTTGTATATACACGAAACTAGACCTTCGGGGGGCATATCATCTGGTACGTGTCAAAGAGGGTGACGAATGGAAGACTGCTTTTCGCACCAAGTACGGACTATATGAGTACCAGGTGATGCCCTTCGGACTATGCAATGCACCAGCAGCCTTCCAGTTCTTCATGAACGATGTCCTCCGAGAGCTTATCGACGTTTGTGTGGTCGTTTACATCGACGACATCTTAGTATACTCTTTATCAGAATCTGAGCATGTAAAGCACGTCCGAGCAGTCCTAGAGAAGTTACGCCAGCATAAATTATATGCTAAACTGGAAAAATGCATCTTCCACACTACGGAAGTGGAATTCCTTGGATTTATTCTGACCCCGAGAGGAATCCGGATGGATACACGAAAAGTGGATGCCATTCTTAATTGGCCTTCGCCAAGTTCAATCAAAGGAGTTCAAAGCATGCTTGGCTTTGCCAATTTCTACCGCAGGTTTATCCCAGACTTCTCGCACATTGTACATCCCATCACAACACTATTGCGAAAAAACAAACGCTTTGTGTGGACAGAGGAAGCCGAGAACGCCTTCCAAGAGTTAAAAGCTAAATTCACATCTGCTCCCATATTAAGACACCCGCGCCCCGAGCTTCCCTACATAGTGGAAACAGATGCATCCAGTTCAGCCATGGGAGCAGTCCTTTCCCAAAAGGATCCCGAAACTAACCAGCTTCACCCAGTGGCGTTTTGGTCAAGAAAATGTTCAGCCCCCGAATTAAACTATGCCATAACCGACAAGGAGCTACTGGCCATCAAGTCCGCCTTCAAGGCTTGGCGGCACTATCTACTGGGTGCCAGACATACCATCACGGTCATCACCAATCACCGCAACTTACAATACCTAAAGACAGCCAAAGCCCAATCTTCGCGGCAACTCCGTTGGGCATTGTTCTTCGCTGAGTTTGATTTTGTAATAACCTATCGACCAGTTTGTAAGAATGGTAAAGCAGACGCCTTGTCCCGGATTGGAATGGGAGAAGCAGAAATAACTTTAGAACCCATACCCATAATTCCGGAACAGAGAATCCTTGGCCTGACTTCCATACAGACACTGGAGAACATTCAAAACAAGATACACCAACTCTTTGATTCCGTTGCCCTACAGGACTGGGCAAAGAAAGGTCCAGAGTACTCTGTCAACGATGATTTACCTTATTACCAAGGCCGGCTATTTTTACCCCAAAAGGAACTACAGGGACTTGTCATTTCCCATTACCATGACACCTTAATAGAAGGGCATCCGGGTATTGCAAAAACCGAAGCTAAAATTAGGAAGCAATTTTGGTGGCCTACCTGGCGAAAGGATGTCAAGTCATATGTCATGTCTTGTGGCATTTGCGCACAAAATAAAGGGCAAAAGAAAAAACCTGCTGGATTATTGCAACCATTAAACATACCACCTACCCCTTGGCATACCTTGTCATTAGACTTCATCACGGATTTACCCCCGTACAAAGGTTACAATACCATTCTAGTTATAGTAGATCTTTTTTCTAAAATGGCCCACTTCATTCCTTTAAAAGGGATACCTTCAGCTTCAATCCTAGCCAAGGAATTCCTTGAATATGTTGTCTGGCTGCATGGCTTTCCTTCAGTGTTAATTTCAGATCGGGGCAGTCAATTCATTTCACATTTTTGGAGGAAATGCTGCCAACTGGCACAAATTGATGTTAGGCTTTCGACCAGTCACCACCCTCAGACCGACGGTCAAACGGAGAGGACCAACCAGACTCTTGAACAGTACCTCCGTTGTATGCTACATCAGTCTGAGGGGAATTGGAAAGACATTCTGTGGATCGCAGAGTATGCATACAATAATTCCGTACACTGAGGAACTGGACAAAGTCCTTTTTTGACCAATTATGGGCACCATCCTCGAACCTCAGATTTGGACTCACCCCAGCATTTAGAGATGCCCGCAGTGGACCATCTCCACGCTATTATTACACAAGCCTTTAAAGAAGCAACCATCCATTTGCAAAAGGCTAAGGAAAAATACAAAAAGGATGCGGATCAGCACAGAAGTGAAGCTCCTCAATACCAAATAGGGGGCCAAGTATGGCTAGCCACTAAGCACTTACCACTCAAGGGGACTCGGACCTTTAACCCCAGGTATTTGGGACCTTTTTCTGTCAAGGCAATTATTAACCCAGTGGCCGTCAAGTTGGACCTACCTGCTCATTTGCAAATCCATCCCGTTTTCCACATGTCTCTTTTGAAGCCAGTGCAACCAGGAACAAGGCTAACCACTCCACCTGAACCTATCCTCATAGACGGGGAGCCCGAGTTCGAAGTCAAGAATATTTTGGACTCAAAAAGAGTGAGATCAAAACTCTTTTACCTAATTGACTGGAAAGGTTATGGTCCACAGGAAAGGTCTTGGGAACCTAGTGACCACGTGCATGCACCTCATTTAGTGAAGAGGTTCCATCGGGAATTTCCAGACAAACCACGCCCAAGGGGGGGACGACTTTAGGAGGGGCCTTGAGGAGGAGTGCTGTCATGATGCCTGCCCCCGGAAGACCAGACCAGGCCCAGCAGCCTCGGAAGCAGGCCTCATGCCACTTGGAGCATGCCCAAAAGCCCCAGTTAGGGGCTGTTTGGGTACAGTCCTGGCGCCTATGGCGCCAGGCTCATAAAGATAAAGTCAGTCCTGGCGCCATGGGCGCCAGGCTCATTATTGATAACTTACCTGAAGCAGACCATGCTGCATACTCACCTAAGGCAGACCATGCTGCATGAAGACTCAAGCCAAATGAGGCTGAGGAGGGACTATTTTACTGAAGGGACTATTTTGTTACTTGGGTGGGGCTGTGGAAGAATACTTACCTGGATCTTCTTCCAAGGCTATTTAAACCACGCCCGGACAGCCACACGTGCTTCGCATTATTCTGCTTGCTGCAGCGTAACGCTCACCGTGTTTTCTGCAGCTCCAGTCTTCAGCCACGCCCGCTTCAGTCCTGGGACTCCTGAAACAAGAAGACAAAAAGGATAAAAGTTAGAACAGGAGTTTTAACTTTAATCCTTACCTGAATCCTGATCCATTTCGCCATGGAACGGAAAGACAGAAGTCTTTGAAGCATTGCTTCGCATTCCTATGGCGCCGCGCAGAACTCACCTGCTTGGCGGTACTTCAGCATTCCATCACGCTCTCACCATCTCGCGGCCGCCCTCCGACACCTAAGGAGACAAAGACAGCAAGGTGAGCAAGGGGACTCTCTAAGGCCATACAAGCTACCCCCAAGGACTTACCTGATTTACCACGGGAGGTACTCACCTCATTTCGGGTCATACTGAGTGCCATTTGGAAATCTTCGAGTGGATTAATCGGCAACCTGCAAGGAATCGGACAGAAGATCTGGTTTGAAGAGCAGACCTTTGAACTCTTATGAACAATTGGACTTTAGAGTCAATACTGGAACTCACCAATTCCTCTACGCCAGTGAAGTAACTGGTCATCAACGCGCCCCTGCGGTCGACGCAGGATGGAGAGCTCATCCTTCCAAACCATCAGGTGAGACTAAGGAGGGGACATCAAGAGTGATCAGTGGGAAGACAACGGGAGTGGGGAAGGTGGGTTGACACTCAATTCCACGGGTGGTTAATTCCTCTTCTCCTTTGCAGAAGAATATTCTTGCGAGCCAGACAAACTAGGCTGAGTGGGCCAGTCCAGTCAGTCATCTCGGCGCTACACGTCACGCTGGTGGAAATAACAGTGGCCTAGTTCCGGTCGACGCCCCCGTGGGAACCAGGTGAGCGTAACAGAATGCAAAGCCTACCCACAAATACCCACCTGGGCGTCATGGAGACCTCGGAAACTGATCAGTTGGCCCAATTATTAGGGGAATTAAGGGCTGAAGTGCATTCCGCCCACCAAGAAACCAATGCTCTCAGGAGGGAACTGATAGTGTCAAAAGAACGAACTGATGAGTTGGCCAGACAACTATTACAGAGCCAGGCTGGACAAACACCTCTACCAGGACTTGGGGCAAGTCCAGCTCCTGTACCATCGAGTAACCCGGTGTAGATAAATTTACCTGGAGCCGTTCCTTTGGCTCCACGTGAACGCTTTGCCGGAGACACAAAAGGGTTTGCAACATTCATGAATCAATGCCGCTTGCACTTTTTATGTAGACCTGGAGCTTTCCCAAAAGATCAGGCCAAGGTAGCCTTTGTACTGTCATATCTTGTCATGATGCCTACCTCCAAGAAGCCAGGTCCGACCCAGCAACCCCAGAGGCAGGCATCATTTCCCCCAGGGGAGTGCCAGCGGGCCCAAGCTGGGGCCCTTTGGACGCAGTCCTGGCGCCTTAGGCGCCAGGCTCATGTTGGACCCCTGTCCTGGCGCCTTAGGCGCCAGGCTCATAAAGCTAGACATATGTTCGAGTGTTTTAATGTGCACTTACCTGATGCAGACCATGCTGCTACATCCAGGCCCTCTTGAGGCCTGAATGGAACTACTTTAACTGTGGGACTACTTTCCACCCGGGTGTGGTCGGGGAAGGATACATACCTGATCGGTGGAAGGATACACACTGGGAACTTCTTCCAAAGCTATTTAGACCACACCCGATCAGCAACTCACGCTTCGCGTTGTTCTGCTCCTCGCAACTGGACGCTCACCGTGTCAGCTCCTGCATCTGGACCTCAGCCACGCCTGTCAGTATCCTGGGTCACCTGCAAAGGGAGACAAAAGACCTTACCTGCTAAATCAGCACCACGGAGACATCACACCGACGATCCTGAAAAGGAAGACATCATTTTTAAAAGCATTTCGCTACGATCGCTGCAGCGCTGCATTTCACTCACCTATCCTGGACGCCTCCATCTTCAGCAGCGATCATCCGGATCCACAGCCACTTCCCAGAGCCTAGAGAGAAAAAGACAAGAACAAGGTGAGAGAAGGAAAGGAATAGGAAAAGCTCAGTTTCCTTCTAAGACTTACCTGTTGGGTCATTCCCATTTCATTTCGGGTCTTGCCGCTTCCAGCCATTTTTCCGGACCCCGGCCCCTATGGGGAAAAAAGACAAAGACATTGAATGAGCGAATGCAAAGACATTACCCGAGCGCTCATCCAGAACTTACCTGTCATTTACTGGAACTGCACGTTTCACTTCGGGTCGGCGCCATATCTCCGGCATTCCGAACCCCGGCCCCTAAGGGGAAAAAGACATAAGCATTAGCGCTTGCTGCAACAAGACAATGAACATTATTATTAAGCTTGGACTTTTGAACTTGCAGCAGAACTTTTACAGCGCCTTACCTGAATAGTCAAGCTTACCTGAACTCCCATCAATCCTCAATCCAGTGAAGTAACTGGGTTTCAACGCGCCCCTGCATCAGAAGCAGGATGGAGAGCTCATCCTTCCTGACCCTAAGGTGAGACTTCATGGGGAATCGTGGAAGGGTATCGTGGAGGGTTGGAGGAGAGTGGGAGGCTTGAGCATAACTCAAGTCAGTAGGTAATACTCCCTTTTCACGCACAGGGGAATATTCCTGCGAGCCAGAGAAGCCAGAGTAGAGGGGCCCTTCCTGTCCATCTTCAGGGTCCTGCGCTTCACCATTGAAGAAGCACCAGCACTCGAAGCCAGACCTGCGCCTCCGTGGGAATCAGGTGAGCATTACAGAACGCGAAGACTACCCACAATTTCCCACCCGGGCGCTATGGAGACTTCCGAGACTGACCAGCTGGCCCAGCTTTTGGGGGAGTTGCGGGCAGAGGTGCACTCAGCCCGGCAGGAGACTAACGCTCTCAAAAGAGAACTGATCCTATCCAAGGAAAGAACAGATGACCTAGCCAAAAGGTTATTACAGGCCCAGGCAGGGCACACTCCTTTACCTAATTCCGGAGACATTTCCACATCAATGGGTTTGAATAACTCGGTACAAATCAATCTACCTGGACACATGCCTTTGGCCCCGCCTGAACGTTTTGCGGGGGATCCCAAGAAATATGCCGTCTTTATGAACCAATGTCGTTTACACTTTCTATGCAGACCCGGAGCCTTCCCTAACGACCAGACCAAGGTAGCCTTTATACTATCTTACCTCAGTGGCAGTGCTGCCGATTGGTCTATTCCATTGGTAAATCAGGATGATCCTATTCTCCAGAATTTTCAGGGCTTCCAGGCCAGCATGGAAAGATTGTTCGCTCGACACTCTCAAGGACAGGTCCTTGATAACGAACTGCTATCCTTACGACAAGGTAATCAGGATCTTCTGCCCTACATTGCCACCTTTAACAGACTGGTTGTGGAAACTGGATGGCCAGAAAACAAAAGGATCACATTGTTTCATCGAGGCCTGCGCGGAGAGCTTAAGGATGTTCTAGCTCAGATAGTAAACCCACCCCAGGTCTGCGCAGACTACATAGACTTGGTGGTTCAACTTGATCACAGACTTCAAAACAGAAAAGCAGATCGGTTCAAGTACGAAACCCGAATACCGATCAAAACCCACGCTAACTCCAAGAGTACCGACGTATCCGAACCTATGCAAATCGGTGGTGTTAAAGGACCATTAACGCAGAAAGAGCGAGAGAGAAGGCGGCAAATGCAACTTTGTCTGTATTGCGGGACTTCCGGTCACTTTCTTAGAAATTGTCCAGTTAAACCACCTAAGAAGGTGGTTGGAGCTATTGATAACGAATTATTGACACCTGATTCGGGAAACGACCTACCCCGACAAGCGTAGGGGTCCGCTTGCCGAGCTTGAAAACTAACTCTTTGACTTCGCATTTTGTCATGCCAATGGTGCTCGTGGACCCAAAACAGCCTCAGCAGTTGCATGCTATAAAAGCATACATCGACAGTGGAGCTATTGGAAATTACATAGACCGTGAATTGGCTTCCAGGATTAAGCTTCCTCTCCGCCCGAAAGTAACCCAAGATGTCATTACTACAGTAGATGGAACCGAAATAGCCTCAGGGCCTGTAACGCATTCCACTGTTGAAGTGACACTGGTGGGTCAGGACGGACATCGGGAAGCAATCGTGTTTGATGTGATCAAGGCCCCACAATTTCAAGTAATTCTTGGAATTCCTTGGTTAGAAACACATAATCCCAGAATTGACTGGCGAGCAAAGAAGATAAGTTTTCCTGATTGTGAACCAACTTGTTATCCAAGAAATCCAGCTATGGGTCTAGCCTCAGCAACTTCCACCCCTGTACAGTTAACGTCAGAATACCAAGAATTCCAAGACGTTTTTCAGAAAGAACAGGCTAACACGTTACCTCCCCATCGGTCTTATGATTGCCAAATCGATCTGGTACCCAATGCTCAACTACCTTGTAGTAGGATTTATGCTCTTACGGAACCTGAGAACCTGCATTTGCGTCAGTATTTAGATCAGTACCTAGCCAATGGTTTTAATTCGCCCGTCCAAGTCTCCTGTCTCTTCAGCTCTGTTCTTCGTGCCGAAAAAAGAGGGTGACCTTAGAACGTGTATAGACTATCGCGCCCTAAATCAAATAACGATTAAGAATCGTTATCCTCTGCCCTTGATCCCTGAGCTTATCGACCAGGTGAAAGACGCTTGTGTGTACACCAAGTTAGATCTCCGAGGAGCTTATCACCTGGTGCGTATAAAAGAAGGCGACGAATGGAAGACTGCATTCCGCACCAAGTTTGGGCTCTTCGAATATCAGGTGATGCCCTTCGGTTTGTGCAATGCACCTGCCGCCTTTCAGTACTTTATGAATGATGTTCTTCGGGAACTTATCGATGTCTGTGTCATTGTTTACATTGACGACATCCTGGTGTACTCTTCTTCAGAATCGGATCACAGAAAACATGTTAGGGCAGTTCTTGAGAAATTGCGCCAGCACAGACTATTTGCAAAACTCGAAAAATGCGTTTTTCATACCACAGAAGTTGAGTTTCTCGGATTCATCCTGACACCTCAAGGAGTCCGAATGGACTCGCGAAAGGTGGACGCCATCCTCAAATGGCCATCTCCTAGCTCGGTGAAGGGAGTTCAGAGCATGCTCGGCTTTGCCAATTTCTATCGAAGATTCATCCCGGAATTTTCCCAACCAGTCCAACCCATCACAGCTCTCCTAAAGAAAAACAAACGCTTCGAATGGACTCTTGAGGCCGAACAAGCCTTTCAGGACCTGAAAACCAAATTCACTTCTGCACCTGTATTGAAGCACCCGCACCCAGATCTCCCGTACATTGTGGAAACTGACGCATCCAGTTCGGCCATGGGAGCTGTTCTGTCGCAAAGAGACCCACAAACTAACCAACTACACCCAGTGGCCTTTTGGTCCAGAAAATGTTCTCCTCCTGAAATCAACTACGCAATTACCGATAAAGAGTTACTGGCCATCAAATCTGCTTTCAAGGCTTGGCGTCACTACCTTCTCGGGGCAAGACACACCATCACCGTAATTACGGACCACAGAAACTTACAGTATTTAAAGACGGCCAAAGCTCAATCTTCACGACAACTCCAATGGGCTCTATTGTTCGCGGAATTTGATTTTGTAATTACCTATCGCCCTGGCTGCAAGAATGGAAAAGCGGACGCCTTATCCCGGATTGGCATGGAAGAACCTAATTCGAGCTTAGAACCTGTGCCCATCATACCTGAGCAAAGAATCTTAGGCTTAACTTCATTGCAAACTATTGAGGACATCCAAACGCAAGTAAAACAACTTCTAGACTCTTCAACCTTACTGGAATGGAGTCAAAAGGGTCCTCATTACACCGTTAAGGATGACTTACCCTACTTCCAGGAGCGGTTGTTTCTGCCAAGTAAAGAATTGCAAGAACTTGTTATTGCCCATCATCATGAATCTTTAATGGAAGGACACCCTGGTATCGCTAAAACGGAGGAGAAAATCAAACACCACTTCTGTTGGCCTTCTTGGAGAAAAGACATAAAGTCTTTTGTTCTGTCTTGCGGAATTTGCGCCCAAAACAAAGCTCAAAAGAAAAGGCCAGCCGGCCTACTTCAACCCTTGGATATTCCACCGGCACCATGGCACACCCTGTCAATGGACTTTATAACCGACCTGCCTCCTTGTGCTGGTTACAACACAATCCTTATAATTGTGGACCTATTCTCCAAAATGGCCCACTTTATTCCTTAAAAAGGTTTGCCTTCAGCGTCCACCTTGGCCAAGGAATTCCTGGAGAATATAGTTCGCATACATGGTTTCCCTTCCGTATTCGTCTCGGATCGTGGAAGTCAATTTATCTCCCATTTTTGGAAGAAGTGTTGCCGATTAGCACAAATAGATGTGCGGTTATCCACCAGCCACCACCCCCAGACCGACGGACAAACCGAGAGAACCAATCAGACTCTCGAGCAATATCTTCGGTGCATGTTACACCAATCTGAGTTGAATTGGAAAGACATTCTTTGGATCGCAGAATATGCATACAACAACTCAGTGCATTCCGGAACCGGACAAACCCCTTTTTATACTTTGTATGGTCACCATCCTCGGACCTCTGACCTAGATCCACCTCTGTCCCTGGAAATGCCCGCAGTAAATCATCTGCATTCCACAATAACCCGAGCCTTCAAAGAAGCTGCAAGTCATTTACAGCAAGCCAAGAAAAAGTATAAAGAAAACGCTGATTTGCACCGAAGTAAAACTCCTCCTTACCAAGTAGGAGACAAGGTATGGCTAGCAACTAAACATTTACCCCTCAAGGGCCCGCGAACCTTCAATCCCAGATTCATAGGACCTTACCCCATCAAGGCTATAATCAACCCAGTGGCCTTTAAACTGGATCTACCGTCCAACATGCGTATTCATCCAGTTTTTCATGCATCACTTTTGAAGCCAGTACAACCAGGAACCTGATTGTCCAAGCCTCCAGATCCAGTTCAAATTGAAGGGGAATTAGAATTCGAAGTTAAAGACATTTTAGACTCCAAGGTGGTAAAGTCGAAACTCTTCTATCTTGTTGACTGGAAGGGATATGGACCTCAGGAGAGATCGTGGGAGCCTAGTAACCATGTCCACGCACCTCGATTAGTACAAAGGTTTCACCGGAGATTTCCGAACAAGCCAAAACCCCCGGAGGAAAGAACCTTGGGAGGGGCCTTGAGGGGGGGTACTGTCATGATGCCTACCTCCAAGGAGCCAGTCCGACCCAGCAACCCCAGAGGCAGGCATCATTTCCCCCAGGGGAGTGCCAGCGGGCCCAAGCTGGGGCTCTTTGGACACAGTCCTGGCGCCTTAGGCGCCAGGCTCATGTTGGACCCCTGTCCTGGCGCCTTAGGCGCCAGGCTCATAAAGCTAGACATGTGTTCGAGTGTTTTAATGTGCACTTACCTGATGCAGAGCATGCTGCTACAAACAGGCCCTCTTGAGGCCTGAATGGAACTACTTTACCTGTGGGACTACTTTCCACCCGGGTGTGGTCGGGGAAGGATACATACCTGATCGGTGGAAGGATACACACTGGGAACTTCTCCCAAAGCTATTTAAACCACACCCGATCAGCAACTCACGCTTCGCGTTGTTCTGCTCCTCGCAGCTGGACGCTCACTGTGTCAGCTCCTGCATCTGGATCTCAGCCACGCCTGTCAGTATCCTGGGTCACCTGCAAAGGGAGACAAAAGACCTTACCTGCTAAATCAGCACCACGGAGACATCACACCGATGATCCTGAAAAGGAAGACATCATTTTTAAAAGCATTTCGCTACGATCGCTGCAGCGCTGCATTTCACTCACCTATCCTGGACGCCTCCATCTTCAGCAGCGATCATCCGGATCCACAGCCACTTCCCAGAGCCTAGAGAGAAAAAGACAAGAACAAGGTGAGAGAAGGAAAGGAATAGGAAAAGCTCAGTTTCCTTCTAAGACTTACCTGTTGGGTCATTCCCATTTCATTTCGGGTCTTGCCGCTTCCAGGCATTTTCCGGACCCCGGCCCCTATGGGGAAAAAAGACAAAGACATTGAATGAGCGAATGCAAAGACATTACCCAAGCGCTCATCCAGAACTTACCTGTCATTTACTGGAACTGCACGTTTCACTTCGGGTCGGCGCCATATCTCCGGCATTCCGAACCCTGGCCCCTAAGGGGAAAAAGACATAAGCATTAGCGCTTGCTGCAACAAGACAATGAACATTATTATTAAGCTTGGACTTTTGAACTTGCAGCAGAACTTTTACAGCGCCTTACCTGAATAGTCAAGCTTACCTGAACTCCCATCAATCCTCAATCCAGTGAAGTAACTGGGTTTCAACGCGCCCCTGCATCAGAAGCAGGATGGAGAGCTCATCCTTCCTGACCCTAAGGTGAGACTTCACGGGGAATCGTGGAAGGGTATCGTGGAGGGTTGGAGGAGAGTGGGAGGCTTGAGCATAACTCAGTCAGTAGGTAATACTCCCTTTTCACGCACAGGGGAATATTCCTGCGAGCCAGAGAAGCCAGAGTAGAGGGGCCCTTCCTGTCCATCTTCAGGGTCCTGCGCTTCACCATTGAAGAAGCACCAGCACGCGAAGCCAGACCTGCGCCTCCGTGGGAATCAGGTGAGCGTTACATATCTCAGCGGCAGTGCGGCGGATTGGTCCATTCCACTAGTTAACCAGGACGACCCGATTCTTCGAGATTGCCAGGGTTTTCGAACAAGCATGGAAAGACTATTCGCCCGACACTCCCGAGGGCAGGCTTTGGACAACAAACTTTTATCCCTACGTCAAGGTAACCAGGATCTTTTATCTTACATTGCAACTTTCAATAGATTAGTAGTGGAAACCGAATGGCCTGAAGCCAAGTGAATCACATTATTCCATCGAGGACTTCGAAGAGAACTCAAAGATGTTTTGGCCCAAATCGTGAACCCGCCTCAAGACTGTGCTGAATATATAGATCTAGTGGTCCAGCTCGATCACAGACTTCAAACCAGGAAGGCTGACCGAACCAAGTTTGAAAACAGGGTGTTGGTTAAAACCCACGTAAGCTCCAAGGGAGTAGATGTCTCAGAACCAATGCAAATCGGGGGGGTTAAAGGACCCCTAACCCAAAAGGAGAGAGATAGAAGACGGCAACTGCAATTATGTTTATATTGCGGAACTACTGGTCATTTTCTTCGGATCTGCCCTGTAAAACCACCCAAGAAAGTTATAGGAGCAGCAGACGAAAACCATGTGAAATCTGACTTGGGAAACGACCATGCCCGGCAAGCGTAGAGGTCCGCTTGCCGAGCTTAAAGAAGGACACTCTGACCTCGCATTTCACCATACCCATGGTCCTTGTAGATCCAGAGCAGCCATCACGCATGCACGCACGCGGTAAAGGCGTACGTAGACAGTGGAGCCATAGGAAATTACTTGGACTGGGAATTGGCTACCAGGATGAATCTATCTCTCACCCGCAAGACCACGGCCAATGTTGTCACCACTGTAGATGGAACGGAAATTGTTTCTGGACCCGTAACTCATTCCACTGCAGAGATGACATTGCTGAGTCAAGATGGGCATTGAGAGGCTATGATGTTTGACTTAATCAAGGCCCCACATTTTCAGCTGATACTGGGGATACCTTGGTTGGAAAAACATAATCCCTGTATTGATTGGCGAGAGAAGAGACTAACCTTCCCAGAATGTGCTCACACCTGCTACCCAAGGAAAACTCAAAACTCAGTCCTGGCCCCAGTAATTCCAGTAGCCATGCAATTACCTGTTGAATACCAAGACTTTCAGGATGTCTTCCAAAAGGAACAGGCAAACACCTTACCACCTCACAGATCGTATGATTGTCAAATAGATCTTGTACCTGGAGCACAACCACCTTGCAGCAGAATCTATGCCCTTACGGAACCCGAAAATCTTCATTTGCGCCAGTACCTAGACCAGTACCTTGCTAATGGCTTCATTCGCCCGTCGAAATCCCCTGCATCTTCAGCTTTGCTCTTCGTACCGAAAAAGGAAGGCGACCTTAGAACATGTATAGACTACCGCCTACTGAATCAGATAACCATCAAGAATCGATACCCACTGCCTTTGATCCCAGAACTACTAGACCAGGTGAAGGACGCTTGTATATACACGAAACTAGACCTTCGGGGGGCATATCATCTGGTACATGTCAAAGAGGGTGACGAATGGAAGACTACTTTTCGCACCAAGTACGTTCTATATGAGTACCAGGTGATGCCCTTCGGACTATGCAATGCACCAGCAGCCTTCCAGTTCTTCATGAACGATGTCCTCCGAGAGCTTATCGACGTTTGTGTGGTCATTTACATCGACGACATCTTAGTATACTCTTTATCAGAATCTGAGCATGTAAAGCACGTCCGAGCAGTCCTAGAGAAGTTACGCCAGCATAAATTATATGCTAAGCTGGAAAAATGCATCTTCCACACTACGGAAGTGGAATTCCTTGGATTTATTCTGACCCCGAGAGGAATCCGGATGGATACACGAAAAGTGGATGCCATTCTTAATTGGCCTTCGCCAAGTTCAAACAAAGGAGTTCAAAGCATGCTTGGGTTTGCCAATTTCTACCGCAGGTTTATCCCGGACTTCTCGCACATTGTACATCCCATCACAACACTATTGCGAAAAAACAAACGCTTGGTGTGGACAGAGGAAGCCGAGAACGCCTTCCAAGAGTTAAAAGCTAAATTCACATCTGCTCCCATATTAAGACACCCGCGCCCCGAGCTTCCCTACATAGTGGAAACAGATGCATCCAGTTCAGCCATGGGAGCAGTCCTTTCCCAAAAGGATCCCGAAACTAACCAGCTTCACCCAGTGGCGTTTTGGTCAAGACAATTTTCAGCCCCCGAATTAAACTATGCCATAACCGACAAGGAGCTACTGGCCATCAAGTCCGCCTTCAAGGCTTGGCGGCACTATCTACTGGGTGCCAGACATACCATCACGGTCATCACCGATCACCGCAACTTACAATACCTAAAGACAGCCAAAGCCCAATCTTCGCGCCAACTCCGTTGGGCATTGTTCTTCGCTGAGTTTGATTTTGTAATAACCTATCGACCAGGTTGTAAGAATGGTAAAGCAGACGCCTTGTCCCGGATTGGAATGGGAGAAGCAGAAATAACTTTGGAACCCGTACCCATAATTCCGGAACAGAGAATCCTTGGCCTGACTTCCATACAGACACTGGAGAACATTCAAAACAAGATACACCAACGCTTTGATTCCGTTGCCCTACAGGACTGGGAAAAGAAAGGTCCAGAGTACTCTGTCATCGATGATTTACCTTATTACCAAGGCCGGCTATTTTTACCGCAAAAGGAACTACAGGAACTTGTCATTTCCCATTACCATGACACCTTAATAGAAGGGCATCCGGGTATTGCAAAAACCGAAGCTAAAATTAGGAAGCAATTTTGGTGGCCTACCTGGCGAAAGGATGCAAAGTCATTTGTCATGTCTTGTGGCATTTGCGCACAAAATAAAGGGCAAAAGAAAAAACCTGCTGGATTATTGCAACCATTAGACATACCACCTACCCCTTGGCATACCTTGTCATTAGACTTCATCACGGATTTACCCCCGTACAAAGGTTACAATACCATTCTAGTTATAGTAGATCTTTTTTCTAAAATGGTCCACTTCATTCCTTTAAAAGGGATACCTTCAGCTTCAATCCTAGCCAAGGAATTCCTTGAATATGTTGTCCGCCTGCATGGCTTTCCTTCAGTGTTAATTTCAGATCGGGGCAGTCAATTCATTTCAGATTTTTGGAGGAAATGCTGCCAACTGGCACAAATTGATGTTAGGCTTTCGACCAGTCACCACCCTCAGACCGACGGTCAAACGGAGAGGACCAACCAGACTCTTGAACAGTACCTCCGTTGTATGCTACATCAGTCTGAGGGGAATTGGAAAGACATTCTGTGGATCGCAGAGAATGCGTACAATAATTCCGTACACTGAAGAACTGGACAAAGTCCTTTTTTTACCAATTATGGGCACATCCTCGAACCTCAGATTTGGACTCACCCCAGCATTTAGAGATGCCCGCAGTGGACCATCTCCACGCTGTTATTACACAAGCCTTTAAAGAAGCAACCATCCATTTGCAAAAGGCTAAGGAAAAATACAAAAGGATGCGGATCAGCACAGAAGTGAAGCTCCTCAATACCAAATAGGGGGCCAAGTATGGCTAGCCACTAAGCACTTACCACTCAAGGGGACTCGGACCTTTAACCCCAGGTATTTGGGACCTTTTTCTGTCAAGGCCTGCTCATATGCGAATCCATCCCGTTTTCCACGTGTCTCTTTTGAAGCCAGTGCAACCAGGAACAAGGCTAACCACTCCACCTGAACCTATCCTCATAGACGGGGAGCCCGAGTTCGAAGTCAAGAATATTTTGGACTCAAAAAGAGTGAGATCAAAACTCTTTTACCTAATTGACTGGAAAGGTTATGGTCCACAGGAAAGGTCTTGGCAACCTAGTGACCACGTGCATGCACCTCATTTAGTGAAGAGGTTCCATCGGGAATTTCCAGACAAACCACGGCCAAGGGGGGGATGACTTTAGGAGGGGCTTTAAGGGGGAGTGCTGTCATGATGCCTGCCCCCGGAAGACCAGACCAGGCCCAGCAGCCCCGGAAGCAGGCATCATGCCACTTGGAGCATGCCCAAAAGCCCCAGTTAGGGGCTGTTTGGGTACAGTCCTGGCGCCTATGGCGCCAGGCTCATAAAGATAAAGTCAGTCCTGGCGCCATGGGCGCCAGGCTCATTATTGATAACTTACCTGAAGCAGACCATGCTGCATACTCACCTGAGGCAGACCATGCTGCATGAAGACCCAAGCCAAATGAGGCTGAGGAGGGACTATTTTACTGAAGGGACTATTTTGTTACTTGGTTGGGGCTGTGGAAGAATACTTACCTGGATCTTCTTCCAAGGCTATTTAAACCACGCCCAGACAGCCACACGTGCTTCGCATTATTCTGCTTGCTGCAGCGTAACGCTCACCGTGTTTTCTGCAGCTCCAGTCTTCAGCCACGCCCGCTTCAGTCCTGGGACTCCTGAAACAAGAAGACAAAAAGGATAAAGGTTAGAACAGGAGTTTTAACTTTAATCCTTACCTGAATCCTGATCCATTTCGCCACGGAACGGAAATACAGAAGTCTTTGAAGCATTGCTTTGCATTCCTACGGCGCCGCGTAGAACTCACCTGCTTGGCGGTACTTCAGCATTCCATCACGCTCTCTCCATCTCGCGGCTGCCCTCCGACACCTAAGGAGACAAAGACAGCAAGGTGAGCAAGGGGACTCTCTAAGGCCATACAAGCTACCCTCAAGGACTTACCTGATTTACCACGGGAGGTACTCACCTCATTTCGGGTCGGCGCAGTCAACTCTTCTTCATCGCCGTACCCCAGCCCCTAAGGGGAAAAATACAATAGACTTACCAGAATCTTACCGAGTGCCATTTGGAAATCTTCGAGTGGATTAATCGGCAACCTGCAAGGAATCGGACAGAGTGAAGAGCAGACCTTTGAACTCTTATGAACAATTGGACTTTAGAGTCAATACTGGAACTCACCAATTCCTCTACGCCAGTGAAGTAACTGGTCATCAACACGCCCCTGCGGTCGACGCAGGATGGAGAGCTCATCCTTCCAAACCATCAGGTGAGACTAAGGAGGGGACATCAAGAGTGATCAGTGGGAAGACAACGGGAGTGGGGAAGGTGGGTTGACACTCAATTCCACGGGTGGTTAATTCCTCTTCTCCTTTGCAGAAGAATATTCTTGCGAGCCAGACAAACTAGGCTGAGTGGGCCAGTCCAGTCAGTCATCTCGGCGCTACACGTCACGCTGGTGGAAATAACAGCGGCCTAGTTCCGGTCGACGCCCCCGTGGGAACCAGGTGAGCGTAACAGAACGCGAAGCCTACCCACAAATACCCACCTGGGCGTCATGGAGACCTCGGAAACTGATCAGTTGGCCCAATTATTAGGGGAATTAAGGGCCGAAGTGCATTCCGCCCACCAAGAAACCAATGCCCCCAGGAGGGAACTGATAGTGTCAAAAGAACAAACTGATGAGTTGGCCAGACAACTATTACAGAGCCAGGCTGGACAAACACCTCTACCAGGACTTGGGGCAAGTCCAGCTCCTGTACCATCGAGTAACCCGGTGCAGATAAATTTACCTGGAGCCGTTCCTTTGGCTCCACCTGAACGCTTTGCCGGAGACCCAAAAGGGTTTGCAACATTCATGAATCAATGCCGCTTGCACTTTTTATGTAGACCTGGAGCTTTCCCAAACGATCAGGCCAAGGTAGCCTTTGTAATGTCATATCTCAGCGGCAGTGCGGCGGATTGGTCCATTCCACTAGTTAACCAGGATGACCCGATTCTTCGAGATTTCCAGGGTTTTCGAACAAGCATGGAAAGACTCTTCGCCCGACACTCCCGAGGACAGGCTTTGGACAACAAACTTTTATCCCTGCGTCAAGGTAACCAGGATCTTTTATCTTACATTGCAACTTTCAATAGATTAGTAGTGGAAACCGAATGGCCTGAAGCCAAGCGAATCACATTATTCCATCGAGGACTTCGAGGAGAACTCAAAGATGTTTT
Organism: Ambystoma mexicanum; assembly: GCF_040938575.1. NCBI lineage: Eukaryota > Metazoa > Chordata > Amphibia > Caudata > Ambystomatidae > Ambystoma > Ambystoma mexicanum. Next base: position 544,709,195 of record NC_090923.1, on the reverse strand, counting down.
GGCCCAAATTGTGAACCCGCCTCAAGACTGTGCTGAATATATAGATCTAGTGGTCCAGCTCGACCACAGACTTCAAACCAGGAAGGCTGACCGAACCAAGTTTGAAAACAGGGTGTTGGTTAAAACCCACGTAAGCTCCAAGGGAGTAGATGTCTCAGAACCAATGCAAATCGGGGGGTTAAAGGACCCCTAACCCAAAAGGAGAAAGATAGAAGACGGCAACTGCAATTATGTTTATATTGCGGAACTACTGGTCATTTTCTTCGGATCTGCCCTGTAAAACCACCCAAGAAAGTTATAGGAGCAGCAGACGAAAACCATGTGAAATCTGACTCGGGAAACGACCATGCCCGGCAAGCGTAGAGGTCCGCTTGCCGAGCTTAAAGAAGGACACTCTGACCTCGCATTTCACCATACCCATGGTCCTTGTAGATCCAGAGCAGCCATCACGCATGCACGCGGTAAAGGCGTACGTAGACAGTGGAGCCATAGGAAATTACTTGGTCTGGGAATTGGCTACCAGGATGAATCTATCTCTCACCCGCAAGACCACGGCCGATGTTTTCACCACTGTAGATGGAACGGAAATTGCTTCTGGACCCGTAACTCATTCCACTGCAGAGATGACATTGCTGAGTCAAAATGGGCATCGATAGGCTATGATGTTTGTCTTAATCAAGGCCCCACAGTTTCAGCTGATACTGGGGATACCTTAGTTGGAAAAACATAATCCCTGTATTGATTGGCGGGAGAAGAGACTAACCTTCCCAGAATGTGCTCACACCTGCTACCCAAGGAAAACTCAAAACTCAGTCCTGGCCTGTCATGATCTCTGCTTCCAAAAGATCAGGACTTGCCCGACTCCCTTGGAAGCAGACCCATAACCCCAGTTCCGAGTGCCAGCCAGTCCCAATTGGGACCTTTTGGACCCTGTCCTGGCGCCAGTGGCACCAGGCTCATAAAGATGCCCAGTCCCAGCGCTGGAAGCGCCGGGCTCATAATGCTTGGGTGGACTTACCTGCAGCAGACCATGCTGCTTACTTACCTGCCAGTTGAACCCCTGATCCTCTTCTGTTTGGGACTACTTTTCCTGTTGGGTGGGGCAGGAGCCACTCCCTAGGTTCAGAACACTGGAACTCTTCTGGAAAGCAGGAACTCTTTTCTTACCTAGGCGTGGCTGTGGAAGGAGACATCTAAGCACTACAGGAGGCTATTTAAACCACACCCGATGGATGAATCTTGCTTTGCGTTATTCTGCATTCTCTGCAGCAGAACGCTCATCGTGTCTTCTGATCCTGGGCCTAAGGGAACAAAGGCTTACCATCCTGGAATCCAGTCTTCAGCAGCACCTGTAAAGACAAAGAAAGAACAGGTTAGCACTACGGTCTTCAGTGGCAGCGCATCTCTTACCTGGTCCATCGGCTGTCACCAACGCCTCACGCTGCATTCCGGCATCTGAAAGACAAAGGCTTACCTACTCTTCGCATGCTCCGGAGGTCTTCGCACTGCATTCCGGCATCTGAAAGACAAAAGCTTACCAGCTCTTCGCACGCTCCGGAGGCCTTCGGCGCTGCATCCCGCATCTGAAAGACAAAAGAAGGTGCGTTTAAAGACATTGGGCAACTTTATTACTCACGTGCCATTACTCCTTCCCATGCTGAATCCAGTGGGTATTCCAGCACCCTTCAGCTTCTCTAAAGCTCCGAACTTGTACCTGCAAGATAAAAGGGACAGTTAGTGCGCATCGTGAAGCAGGCTACAAGCGCTTACTTACGTGCTTCCAGGCGCTTCTTTTCCTCACGCGGGTTCGATCCTCAACTCTCATCAGCCCGCCATCCGCCATCGCCGGAACCCTGCAAAACAAGAGATATCATTACAAAAGACTTTTAAGACATTGAAGTGCCCAGAACTTACCGTTCGTGCAGTTAACGACGGACAGCAGTCCTCTGAGGTCAAGAGGCCTGCACCCTTATCCAGTGAAGAAACTGGTTACGGCACCCTGCCCCGAGGCAGATGGAGAGCTCGGCGTTCACTTACCTAAGGTGAGGGCGTTAACCTTTGGGGTTCTACAGGAGAAGAGATAGGGAAGAGGAGAGAGGCACCCAATAAACCCAGTTCATTAATCCCATATTTTCTATCTGCAGACATCTTACTCTTCGAGTCAGACATACAGTGCACAGAGGTCCAGCCCAAAGAGCCAACCGTGTGTTACACATCACCTTTGAAGATACGGCATTCACCCAGTCAAGACCGGCGCCTCTGCGGGAATCAGGTGAGCGTTACAGAACGCAAAGCCTACCGCAAAACTCCCACCCAGGCGCTATGGAAACCTCGGATAACGACCAGCTAGCCCAGTTACTTGGGGAACTAAGAGCAGAAGTGCATGCAGCCCGTCAGGAAACGAATGCTCTAAGAAGGGAACTGATTATTTCCAAGGAGCGAACAGACGATCTCGCTAGACAATTGCTACAGTCACAAGCCGGACAAACTCCGTTACCCGCATCAGGGGCAAATCTTCCTTCAACATCCTCTACGAACCCAGTGCACATCAACCTACTTGGGAATGTACCTCTGGCTCCGCCCGAACGATTTTCTGGTGACCCAAAGAGGTTTGCAGTATTTATTAATCAGTGCCGGTTGCACTTCTTATGCCGGCCAGCAGCCTTTCCAACTGATCAAGCTAAGGTAGCTTTCGTGCTTTCGTACCTTAGTGGCAATGCGGCAGACTGGTCGATCCCTCTAGTTAATCAAGATGATCCGGTTCTCCATGATTTTCAAGCTTTTCAGCTCAGTATGGAAAAACTGTTTGCAAGACATTCACAGGGGCAGGCCTTGGACAATGAGCTCCTTTCATTGCGACAGGGTAATCAAGACCTTTTGGCTTATATTGCGTCTTTCAACAGACTGATAGTGGAAACTCGATGGCCTGAGGACAAAAGGATTACGCTGTTTTATAGAGGTCTACGTGGACAGCTCAAAGATGTGTTAGCCCAAGTAGTGAATCCCCCGCAAGACTGTTCGGACTATATTGACTTAGTCGTTCAAATTGACCACAGACTGCAGAACAGGAAGGCCGATCGTTCCAAGTTTGATGCTCGAGTATTTTCCAAACCACCAACTCCTACCAAAGGAGTAGACTCCGGGGAACCCATGCAAATAGGGGGCCTGAAAGGACCACTAACACAAAAGGAGCGGGAAAGGAGAAAACAGCTGCAATTATGCCTCTATTGCGGAAACTCGGGGCACTTTCTTCGAGACTGTCCGGTGAAACCAGCCAAGAAGGCAGTAGGAGCTGCAGTTACCAGGGTCACAAACTCTGAGCAGGGAAACGACCTCGCCCGACAAGAATAGAGGTCCTCTTGCCGAGCGTTAAAACCAGTTCCGTGACCTCGCATTTCGTGATACCTATGGTCCTCATTAGCCCTGGACATCCGTATCGATTACATGCGATTGAAGCTTACGTCGACAGCGGTGCCATCGGCAATTATGTGGATCATGAAATGGTTTTGAGGATGAATCTGACTCTTTGTCCAAAGGCTGTAAAGGACGTCATTACTACGGTGGATGGTACGGAGATAGCCTCCGGACCAGTAACGCATACCACCCAAGAAGTGACGCTAGTAAGTCAAGATGGACACCATGAGAAGATCGTGTTCGATGTGATCAAGGCCCCTCAGTTCCAGATTATTCTAGGAATTCCTTGGTTAGAGAAGCACAATCCTCAGATCGATTGGCGAGCAAGAACGGTTCAGTTTCCAGAATGTGTCTCTACTTGTCACCCTCAACCTGGTGTTGCACTGGCAGCAATTTCCTCGGAGGCTCCCCAGTTACCTCCTGAATACCGGGAATTCCAAGATGTTTTCCGGAAGGATCAGGCTAACTCTCTACCTCCTCATATGTCTTATGACTGCCAGATAGACCTGATACCTGGATCTACTCCTCCTTGTAGTAGAATTTATGCCCTCACCGAGCCTGAGAATCTTCACCTCCGACAATACCTGGATCAATACCTAGCAAATGGGTTTATTCGTCCTTCCAAGTCCCCTGCTTCCTCAGCTTTGTTCTTCGTTCCAAAAAAAGAAGGGGACCTTAGAACTTGTATAGATTATAGCGCCCTGAACCAGATCACCGTTAAGAATAGATATCCGTTACCTTTGATCCCTGAACTCCTGGACCAAGTCAGAAAAGCATGCATATATACAAAGCTGGATCTTAGAGGAGCCTACCACTTGGTACGAGTAAAAGAGGGCGATGAATGGAAGACGGCCTTCCGCACCAAGTATGGGCTATTTGAATATCAGGTCATGCCCTTCGGACTTTGCAATGCCCCGGCCGCCTTTCAATATTTTATGAACGATGTCCTCAGAGAGCTCATAGATGTGTGTGTTGTTGTTTACATTGACGACATCCTCGTTTATTCTTCATCGGAAACTGAACATCGGAAACACGTGAAAATGGTCCTCGAGAGATTGCGTCAACACAAACTTTTCGCTAAGTTGGAAAAATGCGTTTTCAACGTGACTGAAGTTGAATTCTTGGGATTCATATTATCACCTAGCGGAGTGCGTATGGATTCAAAGAAGGTCGATGCAATTCTCAAATGGCCATCGCCATCCTCCGTAAAAGGTGTTCAAAGCATGTTAGGCTTCGCTAACTTTTACCGCAGGTTTATCCCCGAATTCTCTCGAATAGTCCAGCCCATCACCGCCTTGTTAAAGAAAAACAAACGTTTTGAATGGTCTACCGAGGCGGAACAAGCTTTCCAGAATTTGAAGACTAGATTTATCTCTGCACCGATCTTAAAACATCCTCGCCCAGAACTCCCCTACATCGTTGAAACTGATGCTTCGAGCCTTGCCATGGGGGCAGTTCTATCACAAAAGGACCCAGTAACCAATCAGTTGCATCCCGTGGCATTTTGGTCCCGCAAATTCTCGTCTCCTGAAATCAATTACACTATTACTGATAAGGAACTTCTAGCTATCAAGTCCGCCTTTAAGGCTTGGCGGCATTATCTTCTGGGGGCCCGACACACCGTTACTGTGATTACAGATCACCGAAACCTGCAATATTTGAAAACCGCAAAAGCTCAATCCTCTAGGCAACTCCGTTGGGCACTATTCTTTGCCGAGTTTGACTTCATAATTACCTATCGACCTGGTACAAAAAACGGTAAAGCTGATGCCCTTTCTCGGATGGGAGTGGAAGAACATTTGATCAATCCTAAACCTGTACCTATCATTCCAGAACAAAGAATTCTAGGTGTAATCGCCACACAATCCATAGAGGAAGTTTAGGATAAAGCCAGGCTACTGGTAACTCCAGCAGACATACAGAATTGGCATCTGCAGGGAAAGGACTTTACGGTGAAGGACAACCTATTATATTTCCAAGAACGGTTATACCTGCCCAGCACAGATTTACAGAAAAAGGTAATCTCTTGTTATCACGATTCTTTAATGGAAGGACATCCCGGTATGACCAAGACCTTGGAAAAGATCAAGCGCTACTTCTGGTGGCCGTCTTGGAAAAAAGATATCAGAGACTTTATAATGTCCTGTGGAGTATGCGCCCAAAACAAGAGTCAAAAGGAAAAACCAGCCGGCCTCTTACGCCCTATTGACATCCCGCCTCGCCCTTGGCATACGCTTTCTATGGACTTCATCACCGATCTACCTCCATGCTCCGGATACAATACGATCCTAGTAATCGTGGACCTATTCTCCAAGATGGCGCATTTCATTCCACTCAAAGGCTTACCAACAGCAGCAACTCTGGCCCGAGAATTTCTCGAAAACATCGTCCGACTGCACGGTTTTCCTTCAGTTCTAATTTCGGATCGAGGTAGTCAATTTATTTCTCATTTTTGGCGAAGTTGCTGTCGGTCGGCTCAAATTGATGTGAGACTTTCGACCAGCCACCACCCTCAAACCGACGGACAAACCGAGAGGACCAATCAAACTCTGGAACAGTATTTGCGCTGCATGCTACAACAAACTGAAAAAACTTGGAAAGATATCCTTTGGATAGCCGAATATGCCTACAATAACTCTGTCCACTCGGGAACTGGGAAGACCCCGTTTTTTCTTTTATACGGTAGTCACCCTCGAACCTCGGAGTTGGATCCACTCCAAGATCTTGGAACACCAGCAGTAGACCACCTGCATTCTACAATCACCCAAGCCTTTAAGGAAGCCGTTTCTCACCTTCAAAGGGCTAAAGAACAATACAAGAAAGGAGCAGACCAACATCGGAAGGAAGCCCCCCAATATCAAGTAGGAGATCAAGTCTGGTTATCCACCAAATATCTACCTCTAAAAGGACCACGCACATTCAACCCAAGATACCTTGGTCCCTATTCCATCACTACCATAGTAAATCCAGTAGCGGTCAAGTTGGACTTGCTCCCTCACATGAAGATACATCCGGTCTTCCACGTCTCTCTATTAAAACCTGTGCAACCTCAAACCCGACTAACTACATCTCCAAAACCTATTCTAGTTGATGAAGAACTCGAGTTTGAAGTCAAAAGCATCCTGGATTCCAAGATCTCCAAATGTAAACTATTTTACCTGATTGACTGGAAAGGCTACGGTCCCCAAGAAAGATCCTGGGAACCTGCAGAATATGTCCACGCGCCTCGTCTAATCAAAAGATTTCATCGAACATTTCCTAACAAGCCCAAACCCCCGGAGAAGCCCGGTTTGGGAGGGGCCTTGAGGGGGGGTGCTGTCATGATCTCTGCTTCCAAAAGATCAGGACTTGCCCGACTCCCTTGGAAGCAGACCCATAACCCCGGTTCCGAGTGCCAGCCAGTCCCAATTGGGACCTTTTGGACCCTGTCCTGGCGCCAGTGGCACCAGGCTCATAAAGATGCCCAGTCCCAGCGCTGGAAGCGCCGGGCTCATAATGCTTGGGTGGACTTACCTGCAGCAGACCATGCTGCTTACTTACCTGCCAGTTGAACCCCTGATCCTCTTCTGTTTGGGACTACTTTTCCTGTTGGGTGGGGCAGGAGCCACTCCCTAGGTTCAGAACACTGGAACTCTTTCGGAAAGCAGGAACTCTTTTCTTACCTAGGCGTGGCTGTGGAAGGAGACACCTAAGCACTACAGGAGGCTATTTAAACCACACCCGATGGATGAATCTTGCTTTGCGTTATTCTGCATTCTCTGCAGCAGAACGCTCATCGTGTCTTCTGCTTCTGATCCTGGGCCTAAGGGAACAAAGGCTTACCATCCTGGAATCCAGTCTTCAGCAGCACCTGTAAAGACAAAGAAAGAACAGGTTAGCACTACGGTCTTCAGTGGCAGCGCATCTCTTACCTGGTCCATCGGCTGTCACCAACGCCTCGTGCTGCATTCCGGCATCTGAAAGACAAAGGCTTACCTACTCTTCGCATGCTCCGGAGGTCTTCGCACTGCATTCCGGCATCTGAAAGACAAAAGCTTACCAGCTCTTCGCACGCTCCGGAGGCCTTCGGCGCTGCATCCCGCATCTGAAAGACAAAAGAAGGTGCGTTTAAAGACATTGGGCAACTTTATTACTCACGTGCCATTACTCCTTCCCACGCCGAAACCAGTGGGTATTCCAGCACCCTTCAGCTTCTCTAAAGCTCCGAACTTGTACCTGCAAGATAAAAGGGACAGTTAGTGCGCATCGTGAAGCAGGCTACAAGCGCTTACTTACGTGCTTCCAGGCGCTTCTATTCCTCACGCGGGTTCGATCCTCAACTCTCATCAGCCCGAAATCCGCCATCGCCGGAACCCTGCAAAACAAGAGATATCATTACAAAAGACTTTTAAGACATTTGAAGTGCCCAGAACTTACCGTTCGTGCAGTTAATGACGGACAGCAGTCCTCTGAGGTCAAGAGGCCTGCACCCTTATCCAGTGAAGAAACTGGTTACGGCACCCTGCCCCGAGGCAGATGGAGAGCTCGGCGTTCACTTACCTAAGGTGAGGGCGTTAACCTTTGGGGTTCTACAGGAGAAGAGAAAGGGAAGAGGAGAGAGGCACCCAATAAACCCAGTTCATTAATCCCATATTTTCTGCAGACATCTTACTCTTCGAGTCAGACATACAGTGCACAGAGGTCCAGCCCAAAGAGCCAACCATGTGTTACACATCACCTTTGAAGATACGGCATTCACCCAGTCAAGACCGGCGCCTCTGCGGGAATCAGGTGAGCGTTACATGGCCCCAGTAATTCCAGTAGCCATGCAATTACCTGTTGAATACCAAGACTTTCAGGATGTCTTCCAAAAGGAACAGGCAAACACCTTACCACCTCACAGATCGTATGATTGTCAAATAGATCTTGTACCTGGAGCACAACCACCTTGCAGCAGAATCTGTGCCCTTACGGAACCCGAAAATCTTCATTTGCGCCAGTACCTAGACCAGTACCTTGCTAATGGCTTCATTCGCCCGTCCAAATCCCCTGCATCTTCAGCTTTGTTCTTCGTACCGAAAAAGGAAGGCGACCTTAGAACATGTATAGACTACCGCGCACTGAATCAGATAACCATCAAGAATCGATACCCACTGCCTTTGATCCCAGAACTACTAGACCAGGTGAAGGACGCTTGTATATACACGAAACTAGACCTTCGGGGGGCATATCATCTGGTACGTGTCAAAGAGGGTGACAAATGGAAGACTGCTTTTCGCACCAAGTACGGACTATATGAGTACCAGGTGATGCCCTTCGGACTATGCAATGCACCAGCAGCCTTCCAGTTCTTCATGAACGATGTCCTCCGAGAGCTTATCGACGTTTGTGTCGTCATTTACATCGACGACATCTTAGTATACTCTTTATCAGAATCTGAGCATGTAAAGCACGTCCGAGCAGTCCTAGAGAAGTTATGCCAGCATAAATTATATGCTAAACTGGAAAAATGCATCTTCCACACTACGGAAGTGGAATTCCTTGGATTTATTCTGACCCCGAGAGGAATCTGGATGGATACACGAAAAGTGGATGCTATTCTTAATTGGCCTTCGCCAAGTCCAATCAAAGGAGTTCAAAGCATGCTTGGATTTGCCAATTTCTACCGCAGGTTTATCCCGGACTTCTCGCACATTGTACATCCCATCACAACACTATTGCGAAAAAACAAACGCTTTGTGTGGACAGAGGAAGCCGAGAATGCCTTCCAAGAGTTAAAAGCTAAATTCACATCTGCTCCCATATTAAGACACCCGCGCCCCGAGCTTCCCTACGTAGTGGAAACAGATGCATCCAGTTCAGCCATGGGAGCAGTCCTTTCCCAAAAGGATCCCGAAACTAACCAGCTTCACCCAGTGGCGTTTTGGTCAAGAAAATTTTCAGCCCCCGAATTAAACTATGCCATAACCGACAAGGAGCTACTGGCCATCAAGTCCGCCTTCAAGGCTTGGCGGCACTATCTACTGGGTGCCAGACATACCATCACGGTCATCACCGATCACCGCAACTTACAATACCTAAAGACAGCCAAAGCCCAATCTTCGCGCCAACTCCGTTGGGCATTGTTCTTCGCTGAGTTTGATTTTGTAATAACCTATCGACCAGGTTGTAAGAATGGTAAAGCAGACGCCTTGTCCCGGATTGGAATGGGAGAAGCAGAAATAACTTTAGAACCCGTACCCATAATTCCGGAACAGAGAATCCTTGGCCTGACTTCCATACAGACACTGGAGAACATTCAAAACAAGATCCACCAACTCTTTGATTCCGTTGCCCTACAGGACTGGGCAAAGAAAGGTCCAGAGTACTCTGTCATCGATGATTTACCTTATTACCAAGGCCGGCTATTTTTACCGCAAAAGGAACTACAGGAACTTGTCATTTCCCATTACCATGACACCTTAATAGAAGGGCATCCGGGTATTGCAAAAACCGAAGATAAAATTAGGAAGCAATTTTGGTGGCCTACCTGGCGAAAGGATGTCAAGTCATTTGTCATGTCTTGTGGCATTTGCGCACAAAATAAAGGGCAAAAGAAAAAACCTTCTGGATTATTGCAACCATTAGACATACCACCTACCCCTTGGCATACCTTGTCATTAGACTTCATCACGGATTTACCCCCGTACAAAGGTTACAATACCATTCTAGTTATAGTAGATCTTTTTTCTAAAATGGCCCACTTCATTCCTTTAAAAGGGATACCTTCAGCTTCAATCCTAGCCAAGGAATTCCTTGAATATGTTGTCCGCCTGCATGGCTTTCCTTCAGTGTTAATATCAGATCCGGGCAGTCAATTCATTTCACATTTTTGGAGGAAATGCTGCCAACTGGTACAAATCGATGTTAGGCTTTCGACCAGTCACCACCCTCAGACCGACGGTCAAACAGAGAGGACCAACCAGACTCTTGAACAGTACCTCCGTTGTATGCTACATCAGTCTGAGGGGAATTGGAAAGACATTCTGTGGATCGCAGAGTATGCGTACAATAATTCCGTACACTGAGGAACTGGACAAAGTCCTTTTTTGACCAATTATGGGCACCATCCTCGAACCTCAGATTTGGACTCACCCCAGCATTTAGAGATGCCCGCAGTGGACCATCTCCACGCTGTTATTACACAAGCCTTTAAAGAAGCAACCATCCATTTGCAAAAGGCTAAGGAAAAATACAAAAAGGATGCGGATCAGCACAGAAGTGAAGCTCCTCAATACCAAATAGAGGGCCAAGTATGGCTAGCCACTAAGCACTTACCACTCAAGGGGACTCGGACCTTTAACCCCAGGTATTTGGGACCTTTTTCTGTCAAGGCAATTATTAACCCAGTGGCCGTCAAGTTGGACCTACCTGCTCATATGCAAATCCATCCCGTTTTCCACGTGTCTCTTTTGAAGCCCGTGCAACCAGGAACAAGGCTAACCACTCCACCTGAACCTATCCTCATAGACGGGGAGCCCGAGTTCGAAGTCAAGAATATTTTGGACTCAAAAAGAGTGAGATCAAAACTCTTTTACCTAATTGACTGGAAAGGTCTTGGGAACCTAGTGACCACGTGCATGCACCTCATTTAGTGAAGAGGTTCCATCGGGAATTTCCAGACAAACCACGGCCAACGGGGGGACGACTTTAGGAGGGGCCTTGAGGGGGAGTGCTGTCATGATGCCTGCCCCCGGAAGACCAGACCAGGCCCAGCATCCCCGGAAGCAGGCATCATGCCACTTGGAGCATGCCCAAAAGCCCCAGTTAGGGGCTGTTTGGGTACAGTCCTGGCGCCTATGGCGCCAGGCTCATTATTGATAACTTACCTGAAGCAGACCATGCTGCATACTCACCTGAGGCAGACCATGCTGCATGAAGACTCAAGCCAAATGAGGCTGAGGAGGGACTATTTTACTGAAGGGACTATTTTGTTACTTGGGTGGGGCTGTGGAAGAATACTTACCTGGATCTTCTTCCAAGGCTATTTAAACCACGCCCGGACAGCCACACGTGCTTGGCATTATTCTGCTTGCTGCAGCGTAACGCTCACCGTGTTTTCTGCAGCTCCAATCTTCAGCCACGCCCGCTTCAGTCCTGGGACTCCTGAAACAAGAAGACAAAAAGGATAAAGGTTAGAACAGGAGTTTTAACTTTAATCCTTACCTGAATCCTGATCCATTTCGCCACGGAACGGAAAGACAGAAGTCTTTGAAGCATTGCTTCGCATTCCTACGGCGCCGCGCAAAACTCACCTGCTTGGCGGTACTTCAGCATTCCATCACGCTCTCTCCATCTCGCGGCCGCCCTCCGACACCTAAGGAGACAAAGACAGCAAGGTGAGCAAGGGGACTCTATAAGGCCATACAAGCTACCCCCAAGGACTTACCTGATTTACCACGGGAGGTACTCACCTCATTTCGGGTCGGCGCAGTCAACTCTTCTTCATCGCCGTACCCCGGCCCCTAACGGGAAAAATACAATAGACTTACCAGAATCTTACCGAGTGCCATTTGGAAATCTTTGAGTGGATTAATCGGCAACCTGCAAGGAATCGGACAGAGTGAAGAGCAGACCTTTGAACTCTTATGAACAATTGGACTTTAGAGTCAATACTGGAACTCACCAATTCCTCTACGCCAGTGAAGTAACTGGTCATCAACGCGCCCCTGCGGTCGACGCAGGATGGAGAGCTCATCCTTCCAAACCATCAGGTGAGACTAAGGAGGGGACATCAAGAGTGATCAGTGGGAAGACAACGGGAGTGGGGAAGGTGGGTTGACACTCAATTCCACGGGTGGTTAATTCCTCTTCTCCCTTGCAGAAGAATATTCTTGCGAGCCAGACAAACTAGGCTGACCGGGCCAGTCCAGTCAGTCATCTCGGCGCTACACGTCACGCTGGTGGAAATAACAGCGGTCCAGTTCCGGTCGACGCCCCCGTGGGAACCAGGTGAGCGTAACATATTTACTCTAAAAGACAGTAAGGTCAGAACCAAATGGTCTCTTAATGCATCACGACTGGCAATCAAGTCTCTAATTGTAAAATCCTCGAGATCCATAGCAGTAGGCCCCATGGCCTAACAAACATAATCTTTAAATTAGACATCTTACTTTGGTTAAACATCCTTTACGATCTATTGGCAAATATCTTGATAGTCAGTCACTGCGAGAGTCATGGAAGCGGTCAATTATCATTCCGATAAATAAAAAAGGAGACAGAAAAGAGCCATGCAACTACCGCCCCATAGCCCTGCTTGACTATGACAGTAAAATCTTTGCAGGACTAGTAGTTCAAGACTTAATGAACTGGGCCGACACCAAAATGATTATTGCCAAACATTAAACGGGCTTTAGAAAAGGCCAATCCACCATATTGAATGGCCTAATCATCTCCATACTTAAAGATCAAATTATTTGTTCCAAAACAAACGCCACATATATATCTTTGATTGATCTCACCAAAGCATTCGATCTGGTGAATAGAGCCAAATTATGGACCAAACAAAGTAATTGGGGCATTCGGAAGCTTGCTGGCAATCATAATCACTGTTCATAATCAAACAGCGTTTCGAGTGAGATTGAATCTTAGAGGAGATCTGTTTTCCAAAATATCCACCAGAAATAGAGTAAGAAAATGGTGTATGCTAGCTGCATACCTATTCAATCTCTACTTAGCAGATATAGCAGAATTCTTGGTAGCCCACTTGCTTGTCTGTCCTAGGATTGGCCACCATCCCGTTCATTTCCTAGCATATGCCTATGATATTGACTTAATAGACCATACTCCTATTGGTTTTAAACACCTGCTGACGGCGAAGGCAAATGATTAAGTGATCGATCCAGCTAAATCACCTATAATTAGTTTTAGTAATTGGCTAAAAAGTAGTCAATTTCATAACTAGCGCCTGAACGATCAAAGTTTACCAGTTGTGAAAAAAATCAAGTATTTGGGCTTCAATCTAAATTCTACCAACTCAATGAAAGATCTCAACGAGGAATTGGAATTAAAAACTATCTAATTCATTAGTCAACTAAAAACATTCTGAGAAGTCTCTGCAGATTATCGCTATTATTCCTAATAACATTTTATAAGGAGAACATTATACCTTCAATCATGTATGGCCTAGAACTCAATCAGAGTGCCAGCAAGATGAATTAGGCAAAGATTGCAGGTTGGATACAGAAAGAAATGCGCAATCTTCCTATGTCTCATTCCATTGCGCATTTAAAATATGAATTAGGCTTGCCCTCACTTCAATCTTATAGCCAATGGAAATTACTACTCATATATCGATCAATTCCAATCCTTCCAAACATTCACTACATGAACATTTTGGCGAGCATATGACCAAATTAAAAAGTGGGCTTTTGTCCAATTTGAAAAGCGACGCAGAGCAAATACTGCGGACCTGTGAGGTTACTAGATTGAAAATCCTGATAAAGAGAACAGATTGGATAACAAGTAGAGCACAACTATGCAAACTTAAGAGTTCACATAAACTTAGTGTCTGTGAAGAATCATGCAAATACATACTGCCATATTTGAGAAGATTTCCTAAACCTGAATGGCGTGCTGAATACTTGAGGTTCTGACTAAATCTAGTAAAAACAAACGAGACTATGAGAATTTGGAACAATCTCGAGCAAAATGCAGGGGACTGTGATTTATGTGGCGAAGGTTATGTCCAAGATAATAGACACCTCCTAATAACCTATAAAGGTACACTGACAATCAGAGAGAAATACTTTGCCAGATTTGTACACCGCATAGAGTGGATTAACACCCAGGAATTCTGGTACAGGCCTTCGGCGGGTAAGGAAATCTTTTTATCAATTGAGCTATTAAAATTGCTGAATGATTTGAAGTACATGCAAATTGCTGTATGAGGCTCCTTAGGATGACAAATTAATGGCTCACTAATGTATTTTGTCCTATAATTTGTATTAAGATGAAGCTTAGCATATCATGTCTAATATGATGACCTATTTTATCTTTTGTAATAAGTATCATTGCATTTTCTTTGCTGTTTTCTTTAAAACTAATTTCTATTGTGATTATTTAGAAACAAATCATATGATGAATTTGTGTAAAAAGTAAAGATTTGACTGTAAGTACAATAACAAAATAATTTTAAAAAAATAGGACACATAACCAGAACATGTAGACGCAATGGAGGCATGCAGCAAAAATGGCAAGCTCCAAGAGGGGGGATGTGCTATGCTCCACAATATAATACAAAACCACAGGAATATTATGCCCAAGATCACACGCATGTTCAGACAGATGTGCTGCAACCACAGCAAACGCAGTAAGCGCCATTACAAATTCAACTGCCACAAAGGCAATCACAGCAAGTGCCCCAGCAGACATAACAGGTACAAACTCAGCAAGAACAGACAGCAGGCTATGGTGCCACAATGGAAAATGACTACAGGAGTCCAGCAAGTACCTGCACCCAAATTCGGGAGTGTGACTGTGGTAGTAGGAATTCCTTTCACAGGTACGGAGGTGAACCTATATCCACAATAGGACAGCCCAGAGAGCAACCTGATGTGTTCAGTACTATCATGGACACCAGACCCCCAAGAGGAACCAAGAGTCAAGGTGACAATAGGAGGCAAGACATTTATATTTCTTGTGGACACTGGAGCAACTCGTTCCCGTGTCCACGAGGGGAAATATCCAATGTCAGGCATGGCAATGAATGTGCAGGGATTCCCTGGGGTGATGAGTTTAGTTCCTTTTACAGAGAGAACACAACATGTCTATGCCATTATTATATTCTAGGCAAACAGCAGTTAACATAGTAGAGCATGAATTAATGACGAAACTTAACATGAGGATATATTTTACTGACAAAGGAATAGTATGGTCCACTCCCGGGATACATTATATGAATATGAGAGAGTTTATATTAGCCCTTACAGCCGAGAAAGCATTACGATGTGTCCCTTTGGAACCAGACTTATTTATGTATGGACTGACTGTTTTACTATCGTTGTTACCCAGATTGATAGGTAAACTATTATGGATGATGAAGAAGGGCAGATTATCCCCTTGGAATTAGAAGCAGCAGTGGTTAGAGAGGAAAGGGTGGTTCTTTATGGGACAGATGATGAGGGAAGAGGATGGAGAACAGTGATAGCTCTCAGTGAAGGGTATGGGCTGACAGATTTGACAGACAAGGAGTTGTTTAAGGATGAGTACTCAGATGATGAATTTGTATTTTTCTTAAGTCTCAATTATTGGATAAAAGTAGGGAATGGTGAAATACCACAGAGAACAGTGTTGGTGGAAAATAAACCATTATTTTTCCAGGAAGATTTAGAGAAAGCACCAAAGATTTTATTGACCACAAGTCCATATGACGTGGGTCTATTAAAAGGAATAGGAGCAGTTAAAATCAAGCTTAAACCAGGAGCACTTTTGCCATGTGCAAAGCAATACCCCATGTCCAGAGAGACAGATGAAGGTATATTCAAGACTATTTCTGCTTTAATGAAGCAAGGAATATTGGTACCATCCGATTCTCCATGTAACCCAGCTGTGTACCCAGTGAGAAAATCAACGGGGGGGTCGTGGAGATTTACACAGGACCTTCACACTCTAAATAATATAGTCGATGCTGAGTTTCCTTTAGTGCCAAATCCTGTGACAATATTGTGCAACATCCCATCTAAGGCCAAATATTTTACAGTCATAGATTTCAAGGATGCGTTCTTTTCAGTATGCAGTGATTATATTGAATAGAAAACAACTAATGAAATTTCAATGAATGAAAAAAACTAAAACCAAAATAACGATTTTAGGGGAAAAAGCTAAAAATGGGGTTGGGAGTGGGAATATTGTTTTTGGAGGTTGTGGGAGGAACCCCCTAAACCCCCCCCAAAACAACGAAAAAGAAATTAGTTATTTTGTTTTTTGTTGTTTTTGACATCGTTGACATTTTATTAGTTGTTTTTTTTTATTCAATGAAATCACATGTAACCCTTTTCAATTCCCCTCCAGGAAGACTCACATGATTTTACTTCTGTTTCATATAAAACAAGTCTACCTGAAACAAACATGTTTGACCCAGGGGTACTGTGAGTTTCCTTCAATCTTTAAAAGAGTCCTTCAGATGGACCTAGGCAATGTTCAGGTCGAAGGTGCAATGGTTCAATATGTGGATGACATTTTCGTGTGCAGTAAGACAAAAGAAAGATGTAGAGAAGATTCAATTAAGCTTATGACTATTCTCTCAGAGGAAGGATATAAGGTGGACAAAGAGAAACTACAATACTGTCAGGAAGAAGTCTTGTGTATAGGACAGTTGATGTCTCATAAGGGGAGGGAAGAGGGAGCCTGAAAGAGCAGAAGCAATTATGAAGACCTTAGAACCTAAAATAGTGAGAGAAATGCAACCATTTTTAGGCCTATGTAATTATTGCAGGGCCTGGGTTTTCAATTACAGTACATATATTCAACCACCTTTAAAAGGGCTTAAAGAAGCACAGGTAGGCACGAGTAAAATAATATGGACAGATGAAATGACTGAAGCATTTGAGGAATTATAAAAGGCGATCAGAAAAGACCCTGTGTTGGGAATTCCAGATTATCATGAAGAATTCTACTAATTTTCCCATTCAAATGGAGAAGTCATATCAGCAGTTCTTACACAGAAAATGACATTACAACATGGACACATACCATTAGACCATTAGAGTGGGATTTTAGATCCAGTTATGAAAGGGCATTATCCTTGTGAGCAGTCTGTAGCTGCTGCTGCATTCGCAATTGAAAAAGCTTCAAGTATAACAATGGGGTGTTCCGTAAAATTATTTGTTGGGCATGCACTATTTGTGATTTTAGAGAAACACAAAAGTACATTGACCACACAAAGATCATCAGGATATGAGGTAATAATCTCGAATCCTGCGATTAAAATTGTCAGATGTAAGACAGTGGGCCTCATTACAAGTTTGCCAGTCCGGGAACTACGGTACCAGTAAGCTTGCTGGTACTTTAGTTACCGGACCGGAAAACTATGAGTTCTACTTGCGGGTGCCTTCCTGCCCCCCCAGGACTGGCCTGGCAGGCGTACCTAAATGGGAATGGAGAAGAATATTTTCCGGCACCCATGAATGAGCAATTACTGGGTTCGGCTGGGCCGTAAAGTCCTGGTAAATGCCCATTCGCGGGTGCCGGTAAAATTTGCAGGTTTTGCGGCAGCCTGACGGTTTTACCAGCAAGGCTACCGCCAAACTTGTAATGAGGCCCAGTGAACCTAGCAACATTCATAGCTGGACCAGTAGGGGAGGATGATTATGTACATGATTGCACAACGTATACCGAAAACTATAACGAAATTCCGCAAGCTAGAGCGAATGCCCTCGGGAGGGAGGAAGTTGTTTTTATTCATGGTTCTTCAAAAATGTACCAAACGACAGGCAAAAAGCATACTGGATCAGTGGTACTAAAGCTGAACCGAGAGGGTGAATTTGAAGTAGTAACAAGCATGAGATTTCCTTTGCATTGCTCGG
This sequence comes from Ambystoma mexicanum, assembly GCF_040938575.1. NCBI lineage: Eukaryota > Metazoa > Chordata > Amphibia > Caudata > Ambystomatidae > Ambystoma > Ambystoma mexicanum. The sequence goes on along the minus strand of NC_090923.1, from coordinate 544,691,238 downwards.
CATAGGCTGCAGAATTAGTGGCGCTTATCGCAGCGCTTCTGAGATTCGAAGATGAGGAAGTGATGATGTACTCTGACTCCGCCTATGTGACGTCAACCGTGAACACAGGTCTATCACACTGGAAAAGAAGGGACTTCCTCCATGCAGACGACACACCAGTGCAACATGCAGCCCTATTAGATAAACCTATTGAAATACTAGCATTCCCATTGACTCTAGCTTTCGTAAAATGCGCAGCACATTCTAAAAGGAAAGATTTAATTTCTCTAGGAAACGAAGCTACAGATTTAGAAGCCAACTGTTTCTAATTTTGAAATAGATGGTGTTAAACAAATGACAGGACGATGCATCTTGGTAAAGGAGGGCTTTAATATGCTGTATATTGTCCAGTTAATTGAGATACACGGGAGCGTGCACCACAAGAAGAGAAGGATTTAAGGAAGAAAGGGGGTATTCTTGATCCCCGACTGAGGCAATTTGGAGACAGAATAGCACTGGAAAGCCAGTTATGCCTCTAGCATTATCGAGGGTAGTGCTGGAGCAGCTCCACTACCCCACGCCTGTTATTCAAGAGAGTCTAGCTGCTACAATAGCAGAAGAGTGGTTTTTGCCAAATCAGTTAGAGCATGTGGCACAGTTTATTGTAAATTGCATTGTGTGCCAGAAGTCTACTGCAGGGAACATTTTCAGAACAGTGAGAGGAGCAATTCCTAGGCCTATTAGCCCATTTCAGCAACTGCATATAGATTACGTGGACATGCTGCAGACATGCAACAGTTACAGATATATGCTGGTCGTGGTATGTCCTTTTTCTAGATGGATTGAGGCCAGTCCAGGTACACATCCTGACGCCACGTGCACTGCCATGTTCTTTGTGCATGAAGTGTTCCCAAGATGGGGTGTGTGTGTGAGGTTTTGAGGTCTGACAATGGACCGCTTTTTGTAAATGAGCTGTTCTAAGAAATAGTTCTTCTATTAGGCATTAAGCAGATGTTTTCTTCTGTGTATCACCAACAGGTGAATGGCGTTTGTGAGAGAATAAATGAACTATTGAAGGAAAGGATTGCAAAAATAAAAATAACTTTGAAGAAGGGATGGCTACATTTGCCTACTCCATGCCTTATACGCCCTAAGAAATCAGCCTGGCTCAGCTCACCATCTAACTCCTAATGAGTTGGTGACTGGACACCACCTGAGAACCCCTCTTGCTCCCCCAACTAGGTTAGACACTGATGCCCATAGTGTAGCGAAGACACCAGGTGACGAGATGCATGATTACCTAACAACAATGACTGAAAGTATTTCTTTCATGTCTCAACAGGTCAAGAATCAAAAGGAGGGGTCAAAGAGAAGCAACAAAGACGATCAACCCATTGAAGCAGAGGATTTGTTAAAACAACCAATTCTATACCCAGGTTACCAGGTGCTGCTATGAAGGTTGGTACGCACTTGAAGTACTACCGGCTTTGAAGGTCTGTACGACAGGGAAGAAATCAGACCCACAGCAGCCAAGTTAAAAGGACAGAGATCCCGGCTTCATTTGCATGATATCAAGCCATATAAAGGAGATACCATGACCCCTCCTGCAACAATTGACTGTGAAGCAAGAGAAGAAGGTCCAGGTATGCAGACTTGTTCTGTGGCCAAGAGTAAAGACAAAGAAAATGAAGAACACAGCAGCACCTTAGACTAAAGGCCAACTTTTTTAAACATTTGACAAAGAGTAATCAGACTTGCAGTTATTCTGGAACTTTTTTTTAGAAGGGCTAAAGGAGCAATGCAGTGAATTACCAGAGCAGAAAGAAGAAGTGCACATTTCCTATTTATGTTACACACGTTCTTGTATGCTGATTTTACTTCATATTACAGTGTTATCCAGCTCTAATAAGAAGATACATCAACGTTGTATCATTTCTATGAAATCCAAAGAACAATCATATTATTTTTGAATAATTATAGCATTCATCTTGCAGTTCTTGATATAAAGGTGGGATTCAGAGAGATTTACAGAGTTACATATTAAAAGTCTGAGCAAAAAAGAGGAGGTTTCAGAATATAAGAGGCTCTTTGCCATTAAGACAATCAATGTGCTTCCATGGAATAATAATTGTGGTGTCATTCTGCATTATGATTTGTGTTTTCCTCCTGATTGTTATGACATTTAGACATATTATAAGAAATAATACAGATATGGTGGGTGACAATGGAACATTTACTATATTGCCCCTGATGCAATCACAAACAGCATTCTTTTTTTTTTATCTTACTAGGCATGGATTTTGATTTCAAATGGATCATGGGGAAGATAATGAAGATATAAATATGTATTGGATAATTTGGCTCATTTAAAGAATGACCTATGGTATTAGTACATGAAGACCGCCAGATGACAGCTGCTATGTGCATTCCCTTATACCCTATGCTTTGGGAACCACTCAAATATTCACAGCAACAGAAATATTAGTTAAAAAGGCACATTGCCTGCCACACCTTGAACATTGCCTAACCAGAGGACATTTCCAAGGCAGAACAGCATCCATAGTGTGGGTGAATAAAGTGACATCTCAAAGAGAAGACAATTATGTACAAGACATAAAGTCACGAGAAAAGCCAGAAACAATGCATCAGATAATAAAGTATGACCAGCCTGGAATAAATGGAGCAGGAATCAAGATTGAAGAATATAAGATGTTACATTGCAAGGATAAGAATGATGAGGAACTACGAGAATGCTGGGAAAGATGTCCGCTACAAATTAAATGAACAGTGCTTACTCCAGAAAGATGGGCTGATGGATTAGTTGTTTGCAAAGCACCAGCATTAAACGGACAATGCGAAGTAGTTGTGGCAAATACAGAAATGGAGTGCAAAAACGAATGTTGTATGATTGTAAGATTGTTGACATGGGTCGAGGATGAGGGAGGACCATTGCAGATACTACACCTGAAGGATGCGTCTTTATGCTTCTGAAATAATGGCACGTGAAAGTTGGAGAAAATCGCAAGTGTGGCCAAGTTTTTGATGCACCAGGCATGAGGGAAGGAACCACAGTCCTGATGGACCATTACTGGGCCTGTGGATCTAGAGAATATATAACAGTGTCACCAAAATGGGGAGGAGTTTAATCATTGGTACTGATAAACATACTAGCCTTAGTAGTACCACAAAGGGACCTGCAGATTACAGACTCCTTGAAAAATGGGCACGCACATGAGAAATAAAAGATCGTTTCATCGAAGCAGACATAGGAGAGATAATTGTTTCTCAGCAAAATCAATAGAAGCCTATTATGACATTCCAGATGAACATAAGTTGTTCAGCAGAACAGCAGAGATATTCACAGCTATATTCCAGCCAGGAATTCAGACTACAGTAAACACCAAGTGGTTACAGATAACCAGATAGGAGCTGCTACAAAAGATCAATGCGATAATAAAAGGATTTAATGCGATCAGAGAAGAGTTCAGGGCAATTAGGCTCATGGCCCTTAAGGAAAACAGGTATGTCCTGAACTTAATTTCATCAATGGAAGGAGGCATGTGTGCCAACATCGGGCCTTCTTGCTTTACATGTATACCTGCCCATGATGAAGAGAATGGGACTTTGACAGAAGCAATAACGATGTTGTCAACCTTCCATACAGAAATGGTGGATGAAGTAGCCAATACCGAGGATGACGGCTGGGTTTTGTCTCTGTTATCATGGATTTCAAATTGGTTGGCAAATGCCTTCAACTTACTTGGAGCAGCACTAGTGTTGTTATTGCTAGGATTTTGTCTCATAGGGATCATCCTCGGACAATGCCAGAAGACAGCCAAGAAAGCTATTGGAATGAATATTGTGATTGATATAGATGCTGGAAGTGATGAGCAGATGCAAAATGAAGAATGTGCCCATGAGAATATAAAGAAAAGCACCCTTGCACCTTCAGGAACGAAGTTCTATTAAGGATCATAAAAATTATGCAGGACGATGGATATTCTGTCCACATCAGGAGATTGCTGCCACATGTCCTGGGGTGTGGATGAACATATAAAGAATGGTAGGTCACCTGAGGGGGTGACAAAGATATGGGTCCCAAAGAAACAACAGTATGCAGAGATGATTGTAACGCTCACCTGATTCTCGCAGAGGCGCCGGTCTTGACTGGGCGACTACTGTATCTTCAAAGGTGATGTGTAGCACCCGGTTGGCTCTTTGGGCTGGACCTCTGTGCACTGTATGCCTGACGTGTAGAGTAAGATGTCTGCAGATAGAAAATATGGGGTTAATGAACTGGGGTTATTGGGGTGTCCCTATCTCTTTCCTCTTCTCCTCTCCTGTAGACCCCCAAAGGTTAACGCTCTCACCTTAGGTAAGTGAATGCCAAGCTCTCCATCTGCCTCGAGGCAGGGTGCTGTAACCAGTTTCTTCACTGGATAGGTAGCGCAGGCCTCTTGACTTCAGAGGACTGCTGTCCGTCGTTTACTGCACAAACGGTAAGTTTCGAGTCATTCAAATGTCTTTAAAGTCTTTAGTAATGATGTCTCTTGTTTTGCAGGGTTCCGGCGATGGCGGATGACGGGCTGAAGTGAGTTGAAGATGGAGCCCGTGTGATGAATAGAAGCGCCTGGAAGCACGTAAGTAAGCGCTTGTTGCCTGCTTCACTATGCGCTCTAACTGTCTTTTTATTTTGCAGGTACGAGTTCGGAGCGGCTGCAGGGTGCCGGAATACCCACTGGATTAGATGTGGAAAGGAGTAATGGCACGTGAGTATTAAAGTTCCCCAATGTCTTTAAACGCACCTTGTTTTGTCTTTCAGATGCGGGATGCAGCGCCGAAGGGGAGCGTGGGAAGAGTTGGTAAACTTTTGTCTTTCAGATGCCGGAATGCTAACCTGTTCTTTCTTGTCTTTATAGGTGTTGCTGAAGACTGGATTCAGGATGGTAAGCCTTTGCCTTTCAGATGCCGGAATGCTAACCTGTTCTTTCTTGTCTTTATAGGTGTTGCTGAAGACTGGATTCAGGATGGTAAGCCTTTTTCCTTAGGCCCAGGACCGGATGCAGAAGACACGATGAGCGTTCTGCTGCAGAGGTTGCAGAATAACGCAAAGCAAGATTCATCCACCGGGTGTGGTTTAAATAGCCTCCTGTAGTGCTTAGGTGTCTCCTTCCACAGCCCCGCCTAAGTAAGAAAAGAGTTCCTGGTAAGAAAAGAGTTCCTGCCTTCCAGAAGAGTTCCAGTGTTCTGAATCTAGGGAGTGGCTCCAGCCCCACCCAACAGGAAAAGTAGTTCCAAACAGAAGAGGATCAGAGGCTCAACTGGCAGGCAAGTAAGCAGCATGGTCTGCTGAAGGTAAGTCCACCCAAGCATCATGAGCCCGGCGCTTCCAGCGCTGGGACTGGGCATCTTTATGAGCCTGGTGCCACTGGCGCCAGGACTGGGTCCAAAAGGTCCCAATTGGGACTGGTTGGCACTCGGAACCTGGGTTATGGATCTGCTTCCAAGGGAGTTGGGAAAACCCTGACCTTTTGGAAGCAGAGATCATGACAATGATAAAGGAGAATCAAGAGAAGAATGTGGTTGAGGACTCGACCAGAGGGGGGAATGTAGAGGAGTAGTTGGATGCATTATTGCTAGCTCCTGCCCCCACACCACTGTCATATTGGAACAATAGGAGAAGAGCTCTGTATGGGACCCCAGGTGTTGTTCCTATACTGCATTGAGTATATGAGAGATGATATGCACTCAGCCAGCCATACCAAATGTACCCTCACACTGAAAGTGTGGAAGGACGCCTTGTGGAAGAATGTCAGCATGCAACATTGGACATCATGGACCGCTGAGTGGAACCTGATGCAGGCAGAGTGAGGCCATATAGCAAATATACAGAGCCATACTGAAACAATATGAAAATACTTAAGATAGACAATGTAAGTGAAGTGACAAGAGAAACATGTACGAAATGATCAAGTAATCATGAATGGAAAGAAGACAAAGTAACTTGCTGACCAATAAGTGTAAATATGCAGTAACGCAAGGTAGAAAAGAGATATAGAAGCTTGTTATAGAGGAATATATAACATGGCTAGGACAGCCGTAATTGGAAAAATGACGCTGGCTTGTGTCAAGATTCAAATCATCTACCTCAGAAACCGATCAGGGTTGAAGAGTCAGGAGACGCTGGAAGAACAGCTTTGTCTGCAAAACTAAGAACATTCTATGTTGGCTTGGGATGAAGGATGCTATTTTTAAGGAATAGCTGCAAAGCACGAAGGGAGGCAGACAGATAAGCCATGGATGAGAAATATTTCTCTTATTTTAAAGAAGAAGAAAACATCTGAAGGAGCCAGGTATTGGACAATTTAAAGTGTATAAAGTCTATACAAGATGGAGTGAGCAAGTCTCCAGAGGCCAAAAAGAGCAATGACACTCAGTATAATTAAATCAAATATAAGTAAATAAGAGGTCAAAATGGACACATTTGTGGTCTCTGCACATGATAGAAGTTGAAAACAAGGGCTATTCATTAAGCCTCGGATGAAGTTAGTGATGTGCTTACACTACCTTAAATGTCCCAGAACAGAGAGCAGGCTACAAGGTCAACTACAGACGGAAAACGCTGCCTCATAGCCTGACTAATGAGAGATGATGGACTAATTGGGAAAGTGGGGAATAATCTGACGTGACTCAAGCACCTGTGTTTCGTTTCGCTTACCTGCTGCTACCTGAGCTGAAAGCCCAAGGTTGGGTGAGAATGCCAACCAACCAGTGGGTCTATAGGGCCACCTGCTATGCAATGTTGCATAGACCAATACGCTGCCATTTAGTTTGCTATAATCAGTATTATAACATATTTAGAGGTAGTTTGAGGCGTGCTGCACAGATAAGAGGCAGCCAATGAAGTACTCCTATGCATTCTATAAGTAGATATGTTCCCCTAACCAATCCCTCCCACTAATATGTTTTCCAGTTTGCCATGTAGGATGACTAGATGATGCATATTGGGGTATAAGACCTCTGTGAAATCAAATTCGTTTGTGAGTGTGCAAGTATTAGTCCGATGTCTGCCAGTTGACCCTGCTTTATCATACTGAAGATAAAGTAGTATTAAGTAGTACTTTGCCATATTCTTTGAGTCTGTCTGGTTATTTGGTCTGGGATCTTTTTTTATAATTCCATGTAGCACAAGAAATGCTTCAAGGTGCTAGAGCACAGTTGCCTCCCATGACACTCACCCCTGATAAGAGCCACCGTCCCGTTCGGGACGGCATTACTTCAGGGCATGGGAACACCGTAACAATGACTTGGCGGCACTGCTTGTGCTGGGGCACTAGGTGGGGTGGGCAGCTGCACCTGTGGGGGCCATGGCGGTAGCTGTGTGTATGCTTGATGTATCTTGTACAGTATGGATGTGGGCATTGAGGGCACAGGGAATTGTTGCTGTTGTGCAGGGCCTGTTGGGGTGTATGAATTACATCCTAATCCCATTCTGTTTCTGCAGTCCCTCACAAAGTGACCCCACTTCCTGCATCCCCAGTATTGCATTGGTCCTGCTCCCCCTCTCGGTCCTATCCCTCCAAATCCACCTCTGCCCCCTCTACCCCTTTGAAACACCCCTCTTCCATGCTGCGGATCTCCTTGGCACCACTCAGAATCCTGGGGCTGAGGCCACTGCTCTTTTGCCCTTTTTCCTCTGCCTGGCAAATCGCTGCTATCCTTGCGTCTGTTCATGCTACCGCCTGCTCTGCTACCTCCGTTTGGGTGACTGCTGCTACAGCCCCTTCAACTGCTATTTTAGCTAATTTCTTCTGTAACAGTTTTGCTTCCTCAGTCTGCATCCTTTGTGCCGCTTTCCTTTCCCTCTCTTTGATTTGTTTACAGTGGTGTATAATTATAGCCTGTATCTCAGCCCACCCTTTCACTTCTCTGCCCACAATCTTCCCGAGCGCTTTCTGTACCTCCTTGGGCAGTCCCCTTTTGATGTCAAAATAGAAAAGCGGAAACTGATCGGTACCCCTGGTGCCCCGTCTCAGCCCTCCACATCTCCTGTATCTTCAAAATGTACTGAGCGGGGCTTCTTCATCCCCCATTGTGTATTGCATAATGGACTGTAAATCTGGCGTGTCTGGGTACTCCCACCCCAGTGCATCCCACACCTGTGCTCTGATATTATTGAAAGGTGCGCCATCATGTGAGTCATCATCTACTTCCACTCCCGATATCCACTCTTAACCCAAACATCTCCCACCTGGTCCCCCATGATTGCTACAAGCAAACTTTGTATGTCTCCCATGGCTAAAGGGATCCCAGCTGTTTGTTTTTCAAAAGCATATATCCATTTCCCAGCAGTGAGAGGCAGGAGCGCTTTTATCAGATTGTTCTTATCCATCTGAGCCCAGGGCACATACTAGGCTCTCCCTGGGCCTCTATGCAGTAATGGCAACTGCATGCCCATTCCCCTTCTGCCTTCCGGCTGCCACTTCCCTTTTTCCTCGCTACTGCTACCTGCCCAAATCTATTCCTTAGTTGCTCGCCCCACAAGCTCTCTACCCCTGGGAAAACTGCTGGCGCCTACTCCTCATCCTCTAATTCATCCATTGTGTCCCATTCCTCCTCCTGCAAATCTCTCTTTGGATCTCCGTCCGACCCCAGCGTCCCATAACCTGCGCTCTGCCCCAGTGCTGTCCAGTACGAACAAAATATCTCCGACCCTCCACTCGTCTAATCCACACCCCAATTTACCCCCTTCTTCCCAGAGGGCCCTCAACCATGCCAATTCTGTCTGCACTGCCCATAATGCCTCTTCAAAATCCTTCTGGGGTTTTCAACCCAGTGGTACTGTAGTGTTAGTGTTCGTTTGATATGGGGGCAGTTTAATGGATGGGGGAGGTGCTGTGGCGGGCGAGGGCACATATGTGAGGTTTGTTTATCCTGTGGTGGGAAGAGCCTGGTACAGCCCTAAGGTTTATTCTCAAAAAAGAAAAGTTCACGATAGCAAAGAACTCTGCTGCCACAGAGCGCTCTGGCGGAGACAGCATGAGCAACAAGTTATAAAGTCACACAGTCTCATGATTGATGTACGTTACATAGGTTACAGATCCTGGTGGCTGGTTGGTGAGACCCTATACATGTGCCGCCTGCTCTATAAAGGATGCCAGGTCATTGGTCCCAGCTCCTTCTGTCCATCTTCTACAACTTGGGGCTCTTCATTGCACGTCATCAGGTGTTGGGCTCCTAATTGGCAATTATGCCACAAATCATTGCATTCCCTATATGTGACCTAATGTGCATTTGGTACTGCAGTCCTGGGCACAGAGGATGCTTTCAAGGTCACATTGACTTGCAAAACCCAGCTCGATTGCAGACGCGTCGGCACCTTTCCAAATATTCCCACCCTGGTTTTAGATTTGTTACTTTTTCTCCATGGCACCTCGCAGCACAAATCACAGGGTTCCAGGATATGTGAACCCGCCCAGGACCATGCAGTTTGATGGAGGGACACAGGGCATGCTGTTTAGTGGTGGGTGGGATGACCTGCAGTTTGGTGGGGGGCTCAAGGCACATGGGATATGCCATATGGTGGGTAAGGGGGTTAGAGCAGGACCATTGCCATGCAGTTTGGTGGGGGAACAGGGGAAACCAGGGCCATGCTATTGATGGGAAAAAGAATGGGCGGACCAGGGCCATGCATTGTATACAAATTGTGGTTGAAAAGGGCTCCTGCACCCCCCAACCTGACTACTGCCCATCCCATAACACATTTACTTTTCAGACCACCATGGGCAGCATGTAGAGTACATTCGGCCCTCTGACAAAATCAGTTGTGGACCTGGTCTAGAGGGTTAGTCAGAACTATGCTCGATGTTAAGATTAATTCTAAATCTTTCAGTCCACAACTCTTTTGTTTTGATATTTGTCTGATCCACACTATTTACTTTAAAATACAGATGGGTCTCATCTGTATATTAATGATAAGGTAAACCATATTTAACAAAGACTGACATCAGAGGTTGAATATATATATATATATATATTAAAAAGGTAGGGTGATAGTGAAGAGCCCTGAGAAACTTTGCGGACATAAAAGCACAGCATCCCCTTTTGAGATCTCCCTTTTAAAATTAGAAAACATTCAGTGCATAGCCAGAAATTGACAAGGCAAAAGAGATTGGTTCACTGTAGCAAATGCTGCCAAGTGTTGAGCATAACCAATAATGTGAAATTCCACTCAACAACAAATGAGAGAATATCATCCCAACTCATCAATGAAGTGGTTTCAGTTGCATGTTTTGGTTGAAAGCCTGACTGGCGCTCATCTAGAATTAAGCTTGTTTGCACGCAATGCTATAATTGAGCAGTTATCGCCCACTCAAGAATTCTTTTAGACCTGGGAAGACCAGCAACCAGGTGGTCATTTGCAGGTATTGAGAGGTCAAGCAAAGGAGGGGGTCACCATTGATTCCTTCAAGGGATCAATGCATATACCTTCAAACAAAGATTTATTGATGAAGTCAATCATAAAGCCAACAACTGACTCTGTGAAATACTTTGCAAGTAAGACATCCATAGGTCGAGATGTGGGACATAGAATTTTTAGCATAAGATGAATGTCTGAAGAGGTTACTGAATTAAAATTGAAGAGTACGGAGGGACGGATAAGGGTTGAAGTATCAAACATTCATATCACTTTCTTTTGGTTCAAGATTTATGTTTGAATATGTATGATCAGAAGGAAAGAAAGAAAGAAAGACAGAAAGAAAACAGGAAAGAAGGAAAGGAAGAAAGAAAGGAAGAAAGAAAGAGTTAACTTCTTGCATTGTTCCTTAGATAACATTAGGGACATTTGACCCCAACTAGGTTTTAAAAAAGATTGGACAACATGAAATAATATCCTAGGTTTATTTTCAGCATTACTAACATGATTCTCAAGAAAGGACTTTTTCCCCACATAGATTTCTTGTAAGATCAGCAGATGTCCTCAACAATCACTAATAGGTCAGCAGTTTTAGTTTTCTTCGAAAGTCTTTCTGCCTTATTTGGGTTGCTTTTAACCTGCCTTAGATGATGTGTCAAAAAGATGTTGATAAAGAATCGTAAAAACCCAACAGGGTGTGTAACGTTTTATTTTAATATCATGTAATGATTCCTGAAGTTGGGATGACAGAAAATTACTTTTCTTTCTAGTCACTAATTCAGGTAGCACAGAATTCATATCTTTTTATAACATTAGATAATTAATGCAAACACATCTAATATAAAATGATCTGTCCAAACTACCTTTACAGTGCATCAAATTTAAGGATTAGGTCTCTAAATAAAATCTGAACTAATCATTGACCTTCAACCTGTGAGGCATCATCTGGGAGTCGGAGAGTCGGGTGATACCATGTGAAACAACAGGTATTTAAAATGGGTAGCCTCTGAGGTATCATAGCAGTCAGTCCAGAGAGTCAAATCTCACAGGAAAAGGAAATGTTTAAAGTTTAAGGCGTCCACACTGAGAAAGGTATCAAGACCCTCAAAAACAGTTTAGATGTGGCTGTAGTCCCATAGCAAAGTACATTTTCATTTGTACCAGGCTGTGATTATCCAGAGCATAGTTTACTAGCATAACATCAGTGAACTTCTCCCAAGAAGGAGAGGCAAGTACAGTTAGATTAAGGGCCTCATTACACGGATGGCGGTAAGGGTTTACCGGTACTGGTATTCTACCGGTAGCGGTAAATCCTTACCGCCTTACTATGAGGTCCCTTTGCGGTTTGGGGAATTTAATGCCTGCTTTTTGCAGGCGTTAAAAATCCAACCCGCAAAGAGACCAGGGAGCTAATTACGGTACCGCAATTTGCGGTACCGTAATTAGCGCCTTCCCCATTCCCATAGAGCCCTATGGGGCAAAAATGGGAATGGGGAAGGGCAATGGTGGAAGGGGGAATTACTGCCCCACCAACCTTGGAATAGGGCGGTAATTCCCCTTTCCACCAAGGCGGTGCCGGTATTTTACCGGCATGAACCATGGCGCTAATAGCGCCATGGTTCACTGCCATCCGTGTAATGAGGCCCTAAAAGTTTTTATGTGCATAAGAGGGCGCTTTAATGGTGAAGATATAGCTATTTACATCCAGGTTCAGTGATTTAGCTGGACCATTGATGTTGTTCACAGCAATGTTATGCCCGGTGGGAGAGGGAATGCTTCCCATGCCATTATTTAGAGAGAGTAGCTGTGCCCTGATAAATTGAGCCATATATTTAGTAGCAAGGTGTCATGCGTGATGTGTCATGAATATACTAGTCAGATATAAGTAAATGCTAAATACTAATACTACACACATCAATGTACAGTGCTTACCCTGAGAGCCAGATGAAGAATGGACGACACACAGCAATCCCAGACATCTGTCCAAAGCAGGTTAAAGAGGCCCAACAGGCTACATGCCAGCCCTTTTAACAGATGCAAGTCTATTAAGCCTGTGGGTCACAGGCAGATAAGGTCACAGATGACTAGGAACAGGCTGGGAAAGGAAATGCATGTAGTAAGAAGCTTTCAACCAAGCAGCAAAGAGGTTTGTCACAAAGGCAAAGATAATGTGGTACCACAAGTATTACATCTTCAGGGAAGGTATGAGAAAAAGGTTGGAGACATTTCTTTTTTTTTAAAACTTTGTTTATTAGTGGTCTCAAAGAGATACATAGCACCTGCTCATATCGCACCTTATACAATTGGAAAATATACATTTTGCAGTCATTGTATTCATATATAATCATACAGTTTCATCATCATCAGAGGTCACATTACACAGGTAGACTCTGAATGGGCCCCAGATGTCTTTGGGTCTGCAGGTCGAGGTTCGGGCCAGGAAATATTGCTCTTCAGTTTCGTTTACATGCATTAATTCACGAAGAAATTGGTTCATGCACGGTGGACTTGCACGCTTCCATTTTTGTAGGATGCATTTTTGGCCACCGCACAAGCAATGTTGAATAGTCTTCTAGTCCTCTCAGAACATTTGCCTATGTCTCCAAATAGATATTTTTGGGGCCTCCGGTCAGGAGGGATCTCTGTCATTTCCTCCAGCATCAAAGCCACTTCTTTCCAGAAGCCTGCCACCACCCTGCATTCCCAGTACATATGCCAATCTCTTGCCTGTGGCTTCCCGCATTTAGGGTATGCATCAGAGATCTCTGGAGTGAACTTTGCTATTTTAGCTGGTGTGTAGTGTAGCCTGTTCAATATTTTAAATTGGATTAGCCTCAGTCCTGCATTTAGAGACACCTTCTTAGTGAGTGAGCAATACCTAGATCATTTCTTCTCCCCAATGGGCTCCTGCAAATCCTTTTCCCATTTCTCTTTAATTTCATTAGCTGTGGGGGTATGTGCCTGTACTGCTGAATACAGTCTGGAGATTCCCAGGCCCTCATTAGCGGTTACCAACTGTACACATGGGTGTGGCTGCGGCTCATCTGGGAACAACGGCCATTTTTTCTGAAATGCCAATCTCATACGGTTGTATTGGAGTGTCATAAGTGGCCCGCCTCCTAGTGCCCTGAGTAGCTCCCGTAGGGTTGCAAATTTCCCATTTATGAACATGTCCCCTATTTTCATTTCGTTATTCGGGTCCCAGGACTCCTGTATAGTGGTGTCATGCATGGGGGGTATACCCGGGAAATTCTATAGAGGTATTTCTGGGTTATAGGGCGTCATCAATTGTAATCTTTTGTATATAGCCTCCCATGCCCTGACCGTACAACTGACCGGGTTGTATTCACATGTGTCTTTGTATTGCGAGTCGAATATAACTGATCGTATATTCGTGGGGTGTGAGGTATATTCCTCTATCCATCATGGGGTACCTCATGTGCGGTGTCATACCAATATTTTGCAAATTGTGCTTGTGCAACATAGTAGTAGAGCTCAAAGTCGGGGGCCGCTATACCGCCAGTGGAATATGATTCCGTCTTCTTTTCCCAGCTTATCGTAGCAGTCTATCCGTTCCAAAGGACCGTCCCTACCATGGATTGGATTTTAGTGAAAAACGCCCTGCCCGGCCATGTGGGGATATTGACAAAAATATAGAGCAGCTTGGGCAAAATTATCATTTTAAGGACAGCGACCCTGCCGTATAACGATATCGGAAGACGCCCCCACATCTGAAGCTTTGTGTTAATGGTCTGTAGCGTGGCCTCATAATTGTCAGAGTATAGTGTGAGCCTATTCCCGGACACAAGCACCCCTAATTATCTAATGTGATGTTCGGACCATTTGAGTCCGTTTAGAGCGTCAGGGCATTTAGTGGCTGGTGTGAGCGGGAATATCTCCGACTTGGCCTTGTTTACTGTGTACCCCGAATAGGATGCAAAGTCTTGTATTTCCGCCATTATGGGTGTTATATTTGTCTCCGGTTCCCGGATATATAACAATGTGTCATCGGCGTATAGTGATATCAACTGGGCATACCCCTTCATTGTGATGCCTTTGTCAGCGTGTCGTAGTCTCACCGCAGCTGCCATTGGCTCTATAGTTAATGCAAATAGCAGAGGCAAGAACGGGCACCCCTGCCTGGTACCTTTACCCAACAAAAACAGTTTGGAGATGGATCTCTTGGTTAGAACCCGAGCTCCAGCTTCAGTATATAATAGCTTAACGTATCTAATGAAATTGGGACCCATCCCGAATGCCTCCAGAACCGCTAAGAGATAAACCCAGGAAACCGAATCAAAGGCCTTCTCAGCATCAAGGGATATGGCTGCTGCACTCCTTTCCGGGTCTATCTGTGCCATTATGCCAAACAGCCTACGGAGGTTCAGAACAGTGGACCTCATCGGAATAAACCCGTTTTGATCAGGATGAACCAGGCCAGGGACTGCCGGCAAGAGTCTATTAGCCATAACCTTCGCAAATATCTTGGCGTCAGTGTTTATAAGTGACAGGGGCCTATAGGAAGATAGCTCCAGTGGTGGTCGCCGTGGCTTTGGGAGCACCGTGATCACCGCCTCGCTCATGGAAGGGGGTAGTATGTTGCATTCGAGGGACTCCTCCCACACCAGCATCAACATCAGAACAATCTCTTCACAGAACTCTTTATAAAATTCAGCCCCTATCCCGTCTGACCCGGGTGCCCTACCCGATGCCAATGCTTTTATTGCCTCTGTGATCACCTCAGCGGATATTGGCTGGTCCATCGCCAAGCGGTCCTCCTCCGAGAGTTTGGGGAGGGCGAGAGTCGCAAGGTAGGTTTGGATGTCAGCGAGGGATTTCTTGTCTTGATTAGAGTATAGTTTTTATAGAATTTGAAAAATTCATTGTTTATTTCCTCCTCCCTCAAGAGTACCTCCCCCTGTGGTGTACATATACTAGTGATCTGGTTGGGCTGTTTGTCTTGTTTGAGTAGATTGGATAGTGTTCTGCCAGCTTTATTCCCCTCCCCATATCTGCGTGCCCGCGTGGGGGCTGCTACATGCTGCATCTCTCTGGCAGTCAATTCATCAAATTCCTGTAGGTGTGTGTGTATGTCCGCAAGTAGCTCCCTATTCTGTGTGCGGGTATAGTCTTCCTCCAGTTTATCCAATGTACTTTCAGTGTTTACTAGTTCAGCGCGTGCACTCTTCAACATCCCCACAGACTTAGACAACAGCTCTCCCCTAGCCCACACCTTGAAGGATTCCCAAACTGTGGAGTATTTTCTACCGTGCCCAAGTTATTGGTGAAGAACTCTGCTATTTCAACATGTAGTGTTTCTACCACCCCGGGTTCTCCCAAAATCCCACTCGCCATTCTCCATCTTCTCAAGGGACAGGGAGCATCTTGGAGCTGTAACTCCAACATCACGGGGGAGTGATCTGAGAATGTGCGGGGTAAAATTTCACAGTTCTGCAACATGTTAGACATAGCCGATGCAACAAACCAATAGTCAATTCTGGATTCAGAGTCATGAACCGTAGAGTAGTATGTATATCTTCTGTTCCGAGGGTGCAATTCTCTCCACGCATCCATTAATGACAGTTGCGAAAGAATATTGCTCAGGGTGAGGGCTGTCTTACTGGGTGCTCTAGCAATTTTGGAGGATCTGTCTAGTGCCGGGTTCAGTGCCACACTGAAGTCCCCACCCCAGATCACGTTGGAAATACCATAGGCTGCAATCATTTGGTATGCATTCATATAAAAGGCTGGATCATCTATATTGGGCTCATATGTATTAACCAAGAGTAACTGCTGACCCGCTACTCTGCCCCACACAACAGCGTACCTGCCCTGTTGATCCACCCTGTGCCCCTCTAGTCCAAATCCCAGGCTTGGATGAATAAAAGTGATTACCACTCTGGCCTGAGTAGAGTAGCCCTGCAGCATTAGGACCTGAGGGCCATGTCTAATGATATAGTTACTAATTCTTTTGACTTTCATTTGATTGTTTAAGCCCTTACATTCCAGCTCAGGAGTTTTATTCTCAATCCGCTACCCATGACCTGTGACATAAAATCTCCCAATGCTGACGACCACCTCAATCATGTCTTTGGTGCAAGAAAAGCAGCGCCAGTCTCAAGGCAACCACAGTTTTAACAATAATCCAACGGCTCGCCGTAGCCCAACTACCACCTGGAACCAACCTCTTCCAGTGGTTCAAACTTCCAAAACATACCCACCATTTCCTGTGCCCTCTTATCACCCCCTCACCCTGATCATCATCCCCCAACTTGATGATGTACCCCACACAACTCGTGGAGCCTTCCAGGGGTAGCCATGTTGCTTCACATGGCTGCCAGATTGCCACCATACTCCAATAGTCGTGCTGGATGGAGTCACCTTGTCCATCGGATCTGTAGAGCTGCGGTTGGTGACTCATTAGAGGGGAAAATATACTGACTGCCGGCAAGCCTCAATCTTCTGGTCTGGGTCTATTGTTCTGTGCTGGCTTTCCCCCTCTGGGAGGAAGGGGTATGGAAGTCTCAATGTACTGTGTGGCCTCGGCAGGGGTTTAAAAAAAAGTGTGCCCAATCCGCATGTTGAATCCTCATCTTGGCCGGGAACATCAGGGCATATGGGATCTGGCGTTCCCTAAGGAGTCTCTTGACAGGTTCGTAGGATCTTCTGTTTGCTTGGACCCCTGCGGAGAAGTCTGGGTATATGTGTATTCGGTTTCCTTCATATTGGAGTGTTTCAGCCTCCCTAGCCAGACGTAGGATTACGTCTCTATCCCTGTAGTTAAGGAGTCTGGCAATTATTGTGCGAGGTGGTGCGCCTGGTCTAGGGGCCGGGGCTAATGTGCGGTGTGCTCTCTCCACCAAGAAGTGTTTGGAGAATGCCTCCAGACTGAATATTGTTTTAAGTAGCAGTTCGAGTTGTTTTTCCATTTGGCCTTGTCCGAATGTCTCCGCCACTCCCACCACGCAGATGTTGTTGCGTCTTGATCTAGATTCAAGGTCCTCGCATTTATTTTGCATTTTGGACATGGCCTCTTTGAGCTGGGTGATGTCACGGCTATGGTGTGCAATAGTATCTTCATTTGTACTTATTCCGTTTTCTGTGTCCGTGACGCGTGCACTCTCTTTTTCAACCCTAGCCTTTAGTAAGCCTATGGTGGACACTATGTCATCCAGCTTTGTGTTCACAGCTCGGAAACCATTTTGCACAATTGTAGTTAATCTGTCTTCCTGATCTTAGTTCTCTGCATTCAGGGTGTCTTTGGTGCTGGCATGTACGTCCGCTACAGTGTTTTTCACCTGGCTTCCAGTATATGCATCCATAGGGCCTTTCTTCCTATTGCTGGGGGTTTTGCTTCCCTTCCCAGTTTTTTGTGGTTCGGCCATGGTGCCGCCCCACCACACACTATCGTTGTTGCTTTTACTGAGTGGGTGCAGGGCACCTCTCATGCCTTCACCCCCCTGTTCCTGGTTCTTTTGTGGTGTTTGGCGAGACAATCAGGACTAGGGGCTTAGGGTTCGCGGCTCACACACCAGCAATGGACTGTGTTCTCCCACGTAGCGTTTCACTTGGTTACAGGACCCATCCCAGTTTGCAATGCTGTAATCTTGTGGGGGCACTCAAGGAGTCTCCCGTGCTTAAGCCTGCCAAACCACCTGTGCAGATCATCTGGCGTCCCGCCTCTGGACCAGCCAGTCCCCAGATAAATCGTATCTATTTGCCCGGGAGTACCCCAATGCACCGTCAATATGGGATGGGCCCACAGGGCCAGAGGCCGCGCTCATATAGTAATATAGGCGCACACTCAAATACTGCAGATTATCCCAGTTCGTTGTTCGTTGTTTATTTGTGTTTATATATCCGTATGTGTTTTCCCCTGTCAGGATGTTATAATTCCTAATGGCCTCCCCGCTGCAGTTTGGAGGCCGGGGGCAGCGGCGGGAGCAGTCCGCCGCAACCTCTGAGTAGGTCCAACACACACCGGGGCTCACAGCGCCTCGGGCCACGAGAGAGCGGCTGCCACTCCGACGGGAGCCGGAGCCCTCCCCCTTCCTGCCGTATCAACACTCTCCCTACCGTGTGCCATATGGAGTGTGCCTCGATGTTCCGCGGGCCACTTGCCGTTGGATATGGGCTTCTCGGGGATCCGACATTGCATGGATGTTGCGAAACAGAATCTCCCCCGCTATCCCGGCTCACAGAGGCGGCCCTTCACCACGGGCGCGAGCTGGGCGCGGACTGCAATCAAGGCCCCGCCCCTCCGCGGCCTCCTCTTCACTCCGGCCCGCGTCCTCACGTAGCCCCCTCTCTGTACTCTGGAGTGGATCGCGCTCGCCGCACAAGGTGGTGCGGATTCAGACCGCCACAACTTCGGCACCCCCGGCCGTAGCCTCTCAGGATTTTCAGACATTGGGGACGGGCACACAGTCCACAAGCACCGCGGTTTGCAGCTTTGCAGACGACTCCAGGATGGATATTTGTTGAACGGATTCCTGGCTGGAGCAGGCGCTCACAATTCAGGCGGCCATCATTACAGTGTGCAACAGCGCCCCCTCAGGTTGGAGACATTTCTGACAAATCTGAAGGAACTGGTTGTAGTCTGCAAGAGTAGAGATAACAATGACACTGCCACAAGGGACATGATTCTAGGGGGCTGCTGAAGCAGCTACACCAGAGAGACTCTCACACAGATCCAAAATCCTGCCTTGGATGAATCCATGTATGCTGGTCATGGTATGTCCTTTTTCTAGATGGATCGAGGCAGGTCCATACACACACCCTGGCGCCAGGTGCGCTGCCACGTTTCTTGTGTGGGGTGTGTCTGAGGTTTTGCAGTCTGACAATGGGGCGCATTTTGTAAATAAGTTGTTCGAGCAAATGGTTGTTTTATCAGGCATTAAGCATATGTTATCTTCTGCATGTCACCCACAGGCGAATGGCATCTGCGGACAATTAAATGGACTATTGAAGGAAAGGATTGCAAAAATAAAGATAACTTTGAAGAAGGGATGGCTACATTGCCTACCCCTTGCCTTATATGCCTTAATAAAGCAGCCTGGCTCAGATCACCATCTCACTCCTCATGAGTTGGTGGCTGTATGCGTATGAGAAACCCCTGTGGTCTTCCAATTAGGATATTAATGGATGCCCATAGTGTAGCAAAGACACTAGGTGACCAGATGCATGATTACCTAAAAACAATGACTGCAAGTATTTCTTTCATGTCTCAACAGGTCAAGAATCGAAGGGAGGGGTCAAAAGAAGCGATAAAGATGATCAATCCATTGAAGCAGATGATTTGTTAAAACAACCAATTCTATACCCAGGAGACCAGGTGCTGATATGAAGGTTTGTAAGCACTTGGAGCATGCAGTGCTTTGAAGGTCCATACAAGGTTGAAGAAGTCATACCCACACCAGCCAAGTTAAAAGGAGGAAGAGCCTGGCTTCATTTGCATGATATCAAGCCATATAAAGGAAAAACCCCGACCCCTCCTCAATTACCGACAGTGAAGCAAGAGACGAAGTTCTGCGTCTGCAAACTTGTTCTATGGCCAAGAGTAAAGACAAGGAAAATGAAGCACACAGCAGCACCCTAGACTAAAGATCAATATCTTTTAACACTTGACTAGGAATAAACAGACTTTATCCTGGCACTTTTGTAGATAAGCTAAAGAGACAAGCTGAAAAAAGAAAAAAAAGACTTCATCTTTATGTTACTTATTGCAATAACATTACACACATTCTTGTATGCTGTTTTTACCTATATACTACAGTCTTATCCAGCTCCAATAAGAAGATTTGTCAACGACATAACGTTTCTTGGCAATCCTAAGAACAATTATATTATTTTTAGAATAATTATAGCAATCATTTTGCAGTTCTTGATAAAAAGGTATGATTTATAGAGACTTACAGAGTTAAATATTAAAAGTCTGAGCAAAAATGAGGAGTTTTCAGAATATAGGGGCTCATTTCCATCAGGAAAATGGGTTTCCATGGAATAATAATTGTGGAGTCATTTTGCATTATGATTTGTATTTCCCTCCTGATTATGATGACATTTAGGCATATTATAAGTGATAATACAGATATGGTGGGTAACAATTAAACATTTACTATTGCCCCATATGAAACCACAAACAGCATTTTTTATAATCTTACTAGGCATTTATTTCGATTTAAAAGGGATGCTGGGGAAGACTATGACGATATAAATATGTATGTTGATAATTCGGCGCATTTAAAGGATAACCTATGGTATCAGCACATGAAGAAGGTGGGAAGAAAAATGTCAGATGAAAACTGCTATGTGTGTTCCTTTATACCTTATGCTTTGGGAACCTCTAAGATTTTCATAGCAACAGAAGTATTAGTGAAAAAGGCACATTGCCTGACACCTTGTACTTTCCCTAACCAGAGGACAGTTCCCAGGCAGAACAGCATCCATAGTGTGGGTGAATAAAGCGACATCTCAAAGAGAAGACAATCATGTACAAGATATAAAGTCAAGAGAGAAGCCAGAAACAATGCATCAGATAATAAAATACGAACAGCCTGGTATAAATAGAGCAGGAATCAAGATTGAAGAAAATAAGATGTTGCAATGTAAGGATAATAATGGAAAGGAAATACAAGAATGCTCGGAAAGAGGTCAACTACAAATTAAAGGAACAGTGCTCACTCCTGATGGATGGGCTGATGTATTGGTTGTGTGCAAAGCACTGGCATTTACCGGACAATAGGAAGTAGTTTTGGTAAATGTAGAAAAGGAATGCAAAAAGCAATGGCCTAATATTGCAAGATTATTGACATGAGCTGACGATGAGGGAGGACTATTGCAGATACTACCCCTGAAGAATGCATCTTTATACTTGAAAAATAATGGCACATTGAAAGTTGGAGAAAACCACAAGTGTGGCTGAATATTTGATGTACCAGGCATGAATGAAGGAACAGCAGTCCTGATGGACCATTACTGGGCCTGTGGATCAAGAGCATATATAAAGTTGCCACACAAATGGGGAGGAGTTTGTTAATTGGTACTGATAAGCATACCAGCCCTAGTAGTACCACAAAGTGACCTGAAGAGTATAGACTTCCCAAAAATGGATACGCACCTGAGGAAGAAAAGATCATTTCATTGAAGCAGACAGAGGAGAGATAATTACTTCTCAGCAAAATCAATAGAAGCCTAGTATGACATCCCAGATGAGCATAGGTTGTTCAGAAGAACAGCGGTATATTCAAATCTATATTCCTGCCAGGAATTCAGAATGCAGGAAACACCAAGTGGTTACAGATAACCAGATGGGAGCTGCTGCAAATGATCAATACGACACCAAAAGGATTTAATGCAATCAGAGAAGAGTTGAGGGCAATCAGGCTCATGGCTCTCCAGAACAGGTATGTCCTTCCTAGGTTCAATTACAGCAATGATCGTGCCTTTAAACTGTACATTTAGACCTAGCCATGATGAAGACAATGGGACTTTAACAGAAGCAATAACAATGTTGTCAACCCTGCATACGAATATGGAGGATGAAGTTGATAAGACCGAGAAGGACGGATGGTTTTCATCTCTGTTTTCATGGATTCGAACTTGGTTGGGAAATGCCTTCAAATTACTTGAAGCATTACTAGTGTTGGTATTGCTAGGCTTTTGTCTCATAGGCATCATCTTGGGACAATGCCAGAAGACAGCCAAGAAAGCTATTGGGATGAAGATCCTGATTGATATGGATACTGGAACTGGTGAGCAGATGCAAAATGAGGAAAGTACCCATGACAATTTAAGGAAGAGTACTCTTGCACCTCCAGGAGCGAAGTACTACTACCCTAAGGAGCATAAATAATATGTAGGACTATGGATATTCTGTCCACCATCAGGAGATTGATGCCACATGACCTGGAGTGTGGATGAACATATAAAGAATGCAGGTCACCTGAGTGGGGGTGACAAAGATATGGGTTCCAATGAAACAACAGTATGAAGTGGTGAGAAAGGAGAATGAAGAGAAGAAGGTGGTCGAAGACTCAACCAGAGGGGCAATGTAGAGGAGCAGTTGGACGCATTATCCCTTACTACCGCCCCCCCTCCGCTGTTATACTGGAACAGTAGAAGAGGACTCTGTATGGGACCCCATGTGTTATTCGCATTGAGTGCAAGACAGATGACATGCACTCAGGCGGCTGTACCGAATATACCCCCACACTGGACATCATGAGGCGCTGAGTGAAACCTGATGAGGAAAGAGTGATGTCATAAAGAAGCTATACAAGGTCATACTGAAATGATATGAAAATACATAAGAGTAACAATGTAACTGAAGTGACAAGAGAAACATGTATGAAATAATAAAGTAATCGTGAATGCAAAAGAAAGTGACTTGCTGACCAATAAGTGTTAGTACTCAGCAACGCATGGTAAACAAGACATATAGAAGCTTGCTATAGGTGAATATATAACGTGGCTAGGACGGCCATAATTGGAAAATGGATGCTGGCTCGTGCAAAGATTCAATTTAGATACCTCAGAAACAGACCGGGGTTGAAGAGTCAGGAGACGTTGGAAGAACAGCTTTATGTGCCAAACAAAGAGTACTATATGTTGGCTAGGGATCAAGGATGCTTTTTGAGAAATGGCTCCAAAGCACAAAGAGAGGCAAACAGATAAGTCATGGATGTGAGACATATTTCTCTTGAGATTAAATAAGAAGAAAACAGCTGCAGGAAACAAATATTGGACAATTAAAAGTGTTTAAAGTCTATATAAGGTGACGTGAGTACGTCTCTAGAAGCCAAGGACAGCAGTGCCACTCAGTTTAAAGCAAATAGCAGTAAATAAGAGGTCGAAATTGACACATTCGTGGGCGCTTCACACATGATCCAGAAGTCAAAAACAATGGTTATTCATGAAGCCTCAGATGAAGATAGTTATGTGTTTACACTCCCTTGAATGTCCCTTTGGACCCAAAAGTTTTTTGTATGGAGTGACTGTTTTATTATCATGGTTGCCCAGATTGATAGGTAAATTATTAAGAATACCTGAGGAGTTTTTGTTCAGACCAGAAATCCCTATGGATGAGGAAGAAGGGCACATTATCCCCTTGGAATTAGAAGCATCAGTGGTCTGAGAGGAAAGGGCAGTTCATTATGGGACAGATGATGACGGAAGAGGATGGAGAACAGTGATAGCCCTCAGTGAAGGACACAGGCTGACAGATTTGACAGACAAGGAGTTGTTTAGGGATGAGTTTGTATTTTTCATAAGTCTAATTTATTGGTTACAAGTAGAGAATAAAGAAATACCACAGAGAATGGCATTGGTAAAAAATAAACCATTATTGTTTAGGGAAGATTTAGAGAAAGTGGCAAAGATTTTATGGATCACAAGTCAATACGACATGGGTCTGTTAAAAGGAGTAGGAGCAGTTAAAATAAAGCTTAAAGCAGGAGCACTTTTGCCTCGTGCAAAGCAATACCCCATGTCCAGCGAGGCAGATGAAGTTATATTTGAGACCATTTCTGCTTTAATTAAGCAAGGAATATTGGTACCATCCAATCCCCCATGTAACATTTCTGTGTACCCAGTGAGAAAACCGACAGGGGTCGGGGGGTCTTGGAGATTTATACAGGACCTTTTCCCCCTGAACCATATAGTCAAAGCTGAGTTTCCTTTAGCTCCAAATCCCACGACAATATTGTGCAACATCCCATCTAAGGCTAAATATTTTACAGTTAAAGATTTAAAGAACGTGTTCTTTTCAATTCCCCTTAATGAAGACTCACAGGATTTGACTTCCTTTTCGTACAGAACGATCCACCTGAAACATACTTGTTTGCCCCAGGGGTATTGTGAATCCTCTTCAATATATCTTAGAGTGCTTCAGATGGACCTAGGTAATGGTCAGCTCAAAAGTGCCATTGTCCAATTTGTGGATGACATTTTGGTGTGTAGTGAGGCAGAAAAAAGATGCAGTGAAGATTAAATTAAGTTCATGGCCATACAATCACAAGTGGTGGACCCCTACTATGAGGAGGGGGTGTCGCGTAAGCAACCCAGAGCGTTTTAGGGTCACACAGCTAAGAAGGTTGCTGTCGGCACCACATGTCTGAGACAGCCACCCAACAGTACTGCTGCTTATACAGTATTTGAGTGGCATCAATGTCATGCAGGATACAGGAGCAGTGCATGGGCATGGCCAAATAAGCAGTCAGTGTTGTCAGCTTCCAACTCATTGTTACAAAAATGGATGACTAGCACACCAGCAGGAATGTGGGTCATCAGTTTATGAATAACAATTAGCCAGCCTGGGATTTAGGGATACGTGACTTGTGCACAAGGTTGTTGCTTGTTGTGGTACTATGACTGACAGTTAAAATAATAAAGTTACCAAAACACCACATTATAATCAAACTCAGTATGAGACAATAA
Organism: Ambystoma mexicanum; assembly: GCF_040938575.1. Lineage (NCBI taxonomy): Eukaryota > Metazoa > Chordata > Amphibia > Caudata > Ambystomatidae > Ambystoma > Ambystoma mexicanum. The sequence continues at coordinate 544,666,406 of NC_090923.1, read as the reverse complement.
GTGTTGGTGCTCAGAAATAAGTGCCCTGGCAAACACCCCCACAAATTAAACACTGGGGTTACCATATACCAACGGGTGCTCTGGTGAGCTGAAAGAGTGGGATGAAATGCCGCAGGGCTCTCTCCAAGCTGGAGGAGACAGGAATGCAAGTTATTCTTGAGTTCTCCAATGTATGGCTAGAGACCCCAGTCCTCTTCTTGACCTGGGCCCGAGATCAAATTAGCAGATGGCCCTTGCCCGATTGGGCATACTGTCATTGGATATCCCTGAAAGTAGGCATTCTATTTCTGGAGTGATTCCAATTCCAAATGTTCAGGTGAGCCCGAATCTGTTGTCACGGTGTAACACCTAAGAAGATGTGAAACAAATATCTCTTCATTCTAGAGACATCATTTGCAATGATAAGTGTAGGAAACATTTGTAGGATACTAGTTATTGAAGAGTGTTGCCAAAGGGTCAACACTGTTTCCTGGGCATTTTTAGTCTATCATCACACAACCAGGTGGCAGCACAACCATGTGCTCCTATTGAAACTCTGTCCGTAGCAGTTTTATGAGGGTCACCTGCTCAGTACATCCACAAGGTTATTGGGCAACGAGACTGTCACCCTATCTGAAATGGGTATAGTTTTTCATTTGTAAGCCGCAAGAGCATTACAAGTAAGGCGGCGTCACATTTTAGGAGTAAGAGAACACATCATTAAATATGTGACCTGTGAGGAACATCCCCATCTTTGGACGCGTTCACTAGTATGGTCTTCCAGTCCCTCCACCAAGCGGTGCTGACCTGTACAGAAGTGTGCAAAGTAACTTGACCATTCATCTGAGGCTAAAGCTTTATTGGCACAGAGCACTGCAATGTAAAGAAGTAGCAAAGAGGGATACAGTGGAGTGGTGTAACTTTTTCCTGCACCCACTTAGCAAACCTTATGAAGCATCTGTGAAGGTTGCAAATACTTGTTTTGCTGTTTCGTTTTTAGATAGTTTAATTGTAAGCAGAACTGGAACTGTGATGGTTAGAAGGTTGGCTGTTGTACTCAGACAAAAGGATGTATAATTTACCCTAGAAAAGCTTATTTAAAAGCAACACGAAGAGTGGAATGTTTCGAGGTATAACTACACCACTAGACTTAGATCTATTGTTAATTAGCTTGTAACATGTAATAGAACTTGCAAAGGCTAGCCATTGTAGTTCTTGCACATACATTTATAAAGCACTTAGGGGATTTGACACACTCTTTCATTGTTTCATTGACAGGCCTCGGTGAAGGGTGCTGACGCTGCAAGTCTTGCTTGTGAGGAGGCATTGCCCCCCACCTTTAAATACAAGACTGCTGCAGCTTTGGACAACAGGGACAATACACCAAGCGAAACAATGTGGTGATGCCAGTTTGACACACTTTGTTATCTGCTGGGAACCAAAGTCATTTGATATCTTTCTAGAGCTTCCAATTCCTCCTCACACCTCTCAATATCCCACCTCGACTGAGCAACCCCAGTGAAGCCCCAGTGAAAACCTTGCCTTGGAAAACATCATGGGGGATTTATATTTACTCAAATGTGTACCCTGATGATAATCAAGCATAACATAGTAAAACACACCAGTCCTTGAATATGTGAGAAGACGGTTCCTAGTGATAGTTTCGAATGCCATAGTTTCGAATAAAAATACGTCGATAAAATGCTTTTTTTTTAATTGGGGGGTGCCCCCCTAATCCCCCAACCCCCCGTTTTTTTAACCCTCTTTAACACCCATTTTAGTTTTAAAAAAAATCTTTCCCTACAAAAAAATGCATTTTTTCGATGCATTTTTTCAAAACTTTGCAATTTTCGAAACTATGTTTTCGAAACAATGAGTGGATACCGAGAAAGACATGTTTCAGGCAAGATATTTACATTGAACTGAAGAAATCTCTCAGAACCTTGTTGTGGAATAGGGCTTTGCATAAAGACATATTTCTTAAATCTGAACTCAAGTGGAGAAGGGCTCTGAGTTGCACTGAGGAGTTTGGCAGGAGCGAATGGATATGATGATTATCTGTGCATTCCTTCTGGTTAGTGGACACCAACTAGAAGGACCTTAGTAGCGCTTTATAAATTTTAAATAAATAAATAAACTCTAGTTAGTTGTGATCAAAATGTCTAATGTTATCAAGGTGCATTAACTCCTGCCCCTTAGTTAAGGAGTTTTTTTTTTTAACCAATCAGGGACTGATAGTCCAGGCATTTCATGGATGTATAGGTCCATGAACATAGAGTGGGATGATAGGAACAGGCAATTCAAGAAGGCTAAGCAAGGGATATGAATTACAGGGTGGCTGGTACAATTTATGTATGAAGGCTCTTGGAAGGGAATACATCTCAGAGGTGTTGCAAGTTTGGCCTACTGTGGTCTTAAAATATATCTTACTAAAATGTGAGTTGTCTCCTTTCAGATTATTTCAGAGTGAATGGGACACAAGTGGAAGATAAACAAAGCCCGAACTAAGGGAAGACGCAAAAGAATTAAAGTTATGCCGTCAAGTATGTGAAGTTAGTCAAGATGCGGGAAGTATACCTTTAGCCTTTGGATTAGACAAACTCGGGGTACATGGGCTAAAAGGGACTATTGTTACATCTCTTTTCTTATAGATGCCTACCCAAGCACAGACTTTGATCCATACTGTCCATCAGGGGTGTTGCCAGGTCTGGAAAAGATCAGGGGCTAAGTTAATGTCGGGACTGGCGGGACTCGGGGCTAGCTAGCATTTTGGTTGTAGCTCCTTAGCTTCTATCTGGGGCTACAACCAAAAGACCTGGGGCTATAGCCTCCTTTCCCCGCCCCCCCCTAGCAACGCCTCTGCTGTCCATAACTAATGATAGTATCAGCAGTAGCGACACGGAACTACACAAAAGTCAGAGTCTAGATATTTAACAATAGCCAGTAGAAGATACAGGTAGGTAAATGAGCATCTGCTATGTGTAGATATTGAGAAAGTTGTGACTACAGAAAATTGTGGTAGTAATAGGTTGTTATATATTTTTCTGCAGTGAAGGAAGGGATACGCAAAGCGAAAAGCAAGTCGTCCCCCGAAGTTGTCGGGCTGATTTAGAGAGCCACCAAAAAAGAAGACAAGTACTTCTCCAATTAAGACTGTGTAACCAGTTGAATTAAAATGGAGGGTGAACACATAACCCTTGGGTAGATAAGATAGGAGTGTTAGCTGTTCAGAAGTAGTGCAAGAAAGTGAACTCTCCAAGATTGTAAGGCTCCCAGCAGCATAGGAAACAGCATATGGCTGTTGGGGTAAAAAAAAAACACAGGTTGTGTATGAGGGTATACAAGGAGCAGTAGCCCCTGAAGAAGTTCTATGGGTGGGAAAAGGGGGGGGCTTGGTAAACAGTCCCCCCACCGACAATGAAAGAAGAACTCAGGGCTTTTCTGAACCTTATCGGATATATTCAAGGTTCATCCTGCACTTTTCAATAATGCAGGATATGTTCAAAGGATATAAATGAAGCAAGATCGCCTGGACTAACATGATGGAGAAATCGGCAGGTAGCTAGCAAGATTGGGGACTGGATTTACCTTGTGTGTGTGTTTAAAATTGTGCTGTGTAGCTAAGAAATCATTCTTACTTAAATTTAAAGAACTTGCAGAGTAGAATTGCGTCGTGTTTTTCCTATACCGAATTTACTTCTTGCACTTTTGAATTTTTTCGCTCTGACTTTTGAAGACCTTCCTTGCCACTTGGGACTACATCTCCCAGCAGTCCTAATACATTTATTGACCCGTCAGGTGTGTCAGCTCCGGCGCATCAAAGCTGGATTGTGCCAGTTTGTGTGGGACGTGCCAGGTGCCGTGCTATTCCACGCACTGTTTAGCTGAAGGAAGGGTCCAGCTTATCTAGTAAGTGATACATTTCTCTATTTTGACTTCAAATTTGTGCTTGTGATTTGCTTACGCATCACAAAGCTACACCATGTTTGTACTGTTCATTATGGCCCATCATGCGGGACTTTAACTTGCTTCTGGGTGCACAGAAAGCAATTCGAGAAGCAATAGTGAATAAATATATTTCTATGTTTCAATCAAACTTGTAAGACGGAACTGATGAAGGTTTACTAGCTTCGGTTGACCCCATAGAACATGGATCCCCAGGTAACATCACAGCCTTGGGAGATAAAAGCTTGCAGCTTGTAACTGTGGCTGCACCTTCTTATATTCACATTAGCGGTATCACATCGCTATATAACTGTAGCTCTGTCTGAGGCTTAATCTGGCCTTCATATGAGAGATGATCTCGGCAAGGCCAGGGAGCATTTGGACACATAAGATTTGTCTGGATGATCCTACACCTGCCATTTCTCACACTCACTACCACAACATATGTGACACATCCTATACTGAAGATATTAGTCAAACCTACACCTACACGTTTTTTGGTGGAAAAATGTATTACAATTGTCACCGATTAGACAGTTCCAAAGCTAACTTGACCACAGGTGACTTGTGTTAGGCAGAATCCTGTGCAGTTCCCTTGGGGACCACTGCAAGAAGATTAAGACTACAGGAGTAAGCAGTAAACCCAATTGGTAGCAGTCTGTACCACCCAGATTTACCTGGTAGCTGTGGCTGAGCAGTCAGACCTCTCTCAAGAAGAGTAGGGCAGTATACAGAGGATACACAATAGGGCTAAAAACACAGTAGAGCAAGCAAACACTGACCAGAGCTTTGTATCAAAAGTATATAATTATTTATTTAACAAACACTTAAATAAATACACTAGCACTATAAATCAAAGCAGGTTCAAACACAGTCAGAAAAGTATACACACCTCCCTTAAGAATTATTAGACAAGTCTAAGTCAAAACACCACTATTTGTCAAAACAGGTGTGAGCGTGTAACGTAGATGGCACTCCAATAATTAAGTAAACGGGAGAGAAAAAGGCAGGTCATGAAAATAAAACAGTTCCCAACACTTTTATAAGACCAAAACAAGTTAGTGAAGGCAGAGTCTACTGTAGAGCCAAAGTTCATAGGCCAGGTCCACTTTAAATGGAGCAAGGTGAAATGTGCCCAAGATCATATAGTTTAGAAATGCATTCAAGTCTTTGTAAAAATGTTCAAAAGAGATTGGGTTAATTCAGAAGGTTAAGTTAGAAGGTCTGGGGGCCAACCCAGTTGGAAAGCCAAGGATTTAAGGGTCACCTTTAGCAAACCGTAGAAAGGGAGGCCAGGTGGAACACAGTACCTTTAATGTTGAGGAAGCTCCAGCGGTGGCAGTTATTCCTGGCAGCGGATGCAGTTCATGGTTTCGACCAGGGGAAGAGAAGATCTCGTCAAGGAGGAAACGTGGAGTCGTTGCACTGCCCAGGGAAGAGACCAGCCGCGGAGTTCGTCGGTTAAAAGGTGCGTTCCTTTTATTCGCAGTCACAGTGGTGAAGCTTGGCTATCTGGTCGGCGGGGTGCTTGGCACGGGTGATTCGACCAAGAGACATCCTGGAAGGCGAAATGGCGAACTGGTTGATCCCACCAGCTCAGAGGAAGAAGACTCTTTCAGCAGAAGATCTTCTCTTGTCGTCGGGAAAGTGGTGAGGTCGTTGCAGCAGGGCTCCACTGGTGGTGTCGTCGTTGCAGATGGCTCAGCTTCTCCGCTCTTCGGATTTCTTAGGTCCTGTGGCGACTTCTGAAGTTCCAGTCCAAAAAGCTGTGCTTTTATGCAGAAAAACCCTCATTCAACAGCTTAGCTGTCACTCATAAATGCTAATCGGTGAGCCGGGCGGCTCACCACTGGGCCAATCAGAACAGAGTGCGAGTTGAGTTGCTAAGGCAACGCAGTCCAGGGTGCCCATTCCCCCACCCACATATCCTGTGGAACCCAGACAGAGTGGCACCAGTTGGAGGGCTTCTGTGGAGAAGCCCGCCAAAAAGTGGAACAAAGGGCCTGACCTTGGTTGGAGTTATAGAGACGGACATGAACGCCATTTTAGAAAAGAGTTCTGACAAAAAGACCCAACCGGTGATTTTATATTAAATAAATAAACCGGCGGTATCTTTAACATTGCACCAAAAAGTGGTGCGTTTAAAATCAATCGGAAAATCCCACAGGAAATATTCCGGTGGAATATTTTGCGTGGTAACCACTGCCACCATCCAGAAACTCGACAAGGGGGGACGGGACAGTGCCCCCTTGGAAACAATGACCCAGACCCAGGAGCAATCAAATTAACCCCTTCCAGTACTTCCACAATATGACGGTTTGTACTGGTTCTGCTCACAATTTTGGACTAGTAAAGTCAATGGTGACTTTACATGCCCTGGGAGACAGTAGTTAGTCCCAGGGTATGGAGTCTATGTTTGGGGGTCACTATGACACCCCTCTGTTACTGCACTGAGGGTGCTGTGTAACACATATACAAAAACAGATGATACCCTATGGAGTAAAAAAAACCCATAGTCCATAAGCACACAAAAAGTCAAAGACATACCTCAAATCATGCCTAAGAGTGGGAGGAAAAGAGTCTCACTCTTAGCAGGAGAAAAAACAAACCCCAAAAATCCAGCAAAGCTGCTGGGGGACTCACTAGGTTTGGGAAATTAGCCTTATAAGAGAATTCTCCCTAACAACTTTACTGACGACAGTAGGAGAAGCCTTAATTCATCTCATGTTCCGAAAACATTTGAAGGGGACAGTGTTAAAATGTCCCTCTTGAATGCACATTCCCTAAATTAACATGCTACAGATATTCATGATTACATATAGGCCTGACTTTCTTTGCCTCACCGAGACATGGCTCAAAGCTTACAATGGACCCTCAATTGGCTTATCTGTCCCTAATGGTTACACATTCTTTCTGACTTTCGAACTGAGGGGTATGGTGGGGGAGTTGCAGTTATAATTAATAAGATGATGCATCTGTTTGAAATACCTTGCTCTTGCAGTGGTTGCGAGATTTTGTATCGGAAGTTTACCCCGAACCATAATACTTGTATAAACTTCATCCTTTTGTATCACTCCCCAGAGGACATGCCTAACATTAATGATGACATTGTTCAATGTTTTAGCCCATTAAACAATGGCTCCATGGTTTTGTTGGGCGATTTAAATCGACGACGAGAGGACATCACAGACAAAGAAGCAATACTTTTAAAATCCAAACTAAACAACAATGAATTCAGGGGGCGTGGCCAACTGCCGAGCGATGAGCAGGTAAACCAACAGAGCTCCCAAGCCACCGCAGGAATCCTGTAGAAATCCTGAAAGATAACCCCCATGAGTGGTGATGGTGTTGTAGGGGAAGGAAGCTGAATTATCCGAGAGCTACATAATTCACTCTGGGAAGTGAACACGCTGGGGGACCAGCCTTAACCCGCGCAAAGTTTTGGCGGCCGGCAGGAAGAAGCGTGCTCAAGATGGCCACGGTGGTGGACTACAGATGAGTGAGGCGGTCCGCCTGGTGCCCAGACGACGAAGAAACATACCGCGCGCCCGACTGGTGGAGGAGAGGAACGGACACGGCTCCGATGTGACAGAAGAGTTTAGTGGCATCGGAGTTGGTGGTGCGGCGAAGGATTGGGAGGCGCCCCCCACCCTGGTGAGATACTGCGAGCCCGGCAGGAAGGAGGGAGACGGCGAGGAGGAGCGCCGCCCGGGGCTGGAGAAGCGGTCGGGTCCTCCACTCCCACTAGGCGGAGGTGGTCGGCCCCTGGCGGCTGGGGTCCAGCATCGGCATACTGGTGGTGAGGCAGGGGCCGAGGCTGGCAGTTAACAGTACGGACCCGAAGTAGGAGCCGGGGAGAAGTGCTCCCGAAGAAGATATGGCAAAGAAGATCCGGAGGCGGTGGAGGGGCTGAGGGAGAGCTGACATGCGAGCTGAGGGGTGGGAGGCGCATCCCTTTGGCGAATCCCACTGGTAATAGCCTGCTGTTCGTGGCGGGTGGTGGGGTCAGGAGCGGCCCCCCAATACACCCCAGGTAGTGGGTGGTGCAGGCACAAGGTAGGTGAGAAGTGTGAGCTGCCCCCCATGTTGGACAGAAAGAGGTGTTCTGGCGAAGTGTCGACAGGACTGGAGCAGTGGAGGCCCCCAGTGATTGAAGAGGCTGCAGAGTAGGGGGAGAAGAGAGGAGGGGGCGGGAAGTCCCTCACATCCTGGTTGGAGGGGTTAGGGCACCCGGGCTGAGAGATAGTCGGGTGGCCCGACACCAGAGATTGCTGCAGGAACCCCCACAAGGAACCGAAGCAGGGGTTTTGATACCTGGGGACTGGTGGCCCCTCTAAGGTTAGCGGACACTGGATTTCAGTGCACCTTGATAAGGGCCTACAGTACTGTGTTGGAGTACCAGCAGGAGCTGGTCCACTTTGGGGTAGGCCTTCTCTGGTGGCACAAGGAGTGGCAACATGCGCTGGTCTTTGGGATACCAGTAATGAAGGGTATTGAGGACCTGGCGGCAGGGGAGCGAGGTCCGCCGCCGAATCCACCATGGGTAAAAACCAGCAGCCAATGGAAAAATATGCGGAGGTGAAGGACAGAGGGCATAGACAGGAGGGATCAGAGCGACAGACAGGGGAGAGACCCACAGGAGGGGAGGCAGGTGCAGTGACTTTGGACTCGCTAATGGAGGCGATACAGGTCTCCAGGGCCACTCTCCAGAAGAGCATCAATGAGGTGGGGGTGAATATTTCCGTGGTGAGGGCTGACCTTCGCAAAGTATGTGAGAGGGTGACGGAAGTGGAGCAGAGGGTCAGTACGGTGGAAGATGAGGTCCAGAAGCTCAAAAGCCAGGTGGCGGGCCTGGTGGGAGCGGCTCGAGTGCTGGAAGCTAAAGCAGAGGATGTGGAGGGCCGCTCCAGGTGCTGTAACATCCGTCTGGTTAGAATACCGGAGAGAGAGGAGGGCCCCAGTGCGGAGCTATTTGTGGAAGACCTGATCCTAAAGACACTGGGGATCAAAGGATTGTCCGCCCTTTTCACGGTGGAGAGGGCCCATAGGGTCCCGGGACGGCCCCCAAGGGTGATGGTGGCCAAAATTATACATTTCTGAGATCGGGATGCCATCTTACAGGACGCCTGCATGGTGGGGCACTATGAGATTGGGAGCACGAGGCTGCGGGTCTTCCCGGACTTTACGTTGGAGGTGCAACGTCAAAAGAGGTCATATGATGCTGTGAGAGGTCGTCTACGGGAACTTAACCTGAAGTATATGATGTTCTTCCTGGCAAAGTTGAAGGTGTTGTCGGGAGGGAAGTCCTGGGTCTTTGCATCCCCAAGGGAGGTATGGGACTGGCTAGACACGAGGTCGCAAAAGGCGGAGGTGTGTCAAGATGCTGTGGAACGTGGATAATGTGGAAGGGAGATGAGTAGGAGCGAGCACTACAGGCTGGATCTATCTGGGAGTGAGGAGGATGTGGAAAGGGGGGTCCAAACAACGCTATTGGCTGCTAACCCCGGGGGAGGGGAGGATGGGGGGTTTGGAAAGCTATTGGGTCTATAGTTAAGGAGAAGAACGGAGGGTAGGATTGGTGTCCAAGAGGGTGGGCTTATCTACGGTAGTTGTGGGGATCAGGGGTTGGAGGGGGGGCCTGGTCGAGGGGGCGTGGGACAGGGGCAGGAGAAGGGGTGGGATGGGAGGTGGGATGAGGGGGAACTGGGGGGGAGCTGGGGGTTAGGGCACCAGGTTGGGGACAGGCATGGGAGGGTGGGGACTGGGTACATGGAGGAGATGGAAGGCTTGGCACAGCAGCAATCAGGTATGAGGTAGAAGTGGGGGTGGAGTTGGGTGTAGGTATTAAAGGTGCTGGGAGAGATGAAGGGGTAACTTGAGTGAAGACACCAACTTCTTCGATGGGTAGGCTAGGGAGTCTGAAAATTGGAACATGGAATGTCTGGGGGTTGGGGAGCTACCAGAAGAGGCGTAGAGTGGTTGAGTTCCTGAAGAGGCAGGGGATACAAGTGACCTTGATACATGAGACGCATGCGGGTGCAGAGGTGCTGGGGAAATTGAGGAAAAAGTGGGGAGGGCAAGTAATTGGCACAACATATTCAACCCAGGCTAGGGGCGTGCTTATTTGGGTGGCGAGGGGGACACCATTGAAGGTGGAGGCGATATTGAAGGATGAGATAGGTAGAACGGTACTCGCGCAATGCTCATGGTCGGGTAGGACAGTCTGTTTGGTTAATTTGTACGTGCCGAATGTGCATAACAAGGAATATTTTGCCTCGGTACTTCGCATGATGGGGGCGTATAGGGGGGACATGATAATTTGGGGAGGAGATTTTAATTGTCATTTGGATGAGCGTCTGGATGGGTCCGGAGGCAGGGGGGTGCCTAAGAAGCATATGACGGGGTCTCTCCGTAGGATAATCCGGGAACTCGATTTGGTGGAGGTATGGAGGGAGAAACATGGGGAGGAAAGGGGGTACTTCTATTACTCGGGCGTGCACGGTTCCTACTCATGGCTGGATTACATTGTAACGGGAAGGGAGCATTGTAGGCATTTTGGGGAGACGATGTATCTGGTGTGGACTCTGTCGGATCATTCCCCATTAGTAGCTATATTGTTTGGGGCTGATGAGAGGCCCCCGCGGTTGTTGTGGTGTTTGCAAAGGGAGACGTTGCGAGATGGAGCATTTGTTGGTGAGCTTACAGAAGGGATCAGAGCGTATTTCGAGCTGAATGAGGGTTCGGTGGAATCTAGGGGAGTGCTGTGGGAGGCCTTTAATGCGACTATGAGAGGGAAATGCCTATCTATGACAGTAGGGATGCGTAAGCGGCTCCTACATACGCTGCAGCGAACGAAGGCTCAGGTGGCTGAACTAGATAGGGAGGCAGCAAGGGGCGCGGAGGTGGGGGAGGCCTTGGCGCAGGTGCAGGAACTCTATCAGGGTACCCTGGCAGAGCTGTTGCTTTTTGACAGCAGTAGAGGGATGTTAGATTACACGGGGAAGGGGATAAGGCGCGCAAGCTGTTGGCTTGGTTGATCGGCAGGGAAAACCCAAATCGAGTTATAACCCAGCTTAGGTCAAGCATGGGGGAGGTAGCTGGGACCCAGAAAGAGATTAATGAAACTTTTGTGGCATTCTATAAGGAGTTGTATCAGGGGTGTTGCTAGGTCTGGAAAAGACCCGGGGCTACGCTGATGTCTGAACTATCGGGGCTGGGGGCTAGCTAGCCTTTTGCTTGTAGTTCCTGAAATTCTATCCGGGGCTACAACCAAAAGATAAGGGGCTATAGCCCTCTTAGCCCCCCCCCTAGCAACGCCTCTGAGTTGTATACAAGCGAGGGTGGATACGTAGAGGTTGATGTAGAGGACCTTATCGAGTCATTGAGGTTACCGAAATTGGGGGAGGGCCAATGGGAGGAATTGGAGGCCCCAATCGACGAGGGGGACATTCGCTGGGCGATCCGTACAATGAGGAGAGGTACAGCGCCGGGCAGTGACGGGTTCCCGGTAGAGTTTTCTTCAATGTTTGCTGACCTCCTGGTGCCACAGCTCCAAAAGGTGTATGAGGAGGCCTTTCAGAATGGTTGTCTCCCGGAGTCGAAGAGGGAAGCAGTGATCACGGTGATCTTAACTGAGGGGAAGGACCTGAGGGACTGCACGGCGTATCGACCCATCTCCCTGCTGAATGTGGATGGGAAAATCTTGGGGAAGATCCTGGCTGCCAGGCTCGCGGGGGTGGCGCCGGGTTTGGTCCATCTAGACCAGTGCAGGTTCATCGGGTGAAGGAATACACCCGGTAATATTTCCCGTTTGCATCACATTATGGACCTAGTGAAATCACAGAGGCGTGAGATGGCAATAGCTTCGTTCAACGCCATGAAGGCGTTTGACTCCTTGGAGTGGAGATGGCTGTACCCAGGTGTTGCTGGAGTTCGGGTTTGGGGAAAACATTCGTAGATGGTTGGCCCTCATATAAAAAATGGCTGGCAATGGTGAGGACTAACGACTGGGTGTTTGAAATGTGGGAATTAGAAAGGGGGACACGGCAGGGGTGTGCAGCCTCCCCAATTGTGTTTGCCCTGGCCCTGCAACCCTTGGCGGCGTTCTTGCATATATAGTGTCCCTGTATGCGGATGACTTGTTGTTGTATGTGGTAGATCCCAAGGTGTACCTTCCAGAGTTGTTAGAGGTACTGCAAAGATTTTTACTAATATACCATACGTGGCCAAAAAGGTGTTTTTTAAAATGCTGGACGTTAAGATTAGGGAGTTGTTGTGGGATACAGGGAGGAGGAGGGTGTCCTTAGACATATTGCAGAGAACCAGAGAGGAAGGGGGACTGGGCCTCCCGGATTATGAAAAATACTTTGTGGCGGCACAACTGCAGTCGGTGCTGATATGGGACCAACCGGGAGGGGAGACCCTTAATGGATTGATAGGGGATCTGCTGCTGAGTTGCAGGCCGGTCGAGTTGCTTTGGCACCCGTTGGGTGATAGGGGTAGAACCGTAGTGTTTGAGGCAGTGAGAGAAACGTGGAGGAAGTATGTTGGTGGCAGGGGGGTTGGAGGACGGTAGGAGGGCAACCTCCCATGGGGTGTTGATCAGAAACTCTGTCGGGCGATTGGGAGGGCAGGAATACAGAGGCTCCGGGAGAAGGGATGTGAGACTATGGGGGACCTCTTTGAAGATGGAAAACTACTTACCTGCAAGGAATGGTGCCGGAAGTTTGACCTACCACAGGGGCTCTTATTAGCATATGGGGCAGTGGTTCATAGGTTAGTGGAGATATGGGCAGGAATTCCAGAGGAGCCGGAGTCTTGTCCAGTGCTCCGAGTGCTGCTAGATCAGACGGGAGGTAGGGCGCACATTTCTCAGATTTAGAAAGCCCTGCGGGAGGGGAACTCAGAGGGGGAGTTGAGGGTTAAGGAGATGTCAAATACCGAAGAAAGAATGGGCACAGGTCTGGGAATTGGTCCGGAAGACAGAAAGGAATGCCCGTTTCCAGCTGGTTCAATTTAATATTTTGCATAGGACATATGTGACTCCGGTGGTACTCCGCGCAATGAACAGGGAGCTATCGGATGAATGTCCTAGGTGTGGCATGGCGCAGGCAGGGATTTGGCATATGACATGGGATTGCAGGATAATAGCTGAGTACCGGGATGAGGTCCTTAATAAAAAATAGAATGGGCCGGTTTCTGTTGATACTGGCTAAATGCCGAATGGCGATAGCATGGAAATGCCCACAATGCCCAGTGATTAATTTATGGTGGAAAGATGTGCTGAGGTGGGGTCTAGCGGAACTGACGGTTTTGCAGGATGTGGACCAGGAGACGGACAGGGAGGATATAACGATCCATTGGACCCAATTGCTAAATGACCTGTTAAAGGACAATGACCTACTGTCAGAATCCAGTTGCCCACGTCGTGTAGCCGAAGAGTTCTTCCTCCCGATGGAACCCTCTGGCCCCAGGAATGGACAGCCAGAGCGATCAATCAGAGGAAAGAACGGATACCTGATGAGACCCAGAGGACGCAGGAGTTGTAATGTAGATGACGCAAAAGTTGTAATGCAGAAGTCAGGGTGGTACGAGTAGCCGAGGACAGGCGTTGGATCTGTAAGTGAGGAGTTAACAAAATACAGATAATATAACAACCGCCCTTCTGACCAAACCCGAACACAACAGAAAGAATGCAATACGTTGATCCCAATTTTGATAACAACCCCTAGGCTTACCGTTACTCCGGGGAGAACCAGATGGAACCAGGAAGAGAAGAACTCCGAAGTCCACAATGCAGAATACCAGCAAAGCTCAACCACCTATCCCGCCGGCACGAGGACGCCTACTACACACTAGATAGTGTGCGTCACAAGGAAACCCCAGGTTGGAAGTTCAAGTTCCAAGTTCAACAATCCAAAAGTTCAAGAGTTCCAAGGTCAACAATCCAAAGTTCAAGAAAAGTTCCAAAGTTCCTCAAAATACCCAGATGCAGTCCAGATGATTGATGATCCAGAAGACAACCGAAGAGCAACCAAAACAAATGGGCGAAGGCTAGGAAATCCGTGAGCGGTCCGAGGTCGAAGAATGATGCGGGCAGCAAACAAGAACAAGGCAGTCCAAAATCCAAAGCCAGGTAAATGGTCCGGGTCGAGGCAACAAGGTAATCAGAAATGCTGGAGGGAAGGGGAAGGGAAAGGGACAGAACCGGGATGATAAGGAAAACTGGATACAAGGTACAAGATACGAGGCGCCACCAATTCGCAATCAGAAGCACCGATCTGGAGTGTAGGCGGAGAATATAAAGGTGAGGTCACATGACAGCGTTCCGCGGCTTCCAGCGTCGACCGTGGGAAACGCTGAGAGGACGCCAGCGTTGCCATGCCAACTTCCAAGCCCCTGGTTGTAGTGTTCTTAAAGGGCTATGCATCCGTTTCTTGACACTGCTTACACGCCGGTACATGACAGTTTCCTCCCTCAAAGGGGGTGTCACCCCCCGAGCAGACCAGAAACGAGACAAAAGGGCCGGAGCATGGATGTTTCCCACAGGTTCCCACGTACGGTCTTCGGGACCATAGCCCTTCCAATCGACCAGATAGAGACGTCTGCCCCTTCGGACTTTGGTATCCAAGATCGCACCCACCTCATATTCATCAAAACCACGCACCCTAATCGGAGGTGGATGAGCAGGAAGTCTGGTAGATGGGTGGCATGGTTTCACTAGAGAGACATGGAATACCGGGTGTACCTTCCATTTTGCAGGAAGAGCCAATCGGAGGGCCGCAGGGTTAATAACCTGCAGAATGCTGTAGGGACCCACGAACCGAGGCAACAGGGATCTTCGACCAGGCAGGTGTAGATTTTTTGTGGACAGCCAGACCTTCATCCCCGGTCGGTAGTTAGGAGCTGGTGAGCGATGTGCATCTGCCGATGACTTAGTACGTGACTGGGCCTGTAATAGTTGACTCTTAACTATAGCGTGGGTATCTGATAGGTTCCTAAGACAACCAGAGGCAGCCGAATTTTGTAATGGCCAATCAGCAATACTGGGCAAAGAACGGGGGTGCTGGCCATATAGTGCAAAGAACGGAGATACGCCTGTCGCCGTATGCATAGAGTTATTGTAGGCGAACTCGGCCAGAGGTAGAACAGAAACCCACGTATCTTGGCGTTGGTGGGTAAGACATCGTAGATACTGTTCCATGGTGGCGTTAAGCCTCTCTGTTTGCCCATCGGTTTGTGGATGGTATGCACTAGAGTACCTGCCGTCTATACCCAACGTTGAAGTCACGGCTCTCCAAAAACGAGAAGTGAACTGTGGTCCCCGGTCAGTAACAAGAATGGAAGGCAGACCGAATCTTCGGTAGACGTTCTTCAAGAACAGTTCCGCCAAAACCGGAGCAGAAGGAATCCCCTGGCAGGGTACAAACAAGGCTGATTTAGTGAAATAGTCCACGACCACCCATATAGTGTCGTAGCCGTCGACTACCGGAAGCTCTACTACGAAATCCATAGAGTCCATAAACCAAGGCTTGTCTGGAATAGGCATGGGTTGAAGCAGGCCCACCGGTTTGCCCGGTTGATGTTTGCACTGTGCACAAATGGCACAAGAAACGATGTATTCCCGAACATCGTGTGACATGGAGGGCCACCAGCACCACCTTCTCAAAAGGTCAATAGTTTTCCCAGTACCTGGATGTGCCGCTACCGCTGAATCGTGGCACCATTGTATGGCGGTGTGTCTTGTGTCGGAGTCAGGCACATATATTTTACCCTTCTTATAAGGCAATGAATTGATGACCTCCAACCCCAGGCTAGAAATCTCGGAGGGAGTAGTTCTCACCCATTCTTGTATCCTTGTTTTCAGAGAGGGGCGCAAGGTACACCCACACACCACTTGATTGGGTAATAGAAGAGCTCCTTTAAGCTCGGATGGTTCAGGGACTCCATGGATGCGGGAAAGAGCATCAGCCTTCGAATTCAGAGAACCAGGGCGATAGGTAATGGTGAAGTTGAACATGGCGAAAAATTCATGCCACCTGGCATGACGTGCCGTGGTACACTTCACTGATTGCAGTGCCAAGAGATTCCGATGATCAGTAAATACTTGAACTGGTTCGGAAGACCCCAAAAGATGATGTCTCCATACCATAAAGGCGTCTCTTACAGCCAACAATTCCCGTTCTGTGATCGTATAATTCCTCTCGTAAGAGGTGAGTTTTCTGGAGTGATACGCAACAGGATGTAAACCAGCGGACTCGGGGCAAAGTTGGGACAGGATAGCTCCCAGTGCAACATCTGAAGCATCTGCTTCTACAATGAAAGGCAAAGAGGGATCCGGATGTTGAAGGACGGGAGCCGTGGTAAAAGCAGATTTTAAGGCCTCAAAAGCCTGTTGAGCTTCCTCGTTCCATTCAAACAAACTTTTAGTGCTGGTTAGTTTAGTAAGTGGAGAGGCAATGGCTGAAAAGTCTTGGATAAACCGCCGATAGAAATTTGCAAAACCTAGGAAGGATTGCAGAGCCTTCAAGGTATCAGGACGAGGCCACTCCAATATCGCGGTGATCTTAGACTGGCTCATTTGCACTCCCCGGCTAGTGATATCATAGCCTAGGAACTCTACCTCGGTTTCATGAAACCTGCACTTGTCCAACTTAGCATACAAGTGGTACTCTCTTAGACGTTGCAAAACGTTGGAGACATGGATGACGTGAGTGTCCACCGAAGGAGAGTAGACCAAGATGTCATCTAAGTAAACGACTACGTACTGGTCTAGCATGTCATGAAATACGTCGTTGATGAAGTATTGGAAGGTCGCCGGAGCGTTACATAGGCCAAAGGGCATAACGCAGTATTCGAAGAGGCCATATTTGGTTTTGAAGGCCGTCTTCCACTCGTCGCCTTCGCGAATCCGGAGGAGATTGTAGGCTCCCCTCAAATCCAATTTAGTGAACACCTTAGCTGCACCCAATTGGTCCAATAAGACTGAAATCAGAGGAATCGGATACTGATTTCTGATCGTGACGGCATTTAAAGCACGGTAATCGATGCAAGGACGCAGGTCCCCCTCCTTCTTAGGGACAAAGAACATGGGTGAGGCAGCAGGTGAGCGGGAAGGACGAATAAAGCCAGTACTCAAGGATTTGTCAATATATTCCTTCAAAATCACGTCCTCTTTAGGGGTCAGGGAATATATGCGCCCAGACGGAATCTTAGCTCCAGGAATCAGCTCGATAGGGCAGTCATAGGGCCTGTGGGGTGGAAGTATCTCTGCCCCACGTGCGTCAAATACGTCCTGATATTTCCTGTACACCATAGGAAGGACAGTGTTAAGTACTGCCCCCACAGTACGGGTAGTTTCAGCAAGAGCATGACTTGGATTGGTGATCTCCGAACTGATAGTGAGGCATCTCCTTTCACAGTAATCCGACGGAAAACATACCTCCCCAGAATGCCAATCCACAGAAGGATTATGCAATCTTAACCAAGGTAAGCCAAGAATGAATTTAAACTGTGGTGCCGCAATGAGATCAAAGTAGATGCTCTCTTGATGACCGCAGTCAGTGATCATGGTGAGGTCAGTAGTCCGCTTCGTCACTAACCCAGAGACCAAGGAAGAGCCATCTACCGAATTTACCACTTCAGGACATGATTTGTGCATAACTGGCAGACCCAACCCCTGAGCATAAGTGGCATCCACGTAATTCCCTGTGGCGCCTGAGTCCAGGACCATCATCACGGCCCATTTCTCAGAACCGGGAGACGACAGGGAAACAGATAGACAATAAGGACTGTATATTGTAGGGTCTATCGAAGAAACACCCGGCATCTGGACCCCTTCAGTCACCGGGTTTTGGCGTTTCCCTGTTTCTTAGCGGGTTTTTTGGTACATTCTCGGAGCAAGTGGTCTGAACCTCCGCAATAGAAACATAATCCATTCTTTCTCCGGTGTTCCCTAACTTCAGCCGAGAGAGGAGTTCTAAGTGCCCCAATCTGCATGGGTTCCGTGGATCCAGCGGCAGGTAAAGGAACGGAGATAGCAACAGGAGGAACCGTTCTCTTTTCACCCCTCCGTGCTGCTTGTCGGGAATCGATCTGGAGAACCAAATCCAGTAGTTCCGAAAAAGCAGTAGGTATCACCGGAACGGTAGCCAGTGTGTCTTTTAGGGAGTCGGATAGCCCTTTATAGAAGAGAGAGGCCTTCTTCTCTTCGGGCCAATTTGTTTCCGCCACCAGCTGATTGAACTTGGCTAGATAGGACAGGAGAGGTGTACTGCCTTGTTGGAGACCAAGCAGTTCTAAATCTGTAGCTTGTGTGGCATAACGTGTGTCGAACACACGACTCATAGCCTCAATTAGGGCGTCACAATTGTAAAGAAGATGACTGCCCTCTTCCAACAACGGATTAGCCCAGGCAGCCGCGGTACCCCCTAAATGAGATAACAGAAACGCCGCCTTAGTAGTGGAATCTGGAAAAGAGGCAGGACGACACAGAAAGTGTAGTCTACATTGGTTCAAAAAGGTCCTAAAGGTCTTGGGGTCTCCACTGAAGCGTTCCGGTGGAGCCAAAGGGAACTGGGTAGTCATATAAACTGGTCCAGCACCCTGTTGGGATGGACCAGCACCTGCCCCAGAGACACTGGCCAAAGGTGGGGCAGCTGCCCCAAGGGGTTGGAACCCTGCTTGCAACTCATCAATGCGTCGCTGCGTGGCTGAATGAGCCGCAGTCATATCATTACGTAAATCGGCCACCAATTGTAAAATAGTGGACAGCGTCTCATTGGTATCCATATTGAATGGCTTCTGATTATGTCAGAATCCAGTTGCCCACGTCGTGTAGCCGAAGAGTTCTTCCTCCCGATGGAACCCTCTGGCCCCAGGAATGGACAGCCAGAGCGATCAATCAGAGGAAAGAACGGATACCTGATGAGACCCAGAGGACGCAGGAGTTGTAATGTAGATGACGCAAAAGTTGTAATGCAGAAGTCAGGGTGGTACGAGTAGCCGAGGACAGGCGTTGGATCTGTAAGTGAGGAGTTAACACAATACAGATAATATAACAACCGCCCTTCTGACCAAACCCGAACACAACAGAAAGAATGCAATACGTTGATCCCAATTCTGATAACAACCCCTAGGCTTACCGTTACTCCGGGGAGAACCAGATGGAACCAGGAAGAGAAGAACTCCGAAGTCCACAATGCAGAATACCAGCAAAGCTCAACCACCTATCCCGCCGGCACGAGGACGCCTACTACACACTAGATAGTGTGCGTCACAAGGAAACCCCAGGTTGGAAGTTCAAGTTCCAAGTTCAACAATCCAAAAGTTCAAGAGTTCCAAGGTCAACAATCCAAAGTTCAAGAAAAGTTCCAAAGTTCCTCAAAATACCCAGATGCAGTCCAGATGATTGATGATCCAGAAGACAACCGAAGAGCAACCAAAACAAATGGGCGAAGGCTAGGAAATCCGTGAGCGGTCCGAGGTCGAAGAATGATGCGGGCAGCAAACAAGAACAAGGCAGTCCAAAATCCAAAGCCAGGTAAATGGTCCGGGTCGAGGCAACAAGGTAATCAGAAATGCTGGAGGGAAGGGGAAGGGAAAGGGACAGAACCGGGATGATAAGGAAAACTGGATACAAGGTACAAGATACGAGGCGCCACCAATTCGCAATCAGAAGCACCGATCTGGAGTGTAGGCGGAGAATATAAAGGTGAGGTCACATGACAGCGTTCCGCGGCTTCCAGCGTCGACCGTGGGAAACGCTGAGAGGGCGCCAGCGTTGCCATGCCAACTTCCAAGCCCCTGGTTGTAGTGTTCTTAAAGGGCTATGCATCCGTTTCTTGACACTGCTTACACGCCGGTACATGACACCTACGACCGCCATGAAGAAGCACAGGTAGGGATGGGAGGGGTGGGAGGGTAAGGACGAATGGAGAAGACATGAACTTGGGAATAGGCAGTGGATTCACCCAACCCACAGAGAAACCATGGATGATGGAGGATGATATGCTGTGACCGATGGAGGGAATGGAAGCCTGGAGGGCACACTCTGACACTGGAAGAGGGGGGGCAGAGGGGGCTGATTGGGGGCGAGGGGGGGCTGTGACTTTGTTGATATTGTTAAAATTAAAGTTATTAAGCGTGTTGGGGGTAGGGTATTGGGGCTAGGGGGGCGGGGAGGGGAAGGGTGAGGGAGGGAGGGAGGAAATGCAGGTTCTCGAGTTGTCTTATTAAATGCCAATAAAGAGTGTTTGAAAAACAAAGCAACAATGAATTCAAGGTTTATAACAACGAAGCAACCTATACAAAAGGGAATGTTGCATCTCCTAACCTTAACATTGCTAATACCACCACCAGATCATGCATTTGGTCAGACCATTCATTTGTAGAATTTCCTATTTTGCTTCCAACCAAACTAGAGAAAAAGATAAATACCACTAAAAAATGATTTAACTGAAACTTCAAGAAAATCAAAGCAGCCAATCTTCTGAGCTGTAGTAAAGAAGTTATGGAATACACCAGATGTAGAGACGCCTAATATAATTGCTACCGCATATAAAGAGATTGTGTCTAACATGGTAGATCAGGTAGCTCCTAAGAAGTGGAAAACTGTTAGAGAAGGCACTTGTCAAAATCCCTGGTTTAACCCAGATCTTAAAATGCTCCACAAAAAGAAAAGACAATCCAAAAGAGCCTGGCAAAAATCCAAATCAGAGGCTAATAAAAAAACATGTAAAGTTGTAGCAAAGTCTTATAAAATGACCATATACAACTCAGAATAGACTACTTCAATGCCCAGATAAAGAATGCAACTCTAAAAAGCTGTTTGACATCACAAGATCACTGGACAAGCCAGAATCCCAAATGCACCCATTTCTCCATCTAATATTGATTGCACAAAAGCTCAATTGGCTATCCGGAAAAAAGTCTGATGCACGTGATAAAATTAAAAGAGACAGACTTTGATGATAAAAACAAGGAAATAGATTCTTCCTCTAACTTTCCAAATGGTGTGGAATTTACTTTTCAACGTATCACCGTGACCACCATGGAGGAGGTCTTGAGGAAACTATACCCCACGTCCTGCTCAGGAGATGTAATTCGTGTGAAGATAATTGTGAAGATAATTCTGAAGAACTTTAAAATATTTGCTCCTTTTGTAACCAGATTTGGCAATTCATATTTTAGGCACAATAGTGTACCAGAAGTTATCAAAGAGCTTACTGTGACGCCACTTGTGAAGAAACAAGAGACACAACTTACCTCAGACCAATCACAAATTCCTACTTTTTGCTTAAAGTAAATGATAAAATGTCCACTATACAACTCCAAGCATATTTAGAAGCCGCCTCTATATTACATTTCAGGCAATCCAGTGTTAGACCACATTATGGCACTGAAAGTGTTCAATCTACTTGGCCACGACCGCCTTTTAACTACCCTGGGCACAGTAGGTAACTTTTCAAGGAATGCCATTCAATGAGTGTGATCGTTTCTCTGTAACAGGAAATCCACTGTGCATTGGGGTAATTTCTCATCTGGTTTAGTCCTGATATATCATGGAATACCACAGGGCGTATGCATGTCACCGGCGATATTTAATATCTACATTAAACTACTCTGTGACATTCTTGTCAAAATGAGTGTGCAATTTACCAACTACACTGACGACACGCAATTACTGTTTGAGCTGGATGGTACTTACAAGGCAGACACAGATTTGTTGAATCTTATCGATCAAACCATTAAACAGTGAATGTCAACTCACTGGATGTGCCTTAACAGCAATACAACAGAGCACATGATATTTGGGTCTCCACAAGACAGGAAAAAACGTCCTCCCGAACATGCAAACTTTGCTATTGAGAATGGCCTGTGTGTGCTGGAAAAAGTTAGAACTTTGGGTGTCTACCTGGAGGCCTCATTGGTGACAGACACACATGTTAACCATATTTCCAAAAATTAACAATATCATTTAAAGCTCTTGAGGCAGATAAAACCGTTCCTTTCAGAACAAAATCCTAGCACGGGTTACAGTTCTTCCGGGAATTGATTATTGCAATGCCCTTTTAGGCAGAGCAAATAAAAATTGCATTCACAAACTAGAGATTATCCAAAACGATGCCATCCGTATTGCCAAAAATTTGCCCCGGAAATCACATATATCTGTCATAAGAAAGGAATTACATTGGTTACCTGTGGCTGCTCGTGTGAAGTTTAAAATTGTCACTTTAAAACACAAATGCATGGATGCAATGCACCTGACTACCTTAAAGACAAGCTGACCCTACATGAACCCAAGGGAGTCCTAAGGACCTCTGGCTCCTGGTTGCTCCCATGCTAAAAAACGAAACAACGAATGGTAATGGAAGATCTTTTTCATCATTGGTGCCTAAGGCTTGGGACTACTTACCGCTCTAACCTTGACAGGAAAGTAATTTATTTTCGTTTCCGGAAACATCTGAAAACATTACTGTTCACATAGAATCCCCTCTCTTTGCATTTACTCCTCTCGATGTCCTGTGCAAGCTGTTTTGTCTGATGTCTTGATGTGCTCCCTGATGCCTGCGGGCTGTTGGAACGTTAGAAATAAATAAAGATGGAGGAGGCCTTCAAGAGGTTAAATAACAAACTTTGCCATCCTCCCAAATTATAGTGACATATCATAGCCAGCCAGACAACTGACTCTGGGGTTGTGCTCAAAGGATTGCTGTTGCAATTATAGAACACATGTCAACCGCCGATTCTCTGTATAAGCTGTAAACTCTTCCCTTGGGACAGCACCTGTGATGTCCTAGAGCTGGAATGCTTGGCTACAGGGGCATACAATATGGGGTTAAAATTCACTTTGATCAGTGACCATCCTCCCATCACCTGGCTCGCCAGAAACAAGGCTTCTAATACCCAGTTCCTCCGATAATTGCAAACCTTGCAACCTTACCAATTCACTATAGTCTACTGAGAAGTGTGCCCACAGGCAAACTTGGATACCTTCTGAGGCATCCGCTAGACTCTCTGGGGAGGAGCATCAAGAAACTGGGGGTGATATGTGATGCCTGTATCTTGGGGTAAAGGATGCGGTGGACAGGTGGACTGGTTGACACCACCTGATGTGTGATGCTAGGCCTGGGGTTCGTGTAGGGAGGTCCCCTGTCCTGCCCCGCCTATGTGGCAGAGGCTTGTCCCATTGAGCAGGAACATGTCTATCTCCCTTTTAAAGAGGCTCTAAGTTTGGGTAAAGCAATCACGATACGAAAACCCCTGTGATACAACCATTCCCAAAGACCTTCCCATACATTCTTGGGAACCCACATCTCCTGCAAGGTGGTTTTGCCTGGCAATTTTCAACCCACATAAGATAATACTGGGACCACCAGAGAAGGAGGGTTTGCCAAGTTTTGACTGCAAAATGTCCCATGAATAGCAGAACCTTGGAAACACATGGGGCCTCATTCGACTTTGGCGGTAGCCATGCCGCTATTGGCGGCATGGCTGCTGCCAAAATCGGGTCCGGGTTCCCTGAATGGGGAATTACCAGGCCATTCCAAGTTCGGAGGGCCCGGTAATTCCTCCCTCCAGGAACCCGGGCCCGGACCTTCCCCATTCCCATTTGAGCCCCTATAGGGCTCAATGGGAATGGGAGAGGGAGCAAACAACGGGCCGATTACGAGCGGCCCGTTGTTTGCTCCCTCTTCCCCTCGCGGGACCCGGTAAGGACGCCTTACTTACCGGGTCCCGTGAGGGGAGCTTGTAATGAGGCGGAACGGGTTTAACGGGTCCGCCTCCTTTAGCGGAGCCTGTTAACCCGTTCCTCCTCAGTCGTAATGAGGCCCATGCTCTTTTTTAAAAAAGTCATACCCTGTAATTATACAGTGTGCGCGGGCAAACCGGCATCAAGAAACCCCTATTCAATGAAGTTACATTCACTGACGAGCAATACTTTATGCAAGCATGAACCACAGCCCTGCTACTGGCATGTGCAGAAGGGAATCGCTAAATGGGCACCAGCTTTGATCAAGGCTCGAGTCGCATCTCTCTGAAGCAATGGGTAGGGCAACCAGAGAGTCAGAATACCTATGAACAAACACTGTTTAACCAATATGTTTCAATGCCTAATAAAGACTGATGCCTGAGCTGAGGGCGGTTAAATGCGGCCTTTCTCTGAAGGCAGAGCCAACTCGCTTTATAACCTGCAAGCTTGTGACAATAGTGTGGGTGTTTTGGGGCAAAGAAGGAGCTTCGCGGTAAAGCAGGAGGCTGAAGGCTGGAAGAAGATCATCAGGAGGAGGAGGGGTGAGGTGGTTGCAGGATACATCAGTAAGAAGTTTGGGAATATTGTGTAGGTGGTAGAACAAGACATCAAGGATAAGGTTGGGGAAGCCAGATTTGGGGAAAAGGAGAAGGAGGTTGGGAGGAGAAATAGCAGAGACCAGGCTGGAGGAGTTGAGGAGAAGGAAAAGGCATGCCATAAGCATTTATAGAGAGTTAAGGAAGGCTATAAGGAGGTAAGAATATGTGACGAGTGACCAACGTGATTAAGGAGAAGTTGAAGAAGAGAGACAGTGGAGAGGAGAGGCCAGGTGGGGTAGGAAAGGCCATCTCAAGCACAAGACCATTGTGACTATTTTAGGAGGTAGACAAGGACAGGATAATGAGAACTAGAACTAGTACCCAAAGACATTGAGTTGGAGAAGGCACCCTGACCTAACCTATAGAGAAGTTCAACTGGCAAGTAGGAACTCTGTGTCTTATCCCAGTGCCAGCCAACCCCTAACTTCTACCGCTACACTGACCTAACGTGCAAGCGCATGTGGGGCCTGAGACTCATGTGAAGGGTCTCTCCAGGAACCGAGACAGAGAATCAAAGGACCTAAACCACCAGAAAGAGAACCATGGAGGACGTATGGGAAATCCCAAAACCCCAAAACTATGGGTGACTGAGAAGAGAGGATATCCACCAGGAAGGAGACACCTGGATTGAGGATTATGAAATCCAGAGACTTTGTTAACCCTAGAGACTTTATTGTTTGAACCTTTAAGTGTTATGTTGTGCTGTGTTCACAGCTGTTATCTTAAAGTGCCCTAAGGTAATCTCCAACCCTGAGGAGTACAAGGAACAAAATTATTGAAAAAAGCTAAACTGGGTCATGCACCCATAGGTGCCCAGAAACAATGCAAGGAACTAAGCATAAAAGAAATTACAGAACAAGATATACAAAATAATTGAAAAATGTCTGTTCACACCAGGGGAAGAGTGCTCAGCCAATCAGGTAGTTGGAAAAGCGGGTGAGAATACAGTGGGGATCATTACGAGTTGGGTGGTAAGGGTTAACGGTCACCGGTAAGGAGACCGGTGCCGTTAAACCCTTACCGCCCTATTCCAAGGTCCCTTAGCGGGTCCCACCAGGAACGGCTGGTCTGACCAGCTGTTCTTTAGGGGACCTGTTAAGGGACCTTGGAGCTAATAACGGGCCCACAATTTGCAGGCCCGTTATTAGCACCTTCCCCATTCCCATTGAGCCCTATGTGGGCTCAATGGGAATGGGGAATGGCATTTGGAATGGGGATTTACCGGGTCCGCCTAGGTCGGAATGTCCCGGTAAGTCCCCATTCCGCCATACCGCCATACCGGACCCGGAGCTTGGTTTGGAGGCAGCCATGGCTAATAACGCCATGGCTACCTCCAAACTCGTAATGACCCCCAGTGTGTCCCGTCTGCTCTTTCCAGTCACCTGAGGCCCTTCACTGGGTGGCGGCATCTTCATTGTGGGAAGGCAACGGGGAGCATCTTTCTTTTGCCTCCTTCCCCCGCCCGCTTACCTGCTGGACCAGAGCTTTGCACTGCGGTCCCGGCACTACTCCCGTTGTCCGCCGCCACCACGGAAATGGATGGCGGGCCCACATTTGTATTTCTTTCTCATAGTGTCGCGCAATACGTGCAGACTATCTGCCGAGTCAAAAAAAATATTGGCACCCGAGTACACCCTGAGGTGCGAATAGTAATCAGACCCCAGCAGGGGGGCATACAGGCCGGTAATGGCCTGTAGCCCTCACCAAGGCCCTCGTTTCGCTCAGGCCTGCCTAGGCTTGGTCTGGCGGCCCGTTACCGGCCATGTATGACCTCCTGCTGGGGGGTGATTGCTATATTCAGACATCAGCAGCAACAGCACACGAGTATCAGGGTCTCATTTAACCACTCCCCTCAACAATTAGTGTACATGGTAGGGGGTGGTAAAAGGGCCTGTTACACTACACCCCTTCCACATGGCTTCCATGCATGAAGATATGAAGTTTGAATCCTGGTTCAAAATAGTCTAGGTGAGAAACCGGAAGGTGTCTCATCCGCTAGTCCCCGGTGATATGTCATCCAGGTGGCCAAGACATGGCCATCACTTTTTGACCCAGTTCCTGGGGGTGGACCGGTGCAGGAGGATCACCTGGTTGAGGGGTCTTTGGGGAGTGGTAGTGGGACACTGGATGGCGAGATGTGTTGTCCCCTTCCCTGTAACACCGTTATCCCATCCTACCAGGATACTTAGGAACTCAACCCATCTCCCCTTTCACAGCACGAACAATTTCTCACGGACAGCTTGCTATGATAGAAAACTAACAAACACTCAAGCCACATACCTGACATGTCCCAATACAATTGTCAAGCAGGGTCAGCCAATTACTGACCATCACGCACACCTGACTTCCTTTACACATCCCTACAGAGTTAAAAAGGGGGAGCATGAGAGCACACTCTGAGCGAGGTAAAGCACACGAGGAAACAGCAGTTCCAAAATGGCTTAAAATGGTTTAAAACAAGGAGAAAGACGGAGAAACAGAAGGGGATTGCAAGGAAGGACGTACCCCTGACCTTTTTTGACAAGGAGCCGTTCCTTTCACAAAACCTCAAGAATAGAAAGTGTAAGACCAGGAAACTGCATTGTGTGTCAGAGGTACCCTGGGCCCTCCCACATTGATAATCAAGGCGGGGAGAATCGCTTGCTGCCATTGTACCAGGGTCGGATTGGCCTCTCGGCCTTTCGGCCCTTGGCCGGGCCGAA
Organism: Ambystoma mexicanum; assembly: GCF_040938575.1. NCBI lineage: Eukaryota > Metazoa > Chordata > Amphibia > Caudata > Ambystomatidae > Ambystoma > Ambystoma mexicanum. Next base: position 544,639,428 of record NC_090923.1, on the reverse strand, counting down.
ATGGTCCCTGGGGAGTGGGGGCCGGTTTCTGGCCATGCCTGGGCCGGTTTGGAAGAAAAAAAAATATATATATTTTTTTCAAATATTTTTTTTTTAAAAAAGCCTTTCATCCTTCTTAGGTTGATAAATGAGTACCAACACAAGTTGGATGATATTGTAAGCATATTTGTTCTATGAAACAGAGCTTAAGCGTAAGTGCTATACAATAACATATTATCATTTGGCCTTGGACGTCTGCTTGGATTCACAGTAATTTATCATACTTCGACGCAATGCTATTTGACACCTAACTTCCTTTACACATCCCTACAGAGTTAAAAAGGGGGAGCATGAGAGCACACTCTGAGCAAGGTAAAGCACACGAGGAAACAGCAGTTCCAAAATGGCAGTTTAAAACGAGGAGAAAGACGGAGAAACAGAAGGAGATTGCAAGGAAGGACGTACCCTTGACCTTTTTTGACAAGGAGCCGTTCCTTTCACAAAACCTCAAGAATAGAAAGTGTAAGACCAGGAAACCAGGCTGAAGAATCCTGCATTGTGTGTCAGAGGTACCCTGGGCCCTCCCACATTGATAATCAAGGTGGGGACAATCGCCTGCTGCCATTGTACCAGGGTCGGATTGGCCTCTTGGCCTTTCGGCCCGTGGCCGGGCCGAAATCGTCCCTGGGGAGTGGGGGCCGGTTTCTGGCCATGCCTGGGCCGGTTTGGAAGAAAAAAAAATATATATATATTTATTTCAAATATTTTTTTTTTCAAAAAGCCTTTCATCCTTCTTAGGTTGATAAATGAGTACCAACACAAGTTGGATGATATTGTAAGTATATTTGTTCTATTAAACAGAGCTTAAGCGTAAGTGCTATACAATAACATATTATCATTTGGCCTTGGACGTCTGCTTGGATTCACAGTAATTTAGCATACTTCGGCGCAATGCTATTTGATGCCACTTCTTGTTTTGTCAAGGGGTGGAAGGTTGTGTTTCATCACTTCCTGGGATGTCACTTTGGGGTGGGGTCAAATGACATCACTTCAGGTAATGTCATAAGAGGTCAAGGGTCGTGAGGTGAGGGGTGGCCCATTTTTTTGAGGCGAGGGTTGGGCTACTTTTTTTTGGATGACGGGGCCTCTTTCTTCTCCCAGTCCGACCCTGCATTGTACTGTCCTTGGCTCCCACAACCAAGCAGCGCCAGTGAAATCAACACAGCGGTGTGCTGGGGTGGCCGATATCAGACCGGTCTGTTTTGAAGCCAAGGTTGTAAGCAGTAACATTGTATGGTGAGAGTTGAAGCAAACAGTGTATGAAACGCATGTGATAACCAACACAAATAAAATTGAACAACAGATGAGTGATTGAACGTTGAAACAAAGATGCAATACCTTTCACAAAGTGGTCTGGCACCGTGTGCATGCTCATTAGAATGTTAATGACAAAGTAGATAAAGTTGGTCCGAGCCCAAACAAGGGAGATCAATTAAAAGCTTTGAGTTAAAGCAAGTTTGTACTAGAGTGAATTAAAATGGTCCGAGCCCAGCGGAGTGAGACTGATTGAACATTGTGTTAAAAGGGATCTGAGCCCATCTGAGGGAGATCCGGTGTGAATCATGAATCACCGGGAAATTGGATATATGAATATCCTACGAGCATCTATTTATTTATTTATTTTGTTTTATTTATTACACGCCCAGACCCTCAGGTTGCACCGCATGGTTACAAGACACTTAGAGATTGGACATACATTGTTACAGAGCATAAATGACAACACAGATGGCGAGCTAGTACAACAAGATAGACAATATTTACAGTTTACAGATTTCACTGGCATGTTACACTTTCACAGAGGAATGTCCCTTAGTACTAATATTGGTTGAATAACCAGGTTTTTAGCAACCTCTTGTAGCGATGGAAGGAAGATTCTTTTTTGATGTTAATGGGGTGGGTGTTCCAGTGTTTAGGGGCTAGAACAGGGAAGCTGCTGCCCCCCGCTCTAGTAGTTTTGTAACGAGGGGGTGCCAATAGGAGTTTGTCATTGGATCTTTGTGATCTGGTGTATTCTTTTGGGAAAAGAGTATTGTTAAGGTAAATTGGGCCTTTTTTGGTCAGACATTTATGTGCAATGCAAAGTTTTTAAAGATAATTCTTGCTTTGATGGGAAGCCAGTGAGCGTCCTTCCTTGTCTTGGAAATGTGGTCCGATTTTTTTATTCCTAGGGCTGCTCTTAGGACTTTATTTTGCAGAAGTTGCATTTTTGATAGATTGGTATTGGATGTGCCTAGTAGTAATACATTGCAGTAATCCAATTTCAATAGTACTAAGGCCCTGGCCAAGGTAAGGCAATTTGCTGGTGTCAGAAATTGTCGGCAGAGGGCAATAAGTTTGGAATTGTAGGCCGTGGAGGAGGCTAGCGCGTTGATATGTTTAGTCATAGTAAGACTGGCGTTGAGGTAGACTCCTAATGTTTTCACTTGCTTCAGCACTGGAATACAGGTGCCATCGATATTAATAGCTGAGTAATCTGGGTGGAGAGCTGCTATTTTAGCTGGGGATCCTACGATGAGGATTTCTGTCTTCTCATCATTGACACAGAGACTATTTATTGCCATCCAGTTTTGGATGATGATGTAAATTTTGTTGATGGTTGCGGTGTCCTGTTCATAGTTACCTGTGAGTGGTATGAGGAGCATTGTGTTAAAGAGGATCTGAGCCCAGCTGAGGGGGATCCGAGGTGAATAGTGAATCACCTAAGAAACTGAGTATGTGTGAAAACCTGAGAGGAAAATAACATATTGTTTGTTTGTTGCATCAGGCCCTCTGAAAGCAGAGACTTTGAAAGGCAAAGAGACTTGGGCACAGAAGACCCTGATGCTAATGTTTGAACTGCACCCTTGTGCTATAAAAGCCAGAGCAGAGACTGTGCTAAGCTTCAGTGTGCCGTCGGGAAGGGAGGCCAACGGCCTGAATACCCTGACATATCATTTCTTGAGCACTTCTTTCTTTTTTATGACATTGTTTAACACAATATTTGTATTTAGCGGTAAAGATTACATATAGGTTTTTTAGTATAGGCCCTTTCGTTTTGACAAGACAACACTAGGACTGCGTTATTATTATTTGATGGTTGTAGCTTGCTCCCATCTTTAGATTTTGGATTAGATAGGCATTTTCAAACCTTTTTTTGAAGTTCAATAAACACCCTTGAACTGTGGTCATATGTGTCTGTCTTACTGTTGATACCATGCCTTTCTTACCTCTCCTTGGGGAAAACAACACGTGTGAGTATTTCTTTGAGGGATCATATCACCACAGTAAATGTGTTAGTTCTCATGGGCACAGCTTTGGGATAACTAGTTGTGTGGTCAACTGCTACTAGTATGGACCAGTTTCCTGAAGATGTTTGTGGTGTAGGATGAAAAACAGTGTTGATCCCTTCCCTCTCATATGGTATCCCCACCAATGGAAGTTGATCTAGTGGGCCTTGCACCTGTCTTTCAGATGGATCAGGAACAACTCACCTCTGTGGCCATTTCATCACATTTCTTACGGCCTTTTTTTTATGGGGGGAAAGGTCGCCACACCCTATTGTTTACGACCCCTCCAAATCCCCACTACCATAAAAACCAATTAAAAATATATTCTGACCCTGCTCCCTCCTTAACAAATGTGCAAAAATGCAACACATGCAGTGAAACTGCTGCGGTTAGTTGGGCAGATACCCTCCAGACTTAACCAGACAGCTGAAAAGCACCTGCAGTGACCATCTATTTTAACTCCTACAAGAGTCTAGTGAAGTTAGGTGACAAATTTACAATGGTTCCAAAACTCCCTTCTGAGGCATGCCGTGAGCTATCTGCATCAGGAAGGGGCACTTTGCTCGGGACCCCAGCAGCCTCCAGTAGGCACAAGGATCAGGCGTTATGGGCTAATAGTAAACAGGCCGGAACGGCCAGTATACTCTGTTTCCCTGCTGTTTGCCCTTTAGACTGGAATTGGGTCTGCTTCTGAAGAGTATACAGTGATAATGCCACCATTGAAAAGCTTGTCATGGGGGCAATATTTCATCAACTTTCCTCCCTGACTACAATCAAGTACTTCCCCCAAATATTCTAGGACTGGAGTCAGGCATAGAAAATATCACCAGTCCTAGAATACGTCAGGACAACTCGTAATGAGTCAGGAAAAAAATCACCTCCCTGGCGAAATTTTCCAGGCAACGTTTTCAAATGGAACCTTCTCATGGCACTCCAGAGTGTGACACGCTCTCTGTTCTCAAAATAAAATCTTCGATGTCTGTATCTCCTTCAGCAAGCAAAGCTTGCATCTCAGACATGCCCTTTCATTCGAACATCTCAGCACATACAGGCTCCTCACCGTCCACCCTCACAATAGCAAGAATGTATCCAGGACCTGTCTCTGGCTGCTGGATGATAGGTGTACCTCACCTTCTGCCTAGCACTTTGGGCTACCCCTTTGCTGCAGGAGAACACTCCTGAACAGGTATCTCCGCCAGGACTCTGACTGGATTGTAACATCACGCCCAAGGTCTGGGTCTCCAGCAACTACTCCCATAACATTTTGTTTCCAAGCAAACCTTTCCATTAATGCTTTCCTGAATGCCAACCGGAATAGTGTCTGTCTTGCATTCAATCTGAATAGTCACTAAGACACAATGAAATATTTGGGAGAGGGACATTAGCTAGCATAGTGGTCTTTAGGAGACCTTTTAATAGATGACCTGGGTTCTCCAATGTCAGTCTACTACCGTGATACTAGCTACAGTGGCTATTATTATTTCCCTTAATAAAGACACTTCTCAGGTACGTTACCAGGTACGTTACCAGGAAACGCTTTTTGTGATGCTGTTCTGCTTCAAAGGAACCCCCTGTCCTTTCTGATTTACCCTGTGAGGGACCCATTAGTCTGCAGCCATGACTCGGGGTCTAACACTTTGAAATCAGAAAGCAGTATGTTCAACTCTGTGGGAAGTACTCATTCAGGCTTCTCATGGCACTATTTACCCAAGTTTCCCAACTCCTGGTATATGTCCTCTGGGAGACACTGAAGATCAGATCAGCAATATTAAACTGGGTCCATCTATGTTTAATACGCAAGGAGCAAATGAGCTAATTGCAACTACCTCTTCAGGTGAGGAATTATTGAAACTTGAGAAAAAATGCTTCCGTACCGAAGTACATGGGCATTTTCTATGCGAGTACCTTAGAGCAAGTCTGGTACCATTGGGCTTATTGGTAAAGAACAAACCAGCTTTATTTTTGGACAACCCCGAATATATGCTAGATTTTAGTAAAATCTCCACAAAATGTAGCAGGGACTTGATGGCCCTCACTATTACCACTGCAAGAAGAATTCACACAAAAATACAGGGGGTATTGAAAAAGGAGGAAGAGAAATTTCTAACCAACACTAGCTTGGATAGTGCCAGAGAAAAACTTAAAGAGATTAACACCACTATGGATCAGTTTATGTCCGAAAAACTAGAAAAAAAGCATATAAAATTGGCTAAGGATATAAAAAACTTTAAGTTGGAAACCATATATCCATACTTGAGCCCGGAATACAAAGAAAATAAAGAGAAAGAAAGGATGCAAAACCAGACGGCAGCCTTTAAACAAAAGAGAAAGTGGGTCTCCTTTAGTGATACATCGAGTTCAGGGTCTGGCTCGAGCCAGGGAGATCCCAACAATGCCTTCGGCCCACAGATCCTGAATAGGAATATACCCTTCCCTCCATTCTCTCGACCATTGTCTTTTTTAAGCCAAGGGGGGCCCCAAGGACTCAAGAAATTTTGGCCACTAATACAGTTGAGTCTGCCCAACGAAGCACCGCCGAGAATGGCACTCAAACGTGCCAGAAATTTGAAGGAGCATTTAACCCATGCACGCTTAAAGAAAACCACTAGGACAACACTTTGGAATTTGAGGGATCTCTCGGGCCACCACCCATGCGGCCAATGTGTAGCATGCAAATTAACCAAGAAGGTCAAAACATTTAAGATTGGAAACAAAGATTGGGCACTCAGACATTTTTCGAATTGTAGAACCAATAATACAATCTACTTGATTGAGTGTCCCTGCGGTTTAAGGTACGTGGGACAGACCCAAAGACCGGTCAACAAAAGGATAAATGAACACCGCTCACGTATCCGCTGTAAAACACAGAATGCCCCACTGGTCTCCCACTTCCTTGAATTTCGCCACAGTCCAGATGACTTTACTTGGTGGGTGGTCGATAAACTGGAGAGCAATACCAAAATCAGAAATGCCCTTAAACACAAGGAAGCGTGGTGGAATTTTAAGCTTCAGACATTAACCAACGGTCTGAATGAGGCCAAGGTCACTTGGGAATAAACAGGTGCCTTGACACCTGTGAGGGTATCGGCCTTGCAGAGCACCATTTACTCCAGCACTACCATACCTCTGAATTGGTCAATCCCTTCTTGCAGCAATAGCAGACCTTGCATTATTGGACACCGGTTTTGCTCCTTGGTCTAGGTAGGTGCAGCCAGCCGCACCACAGACCTCACCGCCACCTGAATGCACACCCTAGGATTCCCTGGGGCCCACATGCGCATTGTTGACATTGTCACTCCTGATGACAAGATCACCAACCAACAATGACACTGCGCACCACATGAGGAGCCACGCCTTATTTCATGCCTCTAGGCTTTGTCATCCCTTGTACTGCCTCAGGCTTGCTGAGAGCAATTGCACACACAGTACCATCAGTTTGGTCGTCTTCCTCCACCTATGGTGCGATGTCATCTCCATAGCAACCCAGGCCGCGTCATATTCATTTTTTACTTCTCTTATCCTCCTAACACACAGCCTTGGTATTGCTACCAGGTTTCTGGTCTGTACAAGAGAGGTGTCAATACAATTAGAGTCACATGGGTGTCTGGATTCTGTCTCCCCCAGTATATTTCAACACATCACAAACAGAATCTATTTAGTTAAAATAGTTTAAACCTATAGCGTGAGTCCTTAGCTCTAACTAAATGTCCCTACGGAGGAAAGAAATCTGTTCCTGGTTTTATCCAGAGAACAGCCAAAGGGGCACTCGCCCTATCCTGGCTCACTACTTTCCTACGATTACTAAAAAGAGGTGCACGCCCTTGGGAGTCAACACATTTCTTTTAATCATGTCGCTAGCCCTCGGTGTGACTTATATATAAAAATCACAGCGATCATTGGTCCAGAATCTATAGGTCCAATCACTGCTGCGTACTAAAAATACAATGGATATTATTTTCGAGCTCATATATTACTTCCTTATGAGACAGGTGGTACAGGTCATCACCCTGAACCCATATTTGTCAACCGGTTTCAGCGGGGAAATATAGTTTGCCGTTTTCTTCAGGACTATAGAGATATTTTTTAGCACTCTATACATTCACATATAGACAGTGATAAAGATTCTCTGTCTTTCAATTTCTTTGTCTGGATCCAGCGTGTTCCATTTCTAGATGGGACATCTCATCTGCGTATCAGCTCCCTGTAAGGGAAAATGCACACATCAGAGGCCTCGAAGTTTATGACTACTGTACATTCTATGGTACTCTTATCCATCTGATTTCTTACCACTATCTGTTGTCTGTTATGATAGGTCATCAATTCAGGTCTTCTTTTCCTCTCAGGAGTTCTGATCTCTATTGAGTAAAGAATTCCTGGTCAGATATATTTCAACCCCCTATCCTGTATAAATCCAGTTTAAGGTCTATTACTTCAATATTGTCTCACTTACCGTCATTTGATTTTCAGTGCACAGTATTCACATCTATTCTTGTTTTTTCTTTCTCTCACAGGTCTCGTGTGGCGGTGCAGTTATTCCTGCAAAATGTAAAGGAATAATATTGTTGAAGGTACGTATCCTAAGTATCCTTCCCCAAACCTCAGTCATCATAGACAGACATATCCGTAACTAGTTACAGTATGTCAAGTATTTCATTTCCCCGACCAATGCTGGGTCGCGAGCTATGCTAGATCTCTCGCTGTTCAAGCTGCTGTTGGATTTCACTATTCCCTGTCCACGTAAGGGACGGCAGGATCTGTTCGCCGCGGCGCTTCCCTGTGTTGAGAAAAATGCCGCGTGTGTTGCGCCTTGCTTACGCGTAAGTCTGACACTTTTACAAAAGGGTACGCGCGTAGCGCATCTGTGATGCCGGTGCGAATTTTGAAGCGCACGGCTTCAAAGGCTTTCTCAGATCTAAATGCAGCAATTGAGTTTCTTACCTAGTACTTCATGTTCGGGCTCTTATCCGGATCCGGATCCGTTCCCTCGTTCTAAACGCGGCCGCCATCTTGGGAAGGGTTATTTATATTACGGCCGGGACCACTGGTCCTTCCTTTATTTTTAGCATTGTTGTCGTTTGTCATTATAGCAATCTCTTACGTTGCACACTCTTACCTGGTGTGTATACTTCAACTATATATTGATGGCAACTATACCAAGGCAGTCGAGTCACGGCTATCATTGTGACATATTGCGCTATTTTTTGCAGTTTTGAATTATTCTGCCATGCTTAATGGAACGAAGTGCGGGACATGTATATATGGTCCTGTGTGAATACTGGAAAAAAAAGGGGAACTTATTTTTGAACTGCTAAAGTTTGCCAACATATACCTTCATTGAGGCCAATGATATGGCTTTTTAATCTAAAAATCCATAGTTCTCGTTTCAGTAACATGGCTGCTAGGTCTCCACCCCTCTGTGGGGTATTGACTTTCTCAAGGATAGTCCAGTGTATGTCGTTCTCAGAATGTTTATGCAGCAAATAGTGTTCCACTAGTGGTGCATTAATTCTTTTTGTCCTGATGTTCGATCGATGTTCACCTATTCTTATTTTTATTTTCCTGGTTGTCATCCCGATGTAGATCTTATTACAGGGACACTTGATGAGGTACACTACATTAGAGGTGTTACAATTCGTCAGCCTCCTTTGATTCCATGGCGTATTCCAGCCAATGTCCACAGTTGTGGATCGATCTGTAAAAGGACAGGCAGCACAGTTTCCACATGGTGTATGTCCTGTCCTGTGTTCCATACCCTTAGTTGGTTGTCATTTTGGTTATCATTTTCTTCCTTGTAAGTGTGTACTAATAGGTCCCTTATGTTCCGTCTCCTCTTGATGGCAAAGGTCGGTGGGTCCAAGGTTCTGTCTCCCACATTTAGAATGGGCCAGAGTCTTTTGATTTCTTTTTTAATTCAGTTTATTATAGGGGAATGGCTAAAGACCGCCGTGATCTGGTTGTCATCTCTATCTTTTCTAGGGTGCTGTTCCAATGTTGTTTCTCTTGGAATATTGCGTGCCCTTTTCTTCGCATGTCTGATGATCTTCCGGGGGTAATTTCTTTCTTGCAATTTCTTAGCCAAATTCTCTGCTTGTATGTCATACTCTGTTCTTGTGGAGCAATTGCGCCGGAAGCGTAAAAACTGTCCGAACGGTAAGTTTTCTTTTAGGGATCTCTGATGGAAACTGCTGAATTCCAGTAGTGAATTGCGGTCCGTGGATTTCTGATACACTGTTGTTTCGATTCTTGCTCCTCTTCTAGAAAGTTTCAGATCCAAAAAGGTTGCTGTGTCTTTGCTGGATTCAGGCGTGAATCTTAGATATGGGTTCTGCATGTTCAGCCATTCTATAAATTCTTTCAGTGAAACTTTGTTGCCTTCAAAGAGCAACAAGACGTCATAGATATAACGTCGCCAGCTCAGGATGTTCTTCAAGAAGGGATTGGTCTGCTGGTAAATGACTTTCTCTTCAAATTCTGCTACATATAAGTTTGCTATGGATGGAGCGAATGTAGCCCACATGGCTGTCCCAAATATTTGCTCAAAAAATCTGTTGTCCAACAAGAAGTAGTTCTTTGTTAAGGCAATCTCTGCCAATTGCATGATAAAGACAATTGGTATCTGTATTTCTGGTTTCTTGGCATGTAGTGTCTTCTCTATAACTTTCAATGTCTCACCTTGCGGTATCCTTGAGTACAGAGATTCTATATCCATGGTTACAATATAGATGTCGTCATTCGGTAGTACCAAATGTTCTAGGTAGTTAAGCACGCACCGTAGAGCTTCGTTTCCCATCGAATCTAATTTGGCACGATTCATTTGCAGGTAAGCACTCGAGCATGCCGGTGGCTCTCTCCTCAAGCCCTCTGCTTAGTAGGTTGTTCTCCTACTAGTCTACCCGGCATGTGTTAACACCGTAACTCCTCTGCTCCCTCCCTGCTTTCTCCCTGCAGCTGCCCACTGTGAAGTACGAACAGTGTTGACAGGCTTCACCAGACTGCAGCACACGGACTAACTTACACCTCGCCACCTGTCTGAGAACTTACCCAACAAGATTGCCCACACAGGTACAATGGCCTTGTCTCGTGTACCGAGGTAGATTGTGATTTACCCTTAGCCCTGTCGTTGTTATTGACACTCCTACATAATGCTACAGGGACACCATTTCTCCACTTGCTTTTTAGATCCTTATCTTGTGAGGCGACCCTCCTTACCACACCAGGGGCTATTGACATCCCCCTGCAGCAACACCCACCATGTGGAAGTGGCACCATTCATGCTAGTGGAAGCCTGGTTTCAAGTGTGAGACAGTATCCAGTCCCGTCGCGGCAGAGTCCAGTGGCTCCCGCCCACAGGTTTGCCCCCTCGCATCTCCACTATTTTAACACATCAGATTACGTCTGATTTCGTTGGTACTACAGTATCAATATCTTTTACTTAGATTGCATGCCAGGCAGCAATACTCTTTTGTGTTAGCATTTGATCTTTTTATCAGGTTTTGAGGCCCTACTTACTTAAAGATCTCATTCCTCTTTCTTTTTTTCTCTTCTTTTCTCTCCCTCTTTCTTTCCCACAGAGATTTCCAAACCAGAGGCCCAGACAAAGGCGTTCCATTCTCCAGCCGAAACGCCCCAAGGCCAAGCACTTCACATACCCCACTGACCTTTACAACTTGTGAGGGGGTTCCTCCCCCTGGCGTAGACCGATGGTTTTGGTCCTCTGTTTGTGTAATTCTATTGACACCCGGATTCGATTTTTCTGTCCCTCTTAGTATAGTTGAGCTATTTGAGCACCTGGCCTTATCTGTGGACTAACAAATCAGATTCCCCTTTTCAAAACTCCCCCCCCTTCTTTTATTTTTTCCTTGTGTATTATTCACTAATTTTGGTTTTGGATATACCAATTTGGTTCTGCCCTGACTGAATTTACCCTAACCCGTTAAACTTTACCTGTTGGACATTCAACTAGAAGCAGGGTTATTAGTCAGCCTTTGCTACAACATGGGGACCAAACATTTGGCCAGCATATGCATTCTAATTGTGGTATAGAATAACTGATCAACTTGTTGACACAATTGCAATGACCTTGGTTCTTTCCGTTCACTGTGCATAAATATATTTTCTTGCACCACCAGATGATACTAACCCACTCACTGTGTGCTTATTGAACAGCGAGAGTATCCATTGTGAAACTGTTTTTTCAACTATTGTACCTTTCTTTTTTCTCTGTGTCTTTTGTAAAAAATAGCCTGCTATGGTCTATGATTTCTAGGCTAAGATGAAAAAATCAATAAATTGAATTTAATCACAATTAAGAATGAGGTATTTGTGCCTTCTTCTTTCACATTTGATGACCTGAAAATGCATGTAAAGGATACTTGGCTTACTACTAGGAGCATTACCCTGAAGTTCTCATAACAGAATCATGCAGACACCCCAACATTAGGACAGTGTCTTGAAGTTTACCTGTGGTTAGAGCCCTTCTCGTTCTCCTCTTAGATATTAAGTAATAGTTGCCCTATAGTTTTGCACAAGAGTAATTGGACCTTTTCTGGTCCCTCTTATACAGGTCCAGAATCAAGCCACTACCACCTTAAGGCAAGTGACTGAGTGAACAGGATGGTTTGTCCTCCTTTTCTCGCTCTGGGCATTGTGCAATGAAAGTTAATTGATAGTATCCAAGACAAAATATCAGCAACAGCAACCTATTCCCTTACCAAATCTGTACCTATATCGAAGGGTGATGCTAAGGAAATAGCCATGTTTTGTTGTGAAAAGCCATATAATCATCATCGAGACTTAAGTAGAGTGGCAAGGAGTCCCGTAAATGGGAAGATAAATAAGAAAAGGAACACCCAAATTGTTCCATCCTGATATGAGGTACGGTTAAAAGTCTAAGATGTGAAGAATGTAGGTTCCTGCAAGGGGAGTTCTTAATGAACTTATTTTGAGAACATTGTTGGCAAATTGAGTGGTAGGCATGATGAACAAAGAAGAGTATCTTGTAGTCAATTCAGCTGGCAACTGGCAGCCAATTCAGTTGCCTAAAGATATTGGAGATATGGTTTATTTTTCAAAGCGGTACTCAAGTATGCATTTGTACTTTGAATGTATCGCAGTTCTGCAGTCTATTTTTTGGGAGGCCCATGTATAATGTATAACAGCAGTAAAGGCATGCCAAAATAAAGGCAGTAATCAAAATGAATTCTGTGGTGGATTGTTCTCAGATCTGGACAAGAGAGTTTTCTGAACCAACTGGGATACCCAGGACAACTGGCATGATTTGAATGTAGTATTCCTTGGCACTCTGATAAAGGACCTAATTGTTTGTTCAATATAATTTCAATCAATTTATTATGAAAAGCAAGTAGGGAAATGAGTTTGTCTTTTTTTGGATCCATAGGGTAACAATGTTTTTTACAATAGGAGTAAGCCCCTAGCATGCTTCAAACTTTGCCAAACTTGACTGTTGTTAGAGAAGCATCTATGATATATTTTGGGTCATCTTCCACAAGGTTTGCCAGTAGCTCTGATTAGGGGAACAAGTCCTTAGGAGACACGGTTGGTCTTCACTCTTATAGCAGATTATTTGTTTCTTCAATAGTAATTAGGTAGAATTGATTGAAAAATGATTCATGAAAGTCTGCCATTAAGTGTTATTTCTTCAATGCCCTTCCTGACTATGCCGAGCTTATTAGAAGTAAAAGTGGCAGTTACCCACAAAGGTATTGAAAAGGCATTATGGTGGAAGTTGTGAACTTTGTGGATTGCAGCTGCTTTAAGGTAAGTTGGATTTGATTAGTGTGAGACATTTGTTTTGCTTCGAAGATTCTATCTTCAATATAGCTTGCTAAGTTTGATTCTCATTTAGCCCAAATGTGGTGTAAACCAATTTTGAGAGATTTTCATGTTTGATTTTGCACATATTTGCTCAAGAGTGGAGATTTTATCCATGCCTGTGATCATCAGAGTCAATTCAGGATTGATTCTTGCAGGCTTGGGATCTAAGATTAATTCAGTAACATCTTGACAAGTCTAGTTGGGTTTTTATCAAGATCAATTTACTAGTCATAAAGGGAATAAAGTTACTGTTTGCGGGAATAGTAGTCTGGGACAGGGAGATGGTAAAAGAAAGACAATAATGATCAGACCAACTCATGGGAAATGTTTTGAATATAGCCTCAAGTAGGGCAGTGGACAGAAAACCATGTAACATATGTCTTGCTTGATTTGTAGGATGGCGAAAGCCCTACATCTGTAAGATTGGTTATAAGGGGATTAGTTTCTGAATGGTTAGGGTCCTCTAGCCAAACATGACATTCTCCCAAAACCATAGGTTTTGAGCATATATTAAAGATTAGTGTCATGGCATCAGCTAATTTTGGAAGAAAATAAAGCCTGGATTTGGGTGACCGATAGAGAAGGATATAATCTCACAACAGAGCATCAGTTAAAATGAAGGGTTAGTCTGTGGCAAGGTAATCAACTTGGCTACATACAGAGTAATTCTACCGTGGCATTCATAACTGCGATACTGCCGACAATTTGAGCTTTGATGTCTTTGAAGAAAATACAACATTCATAGGAAAGTAACTCATTGATGACTTGTTTATTTGTCTTAGAAAATCAAAATTCTGTGATACAAAGGAGGGGGGTGTCATTGTCAACAAAATCTTCAATCAAATGTCAGTGTTTTTCTGCAGACTGGGTGGTTAATAGGATGACTCCAATTTGGTGATGGAAATAATTATATTGTAGAAGGTTGGTGCTGCAAGATTAACAACCGCGCCTTCAAACACTTGTGGATAGGCGCGTTATAAATGCCATATCATATCATATCATATCATATCATATCAATACAGGATTGATTCTTGAATGGGTACTTCACGACAATGGTTAAGATACACATTTTTATTTTGCAGAATTATATGGTTTGAAGATCAGGTAAAATAGATAAAGCATTTGGTCAGTTGGAAAATAAAACATCCATTGAGAAACTTAGCAAAAGGAAACTTACCAGTTTGTTGGACAATTTATCAACAGGGGTGGACAATAAATGAAAGATGAAGTTTGAGGTTGCAGACAGGCTTTACTGTAGTGGGACTCAAGCACACATATGCATGCCTGCTGGACCCATCTGCTGCATGGATGAAGAACTAGTTTATACCTATTTGACTCATGGGTAATAATAGCTGGACAAATACTTTCCCATTATAAGGGATCCTACAAACTGGAAACAATTTCAAAATATTGAACCACTGAAAGGCTGTTTTACTATGTGAAATATAGTAGGCCATCCCTTTCCAGGATAATCAATGTTTTAATGTAGTCATTTCAGTGTCCTTTGGCCTGACACATCCTACCTAATTTTTCTGATCCTCACAGATCTAAGAAAACTCTGATTTTCAAGACCAACGTTTGAACTGTACGCCCAATCATCTACTGCAGAAGACTAATCATGAGAATATCCTTCTTTCTTTGCCATCTTAGGACTGATAGCCTTGTTGGACTTTTAATTTAATTCAAATAAATTGTATGTACCATACATAAAAATATCATGCTTTACCTTTTCAAATCTTATAATGGGAAACATAACAGGATTGGACTCATCCACAAAAGTGAACCTTGTCAAAAAAGTGTTTCTTGGGAGTCCTTATCGGTTCTGAAGAACTTAGTTGTGTTCCCTTGGTCCCCAACAGGGCTCACATAGTATAAGATATTGCTAAACATTGACATTGAAAACTTTTCTGGCTTGGGGCAATATTCTATTCATCATTTTGCATTACTCTTTTGTTCCCAGCTCCTGACATCTGGGTGCGTGAAAGCACCATGTGTTCCCTGTTGTGTACATTGTTAACAACTCAATATTTGTGTTAACATTGCTTTTGTAATGAGCTTGAATGACTTTGAGCATTAACACAAAGGAAATGTTGCTAAGGCAGCCGAACGGCTAATAACAAGGGGTTATTGATTAAGAGGGCAAAACTGGGGTTGTGTCCTAGAATGAGGTCTCTGAAGGCTTCTAGGGCGGATTTCACTGGGACAGACAATTTGTATCTTTGTTTTACATGTAGACATCTGTGGCCCTTAACAAACTCACGTAGCACTCCAAGAAAGTCCTGATGCATGACTGTTCATGAACCCTGCTGTACACCTCTTGCATCTCTCTCTCTCTCGTTTGAGTGACGTTCTATAGAGGCAATGGGTACAATCTCCTATTTTAAAGGTGGCACCCAAATGAAAAATGACCCATCAAGTTTTATAACATTGAAAGATAAAGGTATGATCCTAATAGAATGGCATTTACCAACTCATGATGAAGGGAGGAAATATCAACCGAAGAAATTACTTGACAAACTACTGAGAACCAAATTGCGTCAAGATGGTAGCTTAACAAGCTATAGCTGGGTGGAAACCCACCCACCCCAGTATCCCTCATGAGGACCACCCTCTGCTACCCACTCATGTGTTCTGCTGCTCACCTTGCTTATGGTTATATGTTCTCCACTAACTGTGCATATGTACTCCCTGCTGTCCTAAATGGTATGCCGCAAATGATAACTAAGTTGTACAGCTCCTCCCATCACAAATAACGTACGCCCAACAACCTTACTTATGTATGTTGCGTCCCAACGCAAGGAACGCAGCTACTACATTTTCAAAATAAAATAAAAATACAGCAGAGAAACCAAATCAATCCTAGAACTCTAGAACTCAAAAATATTTGAGATATTACTGGAGTTAAAATGCTAATTATGGAGCAGAATAACACATGCGCAGCATTCCAGAACTGTAGCATTGGCAGTGAAAATCTGAGACCAACTCTCAGAGAAGATTTGGAGTCTATGGCTACCAACAAATTGGCTGCCTTCGAGCAAAGGCAACTGCCCAGCTGGTACAAGTGGAGGAAGGTCACGTGATTAATCACCCACCCACCAGCCAATCTTTTCAGGCTATTTTGCCTATTCTGCCCAGTCTCTTCCGCTCTCAAACTGACTTCCAAACATTTTTACTTTCACAGTTGTTGAGCCAATGTAAGAGAAGCAAGGTCACTTGACCTCTGCCTCACCCACCATTCAATCATTGCCTGTATTTTAACACTCTTTTTGTTTGTCCTATTCCCTCTCTTCTCCTATTTACCTGTTTTTCAGCCTTGTTTCTTTATCATTTTTTCAGTCATTGCAAGTGGAGCAAGGTCAAGTAACCTTTGCCCGACGCACTGACCATTTACTGCCTGCCTTTTCCTCTCTTTTTACCTGTCCCAGCCCCTCTTTTCCACTCTTCACTCTTCGCTTACAGGACATCTCTTGCCCAGGCATCTGTAGTGAAGGCCTGACTGCAATTGCAGCAACAGCAATTGCTGTTCAGTTCTGTTAGATCTTTCAAATGGCCATGATCCTTACCCATAGGTAAGTCCTATGCCCTGTTTCTCAGCTCACTCTTTCCACAGCCCAAAACCGCCATCACCAAACAGTACAAAAAACCCAAACCATAGATGATAACATGGACACAAGAGAACAACCTCATCCACATCACCGTTAAACCAGTCCACACAGAAACCTAGACATTGATGCTCATCAACACCCTCTTGCAATCACACACAGCAGAACTTGCAGACATCATCACCGCCCATGACCTTCGGGCAGTCATCATCACTGAAGACCGGCTGAGACCCACCTTAACACACATCTTGGATGTCCACAGCAGTCAATTTAAGGACAACTTAAGGACAGACCTCAATGAACCAGTGGAGGACTCACCACCACCCACAGGTTATCCTGGTCTTGCACCAGACTGGAAGTGCAGACTAGTGCAGACCATCAGCACCTTCAAAGCCTTCTACTCCTCCTTCCACTCCTCCCTCACTCCACAGGCACTCCACAGGCACTCAATTAAATCTGCTGACCACCTAAGCACAACATATCCTTCATTAATGCCTTCCTTGACCTGGTCGCCACCATGGCCCTTAGATATGCCAACAGCATCTACCTCGTGGGCTTCCGCCTCCCAGGCAACACTGCCACCAAGACCATGAATCAGCACGTTTCAACCTGCTGGACATACTGAACTTCACACAGCATACAACTGAAAGAAACCACAACAAAAGCAAATTCTGGAGGGGTAAGGATGTACCTTACCCCTCCAGAATGATGACGGAGTCCGGAATTTGCTTTTGTTGTGGGTTCTGTCAGTTGTATGCTGTGTGAAGTTCAGTGTGTCCAATACGGATTACTCCTACATCTCAACTGGTCAGATTACCTCACCTTTTATTTCTCCATCCACCTTATCACCACAACTAACTGTCCCAGTCCAAACCAATCATGCAGACATTCCCATCTTTCAAAGACTTTCCTTTAGAGCTGTTCACAGAAGACCAGCTCAACCATTTAATAACCCTATCGGGATACCACACCAACCACTGCAACACCCTGCTAGAAGAACTCCAGGTCAAACATAACCATACAAGCACTAGAAAAACAACACACCTTCATGTGCAAATCATTTGCTTCCTGGTACTTGCAAGATGCTGATGTTAATGTAGGCAACCTCCCACTTATACCACTAAGTAAATCATGAATGGACTATCTTTGCAACACTCTCCATGGAATACCTGACAAGGACTCGAATATCCCTCAAAGCAACACCCCCCCACATACTCAGGAAACCAATGCTCGACCCTGATAATCTCAGAAACTACCACTCTATTAGATGCCTTCCCTTGATAAGCAAGATCCTTGAATGAGCTGTAGTTCCTCAAGTCGAGCACATGTCAATAGCATCGTCTCCTACAGACCTATCAATCCAACTTTAGACGCAGACACAGCACCGAGACATTCACCATCCAAATGCTAGACTGTGACATCCTTGACAAAGGACCTCCGCCTGGTGCTCTTGGTATTCCTCAACCACTCTACAGACTTTGATATGGTAGTAGACCATCAACTCCTCATTGACATATTGCAAAACCCACCGGGGCACTGGAGAGAGAGAACACACACTGCTGGTCCACCTCCTACTTAGAAGACCAAAAGCAGTTTGTCCCGATGGATAACTCTAAATCACAACCCCTACTGGCAACCTTATGGAGTCTGTGAAGGGGTCACATTGAAAAGGATGAGGGACATGGTCAGAAAAACCAAGAGGCTGTGGACCGCACTGCGATGCTGGAAACAGAGGTAGCATACTGGGATTCCCCAGGGCCTCCATTGTGTCCCCAGCCTTGTGAATAAGGTGCACCCATGTGAACTAAGAACCCCACCAAGGTTTGAGAGTCAAGTACCCTAAACTATCAATGATAACACATTATGGATTCAGATTTACAGGAAATCCTTAGGAAGGTGGAGTTCAAAGCATACATAAGTCAGCCTTCGTGGAGCACCCTCCAGGGGACTCCATGTGCTTGCCTCACTGAAAAACTGGATGCACACAGCAAGGAATATCAACGCTGCTCCCAAAAATAATGTGTCTTCCACTGTAAGACCTCAAGCACTTGTCAAACAGTCATGACATGCTATCGCAATAAGCGTCAGACACCCATAGAATACAGAATGCAGCTGGACCACTAGTGGAACAAGACGCAACTATTTCCATATTACCAGGATGGTGGCTTGAAAATGTGTAATTTTGGTGCACAGAGGCTCTGGCATTAGACCACACTTTTCTGTACAGATGGGAGAGTTTTAGTCCAAGACCCCACACTCGGCTAAAACAAAAAATCCAACAATATGCAATTTGGTAGGGTATTAAAAGGGAGGGCAGAGATGGATTGTTATTGCTGAGAGAGAAAAGCAGTACAGTATGAGGAGGATAGCAAAGGGAGAGGTTGGAGTCAGGAAACCCCTCCAGGCATGCACCACCTTAAATTCCAGCTCCTACGTATACAAGGCTGTTACAATGCACACTCCTAGCTACTTGGAAGACAATGTCACTATCTCTGGTGATAAGTGTATCACCAGAAGTAACGACAAAGTCAGATTACATCAGAAGAAAGAAGGAATGAAAAAAGAAAGAAAAAAAGGAATTAAGAAAGAAAGAAAAAAGAAATTAAGAAATAAACAAAATCAAGAAATCAAGAAATCAAGAAATCCAGAAATCAAGAAAGAAATCAAGAAAGAAATCAAGAAATCAAGAAATCAAGAAATCAAGAAATCAAGAACAAAAGAATCAGGCAACAATCCGCCTCACACTGTGGGACTTAATGCTCATCAACATCAGACTCACTGAACCCTCATGCAAATCAGAAAAGAAATCAATAACCCCCTGCTCAAGGAGCACCTTCTTCACAAGCCTTAAGATACACACCCCTGAACCCACTATATCCCTGATGGGACAACATCCTGTGCTTGCTCTTAGAACCTCCAGTGAGGTGACGAGGGGGGCCTGATGCCTTGTAGATGATGGGCTCATCATCCTTGTAGATGGGCTCATCAACCTTGTAGATGATGAGCCCAGAGACAATATGTGAGCATCCTCTGGTCAACCTCAAAGTTCAATGCTTTCACTTCTATCAAAGCTAATGTCTCTAAAGCAACTAACCCTTTAAGGGAATTAAGGGATGGTAGTCCAGCATCTCCAGCATTCTCGGCTCCCCCTGGCTTGGGTGCAGTAATGCTATCACAGAGGGATAATAGTGGACCGGTATTAGGAATGGAGATTTGACAGTCAACCAGTCATCCATCGTACAAAGCCTCGATTGTCACACAGTTAGGAACAAAAAGGCTCAGGGAGGCCACCTAGAGGGCAGGGTAGGGTGTGTGTAGAGCAGAGAGAGAACCACCCATGAGGAGGAACTAGCCAGCCCCAAGACCCAGTTCTGAATTGGTAGCCATCCTCAGAGGTTGACCACATAAGTCCATCCCTACCCCAGCTGTCTGAAGAGACACACTTATATTCCCTTTCTGTAGTTGAGGGGAGGTGGGTAGACAGAGAGTGGCCCACCTAAGGGGTGAGATGAGCCAATTCCAGTTCCAACAGCAGGCTATAAGCCATTTCAGGGGGGGCAGAGCCCAATAGACAATCCCCATGCCAGCTGACACACCTGAGCTTCCTTTCATCAAAGGGAGGCAGGTAGGTGGGTCTACAATCCTATAAAAACCAAAGGGCTCAGTTTGAGAGTGGAAGCAGTTGGTTTAGGAGTTGGAGGCTGGAAACAAAAGGCACAAGCTCTTTTGTAGCAGACTGGAGGAAGGACCAGTAGAACCAGCAGATCCCAGGAGGCTGGAAGAGTGGCCTAGAAGGCTGTGCCAAACTGGAGCATGGAAGCTGAGGAACCATGAGAACTGTGATTGCTGGCGAGATGTAAGGGAGTGTTGGCCAAAGGTAGTACATGCGGCCTAGGAAAGGGTAGTGCTCATAATGGTGAAGAAGGTGAAATAGATATTTGTGGGTTGGAGAAGATCATTGAGAAGTTAGGTGGTGCTCAGAGGATTGCAGAACGTGCAAGAAGCAGTATTGAGTTGGAGATATAATTGAGTAGAGGCGTGGTGCCCGGAGGGGATAAAGAAGGATCTTTGAGGAGAGTGGTGGTGTGCAGATGGCTGAAGAATGCTTGAGGGAGAATAGTGAACCAGAGACAATTAAGGAGAACAAGGGTGAATGAGGGTTAAGAGACAGCTCTGAGTGAGTTGGAGAGGGGAATGGAGAGGACAGGTGGTGCTCAGAAAAGCAAAGAAGATGGGAGAAATAGGAAAGACTTGGGAAACATTTATTGCAAAGAAGAAGATGCCTAAAGGAGTGAAGAAGCTGGGAAAGCTAGTAGGTATTTGGAAATTTGGGAGTGGAAAAGGGAAAGTGCCCACAGGGCCGAAGGAGGCAAGGGTGAGAGCAAACAGCGTAAAGGAGATACAATGACAAGAGGTGATGACAAAGGGAGAGGAGACTGGAGGGAAGGGAGAAGGAGTTAGAACACAAGTTGATTAATGAAGTGGTGAAGTAGAGAACAGGATGATCGGGAAAACAGAAGGAGAATTTGGTGCAGAAGTTAAGAAACAGGCTAGTGGAGTGGAAATGGCCAGTATATGAACTGTAATCCAGTGTAAAAGATTTATGATTAATCACTGGGTGTACATGAGAAGTCGATGTTTGTGGTGATCATACATTTTTGGTTTTGCAGCGTTGTTTACGATCCCTGATGAAGATTTGAGGTTTTGCCATTCATACCATCTTTGAAACTAGTGGTAGCAATTTTAAGAGTTATGACCTGAGGGTGTCTCAGGTCCATACCTCACTTGTAGGATTGTCATATGCACAGATGTATGTTGGTGGCGCCTTGGGCTACTAAAACATGTTCATTCATAGGCCATTTCAGCACAGTGAGCATAGCTTGGCAGTAGAATTTGGTGATGTTTTCACAGTGCTAAATACTGCTGTACGTGTATGTGTCTGCACCATTGGACTACTTCATCAAGGAGCACATTTATTCATGTTATGTTAATGTTAATGTTAATGGATATTTGTACCGCGCACTATCACTACCGGAGTGGTCGCCTGGCACTCTGGCGGCTCTGAAAAAGGGAGGGGGGGTGAGTTAGTGGGAGTAATCTGTCAAAGTGCAAGATATCAGTGATGTGCTGTTGGCAGCCTCAGCCCGGTGGGTCCATTGGCTGGCCTGGGGTGTTTTATGGTCTGTAGTCGTCATGTGCTGGTGTGCAAGTCTATGTGCAGTTGGTTTTGTTGTTGCAGTGTAGTGAAGTTTGTGCGGATTGCTGCATTTTAGGCTTGTGGTTGTGTTTGGTTAGAGTTTGAGAGGTGTATGTAGAGGGATGAAATTGTTAGTGGATATAGAAGTAACTATTCATTCAGTGTTTACCAATCATGTCACTTTTCATTTTTTGTCATTCTATTTTTTCGATGTTATTTAATCAACTATTTGGTGTGTATGAATGACTAAGCGTCAATATTAGTATGTTTATGAGGGTTATATCTAGGGCTTTAAGTGGGCCAGGACCCAAAAGCTTGTTTTGAGGCGGGCCCTTCCGGGGCTCACTAGTCTCCCCTGGCAGCCCCGGCCAATACATGACTATGATTTTTTATCTAAAGCCTGAAGCTCTCAATTTTGTGCGAGAGCTTTCAGGCTCTATAAAAAAATGCCTTTCATCCATAATGGAGGCATCGCACCTGCGAGGCATCGCTTCACGCAAAAGATGCCTGTGGGCCGGCGCCACCATTATGGAGAGAAACGTGAGGCTGCTGGAAACAGAGGCATTGTTTTCTAAATGTTGAACCTCCTGCGCATTCGCGGGAGTTTCAGTCTTTAGCAAAAAGGCCATCGCTTAGAGCGGCCTCACCCTTTTAGCCTTAATGGTGATACTGCCCCTCCCCAGTTGGCGAGGGCAGCGCCACCATTAAGGCTGAATAGATGAGGCATTCTACCCTGCCAGGCAAGCCTATCTCAAATAAATGCAGCGTTCAGCACCCTCTCCCCAATGGGGAGAGGTTGCTGATCTCTATAAAAGGCTGCCAGGCAGGGGTGCCAGTAGCCCATTGAGCTGGGGCCCATCAAGGGGGAGTGGCCTAACGGGCCAGCAGGCGATCCCCCACTGTTAGGCCACGCCCCCTTGATGAGCCCCGGCTCATTTAGCAGTGCCACTTAAGGCACTGTTATATGTGATCTTACCGACCACAATTACAGAGTGGTAAATTTCATTGCGGAGAAAACAGTGAAAAAAACAGATTGCTTTTTATATTTTTATTTGGGGGACCTTTAAAAAACAACCCCAACACCATCCCAATCCCATTTTAACCCCTTACCCCATTACTCTTTATATATCTATTTAATATTTTCTGTTTTTTTCTGTGTTTTGTCCGCTCTGTTATGTACTACTCTGCTATGTTTGCAATAAAATGACTGGATACCTTTATGAGTATGAGTGATGTTTTTATTGTGTCCATGATAAGTCAAATTGTCATATGCACTTAATCTAAGTAGTGTTTGCTTTACTTGGTGTGTAAGATTTACATAAAGTTATTTGTCCATTAACTGTGGTCGACACCTCAGATAGATAGTCCACATGTGATTTGAGTAAGGTGTATTTAATCCAGAGTAGCATTGTTGTGAATCTATTCCACTTGTTACATCCTGTTGTTGTTGGTTTACAATGGGAGCCTGGCCACGTCTGGTTGAGATGGACTTGAGGATCACAGGAGTGGGATACAAGCTGGTGAGGAAGAGTTAAGGACGCATGGGATGGTGAATTAGAGTAGTTGCCCACCCTCCAGTCCTACCACACTGTCCGGGTCAAAATCTAGGTCTTTGGGACATGAAGGGCCTATTGCACAGTCCCTTTATTTCTTGCACCTGAGATTGGGAGGCTTCCATGGAGGTATAGTACCTTGGGGTGGCCAAGACTGAGATCCTGGAGAAGGACCAGAGAGCAATGACCAGTAAAAACAGGGCAGGAAGGAAGAGGAGAAAGGAAAGGGAGATGTCTTCATGACACCCAGTATTGACACAAACCCCAGAAAAAAGGCAAGCCATGGAGACTTTGTTTAAAGACTCATTTGTTGATAGTCAGCTGCTGACCCAGGAAGAGAACCCAGGCACATTCTAAGGCTGCAGGAATGGACATGTTTTTAAACTTTTAGTTTTCCTGGAATTCTAGTTAGAAATCGCTGGACCTGCCGTGACAGGTTTTAGTTGCACTTTTTGTCATCAAGGTTTATTATTTTGCCCTTCTTCTATGCTTACAAATGCACCATTTACTGGCTAAAGATCCCAGAAATTCCTCGGGCAGAGACTAAAAGTGCACCTAAAAACCAGTGCCTCATTTGTGACCATTTTTATTGTCTAAACAATTGCACGAAACTTCGTGAAAATATTTTTTGCAAGAACCCGAATCCCCATGTAATGCTTATGTTGTCCTACTATATTTATTTATACAACTGTACTGGCTCCATCTGTCTACAAATGTTCTACTTACCAATCAATTTCCTCAACATTTCCCGTAAACAACCACAAATCAAGTTAAAGGCCCTTGCAAATGTCCTTTGCTAGAATTGCATATTGCCTGGATAGCTGTTAAGTATTGCAAAGTAATATGGTCTATTAGCAACCTAACATTTGTTACCTTAATAATGTGTACTACAATAATTTTTCCATCAACTAAGCACCAATATGTTCTGTCGAAGAATGGCTGTTGCTCACCATTTCATTTGATATGCACGCTTCTTTCACTGTGCACAAAAGGATGGGGACTTGAGTGTGGAGCTGCAATATTGTGTGAGGGCGAGAGGCAGTGTGATATCTGTGTCAAATGGGAGTCTATTCATAACCAGATGGTGAGTGAAACAGAAGACCCTGTGTCTACCTAAACTGGCTGCCTTTCCCCTCTGATAAATGCCCTTCTTTGTGGAATGGGCTATGACCTCTGCCAGGTGTAGCTTTTCGGGACATGCTATACCTGTTGCTGCCAGTTATCTGGCTGGTCACTAGCACATTGTTTTAGGTTCATGCTGCATGTGTGTGGGTGAGGGCACATTTGCATACTGAATGCACGGTGTATTTATTCTATGTGATCTGTGTGCATACTACTGTGTGGGTGTAACATATGCGTGATCTGTGACGCTTTGTCGGCGATTTCCTGGTAGGCCTCTGCACCCTGTTGTAGTATAATTATTTCAATGAAGACAGGAGCCTCGGATCTGGTGTCGATCTATTTATTTACTCAACCAGATTTATGCAGTATGCACCCAACGTGAGTGCATTAATGATAAAGGCCAACGGGCCTAAAGTGGCAGAGAGAAAGTTCCTGTTGGTCCAAGTGGAAGCCGTGTAAGGAGCGGGCCCCCGTAGCAGGAGGGCTATGTGGGACGCACCTTCTCGCGTCGCCCGCTCGTCCCATAATGCGCGCGAAGCGCGCGGGGGCGGAGCTTGATGCAGTCGCGAGATCTCGCGAGAGCGCGGGCTCTCGCGATGTCTCTACACATCTCCCCTTTTCAAACGCAAGTCAAACTCATTGTAAAACATAGTCATTATATCTCACCGGTCTTCTGTATTCCCTTCTGGGACGATCAACAGTCCGGGTGAAATTCTCTTGTTGCTCCTGATCGGGATCTTCACTCAATGGTTCGAGTTCAACTTCTATTTCACCCCTCTCTCTGTCGTCTCCTTCTGGTTCTCCTTCCTCGCCTGCTCCAAAGTCCCTTTCGGTTTCCGCCGGTGGTCTCTCTGGTGTCTTCGCTCTTCCTCGATTCTTTTGGTATAATGCTACCCTTTCTAAATTCCACGCTCGCCCGTCTTCCGTGCGAATGTGGTTTGCCCCTTTGTGAGTCACTCTGATGGGTCGGCTAAACCGAGACCCTGTGCTTTGATCCTTCTTCGGTAACTGGATTTTAACCAAGTCTCCCTCTCCAATGTCTGCCGTCTGCTTGGTCCTTCTTCTTCGATCGCTCCATGATTTCATGCGTGCCTTATCGCTTTCGATTCTCCAGACTACTTCTGCCATGTCCACCGCTTCATCCTCTCGTATTTTTGACAACCATGGTGGGATCAGCGTGGATGCTGCACTCCTCCCTCTCAACATTTTGAACGGGGATATTTGGGTGATCCCGTTGGGTGTGAGTCTGTGGGCTGCTATGGCCTCCTTGGTAATTTTGAGCGGGTCCATGCCCGAAGCTGTCGCCAATTGGATGGCGCCCTTTATGAACCTGTTGGCCCTTTCGACGAGCCCATTTGCTTGTGGGTGATACAGGGCTGCTTTCTTTTGTTTTATGTGGTTTCTTTTTAAGAACTCCTCCATGTCTTTCGAGACTAGTTGCACCCCATTGTCGGTGACTACTTCCTTTGGAAGACCTTCCCTCTGAAAAATTTCTGTAAGTACTTCTATAACCGTTGCCGTGGTTATGTTCGGGACGAACGCGGCCTCCACCCACTTGGATAGGTAGTCAACCAGTACTACACCGTACCGGTGTTCAGGTGCCATTGCTTCCAAAGGTCCTATGAAGTCAATGCCGACCTTTGACCACACCGCTTCTGGAATTTCTGTGGGTATAAGGGGTGCTTGGTGAACCTTGAGTCTCTTGTCGCTGTTGAGGCATTCATGGCAACGTTCTATCATGGATCGAATTTCCTGGTCCATGGATGGCCACCAGTAGGCCTCTCTCACTCTGCGACGGGTCATGGTGTTTCCCAGGTGGCCCGCGTGGGCTCTACCTAGGATGATTCTTCTCATTCCTGTGGGAGGAATAATCTGGTCTGACTTCATGATTATTCCCTCCGTTTCCGATAGTTCATTTGACACCTTCCAGTAGGGTCTCATGCCCTCGGGTAACGCCTTTTCACTTGGCCAACCTTCCTTTGTCCATTTGCGGATCATGGCCATGGTGGGGTCTTTTCCATCTTCCTCTTCCCAGTGTCTCTCACTGAGTTCCAGGTACTCTGGCGCTCTCACGTCCGTAATCGATGCTACCATGCATTCTCCATGGAGGAAAGTGGTGGCTTTATCCTTACCCTCCGGCAGTCTCGACATGCAGTCGGCTTGTGAATTTTTCCAGCCTGAAATATGCTGGATCTCGAACGTGTACTCTTGCAGCTTGGCTGCAATGCGTGTCAATCTGGGCGTGGATACTTTTGTGCCTCCTGGGCTAAGCATATGGATCAAGGGCTTATGATCCGTCACCAACTTGAATTTGGTGCCCCATACATATGTCCTGAAATGTTCCACCGCCCATGCGCAGGCCAACATTTCTTTTTCGATGGTGGAATAGTTCTGTTTCGCCTCTGATAATGCTTTCGATGCAAAGGCCACCACATGTTCGGTGTCGCCTTTCTTTTGTGTTAGCACTGCTCCCAGTCCATAGGCACTTGCGTCGGTGGTGACAACTGTTTCCCACGCGGGATTAAACGGTTGGAGGCATGGTGCTTCTACGATGTGCTGCTTTATCTTCACCATTGCTGTCTTTTGGGGTTCTTGCCACACAAATTCCAAGCCCTTTTTGAGAACTTCTCTAAGGGGTGCCGTGGTTTCGGAAAACTTTGGTATGAACTTCGCATAGTACTCAGCCAGCCCCAGAAATGACCTTACTTCCTCTTTGCTGACTGGTTCCGGTGCTTTAATGATTGCTTGCATAAGATCCTGTTTGGGACTGATCCCTTTTTCTGAAATCTTATATCCTAAGTATTCAACTTCTTTGACTCTGAGCAGACATTTCTCATAGCGCAACCGCACCCCTGCCTCTTGTAGTTTGTTTAAGACAATTCTCAACGTGGCATCGTGCGTCTGTTCATCCTCCGCATAGACGAGGATGTCGTCCTGGAAGTACACTACGTTTTTGACTTTCTTCAGCAAGACGTCCATCATGCGTTGGAACGCCGACGCTGCCGATGACAACCCGAATGGCATTTTGGTGAATTGGTATGTGCCAAATGGAGTGATGAATGCCGTGAGGGGTTTCGATTCGTCATGTAGCTGTATTTGATGATATGCATTCCTCATGTCCAGTTTCGAAAATATCTTGGCTTCTTTCATTAGCAGAATGAGTTCATTTATGCTTGGAAGGGGGTAGTTATCAGTGACGACTTCCAGGTTTAAGCTACGTAAGTCTATGCATACCCTGAGTTCTTGTGATTCGGGTTTCTTTATGAGCACGACAGGGCTCAGCCATTCAGATGCTTCGATTTCTTCTATGACGCCCTCCATTTTCATCTTTTCCAGCTGACTTCTAAGGGTATCCCTTGCCGTGGCTGGTACTGGCCTCACTCGGTGCTTTACAGGGACAGCATTCCTTTTGAGTATTATCTTGTGGAGAAATCCCTTGATGTGTCCCGCCTCCTCTGAGAACAGAGTTGGGTAGTCGCTTTTGACCACAGGTCCTCTTGTCGCCCTGACTGACAGGACTTGTTCTTCAGTGCTGGGGTCCAGTCTGATTTTCAGCTTGTCCTGGTCGTCCCACCCTAGCACTGCTGGGCCTTCATGACTGAAATAGACCCTGGTTGTGGTTTCCCTTCCTTTAAATTCGACCTTGGCGTTGATGTATCCTAATCGATCGACTGACGCTCCTCCAAACACTGTGGGTTTGTGCTTTGTTGTGAGCACTTGCACCTTTTCCTTTCCCACCATGTCCTTATACGTGCGGAGGGGGAGGATCGTTAGATCGGACCCTGAATCCGCCATGACCCTAGTTTCTATTCCATCTATTTTGATCACGCAGTGGGGCTTCTCTCTCCTCGCTTAACCATGATGACAGTGGGTCTCCCTTCATCGTCGGAGGATGACTCTTTCTCCGGATTGCGATCTGCATTGAGGCTGGAGACTTTCTTGTTCCTCCACCGACACACGATGGAGAAATGGCCAATGCGTTTGCAAATGGAGCACTCCTTGTCTCTGGCTGGGCACTCCCTGTCAAACGCCAGGTGTTTCGTGCTGGTGCACCTGTGACACTTTAGGGGTTCTTTTCTGTTCCCTCTCCCCTCTTTCGTGTCAGCAGCCAGCCTCTCTCTTCTTGCACGGTAACCCACTGCTTGTATTTCTGTCGAACTCTGGGCCCCAGTAAGCTCCTTACGTCTTCCTGCCATTTCTTCGACTGCCCTGGCGATCTCAATCGCTTTCTCCAACTGCAGTTCTTTTTCAACTATAAACTTATCTTGGACCTTCCGGCTGTTAGTGTGGACGACCAACATGTCACAAATGAGGCTCTCCGCGTTGTTGCCAAAGTTACACAGCGCCGATAATTCCCTCAGCTTGGTGACGTAATCGTCGACTGGTTCAGATATTTCTTGCTTTCGTGTGTAAAACCGTATTCGGTGGAGCACTGTGTTCTCTTTACTGGCAAACCTTTTTATGATTCTCCTGACCGCCTCCTTGAAAACATCGTCATTGTCGCCAGCCACCGGTATCGGGGTGAGACTCTCGAATATTCTCTGTCCTTCCACCCCCAGGGCATTTAATAGCATAGCCCTGCGCCTCGCCGCTGAAAACCCCGCCCCTCCTAGGGCCTCCACATATGTCGTGAATAGGGGCTGCCATTGTGGCCATGGAATGGAAGGCCTACCTGGAGTCTGGAGAAATGGCGGCGGTGGCGTTGCTCCTTGCATGTTCTTCCGTGGGGTCTGGTGGTGGTCCTCGTCGCCAATTTATGTAGTATAATTATTTCAATGAAGACAGGAGCCTCGGATCTGGTGTCGATCTATTTATTTACTCAACCAGATTTATGCAGTATGCACCCAACGTGAGTGCATTAATGATAAAGGCCAACGGGCCTAAAGTGGCAGAGAGAAAGTTCCTGTTGGTCCAAGTGGAAGCCGTGTAAGGAGCGGGCCCCCGTAGCAGGAGGGCTATGTGGGACGCACCTTCTCGCGTCGCCCGCTCGTCCCATAATGCGCGCGAAGCGCGCGGGGGCGGAGCTTGATGCAGTCGCGAGATCTCGCGAGAGCGCGGGCTCTCGCGATGTCTCTACACCTGTGTCTCTTTTCTGCGGTACTTATGTGTAATATGGGGCCACTTTGAACATTATTTTGAGGGCCTCTTTTGGTTCTCAGTTCACCCCTGGCACTCTATACTTGGTATGGACGATTTGTGTACTTTTGTATGTATTCATGGATAACTGGCTGATCTGGGTGTGGTGCGTGTGTGCGTTATAGAGGTGATATATGTTTGTGCTCTATGAATAATGTATGTGTGTCTGTTACTTCTGTAGGTGATCAACAAGGATGTTTTGCATGGTTTATAGTCTGCTAAAATAAGGAAATTTATGGGGACCATTCATTTGTAATAAAAAAAAAGAACTAAAAGGTGTACTCCTAAATTGTAAATGAAGTTAAGAAATGATTTACACTTGTTACCGGCAAATGTCTGATAAGTTTTGATTGTTTAAAAAATCCAGTGGCAAATATGTGTCCCGCTTCATTCAGCCCTTATTGGAAGCACCATGCCACCATTCCTGCCCCTTTTTGCCTTTACTTGGTACAGAAATCAGTTAAGCAATGAGTTTTTAAACAACTCATTGTTTATAGGGTGCAATTAATTGTGTATGGTTAAATGCTGTTTACAGTCATGCCTAAACTAGAAATGACATTTGTAGGGATTGCCTGACAGGCCTGATCTCATGAGATGCCCAGTGTTGTGTGGCCCACATAAATGTTCCTTCCAAGAGGCAGATAACGTCATGCAGGACTTTAAACACGTTTATTTAGCCCAAAACAGTCACATTACTGTATGACACGAATTGTGATACATACAAGACAGAGGCAAATACATGGGTAAATATGTAAAGAAATGCACTGTCAATTTGGCAAAGCACACCCTCATTCAGACAGTCGTATTTGATGCCCTAATGTACATCTGCCCATAATTCCTCTGACACAGGGCATTAACTAGAAGTGCCCACCTATCACCAGATATCTGGAGCTCCCTTTCTTTGCTAACGGGGTAATATGTTGACCTTTACCTGTTGTTCTAAGTCTATCAGCTAACATGTGTTACTTAGTTTAATGTTATAATTTTGGAATTACTAGTCAAGTAGCTTAAAGACTAACAGGGTAATTCATAGAAATTCGCACAAAAGTGTCGCAAGCGGCTGGCGCAGAGTGTCCGCGTGCGATTGTCTGCGCCAGCCGCGTGCGCGAAAATCGATTTCCGCGCACAGCGCATTCATGGATTTTCGCATCCAAAACCAGCCGTGGCGCAGCGTGGCGCAGCGACCCTGCAGCAGCGCCAGTTACGCCCCCAAGAACGCCCTCGCGCAAGGAAAAGCCTTCAAAATCGCCAAATAATCGCAAAGGGCTGCGCTAACCCTGGACCAGTTCACCGGGCTGGCAAACAGCAAACGCCAAGCGGGGAACGTGTATTTCAGTGGTTCGCGGGAAGTTCCACACGCGATTGTCCTGTGTACGTGTGCATGAGGGGTGCGCGGGAAGTTCCACACCAAAATCAGCAGGGTACGTGTATTTCAGGGGTGCGCTGGAAGTTCCACACGCGATTGGGCCCGTGCGAGCAGGGTACGTGTATTGCAGGGGTGCGCGGGAAGTTCCACACGCGATTTCATCAGGGTACGTGTATTTCAGGGGTGCGCGGGTAGTTCCACACGTGATTGGCCCCGTGCGAGCAGGGCCCGTGTATTCCAGGGGTGCGCGGGAAGTTCCACACGCGATTTCATCAGGGTACGTGTATTTCAGGGGTGCGCGGGAAGTTCCACACGCGATTGGCCCCGTGCGAGCAGGGTACGTGTATTCCAGGGGTGCGCGGGAAGTTCCACACACGATTTCATCAGGGTACGTGTATTTCAGGGGTGCGCGGGAAGTCCCACACGCGATTGGCCGAGTGCGAGCAGGGTACGTGTATTCCAGGGGTGCGCGGGAAGTTCCACACGCGATTGGCCCCGTGCGAGCAGGGTACGTTTATTCCAGGGATGCGCGGGAAGTTCCACACGCGATTTCAGCAGGGTATGTGAATTCCAGGGGTTCTGGGGAGTACTACACGTGAATTGGCCGTGTGGGTCCTCCCAGGTGTACGCTCGACAACCTCCACGGCCCCTGCAGGCAGCCCACACCACGGGGGACTACCCTGCACCCCTGCTCATGTCCCGCAGGCAGCCCATCCACCATGGGCATGCCCCGCAGCCAACCCACATGTCACCTTGCACTACTGATCAACAATGCATGTCTCCCACCACCCCCACCCCCCAGCAGTGCAGGGGCAGCCTCCACCAGGCCCCCACTCATGTCTCCCACCACCCCCACCCCCCAGCCACCATGGGCATCCCCCACCAGGCCCCCACTCATGTCTCCCACCACCCCCACCCCCCAGCAGTGTGGGGCACCCTCCACCATGCCCCCACTCATGTCTCCCACCACCCCCACCCCCCAGCAGTGCAGGGGCAGCCTCCACCAGGCCCCCACTCATGTCTCCCAGCACCCCCACCCCCCAGCCAACATGGGCATCCCCCACCAGGCCCCCATTCATGTCTCCCACCCACCCCCACCCCCCAGCCACCATGGGCATCCCCCACCAGGCCCCCACTCATGTCTCCCACCACCCCCACCCCCCAGCCACCATGGGCACCCTCCACCAGGCCCCCACTCATGTCTCCCAGCACCCCCACCCCCCAGCAGTGCAGGGGCAGCACCACCAGGCCCCCACTCATGTCCCCCTGCACCCCCACCCCCCAGCATCCAGGGGCACCCTCCACCAGGCCCCCACTCATGTCTCCCACCACCCCCACCCCCCAGCAGTGTGGAGCACCCTCCACCAGGCCCCCACTCATGTCTCCCACCACCCCCACCCCCCAGCAGTGCAGGGGCAGCCTCCACCAGGCCCCCACCCATGTCTCCCACCACACCCACCCCCCAGCCACCGTGGGCATCCCCCACCAGGCCCCCACTCATGTCTCCCACCCACCCCCACCCCCCAGCCACCATGGGCACCCTCCACCAGGCCTCCACTCATGTCTCCCACCCACCCCCACCCCCCAGCCACCGTGGGCATCCCCCACCAGGCCCCCACTCATGTCTCCCACCCACCCCCACCCCCCAGCCACCATGGGCATCCCCCACCAGGCCCCCACTCATGTCTCCCACCACCCCCACCCCCAGACACCATGGGCACCCTCCACCAGGCCCCCACTCATGTCTCCCAGCACCCCCACCCCCCAGCAGCGCAGGGGCAGCACCACCAGGCCCACACTCATGTCCCCCTGCACCCCCACCCCCCAGCATCCAGGGGCACCCTCCACCAGGCCCCCACCCATGTCTCCCACCACCCCCACTCGCACCCTCCACCAGGCCCCCACTCATGGCCCATATCACCCCCACCCCCCAGCATCCAGGGGCACCCCCCACCAGGCCCCCACTCATGTCCCCACCACCCCCACCCCCCAGCCACCATGGGCACCCTCCACCAGGCCCCCACTCATGTCTCCCAGCACCCCCACCCCCCAGCAGTGCAGGGGCAGCACCACCAGGCCCCCACTCATGTCCCCCTGCACCCCCACCCCACAGCATCCAGGGGCACCCTCCACCAGGCCCCCACTCATGTCTCCCACCACCCCCACCCCCCAGCAGTGTGGAGCACCCTCCACCAGGCCCCCACTCATGTCTCCCACCACCCCCACCCCCCAGCCACCATGGGCACCCTCCACCAGGCCCCCACTCATGTCTCCCAGCACCCCCACCCCCCAGCAGTGCAGGGGCAGCACCACCAGGCCCCCACTCATGTCTCCCACCACCCCCACCCCCCCAGCAGTGTGGGGCACCCTCCACCAGGCCCCCACTCATGTCCAACTCATGTCTCCCACCCACCCCCACCCCCCAGCCACCATGGGCATCCCCCACCAGGCCCCCACTCATGTCTCCCACCACCCCCACCCCCCAGCCACCATGGGCACCCTCCACAAGGCCCCCACTCATGTCTCCCACCCACCCCCACCCCCCAGCCACCATGGGCATCCCTCACCAGGCCCCCACTCATGTCTCCCATCACCCCCACCCCCCAGCCACCATGGGCACCCTCCACCAGGTCCCCACTCATGTCTCTCACCACCCCCACCCCACAGCAGTGCAGGGGCAGCACCACCAGGCCCTCACTCATGTCCCCCTGCACCCCCACCCCCCAGCAGTGTGGGGCACCCTCCACCAGGCCCCCACTCATGTCTCCCACCACCCCCACCCCCCAGCCACCATGGGCACCCTCCACCAGGCCTCCACTCATGTCTCCCACCCACCCCCACCCCCCAGCCACCGTGGGCATCCCCCACCAGGCCCCCACTCATGTCTCCCACCCACCCCCACCCCCCAGCCACCATGGGCATCCCCCACCAGGCCCCCACTCATGTCTCCCAGCACCCCCACCCCCCAGCAGTGCAGGGGCAGCACCACCAGGCCCACACTCATGTCCCCCTGCACCCCCACCCCCCAGCATCCAGGGGCACCCCCCACCAGGCCCCCACTCATGTCCCCACCACCCCCACCCCCCAGCCACCATGGGCACCCTCCACCAGGCCCCCACTCATGTCTCCCAGCACCCCCACCCCCCAGGAGTGCAGGGGCAGCACCACCAGGCCCCCACTCATGTCCCCCTGTACCCCCACCCCCCAGCATCCAGGGGCACCCTCCACCAGGCCCCCACTCATGTCTCCCACCACCCCCACCCCCCAGCAGTGTGGAGCACCCTCCACCAGGCCCCCACTCATGTCTCCCACCACCCCCACCCCCCAGCCACCATGGGCACCCTCCACCAGGCCCCCACTCATGTCTCCCAGCACCCCCACCCCCCAGCAGTGCAGGGGCAGCACCACCAGGCCCCCACTCATGTCTCCCACCACCCCCACCCCCCCAGCAGTGTGGGGCACCCTCCACCAGGCCCCCACTCATGTCCAACTCATGTCTCCCACCCACCCCCACCCCCGAGCCACCATGGGCATCCCCCACCAGGCCCCCACTCATGTCTCCCACCACCCCCAGCCACCATGGGCACCCTCCACCAGGCCCCCACTCATGTCTCCCACCCACCCCCACCCCCCAGCCACCATGGGCATCCCCCACCAGGCCCCCACTCATGTCTCCCATCTCCCCCACCCCCCAGCCACCATGGGCACCCTCCACCAGGTCCCCACTCATGTCTCCCACCACCCCCACCCCACAGCAGTGCAGGGGCAGCACCACCAGGCCCCCACTCATGTCCCCCTGCACCCCCACCCCCCAGCAGTGTGGGGCATCCTCCACCAGGCCCCCACTCATGTCTCCCACCACCCCCACCCCCCAGCAGTGTGGGGCACCCTCCACCAGGCCCCCACTAATGTCTCCCACCACCCCCACCCCCCAGCAGTGTGGAGCACCCTCCACCAGGCCCCCACTCATGTCTCCCACCACCCCCACCCCCCAGCAGTGCAGGGGCCGCCTCCACCAGGCCCCCACCCATGTCTCCCACCACCCCCACCCCCCAGCCACCATGGGCATCCCCCACCAGGCCCCCACTCATGTCTCCCACCCACCCCCACCCCCCAGCCACCATGGGCACCCTCCACCAGGCCTCCACTCATGTCTCCCACCCACCCCCAACCCCCAGCCACCATGGGCATCCCCCACCAGGCCCCCACTCATGTCTCCCACCCACCCCCACCCCCCATGGTCATCCCCCACCAGGCCCCCACTCATGTCTCCCACCACCCCCACCCCCCAGCCACCATGGGCACCCTCCACCAGGCCCCCACTCATGTCTCCCAGCACCCCCACCCCCCAGCAGTGCAGGGGCAGCACCACCAGGCCCCCACTCATGTCTCCCACCACCCCCACCCCCTAGCAGTGTGGGGCACCTTCCACCAGGCCCCCACTCATGTCCAACTCATGTCTCCCACCCACCCCCACCCCCCAGCCACCATGGGCATCCCCCACCAGGCCCCCACTCATGTCTCCCACCACCCCCACCCCCCAGCCACCATGGGCACCCCCCACCAGGCCCCCACTCATGTCTCCCACCACCCCCACCCCCCAGCAGTGCAGGGGCAGCCTCCAACAGGCCCCCACTCATGTCTCCCACCCACCCCCACCCCCCAGCCACCATGGGCAGCCCCCACCAGGCCCCCACTCATGTATCCCACCACCCCCACCCCCCAGCAGTGCAGGGGCAGCCTCCACCAGGCCCCCACTCATGTCTCCCAGCACCCCCACCCCCCAGCCACCATGGGCATCCCCCACCAGGCCCCCACTCATGTCTCCCACCCACCCCCACACCCCAGCCACCATGGGCATCCCCCACCAGGCCCCCACGCATGTCTCCCACCACCCCCACCCCCCAGCCACCATGGGCACCCTCCACCAGGCCCCCACTCATGTCTCCCAGCACCCCCACCCCCCAGCAGTGCAGGGGCAGCACCACCAGGCCCCCACTCATGTCTCCCACCACCCCCACCCCCTAGCAGTGTGGGGCACCCTCCACCAGGCCCCCACTCATGTCCAACTCATGTCTCCCACCCACCCCCACCCCCCAGCCACCATGGGCATCCCAGACCAGGCCCCCACTCATGTCTCCCACCACCCCCACCCCCCAGCCACCATGGGCACCCCCCACCAGGCCCCCACTCATGTCTCCCACCCACCCCCACCCCCCAGCCACCATGGGCAGCCCCCACCAGGCCCCCACTCATGTCTCCCACCACCCCCACCCCCCAGCAGTGCAGGGGCAGCACCACCAGGCCCCCACTCATGTCCCCCTGCACCCCCACCCCCCAGCATCCAGGGGCACCCTCCACCAGGCCCCCACTCATGTCTCCCACCACCCCCACCCCCCAGCAGTGCAGGGGAAGCCTCCAACAGGCCCCCACTCATGTCTCCCACCCACCCCCACCCCCCAGCCACCATGGGCAGCCCCCACCAGGCCCCCACTCATGTATCCCACCACCCCCACCCCCCAGCAGTGCAGGGGCAGCCTCCACCAGGCCCCCACTCATGTCTCCCAGCACCCCCACCCCCCAGCCACCATGGGCATCCCCCACCAGGCCCCCACTCATGTCTCCCACCCACCCCCACACCCCAGCCACCATGGGCATCCCCCACCAGGCCCCCACTCATGTCTCCCACCACCCCCACCCCCCAGCCACCATGGGCACCCTCCACCAGGCCCCCACTCATGTCTCCCAGCACCCCCACCCCCCAGCAGTGCAGGGGCAGCACCACCAGGCCCCCACTCATGTCTCCCACCACCCCCACCCCCCCAGCAGTGTGGGGCACCATCCACCAGGCCCCCACCCATGTCTCCCACCACCCCCACCCCCCAGCAGTGTGGGGCACCCTCCACCAGGCCCCCACTCATGTCCAACTCATGTCTCCCACCCACCCCCACCCCCCAGCCACCATGGGCATCCCCCACCAGGCCCCCACTCATGTCTCCCACCACCCCCACCCCCCATCCACCATGGGCACCCTCCACCAGGCCCCCACTCATGTCTCCCAGCACCCCCACCCCACAGCCAGCATGGGCATCCCCCACCAGGCCCCCACTCATGTCTCCCACCCACCCCCACCCCCCAGCCACCATGGGCATCCCCCACCAGGCCCCCACTCATGTCTCCCACCACCCCCACCCCCCAGCCACCATGGGCACCCTCCACCAGGCCCCCATGCATGTCTCCCAGCACCCCCACCCCCCAGCAGTGCAGGGGCAGCACCACCAGGCCCCACTCATGTCCCCCTGCACCCCCACCCCCCAGCAGTGTGGGGCACCCTCCACCAGGCCCCCACTCATGTCTCCCACCACCCCCACCCCCCAGCAGTGTGGGGCACCCTCCACCAGGCCCCCACTCATGTCTCCCACCACCCCCACCCCCCAGCAGTGTGGAGCACCCTCCACCAGGCCCCCACTCATGTCTCCCACCACCCCCACCCCCCAGCAGTGCAGGGGCAGCCTCCACCAGGCCCCCACCCATGTCTCCCACCACCCCCACCCCCCAGCCACCATGGGCATCCCCCACCAGGCCCCCACTCATGTCTCCCACCCACCCCCACCCCCCAGCCACCATGGGCACCCTCCACCAGGCCTCCACTCATGTCTCCCAGCACCCCCACCCCCCAGCAGTGTGGGGCACCCTCTACCAGGCCCCCACTCATGTCTCCCACCACCCCCACCCCCCAGCCACCATGGGCACCCTCCACCAGGCCCCCACTCATGTCTCCCAGCACCCCCACCCCCCAGCAGTGCAGGGGCAGCACCACCAGGCCCCCACTCATGTCTCCCACCACCCCCACCCCCCCCAGCAGTGTGGGGCACCATCCACCAGGCCCCCACCCATGTCTCCCACCACCCCCACCCCCCAGCAGTGTGGGGCACCCTCCACCAGGCCCCCACTCATGTCCAACTCATGTCTCCCACCCACCCCCACCCCCCAGCCACCATGGGCATCCCCACCAGGCCCCCACTCATGTCTCCCACCACCCCCACCCCCCATCCACCATGGGCACCCTCCACCAGGCCCCCACTCATGTCTCCCAGCACCCCCACCCCACAGCCAGCATGGGCATCCCCCACCAGGCCCCCACTCATGTCTCCCACCCACCCCCACCCCCCAGCCACCATGGGCATCCCCCACCAGGCCCCCACTCATGTCTCCCACCACCCCCACCCCCCAGCCACCATGGGCACCCTCCACCAGGCCCCCACGCATGTCTCCCAGCACCCCCACCCCCCAGCAGTGCAGGGGCAGCACCACCAGGCCCCACTCATGTCCCCCTGCACCCCCACCCCCCAGCAGTGTGGGGCACCCTCCACCAGGCCCCCACTCATGTCTCCCACCACCCCCACCCCCCAGCAGTGTGGGGCACCCTCCACCAGGCCCCCACTCATGTCTCCCACCACCCCCATCCCCCAGCAGTGTGGAGCACCCTCCACCAGGCCCCCACTCATGTCTCCCACCACCCCCACCCCCCAGCAGTGCAGGGGCAGCCTCCACCAGGCCCCCACCCATGTCTCCCACCACCCCCACCCCCCAGCCACCATGGGCATCCCCCACCAGGCCCCCACTCATGTCTCCCACCCACCCCCACCCCCCAGCCACCATGGGCACCCTCCACCAGGCCTCCACTCATGTCTCCCAGCACCCCCACCCCCCAGCAGTGTGGGGCACCCTCCACCAGGCCCCCACTCATGTCTCCCAGCACCCCCACCCCCCAGCAGTGCAGGGGCAGCCTCCACCAGGCCCCCACCCATGTCTCCCAGCACCCCCACCCCCCAGCATCCAGGGGCACCCTCCACCAGGCCCCCACTCATGTCTCCCACCCACCCCCACCCCCCAGCCACCATGGGCAGCCCCCACCAGGCCCCCACTCATGTCTCCCACCACCCCCACCCCCCAGCAGTGCAGGGGCAGCCTCCACCAGGCCCCCACTCATGTCTCCCACCACCCCCACCCCCCAGCAGTGTGGAGCACCCTCCACCAGGCCCCCACTCATGTCTCCCACCACCCCCACCCCCCAGCAGTGTGGAGCACCCTCCACCAGGCCCCCACTCATGTCTCCCACCACCCCCACCCCCCAGCAGTGCAGGGGCAGCCTCCACCAGGCCCCCACCCATGTCTCCCACCACCCCCACCCCCCCAGCAGTGTGGGGCACCCTCCACCAGGCCCCCACTCATGTCCAACTCATGTCTCCCATCCACCCCCACCCCCCAGCCACCATGGGCATCCCCCACCAGGCCCCCACTCATGTCTCCCACCACCCCCACCCCCCAGCCACCATGGGCAGCCTCCACCAGGTCCTCACAGTCCCCAATCATGTGCGTTATGGTCAGCCTCCACAGCCAAAAAGCCCTACCAAGTAACCCATTCACCCACATGGAAATGGAAATTACATGTTACACCCCCAATGTACATGAAGCTAATGAACCCATGTCCGTCACACACAATGGTTGCAATTGAATGGGAAAACACCCAACATGACATGCATGAAACCAATGAGATGATACCACACAGTGAAGTATGAAAACAAAATTGTATTTAAAAAAAGAAAGAATGCTAAAGAAATGAAACAAACTACAATGGGAATGAAAAAAAGATAAGCTGCATGTCCGTATTAAAAAATAAAAACACCAAATCCCAATCCAAAAAAATGTCGTCCAAAGTGAAATGAAAAAAAATTTCTATCCAATTAAGAACTATGTAAAAAACTTCCAAGGGTCCATGAGCCCAACTGAACAAAGGAAACCTACAAAAAAACCTAACTAAAATGCTACTATATACAAAAAGTGGAGCAGTGTCCGTCGACTCCAAATCATAAGAACAAACAAAGGAAACCTAAAACTAAAGAACTATATACAAAGGCGGCGGGCAAGTCCAGCGGCTCACTCCGTGATGTTCCGGGCCAGGGCATCATCGAACTCCTGTTCGATGTCCCGGAGGCGGTCCAGTTCCATGGCCCCGAGAGTCCGCAGGGACGACGCCGTGTCCTCCTCCAACCCCCTGCGGATTGCCTCGAGGCACTCGGCCCGCCTCAGGGCCCTCCGCATGGAGTTCTCCGCCCTGACCATTGTGAGCCGCGCCTCTTCCGCCCGCCGCCGCTCCGCACCTATGGGGTGGCCCAGCCGCTGCCACACGGAAGACACTCTCTGTCCTGGGTCCTCCTGCCCTCCGGCCGATGCCTGCCCCTCCGATGTCGAAGGCCCCGAGACTTCATGGCTCCCACCATGTTGCTGCTGCTGCTCTGCCTCTGCCCGTGCACTGCCTCCTGCTGCCTGCACATCCTCCGCCGGCTGGGGTGCAGTTGTTGATGTGGCCACCCCTGCTGGACGTCCGACTCCCGACTGTGGCAGGGATGCCTCCTCCACCAGCCTGGCCGCACTGTCAGAGGCAGCTCCACAGGGCACCCAGGTGACTGATGGGTGGGAAGATGGCACAGAGGACGACTGGCGCGTAGGGGGTCCAGTTGAGGAGGGGGTCGGAGCAAGCCCCATCAGACGGAGGAATCCGGCCTGGGTGACCTGTCCCAGCAGGCTGACGTGGTCAACGAGCCATTCGAGATGACGTGCAGTCTCTCCATGAAAAGACTGCAGGTCACCTCGCATGGCCCGTTGACACAACGCCACACCAGCCAGGACAGGCTCAACCCGGACCTGGATAGCCACGTCCGCAGGCAGAGGAAGGCCAGTTGACGTCAGCTCATCCCCTGCCTGAAAACGGGTCTGGACGTAGGCATCCCTGCTGGTGCAAGATGATGCAGGGACAGGATCGGGGACACGATTGCACACAGGCACCTCCGCGGCGGCCTGTGCTGCCTCCTGTCCCCGGTCCTGCACTGCACCACTAGCACTAGTGGGATCCCCACCTCCAGACCCCGTCTCTGGTGCTTGCACGGCCTCCTCCTCCACCAAACCCCCCACCAACCTGGATGACTCCGTGCCATCTTCCCCTGTTGGGCCCTGTGGGATCCCAGCTGCCCCTTCTGCTGCCGAGGAGTCCAACTCCAACCTCCGCCTCTTGGACCTCCCCCCGGCAGCTGCGGCCTGGGACGCGGCACCGGACTCCTCACTCCCCGACGAGATGACAACACGGGAGGGGAGCCGGGCCTTGT
Organism: Ambystoma mexicanum; assembly: GCF_040938575.1. Classification (NCBI taxonomy): domain Eukaryota; kingdom Metazoa; phylum Chordata; class Amphibia; order Caudata; family Ambystomatidae; genus Ambystoma; species Ambystoma mexicanum. The sequence continues at coordinate 544,598,147 of NC_090923.1, read as the reverse complement.
GTCTCCGGCTGGCGGTGCGATCCCCGCCGCTGTGCTCCACAGCACCTTCTCCGCCCTCTTCATCAGTTGACGCTGCAGACAGGGAGAAACAAAACACAGGCATCAGGGCACTGTACAATGGACACATACACACATGACTGTTGCACATGAGTGGCATTGGCAAACCTCAGACATGTCATCACAATCCCCAACACACACGTCATAGCAACTCGCACACATGAGCCATACCACAGCCATATCGCAACTGCCACCACCATCCCTACACATACAACAGCATGAGCAGCCAAAGGTGAGCCAGACATCACATGCAACACAGGAAGTGCACCACACATGTACACACACCACCACACTTGCATGCATGTGTACACCTCTGACAAGTGTCACACTGTTCAGACGGGCATCCATGTCACATCTGCCAATCAGGCTTCCACATACCGCTGTCACATGCATCCATGTTGCATCACTGTTGCACCCTTGTCAAATACACACACATGCACATGTACACAGTGCTCATACATGCAGCCGAAAACAACATACATGCGTGACATCACAGACATGTCTACTTACATACACATTCATTCAAACATGTGTGCCCACACAACTGCATTTGGCATGCAAGCCTACACACACAAGCACCATCCATGTCTCACACATTACAGCCCTCGCATGTGTCAGCCCCACGGCCCTGTACACCCCCACCCATACTCGACCCCATACAAACAGATGTGCAACCTGCACACTACCGAATAATCACCACACGCACTGCTCACAATCAGGATGCATGTACACTCACCGCTCGACTCCAGACGGCTCTGCTTCTCTAGGACCTGGACGTGGAGCGCTGGGGATATACGTTCCAGGACCCTCATCTGTTCTTCCGACAAGTGGCCCCGGCGCCCCTTGGCATCCGCTGCCTTCAAGAGGCGCCGGGCCTTGTTCAGGGTCCTGGACCTGAAGTCCTCCCAGCGCTTCCTGACATGTTGTAAGTCGCGGACTGCCACCCCCTCCGCGTTGATGGCAGTCACGATGTCAGTCCAGATCCGAGTCCGTCCTTCCTTGTCGGCGCGGGAACTTCCGAAGAGGGCATCATACTGCCCCAGGACTTGCTCCACCAGGACACCAACTTCGGTGGCACTGAAGCTGGTGCCCCTCTGCCTCTCTGGCCGGGGGTTGTCAGTGGTCACAGATGGTGTTTGCCCCGACATGACAACCCCAGAGGCAGGAGTGGGTGGGCAACTGGGTCCTGGGGCTGGGCTGTGGAGCGATGGAATCCCAGTCGGGAGTCTTCGGTTCCAGCAGGGGGGGACCAACCACCAGTGAGGGACGTGGTGTGGTGGTGGGTGAGAACCCACAAGTGCTGCAGGTCGTGTTCTCAAGGGGTGTCTCTGGCTGCACCTCCCCCGAGCTGTACTCAGGTGTTGATTCGGATGATGAGACCTACGTGCCGTCGCAGGTGAGTGTTCCAGGGAGGGATACTGTTCTGTCCCACCCACCTGCACCAGGGTCAGAACCCTCAATGGGGATGTCAGTGTTGGCAGCTACGCCTTTGGTGGTTACAGATGCAGGGTCACACTCCGCGACATCTGATCCTGTTCCTGGGCCAGCAGATCAGAGGGGGAATGCAGTCCTGCAGCCTCAGGCAGTACCAGCACAGCAAGGCGCAGTTCGCCTTGCCCCAGACAGGTGTGGTGCCCGCCGACGTGGTGGCCGTACGCCACCTGGCAATACCGCATGGGAGCAATCCATTTACGGTATGGCAACCCAACAGGCAGCATCATCCGAGATGATGGCTCAGGCCATGGATAGGGTGGCCACTTCCATTGTCCCCCCTGAAAGGCTGATGGAGCGACTACAGCAGGCAACCGACTCCATCTGCCAGTCACACAGGGAGGACATGTTGGCGTCCAACAGGGACAGGCGGGCGGCACTGGCGACTCTGCAGGAGGCCATCTCCATAGAGTCCCAGGGCCACAGGGAAGCCCTGAGGCAGGAGCTCCTTCACCTCAGGACGACTCTTGTTGAGCTTGAGGCTTCAACACACCAAAGGACAGAACAGCAGCTGGAGCGTCTCACCCGTACGCTCTCAGCTGAGATGCAGGCAACGAGGACGGAGGTCCGGGCATCCCGTGAGTTGTTGCATGGGGACCTCCGCACACTCATCCTCCAGAACCAGACCTACCACACCCGCATGCTTGCAGCCATGGAGGAGCAGACTAGGGCCTTGCGTGGGCTGCCTCCCATAGTGCAACCACCTCCGGATGCAGCTGCACAGGGTGATAATAGCGACAGCAGTGATACTCCCACAATAGGGTAGCCGTGTGGGCCATGAGCCCATGGAGGTGTTTTTTTTCCCCAGGATCCACACAGGTGGGTTTTGGTGTGCACCCTGTCCTCGGACCTCCTGGGTGGCCTCCCAAACCCCCCCGGGCCCATCAATGGCCATTTTTTATTTTTTTTTATTTTTATTTTTATTTTTATTTTTTTAATTTTTAATTATTTTTTTCCCAATTTTTTGGGATAATTTGTTGCCTTCCGTGGTTCCTGTGGGCATACGCTGCATTGTGGCTGGGCACATGCAGGCTTGTCATGTATTTGGTTCAGATGCTTGGGTTTGAGTCACACACACCCCTCCTGCTTCCCGTTTCCATGGGCTTGCAAAGGGTGTGCCCAAGTGACATTGACGTACATGGTGACATTGGACTCCCACTACATGTGTGGGTAGTCTAGTCAATACTGTGTATACATTCCTAGTGCATATTGCTGTTGTGTTGTACACTGCATGTTGCATTGATGTGTAACTCATCATCTGTGTCTACCTCCCAATTTGCAGGTCCCTTCCTCATGTCTACACAAGGCCCTCTAGTTTGGAGATGGGGTCCATGTTGGCAGCAATGCACCTACAACTCTACATGGCGCCAACACTGCACAGTTGGTAGTGGTGGGAGTGCAGGCATTTCCAGGTGGTGAGACTACTAATTCATAACATTTGTGATGTCATGTTAATGGTAGTACCTGCTCAAGTTTGTTGTTGGTCCTGCATTACTGTGAGCATTTCAGGTGTTGCAAGTTTCAATTAGGGACACTGTACATTGTGACACTAGTGTCATGTTGTGGGGATTAGTTTGTTTACCTGCAAATAGCATGACATGGCACGGTGTGTCCTGTGGCGGTGCTGGGGATGTGTTGGCTGACATGGCACTGTCCTCTTGTTGCATTTTGCAAGTGGGTATTCATTTTAGCTGCTTGAATGTGTTTCTTCACAAAACTGCATTGGTGGTGTCTGTGTGGGTAGGGATGCACACATTGTAACACTTCCAGGTGAACAATCTCAGGCTGATATGGTTTTCACGGTTGATTCTCCAGACATTCAGGATCAGTGTTAGGTTGAGTCATCATTGATTGTCAGATGGAATGTGCCAGGGCAGTGTGCACTCCACAGGGGTGTGATTTCTATGTGAAGTAATTATCCACTAGCTGTGTACGGGCTGCCTCCCCCCGTGCCCTTTCCCCTCCCATGCGCAGCGGCTGTGCATGTGGTTGGGGATGTGGGGCCACCACCATGTCCACGGCCAGGCCCCGGCGTGTTGCAACGTTGTGCAGGACACATGCTGCCACTATGATCCTGCACACTACTGGGGGAGCGTACAACAGCTGCCCGCCAGAACGGTCAAGGGAGCGAAAGCGTGACTTCAGCACTCCGAATGTGCGCTCCACTATGCCCCGGGTTGTAATGTGGGCTGTGTTATATCTTACCTGGGGTGGCGTGGTGGGGTTCCGAATTGGCGTCATCATGTGGGGGCTGAGAGGGTAGGCACTGTCCCCTGTGGAGGTGGTGATTGGTATCATTGGTGGGGTTGTGACCTTGCTCAGTATCTGACATGCATGCATGTGCAGTGGCATTCATACTCACCAAGCAGCCATGTATCGCCATGCCGCCCAGCTTCTAGGTCCCGGTTTAGGGTGGACATTCGGTAAATGAAGCTGTCGTGGGTGGACCCGGGATAGTTGGCATATACTGAGGTGATGATTCCCTTGGCATTACATACTACCTGCACGTTGATGGAATGCCAGTGCTTGCGGTTCCTATAGATGTGCTCTGATGCCCTGGGGGGACGTAGAGCCACATGGGTGCAGTCGATGGCACCTAGCACTTTGGGGAATCGTGCCACACCGTAAAAATCCAGGGCGGCAGCATGCCTTTCTGCAGGTGTTCTGGGCAGGTATATGTGCCTGCGGACTGATGGGCGTGCAGTGATGATGTTCAAGACCTGGTGTAGGCAGCGTGACTGGGTGGCCTGTGATACCCCACCCACAATGGCACTTGTCCGCTGAAATGATCCAGTGGCTAAGAAGTGCAGTACATTGAGGACCTTCTCCAGGGGGCTGAGTGCTTGGGAGCACAGGGTGGGTGATGTGAGGTCATCCTCCCACTCACTCACCAGGTCCAGTATAATGTGTGGTGGAAACCTGTACCTCCCATGCACCTGGTCATCAGGCATCCCGAAAAGGCTGGTTCTGGGTGTGAATATTCTGGCCCTGACTATCCTCCTCCTCCTCCTCCTTTGGTAGCCCACGCCCACTGCTGCTAGGAACGGTATGTTCAGCCTGGGTCTGAGCTTGTTATTTTGTTAGCGCGCAAATTTTTTTTTTTTTTTTATTTTTTTTTTATTTAGATGTTTTAGTTTAATAATAAACTTTTACATCATTGCGATTTTTATAAAGAGGCAGGAATAAAAAGTGTCGTCATGTTTAAGTTTTTCTTCGATTGAGGTCGAGGATAGACGTTAGAAAGAGAACAATTGTGAATGTGTATTTGTTATTATTTCCACTAAGTATGGCATTCCATCTTTCGGATGTGGTCATTTGTTTCGTGTCTAAGTCAAAGTAAGAACCAAAGTTTTTCCGTTGAGCTGCCAGCGCCGTGCATTCCATGACTAGGTGGAAGATAGTCTCTGGGATTGTTTCTATTTCACAGAATCGGCAGTGATTGTTTGTTTTAGAGATTTGATTTGTGATGGCAAGATAACAGTTTGTCGGCAGTATGTTCAATCTAATTTTCAGGAATGTTGATCTGATCACTGGGTCAGGGAATAGTTGCAGGTACGGTTGTGGTTCATTTAGTTTTCTGTTGTCCTTGTTGCAATATAATGTCCTTTTATACGAGTTTGTCTGTTTCATAGTTTGGATCCAATCGTTTTGTAAAAGTTTCACTTTGGCGTATTGAGGTCGGTTGATTAATAAATCATGAGATATTTCTTCTTTTTCCATTTCGATTACGATAGATTTTTTCCACTTTGATAGAACTGTGGTGTTTGTAGCGTCGCTCTTTAGTTTGAATATTTGAATTGCTGGTATATTATCATCAGACAGGATTTTACGATATATGTCCAGGCGTTTCCATCGTACCATGGAACTGATTGATTGGGTTGCAAGTTCGTACCTGATTCTTGGCATCGGATATGCCTTTGGCAAAGCTAGGATCTTACGCCAGAATATGGACTCAAATTTCATCCAGTTTACTTGGTGTGCATTCAACATTGCCTCAGAGCCATAGGTTATTACCGGGATGTATTTTTGCTTGTAGTATGCAATTATTGGTTTGAATGAAAATTTTCCAAACTTTCTGTGTAGGATACAACCTTGACGCGCTAGTAGTTGCGCTTTTTGTTCAATTTGATTTAGCCATTCTATTTCTGTGGTTGATTGATTAATCGTTATGCCAAGATATTTGAATTTGGTCACATTTTGCAGCTTGATTCCTTTGATGTTAAACGTGGGTTGTTTTGCCTTGGGACGAGATTTTGTCAGTTGCATGACTTTTGTTTTGAGGATATTAATTGTTAAGTCATTTTGGGACATGTAGTCACTCAACACTGTGAGGGAATGTTGCAGACCATATGGAGTTTTGTCCATTAGGACAATATCGTCTGCATATGTCATCATCGGAACACGGGTTGAATTGATTTTTGGCGGGTTTATTTGGTTATTTTCTAGATATTGGTCAATATCTGATGTGTAGAGATTGTACAGAGTCGCTGCTAGAGGGCAACCTTGCTTTAGACCGTTGTGTGTTGGTATGGCTTCGGTGGTTATTCCTTGCTTTGTGAGCCTAACTTTTATTGAAGTATCTGAATAAAGTTGTTTGATAGGCTCAAGGATGTTCGCAGGGCAGTGCCATGTCTTAAGTTTTGCCCATAGTCTTTTTCGGGGTATGGCATCGAAAGCCATCTTTAAGTCAATGAACGCAGCATATATCTTGGTGGTGCTGTTTATTGCTTCATACTTGATAAGGTGCAGCAGTATCAGATTGATATTGGTTCCAACTTTTGGGGTGAAACCCGTCTGACGTGTTGAAAGTCTATCGTTCAAGTTTGCCCACGCACTAAGTTGTTTTAGCAAAACTGATGCAAATAGTTTCCCCAGGGGGTCTAGCAAGGCAATGGGGCGAAAGTTTTGTGGTAGGTCGCGCGGGCCTTGCTTATGGATAGGGACTATTGTTGCCGTTTTCCAGGTAGCCGGGATTTGGTTATGAGAGTTTATAAGTTCAATTATGTTGAATAAGAAGCTTGCCCATGTCGAAGGGTTTTGTTTGAGCATGGCATTTGACAGGCCGTCAGGTCCCGGAGCTCTGGAGGTGTTTAGTCGCTTAATCATTGAAGAAAGGTCTTCGTGTGAGACAGCTACTGACCATTTTGTAATGATTTTGTTTGCTTCTTGTTCATCTGGTTCAGATCGAGGTGCATACATATTTGAAAAATGTGTGGTCCATGTCGTCGTAGGTACATTAGCTGTAAGCTTTTGTTGCTTCTGAGAATTTTCATTCAGAAGGTTCCAAAGTTCTCTGGTGTTGTTTGTCCGATATGTTTTCATTATTGTTTCAGCATCTGTTTGTAGTAATATAGTCTTATGAGATTTTTTCCAGTTGTTGTATGTTTGTTTTAACTTATTTATCTTAGCGATGTTTTCTGGATGTCTTTGTTTTTTGAGCTGCCTTATCTGTTTCGCTAGCTCCTTTTTTTTTGCTGCTAGCTCCGCGTTGTAACTGTGTGAATGGGTTATTTGTGGGCGGTTTTTGACGGTTTGCTGGAACGGAAGTAGAATCCATCCATAATTCAGTTTTTCCAAGTCTGGTTTTTGGGAGGTTAGTAATTTGTTCGGCAGCAATGGAAGTTTCGTTTCTGGTATACGGAGTCTTGATGATGTACCGTCTAATTCCAGTGTAGGTTGGGCTCGTAGTACCTCTTGTTGTCCGGTAGAGTATGATTGCACTGTTAGTTTATTGTGGTCGCTGTTGTTGCCAACTACAGTTTGGGCAGTGTCTACCGTGTCATGTAAAAGTTGGGAAAGAAAGATGTAGTCGATGATCGCTACAGAGGAGCCTCTACTCCATGTTGGCATAAAAGTTTCAGAGTTGTTTTTTGCGTGGTCTAGTAGCTTGAGCTCGCGAGTATAGATTTCTTTCATCCATTTCGATGCTTTGGAGGATAGCTGATCGAGTGGTCGCAGAATGCCGGTTTGTGTGCGTAGGTTAATATTTAGGTCCCCGCAAATTATTATTTCCAGAGTTCGATGAGTGTCAAGTAAAGTGTCGGCTGTGATGAAGACAACGTCAATGAATTCATTAGTTTTGATGGCTGCAGAGTTCCAGTATAAATTAAAGATAGCAAGTTGTAGTTCATCTTTTTCTTGTTGGTCGGGATGGGTCTTTATAGTTATTGTCGTTATCTGGATCCACGGGTTTATGTTTATAGTGGTCAATACTCTCCAGAGTGGATTTATTTTGATTAAGGTGAGGAGGCCAGATGATGGCCTTCCTTGGGTATTTTTTTTTATTGCAGGGTTTAGTAAGACAAGATAGCCGTCGCATGCTGGAGTATCCGTGATCCAGGTCTCTTGTAGGCATATAATTTGGAATTTTCCCAGATCAGATGATGGTTGGGTGTATAGGTGTAGATTCCCTCTTGTGTTCCATGAACAGAGTGACCATGCGAAGTTTGGTTTATTTGATTGTTATGAGTAGGAGGAGAGTGAGGAATTTGATGACATTTGGTCTATGGTTGACACGTCTGTATCATATATCCTTTTAAATGGGCATTCTTGGTCAGCCCATTGTTCGTCTCTTCTGTCTCTAATCGTCGATTGCTGGTTATTTTGTTAGCGCGCAAATTTATGCGTTGCGCGTGTTGTAGGCGAGCGTGTGACCCGCGCACCCCTGAAATCCAGTACCCAGTCCAATAGCGTGTGGAAATTCCCGCGCACCCCGGGATACAGGTGCGCTGACGTACTTGCGTGTGTAAGTGCCCGCGCACCCCTGATATACACGTACATAGGCCAATCGCGTGTACGCGCACTTTTGTCCAATTACACGCGCTGACACTCTGACGTGCTGTCCAATTACACGCGATGACACTCTGACGTGCAGTCTTTCCACGTGTGCTCTGTCATCACGTGCTGTGTGGGAAACACCCGTGCGGGTCACGTCACAGACGTGCTTACGCGCTGAGGGCCTTTGGTCCAATAGAATCGCGTATGCGTGCTGACGCGCTTACGCGCTAAGGGCCTTTCCTCGAATTTCACGCTGACGTGCAGACTTTTCACGTGCCAAATCACTCTGTATCAAGCTGGCCACACGTATGCACACGGAAGACCACGCTCCTGCCCAGAAAGCCGAACTACTGCCCCCCAGAGCCCCGAGCACGCTCCCACCTGCCATCTGCTGCTGCCTGACTGCCTGCTGCCCACGTGCACTGCCATTTGCTGCCTGCACATCAGCCAGGGGTGCTGTTGCTGTGACCACCCCTGCTGGAACCGAAGACTCCCGACTGGGATTCCATCGCTCCACAGCCCAGCCCCAGGACCCAGTTGCCCACCCACTCCTGCCTCTGGGGTTGTCATGTCGGGGCAAACACCATCTGTGACCACTGACAACCCCCGGCCAGAGAGGCAGAGGGGCACCAGCTTCAGTGCCACCGAAGTTGGTGTCCTGGTGGAGCAAGTCCTGGGGCAGTATGATGCCCTCTTCGGAAGTTCCCGCACCGACAAGGAAGGACGGACTCGGATCTCGACTGACATCGTGACTGCCATCAACGCGGAGGGGGTGGCAGTCCGCGACTTACAACATGTCAGGAAGCGCTGGGAGGACTTCAGGTCCAGGACCCTGAACAAGGCCCGGCGCCTCTTGAAGGCAGCGGATGCCAAGGGGCGCCGGGGCCACTTGTCGGAAGAACAGATGAGGGTCCTGGAACGCATATTCCCAGCGCTCCACGTCCAGGTCCTAGAGAAGCAGACCCGTCTGGAGTCGAGCGGTGAGTGTACATGCATCCTGATTGTGAGCAGTGCGTGTGGTGATTATTCGGTAGTGTGCAGGTTGCACATCTGTTTGTATGGGGTCGAGTATGGGTGGGGGTATACAGGGCCGTGGGGCTGACACATGTGAGGGCTGTAATGTGTGAGACATGGATGGTGCTTGTGTGTGTAGGCTTGCATGCCAAATGCAGTTGTGTGGGCACACATGTTTGGATGAATGTGTATGTAAGTAGACATGTCCGTGATGTCACGCATGTATGTTGTTTTCGGCTGCATGTATGAGCACTGTGTACATGTGCATGTGTGTGTATTTGACAAGGGTGCAACAGTGATGCAACATGGATGCATGTGACAGCGGTATGTGGAAGCCTGATTGGCAGATGTGACATGATGCCCGTCTGAACAGTGCGACACTTGTCAGAGGTGTACACATGCATGCAAGTGTGGTGGTGTGTGTACATGTGTGGTGCACTTCCTGTGTTGCATGTGATGTCTGGCTCACCTTTGGCTGCTCATGCTGTTGTATGTGTAGGGATGGTGGTGGCAGTTGCGATATGGCTGTGGTATGGCTCATGTGTGCGAGTTGCTATGACATGTGTGTTGGGGATTGTGATGACATGTCTGAGGTTTGCCAATGCCACTCATGTGCAACTGTCATGTGTGTATGTGTCCATTGTACAGTGCCCTAATGCCTGTGTTTTGTTTCTCCCTGTCTGCAGCGTCAACTGATGAAGAGGGCGGAGAAGGTGCTGTGGAGCACAGCGGCGGGGATCCCACCGCCAGCCGGAGACGCAAGGCCCGGCTCCCCTCCCGTGTTGTCATCTCGTCGGGGAGTGAGAAGTCCGGTGCTGCGTCCCAGGCCGCAGCTGCCGGGGGGAGGTCCAAGAGGCGGAGGTTGGAGTTGGACTCCTCGGCAGCAGAAGGGGCAGCTGGGACCCCACAGGGCCCAACAGGGGAAGATGGCACGGAGTCATCCAGTGTAACGCTCACCTGATTCTCGCAGAGGCGCCGGTCTTGACTGGGCGACTACCGTATCTTCAAAGGTGATGTGTAGCACCCGGTTGGCTCTTTGGGCTGGACCTCTGTGCACTGTATGCCTGACGTGTAGAGTAAGATGTCTTAGGCAAGTGAATGCCGAGCTCTCCATCTGCCTCAGGGCAGGGTGCTGTAACCAGTTTCTTCACTGGATAGGTAGCGCAGGCCTCTTGACTTCAGAGGACTGCTGTCCGTCGTTTACTGCACGAACGGTAAGTTTCGAGTCATTCAAATGTCTTTAAAGTCTTTAGTAATGATGTCTCTTGTTTTGCAGGGTTCCGGCGATGGCGGATGACGGGCTGAAGTGAGTTGAAGATGGAGCCCGTGTGATGAATAGAAGCGCCTGGAAGCACGTAAGTAAGCGCTTGTTGCCTGCTTCACTATGCGCTCTAACTGTCTTTTTATTTTGCAGGTACGAGTTCGGAGCGGCTGCAGGGTGCCGGAATACCCACTGGATTAGATGTGGAAAGGAGTAATGGCACGTGAGTATTAAAGTTCCCCAATGTCTTTAAACGCATCTTGTTTTGTCTTTCAGATGCGGGATGCAGCGCCGAAGGCCTCCGGAGCGTGCAAAGAGTTGGTAAACTTTTGTCTTTCAGATGCCGGAATGCAGTGTGAAGACCTCCGGAGCGCACGAAGAGTAGGTAAGCCTTTGCCTTTCAGATGCCGGAATGCTAACCTGTTCTTTCTTGTCTTTATAGGTGTTGCTGAAGACTGGATTCAGGATGGTAAGCCTTTGCCTTTCAGATGCCGAAATGCTAACCTGTTCTTTCTTGTCTTTATAGGTGTTGCTGAAGACTGGATTCAGGATGGTAAGCCTTTTTCCTTAGGCCCAGGACTGGATGCAGAAGACACGATGAGCGTTCTGCTGCAGAGGTTGCAGAATAACGCAAAGCAAGATTCATCCACCGGGTGTGGTTTAAATAGCCTCCTGTAGTGCTTAGGTGTCTCCTTCCACAGCCACGCCCAAGTAAGAAAAGAGTTCCTAGTAAGAAAAGAGTTCCTGCCTTCCAGAAGAGTTCCAGTGTTCTGAATCTAGGGAGTGGCTCCAGCCCCACCCAACAGGAAAAGTAGTTCCAAACAGAAGAGGATCAGAGGCTCAACTGGCAGGCAAGTAAGCAGCATGGTCTGCTGAAGGTAAGTCCACCCAAGCATTATGAGCCCGGCGCTTCCAGCGCTGGGACTGGGCATATTTATGAGCCTGGTGCCACTGGCGCCAGGACTGGGTCCAAAAGGTCCCAATTGGGACTGGTTGGCACTCGGAACCTGGGTTATGGATCTGCTTCCAAGGGAGTTGGGAAAACCCTGACCTTTTGGAAGCAGAGATCATGACAGTACCCCCCCTCAAGGCCCCTCCCAAACCGGGCTTCTCCGGGGGTTTTGGCTTGTCAGGAAATGTTCGGTGAAATCTTTTGATTAGGCGAGGAGCGTGGACATATTCAGCAGGTTCCCAGGATCTCTCTTGGGGGCTGTAGCCTTTCCAGTCAATTAGGTAGAATAGTTTAGATTTGGAGATCTTGGGAGTCCAGAATGCTTTTGACTTCAAACTCGAGTTCTCCATCCACTAGGATAGGTTTTGGAGATTTGGTTAGTCGGGTTTGAGGTTGCACGGGTTTTAATAGAGAGACGTGGAAGACCGGATGTATCTTCATGTGCGGGGGCAAGTCCAACTTGACCGCTACTGGGTTTACTATGGTAGTGATGGAATAGGGACCAAGGTATCTTGGGTTAAATGTGCGTGGCCCTTTTAGAGATAGATATTTGGTGGATAACCAGACTTGATCCCCTACTTGATAGTGAGGGGCTTCCTTCCGATGTTGATCTGCTCCTTTCTTGTATTGTTCTTTAGCCCTTTGAAGGTGAGAAACAGCTTCCTTAAAGGCTTGGGTGATTGTAGAATGCAGGTAGTCTACTGCTGGTGTTTCAAGATCTTGGAGGGGATCCAACTCCGAGGTTCGAGGGTGACTGCCGTACAAAAGAAAAAACGGGGTTTTCCCAGTTCCCGAATGGACAGAGTTATTGTAGGCATACTCGGCTATCCAAAGGATATCTTTCCAAGTTTTTTCAGTTTGTTGCAGCATGCAGCGTAAATACTGTTCCAGAGTTTGATTGGTCCTCTCGGTTTGTCCGTCGGTCTGAGGGTGGTGACTGGTCGATAGTCTCACATCAATTTGAGCCGACCGACAGCAACTTCGCCAAAAATGAGAAATAAATTGACTACCTCGATCCGAAATTAGAACCGAAGGAAAACCGCGCAGTCGGACGATGTTTTCGAGAAATTCTCGGGCCAGAGTTGCTGCTGTTGGCAAGCCTTTGAGCGGAATGAAATGCGCCATCTTGGAGAATAAGTCTACGATTACTAGAATCGTATTGTATCCGGAGCATGGAGGTAGATCGGTGATGAAGTCCATAGAAAGCGTATGCCAAGGGCGAGGTGGGATGTCAATAGGGCGTAAGAGGCCTGCTGGTCTTTCCTTTTGACTCTTGTTTTGGGCGCATACTCCACAGGACATTATAAAGTCTCTGATATCTTTTTTCCAAGACGGCCACCAGAAGTAGCGCTTGATCTTTTCTGAGGTCTTGGCTATACCGGGATGACCTTCCATTAAAGAGTCGTGATAACAAGAGATTACTTTTTTCTGTAAATCTGTGCTGGGTAGGTATAATCGTTCTTGGAAATACAATAAGTTGTCCTTTACTGCAAAGTCCTTTCCCTGCAGATGCCAATTCTGTATGTCTGCTGGAGTTACAAGTTGCCTGGCTTTATCCTTAACTTCCTCTATGGATTCTGTGGCGATTACACCCAGAATTCTTTGTTCGGGAATGATTGGTACAGGTTTAGGGTTGACCAAGTGTTCTTCCACTCCCATCCGAGAAAGGGCATCGGCTTTACCGTTCTTTGTACCAGGTCGATAGGTAATTATGAAGTCAAACTCGGCAAAGAATAATGCCCAACGGAGTTGTCTAGAGGATTGGGCTTTTGCGGTCTTCAAATATTGCAGGTTTCGGTGATCCGTAATCACAGTAACGGTGTGTCGGGCCCCCAGCAGATAATGCCGCCAAGCCTTAAAGGCAGACTTGATAGCCAGAAGTTCCTTGTCAGTAATCGTGTAATTGATTTCAGGAGGCGAGAATTTGCGGGACCAAAATGCCACGGGATGCAACTGATTGGTTACCGGGTCCTTTTGTGATAGAACTGCCCCCATGGCAAGGCTTGAAGCATCAGTTTCCACGATGTAGGGGAGTTCGGGGCGAGGGTGTTTTAAGATTGGTGCAGAGATAAATTTAGTCTTCAAATCCTGGAAAGCTTGTTCCGCCTCGGTAGACCATTCAAAACGTTTGTTTTTCTTTAACAAGGCAGTGATGGGCTGGACTATTCGAGAGAATTCGGGGATAAACCTGCGGTAAAAGTTAGCGAAGCCTAACATGCTTTGCACACCTTTTACGGAGGATGGTGATGGCCATTTGAGAACTGCATCGACCTTCTTTGAATCCATACGCACTCCGCCAGGTGATAATATGAATCCCAAGAATTCAACTTCAGTCACGTTGAAAACACATTTTTCCAACTTAGCGAAAAGTTTGTGTTGACGCAATCTTTCGAGGACCATTTTCACGTGTTTCCGATGTTCAGATTCCGATGAAGAATAAACGAGGATGTCGTCAATGTAAACAACAACACATACATCTATGAGCTCTCTGAGGACATCGTTCATAAAATATTGAAAGGCGGCCGGGGCATTGCAAAGTCCGAAGGGCATGACCTGATATTCAAATAGCCCATACTTGGTGCGGAAGGCCGTCTTCCATTCATCGCCCTCTTTTACTCATACCAAGTGGTAAGCTCCTCTAAGATCCAGCTTTGTATATATGCATGCTTTTCTGACTTGGTCCAGGAGTTCAGGGATCAAAGGTAACGGATATCTATTCTTAACGGTGATCTGGTTCAGGGAGCGATAATCGATACAAGTTCTAAGGTCTCCTTCCTTTTTTGGAACGAAGAACAAAGCTGAAGAAGCAGGGGACTTGGAAGGACGAATAAACCCATTTGCCAGGTATTGATCCAGGTATTGTCGAAGGTGAAGGTTCTCAGGCTCGGTGAGGGCATAAATTCTACTACAAGGAGGAGTAGGTCCAGGTATCAGGTCTATCTGGCAGTCATAAGACCTATGAGGAGGTAGAGAGTTAGCCTGATCCTTCCGGAAAACATCTTGGTATTCTAGGTATTCGGGAGGTAACTGGGGAGTCTCTGAAGAAATTGCGGCCAGTGCAACACCAGTTGGAGGGTGACAAGTAGAGACACATTCTGGAAACTGGACCGTTCTTGCTCGCCAATCGATCAGAGGATTGTGTTTCTCTAACCAAGGTATTCCTAGAATAATCTGAAACTGAGGGGCCTTGATCACATCGAACACGATCTTCTCATGGTGTCCATCTTGACTTACTAGCGTCACCTCTTGAGTGGTATGCGTTACTGGCCCGGAGGCTATCTCCGTACCATCCACCGTAGTAATGACGTCCTTTACAGCCTTGGGACAAAGAGTTAGATTCATCCTCAAAACCATTTCATGATCCACATAATTGCCGATGGCACCGCTGTCGACGTAAGCTTCAATTGCATGTAATCGATCTGGATTATCAGGGCTAATGAGGACCATAGGTATCACGAAATGCGAGGTCACGGAACTGGTTTTCACGCTCGGCAAGAGGACCTCTATTCTTGTCGGGCGAGGTCGTTTCCCTGCTCAGAGTTTGTAACTTTGGTAACTGCAGCTCCTACTGCCTTCTTGGCAGGTTTCACCGGACAGTCTCGAAGAAAGTGCCCCGAGTTTCCGCAATATAGGCATAATTGCAACTGTTTCCTCCTTTCCCGCTCCCTTTGTGTTAGAGGACCTTTCAGACCCCCTATTTGCATGGGTTCCCCGGAGTCTACTCCTTTGGAAGGAGTTGGCGGTTTGGAAAATACTCGAGCATCAAACTTGGAACGATCGGCCTTCCTGTTCTGCAGCCTGTGATCTATTTGAACGACCAAGTCTATATAATCCGAACAGTCTTGTGGGGGATTCACTACTTGGGCTAAAACGTCTTTGAGCTCTCCACGTAGACCTCTATAAAACAGCGTAATCCTTTTGTCCTCAGGCCATTGAGTTTCCACTATTAGTCTATTGAAAGATGCAATATAAGCCAAAAGGTCTTGATTACCCTGTCGCAACGAAAGAAGCTCATTGTCCAAGGCCTGCCCCTGTGAATGTCTTGCGAACAGTTTTTTCATACTAAGCTGAAAGGCTTGAAAATCATGGAGAACCGGATCATCTTGATTAACTAGAGGGATCGACCAGTCTGCCGCATTGCCACTAAGGTACGAAAGAACAAAAGCTACTTTTGCTTGATCAGTTGGAAAGGCTGCTGGCCGGCATAAGAAGTGCAACCGGCACTGATTGATAAATACTGCAAACCTCTTTGGGTCACCAGAAAATCGTTCGGGCGGAGCCAGAGGTACATTCCCAGGTAGGTTGATCTGCACTGGATTCATAGAGGATGTTGAAGGAAGATTTGCCCCTGATGCGGGTAACGGGGTCTGTCCGGCTTGTGACTGTAGCACTTGTCTAGCAAGATTGTCTGTTCTCTCCTTGGAAATAATTAGTTCCCTTCTTAGAGCATTCGTTTCCTGACGAGCTGCATGCACTTCTGCCCTTAGTTCCCCAAGTAACCGGGCTAGGGGGTCAGTATCCGAGGTTTCCATAGCGCCTGGGCGAGAGTTTTGCGGTAGGCTTTGCGTTCTGTAACGCTCACCTGATTCTCGCAGAGGCGCCGGTCTTGACTGGGCGACTACCGTATCTTCAAAGGTGATGTGTAGCACCCGGTTGGCTCTTTGGGCTGGACCTCTGTGCACTGTATGCCTGACGTGTAGAGTAAGATGTCTTAGGCAAGTGAATGCCGAGCTCTCCATCTGCCTCAGGGCAGGGTGCTGTAACCAGTTTCTTCACTGGATAGGTAGCGCAGGCCTCTTGACTTCAGAGGACTGCTGTCCGTCGTTTACTGCACGAACGGTAAGTTTCGAGTCATTCAAATGTCTTTAAAGTCTTTAGTAATGATGTCTCTTGTTTTGCAGGGTTCCGGCGATGGCGGATGACGGGCTGAAGTGAGTTGAAGATGGAGCCCGTGTGATGAATAGAAGCGCCTGGAAGCACGTAAGTAAGCGCTTGTTGCCTGCTTCACTATGCGCTCTAACTGTCTTTTTATTTTGCAGGTATGAGTTCGGAGCGGCTGCAGGGTGCCGGAATACCCACTGGATTAGATGTGGAAAGGAGTAATGGCACGTGAGTATTAAAGTTCCCCAATGTCTTTAAACGCATCTTGTTTTGTCTTTCAGATGCGGGATGCAGCGCCGAAGCCCTCCGGAGCGTGCGAAGAGTTGGTAAACTTTTGTCTTTCAGATGCCGGAATGCAGTGTGAAGACCTCCGGAGCGCACGAAGAGTAGGTAAGCCTTTGCCTTTCAGATGCCGGAATGCTAACCTGTTCTTTCTTGTCTTTATAGGTGTTGCTGAAGACTGGATTCAGGATGGTAAGCCTTTGCCTTTCAGATGCCGAAATGCTAACCTGTTCTTTCTTGTCTTTATAGGTGTTGCTGAAGACTGGATTCAGGATGGTAAGCCTTTTTCCTTAGGCCCAGGACTGGATGCAGAAGACACGATGAGCGTTCTGCTGCAGAGGTTGCAGAATAACGCAAAGCAAGATTCATCCACCGGGTGTGGTTTAAATAGCCTCCTGTAGTGCTTAGGTGTCTCCTTCCACAGCCACGCCCAAGTAAGAAAAGAGTTCCTGGTAAGAAAAGAGTTCCTGCCTTCCAGAAGAGTTCCAGTGTTCTGAATCTAGGGAGTGGCTCCAGCCCCACCCAACAGGAAAAGTAGTTCCAAACAGAAGAGGATCAGAGGCTCAACTGGCAGGCAAGTAAGCAGCATGGTCTGCTGAAGGTAAGTCCACCCAAGCATTATGAGCCCGGCGCTTCCAGCGCTGGGACTGGGCATATTTATGAGCCTGGTGCCACTGGCGCCAGGACTGGGTCCAAAAGGTCCCAATTGGGACTGGTTGGCACTCGGAACCTGGGTTATGGATCTGCTTCCAAGGGAGTTGGGAAAACCCTGACCTTTTGGAAGCAGAGATCATGACATCCAGGTTGGTGGGGGGTTTGGTGGAGGAGGAGGCCGTGCAAGCACCAGAGACGGGGTCTGGAGGTGTGGATCCCACTGGTGCTAGTGGTGCAGTGCAGGACCAGGGACAGGAGGCAGCACAGGCCGCCGCAGAGGTGCCTGTGTGCAATCCTGTCCCCGATCCTGTCCCTGCATCATCTTGCACCAGCAGGGATGCCTACGTCCAGACCCATTTTCAGGCAGGGGATGAGCTGACGTCAACTGGCCTTCCTCTGCCTGCGGACGTGGCTATCCAGGTCCGGGTTGAGCCTGTCCTGGCTGGTGTGGCGTTGCGTCAACGGGCCATGCGAGGTGACCTGCAGTCTTTTCATGGAGAGACTGCACGTCATCTCGAATGGCTCGTTGACCACGTCAGCCTGCTGGGACAGGTCACCCAGGCCGGATTCCTCCGTCTGATGGGGCTTGCTCCGACCCCCTCCTCAACTGGACCCCCTACGCGCCAGTCGTCCTCTGTGCCATCTTCCCACCCATCAGTCACCTGTGTGCCCTGTGGAGCTGCCTCTGACAGTGCGGCCAGGCTGGTGGAGGAGGCATCCCTGCCACATTCCGGAGTCGGATGTCCAGCAGGGGTGGCCACATCAACAACTGCACCCCAGCCGGCGGAGGATGTGCAGGCAGCAGGAGGCAGTGCACGGGCAGAGGCAGAGCAACAGCAGCAACATGGTGGGAGCCATGAAGGCTCGGGGCCTTCGACATCGGAGGGGCAGGCATCGGCCGGAGGGCAGGAGGACCCAGGACAGAGAGTGTCTTCCGTGTGGCAGCGGTTGGGCCACGCCATAGGTGCGGAGCGGGCGGAAGAGGCGCGGCTCACAATGGTCAGGGCGGAGAACTCCATGCGGAGGGCCCTGAGGCGGGCCGAGTGCCTCGAGGCTATCCGCAGGGGGTTGGAGGAGGACACGGCTTCGTCCCTGCGGACCCTCGGGGCCATGGAACTGGACCGCCTCTGGGACATCGAACAGGAGTTCGATGATGCCCTGGCCCGGAACACCACGGAGTGAGCCGCTGGACTTGCCCGCCGCCTTTGTATATAGTTCTTTAGTTTTAGGTTTCCTTTGTTTGTTCTTATGATTTGGAGTCGACGGACACTGCTCCACTTTTTGTATATAGTTGCATTTTAGTTAGGTTTTTTTGTAGGTTTCCTTTGTTCAGTTGGGCTCATGGACCTTGGAAGTTTTTTACATAGTTCTTGATTGGATAGATATTTTTTTACTTTTGACTTTGGACGACATTTTTTTGGATTAGGATTTGGTGTGTTTTTTTTTATACGGACATGCAGCTTATTTTTTTTCATTCCCATTGTAGTTTGTTTCATTTCTTTAGCATTCTTTCTTTTTTTTAATACAATTTTGTTTTCATACTTCACTGTGTGGTATCATCTCATTGGTTTCATGCATGTCATGTTGTGTGTTTTCCCATTCAATTGCAACCATTGTGTGTGACGGACATGGGTTCATTGGCTTCATGAACATTGGGGGTGTAACATGTAATTTCCATTTCCATGTGGGTGAATGGGTTACTTGGTAGGGCTTTTTGGCTGTGGAGGCTGACCATAACGCACATGATTGGGGATTGTGAGGACCTGGTGGAGGCTGCCCATGGTGGCTGGGGGGTGGGGGTGGGTGGGAGACATGAGTGGGGGCCTGGTGGAGGATGCCCCTGCACTGCTGGGGGGTGGGGGTGGTGGGAGACATGAGTTGGACATGAGTGGGGGCCTGGTGGAGGGTGCCCCTGCACTGCTGGGGGGTGGAGTTGGTGGGAGACATGAGTGGGGGCCTGGTGGGGGCTGCCCATGGTGGCTGGGGGGTGGGGGTGGGTGGGAGACATGAGTGGGGGCCTGGTGGAGGCTGCCCATGGTGGCTGGGGGGTGGGGGTGGGTGGGAGACATGAGTGGGGGCCTGGTGGAGGGTGCCCCACACTGCTGGGGGGTGGGGGTGGTGGGAGACATGAGTGGGGGCCTGGTGGAGGGTGCCCCACACTGCTGGGGGGTGGGGGTGGTGGGAGACATGAGTGGGGGCCTGGTGGAGGGTGCCCCTGGATGCTGGGGGGTGGGGGTGCAGGGGGACATGAGTGGGGGCCTGTTGGAGGGTGCCCCTGCACTGCTGGGGGGTGGGGGTGGTGGGAGACATGAGTGGGGGCCTGGTGGGGGCTGCCCATGGTGGCTGGGGGGTGGGGGTGGGTGGGTGACATGAGTGGGGGCCTGGTGGAGGCTGCCCCTGCACTGCTGGGGGGTGGGGGTGGTGGGAGACATGAGTGGGGGCCTGGTGGAGGGTGCCCCACACTGCTGGGGGGTGGGGGTGCTGGGAGACATGGGTGGGGGCCTGGTGGAGGGTGCCCCTGCACTGCTGGGGAGTGGGGGTGCTGGGAGACATGAGTGGGGGCCTGGTGGAGGGTGCCCCTGCACTGCTGGGGGGTGGGGGTGCAGGGGGACATGAGTGGGGGCCTGGTGGTGCTGCCCCTGCACTGCTGGGGGGTGGGGGTGCTGGGAGACATGAGTGGGGGCCTGGTGGAGGGTGCCCCACACTGCTGGGGGGTGGGGGTGGTGGGAGACATGAGTTGGACATGAGTGGGGGCCTGGTGGAGGGTGCCCCTGCACTGCTGGGGGGTGGGGGTGCAGGGGGACATGAGTGGGGGCCTGGTGGTGCTGCCCCTGCACTGCTGGGGGGTGCGGGTAGTGGGAGACATGAGTGGGGGCCTGGTGGGGGCTGCCCATGGTGGCTGGGGGGTGGGGGTGGGTGGGAGACATGAGTGGGGGCCTGGTGGAGGCTGCCCCTGCACTGCTGGGGGGTGGGGGTGGTGGGAGACATGAGTGGGGGCCTGGTGGAGGGTGCCCCACACTGCTGGGGGGTGGGGGTGGTGGGAGACATGAGTGGGGGCCTGGTGGAGGGTGCCCCTGGATGCTGGGGGGTGGGGGTGCAGGGGGACATGAGTGAGGGCCTGGTGGTGCTGCCCCTGCACTGCTGGGGGGTGGGGGTGGTGGGAGACATGAGTGGGGGCCTGGTGGAGGGTGCCCATGGTGGCTGGGGGGTGGGGGTGGTGGGAGACATGAGTGGGGGCCTGGTGGGGGCTGCCCATGGTGGCTGGGGGGTGGGGGTGGGTGGGAGACATGAGTGGGGGCCTGCTGGAGGGTGCCCATGGTGGCTGGGGGGTGGGGGTGGTGGGAGACATGAGTGGGGGCCTGGTGGAGGGTGCCCATGGTGGCTGGGGGGTGGGGGTGATAGGGGCCATGAGTGGGGGCCTGGTGGAGGGTGCCCCTACACTGCTGGGGGGTGGGGGTGGTGGGAGACATGAGTGGGGGCCTGGTGGGGGCTGCCCATGGTGGCTGGGGGGTTGGGGTGGGTGGGAGACATGAGTGGGGGCCTGGTTCAGGCTGCCCCTGCACTGCTGGGGGGTGGGGGTGGTGGGAGACATTAGTGGGGGCCTGGTGGAGGGTGCCCCACACTGCTGGGGGGTGGGGGTGGTGGGAGACATGAGTGGGGGCCTGGTGGAGGGTGCCCCTGGATGCTGGGGGGTGGGGGTGCAGGGGGACATGAGTGGGGGCCTGCTGGTGCTGCCCCTGCACTGCTGGGGGGTGGGGGTGCTGGGAGACATGAGTGGGGGCCTGGTGGAGGGTGCCCCTGCACTGGTGGGGGTGGGGGTGGTGGGAGACATGAGTGGGGGCCTGGTGGGGGCTGCCCCTGGTGGCTGGGGGGTGGGGGTGGTGGGAGACATGGGTGGGGGCCTGCTGGCAGGTGCCCCTGGTGACTGGGGGGTGGGGGTGGGTGGGAGACATGAGTGGGGGCCTGGTGGAGGCTGCCCCTGCACTGCTGGGGGGTGGGGGTGGTGGGAGACATGAGTGGGGGCCTGGTGGAGGCTGCCCCTGCACTGCTGGGGGGTGGGGGTGGTGGGAGACATGAGTGGGGGCCTGGTGGAGGGTGCCCCACACTGCTGGGGGGTGGGGGTGGTGGGAGACATGAGTGGGGGCCTGGTGGAGGGTGCCCCTGCACTGCTGGGGGGTGGGGGTGGTGGGAGACATGAGTGGGGGCCTGGTGGAGGGTGCCCCACACTGCTGGGGGGTGGGGCTGGTGGGAGACATGAGTTGGATATGAGTGGGGGCCTGGTGGAGGGTGCCCCTGCACTGCTGGGGGGTGGGGGTGGTGGGAGACATGAGTGGGGGCCTGGTGGGGGCTGCCCATGGTGGCTGGGGGGTGGGGGTGGGTGGGAGACATGAGTGGGGGCCTGGTGGAGGCTGCCCCTGCACTGCTGGGGGGTGGGGGTGGTGGGAGACATGAGTGGGGGCCTGGTGGAGGGTGCCCCACACTGCTGGGGGGTGGGGGTGGTGGGAGACATGAGTGGGGGCCTGGTGGAGGGTGCCCCTGGATGCTGGGGGGTGGGGGTGCAGGGGGACATGAGTGGGGGCCTGGTGGTGCTGCCCCTGCACTGCTGGGGGGTGGGGGTGCTAGGAGACATGAGTGGGGGCCTGGTGGAGGGTGCCCCTGGATGCTGAGGGGTTGGGGTGATAGGGGCCATGAGTGGGGGCCTGGTGGAGGGTGCCCCACACTGCTGGGGGGTGGGGGTGGTGGGAGACATGAGTGGGGGCCTGGTGGAGGGTGCCCCTGGATGCTGGGGGGGGGGTGGGGGTGCAGGGGGACATGTGTGGGGGCCTGGTGGTGCTGCCCCTGCACTGCTGGGGGGTGGGGGTGCTGGGAGACATGGGTGGGGGCCTGGTGGAGGGTGCCCCTGGATGCTGGGGGGTGGGGGT
This sequence comes from Ambystoma mexicanum, assembly GCF_040938575.1. NCBI lineage: Eukaryota > Metazoa > Chordata > Amphibia > Caudata > Ambystomatidae > Ambystoma > Ambystoma mexicanum. The sequence goes on along the minus strand of NC_090923.1, from coordinate 544,575,856 downwards.
GCAGGGGGACATGAGTGGGGGCCTGGTGGTGCTGCCCCTGCACTTCTGGGGGGTGGAGGTGCTGGGAGACATGGGTGGGGGCCTGGTGGAGGGTGCCCCTGCACTGCTGGGGGGTGGGGGTGGGTGGGAGACATGAGTGGGGGCCTGGTGGGGGCTGCCCATGGTGCTTGGGGGGTGGGGGTGGTGGGAGACATGGGTGGGGGCCTGGTGGAGGGTGCCCCACACTGCTGGGGGGTGGGGGTGCTGGGTGACATGAGCAGGTGTGCAGGGTAGTCCCCTGTGGTGTCAGCTGCCTGCAGGGGCCGTGGAGGGTGTACAGGAAATACCTGGGAGCACACAGCCAAATCGCGTGTAGAATTTCCCGCGTACCCCTGAAATACACGTACCCAGCCAAATCGCGTGTGGAAAATCCAGCGCACGTACCCGGCCAAATCGCGTGTGGGTCTTCCCGCGCACCCCTGAGATCCACGTACCCAGCCAAGTCGCGTGTGCAAATTCCCGCGCACGTACCCGGCCAAATCGCGTGTGGAACTTCCCGCGCACCCCTGAAATCCACGTACCCTTCCAAATCGCGTGTGAGACTTCCCGCGCACCCCTGAGATCCACGTACCCAGCCAAATCGCGTGTGGAAATTCCCGCGCACGTACCCTGCCAAATCGTGTGTGCAACTTCCCGCGCACCCCTGAAATCCACGTACCCTGCCAAATCGCGTGTGAGACTTCCCGCACACCCCTGAGATCCACGTACCCAGCCAAATCGCGTGTGGTAATTCCCGCGCACGTACCCTGCCAAATCGCGTGTGCAACTTCCCGCGCAGCCCTGAAATCCACGTACCCTGCCAAATCGCGTGTGAGACTTCCCACGCACCCCGGTATACACGCACACATATTTTTTGTCAGTGGGTGTCCGTGTTTGTGGGTACCCCTTTGCACGTCATTTGTCCTGGAGGGCCACAGTATAGGACATTCATCATGGCTGTATATAGGTGCTATTTGTTGGCGCACCTTTTGGCGCACATTTGTTCCAGGCGCAGAGACGCTACCACCTGCTTTCTTGTGGCGGTCGTGTTTGTGCCTGTGCGCTGGTTTGAGCGTGCGATTTTTTGCCCTATTCTATTCCATGAATACGTGTTGTAGGCGAGCGTGTGGGCGTTCCGCGCACTTGGTACCCTGTACTTCCCCCGTGACGCCCACATTTTGTCAAGTTGTTCCCCATTCCGAGTGTTGCGCTCCGTGTCCCGCCTACTTTTGTTGCGTGCGCCGCGCTATGTGCGATTTTCGCTGTGGCCTGTGCGATTTTCGCTGTGACCTGGCGCACGCAGTTAGATGGCCTGTGCGCCAACGTGCGCCGCTCACTTTTTTATCGTGCATCCGATGGTTTTCTCGCGCACGGCCTTCCATGAATCGATGTGCGCTGCTTTTCGTGCGATTTTCGCACTTGCACTGCGATTTTTGCTATTCCACTGCGATTCACACGTTTTTGCCCACTTGCGACGCGCTAATTATTCCATGAATCGGCCTGTAAAATGCTTACAGCTCAGTGTGTAGCCTGCATGCTACAGTTTCTAATCAGAGTGGAATGACTCTGCCTTCTAAAGCCAATAAAGCGAGCACTAAATCTGTTGGGGGAGAGGTGACCAGCTGACTGATATGTTGATTGTGATACCTGCAGACCTGTGTTCGAATCTCGGCTTCTTCATTTAAAAGTCTATAACAATACACCCCATTTGGCCATGGCTCAGTTAAGGATCTTTGCAGAGCAATTCGTGTTGTGTGCGTCATCAATACAATTATTAGGGACATTTTTCAGAAATAGTTATACACAGTTATTTTAACAAACGAATAACTATTAGCATGTAACTATTAATCACAGTCACATAAAAAATGTGTTTGGCCCAAGTTTACAGCCTTGGCATTGTCAAAGATGGGCCACAGCTGTTCATGCAACATTTTCTGCACATGCAAGCTCTCCTTTTGTGCTCTAAGAGTCCCTCCGTTTGGATCACAGCTTCCTCACTGACACCGGCGATCTTCTGCGTTTCCCGTGAGCTCTGTCCACGCTTGAAACGCTGGTCACTTGAATTCCCAATCTGAGTCTGCTACTCTGAAACGTACACAGTTACACAGACGGATTTTATGGGTTTGTATGGAAGAAGCAAATATGTAATCAGTGACTTAGGAGCAGGAATAGCAGCATCCATGTGTGGATGTGATGGGTAGGAACACAGGAAGAGTGAGAAGCAGGAGAGGTGTGTGTGGGTGGGTAGGTGTGTGTGTGTATGCAGCAACTGGGAGAGAAGGAGCGAGAACAGCAGGCATAAAGACAGCATGTCTGGAGACCAGAGGGCAATAAGGACGGTGTATGTGAGTAGAACCTGTACTGAAGTGCCTGGGTGTGGAGCAGGAACCATTTGTGTGAGAAACAAGAACAGCGCCCATTAGGGGTTGTCGAAACTGATATAATATTGTTTAGTCTTCATCGTATATGTTGGCCTATGCCCAGTCGCTTTGCGAGGAAATCCGTATTGCAAGGTCGTGACCTTAAGTTAATCAAGCCTCCATTTTAGGTTAGACCGCCATTTTGGTTTATCGTGCAAAGTCACCCTGTGGCCTAAAATGGCCGACCTGTGTCCTTTTGTTTTCACTTTAACCTCTTCAACCTCTGTAGGCGAGTTAATGTCCAACCTGCCTGCAGGCTATATGTTAGGGTCATATAGACCTTGTCCTTTCTTGACCTGGGGATGAGGGGATTACTTGAATCGGCGATGTTAACCTACAAGTATACAAGAACAATAATGCTATTTAAACATGATATGCGAAACATCTGTTTGACCTGCATTGAAGCAAATGTGTAAAGAGTGTAAAGTCACATCCAGAGAATAGTAGTACTTGTTAGTAAATGTATTAAGAAGTAAACCGCATGCACGAGATATGTAAATTAGGAATGAACCTGGTGCGAACCCTAGCCCAGTACATGATTAACTTGTAAGAGGCTGGACATCGTTACGAAGAAACTGTATAAATATGCTGATGTCCAGCTAGCAATCCCTGTTCACTGCTCACATTGAACCTGCTGGTGGTCTCTGTGAAGTACTGACGGCCAAATAGCTATTTGTGTACTTTGTTTTGTAAACTGTTCAGTGTTGCAATAAAGATTCTGGGAATCTTTACAAGCCCGTGTTGGTGTATTTCTCTTTGCATGGTGTAAAAGCCTTAATATTGTATTTTCTGATTCCACAGGGTGTTAGTTAAAAGTTAACTTACTGCTATTTTACCTCTATATTTGTGGATGCCTCAAACATTTTGCTTTTATTTCAGCCTCCTGTCCTGACTTCTGCCAGTGGAGCATAGCCTTCAGCTGCACTCACCTGGGTTTTCGCTCATCGTTCTGGGGAAACTGACTGGTCCTTTTGACAGTCAGTACTGGGAAACTTTGTTATCCTTAGTCTTATGACTTTGTTGCAACTTTTGGCAACTGTATTTCAGTGAGCAGAGTACATTACTGTAACGCGTACTGGGGTGCTTGCATTTTCAGACCCTTGCCATCCACTAAGGATTTTTTGGTAATTGGACACGGTGCCTAGGAGGGGACTAGTTGAAGCAGAATCTTTTTCATGTGTTTTTATGAACTCTTACCGAGCTATACCATGCTTACCGTGTTTGGATCATAGCTGTGGCTAGTGGCCATCATGGCCGTGCCATGAGGTCTTTTGTCTTCTCCTTTGGCCATTTTATCCATTGGCCTTCCCCCTGATCTTTGTGACTTGGGGAGTCGTTATTTGGGCAGGTAGTGACCCGTGAAAGCTGGCGCTTTTCATGGACTAATGCATGTCACTTGTGTGGGTACCCAGGAAGTGGGCTGGGACTCTCTGGTCCCAATCCATACTACTGGTGCCAGGATGTCTGTTTTGCATGATAGCCTGAGAGCCACAGTGGTCCCTGATTGAACCCCTGCTGGCATGCATGAGTGGGACAGATCTTCTCATTGGCCAGCTGAGTGCAAGCATGCCCCTGGACTTAAGGATATGAGGGGTCCTGAGTGCAGATCTGAGATCACCCATAGGTCCTAATCGACCTATACACAAAGCCAAGTATCCAGAGAAGCAAACCAGATCCAAGGACTATCTGGAACCGCGCAGAGAGGGTATGGCACCCCGAGCCCGCTGTTGTCCCGGTAGAGCCCTGCTTTGCGCTCGATCTCCAAAGGCCTGCAAAGGTGCTTTAGCCCCTTGGAGTGGTTGGACCAATCAGTCTCGATGCCTCCATGGTGTGGTGCAAACGAGCCTTCTCGGATGTGTCCCTAGGCCCTCCAGTGGACTGACCAGCTTGTACCTTTGCACCCCTGCTGGAGTGTTTTTCTTTGATTTTCGGCTTCAGCTTTGGGGAAATCCTAGTTCGCATTGCAAAAACACTTCTTGCCAAATTTCATCCCGCTGCTTTGGGCCGCGGCCCGCGAGAGAGAAACGTGCATCAGTCCACAAGACTTGGGTGCCCCTGCTTCACTGTGCGACAGTGGCAGTCACTGATGGCGACTTTTGCGCCTTTCTTCAAGTGTCCTGAGACCAGGTGCATTGGTGCTTTCTTTGTCCTGCATTCAAGACGAGAGATCCAGCACCATGCCCAAGATGGGGGTCCAGGTAGATGGTCACTGCGTGAGTTGGACCCGCATCCGCACCCGCAGCGTCTGTGCATCCTGAAGCTTAACCAAGGAGAGCATTTCATACTCCAAGTGACCTTCTTCAAACCTTCCAGGTTTGACCCCGGAGTGAGCTAAGGGCAGTGAGTAATCATACCACTTACTGGGGCCCCTAGTGCATCCAACCCCTTTTTACGCACAAAGGATCCCTTGTGGTCCTTGCCTTGGGTGGCCTCTGCTCCCTAAAACCATCCCAAAGTTGGGGACAGCTTTGTTTTCCTCCGCAGATCCCCCTCTGACTCTCAGAACTGAATTTTCCACACTCCAGTATCCTCTTCTAACTTTTTCTCTTCCATGAATATTGTTTTGTAGCTTTACGCATCACAGAGTGCTTTTACACGCAAACTTGACATCAATGAGCACAATGCTCCAATCTTCGTAGGGCTGGACTTATATAAATGTAGGGATAACCATTGCTGGAGTTGGCCATTGTGATAAAGTTTGTCTGCTTTCCATCCTGAAAGGTTTTGTCAGGAATCCGCACTTTACTGCATTGACCGAAAAGTGACAGTACATATATTTTATATAGTGTGTGTTTAAGTAGTGATATTACACTGTTTTCCAGAAGCGACTTGAACGATCAATGGAAGAACTCAAATATTTTTGCAGTCAAATTAGGTACCCTGCATCTGCACTGGTTAGCATTCGCAGGTGATATTATTCTATTGGACCCTACTCCCTCTGGGCTCCAACAGAAGCGGCACCTATTTGAAAAAATATGCCTATCTACACAACCTCAGACCCAATTCTACCAAAAACAAGATGATGATTTTCTCAGCAGGTAAAAAGGTGAAACATTATAGATGGGTGATTGAAGGAGCTATAATTGAAAACCGTCAGAAATCATTTATCTTGGTTACTACATGAATAATGTTTCTTCTGTTAAATTATGTATTGACAGGCTTAACCTGAGATCTAGACCCTTGCTGTGTCAAATGAAGGTGATCTTTTCTAAGTTTCGCAAATTGTCTTTATCTCCGCTGTTAGAATTTTTCACCCTGAAGGTGGAATCTGTCCTTCTTTACACTCTTGACATGTGCTTGTTCAACATTAATATGCATCTTAATTCTTTGCAGTGTCGTTTATTGAAAATGGCATTACATCTTGCACTATCTATTCCTAATTGTGCTATCAGGCACAAGTTTGGCTTAATATCACTGGCATGCAGATTTGAATGGAGAGCCCTATCCAACTATGCCAAAATACTCAATCCTCTGAGGAATTCTCTGTATGAAGATTTTCATGAAATGCTATAAGGGAACAGTCCCAAATCCTTGATACAGTATAAGAGGAGGATGCAGGCACTACTTGAGGAACTTGGGGTTACGGATAGCGAGTTATGCACTCGCCCAGCTTATGTCAAAAATGTGTAATTTATTTTATTTGTAAAGCGCACCAGGCCCTCGGGCAACCGGGCGCATCATCTTGTAGGCAAGTACATACATACTATACAAAAATACAGTGCAGAAGGTATTTACAATATATATACAATGGTACAGAAGATATATACATGGTTACAATATGTATAATAGAAGCTTTATGAAAGGGACTGGATCCTTACTATTGAGGGACTCAATAAATACAGTACTTACAAGGAATATCAAAATACACTAGAAAAATAGATCTGCAATGTTCTTACTTAACTATGTTCCATTGTAATTTTATTTGTATTTATTATATGCGTTTTAAACTTAATCAATTTTGCACCCGAGAGAGGATCAGCCAATGGGGAAGTGAAATAGGCTCTGATCAGGAGGTGAATTGTAGATTCTCACACTGTGTTGAACCCAAGGAATCACTTAAACACCTAGTACTTGAATGTTCACACTTCCGAGTAGTGAGAACTAACCTATTAAATAGATTTATTAATATTGATTTTGAAGATTCCTTTGATCTCCTCTGGGCAAGAATGATGACGGGGGAACAGAAACAGCTTATTTTTGTACTGGCACAATTATTAAAGGTAATCGATGCAGAATTGTTGAGCCAGAAATGAATCGTAATGCAAAGCAGAACTATCTGTATTGAGACTGTCTGGTAGGCACTTCGTATGTGAGATGGGCTCTTTTACAGCTGCTTTTTGGGGCCAGACGGCCTTCCCCCTTGTGTCCTTAAGGACGATCCTCATTTTTGGGCTACAGTTCTCAAAAGGCGATTTTGATATTGGATTCCAAACCAGGACAATTCCAAACTCCTGGCTCACGTCCCTTATCATTCCGCTCTATAACAAGGGTCCAATGGACGTGCCATCTAATTATCTTCCTATTGCAATTATTGATGTTGCTGCCAAAGTTTTTGCCTCACTCATTCTACTGGACCTGAATTCTTACATCAATATGCATAATTGTCTTTCTCATTGTCAAACTGGTTTTAGGAAGCATTTGGGCACTCAACTGAATGCGACCATCCTAGCCCATCTGTTGGCTGCCTCAACTCAGGCCATCAAAGGTCCCATCTATATGGCATTTTTAGATCTTGCCGCTGCTTTTGATAGTGTTATCAGAAGCCTCTTATGGGCAAAGATGGCCAAACTTGGAATTCCGGCCCACCTGATAGCTATCATTGCCCTTTTACACCAGGAAACGAATTATAAAATCAGAATTGACCAAGCTGGTTCCTTACCCGATAAAATCACCACTGAAATAGGTGTCAAACAAGGGTGCACTTGGCTTCCGTTCTATTCAATCTGTATTTGGCAGACGTTGATGATCTATGGCCTGGTCAAAATTGTTTTCCTGTTAAACTAGGTGGTTTAAATCTAAGCTGGATGGCCTTTGCAGATGGCGTGATTTTATTTGATAGAACGCCTTATGGCCTCCAGACAAAAATCGACATATTTGCTGAATTCTGTAGTCAACATAATTTGTCTATCAATGCATCGAAATCTAATATTCTCATATTTGCCAACAAAAAACAAGGTAAAAAAGGTTGTTCATTTAAGTGGCTTCTAAGAGGTATTCCTATTCAAACGAAATCAAGTCTCATATATTTGGGATATAACATAACTAATTCCAATTCGCTTATCACGTGGTATAATGCTCTCACCATCAAAGCAGCTCCGCTGATTGCACAAATGAGAATTATTCTCAATAAACTGTGTACATTTTCATTATTACCATTAATTGATTTCTACTTGCTTAAAGTGGAATCAATTCTGTTATATGGTCTACACGTGTTTATTAAATCTGGACATGCAGCTTAATAGGCTACAGGGGCTCATTTGGAAAAAGGTCCTTGCATTACCCAAAAGTCTCCCTAATGCCTGTATCAGGCATGAATTAGGATTACCTTCTTTGGCTATTCGGTTAAAGTGGCGTAGACTTAACAACTTTAGTAAAATCCTATTACCGCCTTCTAATTCTTTATATGAGGATCTGGTGGAAATGATACTCAAAGGTAGTCCACTCTCCATGGCCAGATTTAAAAAGCAGATGTTTGACGCCTTAACGGAACTGGGAATGGTTGAGTACGATCTTGCGTATAGACCAGCTCAGGTAAAAAAAAAACAGTTGCAGTTTGACTGGGCTGTAACCACCAATCAGTTGGCACGCTATTCGCAGTTGTCTGAATATGCCAAGTTTAGACACAAGCAAACACCCAGGATGCACTACTTAAAAATCTGCCCTTCTGAACGAACCAGACAAATGTTCATGAGATTTAGATTTAATCTTTTTAACACCAAGGATAGAACCAAGTACTGGCACAATAGCCAAATTTACCTCTCAGATTTAGGATGTCGTTTCTGTCTAATTCCCACTCAGATTGAAACACTGAAACACCTGATACTCTATTGTAATGGCCTTGAATCTCTACGCTCTTCTATACTGAGCAAATATTTTTTAATCAATTCATCCTTCTTATTGGAACTATTATGGTGCTTTTGCATGTGGGGGGACAGTAATACCCTACTTTTAGCATTAACACATTACTTATTCTGTATTCAAACAAAATTAGATGAATTTGACTCTTAATGTGACTATGAGGCTCATAATACAATAGAAGGTTCTGCCTTGCTTTGTGTACAGGGTATATTCTTATGATATTGTATTACTTGTATTCTGTTTTGTCTAAGAGGGGGAATAATGGAGTCTAATAATTGTAGCTTGATAGCGGATTCATGGTGTTGTTTGTCTGCTCTTATTTAATTTGTATGGTTGACTGCAACTTGGCTGGATTCCTAATGATGGATATTATTATTAGATATTGGATATCATCTTATATTTGTTAGTTCATTTTGTTTTCGCTTATGATTTGAAATTTGAAAATATGTTTAAGTTGTCTTCTCAAAGTGTCAAATTGTTTTATGCTTACAAGTTTGTTTTGATCTTTTATGATTTATTTTATATTGATTGGTTTTGAACATTTGTATTGTCTGTTTTATGAGTTTGTACTACTGTAGTTGTTATGATCTATCAATGTATGATTTTTACAAATTGTAAAGATGCTTGCATCAAACACAATTTTAATAAAAAAAAATGGATTTCATCTATTCTAATATGTCTTATTCTTCAAGCATATGTATTCAAAGTTTTGTAAAGTTTTTTTTAAAACCATAAACAAATAAAATAAAAAATTTAAAAAACACTGTTTTCCATTATTCACTTGTGTTTGCTCTGGGCCTAATAAATGGTGTATTTTCGATATACTACTATCTAAGGGTAATTCTTGCCTTCCTACTGTGTGTGCTCATCCAAGACCTTAGGTCATCCCCACTACGCCTGAGACTTAGCCTTGACTGCTCTCCAAGCTACCTTGAATGATCCCGGCTAACTTCTCAGAAGCGTTCCCTGTTTCACCAACAAGGGTGGCCTTGTGACCATCTGTTCACCAGAGCAGAGTTCAAAAATCCATTCTAACAAATTGGTGTACAGCGGTGGGATAAGAACTGAAGAACTTGGGTGTTGCACACTGGTGTGGCACTGGATTACATTTACACAGTAACACAGTGAATTTTTGTTAGCCAGTAATTGTAAACTACTTAACTTATAAAATGGAATCAGTCACTGGTATTACTTTGAGTGCTTCTAGATCTGAAAAACTAAGAAGGCTATGTGCCGAGCTAATCCAAAAGATTATTTATTGGCAGTAAAGTAGAATTGTACCTCTTCCTTCATATGATAGTGCAGACGATGTTTGGGATACTTCCAGTAACAGTCATGATATGGCTGTTGCTGCCATCATAGAGCGATAGAGGGTGAAGATGATGATGTCCAAACCCCATGTGTCCTCTATTTCCTCTGAAGCTGGGGTGGTGTTAGACCTCAAGAGACAAAAGCTTAGGCTGAGAGAAAAGGATCTTGAGTTTAACATGGCTAAACTGGAGATGAAAAATTGGAAAAACAAAAAGATAGGGAACATCAGTTGTAGCTTGCCAAGCTTCAAGCTGCCAACAGCTCCTCTAGGGGATCTGGAAATGGCTCTTTCCTCCTCACATCCTAGATTTTCGAAAGATCGCCTTAGGGTGCATCATCATGGACTGGCTGACTGCGTTTGAGTAGGCCTGTGAAGTGCAAGAAGCAGTATATTCTGATATGATTGCATGGTTGCTTAGTAGACTGCCTCATTCTGGCTGCAGTGCCATTGTGAAAATGTCAAAGACTGAGAGAAAATATTTTGCAAAATTGAAGCCAATCCTGATCTTGAAGTTTGGGAAGACTCCTGTCCAATATTTGAAGATTCAGGGAGTACAAGAAAAGAGAATGTAGTACTTGGGTCACATATGTAAATGAATCTTTAAAGAACTTGACTGGCTCGGTGGAAGGGTATAAGGCTACCACTTTTGAAGGCATGATCCATTTGGTCATGCTGGAGCACATATTTGCCTCATGTTCCTTTGAGCTTAAGCAGCATCTGGCTGACTCTAAGGAGACAGGTCCTAAAATGTTAGCCAATGCAGCAGATTTATAGGTATCCCACAGGGTGTCCCATAAGGACAAGCCTGCTTCTGGCAAGCAGAAAGAGGGGAAGAAGCAGAAAGAGAAAGATGGTGGGTCATCTGGAAGATCTTCATCCCAACAGGGCCACACAAGGTTTAAAAAGGGTAGGTCACATGACCATGTACAGGGTAGTAGGACGAATCATCCCAAACACAACTCTGGTTATGCTAAGCCCACCTATGTCGCAAGACCCAGTGGATTTTGTATGGCTTGTGGAGCAAATTACCCTGTGCAGTGGGACCCCAAATCTAAGATCAAAACATTGGTTGTCTACTCCGTGAATCTGGCCTTCCACCATGAGGAGGAAGAAATACTCACAGGGGCATCCTTCTTTTCTGATGCCTTACCCTGTGGGATAGGATCAGAAGTAGTCTTAGTTTCCCTGGGATTCTGCGAACCTAGAGGGGCTGAGGCATATGGCTCCATCCCTTATAATACAAAACATTACTTTAAGGATAGTTTCTTGGTAGATGGCGTAGACACCTCTGCCATCAGGGACACTGTGGCCAGCATGCATATGGTGGATTACACTTTGGTAAACACAGAGGAGCTAGCCAGAGCCCCTCAGATGCCCACTAAGTTGGATGATGGACCCCCTCACAAGTTTACGGTTATGCATGTAAGTCTAGCTGTGAATGGTGGAGTAGTAAGGATACATGTAAGTGTTCAGAGGCAAGTCACTGGGAGAGTGCTGCTGGGAAATGATCTCAGAGATTAAGGTCATGTAGGAGATACAGCAGAATGATCCTGCACTAGGTCACAGACCAAGGCTGCCTTGGCCAAGTCCAAGGCTGAGCCAAAGTCTAAGGTGAAACCCAAGACTAAAGGAGTAAAAAAGCAAAAGAGAGGGAAAGAGAATATTCCCCCAACTCACCTACCACTGAGGTGGAGGGAGTTGGCAAAGCACCTGAACCTGACGAGGAAGATGGGCTGTCTGAAATACTTAACCCACATGATCATCCTGAATTCCAGAGTTTACTTGCAGAAGGTGGTCCTGATAGGAAAGAGTTCAGTAAGGGCCAACGTGAGTGCCCATCTTTGGAAGGCCCTAGGAGACAGGCCTGGGCCCAGCTTGAGGGTGAAACTCCTGGGAAACACAGAATGTATTGGGAAGGTAAGCTACTGTATAATGAGCCCACAGAGTACACTGAAGGAATCCATAGGAGGTTGGAGGTCCCCCTTCAAGTGAGACCCTTCTTCCTGCAGTTGGCACATGACGTTCCCCTTGCCGGTCATCTTGATATCAAGTAGACTAAGGAGAGGTTATCCATGCACTTTTACTGGCCCAAGATGGGGGTCCAGGTAGATGGTCACTGCAGGAGTTGTGCCACTTGCCAAATCTCTGGTAAAAGTGGCACTACAATTCAGCCTCCATTGGTACCACTCCCTGTAGTGGGTGTACTATTTGACAGGTTAGGGATTGACATTGTAGGTTCCCTTGACCCTCCAACATCCGCTGGAAGCAGATTAATTCTGGTGCTAGGTGACCATGCCATCAGATATACTGAAGCCATCCCACTCAAGACAGTAACTGCCAGGTCAGTTGCTAAGGCATTACTTGGTATTTTCGCTAGGGGTGGCTTCCCTAAAGAGGTTGTGTATGACAGAGGAAGCAACTCTGTGTCCAAGTACATGCAAGCCATGTGGAAGGAGTGTGGGGTCTCCTATAGGTTTTCATCAGCTTATCATCCACAGACAAATGTCTTAGTTGAGATGTTTAACATAACTCCCAAAGGCATGATTGGAGCTTTTGGGGAGCCCCAGAGGAGAAAGTGGAATCTCCTTTTACCATGCTTACTCTTTGCCTACAGAAATGTCCCTCAGCAAGGGGTTGGTTATAGTCCCTTTGAGGTTCTCTTTGGTAACCCTGTCAGGGGACCCCTAACTATAGTCAAGGAAGGATGGGGGCGTGGCTACATGGCCACGGGCTAGGACGTGATCCCTATGAGCTCAAGCTGATCCAACGCTGATCCGACCAAAACAACATGCTTTGAGCCTGCAGAGTGCTGCCTTATTGGAACTGTGAATACATGAATATGAGAGGCATATGGAGGTCGTGGAGCTGGCTCTACCTGTGTACGAAGTGCTGTATTGTGAGCTAAGGAAGATAACGAGCTTCGGTCGGCGAGAGATACAAAATGGCACCCACGAGAGAACAAAGGGGTGAGCCTTAGGACAGCTGCATTGGCACATCGCGGAACGGCGTCGCTCACCAATAAAAGCGGATCTGAAACATTGGAGAGGACCTGGATGCAAGTGAACGGCTGTAACAAGGATTGTACATTGCGGCTTACGTGTATCAAAGCATCGCCGTGAAGTGAAGCAGCGGAAAACAGTGGAGATTCAAACAAGATGGCGCCCGCTCCCACCCGAAGGTCGGTATCTATAGACCGAAAATAAACATAATGCATGCCGGGGCGAGGAGGCCAGACACACGAACACTGCTGGTGAAAGGTGCTGTATGTGACGGAGGAGCAAGTGGGCACGCATCGTGCACAATCCCCACGGACATATCAGTGCCGGCGGACATCGGAGGGGCAGAGACCAACTCTGGTCAACACACCACATAAAGCAGTACTGACTTTGGTTCCAGGGCAAGGCCCAGGTGGTGGCGACTTGCAATTACTCAACCAAGAGTGGGATAATCGGAGGAGGTAAAGCAAAGGCTAAACAATCAACAATAGATATATTCTCTAAGACCCCGACCACCCCAGCACAGACCCCCACCAGCGGGTCAGCGGAAGTCGCCCCCTTGAGAGATGACCAGGCGATTTTAGCTGCTATCACGGAACTGAAAACCTTGTGGGGACAACAATGGCAGACTTGAAAGCGTCGCTGGAGACTAAAATAGACGCAGTGGGCTTAGAGGTCAATCTATTACGTCAAGACATGAGGGCGCTAGCGGAGAGGACGACCAGTCTGGAAAGTGCGGTGAAAACCAACACAGAAACCAGCACCAGCAATGCTAAAGAGGTCCACGTACTAAAGCAGCAAGTATCGAACTTAGAGAACCGAGCAGAGGAAGCCGAATGAAGAGCGAGACGTAATAAGATATGTGTGGTGGGCCTTGCAGAAGGAGAGGAAGGCCAAGATCCAACGTACTACGTGGATAGCATGATTATGCAGGAGATTGGAGCCGGAAATCTTTCTCAAGGATTCGCAATTGAACAAGCACATAGAGCCCTGATGCGGAGGCCGCAACCAGGGACCCCGCCCCGAGCGATCCTAGCAGAAATCCTTAACTATAGAGACCGTGAGAAGATCCTGGAGTTGTTCAGGAAAGGAGGGACGATAAAAAGAGCAGCAGCGACCATAATTGCATACCCCGACTATACCATGCAAGTACAAAGGCAACGCTACGGATTTGTAGCCGTGAAGAGGAGACTACGCACGGCTGGCCTTAAATACATGCTTCTGTATCCTGCAAGACTCAAGATAATATACAAGAGCAAAACATATTTCTTCGACACCCCAGAAGAAGCGATGAAATGGCTGGGCGCCCAAGGATGCTTGGACGTTGAAGAGGATCAGAGACGAGAGGCACAAGATAAGTGATGTGTGGCAATGCTATGGGTTGCCGCGAAAGCGATATAATGGGGGCTACCTAGGGGCATGACATTGATTGCTCAAGATGAGTGATGCTGGGCATACTGGACTGGAATATAGATGGCACTGTCAAATATTGATATTGATATTCCAATGTGATTACTAATGCAGAAGGCACTAACGGGACGTGACCTACCCCCGGTAAATAGAGTGAGGGGAAAAGCCACTAGGGCTAAATCACCCCGCTGAGCCCCGAGCGCGCGTGTTGTCGGGTTAAGGGCTAGATGCGGGGGTGCCTGAGATCCAGGGATGGAGCTGGGCAACAGTTGGGAGGGTTGGGAAGTAGTGGAGGGGTAGATATTGTGTTTGGGCAAGTTGGCAAAGGGGATGGGAAAAGGGAGGGTAGGGCGGGTGTTGGGGAGTTGAGTGTGTTGTTTGGAGTTGGGGACCGAGCCTATATGAGTCTACATGTGAGAATAAACGCTTTGAATAGAATCTGCACCGGTAGGTGGATGAGAGACAGATTGATAAATAATGGGAGAACTCAGAATTGCTACGTGGAATGTAAGAGGGCTTAATAGTTACCTGAAGAGGAACAAGGTTATGATGTACCTGCGCAGACAAAAAATAGATATAGCTTTGATCCAGGAAACACACCTCACGCGCAATAAGTTATAAGTGATTAAGAAAAATGGAGGGGAACCGTGGTAGGCGCCACATATTCGGCCTATGCCAGAGGTGTGATCACATGGGTGGCGCCGCATGTCCCTTTCCAATTGCTACAATCCACGGTGGCAGAGGACGGAAGGATGGTAATGAATAGAGGGTTGATAGAAAATAGAGAAATAAGTATTATTAATACATATGCCCCGAACCAAGATACAGCAGCATATTTTAGGTCTCTGTATAGTAAGATGGGTAGGTGCCTGGGGGGAGGGGGCGGTGGTCTGGGGAGGAAATTTAACTGCACGCTGAATCTGAGAATCGATAGATCAGATAATAAAATAGATAGACCTACCCCGGCGGCCAAAGCGCTGCAGACACTGCTGACGGACCTGGGGTTTGAAGATGCATGGAGAGCGCAACACATGTCAGAAAGACAATGCTCCCATTACTCAGCCCCACAGAATTTGCACACTAGGCTGGATTACATGTTTGTCACGCATGAACTAATGTCGGAGGTAACACTTACAGAATACAAAGCGAGGGTCCTATCGGACCACTCACCGTTGATACTGTAATGGCAACATCAGCCCCCGAGAACAAGGATACCGACTTGGCGCCTCCGTGCTGAGGCACTGAGAGATACTATATTTAGAGAAAATCTGCGAGACGACATAGTAAGCTACTTTGAAATGAATACTGGTAGTGTAGAATCCGCTGGTCTGCTGTGGGAGGCCTTTAAAGTAGTAGTAAGAGGAATGGCCATAACGAAATCCAAAGGGCTGTTAAGGGGGATAGTGGCTGAATTACAAGAGGCTGAAGACGAGTTGGAGAAAGCGCTGGGAAGGGGTGGTACCACTGAGGAAGAGAATGTAGCGACACTGGGGCTGCAGCAAAAATGTGGGATGCTGGGAGAGACTGTGTAATCTGAATTATAGGAAGTACGTAGAGAGATTGCATACGGGAGGGGACAAACCAGGAAGAATGTTGGCATGGCTCTATAAAAATGAAACCCCCAGACCCACAATCAGGACAATTGCGAGAGATGATGGGAGTACGGCAGACACCCAAGAAGCGGTTAATCAAGAATTCGTAGAATACTACCGAACCCTATATGACGATCAAGGTGGGAATGATCATGGGAGAATAAATGAAACGCTAGAAGACATAGGTCTGCCACAGATTAGTTTGGAAGAACGAGAAGAGCTAGACGCCCCGATCACCCTGGAAGAATTGGAGATGGTAGTGGTGCAGCTACCCACAAACAAGACCCCGGGAGCCGATGGACTCCCGAGCAAATTGTATAAAAAATATAAAGACGAGCTGCTTCCTCCGCTGTTGGCAATGCTAAATGAGGCGTATGACAAGGGTGGGATAATTATACCACTCCCGAAACCTAATAAGCCGGCCAAGGATTGTGGATCATATAGACCATTGTCAATGCTAAATCAGGACTGCAAAATACTCACAGTGGTTCTAGTAAATAGGATGAGAAGAATTATCACCAAACTCATACACCCTGATCAGACTTGGGATGTCCCAGGCAGAAATATTACGAATAACCATAGGCGGCTCCATCGAGTCATTGAGTATGCGAATGAAGAAGCGGGGAGATGGCAATCGTATCACTGGACGCAATAAAAGCATACCTTAGATGGGTCCAATTGTTATATAGCGCGCCTCTAGCCAGGGTGAAAACAGGAGCGATAATCTCGGAGAGGTGGCAGCTTAGCAGGGGCACTAGACAGGGTTGCCCAGGGTCCCCTATGTTATATATTGTAGCCCTAGAGCCACTAGCAATATACCTAAGACAACAGTATAATGTTATAGGTATCACCATTAAAGCAGAGCCACATTTAATTTCCCTGTATGCAGACGGCATACTGTTGTACTTGAAATATCCAGAAGAAAACCTCCAATATGTGCTGGAGGTGATGGAACAATTTGCGTTTCTGTACGGCATAGCTGTAAATCCTAAAAAGTCATGCGTGTTCCCGCTGATAGATATAAGGGGACCCCGCTAGAGCACTTGCCGGTATTGCCAATACCGTGGGAAGTGGACACGTTTAGGTACCTTGGAATAGACATCTACCATACGGTGGAGCCAGAGCACCTGCAAAACACAGAGAGGGCGGTCAAGGGTATCGAGAGTAGCATGACGTTCTGGGCGAAGCTTCCTTTGGCGATGATGGGAAGAGGGGCAATGTTAAAAATGGTGGTCTTGCTGAGATTGTTGCATTACTTTAGTAATATACCGCACCTGATCCCAAAACGATTCTTTGCCCGATTAGATAGCATATGTAGAGATTTCCTATGGAGTGGGACTAGAAATAGAATAGCCCCCTGGAAGCTACAAAATACGCATGAGAAAGGAGGTTTAAAACTGCCAAACTACGAGCCGTATTACTTAGCGAGTCAATTGCAATACGTAGCGAAATGGTTATCGGAAGAATCGACCTCGGAATCTAGGCTGTTTAGATCACAATGCACACCGTTTTTTCTACAAGAAATGATGTGGCTTCCCAGAGAGAATATGAAAGAGTGCCCGAAAATGATGTTGCTGGGATGGGACATATGGCACAGGGCCTGTCGGGTAATGGAGAGCTCTACCGCATGCTCCCCACAGGTGCCACTTGTGGCACTGGTGGGAAAAGACGCCCAACTAATGAAAATGATCAGGAAACACTGGGAACCAGTTGGGATAGCAACGCTGGGCGATGTATGGCAAGATGGGAAGATTACAGATTTTGAGACTTTGGTAGTGGAAACCGGATTACACAAGGGACAGTATATTACATACCACAGGTCGGTGCGGCGGGTTACAGAAACGTGGTCAGAGATAACACTGGAAGGCCAACCGGATGCCACCCTAGAGGTTATATACGACATAGCAGAGTGAGGACATGAGATATCCAGACTATATGAGATGGTTATGTCCAAAGTGGGGAAAGAACCAATGCGATTACGACAGGAATGGGAAGAAGAGGTGGGCACCCCTATGACAGATGGGATGTGGGAGAGAGCTATAAGATATCACAAGAACATGTCAAGAAATGGCAGGTTCCAGCAGATACAGTATATCACCCAAAGAGCTTACCTGACGCCCCAAAGAATAGCTAAATTTGCGAATGCAGGGCAGCAAGCATGCCCTAAATGTAACGAGAATAATGCTGGGATGGTGCACATGTTCTGGGCGTGCCCAGTGATTGAAACTTTCTGGAGGGGAGTGGCGGATAGGCTGAACACAAAAGGGTTTGAGCTAACGATAGAATCGGCGTGGGTGTGCCTGATTGGAGGGTTCCCCAGACCACGTAAATTGAAGCACGTCAGTAAACTTAAAGACCTGGCGTATATACTTGCGAAACGTAGACTTTCTATGAACTGGAAGGCATGCCATGGTACGATAGTAGTGTGGTGAAAAGATCTACAAAAGTGGTCAGAAGCTGAAACTGCAGTATGGCAGGAGACAAGTAACTCGAGTGGGGAGGAGGAAGCTGACACCTTGATAGCTTGGAAATATCTAGTAGCTACGATATTTGGGCCCACGTGTGATGGGTCGAGTGATCGCGACTCAGTAGCGAATTCGGATGAAGGACTCCACCTGCAAAGTGCAGGAACAGGTGTGGAAGAATAGGTTTGGGAGGGGGAGGGTAGAGGGAGCAGTATATATTATTAAAGGAATATAATATTGTAATAATGTTAACTGTACTGCAAGTTTGGTTGTATTGTTGTTAAAAAATAATAAAAATTGTTTAAAAAAAAAGAAGGAAGGATGGGAGCTTCCCACTCCTCCTGCCACTACCTGAGGTGAACTATTTCGTGGACCTTGGAAGGCCTGGTCAAGCCCCAAAAGTGTTCCATATAAGTAGACTGAAGACATTCATCCCTATGGTGGAAATAGCTGATCTTCTCTTGGCATCAGACAGAGGGAAAGAGGAATCTTAACCCCTACCTGACTAGTTCCAAGAAAGTCCTTCAGCTGGCCCCTTTGAGGGTGTCCAATTAGCCACTCAGCTGTCTCCTCAGCAGCAAGGTGAGGTTGGAACTTTGCTGAGGCAATTCTCCCCCTTGTTTTTACACACTGCGGCTTTGACACCTTTGTGCAAAGATGACATTGACACTGGAGATAGTGTACCTACCATATGTAGGAGCTATAGGATGTCAGACAAGGTTAGGCCCCACATCAAGTCTAAGGTCGACAAGATGTTATATCCTGGGGTGATTGAACCCTCCAGTAGTCCATGGTCCAGTCCTGTGGTTCTGGTGCCTATGGCTAGTACCTCTGAGTTGAGGTTCTGTGTGGATTACAGGGCTCTAAATACTGTCATCAAGATGGGTGCTCACCCCTACCAAGAACAGACAAATTGGTAGATAAGCTAGGTGTTGCAAAGTACCTCAGCACCTTTGATTTCACTGCAGGGTATTGGAAAATATCCCTGACCGAAAATGCCAAGGTGAAGACATAATTTTCAACTCCAGAAGGGCTTTATCAGTTCAGGGTAGTGCCATTTGGGTTGAAGAATGCTTCTCCCACATTCCGGAGGTTGGTTAACCAGGTCCTGAATGGGCTGGATGAATTCTGCATTGCATATCTGGATGATATAGCAATATTCAGCCCCACTTGGGAAGAACGTGTAAAACACCTTGGGATTGAGTTGCGGGCTCTTCCGAAGGCCCACCTGACCATAAAGGCCAGCAAGAGTCAGATTGGTCAGGGTTCAGTGGTCTACTTTAGGGAAGCCGGTTGGTGGAGGAAGAATTCAGCCTCTTCCCAGTAGAGTACAGGCAGTACAAGACTGGTCTACCCCCACAACCCAAACCCAAGCGAGAGCTTCCCTGGGCCTCCCTGGGTATTACAAGAATTTCATGGCAGACAATAGTACCATAGCTGCCCCCTGACTGCTCTCACTAGTCCAAAGAAACCTGAGAAGGTCTCTTGGTCTGAGGAGTGTTAGAAGGCCTTTCAAGGTTTAAAGGACTCCTTGTGCCAGGCCCATGTTCTCAGGACTCCTGTCTATCAGAAATCTTGTATTGTGTAGACAGATGCCTCTGGCACTGGTATAGGTGCAGTTCTATCACAGCTATATGAGAAAGGCAGGGGACACTTTATTGGATTCATCAGTCAGAAACTTAAGGACAGAGAGCTCAGGTGGTCTACTGTAGAAAAAGAATGTTTTTCTATTGTGTGGGCCCTAAGGAAGCTGAGGCCCTACCTCTACGGGACCCACTTCACTTCGCAGACTGACCATAAACCCTTAAAGTGGCCGATGAACATGAAGGGAGAGAATACTAAGTTGCTGAGGTGGTCCATAAGCCTCCAACTTCACTATTGAGCATAGGCCAGGTGTCCAACATAGCAATGCTGATGGGTTGTCCAGAATGTTTAACCGACCTGAAAATGAGACTCGTCCAGGGGTGGATTAAGTCCCCCTGTCCTGTGTCTGGGAGGGTTGAGTGTTAGGTAAAATTTGACTTACTGTTATTTTACCTCTATATTTGTGGACCCCCCCCAAACATTTTGCTTTTGTTTCAACCTCCTATCCTGACTTCTGCCACTGTAGTACAGCCTTCAGCTGCACTCCACTGAACTTTGACTCATCGTTCTGAGGAAACTGACTCGTCCTTCTGACAGTCAGTACTGGGAACCTTTGTTTTGCTTAGTCTTATAACCTTGTTGCCATTATTGGCAACTGTATTTCAGTGCGCAAAGTACATTACTGTACCGCGCACTGGGGTCATTGCATTTTCGGGCCCTAGCCATCCACTTAGGATTTTTTTTTCGATAACTGGACAATGGGCCTCATTAGGACCCTGGCGGAGAGGGTGTTACGCCAGCGTAGTGCATGGCGTACCTCTCCGCCATACTACGAGTTCCCGTAGCGCCATGGCGGCCTTTTCCGCCTGGTTTTACCAGGCGGAGAAAACCATGGCGCTACGGGACCTCGTTGTTAATTACGCCACCGTATTTTACGGTGGCGTAATTAACTCCTTCCCCACTCCCATTATACCCTATGGGGCAAAAATGGGAATGGGGAAGGGCAGAATGGGGATTGGGGATTTACCGCTCCGCCGAGGTCGGAATGGGGCGGTAAATCCGCCAACCCCCATGGCGCTATCGGCGGCTTTCCGCCATGCTTCGCGGTGCATTTAGCACCGCGAAGTCCGCCAGGGTCCTAATGAGGCCCAATGTGCCTAGGAGTGAACTGGTGGCAGCAAAAGCTTTTTCATGTATTTTTATGAACTTTTACTGTGCCATATCGCGCCAACTATGTTTGGCTCATGACTGTAACTAGTGTCCGTCATGGCCGTGCCCCGAGGTCTATTGTCTTCTCCTGTGGCCATTTTGTCCATTGGCCTTCCTCCTGATTTTTGTGATCCAGGGATTCGTTATTTGGGCATGCATTCTCCCACGAAAGCCAGACTTTTCGCGGGTCAATGCATGTTATGTGTGTGGTTATCCAGGAAGTGGACTGGGACTGTCTGGTCCCAATACACACTACTGGTGCCAGGATGTCTGGTGTGCACGAGTGCCTGAGAGCCACAGTGGTTACTGATTGGACCACTGCTGGCGTGCATGAGCGGGGCATATCTCCTCATTGGCCAGCTGCGTATGAGCATGCCCCTTGGCTTTAGGATATGAGGAGGGGTACTGAGTGCAGACCCGCAGATCACCCATAGATCCAAATCGACCTAAAGACAGAGCCAAGTATCCAGAGAAGCGAAGCAGATCCAAGAACCACGCCGCAAAGGTTTGGCACCCCGAGTTTGCTGTTGTCCCGGTAGAGCCCTGCTTTGTGCTCAATCTCCGAAGGCCTGCAAAAGTGCTTCAACTCCTCGGAGTGGTGGGACCAATCACTCTTGATGCCTCCTTGGTGCCCTGCAAACGAGCCTTCTCGGAAGTGTCCCTGGGCCCTGCAGTGGACTGACCAGCTTGTACTTTGGCACCCGTGCTGGAGCGTTGTTTCGAGTTTCAGCTTGAGCTTTGGGAAAATCCTAGTTCGCACTGCAAAGTGTCTTCTTGCCAAATCCCGTTGTCCCAGCTGCTTTGGCCAGCGAGAGAGAAGCGTGTATTAGTCCCTGAGACTTGGGTGCCCTGCATCACTGTGCGGCAGTGGCAGTCGCTGCTGGGGACTTTTGCGCCTTTCTTCAAGTGTCCTGAGACCAGCTGCATTGGTGCTTTATTTGTCCTGTATTTGAAAAGAGAGATACAGCTCCAGATGTAAACCAGACCAGCATCCGCACCCGCATCATCTGTGCATCTTGAAGCTTAACCAAGGAGGGGATTTCGTACTCCAGGCGACCTTCTTCAAACCTGCCAAGTTTGACCTCGGAGTGAGCTAAGGGCAGTGAGTAATTATACCACTTACCGGTGGCCCCTAGTTTATCCAATCGCTTTTTACACGCAAAGGATCCCTTGTGATCCTTGCATTGGCTTGGGTGGCATCAGCTCCCTAAAGCCGTATGAAAGTTGAGGACAGCTCTGTTCTCCACAGCAGATCCCCTTCTGACTCTCGGAACCGAATTTTCCACACTCCAGTATCCTCTATGTAACTTTTTCTCTTCCTTGAATATTGTGTTTTGTAGCTTTACGCATCACTGAGTGCTTTTACGCACAATGTTCACATTGAGCACAAGGCTCCAATCTTCGTAGGGCTGGATTTATACATTTAGGGATATCAATTTCTGGAGTTGGCCATTGTGATAAAGTTTGTCTGCTTTCCCACCCTCACAGGTTTTGGCGGGAATCTGCACTTTACCGCATTGACCGAAAAGTGACTGTACATATATTTTACATAGTGTGTGTTTTAGTAGTGAAATTACTGTGTTTTCCATTATTGCCTTGTGTTTGTTCTGGGCCTAATAAATTGTGTGTTTTTGATATACTACTGTCTAAGTGTAATTCTTGTTGTCCTATTCTGTGTGCTCATCCAAGATGTCCGATCTCCCCCACTACTCCTTAGACTTAGCTTTGACTGCTCTCCAAACTACCTTGAATTGTCTTGGCTAACTTTGCAGCAGAAGTGTTCACTGTTTCACTAACAAGGGCGGCCTCCTGAGCATCTGTTCACCAGAGCAGAGTTCAGAAATCCATTCTAACAAGGGGCAAGGCTAGTGTGTGCATGGTGAACAGGACCTGAGGTAGTTCTGGGAATGTATGCGAGGCCTATAAGTGCAATGTTTCTTTCTCTCACAATACACACTTAGGACTAACATAAAAAGAATTCTTGCTCAGGGGCCCATCATTGTAGCTTGCCCCCACAAATGCTTCAGTATAGTGCTTAGGCACAGTATCCCTATCCATCAGTAAGCAGATGACACCCAACTGTATCTATAGGCTTAGTTTGAAAAATAAATTTGCCGATTGAGACAATGCTTAGTAGATATTAAAGCATAGATGAAATCAGCACGTTTAAAGTTTAACAACACAAAAACTGAATTTATTTGGTTTGGAGCAGAAAAAATCTTGAACGTTGTCTTTCCATGTTGTCACCTTTCATTTCCAGGCAACAATCTACTAGAATCTAATTCAGCTGTCAAATCTTTAGGATTTCTCTTGGACTCTTCGTTGAAAGCTAATATTAACAGGAAAGCCTGATTAGTCTACTATCCGTTGTCTTTCCTTCGTAAAATCAACAGTTCCTCCCTCCAAATTGTTTTCGTCCCCTTGTCCAGTCTATAGATTTATTACACGTTGGTGGAGCGAACACAATGGCTCCACCTTAAGACCTTTAAAAATAGCGTTTCTGCCATACTGATTGTAGAAAATGTCATCCAGTTACACCAATCGTAAAGTCCTAACACTGGCTTCCTTGCACTCATTCTTTTAAAATGTGGTTGGTAAACTTTTAAGGCACTCCGATTAGGCCACTCTTCATACCTATCAGAGAAACTCGAATTTTAGGTAGAAGTGAGAATTCCAGAAATAGAAGTAAAATTGTGCTAACTAGTCTGAATGTAAAGAAAGCTCAAGCTAAAAAACAGGCATTTTCAAAATTTGCTCTGACCTTCTGGAATACTTTACTGATCTATATTGGAGCAGCAGAATCTGTATTACAATCCAGGAACTAATGAAAAATATCTTTTTCCCAATTAATTGAATTTGTTCGTATTGTTCTTAATTCATTTTGATTACTGCTTTTATCTGCTAGGACTTTTATTTTGTTTAGCTGTCATGTATATTTTAATGCTGTAAAGCACTCTATATATCATTTTATCATTTATGCTATATAAATAAAAATAAACACCCACGAATACTTAGTTATTTCTTTCGGAAAGAAAAAAATGTCAGTCACTGTTCTTTTACTATTATTATCATTTGTAGCTTTAAGAAATGTATCTGCAGGCCCCTGTACCATTTCTCTTTTTTGTTATGGTGTTACTCACCCAACGGTCTCAAAGAGGAGCGACCCACAGCCAATAACGAGAGTTGTGTAGGCAATTTGCATTGATAAAATGATGGGCCGGGAACGGTGGATCCCACGCCTCCCTTCTGGGTTCACTGTACACTGTGCATCCTATCAGGTCTCAACTCCTGAATACATGTAAAAGAAGACACTTGTGCGGTAATAGGAAACCTGAGAAGGGCACGTTTTGTGTTGACTTTTGAACACAGGGTAACCAAACGATGATACTTCCAGCTATCCAGTACGGTTTCTTCCAGCTATCCAGTCTGGCTTCTTCCAGCTATCTAGTCCGGCTTCTTCCAGCTATCCAGTCTGGCTTCTTCCAGCTATCCCGTCCGGCTTCTTCCAGCTATCCAGTCTGGCTTCTTCCAGCTATCCAGTCCGGCTTCTTCCAGCTATCCAGTCCGGCTTCTTCCAGCTATCCAGTCCGGCTTCTTCCAGCTATCCAGTCTGGCTTCTTCCAGCTATCCAGTCCCGCTTCTTCCAGCTATCCAGTATGGCTTCTTCCAGCTATCCCGTCCGGCTTCTTCCAACTCTTCAGTTCTGTGTAAAAGCAAAGCTCTCAAGTTGCCCCATTTAAGATTCTATTTGTCCACCCTGGTCTTGCTTGATATGTGTATTGTGGTTCCTACCGTTTTCTACTGTTGATCATAAATAAGCACTAAAAGCCATGGAACGCAGCAAAAAACAGTGCATGAGATGCGCGCCCTTCACCCGGGCAACTTGAAAGTGACACATCTTTTGAATACTCTTGTATGAAGAACGTCTGCTACAGAATTCCAACCTCCAACCTGAGGGTCCATGCACACACCTAATAAGCAATTGACTTTTTAATGGGCATGAGCGTCTGATTCTGTAAGCACTTGGAGGGCAACGATTTTTGGAAGGGTGATGGCTTGCCTATGGGTTGATTGCTTTGATGTACATGGAGGCATATGCATGGGCGTAATTATAGGGGGGACAGGGGGACAAGTCCCCCCCAACTTTGGTGGCATGCCTTTTTGTCCCCCCTTCTTTTTGTGGGAGGGCCGGGGGGCGCCACATTCATTGATCATGTAATTGGACAGCACAAACCTGGCTGAGGTGCCTTGCCAGGCTTGCGCTGTCCCATTACATAATGCCGAACTGAGGTCAGCTGCATGGATGTTTGTTGGAGGGCTGGGCTGCGGGCTGACCTTAGTGAGGGGTCACTTTTGGACAATCACATTTGGGGTCAGGGGAGTATCCAGCATTGCAAGAGTGGGGGGTGAGGTGAGCCACAAAATGCGGTGTGTGTAATATTTTCATTCACACACCCAAACTGCCCACTCCTATCTACTTTTTTGGTAACATTAGTGGCAGATGGCATTTTTACACATAAGAAAAACTGCAGGATCATTGCAGATGCAGCAAACCCATCTATTAGAGGTCTGTCCAGGCACTTTGGGGCAACATACATGGAAACCTCCTAATTTGCACATGGATTGCACCAACAGAAGTGACTTCACAAAAAAAGGACATTGAAAAGAGCATCATCATTCTTTGATACGTGGAGGCACCATGCAAGTGACTTTAGAATAAGTTGCCGTAAGTAAGCCAAGTGGCAAATAAGTTTGTACTATTGTTATATATGTCCCGGGAGGATAGCACAGCGGCAGCGTGCGCGTCTTGGAAGCAAGACGACACAAAGCCACAACAGGTTCGATCCCCGGGTCCGCGCTTAGAAACCTCCGAGTGTTTAAGCGCGTTATAAATACGTAACTAAGACAAATAAAAAATCTAATCTTAATCTGTGTTTCCTCTGTAACAGCGCCTCGATGCCTCATGGGCTGCAAGTGCGCTTAACAAATGCAAATAAATAAATAAAAATAAAATATATGGAGCAACTCTATAGTTATTAGGCTTTTTTAATATAATAGTATGATATATTAACATAAGCTTTGAAGTGAATCAGAATCACGTACAGAGCATCAGATAAGACTCAATGGGCCTCATTAGGAGTTTGGCGGTAGCCGTACCTGTAAGACAGGCACGGCTACCGCCAAACTCGCATCCGACACCGGCACCCACGAATGGGCAATTACTGGTCCATTCCGAGTTTGGCAGACTGGTAATTTCCCATTCGCGGGTGCCGATGTGAACGCACGCCCCACCCGCATTCCACCCCACAGGGCTGAATGGGAATGGGGAGCATGGATGCACTGGCACTGTTCATAACGGTGCCGGTGCATCCACAAGTTGTGCTCGCGGGTGCCTTCCATTCCGCCATGGCAGACCTGGCGGAATGGAAGGCACCTGCGAGCACAACTCAGAGTTTGGCAGTGAGGTAGCAAAGGTGCTGGTGCCTTACCAGCAGAGTTGTGCCGGTGCATCCAACGTGCTCTGCTCACGACTGCCGTTACACCCGCCAGGAAAAACGTGGCGGGTAAAATGGCACCTGAGAGCAGAGCACGTAGTATGGT
This sequence comes from Ambystoma mexicanum, assembly GCF_040938575.1. Taxonomy (NCBI): domain Eukaryota; kingdom Metazoa; phylum Chordata; class Amphibia; order Caudata; family Ambystomatidae; genus Ambystoma; species Ambystoma mexicanum. Next base: position 544,549,171 of record NC_090923.1, on the reverse strand, counting down.
GGTCTGGGAACTACGGTACCGGCATGCTTACCGGTACCGTAGTTCCCGGACCGCCATGGTTGTAATGAGGTCCAATGTCATAGACTATGTTGAGGAATGAAAGTATGTTTGCAGGATAGATGGGAGTTTGGTGTCGGAACAACCTGGTCCCCTGCGCAACCGTTCGTCTGTGGTTAAGGCTGTTTTTCTTGCTTCACGACTTTGGCACAATGTGCCTTTATTGTTATTTTGCATTCAAATAATAAATAACAATGCAAAACCACAACCCAAGACTGGATTGTGACTAATTATCAACAGTACTGGACAACCAACTTCCTACCAGCGCCCACAACTAACAAGATTTGTCACCCCACCCAGAACTTTAACCTCCCAGGAACCTTGGAGTTTGGTTCCCAGACAAACCATGTCCCAGGCCGCAGGCTAAACCATCACCACAGACGAACGGTTGCGCAGGGGACCAGGTTGTTCCGACACCAAACTCCCATCTCTCCTGTAAACAGCTTTTCAGGGACAGGACCCCCGCAGCAACAGAGCAATCATGGCTGAATACTTGGAATCTAGAAAAACCGACGCCAAGAATCTGTTTTCCGCAAAAGGTTCCACTGTCCACGCATTTCCACCCACACCAAGTGTACCTGACAACCTGAGGCAACAATTTATTAAACTTGAAAGACTATATACCAAGAAGATCAATATATTCTGGGAAAGATTCACCCTCCAGACCTACATGGAACAGGAAAAAATACCAAGAGGATTAAGAATTATCATCTTTCCGGATTTCACAAACCCTGAGGACGCCGATCTGGCAGCCAAATGGGAGGAAAACATAATCATGGGATCTAAAATCATGATGGAACTAACAATTGAACATGCCGATCGGGCACACAATAGACTCATTATAGAAATTGACCAACTCAAAACAGAGATTGAATCAAGTAACTCACCATTGGCTACAAAAGAGAAAAATTACAAAATCGTGTACGAGATACTCCAAATTCACCAGGATGAGGTGAAAATCAGAAAATGCAGGAAATTCGCCAGAGATGAAAGAGACTACCAGGACAACCAAGTATTCACCTTCCAAGCCAAATTCGACAACATACAAGGCACAAGTTCTAAGGAAAACACCCCTAATAGCTCACCCGCCACATCAGATGCCGGCAGCAAACCAGAGCCTGATGCTGACAGTGAACCAGATCAGGTACCACAAGAACCAGACATCAGCACTAAGGAACCAGCACCAAAACTGTCGAGGCTCCACGAATCAAGCAGAAGCATAGGATACAATTTCTTAGGGGAAATACAATGTTATAAGAAAGGAACATGTGCACCAACTAAGAAACGGGTTAATTTTTTAGAGCCCCCCATGGCAACATCCCACCAAGATTAAGACCAAGAGAGGCAATCGAGCAGGGACCCAGAAACATGCAAGAAGAACACGAAAGTGCTATAAGGCTGACAAGATCTCAAACCCAGCTGCAACAGAGAACACTGAGACCACAAACTTAGTGATGAACCTCTCCAAGCACACCCTCACGGCCAATGACATCAACATACTCAACAAGGGTCTCTCCTTTGCACCCGCAAATTATACCAACTACGTGGAGGCACAGATTTATCTTTTTAAATATACCAGGAAATTGAAACTCAAGATATTTTTCCCCAAACAAATCAAGTGGAAACCCCCCAAGACTGTGCACATTCCGTTGAGCGAAATCAGCATGGAATACCTAGAAAACACTCACCTTCTAGCAACCCTAGAACATCAAACTACCGATGAACGGTCCATACAACAAACACTCAAGGACCTCAACATTAATGAGAGGAACCTTAAAATTCCGGAAATCAAGACCAAATCTAAGTTCACACCTAACCTCCAAGGAGAGAACGCCATCGAGATCTTCACCTAGCTGATAACGAGAGATCTACAGTTCCTGGAGGATCGGATGAAAAGCAAACCGATCAGAAAGTCAGACAATATCACCAATCAGGAGAGACACGCACTCAAGAGTTTACAAGCCAATCACAAAATCATAATCAAGGAAGCCGTCAAAGGGGGCAATGTAGTCATTATGGATAGAACTGACTACATAACAATGGCCACTAATCACCTGTCCACCCCGGGCTGCTATGACACCTTGACCAACAACCCCACTGAAGAGATAACGCTTGCAGCCAACACGCTGTTGACCAAGTGGCATCGCCGGGGTCTCCTGACTGACGAGGAACTCAAATTTCTACAACCTAGACATCCAAAGATGCCCAACATCTATTTCCTTCCCAAGGTACACAAAAAGTTTAACCAGATACCTGAAGGACGTCCCATGCTGAGTGGGATTGGTTGGATAACAGAGACCCTGAACCAATACATCAACAACGTCCTTGCAGCAGAAGTACTCAGAATACCAACTTTTCTACGTGATACCATGCATGCACTTTTCGTACTACAAGATGTCATCTGGCACAGTGAATACATACTTGCAACCTTAGACGTGAAAGCCCTGTATACGGTCATTGACCATAGACTGGCACTAAAAGCAATTGACTTTGCATTTGCCAAGGCGCCTGCATCCTTCTGCTCTCACCTGAAACTCACAAAAGAATTTCTTGAATTCTCTCTAACTCATACCATCTTCCTTTTTAACCAACAATACTACAAACAAACCAAAGGAATAGCCATGGGGGCCACGTATGCACCATCCATGGCCAACCTCTTTATGCATCACTTTGAGCAGGTGCATGCTTTTGCTAACAAGGATTTCAATCAATTTGTCTACAAATGGTTCTGCTACATAGACGACATTCTGATGATTTGGTCTGGAACGGCTAACCAACTAGAACTTTTTCAAAAATACCTCTATGATAACCAGTTTGGTCTCGAACTAACAGAAACGTCAAGCAGCACTTCAATCGATTTCCTGGACATCACCATCATGCCAGTAGGGGCCGAATTGACTACTGCAACATTCAGGAAACCAACGGAAGTCAATTCAGTTCTCCATGCTTCAAGCTGCCTCAAGAAATCTGTCATACATAACATTCCCAAGGGTGAATTTGTGAGTGCCAAACGGAACTGCAGCTCAGTAGCGCACTATGGAAAAGAGTGTGCCACACTTACCAAATGCTTCTCAGAGAGAGGATACCCACAGCATGCTGTTAACACAGTGAAAGATATGGCTAGCAAAAGAGAATGGACAACTCTGTTAACACCCAAAGACCCAACCAGAACAGTGATCAATGATAACAACAAAATACGGTATATTACACAATACTGCAGTGACAACCAACAAATCCTGAGAATTTTAAAAAGACACTGGCACATCCTGACCATTGATGAAGATATCAGACAATGGCTACCAGATAAACCGTGCTTGACCTACACTAAAGCCAAAACTCTCAAGACAATCTTGAGCCCCTCTATCATGGCACCAGCTCCCAAAACTAATGACAATTGGTTAACAAGAACAAAACCCACTGGCTCTTACAAATGTGGAACTTGCTCAATGTGCAACATGCCAGGAACACAAAGACAATTGACTTCAGTGACACTGACACACACGACATCAATCAGTTTATCAACTGTAAATCCAAATATGTTATCTATGCCATAATATGTGTGTGTGATCGCAAATACATCAGAAGCACCAAAAGGGAACTCAGAATCAGAATTTGAGAACACCTGAGCACCCTGCATTCCCAAGATGCCAAATACCCACTGGCGCTACACTGGCAAGAAAAACACCATTGAGCCAACAAAGATGAAATCGCCTTTGTGGGATTGGAAAAAAATCCAGCAGATGCAAGAGGAGGCGCCAGGGAACTGAACCTGCGCCAAAGGGAAGCTAAACTTATATGCAAATACAGAGGCACAACTATTGGCCTTAACAGCGACCATAATTTCCATGTTTTCTTATGAGAGAACCCTTCTGCCCTCTCCCCCTTTCTTTTCTCTCCTCGTCGTGTCTGTTGATACATCTGTTCCTTATCCGCACCATGGGATCAGGTACCTGACCAATTCTTCAGGCCAAATGACTCTAAGTGTTAGACAATCAACTTTCCTTTGGCCCAGTTACCTAGGCCTCTTGTGAAGTACCTGACCCACCTGCAACCCACGACAGGTGGCATTAGTTTGCAACCTTGACATTCCTACCAGCCCACCTCGTTGGGTTGGCCCTCCAGTTTTCTTGAGACCCGTCACCTGCATGTTCGGGTCCTCCCCCTGATCAATCCGATATTGGCACAACTTCATTCACTCACAAGGTGCCTCTGCTACCTATTCTCAAACCATTACCTATGCCCCCCATCCTTATCAGCCATGGTACATACGTCAGCCACAACCCATGCCCCGCTGAATCCAGCTGCCAGTGGCACACCTATGCCTCTCTCCAACATATCCCCCCACTCGGGACCATGACACCCCTTTGGACCGTGTCATCTCCCCCCCTTTTTTCCGCCCTAATTAAATCTGGGCTGCCGTCCATCCGGACCTCAGCTGTCCCATTCACCACTTAACATTCCTCACATGTGACTTGGCGCCCCCAACCAGTCTGATGGTCCTTCTCCATCCGGGCCTCTCTTCTTACCATTCCATGCATTCAACCCTACATGTTATGCCTACACCATGGCTTGGTGGAACCTTCCCTGCTTGACATTAGCCCAATCTCCAGCTCATCTGAGATTGATATTTTCTTCAATTAATTTTTTCCATCCGGGCATCATTTGTCCAATTCACTACATGGCATTTCGTTTTTATATGCCATTCTCACACTATGGCGCCCCCTGCCACTTTCAATGTGTGTTTCATCCGGGCATCACACTTTATATATATCTCATGCATCCAATCCGAGATGGTCTGTTCACACCATGGCGTTTAGGATCACTCTGTGATCGACGTCTCTGAGAACCAATCAGAGCATGCAACGCCAGCCGGGGCTCCTGACCTGGCACCCAATCAGCTCTCTTCTTTCCTTTTCCAATCAGGAAGTGTGTGTTTTAAACCAGACGGATGACCACATTTCCTGACTGGAACCATTCGGTGCAGGACATACTTTGCTCTCAGGTAAGCCTCCTCCCTACCACTCACCCAGCCCCCCCCCCACTACCGACAAGTGGACATGCACGCCCCTGCTCCGCTCCCTTAGCAGCATGGCGGAGCAACCCAGGGCTTTCGACTCCCTTCTTGGGACCCCCTGAGAGTTACGACTCCCTTGCAGCCGCATCCCCATTGGCCCCCCGACTCACTCATCCCGGCCAACCACTCACCAACCCCCCCACACGCACACCGGCTTTTCAAGTATGTGCATCCAGTGCATTTTCATGCACCCACGGTCGAGCTACCTAGCCCCCTCCAACAGCGCTCACACGCCGCCTTCCCTACTTCGGCCGCCGCCCAGGCCCTCCTTGCTGGCCAGCCATCTTCAACCCTCCGCTCTGACCACCGCCACACCATAGGGGTGTGGTCAACTGCCAACTCTCAGCACTACCATTTGCTTCCAGTCGACGATCCCTCATCACTGGGACACCCCGTGGGGGCCTGCCAGGTCTGCATCCAGTCATGCCTCACCCTCCCGGGGTCATGGGTTGTCTTCCATACTTACATGGATGCAACCTAGCAGCACAGTCCAGCCACCTTGGCCAACCCACATCCCCCCCCTTGAAACTCCCCTTGGGCGGGCCACCTACTCCCTCACGCCATACACCAGCCCTGAGTTTTTTGCTAGTCGCCCCTACTCAGACCGGCCATATCAACCGCCCCTACCCACAGGGGCCATATTTACCGACCCATCTTTCCATGCCTTTTAGCATGGCTGGTCCTGGTCACCCCCCAGCACCCTTGTCACACTTGCTACATGCCACCCAGCTCAGACGAACTTGGCATTTGCCTAACTGCACTTCCTCCGTTTTCTTCCTTTCAGATGAGTTACTAAGCCCATTCCCAGGACCCTATACAGGGCCACTCTGCTACGCGCTCCTACGTGAGCCTGACCACTAACCTTCTTTGGGTAAGCCCCCAGCCTTCGTGGCTTTTTAACTGCTATTTCATTGCAGTAACTCTAAGGTTACCAAACCTCCAACTAACTCTTTTTCTCAACCTTTTCATTTTTTTCCCCGCTCTTCTCTCCTTGGTACTGCCTGCCTGCCTGCCTGAACTTCACAAACTTCATAAATGTCTATATTGCTTTCCTGTATATGAATCAATTATGATGACAATTGTGATTAACATGCCTCCTTACTGTTCACCAACCACCACCACCCACCTATCACCACCTATCTGAAATTGCATACCATGCTGTACAACTTCTGTTTTGCCTGTTGCCTTACTGTGCCTTACTGTGGCCTACTGTGTCTGACTGTATCATGATTCTCGCCACCACCACCACTCTTTATACGGAATATGCCACTGCACTGCTCACCCCCCTCATCACTGATCACTCACCAACACCCACCCCACACAGCCTTGAAAAAGACTTCGGTTGAAACGCACGTCGGCTGTTTTTCTTGCTTCACGACTTTGTTATTTTGCATTCAAATAATAAATAACAATGCACAACCACAACCCAAGACTGGAATGAGAGTATGGCTTTAGTTTTATTCTCCCCATCATGCATGCAAAGTCACAATAGTATCATTCAGGTTAACATGAGCCTAACAAATCCCCTTTGGGTTTTAAAGCCATAGACATTATTTCATAAAGCATGCAACATTATGCACCCTTCTCACTTCTGATCACTCCCTGCCATATACTTTTGTAAAGGGACAAAAGTCCCTGCTCATAGTCGCTCCCTCCTTCCCATCAGTGCCTAATGGCTCACAGTGTAATTCTCTGTTGACACAGAGAAACTTGAGGACCCTCTGCTTCCCGGAGCTCCTTGGGACATTGTCCTGGCAGTGGAACACCTCTACCGTTTCGGAAAGGGTAAGGTGTTCTGCTGCCAGGACAATAAGCGTGTTGAGCAGGAATTGCTTGGCACACATTGCCCTGCCAGTGGGACACCTTTCCCCTTTGGCACCTTCTTTGAGGTGCCGAATGTGAGTGGCATCCCACTGAAAAATGTCCCGGTCTGGCCTCCCGCTCAATACGGTAGTGCTTGGGGCCATTTGAAACTGGAAAATATACCTTAATTTTAATGAGCCAGAATGTTGCAAATAATTCATGAAATCAGAATAAGCAACCTAATCTGCTTTTTTAGAATCTTGCAGGCATCCATTTTGTATTATGTCTATATGCTTGTTTGAGTCACTGCCTTGGTGGCAATAATCAAACACCAGCTCCCTTCAACCTGCTTGCAGGCCCTCTTTAGGTAGAGGAGGCGCTGGCTTTTTCACTGTTGTCAATGCAGTGAATTCCAAAAATCAACTGTAGTGTTATAAGTTTCAGAAGACTGGCGTGTCTTTGGAATTGAATTTTAAAGATACACCACCAGCCTTATGAAAGTTATAACAGAGCGTCGGCAATTGACTCTTGTGGTGTAGTAGTTTAGTGTTATCCCTCAGAGCCACCTTCCGTCATTCCTCCACCCTGCCCCTTTCCTTCAGTTGTCATGATGTCCCCCCCAACATTTTCAGCACAGTTACTCCACTGGGCATATGGCTTGCTGGGATGTGGAAAACGCTTCCCAAAAGTGACACTCTATACATTATGTGGAATTTAAAGGTATTTAAAGGGAGGCATATGAGGGCAATCACACCGCACCATTTGTTAAACAGGGATTTGCGGGCAGAATGGCGCACAAATCCTGTTTTTTCGGCGCAAATAATCCATGAATCAGGGCCTTAGTGATTTGATGAGCGACCACTTCCCCCGCTCTGGCACCCCGCCACTGAAGGAACAAATGTTGTGACCCACATCATGTCCTGCAGATGTGATGCAAAGGGAAAGCCACTGAGGAAATGCAGCGGGATGCTCCGCTTGTGAAGATCAGGGCAGGATCAACATGGTAGGAAGCCAAAATCTGGAATGAATGGGATTGAGGCTGGGAAGAGATGTCGCGGGTCTATTATTGGCATGGAGTTTAAAGCTTAAAGAGGCTATTTCCATTTATGGGATCAGGAGTTTAAGGTATGATGCAAATCTGTATTTTTTTCTGACCATACTAGACTCTAGTTTAAGATGGCAAGGGTTTCAAGCAGGATGATAATTCTATTAATTATTGGAACAGACTAAGGCCTCATCACAAGCTGGGTGGTATCTCGGCAGTAATTGTGCTTGGATACCCCCCAACGCAATTAGCGTTACTGCTACTCCGTCCAGCGCAATTTGCACTGGATAACGAGTAGTGGTAAGGCGGTAAATCCCCATTTTCCATTGGGTACATTAGATCCAATGGGGATGGGTGGCGCAATTACAGCGAGGGCAAATACTGTTGGCGGTAATAGTGCAGAAAATGCCCATACCGTTGGTGTATTCACCTCCAGCTCTGCGTCAGCAACGGCCATATTCGGGATTGGGGGGAACCATAAATGCAGCGGTAATAGCGTTACCACCACCTTTTCCTGCTTTGCCCAACTCCTGGTGAGGCCCTTATTTTACACTCTTCTTTCCTTGTGTAAAGAGTGAACACGCGTGTTGTCAATGACTACCTAGGGATGTAGTATCTAAATGCAGCCTACTACTTATTTGGAATAGGCAGTCCTGTCATTTAGACTATTCTGCAAGTATTATCTACGGGTTTTAATGAAGATGCATTTCAAGTCTCTTTTCCAGCTCACTCCCCCTCCACCATCTTGTTTAATGTATTAACCACTATCATGACTTTGTAAAGGTTTGTAAAGCAACCAGCCCTGCAACGGCCCACACAGCAATGTGCCCTTAGGGCAATGCTTCTTGGGGAGCACTTTTCTTTTTCAAAACATTTATATTGCACTTTATAAGATGTATGCAGAGGATACTGGTTCTACAGCAGTGCTTTGTTTTAGTCCACGGGACTGTAACATTGGAGCTCATGTTCGCCGTGGTATTTTTTTTACGCCACAGATGAGGTTTGCGCTTACGCCATCGTAAAATCGAGGCGTATATGTTTAATTATTGCTATTTTGAGCCATGTGTGGGTTTCCATAACGTAACGGTAGTACCGCCTTGAAAGCCATGTAAGGCGTAAAAGTGGGGTGAATACGCCTCGCGAGTAGGCAATGGCATGTCATATCAGTATCGGGATCCGCAAAAATAGCTATGTACATGCGGATTGGAAGGACGCAGCGCTAAATATCATGCACAGTCAGAAGAGCAGAGCCCCCCACCCAAGGCCCCCTCATGCCTCCCCAGCCCCATAGCTCCAATCCCAGGCAACGGCTAACAACTGTGGGACCAGGAAGAAAGCCACCCATCCTGCTCCCAAAACTCCCTGACACTCCCTACCCCCGGTGCCTCTGGCATCCATTTCCCCCAGGACCACCTGACCCCTTCTGCTCCCAGTACCCCTGACATCTGTTACCTCAAGTACCGACTAAACCCCCTGCCCCAAGGAACCCCTGACATCTGTTGCCTCCAGGACTCCCTGACTGCCTCTCGAGTCCCCAGACATCTGTTAACCCCAGGACCTCCTGACATATGTTGTTCTGGGACCCCTATCTTTTGCCCCCAGGACCACCTGTCCCTCCTGCCCCTGGACCCCTTTTATCTGTCATCCCCAAATCCGAGCACACACCCCCAGCTCCTACTCTTGGCACCACCATCCATGCACTGTCACTAACAACCTTCCTTCCTTGCCCAGAGACGCCCCATTGTCCCTCAAACCACAATCCATTGGCACATTCCCTACTTTTGGGTCCACCACCACTTGGCAACTCCCTGCCTGACCACTGTGCCACCTACCCAGCCCATCACCACTGGGCACACAGCAGGACCAATGCCGCAGCAACGCTGCACCAAGTTCACCGATGAGGAGGTGAAGGTCCTGGTGGTGGATGTCACAAAGGAGGCTGAGCACCTCGTAGGTCGTGGATGTCTAAAGATCCCACAATGCCAGCAAAACAATATCTGGAAGGCCATCTTGCAAAATGTCAATGCCGTAGCAACAACATCTTGCAAAGTGACCAGATCCAAAAGCGCTGGCAGGACCTCAGGAGGTGTGTGCAGAAGCTGGTAGTGAAACACTGTAAGGAATGACTGGCCATGGAGGAGGATCATCACCACCCCTGAACCTGCAGACATGGGAGGTAGAGGTGCTGGCTGTTTTCAATGCCAGTGTCCTTGGCGGAATCAGAAGAGTAGCGACTGGGAATGAGGGTGAGTCAACTGCATGCATGGGACTTATTAATGCAACGCCTCGTGTAAAGTGTGTGAGAGTTCAATTCCAATCTACGACCCAGAATGACCACACATGTCCCCAAGACACCCCACTCTAAGAGCATCAGTAGGGAGACATGGCAACCACAAATGCACCACAAGACGTCTTCCTGGTGGTGCCTGTGTCCGCATACTCCCACTTTGCATCTATACATGGGAAGATGGTGGCCACATGAGTTGGAACACAAGCATGTGCACACCTGAGGATGCCCCTTCACACAAGCACAGCACCTTCAGCTGTGGTTCACTCACAATAGCAAAGTATCTCCCCAAGTCTCGACACGCTAGTTGGCACATAATGCACATATAGGGTAACTTATAACTACATGCCCAATGATGCTTCCTGGAATGGACATGTAAGTGCACCTTGAAGACATGTACCTCTTCCATTAGATGGAGTAGGAGCAATGTGCATCCTGTCACAGGACCCACAGGCTGCAACCCCACAAGAAAAAAGGATGCCCTTGAGACACATGCACAAACCATGGTCCACACAACGTGTGCACAATCCCTGGTCCACACAACTTGTGCACAAACCCTGGTCCACACATAAAGCATGTGAGCATGTATGCTTCTGCATTGTGTCCAAATGAGGGCCCATGTGCCTTACCCAGTGAAGAAATACACAGTCTTCCTGGCCCAAATGCCACATATTCCAATTTGGTGTACAGAATTCCATGTTTGGTGTGCATATGTGAAATGTTTTCTCATACAGATTCTGCTGTGGTGGAACTGTGTAGTCATTAAATGGCATGGGGGTCTTCAATATACCCTCTGTGGTGGGGTTGGGCAGGTGTCACCCTGTGCAGTCAGTGGTTTGGTAGCTGGTGGTATGTGTCGACTGAAGGAGGGGGCGGTAATGGGCAACAGAAGGTGGCAGATGGCAGGGAAGTATTGCTGTGGATTGTCCTTTTGTTCTGATATTTGCACGGTTACAGTGCTGGCCAGCGGCTTGTGTGCTGACGTCCACAGTCAGCCCTCATGACTGGCCTATGTAGCCCCCCTTGTCTAGATGGCTTGCCCAATATGCATGCAGGGTGGGTTGTGCTCATGCCACATACAGTAGGGAGTGGGCTTGCATACACTGGTGTGGTGGTGTTTTGTCATCTACATACCCAGATGCAATGCTTGGCGTTGGTGTAGGTCCTCCATGATGCTTGATAGGTTGCTCTGGGCTAGGATCATGGAGCATTGGGTCTATGGGAATCTGGCACACGTGTGTGTCTAAAGTACATGTCTGTATCACAGACCATCTAATACTGTATGCGTCTGCTGATGTAGACATGGGTGGGTGGTACGAGGGCCATGTGTGTGCAATCCAGGACTCCAACCACGCTGTGGAGGCCCACGATCTCATAAAACCTGGCCTTGATCTGGGGGAGGACCGTAGGGTCTGTAGAGAAGGCTATGTGGTGGGGCATCCATCTCATCATTGCAGATGTGACCTGTGAGAGGATGCATGAGAAGCAGGACCGAGTGATGCCATGTGACACGGCAACAGTATGTTGGAAATTGTCTGTGGCGCAGAAATGGAGCACTGCAAGGAGCTTAAATGGGGAGGAATGGAGGTGACTGTATCCCTGTCCAGCTCAATGTATTGCTCAATTTCTGCCAGGTAGCCACAGATGGTGGTTATGTCCAGCAGGCGGGTAGTGAGGACCTGCTGGACTGTGAGGTGATGGAGGGTGGTTCTGGGCAGCTAAATTCTCTGTAGGTAGGTTCTTCAGGCTCTACTACCCCTCCTAGTGCTGCTGCTGTGCTGCATTGGGGTGGCTACGGCTGGGGGCTGTGGTGCTGGCGGCTTCTGGCATACCAGTGCCAGGGAAATAATTCTGCTTGGCTGCCTGATTTGTAGCAACAATGGTCCTTCTTGGTTCATGGTGCTTTTAAAAGTGAGCCTGCTGTTTTCTGTTGTTTTTATTCATTCCCCACCCCTTAGTTTGTGGCTCCTTCCATGTGTGGCTTGTTGTGAGTGTTGCATGGAATATTACGATGATTGCTACCTGATGTTTGCATGGCCAATTTTACTCTGCCAAATTGCACCTGCTGTCATGTGTATTGTTGTGAGTGTGAATGATGGAGTAAAAACCAGTGCAATGTTTCAGTATTATCCCATCCGTGTCGTTTCAAATCGTAACTGTCATGTTTAAAACCGTGGCTTATCTTACATTGCATAAAATATGCATGGTTTTTACACTTTGTGCATATGGTGTTATGCCTACGTTTACTGCATGTGGGAACAGCATGTGACAGTGCATGAATTCAAAGCGTAAACGGTTAACACCTTAGATTTACGCCACAGTTTAAGCTCCGGCGGCTTTGAAAATGAGCCACGTTCCGTTTGCCTTTTCATTCAAACAGAACTATTTGTATTCATCTGAATTCATATATCTCTTTCATCAATAATAAGTAGATGGTACCAGTGGCGTAACACAAAATGTGGGGGGCCCCCTGCGAGACATGCTGAGGGCCCCCCCCCCCCAACTCAGCAACAAATCACGGGTCGCGCCACACTCTGGGACGGCATAGATTATCGCGCTTGCGCAATATGCACAAATGTGCTGTTGACGGGGTATGCCTCACTCTGCACTAGGAGAAAGATATAAATACGTGTTTTAGAGTGTTTGCAATGTTTTTTGTAGGGTAACACCAATCCAATACATGCAAGTCACCAACAGTGCACAGGAACATTAATGCTTTGCTATTAAAAATGCCATACCACAATGAAAACATGTCCAAATGGCTGCACAATGTAGACCAGTGTAATAACATTACAGTAAAGCATGCCAGGCCACATTTAGACATACCTATACTGGTTGCACCAAAATGCCAGTCGAAGCAATAACACTCATCAAGAAGAAAACACACATTCAAGCCTGTGTCTCTGTGGCCTCTAACAACATGGCCAAACTCTTTAAAATCTATAAGTAACTGGTCAATCCTGTTGCAGTCTTTACCTCTCCTGCTCCCTCCCAGGCCCTCTGTATGGCTCTGTTCTCTCACTTCTCTGCTAAAACTCAGGACATCCAGTCCCCCATCTCCTCTTCCCCTCCCTCTTCCTCTCTTGGCCCCCCATTGGCCAGCTCTACTTCTCTTCCTCCTTTCTCCTCTTTCTCTCTGACAATACCTGATGAGGTTCCTAGACAAGTCCGATCTTTGAATGTGTTGTCCAAACAGGTGCTCCCCTGCTCCTCTAGAACCATCAAGGACCATATTGACACCCTCGCTCCAGCCTTGGCTGATTTCTGTAATCGCTTTTTCACCACTGGAAAGTTCCTTTCTCCCCTTAAGCACTCCCTTGTGCACCCACTCCTCAAGAACCCGTCTGCCTTTCCTGCCTGCCTGGAAAACTATCGCCCAATATCCATCACCCCTTTCTTGGGCAAACTGTTGGAAAAAAACTGCCCATCTGTCAGCTTACTCTCCACACTGAATCTGTTGGTTGTCTCCATCACCATCAGTCTTGATTCAGAGCTGCCAGAGGCATGGAAACTGTTCTCCTGAACACCTGTGAAGATCTGCTCTCTAACCTTGATTCCTGCGTTCCTTTTGTCCCCATCCTTCTGGTTATTTCCTTTGCTTTCTACATGGTCAACCACGTCATCCTGATTAATCGACTCCATGAGAACCTGGGCATCACGGATCAGGCCCTTCATTGGCTGACCTCCTTCCTCTTGGACTGCCCCTCCCAGGTGCACCTTGTTCTCTTTCTCTCCACCACATCTCTCTATACCTGTGGCATTCCCCAGGGCTCCATCCTCTCACCCTGCTTTTTCAACCAACCTCTTCTTGGCCCCTTTGACCCACCTGATCTCTACCTTCTCCTCATATGCAGATGACACTCAGCTTTCCTTCAGACTCCCCTCCTCTCTCTCTCATTCCTGACTGTCTATCTGCGATTCAGGATTGGTGTGCATCCACCAATCACTCACTTAATGCCAGTAAGATGGAGATCCTTCTCATTGGGACCCCTGCCCCTGCTTTCCCTCTCGCACTCTCTCTGCCCACCTTGGGCCCTATTTTTTCACCTTCCTGCGAGGCAAAAAACGTGGTTGCCATTTTTTGACTCCACTCTCTCTTTCTCTCCTCACATCTCGGACATTGCAAACAAGTCCCACTATCAGCTGCTCCTCCTCAAAGGGACTCGTCCCTTTCCCACTTTCCCCCTGAAGCTCACTGTCTCCAGAGCCCTGGTTCTCTCTAGGCTGGACTACTGGAACAGCCTCTTTCTCAACCTGCCTTCCTCTACTCTCTGCCCTCTGCAACTATTCCAGAATAGGACTGAAAGACGTATCCTTGGCCTCAAGCCCAGGGATCATACCTCTCCAGCCCTGAAATCTCTCCACTGGCTCCCGGTTGTTGCAAGGATCAAGTGCAAGACCCTTTGCATTGTCCACAAAGCTTTCTGGGCCAGGGCCCACATTACATCTATCGCTCTCTTCCATAATACCTTCCTTCTCAAGCCCTTCGCTCAGCTACCTCCAACTCTCTAAGGGTTAGACACTTCCCCAGGCAGAGAGAGGGGGGGTAGATCTCTCTCCCATGAAGGTGCCTCGCTCTGGAAAGTCCTCCCTGCCCCTCTCCAACTTGAGCGGGACCATCTCAAGATCCGGAAGCAGCTCAAAACTTTCCTCTTCTCCTCTGCTTTCTCTCTCTCCCTCCCCTCCTGCCCTACCTGACCTACCTGTCTGCTGTACCGACTGGTTGCTGGGCTACCCTCAGAGTCTTTTCCAGACACTTTCTTGATCAGGCACCACTGCACTGCCTCTTGGCCTACTATGCACTTAGGGGCTGTAACTGTAACTCTACAGTCCCTTGTTCTCCTTGCACTACTCTCAGAGCTGCACTTCCCTGGCTGCACTTACTCAGAGAATTGATTCCCTATTTTTCCCTCCTCTCTCCCTTGCACTTCCCACCTCCCTTAACCCCTTGCACTTCTCGCTCTCACACCTTCACAATCTGAATGACACAAGGCCTAGTAAGACCGTTTGTCTTGTCCTCCCTCTATCTTCCCTCCCATGTCTTGTCGCGCCTAGAAACACTTGTGTACAGGTGCCTTATAAATGGCTTATACCATATCATTTTATCACAGATTCCCAGAATAATATACAATGCCCCAGTAAGAAACGACTAGTCTGGCAGCACCGAAATGCCAGTCTAGCCAGGTAATTACACTTATCAGGACTGCTTTATCAGAAATGCCCAGTTATAAAAAAAAGTCATACCAAACTGAGGAATGACCGGACTGGCTGCACCAAAATGCCTGTTTAGCCACTAATACCACATATCATGCCTGCTTAGACGTGACATGGACAACCATTATGATTTGTCACACAACCCCCGGACTCCACAAACATCATCTCTCCCTCCCACCCGTACCCCAACCTCCAAAATCTGCTCCTTGCCCCAGACTTACCTCCACATCCCTCATCCTTGTCCCAGAGCTTACATATGAGGCTCCTTCAGTCATAGGTAAGTACTGGGATTGTTAGAACTGATATAATATTGTTTTGTCCTCATCGTTTATGTTGGCCTATGCCCAGTCACTTTGCGAGGAAACCCGTATTACAAGGTCATGACACCAAGTAAATCGAGTCTCCATTTTAGGTTAGAACCGCCATTTTAGTTTTTCGTCCAAAGTCACCCTGTAGTCTAAAATGGCCGTCTCGTGTGCTCTTGTTCTTGCCTTAACCTCTTCAACCTCTGTAGGAGGGTTAATGTCCAACCTGCCTCCGGGCTACATGTTAGGGTCATGTAGACCTTGTCCTTTGTTGACCTCGGGATCAGGGAATTACTTGAATGAGCAAATGTTGAACTATAAGTATACAAGAACAGTAATGCTATCCAGATATGATGTGTGAAACATTTGTTTGATCTGTATTTACAATATGTAAAGAGTGTAACGTTAAATTAAAGAATAATAGAGTGTGTTAGTAAATGTATTCAAAAGTAAACCGCATGCACGAGATATGTAAATTAGGAAAGTGAACCTGACGCGACCCTAGCCCAATGTATTGTAAGAGGCTGGACATCATTATAACAAACTGTATAAATACACCAATGTCCAGCTAGCAAATTCTGCTCACTACTCACATTGAACCCTGCTGGTGGTCTCTGTTATGTATGGACGGCCAAATAGCTATTTGTGTACTTTGTTGACTACTGTTCAGTTTTGTAATAAATATTCTGGGAATTTTCTGAATCCACAGATGGCGCCCGAATAGGGACCCTCAAGATTGACCTCGTCTCGTTGAAGGTTGGCTCGGCTATCGGACCGGGATCGGACGTGCCAACAGAAACGGCACTCTAGACGAGAAGCGAATTCCTTGACGAAACTGCACGATCCGATCCCTGAATGGTGAGCTGTAGCCCGAGACGACGTCTTGACGAGGGTCCATACATTCGAGGTGGGTAAATTTGCCGAAAATCACCAGACACGTGGGTCCTTAGCATTGTCCTTAGTAACCCGATCGGGCCTCCCAGTCCTTTGGTCAGGTGAATCGTGTCCCGATTCTTAATCTAACCCTGACAATTTGAATTTGGAGCATTGTACTCGCGAGCACAATTATTTGACCAGGTAACACCAGAACTTTGATATGCCTGGGAAATTGTCTGCCTGCTTTAGGGCATTATTCCGCAGCGACAGACAACCTTTGGAAGATAGCCGTCCCGCACCACAGGAGGGGTCGCCGGCATGTACAATGTACTGTAAGAAAGGCTTTGGTAGTATAGCATTTAATGACATTTGGCACAGACAGACCAGACATAATTCTAATCTTCGGTGGCCAACCAATGGTAGTTTTGTAATCCCTCGTATAGAATATTTAGAGTCTGTATTAGTAAAGAAAAAGGCTAGACCTGCAGCATTTGATGCGTTACATAGTTGGAAAACAGAAGCTTTGCAGCAACAGAAGAGTAGAGAAAAACATATGCGTAGGCAAATGACAAGTGTCGAAAAAGCACGGTTATATGACCAGAATAAAAAATTGGAGTTAGTCAGGAACATGGACAGGGCGTTTCAATTAGGCATTCAGAAAATCTATCCTTCAAAAGATTTTCATACGTCAGATGAATTGATTAATAAACTTTTGCATGAACGAAGGCCCGATGCCATCCACGCCACCTCCGTACGTCCCTCCTCCCGGCGCTTTGCCCCTTCCCGTTGTTGTTCCCCCTCCTACAGTTCCTCTGGTCCTCCCTGCTGTTCTTCCTGTTGTTCTTCCAGCCGTCGCTCCTTTGCCTGCCCCCTTGCCTCCACCTGTTGATATTCAGAACGTGCCTACTCTTCTTCTTCCAAGTGATTCTGCATCGCTTGTAGTAGACCAGGGAGCGAGACCAAGGGTTGTGACTCGTAATACTGTGCCCCCAGAAAAAAGGAATGAATTGATTGCTTGGGCAAAACATTGTATGGAGAAGGGTGAACAAGCCGATGTTTTTTCCACACTCGAAAATTTAAAAGGTATTCCTGAGAAAAATGTTTTTATTGAAGGATTAGGGACTCATTTGAGTATAATGTGGAATAGATTGAACAATGAAGATTTCCCACAGGGGTTACGGGATTTGAACGCCTTAGCGTTGTCCAGGGATACTGCGGAGAAGGTATATGAGCATGTTGAGAGGATTTTTGAGTATAGGAAGGAGTTGGAAGGGTTACAGAATGAGGAAACAGATGGTGATAGTTTAGGTATTATGTACTTACAGAAACGGTTTTCTCCTCGCCGTGAATTTGTATAAAGGATGCGATAATATGGATTTCGGATATGTCAATAACTCCAGATGAAGTATATGACACATATGGTCAGTATATGTTAGAAATGCAGAAGAAAGTGATACAGGTGATGGTAGAGTACCTACAGGATGAGTGTAAAAAGAAAGATTTGTTGTCCCGCAGAATTGTTGAGCGTTTATAAAATAGCTTTTTCGATTGATACTTCTTTGACTGCCCTAGCGCTTGATCTGGCTCTGTTGCTTAGTATGCGTTTGGAGCTGCCTACTTCCCAGCTGCCTATGAGAGAGGTCCCTCCGACATTTGTCCCGAAAGTTGAGATTGCGGCCGATGCTGGGCGAGGAATAGTCGCCGGAGAAATTCCTGCACATTACGTATCACAGTTTGTTCACGTCCCGTTTTCAAGACAGGAAGTGAACACCATAAAACAATTTATTCCCGATATAAGAAATAATCCGACTGGATTATATAAAGAAATAGAGTCGGTCTTACAGTCGTCGGTATTCACCTTAAGTGATATTGACCTATTATTTCCCGTACTCCTACGAGTCGATTTGTGGAAACAGATTAGGACTATAGATGACATACCTGGGTTGGGAGATACATGGGATAATATGGTTAGGCTAGATAGAGAAAGACCAGCTGCCGAACGACCGCCTCAAGTGATATTAACTTTGCCTGATAGAATTATAGTAAAATTGAAAACTATGGTTCCTGAAAAAAGAATCATTTGGGACAAACTTACGGCCTGTGTCTGAGAGTGCTACCGATTTCTTCAATCGCTTCGAGCAGGTATTCTCAGATTTCAGTGGACAAGACTTAGGCACAGAGTCAGGGAAAAGACTGTTTGTCGACAAATTTGTACGTGGATTGCTGCCTGTCATCCAGTTACAGATTATGTCTTCTGAAAGCGCTTGGCAGGCGAAGTCTCAATCAGAAGTACTGTATATGGCTCAGTACTATGAAAATCGTGTAAATACTGAAAAGGACAAACTTGAGAAAAAAAAGGTGACCTGAAAACAAAAGTTTTATTACAACAGATTGTTAGAAGCCCTAGAGGGGCTAATCAATGTAGAGGTCAGTACATTCCACAGGGAAGTGCACCCTTGGCTCCGGTAACCATTAACCAGTGTGCCTATTGCCGGCAGGAAGGCCACTGGCATGCACAATGTCCGACCTTGCAGCAAAGGTCATTTGGGAACATGGGTAGACGATCCAGAGGTCGCCCAGGTGCAGGGGGCCCTGGTAGAGGTCAGTTTGTACCAGAATTACAGCAACCTCCTTCACAAGATAAGCAAGTTTCGAATGTGGATAATCGAAACATTTTTGATCACCCTTCTGCCGTGTACCTCTCTGAAGAGCTTCCTTTTGATAATATTCTGTTTCGCTAGGATTGCCCGAAGCAGGATTTGGAACCTACGCCTATTCCCGTTCATCAGAAAGGCCCCTACGTTGAGATGGCGGTGGGAAATAGGAAGCATCTATTTTTAGTAGATATAGGAGCACAGAAATGTTCCATTGATCAATCACGGGTTCCAAATATTCCCCTGTCAGGGCAGTCCAACGTTTCCGTAGGGTTTTCAGGCACACCTTTAGTTTGCCCGGTCTCTTTGCCGGTCCGATAACACTGGGTCTCTTCACGGAACAGTGTCTATTTCTACTTACCACAAACTGTGGGGAGAACTTGCTGGGGCTAAATTTTTTGAAGGCATTGCATGCAGTAATACATTGTTCTCCGGACGGAGTTCGGTTAACAATTTCACCTCAGCAATCACTCGCCTCTCAGTTTTTGACTCAACCTTTACCGCCAGAATTCAGTAATGTCCCAGAATGCTTATGGGCAATTGATGATAATGATGTGGGCATTCTTCAAATTGAACCTGTTAAAATTATTTTGAAACATGGAATAAAATTGCCTCGCATCCCGCAATATAAGATCTCAGTTGAAGGCAAACAGGCTTTGAAATGTTTAGTTTCTGATTTTGTACATTGTGGAGTAATTGAGGAGATTACAGGTAGCATATGTAACAGCCCCATTTTGCCAGTACACAAAAAAGGTGATAATGCAATTCCCTTTCGTTTTATAATTGATTTACGTGCTATTAACAAAATTGTGGCTCCTCAATTTCCGATTGTACCTGATGTTACAACGATACTAACCATGATTCCGGCTTCTGCCACTCATTTTAGCGTTGTTGATCTTAAAAACGCGTTTTTCAGTATTCCCATACACAAGGATAGCAGGTATTTGTTTGCGTTTACACTAGGTGGACGCTCGTTTACATTCACTCGTGCACCACAAGGGTACACTGAGAGTCCAAGTATTTATAGTAGGGCATTGAAAGAGCAGCTCAATGCTCTCGAGTTGCCTACTACTTGCACGTTACTACAGTATGTAGATGACCTCCTCTTGGGTGCTGATTCTGACGGCGGCTGTAAAGAAGGCACTGTGTTGTTGCTTTGTCATCTAGCGAAACATGGCCACAAAGCTTCACTTAAAAAATTCCAATATTGTTGTCAGGAGGTCGCCTATTTAGGCTACCTCCTGTCAAAGGAGGGAAGACGGTTGACACCTGAACGAATAAAGACTATTTCTGGCATGTCTGTCCAAAATACGCAAAAGGAAGGTAGAGCCCTGATTGGTATGGCTTCTTATTGTAGATTGTGGATCCCTAACTTTTCGTTAACGATTAAACCAATGTTGGCTTTGACAAAGAAGGGCATTTCTTTGCCATTGCCATGGACTTTGGAACACCAGACAGCATTTGATTTGCTCAAATCCACGCTGTGTTCAGCGCCGGTTTTAGGAACTCCGAATTATGACAAGGCCTTTGTATTGTTTCTGCATGAACGTGATGGATGTGCTTTGGCTGTATTAAGGTAGGAGCATGGAGGGAAGAATAGGCCGTGCGGTTACTATTCCTCCGCCCTTGATCCTGTAGCATGCGCTTTGCCAAGATGTTTGCGTGCTGTTGCTGCTGCTGCTGCGTCTGTAAAACAGAGTGAGGGAATGGTCCTGGGTCATGCGTTAACCCTAATGGTACCTCACTCTGTAGATATTTTATTGAATAGAACTCAAACGCAACACCTCACTACTGCACGATTGACAAGATATGAACTAATCTTGTTTGCCCCCCCACATTCAAATTCAGAGGTGTTGTGTATTAAATCCGGCTGAACTTTTACCTGTTTCGCAAGATACTATTGATGGTGACGATACGTCACACGATTGCCTTTATATGACAGAACAGGAGACTAAAGGCAGAATCGATCTGAAAGACACGCCTTTGAATAGCCCACAAGGAGAGCTATTTTGTGATGGCTCTTGTTTTAAACTTCCAGACGGTACATCCACGGCTGCTTATGCTGTCACTACTTTAAGCATGATTGTGGAAACTAAAAGAATTATGCATAACTCCGCGCAGGCTGCAGAATTTATAGCGTTAACTCGAGCTTGTGAACTTTCTGAAGGGCTTACAGTAAATATATATACCTATAGTCAGTATGCTTTTGGGGTGGCCCACAATTTCGGTAGACTCTGGAAAGAACGAGGTTTCTTGACCTCGCACGGAATGAAAATCCAGCACGGCACTTTAATAGTGCGATTACTTTCAGCACTCTCACTCCCTGTTCAGTTAGCTATCATAAAATGTTCAGCACATCAAAAGGTTACAGATGATGTAGAAAGAGGGAATGCTTTCGCTGATCAGATAGCTAAACAAAGTGCCACTGATTTCAGTTCAGAAATGTATGCTGTAAAAGAAATTGTAACCGTTTGCACTTTGGGTGAAAGTATCGATGCTATAAAAGATATTCAAGCAGATGCTACCATAGAGGAAACTAAGAGATGGATCGAGGGTGCAGGGAGATTGGATGACAATGGGTGTTGGGTAGACAATATTGAAGGGAAATGGTTACTCCCTGACACCTACATTACAATGATGGTTATTATGGCTCATGGTCCGACACTTGTTTGTGCGCGTATATTGACTAAAATGATACACAGTGTATGGGCCAATGATAAGATTTTCAAAACTGCAGAGCGTTTTGTCCAAAGCTGCATGGTCTGCTTGCAGCACAATGTAGGAAAAGGTACCTCGACTCCTAGAGGAAGTTTCGCTCCACCCTCTGTCCCGTTTGAGGTTATTCACTTTGACTTTATTGAAATGGAACGTTGTAACAATCTTAAATATGTGTTGGTTGTCATTTGTGCCTTTAGTATGTGGGTTGAGGCCTTCCCGGTTAGAGATGCAACGGCCATAACCACGGCAAAAACTCTGTTGAAAGAGTTTTTTCCTAGGTTCCGGCTGCCGAGAGTCATCTGGTCAGATACTGGGCCACACTTTATCGCTACTGTAATCCTACAAATTTGCAAAGGATTACAGATTGACAAACGGTTCCATTCAGCTAGACATGCCAAAAGTGCCGGATTAGTGGAAAGGCATAACGGCATTATAAAGAACAAACTCGCTAAGACGTGTGCTGGCACCAAGCTAAAATGGCCGGACGCCTTACCGATCGTGTTACTGTCGATGAGAACAACCCCTCAAACTAAGACTGGGCTCCCTCCCTTTGAGGTGGTAATGGGGAGACCTACTAATATTTGGGGTTTGCCAAAACGCCGTTCACTACGGGACATAGAAAATGTGCTTCTTTCAGATTACTGTAACCAGTTGACTAAAATCTGTTTTCAATTTATCACCAGGTGCGAGAGGCATTACCTGTACGCTACGAGGGTCCCGGTCACAGTCTACGACCGGGGGACTGGATCCTCACGAAGGTTTTTGAGAGGTCATCTTGCCTTGCACCTCGGTGGAGGGGTCCCTATCAAGTCCTGCTAGTCACTCAGACTGCTGTGCGGGTAGCGGGTCGTAAGAACTGGATCCATGCGACGCACACCAAACGGATCACACAGCCCGTGCCATACGATACAGAAGATACAGAATCCCTTCCCACTGCTGTAACTAGGGTGCCTGAAACAGCAACAACCAACAAGGGAGAATCGGAGACCACTCCAGAATCCCCAAGGCCGGACAAAACGGCCATCTTGTCTCCGCACTCCCCAACAGTGGAACTTCCGGATCAATCCTTTTCTGATCCCATTTCCGTTCATTCGCCACTTCCAGGAGGAAGTGACGACACTTTGTCCTCACCAGAAACTGCAAAATATAATTTACGTCCAAGGAAGTAAACGTACAGCATGGTCTGACTGTGCGATTGAGAAAATCATTTGAGCGCTTGCCTTTTGGCCCGACTGTACGGGAAGGTTCTGTTGGCTAAGGGTTGTGGGAAAGACATTAAGAAGACGTGCGACTGGAGTCGCCAGCAAACGAACAATTGGTGTTTTTTCGGTTGAAGACTACAATGCCTGCACCCGCTACCGCTCGTACCAAACTTTTAAATAAACATGTGACTAGCAGAGACAATGATCAAGCATGTAAAGGGACCCCCAAAGTGTATTGTTGCCTTTTTGTGATAATTACTGGATTTTTAGTAACTGTTGGTTTTGGGTTATGGTATCTGGAGGAAGCATATCCGTTAGAGGACTTTTTACCTATTGAAAAATGTATCTGTTATCCCCACTCCTTCCGTGCAATTGCATACTTTGTCGCCTAGAGATTCTTTGAATAGACAGAACTATCAGAATAATTCCCTTTTGTTAATCATGAATGCCACGCATGCAATTTTTAATAAGACCAATTGTTGGATCTGTTTGCATTTACCGCAACATGGGGATAAGGAGCTAGGTTGGTATATTTATCCTTTACCTTTGACAACTGCCTGTTACGCTTCTCTTAGAGCACTATTTTTTGGTCGATGGAATGACAGCATCTCATGGAACTATGATGGTACAAATTTAAATAACTTTGAAAGGCATGTTTTGATGCCCCTAGGTTGCTCGCTTTTTGCAAATAGAAGTAAGCCAAACGTTGCTTCTGTTAGGCCCTCTGATAGATTGTCTCGTCCCTTTCAGTCTTTAATCTCTTTCAAAATGGCTCCTATAGGCAATATGGATGCCACGCCGTTGAAATGTGGAGTTAGTCGCAAAGTGATTGAAGGTAGTTTAGCGCTTGGCATAGGCCAAAAGGAGGGTTTGTTAGAAATGATATAATATTGTTTCGTCCTCATCGTATATGTTGCCCTATGCCCAGTCGCTTTGCGAGGAAACCCGTATTACAAGGTCATGACCCCAAGTAAATCGAGCCTCCATTTTAGGTTAGAACCGCCATTTTAGTTTTTCATACAAAGTCAACCTGTAGTCTAAAATGGCCGTCTCGTGTGCTCTTGTTCTTGCCTTAACCTCTTCAACCTCTGTAGGAGGGTTAATGTCCAACCTGCCTCCCGGCTACATGTTAGGGTCATGTAGACCTTGTCCTTTGTTGACCTCGGGATCAGGGAATTACTTGAATGAGCAAATGTTGAACTATAAGTATACAAGAACAGTAATGCTATCCAGATACGATATGCAAAACATTTGTTTGATCTGTATTAAAACAATATGTAAAGAGTGTAACATTAAATTAAAGAATAATAGAGTGTGTTAGTAAATGTATTCAAAAGTAAACCGCATGCACGAGATATGTAAATTAGGAAAGTGAACCTGGCGCGACCATAGCCCAATGTATTATTAACTTGTAAGAGGCTGGACATCATTATAACAAACTGTATAAATACGCTGATGTCCAGCTAGCAAATTCTGCTCACTACTCACATTGAACCCTGCTGGTGGTCTCTGTGATGTATTGACGGCCAAATAGCTATTTGTGTACTTTGTTGACTACTGTTCAGTTTTGTAATAAAGATTCTGGGAATCTTTACAAGCCTGTGTCGGTGTATTTTCCTTTGCTTGGTGTAACAGCCGTAATATTGTATTTTTTCTGATTCCACAGGATGAGGAAGAGTGAGACTAGGAGTAATGAGGATTACAGGTAGCTAAGTCAGGCATCACCTCCATGTACCTCTACGTCATCCCAGTACTTGTGTATGAGGCAGAGTGCAAGGAAGAATAGGGCTAGAAGTAATGAAGATTACCAATAAGTGATCAAGGAATTAAACCCAAGTAGTGGTGCAACACCATTGAGTTGACTGGGATTCAGCACTCCTCCCCCCTAATTTTGGGCTATGTTGACTAGACCTGGCTGACCTTCAGAGCAGTTGCCAGATAGAACAGAACAAAGATGTTAAACAGCACCTTGGTTTTGCTGTTGACAAGAGCCCAGAAAATACTAACATAAAGCATTTCACTTTTAGTAACTGCATTCAAATGCCAAATTCTTTAGCCAATTGAAATTGTGATGTAGGTTTAGTACTTGCATTCCAATGGAGTGTTTGGAAGGGTAGAGAGGGAACAGGAGACCACTCAATTCTCGCAGCAGTCCATAAGTGGGAGCTTTAAACCTTAAAGGAGAGAGTTAACTGCTTTTAACATTGAAGTTGCACTAGAATGCGTAAAGAAATTGGATTCCCCCACACAAATACGTTTTTCCCTCCCCACCACCTGTGAAGTTAGCTCCTCTCCCAACATTTGAAGGGTTTGCCCCCCCCAAAGTGTGGGTTTTGTTGCACCCCGAACACAAGCACACACTCCATTCACCATATACACACATGCACACCCAGCCATCCATACATTTAAGTGTGTACTCTTTCACCATACAGGCACACCCAGGCAGCCCCCCATACATGTAAGTGTGCACCCTTTCACCATGCAGGCACACCCAGGCAGCCACCCATACATTTAAGTATGCACCCTTTCACCAAACAGGCACACACAGCCAGGCACCCACCCAAACATTTAAGTGTGCACCCTTTCACCATACACTCACACAGGCAGCCACCTATACATTTAGATGTGCACCCTTTCACCATGCAGGCACACCCAGGCAGCCACCCATACATATAAGTGTGCACCCTTTCACCATACACTCACACAGGCAGCCACCTATACATTGAAGTGTCCACCCTTTGACCATACACGGACACACGCACCCCTGATGGGGTTAAGGGGAGACCTATTACTTCAAAAACAAATTGTTTCTTTTTGAAGTCACGTTGACTTCAACCATAACGGAAATCATTTCTTTATGAATGTAGAGTGACTTCATAAAGATACTGGGGGTCATTATGACCCTGCCGGTAGCCGTGCCGGTAAACACCGGAGACATGAATTTTCCGGTGCCCGGGAATGGGCAATTACCGGTGCATTACAGCCCTGGTGGACCCGGTAATTGCCCATTCCCGGGCGACAGAAAATATTACTCTCCATTCCCATTTGAGTCCCATTGGACTCAATGGGAATGGGCAGGCCAGATGCACCGGCACCATTCACGAATGTCCGGTGTCGTTCCACCGACCAGGTCAGACCTGGCGGGCTGAGAGGCTTCTGCTCGCAGAACTCTTAGTTTGCCGGTCCGGAAACAACGGTACCAGCAAGCTTCCCAGTACTGTTGTTTCCGGACCGGCAAACTCATAATGAGGCCCACTGTTTCTTTTTGAAGTCATAGGGCTCCCCCACCACCCGACATGGAGGTGGGGGGATCCCTCAGACTTCAAAAAGAAAGTTTCTTTTTGTAGTCGCTCTGCCTTCATAAAGACATTATTTCTGTTAATGCAAAGGGAAATCAAAAAGAAAAAAACAAATTCTTTTTTTGAACATGTGCTGGGGGGGGCTCTCGCACGGCGGCAGGTGCAGGGGCCCCCGTTACACCAGTGGATGGTACAACATCAAGTAAAAGGGTGCAAATGAATCAGTCCAACAATAACAAGAATCCGTTTTGAAAGAGCAGAGATAAAGTGAAATTTAAGACGAGTGCGGAAAAGATGGAGAGATGGAGAGTAAGAGAAGAGCGGATAGGGAGTGGGAGAGAATTTCCCTTTCTAGGAGATAGAAGTGAGAAAGTTTAAATGCAAGCGAGAGGGAGCACAGGGAGAGACGGGACTGATGGGCAAGAATTAAGATTGTGAATAAAGTGAGCGAGAAGCAGAGTTGGGCAGCCCATACGGGCAATTCCGCCAGATGCAAAATGGAAAATAAGTTACAGTGGGCCAGTCTGAGCACCTTAGAAATGGGCTGTTTCTAACCAGGTTGTTTTTTTATCACTACAGTTTCAAAGCACATTATTAATTAAAAACAATTCCGTGTTAGTGCGAGCGTGTGTGCTTAAGAGAGGTCAGAAAGAGGTGACCTCTTTCCTCTTTGCAGCCACAGCAGGTTACCTGGCAACTGAGCAAAGCTGAAATCATTCCATAGTGGATGGTCCACTGTGTGCCACTTTGCTGTGCACCTTGACTGTGCTGTCACTGATTTGAGAGGCCTGTGCATGGAACACTGTGCCCAGGGGAACCGGACACAGGAGGCTTGCACTTTCCCTTAAAGCACAGTTAAGCGCACATGATTTTCCCCACAAAGTTTCTTTTTTTTTAGGGATGTATTAGGGAGTGATACCCAGCAAAGTAGGTGTGGTGGCCTCCCGGACAATGAGGAGACACAGAACAGGGTTTTTACAACGCAGTAAAGGCCCCATTTCCAGCCTCCTCAGAGAGGGAAGCCGCCAGCTCCCTTCACCGTAAATCAGGTAAGTGCACTCCCTGTGTCCCCTTGCCCCCACTCACTTTTCCACATCTCCAAACCCCCCACCCCACTTATCTGTCATTGCCTTGTCCCTCGCTGGTGCCGGGAACAGTAGTGTCCCCAGAGGGTCTCCGTCATGGCAATGGCCACAATGGAAAGGGAGAAGGGATTACATGTAGTTGGTGGCTATATTGATTTGTAGTTTTTACTCAAGTTGAGAAATGGCAAACACACTGTTTCTCAGCTTGAGAAAAACACTATTAGTACCCCAGTACAATGTGCTGTGGTACGCATAGCAATATATGCCTCGCAGGGGGGATTACCCCAGGGCTAACATTAAAGCCCTTGCTTCACTCAGGGTTATAACTTATGACCCAGAGCATTACCTGACCGGCAATGCCACCCCCCCCTTGCTTGGGTTATATTGCTTAAGTAAAAATAACTAACATGGTGCCATGTCATAATTTTCCACCAAGAAACGATCGATACCACATTACCAATAGGAGAGCATGGATGTGTATTTATGAACCAGCAGGCTCTGCTCGTGGTTCCATTTCTGTGGCATAAACATTCCTGCAAACATGTCTAGCAGGCAGCTTTGTTACTGAATTTAATAGTAAGGACTGGGTATTTTGTGTTTGTGTAATCAGTCCCACAAATTGATTTGATTGATTTATTTATTTATAGAGCGCTTTACACCAAGGCGCTGTACAATGAAACAACAGATTACAAAAAACCAATAACACTTAACAATGGGAGCACAATTTACATCTTGAATCATTCAACAAAACAGTGCAAAGAGCAATTAACTGAGGGGGGTAGAAAGGGGAGAGGGAAGAGGTGGGGGAGGAGAGGGAGTTGGACATGGCGAGGGAAAGTTGAAGAGGAAGGGAGAGGAGTAGGAACGGGAGAGAGGAATCAGGTGATAGGGGAAGTTTTCAAGGGGGAGAATGGAGGAGGAGGGATTTAAGGGAAGTGCGAAATGACGCAAAGGTCGTAGTAGAGCGGATTGTAAGAGGGAGTAAGTTCCAGTGCATAGGTGCAAGGAGTTGGAATGAGCGGAAACGGGAGGAAGCGCAGGGGGAAGGAGGAACAGTGAGGAGGAAATGGTCTGCGGAGCGAAGTTTTTCGCTGAGCAGTGAGAAGTACATTTTACCTGTGTATGTCGTAGCCTCAGAAGGATTAAAGGCTAGTTTGGTACTGCAGGGTTACATGTGACCCTGAAAGTGAATGCAGAGCTTAGTAGTGAGTGATTAACACACTGAGCTACGGCACTGAAAGGTAGAAAGTACACATAGGCAAGAGATGGATACTGTGTTTGCACCACTAATCCACTTCAATGAACTTCCTATTGGTTGCAACGTGCTCATTGTTTCAAGGCTGGCAGGCTCACAAAAAGGCCTCTCTGAAGAATGGGAGATTACTTCACATGCTAGTGGCCTTAAAGGCGTGTCAGGCTGGGGAAAAGAGAGTTGCTTGACATGAGATGGGCTCTGCCCCTCTAGTCTGTTGAGTGATCCTTCAACTTCTCTATAGACCAGTCCACCTCATTGGTGGCACTGCGTGGTTGGATGGGCAACTAACTCACAAACCTAAATGTGCCCATGATTATTACCTGGATTTATAAGTCATAACACACTTAATCATGGGGGTGTTGAAATGGCCAATGACAGGTAAACAGGTGCATTATATGATCAAACACCATCTAGTTAAATGGGTCCTGAAAAGCTGTAGAACTTTCTTGGACACACTGTTTTGAGGTCACATAAACTCCCATTAACTAAACACACCCCTTGGAAATCTATGTAATAAGGACCTGAAGTCATAGTTTGCAATCCCGACAGGGCTCGCCTCTGCCTTTGATGCTTCCAAAGTTAATCAAATGAGTGTGTTAAATTTGGTAATTAAGCCTTTTATAGTGCTTAGAAGAGAAATGAATCTCCCATTTATTGTCTGAGGCCTTCCCACTGTTGCTCGCCTATGTATTGCTGAAAGGCATGCACTGCTGATATCATTATTCTAAGCAGTCGGCAGCTGCGTAATCATTTGCGTAAGTGTTCTTGTTGCTGTTTCAACTTTATAATGATATAAACATATCGCTGATATGTTTAAGTGGGGTTTATTAATATCAGATTTGCCTAGCTTCGAAAATATTTATGATAACTCAGTTTTTATCTTCATTATTGTTACATGCACAAAGTTGGCTCCCTTGTTTAAATTTGACATTGGATTGCAGTAAGGAGCACAGCACAGACTGTTTTTTTAATCCACACACTCTACTGAATTGGCTTTTATTAATTTTATGTTTATGCATTTTCTTTTGCGTTCTTCCTCTATTCAGTGTGCATCATGCATGTTTTGCACTACACGTTTCCATAGATATTTATTATATGTTGTGTCGCTGACACTGTTTTGTAAATTAGTTTTTTTAACACGAATTTCTAGAAAAGGCCTGAAAAGACAAACATGCATGTTGCTTTAAATGAGAAGATACATAGAAGGAGTTGTAATCTACTGAGAAACTGCAAAGGGCTCAAATCCCAGCTTCGTAACTTCACCAAATGATGTAATCCTGGTTAAATTACTACACGACCCTGTGAGTAGCGTGTTTTGTTTTCACTAGCTGATAAAATTGTGAGCATCTTGAGGTGGTTTTAGTTAGATGTCCACTATATAAACAGCCTCACTCATTCAGTTTAATACATTGCAGTGTTTCTCCATAATATTACTAGTTATAGATATCACAACACATGCTGAAATGCTTTTAAACTCACTCATTACAACTTCACGTGTGCTGATGAGCCATGATCCTCTTAAAGACAATTTTAATAAATAATTGACTATTATTTAATGTTATTTTATTAAATAGTATTAATATTATTTAAATCATGTTTGGTGAGTTCCCTGTGGTCTGAATCTACAACCGAAAGCATAAATAATAGAAATGTGTGTCACTTCCTGTGGGAGAGGGGGTTGCTGTAATTGAGTTCACTTGCTCTGGCAATTCCGTTTTGTGTCAAAATGTTGTAGATGGAGGTACCGAATCTGGGAAAACAAACAAAATTGGACATAGCTGTGAGGTTGGAAAGAAAACACAATTCTTACACAAACATCAAATGTATTACACAATGTCAGGTTTGAAAACCATCGTACTGTATTCTCATTTAAAAAATACACATTTCTATTTGAACTTAAATCACTAATTTCACTCCACCATACATTCACATGTCTCCTTGTTAAACAGCCCAATCAGCTTGTCAACTACTTACTAGTTGACAAGCTGATTGGGCTGTTTAACAAGGAGACACATTTGTAATCAAGAAGGGTGTGATGGAATAGTCATATCAAACATTGAAGGTTATATAGAGTCTATAAGCTACGTAACCATGCAGTATGTGGGTGCTAGTTGCTAATGAGCGAATGTGAATGTATGGTGGAGTGAAATGAGTGATGTGTGATTTATGTGCAAATAGAAATGTGTATTGTTTTTTATGAGAATACAGTAGGATGGTTTTCAAACATGACATTGTGTAATAAATGTGATGTTTTTGTAAGAATTGTGTAAATATGTTTTCTTTCCAACCTCACAGCTATGGTCCAATTTTGTTTGTTTACTTAATTCTTACCTGCAGGTCCAGTATCGTTACAGGTACCCTTGTAATTTTGATAAGGTACAGAATCTGGGGCCATGGAACTTGGATTACAATCCCGGCTCTGCAACACGAGTAATGTTGTGTCATCCTGAGCAAATCATAATATGCTTATGTGTTTGGGTCCACTTATTTGGCAAGATTGAGAGGGCCAAGAACAGTAACTACTATTTGCTTTATTAAATACTTAAAAACAGGACTATTCCGTTTCACCTTTTGTTTTGAGGTGGTTGAAATCTCAGTGCTGTGCTATGCACAAGCCTCTTCACTTACGTGTATGATCGCTTGTACAGCAAAAGATTTCTAAGCGTAAAACTGACCAAAGTGAAAGTGCCTGAACAAGGACTCCAAATGCAAAAAGAACCTGCAAGGGTGGAGCAGCAGACAGCAAGCCAGAGAGAGGAGCACTCAAGGGTGCTTCCAATCTGGGATGCCATTTGGTCTAAGACATAGTCATGGCATATGTGTGATATGGCAGTTCACATTTCAAGGGATTCGGATCCTCTCGTGCGCACATTATATACTCAACTACTATATAATTTACTCATAACATGGAACTTTCATTCGGTCTGAGATTCACATTATTGCAGGAAACAATGCGTAGAGTTGCACACCCAAAAGTGTTAGTGTACTGCTCGTGGAATATCCTAAACACGAATATGTGACACATAGCTTTGCTCAAAGCAATGCATGGTGTACTGTAGCACAGAAGGCAGTACCCCATTGGACGGGTGAGCAACTTGCATGTCAGCTCTGATCACTATTGCACTTTTTGCAGACCCTTTGTTGCTCTGCTCATCTGACAGATATCATGATGATCAGCATTCATGCATTTTTTCTGTTTTGATGCTGGATCTAGACCTTCTCTTGGTAGCTACCAGTAGTGTGAAGAACTCGATCAAACACAATAATGCGCTTAGTGTATGTTTCTGTGGCAGGGAAGTACACCTGCTATGCTACACTTGGCTGTTCTGCTGCAGGTTGCAGCAGCCTAATAAACAAAAAATGCCATCCCATCAGAACTAACACAAAAGTGTGCAGCACCACCCCTCCGTCATCTTCCCAAATAGTGTATTACAAAATGTTACAAACCACTGGTATTTGCAGATGTAGGTGACTGTTTGGGTGGACCACTTTTTTGTTGTGTACCACCTTTTTCTTAGCTGACAATGCTAATGTCTTTCCCAGTCCGACCCTGGCGAGAAGGAATGGATAGAGAAATGAGGGAGGATAGAGAGGAGCGAGGCGATGGATCCATTTGTAGACAAGAGTAAGTGGAACGGTACCCGCAGTGCTTTAAGTGGGCCGGGGCTAACCAGGGCAGATCCCTGGCAGGCTCTGAAAATAATGTCTGAGACGGGGCCCTACTGGGACTCCCTAAAGACCCCAGACCACTAGAAGCAAAGGCTTTAATTCTAAATCCTGACGCTCTCACATATAAGGGAGAACTTCAGGCTTTAGAAAAAATAACTCGCCTGCCTTTTCATTGTGTTGCCATCTGCCCTGCCAGACCCCCCTTGCATTAGAAAGGCAGGGATCATCACCCTCGCGCCCCAGGTGCAAGGGTGATGATTGATGTAAAGTGGTGCCTAGAAGGGGGCTGGTGCCGCAATTAAGCGGTAACACTTACCTGATGTGAATGCCACCTGTAGGCCACGGCCCTTTTGCAAAATTAAGGCCGGGCTCTTATGGGGTGTGGCATCCGCATGTAAAACGGACTTGGCCGACAACAGTACTATAAAAAAACAGGTGGCATTCAGGCGAGGCAAGTGTTGCCTCTTCATTGAAGCGCCGACCCTCTGCCAGGCCATGCCCATTTTCGGCCACGCCCAAAAAGGGACCCTGCTTGATTTTGTAGGCCACTTAAAGCAGAGTCAAAAGGAAGGAGAGAGAAAGAAGACAGGGAGTAAGGGCACTGTGTGGAGAAAGAGAAAAGAGGGGGCGAATAGCAGAATTATAGACAGAGTGCAGAGCTATTAGGTAAGAGATAGGAAGGCGATATTTAAGATGGGAAAAGATGAGAGATAATGAGGTGTTTAGTGGCAGAGAAAGATGAAAAAGGAGACAGCATGCTGAAATATTAGAGAGATAAACGCGACAGATGCGAGCAGGGTTAGATATGGGCGAGGGGACGGATAGAGAGGACACAAGGATAACCCCCAGGAGGCGGATGGCAGAGATGAGGGGCTACATGAGAGTGAAGGGGGTCGGGGGAGAAGGTGTTGTGTATTTGCAGGAAAGAAGAGTAGCTCGGTTTAAGCAGGGTTAAGATGAAGAAAGTGGCAGGCAATCCATGATTGGATAAGAGAGAGACAGTTAGAAACAGTTGTGTGAATAGAACAAGTGAAAGAAGAAAGTAAGAGCAGACCTACACTACACAGAGGTTCTGGTGATGCCCGTCGTAGGCAAATGGGGCCGGAGAAAGTCAGTCAGGCCTTTGCCACTACCCTATTGCTGTAATAGCGTGATGGACCTGCCCAAGCTTCGTAATAACATATTTGCTTGCCACTCATGGTACATTTCCAAGAATGCAACAGATCATGTGTGACTGATTGAATCTGGCACTGCTTAATCACAGATACAGAAACAATTCAGAAAAAATGCAAACACAGGCAGTCATTCAGCCGACGGCTTCAGGACAAAAGGTGAAATCCAATATCCTGGTGCACTTCAGGCTTGGCTGAGGCACCTGAAAGCCGGTGATTGTGCAACGGAGCAAAGAGTGGGGAGGAGGCCTGGGGGGGACTGGACAGCTTGCCCGGCAGCCAGCCCCACCCTTCTGGCTTCAACTACGCCAACGTGAGACTTTAAAACCCAGTGCTAGAGCCGGTGTCGGGCACAAAGGCACATACCGACAGCAGTGTGCAGATGGCGTGCAAACACGGACCGCTTTTTGTGGCTCTGCTCCTCCTGGGAAATGCGTTGCACTCCGCGCGGGGACACACTGGTGCAGGTATGTGCGGGTTGCACGTCTTTGGCACGTTGGCGTCGCGTAACAACTGTGCATACTGTCGTGTGTACGTGTTTGATTTAATGGAAATGGGAATTCAATCTATTTAATATGGGCTTAATAGAAGGCGGTTTTCTCTGCATATTTTGATTAGAAATGTAAAACGTGTGGAACTGGCAGTGCGCAAAGCATAATAAACAAACACCAATGCTGTAGTGAATGTTGCACATTTCAGCGTCATGGGACATGGCCACTCATTCCGTAACTTGAGAGTCAGAAACATAGCCCCGAAATGGCAAACCTCACTTGAGGACCCTATGCACTGTGTACTCTGCTGTAATGCATGCTAGAATGTTCTTCTGAGCAATTAAGACAACCCTGCGGTCAGGGGCGCAACGAAACCTACATTTTTCTATATATTGCGCTTTACAATGTACTATTTGATAGTTGGTCCCCACCCCAGACCATGGGGTGGGGGAGTAGAACTGTGGGGGCGGAGCCCGCACGTGTGTTCCATGTTCCTTTGTTGGTAGGTGGACAGTGTTTTTTTGCAGTTCTGTTCCTCTTCAATAGTCATGTGCTACGAATTGTAGTGCGGTAATCATTTTTTTGTGCCTCTTGTGCACAATGCTAGCCTTTTTGCTGAACCGCCTTTCTACTTTGATGTGAGCTTCAAAGTATACACACAAGTGTGACAGATTGCCATTTGGCAACGGTGTAGGAGCCCTGACTTGTTTGATTTTTAATGCATTAATAAAATGATGCACGTAATTCCGTATCTGTAAGGCAAATTTGCTGATCACTTCCCCCTTTCATAAGCTCCATGGCAAAAGCATATTGTGTGCCTGTGTCCTGCTGCACCCGTGCCCAGATTTGCAGTGCCTGCGCTACAAGTGGCACAGAGCAGGTTCAGATGTCACACGCGCCCATTTGACAGCTGCAATGACAGCCACGTCTCTGCAGCAAAGGGACTGCATTTAAGAAATGCACCTCTGATCCAAAGCCATATATTTATAGGTCTATCTCCTGATGGCAGAATGATCTTTAAATATAAGCCATACCTGAGTTTGGGTATGGCGCATGGTATTCTCACAATTATTACAGCCACATCCAATTTGATATCACACATGTGTCACCCTCTGTGAGTCAGCTCTGCTGTGGAAGGTTATTTATATTCTGGTCAGACAGGCTGAACCTGCCAAATGACAGGACAGGAGCCTGGATGTCCACACCCCTTCTCTGATCTCTTTGTGAGGGTAGGGGACGATTTCCGCCCGAGACAGCCACCCACCAGGCAGTTGCTCTGGGTCCAGGCATCAAAGGAGCACACCCATTCAAAGGGAGTTGCCTCACAAAACGGTGTTGCATTTCTAAAACCCTTTGATACTAGTGAGAAAGGAAGGGGCAAGGTTAGAATAGTCAGGAAAGCACTGTACCATTTTTCTCTGCCCCTCTCTCTCCTTTCTGTCCCCTCCATTTCCTCTAGAGCAAAGCACATTGGGTGTGATGTCAGAAGGGCAAAATTCACTTCTTTCAAAGAACAGGAATTGGACCACTAAGGCAGGCCAGCTTTAGTCCAATCACCTGTGGACCTTTCTCTTTGAAAGCATCTGGAGAACCAGATCAGCGAAAGGCTCCCTGAACTGCCATCAACGCTAATTTCTGGTACTCTTCTGTACCTTTCGAACAATTGCTTGTGTAATAAGCCGCTCAGCGCTGCATCGTGCCCTCGCTGAGGCCGTCACC
This sequence comes from Ambystoma mexicanum, assembly GCF_040938575.1. Taxonomy (NCBI): domain Eukaryota; kingdom Metazoa; phylum Chordata; class Amphibia; order Caudata; family Ambystomatidae; genus Ambystoma; species Ambystoma mexicanum. The sequence continues at coordinate 544,513,246 of NC_090923.1, read as the reverse complement.
TGCCGCGCTCAATTCAACCCGACTTGAACTGCTGGAGAGTCACTTGCCGGCTCTAACCAGTTGTAGTGGGGAGATTGTACTATGTACCTTATAGGCAGGTGTAGTTGGGCACACAACATACATCTTATGCCTTAACTTACAACTTAACCAGCCTCTTACCTGTCTCCAAACCCTGCTTACCTTGGTTCAGGATCTCCCCTGGTGAGCCCCACTGTGACGTGGAGAAGAGATGCAAAGTCAAAGGTTAGGGCAGGACTCGCCCCAAATACCCCTAAGAAGAAAGACATTAGTTTAGATGAGTTGCCCCACAAAAGTTATTGTTTGAATACCTTATACTTATTCTTCCAGTACACCAGTAGGGCTTTTTAATATGTTTTTATATAAAAAGCAGAAAACACAAGACACTGGATAGAGCCACTATTTACCTAAACCTGCACATGTAAAACAAACCTTTCAAAAATAAAAAAATAATGTGTTTTAAAACCGTTCTTTAAAAATATTTACAAAGTCCTTAAACATATTTACAAAGTCTCTCCAGTGCACTGTATAAAAACGATGTATAAAACACCTTACTTTCAGAGACCGCCTTACCAGGACTGTCTCAGGGTCCTTGTTCCTGGTCTTTCTTGATGTTCTTTGAGATGGATGGTGGAATCTTTGGCAGGCAAGCAGTTCTAAGAGTGGCAGGCAGCAGCTGTGTGTGGGGGCCCCAAAGTCTTTTATTTGGCTGGCCTGTGCATGCTAGAAACAGCCCAGCAAGCAGATGCAGCGTGGGGGGTCTGACAACTCTCTTTAACCGGGCCCCATCTGCCAGGTATGTCTCAGGGAGTCCTGGTGGACCACCTGTCAGGGCAGCCCCTTTCATTTTCTTTATGCAGCTCTGTATTGCTGTAAAACTGGGCTCACCCCACTGTGGGGAGTGCCAGTAAATTAGATGGCCTGGGGTTGCAGCAGTGACTGGGTACCATCTGGGGAGCAGTGATGGTGTTGGGTGATTCCCTGCCTGTCAGGGGAGCACCGCTCTACAGGCCCGGGCAGCAGCAGTGAAACCGGCCCCGAGCGGCTTGCCCAACACCCACCTGAGAGAGAGTTGAAAACATAATTATAATGTTGCTCTGCTCGTGCCGGCTCAACTATTTAAAAAAAAAATGGAGTAAAGGAACCCTTGCGCGGACACGCGCAAGTGTCCTTTACTTTATTTGTTTCCCTTTATTATCGGAATGGATACCCACGTGACTCTCCCGCTGGGGATCCTTTTACTTATTTGTTTCTTTTCCACTCGCAAGGGGGTTACACAGGGCTTACACCAAGTCTCTACCCGACCCCACCCTCGAAACTACCACTTTGCCGAACTGCCGAACCGCACCTCGGAGCAACAGGATCACCATTTTGACCACTGTCGCCTGCTGATTCGAATCGCTGGAGCGTCATGTATCGATGTCACAAAATGGAGTACCATCATCATTTTGGTGGCAGCCATAAGCATGAAAAGGCACTGAGCCTCTGTGACTAGTATGTTGTAATACAAAGCTCTCTTCCTTTGACCTGTGTCTTCACCATCTAAAGCCTTTCTGTAATTCTCCTATGCATTCAGCTGCTAGGGCCACAGAACTGGTGGGGTATCTGGAGACTAGAGAATGAATGGTGGAGGAGCTAGTGTTTACATGATTTGGAAAAGTGCTGAAAATGTTACAAATGTGACCTCCTGCCTGTTAGAATGCCTCGAGGGGCTTGTATGATGTGCAGCAGTTCTGGTGGCTGCAGAGGTGGCCTGGAGACTATGGGGTTTAAAAGCTTTTCTCCGGTTGTCTGGGAAATAGAGGCAGACACCTGGGATTTCTGGTGTGCTTTATCGCTGAGTGGGGAGAGGGTCATGGGTGGAAGAATAAAAAGGAGTAGTGGAACTATGTTCCCTGCTGGCCTGCTCCCGCCCCCCACAAACCCCATTGCCATGCCCCCTCCCACGCTCCATACAAACCCTCAAACACATGCACCTGCTGTTTAAGGGAACGTTCAGTGCAGTGCACTGAAAGTGCAAGTTTCTACTGCTTCCTACACTTTTATTTTAAAACGAAACCATTCCGGATCGGGTTGTTTTTAAAATGGAAGTATCTGAACAGTAAAATGTAATTCAAAAAGTAGAGCAGCACTGCTCCCGCCCACTTCAACCACTGGCATGGATCCCATAACAGGACTTGGACCTGTGTCCTACACAGTGTTGTCAAGAACATTAATCTAAATGAGTTATCTTGCTGGCACAGGCTTTAATGAGGCTATACTAACCAAAGCAGCAGGCCGAGCCTGTTATGAGGGTCCCTTAACGAGGGCGGCGGTGCCATTACCGACATGGTGGGCCCGCAGCCTTGGTAATATCGCCATTAGCACCTGTGTAGTTCGCTACACAGGTGCTAATCGTGTTTTTTTTTAAAAAAAGAAATTTACTTTTTGTGTGTGTTTTGGCACCGCGCAGTGTCAGGGAACTCCCTATTCCATGACTGTGACGTCATCAGCGTGTAAAACGGACTTGGCTGACAACAGTACTATAAAAAAATGACACTATTAGCACCCGTGTCGGAAACTACATTGGTGATAAGTGGTGAAGGGGCGGGGAAGTGAAGGGGGCACTGGCTGCTCAGGCAGCTCAGATCACGGGTTTGTACCATACTGTACAGCCAATGTTCCGAGCCTCCTGATTGGCCAGCTGCTCCCTTTCAGGGTGCTAATGTGTGTTGTGTTCCTTGACTTGAAACCCTACCTCTCAATGTCATACATATTTAGGGAATTAGAAAAGTTCCAGTATTGGATGAAATGTAAGGGGGGGGGTCTTAAATATTAAGCAGGGTAATCACCCTGACTTCACAGCCTCTGTTACTGTAATAAGTTACCTGCCACATAATGCTTTGGATTTTGGTAGTTGTAGTCTTCCAATCAAGATGGGAGAAAAGAAAGCTACAATTATACTCTTTGCGTAACATATTTCTATAGTGGTTTATATATTTGTCATGTTGGTATTGTGATTTGCATACTTTTCAAGTAATCTCTTCAAAAATGAGTATGCGTGAAAGGCATACATTGAACACAGTTCTATAAACTAGACCTGAGAAATATGACTTCAAGTCCGTAAATTGCGGACTGGTCACACGTTTAGCTTCACCACACCACTATGGGCAAAGCAGAGAGTTACAGCTGTCACTGCAGCCTTAAATATCACCATGAAAAGCTTTTCAAATTCCTTGCTCGCAGAATAGTTCTGTGTCACTTTACAGCCATTAATTGACAAGGAGCTCTTTATGATAGAACGTTTAATTTGTGCACCTCTGGAATTTAACACATGAGCAAGAATATGCTTTTTATTGCTAATTTTAAAGCACAAAATGAAAACGGTTTCGATGCATTTTATTTAACTACTTGAACTATTGTTCTGCAATACAATTGTTTGTTTGTGTGTATTTATGTATGTACACACACGCACACACACACACACCACTCCAACCACAAAGCTGTCAGACAATATGTAAGGATGAAACCAGGTAAACAGTTGTCTGGAGCTTTGAGAAATGTCTGCTTTGGTTTGGGTTGATAAAGCATATATAAAATAGTACTGCTGTGTAAGACAAAGCGCATTTTCCGGAGCAAAAGGCATGCATCTGAGCTAGTTTGCATACCCACAATGCTTTGCTCATGTGGCTCTGAACTGGAAGTGAATATCCAATGATGACTTCTGGGTAGCGCTGTAGCATGTGTGTGACTTGGCTCAAATGATTTATTCTTCATATATTAATAGTTAAGGTGAGCCGGACTCCCAAATGAACCCCTTAAAATTCTGTTGTTAATAACTTTTGATTTGAGTAACGGATTTGACTGAAACTTTGAAAGTGATTAGGGATTTCAATCCCCCTTCGCCCCACCCCCTCCAACCGCCCAGACTGCAAAGTTTCGTAAACATACATTAAACAATACAAAGGTTATTAAGAAGACAACTTTTTTTTTCCTGTTACAGCCTACTTCCCATTCATTTTCCCATAGACAAAGAAGGTTAGTTTTTGCCAAATCGCACAGCCCAAACCGCTGGACGGACTTGGACCAGGTCCGAAACAACTTGGGGACATAGGGTTAAGTCATAATCCTTCCTTGGTTTGGGGTTATTCCGTGCAGTAGTTATTTAAATATTTGACGGTACCCCTTCTAAAAAATAGATAGCCATATCTCAGGGATTTACCCAAAACTGGGTGTTTTTAGAAATTAAACTTAAACAAGGTTATGTGTAGTTTAGTACCAATGGATAAAGTTTAAATTTTTTGAAGATATTTTTGCAGCTGTAGCAACGTTGTGGGTGAAAAATCACGCCCAGTCACATGACTGCATCCAGGTCTTCCATCCATGCAGTAACCAGAACAGACCCTGCTTAGTTCCAAAATGAGGACGGGACCAGTCTCCTCAGGCCATGTTGCCCAATAAATCAGCCAATGTTACAAGACCACTTAGAGAAGCGTGCCAGCCCTTTCCTTGCTTTGAAACTAAGCAGGGCTGATCCCGGTTACTGCATGGATGGGAGGCAGTCCACAGTCCCGAATGCTGTGTGTTTTTTTAGTTTTAAGTATCTCATAACACACGCATCCGCATTTTATTTTAAACCATGCTACCGTCAGACACCATTTTTTACCCTTTTGCCGAATTGCATTCTGGTATTTGTAGTCTCACAGTCAAGATGTGGGGAATGATGCCAAACTGTACACTTTTTGGCTAACTTAGTTCTATAAGGATTTATATATTTGAGTGACACTATGGTATGTGTACTTTTCAAGTTAGCTTTATAAAGCAGAGTATTGTTGAAAGCCAGGCATGGGGGTGAGGAGGGGAAATGATGAGAGCACAAGTAAGTCATTAGTATTTGCCCACGATGTGGCAAGAGAGTTTGCAATCCTGGACACTGGTGCAGCCCCCTACCGATTGTGGCTGCTTTTCAGGTCACAAGTAAAAGACACATGTGGTTGAAGAGTGTACTTTTTTTCAGAGGGCGGACGCAACACATGGGATATTTGAGGTTGGCAAGCTTGCTGAAGTATTTGGCTACCAGGATTTTACTCAGGCTTTCTTGTTCCCATTGAAGACGCTTACCCACAAGCACTTGTTTCGTATTGGGGTTTTGTTTACCAGGTCATATTTCATGACAGATTGCTTTGTTTAAAAGGTGAGCACATTGTATACTTTGCCAGCATATTTATTGGAACATATCCTCTCTCAGGTACTTTTTCTGGTGTTGATAACCTTTTTTTAAAAAGTCCAATGCTATTTTGTCTTGCACCCTTTCATCTAAGGCGTAGGTCTATTGAACTACATTTGTATATTTCACTTTAACATATATGTTCACTTACTGTGCATATATTCATGGGTGCAGAAAGGGATAGAAGGTGCACACTCACGGATTTATGAATTAGGGGTTACAGATTTTGAGAAAAAAAGTAACAACAACTCATGGGTGCGGGGGAGGAAAAGTGGCCCTGGCACAGGGCTACCTAGATATACAAAGAGAGAGAGAAAAGAGGATCCAAACTGGAACCCTCCTGTCCCCTGCACACCGTAATGATGCGTCAGTGCGACGCCTTGATATCAATTCAAGAAGATTATAGTGTTAGTACACATTGCACACATTTCAATGAGAGAACAGGTTTAACTGAAGTTAATGATGCAATCCATTCTTTGAATGTAGAAAACAAGTATTATTTATACCAAACGCAAAAGCCAGAGAAAATTCAGTTCATTGTGGACGGCTGACGCGTTTCGAGAAGTATATTCTCTTCTTCATGAGCCCGAGATCATGTACAAGAACTAGATGTAAAGAATGTAGAGAAAATAAAGAAAAGAACAATCAGGATACTGTTGTTACCAAATCAATTCCACAACCTATCTAGTATTTATCATCATACAGTCAAATTCTACCAGTAGGATGACACGTTCAGTGTCTCAACAATTATATTGATAACAAAAATCGTATTTAGGGTAAAATGACACAGTTTTAGATTGAGTTATATCCAAAGCCACAAGCAACCAAAACAAAGGATGGCCAAATAGTCAAATGTCAGGGGGATAGTAGATGGCAGGGTTCAGTGAGAATGAATATTCTGAAAAAAATGCATGGAAATATGCTCACCATGTCTAAAAAAGTCCTTTGTGCTGATACGTTTAGAGGTGGCTCTGCATAAACAGAGGGTTCAAACGGGCAGTGAATCCTAAAATAATTCGGCGTAAAGCGGGTGCCCAGTGAACTGCAATAAATAATGCGGATAATCTATTGTCAGCATGGTTTCACAAAGTGACAACAAGGTAGGTATAAATTAAAAAGACAATCACTCACCCTGGCGAGCTGAATATCCGTCTAAGAGCGTCAGAATCCTGTCAGATGGGTGCCGTGAACGGCGTGTAGTCATTAATCGAGTGCTGGCTGGAGCACAGTGACAGGATCTGTGGGTAGCCAAAGAGCGCTGTGGGTTAGTATGTAAGCGCGTTTGCACAGAAAACAAGGCTGGTCGTGAACTATATGGGAGTGATGGAACTTACTATGAGGACAACGTAGTGCGGTCTCCAAAACAGGCAAAATATACCCGGCATGCAGTTAATGTCCAGTGCGGGTCACGCAACCCGATCGTGAGTACGCGTTCATGAATGGAGATTGTTGCTAGGAGAGGGACGCTTCCCGTGAAGCAAAAGACCCTCTTGCGTGCCTTAGGCAGTACGTATAGTATGTGGTGCGTCGAGACAAATGAGGGACTCGCGGTAAAGCTTGTGTCAAGAGTGTAGTTTACAAGTGCTTGTGCAAGCCGGCGGCCATATTTAAATATGTGTCCCATGCAAATGCTTGGTAAGTGGTGCTGGGGTAAATATGAAGTTAAGTAAAGTCAATGCAATTCGAATCACCTAATTGAAAAGGTTCAGCTATCAGGGTTCTGGTTGGGTGGCTTTGAATTTGCAAAGGTGCAAAAAAGATTATCTGGCTGATGTAACAGGTCCATATCTGTTATATAGAAAATGTCCACAGAGTAATGCAATTCTTGTGTTCAAATAAGAGATTGCTGTCTATATAATTACATAGAACACATAATAACCTAATGAAGTTCATAAACAACACTAAAATATAGATACTTTTGATATGCAGTGGGCAGAGATGGACTATACATGTACAGAGCCTGATTGGAAAGAAAGACAGAGATTAGATATAAAAACCTCTTCAGATGAAACATTTCAACGAAAATTCATCGTTGAGACCCCTAGGGAGTAGTGTGTTCAATGCATGAATCCAATATTTCTCTCTGCGGGAAAGTATTGACTGGTAGTCACCACCCCTATAGGGTTTTTTAACTACTTCTAGGACTTGAAATTTAATCTGAGCCACAGTGTGGTTGTTCTCCATAAAGTGTCTCGAGAGGGGTGATTTCATGTTTTTTCACCTGATGTTCGATTTGTGCTCTGTAAGCCTTTCTTTAACAGATCTTGTTGTTTGCCCTACGTAGAGTTTGCCACATGGGCATTGATTGCATAGATCACTCCAGTGGACTTACAGGTGGCATAGTGCCGTAGTTTAATCTTTTTGCCTGTGTATGGATGAATAATGTTGTCACCTTTGGTGACATTGTTGCAGTGTGAGCAGCAAAGGCAGGGGAAGGCTCCCAATTTTTTGGTTTGTAAAACCTTTTGTTTGTCCTTAGGTGGTATTTCCGCTCTGTCGAGTTTATCTCTGAGGTTTCTACCACGCCTGAAGGCAATCATGGGTGCTTTGGGGAATAGCTCCTTAAGTGTCTGATCATTATGGAGAATGTTCCAATGCTTTCTGATGGTTTTACCTACTTGGAAACTCTGTCTAGAATATTTAGTGATATGCAGTAGTGGTGTCTCCTTGGTTTTAATTTTAGGGACAAGGAGCTGTTCTTTACTAATGAGTTCTGATCTTTCTTTGGCTTCCTCGAGGGTTGTATCTGGATATCCTCTTGCTTCAAATTTCTCAAATAGTTTGCTGCTTTCTGTGTCCAGGCCTGCAGGATCTGAAATTATGCATTTCAATCTCAAAATGTGACTGTATGGTAGACTTTTCCACACTGATTTCGGGTGATGGCTTGTGAAATGTAACAGGTGGTTTGCGTCAGTCGGGTTTGAGGTACACAGTGGTACTAATGCGGTTCTCTTTGATTTCCATGTCCACATCCAGAAAGTGTAGATGTGGTGTACCTATCTCCATGGTGAATTTAATATTATCGTGGATGGTGTTCATGTAATTGAAGAAAGAGTCCAGTTCATTGCGTGTCCCGCACCAGATGCCGAAAATGTCATCAATGTATCGTTTCCACATTAGGATCTTGTATGACCATTCAGGGTGATCCAGTACATGTTGGTGTTCCAGTCTGTACATAAATGTGTTGGCGTAAACTGGGGCCATAGATGAGCCCATAGAAGTGCCAGTTATCTGTGAAAAAAATTTACCCTGAAATCTGAAGTAGCTATTGAAAAGTATAATATCCATAAGTTTCAAGATCAAATTATTGTTTCCTGTGCTGTTAGAGTTATTGGAGATTAACCATTGAACTGCTCTTATGCCTTCATCATGGGGGATAGATGTGTATAAGCTACACACATCCATGCTTAAGATTATACAGTCGGCACTCAAAGCTGTGATGTCATGAATACAGTTTAGGAAAGTGATCTGTCCACATAGATAGCTAGTGGATCGAAGATGCTATCAGATCCAGCTACTATGGTTCTCAACGGAGGGTTGGTAGGGTTCTTGTGGATCTTCGGGAGACCGTAGAAAACCGGAGTGATGGGATGTTGATTGAATAGGAATTCACCTGTCTTAGTATTGATCCAGTTATGGTCCACTGCTTCTTCAATAGTGTTCTTAATCAGTACCTTAATTTTATTTATTGGGTCTCCATCTAATTTGGTGTAGGTGTTATCGTCATTGAGGCGGGTGAGACATTTGGTTATGTAATCATTTGTAGCCATTATTACGATTGCACCTCCTTTATCGTCCGTTTTGATGGTTATTTCTTCATCCTTAGCTAATGCTTCAATGTGTTCAAGTTGGCATCTTTTTACGTTGCTAAGTGTAGTCTTCTGATAGTTGATCCTCTCTAAATCCTTCATCACCATATTCTCAAATAAATTGAGGATAGAGTTGTGTGTGTAGGGATCGAAATTGCTCTTAGGACGAAATTCGAGGGTGTCAGTTTCTGGGGAGGATTGTTCCTTATCCATATCTGTGTTGAAAAAGAGTATGAGTCTTAATTTCCTCAATAATCTGTAAAAACACACTTTTTCCTCAAAGAGTTTGGTGTTGCTTGTAGGTACAAATGATAATCCACGATTAAGCATATCCAGTTGACCACTCGTCAGACTTTTACTGGATATATTTACCACCAGGTTTTCGGTCATTTGTTTTTTCTTTTGTTTGGACCCTTTCCCCTCTCCTCGTTTTTCTATTGATTTGTCTCTTATTCCTAAAAAAACACCACCCGATATATATTCATGGGTGCCAGCTTTTGATTTTCGCTATGGGTGCAAAAGTACCTGGGCATATGTTATTCTTGCAGCTGGACATTTTTATCCCTTTAACGTGCTGCTTAAATGCGGTTAGTTGGGGTTGTGTCATGTATCACAACATTCACTAAGAGACTGGCCAAAACACAAGGGGCTTGTAGCACACTGCTTAACCAAAGTGGGTGATCCTCAGCAAACAATTTCACTGCACAGGGCATTAACTACTAAAAACATTGGCAGTTCTCAAAGCCTGCAATCCTTTATAGATATTTTTTCAGCTACAGTGACATTGGCAGTGAAAAATCAGTGGTGACCCGGGTCTCCAGTCTATGCAGTAAGTAGGGCCAACCCTGCTTTGCTTCAAAGCGAGGAAAAGGCCAGCCCCCCAGGCCATGGTGTCTAATAAGCGAGGTCAATTTACAAGACCACTTAGAGAAACATGGCCTGAGGGGGCCGGCCCCTTCCTCACTTTAAAACTAAGCTGGGTTGTTCCCAGTTAATGCATGGATGGGAGACAGTCCACAGTTTAGTGCTGTGTGTTGTGTGTGTTTTAAATATCTCATAACACACTAAGAAAACACATGGCATCCACATTTTTAAAAATGAAACGTAGTACTGTCAGTCCTTGAAAATATTGGACTCAGAGACCATTTTTTTGGCTTTTGCTGAATTGCATTCTGGTATTTGTAGTCTGCCTGTCGGGGGGGCATGGGGGCGGGGAATGGCACAGCTGTACACTTTTTGCCTAACATAGTACAATAAGGATTTATATATTTAAGTGACTCTATGGATTGTGTACTTTTCAAGATATCTTTATAAAGAAGAATATTGTTGAAAGCCACACACAAGGGTGGGGAGGGGGAATGATGAGAGGGCAAGTAATTCATGAGTATGTGCCCACAATGTGGCAAGAGAGTTTGCAATCCTGGAACTGGAGGAGTTATTCTCCCCTGATTGTGGCTGCTTTTCAGCACAAGAGTAAAGGACACATGTGGGTGAAGAGCATACATTTTGTTAAGGGGGTAGACACAGCACATGGTTTTTTTTTAGGTTGGCAAGCTTGCTCAAGTATTTGGCTACCAGGATTGTACTCAGGTTGTCATGTTCCCAATGCAGACGCTTACCCACAAGACCACAAGCACTTGTTTCGTATTGGGATTTTGTTTACCAAGTAATATTTCACGACAGATTGCTGGGTTTAAAAAGTGAGCATCTTTTATACTTTGCCAGCATATTTATTGGAATCGTTTCCTCTCTCAGGTTATTTTTCTGGTATTCATTACTTTATTAAAAAGTCCAATGTGCTTTCATTTTTATATTTCACTTTAAGATATATGTTCACTTACTGTGCGTATATTCATGGGTGCCAGCTTTTGATTTTCGTTATGGGTGCAGAAAGTACCTGGGCATATGCTATTCTTGCAGCCAGTCATTCTTTTCCCATTTCCGTGCTGCTTAAATGTGGTTAGTTGGGGTTGTGCAATGTATCACAACAGCCACCAGGAGACCGGCAATAAAACAAGGGGCTTGGAGCACACTGCTAAAGTGTGTGTTCCATGGCAAATAATTTGATCTCACTGTGCATTGCCTAAAAACATTGTGTGTTTTCAAAGCCTGTAATCTTTTATACATAACAATACCACTGTCAAAGCCGGACAAAATCAGTTTGTGATTGATGAAAGTCTTTGAGCGATGGGTTGCAAGTGTTTTCAAATATAGAGTGGCCGTGCCCACCACCCATGGCCAAAGGCCATTGCTAGTGGTTTGGCAGTGTTCGGCCGTGCCCACCAGCCATGGGCAAAGGCCATGGCTAGTTGTCTAGTAGTGTTTTACAATGGAGGCTTAGCCGAAGACCATGCTAGTGGTCTGGAAGTGTTCTAAAAATCTATGGAATAAGAAAACCTTTCAAATTCAAGGAAAAAACTTTAGTTGCAAGGACGTTAAGGTGACCAATACATTGTAACAAAACCTTTGAAATTCAAGGAAAAAACTTTAGTTGCAGTTGCGTTAAGGTGAGAACCTAATGCAAAAAACCCTGAAATTCAGCAAAAGCCACCTTAACTTTGCACCCCCTGATGCGCAGCCTATGACCACAATGATGACATCACAGATCACATCACTGATGACATCACTAGTTACATGTTGTATAAGAACACTGATGACATTACAAATCACATCACTAATGCCATCACTGGTGACAACACTAATTACATTGTACATAACTTAATTAGATGTAACATCATTTATAAGTTAGCTCATAAAAGATTTGATTACCTTAATAACAATTTAGGCCGTGGACTTGTCCATTGCACAAGCTGGGGTCACTGGCCAGCAGCAATGGCTATAGCTAGTTCTCCGTTAGTTTTCATGTTCATGGTTAAAAGCCATGTCTAGTAGCCCATCACTGTTTTAAAATATACAGTGGGCAACATTGAAAGCTGTAGTCAGTGGCCATGGCTAAAGACCATAGCTAGTGCCCATTAATATGTTGGCATATCCAGTTGGCACAGCCAAAGGCCGTGGCCACTAGCTAGTATTGTGTTGAAGACAATGGCTAGGGGCTGGTTAGTGTAGGTAATATACAGGGGGCACGGGCGAAGGCCATAGCTAGTGGCTGGTTAGTGTTGTATAATACTCAGTGGGCATGGCCCAAGGCCCTCGATTATTGCATTTTATTATTTTTAAATATACAGTGGACATGGCCAAAAGATGTACAAACTGCTCAAGGTCAAAGGCCATGGCTAGTGGCCCATTTATATGTTAGAATATATAGTGGGCACAGCCAAAGATTGTGGCCACTGGCCAGTATTGTGCTAACATTCATGGCTAGTGCCTAGTAAGTGTATATAATATAAATTGGAAATGGCTGAAAGCTGTATCTACTGGTACATTCCAAAATCTATCGTTGGTAGCCTGTTAGTGTTTGAAAATATTCAGTGCACATGGGTGAAGGTTGCGACCAGTGTCTGTAACTGAAGGCCAGGACTAGTACCCATTCATGTGTTAAAATATTTTTGCCCATGCATACTGACCATGGCTGAAGGCCATGCCTAATGCCAGTTACTGTCGTAATGTAATTGGTGATGTCATCGGGGAAGGGATCTGTGATGTCATGATTGTGGTCATAGGCTGCGCAACAGGGGGCACAAAGTTATGGTGGCTTTAGCTGAATTGCAGGGTTTTTTTTGCGTTAATTTCTCACATTATATCCCTGCAACTAAATATATATATATATATATATATATATATATATATATATATATATATATATATATATATATATATATATATATATATATATATATGTGCGTGTGTATATTACACAGCTCACGGTAGTGGCTGTGTAGTTATGGTTAAGTTGCTAATCCCATAGGAAGAGCACTTTTTGGGCGGCTTATAACTTCGCTCCCCCTCGACGCATCCTCACCACACTTTGCAAAAGAAGTATATGGCCCAATTCGAATGTTCTTGCAAATTTTGGTGAGGTTTGGTCCAGGGTGGGCAAAGTTATAGGGGGAGTATCAAAATTTATTTTTTTCCCATAGACATAATGGGAAAAAACTTTGCGCACGCCTACAGCTCAAACCGCTGGACGGATTTCCACCAAAGTGTGCTTTTGTTAATTTGGTGTAAATCCGTCTAGTAGTTTTTTTTTAAATGGCCAAAACGTAAGGCACATTTTTTTAGTGATATCTATGTTCACTCCGCAGACACATTTCCCTGTTCGCTCTGCGGACAGAACAGCGATTGGCTAATCGCCTTGCGTCATGTCTGCGGACACGCAACGTGTCCACCGATTGGCTGGAGTGAGGCGTGAGGTGCATCACATTGTTTTGATGCGCCCACCATCTTGGATCCACTGACAGTGCAGCGGCGAACAGAGGCAAAATGCAATTTTGGGGAGTGTGTTGGTGTGCAGAAGTGCTTGGGGAGGGTTGGGGAGTAAGATATGGGACAAATACTGTATTTGTTTAGGTGGCAGGTGCCCCTGATGTGTTTGTCATGTCCGCTGTCATAATAAATGCACTACTAGCTATTTTAATTTAGTATGATGTTGGTTTCGGATTGTTAGTAGAGGATTGATTGTAATTAAATTCCTCTATAAGCAGCCCACATACCACAGTCAAAATGTTTGATAGTATAGGTGTGTTATGCTGCAGTGGTTGTGGCCAGGGTCTAGAGTCTAGGCCCTGGCCACAACCACCGCAGCATAACACACCCATAGAATCAAACACCCATCAAATATGTGTACTGTTTCATTTGTAGAGTTTGTATGTGGAGCTTTGGCTAGGCTATGCACTTAAGATTGTAGAGTTTGTAACAAGGACTGCCGTGTTTGTTAGTGTATTTATTTTATACTTACTGGTTGAGTTTTTTGTGGTTCTATGCAGTTTTTTCTTGACAGGGGTAACTGGACCACACATACTTTTTGATCTCTGTGATAAAAGAAAAGATCATATGTTAGAGTAGGTAGTTCATGATGAGTTATTGCATTGCTTAATAGACATTTCTGTATTTTTTTTACCCTCATATTTAGTACTTTATAAGTACTATAGTTCAAACCAGTGTACTGCGCAATTTGCTCAGTTTATGTGTTTGCTTTCTAAATCATTGGGTCTGTGGGAAAAATAAAATCCATGCTGCATTAAAAAAATACCTTCTATGTTGTGGTACAATATATTTCTTTCATTGTTTTACTGTTTATTTCTTGTTTCTTGCTAATCTTCTATCTGTTGGCTTGTTGCAGATTTTTGGGGCAATTAGATACCGACTGGCGTATTCTAATTGTTTATTTCTACTTTTATGCTGTTCATCTATCTGTTGGGTTGTTATAGATTTTTTGGGGCAGTTAGATACCTGTTGGCGTATTCTAACTGTATATTTCTTGTTTGATTTTAGTGGTATTTATTTATCTGTTTGCTTGTTGCAGATTTTTTGGGGCAGTTAGATACCTGTTGGCGTATTCTAACTGTGTATTTCTTGTTACATTTTAGTGGTATTTATTTATCTGTTTGCTTGTTGCAGAATCTTGGGGCAGTTAGATACATGTTGGCGTACTCTAACTGTGCACAGTTTTGAAGTTGAAGTTTGCTTATGTTCATACAAAGATTACGTATTAAATTTTGATTTTAAGAATATTAAGTAAGCGTTTACAAGATTTGCTGGCAATCTCTGCTTTAGAGTAATGGTACTATCTTTATATTCGAACCATCCACAATTCTTTTTTATATATGCAGTGTAGTGGCCTGCATTGGTTGTGGATCCTGCGTGGTAGATTATACATATTGTTGTGAAGGTTTTCTTAACAAGTGATACTTGACCATGGGTGAATCCAGTCAGGTTACATACCATCTGCATTGTAACGTAAAAGCATTACTATTACGTATTTACTATGTGTCTGTATTTGTAAGGTGGGGCAATTATCTGAATTGCAGGTAGTACATAATCTGCCATGGTTTGCATTTTGTACAAGTTGCTGAAATGGAATGGATTCACAGTTAGGTATGGATACATACACGAAGCGTTCATTAGGGACTTGTTCCAGTGCCACATGGTTGCACAGAGTGCATGTATGTTTCCACATGTATGAAATCTGGAAGATTTCATTTATAGGTATGTTTTAGTTTTCCAGTACTTGTAGTAAGTACATTAGAAATTCCTGTGGATCTTCTTGTGAGTTTATAGTGAATCTGACAATTCCAGCACAGTAGTCCAATTCTTGTCTTATTCCATGAACACTGTAAGTGTTGTCAGGATTGTTGGTTGCATTTCTATGAAGGACTAACATTTGCAAACACAATTGGTCTGTACTGTGTAAGTAAATGCTCTCAATAATTGGTGGCAATTGGAATAGAATATGTATTGCTACATTTGCGTAGCAATTTACAGCAGTTATATTTGAACATTTGAATGAACCTGACAGTTTTGTGTCAAAGTCATTTGTTCGAAGTGTTTTTTGCTTCTTTGAAGACGTAGTTGAGTTACTTTGACCAGTAGATTCTTCTTTGGTTGTGGTACTTGATGAAGTATTAGTTTATTTTATTTTTCTTTGGAGCAATTGCAGTGATAGCCTGTATCATTTCAGTTTGAAGTAGTTTTCTTTTACAACGTTTTGCTTTTTGTGGAACAGGATAGGTTTTTAGATGGGGGTGTGGAGTGAACGAAGCCTATTGTATTCTAGAATGCAAGGAATATCTGCATTTACTTTACTTGCATCAAAGTTGATTAGAAATAGCCCGTCAAGTGTACGTAAGCGTGATAGTGCTACATAGCTCATGCCTTCTTTAAAGACTGTGCTACCAATATCTAGTAATGCTTTATCTAGGGTAAGACCTTGTGATTTGTGAATGGTAACTGCGTATGCTAGAGTTAGTGAAAATTGTTCTCTGCGTACATACATGTCTTTGAAAAGTAGGAAGTGGGGTGTTGAGTGTCCTATCCTTTTAACTTCTGATAGTTTGTCAAAGAGAATATTGACAAATTGAATGTTGTTTTCATGTGGGTAGTCCTTGCTCCATGTCAAGGTTACGTTTAAGCATTACTCTACAGTTTAAAGATAATTTTAATATTTTCTCCAAACCAGCTGTGTTTTCTAGGGTATTCAGTCTTGTTGTGGCTTGTTGACACATGGGTAGTGTCATACCATGTATGTCCAGTATATCTGTGGAGCAAATTTCAATTATTGGTTGCATTTCTTTTTTCAACATAGTTTCATTGAATTTTGAACAGCTTTTAAGAGTTGTCATTAAGGGCATACAATTGACATTTGTATGTGCTAATTGTTCCATGATATCAGTAGTACATGAGTTATGGCCATAGAGTGCATGGATGTGCCTGGTTTTTAATGTTGCTTGTGCTTCTCGAGATAGTACACCAACTCTAATACTTTTTAAAATGTTGGCGTATGTGAGGTCTGCAGACTGGCGCATGTTTTCTGTTAATTCTCTGTATTGGAAAGTTTGACATTTCCTATGCTGCGTAGAGTTTTACGGCACAGTTTGTGCCCTAAAGTTTTAAAAATAGGTTCAGCTTTCAATGGTGTCAATTGAAGAAGATCTCCGAAAA
Source organism: Ambystoma mexicanum (assembly GCF_040938575.1). Taxonomy (NCBI): domain Eukaryota; kingdom Metazoa; phylum Chordata; class Amphibia; order Caudata; family Ambystomatidae; genus Ambystoma; species Ambystoma mexicanum. Next base: position 544,496,653 of record NC_090923.1, on the reverse strand, counting down.
CAATAATGTGTTTTCCTCCAAAGAGCTGTTTGTAGTCTGTTTTGAGGACCTCTTGTAATCTGAGGTGAATCAAAGGCAACATTAGGTAAGAGACCATGCTCACCTCATCTATTAGCAGCATTTTCATTTGTTTGAAAACTCTGCGTAGTTCTATTGCAGCTTCTGTGGAAAGTTTGTAATAGTCTAATTTGTTTTGGTGTTCTACTGGAAGGAGTAGTAATCGGTGTAAAGTGACACTGCCTATGCAGCTAAACCTGTGGGGGCAGTTACAACAGCTGACAGTTTTGTGTTTGTCAATTGTTGAAGGAACTTGCTGATGATTTTGATTAAGAATGTTTTGCCTGAGCCAGCCTCACCACTTACGTATAGCAGTATAGGTTTGTAGTCTTGGCAGGTACAGTTTTTATTTTCTTGTTCCACACCATGTTCAATTTGCTTTGTTATTTCTTGGAAAATTCTACGCGGCTCATTGTTCAGTTGTGATTTCAGGACAACAAAGTCTTCTGTAGCTTGTTCATACTGACCCATGGTGTTTTCTACTTCTATCATCGCTAATTCTGCCTCATTTGCTATTAGTGGCTGTCCAAGTGGTTCTTGGCTTCCTGTTACAGAAGGTTGACTACTGTCGGGAGTGTCCACTTGTAGTTGGGCCTGGAGTTCTTCTTCGTGTTGCTGTTCATTGTTCAACATTGTTTGGTACTGTGTAGAGTTTACGTCTGCTATTGTCATGGTCATGAAGTCAGGGGCACAAGCATGCAGGGGTTGCATGCAGAGGAGACCTGGGAGGACACTGTCCTGGCGCCTTTGGCACCAGGCTTATGAACAAAAGTAAACAAGAGCATCCATTTAACACCAAGAAGCTTTTATTATGGACATAGCACTTCAGATGCACTTCAGATTCATTAACTTTGAACATTCCATGCATTAAGCAGGATGCATTAACCCTGAACATTCCTGCCCCAGTGTATGCTTGGGTGTGGTTGCTAATGGAATGCCTTTGAATGTGCTGACTCATCGGGTGTGGCAGGACGTGGCAGCAGGCAGGCCAGAGCTACTGGGCGTGGCTAGGAACAAGACTATATAAACCCACCGATCCCACAAGCAAACACTTTGTGTTATTCTGCACCTCTGTGCAGCGTGACGCTCACCGTCGCCTGGGATTCAACTTGCCTGAGGAGATCCTGCCATCCACAATCATACTCACCAGCCGACGGATTCTGCTCTCACCTGAACGCTTCCTTCTGGCACTGCGGCTCACCTGCAAACATCTTGGAGCACAGTCATCTTCTTCCTGGCACTGCGGCTCACCTGTAAACATCTTGGAGTGCAGTCATCTTCTTCCTGGCACCGTGGCTCACCTGTAAGTATTTCGGAATGTAGGCAGCATCATCTGGGCACCGCGGCACAACGCGCATCATCCAAACTCGGAGCATCTGCAACAGAAAGGCAAAAGACAAGGTTAGACACATAACAGACATTCGTTAAAGGTGCACTGCCATTTAATCTTGCGCCTTACAAAAGCCATCACTCACCTGCTGCCGGACATTGCGGTCGCATCCATCTTCCACTCAGCCACGTTCCATGCCTCCACCGCCGCAGTAAGGCTGCATTTCCATCTATTGGGAGAAAACAGAGAGGAACGTTATTCAGCAGAAAACAACAACGTTAAGAGCAAAAAACATGAAGAGAAATTGAGAGAAAGCAGAAAAAGGGGAAAAGACAAGAGACATTGCAAGAAAGAAGAAAGAGGAGCTTAGTTGCAGTAGGACTGGACTAATACTCAGGAATCAGTGAAGGAACTCCATTCCATTAACAAGCGCCCCTGCCAGAAGCAGCAGGACGGAGAGCTCAGCATTCACATTTACCAGGTGAGCCTTATGGGCCTTTACGTGCCCACTGAAATCGCTCCTTGGGTCGAATGGTTAGGGAGATACCATACTCACCTATCAGTGCACTCACGTTTCCCCATATCCACACAGGAGCAGTGCCACCGATTGTCACCGCCCACAGCTGATTCGCAGGGGATGAAATCTGAAGAGGGTGATCTAATTCCAGGGAGGGCTGCAACTGTGCCCCAACGACTCCGCAGAGACCAGGTGAGTGTAACAGAACGCAAAGCCTCAACAATTCTCTGCCTGGGCATTATGGAAACATTTGAGACAGATCTGTTGGCTCAACTACTAGGGGAGTTATGGGCCGAAGTACACGCCTCACGACAGGAGACTAGTGCATTAAGGCGGGATCTTATTGTAACTCGGGAAAGAACTGATGATTTAGCCAGACAGGTGCTACAGGCACAAGCAGGACAGGTTCCCTTGCCTGGAATAAGCCAGGCAACACCACCACAACCATCCACACCGGTTCAAGTAGTCCTTCCAGGGGCAGTGCCCTTAGCTCCGCCTCAACGCTTCAATGGCGACCCAAACAAATTTGCCATATTCATGAACCAGTGTCGCCTACATTTCTTATGCAGACCAGGAGCCTTTCCTAATGATCAAGCCAAAGTGGCTTTTATACTCTCATACCTAGGGGGTAATGTGGCGGACTGGTCAATACCATTGGTAACCCAAGATGATCCTTTGTTTCGGAACTTTTGGGGCTTTCAACATGAGATGGAGAAATTGTTTGCCCGACATGCTCAGGGACATGCCCTGGACAACGAGCTACTGTCACTCAGACAGGGAAATCAAGATCTATTAACCTACATTGCAGCTTTCAATCGTCTCGTAGCTCAAACCAACTGGCCAGAAGAGAAAAGGACTACACTCTTCTATCGAGGGCTATGTGGGGAACTTAAGGATGTGTTGGCTCAAGTTGTGAACCCACCTGAGGGATGTGCAGACTACATTGACCTTACAGTACAACTCGACCAAAGGTAACAGAATAGGAAAATGGATCGAGCCAGGTCAGAAGGTACAACAGTTTTTGTGCAACCCTGCAAGACCCAAACCAAGCCACATGAACACTCGGAACCAATGCAAATCGGTGGGTTACGGAGCCCTTTGACCAAGGCAGAAAGAGAAAAAGAAGAAAACAACAACTCTGTCTATACTGTGGGAAAGCAGGCCATTTCCTCCGAGACTGCCCAGTGAAACCTCTCAAGAAAATAGTAGAGGCAACAGATAAAAACAATAAAGAAGAAGAAGAAGCAACGGACTCGGGAAACACCAATGTCTGGCAAGCGTAGGGGTCCACTTGTCGAGCGAGAAAAAGGAATGCGTCCAGACCTCCCATCTAGTCCTTCTGGTACTTTTGGTGAATCACAAGCAGCCGTTGAAAAGATGCATGCCTTGGAGGCATACCTTGACAGTGGGGCAGTAGGAAACTACATTGACCAAGATCTGGCAACACGAATAGGCCTTCCTCTTCAACGAAAGCAGAAATCGGAAAATGTCACTGCAGTGGATGGATCACAGTTATCATCCAGCCCGGTGGCACAATGTACCGAGAAAGTCAAGCTTCTGTTGCAGGATGGGCATCAAGAAGACATCACCTTTGATCTCATTGGTGCTCCTCAGTTCCAGATGATATTGGGAATGCCCTGGCTTGAGGCCCATAATCCTAAATTCGACTGGCGAAAACGGGTTCTGACCTTCTCTCAAGACTGCGCCAACACTTGTTACAACAAAGACATTATAAGCCAAATACCCAAGAAAAGTATTGTGCTGGGCCTCACTGTCACTTTACCACCTGAATATCACTGTTACCAGGATGTCTTCCAAAAGGAACAAGTTAACGTTTTGCCCCCGCATAGACCCTATGATTGCCAAATAGTCCTTGTGCCCGGAGCCCAAATACCCTGCAGCCGGATTTACGCCCTAACGGAGCAAGAAAACCAACATCATAAAACTTACTTGGATCAATATCTGGCAAATGGTTTAATCCGCCCATCGAAGTCTCCTGCCTCCTCGCCCCTCTTCTTCGTACCTAAGAAGGAGGGGGACTTGAGGACCTGTATTGACTACAGAGCGATCAACCAGATTACGGTAAAAAAATGATACCCTTTGCCACTTATACCCGAGCTTCTGGACCAAGTGAAACACCCCATATTTACACCAAGTTGGATTTGCGAGGGGCCTACCACCTTGTGATAGTAAAAAAGGGAGACGAATGGAAGACGGCATTTCGCACGAAGTATGGCCTCTTCGAATACCAAGTCATGCCTTTTGGGTTATGTAACGCCACCGCTGCATCTCAGTTCTTTATGAACGATGTACTCCATGAGCTGCTGGACATTTGTGCACTTGTCTACATAGATGACATTCTCATCTACTCTAATTCCAAGGAAGAACATGTCGGTCATGTCCGAGCAGTTTTGGAAAAACTGAGACAACACCAATTATATGCCAATCTGGAAAAAATGTTATTCCATGTGACCGAAGTCAAATTCCTCGGTTTCATGCTCATACCGCAGGGGGTGCATATGGACACATGGAAAATTTACGAGATCCTCTAGTGGCCCTCACCAACCTCCACAAAAGGAGTACAAAGTGTGCTCGGCTTCGCTAATTTCTACCGTCGATTCATTCCTGGATTCTCACAAATTGTTCATCCAATCACTTCTTTGCTCAGGAAGAACAAAAAAATTCCATTGGTCCACAGAAGAGGAAGAAGCCTTCCAGAAACTAAAGTTAGCATTTACCACAGCACAGGTTCTTCGACATGTCCGTCCAGCCCTACCATATGTAGTGGAGACAGACACTTCAAACATAGCCATGGGAGCGGTGCTATCTAAAAGAGACCCGGAAACAGGACAGCTACATCCCGTCGCTTTCTGGTCCCGCAAATTCTCTGCCCCCGAACTAAACTACGCAATCACAGACAAGGAACTACTGGCAATTAAGGGGGCATTTAAGGCATGGAGACATTACCTTCTTGGGGCACGACACACGGTCACCATTATCACAGATCATTGTAACTTACAGTATTTAATGACCGCCAAAGCGCAATCCTCACGCCAACTTCGTTGGGCACTCTTTTTCGCCGAATACGACTTTATTATTACATACATACCTGGAGTGCGGAATGGAAAAGCAGATGCATTATTACGCATGAGTGAGGAAAAAGACGCCTTTACAGCATCCGATCCCGTGGCCATCATTCTGAAAGAACAAATCCAGACCATGATTGCTGCTACCATGTGTTTAGATGACTTAAAAATCAGCTTACAGTCCCAGATGGATCAGGGAAAACAACAGGAATGGCTTTTAAATGGAGACCAGTACACCATCGAGAACAACCTACCATATTTCCAAGGACGGTTATATATCCCGGACAAGAAACTGCAAACCCAAATCATCGCAAACTACTATGATTTGTTAGTAGAAGGACATCCTGGTATAGCCAAGACATAGGCTAAGGTAAAACAAAACTATTGGTGGCCCACTTGGAGGAAAGACATTGCCAATTGTTACAACCTGTGGCATCTGTGCTCAGCACAACTCAGAAGCAAAATCCTGCTGGGTTACTACATCCGTTAATGGTTCCACCAGCACCTTGGCATACACTATCAATGGACTTCATCACGGATCTTCCCCCCTGCAATGGTTACAACACCATCTTAGTGATTGTGGACTTATTCTCCAAAATGGCCCATTTTATCCTTCTGAAAGGACTTCCAATGGCATCGACTCTTGTCACTGTATTTTTGGAACAAATTGTCCGATTACATGGATTTCCATCCATCTTGAAATCGGATTGTGCAATTGCCAAAATTGACCTCCGGTTGTCCACTAGCCACCACCCTCAAACCGATGGACACACCGAACGGACCACTCAGATGCTAGAACAGTATTTAAGATGTATGCTTCAACACTCCGAAGACTCCTGAAAGAACATACTTTGGGTAGCCGAATATGCATATAACAATTCGGTTTATACAAGCACTGGACAAACTCCATTGTATACCCTACACGGAAGACACCCACAGACTTCAGTGTTTGATCCACCCGATACTTTGGAAATGCCGGCAAAAAACCTCTGCATAAATCCATCACTCAAGTTCTTAAAGAAGCAACAGGGCACTTGAACAAGGCCAAAGAAAGACAAAAACTATTTGCTGACCAGCATGGAAAAGAAGCTCCCAATTACCAGATTGGAGATACAGTTTGGTTAGCGTCTAGGCACATACCTTTGAAAGTACCATGAGCCTTCCGCCCCAGATATCTGGGACCCTATACTGTCAAGGCCATAATCAACCCTGCCACCATGAAATTGGAATTACCATCGCACATGAAAATCCATCTGGTATTTCATGTCTCGCTCCTTAAACCCATGAAACCAAATACACTAATTGATTCTCCGCCAGAGCCGGAATTACTAAATGGGGAACCCAAATATGAAGTTAGGTCTATCTTGGATTCTAAGGTGGGTCAAGCCAAACTGTATTACCTAATAGACTGGAAAGAATACGGACCCCAAGATCGAACCTGGGAACCCAGCGAATATGTTCATGCCCCACGATTGGTCAGGCAATTCCATCGCAATAATCCCACCAAACCAGGAACGGGAGGAGAACCACCCTTGAGGGGGGCCTTGAAGGGGAGTGCTGTCATGGTCATGAAGTCAGGGGCAGAGGCATGCAGGGGTCGCATGCACAGGAGACCTGGGTGGACACTGTCCTGGCACCTTTGGCACCAGGCTCATGAACAAAAGTAAACAAGAACATCTATTTAACACCAAGAAGCTTTTATTATGGACATAGCACTTCAGATGCACTTCAGATGCATTAACCTTGAACATTCCATCCATTAGGCAGGATGCATTAACCTTGAACATTCCATCCATTAAGCAGCCCCCACTGTATTCTTGGGTGTGGCTGCTAATGGATTGCCTTTGCAGGTGCTGACTCATCGGGTCTGGCAGGGCGTGGCAGCAGGCAGGCCAGAGCTACTGGGCATGTCTAGGAACAAGACTATATAAACCCACCAATCTCACAAGCAAACGCTTTGCGTTATTCTGCACCTCCGTGCAGCGTGACGCTCACCGTCGCCTGGGATTCAACTTACCTGAAGAGATCCAGCCATCCACAATCAAACTCACCATCTGGCGGATTCTGCTCTCACCTGAATGCTTCCTTCTGGCACTGCGGCCCACCCGCAAACATCTTGAAGCACAGTCATCTTCTTCCTGGCACCGCGGCTCACCTACAAACATCTTGGAGCACAGTCATCTTCTTCCTGGCACCGTGGATCACCTGTAAGCATTTCGGAACACAGACAGCATCATCTGGGCACCGCGGCACGACGCGCATCATCCGAACTCGGAGCATCTGCAACAGAAAGGCAAAAGACAATGTTAGACACATAACAGACATTCGTTAAAGGTGCGCTCCCATTTTATCTCGCGCCTTACAAAAGCCATCACTCACCTGCTGCCGGACATTGCGGTCGCATCCATCTTCCACTCAGCCACGTTTCCGTTTGGTAGAAAACAGAGAGGAACGTTATTCAGTGGAAAACAACAACGTTAAGAGCAAAAACCATCAAGAGACATTGAGAGAAAGCAGAAAAAGGGGAAAAGACAAGAGACATTGCAAGAAAGCAGAAAGAGGAGCTTAGTCGCAGCAGGACTGGACTAATACTCAGGAGGAACTCGATTCCATTAACAAGCGCCCCTGCCTGAAACAGCAGGATGGAGAGCTCATCATTCACATTTACCAGGTGAGCCTTATGTGCTGGTACGTGCCCACTGAAATCGCACCTTGGGTCGAAGGGTTAGGGAGATACCATAGTCACCTATCAGTGCACTCACGTTTCCCCATATCCACACAGGAGCAGTGCCACCGATTGTCACCGCCCACAGCTGATTCACAGTGGACAAAACCTGAAGAGGGTGATCTAATTCCAGGGAGGGCTGCAACTGTGCCCCAACGCCTCCGCAGAGACCAGGTGAGCGTAACAGTTATAGTGCTTTCATTTGCCTTGAAAGCTTCTTCATAGGAGTTATATGTATCTAGTAACACTTCTTCTTTTCTCCATGGTTTAAAATGTTGTAGCAGGGACACGTAATACAGTTCTTTATGTTGAGGAGTTTTTAATGACAATTTGATATGATTAATTAAGCTGCTTTTGGTAATTTCACTAAGCTGCCTTCACAATTTACAACTCTGTATCTACCTTTCATTTGATCTGTTTTAACATTATTTTTGTATGTGTAGTTTTGGGTTATGTGGTAGAGACACATGTTTCCAAAGTGGTACTCCTGTTTGGGTAGTATGTGTCCAGTAAATTGTTTTTCAAAATGTCTTGGCTGTTGGGATCATTTTTGGCTATTGTTTCTATTCCTCATATGATTTGAGAACTCTTGTTTTAGATTTAGCAGGACCAAGACTTAGCCATACTATATTGTCAGATTTTCCATACAAGGCTGTACCGGTTAAACAGTCTGCAGCTTCATAGCAGCCACATTCTCTACAAGAGAGCATTTTTAATCCTAAACTGTACAATTTCTGTGATAGTGTTTTGTCAGATGACATGTCATCCCAGAGGTCCTGAAGCTCTGTTTTCTCTGCTTTGGTTAAGTAGGCTGTGACATATCGTGTAACTGCAGTGGAATTGTCTGCAATGTACTACACATCTATGTTTGCATTCCATACAAGGGCATTTATTGCATTGTAATCATTGATGTATTTTGATTCTTCTGTTCTTTTTATGTAATATGTGTTCTTAGGTGATTTACCTTTGACACTATGGCCCTCATTACGACCCTGGCGGAATCCGCGGTGCTAAATGCACCGCGGAGCATGGCGGAAAGCCGCCGATAGCGCCATGGGGGTTGGCGGATTTACCACCCCATGCCGACCTTGGCGGAGCGGTAAATCCCCAATCCCCATTTTACCCTTCCCCATTCCCATTCTTGCCCCATAGGGTATAATGGGAGTGGGGAAGGAGTTAATTACGCCGCCGTAAAGTACGGCGGCGTAATTAACAACGAGGTCCCTTAGCGCCATGGTTTTCTCCGCCCGGTAAAACCAAGCGGAGAAAACCTCCATGGCGCTAAGGGAACTCGTAGTACGGCGGACGGGTCCGCCGCGATTAGCGCTGGCGGAAACCCACTCCGCCAGGGTCCTAATGAGGCCCTATGTCTGACTGAAGACATCAACAGGGTAATTCATAGAATTCAGTGCACAAGTGGCGCACAGTGTGCGCGTGCGACTTTGTTACCAGCTGCGTGCGCTAAAATCCATTTTTGCGCACAGCGTATTCGTGGATTATAGCTTCCAAAACCAGCCGTGGCGCAGAGTGGCGCAGCGACCCTGCAGCAGCGCTAGTTGTGCCCCCAACCCCTCCCTGTGCGCCATGCACAGCGCACAAATCCCGTACATGGCGCACAGGCCCCCAACCATGAAAACGCCTGTAAAACTCCCCACGCACCCCTCCGAATACACGTACCCTGCTGCACGGGGGGTCTCACACGCGATTGGAGCGGGGTACGTGTATAATTGGGGTTTGCAGGAAGTTTCACACGCGATTGGAGCTTGGTACGTGTATTTCGTGGGTGCCCTGGAAGTTTCACACGCGATTGGAGCGGGGTACGTGTATAACTGGGGTTCGCAGGAAGTTTCACACGCGATTGGAGTGGTGTATGTGTATTTCGGGGGTGCGCGGGAAGTTTCACACGCGATAGGCCCTGTGCGAGTGGGGTACGTGCATTACTGGGGTGCTCGGGAACTTTCACACGCGATAGGCCCTGTGCCAGTGGGGTACGTGTATTTAAATGGGCTTCGTGGGAAGTTTCACACGCGATTGGAGCGGGCTACGTGTATTTCGTGGGTGCGCTGGAAGTTTCACATGCGATTGGAGCGGGGTACGTGTATAACTGGGGTTCGCAGGAAGTTTCACACGCGATTGGAGCAGGGTACGTGTATTACTGGGGTTCGCGGGAAGTTTCACACACAATAGGCAGTGTTCGACTGGGGGACGTGTATTACTGGGGTGCACAGGAACTTTCACATGCTATTGGAGCAGGGCACGTGTATTTTGGGGGTGTGCGGGAACTTTCACACGCGATAGGCCCAGTGCGAGCGGGGTACGTGTATTACGGGGGTGCGCGGGAAGTTTCACAAGCGATTACACTGTCAGAGCGGGGCACGTGTATCCAGTGGGGTGCGCGTGGAGTCCCACACATGAATTAGCACTGTAGATCCTCCCAGGTGTCCCCTGTACCCCCTCCACGGCCCCTGCAGGCAGCCCACACCACAGGGGACTACCCTGCACCGCTGGTCATGTGCCGCAGCCAGTCCATCCACCATGGGCATGCCGCCAAGCCAGGGCACATGTCACCTTGAACTAGTGATCACCAACTCATGTCCCCCAGCACCCCCACACCCCAGCAGTCAGGGGCACCTGCCAGCAGGCCCCCACTCATGTCCCACAGCACCCCCGCCCCCCAGCAGTCAGGGACACCTGCCAGCAGGCCCCCACTCATGTCCCCCAGCACCCCCACCCCCCAGCAGTCAGGGGCACCTGCCAGCAGGCCCCCACTCATGTCCCACTCATGTCCCCCAGCTCCCCCACCCCCCAGCAGTCAGGGTCACCTGCCATCAGGCCCTCACTCATGTCCCCCAGCACCCCCACCCCCCAGCAGTCAGGGGCACCTGCCAGCAGGCCCCCACTCATGTCCCACTCATGTCCCCCAGCACCCCCACTCCACAGCAGTCAGGGGCACCTGCCAGCAGGCCCCCACTCATGTCCCACAGCACCCCCACCCCCCAGCAGTCAGGGGCCAGCAGGCCCCCACTCATGTCCCCCATCACCCCCACCCCCAGCAGTCAGGGGCACCTGCCAGCAGGCCCCCACTCATGTCCCCCAGAACCCCCACCCCCCAGCAATCAGGGGCACCTGCCAGCAGGCCCCCACTCATGTCCCACTCATGTCCCACAGCACCCCCACCCCCCAGCAGTCAGGGGCACCTGCCAGCAAGCCCCCACTGATGTCTCCCAGGACCCCCACCCCCCAGCAGTCAGGGGCACCTGCCAGCAGGCCCCCACTCATGTCCCACTCATGTCCTCCAGCACCCCTACCCCCCAGCAGTCAGGGGCACCTGCCAGCAGGACCCACTCATGTCCCCCAGCACCCCCACCCCCCAGCAGTCAGGGGCACCTGCCAGCAGGCCCCCACTCATGTCCCCCAGCAACCCCACCCCCCAGCAGTCAGGGGCACCTGCCAGCAGGCCCCCACTCATGTCCCCCAGCACCCCCACCCCCCAGCAGTCAGGGGCACCTGCCGGCAGGCCCCCACTCATGTCCCCCAGCACCCCCACCCCCCAGCAGTCAGGGGCACATGCCAGCAGGCCCCCACTCATGTCCCACTCATGTCCCCCAGCACCCCCACCCCCCAGCAGTCGGTGGCACCTGCCAGCAGGCCCCCACTCATGTCCCCCAGCACCCCTACCCCCCAGCAGTCAGGGGCACCTGCCAGCAGGCCCCCACTCATGTCCCACTCATGTCTCCCAGCACCCCCACCCCCCAGCAGTCAAGGGCACCTGCCAGCAGGCCCCCACTCATGCCCCACTCATGTCCCTCAGCACCCCCACCCCCCAGCAGTCAGGGGCACATGCCAGCAGGCCCCCACCATGTCCCCCAGTACCCCCACCCCCCAGGAGTCAGGGGCACCTGCCAGCAGGCCCGCACGCATGTCCCACAGCACCCCCACCCCCCAGCAGTCAGGGGCTCCTGCCAGCAGGCCCCCACTCATGTCCCCCAGCACCCACACCCCCCAGCAGTCAGGGGCACCTGCCAGCAGGCCCCCACTCATGTCCCACAGCACCCCCACCACCCCAGCAGTCAGGGGCACCTGCCAGCAGGCCCCCACTCATGTCCCCCCTACACGAAATACAATTGCACAATCATGTCCCACTTCTACACCAAAATACCACAGCATGCCACCCCATTCTTGAGACGCAATGATTTCCCAATCCACCCCACACTGACATGCCTATCTCAAGACACAAACCAATAGTCAACTATGTACATCAACACATGTCCGTCACACACACACACTGGTTGGCATTGATTGTGTAAACCCACATTTTCACATGCATCAACCCAATGAGCGAATCCCACACATGGAACTAAAATATGAAAATGTATTATGTACAAAAATAAATCAATGACATGAAAGCATCAAAAAACAGCAAACATGAAATGAAAAGCATGTGCAAAAGATGAGTAAATTAAAAGTATAACCAATCCCAACAAATCCGAAAGAAAAATAGTCCAAACTCTCCCTCCAACAACGCAAATCCAAAGGAAACGTAAAAAGAAAAATCCATTGATCCATGGTGAAATCAAATGAAAAAGGTCAAAATAATCCATTGTCCAACTATGTACAATCCATTGTCAAGGGTCCATGAGCCCAACAAAAGAAATGAAACCTACTTAATAAAAAAACTATATACAAAAGTGTGTGGCATAGTCCATTCACCACAAATCAAAGAAAAAGGAAAAGGAAACCTAACTCTAAAAACTATTTACAATGGCAGCGGGCTAGTCCGACGGCTCACTTTTTGATGTCCCAGGCCAGGGCATCATCGAACTCCCGCTCAATGTCCTGGAGGCGGTCCTCTTCCATGGCCCCGAGGGTTCGCAGGGACGACGACATGTTCACCTCCAACTCCCTGCGAATTGCCTCGAGGCACTCGGCCCGCCTCAGTGCCCTCTGCATGGAGTTCTCCGCCCTGACCATTGTGAGCCTTGCCTCTTCCACCCGCTGCCGCTCCACATCTATGGCATGGCCCAACCGCTGCCACACGGAAGACACTTGAAATCCTGGGTCCTCCTGCCCTCTGGCCGATGCCTGCTCCTCCGATGTTGAAGGCCCCGAGCCATCATTGCTCCCACCATGTTGCTGCTGCTGCTGTGCCTGTGCCTGCGCCCTGGCTCTTGCTGCCTGCACGTCCTCCTCCGGCTGGGGTACAGTTGTCGTGGTGGCCACCCCTGCTGGACGTCTGACTCCCGACTGTGGCAGGGAGGTGTCCTCCACCAGCCTGGCTACTGGGTCAGAGGCAGCTCCGCAGGGTAACCAGGTGATACATGGGTGGGAAGATGGCATGGAGGACGACTGGCACGTAGAGGGTTCAGGTGAGGAGGGGGTCACAAGAAGGTCCAGCACACGGAGGAATCTAGCACCGGTGACCCGTCCCAGCAGGTCAACGTGGTCAAAGGGGCATCCGAGATGACGTGCAGTCTCTTCACGAAAAGACCGCAGGTCACCTCGCATTCCCCGTTGACGCAACGCTATCCCGGCCAGGACAGGCTCAACACGGTCCCGGATAGCCATGTCTGCAGGGAGAGGAAGGCCAGTTGTTGTGTGCTCATCCCCTCCCTGGAAACGGGTCTGGACGTAGGCATCCCTGCTGGTGCCAGATGATGCAGTGACAGGATCAGGGACAGGATTGCACACAGGCACCTCCGCGGCGGCCTGTGCTGCCTCCTGTCCCTGCCCCTGCACTGCACCAGTAGCACCAGTGGAATCCCCACCTCCAGACACTGTGTGTGTCCCTTCCGCGGCCTCCTCCTCCACCAAACCCCTCACCAACCTGGATGACTCTGTGCCATCTTCCTCCGTTGGACCCTGTGGGGTCTCAGTTGCCCCTTTTGCTGCCGAGGAGTCCACCTCCGACCTCCGCCTCTTGGACCTACCCTCGGCAGCTGCGGCCTGGGACGCGGCACCAGACTCCTCACTCCCTGACGAGATGACAATCTGGGAGGGGAGCCGGGCCTTGCGTCTCCGGGTGGTGGTGCGATCCCTGCCGCTGTGCTCCACAGCACCCTCTCCGCCCTCTTCATCAGTTGACGCTGCAGACAGGGAGAGATAAAACACAGACATCAGGGCACTGTACAATGGACTGCTACACACATGACAGTTGCACATGAGTGGCAGTCTCAAACTTCAGACATGGCATCACACTCCACAACACACATGTCATTTCAACTCACACACATGAGCATTTCCACAGCAACATTGCACCAGGCAGCACCATTCCGCGTGTTACGCCCCCTGTTCCGCTTACTTTAGTTGTGTGCGCTGCGCTATGTGCACTTTCGCTGTGCACGTAGCGCACACTGTTTGGAGACGTGTGCGCCAGCGTGCCCCACGCAGGATTTTAGCGCACATCCAGGGATTGACACGCACACGGACTTCCATGAATCGCTGTGCGCGGGTTTCACTGCGATTTTCGCACTTGCGCTGTGATTCGCACACTTTTGCACGCTTGTGCAGGAATTTATAGCGCACATTAATTCCATGAATCGGCCTACAAGTTGTTTACTTGACCTGTTGCTGAAACTGGTCTAGGGAAACCAAAGCGGCATTTGGTGTAATATTTCCCTTTTTTTAAAAATGTGCGACGACAATATTTCCCACATTTGTGTCTTTGAAATTGTAAAATGTGTGCATGAAGGTCACTATGTGTTGTTTGCGAAGGGATTTCACAAGTGACATATTTTTGGATGAACTGCAAAACAGTGGCATCACTGTCCTGACGAAATTTAGGAGCATCTTTAATCCATAATTTATTTATTTATTTATTTATTTGGATTTGTATAGCGCACATCTGCCCAGGGGCATCGTGGCGCTGAAAGCATTCTTACTTGTTACAGGCAAACATGGTATGGATATAGATACATTGCTGAACATATATGCATGTTTATATACAGTTGTGCTTATTTATATACAGTTGTGAAAAAACAGTTAGGACGGTGGGGTGGAGTTAGTTAAACAGCGTGGTTTTGAGTAGTCTGCGGAAGACATGGTAAGAGTTTTCGTTCCTAAGCGCTGTGGGGAGAGCGTTCCAGTTTTTGGGTGCTAAGTGTTGGAAGCTAGACCCCCCGGCTTTGCTTCTTTTGAATGTCGGTACGTAGGTCTGGTTGGTCATGTGTGACCTTGTGGGTCTAGTGGATGTGTTAAGGGTGATTCTTTCAGAAAGATAGGGCGGAGCCTTGGCTGAGAGGCATCTGTGGGTGATGGCCATGGATTTAAATAGTATCCGTTCTTTTATTGGTAGCCAGTGGGCTTCTTTCCTGGCTTGGGATATGTGCTCCCTTTTAGGGATGCTTAGGGCTGCTCTTAGAGCATTGTTTTGTGTGACTTGGCATTTTTTTTAGGTTTTGTGCAGACGTGCCCAGGAAGAGAGCATTGCAATAGTCCAATTTGGTACCTACTGTGGCTCTAGCTACGGCCAGGCAGTTTTTAGTGGATAGGAAGGGTTTAACAGCGTTGATTATCTTCGTGGTGAGTGCGGCAGAGGAGGCTATGGCATTGACTTGCCGTGTCATGGAGAGAGTGGAGTCAAGGTATACTCCTAGCGTTTATACTGCAGTGGAGACTGTGATGGTGGAGTTATCTATGTTAAAGGATTTGTACTTCGGTGGGAGTTTGTTTAGTGTTTCTTTGGTGCCAACTAGTAGGATTTCTGTTTTGTCCCCGTTTAGGCAGAGGCCGTTGGCTGCCATCCAGATTTGGATGGCTGTATAGATCTTGGTTAGTGCTGCTGCGTCTTGTTCATAGACCCCTGTGAGAGGGAGTAGGACTTGCGTGTCGTCAGCATAATTGGTGTATGCTATGTGGCGACGGTCAAAGTCATTGAACAGTGGGAGGGTGAAGAGGTTGTATAGGGTGGGTGCAGTGCAGGACCCTTGTGGGACGCCACAGTGGATGGTGGTGGGGGTAGCGCTTGCAGAGTCTGAAAAGACTTTCATAAGTCGTCCCTCGAGGAATGATTTGACCCAAGAGATGGCTCCTGGCGAGAAGTGGGCTTCATTTTTGAGTTGCGTGCCTAGAATATCGTGATTGACCAGGTCAAAGGCGGCAGATAAGTCTAGCAGGAGCAAGAGTGCCGGTTTGCCTTTGTCCATGATGTCATTTAGTTGGATTTTGAGGTCTAATAGGGCTGATTCGGTCCCATGCCCCGGGCGGAATCCCGATTGTCTTTTTCCTAAGATGCGGTTTTCTTCCAGGTATTCCTGTATTTGTGTATAGGCAACTTTGTCGAGGATCTTGAGCAGGAAGGGAACGGTTGTGATGGGTCTATAGTTGTTGGCGTTTTCGGGATCTAGAGTGGGTTTTTTGAGAAGAGGGCGCACCCAGGCTTCTTTTAGGCTGGTTGGGACTGAGTTTGAGTTGAAGGACGCATTGATGAAGGTTTTAAGAAATGGTGCTAGTGTTTCTACGCAGTCTTTAACTAGTTTAGCGGGGAAGGCATCGCCTTTACAATTAGAAGGTTTGATTCTGTTGACGATGTCTACTACCTCTTTTTCTGAAACTTCTCTAAATTTGAAAGGAGTAAAGAGCTTAGTCTTTGTGTTCTCAGTCACAGTTTCCGTGTGGGATGCTGATAGGTTGTGCTGAGTGAGATTTTTGTGGTGGTCTATGATTTTTGCTTGGAGGAGTTCAATTTTGTTTATGAGGGCGGACTGTATGGTGTTACACCAAGATTGGTCCTTAACAATCTCTTGCGACTTAGTAGCCGGTGTGGATAGTTCCTTGAATATGGCGAAAAAGCTCTTTGGATTCAGAGGAGGCGTTGGAGATTCTTTCATTGTAGGACGCGGATTTGGCTGCTATGATACTTTTTTTGTATTGGGTGGCCAGTGATTTGTAGGAGGATAGCGAGGATGCGTTGGGCGTGCTTTGCCATAGGTTTAGGGCTTTGCGTTTTTTGGTTCGTAATTCTTTTAGTTCTGCTGAGAACCAGGTATTTGAGTGTTTGGTATTTTTAGATTTTTTCTTTTGTAGAGGGGCGATGGTATCTATGGCAGTGCTAATGGTGGATTTTTAGATATCCGCCAGTGCAGCTGGGTCTGATGCGGCAGGGAGGTTAGAAGTGAGGGTGTCTAGGTAAGGTAGGATATTTTCTTTAGTGATGTTCTTGGCGCTTCTGGCCAGGGCTGGAGGTGCTGGTTTGAGTTTTTTTCCCGAGTTGTTAGGAATGGGGATGAGGAAGTGAATGAGAAAGTGGTCGGACCATGGGGTAGGTGTGATGGAGCTGATGTCGATGCCACAGTTGTGGTCAACTATCCAGTCAAGAGTACGTCCTTTGTTATGGGTAGGATGGAGTACTTTATGTTCAAAGCCCAGTTCCTGGAGAACCTGTGCTAGTGTAGTGGAGGGTCTATCTTTCTGGTCGTGGAGTCCCAGGTTAAGGTCTCCTAAAAGGATAGTTTTGGTTGTAGTTTTAAGGGTTTCCCCTAGTAGATGTGAGAGGTTGTCCTGAAAGTCCAGTATTGGGCCTGGTGGGCGGTATACTAGATTGCGGGTGATGGTGGTATTGGGAGAAAGTGCGATCTTGGCAGATAGGACGTCTACGTTCTCCCCTAATTTGGAGCAGAGTTGTCTTATTTCTAGGTGATCTTTGACTATGAGGGCTACCCCCCCCTGTGGATAGTGTTCTGTCCTGTCTAAGGATGGAGTATCCCGATGGGATGGCTAGGGAGATAGCCGGGCCGGCGGCATTGTGGAGCCAGGTTTCGGTGATTGCGAGAATGTCAAGGTCGAGGTTGGTTAGAAGGTCATGAATTTCAGTAGCGTGGGCAGGGAGGGATCTGGCATTAATTAATGCACATTGTAAATCTGGGCGTGGCAGTGGAGGTGGGGTGGTATTCTGTCCAGTGGCTGCCTTCTTGGTGGTGGCCCTTTTGTGGTATTCTGTAGTTGGTTTGTTTACAGTTTTATCTGGTTGGGTTTGCGGTGAGGATCTGGAGCGGAGGCCTAGTATTTGATTTCTAGAGTTAGTAGCTCTGGGGCGCGTCGAGGGTGTGCTTGGTTTGTGATCTGTGGGTTTAGTGAAGAAGGATGGAAGGAAGGGTGTGGGGGGGATGAGTGCATACGGTGGGGGTGTGATGTTGGGCATGATGGGTGAGTGCAGGGCAGCGATCAGCTATCAGTCAACTTTGGCTAGGTGTATACAACACAATGGCTAGATATAGGCAACACAATGGCTAAGAGTGGGCAACACAGTGGCTAGATATAGGCAACACAATGGCTAGGTATAGGCAACACAATGGCTAGGAGTGGGCAACACAATGGCTAGATATAGGCAACACAGTGGCTAAGAGTGGGCAACACAGTGGCTAGATATAGGCAACACAATGGCTAAGAGCGGGCAACACAGTGGCTAGATATAGGCAACACAATGGCTAGGTATAGGCAACACAATGGCTAAGAGCGGGCAACACAGTGGCTAGATATAGGCAACACAATGGCTAGGTATAGGCAACACAATGGCTAGGTATAGGCAACACATTGGCTAGGAGTGGGCAACACAGTGGCTAGATATAGGCAACACAATGGCTAAGAGCGGGCAACACAGTGGCTGGATATAGGCAACACAATGGCTAGGTATAGGCAAAACAATGGTTAGGTATAGTTCTAACTATAGCATGTGGATGTGTGGTGGTCCTCTGGCTTGGTATTCTTTTCTCCAAAAGAAGTGTTGAACTTCTCCGAGTGGTGGAACAGTCTTATTACAAATAAGGTGTAGCATAGCAATGAAGCGATTATGGAAATATCTTGATACATTTACAGGATCTAGAGAGCAGAGTTCTCTTCGTGTTTTATATCTATGTTTGTTTTATTTTTGTTTGCTATGCGTAGGAAATTGTGTAAATCTTCCCATGCATATTCTGCACAACTTAATGAAAACAAACCAAGTGGGTGGGCCAAGGTTCCTTATCATACAGCGTACATCTCCATGACGTCGGAACCAGTATTCTTTTGTACCACGCATGTTTGCTAAAAGATTTGTAATACTTGACTGTAAAACCTCTTTTTCTTGCACTTTTTGTAATAATTGCATAGCTGACATATTTTGAAAATGGGTACCTGATTTTAATGTGTGTTCAACTCCGTAGCATAGAGTTGCCAGTTCACTTTCAAAGAAAAGGTGGAGTATGCATTCCACGTTTTGTCTGAATCTGGGCTTGTCAGAATACATTTGTAGAGAGTGATATTCTGATGCTGTTATCTGTGTGGGTCTATCATCGTACCTTCCTCCTTTTCCAGTAAGAAAGATTAGAGGAAAGGCCTGTGCGTCTATACTTTTTTCCCATATGCTGATTGGAGGTCCTTTGGCTTGTCGCATTTGGTACATTTCCAGCGCATCATCTATAGTGTCTTTAGAGAGTAAAGGATGAATTGTATAATGGTCTAAAATATTGGATTCTGTAGCAGGATTTAGAAGTTGAAATTGACCAGTTTCTGGTGACTCTTGAATTATTTCAATAGTTTCTCTCAGGTTTTCTTCAATATTAATTTTTTTGTAGTATTCATTGTTGTTTTTTAGATATTGCAGGGCTTGTGTAACTTTATGTAAGTCCATGAGTTGTTGACACATTTTGTTGTCTTTTGTAGGTACGCCATTTACTAAGACAATTAAAGATTGATCTATTGGCCGTTGCACTCCTAGAGTGTGGGCCTCATTAGGACCCTGGCGGTAAGGGGTTTGCGCCAGCGTTAGCTGCGCCGACCCCTTACCGCCAACTACGAGTTTCCAGAGCGCCATGGACACTTTTCCGCCCGCTTTTTGCGGGCGGAAAAATCCATGGCGCTCTGGGACCTTGGTGTTAATTACGCCACCGTATTTTACGGTGGCGTAATTAACTCCTTCCCCACTCCCATTGAGCCCTATGGGGCCGAAATGGGAATGGGGAAGGGTAAATGGGACAATGGGGACTTACCGCCCCGCCGACCTCGGAATGGGGCGGTAAGTCCGCCATCCGCCATGGCGTAAAGGGACTTTGCGCCATGGCCGGAAAGTCCGTGGATGGCGGTAAAAATCCGCCAGGGTCCTAATGAGGGCCTGTGTAATTCAGAGGAAGGTAATGTTGCTGTTTTTGGTTGGAGGTGTATTATTGCTTGAAATGGGTGCACTGATTGAATTATGGTGCACTCATATAAATTAAGTTATTGCAGTGGTTTTGGTAGTGGGAATAATTCCCAGTTATTTGCGATAGCACGTGAAGGTGTTTGGTTGTTGTCAAGTTTTGTAGTGCAGTAATTGCAAAGTATTAAGGGGTCAGTAATGTCGTATTTGTTTTCTGCTATAAGATAGAGAGCTAATTGGATCCATTTGGAATCTTCATTGTCTTCTATTTTGTACGTTATGTCTACAGTTTTTGTGGTACTTTTATAAGAAGTCCTGCGGCAACACACACACATGGTTTGGTAATTCAGCTCAGGTACTTTTAAACTTTAGTATTTCATTTTTGTATGTGTTTAATAGAAGGTTATTTGTACAGTAGTTGCTAGTTTGTTGTACATCTATTGCATTTTGTAAGTGGCTTTCAATTCCAAAATATTTTCTCTGGATATGCTCTATTTCTTCGAGTAGTTGTTTGGCTGTACCATGTAGAAGATTGTTATTTAAAATGGCTAGTTCTAAAGAAAGACTTTTCGCATTGTAGAGTTTTTGGACCAGATTTCTTATAGTTGAATGATGTGTTGATATCATTTTGATATGATGGAAGGTGCTTTTTTAAATATGTCCAGAAATGCAGGCTAATGAATGTCTTTGTAGTCCTGTGTATTTGCGCACAGGACAGGCATCCATATTTTGTAGTAGTTTCATTTTTAGTTTGCCTTTGCTTTTTACATACTGATTGAGGAACTGGCGTAAAGATTTGAAAGATTTTTGAGCAATGTTACACATTGATGTGCACGGCCATTTGTAGACTGAATGTTTTGGGTCAGTAGAATGGGGAGGTGATACTGAGTTTTCTGGGGATATTTTTGTGAGCATAGTGTCTTGTTCCATAATGGTGTTACTAAGTTTTTCATACCCTCATCTACTGCTATGTATGGCAATTGGGTTTGTTTGCTTTTGTTTATATGCTTCTTCATTAAAATCTGTTGGTCGTGGTCGTGGTATGACTCCATTCACCTACACAGATATTTAAGAAGCTATTTTTGTTGATATTCCGTTTATTGAGAAGTCTTTTTTGTGGTTTAGTAGTTAGTTTTGTTAGTGGTTTCATTCTGTTTAGAACTAAAATAAAGAACTTCATTTTGAGAAGGATATCACTGTCTATGAGAGCTTCTAGGATTAATTTTCTACGATAGGTTTTAAGGGTTGTGCATGATTTGTCTCCTGTTTTTAAAAGGTTCTGAAGGACTCGGTGGCGGAACATGTTTTGTAAAATATTTTTTTTGGTATGCTTACTTGCCACTACATCAAGATTTAAAGGTGCAGCGTTAGCAGTAGTGGTAGCTGAAGTCTTGTTAATCACTTTCTGTTTCGTTTTACATTTTGATAGAGGAGGGAAAGTTTCTGTAGTGGAAGCTTGTTTTGTTTCGGTTAATGAATGTATTAGCTGTTTTGTTTGAACTTTTTGTACAAAATATGCTAGAGATGCATAGTTATTTTGGACACTTTTATTTTGATTTGCTCTACTTCTGCGTTGCTTTCTAATGAGTTGCTTTTTGGTAGGCATTTGTTGGGGTCTGTTGGAGGAAAAAAAGAAAGTGTGGGTTGGGCTGTTGTGCAGTGGATGCGTGCTTTCTGCATGAGTGTCTGAGTATGATCGTAATTATGATTGTGTGTGTGATTGTGCAATGGGCAGCTACATCAAGTTGGAAAGGCTATTCTTGTATTTGTGTGTTACTATACTGGGCTTCAGATGACAATATAAAGTATGCAACTGGTAAGGGGAAGCACTAATACTACATCTAATGGTAAAGGGTTAAAATACTTGTTTCTTCTAAAATACTAAAATGCTAGTGTCTTTGAGTAACAGTTAGAACATTATGTTAGTTTTGTACTTACCTTTTTGTATGGAAAGAGTAGGTTTCTTCTTAGTCCTTGTTTGTACTTCAGACGCTGCTGCTTTTCAGGAGAGTGGTCTTCGCTGCAATTGTAAAAGAAAAAAGTTAGTGAATATGTGTGTTTATAGCACTTTTGTTAATGTGGACAGTGATTTTTTGTAGTAGTAGTAGTGTTTTCTTACAACTGAGCATAGTATGCACATGCACTTTCCTTTTCCTATGTGTATCCTGTATATTTTATTTAGAATCTGTTAGTTGAATATGTTTTACAAGTGAGTATAATAGTAAACGTATAGAGCACACTTGTCTTTTTTAATGTTATGTTAATGCATGTTAAGAGATAGAAGAAATAATCATATGCATTTTTTGCTATTTTTACACGGTAAATGGCTGAGATTGTACATAAATGCATGCAATGCATGCCTTTGTGAAGGTGTGGGAAATAAAGCAGAAGGGTTTCATATAGAGGCAGTGGTGTTGTTTGATCTGGGAGCCTTTCTAATGATATTGGGTCTCATTACGAAGAGGGAGGTAAGGGATTACCAGCACCAGTAAGGGCACCGGTGCCGGAAATCCCTTACCTCCCTACTACGAGTTCCCTTTGCGGGTCCTTCCTTAACGCCAGGTTTTTGTAGGCGTTAAGGACAGGACCTGCAAAGGGACTCTAGAGCTAATAACGGTACCGCAATTTGCAATAATTATACAATAATTATACTGTTATTTCTCTCATCTTATAATATGAAACAATATATTTTTAGATAGGTGTGTGTGTAAACAAAAATTTGGAGAGCTAAAAGGTTTGCAATTGACACTTCATCATAGCAGATGGGAGAAATGACAGTAAGTTAATTTTACAGTTTATACAGGGTAAGTGGCAGTTACTCTGTTCATATTTTTATTTATTTTATTTTACATTTTTAAAACACTTACACAGCCTGCGGGCATCGAGGCGCTATTACAGGAATTATTTGTTTATTAGTTGCGTAATTATTTTGTCTTAGTTGCGTATTTATAACGCGCTTAAACACCCAGAGGTTTCTAACCTGTTTTGCTTCGTATCGTCTTGTTTCCAAGGTGCGCACGTTGACGCTGAGCTATGCTCCCGGGATGTATTGTATTCCTAGAAGAGGTGTACATGTACTGTGTAGAAAATATTGATACCTGTAGTTTGTGTTCATGCATGTGAATGTGCATGAATCTGCAAGTAGAAATCTTGGGGAGATTTATAGTAGTTGTTGCTGTAGGTCCTTTGCCGTCACAGCCGAATTGTACTGTGAGTGATCAATAGTACATCTAAAGTGCTGATCTGTGATGACAGAGTTAGATGTAGAGTTCTTGGATGTGATTGGTGGATGATTGTGTGACTGCTTAACAGTAGCCAATGAGGAAATGGTGCAGAGATTGCAGTGGAAACGGTAGAAGGGCTGCCCCACTGTTACTTACGCACTCTGCAGACAGCACGGCTGTTCGCAGACAGGACATGCCACATCCGGGGTTTCGGAGCATGAAGTGGGAGTGTATTTTGAGGATTAGCCAATCAGGTGTTGAGGTTCTGCTTCGTATTGAGAGAGGCTGTGTGTAGTGAAGATGGCGGAGGTGCAGAAAGTCAGGGTGTTGGTGGTTGGAGATATGTTTGTGAATGGTTTGGAGCAGTATGCTAAATCTAGGAATGTTGCTAACCATTTTGACACAAAAGGAGTGGATGTGGTGTGGAGCACTGTGACTGATTTAAATTTGCAGGCAAATCTAGTAGTTTGTCAGGATATGACTAGGTTTCATAGTCCATATGTAGTTGTCCTACACAGTGGTGCTGTGCATTTGGGCTATGTCAGTGCCCCTACTTTGTTGCAAGATCTGCAAAACTTGGTTCAGGCAATCATGAAAGTCCTTCCAAATGCCAAGGTTATTTTTTCTGCTTTGTTACCTATAGCAGTATGGGACAATAGTTCTGTTTTTTGTCCTCAGCAAAATATTGCTAGGTGTGCAATCAACCGAGGCATGTTTGCTTTCATGCTTAGAGCTGGTATGTTCTTTTGTAATAATGAGAACATTGATTCTGGTAATGTTGTTTATTTTAAAGAAGATGGCATTTCTTTATATTTTATGGGAAATTCCATGCTGTTTTGGAACATAAGGGTTGCTTTGGAGAAGCTAATGTGAAGATTTTTGGAGGAAAATAAGGAAAAAAACAAAAAATACAAAATAAAAGGTGTTTCTGAAGCATCTGTAAAAAAATTCCCAAAAAAGGCTCTTTTCAGAGCTAACCTCAAAGGGGAAATGGGGCACACTATTTAAATTTTCATTCCCCACCCTCAGATTTTTTGATTTGTCCGCGGACAGCCTGGTTGTTCACGGGCAGCGCCTATTACATGCAGGGATTTTGGGGTTGAGAGGCATGCAAATGAGACTGGGCAGAGCAAGGGATTGGTCAACAAGGTTTACTGGGCGTGTTGTGTAAGGAGAGAGTTTGTCAGTAGGTCTTTTTCCTGAGAGAAGAGCAGATAGCTATGGCTGTGTGTTTCAGAAAGCAGATTGTTTGGATTTTGGGAGATTCATGAATAAATTGGTTGGAGGTGCATGCAGATCGCTGTGGAATGGCTGCACATCTTGGATTCTCTTGGATGTGGTAGTGCACTGACATGGAGTGCGTGAATGAAGTGGTTGGATTTGGTACCTCTCTGTGCTTCTTTGGTGACACAGCGTCATCCAGACATTATTATTATTAATTGTAGAGGGAACAGTTTAAGACATGTGTCTGGAATATCTTTGCAATTTGCAATGAAAGAAGGACTTGGGAAAGTCATGGACATGTATCCAAACTCCAGAGTAATTTTTTCCTGTATTGCGCAGAGACAAATGTAGTTGCGTTCTTTTTCATTTGGTCCACAAATGGAGAAAATAAGGCGCAATGTTAACAAGGCTGTTTGTGCCTTTTTGAGAGATGTTGGTATGTCCTCTTTTCAGAATGAAAACATTATGTTTTGTAGCACACACATTTTTTCGAAGAGATGGAGTACATCTTACTTATGCCAGCAATCAGATTTTTCTGCGAAATACACAAAATGCATTGCAACCTTTTTTGGAATTACAGCAATCCATTTTGCAGTAGGTGTTGACCATTTCAAGTTTTTGAAACACAAAAAAACCCACAAAAAGGCTCTTTCCAGAGCCACCACTTCCTCCTATAGAAAAGTGCAATTGTTCTGATAGGGCAGCGCCCCAAAGTTTTAGATGTCCGCGGACTTCTAAAAAATGTATAGGGCCATGCACTATTTATTTGTCACTTCTATTTTTAAACTGTGAAAGGCGGCTCTGAAAAGAAACATTTTTTGTTTTTTGTTGTTTTATGTTTTCTTTTGGTTTTATAAACACAACACACAAGGAAAGGAGGGGAAAGGAGGGTAAGGAAGGGACACCAACCACGGTGATAAGAAAGGGCAGGTGAAGAGAGGAAGATGTAGGGTGGGCCTTATTCAGGTAGGTTGCAGACCTTCTCATGCTCTTTGACCGCAGTCTCGAAAGCAGTCCGAAGGTTCTCCCCCCTGCAGAGTACTGCGTTGCAGTACATGCACAATATTGTGACCCTTGAACGGTAAGGGTCAACAGCATCATGAATGGTCTGTGATGCAGCTGGAGGGATGCACTGTCCCAGAGGAGTGCCTTTTGTGGTGACAGGAGCGGAAACAGAGGATGCTGCAGAGGAACTCAACCTACTACGTTTATTGCAAGGTACAACCTTACGAATAGCCCCACCGTGGAATTACTTTAGGTGTCGCTTCATTGATGTAGTATCAAAGCTATATGATCCAGGCTTGCCACGACTCAGCACCATGCGGCACTGAGTGCAGATCATCTTGTTCGCATGAGCTTTTGACTTTCCATCAACAGTGGGAAATAACCGCCACACCCAAGACTCACGATGAGTGCTAGTAGTAGGTACTTCCACTACCTTATCCTCTTCATCCTCTTCATCC
Source organism: Ambystoma mexicanum (assembly GCF_040938575.1). Lineage (NCBI taxonomy): Eukaryota > Metazoa > Chordata > Amphibia > Caudata > Ambystomatidae > Ambystoma > Ambystoma mexicanum. Next base: position 544,470,921 of record NC_090923.1, on the reverse strand, counting down.
ATCTCCTCTGCATCCTCATGCCTGTTCTCCTCTGCAGGCCCTTGGGGATGTGGTGGTGTTGGAGGGGGTGGGGGTTCTGATGCGGAGGCAGTACCAGCAGAAGCAATTTGGGATGCCATTGGGAACCAAGAACAGCAACCTGCACAATTGTCCTGTTCTAATTCTTGGAAATCCAAAAGCAGAATGAGGATCAGCTTTGGGGTGGGGCCTTTTATAGGGGTGCTGCGGCGCACTTCGCGGACAGCCACGCCGTCCCCGAACACTTCCAACACCAAGAAAGGGCTCAAAAAGTTCCAAAAAGTATGTAGATCGGCAGGGACCTTGTCTGGGACATGTGCAATGGTGAACTTTTACTGTAAAATACCTTGGATTGCTCAAAAAAGCACTTTTTAAATGTTCGGGGGCCCGGACAGTGTCCGCAAATAAGGACACACGCTCAGCGTGGGTGCGGTCACATGATGACATCACAGACACGTTCGCAAATGGGACGGCTGTCCGCTGGACACCAAATGCGCAGGGACGGTTGTGCGCATGCGCGCAGGTGTTCTACAGACAGTGTTCGGGTCCTCGAACTAATTAAAAGTGCGACACACGTGCGGGAGACAGTTGCAGAGAGGCGCGATGTCCGTAGGACCCAAGTGTGTGATGCGCATGTGCGCTGGTGCTCTACGAACAGTGTTGAAGTCCCAGAATAAAATAAACAAGAGTCAAAACTTTGTGGAGAGGTGGACGGGATATGTGTTCTAAGGATATATTCATTTTGGTTGCGGACATTACGAACAGCAGGGGTGTTCTTAGGACACCCCCATTTTGGGTGATTGCGGACAGGCGGACATCTTGTGTGTTCTAAGGACACCTCCATTTTAATTACGAACAGTATGAACAGTTTTATTGTCCTTAGGACACCCCACATTTTGGTTAATTACGGACAGGCGGACATCTTGTGTGTTCTGAGGACATCGCCATTTCAATTACGGACATTACGAACAGTTTTATTGTCCTTAGGACACCCCCATTTTTGTTAATTACGGACAGGCGGACATCTTGTGTGTTATACGGACACCTCCATTTTAATTACGGACAGTACGGGCAGGTACAGTGTCCTTAGGACACCCCCATTTTGGTTAACTGAGGACATCCCGGAAAGTCGCGCTGTCCGCGGACACCCTAACTGCCTTTAAAAAAATAAAATAAGACACAGGTACATACTAAGAACGCACTTGAAATTGTACTATTGTTTAACAGTATAAAAATTAGGAAAGAGAGAGGGAAGCATAAACTGAAACAAATACAGGGGAATTAGGGGTTTGGACATGATGTATGGGATGGGAGGAAGGGATGGAAGTCTCATCGTAACATTTTTCTTGCTGGGGAGAGTTTGGGGATAGTTGGCTGGGACATGGAGCGGGGGAACAGGTACATGTGGGACAGTGGTATTTAATCTTGTCTTTAATGTGGTCCACAACACAAGTGTTGCATTAACAAATCCATTTTTAGTTCCATTAGTTTCAGAGGATCTTCTATTATCTCTTTTGGTATATTATATTGATTGGTTGCTTGTCTGTTAAAAATTTGTTGTTAAGTACATATAAAGTAATGGTTATTAATTGGCTTATATAGCGAAATGTTTTGTCTACCACTATTATCACTCTCTTCACTCATTTCATCTTGTGGGAAATTTTCTTCCAGCCATTACAAAGTACTGGACATTTATGTGTAAAAAAAATATATATATTAGTTTTATTGTACCTAATACAGAAAACGTATAAGTATATGAAATAAATGTAGTGTACTTACTATTTTTTTAGAAACTTTTGTTGTTACTGCTGTGTAAGTATGCTCTTGCTTCTTGCTGTGCCGTTTCTGTGAGGTAATTCAGTTGGAGACATATTTATTCTGTTTTGGTATATTCCATTATATTGCAAATGCTACTTCAGTGGATGGTTGGTGTCTTACATATACAGTTTCCACTTCTTATTTATTATTAAATGTAATGTATTTATAAGGTGCTTTTTGAACATGTTTGGTGTTATTGTTGTATGATACAATAATGTAAGATACCCCCTGAGTTTTTGGATAGTGCTGATAGTGACCGCGTCCGCCCGCGGACATGTGCACGGTCCGCGGACATCAAATCACTAGCAGGACAGGGGGTTTAGTATTTTCTATGTTATATAAATGTAAGGTAAGGGAGTCTATCATCTATATTTATATTCAGTGAACAAAAACTTTGTTAAAGGGATGTTATGGTTAGGTTAAGCAACCATAACTCGTGCCACCATGGTGCACTGCTAAGACTAACACCTAGGACATCAAAGGTGACATCACAAATGTCATTGATGACATCACATGTGCATTTACTTTTTATGAAAAGTCTGTACAAGCAATTCCTATTGTAATGTTAATTAAAAAGTGTCAAGGATTATTGGAATAAATATCATGAGGTACATAGTGCATTAAGTAATGCATTGATACAAATACCATTCTCTTATCAGGTTATTTCCAGTATACTAAGCTAGTCATGTAGAAACATAGGCATTGTGTGCAACATACATGATGGAGGTGCAATATCAATAATCTTGCCATGTTGAATAGTAAAATGATAATTGCTTTCTTATTACAGTTTTGACTACTGTGAAACATTTAATAAGTAGCTAATAAAACCCAATTACTACATAATTACATTATTGGAAGCAAAACAAAAACAGACAACAACACATACAAATATGAGCATATACAGGGGAAATGAAGTAAACAAAAAATAGCAGTATTACCAGCCAATCTTCATACCCTAACTGATTATCTTCATGCACAGAAATGATTGCTCTGCTTCAAAGCTACTGCTACCCTATGTATAACTATCATATAATGTGACTGGACCCTAAGGAAATTAGGATGAATACAATGAATACAAATATGAGCATATCCAGGGAAAGTAAAGCAATAAAAAAAAGAAGAACTATAAGAAAGTGTTGATAACTTTACTGATCATCTTCATACACAGAAAGCATTGCTGTCTTCCAAATCTGTGTTTTCCCCTATGTATATGTTTCATATGCTGTGAGTGAACCCCAAGTGAATTACTGTAAGGACATATTTGAAGTCTACAAATATAGTTTCTGACTGTTACTGGCCTAGATATGTCAGTAAAGGAAGAAAGAGAGAGCCACAGATGTGATGTCATCAATGACATTTGTGATGTCATCTTTGATGTCCTGGGTGTTAGTCTTAGCAGTGCACCATGTTGGCTCGAGTTATGGTTGCTTAGCTTGCCATAACTGGCGACATTTCGAGGGTTTTTCGGTTTTACTTGGAACCATAACGTCCCTTTAACAAAGTTTTTTTCACTGAATATATATATATATATATATATATATATATCTCAAACACACAGGACGACTGCCCGTTTTGCCTCCGCACTCACAGATTTCTCTTCGCTCATTCATTCAAGAGTCTCATTCCACAGCAAGGAATGAAAGGAAACCGTCAGACCATGTACTGGTCATGTTTCTTCTTTAATTAACAAGCTCACAAAATACAAAAATATGAAACACCAGTGAAACGACATAAAAAGGACTCATGTGAGTCAACTAACGTGTTTCGTCATCAAGGCTTTGTTAATATTATACACAAACCCTTTTTAACCTGGTGTGCAGCAATGCCAAGTTAGACGCGCATGTCTGCGTGGCTGGATGCTGGCTGCTGGGCGGTGACGCCCACTTGTCGTCGTCACTGTAGTATTCTAGATGGGGGGACTGGAAGATGGTAATGGAAATTCTCTGAACACAGGAACCCAAATTACAATAGACACCAATGATGATATCAGAGCTTTGTTTATATATACATATAAATACAAGTCAAAATGTGTCTGTGGGTCTGTGGCGTAATTTGTGGGTTTGTGGCTTGTGAAGCGTTGTTCCTTATACAATTCCACACCGTTTCACCAATCTACACCAAATTCTTCATAGTTACCTGTTAGGACACTTCGGACTTTACTGGCTACATGACATTTGGACACCCCACCCCTTTCTTTGGATTTCAGCAAAAGTTACAATTTGTGGGTTTGTGGCCTGCCGACGAAGCTGTAAACCATGTTCACAAGGAAGGGAAACAAAAAATGTATGAGAAGCGAATGGAGATCAGAGGAGAAGGTGAAGGCAAGGAGCATTCCAGAAGTTTCAAAATTCTTGCCGTATCAGGTAAAATTTCTTTTCCAGAGGATTTTTGCGAGATGGTGCCTGCCAACAAAGTCATAAACCACGTTCACCGGGAAGGGAAACAAAATATTTTTCTTGACAAGTCCCGACACGAGGAACAAAACCTGAGGTCCAACGGACCTCAAAATCTACATTTCAAGGCCCTAGGATGCATGGTTTCTGAGATATTTCCATTGCAATGCGCCGTAACGAACTGCACCACGCCAGGGCGAGGCGATAGGTGGGGAGAAAGCACAGAAGGCCCCCGTATGCAGCAGCACACCAACTCTCGCCTTTCCCCAACATCTGCTCCGTGGCATGTTAGCCAGCCACACGCGCCCATTCTCAGTGTAGGTCACTTCAGGGTGCAAAGTACATCAAGTGATAGGCGAATCAGAAGAGAGACTACAGGATCAGTGTAATCATGTCTGTCTACAGAACCCGTTAGGAGAACGGTTACTTCTGCTAGTTTAATCATAAAACATGCAACCCAGCACTCAACCTGATTAAGGAAGGTGAGGGAGGTAGGGAAACCAACTCTCAGCTCTGGATGTGCTGCTTTGAAGGCACACCAGGTATGAAAACACACTTTATTTAGGTCAGGATCAAATAACCAAACCTTTTCAAATTCTTTATGAACAACAGTTTTGTATGGAACGTTTATGGATTAATCCTGTATTGTCTGTACAAAACTGATTGCATATAATATAAAATATCTATTCAGAATACAATTGTTTATGCATTAATTATAGACGTACGTAAGCAACAACCAATACCTCAATTCAGACACATCATTAATAATTATTCCCATGTAACAATAAGAATTGATATAATTCAATGCATGATAGTATTCACACACATAAAAATACACTCAATGCATAAACAAATAAACACACAATCGAACTGGGTGTTTCTACTGGAACACACTATAAAGTGCTAATACATTGTGTGACCTTAATCATATTTGCTGTAACATATATCAGTTAGGTCTAACATTTCAGATAGTATGATATCTACTTCTAGACTTTACTAAAGTGCTAATGTTGAGTTAGCTATATGGCTCAGCTTATTCGACTTCATTCTTCCATGCATCGCAGCTTTTAACTGGCATCTGTTCCTACTTGTCACAACTTTAAAATGGTATGAGTTTCTAGCATTTTCATTGGTACCTCCTGTCTCTTTCATTCTATCATTGTGCCAGCAAAAATTCCAAATCGCTAGTTTCGAAGAATACTCATTCTGGCGTGTCTTCCTCACGGAATACTTATTCCTTCATTGTGCAATACAAATCACAAAATGTAAACATTAAGATCTACCACCGGCTAATTGATTATCAATTAGTACTTTCTATTCACAACATTTTATCCTTTTACATTAAATTATGTGACTCGATATAAATCAGTTTTCATGATTTTTTAATCTGTTCTTGTTCATTCCCCGTTTTCACTCTTGTCTTATACCTATGGAACTTGCAGCAGTTGCTCTTCCTCTGTTTGATGCAATAAAGATTTCACAACAGTAAAAAAAATATATATATATTTCCTAGGCATACAGCAAAGGGAGTCTGGATTCTAATAAAGACAGGGAGGTGGGCATTATGCCTAACGTCTTTATTGCAAACCCTTCAGCAGGCATGTAGAACCATTTTTGAACAACGTTTACCAATATGTAACTGAAAAAGTCTTCAAAAGGTCTGGAAACTGCAACTCTCAAGTAGGCTCTCTTCTTGAGTAGTTTTCCTTATCTTATATTTCCACCAATTCAAGTCTCCAACCTCCCACATGTCACTTCCTGTCCATAACACCTCCTGTTCTTTTGGTGATCTTACTGACATGTTCACCTCATCACCCATGAATTCTCTGTCCAAGCAGCAGAACTTTCCCAGGCGCTGGCGACCCATGATCAGAACCTAATCTCTGATGAAACTGCAATGTCACATGGGTCTTTCCCCTTTCGCACCCTTATGGTGTTGGACTGATGTGTCCATCTCATCCGCTTCTTTGCTCTTCCCTCGTAAACAACAAAAAACCTCTGTTGAGGGTGGGATGTAAGCAAGCAATAACATTTTCTGCATCTGACATTGCTATCATGCTACCCGTGAGCCTTACTCATTGCCCACTACTTACATCACCATGGCGGGATAATGCTTGCCTCTGTGCTTTTGATAGAATCTAGACTCTGCACTATAAGCTTGGGTATTCTTTATTCTATGTCAAAACCGGAGCTGAGCATTATGCGTGCTCAAAGCCTCACATTACTGCAGCTGCTACTGTTGAAATCAGCTTAAAGTAAAACATTTTACAGGCAGGGTTGCTTGCCCAATCTGCCAATTTCAAGATGTCCTCCAACCTAGCCCCCACTGAAAAAGCTTTAGAAGCCGTTGTACAAGACATGCCTATCCCTACTTGCTCCATCACCTCGCTATTGCAGGGGAAGAAACTGCTCTAAAAGGCTTCTTATACGCAATGAGCAACTGCTTTATATCCTGTGGACCGAACTCCTTCGTTGCCCTCTCTAATCTTTAATGCACTTCTCAAGCAAAGCATTCTCTTCCACGGGAAGTATGAATAGAACATGACCCTTGAATGTTATTTGGTATGTATCACAATATTAAATGATGCACCTTGTGGGGGAAGAATCTTCCTGATGATTTCCAAAGAACTGACATCTGATACTCTCCTGCATGATACCAAACACAACAGTACAGCTAGATTCCTGGATAGTTGTTTCCATGACAAAAACTAATTCTCAGGGTGCCTGACAAGAAAACCCAGCACCTGTTTAACATCCCATAATGAAGACTAACACAGCGTCCATGGCTTGCATATCTTGATGCCGTTCACAAGCTGTGCAACTGCTGGGTGTTCTCCCACTGGCGACCCTCCCACTTGCTCATGTCCTGCTAAAATGGCCGATAAATGAACTCCTATGGTCCTAAATGCTCTGCCTTCCTCCGACAGAGCTGTCACGATGTCTAGAATTTACACTACAGGGGTAGAAATGGGATGAAAACCTCCCTGTGCACACCAAGCCTCCCATCTCTGCCACAATACACTATAGTCCATGGCTGTTGTAGGAGCCCATGATTCTCTGATGAGCTTAGCAGCCTGCCCTGAAATGCCTAGCAGTCCCCATCGCTGCCCGAAACCTTGCAAGCTAGCAACAGGAGATCCCCTGCCTTTACTAGAGGGTGAACTTTCCCTGCTGGATTTGTCAGTAGATATGGTCGGCTCAGGAACACGTGAGGAAAATCAGAGGAAAATCCCATCAGAACTGGAAACCATGCCTGCGAGGTCCAGGCCAGCACCATGATCAGAACTCTAGCTCCAACCCTGCAGATTTTCAGCAAAGTTCTCGCTATCATAGTGAATGGGGAGAAAGCGTACTTTGCTGCCCTGCTCCACAGAAGTAGAAATACGCCTGTCCACAACGCTTCCGGATCTAACCTCCACCTATAGAACTTGGGTATTTGTGCATTCAATCTGGAGGCAAAAAGGTCTATGTCCAATGGTTCCCATACCTTCTGTATGTTCTCAAACCCTTCCTTGCTCAACTTCCATTTGCTGGAGTCCCGAAGGTACCACTAGTTCCAATCCACCACTGCATTGTCCACTCCTGGGATATACTCCGCCTTGACTGAAATCTTTTTTCCCAGGAATTGGTGCCTAAAGTCCTTCGCCAAATTGACCAGCATTTTTTATCTCGTCCCTGCATGTGGTTGATGTACCTCTGGAAATGTTGTCCATCCTGAGAAGAATACAGCAATTCACCTACCGCCTTAACTGCGAACGACCCTTCTAACAATTATAAGCAGTTGATGTTAAATGATAGTTCCTGCTGGGACCATCTTCCTCTCATCATCAGCAGACCTTACCTGACTCCCCAGCTTGATATGCTTGCATCCGACTCTATATTTGCATAGCTTGTCCTTTCCATGCTTACATGTTCTGTAAAATCAACCCTATCTCCATTTTCCCTTCCTCCTCTAGAGGCCCTATCTGGTAGTACATTAAACCTCCTTGCAAATGCCTGATTTTCATCTTCTGTAATGAGGGGACCTGGGAATACGGCCTGAATGGATGCCCACAGGTTCTATTTTGTTACATCAGCAGTTATATTTTCAATTCGTTTTTTACTCAAATCATTTTTCAATTTCGAATATTACCCACCCCCTTTACTTTACATTCCCTTACCCATCCCCCTATATTTTCAAATGAGTTTTTTAATTGAAAAAGGATCGGCAAATACCCACTGAAAAATAGACTGGCAATGTAACAACGTTGTACCAGCCCACTATCCTGGCCATATTCTAGAGTGATATCTTCTCTTTCCTGAGAGTCAGTTTTGGCTCCTTCTTTATCACTCTCATCTTCTGAGATGGAAGCTCCACCATCGTCTTGTTTGCATCAATCATGAACCCCATGAACTGCACGCACCTGCTCAGCCGCAAATTCGACTTCTCTCTGATGATCAGGAACCTGAGGAGTGATTAATGTGCTCCCCCATTCCACTTGTTTCTGGAGCAGCTCTCTTTCTTGTGCCATAATAAACATGTCTGGGTATTTTATGACCCTCACTCCTTTTTCTCCTATGGTCACTGCCACTGGTCGTTAGGGTTTGGTAAATGTTACAATTTATCATTTAAACACCCAAGGTGCTGAAGATAGCCTAAAATGCAGGCTCCTGAATTGCCGAATTCGCTTTTTCTACTGGAATTGACCTTGCCCTTTCTGTGTACTAGAAATACGTTGCTGACAAATCCCAGAGCCTTTGAGCCCCTTGGCTGTATTGCTCCCTTGAGATTCAGCTGATGGATCTCTAAATCTAATAATGCCTTATCTTCTTGTGATTATCTCATATGTGCCGGTACCGTGGCCTGAGCTGGAGTACTTGTAAACTCCAAGTGGAACCATGATGCCGTCTGTAACACCCAGGCATCCCCTCATGCCTTCTGCCCATTTGCTAAAACAAAGCTGTCCTGCCCCCACAGAGGGATAGTAACTCCCTTCTTTCCACATCTGAGACAAGGTTCTGCCACCTGAAGGAGCCTCTGTGGCCCCTAGTATCCCACTCACTTGAAGAGGGTTGTCTGCTCTCACAATATTGAGCCTTCTGTTCTGAGGTTTTCTCTAGGGCTGTGTACCGACTGACTGATTGACCCCTTCCTCAGCCGGCCCGCCAAAATCTCTGCTGGGGAATATTGTCCTGATGGATGATTGGGTCTTGTCCAAAGCAGCCAATGTACCCACAAATGTGTTCATCGCTTTGGTGAATGCTTCCCTGGATAGCAAAGCCTGCACTTAAGCCTCCTAGTTTGCTGTCGATTTTCAAGAGTAGACTTCTCCTCCTCTCTAAGGATAGCACACAGTTGGTGTTGCCCAAGAGACGCAAGGCCCTCTGTGCCTAATTTGCAGGTTTGAACATCGACCGGTTCTCCTGTGTCTCTTGCCCTCTCTGCTAAGTCCATTATCTTCGTAAGAGGCCTGGTGAGATCCAAAACCTTATCTTGACAACCATTCCAGGCCCTGCCATCACCTTTTCGAACATCTTTGGTTGCTTTTGTTATGAAAGTGATGATCCTCGGATCTAGTTTTGGCATTTTGGCCACCTTACCAGATAGCTCAGGTCCTGGCCTTTTGCAAGGGTGTGTGTAGTCTCTCGACCATGTACTGGGCTACCCTGGTCGAGGGAACTCAGTTGGACGACCAGGGTGCCTAATGTCTTCTGGGTTGAACATACCTTCAATCTCCCCAAAAGTACCTTCTTTTTGGTCCTCTTTGCCCTCTACTCTTCTCCTCTTACTGTTCTTATACCCCTCTTCTGTGGCAAGATTGTCTTCCGACTCCTTTTCTGATGGGTATCTTGACTCTCACTCCTCTGACGAGACCTCAGTTACCCCTGAATTATTCACGCCTGGGCAAGAGGATACGAGGCTGGGCACTACTGACTGTTGCAAGAAAGTTTGTTTTAGCTTGTCTAATGCATCACATGCATCAGGGGGTGGTCTCTTCCCCTCTGCTCTATGATCCGTGGATGGGAGGAGCGTAGAAAAACTTTCCTCTTCCGGGTTTCATTATTCCTCCTTGGTTCAACCTCCTGCAGAAGGTGTCTGGATGATATGCATTCTCCTGGACTAGGTGCTCTGTCTTATTGGGGCTTCTCTTCCCTGGAGGTTTTACCTTTAGAATTTTCCTCCAGAATGGCTTTCAGGACCTCCAGCGTATGTTGTAAGGGTTTCACACCTTGGGCCACTGCATCATAGCCATCCTGGCTGTCCTCCTCACTTCAATCCTCATAGTCCAACTCCTCCATTGTAATATATATTTATTTCTATTCCTGCCCCAAGACTGAACCTCACCGGCTGCTCTGTACATCCGCTTAGGCTTTTTCTATGTTCAGTTCTGAGTGAGAGGTGACGTTTATACAAAGTGTTTCTCAAGAGTGTGTTCCTCGCTTCCATTCGCTTCCATCCTACACTGACAACTGGTCGGCTTGCCTCAGTTACTGCGCTCGCCAGCGTTAATCTTCTTGGCTCTGCCTGTGTATCACAATGTGACGTCTCCTGTGATGTGTTTCCAGTGGGTGGGCCCCACCTGTGGTCTGTAGCAGCACCAATCACGTCCATACATGGTGAGCACCTTGATGTGTGGGCCGGTGCCATGGAGTAGGCGAAGTTCACCTTACAGGCCCATACCGAACACCACTGCTCTCGCTCCATTGCAAAGCCGAAAGCCAGTGATGAACATGCTGCGATGAACCCAAAAGGTTTTTCTGTCTGACTCTTGCACCTTAATTATAGCGCTTAACTTATCCGATTTGCTGCTTTTATAAATCCTGCTACACACAATTATCCCCATTGCTTAAACACTCCATATATACACACTACCTCGAGAGAACAGAACATGGAGCTTATGTTGCTGAAGAGCAGAAAAAGAAGAGGAGGTGTCTCGGACAGGAAGTAACATGTGGGAGGTTGGAGACATGATTGGTGGAAAAAGAAGTTGAGGAAAACTACTCAAGAGGAGAGCCTACTTGGCAGTTGAAGTTTCCAATCCTCTTCGAGTGTTTTCAGGTTCAATGTTGGTTAAAGTTGTTCAAAAATGTTTTTACATGGTTGCTGTAAAGTTTGCAATAAAGAGGTTAAGCATAGTGCTTGCCTCTGGTCTTTAAACAGAACCTGGATAATATGAATTCAATAAAATGTCAAACTCCCACCTCACTTCCTTGTTGAATCATCAAGGTAATGTTTTTTTGTTGCACACTCTCGTTTTTTTTGTAGCATTCCCATCTTCCACATCACTTGAAGGGAGCCATGTGAAAATGCGTTCAATGCAAAACTTTATTTCTAATGACAACATGGCTCTGTCTTTGCTTTCTCATCCTTACTCGCAAATGACACCATGTTAACTTAACGTTCCAATCCAAACTGCAATGTCTGACACAGTATATCTAAACAACTAGGCCTCTACCCTTTACTTTCGTTGGATTAATAAATCATGTAGCTTTTTGCGGAGTACTTTAAAATTCTAAAAGGTATACAATTTATCAAGGGCAACTGCTTGAAAATATTGATCCAATAAAAACAATTTTGATGAGATTTGAAACTATTTTTTTTATTTCAACACACATGTCACCTTCTGGTTATCTGACATCTATCCTGCCTGATGTTTTAAAAGGGCTCAAATATCTCGACAGATGTTTTACTACAGAATTTCTACGCACTCCTCTATGAATTTACAGCTATAGTTAGTCAATCCTAAGAGGCTATGTAATTCACATAAATCTGTGGGGTTCTTCATTTCAGTAGAGCCTCAACCTTCTTCTTCTGAGGATTAAGACCATCTGCTGTGAATGCAAGGCCTAAACCTTTCACATTAATTCTAAATCACTGTGCTTTCTGTAGAGATAACTTCACTCCTGCATTTCTTAGTGGGTCAACACAAGGCGCATCTCTTCCAGATGTTCATCAACAGTTTTACTTTTGATTAATAGGTCATCCAAATAAGCTACATACTCTCTTTCTAAAGGTCAGGCATGGCTTTGTGTAGGAATATATTGAACTAATTTCACTATTAATATACCCAAAGGAAGTTCTGGGCCATGCATACTGCTATCCTCCAAAGGCAAGTTTATATTGGTTTTTAAGGAATACCGAGACAGTCAAATATCCATTAGTTAAATCAAGGGCAGTATATACTTTCGAACCCTCGCTCTGTGCAAGGCCCTGATCAACATAAGGAAGAGGACACAGTGACATGTGTACCCTCTTATGCAATTCTCTTAAGTCTGTACATAGTCTCCATTGTCCATCGGTTTTCAATATTCCTAGTACCGGGCAGTGGACTGGCTGACCTCCTTCCTCACTGACAGTGCCTTCCAAGTTATCCTGGGCTCTTTCTCCTCTCCAACCTCTATCTCCATCTTTTGCATTCCCCAGGGCTCCAACGTTTCCCCCTGGCTCATTAACATCTATCTTGCTCCGCTTGCACACCTAATTTCCACTTTCTCGCCTTACTTCTAGTGTTATACAGATGACACACAACTCTTCTTCAAACTTCCTTCTGTCCTCTCCTTACTTCCTCCATCATTCCTGACTGCCTTTCTGCCGTCCAGTCCTGGTGTACCTCCAATGATCTCTGCCTCAATGCCAGCAAGACTGAGATGCTTCCCATTGGGACTCCTGCTCCCTCTTTCTTCCCTTCACTCTGTCCACCCTCAATGGGCTCTCCCCCTTCTCCTTCATCTGAAGCCAGAAACATTGCAGTCATCTTCGACTCCTCTATTTCCTTCCTCCCTCAAATCCAGGACCTTGCCAAGATGGCCCACCTTCAACTCCACCTCCTCAAAGTAATCCTTCCTTTCCTCACTTTCCCCCAGAGGCTCAATGTCTCCAGAGGTCTGGTTCTCTCCAGGCTGGACTACTGCAACAGCCTCTTTCTCAATCTTCCTTCCTCTCCTCTTTGCCCCCTGCAACTAATCCAGAACAGGACTGCAAGACTTGTCCTTGGCCTAAAGCCCAGGGACCTGTATATCTCCAGCCCTGGAATCCCTCCACTGGTTCCCAGTGGCTGCAAGGATCAAGTTCAAGACCTTCTGCATCGTCCACATGGCTTTCTGGGGCGGGAGCCCTCGCTCTCTCTCGTCCAAAACACCTTCCTTCTTAAGCCCTTCGCTCAGCTACCTCTAACTGTCTGAGTTTCAGACACTTCCCCAGGCAGAGAGTGGGGGGTAGATCTCTCTCCTCTGCAGGTGCTTCCCTCTTGAATGGCCTCACTGCCCCTATCAAACTTAAGCCGGACCACCTTAAATTCTGGAAGCAGCTCAAGGCCTTCCTTTTTCGCCTCTGCTTTCTCTCTCTCTCTCCGCTGCTGACCTACCTTTCTGCTGCACTGACTGGTGACCTGGCTACCCTCAGAGTCTCACTGGGTCCCAGACTCCTCCATGACCAATTGAACCTGCATTGCCTCTGGGTTTACCGTGCAATTAGGGGCTGTTACTGTAACCCTGCAATCCCCTGCCTCCTTGCACTTACCCAGAGCCGCGCTGCCCTGGCTGCACTTACACAGAGAATTCTGCCCTGATTGCATTTCCCCTTTCCCTCTCCCTGGCACTTCTGCCTTCTCCCTCCCACCTGCACTTTGCGTTATCACACTTGCATGATCATAATGACAAAATGCCTAGTAAAATCGTTTGTTTTGTTTTGTACCCCCTTGTCTTGTCGCACCTAAAAACGCTTGTGTAAAGGCACGTTATAAATGACTTATCATATCATATCATATCATTGCTCCATACGGTAGAGTTGACATGCCATGAGACGGGCCATGAACTTGGAACACCATCAATGTAATCTACTTATTGGACGATTCCCATCTCCAGTCACTGCTTGCTCTGTCAACCCAGCACCTATCAATACATTCCCTACTGACTTTCCACTCCCTGACCTCTTTGTCAGAGGCCTCCGCCTGAATAACTGATCTTTGTGCAATATTTGGGTGCTTAGAACTCACTGGGCCTCATTACTGGACCGGCGATAACCCTGCTGGTGATACCGGCGGGTTTCTGCCGGATTCGTAAATAATTACTGGTGCCTGACTTCCCGGTAACACCAGGGGATTACAATCCAGGTGGTCCGGGAAGTCAGGCGCCGGCAATGGGAATGGGGACCACAGAGGCACAGTGCCGGTGCACTGTGCCGGTGCTTCCGTGGCGGTCTGCTTACTGTTGCCGCTGTGCCCACAGGGTCAGACCTGCCAGGCACCGCTGCTCCAGCAAGCAGACCTGTAGTATGCTAGTCCGGAAACAACGGTGCCGGTAAGCTTACCAGCAACGTTGTTTCCAGACCGGCATGCTTGTAATGAAGCCCACTGTCTCTGCTGAGGAAAATCTCCTGGATTTTAAGCAAGGGTTGATGAACACTTTGACTTGCATAACACAATTCAAACAAATGGCAACTGATACTGCTTGGCCCGATTATGCCTTAATGACTATCTTTAGGAGAGGACTTATGGACAAACTAAAGATGTGATCTCCTGAGTTCCACATGCTGCCAATTTAACAGAAATGATCACATTAGTATTACGGTTAGAATATCAGATCCAAGAACGTCATCCTTAGCGGAAAAAATTCCTGCCTTTAAGGTGTTCTGTGGAAAGTAGCAAAAAAGGGCCCAAACCTACTGCAAAGGAGGAACCTATGCAGGTCGAAGCAGGCCGAGGGCCATTGTCAACTGAAGAAAGAAACCACTGAAGATCTCAGCGTCTTTGCATGTACTGTGCCTCTAAAGATCATATGGTTAGGGATTATCTGGTAGCTTCACCTAAGCATTCTGGAAACGTCTCATCTGAATCGTAAAGGGAGCCATGATTCGGGATAGCTCTGCAGGTTCCCAAAATGATATGGTGGTGTTACAGGTCTCACTCTGCATTCAAGATAAATATATAGGGCCTCATTACATGGTAGGCGGTGAACCATGGCGCTATAAGCGCCATGGTTCATGCCGGTAAAATACCGGCACTGCCTTGGTGGAAAGGGGAATTACTGCCCCATTCCAAGGTTGCGGGCCGGTAATTCCCCCTTCCACCATTGCCCTTCCCCATTCCCATTTTTGCCCCATAGGGCTCTATGGGAATGGGGAAGGTGCTAATTACGGTACCACAAATTGCGGTACCGTAATTAGCTCCACTGGTCCCTTTGCGGGTTGGTTTTTAACGCCTGCAAAAAGCAGGCGTTAAATTCCCCAACCCGCAAAGGGACCTCGTAGTAAGGCGGTGAGGATTTACCGGTACCGGTAAAATACCGGTACCGGTAAACCCTTACCGCTTACCGTGAAATGAGGCCCATAACCAGAATACCAGCTCTGCTTGATTGCGGGTGTAGCAGGTCTGTTCATGGATGACGACTGGGCCAGACAACTGGATATTCACAGGATCTCTAAGCCAATGTTGGTGCCCGTCAAAGGTGTTGATGGTACCCCCTATCATCAGGTCCTATTGAAGAGCAAATGGTCGATGTGAACATGGCCATTTCTTCCCATATGGAAAAACTAACTTTTGATCTTATCAAGGCTGCCCATTACCCTCTTATCTTGGGATTGCTATGACTTTGCTTGCACAATCCTTTTATAAATTGGTCAGCCGGGACTTTGTTTTTAGGATCCGAACATTGGGCCTCATTATGAGTTGGCTGGTAAAAATACCAAATTACCGGCATGCCGGTGCAACCTTGTCGTGTTGCACTGCTGCCGGAATCAACGGTTGATTCTGAGTAAGCGGGCACTCACATACCAGCATGCCTGTAACAGTTGCACTGGCATGCCGGTAAGGCCCTCCAAACCCCTGATAGTGGCATCATCCATGCCGCAGGCACAGGCACTGGCATCCTAGATGCTTTAAAGAACGGTACCGTTGATTCCAACATTGTAAATGCCGGCACCGGAAGAGGCGGTACCGGAAGCAACGTCATCGTGCCAGAACGGGAAATGCGCCGGCGGCCATCTTGAAAAACACAATCCATTGCAATCCTTTGCCTACAGGACCTGGATTTGCAAACTGTACCCTGCCAGCAAGAAGCTGTGTTTCTGACACCCTGTTCCAGCATGCGGATCTCGTGTCCTGTCCAGACCTGCGCCGTGCCGCCCAAATAAGGAAGAAAAACATCTGGGAGGAGGTGGCCCAGAAGGTCTCTGCGGTGGGGTCAACCCCACGCAGTGTGAAAGACTCCAGAAAACGGTGGGACGGTCTGCGGCGGCGTGTTCAAAACATCTTGTCAGCAAACTGCAGCCAGGCCAAGGCAACAGGTGGTGGAGCAACATCACCCATAAAGCTTGCACGGTGGGAGGAAACCTGCAGCTCTGTAATTGACATGGAGGCCATAGAGAGAGTCGGGCATTCGGAGAAGGGAGTCCCATCATCAGACAATGACGGTGAAGTGACCCTTAGCGTAATACAAAAGTCACCACACACACCTAATATGCCAAGTATAATGTTGCAGTCCAATTGGCAAGTAGATGAGAGAAAATACATGGCCCATCACCTCCCACTAAAGTCAGCCCTAACTCAAACCCTACATCTCTGCCACGAAAACACACTACAAACCCCACTGACACAAACCACAGGAGTCCACAATTGCAAACACAAGCAACATATTTATTTATTTATTTTATTTTTTATTTTTAAACCACACATCAGCCCTTAGGCATCGTGGCGCTTTTACAGATATTCATTACTGTTACATAGGGAAGAAAGCTACATAAGATTATACATTTTGTTCTTACTTATAGTATATACATAGAAATTGCATTTTCTGTTTGGAATAAAATTTCGTAGGCAGTGTGTAGCTTTGGTGTCTAGGGTGTAGAGTTAGGCTATGTGAATAGCATGGTTTTGAGGGATTTGCGAAAGGAAAGTAGAGAAGGTTCAGCTCTGAGTGCGTTGGGTAGGGCTTTCCAGAGTTTGGGCGCTATGTAGGGGAACGGGGGGTACGCGGAGTTGGTTGGCGTGGTGGCTCCTTTTAGGGCGGGCAGAGATGTTCCTGGATATGGTTTCTGATAGGATGGAGCAGAGAGATTGATGCATTTGTGTGTGAGGGTGAGGATTTTGAAGTTGATCCTTTCTTTAACTGGGAGCCAGTGGGTGTCTCGTCTGGCCTGTGGTATGTGGTCATTTTTGGGGATGTGTAGGGCGGCGCGGAGCGCATTGTTTTGTACTATTTGTAGTCTGTTGATGCTTTTTGTAGAGGTGCCTGCAGGAAGGGCATTGCAGTAGTTAAGTCTTGCTCCTATGGTGACTCTGGCGATGGAGAGGCAGTTTTGGGTGGTTAGAAAGGGTTTTATAGCATATATCAGTTTGGTGGTGAGGGCAGAGGCAGAGGAGATGGCGCTGACCTGTCTTGTCATTGAGAGTGTAGAGTCTAGGTAGACTCCAAGGGTCTTTACTGATGTGGAGACTGATATGTTTGTGTTGTCGATGGTGAACTGGGATTATTTTTGGTTAAGTTTGGAGAGGGTTTCCTTGGGGCCTAAGATGATGATCTCGGTTTTGTCCCCGTTAAGGCAGAGACCATTGATTGCCATCCATGGTTGGATGGTGGCATATATCTGGAAGAGGGCTTCTGCATCTTTGTCATAATCACCAGTCAGGGGGAGGAGGACTTGGGTGTCGTCGGCATAGTTTGTGTAAACTATGCCGAGCGCATCCAGCATGTCAAAGAGAGGTTTGGTGAACAGGTTGTAGAGTGTATGTGCAGTACATGATCCCTGGGGGACTCCACAGTTAATGGTGGTGGGGCTGCATTGGTATGTTCCGAGTACACCTTCATGGCACTTCCTTCTAAGAAGGAGGATATCCAGGAGGAGGCTTTATTCGAGAAGTGGGCTGCGTTTGATAGATGGGATGTGAGGATGGCGTGGTCGACAAGATCAAACGCGGCGGAGAGATCGAGGAGGAGTAGGAGGGCGGGGTTGCCTTTATCCATTATTTTTGTGATTTGGTTCTTTAAATCTAGGAGTGCAGTTTCTGTGCCATGTCCTTTGCGGATGCTTGATTGTCTTCTGCCTAGGATGGCATTGGATTCCAAATAGTGTTGGATTTGGATGCTGTGGGCAGCTTTGTCAAGAATTTTAAGGAGAAAGGGGAAGGTTGTAATCGGGCGGTAATTGTTGGGGCAGGCGTGTACAATCCCAGAGGAGAATGAGGCATTAATGAATGCTGTAATGATGGGGACCAGTGAGTCTGCGCATTCTTTAATGATGGTCGGGGGACAGATGTCTCCTTTACATGTGGAGGGTTTGATGTGTTTGAGGAGGTCTGTGACTTCCGTCTCAGTGACGTTCCTGAATAGGAAGAGAGGGGTTTGATCGATAGGGTTAGGTGGGGAGGGTGGGTGTGAGGTGCCTTGATTGAGAAGGGTTTTGCGTTGTGCTAATATTTTTTCTTGGAGCATCTTGACTTTGTTTATTAGAGCGACCTGAATGTTGGAACACCAGGTTTCGTCTTTGATGATTTCATCAGGGCAGGAGGCAGGAGTGATGAGATCTTTGAAAATCGAGAATATTTCTCTAGATTTGGAGCTGGCTTTGGAGATCCTGTGGTTGAATGATTCTGATTTAGCTAAGAATATGGCTTTTTTATACGAAGATGGGATTCCTCTGAATTCTTTTAGAGAGGATTTATCAAACGTGGATTGCCGTTTTGCTAGAGCTCGGCGTTTACTAGAGCGTAACATAGATAGTTCTTCTGTAAACCATGCATTAGAGTGCATTGATTTTTTTTCTTTTTTTTCTTCTAGGGGTGCTATGGACTTAATGGATTGGGTGAGGGCGTGGGCATAGGTGTTGGCCAAAGAAATGGGATCGTTGGTAAATGGATGTTTAAGTTCAGGGATGTCGAGGAGAGGCGTGAGGTTGATTTTGGTGTGTTTTTTTGAGTTTCTGACTTTGGCCGTTGGGACATATGAGAGCACCTTGCGAGTAGGGATGGTGGGAATAGAGAAATTAATACAGTGGTGGTCTGTCCATGGGAGGGCTGAAATATTAGTAATGGAGGAGGAGCAGTTGTGGTCTGCGATCCAGTCAATGGATTTGCATTTGCAGTGAGTAGCTGTAGTGATTTTATGGTCAAACCCAATGTTAGATAGTTCCTTGGCTGGTGAGGTGGCTGCTTTTTCCTTTGGGTCATGCAGGCCTAGGTTAAAGTCACCTAACAGGATTGTTTTGGTTGAGCTTTTTAGGTTATTCCCTATGGTTTGGAGGAGGTGCTTTTGGAAGTTTGGTGGAGAACCTGGTGGCCTGTAGGTGATAAAGATGTTAATGGTGCAGTTGGGGGAGGGTGTCAATTTGGCAGTGAGGAGATCAGCGTTGTTAGCAGAGTCTAATGGAAAGGGTATCCTTGGAGATGAGGGCTACGCCACCACCTTTGGATGTCTTTCGGTCCTTTCTCAGGATAGTGTAACCTTGAGGGAGAGCAAGGGAGATGGATGGGCCTGATGCTTCATGGAGCCATGTTTCAGAGATGGCTAGTAGGTCAAGATTGTGAGTGGTGATGAGGTCATTGATCTCCAGTGCATGTGCTGGGAGGGAGCGGACGTTAATGAGTGCGCATTTGAGTTCAATGTAGAGCTTTGTTGGAGGTCGATGGGCGTCAGTGCTGGAGTTTGGGCCGGGGTATGTGGTGGGTGGTCGGCTGGGTCTAGGGCTGTGCGCAGTCTAATGGATGTGTGGATGGGAGTTGGGAAACTGGTGGGTAGAATGAAATGAGTGCATAGATGGAGTGGAGTCCGAGAGCTGAGTCTGAGGTTTCTGAGGTACGTAGTAGGTGGAGTGCTGCAGTGAGTAGTATGCGATTTAGTGCAAGCTCTGAGTCTGAGGAGCCTGGGGTGGAGCAAGGTCTGGTCCTTGAGGTTGGTGCTGTGAAGGCTGGGCTGGGTGTTTTGTCTAGGGGTAGAGGTGGCTTGTCTGAGGTCTGGTGATGGTGAAAGTTCTGTGTGCGTGAGAGACATGCCGCTAATTGGCCAGAGTGCGAGTGTGGTGAGCGTGATAGAGAGGAGGGTGAGGTGGAGTGTGGTGCATTGCGGTGGAGGTGCTGGCAGGTGTGGTCCGGAGTGATGCATTAGTGCAAGTATATTGACAGTAGTGTGTCTAATGCTGATCCAACAATAAAGCAGTAAACAATTACAGTATTACAATAAGGATAACAAGGATATTCGAAGCAAGTGTGCATTGCGTGAAGAACAGTTAAGGTATAGTGTAGGCTGAGTAGGCTGCATTGAAATTTAAAGGCCTTCTAATGGAGTAGGCTAATTCGAGCACAAAGAACGTTAACGTAAAAGTTCAAATGCTGGTCACAATTAGGCTGATTCAAAAGCAGACGTAACGAGTGAGTTCAAATGCTGGTCACAATTAGGCTAATTCAAAAGCAAATGTAATTAGTGAGTTCCAATGCTGGTCACAATTAGGCTAATTCAAACACAGGGTTGACGTGTAAGTTCAAATGCTGCCACTGAAAGCTGGCATTATGCTGGAGTGGGCTGCCTCATAGGCGCGGTGAATACTGCATCGAATACTGAGCCATTACAGTAAAATGGGCTGGTTCAAGATACAGAAGGGGTCTAACACATAGTAGATACAGGTAGACCTGATCAAGAATGCCCAGGGTCGTTTAGTTAGGTGGATTGGGCAAGTTTCAGCTAAACAGGACATAGGTTTGACTATTGATTGATTAGATTGTTACCTTAGCTGGTAAAATGTCAATTGCCATCTCGAGTTTGTAAAGTTCCTGAAGTGGAGTATGGCGCTGACGGCTGGTCATGCAATGGTGCTCTGTGTAGGGTGATTGTTGCAGATCGTGGTGGGTGGTGTCAAATAAGTATTGGGCCCCAATGAGTGGGCATAATTGCGTGTCTTGCTGCGTCCCTCCGCGGACAGCCGCAGACAGCCGATCAGCCTTAGAAGCCGGGCCTTTGATGGGCGGGCCTGGCAGCTCTCACCTTCCGGTCCTTCCGGAGACGGAATGTTGGCTTGGGTGGCCAATGGGGTTGCTGCATCTGTTGTGGGAGCGTGTTGGCCTTGTTACTAGGCAACGGGTGAGCAACAAGCGAGGCGGCCATCTTAGTAGGCCTCGTGGACAGCCACGTTAGGATCAGGTGGCAGAATAATGCGTTTATAGATGACACGGCTAGTAAAAGTCGTGAAGGTCGTTAGAAAGTGCAATCTGCACAGATTGGATGGGGGGCTCATCTCATATGCCTTACCTTCGTGGGTTGAGAGATGATTTCAGCTGCGTTGTACAGCAATCTGTGTCTGGATGTGGGGAGGGGGGCTCCTGCCCTCCTTCCTGGTCGGCGTCAAATGGGGAATGAGCTGATGCTGCAGCTGATCAGCCTTAGAAGCCGGCCCTTTGATGTGCATGCACACACACATATACATCACCGTCGAGATGCAGGCCTCACCACTGTGCCATCTCAATGCATGGTGCACAGATCTACACTACCGATTGCACATTTGAGACACAACCAAACAGCACATGGCATGCAGCCCTGAGGCATGGCTATAGCACGCAAGCCACAACACACCTGTAGGCCACCAAACAGACACCATGACATCATGGCTGTACCAGAAGGATGTCCAAACAATACACCCCCCCAACTCCTGTAAGCACCAGGGCTGCCCCTCCAAGATGCACACGACAATGCACATGACTCAAAATGTACTAACATCGATGTATGTAGGATGTACGTTCACCCATGACTGATGCCCTGTCTCTCCGTCCCCCACAGGCACGGAATCAGACAGCGATGCGGAACACACCGCAACTGCCAAAAAAACACCTGCACGCATGAGCAGAGGGGACGATGACGCCATCAGGCTGTCGACGTCAAGGGCTTGCCCAAGGAAAACCACTGCTCCCAAACCACAGCCCACCAGCCAACAGGGCGCACAGGCCGAAGACCAAGTCAGGAGCCCCAGCCCCTACACATTGGTGCCATCAAGGCACGCATGCCAAAAGGCACACTGGCCACAATGGTCACAGCCAGGAAAACTCTGGCCCCCCAGCAGACACCTCATGTGGAGGAGGATGCATCACCAGTGGCCAGTGATGTCGAAGGGCCGCAGTCAACGGCCACGACTGACTTAGGTGAGGCAGCACAATCCGCCCAACATAGCACGGAAGAGGACGAGGAACAGGATGAGGCAGACACAGCCGGCTACTGCATGTCGGAGGACATGCAACACGCACCGACTATGCTGCACACACCACAGTACTCTATGAGACATGGATCTGGTGGACGCAGTTCTGCGGATGAGATGACCGTAAATGAGATCAGCCCTGGAAGAAGTCAGCCACCACCTCCCATGTAACCAGCAGCTGGACCAGCCATACAGGACCTTGAGGGGCAGCTGAGCCGCATGGAGGAGCGCCCGCAGTCCATGCACGACATGGTTAAGCAATACCTTGCAGAGGTGGAAGTCACACACCGGGCCATGCATGAGAACACCCAGACAGTTACCCGTGCAGTCTACCGTGTGGCCAGGCGGGTGCTTGAAGGCATGGCAGCAATGACGCATGCTGTCAACCAGTTGGTCGCCACCATGGCACAACATCATGCTGCACCGGTCGACCCACTACCCCACCCCCTCAACCAGCTCAACACCGGCGAGTTCCACCCAGATGAGCCCGGTGCACAGGTCAATGCGCAATCTGCGCCGGCCAGACGGACAACCCCTCCACCCAAAAGGGGGCGTCAGTAGCCTGACACAGTTGAACTTCA
This sequence comes from Ambystoma mexicanum, assembly GCF_040938575.1. Lineage (NCBI taxonomy): Eukaryota > Metazoa > Chordata > Amphibia > Caudata > Ambystomatidae > Ambystoma > Ambystoma mexicanum. Next base: position 544,447,963 of record NC_090923.1, on the reverse strand, counting down.
AATGGGTGCAGGGGGTGGGGGCATGGGGGATGTTGAGGGGATGGGGGTGGGGGTGTATGGGGATGTTGGGGAGAGGGGTTGGTGTGTGGGGATGTTGGGGGGAGGGGTGGGGGGGTGTGGGTGTGTGGGGATGTTGGGTGGAGGGAGGTGGGGGCTTGGGTGTGTGGGGATGTTGAGGGGAGGGGGGTGGGGGAATGGGTGTGTGGGGATGTTGGGGGGAGGGGCGTGGGGGGCATGGGTGTGTGGGGATGTTGGGGGAGGCGGTTGGGGGGTTGTTTGTTGCACATTGAGGTGTTCTTGTTGTTAGGGAGAATTCTCACTTATGGCTAATTTCCCTTACCTATAGAGTCCCCCAGCAGCTTTGCTGGATTTGAAGGGTTTATTTCGTTTTACCTGCTAAGAGTGAGACTCTTTTTCCCACTCTTAGGCATCTTTGCTATGTGTGTTCTAGGCCATTCTTGTGTTTAATGCCTATGGGATCTTTTCTATCACCCATAGGAACCATCGTTATGCACATGAGTTATACAGCACCCTCTGTGCAGTGACACAGGGGGGTCGTAGCGACCCCCAAACATAGACTCCATAACCTGGGGCTGACTACTGTCTCCCAGGGCATGTAAAGTCCCCATTGACTTTACTAGTAAATCTCTATGAACTAAACCAGTACACCCCATCTTAAAATGGAAGTACTGGAAGGGGTTAATAGTTTTTCCCCTATGTTCATTTTCGAGAGGGTACCTTAAAGTCCCCCTCTACAAAGTTTCTGGCTGGTGGCAGTGGTTACTACCTTTTATATTCGACCGCAAATATTTTCCTATGAGATTTTCCCATTGTTCGAGGCTAATACTTTTACTGACAGCCTCTAACATACCGCCGGTTTATTTTATTATTAACTTTACTCCGGTAGGTTTTATTTGCCAGAACTTTGATATAATTTCTTTCTCGTGTCTTACTCTAAACTCCTAACCCAGGTCAGGGATCCTTTGTTCGTTCTTTGGCGGGCTTCTGCCAAGAAGCCCTCCTTTTGGCGCATCTGAGCCTGGGGTGGGTCTGTTGTTTGGGAGGGGGGAGTAGAACCCCTGGACAGAGTTGCCACAGCAACTCAGGTCGCACACTAACCTGATAGGCTGGAGGGTCTCCCGCCAAGAAGACCACTCCACTGTGTGAGTGACAGCTAGGCTGTATGAATGGGTCTCTTTCTGCATAAAAGCAGGGTCCTGAGGACTGGAAGAGCAAGACGTCGCCACTGGAACTACGGAACCGAAGCGGAGAGAAGCCATAGACATCTTCAGCATCTACATCACTGGTGAAGCCCTGCCGGATCGTCTCACCACTTTTCTTCCACACGACGAGAGGAGATCTTCAGCGAAAGAGCCTCCTTCCCTTACTGGTGGGGTCAACCAGTTCACCTATCGCTTCCTCGGACCTGCCTTGGTCGAATCGACAGTGCCCAGCACTTGGAGACCGGATAGCCAGGCAGCTATCGACCCGGACTGCGATTAAAAGGAGCGTACCTTTTAAACTTTGCTTGGCAACACCGCGGCTGGTTTCATCCCTGGGTAGTGCAGCGACTCGAACCTTCCTCCACGACGAGAGCCTCTCTTCCTCTGTTGGATCCCACGACCTGCAGGATCTACCAGGAACAACCGCCACCGCATGAGCCACTTCACGTTTAAGGTACATTGTTCCGCCAGGCCGCCCTTTTTTCGTGGTAGCCCTAAAGGTGTTTTAAATCCTTTAACTACTTGTGGGGTCGGCCGCCCTCTCTCTTAAAATTGTCTTTCGCTCGTATCTACCTCTTCAATATTTTTCTACTAAAGACTTGACTGCAGCTACAAGAACATTTTTGCTCCTAAGCTCTTGGTCCTGTACCACGGACTCTGGCTCAGGCCTATTGACTCTGGCTGATTTGTTAGATCTGCTCTCACTAGATTGGTTTTTCAGTTTGACTTGTGCTTTCCCCCCCCTTTCGTTGAATTGATAGAGTGCCATTTGTAGTTGGTTTTCACTGTGCCGTTTCGCTCAGTTTTCACTCTACCGCAAACTTGTCTACAATTGAATAGGGAGTTGTTTTTACTTTTCCTTGACTGAATTTTTACTTACTTTACCAATTGTGATCATGTGTGGAAGTGTATACAAATAAATATATATTCTCTTTTTAATACAAAACTTTGGTCAGTGTTTCCTTGCTCCATAGTACTGTACTACCTATTGTGTAAACTCTGAATACTGCTCATCTCCCTCTTGAGATAAGTCTGACTGCTCAGCCACAGCTACCAACTAAATCTTTGTGGTACAGACTGATACCAAAGAGGATTTATTGCTCTAACCTGTAGTCCTAATCTGGTGTAGTGCTCCCTAAGGGAACTGCCCTGGATTCTGCCTAACACCTGTTCACTGTACATAGTTATGAATCATTTAATACACCTGGTGTGCATACGAAAAATACATGACTGGCCATTGTTTCTTGAGTGTGTGTCAATTTATTTCTTAACAGTGCCCAGTGCTCACTGTCCCCCATTCCAAGTGCCTTGTCTAACCCAGTCCATCAAATGTGCAATCAAAGTTTGGCGTACTACACGTCCTTCATTCACATTGTGCTGTGGTCGATATGCATCTTCTCCACCATCATCCTCCTCTTCTTCTGGTGGAATCTGGTCCATGTCAGGGGGCAGGGGTACGTTGCGCCGGATGCACATGTTGTGCAGCATGGCACATGCCAACACTATCTTGCCCACCTTCTCAGCCTTTTATATGAGTGCCCCACCCGACCTGCTGAGGCAGCGGAAACAGGCCTTCAACAGGCCAAAAGTCTGCTCAATCTTAACACGAGTGCGTGCATGTGCACTGTTGTAGTCCTCTTCATGCCTGTTGACTGGTTGCCTGATGGGGGTCAGGAGCCACGGCTTCAGGTGATACCCAGCATCACCTGCACAGGAGCAATGGAAAGTGTATTTGTGAACATTGTTGTCATTCCGTGTGTGCAATGCCTGTACAGTGTTCATGGTCACATGCCACATATTCATCATGACTGCACTTGACATTTCCTCATAGTGATACCCAGGTAAGTGTACTTAGGGATGACCCATGCTTGGGGGGTATGTGTGCCATTCACGTCTAAGGGACCTTTCCATCAGGTGAGGCACTCACACAAATGAGTTGATAATGACCATCATCTGCCGACATCTGATGGGTGTGATACATTTGAAATTTGTACTATACATGTGGAATGCATCATGACATGTTTGCCTGTTGCGCCTCATGATACACTGTGGTTTGCTAATCATGTTCACGGCTACTTGATGTCACCATGTACTTGTCCATCACTGCCTTTCCCCATATGACCAAGGGCAATGGCAATGGTGGTATGGTCCGCCAGTGATGGCAAACATTTCTGTGAGGAGGCTGGGTGTGTACTGGCATGGTGGAGCAGAGGTACTGTGGATGGGTCCTGTGCCACTCACTCATATGTTAGTGGTGGTAACTGATCGGTGATTACATAGGTTTCCTTGCTTGCACCATTGCAATTGTAAGTGTTCCTTAGAGATGCCTCGGCCGGTATACTGGTCTGCGGTGTACCTATGGGGTGGGTGCAGTGACAGAGATTTCCATGTGTGGTAGTTGTATTTGCCCCAGGCATGGCTGCATGTCCCGTGCTGGACTTTGCGGCGCTCATGTATTCCAGGCATTGTGCCTGCAGGTTGGTGCATCGTGGTACCCGTGGTTCATCATGTCCGATGTTGTGCAAGGTGCATGTGCTGGGGTGGGCGCTGTGTTTCTTGCTTGCATTTACGTACAGCTGTGTAGGCATGCGACATCTGCATCCATTGGCCGTGTCGAACATTCTATCGAGGTGATTGGGGTCACAGTTTTGCCACCCAGGTCGCTGTGTCCGCCCCGCCCCCCCAGCAACACCCCTCATACCCCAGCCAGCAGACAGGTTGCCTATGCTTGTGTTCCCCCCCCAGCAATACCCCTCATACCCCAACCAGCAGACAGGTTGTCTATGCTTGTGTCTCCCCCCTGGCAACACCCCTCATACCCCAGCCAGCAGACAGGTTGCCTATGCTTGTATCCCCCCCAGGCAACACCCCTCATACCCCAGCCAGCAGACAGGTTGCATATGCTTGTGTCCCCCCCAGGCAACGCCCTTCATACCCCAGCCAGCAGACAGGTTGCCTATGCTTGTGCCCTTGCCCCAGGCAACGCCCCTCATTGCCCTGTTGTTGGACTTACCCAGCAGCCAGGTACATTGTGCAGCACGTCGCTCCATGTAGCAGGGAAGCGTGGAGTTGTGCAGCACCATGGCATCATCTGTGGATCCCGGGAATCTTGCACAGCAATGCGTGATTAATTGCCTTGCATCACACACCATCTGGACATTCAGGGAATGGTAGAGCTTCCTGTTGCGGTACACTACCTCCTCAGCATGCTGGACTACCATCTCCACATGGGTGCAGTCGATGGCACCAATTACGTTAGGCATGCCTGCCAGTGCATAGAATGCTATTTTGGTATCCTTCACCTCCTCCACAGTCCGTGGTAAATATATGTGGTCCCTTCCGTGTTTCAGGAGGGCATCTAGCACCCTGTTGAGCACATGGGAGAAACATGGTTGTGAGATGCCATGCAGCTGCCCCACAGTGTGCTGGTAGGTGCCTGTGGCAAGGAAGTGCAGCACAGACACTACCTTCAGCAAAGGGGGGATGCCTGTCCAGATGTTGATGAGGCTTACCAGGTCATGGATGAGGTCCACTATTGTGCATATGGTGTCCCTGTCCAGACGGTACAGGGTGTGGATCTGTGCAGGGGTTAGGTCAAATTTGACTGGCCCTTAGGCGAGGTATTGGTGGCTGCCTGCGGGGTACAACTGCCTGTCCTGGTGATATGTGCTAGCCCTGTCTCACCCTCCTTCTCCTCCTGCGACTCCACTGCATTCCCTGGTTCAATGCCTGCTGGAGTAGTAGCAGTGGAGGCATGTCCTCCAGCCCCAGTATTGCAACTGCTTATGGTAGCATTTTGTCTTTGGAAGGGGTGTGGTGTGTCGGTGTGCTCCTTTTGTGCTGTGCCAGACTCCATTGCCTCCACCTGTGCTGATTGTGTGCACCTGTGGCAGGTTTCAACACAACAGATTGCTATTAACAGCTGCCCCGCGATGCCGGTGTTAACGGCATCATGGTACCCATTCTTACCGGCATCTGGATGCCGGTAAGTGCATGTCTGTGATCCTCATAATATGCACTTACTTACGGCATGCCGGTGTTACTGAAACGGCTGCTGCATGCCTGTGCCCATTCCGGGTAGGTGCTACCTGGTCACAACAGGTCCCTGCAGATGCCGGCAGCACCGGCATTGCGGGTCGGAATGCACCGGTCCTGTTAGCGATGCCGGTATTCCCTTAACGGTATCGTTATTACCGGACCGCCAACCTTGTAATGAAGCCCATTGTCTTTTAAACTGTCTCACCCATGGTTCCATTGGACTCCATACTCCTTCTACTGTTACGACTGGTACTGCCAATACCAGTGATATTGAGATGGTACATCTTGTACCAGAACTCTAATGGGAGTACTCTGAAGGTTTTTCCATCAATGATTACAATCACCTGCCCCCTCATATAGGAGATGACTGTGCCATTCACCTAATATCAGACACCCTGGTTCCGTTCGGCAGAATGTACACATTATCAGAGCCGGAGAAGGAGGCCTTAAGGGAGTTCCTAGAGACCAAACTGCCCGATGGATTAATACTTGAGTCAAAGTCATCAGCGGGATCCTCTTTGTTTTTTATTCCAAAAAATTACACTAAAGAACTCCGGCCCTGGATTGGTCACATAGGACTCAATAAAATAATGTTCAAAGACAAATGTCCCCTTCCCTTGATGCTTGATATTTTGGAAGTCAGGGGAGCCAGAGTTACCACAAAATTGGATTTGTGGGAGCTCACCATCTGATCCGGATTAGTAGTGGTGATGAATGGAAGACATCATCCCAAACTCCTTTGGGCCACTACGAATACTGTGTGATGGACCATGTATTCTCTGATATATTTCTTCATTCAGTAGTAGTATATCTGGATGATAATTTGTGTTTTTCATATACCATGGACCATCATCATCTCTATGTTTCAGAGGTTTTGAGACGTTTGAAGGAAAGCCACCTTTTTGCCCAATATGAAAAGTGTGCCTTTCATCAGACCAAGAACACGTATTTAGGCTTTGTTCTGTCAACTGAAGGAACATCTATGGATCCCGCTAAAGTTTCTGCTGTCTTACAATGGAAATCCCCCACCTCTGTAAAGGAAATACAGAGATTCCCTGGTTTCTCGAATTTCTATCAGCAATTCATTCTCCAATTCTCTTTGCTGATACAGCCCCTGACTGAACAACTCAAGAAGGGGAGGAAATTTGAGTGGACCGAGGTCGCTGACATGGCTTTTCAAGCCCTTAAAGAAGCATTTACCGCTGCGCTCATACTAAAGATGCCTGACCAAGGACGCCCGTTTATTTTAGAAACTGATGCCTCTAATGCAGCAATAGGTGATGTGTTAAAGCAAAGATGTGAGGACGCATTCGAGCACCCCATAGTTTACATGTCCAAAACCTTAACCATTTCTGAATGAAACTATACTGTACTGGAAGAATTATTGTTGGCCATAAAAAGAGCCTGCCAAGAATGGCATCACCTCTTTTTGGGATCCAAGCATCAGATTAAAGTGTGCATTGATCATCGCAATCTAACAGTACTGCAACAGATTGAATGCCAACAGAGCCGTCAGGCCCGATGGGCTTATTTCTTTTCCTCAGATGACATTAGTTTCACTTTTCTCCCAGGTAATTGCAACCACTTGGCTGACACTCTTTCGCGACCAGGGACAGGAAAGGACATTGAAGCTGAAAAGATGCTTCCAAAGGCAACATTTCTCTTTTCTATCACAGATCTTTTGTAATCGGTCCGACATCACAGTGTGATTGACCTTCCCTCCAGACAGGAGGATCTAAAAAAATATGAATTACAAAGCGAGCAGCATCTTCTGTTTCATGGAATCCAGTTGTACATACCTACTCCTGCATTGCGACAAGAGGTGTTGCGCATGTGTCATGACTTTAAGACTGCAGGACATCGAGGACAATGGGTTACAATGGGCTTAGTAAACCGATTTAAACCTGCAGCACGATGAGGACTTTGTGTCTCTTCTCTCTCTCTCAATGAAGGTACTGATGCTTGTGTTTTCCTGGGATGCTTTATTCTGTCCTTTCCCCTTGTTACCTTGTTTCCTGCTGCTTACTCCCTCATCTTTTTTTCTTTACTTATCTACCTGTGCCTGCCGATTGCTCCGTTTTCTGCCCTGACTCTTCTCCATGTCTGATGAGATCATTCCTGTTTGCTGTGTCTACCAGCTATTCCTCTTTCTCTCACCATTCCAGCTTGCCGCTGTGCCTCTCCATCGTCTCGCCAGTCAAGACCATTGTCGTTCTGTTCAAAACCCCACAAAGGGTTTTATGCCCCAGAGGGTTTCCCTTTGCTAAACCCGCTGGCTGCATGGACCCTGTAATTTAATCAGGCGTCCGGATGTTTTTTTGGCTACAGCACTTTCTGCGATTTTAAGTCTGATGATGATCAGGTCAGTGCTTGCTTTTCTTCCTGTATTGTGATACATCATCTGCATTTCAGAGTGCTACTCCGATGCTAGGAAAGATGTCCCTGACATCCTAAGAGCCCATTCCACCAGAGGAGTGGCAACCACTTCGGCTGTTCAAAGAGGTGTACCAGTGCAGGACATTTGTAATGCCACAACTTGGTCCTCACTATACACTTTCTCGAAGCATTACTGCTTGGACGCTCTTTCGGGACAGGATGCTCGATTTGGAAATCGTGGTTCTGAACAAAATCAATCTATAATCAGAACATTAAACAAAATTCCAATTGTCCCTCATCCATCTACAAAACTGCTATGGGAGTCTATCAAGGATGAGGAATCCGTGGGAGGACACAATCTATTAGCAGAACAAATTACTTACCCCATGTGATGATCTTTCTACTGGATGTTCCCCCCATGGATTCCTCATCACCTTCCCAGCCTACTTCTCTGACTGTGGGTGAATGTTTAATACACTTCTCTCATTCAACGGTTCCATGTCATTTCAACGAAGTAAATTACTTTGATGCAGTTTACTTCATTGAAATTACTTCGAAAAAACCCTTTGAATTTTTGTTTGGGGGTCCCTCTTCCCCTCCACTTCCGCCCCCACACCAAACCCCTCCCCACCCCACTTTTTCCCCTTACCCCACAAACATATGTACATTTCGAATTGATTTCGTAGTAATTCCACAAAGTAAATTACATCGAAGTAATTTGCTGAGTGGAAACCACAGGATACACTTTCAACGCCCATGCAGGTTATTAATCCTCAAGTCGGTTCTACAGAAAGAGGGAAAAACTAGAACTGAAGCAACGGCCTCAGCGCATGCCAATTATATTCTCAACGACGTCACCCACGGGTGCAGGAATTCTAACCGTCGAGGGACATCGATTCAATGTCGCACAGCGCCCTCTGCTGTCAAAAAGAATACTCGAGACTGAAAAGCGGGATATAGATGTATCAAAGAAGAGGAACATCTAGTAGAAAGAACATTACCAGGGGTAAATATTTTATTTGTTTAAACCAAAAGTTAAATGCTCTGAGAATATCAGAGGGTGTATGGGAGAGGGACTCACAAGCTAATGGGACCAGGGTTCAGCAATGAGGGAGTGGAGAATGCTAAAGAATAATCACTCATAAACTCTGTAGAGGAGCAGATTGTTAATGCATGAAGTTCAGCATGGACAGCAGTAGCATTACTAGTAGGGGCAGGTGTGAAGGAGCTGATTCCTGAGTGTGAAAGTATTCACTGATTCTGGAACGAAGTTCAGCATGGACAGCAGTAGCATTACTAGTAGGGGCAGGTGTGAAGGACCTGATTCCTGAGTGTGAAAGTATTCACTGATTCTGGAACGAAGTTCAGCATGGACAGCAGTAGCATTACTAGCAGGGGCAGGTGTGAAGGACCTGATTCCTGAGTGTGAAAGTATTCACTGATTCTGGAACGAAGTTCAGCATGGACAGCAGTAGCATTACTAGCAGGGGCAGGTGTGAAGGACCTGATTCCTGAGTGTGAAAGTATTCACTGATTCTGGAAGAACGTATAAGTTGGGCTGTTTGTACACCACCACTGGAAGAACTAATTTCACCCTGTATGTTAGTCTGTTGGATATCACACGGGGGTGATAAGGGGAATAACAGGGGATGTTGTTTTTCCGAGCTTCGGTAAGGACATCTGCTCTACTTAAATTGATGTATTGATGTAAGTGGTATGTTAATCGGTCCTCGAGCGTCTTCCTTTATAAATAGCTTAACTAATTGTTGTTTTGTAGGACATGCACATGTTGTTTCATTTAAAGTTCACATGATAGGTACATTATGTCACAAGTAAAAGGAAAATATTCCGTTTAAGCCATTTTAGTGCTAATAGCAATCAACAAATATGTTGGTCTTTCAACAGATATGTTGTGATTTCTAATAAATATTCTGATTTTCAGTGTCATTGGATCTCTCTTCTTTTATGATGACATTGAATTAGCAGGAGGCTTTCCAGTTTGGATCTGTAATGGCACACAATATATATTTCCATTACTTTAATGCATCTAAAAGCACGTGGCATTGTATTTTCAGCTTAAATGTTTCTGTACAATGGGGACAACTGCAAATTTCATTGTATTTACTGTTCTTCTTAATGCCAGTGCACTCTACTTCCTTGAGATTATAACTCTCAATATGTATGCTGCAAACATTTTGGACCATTTCTTTAAAAGGATTTTATAAAATTGACTCAAATGTTGGGGTGGTGGTACTGGAATCCTCTACCATTCTGCCTGGACCTCTCCTCATCCTCCTTCTAGCCTTCCCTCTTTTCCCGTCAGCTGAGTTTTATTTCTCTTCTTTTTCTAAAACTTTCCCTGTCTCCTTTTTGATTATCCACAGACCACCTGGACCATCCGCTGACGTGCTTGACCATCTTGACTCTCTACTATCTTTTCTTCTTCCCTCCTCTACCACCATTCTTCATCTTGCAACATTAACCTCGCTCTTCTTAAGGCCTCTTCTCAATCTCCTCTTTTATCTCTCTTTGAGTCTTATCATCTAAACTGTCTCTCTTTCCCCCTTTCTCACCGATCTGGATCATGCCTTAATCTAATCTTTTGCTCTCTCTCCTCTTCTGCAATCATCACTGCTTACCATATTAATTAATTGGACCGCTTTCTCCCTTCAATCTTTTTTCTTTTCCTTCGTCCTCTTTTACCCCTCCATTAACCGCTACCTACAATCGCTGTCATCTTTGATCCTTTAATTCTCCTTCTTTTTTCTCCTCCCTTCATTCCTCCCTTCCTTTTTTGCTCCTCTCTCGTGATCACGCAGTAACCTCTTTTCACACTTCCCTTCTGCCCACTCTCGATTCTATTGATCCGTCCCACTCCTTCACCTCCATCTCGTAGACCCCCTCAGCCTTGGCTCACCCCTGCTTTCTCCTCTCGTCCCTCATCTCCTCACAATTTTTCGCTCCACCTTTACGCTGATGATACTCAAATCTTGTTCTCCTTTTCCTCCCTTTCTGACTCACTTCATTCAATGGGTTCTAACTGCCTCTCTGCTGTACCATCCATTTATTTATTTATTGCATTTGTTTACAGCGCCCAAACCCGTAAGTATCACATCACATCGCTGATAAAGAACACAGGTAGAAATATGGCACATAAACATGATAGCAAATGCTGCATATAGTCAGGTACGGTCCAGGGGGATACCTGAATTCATATGGAGGAAGTGGAGGTCCCCTCACTTCCTCCACCTTAAACCCTCTAACACCAAGGTTCTTTTCTTTCCTGTGTGTTCTATTCCTCCTCCCGTCCCTTCGCCCTCCCTCTCCCCCAGCCCCTCGTCTCTTCCGTTCTCTCCATCTGCCCGTAACCTCGGTGTGCGATCTTGCCGTTATGCCTTATTCGATATGCGCGGCGCGTTCCCCTTTCTTTTTACGCCTCTGAACTTCTCATTACCACACTTGTCTTCTCCCACATAGACTACTGCTCAGTCCTTCTCCTCGGTCTTCCTGCCTCTCATCTTGCTCTCCTCTGTTCTGTTTATAACTCATCTATTTGTCTCCTATTCTATCTTCACCCTGCTCCTCCGCCTCTTCTTCCCCGCTTTCTATATCTCTTATGCCATTTGACTCTCGTATTCTTTTTCACTTTCTCTCAATTGTCTTTAAAGGTATCCATGGTCTCGCTCTTCTCTATCTTTCCTCACTAATATTACTCTACTCTCCCCCTGCTCGTTGTGCTCACCAAAACCAGTTTCTATTCTCTGTCCCTCATCCTCTCTGCTCCTCCTCATGTTTCTGTTCCTTTGCTTTACTTGATAGAATTCTCTTCCGCTCTCTATCTGTTCTTCACCTTCTTTACGCATTTTCCAAGCAACCTTCAAAACTTCTCTGCTATCTGTTCTCTACCACAACTGATTGTATTCTCCCTCCATTGCCTGCTGATCATTCAATGTATAGTGGTGTTTGATTGTACCATTTTTGAGAAATAATTGTTCAGCGCTTTGCCGAAATTGATATAGAAATCAAATGGTATACAACCACAAAATACAATTGTGCTGCAAATCAGGAAGACCCTTACAAATGCAAGTGATAAAAATGGTGAATACATGATAATGCCCCATTGCTGTTATTCGCCTGCATTTTAACATGTGTCCCTCCGTTTCTTTTTTAGAGAGGCCCGGGGAATGTCCGAAGCCCGTTAACATGATGTTGGAGCTCTGCTCCGAGTTCTGCACCTTTGACACGGACTGCCCTGAAGGCAAGAAGTGCTGCAAAACAGGCTGCAACGGACTGTCCTGCAAATATCCCAACGGTAATAGAATTCCCCCAGATGAAGCTGCGCAGCATATGCACTCCCAACAGACACAGTACAATTATAGTCCACCTTACGTGGGACCAGTGTATATCAAAAGGACACAGACATAGAGTGTTGTTTAGTGATTAAAGCACAGCATTCGGACCCAAGCCTCTCACATTCAAACCCAGCAGCCAAGTCACAGGCTTTGGAGAATGTTTCTTATTTCTTACTTTACCACTTGGTAATCTCTTGAACTTGCCTTGTGCTGACAGTAGGTGCTCTGTAGATATAATACCACACTTGGGACTAAAGACAAACAATTCCACCAGCCGGTTATCTGGTGCAGTCTCTATGCATGCTGAAATCGATTCCAGGATGTTCTATTCTGTAATCGAACCTTTTACCCATTGAGAAACCTAAGTCTATAGAGTAACCTACTCTTTTTAGGAAATCTAAAGTAGTTAAAAGAAAAAATGTCACCCTACAGGTGTACAATCCTTCTACAGCTCAATGAGAAGCCCCAGCTTCTGAGATCCTGAATGGGAAGTCCTTGTAATGGCAAACACCAGCCCCTTACAGGAACAGTAGCTGCTGACTTCTCACTTTTCTCATGTCCCAGTTAGCTGAAATGGCCAGCTCAAATCAGATTTTCTATGACCTAGTATATGTTGACATTCGTGCAGTATTTGAAACCATATCATATTACAAGCTCATAAATTACATTGCCAATGTGGGCCCCCAGTATATGGATACATGTACATTCTTACATATTTAATCACAAGTGGTTAACTATAAATGGACTAACTTCAGATTGGGGCACATTACAAGTGCAGTGCCTGCACAGTGAAGACAGCAACCTAGCTTATTTAATAAATGTGTGAATACATTGAATAGAGAACCCATAACCTCGAAGCATAGAGCTGCTGTTGACATAAATCAGGGCACTGATTTATCATTAAAGTATCTGAAATAACCAGGCACATTTCTGGAGGGAGACTAAAAAGGTAGACCAGTGCAAATGGTGATTGGTTTAGCTGTAAAGCCGTGCAATTCAAGCTTGGGTCACAGATTCACTGACCCTGGATTTCTTAGCATTCCAAAAACCAAGAACCTCATTACGAGTCGGTTGGTCCGGAAATAAGGTGCCGGTAACAACGTAGCAGCACCTTTTCCGGACCGGCCCACTACAAGTTTACCGGTAGGGGCTCTGATCTACCGGCAGGCCACATCAGGCCCTTAACGGCAGATAAATGCCTGAATCACCGGCACCGTTAATAACATTAATACCGGGCAAACACCATCCCATGGAGTCCATTGTGGAATGGGGAGTTACCGGCGTCTCTGCTATCCGTAATATCTCAGTAACACCGGGATATCAAGTGGCAGAGACGATACAGTAATTCCACGGTATCCCACTGAAATTTACAGGCAGCATACCGGGGAAGTCATAATCAGCCCCTTGTGTGTAAAAGCCTTTTCTTGGCGCTAAACTGTGGAACTGTCTTCCCCATCTCACAATGCACCTGAACTTACCTTGTTAGTTTCAGAAAGGACTTTAAAACCTACATTTTCCGAATGTAAATCATCAGCTCTGAATCCTGTCTCTTGTACTGGGGGACTGTCTTTGCTCTCTGAGGCCACCAGTGACATGCATCGCTTAACAAGAATGGAAGATAAATCAATAAGTGCAGAATGGGTATCAGACCCATGGGTTGTGGGAACTGTGAGGGGGGGAGTGGGCGATGTGTGATTCCGGACAACTCGCTGCATTTGAGCAGACAATGTGCCTCAATACAAGTACGGTGGGTGAAGCAAAAAGTGAAGGTAAATTTGTGGTCATTCTGTTACTGCTACTTCACAGCCACACACTCGCACAACCATACTACTAGTTTGGGCAGTAAGGTGGAAGATGTACCTCTACCCTACTGCAAAAATCATCAGAATGACTGCATCAGATTATGGCTCACAGTCCTTCTGGGTCATTCCCCATGAAGTCCTCTGGATGCCAAAAATGGGGACTAATACCACTGCCACCACTCGTACTCCCGAGTAGACTGAATGGCAGCAAAGGTAATGGATATTTAGGTGGTAAATTGGCAGATTAACAGCCAATTTACCACAAAACTCCTAATGAGGCCAATGTGATTTAGTTAAAAAAAAAAATCAAGTGTAGTATTTGTCAGTACTTGAAGAGTCACATCCAGCACTAATGCAAACACTTTGGGGCTGATTCATGGAGTACTTTGCGGGGAAAATCTGGACTTTGCCGACTATTCAGTGCGCAACCGCACCCTTCGTCAATGCAGAAAAAATCTGTACACTGCGGGGCTTCGTGAGCTGCTCCTGGCTGCCATTTTAGCTGAAAAAACTAGCACTGTCCAAATGTGCTATTTGTCTACCAGCTTCAAACAAGAAACACGTTGCATTTGGCCTCCATAGAGCCGGACTATGGCAGGCTCCATCATGAAATGCCACACATCAACAATATGGAAACTGAAGCAAAAATCCTATTTTCCTGTAACCACCTTTTCGCCTTGCATTTCCCGTTGCAGCTCCTGCTAGTTCTCTGTGCTCCACTCCCCACTACCACATCTCCCACCTGCACTTTCTTGGTATCCTTTCCCTGCACCCTCATCCCTGCAGTTTGCTACCCGGGCACTGGGCTGCTGCAGGCAAATCTTCTATATATTCTGCATCTCCTGTCAGGATTTTAAATGTAAGTGGGCAGCGGCGGCAACATGAAAGACATGCCTCGCCGTATCTCCTTGTCGTTGGGGCTCCCCTTTCCCAATTTCCACGCTCCTAGTCCTGTAGACCACGTGTGAGCCATAATGTGTTTTGCGGCTACCTTAGACTTGAGCAGGCACAGCGAGGGCTGTGTGGAGCTTGGGTGTAATGCTGGGAGTGGACGTCCTTTACTGCCCCCTCTGCACAGTCCCCTGCTGTCTTCCCTTTTGCCAGTGCAGGGGACCAGTCGGCTCCTAGGGAGCCAGTCCTTCCTTTGGCAGTGTGCTGAGATCATTGGAAGAATTATTGAAATGCAGTTGCCTATGATGCCATTGAACTTGGACAGAGGAAACCCTTGATGTGGCGTGATTTGGGTCCCAAGGACCAAATACATTTCTGTGAGGTCCATCCCCTCAATGCAGCTGTCCTGCGCTCTGGCGATATGAACACGTGTCGTTGCGATAACGCAGCTTGATAACTACTACCCAACTAAAGCCAGTCACCATTAATAGATTCAGTTTCTACTCAAGAAGACACGGGGTGGACGCACTTTGCGCCTATCTTGCATGTTTGGCACAGGAATTGGTCTGGATGAACTCATAAGGGCACAAATAATATTTCACATCAACAATGCCACAGTGCACGAGTGATTTTGGATGTGCAGTGATCCCACTCTGAAAGAAACAATGGGCCTCATTCTGAGTTCACCGGTATCCTGTCGGCAGAGCTGCCAGGATATCGGCAAATGTAGTTACCGTTTCCGGCACTCGGTCCGGCGCCTTCAGAGTGCCGGAATAACGGTGTAAATCCCCAGGGCATTTGCCCTAATTGCTGGCACCGCCAATGCTGGTGCCGGTAAGGAGGCTTTTATTGCCGGTAGGGCACCTGGCTTACCTCCAGCTGGAGGTAAGCCAGGTGCTCCACTGTCAAACCCTTAGTCAGGTGTACTGGTAAAGTGCTGATATCCAAGAATACCAGCACTTTTTTACCAGACCACCCGAATGAGGACCAAATGGCTCTTGCCAAAAAGGTGGACAATTCTGAATGATGTGTGAAAACAGTCAAGGAGAAGAAGAAGGTGTCTTCAAAAGAAAACAATTCTCAGTCAGTCAATACCATCAGGCAAGCAGCCGACAAGGTGGACGAAAGAGAAAAGGACACCAGAAGGGCATTGGGCGATAGGAAAGAAATATAAATAGAATTGAAGAAGAAATCCTATGAGATGGAGAAGATTACATGTTTCTGCTGTGGCATATCAAGGCATTATGCAAATTCTCGTGTATGGCCCACCACCAATCAGAAGTGTGCGAACTGTGGTTTTAAGGGAAACCTTGTAACATTGTGCTGTCAAAAGAAAAAGCTCAGATGCAGAACAAGTATGGAGCCTGAAAGACCTACCTCCTCCTCCTTCAACTACCTAAGATATACTCATGGATGGATATTGGATCAACATGATGGTAGACAGCTGCTCTCCATACTCCATCATAACACATGAAAAGTGGGAAGAGTTGCAAAGCAAGGGGTGGGTAGGGAAGCTCAAGAAGTTAGATAATAGAAAGCCTGGTGGCTTTGAGGGCTCAAAGATAAAGGTCAGGTGCTTCCACCTTGTTTTGGTTGAATTTATGGTCAGGTGTGTACAAGTTAAGGTGCCCCTAACCAGGAGAATGCAGTTCGAACCTAACAGCCCAGCACAGGCCCCAGGAGTCACCCATTTGGCTGTAAGCGAGCAAGACAAATTACTGGAAGTGTTCTGTGTAAATATTAGAAAACTCAAGGGGTACACACACAAAATGTCTCAGACAAGGGGCCTCTCCCATTAGCCACAAACTGATGGGTATCCCTTTATCAATCACAGGTAAGGTAGGCGAGGAACTGCACCTTTTGGTGAACCAGGGCATAATCAAACCCATTGAATACGCCAAATGGTGTTGTCCATTGTGGAAGCACAGAAGAAGAATGGGGAGTTGTGAGTTTTTGTGGACTTGCAAGACTTAAAAATATTGTTGAAGGCAAATTTCCCATGCCCGGTATATCAGAGATGCTCCATTGTGTATTTGGGGCCAACCTCTTATCCTCACTCAAACTGTCCACAGCTTACCGTCCGATTCCCCTGATGGAAGACAGCAAACACCCAACAATGTTGATGGAGACATGTGGGGTCAATGTCTGCCAGGATGATATTTTAATTTATATTAAGGACAGGCAGGAGCATGATTCCTGGCTCCACAAAGTACACAAGCATATTAGTGAAAAGGCAATAAAATTGAGAAAGTTCAGAGTACCAGAGTTGAGGCTAATGAAGGGTGTGAGCATGTCAGTGAATCGGTTACGAATGGAATTTGTATTGCACCTAGCCCCTGCAGGTTTTCCACACAGGCTCACTCTAGTATGAAGGTAGATGCCCTCAGCAGAGGTTTGGGCGCAGTGTTGTCCCAGGTAGGTATAATAGATTCCTATGCCATGACACCAGAACTGGAAAGGGAGCTATTGGTGTGAATTTGGGATGTAGAGTTTTCGAAAATATATTTGGGGGAGGCCTGTTACAATGTCCACAGATTATAAATCGCTAAACGATATACTAACTGTACAGGGGTTTTCTAGGTCTAGCCCTAGGAATGCCCATTTTTCCTTCAGATGTTTGGATAACAACTATCAAATAGAGTGCATACTTGGCTCTCATAACTGAATTGTAGACTGTCATTAATGATTCTCCTGAAGGCAGGACAGAAGCCTCGTGGGCTGCAACATCCCCTAAACACAGTTGGACGCTGCAGGAGCAGCAATTCCATTACCAGATTGAAGGTCAGCCTGATGGATTTTTATAACGCTGAATTTACAAAAAGCATGATGCGAGCGCTCCAAACTCGCTAATTTTTGCTTGAAGATGTCCTACCAGTTTACCTTGATGCGCAAATGTGGGGCATGCTTTACAAAGGTGTACAACCTTTGCTGAAGGCACTTGGCTAATTATATCTGATTTTTGAGATTCTCTTTAAAAATGGCCGCCGCATCCTCGTGTTGAGGATTCCACCCTTTGCCTAGCCAGCTGCCTCCCTGATTGGGTAGCCCTTGCACTGAAGATCCAATCCCAGGCACTGGGAGGCAGAAGCCGACCCCCTCATTCAGAGCCTCTCAGTAAGGCCCCTGTCTGTGCCTGTCCGGGCCTTGGAGGACTCAGAGGGCCCCCTCTTTGTTGTACCCCCACATCGCATCATGAAACAACCACCAAGCATGCAGCCCGTTACTCCACGAACCTGGGCCTCTGGAACTTTGTGTCATGGCTTGACACTGTTATCGCTTTTGTCCCCTAACGTAAACATCTGTTGAACCAAGGTGTACCTATGCCACTCTGCCTTCCCTGCCTTACTTAGTCCTTTTTTTAATGCATTGCTGTGCTTCTGGTGTAATTCGAATCCTGGCATGTTTTTTAACATCTCTGCACCCCATTCCGCACTACATTCTGAGTTTCTGGTGTAATTTGCATCCTGGTATGTTTTTTAACATCGCTGCACCCCATTTTGCATTGCATTCTGTGTTTATGGTGCAATCCGAATCCTGGTATGTTTTTTTAACATCTCTGCACCCCATTTTGTATTGCATTCTGTGCTTCTGGTGTCATTGGAATCCTGGCGTGTTTTTATAACATCTCTGCACCCCATTTTGCACTGCATTCTGAGTTTCTGGTGTAGTTTGCATCCTGGTATGTTTTTTAACATCTCTGCACCCCATTTTGCATTGCATACTATGTTTCTGGTGTAATTTGCATCCTGGTGTGTTCTTTAACATCTCGGCACCCCATTTTCGGTACTAAAGTGCACCCTTTGCATCTGTTTTCCTGTTTCCGTTGGCTACTAGGCCACCTGGTGAGTTTTTGCTTGTACTGTGCTGTGCAGCCCCTCCTCTATCTTCCGCCTATCCTCTGCCGCTTTTCTAACTGCTATACTACCACCTATCCTCCCTCTCTCAGGAAGTCTGGAAGGAAAAAGCTTACAAAAGACACCTTGACCACTACCCCTGGCCTACCTATCGCAGACACCTATGTCAGTGTCACTTCCAGACAGATTTTCACTGATATCCTCTTTTCTGTCCCCTCTACAGATCTATGGACTCCTCACTGTATCTCTACTCTCTCTCCTTTCACATTTTCACCCATTAATGGTTGGTGGGACTAGATGGAAAGTACTCTTGGTGGGCTTCTCATCATCCAGGTGTATCATTAATGTCTATCACAATGGCTCAGGGTCCTCAACCCAGCTTCTTCCTCTTGGACTGGTGCTTGCCGTCCCTCGTCAACTTCCTTCCCAATCCTGCTACTCCTTCTTCCACTCTCTCTGCCCCCCTCCTTCGACTGGTGTGCCATGCTCCTGTACCCCTCCTCGGAAAACCTTCAAAGGCAGTGACCTCTTGCATCTAGTCACACTTATTGCTTGCTCTGCTATCAAGCACTCTGCTGACATCTGCCTCCTCCTTGCAGACCTTGACTTTGATATCCTCGCTCTTACCGAGACATGGTTCAATACCAGCTCAGTCACTGCTTTTGACTCGCTTCCTCCTGATGGCTATAAGATCATCTCCATGCCACGCCCTAACTGCGCTGGCGGTGGCATTGCCCAGATCTTGCCTGAGTGGTCCCTTCTTCCCTCATAACCATGCAGCCTTACTCTTCCTTTGAGAGCCCGGTTTGCAAACTGGTCATCTCTCCAAATTCCCCCCTGACTATTGCCACTATCTACAGGCCACCTGGCGCTACCACCCTTTTCCTCTCTGAATGGGCTACAGATCTATGGACTCCTCACTGTATCTCTACTCTCTCTCCTTTCACATTTTCACCCATTAATGGTTGGTGGGACTAGATGGAAAGTACTCTTGGTGGGCTTCTCATCATCCAGGTGTATCATTAATGTCTATCACAATGGCTCAGGGTCCTCAACCCAGCTTCTTCCTCTTGGACTGGTGCTTGCCGTCCCTCGTCAACTTCCTTCCCAATCCTGCTACTCCTTCTTCCACTCTCTCTGCCCCCCTCCTTCGACTGGTGTGCCATGCTCCTGTACCCCTCCTCGGAAAACCTTCAAAGGCAGTGACCTCTTGCATCTAGTCACACTTATTGCTTGCTCTGCTATCAAGCACTCTGCTGACATCTGCCTCCTCCTTGCAGACCTTGACCTTGATATCCTCGCTCTTACCGAGACATGGTTCAATACCAGCTCAGTCACTGCTTTTGACTCGCTTCCTCCTGATGGCTATAAGATCATCTCCATGCCACGCCCTAACTGCGCTGGCGGTGGCATTGCCCAGATCTTGCCTGAGTGGTCCCTTCTTCCCTCATAACCATGCAGCCTTACTCTTCCTTTGAGAGCCCGGTTTGCAAACTGGTCATCTCTCCAAATTCCCCCCTGACTATTGCCACTATCTACAGGCCACCTGGCGCTACCACCCTTTTCCTCTCTGAATGGGCTGACTTCTCGTCGTCTCTCCTCTCATCTACCCCTAAACGCCTTCTCCTGGGTGCCTTCAACATCCACCATGACTCCTCAATCATGGCATTGACTCTCTTCCGTGACCTCTGCACCATGTTCTCCGTCTCCATTCTCCCCTCTGTCCTACCCACTCGGCTGGACCCACTCTCAAGGCCATCATCCATACTGATTTCTTGCTCTCCTCCCCACTCACCATGCCACACTTCTGTTCAGACCATTCTCTCTTCTCCTCTCATCTGGGCCCGCTCGGCTGTCTGACTGCACCTCCACCAGCGCGCCAACCTCACTCATGAACATCCATCCGATGAAACGAGGGTCAGCTGCTGCCTTTGCACCTACCCTCATCCCCTTCTCCCCCACTGCAAACTCTACCTCTGACTCCGCTCTCAGCAACCTCCATCTTGCTATCACTAACACTCTTGACATTCTTGCCCCAGTCATGAGGATCCGCCTGAAACATGTCTCCAAGCATAACACCTGGTACGACTCTGAACCTGCAGCCCTGAAACGCAAGTGCAGAGCTTTGTAACGGAAATGGCAGACCTCAGACTCACCCTCTAACAAACTAGCCTATCGCCTGCTCCAAAGGCAATACAGACTCTCCATGCACTCCAAGAAAGGGGCCAACAACCAGGCGTGTGTCTCTGGTGCATCCATCAACACAGCTGAACTATTTAAAATCTGCGAGGAACTAGCCAACCTTTCCACAGTCTCCACCTCACTTCTTTTCTCCCAGGCCCTCTGCAATGCACTGGCCACACACTTCACTGCAAAATCTCAGGACACCCTGAGCACCCTCACTTCTCTTGTCATCTCCCCTTCAACCTCTCCTGACACTTATAGGGTCCCATCCCCCTCTGTCTTTCTCAACTCCTTCTCTTCTATCACATCTGACAAGGCCACTATAGTCATCCACTCTATGAAGGCCTCCTCCAAACAGGCCTCCCCTGTTCTTCCAGAACTATTAAGGACAATATTTACTCTCTTGCCCCTGCACTTGCTGATTTCTAACTTGCTAAATCACCCTTTTGCTACTTGGTCTTTTCCCTCTTCCCTCAAGCACTCTCTTGTGCACCCCCTCCTGAAAAAAACCTTCT
The DNA here is from genome assembly GCF_040938575.1 of Ambystoma mexicanum. Lineage (NCBI taxonomy): Eukaryota > Metazoa > Chordata > Amphibia > Caudata > Ambystomatidae > Ambystoma > Ambystoma mexicanum. Next base: position 544,426,728 of record NC_090923.1, on the reverse strand, counting down.
GCAGACCCATCCTGTCCACTTAACTACCGCCCCATCTCTATCACTACCTTCCTTTGGAAACGCTTGGAGAAGCTGGTCTTCCCCCAACTGACCCAGCATAATGAGCTTGTTGGTTGCCTACTCGTCCATCAATCTAGATTCCAAGCATCCAGATGCACAGAAACTGCTCTTCTGAACACCTGTGAATAACTGCTCACATCTCTTGATTCTAACTCTCCTGCCGTTCTCCTTGAACTCTCCTCTGCATTTGACAGGGTGTATACCACTCCATTCTCATCAAATGGCTACACAATACCCTAGGTATCTCGGAGCGGGCACTGGACTTGCTGACCTCCTTCCTCAATGACCAACCCTCACAGGTTATCCTGGGCTCTTTCTCCTCTCCCACCTCTATCTCCACCTGTGGCATTCCCCAGGGCTCCAGCCTTTCTCCCTGGCACTTTAACATCATCTTTCCCCACCTGCACACCTCATTTCCACCTACTCCCCTCACTTCCAGTGTTATGCAGATGACACACAACTCTTCTTCGAAATTCCCTCCGATCCTCTCCGTAGCTTCTCCATCATTCCTGACTGCCCATCTGCCATCCAGTCCTGGTGTGCCTCCAATGATCTCTGCCTCAATGCCAGCAATACTGAGATCCTTCCCATTGGGACTCCTGCTCCCTCTTTGTTTCCCTCACTCTGGCCACCCACTAGGGGTTCTCCCCCTCTCCTTCATCTGAAGCCAAAAACCTTGGAGTCATCTTCGACTCCTCTCTTTCCTTCCTCCCTCACATCCAGGTCCTTGCCAAGAAGGCCCACTTTCAACTCCACCTCCTTAAAGAAATACTTTCTTTCCTCACTTTTCCCCAGAAATTCAATGTCGCTAGATCTCTGGTACTCTCTAGGCTTGACAACAGCAATAGCAAATTCCTTCATTTACCCTCTTCATCTATATGTCAACTACAGCGATTCCGGAATAGGGCTGCAAGACTAATCCTTGGCCTCAAACCGAGGGACTGCATCTCTCCAGCCCTAAAAACTCTCCACTGGCTCCCGGTTGCTGCAAGTATTAAAATCAAATCCCTCTGCATCATACATAAATCTGTCTGGGGCCAGGGACCACGCTATCTACAACTGGCTCTCGCTAAATACACTCCCTCCAGATGTTTACATTCCTCCGGTGCCAACTCTCTGCGTGTCAAGAGTTTCACTAAACAGTGAGCTGGTGGACGATCTCTTTTCTTAGCTGGCTCATTCCTATGGAACAGCCTCCCCCTTCCTCTTCGTCTTGAGCCGGGTCTCCTCAAATTGCAGAAGCTATTCAAGACTTTCCTTTTCACCTCCTGCTTCCCCTGCTCCCTCCTTTGCTAAACCCCACAGTCACTGGGATTAGTGACCAGGGCCCTTATGTGTCCACTAGGGTCCTGGCCTCCCACCCCCCAATCGCCTTCAGCCTGCGCCCACTCCCAGCACTTCCCTTATACACCCTCTGGCCTGTGCTATCACAGGCCTGCACTTATTGACAGTTGACCACTCCCAGCAAGTGATCTCAGCTGGTCACTTAACAGTTTGCAACGTACTCCCCAGCACTTCCCTCCTTGTTACTCCTAGCACTAACCCCCCACCCTCTCTCTCTCGCTGCACTTGCACACTTTGAATGCTCACAAGGCCTAGTAGGACTGTCTCTCTCTTTCATAGTTATATTTGCCTTTCATTCCCATGTTCCCTCCCTGTTGCCCTGTGGGTGCTTTGAAACACAATTTACTTGATGTACAAGTGCCTTACAAATGCACAATAAATAAATACAATTAATAAATATTGACCATCTGGCACTGTCCTGGGATTATACTTTAGAGAGGAAGTGCAAGACAATACCTCATAAATATTGGGTGGGGGTTGCAGTTAACACAAGGGAACTGTATTTGCTGGACAGACAGAAATAAAGCGAAACTTATTTCCTATTTCTGCAAAGATTTCACCCTGTTTATGATTAGATTGAACAAATGTGATGGGGATATGATATGGGGTCATGTCTTCCCGATAGTCCAAAGCTTTATGGCACCACCAAGGGGATTAATAGGCTAACGCATAGCCCATTTGACATGGTAATATTTTTCTTTAAAAGAGTGAACTGGGGAAAGATCAAGCAAAGGTAAAGAAGCTGAAATATTGGCCACCAGATATAAAAATTGGGTTAGGCAGCATCGGAGGTCCCTCTGCAGTGCAAATTGGAAAATTATGTTTAATCTTCTCCACACCAATGACACCAAAATATTTAGGTATTTCTTTAGGTCTTTCTTGGCAGGTAATCTAGGAGCTCTAGAGCTCAATCCCACGGCAGAAACAATATGGGCATCATATCTGGGAGCCCCATACTATGATCCGTTGAGGGAGTGTTTACCATTGGCTATGGATTCAGGGAAAAGGGAAACACTACAAGGTTTTGAAGCCGCTTATATTGAAGTAATAATTAAAAGGCTAAAAGCATCTGGGGCACCTGGCCCAGACGCTGTGCCCAACATAGTATGCAAAGCTAATCCATCCTGCTCGGCGCTGATCTTGGTCAAATGGTTTGGCAGGTTCTTGGCATGGGGTGTGAGGGAGTCCATTCTAGTACCGGTTTATAAATAGGGTGGTCAAACTAAGCATACCAATTATAGACTTCTGGCGATGCATGACACGAGTGCCAAGGTCTTTGCCACACTGTTATTGAAACTGGCTTTCATAAATCGGATAGCACAATACACAATAATTGTGCACTGTAATATTTAATTGCAGATGCCAAACAGCATAAAAGAACTCTCTATATGTGCTATGTCGAGTACACGAAGGCGTTTGACACAGTCTCACACCAGAAACTCTGGAATAAACTTATGACTTGGGGAATGGATCCTGAATTACTTCATTTTATTACAGCCTTGTAGAGTGACACAGTGATATCGTTACAGATGTCACAAGATGGGGAATTAACGAGCCAGTTTCGGACTAATATCTGATAAAAGCAGGGAGGCGTTTTGGTAAACCTGCTTTATAACTTGTATGCTTTGGACTTTGGTCAGTGCCTGCCAGAAGTGAGGAATTTCCCTCCTCGGATTGGTAGTGAGATAATTCCGTGGCTAATATACGCGAATGACATGATACCCATAGACCACACACCCATCGGACCTCAGCATAGCATTGATGCCCTAGTCATGCGAGTAGGAACACTTTGTCTATTAACTCCTCGAAAACTAAAATAATGGTGATAGGTAATAGAGCTAAAAAAAATCAAGATCCTTTATATAGAAATTAAAAGGTATTAACCTTAAAGTGAAGGATCAATACGTATATCTAGGAATCCCAATCAGTGTGGCACCAATAAATTCATACCATGGTGACTATTCCTTTCTGCGTTTCCTAAAGAAATGGTACGTATTGAAACGCTACATTGTTATTACAGGCGGCAGCAATGTAGAAGGTGCTATAAAAATATACCAAAGCACTATTATACCTGCTTTATTGCATGGATTGGAACCTCTTTCAGGGAGACACGTACAATTTCTGGACAAATTGGAAGGTAAAATCCTTAGGTCCATGCTTTCTGTTCCAAAGGGGGTCCGGTAGAAGGCTTGTTCTGCGGGCTGGGCCTTTGTTTCCTTCTGGCACATTGGCTCTTAAAGGGTTGGTCCCTGTTACTTAGACCAGCAGAGGAAAATACACTTATGCAACTGGTAGCAACTAGATTGCAAACCGTTCCCCTAAAACCCTTTTTGGGACCTTTGCAAAGGGAGGTCCATGACCATTTTAAAAATATAAGTTAGAGGACCTTTTAAGAAGCTCAAGAGGAAGAACTGGGCATGCGATAGAGGTGAATGGATGTCCATACTTAGTCAAAAAAGACGCTGTTTAGAATATACCCAACAGGGTTTTGCTGTTGATGGTCCTGGTTCCTATTTGCTTAAACCTTATAATGGGAGAATGAGGGAGTTTATTATTTCCTTCCTTTAAACATTCTCCCTGTGTATGAATACAGGGGTAGCTGGATATGTGTCCCTCAGGAAGATCAAAGGTGTAGATTGTGTCTACATTTTATTGAAACTAACCAACACATATTGACACAATGCCTGCGGTTGGAGATCCAATATGAAAGGGCTTTGGCTGCTTTTGTAACTGATATTAGGAACATCGAATGGAAACAGTTCTGGAGTACTCTATACGGCGCAACATCTTTGGCTATAACGGGCTGGGTACTATGTGTACAAAGAAGCTGTAAAATACCTTTTGACTCTTTGAATAGAGAATTGGGACAGTAGGCAAGGGTTTCCTAGGATCTAATAAGCACGCTGGGCAGGTTTTATCATGGGTACAGACTGAAATGTTTTAATGATAGTGATGGATTGTGAATGTAAATTGTATATAACATGTATTTTAGGATACAATGAATTGTTGTTTATGAATGGATTTGTCTTTATTGGCATCCCACCCCCTTTCTCAACCTCCTTCCCTCCCTCCCCGTGCCTGAATTCTACTCCAGTAGGTCTTTTTGTAGTTGTCCCATCCAATCTCAGCTTAATGTCTACATTATGTCCAGCATTTTCAAATTTTGGGGACACCATTGCTGCATATAATCTCCCCTCAGGAAGTCTAGTATCATTCCCCAATCTTTGCGAAATGTGTCTCTCTCCCCTTCTATCCCATAGGTCACCCACTCCATAGCCAGAATGTCCCATACTTTATGCAGCCATTCAATATTTGTGGGGGGCATTTTTTGTTCCCAATTCCTAGCTAATACTAACCAGGCCGATATCAACAGGATCATAAAAGCTTTTCGCTGGGGTTTCGTCAGAATTAGAAATTCAGTGTAAAAAAGACTGCACATCCATTCCTTGGGTGCGTATAATGGGGGGCCACCTACCATTAGTTGTATCTGGTCCTTAATTTCTTCCCAGAATCTCATCAGTATCAGGCAGTCCCACGATATGAGTCTCCAGTCCCCTCTCCTTGAGCATCCCCTCCAGCATTCCTGCGTAACCCCTGGGTACATCGAGTGCAATCTTTCTGGTGTCAGATGCCACTGTACCATGACTTTGTACCATGCCTCCCTGGTTTGTATGGATCTAGTTTGTTTCGGTATTTGTCCCCATAAATTCTCCCAGTGCTTTAGAGGTATCTCTTCCCTGAGTGTCTTCTGCCAGCGTGTCATGTATGTCCAGGTGCATTCAGGGCCCTCTCCTTGTAGGATTCCATATAATTTGGAAACTAGGTGTTTATCCCCTCTATGCATTGTGATGAATTTCTCAAATGTGGTCAAACCCCTCAGCGCTGCCTTTTGTGATATCTGGTTGCTTCAGCCAGTGTCTCAGTTGATAGTACTGAAACCTATCTTTCTCTGTTAGCCCGAGTTGCTGTTTACACTCTTTGAATGTCCTGGCTTCTCCCGCTTCCATCATGTCTCTGATTTTTGTACATCACGCTTCCCACCATCTTACAAATGAGCCCTGGCACATCCCCCGGGAGATCTGTTGGTTCCCAAATAGAGAGGTAAACGGAAATGGGAGCGTTTTTAGTTGGCCCCGATTAAGAAGGCGGTCCCAAAGGTTCCATACAACCATTAATATCTGACTCATCCCTACATTACGGGGTTTGCCCAACCTTTTTAGCCATAGAAGCCCCTCAAAGGGAGTCCCTGCCACAGCCTGATCCATCCTAACCCCTGGTTTTGACTTACTGTTGAAAGCCATTCTCGAAGGACTCGTAGTTGGGCCGCATAATATGTGGTGAAATTCGGCAGTCCTAACCCTCACTTCACCTTCTGAGCCATCAAATTATCCAGCGCTATTCTAGGATGTTTGCCTTGCCATACAAATTGTGCCACAAGTTTGTTGACTGATTTGAAAAAGATTTGCAGGACATTAACGGGGAGAGCGTGAAAAGGATACAGTAGTTTAGGAAGCTTGTTTATTTTTAATGTAGCTTTTCTCCCCAACCAACATATATGTATCGGAGACCATCTAGTTAGGTCTGCTTTGATTTTGGAGAGCAGCTCTGGGTAATACGCCCCGTACAATCCTGAGAAAGATTCTGTTAGTTTCACTCCTAGATACAATTTTCCCCTTAGCCAGTTTGAACGGGGAGGATTTAGGCAGAGATTCAGCCCGATGTCGACTAAGCCCTAGGCTCAGTAGCTCAGATTTTGCCATATCGTTCTTTAGTCCTGCGGCCTTCTCCATCTCACAGAGCTCTTTAAGTAATACCAGTATAGCATTTTCTGGGTCAGTTAAGGACATCATCATGTCATCTGCAAAGGCCGCTATTTTATGTTCCTCCACCCCAACTTTATCCCTGTTATAGCTGGATTTTGCCTAATAGGTGTTAGGAGTGGTTCGAGAAAGATTGCGTAGAATAGTGGGGACAAATGGCATCCCTGTCGTGTCCCTCGTGAGATTTGTACCTCATCTGACAGACGAGAGTTAATTGAGAGGCGCATCATGGGGGAGTTATAATTAGCTTTGACCATGTTTGTGAAAAAAGGACCCATCCCCATTTGCTCCTTTGTCGCAAACAGAAAAGGCCATTCGACTTGGTCAAAGGCCTTCTCGGCATCAAGTGATATCAGTACTCTGGAACCCTACAGCGTTCCACCTTCTCTAGTAGATGGGCCAGCCTCCTGGTGTTGTCCCATGTTTGTCTCCCTTTTATAAATCCCGCTTGGTCAGTTCCTACTAGTTCCAGCAGGAGGGGCGACAGTCTGGCTGCCAGGACCTGTATATATTTTTGCATCCAAATTTAGAAGTGCACTGGGGCGGTAGGACCCGCATATTGTCGGGTCTTTGTTTGGTTTGCTAAGTATCACCACCTTCGCTTCCGACATGGATTGGGTCACTGCACCTCTCAGACTCATTGGGGGTCATTCCGAGTATGGAGGTAACCATGCCGCTACTAGCGGCATGGCTACCCGCTTACCGGATACCGGGTCCGGGTTCCTTGAATGAGAAATTACCGGGCCATTCCAACCTTGGAGGGCCCGGTAATTCCTCATGCAAAGAACCCATCCCCATTCCCATTCAAGCCCCCATAGGGCTCTAATGGGAATGGGGAGGGTGCTAACAACGGCCCGTTAATAACGGGCCGTTGTTAGCACCCTGGTCTGCTTGCGGGTCACGCTAAGGATGCCTCTTCATCCCCTGTGATTTCTTCCTCTAATCTTCCTCTGTCAGAGGTCCCCAGCTTGCGCAATCGGGTGCTCCTTACATATTCCTGTATTTCTTGTTGCTCTGGTTTATCAGATTTATATAATACTCCATAAAATTCTTTGAAGGAGCTCATAATCGTTTCGGTATCTTTGACTAATGACCCACCCGGCTGTTTCACAGTTGTTATGGTGCAGCTCGCTTCGGCCCATCTTAGTTGTCTAGCTATGTCTAGCTAAGAATCTATTAGCCCTATTCATGCTTATTTTGTATCATTGTCTTGTGTTTAGCAGGGATCGTTCTGCCCTGCGTGATTGGAGCCATTCTAATTGGCTCTTGATTTCCTTCAATTTTGTATACGTAGCTTTACACTTTTTCTTGCTTAGGGTCAGCTTAGTTTCTTTTATCTGGGATTCTAGGTCGATATCCATAGCTGTCCTTAGTTTCTACTTTTGGGCTTGAATGGCTATAATCTCCCCCCTCATTACTTCTTTAAATGCCTCCAAGATCCCTTCTTGTGTCGTATCCTGGCTATCGTTATCTATAAAGTATTACTCTATCTTGTCCTTCAGTCGATCCACCACCACCTCGTCTGACAGGATCTCCTGGGGGAGTGACCAGGACCACAGCCCTCTGCGTGTGTCATGGTCATGAAGTCAGGGGCACAGGCATGCAGGAGTCGCATGCACAGGAGACCTGGGTGGACACTGTCCTGGTGCCTTTGGCACCAGGCTCATGAACAAAAGTAAACAAGAACATCCATTTAACACCAAAAAGCTTTTATTATGGACATAGCACTTCAGATGCATTAACCTTGAACATTCCATCCATTAAGCAGGATGCATTAGCCTTGAACATTCCATCCATTAAGCAGCCCCAAGTGTATTCTTGGGTGTGGCTGCTAATGGATTGCATTCGCACATGCTCACACTCTAGGAGTGGCAGGGTGTGGCTGGTAAGACGCCCCTAATGGGTGTGCCCACAATCTCAGCTATATAAGCTGCCCCGATCCTCAAGACAGACGCTTTGCATTATTCTGCACTTGCAAGCAGCGTAACGCTCACCGTCGCCTGAGGTCAGACTTAACTTTGCAGATCCTGCTTCCTGGACATCCCGCTTCCTGCCAGCATACTTACCAACTGGGGGAAGCTGTTCTTACCTGTACATCTCTTCGGCGAACCAAGTATTCATCTTTACCCTTTCTGGAACGCCGAAATCTTCATCTTGGCACCGCAGCATGACACGCTCCATAGTCGACAGCAGCGCCTGCAAGGAAAAACAGAAGACAAGGTTAGACATCGAAAAAAGCAGGCAGTTTAAGGTTGCGCTTCGCCATACTTCGTGCTTTTCCTTAAACCATCACTTTCCTGCTGTCGAACATTGCGGTAGCATCCATCTTCCATTCGGCCGCGTCTCACAGCTGCATTGAGGCCAAATTTTCATTTAAGGGAAGAAAACAGAAGAGAGATATTATTGCGGGCATAAATAGGAGCAAAATATAAAGACATTAAACTGAACGAACAGCATCACAAGACTTACCAATCATAAGGAGAAGCATAGTCGCAGCTGGACTGGATTAATCCTTATCAGGGATCAGTGAAGGAACTGGATCCCATTTGACGCGGCCCAGCCAGAAGTAGCAGGACGGAGAGCTTATCTTCCATAATTCACAGGTGAGCTTTATGGGCCGGCGTGTGCTCACAGAAACAGTACTTTGGGGTGAAGGGTTCAAGAGGTACAACAATCACAGATTGGCGCACTCACACGCTCTTATCTCCACGCAGGAGCAGTATCACCACGTACCACCGCTCACAGCTTTTTTACTGCGGAAAGGCCTGAAGTGGGTGATTCAAGTTCAGGGAAGGCTGCAACTGTGCCCCAACACCTCCGCAGAGACCATGTGAGTATAACAGAGCGCGAAGCCTCTAATACTCTCTGCCTGGGCGTTGTGGAAACTTCAGAAACAGATCAGTTAGCCCTCTTACTAGGGGAATTACGGGCTGAAGTACATGCTTCAAGACAGGAAACCAATGCATTACGGCGGGATCTTATTGTAACTCGAGAAAGAACTAACAAATTGGCAAGACAAATGCTACAAGCACAAGCAGGACAGGTTCCACTGCCTGGAGTGACCCATTCTTCTCATTCTTCCACACCACAACAATCAACACCGGTTCAGGTGGTTCTTTCAAGAGCAGTGCCTCTAGCCCCTCCCGAACGCTTCATCAGCGGCCCAATCAAGTTCGCTGTATTTATGAACCAATGTCGCCTTCATTTCTTGTGCAGACCAGGAGCCTTTCCTAATGACCAAGCCAAAGTGGCGTTTGTAGGTAGAGGTAGTGCGGCGGACTGGTCCTTACCTTTACCTTTGGTAAATCAAGATGACCCATTACTCCGGAACTTTGGGAATTTCCAACATGAGATGGAGAAATTGTTTGCCGGTCATACTCAAGGACAAGCTCTGGACAATGAGTTGTTGTCACTCAGACAAGGAAGTCAAGATCTATTAACCTATATTGCAACCATCAATCGTCTCATAGCCCAGACCAACTGGCCAGAAGAGAAGAGGGCTAGACTCTTTTACTGAGGGTTACGTGGAGAACTTAAGGATGTGTTGGCGCAAGTGGTGAATCCTCCTGAGAGGTGAGCGGACTGCATAGACCTGACGGTGCAACTCGATCATAGGTTGTAGAATCGGAAAATGGATCGAGCTAGATCAGAGGGACAGTCAATTTACGTACGACCTTGTGAGAATCAGACTAAACCACATGAACAGTCTGAGCCAATGCAAATTGGTGGATTACGAAAGTCCCCTTACCAAAGCAGAAAGGGAAAAAAGAAGACAACAACAGCTTTGCTTATATTGTGGACAAGCAGGTCACTTCCTCCGTGGTTTCCCGGTAAAACCACCAAAGAAAACGGTTGGGGCAACAGACAAAACTGATGAAAAAGAACAGAACTCGGGAAATGCCAATGCCCGGCAAGTGTAGGGGTCCGCTTGTCGAGCATGAAAAAGGAATCCGTACAGAGTTCATATCTAGTCCTTCCAGTGCTTTTGGTGAATCACAAGAAACCATCAAAAATACAGGCATATATTGATTGTGGAGCTGTGGGTAACTACATTGACCAAGATTTGGCTCTCCGGATAGGCCTTCCTCTCCGACAGAAGCAGAAATCGGAAAATGTCACTGCTGTGGATGGTTCTCAGCTATCATCCGGCCCTGTGACACAATACACCAAGAAAGTCAAGCTTCTGTGTCAGGACGGGCATCAAGAGGACATTACTTTCGATCTCATCAGTGCTCCTCAGTTCCAGATGATATTGGGAATACCCTGGCTGGAGACCCACAATCCTAGGACCGACTGGCGAAAACGAGTTCTGACATTTCCTCATGATTATGCCGACACATGTTACAAAAAAGAAGACACTAATCTGAAACCGAAGAAAGGAATTGTGTTGGGCCTCATCAGCTCCTTACCGCTTGAATACCAAGATTACCAGGATGTCTTCAAAAAAGAGCAAGCCAACGTTCTGCCCCCGCACAGGACCTGGACCAAGTGAAACATGCTCAAATCTACACAAAACTGGATTTAAGAGGAGCATGCCATCTTGTAAGAGTAAAAGAGGGAGACGAGTTGAAAACAGCCTTCTGCATGAAGTACGGCCTCTTTGAATACCAGGTCCTGCCCTTTGGGCTATGCAATGCCCCTGCGGCGTTCCAATTCTTTATGAATGATGTACTCCGTGCCTCCGTGCAGGACCATCTTAAGCACTTTGGGGCACGAACACCTTTGGGGGCCCACTCCATCAAGCCAAATAAATGAGGGTATCCAGAATATCTGGTCGTGCCCCCATCATCGCGATCACAACACATAGCTTGGCATGTTACCTCGCAACTATTAAAATAGCCAATGGTATTCCCTTTCAGTCCCGTTACCCTCTTCGTTCTTGCTGCAATAAGAATGATAAAAATGATAAAGAAGTAGCAAGGCCAACATCAGCAGTCCACGACAAGGCTACTTGCATTCTAGCATAGATACAGGACATTTTTCATCATTAGCGGTAACGAGGAAGGCACACCAGTCATAGTATACATGATTCAGGACACAAATCGTATGTAAAAGGCACACATAGTCCAGAATAGACAGCTCCCTCACAGAATGCAACAATGCTCAAGCATGGATACAGGAGACCAAGGAAGCAAGGAGAAAGATACACCTACCATAGAATAGGTAGTGGATGAAGATTAGAAGCTACCAGGAAGGTACACGCATCCAGACAGATTGAGATTAGAAAAGGGACATGGTTTTCAAGTAGGGTTGCCATTACGGAGCAAAGAACAACTAGCTGTGGTGTGCAATATATCAAAGCTCACTATTAGTATAGAGGAAGCAACACTATGGGCCTCATTACGAGTCTGGCGGTAACCGCGGCGGTAAAACTGCCTGGTTACCGCCGGACTCGTATTAACATTCCGCCTCCGTGATTCCTGGAATTACCGGGGCATTACAACCCCGGTTTTCCGGGAATCACGGAGGCGGAATGGTGTTAATCCCCAGTCCCATTAAGTCCTATGGGACTCGATGGGAATGGGGATCATGGAAACACTGGCAGCATCTTGTAATGCTGCCGGTATTTCCTCGTCCGCCTGCAGGCGGGCGGTGTTAAACCCGCCAGGTCAGACCTGGCGGGAACATCACCTCCCGCCTGCAGGAGTTGAGATGGAAACAACGGTGGCGGTGGGTTTACCGCCACCGTTGTTTCCATACCGGGCGATTTGTAATGAGGCCCTATAACCAGTTAAACCATGTGTGAAGCTGTTGTGAAGCTCATACCCTGAGTATCACTCAGAAGGGTGACAATTGTGAATGGTTTAGGGACTGACAATTGTGACATGTTAGGCAGTGCAAGATTAAATGAGATGACGTTGGTTAAAAGGTGGAGCTAGGATTTTGCAATCACTCTGCAATTTCTGCACTTTACCACTTGCTTTCCTAGTACGTACCATGAACTAAAATAATCCCATTTTAGAGATTTGACTTAGTAGACCAATCACATAATTTAAGATGACAATTTTAAAAACAAAATGTTATAGAAGCTCATTAGGCAAAATGGGAATGATCCTAGCTTCATTGTCTGGATCATCAAGGGAAGTATATAGGTGCCAACATACTATTTGATGTGATCCTAAAAGATTACATCTGGGTTTCACTTTTGTATTTAATGCTTTAAATTGGCCCAAAACACAGGCTTGTGAAATTGTTATTTATAAACATACACAAAAACCTTTCGGTTGTACAAAAAAAGAAACAGTTTTTTGTGCCAAATGAGCAGACCTTAAAATATGCTTGCCACAGGCCTGCAATATCTAATCCGCTCTCGTCTAAGACCACTTCCGCTGAAAGGACCAACATAAAAAGTCAGATCAGGTAAAAACAATACCCCCAACATGTGAGAAGGCAAACATTTCAAGGAAGACATTACTGTAATGTCAGTGAAATAAGTTGATTTGTCCAGGATCAATGTATCGTCTGCTGGGGAAGCCAGGAAAGAAGCATGAACGCTTTGGTTCCACAGTCTTGAATTTGCATACCTAATCACTTCTCTGACTAAGGGGGTCATTATGAGTTGGGCGGTAAGGGATTACCGGCACGGTAAGGAGACCGGTGCCGGCAATCCCTTACCGCCCAATTCCGAGGTCCCTTAGTGGGAACCGTAAAGGACGTGTGGTCTGACCACATGTCCTTTACAGGTTCCGCTAAGGGACCAGGGCGATAATAACGTGTCTGCTCCTCGCGAGCCTGTTATTAGCGCCCTCCCCATTCCCATTGAGCCCTGTGGGGGCTGAAATGGGAATGGGGAATGGTTTGTTCAGTGGGGATTTACCGGTCCCTCCAGGGTCAGAATGCACAGGTAAGTCCCCATTGCACAAGACGGGTGCCGGACCCGGTATTGGAGGCAGCCATGGCTTAAATTGCGCCATGGCTTTTTTTATAGCAACCGCAGTAGGTACACTGCTGAAAATAACACTGGTTGCACTACAATACAAAGTACACATACCTGCAGATTTATCAACTTCAAACATAGGAAAGGCTTAGTTGGCCTTGCTGGAATTCAGTATTATAATCTTGCATATGAACACAAATCTCTGCAATTAGTGCTTAACACACTGCGCTATAGCCTGAACTGACACAGAACTCACATCTATCAGTATGCATTTCAACCTTGGCTATTGCACATGATAAATATTATTCCCATAGAAAGGTGAGACTGCTACAGGAGTTGTAGTGAACACACAAACTATGTGTGGGACAGTGAACACAGAAAGCATTACAGGATGAATTGATCACAGCAGAAAGTATTTGTTGCAACAGGCAGAGCCTCAGCAACACGCCATACAGTATCTTTGCTTGTTCTATTTAAGTTTTGTAAACAGTGGTCACTAACTTCTTTAGATTAGTCACCCTTGTGAGGGCCCCCTCCAAGGTGGGGGCCCAGGGCAAGTGCCCCTTTTGCCCTCCCATAAAGACGTCACTGACTCCGTGAACTACTGGACGTTTGCACTCATGTTTACATTGACGACTTTCTTATCTACTCAAATTCCATGGAAGAACATGTAGGCCAGGTCCGGGTAGTCTTAGAGAAGCTTTCGACAACACCAATTGTATGCCAAGTTGGAAAAATATTTTTTCCATGTAACCGAGGTCGAGTTTCTCGGTTTCATGCTCACACCACAAGGCGTACATATGGATACATGAAAGGTGGATGCAATCTCCAATGGCCCTCACCAACATCCATTAAAGGAGTTCAAAGCGTGCTCGGATTCGCCAACTTTTACCGTCGGCTTATACCTGGGTTTTCACAAATTGTGCATCCAATTACCTCCTTGTTAAAGAAAAATCAAAAGTTCCATTGGTCGATAGAAGCTGAAGAAGTCTTCCAGAAGTTGAAACGAGCATTCACTTCAGCACCAGTCCTTCGACACCCACGACCAGACCTACCTTACATAGTTGAGACAGATGCTTCAAAAATAGCCATGGGAGCAGTATTGTCACAACAAGAACATGAAACAGGGCAACTACACCCCATCGCATTCTGGTCCCGCAAGTTTTCAGCCCCCGAGTTTAACTATGCAATCACAGATAAGGAATTACTGGCGATTAAAGCAGCATTCAAGGACTGGAGACATTACCTTCTTGGGGCGAGACATACGGTCACTGTCATCACGGACCAACGTAACTTGCAATACTTGAAAACCGCCAAAGCACAATCCTTGCATCAACTTCGTTGGGCTCTCTTTTTCGCAGAATACGATTTTATTATCACTTATAGACGTGGAGTACGCAATGGGAAAGCAGACGCTCTATCACGCATGAGTGAAGAAAAAGAGGCTTTTACAGCATCCGACCCCGTGGCCATAATTCCCGAGGAAAGGATTCAAACCAGAATAGCTGCCACCACATGTGTGGATGACCAAAGAACCAGTTTGCAATCCCTGATGGATCAATCAATACAACAGGAATGGGTGTTAAAAGGTGGCCAGTACACCATCAAAGTCAATCTACCGTATTTCCAAGGACGATTATATGGCCAAGACCAAGAACTGCAAAAGCAAATCATCACAAGTTACCACGATTCATTAGTGGAAGGACACCCACGAATAGCCAAAACCCAGGCTAAGGTAAAACAAAACTACTGGTGGCCAACCTGGCGAAAAGACATCGCCCATTTTATTGAAACCTGCGGTGTCTGTGCACAACACAAGTCTCAGAAACAGAACCCAGCTGGCTTACTACATCCCCTAACAGTACCGCCAGCACCTTGGTATACCCTGTCGATGGACTTCATCACAGATCTTCCACCCTGCAATGGATACAACGCCATATTAGTTGTTGTGGATTTATTCTGCAAAATGGCCCATTTCATCCCTCTGAAGGGACTCCCAACTGTGACAAACTCTCGCTTCTGTGTTCCTAAAGGAAATTGTTCGGTTGCATGGATTTCCATCAATATTAGTATCTGATCGCGGAACTCAATTTGTTTCTGCCTTTTGGAGAAAGTGTTGTACGATTACCAAAATCGATCTCTGGTTTTCCACAAGCCATCACCCTCAAACTGATGGGCAAACTGAACGAACCAACCAAACTTTAGAGCAATATCTCAGGTGTATGTTGCAACAGTCCGAGGATTCCTGGAAAAATATACTCTGGATAGTTGAGTATGCATACAACAACTCAGTTCACACAAGCACAGGGAAAACTCTGTTCTATACTGTGCATGGAAGACATCCGAGGACATCAGCATTTGATCCACCCGATACCCTGGAAATGCCAGCCATATAAAACTTGCATAAAACCATCACTCAGGTTCTTAAAGAGGCGACGGAGCATCTGACCAAGGCTAAGGAATGACAAAAACTGTTTGCTGATCGACATCGGAAGGAAGCCCCCGCCTACCAGATTGGAGAAAAGGTGTGGTTAGCATTCAAATATATTCCCCTGTAGGGGCCAAGAGCTTCCTGCCCAAGATACCTGGGCCCCTATACTATAAAGTCCATAATCAATCCTGTCACCATGAAATTGGAGTTACCATCTCACATGAAAATTCACCCCGTATTTCATGTCTCTCACCTCAAACCAATGAAATCCAATACACGGCTTAGTTCTCTGCCAGAGCCCGAAGTAATAGATGGAGAAACAGAATATGAAGTCAAATCCATCCTGGACTCCAAGGTGGTTCGATCAAAATTGTATTACCTAATTGACTGGAAAGGTTACGAACCTCAAGACCAAACTTGGGAACCCAGTGAACACGTCCATGCTCCGTGTTTAATCAGACAATTCCATCGCAATAATCCCACCAAACCAGGACCGGAAGGAGAACCACCCTTGAGAGGGGCCTTTAAATTAAGAAAGACATTAACATAAACAAACATACCTTCTGCTGCGGGTCCTGAAGTTTATTCTCCAGCCCCTGCTAGCTTCCTCATTCCTACACATGTGTGCAGGGGCCTGAGCATGGGTGGCAGACCCCCCACTTGAGCCTGCTCTGTTAGTATGTGTGAGGAGGCACAGGATTGCACCCCTGTGCACATACAGACATGCAATTCCCCTGCCAGCATTTCCATTGAGCTATGCAAGACTGGGGAAGCAAAACACCCCCAGCCTTGCATGGATCATTGAGCTTGCACGACTGGGGAACTGTAACTGTCAAAGGGAAACAACGTTTCTCTTTGACAGTTCAGAGTGCTCCCTCAGCTGAAAGAAACAGCTCAGAGAGTGCTCGGTGTTTCATTGGCCTGGCTTCTCCATAATGGGCGAGAGGGGGCCAAGACCTGGTTGGTCGATGCCCCCTCGCCCATTATGGATGAGCCGCTCCTGGCGATGAGGAAGCTCGCCTTGGATGCTTTGTTTGTATTGGTTAGAGTCTCTGACCCATCTCTGGGGGTCAGTGGGCTTATTGTCGCCATTGCAACGAGGAAACTCTCCTCGGATTCTGGGCATACAAGTGTAAGGGTCCTGACCCATCTATTACCCATCTATTTTCCACCCCCGTTACCTTCTGAGGGATTCCGGCATGCCACCAGGACTTCCTGTGGCTGGGGTTCTTCCCTCCGATGCACCAGGCTTCTCTCTCTGGTTTCCACAGCACTGCAATGGTTCCTTGCTCCTGTTGTTCAACTCTTCTCTCCTGCTTCACATTCGGATCTGCGTCTGCTGAACCCACAGAGAACTCCTTTCATGCTTCCATGCTTTGCTGGTGTCCTCTGCTCTTCTCCAGCTCTGGTCTGCCCACAGCTTTCGAAACCCCTATTGGTTTCCGCACCTGTTGACTCTCCCGGCTGGGTCTGACAGGTTATTTAATGTATCATCTATACTTTGACAAACCGTAAGGATGTCACTGGCAACATTGTATAAGTCCTTTATTTCTCTTGATATCTTAATCCTCATGTCTCCTCAGGGCCACCCTGAACCAGTGCTAGCACAGTCAAAGGCCTTCATGTCTCCTGTACTCTTCTTCGTCCTAGTACGTTTGGTGTTATCTTTATCCACTGTTTACAACAATACATAGGTTTACTTTCAATAAAATGGTTCTGAACAGTGGGGAGGGCTAGGGAATGTTGGGGAGTGACAATATTCAATGGGCTGTACCCAAAGTGACCGTCTTTGTCAGCAGGGGGGTAGCGGCGGCACCTCTCTAGCCTCATGGAAAAGGGCTCGCCCTTGGGGAGAAGTGACGACACCTTAAGTTGTGAATCATCACGGGTGGGACAGCTGAACTTCACACAAATCTGTGCCCAAAAAACTTGAAGTCAAGATGAAGTCCTCTGGTGATAGGATTACCCTGCTGAGAACCTCCATGCACCACTCCTGGAATTCATATTGACAGGAATGTCCTGTATGCCCATCTCAAAGGGCTGTGAGCAACCAAATTCAGACTGTCACTACGTGCCCCCTATACTGTCGCCATATAATCCTATCACTAGATTGAAGGTGCGGCTCAGAATTGCATGTCCCTGCAGCTGAGGTCATAAAGCTCAGACTACGATGAGCATATCGATAGGTCCCTGCAGTTTGAAGGACCTCCTTGGAGTGGGTATTTATCCAGGCACATTGGGCAGAACAAGTCCCCAACGTTGTACCCCACCCCCTTTAACTTGTGTCTGTAGTTGCCACCAGCGGATGGTAGACTCTAAGGAGAGGAGTCTCCCATGGAGAAATTGCTTAATTTATTTGATGATTTAAATTATATGCATGATTATATGCATGATCCTATACATTTTATTGGCATAAAAGTGTTCATTATTTGGATGCAATGGTTGCCATCAATTTCAATGTCACTTTTTCTCTTTATACCAGAAATCTGGTGATCCTAATAGTGTTCTACTCGCCGACTTAGGACCCGATTCTGAGGTGCATTAAAAAATAGGAAAGTGTTCTTCCACAAAGGAAGAACACTTTCCTTAAGTTAAAACTTTCCAAAAGTTAAAATGTGGCGGGCTGGCATCAAAACCTCAACCTTTACTTGTGTCTTGTATACAGGTTCACAACAGTCCTAGCAACCATCAGGAATGCAGCGCAGGCCCTACAAAGGGATTCTCCTTCCAAAAGTCCTGGTTTTGCAAATCAGAAAAATGAGTTAAAATACAGCACCTGTGAAGTGCCATTGAACTCTACCGCATGCGTTTTCCCTTTATACAAAATAGCATTACCAAGACTAAAGCACCACTTTTCTAGTTTACTCAAAATTTAAGAAAGCTTTCTTGAATTAGAAAAGTCTTAGGGCCTCATTACAAATCAGGCGGTCCGGAAATAACGGTGGCGGTAAACCCGCCGCCACCGTTGTTTCCGGACCGCCTGATCCCAACTCCTGCAGGCGAGAGGTGATGTGCCTGCCAGGTTTGACCTGGCGGGTTTAACACCGCCCGCCTGCAGGCGGACGAGGAAACACCGGCAGCATTACGAGATGCTGCCGGTGTTTCCATGATCCCCATTCCCATTGAGTCCCATAGGACTCAATGGGAATGGGGATTAACACCATTCCGCCTCCGTGATTCCCGGGAAACCGGGGTTGTAATGCCCCGGTAAGTCCGGTAATCACAGAGGCGGAATGGTAATACGAGTCCGGCGGTAACCAGGCAGTTTTACCGCCTCGGTTACCGCCGGACTCGTAATGAGGCCCTTAGTCTTTTAAGAAATGCTAGCAATGCCACTGATGCACTCATTTTTAGCAAAACAATAGATTTTTGCCGCTTTTGCAGCAGAAAAGCACGACATCTCACGTCCAATTCGTTCACCCACCTCAGAATGGTGGTGCTGGAACCTAACGGGGAGAATGTCAGCTTTCTTCACTCCTTTGATCACGAGCTCAGAATCAGCCCTTAATGCCTCCTAGTAGCAGGATCAGTCCCTTTGAACTGAACTTATTTGCATCAAACGAGTTCTTACAGATGAGAATGAGTTGGTGATTCCAGCTAAACAAATTATATCACCTCTCAACCCCACAGGATACAAAAACGCAGTGATAATATCAGCACATAGGGCCTGATCACGAGTTGGGTGGTAGCCCTTAAATGCGGCAGTAACAGTGTTACCACTGCATTTAAGGGTCTGCCCAATCTCAAGTCTGGCGTGTTTACCCCCAGCTCAGAGCTGAGGGTAAACATGCTGGAAAAATGCCAGTTTTCAGCACAATTACTGGTGGCTGTATTAACGCACTGTAATTGGGCCAAGAATTCCCCGGACACAGTGGGGAGTAACCCCAACTGGGATAACGTCCAACTCGTGATCAGCCCCATAATAAGGTAACAGTAGTATCACTGCAACACTCATTTAAGGCTAGTGAACAGACAAGTAGCCAATATAACATTATCTGCATTTTAAAGCATGGTTGGTGCACTAACACAGTAGATCAAACACATCATTACAACAACAACAAAAAATCACTGCCCTTTATTTATTTATTGTGCATTTGTAAGGTGCTTATACATCAAGAAATTGGGTTTCAAAGCGCCCATAGGGCAAAGGTTAGGGAACATGGGAACAAAGGAAAATAGATTAAATTGATGAACAGAAAAGGGGCAGTCCTTCTAGGCCTTGTGAGCATTCAGAACGTGCAAGTGCAGGGAGAGAGAAGGAACAGGGGAAGAGTGTCAGTGTTAGGAGTTCAACAGAGGAAAGTGTCAAGCATTCAGTTGCGATCAACAATAACAGCCTCATTACCAGTTAGGCAGTAAGTGGTCAAATTGGCGGTCACTGAGTTACACCAATCTTACCACTACGCCAAATTATGAGTTTGTGTTTTAAGTGGAGGATTTACCACCAGCAAAACCCTGGATGTAAATTTTCCCATCCAACGACAAAAATCGTCAGAATTGGCGGAATTACTGCAGCAGTAATTCTGCTGTGGTAATTCAACAAAAAAGCCCCATTGGGTCCAATGGAGCGAAAATAAATGGGGAATTACACCTCCACCACTTGTAATCAGGTGAAAATTCTGCCTGACCAAGTGGCGGTAACAGTAATTCCTCATGGCTATTTTTTGGAGGATTTACCACCAATTTTCTGCTTAACTCGTAATTAGGCCCTAAGTGCCTGGCAGAGATCGCCTAGTACAGAGTGATCACCTGCCAATAATAAGTGCAGGCCTGTGAGAACACAAGCCGTGGCTGCCTGAAGGCAAGTGCTGAGATGGGGTGGAAGATGGGGCGATTGGGTGAAGGCCGGCACCCAGAAGGACACATAAGGTCCCAGGCCACCAATCTCAGCGACTGTGGGGTCTTAGCACAGGAGACAGATGCAGGGTCGGACTGAGAAAATAGGCCTGTGCACAAAAAAAGAAAGTGGGCCTCATAATGACCCTGGTGGCCGCGGTATGAACGGTGCCGGTAAGGTACCGGCACCGTTCATACCGGGCCGCCACATTACAAGTTTGCTCGCGGGTGGCGGTATGCACGTCTGGTCTGCCAGACGTGCATACCGGCACCCGCGAGCAGTCCAGGACGCTAACAACGGACCCGTCATTAACGGGTCTGTTGTTAGCATCCTCCACATTCCCATTGAGCCCTATGGGGGCTCAAATGGGAATGGGAACGTACCGGGTCCGGGTCCCGAAAATGGGAATTACCGGGCCCGCAAAAGTCGGAATGGCCCGGTAATTCCCTTTTTTTGGGACCCGGACCCGAGTTTGGAGGTTGCCATGGCGATAATGACGGCATGGCAACCTGCAAACTCGTAATGAGGCCCAGTAACACATAATTACAAATGGCCTTTTTTAATTTCCTGACCAACTATTTGAGTATTACCCAAGACGAAGTTTTTGGTATTATTTGTTGAACATAGTGCATTTTTAAAACGCACTTGGCGAGTATCAGTGGTCGATGCACAGTGCAGAAACGTATCGAACTGAAGACTGCCACACACTAGCCGGCTGGCACTTCCGTCAGGGGTGATGCTTCGTCAGGAAAAGATACGCTACGCTAATGATGGGAGTGTCGGGACTCGGGGCTAGATAGCATTTTGGTTGTAGTCCTTGAGATTCTATCAAGGGCTACAACCAAAAGACCCGGGGCTATATCTCCCTCAGCCCCCTCCGCCCCACTCCTAGCAACGCCTCTGCCTTCGGGTATTGCCTTAGTTCCCTGTGAGGAAGCCCGATAGAGCATTCATACTTAGATTTGCACACAAAAAAACAGAATAATCTATATGATTTACTAACGATAGCTGATATACTAATTCCAGTAGAACAATAGCGCCATCTACTGCCTCAAAAGAAAGCAACATTCCTTGTCTGCAACGTGTGTGCATATATCAAAGGAAATGTTTGATTCCATCACCCGACCATGGGTAAAAAGTCCTCAATATGCATTAGTCTCACTGAATCTGTAATACACCTTCTTAAGTAGAAATGATGCTCGCTTCTCGCTACACTCAGTTTCTCAATGGCGAGGACAACAAGTATTGGAAACAATACCGCCCCATCCAAAAAGGCAACCGACGTTTGCAAACTATTATCATGAGAACTTTAGCGTTCATGCTTTGAACTCCGAAACCGGACTCAATGAGAGTGCCAACAGGTACTAATGTTTATAAAATGATCTCATTAATGTTTAAAACAACTTTTTTTGGTATCAGTTTGGTTATGTCTATCAAGGGAGGTATGTGATTTGGGTAATACTGATGTGACAGTATTTTGTATGTTTGATGATCATCTAACAGAAAGGGGATGATCTGGCTTTTAAAATGGGGTGCTTAGCTACGTTTTTGAGAACATCCTGTCTCGAGTGAGCATGTATTTGTATTTTGAATTTAAATGAAGAACAGGGATGTCAATTTCGATCAGAAATGACTTACAATAGCACATTTACCGATTGCCCAAGCATTCCCAAGAAGGGTGCCTGTATAATAGCACAAAGATGAAAACAAGTAATGAGCCAGTTTTTGAGGTTCTCAAAATTGTAGGACATACAACAGGAGCAAAAGAAAAACAAATAGAAAATGTATATATCTGACGAAGCCCAGTTTGGGGTGAAACGCGTTATTGTAATTTTTCACGGGTGTGCTCTTTGTAGTCCATACCAAAAATAAAGGACATTTTTTACAAATGGAATATGCGTGAGAGGCGTACTTTGTTTGGAGGAACGCTGGATGGAGGAGTGCCGCTGTGAGCCGCTGCTTCGCGGTTCGTTGTTTGCTTCAACATATATATATATATATACATATATATATATATATATATATGTATATATATATAGTTATGGTTAAGTTGGTGTTTCCATAGGAAGAGCATTTATTGGGTGGCTTATAACTTTGCTCCCCCTGGACGAATCCTCACCAAACTTTGCAATAAAAGTATATGGCCCACTCTGAATTTTTTTGGAGAGGTTTGGTCCAGGGGGGGCAAAGTTATAGGGGGGGTCCCAAAAATTGTTTTTTCCCATAGACATAATGGGAAAAAACTTTGCGCACGTCTACAGCCCAAACCGCTGGACGGATTTACACCAAATTTGTGGCAGGAGCGGGGGCTTGGTCCCGAAAGCGTGCTTTTGCAAATTTGGTGTAAATCCGTCCAGTAGTTTTTTTTAAAATGACCAAAATGTTATGCAAAAAAATTAGTGATATCTCCGTTCGCTCCGCGGACGGACTTCCCGGTTCGCTCCACGGACAGTGCCCTGATTGGCCGAGCGGCTTGCGTGATGTCCGCGGACATGCAACGTGTTCGCTGATTGGACGGCGTGGTGCGTGAAGCGCATCAGATTTTCTGTGGCGCCCGCCATCTTGCATTCGCAGACGACCACGGACAGCGCGGTGAAACTTGGATTAAAAATTGTATTTAGTGGAGTGTGTTGGTGTGTAAGAGTGTTTGGGGAGGGTGGGGGAGTGTGAGATAGGTTCAATGTTCTGTTTTTTTTATATGCTAGACACTTTTGTTGTGTTCGATTTGTCTGCGGACAACACGGCTGTTCTGAAATGTTCTATATAAACTAAATGGTGGGGTGTTCTGAGGACAGAGTACGTGTCCGTTTTGTTCGCAAGCAAGCTAAAATTGAGCTAAGAACACTCGCGGTGTCCTTAAATGTTCGTACATAAACAAAATGGGGGTGTCCTGAGGACGCTGTCCGTATTGTACTCTGGCAAGTTGAATGTGTTCTAAGAACACTCGCGGTGTCCTGAAATGCTCTGATTACTTACTGGTAATCTTCATTATTCCTAGTCCTATTCTTCCTCGTCACAGTACTGACAACCCTCCTCACCCTCCCTGTGGGGAAGGTCCCATGCTCCGGCTTGGTAATATGAAACTGAGTGATGTGGATGTGGGGGAGGAGTTATAGGAATTTAAAGAAATAGAAGAAGGTCCTGTGTCGGAGGCAGGGGCCTCATGAAGTAAGTACTGGGACGAGGAAGAGCGGACGTGGAGGTAATGTTCGCAATTAAACAAAATGGGGGTGTTCTGAGAACGCTGTTCGTATTGTTCGTTGTCAGGTTGAAAGTGTTCTAAGAACCCTCCTTATGTCCGTTGACATTACAATTTCCTATGGCCCTTACCCGACTGTTTGTCCACTAAACAAACGATAAATCAGGCAGCTGTGCGTCGACATTATGTGATAATCCTATCACTTGCCCCATCGACCTGGCTGACCTGCTTTTGCGACACTAAATCATATCTCCCGCCCCTAAGCCTGACATTATCAAAGCATTCATATTCCCCGTCTCTCTCCGTGACGGTACAGGGTGCGTAGCCAAACGCGCCCAGTCGTCTCCAGTCCTACGCGACTTTACACAGAACCCGGAAAACAACACAGATCATCTCACAACACAACGCGCAACAATTCGGAATATGAAACTGTGATTTAAAAGCAAACAGCAAGATTGTACATTTCGTAAAGTACTTTTATTTGACATCAAATGTTTAGAGAATATTCAGCGATTTGCATTTGTCTTTGCTGTCGATCTGCAAAAGTTCATCTTGAGTCACGCGCTGTTCCTTTGCGGTACACAGGGTGTTGGTTCATGATAAAAGAAGCACTATGGTCGCACTGATAATCGGAAGGCTGTTCCAACAACGAGGCATTAGACCACCATAATGGTTGGTATGTTGCTTCTAGCCGCTAGTACCGTGTAAGGCCCAGTCGTCTCCGTCCTAAGCGACTTTACACAGAACCCGGAAAACAACACAGATCATCTCACAACACAGCGCGCCACAATTCGGAATATGAAACTGTGATTTAAAAGCAAACAGCAAGATTGTACATTTCGTAAAGTCCTTTTATTTGACATCAAATGTTTAGAGAATATTCAGCAATTTGCATTTGTCTTTGCTGTCGATCCGCAAAAGTTCATCTTGAGTCACGCGCTGTTCCTTGGCGGTACACAGGGTGTTGGTTTATGATAAAAGAAGCACTATGGTCGCACTGATAATCGGAAAGCTGTTCCAACAACGAGGCATTAGACCACCATAATGGTTGGTATGTTGCTTCTAGCCGCTAGTACCGCGTAAGGCCCAGTCGTCTCCAGTCCTACGCGACTTTACACAGAACCCGGAAAACAACACAGATCATCTCACAACACAGCGCGCCACAATTCGGAATATGAAACTGTGATTTAAAAGCAAACAGCAAGATTGTACATTTTGTAAAGTACTTTTATTTGACATCAAATGTTTAGAGAATATTCAGCAATTTGCATTTGTCTTTGCTGTCGATCCGCAAAAGTTCATCTTGAGTCACGCGCTGTTCCTTGGCGGTACACAGGGTGTTGGTTTATGATAAAAGAAGCACTATGGTCGCACTGATAATCGGAAAGCTGTTCCAACAGCGAGGCATTAGACCACCATAATGGTTGGTATGTTGCTTCTAACCGCTAGTACCGCGTAAGGGCATATTGGTCCTTGGCGATTGTCCCATAAAATAGTGAGGGTCATGAAGTTGTTTAGAAGTAGCTGCACCTGGCAGTTAAAAAATCCGTCGGCCGGGGTCTGAAAATCGTGGCATTGACAGTACGGAAGGACATACCTGTTTTAAAAAACATAAATTAGTCTCACCAGCCGATCTTCATTAAAAATATTCATTTTATTTATTAAGGCGTGAAACTATTTGCTAGCGAGGATAGTGCAACGGAGTATGTTAACTTATTTCCATTAATCCACCCTCTGTCCTCTGCCTTTTTCAGAGCCCTCTAAGCGACAGGGGACCAATTTGGCGGTGATAGTGCGCGGTAGAAAACACTATGCCACATTGAACGAACAAGTACATCTTAACCGGGCTTTAACGCCACGCTATTGTTATTATATTCCGGTATAAAATAATCTAAAGATTACTTACATTATATTGGCATTTTCCATTGTCTAAGGGTAGTGGAGTCCCAAAATATGACTCCGTCTGTACCAACGATCTTTCTCATAGTGATATAATATATAAAAGTGGTTTCGTTTCAGAAATGTCATCCTTATCGTGTCTTACGTTTTTGCAACACTCCTTCAAAAGAAGTCTTTTAGCACGATCCCTGTCTGTCAAGGTAAAAAAACAATAGAACCTTATAGTGCGAGTCGTGGGCCTCTCCGGCACGCAAGCAAAAAATGGCAGCAGCTGACCTTCACTGTAAACGACCATAAATTCTTAGTTTGCAACATTCTGTGCACAGCCATCTCTGAGAAATTGCTTTTTACACTCCATCTTTGTATATTGTTTGCGTGCTAATAAAAAAACTTTATTAAAGGGACGTTATGGTTCCAAGTAAAACTGAAAACCCCCTGAAATTCGCCAGTTATGGTAATCTAAGCAACCATAACTCATGCCACCCCCGTGCACTGCTAAGACTAACACCCAGGACATCACTGATGACATCATATGTGTATGTGCTTTTCATGAAATATGTGTACAAGGGATTCTTATTATAATGTTGCAAAAAAGTGTCAATGATCATTGCAATAAATATCATACCCTAATTAGTGCTTTGAACGATGCATTGATATAAATAGCATTCTATTATGGGGTTCTGTCTAGTATACTAAGCTACTAATGCAGAAACATAGCATTGTGTGCAGCGTACAAGATGAAGGTATAATATTTGTAATGTTAATATGTTAAATAATGAAATGATAATTGTTTTCTTAATAGATTTTTGTGTACTGTGAAATATGTAATAAGTAGCTAATAAAACCCATGTATTACATAATTGCATTACTATAGAGAAAACAGAAAGAGACAAGAACACATACCAATATACATATACATAAGGTAAATAGCAGCTTTGAAACAGAGAAATCATCATTTATTTGCTTGATGAAAATAATGTTGTCTTTAAAGCTTGTGTCTTCCCCTATGTATATGTTTCATATGATGTGACTGGACTCTAAGGGAATTACTATAAGAACCTACTTGTAGGATACGTCTACAAATAAAATACAATTTTTAGTTTCTGACTATTACTGAAGAAAACCATGTGGCCTAGATGTGTCAGCAAAAGAAAAAAGAGTGAGCCAGAAGAACACTCTCGGTGTCCTGAAATGTTCGTACATAAAGAAAATGGGGGTGTTCTGAGGACGTTGTCCGTATTGTTCGCTGGCAAGTTGCATGTGTTATAAGAACACTCACGGTGTCCTGAAATGTTCGAAAATAAACAAAATGGGGGTGTTCTGAGGATGTTCTCCTTATTGTGTGACTGCTTAGCTGTATGCAATGAGGGAATGGCACAGATAGTGAAGTGGAAATGGTAGAAGGGTTGTCCAAGAGTTACGCGGTCCGCGGACACCGAAGCTGTCCATGGACAGGGCGTGCTACATCCGGAGTTTTCCAGCAAATCCAGCATGGAAAGAAGACTGTAGGGATCAGCCAATCAGATGTTGAGGTTGTGGATTTGTGTTGAAAGAGACTGTTTGTAGTGAAGATGGCAGAAGTGGAGAAAGTCAGGGTGTTGGTTCTCGGAGATATGTTTGTGCATGGTTTACAACAGTATGCTCAATGCAGGCATGTTGCAAAGAATTTTGATGTTAAATGAGTGGAGGTCGTGTGGAGCACTGTGCCTGATTGCAATGTACAGGGAATTGTACAAGTTTGTGAAGATATGGGCAGGATCAACAGTCCCCATGTGGTAGTTTTGCACTATGGTGCTTTCCGTTTGGGCTATGTCAGTGCCCCTACTTTGTTGGCAGATTTGGAACACTTGGTTCAAGCAGTAATGAACATCCTTCCAAATGCCAAAGTAATTTTTTCTGGATTACTACCTAGGGCAATATGGGACAATAGTTCTGTTTTTTTGTCCTCAGCAAAACAATGCTAGGTGTGTAATCAACAGAGGCATGTGTGCCTTCATGCTTAGAGCTGGTATGTTCTTCTGTAATAATGAGAATATTGATTCCAGTAATGCTGTTTATTTTAAAGAAGATGGCATTTCCTTATCTTTTATGGGAAATGCCATGCTGTTTTGGAATGTAAGGGTTGCTTTGGAGAAGGTTATGTGAAGATTTTAGGAGTAAAGTAAGAAAAAAAGAAGAAAAAAAAATACAAAATAATAGGTGTCTGTCAAGCATCTGCAAAAAAACCAAAAAAAAACAGCTCTTTTCAGAGCCAACCTCAAAGGGGAAATGGGGCACACTATTTAAATTTACATTCACCACGCTCAGATTTTCGATATGTCCGCGGACATGGCGGTAGTCCGCGGACATCTAAATCACTAGCTAGGGCTTCAGTATTTTCTATGTTACATGTATTTAAAGTCAGGGATATTATGGTTAAGTTGTGCTACTAAAAACCTATGAAATTCAGTAAAAAAACTTTGTTAAAGGGGCATTATGGTTAAGTTTCGCTACTAAAAACCTATGAAATTCAGTGAAAAAACTTTGTTAAAGGGACGTTATGGTTCAAAGTAAAACCGAAAAACCCCTGAAATTCGGCAGTTATGGTAAGATAAGCAACCATAACTCACGCCACCGTGCACTGCTAACAGTAACACCCAGGACATCAAAGATGACATCACACATCACACCCAGTAAACCCTATTGACCAATCCCGTGCTGTGCTACGTCTCATTTGCATCCCTCTCAACCTCAAAAACCCTGCATGTAATATACGGTGTCCGCAGACAAATCGAAAAATCTGAGCGTGGGGAATAAAAATGTAACTAAGTGTGCCCCAATTCCCCTTTGAGGTTGGATCTGAAAAGAACCTTTTTTTTTGCAGATGCTTCAGAAACACCTTTTATTTTGTATTTGTTTGTTTTTTTTCTTCAAAAATCTTCACATTAGCTTCTCCAAAGCAACCCTTATGTTCCAAAACAGCATGGCATTTCCCATAAAAGGTAAAGACATGCCATCTTCTTTAAAGTAATCAACATTAACAGAGTCAATGTTCTCATTGTTGCAAAAGAACATGCCAGCTCTAGTCATAAAAAAAAATCATGCCTCGGTTGATTAAGCACCTATCAACATTTTGCTGAGGACACAAAACAGATCTATTGTCCCATAATGCCCTAGGTACCAAAGCAGAAAAAATAACCTTTGCATTTGGAAGCACTTTCACGACTGCCTGAACCAAGTTTTGCAGATCTTGCAACAAAGTAGGGGCCCTGACATAGCCCAAATGCAAAGCACCACAGTGCCGAACAACCACATGTGGACTATAATACCTAGTCATATCCTGACAAACTTCTAGCATTGCCTGCAAATTAAAACCAGGAACAGTGCACCACACCACTTCCATTCCTTTTGTGTCAAAATGGTTAGCCACATTCCTAGATTTAGCATACTGCTCCAAACCATTCACAAACATATCTCCAAGCACCACCACCCTGACTTTCTCCACCACCGCCATCTTCACTACACGCAGCCTCTCTCAATACGAAGCAGAACCTCAACACCTGATTGGCTAATCCTCAAAATGCACTCCCATTTTGTGCTCGGAAGCCCCGGATGTGCATGTCCTGTCTGCGAACAGCCGCGCTGTCCGCGGAGCGCGTAAGTAATATGGGGCAGCCCTTCTACCCTTTCCACTTCACTCTCTGCACCATTCCCTCATTGGCTACTGTTAAGCAGTCACACAACCATCCACCAATCACATCCAAGACCTCTACATCTAACTCCATCATCACAATTCAGCCCTTTAGATGTACTGTTGATCACTCTGGGTACAATTGCCCTGTAACTGCAAAGCACCTACATCAACTACTAGTAAACTCTCCAACACTTCTATTTGCAGATTCATGCACATCCACATGCATGAACACAATGTACAGGTATGAATACTTTTTCAACAGTACATCATACATGCCAACATTCCGACCCACCTGGAAGGGACATTTCCTCTGAAAAATCTATTAAAAATCTAAAATATTAGTAATCAGATACAACACACACAGCTTTATAACAAAGTGTCATTTCATGTTGAAATATGGGAGAAATAACAGTATAATTATGGAAAAAGGCTTTCTAGTGTGTTATAAAATTACGCACAGCCAAGATGAGTACATGCATCTTTATTTATGCAGACAGACAGCCAATATCATTTCAAAGGCTCCCAGCTGAAACAACACCACTGCCTCTACAACTGTTCTTCCAATCTAGACAGCTCTCTCATTCCAGCAGGTTGCCCATTCCGTTCTAGATTTCACAACAGCATTCAACTATGCACAGGTTCAGTCAGTAAAGCAAGACATACAACACCCCCCTTCCCTTCAGTCTGCAACACAAGCACCAGGTCCTTCCTTGCAACCCTTACTTTATTTCGGACTCTCCCATCTCCAAGCACCACAGAAATCAGTACTCACATTTTTGAAAACATATCCCCTAAGCAGCCCACATACCACAATCAAAATGTTTGGTAGTATTGTAGAGTTATGATGCAGTGGTTGTGGCCTGGGCCTAGAGTCTTGGGTGCATGGCCTACAGCCTACGGCCTTCTGTCATGCTCCCAAGACTCTAGGCCCTGGCCACAACCACTGCAGCATAACACACCCATAGAAACAAACACCTACCAAATGACCACAACCCAAAAACATAATACATCCACCTCAAAACTATCCACTTCAATTAACATTCTAAAAAATAATTACAACCAAAATACAAACTCTTCAATACATACCCTCTTCCCCCAATGCTCTTCTAACGACCCAAAACCAACATCTTACTAAAGTAAAATAGCCAGTAGTGCGCCCAGTGTTAGTATGTCTGAGTGTTAGTATTTCAGCGGACAACCATGGTGACTGCGGACATCGTGAACACATCGCGGACTTCTCCCACCTAAACAAATACAGCATTTGACTCATCTCTTACTCCCCCACCCTCTCCAAGCACTCATACACACCGACACACTCCCCAAAATTGGATTTATGCTCACTTCCAGTGCATGTCCGCGCATCCAATATGGCGGGCGCATCGAAACAATTTGACGTAGCTCACGCCTCATCCCAGTCAATCAGACAACACGTTGCATGTCCGCGGACATGACGCAAGCCGATTATCCAATCGGTGTCCTGTCCGCGGAGCAAACACGGAAGTGTGTCCGCAGAGCAGAGATAGATATCACACATTTTTTTGTCTTATGTTATGTTTGTTTAAAAGAAAACTACTGGACGGATTTACACCAAATTAACAAAAGCATGGTTTCGGGATAAAGCTGCTGCTACTGCCACAAATGTGGTGAAAATCTGTCCAGCGGTTTGGGCTCTAGGCGTGACAGAAATGTTTTCCCATTATCCCATTATGTCTATGGGAAAAAATGAAATGGTCTGACCCCCCCCTATAACGTTGCCCCCCCTTAACCAAACCTCACCAAACTGTGTGGGCCATATACTTGTTTTGCAAAGTTTGGTGAAGATTCGTCCAGAGGGAGCGAAGTTATGAGCCACCGAAAAAGTGCTCTTTCTATGGGTTTAGCAACTTAACCATAACTACACGGCCACTACCATGGGCCGTGTAATATATATATATATAAAGTAGGTGATGTGCTAAGGAAACATTAACCTTAGGGGGCTTCAAAGTAAAGATGTTTTGGGCGGGGGCGCTTTTTTGTAGTTTGTGGTGAGTGTTAAGCTTTTTTCTTTGCTTTTTGAATGCTTCCTTTTCACGTAGATTGTTAGCGGTTGCTTTATAAATAAATGTTTTTTTGTTTTATTTTATCTGAAAGCACTCGATGAAGCAGTTGTTCCCTAAAACATGTTATGCAATGCTTGGATTCTTTACTGGTAATCTTCATACAATTAGACCTACTCGTCCTCATAACAGTACTTACTTGTGAGGTACCCTTACCTCCCATGCATGTACTCTTTTTCTCTTTCCATGAATTTTCCAGCAAGTTCCCCATACTTCCATGGGTATACCTTCTCCATATAACTGTCTGATTTCAGGGAGATACCACATTACCATATGACCTTCATGAAGAGTTTGATGCAAATATGGTGGTAATTCCATCCCGGCAGTATCATTGTTACCGCTGTGATGACCAGTGGAATAACCGTTGTATCATGACTTGATGGGTGCGCACCCACACCACTGGTCATAACGGTAATACCGTCCAGTGTTATTACCACTGATAATAGTCATCTAGAGGTAATACAACCCAGATACAATGGTATTACCCAGGCCTCGAGAAATCTTTAAAAAAACCTTCTAGACCTGCAAGTCTAGTTACTTAGATTATCTACTCGACCTTAGAGAAATGCACTCGTCCCACAAACTATATGGCTATTTACTTTTTACTGAAAAAAACAATGCACACCTGACAAAACATTACTATACTGTCCACATTCATTTTCATAACAGTGAGAACTAATACAGCTTAGATTTTTTAATATCAAAACAAGTCAGGAAATATCAGCAAGCTGCAAGCACATTTTATTTTTTTACACTGGAAACATGGTGACACATGAAACATGATATATCCAAAAATCCAGCTATTCATCACAGGCAAACAAAACCACTGGGT
Organism: Ambystoma mexicanum; assembly: GCF_040938575.1. Classification (NCBI taxonomy): domain Eukaryota; kingdom Metazoa; phylum Chordata; class Amphibia; order Caudata; family Ambystomatidae; genus Ambystoma; species Ambystoma mexicanum. The sequence continues at coordinate 544,394,660 of NC_090923.1, read as the reverse complement.
ATAGGAAACTCATAGCTAAAGAGGACTGGAGTTCTCACTCCATGGCAGTGGCTGTTCATAATGTATTTTGATAGCACACTATGCTGTGTGTAGTGGATTTAGAAACACTAAGGGCCTCTTTACGAGGTGGACGGTAAGGGGTTAACGGCGCCGGTAAAGGTACGAGAGTCGTTAATCCCTTACCGCCCTATTACGAGGTCCGCTCACGGGACCCGCTCTGGATCCCTGGTTTCACCAGACGTCCTTAGGGGGTCCTGCGAGTGGCCCAGCATGCTAACAACGGGCCCGTCATTAACGGGCCCGTTGTTAGCATGCTCCCCATTCCCATTGAGCTCTATGGGGGCTCAAATGGGAATGGGGATGGCCCGGGTCCGGGTTCCCTGAATGGGGAAATACCGTGCCCTGCAAGGTCGGAATGGCCCGGTATTTCCCCATTCAGGGAACCTGGACCCGAGTTTGGAGGCAGCCATGCCCTTATTAAGGGCATGGCTGCCTCCAAACTCGTAATGAGGCCCAAAATCCCCTTACTAAAAGGTGAATGGAAAATGCACTGCATGCATCCCACATTTTTTATTAAAGACTTATCTGCTGGGAAACAACACCTTTCTTTGCCCACCACCCCTTCAAATTATCTTGCTCAAAATGAGCTGTCATGAACACAGCGGCCCATCACCCCTCCCCCAACTGGTACTATACCCTCTCACTTTCTTTAATCATACCCAAAGACATGCAAACTCAAATACAATGTAGGCTTAGTCTCAGCTCTTCTGTGACTGTTCTAGCTTTTATGATGTTTTGTTTCTCAGTGATAAGGTACACTACCTGATGGAGACATCTGAAAATAAGGTACAGTGTATTGCATTTAATTATAGTCTCAGTATTAAAAACAAATGAACCAAGCGCCACCCCTTGGATGCGATAGTTCCATAGCCCTCTTTTTCGTCTCAGCACCAGAGTGGTGTTTGGAACTGGCTGATTGCATAAAAGGAACCTGTGTTACTCTGTTTTGTCTTTCTCTGGTATATGTGTGTGTATCGGTCAAAAGACCAGTTGGTCTTTTCCTCATCCCAGTACTAAAGTGGTGTTTCTGAGGGACAGTTCAGAAGGAAGAAAAGGGAAATGGCTCACAGTAGCCTACAAAGGCTTTAGGGATAGAGAGTTTAGTGTGAAAAGGGAAAGGGGATACCATGCCTCACCATGTTTTTTGGGTTTACCCCAGTCAGCTTCCTTATGTTTACTTCGACATGAAATGGGTCTGGTATCCCTGTATGTGGTGTATTGTTGGGAGCTCCTCTCTCTTTATAGAAAATATTTGATGGCAGAAATACCCACCTGTGTTATGACAGTATTAGCCAGATGTGTATTAACGTCCAAGCTAGGAAAGATCCAGGCTTGGAAAGTAAGAGCAGAGACCCTCTTAGATTCTATAGGGTTATCAGTGAGTATTTTGATCAATAATCCGTGTAGGGCCAAACAAATACTTTGGCTAACTGATTCCATCAATACAAGAGAGAAGTGTTGCTCTTTGCGGCTGTTTAGGGAGCAAGTCTTTAGTATTAGAAAAGTACACACAATAGAATCCTATCTATTAAAATGTTCTGATCCTAAACGTAGATCATTATACTTGAGGTTGAGGATGAATCTAGACGAAACCTTAGTCAAGACAATTGCTGCAGCTTGTGTTCTAATAGTTCACAAGTTGAGACAATAAGGGATTCGATCGCTGAATATCCAGCATTACTCTCCCTCAGAAAGACTTTGTTCCAGCATATGTTTGTAGGATATCAAATATTAGATTCTAATCTATTGTGGAGAACTCTTTATGATAGCCAGAGCCCAAGAATAAATATGGTGATGGTCACATTTCTGCAGTCGCTGAATCTATTGTTAGTGCCAAAATCATATAATCTTGTGAGATGTCAATTATCATGCTTTATTACAAACTTTGCAACCACACACACTTATGTGAGCTCTAGGCTGCTTTGGGAATCCTGTACTGCTGCTGCGAACCTTAGGTGTTGCTTTGTTAGATGTATCATTTGGCAGTTAATTTGTGAATGAAACCTTAAACTGGCAGTCCTTAGTAGGCTAGGCCTTTTAGGCGAAATGTAATATTGTCATTGTGAACTTTATGCGTTTGACTTCTTTTGTACTGGAACATCATATTTTGTAATTCCACGTTTCCTTTTTAGAATTTCTGTTAATATTGCCTGTGCTATTTCTGTACTTTAATCATAACTGGATTTTTTGTCATTATTGCATGAGTTATTTGTTGTTTTTATAATTGGAGCAGTACCCTTGTTTTATGAATTTTACATTGTGAATTTTACATTTGATACCAAAATATGATGCAATGGAAATCAAATAATAGTTCAAATACATTGTATATATATTTTGTTTTGTATATTTGAAAGGCTGGCTTTCAGCTATACCAAATAAACATTATTTTTTTTTTAAATACCATGGGCCTCATTACAAGTCTGGCGGTAGCCTTGCCGCTAAAACCAGCAGGCTGCCGCCAAACTTGCGATATTTTCCAGCGCCCATGAATGGGCAATTACTGGGGCATTCCGCCCCCACCAGACCCAGTAATTGCCCATTCGCGAGCGCCAGAAAATAGATGCTCCCCATTCCCATTCGGCCCCATAGGGCCATAGGGCCGAATGGGAATGGGGAGGTCGGATGCACAGGCATTGATTATAACGGTGCCTCTACATCCGACATGCTGTGCTCGCGGGTGCCTTTCTGGCCGCCAGGTCCAACCTGATCGGCAGAAAGGCACCCGCGAGCACAACTCGTAGTTTGCCGGTCCGGGAACTACGGTACCGGCAAGCTTAGTGGTACCATAGTTCCTGGACCAGCAAACTTATAATGAGGCCCCATATCTGACCTAAGGATGTCCTCTCCCCACTCCCCAAATTCCCTCCAGCCAGGTGATCCTCCCTCTCATATCCGCCCCAAGGTTCGGGATACAAATGTGATGCCCTTTCCCTGGCCACCTGAGAGGAGGATACTGGGGAAAAAGAAGTGAGGACTCCCTCAGGTTATTCACAGTACTCAGTGTGACATTTCCAGATTAGGTGTCCCAATTCCCCTTCTGCAACAGATTGTTTGCCTATATTCTAACACTAGGGCTTCTGTCATTGGCCATAGTAGAGATAGGCCTACTAGTGAGTTTTGGACCAATAAAGGCGTACGCCAGGGTTGCCCATCGGCTCCTTTGCTGTTTATTATCTTTCTAGCAGATTTCATATCAGGCTCACTCCAGTCAGGTTTAATTCCCCCACGCCTTAATGAGGGCCATATCATATGATATGATAGGTTATTTAAAACGTGCTTAATACCCAGAGGTTTCTAAGCGCTTGCTTCGTGTCGTCTTGCTTACAAGGCGAGCACGTTGCCCCTGAGCTATGCCCTACCCTTTTATATGCAGACAATGCCATTCTATTGGCTTTGACGCCAAAGGGTTTAGCCAATAGTTTGAGCTGTGCAGCTGGCTATTTTGAAGCTAATGGCTTATAAGTGAATTTAAAGAAAATAAAGATAGTGGTTTTCGGCACTAATAAAAGGAAGTACTACTGGTCTATAAATAATGTTAATATTAACGTGGTTGAATCGTATTGCTATTTAGGTGTTTTGCTTTTGAGTAAGTGCTCCTGGTCTGCTCATTTAGAGCTGTTAGAAAATCGCCTACGGACAAGCCTGGGTGGCTTAAAAAGATTGTATCATAAGTATGGTGGTTTCTGCTTTGATAAATGTATCCAGGTATTGGAAGCAAAAGTTTATTCTTCTGTTTTGCTTGACAGTGAAATTTGGGGCAGTACGAGTTGTACGGCCCTGAATTGCGTTTTGCATATCCATTTCAAGAAGCTGTTGGGTTTTTTGTTCTAGCACCCCATCGCTTTCTCTTGCCTTTGAAGCTGGGATTTTAAATATTGGTGTTCGGGCTGAACTTAGTTTTCTTGAGTTTTTTCGGAAATTACACTCGAGCCCTTCGTTGAACCCGAACATCATAAATGTAATGGAAGAGCTAGCAAAAGCCGACACCTATGTTATATAAAAATAATAACACTAATAACAATTCACATTTAATACCTCAGGCATCTGAGCACTGCTTATTATTATCCACGGTTTGTGGTGCTCATTTATCGACCTCGGAAGGACGGCAGGGTCTTCATGGATGTCAAAACCAGCGCTCTACTCACTGTGCTATCTTACCCTTGGTACAAGAAAAGCTCCCTCTTGTGTAGAAAGCAGGAAATAGATTTTGACAAGTTGAGTGGGGGATTTGATGACTAAACAACAGCTGAAAATGAAAGCAAGAAAGACAGAATTTGATCTTGTTATAAATAGCATGAAAAATCTACGTTCATTGGGACACCTAATGGTTGCGATGTTGTATTCCACTATGAGAATGTTTCAGTGAGCACTATTCGCTCCCCAGTTCATTGATGCTTCATGGCTATGGTGAGATTGAACATTTTACCACAAAGGGCTCGGATGCTGTGGCAATATTATACCAAGCTTTGTACTTGCGGGCGGGGCTGTAGAGGATTTAACTCATTTTTTATTATTCTGCACAAGACTTTTAGATTTGAGACGGAAATGGTTGCGAAAACATTTTATTGGTAATAATATTAGGCCCGTTCTTGATGCAATTAATTTTGTCTTGTCTTGATGTATGCTTTGTTAATGATTTATGCAAGTACATCACCGTCTCTGAAGCATACGGAAAGAAAATGTCAACTTCATTTTTATCAGTTTTGATCATAATATTTTGTATTGTATATTTTAACATGATTGTTTTTAAGTATGTTTTAATAGTGTATTTTGCATTGTATTTTATTCTGTTTGTAAATGGTGAGCAACTGAAATAAAGTATTTACCAGGTGTAGGTTATTGAGTTCAATTGCCCGACTATGGAGAACACCATTAGTTGGACATGCCTGGATGTTACACCGGTAGGCCTCCATAGCCCTCTTCTTCGTCTTAGTACCAAAGTGGTGTTTGGAACAGGCTGATGTAATAAAAGGAGCCTGTATAACTCTGTTTTGTCTCTGATATGTGCATGTATCAGTCAAATGAGGATGTGTCCTACCAGTGGGTCTCTTCCTCGTCCCTCAGGGACACCTACTAAGGTGGTGTTTCCGGAGGAACAGTTCAGAAGGAGGAAAAGGGAATAGGCTGGCAGTAGCCTACAAAGGGTTTAGGGATAGAGGGTTTAGTGTGAAAATGGAAAGGGGGATACCATGTCTCACCTAAGGACATCCTCTCCCCACTCCCCAAGTTCCCTCCACCGAGGTGATCCTCCCTTGCATATGCACCCCTAGGGTTGGGATCCAAAAGCAATGGCCTTTCCCTGGCCACTTGAGAGGAGGATCCTGGGGAAAAAGAAGTGATGACCCCCTCAGGTTACTCACAGTACTCAGATGTGACATTTCCAGATTGGTTGTCCCAATTCCACTTCTGCAACAGATTGTTTGGCTAAAGGCAGGACCCTTGACTGCTAAGCCGGCTCCAACTGCAATATTAATGTCCTTGCCAATACCCCCTGCTTATGGTCCGACCACCACATCATCACCTTTAATATTGAAGCCACCCCCCGTGTCCCGACTCTGATAGCTCCAGCCCTCCCCACTAGAAATAAAAGGGACATAACCAAGAAGAAACTCCTCCCTCTGCTACTCCCATCTCTTAATGTTGCCACTGACTCCTGTAATGATCCCACCGCCCTTGAAGACATCTACAACCGTAGTATGCTCACGGCTATAGACTCTATCGCCCCCATCAAACTCAGGAAGGCTAAACCACGTGCACACCTTAACTCCTGGGTCACACCACAGTTAAGAGTGCTCCGCAAAGCTAAACGCTGTGCTGAAAATCGCTGGAAAAGTCCCCCTTCTGATGTGCATAAAGACAGCTTCTTCCTTGCATCGCTCACCTACAAAGAGGCCATTATCGCTGCAAAAAAAGACTCCCTTAATAACCGGATCCTGCAAGCTGACTCGAACACTAAGGAACTCTTTAAAATCCTAAAAGAGCTTGAAACTCCAGCCACCCCCCCCCCCCGACACCTGCATTAAAGATAGTAAATGGTGTGCCAACATTCAGTCAGCCCTACTGAATAAAATCTCTATGCTACAATCCAAATTTAAAGACAAACAAGATAGTCTGAAACCGGACAATCGCCCTCTCACCCCTACATGGGCCCTCTCTCCTGACTCACCTAATTTTAAACCTTTTGCCTTCTCACCGCTCACTATTGCTGAGGTGGAAAACATCATCTTGAGGATCAAACCTTCCAACTGCCAAGGTGATCCGTGCCCCGCTCCCATTGTTAAGGAATCTGCCCACGACTTGGCCCCATTCATTACGTCCTTTATCAACTCCTCCTTTAAAACAGGTATTGTCCCTGACAACCTTAAGGACGCATGGGTGATCCCATTGCTTAAAAAACCCTCCTTAGACCCAAGCATACCCACCAACTTCAGACCCATAACCACCGTCCCGTTCCTGCTCAAAATCTTAGACCGTGCAGCATACCTGCAGATCCAAGAGCACTTGGAATCCAATAATCTTCTAGGCCTTAGACAATCTGAATTCCACCCCAGACATGGGACCGAGACGGCTCTAATAGATCTCAAAACACAAATAGAAGTCTTGAAGGGCAAACTAGCCATGCTACTTCTCCTCGACCTCTCTGCGGCATTCGACCTGGTCAATCACCAAATCTTATGCAGGCACCTCCACTCTGCTGCCCACTTCTCTCCGTCAGCCACGGCCTGGATCAAATCCTTTCTGAGTAAAAGATCTATGCGGGTCTTTTCTCAGTCTGCAGCTGCAGATCCCTCCCCAATTCACTGTGGCGTCCCTCAGGGTTCTTGCGTGCCACCCACACTCTATAATGTCTTTACTAAACCTCTCTTTGATGTACTTGACTATCTGGGTGTCTCCTATACAAACTACGCCGACGACACCCAAATACTCATTCCCATTACTGGAGACTACTTAGTTGACACCAAGGCCCTGAATGATTTCTACCTGGTCATCCAAGCCTGGATGGCCCAACACCAGCTATGCCTCAATGACGACAAGACGGAGCTCCTCATCCTGGGCACTTCGCAACGCCTTAGCAAACTTGAGCCATCCTACCAGTCGTTTATCATTGATGGCAATACCATCCAAGTTTCGAAAGACACAAAAACCTTAGGCTTTTACCTTGACGCTTCTCTATCCTTATCTCGACAAACAAATTCAGTCAGATCAGCCTCTGCATACACCTGCAAACTCATCGCAGCCTGCAGGCCATTTCTGACTACTCCGAATAGTGTCACACTAGCCAGAACCCTCATTATGTCTAAAATTGACTATGGTAGCGCCCTCTACTTAGGTACTAGCCAAGAGAACCTGAATAAACTACAAATCACCCACAACAATGCTATCAGAGTGGCCTTAAACATCCCTCGAAACCACCACATCTCTGAACCCAGAACCAATCTACAGTGGCTACCCGTCAAACAGAGAATTACACTGAAATCACTCGCCCTCACGCACAAATGCTTGGCCAACAAGGCCCCCCCGTACCTCTGCAGTCGTCTAGCCCGCCATGCGCCTATCCGACCTCAAAGAACCGCCCAGACCTACTGTTTATTGATCCCTAGGTTCAATCTTCAAAAAGCAGGGGGCACAAGCTTCCCTGTCCTTGCCTCCAAGCTGTGGAATGCCCTCCCCATCTCCATCAGATCTGAAAATTATTTTAACGCATTCAAGTCGAAAACGAAATCATGGCTCTTCAAACAGCACTGAAACATGCTCTGCACACCACAGCCCTACTAGCATCGGCCTACTTTTCTTGCCTGCTGCACATTTTTGTCTCTATGCCTCATGTAAAATGTTTGCTTTGTAAATTATGTATATTGATATACCCTTGATTATTATGTATGTACATTTGCCCCATGCTCAAAATTCTGTTTGCATATATGCTCTGTATGTAACTCTGCACAAGTTGCGCCCTGATGCCTCCGGGCTCGATGGTGCGCGTTACAAATAAAACAAATACAAATACAAATATTCTAACACTAGGGCTTCTGTCATTGGCCATAATAGAGATAGGCCTGTTAGTGAGTTTTGGACCAATAAAGGCGTACGCCAGGGTTGCCCAAGAAGTGAGGACACCCTCAGGTTCCTCGCAGTACTCAGGTGTGAACATTTCCAGATTTTTGTGTGACATTTTGAGTGAGATTTAAAGAGGCTTAGCCAGAAGCACCCTGAGGCCGATGACTGCTAAAACAATGTGCCACACAGCAAAGAGCAGCTGTTTCCAGGATTGTGGCAGTAAATGTGAGCAAGGAGATACAGAGGTTGCAAAAAGGGGCAATGGAGAAGGAAAGGTTACTGATGAGCAGCAGGTACCCTGACTTTAAGCATAACCTCAAGGTATTGTATTACCCCTACTCTGACACCTCTCCTATGTGTTTGCTGGAATGCAGCATAGTGCATTAAATATATGAGTGTCAGTTTAGATGTGTAGCAATTAGCAAGTTCACCGGCAATGATAGGGGGTAATGGTGCATTGGGTGTACTCACAGTTCAAGATACCGGCTTATGATTAGTTAAAGAAGGGGGAAGTACAAGAATAGCGCCATCATAAACACATCTCGTGTTAAATCCCCCAGGGTGGGTTGGACCTGGGAAACCTCGATCTGAAACACTTGACCAATACGAATGGGTTCTGCAAAGGGCGGTAGGGCTTAAGCCACTCACCACGAGAAAAACTACTTAACGGGAACAAGGTGATGTAATTACAGGGTGGTCAGCCAAACTAGCTGCCTTTCACGGCAGCACAGAGACTGGCTCTGTACCAGTGTGCCGGTCACATAACTGCTGATGCCCATCTGCAGGCAGCTGTGAGAGAGGGACAGGGGTTGGAGTGGCGTTCCTGGGAGAACCAATCAGAGAGTACGTTCTTGTGCTCTGAGGAGGTGGCCAGCCTGCAAAGTCACTACCACAGAGTTTGTGAAGTTCATCATCCAACAGGTATCGTGTGAATGTCCACTTTCCCACCAGCTGTAGGGTGTCTCGTGTTCAGTTCTCAATGATGCTGACCAATGAAAGTGTATTCAAGTTCCGGCGGTCAGCACAAATGTTACTTCAGTAATAGCAAATTTTTCCGGGGTGGGACTAATCAAGGTAAACTTCAAGGAGGTGATGTCCACGAGTCCACGAACCAATGAAATCCCTAGGAAACTTAGATAAAGTAAATTCCTCAACTTGCAAGTGTTTTGATGGATTTCTGACCATTGTATTTCTCGGTATAAAACTACTGTTCATATTCCATTCAGATAACAGCCTCTCGATCAGAGCCTATCCACTGTTCTGTTTGATCTGTACTCACCCAGCTGTAATAAACTGTGTTGCATCTTGCCCGGTGTTTGCTCTACTTTTTGAGTATGTGGTTTTTACTATTCTCGAATTGGTGGACCCCTGACTACATTTTTGAAGGCCCCACCGATATATCTCAGTCTTCACTGGGACACTGAGGGTATACAGGCTGCCTTCCTGGGGGCGCATGTGTGGCGACCGCAGACCTGTTCACTGTGCATCACTGAGGAGGCTCTGTAGACACCGAGTTTGCAAAGGGGTGCCAGGTCACGAGCGCCGTCCCCTGCTCAGCGTAAGGGTGAGCATGCGGTGGAGGCTCAGTGCCGAGGGGACTCGAGAGTATCCGGGACGTGAGTATAACCGTGCAAGAAGATGCTGCACAATAGTGCATGCCTACAGAGGGGGAGGGATAGATTCTTTTTACGGTGTATAGGACGTATCCTCAGAGAAGGGAAGACAATCGGCCATAGTAGTGTAGCTATTAGGGCTTTTATTTGAAGTTGGTAAATAATATTAGTCGGTGCACTCTATCCCCTTCTTTGTTTTTCTTAATTATATCGGTTTCTGATTGTTCCAAGCTATATGGAAGTCAGTGGCTGCATGGCTACATAGAGACCGATATTCACTGCTCGGTCTATGGGTTTAAATGGTATGAGTTTGGGAATCTATGTTTGGCCTATGGGCTATGATATGAACAGTTTTTTGCACCACTCTAGGCATAACCTATGATCTAGGTGCAAACCTGCTGTAAAATATGTAAATGAATACACTGTAACTAATAAATTAAAACCAAGAGAACTTTCACTCACTAATAAGTGTACATTGTAAATTATTGAAGAAATAAATTTGCAAAGAACTGTTTATATCACAGATATTAGGGTGTACCACCCGATAGGGAGTGGGCACTGGTGTGGGCCTGCCTGCGGTAGAGCTGGAGAGGTGCATAGTGTGTGGTAAACTCTGTTAGACAGGAGTGGCGCGTAGTGCAGGCATTTGCATAGTTGCATCATTGGGGTTCAAGTGGGTTGGGTTCTTTTGTAGAAAGGGACACGCGTGTGGCAGTTAGAGTCATTCAGTGGTGAGGGCTTGTGGTGGACAAGTCAGCACCAAGAGGTATCTTGTGTAAAACAGCAGGCTTTTGCATTTCAACAGCAGGGGTGTGCCGGTGATGCATGATTAGACACTGGACATTCTTGCGCTAACATAGGGAATGGTGAGCCCGTGGAGAGGGCTGAGAAGTACTAACATTGAGTGAGTGGTTAGGCCTGTGGAGAGGGCCGTTGCGATCGAGTGGAGTGTATGGTAGGTCCTGTGGAGAGGGCCAGAGGGAACGTTGGGAGGAGTGGTTGGGAATAAAAAAGGGGAAGAGTTCGGGGGAACACAGGGTAGCAGATTAAAAAGAAAGGACATAATGGCGTATGTGGACAGCCCCCTAGAACAGATGTGCCGCAAATTGCCCCAGTATTGCGATAAGTATTGCGATAAGCTATTAAAATACAATTTTCAGTGGGCCGGGGAGACTACAGGGCAGAGTTTCTATGTGTGGCCAGGAGAAGGCACATTTCACAGTAAGATAATACAAAATATGTTCTCATACCTATTAATGAAATATAAAGACTCTAAGCTCAAAAGCAGGCAAAATATACTGGGTTTCTGGAAATTATACAAGGAGACCAAAGGGAAAAAATTGAAGACGAAAGAAGAAAAGACAGAGGGAGTGGGTGGACCGAGCTCACCACCACCACCTTATGGGTTATATCCCACCTTGTGTCCAGCCGCAGGGTATACTAACCCTCGGCAGGAAACCTCAAAGGGAGATGAGAGGAAAGCGATGGGGGAAAAAATAGAAAGAAGCACAAAAAGAGGAGATGCACATGTGGGGTGTAAGAAAATATTGAGCAGACATTAAAAAAAATACACGCCAACAGGTGGATGCGTAATTTAGTGAGCCGAAACGGGTGATAGAGGAGGAAGTGAGGAGGAAGAGCAAAGGGGCTAAGGGAGAATGGTTAACAGGAAGAATACAATTCAAATCAGATGGAGAGGACAAAGAGGAAGAAAGGAAAAGAACGATGAAGGGGATGAGGAAGACGCAGCCTCAGGTGAAGGCTTATTAGGAGACAAATGGAGTGACAGGGACAGTGACGAATGGACACCTGACAAATTTAGGAGAAGGGAAAGAAAAGAGTGGAAACGACAGGATAGTGAATGTTGTGACAGCGACTGGTTCACTTCCGTAGTAGGACAGGGAAGGTAAAAATGGGGTTAACACAAGCTATCAGAGAGGGACGAACGGGACCTAAAATATGGGTAATGCCGTTACTACAGAACGGATGAGGGGGAGCCCATTATGTGCCCTGGCAAACAATGGACCGGGACAACCTAATATGTAGCATGCCCTCCCTCATAGCCAGGGTCAATAAATGGATACAGATACTCGGGAAAAATACAGCGGGGGTGACTCTGGCCATAGGGGGTGTGAAAAGTGTGTTTGCCACAATTATAGGAGAACAGGTAGACAAAGTTTGGAATCAGGCTGGATATAAAGGAGTGAAATTGAAAACCAATGCTCATGACAGAGCTCCATTTAACAATTGTCGAGCACATGTCTGGGAAGTTTTAAGGAGCATGTATCCAGACAATTATGACCTGAGGCCAGTGATGGCTTACAAAATTAAAGGTGACAGTGACCCAGCTGAATATATAAAGCAAGTGTCCGAATTTTTGGACCCAAGAGACGCGAAAGTCCTGGGACGAATACATACGATTGTTCTATCACATACTAGTAAAAGAACTGCCAACAGAATTACAGGCTTCCCTGGACAACGTAGTGGGTATAGAAGCTAAGGGCTGGCCCAAAATACAATCAACAATAGTAGATTACTGTAAGAGGAAGCAGGAAAGAGAGGCAGGCAGTTGAGAATGCTGCAAAGGCAGTAAACCAATTAGTACAAAAGAAACCGACCAAATACACTATGAAAGGAGCACGGTTAGTGCCAGGCACTGCCACCATGCTGCCATCATCACACAGAGGGTTTCCTGGAGGACAAACACCACAACAAGGAGGGTACATGCTGAATGCAACCATATCATTCACAGAGAAAGGGATGGTTTGATCCACACCCAGCATTTACTACGCCCGGGTAGCAGCTCTTCCCTTGGCAGCTCACACACAAACCACCTTGTGAGCACAGCCACTATACCACTTCATGTTCCTGTACAGGGTCGAAGTTCTGCTAGGATGGGTCCTGGGAATACAGGGGAAGGTGTTCTGACTGGCTTCGGAAGTCCTTTTCAGACCACAGTGCCAGAAAGATGACTTAAAGGGGAAAGCAATGGTGTTGGAGCTGGAAAAAGCAGTAATACGCAAAGGCATGGTGATTCTGTGTGGCACAGACAATGAAAACATGCTGTGCATTGACCCCACCAATTACAGAAGTATTGGATGTACAGTTGTTTGCCGATGAGGAGGAGGAAGGGGAGATGGTGTTCCAGATACAGATACCTTGTCTAGTTCAGATATTGGAAAAAATGGTACCCATTCTGACACTATTAGTGAACAGGGAAAATAAACACACAGAGGGAAGTCTCAAAAGGGTGCCGGATGAGTTGTGGAACAAGGGACCTCACAATGTGGGACAACAGAAAGGGATTGGGGCAGGAAAAATAACACTGAAAGAAGTGGCCCTGCTAGCACAGGCAAAACAATACCCATTAACCAGAGAAGCAGATGAAGGGATATACTCCACTTTGCACGCATTATGGCAGCAAGGCAAAATTCAGACATCAACATCAACTTGTAACACAGCGATCTATCCGATAAAAAAATCAAATGGCTGTCATGGCATTTCATCCAGGATTTGCGCTTCCCAAATGAAGTGGTGGAAGCAAATTCCCTGTAGTTCCTAACCCTGCCACCATATTGTGCAATATCCCAGCAAAGGCAAAGTACTTCATGGCCATTGACTTGAAAAATGCCTTCTTCTCTATACCCTTGCACCCAGACTCAACATATCTGACCGTCTTCCTGTATCGCGAAACTAGATTCGAACACACACGTTTGCCCCAGGGATACTGCGAAACACCCAGTATTTTCAATAGAATAATACAAATGGATCTAAGCAATGTGCACACATCCAGCAATAAGATTCAATATGTTGATGATCTGCTAATATGCAGTGAGACAGAAGAAGAGAGTACAACAAACTTGGCACATGTTTTGCAGAAAAAGAGTACCAGGTGCATGAGGCAAAATTAAAGTATTACCTAGAAGAGAATGGGCCTCATTACAGGTCAGGCGGTCCGGAAATAACGGTGGCGGTAAACCCGCAGCCACCGTTGTTTCCGGACCGCATGATCCCGACTCCTGCAGGCGGGAGGTGATGTTCCCGCCAGGTCTGACCTGGCGGGTTTAACACCGCCCGCCTGCAGGCGGACGAGGAAACACCGGCAGCATTACGAGATGCTTCCGGGTTTTCCATGATCCCCATTCCCATTGAGTCCCATAGGACTCAATGGGAATGGGGATTAACACCATTCCGCCTCCATGATTCCTGGAAAACCGGGGTTGTAATGCCGCGGTAAATCCGGGAATCACGGAGGCGGAATGGTAATACGAGTCCGGCGGTAACCAGGCAGTTTTACCACCGCGGTTAACGCCGGACTCGTAATGAGGCCCAATGTGTACCTGGGGAAAATAATATCCATTGAAGGGCATAGAATAACACCCGAAAGGACACAGGCCATTCATTCCACACACGCCTACAAACCGTGAAAGAGATGCTAAAGTTACAAGGTCTGTGCAATTGTTGCAGAGCATGGGTATTTGATTATGCCACATTTACTAAACCCCTACTGCAGGGCCTTAAGGAAGCACAAATAGAGAAGAGGGATATAAAATGGACATCTGAAATGAATGAAAGTTTCACAGAACAAAAAGATGCACTGGCACATGCACCAGTGTTAGCAACCCCGAAATACTCTATTTGTTCTCACATTCAGATGGCCCAACAATGAGGCTGTCCTCACACAAAAGAAGCCACAGGGACATCAACCAATAGCTTACTACAGTGGAAAATAGAATAATCGTTTGCGGCTGCAGTGCTTGCAATTGACAAGGCATCAACAATTATCATGGGGTGTCCCATAGTATTGTACGTGGAACACTCATTATTCGCCATTCTTGAGAAATCAAAAAGTACACTAACTACCCAAAGAGTATCGGGATATGAGGTCATATTAACCAACCCAGCCATAGAGGTAGTAAGGTGCCAAAGTGTAAACTCAGCAATTTATCTAACAGAACCAATACAGTAAGAGGATTAAATACATGCTTGTACAGCACACATGGACATGAAGGAAGGGAATGTACAGCTAAAGGAGGAGGAAATAGCAGGAGCAGGCAGGGGGCCTCATTACAGGTGTGGCAGTGCGGAAACAAGGGTGCCAGTAAGCTTACCGACAACCTCCGGCACCCTTGTTTCCAGACTGCCACACTTACGTGTCTTCCTGCCGGGGCTGCCGCACCCGACTGGTCTCACTCTGCCGGGCGCATCGGCCCCATTAGGCTGAATCATCACGGAAGCACTGGTACCGCTAGCAAGGGTGCTTCTGTCTCCCCACTCCCATAGAGTCCCTATGGACTCTATGGGAATGGGGACTTACAAAAAAAGGTGCCTAACTTCCCACGCCGCCGGGACTTGTAATGTCCTAGTGGCACTGGGAAGTCAGGCACCGAATTCGGTGTTCCAGGGTTGGTGGCAACCCACCGGTCACACCGGTGGGTTACCGCCAACCTCGTAGTGAGGCCCATGGTTATTATTGATGGGTCATCAAGTGTTGACCCAGAGACAGGAAGGAGACATACTGATGCGGCAGAAGTGTGCTGCATAAACGGGGAATATGTAATAGCATCTCAGCAGCAACTACCTTTGCATTATTCAGCACAGGCCGCAGAATTGGTGACGATGATAAGAGTACTAAAAATGGGTGGCATGCAGACAACATCTTTTCCGACTCTGCCTATGTCATGTCAACTATCCATTCATAACTGGCACAGTGAGAAAGAAGGGGATTCAAAAGAAGTGACGGGTCCTCGTACAACATGCAGAACTACTAAAGGAATTAATTGGGGCCCTAAAAGTTCCAGTAGAGATGGCGATAATAAAATGCACAGGAAAACAAGACAGGATATCAATGGGGAATGAAATGGCCAGCAGAGTGGCGAAAGCAGCAGCATATTTACCAGAGGGAGGTGGAGTTCAGAGGTACCCCTCGAGTGGGGAGGAAGAAAGGGTGAAAATGTTAACACGATCCCCATAGTACACATAATAGAATTACAATGAGAGGTACCAAAAGAACTGTGGATAAAAGAGGATGTTCACTGTCACCAACGGACCTGATTTGGCAGCATAATAGCACAGGGAAGCCTGTAATGCCCAGAAATGTATTTAACGTAGCTATATTTCCCCACCCATGCATCCAAAGGAAGAAAGTATAACTGCAAAACTGAATGAGGGATGGTACGTTCCAAACATGCATGAGAGTGTGAATGAGTTTATGGGAAATTGTATGGTGTGCATACAGTTTCTGTCTGGCCATACTTTAAAAACTTTGCAGGGAACAATACCACAGTCGGAAAGGCCCTTCCGGCACTTGCATATCGATTATGTGGACATGCAAGAAAGATGTGCCTTCTACAGGAACCTAATCATATTGGTCTGTCCATTTTCGCGCTGGCTCAAGGCGGTGCCATGTGCAAAGAATGATGCAAAACCTGCTGCGAAGTTCCTAGTGAGGGAAGTATTCCCAAGATGGGCTATATGCGAGGAGATAAGGTCAGATAATGGCCAACACTTTGCCAACAATCTCTTTGAGGAGATATCTCTTAGGGATCAAACACAAACTTTGCAGAGTTTACCAGCTGCAGGCGAACAGAATTGTGGAGCGAATTATTGGATTACTAAAAAAATTACTTGCCTATGCTTTTTTACCTCCATCTTGCACTTTTCGCCCTTCAAAACTCACCTTCTGCGGAGCACCATTGTTAGGCAAAGTTTGTATGCAGTACCCTTTGGGACCACTACACACAACTACGACTACAGGTGTAAGCAAAACCAACCTTTGGTATAAATCTGTACTACACAGTTTTGTGGTAGCGTTGCTGAGCACCCAGGCTTATCTCAAGAGGGGAATGTGAGCTGTAAGGATGTTACACAGAGGTCTAGAATTACAAGTATTCAAACTAACTCTTACACTCAAGGTTTCTTGGTAAAACACTTATTAATTTATTTCACAGTCAGTTATAAAACATTCACTAGAAGGGGACAATCTATATCACACAAAAATATCCTTCAATACTTCACAATGTCAGGTTCTGAGGCATTTAAACTACTTTGAAGGAGGAGCAAAATGGCATTCAGAGCATTTGAAGTAGGAGCAAAATGGCATAGGTTAATAAAGAGAATATTACAGTTATTCTTAAACAGTGCAAATAGTTTGAGTTCACCAAAGGAGTCAATTCAATGCAATAGGTTAGGCCAAAGTCAATGGGCTAAAGTCTTGTATCGGATAGGCAGTTCTGGTAGTTAAACGGAAAAGTATTTGCCAAAGTTTTCAGAAGTAGTTTGTAAAAGAAAGATTCATATGTTGGGTCAGAAGCTGACTTGGCCTGCAAGTTGCCAAAGTTTCAAGCACTTTCGCAGTGAGAGGTAAATTCTCTCAGGTGGGTTTTCACAGTATCTTACAATGAAGAAAAAGATGCAGCTGAAGACGTTTGTTCCTGGCAGTTCCTGCAGATCTCGCTGTTCCTGGCCTTAGTCGTGGGGACAAGAGGGAGGACGTCGAGCGACTCCTGCACTGCACAGGGACTGGTCAAAAAGCTGGCAAAGGCAAATCTTCAATTCCGGTAGCTGTAGACAAGCACACAAACTATTCTCCCTCTCCATGGCTTTTCGGTTTCCTGCAGCACTGAAATACAATCAGCTCCGAGAATGGTATCCAGGTGGCTTACGAGTTGATTAGTCCCACCAACTCAAAGGGAGAAGTCATCCTTAAAGGACTTCTCTGTTGAGATGAACTAGGTGATTCAGACCTGCAGCAGGGCCTCACCAGGCAAACCAACGGTCCAGGAGTTGCAGCAGCCGTCCTCTTCAAGCTTGTCTTCGCTTCTTTCGTTCCAGTGGTCGACTCTGCCTTCCAAGCCAAGGGACTTGCCTTTTATCCAGTTTCCTTCCATTCATTCCAGCCTAGCTGCCACTCACCCAGCAGGGTGGCTGTCCTTGCCAGACAGTCAGCCAGCTAATCACACCAGTGTGCATTTGGGTCTCGTGGGAGACTAAGCACTGTGCATTTCGGGCACCTCCCTCACTTCCTGCCCACCCCATACACTTAGGCGCCAGAGGCGGTCTTCAGTCCTGAAGCCCGCCAAAGGCATAGGAACAAAGGGACCAAACCTGGTTTGGCGCGCAGAGACAAACTCTAGAAGGACCTTTCCAAAAAGAAATGGTGAAAAAAGAAGACTGGGGCCTGTTTAAACAAAGGAGGCTCTGACGCCATCTTGAAATACATGGCTCCCGCGATTTATGCTACCGGTGTTCGCGGTCGGGAAAAAACATGGTAGTTCGTTGTAAAACCACTGCCACCAGCCATTTCACGAGGAAAGGGTAGCATTTGACTGCTACATGAGTATCTAGACACAGGGGATACTAGGTAACCCCTCCAGCACTCTATTGTAAGATAGGGTGTGCTGGGTCTAGGAATTTAGAAAGACTAGTAAAGTCAATTTCACTTTACTTACTCTGGGAAACAGTAGTTTATCCCAGAGAAGGTATTTAAACCTTGGGAAAGCCTGAAAAGGTTTCCCTGTGCCACTGAACTGAGGGTGCTGTGTGACACAAATGAAAAGATGATGCCTATGAAGTTGTCTAAAAGTCCATAACCAAAGAAAACACAAGAGTAAAACACACAGAATTAAAAGTTCAAAGTCCTAAGGTTTAACAAAAGAGCTGGAGTGCTCTAAGGTGGGAGGAACTGGCACATTTATGAGAATTCTTCCTAACAACCATCTTACTCTGCATGAAATTGTAACAGGATGGAGAAGTCATGTGCCAGTCCCTCCTGCACGTTCAATTTCAGATGCTAACCCTAGCTCAAACAGCCTTGGCAATGAAATGAATGACTATTAATTGCGATGAAAAATGTGCTTTGCTACATCTACCGCCAGGTCCAGCAGTCTACAAGTGAGCGAACCAACATCGAAGAGTGTGTACCAGAATGCCAAGTATTTCCACAAACACAGCCTCTTTATCCAGAGGACAAAGTACTTATTCGAAATACAGTCAGTAAGTGGAAGGAGCCTCGGTTTTGTGGTCCTTTTGAAGTGGTCTTCTCAACACCCACGGCAGAGAAAATAAAAGAACATGCATGGATTCACCACTCAGAGGTTTGTCTCGATACCAGTAGCACATCGGGAAGAGGAGAAATCACTTGATGGTGAGTATCAGCCAAATTACACCAACATTTGTGCTATATTAAGGTGTTACAGAAGACCTGCAACAGATATAGAGGATGGACGAGGGAAAAGAAGAGGGGGTGGGATTAAAGAGAAGAGTGGGGTAAATGTAAAAAGTGTTGTATTGATCTGCATCTTTGTTTTCTGTCTCCTTCTTCTTTTCTGGCATTTAGCACATAAGACTAACTTGGGCCCAGCAGCTGTTGGAGATAGGGAGACACACACTAAGCGAAGTATAACTAGCCTAAAAGAATTCTACAGAATTGTCGGGGAGGACATGGCCTCAGGAAATGTAGGGTATGGGGAAATGAAGGTGGAGCATGGGAGCACCAATGGTACATGCTATGTGTGCTCACTCATCTCACATGAACGCCGATGCAATTCTTCCCACAAGAGGTGACAGCAGAAGTGGGAGGATGTCTGGTACATATGGCTTTGTGCAGGACTATGGGTATGTTCTAGGAGCATACAGTGGAAGTAAAGTGGATTGATGAGGGGGAGGAGGTGTATAAGGACAGCTTCCTACAGCTAGAAAGTATGGCCCAGGGGGACAAATAAGCACCTGGTTCTGAAATATGTAACAGAGGTGGCACAATAGGGAAATCAGCTGCCCACTGTCCATAAAAGAATATACTGTAAGAACTCCACAGGGTATGATATGCCATGGTGCCACACCAGACCCTTGATGAAAATCCAGGATTCAGTGCTGCACAATGGAAAATGGGAAAGGGGAATGGCGCAGTGCCGTGCAGAAGGACTGGTGGGCTTTAAAGAAAGGGCGGTTAAGAAAATAAATGCAGGATGTAAGAAAATTTGGAAGAGTTATGTACATACTTTAACATGGATAAACGAAAACTCATGTCCAGAAAACATAATGTGGCACACACAGTAGTCTTTGAGTTTCAGAGCAAATGGAACAAGAATGCTGGGGATGAATACCAATTGCAGGAGGACGATGGATATTACAGCATTGCAAAAGGGGACTGCAGCTGTGATGGACACCTGGTGGGTGTATAGAACGAGACAAAACGCCCAGCTTCCACCAGACTGGAAAGGGTGTGTGCGCACTGGTAACCCTCATAATTGTACCTTAGTTGTGCCCCACGCAGACTTAATACTGCTCAATGCGTTGTTTGCATACAAAGAGAAAATGGCAGCAGAAATACAAACAAACACATCGTAACAAGGAAGAAAAGGTCCAGCAGCAACTACATCTCAGCGGTATCCACCAAGAGCCTAGAGAACATTCCACCCCATCTGAAAATGTTCAGCTCAGCATCTGTCTTCTTTACCTCTCTCCTGCTTCCTGGGGTACAAGTGGCAGCCAATGCAAAGTGGTTGCAGATCACGTGTTACGAACTGCTTCAACTGGCAAATGCTACCGAAAAGGGACTCAATGCGGAGCTTCAGGCCCTATGATTAATGACCCTCCAAAATCGTTTCATTTTAGCTCTTATGACGGCGATGGAGGGAGGGGTGTGCCATAATATAGGGAGCACGTGCTGTTCTGCAATTCCTGCTAATGATGCCACAAATGGAACAATCACAGACACAGTACACGAAATAAGAACAATAGACGAGAGAATGGTAAAAGAAATGCAGGACATTTCATCGGCAAGCTAGCTGGTTTAATTATTCACATGGGCACCCAACTGGCTTTTAGCAGTATTTAAGATAACTGTCCCTGTGCTCGTCGCGATCCTCATCACCACCTGCATCCATCGTCTGATCATCCAAACAGCAGCAGTTACATAATGGAATTAGAGACAATTAAGGTTGAGGAGGTATTAGGTGAGGATCACCCCAGTATGAATGATAGAGAGAATGAAGTAGAAATTATTTTCACACCAGCCACATCAGATTTGGAAAATTACGAAGCATTATGGGGAGAGTGTTCACCTGATGGAACGAAGATACTGATTTTTGGGGAAGATGTGGATGGATATGAGCAGAAAGGGGACATGATGAGGGTAACAAAGGTGTGGGTGCGCAAGGAAATAGGAGAAGGGTTGAGACAGAAATGTTGATGGAAAGATTGATCGAAGGGGGGAATGTATAAAATGTGCTAATTCAGTGCCAGACAGGGGGACGCAGCTACCAATTGCGAGAGTAAAGAAAGGGGATGGTGGGGGCAGCTACACGGGAAATGACACAGGTATTCTAAGCCACAGACACCCCATGCAAAGGGCTTTGTTGGGAACGGTATGGGAAATGAGACATTGGGTGTACTCACAGTCCAATATACTGGCTTATGATTAGTTAAAGAAGGGGAAGGACACAAATAGCACCATAATAAACACACGTAGTGGGAAATCCCTCATGCAAGTTGCATCTGTGAAACCTTGATCGAAACACGTGACCAATACGACTGGGTTCTGCAAAGGGGGTGGGGCTTAAGCACTCATCATGAGAAAAACAACATAACTAGAACAAGGGATGTAATAACAAGGCGGTCAGCCAAACTAGCCACCCTGCAAAGCAGCAGGGAGGCTGGCTGTGTACCAGTGTGACCAATGACAGTGCATTAATGTTGTGGAGGTCAGCACAAATGTTACTTCAGTAATAACAAGTTGTCCTCGGGTGGGGTGTGAATAAATGTGGTATCACATGGGGAGACATTGTAGTAGGAAACTGTTAAACTGTTTGCTTCATTTACGCTTCACTAATCAATGTAAACTTCGAGGAGGTGATGTCCACGAACCAATGAAATTCCTGGGAAATATAGAAAAAGTGAATTCTCCAAGTAAGCAGTGTGGGGTAACTGGCAGCCATGTAATGGTGTGGTAGAGCTGCCAGGTGTTCAGCATGTGTGTTTATGACAATGCCATGTATGCAATGGGCTTATTGTGCCATCTGTGTTTTTGGCGTGAGATTGGGTGGCACATGAAGGTGCTTGTGCCCAAGAAACCTGGACCCATAGCTCTAGTCAATGAGTTGAATTGGAGAGGGCATCCGGTTTTCTGGGTGTTGGGGTAGAGAGCAAGGAGACCACTGGATTGTAGGTAAGACCTATGAAAGGGCTCCATGCAGGAAAGATTGATGTTGAGCTAAGAGATCTTGATAATAACCTATGTATCAGCTATATATTATTTCCTCTGCTCTGACACCTCTTGTGTGGGTGGCATCTTCCTTGGCTTTCTGGAATGCAACAGAGTGCATACAAATTTGTGAGTGTCACACTAGATGTGTGACACTTGCATACATGCCAACCCTCCCGATTTAGACGGGAGACTCCCAATTTTCTTAATAAAAAACAGTGCTATTTTCTACTGTCTTCTGCCTAAAATAACTATATCCCCAATGCAATACTGTGGGAAATTGCATTCTTACGATTTCTGTGTTGAAATCTCTCTTTCAGGGGCTCCAGAATGTTGGCATGTCTGCACTTGGCAGGTCTGGGAATGTAGGCACCATTCATTGAGACCAATCGTAACTGCCTGTATACGTCCTGCAACTACAATAAAGACTTACCTCTTGTATCCTGCAGAGTCCTGATTGAGTCTTACCTGCAGCTGCTGCTATGATTCATGACAGATACCACTTTATTTTAAGCACAATGTATTTACATTTTGTAAATGGTATATAGCAGTGCAGAAAATTAGCCGGAACAAGACGTGGTGCTCTGGCAAAAAATGTCTTGCCAGAGCCCCGCTCTGTCCTCCAGACCCTGGGAATCCCAGAGATGACTCTTGCAAATCCTGTGCCTCATCGAGCAGACTGCTTTCGTGTCGAGTCTTCTGAAAGCAATCTCCTCATTGTAGTGCAGGCTGCTCCCGCTGCACAACCCATTCTTATCCTGTGCCATCGAGCAGACAGCTTTCAGAAGACTTGGCGTTCGTGACGAGTCTTCTGAAAGCAGTCTGCTTGTTGTAGCGCAGGCTGCTCCCGCTGCACAACCCATTCTTCAATGAGCATTCAAAAAATGCAGTACTGGAGTCTGCAAACATAGCGGGGCGATCCCCCACTGTGCCCCCCCCACACGTTATGATAAAAGCAATGAGAACAGGGTCCAATCAATACTCGTAATAACCAACACAGAAACAGTTGCAAAGTTTGGAAACACAAAAATCGCAGTTTATTAGAGCACAGAAATCGGGGCCGTCCCAGCCACATAAGTAAAGCAGATTATAATCCAAGGGGTGACCCATGCCACTCCCCATTTGCCATTTGCAAAGAGCGGCCGTCCGCTTCCGGTTTTCAGAACTGCCAGTCAGTATATCTCGGGACCACTGACTTCAGATGACAGAGTCTCATCTGTCCATGAGGGGAGTCAGTGCCCGTCGACCGGCTTTGGCTCGAGTGTGGCCATTCCGGAGCCACTTGTTAATGTTAATGTTAAAGGATATTTATACTGCGCACTATCACCACCGTAGTGGTCCCCTGGCAATCTGGTGGATCTGAAAGAAAGGTGGGTAGGTTAGGGTGTGTTAGTAGGACAAAGTCTGGAGAATGAGCAAGGGAGCTGTGATGTGCTGTTGGCAGCTTCAGATCCGTTAACACCGTTCAATGAGCTTTTTGGTGTGGTATCCGGTCGGAGTCCGTCATGTGCTGCTGTGTAAGGCTCTGTGTGGTGTGTCTGTTGTTGCAGTGTGGTGTAGTGCGTGCGGGCTGCAGTGGTTTAAGAGGTATGGTTGTGTTTAGTTAGGGTTTGAGAGATGTGTGACGAGGGTGAGGTTTTAGTAGGGTTGGTTATTAGCATTGTTGTCTGGAGAAATGCACACTCATATTGTGTGTCTTTCGAGATTGAGACAAGATTTCTTCCTTACAGTGATCTAGTTTCAGCATGACAAGACTATCTTTCATCTCTCTGTCTATATGTTGCGTTAGTTAGTCTCTACAATTCTGTCTTTGTTCTTACTCAGGCCAGCCTCTACATCCCAGTCTGTTCCTGACGCCAGCTGGTTCCCACAGATCTAACTAGTTGTGGCCTATGCCCATTCCCATGGCTCTGTGTGAGTGCGCAGCGGCACAGTTCAGTCCTTACCAGCATGTCTGGATTGACGCGAGTGAATCATCATACCTATGTCTCAGATGATTATGTTGTGTGTGTTGGGTTAATCGTTACGAAGTCAGTACATCTCCAGGAATGCTGGTAGGGTATTGTGTATGTCAGTCTAGTGCATTCCGTCTTCTGCTTGCTAGCTTGGGTGTCGGTTTCTTATTGTGGTGATAGTGGTCTCATTTGGCTGGCGGGTTGGCTTAAAAGGAGGGTTATTTTGAGGAAGGATTTCTTGTGAGCGTGAGGTAGTAGATTGATCGTGTGGATGCACAATTGGGTTGGGGTTTACACAAGGTTCATGTAGTCAAGTCTTGGTAGTGGGTGAGGCTGATGGTTGTGCCTGTTGTGTCAACCATGTTAGCTATTGTTCTGTCCTGGTTGGGTTGTTGCTCGTGGTCGTTCCGTATAGCATTGTCTCTTTTGTTCTTGCAGGTGGCCCCCCTCTCTGTCAGTCTTAGGTGTTATCTGTGTTGTCAGGGCTACTGTCAACTGGTTCTCTTTGCATTTTTGGTTTTATTATTTCAGTTGTTTCAGTCTGTTTGCGAGCTGTTGAAGAGCCAGGTTTTTAGTTGTTTTCTGAATTTCAGGTGGTCTTTGGTGTTTATTTCTTTTGGGAGGTTGTTCCAGGTTTTTGCCACCTGGTGGGAGAAAGAGGAGCCCACAGGTTTTTTCCTGATGTATGGCTTAGGTTCCAGGCGGGTCTCATTGCTTGATCTCTGGAGTCTTGTTGGCTTGTAGATGGTTATTTTCTTTTGTAGGAATTCTGCTCCCTGGCCGCTGATTGCCCTGTCTGTTATGCACATTGTTATGAACATGATACATTGTTTGATTGGAAGGCAATGTGTCATTTTTAGCCCTGGTGTAATGTGATCTCTTCTAGATAGTTTAAGGAGGAGTCTAGCCACAGCGTTTTGGATGCGTTGTAGTTTCTTCAGCATGTGTTCCAGCATTCCGAGGTAGAGGCTGTTGGCGTAGTTGATTCTTGACATGTTGAGGGTGACGATTGTCAGTGTTTTGTGGGTGAAGGACAGGAATGGAAGGATTCTTTTTGTTGAGTGAAGGAGGAAGAAGCATTTCTTAATTATTGTGTTTACTTGTGGTTCTAATGTTAGTGCGTTGTCCATTAGGACTCCCAGTTTTTTCACTGCACTTGATGGTGTGAGCGTGGTTTCCAGTTCAATCGGCCACGGTATGTAGGTGTTCTCTTGGTTTTTGGGTATAATCATGATTTCCGTCTTTCCTGGGTTGATTTTTAGGTTGTTGCCGTTCATCCATTGATAGATTTCCTTGAAACTTTCTCCTAGAGTTGAGTGTACTTGTTGTGTATCTTAGATTTTGTAGATGATTTGAGTGTCCTCCACGTAGTTGTAGCACGTAAGATTGTATTTTTTCAAGATCTCCATGAGCGGAATCTGGTAGATGTTGAAGTACAGTGGTGATAGGGAGGATCCTTGTGGTACTCTGCAGTCGTTAACTCGTGGAGCAGATTTGAATGGCTTTATCCAGATAGTTTCTGTTCTATATGCTAGGAATGATTTTATCCAGAGTAGTGCTAAATCAGTAATACCTATATCTTCTAATCTCTTGATGAGGGTGTCATGGCTTACTGTGTCGAATGCTGCTGAGAGGTCGAGCAGAATCAGGGCCGAGGATGTGTTGGAGTCGGCATTTGTCTTTAGGTCATCCCAGATGGATAGGAGTGCCAATTCTGTTCTTCTTAAGAGGTCTGAAGTAGACTTTTGCTTGATCCGGCAACTGGTGTTTTTCTACGTGCTCTTGGGTTAGTTTGTATACGTATGTTTCTAGGAGTTTTGCTGGGTAAGGGATGTTTGCAATAGGTCTGTAGTTGGAGAGGTCTTCCACATCGCCACTTGTGTTCTTAAGTAGTGGTTTAGTATACGCTGATTTGAAGAATATTAGTATGGTTCCTGTGGCAAGCGACAGATTCAAGAGACTTCTGTAATATTCTGGAGGTGTTCCTTGTGTGAGGATTGATTTGTAGATGTCTGGGGGGCAGGGATCCATGGGCGAGCCTGATTTCTTGCTATGTTTTACCAGCTTGACGAATGTCTCCACTGACATTTGCGGGAAGTATTGGAGTTTGTGCCCTGGCTCCACGTTGGATCCAGTTGGTTGTGTGTTAGGATTGGTTGGTCTGTTTTGTATGGTTAGTCGGATGTTGTTTATTTTACTTTTGAAATGGTCTGGTAGGTTGTTGCATAGTTTCGGTGAAGGCATTGGTGTGTTGTCGCAACCTGGTGGGTTTCTCATTTCGTTTATGATGTTGAACATTTCATTTTGTGTGTTGGTGGCTTTGGTGATTCTGTCGTCATAGTGGCTTTTCTTTGGTTTTTGAACTTCCTTCTTGTATGATCGGATTTGTCTCTGGAACTGAGTGTTTTTATCTTGGTCATATTCTTTCCTCCATTCTAGTTCCATCTTCTTCTCGTTCTTTTTCATGGTGCTTACTAGTGGGGTGAACCATTTTACCAGTGCTCTTTTTCTTGTGGGGGTAAATGGTTTTTCTGGGGTGATGTTCTCGATTGTATCGGCAATCCATTTCGGTCACGGATGGTTTTGTCAGCTCTAATTGTTCTATTAGGTTGATTGCTTTGACGGCTTTCCAGTTTCTTGTTGTGGTGGTTGGAAGTTTGAGCGGCTGGTTGGTAGCTTTAGTTGGTAGCGGGATCACAAATGTGATGATGAGATGGTTGCTTCAGAGTATCTGTATTGGCGGTGGTGATAAGTTTTCTTTTGGTGAAAATTGTCAATCAGGTGTGTGCCCTGCTGAGCGTGTTTCTCCTTTGACCAGTTGCTGTAGTTTCATGGTTGCTAGTTGCCTGATTAGTGAGCTTTGTGAGTTGGCTTGTGTTTCTTCGAACCATATGTTGAAGTCCCCTAGGACTATCAGATGCTAATGTTGGATGGCTATGTTGGTGATGGCTTCTATGAAGTTGTTGACGAAGGTTGCATCGTATGTCGATGGTCTGTAAACCAGTATGAATTCAATGTTTATTTTTGGATTTGCTGAACATGGATTCACAGTTCTCGATCTTTAGAGGTTCGTCTGTTTTTATTTTCAGGTGTTCTTTGAATGCTATTGCGAGACCTCCTCCTTTTTTTCCATTCCTGTTTAACTGTAGGCATTTGAAGTTGATGGGTGAAGCTTTGGAGTGTGATTTTGTAGTTGTTGTCATGCCATGTTTCAGCAATTCGAAGATCTCTGTTGAGTGTTTTGACACTGATCTTGCGTTGATTATGTTGCAGTGGATTTTATATAGTATACTTTGGTTTGTGCTTTACTATTGGTGTTGTCTTCTGACTGTTTTGGTTTTCTTCTTTGTAGGTCTTTGCTTGTGGTTGTGGCACAGTTGTGTTTGTGTCATCGTCAACAGCTCTTCTAGGTTAAGTCTCATGTTTTTGTTTTCCTCATGTTTGTCTTCTAACTTTTGTGGCTGTTGAAGGGTGGGTCCTCTAGTTTTGGTGATATATGGGGTTAGAGCATTGATCATGTTCTTGTTCCCTCTAACTTTTTTATGTTCTTCTGCATGGCTGTGTTCTGTTGTTGGTCATTCTTGATTCGTTCGTTGGGTTGGTTCGTTCCGGTGAGTGGTTGTTTTCGAGGTATGGTGTTAGGTATAGGGACTTTTCTCTTCTGTCAGCGGTAGTGTAAGACCTAAGAGGTCTTTTATACAATCACTGAGGATCACACAATCACAGTAACAAATGATTCACTAACCTG
This sequence comes from Ambystoma mexicanum, assembly GCF_040938575.1. NCBI lineage: Eukaryota > Metazoa > Chordata > Amphibia > Caudata > Ambystomatidae > Ambystoma > Ambystoma mexicanum. Next base: position 544,367,027 of record NC_090923.1, on the reverse strand, counting down.
TTCCTGAGGCTTGGATTCGAAGAGTTGAGAATTCTCCTAATCTCCCCTCACGACCCCGGTCAAAGCCAGGGTAATGTGAGGCGACCAGGGAAACCCTCTTGGGGAAGAAAACCGAGAATGGATGGTGGAGATTATTTCCCGGAACGCCTTCGGTCTTGCCTCAAACCTTTCTCCGAAAATGGAGGTTCCGTCACTTCGGTCATGTAGCTACAAAAGAAAGGAAAGAGGTTAAGCGTGAATCCCTAGAAACTAGATTGAATCGTATGGGAATAGAGATTACCCTTTAAAGTGTAAGTAGTTTGAAGCAGTAGCCCATGGGGATGGGTCCTGGTAGTAGTCTTGTTGGGAGCTGTCGTAACACTAATGAATGAAGTGAGAATATTAATAGAGAAGACAGAGAAAGATTATAAAGTGGAGATGTGAATTCAGACATGGGAGTGCCTACCAATCATTTGAAAAAAATCTGCATTTAAAGGTTGATAGAAAGAAAGGATCTGTTGTTCTGCTGCAAGGAATTATGGGAATGGTAGTTCCTGTACGCCCCTCAAGGAAGCTTCTGTGATATCAGAGGACAAAAACGATTAGAATCCTTAGCACAATGTTAACTGGGAACGAAAGGGAATGAACATAGCAACGTACCACGAGGCAGAAGGTTGTGTAAACAGAGGGAGAGAGTTGTTAAGGTGAAATTGCCAGTGCGGTGGTACGGCAGTCTTCGAATCTGCGAGCGGGAAAGAAGCAACAGAAAAAAGATGAAAGCAGAGGCACAGGTAAGTTTGTAAGAACAGTAGAATCCTATGGATGTCCCGATACTCACTTAGCGTGGCAACTGTATGAGTAGCAACTCGCTGTTGAACCGAACTGGCGTTCGGAAATACTGAGACTTCCTAAAGGGGCGGAGTCAGCCCCACAGCAGTCCGTGAAAAGACAGGACCGTAACTTCCCCAGGATCCACAGCCATCTTGGTAGAACAGTGTTGAATGGATCGCACACGGTGCCAGCGATGCCACACAGACCATCGACGCTGGTGATTCATAACAGGTAGTTCTGTTATCGATCTTGTCGGTGGGGTTGTGTTCCGCATTTGTGGATCTGTGGTGGCGTTCAGTTGAGTTTGTTCTCTGTCCCATTTGTCTTTCTCGTGGTCCTATTAATTTTCGTGGCATTTTGTGTTATTTGGTAGTCGGTTGTGGGGTTGAGGTTGGAGTGTTTCTCACTTTCGGTTTTTGTTTGGGTTGTTGGGGTCCTTTTAAATTAGTTGGTTTATGTTTCCTTTGAGGTGCCTTTGGGGTTGTCTTCGGGGTTGAGGTTGCGGTTGCAGGGGCACTAGCCCACGTGCAGTGCTTTCGCATGTTGGCTCGGTTTTTTGTTCTGATTGTACAATTGTACGTGCTTTTCCTGATTGGTTTCGGTTGGTTCTTTGCCTCCTTGCGTGTACAATTGTGGGCGTGGTGCGGTCATCGCGCAGAGTCAGTCTATTGTGCTTAGTCTGACTGTCTCGTAGGGTTAGTCTGGAGTGAGCCGGGTTTATGCAATACAAGCTTTCGGGTTTGTCAATGTGGCGCAGGCTAATATTCACAGGAATCTCTCAGTGTATCACAGGCTAGTATTCACAGTTCTATCTTGATGCGGCCAAGGCCAATGGTCAATGTTCTCACTAGATGTAACTCAGGGCGATATTCACAGTTCTCTCTAAGTGCAGCGCAGCGCAATATTCACAGTCCTATCTCAATCAGGCGCTCTCTAGATGTGAATCAAGGCAGCATTAACAATTTCCTCTGATTGTGACGCAGGCTAATATTCACAGTTCTTATCCAATTTATGCTGAGGCTAGTATTCACAATCCTATATCAATTTTGTACAGGCTATTAGTCACAGTTTTATCTCAATTTGGCACTCTCTAGATGTGACTTACGGCAATATTACCGATTCTCTATGAGTGTGACGCAGGCTAATATTCACAGTCCTACCCAAGTGTGGCAACTCTCTGGATGTGACTCAAGGCAACATTAACAATTCTCTGTGACGCCGTCTAATATTCACCGACCTATCTAAATGTGGCACTCTCTAGATGTGGCTCACGGCAATATAAACAATTCTCTCTGAGTGTGACGCAGGGCAATATTCACAGTTCTATCCCAGTGTGGCAGTCTCTAGATGTGACTCAAGGCAATATTCAAAAACTCTCTCTGGGTGCGACGCAGGCTAAAATGTACAGTTCTATCCCAATGTGGCAGTATCTAGATGTGACTCGAGGCAATATTTTTTTTAAAAACTTTCTCTTGAGTGCAACGCAGGCTAATATTCACAGTTCTATCCCAATGTGGCAGTCTCTAAATGTGACTCAAGGCAACACTAAAATAAACTCTCTCTCAGTGCGACACCGGCTAATGTTCACAATTCTATCCCAATGTGGCAGTCTCTATATGTGACTTGAGGCAATATTAGAGAAACTCTCTCTGAGTGCGACGCAGGCTAACATTCACCGTTCTACCCCAATGTGCCAGTCTCTAGATGTGACTCGAGGCAATATTGAAAAACTCTCTCTGAGTGCGATGCAGGCTAATATTCACCATTCTATCCCAATGTGGCACTCTCTAGATGTGACTCAAGGCAATATTAAAGAAAACTCTCTCTGAGTGCGACGCAGGCTAGTATTCACAGTCCTATCACAATGTGGCACTCTTTAGATGTGACTCAAGGCAATATTAAAAAACTCTCTCTGAGTGCGACGCAGGCTAGTATTCAAAGTCCTATCGCAATGTGGCACAGCCTAGTATTCACAGTCCTATCTCAATGTGGCACAGGCTAGTATACACAGTCCTATCGCAATGTGGTACTCTTTAGATGACACTCAAGGCAATATTAAAAAACTCTTTCTGAGTGCGACGCAGGCTAATATTCACAGTTCTATGCAAATGTGGCAGTATCTAGATGTGACTCAAGGCAATATTAAAAGAAACTCTCTCTGAGTGTGACGCAGGCTATTATTCACATTTCTATCCCAATGTGGCAGTCTCTAGATGTGACTCAAGGCGAAATCCCATCGTCAAAGTTCTCCTCTCCAGCTAGGACCGCCCTACCACTCCGCCATGCTTTGGGTGTGCCCCCCCCCACACCACCCAGTACCCCGATACTCTTAGGACATACTCACCACGTCATTAACTGCAACCAGCCCTTTTCAATGACACCTGAATGGCTGTGAGGAAGACATCTGTTCTCTTGCCGGATAAATGCATCCAATCAGCCGCAAAATGGGACGGGAGCAAATGTAGGCAACAATGTCCAATGAATCCAAGTACTTCTGCTCTAATAAATTTCTCTAAACTTCTTTTCAAGCACTGCCTAGATTTGTCCATCCCCACAAGAGAGGAGGCTCCATGCCAGAGCTGCCTGGGCATAATCTCGGACCAGAATATCTCTATGCCAGGCAACTCTTGAGCTAATATCCTTAATGCCACCTGTATATGAGCCAGTAAGCGACCCCTCCCCAATATGGCAAGGTAATTCCCTCCTAGGTGTAAGACCAAAAATCTTGGGGCAGCTGCCAGTGCACTGGGGTCAACTAAGAGTGCCACCTCATTGCTGATGTGCCCAGCCAGACCACCTTAAATTCCCGAAATCCTAAATTGGGTGCTACTCTCCACTGCTGTGCCTTCTTTTCGGCCTGCACTACAAATGAATGACCAATTATCCATACTGCGTCATCTGTTGAATACAACAGAAATGGGTCAAAAACATAATCACAGCCATTTTAGAGCTTTGAACCACACCGCAAGGAAAAACCTCTCACCGTATGTTAACACCAATTCCTGCCTTGAGAGCCCCCGGTATCTGGCTACCAGGTCAGCACGTCCATAACTGTGGTAAGGACCTCCTCAGATTCTGCGCCAGCAAGAATGGCCGACCCTGGTAATCGACTAACAAGTCAGCCACTTCCCTTAACCTTTGTGTGGGTCACTCCTGTTACTGTTCTTGGGGGAACGGTCCACCTATGGTATCTGACTGCCAGGTCAGTCATAGCAGTCTTGCAATTATTTTCTTTAACTCACTGGTTTACTTCCTTAATGTGCAGGAAACACACCCTGGCCCAGAGTCTGCACCTCCAAGTCGGTCTTTAAGACTTAGCCAAAACCCCAGTCCGGGTAGTACCAAGTCACTTTTATTGGTATTCCAGCATAATAGGGCACCCAGGGGTATCACTTTCTGCCAAAGTGTTGTACATAGCCCATATTCATCTGTTCTTACCATCCCAATTTAGTCAGCTCTCTCCATCTCAGGAAATTGGAGGGCTCAATGGTCCGTGCCAGGATATCAACCTGCAGCTGCATCACCCACATTGCTGTAGTGAGCGCTCAACCCAATGAGCTATTTACGCTCTAGACCAGCAGTTAACATTTGGAGCTGTCTTTGCAACCATCCCGATATTTAAAGGAACCGTACGTTAGTGTGCTTTTGATATCTTCCCTTGGCATGTTATGGCATGCCCCCTGGCAAAGCTTGTTAAGCTGATGCCGACCTTGCTCACTAGCCTCTGGGCCTTCAAGCATCCTTAAATACTGAGCATTATTCTCAAAACTGGCCGCTGTACCCCGGTTTCCCTTTCACAATAAATACCCTGCTAGCTACAACTGTGCCGGGCCGGCACTGGGGAACTAAAGGGGGCAGTGGCACACCATGTTAGCTGGTGTTCCACCCGTTGGGCCATAACCTGCTTACTGCTCCGATCACACAGCAGGGGGGATGGTAGCTGAAAATGCCAAATTACCCCACACGTGGCCCAAGCATCTGTGTATCTTGTACTACAAGGCGCCGCTGATGACGTGTACCACCCAATCATGTCTCTTTCCCAAACTACGGGTTGTAAGTGTTGCCATTTTGACCCTTGTAACCTCATTAGTTCTTTGTACCTTGTATGGCCGTCTCTCCCTCCTAAGATAATTGAGGGCTGCTCTGTCTATCCCACCAAATACTCTGTTGGTGCACCCTATGATAAAGGGTGGACTTTTGCGCTGGCTCAGTAGTGTAGTTTTACACAGTCATTAGTTAGATTTTAGAAAGAATTTGCGCTAGCGCTGAAACAGGACATAATATCCGGCAAGTGGCCCAAGCATCCATAGTATCAGTACTAGTGAAAGCCTGCCTTTCAACCGAACACCTGGTCACAATGTGCATGCCTTCCATGTTTGCATACATTTTAAATTGTCAATGCATGTAAGCTTGTCCATCCAACGTTACCGCTGAGCCAGTACCCTATGGGAGTGTCGCAAACCTTACCAAAATTCAGGAAACTTCTACTGTGCTCATGGCCATACTCCTAAAACCAGCCTGAGGCGGTCCTCGTCGTCCTCATATATCTACATCTCCTATGACAACACATGAACACAAATCAGTTAGTATTGACACCACAAGTATGCACAACAATTATACACTGTTGGCCCTGTCGGTGATGATGAACCCTTAAGTGGGTCAATCATTTTTCCGTCTATTAACCTTTTGTTCCTACCACCTCACCAACCCAATTGATGGGGGGTGAAAGATAACTTCTGCTTTCATTGCCTTGTTCTCTGGGCTGGTGGCCCTGCTCAGACCCCTCCCATCCTGTGTCACAGCACCAAACCTTTCTTTGGAAAGATCTGAATATATGGTGGGCATGTGAACTTGTTAAAACTCAAGAAGCACTACATCAACCCGTTGTGTGGCAGGTCCTCTGGAGTGGCGCTGTGAGAATGGTCAAGCTACCACAACACAGGGCACACACAGATACTTTGTCAGGCGGACTTACTTAATGCAACTGTGCGATTCACAGTCTGTTGCCCAGAAATGTCTAATTTATGCAACTGCATGACAAGGGCCTTTGACCCCCACCTGAGTGCGGTGATCTGCAAACAAGGGCTCTCAAACTATAAGGCCCTTTGTTATGTGTCCTTCTACAATTAGTTGACATGCTTGAACCCTTCTGGAACATTTGATTCTCTAGCAGCACGTAAGCTGGTACCCCAGGTGCTGGTGGGTGAACTTGACCTTCCCACCCAATAAGCCCCATCTATCTCATCACTCATGCCGTCTACCATTTAGATTGTCTTTGAACTTGGCCTTGTAGTTGCTTCTCGTCTCTGGGAATATAAGGGAGTGTGAGCATGTTCTTATCAATGTTCAGGTCTGCATGCACACTTCTATTTTCTTTGGGAACTCACGTGATCAGAGACCATGAATTGACCCATTTTATAGCATGTGATTGTCTTGAATAAAGAAACTTGGCACTCATGACGTTCTCTCTTTGCAACTTAACAAGGGATGCCTCCGCGTTCTCACATTCACTGTTCTTCAAGGACTGATAACCAGTTTTGGCTGCCTTAGCCTTTGACACCAGGCCAAGCAGTTTTCCTTTGGACCATCTTCAAGTTTCGACTTATTTCTTTGCTGCGACACACACACACAGCTGTCAATCCTCCTTTCTCCACGGGTTGAGCTTACTAAAGTTGGGACATCGAATATCCAGATTCCATATATATATATATATTGGCAGCACCGCCGGCAGTCTATTGACTACGTATAGGCAGCCTTTACGATTACATTACATAGTCTACTTGTGTTACATCATCTGTACAGTTTATACGACGACTTGCATTTTCTGCAGTGCTTCTCGCATGTGCAATATTCATTCCGCACATGAACATCTTCTTAATTCTTTACTTCGCCATCAGATTCCATAAGATCTAGACCTTTTCTTCTTCGGTCATCCTTTTCAGTGCATCACGCTCATTTCTTGTGACGTCACCAGTTTCTCCTTTTCACATCTTAACACTTCTTCAGGTTTCTCCCTCAGGAGACTGTTATCTCTTTAGGGATAGATCATATAGGGCTTTCTCAGTGGATACCTTGCTTTGAAGGCTCTTTGTGTAATAGGCACCATTACTGGAGTTGCACATGTTGCAATTTCCAGTTTCCAACATATAGGCAGAATAGGGGTGGGATTTCCTGCAGAGGCATTCAGCTGCTCCTCTACAAAGCCATGGCCACTTTTCAAATAGTTAATTACGTTCCACCTTGCAAACGGGATGAAAGACATGTTTTCCATTTGGGTGACAATACCAACAAACTGCGATTGGCAAATGCCAGTGCCAAACCTGCTTTTCTATCTTACTAGCAAAGCACACCTGGTCCCTCAGTAAAGGTACCCGAGCACCCAAAATTAGAGAGGATGCACTAAACCAATCCCTACTCACAGTGGCAATGAACCAGTAGAGAATCATATGCAAAACAAAAACACATAATTTTTGGTGGGGATAATATTACCCGATACACACATACATCTCTGGCGGGTGATAATTAGCAAGCCAATGGACGATAAAGGGAGAAATAGTGGGAAAGTACTGGTAGTAAAAACCCCAGCCGGTGTGACAAAAGACATTGTTGTACATCCTTTGTATGCCCCCAGAGCCAAAGGCTGATGCTGCACAGGCATGTGTGGTACTTCAAGTAATTTTTTTACAACCATTGGTGTGTACTATTATTCGGACTGCACAGAACCAGCACCAAATAGCTGGTTTGCAATTGCCGGAAAACCCTACCCAAATTAATGCACCTTTTCACCCTCAGATCCGTGTATGTGATACCAGGCAAGACATTATCGTTGCCTGACAGCCTGGAAAGAGCTGCCACCAAGCCGAAGCTCATCATGTTGGCACCCCAGGCAAGGCAGAGTCTGGCTCGTGTCACGCGCTAGGTGGGCGTCTGCCGTCTCATCCTAGCTGAGAACACAACGGGTTTGCCAAGCAAAAGGGATGTGAAAAAATTGATCGGATTCAGGAAAAGAAAAATAAGCGAAGATTATCTGTTGAGCCCAGGGCCTACTTCCAGGTCAGACATGCCAAGCAACGTCACACTCGGGACGTCAAGCACATGCATACATTTGATTGTAGTGCATGCAGGAGTAAATATGAGTGTGCATGGACGTAAATATTTCGCTCCATGTATAGTACACCACCAATCCAAGCTAACCCACACTTTAAATGTTGCGACAGATCTAATTTTTATATTGGATTCAAGGAAATTGGAAACTAAACTTCACTAATTACCCAAAACTTGAGTAACAGAAGCAACCTCAGACATCAGAACTTATGTTTTGTAACCTATTCCCCCTCCCACCAAGAGGACAAAGGCAAGTGTCCTTTTAAACTCTCCACATGCACATCTACCAGCATTGGATGCATTCCCGAATCACCCGAAAATGGGCGCTATAATCATGGCATGTCTAAAATCCTCCAGTTTGTCATGCTGGGAACCTTTTTGTCATAAAGTGAATGAAATGCATGCGTAAACCGTGTAATTTTTAACATATCCTTCGTTTCGTGTTTTATATAGATATGCTATTTTATAAATACATATCAATACGGAAATGCGTCATCTCAGTGGCCATGTATGTCCCCACAATCAGCAGCACTTCAACCTGCAGCAGTGAAAGTTTGGCTGATGCCACCCAAAGAGACCCCCTGTGGCGTCTGTCACCTTACGAAACCCACTGTGGTTCACTTGGAAGTGAGTTATGGCAAGTCCCTTCATACACCATACAAAGCACAAGGTTGGGCTTGTATTGCTTCCTGTAACCATCCTGCCAGTAACTCATTAGACAAATCATAAATCGCCATAGCCATCGAGGTAGATTTGTGGTTGTGTTTGGTTTGGAGTTTGAGAGGTGTATGCAGAGGGGGGAAATTGTTAGTGGAATTGGTTAGTTGGCATCTCTATTATGAATTGGCCTGTTGGGCTAGCGTAATCTCACCAGATGGGATAGTGGCGCCCGTGTCTCTGTCGCTATCTGGGCCCGTCCGGCATTCAATGTCCTTTCCATATCTCGCTCCCACCTCCACCAGCCTCCCTCACAACCCCATCTGTCCTCCCTACCCACTTAAGTGGGCAGTGCACCTGCCAGCGTCCACAGCTCAGTTGGATGGGGTGATTGGTAATATCCCGATTAATCCACAACAGTATCCACAGCCTTGTAAACAGATGACTCACCCGCCAAGCCTCCAGCACGCCCATTCATTTCAATGGGCGTCTCACCCACCTAAACTAAAATAGGGTGTTTTCACCCGCCTTCGCGACCCAAATGGTTGAGAGCTATGTGCATAGCTCTCAACCTTTTTTGTCAGCAAGGCGGGTGAAAACACCCGATTTTCTTTTTGGCGGGTGAGAGGCCCAGAGAAGTGAATGGGCGTATGAGGGAATTGGCGGGTGATTCATCTGCTTTCAAGGCGGGTGAGTTGAGAGCTATGCATGTGTATATATTAATGTACTCTGTAACTGTTCTTCACGCAAGCGCCCGGATACTTCTGGGTCAGGCGCGCTATATAAATAAAATAAACAAACAGAGAGAGTTACAGTGGAGCCTATGTTGTGCAACCTGGGAGAGTTACGCCCATTGGCCCCGCCATCTCCGTACCAAAGCCTCGCCCCTCCTCAGAAGTGACGGTTCCCCCAATAAATATTTTCCATTTCCACCAGTGTTATATACTTAATTTTGAACGCAATGCGTTTGTTTTGTTATCCGTTTCAACAATGGAAAGGCCGAGCTAGTTTTTGGTTCTTTTTTAATGTATTTGCATGTTATGAGCTTCTTTTGAAGGGTTGTTGTGCTTGTTTTTATGTTTCAGACCTTGAACACTGACGCGGACAGCATATGCGGAGCCAAAGGTCCACGTGATTTTCTGACTGGAACGAAGCAGGGACGGAGTCCCACAAAGGAGGGGCAAACACCGGAAAAGGCGCGTCCACTTTGTCGTTTTGACCTGAAAGACCGGCAGTAAAAAAAACGCCCTCTTCCCATTCTTAGGACGTTACTTCCGCTGGTGCAGCAGCCATTTTGTCTCCCCAAAGCTGGCACCCTGCATCTGCGGTTCCCCCTGCTGTCAGACCCCTGGCCGGGGAACTGAAAATAGCCGACAAGGATGTCGAGCGAGGAGAGTTACCTGGCCATCCTTCGCTACCTGACAGACCAGCGGCAGCCGTATGCACCCGGCACTCCGAGCAACGCCAAACGCAAGATTCGCAAGGCGGCGGCCTGCTACGTTGCCCGAGGGGGCACCCTCTATTACCAGCGGCGGCAGCGCGGCCGCCAGCGCTTCTGTGAGTTGGAGGTGGTGCTGCCGCCCGCCCGGCGCAATGAGTTGATCCGTGCCTCCCACCAGCCCTTGCCCGGGGCCCCTCACCGCACTCGCCTGCAAACCTGGCAGCAGCTTTCTCAGCGCTACTGGTGGAGAGGGGTCTTAAAGGAGGTTAAAGATTATATCAAGGGGTGCGATGAGTGCCAGGAGAGGAACGATCGTTCCCGAACACTGTCTGACCCCACCAGCGTGCTGGAAGAGCTGGGGCTTGAAGTCCAGGCGTGCGAGGATTCTAATGACACGGATGACGAGTCGATCACTCCACCCCCTGACCTACCTCAAGCATCAAAAAACACGAAAAGACGACTTGTTGCCAAGCATGAGCTGGTATTCGTGGACAGTAAAGGATCGGTCAAGCAGGTCTCCTTGAAGCACAGCCAGGAAGTATTATGCCAGCTGAACCAGCAGCGGCTGGCAAACCAGTTCTGCGATGTCACCCTACTGATCGAAGGCGAAGAGTACAAAGCCCACAAGTCCGTCTTGGCTGCCAGCAGTGAGTACTTCAGGGAGCTGTTCATTGAAAAGGGAGCCCTGTCCAGCCACGAGGCCGTCGTCGATCTTTCGGGTTTCTGCAGGTCCAGCTTCCTTCCTTTACTTGAGTTTGCTTACACGTCTGTACTGACATTTGACTTCTGTAGCATGGCAGAAGTCGCGATGCTGGCCAGGCACTTGTTCATGTCTGAAGTCTTGGAAATTTGCGAACATGTGCATAAACAGATGGAGTCGAAGCAGCTTACCGTATACCAAAAGGGGGACGTTCAGACCGTGGAGTGTTCAAAGAGCCTTCTGGATGAGAATGGTACTCCGATGCCAGGCTTTTTGCCTGATGGCGAGGCGCATACTTGTTCACAGGCAGTTGTGAATGGGGAAACAAAGCATAATGAACTTGAAAGTCAACACGTGCCACCGTTTGAATCGGAGGTCAACCCATTGTCCATTCTTGACGGGCGTGCACAGCCCACAGTAGGCTGTGTAGAGACAAATGAGTGTCACTCCACACCTATTGACTGTTCTTCAGAGGTGTGTGCGCATCCAGATGCGCTTCCAAATGTACTCCGTTCTCCTGCAGTGAATGTTTCCCCAGGTTTACATTCAAACGTAATACACCCTGTAAATGTTGTGTACACTGCGGATTCAAATCTGCAAGTAGAAGGTAATGTGCTTTCAACGCAAACTGTTTCGGAGCAGAATATGACTAGACCCACAAAATCAAATGTTTCTACTTTGACTCCTGATTTACAACAGGCTGTTTCCAGCCCGACGGAAATCGTTTGTAGTCTGCATCCAGATGTACTTCCGTGCGTGACTACCTCAGTCGAAGGGTGTATTTCTAGCGAGCAGACTGATGTGCGGTCTGTCGTGCCCGAATCTACAAATATTATTATTTCTCATGTGATTACAGAATTGCAGCCGATCACGAACAGCCCTGCAGAAATAGAAGCATATGTAGTGCATTCAGATGTAGCATCAAGTGAGGCCATCTCGACAGATTTAAGTATGTCTGAAGAGCATACAGGCATTCCAGAATGTGTGCATGGACATTTAGACCTAATGGTGCCCAATGTCAATTCGGTAAAAGAAACCTCATTCGCCAATGCTGCAGATTTTCCAGGGTCTTCTGATATGGACACTACCAATTCACCAGAAATCCTCCACACCCTACCAAATGTGAGTAATGAAGTGTTGGGTGTCCAGGGGTCGGCCAGGCAAAAGTGTGGCAGATTATCGGAAGACCTATCCATGGTTGACCCCATTGACACTGCAGATTCTCCCCCTGAGATAGCTGGGGAGACGGTACACGATGTCTATAAAAATCGGCTTCGTCAACGCTCCGTTGGTGAAGGGGGGTATATCCATTTGCACCAGGGTTTGGAGAAGAAGTTGCCAAACAGAAAGATAAACCCTAAATCGGCTGTGCAGCAGGTTGCCATGAAACTCGTACAAAGAGGGAGAAAGTTGAAGATGCCAAAGAGAGAGCGGATTGAAGTGCAAGGAGATCACAGGTGCAGCGAGTGTGGACTGGTTTTTCAGAGGCGTTATGCACTCATCATGCACGCGCTGAAACACGAACAAACGAGAGACTTCAAGTGTTCCCTGTGCAAAAAAGAGTTCCAGTATAGTGCTTCTCTGCGCGCTCATCTCATCCGGCATACCCAGAGAAGCGAAGAGCCAGCGTCACCCCCTCCCATACCGGATGAGCCTTCAACAGACCCCAAAAAAAGTCGGACTAAGCGCAAGTTTATATGTGACATCTGTGGAAGAACTCTTCCAAAGCTTTACTCTCTGCGGATACATATGCTGAAACACACCGGCGTCAAGCCGCATGCATGCAAGGCCTGTGGCAAGACATTTACCTACAAACATGGGCTAAAGATGCACAGGATACTACATGAAATAAATAAACAGTTCAAATGCGAATTGTGTGACAAATCTTTTGTTACAAAGCGGAGCCTTAATGAGCACACAAGCCTTCACACTGGTGAATCAAAATACCTTTGCTCCATCTGTGGGAAGTCTTTTCATAGAGCTTCCGGGCTCAGCAAGCATGCGAAGAAACACCAACCCAAACCTGAAACGCGTAGGTTTCAGTGCACTCAGTGTGACAAAACTTTCTTCGAAGCTCGCGATCTTCGCCAGCACATGAACAAGCACCTTGGGGTGAGGCCGTTTCAATGCCAGTTCTGTGGCAAGTGCTACAGCTGGAAGAAAGATTGGTACTCCCATGTTAAGTCGCATTCTGTAACGGACCCCTACACGTGTAATGTTTGTGGCAAGCAGTTCTTCGAAAAAGCTCTTTTCAGAAGACATGTGAAAAAAGCGACACATGGGAAGAAGGGGAGGGCCAAACAAAACCTACAGCGTGTTTGTGAACACTGTGGCAGGAAATTTACCCAACTCCGAGAGTACAGGCGGCACATGAACAATCACGAAGGCGTGAAACCTTTCGAATGCCTCACCTGCGGTGTAGCATGGGCGGATGCACGCTCTTTGAAACGCCATGTCAGGACTCATACTGGAGAACGACCGTACGTTTGTCCAGTGTGCAATGATGCCTACATTGACGCTAGAACATTGCGCAAACACATGACAAAGTACCACGGTGACTATGTGCCTTGTAAAATTATGCTAGAAAAAGACACCCTTCAATTTCACAACCAAGGGACCCAAGTAGAGCATGCCGTCAGCATCCTATCAGCAGACATGCAAGAACAGGAATCCGAAATGGTTGCTGAAGATATTGAAACCGTATTGGTTACAGGGGGAGAGACGCTTGAAGCGATCGAAGCAGTTGCTGCTGAGGCCGAGGAGTGCACAGCAGTATCCACACTTTCAGACCAAAGCATCATGCAAGTGGTGAATTATGTTTTGGCACAGCAGCAGGGGCAGAGAGTGGAGGTGTCTGAAACAATTGAAACCGTAGAAGCGGATGCGGTCCAGGTTTCGGATACAGAACGAAGGGTGGAACCGAATGTTGAACAGTAGCTTAACGTTAGCTGGATGTTTGAGCTTTGCGGTAAAAGCCTTGTTTTCTATTGTTTCTTGTCGTATCAATATATGCCACTGATGGGCCCTATGTTTGAAGAACTAACATGTTGTTTAAACGTCATTCTTCTGCTTCACGTCAGCTGTATAATTGGTTATGTAATTATGTGCTTTCTATGTTCGTGCAAACGTTTCACTAGGTATTGTAAATGCTGTGCACACTGTTGGGGGAGGGGGGGATGGGCCCATATTTAACAGGCAGTAAGACCATTGGATTGAACAGGAGGGCAGTTTGCTAATAATGACACCTGATAGAACGCGTTTTTAAGTGTGTTTCTGCTGCTTAGGAGCACGTAGTGTTCCTATTCCAGAACGGCACTGATTCATGATTAACTTGGTGTCAGTGGTGGTGGACATGATCTGTGGTTAGTTGGCTTTTTTTTCGTTTTAAAAAAAAAGATTAATTTTTTCCCTTCCCCTCTGATCTTAACTTTAAGGTACTCTGGGGCGATGGATACGACAGTTTATCTTAAACTCGGCTTTGCTTGACGTTGAAAGCTATTGCAAAGTCGTGAATGGCAAGTTGCAGGGTTTTGGGGGCCACCTGTTTGTAGTTCGAAGTTTTCAGGGTCGAAAGATGTAGATGCAAGTTGCATGTTTTCTGTGCAGGATTGACTTGTGCTCTCCCTGAAATGTTCTGGGTCATGCTTACTCCCAAATTCAAACTTTCCATGTTAGGTGTTGGCTGTTGCCCTAGAGTGGTAGACCGCTGCGATCGCCTTTGGTACCTTTGTAATAGCTAGCAACATTCTGTTACCTTGACGAGGGCAGATGCAGATATTAAAAAGGAGAGGTATCTTTAACCTATGAGAAACCTCGGAGGCACAGGCTTTTAAAAGCAAGGCAATCTGTAAATCTTTTGTACACGATTTGGCAAAAAGCACTATATCTAGTTATGAACCTAGTATACTCTTGCACGTCTCAACCACACTTGATGTCCCACAATATCAAATGTCCCCGAGAGGTCAAGACCTGCCTTAAATTGAGGTTTCTCGGGTACCTGGTATGTTCAAATCTGTGAACCTCAATAAAGGTATAATTGCTGTAGATGCAATGAGCCATGCTGATCTTGACGTGTTCATCTAGAAATAAGCCTTCACAGTGCTGGCTTTTGAGAGATCTTTCATTGTTGTAGGGTATATGTTCTCTGAAGTTGAGATCTGGAGTTAGTATTGCCGTACCAATTTTTGTTGCACAGAGGCACCCTTTGGAGCCTGCTCCACCACGCTAGATGAGTGAGTTTCTTTAATTGTCAATGAGTGAGCGGACGTAGTGGTGTTAAGCGCATGGGAGGGTGAGTGGAGACGTGGTGAACTTGAGGCATAGTCTTTCTAAATAGTTTCTAATGGCATTCATTGAAACAAAAAATATAGAGCTACTGTTCTAGAGGCTGCTAATACCTTTGTGGACATGTTTTGTAAAAATAAATGAAACTTCCAGCACACCTGCCCCAAGCTGCTGCATTATACATAATTTATTTTATTTATATAGCGCGCCTAACCTGAAGGCATCTGGGCACTTTTCTTACATTGGAAGTTTCTACAGTTAACATGGTTGTGTATGTACACGGTACGTTAGTCATTTACAGTATTGTTTAAATTAATTATATATGCTATTTACATAGTTGATTGAGGGCATCCCCCATGGTACTTGTGACCGTGAGATAGATATATATATCTATTAGTGTGGATAGTTCAGTTATTCAGACATTGGGTGAAGAGGTGTGTTTTAAGGTCCAGAAGGTGTCTTGGGCCCCAAGGTTGACTGGCAACGTGATCCATTGTTTACTGGCTTTGATGGGAAAGCTACTGCCACCTGCTTTCTAGAGGCTAAATCTCGTCGTGGCAAGTAGGTGCATGTAAGCTGTTCTTGTGGGTCTATCGCAAGGAGGTTTAGAAATGTTGTCTGACAAGTATAATGCGGCCGACTGGTGGAGACATGTTCTTGTACTGGTAGCCAGAGGCCATTCTGTCTAGTTGAAGAGATGTGTGTAGTTCTAGGGATGTTGAGTGCGGCTCTGAGGGTGTTTCTGAAGAATGTATTGATGAGGCTTGTGATGAAGGGAGTTAATTGTGTTGCATAGTCTTTGACTTTCGCCGGGCATGGGTCGCCTTGGCTTCTTGATTAAGGCTTGAGATAAAATGCAGGACTTCTGGGTTTGTGACCTCCAATAAATTCGAATTGAGGCAGTCCATTGTTGGCTGTGACGTTCAGGAGCTTGATAGTTGGTGCTGTTGGACAGACTATTTTTTGTAAAAGTTTATTTTTAATTTTTTTGTCTGCAAGATTGAAGTAGTGTAATTTTATCTAAAAGAGCATTATGGATATTGGAGCACCAATACAATTCCGCTCTTCTCTTAGCCTTTCATATTTTTTTTTCTTTTTTTTAAGGTAGGGGTGAACCACCTGAAGTGTGCCAATTGTTTAGCTTTGCATGTGGACAGAGGAGCTAGCTTGTCTATTGCTGTGAGTACCGTTTCCTTATTATCATTGAAGTAGGGTCATTTTTTTCCCCACCATTTTACAGGCGATATTATTGGTAGCAAAAGAGGTAGTATGCTATCAGCTTTGATCCGTTTATTTCTTGTTTGGGCGGGGGTGCCAATTGTGGAAAGTAATTGGGCTTGATTAGTATCGATGTTAAAAGTTAGAAGGTCGTGGTCCGACCATGGACAGGCCGAATTCAACGTGATGACGGAGTTACCGTTCAGGTCTGCTGTCCAATCTAGGATGCGTCCTTTAACATGCGTAGGGTTCTGGATGCGGCGTGTGAAGCCTAGTGCTGATACCATAGTAGCAAGGGATAGTGCATTTTTGTCAAGTGGGTCGTGAAGACCTAAATTGAAATTGCCCATGATAATAATTTGGGATTTTGGTTCAGAATTGGATGAAAGGAGCTGGGGTACGTCATTTTCGAAGGACGGTACAGGCCCTGGTGGTCTGTATATCGAGTGGATATTCAGAGTAGTGGTTGGGGTCAAAGCCATTTTTACTGATGGTAGTTCCCCTGAAGTGATAGGTGCATTAGAGGTTTCTCTTATTGAGGGTATTTCTAGCTGTAATGGCTACACCTCCCCCTTGGCAGCTATCCATTCTGCAAATTGAGTAGTCGTTTGGTACAGCTAGGGCAATGGCTGGGCCTGCTGCTGCATGGAGCCACACTTCTGTGATCGCTAGGAAGTCAAGGTTATGTGATGATGTCTGCAGTACCTAGTGCGTGGGCTGGTAGAGACCTGGCGTTGATAAGGGCCACCTGGATGTTATAATTGGGTACACATTTCATCATGTGAAATGTCACTGAGGGTGTGATGCTCTGATTAAGTGCACGTACTCTGGTTGGGTCAGTGTTGAATATAGGAGCGGGACCAGGAGTATTAGACGGTAAGTCAGGCTTGTTTTTGGAATTAGTAGTGGTATTTTTTTTAGAAGTTACTTTAATCATTCTAACGATGGCTAGGTCAGTGGTGCTGATTGTGTCCCTTTTTGAGCTTGGTTCTAGAAGCTAACTTATTGTTTCCCGCAGTAAGAGGGTATGGGCGGCTTTGACTAAAGGAGGCTTCTGAATTCCATTTGTATAGGTGGCTGTCTATGCGATAGCTCCTTAGCCAATCGTATTTATAAGCTGGTTGGAGGACGCAAGTTTGGCTGGATGAAGGTGGTGAGGTGTGGATAGGAATCGCCCTAGTATGATCCTAGTCTGAGCCATTGCAGAGGTTGTATAGTTGTGATGTTTAATTGGGGAGGCAGTATTGGTAGCTCGTGTGGCTGCCATATCTTGTATCCTAGTGTGGCTGGTTTGGCCTAATGTTGGAGTTATTTCTGTCTACCTTGAATAGTCTAAATTTGACATAATGTTTGGCCAATCTAGGGCCAGTCTCTAGTGGAAGGATTCCAGCATCGCTTAGCGAATTGTTGAACAAAGCGTAATAGTGCTTACAACTTATAAGTTGTTTTAGGTGATGGTTAGTCTCTCTCAGCAGTGGTCTAGGCTATGTTCTAGATAGGAAGTTGGCAGGTTTCGCTATTTTGGAGGCATTAACAGTATTTCATAGGAGGGAAACATTGACTTCGGGTTTGAAAATGAGCAAATACGCGAGGCAGTTTTGCAGAGCACTAAGAATGACACGTAGGGGGCAGTCAGCGTGACTAGGGACTATAATAGAGCATGCACTACAATATTTAAGCCATTGTAACGAGCATTAGGAATATCGTATAGGAGTAATTTGGGTACTAATGCAAGCAAAAGGGTAGGTCGTGTGGGCGGTACAGCGCACCACCAAACTACAGTTTCGCATATTTAAACTGTTTTAGCGAACACTTAGCATTTACAAGATTGAGCATTAGGATGGCACCGTGGAATGAGTGCAGCAATGAAGCAGTGTTACAGTACATCGTATGGGAAATTTGCGTGTTGTATGTTAAGGTCATGCGTTGGGTTTCCCTGTGGACAGTAAGCATGGGTTTACAGATACTGGCTTTAAGAGTGGCTTTTACGCATATTAGACTGGCCAGGAAGAGGAGTACTTTAGTGTTCCTCCCGGCTCCAACAGGAACCTTTGTTGTTGGGCCTTTGGAGGTTGCCGGCTTTCGCCTGCTGGTGCGCTCAATTTGCAGATATTGGGTGGGCACCCAATCAGCTAGGACAAGCCTCTTTGTGGTGATTCAGGGCACTTTAAAAGTACTTGGCTGCCATCTTAGGAGAGAGTGGGCAAACGTGCTTGTGTAACGTTATCCATAGGACTCATGTCTGGCAGAGTCTCCCAGGACCCCCCTTGTTTGCATATTTCAAGTAACTTTGGGTCTCACCCTAAGTTACTAGGGGAATCCAGACGTGGACCCCTTGCTCACTATTCTTAGAGGCACAGCTACACCATACTGATTAGGTTCAACCAGTCCAAAACACGTGTCTGGGGTTGCTGTTGGTACTCTTGTTCAGAGGAGAATTTGGGTTGGGTATATCGTTTTGGGTTGGGTATACTTCTACATCTGTGCACCCAGGTGCACGGATGTAGAGGTACACCCAACCCAAAACGATTTTTAGAAATGGAGGCACAGATGCAAAGCAAGCCTGTCCCTCAATTTCTAAAAATCGTTTTGGGTTGGATGTATTTGTACATCTGTGCACCCCTCTTGGCAACAAGGCTTCTATAATTATAATGCTATGCTTTTGTTGAGGCAATGTTAGTTCATCTTAGTGGGGTGTGCTATACTTTTGATGGGACAACATCAGCACTTCTCAGTTGAGCTGCTACACTCTTATTGACAAGGCCCCAGCACTTCTCAGCACACTTATTTATTTTTATTGGTTATTAATAATGCGCGTAATACCGAGAGGTTTCTAAGCACAGACCAAGTGATCGAACCTGTGTTGCTCCATGTCGTCTTGCTTCCAAGGCGAGCATGTTGCCCCTGAGCTATCCTCCAGAGACTCTGAAGATCTGAAGTACTTTAATGATAGAGAACCAGAACTATTGAGCAAGTCTGATATCCTCTTCATCATTATCAGAATAACTCAAACTTCGTGGTTATACAAGAGCTAATATATTTAAAGGGATGGAATTACTCAGAATGTAGCAGCACTATTCAATAACCCAAAGTGCTTTAGCATAGTTAATGTGAAAATACTACACTTCTCACCGTTGGGACAGTACTGCCACTTCTCACAGAGGCTTCTACACCTTTATGGGGCAGCACTGATCCAGCCTACTGGACAGCTTCACTTTTAATGGCACTTCTCAATAGGGCTACTATACTTCAATAGAAAATGACCAACACTACCCCGCAGGGAATTGCATACTCTTGATGCCACCGAAGCAGCACTTCCACCCACCACAGCTGCTTTATTTTTAATGGCACAGTGTGTGTACTTCTTAGCCACTCTGCTTTACGTTTAAACAGACCAAATTGTCATTTCCCAGCAGGACTGCAACACTATACCATTGTGTTCTGTATGTTGAGTGCTTCTTCACCACCAATGTGGGTTCATGGCACTCTCCCAGTGTCTAAATAGTATATCTGGCTACATTCAATTGGCAACAGGCATGTCCCGAGCTTCCTGCTGTACATAAACTGCTGCTCGGAATGTTCGAAGTCGTGATGGGGCAAGGGATAGAAGGCTCGAGCCTGTAGGATAGCAGAATCAGCAGGGTCTAAAAACCTGTTCACTCATTCTGGAGTGAGGGTCCAAGGGGCAAAATGAGCCTGATCCCACATACAGGGGGTTGTTGCCCCCTTTATCTCTCCTTAATGAAAGAATGATCTCTCTCAGACACAAGTTATCACCCCTGTACACAATGAATGAATATGGTATGGATCTATAGATCGAGAAAACTGGAGTGAGAATTCAGAGTGTTTTAACAGAAATATAATTGTCTTCCCAGATGGGAGACTGTCTCCATTAATATACATGGGGTCACTGAGATGACCAAGAGTGAAACTGTACGTTCAGTTGTGAGATTAACAGCAACTGGTATACTATGCTCCAAGGAGTGAGGTGCCCACTCAATATATATCGCTGTTTAAAGGTGTGAGACCCATCCTGAATGCTTGCCCAAAGAGCCTTGGCCAGAGTTGCTCACTGAAGAAGTAAGCATGTGATCTAGGGTCTGCAGCCCACACACACACACGCATGGGATTCCCATGCACCCACTTGCGAGATTTTCACCAAATTAGTGAGATTGAGCTCCAGGGTAGGAGGCACACGCATATTCTTCGCTCTGAGGTATGACACACTCGCAGGATGGGATGGCATTTCGTTCTCCCATTCTAGTTGTGTTGCTCTGCCTTTTTGAGGGCTACTACAACCTGGATGATTATAGAGGGGTGGAGTAGGGGCACTGTGTGCCTACTGGAATGCAACTGGATGGTTTAAACCTCCTTCTTACTTTAGAATATGCAGTACATGCTAGCCAATGTCTTCCCCTGTTCAGCGCCCCCGCCCCCTCGCAACAAGTTGGCAACAACGTGCAAATGCGGTCATATAACCGCTGGTGATGTCACTTCCTATATTTGGGCACCCCCCCACCCCCCGGGAATTTCATAAGTCGGCTCCCCTGCTTGGATGTACATTCATTTGTGAACTATTAATGCGTATAATTACTGGGCCAGTACACACAGCACCGTCCTCTTTATGCATTTATATAGTCGTGGACTTAAGCTTTTGTGATCACGGACTGGAGAACGTAAAACAATAGAGCCTGAAATCCCCACACACACATGGCACGGGTAAAGACAAGTGAAGCTGAAAAAGTCGTTTGGTAAATTTGATAAACTCGTTTGCGAAACACAGAAGGTAGTCCCTTGTAGAGATTAGATATGTCTAAAGTTTGAGATGCCGTTTGTTCTGGCACTGATTCAGCCAGCTTTGTGTTGGATAGACTGGAGGTGATCACAACAGATTGGGCAGTTGGTAAATAAGACCATGCGTTTCCACGGTGATGGATACAATGAGTATGGGTTTTTGAATTTGTCATACCTAAATTAGACCATTTTTGGCATTCAATTGACTTTAGTTTGTGCTTGAAATTTTGAGTAGACTGGTTTGTGTGGAATAGGCTATAGAATGTAAACTGCGCATTTATATAAGCTTTGATTATTTTTCGAAATGTATAATAAATAGAGCTGAGTGATTGCAGTTTGTGCTGGGTATCCTGCTTTTAGGAAATTGGCGAGATATGTACACTTTTTTTATTTGCAATGACTTCAATATCGCAAATGTATTTACACGTGTTTCATTCAGCACTATGTACTTTTGTACAGTTAAGAAGCAGATAAGTGTTTCGTGTTTAATGTTAGAACAGTGTTTTTGCAAGGCTCATATTAACATTTTTTCAGGGTGTTGGCAGAATGAAAGTAGTGCTTGTCTGATACAGCTCTGAAATAATTATTTACATAAGTGATAATGTAGGAAGTTTGTTAGTAAGAAAACTGTGGTGAGATAATGTCCGGTATTTTAGTTTAAATGAAAGGTATGATTGCATTGTGAACAACTGGAATTATTTATTTCTCGTCTCTAGGTGTTAAGGAAAGTAGTTCTAGGTTACATATGTTCAATTAAGAGACCCGTTCAGAGCTTTCTTAACCAAGGTGCACTCTGGCGAATGCACACAACACAGGAAATGGACGGACCACAATGATGTTATTGTAATGGTTGAAGAACGGACGAGGATGAAAAACGAGACCCCATGTTGTAATGGGTAGGGTTAGGTGCCAAATGGTGGTCTAGTTTGTATAATTTATTAAACTCAAATATTCATTAGCCCAGATAAATTGAGTGATATTGGGAAACTAGGGATTGGGGCTTTTTTCTTAAGCTCCCTGACCCAGTTTCCGGCATCATTGTAAATATTGGATGAGCAGAAGCTTTAAAAAATACTTTGCAATAGGACATCAGTCGTGGAGCTGGTGCCCACTTTTGGTGATCGGGGAGGAAGAAGCTAGTAGATGGTATTCCACAGCTCCCACATTAGATGTGCCCAAAGTAACTTTTTCTTTTATTGTATGCATATGAAAAGTCAATGGCCCTCAAATAATCTGACTCCTATTGATAGTACTGTTCAAGTTCTGCAATAGAAGCTTGATTATCCACAATGGGAACCCAGTGGTTCTGGATAACCAAATTAGTTATCTGCATGCTATAGAGCCAGGAAAGGGGGAGAAAAAGGCAGAATAAAAAAGGCTTCCTGGCCTTGTGCTCGATCATTCGGCATTGTGCCATGTGGGATAGCGGTTGCAAGCGTCAACTTTATCTGGCGTTTCCTTATGAACAGCAGTGGGGGTGGGGGTGCTGTATAATAGTGTTCAGGTTACAGACAGCCAAAGCTTTTACTGTTTGCTAAGCAGAAATGTATGCACAGCTAAATCAAAGGCCATGTAGTACGATGGATTGCACAAAAGGAATCCCCTCACACTTGGAACAAACAAATGAAGGAAATATGTGGCGATTCAAATAATGTCCAGCATAAACTCAATAACTGTTTCTCCTTGTAACCTGGATAATGTTCTCTTTCCCAGATCAAAGCAGGGATTTGTATTGATGGCTCCAGATTATGTAAATTCCAGTATACATCAAAGTTCTGACAAGATTATTCTTGCTCCAAAAGTCTCTCTTGGATGTTCGAACAGTTCAAAAGAAATAACCACTCTTGTAGCAAAAGAGCTCAAAACAACTTCTTTAGAAAGAGCTCAACACTGCTTCTTCTTTGGAAACAAAAGCACTTCCAATTTTTGTCAGGATGATTTCACAAAAAAAGATGGTGGTCTTTGCCTCTTTAACCATAACACCATACTTCATCAATACCTGGCCCACTCGCCTTCCAAGTCTACTACTACTACAAAGTTCCCTGGGCTGGCATACTCGCCTGCCAGGACACACAGCTTCTTGCTCGGCTACTAGTACTTCTGTGGTACAGTTCACTTCAAACAACTTAGTAATGAATACTTCTTCCTAAAAGACATGAAACATATTGCTGCTGTTTATGCCACAGGCCTCCTTTTGTTAGGAGGGCAGCTTCTGCCTCTCATTTTCCCAATCTTGCATCAACCAACTGCTGATAATGGCTTTTTACAACGCTTGTTTTTCTTTGGCTTAGATGCTGCTCAAGGTTCTTATAAAACGAATAGTGGCATAATATCAGATTGGTATAGCTTAGTCTGCCACTTTAGTCTCCCCACATTAGTTTGGTGTTCAATATTGTCCAGCAGGCGATTACGGAGTGTTCCGGGGTCACACAACACCAGTGAACTTGCTGGATACTGCATACGCTTGCTCTACTTCCTGCTGAAAGGTAAGCTGTTTCTGCTTCCTGTGGCCCACGCTAGTTGGGAGAGGAGCGCGCTCCAAGGGCACTCTGGTGCTCGTCTGTCACTGGAGTACAAATTACTGTGGGGAAAGCTTCTTGGATTAACACTTCCCTCCTTGCAACCTTTGCATAACAGTTCACCAAGGGGAACGTTTTCTGGAACCATGCTTTCTGCTGTGCAACCTCTGCATACCGGATCCCTAAGGGTTGAGGCCCTCACTAAGCTGGCATCCGCTTCACAACTAGAGGCGGCTCTGGTATCTCGGCTTCCCATTGGATCTATGTGATCCGACAGCGGCTGGAAAGTTTGCATGAGAAAGGTGCGAACCACCAAATGTTTGCACCTTTCTCATGCGAACACGCCTACATACCCACAATACACACATGACACACCCCCAACATAAACAAACCCCACTTACCTTTTTCTTCACGCTGAGTCCCTGCGGCGCCAGTTCCCTTTCACTTTTATGATCGGGAACTGGTGCCGCAGGCTCCTTTTTTCTTTTATGGGGGCTGCGGGGGTTTCCCCGCTCACTATATTGTAAAGTATAGTGAGTGGTGTGTTGCGGGGGGACGCCCACGCAGTCTTTTTAAAAAAAATCTTTTTTTAACTTAACTGAAATTCTACCACCAAAGGTACGAACTTTTGGTGTTCGAACCTTTGGTGGTAGCATTGTTCATGTGACCGTTTAGATACCGGTCTTTTTGTACAATACCTTCCCATCAACTTCTGCTGCCACTGCAATGTGGAGTCTCGACCATTACTACTGCTCCCACTAGCCTGCACCTGAGGGGGCCCTTTATACTCACTAAACCCTCTCAGGTGTGGGTCATTAGAATCGCAAGACTTTATCTTGCAGTCTAGTGCCTCCAAATACCTCTTCCCCGTCCTAGTATTTGTGGACTTCAAGTCCCCAATGTTCAAATTATCTTTTTCTTGTGTGAAATTGTTTTTACATGTCCTTACTTTATTTTCATTATTGACTACGTTTTCAGAAGGAATTTTAAAAGGAGTCCAGGATTGTTTCGGAATCAAGGAAAGTTCACTTTAGCAGAACTTAAGATGGCAACTTTTAACATTCTCTTGTTGACTACAATAGTTCTTACTAGCACCTTTTTTTTAGGGGGGAAATTTATACTTAATATTTAACAGTTTTCGCAACTCCCAGGGTGAATAGCTTTCAGACGAGCAATCTCACTTTGACAACAAGCTATTACATATTCTGGCATAGTCAAAGACTTAACACGTCTCACCCAACTGAGTCCTCCTGTTCCCCCTCAGTCCCTTCCCCTCCCATGTGATTCTCCTGGCGAATACCACCTCCACGGTCAGGATCAGGTAGTGGCTGCCTTCCCTGGCCACATGGGAGGAGACTTTTTTGGTCGTTTTTTGTGAGGACTCTGCAAGATTCATCACAGATCCTAACTCCCAAATGGCCAACAGAGGTGTAATGCTGTACTTTTGGTCATCAGGAGTCAAAAGTTGATCCTATTACAGGGTTCGAAATTGCTGGGAGCCATCAACCCCAACAGCTACATTTATCTCCACAGGCCAATTGGTGGCATACAAACATCCATATGACATTGTGGATTTAGGAATGTGTATAAATGAGAATTGGGGACACAGCCAGAAGACCTAGCACAATGGGTTATATATAGTTAACAAAATATAGTTTGCATCTCATGTTTAGGCAAATATACGGCATGCTGTAGAATAGCTCCTGGTTTCCAGAGGTAGCACCTGCTTACTGGGTGACGCTGGATAACCAGGAGCTGCTTTAACTCCTGCTAATCCAATCCTTATTTCTAATCTATGTATTAGAGGTTCATGTTTGACTAACAGGCCTTGGTGTTTATAACGGCCTTGGGATTTATTAGAGGCAGCAGTGCTAGTAGGCACTGTCTAAGCCCCATGTACAGTACTGCAATGTCAACCACATTTCTTTTGGTGAAAAATTGCCTGTGTCATCATACTATCCGAATGTCTATTCTCTCAAACTGGTTTTCACCACCTTCCCACGTTTCACATTGTTGGCTTCTGCCTTGCCCATATACCTATTCTTTCCTCGATGATGATGATCATGATTAAACACACCTAGCCTTAGGCAAAACCTTCTATCGCCGGTATTGCAGAATGCTGCTGTTTTTCCCTTTACTTTTCTCTATAACATCCGTTTGGTGTCTTTTTTTTTTTTTGTCACGCTTCACTGCTTTAGAATATTTCTTTACAACATTAATTTATATCCCCTATGTTTATTGATTTCTCAATGCTCGTATTTGTCCTTATACCGACTTACCCCTACTAAAAATATATTATATGCATATGACAATTGTCTGTGTTACAACGGAAGAAACATAACCATGAAAATCTGTCCTTGAAAAATGCTGTGTATTGTCTTGAGTTCGTCAAGCGCAGATTTGATTGTCCTAATTTGTGCTTACCCCACACACATTTTAGCCCTATGATCACTTGGAGCCCCTCCCTCAGGCAATCTGGTATGTGAGGGTGTGGCTTTCCTGTATGGGTGAAACAATAGAAAATACATGTATTCTAGTTTAAAAAGGGGCGTAGGTGTTTTCTACTATTAAAAAAATGTACTGTAGGAAATAGCTTCTGGGTTTGTTTAATCCTTTCAAAATGTGCCCTTCGTTCTCCCATTAAAGGCTGACCTGTGAGCATAAGGGAGAAACCTATTTGCTTGATGCTCCTAGTAAGGACATGGTGGGATGAGCCTTCTGGCGAACAGTACTGCTCCTACCTGCAGTAGGAGCATTTGTTTGGCCCCTGGTCATTAATTAAGGATTTTATTGTCCAACCATATCGCTCCTCAATATGTTATACCTTTAATCCGTATCCTGTACGGTTTTATAGCGAATGCTATTGCAGGAAAATGTGCTCCTCTTACACAAATTTCGAATGGACAAGTGATGTTTCTAGTGTTATTGCAGGTAGCCGGGCAAGTGATCTCAGAAATGGTAACTTCTCCTATAAACGTAAACTGAACCCTTTAGTCCACACATGGACTGAAAAGCGCATCCAGCAACTTAACATCTCGTTCTATCGAATAGAAACGGTAGATCTTGCAGTCCTGAAACCCTGGGATTTTGCTGCATGCATTATATCCCCGTACCTATCTGCTTAATGACTCCCATCTGTCATTTTCATAATATTGATCCTGAGTCTTTTCTTTGTCGTCACTGACCTGATCAGAGATGAGGTTCTGCTAGTTAATACGCTTTATGCAAGTATACTGTGCTTTGGCATTGTCAAAGCACCTGCTGTTCGAGTCCTATTAGCATACACTCTCTTCTGCCTCCTGAGTTTTTGGGAACCGTGAGGCAAGTATTTATTGTGATGCTCCGACTTTGTTCGTTTTCTTTGTGTTGGTTTTCCAGACCAGGCAGCTTGGTATTGGCCGATACATTTGGGTGTTGAGCATATGAAAAAAACACGATCAATCTGTTGTGTTTACATACATATGTGTTATTAGGTAAACATGTATTGAACAAGTATTAACAAGGCAATATAGTTCTGAGTGTGGAATTGACCATTCACAATGTTCTGTTCATGTTTTCCATTCAGTGTTCCACTTAAGTCATGAGTATTCTTAGAGTGTTATTATTTGTAGAGATCTCTATGGAGTTCTGAATGTGTTCAGAGTCCATAACTTAACACAATCCTATCCTTTTCAGACAAGCAGCGCGTGCTGTCTCTTTTTAAAGCGTATAAGGCTATGCACAAAAGGATGTATTAACTTGTCCTGAACCCTACAGCCGCTGTTATCATGTTTCATTTATTCCATACGTGGCTGGACTCTGAAGAAATTGCATTTTAAAATGCCCTCATCTGTAAGTTGTGGCAGCAATTGCATACACCCCTGTGGAATACATTGGCTCTAGAAAGTTCGGGATTTGATGTTCACCTGCTTTTAAATCCGTATCCAAACAGTGTTCGAAATTTTTGCAGACTAGAACGCACTATGTAAAGAGCTCGAGCGGCCCTAATCTCTTATTCAGTGTTTTGAAGTAAGTGTAGGAAGAATTGACATGCTATATCAGCAGCCATCACAACATATTGGCTTTCATCTATCTAAATCGGCCTTACGGGGTGGTGCAAGTTTACTTACCAGGCAGCCAACAGAACATTGTCCCCCCCCACCCCTCTCTTCCGCCTTCCTCTTTCGCCTTCCTCTTTCTCCTACCCCTCTCTGCTTTATGAAGTCTCAATGCAGGAAAGGGGTCAAATAACCAACTTAATGTTTGTTCTCCCTCTACTATTTCCGTTCCCGCCCCTTCCCCCTCCACATAGTTTTGGAACAGTTTCTGGGCAGTTCAGATTATACAAAAGTAAACCTAGCATAATTTAAACCATCCAATGTATTCAAACTGAAATCTTTGAGGAGACAGTAATGCACATCTGTGGTGGTTGTCCTCCTATTTGACTGTGCGGCTTGTAAATGTTCTTTAAAACGTTTACAGCACCATCAAGTGAAAACCGTGATCGTACTCTGGTGGAAGAAGTGCTGGATGTTGAGGTTTGTTTCTTTTTTACTTATGCCTTCTCTCTCCCCAAAGGTCCAGCCCGATTCAGCCTGCTAGAAAGTAGCTATAAAATTGGTCTGTCTGGGTGCAGGTGGTGGTTATTTCCAGATGTTGCCATGAAATGTTTCAGTGCATTCCTTATTTGGTTCTGACTGTACTGGCCCATTTCGCGCACACGAAAATAGAGTAGGTATCTTTCTCGATAGCGTTTCAGGGCCGTGTCCAGTAAATCTCCAGCACCCACCCGCGCATACGTTTTTGAATGAGTGATGCAGATGTGCCCCATGGTCAGATTCTTACATGGTTTCAAATCCAGTGCACTGACAACTCATTGGCAGTCCTGCAACCTAATTGTCTGCCTAGCAGAGTGCTGTATGAAGAGAATTTCCTCTGTAAAACTCGCAAACATACCTTCAATAAACTACTCTCCTATATATTTTAGGTGCACACCTAAAGTATGCAGGTTGGAAAGGGGCAATATATAAACCAATTATTTTCTGCAGGAATGTAGGACTGGCTTAAAAGTGGTCAAGAAGTACCCAGACGTTGCTGAAACCGGAACAGGTTGGGGCTGTCACAAAATCAGGCCATTGCATTCGACAGATCTGTAATCTGAAGGCCAGCCTCACCATAATGTCGCCAGGGTGACTGCTGGTCCACCTGTAGAACATGGTGTCTTCAGTGCGCTGAGGTAGCCACTTGTGCTCCGCTTCTGACCCCCATTATTTCTCTTATTGTTTTGAAGCATCTTGTGTGTTCATAAGTGGTATCCGAGTATATGTAAGCACAGCAAAATACCATTACCTAGGCCTCTAGAGTGAGTCAAATATGTATCCTGAAGTCCCAATGAGGAAAGTGCTACCATTGACTTCAAAAGATACTCCCAAACGTAGGCAGATGTAAACCCTAATTGATTACCATGCTGAACATGAGTAGTCGAAGTTTACTTGGTGTTTAATTTCTTGGGTTGGAGCTAACATTTTAGGCAGAGTATTTGTTGCAGTGTAACACCCACGAGCCTATGCAAAGTGTAAGAAGTTAAGTCTTCTATAGAGAGCAAAATGAAACTGGTGTACGAAGATAAAGGACCTTGTTAAAACGTTATTTCTACAGCTGTGAGGATGAGTATCATTTGTATAATCCTGAAATAACCTGTATTGATAGTGTTAATTCTTTCCATTACAGGAAAACCTGGTAAGTGCCCTGTGGTTGAAGAGAAGGATGGAGAGCCCTGTGCTGATGAAAGCCCCTGCTTATCAGATTCTTCTTGCGATGGTTCTCTCAAGTGCTGCAAATCCAGCTGTGGAAGATATTTCTGCCAAAATCCTGAAGGTAAACCTAATCAAAACGATTAACTTGGATCATGAGATGTAATACAAAACAAACCCAAGGGTGTTGTGAAGGAGAGCATGCAGTCTCACCCAAAACACGCTTCACAGCCATGGTAATATTATTTTCTCTTTAGTGTTTTATTTTCAGTGCATTTGGGCTCCAGTTTTATTGGGCAACATCACTGTTTGTGGGGGGAAAAATAATGCTGCATTTTAGCCAGGATTCTTAGAGGGTATTCGTTACCCTGGTATTAGGCTGGCTTTGACAATGTTTAACCTAGACGTGCTATGCAGTGAAGGAGGGACTCTGTAGGAAGAAGGGCCAATAGGAATGTATTTTTTAAGTGATTTTTTTTTTATGGTACATTATATAACTTTAAAATATTACATCCAAAATAAGAGACAAATTCATTGTTAAACACAGAATAACAAAAAAAGTAGTCTCCTGCAGAGGTGCCAGATGGGTGCATCCTGTTTGCACATGACCAACACTGTCAGACAATTTCTTGACGTGTGTGTGTGTGTGTGCGCGCGCGCGCAAAGGCTGCCGTTCAGTCCAAGGTCTTCGTCTCCTTGCTATTGCTCAGTGATCCTTCCTTCAGGAGGGAAGGTAGATTACGAGAAGACTCACCCTTATCGAGAGAAAGCAGGGTTTGTCTTGAGGTAACTGTAACTGAATTCAGCATTGGCCCGTCAGCCCAAATTATAAGAAGGGACTAGTCGGAAACCAAAGTTGGACGCCAAGAAGGTTAAAGTCAACACTTATACATTTGATTACCTCGTTTCTATATATATATATATATATATATATATATATATATATATATATATATATATATATATATATATATATATATATATATATACACACTGTGACAAACCAACCTTAAAGTTGACAGTGTGGCTGAAACATGGAAGGCAGTAGGACCAGCTGTGGAGTGCCTCCTTGTTTTAGGCCTTATGAGACCCTTTGTGAAGGTGCTGGTATGCCTTGCGCTTCAGGTGTGGTTTAGGGTTCGAGGGAATGCCCCCTTCTCCCCCCCCCCCCCTCCCACAGTGATTGTAGGGAATGATTCTCCTCTCCTGAGCACTTGCGAGAATAGAAACTTACCTTCCAATTCCTCATGGTGTAGATAAGCTAAGGATGCTCTGAAAAAGGTTGTCGCAGAATGTGCATTCTTGTCAAAAATGGTCCGTCCCTAGGCTCATGACACAGAGCATGCTGATTTGAAACGGCAAACTAACTGTGGTAGAAGAAGCAACATCTACATCCATAGATATTTATACGAGGTGTTCTAAAGGAACGGAGGAAAACCGTGCATCCAATGGCTTATGGTTCTGTCCTGGCTGTGCAGAGAAAGGGACTGGTGTGTGGACCCGGTAGAATGTATGAAGGGTAGATGTAGGCTTGGCCACATCCATACCTGGCCGTTGTGTTTTTATGATTTTTCCTTGTGGGCTGCTTCATAGCATGCTCTGGTCCTATTACCATAGTGGGACTATAATAACACCAAGGTGCGGAAAGGGGGGACAGTACGTACGAGTATGACATAGAACTAAAGAATCTATGAAAACGGATCCTTACTTTGTAGTCCCCTGTAAACATGAAGGAAAAGCTGCTATCGGTAAGGCAAGATTAGCGAGATGGATAGTGCAATATCTGCAGTTGTTAAATTGGCACACTAGAACTTCGAAAGCTTTCCTAGAGCATCCTTTTGTAAAGTTGATGTTGGAAGCTATTCACTGTCCTTTAATACATACTCTACTAGGGCCAAAGTGGCCACAATTGCAGGTACCCGTACAGCGCGTGCTGGAATTTACACAAAGCATTTGCTAAACATTCGTGCATTGATGTCCTGTGATCAGATGAACACCGGGAAAGACGGCAGCCGGTACAGTCATAGATTAAAATGATGCCAGCTGTTATTGACCTGGCCACAAATGTTGCTCCAACTCTGTCCTTCAGTGTGATGTGATAACATACACTACGTTCTCTGGTGCGGTTACTTGGATGTCTGAGTAGTTCCAAGTCCCACTCTAGGAAGTAACCAATTCATAATATGGCCATGATTGCACACCTCCCCCATTAACAAAACTGAGATTCCAAACTGACATTTGCGACCAGACAAAAGCAAGGACATATGCAACAAAGTAAGTCAAGTTGGGTATGTATTGGATTTATTAAGTGCAAACCTAGGTGGGAAGCAATGGAGAGTTGTGCGTGTGAGGCACATCCAGGGGGATTACAGGTGGGGGTGGTAACACAACGGTAGCTGCAATGGGTAGAGGGAACTTGGTGACGCACGGGCAAGAGACCACCCCAAATCTTTCTTCACACACGTAGTGATGGTATAGTTCAAGAAATTAGTTTGAGGGTTTCCCTTGACTGTCGGTGTAATCCTGAGAGGAGCATGGACCTTGGTCATAGAGGAAGTATAGTCATTAAGGAAGACATCACAAAACTACAAACATACACTCGCACCCCAGTAGAAATGGCAAACACGTGTATTTGGAAGTTTCTAACCCTAGAAAACCATGTCTGCAGTATGCATAGTAATGCACAATGGCAGAAATGCCTGAAATACTGATACACTTGCAGGTGAAACCTCCTCCGCATTGTTCATGCATGTTAGGAGAGGTATGTCAGAAATTCGAAAAATGCTGAAAATAAATAGAGCCTTGCCAGCTAAACCACTGCTCTTTGTTTCAGCAGTAGTGTGAGGGCAGGGGCGAGGAGACTTTACAAATGCACCTAATTCCAAAAGGAACCTTGAGGACAGGATTTTCACTGCATGCACTTAGCATCCTATATTTGCAGGATAAAGCCCGTAAATTCCATGCAAAGAAAGTTTGCAGCTGCTTGTTGAATCTGTGAGTGGCTGCAGAGGTACATGCTGTGCCACGTAGCAAGATATTTTTTAAGCTAAAACTCATGTGTGAAGCACACCAGGTGTACAGTGTGTCGGGAGGTTGGGCCAGTAGGCATTTGGTCCAGTTTGACCTTTTATCCTCCCTGTTTCCTGTACATTACCACCCTAATGCAATGATCTTCTAGATAATGTAGTTTGTACTTTTTGAGTAGCTATGAGTGGTATCGGGTCACTGTACTGTTGGTATCGTGCTGTGGGTGCATAAAGAAGGCACTTGTGTCTTCCTTCGCAGACTCAATTAGGAACAGAGGTAAAAGTAGACAGGGAAGCAGTAGAAGCGCAGGTTTTCAGGAGCTGAAGTAGGCAACCTCACTGGCAGCAGACTAAGAGTGATGCTTCAGAAGGCCAGGGTTTGCCATAAGTCCCATCTAAATACCATTTATTTTTACAATACTCTTTAGACAAGGCTGACGAGTTGAGCTCGATATTGTATGGAAGTGCAATATAGTATGCAATGCGAGTATAATCTGTGTACCAACAAACCCTATAGGGCATAGGAAGGGGAAACCTCTGAACTAAGGTGTGGGTAACAAAGTCGTCTGTCACAAGCCGTGTGTAGGTCCCGAGAGTTGCCCAGAGATAACCTATGCAGGGTTTAGGGAGTGGAGCTAGGGGTGGTGGCAGGTATATTTCCTACTCGAATAGTCAGTCACCAGATGGACTCCATTGCCCCTGGGGAAATGGCTATGAGCTACAACTAGATGTGACCGGTTTGTTGAGGAGGGCCCTGGACTACTTGAAAGACTGTCATGCATTAGCATCCACCCATATATGTATGTAGTTGTGTATTGAAAAAGGGTATATGCATTGGTCTAGTGGCTGCAGAATCGAACATTGTCATTAGCAAGGTAACTGTGCCATCCTAGAATTGTAGGGGTGCGAACTTGCAGGGTATTACAAGAAGTGTTGGTAGCTGGATACACTTGCAAGGTTTTTAAATACGAAACGGACCTACAAATCTTCCTTGACTACATTCTATCATTTTACCACAGGCACTTTCTAATTTACATTTGTTTGTTCTTAAAATACGAAGGAGTGGAGGCTGTATAAGCACATAATTCTCACTATCAAGAAAGAACGAGACAGGGAAAAATACAGTGAATGCTATAATTTTCTCGGGGATCGAAGAAAGATAGATGGGTGGCCACCTGAACATTAAAAGGGTTGAAGGCTTGGACAGTAAAGCAGTGCTGCTAAAAGAAAAGTAGAAACGCTGTTGAATCTGTTGCTCCGCCTGAGCCATCTTAACATTCCAGCGGAGACAGTTGGGGGCAGTGAGGTCCAACAGCGATTTATCGACCTTCTCTCCCTGCTCCAACTTTTCTTTATAAATAAATAAGACCTGACCTCTTAGATTACTTACTACTTTCTACAAGTGGCGATGACTGATGGTATTGAAGAGCATGCCGGTAACTGAGCTGTTTGTTTTGCGTTGCTCTGCCCTCCGGTGTGTTAAAACTCTGCCTTCTTAACTGAAAGTTAAATTTTTGGGAATAAATGAATCCTGTGAGGTCCAGGAACAACTGTGAGGCATATTTAACTGCAACAATCAAAGAAATTGTCATTGTTGAAGACTGCAATAGGAGTTGAAGCTGTTAGGATGGATGTCAAGATTGGAAGAACGGTTCACAGAGAAAACTAATGTTATGTTGATTTATACCACACACTGATGCCACCCAAGGGCAGTCTCCAGGTGCTCATGTGGCTCTGCAAGAAAGAAGATTGGGTTGGTTAGTGAGGGAAGAATGAGGATAGGTCCAGCACCATGGGAAACGTGTGTGTGTGTGTGTGTGTGTGTGTATATATGTATATATATATATATATAGGTTGGCTAGCCCAGTGGGCGTGTATAGTGTTTGGGGAATGCTTTCAACAAGAAAATTAGAGAACTACTATGCAAAGGAGCTAATCCTGATATGCATTGTACTATGGATTGCTAGGAGTATTAAAATGTCTGAGTTGAGCATTCATCTGCTTGAAGGAGAGAAGAAAGAACACGTGTATGTTATTGAGGCAGTAAGAAAGGAAATGCAAAGAGGGAGAAGGGATTTACAGAGCTTGCGTGCATCAACCTAGGAGTCCCAGGAGCCCTTGTTTTAGGTGTGGCAAGGAAGGCCATCTTGCAAACAGCAAGGACTGTCAAGCGTTGTTAAACTGTGACTGAGAGTCAATTTTTCAATGATGTGTTATGTGAGTCATAAGAACAAGGCACACTATATTGAGGGCAACGTGGTCAGCAGAGAAGATGAAGTAGGGGATTATGTTCTGATGGTAAATTGAGTACCAGATCAGGACGATGGTGTTTATTTCATTTGATGGACACATAAAGAGTAATGGCAGATTCGTGTTCCAAGTATGCCATTTTGGGACTTTAAGGTTGTTTGTGGGGAGTGCAAAGTGTTGTCTGATGTGGCTATGGGGGAGGAACGATGGACATTTTGGGATATGGGTTCAGTGACATTGAATATAATGGAAGGAAAACACGAGCTACAGTGTATATGGTAATTTCAGGTGCTCCCATACTCGGTTGGATTCACCAGGGCGAATTAGAAATAAAGTTGCAACGAGGGGAAGAGGAACAGGTGTTGTGTATAGGATCTCCCACGTTATTCATGAAAGATTTGAGCATGAGATAAAATTGAAAGCAGGGGCAGTGTCTGGAATAAGGCTGAGTATGTGTGTTGATTTAAGGAAAGTGAATAGTGCTTGGTAGCTGATTGTCATCCTTTGCAAGAAATGTTAGCACTATTGGTTGAGACCAAAATGTTCAGCACCTTAGATATGACCAGTGCATATCATCAAGTGAAATTACATAAGAATTTGAGAATTCATAACACCTTATGGTTTGTGTCAATTTGATAGAATGCTGTTTGGTTTAGTGAGCGCCTCTCCATTGTTCCAGAGACTCATGCGTGTTTCATTCAAGGGGTTTAGTGGAGTTTTGGCATTTCAGGATTATTGATCTATTGCAAGAATGAGCTGGAACATAACCCAATTCTGAAGGAAGTCTTGACAATTTTGGAAAAGAATCATATGACAAAAGCAGAACAATGCAAATTTGGGGTAGAGGAGCTGGAGTATTTAGGAAACAGCATTTCGGATGAAGGTATCACACCTGAACAGAATCACATTGATGCCGTACAGCTCTGGTGAATGTGGACTGTTCCTTTCTAGGACTAATGGAGTCTTATTCAAGATTTGTGGAGCTATTTGCACACAACGCGGAACCTTTAAAGAAATTACTCAGGAAGGGAACTGAGTTTGAGTGGTCTGAAGATTAAACGTTTTAAGGAGATATTAAAGTGGCATTACCACATAAAACATTTAAGGATGAGAAAAGGTGCTTGGGTGTCACATTATCGCAAAAGGATCATGGTTGGCTACAAGTTGTTTACATGCATCTAACAAAGTGAATAGAAGTATTCAGTAATAGGAAAAAAAAAGACCATTGCCTGTACCTGGGCAGTGGAAAATGTTCAGAATTTAAACGGACCGCAAGTCATTATTACATGTCTTGGCTCCAGGTGCAGGCATGTTTTCCAAGTGGTATATTGCAGAAACTATTGTTGAAACTACAAGGATACAAGTTCAAGGTAGAATACATACCAGGTAGAGATGATGTACAAGCTGATTGTTTATCAGATTATCAAGGCTATCAATGGACATAGCTAATGATCTAGTGCATGGGTGCACAACATACGGCCCAGTTGTGGCCCGCCATGCTGTTTTTTCTGGCCGGCCCGTGAGGCACAATGACTTTCCTAATGGAAGGTGGCCCGCAAGCAGCATCGGCCGCCCTCCATTAGCAAAGTCTTTGTTGTCTTCCGGCCCGGACAAAACACTGGCCGTCATTGGCTCAGCACACACACACACACCATGTCACTCCTACGAGCCACGTAGCGCGTGTGTGCTGCACTAATGGAGTGCCAGCACTGCGGCTGGCGTGGCCAGTAAGGCTTGATGCCGGAAGGCATTTCAGCCTTGCTGGCCACGCCAGCCGTAGTACGATTCCACTTACCTCGCCAGCGTTCCAGCTTACCTGCCTTCCAGCACGTCTCCGGTAAGTGGTCTGTGTGTTTGTGTTGTGTATGTTGAGATGGAGGTGGGGGGGCGTGTCGGATGTATATGAATGTTTGTTTTTGAGTGTGTATGTTAAGATGGGGTGGTGGGGTTGTCGGATGTGCATGAATGTTTGTTTTTGAATGGTTGTGTATGTTGAGATGCATGTATGGGTGCATGCTTGAGAGTGTGTGCTGAGTTGGGGGGGGCTGAGGGGGGTTCGGGTCTGTATGGGTGCATGTTTGAGAGTGTGTGTGCTGAGGTGGGGGGGGTTCGGGTCTGTATGGGTGCATGTTTGAGAGTGTGTGTGCTGAGTTAGGGGGGTTCGGGTCTGTATGGGTGCATGGTATATGCTTGAGAGTGGGTGTGCTGAGTTGGGGGGCTGGGGGGTTTGGGTCTGTATGGGTGCATGGTGTATGCTTGAGAGTGTGCTGAGTTGGGGTGCTGGGGGGTTCGGGTGTGCATGAACGTTTGTTTTTGTATGTTTGTGTTGTGTATGTTGAGATGCATGTATGGGTGCATGCTTCAGAGTTTTGTGTGCTGAGTTGGGGGGGTTTGGGTCTGTATGGGTGCATGTTTGAGAGTGTGTGTGGTGATTTGGGGGGGGGGTTTGGGTCTGCATGGGTGCGTGCTTGAGTGTGTTTGGGGCATAGTGTTTGGTTGGGGGTGAGGGGGCCATGGGGCATTGTTTGGTTGTGGGTGAGGGAGCCATGGGGCATTGTGTTTGGTTGGGGTTGAGGAAGGGAGCCATGGTGCATTGTTTGGTTGCGGGTGAGGGAGCCATGGTGCATTGTGTTTGGTTGTGGGTGAGGGAGCCATGGGGCATAGTGTTTGGTTGGGGGTGAGGGGGCCATGGGGCATAGTGTTTGCTTGGGGGGTGAGGGGGCCATGGGGCATAGTGTTTGCTTGGGGGGTGAGGGGGCCATGGGGCATAGTGTTTGCTTGGGGGTGGGAGCCATGGGGCATTGTGTTTGGTTGTGGGTGAGGGAGCCATGGGGCATTGTGTTTGGTTGGGGTTTGGTGCATTGTTTGGTTGCGGGTGAGGGAGCCATGGGGGCATAGTGTTTGGTTGGGGGTCAGGGGGCCATGGGGCATAGTGTTTGCTTGGGGGGTGAGGGGGCCATGGGGCATAGTGTTTGCTTGGGGGTGGGAGCCATGGGGCATAGTGTTTGGTTGTGGGTGGGAGCCATGGGGCATTGTTTGGTTGTGGGTGAGGGAGCCATGGGGCATTGTGTTTGGTTGGGGTTGAGGGAGGGAGCCATGGTGCATTGTTTGGTTGCGGGTGTGGGAGCCATGGTGCATTGTGTTTGGTTGGGGGTGAGGGGGCCATGGGGCATAGTGTTTGCTTGGGGGGGTGAGGGGGCCATGGGGCATAGTGTTTGCTTGGGGGTGAGGGGGTGTTAGGAAAGATTTCATAATTGTAGGTAATTTTCCTTCCATGTGGCAACCCCTAAACTTTTTGCTGTTGTTTTTCACCTTGTTCTTGACTTTGCCAGAGAAGTGCAGCCTTCTGCCGAACTCCTCTGGGCTTTCGCTCCTTTCTTACGGGGAAACTGACATGCCCTTAAGACAGTCAGTACCGGGGAACACTGTTTCCCGTAGTTTCTTTTATCATGTTGCGGCTTTAGTGCAACATGACACAAGAGGGCACTGTAAGCTAAGTTACAGCTCTCTTGGGTCTCTAGCCTTTTACGGGCCCTAGATACTCGTTTAGGATTGTATCTGATCGGTGCAAGTAATTCAGGGACAGGAATGGTGGCAGCGATCGTTTCTTTGTGTTTTGAGCTCCTTTTGGCGTTCTAAGCGCGTTTTCTGCGCTTAACCCAAAATGGTGGCCTGGCTCCCAAAATGGCCAGACCATGAGGCTCCTTTGTCCTGTCCGCTGACCGTCTTGCTCCCTTCACCTTCCCCAGGTCGAGCCGACCCGGGGCCTTCCTTATTTGGACATGTACTTTCCCGCGAAACACGGATGCTTTCGCGGGCTTCTACATGTCTTGTGTGTGCCTCCAGGATGTGGGCTGGGATGTCTGGTCCCAATACACATCCTGGGTGCCAGAGAGTCTAGGGTGGTGTGAATGCCTGGGACCACCGTGGTCCGTGATTGGTCCACGTATGGTGTGTGTGTTGATGAGCGGATCTCCCATTGGGTCCCCTCCGTTTTGGCGCGAAGGGAACCGTGGATAAGAGGGGGCTGGAAACGCCACTACCATGTCGATCTCCTGAGTTCTCACGAACGAAGGAATACAGGAGCCAAGTATCCTGCAACCAAGAGGCTGGACCGAGGAATCGCTGGTGACCCGCTGAAGGACGACTCCTCTGCACTGCTGTCGCCTTGTGAAACCCTTTTCACCTTTGATCGAACCAGAAGGCCTGTACTGGTACTTCGACCCTTTGGAATAGCGGGAACTGTACTGGTACTTCGAC
This sequence comes from Ambystoma mexicanum, assembly GCF_040938575.1. Classification (NCBI taxonomy): domain Eukaryota; kingdom Metazoa; phylum Chordata; class Amphibia; order Caudata; family Ambystomatidae; genus Ambystoma; species Ambystoma mexicanum. Next base: position 544,328,232 of record NC_090923.1, on the reverse strand, counting down.
CCTTTGGAATAGCGGGAACAGCTATTCTCGGCATCTTCACCATCTCCTTCACCATCTCCTGCCAGTAAGCCTTCGGAAGCGTCTCTGGGCCATCCAGCTGACTGACCAGCTTACACGGGAGTCTTGCTCTGTAACCGCCGCCAGGTTGTGTAGTATTTCGAGTCCTTGTCACTCTCACACGCTTCGTACACTGCGTTCCCAGGTCGGAAGTGAGTAGTGTACATTTGGCTCAGATACACACGGCCGCTCCGTTGCCCTGCTGTGGTAACAAACTGTGCGGGTTTCTTCGATTGGGACGTCTTTTTACTCAACACGACGACGAGGCGTTCCCTGCTCTTCTGAACCTGCCAGCTGCTGAAACTGACACGGAGAAGCCTGGGTCTGCTTGCATCGGGGACCGGTGAGTAGCTTAGCTAGGATCTGGTCGCCCTCCTGCAGGAGCCCATTGCTTTTCCCCGCTGTGTAAAACAGCACCCTTTTGCCGTACTCGCGCTCTGCTTCTGCCCACTGTGGAGGCTGCGCTTGAGTCGCGGAACTTGTTCTTCTTCTGTAAGTACTAAACTGAACTGCCTGACTTCCTTCGAAGAGCTTCTCCTTTTGCCCGTTGGCACCAGCGCGTGCAGGTACTTTGAGCACAAGGCTCCACTCTTCGCAGGGCTCGGACTTCCATCTAGTTAGGTGCCTCTGAAGGCGAGCTGAGTCTAAAGCATTGTATCGCACTGCCTGTTTTCCTTCCCTTGCAGGTGGACTACACATTTCGTGCATATAACGCTTGCGACTGTCGTATTTGTATATATATTGTGTTGATATGGTATGTGTTGGTTTAATATTGTGATTTTCTCGCTGCGGTCATTGTTTTAAAGGCCTTAAAATAAATGTGTATATATTTTTTAATATAACACCTGTTTGGAGTAGTTTGTAAGTGATCTTGCTTTGTGTGCTCATTGCGGGCTTTCAGTCACCCTCACCCCTCTTGAGACCTAGTCTTGACCGCCGCGATCGCTACCTTGATTGGTCTGGCTCGTCCAGAGGTTACCCTGTTCCAAGTAATTGGGTTGGCCTTCTGAACTTCTGCGCCACCAGGACAGAGTTCAGAAATCCGTCTTAACAGGGGGCTATGGGGCATAGTGTTTGGTTGGGGGTGGGAGCCATGGGGCATAGTGTTTGGTTGGGGGTGAGGGGGCCATGGGGCATAGTGTTTGGTAGGGGGTTCTGGTCTGTATGGGTGCATGTTTGAGTGTGTGTGCTGAGTTGGGGAGTGGGGGCCATGGGCATAGTGTTTAGTTGGGGGTGAGGGGGGCCATGGGGCATAGTGCCTGGTTGGGGGGGGGGGTGAGGGGGCCATGGGGCATAGTGTTTGGTTGGGGGTGAGGGGGCCATGGGGCATAGTGTTTGGTTGGGGGTGAGGGGGCCATGGGGCATAGTGTTTGCTTGGGGGGGGTGAGGGACAGGGGGCATAGTGTTTGCTTGGGGGGGTGAGGGACAGGGGGCATAGTGTTTGCTTGAGGCATGGGGCATAGTGTTAGGTTGGGGGTGGGAGCCATGGGGCATAGTGTTAGGTTGGGGGTGGGAGCCATGGGGCATAGTGTTTGGTTGGGGGTGAGAGGGCCATGGGGCATAGTGTTTGCTTGGGGGTGAGGGGGCATAGTGTTTGCTTGGGGGGGGGGGGGGTGAGGGGGCCATGGTGCATAGTGTTTGGTTGGCGGTGGGAGCCATGGGGCATGGTGTTGCACTCCAAGAGTGAACTCAATAATAAAGCTAAAACAGGCACAGTTACGGGATGTACATCCTTTGCTTTTTTGGGGAAACCTGACTCAACGAAGGCCATACTCCTCTTGGGCAACCCAAACAGAAAACTATAGCAGTCCAAAATAACTGAATGTCCAATAAAGGGTCAATAAAATATATGTAATTTAATTAAACAGACGATATACAATAACTACATTGAAATAAATAACAATGGAAAATGTGTAGTACAAAATGTAAGTTTGAAATGCAATAAAAATCGTTAACCCTCAAAAACATATTCTTTTTCCATGTGTTTAATACAAATTGGGGGTTGAAAAGCCTCCTGACATGTCCTGCCTGCCGCCCCGCCCACTTTTTTTTTTCGGCCCACTATAGCCCTCATGTAAGGTACTTTCGGCCCTCTGTCAAAATCAGTTGTGCACCCCTTATCTAGTGGATTCTGAAAGTGAAGAGCAAATTGGTACAGAAATTGGATGGCTAGTAGGGGAAAAAGCAATTTCAAGAGATGAGTGGTGTAAAGAGGCGTGCAAGCATGAGGTATTAACTTGAGTAAAGGAGTGCTGCATCAAGGGTTGGCTGTCAAGAGAATTAAAAGGGAAATTGCGTTCAATGAAGAAAATCACTAATTAGATTTTTGTTCAAGGAGAATGTTTATTCCTCCTAGGTCCTTGAGGGTGAGAGTAATTAAAGTTGCACATGAAGGACACTTTGGGTATATTGGGTATGGCGAGAAGAATTTGAGCTGACCTTTGGTGGCTGAATATGGATTCAGAAATAGAAAGTGTGGTGAAGTTGTGCCCGTGTCAGAATAGGTGCTAAATACAAGAACGGGTCCCCTGACTCCTGTGGATTTTGCCAGTAGGCCCATGGAAAAAAATTGCCATACACATAGCGGGACCATTCCAAGTGTTACCAGATGACTGCATATATTTGGTGAGTGTGGTGGCCTATTTTATGGGGCCAGTGCCTCGAGTAAGGTGAATACTATGAATGTGAAGTTTCTATTAGAGAAGATATTTGCTAATGAGGGAGCACCTGAGAAATTGATGTTTGACAAAGGAGTAAAATTCAAATCAAGAGATGGTTGATTTTTTAAGTGATCATGGTGTGGAACATGTTTGTACTTACTTAGACCACCCACAAGCTAATGGCATGGTTGAAAGATTTAATAAAAGATTGCAAGGCCTGGTTCAGATGTGCATACAAAATAATTGGAAGTTAAGAGTTGGTTAAATTTATTGTTTTGTACCAACTACTCCCCATCGTGTAGCACAGGTGATGCCTCGTCAGTTATACGAGGGAGGTTGATTTGCCATGCCATAGGTTGAGTCAGGGGAGAAGGCAGACGTAAGTGGAATGAGGAGATGCAGAGCGAGTTGCATGACAGAATACAAAATAAACAAATCGGTGACAAAATGAGGAAATGCTTGGTATTTAAAGAGGTGATTGGGTCAGAGTGAAATTACCTGCACAGTGAAGGGATTAAGATTTTCAAATCCAAAAAGATTGCAGAGGAACTTGCGAGCATTTGGAAAATCGCAATAGATGGAACATGACTAGGATTGCACCATGTCCTGTGGGTAGAAGTGCAAGTGAGGATGGAATGAGTGGTTGGTGGATGGACAAAGGGAGAACGAATAGAAGAATATTCCTGTAATTGAGGAGGAAAAAGTACAAAGAGATGGCTGCAAGCGTGTTAAGGGGTCAGTCTATGTACTAAAATTGTGTTCATTGATGCTGTTAATGTAAAAGAGGAAGATATGTTGCATCTGTGGCTCGTGCTGGTTCTCTGCCTGAGACCCCTGTGAGCCATCCAGCGTTCTGCAGATGATGGTTGTGGGGTCCAACAGTGATTATTGGCTACCTCTCTCCCCTGCTCTACCTTTCCTTTTTTATAAATAAATATATTTAAACTTACCTGGCCTCTTAGTTTACTTTCTACAAATACCATGACATTGACTGGATCATACCATACACTTATTGATTTCTGTCCTCTCCTTCTGATTGTATATTTCAGTGACCACTACAACAGAATCAAGTGTACAACTGGAAGACACAACGAAAGTTCCTGATGGAGCCAGCAGCACCCATGAATCTACTGTTCCTGCTTCTAACATGACTACTGTGGATGAGGAAAAGGGAAACTAGGACAGTGACCACCCACTTTCTGAATGAGCTTTTTGAGAAAAAGTTCTAGGCCGGTTTAAGGCTTAGTCTGCCACAGTGTGTTTCTGTAGTGTCATATTGCTTCCATTTTCTTTCTGTGGCCAAGTAAATTGTATGTGCCCCATGAGACTTGTGTTTTTAACTGCACATTTGATCCCTGTAGTGGCCACTTTTCATGTTTCCTAAACTCCATCTCCATGCCAGTATACACCCATCACCAACGTATGCAGTAGTTGCGCTAACTTGGACAGAAAGGACCATTGAAGTTGTGGGAACCAACTTGGCGATTCATTCATTAGATTTGTGCGAGTCTGGAGGAGTCGTATTTTGGACATAGGAAACTACAACTTGTATGGCAAGGCAACCACAACTTGTATGGCAAGGCAGATTCCTTCTCTACACCCCCAGCACTTACCGTTTCCATGTTCATAACTTGCCCGAGGATGCACCTTTCCATGGGGCGCTTACCCAGCACCCAGGCCCCAAGAGACAGTTGTCTGCATTGTAAACTGCCTGCTTTGACAATGGTTAGTGTTCAGTTTTAAGTCCTCACAGCTAAATCTGCATTTTGGAGGATGTCCACACAGCTCATTCATTCAGCTAGCATTCTGTGTATGGGTAAGAAACTTCATTAGTTTGGACTAGCCCGGGACAGTTATGGAATTGTTATGCGCTTTGCATACTCCCAGATTAGCACTTTCGTATGGTCTGCATCGATAGAAGCTATTGAAGGAGCGGTTACAAGATCCAGCCATGGTAATATCTCCAATGATTGCTTTTCATCATGGACTAGGGCAGGAAACTGATTTTAAAACTGTGTAGCTCTTAAAGTGTTCTCCGCTCTTGTCCCCAAAACTAAACAAAGTGGCGTTCTTTGCAAACAACCTGGCTAGTGAGCCACCTTGATGGTTCTTATATTTGATTATGACTCCTCAGTTTTCTTTATACTATTCTAGCACAACTGATCGCCTGCACAAAGGAAAACATTTTTTGGGAATATAGTAGTATGCCATGCTGGTCAATACCTAAATTAGCAATGGTTAATAATCATAGATCACATTTGGCAAACCTGTACCCGGGAAGAGAAGAAAAGCAACCGATATTTGCACTGGGCATGTGCTGTACTACTGAACTATTAAATGACAAACTTGATTTATAATATAACCTCATATGTTGTATGCAAATACTACTCTGTCGTTTTTCTAAAAGTCTTTAAACGGAAGTGTTTGTATTTTTTTTCTTCCGTTTTGTATTCTTAAGGTGCCATTTGTTCATTACGTGGTCTTTTGAAATATGCTGTTGAATTGTTGAAGTGCAATCGTGAGTCCTATGGGAAATGGGCTGACCGCCGTGTGATTGAAAGTATGGCCAGCCCATTTTCAATACCTGCAGAGAACCCAAGGATTCTATTACTGTGGAGTCTTGGCTCCTGGCTTACCATTTCCAGCCTATTAAATTCTCGTTGGGAGGCAGTCCGAGTACTCCTATGCTCTGTGGAAAACTTTATTTTCTGTAGGATTTGTCACTCACACATCTACACCGCAAATCGGGAAAGTAGATCCACAAATACGGGATTAGGAATGATAGAGGAGTAACATGCCAAGTCCTTAAACTATTGTGCTTGTAAAATGGTGTCTACAAATTGCAGTTGGTCCGTTTATTGTATGGGAAAAGACTAGCAAGTGGGAAAGGGAGATTGTGGCATTGTTTAAAAGATGTGATTGTGCTTGGGAGGGCAGGAAGAAAATTCACACGCGTATGTACACTTTCGTTCAAGGTCCATTATAGGCTGCTATTCTTCTCAATCAGCCCCTGCGGATTCATTCTTTTGAGGTTCTTAGGAAGGCATTCAGACAGCCAGTGTACTTTCTGCATACCTGTAAGAACAGGTGATGTAATATGTAGAAGGTGGTATGAACTGTTCATAGGTGTCCCAACCTAACAGTCTTGAGTAATACAGTGAGCCTTCAAGTTGGGTGTTGGGCTGCTTGGCAAGTTTTGGGCACCCTTTTTTCACTCCTATTTGAGATCTTGTCAATTGGCTCTGGTCTGCCTTACCATTTTGGTTTTTATGTGATTGGCAACTGCCTGTTGTGTGGACTTGTGACATCGCTGGCCCAGCGTACACATGCCTGGAGCTGGTTTTGTTTTGCCGTCTTGCCTACTTTTCTGGTTGCATCTGGCCTGATTTTTTGTCTGGTTTTTCTCCAGCGTTTGGCTAAATGCTATTGTGCTCTCACTACTTTTAAGGGGATAGGATGAAAATGTCGAATCCCATTACTGTGAATCCAAAAATTTGTATTGCACAAATATAGATGGTAAGTGGGTTAGTGGCATTTATTGGGAACGGAGATTGAAAGGGGGGCGATTCCTCCCCTCTAAACCCCCCGCATTTATTTGTGAAAAAAAATCAAGACGCCCATGACTTTTTCGAGATTTTCAGCATTGGGTTCGGGATTTGCAGCGTTGGGTTCGACTTTACAGATTACATTTCGTATCTTGTTTTAGCTCTGGCCATCAAAAATGCCTTTGCCCGACTAAAACCATTCTCCTAAGTACTTAAACAAGATTTTCTCCTTACCACTATTTTGTTGTTTATAAACCCACCTACGCCATGTGTGTCTTTAACACTGCTGAGGACACATGCTAAACGAGAGCTAGCTGTCTTTCTTTTCTTCACCTACTTTGTTTCACTTCATTTCATTCTCTCGCTGTATGTAGAAGTCTCATTTTATTCCATTTGTGACGACTCTACCCTGCTAAGAAAATAGTTGGATTGAGTAAAGTAGCTATTCCTTAATCTGAAAATTCCACCCTAGTGGCAAGTAGATATTCCTAATAAGTGATTGCAATGTTAAATCCTCCAAGAATATTTGGTGAAAATTCTTATGTGATCGGGGCTGCAATATTAGCACAGGCGGGTTAATGCACTTCACCCACTTTACTAGCAGTGCCCCGAAGTCTGGTTTGGAAAATAATGTGGCCTTCCTTTCTGATGATAAAGATACTATGCAATTTTTCCACATGTTAATCAGTTTTAGTGTAGAGATATTTTTTAATATGTTTCTGGTTACCAGGACTAGAATGAAGTAAAGGCAATTGAATATTTCAATGTATTGCATTACTAAACTTTACGCAACTTGGCATGCAGACCTTCACATGTGGAGTTTAGGACCCTTCCTATAGCAATCTGGCTTTTGTGGGTGTTTGAGGTGTTTTTCTTTTGTTGGGTATTTCTTTCTAAAAACTATAGGCAATAAAGCCAATATTTCAGGACCATCTACTACTGGTTTCATTTTTTCAACCTGTTTTAGCCTCAGGATAGAGGCAGGAGGGTGTGGAATGAAAGGTCCTTCAGTTCCAAATACATTTTGCTAAACCCAAATTGGTTTCTGTGGGTAGTTGCTCCCCAGAAGATTTTCAAGGGCATGGTTCTGAATCTTTTTTTTTTTTTTATTTATTTTTTTTATTCATTTTTTTTAATTTTATTCTTTTTTTTTTAAAGCATATAAATCCCACCATTGGCATCTTGCAGAGCACCAACACATTTGTTAAAAAAAAATAACACGAGCCATCCTGTTTGATATTGGAGACTGCCATCTTTCCTACTGGCTTCAAAAGAAGCCATATCTCCTTTTGGTTTTATTTTCTTTGGTTGCTTTAGACACCACATTTCTCCAAACCGTTGCTTCAAGAAGAAAGGGGCTTTAAGGAGCAGTCTTCGTGGTTGGCATGACAACTGAAAATTATGTGCCATACAATTTCCAACGCACTAAGTCTTAATTCATGTTGTACTGTGCAGGTACAATAGTGGCTTGTTTAACGTATTTTCTCCCAATCAGGAGTACGTCACATGCCATGTGACTTTCTTTGCTTGAGCCGCGGAGTGATAGCTCTGTGATGCAGGCCGCCCTCTTGTTCAAATGTAGAGGAAGGTGAACCGAGGACTGCTAAAGAGGTATATTCGCTATTGAAGGAGGGGGGGGGGCTCTTACGGGGTTCAGAGATCTCCTTTATCATTTAGTGAGAGGCCAGCCATGTGGAAGGCAGTCGTCCTCTAGTGGTGCCCATGAAACTTTAGGGAACCTACTCCACCATGTTCATAAGCACGGACGGATTCAGCAGAGATTTGTCACACTCTGTTAGGAAACACGAAATGGCCTTTAAAATGCTGAATTGAGACTTTGTATTTAGGTAAAGGTTCAAAAATAATGCTTTTGCTAAATAACGCAGACTTTATTCTAATTGCCAGAACAAAGAATGTGCTTATCTTGTCCACTCTGCTGCGCTGATTGGTTAGTTAACAAAACTGGTTAGAAAGAAGCATGGCTTGCTGATGTTGATCCTTTAAACCGGCTGGCTGCCTTTCTGCTGAATGTGTGTGTGTGTGTGCGTGCAGTGGTTGGGATCTGTCTTGAACGTGGAGTTGTTCTTGGTCTTTGGTGCAGCAGCAGCCTTTGGGAGACTGCCTTTGAGAATAGCTTCAGCTGTCAGACCCTCATGTTGCAGAACCCCTGACACCAAGGAGGACAATATGAGGTTCAACGTGTGTGCAGAGAGTAATCCGGTGCTAGAATAATATAAACTGGGGTGAGGCGATGTTGGATTTTTTTTTAGCAGGGGTCACTAAATGAAACTGTAAAATAGGTGAAAAAGGAGCGTGGATTTTTAACTATATTGTGTGTCCCTAAATCAGCAAAACAATAAAATAAAACTGCCTTAGGACACTGTGTAGAAAGATGAATAGTTGCTGTGAGTGATTTCGAGGGGATGAAGCAGGAATTTGAGAATGTAGGACTGGCAGCGCGGGAAGTACAGTTCTATGTTATTTTACGATCCTTTTCAGACAATGATTTTATAACGAAACAATTGTAATGAAAAATATCTATTTTATTAGGTGTGTTGCCCCAAGCCCCGTTTTTCTATGCTTTCACCCCACATATTTGTTGCATAATTGAGATTATTTGTTATAATTGATTCGTTATAAAATCATTCTCTGAATATCTTTTCTGTTAAAATCTCAGGATACTGGGAAGTACGAGGTGCTTTTCACACATGTGAATCCTACAACCAAGTACCATGATTAGAGCCTAGGAATGCCCCCCTACATGTGCAATCGCTCTGCCCACTTTGTGAACACACCTCACCGACCATCAGTGACATATCTCTTAAGGTATCTGTATTTTACTTTTGCAGCACACAGCTCCTTATTGGCAGTGTTGCTGGCTAATGATAGAGAGAATTTATATATATTCTGAGAGACTGGCACACACCACTTTATGTGACGTGCCAAGGGGGATACCTAGTATACCTGTCCTCTCTGCTCCTGTGACATTTTAGTCACATAGACAACCTTCTAGTTCTTGGTGGTGGCAGTGGACATGGCTATGTTCATAGCCTGGTTGTGCACAATAGGACTACATAAGTTCTAACTTAGTGGCTCCTTTCTCTTTTCGCCATTTCTAGCGTGGTTGTCCTTTGCTGGCCCTTCCTGTGTGAGTGTTTTGTCTTTGGCGGGAACCCTTGGGTGTCCCTGACTAGGCTTCAGTGTGTCTGGGCCGGCAGGAAGTGGGGGAGGAGTTATTCACTCCCCTTTGTCTGCCTGAGTGCCTGAATGGAATCAGCTCCCACTAGGGGTCTGGATGTCATGGTTGGACAGCCAACTGCCCCTTTCTGTAAACTGCTGAGAGATTGCAGTGGAGTGTGCTCTGAAACTGTATAAAAAGGTGAGGTTCCTGAGGTGAAAGGCAAGTCGACCACTGGAAACTGAACGGAGGAAGACTGCCATAGAGGCCTGTAGGCTTGAAACACTGAAGTGCCCACTATTTTCCAGACCCTTTTTTTTGTGTGACAGGAATTCCAAAGAAGACAAATCGTTCCCTTTGACTGGTGGGAACAACCAGTCCCTAGACTAATTCCAATCTGAGCCATCTCCCGAGGTACTGTGGCTCTCGGGAGCTGCGGTACCCCGAGACCTCTGACCCAATAGAAGTGGCTAGTCTTTGAAAGACTAAATCTGTCCCAAGTCTCTGCTGAGCTCCAGGTGAACCTCTAGAGACTCAATCCGACTCGTCTATTCCCCTCGGCAGAGTGCTGGACTCCAGTAATAGAAGAAGGTTGACTGGGTGAATCATGTCCTTAGCTGGTGCTGATGAAAAGGTAACAATTATAAATAAGAGACAGAACTAAGGGAACAGGTACTGGTCACACTAAGTCAGACCTAAGAATTGGACCCAACGCATATAAAAAATTACCAAACACATTTTAATAAGAATCAAGCAGCAAGTTAAAACATAATTAAATTCAGCGGTCCACACAAATCACAATACTTAGCAAAAGAAACATAGGAATACGTAGAAGGCGAACAAATGCTAGCTAGAACAATTACAGGAAATTACACAAACTTTATACACTTCAAAATACTTGTTCATGTATCAGTATCCATTTGGATTATTATGCCATTATTTCACAACTCTGTTTTTAATACAGAGGGATGTCTCAACATGTTTCTGTTCATAAATGCAAGTCACGAACATTCATCAGGAGGAAGTGATTTCAGCGAAAAAACCTATTTCTTAGAGAGTCACAGACTTGATCTCAGTCAATTTCATAGCACCTGTAGAATTAAAATACATAAAAACACAGTGTAAGCTGATTAGTAGCTAGTTGGCTGTGTAAAGCTAAAAAATTGATGAACTAGAGGACCAAAAGACAAATAGATTACCTTAAGGAGTGCTCGTGGGGGCTCGCAACTTCAATATAGATCAGTTGGAAGTAGGAGGGAGAATCGGTCCTACAGAGTAATGAATATGGGAAAAGCCACTCAGTAAGCTTAACTAAAAAAGCAATATCTTTGCTCACAATGCAAGAAATGAACGATAAACAAAACATTCAGTGGAAGATGAACACTCTGGTATGTCATGAAAGAACACAGACCTGCTGAGGTCATAAGGAGACAGGTTCTCAGGGTCGAAAGGTACGGGCTGGGTATCCACAGTACTCCGCAGATGAATTGCTATACAGGAAAGGAATCCTCCTTACAAAAAACCGTCGGGTTCCTAAAAACAAGCAAGCAATGCTAGTGAGTCCGTGGCAAAATACCACAGGCACAGCCATGTCAATTCTGTAGACCGAAGAAGGAGACAAACCTACTAGCACCACAGTGTGTACCACAAGACAATCGCTAACCCGATAGTAAAAAAAAAAATAAATTACTGGGTAGATCCAAAAATGGTGAGCACAATCGAGATCAGGCAGCTAGTGACAGTGCAAAGAAAACCGAGGCTAAAAAGTACTCTAACCCATGTTCCAGTGCTCCCGAAGTCACCATCGTGAGCTAGCAAACAATCAACCCCATGCAGGTGGCCCAAAATCACACCTACAGATTCAACTGTGGTTCCAGATGAGTCCGAAAAGCCTGAGTGCAAACTGCACCAATTATAATAATGCAAGGTGCATCTAATGTAAAGTATTAAGTATTGCACCCAGGGGGGGTGGCGCTGTTGAGCAGCCCAAGATGGCTGCTTAGCTCTTTGGCTCCGTGGAACGTCGGCTTCCATCCGTTTGCATCTGCGGATTTAGGAGATCCTGTCGCCCATAACTTGGTCCAGCTGCTGCTTGTCATCCCTGCCCTGCGCCCTGTGAGTTTGGGCCAGCTCTATACATCGGGTGGCTCTGTGCATCGTGTGGCTGCCGGCCGCTGGGTCGGCCCGGCCCCCTGTGACTGCTGCCTGCGACGCGGCGGCGGCTGAGGACCGGCGATCCTCGCCTGAGGCCCTGCGGTGGGCGCCGAGGGGTCCTGCGGACTTGTGTGTGCTGCCCCCGTCGGTGCCGGCTGGGCTGCGGTGCTGGGGGACGGCGGCTGGTGCCTGTGCTGGAGCGGTCCTCCCCCCGCCCTCCCCTCCTCTACCACATTCAATCGAGCTCCCGCCTCCTCCGGGATCGCGAGGCTGTGGCCCGGCCATCTGAGGGCGGCGTCCCTTCGGCCCTGCGCGCCGGTGGAGGGTTCCCTACGGCGACATCGTCTGGGCCGCTGTGCCGAGGGACGGCGGCTCGCCCTGTGTTGGTGCGCCGGCCGTACCCCCCCCCCTTTCATCTACTAACTGCGACGGAGCTTCCGCTGCTGCTGTGTCCCGGCTGCCTCCGAGGCGGTGTCTGACTGCTCCCCGCTGAGCCAGGTGAGGAGGTGGGGGCTGTGCTCTTTGCTCCTGGCGGCTGCGGCCGTGGCTACATACTGGGGGGCCTGCCGCGGGGCTGACACCATTGACGGTACCTACCTGCACTGTGCCCGCCTGGGGGTGATCCCGCTCCCATCATCCTACGATTAGCGCTCGGCACTACATTACTTGCTAACCACACATATGTCAATACGGGACATGAAGCGCTGGCATGGTCCATCTGGGTATTGCGGCCCCATCAGCACTACTTTGCACATCTGCCTAGCAGCGATCACTTGCCTCCACTGAACCCCCATCCAATATTACCAATCTATGAGGCTATCTGCTCTGCCGGGGTTGCGACCATCCCTCCACTGCCTCCTCCAGCTGCATCCTGTCCGCCTGGCCTCCACGTAGCTGACTGCGGACCCTACCCGTATACAGGACGGGTGGTGTCCGGTCCAGTACCTGTGGCCCTTCCTGGGTCCCCTCATTGTGGATCATCACCCACAGACCTCCTGCATCATCAGCCTAAGCATACAATGTCGAGCAGAACCAAGGGGGGGTAACAAGGGGGGAGCCATGGACAAGTTTGCTAAGTCTGTCCCGAGGGCTGAGACTGACCGGGTGTCGCCCGAACACGAAGAGCCTGAGATCGCCCCTCACCTTGCTCCCCAGTTGCCAAACCTCACCACATTGATGGAATCAATGGCCAAAAACTTTGCCGCCTTTCATGAGAAGTTAGACGACATCAACGCCAACGTCGCCTCGCTCCGGGCACGAGTGGACCAGGCCGGAACTAGAATCACGGAGGCTGAAGCTAGGATATCGTCTAATGAGGATAACATACATGTACTACAGGATACGGTTGCATCTCTGACCCGCGACATGAAAAATGTGAAAGCGAAGTGCTAGGATTTGGAGTCGCGCTCCCGCAGGAACAACCTGCGCATTATCGGGGTCCCTGAAAATGCCCTTAAGGGACGCATGGAAGACGCAGTCGAATGTCTACTCAAAGATCTCCTGGGGAACCCCTCCTTGTCACCATATTTTACAGTTGAGCGAGCGCACCGGGCCTTGTTCCCGCGCCCCAGACCCAGTGATATTCCCAGACCCATCATTGCCAGGATCCTTAATTATCGAGACAGAGACCTTATCCTGCGCCTGGCGAGAGAGAAAGGTGACCTGCGTTGGGAAGCCCATACGATCAGAATCTTCCCGGATTTCTCTGTCGGTGTGCAGCAAGAAAGGAGGCAATTCTTAGGCATCAAGAAACTGCTTAGAGAGCGCAATGTTCCCTATGCCATCCTGTTCCCCGCGAGACTCAAGATCACTCACAACGGAAAAATGTTTTTTTTCACTGTCCCTGACGAGGCAACGAGATTCATCGAGGCGCAGATCCCACTTCCCAATCCAGTAGGGGCCCGCCCCAATAATGCATAAGCATATCCCGATGTACCTGTCTACGCTGAACCCTATCTGGGGATCCTATCTACCCAACGTGACGATGGCAACCTCGCTCTTCAATCAGCAAATGTTGATCCCTGTTGCCAATGACCGGGCTGCTGGCCCTTGCCCCAGTGCCTTAAACACACACTGTCACTTGTCCTCCTGGCAATTGCTCGGCTGTCTGCCCTAACCACAACTGCTTCCATGCTCTATTCACTTGGATTGGCACACAGACTTCAGGGATCATGTACTGGATCCGACCACCGCAGAAACCCACCTTGGGCAGTATTCTGTCCACTTTCACAGTTCACGACGCCGACTACACGGCAACGGCGCACCTCTCTGCAGTTGCAATGTTATTTTTTGTTTTCACCTTGCTGCCACTGTTTTTGGGCCCCCGTTGGGCCACGGTGGGGACACACCCCCGTTGGGTGCTGCCCGCCGACTGCTGTCTGGATGCGGCCTCTGGCTCCGCTGGAGACGCCTGGACGAGGGGAACTGATGGCACTTGTGTTTGGGAAGGGGGGGGTCTACACTGCAAATTGGGGGGGGGCAGTGAGGGAGGGGGGCACAAAAATAGGCGATTATGTTAATGGAAAAGGCATGGAAGAGGGGTGCATGATTGCAGCACTGTGTGTTTGAGGCAGTGGGCTCTGTTACCCTGCACATAGGAGCCTATCGCAGCTGGGATGTTCCATAACACCGCCCTATGTCTGTTAACATTATGACATGGAATGTTCGGGGGCTGAGCAACTTTACCAAGGCACGTAGAATTACTGCATATGCCCAGAGACATGGAATTAAGGTACTCCTTTTGCAGGAAACACATGCTTTAGGGCGGTTAGCTGCTTGTCTTGCCCCTAGCTGGGGTCCTGCCAGATACTATACAAAATACTCCACTCAGTCTAGAGGAGTACTCACTTTGGTTCATAAATCAGTCCAGTTCCTGCTGCGTACTAGTCACATTGACCCTGAAGGCAGGTATGTAATACTCCACTGTCTACTTGCAAATAGGGAATGCCTTTTGGTAAACACATATGCCCCTAACTTTGATGCGCCAGATTTTTTTGACGCAATCACCTCCGTTCTATTGAAATATGCAGGGTTCCCTATCATATGGGGGGGGGGACATGAATCTGATACTAGACACCGTCCTGGACAGATCTGGGAATGCTCGTAGGGCTGTCACGCGCGCGGCCATTAGACTGCGCACACATATGGATGCACTAGGACTCAGAGATGCATGGAGAGTCCTCCACCCACAGTCGAGAGAGGATACCTTTTATTCCTCGGTGCACGACAGTCTATCGAGGATAGACCTGTTCCTCATATCGAGCGAATTGGTAGGCAAGGCCGCAAATACACAGATACTCCCGCGCACACTCTCGGACCACTCCCCAGTAACGTTGCGAATCACACTGGAGCGTGACCAACCCTCCCGCTCAACGTGGCGATTCAAATCTGAGGCCCTCCAAGATATAGTCTTCAGAGCCGAAATTTTGGCCGACATCAGCACCTTTTTTGAATGTAATAACAGACATGACACTTCTGTGCGCTGGGAGGCCTTTAAGGTCTTCATTAGGGGGATGTGTATTTCCAGGGAGGCGGGGGTCCTCAAAGCCATTAGAAACAGCTTGCATCGGTCGGAGGGGAAGCTTAAGGACCTCGAAAAGCAATATGCCTCCGCCCCTTCCCCGATCATACTGGCACAAATCAGGTCGGAACTTGAAACATTTGAGGCCCATGCCCGAAGGGAACTACAGTACCATACCCGCCCGATGGCTGCCCGGAAGTATGGCGAGGGGGACAGACCCGGGAGGACACTTGCCAGACTGGCCCGTGCAGAGAGTGGCAGAACACGCATAGACTGTGTCCATGATGCTTCCGGAGCTCTGGGCTGGTCTGACCAACACATCCTAGAAACCTTCACCGCATTCTACACAGCCCTATACGGCCCCCGACAAGAACACAGTCTGCAGGACACTGACCTCCTTCTTGATCAAATCCCCATGACCCTCATCTCCCACGACACGAGGAATCAGCTAGAGGTCCCATTCACTCTTGATGAGATAACCACTGCCATATCGAGCTGCCCCAAAGGCAAAGCACCTGGCCCTGACGGTCTCACCTCGGAGTTTTACCAGGAACACGTAGCCATCCTGGCACCCAGACTCCTTGAGGTCTGGAACGAATCGCTCGAACTAGGTACTCTGCCCCATTCTTTACGTGAGGCTGTTATAACCGTACTCCCCAGGCCGGGCAAGCCACCAGATGAATGCGGGTCTTATAGACCCCTTTCCTTAATAAACACAGACACCAAAATATTTGCCAAAATCATTGCGAGCAGGTTCCTCCCGATAATGTCCTATCTGGTCCACCCGGATCAGAGCGGATTTGTTCCCGGCAGATCCACGTCCCTTAACATTCGCCGACTGTTCAATGTCATGTCCAGAATCGACCCCGATGCCCATGCTGTGGCAGTTACTCTTGACGGCCAAAAGGCATTCGATATGGTGTCATGGCAATACATGTGGGCAGTTCTCCACAAAATGGGAATTGGCCCGCGAATGATATCATACATTAAGCTGTTATACACAGACCCGGTGGCCAGAGTTCTTATCAACTCTAAAGTCCCCCCCTCCCTTCGCGCTGTATAGAGGCACTCGCCAGGGTTGCCCGTTCTCCCCAATACTTTTCTTCGCACTTGCTATCGAACCTATGGCCGACAGTGTCCGGGACAAACATGCTCGGAAAGGCATACGTATGCGAGACACCCCGGAGATCATCTCATTGTATGCAGATGATGTACTCCTATACATCAGAGACCCAGCTGCTCACTTAGACCCCATTCTCCGAGATATAATTAAAATAGGTATATTCTCAGGTTTCACAATCAACTACACTAAGTCCGACATCTTCCCACTCACGGCGGCGACCCCCCGACCGGATTGTGAGTTCCCCCTTCGTTGGTCGCCTGAGGGCATCGGGTACCTTGGAGTGCGGGTTTCCTTTGGTAAGCCGTCATTGATAGCTGACAATTATACAGCTACGGCGCACCTAATGGAGTCCCGGTTGTCGAAATGGCGTGGCCTGCCGCTGTCCCTGTCGGGCAGGCTTTCTCTGGTTAAAATGATTATTGTCCCTAAGCTGCTTTACATCTTCGCGAATGTGCCGATCTGGCCCGGAAGGCGATATTTCAGGGACCTCCACGCGGCCTGCGCCCGCTTTCTGTGGCATGCGGGAGCGGTGAGGAAAAAGTGGCAGCATATGACTCTCCCTTATGAGAAGGGGGGCTTCACCGCCCCGGACTTCACAAAGTACTGGATCGCCGCACAAGCACAACATGCCTCACACTGGTATACATTTACGGACCCTCCCCCACATGTGAAACTAGAGACACTGGCATGTGAGGAAATCAACCCCCTATCCCTCATTCTACACCACACATTCCGAGCTGATGCCCCTGCCGACCCCGTAGCGGCCACAGTCTTGGCTTGGAAGCGATTACTGCAGGCAAACACCGGCCACCACCCATACTACAAATGGCTGCCCATCTGGCAGTTCCCGGGTCTCAGCCCCACTCATGATAAACTCCTAATTGAACACTGGGACAGCTTCGGCTACCGAGCATTGACCGACCTTTTCCCTGATGGGAAGTTCATTACCCCGCAGACATGGAGACCTGGTCACTCCGGCTCGGCACTCGAAATGCTGCAGTACTTCAGGTTAAGAGCAGCAATTAGGGCTTGGTGGCCCTCCTATCCAGAGGAGCCCCCAGACTCCCCCGAAATCCAATATATAGCTAACTCGGCTGGGGCTAGAGGCATAACTTCATCGTTATATAAATTACAAATGGCTAGCATTGATGAGGCATTGCAACCGGCGCGTGACTTGTGGAGTGATGAGCTGGGCGTCCCCCTCTCAGATGTATTGTGGAACAAGATGTGTTTGCACACACGTAAAACCTCCCTCAACGCCAGATATAGATGTATGCAATATAAACTCCTAAACCGCCTATACTACACGCCGCACAGGGTGGGACGGTTCACACCTGGCCAGGCTCAGTCGTGCCCTAGATGCAAATCCACTGCTGCTGATCACATACATATGTTTTGGTCCTGTGTGGCCCTGGGCCCGTATTGCGAGGCCATTATTGCAGCGTTATCTGAAATAACAATGACCCAAATCTCTCCTGCACCACTTGCTGTTCTGTTCGGTGTGTGGGACGAACCTGAGGTTAGGAAGATGGCTAAATTTCTGAATGTTGCTACCATGGTAGCTAAAAAATGTATCCTACAATGCTGGAAGCGCCGCTCTCCCCCATCATTCGAGATGTGGCTAAAGGCCCTTACCTGGACTCAAGTGTGCGAGGAGGACTACATTAATACCCTCCCATTGTCTTCCCGCCCAAAAAACGTATGGTCAGAGTTCTGTAGCTACCTGAACAACAAGAAGGACACTGAACGTGCATCATCACCTCTACCTGATGAGTTAACCCCTGCTACCTATTGAATACTCTGTACTGTATGCATGAGAGCTCAGCTCCCTGTTTAATATTCGCAAGATGTGAAGTGTCATATATGAAACTGCATTACCAGCTGAGATACACACTGTGTTTGTAGTCTGTACTCTTTCTATGCCAATAAAGAAAAGTTTAAAAAAAAAAAATATTGCACCCAGAACATACCTCTGTATCGACTTAAATGGGCACAGAAAAGGGCTATATAGCCGCCTGAACTGCAGGCGGCATCCTTGCGTTACTGATTTACAGAAATGTAAACAGAGTAGCGATCAGGTTCGGTAGCTACAAGAAAGAAAGAAATAAACTGTCAGTCAGTAAATACCAGAATGACACACAGCTAAATCCACACAACGGGACAAGCAAACCTGAATACTGCAGATCGTTCTCAGGAAAAAGTGCTGTGTCAAGCGAGGGTGCAAAAAGTGCTGTGTCAAGCGAGGGTGCGCAGCGTCTTCAAGTGGAGAGTCCTACAGAAGAAAGCAACGGGCATGGAAACGGCTGAGTCTGTTTTCCATGTCTAGTCGTCCGTAGGTAGGGTGAAGAGGAAGGCGTCCACTGGTGGCCATATTGGAATGATCAAGCGCTTGCGTAGAGAATGAAAAAATCCCCAGAAGATAATCAACGAGCCTTAATAACACCTCCAGAGTATAACGAATGAGGGTGGGGAGCCACCAGACCTTGAGTTGGTAAAAAAAAAAAAGGGGAGTCAGAGGGTGGCTACAAGCTAAATCACGTGCTCGGTAAAATATGAAGCACAAAAAAGTTGTAAATAATGCATAGGGTGTCAGTACAACAGGTAAGTATAGCGAGTAGGTGCATCACAAAGTAGAAGCCCAATATAGGAAGTGAATTGAACCAACCCACTCAGGTTGAAAGGTAGCCCCTGTTAGGTAGAAACCTGTGCAGTTCCCTTTGGGAACACTGCAAAAGATTTAGGACTACAGGTATTGGCAGTAAACCCACTTGGTAGCAGTCTGTACCACACAAATTCACTGTTGGTAGCTGTGGCTGAGCAGTCAGACTTCCCTCAAGAAGAGTTAGGCAGTGTGTCAAGTATACACAATAGGCACTCGGATACAATAGCACAAGCAAACACGGACAAGAGCTTTGGTATCAAAAGGTATATAATTATTTATTTAAAAAGACCCACTTAAAGACACACTCCAGCACTAATTATTGTAAACCACTTCAAAAACACTGTTACTATTACTATGTACTCCACAAATTCCCTATCAGACAAGTCTTAGTTAACACCACTTATTTCTAGACAGAGGTGAGCGCTTAACTAAAGATGGCTCTCTGATAGGTTAACGAATTGGGAGGGAAAAGGCAGAGATTTGGGAAAGCACACAACACACAGGCTTTAGAACATATTAGCAAGGTAAGAAAAGTCAGAGTCTCGGAGTCTATCGGTGGGCCAAAGTCCATAGGCCGGGCCCGCTCTTAGAGAGAGTTGGCACAAATGTGTTCAGGATCACACGGTTTAGACAGAGTCAAAGTCTTGCAAATAGTGTTCAAAAGAAAGAAGTGAACTTTAGAAAAGATTAGTTAGGGTGTCCCAGGCTAACCAGGATCGAAAGCCGAGGACTAAAACTACCTTGTACAATCGGTTGCAAGGGAAGCCGGGCGGAACACAGTACCTTAAGTGGAAAGGATCCTCCAGTGGGGGCAGATGTTCCTGGCAGTGGGTGCAAGTCGCAGCGTCGTCTCGAGGAAGAGGAGATCTCGACAAAGAGGAGAGATTAAGGTCGTTGCACTGCCAGGGATGAGGCCAGCCGTGGAGTTACCCAGCCACAGGGTACAACCCTTTGTTTGCGGTTGAATCGTGGTCTTCCGGCTACCAAAGTGCTTGGCACAGGTAGGGCGGCCACGAAAGGTTCCAGGAAGCGAAAAAAAAGGAAGACAAACTGGTTATCCCCACCAGTCAAAGGAAGAAGACTCTCCGGATTGGAGATCTCCTCTGTCATTGGGAGTGAAGAGTCGGTTCAGCAGGGCTCCACCGGTGGTGTTGTCTTTGCAGGTCGGCTCAGCAGCTCCCTCGTCGGATACTTAGGTCCTGTAGCGACTTCTGAAGAACCAGTCCCAAAGACCCTGCTTTTATGCAGCAAACCCCCATTCATTCAGCGTAGCTGTCACTCAAACGTGCTAAGTGGTGAGCGGGGCGGCTCACCACTTGGGCCAATCACACCAGAGTGCGACATGAGTTGGCAAGGCAACTCAGTCCAGGGTGCCTAAACCCCCTCCCACACCCCCTGTTGTACCCAGACAGAATGGCACCACTTTGGAGGGCTTCTGTGTAGAAGCCCGCTAAAAGTGGAACAAAGGGCTCAACTTTGGGTTAGAGTCACACAAGCGAACACATACGCCATTTTAGAACCGAGTTTCGGCAAAAACTACCAACCGGAGAATTAATATTAATTAAATAAACCGGCAGTATGTTCGAGGCTATGGTAAAAAGTATTAGCCTCGAACAATGGGAAAATCCCATAGAGAAATATTCGCAGTCGAATATAACAAGTAGTATACACTGCCACCAGCCAAAACTCGATCAGGGGGGACGGAGACGTGCCCCCTCGAACAACAGACCCCGGGGCAATCAAATTGCCCCGACCAGTACGTCCACAATAAGATGGTTTGTACTGGTTCTGTTCTGAATTTAAGACTAGTAAAGTCAATGGTGACTTTACATGCCCTGGGAGACAGTAGTCAGTCCCAGGGTAAGGAGTCTATGTTTGGGGGCCACGATGACACCCCTGTGTTACGGCACTGTGGGTGCTGTGTAACACACATCACAAAAACACATGAAGCCCTATGGAGTAAAAGACCCCATAGCCCATTAAACACCTCTAGAGTCAAAGAAACACACTCAAATCATGTCCACGAGTGAGGGTAAAAGAGTCTCACTCTTGGCAGGAGAAAAAAACAAACCCAAGAAATCCAGCAAAGCTGCTGGGGGACTCACTAGGTTAGGAAATTCAGCCTAAACAGAGAATTCTCCCTAACACTCGCTTCCCCCCCGACTAAGGGACAGGAGGATTTAATCCACTCCTGGATGAATCTCATACCTCTAGTCGATGACATACATCCTAGAGAGACCATCAGCATTTTGGTGGCGACACCCTGACCTGTGCTCAATGGTAAAATCAAACCCTTGTAGGCAGATTGACCATCTGAATAGTTTTGGATTTTCCCCTTTCATTTGCATTAACCATCTCAAGGGTTGGTGGTCGGTCTGAATTACAAACGTAGAACCATACAAGTATGGCCTAAACTTCTTCAGAGCCCACACAATAGCAAAGCATTCTCTTTCGATTGTTGCCCACCTTGTCTCAGGATCCTTCAGCTTTCTGCTGATGAAGCAAATGGGGTGCTCCCTACCTTTCTCATCAAGTTGGCTAAGGACTGCACCTATACCTACATTGGAAGCATCAGTTTGTACAATGAAAGTTTGGTGATAGTCAGGAACCCTCAGTACTGGCGCACAGAGCTTTCTTTAGGTTTTCAAATGCCTGATTGCACTCCTCATTCCACTTTACCTTTTTGGGGAATTTAGGAGAGGAGATGACATTCAGTGGAGAAGCTATGGTCTCATAGTTCTCTGTGAAATTTCTATAGTACCCAGTGAGGCCTAGGAAGGCTCTCACCTGAGTTTGAGTAGTAGGTGTTGTCCAGTTCTGCACAGCTTCTATCTTGCTGAGCAGAGGCCTTATTTCTCCACCTCCTACCTCTTGCCCAAGGTAGACAACTTTACTCTGTCCAATCTGGCATTTACTAGCCTTTATGGTCAGATGGGCCTGCTCAAGAGCCTGCAAACTGTGTCCAAGGTGGTTCACATGTTCCTCCCAGGAGTGGCTGAAGACTGCAATGTCATCCAAGTATGCCATGCAGAAGTCCTCCATCCCAGCTAGAACTTGGTTCACCATCCTCTGAAATGTAGCAGGTGCATGTTTTAGTCCAAAAGGCATAACCTTGAATTGGTATAAGCCAACCGGGGTAGAAAATGCAGTTTTCTCCTTGGCATGGTCTGTCAGGGCTATTTGCCAGTAGCCTGACGTAAGGTCAAATGCGCTGAGGTACTTGGCTGAGCCAAAACTATCCACCAGCTCATCTGTCCTTGGCAAAGGGTGGGCATCAGTCTTGATGACTGCATTAAGAGCTCTATAGTCCACACAGAATCTCAACTCTTAGTACCAAAGGCAGGATCCAAACACCACTGGGCTAGACCATGGACTAGTAGAGGGCTCTATTACCCCGAGATCAAGCATCTTCTTGACCTCACCTTTGATGTGGGTTCTGACATGTTCTGACATCCTGTACCCTCTGCTTTTGACTGGCAGACAGTCACCAGTGAGAATATCATGCTGTCCCCAAGGGGTCAAGCCTGGTGAAAGTAAGAACAGGGAGGCAAACTGATTTAACATGGATTTGCACTCTTCTTGTTGCTCAGGGGTCAGATCTGAAGAGAGATTAACTCCTTCAACCTCCTCGTCCAAAGGTAAGCCTCTAAGGAGGTCAGGTAGAGCTTCACTCTCCTCCTCCTCCTCTTCCAATGAAGCTAGAAGCAAGGCTCCTACTTCAGGTCTAGAGACATAGGCTTTGAGGCGGTTGGTGTGGAAGACTCTGGGAGCTTCCCTGGGTTTGCCCAGATCCACCAGATAGTTGACCTCTCCAAGTTTTCCCACAACCTTGAAGGGTCCCATCCATTTATCTTGCAAGGCCCTCTGCCTTGTTGGAAGCAAAACTAGAACTAGCTGGTCCTGAGTAAACTGAACCATGTTAGCCTTCTGATCATGCCAATGTTTGACCAGGGCTTGCCCAGCTTTCAAGTTGTCACTTGCTTCTGCCATCATGTGTGACATTCTCCTCCGGAGACCTATCACATAGTCAGTCACTCTGACTGGCTTGGGGGAAGGAGCACTCTCCAACCCCTCCTTGATCAGGGCTAATGGACCTCTGACCGGATGACCATAGAGAAGTTCGAAGGAAGAATAACCTACTCCCTTCTGAGGGACTTCTCTATAAGCAAAGAGAAGGCATGGCAGTAGAAGGTCCTACTTTCTTTTAAGGGGTTCCTCTAAAGCACCTATCATGCTCTTCATAGTTCTGTTGAACCAGTTCTGTTGAACCTTTCAACGAACCCATTGGTTTGAGGGTGGTAAGCGGTCGAGAACTTATAAGTAACTCCACAGGTTTTCCACATGGCTTTCATGTAGTTGGACACAAAGTTAGATCCTCTGTCGGAGATTACTTCCTTAGGAAACCCAACCCTGGTAAAAATACCAAGGAAGGCCTTAGTCACAGCCAGAGCTGTGATAGTCCTCATAGGAATTGCCTCAGGGTACCTAGTAGCATGGTCTACTACAACAAGTATAAACCTGTTGCCTGAGGAAGTTGGGGGATCAAGGGGACCAACAATGTCAATCCCTACCCTCTCAAATGGGACTCTCACAACTGGGAGAGGCACTAAAGGTGCCACATTCTTGGACCCAACCTTACCAGAAGTCCGGCAGGTATGCCAGCTCTTACAATACTTATCTACTTCAGCCCCCATCTTTGGCCAATAAAAGTAGAGAGAGAGCCTTTCCTTGGTCTTCTTAAAACTTAAGTGACCAGCCAAAGGTATCTCATGGGCTAGTTGTAAGAACTGTTGTCTGTTTTCTTGAGGTACTACAAGGCGCTTGTAGTCTCCAGGTTCAGACTCAGTTGGTTCACTGTAGAAGGGGCCATCTTCCCAGTGCAACCGGTACTTCCCAGGCTCTTGCCCATCAGCCTGAGAAGCTGCCTGGTGGCGGAGACCCTCCAGAGTTGGACATTCTCTTTGCCCCTTACGAAAAGCTGATCTGCTGGGCCCACCTTCTGCTACTAAAGACTGCAGCTCAGGATGGTCAGCTGGATCCAAATCTCCAATAAGGTCTGGGCCTCCTACTAGCTCCTCTTCAGAGTCTAGTTCAGCCACACAGGGTTGGACCACCCTCTCAGCCTCAGCTGGAGGGGGAGTTACTGGTGTAACTGTGGACAACCTTGGGGAAGTCCTGGTTGGAAGCACTGGAGTGCTTGCTGCTGGCTGTTTCCTTGGAGTCTTGGGTTGCCCCTTGGCTCCTGATCTGGTTACGACTGCAGTAGTTTTCTCCAGTGGAGAAGGAGTGATATCTATCTTCATCTCCACAGCACAACCTCTCAAGGTTTTCTCCCTTGCAGTCTGAGTTAGCTCCCTTAACCATTTACTAGGGGGTCTGGGAGTATGTGACACAACTCCAAGAGCTTTCAAGTCATTACCCAACTGTACCTTCCCTGGCACTTCACATTGTGCACTGACAGGTATTTTGACAGTCATATCATTGCACTGGACGAGAACTGGTAACTGGGGACACATCTGCACAGGCCCACCAGCTAACTTGGTGAGGCATTTGGGTGCCTTAGCAACATCCTCTGCCTTGAAAAATGATTCATCCACCACAGTTATGCTGGCCCCAGTGTCTCTAATGGCAGGAGTCTCCTGATCATTCACCTGGACACTGTCCTTATAATACTCTTTAGTATTATCTGGGATAGAATTATACACATCTAAATTCTGTTTTTCCCACAACCCCAGGGGGACTAAAGAAACACTGGCTGAGACTCCAATGGGTTCATCAGCCAGTAATAGAAAGTTTCCACTTGCCATTTGGACTTCCTCTTCTGGAGCGAAGGCTAAGGAGACAAGTTGGATCCCTGAAGGTTTACCCTTACATCTGGGATCTCCTTTCACATGGTCAGTGGCCTTACAAACATAGCATGATCCAAAGGCTCGCTGGAATGGAGGCTTGTTCTGACCGCCTTCTGGTCTTGGACCAGGAGGTACACTAGCCTGATTCGGTTTTCTCTGTGGCTTACCGTTATGGTTTTGTTTGGGGTCCTCTTTGGAATTTGCAGTATTAGAATTCTCTTTGGAGTCCTTTTTAGGCTGTGTCTCCCCATCCTTTTTCTGAGTTACCCCAGAATCCTTGTGAGTAGCCCTGTTGGCAACCCACAAGTCAGCCGCCTTAGCTAGCTTTCTGGAATCCAGTTCCTTTGAATCAGCTAAGTGCTGTCTGAGCTCAGGAGAGCAGGCATCATAAATTGACTCTAACATAAACAGATTTCTCATACCCTCATAAGTGTTCACTTTGTAACCCTTAATCCATCCCTCTAAGTTTTTCAACCCTTCACTCACCGAGGTAGCCCAAGGGGTACCATCATGCTTTTTGAGGGTTCTAAACCTCTTAAGATACTGGGAAGGGGTCTTCCCAAACCTCGCTATTAAAGCTAGTTTCACACTTTCATACTCTTGCTTATCCTCCTCCCCCAATTCCATTACCACATCAGTTGCAACAGGGGGAAGCCTAGAGAACAACCAGATAAGTAAAGCATTGCCTGTGATGTGCTGGAGCCCATGAATGTATTCAAACTGAGACAACCAATCCAACACATCCAACTTAGGATCATACATACCAATCAACTCCTTTGGCATCCGGGGTCTTTTAGGACTGGAACTTCTAGAGGAGCCAGAGAGAGAAGAATTTTCGACAGTTTCTTCATTTCTAGCTCATGCTTGAGCTCCATTTCCCTTAGCCTTAGTTCTTGTTGCCTCTGTTCTGTTTGAGCATTAATCCTTTTATAATCCAATTCTAGTTTCATTTTTTCCAGCTCAAAGTATTGAGGACTAAGTGTAGGACCTGGCAAAGACCCAGTAGTTACAGTAGGTAGAGCAGATAGAGGATCAGGAGAGATAGTTTCATTATCCTCCTCCCCTTCTGGTTCTGATTCAAGATTATCAATACTTTGGTCAATATCAATTTCTTCACTGTGATTTACATTTGCTGAGGTGGTAGATTCCTCTGAACCACCATCCAGACTTTTGTTAGCTAACAACCTTCCTATTAACTCCATTTTTGTGCCCTTAGTCAGGAGATTCTTATGCTTACAGAAAACTCTTAAACAATCAGCAGTTTTTGTAGCAAGGGACTCCTGACTATAACTTTCCATAGTTAACAGGTTAGAAGATTACTTTTTCAGTGCTAAGCTTTGTGGTTAGTTGCACTAAGGTATCCTACAGCACAATAAAATGTATACTCAATACAAATCCCACCGCTGTACACCATTGAGGCAGAAACCTGTGCAGTTCCCTTTGGGAACGCTGCAAAAGATTTAGGACTGCAGGTATTGGCAGTAAACCCACTTGGTAGCAGTCTGTACCACACAGATTCACTGTTGGTAGCTGTGGCTGAGCAGTCAGACTTCCCTCAAGAAGAGTTAGGCAGTATGTAAATTATACACAATAGGCACTCAGATACAATAGCACAAGCAAACACGGACAAGAGCTTTGGTATCAAAAGGTATATAATTATTTATTTAAAAAGACACACTTATAGACACACTCCAGCACTAATTATTGTAAACCACTTCAAAAACACTGTTACTATTACTATGTACTCCACAAATTCCCTATCAGACAAGTCTTAGTTAACAACACTTATTTCCAGACAGAACGCTTAACTAAAGATGGCACTCTGATAGGTTAACGAATTGGGAGGGAAAAGGCAGAGATTTGGGAAAGCACACAACACACAGGCTTTAGAGCGTATTAGCAAGGTAAGAAAAGTCAGTTTATCGGTGGGCCAAAGTCCATAGGCCGGGCCCGCTCTTAGAGACAGTTGGCACAAATGTGTTCAGGATCACACGGTTTAGACAGAGACGAAAAGTCTTGCAAATAGTGTTCAAAAGAAAGAAGTGAACTTTAGAAAAGATTAGTTAGGGTGTCCCAGGCTAACCAGGATCGAAAGCCGAGGACTAAAACTACCTCGTACAATCGGTTGCAAGGGAAGCCGGGCAGAACACAGTACCTTAAGTGGAAAGGATCCTCCAGCGGGGGCAGATGTTCCTGGCAGTGGGTGCAAGTCGCAGCGTTGTCTCGAGGAAGAGGAGGTCTCGACGAAGAGGAGAGATGAAGGTCGTTGCACTGCCAGGGATGAGGCCAGCCGTGGAGTTACCCAGCCACAGGGTACAACCCTTTGTTCGCGGTTGCGGTAGAATCGTGGTCTTCCGGCTACCAAAGTGCTTGGCACAGGTAGGGCGGCCACGAGAGGTTCCAGGAAGTTAAAAAAAAAAAGGAAGACAAACTGGTTATCCCCACCAGTCAAAGGAAGAAGACTCTCCGGATTGGAGATCTCCTCTGTCGTTGGGAGTGAAGAGTCGGTTCAGCAGGGCTCCACCGGTGGTGTCGTCGTTGCAGGTCGGCTCAGCAGCTCCCTCGTCGGATTCTTAGGTCCTGTGGCGACTTCTGAAGAACCAGTCCCCAAAGTCCTGCTTTTATGCAACAAACCCCTTTCATTCAGCCTAGCTGTCACTCAAACATGCTAAGTGGTGAGCGGGGCGGCTCACCACTTGGGCCAATCACACCAGAGTGCGACATGAGTTGGCAAGGCAACTCAGTCCAGGGTGCCTAAACCCCCTCCCACACCCCCTCTGGTACCCAGACAGAATGGCACCACTTTGGAGGGCTTCTGTGTAGAAGCCCGCCAAAAGTGGAACAAAGGGCTCAACTTTGGATTAGAGTCACAGAAGCGAACACATACGCCATTTCGAGTTTCGGCAAAAACTACCAACCGGAGAATTAATATTAATTAAATAAACCGGCGGTATGTTCGAGGCTATGGTAAAAAGTATTAGCCTCGAACAATGGGAAAATCCCATAGAGAAATATTTGCGGTCGAATATAACCAGTAGTATCCACTGCCACCAGCCAAAACTCGATCAGGGGGGACAGAGACGTGCCCCCTCGAACAACAGACCCCGGGGCAATCGAATTGCCCCAACCAGTACATCCACAATAAGATGGTTTGTACTGGTTCTGTTCTGAATTTAAGACTAGTAAAGTCAATGGTGACTTTACATGCCCTGGGAGACAATAGTCAGTCCCAGGGTATGGAGTCTATGTTTGGGGGCCACGATGACACCCCTGTGTTACGGCACTGAGGGTGCTGTGTAACACATCACAAAAACACATGAAGCCCTATGGAGTAAAAGACCCCATAGCCCGTTAAACACCTCTAGAGTCAA
Organism: Ambystoma mexicanum; assembly: GCF_040938575.1. Taxonomy (NCBI): domain Eukaryota; kingdom Metazoa; phylum Chordata; class Amphibia; order Caudata; family Ambystomatidae; genus Ambystoma; species Ambystoma mexicanum. The sequence goes on along the minus strand of NC_090923.1, from coordinate 544,300,113 downwards.
AGAAATACACTCATATCATGTCCAGGAGTGAGGGTAAAAGAGTCTCACTCTTGGCAGGAGGAAAAAATAAACCCAAGAAATCCAGCAAAGCTGCTGGGGGACTCACTAGGTTAGGAAATTCAGCCTAAACAGAGAATTCTCCCTAACAGTCCCCGAGAGTACCCGCAAACCCACAAAAGTAGGAAAAGGTGCCAAAACTGCAGACTGAGCTGAACAAATCCGTGCCCGAAGTCTTGTCTTGAGATTGCTCCTGAGAGATCCTGTCCATTGTCCTGCCTTTCATCACCAGACCAAGGAATTCAAAGGTTGGGTCCAGCGCTGCCACATCGAGGAGAATCCAGCCACAAACATTTCTTTAAACCCAAGTTACTGTGTGGGGGGGGGGGGAGGGGTGGGTTGGGTTGGGGTGGTATTGTTTAGCTTGATCCGAGAAGTTGCTCCAAAGCGTGGAGTACACATAGGTGTCCAGGGTAACAAATCCCCCCCCCCCCCACCTCTGACCCAAGCTGCTGCTTGTGTCAATTTAGCAAGTCCTTTAACATGGTCTTCAATGTTGGTTTAATCTTTCTGCATCTTAAAAAATAGATTTTGAGGTGCTCCGAACTGCCTTTTAGATAGGGTTGCTTGTTTGACTGCTGCCCATATACTCTTAAGCTTTGCTAGTATTTACCTAACCAACTGTTTTCCTTCGAAAAGGACTATATCTTATGCGGTTTTGCTAACCAAACGTAATAACCGTATTCCCTTTGTCTTGTGTGCGGTATAACCGACAATACGGTAGAACTGTCATTAGTGTCAAAACAATTGTAACTAGGAGCAACTCCAAACTGGCTTTTGAAAAGTATCTACAAGTAGTTCTATGTGTTTTGGTTAAATGTACTAAGTATTTTAAAACGTAGCTTCTGTAAATATAATTTATATATTTTAATCTATGTGTAAGTGTTTCTTTGAATTGCATTAATAACTAGGTTCAGTGTACTTGTCTACAGCTCACATCTTCCTCGTATGATAAACCTGACTGCTCTGCCATTCTACCAAGGTTCCATGAGTAGTACAGACTGATACTAAGAGTTGGGGATCTAAAAACCATTGGGATAGTTATATAAAGTCTTACCTCACAGTGGACCTTAGGTAAACTCCCCTCAAACTGCACCCTTATCGTCACGCTCTATCCCACCCACCGTACCCCTAGTCTCTCTACCCTCACCCACCCTACCTCCACTTTCTACCCTACCTTTCTCTTCATGCCCTGCCTCCACCCAACATTTTCCACACTCTACCCTCACCTACCCAACTCTCTACAGCCCACTCTTCAACCTTACCCCCTCTCATCCTTCCTCACACACTTGCTTTATTTCTTAACCTCACTCTCAACCTTTCTCACTTATATTTCCCCTTGCTCACCATTGATGGCACCCTCTCAATCATTTCTCTATTAGCATTCCTTCTCTTCCATGCCTGCGCCCCTTATCACATCCTCCTTTAAAACTTTGCACGCTCCTCCTTGCACCATGTTACCTATACATTCAACATGCAATGAACATCAGTAAACGCAAACTATTGTTTAAAATGTCAATGATAGTAGTTGCTTCTTACAGGACATATTTTACAGCTTTGGAGAGGCAAGGTACCAAAAATGGACTAACGGCAAGAGCATTTATTTTACTTCAAGTCCAATGATACAATTCTGAAATTTTTAATGCAAGTTTGCAATGATATTGACCTATCCTCCCGTTTTGTCTACCCATTGCGCATTAATTTTCTTCCCTTTGTGAGATCTGTTTCTCCTACAACAGTGTGTTCTTTCCTAAACCATTTTTTCCTGTCCTTCCATCTATTCATCAGTTCTCTCGTTATTTTATTACTTTGTATTAGCACCCTGGCAGGGGGAGCCAGCCAGTCTGGTGGCTAGGAACGTGAGCATGAACAGCTGGTGAAAGCCTGCATTCAATGCCCCCCCCTGATGGATGGCTGCCCTCCCAGCGGTCCCCCTTTTTCCATCCCCACTTACCTTATTTCTGCAGCGCTGAGTGCTGCCACTGCAGCTGCCCCTTCTCCACGTCTCTTGCGGGCTGCCGTGGAAAGGGAAGAGGGGCTCTGGATGGACCCCTGCCTTTCCTTTCTACGACAGCCATCTTGGCAAATTATTTTCCTTCGTTCAAGGGGACTTGCACGGCGTCCAGTTGAACGAAGGACAATACTTGTTTTTTTTTATTTATTTTTTTAGCTCCTCGGGTTACTGCTTTGCCAACCTGGGGTGCTAATAGCCTTAATCCCCCGTTCCAAGGGCTGCAACAGAGGGGGGAGGGGAGGCAAAGGAACTGACGGGCCAGAGCGCTTGTTACGTGCCCTCACTTCACTCAGGCTGATAACTTGGGCGGCCGGGCCATAGTAACGCCATATTTTATTCAGTCAATCAATCTTTTCTCCCAACTTCTTTATGTCACTTATGTAATTTAAACTGATAACTCCACTCCGGTTTGTCTTCCAATTGGTGAAATATCTATTGGATGCATTTGAAAATCTAATGTACCTAGTTTCAAAATAATAATGCCAACCTTACTTTATGGTATTGTGGTGTAAAACCAGAGGCTCTTCATCTGCAAAATACTCTTGCATTTTATACAAAAAGCGATCTTGAAGGCAAAATGTGAGTTTTATGCCATTTTGAAGGTTGTAATTTTGATGGGTTTTTAAAGCGTATTTCTTACTGAAAAAACATTTGAATTGATTTATTTTTGGGGAACACTCCAATCACCTTTTCCCCTATTGTTTTTTTTTAAAAAACTATTCCTGACCCCCCCCACCTCTTATACACTTTCACAACCCCTCTCTATATATTGAGTTTTTTTGGTAAAAAATACTTGTTTAAAAAAATCGAATTTACAACTGTTGATGAAAGAACGCTATACCAAATGGGATTGTCCTTCTCATTCTTGTTAACTCTGCTCTTAACCGCCCTGCCAGACCTTTCTCTTTCCCCTTGTTCTGGTCAGCAATTATCTTCTGCGGTGATGGCCAATGTATTTATTCTTCCATAACAAAATCCATTTCATTGATCTATAAAAGAGGTATTGTCAGGCAGATCCACTGATTGTTCCATCATCACCCTACCGGTTTCCTCTTTTGTATTTAAAGGCGTTTTTGATGATGACGTCCTCCGATTGCTCATTAGGCTCAAACCCACCTGCTTTCAAATTGATACATTTCTGGCATGGGTGGCTCAAGCTATGACTTGTGTCCTGTTAATTTTGTCACCAAACTCACAAACCTATCCTGCAGGGAAAGGGGTCCTCCCTCATGACCATAAAGGAGCCTTTAATCCACTGGACCCCTAGAAAACAACAACTTGTTGCCCAGTAGTGGGCCTGCCATGGATGGCTAAGCACATTGAGAAGGTTGTAACCAGCACACTTAGAGGGCAATCACAGCCTTAATAATGCTCTCCAATCCAGTTTTCATCCCAGACATGGCAACTGCCTTGGTTGCCTTTTGGATGACTGGTTCCATCACTCCTATCAAGGCCACCTGTCTTTAATGGTTATGCTCGTCTGGTCTGCTGCCTTTGACATGGAGACCACTTTTCTTAAATCCAGACTCCTACAGCTTTTGGAATTCAGGGAGGAGCAGCACCACAGTGGTTTCACAGCTTCCTCTCTGGGAGAACACAGATTGTCAAATTCAGCTCATTTTGCTTCATTCCTAGCCCCTATCACTTGCTGTGGCCCTCAGCCCCCCCCCCCCATTATTAACATCTATATACTTCCATCATTTGAACGTTCAGTTTGTCTCTTTTGCAGACATATCCAACTCTATCAAAATGTCAGGACACAAGAACGAACACCTTTAGTCAACTTGAGTTGTTTCCCACCCAAATGAACTCTTGGCTAGCTAGGAATAATCTACAGCTCAATCCATCAAAAACAGGGCTAATGTATTTGGGCCCTGAACACCTTTGATGTTTGATCTCCCACGATCACCTTAAGTTCACAAATCTCAAGGTCATTCTCGAATCTGAAATGTCACTGAACAAGTGTTGGGTGTGCCTTGAGTATTCAACTTCATAGACATGTCCTCCCATACCAGCCATGCACTGGTGGTTGTAGAACTGGCCAACTCCAGGCTTGTTTATGCAAATGCCCTTCATGCAGGCCTACCCAAAGTGGTCCACCATATAATTAATTGTATCAATCCGCGGATCCTGAAATGCCCATCTCTGTCTGTCTGTCCCAACAAGTTGTTGCTCTACCAGAGGCAATACGTGCTTTTCATTGCTTGGTCCAACGTTTTGGAACAACCGCCCTCTTTCTCTTCACAACTTGAATTCCATAGCCTCCTTTTGGAAACATCTTTTTCTCCTGCCTCAAACCCTTCAGCCGGATATGCAGTATAGGACTTGCTTCAGTATTCCCATGAGAGCGTAATATTCAAGCCACCTGTACCTGCTATATTCCTACATGTTGAAGAGGGAATATCAGAATATGCCTTCTGTCTTGAAAGACCGCCCTCTGCCCCCAACCAGAAGAAGCACACAGGCAATATGGCCGCCGATCATATGAGCACACATCAATTGCCACTGCTCCTACAATGGACAGCTACCACGAATATGTGTGAGTATGAACTCTACCCAGAGTGGACAAAGACACCCAAGAAGGAGCTGGAAACTGCTATATGGACTAAATCGACAAAAGCACCAAGAAGCCATGCCTCAAGTCGTTAAAGACATCTCAATGACATAGCTACATTAGACTTGAAGCAAACGTGCCATCCGCACAGTCAAGACACCCACCCACACCAAACTACATGAAGAATACAGGTATACAGTTCTATAAGTTGGAGTACAATGACATATACATACTGTCTGCAAATGTATTATTCTGCCATTAGGCTTGCCACAGCAACGCAAGAATAGCTTGTTTAAATTGTTGCAGATGCTTACATGCAAATAACCCCATTGTATGGCAGGAGCATTTGAAGGACTTGACCGCCATGACTCACGTACCTATGGACACTATGGAATATGCATACAGTAGAAGCCAGACCATGGCGTAGGAAAATCTGGTAGGTCATGCTCGTCTTCGAGAAACCTCAAGCCTCACAGACTGCTGTGCAAGCAGAACCACCGCGGCAGGAACGAAGCCACTGCCAAGGTCACAATGTTGCAAATGACATTACTCGCACTGAACCAAAGTGACACCGGCAGCAGGAGAGGCGCACTCTCTGACAAATACAGAATAACTCAGAACTACTGTGCTCACAAACACGTGATCCGGAGGAGCCAAGAATTAGTGTCTGGGAAGAGCCAACCATCTCACGGATCATACAATGGTCGCAACAAAGTCGCTACAGTTCTGTGTTGGGGAACAGAGCACTCTCATGTCCGTTATGGTTTGCACAGAGTTACGCTGCAGATACATTGTTGTACTTCACCAACACATAGCTGCACATGCACCATGAACAGGTGTCTAGCGGGCTGGGAACTAAGGTTGTCCGGGCTTGAGGGCATGTGGCTCAGCCAATTAGAAATCATGGTCCTAGGGGTGGGCTCACTGACCAATGACAGGGTCCGCATACTGTAACAAATAATATCAGTTTTTGGGGATAGTCCAAGCCTATGTCCAATAACACAACAGCTATATAGGCGCCTATATGGGAACTACCACTTGGCAACCAATCAAGAGTAGGGTTAGGTTTTGGAGAAGGTCCTAGAATGTGATGCACATTAGGACGTCGCACGTCATCAAAACTGGCCTGCAAGCCTGAGTAAGACGTGCCTGGACTTCCCTCCACGCATGTTGTCAGTCTGAAAAAACCAAATCCCTAACCATCGCCTTGCCCCCCCTCCCCCCGGGCAAGCCTGCTCCGGTCTCAGACAATCTCCTATTGGGGTTATGGATCACTATGCACCCCCCTGCATTCGTATCAGAGGCCCTATGTGCACTGTGTTACTCCTAGATTACACCTAAAACATACACCTATCTTACTTCTATAATCACAAGACACAAAATAATAACATGAATCGATTCAATTATAATAACAATTATAATAACGAAATACATTTATTTATGATCACACAGAATGCAAAGCATAACAATGCAGGCAATCCTAATGCTATGTCTAATTTGCACCTGTTATGCTTCGGGTGCAAAGCTACCATACAATAACTATAAGCCTTTCAGGTTTCTAATGCAAGCCTATAATGTCTAATGTAGTCTAAATGCAAGCGTCAGCATCCATCTCCTTCATGGATAAATCCACACCACCAATCCACACCATCCTTCCCACTCTCACTCTACACAATCCCTGTCTGGTTTCCCCTTCTCCCCTTAGGTGAGTGTCTGTCCTAATCAATCAATTTAGTGTAGGCCAAAACCATACTTCCCATTCTGCATGTGTTTCCAGCTCTGTCTTTGCCAGGCCTCTCCTCTGTCAGTGGCAGGCCTCAAGATCTGGTAACTTCCAACTGCCAAGCTCTCTCTCTGCCAGATCGATCTCATCAAGGCCTTATTAGTCTGCTGCACCAAGACACCTCTCTCTCATCGCATCTCGTCTTGCACCATCTCTCTCAGCAACAAACTCCAGCCAACTCCCCTTCAGCAACCAACTTCTCTCCAACTCTCTGGCTCTCCCGATCTCCCTCGAACTAGCTAACTCCTTTCTGTCCAGCCCTTCTGGTTATAGTCTCCAATGACGCACAACTCTCTCCATGGTTACATACATTCCCTAAGCTAAGAATGTCTCCTCCTTTCATGTCAGCATTTAACAATGCCTGCCAGACGTGTTCCTTGCACAGCATGTCCTGTCACTTCGTGTGCTGTCAGCGTGACATTTGAACATCATATCTTTCTTTCATGGCCATTCTGTGTCTGGTGCAAAAAACACCATCTATTCCCTATATTTCTCCATGCACTCCACTGTTGGCATCACAAAATGCTCTCTCTGTCCAGTCTCTCTCTCATGCAAAAGCACTCCCTCCATGTGTCCATGTCGCTCCCTGGCGCAGCCCCCACCCTCGTGTTGTCTCCGCGAAGCTCGGAGCCCAAGCTGATTAGCCTAGGCCGTCTCTACTTGGACAAGGTTCATGTTATCTATGTCTCTCTGCCAATGTTTACGAATACTTTCTATCACAGTGTACCATAACATTTCTTCGCACTGAGCCCAGTGCAAACCCAACTTCTCTGTGTTTCTCCATCAGGAAATGGCTTTCATGATCCTTAGGCCTCGTGCTAAATGCTTCCTAGCGTTTACACTATTCTCGCAATGCAAGCACTAACATAATGCAACTCATTCTAAATACATACTCAACATACATACATACATGTGTGTCAATCATATCTCTAAATGTGTCTCTACAAAGCATAACGTGTACTAAATGGCTCTTCATGTAATTTTCAATTATGCACTGTGTGTGTCATTCCAGGCCTAATTCGTTCTGCTCTAGTGCAAACAATATGTTTCTCTCAGCCTAAGCGCTATTTCTAATGCAAACATAAATGCATAGCAAATCATGGTGCAAATATACCTTGTCTCTAAAACACTACCATGGCACTTCAAATATGTGCAAGTGTCATTCTATTGCAAATGGCAAAAGTGGCAGTCTAATAATGTGGATAGTGTCTATTTCAGCAATGTACTACTAGGCAGGCTGCAATAATGGATAATAACTGGATTCCTAAAGGGGATAATACTAAACAATGGTTCTCTACCAGAAGGTACAAATGGGTCTTATGATTCTTCTAATGATAACAATCACAGGCTCCTAATTTTATACAATTCCACAATGTAATCTCTGTGGTTTTGTTGGCTGTAATAAACCTCAACTGCACCTTGCTACTTGTGTGGACCTTGCATTCTTTTGGGCAGAGGAAGGAGTTAGACCTTCTCTGCGTTAGACATCTGTGGACTGCTAGCACGGCTCAGCCTGCCTCCCCTCCCCAACAAGTTGGAGGCACTGCTGAGATCGTTTGTGACGGCAGCCTGGCCAGAAGCTGCCTCCTTAGCCATCGGGCCGGGAAAGCTGCAGGACCCTTGCAGGAATTGCGAGACAACCAGACAGCGCAACAGGAGATAAGACGGCTCCCGATGGCCTGAGAATATATCCCACCCGCAGTTAGCAAGGAGTCCACGTAGTCCCGAGACAAGCGGTTGACAGGGCGCCAGGGGCCGAGAACATAAGTAGTGGTCCACCTAAAAAGCAACGTGCCATGTGGGTGGGTTCAATGCATGCGGGAAGAGGGCGGTGTGATCAATATTGGTAGTGCAGTTGTGGTAGCACGTGCATGGTGTTAGGGACCTGAGCGGAAGTAGAAGTCCCTTTTCTATGTTTAGGGAGCATTCAGGCTGCAAGGCAAAGGGTTCCAATGATAAGCAGGGCCTATGGAATCGATAGGCCTGGACTGTGAATATAAATATATATGTGGTATTCCTATGAGTTGGACGTTTTAGTTCAAAACATAGATGACGGCCCCCCCATAAGGGTTAGCTGGAGATATCCTAGATTGCGGAAGGTGTTATCTGGTTAAGTCTCCTAGAGAGAGGCTTTTGACACATCTGGCGACCCGGTGGGTGCAGTTAATAACGAGAAGTAAAGAGTGTACTCCACCCCAGAGAGGTGGGAAGACAGCTTTGGTGTTTGGGTTTGTAGGTTATCGGTGTGGAGTAGAAGCAACGGGTAATTGTTCTGTGCACGCGTATTTTATCTATTCATTTTATTTTTAATAACTTTATTTTTGGTATTTACCACACAGTACAACTTCACACCCACATTAGGGTGGACCTTAACTTTGCGCCATAGCCCAGATCCCACACCCCGACCCCTCCCTTCTCCTTAGAACCGTGTCTCCAATGGTAAGTATCGCCCCCCTCCTAACTCTCGTCTTGAGGAATTGGTGGTGCCTGGTCCATGCCTTCGTCAAGGTGTACCCCCGGTCTCCGAGTTGCCTGTTGAGGGGGCTTTTGCTTCACTCGTCAAGAACATTATCAGAGGGCCCCATATGTCTGGCGGGCGAGCATGTAAGGGTAGAAGTTTAATGTAGTCAGTTTCTACATCCTGGTAGTAGAGTATGTCCTTTCGCCAGGCGGCGAATGTTGGTGGGGGACCCAGGCCCCAGGCCATAGCCACTCTCCTACGAGCTAGTGTCAACAGAACCCCAGCCAATTTCCTTGTTGGAGCGGAGAGCAGCCTAGTCATGCCCAGTAAAGCAGCTGTTTGTCTCGGGTGTATTGCTTCTCCCACGATTGCTGCTGTCGTCTCCAGCACTTGATTCCAGAAAGGGGCTAGTTCGGGGCACTCCCAAGCTAAATGGACAAAGTTTGCTGAGAGGGTTCCACATTTCTTGCATTCAGCCTGAGCGTCGGGGTGATGTTTGTTGGTTTTTTCTGGCATGTAATAGGTTTGATGGAGGAAGTTGAAGTGGATAAGTTTAAGACATGAATTGAGGGCGATTTTTTGAGTCTGTGTCAGGATGTAGCTGCAATCCTCTTCTGAAATGACTATGTGCAGTGATCTTTCCTATCTGTCTTTTGCACAAGTGATGGCGGGGGTCGTACTGGAGATTATGGATTTGTAAATTTGCAACACTAGCCTACCTTCTCCCTGTGCCTGAATGACATCGTGCAGCAGTTGCCAGGTTGGTGGTTGACACGGTAAATCTGGCAGAAGGGTCTGCATGGTGTAACGAGTCCTGAAGTAGAGGAATACGTCTAGTGTAGTACTGTCCCCTTTCATTTTTGCTTGATCTGGGGTTAGGAAGCCAGCCTCTGTGAAAAGATCCCCTAGGGTTTGTATGTGCAGTTTATCTCTGAAGTCAGTGGGATTCCAGGAATGAACTTGACGGGCAAAAGAGGGGAGTACCGTGTTTGTACCCCGAGCCTTTGGGCCAGAGTCTTCCAGACTTTGTACGTCGTGAGCATCACATTCATCGTGGGGCTGGGGACAGGAATCTGGCTAAAGACTACTGCCGTCAAAAAATTGGGTGTTGCCAGGGCTCGTTCCACTTGTACATGAGGTTGGATTACTTGAGTGGCATACCAATGGCTGAGGTACTGTGCCTCAGCCGCCCAAAAGTATTTTTCCAGGTCTGGCAGGGCTAGCCCCACGCTGGCCACCGGGAGTGTCAATGTTGCGTGCGCCACTCTGGCTGGCTTGCCCGCCCAAGGTAGCTCAAGGACCAAGCTTTACAGTCTTTTCAAAAAGGATTGTGGTAGCAGCAGAGGAATATTGTTGAAAAGGTACAGTAGTTTAGGCAGGATCACCATCTTGACCAGGGAGGCCCTGCCCCAAAGTGTTAGTGGAAGCGTCTTCCAGCGTGATACCTTGTCATGCAGGGTCTTGACCACCTCCTCCTAATAATCTCGAAACACCTCCTGCTGGTTCAGAGACATTTGTATCCCCAGGTACCAGACCTTGGCAGTTTTCCATGTGAGTTGGAAGTCGTCTGCAAACTGCTTGGTGGCAAGGGTCAGAGGGAAAATGATGGATTTTGATTGATAGATTTTTAATCCAGAGGCCGCACCGAATTTGATGACTTCCCTCAGGACCGGGTTCAGGTTGTCTTCAGGGTCTCGTATGTATAGTGCCACGTCATTGGCATAGAGGGAAACAATGAGCTTGTGTGGGCCTATAATGAGTCCCCTTTGCTGACGTTGTTCACGAAGGTTGGAGGCTAATGGTTCCATTACCAATGCGATGATTAATGCCGATAGTGGGCAGCCCTGTCTCGTACCTCGTTGCAATTCTATTGAGGCTGATTTTGCTGTGCCTACAATAATATTAGCTTGTGGCTTGGTGTACAAGAGAGAGACAAGCTTGATGAAACGGGCACCCAGTCCCATCCTGGTGAGCACCATGAACATAAACGGCCATTCCACCAAATCGAATGCTTTTTTGGCGTCGAGAAGAACCGCGATTGCCTGTTTTGAGGGGTCTAGAGCCTCGATGATACCGAACATTCTCCTAATTCCGAAGGTCGTATTGCGGCCTGGTATGAAGCCGGCTTGGTCTGCCAGTACAAGGGCGGGCATCAGTGGCATCGACCTTTTGGCTAGTACCTTGGCGAGTATTTTATTGTCAAGGTTAAGCAAAGAGATAGGGCGATAAGATGCGCAGTCTTCTGGTGGTTTGCCGGGTTTGTGTAAAAGGATGACATTGGCTTCACAGGAGGAGTGTGGGAGATTCCCTTTTTCCAAAGCCTCCTCGTATACCGCCGCCAGAAGGGGAGCTAGGGTGCATGCAAAAGCCTTGTAAAATTCTCCTGTTAGGCCATCCGGGCCCGGTGCTTTGGAAGAGGGTAGAGTCTTTATGTCTTCTATAATCTCCTCCTGTGAGATCATCTCATTTAGAGGTTCATGCAGGTGTTGTTCGACCCAATCGAGCTCTGTATCCTCCAGGTATTCCAGTGGGGCGTTCAAATCTTTTTTAAGCTTAGCACTGTAGAGGTCTTGGTAGAAGAAGCTGAATTCCTCTGCAATCTTTTCGTCGGTATGGATCGTCTCGCCCTGCTTGGTTCGAATCCATTCAATTTGGGACTGTTTGTTGTCAGCTCTGATAAGGTTCGCCAGAAGGGCACCTGGTTTTTGGCCCTCACCGTAATGTCGAACTAGACTGTTGCGATTCAGAAATTTGATCTCCCGGTCTGCTGTGGCATTGAATTTTTGCAGTTCTTTTTTCAGAGCTACTGCTACATTTGGATCTGTTGTGTTTGCGTTTAGGAGTTCAAGGTGTTTTAATTTCTCTTCACTGGTTGTAAGCTCGCTCCTGATGAGCTTGAGGATGCCGTTTTCTTTGGCATGGCAGATTCCTCTGATAAAACATTTTAGAGACTCCCAGACTGTGCCCGCGGAGGGGACCGAACCTAAGTTGGCTTCGAGAAACACGTCAATCTCCTCCCTTAACTCAGAGGCAAAAACTTCATCTCGTAACAAGCCCGTCTTAAAGCGCCACCGCAGTAGTGGCGCTGTAGGGTTGGAAGGTTTGAGATTTAGGAGTAGTGGGGAGTGGTCAGAGAGCGTTCTCGGATGGATACAACACCGGCCACATGTCAAGGGGCCCTTTGCTGAGGTGAAGAGGTAGTCGATTCGAGAGCTCGTGTTGTGAACCGCAGAGTGAAAGGTGAATTCGCGTAACTCCCCAGTAGCAACTCTCCATGCGTCTTGAAGATCAAACGCTTTACATATTTCCTTTATTTGGAGGCAAGCTTTAGAAAGAGGCTGTGGAGTGGCCTTTGATCTGTCTCTTATAGGATCTAATACTGTGTTCATGTCCCCTCCCCAGATTATGGTTGCTGAGTCGTGAGTGGAAAGCTGGGTTAGCACCCATCCAAAATTGTCGGGGCCGTCCACGTTTGGCGCATAGGAGTTGATGAAAGTTATTTTCTGGCCTGCGATGATGCCGCACACTAGGATCGCTCTCCCCTCGGTGTCCTTCACTGTGCGGAGTAGACGGAAGCTAATCCTCCTGTGTATGAGGATGGCGACTCCTCTAGTGTAGGATGAGAAGTCTCTGTGGCATCCCCAACTCTTGGCCCACAGGTGATCTTTCCCTGGGAGTAGGAGAGTCTCTTGGATCATGGCCACGTCCACTTAGTGGCGCCTGAGGTATTGGAGGATTTTTCTGGTTTTGGCTGGGATGTTGCCTCCTCTTATATTCCACGTCAAGACATTGAATGGGGCGAGTTAGTCTTTATGTTGGACCACTTTTCTTTTACAATGGACAGCGATGGTGTGGTTATGCTTGGCCCAGTGCCAGGGTCAAAGCGCAGAGGTAGGGTGCCTGGCTGAGGCGACGGTGATGACGGTGGGCAGGGAACAGGGGGACAGCAGGATGGTCGGGATCTGGCGGTGCTGAACTTTCCTGATGCATTCTGAGGGTACAGTCCTCGGGCAACCTCCAACAGGCCCGTGACGTTACTCTCCATAGGGCGGGCAACCCCCAACTGGCCCACCGAGAGGTCCCTCGTTAACCAACAAAAAACAAAGACGGACCATGGCGTTACCATGCCAAAGGGCGAACCTCCACCCCGAAGAAAAAAAAAGAAGAAACTCAATTTATGAACTTAACAGTAGCTGTGCTAGGGGCACTTGGGGCCTCCCAAGTGTCACAGCCCCGTCTTACGCTCAATGTGGATGTTCCGACTTGCTCTGTGAAGTGGGTAAGCTACTGACTAGCCGCTCAGCTTTACTGTTTATGGTGGATTCCTGGGGTTTCTATCCCTTTGAGGTCTTGGGCGGGCCTGGTTCAGTTCTGGGCATCCCAATTGGTCTAAGAAAATGCTTGCTTCGTCCGGGGTTTGAAAGAAATGGACTCTCCCTTCGTGCTGTACTCTAAGATGCGCCGGATAGAGCATTGAGTAGGTCAGTTGACTATTTCTGATTCTCTGCTTGACGCTGGCAAATGTTTTCCGTTGTGACTGCACTGTTGGGGAGAAATCGGGGAAGAAGTGTATTTTGTCTCTGGCCATCCGGAGAATGGCGTCCCGATCTCTATAGTTCAGTAGCCTCGCTATTATTGGCCTGGGTGGCGAGCCTGCAGCAGGTCTAGACGAGGGGACCCTATGAGCCCTCTCTATAATGAAAAGGTGGGACAGTGCGTCGCGGCCAAATAGGTTGATGCAAAGGGACTCCATGAAGTCCTCCATTTTCTCCTGCGTTTGGTGCTCTCTCACTCCCACTATCCGTAGATTATTCCTTCTTGAACGGCCTTCTAAATCCTCGCACTTGGCAATGGTTGTTTTCTTTTGAGATTCCAGTTGTGAGACTTTGTTGGTTAGGGTTGTTTGACTGTCATCAAGATTAGACACTTTCTGCTCCACGTCGTTCATGCGTTCGGCGTGGGAGTCCATACGGTGTTGCAGGAGGTCGACTTTAGATGCTAGACCATCCATTTTATTGTTCAGGCTGCCAATGCCAGCCTTCAAGTCTAGGACGATTTCTTTGATTTCAGAAGGGTTATCGAAGGCATCTTCCTGGTAAGGACAGACAGACGATGAAGCCTGGTCCTCCTGGTGGAGGGGTGCTTTAGGGGTCAAGCCACTTTCAAAGTTCAACTTCCTCTGGGATTTATCATTTTTCCCCATCGTGACTGCGGGAATGGGTACGTCTATTGCGGGCTGCGGATGGGCTGGATACGCTCCGGGCACTCCAGGGACCTTCCTCTGGGCTGGACTGGTTGCTGCACGGTGTGGTTGATGTACTTGAGGTTGTGTAGGAAGGGGGGCAGTCGCAAACGTGAGGTGTGGACTCTTTATTAATATCAGCCCTTGAAGTGCGTTTCAGAACGTGACTGGCATGGGTAAAGGGCTGCTGCCTTCTCAGTCCTTTAGGGATGAGGGGGTGTCTTCAGTGGGAAGTTTTTGGCAGATGTTGAGGCTGCTTAGTGTTGTTGTCCGCTGGTGGCTATTTGTGAAGGAGAAGGGTTGAAGGCCTTCGGTTAATAATTGTGTGCAGTGGGGTAGGGTCATGTGGTCATCAAGGGAGGGGGGTTTCCCTTCAAGATGTGGCTGGCTTCCCCACATTTAAGGATGATGTTGTCCAGAGTAGTGAGGGGAGTTACAGAGCGCTCTGTGCGCGTGGCTGCCGCTATGTTCCAGGCTCAGCGGGGGGTAGTTCGTATTGAGCTGTCTGGGAGCTCCGTGCCGCCTGTGTGCTGGTGGGCCTTCACTGCAGCTGAGTCCACTGCTGGTATATGCACGCGCGGGGGAGGGGGGGTGGCCGATGGCAGGGCCGGCTCCGTTCGGGGAACACCGTGGCGTCCCTCCCTCCCTCCCTCCCTCACCTCCGCGCGTGGTGCACTTCTAATTCTCCTCCTCGGGGCAGGGGCTGCTCTGGGCTCTCTCGAGTCCTGTGGGGAGATCCCGCCTCTGGTCCTGCAGCTGGGACGCAGACTTCTAGGGCGGGCACGGTGGACGCGGGCGGAGACAGTGGTGCCGCCCGCCCGGTTGCCGTGCTGTTGTTTCCCCCTCTCGATCGCTGTCTCTGAGCAGGGGGGGGTGTGAGTCTGAGTCCCCCGCCGGCCTGCTGACGTTCGGTGGACGCCTCTCGCTCTACGGCCCACAGCCGGGACGCTGGATGCCGGAGCAGGCGCGGTGGACGCGGGCTGAGGCGCGGGGTGGGGGGGAGAGACAGCCCGTCCTTGAGTGAGCTGTCCCCGCTGATGATGGTGTTGTCCGCCGGGATGCCATGCAGCTGCTGCCCCTTCTCTGTCGCCGGCTCCAAACGGGGGGAGGAGGTCTGGGTCCTCCGCTGGTTCGCCGATGGTCGGCAGACGCCTTC
Organism: Ambystoma mexicanum; assembly: GCF_040938575.1. Lineage (NCBI taxonomy): Eukaryota > Metazoa > Chordata > Amphibia > Caudata > Ambystomatidae > Ambystoma > Ambystoma mexicanum. Next base: position 544,284,846 of record NC_090923.1, on the reverse strand, counting down.
CGCACCACAGCCGATTCCCCGCCGACACACAGGGCGCCTGCTCCGAGTCACGGCGCAAGGGGAGTTCAGGATTCCTCTGGGGAAGTGGCCGGTCTTGGGAGCGTTGGCGCCCCGCAGGCCTGCTATGCGGCGCTTGGTGTCAGGGCCGCGTGGGCCGATTTTTGGCAGGGGAGAGCCGTTTTTTCTCCAGCTTTCGTGGGATTGTAGCAGGGGAGACCAGCAATTCAGGAATCAGGAGTATGGTTTACAGAGTCATCGGGAACCGCAGGATTTCTCAGGATTGATGCGGGGCTGCGTGGGAGCTTAGACCAAAGCAGCCATCTTGGATGGCCCTCTAGCGCCCTCTCTATCTATTCATTTGTTTGAACTTTAGCTTGGTGACGTCACCCATATGTCGATACATAGGCCGGTGGTGCGTGGAAGGCGCCTCTACACGATTGAGGTGGTGTGCCGGACACCGGCAGCGCTGGTGAAGGCGGAGCTGTATGCAGAGCACGCCATGTAAGGTGCAGAGCCGCTGAGGCTCATAGTTAATTAAAGTGATAAATATTGCATTATAACCTTTTCTCCCTTGACAGCGGGGTATCAAAAACCTCGACTATGTATTCGTACAGTGGGACAGGGACCATGTATAGCGGGGCAGTAACACCCATACAACACCTTTGTAAGGCCCTATCCCCGTATAAAGATAAAATAGTGAAATATACAGTGGTCCAAAGGCATAGAAGGGAAAATAGCAAGACCTAACGGCAGTTTCTCCAAAGATGTGCTGCAATCACTATTAATCCCCTTACCGAGCACATACAAGGGAAAGAAATTAACTAACCGCATGGAAATATTTTAACTGTGGCTTATGTTCCAGGAGGACAGGCTATGGATGATGAGCCAGCAGGAGGAGGGAGCGGATACTTCTGCACCGCTCAGCATAATATCCAATGACGCAGAGGAAGAGCAGGGCATATACCCATTAAGAGAACTAAAAGCAGCAGAGGGATACTCAAACCTTACATATAAACCACCCTCATACACCAAAAGAGAATAACAGCAAGGCATAGGGCAAGTGGCCAGCAGCACCGAACTAGATGAGGAGGGGCTGCAGCACGTGAAAACAGAGTTTGCAGGAATAGGACCAGAAGAATGGATAGCTGCACAGATACTACTGAAATGAAAGGGGGCAACAACGGGGGCAGCAGAAGGTGCAACAAAGGCAATAGAAGGCTTGGAGTTGGGACAAGGATGTCGTGGAAGGGCAGCACAGGTAGAGGGGGAGGAGCAATCTCAAGGGGACAAGGAACAGATGCGAGAATTAGCAAAAGAACTAGAGCTACAGGAGCAGGGACACTGAGAGCACCTGGCCATGTGTTAGGCAAGATTGTATGCAGTACCCTATGGGTGCACTACAATAACCTTGACCTCCTGGCAATAGGGACCCAACCTTTGGTATTAGTCTGAACTACACAGGTTGGTAGTGTGGCTTAGCAACCAAGCTTGTCTCGAGGGGTCTATGCGAGCAGTAATGTTGTGACAGAGTTTCACAATACAGTTATTCAAATAAACACTTATACTCAAGGTTTCTTGATAAAACAATTATTAATTTTTCACAGTCAGTTATATAAGCCTTCAAAAGGGAGCAATATATGTAAATCTTATAATACACTTCAAAACATACTGTTTCTCTAAATCAGATGATACCCATTGGGGATGGCACACAGACACTTCCTACACCCTCAGGTGACTTAAATAGCTAGGACATCGTGGACATTGATTTATCACTGGTACATTTAGAGCAATACTGAGTTTGGTGTAAAAGATAGAATAGAGGAATAAAACAAAGGCTAACATATAATTCATAAACAGGTAAGTACTTTTTGAAACCTTCCAATGAAGAGTAGATTAACCCTTTCCTGCGGGAAAGGCCAAAGCACAAATTCAGAGGTAAAGCGAAGTCTCTCAGGGAGCCAGGACAGCCAATGTAAATTGCACAATGTCTAGGGGAGCTGAAGATCTTCTTTGTAGGTAGCTAAAAAGTTTTGCACAATGTTTTAGAAATGTTTGTAGAAAAATAGAGCACCTGAAGGTCTACAAGCTGGGAGGCTTATGAGGGGCAAAGCTTTAGCAACTCTGCAAGGTAACCAAGACAGGTCTCAACTGAGAGCAAGTAAGGCTACACAACAAGAGGTAAGTTCTCTTAGACTGTACAGTACCTCTGGTTAGAAGAAATTGTTCCAGCTGGCTTTTGTTCCTGTACAACTCTGCAGATCCTGTTGTTCCTGAGCCTCAGTCGTGAGGACAAGAGGGAGGACACCTGGGGACTCCTGCTCTGCAATGGAAAGGTCAGCAGCAGCAATGGGAAAACTTCAATTCAGCAGTTCTTTGGTATTGGTATTTCAGCTCCTCGCGTCTGACAGCAAATAGTAACACAGCGCCTCTCGGATGCCACTCTGGACTTTCCTTGCTTCTGGCGTCCAGCACTACGTGGAGGTGGCTCAGGCTTGGTCAGTCCTGCATCAGGGAAGTCCGGAGGATCTTCCTAGTGATCGGGTCCAACTTAAAAGCAACACACACAATGTGGTGTTCCTCTCCCTGGCACTTCGGTTCCAGTAGCAGCAGCACTGGAAATACAGTCAGCTCCGAGAGGATGTCCAGACAGGCTTACTTTCGAGTTGATTGGTCCCACCAACTGAAAGGGAGAAGTCATCCTTGGAGGGCTTATCTAGTTGAGGCAAAACCGGAGATTCAGCACACCAGCAGGGCTTCACCAGGCAAACCAACAGTCTAGGAGTTGCAGCAGGTGTCTCTTCCAAGTTCTTCTTCGGATTCCTTTGTCCAGTGGTTGACTCTGCTTTCCAAGCCAAAAAGCATTGCCTTTTATGCAGGTTTCTCCCATTCATTCCAGCCAATCCCACAGCAGAGTGGCTGTCCTTGCCGGACAGTCAGCCGGCCAATCACCTTTGGGTGCATTCCTGTAACTAAGGGGATTAAGCACAGGGCGTTTCAGGCACCTCCCTCACTTCCTCCCCCTGCCAGACATACGGGAGCCAGAGGTGGGCTTCACTTGTGAATCCTGCCAAAGGCAAAACAAGACCAAACCTGGTTTGGCACGCAGAGTAAATCTCAAAAAGGACCTTTCCAACAACAAATGGCGAAAAAAAAGACCAGGGCCATTTTGACAAAATGAGTACCCATTGGTACCTTACTGCAGCTGCGAACGCAGCCTGTGGAAAAAACGCACAATGGTAGTAAAAAGTAAACCACTGCCACCAGCCATTAATTGTAGAAAGCGTAATAAACAGGTTACATGAGAAACTAGACAAAGGGGATACTAAGCGACCCCTCCAGCACCCTATGGTAAGATGGTGTGTGCTGGGTCTAGAAAGCTACAAAATGTAAGTAAAGTCAATTTCACTTTACTGCTCTTCTCAACAGTAATTTCACCAAGAGAAAGTATTTAAACATTTGGGAAATCTAAGAGACTTACCTGTGTCACTGCGCTGAAGGTGCTCTGTGTCACAATGTAAAGATGATGCCTATGGAGTTAGTCAGACTCCAAAGTTAAAAGAAACAAATAAATCACAATAAAAATACAGGAGAGGTTGAGAAAAGGGGTTCACTCTCTCCAGGTTAGAAATTAAAAGTCCTAAAGTCCAGCAAAAGAGCTAGGGGTCTCTAAGGTAGAAGGGAATTAGCACATTCCTAAGAATTCTCCCTAACACATGTTAGAAAGGAACTGAGGGAAGAGATGGAGAAGAAGAGGGAGGAAATAGAAGATGGGAGAAGAGGAGAGTGATGGCGTTATGGAGGAAGAAAATATTATTGCAGCCAACACGTAAGTTTGAGGAGAAGCGGTTGAAGTTGGAAAGCTGGACATGGGAACGATATAGGGAAGGTGAAGAGGTGAGGGCATTGGAACGGGTAAGGGATGCAATTAAAGTAGAGTCAGAAGGGAAAAGACGTGATGAGGAGAAACCAAGAGAAAGGGAAAGTGCAGATGTATGTAAGGGAGGATCAGTAGGACATGGCACGTCACACCTGGGTATGCGAGAGGAGGAGAACGCACGCAAATTAACAGACATTGATCTTAATGCACCCACAACCCCAACCTAATCACACGGAAACTAAACTTATCAGATGGGTTCTGAGGCTACATGGATGAAGAGTTCAACCAGGACAATAACTATAGTGACGAGGAGAGGGAGGGGCCCAGCAAACAACCTAACCAGGACATGTGAAGGGACTTCGTGGGAGTGCAGGTCACAGGAACAGAGGGGTGGAGGGCACCACACCAACAAACCAACCCAAGCCTCAGCAGAAGGGGTAGCCCACAAACACCATACAGCAACAGACTAAGATCTCCCAGGGCGCAGGAGGGACGAGACATAGATCGCACAGTCCAGGGGACATTCCTGTTCGAGGGGGCGACCATCAGGGGCACAGGACTCGACACAACAGCGCACACATGCAATAGAGCCAATAGACATATGTGCAGATATAGATGACGAGAAGGGGCCCATCCAGAAGTACAGACAGACACCGGAGGAAAGGGCTGCATACTCACAGATGTCGTTACTAGAAAGGGGAAGGACCAGCCCACAGTATGTACCCTGGAAGCACACAGAAAAGGAAAAGGCACAGGTTGGCAGTGGGTGACGTCAAGGGCTTGCTGGTCTCCATACTGGGCGATGAAGCTGATGGCATCTGGAAGAGGGCGGGGTTCCTGGGGGTAACCACCCAAAATGCAGCACACAATGGGTCACCCTTTGCAACTTGCAGAGCCGCAGTATGTCATGCACTGCAGACACAATGCCTTGATACGTCAGGCCTAGGAGCAATTACGTCATGCACGATGCGTGATGACAGGGATCCCGTTAATTACATCCAAGAGATTCAAGAGCTTTGGCGCCTCGAAACTCAAGAGCCATGGGACAAAACGATAGCAATCTTTTACCATATGTTGATACAAGGATTACCAGTACAGAGGAATTTGAAAAAACTGGTAGGGATGGAGGCAAAGGCATGGGCGGAAATATAGTGCATCATTGCAAGAAAAGGTAAAACAGAAGGCAGCAGAGAGGAAGGCAGACGAAGCAAATTGAGTTCAAAGGAAATTGTCAAAGTACGCTCTAGAAGGAGCGTTAATAACAAGCCCTGGCCCACAGACACAGCTAGTGACTTCTCAACCACAGCATCAGTACCAACCACAGCAGCAATACAGCTCCATGCAACAATATGCACCACCCATGGGAGGAGGATACATGGGGAGGGGCAGTTACCAACAGAATTTCCGAGGGAGGGGAGGTTTTCAAAGGGGGCAGGTGTTTGGACCACTATCGCACCAACACACAGAGGGGTGTCGGGGATACCCACAGCAAATGTCACAGGGACCAGCTGAGGGAGGAGGAGGAGGAGGAGGAGGAGGAGGAGGAGGAGGAGGAGGAGGAGGAGGAGGAGGAGGAGGAGGAGGAGGAGGAGGATTCCCATGGCAAGTGAGGGAGCCACCCCAGTGCTGGACCTGCGAATAGCTAGGACACATTTCCTGTGCATGCTGATAAAGGAGGGTGCAACAAGGGGGGGCAGGGGTACCAGGGAGGGCAGAATGACTACTATACTCCAGTGATGCCACAACAAGGGCGGGCACAGAACACACAGCAACAGATATCGCTGCCCCCCCAGACACATCACCAGCAGGCACCACCCACTACAGCGCCACCACAAATGATTGTACCTCAAATGCCAGCGCCACTGCCCCACCACTTACTGGCAGCACAACAGCTAACACAACTACAGGACAATTCCCCAGAACACATGGACACGATGGCAACGGTATCAGTACGAAGGATGGGAGGAGTTACCATAGTGGGGAACGACCCTTACACGAGGAATGGGTTATCTCTGTTCCCTCAACAGGACAGCCCACAGAAAACTTGCTGTGTCCCATCCTGTTGGTCACACCGATCCTGCGGAGGAACCTCGCATAAGAGTGACGATAGGTGATAGAACTTTTTCCTTTCTTGTTGACACTGGGGCGACTAGGTCATGTATCCAGGAAGGGACATTTGCGTTTTCAGGCGATGACATGAACACTCAAGGATTCTCTGGGGCTCGAGAAGTGGTTCCCTTTATTGATAACATCTCCCTATCTGTAGGAGGTCACAACTTATCTTTACCCTTACTTTACTCCAAGCAAGCACCTGTAAACATATTGGGAAGCGACATAATGAGCAGATAAACATGACCATCTCATTCACAAACAGGGGATAGTATGTTCCACACCCGGAATACACATGCTCACTGTAAGACAAATTGTTCCGGCATATTGTGGAAACACAGTACAGAGGGGGGAAGCCAACTGATCCAGAGCTGTTTCAGTATGGGATAGGCATGGCCATTGCATGTTTGCCAGGAATTGCAGGGAAGGTATGGAGGAGACCAGGTGAGTAGTTATTCAGACCAGAGCCACCATCAGATGAGACAGTTGGATCTATAGACATCAAAGGGGTTGTGGCAAGAGAGGATTGAGTTGCAGTACATGCAGCATATGACCAAGGGAAAGCATGGATGGCAATAATTGTAGTTGCAGAAGAATGCAGACGGACACGTGACAGGTGAAGGGCTCTTTTCAGAAGACAGAGAGGAGGCAGAAATGATGTTGGAAATGAGTGTGTGCTTCTAGTTACACATCACATGCAGAGAGGTTGCACAGAAAATGGCACTGGCAGTGCCGCCGCCATATTTGGAGGAGGATCTGGCCAAGATACCTGACAACCTATGGACCACAAGTCCCTATGATGTGGGGTGCATAAAAAGCATAGGGGGAGTGAAGATAACACTAAAACCTGGTGCAATACTACCACGGGTAAAACAATACCCCCTGAAGAAAGAGGCATATGAGGGCATCTATGAAACAATCAATGCCCTCATTGAAAGAGGCATTGTGGTACCATCAGAATCTCCATGCAACACTGCAGTGTACCCTGTACACAAGGCACAAGGCGAATGGGGGGGAGGGGTGGAGGTCATGGCATTTTATTCAAGATTTATGCCCTCTTAACCACATTGTAGAAGCTGAATATCCTGTAGTAGTTAACCCTGCAACGATCCTATGTGGCATCCCAGCAGAAGCAACCTGCTTTATTGTTATTGACCTAAAAAATGCCTTTTTCACAGTACCATTACACCCAGACTCACACGATTTGACCAGCTTTATGTACCGCAACCAGAAATGGAAACACACTAGGTTGCCTAAGGGTACTGTGAGTCACCATCTATCTTTAACAGAGTGATCCAGATGGACCTAGGAAATGTCCGGGCTGAGAGCACGGTTTTGCAGTATGTAGATGACATACTCATCTGTAGCGAAACAGAGGAGGAATGCAGAAAGGACACATGCTCACAGTACTAGAAGAAAAAGGATACAAGGTAGACCAGGCCAAACTCCAGTACTTTGAAAAAGAAGTGCTATATATTGGGCAGTTAATATCCATAAACGGTAGGCACATTGCCCCAAAGAGAGCTCAGGCAATATAGAACACACCACAACCCAAAACAGAGAGGGAGCTGCAACAATTCCTTGGCTTGTGTATTTACTGCAGAGCTTGAGTTTTTGACTACAGCACTTACACATGTCCACTTCTAACTGCCTTTAGGGAAACCCAAAAGGGAGCAAAACCACTGGGTTGGACAAGAGAAATGACAGAGGCATTCAATTAGCTGAATGAAGCAATATGCACAGCTCCAGTGTTAGGGACCCCAGACTATAAAAAGGAATTTGCCCTGTTTTCACACGCCGACAGTGTAGTTATGAAAGCAGTACTGACCCAAAAAACAAGCATGGGCCATAAGCCAAAAGCTTATTACAGCGGACAACTTGACCCAGTAAAGGACATTTTCCATGCGAACAACACTTGGCTTCGCAGCATTCGCAGTAGAAAGGGCTTCATCAATAACAATGGGTTGTACAACAACCCTCCATGCGATACTGCATAAACCAAAGAGCTCACTGGCAACACAGAGCATCAGGTTACAAGATTATCCTAGCAAAACCAAAATTGAAGATAGTGAGATACAAAATGTAAAACCAGCACTATTCATGGCAGATGTCTACAAACCAGGAGAATGGGCTCATGACTGCACAAAAAACATTTAGTTCTTCACTGACTGTACATTGATGGGTCTTCAACTATCGATCAACGTGATGGGATGAGAACTGGAGCTGCTGTAGTGAGATTGAAGGAAGCTGGGACAAGTGAGGTAGTTGAGAGTGCTCACTTACCTCCTCATTACAAGCAGCCAAATTAGTGGCACTAATATTGGCATTACAAAAATGTGAAGGGAAGAAGGTGACAATTTAGTCAGTGCTTACGTCACCTCAACAGTACATTCAGGACTGGCAAGGTGGCTCAGGAGGGCTGATGGGACTCCAGTACAGCATGCCTTGCTGTTAGAACTAATCGAAATAATAACATACCTACAAGAACTAGCAATGGTGAAGTGCCAAGCACACACCAATGGGGAAGATGCCAACTCGAGTGGTAATGAAGCTGCAGACTATGATGCAAAATGTGCATCATATTTCGGAGAAATGTGTGACTGGAATGAGAGGCAAAAGCAAAAGGGAGGGGTGAGACCGGTGCTATGGAAGGATGGATGCAATCACCTACCAGAAACTCAGATAATGGAGCTGCAGGCAGCTGCACCAAAAGATGAGAAAGAACTTTGGGCAAATAGAGGATGTTCAATGTCTCCTATCGTGGCAAAATAACACAGGAAAAGAGGTCATGCCACTTGTGTTGCTGAAAACAGCACTAACACAATTGCACCATCCCACGCACACAGGAAAAGAGGTCATTGCAGCACACATTGGAGAATCATGGTTCTGTCCCTTCCTAAATGCCCATGTAGTATACTTTATGAGCAACTTTTTGTCATGCCAGCAGTTCACTGCTGGGCACACCCTGAGAGTTGTGAGAGAACTATACCTAGACCTGAGGGCCCGTTTCTGCACCTCCATATTGACTACGTGGACATGGTCCAAGTATGTCAAGGACACAGCTGCATGATTGTGGTGATTTGTCCTTTCTCGAGATGGATAGACTGGACCATGTTCTCATGCCGATGCCCTCCGAGCTGCAACATTTCTGGTCCGGTAAGTATTCCCCAGATGGGGCATTTGTGAGGTCCTGCAGTCTGACAATGGCCCTCACTTCGCCACTGAAATGTTCCAACACATCACTGCCCTGCAAGGAATAAAACACAAATTTGCATGTGCATACCACCTGCAAACAAACGGGATGTGGCAACGCCTCAATGGCCCCTGAAAATGAGCATAGCGAAAACCCAGCAAAGCACCAAGAATAATTGGCTCCACTGCCTATCCTTAACCTCGTTCGAACTGCGCAATAAACCAGGGGTCCGACCACTATTTAAAGCTCCACGAGGTGGTGACAGGACGGTGCATGCACCTCCCGTTGGCTCCACACACAAGGGCACTGTTAGGCAGAAACCTGTGCAGTTCCCTTAGGGACCACTGCAAAAGGCTTAAGACTACAGGTGTTTGGCGGTAAACCCATTTGGTATCAGTCTGTACCACCCAGATTTACCAGGTAGCTGTGGCTGAGCAGTCAGACTTCTCTCAAGATGAGTTAGGCAGTATATAGAGTATACACAATAGGTACAGAGATACAGTAGCACAAGCAAACACTGACCAGAGCTTTGGTGTAAAAGTATATAATTATTTATTTAAAGACACACTTGTAAATTACACTAGCACAAAAAGAGGTAAGTAAATTCAACACACAGTCACTATATATATATATATATATACAACCCTGATTACTTATTAGACAAGTCTTAGTGAGAAACACCACTTATTTTCAGACAGAGGTGAGCGCTTAACCTGAGATGGCACTCTAATAAGTTATAAAAAAAAGGGAGGGAAAAGGCAGAATTATGAAAGCACACAATTTCAATACTTTTAAAAGAACCACAGTGAGGCAGGTTAGGCAAAGTCTACTGGAGAGCAAGGAAGTTCAAATGCCAGGCCCACTCTTAGAGAGAGCAAGCGAAATGTGTCCAGGATCACACAGTGGGGTTATGCCCAAAGAGTCTTTGTAGATAGTTCAAAAAGATGAGATCAAGTCAGGAAAAGTTAGTTAACAGGCGCCAGGCTAACCCAGGTTAGAAAGTCAAGGATTTACTGTCACCCCGAACGATCTGTCGCAAGGGAAGCCAGGCGGGACACAGTACCTGAAGTGGGAAGAACGCTCCAGCGGGGGCAGTTGTTCCTGGCAGCGGGTGCAAGTTGGTGTTTCGTCCAGAGGAAGAGGAGGTCTCGACGTGGAGGAAAGATGAAGGTCATTGCACTGCCAGGGAGGAAACCAGCTTGGAGTTTTTCGGTTACAAGGTACTACCCTTTTCTTCGCGGTAGTGGTAAACCGTGGTATTCCGGTTGCCGGGGTGCTTGGCACAGGCAAGGCGGCCATGAGATGATCCAGGAAGGCGAAAAGACGGGCAAACTGGTTATCCCCACCAGTCAAAGGAAGAAGACTCTCCGGACTGGAGATCTCCTCTGTCGTCGGGAAAAGTGGTGAGACGGTTCAGCAGGGCTCCACCGGTGGGGTCGTCGTTGCAGGTCGGCTCAGCTTCTCCCTCCTCAGATTCTTTAGGTCCTGTGGCGACTTCTGAAGTTCCAGTCCCCAAAGCCCTGCTTTTATGCAGAAAACCCCCATTCATCAGTCCTAGCTGTCACTCAAACATGCTAAGTGGTGAGCCAGGTGGCTCACTACTGGGCCAATCACACCAGAGTGCGACTTGAGTTGCCAAGGCAACTCAGTCCAGGGTGCCTAAACCCCCTCCCACACCCCCTGTGGTACCCAGACAGAGTGGCACCACTTTTGGAGGCTTCTGTGGAGAAGCCCAACAAAAAGTGGAACAAAGGGCTCGACTTGGGTTGGAGTCACAGAAGCGAACACAAACGCCATTTTGGAACCGAGTTTCGGCAAAAAATACCAACCGGTGAATTTATATTAATTTAATAAACCGGCGGTATGTTCGAGGCTATATTAAAAAGTGGTAGCCTCGAACAATTGGAAAATCCCATAGGAATATATTCGCGGTTGAATATGAAAAGTAGTATCCACTGCCACCAGCCAAAACTCAGTCGTGGGGGACTGGACAGTGCCCCCTCGAACAACAGACCCCGGGGCAATCAAATTGCCCCGACCAGTACGCCCACAATATGATGGTCTGTACTGGTTCTGTTCACAATTTAAGACTGGTAAAGCCAATGGTGACTTTACATGCCCTGGGAGACAGTAGTCAGTCCCAGGGTATGGAGTCTATGTTTGGGGGTCGCTACGACACCCCTGGGCTACTGCACGGAGGGTACTGTGTAACCCACATACCAAAAACACATGAAGCCCTATGGGGTAAAGGACCCCATAGCCCATAAAACACATACAAAGTCAAAGGAACACCTCAAATCATGTCTAAGTGTGGGAGAAAAAGAGTCTCACTCTTAGCAGGAGAAAAAAATAAACCCCAAAAATCCAGCAAAGCTGCTGGGGGACTCACTAGGTTTGGGAAATTAGCCTTTACAGAGAATTCTCCCTAACAGGCACTGAGGCACTGAGGGACTGTGAGAATGTAGCTGAAGTACTTGGACAAGAAATGTTTGACTATGTACCTTCACTTATTTGTAGCACCTCTTTTATCTCTCGCTAGATACAGCAGACACAGTGGGGGCCGAAAGACAACACACAAGAAGACATCAACGATCAGGAAGTACACAAAGAGCAACCTGTACAAATTGGGGACTTCTTCCTCCTGAAAAACATTACCAGGCGCTGGAATGAGCCTTGCTTCACTGGCCCCCACCTTGTTCAGGCAGTCACCGAACAAGCAGTAAACCTTCAAGGCAAGACACTCTGGGATCATTTGCAGGACGTCAAGCCCTACAAAGCATCGGCCTCACCCCCAACACGCGACTGCTGAAATCGTCAGGGCCAACGCTGCATCAACCAACGATCAAGGGGGAAGCTGAAACGTCTCAAACACAAACTACTGGACTACTGGCCACCCCATGGTCAGGCGCTCCCAAGCCCCTGAAATTCCCACAGCAACATTGGTGCAAATTTACCAATGAGGAACATTGCCCCTGTCCCTAAGATATTTAGTAATTGAAATTTGAAAGTTAGCCTGCCCAAACTCCCTCCAATGAAATGGAACAATTCTGACAATCGCATTGCAGTAATGCAAGTTAACATGCCCATTGCACACACGTACTTCGTACTACCGACTACAGCAGTAACACTATTTTAACATTTCTCCTTACTTGCACATGCAGGGTTCTGCAACTGTTGATGTACAGTGGTAGGAAAGTGTTATGAAAATTCCTTGATGTTGCCTCCTGTTGACCGCCCTGAAGCTTTCTAGAAACCAATTTGTCAATGATATAAGACGACCCAGGCATTTTAGAGCAAAATCACCTGACATTTACTTCCTAGTATTTATAGAATACCTGGCCCAGGCATGCCCACAACTTGAACAAAGTACATACCCTGTCCTGCCCACATTCCAACACCCATCCATACAGAAGATTTGGGAAGAGATATTTGCATGGGCACTTAGTGCTTATTTAGTTGCGCAGAGCTTGAACGTGCTCACAAATACTAACATAACGCTTTTTATCGAGATTTCCAGATGGCAAACTTTATCATCTCATCAGCTGCTCAATAGCAGCGTAAGTAATTAGGCCAAATGTACTAAACACTGTTATGTCTGTTGTGTGGTTACTGCTATCTACTGGACTCTTAGCCACTGCCCTCTGGCAGCTATATCTTGCTTTGCATGTTGCTGCTGTATCCCACACTAACACTTCCCAAACCCAGCTGCACGGATTACTGTGTCAGGTGGTACAGAAGACACTGCTGATAAGGTAAGAAGAGGTATGCGCAGTGTTAGCACAGACATAAAGGGAGTTTACACGTATCTGACAAACACTGCACACGTAACAAACAACATGTTGTATAAGCACATGTCCAAAATTGGTAGGAGCACAATCGGGGAGAGCTGCTATGTCTGCTGATTGATCCCTTATGCCATGAGTGATTCCAGAACCTTCATAGAAACAGAAATACCCACAGCAACAGCACACTGCCTGATGAATTTAGTAATGTTCCAAACACGAGGAAGATTCCAAGGGAGAACAGCCACCTTGAGATGGATGTGCAAGACAACCTTCCCATATGAGGACAATTACATTAAGACGTTATCTCTGATGGACAATAACTGGCAACTCGCTGAGGGGCTGCAGTACATAACAGAAGGACCTGAGAAAGGAGAAACACAGACAATAACATTGCAATACCATGCAAGTGGAGAGTGAGAGAAATGGGGGGAGAGCCGGGGTGCTGGGAAAGACCACAAATATTGATCTATGGACAAGTATACACAGATGATGGCTGGGTAGATGGAGTGGTAGGAAGCAAATCAGTAGAATTGGCAAAAGCAGCAGTGAACAAGGTGCAAGAAGAAAATGATAAGTGCCTCAAGGAGTGGGACAAGAGCGCAAAACTAGTTACATGGGTGGACAACGAAGCTGGACCTATGCAGATAGTTCCCCTTACCACACTAGCACTGTGTTACCAACACAATGGTGAAGAAGAAGTAAGAGAAAATGTTGGGTGCAAGAGAATAGAAACGATACCAGAGATGGGGGCAGGAACAATTGTACTAATGGACCATTATTGGACTTGTGGAACCAAGGCACATGACAAGCTTCCACCAAACTGGGGAGGAGTGTGCTCCTTAGCACACGCCAACATGCCCTCTCTAGTATTACCAAGGAAGGACCTTCAGCTCGACGACTTCCCAAAAATGCAGCTCAACAAAAGGAAGAAAAGAACGCTCAACACTTCCGTAACTGTCCAACCAAAAAGTGCCGACCAGCACAAAGCACTCAGCAGGGTGAAGAGGGAGGGCAACTGCTTATGGGGAAGATCAGAGGCAGCACTGGACGAAGTACCAGCTTCTCACAGATTGTTCAGCAGGACACAGATGTTCTTTGCATCACTATTTCCTGGAGTACAGGTGTATGCAAATGCCAAATGGTTACAAATCAATAGATGGGAGCCGATGGTCACCATAAACTCGACGGTAAACGGATTCTACATAATAAAAGAAGAGCTCAGAGCGATAAGGTTAGTGGTGCTCGAAAGTAGATACGTTCTAGAACTCCTCACAGTTATGGAAGGTGATGTTTGTGCAAAAAGAGGGAGTTCCTCTTGCACATTCATACCTGCCAACTATGAAGATAATGGAACACTGTCAGAAGCAGTTGCCCAGTTGGCTCACATGCATGCAAAAATGGAAGAAGAAGCGAGGGGGATGGGAAAAGACAAGAGCTGCTTTGCCTATCTCTGATCATAGATGCCTTCCTGGCTGGCTGACGGCCAGAAAGTACTGGCTGGAGGACTGATACTGGGAGCAGCATTGTTGTGTGGAATAAAGATATGCATTGCAAGATGCCAGAAAACAGCAGAAGAGGTAGTTGAAATGCAGCTACTAATGGAGTTGGAGAAGGGAGAGGCAATTGATGACATCATAAAGGAAAGAGAAAGACTAAGACAGGATAGCAGAATCTGACACATTCCCACCAGGAATGAAGATAGAAAACCCACGTAACCCAAACAAGTACATAGGGAATGGGGTGTACTGCGAACCCGAGGGTGGATGCGTCTACATGTACTGGTCATTTGAAGATCATATCAACTACTATAGACACCTGGCCGGGATAATGAAGGTGTGGCGTTTGATAGACTTTGGAAGAAACAATGGTGGTGTGGTCGACAAGTCTACCAAAGGGGGCACTGAAGATGGAAGATCAGAATATGCCTTCCGTCCCGAAAAACCCCCCAACCAGAAGAAGCACCAAAGGCGATATGGCTGCCGATCATATGTGCTAACATCAATTCCCACTGCACCTACAATGGACAACTACCACGAAAGATACCCTCTCAGCAGGCCCTACAACCCTGCAGTAGTACAAACTCTACCCAGAGTGGACGAAGACACAGAAGAAGGAGCTGGAAACTGCTACATGGACAGAATTCACTAAAACACCAAGAAGCCATGCCTCAAGTCGTTGGAGACATCACAATGACATAGCTACATTAGACATGAAGCACACGTGCCATCCACACAGTCGGGATACTCACACATCCAACTACATTAAGAATACAGGTATACAGTTCTATGAGTTAAAGGACAGTGACATATACATACTGTCTGCACGTTTATTATTTTGCCATTAGGCTTGCCACAGCAACGCAAGAAGCAAAGAAGAGCTTGTGTAAAGGCTTGCAGATGCTTACATGCAAATAACCGCACAGTATGGCAGGAGCACTTGAGGGACCTGACAGCCATGACGCACTAACCTATGGACACTATGGAAGACGCATACAGTAGAAGCCAGACCATGGCGTAGGAAAATATAGTTGGCCACGATCGTCTTAGAGAAACCTCAAGCCTCACAGACTGCTGTGCAAACAGAACCACTGTGGCGGGAACGAAGCCACTGCCAATGTTGCAAATGACATTCCTCACCCTGAACCAAAGTCACACCGGCTGCAGGAGAGGCATGCTCTCCAACAAACACATAATAATTCAGAGCTCCTGTGCTCACAAACGTGGTCTCCAAACACGTGATCCGGCGTAGCTGACGAGGAGCCAAGAATTGGTGGCTGAGAAGAGCCCACCATCTCACGGATCATACAATGGTCGCAACAAAGTCGCTATACTTAAGCTACAGTTCTGTGTTGGGGCAACGGAGCGCTCTCATGTCCGTTATAGTTCGCACACAGTTATGCTGCAGACACATTGTTGCACATCACCAACACATAACTGAACATGCACCATGAACAGGTGTCTAGCGGGCTGGGAACTAAGGTTGTACCAGGTGGGTGCCCGTGGCTCAGCCAATTTTAAATCATGGCCCCAGGGGTGGGTAGAAAGGGTGACTGACCAATCACAGGGTCCACATACTGTAACAAATAGTATCAGTTTTCAGGGATGGTCCAAGCCTAACACCTGACGTTGCCCTGTTAAATAACACAACAGCTATATAGGCTCCTATATAGGAACTACCACTCAGCAACCTATCCGGAGTAGGGTTAGATTTTGGAGAAGGCCTAGAATGTGATGCAAATTATGATGTCATACGTCATCAAAACTGGCCTGCGAGCCTGAGTAAGACGAGATGTGCCTAGACTCTCCTCCTCACATGTAATCCCTGTTGTTTTGTTGGCTGTAAGAAACATCAGCTGCACCTTGCTACTTGTGTGGAACTTGTGTTCTTTTGGGCAGACAACGGAGTTAGGCCTTCGCGGACTACTAGCACGGCTCGGCCTGCTTGTCACCCCCCCCCCCGCAACTCCCTGATGGATTTGCTCCAAAGCCTCTCTTTTCTTGCCCAATGTGCTCAATTGTACCAATCCTCTGATCCTGAAATGCACATCTCTGTGCTGTCCCAACAAGTTGTTGCTCTACCAGAGGCAATGCATGCTTTACATTGCTTGGTCCAACGTTTTGGAACAACCACCCTCTTTCTCTTCACAACTTGAATTCCATAGCCTCCTTTCTAAAACATCTTAAAACCTTACTTTTCTCCTGCCTCAAATTCTTCAGCCGGATACACAGTATAGGACTCACATCAGTATTCCCATGAGAGCGTAATATTCAAGCCACCTGTGCATGCTATATTTTTTATATGTTGTGATGTAATCTTAAGAACCCAAGCATAGAATGTTTAAGTGCAAAGCTGCAGGAGGATTCTGGAAAAAGCAGTTGAGAATAGGAGCCTGATTGTTGAGGATGTGCTGGAGGTCTCTACGAAGAATCTTAAAAAATACACCAGAATACCTTACCTGATGTGTCCTGTGGTATTTACATCAATGGCGACGAGGATGGGATTGTTGTGACCCCCAGTCAGCTGTGTATGTTCTCCACTGAGAGCTGCGTTCTCCTGAGGACTGCATGCTACTCTGGGGCAGTGCACTGTCTGTTCCAATCCTTGGTGGCTGCCCGTGTGTGCTCCTCTTGCCTTGGCTGCATAAAACGGCTTTTTCAGTGTTTGGGACCCGCCTTCTCCTCGTGGATCTGTTCCGGTTGGGAATGCGTGAACTGCTGTGAGGAGAATGGTCCTGTGTGTGCCATAAGAAGGGCATTTGGGTTGGGAATAACCCACATTGAGGACGGAGGGCTGGACCATAATAGTTTTTATTGTGTGAGTGAGCGCAAGGAAAAAAACCTAACAACGTTGGGCTACACTTGGCCATCCTGGTTGCTGTAGCAACCATAAACAGTTGTGCTGAGAGTGCTGAGGAAAGGACGTCTGAATGTGCCGTTATCTGTGGCCATCTTGGTTGCCGTAGCAATGATAAACAAGTGAGCTGGTAACATGGAGGAAGGAGCTTCTTCGTCGCAGTGAATCCAGCTGCCAACATTTTCTTTTTCTGATTCTATGCTGCATCTTGGGATGTGAAGGTTGTTACTGGCTGGCCACAAACGCCAGCTGTACTAATCTGCAAGTTTTACATTGGGTGTCTGACAGACCTGGTTGCACGGGAGTGTGTGCCAGGGTAAATTGTCTTTGATGTTTGGTACCCCAATATTGGAATTATGGCTACATCACCTGGCCCTGTTAATGTGGAAAAACGGCTTCCTCCACTATATTCGGGCTGCTTGTGGCCCGTCCTATTACAATGATAGGAAAGTGTCATTACCGATGCACTTTTTGGGCCAGGAGGGTCAACGTATATTTGAGACTCTTCCTGAATTGGACACTGTGAGTAGTAGTGCTGTCGCAAATGAGTTGGACATGGCTTTGCGTAATTGGATATGCATTTTAATCCTAAAACGAACACTATCCTACAGTGGTACAATTTTGTGGCCCGCATTCAGGAGAGTGGGGAGTCTGTAGTGGATTATGTTAAATCTTTACGCCACCTTGCGCTGATGTGTACATTTGGAAATGTATTGGATGAGCATATTTGTGATTAGTTCATGATCCACTGTAGAAATAACAGAATAAGGGAAGAACTTTGGCTAAAGGATGAACCAGGCCTGGACGAGGCATTGGAAATTGCCAAGCGAGTCAAGCACTCGATGGCCTGTGTGGCAAAACTGAGAGCAAAGCAGATGAAGCCGGAAGTGTTGAAGATTTATGATGGCAAGCAGAAAAAATGGCTGTAAGGTTTCCCATTAGTTTTAAAGCCAGGAAGGGTCCTTTGCAGTTTAGAGAAGGAGTAAGGTGCACAGTAGGGAGTTGCGTCATACAGATTCATAATTGCTGTTTTGTTTTATTTATTGAAAGTAAAAATCAAAGTTTCCTTAACCCTAACACTACAGGAGTCATCCCTGTTAAAGATGGAGGAAGTAGTTCTTAGTATTGATTAGTCCCTTGGCTTCTGTGAGGTAGTTTGGAATCTCTCCTACAATTCTAAACTGCCTTTCATTCAGAGACTTGGTAAAGAAGGTCACCGTTTTTCAAAGCTCCAGAAAAATATCTCAAGGAAATTCTTGAAGGGTAAAAGACAAGACATTCAAGAAAAGGTCAAGCTGAAGAAATACCAAGTAACTGAAGATGTACTGACTACTGCAGCAACTGGAAGCTAAGTGCAGCTTTATTTGCCTTTTAAAAAGAAAAGAGTGTGTTTATTACTTTCTTGTATATATGTTAGGTTGCAACCAATGCCTGAAACAGTTGCCTTATAGAATTTTCGTTTTTGTGACTAACTGGGAGCATGTAATACTAACTGCGCATGTAATACTAACTTTGCGAGCGCGAGGCGGAAATCCATTTAATAATTAATATAATAACCTACTGCATTGCACCTATTATTGCAGTGCGCACGCTCTAGCTGCCTCCTTCGCAGTCAGCCTCAGCTAAGATTGTGCATTCAACACACTTTAGAGGAAAGCCCCCATTGTTCCATAATTGCGTGCGCACGCACGACTCTCTTCAATGTAAACTCTGTTGGGACAGTGCATCGGGTGAAGTTTCTCCTCACGAGTTACTGCGATCTCCTGGCACAAGTTCTGAGAGTGGCACAGTGTGTTAGGAAGATCAGCTTGGCACCTTAGGAGAGCGCAAGGCAATCATTTGAGACAGCAGAAACGACAGAAATAAGTAAGCAATTCCCAGAGTTGAATACAGTTAAGATATTTTAAAAAGTTCAAAGAAGTCTAGGGTTTCTTCTAAGTTAGTCAGGATAAGAAGTTGGGAATTTGAATATTCAAGGCGTTGTGGCAGAAGCGAGACTTTGGTTATAACAGAACTTGGTTAAAAAGGAATACACATTTAAAGCACATGTGAAGATCAGAGAAAAGGATCACAGAATCTTGAGTGGAAATAAAGCAGTGTCAGTCTGGCTTTGACCCTTTGTTGAGGAAAGACATTCAGTACAGAAGATTTCCTACAGCCTTTCAGCAGAAAGCAGAGGCTATCAGGTACAATAAGGTTGCTTCGGTGGGGGTATTCTCAGAAGTGTTGAGAAATCAATGGCAGGTTAAAGTTAATTATTCTGTATATTTTTCTACATGTCAGAGAGTCGTCAAAGCCAGTTCCAAAATTCAATGGCGGCAACAGGACCTGGTTTGTTATTTTATCCACTTCTCCTTTCCCCTTATGGTTGTCAGCCCTGCAATTCTTTGATTTGAGTATTGCAGAGTGGGAGGGTCTGTGGGGCCATCGTCAGCTCCTGCAGGACGTAAGAACTGGGACCTTACAGAATGAAAGGCCCACGCTCTTAATACTGCCTGGGAGAGGATGGAGCCAGAGACTGAGTTGACTTTGAATTCCCTGGGAAGGATGTTGAAGGAAATAAGGGATGAGATAACGGCAGTGAAAAACTTTCCTTGGGGGCTAAGATGAAGGAGTTGAGTGTTAGAGTGCATGGACCGGTTGAGGCTGAAGGGCCAGCGTTTTTGAGAAGGGGATCTAGACGAAGAACCACCAGTTTTGCACCCAGAGCCCAGTAGTAGATATGTGAAAAAGGATCCAGTAGAGGGCAGTAGAGTACATTTGACACGAGGCATTTCATTAGTAACTACGATTTGGTGTAGATTCACGAAAATGTAAGTCCTTTCTGATGCAGTGTGAGCTACATTTTATGAGTCGTCCGGAATCATTTCCCTCTGAAACTTCAAGAGTAGATTTTCTAATTTCCTACTGAGTAGGTGAGGCAGCGGCTTGGTCTATACCGCTATTGAGTAGAGGATCGATGGAGTTGCATGAATGGGCTCAGTTCAAAGTAGAGTTGAGTAAAATGTTTCACTGATGCACCTTATCCCAGGTTGTAGACAGAGAATTGCTAGAATTGAGACAGGGTCGTAGAGAGTTAGTGTCATACATTACACAATTTAGGGCCTTGGTCTTGGAAAATGGTTGGCCTGAGGAAAAGAGTGTCTCATTTTTACAGGGGTTTATGGGAGGAGCTAAAGGATGCCTTGTGGATACACCTATGCTAGGTTGTCAGAAAGAATATCAGAGATGAGAATGGTAATCCCCGGTAGTAGGACTTGGGTAGGAAGTGAGCGACAAAAGACAGAATCAGTCCGGAGCAAGGTTAAGAGTTCTGGGAGAGAGGGTCAGTTTAGACCGCCTCTGACTAAGGAGGAGAAGGAGAGGAGGCGCAAGGAGAATCTCCGTTTATATTGTGGAGATGGAACACACTTCGTGGGAAGATGCCCGCATGCTCCAAGATGTTTTGGCTCAGCACCTGGACAGGGACAGCTGGTGGCAAACACAATTAAAACTTGGAGGAGGAGAAAGCAAAGGTCTGCGAGGGAAGTACCAAGGAGGTGATGAATGCCTATGCTTTTGATGGGCTAGCGAATCTCATTTTGCTGCATCTTCAGTTTGTCCTGGACGGAAGGCCGTGTTCCCAAAGTGCAAGAAGCGGGGGCATCTTGCTAGCTATTGCAAGAATGTTCAAAGGAAAGTGTTGTATATAACTGAGGCGCAACAGGTGTCATCTGATGAGGATGCTGACTGCCATGTTGAGACTATCACTGTAAATGCAATACATGGCGTGGATGTGGAGGAGTGTGAGAGTCTGCATGCCTTGGTCCAAGTGAATGGAAAACTGGTGTCAATGATGGCAGATACTGAGGCAAAGATTTCTTTAATGTATAGAAATGCATACAAACAAGTTATGGGGGATAAAGTAAGTTCTTGTGCCCTGATGTAAACCCGGGTGGATACAACCTTGATACAATCAAATTGTTAAAGTACTTTAATGCCATATTTGATTTTAAGGGTAGGATTGCTCAAGGAAAGGTATATGTGACAAAGAAAGGAGTTGCATTGTTAGGGTGGCATGAGCAAAAGAAGTTTGGTATGAGATTGGACCCAATGTAGCAGAGCACAAGTTATGCAGGTGAAAGGATCTGTTTGTGACGCTATAGGAAAGTGTTCAAAGATGGTGTGGGGAAAGTCAAAGGTATGGAACACAAAATAATTTTGAGAAAAGGATGTACACCTGTGGCGGCCAAGTTGCAGCCAGCCCCTTTAGCATTGAGGGAAGGTGTGAAAAGGAGATAGAATAATTGCATACTATAGGTGTGATTGAGAGCTGGTGGTGTGCAGTGGATTTCTCCATTGGTGGTGGTGGTGAAGAAGTCATCAGGCGAGCTTCGTTGTGTGTGGATTTGCGATAATTAAAAAGACACCCCTTACCTAATATTAATGAGATACTGGATATGACTTGCGATGGAAGAGGTTCCTCGAAACTGGATATGGCCTCAGCGTATCACCAGTTAGAGCTGGAGAGTAGAAAATGTACAGCATTCATAACACATGAAGGGATTTTCCAGGTTAGGAGGATGCCTTTTGGCCTGGTATCAGCTTCATCAGTATTCCCAAAAATGACAGGATTTTAAGGAGATGAATGGAGTATTCTGCTTCCAAGATGATGTTTTGATATGTGGGAGAAATGAAATGGAAGATGATGCACTACTTGAGCGATTTCTAGAGATATTGCAAAGGAAGGGCATTGCGTTGAGAAAAGAGAAGTGTATGCCAGGAAAGGAGAAGGGGGAATATTTAGGCCATGAGATCTCAGGGTCAAGTGTGAGACCAAAGAATGAAATGGTGGATGCGATAAAGAAGGTGGAAATAAAATGGTAGATGCGATAAAGAAGGTGCGAGTACCTAAGTTTAAAGGGGAAACTTTTTAATATTTTTAGGTATGGTTGAGTTTTTCGTAAAAAAGTCTGTGTATGATTTTGTCGATAAGGTAAAAGAAATGAGGATGCTACTTAAAAGGGGAGAGGAATTTGTTTGGAATGTGGTGTGTGATAAGGAACTTGTGAAGATAAAGGAGGCAATTGACATGGCAAGAGCGTTAAAAGGTTTTGACACAAGGAGGAAAAGTGTTATTAACGTTGATGCGAGCGATAATGGGATTGGGGTTGTTATGATGTAAATTAATGAGGTGGGCGGTGAAGAAATGGTGGCACATGCCTTCAGTGTTAAGAGGACCTGAGAAAAACTATTCAGTAGTGGAGAAGGAGGCCTGTCATTAGACAGTTGAGAAATGTTCACAGTTTGTGTGGAGTGTGAAATTAGTTATAAGTCTCTAAAGAATATTTTTGAATCAAAGGGTTTGAGTAAAGTGTCACACTGAGTGATTAGTCGGGCCACCAGGATGCAAAGTCATACGCTTTCAATGGAAGTTATTTCTGGTCGCGCAAATGTGTTGACTGATCATTTGCCAGGTCAAAAAGAAGAGGAAGGATTTGAAGACATTTTTATATGGTTTTTGTTAATCATGATGGAATTGTAGGGAGAGTGGAATGGCTGGAGGTGGTGACTAACGAAGTAATGGTCCGTGTTATGAAATATGTGGAGACAGTTTGGCCTGGCAAGAGGAGTTTGACACAAGATGAAAGCCTTTTGGGAGGTTTGTGAGGACTTGTGTTTGGTGGGTGGATTGTTGCATCATTGGGAGTGGGTGGCTGTTCCCGATAAGGTTGTTGATCTGGTGCATGAGGGCCATATTGGTGTGTCTTGTACCAAAGGTATTTTAAGGAGTGAGTATTGGTGGTCTGAGTTGGATGGGGATGGGGATGTGGAGAGGAGACTGAAGGACAAATGGGTAAAGGGAAGTGTACCGGTGTGCAGCCCCTGGTGAAAACAGAGATGCCTCGGAAGGTATGGGAGGATTTAGCAATGGATGTGCTAGGGCCAGTTGAAATGGGAGGAGGATGTGTAAAGGTTATTATTTTTTTCTTTTATTGTATTTGGTTAACTTAACCTTATACAATCATACAAAATTATTTCATTTCAAGTAAGTCCATAGAAAAAATAATTCCACCAAAAAAAGGAAAAACTGTTAATTAAGCTAATAACCTAAATAAAGTTTAAAACCTATATAAAAATAAATCTCATCATTTCAACAATCAATTCCAAACTAAAAGACCCTTGCCTACATTTCCTTCAGAAGTCCATTCTCTTCCATAATGAACTTGAAACCCAATGCAAAATCCATCCTTTCCTGTTTTTCCCCTCTCCCTCCTGTACCCACCCTCCTGACAGGATGGGCTAGGTGAGACTATCCCTTATATTGCTATCAGGAGCCCACACTTTAGTGTTTACAACACTATATTACACCTTTCAAGCATTTGGATCACAGCTATTGTCCTCCGCTGTGAGTGACCATTAATCAGATTTTCCCAAAATGATTCTTGCATGTAATGTGTTGATTCTAAGATGAATTTGCTGAAGAAAATTCGTCTTGCCTGCACAGTGCCCTCACAGGCCATCAAGAGATGTTTAATAGTCTGGGCTTCTGGATGTTTACAGATTTGGCACAATTTTATGGCAGATTCCCCCAGCCCTCTCTTTGCCAGTACTTCACCTGTGTGGATGACATTCAACCTTAATCTCAGGAATTTATTCCCGATTCTCCAATCCGGAAACTTTGTCAGATAATTACTCAGAAAACCCAGTTTATGATCAACCTTTTGTAGGGGATTAGAGGGGATAAGACCCCGATCGTATATCTTTTAATGTTTGGATCCAAAGGTTATTATTGTTTTACAGGATTTGTTGTCCAGGTGGACAGAATATAAAGTTGTTAGAGAAGCTACAGGTGAAACTGTGGTGGAATCTGTGCAAGAGGTTTTTGCAAGGGAAGGTTTGCCCAAACGTATAGATAATGAGACACAGGTTGTATATTTTCAGGCATATATAAAGAGGTCTGGTATACTAAATGATAAGACAGCGCTGTATCATCCGGAAAGTACAAATAGATGCATTATCCACCTTCTCCAAATTCCGCACCTCCCTCAAATCTCTCCTTCTGCACTCTCCTCCTTGAACCCCCTTCCTGCCTCCCCTCCATCCTTTATCTTTCCCCTTGATTATCTCCCTGCCCTCCCCTACCTCCCCACTCTCGCCTTTTCCCTTTCCATCCTCCTACTCCTCCTCACCCTTCCCCCTCCCACCCAGTCCTACTCCACTACTCTCCCTATGTTGAGGCATTGCGAGGGAAGTTGGACAAGAAGAAGGATGAATGGATTGTGAAGGAGAATGAAAAGAGAAGAGGAAGGAAGGTGGAGGTGCAGTGTGGTGACTGGGTGAGGATCAAGAAAGGTGTAGTAAGGAAGAAAGGAGAACCGCTGTATTCTAAGCCCGTACAGGTGGAGAGAGTGTTTGATGGTGCGGTAAAGGGGGGACAGGTGTGGAATATGAATCTGGTTGTGAGGAGGGTGTGCTGTAATTAGGGAAAGAAGATATGTTGCGATGTAATCTTCAGAAACAAAGCATAGAATGTTTAAGTGCAAAGCTGTAGGAGGGCTCTGCAGAGAGCAGTTGAGAATAGGAGCCTGAGAGTGGAGGATGTGCTGAGGGTCACTACGAAGAATCTTAATAAATACACCAGAAGCCCATACCCGATGTGTCCTGTGGTCTGAATGTGGTGTTTGTTGTTTTATTTGTTTATGTAATAAACAATGTATTTTAAGAAAGAAAGGTATAAAAAATGGGAAGGGACATAAGGGGAAGATTGGACTGATGAAAGAGAAAAATGCATGAAGGGAAGGAAAGACCAAATAAAAGCAGGAAAAGGAACGAAGGACTAAAAAAAGCCAATGATTAGAGGGTCAAAATATTGTAAAGTAGCAGACTACTCATGAATTAGGATGGGGTCCCATGCCAGCCTATTCCTGTCCATGTCTTACCATCTAACACTATTCAGTCAACCCCCAAACACATAACTAGAGTTGTGAGAAGTAGAATTTCGAAGGACAATAGTTGCTATCACCTCCTGGTGACAGTGTCCTACTCCAGTGCTGACTTCCACTGGATTAATCTGCGGCTCTCCCTTATGGACGAAACAACCGACGCCCTTACCTCCCAAACGCAGACTCCTGTGTCACTACCACATGCTACTTTACATGGTCTCTTTGGTACTTTTAGCCTGCATGAATCAACACCTCAAGATTTGCATCTGCCCTACTAACAACCTGTCCACACCCTCCCCTTTTTCTTTCTTATAGGGCCACGCAAGAAGCATCTAGGTTGGTACAGTATTGCATTTCGGAGCTGAAAAATGTGTCCTATAATTTAGTTAATTATTGATTTTTTTGCAATAGCAGCTGTTGCCTTGGAGTTTCAGTGATCAGTCGGGTGTATTGTGGTTACTTTGCAACATGCCCACCTAAGGCCCCTTCAAAAGGCCTCCTAGTGGCATTTACTAGAAACACTCCTGAAGGGCCTTTTTTCTAGAAATTCCTTGGAGTGGCAAGTAGGCATTGACCAGCAAACTGCTTCATGCTTCTCCGGAGGGGATCCCGATGACAACAAAAAGTTCTATATGGTATCTCCGAGCAAATGTACTTCTTTTGTCTACAGATACAACTCCTTGTTTGATTCAGTAAGGGTTCATACTTTAATCTTCTAGCAACTGATTTGCATGTATTAGGCCATTCATTTTGGAACCTCTTTCTGCATGCACTAAATGGCATTTAAAAATAAAATATGTTTTCACCAGCTGAAGGACAATCCACATGAGAAAATGAGGAAATCCACACATCGCATGGCTGCACCACAGTGTTGATTAATGATCACCAATCTAGCCCCTTTGCCCATGTGAAACACTTAGAATTGTCACAGAGATTGCCTATGTTGTATTAACTTTTTACATATATTGCTGGCCAAAGTGTTTTACTCTAATATGCATGCTTTTCAAGTTCAGTTTCATAAATCGAGACATTTCACAAACTACACACTCATGGAATACAGTTTCAAAAGTACAACACATTTATAAAAAAAAATATATCTGACAAATTATTATGAAAGTACTTGAATAAAGACAAAGATCTTGTGAGCTGTACTAGCACCTCCCTCTCGGACGGTTTGATTATTTTTTTAGGTTGACTGCCATCGTCTTTTGTAGAGAATATCCAACTCAAAATGATTTTGGTACATGGCAATACCGGTTATCTTCATGTACAACAAACATTAGGTTTAAGATAATGGCATGTGGCAGTACATATTACAGATTGCCACATGTCATTATCTTAAACTCAATGGCCCTCATTAGGACCTTGGCCGAGGACCATGGTGCTATTTGCACCATGGTCCATGGCGCAAAGCTGCCAACTCCGCCAAGGTGCTTGGCGGACTTACCGCCCCATGCCGACATTGGCGGGGCGGTAAGTCCCCAATCCCCATTTTACCCTTCCCCATTCCCATTCTTGCCCCATAGGGTATAATGGGAGTGGGGAAGGCGTTAATTACGCCACCGTAAATTACGGTGGCGTAATTAACATCAAGATCCCGTAGCGCCATGGATTTCTCCGCCTGCAAAAAGCAGGCGTAAAAATCATCCATGGCGCTACGGGAACTCGTAGTCTGGCGGAGAGGTACGCCATGCACTACGCCGGCGTAAAACCCTCTCCGCCAGGGTCCTAATGAGGGCCAATGTTTGTTACACATCAAGATAACCTGTATTGCCATGTAGCGAAATCATTTTGAGTTGGATATTCTCTACAAAAGACAATGGCCCTCATAAGTTTCCCGGAATTTGGGCGGGACACCGGGAAACTGACCTACTGTTATCGGTACCTGATATTCTGGGATATTCCAGGTTCTGGCAACGGTGGTCATTCCCCATTCCATGCAGTTCCATAAGATTGTTTTTGATGATGGTGGCTTGATTTACTTCCACCTCTTGGCTGACGGTAAATCGGGTAACCCCCACCGCCAAACTTGTACTTTGCTAGTTCAGGAAAAGTGCAGATCATGGAAATGCTGCCACTTTTACCAGCATTTTTCCTGGACCGGCAAACTTATAATGACCCCCCAATGTGACGCCGAAGTAATGTGAAATGTCCAGACTGACTGCTGTCTTTATAAAGGGAACTATTACTGAGGGAAACTTGATTTATAGTCCTTAGACTGCAAGCAATATGTTAGTGGATGTTATATAGGCACACACATGGTCCAGTAAGGTAATTCACTTACCACTTTGATGTCGGTCTGAATGTGTGTATTGAACTTCTTGGATAGGGTTCCAGTGTTTGACCAGTGAGGAGGCAGGAAGCTGGTGGCTGGCAGGTGAATGGAGTGGGAGCTGGGCAGTTCTTTCCAGCAAGGAGAGAATAGGGAATATAAAGTAGGATGAAGAGAGCAACCAGGGTGGGGAAAAAGTGAGCCTGAAGAGGGTGTTCGGAAAAGGATAAAAGAATCGGAAAATGTTTAAACAGTGTTGATCAAACTATGAGTGAGCATGGCAAGGGTGGCTGGTGGACCACGTGCACTCAGGATTCACATGGTGCCTCTCAGCTAACCTAATCCATGGTAATGTGCTGATTGTAGAATTAGTGGTGGTGTTCCTGTGAAAAGGTGCAGCATGACAAGTTCGGACTGGTGTTGCTGATTTTGCAGGCTAGTAGGCAGAGGCAATCACATATCGGATTTCTTGCATTGCACAAGATGCAGCCACTTCTGCTGGTGTTTTCCGGGGCACTTCAAGGAGAGGTTCTCTTGTGATATGTTCAGCAGAGTTGTGCCACTGGATACTCTAGCCTTGCTTACTGATGTTACATCCTGGTCAGGGCTCTTTGGCACATTCTAATAGGCTTCAATGGTACCTTCCTCTGAAAGCTGCTACCAAGAACACTCTGATATAGACTCCTTTCGAACAGAATGACAGAGGATCCCTCGCAAAGGGCTTTTTTATAGCCCACATAAAATAGTGTCACTCACTCGTCCTGGCAGAGGTTTCCAATGTTAAGTCCTGGAAGATGCTTCCTTCATATAATTAGCCAGAAACTGATTATACAAATGATCTCCTGTAATGAACGTTTGGTATTTGTAGACAGGTGACAGCTGCAATGACGTTAGTTGTACATGGTCATACGTAGCCACTGTGGAAGAACAACAAAAACAGGATTATTATTTATTGTGTGACACACTGCTTTTAAGTATTCTTGATTAAAACAATGAATTTGACAAGTGTGCTTGGGAGAAATAGTCATTGTGGATTTGATAGCACACCATGTGGTATGCACACGCAAGAATATCCAAAAGATATTTCTAGCATCTCAAGAGTTACTGGACCCCCCATGGCATGGATCTGCAACCTCCGGATTGCCATATGTTTTTGACTGCTTCTCTCATGATCCATCACCCTTGGCTAGGACTGGTGGTATATGTAATCCAAAGCATCTGGCTACTTAAAGGATGCAGACCCCTGCCATATTGTGAGGGCAGAACAGCATTATACTAAAGTGACGGCTTGGGAGATGTATCCATTGGAGTCATATGGTGTGCCATGCATTTGAGCACAGAAGAGGATTTCCAAAAGTGAACTGGTTTCATTACAAAGGCAGAGTGACCCTAATAAAAAGGAACAGTTCCCCTGTGTTAAGGACGGGTGCATGCTATAAGGTTGGCCCTAATTACAGGGTTAACCCCAATTATACGGGTACCCCTAATCATGCTGACACCAGAGTACATGCACCCCTCAAGGGAAGTAAGGCCAAGAGTATATCTTGCTGAACGGCCCTCTTCCGTTTCTGTCTCCTCCAAAATAGTGCCAGGCAGAAGCTTATATACTCTTATATACTCTTAGCTTGGTCACTGGATATGAGCATGGCTCCATAATAAACGGTTACCCATAGATCCCATTGGACGATCTGCACCCACATGGTGTTAGCAGCTGCTTGTACCTCAGGAGCCAAAAAGATGAAAAGAAAGTCTCTGCTGAGCTTAAAAGTCCATACTCATCAGGTATTCCTCTGAGCAGTGCGGAAGAGTCTTTGGAGACATAGTTTGAACTCTTTTTTCTTCTCTGCTGTTGAAATCCTCCTTTTTCTGGCAGCATACCAAATTTTGGTGTGATCTGGAAGTTTCTTTCGACTTCTTTAGGTGCTGGAGTGGGTGTTGGCACCTTGAAAGGCATTTAATCTCCCTTCAGGTGTTCTTCCAGGATTACTAGTAGCACTGAGTGCAGGGTGGTCAATGAACACTTGCCCCTTCAGGATGGTGGGAGGTGCCAGTAGGCATGTCGGCCACAAACCCAGTAGTAATCCATCACCGCTGCCGTACCTTTAGTCATATCAGAGATCACAAGAGTATGGTTGCCCTGTGTGTTTGTGCCAACAGAACTGTTTCTGCATTGCTAAAACAAAGTTCATAGTCTATGCCTCTACGTATTCACACTGGCTTCTCCATTGTTGCAATCCATGTCAGCCTTGTGATGTATTGGGACCATATTTGCGCACACATTCTCTACTTGGGCTATTGCTTCTCCGCTGTACTAGATAAGCCCATCTGCCGGGCACGTCACTGTGGTGCCCTGCCATTTGCCACTGACATGCGAGTAACCTCCCAAGGAAAAATACGGTACTTGTAGACACTGGCGGTATTTCGTGTTGCCACTGTATAATGCTCGGTCCAGATCAATTCTCCTCAACTGCACGCTGTATGCCTGGAATGTGCCCTTTATTCTACATAGTGCAAGATGTACCAGGCATTGTCCCTCTAATTGGGACTGGATGTGGAACTAAAACCTTAGGAGCCCCTGATGCGTGCAAGATAAGTGCACAAACGTAACCGCTTTCATTTATCATATTCCTTCCTGCAGTGTGCATATCGGAGTACCAGCTATTGGAGAATTCTGGGTATTCGATATTAGAAATGGCATCAACGCCCAACTACTTGTATAAATCATACGTCATTCGTACTTCCCATTTCATTAGTCTAAGAAAAGTTGTAGGAGGTGCTTGGCAAAAAGTGAGATATTTTGTGATTGTGATTTTGTTTCATAGACATATTCATACTAGCATTATTTTCCAACTATCCACCACCCTTTTGTATGGCCACCCCATATAACAGGCATACCTTAATCCCCTCCAACAACCACGATCAGTGTCATACACAACAATATAATACTAAGAAGATATACTGCATAATTTGTAGAACAAATTCATTTTATCTTAACTTTATCCCTACATAACAGAGAGGTTTGAACATGTCGGTCAGGCATCCTTGATTATTTCTAGAGAGGAGAAAAAATGTTATCTAGAAAAAGAGAAAGGGAGAGAGAAAGAGAGAGAGAGAGAGAGAGGAGAGATAGAAAGAAAGAGAGAGAGAGAGAGAGAGATAAAGAGAGGGAGGGGGTGCAGGGGAGAAAGACCCTTTTCCCACCAGGGCTGACCAGCTTCTGGTCCTTCAAAAATTAAAAAATAAAAAAAAAGATAAATAGTTAAAGAACAATTAAAAATGAAAAAAGAAAAGAAAGAAAAATCAGGCGTGTGCCACTGCACACCACCCTGGCATGGATCCTTTTTTTTATGTCTTCTTTTGCTAGGTCCTTATTGAGCTTTGCCTTGTATCAGGTGCTCTTCAGACATCTGAGAGATGCACCCAATATTTTCACTCCTTCACACGGATGGCAAGAGGAGTACAGAATCTTAGATTGATCCATCTGCGCACAGCATTTTCCGCGTAGATAAGTTCCACAGGTAATAAGAGTCCATGTGTGGCATATATGTTTGCGGTTGCAGTCCCTTCCAGTGTGTTCTGTCCTTAGCTCCTGGGTGGCGCAATCTGTCGAGATATATTTTTGATAGCACATTAATGCTGTTAAATATTCCCTAAATTCCTCTCCTATTACTGTTGCTGCTTGATGTGCATCCAAAGCTTTCCTTACAGGGGATATGCAGTCTGCATACGCCTGCCTGTGACTATCTCATGTGTTGTCAAATGGTGGACCTTACTAGGCTGTGTGCATAAACTGAAGAGGGCCATGGATAAACAGTGCACCCAGTTTTTCTTCAAAGTGGAACACAATTTTGACAGTTTACTCTTCAAAAGCCCATTGATCCTCTCCACAACATCATTAGCCTGAGGGTGGTAAATTGAGCACATTCAATGTTTTATGCCCAATAGTTCTGCAACATGCTCAAATAGCACATTAAAGAAATGTGTGCCATTATCTGATCTCAATACTTCGCACACGCCCCATCATGGAAACACATCTCTGACCAGGAATCGTGGCGCCCACTTTGCATCTGGGTGTGCACATGGTCCTGCCTCCACCCACCTTGAAAAGGGGCAAACCACCACAATAAGGTACCTATATCCGTTGCACTTTTCCCCAATATCTGCATAATCTATATGCAGTTCACGGAATGGCCCTATAGAGCGAGGTAATGTACCTCTTAATGTCCGCATTGTCATCCCTGTGGTGAAACTTTGGCATGTCAGACAATGTGTTGTTTTTTTTAAATGCTCTCCAAGAGGTTTGGCACAAACCAGTCCTCCTGAATATCTGCAGGTTACAACAAAACAAGGTCCTGGTGTACCAGAAGGTTGGCCCATATAGGGTATAAATGAATTAGAATTGTTTATCTGGTCCAAATCCTGTATAACTAGTGTAATTTATACATATTACATGCGGTAAAAAGTAGAAGTCATTCCTTCACAAATGAGACATAAGCATTATGGAAAATGCAAAGTAAAAGCTTTATGTAAAAAAAAAAACAAGAATAACATACATGGTGAGGTCTAACATGTACAAACATATAAAATCAGTGATATAAATGGTACATACAATTATTTGGTGTAGATTCATTAACAAAATGAGAACACTTAGTGGGGGACCATTGACATAAATTTGTTCTTCGTCACTTTTGGATTACAAATAAAGTCTTAACAAGTGAAGGTATAGAATTGAAAAGACAATTGTGTTACTGGTAAACTGTGTTCTTAGTAGTTGATCATAAGGAAAACAAATGCCCCTTATTGTTGTACAATTGTAATAAAACAAATGAATTAGTTGTTTTTATATCCCAAAATCAAAAAGTTATTATATATTGGGATTGGGTCTGCCTGAATATCTGCCACAGTATGTTGTTTGGAGCTGTGGGAGGGGAAATGGAGTTGCTCAAATGCCAGAGAGAGTAGTTCTTCAGGCATCACCACCTCCCCAGAGCTCTTGTGTCTCCACAGTAGATCAGTGGGAGACTGTTTGCATCCCCTCTGCAACCCTAGCTCCTTTTCCTCCTCAGGCAATTTCCCTTGCAACTGTATAATCTGTGATATAGGCAATGCTGTGTATGGAACTGTGGTCTCACTCTCTACAAGGGTGGTCATTGTACACTCTGTTAACATTGTATCTGGGAGATAGGCTGACAATTTGGCTGCCTATTTGTCTGCCTTGTCCGCAGCTGTGTTGCCCTTCGAAATTCCATTTGTGGTATTAGTATGGGCAGTGCATTTGACCACTGCCACAGTAGAGGGCCATGATAAGGCTTCAATCAGTTCTTCCAACAGCCTTGCATGCTGCACTGGAGAGCCATCTTGCCTCCAAAACCCTCTCCTCTTCCACAGAGACAGACCTGCAGGCACTGTTGTCATGACATATGCTGAGTCTGAGTAGATGGTGACACACAGCCCTTGAGAGGCTCTCAATGCCTCAATGAGAGCGAAAAGTTACGCTGCCTGAGCTGAATAATGCACAGGTCATTTTTTTCATGATCAGAACTTCATGCTCTCCCCCCTTTACCGCACACCACTGCCACCCCTGTGTGTCTCTGTTCCGTTTCCTGGTCAATTGTTGATTACCCATCAACATATAGTGTCTCTCCTTCGGTCAATGCACGGTCTCTAGCTTTGGATTTACCCTCCTCGTCACCCTTGTATGTTGCAAAGTCATGCATTTTCAGGTCATCATCAGTGGATGCTTTTGTCAAAAATATGGCAGGATTCACCGTCCTACACCTGACTATATGAATATGAGGTTTTGATAATATAATCTCATATGCAGAGGATCTCAGAGTTGTCAAGGTCGATTTAGATCTTTCCAAAATGGCAGATAGTGAATGTTCCACAAACAAGGTAAAACAGCACCCCATGACAATCGTGAAACGTTTCTCTATTGCAAATGCAGCTGCTGCCATTGCTTGTTCGCAAGCAAACTGTCACTGCATAACTGAATCAAGCATCCCACTATAATAGGCCAATGGCTTGTGGCCCATTGTGCTCTTTTGGGTCAATACTGCTGTCATGAGCCGTCCATTACAGTTGGAAAATAAATAAAACTCCCATGTATAATCCAGAGTTGCTAAAACAGGGGGCCGTGCAAATAGCTTCTTTCAAGAGCTCAAATTGTCTAATCATTTCTTCAGTCCATTCCAATTTACAATTTTTCGTCTTCTGTCCTCTGAGACTTTGGGGCCGATTCATGGAACAAATGTGCACTGAAAACCTTGGCGCAAGCTGGCACATGCGTGAAAAAGCAAGCGCACGCACACGCGTGTGATTCATGGAAGGGCCTGTGCATGTTAAGGTGGGATGTGTGAAAAATCTGAGCGCGGCGCGCACGGGCGCACACGTAACAGCAACATCCCGAACACCATGCACGACGCGCACAGCGATAGCGCACAACATCGTAGCACACACCATAAAGGGGCCGGAACACGGGGCAGAACACGCGGAATGGGGAACAAAGCCTGAAAAAGAAGGCGTAACTGGGGAAGTACAGCAGGGAAATACACAGAACGCCCACACGCACGCGAACAACACGTATTCATGGAATCGAATACGGGAAACCCGCCACGCTAAAAGACGCGCACAGGCGTCAACACGTCTGCCACATGAAGGCAGGTGGAAGCGTCCCTGCGCTCAGTAAAAAAGTGCACGCAAACAACAAATGCGTATATACAGCTATGATGAATACCCCATTTGTCGCAGCACTGATCGTGGGACACCGTACGGGGAGGAGAATAGCCAGGCCCCGCATTTTTTTGCCCCGGACCAGCTTTTTTGGGAGGTCTGATGACCAGGTCTATGGCAGGTATAGGGTTCCACCTCGTATCATCCTAGACCTGGTCAGGGAGTGGGAAGATGACCTTACATCACCCACCCTGTTCTCCCAAGCATTGAGCCCCTTGGAGAAGGTGCTCAATGTCCTGCATTTTTTGGACACTGGGTAATTTCAGCAGACAACTGCCATAGTGGGGGGGGTCTCACAGGCCACGCAGTCACGCTACCTACACCAGGTGTTGACAATCATGACAGTGCGCCTGCCCCTCAGTATGCAGGCACATATACATGCCCAGAACACCCGCAGAAAGGCAGGCCGTGGTCCAGGACTTTTACAGGGTGGCACACTTCCCCAAAGTGCTCGGTAGCATAGATTGCACCCATGTGGCCCTACGTCCACCTAGGGCCACTGAGCACATCTATCGAAACCGCAAGCACTGGAATTCCATCAAAGTGCAGGTTGTATGAGATGCCAAGGGAATCATCACCTCTGTCTATGCAAACTACCCTGGCTCTACCCATGACAGTTTCATATACAGAATGTCCGCCCTGAGCCGGGCCCTGGAAGCTGGGAAGCATGGCGACACATGGCTCCTAGGTGAGTACAAATGCCTGTGCACATGCATGCATGTCACACAGAAACAAATACACAAACTCAACTAATCACAACCATTATCACCTCCCCAGTGGACAGTGCCTACCCTCTGAGCAACCACATGATGACGCTAATCCGGAACCCCACCACACCACCCCAGGTAAGATACAACGCTGCCCACATTGCAACCAGGGGCATAGTGGAGCGCACATTCGGAGTGCTCAAGTCACGCTTCCGCTCCCTTGACTGCTCTGGCGGCCAACTACTATATGCACCCCCAGTAGTGTGCAGGATCATTGTGGCAGCATGTGTCCTGCACAATGTTGCAACACGGCGGGACGTACCGGTGGACATGGTGGTGCCCCCACATCCCCAACCACATGCACAGGCGCTGCCCATGGGAGGGGAAAGGGCACGTGGCGAGGCAGCCCAGACCCAGCTTGTGGCCACATTTTTCACCTAAACTCCCACCCCTGCGGAGTGCACACAGGCCTGGCACATACCAGGTGGCAATTGATGATGCCAAACAAACAGTCAACTGTCACAACCTTACCACCCTGAGAATGTTGCCACAGAAGTGCTACATTGTGTGCCTTCCTAGCTACTTAAATATAACCAATCCTGTGTGGCCAAAAAGAAGACATGCAAGGTGTGTATCACACCACCCCCTGCAAAACAGGCCATGAAAATCACTGGTATGTCACCCAAACCCTCCCAACCCACATCACCCTTGTCTGCCACACCATGACATGGCATGTAACAGCAAAAGCCCAACACATGACCAATTACATACGAAGTGACATGCGATAAATGGAAAGTGGCCTGAGACAATGACGCCTGACATGGAATCAGATGAAATGACTGACCAACAACCTCCCACACATACCAAGTCATACACAAATGCTTGCCACCAGTGATAGCATCACCAAAAGACTGAATGCCTGTTCACATGCACATTGGGCAAGCCAAATTCGCTACTCCCTAACCCGTGTGCTGTGTGTGTCTCCTGCAACACACTACTCAGCACACACCACAGTGAGCAGCCATTGTGTTGGGGATACACCTTGAGCATCACATAAAAAGGACAACAACAAAAAATAACCTATTGACACATGTACACGATCTGCAAATGGTAAATGATCATGCGCTGCAGGGACACAGCGTGCCAGAGAAGGCAATCTGTGTGCACATGTGGGCATGGAAGGGTGGTTGTACGTGTGGTGGAGCATTGTGTAACATTGTGTGTCAGTAGGGACATGCATTCAATATATGTATGTGAAATCAAGTGACCCTCAGTGTCCTGTACGCATCACATGCGAACATTGCCTATATGTACACCCCAGCATGTCAAACCACAACAATCCCCTGACACCCGAAAAGTAAACACAACACAGGAACAGCCATTGACCAGCAGAACACATCATGTACATAGTACCGTACAATGACAATGACAGAGGGTGCCCAAACACTGTAGCCCAAGCTTACTGTCCAACAACAAAAGGTACTCCCTCATTTACACATCACCATGACCTTCTGAACAACTGTGTCTGGGGTATGTAGCCTTCTTCCTTCTAGTCTACCTGGCTACAGGATCCCCCTGCCCCTTGGTCTCCATGTTCCACCTTGCGTGTAAATAGGGTCCAGCCCCCTCAGAGGCCACCTTGACTAGTAAAAATACCAAATTGCAGAGAACTCCAAGGAGCCAAACCCCCAAATCAGGGAAAAAGCCTGTAGCCACCAGAAAACCCTGGAAGAATCTCCAGTAGATGACTTGAAGTTGCAGAAAAGGGTCCAAGCACATGTCCAATCAGAATGAGAGAACAACCAAGGTAGCACAGTTCAACAATGGTTCAACAGGATGGTTACCATTTTCAGTACACAATATACAATGAGGATGCAACAAATGATGGGTAGTGTCACAGCTCTGGTCTCCAGGCGCAGGAGTGGCACGAACCAACCACCCCCTCTGTGGTCTGGGCGCCTTCAAGGTAAAACTTACACAGGCCTCCAAGACCCCGGCGGGGAAAGAGGGTCAGGGATCCGTTGTTTGGACAGGCATTGTTATTCAGGATAACTGGAAAGAGGGGCAGGAGAGGGGAGTTGGATTGGCAAGGGAAAGTAGGCAAAATATAAAATACAACTATTGAAAATAACACATACTCAATTAGAGAAACCATGTTATTCATGCACATTGTACAAAGTGAGTCAAATGCAAGCCAAAGAGAGACTTATCTCTCGGGTGAGTGCTGGCCTCCTGCCTGTGCACTCTCAGGTCCTGTAACAGGAGCAGTTCAATGCTGCAAAGAGAGCGTGAGTTACTAATCTGTGTGTGTTTTCAACACACACACACACACACACACACCATACATGCCTCAAACTAAGTGACTTCTCCACAAACAAACACTCTTGTCTGCTGCTTTGTTTGTATACGTTAGCTTGCCCCTGTGATGGTTCATACACTGTCAATGCAGTAAGGCAGGAGCACGTGGCCGCGCGGTAAATGGAAAACCAATGTGTCAAGAATCACACATGATAGAATGGTCCCTGGGTGAGCTGCAAGACGCGTATGGCGAGGTGCGACTGGCAGCCATGGATTTCAATAGGTAGTGCATGTGGCAATTTGCACATGCAAATGATATGCACTGCACTTGAGTCTGTGCCTCGCTGGGTACCCCCGTATGCTGTATTCGTTTCTGGCTAGGAACGCTACTGCACTAATAACTCAGCTTCTATGGAGCAGGGGGGACTCGGGGATATGGGCTACGGCCCCTGCGTGTGCCCCTGACAACTTGTAAAGCTACTTGGCATTTGTTCCTCAATGCGTCTTGGCTGTACTGTGCGCTTCTTCCCCAATGCCTGGGCAAGCTCCCCCGCACTGGCGCTACTTAGCATGCATGTGCAAAGGGCCTGGTGGAAGGTTGGCTGGGGTGTGGTCCCTTGTGCTGCGCACCTTGCTTGGAGCTCCCGGAAACAAGTCTGCTTCTGTCGGACGTCTGAGCACAAGCCCTTTGCTTCTGCTTGCGCACACATGCGCACGTGTGTGCCACCCAACGTGGCCAGGTTTCAGTAGTTCTTGGCCCTGTGTCTGCTAGGAAAGGTAGTCTGGGGGCTCATATTCCTGCAGAAAGGGTATAAAAGATATTAATAAGGCTGGAAAGTTCCCTGTGTGTGTGTCTTCATGCTGGTTGTCACTGGGCCATGTTTGAGACCTACATCCAAACTCCTCCCACCATCAGTGTGACTTTGACAGCCAATGGGTACAGGTTACTGTCTACAGCATGAAGTGCAGCAAGCACATATATAGACAAGAAAAGAACATACATCACAATCAACATCAATAAATGGACATATCAATCATGTACTCACCAAAATTGATTGCAAACATGCCGTGGAGAAAACCCACTTAGTCCCCACTAAGGGTGTTAACACAAGCAGTACAGCAGCAGACAGGCCACAGATATGACGAAAGTCCAATGCCCTTGTGTAAATGGTTGTAACACCGAACCATCCTTGCAAGCCCATGGATAGGGGAAGCAAGAGTGGCATATGTGAGTCAGGAGCCCAAGCTGCAAACACATACACGAGACAAGCTTGAAGGGCCCAGCTGGAACAGACAGTGCATGCTTTCAAAAGCCACAAAGCACCACACCGTCACATGAATGCACAATAGACAAGCAATTTTAAACTATATTAACTAATTAAACTAACTATAAAAAGCTATATTAAATAATTAAACTAACTATCAAAAACTATATTAACTAATTAAACTAACTATAAAAATCAAAAATGGCCACATACGTCCTGGGGGGGAGGCACCCAGGAGGGGGGAGGTACAGGGTACACCTCAACACCCACATGCGATGATGTTGAGAGAAAAAAAAAACCTCCATGGGCTCAACACCTGCACAGCCCGACCTGTGTGGGAGATAAGTCTTCATCCTCATCACCCTCTGGCTGAAAAGGATGATGTGGCACAGTACCCAGACCACTCCTATGCGCAGCTTGCCCCTCGTCGGCAGCAAGTCTTCGGGACGGGTGAGCCTGGTTCTGTGCGGCGATGACACGTAGGTCAGCATGCAGAACCTCGCGTGATACGCGTGCTTCCTCTTGCCAGGTAACATGTGTAACACAGAGTTCTTCCTGCATGGCCTGGCTGGACAACTGGTACACCTCCGGGCAAGCACATAGCTCAGCCGAGATGGTATTCTTAAGCTGCTCCAACCTCTCCTCTGACCGCTGCCTCTGGGACATCAAGAGCACACCCAGAGTAGATCTGAGGGATTCATAGTCAACCCTCATGGCCTCCATGTGTGCCTCTGTGTGAGCAGCAATTGCTTGACGCAAAGACACCATTTCAGCCCGATGTGCCCTGCCTGAGGCTGCCATGCCCAGCCTGAGCGAGCGGCCGTGGACTGGTCCGCCCGCTGCTGGAGTTCGGCCTTCGTAGCAGGGTGGAGCACGGATCGGGCCACACGTTCCATGCTCTCAGCGATGTTATCAATTGCTACCCCCTGGTGTTCTGAATTGGCAACCATGGCTTGCTCCCAGTCAGTATACCCCAGTGGTGCGCGGCCACTGAGTTGCTGGGCTTGACACCTGCAGGGCCCAAGGAGCCGCCGTCCTTGTTGGGTTGGCACCGCCCACAGCTGCAGGACTACATTCCTCCGTTGA
Source organism: Ambystoma mexicanum (assembly GCF_040938575.1). Taxonomy (NCBI): domain Eukaryota; kingdom Metazoa; phylum Chordata; class Amphibia; order Caudata; family Ambystomatidae; genus Ambystoma; species Ambystoma mexicanum. The sequence continues at coordinate 544,245,244 of NC_090923.1, read as the reverse complement.
CGTGATGCCCCAGGCACATCAGTAACTGGTGTGGAGCGTGACCCTGCGTCCCGATCCACCACAGGCAGAGGTCCCACCACCGTCTGGCCCCTCAGTGCAGGTGTCACGGACAGAGGAGCGTCCACATCAGAATCACTCACTGTTGACGAATGGACCCGACGCACATCCAACTCGACATTGTCGTCAGAGTGATCATCCGGGCTAGACTCATTGTCAGCCCTAGACACGATGGTCTGGAACACAAGTGGGTTCTCGTGGTCTACCACCCCACAACCCCCACTTGTGCTGGGTTGCTGGTGTGATAGCAACCCTGTGCCTGGCATGACAACACCATCCTCTGGCTCCATTGCGTCATCATCTGAAAACTGGAAGAAAAAAAACATGAGTACACATGTCAGAAGCACATAACCCATACACACATAGACATCACATTGACAGCCAACACATGAAGCAGACATGTCACACACAAATGAGAACCTGGCATGCATCCAATGGCCTTGATATGCAAACACATCCCTAAAGATGAAATGGATGTGGCTAAATAGCAAAGCCTACACAAGTACAAAATTTAGTATATGAACTCCAACAGACACCACCTCTGTCAGGCACATGTCACAAGCAGAAAAGACAGATGGCAACAAAGAGATGGAACACACCATAAGCATGTCTGAACTGCAAATTGACCACTGCTGCAAGTGAATCCAAACACACAATGACACACGTAATATGCATGTAGACATGCATCACTAAAGCATCATCAGCAATATTTTTTTTAAATAATTTTATTATTAGTTTTTCTTTCACATGAAAAAAACCTTTAAAATAACAAAACACAAAACAATACAACACAACATACATCACCGTACTGCACAGGTTCTCCTGACTCTGCAAATTCCAGCCTTTGAATCATTGTCTCCACCCTGATACATTCCTAAATAACTTAAACAGGTTCCATCATAAGCCATTTTTCTATTTCAGATAGCAGACAAGTTAATGGAATTACTAATTTCATGTCCATTCCACTATACATTCTCTGCCACCAGTCATCAGCACACAGAGAAGGGTGATTTGTCGACCAGGGTCCCACATGTACTGTCCTCACCTCTCTCAATGAACTACAGAACAGCACCAAGTGTTTAATTGTCTCATTTTCCTTGCACATAATCTGCACAAACAGTCTTTGTGTGCATTCTCAGCCCATAAGCAGAGACGTTCTTTAGTCTTGAATGCATTCATCCGAAACTACATGAAGAGCCTCATTACATTCGAGTTGGGTAAACGGACAATGTATCGTGGAATGCTGTTGAAGTCTCTCACGTCAACCATCGCTTTTGAGGCAGCTCTCAGTGTTGACGTCAAGTTCCAATCGGCTCACCAGATCTTGAACTTTGCCGCCATTGGATTGTCATGTAGTTGATCTGTAGTGATGTCATATTCAATTAACAAGCTTTCACAACGTTTTACCCACAGGGCGATGTCATGACCATTTGATGTTACATTGTGGAAAAGTTGAAATTGAGGAATTTGTTCTCTCTCTCTGGTTTTTCGGAATAAGGACAATAACTTCCATATGATTCCTGCATGCACTGATATCAAAGATAATTCATATCTCATACATGCAGTCGAGATCCCTTTTGGCAATCCCAGGACTTTCGACCAATAGATGTTCTCCAGGGTTGGCCACAAATCATGGGAGCATCCCAACGCATTCTCTGCGCCATATGTTAGTACCGGTAATACCTTCTGTTGATAGAAAGTCAACGCTGGTTTTAAAGAAAATTTACCAAACTTTCTATTTAACACCCGCGCCTGGCAAGCAAGTTCTTTACATTTCCTTTTGATTTCTAAAATCCAGGGACCATCATAGATACTTGCACTTATTACCATTCCCAAGTATTTTACACAACTCAATTTGTTCAAGGGTTTGTGTGCCAAATACCAAGTGAACTGCTTTTTGGCAATCGCTGTTTTTGTGGATTTCAAGTTTTTAAACAAAAGAATCTCACATTTCTTTATATTGATCTTCAGATGATTCAAGTTCACGTATTCCTGTACAGCATCGAGTTTGCGTTGTAATCCAATTGGTGTTACATCCATCAAGATCAAATCATCTGCAACAACCGAGATATGAATTATGTGTTTTAGGTGAAAATGATTTCACTGCATCAATACTAGTTCCGATATCTGATAATTGCTGAAGCTAAAGGGAAGCCCTGCTCTACACCTTTGAAGGTTTTAATCTCTGCAGACAAAGACCTGGACTGATCTAGCCAAATCCAAATCGAGGCTCTAGTGTGGAGCTCACGAATAGTTGCCGTCAAGTCTTCAGGACAGCCCCACCCCTCTAACATTTTCCATAACATCTCGCGGTTGATGGTGTCAAATGCATAAGACAAGTCGATGAATGCCAAGCAGACTTGAGTATGCGTTCTTAGGGCCTCCATTTTGATTATATTTACAATCATCAGGTTCAGTGAACATCCAACATTTTTCACAAAACCTGATTGCCTCTTGTCGGAATTTTGAAGCCCACTCGACTAATTTGTAATTTGATGTTGTAATTTTATTCTGTCAAATAAAACCAGACAAACCTCTGCCCAAATTTCTGGATGTTGCTTGATGGTGAAGTTGGTTAGACCATCCGGTCCTGGTGCTCTGGAATTATTTGCTTTCCAAATGATCTTCTCGATTTTCTCAATGTCTTCTTTTACAAAGGAGAGCGCCCAACCATTGATCTTTTGTTTCACGGGCTCAGATGGTTCCTTATCTGGTTTATATAATTCTGTAAAATGTGAGATCCATGCCTCTTCAGACACTAGGCAAGTTTTTAAAGCACGTTGGGGTGCTTGTGTATTATTGATAAGGCTCCAAAAATCTCTTGTGTTTTTATTACTAAGGCTCTTCAGCATTTTCTCGGCATCATTCTGGAGCATTTGATATCTATGGGACTGCATCCAGTTCTTGTACTTTTGTTTAGCTGTGCGATTTCTCAGCGGTCTTGTTTGCTGCTCAAGGTTACGATTCTGGCGTGGTTCTGCTCTCATTGTACGTTTCCGTTTCAATATTTCCATACTGAAGGCATATGAATGCTTAAAGTTTGGATGTTTTAGGCCTATATCCTTCATCTTAAATCGGAATAGCAGATCTTCATATTCTACGGACTTGGACCTCATACTGAACTGTGAAGAAATCTGTGAAATATCTGCTGAGTCAAGCCTAAGGCAGACTCTATTGGCTTGGACCAACACGTATGGGGCCAGAGATCTTTTGGCTTGGACTTTGCTACTAATAGCTCTACTTGCAACATGTCATGGTCGCTGAACTTTTTATTACTTTCATCGATTTCACTAGGGAGTGAAGCATGTCAGAGACGAACATGTAGTCTATCGTTGAAAATCGGTCCATCCGCCGCCATGTTGGTGCCGCTTGTACTTATACAACCATTCAACATGTAGATCTTCCTAGCGTCCATTTCTTCCAACCAATCATGAGCCAAGGACTTTTTATCTGATTGTATGTTCTTAAAAAAGTCAATATTCAAGTCTCCACAAAGAATTATGTTTTCACAGTACCCTCTTCCAACACATTATCTAATATGGTTCATATTTGGTCTATGAACATTTGTTTACCAGCTCTTTCATGGTTCCAGTATACATTCACAATCTTTATTTGAGATCCAAGATTGCTCGACACTTTAGAATTTCCAATCGTTGTCACTTGGATAAACGGAGAGAGATTTGTGGACTTTATGATGCGATACTCTGTAGATCTTCGAACCATTGTTATTAGGCCTGCCTTTGGCCGTCCTTTCTCAGATTTTATTGCTGGATTACAGGCAAGTTCGAATTCTGCCACCAATGGAGTTTCACACATCTAAGTTTCCTGTAAGCACGCAATGCCTATATCTTCCAGCCAATTTGATGTGAACAAATGACTAAAACCTCGTGAGTTCTAGGATACCATCACACACGCGGTATCCAAAAGCTCCTTCTGGCATTATTTATGTTTATTTGAATTCAAAGAGGTTGCCAACCATTGCCATCCTTCATCTTGAGTTGCCTTAGGGGAAGTTTTATTATCAATGATATTCGGGCGGTCGCCAGTTGTTACACCTCGGATAGTTATTTGAATAACGTCCTTCTTGCCTTCATTGGGATCTGCTCTGTTTCCCACGAGCACGCCCTTATCAGTGTTAAAGGCGGCATTTGAAAACCCCTTTCTATTGTTTTTTCGTGGCAAGTGTCTTTCTTGCCTCACACTCCCAATATGGCACTCGCTATTTCTGTCCTCTAAATGGCACCGTACTGCCTTGTTCGACATTGAAGAGGCTAAGTTGTCACTGCACTCAATTGCCGGCCCATATGTTAAGGCGTCTTGATGTTTATAGACGTCAAAACCCAATGATAAGAATGCATCACAAGCATCCAAAATTGCTGCTAGGATAACATTTGATGTCAAATGCAACACTACCTTGTCAGTCCGTTCTTCTTCAGGGAATTCGACAATCTTTACATAAATTGACTCAATTAAGAGTAGGACATGATGCAGTAGTTTTATAACATTAAGCTTGTTCAAAATCACTCTGTCCTGAATCCACACGCTCAATCCCAAGTTTGAATACAGGCGACTTGCCCTTTGGCCCCCTTCCATCTCTTTGATTTGTTGTAATTTGCGAGGTTCTCAGGGAATGTTTATCCGAAGTGACTGCATCACAGACCGGTAAGTGGACTGATTTTGGGATTGATTGTAGCATTCCAGAAGAACCCCTTTCACTTCCAACTATATATTGATTGATGATTCACAGTCAACAGACCGCTGGATTCATTGCTTAGTTTTTCACATAACTTCTCCCGTCTCTCCTGTAATGTGAGAAACGTAGGGCTCCTACTGCACCTGTTCGCTACACTACCGGAGTCTGTATTACAAATAATCGCACATGATCGACCGACAATGACTTTCTTTCCAGTTGAGGAACTGTCCCCTACGTCATGCGACAGGCGCTCCTGCACCTCGCCAAGCGTCAAAACATCTTCTTTCTCTGTTGTACTAATACAATTCCCATCATGCTGTACGTCTGCAGGCAGTTTCGCACACATTGCAACCTCATGCCCAGGGAGTTCCACATGTGCACTTGAATTATGGTCTTCAATGTCATCATGGGTTGACATATTAATCAGTTCATCAGGGAACTCAGTGGAGGAATCAATAATCTATCCCACATCGATTGCTGCGGGCAACCAAGAGACCTTCCCTTTGGACATTGGGGCCAAATTTAGTCCCATTTGATTTGCCATTATATGAACCAATCTGATATTCCTCAAGAACTTTCTTGAGCCAGTCAGTTTAGAGTTTTTGGGTCCAGGTAGATTTTTCAATTTCTTTAGTTTATTTTTCGGTGGTTGTTCAACATTGTCTTCTCTGCGAGCGGCACACTTCTTTTGCAAATTGGGAATACATCAACTGCATTGATAGCAGGGATTGTGATCCGCTGCTCCTCATCTCCCTTGTTTAAAATGTCACCGTGATGGCAAGAGGACATTGCCGTCTGAACATCTCGGGCCTGTTCGAACGGCCTGTTAAAGGAAACCTCAGTCACGTTAAGCTCTGCAGATGCTTCAGACGTTGTTTCAACATTCTCAGGGACAGACAAAGGATCTCCCTCGGCGGCTGTACACACAGGAGACTGGCCAATATTATGGCCAATTTGCGATGGACTTCCTGTCTGTCTCGTGTTCCTTGACTGACTGATTGATACACCACCTGTTGAGGTCGAGTTACTTTGTTCGTCTGTAGCCTCAGGACATGTGTTTACTACAATGGGATCATCTCACACACACCGATTTATCATCAAATTATTTATTGGCACTTGATTGGCTGAACCGTGGCAATGTTGTAACCCATATCCTAGGTCCGGCGTTATGTTTTTAAATAACGATAAAGCCTCTTTTGCCACTTCCGCCAATACTATTTTGTCCAAGTTATCGTTACCCCTTTGAACCAACAGCGTGGCCATGGTTGACTCAACCCATTTAATTGATTCTTCATATTTGTTGTTATGCCGACTAAGACGCTCCTCCAAGTACACTAATTTTGAGTTCATTAAGGCCATTAGTGTAGAATGGTCTTTCATGGTCTCATTGATCTGTTCATATAATTTGGTGAACGGGGTTAATGATACTGCTATGGAAGAGATTAGAACCGATTGCAAATCGCTCATGCAGCCCTTTTCCATGGGTAGGGTATGAACCTCCTTGTTACATGGTTGATCTCTTGGCACCCGCTGGCCCTTTGCCTTAGCGGCTTTGTCTCTCCTAATCTTAGGAAAGGGTCTCTCCATCAAGGAGGAATCTGATAATGAGGAGCCATCAGAATTACAGACTTCATTATCTAGAGTTGGCAACCTATCTTCGGATCCAAGACGCTCTTTTCTTACGCCTCTTGAGTGGTCAATAATTCTTTTTTGTGATGTTGGTATTTGACCGGGAAGAACATATTCGTACTTATTTCTGCACGTTTCATCCTCCAACCTGCGTCGTTTATATCCCACGCTCTCCCACATGTCTTCACTTGTGTCCGACAGATAATTGTTCCTCTTAAAATATGCTTTCTGCTGATCAGCATCTTCAAAGTTAAAAAACTGTTGGTGTTTTAACGTCCGTTCTTTATTTATGAGTACCAAATTTTGCAACACATTGTTGACTACATCGATTGAATTGCACCTATCAATGCCAGTACTGTCGCCCAATCCACCACCACCCTCACTGAGGTCGGCCGGTGCAATTACTGCAAACGTGCGTGCATGTAACTCAGATGTTAAGCTTTCAGCAGATACTACCTAATCTGTAAGAGTGACGTACATAGAGGAGGGCCCCGGGTGTGGCCTGACAGACAGACAGCGGAAGGGTCTACTGAGTCTCCTGACTCGATTCGAACATTGCCGACATTGACACCAGTCTCCATAACTGCCTCCGACATTAATTCTGTGAGATGGATTGATGCCACAAGAGAGGCTGCAGACACCTGATTTAGAGTTAGTGGTGCGCACCCCGCCCACTCCAGTGAATCAGATGAACATGAACAATAACAACTTACTGCTTTTTTCCGGCAGTCCCTCGCTTCGGGAACTTCCGTCAAACCTTCTTGTTTGCTTTGAGCGTGTGTTCTTAACGGGGTGTTTGCCATTCAGGCAAGGTGCGCGCTGTCAGCAGGTCCTTGAGGATGGCTTTGGGAGTTCAGAGCACAACGCAAATACGAATACGCCAACTCGCCACAGCACAACAGCAGCTCCAAGCCCTTTCTCCACAGGGCTTATGCCACACGGGTGAATGAGGCAGCCTTTTATGGTCAGCTGCTGATCAGTCCCACAGCAGTTAGATCTTAAAGGCACATGCACCTCACTTGTCTTGTGTGTTGACTCGCCACAGCACAACAGCAGCTCCAAGCCCTTTCTCCACAGGGCTTACGCCACACGAGTGAATGAGGCGGCCTTTTATGGTCAGCTGATCAGTCCCACAGCAGTTAGACCTTAAAGGCACATGCACCTCACTTGTCTTGTGTGTTGACTCGCCACAGCACAACAGCAGCTCCAAGCACTTTCTCCACAGGGCTTACATCTCCAGCTCCATCCATCTGCAGCACGGCCCGTACCGGGTGGCATGGGCCATGTAGATATAGTGAATGTCCCAAGCAAAGCAAGGGCCTGCAACCAGGCATGAGGGACCATAACGCCCAGTACGGTCCGAGCTGCAGGACATGAGGCCTCCACAACACCCCTGAGGGCCTGATTGACTCATTGGGCTATGAATGTGCCCTATTCCATCATTCCTTGTATAAAATCTCCACGCCTAGGCCCAACTATATTTGCTAAGTGGGCCTGGGCATACACATACTGCACAACAGTGCACCTTCAGGATCATGCCAGTTCAACATAACGTGCGCAATGCATAAATCTCACCAGCATTAACGTCAATCAACTACATATTAGTCAGTCAACATAAAAGCTGTGGAAGACACATGTGTAAATGAACACTTTCACAAACACATAAGTGAGTAGTCGCAATGTTGCACTACACAACGTTGAAGCTGCTTGCATATGTACATGTGAAAGTTTTCAAAAACACCCCTTTCCCCATACACCTGTATTGTGAACATGAACAGCATCCAATACCGCAAAGCAAGCAGCTACAACGCTGCTTGCTTTGATGTATGTGAAAGTGTACACAAACACGTGAAGTTAGCTACACAGTCATTACAACCCAATTGGCAGGCTAAATTCAATCTGCGCCCTATGCCAGTTGGAATAAGCCACAGATTGACCAACCAACTTTGCTAAACAACCACTAGGGAGTTCCAATACTGAGTACATGTGTCACAGGATGCACCTGTGCCCGTGGCATTCAAGACAGAGAAGGGATGAAAATCTGACCATACATGCCAGGTCACATTGACATTGCAGCAGTGAGTAGGCATGCAGAACGGTGTAACACGGCTCAGAAGTGGGTTGATGCAGTGCAGAACATGTGTACATTACCCATTATCTACATGAACTAGTACATTATGATGTCTATTAATAAACGTGAAGGCAGTGTGAGGGCAAGTTGAGGCATCACGTGCAATGTGCATGCAATGGGTTGCATAGCTACAAGCAACCCCACTCCCTCCCCCCAACCCTCCAAGTGAAAATGCAGGGAGCCATTGCATGGCAGTGAAAGGGTGACCAGAGACCTGTGTATTGGCAGACAGTGTTGACTAGCATCAATTGCATCATCTGAGTCAACTGAGAACACAGCAGATGATAATGGGACAGTAAGCAGGACACATGATGAACCTTCAGTAGTACACCCATGTGTGCAGAAGCCACTACACCAGTTGAACAGAGTCAGGGGGCCTGAAACAGGGGGAGGACTGTGCCCCACACAGACTGACACCCTAAACATGTGCGTAATGCAGGACTGAGCCAGAGTGGGCATGGAATGGATGATCAAATGCCATGAAATGTACGTCATCCTGGACACGTACTACAATGACCATCCAGTCAAGGACACATAGGGGCATGCATGGAATGTACATGGAGCATGAATGGTCACTCATGTCCCTGCGGAGCATCTGCCATCTTCACAGTCCAAGTGATACACCCTGCATCAAGGACAAAGGATGTACCCCACTGTATGTGTCTGGCAGGTTGGCTGGGGGAAGTGTGCATGTACACAGGAGCCTTGAACAGGCCATTGCAGTACTCCAACATGATACACACCAGTGTCATGATGAAATTGTGGTGCAGGAGGGTGGAGGGAGCATGCCTACGTGGAGTAGCTGCATGCAGGCAGAACACACATGCACGTCAGTCATGCAATGACACAGTCCCAGTGCTGAGAGGAAAGACACGCCAGGCTACATGCAGAAGGGCCAGTGATCTGGAACATGGACCAGAGGGGCAGCCGGGTGACTAGCATGTGAGTAGGGTGCAAGTGTGGTGATGAGGACAGTCCCGTCTGCTCTATATGTCAAGCATGCTGCACAGCAGCCACGCATCAGTGAAGCATTGCATGACTTGCACATGTGAACCATGTACACATGACATGCAGTGGCAGTCAAGCACAACACATCACACAAGCAAAACACACATGGTCTGGACAAACACGCGACAACAGTCACTGGATGGGGCATCTAAGTCCTGCATCTCTCCCACTCCTTCGACCAATTCTACCGGTATGAAATCCGCAACGACTGACTCGTGCAAAGTGAGGTCTTCCTCCTGAGCTGGTGACCCACCGCCAGTCAACCCATTCACGGCATAATTGGAGGCACGCTTCGCCTTAGTACTGCGTCGGAGGTCATCCCAACGCTTTTTGCACTCTTGAGCTGTGCGCACCTGATGTCCGAATGCACTCACATAATCCGCAACTTTCTTCCAGTGGGACATACGATGGGCAGCCGTAGTGTGACAATTCGGCCCTACTAGCATATCACGGTTGTGGTCCCGCATGTTGTCCCCAAGGAAGTCCAGTTCCTGCACGCAGAAAGGCTTCTTCCTCGACGTGCCGGAGGCCGGAGCTGTGTCTGGGGTCCCAGCCTCTACTGCAGGTGCAACGTTCCTCCTCTTGGACAGTGGTCTGGACGCTGACTGGCAAATGCTGCCTTGATCAGTATGGGCAGTGGCGCTGGTGGATTGAACCAAGGGAGTGGCAGGTGGAACAATGATGGAAGCCCTGACTTCCATCGGTGACTGTTGGGTGCCCCTGACTTGACCCTGCGCAGAAACATCTGTTGTGCTAAGGTCATTGACCAGGACTGTCCTGGATGGTAGACTCACAGCCGGGGTGGTGGTGCTCGGGCGCAGCAGATGACAATACTGCCCCAGGGACATGTGCCTCGGTCAGGGCAGCCCTGCATGAACATACCCTGTGCCTCCTGAACTCCTGGAAATCATCCAGGGACTCTTCTGGTGCCAACGCAGCATGCGCTGGCCCACCCCGAGCCTTGGTGGTGGTGTCCACAGCTGCACCTACCACTACCCTTGGGCCAATGGCAGTCGATGAAACAGAGGCGCCCCTCACCTTTTGTGGCCTCCAAGCCATGGCACAGATGGAGTAGTGCCGGCACAGATGGAGTAGTGCCAATGGGAGGTGTACACAACAATTGTCCTGGGCAATTGGGTTGAAGGGGGTGGGATACAAGATGTTAACAGCACCCCTGTGCACCTGCAAGGCTGTATATGACCCCAGTGATAAAGTGACAGGTCACGCAATGCTCAGGCACCCCAAAACTGCAGTAAAACAGTGCACGCAACCCCAGGTAGCCCACGTGTGTGGAATTGACCTCCTGCAGTACGTGGTGGCACCCAGGGACACGAAAAACACATACACATGGGACACACGCAGGCTACTATGACCTCGAAAACGGGTACGCGATACACAGTGGCACCCGCAGTGAGAAAAATAGCGTGCGCGACTCACCGTCAGACTAGCGTGATAATGAAAAACACGCGTAGCCAATACCGCCTCCAAAAGAAGAGATACGTCCTTGATCCACTGTGAAGTTGTGATGGCGTGCGAAAAAACACAAAGTAGCAACACACACGTCGGTCTCCACGAAAGGCACATACAGCGAACTGCTGGCCCCGCTCACCTTTAACCCATGCTGAGGGATACACCCGTGCGCATCACTTCACTTATGCGCTTAGGCCCTTTCCTTGAATTACACGCATTGACACGCGGACATGTTGTTTTTTCACGTGCTGATTCCCTATGCACCCATCATGAGAGAAATGCCCACGCGCGTTACGTCACAGATGCGCTGTCGCACTAAGGGCCTTTCCTCGAATTACACGCTGATGTGCTATTTTTTCACGTGACAATTCACTCCGTATCAAGCTGGCAATGTGACAACACCTGGAAGACCACGCTCCTGCCCAGAAGGTCATTTTCCTGCCGCCCAGAGCCCCAAGCACACTCCCACCTGCCATCTGCTGCTGCCTGTCTGCTGTCCATGTGCCCTGCTATTTGGTGCCTGCATGTCAGCCATCTGCAGGGGTCCAGTTGCTGTGACCAATTCTGCTGGAACAGAAGACTCCCGACTGAAGTTCCATCGCTCCACAGCCCAGCACCAGGACCCAGTTGCCCACCCACACCTGCCTTGGGGGTTGCCATGTCGGGGGAACACATCGGAGACCACTGGCAAACCCCAGCCAGAGAGGCAGAGGGCTACCAGCTTCAGTGCCGCAGAAGTTGGTATCCTGGTGGAGCAAGTCCTGGTGCATTATGATGCCCTCTTCGGAGGTTCACGCACTGACAATGAAGGACAGAAGAGGGTCTGGAAGGACATTGTGGCTGCCGGCAGCCCGCAACATGCACCACGTCCGGAAGCACTGGGAGGACTTCAGGTCCAGGACCCTTAGCAAGGCCCGGCGCCTCTTGAAGGCAGCGCATACAGAGGGGTGCCGGGTCCGCCTTACCGACATCCAGATGAGGGTCCTGGAACACATACACCCAGCGCTCCACCTCCAGGTCCTTCAGAGGCAGACCCGTCTGGCGTCGAGCGGTAAGTGTCCATGCGTACTGATTGGACGCAGTGCATGTCGAAGTGTGCCAGGAGTGTGCAGGTTGGACATATGTCTTGAAAGGCCCATGTATGGATGTGTATGTACAGGGACATGAACCTGCCTCATGTGAGTCCAGTCATGTGTGAGGCACATCAATGGTGTATGTGTTCAAATGCATGATGCCCAAATGCATGTGTGGGCACACACATGTTTACATTTCTGTGTATGTACTGTGCACGGTTGTGGTGTGAAACATGGATGCTGGTTCCACCTTCATGTATGTGCACAATGTACGTGTGTATGTATTTGACATGTGTGCCACTGTGATACACCATGGATGCATGTGACACCGACATGTAGGAGGCTGATTGGCAGATGTGAAATGGATGCCGATGATTTCACTGCGACAGGTGGTGGAGATGTACAGATGCATGTATGTCTGGCGTGTGTGCATGAGTTTGGCACTCCCCGTGTTGCATGTGACGTCAGGCTAACCTTCGGTTGCTCATGCTGTTGTATGTGTATGGATGGTGCTGTCTGCTGCAACATTCCTGTTAATTTGCGCATGTGTGTGGGTTCAAATGATATGTGTGTTGGGGAGTGTGATGCCATGTGTGAAGTTTGAGACTGCCACTCATGTGCAACTGTCATGTGTGTATAAGACCATTGTACAGTGCCTTGATGCCTGTGTTCTGTCTCTCCCTGTCTGCAGCGTCAACTGATGTAGAGGGTGGAGATGGTGCTGTGGAGCACAGTGGCAGGGATCCCACCGCCAGCCAGAGATGCAAGGCCCAGCTCCCCTCCCATGTTGTCATCTCGTCGGGGAGTGAGGAGTCTGGTGTCGCGCCCGCTGTTACAGCTGCAATGGGTAGGTCCAAGAGGCAGAGGTCGGAAGTGGACTCCTCGGCAGCAGAAGGGGCAGCTGAGACCCCACAGGAGCCTATGGAGGAAGATGACACAGAGTCATCCAGGTTGGTGGGGGGTTTGGTTGAGGAGGAGGCTGTGGAAGGCCACGCACGGGTTCTGGAGGGGGGGATTCCACTGGTGCTAGTAGTGCAGTCCAGGGGCAGGGACAGGAGGCAGCACAGGTGGCCGCAGAGGTGCCTGTGTGTAATCCTGTCCCCGATCCTGTGACTGCATCATCCCGCACCAGCATGGATGCCTTCATCCAGACCCGTTTTCAAGGAGGGGATGCGCACACAACTGCCCTTCATCTCCATGCGGACATGGTAATTCAGGACCGTGTTGAGCCTGTAGCCTGTCCTGGCTGGGGTGGCATTGCGTCAAAGTGGCATTCGGGATGACGTGCAGCATTCTCGTGAGGACACTGCATGTTATTTCGGATGCCTCGTTGACCGTGTCGACCTACTAGGACGGGCCACCAGTGCTGGGTTCCTCCGTGTGCTGGACCTTCTACCGACCCCCTCCTCAAGTGAACCCCCTATGCGCCAGTCGTCCTCTGTGCCATCTTCCTGCCCAAGTATCACCTGGGCACCCTGTGGAGCTGCCCCTGACCCAGCGGCCAGGCTGGTGGAGGACACATCCCTGCCACAGTCGGGAGTCGGAGGTCCAGCAGGGGTAGCCACCACAACAACTGGACCCCACCAGGAGGAGGACGTGCAGGCATCAACAGGCAGGGCACATGCATGGCAGCAGCAGGCTCAAGGGGGTGCGATGATGGCTCGGGGCCATCAACATCAGAGGGGCAGGCATCGGCCGGAGGGCAGGAGGACCCTGGATTGGGAGTGTCTTCCGTGTGGCAGTGGTTGGGCCGGCAAATAGATGCGGAGCGGCGGCGGGCAGAAGAGGCAAGGCTCACTATGGTCAGGGTGGAGAACTCCATGCACAGGGCGTTGAGGCAGGCTGAGTGCCTCGAGGCAACTTGCAGGGAGTTGGAGGAGGCCATGGCTGCATCCCTGCAAGACCTCGGGGCCAGCGAAGAGGCCCGCCTCTGCGACGTTGAAGAGGAGTTCGATGATGCCCTGGCCCGGAACATCAACAAGTGAGCCGTTGCACTTGCCCGGCGCCTTTGTAAATAGTTCTGTAGGTGTAAGTTTCCTTTCAATTTTTTTTCCTTTGGTGCGCATGGACTCTGCCCCGCCTTTTTGTATATAGTTAATTATTAGGTAGGATTTAGGTTAGGTTTCCTTTGGATTGTTGGGCTCATGGACCCTTGGATATTCATTTGCAAATAGTTTTGGACCTGGATTTCATTTTTTTGGACCCATGGTGGAATACTTTTCTTTTTTTAAACACTGATTTTTTTGGATGAACGGACCCATTGGAGCCATTTTACTTTGGATTTTATTGGTTACAGCATTCATTTGTTTTTTCATTTTTGGACTTCCGGACTTGGAATATTTTTTTTTAATTATTTTGTGATTTTAGTTTATTCATTTGGTTTATTCATCAATACACTTTTTTCTATACTTTACTTGTGTGGTCATCTCTCATTTGGTTTGTGCATGTCACAATGTGGTTTTTCACAGTCGTGTCGCCATTGTGTGGGTCTGAGGGACATGTATTCATGGGCATGCTGGTTATTTATTTTGTATCATGACATGGGAATTCAATGTGGAGTGGATGGAATGCTTGGTTGGGTGTTTGGACTGGGGTGGCGTGGTGTAGGATTTGGGTGGCCATAAGGGCCATGGGTCTGGAGTATGATGACATGTTGGGTGGGGGGACATGAGTCGGGCCTGTTGGCAGGTGCCTGTCAATGGTCGGTTGGTGGGGGACATGCGTCGGGGCCTGCTGGCAGGTGCCCTTCAATGGTGGGTGGGGGGCATGAGTCGGGGCCTGCTGGCAGGTGCCTGTCAATGGTGGGTGGGGGACATGAATCGGGGCCTGCTGGCAGGTGCCCGTCAATGGTGGGTGGGGAACATGAATCGGGCCTGCTGGCAGGTGCCCGTCAATGGTGGGTGGGTGGGGGAACATGAGTCGGGGCCTGCTGGCAGGTGCCCGTCAATGGTGGGTGGGTGGATCGCGACATGAGTCGGGGCCTGCTGGCAGGTGCCTGTCAATGGTGGGTGGGGGACATGAGTCGGGCCTGCTGGCAGGTGCCCGTCAATGGTGGGTGGGTGGGGTCATGAGTCGGGGCCTGCTGGCAGGTGCCTGTCAATGGTGGGTGGTTGTATGGGGGACATGAGTTGGGGCCTGCTGGCAGGTGCCCGTCAATGGTGGGTGGGTAGGGGACATGAGTCGGGGCCTGCTGGCAGATGCCCGTCAATGGTGGGTGGGGGACATGAGTCGGGGCCTGCTGGCAGGAGCCCGTCAATGGTGGGTGGGGGACATGAGTCGGGCCCTGCTGGCAGGTGCCCATCAATGGTGGGTGGGTGGGGGACATGAGTCGGGGTCTGCTGGCAGGTGCCCGTCAATGGTGGGTGGGGGACATGAGGCGGGGCCTGCTGGCAGGTGCCCCTCAATGGTGGGTGGGTGGGGGACATGATTCGGGGCCTGCTGGCAGGTGCCCGTCAATGGTGGGTGGGGGACATGAGTCGGGGACTGCTGGCAGGTGCCCGTCAATGGTGGGTGGGCATCAGGACATGAGTCGGGGCTCACAGGTGCATGGTGCCATGTGGGCTGCCTACAGGGCATGGTCAGGGATGTGGGTTGTCCCCTGTGGTGTGGGCTGCCTGCAGGGCATGGGGAAGGGGGAAAGGGCACAGCCAGGAGGCTCCACAATGCCAAATCGCGTATAAAACGCCCACCCCCCCCAAATACACGTAACCGGCTCGCGCCAGGCCAATCGCATGTAAAACTCCCCGCGCACCCCTGGAATACGTGCAGGCAGCCCATCCACCCTCCCCATGCCACGCAGGCATCCCATTGACCCTCCCCATACCCCACAGGCAGCCCATCCACCCTGGGCATACCCTACAGGCAGCCCACACCACAGGGGGGACTTTTTCCACGCAATTTACCTGGCGTGAGCGGGGTACGTGTATTCTGATGGGTGCGTGGGGAGTTTTACACGTGATTGGACTGGCGTGAGCGGGGTACGTGTATTCCGAGGAGTGCGTGGGTTGTTTTACACATGTTTTCTTGGTTGGGGGGCTGTATGCTGGTCCACTGGCCTTTGCGCCATGTACTGGATTTGTGCAATGTTTTTGGCGCAGGGGGACTGGTTGGGGGCGTAACCGGCACTGCTGCAAGGTCGCTGCGCCATTCTGCGTGACGGCTGCTTATGGATGTATAAATCCATGAATACGATATGCGCCGAAATGGGTTTCTCTGTGCGCCAGCCGCGTGCGCCACTTGTGCGCCGAATTCTATGAATTACCCCCTTAATCTTTACAGAAATGAGGATGGGGCAAAGAACTCTGCTCCCTAAATGACCTTCTGTCCCTTTTCCGTTCCTGGCTCCTCCAAACTAGTGCCAGGCAGGAGTTTATATACACTTAGCTTGGTCACTGGATCTGGGCATGGCTCCATCCAAAATGGTCCTTCTGCCATATAAGGGGTGCTGCAAAGTCTTCCTTTCTTCATCAGCGATTTCTGTCAGCCATGCTACTTAACATATTGTCACCTTACATAGACACACACTGCAGCCCTGCAGACTTTTACAAACTTTGAGGCCAAACCCCAGGAAAAACTAAACCTTTCTAGAATTTTCATTCATACTCCACTCATTGTACTCATATTTGTATGTGATCCTGTAATTTCTTTTAAGCCTGATTTTCCTATTTATGCATATTGTGCATCAAGCATGTAAGGTCCCCTATTCTTAGTCTGCATGGGCTTTTGACAGACAGTAAACAGCTGGTCAGTGTGCTTGTGCTAGCACAAACACCACAGCAATGCCTGTAGTCCTATCTTTATCACAGGCCACATTCCTTTGGCAGAGAGCCTGCTTCTATTGTGTGCTTTGAGATTCTTAGACCTGTATAGAATTTGACATTTACAAATGTATTCAGCTAATAGTTATTTTCACCTTATATTTAAATAATAACTGCCTTCGTTCAGTTCCTGCCCATGTCTGCGTGTGTGATTATATTTGCATGAAGAAAGCTTTTCTCAGTGCCCCTCCTCCCCCCTGGTCTATTTGTAGTGCCTAGAAACAGTCAAAAGAAGACTTGCCTAATTCTAAAGCACTAGGGAATGAAGGAAGGCACTAGCACCTTCCCAACAATGCACCGGTTAGTTTACAGAGATACAAAGATGGTGGCACTGTAGAGGGATATGCTCAAATTGTACTAGGAGATGGGGAAGAATGTGGGATATAACTACACTTTGCTTGAAAACATCACAGACTGGGAGCAGTATGGAATAGAACTATATATTTCAGATATAACTTAGGAGAGAGGATACACATGCGCTGTAATTGGCAGAGGGGATGACCAGTGGCACAATACATACTTTGTGTTCTATACTGGAAGAGACACGGTTAGGTAGGTCATTTTATAACATGAACCTCAGCATGGCACTACCTGTATTTCATAATGGGAAAATGCAGGACAACTGGTAGAGAAAATGGTAATCTGTACTGGAAGACACTATGAGGGGAGGCCCAGTATACTACAAAGGTACAGATCACTGCTGTCTACACAGGAAGAGGATACCATGGGCATTTGAGATGACATCATTACTTTATATTGGAAATTATGAGTTGTTAAGATCCACTTTAGAGGACGTGTACTCTATGCTGGATCATATAAGGGTTAACAAGGTGCACAAAGGAGCACGTATGCTGTAGTGGGAGAGAGGAAATGCCGGGGACACGTGGATTAGATGGATATTCATGCTACAATGCAATAGTAGAGTTGGAGGAGTGACTAAGGCCAATATGTCCAGAAAAACGGGTGAGCAAGATTCTTGTAATCTTGGGGTAGACACTGGAGGACCATGGAACATTGTGAGAAATACAACTACTGTATACAAAGATGTAGAATACTGGCCGCCATAACCATGAAGGTGAAAAACTATTACAAATTTCAAAACTTTCAAAGAGTGACAATTTGCATATGAAGGGTCACATTTTCATAGTGTGATGCATGGTGAACAGAAGCATTATATCTTCAATTCAGATTTTGAGAAGTATTATATACATATTTAGAAATTGTATGAAGAGTTACCTGCTTATAATTGAGAGTCACTGTTCCAGAGCCGACACAGGCAGATTCATGAAATATTCCTGAAAAGACATAAGGAATGCTTGTTTAAAGTGATTTTATAAAACAAGTATGAGGACTGAGTGGCAACAAATAATGCCTAAAGCTATACTTTAAAAGAAATATGTAAATAATGGTCTTCATTGGGGGATACAGTGAGTCGGGTGTGTATCTTGGTAGGTGCATAGATGAATGCATAGGGTTTTGGTGTGTTTCTTTTCGTTTCTGGGACAGCTGCTTAATGCATTGACAGAGAATGTGTATCAAAAGACAGTTTCTGTATGAATGGTGAGCGTGCAAATGTATACAAATGCGGCTGGAGAGTTTATTCAGTTGTGTGGGTAGACTAGTGGATGGGAAATTTGTATGGCTGAAAGGGAGTTTGTATATAAATTGAGTCTGTGAATTGATTATTAGATACGAAGAGTGTATTTAAAAGGGAAGTTGGTGTGTAGATGGACAGCTGGTGAGTTCACGGTGATGGGTGTTCAGCATGGCTGGAAAGTTTCTGTGTTTGGCCACAAATTAAAAGAAACTGGGGATACATGGGTGGAGGGCGTTTGTCTGGGTTGTTGGTGAGCTTCTGTGGATCAATTGGTTGGTACGCATCTGTATATGTGGACAGAACCATGAAAGAATGGTAAGTTTGTGTGTGTGACTGGCAAGACGTAACATGAATGGATTGATAGATGCTGATTGTGTGTGTGCGCTGGTGAATGGCGGGATGGTAAAGTGTGTGTAGATGGATGGGGCATCAGGATTTCTGATGCGTGGATAGTTTGTGTGAGGGGATGATTGGTTAGTTTGTGGATAGATAAATGGAAGTTAGGATAGTAGGAAGGAGGATTTGTGTGTGTGTGTTAATTTTGTTAACCTTTAGGCAAGGATTCCGTTCCACACTGCCTACTGATACACTGGGACTTTTAAGCTTTAAGAAAATGGTTTTATTTATTATATTTTCAGCTTGGAACCGGAGGGTGCAGAGCACGCAGGTGGTAGACATCTGGCAAACCTCTGGCTAATCTGAAAGCATTGTAGATTTATCCAGCCCTGCAAAATACATGACAAGGTGTTAAAGCAACAGCACTGAAATGCGGAAAAATTGGTAAAAGGATGCCATGTGTGAGCAAGGAGATTCAAAACCGTTTAAGTTTCAGGCAAACGGTGTACCGTCCTTGATGTTACACATGGCGGAGCAGATGCCCATATTAAAAATGTTCAGCTTAAATTCTCTGCTGGGTGCAGATTCTGTGTACTGTCTATCGGAATATCCTTAAGGAGGACATTTTACCTTCTACTTGGACCGCTTTGTGACCCCATTTACACAAAGGGGTCTCGACCTTCGTTTCGTTCCTCACAGTTACAGGGTTCTATGTGATCATCTAGAATATTAAAGGCCGCACACAAAAATGGCCGATATTTTTCTGCCGATTTGGTGCGGACTTTAATATTGGAAATGCATCAATCTGCCCCTTCCTTGAAATCGGGGGTATCACCCCCGTCAACTCTTGCCCCCGCCCCAACTCCACCTCCCATACAAATACTCATACTCACACTCAGACACACACCTTTCCCCAGCCCCCACGTCACTTACAAATACACACCACGCACATGCAGACACACTCCTTCTCCCCGGCCCCCTTCCCACTACAAACGCTGTCCCCCATCATACACACAAGCACACAAACACTTACCTTTATCCCGTATTTCCTTGCCCGCCCCGGTCAACTTGTCAGCCTCTGAACGCACTGGTGTGTGGCAGGGCTGTCACGGTTAATATTTAGAAAGATCGCTGTGAGTGTTCTCAGAGCGGTCTTTATAAATCTGTCTTTTTCATTTTCGGAAAAATGAAAAAGACCATTTAACTTAATACCAATTACTGGCCAATTGCCATTTTAGACATAACAAGGAACATGTTTGCTTCTCTTCTTTTAAAAGAGCTTATGACTTGAAACGAGAATAACAATATTCTTAAATGGGGTTGGAAATTGGAGGTTATATAAAAATGACAATAAATAAATGCGCTGAAATGTTAGTTGCTGAGCTCTAAAGGTAACCCCATGTGGGTGGCATACCTGGATCACTGTGCTGCATTTGACACAGTCGACCACAGCCTCCTGTGGATTTAATGGTGTATAACTTCAGACCTGCTGAAGTTTTTGATTTTACTCTATACAGACAAGGTACTATTTGTGAGGTTGAATAGCGAGGGACATTATTCTCAGCGTACCTCTACTTCCATTGGTCTGGGACAGGGATGCGTTTTGGACCCTTAGTTTTTTTTTTTTAAAACAATTTTTATTAATTTTACAACCTAAACAACATACAGCACACTTACAATGCTTAACGTTATATCATCAGAAATGTGCTTTTATGCTTCCATGTCTGCTGCCTGCCCCCCGCCCTCCCTCCCATCCCAGCCTACTTCGCTTCTTGATTTGTCTCTTTTCTCCTTTCAGGGGTTCCTATTCCAATATCCTCATCTGAGTCCTGGTCACTCGACCAGTCCTGGGTGGGACCGTATAATGTGGCTACTAAATGCTTCCAGGCCGTCAGGGATTCTGCTTCTTCATCTCCTCCTCTGTTTCTCGCTTCCTGCCATACTGCTGTTTCGGCTTCGGCCCATTTTTGGAGGTCTTTCCACCAGACTTCTATCCTATGCCTATTGCATGCCTTCCACCCCATGGCAATTCTATGCTTGGCAAGTATGTATGCCAGACCTTTTAATTTGCTTACATGCTTTAGGTGCCGCGGCCTAGGGAATCCTCCTACTAAACATGCCCACGCTGATTCTATGTTTATTTTAATCCCCTTTTCATCTAGCCGGTGGGCTAATTCTTCCTAGAATTTCCCAATTTCTGGACATGCCCAAAACATGTGCGTCATCCCCACATTTTGGACCCTTAGTTATTCAATCTACACTTACATATATAGGGAGTACTCCAGCTGGTCAACAACCTTCCACCTAAACTTGGGAAGGACAAAATAACCTGGCTAACATATGCAAATGACTGGACGATCTTTGAACAGGTGGGTCTCCGGTGAAGTTTAAAGGTGACCTGGGGCTACTCCGCATCTAATCACTTGAAGTTGAAGCCATCAAAATCTTCTCTGATGTGTTTACCTACGAACGGTGCTACCAAAACAGGTTTCATGAAATCTGAATGGTAGTCCTTTGAAAGTGAAGTCTGTGGTACTGTGTTTAGGATTCTATATTAATAAGATTTTCTGATAAAGCCAGATAAACAAAATTAATAGTAAAATAATACCCCTGGCTGCTAAGATTAAGCAATTTGATGATGAACACAAAGGCTTTTCTATGCTTTCTTTTGTTGTGTTTCATAAGCAAACTGCCCCTATTGTTCTTTATGTCTCAGAAAAAGTTCACAAATGGTGGTTAACTTGAATACGTCTAGTTTGGTGGGCTTTTCTAAACTTATCTCCTTGTCTGCCGATGCAGGGGATTAGAGTCGAATTAGGTCTAGTTTCTCTGTGCATATCAGCTATGCTAAAGAGAGTTTGCAATGAAAAATACTCTCTCTTAATAATGAGATGATTGGCTATAATGTCTGGAGCAACGCCACGGACAAAAATCAGCCGCTCTGAAATTACGACAGTGGTGATTTGGTGCAGTATAAAAGCAGAGTAACAGAACGTAAGCAAACTGGTTTGTTGTCTAATTTTATAACTCTGTGTGAAACTTTCCTACAACACATCAACTTTAATCAGACTAATTACTACTTGCAAGCAGATATAGGTCAGCTTGTGATGAGGATTTGTAAGAAAGCATGTTTAATGAACTGGAGGTCCAACTATGAAAATTTATTAAAGAAAATGTCTTTTGTGTATTATATTATACTAGCTATACAGTGGTATGTTACCAGGTTTTCAGGTAAGAACTGGGCAAGGTTTTGTATGCTATTTTGATTGAATCTACTGCCTACACAAAGTACTGAATTACACATAAAGAGTTAAACATCAGGTGTGCAAAAAGATTTGTTTACCTTGAAAAGTATTGCTATACAAGATGCAAGTGTTCCCTTTTAACACATCATTCTCTAAGTTTCACAACGTTTCATTTGTTCAGGCATCTAGAGTGACCTTTATTCAGCTGGCACACAAGCTGAGATAGTAGAGGCAATATCTCTTATCCTACTTAGCATCAATGAAAAGTGTATACCGTACCTGTGATCCACCCCACTCCACCTCCCCAGAGTTATACCTGGGCTGCTCTGCCACATGGCCATCATCTCTCTTTTACTGCTGCATACAATGCTGTCCACATAAGGGGTGACAAAAGAATGCACGAGGGGCTACACCCCCCGACTCACGCACCCCATCTATTTTATTTTTGCATTTATTTATTGAAAATGAAAAGTTATTTGCTCTATACAAAGGGCCTACGACAAATGGAACAGTCCCATCTCGGCGCTTTACAAAGTCACTGGTTTTGGGCAACATAATGATCGATTGACTGAGGGCTCTGATCGAGAGACTCGTCTTTGTTCATGGTGTACCGAACTAGCCTGCTCCTTCGGCCACATTGTGTCTCGTCCATTAATAGATCTTTCCAGAATTAGCCCAATGCAGTTTTAGCGGCGGATGGACTTTCAAATCTGCAGAATCTTCTGTACAAGCTAAGCGAAATACCCTAGACCCTTTTAGAAAATTTAAATCTAAAATTAGAAATTGTCTAAAAGCTTATCTGCCTTTGCCCAGAGAAAGGAGGGGTGTTTGTTGAGGAAGCAGACTGTGTGGAACAATTACAAGCGATAGGATGATTCTTGTGACAACCCTTTAATTGTGCCAAACAATAGAATAACGTGTTGCAAAGCTCATTCCGCAGCCTGCTGCCATCTCCGGCAGTGTGTTCCTATCCAGAATGGAATGATGCCTACTAAAGCCAGAAGCATCCCAGGATCCATTCTGTTTACTTCAGGTATTAGGAAAGATTTTCTTTTTGCAGCTTTCCCTCGATAGTTTTGTATGGAATCCCATTCGTTTTGCTCTGTTTTGATCCTGTCCCAACTTTTTGAAGCAAAGTGAAACCTTCAGCTTCCTTTCTCTTACCTGTTGCTCATTTTTCATTGGGAAACTGGTCAGTCTTTCAGACCATCAGTACAGTAAAACTTAGTTTCACTTGTGAATTTTTGTATTTTCACATTGCACACAGCAGCGTACAATGCGTACAATGGGGATACACTTGTATCACCCTATCATTTCAACCAACATACAAGTTCCACAAAAAGCTAGCACGCTTTTACATACTCTGGCTGTGGGCGCTCAATGGTCTAAGGAACTGCTTTGCATTGCTCTAGCAGGATAACAGGGTCAGTGAAAGCATTACCATATTTTATTCAAAAGACATAGGTAAAAACACTTAAATGAAACATAAAAATATACACAAATTGGTGGGGGAAACACTGGAATACTTAGGGATCCACCTTACTAGAGAACCACACAAGATATATCAGGCAAACATAGTTCAGCTGTGGAAACAGCTACAGGAAGACGGGATGGGAATCTCAGGAGCTGTTATGGTTCGCCCGTATCACAGCTGTCAAAATGACTATCCTCCCTCGTCTCCTCTATGTAATAAGTTCACTACCGGTGCCCATACCACAAGCCAAGATGCGAGAGTTGCAAAACACAATATTTAAATTGATATGGCACAGTAAGAAACCCAGGATCCAGAAACAAATCTTAATGCGCCGGCCCCTCCTGGTCGGCCTGGGTGTTCCAGTAATGGACAGATCAGTGCTTTAGTGGGGCGGGGCCTGCCAGGGCTGGGCCCCGGCAGTCTCCAAAAAGGGAGAGTGAGCCGGTCCCACCACTTGACGGCGGGTCATTGTCCTGCCACGGCCGAAGCCGCGAAGGGAGAGGATCCCCGCCATCATCAAGGCAGGCAGCTGTGACTGACAGAAGTGCAGGGCAGTCACAGCTTCTCTCAAACGAGTTTGCACAAAGCTGGGGCTGGCTGGCACCTGTTAGTCACAGCTCAGCGTCCCCACCCACCATTAACACCCCTTTGTCTCCACTTCCTGTTGTGCCATTTACAGCGTAGGGCTGAGAGTAACAGGTACAACAGAAGTGGAGACAAAAGGGTGTTACTGTTTGACCAATTAACCCCATGACGGAACTCCAGGGGAAGCGGGACAACCAGGGGGCAGCAGCGCTCGGCAGGAGAGGGACACAATGCTGGGGCAGGGTGGGGCAGTGACAGAGACAGATGTCAGAATAAGTACAGTCAGGAGGGACAGGTGAGGGAATGCGGCGGGTGGGACGCTTTTGGCCTTATGAGGGAATGAGGGGGGACTTATGAGGGAATGCAGGAGGGGCAGGAGGCCTTATGAGGGAACCCAGACACACACACTGCCTCTGCCCCGCTCGTGCCCTGCTCACACACTCTCTTCCTCACACGGTCATGACAGTCTCTTATTTCTTACACAACATCCCCTGCGAGCAGGCATTGCGGCCTTCACTCCAGTGTATTTAAAGACAGAACCAATTGTAAATTTTTCTGTTTGGTTGTTGAGGTGGGGGGGATATGAGAGCCCCTGTTAGTCTACTTTCCTAGCCAAAATCTTACCCTGTCAGAAGCACACCCACGTTCAGGGGCAAATCTCTGCAACCATGCCCTGGCCGCATTGGGCAATGGCAGTGGTATACAAACTTTTTTATGTCGAGCCCCCTGAGAAAAAAGTTGTTGGTAGGCCCCCCTCCCCGAATGCAAGGACTGCTTGTATTTCATATTAAAAGCAGTCAACTTTCTCTCTTTTTAAAAAGCCTCACCCTCAACAGTGCAATTAAGTGATCTGCACAGGAACACACGTTTTGGTTGTGCCAGTAGTGTTGCAGTATGTAGATGAGACCACCCCTGTTAATCTTTATATGCTCTTCTTTAGGCCACACCTTCAGATTTTAGGCGACGCCCATTAGGCAAGCCACGCCAGCAAATGAGGCCCTCCCTCAATTTCTTTCCCCACTTAAAGTCTGGGACAGACACATCTTAGCAGCACAACTAGCACCAATGTTGAGGTGGGCAAATCCAGAGAACCACAAAGCATGGTGTAGAATCGAACAATCAGCCTCATTAGCCCCCCTAATGACCCTGTTGAGCCCGAGAGAAGAAAACGGAGAAAGCAGGGGCGCGCTATTGGAAATGACGAAATGGTCACTGCAAAGCTGGGACAAAGCCCGGAAAAAGAAACGCATCCCGAGCAGAATGAGCCCATATACGCCGCTGATGCACAACCCAGATTTCACACCGGGTCTCCAACTAAAGTATTAGGCGGGATGGTCTGGCGCTGAGGCTATGTACCTGAGAGACATGTACAAAGACGGCTCTCCATTACTCTTCACAGACTGTCAGCAGGAATTCAACATAGGAGAAAACGAGCGCTATAGATATGCACAAATAAGGCACTGGATAACCCACTCAACGGTAAAGAGAGCGGGCACAAGAACGCCATCAGGCCTAGAACTGTCTCTGCAGGAAGGCAACACGGTGAAGGGGGACACCAGACTCTACAAACTGCTCTCCAATGATCAATCGCCTGACAATCTCACATACAAACGGAACTGGGAAAGAGACATGCAAGAGTCGTTAACAGATGAGGAATGGAACCACATATGGGCACGTGCACACGGCACCTCCAGAAGCACCACGATTAAGGAATATGCTTACAAACTATGCCTCAGATGGTATATGTCCCCGAACCGCATTAATAAAATCACAAAGTCATACTCACCAAACTGCTGGAGGAACTGCAATGAGAAGAGAGACCTATTTCATATCTGGTTGACATGCCCCTAAGCCGTGACCTATTGGAAGGAAATACTAAGCCATGTAAAAGGCATCTGTGGGGTTGAACTGCCGAGATCTCCGAAAACAATTCTCTTAGGAGTCCCCATATAAGGTAAATATGCAATGTCAGGAACGACAGCCATTCTCATTACTCACCTGTTATCAGCAGCAAGAATTACCCTTGCACAAAACTAGAAATACGAAGAGGGCCTGACCTAAGCATGGTGGTGAATGAAGGTCTGGGGAGTAATGGCTATGGAGAAGATATGTGCACTCAGTACAGGAAAATATCTAAAATTCTTAAATATCTGGAACCCATTCCATGAACTGGTACGTGACAGAGAAGCCCAATTCTTCAAACCCCGCCTACTCCGGAACACGCATATCATCTGAGACCTACCAGACGTAAAGATGCCGGGACCCAAACGTCAGGAAAAGATCTTAAATCTGCTGAACTCTATAGTGTAAAGTAGTGGTTAAAGTTGTGGGCTAGAGGGGTAAGTAAGGGGAGGGGGAAAGCAGGGAAAGGGAGAGGGGGGAAATTGAAAATCTTCGAAGACTAAGGGAACTTCTACGAACTGCAGGGTACAAACACAAGATAGATACAGGACTTAATTAATAATTGAGGGCAAATGTTATGTTGTATTTACCTGTATGCCTTTGATCCAAAAATAAACTTGGTTTAAAAAAAAATATACACAAATTGACTTTGTAGCCAAAAAAATATACATGCCTACCGATTTCCAAAATACAAATATGATGTTATCGGTCTTCTAGTTAGTAAGACACGTGAGGGGCTTATTCGAAGTAGTGCATATACAATGGCTCTCTCTATTTAGTGCCTACACATTTTTGTGCTTCTAGATACAAAAAGAACACATCTATGGACCAGTCTTATTTCTGTGCTGCTTTGGATCCATCTTCAGGACACAAGATGTTAATTGAACGTGTAAATATTGCACGTTTCTTCCAGTGCATGTGACCATGCACATTGAACACTACAGAAAAAATCACATAACATTTTTTTTAAAACTGGCCATAACTATTGATATTATACTGACATGAGCTATGTCAATTTCTTAGCTGTGTGTAAAGCTGATTAAGGCACGCATCGTTGAATTAGACTATCCGGTTTGTTCGTCTTATTCCAAACTGAAATAGAAGGAGGAATTCATTTCATTCCTCTACCTTGGCATCGCGGCTTATAATTAGCTTGTGACTGAATGACTATTACCTGAGCAATCATCTGTTAATCGGTGTTCATCATTGTGCAATTAATTCAAGGTGCCCCAACCATAGCGGCTTTTCATTTCAACAGCTGTAATGCTACAGAATTATTTGAGGTCGGTAGTGTTTTCAATCTACAGATAAGGTAAACAGCATTTATTATTTTGTGTTACCTTATTCTTAGACAGGCTCAGACTTTAGCGTACATCACCTATATTAATTGCCTTAGGCGGTATACTCCTGCTGGCTATTCTTAGTGCCGTGTGGCCTGGAGTGTCGCTGTTGTTCAGGGCCCACCCGCATTCTAAAGATCCAGTTTCGATGTGTATAGCATGGTTTACCCACGGGGAATAACTCTGCAAGTCTACACGGGGGAAGAGGTTGATATACATCCCACCTGTTAACCTAGTGCACACACCAATTACGTGCACCTTGGTATTACGTGTTTAAAACTGTGTTAACTTGTTCCCAGACAAGCTCAAACTTTAGCGTACATCCGCTAGATTAGTTACCTTAAGCAATATACTGCTGTCGGCTGGTCTTAATGCCGTTGTTGTTCAGGGCACGTCCGTGTTTTAAATACCCCGTTTGGACATGCATAGCGTGGATTACCACGAGGAAACTCTCTGAAAGCCAAGCATAAACAGGGAAAAGGTTGATATATATCCCATCAGTTAGCCTCGTGCACACACCAATTACATGCACCTTGGTTTCGCGTGTTTAAGTATGGTCTGCATTCACTTACTTAGATAATCGTTGCCTGAGACTTCAATTCTGTCTTCAGTCGCCGCTAAATAGAAGTTCTGTGGCGATCATCTGCTATTCACACATCATGTGATTTATAGCAGTCTGTGTGGCGCTTGGCTGCTCCTGCTGATTATCTCTGTGCCAATGTTGGGCGCCATGTTGGAAATCCAGTCTTTTACATGTACAGGCATTTCAGATCATCCGAATCTGATTGTGATTACTGCCTTATTTCACATGATTATCATATTGTGTTCGAAATATGAGTGATGCTAGCTCAGTTGTTTCTTTTATAGGCTTCAGCTGTTCCCATATAACAGACTACCGCACTTGTGTCATTTACGAATCACATCGTAGCTAGCACTAATGGCAGACTTCAGCTCTGCTTATTGATTTTCTTTAAACCTCATAAGAGCATTTACTCTACGTGTATTTGGCAACAGAGCATTTTTTCAGAGTGTATACTGATCTGCACTCTTTCCCCTATGGTATAATTTCGCATATTCAACTGAAAAATGCTAATGTTTGCATTTTTCATGGATAGGTGTGCAGGATAAAGAGATTCCACTCAATGGAGACATTTACACCTTTCTTGACAGTGCCAAGATTAAAAATCAATTTTTGTTCTACCTTTCTTAGGGACAGATCACTGTCTCCTGCACAGGGGTGATGTTTAATGGTTTGAATTACAAAGCAAAAAATGTAAAACTACTACTAGTGGTTTGTCCACTATCCAATTTATTTCACACGAACAGTGCTCGCAGATTCTCTGGCATATGGGTCATTTTGTTTTTCCTATATATAGGAGCCCACACAGGCATTTAATCCCCTATATAGCCCATTTTGTGAGGCAATTAGATAAATGATTTAAAAGGGGTAATGAATACTCAAGAAAGGTTGAGCAATCCTCGAGCAATCCTCTAATATTAGTGCAGAAACATGGACTCATTTCTACAAGGATAAATTTGTGTTACCTGAAAGATTCTGGGAATCTTCCGCCAAATCTAACCACTATTCAGCAAAGGAATTTAAGGGAATTTAAGGGTTGGTCTCTAAAGGATATTACATGGGCCCTTGGCAAGCTAAATAAATCAAGAGCTCCTGGCCCGGACTGTATTCCTCCATGTGTCCTTAAAGAAAATGTGCAATTATGGGCCCCGGTGCTGAAACTTCAATTTGATGAAATTATCCGATCATCCTGTATTCCACCATCATGGTTGCAATCGGTTATAGTTCCCATTCACAAGAAAGGTGTTAGAACTAACCCTGGCAATTTTCGTCCGATTGCATTGATTGATGCGAGTGCAAAGACCTTTGCTGTTTTACTACTACAGCAATTAAAAGAGACTGTAAATCGTCTTGCTATTCTCTCACCATTTCAGATCGGCTTTCGTGCCAGAATGGGAACTGTACTGAACGCAACTGTTTTAGCACACTTAATTGCCCAAACGCAAATTCCAAATGCGGGTGCCCTATACATGGCATCCGTTGATTTATCCGCAGCATTTGACTGCGTGATTAGGAATTTACTTTGGGAAAAACTTGATGCAAAGGGGATACCACATTCCCTAATTGCGATGTTGGCTAAATAACATCCGGGTACATCATATTTGGTGCGTACCAATGAATCGGGTTCAACAACAACTCCTATTCCAACTGAGGTGGGGGTTAAACAAGGTTGCAACCTGGCTGCTACCCTGTTTAATCTCTACCTCTCTGATATTGAGCAAATATGGAAAGCTGCAATCACCTATCCTGCAAGATTGGGACATTTGCGGATTCAATGGATTACATTTGCGGATGATGTGTTAATCTTTGATCGCACACCATATGGCTTACAAAAAAAGCTCGCAATATTTGCAGAATATTGTATACACATAACTTAACATGTAATGTGGAGAAATCAAGTATCTTCATTTTAAAAAACATGAAAAAGAGAATCTCTACAATGAAATAGTCCATAAACTCTATTCCAATGCCTATTAATTTGAATATGAGAAAATTGGGATACGATGTGATAGATTCTCCCTCAATAAAAAACTGGCTACTAAACTTAAATGCGAAAAAAGCTGTTTTGATAACACAGATGCGGATGGTATTCATGAAATATTGTAAATTCTCAATAGCACCACTCTTGCAATTTTATATGCTCAAAGTGGAAGCCATTTTATTATATGGGCTTGACTTATGTTTGTGCAACATTGATGCAATCCTTGACCAAATTCAAGGCCAACTTTGGAAGTCTACACTGAGATTATCAAGTTCCCTACCAAATTGTATATTGCGACATGAGCTAGGTATCTCATCTTTATCAGTAAAATTCCATTGGCGACAGTTAACGAATTATGGAGAAATGTTATTTCCACCTCACCATTCGCTCTATGAGGAATTCTTAATTATGATCAAGAATCGAGCGCCTATTTCGTTGGTCACCTTTTCAAATCTCATGATCAATAAATTCGATGAATGTGGCTTAAAACCAGTGGATCTCGAATATCGCTCGGCTTATGTGAAGAAACGACTATATGAACATGATTGGCTAATCACACTGAACGATATGCATTCCAAAATATTTTACTCTGAAGCAGCAAAATTTGCAACTCTTAGAATGCCTCGTAGAGCCTATTTGTTAAAATTCCCGGCTAAATTCCATCGCGATTTATATTTGAGATTTAAGCTCAACCAATTACATACCTTCGAAAAAACAATTTCTTGGAACAAGCTATTGCCAACCAGTCAGATCCCATGGTGTAGATTTTGTGAGGGAAATATCTGGGTGGAAAATTTAAAACATCTAACCATCTATTGTCCTCATTTTGAAGCTCCGAGATATTCTCTCATTGGTCCTAATGTTTTAGGAATGACACAAGAAGCCAGAGAATGGTGCTGCATGAAATTTATGTGGGGATATTCATTCAAAATAATTGTTTCATTGTGCATGTTTCTTGAGAGATTGGTTGAGGAATTAGCTAAGAAGGAATTAAACATTATCCTGGAATAATGAATTATGCATCTAACAAATATAGTACGAAAAAAAATGCATTTCTTCTTCAAATATTATTTGAACTTTTGTGTAATCCAAAGTACAAATGTAAATACTTTTAATGTTATGTTTAATGAATGTTAATGATCCTGAATATTTTTTTTATGATGTTGTAAAAAGTTTGTTAATCAAACTAATAAAACAACTTAAAAAAAATAAATTAAAAAAAAACTGCCACATCAGGCCATTGAGATCGATTTCTTTTATATCTTTTTTCAGGATGAACACTGAATAATTACCACATTTAAAGGGGCCTATAACCGGGGGTAATTGCAATAGAGTAATTGCTGTGGAGGAGACAGTGATCTGTCCCTAAGAAAGTTAGAACAAAAATTGATTTTTTACACTGTCAAGAATGGTCTTAATGCCTCCATTGAGTGGAATCTCTTTATCCACTAGTTCAATGTGCACCTATCCATCCAAAATGCAAACATTAGCATTTTTCAGTTGACTATGGGAAATTATACCGTAGGGGAAAGAGTGCAGATCAGTATATGACCTGAAAAAATGCTCTGTTGCCAACTACATGTAGAGTAAATGCTCTTATGCGGTTTAAAGAAAGTCAATAAGAGAGCTGAAGTCTGCTGTTAGTGCTAGGTACGATGTGATTCATAAATGATACAGAAGTGAAGTAGTCTGTTACATGGTTTTTTATTTGATTTGAGAATTTCAAATGTGCACCAAACAGAATCAACTATATACGGGCACTGATGTAAACTAATGGGTGGACTTTCAGAGTATCAGTTCAATATGCACTTTGTATAGTGAAAGCAGCCTATCTGAAAAGAAAAGTTTTCAGGCTCTTCCTAAAAAGTATTAGGATTCAGAGGATCTAATCTCTAATGGGAGTTGGTTCCACAATTTCGGACCAAACACACTGAATCTTCTGTCTCACCCAGCGATCAGGTTAGACCTTGGCACCGACATCAAGAGCTGATCTCTAGACCGGAGATCTCTAATGGGACAGTAGTGAATGATCTTATCGGCAAGCTATCCCGGGGCAAGTCCATTCAAACATTTATATACAAGGCATGCCATTTTAAATTTGATTCTGTCCTTTACCTTAAGCTAGTGTAGGGATCTCTGGAAGCAGATACATGATCCCTTCTATTCAGCTGTCCGACTAACCTAACTGCTGCATTCTGGGCTCTCTGTAGTCAGGCTAGCTGCTTGGCTGGAACTCCTGCCAACAGACTATTGCAGTAGTCCAGGTGGGAGCTAGCCACGGCACCCACCACTACTGCATGGTCTTCTCCGGGATGAAAAGGAGTATGTTACACAGCACCCGAATTGCGTAGAAAACTGCTTTAACCTTCGCCCCACCTGGGCCTCACTGCTGATTTTCGATTGCCACACACATCCAAGGTTCTTGACCTTGGTAGTATATTGTAATTGTTCTCCCAGGATCAACGGGGGTAATTTCTGTCTCTCTGTTAGCATTTTGGGAACAGCTGAAACCTATCAAAGAAACAACTGGGCTAGAATCACTCATATTTCGAACACAATCTGATAATCATTCAAAATAAGGCAGTAATCAGAATCGTATTCGGATTATACAAGAGGCCTGTACATGTAAAAGACTGGATTTCCAACATGGCGCCCAACATCGGCGCAGAGATAATCAGCAGTAGCAGCCAAGCCCCACACAGACTGCTATAAATCACATGACGTGTGAATAGCAGATGATCGCCACAGAACCTCTATTCGGTGGCGACGGAAGACAGAATTGACGTCTCAGGCAGCAATTATCTAAATAAATGATTGCAGACCATACTTAAACACGCAAAACCAAGGTGCACGTAATTGGTATATGCACAAGGCTAACAGATAGCATATATATCAACCTTTTCCCCGTTTATGCTTGGCTTTCAGAGCATTTCCTTGTGGATAAACCATGCTATATACGTCCGAACAGTGTATTTAAAACGCGGACGTGCCATGAACAACAACGGCATTAAGAACAGCCGACAGAATTATACTGCTTAAGGTAACTAATGTAGCGGATGCACTCTAAAGTTTGAGCTTGTCTGGGAACAAGGTAACACAGTTTTAAACACGTGATACCAAGGTGCACGTAACTGGTGTGTGCACTAGGTTAACAGATGGGATGTATATCAACCTCTTCCCTGTGTATGCTTGACTTGCAGAGTTATTCCCCGTGGGTAATCCATGCTATACACGTCCGAACTGGATCTTTAAAATGCGGATGGGCACTGAACAACAGCGACACTCCGGGCCTCAGGGCACTAAGAATAGCTAGCAGAAGTATACCGCCTAAGGTAATTAATCGAGCGGATATACGCTAAAGTCTGAGCCTGTCCAAGAATAAGGTAACACAAAATAATAAATGGTGTTTACCTTATGTGTAGGTTGAGAACACTACCAACCTCAAAACATTCTGTAGCATTACAGCTGGTGAAATGAAAAGCAGCTACGGTTGGGGCACCTTGAATTAATTGCACAAGGATGAACACCAATTAACAGATGATTGCTCAGGTAGTTGCAAGCTAATTATAAGCCGCGATGCCAAGGTAGAAGAATGAAATGAATTCCTCCTTCTATTTCAGTTTGGAATAAGACGAACAAACCGGATAGCCTCATTCAAAGACACGTCCCTTAATCAGTTTTACACATGGCTAAGAAATTGAAGGTTAGTTTAATTTGGGCATAGCTCATGTCAGTATAATATCAATAGTTAAGGTCAGTTTAAAAAAAATGTTTTGTGATTTTTTCTCTAGTGTCCAATGTGCATGGACACATGCACTGGAAGAAACGTGCAATATTTACACCTCCAATTAACATCTTGTGTCCTGAAGACGGATCCAAAGGAGAACAGAAATAAGACTGGTCCATAGATGTGTTCTTTTTGTATCTGGAAACACAAAAATGTGTAGGCACTAAATAGAGAGAGCCATTGTATGTGCATTACTGCAAATAAGCCTCTCACGTGTGTTACTAACCTCATATGAAGTAAAAAGCTGCCTTCAAATAGTAAAAGACAGACAACATCATATTTGTGTTTTGTAAATCGGTTGACATGTATATTTTTGGATACGACAGTCAAATTGTGTAGATTTGTATGTTTCGTATAAGTGTTTTTACCTATGTGTTTTGAATAAAATATGGTAATACTTTCACTGACCCTGTTATCCTGCTAGAGCAATGCAAAGCAGTTCCTTATAGTTTGACCATTGAGCGCCCACGGCCAGAGTATGTAAAAGCGGGGTAGCTTTTTGTGGAACTTGTATGTTGGTTGAATTCCCTGTCCTCATCAACAAAGCCCCCCTTCACTAAAAAAGAGGACTTCCATGCTCTAATATATTGTACCCTCACCCTATCTATCTTTTACACATGGGATTTTTGGTTGTTTTCATATGTGCCTAAAAACAAGCTGGTGGCAGCAGCTACATGGCCGCGCTACAAGATGTTCGCCTGTTTTTTGGCCATATTATAGTTCGACCTTTTTCTTGCCAGTTCATTCCAGCTCGGATTTTGAATAAGAGGCGGACTCCTGCAGCCATTCTTCAGATCTACATTGGAGCCAAGAATCCTTTGAAGAAGAGCAGCTTGTTGATGACCCGAGGAAGACTTCTGCAGTGGCCGAGCATCCTCTCCAGTGACTGGCCCAGTGAAGCCAACTAGTATAGACACCTTCTTGAGGATAAAGACCCTCAGAGCCTTCAGAATTGTCCCTGGACTGCTCGATGGACTGAGCAGCTCGCTCATGGGCTACCTCGCCAGAACTGTCCCTGTTCTGCATTCAAACCTTCTTGCCAAATTCTAGCTTGCTATTTTCAAGAGAACCTGTCCTCAAGCAGCTTCTTTGACTGTGACCGGAAGGACACCGGCCGTCGCCAGCAAATAGTGATTGTCGATGGAACTCACCGTCCTCCATCCCGTGAAGTATCATGAAGAGGACTGCATCATTGGAATCCGCATTTCTTCATAAACAGGGATTGCATCTTGCAGTTGCATCCGATCAGAAGAATCCTCAAACCTGTAACCCCTGGGCACATCTCATTGGAACAAAGGACAGAAGAACGCAGTCCCAGTGACCCCCAAATTACTCATCCTGATCCCTGGGATAATCAGAGTCAAGGGGGTAAGAAAGCATCACTGTGCATCACCCCCTTGTCCTAATTGGGATAACAGTGGGAACATTTCAATTTGTCTCCTGTCTGCTTCTTACTCACGTTTGGCCGTCAAACCTGGGTCGGATATACTGCTGTTTTAGCCTTGGGTCTGGAGGAGAGAGGAAAACCTATCTGTCTTCAGGTAAATAGTTGGAAAGTATTCTGACTCACCACTACATGTCCATTGCATCCTGTTAGAGAGCCCATACCGGTGAGAAATCTTGTGTTGCAACCTATGACTTTTGATCACTAGGCCCCATACATCTTAGTGTTTGGACTTCTAAAGTATAGGGACTTGAACTTGTGGCTGGTTCTCATCATTTGAACTGTATCTGCATTACCTTACTTATATATTTTACATGGAGAGTTATTTAATGATGTATAGTGAATTATGAGCCTACTGGTGATTGTATATATTTGTATTTAGAGTATTGTGTGATAATACTACCTGCTAATTTAATGTTTCAGTGTGTTCCAAAGGCCTAAATAAGTAACTGTATTTTTATAACTGACTCTCTAAACTTAATTATTGTGTAATATCCTGTATGGACTCATCGAGGATGCCTGACAATGCTCACAACTCTCCGGAGACTAAGCCTTGACTTCCCTACATTGCTACCTTGATTGGGGTTTGGATAAACTCTCAGAGCTCCCGGTTCACCAAAACTAGGGTGGCTCCAAAAATCTGCCCATCAGGCCAGGTTCTAGAAATCCATCTTAACAACAGGACACAAAAGAAAGCACCTGCACTGCTTCTCAAATCCTCCCTCGCCTCCCACCATGTCAGGGACAGTTGGGCGTCCAAATGCTAGTTGCAGTTCTGTTGAATGTATGACATTGTTCCTCCTACCCATGCATTTTGTACAACAGTACTACCTCAGTCCCTCCATTTCATCAGGAATTCTTTCATCAATTCCATAGCCAGCCAGCCCGAGTGGCAAACCTCTAACCTATGCTTAGTCTGCTCTAAATCCAGGATATCTGCCTTTAAAGCTAAACCTAAAGAGCCTTCCTGCCACCTGTGCCATGTACAGACTTACACCACTGAAGATCTGCCAGCTTGTATGGTGCACATCAAAGGCTAGCTCTAGAATCTCTCACCCAGTTTGTGATCAGATTCAGTGGCGGCTGGTGAATTTTTAATTGGAAAGGCATAAATATTGGGCACAAATATACGAGAATGGCCTAGTGAGCAAGGCCGAATCAAGCAAGAGGAGTTTGGGGGGAGGGGAGTGGAGTTTTCCGAGAAAATGTTTTGAGTAATTAGTTAAAATGGTGCATTAGACCGCACACTTTCTGTGAACAAATTGGGTAAAAAGCTAGACAGTTTGCAATCAATTTTGTAGGGTAATTCATGAAATAATTCAATAAATGCAAGTCACCAACACTGCAAGATGAACCTTCTCCCTCGATTCCTTTATGCATGCTCTTCCCTCCCGACTTCTGTCCAGCTCCCCTCCCTTCGGTGCATGCAGAGGGAGATGTTGGGGTTTATATGGAGGGGGCAGAAGGTGAGAATCTCCCAAAAGGCCATGACGAGCAGCGCCCGATTGGGGTGCTTGGGGGTCCACAACTTGCATAGATACTATGTAGCCTCTCAACTGGCGCAAGCCCAAGCCTGGGATGGAACTACAGAAACCCTGAAATGGATGGAACTGGAGCAGTCCCGCCTTGCGCTCCCTCTCCGTCTCCTCTCACATATTCCACCCCCGCTGCAAAACACCTGGACGGGGACCCTGGCCTCCACAAAGCACACCCTCAGCGAATGGGATTGGGCATGGA
Source organism: Ambystoma mexicanum (assembly GCF_040938575.1). Taxonomy (NCBI): domain Eukaryota; kingdom Metazoa; phylum Chordata; class Amphibia; order Caudata; family Ambystomatidae; genus Ambystoma; species Ambystoma mexicanum. Next base: position 544,208,358 of record NC_090923.1, on the reverse strand, counting down.
AACACAAGGGGCTCCCACGGGGCATGAGCCCCTCCTCCCCGATATTTCACAATATTGCCTTCTCACCCGGGTTGGTCCCGGGACACTTCAAGAACTGGATGGCAGGGGGCCTTGAATCCCAGAGGCAACTGTATGAGAACGGTGAACCCCGATCCTTTGAACAATGGAAAACGACTTTTCAGCTAACAGAGAAGGACAGGTTCTCCTACTTCCAACTGCAGCACTGGAGCTCTCAGTCTAAGGTCCGACAAGCAGCCACGTGGGCCCCCAGCCACCTGGAACTTACACTACAGGGATTGCCACACAGAGGTAGGATCTCCACGCTCTACAAGCTACTACAGGACAATGTTCTTAGCTCTATGCCTACCTACATGGCTAAGTGGGAGGCAGACCTGTGTCATCCCCTGGAGGATCAATCCTTGGTCGACATATGGACTAGAACCCACTCCTCCTCTTTCTGTATCACCAACCAGGAATGTGCTCATAAACTTCTCCTGTGATGGTATTACACCCCGACTTGTTTGCATAGGTTCAATCATCCCTTGACCCTCAATGCTGGCGTAAGTGTTGCCGCCCGGCTCCTATTTCCATATGTGGTGGACCTGCCCTATTGTGCAAACTTTCTGGAACCAGTGCCTAGCAGCCGTAAAAGATATTACTCACGTGACTATTCCCAGAGAGCTGGAAATCATCCTGTTAGGTGCACCTGCCCCGGAAATCTACTCAAGATTGGGGAGGACAGCGGAACTCCCAACTAAACTCCTACTGGTGGAAAAGATTACAATTGCCCGCACATGAAAGACATGATTCTGTGGTGGATTAAACTATGGGATATCCTAGTGGCACAGAAGGTAACGGCAGCCAAGGCGGGTCTCCTCCACTGGTTTCAAAACATTTGGGGCCCGCTGATAGACTTTGACATGCACTTCCTGGCACTGACCCATAAACTATGTCTAGCCCTACTGGCCCTGCGTTTGGGCCAGACATTGCCCAGGGACGAACTTTCCTCATCACGCCAGGAGGGGTCCTGATCGGGGGACTGAGAGGGATGAGGGGGAGGGAGGGAGATTATGAGGCTTTGAGATTATGGACACACAGCCGTTATTAGCAATGACATTTAGTCGTATCAAATGTCGAGATTACTTGTACTGTCTTCTGCTGTGCTGCTGGTTTAAAATATACTTGTTAAAACAATTAAATGCTATACCACAATAAGAAAACATGTTCTAACTGGCTGCTCCACTGCAGACAAGTCCAGCCACGTAAACACTTATGATGACCAGTAAAAATGCCATACCACAATAACATGCACCAAAATGCCAGTTTAGCCATGTAATAATGCTTATCATGCTTGCTTTATCATAGATGCCCAGTGAAAAATGTCATGCCAAAGAAAGAAATTGAGAGACTGGCTACATAGAAATGCCAGCATGGCCATTGGTAGCTGTGCCTAAGTGTCTGATTCCCTTTTCCTTTAGAACATTTTGCATTTCTTCTGAAACTAAATGAATACCATTCTCTGTGATTATTTCTTCTGGCACTATTTCCCTCTGAAATGTGCTCTTGCACAGGCTCACTATTTTCTTTGTTGTAACATTTTCTACCATGACACACCACTCTACCCATTTCGACGTGTAATCCATGAGTACAAAATATGTACACTTTGTTGTTCTAGGGTTTCGAATGGGCCTACATTGCCCATAGGTAGCTTGTTCCATACCAGGTTAGGTACTTCTATAGGATGTAGTGGCACAACATCTGTCTTCTTTGTTTTGTTGCTATGTTCAAACTGTTGGCATTCTTTTACTAGATCTTCTACTTCTTGCAACATTTTGTGCCACCAATACCTTTCACGAATCCTACGCTTAGTCATGACCCTTCCTAAATATCTTCATGAGCTAAGAAAAACTTGTCTAATGGATTGAGGTGGAATGAGTCTGTCTCCCCAGTACAGGTTGCCTTCATCTTCAGTTATTTCTTGACATACATAGAGTAGTCTAGTGCATCCCAATTGATGGTTTTCCAATCTTACTCTATGCCTTTCTGTAGTAATTTGATTTATTCCTCTTTTACCAATTGTTTTCCACTCTTCTGCAGTGATACCTGATTGTATTGCTGCTATGACTGCTTCCTGTTCATCTCTACTTCTCCCCACAAAAATATCTTCTCTGTCGTCCCATACCAACAAAGGTAAATGTGATAAACTATCTGCAGTGTAGTTCTGTGTATATGTGACTCTTATATTGTATTGCATTATGTCTAACATCCATCTTCATATTCACAGTGACATTGAGGCAATGTTTTTGGTGTTAAACACATGCACGAGAGGTTTGTGGTCCATTCTGACCATGATGGGTAGACCTCAAATCAATGTTTTGAAATGTCATAATACCCAAATTACTCCCATGGCTTCTTTTTCAATCATGGAATACCCTTTTTCAGCTCCTCTAAGTGTTCTAGATGCAAATGCTATAGCAATTTCCCCTTTGTCCTGTATTTGTGCTAAGACTGCCCTTATGCCTTCGTTGCTGTCATCTACTGTTACTATTGTTTTGGCTGTAGGATCACCTGTAAAGTAGGAGCTTTATTTATATCACGTTTTATGTTCTTGAACTCTTCCTGACACCCGTCTGCCCACTCAAACTTACTGTACTTTTTCTAAATTTATCTCATGTTGCTAGTTCTATCAGCATATTTCTTTACACATGTTGAGTAGAATTCTGATAATCCACAGAAGGACCTACATTTTTTCTTTATTGCCTTGAGGAGATATCTTGAGCATGTTGTGTCTACTAAGTTCTTCTTTGGTCTGGTGTCTTCTCCACTGATGGTGTGTCCCAGGTATTCAACCTCACTGACCTTTTTCTTGCATTTCTCTGATTTGAGTGTGAGGCCTTTGTTCTTTAATACAATATTCCAATTAATCTCGAATCCTGCTTACTTTCATCTTGACCCGTAATGACGATGTCATCCCGGAAAGAATAAATACCTTCAAGCCCTCCAAATAGATTTTCCATTAGCCTCTGGAATATAGCAGCAGCAACAGACGCCAAACCGAATGGCAGGTATTTAAATCTGAAGGCGATCATTGGTTAGACAAACAAATTAAGTGCCTTTGAGCACACCTCCAACTCAATTTGGTGGTACGCTAAAGATAAATCTAGTTTACTGAAGCATTTAACTGGTTTCATTGTGGCGAGCATCCGACTTCTGTTAGGAAGCGGATGTTGATCAACCCATATGTTTGCATTTAGATCTCTGAGGTCGACACACATACAAATTGTATTGTTTAGTGTCCTCACTACTACAATTGGCACCAGCCATTCAGAAGATTTGATGAGTTCCTTATTTAGCTTGTTGAGCTCATTTATCAAGCCTTCCTTACTACCTATTGGGATATTCTTAACCTTGGGGAGAATGGGCTTCGCGCCTTGTTTCAATTGTATCTGATGTCTGAATCCCTTAAGTGTTCCAATCTTGACATTGAATACGTTGAGGTATTCTGCCTGTAGATCTGTTTTGTAACACTCGTAATCATCTGAGACATAGAGGTTTGGGACAGCTTTCTCCCGGGTGTAGTTTTATCTTGAGTGCTGCCTGTGCCTGTTCCTCCCATCCTACCACAGGTGACCCTTCTTCTGCTACATATAATTTGCAATTGTTCTAAGGTTTGGGAATTTTTCAACTAACCAGAAACCATAACCCAGGAGAAGGGAGTCATTCTGCTGGAGCCAGAACAGAACTGCCTTATTCTTTAGTTTTGAGTGCAAGGGACAGAAGTAGTGTTTCCTTTTTTAAAAAATAATATATTTTATTGATTTCTTCAACAAACACAGTTAGCATACAAGCCAAGAGACAAGATCATAAAAATAAACAAAAAAACCAGAAAACAAAACTTGTGCATTTGAAGGTTATATCAATAATTAAGTATGGTCAGAGTCCGACGAGTCCCCTTTTTAGCCAGCTTCATGTGTTCCCAGTGCACGTTTCTGCCGACTGGTGGAAGCTACCTGGAGTCGCGCTTCTCCCACTTCCTCCAGATTTTGGAAGCTTTGGTGTGGCATCCCCGTGCCTTGTAGATTCTATGTTCCAACATTGAACAAGTATCCATGTTGTCTGCCCACTGATCCAGTGTCGGGGAGTCCGGAGCGCCCCATTTCTGTGCGATGTTGCGTTTCATCAGTCCTGCAGCTGTTGCCAGGAGCAGTACCTCCCATTTATTTGCAATGTTTTCATCGGGCGTACCTAACAATAAAATGTTGGGGTCTAGTGCGATGCTTCAACCCAGTGCTCTGGACAGATCCCCACAGCATTCACCCCAGAAAGTTTGGATTCGGGGGCATTCCCAAAGGATGTGTATGAATGTTCCAGTTTCTGTCCCACATCGGAGGCAGTTCGGGTTTGGGGCCTGCCCCCATCTGTAGATTATGGTTCTAGGGTAATATATTCTACGTAAGATTTTCAGCTGCACCAAGCGGAGCCTGGAAGAGATAGCAATTTCCCTGGGGTGCATTAGGACTTGGATCCAGTCCTCCGGGTCTATGCCTCCCACGTCTTCCTCCCATTTGAACTTAAGGTGAGGGAGTTCCGGGGTGGCAAATGAGGCCATGGCGTTATACAATATAGAGGTGCATTTGGTGGGGATGTATGCCGGGAGTATGTTGCGATCTATGGGTGTGCTTTCGAGTTCGACTGAATATGTGTTCATAGAGCGTGGGCCAACTGAGTATAGTGATATTGTTCAGTCGCTGGGATCTGGAACTTTAGTTGCAGAGTGTCGAATGAGGCAATTTCCCCACCCTCTAGGACGTCCCCGATCTTGGTGATACCGGCCTTCTCCCATTTGGACCATGGTTTAAGTTTACCCAGCTCTTTCAGGTTGCTGTTGTACCACAGAGGTTGTGCAGTAGTGATCTTGTCTTTCCAACCTACAAAAGCATGTGCCCGTCTCCAAACCATGGCAACATACGCCGCCATTGTTTGTGGGGAGGGTCGTCCCAGAGGCTGATAGAGCAAGTGAAGTGGGTCTGTATCGTGCAGGGCTGCTATTTCGGCCTTTATATGTGGTAGCTCCCGGTCCCCGTGCAGTAGGTCATTGACCACAGCTAGCTGCGAGGCCCAGTAGTATACTCGGGGGCGGGGCACGCTGATTCCTGCCTCCCAGATTGATCTCTGCAGTGTGGCTAATGCAATGCGGGGTTGACCTCCTCCCCATATGAGTTCTCTAAGGAGATTGTCGAGGCGGTTGAATTCGGAGTCTTGGATTTCAAGCGGGGCATTCTGTAACACATAAAGAAATCTGGGCAGGGTAATCATTTTAAAGAGGGCGGCTCTGCCCATAAGTGTCAACGGGAGGAGTTTCCAGTGGCGGACATCGTCTCTAAAACGGTCCATGATTGGTTGGAGATTATGGGATGTGTAACGAGTCAAGTCCTCTGATACCCAAATCCCCAGATATCGGAATCCGGCTGATTCTACTTTGTACGGGCAGTCCTGGGGAATGGCTTATGTACCAGCCTTCACCGGGAAGAGGACTGACTTGCTCCAGTTAATTTTCAACCCACTAAATTCGCCGAAGCGAACAAGCATCTGCGTCACTATGGGGCAGGTTTGTATCGGGTCCCCCAGGTAGATCAAAAGGTCATCAGCATAAAGAGACGCCCTATCCTCATGTCCCTCTGGCCATCTAAATCCGGTCCACTCCTCGATTTGGCGGAGCCATAAAGCGAGTGTCTCTATTGCCAGAGCGAAGAGGAGGGTGGACAGGGGGCAACCCTGTCGCGTGCCTTTACCGAGGGGAAAGGACTCCGAGGGCCACCCGTTAACCTTCACCTCTGCATGTGGGTCTGTATAAAGGAGTTGTACCCAGCTCAGGAAGTTGTTTCCAAACCCCATTCTCCACATGGTTTCCCAGAGGCTGTCCCAGCGAACCGAATCCAACGCCTTTTCAAAATCTATGGCCAGTGATGCCAACGGTCCGTCTATGACTGGGGCTCTTTCCAATAATAGGTGAAGACGTCGTATGTTCATCCGCGTTGATTTGTGTGGCATGAACCCACATTGGTCCGGATGGACCAGGGAGGTAATGGCTTATTGTAGCCGGTTAGCTAGGAGTTTGGCAAGGATTTTGGTTTCAGTTAAGTAGTGAGATGGGCCTATAAGAGGCGCACTGCTCCGGTGGTTTGCCCGGCTTGGGAATGACAGCGATTGTGGCTTTGCACAGGTCTGGCGGGAGGGTACCCTGCTCCCGAACCCCGAGGAACATTCCGTGGAGGTATGGTGCTAGTTTCTCCCCGCCCAGTTTCTTCCAAGTTTCAACCGGGAATCCGTTGGGGCCCGGTGTTTTCCCAGACTGTAATTGGGCCATGGCCCCAGCTATCTCTGTTTCGGTCAGAGCCGCGTCTAATTGCTCCTTTTGCTGTTCCGACAACTGGGGCAGTGCAATGTCCTCAAGGAGAGAAGGGTTCAATGGAGATACCGGGGAGCCGTACAGTGCGGCATAGAAGTCCGCAAATGCCTTTGCTATTTCGCGGTCTGCATGGCATCTCTCACCTTGCGGAGTTATAATTTCTCTGACATGGCGTTGAACCTCATCTCTCCTTTCAAGCCAAGCCAACATTTTCCCCGCCCTGTCACCATGTTCATAGACCCTCGCTCTGGACTCCCGATGGGCCTGTTTAGCGTTGTCTAGTTCGATGTTCCGAAGCCTTTCTCTAGTGCCCTTGAAGGATCTAAGGGTCTCAGAGCATGGGTCGAGAACATACTTGGTCTCCCAGTCACTCATTTCGGTTTCTGCTTTTGCTAGTTCCCGGAGCCGTTCCCTCTTTTTGTTTGCTGTCCAGGAGATTATCTCCCCCCTCAGCACTGTTTTGTATGCCTCCCAGATGATAATGGGGTCATCCACTGTGGTGGTATTGTTTTCAAAGTATTCATTCGTTGTTTCGGTGGCCCGGTCGACAAAGTCGAGGAAGCCCAGATAGTAACTGTTCAATCTCCATGACTTGGGAGGGGCACTGCCTTGCATCCCCAACACCATTGTCAGGGGTGAGTGATCTGAGATGCCACGGGGGAGCATGGCCGCGGCCGTCGCCCTGTGTATGTCGGTGTTCGGGAGGAGAAAGTAATCCAATCTAGAAATGGAGCCATGTGCACCCGAGTGGAACGAGTATGCCTTGGTGTCAGGGTGAAGGTGTCGCCACACATCTCAGAGGCCCAGAGCTGAGAGAAATTTGGCCAGATTAGTGGTGGCGGTCAGGCTGCGGTCTCTAATGTGAGTGCGGTCCCTACTGTTGCATACGGCATAATTAAAATCGCCCCCCAACACCCACATGTCGGGTTGGTGTGTTGCCATGAGGATAACAAGGTCTTTTAATAACTCCTCTCCGAGCCCTGGCGGAGAGTACACTGATGCTATGGCCAAGGTTTCTCCCCCTAGTGTTCCAATTGCTACCACATAACGACTTCTGGGATCCCGTTCTACTGTCAGTACTTCGATTGGGAGGCGTTTATGAACCAGTATGAGTGTCCCTCTGGATCCCATGGTGTATCCCGCATGTAGTGCCACACGGTAATTAGTTCTTCGAAAGAAAGTGCAATTGGTACCGGCTAAGTGTGTTTCATTAAGTAGGGCGATGTCTGGGGAGTGTCTGTTCAGGAATTGCATCACAAGACGTCTCTTAATTCAGGAGCCTAGCCCATTCACGTTCTATGTGATCAATTTGAGGGATTTGGGCCGCTCATGGAGTGGTGAGTGGGTGATTGTAGGTGGCATTCACAACTTCTAGGGTCGGGTTCACAGGTTCTTGAGAGCTGTTGCATAGGGGCATTACGCGGCAGCAGGACACGGGGAGAGTGTGCTGCCGCTTGGGGGTAGCACTTGGCAACATGTGTTGGTCGAAGTGGCTCAGTGAATCCATGAATGCACCATAATTTAAAAACAATACAAAAACAACCTGAACTGCCCTTTTCCCCCAACCCAAACTCGACCCCAACACCCAAACATAAGTAAAACCTAACTTGCGCTTAAACTAAAGCATACACTTTCTAACGTAGATCAGCTCCGTACTGTTTGAGACTCACAGTTTGTGTGTATACACTGAAGCTTGGGAGCCCAGTACTCTTGCACGCTGATATATAGTCGCTTCCTCGTTGGGGGGCAGCTCTACTTTGGCCGCCAGCCGTTTTGCGCCCTTTGATACTTGCTTCCGTTGAAGCAGAGGATCCATTATGCTCCAATTCACAGTGGTTGTGCTATTTTCAAACGTTGCGTACATTGATATTCGTTTCCTTGTGGCGGGATGGCGTCCTGTTGTTGTTGGGGTCTGATATCCGGTGGCCTCTCAGGATGTGGTCTGTTACGTTCGCCTCCTGTTTTCTTTCTGGCGGTCCAGTCGCCTTCTATGTGGTTTTCCGCCCAGTTCCACGCTTTTTTTGGGTCCGTAAAATATACTGTCGTGCCATTGTGAAAGATTTTAAGCTGGGCGGGGAAGATTAGGCCATATTTCGTACCCATAGCCTGCAGTTGTTTTTTGAGTGGATCGAAGGATTGGTGCGCTTTTTGCACTTCTTTGGTGAAATCAGGGAAGAAGGCTATTTTAGATCCATTATAAGTGACAGTTCCTCTCGCCCTTGCCGCACAGCATCTCTGTCCTTATAATTTAGAAATCTCGCGATGACCGTGCGTGGTGGTGCTCCTGTTGTAATCCTACCCGTTGGAATGCGGTGCGCCCGCTCTATGGAGAAGAATTTGGAGAAGGATTTTGCGTCATATATGTCCATGAGCCACTCCTCAAGAAAAAGTTCCATACTTGCTCCCTCCGCCTTCTCAGGGAGGCCGAGTATACGGATGTTATTGCGCCTGGATCTTCCTTCACTCTCATCCACTCTTGCTTCCAGGATTTTGATACGGTTTAGCATTCCAGACATGCCTCGATTGACTCCACGAAGGCCATCCTCAGTTTGAGAGATGCGTGCCTCGGCCTCACCAGTGCGTGAGGTCAGCTTATGGAGGTCGTGTCTCAGTAGGGATACGTCCGCACCAATGCTGTCCATCTTCTTCTCCATTGATGTTCTGGAGCTGGCAATGGCACTTATGACATCTCTGAGGGAGATATCATCCTCCATATTGTCAGGTTCAATTGATGCCGGCCGTTCTGGTGAGCGAGAGAGTGGTGTGGTGGCGTATTGGTCTATCCTGCTCTGTGTGGTGGTTCTCCTGGCTTTATCTTTCCCCATATTGCCTTGCCGCTGTTGTGTTACTGGGCTTTCCTCCGGTTCGTGGGGGGAGGGCCCGTAGATCGCGAGCTCTTGAAGTCCAAGAGGGTGGGCCGGGGACTGCGATGGTCAATTGCCCTTATTGTTACCCTCTTCCCCCACTCCTTACCTTTGCCCTGGTATCTGGGTCCTCAGAGCCACCTTCGCTGCTATGAAGGAGAGTCGGCACGCGCTCTATGCAGAGCGGAGCACCCGCGACCGTATTACGGGTCTTGCCCGCTGTGTCCAGGGTTGTAACGTGCGTATCGATGATCACCAGGGCCTCCTGGGGGCGATTTCGTTGTCCAAGCGTTTTTACGGGCTACAAATGCTGGGATTGCTTTGAGTTCGTCCGGACCACAGTCGAATATGAGGTCTATACGTGTAAGTGTAGTTTCCACAAGGGATCTGCGTCACCGACACACCAGAAAAGTATCTCGGAGCTTCGTATGACTTGATCTGCAATCGGGGTGCAGTATTCACCTGTGCGTGTGAGGGTTCAGCCCGTGGAGGAGCTCTGGTGCTCTGGAGTTTTCTGTCACCTCATGCCTTGGGTGCTCGCTGGCTATATATCATGAGTTACCACTTTAGGCGGGAGTAACTGTAGTTCACAGATATTCAGCCGTATTCGTTGTTGTGGTGCTGATATGTGTGTTTCTGCCGCTTTCAGCGTCCTGTCCCTCTTGCCCTTCGTCACCCGCTCTTCCCACTCCTTACCGCCACTCCGTGTCGTGTTACAGCTCCAGGACACAGTGCTGCGGCGCTGGGGGAAGGGTAGCAGACGCTCTGCATCAAGCGGAGCACCCGTGTCCGTGTCGCAGGTCTTATCAGCCGGGTGGGGGGGACAGGGCAGGTTATGCAGGCACTCCTCCCGGTTCGCAGGGTCCGCCTTCATGCCTCAGATGTTCCGGGCTCTGTCCCCTCACTTCGCCTCATGCAGGGGGGGAGGGGGTTCGTTTTCCTCGCGCCTCACAGGCGTGCCGATCCACTAAGCCTTTGGGAGTCGCCAGATGGGGCCGATGTGCCCTCCGACTTCCGCCTCCTCGATGTCTGTGCAGCCGGAGATGGTGGGCGCTCTTGCTAGGCTGGCTTCTTCACTGGGTCACCGTGCTCTCCGCTCGCCTCGTATCTCCGGCGGCCATCTTGGATGTCTTCACTCGCAGTTTGTTTGTCTGAACTCCAACCCTGTAACTCTGAGAATACACTCCGATTAGGTTCCGCTGTACCGCGTTCTGTTGCAGCAGTGTTTCGCACGTCGCTGGAGTGTATTTTGGATATCTTCAAAGTAGTATTTAATCAGAATGAATGCAGGATTAGGCTGGCGGCTCGGGAGCGACGGAGGATCACGTCTTCATCGCACGCCCGTTGGCCACGCCCTAGAAAGTGTTTTCTTGACACAGGATGGTGGACACTATGCGTTGAGAAGATATCATGACAGACACCTTATCTTTAGTTGAGACAGGGAAACACCCCCTCTTAGGAAGAGGGATAGATAGGTTTTCACTTGCTTTCTTCTTTAATAAAGGTCTTTAGCCCCAAACATGTCACCTTTGTGTCAGTCTCCTTCTTCTGCACCCTTACATTATATATATATATATATATGTATATATATATTGTTCTGTTTCCCTTCCTTTCTCCAAGTGCTGGGGTCACACACCGAGTCTTTAAAGGCTCCTCTTAGGTTTATGACTTGTATGTCCCCTTATTTATTTACAGGCATGTCAAAAGATGCTTCTACAAATGTTGCAGTAATGATTTGGGTGTGCGCGCACCGGTGCCCGGTTCAGCCCCTCACTGGATTTCCCTCTGTTCATGGCTTATTTACTGGGGTGGTGTACACACTGCTGCCGCTTGCCCAATGCTGCGTATGCGCTCTCTTGCCAAATTGTGCTGGGAAGTCGCAGCCGGTGCCACTTACCATTGCTTCTTCCCTAGCAGCAGCGAGGTGGCGTTGCTTGTCGTCAGTTCCTTATCAGCCTTTACTCATGGTGTCTGCCTGCACTCTGGACTGGATGCCCGATCTCCAATGGCTGGGACACCTCATCATCACAGTGGGGTCTTTCCTTCCGCTCGTCACCAAAAGTAGTGATGTGACACCAGCGTGGGTAAATTAAGTACAATATAGGTTTAATTGGGAAGGACCCCACAAGCGTGGAGCCAGCAGATTGTCATCTCTCAACTGATACAACATTCATGTGTGTGTTCTGAAAGAACACCTGCGGGAGAGTGACAATAAGCAAAGACAGACCTGCGCTGCTGGAGCATCAAAAGGACCAGAAAGGCCCTCCAGGTCCAGCCAGGTGTAACACTATAGATAGGTGCTGTAAGGAAGTCATGATATCAACAGTAAGACACACACAAGTGACCACAGCTCAAGGCTGTTTATTGAACTTTAAAAAGGATTTTGAAAATGCCCATCTAATCCTAAATCTACAGATGGGAGCAAGCTATGACCATCAAATAATAATAACGCAATCCTAGTGGTGTCTTGTCAAAATAAAAGGGCCTATACTAATAAACATTGCCAATCCTTACCTTTAAATACAAATAGTGTGGGAAACAGTGCTCCAAAAAGAAAGAAGTGTTCACAAAAGGATATATCTGGGTCTTCAGGCCACTGGTCTCCCTTGGCCACGTTTTCAGCATGGGACAAGGTGGTTCACTCGAGCGTAGCACAGTCTCTGGCTTCCTTAGCACAAGGATACAGTTCAATCATTAGCATCAGGACCTGTGCCCAAGTCTCTTTGTCTATCAAAGTCTATTCGTTCAGAGGGCCTTATGCTGCAAAAACAAACCATAAGTTATTTTCCTCTTTCAGATTTTCACAAGTACTCAATTTAGGTGATTTACTATTCACCCGGGATCCCCCTTAGCAGGGCGCATATCCCTTTTAACACAATTAGTCTCCCTCAGTCGGGCTCAGACCTATTTCAATTAGCATAAACTAACAAAGACTTTCAAATGTGCTCAGGGTTTGGCTTGACCCATTGCAGTACCACTTCAATTTCACAATTGCTTTCCTTTTAACATTTGCCACCTTTAAGTTGGATACCTAACAGAGACTTTCGTATGAGCACCCATGTGGTGCCAGACCACTCTGTCTACGGTATCGTATCTTGACTTCTAAGTTCAGTCACTCATCTTCTGTTTTAATTATATTCGCGTCGCTTGCCACATAGCTTCAGACACTGTTTCCTTCAGTTTTCTCTAAACAATGTTGTCATTGGCTTCAACACAGATCGGCCTAGTATCAGTCTCCCCAACTCACCGGCTGTGCTGACTTCCCTGGCGTTGCTTTGTTGTAGGAGCCAAGGACAGTACCACAGCAGCAAACGATTCTCTAGGCCTTGACTATCGATACGAGAGAGCCCTGGGTACCTCTGACACACAATACAGGATTCTTCAGCCTTTATTCTTGGTCTTGCGTTTCCTATTCTTGAAGGTTGACGAAAGTAACGGTCTTTCGTTTAAAAGGTCAAGGGTACTTTCTTCCTGGTAATCCTCTTCGGTCTTGCCGTCATTCGCCTTGTATTAAACTTCCATCTTGTAACTGCTGCTTCCTCGTGTGCTTTGCCTTGCTCAGAGTGTGCTTTCGTGCTTCGGCCTTTATCCATGTGGGAAAATGTGATGGAAGTCAGGTGTGTGTGTAATGATCAGTAATTGCCCGACACTGTCTAACCATTGTATTGGGACACGTCAGGTATACGGCTCGGGTGTTAGTTGGTTTTCTCTCACAGTGAGCTGTCCGTGACAAAGTGTTTGTGTTGGAAAAGGGGGGTGAGGGATTTGAGCTCCCAAGTATCCTACCTGGTAGGATGGGGTAAAGGTGTTACAGGGAAGGGGATACCACGTCTCACCATCCAGTGTCCTACTTCCAGTCCCCGAAGACCCCTCACCCAGGTGATCCTTCCGCACTGGTCCACCCCCAGGAACTGGATCCAAAAGCAATGGCTGTGTCCTTGCCACCTGGATGACACAACCCTGGAGACTAGCGGGTGAGACACCTTCAGGTTTCTCACAGTGCCAATACAGGATTATGTCAGGATGTTTGCAGAGGAGCAGAGATCTTGAACGGTTACTTAGTTGCAGCCATCTTCGCCACACCTCCATGCTGTTGTCTGTTAAGATTTGTGCTAGAAGATGGCCTTCTCATATATTGATATGGAGCTTCCTGTGAACCTGGTAGTGGACCGGAATCGACCCAGATTCTGACCCATACTTACTAAATCAGAGCCACCAATGATTCTGACTGGTGGAATTGGATCCTGACAAAGTGATTGTATATTGCTGATCAAAGGACAAGGATTACCAAAGGAGAGATGGGAACCAGAAAGTACAGACACTAGACTATGATTTACATTGATGCACCAGATACAACTGTATACCCCTTTTGTGCAGACAAAAGAAGGTATCGAAATACTTTCACTAATGCTTCTACATCACAGGAAATATAGTCGAGGCAACATTTCCTGTATTTTGTTTAGCAAATAGGACCTCATAGTCCCCCTGAGGTGAAGTGGGTCAAGAGGGTTTTCAGGTGCTGAGTGGGATTCTGGCTCACTGTCCTGTTTTAGGAACCTATTACCCAATCATGTCCTACAATCCTCCTCACTGGACTGACAATCACTCATGCCTGGGGAACTGTCACTGCTCCTGGCTGGTGTCAAACATCCTCAACATTCGATCACATGCTCGCCCTCCTCCCGGATAACAGATATGTTTGTGTTGTCTTCCTCTCTGTCTTACACTACCCCTACACCTAAAGGCACTTCCCAAGCTCATACTTCATTGTCTCTTGCTTCTTCTCCCCTCTTCCCACTCTGTTTCCTCTATGCCACACACATTTTCGCCTTTCCTCTCTCTCGACGTCTCGCTTCATTTCTCTCTCACTCCACTTCTTCACATCCTTCACCCTTTTCTGTTCACCTCTCCTTAAACCTGACAATAGAGGCGTTTGGATACCAGATGCCTTGAGGAGAAGCTGGCCCTCTACTGCGAACTCCCAGATAAAAAGAAAAAATAGCTTTGCTGTTCCTTGTGTGCATGCCTAAAGTGTTCTGCAATTCTACTGAGCTTTTCCTTAGAACAAAATGACTCATGAGCGGCAGCCAAGCTGGACTTAATTGCAACAGACTTGGGTATGGATGACTGTTGTTTTTCAACACTATAGTAGGGGTGCCTAGTCTCCTCAGCTAGCTGAAAGAGACATCCAATACATAAGAGGAATGGGGTTGAAGGTGAAAGTGTGCGTTAAGGGAAAACTTGGGCTAGCTCTCTAAAAATCATTGCATTTCCAGCTTGCATGTAGACTTGCAGTGTTTGCTCTATGAAATCTTAAATTAAGCATGTAATCTTGGGCTGCCAGGGTCTCACAATTAGAATTCTCAACATAATTGCCATCGGAAAAGAAAATGCTCAATGGATGCAGTAAGTAATAACCAGAAAAAGTCGAAATAGGTTTTTGCTAATGACATTGTACCTTAAACACATGTCAATGATTTTAAAGATGTAAAAAATTGATTGCATCATTGATACAACAAGACATACTTGGAGACAGTCTGAAAAAATGCTAGACTGTTTCTTTATAAGTCTTTGCATCAAACTTCTATGTCGCACACACCAATGTGTAGTATCAACTATTCATGTTACGCTTATACTTACTTGACATGGTGTCCAACTTTAGCAAACAGCAGATGAAACTTGAATAAGAGACTGTCCGATCAGGCTGGCAGTATCTCAGTCCCACCAGTTGCACCAGGAACTCATCCACGTAGAGACCTACAAAGAAGCAATGGAATCCAACACACTTGTAAGTGTTACTCATAATAGTGATTACTGTACTCCTAGTGCAAAATTCAATTTCCTCCAATATTTTGTGATAGCCGTCCTAAAGAGGATTTAACTACAACCTTTTGCATAGCATAACCATCAAACAATTTGTCTACCCTTTAGTGGCAACACACATTTGGGCGGCAATGTGCAGGTCATACCTTCTGACAGCTTGTCAGTCGTTTTTCATCTAGCCAGCCATTCTTTACATATAGCTGAGTTTTAGCGGAGATGGAGGAATGGGTCTATGGGTTAGCCATACGATGTTCACTATGATAAAAATATTGACCTACTCCCAAGTACCATCCCCTTTCCTTCATACTTTTGGAAATTTCCCAAAGCATTCTGAAAAAGCCAATCACATCAGAGGGTATAACTAAACGCTATCTGACCATGAGCTTGTGTCCATACAGTAATGGCTGCAGAAAGAAGATGTGGAAGACCATGAAGTCGCTTTGCAATTATATCAATTGGCACTTGCCTCTAACCGATTACAGAAGCAGCTTTAACAGAAACTGCATGATCATAAATACTAGGGTGTGTAACACTATTCAATAGGCTAGGGGAGTGTTGATAACTTGCCTGGCTGGAAGTGACTTTCCAAAATCCTGTCTGAAGCTCTGTGAACCTTTTTCCGGTCCACACTCTCTACGATGGAAAAGGGATTTGGGAAAAAAGTGGGTAAGCATAGTGCCTGGTTTTAGTGAAAATTTGATACAAACTTCGGAAGGAATGGGAGATGAATATGAAGCACTACCTTGTCCTTAAGAAAATTCATAAAAGGCTCTGATGCAGAAATCTCAGAGAGTTTGTGCAAAAAGCAGCAGTAACTGTAGTACAAAGTGTCAGGAAACAAACTTGAGATGAACTGTAGTCAAAGGCTCAAAAGGCTTGTGAGACAAAGGGTGTAGAACATTTAATTCCTCACTGGAAGAAACAAATGCCGAAACCAGATTGTAACCAAACTGAGGTGGATTTGCGATAGCTAAGAGATTGTGTGGAACCCTTCCTAGCCACCTGAATAATATGAAGGCTTCCTTCAGATAAGCCTTGACAGCTATGAGTCAGCTTTTCAGGAACAACGCTGCAAAGCTCAGTGATGGGGGATGGATGTAGAACTTAACCCTCTTGCTGAGAGATAATATAATTCTAGAAGGCATAAACCATCATTCTATCTCAGGATAAGGAAAGAGCATTGCCCAAAGGGTGCAGTCTTTTAATTTATTTATTGAACATTTACAAGGCCCATTATACAGCAGAAAGGGTTTTCAGGCACCAAATTCTCCACAATACAAACTAAAGGCACTTGGCATTGAGATTGGTGGTAAACGGATCAACTAGAGGAAATACCCAACCTGAAATAGAGCAAGCTCTACCTCCTTGCCATGGATCATTTCTCTGAGTCTTCTCAAAGAGTCCGCTTCCTCGTTCTCGACCCCCCAATAGGAGATGTGCTTGTATATCTCTTTGATGGGTCATCCCACAGTTTAATTTCTAGCTGGCACAATGGAGGTGATATTGTGTCTCCCTACCCGTTCAAATAATACATGGCTGCTTTGTTGTCAAGATAATCAACAGATCCATGTCCCTGTTAACAGAGAGAATAGACACGTGCAGCAAGTCAAACAACTAAATGAAACACACTAGTCCGTTCAGCTCTAAAGATGAAATTACTGTACTCTTAGAGCTGTGCATTCCGAGCAGAACCGACTTGTGTTTCACACTTTTACACTTCAGCAATCATCAGGCCTCTGTGGAATATACATTTCAGCTGATTGACATAAGTGAATTTAACTACATTTAATTTCGATTTAAACAAATGCTTGAATTCAGTTTTATGGATTCCAAAGGGTCTTAATAAACATGTTTATTAGTATCTTAGGTTAAAAGAAATACAAAAATTATAGAAAAGATGAAAACTTAGGAGCAAGAAAGTGAGTTAAAAGAAGCTCATATCCCATGTAGAGAGTGAGGACCATACCCCATCACTACATTTTTAAAAAGGAACCCAGAACCAACGCTGATGTCTGAGTGGCCTACCATTGAGATGTTGAGCAAGTTCACACAGCACAAGCAAGTGCGGCCTCAATAATGAAAAGGGCCACAACCTTCAGGGATTAGGCTTTAGTGAAAAGGGGAAAACGTACATCATCTATGTACATTAACCATCACATGGTACACACACTAGTGAACAAAGTCTCCAAATGGGCCTGCAATTAGACATAAGCTATATTTAGGCATCATATGTGGGGACGATGCGGCCCAAAATGTAGGTAAATGAAAGAATGTAGGAGACACATGCGAGCTTAAAGAGAGTCGGGATGGCGCCTCAACATTGGACGCTGACACTTCATGGAGACATTGGTGGCGTTCTCCAATTGCGAGAACAATAGTAGCCTCATTCATGCTTGCATGGCAGTGCTCAGTATCCATGTTGTTGTAAAGAAATTCTGCCCTACATGAGCGTCATAGTGGGAGTAGCGAATTGGACTTCCCATACTACTACATCGGTACTTTTGATTTTACCTAAAATGGTGGTGCTCAGTGTCCTGATGATCATAAAAAGTGATGGTATACGTTAATTAAATAAGATGTCTGAAGGGGAAATTAAATTAAGTGTGTGAAAGGGAAACACTAAATATTATATCAGACTATTTAGTAATTTGTATGTAAATGCAGCATTTTCAACTTAAACAAAGGGGTGATCTTTATTAAATGTCTGAATGGGAAAGACCAGATATGACTGGAACTGGCATGGTGTAGCTAAGAGTATTTTAACTATGTTAGTGGATAAAATATGTATACCACTTAATTAACGTGCTTCGTTTATGAAAATGTTTTTGTTCAATTGGATGCAGAGATGGTGTTTGGTATAACTATGATTTATCAAAAAGAAGGGGAGAGTGCTGCAAGCTAGAGCAGCATTGAGCACACAACATGAATTAGTATTTCAAGCAAATAGATCATTCTCAGTTCTAACAATTTCCAATAACCAATGTGCTGTGCAAATGTGGATTTGTAGCAGAGTTTGGTTGCTCCGTCTGGGTGACATGATGAATGCCAACAAATCGTACGTGTTCTGGATTTCGGCCATGGCGCTCTTCCTTCCAGTAAAAAGTGAAAGGATAACACATATAATAATTCTTACATGTTCCTAATCCTAAGGTGTTCTTTACTGCATGTATTGAGAGGCCCAATTGAACTGCCAACATAGAATTTATAGCACATACAGTAAATTGTATAAACAATGAAAATAGTTTGATAGTTTCTCTTGGTTGCTGGTAGGAATGCCTTGAGTGCCATTGGTGTACTGCTTCCGGTTCTGCGCCGACTATGCTGCATATCGTGGACTTAGATATTGGATAGAGTGGTCTCTAGCCTAAGTACGTAGTTGATGGTGCCAGTGACAGAAGGGGTCATTTGCACAAAGAGCCCCCATCAAGAGGTTGTGCGAATGGGCTCACCTTCTGAGATCCTCATGTAGAAAGATGGGAATGATAGGAACTGAGTATTGACTTTATAATTTCTGGCTCCAAGAAGATTTCAGGTGGAGCTGCACTCTCCTCGGTCTGCATCTTCACAAGCAGGGGAGTTGCTAGGTCTGGAAAGGACCCGGGGCTAAGCTGATGTCGGGACTGTTGGGACTGGGGGCTAGCTAGTGTTTTGGCTGTAGCTCCTGAGATTCTATCCGGGGCTACAACCAAAAGATCAGGGGCTATAGCCTCCTTAGCCCCCCCTTAGCAACGCCCCTGTTCACAAGGGACACATTATGCCACAAAGCCCAACAACATCTGAAACCACCATTCTATGATAGACATTTGTGCCAATACATGAATGGCAGTGTAATGGATTGCACTCCCTCCCAGGGAGGACAAAAAACACACACCATTCTGGAATCCCAAATGTAACCAATTAAGGTCAACCTCTTTCTCAGAGATGGTTCTTGCTTTTTCTCTTTCATGTATAGCTCCAGCGAGAAAAGTTCCAGCAGCAAGTCATTCAACTAAGTAGGAATTTGGATGCACAGAGTTCGTAGGTAAGAAGCTATGGCTGACATCAGCTTTGTATATAAGTCTGGTGCTGAGCTCAGGCTAAATGGAAGAACCCTGTACTGAAATGGTCTGGTACCCATCAAAAAGCGAAGTAACTGGTGCCAATGAGGAGGCTAATGAGGCGGTTAATTAATATGTGTGTCCTACATAGCCGATACCCCTGAAGGAGGGGACTGAATGGATCTGCACCAAGGGGATCTTCCTGAACCGTTCCTGGTTTAGAAAAATATTGAAGGAAGAGAAGTCCACAACGGCAGTCAGGCTTGCCTGATTGATCCCTCTTGAGCACCACAAAAAACTTGGAGCAGTAGCCCTAATCCCTTTTAGGACTTCTTCCACCGCACAATTGGCCATCAACTTGTGGACCGCCTCGAACTGGGTTAACAAGCCCAATTCCAAGAGAGGGGAATTGAGAGAGAATTAGCGTCAACAGCCCTTAACCACCTCTGACAAAGCCCAGGGATTGGTTAAAATGTGCATTCATGCCAGATATTGATCTTGAATGCACCCCCAGCTGTGTGAAGTGAGATGGGCAGCAGCAGTCGCTACTGGTGTTTTTGTATCACTGGTGGAAGGCAGAGAGAAAACACTATTTTGATGTTGTGTGCTGTTTTTTGCATTGCTGAGCAGTGAGCGGCCTGTCTTGTTGGTGACATCACCTGTTCTGAAAGCCCAGAATCCACCCAGAGACCTTGTTCTGTCCTGGCGCTGACTTATGGTTTTAAAGTATTTGTTTGCTTGTTTTTTTTAAGACAAATAGAAACTTTGCTGGTTAAATAGAGGTCTTCATTTTTGTCCATTCCTCATCAGTAGACAGATTCAAGAGATCTATCCATTAAAGGAAAGAGCTAGAATCTTGTTCTGAATATCTGGCTGAAAGTTGAACGCTTTCATCAGGCTTGACGCGCATGTCAGCTACAACACACATGTCTTGTGTTGGTGTCTATGTGGTAAACTGATGATTCTGCAATTTCAGCTGCCACCTGCCTATCTTTGATAAGGCTTGCATGAAAAGAGGCATATCTCTGATGAAGAAGATGCTTCTCTTATTCTGAAATCCATTTCCTTAACGGTTGATAGCAAAAAACCATAAGTGCATCCAAAATGGCTTGCCTCAAATGAAGGGCCAAATTCTTATAAACGTTTTCTGCCAATAGAACATCATGAGCTTTTCATCAAAAAGGCAAAGGCACAGAAGAGGAATTTGATGTTTTTGAACCACTGCCCCCACAACCTACCTGCTGCCACTACTGAGGACTGGTCTTGTGCGCGAGTAGAAAGTCACATATTTTCAGATGCAGAGATATGGTTAGGAGGATCAATGCACTTGCTAATTGGAGAAGTGGTATGATGCTTTCTCAGAATTTCATTGCTTCCTGCAAGAGAGGCTTTTGCAGAAGTATGCCAGGTCTGTTTTCCTTTCTATGTGACAACACTGATGAAAAATACACCTTCGTCCTTTGAGGGATTTTTTGGAATTGTAATGCATACATAGTCTATGATGCTCAACATCCTCTCATGAAAGGCTTATGCTGAATTAGTGATTTCATCCCTATTGTCTCCCAGGAATATGAGGGGACTCTGGGTGATGTCCTGTTAGACCTACGTTTTGGCTGTCGGATGTCCCTGCCACAAGGGAGATAGGGCCAGGACTGGAGGCTGCCAGTGTCCCTAGCACGACGCGCGTAACATGCCTGCGTCGCGCAGCTTCAGCAGAGAATAAAAGACAGTCCATGGAAACAAGCACTCGACAGACTCTTCACTGAGTGCTTGTTACGCTCCTCTAGCCTTGCTTTCCCTGTCCTTCCATGCTCCCTGTCCCTGACCGTTCCTGGTCTCGTTGTTTTCCTTGGCGTCTGCCTCCTGTTCTGCATGCCACTTTATTAACAGACCCTGCCTGCTTCCTGGCCTGCTCATGGATTCCCTATTGTACGTTTGCCTGTGTGGACTGATTTATATAGAACTCCACCTGTGAGCCTCCATTTTTAGTTGTGCCCCCATGACGCCCGCAAGGCCCTGGCATTCTTGGTTTTCTTTTGCGTCCATGTGCCGTTCAGGATGGTCACCCCTTTTTCTCATTTCTCAAGATTCTGGAACAGTCCGAAATGGTAAGTCTTCAGGTTACCATTTCATACTTATTGTGTTCTACCTATGCCATTCTCATACCGGTTGGCCCTGTGAATACTCGTCACACACATTCTCTGACAGATTGTCGAGCCAAAATATTCACCCAGCTCCATGGAGGCTTCCGCTGACCCTCTGGCTGCCCTGATGCAAGCAGTGGCTGCACTGAAAATGGAGATGTCCACTGCTCATGCCTATCTCCAAGCACAGACACCATTCAAGCTACCGTTCATCCCTTGGCAAAGGGGGCTGGCGAATTTGCTGTGTGCAGCAGCGGCTCCTGTGCTACCCAGACTCATGGCAGTACCTACCGTGATCACCATGACTATTCACTTAGCTCCTCCGGAGAGGTTTACGGGAGACCGG
This sequence comes from Ambystoma mexicanum, assembly GCF_040938575.1. Taxonomy (NCBI): domain Eukaryota; kingdom Metazoa; phylum Chordata; class Amphibia; order Caudata; family Ambystomatidae; genus Ambystoma; species Ambystoma mexicanum. Next base: position 544,186,735 of record NC_090923.1, on the reverse strand, counting down.
CTCACATACCAGACTTTTCTTAACTGGTGTAAATTGAACCTTTTCTGCAGACAGTCAGCTTTTCCAAACTCAAGCTCAAAAACGCCCTTTGTTTTGTCATAATTGAGTGGTGGGGCTGCCACGTGGGTGAACCCATTGTTGGTGCTGTTGTATGATTTTGATGCCTTGACTCAGGAGATGAGCCATGTCTTTGACACCAGACAAGTGACAGACACCCTATCTTGAGCTCTTGGAATTAAATCAAGGATGCAAGGATTTGTTTGTTTGTTTTGTTTGTTTATTTTATTTATATAGCGCTCCGGACCCGGGAGTAAAAGGGCACAGATTTGCTCTGATACATTGCCAGGTTCAACCAACAGACAGCCGAACCCCATTGGCCTGTAGCAGAAACAGCAGCAGTATTCTACCGCAGCTTGGGTGATGACTTATAAGATGCTCTGCCTGTCATTCCGGTGCTACCCACTTAATATCCAGCATTAATGGATCTGGTTCTACAAATTGATGCAAGTCAAGCAGAGAGGTGTACGACCCTACCTAGGCCTGTGTCACGTTTAGAGACATGCACTGGGGCTGTTCCTAACGTACCACTGTATCCACAGAAGTAACCATTCAAATTGGTGTTGTAAGAGGCCCTTTAAGTCAAGCAGAAAAGCACAGTCGCCGGAAGGCCAATCTCTATATTTATTGCAGCCAACCGGGCCATATGCTGCTGAATTGTCCTAGCCACGCAGCCAAGCAGTCAGGAAACCTGATGGCTCGTTCCGGAAGGGGGTTGCAGGAATGAGCTCTTTTTCACATGTATCCCTGATTGGCATGCAGCCAAGCTTGATGATGTTCCGAGTACCCGTACGTCTAGCCTGGGAAGGAAAAGAACTGGTGGATACCTTGGCAGTGTTTGACTCAGGAGCCACAGTGCTCTACATGGCTATACGTCTCGCTGAGTTTCTGGGGATTACCAGTTTGCTCAAGGGACACCCAAACAAGTATGTGCGGTCGATGGACATGAACTATCATCAGGTCCGATAACTGCCAACACACCCAATCTAACCCTAGTGTGCGCAGGTCATCGGGAAGATGTCTCCTTTGATCTCATCGACACCCCTCACTTCTGTGTCATCCAGGTGGCCCTATGGCTAAGGCTACACAATCCCTTCATTGACTGGGAAACAGGTACCTTGTGTTTCACCTCCCCTTATTGTTTGTTTAATCTCCTACCTGTTTGGGCTATGGTGATGAATAAGTCGTATTTGGACCTTGCCTTGCATTAGCAGCTGTCATAGATATCGCCATTGTTGTTTCTGGGGTTCCGGATTTCTATGTGGATTATGCTGATGCGTTTGATCGCAAGGGGGCAGACATTTTACCACAGCATCGTCAGTTTGATTGCCCCATAGACAGTCACACTGGGGCTCTGGTGCCTTATGGCAAGATATATCATCTTACTGAAGCAGCTGATCAGCATCTGTGCCAGTAGTTGGCTGAGAACCTCAAGCCAGAGTTCACATGACATTCCAAGTCTCCTGTGGCATCTGCTCTGTTCTTCGTGCACAAAAATGGAACAGAGTTACAGACTTGCATTCATTATCGCGCTGTCAGTGGTATAACAATAAAGAATCGAAACCCCCTACCACTTATTGGGGAACTCCTGGACCAGTTGAAGATGGCAAATATCTCCACTGAGTTGGACCTCAGGGCAGCCTACCATTTCATATTAATGCGCTCCAGAGACGAGTGGAAGATGGCGTTTCGTATTTCTTATATGTTGTACCAATATCAAATGATGCCCTTCGGGCTATGTAATGCACCTGCCATGTTCTAACTTTTCATGAATGAGATATTCCGGGACATGCTAGACCACTTTGCTATCGTGTATCTAGACTATATCCTGATCTTTTCGCCATCTTTCCCTCAACATCTTACGCACGTGTGCAGTTTTACAAAGGGTATGAGAGAATCACCTGTTTGCTAAGGCCAAGAAGTGTGAGTTCCATGTAAGTTCGGTTTAATTCCTTGGATATGTGTTTTCATCCCAGGGGATACAAATGGACAAAGGCAAAGTTCGAGCTGTACTACAATGGCTGATCTGAAAAACCTGAAAATCATACAGGCATTCCTTGATTTCTCCAATTTCTACCGCTGATTCATTAGGGGGTTCTCTGGCATAGCGTACCATTGATGTCTCTAGCACGCTAGACTTCTTGGTATCTTTGGTTTCAGGAAGCACAGATGGCTTTTGACAGATGAAACTTGCCTTTACCACTGTCCCAGGCCTGCAACATCCTATGCCTGAGTTCTGGACATAGTGGAAGCTGACATCTCAGATGCGGCTATTGGGACCGTACTTTCCCAACTTTGTCTTCAGACCCAGGTGCAACATCCTGTCGTGTTTTACTCACGCAAACTCACTACAGCCATGCAGAACTATACCATAACAAAGAACTACTGGCTACTGTTGCAGCATTCAAAGAGTAGCATCACCAACACTGGTATACACAGACCATCGCAACCACACTGCTCTTCGTTCAGCAAAATGCACCAACCCACGCCAAGTACAATGGCATCTGTTTTTCTCTTCCTACGACTTTATCTTGACTTATCGTTCAGGCCGGGCCAATGAAAAAGCAGACACTCTTCCCGAATGCAAGACAGGAAACATGACCAGGACCTCATGCCTCGATCCTGCCATATGGACATGTCCTATGTATCTGTGATACCCCTTCATCCCTTTCGCATGGCAGGTCAGTTCATATGCCGCAACCCATACGTGACTGCTCCTACAAGTCTTGAATGTACTACTGTACCATGATGAGCGGTTTTACATATCCACAAAGGGTAGGCAACGGCTTGCTCTCCAGTGGTGCCACACCATCTCTCTGGCCAGTCATTCAGTGCTGGTGGTCCTCCATCTGAGCAGACACGAAGAAATAAGTGTCAGAGACAACAAGGAAAGCCCAAGGGGTTGCTCTGTCCTTTACCGATACTGCCATACCCATGGAATACCATTACTGTAACGCTTACCTTGTCCCCGCAGGAGCGTAATGGTCTGGGCACCCTCGTGATTTGCCAATACTGATTAAAAAGGAATTTCACCTGTCATCAAAAGAGAGAAAAATAGGAGGGGAATTGGAATTTATATACTGTGGTCACTAAACTCTGGCTCACCTTTTTCCCACCCTGCACAGTGCCCTATAATATCTATGTGCCCCGTTCTCCTCCTCACCTGTGTTTTTATGTTAGAGAGCTCTCCATCCTGCTTTCGTGCAGGGGTGATGAGGCACAAGAAGAGTAAAAGTTGTGAGGAGAGAGCCCTCTCGAGGTAATCTAACAACTCTCTTTCTTTTGCAGATTCGTTGAAGAGAGAGTTTTCACTTAGGGAAACACGGGCGTAGTCGATAAAAAAACATGAAGTCTTCCCTTGAGGTAAGAATGCGCGTGTAATTTGGTCAGACGTGCTGCGCTACGTGCCTTCGTTACCAAGCTATGGTACTCGTTCTTTGAGGGCAAGCCTTGGAAGAGTTCGTAGGAGCTTCAGGTACTTAAGCGTGTAGTTTTATTTCACTTGCTACAAATGTCTGTAAATGTTCTTTCTTTAACTATTGTACCTTTTTCCTGCAGGTTTTCAGAGGTTGGAGGATTTCACAGTGAAGCCGCGGCTGAGGAAGAAAGGTGCTGACTGAACCGCAGAACTTTGCAGGAAGAAGTCACCTGTCGGAGGACTGCTGCTACGGAGATTCTTGTCAGGTACGTTGAAATCTTAGATCTGTGGATTTTCTGTTAACTCGATAAGTTCATAACGTGACTTTTCTATTGTCTTTTCAGGTCTGTGACCAAAGCGTCGGTAGCGTTACACTGCTGTCAGCGGAACTAATGAGAGCACGTGTTACTGCGGAGACAGGGCTTTTATAGTCCTCCATGCCCAACTACTGGTTCTCAATTACTACCTAGTCTGTGACCCGTAGGGCGGCCATCTTAAGGGAAATTGTTAATGATTGGATCTCTATGGGAGCCCACTGTAATTCACCTATCTAGCCCCCAAAGATCTGCACAAAGAGCCCTTTCTGGTCTGAATACCTGATCCCAACCCTACAACCCTGGAGGTGATCATGACAATTACCATGAATTTTATCACTGTTTTTCTGCCTGTTTGGGGCCAGAAGACTATCATGGTGTTAGTTGATAGCTTCATTAAGATGGGACATTTCATAGCTCGAGTACTGTTTTTTGCCCTATCCCTAGCATCACTATTTTTTCATCAGGTACTTTGGCTTCATGGATTGCCTACCACCATTGTGACTGACCCAGGTACCCAATTTACTGTTTGGTTTTGGAAAGCCCTTACTAGACAATTGGGTATAGACAATTGGCTGTCCTCTGCCTACCATCAACAAACCTATCATCCCACATACAAGTATAAGCCCAATTGATCCTAGCACAACAAAGAACAAATACATATGCAGACATCTGGTGGTTGGAACCCCCAGGGCCCTATGCTATTACCAATATTATAACCCCCGTCTACCATGCAGTGCTCCTGTAACAACCTAGGAACACACCTGCTTGTCGAAAGGCCTCCTTCCACTCTCAGTACAAGGGTCCCCGGAATATGAGGTGCAATCCCTTTTGAATCTTTGGTGGGTTAGGAGATTTCTAAAGAATTCCACCTGTGTGCCTCCATGTTTAGTTGTGCCCTGATGCTGCCCGGAAGGCCCTGCGTTCCTCGTTTTCTTTTCCATTCTTGTGCCGTTCATTTCTCAAAATTCCAGAACTCTCCTAAGCAGTAAGTGTCCAGGTTACCTTGTCATCCTTATTGTGTTCTACTAATGCCATTCTCATACCGGTTGGCTTTGTGAATACTCGTCACACACATTCCCTGATAGTGGCTGGAGTTGGAAGGGACTAAAGCAGGCAGAGACGCCAGAGCACAAGGATGAGGAGGCAGGGCCCTCGAGGAACCGTAAGAGGAGAACCAGCTGATCTGGGAACTGGTGTTGGTAATATCTCCTGGAGCAGGGCCTCTGATAGTGTAGAGGAAGTCGTTAGGCACAGGCACGGAAGCGTGGACCTCTTTGTCAAAGGTCATGGGCTGTGAAGTCCTTTGCTTTTGGACTTTCAAAAAGAACCTTCTTCTACTGAAGGTTGTGCTGATTGCAAGACTACAGAAAGTACTAGGCTGGGGTAGGTACTATGAACCTTTAGTAGCCAAAGCCCAACACTCAGTAGTAAAAATAAAGGGACTTTGGAATAAGTGTGGACATCCAAAATTATGTGAATGGAATCCAATCTCGTTACTATAAGAGAAGGGAGCCCCATTTGTATATATCCTGAGGGGTAGTAGTCAAAACTTTTGATTCCATGTGGGAGCTCAACAGCTGCCCTAAAATAGAGCAGCCCGCCCTTCTCCCTTTTGAAAAAAGTATAAGAGATGGCAAAGAAGGGACTTGAAATGGCATACCCTCCCTCAGGATCAAACACATGGGGAGTCATTCTACATATTGCCCTTATGTGCAGCTGTAATGTGGCGACAGGCTAGTCATGACAAAAAAAGGGATAGGCTTTCTTGTTCCCTTAGTAATGAATTCTAATGATTATTTTGGGATCCTCTTGATTGAGCCGGGTGGAATGCATGAGCCCTAAGGATGGACAGTCCTGGTATTAGCCCCTAAATTGGTTATAGGATGATGAGTCACATCTGAGGTGTGTGTGCACTATTAGGCCCTGAAAGGCCTTTGTTTCCGGTACCAGCTCCGGCATGGGGATCCTCTGAGTTGCCCTGGTATTCACATTAGTGAGAGGAGCTTCTGGGCTGCCCCCTGTATGATAGTGGCAACTGTCCCAAAACCAAATGGATCCCTCTCGGGGCAAGTGATGCCTTGAAAGGAGTCCCTGGGGTGGGTTGCTGTGGAAAGAGAGGCTGTTAACTTGTCTTTTCCTATTTCCTTTACATGATTTCCTGGAATGAAGGAATAGGGCGGTTCAAAATCCTCTCCATGTGCTTGAGTCTCTTCTTCAGTGTATGAACCATGCACCTGATGCACAGCGAACAAAGGTCCCATGAAATATCCAGGCCTAAATGCTCTAAACAAAGAGCATGATGGCATGCGGCTGGGATCTTGTGTTTGCACTACAAGCACCCCTGGGATGAATAGAGTGAAGGAAGCTTGCTAGACCTGAGTGTGTTCCCATCAGTAAACATCTACAAGAGGTGTATAAAGAAAAAAACCTTCCACAGAAGAGCAAGACACCCTACTCCACCGGCAATCAAAGGAAAATACTGTTGAATTGCCTGAGAACATGGCTAACAGTGGTGCAGTGCTGCTAGGCATGCATATGTCTGCTGAGAAGAATTCTTGCTTGGGGGTTTTGCTTTGCAAAAGGCTTTGGTCCTATGCCCTTAAACAGTCATTCCAAAAGTATGGAGGAAAGGGGATGGGATGTAGAAGTATAAAGTGGAAAATAAGCAATATATGTTTAAGAAGAAAATAGCAATTTACAGGTAAAGACACAATGACAACAGAACATGTTAGGAAACAAGGTTAGACCCACCACCGACCCAGTGCTGTATCCAGCTACAAATCCATACACATAAAAAAAGAAATTAAGCTCTTTTCCCAGTTCTGGCCAGCACAAACATCCCGAATGCACAGAGGGAGAAATGTAGATGGGGCAAAGCTAGAGATAGCCTGACAGCAAACACAATGGAGGGAGACAGATGAATGGCAAAGAACTAGAGACAAGCTGAGGAGACATCTAACCGCTATAGGGCATGACACTGAAGACACAGGTTTGCCAAAAAAAGGAGTGTAGTTAAGACCACATTCAAGAAGGTCAAGCCTTTCCAAAATTATATTGACCATTTGAGATGCATCAGTCTACAGCACACATCCACAATGAAAACCTACAATATGGTGTTTCTCACTGGGGAGCTAATGGAGCCGAGACACCCACATAACGCATAGATAATTTGTCAATAGGCAGAGATAATGTTGACCTACATTTGTAGCTGTGGTGCTGACCATGGAGATGTCTGGGTAAGGAACATATGTTGATCCAATAAGAAAAGATTAGGCTTATTGAAGTCAAGAACATTACCTTTTGGACAGAGGCTGAGGCCGCATTTCTGTACGTTCTATTATTTTTTTCTCGGTATCCAGTTCTTATGCTACCCTTCCAACCCAATAATGTCTACAATCATTGTATCCCTATCACCCATTCTGTCATTCTCACCTGCCATTTGCAGCGCAGGAACCAACTGATGACAGTCAATTGACCCAGATCCATTCTGATGAAATTGGCAGAAAATTAACTAAGGGGGAACAAAACATGATATCATATAGCCAATACAGAACAATTTTTGACAAAGCCAATAGGTTTTAGATGATATTGGGAATTTCAGCCTCAAATTCTTCAGTAGTGCCATCATAAGCCTGGTATAGTCACCATAAGCTACATTAAAAGCAGAGTAAAATAACATAACTTGAACAGCATGTAACTCTCTCTTGGAAGACAGCCCCTCACTATTGGCAGTGTACAATGAAGTGGAAGGACACCTTAGCAGTGGGAGTCAGTGAAGTTCTAAATTCACAATAGAAGCTAATCAACATACCACAACATAACAAATAGCACATACAACTTTATCAGATTACATTTTAAAAGTGCAAAAGTAGCTTTGCCCTCTCAGCGGAGTATACCGATGAGGAATGTTACCCAATAGATCTGATTTGGTGAAGTGTGAAATTCATATAATTTATAAGGTGGCAGAGATATTTAAAAAAGCATACTCAACTTCTTCTAAAGGGTTCAGAAAAGTGATTTCTTATAGAGAATTTGATGGTAAGTCTGAAAATATAAACCATTTTCATATCAGCTCATGTGATCTAAATGATGTTAATACATCCAATCGCATAGATTTACATATCCATTACCAAGTTCTCAAAATGCACTCTACACTGTCAACATTTTGTATTTACAATTGCACCCTCTTATAAGTCTTAATGCTTATTATTTTATGGGAGCACCTTTGAATTAACATATCTGCCAAATTCGGGGGTCAACGATTCTCATGGCAGCTCATATGTTCATGCAATGCCGACAGATATCTTTACATTGCATAACCTTGTTCATATTCTTTTTATTTGTTTCATGACTTATTTGTACTTTGGTGACTATTGCATGGCTCTGCCCTTGGACGTCTGTTAGTATAGCATCATTTATATGTGGCATACTCGCTTGCATCAAGCATTGTGCCTATGGTAGTGATATTGAATTTGGACAGTGGTTAAATTATACCAGCTCATCTGCTCCGCAGCTCGCATTAGTGAATCACCATGATGGAGAAGCCATGCATATATAGCTCTTATAGGGTGGTTCCCCTCTCTCCCACTCTTTGCATGCACCGTTTTTTAAAAAACATTTTTTTTTTTTACACAGGTCACTTCTGCTGTCAGTAGACTTACAAGTTCTGAAAATTCTACCTGACAATTCTGAGCTACACACTTCCAGGGCTTCCCGGGCAATCCCATGGACATCGCACCACCATGCTTCTGCTACTTCCAGTACTTCGTCCATACCAAAAAACAGAAGCACTGGAAATGTCTTCATATTTTCCCTATTTCTAAATCAGCATTCCGACAGATCCACTACCTACCATTACACATGCACCCCTACTCAAATTCCCTCTAACATATCCCATTATATCTCTGCAAGTTAGTTCTGTGTGTTCCTATCCTATTCCTGATTTTTCTGCCCTCACCTTTTGCCTTGTTTTCGTTTCCTCTTACTCCACAGACTATGGTCTGATAACTGCAAAATACGCTATTTTTTCAGACAAGATACCAGTGCTGTATGACCACTACAGCGGTAATTTGAGTAGTATAAACACCTTAAGTTGCATGACATATGCAAGGTAAACGCTTGCTGCTAGTTCCAACAGGCCAAATGTAGCTTCAAATGCTCCTATAATGGTATAATATCACTGTAAAAGACAAATGACAGAATTTCTCTACTTGGGGACTTTAACTTGGGGTTTAACAATCCCCAGAGCACATATACTTTAGTTTTTTTCACTTCTCTTAAAGAAATAGACTTCGAGTAAGCCATATCCTTCCTGACACAAAGGGACATACTGTAGACTGGATTGTAATGTGCACAGTCATTCTTAGATATATTCACCATCACCAACTGGATTAATTGGATCATTATGACATTTTATTTAGTCTCAAGGGCATTTATGCATCCAAGTTCATTAGCCATCGAAACAAATGAGACCTGTATTCTGACAGGGCATTATCTACACTTTGTACTACATTTAAGACCATTGACAATTTACAGCTCTCCGAACTAGTTAATCTTTACAATGTATTCCTAGCCTCAGCCGTCGACACGGTAGACCCTGTTAAAACAAAACGTATTACGAGAACTAAGAAGAGTACGAACTGGCACGCTACAGATCTGCGCATCCCCAGAGCTAATGTTAGGGACACAGAGAGGAAGTGGAGAAAAAAAACCCGACTATCATAAAAGTGGTTGTTTAAATCTCTTCACAAAGATTACAAGATTCCTCCTTTGAGGCAAATATACATATTATGATGCCCAAAGAGTTGCTGCAGATATTTTGATAATAGCATTATTCAAAATTCTCGTACACGTCAGCAGGGGCGTACGAGACACATAAAATCTGGGGGGACAAGGGACATCTTGGGCACCTTGCTTTATTTATTTATTTATTTATTGTGTTTTAGTCAAAGAACTCGACTTTTCACAAAATTAGAATTAAAATAGCAGTACGTATTAAATTACAAATATCACTGTATAAAACAAGAGAAAAGAAGAAAAGAAAACAGAAGAAAATTAAAAGGATGCAGCAGCAAAGAACATGTCTTTGTATGTTGCATTTGTGGATTCATCATCTGACGATGAGCTCATGGTAAGCGAGAAGAAATAACAATTACTTCCAGTGGGCCGCAGCTAGGACGCCAGCTCATTAAGAGGCAGATCACCTGTAAGTTGACTCCTGCCAAATAAAGGAGTTGCAGCCTTTACTACCAACTGCAAGTTGCTACTTTTTTTGTGTGGGCCAAGGAGACGTGTGTGTCTCTTGGAATGGAAGGATGGGGGTTTCAAAGAAAGAGGAAATCTTGCTTGTACCTCTCAGTAAGCCCTGTTATGGGAGTAGAGGGACCAGGTGTGTGATGTTGCTGCTTTGACAGTCCTCTTGGGGCGGGGGGTACAGCAAACAAGGAGGATGAGCGATCACAAGCCCACCCCCTTATAAGCACTCCCGAGGTCCGCAGCCAGATGTGTCACACCCAGGGGATGCCTAGTAGGTGGGGTGTATGTGGACCCAGGGGGGTGGCCAGAGGGGCAGCCCGCTATGTGGGCTGCCCGTCTAGCGCCCCTGCGAGGGCCACACCAGCCTCTCACGATGAGTCTGGTCCCTCTTATTCCATCTCATGCTGGCTTCAGAGCCTAGCCTTTCTTTGCCTTTGTTCTGAATGCAGAGCTGGACTCAGTTCCTTTCTCGTTTAACATTTGCTGCAAAGCCTGATCTATTTGATTCTCTCATATGTTACTAGGACGGCAGAGCATGGGTCCTCTGCCCTGCTACATCATTCAAAGAGCTCCTCTGGCCTTTCTTTGCCCCTCCCTTGTCTCACTGCATGCTTGCTTAATACATACCTCCTAGCTTGAAAACTCACCATATTCTCCCTAACACAGCAATGGCAGCTGCGTCTGTCTTAACTTCTATTGGTTCTGTATCTTGAATTGGCCTCTTATTTCCGCTTTTCTGTCTGCAGGGGAAAGGCATTTGCCAGTCACTGCCGTGATGGTTCTACCTGGCCATAAGAGGGCAACAGCTAGCCAATATTGGAAGAACATGGGTACATTATGCCAGAGGCTGGCAACTGCCTTCCTAATGCCTACACAAGAGACAACTCTTGCCTTTGTTTCTAACAGTAATTCAGTGGATGAAGAAACGCAATAACACACATATTGCTTATAAATGAAGGGGATGATGTCACACTTGGTTAAGGCATTTTGATCACACCAGGAGCTAATTTCCAGCTGAAATTAAGTGATTACCTTTTGGACTTCTGGCTTTAAATAACGTTAGTATCACCTGGAAAGCACAGAGGTTGCTCAACAGGGTTCCTGGAGCACGAGGGGTACCCTACTCGTGGGCATGGATGATTTGAGGGCATTCTTGCCCTGGTTTGGAGCCTGGCCCCTGCAGCCATGATGGGGTGAGGGGCCTATTACTTTTGGTTGTACGTACCCTTTGAGGGTGGGCAGACATTGCCTCCTGCTTTAGCGCACTAACAGCTCTGCTTTGCAACTTTATCACACATACCTGTCAGGTGGCATGTAACTCAGTGCTACTAATGTTATCAGCCTCAGAAGTCTGGAATCCTTTGCCACATCACCTAGGGTACAGGCTTGCCACCTGAGACTTACCCATGTCTGAGTCGGCATCTGTCACCCCGTGGGGAAGACGCACGCAGAAAGAGCAGGGCACAGAGCTCTTGTGGGTTTTTCAAACTTCTTCCTCGGGGTGGGCACAATTCACTCTGCAGAGAAAGTGGCACATGCTGGGCAACATTCTCCAACTTTGACAATGTCACCCAAAGAAATTGGCCATTTGAAATACCTCTGTAGGTTGTCTACCCAAACCCTTTGGGGGTTACCAGTGATTTAGCCTTTTCCCTTTGCGCCCAGGTAGGTGCACCCCCACATGTGAGGTACCGTTTATGTTGGGACACTGGTGGGAACGTGGGAAGATAGGACATGTGGAGTTGGCAGCGTGTTTCGGTGGGTGGCAAGAGGGAAATGTCTGAAAATTGTAGTTTTTTCACTAAATTTCAGATTTTGCCGGGGATTGTGGGTAATACATTCTGGGGCGATTCGCACAAGTCAGACCTCTGTGGATTCCCACGGGTGTCCTCTTTTTGGAAATGCATGGGGTTCCCTGTTTTCCTTTGTGGCTTCGATACCCTAGGCCCAAATCTGTATGTTGTCCACATGAGAAAAATCTGCTCTGCCGAAAGGCTTGGGTTTACCAGTGGGTTAGCCTTTTCCCTTTGCGCCCAGTTAGGTGCACCCACACATGTGAGGTACTGTTTTCATCGGGACACATGTGGGAACGCAGGATGGTAGGACATGTGTTGTTGGCGGTGTGTTTCAATGGGTGGCCAGAGTGAAATGTCTGAAAATTGTATTTTTTTTCCACCAAATTTCAGAGACATTTCTGTCTGCCCACCCACCGAAACACGCCGCCAACAACAGATGTCCTACCTTCCCGCGTTTCCACAGGTGTCCCGACGAAAACGGTACTTCACATGTGTGGATGCACCTACCTCGGCGCAAAGAGAAAAGGCTAACCCACTTTTAACCCCAAGCCTTTCGGCAGAGCAGATTTTCAGGAATTTTGCTCATGTGGACAACCTACAGATTTGGGCCTAGGGTGTCGAAGCCACCAAGGAAAACAGAGAACCCCATGCATTTCCGAAAAGAAGAAACCCGCGGGCACCCCCCTTTCCACTAAAAACATCCATGGTGGTTTAGTGACCCCCACACCCACTCAAAACAAGTTATTTTTTTTTTTGCCTCTTTCCTAGGGGCAGATTGTGCTAGCAATCTGCCCCCAGGGAGGGCTACATGAGATGCCCCCATCCATTTGGGGTGGTGTGGAGAGGGCCACCCCCATTTCCACTAAAAACATCTATGGTGGTTCAGTGGCCTCCCACACCCACCCAAAACAAGTTATAATTTGTTTTATTTTTGTTTTGCCCCTTTCCAAGGAGCAGATGGGCACATGTGTGTGGTCATCTGCCCCCGGGGGGGGGGGGGGGTGTCAAAACGTACTGCCCCAGGCGTGGGAGGGGTGGCTCTGCTAATATTTGCAGTGGCCTCTCCCCCCCATCCCAAATGGATGGAGGGCATCTCATGTACCCTTCCTAGGGGCAGAAATATGCCCCTAGGGAGGGCTACATAAGGTGCCCCCTATCCACTTAGGGTGAGGGGGAAAGAGGGCCACCCAACTTGCAAAAATCCCTGTTGTCTAGTGGTCCTACTCACAACCACCCCACCCAAAACTACGTTTAAAAAAAAATCTTTTTTGTTTTGTTTGCCTCCCTTCCATGGGGGCAGATGATCACCCATCTGCCCCCAGGGTATTGCCCCCATGCTTTGCATACATAGTAAGCAGCCCCTCCCCCCATTTCAAAAACAGATCTCTGCACGACACAACCAGCCTATACACCAGGAGGTCCTTTGCCATACATTCTCTTGTATTATTATCTACCATTTTTCTTTGTGAATATGATTGAGACAATATGTAGCTCCATAACATCTAGGTCCATTAACATGTTACATCGCTCATCTGGCCCCAAGAGGGCGGATCACCATTCACCCACCAGTGAGTTACATCTGCTCAGTGATAACCTGCCTCGGGAGACCCATGCCCTTCTGTTGTGATCAAGATCTACTCAGATGTCTTGGCTTCGCTCATTGCAAAAACTGTTAACCTTGTTTTTGAGGAAGGATGCATTCCCGACATTTTAAAAGAAAGAACTAGGTCACACCACTCCTAAACAATTCCTTTATCCTGTTCCAACTACAAGCTCATCCAATTATTATTTTATGCTTCATCCGTCCATTTCGTTCCAAAGCCAATTGTGCAGCTATTGCACATGCCTTAATTCTGCAAAAATGTACTTTTACAATGTCCCCTTCCACGTATTCAGCTCTATCGAATTGTTGTGCTTGTTTGAAACTCGTATCTCCATTACCTAAATGACGTGTGTAACATCATGACGTTTTTACGCTACGCAGGGTTACACTGTTGCCATCATCATTGTTAAATAACCATACTTTAACGTGGCCATCTTAAAATGTGCTCATGTTCTTCCACATCTGGGAATGTTAAAAATAAATGGGTTTAGTATATAGCTAAAGTGTATATCGTGCTGTTAGTGTTCTTTATATTTTGCTAATCGTAACAATCATGCTTTATATTAGCATCCAAATGTTTAAGGAATAAAAACATGTCATGTGCTCTCTTTTATACTGTGGCAAAAATTGTGAGAAATACCACACAGTGCCCTTACATTTTGACTTTTCTTAGAAGGCTTCAAGGGCTGCTTGTGCAGGCCAAGGTCAATTTTAAGCCATCCAGTGATTATAACGAAACAAAGTTTACGGGACTAACATTAATCCATACAGCCCTATATGGCCTCTTTCCGGCCTATCTTAAAGAAAAAATCAAATTAATCCTTCAGTCCGCGAAAAAACATTGGGCCTGATTCATGCAACGTTTTCCTATGGGATTGCACCATTATAAAACACTTCCATGAATCAGGCCCATTGTGTCTTAGTCCCTTGGTTTAAACAGAAAAAAGCTATGGGCTCTTCTTTTTAAATTCAGGTCGCTATAATGTGGAACCTTTGCGATCCAAAAGATCGACAAGCACTTGCCTTCTGCAAAAAACAAAATGTTCTTATTTCAGTATACCCTCCTTTTCTGACTTTCTCCTTCTGTGACCAAGGGCCTAGATTCCTGCTGGGTCGTTGGCACTTTAGCACTTTACAAACTACCACTAACCATACATGCCTGATAAGGCACAACATGTAAGGTGTATCGTTGTACATGCTGCCCTCAAATGCCAAGCAAAGCTGCAAATGACCAGCTCAACCAGGGTAAGAAAGTCCCTGAAAGACCCTCCTCTGCAGTAGCCTGAAAAGAATGTCACAAACCCCTCATCCCCTCACAAGACTTCCTCATAGTAGTTCAAGCCTTGCGATCTGACACATCGAAGGGGGAAACGCCCTCCTCACTGGCCTTCCAGCCACACACCTGCCCTGGTACAGGTAGCCCACCACACTGCAGCCCGCCTCATTATAGGCGTCCGCAATTCAACCATATCTCTCCAACACATAAGGCAGCTGGGCGGCCAAAGCAGATTCTGTCAACAATCACGAAACTGGTAACCCGGGATTAACTGAGGAAAAGTTGATTTCTCCAGTGAGAAGGGATATTATCCCAGGAGTGGATGGATATCTTGTGAGAACATGTGCTAGCTTGGAAGCTAAAATAGAAACTGTCAAGGCTAGACTTATTTGAGAGCCTGAATGTCAAGTTGAACAGGTAACAAGAAGAACCAAAAGGAAGTGAAGATAAGGCTCTTTCGCTTATCTTGAACACTGCAAAGCCTGTTCATTTAAACAAGCAACACACAGTCAAAAGTGATGACCACTTCCGTTTTACATCTACTCCTGCAACTATGTCTCAGAGAGCCTTATACAACTCTATGACTGGATAGATGTCCCTCTTCCTCGTCTTAGTACTTTGTGGACTTCAAGTCCCACAATGCCCAACGTTCAAATTACCTTTTTCTTGCTGAAATTGCTTTTACATGTTCTTACTTCACTTCCATTACTGACTACGTTTTCAGGAGGAATTTTAAAAGGACTCAATGATTGTTTTGGAATCAAAGGAGAGTTAGCTTTATCAGAACTTAAGATGGCAATGTTCTGTTCCCCACCAGCACCATTTGCAGCAGTGGGCGGTGATGGTGGAGAGGCTGCTGTGGATGATGGTGGAAGGGCTGCTGCAGCCGAAGGTGGAGGGGCTGCTGTGGCTGATGGTAGAGGGGTTGATTGTGGCTGTGAAGGACTGGTAGCCCTGCCATGCTGTCTGTGCTTGCTGGCAAGGGGTGTGGCCTTTGCAGGTCTGGCTGCTGTCCCAGCTGTTGAGGGACAAGCCCTGTCGCTCTCCGTGGACTGTGGGCCTGTTGGGAAGAGATGAGCATGCTGGTAGTCATCTGGGGGTCATGCCTGCAGGCTTGCTTTACACTCATGCAACATACTGTGTGTCCTGCTCTTTTCATGTGGCTTCTTTGGTGTGTTGGCTCGATTTGTACACCTACATGTCGGTGGTGGGAGTGCACATTGCCTGATGGCCTGCCAAGGTGCCCTGCTGTTGTGTATGTGGTGGGCGAACAATTCATGTCATGGATTCCCTTGGCACACACGGGCGCTTATGTGTCCATGTGTGGGACTGTACATTTTGGCTACAGTGCTTGTGCATGGCTACATCTACCTGCATCCCCTGGCATGTGTGTGTGATCTGGCCATTTGCTGTGACTGACATGTGTTGGACCGCTTCCCTTGCACATTAGGTGGTTCTCGACTTGGTGATGCATGAATTTGGATACAAAATTTGCATTTACATGTTTGTTGTACTTACCACCATCTCCTTGGGTCCCTGCTGCAGCCTCTGCTGTCCCGACTCCCTCAATGCTGTTCATGTGTAAGATGGTGCTACATGTCTCCTCCCAGTGCATGAGGCGGAGGGGTGCCACCGTCCATCCTCCTGTGGCAGCGCTCTTCCTTCTGTGTTCCAAGATGAGGCTCAGAACCCTCAGCCTCAGATCGTACCACCGCTTCCAGCATTCCCCCGATTGTGTGGGGAACAGTCCCCATGGCCGTGACCCTCGTCATGACCTCCTGCCAAATGGCAGATTTCCTCTGCAGGCTGGTCTTAATGTGTCTGGCCCCAAAGAGTGCCTCAGAGTGCTGCGCCACTGCCTCCGCTAGTGCAGTTAACTCTGCCTCATTGAATTTTGGTTTCCGTAGCCAGACGTCAGTCACCCATGTCTTTTTGCTGTTACTCATGGTGATGGTACCTTGTTTTGCCATGTAGAGCAGCAGGAAATGGGAGAATTGGGTTTTAAAGATGGCGACCGGCGAACTTCCCATTCTGTTGGTGATGCTAATTCCAGTGCCGGTAATCCCGTCACTGGTAATTTTGGCAGTTTTGGGCCGGTATCGGTATTACCACTGCAAATCCGCTGGTAATACCAGTGGATGGCTGCTGACACTGGCAATATCAGCATGCCGTTATTACAATTTCTGGCAGGGGGGCGTGTGCCCGGCAACTCGTGATTCACCAGTATTTCCGGCGATCACCCCACCAGTAACGGAAATACCAGCACACCGGTATTTCTGCCATTTTACTGGCAGACTCATAATGAGGCCCAACATCTCAAATGTACCAAAGGAACACACGAATATGGGAAGAAGTCTGGATGCAAGTGTTAAGTCTGGGGGTATGTCGTAAGTCAGTATCCATGTGGCGGTTGATGTACCGCCTGCCCTCCCTGGGTCTGAACATATGGTTTATGATGAAACATCTGGTAACAGGGCACTTGTCAGTAGGAAGGGATGTGTAAAAAAAAAAAAAGGTCTCTGCTAAGGTCATGATACCAACTACAAAAGGCTACTGGAAAATAAGAAAGGGAAATACAGAAAGTTAAAACCATTGCTAGAATCTTCCTAAAAAAGAATGAGCTGCAGTAATAAGAGTGTGACATTGGTTGAAACTGCATATGAAAGATTTAACACCAGAACAAGATGAAATTGAGACATTAATAGAGAAAAGAGACATACAAGTTGCAAGGGAAGCTATGAGTGAATCCGGCAAATGAGGGAAAAGAATCAAACCAATAAGATCTAAATATCTTCATGTGTTGTGGGCAAATGATGGCATAAAAGTGGCAGTGGCTGCGAGAGAAACGCATTTTTTAACATGGATCTCACTGTGAGTGTATTTGAATATACAGAGATCCCAACACAAATAAATAGTTGGAAACTGAACACGTTAACAGTGTCAATCACCAATAAAGCTGTCCACTAACAGAGGATGCTACAAAAGTTTTGAATAAAGAGTCAAGACGTATAAAAAATATGAACCTCTCTGGTAAAGGAACAAGTAATTCAAGGAACAAAAAGGAGATACCAGCTTTAAATCCTTGGATTAAACCCCTAGTTTATATAACAGACGAGTTATTTGTTGATCAGAGAACACCTCATTTAAATCCAGGAATGTTACTGAACTTACTATAAGAAATCCCACAGCTCACGGTGATATCTTCTCTAGGGTTGTTGCAGGTGGAGTTTGCTCATATGAACAAATTGGGCATTATGAAAATCCACTGTAAGAATTTATCAACAACAGAGCAGATCTTGAAACACGCAGAGGAATTTCACATGATGATGTTTGATGTGTATCAGAACTGTATTCCTGCTCGTGAGAACTACATGAGGAATGCAGTGGGCAGACTTGTGAAACCAAACGTATTTGGTCGCAAAGATCCTGAGTCGGTGGCACAATGGTGTAGACATACTCTAGGGATCAAGCCTAACCCAAAGGGAACAACAGACAGAAAGGCGACTGTTCTAAATCATCAACTTCAGTCGGGTTGCCATGTTAAAGAATATGATTGCTTGTGGCTTCCTGGTATATTGCAAGGCTTAGTTAAAGAGTCTTCCTAACACTCAAGATGCTGCATACAAATTGTGTCACGGAATATCAGGGGCCATAAACATTTGCTAACAGAGGGTGCCTTTAGAAATCCGTTGCTGACTGACGATATTCTTCTGTACTTCTGGAACCAGCAAAAAAGGCACCTAGTGGAAGACCTATAGGTGGATTATTGATCTTTGCCAAGAGGGAACATTAATGCAAATGTCTAGTACTAACTATTTTGAAAACTGTTTGGCAGTCAAGTTAATTATTGAGGGGGAGAGGAATAAAAGATGAGATCTTGCCAATATAGGTCTATGACCTCAGGCACATCAAAATGCAATCAAATTATTAATGTTTGTAGTGAAATTACGTGAAGACTGGGCTATGAATAACTCCCCTGACTTGCTTTTAATAACAGGGGATACTAATGCCAAATTTCATTTGATACCTTTAATGAAAGATACAGATCAGTTCTTTAACTATAACATCCCAGAGGTCAATTTAAAACAAGATGAGCGTGATTGATTAGGTAGGCTTTGGTCTCAAACTAGAAGTGGTTTGGTTAATGGTAGAGTAAAAGGAGATCCGACTGGGAATTTTCCAAGGAATGAGGCATCTCTCCACATCTCTAAGATGTTGATTAACTATTATTTGGTTGATTATGGTTTTAAATGTGGCAATTCTTTGGTAATACAAAACAACCCCAGTAGTGACCATGCAACCCTTAGTTTGCAATTAAAAAGGAAATACACACCTTTGTTCGAAATCCGGTCCGAAACCAACATGGTTTGGTATATCCTCCTCATCAGTAATATATTATATATTCTTGTCAAATGTTGAATCAAAAAATGAACGAACATTTGAAATCATAAAAATCAGGTCTAGTGATCATGCTATGCTGACCGCGAGTTTCCTAAGATCAATTGAGGTAACTCGCGACGTTAGTCAAGCATGCACTAATGTAATAAACCCTGCAGGAAATTGGGTCACTTCAGTTTAGCAGGAATACTGCAAGAGTCAATAGAGACCTGGGTAAATGGTGGCATAATTTAACTGATGACAATAAGAACTTTCACGGTTCCCATGAAGAGTTTACCAATACTCTTGGTGTTTTTAAAGGGAGACTCGAGACTGTAGTCAAGTGGAAGCAAAACATATTTGCTGATGGAAAAGGAAAGCCCTTTAATACCACTATAAATGCACACAATCGAAAGTTGTGTGCTGAGATAAAAAGGGGTAAGAAATGTGTTAATATTTATTGGGATGAGAAGAAAAGAAAGATGCATTATCTTAAACAGAAACACAAAAACTGTCTTAAAACCTTTAAAATCCAGAATCATATAAAACATAACCAAGAGTTTTTGAAAGATTTAGCCCAGCGAGACGCTAGGGCAAACTAGTGGAAAATATACAACAGGGACAAGATCCAATCGAAATTCCAATCATCATGTGAGGTGGAGGAGGAATGGGAAAACCACCTCTCCACCTTTTTCACGAATAATGGAAATGATTTGGCTTTGGAAAACCCTTCTAAAATAGTGGGTGAAAGATGGAAATATACGTTCGACAGTGACATCATTAAGTTAGTCAACGAAAGGTCGACAAATTCAAGATTGTGTGGACCAGATGGAACATCAATTAACCTCTTTAAAAATAACGTAGAGCTATGGACTGAAATCCCATTTAACCTACTCACACGGATTCTCATGGAATCATGCAAATGTAGTACCTATTTTAAAAAAAGGAATTAGGGATTTTCGGAAAAGCTATTGTCCCATTTCCCTTATCAACTGTTTCACTAAAACTGGAGCCAACATAGTCTTGAAATATCATAATCAGTGGGCTGATGGAATCCAGAGATACAGTGTCATGACGCATGTACCATGGAGGCTGTGGACGACATGGAAAAGGGGCTAAACGGCCGCCGCGTGAAGCTGAAGCAGCGGTATAGTTTTCTTTTTTGTTGTTCCTCGTCGCGCCCGGCAGTACAAGTACACGCCCACCGTGGCGCGACGACGCGTTGCAACCCTTGTCCGCTTTGGGTTTACACGCTGTGTTCCCGCTCTTGCCTACCGGTGCTTTCTGCGACTTTCCCTCGATCCTGCATCCCGTCCATCCGTTCTTTCTTTCCCTTTGCTACGTCCTGTCCTGTGTGCCTTCCGCTGTTTAGCCAGTGACTCTGCCTTGGCTGCTTTCCTTCTTGCTCTCCTTGTGCTTCCCCCTGCTGCTATACTTTCTGGCAGTTCCAGCCTCCACGGAGCAGTTTGTTTACATTGCGCTCAAGCATCACGGCAGCTTCCGGATATCTGAAGCTCCCGTTCGCTACTCAAGTCATTGCCAGCCTCATTCCTCCGGCTGCTTCTGCTACACTATCTGGCAGTGGCAGTCCCTGCATCCACGGAGCAGTTTGTTTACGATGCGCTCAAGGATCACGTCAGCTTCCAGATACTCGAAGCTCCCGTTCGCTACTCAAGTCATCCAACCAGTGGGTACAGTAATTCAGCGCATAACCAGGGTTTTTTAGTGTGGCTTTTCCCTGGTATTGGGGCTTGCTCCCTGGGGGTCCCACTGCTAAGCTGTCAACTTTTTGGCAAGGTGGCCTCCAGTCGAGCTCATCCTAAGACCGTCATAAAAAAGTCAGAAACTGCTTGGAGAGAAAGGAGGACCATATCTTCAGAGGATTCTTCGGAGGACCTTAATACAGGTCAGGAGGAGGAGGAGGAGGTTTGTCCGGACATAAAACAGGGAGTTCCTCCAGTAAGTTCTGAGAGTCCCCCACTGAGTTCTGAGGGTTCGCAACGCCAAAGAATGGCTAGCTTAGAACAGTACAAAGAGCTGGTCAAAGCTATTCAGGGCATAACCACAGAACTACAGTCGATGAAGGCTGAGAATAATGCTCTCAGGGCGGATAATGCTGGCCTGAGACAGCAGATCACACAAAGAGAGGAAAACCGCGGCGATCTTCTGCCAATGCCTTTACCGTGTGGTAGGTTCGATGGAAATCCAAAAAGAATAAAATAATTCCTTGATGCATGTCTGATAAATTATAATTTCCGCCCTAAGACATTTGAATTGGATAGGGCCAAAGTGGGCTTTCTAATTTCAAACCTGGTGGGTAATGCCCTGGCGTGGGCAACCCCAATGGTAACCAACTCAGACCCAGCTTTAAACAACTATGGAACTTTTGTGCAGAGATTGCGCGAGAGATTCGAAAGACCAGAAGTACTGTATTCCTGTTATGAGAATCTGTTGGACACTAAACAAGGCGCCCTCGATGTCCAAACCTTCGTAACCCATTTTCAACACATTGCTGAGGAAACGGGTTGGCCCGACTCAGCGAAACAAACACTCTTTAGAAGAGGTTTACACGAGGAGATAAAAGATGAATTATCCCAGGTGTCCAGACCAGCATCCTTTCAAGAATTGGTAGCTTTGGCCCTCTAGATCGAGTACCGACTCTCAGAACGTTGGGCTGAAAGAAAAAGACCCAAGTCTTATACTCCCACTCCTGCCTCCTACCAACCTGTTGCCCCTGAAAAGACCTCTTCTCAAGGGGAGGAGCCTATGCAGATTGGGATGGCCCGGGGTCCATTGACAGCAACTGAAAGAAAGAGACAAAAGGATTTATGTCTATGCATGTATTGTGGCTCTGAGAAACATCTCCTAAGAGACTGTCCCGAAGTGCCTCTCTGAAAGGGGGGAAACGACAGACCTCGACCTTGAACAGGGACAAGGAAGGGGTTTCATTGGCTAATCCCTGTGTGACCAATCCATCAGTTATCCCAGATCCTTCCCTCCAGTTGATGGTCTTTAAGGTGGTAATTGAGGTGGCGAAAGACCACCAGGTTGAGTGCTTGGCTATGTTGGACTGTGGTGCGGCAGGATACTTTATGGATGACCGCTGGGCAGAAGATCATGCTGTTCCCTGAAGAAATAAACCGCAACCCATACCGGTGGAAGGCGTGGATGGCTCTCCGCTTTCTTCAGGTTTAATTACACAGGAAACACAGGAGGTTCCTGTGGCGATGCAGACACATCAGGAGAAGATAGTCTTTGACCTGATCAAGGCCGCTCATTTTCCCATAATCCTGGGAATTCCCTGGCTGAGAAAACATAATCCCCACATAGACTGGAGTACCAACAGGGTGGAATTCCACTCCGAATTATGTTTTCGATCCTGCCTGATTCAGAACAGGGATCAAATCAATCAAGGAATGTCAATACCAGCAAGGAGTATAAACACCATACCGCTGGTATATCAGGAATTTGCAGACATTTTTGCTGACACACAGCCCCGTCCCTTACCACCACACCGATCGGAAGACTGCAAGATAGACCTTGTACCTGAGGCAGGAGTGCCGTTTGGGAGGATGTTCCCATTATCCCTCCCTGAAAAAGACACCTTAAGGGAATACTTAGCAATGAACCTTCAGAATGGCCTGATTCAAGAATCCACTTCTTCAGCCGGGGCATCTCTGTTCTTCATCCCAAAGAAGGGCACAAAGGAACTTAGGCCCTGTATCGACTATCGTGGGCTTAATAGACAAACCATCAGGGATAGGTATCCCATGCCTTTAATAAGGGACATCCTGGAGGCAGTCCAAGGGGCAAGGTGGTTTACCTAGTTGGACCTTAGAGGAGCCTATCACCTTCTACGAAAAAGGAAAGGAGACGAGTGGAAAATGGCCTTTCGTACACCTTCGGGACATTATAAATACAAGGTGATGCTCTTTGGGTTGGTAAACGTACCAGCCCAATTTCAGAGATTCATGGATAAGATCTTTAGTGACCTACTCTTTTCATCAGTAGTAGTTTACCTAGATGACATCTTGGTCTTTTCCTCATCTCTAGAGCAACATCGACAACAGTTAAAGGAAGTACTCCGACGACTCAAATACCATAACCTTCTGGCCAAGCCCGAAGAATGCATGTTTGAGGTCTCTTCAGTTCCCTATTTGGGTTTTATACTATCAGAGGACAAGGTGGAAATGGACTCTACCAAGACCAGCGCCATCACAAACTGGCCTACCCCTAACTCAGTGAAAGATATACAAAGGTTTTTAGGTTTAGCCAACTTTTACCGAAAATTCATTTCCAATTTTCCCAATTTAGTACAACCCATCACCGCTCTGTTGAAGAAAGAGAGGAAGTTTGAATGGAATCATGAAGCAGATCTCGCATTCAAACAACTGAAGGAGGCCTTTACCAGCGCTCCTATCCTCAGGCAGCCAGACCAGTCTTTGCCCTTTATAATAGTCACAGATGCCTCTTATGGTGCTATTGGAGCAGCACTATTACAAAGGAAGGAAGACCAACTGGAACACCCCATCGCTTATTATTCAAGAACCCTTACCACCAGCAAGAAAAACTATTCTGTTATCGAAAAAGAGCTATTGGCCATCCGTCAAGCCTGTGAAGAATGGAGACATCTGCTGCAGGGACCCATACACCCCTTCCAGGTTCGAACAGACCACTGGAACCTTAGCGCATTACAACAGATGGAATGTAGAAATTCTCGTCATGCCAGATGGGCATATTTCTTCTCCCAGTTTGATTTCGAGCTCATCTACCTACCCGGGAAGGACAATTGTTTAGCGGATGCTCTCTCACGAAGCTCGGGAGAGGAAACTGGGAAATATACAGGACATGAGTTCCTACTAAAAGGGAAACGCTTTGTTAACACCATTAATACTTAACTTCAACAAGTATTAGAGGCACAGAAGGAGGCTTCTGACATACCTATACCATCGCTAGTCCAGAAAGGGAAATACTGGTTTCAAGGAAACTCATTATACTTACCAACCCGAACACTTCAGTCGCAAGCACTACAATGGGGCCATGACATATCCACGGCTGGACATAAAGGAAGGGCCGCCACGCTGGAGTTAATGAGAAGACATTTCTGGTGGCCAACCATGGCAAGAGACACTCATGAATATGTTTCTTCATGTCCTGTGTGTGCTCAAAACAAATACAGCACCTCCAAGCCTCTGGGATTTCTTCAACAAGAAGACATTCCCGCAGAAACTTGGCAACATATCTCGATGGATTTCATAGTGGAACTACCTGCATCAGAAGGGTATACAACATTAGTACCCGGCGAGAGACAATCAGAATGCAACAAGCATTCTGATTGGCTCTCGCCGGGTCATTACCCGGCCGAGAATCTTTCGATTCTCGGCCGGGATTCCAGCCGCCTTGTCCTTGGCGGGGGCGTGGCAGCCCCTCAGCCAATGAGGAGGCTCGAAGCGGGGCCATCCCCGCTCTGAGCCTCCCCACGAATGAGAAGCTGCCTTCGCCCCCCCGCCGCGGACTCGGGTAAGCTTTTTTTTTTCCTTCCCCCCCTCCCTCCTCCCTACCCCACTTACCTTTTTGCTCCTGCGTCCCCGCTGGGCAACGATAGCAGGCTCCAGCAGTGTGGAGACTCGGAGCGGGCCATCCCCGCTCCGTGCCTCCACACGGCTGGAGGCTTCCATCGTCCCCCAGTTGGGACGCAGGTACGTTTTTTTTTCTTCTCCTCCCTCCCTTCCACCCTTCCAACCCCACTTACCTTCTGCTTCTTTTTTTTTCAGGGAGCGGACGCGCTGGGAACACTTGTGTTCCCAGCATGTCCGCTCCCAATGGCCGCCATGGAAAGGGAAAACCCTTTCCCGGCGGCCATTTATTTTTTTTCTGTTTCGAAACGTGGCGAAACAGAACAAAAAATGCCATTAGCACCCCGATCCAATGGCCCGGGGTGCTAATGGCAATAAGACCCTCGGCGGCGGGCCAATACCGCAGCAGGTAATGCCCCGGGGCTTCGTTAAACTATAACTACGGCCCCGGGCATTACCTGGGGCGGTATTGGCCCGCCACCTCGGGTCTTATTGCCACAATAATGGTGGGTGTCGATACTTTCAGCAAACTGGCACACTTTTCCCCTTTGAAGGGCATTCCATCAGCCTCTTTGACAGCAGAGGTGTTCCTCAGAGATGTCGTCCGACTCCACGGACTTCCACACACCATAGTTTCTGACCGAGGCACGCAATTTACCTCCAAGTTTTGGTCCGTTTTATGCAAGCAGCTACAGATCCATAGGGCCTTATCCTCTGGTTTCCATCCTGAGAGCAATGGCCAAACAGAAAGGTTAAATGATACGCTTGAACAATACATCAGATGTTTCTGTAATCGGGCACAAGACGATTGGCATCCACTCATACCGGTGGCCGAATTCTCATATAACAACACCATTCATACAGCTATTGGGATGAGTCCTTTTCGATGTACTTATGGGTACGACCCAAGACACATACCTCTATCTACAAGGCAGTCTACCTATATACCCACCATTGATCTCCTGTTGGAGACCCTGAAGCAGGTACATAAGCAAGCCCAAGATACCCTATCCAAAAGCCGTCAAGAATATAAGAAGTGGGCAGATAACAAGAGAAGGAACTGTCCAAATTGGCAAGTAGGGGACAGAGTATGGCTGTCGACCAAGTACCTACCCAAGCGGGTACATATGGGGAAATTTGCACTTAGGTACATCAGCCCTTTTACTATCAGTCAACAGATAAATCAGGTGGCTTTCCGGTTGGTCTTGCCGGATTCTCTTCGAAAGATACATCCAGTATTTCATGTCTCCCTTTTTAAGAAATATCAACCAGATCCATACAACAGACGGAAAAAAATGGAGACACCCCTAATGGACAATTCTCAGGAGTATGAAGTCTCCCGAATTTTAGACTCCCGATACAAGCATGGAGTGCTTCAATTACTCATCCTCTGGAAAGGGTTCCCTTGGACGGAAAGGTATTGGGAGCCAATAAAGAATCTCAACGCACCCAGGCTTTTACGACAGTTTCACCGTAACCACCCGGGAAGCCGCTTTGAGAAGGGGCCATACTGTCATGACGCGTGTACCATGGAGGCTGTGGACGACATGGAAAAGGGGCTAAACAGCTGCCGCGGGAAGCTGAAGCAGTGGTCTAGTTTTCTTTTTTGTTGTTCCTCGTCGCGCCCGGCAGTACAAGTACACGCCCACCGCGGCGCGACAATGCGTTGCAACCCTTGTCCGCTTTGGGTTTACACGCTGTGTCCACGCTCTTGTCTACCGGTGCTTTCTGCGACTTTCCCTCGATCCTGCATCCCGTCCATCCGTGCTTTCTTTCCTTTTGCTACGTCCTGTCCTGTGTGCCTTCCGCTGTTTAGCCAGTGACTCTGCCTTGGCTGCTTTCCTTCTTGCTCTCCTTGTGCTTCCCCCTGCTGCTATACTTTCTGGCAGTTCCAGCCTCCACGGAGCAGTTTGTTTACATTGCGCTCAAGCATCACGGCAGCTTCCGGATATCTGAAGCTCCCGTTCGCTACTCAAGTCATTGTCAGCCTCATTCCTCCGGCTGCTTCTGCTACACTATCTGGCAGTCCCTGCATCCACAGAGCAGTTTCTTTACGTTGCGCTCAAGTATCACGTCAGCTTCCAGATACCTGAAGCTCCCGTTCGCTACTGAAGTCATCCAACCAGTGGGTACAGTAATTCAGCGCATCACCAAGGTTTTTTAGCGTGGCTTTTCCCTGGTATTGGGGCTTGCTCCCTGGGGGTCCCACTGGTAAGCTGGCAGCTTTCTGGCAAGGTGGCCTCCAGTCGAGTTTGTCATAAGACCATCATAAAAAAGCCAGAAACTGCTTGGAGAGAAAGGAGGACCATATCTTCAGAGGATTCTTCGGAGGTCCTTAATATAGGTGAGGAGGAGGTTTGTCCGGGCATAAAACCGGGAGTTCCTCCAGTAAGTTCTGAGAGTCCCCCACTGAGTTCTGAGATACAGTCCTTCACAAACAAGATATAGGAAAGGGATTGGGATGGTGATGAGTGGTTTGGCACTTACCTATTTGTATAGCTCAGGCTGGAGAGTTTTGTATGTGGCAAGCCTGGACCTCTCCTCAACCTATGATAATGTAGATAGATCAATACTGGGGGAGAATTGGGTAGGTGGGGAGTAGATCCAGGCTTGCTGCACATTCCAAAATTGTTTTGTATTAAAAATGAGGTCAATGTAAGATTTAACGTTGAGGGTGATCTCTCCTGTACTATATAAACAAAGTAGTCCGTCAGGGATGTGTAATTGCACGGCCACTTTACAATTTATATATAAGCGATCTATGGGAAGATAGTCTAAAATGGGAATCGTACCCTCTGAAATTTAATGGACACAGAATCAATTGTATTGCATATGCGGAGGACTTACGGTTATTGAATTTTACATCGGCAGGTCTGAAACATTCAGTTAATGGGGATGCCTCCTACTTGCATGGAAATAAATGATAAGCCCTGTAAAATCAGTAATTATGACTATTAGTGGTAAGAGGTGGAGAAAGCAGTATCGCTGGTTCATAAATGATGTACCCATAAAAGAAGTAGAATCATTTTGTAATTTAGGTTACACTTTTTCAATGAAAAATGTTTTAAAACACAAAAAGGAAAGATGGTCAGTAAAATGAGAGCATGCCTCTCTCTGATGAAATCCATACAAAACAGGCTATGTGCCTATTTGTTGCATCCACTAATTGAATTTTCTCGCATGAAGATCACTACAATGGAGCTATATCGAACCAAAATACAATTCTTTCCAAATAGGAAATATTTCGACATCTTAGAAGGTCGGATTTGGAAAGCAGTTCTTAGTATGCCCAAACCGGTCCCAATTAGTAAATATGGTTGAAGTTAGGGCTTCAATCCTGGTGGTCCCAGCACATCCATAAATGCAATGCATTGTAAAAGAAAATTATATACATGGAGGAACCCATTTTAGGGTACATCTTCGGCGAGACAATGCAACGTGAATCCAATGTGTATTTACGCAATTTCAGAAAAAGGTGTACTGGATATTTGCAAATGGTTGATCATACTGACAACAACACACACTGGGCCATAAAACAGAAGATCTGAAACTGGAATAAAATTACGGACAGCGACAACTTATTGAGACTAAACTTGTATAGTGGACGGTCTTCTTGGTATGTAGCCAAAGTAGAAATCAACACATACCTACAGAAGCTTCCATCACAGTTCTACAGAACGTAGTATATGAGATTTTGTTTCAATTGCCTACCAACTCTGGAGGTGATTGGTGCGAGATTTAATATTCGCAGGGATTTAATAACCTATAGAATGTGCAATAGGGTGTGTACTGAGACTTTGTCTCATGTGGTCATGGACTGACCCGCGTTGGTATCACACAGGATAAAATTCCTTGTGTTTTCTACTTCTGCTGTCATATCCCAGTGCCTATGGGAAAGACTAATGAATGGTACACAAGTCTCTAATTCAGGCCCTGGTAAGGTTTCTAATGGCAATTTTAATGCAATAAAGCTGATTGTAGAACAAGACAATACGATTTTAAATAATATTCTCAGTAATTAGTGTGACAAGTATCAAAGGATGTCCTCTTCTTTCTATTGGGGTTTTGTGATAAATATGAAACAATGGGCCCCATAACAAGTCCGGCAGTAACTGTGCTGGTAAAATTGGCAGGTTGCCACCGGACTTGTACATTTTACCAACGCCTGGCTTGACGGAAACACCGGGGCATTACAACCCCTGGGGAAGCATAAAAAAGCATACTCAACTTCTTCTAAAGGGTTCAGAAAAGTGATTTCTTATAGAGAATGTGATGGTAAGTCTGAAAATATAAACCATTTTCATATCAGCTCATGTGATCTAAATGATGTTAATACATACAATCACATAGATTTACATATCCCTTACCAAGTTCTCAAAATGCACTGTCAACTTTTTGTATTTACAATTGCACCCTCTTATAAGTCTTAATGCTTATTATTTTATTGGAGCACCTTTGAATTAACATATCTGCCAAATTCGGGCGTCAACGATTCTCATGGCAGCTCATATGTTCATGCAATGCCGACAGATATCTTTACATTGCATAACCTTGTTCATATTCTTTTTATTTGTTTCATGACTTATTTGTACTTTGGTGACTATTGCATGGCTCTGCCCTTGGACGTCTGTTAGTATAGCATCATTTATATGTGGCATACTCGCTTGCATCAAGCATTGTGCCTATGGTAGTGATATTGAATTTGGACAGTGGTTAAATTATACCAGCTCATCTGCTCCACAGCTCGCATTAGTGAATCACCCTGATGGAGAAGCCATGCATATATGGCTCTTATAGGGTGGTTCCCCTCTCTCCCACTCTCTGCAGGCACGCTTTTTTTAAAGTTTTTTTTTTTTACACAGGTCACTTCTGTCAGTAGACTTGCAAGCTCTGAAAATTCTACTTGACAATTCTGAGCTACACACTTCCAGGGCTTCCCGAGTAATCCCATGGACATCGCACCACCATGCTTCTGCTACTTCCAGTACTTCGTCCATACCAAAAAAACAGAAGCACTGGAAATGTCTTCATATTTTCCCTAGTTCTGAATCAGCATTCCGACAGATCCACTACCTACCATTACACATGCACCCCTACTCAAATTCCCTCTAACATATCCCATTATATCTTTGCAAGTTAGTTCTGTGTGTTCCTATCCTATTCCTGATTTTTCTGCCCTCACCTTTTGACTTGTTTTCGTTTCTTCTTACTCCACAGACTACGGTCTGATAACTGCAAAATACGCTATTTTTTCAGACAAGATACCAGTGCTGTATAAGCACTACAGTGGTAATTTGAGTAGTATAAAAACCTTAAGTTGCATGACATATGCAAGGTAAACGCTTGCTGGTGGTTCCTACAGGCCAAATGTAGCTTCAAATGCCCCTATAATGGTATAATATCACTGTAAAAGACAAATGACAGAATTGCTCTCCTTGGGGACTTTAACTTGGGTTTTAACAATCCGCAGAACACACATACTTTAGTTTTTTGGACTTCTCTTAAAGAAAGAGACTTTGAGTACGCCATATCCTTCCTGACACAAAGGGACATATTGTAGACTGGATTTTAATGTGCACAGTCATTCTTAGATATATTCACCATCAACAACTGGATTAATTGGATCATTATGACATTTTATTTAGTCTCAAGGGCATTTTTGCATCCAAGTTCATTAGCCATCGAAACAAATGGGACCTGTATTCTGACAGGGGACAGGGCACTATCTACATTTTGTACTACATTTAAGACCAGTGACAATTTTCAGCTCTCCGAACTAGTTAATCTTTACAATGTATTCCTAGCCTCAGCCGTCGACACAGTAGACCCTGTTAAAACAAAACGTATTACGAGAACTAAGAAGAGTACGAACTGGCACTCTACAGATCTGCGCATGCCCAGAGCTAATGTTAGGGACACAGAGAGGAAGTGGAGAAAAAAAACCTGACTATCATAAAAGTGGTTGTTGAAATCTCTTCACAAAGATCACAAGATTCCTTCTTTGAGGCAAATATACATATTATGATGCCTAAAGAGTTGCTGTAGATATTTTGATAATGGCATTATTCAAAATTCTCATTCACGTCAGTAAACCAGCCTATACACCAGGAGGTCCTTTGCCATCCATTCTCTTGTATGATGATCTACAATTGTTCTTTGTGAATATGATTGAGAAAATGGGCCTCATTACGAGTACGGTAGGGGGTTAATGGCACCGGTAAGGATGGTGGTGCCGTTAACCCCCTACCGCCGCATTCCGAGGTCCCTTAGCGGGTCCCACTAGGCCGGCTGGTTTTACCAGCCGCCATTAGCGGGAGCTGTTAAGGGACTAGGGAGCTAATAACGGGCCCGCTATTTGCGGGCCCGTTATTATCTCCTTCCCCATTCCCATTCGAGCCCTATAGGGGCCCTATAGGGGCTCGAATGGGAATGGGGAATGGTTTTCAGAATGGGGACTTACCAGGTCCTCCAAGGATGGAATGACCCGGTAAGTCCCCATTCCAACTACCCGGACCCGAGTTTGGAGGCAGCCATGGCGCTAATAGCACCATGGCTACCTCCAAACTCGTAATGAGGCCCGATATGTAGCTCCATAACATCTAGGTCCACTAACATGTTACATCCCTCATCTGGCCCCAAGAGGGCGTATCACCATTCACCCACCAGTGAGTTACATTTGCTGAGTGATAACCTGCCTCGGGAGACCCAGGTCCTTGTGTTGTGATCAAGATCTACTCAGATGTCTTGGCTTCGCAAATTGCAAACACTTTTAGCCTTGTTTTTGAGGAAGGATGCATTCCCGACATTTTAAAAGAAAGAACTTGGTCACACCACTCCTAAACAGTTCCTTTATCCTGTTCCAACTACAAGCTCATACAACTACAAGCTCATCCAATTATTATTTTATGCTTCATCTGTCCATTTCGTTCCAAAGCCAATTGTGCAGCTATTGCACATGCCTTAATTCTGCAAAAATCGACTTTTGCAATGTCCCCTTCCACGCATTCAGCTCTATCGAATTTTTGTGCTTGTTTTGAAACTCGTATCTGCATTACCTAAATGACGTTTGTAACATCATGACGTTTTTACGCTACGCAGGGTTACACTGTTGCCATCATCATTGTTAAATAACCATTAGCTGCTGTGGATAATTGTCCCCCTAAAGTAGGAGAATCCCCTTGTGTGGTCCTTGCTTATGCAGACGTCCTGGTAATATTAGATAATACCATAAGTGGATTACGAAGGTCGGCCATAGCCTTATGGGAGTATGTCAGTAATAATGGCTTGACCATTAATTTAGAGAAAACGAAAGTGTTAAGATACACTCATAAAAAAGTATCCCGGGTTAACCTGGTGGTGGGTAACACTACCATTCTCTATGCACCGTCTTATCGCTATTTAGGGGTAGAATTCGAACCCCACGGGGATTACAAATCTTGTAGACAAATACGTACCATCAGAGCAGCCCTAATTACAGCTTTAATGGCCAATTTCACTCGTAAACAGGGTGGATTTACGGTATGGGCAACACGTCAACTGTACATCCAAGTATTTATCCCTACGATTACCTATGGCCTGGAGGCGTTGTTAACTTCTGATTTAAACTGGCTACAAATCATTGAAGGCAAATTTTGGAGAAGGATCTTGGGGCTGCCCCCTGGAGTGCCTATGGTCATTATAAGACTGGAACTAGGACTCACCTCCCTAAAAGCTGTGGTGTTAAAAAAGAGAGCGGTGTTCTTTTTAAAAATGATGAATACTACCTCCAATACCCTTTTATCTGCTGTGCACCAGGAATTAAATAAAAAATACATTAGGGATAGATTATATGTACCCATGATGAAATATCTAGCGGACATAGGTTGGAATCATACAGGAACTAGCATTACAAAATCTGCTATTAATGCATTGAATAAGAAAGTTGATTTGTGGGACTGGCTCGAGAATTTTGCTCACTTAAGTACATTGAAAAATTATAATTTTGTCCAAAACAGAATGTATACTTTTATGCAGCCACAGAACTATTTGAACCTCTGCCCAGCTAAAAAACTTTATCATCCTACTGAGAATGGAACAATTACCAACCATGATGAAACTTGGGAGTAGATCTAAGATGCCTATCCAAGATCGTATTTGCCGGCTTTGCAAACAAATGGACAAACTAGAAACAGCCAGACATCTATTAACGGATTGTCATGAAATGAACAATATGATCCATTTGTTGCTGGGTAAATATGTGCATAATCTGGATTCTCTGAAAGAGCTATCCTTCTGGTGCTATTGTATTAACTCAGGGAATATGAGTCTACTAATTGCCCTTTATAATGTATGGCTTAAGGCTGAAACCAAGATTGAATTGGTTAAAAGAGATATTGGCGAGCAGGAGCTGAACCTGAATAGAATCGAAGATGAGAGTCGATTGAGTTATAAAGTTTGAGAGGTGATGGGAATTATGATCGGAGGTAGGATGAGTAAGTAAGTGATAAGCTAGTAGAGTTCGGACTTCTTGTTTTGTTTGTTGGCTCTATTACTCCTCATTTTAAGCTGTATGTTTTCTTAAAGTGATTTATTGACTTATTGAAATTGTAATTATGGAATTACTGCTATATATACATTGTATAATTGTGTGAGTTATTCTATATATAATTTATATTTTTTTATAATATGTGTAAAGTTTGAGTTTTCTCTGACTAAATCACATTAATTAAATAAATAAATAAATAACCATACTTTAACGTGGCCGTCTTTTAATGTGCTCATGTTCTTCTACATCTGGGAATGTTAAGAATAAATGGGTTTAGTATATAGCTAAAGTGTATATCGTGATGTAGTTAGTGTTCTTTATATTTTGCTAATCGTAACAATCCTTGTTTATATTAGCATCCACATCTTTAAGGAAGAAAAAAGTAATGTGCTCTCTTTTATACTGTGGCAAAAATTGTGGGCAATACCATACAGTGCCCTTACATTTTGACTTTTCTTAGAAGGCTTCAAGGGCTGCTTGTGCAGGCCAAGGTCAATTTTAAGCCATGCAGGGATTATAACGAAACAAAAGTTTACGGGACTAACATTAGTCCATACAGCCCTATATGGCCTCTTTCCGGCCTATCTTAAAGAAAAAATCAAATGAATCCTTCAGTCCGCGAAAAAACATTGGGCCTGATTCATGCAACGTTTTCCTATGGGATTGCACCATTATAAAACACTTTAGATTCAGGTCGCTATAATGTGGAACCTTTGCGATCCGAAAGATCAACAAGCTCTTGCCTTCTGCATAAAACAAAATTTTCCTATTTCAGTATACCCTCCTTTTCAGCCTTTCTCCTTCTGTGTCCAAGGGCCTAGATTCCTGGTGGGTCGTTGGCACTTTACAAACTACCACTAACATTCTAAGGTGGCCGCCACCCTGTGAGGACGCACATCTCTGCTCCATTGCCCGAACGGGGAACAATAAAGGTGAAAACTCGCAGAATACAGCCACATACTCCGTGACAACAGCGATATCCAGATACCTCAATCGCCAAAACACGCCGAAAGCACAAATCCGGACGCATCCCGTCCTCCACAATTCACCAGACTATCAACGCGGTAAAACCCCAAGCGGTGCCAGGAGTCCACGTCAACCGACAGCGTTGAAGGATCTGGCGCTTATGCCAGGGCGGCACAACTGCTACGAACAGCGGGGGGAAAACTTAGCAGGTCCGCAACCCCCAATGGAGGGTGAAAGCCCCCCCCTGGAGACCCTCTCCTTGAGTGCGGAGGAGCGCAGAAGAGGAGAAGAACCCGACCGAGGCTCGGAAGCAATCCAGCAACTGGGAACACCGAACCGGAGAAAAGCGGACACACTGAGCACAGCTCACCCCCGGAAGGTACGTGAACCGGCGCGCAGGGGAGCAAATAAGGCAAATAAGTCAGGGGAAAGCAGCGTGGTCCCCCTCTGTTACGCCATACTGGAGCCCGGCCCGCAACCCCATGAAAGCGCCGAACGGTAGGCCTATAAACACCTGACGGGGGTCCCTGACTCGTGATGTCCCCGCACAAGAGTGAAGAGAAAAGCAGAGAGATTTGCCCGGGCAGACCCGGGGGAACTCCAGCACTCTGCAAAGGATTTGGACGCTGTCAACACTGACGGCACACCTAAAGCCCGTGTCACACAGAAGTCAATGGACACACACTGCACCCAGAACGCTCCGAGGCAGAGACTGAACTAGCTAGCTGAACCTCCGCACTGACCGCTACACTCGGGGAGAGGAGATCGATCCTGGCCTCCGTCCAAGTAGAGGCCCACCCCCAGGGGAGGTGGGTGGAAACCGTGCCGAGCTGGACCAGAGGAACCTTTCTCGCCCCCCCCCCGCCATCGCTGAGACTCGGGCCCGGGAGGGGGAGAGGCCCCACCAACACGACCGCGACCACTGCGGGTGTGGGCGAAGTGAACAAGAACAAGAGCCCTGGAAAGACCTGAAAGCAGGGTCAGAACCTACCTGATTCCAAGCTAATAACGTCCAACGGAAGGGATAACCTGTGAGGAGTGACACTCCGGGATGCCATAAAGCCAAGATCACACACACTGGCCACAAACATCTGGTGACTATAAGGAGCCACACTGCCACCCACACAACAGACGCACGACACAGATGTCAGGCACCAAATCAAAGAACACCCCGGCAAGAACCAGATCCACACTAAAGGGGCGAAACGGACAGCTGGAGCTATACTGGAAGCAACCCAAGGAGGGGAAACAACACAGGAGTAATACAGAAAAGACTCAAGCACTGAAACGGACATAGCGCATACCGACCCCATGGCGCTAAATAAGGAGGACCTACAGAAATGCCTCCAGAGCCAACTGGGCACAATCTGAGAAGAACTAAAATCCTCCCTGTAGGAGGTGAGGAAAGACATCGTGGAGCTGGGGGACAGAGTGGATATCACGGAGAAGGGCCTCTCAGAGACAACAGAAGACGTCAAACAGAATAGCATCCTCCTAGAACAGATCTCCAGAGCCGCACACAACTTAGAATTGCAAGCGGAGGACCTCGAGAACCGCTCACAAAGGTTCAACATACGAGTCAAAGGCCTGGACGAGATGATTGGGGACAAAGACCTTAAAGACACAATCCAGCTGTGCTTCAGCAGCATGCTCAATGATACTCCACCAGACAACATATCCATTGACAGAATACATAGAGTGGGGACCAAGCGAAATGACCCGGGAGCCAGGCCAAGAGACGTGCTCATGGCAATGACCTCATATTTCACGAAGGAGGAAATATCACGAGCAGCCCGCACGCAACAGACAGTCACCATCAATGGCAGCCAGATCCAACTCTTTCAGGATTTAGCCCTATCCACGCTGCATAAAAGAAGACTGATGCAACCAGTCACAAGAGCACTGAAAGTTAAAAACATTATATACAGATGGGCATATCCCTTGGATTACAATTTACGTGGGAGGGCAAACCACAGCGGATCTCCACATGCGAAGAAGGGATAAGTTTGCTGCAGCTAGAAGAGGAACCCCAGAAAAATATGGAAACACGCCAATTGAGAAAGGTGGGGGGATCCACACAATGGGAATGGTCCCCCGACACTAGGCGACGCCAAGAAAGAGAACCCGCACCAAAGGTTTCCAAACTGTGATAAATCCTAAGGGAACAGACTTTGCAAAATAACAATGAGCAAAACACCAAAGGACCTGGAAACGGAAAGGAAGAGAAACCGACGACCGCATAAAGGACATAACGAAAAGGGAAATCAGAGAGAAGATTGAAATAAGCCTGGGCGGAGAGGGAGGGGAAATCTTGGAACCCACGACCAAGCCCAGATATGCCCTGTCAAATGGGACGCTGGGGGAATCAAGGGACCCAATGCTCCGGGCGGAACCCGGAGGAGGCGCAAAGACTCCTTGGGCCCACCACTATGAGGGTGAAGCCAGTTTGGAAGTTTATAATTATTTTGGTTTGGTTATGTTATGTTGGGATTTGTTCGAGGCATTGTCTGCAACTACACACTGTACACCATTTCTTGCTGAAAGAGGGCACACAGATGAGGAATCCTCCACACAAGACTTATGCCCGAGTTAACTGTCATGACCCTGAATGTACAGGGCCTAAACTCGCCAGTGAAACGATGCAGTATACTAACACGCTTGACAGAACTTCAAGCCGCAATAGTGTTCCTACAAGAAACACACCTGCTCACGATAGACGAGAAACGGATGACCCATAAGGCCTGCCCTAATACTTTGCCTCCAGAGAGTAGGGGGGGAAACTAGAGGAGTCGCAATCCTACTAAATGCTAATTTACCATTCAAGAAAAAAGGCCGTATATAGAGACACAGAGGGTAGGTTCCTGCTACTTAAGGGGATCCTGCACGAACAAACATATACTCTAATAGCACTATATGCCCCGAATGACAGACCAGACATCTTCCTGGGAGAAATCTTGCGGAACCTGGGTAGTCGGTGCGATGGACAAATTATAATAGGGGCAGACTTTAACTGTGTAATGGACCCTACTCTAGATAAGACCCTCCCCCCTACCATGGCAGACGGCAGGGTCAGACAAGCACTAGGCAAACTTTTAAGGGACCTAGGAGTAATTGAGACGTGGAGATTCTTTCATGGTACAGAAAAGGAATTGACCCATTACTCGTCTGTACACAGGGGTTATTCGAGGATAAATATGATCCTGACCTCATCCACCCTCATCCCACAAATCATAGACTTACAAATAGGAGTACAATACCTCACCGACCATGCCCCAGTCATACTAAAAATGATCCCCATAAAAGAGACACCCTGCACTAATAGAACCTGGAAACTGAACGAGATCATACTCAGAGATGTCGCCCTTAGAGCCCACATGGAAACAGCGCTGAACAATTATTTTCATGATAACGCCAACGGAGAAACAAACTGGGGGGTAATATGGGACGCAGGGAAAGCAGTAATACGGGGCGAATTTATATCACAAACCACAGCATACACACGGGAGAGAAAGCTACTCAAACAGAAACTTGAGCTGGAACTGAAGGAAGCAGAGACACAACATAAGACTAAACAAACACCCAAAACAGTAAGAAACCTTCGAAAAGTGAGAGCCCAACTAGAAACCCACATGGCAGATCACACTGCACAATCCTTACTATGCACTAAACAGGACTATTATGCACACAGAGGTAAAGCTAACAAGTTCCTAGCAGCTAAACTCAACAAACAAAAAACCTGTAACTAGATAGTGAGTCTTAAGAACCCAAAAGGGGGGATAAGGACATCTGAGGATGAAGAATTAGACATTATGGAAAAGTTCCACCCAGACCTCCTCGAAAGAGAGGAACTATCCCCACAACTCCAACTAGATTACATGGCCAAAATAGCTCTCCCCCAGATAACGGAAGAAGATGACCTGAACCTTCAAGCCCCCATAACGGCCCAAGAAATAAGCAATGCCATAACACACCTCCCGCACAATAAGACACCTGGGCTGAACGGGTTTGGGAACGGGTACTACAAAACCTTCAGGAACCAGCTACTGGGCCCACTAACAAAGCTTTTCAATCACATCAGAGAAACTGGGGCAGTCACGCCAGACATGGGGAAATCGACCACAGTCCTAATCCTTCAACCAGGGAAAGACCCCACAGATTGCGCAAGTTACAGGCCAATATCATTACTTCACAGCGACGCCAAGTTATATGCAAAGATCCTGGCAAACAGGTTGGCGAAGGTCTTACGCCAAATAATCCATGAAGATCAAGCGGGATTTATTGTAGGGAGGCACACACAGGACAACATCAGGCGGGCGGTAGACATTATAGAAATAGGGAACAAAACAAAACAAAAATTCTCCATAGCGGCCTTGGACGCACGTAGAGCTTCCGACAGCTTAGACTGGGCCTACCTGAAGCTAACCCTGAAGAAATACGGCTGCGACCCCACCTTCATAAGGATGGTCTTGGCAAACTACAAACTCCACTCAACAACATTCATAATCAATGGCAGACCCACTACAACAATACAAATTCGGAGAGGCACGCGGCAGGGCTACCCGCTATCTCCCCTTATATTTGCAATGGCAATGGAACCAGTGGCACAAACCATAAAACAGGACCTAGAAATAAAGGGGGTGTTAGCAGGAGGGATAGAGCATAGAAAAGCATTATACTCGGACGATATCCTATTATTCTTGAGAGACACCGCCATGTCACTACCCAAAACCCTAGAAAGATTACGGGAATTTGCTAAGGTATCGGGGTTCACGATTAACTGTGCAAAATCAAAAGCCCTAAACATAACTGAAGAGGAGGAGCTACCCAAAGAAATGGCGGCACAACACCCACTAACCTGGGAACCCAAGGCCATAGACTACCTAGGCGTCCAACTGACACGGGAATATAGACACCTATATGGGGAGAACATAGTGCCCCTGTGGAAAAAATTAAAGGAGGACCTCTTGAGATGGGATGCCCAGGAACTTTCATGGTTCGCACGTATAACCGCACTCAAAATGACCCTTTTACCCCGCCTCATATATGTAATTAGCTCCCTCCCGATAGAGATCCCCCCTAAAATGAGGCAGAAAACTACAAAAGGATTTGGTAACCTTCGAATGGGATGGGAAGAAACCCAGAATTCAAAAAGGAATCTTAACCAGGCCAGTCTTATTGGGGGGACTGGGACTCCACGACGTGGAAAGATACGCACTGGCAGCCCAGATATCTCCTATGCTGAAATGGATGGGAGGAAATGTACACAAGGTATGGATGGGAATAGGACAGGGAGAAACCAGAATTCCACTAGGGACTTTGCATTCCCTACGGGCAGGGGCCAGAGGGGTGGAGGGACATCTACTGGAATCCACCCGCACCTCACTAAAAGCATGGGACACAGCACTCAGAAAACATCACATAGCTCCTGGACTGGGCCCCTTTACACCAATGGCACACAATCAGGATTTAACCCCGGGTAAACGGGACAGATTTTGGGCAAACTGTGGACGACCACACCCGATTCACCTGAAAGAATTCTACCAAGAAGGAACCCCACTACAATTCGAGGAATGCAAGCAGAAATTCGATATAGGGGAAAGGGATACGTACACGTATATACAAATCAGGCACTGTATTTCCCAGGAAGGGGTTAAGGAACAAGTTACTTACCTGTAACTGTTGTTCTCCAGCATGGGTCTGGAATGGATTCACATGCTCATGAATATTCCCTGTCGTCATGCCGGGAATCCTCGGTAAAGAATAAATCTGCATCAGTTTCGTTTCTGATCTGTCTTTCTCAGTAGTAACCAATCACTGGTCTCTGGTTCATACTGCCCCCAGCCAATGACTGCCCTCTCCCTAAGCCCCGCCTCTGGCAGCCATCCTCAGATTTGGTAGCATGTGAAGTGGCAGTATGACCAAGTGAAGAGCCGCAGAGGGGTAGGAGGGAGGGTTTGCATGTGAATCCATGCCAGACCCATGCTGGAGAACAACAGTTACAGGTAAGTAACTTGTTCCTTCTCCAGCATGGGGTCTGGCATGGATTCACATGCTCATGAATATAATAATACATAGCAGTACACACATGCACAACCATGGGAGGTGGCAAAGGCTCAACACTAAGCATTACATCAAAACTCAACATTAAGCATTTCTTACCTCCTCACCAGGCTCACCTTAGGCGAACAGGTTGCGCAGCACTGCTTGGCCGACCCTGGACTCCTCCCTGGAATCCCAGTCGACGCAGTAGAATCTCATGAAGGTGGGCATCGACCTCCACGTAGCAGCCCTGCAGATGTCCAGCAGGGGCACACCAGACAAGAACGCCGTGGTAGCAGCGATTGCTCTGGTCGAATGGGCTCTCGGACGGCCGGGCAACGGTCGGTTTGCCAACTGATGACAGTGCATGATGCAGCCGGAGAGCCAGCTGGAAATGGAAGACTTCGAGAGAGCCTTCCTTTGGTTCACAGGTCCAAAGTTCACAAACAGCTCGTTCGGTCCATGTAGAATTTCAGCGCTCTAGCTACATCCAGCGAGTGCAAAGTCCTCTCGGCTGGTGACGAAGGCGACGGGGAAAAAAACTGGTAACACCAAGGGCTCGTTGAGATGGAAGTCCGACGGCACCTTGGGCATGAAGGAGGGGTTCGTCCTCAGCACTACCCTCGTATCGTGAAAGGTCAGGTATGGAGGCTTGCAGGATAGCGCCTGGATCTCTCCCACGTGTCGTGCAGAGGTGATGGCCACCAGAAACGTCAACGGGGTTGAATGCAACAGCTTGAATGGCGGACCATTTGAGCCTGGTCAGCACCACGTTGAGCTCCCACGCTGGGGCTGGTGCCTTCACCGGCGGGAATGATCCAAACAGTCCTTTCATAAATTCCTTAACCAGGCGATAAGACCACAGGGATGACCGACCTGTAGTCCTGGTGTATCGGGAAATCGCTGCCAGGTGTATCTTGATTGAAGCGTGAGATAGTCCAGCTTTGGCTAGCGACAGTAGGTACGTCAATACTTGAGGGGCCGTAATCCGCAGAGGGTTAATCTTCTGTGCCCGGCACCAGATAGAGAACTTCTTCCACTTATGTGTCCGTAGCACTTGAGGGTTGAGGACGCCCTGGCCTTCGCAAGAACCTCTCTGCAGTCGGCCGGGATATCGTACCCTCCAAACTCTAGTGCTGCAGGAGCCAGGCCTGCAAGTTCATCGACTCTGGGTGGTGATGAAGAATGGCGCCTCCTTCTCTGGAGAGAATATCTGCGTCCACCGACAGCTTGACTGGTGGGGACGCTGACAAGTCCAGAAGGTCCAGGAACCAGATGTGTCTCGGCCACGCCGGTACGACGAGGATCATCCTGCACCGGGACTTCTTGAGCTGGTTGAGGAGTCGGAGCAGCAACGGCAACAGTGGGAACGCATATAGGAACAGGCCGTCCCAGGGGAAAGAGAAAGCATCGCCCATGCTCCTCGGTTGGGGAAACCTGCTGGCGAACCTCTGGCACTTGGAGTTCGTCGCCGTCGCGAACAGTTCGATCTGGGGTTTGCCCCATCCCTGGAAGAGTCGGTCCACTTGGTCCTGGCGTAGTTCCCACTCGTGGCACGAGCGCAGCTCTCTGCTGAGTGAGTCGGCGATGGTGTTTTTTTATCCCTGCCAGATGAAACGGTACGAGAAATATCCCTTGACCAGCGGCCCAATGCCACAGATTCTGGGCTTCCTTGGATAGGGCTGGGGACCTGGTTCTGCCCTGCTTCCGGATGTAAAACATATTGGTGGTGTTGTCGGTGAGGATCCTCACAACCTTGCCCTTGAGGGACGGGAGAAAGGACCCGAGGGCCCAGAACACTGGCCAGAGCTCCAGGATGTTGATGTGGAGCGGCTTCTCCTGCGGGAGCCAAAGGCCTCTCGCGTGAAGATCTCCGGTGTGCGCTCCCCACCCCTCCAGTGAGGCATCCGTCGTCACCGTCACCTGGTGGGCGGGGGTCTGAAAATCTGTTCCTGCCGCCAGATGAGTGCAGGTGTCCCAATGCCGGATCTCTCGACGGAAGGTCTCGTTGAGAGGGATCCTGTCTTCGAAGCTGCCCGTCGCTTGTATCCAGCGGGCGTCGAGGAACTCCTGTAGAGGGCGCATATGAAGCCTGCAGAGGCGCACGAGATATATGCAAGAGGACATCATCTCGAAGAGGGACTTCATGGACCTCACCTTGGCCACGTCCGTGGCCAGCAGACGCTGCACCTTGCCCAGGATGGCCTTTATTCTTTCCTCCAACAGAGAGGTCAGACGCGCCACTGTGTCGAGCTTGGCACCCAGAAACAGTGCGACTTGTGAGGGGACCAGTTGGGACTTGGGGAA
The DNA here is from genome assembly GCF_040938575.1 of Ambystoma mexicanum. Taxonomy (NCBI): domain Eukaryota; kingdom Metazoa; phylum Chordata; class Amphibia; order Caudata; family Ambystomatidae; genus Ambystoma; species Ambystoma mexicanum. The sequence continues at coordinate 544,144,224 of NC_090923.1, read as the reverse complement.
GTTGATGGAGAACCCCAGGTCCGTGAGTAGCTGGACGGTCTTCGCTGTGTGTTCCACGGCCAGCTCCCTTGTCCTTGCGCAGATGAGCCAATCGTCCAGTTACGGGTAGACGTGGATCCCCGGTAGGCACAGCCGTGCCGCCACTGGGGCGAGGCACTTGGTGAAAACCCTGGGTACCGATTTCAGTCCGAACGGGAGGGCCTTGAACTGGTAGTGCCGCCCTTGGACCACGAACCTGAGGAACTTTCGGTGTCCTTTTAAAATGGGGATGTGAAAGTATGCATCCTCCAAATCCAACAACGACAGGAAATCGCCCTCCTCCAGCTGTCCCAGCACGTGCTGGAGGGTGACCATCCGGAACATCTGTGCCTTGATGTACTTGTTGAGTCGTCGCAGGTCCAGGATGGGTCGCCATCCTCCTGTCTTCTTTTTCACGAGGAAGTACCTTGAGTATACTCCGGAGCCCCGGAGCCTCTTCGGGACGAGCTCGATGGCACCTTTTTTGAGCATCGCCCTTACCTCCAATAGCAGTTGAGGGACGTTATTTTCCTTCCTGGCCATGGGTGGAAAGCGGGGGCACTTTTTTAGAAATTCGAGGGCGTGCCCCTGGGCCAGGGCGTCCAGCACCCAACGGTCAGTGGAGATGGACTCCCACACGCTGATGAACTTAGCCAGCCGGCCTCCCACCGGGGTGCTTCGGTGGGGGCCCAGCACCACGGTCGGTTCAATCTTGCTTGGAGGCTGCCTTGCCGCCTTGGCCTCCCTGGCGACGACGGCGGGTCCACCCGACTTGCCTCGTCCTCTATAGGCTTCCTGCGACGAGGAGCGGGCCGCTTGGCGGTATGTAGAGGAGCCACCGCTGAATCCCTTGGAGGCACCCTGCTTGCCTCCTGTGTTCCGAAAGGACAGCCTTTGTTGCCGGAGAACGCCTAGGACCTTAGCTGTCTTCGTGTCCACCTTGATGGCTTGGAGGGACTCATCCACTGTTTTCCCAAACAGATTGTTCCCGTCGAACGGCATGTCCAAAACCTTGGCTTGTACGTCCTGGCGGAAATCCGTCGCCTTGAGCCACCCTCGTCGTCTAAGGCAAACGCCGTTGCCTAGTTGGTGGAAACCGGTGTCGGCAATGTCCGTTGCCACCGTAATGGCGTGGTCCAAAGTCACTTCGCCTTCTTGCAAGATCTCCAGGGCCTCGGCCCTCTTGTCGTCCGATAGGAAGTCCAACAGGGGGGCGATCTTGTACCATAACTCCCTGTCGTAGCGGGCCACGATCGCGAGGGCGTTGCCGCCTTACTCGTTGTTGCCGCCGACGAGATAACTCGTTGTCCCATTGTATCCAGCTTCTTTCCTTCGCCGTCCGACGGGGAATTTGACGTTGAGGCCGATGCCCCTCCTGCTTTCTTCTTGGCCGCCGCTGAGACGACCGAGTCAGGGGTCGGTTGTGCCCTAAGGCACAAAGGGGCCACGTCGGGGACCCGGTACTTCCCTTCGTACCGATCCCTCTTGGCAGGCGTCGTAGACGGGTTCTTGAGGAGGGGGAGACCCTCGTCCCAGATGTTATCCAGCAGAGGCACGGTGAGGACTGTTTTCCTCTTGGCCTCGCGCCGTTCGTAAAGGAAACCTTCCTTCTTCTTCTCTTCGGGGCAGAGCTGAAAAAGCTTGGATGCCCTAGCGATCATCGCATGGAAAGATCCGATCTCGTCGGGTGGGGAGGCCTGGGCTGGGGGCGACTGGAGCTCTGTCCCATCGTCACCGCCGTCGTCATCGGTACCCGTCATGGCCATGTCCGTTCCCGTGTCATCCCCAAGGACGGGGACGTGGGCAAAGTTTGAGTAGGCCGCGAGGGCTGAAAAGGCGGGGCTGGATGGATCCATCTTCTCTTGTTTGGGGGGCTTCCCGCCGGGCCTGGCTCTGGCTCCTCCGTCGAGCCTCGTTCCGGTTCCTGCATCGGTGGTAAGGGCAATCTCGTCCTTATCTCCGAACATAAGGATTGTATTGCCAACAAAATGGCCGCCGAGTTGTCCTGCGGCTCCGGAAGCGACGGGTGACTAGGACCCTTGCCGGTGCCGCTGTCGCTCTCGTCGTCACCTTTGTCGGGATCCCTCCCGTGGGAATGAGCCTCTTCAACACCCTCGTCGAGGCCCTCTAGGACTTCTATCAGCTCCTCCTCGGATGCTGTGTCTGTGTCCACAATGGCCACCGCCCCCCCCCCTCTTTTTCCGCCTGGGTCTTCACGGGGGTCTTTTCGATGGGTCTGAAAGAGGCTTCCCTCCGCGGAGGCAGGGAGACTCTGGGCCCTGAGGTCGCCTCCACAGGTGTAGCCTCCACAGGCTGCGCCAGGGCCGCCGTTACTTCCTCGATAGAGGCCTTTGCCGGGTGAATCAAGGCCTTTACCACCTTATGTGGGCCTGTGGCCTTCACCTTGGGGGGAGGGTCACCGCCTCGCTCCACCTCGGCCGGATCCTTCGAGCTCAACCGGGGCCTCTCCAGAAGCTTCGCCGGGTTCTCGGCCTTCCTCTTCCCTGAGCCAGAGCGTTGGCTCGTGGTTGATGGCGCTGGAGAGGATGCGCCCTGCCTGGCAGCCGAGGAGCCCGACCGTTCGGCGCTCCCGGTGCCTGTGGACTCGCAGTGCTTTGCCTTCTGTTGGGCCCCCGTCGCCGGGGCGCCCTCACAGGACTTAGAAGACCGCTCGGACCTCTTCTTCTTCTTCTCACCTGACGGGCTCTTCCCTTCCAGCCAGTTGGAGAGACGAAGGTGTCGGTCCCTGATGGTCTGTTCCGACATGTTCCTGCAAAACGTACAGTCCTTCTCCACGTGTGTTTTGTCCTCATGAAGGCAGTAGAGACATTTCGAGTGCTCGTCCTCCTTGAACACATTCTGCAGCTGGCATCCAGGGCAAACCCTGAACAGCTTTCCGGGCGTCGAGCTTCCTTTCTCCTGGGCCATGTTCGGGTAGGCCGCAGAAACTCCTGGACTCCTGAAAGAAGCTTAACTCGACGAAATCTTCACCCTTGAGGGGCGTAGAAAAATCCGACACGGATCCCTGTTAATCGGATGTATAGACGGTGGAGCTTGAGGCTCTATTTGACCGAAAAATGAGAAATTCTCTTTGAAAAAAGCGCGAAAACGCAGCAAAAGCTCAAGAGCTAAACACGACTCCCGACACTTGAGCGTGCGGTAAAAATCTGAGGATGGCTTGCAGAGGCGGGGCTTAGGGAGAGGGCAGTCATTGGCTGGGGACAGTATGACCCAGAGACCAGTGACTGGTTACTACTGAGAAAGACAGTTCAGAAACGAAACTGATACTGATTTTTTCTTTACCGAGGATTCCCGGCATGACGACAGGGAATATTCATGAGCATGTGAATCCATGCCAGACCCCATGCTGGAGAAAAAGGCAGCCACCAGGACTTCCATAGGATTGGAACTCATCCTACAGGAAGGCCAGACCCACAAAGCAATAACAAGAATATATAAGCTGCTAGACAACTCACAAATTGAGGATCAAATGTCATATAGAAGCAATTTGGAGAAGGACCTGGGAGCCTCTATCACGGAGGAGGAATGGGGACACATCTGGAGGAGGGCTCAGAAGGCATCCAAATGCACTACAATTAGAGAGACCTCATATAAGCTATACACAAGATGGTACCTAACCCCACACAGATTAAACAAAATGAACCCCGCATACCCCCCCCCCCAACTGCTGGAGACAATGTGGTATCAGAGGGGACCTATACCACATGTGGTGGACCTGCCCTTGTAGGGGAGGACTGGTCCAAGAAGACCCCCCCTCGCCTACACTTTCTCCCCAGGTGAGGACTATGGCTCTCTTGGGCGTCCCCTCATGCCACCCGGGCCCAGGTGGTGGAGGGTTCACCCACTGGAGACATTGCCCGCACGTATTAATTGCCCACATGTATTAAAATTTAGCCAGGCCTAGAAACCATTTTGTCTGATAAAGATGGTGTGAGCTCCGCGCACTGTAGCGCGGCCCCCACCCTTGGAGGGCTTCAGTCACCCTTGTTGCCGCAGCACCCTGGCAGATCCGCTGCGAGCACGTTCCCACGAACAAGACGGACATGAGCTAGTGTAATACACTAACATTGTAACAGTTCACCTACCGCAATGTATCATCGCTCCCAGCATGACCCGGCCAACAGGCCTAGGCAAATGAAAAGAACAGTAAAATGGTCGTTACATGCCAGACAATCTTTGTATATTAATGTTGAGACTACGTGCAAAGGATGCTTTTCTCTCATAAAATCTCTTATATTACAAAAGCCTGTAAAATGTATAATTACAAGAGATCATGCCCCCATGATATAAGCGATGGTGAGCATATACCATTGCAGTTGAGTACTAATAATAACGGCACGCACCAGGAATCTGTTTGTTACGTGTGTGACTGGAAAACTTACACCCCATGGGCTCGTGCCATAACTGAACTAATGCTGCTAGAGGACACAAGAAAACGAATGTAACCATACAAAGGGCCCATGTGAAGAATGCATGGGAAGGCGCATGGCATGTGTGCATGTCCAGGCCCCACATGCGCCACCACCGTCACGAACAAATGGCGGGTTACTTTCTATGTTCTCCACCAACCCTAACTCTACCTCACTTACTGCAAATATATATATGCATATAACTAAATACTGCACTTGTTAAAACATAATGTGTGAACAAGGTACTCAGACTGGGTATAATCAAGACACATCCAGCAAAGTTTAAATGCATGTTTTGTAATGTTTTGAATAGGTATTATAAAGTGTTCAAATGTTTGTGATGTCTCTACCTAAATCGGCAACACACGAGGGAGATACCTTTGTGAAATACGTGCAAGGCCATTCCTACTCCCACCCTGCGAAGGCTGCCAAGGCATGAGAGCAGAGACCGCGCCGCGCTGCGTTACCTCCCCCAGCCAGACTGGAGTCACTTCAAAGATTTGTAACCCCCTCTGTAGCACTCAAGGCCACCACCTGCCACATGCATTATTTACAGCACAGCAGTAAACCTCTGCCTGACCACACGCGCCCCCTCGTAAACCTCACAACCCACCGGACCATCTTAGACTTATGGCCCTGTGCAATCAAGACACCCAACACTTTGACAACACACAGCGGAACATCCATAACAACTTCTAACAAGGCAGAAAGACATGTACCGCCCGTCCCAGGCCCTGAAGCTTAGCCCCTCGACCTATGGCCCCGGTCAACAGGACACTGGTAACCATGCCCTGACGTATTACCTCCAGACCCCTCACAAGGTGCATTCCTCCTGTGTTGCATTAACCTGTTGTATAACCTATTGTAAGATTTACTAAAGAAGATAATACCCAAAAAAATGTTTGAATGACTGCGGTGTGCATGGCCTAGGGCTAATAAGTCAGGAGAAGACATTCATCTCTGCCACTGGCCGCGATGGCCCCACAACACCGCCTGGATGAACTCCGCCACCCTGCCAGGCCCAGCCCAACCCACGAGGCTGCCCAGTGACGTCTTCCAGCCAAAGCCAACCACATCACAGCAGCACCTATAGTTAGTCGTCGCCACCCAATCCCCATGAACTTGTGCCCCCTATAGTATGTAGGTTCTTATGACGTTTTTTGTAAATATATACGCCTGTCTTTGCTATTGTCAGACAGAGCGCTCTCGGAGTTTGCAGAGTTCTTTGCATGCCCTATTCTGATTGATAAACTCCCATTTACGCTCACCCGCACTCTGTCTTGGCCTTATTCCCATTTTGGGAGAGTCCTTCATTGTCTCTCATTGCGGGGAGGATCGTGCTGTTTGGGGACGCTTGCTTTCAGTGGTGACCCATATAGCGTCATTTTAATTCTTCCTAACTCATTATAACCGTCCCTTTTGGCACGAGAATCTCCGGTCGAAAAGGGATACGCACGGTGAGCCGGCTCCGGGAGGCTGCCCGCCAACGGCGACCGGTACACTAAGAAGTGCGCACTCAAGAGAGAGAGGGTACGGGATCCCGGTTGAAAAATCCCCTTTGAGTACCGCTCGCCGGAGCCGGGGCTGACTGTTGAGCTGACGGCGACACTGCCTGGACGGACCCAGTTTCAGAGACTATCGGTTCAAGACGGGCACGTGAGTACTGAGTGTGAGCGATTGTAAAGGGATCGGGGAGAGAAGTGTAGGACAGGGAACGAAAAGGGGATACGAAGAGACACTAAAGATTATTATAAAATTTCCTTTCTTTTTCTTTGCATATGGCCATTAGGATTACGAGGTAAATAAGAGATAGAAGTGACGGGAACCTAGCTCCGAAAGGGGGTGGAAGGCGGCGCCGCATAGTGCTATATTGACTAGTGCTGGGAATATATGACGAAGTGAAATATGAGACAAAAGTGTTCAGCAAAAGGGGGCACTGAGAATATATTAGTGATCGCTATTACTTCTTTCTTTTCTTTTTCTTTAAGGGTAGGGGGAGAATAAAAACCAAGATTAGCACGAACTTGGGAAGAAATAAGAGAAAAGGGGGCCTACTAGAAGGGGGAGAGCAGGTTAAAACGTATAAATATATGCATATGCGCATTCATCTATCTAAGTAAGGTAGACAGGGACAGCCGGCAGGGAGGAAAGGGAGGGCAGCGTGAATGGTGTACTGAGTGTTACCAAGAGGTGTGTGCACCTCGTATGTGTCAGGGGACGATTTGAGGTTGCGAATGTGTAAAACGGCTATAAATGTATAGTTGTCAAATGGTCATGGTAAGTGTGACCGGATGAAACTTTTTTTGAAGGCAACGGTGATACAGTGACGTGAGTGGGTACCTTTTGATTTCCGGGTTGCTATTGTCAAAATAAATGATGGGTTGCTCTTGTATGTGTCCCCCAAAGAAAACAAAGTAGAAATTGTGTACAGTCAGTTTTGTATTGTGCAGCCAAGGGAGGGAAAGCCCAACCGAGCATAATATTGAATGTGAAGTAGAACACGAAAAATAATATTGATACTACATTCACTTTGGAGTTGCAGACACACAGAGACACATAAGCACTAGGAGGGCACACAGAAATGGGGGCTGAAACACCCTTATCACATATTTGTAAAAGTCTTCCAGGGTACGCGGAGCGGATTAAGAAATATCACGACCAATGGGTAACTGAGTTGAAGGGAGAGGGGCTACCCCAGATATGGCCAGAGGGAGGGTCATTTGACAAAAGCGTTCTGGATATGGTGATGACATGCATTTTCTTGAAGTACCGAGGGAAGCAGCTGCAGAATAGGAGGGAAATATTAGATCTTTGGCGGTTATTTGAAGAGGTGCCACCGCCTAAAGCGCCAGCACCAAATCCTGATCTCCCATCCACTACAGACAATCCACTGATGATACATAAAGATATCAAAGAAGTGCCAGGTGTAGCGCCACCAGTAGAGGTAATAAGTTTATATCCGATATTAAAGAAACCTGTACCCGCAGAAGGATACAGTGATCCAACGTATGTACCTCCCCCGACAACTACTACACCCCACCGGCCCACTGCACCCCCACCATATGAAAGCACAAGGGAGCGAGGCCAGGCGAATACACAAAGGGTGGATATAGAGAAACTCACAGATGATTTACAGTCAAGACTCTCAATAGCAAAAGATGAGCTCTCAAGAATAAAAGACATGTGCGGAAAAACAGCACTTAATGCGACTAGATCCGGGCGCACGTCTAGAGCGCCAGGCGAGACAAGAAGAGCTGAAGAAGGGTGGAAGAAAGGTGAGATACTGTTCAGAATTGAGGAAGAACCAACCCGAATAATTGAAATAGAGACACGTGAGAGAGATCCTGACAATGATGAAAGGCCTATGGGGGATAGAGAGGAATTACTATGCGATATAAGGGACGAATTAGAAGAAAGTGACAGATTGAGCATGGCTATGGGAGAGGGAAGCGAAGGGGGGGATGGCACATGTTCAGTGAGAACACTGGACGATGAGTGGTCGGGACGGCTAAGGAACAGAGTGGGGAAAATGGCATCACTAGAAGCATCAGCACCCACATCGGGTCCGGTTGCCATAAAGAAAGGGAAGCTACAGCTCCCGTTGATACACAGAGGAGGAGGGAGACCTAACTATATCCCATGGGCACAAATGGACAAAGCCAACTTATTAAAGCTATTGCCCCCGTTATCAGGAGGGGCAAGTAAGTGGATATACGCCTTTGAAAAACATACTGCTGGGGTACCCCTAGCTATAGGAGATGTAAAAAGTCTGCTCGTATCAGCGGTGGGCGATCAGGCTGAAAGAGTATGGGTTAAGGCCGGTTTCCCAGGAGTTACGTTAGATTGTGACCGCCATGATGGGGCCTCCTTCAACACAGTGCGGGCTAGGGTGTGGGACGCCTTGCGCGAAACATTCCCAGATACACCGGACTTGCAGTCGGTGATGCAATGTACCATGAATGAGGGGGAGGAGGCTATGGATTACATTTTTCGGGTTCAAGAGATGTGGAGAGCGGAGACGGGCACGCCCTGGTATCAATCGACATCTTTATTTTACTTCATTATAAAAAGAGGGCTCCCCAAGGAAGTGCAGAAAGCGCTCGACAAGATTGCAGGCGTTGAAGCGAAGGGATGGCCAGAAATCCAAAGCATAATAATACACCATTGTAAAAGAATAAAGGAGAGGGAGAAGGAGGTGGCACAGAAAAGGTTGGCGGACGAAGCAAAGTTAGTACAGACAAAATTGGTGAAGGTCGCAGCAGCAGTAGCTGCACTCCCACACAGCAGGGAGGGAGACGATGAGGAGGAGGGGCTGATAGCAATACAAGGAAGGATGGCAGCTAATTGGGCGGGAGCAGGACAGCGGCAGTGGAATGAGCAAGAGCAAGGTGGAGGTCCGCAGTGGCAAGAGTGGACCCCTCGAGGGGGACGAGGTGGGTACAGGGGCCGAAGAGGAGGCGGAACGGGGTATGGGGGAATGGGAGGAAATGGATGGCAGGGCCCTAGAGGTGCACAAGGAAGTTGCTGGAACTGCGGGCGATGGGGGCACTATTCTAGAGAGTGCAGAAGCAGACCCAATAACGGGTTCCAAGAGGTAGAACAATATGGCCATCCCCACCCGGGAAGCCCATATGGCCTCCCAATGGGACAACAACAACTAAGAAACCCAAGCCAAGGTAATGCCGGCCAACAACAGGGACCCCAATATAGAACACGGAACCACCCACAAAACATGCAAAACAACGACAGTATGCAATATACACCAGGCAACCCTTTCGCGACAGCAGCAAACGGGGCCCCCGCACCAGCACCTTACAACGGCATGTCAGTGGTCTCAGGTAACGTATTCAATGAAGGGGGGGCGATGAGACACCCCGCATAGGACAGCCCACAGAGAACACTTGCGTGTCCAGTTCTATCTACCACCCACAGTGCAGCAGAGGAACCATTGGTAGGGGCGCAGATAGGAGACAGGCAATTTGTATTCATGGTTGATTCGGGAGCGGAGAAATCATGTGTCAGGGAGGGCCGGTTCCCGTTATCTAACAGGAAGTTAGAGACGCAGGGGTTCTCTGGGGCTGTAATTGAAGTTCCTTACACAGAAGTTTTAGATGTAACCGTAGGAGGCAAGACTGTAAAGGCACCCTTACTGTATTATGAACAGTCCCCTATAAATTTGCTGGGAAGGGACCTTATGAGTAAACTTAACATGACCATATCATTTACCGAAGGAGGAATAGTGTGTTCTACACCCGGGATATGCCCCTTGCGTGCAATGTTGGTAGTGCAAGCCTACACAACCACACAGGAAATACGAGGGCTGCCATAGAATGAAGAGATGTTTGTTGAAGGGCTAAAGACTTTGGCCCTTATAGTTCCCGAACTAAAAAGCATGAATTGGAGGATTCCAGCAGAGTTCCTCTTCCGCCCCATAGTGTGTCCAAACGCAGCACCAGGATCAGTGGTGTCGTTGGATTTGCACGCTGTGCAGGTATCAACGAAACGGATCGCTGTGATTGGAATGGACAGAGAAGGATGTGAGTGGCGCACAGTGCTGTGTACAAACACCAACCTCGCCCTACGCGAGGTAACAGATGAGGATCTCTTTTCAGACACAGAAGCAGATGGTGAGATAGTAATGGAAATAGCGATGCCCTGTGACATTTCGATCCAAGCCAGAGAGATCCCCGTCCAATTGATGGCAGTGGTAGGAACACCACTGTCATTTTTTGATGACGACATGAGGTTAGTACCAAACAATTTATGGACAACAGGCCCCCATGATGTAGGGCTGTTGCATGGAGTACAACCTGTGATAATAAAATTAAAACAAGGAGCTATCTTGCCCCGAGTCAAACAGTATCCATTGTCCCGTGAGGCTGAAGAAGGGATAAAAGAAACGATAAATGCACTACTAGTACAAGGGATAATAGTGCCTTCAAACTCACCATGTAACACATGTATTTATCCAATCAAAAAAGCGAAAGGGGGGTCTTGGAGGATGATACAGGACTTACGCCCCCTCAATGATGTAATACAGAAAGAGTTCCCTCTAGTCCCGAACCCTGCATCAATACTATGCAGCATCCCAAAAGCGGCATCACATTTCACAGTAGTGGACTTGAAAAATGCATTTTTCTCAATACCCCTGGCTGAGGAGAGTAGGTACCTTACAGCCTTCACACTGGGGGGTAAGAGATATGAACACTGCAGACTACCACAGGGATACTGTGAGAGCCCGAGCATATTCAACCGCATATTGCATGAAGACTTGGGAAACCTATCAGTAGAGAGTACGATTATTCAGTACGTAGATGATTTATTAGTGTGTGCACAAGACGAAGCAACATGTAGAAAAGATTCAACAACGCTCCTGACTTTACTAGCCAACAAAGGATACAAGGTAGACAAGGAGAAGCTACAGTATTGCTTGACTGAGGTCCTATACCTGGGCCAGCTCATATCAAAAGATGGAAAGAGAATAATTCCTGACAGGGTGGAGGCAATAAGGTCAGTAGGAGAGCCCACGACGGTGAAAGACATGCAGAAATTCTTGGGGATGTGCAATTATTGCCGAGCATGGATACTAGACTATGCAGCATACACCAGGCCCCTCCTACAAGCACTCAAAGAAGCACAACAGGAGAATGGAAAAATAAAATGGTCAGAAGAAATGAGCATATCGTTTCAATCACTGAAAGAGCTAATTTCAAGCGCTCCAGTACTAGCAAACCCTGATTATGGACACGAATTTTACCTATTCTCCCATTGCAAAGGAACACTTATGACAGCAGTACTAACACAAAAAACATCCTTAGGACACAAGCCCCTGGCGTACTATAGTGGTACTTTGGATGCCGTGATGCAGGGTCATTTCGCGTGCGAACAATCGCTCGCAGCAGCCGCATTCGCGATTGAGAAAAGTGCCACAATAGTAATGGGTTGCCCTGTGACATTGTTTGTGGAACATTCATTATTTGCAATACTTGAAAGATCGAAAAGCACACTGACCACACAGCGGGCAACAGCATACGAGATCATATTGTCCAGCGCCAACATCCACATAGTGAGATGTAAAACAGTGAACCCCGCCACATTCATTACAGAAGCGTGCACATTAGGGGATTCAGCAAAATCACGACTGCGCAACCCACACAGGAGAAGGAGGGGAGGACACAGTGGCGTGTGAAAACGCTCTCAGCGAGGGGGAAGTGTACTTTGTGGATGGGTCCGCATCAATTGATATGAACACGGGAGAAAAACACGTTGGCATGGCGGTAGTGAGATTAGAGGAAGGTGAGTTTGAAACATTAGTACAGTACCGCCTCCCGTCGCATTACTCTGCACAGGCAGCAGAACTGATTGCACTCATAGAAGCACTACATGCAGCAAAAGGCTGTGCAGTAACAATATACACAGACTCAGCTTACATGACGACGACAGTACATGGAGGTCTAGCAAGATGGGGCCGTAGGGGATTCAGACGGGCAGACGGAACAGCAGTGCAGCATGCAGAATTGTTAAAAGAATTAATTGAGGCCCTACAAAACCCTACTGCTGTAGCAATAGTGAAGTGCCAGGCCCATACAGCCAACACAGACGTTGTGTCTTTAGGGAACGCGGCAGCGGACGCTGCCGCCAAGGAGGCTTCCTATTTTCAGAAATACGACACAGGTGAGTTTATGATCAAGACCACAACAACCGAAGAACTGTCAGAAGGGTACAACATGATGTCCTTATCACAAATACTAGAATTACAGCAAGGAGCGAGTGCAGAAGAGAAATTGACGTGGACAAAACGGGGATGCAGCCAATCAGGAACAGACCTACTATGGTGGCAAAATAACTCAGGGAAAGTAGTAATGCCACTGCAGTTACTAGAAGTTGCATTTCAACAGCTGCACTTCCCAGCACATAACACTAAACAGCACATCGCAGCAGAAATACAGGAAGAATGGTTTGTGCCCTGTCTCCAGGAGCATGTGTCTCGATTGGCAATGGAATGTACAACATGCCAAATATACAACTCAGGAATGACATTACGCACACTCCGGGGAACAATTCCAAAACCCATTGGCCCCTTCAGAGAACTGCATATAGATTATGCAGACATGGGAGAAAGGTGTAATGGCTCGCGGTACATGATCGTGGTGGTGTGCCCATTTTCAAGGTGGGTGGAAGCGGGACCATGTGCGCGACCTGATGCCAAAAGCGCCGCCAAGTTCCTAGTAAGGGAGGTGTTCCCGCGCTGGGGAATTTGTGACGTGATTCGCTCAGACAACGGCTCTCACTTTGTGAATGAACTCTTCAAGGAAGTGACCACATTACTGGGTATAAAACATAAATTATGTTTGATTTATCATCCCCAAAGTAATGGCGTAGTGGAAAAGATGAACGGCCTGTTAAAGGGCAGGTTATCAAAACTATGCTTCTCATTGAAGAAAAATTGGATTTACTGTCTACCCCTGGCGCTATTTGAACTAAGAAATCAGCCAAGCAAAGACCACCATTTGTCCCCGCACGAGATCGTGACTGGGAGACGAATGAACACAGCACACTCTCCACTGCGCGAACACTCAGATGCTCACAGAAGCGCCGCAATATTGGGAGAGGAGTTCACAGACTATCTAAGAAAATTAACAAGGGCAGCGCGCGCAATATCAAAGCAACTCTCCCCACCCTTCACTAGAGAAGAGGGAAACATAACAGGACCTGTCACAGAACCAGAGCAACAGCTACAGCTGATGCCAGGGGACTCAATTTATGTCAGAAGCTTTGTACGTCGGTGGAATGCACCACGATTCCATGGTCCATACGAGGCAATATTTTGCACGCCCACAGCAGTGAAGGTAAAGGGCTTGCGGTACTGGGTGCACTTGACCGACGTACGAAAAGCATACAGCAATGTACACGAGGAGATAGATGAGGAGGCACAGACAACAGCAAACGATGCAAATGAGTAGGATGTCTAAATATCGACTTGCGTGAGTGTGTGTGTCAGCACTGGACCTGAATGGAATAATGTCAACACTGGAATTGAATGAAATAATGACTGACAAGGATACTACGAAAAAAAAAAAAAAAAAGTGTGTGTGGGATTTCTTCTTTTTTATCTTATTGAGTGGTATATAATTAATGAAATAATAATATTATAGCTTGTATATACCCTTGTCTGTGAATACCCCTCCCCCGCATCCCCACCCGCTTCCATTCCCCGTCAAATGTATTGGCACAGATGGTGCCAACAAAACGTATACATGCATGTACTTAATGCACTTTTATATCTCAAACAGGAGCTTCCATGGCATCTAACGGGCAGCCTGCAACGGATAGAATTAGTAGAATGAGAGAATTAGTATATGAGAGATGTAGATATTCGTATGAGTGTGGATTATCAGTATGCATCACATTGTTTTTTATGATAATGTTTGGCTTGGTTACATATTGGTTTATAGCGTTCATCTCTATCGAGATGTACGAGGGGGGAGGGAGTAACAACACTACTGGACCAATTAACAGTACCACCGGGCCCAATACAACTGCAAGTGTCAACACCAGGGAAGGTGATTTTTTGATATGGGACGGAACTAAACTTGTGTGGGGGTATCATACCACACCATCCAGTGTTGTGGCCTCACAAAGAGAAAAGCCACAAGGTGGAAGACAGAGCAACACAGTATCTCCACCAGGGGTATCCACTTACAATGCCCACAGTCTCAATGACCGAAACCCGTCTGCCATATCTTGGTTGTATAACACCCCCACCAGCCAGCTTGCCCCCATCCCAGAAAATAATCTACCAGTTAATGTCAGGAAAGAAAACGAAAAACTACTAGAAGTGCACGAAATATTATATGATGAATGGGTCAAGGGGGGCGGGAATGAGAAAGGGGGGTCTAGTTTGTCCACTGCCCAGGGGGGTGGGAAGTACATGAGTAACAAGAACAACAGACGAAAGAGAGAAGCAGGGAGGAGAAAGTACGATGAGTACTATGGGCTAGGTCTAGATGAGATGGAAGACCCACGACACCCCCATCAAACAAATAAGTGGTATGCAGACATGAGTGCCACAGCTAAACAGACAACAAACGAGAGCTGTTATGTCTGTTCCCTCATCCCCCATGCATCAGGTACACCAAAAGTGTTGTTACCTAAAGAGTTGCCTATTGTGGATGCCCAATGTCTCCTTCATCTCACGCTGTGCAGGATTAAGAACACCTTCCAGGCACACGAAGTGACTTTTCAAATGCTGCAGAACGAGAAAACGTGTTACCCAAAAACGGCAGGAGTAGTATTTTTGAAAGAACCATTTTTTGTGATAAAAGGGACACTTTTTTCTGACAACAAGCGGAAGGATGAAGAAGTACTGTGCAAAGCGGAAGCACTAAGAGGTGTGGCGCCGGATAAATTGCAGTGGATAGAGGAAAACATGCACACCAGTATGGAGAGAACACATTTCAAAGCTAACTTGGGTAACTGCCATTGAAAAGCCGTTGTTCAAACTGCAGAGCGAAATGGACTATAAACTGTGCTTTAAAGGAGAAGGGAGAACCCCCATGGGAACAAACAAGAACTGCAACAAGACCCTCACCATCCCAGACCTAAGGAAAGGGACAGCGGCCCTGATGGACACGTACTGAGTGTGCGGCAAACAGGCATACCTACACCTCCCCCAGTCATGGAGTGGCAGCTGCTCAATGGCCACTCTGCACTCAGCCCTAATGGTGATACCAGAAAGCCACATCGATGGGACACAGGAACGCATGCAGAGTGTGGCTCAACCAACTGTCTTCTGGAAACAAGGAAGAAGTGCTGACCCGTAACAGGCGAGCATCAAATTACATATCAAAGGCATCATCAGAACTATTGGCTCAGATCCCAGACAAATATCGATTATTCAGCTCAGCAGAAACATTTTTTGCCTCACTCGTCTCAAGTGTCCAAGCAAGGGCAAACGCAAAATGGCTCCAGATAACACGCTGGGAATTGATTCAGCTGGCGAACGACACTGAAGAAGGATTCAATATTATCAAAGTGGAACTAAGAGCTTTACGACTAATGACCATGCAAAACAGGTATGTTCTGGACCTGTTGACGGCGATGGACGGTGGTGTTTGCCGAAAAATAGGAAGTGCCTGCTGCACTTTCGTACCTTCTGAAGACGCAGAAAATGGCTCCCTGTCCCATGTGATTGAAGCAGTCCACAACCTAGGAGAAAAAATGAAAATGGAAGGCGGAGCAGAAGCGAGTACATGGTTCGACAACATCTTCTCCTGGGTTCCCTCATGGCTTGGAACAACTGTGAAATTTTTAATACCAGCTGTTGTGTTCCTCCTTCTACTTTTTTGCCTGTGCCAGGTGGGTCTTCGAGTTTGTGCTAACGCAGTACCAAATGGTGCAATGATGATGGTGACAATGGGCAACTCACACGGTACAATAAAAACGATGCAAGAAGCACAAGTGCAAACAGGGATAGATAACGCGCCCAAGTACCAACTGGTGCCTATATACCACGATAAAGATATTGTAGATAAGTTGTGGCACACCACCATCAAAGAGCCCCGTATACTAGAATGGTATGAGGAAGTTTGGGTAGATTTGGAAGGAGATGGTGGGTGCATATATCTAATGTGTACCCCAGATGAATACGCCCGGAGAGGTGAAAGCTTAAGGGGGGTGTGCAGAGCATGGATGCCCATAAAAGGAACTCCTGCATGGGATGAGGCGGTGATGAACGAGGCAGAGTGTAGGAGGATAGAAGATTTGAAGAATTAGTTACTTTAAGTAACGAAAGGGGGGAAATGTAGGGGAGGACTGGTCCAAGAAGACCCCCCCTCGCCTACACTTTCTCCCCAGGTGAGACTATGGCTCTGTTGGGCGTCACTCATGCCACCCGGGCCCAGGTGGTGGAGGGTTCACCCACTGGAGACATTGCCCGCACGTATTAATTGCCCACATGTATTAAAATTTAGCCAGGCCTAGAAACCATTTTGTCTGATAAAGATGGTGTGAGCTCCGCGCACTGTAGCGCGGCCCCCACCCTTGGAGGGCTTCAGTCACCCTTGTTGCCGCAGCACCCTGGCAGATCCGCTGCGAGCACGTTCCCACGAACAAGACGGACATGAGCTAGTGTAATACACTAACATTGTAACAGTTCACCTACCGCAATGAATCATCGCTCCCAGCATGACCCGGCCAACAGGCCTAGGCAAATGAAAAGAACAGTAAAATGATCGTTACATGCCAGACAATCTTTGTATATTAATGTTGAGACTACTTGCAAAGGATGCTTTTCTCTCATAAAATCCCTTATATTACAAAAGCCTGTAAGATGTATAATTACAAGAGATCATGCCCCCATGATATAAGCGATGGTGAGCATATACCATTGCAGTTGAGTACTAATAATAACGGCACGCACCAGGAATCTGTTTGTTACGTGTGTGACTGGAAAACTTACACCCCATGGGCTCGTGCCATAACTGAACTAATGCTGCTAGAGGACACAAGAAAACGAATGTAACCATACAAAGGGCCCATGTGAAGAATGCATGGGAAGGCGCATGGCATGTGTGCATGTCCAGGCCCCACATGCGCCACCACCGTCACAAACAAATGGCGGGTTACTTTCTATGTTCTCCACCAACCCTAACCCTACCTCACTTACTGCAAATATATATATGCATATAACTAAATACTGCACTTGTTAAAACATAATGTGTGAACAAGGTACTCAGACTGGGTATAATCAAGACACATCCAGCAAAGTTTAAATGCATGTTTTGTAATGTTTTGAATAGGTATTATAAAGTGTTCAAATGTTTGTGATGTCTCTACCTAAATCGGCAACACACGAGGGAGATACCTTTGTGAAATACGTGCAAGGCCATTCCTACTCCCACCCTGCGAAGGCTGCCAAGGCATGAGAGCAGAGACCGCGCCGCGCTGCGCTACCTCCCCCAGCCAGACTGGAGTCACTTCAAAGATTTGTAACCCCCTCTGTAGCACTCAAGGCCACCACCTGCCACATGCATTATTTACAGCACAGCAGTAAACCTCTGCCTGACCACACGCGCCCCCTCGTAAACCTCACAACCCACCGGACCATCTTAGACTTATGGCCCTGTGCAATCAAGACACCCAACACTTTGACAACACACTCCGGAACATCCATAACAACTTCTAACAAGGCAGAAAGACATGTACCGCCCGTCCCAGGCCCTGAAGCTTAGCCCCTCGACCTATGGCCCCGGTCAACAGGACACTGGTAACCATGCCCTGACGTATTACCTCCAGACCCCTCACAAGGTGCATTCCTCCTGTGTTGCATCAACCTGTTGTATAACCTATTGTAAGATTTACTAAAGAAGATAATACCAAAAAAAATGTTTGAATGACTGCGGTGTGCATGGCCTAGGGCTAATAAGTCAGGAGAAGACATTCATCTCTGCCACTGATCGCGATGGCCCCACAACACCGCCTGGATGAACTCCGCCACCCTGCCAGGCCCAGCCCAACCCACGAGGCTGCCCAGTGACGTCTTCCAGCCAAAGCCAACCACATCACAGCAGCACCTATAGTTAGTCGTCGCCACCCAATCCCCATGAACTTGTGCCCCCTATAGTATGTAGGTTCTTATGACGTTTTTTGTAAATATATACGCCTGTCTTTGCTATTGTCAGACAGAGCGCTCTCGGAGTTTGCAGAGTTCTTTGCATGCCCTATTCTGATTGATAAACTCCCATTTACGCTCACCCGCACTCTGTCTTGGCCTTATTCCCATTTTGGGAGAGTCCTTCATTGTCTCTCATTGCGGGGAGGATCGTGCTGTTTGGGGACGCTTGCTTTCACCCTAAAGCTGAAATATACTGGAAGGAAATATTGGGACATATAAGAGAAATCACAGGGCGACAACTCCCACACGACCGAAAGGTAATATTGTTGGGAACTGCAGTTGAAGAGGTGTACGCAGAGACAGACAATAAGGCAATCCTGATCATGCAGCTACTAAACACAGCAAAAATAACACTGGCCCAAGGATGGAAAAACCCTGAGAGCCCAGTGGTCGCGTGCTGGTGGGTTAAAATATGGCACATACTGGCAATGGAAAAGGTAGGGGCCATAAAAGACAACAGATTTTTGAAATTCAGGGAAGTGTGGGACCCATTCATAGGATTTGTTGCAGATAGGGAAGCCTACTTCCACAGACCAAACTTGATGAGAACGATTCTGAACTAAAACTCCCTGTAAAGACGGAAGCTCGAATGGGCCCACAGCAATCGCTAAAACAGGCAGACAACACCCGAACTGCATTTGCACTGGCTAATGGTGTAGAAAACGGAACCAGCCCAGTTGAGGGGAGGGAGGGATGAAAGGGGATAAATGTTACTCACTCTACTGTAGACAAATGATGCGGGGGGAGTTTTAAATGTTAAAACTCATGGGCTTCTTGCAGGATTGAAATGAGAACTGAAAAGAAGAACAATGATAATAATTTTGTATACTGTTTCTCACATATATGTTTGTAACTTGAGTCCATGAGAAGAAAATAAAGTTGGTAAAAAAAAAAACTACCACTAACCATACATGCCTGATAAGGCGCTACATGTAAGGTATACCTTTGTACATGCTGCCCTAAAATACCAAGCACTGCTGCAAATGACCAGCTAAACTAGGCTAAGAAAGTCCCTGAAAATATCCTTTTCTGCAGTAGCCTGAAAATAAGGTCACAAACCCCTCATCCCCTCACAAGACTTACGCATAGTGGTTCTAGCCTTGCGATCTGACACATCGAAGGGGGAAACGCCCTCCTCACTGGCCTTCCAGCCACACACCTGCCACCTTATAAGTAGCCCACCACACTGCAGTCAGCCTCATTATACATGTCCGTAATTCAACCATATATCTCTAACACATAAGGCAGCTGGGCGGCCAAAGTAGATTGTGTGAACTATCAATCATGAAAATGGTAACTTGGGATTAACTGAGGAAAAGTTGATTTCTCCAGTGAGAAGGGATATTATCCCAGGAGTGGATGGATATCTTGTGAGAACATGTGCTAGCTTGGAAGCTGAAATAGAAACTGTCAAGGCCAGACTTATTTGAGAGCCTGAATATCAAGTTGAACAGGTAACAAGAAGAACCAAAAGGAAGTGAACAAAGATAAGGCTCTTTCGCCTATCTTGAACACGGCAAAAACTGTTAATTTAAACAAGCAGCACACAGTCAAAAGTGATGACCACTTCTGTTTTACACCTACTCCTGCAACTATGTCTCAGAGAGCCTTATACAACTCTATGACCGGATAGATGTCTCTCTTCCTCATCCCAGTACTTTGTGGACTTCAAGTCCCACAATGCCCAATGTTCAAATTACCTTTTTCTTGATGAAATTGCTTTTACATGTTCTTACTTCACTTCCATTACTGACTACGTTTTCAGGAGGAATTTTAAAAGGACTCAAGGATTGTTTTGGAATCAAAGGAGAGTTAGCTTTATCAGAACTTAAGATGGCAACGTTCTGGTCCCCACCAGCACCACTTGCAGCGGTGGGCAGTGATGGTGGAGGGACTGCTGCAGCTGATGGTGGAGGGACTGTTGAGGCTGATGGTGGAGGGACTGTTGAGGCTGATGGTGGAGGGGCTACTGTGGATGATGGTGCAGGGGCTGCAATGGATGATGGTGAAGGGGCTGCATTTGATGGTGGAGGGGCTGCTGTGGATGATGGCGGAAGGGCAGCGGCAGCCTAAGGTGGAGGTACTGCTGTGGCTGATGGTAGAGGGGTTGATTGTGGCTGTGTAGGACTGGTAGCCCTGCCCTGCTGTCTGGGCTTGCTGGCAAGGGGTGTGGCCTTTGCAAGTCTGGCTGCTGTCCCAGCTGTTGGGGGGCGAGCCCTGTTGCTCTCCGTGGACTAGATGAGCATGCTGGTAGTCATCTTGGGGTCACGCCTGCAGGTTTGCTTTACACTCATGCAACATACTGTGTGTCCTGCTCTTTTCATGTGGCTTCTTTGGTGTGTTGTCTCGATTTGTGCACCTACATGTCGGTGGTGGGAGTGCACATTGCCTGATGGCCTGCCAAGATGCCCTGGTGTTGTGTGTGGTGGGCCAACAATTCATGTCATGGACTCCCTTGGCACAAAAAGGCGCTTATAATGTGTCCATGTGTGGGACTGTACATTTTGGCTACAGTGCTTGTGCATGGCTACATCTACCTGCATCCCCTGGCATGTGTGTGTGATCTGGCCATTTGCTGTGACTGACATGTGTTGGACCACTTCCCTTGCACATTGGGTGATGCATGAATTTGGACACAACATTTGCATTTACATGGGGTTTGTTGTACTTACCACCATCTCCTTGGGTCCCTGCTCCAGCCTCTGCTGTCATGACTCCCTCAATGTCGTTCATGTGTAGGATGGTGCTACATGTCTCCTCCCAGTGCATGAGGCGGAGGGGTGCCACCGTCCATCCTCCTGTGGCAGCGCTCTTCCTTCTGTGTTCCAAGATGAGGCTCAGAATCCTCAGCCTCAGATCGTACCACCGCTTCCAGCATTCCCCCGATTGTGTGGGGAACAGTCCCCATGGCCGTGACCCTCGTCATGACCTCCTGCCAAATGGCAGATTTCCTCTGCAGGCTGGTCTTAATGTGTCTGGCCCCAAAGAGTGCCTCAGAGTGCTGCGCCACTGCCTCCGCTAGTGCAGTTAACTCTGCCTCATTGAATTTTGGTTTCCGTAGCCAGACGTCAGTCACCCATGTCTTTTTGCTGTTACTCATGGTGATGGTACCTTGTTTTGCCATGTAGAGCAGCAGGAAATGGGAGAATTGGGTTTTAAAGATGGCGACCGGCGAATTTCCCATTCTGTTGGTGATGCTAATTCCAGTGCCGGTAATCCCGTCACTGGTAATTTTGGCAGTTTTGGGCCGGTATCGGTAGTACCACTGCAAATCCGCTGGTAATACCAGTGGATGGCTGCTGACACTGGCAATATCAGCATGCCGTTATTACAATTTCTGGCAGGGGGGCGTGTGCCCGGCAACTCGTGATTCACCAGTATTTCCGGCGATCACCCCACCAGTAACGGAAATACCAGCACACCGGTATTTCTGCCATTTTACTGGCAGACTCATAATGAGGCCCAACGTCTCAAATGTACCAAAGGAACACACGAATATGGGCAGAAGTCTGGATGCATGTGTTAAGTCTGGGGGTATGTCGTAAGTCAGTATCCATGTGGCGGTTGATGTACCGCCTGCCCTCCCTGGGTCTGAACATATGGTTTATGATGAAACATCTGGTAACAGGGCACTTGTCAGTAGGAAGGGATGTGTAAAAAAAAAAAAAGGTCTCTGCTAAGGTCATGATACCAACTACAAAAGGCTACTGGAAAATAAGAAAGGGAAATACAGAAAGTTAAAACCATTGCTAGAATCTTCCTAAAAAAGAATGAGCTGCAGTAATAATAGTGTGACATTGGTTGAAACTGCAGATGAAAGATTTAACACCAGAACAAGATGAAATTGAGACATTAATAGAGAAAAGAGACACAAGTTGCAAGGGAAGCTATGAGTGAATCCGGCAAATGAGGGAAAAGAATCAAACCAATAAGATCTAAATATCTTCATGTGTTGTGGGCAAATGATGGCATAAAAGTGGCAGTGGCTGCGAGAGAAACGCATTTTTTAACATGGATCTCACTGTGAGTGTATTTGAATATACAGAGATCCCAACACAAATAAATAGTTGGAAACTGAACACGTTAACAGTGTCAATCACCAATAAAGCTGTCCACTAACAGAGGATGCTACAAAAGTCTTGAATAAAGAGTATAAAAAATATGGACCTCTCTGTTAAAGGAACAAGTAATTCAAGGAACAAAAGGGAGATATCGGCTTTAAATCCTTGGATTAAACCCCTAGTTTATATATCAGAGGAGTTATTTGTTGATCAGAGAACACCTCATTTAAATCCAGGAAGGTTACTGGACTTACTATAAGAAATCCCACAACTCACGGTGATATCTTCTCTAGGCTTGTTGCAGGTGGAGTTTGCTGATATGAACAACCTCCGCATTATGAAAATCCACTGTAAGAATTTATCAACAACAGAGTAGATCTTGAAACATTCGGAGAAATTTCACATGATGATTTTTGATGTGTATCAGAACTGTATTCCTGCTCATGAGAACTACATGAGGAATGCAGTGGGCAGACTTGTGAAACCAAGCGTATTTGGTCGCAAAGATCCTGAGTCGGTGGCACAATGGTGTAGAGATACTTTATGGATCAAGCATAACCCAAAGGGAACAACAGACAGAAAGGCAACTGTTCTAAATCATCAACTTCAGTCGGGTTGCCATGTTAAAGAATATGATTGCTTGTGGCTTCCTAGTATATTGCAAGGTTTAGTTAGATAAAGAGTCTTCCTAACACTCAGGATGCTGTATGCAAATTGTGAATATCAGGGGCCATAAACATTTGCTAACAGAGAGTGCCTTTAAAGATCCGTTGCTGACTGGCGATATTCTTCTGTACTTCTGGAACCAGCAAAAAAGCACCTAGTGGAAGACCTAAAGATGGGTTATTGATCTTTGCCATGAGTGAACATTAATGCAAATGTCTAGTACTAACTATTTTGAAAACTGTTTGACAGTCGAGTTAATTATTAAGGGGGGGGAATAAAAGATGAGATCTTGCCGATATAGGTCTATGACCCCAGGCACATCAAAATGCAATCAAATTATTAATGTTTGTAGTGAAATTACTCGAAGACTGGGCTATGAATAAACTCCCCTGACCTGCTTTTATTAGCAGGGGATACTAATACCAAATTTCATTTGATACCTTTAATGAAAGATACAGATCAGTTCTTTAACTATAACATCCCAGAGGTCAATTTAAAACAAGATGAGCGTGATTGATTAGGTAGGCTTTGCTCTCAAACTAGATGTGTTTTGGTTAATGGTAGAGTAAAAGGAGATCTGACTGGAATGAGGCATCTCCCCACGTCTCTAAGATGTTGATTGACTATTATTATTGACTATTATTTTCAATGGTTTTAAATGTAACAATTCTTTGGTAATAAATAAACAACCCCAGTAGTGACCATGCAACCCTTAGTTTGCAATTAAAAAGGAAATACACACCTTTTTTTGAAATCTGGTCCGAAACCAACATGGTTTGGCATATCCTCCTCATCAGTAATATATTACATATTCTTGTCAAAATGTTGAATCAAAAAATGAACGAACATTTGAAATAATAAAAAATTAGGTTTAGTGATCATGCTACGCTGACCGCGAGTTTCCTAAGATCAATTGAGGCAGCTAACGTTAGCCGAGCATGCACTAATATAATAAACCCTGCAGGAAATCGGGTCACTTCAGTTTAGCAGGAATACTGCAAGAGTCAATAGAGACCTGGGTAAATGGTGGCATAATTTAACTGATGAAATAAGAACTTTCACGGTTCCCATGAAGAATTTACCAATACTCTTGGTGTTTTTAAAGGGAGACTCAAGACTGTAGTCAAGTGGAAGCAAAACATATTTGCTGATGGAAAAGGAAAGCCCTTTAATACCACTATAAATGCACACAATCGAAAGTGGAGTGCTGAGATAAAAAGGGGTAAGAAATGTGTTAATACTCATTGGAATGAGGAGAAAAGAAAGATGCTTTCGATTAAACAGAAACACAAAAACTGTCTTAAGACCTTCAAAATCCAGAATTATATAAAACATAACCAAGAGTTTTTGAAAGATTTAGCCCAGCGAGATGCTAGGGCAAACTGGTGGAAAATAAACAACAGGGACAATATCCAATCGAAATTGCAATCATCATGTGTGGTGGAGGAGGAATGGGAAAACCACCTCTCCACCTTTTTCACGAATAATGGAAATGATTTGGCTTTGGAAAACCCTTCTAAAATAGTGGGTGAAAGATGGAAATATACGTTCGACAGTGACGACATTAGGTTAGTCATCGAAAGGTCGACGAATTCAAGATTGTGTGGCCCAGATGGAACATCAATTAACCTCTTTAAAAATAACTTAGAGCTATGGACTGACATCCCATATAACCTATTCACCCAAATACGATTCCCTGTCTCCTGGAATCATGCAAATGTAGTACCTATTTTTAAAAAAGGAATTAGGGAGTTGCCGACAAGCTATTGTCCCATTTCCCTTATCGACTGTTCCACTAAAATTGTAGCCAACACATTCTTGAACTATCTTAATCAGTGGGCTGAAGGAACCCAGAGATACAGTCCTTCACAAACAGGATATAGGAAAGGGATTGGGACAGTGATGAGCGGATTGGCACTTACCTCTTTGTATAGCTCAGGCTGGAGAGTTTTGTATGTGGCAAGTCTGGACCTCTCCTCAAGTTCTCAGTATGTCCAAACCGGTCCCAATTAGTAAATATGGTTGTAGTTAGGTCTTCAATCCTGGTGGTCCCAGCACATCCATAAATGCAATACATTGTATAAGAAAATTATAAACATGGAGGATCCCAGTTTAGGGTACATCTTCGGCGAGATTATGCAACGTGAATCCAATGTGTATTTACGAAATTTCAGGAAAAGGTGTACTGGATATTTGCAAATGGTTGATCATACTGACAACAACACACACTGGGCCATAAACGGAAGATCAGAAACTGGAAAAAAATTACAGATAGTGACGACCTATTGAGACTAAAATTGTATAGTGGAGGGTCGTCTTGGTATGTAGCCTAAGTAGAAATCAACACATACCTAAAGAAGCTTCCATCACAGTTCTACAGAACGAGGTATATGAGATTTTGTTTCGAGTGCCTACCAACTCTGGAGGTGATTGGTGTGAGATTTAATATTCGCAGGGATTTAAGAACCTGTAGAATGTGCAATAGGGTGTGTACTGAGACTGTCTCATGTGGTCATGGACTTCCCTGTGTTGGTATCACACAGGATAAAATTCCTTGTGTTTTCTACTTCTGCTGTCATATCCCAGTGCGTATGGGAAAGACTAATGAACGATACACAAGTCTTTTTAATTCTGGCCCTGGTAAGGTTTTTAATGGTAATTTTAATGAAATAAAGCTGATTGTAGAACAAGACAATAAGATTTTAAATAATATTTGTGGTAATTAGTGTGACAAGTATTAAATGATGTCCTCTAAAGGATGTCCTCTTTTTTCTATTGGGGTTTTGTGATAAATATGAAACAAAGGGCCCCATAACAAGTCCAGCGGTAACTGTGCTGGTAAAACCGGCAGGTTGCCACCGGACTTGTACATTTTACATGCGCCTGGCTTACCGGAAACACCGGGGCATTACAACCCCGGCGGTCCGGGAAGTCAGGCGCCGGTAAAATGTTGTTCTCCATTACAATAGAGTCCCATAGGACTGTATGGGAGTGGGGAACACAGAAGCACTGGCACCGTTAACAATGGTGCAAGTGCTTCTGTGAAAGTCTGCCTACCATGGCCGCTGTGCCCGGCAGGGTCAGACCTGCCGGGTACAGCAACTCCGGCAGGCAGACTCGTAGTGTGGTGGTCCGGCAACAACTGTGCTGGTAGGCTTACCGGCACTGTTGTTACCAGACCGGCACACTTTTAATGAGGCCCAATGTCTTTTTACTGGGGATTTTTCCTCTCGATTGGGGTTTTGTGATAAATATGAAATGGCCTTTTTTAGTGGGGTTTTGTATTTTGAATTGGAATATGGATGTGTATAAACTCATTTTAATCAGTGTTTTATTATTGTATTGTGAATGGTATGATGTATACCTAAAAAACAATAACATAAAAAAACGAATGTACAAAGTTAAGGTAAGGTAAGGTTAACATCAGTACAGGTCATAATAGATTTAAGTGGTCCAGTAAAAACATTGCTAGCATAAATGAGAAAGTAGAGATTTTTTTTAGATAGAAATTTGGAATTTTAAGAGTTTGCCGATCCAATTAAGTTTATGATGAGCATTAAACAGATGATAAAGAGGACATTAAACGAAAACAGACAAGCATATTCCAGTCCAGAATATAATCCACAGTAAAGTTTATGGCACTCTAATAGCTAATTAGAGGAGGATACTCAAGACAGGTAACATGCCATCTTTTACAAGTTATATATCAATATATTGTTAAATGCATATTTAAATAGAAAACACATCTTAAAACAGTCTTATAAGAACTTGTAAGGCCACTATAAAAAAAACTATTAAGAACACGAGAATGGTCATATGCTGCTGTTAATGGTAAATAAGGACAAGGAAATCATGGAGTCTTGAGAAAAAGTAAATCATCACACTCTGAGGAAGCCATTCCCAACCCCATAACTGAGGTTGTATGAGTAAGTTAATCTAATGGATTTCTACTACATCAAGCTGGGGATGAAGAGTAAATGAGGGTGTTACGTTTCCCACGACATGCCCTGTTCCTGCCAGACATCCCACAGGCACACGTGCTAACCCCATACGTACTAACCCCTCTACTACACTTCAAAACAAGGGTATCCCACGCACACATTCTGGCTTACAGAGGTTGCAGCCTCTCACCCGTTATGCCAGGACATGGTCATTTGGTTCAGGTGTTTACTGGCCTTCGCATCGCTGGCGTCTACAATGGAAACATCTGCTGGCCCGCAACGTTACACGTTGTCAACGAAGATCTACACGTCACGTGATCGGGCCAAACGTCACGTGACGACAACATCTCACGTGACTGCATCACCTGACGCACGTCTATGATCATTCCTGCATCAGGTGACCTTCCCTATTGGCTTAAAAGGCCTCCTGAAATCGATAGCGTTGCTTCACAGCTGTTTACCTTCAGGACTTTACGGCGTTTGTTTGCATGCTTGAATCTCGTTTACTACGACCTCGGATACTGTCTACTGGATTGCCTTGTCTACCGGATTGCTTTGTCTACTTCTTGCTTCTTACACGTTGCCAGACCTCGGACTCTGTTTACTGGAGTGTTCTGTCAACTCCTGGCATTTGTTAACCGACCTAGGTTTTTTGGAATTGGACTGTCTTCGGATTTCGTTTTTGGATTCAGTGACTTTGGCCATTGGCCTTCTGCTAGGCGTTTGCCTGACTACAGTACCACAAGCCACGTGTGTGCCGCCATCCAGGGTTTGGATACCACCCACATTCCACACCGAGAAGCCCACCAAGCCCACTGTCCCGGGTTTCACTGCCTCTTCCATCAGGGTGTCACCTTCCGTATTTCTAGGTAAGAGGTACTTTATCTCACTGCTGGGTATACCTTGTAACAATCGCACATTATCTGATAACCACTCATTGCCTTACAGCGCTCAAGGGGTCCTTCTGGCAGTTCCCGGTTCCAGACCTGACGGCTCACAAACAAAAACCTGTGGCCTCAAAGACTGCACAGGCATTCTATACCAATTGTCTGTGTGGTACTTGGGGACGGAGGCATTATTAATCTGCACGACCATCAAGATCATAACAGTCGGTGAAGCCTTCTGGTCGTGCTGATTATGGAAGCCTCCGCCGGGGACCCTGTGACCGCTTTAATGCAGGCTGTCGCGGCCCTTAGGACAGACATGGCCGCCGCCACCTCTGCTATCCACCATCGTCTTGACGCCTTACAAAGCACACACCAACCATTGCCCGCTGACGCTGAGTTTGGGGATTCCAACCCTCCTGTCCAGCCTGCCCCTACTCCATCTCCTGCTCCCACTCCTGTGTTACTCCCGACCTCTTTTCCGCTGGCTGCCCCAGAACGCTATCAAGGCGACCCACGTAAATACCGTACCTTCATCAATCAATGTAAACTTCACTTCTTATGTAGACCCCAGCCCTTTCCTGACTCTGTTACCAAGGCCGCCTTCCTTTTATCCCATCTATCTGGCGTGGCAGCCACATGGGCAAATCCATTCTTGGAGAACGATCATCCTGTTTTATACGATTTTCAACTTCTAGTGACTGAAATGGCGAAGGTGTTCGATACTCGTTATAGGGCACAATCACGAGACCTGGAACTCTTAGAATTGTCACAGGGTAAACATTCCCTAATTGAGTACATCACTCGGTTTAACCAACTCGCTGCGGAGACATCCTGGCCAGAACAGAAAACGGCCATTGTTTTTTACAGAGGGTTATTCAATACCATGAAAGATGCACTCGCCGTGGTTCCATCCCTTCCTTCCGTTTTTTCTGACCTGGTCGATCTCACCCTACAGCTAGACGCTCGTAGAACCGAGCGTAAAACAGAGACGTCCTTTTCTAACCTGCCTCCTCCAGGTTCGTCTGCCACTGGCGCTGAACCCATGCAAATCGGTGGCATTCGAAGTCCCATAACTCCAGCTGAGCGAGAACGCAGGAGAACCAGTAACGCCTGTTTTTACTGTGGTATAAGTGGGCATTATGTAAAAGAATGTCCCCGTCGACCTAAAAACAAGACTCCGGATTTTCCAAAGGCTCGCCCTTGAGAGCGGGGGTACCGGCGAGCCCATCATTGACCCCCACTGAACCCATGTTCGGTTCCATCAGGCCCATAGTGGTCCATGCATTGTTGAAACCCACTAGGGACATTGAGCATGATGTACGCATCGTGATTGACTCAGGGGCCACTGGCTGTTTTATAGACATCACACTAGCTCGTCATCTCAATCTGCCCCTGGTTCAGAAAGAACATCCTGAGCATGTACAAGCAGTTGACGGCACCTCCTTGTCTTCTGGCCCGATCAGATACCAGACTGCTCCTTTGGAAGTGGTGATTCAGAATACCCACAAAGAAATCATGTCTTTCGACCTTATCACCACACCCCAATTCGGCATTATACTCGGTATTCCCTGGTTAAGACAACATAATCCTTTGATCAATTGGGGAACTGGGCAGGTAACGTTTGAATCAGACATATGTCAACACTTCTGCTTAACAGAACCCGACTCACTAACCTCTCCCTCCGCTATTCTTGGGGCCATGGCCTCTTCCCGACTGGAAGACGTAGAGCCGTGCACCCCAGCACATACCGTGGGAGCTGTGTTGACTAGCATTCCTGTTGAATATCACGACTACATACTAGTTTTTGACAAAGCTAAGGCGGAGGGTCTACCCCCACATAGGCCTTACGATTGCCCCATTGATTTGATTCCTGGCGCACCTATACCAAAGGGCAGGATATATTCTTTATCTCCTTCTGAAGAAACGGCTTTGAAAGATTATATCCAACAAGCCTTACAGTTAGGCCATATCCGTCCTTCTTGTTCTCCCGCTGCCAGCCCTATCTTTTTTGTGCCCAAAAAGGAAGGCGACCTACGTCCATGCATAGACTATAGGCGCTTGAATGCCATCACTATAAAGAATAGGTACTCTATTCCGCTTATATCCACCCTGCTAGATAGGCTGACGCGTGCTTCTATTTTCACTAAATTAGATCTAAGGGGGGTGTATAATCTAATCCGTATGCGCCAAGGAGACGAATGGAAGACAGCGTTTTGCTCCCGACAAGGGTTGTATGAATATACGGTAATGCCCTTCGGGTTATGCAACGCTCCGGCCACTTTTCAGCGCTTCATTAACAAAGTCTTTTCTGACATCCTTGACATATATGTCGTGGTGTATCTTGATGACATACTGATATATTCATTCTCCCTGGAAGAACACGTCATGCATGTCAGAGAGGTCCTATATCGCCTCCAAGACAACGCCTTATTTGCCAAACCGGAGAAGTGTTTGTTTCACTCAAAGGAGGTGGACTTCTTGGGATTTCATATTACGCCCGGCGGTCTTTCCATGAATTCATCAAAAGTCAGAGCCGTTGTAGAATGGCCTGCCCCGACCACCATAAAACAACTCCAATCCTTCCTTGGTTTTGCTAATTTTTACCGGCGTTTTATCGCCGGTTTTTCTGCCATTGTTACCCCACTCACGATCTTAACCAGCCCTCTTGTTCCGTTTTCTTGGACACCCGACCATCAGAAGGCGTTTGATACCCTCAAGTCTAGGTTTACCACGGCTCCGGTGTTACAACACCCAGACCCAGAACTCCCGTTTATCCTAGAAGCCGACGCCTCCTCTTTCGCATTAGGGGCAGTTCTTTCACAACCTTGTCCATCCACCGGCCATTTACATCCAGTCTCTTATCATTCCCGGAAGTTCACATCAGCCGAATCCCATTATGCAGTGACCGAAAAGGAGTTGCTAGCCATAAAAGATGCCCTCCAGACATGGCGTCATCATCTCCTCGAGGGCAAAACATCAGACTGTGATATATACTGACCATAAGAACCTGCAAGACCTAGCCACGTTAAAGTGCACAAACAGTAGGCATGTGCGTTGGCATTTATTTTTTTCCGCTTTCGATTTCATCGAGAAACATAGGCCTGGCCTCTCCCATGGTAAGGCGGATGCACTTTCTCGTTCCCCTGTGGGGGATTCTTTGCCTCTATTTCCTGATGCAGTGTTAGAAAAAGGTCACATCATCTGTGTATGCACGCCATCCCCTCCCATTCTTACCACTATCAAACACGGGGTCTCCCAACACCCTCATGCCTTGACAGAATGGGACGTTCTACTTCAGGAGGGGTTGCCATTTATTCAAGGTAAACTTTTCCTCCCCACTAGTGAGGTTCGCAATCAGGCACTCGCCTGGTCTCATGACGCTGCAATCAACGGTCACCCGGGGCAAAAGCGTACCATAGAGTTGCTACAGCGGTGGTGCTGGTGGCCTTCAATGAGAAGAGATGTTAAGAATTACGTTAACACTTGTTCGATCTGCGCCCAATGCAAACCATCTAGAGGCCGACCTCTGGGATTGCTTCAGCCGCTACCGGTCCCACCCAAGCCTTGGCACACAATCTCTATGGACCTTATCACTGATCTTCCCCGCAGACGGGGTTACAACACAATCTGGGTGATCGTTGATTCCTATACAAAGATGGCCCGCTTTATACCTTGCACAGGAATACCTTCTGCCCCCACATTGGCCCGTCTGTTTTTCCAGTCCGTTTTCTGTCTCTTTGGTCTCCCACAGGTTGTTTCAGATCGGGGTTCCCAGTTCACGTCTTGTTTCTGGCGGGCCCTTACTGGACTACTGGGTATTGATTCTCGATTCTCCTCTGCCTACCATCCTGAAACTGACGGGCAAACTGAGAGGGTGAATCAGGCCCTGGAACAGTATTTACACTGTGTTACTCTCCAGTACCAGGATTCTTGGCTTGACCTACTCCATTTAGCTGAATTCGCATATAACAACTCATGGCACTCGTCTACTGGCTTTTCCCCCTTTTACTCTTTGTATGGCCAACATCCTCGTACCCTTCCCCTTCCTGATTTGCCCTCCACCACTCCTGCTGCTGATGCCTGCGCCCGCAATTTGGCCACAGTCCATGCCCAAACTCTTATCCATTTACGCGAGGCTCAGGTGGTAATGAAAGCCAAAGCGGACAGGAAGCGGGTAGCAGCCCCTGAGTACCGTGTGGGGGACCGGGTGTGGCTCTCGACTCGCCATTTGCACATTCCTGGATGTCGCAAACTGCTGCCGCGTTTTGTCGGCCCCTACAGAATTTCTAAGATCCTGAATCCTGTGGCTTTTCGCCTTTCCATTCCACCCGCTTGGCGGATCCACCCTGTGTTCCATGCCTCGCTCCTCAAACCCTGTCCTGCCCCTACCCGACTCAATGCCCCTCCTGCCTCTGTTTCTGTCTCCTCTCCCGATGGGTATGAGGTCAGGGCCATTTTGGGTTCTCATCTCTTCAGGGGTCATCTTCAGTATCTTGTGGACTGGGTGGGTTATGGCCCTGAGGACCGCTCTTGGATCCTTTCCCGTGATGTACACGCTCTGGTTCTTGTTGCCCGTTTTCATAGGGATAACCCTTCCAGCCCACGGGGTCGTAGGCCTTTGAGGGGGGACACTGTTACGTTTCCCACGACATGCCCTGTTCCTGCCAGACAACCCACAGGCACACGTGCTAACCCCATACGTACTAACCCCTCTACTACACTTCAAAACAAGGGTATCCCACACACACATTCTGGCTTACGGAGGCTGCTGTCAGGATTGAGGCTGGTGGGGGCTCTAGCAGTGTGGCAGGAGCCCTAATGAGGCGTAGGATTCATCCTACATTGTTTCCCAGGCGTGTCCTTCATCCCTGTTTCAGGAAGCGGCTTCCGGGACGAAGGACAGCCCAGGAACTACGTTTCCCAGCAGGCCGAGCGTGGCACAGGCCTGCTGGGATGGAGTCAGCCACGCCCGCGCGAATGCGCATGTGCGAGCCGCGCCCGAAGCCCCACGCTTGCGATTCCGGCCAGCAGAGAGGAAGGACGTGTAGAGCCAGAGCTCCTGACGGCAAGCCTACGCGGGGCACCCCGCCGCCTGTTAGCCACCCCAGGCCCCGCGTGACTGAAAAGATAAGTGCAGAGCAAAGCGCGCACGTTTCCGGCAGCATTCCTGAGACAGTTCATTTAGAGAGGAAGTCGCGCTTGGATGTCCGAACTGGGACCGTGCCCGAAGCGGTTTAGGGATGCATGGCGCTCCGTCCAATAACCAGCATGAGACACCATTAACACGCGATTGTGTTCCTAGACGAAGCATGCTTCCTATTTGTGTTTAGATCGGAAAGACTGCAGAGCAGGCTTGCTAATTCAGAACTACTAATCCCTAAACAGCGACTCCGCATATATACATGCGCTTGCATTCTGACTTATTTCTTGCCTCTTGCAGTGCATGTGAGGTACAGGACGTCATAGGGGTCTAACAGCACGAAGAGACCAGAAGACTACACTGCAGTGCCCAAGCTAAGTGTATTTTCCATTGTTAGTGTGGGGCACGTGAATGTTTCTCTGTATGATGTAAATACAGACGGTGTTCATTCTGTATGGTGTAATGCAGACACAGTTTTCCTCCATGAAGTAATGGGTGGAGTGGTAGAACATTAAGTAACTGGTTGAGGGCTCCAGTACAAAGGCCTAACTTCATCTGGCATACGAGTGCATTATTGAATGTGACTAGAACATAGTAACTGGTCTGGGGCTCCAGTACAAAGGCCCATTTCATCTGGCATTAGCAGGATTGCTAGTGAATGCAAAAGTGCCAGGGCGGAGAACTCCAGATACAGGAGCCGGAGCTGAGGAGCATGTTACCCTGTTCTTCCCCATCCCCATCCATAACCTCTCCCTTTCCCTCTTACCGGTGTTCCCGAACAACCTCTACCCATCCAACCATCGGACCCTAACCCTCTTTCCCCCAAGGGTTAAGGCGGCCTGTGTTACTTGCTCCCAGGTACCAAGACCCGACGGGGAGGGAGGCGTTCTAGCCACGTTTGTGCTGCCTCTGCGTCCAGAAGAAGGAAGTCTGACAGAATCGCAAGCCCAAGTGTTCATCAGACGCCTGGGCAGCACAACCATGGCAGACGTAGTAGCATTACTCCAAGAACTCAAGACTGAGTTGATAGCAACTAGGCAGGATTATCAGAATTTGGCGGGTCAGGTGCACACCCTTACTATCCAACAACAAGCCCAAGCCACGCCTCTGCCAAGGGCCCCTCCGCCAATCCCGGTTCAGGTGCAGGTCGCTACGGAACCCCAACTGCCTCTAGCAGCGCCCGAAAAGTACCATGGAGACCCTCAAGCCTTTAACCAGTTCATTATGCAATGTCAATTGCATTTCCTGTCCAAGCCAGCAGTGTTCCGTACAGCACAGTCCCGTACAGCCTTCGTGATTTCATATTTGAGTGGAGATGCAGCTTCTTGGGCTACACCCTTGGTTCGAAAAGATGACGCTCTGCTTTATAGTTGGGATACCTTCCTAGAGGAGTTCGGCAAAATCTTTAATAGACGGGCTGCAACCTTAATCAAGGATAGGGAACTATTGACTCTAAGACAAGGGAGCAGAGATTTGGTTTCGTATGTAACTGCGTTTAACCGGTTGGCTATGGAAACCGACTGGCCACAGGAAAAAAGAATGGCTCTGTTCTACCAGGGGCTACGTGAGGACTTAAAGGATCTCGTGGCTCAGGTAGATCCCCAGCCAGATGAATGCTCCACTATGATCGACCTAGCACTCAGGCTGGATCAAAGACAGAGTGAGCGGCGGCAGGACAGGCGAAGATGGGACAATAAGCCAATAGGGAGGTTGGACCAGCAAAAACTAACCAGAGCAGTGGAGAAGGGAACTGAGGAACCCATGCAAATCGGCTCGGTGCGGGGTCCACTGAGCAAGGAGGAGAAAGAAAAGAGGCGCAGAGACAAGTTATGTCTATACTGTGGGAAAGCAGGGCACTTTGTGCGGGAATGTCCTACCAAGCCCGTTAAAGGAGGGCCTTCGGGAAACGAGAAAGCTCGCCCATGAGGGTGGTAGGAGTGAGCGGAGCAGAAAACACCCCACCGATTTTGGCTAATGTGCATACTACCCAGGAAGCCCATATCACAGTGATCGGGCATTTGCACTGGCAAGAGGAATGGGTACCCGTTACTTTGATGGT
Source organism: Ambystoma mexicanum (assembly GCF_040938575.1). Lineage (NCBI taxonomy): Eukaryota > Metazoa > Chordata > Amphibia > Caudata > Ambystomatidae > Ambystoma > Ambystoma mexicanum. The sequence continues at coordinate 544,109,347 of NC_090923.1, read as the reverse complement.
GGATTTGGGCGCCACAGGAAATTTCGTGGATGTCCAATTAGCTCGGAAAATGGGCCTTCCGTTACGTGCTAAGTCTCCACCCGAAGAAGTGAAGTCCGTAGACGGGTCCCCATTAGTCTCAGGGCCAGTGACACAGCAAACAGAACCGTTGCATTTGAAAATAGGTGCCACACACCAGGAAATAATTGTCTTCGATGTCATAGCGGCCCCTTAATTCGGGTTTATCCTGGGATTGACTTGGCTGCGACATCACAACCCACAGGTGGGCTGGAAGGCCGGTTCAGTTACTTTTAATTCCGTCTTCTGTCAAGAACATTGTTCGGTATCCGTCCCACAGTTCGTCGCAGGAAGTGCACTCCCAGACCTACCTCAGGCATATCAAGATTTTCAGGATGTTTTCAGCAAGGCCGCCGCCGAAACCCTACCACCACATCGGCCGTTTGACTGCCGGATTGATTTGGAAGCAGGAGCAGTACTTCCTTGCAGTAGGATATATGCTCTCACAGAAGCAGAAAACCAGTATCTGAAAGATTATATTGAAACAAATCTGGCCAACGGGTTTATCCGACACTCCACGTCTCCCGTCTCCTCCCCCTTATTCTTCGTGCCCAAAAAGACTGGAGACCTCAGAACATGTATAGACTACAGGGCGATCAACAAAATTACCATCAAGAACCGCTATCCTTTGCCTTTGATACCGGTGTTGTTGGATCAGGTGCGTGGGTCGACAATTTACACCAAACTGGACCTTCGTGGGGCCTATCACCTGGTAAGGGTACGCAACGGTGATGAGTGGAAAACGGCATTCCGGACGAAATTCGGCCTGTATGAGCATCAGGTTATGCCGTTCGGCCTATGCAATGCCCCAGCAGCTTTCCAGCATTTTCTGGATGAAGTGCTCCGCGGGTACCTGGACGTGTTCGCGGTGGTCTACATCGATGACATCTTGATTTATTCCCAGAACTTGGAGGATCACCAAAAACACGTCCGGGCAGTTCTACAGAGGCTTCGGGAACATCAACTATATGCAAAACTCGAGAAGTGTGAGTTCCATCAATCCACTGTGGAGTTTCTAGGGTTCATTCTGTCACCTCAAGGAGTCACCATGGACAAGAAAAAAGTACAATCCATTCTGGATTGGCCCTCACCGAAATCAGTAAAAGACATTCAAACAGTCCTTGGCTTCGCCAATTTCTATCGTCGCTTCATAGAAGGATTCGCCAAGAAGGTACAGCCCATGACTAGACTGTTACGGAAGGGGGTAACCTTTTCCTGGGACGAAGCGGCTGAGGCAGGCTTCCAGGCCCTAAAAAAGGCTTTCGTTACTGCCCCGGTGCTAATGCATCCTGATCCAACCAAACCATACATTGTCGAGACGGACGCCTCCAGTTATGCTGTGGGGGCCATTCTTTCGCAACGAACTGAAAACGGACAATTACACCCAGTTGCCTACTACTCCCAGATGTTATTACCCGCAGAACAAAACTACGCCATAGCTGAAAAGGAAATGTTGGCGATAAAGACAGCATTCGACGAATGGCGACATTATCTAATGGGGGCTCGACATACTGTAACCATTTTTACTGACCACCGAAACTTGCAGTTCTTGAAATCTGCAAAGGCTCTCAGTCCCAGACAGCTCAGATGGGCCATGCAGTTCTCCGAATACGACTTTGTCATCACTTATCGCCCAGGAGTTGATAATCGAAAAGCAGACATTCTATCGAGGAATCCGGAACCAGATCCTGATCAATCCACCACAAGACTAGAAGAGCCCAAGCCAATGGTCGATCCCAGTCGTGTAATCGGGAGTGTAGCTGCGGAAGCAGTCTTCGATACTGTGAGAAAGGCGATGTCAGCACAGCAATTAGTCCAATGGGCTAGCCAGAACAAAAACCAAACTATTAAGGAAGGATTACCTTTTTTTAAATCAGCCTTGTATTTACCCACGACACCCCTGCAACAACAAGCCATTAAATGGTGTCATGACTCAAAATTCGTAGGTCACTCCGGAAAAGCTAAAACAATTGAATTAATAAAACGCCACTTTTGGTGGCCATCCATACCTAAGGATGTTCGAATACATGTGACCCAGTGCGAAACCTGTCTCAGAAACAAATCGGATCATCAACGACCAGCAGGAACTCTACAACCCTTACCAACGCCTCCCGCTCCTTGGCACTCCGTGTCCATGGACCTAATTGTGGATCTACCGCTAAGCCGAGGATTTAACACGATTTATGTAATTGTGGATTATCTCACCAAAATGGCTCACTTTATACCATGCACTGGTACCCCGTCAGCTAATACTCTGGCAGACTTGTTTTTGCAGCATGTCGTCCGCCAGCATGGCTTACCGCACATTGTTATCTCTGATCGTGGACCACAATTCACGTCAAGGTTTTGGCAGGCCTTCTGTAGATCTGTGGGTATGGACATACGACTCTCCACCGCTTATCACCCAGAAACCGACGGGCAGACGGAGAGGCTGAACCAGACTCTCGAACAATTCCTCCGGTGTCTTACTCTTGGTAAAGAAGATAATTGGGCGGACGTTATTTGGTTAGCTGAAATAGCCTACAATAATGTAATACATACTTCAACCAAGACGACTCCTTTCTACAGTAACTATGGGTATCATCCCCGTTTTCAACCAGCCCTTTTAGGACACATACCAGAAGTACCAGCGGCAGCCGAGAAGAAAAAACATCTTGAAGAAATATGGCGTTCGGTGCAGGATAACTTGAAAGCAGCGAAAAAGGCTTATAAACACCAAGCAGATAAAGGAAGGCGACCAGGTCCACAATACCAGGTAGGGGATAGGGTGTGGCTATCCACTCGTCATCTCCGGCTACAGGGATCACGAAAGTTCATGCCCCAGTTTATCGGCCGGTTCCCTGTACAATCTTTGGTGGGACCAGTGGCTGTACGGTTGGTTTTACCAGCACACATGAAAATACATTCAGTGTTCCATATAGCTTTACTCAAACCAGCCCCGGCCACTTCCAAAACCAAGAAACCTCCTCCTATCCTATTCAATGATCAACCCGAGTTTGAGGTCCGCAAAATCCTTAATTCCCGTTATACCCGGCATAAACTCTTTTACTTAGTGGATTGGAAAGGGTATGGCCCAGAGGATAGGTCCTGGGAGCCCGCTGAAAACATCCATGCTCCTCGGCTCCTTCGCCTTTTTCATTTGTCAAATCCATCTAAGCCTGGGCCTGCTGGAGGGAGGGGGAGTACTGTCAGGATTGAGGCTGGTGGGGGCTCTAGCAGTGTGGTAGGAGCCCTAATGAGGCGTAGGATTCATCCTACATCGTTTCCCAGGCGTGTCCTTCATCCCTGTTTCAGGAAGCGGCTTCCGGGACGAAGGACAGCCCAGGAACTACGTTTCCCAGCAGGCCGAGCGTGGCACAGGCCTGCTGGGATGGAGTCAGCCACGCCCGCGCGAATGCGCATGCGCGAGCCGCGCCCGAAGCCCCACGCTTGCGATTCCGGCCAGCAGAGAGGAAGGACGTGTAGAGCCAGAGCTCCTGACGGCAAGCCTACGCGGGGCACCCCGCCGCCTGTTAGCCACCCCAGGCCCCGCGTGACTGAAAAGATAAGTGCAGAGCAAAGCGCACACGTTTCCGGCAGCATTCCTGAGACAGTTCATTTAGAGAGGAAGTCGCGCTTGGATGTCCGAACTGGGACCGCGCCCGAAGCGGTTTAGGGATGCATGGCGCTCCGTCCAATAACCAGCATGAGACACCATTAACACGCGATTGTGTTCCTAGAGGAAGCATGCTTCCTATTTGTGTTTAGATCGGAAAGACTGCAGAGCAGGCTTGCTAATTCAGAACTACTAATCCCTAAACAGCGACTCCGCATATATACATGCGCTTGCATTCTGACTTATTTCTTGCCTCTTGCAGTGCATGTGAGGTACAGGACGTCATAGGGGTCTAACAGCACGAAGAGACCAGAAGACTACACTGCAGTGCCGAAGCTAAGTGTATTTTCCATTGTTAGTGTGGGGCACGTGAATGTTTCTCTGTATGATGTAAATACAGACGGTGTTCATTCTGTATGGTGTAATGCAGACACAGTTTTACTCCATGAAGTAATGGGTGGAGTGGTAGAACATTAAGTAACTGGTTGAGGGCTCCAGTACAAAGGCCTAACTTCATCTGGCATACGAGTGCATTATTGAATGTGAATAGAACATAGTAACTGGTCTGGGGCTCCAGTACAAAGGCCCATTTCATCTGGCATTAGCAGGATTGCTAGTGAATGCAAAAGTGCCAGGGCGGAGAACTCCAGATACAGGAGCCGGAGCTGAGGAGCATGTTACCCTGTTCTTCCCCATCCCCATCCATAACCTCTCCCTTTCCCTCTTACCGGTGTTCCCGAACAACCTCTACCCATCTAACCATCGGACCCTAACCCTCTTTCCCCCAAGGGTTAAGGCGGCCTGTGTTACTTGCTCCCATGTACCAAGACCCGACGGGGAGGGAGGCGTTCTAGCTGCGTTTGTGCTGCCTCTGCGTCCAGAAGAAGGAAGTCTGACAGTTGCGGCCTCTCACCCGTTATGCCAGGACATGGTCATTTGGATCAGGTGTTTACCGGCCTTCGCATCGCTGGCGTCTACAATGGAAACATCTGCTGGCCCACAACGTTACACGTTGTCAACGAAGTTCTACACGTCACGTGATCGGGCCAAACGTCACGTGATGACAACATCTCACGTGACTGCATCACCTGACGCACGTCTATGATCATTCCAGCATCAGGTGACCTTCCCTATTGGCTTAAAAGGCCTCCTGAAATCGATAGCGTTGCTTCACAGCTGTTTACCTTCAGGACTTTACGGCGTTTGTTCGCATGCTTGAATCTCGTTTACTACGACCTCCGATACTGTCTACTGGATTGCTTTGTCTACCGGATTGCTTTGTCTACTTCTTGCTTCTTACACGTTACCAGACCTCGGACTCTGTTTACTGGATTGTTCTGTCAACTCCTGGCATTTGTTTACCGACCTAGGTTTTTTGGAATTGGACTGTCTTCGGATTTCGTTTTTGGATTCAGTGATTTTGGCCATTGGCCTTCTGCTAGGCGTTTGCCTGACTACAGTACCACAAGCCACGTGTGTGCCGCCATCCAGGGTTTGGATACCACCCACATTCCACACCGAGAAGCCCACCAAGCCCACTGTCCCGGGTTTCACTGCCTCTTCCATCAGGGTGTCACCTTCCGTATTTCTAGGTAAGAGGTACTTTATCTCACTGCTGGGTATACCTTGTAACAATCGCACATTATCTGATAACCACTCATTGCCTTACAGCGCTCAAGGGGTCCTTCTGGCAGTTCCCGGTTCCAGACCTGATGGCTCACAAACAAAAACCTGTGGCCTCAAAGACTGCACAGGCATTCTATACCAATTGTCTGTGTGGTACTTGGGGACGGAGGCATTATTAATCTGCACAACCATCAAGATCATAACAGAGGGTTCAACACATTCAACCTAGGCTTACTGTGATGGAGCAAAATCAGTCGATCATAATTATACAAATGAAATCTTATTTATTTTATTGTGCATTTGTAAGGTGCTTATACAGCAAGTAAGGTTTAAGTTACTAACCTGTAACTATTGTTCTCCAACATGGGTCTGGCATGGATTCACATCCCCGTCGTCAGGCTGGGAATCCTTGGTAAAAGAAAAAACAGTTTCACTTTCACTCTAAAACTGTATTTCTCCTCTAAACCAATCACTCTCCTCTGGGTCATACTGCCCCAATCCAATGAGAGACCTCTCCCTAAGCCCCGCCTCTGGCAGCCATCTTCAGATTTGGTAAGCACCTACAGTGGCAGTATGACCAAGAAGAGCCGCATAGGGGCCGTAGGGAGGGTTTGCATGTCAATCCATGCCAGACCCATGCTGGAGAACAATAGTTACAGGTAAGTAACTTAAACCTTCTCCAGCATGGGGTCTGGCATGGATTTGTTTGCTCATGAATAACGAATACACAGCAGTACACATTACACAACCACGGGAGGTGGCAAGGCTCAACAGAAGTAATCAACACTTACCCCTGGAACAGACTCACCTCAAGCTAACAGGTTCCGTAGCACTGTCTTGCCGACTCTGGACTCCTCCCTGAAATCCCTGTCGACGCAGTAGAACTTCGTGAAGGTATGCATGGACCTCCACGTCGCAACCATTCAGATGTTGGACAGGGGTACACCAGAAAGGAATGCCGTCGTCGCAGAGATCGCTCTGGTGGAGTGGGCTATCGGGTGGCCTGGCAGAGGCTGGTTAGTCAGCCGATGACAGTGCATGATGCAGCCAGAGAGCCATCTTGAGATGGAAGCCTTGGACAAGGCCTTCCCATTATTCACAGGTCCAAACTTCACAAACAGCTGATAGGTCTTCCAATGTGCCACGTAGAACTTCAAGGCATGAGAACCATCAATCGAATGCAAGGTTCTCTCTGCCGGCTATGTAGGTTTTGGGAAGAAAACAGGCAACACCAAAGGATCGTTGAGGTGGAATTCCGATGGAACCTTTGGCATGAAAGAGGGATGCGTTTGTAGCACCACCATTGATTTTTGGAAAGTCAGATACGGCTGTTTGCAGGCTAGGGCCTGGATCTCACCCACTCATCTGGCTGAGGTGATTACCACAAGGAATGCCGTCTTCCAAGAGAGAAACATGAGTGGGGCTTGTTGCATAGTTTCGAAGGGTTCCCCCATAAGTCTTTGTTAGGCAGAATCCTGTTCAGTTCCCTTAGGGAACACTACAGAAGATTAAGACTACAGGTATATGCAAGAAAATCCCCTTTGGTATCAGTCTGTACCACAAAGATTTAGTTGGTGGCTGTGGCTAAGCAGTCAGACTTATCTCAAGAGGGAGATGAGCAGTATTCAGGGTTTACACATTAGGACTACAGTACTATGGAACAAGGAAACACTGACCAAAGCTGGTACCAAAAAGAATATATATATTTATTTTATACACTCTGATGTTCACACACAAGTCACTATTATTAAAGCAAGTTAAATCAGTCAAGAAAAGTATGCACAACTCCCTATTTAAATTGTACACAAGTTTGAGCATGAGTGAAAACTGAGCAAAACGGCACAGTGAAAACCAAGCAGAAATGGCACTCTAACAATTTCTCAAAAGGGAGGGAAAAGACAAGTTATACAGGTTTAGACTCTTTAACACACCAGCAACACTTCCCAAATAGAATGTGAACAAGTTAGGCAAGACAGTACTTTAGCATATGCAATACTGAGGTGAAAACCGAGTAAAATGGCTCTTCACATCTTTAAAAAGAGGGAAGGAAAAGGTGGTTATAAATGTTGGGTGCACCAACACATTTCTAGGTGAAAATCAATCTAGAGAAGGCAGTTGTAACAGATTTAGCCAGAGTCAATAGGCCTGTGCCAGTGTCAATGGTACAAGGCAATGTGCCCAGGATCAAAATGTTCTAGTAGCTGCAGTCAAGTCTTTGTTTAACGATTCAAAAAGGTGGTTGCAGAGGGTGAAAGACAATGTTAGATGATAGGGGCGGCCAGCCCAGTAGGTAAGTAAAGGATTTAAAACACCTTTAACGATACCCAACGAAACGGGAGGCCTAGCGTACAATGTACCTTTAAAGTAGAAGAGGCTCCTGCGGTGGCAGTAGTTACTGGCAGTTCCTGCATTTCGGGAGATCCAGCAGAGGAAGAGAGGCTCTTGTCGTGGAGGAAGGTTTGAGTCACTGCACTGCCCAGGGATGAAACCAGCGGCAGTGCTGCCCAACAAATAAAAGGTATGCTCCTTTAAATCGGGGTCCGTGTGGACGCGTGCCTGGCTATCCGGTCTCCTAGTGGCGATTTGACCAAAGCAGGTCCAGGAAGGCGATTGGCGAACTGGTTGGCCCCACCAGCTCAAGGGAAGAAGACTCTTTCCGGGGAAGAACTTCTCAAGTCGTTGGAGAAAAGTGGTGAGGATCTGCAGCAGTGCTTCACCGGTGGTTCAGTCGTTGCAGATGCCTTCAGCTTCTCTCCTCTTCGGTTTCTTAGTTCCAGTGGCAACGTCTTGTCCTCCAGTACTCAGGACCCTGCTTTTATGCAGCAAGACCCCCATTCATACAGCCTAGCTGTCACTCACACAGTGGGGTGGCACTCCTGGCTGGAGAACCCCCCAGCCTATCAGGGCAGAGTGCGACTTGGATTGCGTAGGCAACCCTGTCCAGGGTGCCTATTCCCCCTCCCACACATCCCGTCTACCCCAGACTCAGTGGCGCAGAGAGGAGGGCTTCTGTGCAGAAGCCCACCAAAAGGACAAACAAAGGATCCCCGACCTGGGTTAGGATTAAAGAGAAAGACACGAGAAAGAAATATGATTAAAGTACTGGCAATAAAAACCTACCGGAGTAAAGTTAATATAAAAATAAACCAGCGGTATGTTAGAGGCTGTCAGTAAAAGTGGTAGCCTCGAACAATGGGAAAATCCCATAGGGGCATATTCGCGGTCGAATATTTATGGTAGTAACCACTGCCACCAGCCAGAAACCTTTGAGAGAGGGACTGCACGGTACCCCCTCGAAAAATGAACATTAGGGAAAAACTATTAACCCTTCACAGTACTTCCATGGTAAAATGGGTTGTACTGGTTTAGTTCATAAGAATTGACTAGTAAAGTCAATGGGGACTTTACATGCCCTGGGAGACAGTAGTCAATCCCAGGGTATGAAGTCTATGTTTGGGGGTCGCTACGACACCCCTGTGGTACGGCACGGAGGGTGCTGTGTACCACACATGTTAAAAAGATGATTCCTATGAGGGTGAGAAACCCCATGGACCAGAAACACACAAGATAGCCTAAAACACACACTAGCAATCTGTTTAAGAGTTGGAAAAAAGGGTCTCACTCTTAGCAGGAGAAAAAAATAAACCCTTCAAGTCCAGCAAAGCTGCTGGGGGACTCTATAGGTAAGGGAAAGTATCCGTTGAAGAGAATTCTCCCTAACAGTCTTGTCAGGACTATGTTGAGTTCCCAAGCCGGGGCGGGTGCCTTCTCTGGCGGGAAAGATCGAAAAAGCCCCTTGAGAAACTCCTTTATGAGTCTGTGGGACCACAACAAGGAACTTCCTGGGGATCTGGTGTAGCGTGAGATGGCCGCCAGGTGTACCTCGAGGGACGTGTGAGCCAGACCATCTTTTGCAAAGGAAAGCAATACAGAAGAATCTGTGGGGCCGTGACCCTCAGAGGGGTAAATCTTCTGCGATAGGCACCATGTAGAAAAAAGCTTCCAATTATGGCAACAGCACTTTAGTGTCGACGACGCCCCGGCTTTGGTGAGGACCTTCCTGCAGTCCGCTGTCAGCTCATAACCCTCATACTCTAAGGCTGCAGGAGCCATGCCTTCAGGTTCAGGGATCCTGGGTTGTGATGAAGGATTACGCCTCCCTCTCTGTTTAGCAGATCTGGAAGTACAGGCAACTTGACTGGAGGCAACTCTGACAGGCTGAGTAGGTCCGGATACCAAATCTGCCTCAGGCATGCTGGGGCGATGAGTTATCATCCTGCACTGACACTGTCCGAGTGTGTTGATCACATGTAGCAGTAGAGGAAACGTGGGAAAGGCGTACAGAAACAGACCCTCCCATGGGAAGGAGAACGCGTCCCCCAAGCTCCTCGGTTGGTGGTACCTGCTGGCATACTTCTGGAATTTGGAGTTCGTCGCCGTGGCAAATAGATCGATCAGGGGTCTGCCACATTTGACAGACTGTCCACCTGATCCTGACAAAGTTCCTACTCGTGGGGGGAGTGCTGTTCCCTGCTGAGTGAGTCTGCGATGGTGTTCTTGATGCCTGCCAAGTGGAGAGGGACGAGGAACATCCCCTGTCCAATGGCCCAGTCATTGTAGAGCGCTGGGGATTGAGTGCCCTCTTGCTTCCCGATGTAGAACATGGTGATGGTGTTCTTGAAGATCCTTGCCACCTTGACCTTCAGAGATGGTAGGAAAGACTTGAGGGCCCAGAACACTGCCCGTAGCTCCCGGATGTTGATGTGCAGATCCTTCTCTTCCAGAAGCCACAGACCTCTGGCGTGGAGAGGTCTGGTTTGAGCCCCCCAACCTTCCAAAGAGGCGTCTGTGGTGACTGTCTCCTGGTATGGCAGGGTTTGAAATCCCGTCCCCTGGCCGATGTGGGAGTACTCACCCCACCACTCTATCGCCCGCCAGAACTCCTTGTTGAGGGGATTTTGTCCGCAAAACTAGCGAACACTTGTATCCAACGTGCATCCAAGAATTCTTGTAGGGGTCGCACCTGCAACTTGCAGAGATCGATGAGGTAGATGCAGGATGACATCATGCGCAGCAACGACTTGATGGCTCGAACCGTGGCCGTCTTTGCCGATGACAGTCGCTGCATCTTCCCTAGAATGGCTGTTAGCCTCTCCTCCGAGGGCGACGCCAGGCAGGCCACTGTGTTGAGTCTGGCACAGAGGAACACCGCGTTTTGCAATGGCATTAAGCAGCACTTTGGATAGTTTACGGAGAACCCCAGATCCGTCAGTAGCTGGACGGTTTCCTTGGTGTGCTTGTCGGCCAGCTCCCTGGCACATATCAGCCAATCGTCCAAGTACGCGTATACGTGTATGCCATGCAGACACAGGTGGGACGCCACCGGGGCCAAGCATTCTGTGAACACTATTGGGGCTGACTTTAAAGCCAAATGGTAGGGCCTTGAACTGGTAGCGTTGGACTTGGACCACGAACCGTAGGAACTTAGGATGTTTCCTGTGGATGGGGACATGGGAGTACGCATCCTCTAGATCAACGTTGTCCAACATATGGCCGCGGACCACAATGTAGCCCTCCAAGCCATTTCATGTGGCCAGCGAGGCTGAACAGAAAACATTGAACAAAAATAAATAAATAAACCGGGCCGTGGCGGAGGACTGTTACTGCCTCTGGTGCCCCCTGAAAGCAGGCACCAGAGGCAGCTGAAAGCAGGCACCAGAGGCAGTAACATGCCACGGCCCTGTTTATTTATTTATTTGCCCAATGTTTGTCTAATTTATTTATTTCTGCAATGGTGGTCGAACCAACATTGCAGAAATAAATTAATTAATCGGGTCCTCGGACCCGACAAACATTGAACAAATAAATAAATAAACCGAGCCGTGGCGGAGGACTGTGACTGCCACTGGTGCCCCCTGGAAGTAACAGCCCGGTTTATTTATTTATTTGTTCAATGTTTGTTCGGTCCGTGGACCCGATTAATGTATTTATTTCTGCAATGTTGGGTCCGACCCCGGCACCAGAGGCAGTTACAGGCCACGGGGTGCCGAGTACGCAGGTGCTCTGGGGCCCGGGCACCCGCCGGCAGAATGGAGTCGGTGCTGAGGCCCCACCCCCCTCGGGCCGCAGATAAGAGACGCAATATGGATGGCCCTTTGTGCCATCCATACTGTGTCTCTCTCTGGTGGCCCGGGTGAAAGCCGGGTAAAAAACAATGTTTAAGAATTGAGGGATGGCTGCAAAGCAAGATGCTCTTGTTTTGCATCTGTCCCTCAATTTCTAAAAATCGTTTGGTTTGGGTATACTTCTGCATCCGGGTGCACGGATGTAGAAGTACACCCAACCCAAAACGATTTTTAGAAATCGAGGCACAGATGCAAAGCAAGTCTGTCCCTCAATTTCTAAAAATCTTTTTGGGCTGGATGTATTTGTATATGTGTGCACCCCTCTTGCATTGCATCTGCGGAGGGAGGTGGCAGGGAGAGAGCAAATGAGACTGTTTGCATGTCTTTGAGTGTGTACGTGGTGAGGGTAAATGCTATGCTATGGGCGGGGAACAGAGGCGTTGAGGGAGGTAACTCCCCTGAATTCTAAGGAAGGTAACAGCGTGGGAGAGGGTGGGAGTGTGGCGTGAGGTGGGATCACCTTCTTGGGGGGTTTAGCAGGGGCGGGTGAGCAGCGGAATGTGATAATTCGGCCTTAGGCCTTAGACCACACAAATCGGCCAAAATAAATTGGTCTTTTTTGTATGTGTTCTTCAATGCAAAGCAAGTCTGTCCCTCAATTTCTAAAAATCTTTTTGGGCTGGATGTATTTGTACATGTGTGCACCCCTCTTGCATTGCATCTGCGGAGGGAGGTGGCAGGGAGAGAGCAAATGAGACTGTTTGCATGTCTTTGAGTGTGTACGTGGTGAGGGTAAATGCTATGCTATGGCAGGGGAACAGAGGCGTTGAGGGAGGTAACTCCCCTGAATTCTAAGGAAGGTAACAGCGTGGGAGAGGGTGGGAGTGTGGCGTGAGGTGGGATCACCTTCTTGGGGGGTTTAGCAGGGGCGGGTGAGCAGCGGAATGTGATAATTCGGCCTTAGGCCTTAGACCACACAAATCGGCCAAAATAAATTGGTCTTTTTTGTATGTGTTCTTCAAAATGCAGAATTATCACATAGAACCCAGTATGGACCTTGCCATACTGTTGACCTTGTTCAGTGTAATAGCATTCAATGGGATAGTACTTTCAGGGCCTAATGGTGCAGAGCGAATGTGCTTCTATATTTTTAAAGAGACAGAAACAGCACTTCTCAGCAGGGCTGTGTAATCTATTTTCTACTACAGCTGCCATATTTGAAATGGGGCAATCCTGGTACTCCTCAGTTAGCTCGCTAAACAGGGCTTCTATCATTGTAATACTATGCTTTTGTTGAGGCAATGTTAGTTCATCTTAGTGGGGCTGCTATACTTTTGATGGGACAACATCAGCACTTCTCAGTTGAGCTGCTACACTCTTATTGACAAGGCCCTAGCACTTCTCAGTAGATTTATTTATTTTAATTGGTTATTTATAATGCACATAATATACCCAGAGGGATCGAACCTGTGTTGCTCCATGTCGTCTTGCTTCCAAGGCGAGCATGTTGCCCCTGAGCTATCCTCCCGAGACTCTGAAGATCTGAAGTACATTTAAGGATACAGAACCAGAACTATTGAGCAAGCCTAACATCTTCATCATCATCAGAATAGCTCAACACTGTTGTGGTTATACAAGAGATAATATATTTAAAGGGATGGAATTACACAGAATGTAGCAGCACTATTCAATAACCCAAAGTGCTTAAGCATAGTTACACTTCTCACCGCTGGGACAGTACTGCCTTGGCCAGAGTTTCACACTGAAGAAGTGAGCAAGTGATCCGGGTCTGCAGCCCACACACATGCATGGGATTCCCATGCACCCACTTGTGAGATTTGCACCAAATTAGTGAGATTGTGCTCCAAGGTAGGAGGCACACGCACAGTCTTTGCTCTGAGGTTTGACACACTCACAGGATGGGATGGCATTTCGTTCTCCCATCCTAGTTGTGTTGCTCTGCCTTTTGAGGGCTACTACAACCTGGATGATTATAGAGGGGTGGGGTAGCAGCAGTTTTGGCCTACTGGAATGCAACTGGAAGGCTTAAACCTCCTTCTTACTTGACTAGTATATGCAGTACATACTAGCCAATGTTTCCACTGTTCTGCGCCCCCCAAACCCCTCGCACCAAGTTGGCGACTACGTGCAAATGTGGTCATATAACTGCTGGTGATGTCACTTCCTATATTTGGGCACCCCCCGGGAAATTCATAAGTCGGCTCCCCTGCCCAGTTTATTTATTTGTTCAATGTTTGTCGGGTCCGTGGACACGATTAATTTATTTATTTTTGCAATGTTTGGTCCGACCAATAAACCAGGCCGTGGCGGAGGACTTTTACTGCCTCGGGTGCCCCCTGGAATTGGATTATGCGTCTTTCATTATCACAGAAGTAATGAATGTGTATTACAGAGATAAACTGGCATATGTATTGGGCACACTGCACATGCTCAGGCAGCATCAATCATGCTTTGTAGAGGACAATGCTGGCCTAAATTGGGAAAGCCAGCATAGACATGTTGCTACAGAGGCATATTTTGGGCACAACCAGCATGCCAATGTGTTACATCAGTGACAGTGCTGTCTTACACTGTGGACACATTGATCATTAAAATGTGTTGTGTTCTACAATGTTCTTGTCTGCTGTGGGTGAAGTGGAATGTACATGTTCCCTTTTAAAACTGATTGTAAACTTATGGCTTTTTGGTCACTTTTCCTGTTGTACAATGCACAATTTCAGCCCAATATTTGGAAAATCAATCTTGGGGCAGGAGAGGACCCCCCCAAACCCTCCCTAGATCGTTATAGCTCCCTCGCTACGCTCAGTCGCCCCCACTATTACAGAGAAATATCAACACATACACACTGGAACAAATCACAAGAAGCTAACCTTTGATCACTGCCCCTGACACCAAAAGCTATCTTTGGGACTGCATGGCTATGCCTGTGATGCTATTGTGTCAAAGGTCACACACCATCGCTTTTGAATATACTGCTTTGGGTGAGGGTGTTGAGTTTTGGGTCGCCGGCCCACCGGGTGACAAAACGTTAATGCTTCGGCCCCACATTCGAAAAGGTTGGACAAGCCTGCTCGAGATCCAACAACGTCAAGAAATCCCCTTCCTCCAGTTTGCCGAGCAAATGCTGAAACGTGACCATCCTGAATTTTTGGGATTTCAGGAACTTGTTCAGACAGTGTAGATCTAGGATGGCAACCCCCCCCCGTCTTCTTTCTGACCAGAAAGTATCTGGAATAGGGCCCAGAGCCGCTGGGGAACGAGCTCTATCGCCCCTTTTCGTAACATGGCTCGCACTTCTTCCAAGAGCTGAGGGATGTATTGCTCCTGATGGGGAACCAGTGGAATATGAGAGAACCTGTGTTGGAACTCCAAGGTGTGTCCCTGGGCGAGAGCATCCAGCACCCATCTGTCCATGGTGATCTTCTTCCACTCACTGACGAACCCCGGCAGCCGGCCTCCAATCGGGGTGCACGAGTGAGGGCCCGATCTCTTGGCTAGTTCTGGCTTGCTTGGGCGACGCTCACCTCCATTACCGTAGGCCTCCAAGCACCCCCTGTAGGCTTCCTGTATGGAGGACCAGGGAGTTTGTCTGTACAACGTGGAGTATCCCTTGGATGACCTGCTCGATTTCCCCCTGGAGGAGCGAAAAGATTAGCAATGCTGCTGCAAAGTGCCAAGGGAACACGCCGTCTCCGTGTCAGTCTTTATGGCTTGAAGGGATTCATCTACTGCCTTCCCAAACAGATTTTCACTGTTGAACGGCATGTCCAGCACCTTTGCATGAATGTCTTGGCAAAAATTAGTGGCCTTCAACCATCCCTGCCGACGAAGGAAACACTGTTTCCCATCTGCCAGAAGCCCGAGTCAGCGATGTCTAGTGCCACTATAAGGACATGGTCCAACGCCACCTCCCCTTCCTAGAAGAGGAGAGCCTCGGTTTTCTTGTCGTCGGGAATTCCAGGATAGGGCCCAGCTTGTACCAAAGCTCCCGGTTTTATCAGGACGAGATAGCCAGAGAATTAGCCACTTTGACCGTGGAAGCAGCAGTGTAAAGGACTCTCTTCCCCATGACGTCTATCTTCTTCCCCTCGTCCGGAGGAGCTGATGATGCGGATGCAGGGTTGGCTGAACATTTTCTCTGCCGATGGTTGTGACCTCAAACACTTGTTGCGGAGTCTGGTACCCTGTATTTCTTCTCCAACCGGTCCAGTTTGGTTGCAGCCGTGCATATGTTCTTCATAAGGGCCAGGTCTTCCTCCCAAATGTCGTCCAAAAAGGGTACAGCCATGATAGTCTTCCTCTTGGACTCCCGTCGCTGATCTAGGAAGCCCTCATTTTTGGTTTCCACAGGCACAAACTGGAACAGCTCAGAGGCTTTGGAGATCGAGTGGAATGATCCCACCTCGTCTGGTGGAGAGCCTCTATGAGGGGCGTCCAGGTGCGGCAATTGGCTGTGTAAGGAACTCATGGTGGAAACAGTAAAGACAGATACAAGTGATCACAGTTCAAAAGGGTGTTTATTAAAATGTATAATGGGTGAGGAAAATGCCTATTCTAAACCTAAATCTAAGATGGGAGCAAGCTACGACCATCCAATAATAATAATGCAGTCCTAGCAACGTCTTGTCAAATAAAAAGGGCCTATATTAAAATAAAACTATTGCCAATCCTTACCGCTAAGTTACAAAATAGTGTGCGATACTGTTCACCAAAAAAGAAAGAAGTGTTGACAAAACAATAAGTCAGGATGGTATGGCTAGGCCTCCCTTCCCCATGTCTTAAGCACGGGCCTCCTGAGCACAGCACACTCCTGGGCCTCTCCAGCAGGAGGTTCACAATTCCATTCAAGGATACCAGAATCTTCAGGGGCCAAGTCTCTTTTCTACAAAGTCTCTTGCCTTAGAAGGCCTGCTGGATAAAAAACAACAACAAACAAAACAAAATTTCCTTCAGGGATCTTGCACATTGGGCGATTGCTTTTTCGCCCCTTGGATCTCTCTCTGCCGTGCTCGGATTCTGATTAACAAACAAACACAGTGCTTCTTAAAACGTGGGCCTCCCTCTGTTGGGTTCACTGTGGCCTTTCACTCTGAATATCAATACTATCATGATGCAGGATTTACTTCTCTTAGATTTTTTCTTGGCATCCCTCTGTCGGGTTTACATAGCCATCCTTAATACAGTCTATGTTTTGCTTCATTTCATCAGAAAGCGTGGTTTCCCTTCTCCTAGCTTTCTCTTGGCAATGGGTCAGAGACCTTCGATTTTACAAGGGATTTGACGTGACCCTTGTAGGACCACTCTGACACCTCATGGCGGCCTTTCCTAGGGCCTTCTAGGACTTGCAGTTTCAACCCAAAAAAGGGGCCAGCGAGAGTCCTTCGAATGAGCACAGTTCTGGCGCCTGACCACTCTGCAGCTGGCCCTTCTCTGGGCTTTCCCAAAAGTTCAAACATACACAAGTTATTTGTTCACAAGTTTCTTGCGTTCATATAATGTTGCTGATTGCAACATTGGGCTCCACACAGTTCGGTTTGCTATCAGCTTTCTCCGACTCACCGGCTGTGCTGAACTCATTGGCTTGTCTTGCTCCTGAAGTCAAGGATGGTACCACGGTAGCCAGCGTGCCTCCCTGCCTTTGCTATCAATGTAGGAGGACCCCGTGCACCATTGACATCTATTAATCCGCAAGTCAGCTGTAAATCCCGGTCTTATGTTTCCTTTTTCTGAGGCTTTGCGGGTCTGGGTTGAAAAGGGCAAGGGCACTTCCCTCATCATTCTTTTACCTTTCGCAGCCTTTCTTCTCTGTTTGAACTGCCGTCCTGGAATAGCTGCTTCCTCCTGCGGTTGGCCTTGCTCGTAGTGTGCTCTCGTGCTCTGTCTTTTATCCCTGTGGGGAAGGTAAAGGCCTGTCAGGTGTGTGTGATTGTCAACGGTCTGACACTGCCTGACCCTTGTGTTGGGACAGGTCAGGTAAATGGCTCTTGTATTAGTCCGTTGTCTGTCACCGTGTGAGAGTGTTCATGTCGGAAAAGGGGGGGGGGGCTTCTAAATATCCTACAGGGTAAGATGGGGAAAGGTGTTACACGGAAGGGGTACTGCTTCTCAACCTTCAGTATCCCACTTCCACTCCCCGAAGACCCCTCATCCAGGTGATCCTCCCCCACTGGTCCACCCCCAGGAACTGAATCCTGGCCACTTCGATGACAAATCTCCAG
Organism: Ambystoma mexicanum; assembly: GCF_040938575.1. Classification (NCBI taxonomy): domain Eukaryota; kingdom Metazoa; phylum Chordata; class Amphibia; order Caudata; family Ambystomatidae; genus Ambystoma; species Ambystoma mexicanum. The sequence goes on along the minus strand of NC_090923.1, from coordinate 544,091,705 downwards.
GTACTTGCAGGTGAGACACTTTCAGATTTCTCACAGCCGTCTTCCGGGACGAAGTCCACATCCTCGTCGGTTTCCATGGCTGTCTCTGTGCCAGTGTCCGTGTGTGTTTCTGGGTCTGGTGGAGTCGGGTTCTGACGTTGTGGAGGAGGCTGATGTGGCGGTGTCAAGTGACGCTTCCTCTTCTTGCATGGTGGCTGGTCAGGGGCCTGCGGAACAACAGGTGCCAGTGCTGGAGGCAACCTCTGCTGTATCTCCATCACTAGAGTGTGGAGAGTTGACAGGATGTCCATGGATCTGTCCCTCGGCTGAAGAGGGAATGATAGAGTGCTAGGCCCTGCACCGCCCTCCTCCGCGTGGACTGTATGGAGGGACGTTTGGTCGCTGCTGTCTGTGGAGGAGTTGTCCATTGGCTGAATGGTAACTTTGGAGGTCTGTTCTGGGGTCTTCTCACCCCCCCTTTTCCCTCCTTAGGGGCATGTACCGGGACCGGTAGCACCACCCCACAGGAGTGCCCGAAGCGTTCCCTGCTTCTCAGGGTCTTTTCACACCTGGGAGGCAGAGTCACTCTCTGCGCTGTAGGGACCACCCTCGCCGAGTCGTTACCACTCGCTGCAGCAGTCGCCCCAGAGGATGTCGACGAAGCGGTCGCCAGCGTCTTCGGCTGCACCTGATGAGCCTGTGAGGCCTTCTTCTCTTCCTCCGGCCTTTGTTTCTCTGATTTCTCCCGTAATATGCCCGGGGTGGAGGACTTCCTCTTTGAGGAGGAACCCGATTGCAGGCTGGCTAAGGAGGCAGACGGCGACAGCAATCGTGGTCTATCCGACCTGTGACCTGCTTCAGCAGCGAACCCGGCGGAATCGGTCTTGCAGTTCTTGACCTTGTCTTGGACCCCCACGGATGGGGCATCCTCAAAGGACTTCGACCGCCTACCGGAGGGAGACCACTGCTCGGACCGACTGGTCCTGGGTGAGGCTTGACCCTGCTCAGAGCACGGTTCAGAGGACTTGTTCGACTTGAGCCATGCCGCCAGCCTGCTATACCTGTCTTTCGTCATCTTCTTCTTTGAGAAGCCCAGATATATCTTGCACCCATCCTCGTTTTGGTACGGGTGCAGGCAGTATAGACACTTTAGATGTTTGTCCTCCACAAAGACGTTCCTTAGCCCGCATTGGGTGCAGGGCCTAAAAAGTGTCCTTCCCTCCTTTTTCTCCTCCGCCATGGTTGGAGGGTGCGAAGTAGGCCCAAGACGGCCTTCCAGAAACTTTGACAAACAATCGTCCTTGAGGGGCGCGCAACTTCACCGACAACAGATTCCCATTACAGGCCGATGAAGATGGGAGCACACAGGCTCCGATGGAACAAAAATGGAACTTTGCCGCGAAAAACATGGGAAAAAGTACAAAATAGCTTGGAGAGTAACTCGAGGACTCCCAACACTGAAGCATGAAGCAAAAATCTGAAGAAGGCTGCCAGAGGCAGGGCTTAGGGAGAGGACAGTCATTGGATGGGGGCAGTATGACCCAGAGGACAGTGATTGGTTTAGAGGAGAAATACAGTTTTAGAGTGAAAGTGAAACTGTTTTTTCTTTTACAGAGGATTCCCAGGTCGACGATGGGGAATATTCATGAGCATGTGGGTCCATGCCAGACCCCATGCTGGAGTGCCCGTGCTTTAGAGTGACCAGCACATGTAAGTGCCCAGTGGCGGAAGTGCTGGAGTCTTCTGCCAGAAAATAGCTAAGTGCAGGACAATATGTAGTAAGTGCAGGCACACACTGGCATAGGCCAGTGGGTGCCAGGTAAGTGCTGGAGAGGGCGAAGGCTGAAGGTAATCTGGGTGTGGGAGGCCAGGTTACCAATCTCAGCAACTGTGGATTAACAGAGAAGGGAGGAGGAGAAGGAGGAGGTGCAGAAGGAAGTCTTTAGGAGTTTCTAGAATTTGAGGTGATCCGGCTCAAGAGGAAGGGGGAGGCTGTTCCATAGGAGGAGAGAGATCTTGAGGGAGGGTATTTAGTAAGAGCAAGTTGTAGATAGTGTGGTCGCCAGCCCCAGACAGCCTTATGGATGATGCAAAGGGATTTCAATTTGATCCTTGCACCATGCGGATGCCAGTGAAGAGTTTTTAGGGCTGAAGAGATGCGAACCCTGGGCTTGAGGCCAATGTTAAGTCTTGCTGCCCTATTTCTGGATTAGCTGGAGAGGTCATAGAGAAGAGGAGGGTAGATTCAGGAAGAGGCTATTGCAGTAGTGTAGGCTAGAGAGAACCAGAGCTCTGCAGACATTGAGCTTCTGGGGAAAAATGAGAAAAGGGATAATTCCTTTGAGAAGGTAGAGTTGAAAGTGGAAAGGTCCTGAATGTGAGGGAGGAAGGAGAGAGGATGAAGTTGATGGGTGAGAGCCCATAAAGGAAGAAAGAGGGAGCAGGAGTCTCAATAGGAAGTATCTCAGTCTTGCTGGAATTGAGGCAGAGATCCTCGGAAGTACACCAGGTCAGAGGGAAATTTGAAGAGTTGTGTGTCGTTTGCGTGGCACTGGAAGTGTAGGGATGAAGGAGGAGATGAGATATGCCAGTGGAGCAAGGTAGGTATTAAAGAGCCAGGGGGAGAGGTTGGACCTCTGGGAGAGGAGGCAGGGGAGGAGAAAGTGCCCAGAATGACCTGGGATGGACGATCTCTGAGGAAGGAAGTCAGCCAGTCCAGTGCCCACTCTGAGATATCCAGAGTATCATGGAGCCATTATATGAGGATGAAGTGGTTGACCCTGTCAAAAGCAGAGGAGATCTCAAGTAGAATGAGGACACCTGGAGAGTTGGAATCGAGAGATGCAAGCAATTCCTCATGGGTGTTTAGAAGAGCAGTTTCCGTGCCTCTGGATGCCCAGAATCCAGATTGATGATTATGGAGGCAGCCCACAGGTTCAGTGTGTGAGGTAAGTTGGGGGAGGGCCAGCTTCGCCAGGAGTTTCCCAAGGAAGGGGGTGATGAATATGGGGTGGGAGTTGGCTAGACAGGTGGGGTCCGCTGAAGGTTTTTTCAGGAGGGGCGAACAATGGAGTGCTTGAGGGAGGAGGGCATCCAGTGGCAAAAATGTGGTTGCAGAAATCAGCAAGTGCAGGGGCAGGACAGACAATATTGTCCTTATTGGTTCTGGAGGAGCAGGGGGAAACATGATTGGAGTAGACCGTCATGGAGTGGAAAACTCTGGTGACCTATTCAGTTGTGATGGGGGAGAAAGAGGGTGGGAGGCCATAGGAGGCAAATAGGGGTGGAGGGAGAGAGACTCAAGGGTGCTCAGGATATCATGAGGTTTGGTAGTAAATTCTGTGGCGAATGCGTTGCAGAGGGCTTGGGAGGAGAGAGGTGAGGAGACTGCGGACGGGTTGGCTAGTTCCCTGCAGATTTTAAAGAGTTCAGCCGTGTTGTTGGATGCACCAGAGACACGCGCCTGGATGTGGGCTTTTTTCTTAGCACGGATGGAAAGTCTGTATTGTCTTTGGAGCAGGCAACAGGCCAGTTCGTCAGAGGGTGCACAAGAAGACTGCCATTTCCGTTCCGCAGCTATGCACTTGCATTTCAAGTCTGCAAGTTCAGGTTTGTACCAAGTGTTATGCTTAAAGGCAGGTTTCAGGTGGATCCTCATGATCGGGGAGATGATGAGTGCCATAGGGGCGGCAGAGGTAGTTGACGAAGGAGGAGTGGCTGCACAGCACAATCCTAGCCCGCACTCACCGGGCAGCCTAGTAGTTACAAAGAGGGACACAAAATGCAATGCAAAAAGGGTGCAAGGATGTCACAAAACACACACCTAGATCTGAAATTTTAAAAAGGGGTACAAAATGCAATGCAAAAAGGTGCAAGGATGTTAAAAAGCACACACCTAGATTTGAATTCCAAAAGGGAAACAACATGCAATGCAAAAAGGGGACAAGGATGTTAAAAAGCACACACCTAGATTTGAAATCTCCAACCCAGGCCTCCCTATCGCTGACACCTACATCAGTGCTTCCTCCAGACAGACCCTCACCGACATCCTCTTTGTCGTTCCCTCTCTAGGCCAATGGACTCCCCCCCCCCAAATATGGTCTCTGATATCTCTCCTTTTTCCTCCTCTCCCATTAATGGTGGCTCCCGATGGGAGGCCCTCCTTGCCCCCTTCCACTCTTCCAAGACCATCATTAATGTCTACTTAAATGGTGCCGTCTTGGTCCAGGGCTCCTCCTTTTCAATAGATGCTTCCCGCATCCTATCAACTTCCTTTCCTCCCCTGCTACTCCTATCTTCCCCTCTCTGGCACCTCCTTTGTCCACCACACCTCTGGCTTCCCCCGCTGCTTCTTTGGCTGCTCTGTCGCCTTATTCCTCTGCCACCTCTCTGGCACCCTCTGCTGCTTCTCTTGCCACTCTGCCGTCTCCTCCCTCTGCCACCTCTCCGGCACTCTCTTCTTCCTCTCCGACTACCCTACAATCCCCTCCTTCCTCCTCTGCCCATTCTCAGGCACCTCAACACTTCCGCAGGGCTTATCTAATGCTTGTACCCCTCCAAGTCTCGCAATGGTGGCAATCTGTTCCACGTTGCTACTATTTACTCTTGCTCTGCTGTCAAACACTACTCAGAAATCTGCCGTCTCCTGGAAGAGCTTGATTTGGATGTACTCGGTCTCACCGAGATTTGGTTCATGGCCAGCTTTGTCACAAGTTTTGACACCCTCCTCGCTGATGGCTACAAGATCCCCTCCGAACCCAGAACCAACCGGCCTTGTGGGGGAGTAACCCTGATCTTCCTAGAGTAGATGCCTGCTTCTGTCATTCCTACGCAGGCCTACTACTCCTTTGAATTCCTGGTCTGTAGGCTCGCTTTCTCTTCTGGCCTCTCTCACTGTGGCCACCATTTACAGGCTGCCTGGCCAGGTCGCCCTCTTCCTCTCTGAGTGGTGTAAGGAAGGCATGGCATCAAATAGTAAGACAGACAAAGTGATCACAGTTCAAGGGTGATTATTGAACTTCAATTGGGTTTGAAAAACGCCTATCTAATCCTAAATCTAAAGATCGGAGCAAGCTAGGACCAACAAAGAACATATTGCCAATCCTTACCTCTCAATACAAATAGTGTGGGAAACAATGTTGTGCAAAAGAAAAGTGTTCACGAAATGATACGTCAGGATATTGAAGCCGTTGACTTCCCTTCCCCCACGTTTTCAGCACGGGACAAGTCGGCACACTCGACCTTAGCATACTCTCTGGCTTCTGTATCACAAGGAAGCAGTTCAAGACTTCAACATCATGGCCTACTGTGCAAAAGTCTCTTTGCCATTCAAAGTCTCTTATTTCAGAGGCCCTGATGCAACATGACAAAACATACAAGTTCCTTTCCTCTCAGGATATTCACGTATGCAACTTCTCAGGTGATATACTGTTCACCCTGGGTCCCACTGCGCCGGGCCAGACCCAATTTAACACAAAACCTTCAATTGGTCTCCCTCTGCCGGGCTCGGACCAAATTCATGTAATTTTCCAAACTTTTTCTATTTCATCAGATTCGAAGACTTGATTGTTCAGAGGATTTTGCTTAACCCGTCGCAGGACCACTTTTATTCACATTTATTTATTCTCTTTCAATTGGTCTCCCTCTGCTAGGATCAGACCAAATGCATCTACTTTTGTCACTTCTCAGCAAGATACCTTACAGAGACCTTCGATTGAGCACCCACATGGTGCCGGACCACGTGGGTGCTCAATCGAATGGGTATTGTAGCTTGCTTTAAAATTCAATCAGTCATCGGCAGTTCAACTTCCCTTCCATCTCTTACCACACGCCTTTTAACAATGTTGCTGCTTGCAACCGTGGCTTCAACACAGACCGGTCTTGTATCAGTCTCCCCAACTCTCTGGCTGTGTTGTTTTCACTGAAGCGGCTTTGTTCTTGGAGCCAAGGACGGTACCACCACGCTGCCGATTCTCCCTGCCTTGATTATTGACGCGGGAGGGCCCGGGTTTCTCAGACAACCAATGGTGGATTCTTTCATCAGGTTTCCTGGTCTTACGCTTTCTATTCTCGAGGTCTCTGGAAAGGAACGTTTCCTTGTCGAAAATGTCAAGGGAATTTCCCTCCTTGCGATTCCCTTCGGTTTTGCTGTCTTTCCTCTGCCAGTCAGCTGCTGCCTTGAAACTGCTGTTTCCTCGTGTGCTTTGCCTCGCTCAGAGTGTGCTCTCGTGCTCCGCCTTTTATCCATGTGGGGAAGTGTAATAGAAGTAAGGTGTGTGTGATGGTCCGTAATTGCCTGGCCTCGCCTGACCATTGTAGTGGGACACGTCAGGTATACTGCTTGGGTGTTAGTCTGTATTCTCTCATAACGGGCTGTCCGTGAGAAAGTGTTTGTGTTGTAAGGGGGGGAGGGTAGAGTTCCTAAATATCCTGGTAGGATGTCCCAAACCTACTCCCCTAAGACTTCTCACCAAGGTGACCCTCCTGCACTGGTCAACCCCGAGGAACTGGCCACCTGGATGACAGATCCCCTGGGACTAGTGGGTGACACACCTTCTGGTTTCTCACAGTGGACTTGTCTCTCCTCCTCTCTCCTTGCCGTTACCTCTCAACTTCTCCTCCTCGGAGACCTGAATATCCAAGTGGATGCTACTAGCCCCTCCTCTGGGCTCTTTCGCAACCTGTGTGACTCTCTCTCTATTCTACCCTGTGGCCGACTCACTCTGCAGGGCCCACCCTGGATGTTTGGATCTCATCAGACCTCCCCCTCACCAGCCCTCTCACCACTCCTCTCTCTTGGACTGCCCACTTTCTTCTCTCCTCTCACATGTCGCTCTCTGACCCTCAGGTTAAGCCGACCCAGCACTGCTACCCACCTTCTCGGTCATCCGGCCCATGTAGCATGTGTCAGTGGAGGCTTTCGCCGCTACTTTCTCTTCTCCTCCTACACCTTTAGCTGACTCACACTCTGACACAGCCCTCTCCATCCTTCATCTCTCTATATCTAACACTCTTATGTCCCTGTCATGAGGATCTGTTTGAAGCCTGCATCCAAGTGCAACTCTTGGTACGATTCTGACCTTGCCACCCTTAAGCACAAGTGTAGGGTGGCCGAGAGGAAGTGGAGGGTATCAAGAGCATCCACCTGACAAACTGGCCTGCCACCTGCTCCAAAGGCAATACAAACTCTCTTTCCTCTCCAAGAAGAGAGCCTACATTCAAGCCTGCGTCTCTGCGGCATCTAACAATTCGGCAAACTTTTTAAAATATGCAAGGAGCTGACTATCCTGCTGCAGTCTACCTCTCCTGTTCCCTCTCAGGCCCTCTGCATGACCTTGGCATCTCATTTCACCACTAGAACTCAGGACATCCTGTCCACCCTTGCTTCCTCTACCTCCTCTTCCTCCTCCTCCGCTTCCTCTCCCTCTACAATTCCAGGCCCCTCTCCGGCCGCTCCTCTGACTTTCTCCTCTTTCCACCTTTTCAGCCTTGACGATGTTTCTAGACAAGTCGGATCTATAAAAGTCCACATCGGCACCCTTGATCCAGCCTTATTTCTGCAATCATGCTTGCCACTGGAAACTTCCCCTCCTGCCTTAAGCACTCCCTTGTACACCCCCTTCTTAAGAAGCCCTCTGCAGACCCTTCCTTCCCAGAAAACTATCGCCCGATCTCCATTACTCCTTTCTTGGGCAAACTCCTGGAAAAGCCGGCCATCTCCAAGCTTAACTTACATACTGAGGGGATTGAATACATTAGTGAGAACGGAACTCTAAGGACGTGGTTCAGGGAATGCACCAATTGATTGGCTAACTTAAGAAATATGGAAAGAAACAAACAGTAATCTCTAACTCGTAATACATGTCCGGCTGTGAAAAAGGCCAACGGCCGAAACATGTGTCGCCAACGGACACTACTTATACTAACAATAAATTCAGTCTTACACTGGCGCAAATTGTGGTGTGCCATTAGCAAACTGCATACTGAATCTGTTGGTTCTCTCCATGACCACCAGTCTGACTTCAGAGCAGCCCGAAGCATGGAAGTCTGCTCTCCTGAACACCCGTGAAGACTTGCTCTCCAATCTTGACTCTAACCTTCCTTGTGTCCTCCTGCTTTATCGTCTCTGTGGCAACCTAGGCATCTCCTTTTCAGGCCCTCGCCTAGTTGACCTCCTTTCTCACTGATCGACCCTCCCAGGTCCAACTTGGGTCTTTCCTCTCTTCTATCTCTCTCTCTACTTGTGGTATTCAGCATGGGTCTAACCTCTCACCCTGATTCTTTAACCACTATCTAGCACCTCTGGCCTACTGCATCTCTACCTTCTGCTCTAACCTTCAGTGTTATGCAGATGATACCCAGCTCTCCTTCAGGCTCCCCTCAGCCTCGTCTGCTTCTTCTCTCATACCAGACTGTTTGTCTGCATTTCAGGAATGGCGTGCCTCCAATGGTCTCTGCCTTAATGCCAATAAGACTGAGATCCTCCTCATTGGGACACGTGCTCCTGCCTTCCCTCTCTCACTCTGGCCACCCACCCTAGGCCCGCTACCTGCTCCTTACTGTGAGGCTACGAACCTTGCGGTCATCTTCGATTCCACCTTCTCCTTCTCACCTCACATCTCGCATGTATCTTAGAAGTCACACTATAAGGTGCACCTCCTCAGAGGTATTCTTCCTTTTCTCACTTTCCCCCAGATGCTCACTGTCTCTAGAGCCCTGGCCCTCTCTAGGCTGGACATCTGCAACAGCCTTTTTTTAAATCTGCGTGCCTTTACTCCTAACCCTTTACAGCTTATTTAGAACAGGACTGCAAGACTTCTCCTTGGCCTCAAGTCCAGGGATCGTACCTCTCCAGCCCTGAAATCTCTCTGATGGCTCCATGTGGCTGCAAGGATCACGTTCAAGACCCTCTGCATGGTCCACAAGGCTTACTGGGGTGGGAGCACACTACATCCAACTTTCTCTTCCTAAACATCTTTCTTCTCGAGCCCTCCACTCATCCACCTCCAACTCTCTGAGGGACTAGCTAAGGTTCCGGAAGCAACTCAAGAGCTTACGTTTCGCTTCCGCTTTCTCTCTCACTCTCCCTTGCTGATGTCCCTGTCTGCTGCGCACTCTGGTAACCTGGCCACCCACTGAATGTACGGGACCAGGGTCATGCACGACCAGTTTCCCTTGCACTGCCTCCGGGCCTCCCAACCACTTAAGGGACTCTATCTGCAACCCTACAGTCCCCTGAATCTCTGTACTTATGAGCCACCAACCGGAGCACTTACCAGTTACCTCCACTCTCCCTCCCCCGAGCCCTCTGGCACTCCCCCCCCCATGCACTTGCAGGATCTGAATGACAGACGACCAAGTAAGATCGTTGTTTTGTCCTCCTCCTGTCACCCCTTCCTTCTCTTGTCACGCATATCATAATTTCAAAAAGGGTGCAAGGATGTTAAAGCTCACACCTAGATTTGAATCCCAAAAAGGGACACAAAATGCAATGCAAAAAGGGTGCATGGATGTTAAAAAGCACACACCTCTATTTGAAATTCTAAAAAGGGATACAAAATTCACTACTGAGCTAAAATGATGCCTAGAAGCACCGGGGGTGTCTGTTCGCCATTGCACCGGGGTTGTCTGTTCGCCATTACTATAGTTTGGGTTGGGGCAGAGTAAACAAAGTGTATAAAAAGAAAATGTTTGATACTCTTGTACAATCTACTGGGATTAGAGCAATTCAATAAGTATGGCGTAAGCTTCAGGGAACCCTTGGGTCACAGAGGTTTTATTCATTGAGATGCAAAACCCAAATACACTAGAGAAAAACAACTAGTCATGTACAAGGGGGCCATATTTTGGAGTGTGTACAGTGTTCACCAGAGAATGCACAATGTGTAAATTAGGAGAGGGTAGTGAGGCGTTCACGTTCACCAATTCTGCTGGGTCTAGGGACACTCGCATAGGTAACATTTATCAGAAAAACAATTGCAAGGAGCGGACACATACCTTGTTTTTTCATTTTCTTTGTTTAGTGTTTTGCTGCTTTTGAGTAACACTTTACAGATGGCTTTTTGCAATACGTGCAAAATTGCCTGTATTTTTCACATGGTGTTCTGGACCATCTTGACCATTGAGGACAACCCAAAGATGAGACAATTATACCTGTTTCAATCACCATGTATGGTGAAGGTTCAGTGGAAGGGCAAGGAAGTGACCGAGAAAGGCACCAGATTCAGTGGTGTCAGCAAACAAGCGCAGTTAGGGGTTGTGTAATATTCAGCAGGGATGTCATGGGTGTGGGATCAGGGAAATCGCCAGGCTGGTAGAGCACAGCAGTGACGAGCGAACATCCCAATTAGCTTATTGTGGAATCAAGGACGACATCACTGCAAGGTGTCTAGGGTAAATAAATGCGTGCGTGTGTGTGTGTGTCCCTTAGCTGCAGGGGATTGAAGGTTCCGTACTGGTTTGTGCTGGTCTCCGTCTCTCATTGCTTGGATGGCCACCCCAATCCCCAATGGAAACAATATAGGTAGATACAACAACACATGAGGATGTACTCGTCTTCTTTACTATCACTGTTATACATGGAGGCACAAGGGCACCATCCTGCTAATACACTACAAAGGGACCCAACTTTACAATAGCTAACTACAAATAAGTAACCTTGCTTGTACGAAGCAAGGAAAGAATTGCACTGCCACTGTTGTCGAGGTACTTTACACTATTGAGCAAGATGGAATTAAAGTTTTTTTAAACATATGTTCTTCATTATGAATGATTATTAACATTCCGCCAAGTACTTTACAGTCCTTTCAGTCAAACATTTTTTGACTAATGTGAAAGAGTTTAATGATGGGAAAGAAACAGGTAGGTGTTATTCAGCTGTTTTAAGATCTTGCCCCACGTGTTGTTGGAATGGACATGTGGGATTCGGCTGCCATGCTACCTGTTAATGAGACATGAAGCAGGCAGAGGCTGGGCATAGATGGGGTAGTAAGTTACCAGTAAAAAACACATGAAAGTCAGAGGGGGGGGGGGGTAAGGGTGGGAGAGAAGACCGGCGTTCAAGAGGGAGGGGAGAAGTGTCTCTAGTACACTGTTGAAAAATGTAGTCTGCACTCCTGCTACTCACCGTTCCACTGCAGAATTTACTCCAGAGCGTCTGAAAATCTTCCCAGCCCAGCTTACCAAAGCCACAGCTCTGTGATGTGAGGTTAAGGTTTGCCAACGCATTATCACGTTGAGAACGAACAGCTCAACGGTTTTATTCCCCTACGTCTAGATGTATTCCCATACACACTGTTTTGCCTTTCCCCGTGTTTATGTTGGTACATTTATGCATTTAGCTAGGAAAATGTTTGCATTTTCTATTTATTACTATGGTATTGAATATATGTAAATTACGTTAATTCTTTTTTTTATAACATTGACATCACTAATCTAACAGTTTGAATCCTACTTTTTATATTCCTATTTGATGCATTGAATTGTTTTTAACAAATTAACATTAAAAAGAACGAATTAACGCCACTTTCAAAACAGGTTGTTCCAAAGAACTCTGGGCTGGACGTTCCAAAATGCATTCAAACCCTTTAATAATCTCAATGTAAAAGTGCAATTAAAAGTTAAAACTGTGCTACTTTTTATATTCCTATTTGATGCATTGAATTGTTTTTAACAAATTAACATTAAAAAGAACGAATTAACGCCACTTTCAAAACAGGTTGTTCCAAAGAACTCTGGGCTGGACGTTCCAAAATGCATTCAAACCCTTTAATAATCTCAATGTAAAAGTGCAATTAAAAGTTAAAACTGTGCTACGCTATACACTTTTGAATGACGGTATGGAATTAGGGAGATCCTTCCTTGTATTCAAAATGAACACACTTGTATAAGAGAACAGAACTATGGTTGTGTTACTCTGCTGAAAATGTGCCATTGAAAGTCTTCTATTTGCTCTTATTTCCATGTTTGAGCAAACACAACAGACATTTTGAAGGGGAAAGAAAATGGGTGAAAATGTTGGAACCATAGAGAGTTGGGGGGGACATGTTAAAGAATGTATGAGAGCATGATAATTTAGACGCCAGGGCATGAAGCAAAATTGAAGAGAGACTGAAGCTAACAGGATTTACAGCAACTAAATGATATGGAATGGTGGACAGGGAACAAAGGAAAGAAAAAGGAAAGCCAATCGGAAGAGCTCCATGCGCTGATTCCCTAATACAATGAGTGCGGTTCTGAAAAGCCCAAGAGTAGTTGGGATATTTATTTTATTTATTGGGTTTTTATATTACACAATGTGTTTCAAGGCGCAACAAGACAAGAGGGGGGACAGGGATGACAAAAAAGAACGCTCCTACTAGGCCTTTTGACATTTGGCTTGTGCAAGTGCAGTAACAGAAGTGCAGGGGGAGGGAACAGGGCGAAGTGCCGGAAAGGTAAAGCCAGTGGCCAGGTGGAACGAGCCCAGGAAGAAGAAAGTACAGGGCCAGAAGATCCACGTGCTAGGTGTGAGGAATGGGCTCGAAGGGCTAATGGGGTGCAGGGCCAGCCAGGCAAATGCAGGGTGAGTGAGCCCAGAAGGACAAGTGCAGGTTTGGGGGCGGAGGGTCAGGGGAGACCAAGTGCAGGGATAGACTAGCAGGGGAGGGCCTGGTGTCCTGTGAGAATCTGAAGGAACCAGGCAGTCAGTCAAGTGCAGAGGGGGATGGATTAGCAGGGGAGGGGAAGAGGGAATCAGGAACGGAAAAGGAAGGTCTTGAGAAGCCTCCAGAACTTAAGGAGATCCTGTTCAAATCTGAAAGGAGCAGGGAGGCCCTTCCAGAAGGAGGCACCACGGAGAGAGAGATCTACACTCCATTTTCTGCTTGGAGAAGTGTCTGATCTGCAGAGAGTTGGCGCTAGACAGAAGGGCTCTAGCATGGAGATATTTAGGGAGACAGAATTGGATGTAGCGGGGTCCCAGGCCACAGAAAGTCTTGTGGATGATGCGGAGGGTTTTAAACTTGATCCTAGCAGCAATCGAGCGCCAGTGTAGATATTTTAGGGCTGGACAGATGCAGTGTCTGGGTTTGAGGCCAAGGATACGTTTTGCAGTCCTATTCTGGATTAGTTGAAGGGGCGAATGGAGGAATTAGGTAGGTTGAGGAAGAGGCTGTTACAGTAGTCCAGCCTGGAGAGAACCCGACCTCTGGAGAGTTTCTGGGGGAAGGGGAGGAAAGGAAGAATGCCTCTGATGAGGTGAAGCTGAAAGTGAGCTTTCTTGGCAAGGTCCGTGATGTGAGGAGAGAAGGAGAGAGAGGAGTTGAAGAGGACACCTAGGCTTTCTGCCTCAAAGGAGGATGGAGGGAGGGCACCCATGAAGGGCTGCCAGAGTGTAGGAACAAAGCAGGGAGCAGGAGTCCCAATAAGAAGGATCTCGATCTTACTGGCATTAAGGCAGAGATTGTTAGCAGTGCACCATGCCTGAATAGCAGACAGACAGTCTGGTATGAGAGAGGAAGAGGAGGAGGCATAGGATGGAAGCTTGAAGGAGAATTGAGTGCTGTCCGCATAACACTGTAAGTTAGGAGAGAAGGCTGTGATCAGATGGGCTAGGGTGGCATGGTAGATGTTGAAAATCCAATGTGAGAGAATAGACCCCTGTGGGACACCACAGGTGGAGAGTGAGATGGAGGAGAGAAAAGGGCCCAGTTGAACCTGAGAAGGTCGTTCAGAGAGGCATGAGGTCAGCCAGTACAGAGGCAGTCCTGTGACGGCATTTGTATCACGGAGCCGATTTGGCTAGAGAAGGAAGGATACATCCATTAAAGACACGAGGCTCCTGCAGCTCTCTAAGTCAAACCCCTCTGAGCTCTGAAGTGGACCTGAAAAAGAAAACAGCCAGTCAACCAAGGATGTCACCAGAGATGCCACATTCCTCCCACTAAGGCACATTGGACAGACAGACGAGCTTGAAAACAAGCATTTCCTAGTTTTTGTTACTATTATAATGTGCGTTTTTGATACCTTTTTACTGGATTAACTGAAAATATGCTGAGATGGTAAAATGCATGTGCTTTGGAAGCTCCACAGACTTCTTAACCAGGTGGTGGTCACAGGATAAACTGCATTGGCTTCAGGAAACAATATGCAAATAATGTATTCCTCAGATGGTCCCTTTATCAACAGAGCAATGCATTTGGGATAGAAAGCAGACAAATACTTGCACCCATTGGAAAACAGTTCTCAAACCCAGTATGGAGAAATTACATTTTAAGCAGGGCCATGTTATTTACTCAAGGTCTTGCATGTAATGTGTCTAAACACTTAAAAGCTGTGACCCAGTATGAAAAAGACATTGGTGGTATTGTAGAAAAAATCCAAACAGTAAGATTCAAAGATACACAGTTTGAAAACAAGTATATGTTGTTTACAAATAAAATATTAGTATCTTCCTGGGACTATGGTCCACGGGTGTAGAGGGGGCCACCGCAGCTGCCCCTGTGGTGTGGGAGGTGGGGGGGATCTGCCACACCATTTCCGGATGCGTGGCCCCTGCCCATCCAGCTTCAGAAAGAAAATATTGATTTTGTGTGTTGGATTGCATGCACTCCGCCTTCAGAAAGAAATACGTTCTTAAGCAATTCTTTCTGAAGATGGAGTGTGTGCGCTTACTTAAAAAAATCGGTTCTGATGTGGGCTTCGGGGGGTACATATTTACATATGTGGTTGGAATGTGGTACGGCAGCGCCTTATTTGGAACCCGTGGTGAAAACGCTTGGTAGACTCTCAGGAAAGGCTATACATCTGACAATTAAACATTGTTTATTAGGATTGCTGCCCACCAGGAAAAGAGAGGGTGCAGCAAGCAAGCTATGTGCTCTGTGATTGGTGTGAACTAAGAGGCACATAGCATGACATCGACTGAGGGCTGAAATATGTGATGTCGCTGATCGATATCAAAAAGTGGATCAGAGCAGAGATTTACTCCCGAGATAATGCTCCGTGAACAGATGACGACGACACAGGCAATTATAGCGTGTGGCATGAATCATACGACCTATTAAATGAAACCCCAGATCTGAACCCACCTTATTGGTCTAGGCTGGAATTAGGGATTGGATAGCCTGGCCAGATGGCAGAAGGGAGTACAAAGGGAGGGTACACAGCATATAAGAGTAATGGGGGAGGCTGTTATAATCCTAGCCACAACACGTATACTGACAAGATTTCAGTGGTGTTTATAAGCGAGCGTGGGTTTAAACAATGACAGGAATGTCTGACTGCTACTAGCAGAACAGCTTTGTGACATTCACATTTAGTAATAGGCTGTTGTACATGCATGACCAGTTGGAAATTCGCTATACCTCTGCTCACCACTGTTTTTCTTGTAATAAAATAAATAAAAAGATATTACCTAAAATAAATCTTATTTCTTTCTAAAGTCAGAGTGCACTCCAACTTCAGAAAGGAATGTTCCAGCTCTGGTGCTGTGCAAGTCATGGATCAGGAAGCTCTCCCTGCTTCATGGTTTCTGTCTTGCCTGGTGGAGCACGAGAGTCAGAGGCCTGGAGTTTCTCGGGGAAGACAGATTTGGACAGCAGATAAAACCAATAAAATATTTTTTGTAAGTGTGGGTGTTGGATGTTCATGATGTATGTTTGTATGTATGTGGTGTTCATGCATGCATGCAAGGGTGCATTATGTAATGTGTGCTTGTGAATGAGTGAGTATGATGAATGGATGGATGGCTGGGTGCATGTGAATGAGCGAGTGTATGCTGCATGGGTGCACGTGTGAATGAGCGAGTGTATGCTGCATGGGTGCACGTGTGAATGAGCGAGTGTATGCTGTATGGGTGCACGTGTGAGCGAGTGTATGCTGCATGGGTGCACGTGTGAATGAGCGATTGTATGCTGTATGGGTGCACGTGTGAATGAGCGAGTGAGTGGTGTGAGTAAATGTGTCTAGATGTGAGTGCCTGTGTGTTTGTGCTGGGCCAGCCGCCAAGGGGCAGGGGGTGGTATGAAAGGCTGGTGGGGGCAGAGGGAGAGAGAGGAGCTGGGGGAGGGTTCTCTCTGGCTACTATAGCATTTTATCTCCATGATAAAGTAAGCATGAAATATGTTATTACGTGGCTACACTTGCATTTTGGGGCAGCCAGCTTAACCATTTCTTTTTGCGGCAAGACATTTTTTACTGGGCATTTATAATAAAGCAACATGATAAGTGTTATTACGTGGCTAGAATGGCATTTTGATGCAGCCAATCTAGCCATTTCTTACTGTGGCATGATATTTTGTAATGGGCATCTATTAAAAGGCAAGCATGATAGGTGTTATTAACTGGCTAGAATGGTATTTGGGTGAAGCCAGTCTACCACTTTCTTCCTGTGACATGGCATTTTTTACTGTGCATCTATGATACAGCAAGCATGATATGTGTTATTGTGTAGCTAGACTGGCATTTTAACACAGCCAGTCTAGTTATTTCTTACAGTGGCATGCCATTTGTTTCTGGGTATCTATGATCAAGTAACTGTGATAAGTGTTATTACGTGGCCAGAATGGCATTTTTATACTCACATAAGGGGCAAAGCCAATATGATGTGTGTTCTTACATGAGGTGGCTGGTGGGAGCACTTGTGCAGTCAGCAAGTACATGTTTTCTTACTGTTGTATTGCATGTTTTACTGAGGTTGGTGGCAAAATCAACATGATGAGTGTTCTTGCATGGTGGGTCATGGGTGGAGACATTTCTGCAGCGAAACAAGGAAAGCGTTCCTTACTGTAGAATAGCATGTTTTACTGGCGTATTCTTACATGGTGGTGCGGGTGTTGGGTAACCATTTGTGCAGCATCAATAACATGTTTTCTTTCTGCAGCAGTAGATTTTTACTGGCATTAGGGGCAAAGCCATCAAGAGAATGTTCTACCTGGGGATACTGGCATATACTGGCAGAACCAGCATGAACATGAACATGTTTTCTTGCAGTATCATTGCTGTACATAATATTACTGGCCACGCACAGAGTTAGCTGGTACATTTGTGTGTCAGGATTCAAGAGCCAGGCACAGCCTTTGTGTTTCTATGCTAAGAGAAGGTTTTAATGGCTTCTCAAAACACATACTTACATCTTTCACATCTTACATATTGGGCATTTGACCAATAAATTGTATAAAAATTGAGATTTTCTTTGACTTTCTGTTGAAAGACTGCTCCATCAGTTTGCTAAAATATGCTCTTTTAACTACAGTACGCAACAACAGACAACCTTCTTCACAGAAATTAGGGTGGTAATTTGTGATGGGGATTTATAATGTGGCACAAACAAACTACATTGCATCAAAGTGCAAACAAAATACACTACATTCCAATGCCAGCTTCATATATAGACCCCATGCACCAATGTATCGTACTAGCAGGGCAGCCAGGCCTTAATGGTCTTCTGGAATTGCAGAGAACTGTCCTATTTACGGATCCTTAACGGTAGAGTATTCCATAATCTAGGGAAAATAACCACAAATTGACAGTCTCCTCTATGCACAAAATTAGAGGTAGGGTTGACCAAGAAAATCCTCCTATCTGTTGAACGTAAAGCTTGTTATGAAATATATCTGTTAAATTTGGTCTACAGATACATGGAGGCCAAATTATGTAGACATTTAAAATCAGTCTATCCAGTGGAAGCTAACGAAGAGGTAGACACAAGGCAGCAGTAGTATCATGGCGTGACAAGTTAAAAATCAAACTGATTGCTGTGTTTTGAATTATTTGTAATCGATTGATCTGATGAGCCGAGCAGAACTTCACATATACAAAGCATTACAATAGTTGATTTTAGAGTTAATCAGAACCCCTACTACACTAGGCCGATGCTCGGAGTGAATGAATGGTGCTGTTCTGCATAGACGCAGGAGCTGATGGCAAATTATCAGGAGTGTGAAATTTAGACTTGGGCCATAGAAGAATAATTGGTTTTATTGGGGTTGAGTTGTAGAGCATTGTCTAGCATCCAGGCGTTCCACCAAATTACAGCCAGAAAGTTTCAGATGAATATGAGCATCTACTGTGTATGCGTGAAAACCTATTTGTATTTTTCAAAACTATAATAAAGTGGTCTCACATAAATGGTAACCAGCAACGGAAACAGTGGAGAGCCCTAAGGGACTCTGCATGATGTACATTGTTTAGTGGACAGATAAGGGCCAAGTTGAACCTGTTGTGTCCTAGCAGCTAAGAAGCATTTAAACCATCTGGCTGCTGAGATCATAACATGTCTCTCTAAATGGTGGATCAGGATGTCATGGTCCACTATGTCGAAAGCGGCCAGTGCATCCAACATAACCAATAAGGGGAAAACCACCATCAACTGCCTGTCTAGGTCCGTCGTCCCAAATAGATGATCCATCTGATGCTGTTCCATATCTAAGGCGGAAGGCTGATTGCAGAGGGTTTAGAATAAAATGAGTTATCACAAAATCCTGCAACTGGGAAGACACCACCTGTTCTAGTATTTAGACAAGCGACGCAAGTCCTGCCACCGGTCTGTAATTACTCAAATCAATAGCATTTAAATAAGGCTTTTTTAAACAAAGGTAAATAATAGCTGTCTTCAACTGAACAGGTACTGGTTCATTTAGAACTTTAAAAGGCAGACCACGATATTTAATACAGTCCCATTTCCCACTGTACAAATATTGGAATTGACATCACCTGTGTGCTCAAGCTGAACTTGGTAAATGAAGACTATTGTCTGCTAATGTTGACTCAATATAACCTGAAACTGCTCATTAAATGTGCAGGGGCCAGGTTACCAGAACACGTATAACTCCCCCGCGTGCAAGTGAATAATGCAACAAACTCAGCACATGCAGAACACGTCAGCTCACACAAAGCAATCGATAGGCAGAGTCAGAGAGGACTACCGTGAAGGATAGTACAGAACACATATTAATAATTTAATGGTGGTGACTAACACGGTTTTACAATGCTATATATAAGCTCGCCGTGTATGCTTTCGGTATTCCTAATGAAAAGATGAATCCATTTTCTTTGTTATATATAATAATGTGTACTTCTTAAGCCTTTTCAATGTTTGTCTGCAGCGGGTTTCTATGATCAGTTGATGTACCTCCACTGATAAAACATTAGCCAATTAATGTGAAAATTACAACAATTTCCTGCCACAGGTTCCAGGTGGATTTATGTGTAAAGCTCAGAAAGACCACGAAATTGGGCAAAACACCTTGAAACAGAAAATTAATTTTAGTTTAAAAAGAAAAGTGGCAGTAGAATGAAAGGAGTGGCAATAATTACTTTCAAACGTGCTTTGAAGCACTTCTCTTGTGTATAAGCGCTTTACAAATATACAATTACAATGCATGGTGGGATTTTGGGGTTCGTGGGCTCCCTCTGTTAAAACAAGGGTAAAACAAGGTGGAAAAGTTCTTAAAAAAGTAAAAAAAAATTTAATCACGGGATATATGGATTTGCCACGAATTATTTAGAACAAATGCATGCATTCCCATTAGAGGATTACTTTCTTGGTCTGCATGGACTGTTCACAGACACGGGAATCCAGGCGGTCCAAGGAAAGGTTATTTTTGCTGCTTTCCTCCCATAGACTTCTATGGGACAACTTTTCTTTTTGCTTTGTTTGGTCCCCTGCCCTGACTTTTTGGAGGCAAGTAAAGCCTTATCCTGTACTTCCACTGCTCTTTTGCTCATTCTTATGGAGAAACTGATTAGTCCATAAGACTATCAGTGCTGAGAGACTATGGGGTTCATTACGAGTCGGGCGGTATATGGTAAAAGTGGCGGTAACAGAATTACCACCACTATTACCATACCGTCAAATTCATTCCGCGCCCGGGTATTAGCCCCGGTGGAATTACTGCACACACATGGTGGAGTCGACCCCGGTGCTAATTCCAAAGGCAGAATTACCGCTCAGATCCGAAATGGTATTTCCGGCATATTACAAGTAGAAATACAGCCAAAAATGGGCAGTAATTCCATCAAAAACACAGCACAGTTACATACAGATGCTGGAAATTAAGCCACAGGCACACCCAATCCACTAAAGAGGAGTACTTAAGCCCCAAACACACTTTCGAACACCATGCTGCCATTACGGCCTGTGACATGCAGCTGCTCCTGCTCTACATAGACCTACAGAGCCAGGAAGAACAGCACTGAGTGTAGAGAAGAAGAGGAGGACCAGGGTCGGATTGGCCTTTCGGCCCATGGCCGGGCCGAAATCGTCCTTGGGGAGTGGGTGCCAGTTTCTGGCCAGGCCTGGTCTGGTTTGGAGAAAAAAAGCCTTTCATCCTTCTTGGGGCGATAAATGAGTACCAACACAGGTTGGGTGATATTGTATGCATATTTGTTCTAGAAAAAAGAGCTTAAGCATAAGTGCTATACAATAACATATTATCATTTGGCCTTGGACGTCTGCTTGGATTCACAGTAAATTTGACAATATGGATCTATACACAGATATTAATGATACATATGGTGATCCATTCTTGTATGAAATGAATATCACATTAGTGAAACAATAACCATATTATTCGTAGTGTACTTAGGAACAATGCTATTTGATGCCACTTCCTGTTTTGTCAAGGGGTGAAAGGTCGTGTTTCATCGCTTCCCGTGATGTCACTTTTGGGGTGGGTACTATAGAAAAAATAAGAACTGGCTACCCCTCTCTCGGTGCTACCAAAACAGGCTGAACAAACTTACAGCATACTAATAAGCCAAGTAAGTCACTTTCCAGTTCATACACATAATAAGAATTGCACCATAGACCAGAGTATCAGAACAAGGAACCATCTTATGTAAGAGCTAAAGTATATTCACAAACTATCATGTATAATATTAATTTATTCACAATCAAAAACAATCACCAACGATAAAAACAGATAAACATAGTGTGATACGCATATATTACAATCTATATTGCACATTTTTGAGATTCTTCTCACTTGTATAAAATAGAACAAGTACAATTCATTTAATATGGGGTTCAACAGGTTAGTCGTGACCACTCTATTATTTAAGGTGGTTTTTCAGATATTAGACTATCTATTTAGGTTAGTCTATCGTCATGTGTCGACATGTTTCAGCCATCTACATATATGGGACACTATCCCTAGTGTCCCTATAAACAATCAAATCAAGGCCTTCTTCAGGACAGACAAATTTCTTTTTAGAAGATCAAACTTCTTTCCCAAATCCCCGTTGTCAAACAAGTACAATGTCTTGGTAGCACTAGAGCTTTTTTACACGAGTCCCTCTTAGTGAAGACAGATTGTTATTTCCGGTGTTGACACTAACATCACTGAGCCTGACCAATTCACGGCTTAAAAGAGCTGTAAACAAGCTGGTCTCATATCCACGGATTTAGTATATTGTGGCGAGGCTAGTAGATCCGCGTTATCGGCCAAGCGCTTATCACTTCCGCCAAACACCACGTGATTATCGCGTCCAAATTTATTTAACACGATGGTACATCAGATCTCATTTCCTCGTAATATTCTCCTTCCACGGCCGGTGCGTGCGCGAGACCTCAAAGGGAATCTTTGGGGTGGGGTCAAATGACATCACTTCCTGTGATGTCATCAAAGATCAAGGGCCGTGAAGCGAGGGCTGAGCCACCTTTTTGAGGCGAGGGATGGGCCACTTTTTTTTGGGTGACTGGGCCTATTTCTTGTCCCAGTCTGACCCTGAGGAAGACATGCCATGTGAAGTCAATCGCTCATACCACGGGTCAGGCCCTCACGCTGGACCTTGACTGACAACCAGCTGGTCACCCTGTACACGCTGAACAGAGAGACCATAGCTGATATGCACACCCTAATCCAGGATGACAGAGAGTAGGATTTACATGAGAATAGCTGTTGCTGCTGAAGCTGCTGAAGCTGGTGTCTGTCTTGCAATTCCTGGCAACTGGCACCTTCTAGCACTCCGTGGCCATGCTGCTCAGAATGTCCCAGACCACCTTTTCCAATGTATTTGTACAGGTGCGGGAATCCCTCTTGTGCCATGTGTCCCAGCACATCTCCCTGCCGGGCAAAAGGAGCATGCCATAAAGGCACGTTTTTATGCAGTAGCCCACATTCCCAATATCATTGCTGCCCTGGACTGCACCCCATGTGGTGTTGGTGGACCCCCAGGCATTGGAAAAGAGGTATACCGCAAGAGCAAACAGCCTCACTTCTGTAATGTTCATGTCACCTGCGATCCTAACCTCTTGATCACAAATTGCTGTGTCCGCTTCCCTGGTTCCACCCACAATGCCATGGTCCTGCCAACGGCACAAAGCCTGGTTATATGGAGAGGCACAGAGGGCAACAGACATGGATATTGGGGGAGTACAAGTGCCATTACACAAATTTATCTCGCAGCACTACAGAAATGCATTCTGAAGGGGTAGGGGAGAGGGTGCATAGCCACAATTAAACAATGCATGCCCTGTCAAAGCCCTGTACATGCAGGATCTGCCCTCTCAGTGCACACATTACAGCCTACAATCCACAGGCTGGGGTGTTGCTAGGTCTGGAAAAGAACATGGGCTAAGCTAATGTCGGGACTGGCGGGATTTGGGGCTAGCTATAGCCTTTTGGTTGTAGTCCCTGAGATTCTATCCGTGGCTACAACCAAAAGACCAGGGGCTATAGCGCCCTACCCCCCGCCCGCTAGCAACGCCTCTGTCCACAGAACTTGGACATGATGGACAATGCTGCATGAAGTCACCAATGCACATTGCCCCAACAGGCTACCAACACACAGGACTACAGGTACCACAATGCATCATTACCCATCCCTATTCATTGAACCACAACGTACAACACTGCACCAAAGGAACTGAACAGTGGTGGTAGTAATTCCATGTACTCAGGTATATATATATAAATATATATATATATATATTTTTTTTTTTGATTGGGTATTTATAATGCACCTATACAGAAAAATGGTGTATCAAGGCGCAACAAGACAGAAGAGGGCGGGGGGGGGGGTGAAGAATAACAAACAGTCTTAGTAGGTCATGTGACATTCGGATCGTGCAAGTGCAGTAACAAGAAGTGTCAGTCAGAGAGGAATGCGCTAAGGAGGGAAAGGAAGTGCAGGTCAGAGTGGAGAGCGCACAAGTGCAAGGGGGAGTAGGAGGGGGGCAAGAGGGCTCCCTGGCTAGGGGAGTGCTAAGGGGAGGCCAGGTGGACAAGTGCTAGGGCTGGATGGGCTCAATAAGGGTGCAGGCCCAGCCAGGCTAGTGTAGGTTGGGAGGGGGGAGCAGGGGAGACCGAGGTGCCGGGGTAGACAGGGCGAGTAGGGACTGGTGCCATGTAAGAGTCAGAAGGAACCAGGCAGCCAGTCAAAACACGGCAGAGGGGGACATTAGCAGGGGAGGGGAAGAGGGAAGAAAGAAGAGAAAAGGAGGGTCTTGAGAAGCTTCTGGAGCTTAGGGAGGCCCAGCTCAACTCTGAGAGGGGCAGGGAGGCCATTCCAGAGGGAGGCTCCTGAGGAAGAGAGCAGATCTACCCCCCACTCCCTGTTTGAAAAAGCATTTGATCTGCTGAGAGTTGGAGCTAGTAGACCAAAGTGCTCTAGCAGGGAGGTACTTAGGGGGAGAGAGTTGGATGTAGTGGGGTCCCAGACCCCAGAAAGCCTTGTGGATGACGCAGAGGGTCTTGAACTTGATCCTCGCAACAACCGGGAGCCAGTGGAGAGATTTTAGGGCTGGAGAGATGTGGTCCCTGTGCTTGAGGCCAAGGATAAGTCTTGCAGTCCTTTTCTGGATTAGTAGAAGGGGGAGAAGGGAGGATTTAGGCAGATTGAGGAAGAGTCTATTGCAGTAGTCCAGCATAGAGAGGACCAGAGCTCTGGAGACATTGGGTCTCATTACGAGGTTGGAGGTAAATACCGGTACCGTGTCCGGTCCCGTTCAATGGGGACTTACCGGTCTATTCCGATCTTTGCGGGACCGGTAAGTCCCCATTGCAAAAGCCATTCCCTATTCCCATTTCAGCCCCCATAGGGCTAAATGGGAAGGGGGAAGGTGCTAATAACGGTACCGCAATTTGCGGTACCGTTATTAGCTCTGAAAACCAGGCGTTAAGGAAGGGACCCCCTAAGGGACCTCGTAGTAGGGCAGTAGTGATTACCGGCACTGGTGCCCTTACTGGTGCCAGTAATCCCTTATCACCCACCTCGTAATGAGGCCCATTGATTCTTGCTGAACCATCCGTCCATCCCTGCCATCTTTCTGCCAGTACATCACCCACAGACATTGAGTCATCCTCTTGTGGGGGTGGCATGTCCACATCAGGGGTTGCGGGGACATTACACCTGAGGCATATGTTGTGCAGCATGGCACAGGCAAGCACAATTTGACCAACCGTTTCTGGCCTGTACATCAATGCCCCCCCAGTAGGGTGTAGGCACAGGAAACAAGCCTTTAACAGCCCAAAGGTCCTCTCAATGCAGAGCCTGGTCCGACGTTTGCCTCGCTGTAGGCCACCTCCTGCGGCCTCAGCAAAGGCTGAGATGCTCTCGGTCATCTGCCTCACCCTCTGTCCATCAACAGTCAGGATGGCAGATGTAGCTAAGTGCCATGAATCCCGCTCCATGGCCCTCACTATCCTCCATGAGACGTCCTGTAGACAGTCATGGATGTCTTCAAGGTGTTGGACCTGCGCGTCCACAGGTATCTACAAGTGCACCTGGAGCTGCTCCATGTCATCCAGCTTTCTCCAAACAGCACCCTGTGATGCATGGATTATGGGTTGAGGGCTATGGGAGGGCTGGGGCTGAAGTAGGGTGAGCCACATGACTTTCAATCATGGTCACCCTCTGATGGTCATTTGGCCAGTGCATTATCAGGGGCAGGGGGCATTCAAACTCACCATATCCAACTTGCCGGCTGCCTTTGGCCTCTGCCCTCCAAACATCCTCGATCCCCTCCATTTGGATGATGGAGCTGGTCTTCTTCTCCCATGGGGTCACCACTAGAGGGTCCACGGTGCGCCTCCTGTGGCCAATAACTCCTGCCGATGTCTGGACAGGAGGTGCACCGTGGCCTTCAGCTCATTCCAACCTTTGCAGTCTTCACCATCCTGTGGGACTCTGCCCACAGCTGTGACCTTGTCACTGATAGCTGCCCAGATGGCAGCCTTCTGCTGCACCAATGTTTTGCAGTGGCGGAAGCCATACAGAGAATGGCCCACCACCTCATCAACGAGGACCTGCAGCTAATCCTTGCCGAACTTTTGTTTCCTGAGCCTGTGGTCAGGCACCTTTCCCTTTGACTTGTCCTGAGACATATTTTCACTCTCCTGTGGGTCTGGATGGCTACAGGGAGTGTTGGATTCAGACCGGATTGAGTTTTTCAAAATGTCTACAGCCATGCTTCCCGTTCAGGCGACGATGCTATTTCCACCAACAGTAATTCCATTGGCGGAATCACCATCGAATGTATGGCGGTAACGGTAATTCCACTGAATATGGGGGGAATTATCGTTGTGAAGCCAGTTTCAACGCTAATTCCACCGGACGGAATTACCATTACCGTCAATTTGTGAGTCTGCGCTCCCGCAAAGTCGTAATACAGTGGTGATTCCGCCTGACACCACAGCGTAACAGTAATTCTGCTGAGGTGGAATTACTGTCATATTACCGTCCAACTTGTAATGAGCCCCTATGTCTCTCTTTGTGAATTTCTTGTATTGTTACAATTGCACACATCACATCAAAGTGAGGTGTGGTTAGGATACTTGGTATCCTTATAACTTTCTCTGTAATTACTTTTTGATTACTTTTACAATGTACCCAGGACGAGCTGGTGGCAGAGGTATTTCTTCGACCATTTTTGTAACATTTTACTTGTGCACTTTTGCATTTACTGCAAATTGCTACTAAGGGTGGCAAGCACCGTAAGACGACAGTGTCACAAGGTTTGGGCTTTGGCCATATTCTTCTTTGGCCTTATTCCTGCCTTCTCAGGTTAGGAAATGCCATACATGGAATCCCGTTTCCTAGGGAAAGCTGCTCTTTTTGAGGGCAAAGTGGCATTTTGTGTGTGAGCCCGGATGTGGGGGCTGGGACTGTCTGGTCTCAGTACACACCGTGGTGACTGAATGTCTGTTGCTGAGCAGATGTTGTGGCCAGTGGCTATCCATTATTGGATAGTCACTGCCTGTTTGAATGGTGCAGATCCTTAACATTGGAGGCACTGGGTAAGCTCCTAGAACAAATCTTGGATAAAAGGAGGGCTCCTGCAGCCATTCGACAGATCATTGTTGAGCCAAGTCCTCCACAAAGAATAGCAGACTGTTGATGTCCCCCAAAGCTGATCAGCACCAATTCCAGTGAAGTCCCAGTGAAGCCCTGCTCCTCTGCCTCATCTCAAGAAGACCCATGCTGGTGCTTTGCAACCCCGGTACCATTGTGTTTCAATCAGTCGTGACCCCTGCTCAAAGAACCGCACCTTCAGAGCCTTTGGAGGTGTCCCTGGATCAACCGGAGTACTGACCAGCTCTCTCCTGGACTACCTCACTGCAGCCATTGCTGTTTTGAATGCATCCCTGGAACTTGGAGGATCTTCAACTTGTGTAACAAGGCATCTGCTCCTGCATTGTCAGCTTGCTGCTGATCTATGGGTGCCCCAGAGAGTGTCCCATAAGGACAAGAGAGCTTCTGGTAAGCATGAGGAGGGGAAAATGCAGAAAGAGAAAGAGGGTGGGTCTATTGAAAAAATGTGCATCCCATAAGGCCCACAAAATGTTTCATAAGGGAAATAAGCCACATGGAGAGCATGTAAGGGGTAGTGGGACATACCATCGCAAGGAAGACATTAGCCAAAGTAGCCCTCCCTACATACAGACATTGGCCAAAGTAAGCCTCCCTACATACAAAGGACCTCAGGATCTTGTGTAACCTTTGTAGGAGCAAGTGACAATGCAAACCACCCTTCCCAGTTGCAGCTGGGCACTTTCTTCTCCGCCACCTCACTCTCTACCTGCAGCATCCCCCAGGGATCTATCCTCTCGCCGTAGCTATTCAATATCTATCTTGCCCCTCTGGCTCACATGATCTCCTTCTCTCTATTTCAAGTGTTACTCTGATGAGACACAGCTTTCCTTCAAACTTCCCTCCACTACCTCCTCTTCCTCCTCTCTCATCTTCGACTGTCTTACCGCCATCCAGGCTTCGTGTGCGGCTAACTATCTCTTTCTTAATGTCAGGGACCACGCTATCTCCAACTTTCTCTCCCTAAATACTGTCCTGCTAGAGCCCTCCGCTCCTCTAACTCGAACTCTCTGCATGTCAAACGCTTCTCCAAACAGATAGTGGGGGCCAGGTCTCTCTTCGGCTGGTGCCTCTCTTTGGAACAGCCTCCCTGCCCCTCTCAGACTTCAGCCGGACCTCTTTAAGTTCTGGAAACCCCTCAACACTCTGCTTTTCTCTACCTCTTTCCCTTCCCTGGTAATCACCCCACTGCCCCTGAAACTGGTGGCCTGGTCCTTCATAAATGTCGCAGGCTACCAGGCCCTCTACCCAGTCGAATCCAGCCCAACCCCTAAACACCCCAGCACTGCCCTTTTGGGCCCCTGCATGGCAGCTGTGCGTCCCCACCCATGGGATTCGTCCGCCCATGGCACCCCGTGGCACTTCCCTCCTGGGCTCCCACTAACACTTGCCCATACCTTGCTCCCTCTCCCTCCCCGCCTTTTCCTTCCCTTCCCTTCCCTATCTCCAGCACTTCTCTGCACTACACTTGCACGTCCGAATGTCATGTGGCCTAATAGGACCACTATTGTATATTTACTGTTTGTGCCATTGTTATTTAACCCTGCTTCCGCCCCACGTTGCCTTGTGGCGCCTGGAAACACCATTTTGTTGTAAGGGCACCTAACAAATGCTCAATAAATAAAAATAAAAGGGGACCCCTGATGTAAGGGTAAGACCCTGGGGGTCCATTCTGTGAATGGGGCATTCCCTTATGAAGAGAGAGAGCTACTCAGAGGAGCATCCTTTTCTTCTGGCTCCTTGCCCTGTAGCATTGGATCAGAAGTAGTTTGAGTGCCTCTGGGATACTGGGAACCTAGAGTTGCTGAAGCCTATGCTTCCATTCCTGACAAAAGCAAGTCTTATTTTAAGGATAGTGTGCTGGTAGATCGTGAAGACACCTCTTACTATCAGGGACGCTGGGGCCAGCATGACTGTGGTGGATTTCACACTGATACACTCAGAGGCCCTGGCCTGAGCTCCTCTGAGGCCCACCGAGTTGGCTAATTGGCCCTTCTCTAGGCTTCCCTGTAATACATGCCACTATCAGTAACTGGAGGAGTGGTAAGGAATCCTGTACATGCTCAGAGGACATTTCCAGGTAGTTCTGCTGGGAAATGACCCAAAGGTCTTAGGACTATGTGATACAGCAAACGACCACATACAAGGTCTCAAACAAGGAACGCTAGCTAAGCCAATCCTAATGGGAAGTCTTAGCCCAAGGGCGAAATCCTAGGCTAAGGAGTCAAAGGTTCCTAGAGTTCCTCCCCTTAACCAAACCCTTGAACCTGATGAGGAAGAAGGGTTGTATGAAGGCTTCAATCCCCATGATCACCCAGAACTGCAAAGTTTACTTGCAGAAGGGGGACCCTCTCAAGAAGAATTTAGTCAGGGCCAGAGAGATTGTCCATCTCTGGAAGACCTTAGGAGACAGGCCTACTCCCAGTTGGAGGGTATGTATAATTTCATTCGGGCCGTGTGGAAGGGGTGTGGGGTATATGTAACTGTTTTATTAAGCGTAAAACCAAGATCCAAAGGCATCTAGGCACTGACAGCAACAAATTAAATCACCTTAGTAGCATCACATATCAGAACAGAAAAGTTGGGAGAGTTTTTTGGAAACGAAAATGATCAGAAATCTCTCGTAGATGACCGGGAGAGAGTTCCACAATGCCGGGTCCAGGACTGAAAAAGATCGCCCTCTAGCCCGTGCCTTACGGAATCTTGGTACTCTCAGAAGATTTTGAGAAGCCGATCGCAAAATTCACAAAGGAGCATAGCAAATGAATTTAGATTGCAGAAAGGAATGCCGAGCTAGATGAATAGCTTGGTGTACAATACAAAGGACCGTACATTTAATGTGGCTTCTCACAGTGAGCCAATCAAGCTCATCCAACAGTCCCTAAGCGTGAGAAAACCTAGGTACATTGAGAGCCTAACGTGCTGCAAAATCTGAAGCCTTTGGACTAAGAAATCTGGTTGTCCAACATAAATGCCATTACAATAGTACAAATAGCCTATGATAGAGGCAGTAACTACTGTGAAACAAAGTTGTAGTGGAATAAAAGTGAGAATCTTCTTTAAAAGTTTGAGTTTAAAGAAGCCAGAGTTGCAAACTGATGCAGTCTGTGCTTCTCTAAATCCAGAAGGAAGACTCTTAATCCCTAGACTTTTGAGAGATGTACTAGAAGCTGGGCAGGGTCCCAAAGAATCTGGCCTAAGGTTTGAGTGGCAAGAAGAGTAAGAATTTGAAGAACCAACCACCAAAATCTGTTTTCTTCCCATTCAATCTCAACCAGTTCTTCGACATCAATACACCAATCTCTGATAAGGCATACATTACTTACCCATAACTCCGGTTCTCCAGCATTGGTATCTTTCATAGATTCACATGCTGTGAATATTCCCGGTCGTCACGCTGGGAATCCTCTGTAACATAGAGCAGTTTAAACTTAAACTGAAACTTTCAGTCGCTTTTGTGCAGTAGTACAGTCATTTTAGGGTCATACTACCCACAGCCAATAGGAGCATCCCCTTAGCTCCTCCCCTGTTGGCCATCTTTAGATTTTTCAAGCGCCTGTGAGTGGCAGTAACAGCCAAAAGATGAGCCATGAGGGGTAGGTGGGAGTGTCACATATGAATCTATGAAAGATACCAATGCTGAAGAACCTGAGCTACAGGTAAGTAACGTATTCCTTCTCCAGCATTGGATCGTTCATAGATTGACATGCTGTGAATAGATTACAAAGCAGTATTAATAAACAATACATATGGGCGGAGGCAAGCTCCCAGCACAACTTACCACTGGAGACTTACTAACCTCACGCAAAAAGGTTCCCCAGAACTGACTGGCCAACTCTAGAATCTTCTGCCGAATCCCTGTCGAAATAGTAGAACTTGGTAACTGTGTGCACCTATCTCCAAGTAGCTGTATGGCAGATGTCGGGCAGCGGGATACCGAAGAGGAAGGCAGTGGTAGCAGCCACCGTTCTGGTGGAGTGAGCCAGGGCCTGCCCGGAAGGGGCCTGCCAGCCCGTTGATGGCAGAAGGAAATGCAGGCCGCAATCCACCTCGATATGCAAGACTTCGATGAAGCTTTTTACTGGTCCCGTCGGGCCACAAGACACAAATAATTGGTCCATGAGACAGAATGAATTAGTACGTACAACATAGTACTTTGGGGCACACACCACATCCAGGGAATGCAATGCTCGCTAAGCCAGAGATGTCTCTGTGCCAAAAAACACTGGCAACACCACTGGTTGATCAGATGGAAGGAGGATGGCACTTTAGGCATAAATGTCATGTTAATGCGTAGTATTATATTCTCCTTGTGAAATGTCAAATAAGGCGGTTTGCAAAAAATTTCCTGAATTTCACATTCTCGCCTGGCCGCTGTTATGGCCACCAAGAAAACAGTATTTCAGATGCTTGATGTATGCCCTGTGCAGGGGTTCAAAGGGATTCTTCATGAGCCTGGACAGCAGAACATTCAATTCCCATGCAGGAGCTGGACGTTGAACGGGCAGGAAGGACCTGATCAGTCCCTGCAAGAACTCCTTCACCAGCCGGTGGGAGCACAGGGATGGCCACCTGCCGAACGGTTGTAACTGGAAATGGCAGCTAAGTGCACCTTGATTGAAAAGTGTGCCAACCCCGCCCGAGCCGAGGATAACATATAAGGCAAAATGCCTTGTGGCCGGATGGCATAAAGCTGCAACTGGTGACTTCTGCACCACACGTGGAAGCATCTCCATTTGCTCTTGTAACAAACCAAAGTGGATGGTGGTCTAGCCCGGGCCAGAACCCATTGGCAGTCTTGAGGAAGAGACAAGGACCCGAACTCTAAGAACACAGGAGCCAGGCCGTCAGATTGAGTGAGGTCGGATTGTGGTGCAGCCCGCCCCTTGGTTCTTGGACAGGAGAGCCTGGTGTGGATTCAACTTGAGAGGGGCAGCTGATGAGAAGGTCAAAGTACCAGAGGTTTCTCGACCATGCAGGGGCATTAATATAAGTTTGCACAGATATAGTCTGAATGTGTTGATGACCCGCACCACCATCGGCATCTGAGGGAATGCATAAAGGAACCCCCCCTGACTCCCATGGAAACGCAAAGGCATCCCCCAAGCTCTCCGGGTGGGGGAATCGGCTGGCAAAACACTTGCACCAACTGTTGCCGTAGGTGGTGAAAAGGTCGATCTCTGGTGTCCCCCAAGTCTGGAACAACAGGTGAAGTTGGTCCTCGTGCAGCTTCCACTCGTGGCAAGAGCACAACTCCCTGCTGAGGGAGTTTGCTATGGTATTCTGAATCCCTAGTAGATGGAGGGGAATCGGGGACAGCTGCAGGGACCTGGACCCCCCCTTGTTTGCGGACATAGAACGGATGTTGTGTTGTCAGTGTAGACTCACACCACCTTCCCTGCCAGGAGGGGTAGGAAAGACTCTAGGGCCCAGAAAATCACCAGCAACTTGATTGATGTGCAGACCCTTCTCTTCTGTGGACCAGAGGCTTCTCGTGTGTTGCTCCTGACAGTGGGCTCCCCATCCTTCTAATGAGGCATCCGTCGTGGCGGTGGCCAGGTGGTCTGCTAGCCTGAATGGGGTACCCTCCACTAAACGGGCCCTTACTGACCACAGCGAAGGCTCTGCCTGAAGTCCTGTGTCAGAATTATGTGATCCTCCCAGGACCCTGATTTCTGAATCCATCGTGTGTTCAGGAATTCCTGCACCGGCAGCATGTGCAGCTTGCAGTGAGCGATTAGAGGAATGCACCCCCAGCAACGACTTGTACTCGTGAACTGGGCTCACCTGGGCACTGTGGAAGCGGTGCCGTTTTGTGAGGAGCACCGCCACCCTCTCGTGCAACATAATCATATCTAAAGCTGATATAAGGAAGAGCAATCGTCATTCTTAATAAATTAGATTACATTAGAGAATGTTTCTGTATTTTGGCAGATTAATTTAGCTACCTGAAACTAAACCATGGTCCCATTGCAGAAATATCTCCCTTGACTTCTGAAAGTATCAAAAGCAGTTGATGAAGGCTGGGTCACTAAACAGGAAGCATCATTTCTGGTGAATGAGAAACCTGTTCCCACTTTCTATGTGTTACCTAGAATTCATAAGACCTTGGGATTGACCCTCTTGGAAACACAATTGTATCAGACATCTCATCTGTTTTAGAACCTCTACCTAAATATTTAGACTACTTCTGGAACACTCCTGTTCAAAAAATGAAATCCCATTTGAAATACTCTAAGGGCCTCATTATGAGTTGGGTGGTAAATCCACCCGAATACCGTACAACAGAATTACTGTTACTGCCTCTTGATCCGGCGGAATTACCGCCGTATAACAAGTGGTGGTGAAGTTAATCCCCATTTACTAAGAGTAAATTGGACTCTATGGGGCTTTTCTGGAGGGATTACTGCCACAGCAATTCTGCCAATTTTCAGCTAAAAGTCTGGTGCTGGAGGTAAATCCTTCACTTCAGGGCCATACTTGTAGTATGGTGGAGCGGGAAAAGTGGCGGTTATTCTGTTACGCCAATTCTTTCCTGCACTGCCATACCGATGATGAGCCCCTAAGAGTGTTATCCAGAAGTTAGAGAGTTTTCAATTTCATAGTACAAACAACATTTTGATATGCCTGGATATTGTATCATTTTGAATACAGTAGCAAGCTACATTTGAGGTAGCAGAAGATCAATTACATGAAAGAAAGGATTCTCTGCCAGTTCCTAACTTCTTTAAACGTGGTGTATCTCCACAGCCCTGACAAATAACTGGTTGCAATACTTGGGTAGATATTATAAACAAATTGAAGGAACAGCTATGGGGGCACTTGTGGCCCATACCTTATCCAATTTGTGTGTGGAAATGTTTGCAGCAAAGGAGATATATGCCAACAATAATCCTTTTTTGAACTGCATACATAAATAGCAATGTTTTATTGATGACTATCATTATTTGGTTAGATAATGTTTCTACAGCCAATCAATTTATTTAATGGATAAACAGCAGAATCGTTACCTCAAGTTCACAAAAATGAGTAGAAAAATAAAATCATTTCGATCTCAGCATTTATGTGGCCAAGGAATAGGGTAGTGTGTGCCACCAGGTACTGCCAATATAGTGAAGCTATCCGTAGTGCCACTGTGAAAAAATGGGGGGTATTTAATGTCATGGCGGTGAGACTGGAGAAACCGATATTTGCATTTAAAAAAGGCAAAGCCTTAAACAAAAACAAAGGCTAGCAGGAATTCTGTGGTTCCATCCAGTACTTTTGACAGTTTTAAGAATCTGGTAGTAGGCCACTATCCTTGTACCACTTTTGTGTTATGCCAATTTTCCAAAAAGGTGCAATCTTTTCAAAGCGACATGAAATCTTTGCATTTGTGTTCCTTTACCACCTGTCTAACTAAGAATGTGGGATATGCCATCTGTTGCCCATGCCAAAAAATGTATATTGGCAAAACCTCCTGAACAGTGAATTTTCGGATTAATGAACACCGTTCAAATATCCGCATTCGGACACCCTTTTATGTCCCGTTAGTAGCTCACTATGTGGAATTTAGACTTAAAGTGGAAGACTTTGTTTGGTTTTGTGTGGAAAGAATTTGTGAATCAATACCGACCAGGAAGTCAGAAAACTAACGTATAAGGAACAACTAGGGATTTTTAACCTCAAAATCATTGAACACTGTTTAAATTCAAAGGAAGAATGGGAATTTTGCGTTTAAACTACTGTTTTTTCCATCTGCCCCTCTGTATTGCGATTTGTTTTTCAATTCGTAATAAAAAAAATGTGTCCAAGTCGGATTGCCCATTCATAGGGCCTCATCACGACTTTGGCGGTAACCCTTAAAATCGGCGGTAACGCTATTAGCACCGATTTTAAGGGTCTGTCGGATCACGAGTCCAAATACCGCCGGCACCATTACAGCCGGCACAAGTACAGCCGGCTGTACAAGCGCCGGCCATAACAGCGAAAACAGGAACCATTCGCGCTAAAACATCAGCAATCACGAGTCCGGCGTTGGCGCTATTAGCGCCATAAAAGCGGTGGACAATCCGCTGAAAATACCTCCAGCAAAAAGCTAGAGGTAACAGAACACTGGCCACAGCAATAAGGACCCAGGTGGAACCACTGCAAATCAGAGGCCTACAAAGGACCCACCCATGCACAACACACCCTCCCAAACACCATTCCACCAGCAGGAGCAGGGAGGAGACAGCAATAAGGACTCAGGTGGAACCACTGCAAATCAGAGGCCTACAAAGGACCCACCCATGCACCACACACCCTCCCCAACACCACGCTGCCATTTGGAGCTGGGAGCCTTGATGTTGACTTCTAGCTGCTGCGTCTGGAGCTACAGAGGCCAGCCAACCAGGCCAGGGCCCTGGGAGTGCAGGGTTCAGTGGGGAGGAGGAAAAGGAGTTGGAGAGTAGCACCAGCAAGGCAGCCAGCCATCCCCAGGGTCAGGCCAACACCCTGGGCACTGACTGATGGTCAGTTGGTGACAGATTATCGGCTGGACAGGGCGACCATCAGCCAATAGCTGGACACAATCCAGAGTGACATTGGCAGCTGCATAGCCACCAGCACGGCAGTACCTCCCCTAGTGAAGCTTGTGTCTGTGCTTCAATTTCTTGGGACTGGCAGCTACCAACATACCGTTGCCATGATGCATGGAATGTGCCAGTCCACATTCAGTGCCATGCTGGGACAGGTGTTGATGCACTGTTCAATCATGTGAGCGAACACATTGCATTGCCAGCCACACAGGGACAGCTGCACCAGCTGAAGTGTCAATACTATGCCATTGCCCAAGTCACAAATGTAATAGCAGCCCTGGACTGCACACATGTGGCACTTGTACCACCCCAGGCACATGAGGCTGCCTACAGAAACCGGAAACAGTACCATTCCCTCAACGTGCAGATGAAATGTGGTCCCGACCACACCTTCATCCACTTCTCTGCCCGCTACCCAGGATCCACCCACGACTCCATGGTCCTGCGCAACAGTACCCTGCCGGCGTACATGAAAAGGCATTGAGGGCAAAACACATGGCTACTGGGTGAGTACACATGTATACCATAAAGCATGTCAATCCACAACAGATGGTGCCTGTCACAGAATCCATCATTCACAATAGGCAGCAGCATTACTGCAGCATACACATTCAAGCACCTTGCACGATAAACCTCAGACATGTGCACCACAGCAGAACACACCCATGCAGGATGTACGCCATGTGGCGGCACAATGACATATGGAAACCCCACCACAATAAAGCCTCCTGTGTGCGTAGCACCATGGCTCCCAACACTGACACAGTACAGAATTCCCACGCTGCCCACCCGACAATAATTCATTTTCAAACCATAAACTGGCACAACCACAGACGCACCCCACATAAGTAGGGTGAGAAATGACAATGTTCATCCCACGAACAATGTCCCCAAAATGGCCAGGGAAATGCATGGAGAACAGTACAGAGCAGTGACAACCAGCAAATGAAACTGTAGCCAAATGGATTTGCAATGACACATGAGGCAGCCACTTCTGTCATGCAGAAGTAGATGGAAGTGCCTCCTTATCCTGCGACAACTGAATGAGTACTGTTACATACAGATACATAGGCGTACCAAGTGGAGAGTACCCCATTGATTCAATCGTGCCCGTAGGACAGCACACTCCACAATGTTATAGGCCAAATGATATAAAAGGCAAAATGACACTGATGACAGAGCCCTGTACACCCACTGGACTTACCTTGTCCCCATACCATCTTCCTCTCCCCTGCAGGTGAATCTGCATATCCCCAAGACACGTGGCACATGACCCCTGTGCGTCACCCACACACGGCGGTGGAGCGGGCATACAACCTTGCCCATGCCCGTACACGGATCTGCGTGGAGAGGGCATTTGGACTGGCGAAGGCACGCTTCCGGTGCCTCGACCGCACGGGAGGGACAATGATGTATGCACCAGAATAAGTAGGCTAAATTGTACTGACATGTGGCATGCTGCACAACATCTGCTGTCGCAGAAATGTGCCACTGCCCCCTGATGCTCATGTGCATCCACCTGAGGATGGTAGTGAGGGTGATGAAGTGCCAGAATGTGTTGCACATGCACAAAGGATTGGGCTGAGGGAGGGGAGGTTGGCCAGACAGGGATTGATGGATGGATTATTTTAGAAATGGGTAATGGGTAGATCGGAAATATGTCACTTCAACATTGAATTGCATCAGTGACAATCACTACTGTCCATGCTTTGTGAATTTTCTAACGTGATTTATTTAACATCCAACAATCGCCCCTCACCCCAGTGAACACCCAGCACACTATCCCTCCTCCCGCCAGTAAACACCCAGCACACTATCCCCCCTCCCCCAGTAAACACCCAGCACACTATCCCCCCTACCCCCAGTAGACTACCCCCAATTGTGTAGATAGGCACATGTGTCTCATCAGGGCAACAACAACGATGCCATGCACCACTAGGATGGTCGCGGGCGCTTCCCTTTTCTGCGCCCCTCCGGTGTGCGTGCCCTTAGGAGGCGCATGGACCGGCGCCTAGGAGATGGCTCTAGGGATCCCTCCATGGGTGTGGTCGATGTCGAGGGGACTGAAGCGGTGGCCATCACGTGCTGTTGCATGAGGTTGTTTGCCTCGCGTGTCTTTTCAGCAAGTGCTGAGACTGCCTCTGTCAACTCCCTCACTCGTTGGCCAAAGCCTGTCAGGGCAGCGGTACATTGTTCAACAACTCGGCGTGTACGCGCATTGTCCCGCGCTATGTACTTGCACCCATGCCTTATTGATTGTCTGCCTTGATGTGCCTGCTCTGCACCTTCACCATCGATTCCACCCTGGCCTGTTTGGCCTCAATGATGTCGAGTCGGCCCATCACTGCTGCCCCAGTGACGAAGGGCTCCCCTGGTGCGTCACGTGGTGGCCTACGACTTGTGTGCTGTCGGCGGGGGGACTATATGGCGACATGGCGCCAGCCTGGACTGGGCTGCCTGGCTCAGAGTGCCAGTCTTCTGGGCTCCCATAAAATGGCGTGTCCACGTCGGGCTGTGGTGTGCGGACACGACGCACAGGCACATGTCGACTCCCTGCATGCTGTGTGCCTGGGCTTGGGCTTCCCTG
Organism: Ambystoma mexicanum; assembly: GCF_040938575.1. Lineage (NCBI taxonomy): Eukaryota > Metazoa > Chordata > Amphibia > Caudata > Ambystomatidae > Ambystoma > Ambystoma mexicanum. Next base: position 544,054,289 of record NC_090923.1, on the reverse strand, counting down.
GGGTGTGATAATCCCTTCAGCCTCACTACTTCCGGGAGAGTGTTGTCCTAAGGCATGATGGCCACGTGGAGGTGTTGCTCCCCCGTCGGGCTCCGATGCAGACCTCTCTCCCTCAGCATCGGGGCTGTGAATGGTGGCTTGGGGTGAGCTGGCGGTCGCCTCCCTGCAGCCATGTGGCTGCCGCTGCTGTCTGGCGGGGCTGCGTTGGGGTGAGGTGGGTGTTGGCCTGGGTCGTCTCCCTTCGGTGCGGCCTCTTTGTGGGGGGCTGGTGCTGGTGGAGGCGCGGTGCTGTGGGCGCTGTGTTGGTGTGGCCTCCTCCCCATCATCTTCGTCCCATTCGGATCGACGTGTGCCTGTGGGGTACATAAGGTGTGGTTTGAGTTCAATGCTACATATATTTGTGCGATGCAGGTCATGCCAACAAGTGTGATTGAAGACAGTAACAATGAAGCATTCAACTTGCATTCTGTTCAGTCGCCATGTGGTGCTTGTTGTGAATGTGTATGGAGGTACACTGCATGGGAATGCGTGGTTGGGGTGCACTGCGCTCTGGGTTTTGGGGGTGTGTTCATGCACATTCCAACTCTACGTAGCTGTCCTATGGCTATGGAAGTCTATCCCCTGCCCCTGTCATTCATGCACTGCACGTACGGGGTCGTCTAGGCAGCACTACCGTTCTAGGGATGTAGGCCTCACTTATGGGTGTATGCAGTACCTCAGACACATGTCTTCGCTTTCATTCACTAAGGGTCTGCATGTGTGGTACTTTCAGCTGCATGTATTTGGGGATGGGACTCACCTGCCGTTGGGTCGATGACAGTCCCTGCCTCTGCTCCACCAATGCCCTCGATGGTTCCAACGTCTATCAGGGCTGTCATTTTCTCCTCCCAAGGTGTGAGTTTGGGTGGGGGTGGGCCTCCTCCAGTGGCCCTGCCTGCACTCCTGTGCTGTGACAGGATGCCACGGACTCGCACGCGCAGGTCATTCAGGCGCTTGCGGCATTCCTCCCCATCCCGGGGCACGCGCCCCACAGCACTGACCCTTTGGCTGATGGTTCTCCATATTTGGGCTCTGCGCTGGCCACTAGTTTTTCGCTGCTGCAGCTCCTCGTGGTGTATCTGTGCCTCCTCGACCAGTACTGCTAGCTCCTGGTCACTGAATTTGGGCTTCCTCACCCTGTCCAGGGCAGACTTGCCCCTAGTGCGCTGCTGAGACATGTTTTGGCCTTGGATCGTGTGGATGGCTTCCAGAAGCTGTGATATCCGACGGATTGTGATTTCCAAGATGGCCGCCTCTTTATTTCCCGTTCCTGCGGTGACGCGTTTCCCGCGCGCTATGAGCGTGACATGACGGTAGCGCACGGTGAGCCGGATTTAAAGGTTTGCGCTATTCGCGCTAACGCCATGGACCGGGGCGCGTGCACGATAAATCGTGATCTGGCGTATTATCCGCCGGGGGCCTTGGCGTTAGCGCTAATTAGGTCCGGCGGATAATCTGCCACATTTAGCCAAAGTCGTGATGAGGCCCATAGTCTGGGACACCGGCTGGCTGGCTGTCTGATCAATTCAGTTACATGGTGTCACGCACACGACTAACAGGCACACACCATCACATGCACCACAGCTGCACATGCCATCCGATTCCACTCATAAGGCTGAGGTGTGCCCTACTGGTGTTTGGAAAGCTCATTGCACTCCCATGAAACAAATATCCAAAATTGGATCAGTAGAATGGGATGACACTAACTAAATTTCAATACATATCAAATTTTATTCAGTAAATTCATCACGGGAAAAATTCATCTTAATATCATAAAAAACGATAAAAGAACAATCAATTCGTACCATCAATCATAACCACATACAGGACTCATTCAGACATTCAAATCTAAAAACACCCAAGTGTTTAATACATCAATAAGCATTGGAAATATTGTTACACCAAATCTTTTCAATTATCACATCAGAAAGTGACCCAGTCCATAATATCAGGTGCCGTTGTGTATCTGGTGCCAAATTTGACCAGATATCTCTCACAGAAAAACGTTGACACGTGTTTCGGTCGGAGACCTTCTTCAGGACGTAGGGCTTGGAGTAAATGCTCCGCCCTGTTCTCAACGTATATGGGCCCGCAGTAAATCTAAAAAAGTAATGATAAAAACCATAGTGTCATCTTTATTTCTTAGAGTCGGTGACTAATAATGTCTAATAATGCCTGCACGTGTTAGTGGCCTAACACGTGCAGGCATTTCATCTGTGGAATCGCCGTTTATGCAGCTTTTTGACAAGCGATTGTGTTTTTGGTCCTTCTTCCATCTATTCATCTCTCTGGCTCCCTCAGTATGTTTTACGATTTAATTCATGTCCCAAGCTCCGGCTCATGTTATTTTATTCTATATGAGCGACGCACGGGTGTTTGTTTCGCCGTGTGCCTTTAAGACACTGTGGTGTTTGATGATTCCTATGCTCTAGTTGTTAGTCCTTTTTTGGTGTTTCCAGCAACTTTTAAAAGATAGTCCTTTGACTATGTTTAGCCCGCATTGACTTTTTGCTATGTTTGTGCTGGTGATGAGCGAGTGAACACGGTACCGGCTGTGCAACTTTTCCACGAAAGAGGCTGCATGTTTTCCATTCAAGGTAAGCGTTCCCCCCTGTGAGAGCGTGACTCAGACACGCTAGAGGTTTTTGTGGCATTAGGATTGCTCTGAGAAGCGCCGCATATTATTTAGCGGCGTTCTGTTTGTTTTTAATTTATTTTTGTTTTTAATTTATTTTGTTACACTTATTACTATTTTCTCTAATGCGGCACGATACATGGATAAAGAGGCCGTTTATCATACGCGCATATCTACGTTACCTGCGTATATGGTGTAGGGGGTATCATGTGAGTGGTGCCTTCGGTATCACTGGTTTTATATTTGTCATACACATTATGGGTGTTTACTTGGTGAGGAGTTGGCTATGGCGAGATTTTGCATTACCTGATTAGTTTTACAGGTGTACATTTTCTAATGCGAATGCATTTGCACACACGGCTTTAGTGGTCGCGTGTGTTTTTCAATCGCCATATATATGCTGTAATTGTTACACGAGGTGATAAATCCTCACACAGTTGTCATTGTGTGTTTCTTTTGTAGCCTCGTGAATGGCCTAATGACCAATTGATATTGGGAAGATCCGCTAACAATACGCGGGTCCTGGGAGGATCCTTTGGTGGTCGCATCCTTTGAAAGATCTCCAAGCTGCACTATTGGAGCTTGTAAGTGGTCTAAGCCCTATTTTTAATGTATATTATGGATGGCCATAGATATGCACACTGAGTACTCAGTTTTCAAAGAATGCTGAGTGGTGTTTGTTGGTTCCACAGGTACAGCATACACACTGATGCCAGTGGAGGATTAATTTCCGCTGTCCCGTTCACTTTCTCTTAAATTGGAATTTGGTGGTGTGTAGGGGGCTATGTGTTTATTAAATTTGAACACATTGTGACATTATTAGTCACCGACTCTAAGAAATAAAGATGACACTATGGTTTTTATCATTACTTTTTTAGATTTACTACGGGCCCATATACGTTGAGAACAGGGCGGAGCATTTACTCCAAGCCCTACGTCCTGAAGAAGGTCTCCGACTGAAACACGTGTCAACGTTTTTCTGTGAGAGATATCTGGTCAAATTTGGCACCAGATACACAACGACACCTGATATTATGGACTGGGTCACTGTCTGATGTGATAATTGAAAAAATTTGGTGTAACAATATTTCTAATGCTTATTGATGTATTAAACACTTGGGTGTTTTTAGATTTGAATGTCTGAATGAGTCCTGTATGTGGTTATGATTGATGGTACGAATTGATTGTTCTTTTATCGTTTTTTTGATATTAAGATGAATTTTTCCCGTGATGAATTTACTGAATGAAATTTGATATGTATTGAAATTTAGTTAGTGTCATCCCATTCTACTGATCCAATTTTGGATATTTGTATAGTATACCTAAAGGATCAGGGACTTGAGTGCAGGTCTACCCCTTTATTTACCCTTTACTCCCAAGAAACAGCCCCGCTTACCCTGGCCACTCTGGTCGCGATAGCTGTTGCCTTGGAAACGGCACGTCAAGCTCCAGCTATGAAGCGGCTCTCACGCAACGCGACTCCGCTCACGTGGTCCACCGACTTCAGTGCGGGCCCGCCCACGTTGACGTGCTGCCATGACAACAAGGTAAAAGGACACCAGCAACTGAACACCATGCTTATCAGCTGTGATTTCCTCCAGACGAGCGGCACTTCTTGATCTCTGTACTTCTGGACTTTGACTTTTGGTATCTTCGTTACAGACTTCCTCCTTGTGATAACCTTGGCTACGGCGCTTCCCTTTACCATGAACAACTTGAACTGTTTTTGACCTCGGCCACGCTATACGGACTGCCTTCTTGCTTAACCCCTGGCCACGGCGTTCTTTCTACTGGATAACCCACACTGCTTCGACCTCTGCTACGTTATATGGACACCCCTGTTACACCCCTGGCCACGGGATTTGTTCTACCTAATTCCTCGAACTTCTTTTTACTCCCTGCATCGTTACACGGTCTGCATTAATCTTTGGGAACCTTTGTGCTTTTAGCCCATCACCACACTCCCTGTGGTATCACAAGGAGCCTTCCTACAATCTCTGGGCCATCCAGCTGAAAGCACACATAGGGGGATCCAAACACTTGATGCCCTAAGGGACACATCGCCATCGGATCCCTTATGGTGACAAACCCTACATTCTGGGGACAAGCCTTGCACCACAGGAGGGGGAGACCCACTCATCTACCCTCCCAGGTATACGTCTCCCACACAAGACACGGGTAGGTGCTTTATTACTGAACCCACCACTGCATGTCTGCTTCACTATAGCACACTTGTTTAACCCATACATTGCCTGTTTTCCTCTGCAGCCATCTGGGAACCCGGTGCCCTTGTTCCAGTCACCTGTGGCCCCAATAACCGATCAGCAAGTATATTTCTATTCTTCCTGACTGGTACTTGGGGACAGAGGTATTCATAGTCTACGCAGACCTCAAATACTGATGCATGGTTAGACTACTGTGTCCACCAGGATAACTTTCCAGGCTTTCTACTGTTCTTATATTGTCCACTGACATATCACATTTTGCTAGTTCCAGGATGTCCGCTGCATTTACTATTCTAGGCAGCCAGCCAGGGGATTGTCCCTTTGCCATCTTCATTGCTAGCTAGGCCTTATGGGTTGATTTAACTACCAATCTGATGCCTTCAATTATTTTGATTAGCATTTGCTTTCCAAGCATTCGGCTACATTGAGTATTTCTTCCGTGCTACAGAGACGCTTCCACGATTGTTTGCTCCCCAGATGCCAGCAGGCACTAGTGTTAAGTCGGGTACTATGTGCCAGCCGAATATTGCGTACACATTAATGTGCCGATTTGCTGGAACAGCATTCAGGCTGTCGTGGACTAGCAGCGCATATTAGGCTACACTACTTTACCAACTTGTAAGTGACTTCTATGTTTTTATTGTTTCTTTAATATGGTTGGCTTGAGCTTCATTAGTCGGGCCTTGATTCAGTTTTGATCATTTGATATCTTCACTTAGGCTATGGTTCCACTGTTGACTGTAACCAACTTTTTCCAGATTTTCAATCTGTTGGGTAGGCAGGTAATTCTTCACACTTCTTATAGTGCTCACATAAGGCCTCATTACGAGTTTGGTGGTCCGAAAATAAGGGTGCCAATAGCAACGTACTGGCATCCTTTCCAGGCCACCAAACTAAGAGTCTGCCAGAAGGGGAACGGAACTTCCGGCATGCCTGACCTGCCGGGAGTTCAGGCCCCTACCAGCAGTGTTTTCACTGAGGCACCAGCACCGTTAGCAGCAGTGCTGGTGCTTCAGTGACCCCATTCCCGTGGAGTTCTATGGGACTCCACGGGATAGGACTCCACGGAAATTGGGATTTACCGTTTCCGCCGACTACTGTAATATCCCGTGCCACTGGGAAGTCAGGTGGCGGAAACGGTGTTACGGGGTTGCTGGTAACCTGGCACATACCGGCGGGTTTTACCGGTAACCCCGTAATGAGGCCCATAGTGTGGTGTTCCCATTGTGTCACACAGTGAAATCCTGTCCTGTTTGGGGATTGTTGAGGTATTCTATTAAGGAGAAGTATTGAGGATTAAAACACTCCTGGAGTTCTGCGCCAGTACTTTTTAGGTTACACAATTTATTATTGTTGTCATATCACGTAATGCCCCTGCTGATGACAAGTGTTTTGGCTCAAAGAAGCCTGTTTCAAATTAGGGCTGAGTCTAAGCAGATTCAATTGTGATAACATTAGATAGTGAATAATCAAAACGATGAGTCATTTGGTTCACACATGTTATAACCAGACACAAAATATAGCGACGGGGTAGTTTAACTGCACAAGGGTCCAACCCCAACAAAGTGAAGGACACTCTAAGACTCCAGAACCATTGTGTCTCTGTTTCCTGCCTCTAATCTAGGACTGTACCTTAACAGTTCTTTTAACAAATAGAAACTGAATCAACCTGTTCATATAGAAATAAATTCAATTTTATTATTCAAACGAAACAACAGTAAAATACATCTTAATAATAACCACATAAAAGATAAAAGATCATTATCACATTTCATCACAGTTACATTATACAATAAAAACACTTAATACAATTAGTAGACATTACAACAATAAAAAAAAATACAAAATTACATCTGCAGCTCTGAGGGCTGGCAACCTATTGACAGAGGTCTAAAGTGCACAATTTAAATAAATGTGTAGGTTGGTTGAAAAACAACTAGGGGGGCCACTCTTAGTAATGGACTCCTAATACTTTCCTATTTAAACATAAATTGGTGAATCCTTTTGAAAAGAAAAGGTTTTAAGACAACTCAATATGTGTTTAGAAACAATACTCTTCAGTCCAGTGTTATTAAACCCAAAATGTTTCGTTCAAACAAAAACAACTCAACCAAGTTCCGAGACCTTCCTCAGGGACCAACAGACACACGATCCTCTGCACATGTTTAAATGGAATCAGGAGCTGAAACTGCCTTCTGATTTCATATGTCCAAACTTGTATGCTGTCAGCAATCAATACTTAATACGGACTTAGTATGCCTTCCTTCATAGTAGATTATGCCAGAATTCCTCAATTTTTATGGTTTTCTTAATTTTTTTTTTTTTTTACAGGCCATCAATTTGCTTCTGGCCGTTCTTTGCTTGTGAATATGTCTTCAGTTATTTCACTTTATTTGTATGAAAATTGTGTTGGTGGTGGTTTTATTTTATTTTAATTTGATGTGTACCTGTTTTCTTAGGTACCTTTGTTTCCCTGATGAAGACTTTGATAAATGATTTATAACGTTGAAACCGGTCAGTGGTTTTCACAGCGGCCCAAAGATGGAAACATGCATTGATTCACCATTTCAATTTTTGGCCCACATGTTTTGAATTATGAATTTATTGCACATTTGTAATTGAATATTTGTCACAGTTGTGCGTCATTGTTAGATGCTAGTGTTGTTATATGTGTGTGAGGAGTGTATGTGTGGAGTTATGTGATGTGGTATATTTGATTGATTCTATGAATGTGAACGGTTTCCTTTGCCTTTCTACATTGTTCCTTTTGTATTGTTAAACACTATAGTGGTGATTCATTCACAAATAATTGCATAATTTTGTGTAGTTATTCAAATTATTCAATTTGTTTGATTACATTTCTCTAGACTCTTCTTTTTCAGTTGATACTACTTTGTTCCATGAGTCTGGAGAGTAGGGACACCTGCTTTTCATAAGTCCATGTCTTGAAGTGAAGGCTGATTATAAACCGATTAACCAAAACACTTTGTTGCATTATTATAACCATCACACATGGTATAGCAAATAAAATCTACAATTTGGGCAATTTCTGAGAGTTATTCATAACAGTACAGGCATCTTGAGCTACACGGATATCCTTACCCACAAGTTGGTAAATAAGAGGGTACTCCTAAAGATTGGTGAAGAATTCTGCAATAAGGGCATACTATTATGACAGGGAGGCACCAAAAAGTATGATGATCAAATTGTATGCGTAACTACGTTTACCAATTTGCCATACAAAATCAAAGAGATTATCTGGAAAAATTGTAAGAGCTGCTATAAAAAAAGAAAACAGACCACGAATTCCAATTTCTCCTTTCCAAAAAAGCAAGATTATTGGTAACATAGTTATGAAAAACAATATATCAGAGATAAGATGATTCAAACTAATACTAACAGAAATGTTGGATTTAGACCCAGAGAAGAGTAATTATCCTTCTAGTAAATGCTCAGTCTGTGCACGCACCAAAAAACGAATTGAAGTAGAAATAGGCCTTGTTAATCAGTTGCTTCAACAGGAATCTCTAAATTGTGTGACAAATAATATCCTTTATATGATACAATGTCTGTGCAGCTTACAATATTTTGAAAAAACTGGGCGCAAAGTGAAAACCTGCATGATTGAACATGTAAGCTGTATAGAACATTTTTAAAGCCACTTTGGTGAAATAAATGTTGGAAGTATAACACAGATTTGATGACTTCTATTGGGCAGTGATTTTCACAGTGAAAGGTCCAAATGAATCTATTATGGAAAAAAATTTGAGGAGTCAGGAATAAACATTAGTTTTTCTCACACAAAGCCATATTTAGGGGTTCAATGAGAATGCTGAGTGACACAAAGTGACCCAGCAGTGGACAAACATGATTGAGCAACACAACATATTTCCTTTGGTGTCAGGAGATATTCCCTTTATTGTGAACTATTGGCGCTAGTTTACTTACTATTCTTTGCCAATTACTGTGCATCTCGTGCCATGCCATACAATGGATAATGGTTAGGTAGTTGCTTAGTGTGGCACAGATACATTCCCATTTACATAGTAGATGTACCAAAGACGGCTGCAATGTAATAAGTTGGCATCATCGAGCCACAATTATTTACACGTTGACATTACATGAATCGTTACGTACTATTAAAACAGCCTCACAAAATGCAGCGGACATTGCACGTTGTTGTTTACCTTTCAGTGCACCCGTTCCGCAACACAGTCTGTAAATAGGTAAGCAATGGAAGCAAATAATTCTATTCTCTTATTTTATAATAATGTCTCTAAAAAGTAAATATGTACACAGCCCTTCTTTGGTTTTAATTGAAGACTTCCAAAATACTCTCTGTTGGAGAATTAATTAAATCCTTCTGTGAGTTTTGTGGAATTGGAGCTGATCACACAGTCCTCACTTGAACATGATTTGTCCTTACAAGTGAGGCAAATAATTAACCTCACAATCTAATCCCTTTTTTTATTACAATAGCAAAGACCATGGGTTAATTTGCAATCATTTTTCCATTCTAGGCTTTACAGTGTCTTTTCACCTGCAGATTGATGCGTGGTGAGTGATTTTATTTGCATTTATTTCCTGGCCCATTACTATGATAAATGATCAAGGGATTAATTTACTTTTTAGAATATTGACCATTCTTCTGTTTTCTGTGCCTTCCTAACCATAGTTACACACATTTATGGTTTATGTGTTGCAGTGGAGAAGCATTGGTTTTCAGCACACAACTGAGAAGCATTACTTAAAATAAAAGAATTGGCTTTAAATCAATTATAAATGGTCAACAATAAAAACATCATCTGCCCGAGGCTCAAACCCTTCCTGACCGAAGCAGGTCCCGTCCCCTAGCCCTCCGTCTACCTGCCCGTTTGAGTCACCATCCAAACTCTCATTGTATCACAGCGAGGGAATAGGCCCCGCACTGCTGACCAAGACTTTCCCAGCACCATCTCGGCAGGTGAGTTTAAGCCCCTGGTTCATGGCCCATCCGGAGCATTTTTTATTTAAAAAAAAGCATTTTCTTGCACTTCAGCGCTCACCTCTACCCGAGGCTCAGCCACTTCCTGACCCAAGCAGCTCCCGCTCCCTCCAGCCCCCTGATTGGCCAGAGTCATCCTCTTCATACGCCCTCCCAGGGCAGCCCCACTGGCCGTTTCAGCCCCCTGCGGATCCCGAGGCAAAAGGCAGCTCCAGCAGAAGCAGCTCCAGACCATATTGGCCCGTGTTAGCCTGTGGGCCCGCAGCCATCAACAAGCTGCAACTGACAGAGTAAGTGCGACAGCGGGCAGAGGGTGCAGCCTTTACTGCTCCCCACTAAAATGACCAAGCCAATCCTTCCTTTTCTATTCACAAATAGCATTGGGTCCAATGTGTAAAGCCAAGAGTCTTTAAAATAACCTAATCTCACACTTTGCCTGATTGTGCCAGATAGCCATATTTCGCATTTAGCCTGATTGTACCAGATAGCCTGATTGTACCAGATAGACTGATTGTGCCAGATAGCCTGACTGTGTAAGTCAGCCATTTTCGTACAAGTATTCTTGCCATATTGTGTTAGTCAGCCATATCTCACATCTAGTTAGATTGTGTTAGTCCGCCGTATCCATACGCTTGCCATTTTGGGTTAGTCAGCCATATCTTACACCTAGATAGATTGTGCTAGCCATTCCTCACAACTAGATAGATTGTTAGTAGGCCATTTCTAAACTCTTGCCATACTATGATAGCCAGCCACCTCCTGATAATCCACTATTAGTAGCGGTTACTAGCTATTATATGTTAGGGAGAATTCTCATTTATGGCTAATTTCCCTCACCTAGTGAGTCCCTCAGCAGCTTTGCTGGATTTCTGGGGTTTATTTGTTCCACCTGGTAAGAGTGTGACCTTTTCTTAATCCCACTCTTATCTGTGTTTTGCCATGTGTATTTCTACTTTTTTTGTGATCTTGGGCTCTGGAGCTACACCACTCCATGAGTCCCACTTTTTGTGTGTGTTACACAGCACCTTCAGTGCAGTAACACAGGGTCGTCTTTGAGACTTCCCCCACTCCATTTTTCTGGGGCTGGCTACCGTCCCCAGAAACATGTAAAGTTGCCATTCACTTGATGTAGTCACTTTAAACTGCAGACCCAGTACACCCCATCTTACATGAAGTACTGGAAAGGGTTAATTCCTACCCCTTTTTGTCTGTGCCTCTCTTAGCTTTATTCTGCTCCCTTAACACTAAGACTTGGCTGGTGGAGTGGTATCTACCCTATCTTTTCTACCGCGATTATACTATATGAAAGTGGTACTGTTTTAGGCTACTATTGTCAGGGTGGTCAGTAATATCCTCTTCTTACACTGAGGACTCCGCCTCTCCCACCTCCCCTTCCTCCTCACCTCTACTCTTCCACCTGAGTGTCGGCTTATTTTTTCCTTTCGGTCCGGGTCTCTCCTTTTTTTATGTAGATAGGGGTGGCCGTGGAAGGATGCCACAGTGTCACCTTTTAGGTAAACTGTGACAATCCTCTGCGGTAGCCAAATTCCGGGGAAAAAGCCAGAGGCACAAAAAAACCCTAAGGAGTCGCCACAGAGAAATATGAAGCAGCAGGGATCTGGTAGGACTTTGTAGAATATCCCACGTGGGAAGACTTGTGGTCAAGACTGTCAGCGGGCAAGAAACTGGAGGATGGTGGATTCCACGTGAGTGTTCCGCAGTTGCTGTAGACAGCTGAATAGTGTGTAAACTTGAACAGAATACAGAGCCGGAGGAAAGAGGAAGCAGTCCGGGGACAGGCGCTGTTCTGGTAAACAAGAGAGAACGGCGAAGACAAAGGGAGAGGGCTGAGCAATCCAATGGCAGGCCAGGAGTCGGTACAAAGGAAATCAAATTCAACAGCAGCTGGAGGATGGTAAGGGTAACGGGAAGGGAGGCGAGCAGAATAACTACGGGAGACGGGAGGAACGGAAGGAACGGGAGCGTGAGCGAGGGTAGAGAGGAGGATGCGAGGAACAGAGTGAGAGAGAGAAAGAGCGAGAGAGAGAGAGAGAGAGGACCAGAAAAGGATGAGGGACGAATACGGGGAAGACAAGTAGCAAAAGCAGAGAGCGCAGGCAACAGCAGACGGCCAAAACACAGGACGTTGCAACGCGCCTGAATGCCGGAAGTGGGGGAAAGAAAGCAACCGGCGTCGGACGTGCAGCAACAGAATAACTAGACCTGCGCACGGCGCTGTAAGGAACGTAATGGAAACATCAAGGGTGGACGACGTTTCCATCGGTTCCAGAATCGCCAACTTCCCCAAGTCGTGACAGTATGCCCCCTCCCAAGGCATACCCCCCCGGTTTACCCGGGTGATGTTGGTGGAACTTCCGCAACAGTATAGGGGCATTTATATGAGACCTAGGTTCCCACAAATTCTCTGACCAAGGGTATCCCTTCCAATGTACAAGATATTCTAAATGACCCTTATGATCCCTGGAGTCACATATTTGTGCCACCTCGTATTCTTCATTGGAAGAATCTGGGGGCAAAGGGGCGTTTCTGGAACCATGAGCCCACTTGTCCACAAGAAATGGTTTTAACTGGGAGGTGTGAAAAACCGGGTGGACCTGACGTAGACTCGTGGGGAGTTGAAGGCGGAATCCCACAGGGTTTATTTTGTGGGTGATCTTATAAGGACCAATGAATTTAGGGGACAACTTGGAAGGGCGTACCCATCGTGGCAGAAATTTGGTAGAAAGTAATACCCTAGATCCGACCTCCCAACTCGGAACAGGTCTCCGGTGTCTATTAGCCTGGGTCTTGTTACGAGCTTGAGCCTCCTGGAGACTTAGTTTGGCCTTCTCGTGGGCTTCCTGAATGAGCGATAAAGAGGTGTCAATGGTGGGGACATTGGAGACGAGGCCCGCTAGGGGTAGAACAGAGCGTGGGTGGTACCCGTAAGTACAGAAACAGGGACTCATACCTAGCATGGAATGGAAGGAGTTGTTGTAAGAGAATTCTGCGGTAGGAAGGAGTTGGACCCAATTGTCTGGTTGCTGATTAACAAAGCATCGGAGGTACTGTTCAAGAGTGCCGTTGAGACGTTCAGTCTGTCCATTAGATTGGGGATGGAACCCAGAAGTCAATGCTCTTTCAATCCCCAATCTCTCGCGGAAGGCCTTCCAAAAATGGGAGGTGTACTGGCTCCCCCGATGTAAGATAATCTTGGTTGGTATGCCATGCAGCTTGAAAACATCCTTTAGGAAGACTTCCGCCATCTCAGTAGCTGAAGGAACTCTGGGCAGGGGCGGGAAATTAGCCAACTTGGCGAAAGAATCTACTACAACCATTATGCAGGTACATCCTTGGGATTTTGGTAACTCGACAATGAAATCTGTCGATTTGGTGCTCCAGGGGCTAGTAGGTATGGCACATGGCTCCAACAATCCCAAAGGCCTCTGCGTAGATGCTTTGTTGCGGAGACAGGTAGGGCAACACTGTACATATTGGTTGGTTTCTTCTCTCATATCTGGCCAGTAGAAGTGTCTTTGCAGCAAGGCGAGAGTGAGCTTACTACCACGATCACAATGTCCAGCGATCTTCGAGTCATGACACCAGAATAAGGCGGTCTTCCTCAAAGACTGTGAAGGTAGGTATAATTTATCTTTCACAAAGTACAGGCCATCCTGGATGACATATTCAATATTCTTGTGATGCCCTTCAACCTCAAATTGTCCACCGGACCCCTCCTTTACTTGTTGCAGGAAGGTGGATAGGACTCTGATTTTCTTGGTCTTCGGGAACATTAACTCCTTAGCTTGTTCCGTTTCCGCGGAGTAGTCACTGCATCTGGAAAGGGCATCGGCAACCAAATTCTGTTCGCCTGGGATGTATGTGATGTCAAAGTTGAACTGGGCAAAGAAGTGAACCCATCTTGCCTGTCAGGTGTTATAACATTCAGACTGACGTAAGACTTGTAGGTTTTTGTGGTCGGTCTGGATAGTGAAGGGGTGTTCACCAGCCTGTAGTAGATGGTGCCATTCTAGACAGGCCAGTTTCATGGCTAGCAGTTCACGTTCTATCACAGAATAGTTCTTTTGACTGCTGTTGAGTGTCTTCGAGAAGTAGGATACTGGGTGTTCTTTATCCTTATGCCTTTGCAGCAGTACTGCCCCTACAGCCACTGCCGAAGCATCTGATTCTACAATGAAAGGAAGATGTTGATCTGGCTGTCGGAGAATGGGTGCAGAGCAGAAGGACTCCTTAAAGGAATGGTTCGGTCAAAAAATGTTATTGCCCCTACGGGTCGGCCATGTGTTTTTAAGCCTAAGTCGCTCGATTTTAGAAAAATTTCCTATGGACCTTACCCGAGTTTTCATCCATTAAACGCACGCGAAAACAGGCATGAGGGAGCAGCCATTTTGTGATAATCCTATCATTTCCCCCATCGCCATGGCTGACCTGCTTTTGCGGCACTAAATCATATCCACCGCCCCTGAGCCTGACATTATCAAAACATTCATATTCCCCGCCTCTCTCTGTGACGTTTCTGTGCTGCGTAGGCAAACGCACCCAGTCGTCTTCTACGCGACTTCACACAGAACCCGGAAACCAACACAGATCAACTCACAACACAGCGCGCCACAATTCGGAATATGAAACTGTACTTTAAAATCAAACAGCAACATGGTACATTTGGTAAAGTACATTTATTTGACATTAAATGTTTATAGAATATTCAGCAATTGCCATATGAACTCCGAATGCCATTTATTTTCTTTTATCTCTATCCGCAAATCCGTAAAAGTTTATCGTGAGTCACATGCTTTTCCTTTATGGTACACAGGGTGTTGGTTTTCGTTAAAAGAAGCACTTTGCCCGTTGTGTCAGGAATCACTGCAGATTTAAGGAGGTGGAGGTCAATGATCCTGTCTTGGTACGACCGCATGACGGCTGTGAAAATTAACATTCTCCCGCGACTACTATATCTTTTCACCGCCCTCCCATCTGTAGTCCCTGACCGGACCTTCAGAGTCCTTCAGAATGCGGTGCGGGAGTTCATATGGCAGGGCAAGACCCCGAGAACTGCCAATAGGGTCTTGACCTTACAGAGGGAGGAGGGAGGGTTTGGGTTGCCAGACTTTCAACTCTATTTCCGGGCCGCCCAGCTGCGCGTCCTCCTAGAACACATGAAAGAGGGGATGGGCACTTACTGGTCATATCTGGAGGACATGGACGCTCACCCACTAAAGATTCGAGACCTCCTGTGGGCCCCTAGCAAGTTTATTCCGAATAGACTCAAATCCCACCCAACCCTGGGAGTCCTCTGGACGATCTGGAGGGAAAGCCCCCAGACGGCACACCTAACATCGTGGCCGTCACCGATGTCCTCCCTCTGGGGTCACCCCCCAAACTGGGAAGCAGGGGGTTCCGCAATGCCCAGTCGTGGTCCGACCTGGGAATGGAGTGGGCGGGGCAGATGTTTAGGGAAGGAGAATTCCGGCCATATGAGGAACTGAGGGACGCCCTCGGTCAGGGGTCCCTCTCCATATTTGAATACATCCGCCTGAAGGGAATCCTATGTGACCAGGCCTGGGGCCAGAACCTGAAAAGACAGCTGACCCCCTTCGAGAAACTCCTGGACTCGGCAACCTCCAGGAAGGGTGCGGTATCAGGGATGTACAAGCTACTGAACATGGTTAACCTAGGGGAGAGAAGGGGGTTCCGCACGTTCTGGAATGACTTAGCGGGGGATGAGATCTCGGAGGACGCCTGGTTGAGAATATTTAAAATAGCCTTCCATGGGAACTTATTCACGGCGGACATGAAACACAACTTCAAGATCCTACAGGGATGGCACAGAGAACCAGTGAAGTTGGCTAAAATGTACACGGGAGTGTCCCCCGCATGCCCAAGGGGATGTGACCAGGTCGGTACGAGAGGGCACATGTGGTGGCACTGCCCGCAAGCTGAGGCATACTGGGAGAAGGTGAGGGGCTGGATCGCCGAAGTCTTTGAAGAGCTTCTCCCCCAGAACCCCCTGACAATGCTGCTGGGCCTCCCCCCGGAGGACACGGACATACCCCGATACCATAGAATGTGGGAGACAATGTTGAGGGCGGGAAGGGTTGCACTGGCCCAGAAATGGAAGAGCCTGGAGACCCCTTCGAAGGAGGACTGGCTAAAAAAGGTAAAAAACATGTTCCTGATGGACAAACTGACGGCAATGATGAACAATGACTTGGGCTCTTTCCAAGCAAACTGGTACGGGGTACAGCAGACATGGCGCTGGGATGTGCATTGATCCTCAGGGGGGACAAGGAGTGGACAGGGCCCACGGCCCGGGGGACGATGGTAGTTCATCAGCCATTCAAGTAGTCAAAGCTCTCGCTCTTCCTGGAGCTCCAGACTTTCGGAGCTTTCATAGCGGCTCCCCAGCAAAGTGTTTCTATGGGGACTAAGTTTTTGGTTTTTTTTTGTTTTTTTGGGGGGGGGGTGGGTGCGTTAGGGGTGGGTGAGTGGGGGATGGGACTTTTGGGCCTGTTACTTGCACAATTTGTGAAAATGTTTTGCGCCTTTTGTTATATTATGAAAATGCCAATAAAACAAAGTTAAAAAAAAAAAAAAAGAAGCACTTTGGTCGCACGTTGAACCGCAAGGCTGTTCCATCAAGTAGGCACTAGGCCAGCGTAAAGGTTGATATGTTGCGTCTAGCCGCTAGTACTGCGTAAGGGCATATGGGCCCTTGGCAATCGTCCTATAAAATCATCAAAATTGTGCAGTTGTTTACATTAAGCTGCAGCTGGCGGTTGAAAAAACCATCTGCCGGTGTCTGAAACTGGTGGCAGTAGCAAAAGGGAAGGATATACCTGTTTTGAAAACATAAAATGTATAATTAGTCTTGCCAGCCGATCTTTATTAATATTATTCATTTTATTTATTATGGCCGAGCTGAAACTATTTGCTTTCAAGGATAGTGCAATGGAGTATGTTCGGCTCTAAAATCAATGCGAAAAGTAACAAAATAAATCGAGGTTAGTACACAATGAGAAATGACTTTTTGTCTACATGCGTGTGGAATGTGGACCTGCATGCCCATGTGCCCGCTACAAGGACGATCCCACAAACGTTTTCTAAGCTCTTCATTCATTCATTTATTCGTGCATCCATTCATTAATTCTTCATTCCGGTATAAAAGGGTCTAAAGAGTAACTTACATTATATTTGCAATTTCCATTGTGTCTCTGCGTAATGCAGTCCGTAAATCCCACTGTGCTCTTGACAACGATTTTTCGTATACTGAACTAACATGAAACTCGGTCTAGTTTCAGAATTTTCTGCCTTATCGTCTCTTAGGTTATTGCACCCCCCCCTTCAAATGAAGTTCTTTCGGCATGGTCCCTGTCTCTCAAGGTCAATAACAATAGAACCTTATACTGCCAGTGCGAGTTGTGGGCCTCTTCAGGGAGCGAGCTGAAAATCAAAGCCGCTGACCTTCACTAGAAATGAGCATACATTCTTTCTTTGCAACATCCCGTAGTAAAGCCATCTGTGAGAACTTGAAGTTTCGAATCCATCTATGTACTGCGCCTCAATATGCAAATGCAAACTGGCTTCTCTCCCATCTGCAACGGCTCGCTTGGCGCGTTCTAAGGCCCCCAATTTTGGCCTCGTTGTCTGCGAGCTTTGAAGCCCCAAAGAACCATAACTATTGAGACTTTAAATTTTTTGGGGAAGATCAGGGAAAGTATAAAGTACCCGAGGAGTTGAGTTGAAAGTGAGATTTATTGTTTGTTTGTTTTATTATTTGCAATACGCAAGCCTGCCCTCGGTTAACAGTGCGCAGCATTTACAAAAAATTGAGAAAATTAGTTAAAACAACAAAAATATATACATACACATATAGCCAAGGTCAGCAATATGAGGTGAATAGAGAGAGAATTCAAAGATGACACCCAGGTTGTTCGGCACCCAGGATGGTGAAGGTAGGGGTTAGGGTTAGCGTACTTTGTATGCACACTGTACAATAACATTTATTTACAAAAAGACAATCGTATTACAATTATTTAAACCGGGATTTGTACTTCACAACCAGCTCTCCTTTGGGTGGACATGGCACAGTGGCAATGTTGGGTGGCAATGGATCAGTGCTCTGCACAGAAACGTTAAAAATTCCATATCTGTGCTTCTCTAATACAGCAACAATAAGGCTTTTGCCAAAGTCTAACTCCATTTCCTCATAGACTGGTTTGATCACTAATTGCTTACTTCTTTTTGAAAAGGCCTTAGTGTAGCGAGGCATCCTTACATTACCCGTAGTCCTAGATTGTCCACGGCCGAGATTCTCGTTATGGGCCAAGACGGCAAGTAGAGTCCTATGCCTCATGCCCTGTATGCTGAAATGCAAGCGCTTTGGCCTGTACTTTAGGCACATATTGTGGAACACCTCCAAACCTCCTGTGTGACAGAATTCTGTCAGTCCCCTCAAATCTCTTGATAGATTTTTATCAAAACAATCTTCTCAATGGCTTTGTGTTTCGGTGAAGATGGATTCAACCACTTCTTCTTCCGTGCCTCCAATGGGGACAAAGGGCCATGTTCACATTGGTGGAAATGTAGGTTTTCTGACCAGCGGCACAGGTTTGTACAGTGGTGCATCAGTGACCGCCATTTTTCAAGTAGTATTTCCACTGACCCTTCACAAGTTTTGGAGCTCCACCAAAGATGGTTGCTGATAGACTGGGACCACTCTGAAATACTTTCCAAACCTTTTTTTTTCCCTGCAGCCGAGATTTTATTATTGATTGATTTAGCAAGATGCCATACGTCAAATTGGTGTTTAATATGTGGGAACTGCTCTCTCATTGTCTTGGCAATTGAAACGTGTCTGTCCGTGGCTATGAGGTCGATGTGCATTCCCCTCGATTGTAGATATTCCACTGATTTTATAAATCCTAGTTTCTCCATGGCTACTGAGGATGTACATTGTGTTACCTGCACGACCACCAAACTCACAATTTTCTTACTATCCATGTCCTGAAAGTGGTAGGTGCAGTACTTGGCAGAAAATCCAGGGCTGTCGCACTGTCCATCGCCGGCTAGCCTGAATCACTTGCCTTCGAATGTACTTGCTAGAGACAATTGTTCAATTTTCCAAGCATCACTAATGGCCAGAAACAGATAATCATGTTGGTATTTGTAGTACTGCGTTTTTTAAATGAAATGGAGTCCCACAAACTGAATGAAAGACTTTAACTTTCTAAAACTGGAGCCACTAAGAAGTGATGCAGCTGCACACAGTAGATTGCCTGCTGGCAGTTTCATGAGAACGCATGATGTAATCTACAGGCGGCATGTATTGTGATGCTACTGCCTTGTTTTTGACGAGTCAAATGAATCAATGGCTTCCCACATACTTTCCCTCTGATGGAATGCCCACATTTCAGCATACTTATAATATCCATCAAACAACTGTCGAATACTATGTATTTGCCTTCTTTCATTAGACTGTCATCCTGCGTCAAAGTTGTTTCGGCCTGTGACGTTGAGGACATATCACCACATTTGAAAGAAATATTGCTGCTATCAAGTTCTGATGCGTCGGTGAATGCTGCTGCTGGTTCATTCTCTGTCATTTCAACATCTGCTACCTCAACATTGATGGGAGAACACAACAATGTTGACAGCTTTTTTGGAGGCAATTATTTGGCGGGTGTAGATTGTGTGAATTGATCTGCGACTACTTCAGAGCTATCTTCAATACATCCAGTATCATGTTGGTGCGGTGGTGCGGTCGTACTGTAGCAATGGTCCAATAAAACTTTGCCGGATTCTCCGGACACATTAATTTCATGTTCTGGCCATTGTACATGAGCATCCCGAGTCTCAACACGCCGCGTCTGAATTAATAGTTCCTCCATAGTGCAAATGGTCTGGCAAGCAACATCTCTCATTCGCTTCACTGTCTGTGTATGTATAGTTCGTAGACTCATGGGTAACTAGAGGACAGATTGGAAAAGGGATGCTCAGTTTAAACACAAGATAAAGTATAGTACAATTGACTGGAAAAAAACATAAAATAGTCCCCAGCACAAAACAAATTCTAAAGTTATGAACTGTTTGTAACTAACCTTATTTTTGTTTCTTTTCTTTGCAACTTTTTTGACTCGACCTTCAACATATGCACGCTGTTGCTCCGATTCGTATCCGCATGTCTCCCCTTCCTCTTGCGCTGCAACGACTATATTTTATGTATCCGGATAGACAGCATGGAATGAGGCTCCATCGACTGCCTGAAACATAGTATTTTTATTACTGTGTATCGAAATATTGTTAGCATAAAACACACGTGAGGACGAACACACATGTACATCTCAATAGCCAAACACGATTTAAACATTGTGTGGAACAATCAAACGACAAGTATTCGAGCTCTGATGATCTAGTTCGATGGAGCTGTCAGTATCCTTACCTCTGGCTCTGCATGGACTGCCATGAATGATTGTATTGAAGAGGAGGCATCAGCAACTCCCTGAAACACAGTACTTGCGTTAGTATGGTTTTCAATATTGTAAACATAACACACAGTTGGGGTCGATGGCACAGGTACATATAAAGAGATAACCACAAATGTTGCATTGTCTAAAAGAATCAAGGAATATTTAAATATGATCAGATTTAATCGACTTATTTCTCCGATTTCTTTACATCTGCATCATCTAAATGGGATCTTGTGATTGTAGCAGAAGCTCCATCGTCTCCCTGAAACACAGTACTTGCGTTAATAGGGAAGAAAGTATAGCAAATGGAATCACGTTATATGATCACGCTCGATGGAGCTGTCAGTATCCATACCTCGTGCTGCTGAAGAATATCTAGGGATGTTGTAACTGTAGTAGGCACTTCCAAAAGCTGTTGCGCCGATTCGTATCCGCATGGTCCCGCTTCCACTTCGCCTGGAATTACTTCAATGTCAGGCACTGCATCAAGTGCGGGGGTTGATGCTTCAACAACTGTCTGAAACATAGTATTTGCATTAGTAAGGATTACAATATTGAAAACATAACACACACTTGGGGTCGACCGCACAGGTACATACCAATGGCTAACCACGAATTAAACATGGTGTAGAACAATCAAACGACAAGTGTTCCAGTCCTGATGATCACGGTCGATGGAGCTGTCAGTATCCATACCTCATGCTGCTGAAGAACATCTAGGGCTGTTGTCAATGTGGTGGATGCTTCAGCATCTCCCTGAAAGACAGTACTTGCATTAGTATGGATAACACTAATTATAACTGAAAACAAACACCAGGGAATGACAACTAAGGTGTATATCAATTGGAAAGCACTAACCAAACAATTGGTAAAATAATCACACGATACATAAAAACTATTACTTGACATGCATAAAACAAGTCTGTAGAGGAATAGCCAAGTATGATTACCTGATACGCGCTAGAAGTGGTTGATAACTGCGAGCACGTCACTGAAGTAGAATGTTCTTGCTTCAGATTCAAGGGATAGTCAAGAAGTTGTAAAGGTAAATTATTGTTTGATAATGAAATGCCAATATTTAAAATTGCCATGTAAGGAGACAGAATACTTGAGTAATGCGCAATATAGCACAATTCCCTGTGCCCATATATAGATTTCGTTTGTGGGTTATGAAATCTAAAAATAATATATTGATAAATGTCATTATTCAAAAAGCTATACACTCATATCAATGTCGAAAGTATTACAAATTGGAAACACCACATAAAATATCAATGAATCCATTCGGCTACCTACACACTACTGCAAGGCCTAAAGCTAAAAACGGACACTTGACTCACCAGTGGCGGAATGTGGACGACTAGAGTGGGAATAGCATTTGCGAGCAATTTTCGTGTCGATCGCTGTTTATTCTTCTTTGTTACCCAAGATGTGGTGTACATGTTCGAGGGAAAGTGCCGGCTGCAGATGCGGTATCGATCACCCCTCTTTTCAAGACTTGTTGGACTCTACTTTCCAGCTCATCCAGTGGATATCCGCAATGTCTGACCCATTCTCTTATTCGATCAACAGTTTTCGGGAATACATGCATTGTAGTGCCTTCATATTTAGCATGGGTCTTCGAATGGCAACCGCTAATCGAACAGGCAGGCATTGTTGAAAATTCTGAAAAGTAAATATCAAGATTATTATAAAACCTTGATTAATAAAAATGTCATAAAAAAGTAAATGAACCATACCATGCTCAATGCAAGGTTTGTTTTGGTCGCCGGAACTATACCAGTTCATCATGTGCGGCTTAGTATTTGCATAAGTTACAGAAATTCTTTAAATTATGTGACTAAACTCTGAACATGTGACTCGTCCCTTGGATGTTCTGTCTTGCATGAAAAGGAAACATGCTTACATTATAGACTGGACCCCCGAAGGATGCAATTCGATGACAATTGACACATGAAAATAAATAGATCTATTTATGCATAACAATTGAAACTCAAGTCAATAGCAATGAGAACAATGACCATAGCTCTATTGGGTACTGTAATCGCAAATAGATAGAAATGTAAAAATGACCGAAATATGACTAGGATACATGGCCTTACCTTGACCAACAAACAGTTGGATTCAGCAGGCCGAGCAGTATGTTGCAGGAGAACAGGTAGATGGCCACAGGTAGCACACTGACGAGTTTGCTCGAAGCAGTCACAGATAGCACGACGACGAGCAGATTAGCATAGATCTTAGTGCTTCTCAGGTAGAAGGATCAGGAGTTGACTTGCAAAGCACAAAGATGTTCTCATGAGACATATCAAATGGTTTATAAAGTATTAGAAACAGGGGTGTGTTTGTGAATGAATGACGTGTGTATGTCGTGGTATTATGTGGTTTGCAGGGGGGCGGCCTGCCTCAGGGGAGGCCTGCCTGGAGACACGGGGTCTGAGGAGGCCATGTGAGCGATGGCCCCTGGGCGTGGGATACCTTTTGAAGTGTACATGCTTTTTGGCACCTTGGCCGTTTGCGCCCGTGACAGCCCCCCATGCCACCGCTCATCCCCGGGTGCAAACTGCCTTTGATAGAGGGGGTGGGATGGATGGGCCTGGGGCATGCAGATAAGGCACAGGAAGACTGCTGAATGGAGACACACTTATGTGGATTGCAGGGGGGCGGCCTGCCTCAGGGGAGGCCTGCCTGGAGACACGGGGTCTGAGGAAGCCATGTGAGCGATGGCCCCCGGGCGTGGGATACCTTTTGAAGTGTACATGCTGTTTGGCACCTTGACCGTTTGCGCCCGTGACAGCCCCCCATGCCAGCGCTCATCCCCGGGTGCGAACCGCCTTTGATAGAGGGGGTGGGATGGATGGGCCTGGGGCGTGCAGATAAGGCACAGGAAGACTGCTGAATGGAGACACACGTATGTGGATTGCAGGGGGGCGGCCTGCCTCAGGGGAGGCCTGCCTGGAGACACGGGGTCTGAGGAGGCCATGTGAGCGATGGCCCCTGGGCGTGGGATACCTTTTGAAGTGTACATGCTGTTTGGCACCTTGGCCGTTTGCGCCCGTGACAGCCCCCCATGCCAGTGCTCATCCCCGGGTGCGAACCGCCTTTGATAGAGGGGGTGGGATGGATGGGCCTGGGGGCGTGCAGGCAAGTGTGTGGGAGCGAGGGGCCATCAGGCCCCTCTCATCCTTTACTTCTCAGTAGAAACCCGTACCAAGTGCCTCCAGTAGTGGGTTCGCCCCTTGCCCTTATGTGATGTTAACTTTGGATGACATTCGCGTAGATGGGACCACTGAGCAGGACACGGGGCATCCATTTTTGTACCCCCTTTCCACTCCATCTTGGTGACCAGGCCTCACTACGCAGAGCACATGGCCCCCACCCTCGTTCCCACTCTGACTGGAAAACTCCAGAGGTATTTGCAACAGCTAATAAATGTAACACATCACTCTTTCTCTGAGATCACGGTCCTGCATGTGAACCAGCCTGAACTAAGCACATAGCTCGTTCATCTCCACAAACGTTTCCTTGCCCACGCACCCTCGCCAGTGGAAACTTACTGCCATTCTGACCCTGTGTCCCTGCAAGGTATTCTCTTCATGTGCCAGACCACTGACCACGCCATGATGCCCTCCTAGCAGATCCCCAACTAACATTAGACCCCTACTGCAGTATATCGTTGCCTATCAATAATAAATGCCACATACCGGAGATTCTTGTGAGCACAGACCCACACTTCAAACAGTGTATTATAGTGGTCAAGACCCTTAACCTAAGGCCTGTATAATCCAATGTTAATTGATAGTATAGATATATGTGTGACTTTTATAGAGACATAACCGACTGAAAGACTTTGAACAAGTGTTATTTAGTACATGCATTATTAAGAATATATTATGTTAGCTTAGATAGTGACCACCCTGCTTCACAGCGACCTGACCTTCACCCATTCGGAGCAGATGTCTGACGTCCATCCTTGAATGGAGACACACTTGATTCATTTAAAAAATCGAAACAACCGTTGTTAAAATATATGTGGTGTTTTATTTTGTATCTTATTTGATGACACAAAAATACAAGACTTTAAACATTGTACAGGTCAGGTTGCAGCACAGCGAGAGAAAATCCCCTGTACTGACCGCTGTCACTCGGGAACGTTTCTCTTATGGCACGAA
This sequence comes from Ambystoma mexicanum, assembly GCF_040938575.1. NCBI lineage: Eukaryota > Metazoa > Chordata > Amphibia > Caudata > Ambystomatidae > Ambystoma > Ambystoma mexicanum. Next base: position 544,029,747 of record NC_090923.1, on the reverse strand, counting down.
CGGCACAGGCGGGTATCACTCTTCAAACGCGGTGTCCAAGCCTCCCGTGAAGCCACCATGCAAAGGAACGATAGGCCACCAGCCTGTACCACCTGTGAAACGGAATGAAACAAACTGTTTATAAATGACCAAGATAAGTTTAATAAACGTTTGTTGTCAATGACAATTCTTGTAACTAATGGCATTCTGCTCGGACAAATGCTATCTAGACACTGCACACTATTGAACGACTTTCATGCGTTACAATGATATGTATATGTAATTTCGGATATAGTAGAAGACCATGAAATAGGAGTGGCATGACAAGCAGAGTATACTTACTCGTTACTCGGATTTCGAGGACGAACAGTTGCGCGAAATTCATGCATAAGCACCATCATTATCCTAAACACGAACCGTGTGAGGCAGGCTGCCCTGAAGTCTGGCAGCTTGGTGATGCATTGCTGTCGTGGCTCGCCTTCCGAAATGTAGGCCACACACCCCGAGTTTTCACAGCAGCAGCAGTTCTCGTCCTCGGTTGGCATTAGCTCGCACCGATTGCATGTGCACCAGGTGGAAACACCATCCATGCGACTAGGTCCAGGCTCTTCAGCTGTTGAATCGTCCTCCCAACTGCCGTCTGAAGACCCATCGTTTTCGTGTGTTTCCCTTTCCAGTAGTTCCTCCTCGGTATACTCGGGCTCGTACATGTAGGGCATTATTGTAGCCATTGTGTGTTAAACAAACTAAAATAATTTATAGCGGTGGTACTGGTATCTGTTCACACGGGCTACAAGCAACGGAGGTAGCTGACCAGAGCACAGAAACGAGTCACAGAATACTCAAAGTAACACAGAGAGAGGAATGGAATCGAAAATCTGCTGCTGTGAGTTGTGAAACGGTCTGTTTATACTTATTGAGGAAAGAGGAGTCCTGCCATTTCCATGGCGACACGTCATTAGCTGAAGCGCAGCGAATGTTGACACGAGACGTGCTTTGGCGTTGTGAAATGGGCGGTACGCGTCTGCTGATGATAGGCTCAGGGGCGGGGGATATGATTTAGTGCCGCAAAAGCAAGTCAGCCAGGGCGATGGGGGAAATGATAGGATTATCACAAAATGGCTGCTCCCTGATGCCTGTTTTCGCGTGCGTTTAATGGACGAAAACTCGGGTAAGGTCCATAGGAAACTTTTCCAAAATCGAGCGACTTAGGCTTAAAAACACATGGTCGACCCTTAGGGGCAATAAAACATTTTGACCGAACCATTCCTTTAAGCTGTAGAAAGCTTTCTTCAGCATCCTGGGACCAAATAAACGGCGTAGACGATTTCTTAAGGAGTGTAGTGATCGGCAATACCTGTTGTGAAAAGTTAGGTATAAACTTTCGGTAAAAGTTTGCCAAACCGAGGAATCTCTGGACATCCTTTACGGACTTGGGTGATGGCCAGTCTAGGATGGAGCTGACCTTCTGGGGATCCATGGCGATACCTTCTGGGGAAAGGATGAATCCCAAGTAGGAAATGGTGTAAGCCGAAAAGACACATTTATTGAGCTTTACGGAAAGATGATTACCCTGTAATCTTTGGTAAACATCTTTGACATGCCGGTCATGTTCTTCTTGGGTGTGTGAAAATATCAAGATATCGTCAAGGTATACGATGGTAGTGTGACCCAGAAGATCAGAAAAAAAGACGATCCATAAAGCGCTGAAAAATGGAAGGAGCACTGACTAATCCAAAAGGCATCACTTGATACACATAAAGACCGAAAGGGGTCCTAAAGGCGGACTTCCATTCATCACCGGACTGTATGCAGAGCAGATGGTAAGCATTGCGTAAGTCTAGTTTGGTGAAGATGGTGGCTCCTTGTACCGCGTGAATAATCTCTGTGATCAGTGGCATAGGATATCGGTCCTTTATGGTCACCTTGTTTAAGCCCCTGTAGTCGATGCATGGACGTAGTTCCTTAGTCCCTCTCTTAGGGATGAAAAATAATGAGGCTCCTGCCGGAGACTTGGAAGGTCGGATTAATTCATTAGCAAGGTTTTTGTCTAAGTATTCCCAGAGATACAGTCTTTCTTGTACCAATAAGGGAAATATGCGGCAAAAAGGTACCAGGGCTCCTGGATGGAGATCGATACAACAATCTTCTGGTCTATGTGGTGGTAGTTCTAAGGGTACCTTTTCTGCTACCACCCCTGCGTAATCCTTAAGATGATTGGGCAGACAATGGACCATCTTGGACTCAGTACCACATACAGTGTGAACACTTTCAAATGTTGGTTCAGGTAGACAATCCGTCTTGCAAAACGATGAATGAAAACTTAGTAGATTCTTGGACCAGTTTATGGTGGGGTTATGCTTGCGTAGCCAACGAATACCAAGGATGAGAGGGAAGTGTGCAGCTCGAATTATGTCAAAGGTGATGCGTTCAGAATGCTGTTGGATAGACATCGTGAGCTCCTCAGTGGTGTGGGTGATAAGGCCCGAGCTCAGGGGTTCACCATCGACCCCCTCTACCTTCTGGTCTTCTGTCTTGGCAATGCGGTTTAAACCCTCTTGTTCTACCCATTGGGTATCAATGAAGTTCCCAGCAGCTCCACAATCGAGCGGGGCCTGGGACTGTATCGTGGACTTCCCAACAAGCAAAGTCACCGCCACTACCATAAGACGAGCATCTTCCGTCCTGTCAGAGGAAGTGACTGAGAGGGTGGCATAAGGACTAGAAACAGCCCCTCAGTAGTGAGTCCCAAAAAATTCACCTAGGGCGCTCATTTCCCGGACGTCTGGGTGCACATCAGGACAATCCCGGAGTAAATGAGTAGATGAGCCACAGTACATGCACAAACTTCCTTCTCGACGCCTTTTGCGTTCTTCGGGCGTAAGAGGGGCACGGGTGGTTCCGATCTGCATAGGCTCCTCACGGGATGAGTGTGAGGTAGGAGGTTGTTGCAGAGGAAGGGTTTCCAAGGGAGAAAATCCATAACCTTTGGCCTTCTTACGTTCAGCTTGACGTTCTGACAAGCGAAAGTCGATGCGGAGTGTAGCAGTAACCAATTCAGCAAATGTGAGAGGTCGAGCAATGCGTGCCAACTTGTCTTTTAGGTCTTCTCTTAAATCTCTCTGTAAAATGGCATACTAGGCTTGTTCTTGCCATCCAGCCTCCGCCGCTATTTGTTTGAATGAAGTAATGTATGACAGTAAGTCGGTATTCCCTTGTTTAATGTCCAAGAGGTCTTCAGATGCTAAGTAGGTACTTTCAGTTCGCAAGAAGGTCTGTTGGATAAGAGTCTTGAAGGCACTATAGTCCTGTAGTATAGGATCGGTTTGGTTGACCAATGGGGTGGCCCAGGCCAGGGCGTTCCCGGTCATGTGTGTAATCATAAAGCCAACTTTGGCATGGTCAGAAGAATATGCATGTGTACGGAATGAGAAATGTAAGTTACAGGCGTCTAAGAACTCCTTCACCTTCTTAGGCGCGCCATCAAATTTCCCAGAGACCAAGGGAAGTGGAGGTAAATCTGTCGAAGGCTGTTCCCTTTCAGTCATCCGTTGTTGTAGGGTGGCATTGGCACTCTTGAGATTCTGGACCTCCAAGTTCAGGTTCTGGACAGCTGCCACCAGCTCTTGGACTTGCTGTGGTGTACCCATGTCGGGTTGTGGGCGTTGCAAACTGTCAGGCTGGTCAGTAATATCTTCTTCTTCCACTGAGGACTCTGCCTCTCCCACCTCCCCTTCCTACTCACCTCTACTCTTCCACCTGAGTGCCGGCTTCTTTTTTCCTTTCGGTCTGGGTCTCTCCTTTTTTTTATGTAGATAGGGGCAGCCGTGGAAGGACGCCACAGTGTCACCTTATAGGTAAACTGTGACAATCCTCCGCGGTAGCCAAATGCCGGGGAAAAAGCCAGAGGCACAAAAACCCCAAAGCAGTCTCCACAGAGAAATATGAAGCAGCAGGGATCCGGTAGGACTTTGTAGAATATCCCACGTGGGAAGACTCATGGTCAAGACTGTCAGCGGGCAAGAAACTGGAGGATGATGGATTCCACGTGAGTGTTACGCAGTGGCTGTGGACAGCTGAATAGAGTGGCAACTTGAACAGAATACAGAGCTGGAGGAAAGAGGAAGCAGTCCGGGGACAGGCTCTGGTAAACAAGAGAGACGGTGAAGACAAAGGGAGAGGTCAGAGCAATCCAATGGCAGGCCAGGAGTCGGTACACAGGAAATCAAATTCAACAGCAGCGGGAGGAAGGTAAGGGTAACGGGAAGGGAGGCGAGCAAAGGAGGAAACAGAGGAATAACAACGGGAGGAACGGAAGGAACGGGAGCAAGGGTAGAGAGGAGGATGGGAGGAACAGAGAGAGAGAGAGAGAGACAGAGAGAGACAGAGAGAGAGAGAGAGAGAGAGAGAGAGAGAGAGAGCGAAGGCAACAACAGATGGCCAGAACACAGGACGTTGCAACTCGCCCGAATGCCGGAAGTGGGGGGAAAAAAACAACCGGCCTCGGACGTGCAGCAACAGAACAACTAGACCTGCACATGGCGCTGTAAGGAACCTGATGGAAACATCAATGGTGGACGACGTTTCCATCGGTTCCAGAGTCGCCAACTTCCCCAAGTCGTGACAACTATATTAGCCTTGAACTTAAACCCGCTTGACCAAATACTTTTCATTTCGGCTCCGGTTGGGTTTTATCGCCATTTCTTTTTGTTAAAGTCCTTCTTGTGTTTTACTTTGTTCGCCGACCTTTGGCGGGCTTCTGTACAGAAGCCCTCCTTTGGCGTCTGGGTGTCTAGGTGGGCTGAATGTGAGGGAGGGGTTAAGTCACCCCCTGCACAGGGTCTCCTTGGAGACCCAAGTCACACTTTGTATTGATTGGCTGAGGTGGTTGTCCGGGCCGGACAACCCCCCTGCTGAGTGATTGACAGCCAGGCTGTGTGAATGGGGGATTTTGGCATAAAAGGCAGGACTCTTGAGCTGGAAGTCAGAGTTGCTACTGGAACCGCAAAGAACTGAAGAAAAGCGGAGAAGAAGACGGCTACTGCAACTCCAGAGTCCCGGTGAGGCCAGCTGCAGTCCTGAGCTATCTACCCTTCAACGACAAGAGAAGATCCAGTCCGGAGTCTTCTTCCCTTGAGCCTGGTGGGATCAACCAGCTCACCTTCCACAGGCAGAGGATCATCTTCTTGGTCGAAATCGCTGCACACAGCTGTAGTGGTCCGGATCTGAAGAGCCTCTCCTGTTTTAAAGGAGCACACCTTTTATTCACCATTGCTTTGCTGCTGCTGGCTTCATCCCTGGGTAGTGCAGATCGCTCCAGACGTCCTCCTTGTCCCCACGACTGAAGCTTCAGGAACTGTGAGTCTGCAGGAACTACCAGGAAGAAATGCTGTCTCACCAGCTCTTCTTCATACGAATAAGGTACTGTGTCCGACTTCGAGGAACTAGGGTGAACCCTTTTCTCCTCACCAAAGGCTTGTCCTCATCTTCCTTCCCTCTTATAACTTTTGCTTCCCTTTTGACTTTTGCTTCCCTTTTGACAATATCTAAGCACTCCTGGCAATCTCGAATCGTGAACTGTTCTAACCTTGTGATCCTCGACAACAGGACCCCTGTCCCATTGACACTGGCGCAGGCCTATTGACTTTTATCTACGTTTTAGAAAGTGTCTCTTGATTCTATCTGCCTTGACAAAAGTATTGCCTATGATTTTTGTCCCCAACTCTCTTGTGTTAATTCATGTGCTAAGGGTGTTTGACTATGGTAACTTTTCTTATCGCGGGTACGCTTCTCTTTCGTAAAACCGAACTGTAATTACTGTCAAAAAGTGATCGCGTAGCAACCCCTGGTAACATCTTTGTTTCACAACACCGGTCTGTCAAATCCAAAGGTACTTACCTTGAATTGTTCTGCACAAGGGGAATTGGTTGTATGTAGTGTATTTGAAATGTGGTTTTAATTTAATAGAAGTGAAGTGTTTTGTGAACAGATGGTCTAAAAATAAATGTACTTTTACTTTTTAACCAAAAACCTTGAGTCAGTGTTTGCTTGAGTCACAGTAATTGTAGTCCTTTGTGTAATCTCTACTACTGCTCATTTGCTCTTGAGATAAGTCTGGCTGCTCCGCTACTGCTACCACTCTAACTGTGTAGTACAGGCTTGTACCAAAGGTGAAATTGTGCTACCACCTGTAGTCTTAATCTTGTGTAGTGGTCCCTAAGGGCACTGCGCCGGATTCTGCCTAACACTGGTGTACAGCAATGAGATTTTTAAGTATAGTGTTTACACTTAGAGTTCTGCTATTACCTTGGGTCAACTAACCAGAAGGCTAAACACCACTAATTCTGTTGACTATAAAAAATCATGTCAAATATGGAAAACTAGGCCGTATTTATTGGACACCAGTGAAAATGAAGGAGAGAGGCTTGGCTGATGTAGATCTGTGCTGGGGGAGTGGGGGCTCGAGAGGGACCTATCTACATATGCTCTGGGAGTGTAGTAGAGTGCTGGACTTTTGGAGAGAAGTTTTGGATTGCATTGATATGGTAACTAGTATGACACTGCCTCGTACTTTTCTGTCAGTGATTTTCCTTTCAACTGATAGTCGAAGTGTGGAGATGTGGGATTGTTCGGAATGGATTGATAGAGCATTGTTGATGGCCATAAAACAAATAATGAAGGTGTGGAAATCCAGGAAGAAGCCACATTGCGAGAACTGGGAATCGGATATGCGGACGCTCTCTTGGTATGAGAAGACTCAGGCAGTTCGACAACATCGGGAAACTGAGTACGAGGAGAGATGGGGGCCATTAAGGGATTTATTTGGATGAGGTGTAGGCTTTGGTTTATTTTGTGGATATTGAGGTTGGGGATTGGTAGGGGTGTATGTTTTGTCCTTTTTTTTTTGTGTTTTGTGTTATCACGTCTTGCCATGAGATAGGAGGGTGGGGATGTTTTCAGATTTCGTTTTGAATAACTGTTACTTTAGTAGTAATTTGCATTTTGTTGCACTGATGTATATGGAGTAATCTTTTGCTTGTTCCCATTCTGTTGTTACTCAGTTGTATTATGTTTTGTATAATTATTAAATAAAGTTGATTAAAAAAAATTGAAAACTACAGTGAAGAGAGTCTCTTAAACTATACTGCTGAGGTTCTGAGAACCATGTATAGAGAGAGGAGCCTCTCTGGTAAAGGAAAAAAATCTGAACTAGTTGCTAAGTTATTGGGAAAACAAAGTCTGGGGAGTGAGTCAGAAGGGCCTACCCCGCCAGCAAATATGGATACTGATGTTTCTGATTCTGAGAGTGTTGGATTAGAAGAAGTAGATGAGTCCTTGTTAGGAAACCCTACAACTCCATTGCCTGCTCAGAAAGCACAACCTCTGTACACATGGACCCTAACAGGGCCTACACTCACTCCAGAATTTATTGCACTTGAGAAAGTGAGACTTGAATTGCAAGTGAAACGTATTGATGCACAAACTCCCATGAAACATCAAGAATTAAGGCTCAGAGAAAAGGAGATGGCTCATGCTTTAGAGATGAAGACATTGGGCCTCATCACGAGTTTGGCGGTAACCCTTAAATCCGGCAGATGCGCTGTTACCGCTGGATTTAAGGGTCCGCCAAATCAGGGCTTCGGCGGATTTCCCCCCAGCTCTGAGCTGGGGGGAAATCCGCCGAAAATTCGCGCTCATACCGCCGGCGGATTTCCCGCCGGCGGTATGAGCGCGAAATTTCCCCATTGAGCCCAATGGGGAATGGGGCATTCCCTAATGGGCTCAATGGGGAATGGGGATTTCCAAATTCGCCAAACCCGTGATCCGGCGCTAATAGCGCCGGTGGGTTTGGCGGTAGGACAGATAACGCCAGTGCTTTTAGCGCCAGCGTTACCGCCCAACCCGTGATGAGGCCCATTGTCTGTAGAAAATGCTTCTCTCCCAGGACCTTCTAGGTCTTCCAGTCTAGGTCTGCCAAAGGAAATGATTGGTATGTATGAGACTAAACTTGATATTTTGTATTGGTTAGCAATGTTTGAGTACAATCATGGGATTCAGGGTATCTCAGAGAATCAGTTGATTCCTTGGCTTTTCTGAAGGCTCCCCCTGTTGCAAGTGATGCTGTCATGGAATTGGGGGAGGTGGATAAGCAGGATTATGAGTGTGTGAAGCTAGCTTTAATAGCTAGATTTGTGAAGACCCCTTCCCAGTACCTTGAGAGGTTTAGCACCCTCAAAAAGCATGATGGTACCCCTTGGGCTACCTGGGTGTGTGACTGTTTGAAAAACTTAGATGGTTGGGTTAAGGGTTACAAAGTGAACACTTATGAAGGTTTGAGGAATCTTGTTATGTTGGAGTCAATTTATGATGCCTGCTCTCCTGAGCTTAGACAGCACTTTGATTCACAGAAGATAGATCCTAAGAAATTAGCTAAGGCTGCTGACTTGTGGGTTGCCAACAGGGCTACTCACAAGGATTCTGGGGCAACTCAGAAGAAGGATGAGGGAAAGCAGCCAAAGAAGGATAACAAGGAGAATTCCAATATTTCCAATCCAAAAGAGGGCCCCAAACAGAACCAGGGTAAGCCACAAGGGAAACCGAATCAGGCTAGTGTACCATCTGGTGCTAAGGGTTCCACACTGTCTCCTTGGCCTTCTCCCAGTTGGAAGAAGTACCTATGACAAGTGGTAACTTTCAATTACTGGTTGATGAACCCATGAGAGTCTCAGCTAGTGTTTCTTTAGTGTCCTTTGGTCTTTGGGAACAACAGAACTTAGATATCTATAACTCAATCCCAGATAATACTAAAGAGTATTATGAAGATAGTGTTCTTGTGAATGGTCAGGAGACCCCTGCCATCAGAGACACTTGAGCCAGCATAACTGTGGTTGATTAATGTTTTTTCAAGGTAGAGGATGTTGCTAAGGCACCCAAACACCTAACCAAGTTAGCTGGAGGCCTTGTGCAAATGGTTCCCCAGTTACCAGCTCTCATCCAGTGCAATGACATGACTGTCAGAATACCTGTAAGTGTGCAATGTGACGTGCCTAGGAGAGTCCTGTTGGGTAATGACCTTAAAATTGTTGGAGTTGTGTCTTGTACCCCCAGGCCTCCCAGTAAAAGGAAGCAGGAGCTCACAAGGTCTGCTAGGGAGAGAACCTTGAGAGGCTCTCCTGGGGACTTGATAGAAGAAACTATCACCCCAAGTACACAGGACTTACTTACTGCTATTGCAAGACAAAAAGAGACAAAGGGGAAACCCAAGTCTACCAGCAAGAAAACAGCAAGCACCCCTGTGCCTACAAGGACATCACCTAGACTGTCCAAATTCACACCTGTGACTCCTCCACCAGCTGAGGCTGAGTGTGAGGTTCAACCCTGTATGGTTACACCAGATACTGAGGACTCCGATCTGGTTGGAGATCTTGACCCTGTTGAACATCCTGAGCTAGAGGCTTTACTGGCAGAAGGTGGACCCAACAGGGCAGACTTCAGCAGAGGACAAAGAGAGTGTCCTACTCTTGAAGGTCTTTGCCTACATGCAGCTTCTCAGCTCAATGGGGAAGAGCCTGGGAAGTATAGGTTGTACTGGGAAGATGGCCCCTTCCACAGTGAACCGACTGAGTCAACCCCTGGGGACGGCAAAAGACTTGTAGTACCCCTAGTGAACCGACTCCAGTTCCTACAGTTAGCCCACGAGATACCTTTGGCTGGTCACTTAAGTTTTAAAAAGACCAAGGAAAGGCTCTCTCTTTACTTCTACTGGCCTAAAATGGGTTCAGAAGTAGACAAGTTTTGTAGGAGCTGACACACTTGCCAAACCTCTGGCAAGAGTGGAGCCAAGAAAGTGGCACCGTTGGTGCCTCGCGCAGTGGTGGGAGTCCCTTTTGAGAGGGTCGGGATTGACATTGTTGGTCCTCTTGACCCTCCCACATCTTCAGGTAACAGGTTTACCCTGGTTGTAGTAGACCATGCTACTAGGTATCCTGAAGCAATACCTATGAGAACTGTTACGGTTCAGGCTGTGGCTAAGGCCCTACTTGGTACTTTTACCAGAGTAGGTTTTACTAAGGAAGTGATATCTGACAGGGGATCACATTTTATGTCCCATTACATGCAAGCCATGTGGAAAACCTGTGGAGTCACTTACAAGTTCTCTACTGCCTACCACCCACAAACCAATGGGTTGGTAGAGAGGTTTAACAGAACTATGAAGAGCATGATATGTGCTTTAGAAGAATCCCTTAAAAGAAAGTGGGACCTTCTACTGCCATGCCTTCTCTTTGCATATAGAGAAGTCCCTAAGGAGGGAGTAGGTTACAGTCCCTTTGAACTTCTCTATTGCCATCCAGTCAGAGGTCGATTGGCCCTGATTAAGGAGGGGTTGGAGAGTGCTACTTCCCCCAAGCCGGTCAGAGTGACTGACTATGTGATAGGTCTCCAGAGGAGAATGTCACACATGATGGCAGAAGCAAGTGACAACCTGAGGGCTGGTCAAGCTCTGGTCAAACATTGGCATGACCAGAAGGCTAAAATGGTTCAGTTTACTCAAGACCAGCTTTTTCTTGTTATGGTACCTACAAGGCAGAGGGCCTTACAGGACAAATGGATAGGACCCTAAAAAGTGGTGGGTAAACTTGGAGAGGTGAACTATCTGGTGGACTTAGGCAATCCTTAGGAGGCTCCCGGAGTCTTTCACACCAGCCGTTTAAAGGCCTATGTCTCTAGACCTGAGATAGGAGCTTTGCTTCTAGCTTCAGCTCAAGAGGAGGAGGAGAGTGAACCTCTACCTGACCTCATCAGAGGCCTACCTTTAGATGACAAAGTGGAAGGAGTCAATCTCTCTTCCAGTCTCACATCTGACCAGCAGGATGAGTGCAAATTACTGTTAAATCAGTTTGCCTCCCTGTTCTCATTTTCACCTGGCCTGGCCCCTTGGGGCCAGCATGATATCCTCACTGGTGACACTGTTTGCCTGTAAAAAGCAGGGGGTACAGAATGTCAGACAATGTCAGAACCCACATAAGAAATGAGGTCAACAAGATGCTTGATCTCTGGGTTATAGAACCCTCTACTAGCCCATGGTCTAGCCCAGTTGTGCTTTTACCAAAGGCAGGATCCAAAGAGTTGAGATTCTGCGTGGACTATAGAGCTCTAAATGCAGTCACAAAGACTGATGCCCATCCTTTATCTAGGACAGATGAGCTAGTGGATAAAATTGGTGCAGCCAAGTACCTCAGCACATTTGACCTAATGTCAGGCTATTGGCAAATAGCCCTGACAGACCATGCCAAAGAGAAAACTGCATTCTCCACCCCAGCTGGCCTCTACCAGTTTAAGGTAATGCCTTTTGAACTAAAGAATGCACCTGCTACATTTCAGAGGATGGTCAATCAAGTTTTGAATGGGATGGAGGACTTCTGCATGGCATACTCGGATGACATTGCAGTGTTCAGCCCTACATCGAAAGAACATTTTGATCACCTATTACCCTCCCATGACATAGGCGATCTATTTCGTTGGCTGAAAACCAACCGCATCATATGTTCAGCTTTTTAGTACAGACTCATGAGCATGACCAGAGAGTGTCCATTTTGTAGGGATAGAATTCGCCATTTTGACTAATTTTCACTTTTTGCTTTCTGTTCAAACTGCTTTGTTGTAAGTGAATTCTATTCCATTATTGCTTATCCATAGAGCAAGGCCACAAGTTACTTGTTGAAACGCAGCCCAGGCAACCCAGACAGCAATGCCCAGTCTCTTCCCTCACAAGACCTTGTAAGTAAGCAACAAGGCATTTAATCACTACGCAGGTGCCAGCTAGTCTCGCTGGTGCGGCAGAAACGGTAGAAAGGAACAGTTAATGGCTTGAATTATGCTCTCTTTTGCTGCCCCCTTCACTGAGCCCCTGTAGATCGAGCTGACCTCTAGCACACAAATAGAAACTAGAAGATAGTGAGGCCTGGAATGTGTCTCTCCTCTGCACGCAGCTTGCTTGCAAGAACAAGAGCATTATGTTCCCTAAAACAAAGAACCATGTCTGCGACTTCGCAAATTGCAAACTGTTGCTGAATAAATGTCTGAAGGGTGTCGTATTCGTCATAATTGTCAATCATCGAAACCATTGCAAAGAAAGATACATTATGGGCGGTTTTGAATATGTCAATACTGATAATAAGATGATCATTTTGTATATATGTAACTGATGTAGAATGCTCGCTCTCTTGCGTCCCACGAGGCCTGGGTGACACACGTTGCGGGACGTGAGACCCCGTCGGCTGACTGAGACTATTTGCTTTGCAATAAACCCTAGATTTTGGGAATTGAACCTTGTGTCTGGCGTATCAGTTCGTGTGTGGTGATTGTGCCTTGTTTCCATACGTGAGGGTCCCAACCCCATCATCCTAACTTCCGAGAACCCCTATCTTATCTTCATCACCGAAACCTGCTTCTCGGACAAGCTTATCACTCATGAAGCATTCCCACCTGTCTACTCACTCATCAGCGACAACAGACATTCCAAAGGAGGCGGTATAGCCATCCTGTGCAAACCTCACATCTCTATCACCTCTACTGAAACACAACCCAGCACAGCTAAATGCGATTCCCTCCTAGTCAAACCCTCTCTCCTGCCTACTCCCTCACACAGCTTCCTACTGGTCTACAGACCCCGGGCTATGACAGACACTTTCGCCAACAGCCTATGCGACTCTCTGGCAGCCCTTCTAGTCAACCTCCCCAACAACTCCATGACTCTCCCACTGGTCGACAGCCTGGGGGCACTCAACCTCACCCAGCATATCAGAGGACCAACACATACTGCCATCAATGCCATTTTCAGCTCCTCTGGCCTCGTCTCCACGTCTACCCCCGACCCCTCATCTGGATAGACCACTCCGCCATTTCTTTCTCCATCCTCAGAGCACCGCCACCCACCAAACCATCCTCCACCCCTATATCGCAGGTCAAGTGCTGGAACAAGCACAGGGTTGCTATGGACCTGGGCGAGGCACTACTAATCGCCCCCCCATCAATCCCGACCACAACTAGACTGCTACCCATAGAACTTTTCGACTCCTGGCTAAACGACTCCCTCATTCCCATAACCCCTTCCAAGTCTGCTCCCTCCTGCAAAAAACCCACACCCAATGGTTCACCCCCTTCCTGAAGACTCTGAAAACACATAACCGCTCTCTTGAGCACAAATGGCAAGGTTCCAGAACACCGCAAAGCAAATTAGTACTCACCCACCACCACAGAAACTACAAACCAGAGATCCAAAAGGCCAAAAAAGGATCCTGAACTGTCAGAGTGGCAGCAGAGAGCTCCGCAGGGTCATCACCAGATTCCTGAACCCGCCCTGCACCCCCCCAATTGCCTCCACACAAACACTGTGGAATTCCTTGTCTGAACACTTACACAAAACAGACCTAGACAGGACAGCCACCATCAAAGCCAAACTCACACTCTTGTCCACCAGCTCTACCATCTGCTATACCTGGACCACCCACCCACCCTCACCCCGGAGAACCCTTCTTTCTGCTCCTTCAACCCCACCTCGAGCATGGAGTTCACAAAACTACCATCAGCCAGCCAACCCTTCGGCTCACCGCTTGAATCTTGTCCCGCCTCTCTCCTCAAAGAAATCTTCACCTCCGCCTGTGCAGGAGAACTGGCGAGATCCATCCTCAAAGACTCCCTCACCTTTGGCAACTTCCCAGGCATTCAAAACTGCATTTGTAAAACCTCTGCTTAAAAAAGCATCCCTCTACTACCATTCAACTTACAGGCCATCTCCAACACCAGATTCAGGCAAAGCTCATCGATCGCACTGCTTTCTCACAGCTAAATGCTTTTGTGGAATCCAGCAACCTCGAAGACCCTGCGCAATTAGGATTCTGTCCACGCCATGGAACAGAAACCACGCTGATCTTTATCTGGGATGATCTCAAAGGGACAGCAGACTCAGAAGGATGTGCAGCTCTTATTCTTCTCAACTTCTCTGCAGCATTTGACACCATCAACCATATAATCCTGCTTGACAGACTCCATTCCTTAGGAATACGTGATTCAGCTCTCTCCTGGATCGCCTCATTCCTCTCTAACAGACAGCAAATCACCCTCCCCCCCCTTTCCTCCCCGCTGCACGGCCAGTATACACCGAGTACCCCAAGGTGCCTGCCCCCCCTCCCTCCTCTTCAACCTCTACCTGACCTCCCCACCCAAGATCACCCGCTCACACAACCTCACTTGCTACAACTATGTGGATGACACACAAATCATCATGAGAATTCCCAAATCAACCTTAGACCCCAGCCCTGATCTAGCAGCATGTCTCTCAGACATTGACCGCGGGAGGATGACTAATCACCTTCGTCTGAACCCAGGTAAAACAGAGATCATGGTATGTGGAAAATCTGCCCTTTTCCCCCCTTCCGACTCCCTGGCCACCCTCACTCGGCCTTCCCCTCCATGACCACCAACACAGTAAAAAATATTGGCGGCACAATGAATTTGGTCCAAACTATCTCACCACATCAACTATACATCCAAGCCTGCCATTTGCACCTCAGGCTCCTGAAGTGTATCTTTGCCTACCTTATCTACCCAAACAGACTGGGTGCAATTATGTCCATTATCATGTCCAGACTTGACTATGTGAACTCCCTCTACCTGGCTGCACCGGCCTATCAGTTAAGCAAAATCCAAAGAGTACAGAACTTGGCCGCCAGACTGCTTCTCGCATTGGGGAAAAGGGACCACATCTCAGCGGCCCTCCTCACCCTAAACTGGCTCCCAAATGGATGCAGGGCCACCTTCAAATTCCTCTATATTACCCACCGAGCAGTGCACAAAGCATGCCCCAAATTCCTACAAGAAAGATCACATCCTATCTCACCCTCAGGTTAAGCACTGCCCTCCTCCTAGTGGTCCACACCTCCAATTAGACCAGGATCAAAGGCTCAGCCTACTCAACACTGGCACCAACCTTGTGAAATTCACTGCATCCTCGCATTAGAAACAGCAAAGACTACAAAGCGGTTGCCAGACATTTGGTCGAAAAAAATTGGTCGACCAGACAAATGGTCGAACCAATTTGGTCGAAAACCAAATGGTCGAATTTTTTTTTTAATTATTTTAACCCTTTTTTTTAATTTTTTTGGGGGGGTCCCCCCCACAAACCCCATTTTTTCTCTAAAAACCCCTTTTTTTACTAAACGAAAACCCGAAAAATAAATATATAAATAAAAAAAAAAATTCGACCATTTGGTTTTCGACCAAATTGCGTCGACCAAATTGCAGTCGACCAGTTTTTTTTCGACCAATTGACTGGACACCCTACAAAGCGTTCCGGAAGGCACTCAAAACATGGCTCTTCACCTAACCGCCTGACCTATCACCTAGACCAACACCTAGCGTGGTACACCGCTGAATACGGACCCTACCATAGACCGTCAGGCCTGACTATCTCCAACCCCACCACCTAGGGCATCTGTCCAGACGTGAATTCCAAATCGTAGAGGCACCTTGACAGAACTCTGCACCTGACAGAATGTATTCATCACCTCATCCGCAGGAACACGGCACACGCTAAGGCCTAAAGCCAGCTATCACCAGCAATCATGGGCAATTGTTCAAGACTCGTAACCCAGGCACCAACACTCTTGAGCTTGATCAAGGCCATGCAATTATGCACCACGCAATCAACCCTAGAAGGCACCCGCCTGCTAACACTACACCACTGGAATCCCAGACCAGAACTAGATCTCGGGAGGGGCCGTCCAAAGGTTAAGCTGCTAATCACTCCTGTTATATACATTCAGTGGGAGAACTACTGACCAGTAATTCTATCTAGCAGAACTAGAAACCCATGCGCTAATCAGCACTTATGAACTTAATCGCTGACCAGCAACTGCACTTATTTGTTGCTAATCCCAACTCTCCGGGTATATCCAAGTAGCAACACCTGCCATGGATCCAATTTAACAAATTGCTGACCAAGGATAGCACTAGCAGATATGCAATAAGAAATGAGTATATGGGACTGACCTCCCTGTCTCCACCCACCATTCTTCACCAAACAATGTGATCAACCAAGTTACAGGACAATTCCACGCCCTTCACATGGACTGGAAGATGAACAGAAACAAGGTTCCCCTGGAAAATACACAGACACTCAAACACACCAATATGCCAACTCTTGCCTCTGCACCAACAAACAATTAGAACGCAGCTACACCCCTCGAATAATACGGCCTAGCTGCACACATACCTACACACCACTGTTAGGGAGAATTCTCATTCTATGGCTAATTTCCCTTACCTACAGAGTCCCCCTGCAGCTTTGCGGGATTTGAAGGATTTGTTTCTTTTTACCTGCTTAGAGTAAGACTCCTTTTCCCATTCTTAGGCATTTTTGCTATGCGTGTTCTAGGCTATTTTTGTGTTTAATGCCTATGGGATTTCTCTCACCCATAGGAACCATCTTTATGCACATGTGTTACACAGCACCCTCAGTGCAGTGACACAGGGGCGTCGTAGCGACCCCCAAATATAGACTCCATACCCTGGGCCGGACTACTGTCTCCCAGAGTATGTAAAGTCCTCATTGACTTTACTAGTCAAATCTTCTGAACTTAACCAGTCCAACCCATCTTACTATGGAGGTACTGGAAAGGGTTAATAGTTTTTCCCATGGGTTCATTTTCGAGGAAGTACCTTAAAGTCCTGCTCTCTAAAGTTTCTGGCTGGTGGCAGTGGTTACTACCAAAAATATTCAACCGCAAATATTTTCCTATGGGATTTTCCCATTGTTCGAGGCTAACACTTTTACTGACAGCCTCTAACATACCGCCGGTTTATTTTATTATTAACTTTACTACGGTAGGGTTTATTTGCCAGAACTTTAATATAACTTCTTTCTCGTGTCTTACTCTAAACTCCTAACCCAGGTCGGGGATCCTTTGTTCGCTCTTTTGGCGGGCTTCTGCCAAGAAGCCCTCCTTTCGGCGCCTCTGAGTCTGGGGTGGGGCTGTTGTTTGGGAGGGGGAGTAGAACCCCTGGACAGAGTTGCCGCAGCAACTCAGGTCGCACTCTAACCTGATAGGCTGGAGGGTCTCCCGCCAAGAAGACCACTCCACTGTGTGAGTGACATCTAGGCTGTATGAATGGGTCTCTTTCTGCATAAAAGCAGGGTCCTGAGGACTGGAAGAGCAAGACGTCGCCACTGGAATTCCAGAACCGAAGGGAAGAGAAGCCAAAGACATCTTCAGCATCTACACCACCGGTGAAGCCCTGCTGGATCATCTCACCACTTTTCTTCCACACGACGAGAGGAGATCTTCATCAAAAGAGCCTTCTTCCCTTGAGCTGGGTGGAACAACCAGTTCACCAATCGCTTGTCCGGACCTGCCTTGGTCGAATCGACAGTGCTCAGCACTTGGAGACCGGATAGCCAGGCAGCTATCGACCCGGACCGCGATTAAAAGGAGCGTACCTTTTAAACTTTGTTTGGCAGCACCGCGGCTGGTTTCATCCCTGGGTAGTGCAGTGACTCGAACCTTCCTCCACGACGAGAGCCTCTCTTGCTCTGCTGGACCCCTCGAACTGCAGGAACTACCAGGAACAACCGCCACCGCAGGAGCCACTTCTTCACTTTTAAGGTACATTGTTCCGCCAGGCCTCCCTTTGTCTGTGGTAGCCCTAAAGGTGTTTTAAATCCTTTATCTACTTGTTGGGTTGGCCGCCCTCTCTCTTAACGTTGTCTTTCGCCTCGCATCTACCTTTTCAATATTCGTTTACCAAAGACTTGACTGCAGCTACAAGAACATTTTTGCTCCTAAGCTCTTGGTCCTGTACCACTGACTCTAGCTCAGGCCTATTGACTCTGGCTGATTTGTTAGATCTGCTCTCACTAGATCTAGATTGTTTCAATAAGAAATGTGTTGATGCACCTGAATCTTCTAAACCCCTCTTCCTTCCTACCGTTTTAACTCGTGGAGTGCCATTTTGCTCAGTTTTCATTCACTTCTTTCTGCTAAAGTGTCACTGTGCATTACTTGTTCACAAAACTTCAGGCAAGGGTTGCTAGGGGGTGTCTGAAGATATTTCGGTTTAACTTGTGCTTTCCCTCCCTTTTGTTAAATTGATAGAGGGACATTTGTAGTTGGTTTTCACTGTGCCATTTTGCTCACTTTTCACTCTACCGCAAACTTGTCTACAATTGAATAGGGAGTTGCATATACTTTTCCTTGACTAAACTTAAGTTACTTTATCAACTGTGATCTATGTGTTGAACTAGATGTGTATAGAATAAATATATTCTCTTTTTGATACAAAGCTTTGGTCAGTGTTTCCTTGTGCCATAGTGCTGTAATACCTATTGTGTAAACCCTGAACACTGCTCATCTCCCTCTTTGGATAGGTCTGAATGCTCAGCCACAGCTACCAACTAAATCTTTGTGGTACAGACTGATACCAAAGGGGATTTATTGCTCTCACCTGTCGTCCTAATCTGGTGTAGTGCTCCCTAAGGGAACTGCACTGGATTCTGCCTAACAACCACCACATTCACCCCAACAGCCTTTAGAACGCAGCCATAGCCCTCGAATTCAGCCTAGCTGCACACATAAGGTCACCCTCAAGCACCAGCGCTGCCAGAATGCAGATGCCATTCCCATTGGTCTAACTGCACACATTCTACTGCCTTACACAGCCACTATACTACTCTCTCCACTGATCTGGACTGTGGTCCCCGAGGGCGTTCAAACCACAGCGCTTTGGAATCATAACAATGGTAAAATGCACTATACAAATCTCAAATAACATAACATAATAGCGATGAGTTCTCAGCTATTATTATATCTTGGTCTTCTCTTGATGCACTAACTGACTGATTAGTATTTAAAATTGAAAAAAGTAGGTGCTCCAACTGGTAAAAACAGTAATTATGATTGTTTTTAAATGCTTATTATCGTCTTTGTCATCTTCAGTTTTTTACTTTCACCTTTCTTATCATCATTATTACTTTTACATACCTTATCTAAAGAAGCAATGAGGTCAATTGGAATGTCACCTTCCAAAATAGTCCTCTTATTTAATGAGCCCTCATCTTTGTTCAAGCTTTCAAGCAGGTTTTCAATTTCCATAATTCAAGTAGTTACCGCTTGAATGGGTGCCATTATTATATCTTTTTGGAGCTAGTTTGGGCATGAATTTGGTGTTTGCCTGTCTCTTCCCCATTGATTATATATTATTCAGAAATGAATTAATGTACACAATATAACAGTTCAACTGTAGGTCACTCTCAATGGTGCTTTATCAAATCCAAAATAAAAGGCCAGAATCAAGCAGCTGAAATCTAATTTAAAAATATGGTGGTCCAATAAAGTTAAAACTTGGTTAAGAACAAGACTGAGTTATATGAATCATGTGAAATAAAGGTCCAAATATAAATGGGGTTCATAAAAGTTACACTGGGAACTCACTGGTGGTGCCTGGAAACTACTCTTGCCGCTGCCCTTACACATCTTGGACCTCTCTTAGTAGGGCTTTCCGGATCCAGGTCCAGATAGCAGTATAGTCCTCAACTGGGCTTACGGTTAAGTGTGGTCTGTCCGCAGACACCCTTGACCTTGCCACTGTACTTGCGCAATAGAAAGTATAGGGTGGCACACAGACCAGCCAGAGAATTCCCTTGTCCTCTAGTGCACGGTTAAGTGTGTTGTTCCGCAGAGGCTCTTGTCTGTGTGCAGTAACAGGTCTCGAGTGACAAACAGGCAGACAGGCAAGCTAGCAAATTACCCAGTCCTTCCCGGGGCCTATGCCGGTGAAAGCCTCAAACTGCAGTTGCCATCCACCCTTTCGCTCTGGTGCTTTGTGCTGCGGGTGCTATTTGGTAGGGTTCACAGTGCTGCTGCCAAACGTTGGGTTCCTCCTGGTCCTCAGGCATCTCTGCTGGTGCTTTAGACTGCCCTTGCCGCCCACCTTTCATGTGTAATTTAGCACCCAATCATGTGTAAAGGTCAAGGTGAAGTAGAGCTTGACAAACGTGGGAGGAGGAAAGGCTAGACCAAGTCAAACCAGGAGCAGGTGGCCTAAAACAATGAAGTAGTATACAACATTAACCAGTAACTAGCCACAGTGCAACTACAGTTGTGAAACTGCAGCCAAACCTACAAAAGGGCCCGATATGATATGACCCTCAATCTACAATTCACCTCACCCTCTGCTCTCCACTAGTACTCATGTACCCTAGTGCTCCACAATCACTAACTGGAGTCACAGAAATCACTACCAAGGCTCACACACCGAGCTCTCCGATCATTAGTCTCCAGACCAGTCTCCATCTAACAGTCACCCCCCAACCAACAACCAGCAGACAGGAAGTGTAGCAGTCACGGTGCGATGGCGTAAGTTAGCGTTCTGAGGTAATAATGGAAAATGGTGTGCCGCTAAGTGGCAGGGCCCTTTTTTAGAAAAAGCACACATGATGTAGAGGTGTGCCTCTGACATTCTTCTAAATATAGTTTTTTTTTAAAATTCTGATCCCCTATTAAATCACAGTAGTGAATGAAGCCGTGAACAGAGCAGAGAGCTTGAACCAGATTTGTATAGGGCGGACAAACAGACGCCAGATTTGAGTATCAAGCCTTGCGATTGTGCTATCCTAGAAGGATGAGGATCGTGATTGTTATGCAATGTGTTATCATTGTTTGCATAGGAAAATAGGAATTTAGACGATTTGGAAGCACGTTCCGCACAGCAGTTCCCATTTATTGAGGTATATAAACTAATTCAAAAGAGAGGAGACCAGTTAGCAACTCAGCTTTGGGGACCTGAAGCCACAGGGAACAGTATTGTGATGGGCGAGTATGCAATGTACAACAGTCTTGTGTTTAGTATTCTGGGTAATTGGGTTGCCTAGGCTAGGCACATTTAAGGTGTCTAATGTGTGATTATACTTCAATAATCACAGAAGAAGTAAAAACTAGATTTAACTTTGAGGAATTAAGACCCTCTCTATATTTCATTCCACAGGTCACTCTTACAGATGAATTGACACTGGTGGCATTAAGAAGAACCAGGAAGTGGTGTTCATTTGATGATTAGCTATTTGTAGAATATGATGAAAATAATGTATAAGTAGAATTGTCAAATAGGAGTGTGTGGTTTTTACACATTGCTCCCCCCCTGAAGAATTTCCAGAAAATTGTTTTCAAATTGAACAAATGGAAAGAAACATGTTGGGTGATTGAGCAGAATTGGTATAGATTAATTGATTAGTATGTGTGTTAAGTGGTGTGAATTTAGTGTGAGATACACAGCTTTTTAAAACTCTGTGTGATTTGGCTTTGTGTTTTGAACCACCCTATTTACATTTATAATGGATTAACATTTATTATATATTTTTTAATTGAATTGTAGCCATGTATTTGTGTTTTGACTTTTAATGTATAATACTAATAAAAAGTGGTTGAAAGAATTTTTCTTGAGGAATGACATAGAACCATCGCAACCCTTGTATCTAGAGTTTAAATTGGAGTTGTTCCTGTGGTTGTTAAATATACCCCACCCCTCTCCTGTTGCCTCAGGCACCTAAAACGATCAAGCCGCACTGCCTAACGCAGCCGCTTCTCTTTTCCCTGATGGATATCTGTGTTTATATGAAAGAAAAGAAACATTTAGGAGTGTTCTCATACATGTGATACCTTACACTTAGTAATCTATCGTAGGGCTTGCCTCTATATTTGTAAATTATATGTAGAAATTTGCTGTATCATTTATGAGCATTCCCTACACTTTGTTGTACGTTATATTTGGTGGCAGTAGCAGTAGCAGTATTTGTCTCATTTAAATCTTACGTATCTTTATGGTCTTAACAAACATTATTTTTGCATTCATTCCTAATAAATAATATTTTTGTATAGATGAGTTAAGAATGTTTGTACACCGCTAATAACCTGCAAATCAGTATTTAGGATATTTCCCTTGCACTAAGCTGATAAAGAGAGATCAGAGATACATACTGTTAGATCTTAAACCTGTGATAGTGAGGACCAGTTCTCAAGGCTATCATAGATCAGGAAACAAAAGTGGAAGACCTTCAAAGAGTCTATAGATTGATAGACACCTACAGCGAGTGGGTGAAAATGTACCCATCCAATGAGGAAAATGTGAAGCAGCTGTGTCCAGAACTGTGTAGTGATTCCATGTGTAGACAAGCGTCATTAAGGCCAATTAGGACACAGCAAACAATAGATCTTTTGGGCTGAGATCCATCCACCTTGACCGTAGACGGTATCGTTGAGAAAAATAAATGTTTGCAATGGTCTACATAAAGCATTAATGATGTACAGTGCTTCTCAGCCTTCCATGTTGGGTCCATTGGTACAGTACCTATCCCATAAAACACACTGATCATTGCAGTAGTCATATCCCGCTAAAGGTATCGTAACACTATCCAATCCCCAGTTTGCATTTAATGCTCTTACTTAGCTATAAAAAGCCTGGAACCATACCACTCCACTAACTTCAGAGCTTCAATGCACTGATCACATCTGATTGGCACTGAAGGCACTTTGCAGACTATGGATCAAGGAGCTAAAGCAATTCCAGACACTCGACCCAGGCGGTAAGTTACCGCCTGGGTCGTACCTTTACCACCATGGCGTAAACTATGTTTACGCCATGGTGGTTGGCGGACTTACCGCCCCATTCCGAGGTTGGCGGGGCGGTAAGTCCCCAATCCCCATTTACCCTTCCCCATTCCCATTTTTGCCCCATAGGGCATAATGGGAGTGGAGAAGGCGTTAATTACGCCACCGTAAATTACGGTGGCGTAATTAACAACAAGGTCCCTTAGCGCCATGGATTTTAACACCTGCTAAAAGCAGGTGTTAAATCCTCCATGGCGCTAAGGGACCTCGGAATCAGGCGGTAAGGGTCGGCGCTGTTTACGCTGCCGTAAACCCCTTACCGCCTGGGTCATAATGAGGCCCTGTGTCTTGTATATTGGGCCTTTAATGCCACACTTCCTCCTACATTTCCAAATTCTTTCACTCATACTAGCCAGTCTATCACCTGTGAGCATCATCCACAAATCTTCTTGCCATTGGCTCAACAAAATATAATAATGATTTCACAGGTTTTTGCTTAAATAGTGTCACAGGCTGGATTTCTACTGCGTCTAAGTGCTGTCACAAAAGATGTAATTACCCACATTAATGGGTTCCATGTAATGGGCCATGGGACACAGAAAGATGAATTAATGAGTCAGCCCTGCTGGGATTCTTCCCTATGCCCTGCAGGCTGAACGAAGATGTCTGGGGCAAGCGCTCAACAGAATAAGCCACCTTTTCAGGTTATATAAACATTTCAGAGGCCAAATTCTACATGTCCCAGATACAACCCTCTGATCACCCTCGCACAACACCAAAGATAAAAAGGAGACATCCTAAAATGTTGCATAGATGTAAAGGTAAACCTTTCCCACTATGCCTTTAGCTCAAGTCCACCCAGAAATGATGTCAGCCTCATAATCATAGATTTCTTCTTGCCTGTCGGAAGTTCAAACCAACCCCACATGCTAGCAAACGTTTATCAGGCAAGTGGCCTAGTGGGTCTCATCATCTAACCCACCAACTCAAATGCACAACAAGCACCAGGTCCAACACACTGCACCTAGGGACTTGCGACAAGGTAGACACCTAATTGATTGTCGGAAAGGATTAGGGCAGCCTGCCTCTTGTGAATGTAAGGGTGTTGGTCATAAGGTTTGGGAGAGCATTCTGGCTCGAACGATTTACCCTGCTCCCAGGAACACAACCTGATAAACTTGTTTCTGCCCTCCACTCTAGTGTGTTTGTGTCATTCTTCGGGAAACCACTGTAGATGCAGAACGGGCAATGGACTGAATACCGTGGGCCTCATTGCAAAGTTTTCTTGATGATTAAACATACAGCAGACCCGTCAATCGACGTTGCTATACTATACATGTATGTTTTAGTTCAAACCTACACAAAATTAAAATGAGTACAAAGACTCAAGGGAACTGAGGGACTGTCTATTTACAATTCAGATCACAGGACAGTGAACCTCAGTAGGAGTCTCCCAGAGCACACAAAAAACCACAAAGAATGTTGCTTCCATCACAAAGGCAGAGATATAATACACAAAGAAGCAGACTAAAGACAAGAAAAGGCATTCTCACTACAGATGTACTAAGCAGGACCAACTAAGCACCTAATACGCATGAGGTTGATAAAATGAGTACCATTAAAAAGGGTAATACAAGTAACTGTTACCACAGGAATCCCATGTACATATTATTACATGGTGCACAGTCAATGTCTGACAGGAGATCCAGAAGCACCACCATTGTAGCTGGAATCCTTACTAATCACTGAACAAGCTACACATGTTATGTTATGTTATGTTATTTTGCACTTATATAGCGCCTTATATACCATTGGTATGGTCTGAAGGCGCTGGTAGGTTGAACGCCCTTGGGAACCGCAGTTCAGATCAGTAGAGAGAGTAGGGAGAGTCAAAAAGGTGCGTGTGAGCACCGGATATGTGTGCAGCTCGTGCGGCACTTGTGTAATAGCTGCTTCTTATCGGTAGGTGTGGTGGTTGAGAGATCAGGAGAATGTGTTAGTTCTGGCAGGATTTATCCGGAACGGATGTGGCTGCGTTAGGCCTGAGGAAAACGCCTGGCTGGGGGTGTGAGACCAGCAGTGTTTACATAGAATGATGTGGAGTAAGCGGCGGATGTTCGTATGAGAACAGTTATACCGAATGGTGTCATAGTATCACTGCGTTCTAGTTGAGTGGTAATGTAAAGGAGAGAGTAAGCGTGGTGGTGTGATATGATGGGTTATATGCTTTTTCAATGTGCAAACTTCTAAATGCAACTTTCCCAGAGAGGCTACTGGGCGAAACTTCTAAGTACAATTTTCCACACAGAGGCTATTGGGTACACTTCTAAATTCAATTTATCAGAGAGGCTATTTGGCACACTTCTAAATGTAACTCTCACAGAGGCTATTGGGTACACTTCTAAATGCAATTTTCGCAGAGCATCTACTGGGCACACTTCTAAATTTAAGTTTCCAGAGAGGCTATTGGGCAAACTTCTAAATGCAACTTTCCAGAGTGTCTATTGGATACACTTCTATAATCAACTTTCACAGATGCTATTGGTAGTACTTCTAAATACAACTTTCAAAGTGTGGCTATTGGGCATACTTCTAAATGCAGCTTTCACAGAGGTTATTGGGCCCATATCTAAATTCAATTTTCCACAGAGAGGCTATTGGGCGCACTATTAAAATCAATTTTCCAGCGAGGCTATTGGGAACATTTCTAAATTCAATTTACCAGAGGGGCTATTGGGCACACTTCTAAATGTAACTCTCACAGAGGTTATTGGGTAATTGGGTACACTTCTAAATTTCACAGAGGGGGTATTGGGCACCCTTCTAAGTGCAACTTTCACAGAGTGGTTATTGGGGACACTATTAAATTCACAGCGAGCTTATTGGGCATACTTCAAAATGCAACTTTCCAGAGTGTCTATTGGGCACATTTCTAAATGCAACTTTCCAGAGTGTCTATTGGGCACACTTCTTAATGCAGTTTCACAGAGTGAGTATTGGGCACACTTCTAAATGCAACTTTCACAGAGTGGCTATTGGGCACACTTCTAAATGCAACTTTCACAGAGGATCTTGGGCATACTTCTAAATTCCATTTACCAGAGAGGCTATTGGGCACATTTCTAAAATTCAAGGAGAGGCTATAGGGCACACTTTCTAAATGCAACTTTCACATGCTAACATTCACAATTCCATCTAGATGCGGCGCAAGCCAATATTCACAATTCCATCTAGGAGTGGACATGCTAACTTTCACAATTCCATCTAGGTGCGGACATGCTAACTTTCACAATTCCATCTAAGAGTGGACATGCTAACTTTCACAATTCCATCTAAGAGTGGACATGCTAACATTTCTCAATTCCATCTAGGTGCGGACATGCTAACATTCACAATTCCATCTAAGAGTGGACATGCTAACTTTCACAATTCCATCTAGGTGCGGACATGCTAACTTTCACACTTCCATCTAAGAGTGGACATGCTAATATTTCACAATTCCATCTAGGTGCGGACATGCTAACTTTCACACTTCCATCTAAGAGTGGACATGCTAATATTTCACAATTCCATCTAAGAGTGGACATGCTAACATTCACAATTCCATCTAAGAGTGGACATGCTAATATTTCACAATTCCATCTAAGAGTGGACATGCTAACATTCACAATTCCAACTAGGTGCGGACATGCTAATATTTCACAATTCCATCTAAGAGTGGACATGCTAACATTCACAATTCCAACTAGGTGCGGACATGCTAATATTATGGCAGTCTATGTTATTTGGGGGTAAGATAGAGTGGCATGGGCTTTCTGGAGTGGAGTGATTGCTCTACTCCCTACCCATCCCACACTCACGGTTTTGGTGGTGTCTGTTAGCTGCTGGCTTCCTTGGCGTCCCCTGCGGACACCTGCAGACACATCTTGGAGCCGCCAATAATGGAGCCGCCCTTGGCCTTGGGGCCCTTCGCCGCTGGGGGCTGCCGGGCAGAGGGCTGCCCTGGGAGGAGCAGTGATGAAGGGTGGGATGGGCGGGTTGGGAGGCAGGAGGGGTGGGACCAGGAAGGGGTGGGAGGCGGGTGGGCGGGTGAGGGAGAACCAGGAAGGGGAGGCCGGGAGACACGGGGCAACGCGGGGCCTGGGCACACGATATTTTAGTAATTACAAGGGAAAGGAGCGCGGATGGGTAGGCACACTCACCTGCTCCTTGGGTGAAATCAGGGCAGGGGGCAGGGGGCGGGAACGTGTACCAGGAAGAGGAGCGGGGAAGAGAAGCACTGCACACGGGGCCTGGGGGGGATACATTTGGACAAGGTGGCCTAAAATGGGTCGCGGGACAATGGGGGTCTTACCTTGGGCGCGAATGGGAAATTCGGAGGCGGCAGGGGAAGCGGGTCGCCAGTATCCTTGCGAGGGAGGGATAGCCAATCAGGGCAGGGGGCGGGAACGTGTACCAGGAAGAGGAGCGGGGAAGAGAAACGCTGCACACGGGGCCTGGGGGGATACATTTGGACAAGGGTGGCCCAAAATGGGTCGCGGGACAATGGGGGTCTTACCTTGGGCGCGAATGGGAAATGCGGAGGCGGCAGGGGAAGCGGGTCGCCAGTATCCTTGCGAGGGAGGGATAGCCAATCAGGGCAGGGGGCGGGAACGTGTACCAGGAAGAGGAGCGGGGAAGAGAAACGCTGCACACGGGGCCTGGGGGGATACATTTGGACAAGGGTGGCCCAAAATGGGTCGCGGGACAATGGGGGTCTTACCTTGGGCAGAGATGGGAAATGAGGAGGCGGCAGGGAAAGCGGGTCGCCAGTATCCTTGCGAGGGAGGGATAGCCAATCAGGGCGGGGGGCGGGAACGTGTACCAGGAAGAGGAGCGGGGAAGAGAAGCGCTGCACACGGGGCCTGGGGGGGATACATTTGGACAAGGGTGGCCCAAAATGGGTCGCGGGACAATGGGGGTCTTACCTTGGGCAGAGATGGGAAATGAGGAGGCGGCAGGGGGAGCGGGTCGCCAGTATCCTTGCGAGGGAGGGATAGCCAATCAGGGCAGGGGGCGGGAACGTGTACCAGGAAGAGGAGCGGGGAAGAGAAGCGCTGCACACGGGGCCTGGGGGGGATACATTTGGACAAGGTGGCTTAAAATGGATCGCGGGACAAAGGGGGTCTTACCTTGGGCGCGAATGTTAAAGATACCGCCAGGTTATTTATTTAATATTTATTCCCCGGTTGGGTCTTTTTGCCAGGACTCAGTTTTAAAATGGCATTTGTGTTCGCCTCTGTAACTCCAACCCAAGTCGAGCCCTTTGTTCCACTTTTTGGTGGGCTTCTGCAAAGAAGCCACCAAAAGTGGTGCCACTCTGTCTGGGTCTACAGGATGAGTGGGAGGGGCGTTTAGGCACCCTGGACTGAGTTGCCTCGGCAACTCAAGTCGCACTCTTGTGTGATTGGCCCAGTGGTGAGCCACCCGGCTCACCACTTAGCATGTTTGAGTGACAGCTAGGACTGATGAATGGGGGTTTTCTGCATAAAAGCAAGACTTTGGGGACTGGAACTTCAGAAGTCGCCACAGGACCAAAGAATCCGAAGAGGGAGAGGGAGAAGCTGAGCTGACCTGCAACAACGACACCACCGGTGGAGCCCTGCTGAACCGTCTCACCACTTCCCAACGACAGAGAAGATCTTCATCCCGGAGAGTCTTGTTCCTCTGAACTGGTGGGGATAACCAGTTTGCCCTCTTTCTCCTTCCTGGATCACCTCGTGGTCGAATCGCCTATGACTTTCTTGCTCCTCAGTAGACACTGCCTTTTCTGACTGCTGAACCGTCTCACCACTTTCCAACGACAGAGAAGATCTTCATCCCGGAGAGTCTTCTTCCTCTGAACTGGTGGGGATAACCAGTTTGCCCTCTTTCTCCTTCCTGGATCGCCTCGTGGTCGAATCGCCGGTGCCAAGCACCCCGGCGGCCGGATAGCCACGCTTCACCACTACCGCGAATAAAAGGGTAGTACCTTTTAACCAGGAAACTACGCGGCTGGTTTCTTCCCTGGCAGTGCAACGACCTCCAGCTTTCCTCCACGCCGTGATCTTCTCTTCCCCTGGACGAAGCACCGACTTGCACCCGCTGCCAGGAACAACTGCCCCCGCTGGAGCTTTCTCACCATTTCAGGTACTGTGTCCCGCCTGGTCTCCCTTGCAACAGACTGTTCAAGGTGTCCCGTAAATCCTTGACATTCTATCCTGGGGTGACTTGGGACCTACTAACTAACTTTTTCTGAACTGATCCAACCCTTTTCGAACTACCTGCAACGACTCTTTAAAGTACTATTCAACTGTGCGATCTTGGACACATTCCGCCTTGCTCTCTCCAAGAGTGGGCCTGGCCTATGACTTTCTTGCTCCTCAGTAGACTCTGCCTTTTCTGACTTGCTCTGGTTCTCAAAGTGTTGGTATTGTGTATTTTCCTAATTCTGCCTTTTTCCTTCCCTTTTTAACTAACTTATTGGAGTGCCATCTTAGGTTAAGCGCTCACCTCTGTCTGTAAATGAGTGGTGTTTTAACTAAGACTTGTTCAATAAGTAATCAGGGATGTATCTATATTATAAGTGACTGTTTGAACTTGCTTGCCATATTAGTGTTAGTGTATTTTACAAAGTGTGTTTTTAAATAAATAATTATATACTTTTATACCCAAGCTCTGGTCAGTGTTTGCTTGTGCTACTGTATTTTAGTACCTATCTTGTATACTCTATATACTGTCTACCTCTTCTTGAGAGAAGTCTGGCTGCTCAGCCACAGCTACCAGGTAAATCTGGGTGGTACAGACTGCTACCAATTGGGTTTACTGCCAACACCTGTAGTCTTAAGCCTTTTGCAGTGGTCCTTAAGGGAACTGCACAGGTTTCTACCTAACACAGAGGAGAACAGTGCACCTACCTTAGGCCTGGTTTTCTGCTTAACGAATGCTTTGGGTCCTCTGGGGGCGACTCCCTGATTGAAAAATAAGAAAAGGAAGACAAAAGTACTTCTCTGGGGAAGAGCGCGTGGAGGCCGAGGCCTAACTCAGGAGCACTGATGAAAGCGGTCCGTTCCCGGCGACTTGGAAACGAGGACTGGGGAGTGGCTTCGGTGGGTGGAGTCAGGGGAGCGCATGCTCCCAGAGCCACGCCCCCATGGGCATCTAAATTTAAAGGGGAAGATGATTTTTTCTGGTGAAAAAGGTTCCATCTACAAGAGGTTATGAAGGAGGATGACATTTCCACGATGGGGAACAAAAAATATAGTAGACTTAATGCTAATAAACCAACTTTATGCTTGTGGCAGGCTCTTTTTTACAAGTAATGTAATTCCTCAAGAATAACCTAGACTAATATTCCAGCCTCCCCACCCCCAAATGTACAAAACAATATCACAGAGCATAGTGGCACGAATGACCACAAGAAATAAAGCAAGATGATAATTACCACTGAACGGCAAAGCTGTTCGCCAACAACGCACAAAAGCTCACATTGTTTCTTCATAATGAAATAGTGCTCCTTTGTCACAGCTTCACCGGCAGCCACTTTTGGTATGGAAAAATCATGCCTAACAGTATTACTCCAACCAGGGAGCGCCACCTCCATACTGTACCTCTCCCAGGTAAACTTAACTGCTGCTGCATGTTCTCATGAGCACTAGCCATAACATTCATAATAATAATACATTATCACTTTTTAATACTGTAAACCCTCACAAAATAGGTGTTACTATTCAAATGAAAAGGTACTCAATTTATCAACTTCAGAAGGCTGAAGTGCTGAGAGCCCTGCATGAGTACCTGCTACCTGCAGCATTTCTCCAAACAAAAAATGAAATTACGTTACAGCACTCAAGTGCCTGATAACTTCATACAAGTCGTGACTGTACTCACCTAACTCTTTTGTGAGCTCCTTTAATAGCTGATTTAATTCAAAAGCATTCATCATTTCATCCTTTAAAAATAAGAAAATGTCAGTAAGGTGAAAAAACAAAGTACAGTTTTACCATGGGTTTCAAAATGAGTATACCATGTGTCCCAATGCGATTGCAAGCTTGAGCATAAGTGTGACTGTTCTCAATGAAAAACACCTGCCTCCCTCTGGGGACCTCCAGTGAGATATGCAAAGTGGCAGGTGCCTCAACAAGCCAGCAGATAATGGGCCCACAGACGGTATGGGGATGATCCCTTGGTCAGCCACACTTAGTCCTCATCTCAGGGATGGGGGCAGTCTCATGGCACCCACTAGGGAGGGACTTTTTCAGGGGCACCTCCCTACACATGTGAAGCAGAAACCACATGGGATCAGAAATGCCAGGCTGTCCCCAAACCCCAACACAGAGGTTTTGCGTCCACCTAAGCTGCCAATTCTGTAGTTACCGTAGCTGCTCCTGCTCCTTTAAGGGAATCTAGGAGTGGCAGTATTGCAGAGCCAGCAGCACCTGCCTGCTCAGTTCTGAAGAGGGAGACTCAAGTGTGGCCCTCGTGACCCCCACCCGACTTGCAGCCCGAAGACAGAGAAATGAGAGATGAGTATCACTCCAGGGCCCTTCATCGCCATCATTGATCTATCGCAGATGTGAGAAACGTTACACTCTCAGACAGCCATTCAAACCGTACCCGACATGGAAGAGATGCAGTGGTCATCAATCGTGCAAGTTGACTGACTACAGACTCGACAGAGCTGATGACGTCATCACAGTCATCACTGACATGACATAGATGCATTAGACATGAAGCATATAGGCATCTATGCATGAAGCTACATGAACACTTTATTGCTGATAGACACAAAACAAATGCTTATGACCCATAATAGTTCGCGGACCGACACACTTACACAAGTAAATCTTTAGCTATGCAAAGAAAAGCAAGATGCCAAGAATACGTACAACTAGCTTGCTCATGCTTAAATTGCGACTAAAATAAACGCCCATAAGAACCAAGATGGAAGCCATAGGTGCAATGAAGTGAATGGGCAAAGCAAGTGAACTTCAGAATGCAGAAAGGGCAGACAGACAGACAGAGCTTCCAGTGCAGACACTGTGCACAGCCTCACCAAGGACAGGCAGAGATGGAAAGTTTCCAGTTTACCAAGACAATAAAGCACCGGGGAGAATATAAGGTAGAACCCTCATAATTACAGACAGGACAGTTCCATTTCGTGGTCCCTACACATGTGATGTGAAGGAGTAGGACAGAGCCTATTAATTTGAGGTATATGGGAGAAGAGCTGTTCCCATCAAACCAGAAGCAGAAAGATACAAATACTATACAGGTTCAAAGCTGAATGTTCTGTCTCAGGGCTTAGGCAATCAGAGATGGCAACTTGCTGGGAACACACAGCCCCTTCATGATCGTTCCCATTGTCTTGAACAGTTTAGCTCAGCCTGGTAGCTGTGCAGGGTCCCAAGACTGGGGAGACCTGTTCTGTCCAATCCTTAGCTACCGTCCACATTAAGCATATTATGTTGCAGTGGCCAATAACTTTCCTGCTAACCTGTAACTTTGTATTTGTTACATTTAGAGGTGGTTCTAGGAGGAGCCACCTTATATATGGCTATCCAATGGTTATACTAACCCCTAAGCTTTACATGTATGGTTTTCCCGAACTAACCAATTCCCTTCCCCGATATATTTTTTTTAATGCAACCTGTTTTTGTGGCATCATTAAGAGTTAAAACGGTGTAACACACGTTTGGAGGACGAGAACCTTTGTAAAATGCTATGCTGCTCCGTTGAGATCCCTGTCATTTTGATTGATATTAAGACAGTAAACTTTGCCCTATGGTTTGAGTCTCCGTGTTGCAGCAAGGTTTGTTGGGGACCAAGTAGCCTCTTGCGGGTAATTGGAGTAACTGCCAAGAGTGCCCCTGCCACAGTGGTAGCAGAGGGATGGTTGCTAAGACATTTCGGCACTTAAACCGCCTTGTCCCGCTGCATGCTTGAAGGGCTGTGCAGCGACCAGCGAGGAATGGACCACAAAGCCACATGTGGGAATCATTGAAGAGGTAATCAGGGGCCACCTTGGAGAAATTCCTGTACGCTCCCCATGGGAGGTCAAGCAGAGCGGACGGCAGAGTGGCAGATTCTGGGAGAGTCGGTGTCCAAGGGGTTTCAGCGGATCATGGAGTGAGAGTATAGACTTAACTATACGGCAAATATTGGGAGAGGAAAGTTTTGTTTAGTGTTGTTTTTTGTGTTTTGCTTGTGATGGTTACATGTTGTTAGGCTGTCAGCTTAGGTGGTCAGCTTAGTCTATGGATGAAAAATATAAAAAATACTATAAAAAGGTTACCTGTGATCTGGGCGTTGGCTTGTTTTATGGATCGAAAATATTAAAAAACTGATGAAAAGGATACCTATGCTCTAGGCAGGATAACCTAGATCATGGAAGATATTATGCATGGTTCCCTGTGTTTAGGTATTGGCAAGAAGTGCTAACTTAGGTTACGGAAGGTTATTTCTTAATTTATCTATTTGAGATGTATTCCTATATCTGGCGGTGTAGAACAAGGAACACGTGATTTTTGGATACCCTGTATCTCGGTGAGTCAGGAAGAGAGCCGTGTGTTATGTTTTGTTTGTTCTTGTGTTTTGTGATTTGAAAAGTGGGAGTATATTTTGAAGAATTTGGGTTCTCTCTAGAGGGTTTGTGACGCCACATGTGAGGTTGTTCAATAGGACTTGAGGTGTTTAGAAGGTCATGGATTTCATTTGTTGAACTGTTGCTAAATTGGTGAAAAGTGTTTGGGCTGAGCTCGAAGAGCATATGAGGGAAGTTACGGTTTGGCCTTAAGGTCGGAAAACGCAGTGTGGGCAGTGTGAGGCGCACGCTCTTGTTGATGGTGGTGAGCCAGAGAGGCTGTTAGAATTTGTATGGTTTTTGAGAGTTTTATCAAAAAGTGATGTTGATTATGTGAAATGTAAGTATTGACGATTGAAAAGTAACATGTCACAATGAGGGATACACCCATTCAAGTATAGTGAGGAATGGACTTGTGACAGAGAAGGCAAAATGACAAAGTCATGGCACAAAGATGACAGCTTTTCCAAATATGTGCAGCAACACATGACCACGTATCTACATGCCGCCTATAAGGGGACGAAATTAAGTAACTGTTGGCTGTATTAGAGCTATGGAAAATGTTTCAGGACGAGGTAGGGGACCCGTCCCAGAAGCAATGGATGCCGAGCAAACGCAATACGAGAGCAGAAGAACAGACGCCGCCTCCTCCTCCTTCTCAAACTGCAGACACAGACCCAACACCTTAAAGCCAGGGATTTTACCCCTTAAGGGAATTGAAAGCTGCGGCAGGATACACCAACCCCATTTTTTCACCACCGCGTATAACAGCAAGGACACATTTAGTGGTGCGAAGCAGGCAAATAAAAAAGCAGAAGTTATTAATGGCGAACATAAGGAAAGCAGCGACTTGCAAGCGAAACTGAGAAGGGACAAACAGGTCCTGGTGGGGATCATGAGACGACAGTTCAGACAAATAAATGGGTAGGCAGACAGATATTGCTTAAACTGGACGGGAAGACAACAAACAAGAGAGGACATAGGAAGCTACGACTCGTAAAGATATAGGAAAGAAGATAAAGAGTGGGCAGAGGTAATGGCGGAAGTGCAGGGATTAGAAAGAGAAGAGAAGGAGGAATATAACAGGTTGAGAAGGGAATGAGAATGTACAGAAGAGAGGGAAAGGGAAAAGAGAAGAAAAGGCAAAGGCAGTTAGAGGAAATGGCGATGATAAAGGCTGAGGAAGAGAAGGAGAGACAGTTGCAACTGAAGAGGACAAAGAGAAGGTTGGAGGTCGAGCGACTCCTTAAGGAGTGCCGATGCAGAGGAGGATAGGAGACGTGAGCGGGAGGGAGATTAAAGTAAAGAGACCTATTCCAAGAAAGCAGCGGACATTATGACAGAATTGACACATTTGAATGATGATGAGGGAGAGGGGACACGGAGAAGGATAGGGGAACTTTATAGGAGCAGGAGAAGTAGTGCAGCTGCCCCGAAGACAAGAAGGAGTACAGCAGGGTCTCCATTGATGGGGGAACGCGATTTTGTGGACAAAGCAAATGGAAAACGGCGAGGTAAGGTGATGTCGAGAAGGCTTAGGTTTGAGGAGGACAGTGACGACAGTATTGGGACCTTGGGGTCAGACTAAGAGCGACAGGAAAGTGACGATGACAAGATGCGGCCTCGCTGATACTCCAGTGAAATAAGCCCTGACAGAGATATATTGTGAGGAGAAGGGGAAAACATGGGAAGAGACGAGGGAGAACCTGAGGGATGACTGGAGCTTCCTAGGGACAGTGGGAGAGCCAAAGGGGATCAGAGGGGCCGCTTGCGACCCCCATGGTTCCAACCTGGAATGCCCCTCCAGGCTTCCGCTGGGCTGGCGGTGCTCCACTCAGACTCAGAGTGTCCCCCATGAAGTAAGCAATGTAAAAAAAAAAAAAACAAATGCAAAAAAAAAAAAGAACGACGGGCTCCCGCGCCATTCAAAGAATGGCTTCTTGGCGGGGGCCCCCCTTAGTGCCGACGCTCTCATTGGGCACGGCGGTATGTTAGAATCAAGGGGGGAGGGGGCCACGCAGGTCACCGCCCAGAAGGGGGGTGGGTGACCACACCGGCGAGCGACGCAAGGAAACGCGACCCAGCCGGAGACCCTATAAAAAAGGGGCCTGCACATGAATGCAGCCTCATTCTCCGCCGACTCGGGGAACTCACTGCCGCCGGTTGCCGGTAGTGAGTCGCGGCGGTGGCACTGGTCGCAGTGATGGGTTTCGGACAGACAAGCCCAGCGGATGTTACATGGTGTTCCCGTTAGAAAGTACTGGCGGATACCACAAGGGGAACTGCACAGCCATAAATTTAGTATGAACGGCACCCAGGAGTATTAGACTCAGGGGAGGCCCATGTTAAAGGGGAGGGTTAGGGGGCTTGGAATACCTTCCAACTCCAAAAGTGGGTGGCGGAAATGAGAAGTGCAACGTTGGAAACAAAAAATTGGAGAGCAACAATGAAGTCAGCAAGGGGGGGTGGAATGAAAGATTGTACAGTAAACGGGGCTCTGGCAAGTAGGTTGGAAACTGGGGGGAAGGGGGTTCATGTGGGATTAGGGGTTGGTGAGGGGGTGGTAAGAGAAGTGGGGCATTTGCAATTGTCAGCTCTAGGAGAGTCCAAGAAACACTTGGGAGGGGGGGTCCCTGGAATGCAGTGGGTAGGGGCCAAGAGGAGCAGGGGGGATAGTTGGGGAGGACCCCACTTGAGCGCAAGACAGGGGAAGAGGATGGGGATATTAAAGCTGTTGGGCTGCTCGGGGGTGAAGGGAGCTCTGGAGGACAGGAGGGTGCGAAGGGG
The DNA here is from genome assembly GCF_040938575.1 of Ambystoma mexicanum. Lineage (NCBI taxonomy): Eukaryota > Metazoa > Chordata > Amphibia > Caudata > Ambystomatidae > Ambystoma > Ambystoma mexicanum. Next base: position 543,993,723 of record NC_090923.1, on the reverse strand, counting down.
AGGGAGGGGCCGGAAAGGGATGGGACAACCCTCGGTGGAATGGGGGGGATCCCGGTCATGATGGGCTAAGGGGAAGATCTTTTGGGGGAGAGAAATAATTTGGCTAGGGATAGAGAGCCTACTAGGGGAAAGGGGACGAGGGAATCCAGGGGTAAAGGGAAACAAGAGGGGGGCGAAAGGAGACCTAATTGCATCCTTAAAGAAAGGAGCCCAAAGCGGGCAATGGAGAATGAAACGAAAGTAAGACATGAAAAGAAAATTGCACTTAAATAGAGATGGGGAAAGAAAATGAAAAAGAAAAAATTGCAAAAGAAAGAAATGGCCAAAGGGTAGGGAGGGACGGGGCACCTGCGATGGGTCCCCCAGGGACCCGTAGGGGTGGGGGGGGGACAAGTTGCATTGCTCTCAGCGCAGAATCCGGAGTATAAAACGGAACACCTGTAAGCTAACTCCTGACTTTATGTATGTAATAAAGTTTGCTGTGGCAATTTTTGTCCCACTCAGACAACTGGTCTTGCCTCTCATTGGGGCGGCTGTGGGGGGGGGGGGGGTTGGGCTCCAAGAGTGGAGGGTAGCGGTTAATGAAGGGGGCAAGCAACTGGGGTGAGTGTGTGAGCAGCGGATGGAGTCGTGCCCCCACTGAGAGTGTCGGCGCTACGACGGGCTTCCGCGCCATTCAAAGAATGGCTTCTTGGCGGGGGCCCCCCTTAGTGCCGACGCTCTCATTGGGCACGGCGGTATGTTAGAATCAAGGGGGGAGGGGGCCACGCAGGTCACCGCCCAGAAGGGGGGTGGGTGACCTCATTGGCGAGCGACGCAAGGAAACGCGCCCCAGCCGGAGACCCTATAAAAAAGGGGCCTGCACATGAATGCAGCCTCATTCTCCGCCGACTCCTGCTGTTGTTGACCACCCACCTGCCCTTTTATTGTGTGTTACTTATTGTCCTGTTTTTTCTTGCAGACAAGCCCAGCGGATGTTACATGGTGTTCCCGTTAGAAAGTACTGGCGGATACCACAAGGGGAACTGCACAGCCATAAATTTAGTATGAACGGCGCCCAGGAGTATTAGACTCAGGGGAGGCCCATGTTAAAGGGGAGGGTTAGGGGGCTTGGAAGACCTTCCAACTCCAAAAGTGGGTGGGGGAAATGGGAAGTGCAACGTTGGAAACAAAAAATTGGAGAGCAACAATGAAGTCAGCATGGGGGGGGTGGAATGAAAGATTGTACAGTAAACGGGGCTCTGGCAAGTAGGTTGGAAACTGGGGGGGAGGGGGTTCATGTGGGATTAGGGGTTGGTGAGGGGGGTGGTAAGAGAAGTGGGGCATTTGTAATTGTCAGCTCTAGGAGAGTCCAGGAAACACTTGGGAGGGGGAGTCCCTGGAATGCAGTGGGTAGGGGCCAAGAGGAGCAGGGGGGATAGTTGGGGAGGACCCCACTTGAGCGCAAGACAGGGGAATAGGATGGGGATATTAAAGCTGTTGGGCTGCTCGGGGGTGAAGGGAGCTCTGGTGGGGGCTCTTGAGGACAGGAGGGTGCGAAGGGGAGGGAGGGGCCGGAAGGGATGGGACAACCCCCGGTGGAATGGGGGGGATGGGGGAAGATCTTTTGGGGGAGAGAAATAATTTGGCTAGGGATAGAGAGCCTACTAGGGGAAAGGGGATGAGGGAATCCAGGGGTAAAGGGAAACAAGAGGGGGGGAAAAGGAGACCTAATTGCATCCTCAAAGAAAGGAGCCCAAAGCAGGCAATGGAGAATGAAACGAAAGTAATACATGAAAAGAAAATTGCACTTAAATAGAGATGGGGAAAGAAAATGAAAAAGAAAAAATTGCAAAAGAAAGAAATGGCCAAAGGGCAGAGAGGGACTGCTAGGGAGGGACGGGGCGCCCGTAGGGGCGGGGGGGACAAGTTGCATTGCTCTCAGCGCAGAATCCTGAGTATAAAACGGAACACCTGTAAGCTAACTCCTGACTTTATGTATGTAATAAAGTTTGCTGTGGCAATTTTTGTCCCACTCAGACAACTGGTCTTGCCTCTCATTGGGGCGGCTGTGGGGGGGGGGGTTGGGCTCCAAGAGTGGAGGGTAGCGGTTAATGAAGGGGGCAAGCAACTGGGGTGAGTGTGTGAGCAGCGGATGGAGTCGTGCCCCCACTGAGGGTGTCGGCGCTAAGAACAATGTGTGCTTGTGTACTGTGCGAGCAGCAAGTGTGCCGACAGAGCCCTTCCTCCCTTGCTGCCTGCCTGGGGTGATCCTGTCTGTTTGGCAAGGGTATAATCATCCCAGGCCAGGCGCTACAGGTCTGCAGCAGCGTTTGGTTTAGCATCGGGGTGGTGAAAATGGAGCCGACATGGGCGGGCAGGCAGGCACGCAGGGCACATTCAGCATCGGATTTTCCATTGGGAATTCGGCCATTTGCCGAAATCAATTTAGACCTACTAGGGCCGATTATTACAGCCTATTGTATGGGCCGATTTTGCCCTTTCTTCCAGCATATTAAACCTTTACTTTCTGTTAATGTCTTCCTGAGATGAACCTACACTTGCGTGTGTCAGCTCAGCAAGAAAGAAACACGGTTCCAAAATATGAGGTTGAGCTAAGGTTTGATGACTGTACATTCTATGTCAAGACACAGAGGCTCGGATTATGCTTTTCTCACAACTTTACTTCCCGAGCAACCATCAAAACACCAATAATATAGCAGTAAATAAAAAAGCAAAAAAATACGAGTCCCACTTAAATCTTTGGTAGTCCATAATAATATTGGTCCATATAAACACGTGATCTAACTAGACCAATCACCAGCCATACAGTCCCATAAACGCTGGAACCATCTTCATCCTTCCTCTTTCTTTGCTACTCGAGCAGCGAGATAAGTATATGTTTATTTCTGCTTCAGAATGGGCGCATGGTATTTGTTTACTTAGCCGCGCCCGCATTGATTTAGATAGATTTGCGCAAGTGCTGTGCAGGGATTGCGTGACGGAGCATATCCGCATAATCAGGGGATATTTTTGGTCTCCTGGCTCCGTGCTGGCGACCGCAATATCAGAGACCGGCTGCCAGTGGGCACAATGATCATAGAGTGTGATTGAGGCGCAACACATGTTTTCAGTTACAGCACTCCAGATCACACTTCTGTGACTGTCGCGGAACGCCGGCAGCTGGTGACAGCGATCGGATCATCAGAATTATTATCGGTGGTGCTCGAGAAAACAAGCAAATTATATATCATACGAAATCGGAGCGAATTGAGACGTGCACTGTGAACACAGTGAACGCACAGCACCCCTGCTGCCCATTAGAGCTTCGGCAGCTCACTGCAAGTGATGGGCACAGTCCCCAGTAAAACCTTTTGGCTGGAATACCAGCTGCTAATCTCACTGCATCTTTAAATAGTCTGTGGAGACACAGATATTAATAAGCTGACGGGAACAGGACCATGACCCCTGCAACTATTCTTTATTACAGACCCTCCCATAAAGCCAATGACCATGAGTAGCTCCAGTGATTAGGGGAAGGCACAGATAAACCAAAAGAGAATCCAACCCAAAATGGGGCAGGTGTTGCAGAAGGCTTTAGGAGCCACTTTGGGGCATAGATCCCAACAGATATCGCTGATGGAGGATTGACTGAAATTCTCCCAAGGTAAGGAAGAGCTCAGGCGAATAAGAGAACATGGGAGAGAGAAAGGGGGTAGAAAGTTAGCCCGCAGGGCACACAGAGCCTAGACCACCCTCCCGGGCATGCCACAGAAAAAGAAGAGTGGCAAGAAAAAGACAGTGAGACCCAAAGTAAGAGCAAGCAGGTGGCAAGAGAGATCATCCAGCAGCTCGGGTGAGCAAGGGGATGATGATTGGCAAGATGATTACACAGAGGATGAGGTGGTATCAATATCATCCTCAAGCAAATCGCACAAGAAAGCTTCAAAGAAAATAAAGGTCGCTTAGGGGGACGAGGTAGAGGGTGACGATTTTGACCCAGAGGCCCTCGTTCATCAGAACGGAAGTGGCTGAAGAAAAATGCGGCATACCTCAAAAAATGCCTTATGGCAGCACTAGCAAAGGAAGTCAGAAATAGACAAAGGGCAGAGTGCCCTAGACCTCACTAGACCTCACTTCCCTGAAGGGATCGCAGACACCCCAGAGATCAAGGATAAAATGGTCACATTTATGGGCAAGTAAGTAAGGAAAGGTCTTGATAGGTCCTAGCGTTCTTGCCAGGAAAAGATGTTCAACATTGTGGGGCCACTCACAAAGATCCTACAGATGGTAGAGGAAGCATGTGAGAAGAAAGAGGCTGTAGATCCAGTGGTCTTAACCAGATGGGCGCAGAGAGCCATCTGCATGTTGGGGAATGCCAACAGGGCAATCAAAGCTGAAAGGAGGAGGTTGCTTTTAGTAAAAATAGACCCGAAGCTTAGCGAGCTGGCAACCTCAGAAACGGCCGCAAAAGGAAAGCTATTTGAGGACCCATTCATAAAAGGAATTGACAACTCTTATGCTGCCCTGTACAAGGCTAAAGCCTCCCTGAAAAGGGTTTTTGGCAGGCAGGTTTTCTGGCTGGCTGGCAGAGGCAGGAGCCGCTCTGGCAGCCGATATTCATACGCCAGGAAACCGAACACCTTTTCCCCTCCCGAAGTAGAGGAAGGGGTAGAGGCAGGCAACAGGGGGAGCGCTAACAAGTTAAAGCAGGTGAGAGCGAGCAAGTCAACCCACGCAATATACGCAGGGAATCCCGCAGTGGGTGGGAGGGGTACAAAAAAAATAAATAATATATCCTGGCAGACAATATCCAAAGATGCCTGGGTTTTGGACATAGTCCAAGGGTTTCACATAGATTTTTACACGATACCAAGACAGGGAGCACTTCCAAATCAACTAGCAAGTGTAGAAGATTAACAGTTACTAGAAACAGAATTAAGAAGTTTAGAGCAAAAGGCAGCCACTGTACAGGTGACAGCCACCTCGGCAAGCTTTATAAGCACTGACCTCAAAGACGCATACTGGACGGTCCCCATTGCAGCAGAACATCAGAGATATCTGAGGTTCCTCTGGGGGACAAGACATGGCCATTCTCTTGCTACCATTCGGCTTGGCGACAGAACCATGGTGCTTCACCAAGCTGATGAAACCCGTAGTGACACACTTGAGAGAACAGGGCATACGACAAATAATATATTTGGACGACATATGCATAATGCATAATGTGTCATAATGTATCAGAGCAAAAATGTACTCAAGGTTCAAGTGAACACCACAATAGAATTACTACAACAACTAGGTTTTATAATTAACTCGACCCAGGGATCACAGTCTACCACTGTCCAAAGTGAACGAGATACAGATACAGATCCAGATCAGGAGGACCCTGGGGAAAGAAAGGATGTCGTTGAGGGAGATTACCAGACTGGTGGGGTGTCTAGCTTCATCAATGCAGGGCATCTTGCCAGGTTCATTATACTACAGGGCCTTGCAGAGGCTAAAGATTCAGCACCTCGGCCGGGGCATATCCTACGACAAAAGCGTCCCAATTTCTCAGGAAGCAAAGGCAGAGCTGGAGTGGTGGCTTCAACACATGGACGCTTTGAACGTTGAGAGCTATATTTGTCCCATCCCCGACCAGGTAATAGAATCAGACATCAGCAGATGGGTTAGGGAGCATGCTGCAGGGATCTATCAACGGGGAGGCTGGAGGTTGGAACAGGAGGCGAGTCTGTACATAAACTGTCTGGAATTACTAGCAGGCTCATTTGCGGTGAGATGCTGGACCCAGGAGAGAGCACAATGCTGCATGCTTCTCAAGATGGACAATGTGTCTGAAGTCAGATATATCAACAAACTGGGGAGCATGTCACCAAAGGTATTGGAGACAGCAGAATATCTTCCACGTCAATAGAACAAAGTAGCCTCGTGGAACTCCAGATTCCTCAGGGATGCCAGCGATTGGAAGCTGGACAGGAAGTGTGTCTGGCGCTATTGGCACAATGGGTACCGTGCCAGATCACCTGTTTGCATTGAGGCTGAATTATCAGTTAACTTGGTTTTTCAGTTGGAGAACGGATCTGGAAGCGGAAGTGACAGACGCTTTCCTCCAATCATGGGGTCCGGACATGGTTTACGCGTTCCCACCGTTCTTAATGATTGCGAGGATGTTGGCCAAGGTGAGGAGGCAGAAGGCCTCTCTGATTTTTATCACTCCAGATTAGAATGGTCAGGCTTGAATCCCCAGTCTTCTGGAGCTGGCTCATGACAACCCGATAGCCTTGGCGGAGTTCATGGGTCGGGATCCGAGAGGAAACAGCCACCCACTTGTGCCGATTTCTTGGGCAATTTCAGGGGATCTTGGGCTAGACCAGGGTCATCGGGCTAAGCTGAGTGCATTATTGAAGAATCCTGAGCCCCAGGGACACAAAGAGCATACATATCGGCGTGGGCGAAATGGTACGGTATGGAAAGGAAATTGCTGCCCGATAGAGCGGATGTAATGCATGTAGCTAATTTCTTAGCCCACATGGCAACTAAAGGCAAGACATGTAGGACCATTAAGACGGCTCGCTCAGCAATCTCGGCTGGCCACCCTCAGATCGAGGGTATAGCGGTAGGGGAACACCCATTAATATGGGTTGTCCATGAAATGGTTGAATGAGAAATGTCTGCGGAATAAAAAAATGAAGTTATTTCAACAAAAATTACTTCTTTTTTTTCCCCGCCAGTTCACATTTTTTGGCAACACGCTCCCCCCCACCTCCTTACTTACCTGTTGGCGACACACCTCGCTCTGAGCCGCAGACACCTCCATCCCTCTGCGTCGCCGGTTCCCTTCAATTATGTGCATGGGAACCGGCGCTGCAGTGTCCTTTTTTTTCTAAATCTTTATCCTCTCGGGGGCGGAGGACACCCCTACAACCCCCGAAGCCATTATAGTGAACCGCACTTTGTTCACTATAATGACAATGAATGGGAGGTTTGTTCAAACAAATCTCTCATTAGTTTTTTTTTAATAGAACATTTCTACGGATTCCATTAATATACAGGCTGCTTAGGAGTATAATGTTGACTAGTCCACCCAAAGAAAAATACTCTCACATGTGGGATGTGGACAGAGTTTTGAAGTTATTTGCACTTTGGCCTGATAACCCAGATATAACTAGGAAGGCTCTGTCTGCTAAATTGACAATGCTCCTATGTGAGAGCATTGAAGGTGACCAAAAAACATTTTCCACTACTGGAGTGATGTTCCAGGTCGCTACAAGGACGAAAACAGATTTGAGGTCTGTGTCCTATGACGCATTCTCAGACCACCACAAGCTCTGGCCAGTTATGTGTTTAACAGAATACAAGAATGTCACAAGAGATTTAAGACCTGCGGGTGCGACGCAGTTACTCATGCGTAGACCCTACAGGGATGTAACCCTCTGCGACGTTAGCAAGGTGGTTAGGATGGGTGATGCAGCAAGCTGGTTTCAATGTAGAGAGTTGTGGCGCTCACTCGTTGAGGAGCGCGATGGCCTCCTAGGCTTATAATGTAAGAGCTTGGCTAGAAGACATCATGAAAGCGGCAGATTGGTCAAGCGAGTCAACTTTTAAGACTTTTCATTTTCAACCAATCGAGACAATGGCAACGTTGGAGGCAAGTAAGCTTTGAACAAGCATAATCCAAGCCTCTGTATCTTGACATAGAATTCAGATTTTCAACACTTACGTTCCAAAAAGTCAAAATTCTATTAAAGACACAGAGGCAAAGTATTATCCCACCATTGCATAATGTTTTGTGATATCATAATGATCCAATATGCTACTGTATTGAAAACAATGCGGACAACAAATGCCTGAGAACTGAGAATCAGAAGAGTTACATGGAAGTTCGCGTTTACCGGTTGGGACACTGGAGTTGGACCAGCAAAAGAAAGAGGAATGTTCAAGATGGTTCCAATGTTTATGGAACTGTATGGCTGCTGATTGGTTTAGTTTGATCATGTGTTTATATGGACCAATAATATTTTGGTCCATATAAACACATTAAGGGAACCGGGAAGGCCGTGCCCTGCTCCAGCACACACATACAATAATACACTGGAGCCAGCGTTGGAGTAACTGGCGTGGGAGACCGCACACCTCTTTTATTAGCCTACAACACATGACCACAGCCATCCTTTCTAGGGACATGCTGTGGTCACTGAAACACCAACATGTGACAGCACACCGTGGTTTAGTCACAACATCCCATGGCAACGGTGGGACCATGAACATTAACGTCAACTTTATTAACAACAGCATTATTCAGATCCAGAGTTCATCTGCACACCTAGCCCTGGCCCCTCGCACTTCTGCCCTGGCGGTCTCAGGCCTCCTTTGCCCTCTTCTTCTGCCTCTTCCACTCGCTGCCCACAGGTCACTTGCAAGTGGCATTGGCTCTTGCTCTGACAGGAAGAATATATCCTCCACATCTTAGACGTAGTCAACCAGGGCGACCACTTCATTCTTGTTGGTGCATTCTCCGGCCTCCTCCTCCTGCCGGTTGGCCTCTTTCACAATGAACGCCATGGTGGCTGCTATTTTGGCCCGCCTGTTTCTCCACGGCTCGGGCTCGCTGGTCCCGGTAATTGATGCCCACAAAGCCTTGTAGGAGTTGCAGTTTCCAGCCTTGTGGCACTGCCCACACTGTCGCCCCACTTCTGGACATGGCCCTGCATGCAGCAATCCTCCTCCACAGAACTCAGTCTCTGGGGCGCCTCTTCCTTGCTCTTCCTAGGCGTGGCCCAACTTCATTCTGGCCCCTGCCACCAGAGCAGTCTTCTTGATCTGTGTCCTGATGGCGTGCACCTCTTTCACTTGCACCCCTTTCGTTGCCACCTCCATCTTGGTCGACCGCACCTTAGCCAGCTATTGGGCTCCTGCTAGTTCTAGGATTCACACCAGATACCTGGCTCCTTCAGGACCTGGGTGCGCTAATTGTTGGACCAGCATTTTGGGATTTTCTGGTCCTGCAGCTCTCCTTCGTCCACAAATGCGCATGTCGCTGCCAGCTGGCGTAGCTGGGTCTAGAACACATCAATGTGCCCCTGAGCAGCCTGTCGGAGCAAGAATCGTTCATAGTCAATGTTGACCACTGGGGCAAAATAGTTGGGCAGCACCCTCCCCGCCCCTTTACAACCCATCACCTGGGGGCAGCACCCTATACAGTTTATAGACCTTGCTCCCTGCGTAGAACAGTAGAGTGTGTTCCTTTTGACATCGTCTATTTCGGCCACTTCAAAAAACCTGTCTAGCCGCTCCAGCCAATGCATCCAGCTTGGGCCTAGGGTCGCAGGGTTGGCCTTCATGACGAACTCTGGCAGCAGGTGGCTGTGGAAAGACGTGACTGCTGGCAGTGCAGTGCCCCTTGGGCATGGTGTAGGATGTTGGGGTGTCCTGGTGTGGTGAGCCACTGTTACGCTCACCTGGCTCCCACAGAGATGTCACTCTGGACTGGACTGCTGCGGTCTCAACCAATGTGATGCGTAGGGTTGAGATGACGGACTAGACTGGCCCACTTAGCTTCATTTGCTTTGCCCGTAGGAATATTCTTCTGCAAATGGAGAAAGGGAATTAACCACCCGTGGAGTTGAGCGTAAATCCCTCACCCCGCTGTTCTCCCCACTGATCACCTTGGATGTCCCCTCGTCTCACCTGATGATTTGAAAAGATGAGCTCTCCATCCTGCATTGAGCGCAGGGGCGCGTAGATAACCAGTTGCTTCACTGGCTCCAAGGAATTGGTGATTTCCAGGACAATATTGACTCCGATATTCCCGGCAAGACGCCGTAAGTATGTAGTTCGTAGGAGTTAAAATGCCTGACTTTCACTCTTGTCCGATTCCTTGCAGGTTGCAGCTTGACCCTACTGAAGAGTTCCTCGTGGCAACCGGTAATGTTCTGGTAAGGATTTGTATTATCCAACACAGTTCGATAAAATAATGTCCATATGTAACCTGTTGCTTTTTCCCTTATTCAGGCGCTGAGAGAAAGTATGAAGTCTCGGGGAATAATACCTCTGGTGGTAAAATCAGGTAAGTCTTTTGTGGTGAGGAGGGTTCCCCTTGTTAGTTCCTTGTTTCACCTTGCTGTCCTTTTGTTTCCCCTTAGGGGCCGGGGTTCGGCTAGGATGCAGTGGAAGCTGCGCCGACCCGTGAAGAATAGTACCCCGGTGGTAAAATCAGGTAAGTCTAGGGGGATATTCCTCTGTGTATTCCCTTGGCTCACCTTGCTGTTCTTGTCTTCTCCTTAGGTGCCGGAGTGCGGCGGGAACATGCAGGAGGATGCAGTGAAATGTGAAGATGCTGCGAAGGCGGTGAGTTCAGTGCAGCGCTGCAGCAGGCGAGGCGACGCGCATAAAATACCTTCTTTCTTCCAGCTCGAAGGCGCGATGGATCGGGAATTCAGGTAAGGATCAAAGGTATTGCTCTTGTTCTAACCTTTTCTCCTCCTTTCTCCCTTTTTCTAGGAGCTCCAAACTCGAGGCGGGCGTGGCAGAAGACTGGATGCAGACTTGCAGGCACGGTGAGCGTTACGCTGCTGGATGCAGAATAACGCAAAGCGTGTGTTGCTCTTCGGGCGTGGTTTAAATAGCCTCCAAAGTAGTCCCAGGTAAGTATTCCTCCCCAGCCTCACCCGAGTAAAAAAATAGTCCCTAGGTAAAATAGTCCCTTCCAAGCCTCGTTTGGCTTGGAGCTCTTGCAGCATGGTCTGCATCAGGTGAGTTTTAATCTATGAGCCTGGCACCTACGGCGCCAGGACTGACTCTCCATATGAGCCTGGCGCCGTAGGCACCAGGACTGCACCCAAATAGCCCCTAGCAGGGGTTGTTGGGCTTGCTTGGGGTAACTTGATGCCTGCTTCCGGGGTTGCTGGACTTGGTCTGGGTCCCCGGGGGTAGGCATCATGACAGCCCCACCCCCTGTGCATCTGCACCCCTGCTGCCAAACATTAGCCCTGTATCATGATGGGCCCCTGCTGATCTTACTGCTGTGCAGGTGCACTCCTTCAGACCCCTTGTCTTTGCCGCGCGATAACCCTCGTATGTGCTGCGACAGAAAAGGTCACTGTGCTTGGGTGCCACCCCAACCCGAGGGACAATGGTGCTGCGCCTCTCGACGCAGATAGCTGGTGGGCACTGGTGCCAGTCCCCTCTCACCTTGCTGCTGCCGGCTGGATGGCTTGCAGGCACTGCTGCTGGGCCCGTCTGCTGGTGCCAGGCTGGATGGCTGGTGGGCAGTGGTGCTGAGCCCCTCTGCTAATGTCAGATTTGATGGCTGGTGGGGGCACAGGTACTGGGCCCCTCCGCTGGTTACAGGCTGGATGGCTGGTGGGAGCACAGGAAACCGGGCCGTCGCTCCTTTGGTTTTTTCTTTCTTTTTCTTTATGTTCCTAGCTCCACTGCTGAAATGCACACCGAGGCGGGAGTGCAGGGGGACTGCTGCAGACTTCTCTCTCCCCTCCCCCACCGCACGAGCACTCGGAGCGGGAGCAGAGCGGGGACTGTTGGCTGGTGTTGTGGGGCTTCCCGTGCCTCGGGCTGCCCTGTACTAGCATCAAAGCATACGCACACAATAAGACTCGCACAAGCATGTCTGATCGTTCCAGGGCCCCACGGACCGTCTTTATTCTTTACGGGCATGCGCGGCCATAACGAGGCTTGCGCATGCGCACATGCATTACGGACATAACATCCCTTTTTTTCTTTAAACAAAAGAAACAACAAATTACAACTGAAACATACTCATATGTCAAACATGAACGTTACCAGCATTACATTTCGGAACAGTGAATCATTGACCAGGGACAGTCACCTGTTCAGTCTCCTGAGTCTAGAGTGTAGTCCTTGACCCGAACAGGTATGGCGCGGCCTTGTCGCGGCGGGTACCGCCGTTCCGCCTGCGTGCTGAGCGGTGGGGTCCCGACTGTCAGTGGTGGATCCACGATGGGTCATCTTCTGGAACCTCTGCATCTTCCTCCTGCTGCGTAGGCCTCGTCGGATCAGCGTCTGGTGGCCGGCTGTCACATTTTTTGAAAAAGGATTGATTGCGGGTAATGGTTCCCCTTGCATTCGCTGCTGTAATCATAGATCCTTTGACATGGGTGACGACCCACGGTTGGGGTTCATATGGCAGTGACAGTTTTCCCTCTGGCCTGCGGTTGCGTACCAGTATCGAGTCTCCAACCGCTATCTCCTTGCCTCGCAGTCCTCTCCTTTTGTTCTCCTTGGCATTGTGGGCTTCTCGTTCCCTTCTCACCCGGTCATTGTCTATGATCCCCGGCTCATGACCTTCCACCTCTGGGAGGAGTCCCCTCAGGCATCTCCCAAACAGAGCTTCGGCCGGAGCCACACCGGTGGATTGATGCAGTGTCAACCTATATTCTCGAAGAAACTGAAATAGGGTCCTCTTTAGTTCCACCCCACTGTTGGCCGCTATGCGGAATACCTTGTTAAGTGTCCTCATGAGCCTTTCGGCCTCTCCATTCGCCCTGTGCCACAGTGGCGACACCTTCCGATGTTGTATGCCCCTTTCTCTCAGATATTGTGCGAATTGGTTCCCAGTGAATGGCGGCCCATTGTCCGAGCAGAGGATTTCAGGGAGTCCATGCCTGGCAAACATCTTTTCCAACGCAAGGATCGTATGATCTGTGGCATGTGAGCCAACTAGTTCCACCTCCGTATACCTCGACCATTGGTCTACTCCTACTAAAAAGTACATGCCCCTTCCAGTTGACCCAAAGTCTGTGTGGACTGTGCCCCACGGCTTCTCGCTCCATTCCATAGAATTGTTCGGGGGTGCTCTTTCTATGGTGCTGGCAGCCTGGCACGACAAACATCCTTTCACATGCAACTCAACGAGGGACTCCAGATCTGGGAATCAAACTTTTGTGCGCATCCTCGCCTTCGTCTTCACCACTCCCTGGTGTCCGGTGTGAGCCAGTTCCATGACTCGGGCTCTTAGCGACCGAGGTACAACTATCTGCCGACCTCTTAGTAGCATCCTCCGAAGTGGAGAGTTCATCGCGGATTTTCCATAGTGCCTGAAGATCTCTCGGGGCTCTGTCCTGCCTCCTTGTGTTTTTCTGCAGAATACTTCTCCAATCGCCATTCTGAATTGCAGCTCTGATGATTTTAAACACCTCGTCGTCTGCCGACTCTTGTGCCATCCGACTTCTGTCCAACGCCACCGGCATGGCACCTGCCACAACATTGTGTATGAACTCTTTGCACTCTGCCACATCTCCCTGATCACCTTCCCTTTCCATATTGGGATGACGGGACAAGTAGTCCGCCGGATTGTTCGTCCCTGGCCGGTACACCAATTTGACCCCGTATTCAATGAGGGCGAGCATCCACCGCTCTATCCTGGGAGGAGGTTTCGAGGATACACCCGCTAGGATTGGAAGAAGCGGTTTGTGATCCGTGATGACAGTTACCGGTTTCCCAAGAATGTATAACCTGAAATGACTGCAGCCCCATAAGATTGCCAGGGCCTCTCTCTCTATCTGAGAGTACCGACGTTCAGTCTCCGTGAGGGCTTTGCTCGCATATGCGATAGGTCACATTTCACCTCTCGCATCCCTCTGCATCAACACAGGTCCTAGACCCACCGGACTTGCATCCACAACCACCTCAGATTCGGCTGCGGGATCAAAATATGCCACCACGTCCTGATCTGACAAAGCCTTCTTGATCTCATCGAACGCATCTTGTTCTTTGGTACCCCAGACCCAAACAGCGTCATTTTTCGTGAGAGCCCGGAGGGGTTCAGAGAGGAACGCCAGCCCCTTGATGAAGCATCTGCAGTAATTCACCATCCCCAGAAAACTGTGCACTTCGATCGGCGATTGGGGGGGGGTACAGCCTCGCGGATGTCTCTGACCTTTTCCGGATCCAGGGATACACCGTTGCCATGAAACACAAAGCCAAAAAACCCAATGCGATCCCTGAAGAATTCACATTTCTCACGATGTAAGGTGAGTCCAAGATCTTTCAGTCTCTGTAGGGTTGCTTCTAGATGCTTCATGTGCTCGGCAGTGTAGTGGCAAAGACCAAAATATCGTCACTCATATTTATTACTCCCCTTAGACCTGCCAAAGCACCCCTGATGGCATTCTGAAAAACCTCCGCAGCTGAGGATATCCCGAAGCTGAGGCGCTTAAACTGGTACAGACCCTTGTGCGTTATAAAAGTGGTAATGTACCTTGAGTCCGCATGCAACTCCAGCTGGTGATATCCCGCGCTTAAATCTAATTTCAAGATTATCTTGGCACCCTGCAGTTCATTGATGATATCATCTATAGTGGGAGTTAAGTGGTGTTCTCTCTTAATAGCAGCATTGGGCAACCGCATGTCCACGCAGATGCAAACCTTGCCCGGTTGTTTGGGCTTAGGTGCCACCACGATTGGCGAGACCCATGGAGTCGGCCCTTCCACCCTTTCGATGATATCCATACTGATCAGTGCTTTGAGTTCCTCCTCAACCTGAGACCGAAGATGGAACGGAATCCGTCGGTGTTTCAACGCCGTTGGGCGGATCGTCTCATCTATGTGCAGCCGCACTGGTTCTGCTTTCAGTCGGCCAATCCCATGAAACGTACTCTCAAATCTCTCCAAAAGTGAGTCCATGGTAAACTGCAAACGCAAAGTGGACCAATGCTTCCGAGGCCGCACAACTCAACAGGGACCGCGGGCTCACATCCGTGACGAAAAACCTTGCCTGAATCATCTTTCCTTCTCGGGCTACAGGAGCTCCAAACACCCCTTTGATTGGTAGGGGAGTGTCACCCCCAAACGTGAAGATCTTCGCCCTCGATTGGTCCAATGGAGGGGGGCCTGGGATGGCTTCGTAATGTTCGGTGGCTAACACACAAACTGAGGCGCCAGTGTCTATTAGTACCTGCGTAGGGACCCCTTGAATGTTAACAACACACATCGGTTGTCTGCGTTTCCTCGCCCCGGTAGCAAAGTTTGAGATGAAAAAGACCTCTTCATCCTCTTCCCCCTCCTCTGCTATGTTGAGTCTTTGGACATCCTGTTCCACTGTAGCGACACTGCGTTGTTTTCTATATCCGCCGCTTAACCTCGCGGGTCCCCGCTGTGTGGCAACTGGGGCAGCAGTTCTGCACATTCTAGCATAGTGCTCTGGCGTGTTGCATCTTCCGCAGGTCCTCGATTTGGCTGGACAGTCCTCCGAATGCAGCAAATCGTACCCACAATACTGACAAATGACCACATTGCCTTGTGGTGATGTAGGTTCCTGCCTCTTCTGGCTCCACCTCGACCTTGTCTGGGACTGTCTCCCAACAGCAAAAGCTTCCTCAAGCTTGCCTGGGTGTGCAGCAGCGTCCATCTTAGCTCCTCTACTCTCGGCAAGTTTGTATACCCTTCCGCTGTCCAAAATCTGTGCCAGCGACATACCTGGCTCTCTCAAGACATGCCTCTGCAGCTTCCCTGAGCTGCACCCTTGGATCAGTTGGTGGCAGACCATTAACTCAGCATCCGTCCATCTGCACGTGGTGGCTAGCTGTCTCAAACGTGCACAGAATTGATCTAATGACTCGTCTTCGTGCTGCTTTTCTCCACACATGACATACCTGTCAAAGTCCACGTTGGATAAGGGGATAAAATGATCCTTTAGTGCGGTTTTGACCGTATCGTAGTTTACCACAGGTAAGGTGAGAGATTAATAAATGCGCAGTACCTCTGTACCCGCCGAGTACAACAGCGTCGCCACTTTGGCATCATCATCATCTGTTTCTCCGGTGGCGGCGAAAAACATGTCAAGTTTTTTTATCCAGAGAAGCCATCTCGGGCCCAGTTTTGAGGGGGGACCCGAGGTGTCAAATTCTTGCATTGGTTGTAATGAGCCATGCTGCCTTCTGGCCACCCTCACCGCCTCAGAGGTCTCTCCGTCGCTGTCCGTCATGTTCACAGGTCGCACAGGCACCTCAAACCGTGTTAGAGGCCGCAAACCTGGCTACATACGTGTCCGACGTACCTGACTTCTTGGGCAGAGATACTGGGATGACGTGAGGTGTCTCTTTTCCCCACATCGCCTGTTCGCTCAGGCTAAAAGGGCAGTCTTCCTTCCTAGGAAGACTGCAGAATGTCCAAAAAGGAACAAGTTACTTACCTGTAACTGTTGTTCTCCAGCATGGGTCTGGCATGGATTCACATGCTCATGAATATTCCCCGCGTCAGGCCGGGAATCCTCGGTATAGAAAAAATCAGTATCAGTTTCGTTTCTGATCTGTCTTTCTCAGTAGTAACCAATCACTGGTCTCTGGGTCATACTGCCCCCAGCCAATGACTGCCCTCTCCCTAAGCCCCACCCCTGGCAGCCATCCTCAGATTTGGTAGCACGTGAAGTGGCAGTATGACCAAGTGAAGAGCCGCAGAGGGGTAGGGGGGAGGGTTCGCATGTGAATCCATGCCAGACCCATGCTGGAGAACAACAGTTACAGGTAAGTAACTTGTTCCTTCTCCAGCATGGGGTCTGGCATGGATTCACATGCTCATGAATATAAGAATACATAGCAGTATACACATGCACAACCACGGGAAAAGGCTCAATATCAAGCAATACAACAACTCAACATTAAGCACTTCTTACCTCCTCACCAGGCTCACCTTAGGCGAACAGGTTGTGCAGCACTGCCTGGCCGACTCTGGACTCCTCCCTGGAATCCCGGTCGACGCAGTAGAATCTCATGAAGGTGTGCGTCAACCTCCACGTAGCAGCCCTGCAGATGTCGAGCAGGGGCACACCAGACAGGAACGCCGTAGTAGCAGCGATCGCTCTGGTCGAATGGGCCCTCGGACGGCCTGGCAACGGTCGGTTTGCCAACCGGTGACAGTGCATGATGCAGCCGGAGAACCATCTGGAAATGGAAGTCTTCGAGAGAGCCTTCCCTTTATTCTCAGGTCCAAAGTTCACAAACAGCTGTGATGTCTTCTGAAAACTCTTTGTGCGGTCCACCTAGAACTTCAGTGCTCTAGCTACATCCAGCGAGTGCAGAGTCCTCTCAGCCGGCGACGAAGGCGACGGGAAGAAAACTGGCAACACCAAGGGCTCGTTGAGGTGGAAGTCCGACGGCACCTTGGGCATGAAGGAGGGGTGCGTCCTCAGCACCACCCTCGTGTCGTGAAAAGTCAAGTATGGAGGCTTGCAAGACAGGGCCTGGATCTCTCCCACTCGTTGTGCAGAGGTGATGGCCACGAGGAATGCTGTCTTCCACGACAGAAACTTCAACGGCACTGAATGCATAGGCTCGAATGGGGCCCCCATGAGCCTAGTTAGCATCACGTTGAGCTCCCACGCCTGGGCAGGGGCCTTCACCGGCGGGAATGATCGCAACAGTCCTTTCATAAATTCCTTCACCAGACGATGAGACCACAAGAACGCCCGTCCTGTAGTTCTGGTGTAACGTGAGACGGCAGCCAGATGTACCTTGATGGAAGCGTGAGATAGGCCAGCCTTGGCCAAAGACAGTAGGTACGGCAATACTTGAGGGGCCGTAATTCGCAGAGGGTTAATCTTCTGTGCACGGCACCAGACAGAGAACCTCTTCCATTTATGTCCGTAGCACTTGAGAGTTGAGGATGCCCTGGCCTTTGCAAGAACCTCTTTGCAGTCGGCCGGGATGTCGTATCCTCCAAACTCTAGTGCTGCAGGAGCCAGGCCTGCAAGTTCAGCGACTCTGGTTTGTAATGAAGAATGGCGCCTCCTTCTCTGGAGAGAAGATCCGCGTCCGTTGGCAGCTTGACTGGTGTGGACGCTGACAAGTCCAGAAGGTCCGGGAACCAGATCTGCCTCGGCCACGCCGGTGCGACGAGGATCATCCTGCACCGGGACCTCTTGAGCTGGTTGACGAGCCGGAGTAGCAATGGCAACGGCGGGAATGCATAAAGGAACAGGCTGTCCCAGGGGAACGAGAAAGCATCGCCCATGCTCCTCGGTTGGGGAAACCTGCTGGCGAACCTCCGGCACTTGGAGTTCGCCACTGTCGCGAAGAGATCGATCTGGGGTTTGCCCCATCGTCGGAAGAGTCGGTCCACTTGATCCTGGCGCAGTTCCCACTCGTGGCACGAGCGCAGCTCTCTGCTGAGTGAGTCGCCGATGGTGTTTTTTATCCCTGCCAGATGAAAAGGTACCAGAAACATCCCTTGGGCGACGGCCCAATGCCACAGATCCTGGGCTTCCTTGGATAGGGCAGGGGATCTGGTTCCGCCCTGCTTCCGAATGTAAAACATCGTGGTGGTGTTGTCGGTGAAGATCCTCACCACCTTGCCCTTGAGGGACGGAAGGAAGGACCTGAAGACCCAGAACACTGCACGGAGCTCAAAGATGTTGATGTGGAGAGTCTTCTCCTCCGGGAGCCAAAGGCCTCTCGTGTGGAAACCCCCGGTGTGTGCTCCCCAACCTTCCAGGGAGGCATCCGTCGTCATCGTCACCTGGTGGGCCGTGGCTAGGAAACCTGTTCCCGCTGTCAGATGAGCGCCGACACCCCACCATTGTATCGCCTGACGGAACGCTTCGTCGAGCAGGATCCTGTCCTCAAAGCTGCCCGTTGTCTGGATCCAGTGGGCGTCGAGGAATTCTTGCAAGGGCCGCATCTGAAGTCTGCAGTGGCGCACCAGATAAATGCAGGAGGACATCATTCCGAGGAGGGACTTGATAGACCTCACTCTGGCCACGTCCATGGCCAGCAGACGTTGCACCTTTCATAGGATGGTCCTTATCCTTTCCTCTGACGGTGAGGCCCGCCGCGCCACTGTGTCGAGCTGTGCTCCCAGAAACAGGGCGACTTGCGACGGGACCAGGTGGGATTTTGGAAAGTTGATGGAGAACCCTAGGCCCGTGAGCAGCTGGACGGTCTTCGCAGTGTGTTCCACGGCGAGCTCCCTTGTCCTTGCCCGTATGAGCGAGTCGTCCAGGTAGGGGTAGATGTGGATCCCCTGCAGGCGCAGCCGCGCCGCCACCGGTGCTAGGCACTTGGTGAACACCCTGGGCGCCGATTTTAATCCGAAAAGGAGGGCCTTGAACTGGTAGTGCCACCCTTTGACCACGAACCTGAGGAACTTTCAGTGTCTCTTTAGAATAGGGATGTGGAAGTAAGCATCCTCCAAGTCCAACGACGACAGGAAATCGCCCTCCTCCAGCTGTCCCAGCACGTGCTGGAGGGTGACCATCCGGAACTTCTGTGCCTTGATGTATTTGTTTAGTCGTCGCAGGTCCAGGATGGGACGCCATCCTCCTGTCTTCTTCTTCACAAGGAAGTATCTTGAGTAAACTCCGGAGCCCCAAAGCCTCTTCGGGACGAGCTCGATGGCACCTTTCCTGAGCATCGCCCTTACTTCCAACAGCAGTTGAGGGATGTGATTTTCCTTCCTGGCCACTGGAGGAATGCGGGGACACCTCTTCTGGAACTCGAGGGCGTGCCCCCGGGCCAGGGCGTCCAGCACCCAACGGTCGGTGGAGATGGACTCCCACACGCTGATAAACCTCGCCAGCCGGCCTCCCACCGGGGTGCTTCGGCGGGGGCCCGACCCGACGGTCGGTTCAATCTTGCTTGGAGGCCGCTTTGCCTCCTTGACCGCCTTGGCGACGACGGCGGGATCCACCTGACTTGCCGCGTCCCCTGTAGGCCTCCTGCGACGAAGACCTTGCCGCTTGACGGTACGTAGAGGAGCTGCTGCCGGCTCCCTTGGAGGCACCCTGTCTGCCTCCGGAGCTCCGAAAGGACAGCCGTCGCTGTTGGAGCACACCCAGTGCACGGGCCGTCTCCGTGTCCATCTTGATCGCCTGAAGGGATTCATCAACTGCATTGCCAAAAAGGTTGTTCCCATTGAAAGGCATGTCCAAAACCTTGGTCTGAACGTCCAGGCGGAAATCTGTCGCCTTGAGCCATCCTCGTCGTCTCAGGCAAACGCAGTTGCCCAACTGACGGAAACCGGTGTCGGCGATGTCCGTAGCCACTGTAATGGTGTGGTCCTAGGCAATCTCACCTTCCTGTAAGATTTCCAGGGCCTCTGCCCTCTTGGCATCCGGAAGGAGGTCCAACAGAGGGGCGATCTTGAACCACAACTCCCTATCGTAGCGGGCTACGATGGTCAGGGCATTGGCCGCCTTGATGGTCGTCGCTGCAGATGAGATGACCTGTCGTCCCATCTCATCCAGCTTCCTACCCTCGCCGTCCGAAGGGGAGATTGAAGTCGAGGCCGATGCCCCCCCCCCCGCTTTCTTCTTGGCCGCAGCCGAAACGACTGAGTTCGGGGTAGGTTGCGCCCTAAGGCACAAGGGGGCAGCGTCGGGGACCCGGTACTTCTTCTCGTACCGGTCCCTCTTCGCAGGAGCCGTGGCAGGGTTCTTGAGGAGGGCGAGCCCCTCATCCCAGATGTCATCAAGAAGTGGTACGGCGAGGACCGTCTTCCTTTTAGCCTTGCGCCGTTGGTAAAGACCCCTCCTTCTTCTTTTCTTCGGGGCAGAGCTGGAAGAGCTTG
Source organism: Ambystoma mexicanum (assembly GCF_040938575.1). Classification (NCBI taxonomy): domain Eukaryota; kingdom Metazoa; phylum Chordata; class Amphibia; order Caudata; family Ambystomatidae; genus Ambystoma; species Ambystoma mexicanum. The sequence goes on along the minus strand of NC_090923.1, from coordinate 543,973,203 downwards.
GATGCCCTGGAAATCATAGCATGGAAGGATCCAATCTCGTCGGGCGGGGACGCCCGGGCAGGGGGCGACGGGGGACATGTCCCGTCGTCGCCTCCGTCGTCATCCGTACCCGTCATAGTCGTGTCCATGCCTGTATCATCCCCGTGGATAGTGGACCGGGGGGAAGGCAGAGAAGGCCGGAGAGGCGGGAGAGGAGGCCTAGGATGCGTCCTCCTCCTCTTAAGTGGTGGGCTCTCCGAAGGTCCTGGCTCCGGTTCCTCCGTCGGGGGAAGGGGCAACCTAGTCCTTATCTCCGAGCATAAGGACTGGATGGCTGACAAAATGGCCGCCAAGGTGTCCTGCGGCACCGGAAATAACGGGAGCGAGGGCTCTTGAGGAGCCTCGTCTGCGTCACTGTCGCCCTCTTTGTCACCCTCGTCCGGATCCCTCCCGATGGGCTGGGCCTCCTCCACGACTTGGATAAGCTCCTCTTCAGAGGTCGTGTCCGTATCCACGACGGCCACCAACCCCTCCCCCACCCTTTCCAATGAGGACTTCGTGGAGGTCTTCTCGATGGGCTTGAAAGACGACTCCCTCCGCGGTGGCAGGGAGACTCTGGTACCTGAGGGCGCCTCCACTGGTGTAGCCTCCACAGGCTGAGCCAGGGCTGCGGCGACATCCTCAATCGAGGTCTTAGCAGGGTGAATTAAGGCCAACGTCACCTTCTGTACGCCTGGGGCCTTCACCTTGGGGGGAGGGTCCGAGCCTCGCTCCCCCTCTGCCGGAATCTTCGAGATCGACCGGGGCCTCTCCAGAAGCTTCGCCGGGTTCTCGGACTTCCTCTTACCCGAGCCAGAGCGTTGGCTCGTGGTCGATGGCGCCGGGGAGGATGCACCCTGCCTGGCAGCCAAGGAGCCCGACCGTTCGGCTCTCCCGGTGCCCGCGGACTCGCGGTGCTTAGCCTTTTGTTGGGCCCCCGTCGCCGGAGCACCCTCACAGGACTTAGAAGACCGCTCGGACTTCTTTTTCTTCTTCTCGCCTGGCGGGCTCTTACCTTCCTGCCAGTTGGCGAAACGGAGGTGGCGATCCTTCATGGTCCGCTCCGACATGTTCCCACAAAACGCGCAGTCCTTTTCCTTGTGCGTCTTGTCCTCATGGAGACAGTAGAGGCATAACGAATGCTCGTCCTCCTTGAAAACGTTCTGAAGCTGGCATCCAGGGCAAGTCCTGAAAAGCTTCACGGGCGTCGAGCTCCCTTTATCCTAGGCCATGTCCGGGGTAGGCCTCGGAACTTCTGGAATCCTCCGAAAGCGTAACTCGACGAAATCTTCACCCTTGAGGGGCGTAGAAACTCCGAAACGGATCCCCGTTGATCGGAAGTAGAAACGGTGGAGCTTGAGGCTCTATTTAACCGAAAAAATGAGAATATCTCCTGAAAAAAGCGCGAAAAACGCAGTAAAAGCTCGAGAGCTAAGCACGAGGACTCCCAACACTTGAACGTGCGGTAAAAATCTGAGGATGGCTGCCAGGGGCGGGGCTTAGGGAGAGGGCAGTCATTGGCTGGGGGCAGTATGACCCAGAGACCAGTGATTGGTTACTACTGAGAAAGACAGATCAGAAACGAAACTGATACTGATTTTTTCTATACCGAGGATTCCCGGCCTGACGACGGGGAATATTCATGAGCATGTGAATCCATGCCAGACCCCATGCTGGAGAATTGAGGGATTGTCTACCTCGGTGTTTAGATAGCGCACGAGCACCCTCGCGGGCCGCAACCGCCTTAAACACCATAGACAAAATGGCTGCCGTCACTCGTGTGAGGATCGTAACATACGTGAGATGAAATGCCCATAACGACACGTTTGTACGTGCCGAGCGTTTCTCTCCCCGTATCCCACCTCGTCGCCAGTGTTGTGGGGCTTCCCGTGCCTCAGGCCGCCCTGTACTAGCATATGCATACTCGCACACGCACGTCTGATCTTTCCAGGGTCCCGGCGGCATCTGCCCCACTTTTCTATTCTTTACGCGCATGCACGGCCATAACGAGGCTCGCGCATGCGCACCTGCATTACGGACATAACAGTTGGCATGGGCCTGAGGACAGGCTGCGCTGCACTGCCATTGCATCTGTGGTCTCGGAGGCTTCCTTTTCCTTTTTTTTCTGGGCCCTGCACTCCACCGCCGAGGTGACTGCAGAGGCAGGAGCGCAGGGAACAGCTCCTTTCGTTACACCCGCCGGAATTCTACTTTCTTCCCACCCTCTGCCTGTGCTCCACCGCAGAGGGGAACCTTCAGGCGGGAGCGCGGACAGGTACGACACAGGCATCGGTTGCCAGCTCACGGGCTACCTGGCCAGATGGTGGTCTACTCGCACACCACACGCGCCTTGTTCTTTCTTTTGTTTTTTTACAAACCCTCACACAGGGATAAAAATAACCTCTACAAGGAGGCACATCTGATGCGCCGAGAGGACGGGCTGCGCCGCAAGATACTCCTACTGCCGGGAGCTCCACTAGAGGGACCTAGGCAATGGTGTGTGTCGGGGAGGCCAACACACAAGCAAGCTCTTCAAGACCCCTCGCTGCCAGTTGTTAAGGGCTCCGGGGAGGCCGGGCCCTGCTCTAGCACACACATACAATAATACACTGGAGCCAGCATTGGAGTGGAAGCAACTGGCGAGTGGGATACCGCACGCATCGTTTTTATCCTACTACAAGTGACCATAGCCGTCCTTTCTAGTGACGTGTTGTGGTCACTAAAGCACCAGCACCTGACAGCACTCACTGTGCTTTAGTCACAACAGGACTTCAAGTTTTTTGCTTTGTTGCTGTTATATTATTGGTGTTTTGATGGCTGCTCGAGAAATAAAGCTGTGAGAAAGGCATAATCCTTCACCTCCGTGTATAAGAATGAAGATTTTCTGGAATGTAACTGTTGAAAATCTGAATTGTTGCCCCTGCCAATCACTGGCGTAACAGGGGCCCTCACAGCCCCCACAGTGCGGGGAGCCCCACCAGCACATGTCCTGGGGGCCACTCTGGAGAAAAAACATTTTTTGGAAATATTTGTTTTCTTTTTTAATTCAGTTTTCATTCATAAAGAAATTATTTCTGTAACAGAAATAATTTCTTTATGAAGGCAGAGTGACTACAAAAAGAAAATTTCTTTTTGAAGCCCGAGGGCTCCGCCCTCCCCATGGCATGGAAGACGCTAGGCTTGAGGCCTCCATGTAATGGGCGGGGGAGCCCTATGACTTCAAAAAGAAATAGTTTATTTTTTAAGTCACTCTGCCTTCACAAAGAAATTATTTCAGTTATGGTTTGGTCTTTAACGAAAATAATTTCTTTATGAAGTCAGAGGGACTTCAAGAAGAAACAATGGGCCTCATTACGGGTTTGGCGGTAACCGTGCCGGTGCTACCGGCAGGTTGCCGCCAGACCCGTAATGATTTACTGGTGCCCAACTACCCGGTAACACCAGGGGATTACAACCCCGGCGGTCCGGGAAGTCCCAATTTCCATAGAGTCCTATTGGACTCTATGGGAAAGGGGACCACGGAAGCACCGGCGTTAATAACGGTGCCGGTGCTTCCATGAAAACTCTGCGGGTGGGTGCCATTCTGCCCAGCAGGTCTCACCTGCCGGATGGGATGGCAACCGCCCGCAGAGCTGTAATATGCCGCTCCAGAAACAACAGTGCCGGTAAACTTACCGGCACTGTTGTTTCCGGACCAGCATATTTGTAGGAGGCCCAATTTCACAAGAATTAGGGCTCCCCTTTACCCCATGATGTGTGCGTGTGTGAGTGTCTGGTGAACAGGTGCATACTTAAATGTATAGGTGGCTGCCTAGGTGTTCCTGTATGGTGAAAGGGTGCACACTTAAAAGTATAGGTGGAAGCCTGTGTGAGTGTATGGTGAAAGGGTGCACACTTAAATGTACGGGTGGCTGCTTGGGTGTGAATGTATGGTGAAAGGGTGCACACTTAAATGTATGGATGGCTGCCTGGGTGTGCCTGTATTGGTGAAATAATGCACACTTAAATGTAGGGATGGCTGGGTGTGCGTGTGTGTATATGGTGATTGGTGTGTGTGCTTGCGTTCAGGGGCGCAACAAAACCCACATTTCGGGGTCTAACCCTTCAAATGTTGGGATGGTGCTAACTTAATGGGCGGTGGGGGAGGGGCAAACCTATTTGTTTGGGGGGCATCTCATTTCTTTACTCATTTTAATGAGACTATTCTAGTGCAGCTTCAATGGTACAAGCAGTTAACTCTCTCCTGAAAGCACCCACTTATGGACTGCTGTGAGAATGAGTGGTCTCCTGTTCCCTCTCTACCCTTCCAATCACTCCCCTGGCATGCATGTATTAAACCTACATCACAATTTTAATTGCATAAAACATTTGGCATTTGAAAGCAGGTACTAACAGTGAAATGCTTTATGTTAGTATTTGCTGGGCTCTTGTTAACAGCGAAACCCAGGTGCCATTTAACATCTGTGCCCTGTTCTGTCTGGCAACTGCGCTAAAGATCACCCAGGTCGAGTCAACAAACATAGCCCAAAGTTTCAGGAGGCGGGGGAGTGCTGAATCCCAGTCAACTCAATGGTGTTGCACAAATACTTGTGTTTAATGCCTTGATTACTCATTACTCCTAGCCCTATTCTTCCTCGTCCCAGTGTGTATGAGAAAGTACTTGTCTATAAGACACTCTGCCTCAGACAAAAGTACTGGGATGAGGTAGAGGTACATGGAGGTAATGCCTGACTTAGCTACCTGTACTCTTCATTACTCCTAGTCCCATTCTTCCTCATCCCAGTACTTACCTATGAGGCAAAGAGCCTCATACGTAAGCTCTGGGACAAGGAAGAGTGACATGGAGGAAATTTTTGGGCCAAGGAGCTGATTTTGGAGGTTGGGGTAGGGGTGGTAGGGCGAGCGGATGTGCAGGGTGGCAGGATTGTGCAACAAATCATAATGTTGCCCATGTCCAGGTTAAGCAGGCATGATATGTGGTATTAGTGGCTAGAGAGGCATGTTGGTGCAGCCAGTCTAGTCATTCCTCAGTTTGGTATGACTTTTTTTTAACTGGGCATTTCTGATAAAGCAGTCCTGCTAAGTGCATTACCTGGCTAGACTGCCATTTGGGTGCTGCCAGTCTAGCTGTTTCTTACTGCGGCATTGTATATTTTTCTGGGCATCTGCGATCAAATGATATATAAGTCATTTATAAAGCGCCGGTACACAAGTGTTTCTAGGAGTGAAAAGACAAGGGAGGGAAGATAGAGGGAGGACAAGACAAACGACCTTACTAAGCCTTGTGTCATTCAGATCGTGCAAGTGCGAGGACGTGAAGTGTAAGGGGAAAGGGAGGGAGGAAGTGCAAGGGAGAGAGAGGGAAAAACAGGACAGCAATGCTCTGATTAAGTGCAGCCAGGGCAGCACGGCTCTTGGTAGTGCAAGGAGAACAAGGGACTGTAGGGTTTCAGTTACAGCACCTAAGTGCGTCGTTTGCCCGGAGGCAGTGCAAGGGTGACTGATCAAGAAAGAGTCTGGACTCAGTGAGACTCTGAGGGTAGCCAAGCAACCAGTCAGTACAGCAGACAGGTAGGTCAGGTAGGCCAACAGGGGAGGGAGAGAGAGAAAGCAGAGGAGAAGAGGAAAGTTTTGAGCTGCTTCCAGAACTTCAGGTGGTACAGCTCAAGTTTGAGAGGGGCAGGGAGGCTATTCCAGAGGGAGGCACCTGCAGAGGAAAGATATCTACCCCCACTCTCTGCCTGGAGAAATGTCTAACCCTTAGAGAGTTGTAGGTAGCTGAGCGAAGGGTTTGAGAAGGAAAATATTTTGGAAGAGAGTGTTGGATGTAGTGTGGGCCCCAGGCCCAGAAAGCCTTGCGGCCAATGTAAAGGGTGTTGAACTTGATCCTTGCAGCAACTTGGAGTCAGTGGAGAGATTTCAGGGCTGAAGAGAAGGTCCCTGGGCTTGAGGCCAAGGATAAGTCTTGCAGTCCTGTTCTGGATTAGTTGCAGAGGGTGGAGAGTAGAGGAAGGCAGATTGAGAAACAGGCTGTTGCAGTAGTCCCAGGTCCCTTCCCAACCAGCCACACACTCGCACTGCCTGCTGGCAACCCTTGCACTTGTATCTTTAACCCTACATTCCTCTTACCAGCACTTATCAGACACCCCTTGTCTGCGCTTTAAACCTTGCATTTGCCACGCTGCTGGCTGCACTACCAGTTGTTGTTGTTTTTATCCCTTGATCAGCACTTTCCACCTCTCCCCTCTCCCTTGCACTTCCCCCCTTCCTTCTCCCCTGCACTTGCACGTTCTCAATGTCACTGGGCCTAGTAAGATCGTTTTTTTGTCCTCCCTTTTTCCCCTCCCTTGTCTCGATGAGCGCGATACAAATATAATAACATATCATATCAGTGCACTTGTTGACAGTACTAGCAAAAAAGGATTATAAGGTAGATAAGGCAAAATTACAATATTGCCAGGAAGAAGTGTTGTACATTGGACAGTATCACAAGAAGGCAGAAGGGTAACCTCGGAAAGTGCAGACGCGATCTTTAGAACGCTGCCACCACGGACAGTGAGAGAGATGCAGCAATTCTTGGACCTCTGCAATTACTGCAGTGCCTGGGTATCAAATTACAGCACATACACGAGACCCCTATCAAGCAGACTCTTGTGAGGCCAGAGTGGGGACGGTGATCTGTTATGGAAAGACAAAATGACTGAGGCATTTGAGGAATTGAAAAAGGCAATATGCATACACAGACCCAGTGCTAAGGATTCCCAATTAGAGTGACACATTTTACTTGTTCTCACACTCCAGCGGCGTGGTGATGATCGTGGTACTCACAGAGAAGACAACCTTAGGGCACAAATCAACGGCGTACTATGGCAGACGCTTAGACCCAGTGATGAGAGGACACTACCCTTGCAAACAGGATTTGGCTGCTGCTGCTGCATTCTGTGAGAAACCTAAAGGTGACTCACCTGCAAGTCCCAGGGGATATGTTATCCAGGTGGCCAGGATACAGCCATCGCTTTTGAATCCAGTGCCTGGTTGTGGACCAGTGTGGGAGGATCACCTGGATGAGGGGTCTTCGGGGAGTGAAAATGGGACACCGGAGGGTGAGACATGGTATCCCCTTCCTTGTAACACCTTTTCCGCATCCTACCAGGTAGGATACCTAGAAGCTCAACCCCCCTCTTTTCCCGACTCGAACACCTTCTCGCGTACAGTTCTCTGTGAGCGACATCAGACTTACACCAGAGCTGTATACCTGTAACGCTCACCTGGTATCCACGGGGACGTCACTCAGCCTGTTCTGATCTCTTACGACCTCAAACCCTGCCCTGGAGTCTACTCGACTGGAGACTGGGCTTGAAACACAGGATTGGTAGAATTTAACTCCCTATTGTCTCTGTGTGCTTGAACCCCTTCTTTCCCGGGGTCCAACCCTTTCCTTTGATCCACAGCTCACCTTGTTTTCTTGGAAAGTGTGCTCTCCGTCCTGCTTTCAGCGCAGGGGCACGTTGATTGATGCAGGCTCGTGGCTGCCTAGTTACTTCACTGGCAAGAGTCCGACAGGTAAGTATAATGAGTCTTTTGAACAGTTCTCTAACTTCGTTCGTTTACTTCCTTAGATGATGGGCGGCGTCCGGGGATGGCGACGTGCTGCTGAGATGAGTAGCGCTGAAGGTGAGTGAGAGCGCGATGCGTGATGCGACCCTTTCGTATTTGTATTGAACTGAGTTCTTTTTCTGTGTCTTTTAGGTGCTGCAACATTTTCAGCGTGGATGCCGGTTATGAAGAAGAAATGAGGTGATTAAGCGCGATATGCGGTGCCTCTAGATGTTTCCACGCTAACCTGGAGTGTCTTTTCCCTCTTGCAGATGGATGAGAAGTTCCGGAGACAGAGTTCCCCCAGAGCGGCTGGAATTCAGGTAAGCGTTTGAAGCTCGTACAGTGTTTAAAAATAAGCAAAGATTTGCTGAATGCTTACTAATGCCTTTTTTCTATTCTTTTCCCTTTTCCTTAGGAAGCGGCGTGCCGGAATGGGAATGACACCACCGAAGATACCCACAGAACAGAAGAAGCGATGAATGATGTGCAGAAGCGCCGCAAGGTAAGGCTGTTCCTAACGGTGTTCTTGTTCTTGCAGGAGCTGAGTGCAGAAGAAAGATGCAGGCCTACTGGAGACCGATCCGAACACGGTGAGTGTCACGCTGCAGGTGCAGAAAACACAAACCATGTTTCTCAGCCTGGGCGTGGCTTAAATAGTCTCTGAATATACCAGGTGTCTCTGGGCTGAACCACACCCAAAAGACTAGACTGCACATGCAGTTCTGGGAACCGAAATATGTGGGGGCATCCATCTTGTCCCCATCAATGCACTACAAGTCCAATCCCCAATGATATCCTATGGGAGTGAGTGAGTCTGGTGCCACAAGCACCAAGTCTGACTCCAAGTGGGTCTTTGGAGGGATGGAGAGGCCCTTGAGGGCCATGTAGGTGATCAAGGCCTGGCTCCAGACTGACATCTTGGAGGGCTGGGGACATGAGGGGCAGGAATCATGACAGCACTCCCCCCCAAGGCCCCTCTCAAGGTGGCTCTTCTGTCTGGTCCTGGTTTGGTTGGATGGTTTTGATGAAATCGTCTAAGCAAGCGAGGTGCATGGATGTACTCACAAGGCTCCCATTTCCTGGCTTGTGGACCATACCCCTTCCAGTCTACTAAGTAGTATAATTTGGATCTGACATACTCGTCCTTGACTTCGAATTCTGGCTCCCCGGGGACTACTACTGGCTGCGGTGGCGTTGCTACCCGGGTCCCAGGTTGAACAGGTTTAAGGAGAGACACGTGGAACACAGGATGAATCTGCATGTTTGACGGCAAAGCTAGTCTGACCGCCACAGGATTTATCACGGAGGTGACGGTGAATGGACCCAGGTATGTTGGACCGAAAGTTCGGGTTCCTTTAATGGACACGTGTATAGAAGCCAGCCAGACTTTGTCTCCCACTTGGTAGTTGGGGGCCTTTGCTCGGTGTGGATCAGCAAACTTCTTTTGGCGATTCTTAGCTTGAAGTAGGTGTTCAGCTGCCCTTTTAAAGGTTTGAGAAATGGTCGTGTGCAAGGTTTTGACTGTTGGCATTTCCAGGGTTGTAGGAACGTCCAACTCAGAAGTACGTGGGTGCCTGCCATGCATGGTATAAAAGGGTGTCTGCCCAGTGCTGGTGTGTAGGGAATTATTATAAGCATATTCAGCTATCCATAATAGGTCGAACCAGCTTCCTTCAGCTTGGTGTAACATGCAACGCAGATACTGCTCGAGCGTCTGATTTGTCCTCTCATTTTGACCATCCGTTTGGGGATGGTGACTGGTGGATAGCCGGATGTCGATCTGGGCCATAGAGCAGAATTTTCTCTAGAAGTTAGATACGAATTGAGTACCTCGGTCTGAGATTAAAACTGAAGGAAACCCATGGAGCCGTACGATACCTTCAAGAAATACCTTTGCCAGAGTGGAAGCATTTGGGAGCCCCTTAAAAGGAATGAAATGTGCCATTTTTGAAAATAGGTCCACGACCACAAGAATAGTGTTAAACCCTTGACTGAGTGGTAAGTCAGTAATACAATCGAGGGACAACGTGTGCCAGGGTGCTGGTGGGATTTCCAATGGTTGTAATAGCCCAGCCGGTTTCTGCTTGGATGACTTGTTTTGAGCAAACACTCCACAAGATAGGATGAATTGGTTAATGTCTTTACGCCACGTGGGCCACCAATAATTTCGTTTTATCTTGGCTAGGGTTTTAGCAATTCTAGGGTGGCCCTCGATCAGGGAATCATGATAACCGGACATGACTTGTTCTCGTAGTCTTGGTTTGGTAAGAATAAACGATTCCTGAAGGAGGGCAACTGATCTTTTATCATGTAATGTTCTCCTTGTGCACTCCACGCTTGTAATTGCTCCGGACTCATCAGGTTTTGGAATTCTTCATGTAATTCTTTCTGAGTTATGGTTGCTCTGATTCCTAGGAGCTTGTCACTTGGGATGATTGCTATTGGGTCAGGGGTCCGATACCCTTGCTCTTCCACCCCATATGGGAAAGGGCATCGGCCTTCCCGTTTTTCACCCCTGGTCGAAATGTAATCACGTAGTCATATTAAGCAAAAAAAAGAGCCCAACGTAGTTGTCGTGAGGATTGGGCCTTTGCCGTTTTTAGGTACTGGAGGTTCTGGTGCTCAGTTATTACAGTGATTGTGTGTCTGGCGCCCAAGAGGTAGTGCCGCCATGCCTTAAAGGCTGACTTAATGGCCAGGAGTTCTTTGTCTGTGATAGTGTAATTGAGTTCAGGGGGTGTGAATTTACACGACCAGAAGGCAACAGGGTGTAACTGGCCCGTTTCGGGGTCCTTTTGTGAGAGGACGGCTCCCATAGCCATACTTGAGGGGTACGTTTCCACCAGGTATGGGAGATCAGGGCGAGGGTGGCGTAAGATTGGGGCAGATGTGAATCTTGCTTTGAGTTCCTGGAAAGCTTCCTCGGCTTCTGTTGTCCACTGGAACTTTTTGTTGCTTTTCCTTAGCAATGACGTGATGGGATGCACGATTTGCGAAAATCCTGGGATGAACCGGCGGTAGAAGTTTGCAAAACCCAGCATACTTTGAACCCCCTTGAATTTCAATTTGGGGATGGCCAGTTCAGAATAGCATCTACCTTGTGTACCTCCATTCGGATTCCATTCGGGCTGATAATAAAGCCCAAGAATTCCACCTCGGAGACATGGAATGAGCACATTTCACACTTGGCATAGAGCAATTCAGGGATCAGTGGCAGGGGGTAGCGGTTTTTTACAGTAATCTGGTTCAGTGCACGATAGTCGTGCAGGTTCTCAAGTCCCCCTCCTTTTTCGGTACGAAGAATAGGCGACTGGCTGCTGGAGACTTCGAGGGACGGATGAACCCGTTGGCCAGGTATTGGTCAAGATAGGCCTTCATGTGCTGGTTTTCTGGTTCCGTGAGTGCGTAAATTCGCCCACAAGGGATTTGTGCGCCGGGTATCAGGTTGATTTGGCAATCATATGGTCTATGCAGTGGCAGTGCAGTGCAGTGGCAGGGTATTAGCCTGTTCTTTTTGAAAGACATCTTGAAAGTCTTGGTATTCACTTGGTAGGGTGCCGATTGCCACAGTCGCAAGCGTGGAGGTTCTGGTGTCTATTGGTTGTTTCTCTTGGCGATAACATGTGTGGGCGCAACTCTCGGGAAAGGCCAATTCCTTTGCTCGCCAATCGATTCGAGGATTGTGAGCTACCAACCATGGCATTATCAAAATCAACCGGAACTGTGGGGCCTTAATGAGGTCGAAAACGATAGATTCTTGGTGTCCATCCTGGCACTGAAGGGTTAAAGCTGCAGTGCATTGTGATACTGGACCAGAGGCTATTTCTGTGCCGTCGACAGTGGTAACAGTGTCGGTGGTTGATTTAGGGCGTAACGGAAGCCCCATCTTTGCTGCAAGATCCTGGTCGATGTAATTCCCATCGGCTCCACTGTCAATGTACGCTCTTACTGCGTGCATCCGAGATGGTTGTTGGTGATTGATCCAAGACCACAGATAGTTCAAAATGGGAGGTCTGTAGTTCACTTTCTTCGCTCGACAAGTGGGCCCCTACACTTGCCGGGCTGGGGAGTTTTCCGATTCCTTGATGGTATCTTCCTTGTCCGTGGCCCCTACCGTCCTCCTCAGTGGCTTCACAGGGCACTCTTTAAGGAAATGACCTGACCTTCCACAGTACAGACATAACTGCTGCTGTCTCCTTATATCCCTTTCTGCTTTAGTCAAGGGGGATCTGACCCCCCCGATTTGCATTGGTTCTCCTGAACCTTCCGTTATGCGGGCAATATTGTCCTTTGAACGCACATACATAGGGCGAGGGTCCGGTCTGGTTCGATCTGCTCTTCGGTCCTGCAACCTATGATCCAGTTGAACAACAAGGTCAATGAATTCTGAGCAATCTTTTGGGGGGTTCGCTACTTGTGCGAGAACATCCTTGACCTCCCCCCGCAACCCCTGATGAAATAACGTGGTTCTCTTCCCCACTGGCCATTCTGCTTCAACTACGAGTCTATTGAATGTGGCTATGTATGTTAATAGGTCTTGATTCCCTTGGCGTAGGGACAGAAGTTCGTTGTCTAATGCCTGCCCATGAGTACGACGGGCGAACAGCTTTTCCATCTCCTGCTGAAAGCCCCTGAAATCATGCAGCAAAGGATCGTCTTGGGCCACAAAGGGTACATACCAGTCCACAGTGCTACCACTCAGGTAGGATAGCACAAAAGCGACCCGTGATTGGTCATTCGGAAAGGCCCCTGGTCTACAAAGGAAGTGCAGGCGGCACTGGTTCATGAACGTTGCAAACCTCTTGGGATCCCCCGTAAATCGTTTGGGCGGGGCCAAGGGAACTGCCCCCGGAAGCCCGGAAGGGTTATCTGAACGGGATTGGCTGATGGTGCTGGCATCGAGGGCACGCTTCCCGGCAATGGTGCATGCCCTGCTTGTGACTGGAGAAGTTGCAGGCTTAAATCATCAATGCGTTCTTTGGCTACTATCAGCTCTCTCCTCAGGGTGTTGGTCTCCTGCCTGGCTGCATGTACTTTGGAACATAGCTGCCCCAACATGTGGGCTAACTGGTCGGTTTCTTTTTTTTTTAAAACATATTTTTATTGATGGTCTCAACAGTTACATTGGCACACAGTGAACTCGGCTTACAATTGCATATACAGTTATACCTTTGTTAAATAATTAACAGTTGTCATTCAAGTGGGTGTATCAGTGTCTGAAAGCATATCACAAAGGTATGCCCTGAATGGGCCCCAAATGTCCTTTGGCCTACTCATGCTCGGTTGGGTCATTACATACTGCTCCTCACATTCGTTTATGTAGGTTAACTCACGCAGGAAAGTGTCCATGGTGGGGGCAGTCGGGCTCTTCCATGCTTTCAATATACATCTCTTAGCAATAACACATGACAGATTGAACAACCTTCTGAGTTTTTCAGAGCATTTGCCAATATCACCAAACAGATATTTTTGTGGGGTCAAATGTGGGGGGATCTGTGTGATTTCCGTCAGCATACCTGCAACCCCCTCCCAGAATCGTGCAACGGCCGGGCACTCCCAGTACATATGATAGGGCCCCGGGGTCCCGCATTTGGGCACTTGCCTGGGTCATTACGCACAAATGTAGCTATCCTGGAAGGGGTGTAGTGCAGTCTATTCAGGATTTTGAACTGTATTTGACGCAGCCCTGCATTAAGGGACACCCTTTTCGTGAGCGCGCAGTATCTTGCCCACTTGTCTTCTGGTATTGGCATTTTCATGTCTGCTTCCCATTTCTCCTTCACCTGGCTTACCATATCGGAGTGTGTCTGTATTATCTTGTAAAGTCTGGAGATTCCCAGCCCGCTCCTGTGTTGTGACCAGCTGTACGCATGGGTGGGTAGGGGGTTCTTCGGGAAATGAAGGCCAGCGTGTTTGGTATGCAGACCTCATTCAGTAATATTGCAGTGTCTTGAGCTGCCCACCTCCCATACTCCTCGTAAACACCTCGAAGATCACAAACTTCCCCTCTATGTACATGTCTCCTACTTTCATCTCTGTGTCGGGGCCCCAGTTTTCTTGTATGCCAGTATCAAATGTGGGGGGGAGGTCGGGGCACTTCCAGAGGGGGATATCGGGGTTGTATGGGATCTCTATTTTCAGGTTTCTATATATAGCTCCCTAGGCTTTTGCCGAGCAGCTCACAGGGCCGAATTCGCAAGAGTCCTTATGTTTAGTGTTGAAGATCACCGACCTGATGTTGGTGGGCACAGTGGTGTATTCTTCTATTCGCGTATGCGGGGAGTTGTCAAATTCATCGTACCAGTACTTTGCGAATTGTGCCTGTGCCACCGTATAATAGAGCTCAAAGTCTGGTGCAGCTATCCCCCCCTTTTCGTATGGTTCTGTCATTCTCTCCCAGCTGATTCTTGCCGTCTTCCCGTTCCAAAGAAAAGACACCACCATGGATCGTATCCTAGAGAAGAACTCCCTCCCTGGCCATATGGGGATATTTACAAATAGGTATAGTAGCTTGGGAAGTACTGTCATTTTAAGTATGGCGATTCTGCCGTGTAATGAGATCGGGAGTCGCCGCCAAATCTGTAGTTTAGTATTAAGCGTTTGTAGAGCCTGGTCGTGATTCTCAGTGTATAAGGTTTGTTTAGTACTAGAGACTAGAACCCCAAGGTATCTGATGTGGTGTGCGGACCATTTGAGACCACACATTTGAGCTGGGCATTTTGTGGAGAGGGTGAGCGGGAACACTTCTGATTTGGCGCTATTTACCGTATACCCCGAGTATTCTGCAAATTCGTTGATATCTGTCATAATGGGAACAATGTTTATATCGGGTTCGCGGGCATATAGTAGCGTCTCATCCGCGTACAATGATATTATTTGGGTGGCTCCTTTCAGAGTTATGCCCCTGTTGCCGTGCCTCAGCCGTATCGCCGCCGCCATGGGTTCAATTGTCAGGGCAAAAAGGATAGGGGAGAAGGGGCATCCCTGCCTGGTGCCCCTGCCCAGCTTAAACAATTTAGACATAGTTCTATTCGTGTGTACTTTCGCGCTTGGAGCTGTATAAAGCAGTTGGACATATTGAATGAAATATGGGCCCACCCCGAATGCCTCCAATACCAGAAAAAGATACTCCCAGGAGACCGAGTCAAACGCTTTCTCGGCGTCCAGGGATATCGCCACTGCTTGTTTGTTCGGGTTGATCTGTGACATTATGCCGAATAGCCTGCGCAAGTTTAAGGCAGTAGACCTTTGGGGAATAAACCTGCTTTGATCTGTATGTACTAATATTGGCGTTACGGGTAGCATACGGTTCGCCAGCACTTTCGCAAAAATCTTTGCGTCCACATTTATCAGGGACAAGGGTCTATAGGAGGACATATCTTGTGGCGGGCGTCGGGGTTTAGGCAGCACTGTGATTATGGCCTCGCGCATAGACTGTGGCAGGGTTTGTTCACCCAGAGCCTACCCCCACACCTCCAACAATACGGGAACCAGTTCTTCCCGGAATTCCTTATAAAATTCCACTCCCAGGCCGTCTGAACCCGGCGCCTTGCCTGACGCGAGCCTCTTAATTGCCTCGGTGAGCTCCTCTGCCGTGACAGGTTGCTCCAACATTAGCCTATTTTCTTCTGTGAGTTTAGGGAGGTCCAGTGTATCAAGATAAATTTTGATCTCGTCACGGGATTTCCTATCTTTATTCGCGTACAGTGTTTTGTAAAACTCTGTGAATTCATCGTTTATTCCCTGTTCGCTCCTTCTTGTCACGTTTTGTGCCGTGTGGATTGATGCAATCGGGGCCACATGTTTTTCCTGCCTAACCAGGTTGGCAAGCATTTTTCCTGCTTTATTACCCTCCCCGTATCTGCGAGCCCTGGTAGGGGCTGCCATATAATGTACTTCCCGCACCGCCAGTCTGTCAAATTCCCTGAGAGATTTATTTATTTCAGCCAGGGTGTCTCCACCGTGTGTCCGGCCGTATACCTTCTCTAGTACGTTCAGTTCCCTCTCCACCCTCTCCAGGTCCCGGCGTACTTCCCCTAGCAGCCCCATGGTCTTAGATATCAGGGCCCCCATCGCCCACACCTTGAACGTTTCCCATACTGACGAGATGCAGTCAACAGACCCGATGTTGTCTGCAAAGAAATTGGCAATTTCCGTATGTAAGCTTTCCGCCACGTTTGGGTCTTTTAGTATATCACTGGGCATCCTCCATCTCCTAGCCGGCCTTGGGGCGTCTCTAAGAGTAATTTCCAATACCACCGGGGAATGATCAGACATTGTGCGGGGGAGTATTTCACAACTCTGTAGGGCGTGTGTTGTTCTAGCGGGGACGAACCAGTAGTCTATTCGTGACTCGCTATCATGTACAGAGGAATAGAACGTGTAACGCCTGGTAGTTGGGTGAAGCACCCTCCAGGCATCTAACATGGACAGCTGCTGGATGATCCGCCTCAACGCCAGCGCCGTCCTGGACGGCGACCTGAGTGCCATGGCGGAACTATCCAGAGTCTGGTCAAGCACCACATTGAAGTCTCCTCCCCATAGTATGGTTGCTACTTCATGTTTAAGAAGAATCTCAAGTATATGTAGATAGAAGTCTGGGTCTTCTATGTTGGGGCCATAGGTGTTCACCAGGGTCATGTGTTTCCCCGCAATTTCCCCCCAAACCAGCACATATCTGCCCATTGGGTCCACAAGATGATCTTTGTCAATGAATCCTAAAGATTTGTGTATAAGGATGCTTACCCCTCTGGACTGGGAGGAGTAATTCGTGTAGTAACGCTGCCTACCCCATCTCGCCAGTAACTTCTCATTCACCAATCCCTGCGCATGCGTTTCCTGCAGCATCAAAATGTGGGGCCCGTGTCTGGTCACATAATTACCAACCTTCCTGGCCTTCATTGGATTGTTTAGGCCTCGAACATTCCATGTCATTAGCTTAACCTTCAGCCCATCACCCATTTTCTACGTGTATACATTGCATTGCATTGTGACAACCATAGCTGCGTGTGTAGCCAGAACTGAGGCGGTACCAGCATCTGTGAGACCTTTTTCCAAAAAACCAACAACCTTCAACTGTACAAAGTTTCCTCCCAGACCTAACCTCGTCCGGGTAGTTATCCCAACAAGGAAACTTCACCATTCGCTCTTTCCCACCCCCCTCCCACATCATCTGCCCTAACTTGACGATGGACCCAAATAACTGATTGGAACGTTCCTGAGGGTGCTTCGTCGCAAGCCTATGACCAGCCGTCTGGCCGCCCATGTGGGAGACTCTACGGCCCGTTGACATCGGATCTTGGTCCAGGCTAGTTGCACCGACTGTACAGAAAAAGAGCATGTCCCCACTGTAGGGGAGGTACGATTCAGCCTTCTACCGGATCTCCTCTGCCTTCACCCGGGCCGGGTCTTGCATTTGGGTCTCTTATGCGATCTCTGGGGGGCAGTGGTATAGAGGCCTCGACGTATGCCATTGCCTCTGCTGGGTTCTCAAAGAAATGGGCCCTGCCCCCGTGTTGAATTCTCATTTTCGCAGGGAATATTAAGGCATATGGTGTGTTACGGAGTCGTAACTGCTTCTTGACCATCTCGTAGGATCTACGTTGTGCTTGTATGTTCGCAGAAAAATCCGGGTATATATGTATCCTGCTATCTTCATAGTGCAGTGTCCCCTTTTCTCTTGCCAGCCAGAGGATCGTATCTCTATCCCTGTAATTCAGGAGTCGTGCAATAATGGTTTGGGGTGGAGCGCCCGGTTTGGCAGTTGGTGCAAGGGTGCGGTGGGCTCTTTCAACGAGGAAGTGGTTTGACAGGGAGTCTTCCCCCAATACAGATTTCAGTAGTTCTTCCACCCTCTTCTCCATGGTGCCTTTGCCAGACGACTCCGCCACCCCAACAATACGGATATTATTCCTGCGGGATCTGGATTCGAGATCCTCGCACTTCTTCTGAGTGTTACGGAGCTCCGTCTGAAGCTGGGCTATATCACGTCCATGTTGTGCAAGCACATATTCATTTACCCCTATCCTGTTTTCTGCTTCCGAGATACGTGCGCTTTCCTTTTCCACTCGCGCTTTCAGAGAGCCAATCGTTGCCACAATATCATCTAGTTTCACGTTGACAGCCAGGAACCCATTTTGTATGATTGTTGCCAGGCGATCCAGGGTATCTGTGTCTCGGTTTTCAAGTGTTTGTGATGCCCCTTCAGATGCCATCTGTGGCTGGGAGTTGGTAAAAGAATCCATTGGACCAGTCTTTCTTCCCCCTGCCGCTTTCTTCTCTGTGCGGCCCATTAGGCGGCGTCGTTGTTTTGAGATGGACCGTGCTCTCCCACATATGTTATGTATGCCTATTGGTATCCGATGTCGGATTGCAGCCGTTGCGCTGTATGTTGGCAGCACAGTCCACGTCCTGCAACCAGGCCCGGGGTGCACCGCAGTGCAGGCGCGGGGGTAATTACTGTTCACTCAAGGCGCACACTCTCGCCGCCACCCAGAAGCGATCCTGGTGCCAGGCCGCTCTCCCTCTCGCAGCGCCCCCCACTCCTTCGCCGGCGCCGTGGGTGCGAGCCCCTCTGTATCTGGGCTTCACTCAGAGTTCTGCAGCGTTCGCCCACACACGCCCATCACAGGTGCATCGCGTATAGCGGCACCGGCCCCCGGCGCCCCCCCCCCGACCGGCTCACTTACTGCACCAGCCATGTCCCAGCTGGACTTAGCCGCGGGGGGGAACAGGATCCAAAGGAGCGCACGTTGCCGTCGCGGCGTATCCTCAAAGGAATTTCTTCCGGCTCGGTGCCTGGTGTGGGAAGGTCTGGACGCTTGTCTTCGCACAGGCGGGGGGAAGAATAAACAGAGCGTCGCTGCCCGGGGCAGCGTTGATGTGTTGGCGAGCTGCCAACCCACCTGGCCGACCTGCCACTGCACGCCACAGACTCAAGTGGAAATCGCCCGGAGCCCGCAGGCGGCCGCGCCGCAGCTCTTCAGACGCTGCAGCTGTAGCTTCGGATATCTCCGCCGTCCCGGGGTCCATGCGCTCCGCCTTCACAGGGTGCCTTCCTCGAACCTACCCACAGAGAATTCTGCAATTTTACGCCAGTCAACCCAACTCTGGAAGGATTTATATTTAAAAGGATTTCAGTCGAGCCGGAGCTCTTCACCTAGGCGGCCATCTTAGCTGTGCGCAACAGCGCCCCCTAACTGGTCGGTTTCTGACATTTCCATGACGCCCAGGTGGATTTTAATGTGAGGCTTTGTGTTGTGTAACGCTCACCTGGTATCCACGGGGACGTCACTCAGCCTGTTCTGACCTCTTACGACCTCAAACCCTTCCCTGGAGTCTACTTGACTGGAGACTGGGCCTGAAACACAGGATTGGTAGAGTTTAACTCCCTATTGTCTCTGTGTGCTTGAACCCCTTCTTCCCCGGGGTCCAACCCTTCCCTTTGATCCACAGCTCACCTTGTTTTCTTGGAAAGTGTGCTCTCCGTCCTGCTTTAAGCGCAGGGGCGCGTTGATTGATGCAGACTCGTTGCTGCCTAGTTACTTCATTGGCAAGAGTCCGACAGTAAGTATAATGAGTCTTTTGAACAGTTCTCTAACTTTGTTCCTTTCCTTCCTTAGATGATGGCCGGCGTCCGGGGATGCCGACGTGCTGAGATGAGTAGCGCTGAAGGTGAGTGTGAGCGCGATGCGCAATGCGACCCTTTCGTATTTGTATTGAACTGAGTTCTTTTTCTGTGTCTTTTAGGTGCTGCGACATTTTCAGCGTGGATGCCGGTTATGAAGAAGAAATGCGCTGAGTAAGCGCGGTATGCGGCGCCTCTAGATGTTTCCACGCTAACCTCGAGTGTCTTTCCCTCTTGCAGATGGATGAGAAGTTCCAGAGACAGAGTTCCCCCAGAGCAGCTGGGATTCAGGTAAGCGTTTGAAGCTCGTACAGTCTTTATAAATAAGCAAAGATTTGCTGAATGCTTACTAATGCCTTTTTTCTTTTCTTTTCCCTTTTCCTTAGGAAGCGGTGTGCCGGGATGGGAATGACACCGCCGAAGATGCCCGCAGAACAGAAGAAGCGATGAATGATGGGCAGAAGTGCTGCAAGGTAATGCTGTTCCTAACGGTGTTCTTGTTCTTGCAGGAGCTGAGCGCAAAAGAAAGATGCAGGCCTACTGGAGACCGATCCGAACACAGTGAGTGTCACGCTGCAGGTGCAGAAAACACAAAGCATGTTTCTCAGCCTGGGCGTGGCTTAAATAGTCTCTGAATATCCCAGGTGTCTCTGGGCTGAACCACACCCAAAAAACTAGACTGCACATGCAGTTCTGGGAACCGAAATATGTGGGGGCATCCATCTTGTCCCCATCAAAGTACTACAAGTCCAATCCCCAATGTTATCCTATGGGAGTGAGTGAGTCTGGTGCCACAAGCGCCATGTCTGAATCCAAGTGGGTCTTTGGAGGGATGGAGAGGCCTTTGAGGGCCATGTAGGTGATCGTGGCCTGGCTCCAGCCTGACATCTTGGAGGGTTGGGGACATGAGGAGCAGGAATCATGACAATACCTGACACATCCCAAGAACATGGCCAGGCAATGTCAGTCAATCACTGATCATTACACACACCTGACTCCCATCACATTTCCCCACACAGATAAAAGGCAAGGGCACGAAAGCACACTCTGAGCGAGGAAAAGCACACAAGGCAGCATCAGTTCCAAGATGGCAGTTTAACACAACAAGAAAGGCAGCAAGACCGGAGAGGGTTGCAAGGAGGGAAGAGCTCTTGACCTCTACAAACCATTACTTTCACAAACCTTGGATAGTGAGAAGCCTAAGACCGGGAACTGAAGCTGAACAAACCTACACTGCGCATCGAAGGTATCCAGGGCACTCTCATGTTGATAACCCAGGTAGGGAGGAGCTATTGCCACTGTGGTACTGTCCTTGGCTCCTACAACAAAGCCACACCAGTAAAAGCAGCACAGCCGGTGAATCAGAAAGGCTGATACAAAAGCAGCTTATGTTTGAACCAAGGTTGCAAGCAGCAACATTGTGTGAAGAAATCCACAAAGAACAGTGTTTGAAGTGCATGTGATGAATGGCACGAATAAGTGGAAACCAAATGAGTGAATGTACTTTGAAAGCCATAAAAATGATACCATGTACAGAGTGGTCTGGCGCCACGTGGGCGCCCATTCGAAGGTCTCTGTTAAGCATCCAAATGAATGGCAACTATATGGTGAAAAGGGAACTTTATATCGAAGTGGTCCTGCGACGGGGTCAAGTTAAACCCTGTGCACATTCGAAAGTCTTTGATAAGTGTAAAGTGAACTGCAATTGGTCTGAGCCCAGCTGAGGGAGACAGAGGGGCATCCGGGGTGAACCGTGAATCACCAGAGCAAAGGAGGGGATGCAAAGTTGAACTTTTTGTTTTTGAAAGTGAACTCAGCCCTGCTGAGGGGATCCAGGTTGAGACACCCGAACCAGAAAACTGTAAGAAGAAAAGAACTTTGTCACGTGCAGCTGGTCCTGATGCAATAACAAATGTAATGCTGAAAAAACACATTGCTCCTTGGGCTATCTTCATTAAAAAGCTATTCATTCGAATATTAGAGACCAAAAGGATCCCCGACTCCTGGTTACGAGCGGTAATCATACCCATCTACAAGAGGGGCAATCGGTTTGATCCTATGAATTATCGTCCGATTGCCCTTCTTGATACTATTGGTAAGATCTATGGCTCGTTTCTCAGATGCGAATTGGCTCGCTGGGCAGAGTCCGTGCAGATCCTTGATCCATGACAAACTGGTTTCCCCAAAGGAGTAGGTGTGGAGGCAAACTTGTTGATTCTGACAATACTAAAATTGGAAGCAATGAAACCCCAAAGAAAACTGTTTCTTGCATTCATTGATATGAAACAGGCTTTTGATAGCCTTAATAGAGGCAAACTATGGACAAAGCTACTTGCTTGGAAGTGCCCAGGTAACATCCTCGAACCAGTTATTGCGCTTCACTTGAATACCTCTATCCGAGTCCGTCTAAACAACAGCGGCAAACTTTCTAATCAAATAAACACAGAGAAAGGGGTCAAACAAGGTTGCCCTCTCGCAGCCGAGTTGTTTAAATTATTTCTGGCGGACTTGCCGCTTCATCTCGAACAAGTTCACTGTTTTCCTCCTAATATCAACTAAGTCCCTATTAGGTGTATAACCTATGCTGACGATTTAGTCTTGATGGACTGTTCTCAGATTGGTCTGCAGCGTTTACTTACAAAACTGTATAAATATCTTTCTGCCAGTGATCTTGAAATTAATACAACAAAAACAAAAATCTTGACTATTGGAGGCCCAGGTAATAAAAAAGACAAAGCATTTAGATGGTCGATTGCTAGTCAATCTCTGAGTGTGGTTACACCGAAAAGGTATTTGGGTAACCAATTTAACAACTCGATTTGTGAAAAACTGTTGATTTTCGACCTCCAGCAACGGATGACACAGTTTGCTTTACAGGGGGCAAAGATTTTAAAAGATCATGCAAAATTTACCATTGCTCCGGTTTTGACATTTACTTGCAAACAGTTTTTCCTTCGATCATTTTTGGTGCTGAAGCAGACTGGAACATCGAACCTTGTATCTGGCAACAACTTGAAGGGCGCTTCTGGCGCCGAGTATTAAATCTTCCACGCTCCACCTCAATGATCATGATAAGGCATGAATTAGCATTTAATTCCTTGTACTCCAAGGTCTTGTGGAAATCGCTTGCAGCCTTGCGCAAAAAGCTATTGTGTCCTCCAAACCGAGCCTTCAAGATCTTTACTGGTGGAGGCGACCAGCTGCAGTTTGGTCTTCTACATTAATGGAACAGCCGGCTATCTAACATCATGTCCGCTGCAGACATTAGGTTTTCAGACTTGTTGAAGCGCCCACAAATTGCAAAGAAAAAACTAGAAACATGGTCCTGGATAGTCAATCTAGAACAGCGTAACAATCTTCAGTCTGCACTTTATTTAGATACAGTCAGCAATAAACTGAATAGTCCATCAAGGTATCTATCACTCTGTCCGTCGCAATATCATTGCAATCAATTTCTAAGATTCAAATGAAATGCCTTGAAAACAAAAGAAACAAAATGGAGACGACAAGACAAAGATGTGGTGGATAATCTTTGTCATTTTTGCAGACTAGAAATTGAATCTTCTGAACATCTATTAATTCGTTGTACAGGCACTTGTGATCAACGAACCACACATCTTGGGACCTTTGGCCCTTTGGACGATGACTGATGGTTTCATGTACTCTCGGGATACAACATAAAACTTACCTGTGCATTGGTCAATTATATGGATGCTATTTTAGCAATTGAACCAACATGAAACATTTCTGAGCTGCGAGGCTATTAACTCAAAGTGTCTTTTTTGCGATGCACATAATTAATTTGATGGTGAAGCGAAATTTCTATTGTCTCTACTTTTTTTTAGTTTTTTTTTTAGCGGGAGACGGTTTTCAAACTAAAGTGATGAAATCTGTGAGAAAGAAGAACATTGAATTGAATGTATGAAACAAAAGTTTAATTCTTGTGTTTTAAACTGAAGTTTTTTTTCAATAAAAAAAAATACTTTCTATTTTTCTTTTGTACATCAGGCTCTGTGAATCAAGAGACTTTGATGGGAAGAGAGTCTTGGGCACAGACGGCCCTGATGCTGGAAATAGAACTGTATCCTTGTGTCGGAGAAGGCAGAGCGTGTGCTTGGCTTGAGTGAACCACCTAGCCCCATGCTGAAAACGTGGGGAAGAGAGGCCAATGGCCCGAGCATCCCGGTTTATCATTTTGTGAACATCTCTTTCTTTTTCATGAACATTACCCCACACTATTTGTAAATTAACTGTAAGGATTTGCAATAGCTTTTTTTTAGTATAGGCCCTTTTATTTTGACAAGACTCCACTAGGACTGCATTATTATTATTTGATGGTTGTAGCTTGTTCCCATCTGTAGATTTAGGTTTAGATAGGTGTTTTCAACTCCTTGTGAAATCTCAATAAACACCCCTGAACTGTGGTCACTTGTGTCTGTCTTACTTCGATACGGCGAGTATCACAATGGGGTGCAGTGCCACACTTTACATGGAGCATGCACTCTTTGCGATACTCGAGAAGCCAAAAAGCACACTGACTACCCAGAGAGCATCAGGATACAGAGTGATCATTTCAAAATCCAGCGATAAAAGTAGTGAGATGCAGAGTTGTAAACCCAGCGACATTCATAGCTGAACCAGTGGAGGAGGGGGATTATGTGCATGACTGTACTACACATATGGAGCACTATGATGACATTCCTAAACTGGGGGAGAATGCCCTCGAAGGAGGGGCAATACATTTCATTGATGGCTTGTCAACGATAGACCAGGCAACAGGAGAAAGACATACTGGGGCAGCAGTAGTAAAGACAAAATTGAACGGGACAGTTGAAGTAGTAGCAAGCGTGAGATTGCCCTCACATTATTCAGCAGAGGCATCTGAATTAGTGGCTCTCATAATGGCATTAGAAGCACGTAAAGACAAGGAGATTACAGTATATTTCGATTCAGCCTATGGGGCGTCTGCAGTACATGCTGGACTGTCACGGTGGCAGAGAAGGGGCTTCCAACGTGCCGACGGCGCACTGGTGCAGCACACACCCCTATTGGGCAGACTCATAGACCCACTACAACTCCCATCAGCCATAGCATTCGTAAAGTGGTAAGCACACACGAAGGGGGAGTACTTAAGTCTCCCATGGCAACGCAGACGCAGAAGCGAAGAGCGCAGCATATGTTACAGAAATGAATGAATTCAACACTCCATCTAACACAAGTATACGCGTGAGCAATATGATCTTGAAAGAAGAGTATAGTTCACTACCTGCCACACACATAATGGAATTTCAGGGGAAGGCACACTTAGAGGAAAAAGAACTATAGGTCAGGAGAGGTTGTTCAATATCTCCTACATATGCATTGTGGTGACAGGAGAACACAGGCAAGCTAGTGATTCCAGTAGCATTGTTGCAAGTTGCACTCATGCAGTTGCAACATCTCACTCAATTAAGTAGGGATGTACTTGCTACACACATTGGGGAAGAGTGGTTCTAATCAAATATGGCAGAGAACATAGCCGCATTCATGGAAAATTGTACTGTGTACCGAAAATATAACGCAGTTCATACGTTGCAAGAAGTGCGAGGAGCAATACCCCACCTAATTGGTCCTTTGCAACACATCCACGCTTATTATGTGGACGTGATTCAGGTCTGCCAACGCTACCGATACATGATAGAAGTTGTGTGCCCTTTTTCCCGCTGGATCGAAGCTGCTCACAAGCCAAATTCCTTGTTAGAGAGGTGTTCCCACAATGGGGGAGGGGTGGGGTGTGCGAAGTCTTGCGGTCTGACAATGGATCTCACTTTGTAAATTAGACTTGTGAGCGCATTACAACTCTATTAGCGATTAACCATAAGTTTTCCTGCACTTATCTCACACATGCGAATGGACTATGTGAGCACCTAAACGGCCTGCCCTTAGCCTTATCCGCACTGCGTAATCAGCCCGGATCCAACACTTGCTCCTACCACTAGAGCGCTGATAGATGTCCATAGCTTGGCTGTTATCCTAGGAGACGAAATGCAGGATTACCTTGCTTTGATGATGGCTAGTGCCTCTTATCTCTCGACAGCTGCAGTACCGGCGGAAGAGGTCGAGGAAGGTTGAGGAAGATAACACACCGGAAACAAACTCTGAGCTATTAAAGCAACCACCACTTTATCCAGGAGGCGCTGTGTTTTTGCAGACATTTTTAGGCCTTGGTTCAAGCCTAGATTTTAGAAACCTTTTCCTGTAGAGTAGGCTACTGATAGGGCTGTAAAACTCGACGGAAAGAAAACTCTGGAATTACATCAGAGACGTCAAACCCTGCCGAGGTGAGACCTCCTCTCGCCAGCACAAAGCCGATTTGAAGCTAGAAGGACAAGAAGCAGGAGAAGCACCACAGTGAAGACTGACTAGATATATGACCTGAGTTAGGGAAGAACAAAATGCATAGCTAGAGTAGGTACACTATCTTTTCCTCACACTATCTATTTATCGTGAAAGTAAAGGACTGCTTTAAATACATTGGGCTTCATTACAAGTGTGGCGGTCCGGAAATAAGTGTGCCTATTGCACCCTACCGGTACCCTTTTGGGACCGCCACACTACAACTCTGCCTTCCTGGCCAGTTGCGCCCGGCCGGTCTGACCTGCTGGGCGCAACAGCCCCGGTAGGCAAAGTTGTCATGGAAGCACATGCACTGTTAGCAATGGTGTTGTTCCTTATGTGTCCCCATTCCCATGGAGTCCTGTGGGACTCCATGGGAATGCGGACTTACACTTTCCGCCGCCTGATAACCCGGGGTTGCCGGGTCTTGTAATGTCATGGTGGCACCGGGGCCTCAGGTGGCAGAAACAGTGTTTAGGACTCCGGCGGCAACCCGCCGGTAGCATCAGCGGGTTACCGCCAGACTCGTAATGAGGCCCATGGTTTCATACCTGCACACACCTTTTGAGAGGCACTTTCTTAGATTTATAATCAAGACCGAACGGATGATACCACCTAGACTGTTCTTTTACACCTTTCTTCTTTATGTAGCACAAACATAACCACTCTTGACCCACGGAAATCCATCCATCAGAACCTTGTTAAACAGCGCTAAAATCCACATAGTGTGGGAACAATTGTTTTCTGCGGCACTTGCCCAATATTATAGAAGGAGAGCATAACTAACACACTAAAAAAAACAATAACACGGTTTTGAGGCTTTTCAGGCGATTTTATGGACTTCCTGGACAATAAAGGAAATTCAGCACTACAAAACATGAGAACTGTTATTCAAACTGTTGTGTTAATGTTTTGTGCCTTTTGCTGTCTCTACCTCTTTGCATTACACGAGATTTTATTTTCGCATGCACATGCTTTGGTTCCCACTAATGCAACCCCTATCCATGCTCTTACAGAAGCCATATCTGGGCAGATGACTAACATGCCAAAGAGGTCAAAAGTTCTAAACGTAGTGCAGATGTAGACTTCGAACAGGTACATTTGTATTTAACTGATTCGGCCCATGTATCCAACAACATGTGGTACAAGCACATGACCAAGGTGGGGAATGAAACTACGAAGCAGAGCTGCTCCATGAGTACATCCAGAACATTCGTAGCAACTGAAATTGCAACTGCCAGAGCACAATGCCTCATGCACTTGTCACTCTGCACAACCAGGGGACGATTTCAAGGGAAGTGGGCCACCTTCAGATGGATGTCCGACATTCCCGTATTAAGACCATTATATCAAGACTCAAGAAATGATAGATGATTATTGGAGCACTGACAAAACAATAGAGTGCATTCCAGATGGTCCACACAAAGGAGAAGCTAGAGTAGTGATGCAAAAGGAATTACAATGCCCCAAGACAGGACAAACTGAGATTGGAGGAATGCCAGGATGCTGGGAAAGACCTCAGTTTCTTTTATATGGACAAGTTTATACAACTGAAGGATGGAAAGAAGGGATGGTTGGGAGCAAAGCAAATGCGCTCTTAACAGTTCCAGTAGAAGAGGTACAGCAGGAAAATGATATGTTCCTCAAGGAATGGGAAGCAAGTACACAGCTGCTCACCTGGGTGGAGAATGAAGCAGGTCCTAAGCCATTTCTACCGCTTGAGAGTGCTTCATTACGAAACCAGAATGATGGTCCTGTGAAGGTTGGAGAGAATAAAGGATGCAAGCGAATATCAAAGATACCATGCATAAAGGTTGCTACTGGGGTATTGATGGACCACTTCTGGGCATGCGGGTCCAAGGAATACATGCAATTGCTGCAAAATTGGGGAGGAATATGTTCTCTTGTACAGCTGAATACACCAGCATTAGTAGTACCTCGGAAGGACATACAAGTATATGGGTTCCTTAAAATGGATGCTCATCAGAGAAAGAAGAGATCTGTAGAACTGACAAGAGTAAAGAGACGGAACTATGCTTCATCAAAGATGGAAGATGCACTAGACACAATACCACCAGAAGATAAGACCGTTCAGCAGGACCAAGATGTTCTTTGCGTCCATCGTTCCAGCGATTCAAGCTAATGTGAATGCCAAGTGGCTACAGATCACATGGTGGGAGCTGATGCAGACATTAAACTCAACTGTTAAGGGGTTCAACGCCATCAAAGAAGAATTAAGAGCTGTGAGGTTAATGGCCCTGCAGAACCGATACGTTCTAGACCTTCTCACTGCTATGGAAGGAGGTGTTTGCGCCAAGATCGAGCCTTCTTGCTTTACATATGTATACCCGCCCATGATGAAGAAAATGGGACCCTAACAGCTAACACTCGACTATCAGAACTGCATGCTAAAATGGAGGCAGGTACTAATGCTACAGGGCCAGACGACAATTGGTTATCATGCACCTTTTCCTGGATACCCTTATGGATGGCCAACGGACTGAAAGCACTGATAGCAGCATTGATACTAGTGTTGTTCCCCTTTTGTGTCATCAGAGTAGCAATACCGCAATGCAGGAAAACTACTGAAAAGACTATAGGGATGAAGGTGTAACTAGACTTAGAGAAGGAAGAATATGAAGAAACAAAGACACTTAGGGCCTCATTACGACCCAGGCATTAACCATGGTGCTATTAGCGCCATGGTTGACGCCGGATTCCGCCATGGTGAATGGCGGAATTACCGCCCCATTCCAAGGTTGGCAGGGCGGTAATTCCCTATTCACCATTGGCCCTTCCCCATTCCCATTCTTGCTCCCATAGGGCTCAATGGGAATGGGGAAGGCGGTAATTACGGCACCGCAAATTGCGGTACCGTAATTACTTCCAAGGTCCCTTTGAGGGTCCCTTCCTTAATGGCTGGTAAAACCAGCCGTTATGGTAGGGACCCGCAAAGCGACCTCGTAATTGGGCGGTAAGGGATTATTGGCACCAGTACCCTTACCGGTACCAGTAATCCCTTACCGCCCCTGGTCGTAATGAGGCCCTTAATGTGCTAAAATCCCAGCGGAAGCAGTGTACTCTGTTTCTGCCAGGCACAGTGTTCGCGTTTCCTGCCAACTCATGTGACTATTCGGGAAAATGGGTGTGGTGCAACCCTGGAAGAGATTGCAGCTATATGACCTGGAGTTTGGATGACCACGTGAAATATCATGGACATCTGAGAAGTCATCAGCTAACTAGAGCTCTGGTGTCCTCTTTGTAGGGGCTGTGTGGGTGAGGACAAGTAAATATAATGTGTACAAATTCCCACAAGACAGCTTCCTTCCTTTCCGTCCTATGTTAGCGCTGGAGCACCCCCTGACATTCTTATCTCCACCACTTTAACATAACTTTAGGCAGAGCACCATGGATTCTCAAAAATATACATATTTTAATAATTATAAAAAACACATTTAAAAGTACGGGGCATTTGCTTTAAGAGCAACAACATGTTCACAATTCATTCTGAAAAGACTGAATCAATTTGCTTTTAGACGTATGCTCAATTTAAGGGACAAATTGGTCCACACGTATAGGAGTACCAAGGGATAAAATCATCCATACTCAATCCACTCTTTGGAATTTACCTCCAGTGGTGGGCCACTTCAAATGCGGTAAACGTTCAGTGTGTGCTCTAATGGCCAATATAAAAGATGTTGATTTGAAGGTTAAAACATGGACACTAAAAGGTTTCACCAATTGCAACACGAAATGGGCAATATATGCCATCAAATGCCCATGTGGGTTATTATACATCGGAAAGACCAAGAGACCGATCCGTCAAAGGATCTGCGAACACAGGTTGTGTGTAAAAAATAGTGTTGTGGATAAACCATTGGTGGCACATTTTAAACTAGCCAAACATAACCAAGATGACATTTATTGGTTCATCATTGAAACAATTGAACCCCACCCCAGAGGGGGTAATAGAGATCTCACACTAAGAAAAACTAAACAAAAATGGATCTATTCTTTAAATACGGTCAAAGAGGTCTTAATATTTCCATTGAGTGGGGGCTGTTCATTCACCACAAATACATTTTGTGATCACACACGGTAAAAGATGTAGGCGGGACAAGCTTTTCATGCTAGGATCGTACATTTTGCAGTAATCTGTCTCCACACACACGGGCACTCCGCCTCCATGCTGGAGGGCACGTCAGGGAGTGTTTACATTGGTGGAACGGGATACGTTTCCAAAAACGTGGCACACATGTCATTACGGCCGTAGCTATTCAACATAGCGTACGACCGCCAGTCACTGGGGGTCATTACGACCCAGGCGCTAATTGCGCCAACTTTACCACCATGGTGTAAACTATGTTTACACCATGGTGGATGGCGGATTTACTGCCCCATTCCAAGGTGAGTGGGGCGGTAAATCCCCATTTCCCATTTTCCGTTCCCCATTCCCATTTTTGCCCCATAGGGCATAATGGGAGTGGGGAAGGCGCTAATTACGCCACCGTAAATTACGGTGGCGTAATTAGCATCATGGCAGGTTAGCGCCATGAAATTTAACGGCTGCTAAAAGCAGCTGTTAAAATCAGAATCAGGCGTTAAGGGTTAACGACGGCGTTAACCCTTAACGCCTGGGTCGTAATGAGGCCCACTGTCTTGTTCCGGAAGTCAGGCAGGACGTGGTGGAAGGATCCTATCCGTTGGAAGGAAACATAACAAACAGAGGTGAGATGGCGTTATCGCAAGGGCGAACGATATCTGAAAGAGAAGAGAACTAACGCGGGGCATCTTTTGTTGACAGAGTGCGAGTTATGTCTGTGGAGTATTTGGCGTCTCACAAGTACGGGAATACGCACATAAAGTGACTGCACGGGAATTGGAAAAAAGTGCTTGATTTCACTGCTCTAACAAGATCAGCCATAGCTGGTAAACTATTTATGCTGCACGACATTTAAGTAACAAAGAGAGATTTACTTTAGTGATAAGTAGGCAAGTTCTAACACAGGGATTCCTGAGATCTTGTCCGATTATTTTTCAGCAGAAAATATTGGGTCTACAATGAAAAACAGCCTTGTGTAGACCAGGTCATTCCGAAGCACACAACGTATGGGAATACCCCTACATTCGCAATGACAGCAATGAAGGGTAATTAAAGATTACATAGGTACTAAATATAATGAGTACACTGTGTTAAGTGGTCAGCATTAAGTAGACCCATGAAATCATCAAATAGGCTACACCGGCAAAACCTAAATGGAACTGTGTCCATGGGCTTAGTTGGGTGGTTAATGTCATAATATCAATCCTTCCTTTTAAAATTAAAAATGTTAAGGTGAAAGGGGCGCCTATATATACCTGACATGACAAAATAGAGTTAATATGGTTTTAATAAGGTCCTATTTGTTTGTTTGTATTGTAGATTGTTTGGAATTTTACCATTCTCTGTAAGACCACACGTTAAAGAAGAACACGTGACACAAGAATAAGTGCCCTGAAGACAGCACCAATAAGGAATGTGATTTGTATTAGTTCAATTGCATTGATAAAAGTGAAGAAAATTGGTACTAGAAACACATGTTAAGTGTTGGCACATTGTTTTGTCCTCCTGAACCAAGGAGGTGTCACTGGGTAGGGAACAAGTAGAGCCATTTAGCAGCTTGCTTTTCAGACCAAGGAAAAACCAACACAGGTTCGTTTCTCCTTTGTCAAATTTTAGTTCCATTGATTAATGCAGATGTGTATAACATTAATGTCTGAAAGAATGAATTGTGAACATGTTGTTGCTTTTTAAGCAAATGTACAGTACTTTTAAATGTGTTTTTTTTATAAATATTAAAATATGTATATTTTTGAGAATCCATGGTGCTCTGCCTAAAATTATGTTAAAGTGGTGGAGATAAGAATGTCAGGGGGTGCTCCAGCACTAACATAGGACGGAAAGGAAGGAAGCTGTGTTGTGGGAATTTGTACACATTACACCTGGGAGGAGTAACAAAGTTCTAGGTCCCGAAAACATACACAAATCGGGAGGGTCGTCTAGGGAGTGTGGTCGACTTGTCGAGCAGAGGGGGGATTGAAGAGGGAAACCCAAGTGTGGCCCTCAGGAGCCCCACCCGACTTGCCGCCTGAAGACAGAGAAATGAGAGATGCACATCACTCCTGGGCCCTTCATCATCATCATCGTCATATCGCAGATGTGAGAAACGTTACTCTCTCAGACAGCCATTCAAACCGTACCCAATCCATGACATGGAACAGGTGCAATTGTCATCGATCGAGCAAGTTGACTGACTACAGACTCAACAGATCTGATGGCATCATCACGGTCATCACTGAAATCATGACATTGATGAAGCATATAGGCATTCATGCACAAAGCTACACAAACACTTTAGTTTATTGCTGATAGACACAAAACAAATGCTTGTGACCCATAACAGTTAGAGGACCGACACACTTACACCACTAAATCTTTAGCTATGTGGAGAACAGCAAGACGCCAACAATACGTACAACACCTTGTTCATGCTTAAATTGAGACTAACGTGAACGGCCATAAGAACCAAGATGGAAGCCATAGGTGCATTGAAGTGAATGGGGAAAGCAAGGCGAACTTTAGAATGTAGAAAGGGGCAGACAACAGAGCTTCCAGTGCAGAGACTGTGCACAGCCTTGCCAAAGACAAGCAGAGACGGAAAGTTTCCAGTTTACCAAGACAAAAAAGCACCTGGGAGAATACAAGCTAAAATCCTCATAATTACAGACAGAAGAGCTCCATTTTGTGGTCCCGACACACGTGATCTGAAGGAACAGGACAGAGCCTATTCATTCAAAGTAGATGGGAGAAAAGCTGGTCCCATTGAACCAGAGGTGGAAAGATACAATTACTATACAGGTTCAATGCTGAATGTTCTGTCTCAGGGCTTAAGCGATCAGAGATGGCAACTTGCTGGGAACCCACAGCACCTTCGGGATCTTTCCCATTGCCCTGAAGAGTTTCAATCAGCCTGGTAGCTGTCCACGGTCCCAAGGCTGGGAAGACCTGTTCTGTCCAATCCTTAGCTACCTTCCACGTTAAGAATATTATGTTGCAGTTGCCAATAACCTTCCTGATAACCTGTAACTTTGTATTTGCTACATTTGGAGGTGGTTCTAGGAAGAGCCACCATATATGGTTATCCAATGGTTAAACCACACCCTATGCATTACATATATATAGTTTTCCTGAATTAATCAATGCCCTTCCCAGGCTCTGGCAAGATGCTCTGCTGCTTCCTTAAAAACCTGGGTGATGTTTTTGTGTAAGGTCATTACAGCAGGCATTTCTAATGATTCGAGTGGGTCG
The DNA here is from genome assembly GCF_040938575.1 of Ambystoma mexicanum. Lineage (NCBI taxonomy): Eukaryota > Metazoa > Chordata > Amphibia > Caudata > Ambystomatidae > Ambystoma > Ambystoma mexicanum. The sequence goes on along the minus strand of NC_090923.1, from coordinate 543,940,237 downwards.
AAAACGGATGTCCGTGGATGTCGACTGTACACTATGTAGAATGGGCTTTGTCCCCTACTGGTGTGAATGGAGTTGTTATATGCGTATTCTGCTAACCAAAGTATGTCCTTCCAGGTATCCTCAGTTTGTTGCAGTATACACCTCTGTATTGCTTGAGGGCCTGGTTAGTCCCTTCGGTTTGGGGGTGATGGCATGTAGATAAGCAGAGGTCGATTTTGGCAATTTTACAACACCTTTTTCAGAATGCAGAGACAAACGGAGTTCCTTGGTCTGATATCAATATTGATGGCAACCCGTGTAGCCGGACGATCTGATCCAAAAACACGGTAGCCAGAGTAGAAGCAGCTGGGAGACCTTTAAGGGGAATAAAGTGGGCCATTTTGGAAAACAGATCTATGACGACTAAGATGGTATTGTATCTGTTACAGGAGGGAAGGTCTGTAATAAAATCCATTGATGGCGTATGCCAAGGTGCTGGGGGTACTTCTAAAGGACGTAGCAGACCTGCGGGACTTTGTTTTTGGGACTTGTGTTATGCACAGGTCCCACAAGTTGTGATGGACTGGACAATGTCTCTTTGCCAAATTGGCCACCAGTATTTTTTTTTTATTTTAGCTTGGGTTTTGGCAATTCCCGGATGCCCTTCTACTAATGAATCGTGATCGTTTGCGATGATTTGATTCTGTAATTTCTTATCCGGGATGTACAATCGTCCTTGGTAGTATGGTAAGTTGTCCATGATCCCTAGCCATTCCTGTTGCGCTGGTGGACTCATCAAGTGTTGCAGGTCAGATTTTAAGTTGTCTAGAGTGCTGGTTAGCGGCAATCATGCCTTGATTTCGTCCTTCAGGGATGATGGCCACTGGATCTGGTGTAGTGAATGCCTCTTCTCCTTCACTCATGCGAGACACGGCGTCCGCTTTTCCATTGCGTACCCCAGGTCTATAGGTGATGACGAAGTCGTATTCTGCAAAGAAGAGAGCCCAGCGGAGTTGGCGTGATGATTGCTATTTAGCGGTCTTCAGATATTGTAGATTGCGATGATCCGTTACAACGGTGACTGTATGTCTAGCTCCAAGAAGATAATGGGCCTCATTACACGGTAGGCGGTGAGCCATGGCGCTATTAGCGCCATGGCTCATGCCGGTAAAATACCGGCACCGCCTTGGCGGAAAGGGGATTTACCGCCCCATTCCAAGGTTGGAGGGGCGGTAAATCCCCTTTCCGCCATTGCCCTTCCCCATTCCCATTTCTGCCCCATAGGGCTCTATGGAAATGGGGAAGGCGCTAATTACGCCACCGCAATTTTGCGGTGCCGTAATTAGCTCCGAGGTCCCTTAGCGGGTTGGATTTTAACGCCTGCAAGAAGCAGGCGTTAAATCCTCCAACCCGCAAAGGGACCTCGTAGTACGGCGGTAAAGGGTTAACGGTCACCGTTGCCATTAACGGTGACCGTTAACCCTTACCGCCGTCCATGTAATGAGGCCCAATGTCTCCAGGCTTTCAACGCTGCCTTAATTGCTAGCAGTTCTTTATCAGTGATTGAATAATTCAATTCAGGGGCTGAAAACGTGCGAGACCAGAATGCCACGGGATGCAACTGACCTGTTTCGGGGTATCGTTGTGACAGGACTGCTCCCATTGCTATGTTGGAAGCATCAGTTTCGACTACGTATGGTAGTTCTGGTCGAGGATGCCATAGAATTGGTGCTGTGGTAAATGCTCGTTTTAGCACCTGGAAGGCTTTCTCTGCCTCGGCGGACCAATTACATTGTTTATTTTTTCGTATTAAAGAGGTGATTGGGTGTACGATCTGGGAGAACCCGGGAATGAACCGGCAATAAAAGTTGGCGAACTCGAGTACACTCTGTACTCCCTTTATGGATGTTGGTGAGGGCCAGTTAAGGATAGCGTCTACCTTGCGCGTGTCCATGCTTACGCCCCGTGGTGTGAGAATAAAGCTGAGGAATTCTACCTCATGAACGAAGCATTTCTCCAATTTGGCATATAGCCGGTGTTGCAGCAGTTTCTCCAAAACTGGCCGGACATGGTTGACGTGGTCCTCCTTGGTGGTCGAATAGATAAGAATGTCATCAATATAGACAATAGCGCAGACGTCCAACAGTTCGCAGAGCACGTCATTAATGAAAAATTGGAACGCCGCCAGGGGCATTACATAGTCTAAAGGGCATAACCTGATATTCATAAAGGCCATATTTTGTGGGAAATGCCGTCTTCCGCTCGTCTCCTTTTTTGACTCTTACTAGATGGTAGGCCCCTCGTAAATCTAGTTTTGTATATATCTGAGCGTTTTTGACTTGATCCAAGAGCTCAGGACGAGCGGTAACGGGTGCTGTTTTTTTACCGTGATCTGGTTAAGTGCCTTGTAGTCTCAGGTCTCCCTCCTTTTTAGGCACAAAAAAGAGGGGCGAGGATGCAGGGGACTTGGACGGACGAATGAAGCAATTTGCAGATACTGATCGGGGTAGGTTTTTAGATGCTGGTTTTCTTGTTCTGTTAGGGCGTAAATCAGGCTGCAGGGAACTTGAGCTCCAGGTACCAGATCAATTTGGCAGTCATAGGTCTGTGAGGAGGTAGGGTGTTTGCTTGCTCTTTTTGAAAGACATCTTGGTAATCCAGGTATTCAGGTGGTAGTGAACTGGTGAGGTCCAGTATGGTTTCTTTCTTCGAGGAACCATGGGTTGGTAAGACCTTTTAATGAGAATCCCTTGCTATAACACGTGTCAGCACAGTCTTGGGGAAAGGTCACAACTTGTTTATGCCAGTCAATCCTGGGATTGTGGGTCTCCAGCCAGGGCATTCCCAATATCATCTGGAACTGAGGAGCGCTGATGAGATCGAAGGTGATGTCCTCTTGGTGACTGTCCTGACACAGAAGCGTGACCTTCTCAGTGTAATGCGTCACTGGGCCGGATGATAGCTGAGATCCATCAACTGCTGTGACGTTTTCTGAAACCTGCTTCGGTCGGAGGTGAAGGCCTAGCCGGGTAGCCAGATCCTGGTCCATGTAATTTCCCACAGCCCCACTGTCAATGTATGCCTCCAAGGCATGTATTTTCGACGGTTGCTTGTGGTTTACCAGAAGCACAGGGATGACTAGATGTAAGTTCTGTATAGGTTCCTTTTCACTGCTCGACAAGTGGACCCCTACGCTTGCCGGGCGTTGGAGTTTCCAGAGTCCTGTTCTTCTTCTTCACCCTTGTCAGTTGCTCCAACTGCTTTCCTAGGTGGTTTAACCGGGCATTCTCGGAGATAGTGACCTGCCTTACCACAGTACAAACAAAGTTGCTGCTGTCTCCATTTCTCCCTTTCTGCCTTGGTGAGTGGGCTCTGCAAGCCTCCGATTTGCATTGGCTTGGACTGATCGTGTGATTTGGTTTGATTCTCACGGGGTCGCATGTAGAATGACCGTCCCTCAGCCTTGGCCCGATCCATCTTCTCATCCTGCAATCTGTGATCGAGCTGCACTGTCAGGTCAATGTATTCAGCCCATCTTTCCAGGGGATTTACTACTTGGGCTAATACGTCCTAAAGTTCCCCTCGCAAGCCTCAGTAAAAGAGCGTAGTTCTTTTCTCCTCTGGCCAGTTAGTATGTGCTATCAGACGATTGAAGGAAGTGATATGTTATTAAGGCTACAATACCCTGTCGTAGTGATAGCAGTTCATTGTCCAGAGCCTGCCCTTAAGTATGCAGTGTAAATCGTTTCTCCATTTCACGCTGGAAACCACAAAGTCTCGAAGCAAAGGATCATCCTGGTTTACCAAGGTTACTGACCAGTCCGCTGCACTACCTTCCAAATATGAGAGTACAAATGCCACTCTTGCTTGATCGTTGGGGAATGCCCCAGGTCTGCACAAGAAATGTAGGTGACATTGATTCATAAAGATGGCGTACTTATTCGGATCACCTGTGAAGCGTTCTGGTGGGGCCAGGGGAACCTCCCCTGGAAGAACCACCTGTACTGGCGTGGGCTGTGGAGGCGCGGCAGGAGGGGCATACCCCGACAGTGGGACCTGGCCTGGAGCATTTGCCTTGCTAGTTCATCTGTCCGCTCCCGGTTCACAATTAGATCCCTCCTTAGGGCATTGGTTTCCTGTCTTGAGGCATGAACTTCAGCCCGTAACTCTCCCAGTAATCGGGCCAACTGGTCAGTTTCAGAAGTTTCCATAACGCCCAGGCAGAGATTCGAAGAGGCTTTGCGTTCTGTTACTCTCACCTGGTCTATGCGGAGGCGTTGGGGCATGATTGCAGCCCTCCCGACGGTGAGGTCGCTCGGGTCCGACTTCGCCCTCTAAGCTTATGTAGTGACTGGTTATAGGTGATGCTGCTCGGGACTGCTCCTGTTGATTAGTTTTGGCGAGCACTCCGTCCTGCTGCTTCTGGAAGGGGTGCTTGTATGATCTGGAAGAGTTCCTTCACTGGTCCCTTGCACGTGGTAGTCCAGTCCTGTTGCGACTAAGCCACTATACTTCAGGTAAGTGTTCCTGTTTGCCTTTGTCTTACCTCGTCTGTTTTTGTTGTATTGTAAAGTTCGTTGTCTTGTATTGCTGTCTATTCCACTTTTGATGTTTGCTCTTTTGCTTTCTTCCCTTGCAGGTGATGTTGTCGGCACGGCAGAAGCTGTGGAGCTCGAGGCAGCAGCCGGAGGGAATGAGGAACGAAGCTGCAGGGGTACAGTAGCTGGTAAATTGTTAACTAGGGCGCGCTCAGGGTTCAAATGCAGCACGGCCCTAGGACAGATGTTCTAACCTTGTCTTTCTTCTTCTTCACAGGGTCCGAGTTCGTGGATGCGGAGTGCGGTGCTGCGGCGTCGGGATCAAGATCACTGGATGTCAGGAGATGAGTCTGCAGATGAAGCAATGAAGCACTGGTTTCCTGGAGGTGAGTATGCAGGATAACGCCTGGTTTCAAAGGTAAGTAAACTGGCCCAAGCAGCAGTGAGCGTCACGTTGCACGCGAGTGCACAGTAACGCAAAGCACCGGCCTTAAGATTGGAGCAGTTTATATAGCTGAGCTTCGGAAGCCACGCCCACCAGGTTCAGCCTGCCTGCCACACCCTGCCACACCCGATTAGTCAGCTCATGAAGACCAGTCCTAGGGAGCCACACCCGATGAGTCAGCACATGAGGATGTTCTCTGGAATAACGTCTTTCAGCTCCTGGAAAGTTCTTGTAAAATAAAAGCACTCCTGCACTGAAATAAAGTGTTCCTGCTTACATCTCTACATGAGCCTGGCGCGAAAGGTGCCAGGACTGAGTCCAGCCAGGGACCCTGTGTTTATGGGTCCCAAAGAGACATATGTGAGTCAAGTGACCCATTGCCCCCATCACTAGATGGTGTGGTTTGTGTGTTCTGGGGCCTGTGGCCATGACAATAGCAGAGAAGGACACAGCAAAGTGGTTAACGGGATGCACGCTGAGCCAGCAACACAGAGGGAACCAAAGCAGAGAAGCGCGAAGGACAAGTACCCAGTAAGCCCAGGGAACTCTGAAGGGTTACTGGGTTGCCTAAAAGTGTGCAGTACTTCATAGAAGCAATACAGAAACAATGTGAAGAGGTTAACAGACCTGTAAGCCGTGCCAGGAACGGGTTGCTGAGCCCATATCCCAAAAGAGACAGACATGAGAAAGAAAGTCAAATAAATGGAAATGGACTTGGTAAAGGGGCAAAAGCCCCTTATATGTTCTTGGGTGGGGGCTGTCAAAGGAGTTGAAAAGCATGCCGATGAATTAATATAAATGTAATGATGAATTTTGAAAGCTGTGTTTCTACAAAGCTGTGTTCATATGTTTTTTCCCTTTTTTAAATGTTCTTCTGCATATGTGCCCATGTGTGATAAGTAGTTCTTACGTGTTGTCAGCTTTTGATGAAACATAATATAACAAAAAAAACTGCGAAAGAGTGCCGTGGTTGTCATTGTCTCTAAATTTATTTTGCTTTCTGAAAAAGGTACGAGAGTGTTTGTTTACCATTGGTTTGATACCAAGCTTTGCAGATTTGTTGTGTGGTATGGTACCCAGCTTTGTTGATATTTAACAAGGAACCGAGAATAAAAGTGTAGCAACAAAGAGGTGGCAATAAACATTTTCTTACAATACCAGGTGAAGATACGTGTTAACAAGTAACTTTGTGAAAGTCCTGGCAGTATACCAGGCAGAATCAAGTGTGTGTAAAGGCTAAAGTGTGAAGTGTGTACAGAAGGAAAGTGAATCTCAAAGACACATGCCTTTGAGATTACGAAGTACTGTAAGAATGAAGAAGAGCCTGACAGGAGAGTTATCGGGCAACCTGCGAGTCAGACCCACACCCAAATTCTAATACAGTAAAAAAAAGAATCCTTATTTAGTGACATGCCCTTAGGATTTTACACTAGCTGAAACCTGAACAGAAAACATGGGGAAGTGAGCAATTCCCAAGAATGGAGAAGGAACTACATTATTCTTTGTTGGAACCTTGGTTGTTGTGGAATCTGGGGAAGGGAGCCATTCCCTGGAACTGTGAACTTTTGTCCACTTGGAACTTTCTGGTTGGATTTACATCTTTGTTTTGAATTTTGAATATTTGTGCACCTTGAAATCCAGAAACAATATCATTTGCACCTTAGAGATAATTTTAGAGTGCAAGGGCCAGAATAGGATTTTGGATGTATTTTTGCTTTGGACATCTTGACGAATGACGGACCCATTAGTTTTGGTTGAGGTAGGAAAATACCTCCTAGATTAGGGATAGTGAGGCATTTTCTAGCCCCTTTATTATTTTAAATAAAATTGTAAGACTCCAATCCTAAGCCTTCTGTTTCCATGTCTCATTCCTGGATCCTCACACCATGAACATAGAACTGTTCAAAAGAAATACTGCAAGGAGTGTTGAACAGGGCATAGCCACATGAGTTCTCAGCTATGATCCAGAATTCAATACCATCAGTTCCAATCACCTCAACAAATCAGGAGCGAAATACACCTGCCAGACTATCTACAAAGGGCATACCAATAATCCTGACCTGCATTCAGTGAGCTTAATTATACAGGGTTACTGTTAATTGTATACCACCCTGGTGTGCAAATTCTATCTATATCATGGGCTCTGAAGAACTGCTTGATGGTGGATCAAATCATTCCTCCAGAATTGTTGGCAGCAGATAGCGTATGACATATGACATACTCCAGGGTTAATCTTTTTAGCTGTGATGTCAAACATCCATACGATCCACAGGCAGATGCAACTGGACATGTATATGGCAAAAAGCCAAGATCTTGGTTTGAATCTATTTATGTGTCAACATAATTCATACAAATTCATAAACAAAAAACAACCAGAAAATATGCAGGTCTGCACTATGTCAATTATTGCTAATGGGAAGGGAAACAGTTATCTTTATTTGCACCAGATCAAGGGTTCTGGCACTGACTAAAATCAAGGTAAGGCTATGCCATGCAGCTGTGCAAAACCCTGTGCTCAGCCCTGACCCATAAATAAAAGATATTGGCAAAATCTTTGACCTTAACCTCATCTCTACTTCCTTCACAACTTAAGCACAATGTAAGAGAAAATAATCTACCCCTGAAATCTTATTATTACTACAAATTAAGAATAGAGGTTTTACTATATGTTATAGCCTGTGTTCCATCCAGGCCGTTTGCACCTCTCTCCCAGGCTGCCACTTCTTGTAGCCTGCTCCGGCTCCTTCACTGTTTCCTGACCACCACATCTGCCCCACACACACTCCCCTCAACCCGCACCACTATAGTGCCCATCTCCTCAGCACCCTCTACAACCCAGCTCAAATGTACCTGACCTCACTTTCTTGTCCCTAGCTGACCATCCTTCATCACTGCAGTCTCCATGGACATAGAAAAGACTGCGTTGCTATATCCATGGGGACCATCTTTGTTTGTAGGGTTTTCTAAGGGTATTAAGCAAGAATGAGCCACGCAAAGCCAAAGCCCCTTAAAGACAAGGCCATTAGCACACAGATCACATAACCAGTTTTCTAATAGCTATATATACCTTGGAAGATGGGCTTTACTGGCGAGTAACAGCCCAGAGCTTGCAATAAGTGCATATTGCTCAACTAATCAATGAATAGTGTGATAAACAAAGCAACCAGAAGGATCAATTTCCACCTATGCTTGCCCCTGGAATCATACCATTACCGCAAACTAATCAACAAGTACATTTCCTTTGAGTCCGTGTCATGGCATGACTGGATTATTTAAAAAAATCTCATTGACTGGCTTCAACTAGGATATAACCGAAGAGCAAGTCTGACCCTTAAGATTAAAAACACAAAAGCACAAACAAACAAATCCAAAAACCCCTAATTGGCTTCCCATGGAGGTCAAGGCTTTCTGGAACAAGGGCCAAAAGATCGCAGTAGAGCTCGGTCCTTCAAAATGCCTCAGACATAAAGGTACCATCGAGCAACTCTCATCCAATAACTCACTAACCAAAATGCAAATGTATGGGGAAGGATGTTCTATTTGCAAGGTAATCAAAGTGAGTACAGCTGTGCCACAGCTTTTCTAACCACTCTTGAAACATTACCTGTTCAGGAAGAACATCCAGAATCGTGTTCAACCTTCCTCAACATCTTTCTCCTACCAGCTGCCCATTTCGAAATAGGGAAATTTACAGGGACACAAGTCTGTCCTTCTCAAGAAGCAGTTTCCCTCCCTGCTGCCTTAGTTTCAAACATGGCACAAGCTCTACCTAGTAAACCTCTACCATGCCCAAGGTTACATGTGGTTTCGCCAACCTCTGTCTTTTCGTGGTTATTTAGTTATACCTACATTTGTTAGTTTAAACTTTTTTTCTTTAATCAGGGGGTCCCCCAATGCTCCCTTTCCCCATGCCCTGCCCCAACTCTCAATGCTCCCACATGTTTTTAATTCCGAACTAACAAACGTAGGTCGAGCTAACATACCACAAAAAAACAGACGTCAATGAAACCACCAATTACCCATGCCCATATGTTTCATAATTAAGTCAGTCTATATATCTATCAATCTAACATGTTTGGTGCAATATAAAGTACAGTAAATGAATAAATACCCCATGTATTTAATAAGTTCTTGCCTATCCATCTACTACTTGCAACAATGAATAGTACATTTCTGTCACTGTACTTAGTCTTTGGGACATAGCGTAGCAAGGATTAACCAGGGTGGTCGGAAGCTAATCATGCAGGCACTTGTTAAACTTCTCTTTTCAAGTTGATTTTCTCTTCCTTGGCCGAGGGCCAACTCATTACTACTAGCTAGGTTATTTTCTTAAATCATTTCTGTCTCTGTTTTTCTTTTTGCTTGAAGGCAAACACGTAAATTATAGTGGTCAGGTTTTTCTGCATATTTGTACCAAAGTACCCAAAGAATTTTGGAATTTGGTAGAGCGGTCTCATAACCACCTCTCATGGGCCAGACATTAGTGTATTGCATTTGTTTGCTTTCCTCTGTTGCCCTGGCATTGCAAAACTCTTGGATCTCTTAGCAGGATAAGGCATCACATAGGATCTCCCCATGTTACTCAAAAGCATTGATGGGTGCCATGCATAAGCCCAGCCACTTTCTTCCTGCGTGTGTTGTTTGCTAGACTCTGCTAGCTTCCTGTGATGATGGCTGTCATGGCCATGCCTCAACATTTTTCATCGTAGGCATTGGGCTCCCCTAATCAAATGCCTGATCTCAGGTCTGGTTTGTCTGCCGCTGCCATAAGTCAGCGTAGACACCAATCCATTTTTCAGTTCTACGCTAACCTGCATAGTCCCAAGTGTTATTTGTCACGCTACTGCGGGTGGCTGTTTATACCAATCTCTAATCACAGGCCCAATATTAGATTGGCACTAGGAGAAATACTCGGGGGATGCGTGGTTAAGAGTCTGGCAAAGATATACTCACCGACACAGTTTGGTAATCCATGACCTTTCATCCCCAAAGACTTCTTCATAAACATGGTAAGGGGTTCACCTTCTTTTCACTGATGCAGGGAAATTCAAGTATTTGAATAATACACATGGTGTGTTTTGTCAGAAGCATTACACACATAGGTGCTGGCTAAAGGAAGTGCATTCTTGCGATTGTTTACCCGTCACAAAAAGCATTACGTTCTGCTTTCAAGGGCATTTCTTGCAATACGTTTTATCCTTCCATGTCAAAACTTGACTGTACTCATCCAAAATACCCCAGCTACTCTTCGACCCTTCAATCATTCATGCCTTATTGCCTCCCCTCACTGCCAGGATGAAACCCTCCAAAACTACACGCTTGCAGCCTATCTATCTACAGCAGTAGCATTCTCTTTGCTCTTCCCGTTGGACTCTCCTCTGAAATGCCTATGGTCCATGCCCTGTGTGTTATCCCAACAGGCATTCGCAAGGACTTCTATTCTGTATTTCCTACAGCATGTATACTTTTCATGGCATTCTAGGACGTTCCACAGAAGATGAATGCCCTTGAACTTGGCAGACACTCTTTTTGAGAACAGGGCTTCACAAGGTACCGCTTGCTGAATATCAGCATTGACGACACTAGAAGGAAACCCCAACTTGAGAAACAAAGTTGAACAGAACAGGTTCTTACTTAGAAGGTTTTCAACTTCTAACACACCACTAAAACATAGCCACAGGCCTAGAATCTCTAGGTAATTTTTGAGCCACCTTCTATGCTATGAGTCTAACCCTTCTTGTAAATTACTTGATATGATATGGCATTGATAACGCGCCTATAACGCGCCTGTACACAAGAGTATAGGCGCATACTTCAGCACGTTACCCTGTCAAGATGTTAGTGGGATGTCACTTCTACTTGTCTCTTAAAAATCCATCTAATTAACCCATGTCTCTGAACTAAGCATGCTTTCATTACACCACTTAGCAGGGGGGGGGGGCATGGAGGGCTATACCACCTCCCACCCCCACCCCGTGCTGCCTCAGGATAATCACCCACTTTTCAGAACCCTTATTAATTAAACACTCACTGCATCGGCAAACTGAAGAAAGACATTTCTACCACAGTCCATCGATGGAAGAGAAGTAGGCACAAATGAAGGATCAGCCTGAAAAAGAAAACAGATTAAAGGAAATATAAATGCCCTCTTGGTAAATGCACACTATATATGGTTATATGTGATCTTACCGATCAGAATTACAGAGTGGTATATTTTACCATGGAAACAATACAGAAAAACACTGATTTTTCTTTGTTTTTTAAATTTGGAGGGTCCCACCCACATCCCTGTTTTTTTAAACCTTAAAATGCCACCCCAACCCTCCACCCCGATTCATTTTAACCCCTTTATCCCACTACCCTTTATTTATTTAGGTCCACTCTGAAATGTAACACTCTGTTATGTTTCAGATATTTTGACTGGATACCACTATGCACGTATATATAAGTGAAAATGTGTGGATGTGTGGATGTGTGGCAAAGCATATGTTCCCTATACAATTTCACACCGTTTCACCAATCTGCACCATATTTTGCACAGTCACCTGTTAGGACCCTCCGGACATTACTTGCTGCATGACATCTGGACACCCCACACCTTTCCCTATATGTCAGCAGAAGTGAACATTTAGGTTTGGGTTTGTGGCTTTGTGTATGTTCCTATACAATTCCACACCATTTCACTAATCTTAACCAAATTGTGCACAGTCACCCGTTAGGACCCTCCGGACATTACTGGCTACATGACATTTGGACACCCCGCCCTTTGCCCCAGATTTCAGCAAAAGCAACATTTGTTTGTGGCTTGGCGAAGCTTTGTTCCTTATACAATTCCACAGCGTTTCACCCACCTGCACCAAATTTGATCAAAGGGGTAAATACTGTGAGGTTCCAGAAAACTGCACGATAATGACCGGGTAGCAACCCACCCAAATGAAACAGAAAGCTAGCGAATGAACGCTGCAAAGTACTTGATTATTTGTGCTGACTTAGGATGGGTACCATTTCTGAGGGTTCAACATTTTAGTTTATACGAGCTATTCTGTAATCTAAACCCATTCACACAAGTGTGCTCTATATCCATATTAATGAATGTGACCATGGTCAGGTGGAGAGGAAGTAGAAAGACTGCTTCTGGGTATAGCTTATTATCTCTTTCCTAAGTCGCCACCATTCTCAAAATTGTTATTTTTTTCTCAAAAAGACTCCAGAGCCATCAGCTTATGTGCAACTAACTCCTTTGACACCATTTTACTGGTAGAAGCAACAATAATGATAAGTATTGCTACAATGGGTCTAGATGATATTGCATAAGAGTAGAAGCCCATGCATAATGGACTCTCAATTTGTTTTGCACGAGCATGACAGGTCACTGTGAACGAGAATCTCTCCAAAGCATTTTTACTTACAGGTATCTTCGCATGCATAGACGATCTGTCCACAGGGCTGCAAAAAGAAAGATAAATGTTCCTTCCAGTAGCCACTTCCAGGATGGGCATTAACAGCATAAGAGAAGACAAGAATAACACAGGCTGAAGCGATAGGGGTACTGGCAAGCACAGATTGAAGAGATGGAGCATTATTTTATTTTTAATTGGTTATTTATAACGCCTTAATACCTAGAGGTTTCTAGTGCGGACCCGGTGATTGAACCTGTGTTGCTCTGCATCCTCTTGCTTCCAAGGCGAGCGCGTGGCCCCTGAGCTATCAGAACAGGACAGCCGAGACTAGTGCAATGGAACTGATGAAGGCCCAAAGAAAGACAGGTCATGAGTACAGAAGTCTTACCTGGCAGAGTTTCCTTTCTCTGTGAACACTCGTAGCAGGAATTCACCTTCATTGTAACTTTGGTCAGAGGATGCAATGATGATGTAATGGCCTGGAGGGAGGCGGGAATAGATCACCACCTCTTGCCGGTTTCTGTAACCATCTGTGCAGAGCAAAGGCGCTGCCGCATGTAAATCAATTGCATCAAGGAACGCTTTCTCTTTATCACTCTAGAAAAGGGGGAAAGAGGTACTAGATCTCAAACGTGTTAGAGATTCACAGCGTGCTGATGCCTCCTCGTATGGAAAGCCCAGGACAATGTACAGATGATAATTTCAATCTCAAACTAAAGATAAAGCGCAGAATGTCACTTCTACTCATCTCTTCAACATCCATCTAATTAACCAATTTCTCTGCACAAAGCATGTTTTCATTAGACCACTTGGCAGGAGGGGCATTGAGGGCTATGCCACCCCCTCATACTGCCCCCAGCACCCCAGGACAATCTCCAACAAGGCAGTTCTATTACCAGGTGTTCCAAACTCACTTGAATACCAGGGTGAGTGACATATTGTGCAGCATGACCCATTCAGTTTGGTACCAACATGGGGGGAAGGGGTGGTTCGAGAGAGAGATTTAGGTTTCAGATTGTGAATTTGGGTTATTTGTGCAGGAATATTGGGGCGGCCTAGGAGGGAACTATTACAATAATTACGTCGGCTGGGTACAGGTGTGGTGATGAAGGTTTGGCTGATTGTAATAGTGAACAGGAGCATGCCTTCTTGCTCTTGTCCAGCAGGGGACGTCTGCCAGGACGGAAGTGATGGTGTCGCTGGAGTTGAGAAACAGTTCATGATCAAAGCAAAGTCTCTACTCACAGGGCAGAGTAAAGGCAGAATGCTGTTAGGGGAAAATGGGCCGATTTAAGGTGCAATAGATCCTGGGAAAGTGTTTGAAATCCAAACCGTGTTCTAATCCCAAAGGCATGCCCTTCAGCTTTAACTACTTACTTATCACAAGACTTTCATTGAATAACCCCTTCGACCTACTTGCCTTAATCACTTGCACTTTCTAAATGGAAAATCACCATAAAGACCCTTACCTGACCACTCACTTATCACACTACCGCTCACTTTTCCTGGCAGATATGCCCTGCTCGACAAGATCAAGGCATGCTATTGTTCAATATTACAATCAGCCACCAGCACACCTGTACTCAGACGGCACAATTAGTGTAATAGTTCCCTCCTAGGCTGCCAAAATATTTCCTAGGCCGCCAAAATATTCCTGAACTTACAACCAAAATTCACAATCCAAAACCTAAATCTCTCCCTCGAACCACCCCTTTCCCCCCATGTTGGTACCAAACCGAATGGCTCATGCTGCACAATATGTCACTCTTCAAATTCCTCACCCTGGTATTCAAGCCAATGCAAGACTTTGCCCCTCCTCCCCCTCTCACTCAGACCACCTCCACCAATATCCCCATGCAGCTGCTCCACACAATCGCAGCATTGCCTCACTACTAACAGTCCCCTATTGCCCTTCCAGATTCCATCCTTCCTCTGTTCTCTAGCACCATTTCGGCTAAAATGTCAAGTCCTTTAAATCAGCTCTAAAAACACTGGGCCTCATTACACGGAAGGCGGTGAGCCATGGCGCTATTAGCGCCATGGCTCATGCCGGTAAAATACCGGCACCGCCTTGGCGGAAAGGGGATTTACCGCCCCATTCCAAGGTTGGAGGGGCGGTAAATCCCCCTTCCGCCATTGCCCTTCCCCATTCCCATTTCTGCCCCATAGGGCTCTATGGGAATGGGGAAGGCGCTAATTACGGCACCGCAATTTTGCAGTGCCGTAATTAGCTCCAAGGTCCCTTAGCGGGTTGGTTTTTAACGCCTGCAAAAAGCAGGCGTTAAAGCACCAACCCGCTAAGGGACCTCGTAGTAAGGCGGTAATGGTTAACGGCCACCGTTACCATTAATGGTGGCCGTTAACCATTACCGCCTTCCGTGTAATGAGGCCCACTGTCTCTAGTTCAAGGCCTCCCTCTGGCATCATATCAAACCATCTCAGCATAACCGCCATCACAGTTGCTCTCTGGAGACCCGTCCCACTGATTCGCTGATCAGAGGCATTCCAATCAACTCAAAGAACACTCTTCATAATATGACTGATTGTAATATACTGCCACCCTTCACCACCAGGTTTTGGTTCCTGCTAGCAAGCGCCATTGATCTCCTAGATAACCGTCTACTGTGTCCTTGAACAATCAAGTGAGCTGCAGGCATGCGTGTTCATGTACAGAAGCTTACCGTGAAAACGTGCAGGCCTATCCGCATATTGGCGGCCTTGCGCAGGCGCTGGTGTTTCTGAGTGAGCGCAATGATGAAGCTGCACGCCAGGCTGGGCTCTTCAGGATCATCGTCCTGCTCCAGGAGATCGAGTGTAAACTGCGGGTTCAGCCAGTACTGGTCTGCAGCAAGCAGGAAGCAGAACAAAAAGACAATTACAGATGCACTTGCATTTGTTTTCTTGCATTTACAGAAAGCGAGGGCATGCACTTTCATTAGATACGCTGTACATGAGGACACCTTTACAGGGTGCTTTACAAGAGGTCAACATTATAACTGCGTAGGTTATGAGTTATCTAGTGCTGGAGGGTCAGTGTCCGCACCCTGCAGGCAATCCTGAAAACACCTGGTGTCTCCCAGGAGGTTAAAATGTGTACCTCACTGTTCTTTGGGCTTTTATTTTTATTTACCATTCGTGGAAGTCTTGTAATTAGAATCTATTACATCTATTAAAATATGCTCATGGCTCCTATGGTTAAATTTTTGAATTGTTTTTATTTTTAAAAAACCTTTATTTAATTCTGACATGGAATTTTGGCAATAAACAGACATAATGTAGTCAAACATTTGGGTGAATAACTTGAGCGGCTTTGTTAATTGGAAATTACACAGTTTATCACTAATTAAGTCTTTCTAGTTGTCATCTTCATCTGAGCTTGATGCCTGCATTTGTCGGTATGTTCTCAAGTTTCTGGCACAGCAATGGGAGCCACAATGGCTCCTTCATATGCAAATTGTTTTATATTCAAATTCGAAACTGACCATGTACTCATGCATCCGAGATGGAAAGAACAGATACATAAATGGACCAGATTCAAAGATGATGTCTTTGGAATCTGGTCAGGAACAAGAGATGAACTCAATTCTTTGGATATCTAAATACTATAGACCAACGGATACAGTTTACCCACGAATGTTCCAACACACAGATTCACTTTCTCAACATATTGGTCAGCAAAAGAGACACAGGATTCAAAACATCTCTGTACTGAAAAGCAACAGATAGGAACAATTTACTTCATAGTTTAAGCTTACATCAACTGAGCCTACTTCAGAACCTACCATTCAGCCAGATGTTACGCATCAAAAGAATAATCAGTGACCCGTCTGAATATGAACAAGAACATGCTGACATGTGTAAAAAATTTCAAGCACGAGTATATACAGAGACAGATATTTGTCGAGCCTCAGAGAGAGCAGAATCTATGAATAGAGATTTCCTGCTGGAGACTCGAGATACGATTAAAGATCCTCCTAATCTTGTATATGTATGGAAATGTTCAATCCAAAGTAAAAAGATCAAGAACATTATTAAGAAAAATTGGCCAATATTAACTTGTGACACCAGAGTGCAACATTTGTTTAAAGAACCCCCAATATTTGCACACCAAAGAAGCAGAAATTTAAGAGATGAACTTATATCCACCAGACCCCCTGTGAAGAAGCCCTGTACTGATAGGAAAGGCACCTTTGCATCTTTACACTGCACAAACTGTAACTTTGTTACAAAAGGTGACACGGTCAGCTACTCATGAACAGGACAAACGATCAAACTGAAGGACTATGCTACATGCAATAGTACGAACATTATCTATTTAATCAAATGCCCATGTGGCTTGCACTACGTGGGCAAAACAAAAAGAATAGCTAAAACACGTTGGAATGAGCATCGCTCATGCATAAGGAATGCCAACATGGGTTAGCAAGACACTGGCTAGATAACAAATATCATGTGTCACAGATCAGATTCCAGATCTTGGAAGTAGTGAGAACAAGAAACCCACATGAAAACATGAACACCAAATTAGACCAGGGAGAGACTTTTTGGATCGACAAACTGGGATGCCTAAACCCGTCGGATGAATGATGAGATTAATTACCAATGTTATCTATAGAGAGAATTCCTAATTTTTGACTTGATGTGATGACTTATTTTTCCGGCCTTTATTTTTATTTATTTTTTCTATCTGTTCTTTTATTCTCATTTTTCCTAATTGTGTCTAAAGATGAAAAGTATTGTTTAAGCTACTGAGAATATCCACCTGCAGTGAGAGATGCTACTGGCCACATAACTATGCAATATAACTTGGCCCTTGAGCCCCATTTAAGCTTCTTTCATTGATAATACGGGACCAGTAAAAACATTTAGGTTACGTAATGTCAACAGTTGATTGGTGCTACTCCGATAGCCTTTTCGCTACAAACGTTTAAAATAGTAAGCACTATTTCATGACCCTTGGATTACCTCCCCCTGTAACAGATTTAGATGTATCAAGTTTATAGCGCAGCTTGGCAAACTCAGAAGTAGCGATTCACGGTATGTGATGAGAAATATGCTGAACTTGGGTCAGCGCAGTGCGCGTAACTTACATATAGGTTTGGTAATGATTTTAGGATCACAACGTTTTGCAGCTCGTCCCGGCCCCTGCTGATTCTGCTGGGCTGGGGTGCAAGACGTCTGAATCATGACACACCCACGGGAGCGTCCGATTCAGGCGTCTTATGCTACTACCTTGGTTACATGTAAGCACGAAGGTTACGAGGACGCAACATCTTAGGAGTTTGATACACTCATGCATACGCTGTATGATTCTTTGTACTATCCACCTATTAACTTGTAAAACCGGTTCAATAAGATGAGAAGTAGCGATCCACAGCGGATCCAGCCGGTTTGCAGCATGTCCCAGCCCCTGCAGATGCTGCTTGATTGAAGCACGAGACGGCTGAGTCATGACACACCCACTGGTGTGTCAGGCTCGGTCATCTTGGTCTGCAACCATGGCAACGTATAAAAACAAGTGTTGGGAGGACACGTGCACGTTCTCCTCAGCACGAACGTGAAGGTAAACTGAAATCTTGCTCCCCAGTGATTCTGTTGATCGTGTAGAGGGCATTTAACTTATATTGGGGCCTCTGTACTTAAATCTGCACATTTGTACCTCTGTTTAAAGGCACGGATAGACTACACTACTGTCACGATATCACGAATTAACGGGATGCACCGTTGTGCAAGTAAGCTAGGTTTTATTTTCTACTCAGTTTTTCAAGTCAATATTACTGGCAGTAAAGACTTAGGGCCTCATTACACGGACGGTGGTGGACCAAGGTGCTATTAGCACCTTGGTCCATGCCTGTAAAATACCGGCACCGCCTTGGTGGAAAGGGGAATTACCGCCCTATTCCAAGGTTGGTGGGGCGGTAATTCCCCCTTCCCCCATTGCCCTTCCCCATTCCCATTTTTGCCCCATAGGGCATAATGGGAATGGGGAAGGTGCTAATTACGGCACCGCAAATTGCGGTACCGTAATTAGCTCCCTGGTCCCTTTGCAGGTTGGTTTTTAACACCTGCAAAAAGCAGGCGTTAAATTCCCCAACCCGCAAAGGGACCTCGTAGTAAGGTGGTAAGGGTTTACCGGTACCGGTAAAATACCGGTACCGGTAAACCCTTACCGCCTACCGTGTAATGAGGCCCTTAGTCAGGTTGGCAACACTACTGATTACGTGTATCTCCCATTTTAGGGAGGATTTGGTTTCTGAACTGCACATGGTTCATTTGATTCGACAAGAGATAGAAAATTGAGGTAATTATTTTTGAGCTCATATGTATAACAAGCATGTTATGAATTGAAATAATAATATAAGGACATACATGGATGTGTCTTCCTGGTGCTTGAAGCACATTTGGTTGATCTCTAATTTTTGTTTGTTCTATTTTTTGTTTTTGAAACATCCTGATTAATACAATTGGAACATTGGTTTTAAAATCTAAATTATATACATGCACATGTATTCCTTGCTGTGTAATATGTAAATACTATGATTTGTGTATAGGGGGCATCGCCCTGATGAAGGAGAGCGATATTCTCCGAAAGGCATTGGCTATAATAAAAATGCTTCCCCTCTGTTCAACATGAGCCCGATGTGGTGGTCTATTATCTTCCATACAAGAGTTACCAATTAATAGATAGAGATAGACTACCTAATAATGGATACATAATCATTTTTTGACAAGCAGCAAATATTGTTACAAATGGAGAGATATATATTTTCTTCCTAACCAAATACAGTAACCTCTAGCAGAGGGACTAAAGAGTGAGCAACCGTCTAGCAGGGTGTGTCACACTTCGCTTCCTTGTACTCACAATGTTCTCAATGGGGCCCATATGTCTTTGGGTTTGGAGTGGGGTTGTATCCCTTGCACATACATCTCGCTTTCCTGCGTGAGAGCCAGATGTCTAAGCCATGTTTGGACCTTGGGGGATGAGCTAGACTTCCATTTCAGGAATATTTGCCTCTTGGCTACCGGTCCCGCCAACGCGAACAGTCTGTGGTTCTTAGTTGAAGCCTTTCCAATGTCTCCGAATAGGTATTTCTGCGGGGCTGCCTGTATATGGATATTCAGTATGTCGCTTATCTTTTCTGCTACATCTTTCCAGAACTGGTGAACCGGTGGGCAGTTCCAATACATGTGTATCGCGTCCGGTTCAATTGCTTCGCATTTAGGGCACCCTGGTTGTTTGGTGGGGTTGAATTTGGCAACTTTCTTTGGGGTGATGTGCTGTTGGTTTAGGATTTTGTATTGAATTAGGCGGAAATTGGTGTTGATAGAGATGGTTTTAGTATATCTGAAGTAATTTGTCCATTGTTGTTTGCTGATTTGAATGTTAAGGTCTTCTTCCCACTTAGTTCGCATTGCGTTGGCTGAGGGGGTGTGCGTTTGTACTTTCTTGTATATTTCGGAGATACCGCTTTTGCACCCTTCCGGTGTGAGAATATCTGCGAGGAACTTGTGTACCAGGGGTTCTGCAGGGAATGATGGCCAGATTGCTTTGCATGACGCCTTTAGATGATGGTACTGTAATGTCGGGATCAGGCCTTTGCCTGTTCTCTCCTGTAGTTCGACCATAGTGATGAAGCGTCCTTTGGGGAAAAGGTCCCCCAGTCTGGCTCCACGTTCTGGATCCCAGCGGTTCTGCAAGGTGCGGTCTTCGGTTGATTCAAGGTCTGAGTATGCCCATAACGGGGTGTGCGACCAGTAGGGTGTGTCGCATTGGACTCTTTTTAGGATCTGCATCCATGCTCGCACTGTGGTCGACACTGGGTCCGCCCCTGCCCTCTCTACCTGGACTCTGGTGAATAGCATACCTCGTAGGTCATTCGAGGCCGCTGCAAACTCTTCAGCTTGTATATGAGCATATTGTTCAGTGTCTTGGAACCAGTATCTGGCAAACTGGGCTTGTGCCGCATAATAGTAGAGCAGGTAATCCGGCGCTGCCAGGCCCCCTGTATCATAATGTTCTCACATTTTGGTCCAACTGGCCCTGGGTGTGTTTCCTCCCCATACAAAGTGTGTGCTACTCCTCTGTAAGTTCTCGAAGAATTTACAACCTGGTCATATGGGTATTCCACTGAAGAGATAACAATTTGGGGACGATCACCATCTTTAGTAGTGATATCCGGCCGTACATGGATATCGGAAGTTTCGCCCAGAGGTTGAGCTTGGTTTCTATTTGTGTCAATAGCAGTCCATAGTTATTGGAATATAGTGTGTTTTTATCCGTTGCCATAATAATTCCCAGATATCTGGCTGTGGTAGGTGACTAGTGTAACTGGGCAGTAGATTCTGATTGTGAGGCGGCTTTGGTTAAAGGTATTATTTCGGATTTGAGTTGGTTAATCTTATATCCGGAGTACTTCGTAAATTCCGCAATGTCTTGCATGATCGGGGGAAGATGTGTTTCTGGGTCTCTGATGTATAGCATGGTGTCATCTGCGTACAGTGAGATGAATTGAGGTCTCCCCATGATGAGTATCCCTCTCCAGGCGTGCTTGGTCCGTAGGAATGCTGCCATTCCCTCTATTGTGAGTGCAAATATTACCAGGGACAGGGGGCATCCCTGCCTTGTTCCTCTCTGCAGTCTGAAGCTGTCGGAGATGGTCGCGTTAGTTCTGACTCTGGCTGTGGGATTACAATATAGTGTCTGTATGCATCTGATGAATCCCGGGCCGAATCCCATTTTTTGGAGGATGGCATACATAAATCTCCAGGAGATGGAATCAAACGCCTTTTCGGCATCTAATATGACTACAATAGTTTTCTTTTTCTGATCCATTTGTGATGAAATTGCAAAGAATGCACAGAAAGATTCAGGGCTGTGGAGCGGGATGGAATGAAGCCAGACTGGTCCGGGTGAATCAATTTGTTCATATACGGGTTTAGTTTGTTGGCAATGGCTTTGGCTATGATCTTCGCATCCACGTCAATGAGAGATAGGGGGCTGTAGGAGGAGGGGTCGTGAGGTGGCTTGTGTGGTTTCAACAGAACAGAGATTATGGCCTCACGTAGCGTCGGTGGCAGTGTTCCCTTCTCCAGCGACTCTTCCCATACTTTCATGAGTCGTGGTGCTAGTTCAGTGATGAATGCTTTGTATAGGTCTGTCATGATGCCGTCTGCTCCTGGTGCTTTGCCCATCTCTAGGTCTTTGATAGCTTGTGTTATGTCCTCTTCGGTGAGCGGTGTGTCTAGGATTATCTTGTCTTCTTCCGTAAGTCGCGGGAGTGAGTAAGAGTCCAGGTGTTGCTGCAGTTCCTCTGGTGTCTTCTGGTCTCTGTTTCGGTATAGTTCAGTATAGTACCGGAGAAATACTTCATTCATCTCTTTCTGATGCGTGAGGGTTTTTCCATGCTCGTCTGTGATGCTGGTTATTTGCCCTTGGTCTATTTCCGACCTGACAAGGTTGGCCAGGAGTTTTCCTGATTTGTTTCTCACTCCATATATCTTGGCTCTAACTGGGCGTATCATGTAATGTACCTCTTGGTCTGCTAGTGTATTGAACGTTTCGGTGGCTTCTTGTAGGGGGGGCCAGTGTGTTTTGCCCCAGAGCTCTGGTGTATGCTTCTTCTGCCTCCTTTATGCGGGTTTCGGTTTGAGTTAAGTTTGAGCAGATCTCTTGCAGTTTACCATGCACTGTGGCGATCAGTAGCCCCCTCAGCCATGCCTTGAATGTTTCCCATATTGTGGTGTATGATGATACGGCCCCTCATTGCGCTCAAAAACATCTGTTATTTCTATGCGGAGTGTTTCCACCAGTTCTTCGTCTCGTAGGATTTGTGGTGGCATCCTCCACATTCGAGGGGTTCGAGGTGTGGAGCCAAGTAAAATATCTAGGATGACCGGGGAATGGTCTGAGAGGGTGCGGGGCAGTATAGTGCATTCCTTAGTCTCTTGGAGACAGTCCGTGGAGCAGACCCAGTAGTCTATTCCGGGAGCTCGACCCATGCACGTATGAGTGGAATGTGAACTCCCGTTTGTGTGGGTGGAGTTCCCTCCAAGTATCAGATAGTGGCAGTAGGCGCATGGCGTGCTTGATGGTTGCCGCTGCCTTCGTCTCTTTCCTATTACTAGTGGTAGTTCTGTCATTCTCGGGGTCTAGGATGGTGTTGAAGTCCCCACCCCAGATCACTTTCTCCTCTCCCACAGGCAATATCAACGCCAGTATCTGGTGGTAGAATTCCAGATTGTCCACGTTGGGGCCATAGGTGTTGAGGGGTATCATATCTTGTCCGTGAAGTGTTCCCCATATAATCACATATAATCATATAATCACATATCTGCCTTCGGGATTTGGTTTTGGTTATCACGAAGCCTATCCTTCGGTGGATAATTATCCTCTGGATTGTGAAGAATAGTCAGTAGTAGTCACCTGCTGACCCCAGACACGGCTAAGGGATGTTACTACCTTTTCCGTTGCGTGAGTTTCTTGCAGAAAGAGGATGTCAATATGGTGTCTAGTGGCATAAACCATGATTTTCCTAGTTTTAATTGGGTTGGACAGGCCTCGTATGTTCCAGGACATAAGCCTAGTGCTCTTCGTCTTATCTTGAATTGCCATTCATTCTGCTCTTTGAAATGTGTTCATCGTCTTTCAGATTTTGCCTTGTCAGGTTTTTACAATTTACGTGAAATAAACTTGATTTTTCTGCTCTGTAACAACATTTTTTAACTGCGAACCCAACTCCTGGACTGGAACTTTTATTTGCATTCCTTGGTGCGAGTATGTGTAGCAACAGAGAACCAGTCTCAACTAGGCAACATGCCTGTAGGGTCTCCCACCCCCCTCCCTCACCATCCCCCCAATCGGGCGGTATATCCCTTTGAACCGAATGCAACATTGCAAAGTGCGGGGGGCTGTATTGCCCACTTTCTTCTCTGGAGTCGTGGCTGGATTTAGCTTTTGTGTTGGTGCTTTGTCGTTCAATATTTGTTTCTGCATATGGTCGTACGGGTTTGTGACCTCAGGTTCCATTCTGTACTGCCGGGATGTGTTGTTCCATGTATGTCCTGGCCTCCTCAGGTGTCTCAAAGAATTGTGTCTTGCCATTGTGTTGTATGCATAGCTTGGCCGGGAATAGCATTGCATATACTATTTTCCTTTCTTTGAGTGCCTTTTTTACTGAGTCAAAGGAGCACCTCGACGCCTGGACCCCTGATGAGAAGTCTGGGTAAATTTAGTTGGAGTCGTAGGATAGGGGTGCTTGTTCACGTGCCATTCTGAGGATGAGATCTCGGTCCCGGTAGTTAAGTATTCTTGCTATAATTGTTCGGGGTGGTGCGCCTGGTTTAGGTGGAGGGGCGAGGGTTCTGTGTGCCCTTTCGACAAAGAATTGTTTCGAGAACTGTGCCTCTGGGAACAGAGAGTGAAGCATGTCCTTGAGAAAGTGCTCCATGGGAGTGTTGAGTTTGTGCTCTGCCACCCCAACCACCATTATGTTATTTCGGCGTGAGCGGGATTCTAAGTCTTCACATTTGTTTTGGATAGTTTTGATGTCTTTTTGAATCTGTTCTATGGTTTTGTTTTGTATGGCGGATGTGTCTTCGAGGGTTGACACTCTTTCTTCGGCTTCTGCGACTCTGGTGTTTACTTTCCTAGTATCTGCTCGAATGGACGTGATGTTCTCACATATATCCAGTTTGGAGTTGATCGCCAAGAAACCTTTCTCCATTGATGCCATATAGGGGGTCATGTTTTGCTCTGAGGGGTCCAATGTGGAGCCTCTTTGGATGGGTGTCGGGTCAGGTTCCAAGACTGGCGTGGTGGTATTCGCAAATGCATTTTACAAAAAAGGGGAAGCCCCCTGCGTGTTCAGTGAGAGTTCGGGGCAACACAAAAAAAATAAACACGGGGTTGTAACTCTCACTATCATAAGACCAAACAATTTATGGTCTAGGTTAATATATTAATTTTCCCAAACAATGAATGTTCTGCTTCTTGAGAAGTCAGAAAAAAATACGAAACTTCCAGAATAAACAATTAGGGCAAACTACATGTATATATTTAGTCATACATATTGTTTATTAATGTAAACAAAAAAAGGGAAGTTTAAAATGTTTTCATTATACATTGAATTTAAGTAAAGAGTAATGGTTCTGAACAGTGCCATGAAAATGTACACATAAAATATTCAGACAAAAACTTAAACAAAGGGAAAACAAAAGAGTGACCACTTGAAAATGTTTACAAACAGGATAATTCAAGATATAAATGCAGTAAAGGGTAAAGAAACAAAGGAAAAAAATACTTTCATATTAAAGCAAACAAAATGCACAATTAAAATCAATGTTTGAAATACTGAATCAAACTTTCTTGTGGACAAAGGTACCTATCCTTTGTATGTACTCATGATCAGCATTTGATCATGTTTTGAATAAAGCTGCCAAATGCATCCATGGGGCCTCGCTTTTTGTTCTTTGCTCCTGCCATCAATCCTGTATGTTAAACCTCTGGTTCTTTCCTGTACCACCGCGATGGGGGATGATATGGAGCGCAGTGTAGGGGATCTTTGGAAATGGCTTGCTTATATGTATTTTTTTTTTTTTTTCTTTTTTGGAAGTCTTTTGCAGGCTGTCCCGCTCGGTAGGTTAGGGTGTTTTCCCAGGCCCTCTTAGTGGGGTTCTGGGGGTCTGGTGCTCAGAGGCGTACTTGGTGGTATATGGAGCACCGGGAATCCCGCTCAGCAGACCACCCATCCCGGCAGCACGGCAAGCGTCCCCCCAAGGTTGGTGTTGTCTGGCGCTGTCCCTCTGTCCCTCAGTCTTTTTCAGGGGGGTGGGCAGTGTTTGCTTTGCAGGTCGCCCTGTTGGTTGTATGGTTGTACGTGGCTTTATGGGGGGCCAACCTCCCCTGCACGTACCTTGTTGATGCTGGGTCTGGCTTGCTGTGCCCTTCGCTGTCGGGAGAGCGCGGCGCCACGATCTCTTTACTGCGCCGCATCTCTACCCCATGCATTGCAGTCTCGCTGGTGGTGGGGCAGGGGGCGCACCACGATCCAGCCCTCTCGTGCAGGCAGTGTCTCTCTGTGGATGCTTATGGGGGGTCGGTCCGCCGCGGTGGGGGGCTGTCTCGCCCACCCGTGCGGATGCTGGCCCGGGCCACGAGGGGGGACCCGCCATGGTCTCTGCGTCCCCGCGGGCCACACTGCAGTTCACCCACAGTCCGGGTCCCCGGCGCTCGTGTGCCCGCCACCAGGGTCCGGACCCCAGGATGTGCCGGTGTGGGGATCTTCCAAGGTGTTTACAGGCTGGTCCTCCAATCGCGGTCCGGTCTGGCACACTCCCTCCTCTGCCCAGCGCAATGGTGCCAGTCTAGGATTGGATTTGGCGGGCAGCGTCTCAGCCGTTGGGGAAGGTTTGCGGCAGTGTAGGCTTTCATTCTCTGGGCTCCAGGCTCCGATTTCGCCCCCGATTTGGACCGAGTGGTCCCGGAGTCTTCAGCAGCAAGAACGTGATTATTGGGCACTCGACAGTAGCGAGGACGTTGTCAGCCACAGAGCTCACAGCTTAGGCGGCCATCTTGTTCGGCGCACAACAGAGCCCCCCGAATTGTTTTTATTTTAAATTTCATTCTTACGGTTTCAGTATAGTTTGCATGGCATTACTATGCAGCATATTTTCGTAAACTGCAAAAATGTCATGGTCAGTAAAAAGCGCCACGCTTTACCATGCACACAATAATTCAGGATGCCGCTATTGACCTGGAACTACACATCTGGTCCCCATGAATGCACCCAATCACTACTGGCCAGAATTTCCCATCTACAAGGGGGACCACAATCCACTCAATATAGTTTGCCATTTGAATTCTTCTGCTTCCCTTCCCTGCGTCTGCATCAATAAGAAAAGGTATTCAATGGTTGCCGAGCCAGGCATGTGCCTGGCCCAGGCCACTGGAGTATTTGGTCATAACTACTGCAAAGGTATGACGCACTTAACCAAGAGGCAACCCAGGGCAATACAAATGTATATCCAAGTATTCATTATTTATATATTTAATCTAAACATACATTTGTATTTGTATTTTGTTTATTTGTATTGCGCACCCTGCTCGAGGGAATCAGGGCGCATGTTTGAAAAAGATAGTTACAGATATGTGTTACATAGATAGGTACAAGTTACATTATATAAACATATTTACAGCAAGAATAAGAGAATGAATAAGAAACATTACACAGAATGGCCAATTGACCTACATATACAGTATATACAGTGAGTAGCCTGTTTGTGGGTATTAGCTGCATGAATTACAGTGAGGTGGCCAGGGCATACTGTTCATGAAGCCACCGTTTAGTTTTATTTTTGAAGGATTGGATGGATGGAACATTCCTAAGAGCATTGGGTAGGGAGTTCCAGAGCTTAGCTGCAAGGACTGGGAAGCACGAGCCTCTGGCTGTCTGAAGCTTGAAGCTGGGAATGGTTAGTTTGTGCACCTGAGCAGATCTCAAGGGTCTGGATGCTGTATGTTGTGTAAAGCGCGTGGACAAGTAGGCAGGTGCAGCATTATTCTGTGCCTTGTGGGTTAGAACAAGTGTTTTGAGGGAGACGCGAAGTGTAATGGGTAGCCAATGTAAGTTGCGCCTGGTAGAGGAAATGTGGGAGTGCCGGGGAACGTTGAGAGCTGCCCTAATGGCATTGTTCTGGGTGACCTGAAGTTTATCAAGGTTTCTTTGACTAGTCCCCAAGTAAAGGGCGTTGCAATAGTCAATTTTGGACATGATGAGGGTTCTGGCGAGGATCAAGCAGTTGTCAGTTTCAAGAAGGGGCGAAAAGCTGTGATGAGTTTACACGTATACGATGATGCTGAGACTACTGAATTTGTTTGTCTATTGAGAGAGAGAGTGGAGTCTAGGTAAATTCCGAATGTTTTTGTGACGTTGGTGACTTTGATAACGTTTCCATCAATAATGAAGGAATTGTATTTGGGATCAAGTTTCGTGAGTTTGGACTGAGAGCCTAAGATGAGTAGCTCTGTTTTCTCATCATTAAGGCAGAGCCCATGGTGTGCCATCCAGGCCTGGATGACAGTGTAGACTGCATTGAGAGCTAGTGATAGGGATGAGTATCTGGGTGTCATCTGCATAATTAGTGTAGGAGACACCCAGATACTCAAGAATATGAAAGAGCGGTTTAGTAAACACGTTGTAAAGTGTGGGCGATACACAAGAGCCTTGTGGGACTCCGCAGGGGACATGTGCTGGGTCAGCGGCGGCTAAGGGAGAGAAGACCCTCATGGATCTATTTGCAAGGAAAGAGCTGATCCAGGAAGTAGCTGCGTCAGAGAAGTGAGCGGCAATCTTAAGGTGATGGCAGAGGATTTGGTGATCGACCAAATCGAATGCAGCGAGAGGTTGAGGAGGAGCAGGAGCGCTTGTTTGCCCTTATCTTTCATGTCCACGATTTGGTTTTTCAAATCGATCAGGGCTGTCTCCGTGCCGTGTCTTGGACAGAAGCCAGATTGTCTGAGCCCTAATAGGTTGTTGGTATCAAGGTAATCCCGGATTTGGAGATAAGCTGCACGATCCAGAATTTTGAGTAGGTAAGGCACTGTGGTGATGGATCTGTAGTTGGTGGGATTGCTAGGGTCGAGATTAGGTTTTTTAATTAGAGGGATGACCCACTCATCCTTGAGGTTATCGGGTACTGTGCCTGATTTGAATGAGGAATTGATAAAGGAGGTAATGGATGGTGCGAGATCATGCGCCGCTTCCTTTACGACCGGTGCAGGGCATGCATCACCTTGGCAGTTGGAAGGCTTAAGCTTCATGATGATGTTTTCAACTTCCTTAATGGTAAGGGTGAGAAGCTGAAAGGTTTGAAGGAGTGCTTAGGAGAGGGGGTATTGTAGGACTGGTGGTTACCCGCTGAGTCCGAGAGATGACTTTTTTTAATGTTAATTTTGGCTTGGAGCAAGGCAATTTTTTTTTAATAGTGCTTTTTGTATATTGGAACGCCATTTAGCGTCAGGTGTGCACGTATCAAGAGGGGCGACTGGAGACTCTAGTTCCTTAAGGATCTTAAAGAGTTCTTTGGTGTTAGATTGTGCTTGTGTGATCCTATTGTTGTACACTTCTTTTTTGGCCGCTAGGATAGCTTCTTTGTAAGTGAGGGAGGCGGTTGTAAGGTTATTTCTATTGACTAGAGTAGGTGAACATTTCCAGTGTGACTCAGCTTTTCTTTTTTCTTTACGAAGTTCACATAAGTGTGGGGTGAACCACGAATTGAGGTGGTTGCAGGGTTTTTGTTTGCGCAGTTTGAGTGGGGCAATTGTGTTGAGAGCTTTTA
This sequence comes from Ambystoma mexicanum, assembly GCF_040938575.1. Classification (NCBI taxonomy): domain Eukaryota; kingdom Metazoa; phylum Chordata; class Amphibia; order Caudata; family Ambystomatidae; genus Ambystoma; species Ambystoma mexicanum. The sequence continues at coordinate 543,911,540 of NC_090923.1, read as the reverse complement.
ACATGGCGCGGTTGTAGGTATCAACTAGGACAGTAGGGTCCGAGCAAGTGGATGAGGCCGTGTTCAGTAAAGGGAGGATAAGTGGGAGTAGTTTCTCAGCCGTAATATCCTTCTTGTTGCATGTATAGGTGGCCGGGACAAGGTTGGGTTTGACTGTAGGTGGACTAGAGTTAATGGAAGATTATTATTTTATGATGATCAGACCACGCACATGGTGACACAGAGGTTACATTTAGTGCACAGTTCATGTCTGAGACCCAGCCAAGGGTACGACCCTTGATATGGGTAGGTTCACTTACATGTTGGGTGAGGCCGAAGTCAGCCAGAACACTGGCTACGTGCTTTGGCATCATTCGTGTCCTGGTATCCCAGGTTGAGATCGGCAAGTACGATGATTTGAGATTTGGGCTTGGTGCTAGAGGCTAGGATGGATGAGATATCCTTCACAAATGTGGAGGTAGGGCCAGGTGGCCTATAGATGAGATGCACTGAGGCGGTGTGATTGGGTGAGATCGGTAGTTTAATTGAAAGTAATTCAGCTGATGGCAGCTGTAGGGTGTTGGCAACTCTAAGATTAAGCGAACTCTTAAATATGAATGCTAATCCCCACCCCCTTAGTTTGATTAGTGTCCCTGTCGCACCTGATGATGGAGTAGTTATCGGGGATGGCTAGGGTCAGGGCAGGACCAGAGGCCGCATGCAGCCAAGTTTCTGTGATTGCAAGAAAGTCAAGGTTTTCTGCCACAATGAAATCAGCAATGTCTAAAGCGTGTGCAAGGACAGACCGTGCGTTAATAAGTGCACCTTTGAGTTTGGTTGCGATGTTGGAATTATTGGCTGTGGGGGCCTCGTCAATTATCGGAGCCACATGGGCAATGGCGTTTTTCTTGTTGGGGTTGGGTATTTTTTCCATACTGAGGTTGTTCATATGATAAGACCAGTGGTGACATCTGGATGCTAATGTTTGGTTTCTGACTGATGTGGCACATGGTTGACTCAGTAGGTTAGGAGATGTCAATCTCGTCAGGAGAGACAGAGTGGGTTTATTCGCAGCAGGATTCAGTATGCCTATGTCAGACATAGTGTGGCGACAGGAGGGTGAGGTGATGCTATTGAGTGGTGTATTTTGGAGGCCTGGTAGGTGGTACAGGTGAGAGCCAAGCCTAAATTTGACTACCCTGTCACCTTTTTCAACAGGTGTGTCACATCTGCTCAAAAGCTAGCTACCAAACTACACTCCTAGATCAAATGAACCAACAAAGCTTCACAACCTAGTACTTTAAAAAGGAGTTTTTTTGGTATGGTGGTGTGTCCAGTTTATGCCTCACCGGTTGGAATACGTAGGTCCTGTAACTGATAAGATTTTGATTTATAATTCTTAACTATTGTTTATCTTTGAAAATTAGTTGGACGCCATTAACTCTTCCAGTGAGGGCTAGTGGGTGGTGCTGTGCTGTGTGTGACTTTTATCAAATGGCTTAATCTACTTTCATATTTCACACTGAAAGTGGAAAGACTTCAACTTTCCACCTCTATAAACAGCCATACAAGGTTTGCAAGAATGGCAAATAGTATTTGGCCATTAAAAAGGAAAGGAGGAGGATGGAAGCCTTCTCAGACACTCAAGTATAGCTCTTAAATTGCTTTATTGTATTCGTCATTTATATAGTGCCTTCTCCCCATTTGTATGGCCTCAATGCGCTTTGTGGTTGGAACTCCCTCAGGGCCCGAAGTCCATGTGTGGGAGAGTCTACGAATTAATTTTTAAGATGCGTGTGTGCATTTTGCTAGGTTAGAACTTAGGTGGGCTGGCTAGACACCAGTAAGCAGCCCGAGGTCAGGCACATGGGCTGTTGGTGGTTTAGGCTAGTGTGCTACTGCCAGATACTCGATATGTGCTCAGCTAGACCAAAATATTGTGTAGGTTGCCACTGTATACGAATGGCAGAGGTGTTCAGGTACATCAGGGGTTTCAGTCTGGATGGCTATGCGAGCTGCTAGACCGGGTGTGCATAGCCATTACTGCATTCTATAGTGCATGGATGGGTGGCCGTGGCTGTGGGTGATGCAAGGTATCCTCCCGAGATGTGGTTTGTCTCGGGAGGATAGCTCAGGGGCAACGTACTCGCCTTGGAAGCAAGACAACATGGAGCAACACAGGTTCGATCCCCGGGTCCGCGCTTAGAAAACTCTGGGCATTAAGCGCGTTATAAATAACCAATAATATCATACCAATCATATCATGCATACCTTAAACTCGGATTGAGTTATTCTTCAATGTCGTTTTACTAGGTCTAACGCGATTGGCTGGTTGTTAGGAAAGATTTCTCTTTACCGCACCTTTCCTTCCATTTTTATCGACCCCCAAACTTTTTGCTTTTATTTTTGCTCTTTTGCTCATCTGTTATGGGGAAACTGACATGTCCTTCAGGCTGTCAGCACTGGGAAACAGTGTTTCCATTAGTCTTGCAACTTTGTCACTACTTTTAGTAACTTTCTATCACTTGTGGTAACTTTTTATCATCTTACAATGCAGTACAATGGGGTACAGTTTTTGTTTTACCCTAGATTAACACTCAAAGGACTTCTGGTTACTCTGCGTGCTAAATGGACAAACTGGTGGCAGCAGTGACTTCTCACAATTCTTTGGTGCTTTTCGTTTTAGCCTTACTGCGTTTACCGCATTTGGCTACTAACTGTGGCTAGTGTCCAAACATAGCCGTGCCACATGGTTTTTCGCTTGTCCTTTGGACATCTTCTTTAGCCTTCTTCTGGGCCTGTAAGGCCAGGAAAATCCTTATATGGACTTCCAGTGCTCGGGAAAGCAGAGGCTTTTGGCGGGCTACTGGAGAGATGTGTGTGTTTTCTGGCAGGGTTGTATTTGCATTGTTTGTATTTATAAAATTTTATATAGCGATTTAAGCCAAAGCACTTTACATAAAACATGAATACATTAGAAGCAATATGATACAAGTCATGAGTCAAAAAACCAAGAACAGTATGCAGAACAATTTCCAGAGATCATTAGATTAAAAACCTGAGTAGGGGAGAGTCAGGGGAGGAAGTAGTAGAGAGCTGTCAGGAGGGAGATTGAAGAAGGTGGGATTTTAAGGAGGAGCGGAAAGAAGAGTATGAGGAGAAGGAGTGGATACAGAGAGGTAAAGAGTTCCAGTGTAGTGGGGCAAGGAGCTGGAAGGATCAGAAGCGGGAAGGGGCACAAGGTGCAGGTGGGACAGTGAGTAGGAAGTGGTCAGCAGAACGGAGGGGGCGACAGGGAGAGTAGAAAGAGGAGGGCGGAAAGGTAGGGAGGGGCAAGATCATGAAGAGATTTAAAGACAAGATAGAGGAAGTTGAATTTGAGTTGAGAGTGAAAGGAAAGCCAACCAAGTGAGGAAAGCGGAGAGGAGATGGAGTCATGAGGAGAGCGAGAGCAGAGAGTGCAGATTGCAGAATGGTAGAGGGATTTGAGGGGGCAAGATGAGAGGTGGGGAGGCCAAAGAGGAGAGCTGAACAGTAGAAGGGACCAGAAAAAATAAGTGAAGAAATTAGAGTTTGGTGGCGTGGAAGGTGAGGGAGGATCGGATTTTGCGAACATTGAAGAGATGGTAGCGACAAGCACGGGAGGCAAGAGAGATATGGTGAGTAAAGGAGAGGTTAGAGTTGGAATGGAGGCCGAGATTGCGGGCAGAGATGGGGAGTTGAGCAGGGGGAAAGAGGATGAAGGAGGGGGTATCGGGGAGGAAGTGTGTTGGCAGGAACGAATAATACTTCAGTTTTGTCAGTGTTTTGGGTGAGAAAGTGGGAGGACATCCAGGCTTTGATAGCAGTGAGACAGGAAGAGAGTTTGAGGGGGATGTCAGGAGTGAAGGAAGAGAAGGAAAGTAAGAGCTGGGTTTCATCGGTGTAGAAGTGGGGAGAGATACCAAAGGAAGAGATGATTGGGGCTAGAAAGGAGGTGTAAAGTGAGAAGAGGAAAGTGCCAAGCACGGAACCTTAGGGAACACCAAAGTCGAGGGAGTGGTTTGGGGAGGAGCGGCCGCCCCAAGAGACGGGAAAGAAGCGATTGGAAAGGAAGGAGGAAAACCAGTTGAGGACTGAGCCTTTGAGACCGAAGGAGGAAAGAGTGTCGAGGAGTAAGGGGTGATCGACGGTGTCAAAGGCGGCAGAGAGGTTGAGGAGTATGAGAACGGAAGAGTGTTTGGAGTAGCGAGCAGTGAGGAGGGAGTTAAGAATGGAGGTGAGAGCAGTTTCAGATTGAAATCCAGATTGAGAATGGTGGAGGAGAGAGAGGTTGGAGACAAATGCTGAGAGTTGGTAGTAGACTAGGTGTTCAAGGAGCTTAGAGAGGAATGGTAAAAGAGAGATGGGACGAAAGTTGGAAGCCGGGGGGGCGTGGGGGTTTAGCCAAGGTTTTTTCAGGATGGGGATGATAGTAGCATGTTTGAAGGCTGATGGAAAGATAGAGGTATTGAGACAGATGTTGAAGAAAGAGTTGAGGTAAGGTATGAGACGAGGGTAGATTTTAGGAATCTGAGGGGTAGGTAGAGGATAAGAGGGGGTTACACTGGGGTGGGTTTCAGACAAGAGGAGGGAAACATCAGAGTGAGAGACAGGGGTGAAATTAGACAGGCAGGAGGATGGGGTGGTGGGAGAAGGGGAAGGCGGAGAGTAAGAGGGGGAGCGTGGAATGTTTTGGCATAAGGTAAGTATCTTAGAGGAGAGGAAGTCCGCGAAGTCAGAGGGTGAAAGAGGAGAGGCGGTAGAGTCGTCAGGGGTAGGAGGGCAAAGAAGACGAGTTAGGGTTTGAAAGATTTGTCGGGGGTGGGAAGATTGGGAGTGGAGAAGGTTAGATAAGTAGGATCGTTTGGCTGAGCTGATGCTGGTGTCATAAAGGGAGTGGTAAGAGAAGTAGGAGGCTTGGTTGGCTGGTGAGCAGTGTTTAAGCCAGGGACTTTCAAGGCGTTGGAGAAGGCGGCGTATTGACAGAAGGTGAGGGGAAAGCCAGGGTTGGGTGGGTTTGTGGGAGGGACAGAAGGGGGAGAGAAGGTATAGTTGGTCAAGACTGGAGGAGAGGGAGGAGGATAGAGTGGATAAAGCGTCATTTGCGGAGAGAGAAGAAAAGTGAGTGAGCGGGGGAGGGAGGAGGCGCAGGTATCATAGAAGAGGGGTTAAAGTTACAGAGGTCCCGTCAAGAGAAAGAGGAAGAGGGGTGAGGGAGAAGGGCAACAGGGGGCGGTGAGGGAGAAGGAGAGTAGAAGGAAGAGATAAAAATAAGATCGAGAGTGGAACCAGAAGAGTGTGTAGGTGAAGTATGGAGGGGGGTAAGAAGATAGGAGTCGAGTATAGATAAGAGGGGAGAGGTTGGGTAGGAGGTGGAGAGATGGAAGTTAAAGTCGCCAAGTACAGTTAGGGGTTTGGGGGTGGGGGAGATAAGTGAGAGGAGGTGGTCAATGTCATCATTGAAGGAGGCGAGGTGGCCAGGTGGGAGGTAAATGATGAGAAAGGATATAGCGTGGGGGGAGGTGAAGGTTTTGTACAAGTATTCAAAAGAGGGAAAGACAGGGAGAGGAGTTGGACAGGAGGTAGACAGGCTTTTGGGGTGAAAGAGAAGACTGATGCGGCCTCCATGGCCAGAAGAGCGGGAGACATGAGTAAAGGAGGAGGAGGAAGTGAGAGAAGCAGGTACTGTTGAGTTGAAGGGGGGGATCCAGGTTCCAGTGATGCATAGGAAATGAAGATTTAGCAGTAGAAACAGGTCCAGAACAGCAGCAGTCTTGTTACAGAGAGATCTTGCATTCCATAGGGCGATTTCGATGATGCTGGAGGGTTCAACGATTGGGGGATAGATGAGGTTGGGGCGGCGAGTTAGGGTAGATGGGTGTTGGGTCGATCAGGGGTCGGGAGGGGAGGCTGAGTGTGGAGATGGTCATAATGATGAGGCAGAGGGTTTTGAGGAAAGGCCAGGAAGTGGAGTGGGGAGTGGGATGAGAAAGTGGAGGGAGGTGGGAGTTGGGGTCGCGCATGCATGAAGGAGCAATAAGAGCAGGTGGAGGCGTAGTAGAAGAGCAGGGGTTTGGATGCTGTGTTGGCAGGGTGGAAGCTTGGGCTAGACAGAGAAGTGAGGTGGCACTTGCAGCATGGACACTGGAGTGCGTAAGAGAGACTTTAGGGGTTAGTGCGCAGAGGGGGGAGTAGGGAGAGTGTGGATGAGTTGGGAATCTGGGCCTAGTGGGACCAGACAGGATAGGCAGGAAAGGTGCTGGCAGGAGATTGTAGCAGGGGGGAGTGAGGAAGCAGGCCAGACAGGTGGCATTGAGGAGATTTAGGCAGAGTAACACCACAGTGGTGGTTGCAGAGTGGGAGGGTAGGCGGATAACCTCCAGAGAGAGTCCCGAGTTGAGATGCAGACGCCACAGATGGATCCTACTGGTAGCTGCTGAAGTGAGGAAAGGAGGGGGACTTCATGGGAGTAGGTGCAGAGCTAGGGGCTCTCGAAAGGCGAATATACAACTTGGAGGAGTTGCGACTGTTGGAGGAGGGGAAGATAGTCTGCAAGCTCCAGTTCGTGAAGCAGAAATATTATCAGAAAGGGGATAAGGCAGACGCACTGCTGACGGCCTGCTTAAGGGGACACCTTGGGGGGAGGGTTTCCCTTACGATGTTAATGACTCAGGAGGCCACAGGGATGGACGGCCCCATTACCAGGGAGGAGATTTTGGATGTAATCGGGAGGTCTTTGGAAGGGTAAGGACCTGGGGGAAGATGGGTACACCCCAGGCTTTTACAAAACATTTGCGAATCTACTGGTCCCACACATGGTGAAGCTTTTTAACCACATCCTAGAGACCAGCCGGGCACCAAACTCATTTGGAACGGCCCTTATATCAGTGATGTGGAACCTATCGACCGATCTCGCTCCTCAATGTGGATGTGAAAATCTTCACAAGGGTGCAGGCTTCAAGACTGGATGGATTTATGGCACAACTGGTTCACCCGGACCAGCTGGGGTTTATACGAGAACGGCAGGGAGTAGATATGATGAGGAAAAACCTGCACCTCATTGATCAGGCCCGAGGGAAAGATGGGAATCCCACACTGTTGGCGGTTGCCCCGGAGAAGGTGTTCCACAGGGTTGACTGTACATTTCTTAGAGCGCTCTTGTGCAAGTTTGGCACTATACTTGGGTCCAGAAGCGCGGGTGATGGCGAATGGATGGCTGTCTAGGTGGTTCATGCTGGGACGGGGGCACGACAGGGCTGCCCTCTATCACTACTTTTGTTTGCCCTATCCATGGAATCACTGGCCCAGAGGTTGCGGGACAACCCGCGGGTGATGGGAATCACAGTGGGTACAGTGGAATATAAGGTTGGATTATACGCAGATGATATACTGCTTCACCTGCAAAATCCTGCTGTATCTATCCCGGTGGCAGTGGAGTTTGTTAAAGGTTATGGGTCATTCTTGGGTTATAAGATTAATAAGGTTTTTTTTTTAAATATTTTTATTTTATTTTAAGTGAAAACAGTATAAACAAACTTGTGACATTATACACAATAAGCCAATAAACACTTAACAAAACACAACACTACACCCCCCCCCCTCCCCCCCAAGAGCTCATCCACAGGGTAGTTCCGTATCGACCTGGTGTGGCCGGGTGACTTCCTCCTCCGAGGCAGTAGGTTCTCCTCGTGCCCCAAACAGACCAGTGACCAATGACCTCCAGGCTACTAGGTTGCCCACATCCTCCTCCCCGCATTTACTGCATGCCTCTTGCCAGACCATGGTTTCGGCTTCCGCCCATTTTTGGAGATCCCTCCACCACATCTCTATCCTAGGTTTGTAGCATTGCTTCCAGTTCATAGCTATCCTCCTCTTAGCGAGTATATACGCTAGGTCTCTCAGTTTCCCCAGATGTCTGGTGTTCTTTGGTCTGGAGAACCCCCCTAGAAGGCAAGCCCAGGTCGTGTCAATGCTTATCGGGACCCCTTTGTCAGCCAACTTCTGTGACACTTCTCCCCAGAAGACTTCAATTACTGGGCAGGACCAGAACATATGCGTCATGTCTGCGTTCTCCTCGTTACACTTCGGGCATGCTTGCCTGCCCGAGTTCGCAAACTTAGCTATTCTCTTGGGGGTCAAATACGCTCTGTGTGTGATATATAGTTGGATTTGCTGTAATCTAGCATTTCTGGACACTTTTTTATGATATCCCAGAGCCCGTTCCCACATCCCATCAGTCATCTGAACCCCCACCTCCATTTCCCATTCTAGTCTCAAGTCTGTCAAGTCCTTTCCCACTCGGGACATCACCACCTCATACAATCTGGAGATCTCGTGTCCGCCCTCCGATATGTCATATATTGTATCAATCAGGGCGTCCGGATCCTCCGCTAACACCGTCTCAGGCCAAGATTTTCGGATAATCTGTACCAACCTGAGGTATGTAACATATTGGCCCCCATGTAACCCAGCTTCTTCTTCTAAGTCTGCAAAATCCTTGATGGCCCCATCTTGCCATATATCTCCTAACGTGGCCAACCCAACCGGTTCCCAGTACATTCTGATCAATTTTCTAAGTTGACCATCCCCCGCAGTCAAGGCAACCAGTGGCACCTGCGGCGAACACGGATCCGGGCTTTCCAGTAGCCGGCATGCTCTACGCCACATTTTCCACCCAAGTAACAGCATACCAGGGCAAAGATTTAAGTCTTGTCTAGGGACCCAGATGATCTCCTTCAAATAAAACGGGGTGCAATCTGTCCCAACCAACCTGGACTCGGGAGATTCCTCATCAGAGAGCCACTGTGTAACATATTGCAATTGGCTCGCTACATAATAGGCCTCAAAATGTGGTAATTTAATCCCTCCTTTATCGTAAAAGTTTTGTAGCTTCCACAGCGCCACTCGGTTGCGAGTGCCGTGCCATAGGAAGTCCCTGCACATACTATCGAGTTTGGTAAAGAACTTCCTAGCTATTAAGTATGGTATGTTGTTGAAGAAATGCAGCAGTCTAGGCAAGACAACCATTTTAAGCAACGCCCCTCGCCCTATCATCGCTAGCGGCAGCTTTTCCCAAAATCGCATAGACGCACGGATTTTATCCACAGCAACCTCAGTGTTATGCAGATGTTCGTTTCCCACAGTGTGATATATGTCTATTCCGAGGTATCGGAAGGACTCGGCTGCCCAAGGCACGGGCAATACCGGTAAGCGTTCCGTGGGGACCCTCGAATAGTACCCTAGGGGGAACATGCTCGACTTGTCAGGATTAACCGCTATGCCGGACAATTCGGCATACTTCTGCATGACCTCCAAAACATACTGGAGGTTCTCTTCCGGATACTTTAGGTACAGCAGCAAGTCATCGGCATATAAGGATATCAAATGGCTCTTTCCTCCCACCTCGATGCTCACCAGGTCATATTGCTGTCTGAGATATACCGCTAAGGGTTCCAAGGCCAATATGTATAACATCGGGGACCAAGGACATCCCTGCCTAGTACCCCTACTTAGGTGCCACTTATCGGATATCACTGATCCCGTACGCACCCTAGCCGTAGGCTGGCTATACAGTAGTCTCGCCCATCTGATATAGCCTGGCCCAAACCCATATTCCCTCAGGACCGCAAACAGCCATGGCCACCTCACCGAATCAAACGCCTTAACTGCGTCTAGGGAGATCACTGCCATTTCCTCATCTCTTCTGTTCCCTTCTTCTATCACTCGGTGGAGCCGCCTGTGATTATGAGTTATATTCCTGCCAGGGACATAACCTGTCTGATCCGAGTGTATCAGCCTGCCGATGACCTTGCGCAGCCTGTCCGCCAAGACCGCTGTCAGGATCTTACTGTCTTGGTTTAACATCGACAGCGGTCTGTACGATCCACAGTATTGTCTCTGTTTGTTAGGCTTGGGCAGTGGTACGATCAGCGCTTCTCTGAGCGTGTCTGGCAATCGGCCTCCCTCGAATGATTCGTTGTACATCTCCAGCATAGGGGGGAGTATCTCTGCGCTATACGTTTTGTAGAACTCACTCGGGAGTCCATCAGTGCCCGGGGTCTTACAAGTAGGCAGCCGTTTCACCACCTCTTCCAGTTCATCTAGCGTAATGGGGCCATCTAACTCCTCCCTTTCCTCTGCACTAATCCTGGGCAGTTCTATATCTTCCAGTGTGTCCCTGATTTTATCCAGATTGTCTTCCCCTTTGTCCTCATACAGCGCTTTATAATATTCTAAGAAAGCAGCGTTAACCTCTTCCTGAGTGTGAGCCTCCTCTCCGTCTTCCCTTTCTATCATCATGACCGGGGCCCTGGGGGTTTCCCTCTTATAAAGCCATGCCAGTAGGCGACCAGTTTTGTCACCTCCTGCATGTTGCCTCTCCACATATTTCCTGTAATTGAGGTCACAAAGCCGCTCCCAAAGCTCTGAGCATCGTTGTTGTAATTCGAGTACTAGGTCTGTGTCCCCTCCCCCTCTGGTACATTCACGCTCCAGTTCTTTCTCCACTTTCTCCAGCTCAGCTAAAACCCCCCCCTGAAGGCCCTTTGATTTAGAGATAGCGTCGCCCCTCACTACCACCTTGAAGGCCTCCCAAAGTGTACCAGCCGAATCCACACTGCCCGTGTTCTCCTCAAAATACCTTGTAATCGTCTCTCTAATATCTTCTCTGAAGACCGGGTCTCTGAGCGCCTCCGCCCGAAGGCGCCATGTTGGAATCCGCCCTCTGGGGCGGCCATATTGCCAGGCCATCACCAAGGGCGAATGGTCCGACAGGACCCTCGCTCTGTATTCAACCTGTGTAGTTGTTATCGTCACTTCTGGCGTAGCAAAGAAGTAATCTAGTCTCGTGTGCAACTGTTGAGGGGCCGAATAATGAGAGTATTGCAAGGCCGTGGGGTGTTTCAATCTCCAGACATCTTCTAGTCCATAGTCGTCTAATAGTACCCGTAGAGCCCTGGCCGCTGGGGTGGGCCTGTCTACTTTCCTGTCGGACCTATCTATCTTGGGGTCAAGAACACAGTTAAAGTCCCCCCCCCAGATGATCGGTTCCCCTGCGCACGGGCCCAGGCGTGTACATAGAGTTCTGAAGTATACAGCAGTATTCTGATTGGGGGCATATGAATTAATAATACTCAGTCCTCTGTTCTCAATCAGTACCCTCAGTATTACCAGCCTACCCTCCGTGTCTACCTCCTCTCGTACAATTCTGAGTGGGACATGCGGGGCCACCCAGGTCAGCACACCTCTGGCATAGGCCGAGTACGGGGAGCCCACCACTGTACCTCCCCATTTTTTCTTAACAAGGTCTAGTTTATGTTGGGCCAGGTGCGTTTCTTGTAGCAGGGCAATGTCGATCTTCTGTCGTTTAAGATACAACATGACTTTATTTCTTTTCAGGTAATTATTGAGGCCTCGGACGTTCCAGGTGGCAATCTTGAGGTCACCCATGGCAGCTATGTGTCTTCCCACCCCACTTGCGGGAACCTCCAGCAGTTCTCATGACACAGAAGGCGTCCCACTGCAGCCACTCCGCGAATAAGCTCATTCCCAAACTAACCACACACACAACCAAACTCCAACCCCCTTTCCCCTCCCTCTCCCACCCTCCCCCCAACACCACACACCCCAACTGTTGCCCAGCTTCAACAAAAGAGCTCAGGCACCCCCACATCTGGTTCCGCAAACACCGGTCCGTGCACGGAGCCCAGTAGGGTGAGGTCGCCCTAATGGCCACCTAACCTAAGCTATTGTGGGGAGAGAGTATCGCTCCATGGGGCTCCCGTTCAATGATAATCGCAATGTTTGTGACAAACAGTACAACCAACTGACCTTCCATACCGAAGGTTCCGAACCGACTATAATCAAGTCTTAGGGTCCATGAGTCGCGCCATCTTGCGACGCCATTTTACGTCTTCCGCAGCTCCTCCAAGTCCTTCTGGGGCCGGTCCGCCGATTCTTGAGGGCACCCTTGTGCGTCGAGCCACTCCATGGCGTCCTCTGGGGTCTCGAAAAATAAAGTTTTATGCGCCTGTATGACCTTCAGTTTTGCAGGGTAAAGCAACATATATTTGTAACCTGCCTCCCTCAGCCTCCGTTTCACCGTCCCAAAGTTCATGCGGCTCCGCTGCACAGCTAGGGTGTAATCCGGATACGCCGTGATGTTTGCTGCTCCTCTCTTGATCGTGCCTCCTTTTCGAAAATGTTCTAATATTCTTTCCCGATCACGATAGTTAAGAATTTTGGCAATGATGGGTCTGGGCGGGTTTCCAGGAGGCGGCCTCCTCGTTAGGGCTCTATGTGCTCTCTCCACTGCGAAGCCTTGGGATAAGGTCCCTCCGGATATCTCTTGTAGCAACATGGTCTCAACGAAGTCAGTAGGGTCACGGCCCTCCGTCCCCTCCGGTAGGCCCACAATGCGGATATTGTTGCGACGGGCCCGTCCTTCCGCCTCCTCCGCTCTACTTTCCAGGTTGCCTACCCTTTGGATTAGGGCGTGCAGTTTTGCCTTGTGGATGGCACAGTCCGCCGTATTCGGGCCAACTTCTTTTTCTAGGGACTCTGTGCGCTCCGCCAGAACCCTAACGTCTTGTCTCAGTAGATTGACGTCTTCCTGGACCTCCCCAACTTTGAGGTCCAATGCCGTTTTTAATTCAGAGACAGCCAGTTCTAATTTCGACTCCCAGGCTGCTCTCAGGTCCGCAATCGCTGCTAGGATTTCTTGGTTAGAGCTCGAAGTCGTCGCGCTACCCACGGCCGGTGCATCCTTATTCTTGGTGGCGTCCGAGCCCGGGGACGTTTTGGTGAAGTCATCCAGCGTGGGCTGTTTCGCCTTAGGTCGCACTGCCTTACTGGACATGGTTCTGAGGATGTGCAGGTCTACCGAATGATGAGTGGGCGCACTGCACGCTGACCTGGTTAGGTCTTCCAGCAACTCTTTTCAATCCCGTCTCAGGTCTATGTCGGCCATTTTGAGTCGCCCTTTGTTCTCAGCGTCTCTCGACTTTTCTTCTCCGATCTCAGCCGTCGTAGCTACTATGACCTCCAAAAGTTCACAGTACTTCGGTAGCACCTTCACACGCTGGCATGCATATCGTCGGTGTTCAATAAGCAGTTGTACTGCACTGATTTGCCCGGATCTGTTCAGGATCTCGGGAGCTCCGCTGGAACGCGTCCTCCTACATGGCTCTCGTAGCCACGCCCCCATAAGATTAATAAGGTTAAGTCCATACTGTTCCCTTTGAAGCTGATGGAGGAGCGGGGACGACAACAGTTGGCATCTTTGGGGATGGTGATCGAGGATGATCAACTACAATATCTGGGAATATTGTTCGCCCGGGACCTCCGGGGCTATACGAGGCAAGCTTCCTGCCCCTGATCCGAAAACTGTATTCAGATATGGAAAAATGGGGAAAGCTGACTATCTCATGATTGTGCGGCTTAACGCTATCAAAGTGAACTTTCTCCCGAGAATTTTATATTTGTTCCAGATGCTCCCTACTACAGTCCCAGAGTCAACATTTTGGGAGATGAAGGGGTGTCTTCTTAAGTTTCTGTGGCAGGGAAAGAAGGCCAGAGTGGCATATGTGGTCCTGCCTAAGGAAAGCCGGGGTAAGGTTTTCCTGACCTGCAACTTTATTATAGAGCTGCTCAGCACAGAAATTGAATCCCGCACCTCAGAGAACAGGGGGACCGCCAATGGGTAACACTTGATAATTTCCATCTTCAACCGGCCACAGTGGGGAATGGTTCTGAGCCCAGAGGAACCGGATCCAGACGAGGATTAGAGAGCATCCCATTTCGGGGGTCATCTGGGAGATTTGGCGAGCGTGCCCGGAAATGGTGGGGGTAACGTCATGGCCAGCTCTGTTGAGTCATCTATGGGCCCCAGGGGTGAGGGACCACATTCCGAACCTTGATAGGTTCCCAAGCTGGTTTGAGGCAGGCCTAACATGCATCTGGCAACTCTGGAGGCAGGGTGACTTTATTACAATTGTGGAGTTGGAGGAAGCCTTCTGGGTGCGGGGTCTCTCCGTGTTCTCTTACCTACAATTAAAGTGAGTATTTACACAGGAGGTTTGGAAGGATAGAATACAGAAGGGCCTCACACCAGTGGAGAAGATTCTGGAGACTCACAAGTGGAAATGAAGGGGCTGATCTCCTCTCTCTCTATGGCAGACTCGTGGATGCGAGAAGGGGGAGCACACAGGGGCTACGGAAGAAATGGCAAAGGGACCTGGGTACAGAGGTGGATGAGTCACTTTGGGGTAAAATGTGTCGAAAAGCATATAAGATCTCCATTTCGGCCCAATATAAATGTATGCCATTAAACTGCTCCACCGGTGGCAGTATGACCCGGTCCGCCTTTCCAAAATGTTCCCGGACGTGAGCTCTCTTTGTTGGCATGAGTGCGGAGCCAGGCCGGTCTATTGGCATATGTGGTGGGGAAGTGTGAAGGTCCGGATGTTCTGGGATGAAGTGCTTGGGTGGATTAAAGATCTTGACGGAATATCCCGAACGCCGACACCACTCTTAGTGCTGTTCGGATTGGAATGCATTCATGGAGATTGTGTTGGTCTCCCGTATCTGGCACATTTCCTGTTGTTGCGGGGGAACGCAGGAGGGAGCGAGAGGGAGGGGGAGGAAATGCTGAAGCACGAAGTGTATTTGCCTCTAGTTGGGACACTATTTGAGAGATATGCATATGTGCTGGCTGTAATTCGTTTTTTGTAACATGTTGAAAACCAATAAAGTTTAAATTTAAAAAAAGAAAATGTCTTTCAACGGCTCCGCCTCCCTTTAGTCTAGCCACTCCAAGACATGACTATCAGTTGAAGACACAATTGTCAATCAGGGGATGTCTTCATACATTTGACAATGCCCGGAACTCCTGGTAACAAGAGGTGGTCCATGAAGGGTATGCAAAAGATTTTCACATACTCCCACCAGAGGGCATGGGAATTAGATGGTTGTGGGGGACAATAAAGAAAAAAAAAGTTTAAATAAAGAAAAAAGGACCCTGCAGCGCCAGTTCAGACCCACATTAGTGGGAGAGAACTGACGCTGCAGGGATAGAGGAGAGACGGCGGCACACTTCTCGGTGTGCTGCTGAAAAGGTAAGTGGGTGGGGTGGATGCTGGTAGGAGGATGGGGGCGCCGTGATCTATGTGATCACTGAGCAGTGCCATAATGGAAGTCTGCATTTTGAAAGTCAACATTATGGGCGGTCCAGTGATCACATAGATCCAACAGAACTGGTTCCCAGAGACAGTGAATCTCGAATCACCAGCTTGTAGTGTTGAACGAAAATGTTGGGCAGTGGCCATGTTGCAAATGCCTCTAATAGATAACCCTTGTACCTCTGGAAAGGTGGTAGCCATGCCTCTAATTGAGAAACCTTGGATAATTTTAGACAGTGTTCTTGCTACTTCCTCATATGAGGTAATGATTGCAGATCTGATCCCTTGGCTTTGTGTGACAGTAGTAGGTGTGTTACCCTAATGGTTGCATCTCCAAAGGATACAGAGATTCTGTCTTGTATGAATGCTGGTATGTCGAGCTTGAAACTATCGATATGAGAGAAGAACATCAGTATATACATCGCCCACCTGACCACCCTGACCCATCTGAAAGACAGTTGCATTCTCTTTCCCACGGATGGCCGTAACCTTTGGTTACTGCTAAACAAACTCATTTTAGGGAGGAAGGGTAACCTCTGGCCCAGGAGTCTTGTCACCCGCTGCCATACATGTATCTGCATGGCTACCGAATAGTGAATTAACCCAAAGTGTTCTCGAGATAAAGCACCCAGCAACTCAAGCAACCAAAGTGGCTTGCACACATTCACAATCAACTCAATGATGGTATCTACATGTGGATGTGCAAGCCAATCCGCTAGATGCTGAAACGTGGCAGCCCAGTCATAGGATTTTAAATTTGGGGTGCCTATACCCTCTGCCTAGCAGGTAGTTGCAGCGTTGATAAGCAAATTCTTGGGCTCTGTGAGGGATCAGAAATGTGGGCGGACAACTGAATGAAGGTTTTTCATAAGATGCCATTTTATTGACTCAAAAAGGTTTAACAAACGCCTCACCATCCTTACCCTAACAACCGTTTCCCTACCTATCAAAATAACTAAAGGAAATACTCTAGCAATAGGAATCTGTCCTTCACACTTGTACATAAAATAAACTTAACAAGGTAATGCATGGCAATTCAAATACAACAGAAATAACAGTTAGGTTCAAAACTCTGATAACTGCTCCTCCTTGTAACCTGGGTGAATCCCCCTTCCCCAGATTCAAACAGGATTTTCAATAAAAGTTCAAAATAGGAACGTTCCTAACAAAGTTCTAATGATAAAGGTTCTTCTTGGTTCAACAAATCTCTCCTTTGGACCTTGACCAACAGTTAAATATTAAGCAAGTCTTTATCTCTCCACTTGTAGCAGAGAGGTCAACATAACCTCTTCTTAACCAACAAGAACATTTCCACAGTTCATCTGTATAAAAAAAAAGCATTTTGTCAGGATGATTCCGCAACAGTTCACAATATCTTTTAATGGACTTTCCACTTCTTCTACGCAGTCTTTAACCACAACACAGCACTTCAATGACTTCGACCTGGTCCACTCACCTGCCAGGTCTACCACTACAAAGTCCCTGCCCTGGTATGTTCGCCTGTCAGGACCAATGAAAACTTCTAACACTACTACAAGTGCTTCTGTGGTAAAGGTTTACTTAAAACAACTTAACATAGTCTCTTGACTTTCCACAACATCAGTTATGACTACTTCTTCTGGGAAGACATGAATCACATCAGTGCCGTTTGTTCCACACTTGTGATTGCCACATGCAATGCAGGTTTTGTTCCTCTCTTCCTGAATAATTTCTATAAAGAATGTAGCTCTCCTGCCACTCTTGTTTTCCCCACTCTTATTTCAACAAACTGCTGACAGTGACTTTTTCTCCAACACTCTCCTCCTTGGCTTGGACAATGCTTGTTTAGGTTTTTCACAAAACTTGCTTCTTGCTCGCTTTGACCATATGGTTTACAACCAGCTGGTTTCTTAATTGTTATTCATTGCTACCACACAGGTTGAGCAAGTTAGGAATAATTTATTATTTTATCCTTGGAGTTAAGTTCTTTACTCCATGGATATAGGCACAGGGATTATACCTAATTACTGGCAGTATGAGAAACTTTGAAGATACTTCATATTACCTACTAATTGGTACATGTCCGGCTTTGAAGAAGGCCAAAGGCCGAAACACGTGTCGCAGCAACGGCTAATTATGAATAAAATATTCCAAACAGGCTCAACCTGTGTGGTGGCATTGAATAATGTTTTGTGAATAAGAGGGCAGTGGGAGCACTCTTTGGCTTCACGCAATGTAACAGAACAATCTATTACCAGCATCATCAGCTCAGATCTAACTCACTGACCCTTGTAGCAGTAGGAATCCCCCACAGTAACCTACAACTTTGTTTTGGTTTCTTACTTGCCCTCTCTTGGCTTTGGCAATGTTGGCCTTTAAAAACTTGCCTCGATATTGCCCTCTTTCGACTTAGGCAATCCATCTGGCCTTTACCCGTATAATGATACCATTCTTGTTTGTTCCCCATGTTCTTATTAGTCCTCTTCAACCGCTTTGTACCACCTGCAATGAGACTTTAGGTAGGGTTTTTTTGTGAGGACTCTGCAGGATTCATCACAGCTTTCTCCTGTCCAAATCAGTCTAACCAATATCATGTGTAATTTGTGGAAATACTCATTAGATATAAGCATCGGCATCACCTGAAAGAAGTATAACTGCCGTGGTAGTGCTATCATTTTCACAAGCGCCACTCGACCCAATGCGGACTGAGGAAATTTCACCCAGAGTTCAGCAGATTTGTCAAACACAACCAGACTGTGTTGCACATTTTGTTGGTATACCCCTTCCCAATTTGCACTTACTTCACTGCCGAGGTATCTAAATCCGCCATCAGGAGTGTTCATACCCAGGTACCTCAAGTCTCTAGCCACCACCTCAGACAATGTATACAGAATAGATTTCTAACGGTTAACGACCAAACCAGACAAGACCCCAAATTCTCTAATTTAGTCATGGGCTTGCTTCAAGTTCTGTAAAAGCTCATTGACATAACATAAAAAGTCATCTGCATATAATGATATGCACTATATCTGTCCTCTCATGTGCAGCCAAACCATTTTATGCATCCTGCGCACCACCCCTGCTAACGTCTCCACCACAAGGGCAAAGAGCAATGGCGAGAGCAGAGAACCCTGCTCCGTGCCTTTACTCACCTGAAAGGAGTTAGACACAATCTTATTAACATTTACACTGGAAGTACAACCCACATACAAGAGACGTACCTATGTAATGAACCTGGCCCACATTACCATCTTCTCAAGCCCCAATCCTCAGAGTCAAAAGCTTTACAAGAATCGATGCTGACCACAGCAATAACAGTTTTTCCATTCCTGAAATTGTCAAGGAGTAGGAAAAGCCTTCTTAGATTATGCATGGTGCTCCGCAACGGGATAAAACCAGTTTCATCTGGATGCACTAAGTCCTTCACTACGGCTGCCTCGCCAGTATCTTACAAAGGGACTCATTACGAGTTGGGTGGTAATACAGCAGTAATTCTGCTGGGCTGAATTGCTGTTACCGTTGTGGTGTCTGGCCTAGTTACCATACTGCTGTAAATGAGTTTCAGATGGTCATTCTGTCCGGGATTGGCGTAATTACTGTTACCGCCCCACAACTTGGTGCTAATTCTTCCATCAGAATTACCGCTGGCGGAAATAGCGTCATCGCTATAACGGGAAGCCAGCCGGTGCCCATCTTTAAAAATCCAATCCGCCCTGAATCTCCCAATTCCTGGTTCCATTCAAAGACAACAGTCGTGAGGAACATGTCCTAGGAAAAGGGGAAAGGCAAGGTGCCCGACATGAGGCTGTGAAAGCATACATTTAGTGAGGGGGTGCTGGTCGATGAGGTTGTCACTCATGCAGATGAGTTGTTTGTAACCAGATAGCGGAGGACCTCTGGCCAAATGAAGGCTGCATCTGGATGAGCATACGGCCAAGTTTGTGGCAGTGTGCATTGTCCCACGGGACAAGGAAGACTGACGCAAAAGGTGGAACGACCTGAAGGCCAGGGTACGCAGCCTCATCGCCAAGCACAGGAGTGAGACATCCGCCACAGTAGGTGCACTGTAGAACCACTCACCCCGACTCCATAGGAGGAAAATGCCAGCTCAATCCTCCACATGAAAGGGATAGAAGGGATTGGCAGAGCCGAAGTGGGAGCAAGCAGCCAAGGAGATGCCAGTGAGTTTTTACCTTCCCACTCCTGTGTGAATGAACTGGCCAAAAGCATGTGTTCCCCCAGTATAGATGAACCCAATGGTCAGTCGGGATTGGGCAACCACATGGCAATCCCCACAATACACAGACTACATGCATGTGCAAAGGAAGGTGGGATACTGTTGTAATACACATGCACCATAGGGGAAATGTGCATATAAAGCCATGAAACCATGAGAAGCACCCATGTGTGCTGTGAAAGTCCATGTAGCAAAGTGAATCCTTTGTGTCACCACAATAACAAGTCATATTGGCAGGCCAACAGGCAATGTGCCCATGCATGTGTTCTGTACACACTCAGCAGACACCACTCCTACCTTGCATTAGCCGTACTCATTGGCCTGCAACCGACCATGCCCATCGGACAAAATGTGTGTAGGATGACCATTCTTCATGTTGCATGACTGTCTCGTTAGCCCACTAACTATTATGCATGATGACTGACAGCATATCATTATCCAACCAACAGGTCACAGTCGACTCAGGCTGAGGATGCAGGGCCCTCCACTGGCCAGGAGACCTCCACCGCTGGAAGCGCACCTACCTCCACCCCTGCACAGACCAGCCATTGAAGTAGTGGGCGGAAGAGCAAGAGGGAGGCACCAAGGCCACATTACAGCAGACCCATGTCAGCAATGCCAAGTGTGCCCAGTGGCCCCTCCACCAGAACTTCAAATGGCACAGATGAAACTGCACATGCATCTGCATGTGCAGCGCCCCCAGCAGCTGTGACTGCCACACCACAGCCGGCCACTTTGTTGATCCCCGGGAAGCAACATGGTGCCAGTGTGATACAAGACACAATACCTTGTGCTTCCCATCTGATCCCTGATATCCCCTCGTCACCTCAGGCAGCCATTTCCATCACCAGGCTGAGCTGGACACAGGCACAAATGGCAGTCATAAAGATGAATTTGAATTGTTGAACTATTTATACCACTCATCCTGGCAGAATGAACTGCATCAGGGAGCAGGAGGTAATAAGCAAAGTTCATATAGATGAGTAGGACGATACTGGCTTCAGGTCCCCCTGCTACAGCGCTGGCCCTATAGCCAGTCAGCCAGTGCCCCAGCTTCCACTGGCTGCAATCTGGGGTAGGTTGGACATCATGGAACAGTGTCAGGTTACTATACAAAACCTGTCAGAGATGCAGGTTCAGCATCTGCAGGCGATTCAGGACAGTGCACAGGGATTCTCAAGGAGGATTGCTAGGTCATTAGACCACCAGTGCCAACAGTTGTCGATGGTCTGGAGGAAAATAAGTAACAGGCCATACTCATTTACGTACCGCCCTGTCATAATGTCACTGTGCATCATAATAACTAACCCGTTTGCCACTCGCTGTGTTTAAACCATTGCCTCTAGCCTGCAGAAAGTGGGATGGTAGACTGCACTGTGCATTGCATAGTTAGGAACGCACTTTGCGCATCCCAAAAGAATGCTTGCATTCACTGTTCATGCTTCTGATGTATATCCCTTTGGCATAGCTAAGTGTGTGCTATGCTCTCACTTTCCTGCTGAAAGGCGGCTTTAGCGGGCAGAAGTCATCATAATGCAAGGACTCTCGCCTGCCGCAGAGTGGGTGTGAAGCTTAAGACAGTATATTCACCTTGAAGAAATGTATTATGCTATGCTGTCCTCACTGATAACACTAACAAGCATGGCAGAGTGCAGCTTGCATCAAAGGCCGTATAATGAGGGTTTTGTTCTTTGTCAGCAATAATGTTGCAAGGTGTGACCTTGCCAGGTTGGGACCAACCCCCCTGCCTTTGAAACTCGTGTATGCATGTGTGTATAAGAGACTGGGTCACGGGCTTCACTTGCGCGAAAGTCTTGTGTTGCCGTTTGCGTGTGTCTGCTATTGCTTTACTAATAAAGTGTTAATCAATCCACCGGAATAATGGGTGGTAATTTTTCCACCACAATTTGGTGCCATGACTCGGATTCCCGCTGTTCTGCAGCCGGACGTGGGGCCGCCGGGTGCACTTCCCGGTAATTCTCTTGGGCCCAAAAAGATTATTTCATCAGAGGGTGGGGGGAGGGAGAAGATGGTTGGAGTGCCCAGAGACCAGGGGAGGGTGGACGGAGCAGACACCGAAGCAAGTGCCAATTGCAAAAATCGTGGATTGGTGAACACAGGTACCTCCATCAATGTTTTCTGATGTCATGTATTGTATTGTCAAACTGGATCTGAAGCATGGAAACTGACTGGGGTAACAGGAGGGAAAGGGTATCCAGTAAAAATGTTGGCAACAAAAATGTAGTCAGTGAAACAATTGTGGTGATAATTCCTCTGGAGGGAAAAAGTTGCCAAGCAAAAAGTAGGTAAAAAAATGTAGCTGCAAAAATAGACAACAATGCAGTGCTAGTAGAGTTTAGTGGGTTTGTGATTGCCTGCTTTAGGGTTAAGGTAGTGGTTATGGTAAGGCAAGGCCAGGGCTAATAGGTTAATTATTTTGGATAAGTGTTAATGAAAGGGTTACTGAGGTAGGAGAGGGCTGGTGATGTTGGCGTAGGATAGGGGTTAGGCTATACCTAGTTGTGTTACGCTCACCTGGTCTCTGCGGAGGTGTTGGGGCACGGTTGCAGCCCTCCCTGAACTTGAATCACCCTTCCGGCCTCTCCCTCAGTAGAAAAGCTGTGATCGGTGGTACGTGGTGATACTGCTCCTGTGAATTATGGAAGATAAGCTCTCCGTCCTGCTACTTCTGGAAGGGGCGCGTCGAATGGGATCTAGTTCCTTGACGGATCCCTGATAAGGATTAGTCCAGTACAGCTGCGACTATGCTTCTCCTTATGATTGGTAAGTCTTTCTTGAGCTCTTGTGATGCTGTTCGTTCTGTTTAATGTCTTTATATGTTGCTCCTATTTATGCCCGCAATAATGTCTCTCTTCCGTTGTCTTCCCTTAGATGGAAATGCGGCCTCAATGCAGCTGTGAGACGCGAGACGCTGCCGGATGGAAGATGGATGCTACCGCAATGTGCGACAGTAGGTAAGTGATGGTTTAAGGAAAAGCACGAAGTATGGCGAAGCGCAACCTTAAACCGACTGTTTTTTGATGTCTAACCTTGTCTTCTGTTTTTCCTTGCAGACACTGCTGTCGACAATGGAGCGTGTCGTGCTGCGGTGCCAGGATGAAGATTTCGGCATTCCGGTAAGTGTAAAGATAAATACTTGGTTCGCCAAAGAGATGTACAGGTAAGAACAGCTTCCCCCAGTTGGTAATTATGCTGGCAGGAAGCAGGATGTGCAGGAAGCAGGATATTCAAAGGTAAGTCTGACTTCAGGCGACGGTGAGCGTTACACTGCTTTTAAGTGCAGAATAACGCAAAGCGTCTGTCTTGAGGATCGGGGCAGCTTATATAGAAAATTGTTCTCTGCGTACATACATACCCACGCGACAACAAAATTCAGTTTGTCCATATACTCTTTGACAAACTTTCAAACTTTCATACATATCTTTGAAGAGAAGGAATCTAGCTGTTGAGCGTCCTATCCTTTTTACTTCTGAAAGTTTGTCAAAGAGTATATGGACAAACTGAATTTTGTTGTCGCGTGGGTATGTTTGAAAGCCAACAACTGTACCCAGTGCTCCATTAACTAGTCCTTGGTCCACGTCAAGGTTACATTTAAGCATTACTCTGCAATTTAAGGATAATTTTAATATCTTTTCTAAGCCTGCTGTGTTTGAGATTGATTTTTCTAAACTATTTAGTCTTGTTGTGGCTTGGTCACACATGGGTAGTGTCATACCATGTGCATCTAGTTTGTCTGTGGCGCTAATTTCCATGATTGGTTGCATTTCTTTACTTAGCATGATTTCATTGAATTTGAAACAGCTTGCAAGAGTTGGCATTAAGGCCATACAATTGACATTTTTGTGGGCTAATTGTTCCATAACATCTGTAGCACATGCATTATCGCCATAAAGTGCATTAATGTGCCGGGTTTTCAATATTCCTTCTGCTTCTTTAGAAAGTATACCAACTCTGATACTTTTTAAAATGTTGGCATAAGTGAGATCTGCAGATTGCCACATGTTTTCTGTTAATTCTCTGTATTGGAAATGTTGCCAAAGGTTGACATTTCCAATGCTGCCAACAGTTTTACGGCAGAGTTTGTGTCCTAATGTTTTAAAAATAGGCTCACCTTTTACTGGTGTTAATTGAAGCAGATCTCCAAAAACAATAATGTGTTTTCCTGCAAAGAGCTCTTCATAGACTGTTTTGACTACTTCTAGTAATCTGAGGTGAATCAAAGCTAACATCAGGTTGGAGACCATGCTCACTTCATCTATTAGTAGCATTTTCATTTGTTTCAATACTCTGCGTAGTTCCATTGCAGCTTCTGCAGAAAGTTTGTAATAGTCTAATTTGTTCTGGTGTTCTACTGGTAATAGTAGTAATCGGTGTAATGTAACACCACCTATGTTGTAGGCAGCTAAATCTGTGGGGGCAGTGACAACAGCTGACAGTTTGTTGTTTGTCAATTGTTGAAGGAACTTACTAATGATTTTGATTAGGAATGTTTTGCCCGAACCAGCTTCACCACTGACGTACAATAGTATAGGTTTATAATTATGGCAGGAACATTCTTTATTTTCATGTTTTACACCATGTGCAAATTGTTTTGTTACTTCTTGAAAAATGCTACTTTGCTCATTCTTTAGTTTTGATTGTAGTATAGTTAAGTCTTCCTTATCTTCATACTGAGACATGGTGATTTCTACTATCATAGCTAATTCTAACTCATTTATTATTAGTGGTTCTCCCAGTGGTTCTTGGCTTCCTGTTACAGAAGGTTGACTACTGTCAGGAGTGTCCTTATCTAGTTGGGCTTGGAGTTCTTCTTCGTGTTGCTGTTCATTGTGCAACATTGTTTTGTACTGTGTAAAGTTTACATCAGTTATAGTGCTTTCATTTGCTTTGAAAGCATCCTCATATGAGTCATAGTTATCTAGTAATTGTTCTTCTTTTCTCCATAGTTTGAAGAGTTGTAGCAGGGACATGTAATATACTTCTTTGTGTTGAGGAGTCTTTAATGACAATTTGATATGATTAATTAAATTTGGTTTAGTGAGTTTAACTAAGCTGCCTTCAGTTTGTTACTCTATATTTACCTTTTTTTTCATCAGGTTTCATATTATTTTTGTATGTGTAGTTTTGGGCTATGTGGTATAGACACATGTTTTCCAAAGTATTACTTCTGTTTGGGTAGTATGTGTCCAATAAATTGTTTTTTAAAATGTCTTGGCTGTTGGGATCATGTTTGGCTATTGTTTCTATATCTTCATATGATTTTAGAACTCTTTTTCTAGATTTAGCTGGACCAAGACTTAGCCATACTATATTTTCAGATTTACCATACAGTGCAGTACCAGTTAAACGATCAGCTGCTTCATATGATCCACATTCTCTATGGGTGAGCATTTTTATGCCCAAGCTGTATAATTTCTGAGATACTGTTTTATCTGATGACAGGTCATTCCAGAGGTCTTGGAGCTCTGTCTTTTCTGCTTTAGTTAAGTATGCTGTGACATATCGTGCAACTGCAGTAGAATTGTCTGCAATGTACTGCACATCTATGTTTGCAATCCATAAGTGGGCAATGATTGCATTATAATCATTGATATATTTTTCTTCTTCTTTTCTTTTTATGTGATATGTATTTCTAGGTGACTTACCTTTAACAATATGTCTAACTGAAGACATGAGGTTGTTCACTTGACCTGCATTTGTAACTGGTCTAGGGAAACCAAATCGGCATTTGGTGTAGTATTTCCCTTTGTTTTTGTATTTGCGACGACAATATTTTCCACATTTGTGTCTTTGAAATTGTAAAATTTGTGCATGAAGATCACTATTTGTGGCTTCTGATGGAATTTCACAAGTGACATATTTTTCAATAAACTGTAAAACAGTGGCATCACTGTCTTGACCAAATTTAGGAGCATATTTAATCCATAAAAGCATGTGGATATGTGGTGCTCCTCTGGCTTGGTATTCTTTTCTCCAAAAGAAGTGTTGCACTTCTCCACGGGGAGGAACAGTTTTATTACAAATAAAATGTAGCATAGCAATGAAGCGATGGTGAAAATATCTTGAAACATTAACAGGATCCAAAGAACAAAGTTCTCCAGGTGTTAGTATATCTATGTTTGTTTTGTTTTTATTTGATATGCGTAGGAAATCATGTAAATCTTCCCATGCATATTCTGCACAACTTAATGTAACAAACCAAGTGGGTGGACCAAGGTTTCTGATCATACAACGTACATCTCCATGACGTCGAAACCAGTACTCTTTAGTACCACGCATATTTGCTAATAGATTTGTAATATTTGATTGTAAAACCTCATCCTTTTGTTGCACTTTTTCTAATAATTGTGTAGCTGTCATATTTTGAAAGTGTGATCCTGATTTTAATATGTGTGCAACTCCGTAACATAAAGTTGCTAGTTCACTTTCAAAGAGTAGGTGGAATATGTGTTGTATATAGGTTGTGTTATTGAAGTGTTTATATGCAGAAACTAGATGTATTATGTCAGTACATCGGCTTGCGCTAGGCTGGTATCATTCGAGGTTGGAACCTCATCTATGTCATTAGCTGTGCATCAGAATGTTGTGCTTCAACTGTGAGCAGTTGGACCCTGGACACTGCCTGTGCTGGGGGTCTCTCACGTTTGCTTATTACTAAGATAATAAAGCCGACATAATACATCGATGGTGTGATCTGCATTCATCATTACAATGGCGACGAGGATGGGATGACATTCCCTAACGTAACGACACCTATCGCAACAGAGACCCCCAGCCTGCAGGACCATAAGTTTGGCCGTAGCACCAGAGGAACCAAGGGAAGGGAGAACGCCTGTTTAAGAGGCTGCAGTTCAGGGGCTGTCGAGTATTTGGCTTTGGTGTGTCTCTAAAGAGTGAAATGCGTCAGCTCACCAGCACAGGCGGGCGACGGCGCTGACCGTTCCGCAGAAGGAAGTCCTGAAGGAACCAGGAAGCAACCCTGCACTACGCGGACCAAACCGCCTCACAGGAGATCTTCCGAATCGCTATTCCGCAAAGGTACGTGTGCAGCGAAATCCGCCGGCGGCGGCAGAGGCGAGCTTTTGGTGCGAAGGTGCGTGCCCAGCGAAACTTGCCGGCAACGACAGAGGCGAGTTATTTGTCGACCCCAAAAAGGTACGTTTCGTTCATCACACGGAAGCGGCGTAACGCAACGTGAATGCAAGTCCCTCAGAGAGAAGGTTGCTGATTGGCCCAGTATCGAAGCTCACTACGTCTCAGAGTCACGGGGTTTTCAACGCAGGGAACAAGGAAGTGCGATCTCCCAGTGCAACCCTTGAGTTTAACGTGGTTGCCACACTTTGGGAAAAGCAGAGTTTGTTTTTAAAATTTGCCCTGGGCCCTTGCGGGAAGGCAAATCAGGCTTGGATCACAGGTGAGAATCGACACATTATCTGTGTGCCTACAGTTCTCTGCCATTGACGGAAATTATGGCATTGTCTGGAGTTCCGGGTCCACAGGTATTCATGCCCTCACCAGGTCCCCCAAGAATTAAATGGGTGCCTTGGAAAAAGGGTTTTCTTCACTATGTTAAGGCTACATGCGGAAATGGCATGTCTGTTGAGCGCAAAGTAGCAATGTTGTTGCATTTTCTGGGCTATGAAGGGCAGAGGATATATGACACCTTGCCTGAAGTTTCGGAATTGGATGTGGAAGAAGGTGTAAATGACTTTGATCTTGCTCTGATTAAACTTGATAAACATTTTGAAACTAAGACTAGTACAGTATTGGAAAGATATCATTTTGGTACGAGATGCCAACATGAGGGAGAATCTGTTGAAGATTACGTAACTGCTTTAAGACATCTGTCTCTGCATTGTAAATTTGGGAGTGGCTTAGACGAACACATAAGGGATCAGTTTATGTTACATTGTGCAAATGATAAGATTCGTGAAGAAATCTGGTTAAAAGATGATCCAAATTTAGATGAAGTTATTAGCATTGCGAAGAAAATTGAACACACCCTACAATGTGTGGCAAAGTTGGCTGCCAAAGAAAATAAGTCAACAGTAGGAACTGAAGTGTTAAGAGTGAATGATAAAAGGGGAACTTGCCCAAAAGAAAAGAAGAAACAGAAAATCAGACCAAATAGGCGTTATGATGGTAACCAAATGAAGGGTGGGGGAGCTGAACAGACAAATAAATATGCCCAGAGGGATAGCTCACAGTCCAATGTAAAGAGGGAAGATAGGTTATGTTTCCGTTGTGGGAGTGCACGCCACCTATCAACATCTCCTATATGTCCAGGGAGGCGTGCCAAATGCAATATATGTAAAAGATGGGGTCATTTCGAAAATTGTTGTAAAAATTATCGAATAGGAACAGATGGTAAAGGAACACTCATTGTCGAAGAATATGATGGTCTTTCCTCAGAGGAAGCGGATATTTCTGAAAATGAGATTGTCACGGTCCATATGGTAAAATGTTTAGAAACTGACGAAAGTGAGCATCCTTCAGCATGGATAGAAGTTAATGGTCATTATGTGAAAATGCTTGCTGACTCTTGTTCTAAAATCACGTTGATGTCCAAGATGGTTTTTGAGAATGTGGTTGGAGGTGCCATTGAACAGCTGTGCCCGTCTGATAAAACCCCAGGGGGATATAATGGTGATAAAATAGAGATATTAGGATGTTGTGAAGCTGAATTAAAATTCAAAGGGAGAGTAGCGCAAGGAAGGATATATGTCACAAAGAGAGGAGAAACATTGTTAGGTTGGAGGGAACAAAGAGCGTTAAAAATCAAGTTAGATCCCAATGGTGAGGAACAAGTTTTCAATGTGGGCTACCCTTCTGAGTCCAATGATAAAATTGCCAAATGCGAAATGATAATGAAATATCCCGAAGTATTTCAGGAAAAGGTAGGATGTCTTAGGGGTATGGTTCATAAGATTGTCATAAGGGAAGGAAGTAAACCCATTGCATCAAAACTTAGGCCGTTACCGTTGTCGATGCGGGAAGCAGTACGGAATGAATTAGTAAAGCTTGAGAGGGAAGGAATTATTGAGCCAGCCAAGGCTGTAGAGTGGATATCCCCGGTGGTGGTCGTAAAGAAGGGAAGTGGAGATTTGAGGGTGTGCATTGATTTGAGGGAACTTAATAGATGTGTTGTGGCAGACCGCCACCCATTACCCAATATGGGTGAGCTTTTAAGTAGGATTGGGGATGCGAAGTGCTTTGCAAAACTTGACATGGCGAGTGCTTATCATCAAATTGGTTTGGATAATGAATCCCGCAAGTTAACTGCTTTTATTACATATGAGGGCATATATCAATTCAAACGCATGCCATTTGGATTGGTATCGGCTTCCTCAGTATTCCAGAAGGTGATGGATAAGTTACTAAAGGAAGTAAATGGGGTATGGTGTTTTCAAGATGATGTCCTGATCTGTGGTAAAGATGAAGAAGAACTGAGATTTAGACTCGATATGGTTCTAAGAATATTCAAGTCGAGGGGAATAACTTTGAGGAGCAAGAAATGTGTTTTCATGACTCAGGTGGTCGAGTATTTAGGCCATGAAATATCTGAACAGGGTCTCAGGCCGAAAAAGAGTTTAGTAGAGTCGATTATGAGGACTCTGCCACCAAAGAACAAAAGTGAATTAAGGTCATTTTTAGGTACCCTTGAATTCTATCATCGTTTCGTAGAGAATTACACGGATTGCATAAGAAATTTGAGGTCATTGCTAAGGAAAGGCGTAGAATTTGTATGGCACAAGGAATGTGAGAAGGAATTTGAGGAGGTAAAGAAGAAAATAGATATGGCAAAACCCCTATCGATGTTTGACACCAGGAAGAAAACAATTTTATCGGTAGATGCCAGTGACACTGGCATAGGAGTAGTTATGTTACAACCAGGTTTCGACGAAAAAGAGATGGTGGTGATGCATGCATCCCGCATGCTGAAGGGTGCAGAATTAAATTACTCAGTGTTGGAAAAAGAAGCCCTGGCATGTCACTGGGGAATTGAGAAAATGAAGAATTTTGTATGGGGACAGGAATTTGTTCTAAGAACAGATCATAGACCTCTCAAATCAATTTTTGAAAATAAGGGACTGGATAAGGTATCAAGGAGAGTGGCTGGATGGGTGACAAGACTACAGTGCCATAAGTTCATAATTGAGGTGGTTGCGGGTAAAGAAAATGTCAAGGCCGATCATGCCTCAAGAGTGAAAGTTGAAAATGCTGGGACTGACAGTGATAAAAATCTTTATGGTGAAAATGAGATGGTGTTTGCTACATTGGAGGGCATAATACAGAAACATGAATGGATTCAAGCGTTGAGATCCAGTGAGATATGGAGACGGATTATGGCTTTTGTAGAAAGTGAATGGCCAGAGAAAAGATTATTATCGAGTGAAGAAAGGTCAATGTGGGAGGTGAGAAATGAATTATCATTGAAGGGAGAGTTATTATATAGGTGGGACAAATTGGTTGTTCCGGGATGTTTGAGAAGTAAACTAATAAGTCGGGCACACCAAGGTCACATAGGGATGTGTAAAACCAAAGAAGTAATTAAAGATGATTACTGGTGGCCAGGGATGGATCATGAAATTGAGAAAGTTGTAGGTGCTTGCGCTGATTGCATCAAGTCGGGGAAAAGTTTACTTGCTAAGTCGCAACCAATGGAAAAAACTAGGACCCCAGTGGGTGTGTGGCAGGATTTAGCTATGGATATTTTAGGTCCATTAGATATGGGAGCAGGTAAAGGAAGGTTCGCCATAGTACTTGTTGATACATTTTCTAGATGGACTGAATTTAGGATTGTGAGGGAAGTTACCTGTATGCGGATAATAGAATTTCTGGAAGATGTTTTTGAAAGAGAGGGTTTACCCAGTAGTGTACTTACAGATAATGGCCCACAATTTGTGGGAAAAATGTTTTTAGAGTACCTTAGTAAATGTGGTATCGAACACAAAAAGACACCCTTGTATTGCCCACAAGCGAATGGAATGGTTGAGAGGGTTAACAGATCCATTATGGATGCTATTCGGGGAGCGAATGTAAGTGGACTTGACAGGAAGGTAGCTGTGAGAGATAGATTGTATGCGTTAAGGATGGCTCCGAGGATTGAGACAGGAGTCAGCGCATTTGAATTGATGAGAGGACGGAAAGCTAATACCTGTGTATCTCCCGCCTGGTTGGGTAAGGCGAGAGAAACGAATACAGTGGTTAATGAGGTGAGGAAAAAGATGGATGCCGACAAGGAAAGGTGGGTGAAGAGGGTTAATAAGAAATATCCAAAGAGGAAGACTGTGGTTGTTGCTGG
This sequence comes from Ambystoma mexicanum, assembly GCF_040938575.1. Classification (NCBI taxonomy): domain Eukaryota; kingdom Metazoa; phylum Chordata; class Amphibia; order Caudata; family Ambystomatidae; genus Ambystoma; species Ambystoma mexicanum. The sequence continues at coordinate 543,880,822 of NC_090923.1, read as the reverse complement.
AGATTCTGTGCGGGTAAGAAGGGCTGTGGTTTCTAAGAAAGGGGAACCTTTATATTCAGAACCTGTTAGAGTGACAAAGATTTACAAGAATGCGGTATGTGTGGAAGGTGGACAAGTCTGGAGCTTATCCAGAATTGCGAAGGTAAAAAGATGAGTATGTAATCTTAAAGAGAAAATTTTTTTTTTTGGCTCATAACATAAATGTTGTAATTTCCCCAATAAGTTTGATCTGGAAATGTTAAGATTGAAAACATTAATGTGTAATAAAAGAAGTTTTTTTTTTTTTAGGGGAGGGAGGTGTGTTGTATATAGGTTGTGTTATTGAAGTGTTTATATGCAGAAACTAGATGTATTATGTCAGTACATCGGCTTGCGCTAGGCTGGTATCATTCGAGGTTGGAACCTCATCTATGTCATTAGCTGTGCATCAGAATGTTGTGCTTCAACTGTGAGCAGTTGGACCCTGGACACTGCCTGTGCTGGGGGTCTCTCACGTTTGCTTATTACTAAGATAATAAAGCCGACATAATACATCGATGGTGTGATCTGCATTCATCATTACAATATGTATTCCACATTTTGTCTAAATCTGGGATCTTCACAATACATCCGTAATGAGCGGTATTCTGAAGCTGATATTTGAATAGGTCTATCATCATACCTTCCTCCTTTGCCAGTAGGAAAGAGTAGAGGAAAAGCACGTGCTTCTATACCTTTTTCCCATATTCTGATTGGCGATCCTTTTTTTGACGCATTTGGTAAGTTTCCAGTGCATCTTCTACGGTGTCATTACAGTGCAAAGGATGAATTGTATAATGGTCTAAAGTATTTTATATTGTAGCAGGATCTAGTAGCTCAAATTGACCAGCTTCTTGTGTTTCTTGAATTATTTCAGTTGTATCTTTCAAGTTTTCTTCAATATTAATTTCTTTGTAATATTCATTATTCTCTCTAAGATATTGGAAGGCTTGTCTAACTTTATATAAATCTACCAGCTGTTGCCATATTTTTTGTCTTTTGTAGGTACTCCATTTACTAAGATAATTAAAGATTGCTGCATTGGACGTTGCACTCCTAGAGTATGCACATTTTCTTTTAGATCTAATGGTAAATAAACTACTTTTCCACGAATGCCTTTTACCAATTCAGAAGGAGGTAATTTTGCTGTTTTTGGTTGAAGGCGTATTATTGCTTGAAATGGGTGTACTGTTTGAATTATGAAGCTCTCATATAAATTCAGTTGTTGTAGGGGTTTTGGTACTGGGTATAATTCCAAATTATTTGTGATAGCACGTGAAGGAGTTTGGTTGTTGTCAAGTTTTGTAGTGCAGTAACTGCAAAGTATTAAGGGGTCAGTTATTTCGTATTTGTTTTCTGCTACAAGGTAGAGAGCTAATTCAAACCATTTAGAATCTTCATTGTCTTCTATTTTGTATGATAGGTCTACAGTTTTTGTGTTACTTTTATAAAAAGTTCTACGGCAACATACACATACATGGTTTGGTACTTCAGCTGATGTACTTTTAAATTTTAGTATTTCTTTTTTGTATGTGTTTAGCAAAAAGTTGCCATGTGTAGAATTGTTGCTTAATTGGTTTAAAGCTATTTCATTCTGTAAATGGCTTTCACTTCCAAAATATTTTTTCTGGATATAGTGAATTTCTTCAAGTAGGTCTTTTGCTGTACCATAAAGAAGGATGTTATTTAACTTTGCTAGTGCTAAAGCAGGACTTTTAGCATAGTACAGTTTATAGACTAGATTTCTTATAGTTGAATGATGTGTTGATATCCTTTTGATATCATGGAAAGTGGTTTTACAAGTAGGTCCTGTAATGCAGGCCAATGAATGTCCTTGAAGTCCTGTGTACTTGCGCACTGGACAGGTATCCACATTTTGCAGTAATTTAATTTTGATTTTGTCTTTGCTTTTTTTTTTTAAACTTGTTTATTTTCGATTGGCATACAGGAGAACGCATTAGCATGTCAGTTCAACACTTTATCTCAGCATTAATATACACTTATTTATGCCCCGACACCCAAACCCACTTCTTAGTCTCGGCAGTCTACAGTGGACTGTCTCTTTTCCTATAAGGTCCGATTCCTGACTCATTCGCTCCTGTCTCCTCCAACCTCGATTCGCCTTCCTCCCTCTTCTCCCGGCTTACGTCCTCAAATCCTGGATCTGGCTATCCTCCGGGGCCTGCTCCTCCATCGACTGAGTCTGTTCCCTGTCCGCCGCCCACTGGGCCTGTTGCACTAGGCGGGTTTGTATGTCAGGGCCGGGAAGCGTAGGTCATAGTCTATCACCTGCGACCAAATGTTTGTGAAACGATGGAGGCGGCCTCTGTTTGCTGCCATAATTTTCTCAGCGATGAAGATGTCCCAGATTTTCCACCACCACAACACCGTTAGAGGACCTTCCGGAGCCTTCCATGTCCGGGCTATTGTGATTTTGGCGGCCAGGAGTAATTGTGTAATGAGGGCCGCGGATGCGCCCGATTTCGGGTAGGTGTCTGGGATCGGGGTCCCCAGCAGTAGCGGCTCCGGTTCCAGTGGCAGCGAGATCTGGGTTATGTCTGTGATGGTAGCTATACATTGGGACCAGAAGACCTTCACCACCGGGCATGACCACCACATGTGTATATAGGAGCCTGGCGAGCCGCACCGACGCCAGCACTGTGGGTCTAGCGACTGATTGAAGTGGTGTAGTTGCAGCGGTGGGAAATACCATCTCATGAGCAGTTTATGTGCACATTCTCGGTTGGTGATGCAAAAAGACGATGAGTGTGTGCGGGACCAGATATCGGTCTAGTCTTGATCCTGGATTGGATGCCCTAGGTCCTTTTCCCACTGCGCTATATATGTCGCTCTATTTGACAGGAGGTTCCCCTGGAATAATCGATGCAGCGTCGAAATCCGCCCTCGGAATGGAGGGTCTGCTACCGTTAATTCCAAGGCATCCAGGGTCCGGGTGGCCGCCTCTCGCGTCTGGGGGTGTGTGCACCAGTGTCTGATTTGGCAGTATGAAAACCTGTCTGACTCTGCTAGGTTAAACGCACTTCTGCATTGGGCGAATGTCAGCGGCTGTGTTCCCTCAAATAGTTGGCCTAGGGAGCTGAGGCCTCTGGCGATCCAGTACTTAAAGTTCGAGGGGTGAGCTCCCGGAGAGAACGCTGGATTGTGGAAGACTGGGGCTGAGGGGCCCAGGGCTCTCGGGATACCTCTGGATTTGCGGGCCCAATCCCATGCCTTCAAAGTTTGCTTGGTTGAGGATAGAATAGCTGGCCACGTCCGGCGCAGCGCGGTTGGCAGGTGTAAAAGAAAGCGCAGTGGGAGGGGTAATCGGGATTGCTCTATGTCCATCCATTTGGGGCGCCCTGACGCTATAGTCCAAGCCCGGGTGTGCGCTATCTGCGCCGCCATTTGGTATTTTTGGAGGTCAGGGACCCCTAGGCCTCCCTGGTCCGGAGCACATAGCATGGTCTTCTGTGGAATGCGGGCCTTCTTCCTCCTCCATATGAATCCAAATATCTTCCTTTGAAGTCTCTGTAGTTGGGGGCGAGGGACTATGATGGGAAGAGCTGGGCAGGTGTATAGGAATCGTGGCAACAGATTCATCTTACAGGCCGTGATACGACCTATTAGGGATATTTCCTGCTTGAGCCAGGAGTCTAGGTCTTTTTCCAAAGTTTTCATCAGGGGCGGGAAGTTTATCCGATAGGTGTCTCCCGGGTTAGCGGGGATCTGCACCCCGAGGTAGGGGATGGATGTGTCATTTAGCGGGACCGCGCACTGGGCGCTGAAGGATGTCTTGTCTCTCTGATCTAATCCTATCCCCAGCGCTGTCGATTTCATCAAATTAATGGCAAATCCGGACACCTTCCCGAATCTGTGGATTTCCGCTACGGCGGCTCTTAAGGATTGCGAGGTGTCTGTGATGGTTAGCATCACGTCATCAGCATAGAGCGCTATCTTGTGCTGGGTAGAGCCCACTTGGAGGCCTTTGATTCTGGAGTTGAGGCGGATCCGCTGGGCCAACGATTCCATAACCATAGCGAACAGTAGAGGGGAGAGGGGGCAGCCCTGTCTGGTGCCGCATGTTAGGGAGATCGGGTTAGTTAGGAGGCCGTTCACTCGGAGCAGGGTGGTTGGGGATTGGTAGTTCGCTAAGGTGAGCTTTAAGAAGGTGGGCCCAAAGCCGAACGATTCCAGAGTGAGGCGGAGGAACGACCAGTCCACTTTGTCGAAAGCCTTGGTCGCGTCTAAGGCTAGCAGGGCGAGTTTCTTCGAGCCTTGTCTGGCTATCTCGATCAAGTTGAGGACTCTGCGTGTATTATCTGTGGTGGCTCTGTTTAAAATAAATCCCGTCTGGTCTGGGTCTATGATGTCCGGAAGAAGCTTCGCTAATCGGTTTGCCAAGACCTTCGAGTAGATATTCGCATCCAGGTTTAATAAGGAGATGGGTCGATAAGCTGCTATATCGCTGGGGTCTTTTCCTGGTTTCAGCGCTAATACTGTTATTGACTCTTTCATTGAGTGTGTTGTTGATCCAGAAATGGCGAAGGAGTTGAAGAGGGTCGTCATTGGGGTTAGTAGCTGGGGCCGAAAGAGTTTGTAGAATCGGGACGAGAAACCATCCGGGCCCGGGGCTCTAGTTCTTAAGCTTTTAACGGCCTCGTCGATCTCCTCGCTGGTGATCGGGGCCTCCAACTCTTCCCTACTCGTAGTTGAGAGCTTGGGCAAGGCGGCTTCCCGCAGGTAGCACTGCTGCTCTTAATGGGGTTTTTGGGTAGCTGACATAGTTTCGGTTACGTGAGCTAATGCAATTCTCAGCTTATCCCGATCTGCGAATTGTACTGCACCCTGAGGGTCTCGGAGGCTTAGTATAGTGTTCCTTCTCTTGATTCTTGCCAGTTTTTCCACCAGGAATGTATTTGCTTTGTTTCCCCTGGTGTAGTAGCTCTGCTTCGTTTTGGTTAGCAGCTGGGCTGTGTCCTCCGCGTAATGGGCCTCTAGTTTCTTCCGGGCCGCCTGCAAGGCTCGGTAGGTTCTCGGGGACCAGTTTCTAGCTTTACATGCCGTCTCTGCCTCAAGGACCTTGTCTTCTAGGACGGGGCGGATCTGTTGCTTTTGTTTATGGTAGGCCGCTCCCCGGGAGATCAGCACCCCTCGCACTATGGCCTTCATTGCGTCCCATGTAGTCGCTGGGGAGGTATCTTGGTTTTTATTGTCTTCGAAGTACTGTTTGATAGTTTTAGCTACTACGTCTCTCGTGGCCATGTCACTTAGGATGGGGTCATAAAGAGACCATCTGCGTCTTGGGGGCGGGTCCGGGTTATAGGCTCTTAGCGTTAGCATTATGGGTGCATGGTCTGAATGGATCATGGGGCCTATGAGGACATCGTCTGTGTATGACAGGATCTGCGGAGATGCCAGCAGGAGGTCGATGCGTGAATAAGTTCTATGCACATAAGAGTAGCATGAGTAGTCTCGCTCCTCTGGGTGGAGGATCCTCCAGGTATCCACCACTTCGAAGGTTCGGAACAATTTAAGCAGAGCAATCGCCAAGCCAAAGTCTCCGCGGGCGGGGGGGTGTGATCTATCTACTAATGGGCTGGGGACTCCGTTGAAATCTCCCCCAATGATGGTCTGACCCTCAACAAACGGTAGAAGGGTGTTTTCCAGGGCCGAGTAGAATGCTTCTTGTTCTTGATTCGGGGCATATACTGAGATCAACGTATATAGTTGGCCAAGAATTCGGCATTTCACCGTCACGAAGCGGCCATCGGGGTCCCGCTTCGAGTCCAGGATTTGCGGCTTCAAATCTTTGGCGATTAAGATAGCTGTGCCACCCTTCTTTGCTCCATTCGAAGCTAGGAACTGCGTTGGGAATTGCCGATCTCTGAGCCTTGTGAAGTCCGCTGGGATCAGGTGTGTCTCCTGTAGGAAGACAACAGAGGCTTTGTCATTCTGGATGCGTTTTAGAATCGCTTTCCGCTTCTGTGGGGCGTTGAGGCCTCTAACGTTCAACGTTAGGAACCTTAGTTTCTGGATCGGCGGGGGGGCCATTTGGGTGCCTTCTGGGGTGGGATACTGTTCCTCGTGGGTGGGCTGGGGGTATTCAGTCTTCATTTCGTGATTCCGAGTTAGCTAGGTCCTCCTGCAGCCGGGTTTTCTGTATCCTCCAATGGGAGGGTAGCTTTTTATCTGAGTGGGCCAACCAACGGGTGGGCGAACTTAAACGGGTGGGAGAACTCCCGACTGTGTGGGGGACCGGGGTTTTCTGCGCGGCCACCACCACGGCCAACGGGGCCCAAACAGTTTTCCTCGCCAACGGGGAGAGGGTCGAACCATTGAGATCGGCTCGGCTCCAAGGGTGGGTAGGTGACATACTCCTTGGAGAGGGGACTGGGCCGTTCGGGGCCCGCGACGTTGCCATGCTTCGTTTTGGCTCCAGGGTCGGTCTTAGCACCATGGGCGCAGACCTCTGAATCATTTCATCTTTCGGCGTCTTTGTGCTTTAGACCAGGGTTGTTGCTGTCTTTGGGGTGATTGATCTGGTTCCTCCGGAGGGAGGAGTGGACTGGGGGTGGTTGAGGTCTCTGGAGAGCTCGGGTGTAAAATCGATTTCGCGTCCTCCAGGTGGCTAATTTTACGCAGTGTTCCCTGGTACGAGAATTGTAACGTAGCGGGGAAGAGCCAACGGTAGCGAATCTGCTGGCTCTGGAGGAACAGGGTCAAGGGCTTGAGAGCTCTCCTTTTCTGTATGGTGATCGGGGAGAGATCTTGGTATATCTGCAGGGAGGTGCTCATGAATGACAGTTCATCTTTGGTGCGGCTTATCGCCGAGATGGCCTCTTTGGTAGCGTAGAAGTGTACTCTAGTGATCACATCCGGAGGGCCATCTGAATCTGCTCCTCGTCTTGGGCGTAGTCTGTGGGTTCAGTCCAGGACGAGTTGGGGCTTTGTCCATAAGCGGGAGGAGAGCCTGGAAGAAGTTGCCTATATATTCCGGGAGCTCTTTATCTTGGATCGTTGCTGGGACCCCACGGATGCGCAGATTATTTCGTCGGGCCCTGTTTTCTAAGTCCTCTTGCTTGTATGCGAGGATCTCATTACTGGACTGAAGCGCTCGGATCTCACGTCGCATTTCTATTATTGCTGCATCGTGGTTCTGGGTCAAGTCTTCGACCTCTCCTATTCTCTGTTCCGCTTCCGTGAGTCGTTGATCCGTCTGTTCTAGTCGTGTGGTGAGCTCGGTCATGCAGGACCGGATCTCGGCTTTAATGTCCCGCATGAAGGCCATCAAGTCATCTCTGGTGGCGAGGTTACCTTGTTCTTCTGGGGGCTTTTGCGGGGTGAGTTTAGGCAGGGGGTCCGGTTTTCTTGTCTTGTCTGTTGCTAGGAGCATGGTGGAAATGTCCGCCGTTTTGGCTGGTTTGGTGAGTCTCGACATTTTGCTGGGGCTGGGACTCTGGGGATCCTCATCTGGCTGGGAGCACCTGGGGGGGCACTTTGGGGGGGATGGTTGGTTTCGGCGGAATCTGCTGTCGACGGGGCCCTCTGGGAGGGTGAGTGATCCGCCAGCCGTATTTGTTGTCAGAGTTGTAGTGGTTATATCTAGGTATTGCCACTCTTGGATGTAGTGGGCGGGTCGGTTCAGCTTGAGGTAGATGCCCACCCTGCCAGGGGGCTGCAGCTATCCAGGATGATAGGTTTGGCGGGTGAAGTGGGCAGGAGCGCCCCAGGATATTATGGCGGCAGGAGACGTGGGGGTGCCTTCAGAAGGAGGTCGAGGAAAGATGTTGTGAGGATAGGGGGGGGGGAGGAGCGATACGTGGCCACTTTCCTCAGCCGGCGAGGTATCTGGTGGGCAGGGGCGCCCCAGGAAGCTGGAAGGAGGCTCTGGATCCGGTGCCGGGGAGACTGTGGGGGGGGGCTCTCAGGAATTTAGTCAGCAGAGCGTTAGGGGTCCACCCAAGGAGGGCTGGGCCGCCGAGGGCCGGGGAGGCCGCATGCCAGGGCAGGCGGGAAGCCGGGCCGGGTCTGGTATCGTGGAGAGCGTAGAAAGGGGGGGGTGGACACCTACCCGGTCAGGCCCCCAACATCACCTCCGGGGCGCTGGGCTGCGGGCCGATGTGAAGTCCTGGGAGGCAGAAGGAGGCTGCCGTCTCGCCAACTCTCTGAGCTGATAGTTGCCGGTGAAGGAGGTGGGGGAGGCGGATGAAGGGCCCTCTCCCCCGCACCTGGTCCAGAAGCCGGAGGGCTCCGGGGGCTCGGTCGTCTCTCCAGAGAGCCGGGCCGCCGAACAGGAGAGGGTCGGGGAGCTCCGGAGGCTCTCCTCCAGGAGGGCCTCTCTCTGAAGTCCGCTCGTCGGGTCCGGTGGGCCGGAGAGTCGGCCGGCCTGGGTGGCTCCGCAGGGGGTCAAGATGCTGGCGGGGCCCTCCGAAGGAAGGAGGGGGCTGACACCGACCCCGGACTCTGCTCCAGCGGACTCCGGCGGGGGAGGGGCTGGTTGGAGGTACACCCAGACCCGCGCCCAGGCCCCAGGCAGGAGGGCCCCGGGGACCGGAGCGGCTGTCTCCCCAGCGGTCCCCGACAGCGAGGCTCAGGATCGGAGCGGAGGAAGAGAGCAGGAGGTACTATAGGTGTCTCGCCGCTGGGTGTCGGAGGAGATGAGGGGCCTGGGTCACGGCCGCCATCTTGGCTCGCTGTAGTGAGGCACCCGCGCCAAGTTCTTCAGCCGCGTTTTCGGAGTTCCTGCAGCGTTTGGTTTCAAAATTGGAGTGGTGGAAGCGAGAGTGGTTCCGCCAGCTTCTCCCGCCAGAGGGACAGTAGCGGCGTTGCTGGAGCCGGCTAAATCTTAGATGAGGCCGCGGGTCCCTACGGAGGCCATTAACGGAGCAGCCTCATCAGTGGCGCTCCAGGCCACGCCCCCCGTCTTTGCTTTTTACATATTTATTGAGGAATTGGCGTAAAGATTTGAAACATTGTTTGGGAATGTTACACATTGACGTGCATGGCCATTTGTACACTAGACGTTCTGATTCAGTTGAATGGAGGGGTTACTCTAAGTTTTCAGGGCATATTTTTGTAAGGAGTACTTCTTGTTCCATTATGGTATTATTCACTTTTTCATAACCTCGACCACTGCTATGTATGGCAATTGTATTTGTTTGCTTTTGTTTGTACGCTTCTTCATTAAAATATGGTTCTGTGCTTGTAGTGTGATTCCATTCACCTCGGCAGATACTTAAGAAGTTCTTTCTGTTGACATTTCGCTTATTGAGAAGTCTTTTTTGTAATTTATTTATTAGTTTTGGTAGTGGTTTCATTTTGTTTAACAGTAAAATAAATACATTTCTTTTCAGAAGAATTGCACTGTCCATCAACGCTTCTAAGATTAATTTCCTACCATAGGTTTTAAGCATTGAACCTGATTTCTCTCCTGGTTCTATAAGATTTTGAAGGACTTTGTGACTGTACATTTTGGCTAAAATACTTTTCTTGGTATGCTTACTTTGCACTATATTAAAATTTGAAGAAGTAGTTTTATCTGTAGTGATAGCTGATTTTCTGTTAATTGTTTTTTGGTTTGTTTTACATTTTGATAGAGGAGGCAACGTTTTTGTACTTGAAACTTCTTGTGTTTCACTAAATGACTGTATTAGCTGTTTTGTTTCAACTTTTTTAAAAAAATTCTGATAGAGATGGATGCTTATGTTGGACACTTTTATTTTCATTTGCTGTACTTTTGCGTTGCTTTCTACGGACTTGACTTTTGGTAGGCATTCTTTAGGGTCTGTTGAAAAAAATAAAGAAGATATGGGTTGGGGTGTTCTAGAATGTATGTGTACTGTGTGCATGAGTGTTTGAGTAAGATGATAAAGATGTGTGTAATGGTGTGTGATTGTGCATTGGGAACTACAACTAGTAGGTATAGGTATTCTTGAATTTACGTGTTACTATACTGGGGTTCAGATGTAAATCTAATATATACAATTAAAACAGTTGTTTGTTCTATAATATGAAAATTGTAGCGGTTCAGTTGGGTAATTTGTGTGTCCAAAAATAGGAATTTGTGGGCCATTCTGGCTGTAAATCGCTGTTCAAGACATGGAGGTTTTTGGACAAAATGGTACACAATCTCTATTTTTAGGCACCAAAATAGCTTGTATTAATGTTATAGTATGTTTGATTAATAATACAAATATTATGGTGATATTCTACTTACTTTTTTTCTTAAATTAACAGGTAACTTCTTAGTTCTTCTTTGTTCTTCGAATTCGGCTGCTTCTTTTCAGTAGACTGGTCTTCACTGCAATTGTAAAAGCTTCAAATTAGTAACTTTGTTTGTATATAGCGCTGTTTTTAATTTAGATATTGATTTTTTTAATTGAAATCCTCAGTGCCTTCTTTAAAACCATTAAACTAATTTATTTACATAAGATACATTGCATCAGTTCAGTACATATGATATGTTCTTAATGAACAAATTGTATTGAATGACTAACTGTAGCAAAAACAAATATCTTTACTATGTCTTGTGAAATTTATAATATACCAGTGAATACTACTATTTCTGTAAGTAAGCTGTTCTAGGTAATAGCGCCTCAATGTCATGTCTAAATTAAAGTAATTAAGTAAATAAATAAATAAAAACAAAAAAATATGAAATTGTATAAGTATTTTTTTAAAGATTTAAACATAGATTGTGCTTGCATGCAATTTTGTTTGAATATATGTAGTCTATATATTTCATTTAAAAAGTGTTAGTTTAACATGATTTGAGTGTGTGTATAAAGAAAGTAAATAGTATAAAGGTTTATAAGTGATAGTTGATTTTAGGATATTGAAAAAAATACAGTAAATTCATTTTACAGGTTACACAAGCTAAAAGTCTGTTTGAAAATGTGTTCATCTACTGTACAGAAAATATGCATACCTGAAGTTTGTGTTCATGCATATGAATATGCATGGAGCTGCAAGTAGAAATCTTGGAGACTTGTACAGTATTTCTGGTAGATGGTGCTTGCCAATGATATGACACTTGTACTCAGAGAGATTCACGGTACATTTGCAGTGCTGATCTATGATGATGCAGTTAGATCTAGAGGTCTTGAATGTGAATGGTGCATGGCCATGTGATTTTTTAGCTGCATCCAATGAGGGAGTGGCAGAGAGAGGAAATGGTAGAAGGGATGTTCATGTTACGATATGTCCGCGGACATGGCGGTAGTTCGCGGACATCGGGAGTTACATCCGGGGATTTTTGGGTTCAGAAGTCATGCAAATGAGAATAAGCACTGAAAGGGATTGGTCAGGAAAGTTTAGTGGGTGTGTTGTGCCAGGAGAGAGTTTCTCAGATACTCGTTTTGCTGAGAGAACAAAATATAGCTATGGCTGTGTGTTTCAGAAAACAGATTGTTTGGATTTTGGGAGATTCGTGGATACATTGGTTGAAGGTGCATGCAGAAAGCTGTGGAGTAGCTGTAGATCTGGGATTCCCACATGTGGAACTACACTGGCATGGAGTACGTGGAATGAAGTGGTTGGACTTGCTACCTCTCTGTGCTACTTTGGATACAGAGCAACATCCAGACATAATTGTAATTCATTGTGGAGGGAACAGTTTAGGACATGTGACTGGAATTTTTTTTTGCAATTTGCTATGAAAGAAGGACTTGGGAAGGTTATGGACATGTTTCCTAATTCTCAAGTGATATTTTCACGGATTGCGCAGAGACAAATGTGGCTTCGTTCTTCTTCATTTGGTCCACAAATGGAAAAAGCAAGGCGCAATGTTAATAAGGCTGTTTGTGCCTTTCTAAGAGATTTTGGCATGTCCTCTTTTCACAATGAAAATATTATGTTTCGTAGTACATACATTTTTCGCAGAGATGGAGTCCATCTTACTTATGCTGGCAATCAGATTTTTCTGAGAAATGTACAAAATGCATTGCAACCTTTTTTGGAATTACAGCAACCATTTTGAAGTAGGTGTTAAGCATTTATAATTTTTGACTTACAAATACCACCCAAAGGCTCTTTTCAGAGCCACCACTTCTTCCCAGAGAAAATTGCAATGTTTGTGATGGGGTAGCAACCCAATTTTTTAAATGTTCGCGAACTGTCCGCGGACTTCTAAAAAATACAAAGGGCCCTGCTTCATTTATTTTCACTTCTATTTTTTAACTGTGAAAGGCGGCTCTGAATTTTTGATATTTTGTATTTTTTGTTGGTTTTTTATACACGACACACTAGGAGAGGAGGGGAAAGGAAGGTAAAGGGGGGGACACCAACCACAGGGATAAGAAAGGGCGAGCTGAGAGAGGAAGATGTAGAGTGGGTTTTATTTGGGTAGTGAGCAGATCTTCTCGTGCTCTGAGACGATAGTCTCAAAAGCACTACGAAGTCGCTCCCCCCTGCAGAGTACATACATACAACTGTGACCCTCGAAAGGTAAAGGTCATCAGCATTCTGTATGGCCTGTGAGGCAGCTTGAGGAAGACGCTGTCCCACAGAGGTGGTCCTTGTGGTGACAGGATCAGAAACAGAGGATGAAGTAGAGGAAATCAACCTGCTACGTTCTTCGCAAGGTACAACCCTGCGAATAGCCCCAGAGTGAAATGACCTCAGGTGTCACTTCATAGTAGTGGCCCCTAAGCTGTACTTACCGTGCTTCCCACGACTGAGTATCATTTTGCACTCATTGCAGGTAACATGGTTCGCACGAGCCTTAGGAACATTACCATGAATGGTAAATAACCGCCACACCCAAGACTCACGCCTAGTGCGGGTAGTAGGGTTTTCCTCTACCTCATTCTCATCAACCTCTTCTTCCTCCTCCGCATCCTCACTCCTGTTCCCCTCTTCAGGCCCTTGGGGAGGTGGTGGTGGTGGAGGGGGCGGGGGTGGTGCTGAAGCAGGTGCAGCACCAGGTGGCAGTTCTGCAGCCAGGGATGCCATCTCGATGGTGTAATCAGCAAGTTGCTGGAGAAATAGCTGTGCTCTGAAGAATAGCCAGAAACACAATGAGAATAAGCTCTAGGGCGTGGTCTTTTATTGGGGTGCTTGTGCGCAGTTCTCGGATATGCGCGCTGTCCGCGGACAGATCGAACACAAAAAAAAGTTTGAAAAGTTTCAAAAAGGTATGTAGAAACCCAGGATTACTATGTGGGACTTGTGCCATGGTGAGATTTTATTGAAAAATATTATGGATTAATTGAAAATGTACTTTTAATTTGTTCGGGGACCCGAACAGTGTCCTCATTCAGAACACGCGATCAGCGTGGGCGCGGTCATATGATCCGTTTGCAAACAAGTCCGCGAAGGAAGCGCATGTCCGCAGGACACCAAATGCACGGAGATTGGCTAGCGCATGCGCGTTGATGTTCTACTGACACTGTTCGGGTCCTGAACTAATTAAAATTACGTCACACGTGAAACGAACATTTCAGGACACTGCGTGTGTTCTTAGAACAGTTTAAATTTGCTAGCGAACAGTAAGGACAGATATACTGTTCTTCAGGACACGTTCATTTTGTTTATGTACGAACATTTCAGGACACCAATTGTGTTCTTAGAACATTTTCAAGTTGCTAGGAAACAGTACGGACAGGTATAGTGTTCTTTAAGACACCTCCATTTTCGTTTAATTACGAACAATTCAGGACACCGCGTGTGTTCTTAGAACAGTTTGAACTTGCTAGCGAACACTACGGACAGATATAGTGTTCTTTAGGACACTTTAATTATTTTTTTTTACGTACATTTCAGGACACCGCGTGTGTTCTTAGAATAGTTTCATCTTGTGAGCGAACAGTACGCACAGGTTTAGTGTTCTTCAGGACACCTCCATTTTCGTTTGTTTACGAACATTTTAGAACACCTGCACTGTCCGCAGACACCTACATTGTTTTTTTTTTTTAAAACTATTTACAACACAATATAAAAATTAAACTTTATTTAACATATATTAATAACTTATGACAGAGAAGGTGAGGCAGAAACAGAAACAAAAACAGGAGAATTAGGGGTTTCATCATGATTGTTATTAGGTGAAGAAGGGATGGAAGTCTCATCAAAATGTTTTGGGTTATGGAGAGGGTTTGGGGATAATTGACTGGGATATGGTGAGGGGGGACAAGTACATGTGGGGCAATGGTATGACGTTTTTGTTTTAAAATGATCTTCAACAAAAGTTTTTAAATTATTAAAATTGGTCAACAATAAATCAATTTTTTCTTTTATGCTGTCAAGCGTGTTTTCCATAACAGCTTCTTCAGAGGTAGTTTCTATTTTGTTATGCTCTGTACAAAAAATATATATATATATGTTAAATGTATACAAAATAATAATAATTAAATGGTTTATATTATAAAGTGTTTACCATTAGTTTCACTATCTTGTGACATTTCTTCATGTGGGAAATGTTCCTCTAGCCATTCCAGAGTACTAGACATTTCTTTAAAAAAATTAAAAAAAGATAATATATTTTTTTATCTATTACAGAAAGTTTATAAAAATATGAATACAATTAAGTACACTTACTATTTCAGGTAAGATATGTCCTATGTACTCAGTGGGTCTGCTCTTGTTCTCAGTTCTGTTGTGTTTGTGAGGTAATTATGTTGGAAGCCAATTTATTTTCTTGTGGTATATTCCATTTTAGAACATAGTGCATTTAAATGAATGGTTAGTGTGTTGTATATATGGGTTACATTTCTTATGTTTTAGTACATATAATGTGTTTGTGTGCTTTTTTTTGAATTTGTTAAATGTTCCTATGTTATGATATAACAATCAAACATACCCCCCCAGAGTTTTTTAGGTAGTGGTACTGTTCTTCGAACATGTCCGTGAACATTAAATGAGTTCGCAGACATCAAGTACAGTAGAAGAGATTCAGTCAGTTCCATATGATATGTATATAAAGTGAAAGTCATTATTGTTAAGTTGCACTACTAAAAACCTACGAAATTCAATGAAAAAACTTTGTTAAAGGGACGTTATGGTTAAGTTGCGCTACTAAAAACCTATGAAATTCAGTGAAAAAACTTTGTTAAAGGGACGTTATGATTAAGTTGCGCTACTAAAAACCTATGAAATTCAGTGAAAAAACTTTGTCAAAGGGACGTTATGGTTCCAAGTAAAACCGAAAAACCTTTGAAATTCGCCAGTTATGGTAAGCTAAGCAACCATAACTCGCGCCACCACCGTGCACTGCTAAGACTAACACCCAGGACATCAAAGATGACATCACAAATGTCATTGATGACATCACTGATGACATCACATGTGTATGTACTTTTCATGAAATATGTGTACAAGGGATTCTTATTATAATGTTGCGAAACAAGTGTCAAGGATCATTGCAATAAATATCATACCCTAATTAGTGCATTGAACGATGCATTGATATAAATAGCATTCTATTACGGGGTTCTCTCTGGAAAAAAAGTTTTTTCACTGAATATATATATATATATATATATATATATATATATATATATATATATATATATATATATATATATATATATATATATATATTACATGGCCACGTAGTTATGGTTAAGTTGGCGTTTCCATAGGAAGAGCACTTTTTGGGCGGCTTTGCTCGCGCCTACAGCCCAAACCGCTAGACGGATTTTCACCAAATTTGGACCAGGAGCAGCGGCTTGGTCCCGAAAGCGTGCTTTTGCAAATTTGGTGAAAATCCGTCCAGTAGTTTTTTTTTAAATGTCCAAAAAGTAGGTCAGAAAAAATTAGTGATATCTGTGTTCGCTTCGCGGACACACTTCCCTGTTCGCTCTGCGGATAGGACGGTGATTGGGCAAGCAGCTTGCGTGATGTCTGTGGACATCTGACGTGCTTTTCTATTGGCTGCCGTGAAGCGTGCAGTGCGTCTATTTTCAGAGACGCCCGCCATCTTTGTTTATCGGAGCGGGATCTGCTGCTGCGGCTGCCTGCACAGTGTAGATGTGGGCTGGGTCGGCTCTGCATCAGCCACGAAAAGGCGGTGAGGCACAGGCCCTCGTGTCTCTCTCTTGTTCCCCCCACCCCCCGCTCATGGCCGGTGTCTCCCATGTCCCCCCCTCGCTGATTCTCTGTGTGTTCCTCCCACCCCCCACTCATGCTCCGTTTCTCTTTCCCGTTCCCCCGCTCTTGTCCCGTGTTTCCCTCCTTCCCCCCCACCCCCCACTCATGCCCCGTGTTTCCCTACTGTTCCCCCCACCCCCCGCTCATGCCCCGTGTGTCTCTCCCCTTCCTCCCCACCCCCCGCTCATGCCCCGTGGCTCTCTCCCCTTCCCCCTTCCTCCCACCACCCGCTCATGACCCGTGTGCCTCTCCCCTTCCTCCCACCCCCGCTCATGCCCCGTGTGTCTCTCCCCTTCCTCCCCACCCCTCGCTCATACCCCGTGTCTCCCTACTGTTCCCCCCGCTCATGCCCCGTTTGCTCTTCCCTTCCCCCCACCCCTCACTCATACCCCGTGTCTCCCTACTGTTCCCCCACCCCCCGCTCATGCCTCGTGTGCTCTACCCTTCCCCCCACCCCCGCTCATACCCCGTGTGTCTCTCCCCTTCCCCCCACCCGCAGCTCATGCCCCAAGTGTCTCTCCCCTTCCCCCCACCCGCAGCTCATGCCCTGAGTGTCTCTCCCCTTCCCCCCCACTCATGCCCCGTGTGTCTCTCCCCTACCCCTCCTCCCCCGCTCATGCCCCGTGTGTCTCACCCCTCCCCCCCACCCCCCGCTCATACCCCGTGTCTCCCTAGTGTTCCCCCCACCCCACGCTCATGCCCCATGTGTCTCTCCCCTTCCCCCCCTCCCCCCGCTCATGCCCCGTGTGTCTCTCCCCTTCCCCCCACCCCCCGCTCATGCCCCGTGTCTCTCTACTGTTCCCCCCACCCCCCGCTCATGCCCCGTGTGTCTCACCCCTTCCCCCCACCCCCCTGCTCATGCCCTGTGTGTCTCTCCCCTTCCCCCTCACCCCCCGCTCATACCCCGTGTCTCCCTACTGTTCCCCCCCACCCCACGCTCATGCCCCATGTGTCTCTCCCCTTCCACCCCACCCCCCGCTCATGCCCCGTGTCTCTCTCCCCTTCCCCCCCACCCCCCGCTCATGCCCCGTGTCTCTCTACCCTTCCCCCCACCCCCCGCTCATGCCCCGTGTGTCTCTCCCCTTCCCCCACCCCCCGCTCATGTCCCGTGTGTCTCTCCCCTTCCCCCCACCCCCCGCTCATGCCCCGTGTGTCTCCCTCCTTTCCCCCACCCCCGCTCATGCCCCATGTGTCTCTCCCCTTCCCCCCCACCCCCCGCTCATGCCCCGTGTGTCTCCCCTGTTCCCCCCACCCCCAGCTCATGCCCCGTATCTCCCTTGTGTTACCACCCCACCCCCCGCTCATGTCCGTGTCTCCCTCCTGTACCCCCACCCCCCGCTCATGCCCCGTGTTTCCCTCGTGTTCCCCACACCCCCTGCTCATGCCCCGTGTTACCCCCCACCCCCGCTCATGCCCCATGTCTCCCTCGTGTTCCCCCACACCCCGCTCATGCCCCGTGTATCCTGTTGCCCCCACCCCCCGCTCATGCCCCGTGTCTCCCTCGTGTTCCCTCCACCCCAGCTCATGCCTCGTGTTTCCCTCGTTTTACCCCCCACCCCCTTCCGCTCATGCCCCGTGTCCCCCTCGTGTTACCCCCACCACCCGCTCATGCCCCGTGTCTCTCTCCTTTCTCCCACCCCGCTCATGCCCCGTGTGTGCCCTGTTCCCCCACCCCCACTCATGCCCCATGTGTGCCCTGTTCCCCCACCCCCGCTCATGCCCCATGTTCGCCCTGTTTCCCCCACCCCCGCTCATGCCCCGTGTGCGCCCTGTTCCCCCCACCCCCTCTCATGCCCCGTGTCTCCCTCGTGTTCCCCCCACCACCTGCTCATGCCCTGTGTCTCCATCGTGTACCCCCTCACCCCCTGTGTCTCTCCTGTTGCCCCCACCCCCTGCTCATGCCCCGTGTGCGCCCTGTTCCACCCCACCCCCGCTCATGCCCCATGTGTGCCCTGTTCCCTCCACCCCGCTCATGCCCTGTGTCTCCCTCGTGTTCCCCCCACCCATGCCCTGTGTCTCCCTTGTGTACCCCCTCACCCCCGCGTGTCTACTGTTGCCCCACCCCCTGCTCATGCTGCCCCGTGTGTGCCCTGTTCCCCCACCCCTGCTCATGCCCCGTGTGTGCCCTGTTTCCCCCACCCCCGCTCATGCCCCGTGTCTCCCCTGTTCCCCCCACCCCCCGCTCATGCCCCGTGTCTCCCTCATGTTCCTCCCCACCCCCCGCTCATGCCCCGTGTCTCCCTCATGTTCCCCCATCCCCCGCTCATGACCCGTGTCTCCCCTGTCCCCCCCACCCGCTGCTCATGCCCCGTGTCTCTCTCGTTTTCTCCCCACCCCCGCTCATGCCCCGTGTTTCCTTCCTCCCCCCCACCCCCTGCTCATGCCCCGTTTGTGCCCTGTTCCCTCTCACCCCCCGCTCATGCCCATGTGTCTCCCCTGTTCCCCCCCGCCCATGCCCTGTTGGGTTCTCTTTATACACCCCGCCTTCCCTTTCCATGGTGGCCATCTTGGTAAAAGATTTTCCTTCCTCCGCCGGGACGCCGAGGAAGGAAAATCTTTTTTTTTTTTACCACCCGGGGTTCCCACTTTGAGGACCTAAGATGCTAGTGGTCTTCATCTATTGAAAAGGATGTTATGGTGACATTGCACTAATAAAAACCTATAAAATTCAGTAAAAATAAAATGTGTTACAGGGACGTTATGGTTAAGTTGCGCTACTAAAAACCTATGAAATTCAGTGAAAAAACTTTGTCAAAGGGACGTTATGGTTCCAAGTAAAACCGAAAAACCCTTGAAAATCGCCAGTTATGGTAAGCTAAGCAACCATAACTCGCGCCACCACCGTGCACTGCTAAGACTAACACCCAGGACATCAAAGATGACATCACAAATGTCATTGATGACATCACTGATGACATCACATGTCTGCCTCACTCTTTTTTCTTTTGCTGACATATCTAAGCCACATGGTTTTCTTCAGTAACAGTCAGAAACTAAACATTTTATTTTATTTGTAGACGTATCCTTCAAGTAGGTTCTTACAGTAATTCCCTTAGAGTCCAGTCACATCATATGAAACATATACATATGGGAAGACACAAGCTTGAAAGACAGCAATCCTTTTTGTGCATAAAGATAATCAATAGACTTATGAGCACTTTCTGATAGTTCTGTTTTTTTTTTATGGCTGTACTTTCCCTGTATATGGTCATATTTGTATACATTGTACTCACACTACTTTCCTTAGGGTCCAATCACATCAAGTGATACATATACATAGGGTAAATAGCAGCTTTGAAACAGAGCAATCATTTATTTGCATGAAAATAATCAGTTAAATTATGAATTGTTTCTGCTACTACTTGTGCTTTTTTGCTAACTTCACTTTCCCTGTATATACCCATATTGGTATGTGTTCTTGTATCTTTGTGTTTTGTCTATAGTAATGCAATTATGTAATACATGTGTTTTATTAGCTACTTATTACATATTTCACAGTACACAAAAATATATTAAGAAAACAATTATCATTTCATTATTCAACATATTAACATTACAAATATTATACCTTCATCTTGTACGCTGCACACAATGTTATGTTTCTGTATGAGTAGCTTAGTATACTAGATAGATCCCCATAATAGAATGCTATTTATATCAATGCATTGTTCAATGCACTAATTAGGGTATGATATTTATTGCAATGATCCTTGACACTTGTTTCACAACATTATAAGAATCCCTTGTACACATATTTCATGAAAAGTACATACACATGTGATGTCATCAGTGATGTCATCAATGACATTTGTGATGTCTTCTTTGATGTCCTGGGTGTTAGTCTTAGCAGTGCAGGGTGGTGGCGCGAGTTATGATTGCTTAGCTTACCATAACTGGCGAATTTCAAGGGTTTTTCGGTTTTACTTGGTTTACTTGGAACCATAACATCCCTTTGACAAAGTTTTTTCACTGAATATACATATATATATATATATATATATATATATATATATGCATATATATATATATATATTTTCCCTTCAACATACAAAGTTTTTCATTCAGTGTACTGGGGAGAAAGATAGAGATATAGCTGTGCACTGTGTGAAAAGCAAAACATCTGCTCACAAAATCCTCACATGACGCCCAATGAAAATGGGAACTGCTCCCAGGGTTTAGCGCTAGAAGATGACACATTGATTCAGTACTGTCACACGTTGATTAAAACTGTCCGATCTCTCCCTGCACAGGTCTGCGAGGCCCTGCCTGAACCAGCCATGGGACTGTGCCACCCTCTGCAGCCAGGACACTGGGTCCTGGTGAAGATCCATCAGCAGAAGTCTGTGATTCAGCCAAGATGGCGTAGGCCGTTCCAGGTACTGCTCACTAAGAGCACGGCTGTTAAATGTGAAAGGTTCCCAGCGTGGATCCAAACATTGCACTGACGCAACGTCCCCACTCCAACAGATGACATCTCCACTGATCTTCCTTGGACTAGCACCAAATCTTCCAAAACCACTAACACCTCCCTACGGGACGCCTCTGGCCCTGTGCCAGTGTCAGAGTCACCCTGCTTCTGGAGCAGAACAACTTGTATCAAAGAGCAAGGGCCTGTCCCTTGATCAGCCAATACGTTCACGTGCTGAGACGGAACCCGCAATGTTTGAGTCTTTTCACCACTGTGAGGCCCTGCAAGAGCTATTGCTAAAGCTCCTTCAGCAGGAGGTCACAGCACCAGAGGGAACTACCCCGATTCAACTTCCCGTTGACTCATGCTAGAGTGTAGAAGACGGAAACTGACAAGGAGGGGTTATGTTGTGGATGTAGACTTGTATTGTGTAACTTAAGAAAACCTCTCTCCACCTACTTTTAAGGGACTTGCTGAGCCTCAACCTAGGAAAGCTTTAGTGACCATCAGAATGTCAGTCAAAATTAAATGTTTGCTGTCCTCTGTCAGAAAACAACTAATCTCACCCTAACACTATAAACGTAAGTCTTTAACTAAAGTGAAGTCTGTTTCTCTTTCACCAGGAGAAGGACTCCCTTCTCCTGGAAGCTTCAGTCTTCAAGTAGAAGTAACTCCAACAGTGTCACATCACAAGGTACCAGAGGAATGACTCCCTTCTCCTGGTCCTTCTATAAACGTTGTCCTCAAGGGTCCTTAAGCACTCTTGCAGAAAACCCAAGTCTCTTTAACACCTTCCAGGAAGTAGAAAACTCAGCCCTACTTGGCTCCCATTTAACACTCTGATGATGGATATCTTTTCCAGGGTTCTCCATATGCCTCTTGTAAATATCTCTGTTGGTTCATATAGCGTAATGAGGGAATTGTTTCCCAAACTCTCTGGTTTTCCAATGGTGTTTACAGGGGGATTTGGCGAGTCACTGGCATGAGAGAGAGCTCCAGTTTCACTCTGCTTGGGCAGTGGCATTGGGTGGACCACTGCAACGAGGGAGGTGACTCCTGACACAGTCTGCTTGATCAGTGGTATTGGGTGAACCACTGTGGCAAGAGTGAGGACTCTGAATGCACTCTGCTTTGGCAGTGGTATTTGACTGACCACTGAGACGAGGGAGATGACTTGTGATGCACACAGCCTGGGCAGTGGTATTGGGTTGACCACTGTGATGAGGGAGATGACTCCTGATGCACTTTGGCACTCTTCATGCCTGCAGTGAGCCACCTCATTACAGTACTTGACTGACTTTGCATATGGTTCCTCCATATGCTGCTAACATTCTTCTTTGTCTCAGTATGTTTTACATTTGCCACCGTCATGGATTTACAATAACACATGGTTCCACTATCAATGGTGGGAGAAAAGGGTGACAATGAGGGTAAGGGGTTATGTGACAGGATTTTAGGCAGACTTTTCCCCAGGAGGCGAGTCCCTCACTATTGGGTCCTCCCACATATTACCTCCTCTATGGGGACTATTGGGTAGCAGCCTCACCTCCGTAGCCTCGTAATAAAGGGCTTCCCTGCAGGGAAAAGTGAGGAGACCTGGTGAATCGTCACACACGCCACCTGCAGAGTCTATCAACCATGAATCTCACAACGCAACCAGCCAGAGGTACGCTCTGCGATCCTGAGGAAGAATACCAGAGGTGCAAGAGTTTGAAACAGAGTGGAGACTTGTCAAGTTACTCTCCATTGAATCTAACTTATCAGCAATGATGAATCCACCGATCGGGCAGTTCTCGAACCAAGAGTAGGTACCACTGCTGCTTTGTCCCCAGCATCTATGAGTTGGTGCACCTGCTGCCATCACTTGTTGGTTTTCCTTTTTGTAACCATGACCCTCGTATTCATCTGGTTCTGGTACTTGCAGTTGTTGTAGTGCATATATCGGTAGTAGGAGTCTGGAACTTTGGAACGGTTGAACTTTGAAACACTGGAACTTTGCTCTGTATTCAGTGGCCTTTCTATAATCTCTGATACCATGGATGAAAGGACTGCCCGTAGTCATGCTTTGCCAACTGCATCCTGCATCCCACCGGTTCTGACCAACTGAGGTGAACATTGTCCGTATAACACAAACTATTACCCTGAGAAAGTCACAAAGAACTTCAGAACCAGCGAAGTTCAAGGAGAGCCTCACAGAAAGCACCATGTCTTGTTAGATTTATGTTAATGTAGTCATAACGAAACATATGATTTTCTCCTATTTACTTGTTTCTGACACTTTCCGCACGACATGCCATAGGAATGAGGGCTCTGCTGCACACCCATGGGTTCACAGTGCAAACATCTATTTGCACCTCTCGTGGCAGTATGCCTGCATTTTCAACATAACTGATTGCTGGGTGTGTGCTCACCTGACCCATAATCTGTTTTCCCGGTTTACCATCGCACCCATTCCGTTCCAGTGGGGAGGAATCTGTCTGGATCTTGGGTTGGTGACCCAGTCTGTTGGCCCTGGACCCTGTCGGGATGCTCATTCGCATATGGGTTTCACTGGGCCCCCAAATTTCTCCAGACCAGGTGCAGGTCAAACCAGCCACTCTTCACCCGTCTTCCATGATGAATGGCCTCCTATGATATGCCAACCAAGGGTCCCTATACATGGGAACTTGTAAATGCCTATATTACATGCACACAAACTCTAGTGTAGTGATTAATAATGTCACTTTTGACCGCAGATTTTCATTCTCCTAATCCAGGTACGCCACTTATTCTGGAAGTGGGAGTTGTTACATGGGATATATTCTGCCAGTAGTGCAACACAACCCCAATTTTCCCACTCAACCGCGCCCCAGGCAGAGCACCGATTTGGAAAACTTGGTTGTAGAAGTAAGATACCCGATACCAGCCCTTGGAGTCAAAATAAACAGAGACCGATTGTATTCAATTGTCTCGGCTAGTTGAGGACATTGCCAATGCTACCGCTGCCTTTTTGCCCTTGCTGTCCCGCAAACAGTTGGCAACCTGAACTATGGTACTCCAGAACCGTATGGCTCTGGATATCATTCTAGCTTCACAAGGGGGCATCTGTGCAGTCGTAAAAAGGGAGTGCTGCACTGTACCGAATTACACCAGCAATATCACCAGCATCGTTACCCAAATTTGACATACCATATCGCTTCTACACAGTGGCACCAAGACGTCCTGGTCGTTTGGGTCCTCGATTGTAGGGTTACTAGGACCATTGGTCAGATACAGCTCATAGCTGTGGTTGTAATGCTAGGTTTCTCCTGTCTGTCAATGGTCTGTAAATGCCTGTCAACATGCAATCAGCTCGCGTTCGGATGTTTCCCAAACTGCCCATGTAATGTATTGCCAGGTTACTGAGGACACAATTTGCTATGATATCCCTTGATGTGAGGTGTGCTCTATTAAAAGTGTGTGTAATGAGGATGGAGTGAATATCTCATAGGAGGGGACTTTGGAAGAAAATAAGTAACGCGCGCGAGAAACCTGACTGTACTCTCCCACCTACTCCCCCATGATCATCCATTCTGGTGGCCAGGTAAGGGCCAACGCTTTTGGATCCAGACACTGGGGTTGGCAAGCGAGGGAGGATCACCTAAGTGGGGGGTCGCAGGGATTTGGGAGGAGAATGCCCAAAGGGCAAGACATGGTATACCCCCTTTCCCAATTGTGCACTAACCCACTCCCCCCCTCAGCTTTTATGGGGTATTTCCAATCACACTTCATCTCTCCCTCTCCACTTCCAATAAGTACTGGGATGAGGAAGAGGCAATCGGGAGCAATGAGGATTACCCATAAGAATAGCATGGGGGTGCAAGGGGAGGCCTACTACATAGCACCATTGAGCTGTCCCACTAACAGTCAGGCAAGGTCAGGCACTTTACTCCAAATGTGCACACATGACTCCACTTGACTCTCACCTGCATTATACAAGGTGTGGTTTTGCCAGTAGCAGTGAGCATGCTGGGGTTGCTGGGTGGAACGTGGAGGCCAGAGGGCCGAAAGCTTCAGCAAGAGGAGCCCAGATGTTACGACGGAGAACAGGATCCCGAGACACTGATCCTGTGTGTCAAAAGGGTTGCAACGTGGCGAGCGAGCCATGTCGCCAGGGGCATGGAGTGGGACGAACAGCAGGCTATTGGCCGTGTACAGGCCCGTGCTCATTCTCCTGGGATGTGTACCGTTCCCAGGCGTGTCTTAGGGGCAGGTGGTGGGACCCTGACCTCAATCCAAGACCCAGAGGAACTACTCGCCAGCGCTGCGCTACTTAGGTGAGTTTCATGGATTAGAGAGAGAAATGCAGCAGCATGGGCCTGGCTGGAGCGCGAGCAGAAGCAGTGGTAGCGGGCAATCGGCTCGACGATTTAAAAGCAGAAAAGTAAGGCAAAGCAAAGCGAAGCAAGAGAAGAAAATCAAAGCAAAGCGAAGCAAGATAACGGGGCGCTAGCAGCGTGGAAACCCGAAAAGACAGGAAGAGCAAGATAAAGTGCACTAGCGGCATGGAGACAGAAGAAATAAAAGAAAGCAGGAAGAAAGTGAAAAGCAGGTGCGAGCGACCCTAAACAGAGGAAAAATAAAGGAACAGAACGGAAACCAAAGAGGGTGCGAGCAACCTGAAAATGGGGAGAAGGGTGCGAGCAACCTGAAAACAAGAAAGGAATGTGCAAAGGCACGGTAATGAAAAAGGAAGGTGCAAGAGTGCATGAAACAGTAAGAAGTGTGTAAGAGGCACAACAAGGTATAAAGAGGGTGCAAGTGCGCACGACAGAAAAGTAGGTCAGGTGGAAAAGGACAGAGTGAAAGAGGCACAGAGGGAAACGTTGTCAGAAGAAAGGTGCAGAGAATAAGGAGTGGACAAGAAGTCAGAGTGGTCGTGCCTGGGAGGAGCAAAGAGCCCAGTGTTTTCAAAAGTCTCTGATACTACCCCATTGAAAGAACTGTACATTGAAAGGTACATCCTGACATGGAGAACTTTTTGTTTAAAGACCACAGATGCCTAAGCTTGGGGAAGGGAACCCTGAGAGGCCCACAAGGACATTGTGAACTTTACAGGAGAGGCCTAGACTTGCGGAAGGGAACCCCGAGAGACCTAACAGGAACTGTGTCTTTTTGTTTGAAACTGAAAGGATCGAAGCTTGGGGAAGGGAACCCCAAGAGACTTAGAGACATTGTGAACTTTATTGACTTACTACAAGAGCTCTACGTGGAACCCTTTTGAGTTGAACTATTTTTGAAACTGCCAGAACTACACCTTTTGGTAAGACTACCTGAAACCAGCTAAGGTTTACATTTCTTCTTTTTTTGAGCCACCCTTTTTCCTGTAAGAAGAACCTCTATCACATTTGGTTTGACAGTGAGGGCAAGCATAGGTTTTGACAGACTAAATTTGGTTTTGGATTTATGTACATCGACAACCATTAGAAGGGTCAGTTGAGGGAATAACCCCCTGACAGGCCAGATAGGTATTACACTAACCCCACCTGGTTTGACAATAAAGGTTTTAAACTTATTTTTTATTAATCTGTCTCTCTCTTGATACCTTGCATGTCTCACACAAGGCGTACTCATTTATGCACCCACTGTCATAATGCAACTGTGCACCATTATATTCTGTTTGCCAATCACCATGTTTTAAACCAAGGTCTCTAGCCTGCAGAAAGCAGGCTTGTAGACTGTACAGCGCATGACATAGTTAGGAATGCACTTTGCCCATCCCGAAAGAATGCGCACCTTCACTGTTCACGCTTCTGAAGTATATATCCCTTTTGGCGTAGCTAAGCTTGTTCTATGCTCTCGCTTTACTGCTGAAAGGCGGGTCTAGCTGGTGGAATTCATCAAATTACAAGGACTTTCATCTGCCTCAGAGCAGGTGCGAAGCTTTAGGGAATATATTCAACTTGGAGACATGTATTATATTATGCTGTCCTCACTGATAACACTAACAAGCAAGGCAGAGTGCAGCCTGCATCAAAGGCCGTATTATGAGGGTTTTGCTCTCTGTCAGCAATAAAGTTGCAAGGTGTGACCTTGCCAGGTTGGGTCCACCCCCCTGCCGGTGAAACTCATGTATTGATGTGGGTATAATAGACAGGGCCACGGGACGGAGGGAGTTCACCTGTGCTAAAGTCCTGTGTTGCCGTTGGTTGTATGTCTGCTATTGCTTTACTAATAAAGTGTTTGTCAATCCACCTGAATCTTAAGTGGTCATTTTCCACCATACTGGTGACTGCTGCCATCACATCTGTAGGGCAGAGAATGAGGGAGCACATCAAGGGCATGTCGACCTTTGCCGAATCTATGCATACAAGCATGCGCATCACTATGCAATACATAAGGGGCCAGGAATCGGAGCCTTCCACCTCCACCACCCCCACAGAGGGGGTCATTGCCTGGGACACCACAGCAGTGCTCATTGTGCAATATGGCCCATACAGTGCCGGGCAGGCTGGCAAGGGCAAGATGCCACGAAAGTGACATGATGAGATAATACACCATTTAACTGGGCACAAGCGAGGTGGGTGGGATGGGCTGTTGGGGATTGGGGAGGTGGGTTAGTGAAGGGATGTTGGGGATTGGTGCTCACCACAGCTGTTAATAAAATAAAATTGTTCACTAAAAGAAATGCAAGGACAATACTTTTTGAGTGAAAGTGATATATTCAAAATGTGGTTATATACAAAAGTGTGATGCATGTGAAAAGTAATGTGTCCTAAAAATATTTTGTATTAGTTTTTTGTATTAGTTCTTGCCACACCAGACGTCCGTCCCTGGCGTTCACACGCTCCATCTGTGGCAGCACTGCATCTGCTTACAGTGCATCCTTCTCTGCTGGGGGAGGCATGTCGAGATCAGGATACAGGGGACATTTTGCCTGAGACGGATGTACAGCATGGCACAAGCAACAAATATCTAGTGAACCGCATCTGGGCTGTAGATCAGGGCTCCTCCGGTATGGTCTAGGCACGGGAAACGTGCCTTCAGCATGCAAAACGTTTGCTCAATGCAGAGTCTGGTTCTGACGTGTGCCTCATTGTAGGCCACCTCCTGTGGCATTCGTGGATTTTGCACAGGTGTTACCAGCCATGGAAGCTGGGGGTAACCAGTCACCTGCAAGAGCACTGTACATAGATCTCAGTGTACTGAGGATGCTTATCATGTTACATATCTTGTTGATCGACACTTTATGCAGTTATGTTACATTTGTACTACATGGCTTCATTCCCAGTTATTAAATAATGTGTGATATACTATGGGGTACATGTGCATAGTTACACTGTGCATGCAGCTCACAAGAAAGTTGTGCCAGAAATGGCCTGTGATAGGATTTTACATGTGCATGTTGTCTGTGTTGGGCCTGTGGTGTGCTGGGTAATGTGTTGTTCTTGTGCATGTTGGTTGTACGTGCATTCCTGCCACAATGGATTCACATATATAGTTGGCAGTGTACATGCCAAAAGTGTCTGGCAGTGTTGCATTGTCATTGTGCAGTGTTGAACTGTTGCATTGGCTGTATAGGTATGTGTGCCCAATGCATTGTGGTTCCTGTAGTCATCTGTTTATGCAAGAGTTACTTGTTGGGGCATTATTCATTGCTATCATACTACTGCATAGTCATTTGGGTTAGTGGTTGGGTTGTCATATGCAGTGTGAGAGGGCAGGTCCTGCCACTACAGGGCCTTGATAGGGCATGCATTGATCAGTAGTAGCAATCTGCCACCCCCCACCCCTTCACATGGCACGTGTACACACCCAGCATCCATGTTTGTTGCCCTCTGTGGCTATCAATGTACGCAGACAGGGTGTTGTTATGGAGGACCAAGGCATTGTGGGTGGGTCCAGGGAAGCAGCTTCCTTTTGTGGTATGCCTCCTCAGATGCCTGCAGGCAAACTACACTACATGGGTGCAGTCAAGCACAGCAATTACGTTTTGACATGTGGGCTGCTGCGTCGAAAAGTGCCTTTGTGGTATTTATCTGTGCCAGGGTGGTGGGCAAGGAGATGTGCCGGGGGGCATGGCACAGGAATGCCTCCAGCACCTGCTCCAGCACTAGTGGAAAAGTGGGATGGGACATGCCATGCAGCATGACCACAGTGAGCTGAAGGTGCCACTGGCCAGAAAATGTTAGCAGCAGCGGAAGGGTTGTCCTGTAATTGATCCTGCTCTGGATGTTGTCGTGGATCATGGTCAGCACCTCTGCAATGGTCTCTCTTTTCAGCCGGTACAGGCTATGAGCTGGTGTCAGGGACAGAGGGTGGCTGGAGGCGCTGTTATTGGTGCTATTGGTGCTCAAAAGCTGCCTTATAACTCACTGTAGAATTTCCAAAACACCTCACAAGTTCCATCTTGATCTGTTACCAGACTACCCTTAGCATCACGTACACCTTCACATTACTGCTTACTCCCCTCCTTTCTCACCAATCAGGCAAGAAGTTTACCCGTCTTGTCCCACTCCGAATGCTGCAGTCATATATCCAGTGTAATGAAACAAACACAGACAAATAGTTAAAAGCCTCCTCCAAGTCCTTGGGCCTCATTACACGGTATGCGTTAAGAGTTTACCGGTACCGGTAGGGGCACCGGTACCAGTAAACCCTTACTGCCTTACTACGAGGTCCCTTTGCCGGATCCGACCTCAACGGCTGGTTTTACCAGCCGTTAAGGAACGGACCCGCAAAGGGACCTTGGTGCTAATTACGGTACCGCAATTTGCGGTACCGTAATTACCTCCTTCCCCATTCCCATTGAGCCCTATGGGGGCAAAAATGGGAATGGGGAAGTGCCTTGGTGAATGGGGAATTACCAGCCCCGCTCACCTTGGAGTAGGCCGGTAATTCCGCCATCCACCAAGGCGGACACGGTAAAATACCGGCGGCAACCATGGCGCTAATAGCCCCATGGTTACCGCATACCGTGTAATGAGGCCCCTTGTCCGTAACCTTCTCTAAGGCCTGTACATCCTCACCCCTACTCTCCCATCGTTCCAACACAACCTTCTCCTCTTCAAGGCATAGAACTGTGTCAATCAATACTCTCTGTAACCCAGCTTTAGCTGATATACAAAATCCTCTGAGAAGCACCTTTAGTGCTTCCCATTTAGCGTGCATATGTGCAGTAAAACCTCAGTTGTGCTCAAGAAACAGATATAGTCTGCATAGATGACTTAAAGGCCCCATCTTCTAACATGTCAAACTTCCAAATAGGGATTGGAGAAACCCGGGAATGCCTCAAAACTTCAACCAGCCGTGGAGCGTGGTCCGACAATGTCCTGTCAATGAATTCAACCTATCTGACCAACACAGCCACCTCTTCCTCCAAAAATGCATAGTCAATCCGCAAGAATGAACCATGTACCCTGGAGCAGCAATGCTTCACACATCATATAGGAGCATGTCTGCAATTACCCTAGCCTGAGTTTTAAATGCCCGGCTCAACGGCCTGGTACTACAGCTACGAGGTCCAGGACCCTAACAAATACTGAATTAAAATCCCATAGCCACAATATCCAGTCACCCTTGTGCTGTGCCACTAAGTCACTCACTGTAATAAACAAATCAATCTGCTCCAAATCTGGTGTGCATGTACCCATCAATAGAGTATGATGTAACTGTGGTCTGCATCCAATACCAACATATCTACCGTCCTGCTCAATCAGCGGATGCCGAAAAGACAAGGAGACAGATTGCTGAACCCAAATAAGAGTACAGCCCGGGCATCAGAAGATAAAGATGTGCCAACTACCTGACCTTTCCATCTAGACCTTAGTTTATCCACTTCAGCACCCTCAAGGTGAGTCTCGTGCAGTACAGCTGTATCCACATTATTCCTAATCATGCAAGGATATATCTTGCTTCATTAAACCACATTTTCAATTCAACGTACGTTCCAGCTAAGGATGTTCAACATTGTCATTAACTGATCTCAAGTGAATCAACCAAGGCTCCCCAAGCTTCAGGGTAGTTCCCCTAACTGAGCACAGCAAAAAAACTCTGTACCTCCCGAAGAACTAAATTAGGTTTTCCAACCCTAAATCTGTTGCCTCAATCCACAGATGCAAATCTCCAATCCCAAAAAGGCAGGCAATAGGCCCAATATGTTCCAATTCAAATAGGTTCCTCTGCATAACACGGGCAGTCCTTCAAAGTGAACCGCCAAAGAGCAGGGAATCAAAACCCACCGAAAAGGGGTAAGCTCAAGACCGAGAAATGAAGTTTAAAGGTGAAGTCCCAGTGCACAAGGTCAACTCGCACCCGCACGCCCCATAAACAGATCACATCTGTCATCCTCTTACATCCCCACAGATCAAGATGTTCATCAAGGACAGCGCAAAGATAATACAACACTCCCGCCTATGTATGAATATCCACCAGACCAACATCACCCCCACCCCAGAGTATCGGGATCACAAGCACTTCTGAGGATCATTCTGCCACATCAACCAGAGACGTGTCCTGCAAAGCGGGCCAGAAGACGTCTCCTCCAGTGCCAAAGTACCATCCAGGTTCACAAGCACTCTAACAGTCTGCACCATTCTGGTTGCATTGGTGGGTGCTCAGTGAGTTTGCTCCCCCAGTGATTTGTCGATTTTCGCCTCCTCATCCATGATCAGTTTCAGAAGGACCCAGTTCCTCAATCTAATCCCAAATCTCCTCCGGTCTGTAGAAAAAGAAGGATTTATCCTGCACTAGTATCTTCAACTTGGCTGGATAGAACATCATGTACTTACTATCCAGCTCTCTGTTTCCTTTTCACAGGGTCATACGCAGGGGACTGGGGGCTAGCTAGTCTTTTGGCTGTAGCTCCTGAGATTCTACCTGGGGTTACAACCAAAAGATCAGGGGCTATAGCCCCCTTAGCCCCCCCTAGCAACGCCCCTGGTCATACGACTTCCGTTGCCTCTGTACTTCTTGAGTGAAATCTGGGAATATGAGTATTCTGTAGCTACCAACAGAATAGACAGAGCGCTGTCTAGCATCTTGTAGTACAGCATCCCTGTCCCGAAAGTTAAGGAATTTGGCAATTCGAGCTTGAAGGACAGCCCTAATACATAATGTAGCAACAATGAGTTTCACAAGGTGCAATTCCATGCTGTGCCCCTCCTCTCCTTAAGCCAATACACAGGATCCTTACATTGCATCTTCTGGAGCAGCAATACACGTCCTCCGCTCTCTCCTCCAGGGAGTGTGTTGCCGCTGCAAGTGCATTCATTCTGGTTCGTAGGGCTGCGATCCCCTGGCCCTCTGCTTAACATCAGTAACCCCCTCATTCACCTTCTTTAAATCCGCTCTGATCAGCGCAACCACCACGCCCACAGACTTTACCTTGTTTTCCAGGGAAGATCGAGAGTTTTTAACAGCCTCCATGAGCTGATCCAATGCATCAGCAGCCGGCTCTGTGGTTGCTCTTGCAGTGACTGGGAAAGGTTGCAGAGGTAGTTTAGCTTGCTCCCCCCTGCTGCTCATGAAGTGATCCAGCTTCTGCTGCTGGTGGTGACCCTTCACCATCTTAGATGCCTGACACAGTTCCACAACACACACCACTTGACAATCCAGGTATCCCTGGCAATGTTACTCACCCGAAGTGTAGGTGTAGCAGTCAGCAGATCCCAATCTCACAGGGAGGGGTGCTCCCAGTGATGAACACGCTATCAGCAAGTGGAGCGTAGCAGGTCCGGCCCTAGTTACTGAGGGACAATCGCTGCAACCTTCCCCATTGCAAGAGAAATGTTCAACACAGCGCAATCATCGTCACTTATGATATGATTTGATGTGGCATTTATAACACGCCTGTACACAAGTGTTTCTAGGCACGACAAGGCAGGGAAGGGGAAAAAAGGGAGGACAAAATAACGATCTTACTAGGCCTTGTGTTATTCAGATCGTGCAAGTGCAGGGAAGGGGAGAAGTTCCAGGTAGGAGGGGAAAGGGAAGTGCAGTTAACTCACAAGTGCAGCCAGTGGGTGGCTCATAAGTGCAGAAAGAAGGGACTGTAGGGTTGCAGGTACAGACCCTTAAGTGCTGGGGAGCCCGGAGGCAGTGCCAGGGCAAATGGACATGCAGGAGCCCGGGCCCGAATTCAGAGGGTGACGAGGTGACCAGTGCACGGAGAAGTCAGGAGCATCAGCAGGGGAGAGGTAGAGAGAATGCGCAAAAGAAAAGGAAGACTTGAGTTGCTTATGGAAACAGAGGTGGCTGTGCTCCAGTTTGAGAGAGGCCGGGAGGCAGGGAGGCTCTTCCAGAGGGAGGCCCTAGCCGAGGAGATAGATCTGCCCCCAACTCTCTGCTTGGAGAAGCGTCTGACCTTCAGAGAGTTGGAGGTGGATGAGCGGAGAGCTCGAGAAGGAAGATGTTTTGGAAGAGAAAGTTGGAGGTCGAGGAGTGCCACCCCCAGAAAGTCTTGTGGACAATGCAGAGGGTCTTAAAGTTGATCTTTGCAGCCACGGGAGCCAGTGAAGAGATTTCAGAGCTGGAGAGATACGATTGCTGGGCTTGAAGCCAAGGACTAGTCCAGCTGTCCTGTTCTGGATAAGTTGTAAAGATCAAAGAGTAGAGGCAGGACGATTTAGAAAGAGGCTGTTGCAATAGGCCAGCCTAGAGAGGACCGGAGCTCTGGAGACAGTGTTCTTCTTGGGGAAAGTGAAAAAAGGAAGAATACCTCTGAGGAGGTGCAGCTGATAGTTTAACTTCTTAGAGATGTCAGAGATGTGAGGAGAGAAGGAGAGGGTGGAGTCAAAGATGACACCAAGGTTCTTAGCCTCACAGGAAGGAGCAGGTAAAGGGCCCAGAGTGGGCGGCCAGAGAGAGAGAGGAAAGGAGGGAGCGGGTGTCCCAATGAGGAGGATCTCAGTCTTACTGGAATTAAGGCAAAGATCACTGGCTGCACACCATTCCTGAATTGCGGCCAGACAATCTGGTATGAGAGAAGAAGCAGAGGTGGCTGAGGGGAGCCTGAAAGAGAGCTGAGTGTCATCCACATAACATTGAAAATTGGAGCAGAAGGTAGCGATGCGGTGGGCAGAGGTGCCAGGTAGTGGTTGAGAAGCCAGGGATAGAGGTTAGACCCCTGGGGAATACCACAAGTAGAGAGAGAGATAGAAGAGAGGAAAGATCCCAGTTGGACCTGAGAGAGTCGGTCAGTGAGAAAGGAGGTCAACCAGGCCAGGGCCTGATCAGTAATACCAAGGTTGTCTCAGACAATTGAGCATGATGGCATGGTTGACAGTATGAAAAGCAGAGGATAGATCAAGGAGAATGAAGACAGAAGGGGGATTCGAGTCAAGATTGGAGAGCAAGTCTTCGCAGGTATTCAGGAGAGCAGTTTCCATGCTTCTGGCAGCTCTGAAGCCAGACTGGTGGTCATGGAGGCAACCAACAGATTCAGTGTGTAGTTTAAGCTGGGAGATGGCCAGCTTTTCCAAGAGTTTGGCCAGGAAAGAAGTGATGGAGATCGGGCGATAGTTAGCCAGAGAGGAAGGATCGGCCGAGGGCTTCTTTAGAAGGGTGTGCACAAGAGAGTGCTTAAGGAGGGAGGGGAAAGTTCCAGTGGCAAAGGAGGCTGGAGCAAGGGTGTCGATGTGGTCCTTGATAGTTCTGGATGAGCAGGGTAGAACCTGATTCGATGAGACTTTCATAGATCAAACTTGTCTAGAAACATCGTCAGGGGTGAACAGGGGAAAAGAAAAGAAAGGAGGAGGAGAGACAGCCTCAGACGGG
This sequence comes from Ambystoma mexicanum, assembly GCF_040938575.1. NCBI lineage: Eukaryota > Metazoa > Chordata > Amphibia > Caudata > Ambystomatidae > Ambystoma > Ambystoma mexicanum. The sequence continues at coordinate 543,846,576 of NC_090923.1, read as the reverse complement.
CCAGGAGTGGTAGAGGAGGAGGACAAGGTGGTAGAGGAAGAGAGGGTGGACAGGATGTCCTGAGTTTTAGTAGTGAAATGAGAGGCCAATGCTGTGCAGAAGGGCCTGGGAGGGAACAGGAGAGGTAGAGGCTGCAGCAGGATTGGCCAGCTCCTTGCAGATTTTGAAACGGCCAGGTTGTTAGATGCCGCAGAGATGCAGCCTTGGATGTAGACTCTCTTCTTAGAGAGTCTGTACTGCCTTTGGAGCAGGAGGCAGGCCAGTTTGTCAGGGGGTGCGCCCGAGGCCCTCCACTTCCTCTCCGCCACCCTACACTTGCGTTTGAGGGTGGTGAGGTCGGAATCGCACCAAGAGTTGGACTTGGATTTGGATTTGGGCTTCAAGCGGATCATCATGACAGGGGCAAAGACATCCAGAGTGTTTGAGATAGAGAGATGAAGGTTAGAGAGGGCTGGGTAAGGGTGTGAGTCAGCCAAAGGTGCAGGAGGAGGAGAGAAAGTAGCAGCAAAAGCCTCAACTGACACACGCTTCATGGGTCAGATGACCGAGAAGGTAGGTGTCAGTGCTGGAGTCGGCTTGACCTGCGGGAAAGAGAGAGAGAGGTAGGAAGAAAGGAGAAAGTGATCACTCCACGAGAGAGGAGTGGTGAGAGAGTTAGAAAAGGGGAGGTCTTAGAAGAGTCAGGTCTGAGGGAAGAATAGAGAGAGAGAGAATTGCAGAAGTTGCGCAAAGAGTACAGAAGAAGGGCTGGTAGCATCCAGGTGGATGTTCAAGTCTCCGAGGAGAAGTTGGGAGGTAGAAGCAAGGAGCGAGGAGGAGAGGTCAGCCCCCTTAGAGAGTAAGAGGGCAACCTGGCTAAGCAGCCTGTAGATCGTGCCCACAGTGAGAGAGAGGCCAGGAGAGATGGAGAGCCTGCAGACCAGGCATTCAAAGGAGGAGTAGTGCTGCATAGGAATGATAGAAGCAGGGATCCGCTCTGGGAATATCAAGGCTACACCCCTACCAGGACGGTTGGTTCCGAGTTCGGAGAGGATCTTGTAGCTGTTGGGAAGGAGAGTGTTGAAACTCGTGACAGAGGTGGCCGTGAACCATGTCTCAGTGAGACCAAGTACATCCAAATCATCTCTTCCAGGAGATGGCAGATGCCAGAAGAGTGTTTGACAGCTGAATGCGAGTTGAGAGTAGCAATGTGTGTTAGGGAGAATTCTGCAGAATGGCTAATTTCCCTTACCCTTCGAGTCCCTCAGCAGCTTTGCTGGATTTCTATGGTTTAATTTGTTTACCTGGTAAGAGTGTGAGCCTTTTTTCCCACTCTTACATGTGTTTTGCTGTGTGTTGTACATTTTTTCTGCTCATGGACTATGGCGTCTCACCCACCCCATAGGCATCATCTTTTTACTGTGTGGCCCCCAGCACCTTTAGTGCAGTGACACAGGGTTGTCTTTTCAGACTTCCCACTTAAAACTCAATTTTATGGTACTGACTACTGTCTCCAAGAACCTGTAAAGTTACCATTGACTTTACTAGTCTTTTTAAATTTACAGGCTCAGTACACCCCATCTTCCAATAGAGTACTGGAGGGGTTAATAGTTATCCCCTTTTGTCTGATTCTCATGGAACATTAGTATGTTCCCCTTTCTCTAAGATTTAGCTGGTGGCAGTGGTATCTACCATTTTTATTAAAAATAGCCTTTGGTACCATTTGAGGCTATGGTGGTAGCCTCGAACTCAAACCCGGTAATCCAATTTTATTTTTAACTTGGTTCCGGTTGAGTTTTTTTGCCATATCTTTTTGTAAATGTCTTTATAGTGTTTACCAGGTTTGGTTTCATTGTTCGCCGTCCTTTGGTGGGCTTCTGCACAGAAGCCCTCCTTAGTTGCCTGAGTGTCTGGGTGGACAGGATGTGCGGGAGGGGTTTGAGGCCCCCTGCACAGGGTCTCCTTGGAGACCCAAGTCACACTCTTGTTTGATTGGCTAGGTGGCTGCCCTGCCATGACAGCAACCTTGCTGGGTGCGTGAATGGGGGATTTGGTGCATAAAAAGCCTGTCTCTGGGACTGGAAGGCAGAGTCAACACTGGAACGAGAGAACCAAAGAGAAGCTGAAGGAAGACGACTGCTGCAACTACTGGACACCCGGTGGAGCCCTGCTGCAGGTCCGAATCGCCTGAAACTTCAACGACAGAGGAAATCTGCAAGGAATCTTCTTCCCTTGAGCTTGGTGGGAACAACTAGCTCGCCAAACACCAGGTCCTCATCTTGGTCGAATTTACTGTGCATTGCTGCAGTAGATCGGATAGCCAGTGGGAAGAGAACCAGTTTGGGTTTTAAGGAGCGCACCATTTATTAGTTGTTTTGCTCTGCTGCTGGCTTCTTCCGTGGGCAGTGCAGGGCCCTCCAGCCGTCCTCCTTAACACCACAACGGAAGCTTCAGGAACTGCGAACCTGCAGGAACTGCCAGGAACAACTGCTTCAGCTACAGCATTCTTCTTCTTTAAAGGTACTGTGCAAATTCGGCCGTTCATTACGCCCAACCGCGGTGAAACCGCAGGAAATCTTTTACCTCTCCGAAGGCTTGTCCTTCTCTTCTCCTTTAAGTAACTTTTCCTCCGACCAACTTCGTTTTGAACTCTTGGCAAAGACTTAACCGCGAACTACTTTGAACTGTGTGATCCTCTGCAAAGACTCTGAACCATTAACATTGGCCCAGACCTATTGACTTGAATCCTAGTTGTAGTAGCCTTTTCTAGATTGCCCTGCCTATAACTTGTTAGTGCTATTGATTTTGGATAACCTTGTCTTTCCTCCCTTTTAAATTGCTGGAGTGCCATTTTGCTCACACTTCATTTTGAACTTTACTTGTCCAGAATTGATTGGGTGGTGTTGTAGTATATTAAGACTGATTTTCTGCTGCTTTATGATAGTGAACTGTTTTAGAAATGATGGTGTAAATAAATGTATATTCTTGTACTCAGAAACCTTGAATCAGTGTTTGTTTGAACCATAGTAATTGTTGTCCTTTGTGTAATCTCTTGTACTGCTCAACTTTACTCTCAGCTGCTCAGCCACCGCTACCAAATACTGTGTAGTACGGACTTGTACCAAAGGTGATTTTGTACTTGCACTTGTAGTCTTAATTGTGTGTGGTGTTCCCAAAGGGTACTGCATATGATTCTGCCCAACAATGTGGAGCAGGTTTCCACATTTGAAGGACTTCCGGGGAGGGGTACAGGCAGGAGGTACACCCTGCGTGAGTGTTGGAGGTGCCCGAGGATGAGCAGAGGAGGAAGGAAGAGAAGGCAGGGCAGCCAGAGAGGCAGAAGAGAGTGCCAGAGGGTTGGCAGAGGAGGGTGGCAGCAGGGTGGCCAGAGAAGCATCAGGGGGTACCGAAGAGGTGTCAGGGGAAGGAGGCGGCAGAGGAGACAGAAAGGGGTAAGAAGGGATAGCAGGAGAGGAAAGGAAGTTGATAAGGCGTGGGAAGCGTCGATCAAAGAGGAAGAAATTGGCCTGAGGGCCCTGGACCAAGACTGTGCCATTTAAGTAGACATTAATAGTCTTAGAGGAATAGAAGGGGGCAAGGAGGGCCTCCCACCGGGTGCCACCATTAATGGGAGAAGAGGAAAAAGGAGAGAGAGCAGAGACCATATGGGGGTTCCATAGGCCTGGAGAGGGAACGACAAAAAGTATGTCGGTAAGGGTGTGTCTGGAGGAAGCACTGGTATAGTATCAGTGATAGGGAGGCCTGGGTTGGAGAACAGGATGTCCCTTTTGAACTTCCTGCCAGACTTAGTGAGAGGGATAGGATAGTCGATAGAAAAGCAGTTTGGAAAGATAGGTGAGACAGAGAGCACCATAGGGAGTGCTGGGAGGAAACAGGGGTATGGGAGTAGGGAGAGGGGAGCCCAGGCAGGGGAGGGGAAATGGGAGTTCACACAGGGGGCCCAGACAGGAGGGAGGTACCGGGGCGACACAGAAGTGAGGGGGCACAACAAAGAACAAGAACAACGGACCTACAAATCAGATGCAGTACAGAACCATCAGAAAGAAAAGAGCACAATTGGGAACCTAGAAGTCGAGAATGCAGATGTAGTACAGATCAAGGTAAAGCACAAATCAGAACACGGAACCTGGAAGTAAAGCAATCAGATGCAATACAGGACCAAAAGAAAAACGCAGAGGTCAGCAGGGAACCTAGAAGTGAAGAATGCAGGCAATTGCAATCTGATGCCACAAACCGTGGATAGCAACACAATGGGCCTCATTACGACCCAGGCGCTAATGGGTTAACGGTGCCATAAAAGGCTGCGGCGCCGTTAACCTGTTAGCGCCTAATTACGAGGTCCCTTTGCGGGACCTGACCTTAACGGCTGGTTTGACCAGCCGTTAAAGTAGGGTGCCGCAAAGGGACCTTGGCGATAATTACGGTACCGCTAATAGCGGTACCGTAATTAGCGCCTCCCCCATTCCCATTGAGCCCTATGGGGCAAAAATGGGAACGGGGAAGGGCCATGGCGTTATGGGGAATTACTGCCCCGCCAACCTCGGAATGGGGTGGTAATTCCCCATTCCACCATGGCGGACACCGGCATGGACCATGGTGCTATTAGCACCATGGTCCTCCGCCTGGGTCGTAATGAGGTCCAATATCAAGAACCGTAGAGAGCAAACACCAAGTCAATACAATCAACAATACAGTCAACAAGGCACAGAACACAACAGGAACCTAGAAGAAGAATGCAGGCAATGCAAGGTAATTTCAGAAAAACAGTGGAGCACGAGATAGTGTCAGAATAGTACACAACAGATCGAAGAGGGAAGGGCTAAGATGCGAGAGGAAGGAAGAGGAACACAGGAGAGGGAACGGAACAGGATGTGGGGACCTACGATGCGAGGGAGTGCACACGGCCAAGTTGTTGGATAATTATTTGAGCACAGCACAATACAACACACACAGATTCGACTTTCCCAAAAGTCGAATCTGAGGGTGCAAGCAAATAGAAACACTCCCCGCTAGGGTCAGGAATTACATCCACCAGCAACAACAGCCTGCACCATCAGATCAGTGCCACAATGGCACGGTCTTCCTTTAGGTGTCCCCTCCCGAGGGGCGCAAAACAGTATCCGTGGTACCCGACACGCTCCCTCGCCCGGTCTCTGGTAGGAGTGAGTGTGCTGTGCACACAGGGCCCTCTACGCAGGAGCTGGTCCACATTTTTGTTCCCCTCACCTTTAGGATTGTCACACCAGAGTGGGCCAGTCCCCCGATCCGTCACGCTCGTTCTGGAAACTCTTTCATCCTCAGGCACTGTGGAAGGCGCTCCAGCAAGGCATGTTCAAGATAGTGTCTGCCCTGCCTTATTGGCTGCTCCACCATTTTCCCAGTGAAACGAAGCATGTGCTCACTGAACTGCGATTCCCCAATGCCTCACATAAATCAATTGACTTCTGTGCGATCCACCGCAGGATATATTGGGATGTTAGCAGGACATACAGACGGAGCACCCGGGGCTACATCCGCTCTGAACGCATCAAGCCACGCCCCCTACAATGTCAGAAATGTGTTATGAGAGAGGGGGTCTTAAAAGTCACTTTGGCCCCAAAAGTGGACGAGGGGAACTGGGTCTCTTCATAGTGCCTTATGTCTTGGTCTTGAGTGTTTGACAGAGTCGAGCCAGGCTTCTAGGTGCATTTCTACATTTGAGCCAGTGGTGAGATAGGTTGAATCATGTTGATCCAGCGGTGAGTCAGTGTCAAGCTGATGTCGAGACGGGCTCTGCATGGATCGAGTCAGTGCTCAAGACGGTGTGGTCATATGGGTTCCTACAGGTTTTAATCAGTGGTTGGCCAGACAGCGAGTGACACAGTGGCTTCGAACAGTTTAAGTCAGCAGTTGAGTCAAGTCGAATCAAAGTTCTGTTCGATCAACGGGATGCTTGAAGTGCGGCAAGTCGGATGCTTCCACAGTGCTGAGCTGGCACTCGGTCGAAAAGGGGTCTGATTGGAAGACAGAATTGCCCTCATCGGTTAAGAATAATAAAGATCAAAAACACTCAGGCTACCCTACCCTCCTCAGATGGAATTTTGTCACACAATCCCATTTTGAATCGTTCTGTGATGAAGTTGAGGACCCTTCAGACCAGCCATTTGAAACATCAATTACTGAAGGATGACCAATGATGTCAGTATGCCTCTATCAGGGAAGGTTTTCACAACTTCTTTATCTATAGCACTATTTCCCTCTATATGTCCATCCTGGAAGTTCTTTCAGTTAACTTTACAAGCCATCAACTGGAGCTGTTGCAATAATGATAGAGGGAGCCGCGAGTAAGAGCGATGGGTGGTTGTATTGTGAGGTTAATGGGTCGCACTGAACTCAATGATTGAAGAAGTAGAAGCCAAGACAACATGATTCAACTGGGAGCAATCAGAATCAAGCAATCAGATTCCTGAGCACTCGATGGAGAAGCGGGATTGGTGGGAAGGCATAAAGAAGATCTCTGAGGTGATAGTGACTCTAACATTCAAATTTGGGGTCCTTGCTGGAAAGCTGCACACAAGAGCAGCAGCAGGTTTTCTTCTAAAGCAAAAAGATCAATTGCTGGCAGACCCCATTGCTCCACGACGAGTTGGAAAACCTTTGACCAAAGCAGCCATCCACCCCTGCTCAGTTGGTTCGCCCTCTGGGTCATCTTGCCTGGAAGTTATGTTGGCTTGAGCTCCAGTAGGTACATTTCAGCCTAAGCAAAAATGCTGTCTGAGATGGCGCTGAGAGACTGACATGTGGTTTCACACTGCCAACACTGTGTAGCAGGTGCCCCTGCAGCTTTGGCCGTGTGGGGACCCCACCACACCAGGTCTAGGGAGTAAGGGGTAGGAGGTGCTCAGTAGGGGTCAGAGCTTAAGGGTGTGACATGTGGCACGTGTCACATGCCACATTCAGCTCCTACCCCTTCTCCTCCGGCTTCCTTGCGCCATCACATACAGGAAATGGGAAGCTCTACCAGCTTCCTGGTTCCTATCTGTGAGCAGCATGGATGAGTCAGGAGCCTGGAATGACAGACAGAAGCTCAAGCAGGAAAAACAGGTAAGAAGGCTTTTTAAAAAAATGGTGGGTGTCTTCCTGTGTGGAGAATGCAGTGAGAGTGGGTGTGAGGGAAGGTTTACAGGTGAGTGAATGGTAGGTGAATGAGTAGGAATGTGACCGTGTGTGTGTTTGAATGTGCTGGGTGGGTGGGTGCGTTCCTGTGTGGAGAATGCAGTGTGAGTGGATGTGAGAGAAGAGTGAGTGACTGGTGAATGAATGGGCGTGAATGTGACAATGTGTGTTTGAATGTTCTGGGTGGGTGCGTGCCTGTGTGGAGAATGCAGTGTGAGTAGATGTGAGAGAAGGTTTATGGGTGAGTGAATGATGGGTGATTGAGTAGGAATGTGACTGTGTTTATGAATGTTCATGGTGGGTGGTTTCCTTTGTGGAGAATGCAGTGTGAATGAATGTGAGAGAAGATGTATGGGTGAGTGACTGGACTGATAGGGCAAACCAGTGGACTGATTACCAGTGGACAAACAGATCAAGTTTAAGGCCCTATGCTTGGTGCACTTGGCATTATATCACCAAGGTGCTGAGTATCTGCAGGATAAATTCCTGCCCTACAATCCAGGTCGTTTGCTGCGATCAAGGGCGGCCAATCTGGTGGTCATCCCTAAATATCGACAAACCCATGTTGGGGGCCGTGCTTTCTCGGTGGTGGCAGGAGCTCTATGGAATGACCTCCCAGTCACTCTTCGGAGCACAGAAAACCACCTGCAATTTTGCTGGCATCTAAACATGCTCCTTTTCAAAGCGTGGCTGTTGCTGCTGCCTTAGTGTCTTAGAGCCATGAAACCTTCGGGTGTACATGCGCTCTATAAGTATTTTTAACATAACATGACCTTTGGAGCAGACAGCAGGCTAGTCTGTCAGAGGATGTGCTGAAGCTTGCCACTTCCGCTCAGCAGCTCTCCACTTGCGTTTCAGAGAGGCCAGGTCAGAGTCATACCAGGTGTTGCACTTGGAGGCAGGCTTCATGCGGATCCTCATGGCAGGGGCAAGGATGTCAAGAGTGTTGGAGATGGCAATGGCTGTGTCAGTGTGAGAGTCAGTGGCGGGAGGGGAAATACAGGTGGCAGTAAAACCAGCATCTGGCACTTGCTTCATTGGTCAAATGACAGAGAAGGAGACTGTCAGTGCAGGCGGGGACTTAGACGGGGGACCAAGTAGGTCCAGGTGAGAGGAAAGGAGAGCATGATCAGACCAGGAGAGAGGTGTAGTGAGAGGGTTGGAGATGGGGATGTCTGCTGAGATGAGAGCATTCAAGGGGAGTGCGTCGGAACGGAGGGCAGAAGGGAGAGGGAAAGAGAATCACGGAGGTTGCGGAAGAATCCAGTGGCCGTATCAGGGGAGTCAAGGTGAATATTGAAGTCTCTGAGGAGAAGCTTGGAGGTGGAAGCCAGGAGAGAAGAGGTGAGGTCAGACCACTCTGAGAGGAAGAGGGAGACCGGACCAGGGGCCTGCAGATGGTGGCCAGAGTGCGCGATCGGATTGGCGAGACAGCAAGCCGGCAGACGAGGCATTTGAAGGAGGAGTAGGACTGAGTGGATAACATATTAGCAGGGACCCATTCAGGGAAGATCAGGGCCTCTCTGCCCCCACACCAGTTAGGGCTGGGCTTAGAGAGGATCTTGTCGCCCTCTGGGAGGAGAGTGTCAAAACTCGTGGCAGAGTTGGCCATGAACCACATCTCAGTGACAGTGAGTACATAGAGGTCGAGATCGTCAAGGAGTGGCAGATGTCAGAGTAGTGTTGGACGGCAGAGCGAGAGATGAGGTTAGCCAAGTGGAGTTGGTTTGCTACTTTTGAAGGTCTTCTGAGGAGCTGTCCATGAATGTGGTACATCCGTCGGTGGTGGCAGAGGGGCCAGAGGGGTGGTAAAGCTTACATATCTTTGAATCATATGATGACTTAATTGAAGAATTTACATCGTTTTCAGACCACTTATTCATAGGAAAATAATTCAACATGAATTGGGACCCATCAGTGCCAAGGTTTCCAACTAAAAATAGATTTGTTGTTTGATTTCTTTGTAGAGAGCAGCATATTCTTTCGAGTTTAACAGGCACTATTTGTCTCTTTAAGGACAGAATAAAATGTTGGACTGAAAACCGTGAAGTAGTTCTAACTCTTTGCTTTTACATGAGAACCTGTTTTCAACAACTATTGTTAACAGGATAATCTTTCCAGTGAACTAAACGCTGCACTTCCCCTTGTTCCCAGGATTACCCTGATAGAAATACAAAATGATAATATTTTTCATGTTGTATTTAAATGCATATGCAGTACCACAGTATTACTTTTACCTGTCTACCAAAAAAGACAATCAAAACATTATCTCCCATAACATAAGATGGAGTTACTCTCTAAGAAGTACCAGCAATACTTTTTGGAATTCTTTTGAAATTCTGAAAAACCATACCCCAGATCTACTCAAATTCATACGACAAATATTAGACACAGGAACCAAATTTGAAGTGGAATCAAATCTTGAAAAAAGCATGGGTTCAACTCACACAAGTCAAAGAAATGAACTACCGAGTAGCATCATTCCCAAAATCATTACATAAAAAACAAACTATAGACAGCAAAACGTTATGCCATTCACAAAATATTGCAAGTACTGCTCAAATATCTGGGTAATGAAAATCTCCACCAAAAGAGTTGTATCTAATTGCTGTGCTGTTGGTGAACCCTTCAAGGATATCTACTGTAACCATTCGTGTTGCACTGTCCAAGCTCAGTAAGAAGATAATTGGCAATAGCATGCCAATCTTCTAGAACAATTTCCAGTGACCTCACCAGGCAGCGTGCAAGCCATCTTTCTCTGATGATGCTAGCGGACTCAGAGGTACGATCAGAATTTCCCCGTAAGCCCCATGAAAATCTCACCTAGACCAACACGCAAAGTGAACCTCTCTACGCAACCTGCTCAAGGAGGCCATGTAGCTTTAAAAAGCACACTCAGTCTTTTTACACAGACGCATTATTAACTTTGAGAGTTTGCAGGTACAGAGCCCTGCAGCTGCAGAAGTACTCTTTCCCCACTTAAAAGTAACATGGGCTCACAATGCACAATGAGATCCAGGAGAAAGGCAGAACAAAGTCAACAGTACCTTCAGAGAGGATTTAAAAAACAAAATCGAGAATCACCCAAACACGAGTTTTGTCCATTCATAAAACCATCCAGTGATTCCAGTTGAGCTTGTTCAGCCCCACTAATCCCTGTCCCTCAACTAGATGCCAGTTGCAGACGCTCACAGGGAGTACAGCACAGAGGCGGGGGTTACAAGGCTACATTATCTCAGGATGGGTGTTTGGTGCAGGAGCTACGAAGAGCAGGGTTTGCAGGAAGATTGAAGAGAGCTGGAGTTCAGAGGGGGCTTGAGGAAGAGACAGTTTGGAGAAGGTGCTTGGAGAAAGACAAGTTTTGACGTGATTGGAGTAAGACAATTTGGAGGTGGTAGGAGGAGAAAGAAATGTACAGCAAGGATGTTGGTGGGGGAAGATCAGATCTGGAGAGGGTTGGATAAGGATTAGATGGAGGTCGGAGGAAACTATGAAGTGGAGGAGGTGAAAACATCTGGAGGAGGTCTAATAATGGTAAGAGGTGGAAGTTGGAGAAACATCCATAAGAAGCAGTAAGTAAATAGCCATTAAGTCCAGAAAAGACCAGAGAGAGACTATGAAAGGGCATGGGAAACCCATGAGCCTGAGTTGAGACCTTAAAAGACACTGGGCCTCATTACACGTAGTGCGGTAAAGGTTAACCGTACCGGTAAGGGCACCGGTACCGGTAAACCCTTACCGCTTTACTATGAGGTCCCTTTGCGGGTTGGGGAATTTAACGCCTGCTTTTTGCAGGCGTTAAAAACCAACCCGCAAAGGGACCAGTGGAGCTAATTACGGTACCGCAATTTGCGGTACCGTAATTAGCGCCTTCCCCATTCCCATAGAGCTCTATGGAGCAAAAATGGGAATGGGGAAGGGCAATGGTGGAAGGGGGAATTACCGCCCCACCAACCTTGGAATGGGGCGGTAATTCCCCTTTCCACCAAGGCGGTGCCGGTATTTATAGCGCCATGGTTCACCGCCATCCGTGTAATGAGGCCCCCTGTGTGTAGAAAGGCTACTGAGGACGTGGGAATTTCCATTTAAGACTGAACTTTGTGGTTTATTCATTTTTGCAATAGCGGTGAAGACTCCCCTGAATCCTAAATTACCCAACATTCTTTCCCTTCATTGCTCCCCGGAATAAAATTCCCCTTGTTTAAGACACTTCTGTCTGCCACCTGGTTTCTTGATCCCTATCACATCCATGACACCTGCCATCATTCTACTTAAGCTGAACCTGCATGAATTCACTGCTGAGCACTGCAGCATGCTAGTGGATCTCAGAACAGGAGTCGGTGGCAGGTTCAATCAGCTCACCTGCTGGCTAGCTCTATCCCTCAGTTCTGTTTCTCTTAATACCTGTAAATATATTTTGTTTTAGACAGACTGCAGACAGACATAGTAGTCCCCGATTGTGTTCTGCTTTGTTTGCTTTCCGTGCTAGAATTTCAGCTGTGCCTGTGCGCAATTCCCTTGCAATAGTTTACTGTGTACACATAAAATACATGTTTGCATAATTATTATGGACTGCTTTTCAAAGTAACTAATTCTGTATTCTGCATAATTTGCCTTCAAACCCACAACCCACCATTTTCTCTGCAAGGGTTCAAGCCTTGTCACTGGTGTTTTAGACCACACATACATTTGTTCCAATTCAACTTTTATAATATCTTGTATAACGTCAAGCAAATGCATTTCAGCTTTGAAGGATAAACTGGTAGGCAAAAATGTATTCTGCCGCATGGGCACCAGGAATTAACCAAGCACAGACCAAAGGCGATGAGCCGTCACTGTCTTAGGCTAGGAACTCTTGAAATGGCAACTCTTAGATTTAAAATCTTAACTAGAACACCGATCTATCGATTTAAATAGCATGTGGTGGCAACATGTGAGACTGCAGAATTTTATATGTTGGGCTGCAAAACGAAAAGATCACAACTAAAGGGTGATAAGGCTTTTTGTAAATACATTCCATTCCATTTAAACCCCTCCGCCCCCCACAAGGCTGTTCTGCTTTACTGCCAGTCTATCAGTGACCCAGAACCAGCAGGACGGTAAGTGCCTTAGAAAAGTACAGAGATGGCTTTTGTTGCTTTTTTAAAAAAAATACACGGACTCCCTTTCAAATTTCTGTAAAATCTGCCAGACCATCTTCTCTACAACTCCGGTTGAATCCTTGTCGTTTGCATTGCAGTCCACAAATCATACATTTGTGCCAATTCAACCTTTAGAATATCAAAGTATTTTTTAAAACTACAATTTACACATCTTCCGATGTATGCATGGATTATAACCCCACCAGGATGTGCTGCAGGAATGAGAAATGTTGCAATTTGTTTACATTAACAAAGTGCACGTAGCAAAACATGTTTTACAGCATTCCAACACCAATATCCGTGTTGTAATCTTCTGAATGAAAGCAATAGTGTTTCATCTAACTTATGGGTTTGTCAAAACTAACCTCCATTTGACGGTCTTTCTAAATGAAGTTAAAGAGCTGTTGAATATAATACACAGTGTTTACGTTTTTAGTGATATTTATGGAATTTTCCATCACATTTGAAAATTCAGAGATTTTCATTTTTGATGCAAGGGCGAATGTATATGAGCTGTAGACTCGGATTTGGCAACTGTTAACCTTACAACCCAGGAAATGGACCTCCAATTTTGAGCAGAAATCAAATGACGACCACACCAACCACCCAATGTCTAATCCTAACACCAAGCAAGCAATGCCGATCACAAACGTTAAATCGTTGAACGCAAGTGGCATAAAATGGCATCAAAAATACACATGGTCAAAACAAAATTCGAGTGACGATTTTGCAAACCATCCATAATGTATTCACCATGCAATGGTGAAACATAGCATCGCAAAGACTTCATTATTCAGCCACATCACAAGGTGAGCGATGGCATCACTCAGAGCAGTTCATCACAACACTTAACAAAAGGAATAAACACAAACTGTCAATCACCCACTCAACAGAAAGTGATTAGTGTCTTAATCCCAATTCTGTAGGGCCACACACGTAACAATCAGGGACCAGCACGTAACAGAGCTGGAATTGGGAGTTGGGATTGGGGGATGAGCACCAGGCTTGATGGGGTGAAGAGGTGACCCCCCCCTGTCTCTTGCTGGTGAGGTAGAAGAGCACAAAACGGATCGTGGCATCAGTGAGGGAGGGGAAAAGAAGGGAGTGGCGAAGGGTTAGACTGGCTTCAAAGCTCGGCATTCATTGGGCATAGAGCCCCACCGATCCAGAAGAAGTGGAGCAAAGACAACTGCACAAAACACATGGGACCAGAAAAGTAAAGCAAATTACAAGAAAACTGCACACATTAATGTTAGCAGATGCGGTTCTGTAATTCACTAAAAACTAGACTGTTAGTAGCAGGAAGAAGCATTCCAGAGACTCGGTGTGGCAAATGTATTTAACCATGAGGCTTTATTTCAGCCAATGTCTTGAAGCGCTAAGGTGAGTGAACTATTACCTTTTTGCTCAATGCTTCCACCAGATGACATGCCTCTCACCCAGCGACCTTCATACATTGCACACTGCCACGGCTTCAGGATAGCCCCTGCACCTGGAAGACTCTGTGGGTTCAAGTGGCAGACGTCCATCATCTGAAAATTCTTTTGGAAGTCTTCCACCGACATCCTAATAGAGGAACATGAAAAAGAGAAACCATGAGCGATATTGTTTGAAGTCAGAAATGTAGAATAGTACATTTACTAGTGGACTATTTCCTTTGAATAGTGAATGGGCGCACCATCTCAGACCCTGCAGCAAAAAATACTTTTGTAAGATCGTTGAATGATCCAAATAATTATTTTCTGATCTGGCACAAAAATTGGTGGCGTATCAAGGATTTTGAGGTTATGTTAAGGGTGGAAAGCTATCATTCTCCTTTGCTATTAACTATGATGTTTACCCATGGGGAATGGAACCTGGTCAATGTACACAATGCCACATTCAAGGAATCTAATTTTATGAGACTAATCTTGCTGAGGCAAGAATTTTTAATCAGAGTCTTGAGTTAAATTCAATTTGTTTATTAGCAAATCCAAGGATGAACATCTGATTGGTTTACCTGGGCTCCTCTACTCTTTCATTTATTTCAGGCTATTTATACTACTAGACGACTACCCACAACTTGGTCAATGTCGAATATTGTCCAATGGTTTAAAAAAGGTAACTGTGATGTGTCACTAAAAAAACTGGGGAAGGTCTTGGTGGATAGGCGCCAAGAGCGGGTTGAGGACAATAAGGGCCTCATTCATGGAAGTGTTTTTTAATGGTGCAATACCATAGGAAAACGTTCTGTGAATCCAGGCCTAAGAGTCTGTTGGTTACTAGAGAATTGTATCCTGGCTTCAATAAGGATGAGGTAGTTCAGACAGTCCTTGGTCGAATTCATTATGGACTATATTTCACCTAAATTCAGGTGAGTTTTAACGTAATATGATGTACTTGGTGTGCACATTTATTCTTGATGAATTTTAGTGATTGTTACAGTTTTTGTATTTAATTGTGTAGTATGTATGGAGTTATGATTATATTAATAAGTATGTCTTCATTCGGTAATGTAATAGGAATTTTATGCAGAGCCTTTTATGGAATTCTACTCCAAAATACAGATATTAACTTACTAGTCAGTCAAACAAAGAGAGGATTAAGTGTACCGTATTAAGATTTGCAAAATAAAATAACATGAAAATGGATCTATGATGGACGCTTAGTCTGGTCCTTCATGTATGGTGTTCTCTTTTAAATATGCTACAGCTTGATGTTGATGTGTGTCCAGAAGCATGCCAACAATATATTAGTTTCCCCAGTTTTGATAGGAAATGTAAATTTACCAAAACTCTCCATCTTCCATAGATACAACATTCATCGTCCTTTTTTCATTTACATCCAGTTTATGCCATTCAGTGGCCCTGAAAAAGAAAATCACGCCTCAATTAAAAAGCGTCTTTTTCAAAAAGACCTATGTAGGTCATTTTCCAGTGTTGCTCCACTTACCCATCACTCCACGGGCCAGTCCACTCAGTATGTCCCCATGGATTGCGGATTCGGAGTAGCTGAACAGGACCATCCTCAGTAGTAACCTGTAAAAAAACACCAGGTTAAAAAAAAAGTGTATTTGCTATTTACAATCAATTAGTTAGTCCTGAATTACTCCTTAGCTAGATCCAACACAAAAGCATGCGTTATCTAAATGGAAAGAACAACATGACTTAGTAGCCTAGAGCCGCCCCAGACTAATTCCCACTAGTGCCTGGCTCCTAATGTCACATGGCGTCCCCGCCATTCAGGGGCCTTGTAACTGACCGCTTTTCAAGACTTAGATCTGCCGGATGCCACAGCCACTGCCAATTTCTCTCACAAGCCCCCTCCTCCCTCAGCGCCCTAAACTCGTGTGTCCCCTCGCTTTATAATAAAATAACCCCCTTTGCTCTTCCTCTGGCTGCCACTGCCCAGTGCTCTTGCATCCCGGCCACCGCTACTCCCCGGACTTACTTTTTCCCACATAGCCACCTCCCCTACCATTCCGCCCCATCCCTTCCCCAATGGCAACCATGGAAAGGGAGAAGGAACTTGTAGTTCCCTTCTCTATTTATTACATGGTGGCCATTTGGTTTTGCAGTTTTCTTAAACCTGTGAAACACCTACCACACCATTTCACAAATTTAAAAAACAAAGCTATTAGCACCTGTACAATCTGATGGGGTGCTAATAGCTATAAATCCCCTAGTCGGGGGAGAGGACAACTTGTTGATGGAGCCCTATGCGCAATAAGGAATTTGGGCCACAGGACATTAACAGCGTTTACTCTGCTCTAACAGCAGAGATTTGTCCAGATGGATTTCAAGGTTTTAGTTTGGTAGCCTCAGCTAGATTAAATATTTTAGATTACCTTTAGGTGCTGTGACGAATCGCTGGAATTCTTCCCTTCTACCCACAGGGGAGCCCCCCCTTGTGAGACTAGCCTGCCCCGCAACAACCTCCATAGCAGTCGGGGCAAGTGTGACTTCACTGGGAGAGACTCCCATTTGGGGACAGTCACTCGTGTTCCTGTGAGAAACTCCCTACAGAATCTTCCAACAATACCGGAAACACCCAAAATGACTGAGGGCAAAAAGACTGAAGCCCAAAAGCCCGTCCCCATTTGTCTGCATATATATATATATATATATGGGGGGAGTAAAGTTAATAAAAAAATATAGGGGTAAGGTGGGCGAGGTCGGGGTTGGGGGAGACTGCATGCGTCTACCCCTGCATATATATATATATGCAGACAAATGGGAAAAAAGAAAAACAAAAATTCGGGCTTTTGGGACAGCAACAGATACAAGGGAAAATGGGAGACCGGGCCGGGGACAGAGAATCATTATTTGCATGCTCATTCTCATCCAGGCCAAAATAAAGAGGCTAAATTATTAAAGTCCAGGGAAACCAACGAGAATCATTGTGAGAACAATCATACTCGTCCCAGTCAAAGAGAAAAGCTTATCAGAGCAATACACAGAAGCGTGACTGAGAATAATTCTTGGAATGATAATATTGATATCAGTCAAAGCAAAGGGTGGCTAGTTAAAGAAGAGAGTCCAGATATAAAAAAAAAGTCTGAAGACAAAGTTGGAACAGACAATAGGTTCAAGGACAAGTCTCAGAGAGAGACCAGAGATTGTGAACTCTATAAAAAGGAAAAGAGTGACGAAGTAGAGAATCATAAGTATTGGATAATTTTACCATGGGGAAAGAGAAGAGCGATTAATGATAAAGAAAACCAAAAGGAAGACAAGAAAGTAACAGACATCCATTATCAAAGGAAGCAGGAATCAAAGTCCCATGAAGTACTGAAAGAATTATACAAATTGATAAAAAACAGTCACCGGAGACTACGTGAAAATAAAGTATTGAACTGAAGTTTGTCTTTAGTTATTAAGTTAGTGGTAGGGATAGAAAAGGTTATTACGGACAGTGGACCAATTCTGTTAAGATATTCACTGACAACTGACACGCACCTTAGTTCTGTTAGGTAGGGATGTCTCATTTCATAGAGAAAGATAGGCATTTTCCTTTTTCTTCAAATAAATACTTCAGTGAAATGGATTATCAGAGTCTGCGTCCTTCTGACTCACAACAGTACATACAGTCACAACATCTCAACTTCTGATACCTTTTACTCAACTAACCGAAGATATTATGTTTTGAGGGATTTATGTATTAGCTATCAAAGCCACAAAGATCATCAAATGGTAAATAGGAAAAGTGAGGGAAGAAAAATTGTTCTGCGAGTTCTACATCCAAGGCTGGCATGCAAGAAATGCAGTACTGTGATCAGCTTATCTAACAGTTGTACATTTACATATAGAACCCTGAAGATACAGAGAGACAACTTTAAAATATTTGCAGTTAAAAGGCATAGCGAGAAAGTAGTAAAGCATGTTTATTTCTTAGGTATAAATGCACTTCTGAAAACTCCTGCATCAAAAAATTATATTTTCAAATCCTGGCTGCTTAATCTGAAGGCCCAATACTGACTGCTTTACTGCAATTTTCACTGCTTTACACTGTTATCTATGCATAGTGATCTGTATGTTTTCATAGGTATGTGCAAACGCTGTGTGACTTTTATGCCTCAGAAAAGCAATATAATCACTAGCACCTTTTTTAAACTGATGGGAACATTACTGGTATTTATGTGTCCGGTAAATGGAACACTGGCATCAGTCCAGGGTAAGGCAGATCTTCAAAAATCTACTCATACATCCTGTCCCCTTTCATCCATCCTTGTGGGTGTCCCCCGACAGGGGGATGGTACTGGAACCTTTTGGTAGTGAAAAATTGAGCTTCCCCTTTAAATTTTGTATAGCGTGCGGGAGCGCGGCCCTGGGCGTAGGAACGCCTACAAGCCCCGCCATCCGGTGCCTCACCTCAATCCCATTTTCCGCTCGGATGTTAACGTACCTGGCAACTTGCGTGGGCATCATTGTTCGTGCTTCCGTGTTTTTCTTTTTCGATCTTATTCACCACCCTTCGGTACCTAGGCTCCCCCGGTGCATGTCAGTCACGGGAGGCTTTACCAGGTGCATCTCATGCGACCGTTCCTTCCCTGCATCAGATCCCCATGCACTTTGCTTAGAGTGCCAGGGGCCCGATCATCATTGAGATGTGTGTGCAGAGTGCAGCACGCTTGCTCCGCAGTCATTGAAGAATCGCTTAGTCCGCTGGTGGGAGATCTTTAATACATCGCCTCTGGCTCATCTTAAAGACGTGTCCAAATCTTCTTGACACGATAAGGTAAGCCCATTGTTTACTAACGCACCCCTGCATGGCGATTTCTTCCCGGGGTTGCCGGCTGGGAGGGGTAACTCAGGCTCTAACACTTGGAGTAGGCGGTCAAAGCTACCGGTGTGCATGCTGAGGGACCCATGGACCCCTCTGGGCCTACTTCCAAGGGGCTAACTAGCTCTGTACCGCCCAGGGTGCTAGGGGCCTTCGGGCTCTGTGTCTGGGCATTAGCCTGAGGTGCCGCCGGGGAACGCTCTGACTACCAGTATATCTGAGGGCAGGGGGCCTTCCGGAGCTCTCTCCGAGTTCAGTTCCAGGCGCGAGAAGTAGACTACCAGTCACTCGACTGAGAGCCTGACGTCTCCCAGAGTCTCTTTCAAGGTCGGTGCAAAATCTTCAGTACCCAGTCATAAAAAGTCTACAGTGGCACTGGTGGTTGGACCCTGCGCATTCCTCCTCAAGATATAGTGTCAGGCCTCAAAATGGCAGCCAAGTACATGGCAGTGCTGACGTGGCAGGAAGCAGGCCCAGAGTTGAGGTAGCATGCTGCACCCTCTCCTTCTGAGTGGTTTGGGATACCCAACACAGGTCCCTAAGTACAATGAGCTAGCCAGAGGGCCCAGTGCCTCGGAAGGTTGGGGACCCCCCTCCACTTCAACCCAACCAATCAGCTTGCAAAGAAAGGTTCTTCAATCTTTTACTGGCCCTCATGAGGTTGCAGCAAATGGCGGGGTACATAAAGGATCTCATGAAGGATGTTCTCCCGCAAATGCTACCTCCCTGGCCACCTCCTCTTGGGCCACTACTGCAACCACCAAGGGTTCTGGTTCCTCCGCTCTCAGCGGCCCCACCTCCACTCCCCATGCAGGTCCCATTGCCTCTGCCACACCTCCGTATACCGCCTTCATTTCCTCTGCCAATGCTGGTGCAACCAACCCTGGTGCCAGCCTCCCAGGGCGCTGATCAGCAGGGAGAAATTCCGGGTATGCTACCTGGCACCCCGGTTACTCCACGCCAGTCGCAGGATGACGCTGACGATAGCAATGATGAGGACGAGCCATCTTCCTCGGTCAAGGCTTTTCATGACCGTCTTCAAGGCCCGAGTTTCTTGGAGTGCCACAATCAGAGCAGGGATAGCAGGAACCAGAAGTACTGGCGGAGGGGTTAGCTCTCAGATCAGCAAGCAGATCGAGCATCCCTCTCCACAAGGACATTCTTAAACTTGCAAAGAAGGTCTGGGAAAAACCAGGTGCCAATTCCCAACTTAATAAAAGGCTGGATGACCATTTTAGGCAGCTGGAGAGCTATCAGGTTCTGCTTGCAGCTCATTCTCACCCACACTCTCAGTGGTGGTGGCTGCTTATTTATATTCCAAGCCTTCTGGCTTCTCAGTGGTTACGTCCGCAACCAGCTGTTTGGCAAAAGAAGACAAGCTGCTGGAATCCTTCAGGAAGAAGGTTTACCTCAATGCAGAGCTTCATCTAAAACAAGCCAACGCTGCTGCTCAGCTCGCCTTGGCTAATCAAAAGCTGTGATTTCCTCCCAGACTTGCCTCTCGAGAAGCAGGCAGCACTTAAAGCAAGCTTGGCTGAGGCTAGAACGGTTGTGCAGGACCACATTGAGTCCACAGTCTCCCACATAGATACTGCGAGCAGGGGCATTTACGGGGAGAGGAGCAGAAATGCGAAGGACCGCTTGGATGCATGCAGCCAGGTTCTCTTCCAACGTGCAGTTCGGAGTTGTTTCATTCATCAACGGATGATGAGCTAACAAAGAAGAAGACATCCACCCAAAAGGCCAAGTCGCTGGCTGTTCTTACCAAACCTGTGCCCAAGCCCTTCTCTCAAAGCCGTGGCAGATCCGAAAAATAAACCAAGAACATTTGGCGGGTTCACGGGCTTCCAGGATAGGAAGGCCAGTCTAGCAACACACCACAAGGGTTTTTTCTGCTCCCCCTCCAACACACTGCCCTCTGACAACAAAAAAACAATGAGGGTCAGGATTGGGATCACATCCCTCCTGTTGTGGGTCAGTTGGCTGTGGAATTTGTTTTCCTTGAATCCCTGTAACCTTTTGGTGGTGTCGATGGGGTGCAGCCTTACAACTGGAACATGTAGACGGTGGAGCCTGTGCCTCCTCTGGACAGTGGATCTGGTAATTATTCCAGAATTTTTTCAGTACTTAAGAACAACCAGGCGGGCCTTAGAGTAGTTCTGGATCTTTCTTTCCTCAATCTCTCACTCCCTCACGAACGCTTCAAGATGATTATGCCAGCCCAGATAGCGGAGTCACTGTGCGCATGAGACTGTATGTGTTCCTTAGAACTAAAAGATGCATATCCGCATTGCCCCATCCTCAGCCACACAGGAAATGGCTGTGGTTCACATTATGATGCACCATTTCCAATACAAGGTTCTGGTGTTTGGCCTTAACTTTTCCCCCTGTGTGTTCACCAAACTTATGAATGCAGTGGCTGGCCTTCTCAGATTGGAGGGCCACCATCTGTATCCATATCTAGACGATTGGCTTGTGAGATTCAGCTCATCGGAGGAGGTCCTTCACTCTTGCCAAAGGTTGGCAGACATCCTTCACCAGCTATGCTTTGCCCTCAACCAGAATTCACAGCTTCGGCCCTACCAAGATCTCCTATTTCTGGGGGTCAGGTGGGACAGAGTGGCATAGAGAGTCTTCCCTACGGTCGCAAGTTTGAAGTCTATCTGGACGGCGATTCGAGATTTCCTGACCAACTCTACTTAAGCGTGGTGGTTTCAGCACTTGCTGGGGCACATATCCTCTTGCGTACTGACTGTCCAGCATGCCAGTCTCAAAATGAGAGGCAATCAGCTATTCAGCTTGTTCTAGTGTCATAGTAGGACCAGTAGATGGGGGTCGAGATTAGACAGCCTTTCCATTCCACTTCCACTTCATCCAGATTTACAGTGGTGGCTCGTCAACAGCAATGTGTCAGTGGGTGCTCTGTTCACCTTTCCAGAGCCCTCGCTGGTGGTGAAAACAGATTCGTCCCTCCAGGGTTGGGGGTGGCCCTGAACGCAAATACGATTCACGGTTCGTGGCCCAAGGTGGAGGCCAGTTCCCACATAACTCTTTTGGAACTCAGGGCTGTGGGCTTAGCACTCAGGGCCGTTATCCTAGTAACCAGGGACAAGACTGTCTCGGTCAGAACCGACAATTCAACTACAATGTTCTACCTGAACAAACAAGGTGGGACCAGTTTGACGGTGCTCTGCATGGAGGCGGTCACAATCTGGGAATGGGCTCCGTCACAGGAGAGCTGGATCAAAGCTGTTCATCTACCGGAGACAGCAATACAGAAGCAGACAGGCTGAGTAGGTTGGGCTCCAACACTTGCACATTTGCACAGCAGCTCCCTGTCTCTGCTCTTCCAGACGTGGGGCAGCAAGGAGATCAACCTCTTTGCATCACAGGAGAATTACAAATGCCGCCTATTTGCATCATAGGTGGGGCAGGCTCTTTGGCGGTTATGTTCCAGCTATGTTCGGACAACTGCCAATGTTATGCTTGAATGTGGTTCTATTGGCATCAGTTGATATCAGATGGGTAACTCAAAAGATTGTTCTGCTGTTGGCTCTAACCTCGGCGCATAGGATTAGTGAGCTTCAGGCCCTATTGGCGTGCAAGCCTTTCAATGTTTTCCAGAATGACAAGGTGATCCTTTTGACTCACCCCAAGTTCTTACCCAAGGTGGTTTCCCCCTTTCATCTGAATCAGAAGTTATGTTTGCCAGTTTTCTTCCCTAATCCTTAATCAGAAGCAGGAAGACACCTGCATTCCTTGGATCAGCGAAGGGTGCTCAGGTTTTACCTCTCCCGGTCAAAACATTTCAGGAAATCAGAGGTGCTGTTTTTCATGGTGGCTCCACCTCAGGTAGTCAGGCGCCCAACGGCTCTATCGCTCGGTGGATGGTTATGGCCATATTGCAAGCTTACACAGCCATGTGCAAGAGGGTGCCGGCGGGTATTTACGCGCATGCAGAGCGGGACAAGGCTTCGGCTGTAGCATTTCAGAGACACACCTCCTGGGAGTTTATCAGCAAGGCAGCAACTTGAGCCACAACTTCGGCTTTCTGCAGGCAGTACTCCTTGGACACCAGTTCTAGGAGGGATGCAGATTTTGGACAGGCAGTTCTCAGGAACCTATTTGCCTCCAGTTAGGCTTTCACTCCCCACCCAGTTCAGTGTTTCTGGTGGAAAAATCTGCAAGGATGTAGAAAAGGGTATGGGACATATGACGTATGAGTAATAAAAGTTACTCAGTGTAGTGACTAGAGTACCCAAAGTCCTAAGTCCTCTTTACTGCATATATCCCACCCACCATCCTCCACTGGTATGCCAGGAGCTGTAATAACAGTATAGCCAGGTTTACGAGCGTCCGATGTGCCAAAAGGGGACTGAGGTGAGGCGCCAGAGGGCGGTGCTAGTGGGCCTTCCTACATCCAGAGCCACGCCCCCACATACTATACAAAATTTAAAGGGGAAGCTCAATTTTCCGCTGCCAAAAGGTTCTGCTACCGTCCCCGTGACGGGGGGCGGCCACAAGAATGGATGAAAGGGAGCTTTGAGTACTCTAGTCACTACAGTGATTAACATTTATTTTTAGTACATAGTGCCGCAGAATGAGAAGCACACGAGACAACACCAACACAGAGACCACCTGTACTGCATAGCAGCTGTTCCCCGTGCACCCTGGATACACATCACGTTTTATATCCTTGTGCTTGCGTAGACATAACTACAAAGAGTGGAATTTTACTATGACATATTTAGGAAGTAACCAGCCCATGGATCGTTTAATAGAATGTGTTGTGGATACTAGACAGTTTGAGAGACTGCCAGGTAAATATCTCAAAGTTGGATAGAAAGGCAAGAAATAATAATTATGAGCTCAAGATTATTCTGGAGGTGTAAGCATTTTCTTAAACTAATTTGCTGGCATAGCAAAAATATAAACAAAGAAAGTAATATGTTAATTTTCTTTCTGAGTTGTTTCTCATGTTAAACGTTCACTAGCAAACATGGTTTCCATGTTGTCTAATTTTGGGCTTAGTGCTCTGCTCTAATACCTTTCTCATTTACAATAACTTGCAATATACATTCAGATTCAGATTCTGTTTTTCCCTTATATATGGTATGTTGCCTGATGGGCAAGCCTTCAAAGTTCACCTATCATAGCAAGACATTAAACTCTGTTCAAACCATGTACTTTGAGTAAAGTATTCTCAAAACCTTGAGTTCCAATATTCTTTTGTGTCTTGTTTCATAAATCATCATCAAAACCGTCACATCCTTTACTGTGTAACCACCCTGCGTGAAGTGGTGTCCCCTACTGGTGTTCCCGTTTTATGGTTCGAAAGGGTATTTCTGCTTAGGTTCATTCTTTTGTACAGTTCCTGGCAGGTTTACTCTGTACTTTATGTGTGGGCATATCTTGCATAGGATGAGGTATGCAGTGTCGTCTAAGCAGATGTGTTGCTATGTTAGCTTCTCCTCATATTGAATGGGCATGTTCCAGGTCTAACTCGTTCCTGGTCCATTGGAAATGTGGCTAAGCATTGTGCTAGATGGGTTCTAGTTAGCATCAACTAGGAACCAGAGTTCAGAACAGTAGCAAAATAGAGACAATTATATGGCAATTTGCACTGCTTACACAAGGGGAGCGTGGGTAACATTGTGTTTTGTTTATGCTGGTTGATAAAAGATAACTCGGGCTACTCATTCTGTGGATGTGGGGATGGGCCTTTAATCACCTTAACCCAAAACAGGCCCACCACTTAGGAAGTGAGTACACAGTTATACATAAAGCAAGTTTATTGTACAAAGCTCTAGGGAGCGGTTAAGATGGTGTTGGAGGACCAAACTAACCCAAGTCTCAAGAATACAACATCATTTGGCCTCTTATACACTTTTTGCAATAATTAAAAAACTCCCAGATACTTTATTACAATCTATCCCCCAAATACGATTGGACAAAACCTCTTCAAAGAAATCCCATCTTTTTCCCAATTCTTCCATTTTCATTGGACAGTCTTATCTCAATTATTATCTTCAGACCATATTCAAAACACACCTCTTCTTGGGATTCTTCCGTAATAGGCCATAACATCAGTACATGGTAAGGCCTTTAACTTTCAGTGTGATTGCACATGGTCCACTTACGTATTTTAGCAAATAATGGAAGGTCTGAATAAACAGGATCATCTCTGAACTACTGATTGCAATCTCAATTCCCCAGACTCCTGGCGCTTCTAAAAGACTGACTAATTTATGCAGCCACATACAGCCTCTGATGACCTGTAAAAACACGTGACTGCTGGATACCATTGCCCCCGGCCTCATGTTTATTACCACCAAAGAAATGACTATCCCCCTCTAATGAGCGAGATTACATATGTTCCCTTGTGGGACTGTAAACCTTGTCCTGTTCGTACTCTGACCTTCTTGCTAAGTAAATCATTCTTCTTTCCGTCATGAGTGTCTCTGCTACCTAAAATTAATGTGCAGCAGCACCCTATTGTGTGGATTGTGTTTGTGTTGCATTTGCAGATTTACTATTGTACCTTTCTACGTGCGTGAAGATCTAATATGTATAATTTCTAAACAATTGTAACACTAAAACATATTCCATCCATAATAGACTCCACTCAATACATATGGATTTGCAATACGCTTCCATCCCCCTGTCATCAATATGGTGTGCGCAACATGAATCCCTCGTAATAATGGGGACCATCCTTTACCACCCCAGCATTCTCCCCTTTAGTTAATACTTTAGCTAACAAATCCTAATCATCTTCTTGGGGAACATCCCTACAACCATCTCTCACCCCAGTCTCAATATGGGCATACTCCTCTGCTGAATCAACCCAACTCGTACCTCCACCATTTCTGCAATCTACCCGCTGCTCCACACAAGCATGCCAATTTGGTGGAGGAAACAAAACAGCTTCAGTTTGAGTACCCGTATGGGATGAAGTAGTGGTAGCCCCATCCTTGGACATGGTTGTGGTCACCATGGCAGCAACTGTTCATACCTGGGCAGAACAACAACGTAGGATTAGTTAGCAGGAACAAAAAGAGAAGTAAAAAGACAAAAATAGGCATCAGAATCTTCACACCAAGCCTCAACCATGGAGGTTCCCATGAGAATAAAGTAGTAATCCATGAGTCGTTGGTGATCTCAGCCTCAGTTTCCATGATCACTTTCTGTTTATGCAGGGCAGCAATAGTTCTGTGAGCATGCCATTTTCTGTGTCATTGGGAGGCACAAATGTGCAGCAGGTGCTCCCGATTTTCCAGCATACTGCTGTCAAGAGGCAGAGTATGTACCGATTTTGCAAAGTTATGAGCCTCAGTGCCCGTAGTTCTCCATTAATGGCACTAAACGCGGACTCCGAAGTGTTCACGAAGAGCTAGAGTTCATACCTGGTCACCTGGAGCCATTTGGCATTGTCTGCTGGTTGGACGCCAGGTGCCAGGAGGGAGGTGAAAAAGTCTTGGTGTGGCTAAACAGCTGACATCAATCAGGAATGTCTGCTAAGGCATGTGATGATGCTGCTGAGAGGTAGTTGGACATTTTCCTTCATTGTAATTGTCCAGGATTTTCGCAATCAAACATTGTCTCTGATTTCTCCATGTACGTTGGTGAAGGGGACGCAAGGGGCACAGATGTAAATTTGGGCTTTAGACGGGCCATAATTAAGTTCTCTTCAGGGATCACAAGGACGGGCACATGAAGGGTAGAGAGACTGCGCACACCTCGGCAGGCTGGAGGCAACTGCCTGTATGCATTCTGTCCACAGATCCAAAAGTTGTCTGGAAGGGCAGCCGTACCTCCAGCCAAATCTGCAATGCCTAGCATTTTACTGCAGTTTCCATTTCTGCCAACTGGCACTGTGCCATCACCCTGAAAACAGAGAAAAATGGGTACGTGTCTGTATCTTAACAGGTTTGTCAGGCTCTTTCAGCCATGTCAGATGTGCAAATCATTTCTCTATAATGTCCCACAATCTTTGTTTATTTTTGCCCCCCTTCTTCTGAGAATCCCCTCATTCCTCCAGCTCTGCAACTCTTCACCCCTTGCTCCCATCACATTTTAGAAAAAATAGCTCCTTCCAAGATCAATTGAACTCTTTGAGTACACCTAATATTTGTGTGTTGTGCCCGCTCGACCATTGAACAATTATCGTCACTCGGTATGATTGATTCTGTAATTGACTGCCCTTTAAACGACCCTCGAACCCTGCACAGGGCTAAGTGCACTAGATATAGCGCATCTGCCACCTCTACCTCAGTCAGTATAAACACGCTAGGAACCACTGGAGGATGAGAGAGCAGATGCAGCAATATCCTATGGATCTCTCTCCCTCCCCACCTTCCTCATATGGCTATACCATACGTTGTCAGCTGCAAAACCATGTGCATTCATTATGAAATGTAACTTATTATCATTATCAAAAATGTTGTTATCAACATTTCTACTTCCTCTTAACATTTTCTCCTCAGAATTCATAAAATTAGCCAATTTGTCATCTTCAGACATGATGAACCAAGGACCAAAAAAACCCCCACAAAAACGTTCATTGTTACACAATTTACAATCTTAAACATTCCTTTTCTTATACAAAAATTATTTAAAACGCCAGATCTACATTCACACCCCCCCCCCTTTGCACTGTAAGGAACTGTGAATCCTTAGGGTGCAAGTTACTTCTATGCCTGCTTATGCTCATGCTCCTGTGCAGGTGGAGGACTGCCAGTATCCCTCTGAGTGTCTTTCAGGTGGATCCAACTCTTATTGCCCTCCACATTCACGGCAGTCAGAGTCGCGTAGGCCACTGTATACAGCCCATGGAAAAGCTGCTTGTTCAAGCGATGCACAAAGGTGCAGATATAGACTGTTCCTGGGGAGAAGCTGTGTTTTGTGCTGATAGTCGGTAGTATCGTCTCATTCTCCTGTTGTCTGTTGGTGAGACGACACACCCTGTGATGATATAATGTTAACACTTTTCATTAATGCTGTAAAGATATTCCTTAAACTCCTCTCCCAAGACCGCTCCGTTCTTGTGTGCATCTGATATCATACATGTAGGTGAGAGAGCTGCATGCAGCGTACGCCCAGTCATGGTTTTGTGAGGGCTCAAATGGTGGTCTTTCCCTGGTTGGTTTTGTATGTAAAATAAAGCCAGTGGGAGGCAAACGAAACAGGATTTATTTAACTCTGCACACAATTTGGCTAACCAGGCCTTAAGGACTCCCCACCCCCATTAAGCCTCTACACAATCCCGCTGGCCTGTGGGTGGTACACTGAGCACAACCAATGTTTTATTCCTAGCAGCAATGTGATTTCTGCGAACAAGGCATTAAAGAAGTAGACCCTGTTGTCGGATTTTAGAATTTCACAAATTACCCACCTTGGAAATAGCTCTCACCAGAAATCTCGCTACCGATTTAGCTCCAGGATGTATGCAGGGACCAACCTCAAGCCACCGGGAAAATGGACAAGCCACCACATCAAGATATCTAAATTACCTCACCTCGTTATCATTTTCACAAAATCGATGTGGAGCTCCTTGAATGGACCAGAGGGCCTGGGCAAGATCCCCTCGCCAACCTCATGGCATTTCAAGGATTGAATACCTTGCACCCTACACAATTCCATACAAATCTACTTACCTGTTCTTGTAAGATAGGGATAAATCAATCCTGCTGGAGCTCTGCTGCGATTTGTCATCGAGAAGTATGTGACCGGTAATGTAGTTGCTCTAGGGTCAAAAGAAACAGCTCTACAGGCAATACTACCTTCCCCGTCACACTTCCTGTCTACAAAACAAATCTGTGGGTGTGAGAACACATCTTCTCTTTTTCCAGATCTCCTGTTCTTCTCTAGGAGCTTTCCCTTGTATTTCTATTATCTCGAGCACCAGGACTGCGGTGTACGAGGCTGGGAACTGTATCTGTTGGGACACGGTTTCTCTTTTCCGGGAATCTGTGAAAAGAAAATATGTTGCTTCTTTTGCTGCCTTGTCTGTGGCATCATTTCCGAGAGCTATTGAATTAGCGCGATTAGTATGGGCAGCACACTTCACTAGACCCATCTCTGTTATTGAGTCTCATTAGCACTGCTCCTCTGAAGTGCTGCAGACTAATAAATCATACACATAATGAATACTGGTACTGGACACATATAAATTCCCCAAATCCACCCTCTTAAAAATATTCAGAGATTCGCAGTACCCCTTGTGTGTTCGAATCTCTGATCACGATACGTAAACGCTGTGAGGAACTGAGAATCATGTTGTAAGAGAACAGAAACAAATGCATTTTTCAAATCAATTACCTTGAAGTGGGTCGACCCAGTAGGGATTTTCCAGAGAATGATGGCAGGATTTGGTACCACTGGAAATTCCGCCTCAACAATATTATTGAGGGGGTGCAAATCCTGGACCATCCTCCAACTGGACCCCTTTGCCTTCTTCACAGGATAGATAGCCGTATTGCATGGGGACACAGAGGGTTGTATTATGTCTTGTTTTAACAGTGCAATAATGGTCTCATAAATGCCTTTGACCACATCCTTGGACATGGGTACTACTTAACCCGTGGTAATATCGCACCAGGTTTGAATTTTATCCTCACTGCTCCAACACTCTTTAGCAGCCCAACATCATGAGGATTGCTGGTCCACAACAAATATTCCAGCACTTTTCCAAATCCTCCTTCCAAAACGGTGATGTATTCTTAACAATGAGCATGGTCTGTGATACTTGCCTTTGCTCTATCGTTATCTGGCAAGGCACCCCAATTTCAAAGGCCCTCTTCTCCGGTTTCTTCAGTGTCTTTGAACAATTGCTTGTCAGACAATTCCCTTAGCGATACGGTTGGATCGATGCACAGAACTGTGCGTCACTCTGCCTTCCTCATCTGTGTCCAAGGGAACCACCCAGTTCTTCTTAATCACTACGGCCTCTAAGAGAATTATAATTGGTTTTATAATTGTTTTTTTATAACGCGCCTAATACCGAAGAGGTTTCTAAGGGCGGACACGGTATTCGAACATGTGTTGCTCTGAGTTGTCTTACTTACAAGATGAGCGCGGTGCCACTGAGCTATACTACCCATTCAATGATGCCTGCAGTTACTTCCTGTGGCACATCAGGCCACAATAAATACTGAAATGGTATTAGCCAGGCCCAATTTCAAATCCTCTGGACCAAACACAACAAAACCATGACCCTATAGAGAAACAATTCTGAATGCATGGAAACCCCCCTACTCCCACTGTTGCTACAATAGGTCTGACAACACACTGATTCCTTACCAGATATAACCCTGGGGTCGAGCATACAATACCTTCCTCCATGAAGGCAATCGACATTTTGCAACTTGCTCAGCATGTCCCTCCACAAAGGATTTGCTGGGGTATCCATACAATACAACAAAGGGGCTGATAAATTATGAATACCCACCTTGATACAAAGATCTTTAGTATAAGGAACCGACAGGACAGCCCTAGAGAATCCCTGTGTGTCAATCGTTTTGCCTGACAAGGGGAACTCACCTTCCTTAATACAAGGCTTGGTAGCTCCTGTGTCAGCCATGAATGAAAACATTTGGTCACCTACCTGCACACCTACCCAGGGTTCCTCTTCCGGATTGGTGGTAAAACAGGACTGGACACATCAGAGATCCCTGTGGGCTTTCCTACTATTGGTACATATTAGCACCTGGGAGAGAAAAAGGATTCCCCCTGAACACTTGCTCCAGTGTAGTGCGCAATTGTTCCTTGGGATAAAGGATTCTTATCCTATGTCCCACTAATGCTTGTGCTGGCATGGTCGGTGGGATACCAAAGGTCTGTGCAGCCCCAGTCAATGGGTTCTGTTCAACCCGTGCCTGCTGCAATTGCACAGATCCTGGGGCATATGGCAGGGTCGGAACTGCATCTGTTGAGCTCCCATGTTAAAGTAATGTGGCTGTTCACAACAATGCCATTACATGTGTCCCAACCTTCCACACGACCAATACTGGATTCCATAAAATCCTCCATAAATATTTCCTGCTGGCCCATTAAACCAGGGACCCATTTCTCCTCTGCCCCTTAGAAACCCTCTCATTGGCCTTCAACTTGGAACATACCTGTCCACCCAACTCTGCGTCACACCCGATTCATTGGGTCCCTGTTGTTCAAGTTGACCCTGCTGCCCCCTCCATAGAATTTGTAATGACCGCCCTTTCTATCTTTGCCTATTTCTTCTGAACGAGCTTAACCTCTGCTCTTTGTACCTGCTCAACATTCTCCCTCTCTTCTTCCAGTCCTCTCTTGCAAAAATGCACAATGTGTGTCTGAATTTCTGGCCAACTCTTGGCATCCATCCCTACTATCATGCTGGACTTATTTCGGAAGCCCCTTCTTCAGCATGTGGTAAAAAAAATCACCACATTCTTGTCCCATGCTTCTCCCATTTCTGCCCCCACATCTCAAGAATTTACTGGATGTGTGCGGCTGGATCTTCATCCAATTTAATTATCTTAGCTTTGGGCCCGTGAATAAGCTCTCCATGTCCCCTATGGACAACATGACACCGGCAGTATGCTTCTCCAATGAATAAATCCACTTCCCTGCCCCTCTAGTGAGCGAAGGGAGTGTTTTCATCAAATTATTCCAGTCCATGTGTGACCACAGGACATAATATACGCCCTTCCCAGACCGTTATGGAGCAACGGAAACAGAGTTATACCTGTTTTTAACTGAGGCTTACCCATCTCTCCCCTACCACTATGGTGTGTCCTATGGCTCCATGGTCTGCTTTCTATCACTGCTACTGGAACGGGAGGTAGGTTGCCTACACCCTGCTCTCCTTACTCAACATCCCATTCCTCTCCATCGTCTACTCCGGCTTCTACATCCCCTATCCATACTACAGGTCCAGAAGCATAATCAGCACTACCATAGGGTGTCATCTCCCATCCTCCTTAATCAACCTCTGATCCCATGGCAGCATCCCTGTTCCCCATGTCCACCTCAACTGTTTTGATAACCGAGTTGTCCAATCTAACAAGAACCTGCCCATGTCTCCACCTTCCTGTCTTCTCACTTCCTCCCACTCTTCATCTCTCTGCTGCTGTAATAGCACTACCTCTTCCTCCGCTAGCCATAGTGCTTCCTTCATTTTTTTCCTGTTCTTGCGCATCTACCACTCTTTGCAGCCTATTTACTATCCTCGCAGGAAGAGGCCTAACTTCTTCTTTCTCTCTCATTTTCAATCCTTCCTCCGCTCTTCTAATCATCGACCTTGCTCTTTCTTGCTCCTCCACTCTTCCTCTATCTGCTAACCTAGTAGACATGGGAGTTATCCCCTCCCCGCTCTACGTTTTTAACCTCTCTGTAGCCCTAACCACTGAAGGAGTTACCCTTCCCCTTACCTCAAAATCCCAGTTCTTAGAAATCGTAAATGATGGAGGCGTTACCTGTGTCTGTCTTATAACCACTGGAGTAGCTGCTGGGAAATGGTGGTAGGAACTCAGGCTCTATGTACCCCTCTGTACAGGCAATAAACGATAGCACCCATATGGGGGTGGTGCAGAAGAAATTCCTGCACCCTCCTTTTTTTCGGTTATCCACCAACAATTTTTTCATTACGGCCCTTGAATGAATGCATTTTTTATAAGGCGCAACATGCCAAAAGGCCTCAGTGCGCACAGAAAAAGTAATCATAGAAAGAAAAAGGTCAAACCGGGAAAGCAAAAAGCAGAGACCTACAACGGTTTAGTCCTTAGAATTTCAAAGAACATTTTGATGGCTTTCTTAAAGTGACAAAGGTCAGAAATATTTCTAAGGTCAAGTGGAATGGACTTCCAAATAAGCGGGGAACAAACATCAATGCTAGTACAGTCAAAGTTCTGTAATTTATAATGTGGTTGAGAGAGCTTTTCCAGGACATTAGAACAAAGGGCCTGAGTAGCCGGAGCCTTCTAGATTCTACTTACCAAGTACCCAAGAGCTTGATTAGACAGCCTTTTTTTCAAGTCAGAGATAAAGTTTTGTGGGTAATTCAGCATTTAACCGAGGGCCAGCGCAAAGATCTGTGAGCTTGAGATATATGTTCTGCTCTCACAATGCCACAGACAGCTCTAGCTGCGTTTGTTTGAACAACCTGCAATGTCTTAACATTGTTTTTGGAAGTACCAACCAACAGGCTGTTGGAATAGTCAATTTTAGAATTGAAAAGAGCTGTAGCCAGTGTGGCAACATTAGTATTAGACAAGTATGGTTTGATCTGTTTTATGAGCTTAGTGGTATATGCGCAAGTGGCCTTATTATGAGAAACCTGCTTTTTCATATTGAGGTTGGCATCAAGAACGACGCCCAGTTTTTTCACCCACAAACTTGTTTTAATGACACAATCCGAGATAATTAATTGATCGTATTTAGCATCAAGTTTATCTAAGCATATACTAGAGCCCACTAACATGAGCTCTATTTTGTTCCAGTTTAAGGCAAGGCAGTTTACATTCATCCACCGTTTTATGATATCATAAGTTTGATCAACAACACGAGAGTCCCTTTCATAATTACCAGTCAATTCTAGGACCACTTGGGTATCTTCCGCATTAAATGTGTTTATTTAATGCCACAATCATCCAGGAGGTCGAAGAGATGGCGGGTGCATAAGTTAAGAAGGGTAGGCGAGAGACAGGCTCCCCGAGGAACACCACAAGAAAGTATCTCTGGTGGAAACTTGAATCCTCCCATAGCCACTCTTGCTGATCTAGGTCCTAAAAAGTAAGCCAGTCAAGAAAGAGCAGGTTTTGAGCAATTTGCTATTTACTCTAATCTCTCAAGAAGCAGGCCGCGATCAACATGATCAAAAGCCGATGAGAGATCAAGCAGCATAAGTAGAGCTACCCATCTTGAATCCACAATATGGGTTAGATTTGCTCTGAGGTCCAGCATGGCAGTCGCTCCTTACCATGTTTGGCACAAATTCCTGACTATAGGGGACCCAAGAGGTTAGATTCCTCCACATAGTTATGGAACAGCAGATATGCCACCCTATCTAAGATTTTTTGTAGGAAAGGGACTTTTGTATTGGGGTGAAAATTATTCACAATACTCAGATTTAATGTTTCTTTTTTTTAAATTGGGGTGATCCATAATTTTTTTAGAGCGGCTGGTACCACTGATGAAGAGAATTAAAGATTAACAATCTTGGTGATGAAAGGAGCCAGACAATAGATGGCATCTTTTATGATGCTGGCCGGACAGACATCACCAGGGCTACAAGACTGTTTGAGATCACAAACCACCTTTATAAGGTCTTTTTCAGAGATTTCACTGTAGTAGACCTCATCAGACTTAAAGGACATAGCTAAGGAATAACTCTCAAGATTTCTATTATCCAGAACCGTTACAGTCGGATCAGAACCATGAGCCATGATCGTAGCTCGGTGTGAATTAAGTTTGAAAGCTAAACCTTGTTGGATTTCCAGACACCAGGTGTCACTTTTTTAACAGCAGGATATGTACTGATTTTACCCTCAAACCCCGTAAGAATGGAGAAGAGTTCTTTCTGACGAGATTTGGCAGAGCTAATTCTTTCTTCAAAGTCATCCTTTTCAGCAGATACAAAAGAGTTCTTATAATTAATGGCCGCCGTACGGTATGCTGAGAGAGTCGGCTGGCAAGCTCTTACAGCTCACCTTTTGGTTTATCTCAATTCAGGGATATTATCAGTGGACCAGGTTTTACCTAAAGTTTCAGGTTTACTGCATTTTGCCACAACTGGAGCCAAGGTGTCAATAGCTCGAGTTGTGATGTCCAAGAATTGGTTGGTGAGCGAGCAAACCTCATGCAAGTAAATAAGATTATTAATCAAGGGGTGGGCGGTATTAGTGAAGGTTTCAGAGGAGATCTTATAGATATTTCTAAGTTTAGTAGAAATCCTCCGAATGGTATTAGTTTTAGCTAGCTTATCAGGAGGTACAAGTGAAAAGGTGATCACAGAATGGTTAGACCAAATACATAACGAAACATGCAGTGAAGTAATATTCAGGTTAGAAAGTAAAAACCCAGTCTAAGATGCGTCCTTCCTTATGAGGAGGAGCTTTAATCCATTGGGTAAGCCCAATGGTTAAAATCACCAAGTATTGGATGGTGAGAGGAGAACTTCAAGAAACCTCCAATAAGCGAAAAAAGCTGTTTTTCAAATAGAGGCTTGGACATAGGAGGTTTGTATAAGGGAAGTATTTCAATCGTATTGTTACAGTTAACCTTTATTTTGATGAACCTATACTGACATTCATCCAAGGTTGATGTAGTTCGAGTAAATGCATCAAAGGTATCTTTAAGAATAATGGCAGTGCCCCCCCTTTTACATGTTGGCGGTCGGTCCTAAACATTCTAAAGCCTGAAGGTAAGGCCAGAAAAGCAGCATGATTGGTAGTGACGGAAGCAGTTTCTGTAAGGAAGATAATGTCAAGATCCTGGTTCACAATAATACCAGCTGTTTCTGTGCCATTTTTAACAAGGGGGCAGTTATTAAGCAGAACAATATTCAAAGGGCATTGGGTAGGGAGCATACTCTTAGTATCCACTACCAATTTCCCTACTACAGGTGTAATCTCTATAGGCTTGATGCTATTATTTTCCACAGCAGGAAAACTAAATAATACAGGACTCACCCCAGCATTGCATACAGCAATGCTTTTTTCATACATCCTCCATAATTCCAAGATGTTTAACTGCTTTTCGAACTTTGAGCCCTTATGCTTTGTAGTTAAAAACATATGCAGGTTGTCCAATATCCCTGTATCATAGGATCCCTCAATAGGCCAAGAATTTATAATTTTCCTCTTATTCTCCTATGATATATTTAAATGTTCGTCTTATAGCTGGGCAACACATGACAAATGATTCAACAGAGTCGCCATACTCCAACTCAAGTTATGAATAAAAAAGTTTCACAGAAATCTGAGACCGAGCCAAACCTGTGGCATGAACAAATGTTCACCCAAGAGTTCCCTTTTTACCCTTAGCCAATTCCTTAGTCGCACTTATACACTCATATACCTATAGCACAATTACCTCACTTCACCATTTACTCCAATTATACTACTCACTCATACACAGAAGACAGCATCTTATGAAACACACTTTCCGGACAATATTTCCGAGACATTCCCACCACTCGAGCATAGGAGGGGCGCAATGCTTTCCACTAAAGCACTGCTGCTCTCGCTCTCTTCGTCGCTAGTATGACTTTCTCTACTACAAAAATGTCTTTTCCTGAATACAGGAAGTTTCCCTTCACTTGCAGCACCCCTCGGAGATGGAGCGGGCAGGAGCCCTTCTCCCCTTCTACCTCAGCATTGCCAGCCTGCAGATCGATGCACAACCACGTGCCTTCAGAGAGAGCTGATCGATCTACAGCGTCCTGATTGAGCCCACTTATCCCTACTTGCAGTAAAATGCTCTGGTGAGCAAGCTGTAACCAGCTTTTATTTCAAATTGCATTTGTCTGCCCTAAAAGCACCTCTGCATCCGCTTCGCGCACCGAGATCAGCTGTTTGCAGAAGCCGTGCCTGGCTCCAAAATGACCGGCGCAACACGGCCCCATAACGAGGCTGTTTTCAGTTGCTAGGCAACTGGCCTCTTTTTCCCTTGTCCACATCCGCCGGCAGGCGGAAGGAAGCCTGCCACCCGAAGTAGGCCATTGAAAAAGGCCTTGTTTGCCCTTGTGCATTCCACTTGCAGCACCCCTCGGAGATGGAGCGGGCAGGAGCCCTTCTCCCCTTCTACCTCAGCATTGCTAGCCTGCAGATCGATGCACAACCACGTGCCTTCAGAGAGAGCTGATCGATCTACAGCGTCCTGATTGAGCCCACTTATCCCTA
Organism: Ambystoma mexicanum; assembly: GCF_040938575.1. NCBI lineage: Eukaryota > Metazoa > Chordata > Amphibia > Caudata > Ambystomatidae > Ambystoma > Ambystoma mexicanum. Next base: position 543,810,143 of record NC_090923.1, on the reverse strand, counting down.
CTTGCAGTAAAATGCTCTGGTGAGCAAGCTGTAACCAGCTTTTATTTCAAATTGCATTTGTCTGCCTGAAAAGCACCTCTGCATCCGCTTCGCGCCCTGAGATGAGCTGTTTGCAGAAGCCGTGCCTGGCTCCAAAATGGCCGGCGCAACACAGCCCCATAACGAGGCTGTTTTCAGTTGCTAGGCAACTGGCCTCTTTTTCCCTTGTCCACATGCGCCGGCAGGCGGAAGGAAGCCGGCCACCCGAAGAAGGCCATTGAAAAAGGCCTTGTTTGCCCTTGTGCATTCCACTTGCAGCACCCCTCAGAGATGGAGCGGGCAGGAGCCCTTCTCCCCTTCTACCTCAGCATTGCCAGCCTGCAGATCGATGCACAACCACATGCCTTCAGAGAGAGCTGATCGATCTACAGCGTCCTGATTGAGCCCACTTATCCCTACTTGCAGTAAAATGCTCTGGTGAGCAAGCTGTAACCAGCTTTTATTTCAAATTGCATTTGTCTGCCTGAAAAGCACCTCTTCATCCGCTTCGCGCCCTGAGATCAGCTGTTTGCAGAAGCCGTGCCTGGCTCCAAAATGGCCGGCGTAACACTGCCCCATAACGAGGCTGTTTTCAGTTGCTAGGCAACTGGCCTCTTTTTCCCTTGTCCACATCCGCCGGCAGGCGGAAGGAAGCCGGCCACCCGAATAAAGCCATTGAAAAAGGCCTTGTTTGCCCTTGTTCGCCGTTGGGCGCCTGGTCGCCACCACGCTCCAAGACACCGGAAGAACAGGAGCCTCGCCTCCACTGCAGGAGCAGTGTGTCGTCGCGGAGTGAAGCAGGAGCTTCCCGCACATATCAAGGTAGGCCCCCTGGGCTTGCTAGTACATATTTAAAGTTTGTGCATTCCCGCAGAAATTACGCGCCAACTCTGCATTTTTTTTAACCCTGACCCCCGATTTCTGCTGCAATCTGCATGAAAGTGCCATTTCACGGCAGCATCCCGCCAGAAACCAGCGCGCCCCCCCTTTGTTGGCTACTGGGCTGCCTCTCCAAGATGGCCGCCCGCCATGGCCAATCCTACTTCCATTGATCTGGGTGCTCACAGGCTACCAGCAGCACCTTCATTGGCCGCTCTGACCTAGTAAGCAGCCTATCACCAGCCGGCCAACGTGCCCCCTGCTCGGAATCCTGATCGTGATCTATGAAGACTTTGTCCATAAGGTACTGTACTAACTTTGCACCAGCCTCTCACTACTGGAGCAGCCACCTCCCTCCCCCCACCGCCTTAAGGTAGCCGGCCCGCTACAAGACCCTGTAGTATTGTAGTTTTAGGTACGACTCTGTACCCAGTTGTGGCCCCACTGCATTATATCATTATCCTAATGTGTCCTACCTGAATCCATGTGTCGCATAACTGCATCTCAGCTGATGTATCACTCTGAACTTAGATGCTACCCCGCTGCATTATATGCTGGCCTATGGTCGCTAATGGACCACTTTTGATCTATGTTGTGCCTTTATGGTCGCTAATGGACCACATTTGATCTATGTTGTGCCTCATGGTCGCTAATAGACTGCATCTGATTTATGTTGCACCTTATGGTCGCTAATAGACCACATTTGATCTATGTTGTGCCTTATGGTCGCTAATGGACCGCATTTGATTTATGTTGTGCCTTAAGGTCGCTAATGGACCACATTTGATTTATGTTGTGCCTTATGGTCGCTAATGGACCACATTTGATCTATGTTGTGCCTCATGGTCGCTAATAGACTGCATCTGATTTATGTTGCACCTTATGGTCGCTAATAGACCACATTTGATCTATGTTGTGCCTTATGGTCGCTAATGGACCACATTTGATTTATGTTGTGCCTTATGGTCGCTAATGGACCACATTTGATCTATGTTGTGACTTATGGTCGCTAATGGACCACATTTGATCTATGTTGTGCCTTATGGTCGCTAATAGACCACATTTGATTTATGTTGTGCCTTATGGTCGCTAATGGACCACATTTGATCTATGTTGTGCCTTATGGTCGCTAATAGGTCACCCTGTTACCCATTCTAGACCTCCTGGTCGCATGCCAGTTGTTAACAACTTGCAAGTCATGTATTTTAATCATTATAGTGAATTTTGAATCTAGGCGAACCTATCTGTACTCTACACACTTAGACTTTTAGAATACTAAAACACCGGACTATCACAAGATAACCGGCAAACAAACACTGTTATGAAATCCTTCATGCCCAACACATCCATTGGCTACCTAGCCATACTCTCTACACTTTCTGCCTTAGCTTTTACAATAGCCCCTCGCCACATTCTGACTACAGAAAGGCAACCTATCAGAAAGATGTACACACAGCCACCACCTAAACAGACTGCCCCCCTGACCTGGACCCAGCTGAATCAGGTTTGTCCCACCGGACTAAGGAACTCTAGACTAGGTACTAGACTACCCAAACAGCCTGCCCCCCTATCCCAGACCCAACTGAGTTAGGCGGATCGTGTCGCACTAAGGAACTCTAGACTAGGCACCAGACTACCTAAACAGTCTGTGCCCTTCACCCAGACCCTACAGAGTCAAGCCTACCCTACCGAACTACGGAACCTCAGACTAGGCTACAGACTTCCCAAACCACCTAGCATTCACATACCCCTCAGCCACGCTAAGAAGGAGCTCAAACACACCAGCCAAAACAGGCCCACAAGGAAACCCAGCTGCAATCTAACCCTTTGCACCAATTCCTCTGAAACTCTGCCCAACAAGGTCCACACTAGCAATAACACGCAAATAACTCAAAACCTCAAGGGTGGTCTCATCAACGCTAGATCCCTAATAGCTCACGCCTCGGAAATTGCTGACATCACCACCTGTAACCAACTTGACTTCCTAGCAGTTACCGAAACATGGCTTCACAAAGCCGCTGGCCCTGCCCTCATGATAGCCATACCCTCTAACTTCACCATCTTCAGAAAAGACAGGGAAACTTCCAAAGGAGGAGGCATAGCTTTTATTTGCAGAGCCAATCTCACTATCAAAGAAATAGACAGCCTCACTATGCCGTCAGCTGAACTACTCTCCCTTAAACTAGAAATCTCTGCCACACGTACTATCACAATACACCTGATCTACAGACCCCCTGGTCCACTAGGCACCTTTGAAGAGGACTTAACCACCCTACTAAATACTAATGCCAAACCGGGAACACAAATCATCCTATTAGGCGATTTCAACTTAGGCTACAAAGACCCAAAAGACTCTAATGCCTCCACTATAGCTAACACTATTGAGGAAGCAGGCCTCACTATTCGAAATAACGGCCCAACTCATTCTAAAGGCCGCACATTGGACTGGGTCGCAGACATCAATTGCATTTCCCTCATAACGGCAATTGAACCCTGTATTTGGACAGATCACCATCTGATCTCATTGACTATCTCGGACCTCCCACAACCTAAATCTACCAAACTTCATGCTCCACCTGCCCTCACCCGTTGCAAAACAAATATAACACTCGCTAATCTTCTCCCCCTGCTCCAACCTATCACTAATCACTCCAGCCAGTTCTCTAACCCTAACGATCTAGTCGACCTGTACAATAACACCATCAACTCGGCGATCGACGCCATTGCGCCGCTGAAACCCACTAACTCAAAACCTATGGCCCATCTGAACACTTGGTTCACCCCTGCGCTAAAAGCCTTACGCAAAGAGAAACGACATGCAGAAGCCTGCTGGAGAAAAAAACCCTCCTCCCACAACAAAGACCTTCTCACTGCCCTCACTAACAACTACAAAAAACAAATCATTCAGGCTAAAAAAGAGACCTTCAATGACAGAATCAAAAAAGCTAATTCGAACACCAGGGAAATCTTCTCCATTCTGAGAGAATTAGAATCCCCAATTTCACCCATAGACTCTTGCACCAAAGACAAAGTCTGGTGCACTAACATTCAAAAAGCCCTATGCAACAAAATCACAATGCTACAAGACAAAATACGAGCTAAAAAATCCGCCCTCCACAACATCGCCCTCTCTACGCAAGAAACCATCCTCCAGGAACTTGCCACTAACCTAACTAAACCCCCTAACCAATTTAGCTTTAGAGCCATCTCTACTGCAGAAACTAAGAACATCATCTTGTCCTTGAAACCGACCCGATGCCTCGGGGACACCTGTCCAGCCCCAATTATTAAAGAGGCTGCACATGAACTAGCCCCCTTCGTCACATCATTCATTAACTCCGCATTTAAATCATGCGCTGTGCCTACATACCTTAAAGAAGCATGGATACTACCTCTACTAAAAAAAGTTAACCTGGACCCCAACGTCCCAACAAACTATAGGCCAACAACAACTGTCCCGTTCCTCCTTAAAATCTTAGATAAAGCCGCATACCTTCAGATCCAAGATTATCTGGAGAGCAACACTCTACTAGGGTCAAGGCAATCTGGATTTAGGCCTAGACATGGAACCGAAACGGCTCTCCTTGATCTTAAAAACAAGCTAGACGAGCGTTAAGACAGAGGAGATGTGTCTATTCTCCTACTCCTAGACCTATCAGCTGCTTTCGACCTGGTAGATGACAAGGTACTGTGCAATCACCTCAAATCGGCAGCCAACTTCTCCACAAAAGCCACGGCATGGATAAATTCATTCCTGGACCAGAGAACCATAAGAGTCTTCTCTCCATCAGCAGCGGATCCAGTCCCCATCAACTGCGGAGTCCCTCAAGGGTCATGTGTTTCCCCCACGCTATACAATATTTTTACAAAGCCTCTCTTTGATATATTGGACAAGCTAGGGGTCTCATTTACCAATTACGCCGATGATACCCAGATCCTTATCCCAATCCAAGGTGACTATGAAAAAGACACCAGACTCAAACAAAATTTACCAAATCATCCAAACTTGGATGGCCACTCATGGCCTATCTCTTAACGACGATAAGACCAAGCTCTTAATCATTGGTTCTACCAATAAACTGAACAAACTACCGCAGCTTTACAATTCCACCACGATCGACGACATCAAAATAAAGGTAGCTAAGGAAGTTAAAACCTTAGGCTTCTACCTAGACTCAGCTCTCACCCTCGACAAGCAAGTAAATGCCACAGCCGCAGCAACCAGCTACACCTGCAAACGCATCCATGCCTGCAAACCATACCTTTCCATAGATAGTTGCACCACAATTGCGCGAGCCCTCATCCTCTCCAAATTAGACTACTGCAATGCACTGTACCTAGGTACCAGTAAACATAACACTAACAAACTCCAAACCCTGCAGAACAATGCCCTCAGAACAGCCCTAGGCATACCCAAAGGACAACACATACCTACCCACAGAAGAGCCGTCAACTGGCTGGCCATCAATGACGGTATCAAACTCAAAACTCTGAACATTACACATAACTGTCTGAACAACAAAGTCCTGCTTACCTGTCAGAAAAATTCACAAAGCACATTTCTGAACGCCCCATCAGAAAGGCCCTCTCAAATAGCATCAAAGTCCCTAACTTTAAACTGAAAAGAACTGGTGGGTCTAGTTTACCGGTTCGAGCAGCGCAGCTCTGGAACTCCATCCCAGATGCACTTAGAGCCACCCCCTCCTTCCATGTGTTCAAAGCCAACGCTAAACTCTGGCTTAAAAATAACGACCGCTAAATGCCCCAACTATACCAAATATTCTGTATATTCATTGCAAACACTGTAACTGTAACTCATCTATACGGTAAGTCATCCGACATTGCTACACAAAAGATTCTGATAAATGTAACATATCTCTCTTGTAAGTAAAAATGCCTTGTAAGCAATGCTCGATATATGAGCCTGTAATATATGATCCTGTAACCTAAGAAATGTATTGTAACTGTAATATATGATCCTGTAACCTAAGAAATGTAACGTATTCATGTACCTGTAACCCAAGATTTATTTCTCTGCAAGCGCCCAGTTGCTTAACGGCCAGGCGCGCTCTATAAATAAATAAACAAAACAATACAATACTACTTCAACTAACCAAGAAAATCGAAGTGAGGGGCTGCGCCCGCACAGAAAAACATGTCAAGGCCTACTTCAGAAAGGTATCTACGGTTGGACTTAACCTAACATACCACTCCACCTTCAGGTGAGGGCTCCAGCCAACCAGACAGGCAAACTAAAGGGTATCAGGACAAGATTCACATTAGGCGTGCTGGGTAAAGTACCCCCTTACACCTCTAAAATAACAAACTAGGTAACAAATATATACAAAGGACTTACAGCAACAGTTCAACCACTATCAAAAAACATTCACTTTTCAAAAACCTGCAACCTCAACTAATTTAAATCTACTCTTACCTCAAAGAAAGTAAAAATAAAAAGGAACGTTGAAACAAAGAAACAGCCCCTTTTTTTACCCCTATTACCCCCAAAGGTGTACTCATGTGAACCCAAGGTGCTCTGATGTGCCGCAGCACCACGTCTCTGGAAAGCAGACGGACCTTTAACCCATATGGCTGAAGTGGGAGAATCGGAGAAAAAGCTCCCCCCAATCTCCTCGCGACCATGGCCTAGAGGATCGCAGCCCAGACACCCACCACAAGATGAATTTGTCTATCTACCAGACGACCAAATACCCTGGTTCAAGAACATAAGGATATGCCCACCAGCCTGTCCTACTCAAGCCGACACCTGCGGCATGGATGAACTCGACTAAGACCTTAACAACAAGCACCCACATCATTAGAGATACCATAACGACCTAGCCAACTGCCAAGAACACACGTGCCACCATGCACACTGGTCACTCGCGCACCAACCTACACGAAGAATATATTCAGTGCTATGACGTAGGTGACGGATACACTCACTGATGCGCATCTTTATTATTTTTCACATAGGTTTTTTAGTAATGCAGAACCGCAAGACGCATAAAGCACTCGCGTATACGCTTGCTGACGCTTCTCCCACCCCTCGCATCGTGATGAGAATATAAAGAAGACGTAATACTGCTTATGAAGCCATGTCAAACCGCAACACAGGTGCCGTGCATTACACATCCCCACCCATGAACTAGGCCCAAGAAGGCCGCAAGCAAGAACCGCCATGAACACTGTATGAGCGAGAGTACAAGTGTTGATCACACAGAACGAGCCCAGCGAGAGCTCACAGCCAAAGGGGGCGATGTTGCAACTTGTATGCTACCAGCCGGCGCCAAGGTCACACCTGTAAGCAAAGCCAAGCACACAGAAGCACAATACAACTTTAAATGTGCAGAATTCCGCCCCGGCTACGGTCTCTCCACACGTGACCAAGCCGACCTGACAAAGTGCCAGACCCACGAGGAAGAAGTCACCTGGATCCCACGTCTGGGACACAGGTTGCAACAGTGAAATGACTAGATGGACACCTACAGCGATGGGAATGGCCTGCTCTCGGGCCTATGAGCAAACCCGCACATTGTCTGCACAAACACATAGTTACACATTGTTGCTAGTGACAGGTACACCGCGAGCTGGGAACAACGATGGTCCCAGACTGGGGGGTTCACGGGAGGACCAATCAGAACATGGGGGCACTCATCACTGACGCCACTAACATTAGCCAATCATTAGGGGTCTTCGTGTAACAATTTTCAACTATCTAATAGAAGGGACAACCCAAGTATACCACCTGACTCATCCTCAACCACTAATATTGCTCTCTATATGTATACTATACTAACCCTACCATTCTAGGAACCAATCCAGAGTGGCAATAGGTTTTTCGCTAACTTTCCCAGGTGATGCAAGTAGCGCGTCATACTGTGGCAAAAAGGGCCTGCGAGCCCCACGAATTTTGAGAGTCTGGACGGACGCGTACGATCCTAGACCCATCCCTGCCATTGTTTTAATAAACAGCAGAACCGCCTTGCTTCTTCTGTGTGTCTCATACTCATTTTTGGGGAACACGGGAGGAGTTGGGGCCTCCCAGCTCGGAGGTCCGCGGACGGCTCAGCTGACCCCGGGATAACCACCCCGACAAGTTGGAGGCACTGCTGAGATCTGTTTACGATCTACCCTTTGATTCTTTTTATTTTTCCAAGGCCTCTCGTTGCGAGGAGGCCCGGCGGCGCGGGCCCCCTCTGCCGCTGCCCCCTTTTGAGGAGTACAGGACCATCGCGGAACTGCGAGAAGACCAGACAGCGCAATCCGGATATTGGCCCTCGGGAGCCGGTTGAGAAGTATCCCGCCCGCGGTTGGCGAGTGTCCAGACGTGGTCCAGACGAGGGGAGGTGGGGAGCACGCAGTCGAGCGGCCCCGCATCAAGAGAACTTGGTGAGTATGTCGCACCCAACAAGCAATGTGAGATTGTGAGGGAGGGGGGAGGAGTTGTAATAAGGGCGGCGGGAGGTGTTACTAAGGTGTGCGGCGAAGATTTGATAAATTAGTGTTGACGGTGAAGTGAGTGGTAGCAGGACAGGCGCGAGAGCCGTCCGCTACAACGTCACGGAAAAGGGTGGGTGGAGCAAGAAAGCACCACGTGCGGTTGTTCGTAGACACTGATTGGCCTAGGTCGTGGCCACCTGTAAGGGGGGTGCGTGTGTGTGGCTTTCCTACGAATTGGCGGTTGTTGATCAATGAGTAGATGAGGATCCCTATTGATCGAGCAATGAAGCTTGATAAATAGATGAAGTTTTCCTGTAGGTGGTAGCTAACTTGTTGCCTAGTACGGAAGATAATTGGCTGGTTAAGCCCTCCCGTTGAGGGGCGTATCACACGCGAGGCAACGCAGCGTGTGCAGTCCGATTATACGAGTGTATTGTTGGTTACCTTGTTCCAGGCGTAACAAGAGGACAGCTGTGGGGATAACGGGGACAAACAGTTAAAACGTATTGCAAGCTCTCTTGAAGTGTAAAAGATCTTACCGGTAGTTGTTGGAAGAGGTCGGTGACGTCACCCGTAGGGCTTTCATAGGATACCTTGACCACACAGCATTGTTGAAGGGTCGTAGGGAAGTGAATAGAGGGCAAGGGGTGCGCACGGAGGTTGTCGGCCACCCCAAATACGGGACAGGTGGAGAGGAGGAAGGGCCCGCGCACGGAGAACGCCGGCCACGCCGAGTGAGGTAGAAGGAGGAGGGGAGGAGGAGAAAAGTGCGACGGCTGTATAAGCACGTCACACAGGGCACGCAGCCGCAGGGGGCTTCGTGTGCCGTGGGCGCAGGGGGCCGTAACGGTAGTAAGGAAGAAAAACAAACACAGGAAAAGACAGCATATTTGCAATTGTTATATTTGACTGTTTTCTTTTAGCGGGCGGTCGCAAGTCCCCAAACTACGGGGCCAGGTAACGACAACTATAATGAAGGGAGCTAAAAACACAGTGTAACCATGTCATACGGGTTAGAATCGGGAGGGTGGGGGAATACCCTCACTACCCCACTCCAGCATATGTGTAAAACACTATCGCCCCATAGGGAAAAACTGATCAAATACAGCATAGAATGGACACAAGGGACAGACAACAAAATGACGACACCATGGCCGCCTAACGGCAGTTTCGACCCGTACGTCCAACACCCACTACTGACACACATACATAACACATACAAGGGGAAGAAGTTGGCGCATCACGTGGAGGTGTTTAACTTATGGAGGATGTTCCAGGGGTCCCGACCAGGACCAACCGGGATGTTCACTGTGAAGGAAACGAAGGAGGGGAAGAAGATTAAGGAGGAAGAGGGAAACGGGGAAAAAGGAGGTTGACAGCGCACAGTGCGCGGGAGGAGACCGAGAGGGGGACGAAAAGCTTAGCATCATAAATGAAATGGAAGTAAAGAAGGAAAGGACCGACGACATGCCCCTAGCGAAAGTAGTGAAGAAGGAAGAAGGGGGGTTATATCATGTGACGGAACTACAAGAAGCAGTAAGGCAACAACTAACGGCAGCTGAGGAATATTCGAACCCCGCGTACAGCCCACCACCATATACAGCTACAGGTAGCTACACAGGGGGGGAGGAGGTGATAAGTACGGTAGGCCCGACTTCTACGAAGGTGCACGCAAAGGAAGGGAAGAACAGTGAAGAACCCATCCCAAACATAGGACACGACGAGTGGGTAGCAGCGCAGGTGCTGTTAAAATTGCGAGGGACACTAACGGGAGAAGAAAAGGAGGTAGTATGGAGAATGAACAAGGACGATGAGGGTAGCAGTGAAATAAGAGGGGAGGAAGCTAAAAGGAGAGAAGGGGAGCTGTCACGAGAAGAGGAGGAGATGTTGGAGGAACGATTGGCAGAATTAAGGAATGAGCAAAATGCACTGATCAAACAGCTCGAGAAAGAGGAACGAGGAAGAAGGCGGGAAAGGAAGGAAAGTAAGGATGAGTTAGAGAGAATGAGGGAACGAACTGAAGAACGGAAGAGGGAAGCTGAGAGAATTAAGGCAATAGCAGAAAGGGTATCTCGAGCAGCACAGCGTGACAGGAATAGAGAGGAAGAAGAGAAAGAAAAGGAAATGGAAATATGGAAGGTAGAAAATACTCTGAGAGCACCAGGAAATACGAGTTGGGTAAAGTAATAGAAAGCATATTAGAAAGGGAGAGAGAGAGATGGGAAAGGAGGAGAAAGGAAGAAAGGATATTAGAGAAGGTAAGTAATGAGGTGATGGAGGAATTGAAAAAGAAGAGAGAGGAAATAGGTGGTGAAATAGTGGAGAAGAGGGAAGAGGAAAGAAGAGAGAGGAAAGGGGGGGAGTGGGGTAAGGACATATGTACATCGGGATGCAGAAGTAGCCACCACATCAGCGCAAAGGAGAGCAATTGGGAAAGGAAAAGAGGAAGGAACGGATTTAATAGGCTTAAAAACGGTGACGATTAGGGGGAAAAGGACAGATTGGGGGTTGTCGCTCCTGGATGAATTCTGCAACGAAGAAGAAGAAGGAATGGGGGGAGAAGGAAGAAGCGGCGGTAGGAAAAGCTTAGACAAATTGTACATCACCCGCACCAACCGGGAATCACCATGGGCATGCAGAAAGAAGGAAGAAGTGGAGGGAAGTGAGGAGAAAGAACGAGAAGTGGCAGGAGGGCAAACACATACAAACACACCCGCTCCTGAACACACCCCCTACGCCAGCAGGCTTAGAGATCTCCCCAGACGTAGGCAGGAAGAACGGACACACACACCTGCATTAAATAAAGAAAATGATAAGAGAAGGGGGAGAAATGAAGGGGAAGCTATAACAAGCAGCGGTAATATGGACATGACAGATGATCTAGTTGACACAGAAGAAGAGGAGGGGTATACAGACTCCACACCGTGACAACTGGGGGGACAGATGGGGCACAATCTAATGCCGCTATTGGAGGGGGTGGGGGGTTAGACCACAATACGTCCCTTGGAAGCATGCCGATAAGGAAAATATAAATACACGGCTAACATAGGAGGAGGGTATATGCTACCAGGAAATTGATATTATAACAACATCAGGGGAAGGGGAGGAATGATGAGGGGGAGGGGGTATGGCCAACCTGCACAACAGCAAGGGGGAGGATTTCGAAGTTTCTACCCCAATGGGCAACCAGGGTACCAAGATAATGCAGGAAGTTTCCCATGGCAGACCAGGGAACCACCTGTATGTTGGGTTTGTGGGATGTTAGGACACATGTCGCGTACGTGTAGAATGAGACCCTCCCCACCAGCATGGGGGGAACAAGGACAACAAGGACCTATGAGGGAGCAGCAGGGTTACCAACAACCACAGGGACTACAACAGAGCAGCACACAGCAGCAATTAGCAACACAACAACAGCTGCAGACATATTCACTACCGCAACAACAGGTGGCAATAACACAACAACACCAAGTGCAGCCAGTGCAACAGCTCACTCAAATACAGGACCATAAGTTAACCCCCACCGATACACAGCTACAACAAACACAGTTGGGAAGGGTGACTATCCTGGGACACAACCCTTACACAGGAAGCGGTCAGTCATTATACCCACAGTAGGACAGCCCACAGACGTCCTTGGTGTGTCCCATCCTGTCGATAACACCTAATAGTGCGGAGGAACCACGCATTGAGGTAACGATAGGTGACAAAAAATTATCATTCCTTGTTGACACTGGGGCAACCAGGTCTTGCATAAGGGAGGGTAGGTTTAAAATGTCAGGTGAGGACATGAACACCCAAGGATTTTCTGGGGCTAGGGGGTTGGTTCCCTTTACTGATAACATCTCCTTATCTATTGGAGATTATGACATGTCTGTCCCGCTCCTGTATTCAAGGGAGTCGCCAGTGAACATACTTGGGAGGGACATAATGAGCAGATTAAATATGACCATCTCCTTCACGGAGAATGGCATAATTTGCTCCACACCAGGAATAAACATGCTTACTGCACGATAAATACTGCAAGCGTACTGTGGCCAGACAGTAGCTCGAGCTGAGCCGGTGGATGGCGAACTGTTCCAGTACGGAACAGACATGGCATTTGCCTGGATGCCAGGAATAGAAGGAAAGATCTGAAGGAGGCCAGCAGCATATTTTTGTTCAGGCCTGAGACACCAGCCAATGAACCAGAAGGGAAAGTGATTTCGGTGAGCATCGAGAGTATTATAGCAATTGCTGATTATATCGCAGTACATGCCCAAGACCGGGAAGGGAGAGCATGGAGGGCAGTGATAGCCCTGGCTGAGGGATGCAGGCTCACGCAGGTGTCCGATGAAGAGCTCTTTTCAGAAGAAGGGAAGAAGGTGAGATGGTATTTATGATGAGTGTAGATATATGGCTAAGAGTGACGTATAAGCAAGTGGCACAGAAAATGGCCATGGCACTCGAGGCACCCGCATCTACCCCAGTTCCATTCTATGAGGAAGATATGGGTAAGGTTCCAGCATCACTGTGGACCACCAGTCCCTATGACGTGGGCTGCATAAAAAGTATCGGAGGAGTAAGAATAAAGCTGAAAAAGGGTGCAATACTACCTAGAGTGAAACAATACCCACTATCAAAAGAGGCAGATGAGGGCATATACAACACCATAACGGCCCTGATAAATAATGGCATATTGGTACCATCAGAATCACCATGTAACACGGCCGTGTACCCAGTGCGCAAAGCTAAAGGAGGGTCTTGGCGTTTTATCCAGGACCTCAGACCCTTGAATAACATTGTAGAGGCAGAATACCCCATAGCAGCAAACCCAGCCACAATATTATGTGGAATTCCGGCAGAGGCCTCACGGTTCACCGTGATTGACCTAAAAAATGCCTTTTTCTCAATACCCTTGCACCCAGATTCACAAGACTTGACAAGCTTCACATACAGGAACACAAAATGGAAACACACCAGGTTACCACAAGGGTACTGCGAGTCACCCTCAATTTTCAACAGAGTAATACAGATGGACTTGGGAAACATTGAATTAGAAAGTACGATGCTGCAATATGTTGATGATATAATAATTTGCAGTACAACCGAGAAAAGGTGCAGGGAGGACTCAATGAAAATGCTGACCGTGTTGGCTGAAAAGGGTTACAAGGTAGACAAAGAAAAGTTACAGTACTGTCAGGAACAAGTACTATACATTGGCCAACTAATATCCCAGCACGGAAGAAAGATTGCACCACAAAGAGCACAAGCTATATCCAACACGCCACAACCACAAACGGTGAAGGAACTGCAGCAGTTCCTGGGATTATGCAACTACTGTAGAGCATGGGTTTTTGACTACAGCTCATACATAGGACCCCTACTTGAGGCATTGAGAGAAGCACACAAAGGGGACAAAACATTGGGATGGACAAGGGAAATGAAGGAGGCATTTGACGAGTTGAAACACGCCATATCCACTGCTCTGGTACTAGCCACCCCAGATTATGAACGACAGTTCTTTATCTTTTCGCATTGCGACTCAGCAGTAATGAAAGCAGTGTTGACTCAGAAAACCAGCATGGGACACAAGCCAATAGCGTTCTACAGCGGTCACTTGGACCCTGTCATGTGAGGACATTTCCCTTGCGAACAGAGTCTCGCCGCAGCTGCATTTGCGGTGGAGAAATCATCATCGATTACAATGGGGTGCCCCACCACACTATTTGTGGAGCATGCGCTATTTGCAATATTGAATAAGCCTAAGTCCACACTAACCACACAGAGGGCGTCAGGTTATGAGATCATCTTGTCTAGACCCAAATTGTCAATTGTCAGATGCAGTACAGTTAACCCAGCCAGATTTATAGCGGAAGTTATTGAGGAAGGTGATTATGCTCACGATTGTACACAGACTATCGAAACGTACTCATGCACTAGAAAAGTTGAAGAGGATGCACTTAAGGGTGGAGAGATTTTGTACATTGATGGGTCATCAACAACAGACCAAAGTGATGGGATAAGGAGAACTGGGGCAGCAGTTGTAAAAATGACAGAAGATTTGATATATGTCCCGGTGAAATGCGTGCAGTTACCACAGCATTATTCGGCTCAAGCAGCGGAATTGGTTGCACTGATCTTGGCGTTGAAGGAAAGCGTTGACAAAAGAGTTACTATATATTCTGATAGCGCATATGTCACGTCAACCGTCCACTCGGGGCTGATAAAATGGCAGAGAAGAGGGTTTAGGAGAGCTGATGGCACCCCAGTGCAACATGCTCTTTTGTTAGCAGAATTAATTGAAGTAATTAATGATCCCCAAGAGATAGCTTTGGTTAAATGCCCGGCACACACTTATGGAGACGACCATATCTCGAAAGGGAATGAAACAGCAGACGCACATGCCAAGCATGCGGCATACTTTGGTGAAATATGGAACCCCCCAGAGTCAGAGAGAGGGAGGGGGGGAATGGCAAAACAGATGATGATGAAAGAAGGGTACACCCATCTCCAGCAACACAGATAATGGAATTACAGGCAGCCGCGCCAATGACAGAAAAAGAACTATGGGTAAAAAGAGGATGTACGATGTCCCCAACTGACGCACTGTGGCGTCAAAATAACACCGGAAAGGTGGTCATGCCATTGGCACTGTTGAACACCACCGTGGCCCAGCTCCATCATCCAGCACATACAGGAAAGGAAGTAACTGCAGCACGAATTAGGGAAGATTGGTTCTGCCCCGAGTTAAATTCTCATGTAACAAATTTCATCAGCAATTGCCTCACATGCCAACAGTTTACGGCCGGTCACATGCTGCAAGTGATAAAAGGTACTATACCCCAGCCAGAGGGACCCTTCCTACACATTCATATTGACTACGTTGATATGATCAATGTATGTCAAGGACATAGGTATATGATTGTAGTGGTATGTCCATTCATACCATTTTGAGGCCGGACCCTGCTCACACGCAGATGCGTTCAGAGCAGCTACATTTTTAGTGAGAGAGGTCTTCCCCAGGTGGGGTGTGTGCGAAGTGCTGCAGTCAGATAACGGCCCACACTTGGCTAATGAAATGTTTCAGCACATCACGTCCTTGCTGGGTATTAAACATAAATTTGCATGTGCATACCACCCGCAGGCCAACGGTCTATGTGAACGCCTGAATGGCCTATTGAAAGAAGAAATCGCAAAAATTCAGCAGACAACCAAGAAGAGCTGGTTGTACTGTCTTCCGCTGGCTCTATTTGAGCTAAGGAATAGGCCAGGGTCTGACCACCACCTCACTCCCCACGAGCTGGTGACAGGACGTCAAATGCGCCTTCCTTTAACGCCTACATCAAGAGCATTCACGGACCATGAAAACACTGCAACTGTTCTTGGTGACGAAATGTATCAATATGTGTCTTCTTTGATTACTAGTGTGGCGTTTGTATCTCAACAGCTCGAGCGCACGTGGGGCGGGTCGAAGAGTTCCCAACAAGAAGACACCAACAAGGAACTGGGAAAGGAAGGACTATGCACTATTGCTAAAGGTGACCATGTGCTACTCCGCAACTTTAATAGAAAGTGGAACGGCCCACGCTTTACTGGTCCTCATTTGGTAGAAGAGGTTACCAGAGCGGTGAAATTGCAGGATAAGCGTGCCTGGAATCACCTACACGATGTAAAGATCTACAAACTCCAGACCCGCCCTAGCGTTAACGACAGGGCCATTGGAAGAATAACGACATCAACAGCATCGGCTACAGAGAAGGAGACATCGACCACAGCTGATGACAATAGTTTCACTACACATGATCACCCCCCAGATTCCCCAGAGGCAACTACTGCTATAGACATTGGACGCTTGCCCACAGCCCATCCCATGGTCACGAGATCACAAAGTAAACAACTTCTGCCCAATTGAGCCCCAGCCCCCTCCCCTCTAAGGTCACCCCCGATTGAAGGACGTTGTATAACAAACTTGGGTATTGCACACACATATAAAACACTTGTATGTTTTCTCTATTTTTTCTCTCGCACATGCAGGTACCATGTATAATTGTATTGTTAAGAAAATAAGTAACTAACAGTGTGCTCTGCCCAGGGGTAGATGCTGCCCACGGATGATAACACCCCTGAAGCCCTATCACACCAATTTGTATATCATATAAGAAGACCAAAGTACCTAAAAAGACGAAGGGTACGCGTATATTACACCGCATTTGTTTTGGCCATAGAACAATCATTTCCCCATCTTCACGAGCACTTACCTGCTCTAAGAGATAGATCACTAAGATTAGCGTGGGAACAGCTCTTCGCCTGCGCACTGAACGATTACTTGATAGGGAGAGCTTAATAACAACGACTAACAATAATAACAAGCTTATTGAGGATTTTCAGGCGGGCACCTTTAACATCGCAAGAATAAGCTGCCGGACTGCAGCAAGGTAAGAGCAAAATGCCGGTGAGACTAGCTCTTGTAATAAAAATGATAGGAATATTGGTCATCACTGGTCTGCTGGCTGCCTCTGCATGGCAGAAAAGTTATGCTATCAATATTATGGCTGCACCCAAAACTAACATGCCCCCTCCCACGGCTGCAACAGGTATGACGTCAGGTGGTACTAGCAACCCTACGGATAAGAGAAGTAGAGTTAAACGCAGCACATATACTGATAACAAAGGTATTGATAATTACATAACAGATTCAGCACACGTCTCAAACAACATGTGGTATCAGCACATGACCCAAATTGGTAAGCAGACAACAGAAGATATCTGTTATGTGTGCTCATTGATCCCATACGCCATGAGCGCTTCACGAACATTCGTCGCCACAGAAATACAGGAAAAGACGGCGCGATGTATAGTATATCTGGCACTATTTCAAACGAGAGCACGATTTGATTTCAAGGAACGGTGGTGAGAATGCAGTGGGAAACAAGAGACACATACCCATACGAAAACAATTTCCTCAAGTCATATTTGAGTTACCATAAGAGCAGCTTACACGCTGAAGCATTCAGATACATGACGAGTGGCCCTGAAAAGGGAGAAACGAAAAAGATAACATTACAATACCTACCATGTGATTGGTACGCCACTGAAGTTCCTGGTACACAAGGATGTTGGGAAAGGCCACTGATAACAATAACAGGGAAGGTATACATGAACAATGAATGGGAAATAGGTGTGGTCGGTAGCAACATGATAACAAGAGAAAATATTACCACCATAAAGGAACACAACGACAGATGTTGGACGACATGGGGCAAATACGTACCCATGCTGACATGGATGGAGAAGGATGAAGACCCAATAAGCATACTACCGCTGACCGCGCCCAAGTTATGCTACTAACACAGAGGAGATGTGGAGGTGGGATATAACACCAACTGTGGAAGCGTGTTAGAGTTAAGATGGATTTCTGAACTCTGTCCTGGTGGCGCAGAAGTTCAGAAGGCCAACCTAATTACTTGGAACAGGGTAACCTCTGGACGAGCCAGACCAATCAAGGTAGCGATCGCGGCGGTCAAGACTAGGTCTCAAGAGGGGTGAGGGTGACTGAAAGCCCGCAATGAGCACACAAAGCAAGATCACTTACAAACTACTCCAAACAGTTGTTATATTAAAAATATATACACATTTATTTCAAGGCCTTTAAAACAATGACCGTAGCGAGAAAATCACAATATAACGATAGTAAACCAACACATACCATATCAACACAATATATATACAAATACGACAGTCTCAAGCGTTAGATGCACGAAATGGGTAGTCCACCTAAAAGGGAAGGAAGACAGGCAGTGCGAAATAATGCTTAGACCCAGTTCGCCTTCAGAGGCACCTAACTAGATGGAAGTCCGAGCCCTGCGAAGAGTGGAGCCTTGTGCTCAAAAGTACCTGCACGCGCTGGTGCCAACGGGCAAAAGGAGAAGCTCTTCGAGGGGATTCAGGCAGTTCAGTTTAGTGCACAAAAGAAGAAGTACAAGTTCCGCGACTCAAGCACAGCCTCCACAGTGGGCAGAAGCAGAGCGCGAGTACGGAAAAGGGTGCTGTTTGACACAGCGGGGAAAAGCAATGGGCTCCTGCAGGAGGGCAACTAGTTCCTAGCTATGCTACTCACCGGTCCCCGATGCAAGCAGACCCAGGCTTCTCCGCGTCAGTTTCAGCAGCTGGCAGGTTCAGAAGAGCAGGGAACGCCTCGTCGTCGTGTTGAGTAAAAAGACGTCCCAATCGAAGAAACCCGCACAGTTTGTTACCACAGCAGGGCAACGGAGCGGCCGTGTGTATCTGAGCCAAATGTACACTACTCACTTCAGACCTGGGAACGCCAAGTGTACGAAGCGTGTGAGAGTGACAAGGACTCGAAATACTACACAACCTGGCGGCGGTTACAGAGCAAGACTCCCGTGTAAGCTGGTCAGTCAACTGGATGGCCCAGAGACGCTTCCGAAGGCTTACTGGCAGGAGATGGTGAAGATGCCGAGAATAGCTGTTCCCGCTATTCCAAGGGTCGAAGTACCAGTACAGGCCTTCTGGTTCGATCAAAGGTGAAAAGGGTTTCACAAGGCGACAGCAGTGCAGAGGAGAAGTCCTTCAGCGGGTCACCAGCGATTCCCCGGTCCAGCCTCTTGATTGCAGGATACTTGGCTCCTGTATTCCTTCGTTCGTGAGAACTCAGGAGATCGACATGGTAGTGGTGTTTCCAGCCCCCTCTTATCCACGGTTCCCTTCGCGCCAAAACGGAGGGGACCCAATGGGAGATCCGCTCATCAACACTCACACCATTCGTGGACCAATCACGGACCACGGTGGTCCCAGGCATTCACACCACCCTAGACTCTCTGGCACCCAGGATGTGTATTGGGACCAGACATCCCAGCCCACATCCTGGAGGCACACACAAGGTATGTAGAAGCCAGCGAAAGCATCCGTGTTTCGCGGGAAAGTACATGCCCAAATAAGGAAGGCCCCGGGTCGGCTCGACCTGGGGAAGGTGAAGGGAGCAAGACGGTCAGCGGACAGGACAAAGGAGCCTGGTGGTCTGGCCATTTTGGGAGCCAGGCCACCATTTTGGGTTAAGCGCGAGAAACGCGCTTAGAACGCCAAAAGGAGCTCAAAACACAAGAAACGATCGCTGCCACCATTCCTGTCCCTGAATCACTTGCACCGATCAGATACAATCCTAAACGAGTATCTAGGGCCTGTAGAAGGCTAGAGACCCAAGAGAGCTGTAACTTAGCTTACAGTGCCCTCTTGTGTCATGTTGCACGAAAGCCGCAACATGATAAAAGAAACTACAGGAAACAGCGTTCCCCGGTACTGACTGTCTTAAGGGCATGTCAGTTTCCCCGTAAGAAAGGAGCGAAAGCCCAGAGGAGTGCGGCAGAAGGCTGCACTTCTCTGGTAAAGTCGAGAACAAGGTGAAAAACAACAGCAAAAAGTTTAGGGGTTACCACAGGGAAGGAAAATTACCTACAATTACGAAATCTTTCCTAACACGCGCCCCTCCCAGACTATGGACAGGGGGAACTAATCCACCCCTGGATGAGTCTCTTGTTCAGGTCGGTTAAACATTCTGGACAACCCATCAGCATTGCTATGTTGGACACCTGGCCTATGCTCAATAGTGAAGTCGAAGCCTTGTAGACTTATGGACCACCTAAGCAACTTTGGATTCTCCCCCTTCATGTTCATTAGCCACTTTAAGGGCTTATGGTCAGTTTGCACAGTGAAGTGGGTCCCATAGAGGTAGGGCCTCAGCTTCCTTAGGGCCCACACAACAGAGAAACATTCTTTCTCTACCGTGGACCATCTGAGCTCTCTGTCCTTAAGCTGGCGGCTAATAAAACCAATAGGGTGTTCCTTACCCTTCTCATCTACTCGTGATAGTACAGCTCCTTTCCCAGTGTCAGAGGCGTCCGTCTGCACGATAAAAGGTCTTTGATAATCAGGGGCCCTGAGGACAGGGGCCTGGCACAATGAGTCTTTTAAGCCATCGAAGGCCTTCTCACACTCGTCGGTCCAAGTTACCTTCTTGGGTTTCTTCGGAGTTGTGAGGGCAGTCAGAGGGGCAGCTATGGTGCCATAGTCTGCCACAAAATTGCGGTAATACCCCGTGAGTCCTAAGAAGGCTCTCACTTGGGTTTGCGTAGTGGGGGTAGGCCAGTCTTGTACTGCTTGTACTTTACTGGGAAGAGGCTGTATCCTCCCTCCACCTACTTCATGTCCAAGGTAAACCACTGAGCCTTGTCCAATCTGGCATTTACTAGCCTTTATGGTCAGGTGTGCTTTCTGAAGAGCCTGGAGCACAATCCCGAGGTGTTTCACATGGTCTTCCAAGGTGGCACTGAAAACTGCTATATCGTCCAGATATGCAAGACAGAATTCGTCCAACCCATTCAACACATGATTCACAAGCCTCTGGAAAGTGGCAGGTGCATTCTTCAACCCGAACGGCATTACCCGGAATTGGTAAAGGCCGTCTGGAGTAGAAAATGCTGTCTTCTCCTTGGCATGTTCTGCTAAAGCTATTTGCCAATAGCCAGCAGTGAGGTCAAACGTGCTGAGGTACTTGGAGGCACCCAAAGTATCCACCAGCTCATCTGTTCGAGGCAAGGGGTGTGCATCTGTCTTGGTGACAGCATTCAGAGCCCTGTAATCCACGCAGAACCTCAATTCAGAAGTGCCTGCCTTTGGAACCAAAACCACAGGGCTGGACCAAGGACTACTAGAGGGTTCAATCACCCCAAGGTCTAACATCTTGTTGACCTCGGTCTTAATATAAGACCGTACTTTGTCTGACATCATGTATCCCCTACTTTTGGTAGGTACTGTCTCCTGTGTCAATGTTATGTTTGCACCAAGGTGTCAAACCAGGCGACTGTGAAAACAGGGGGGAAAACTGCCTAAGCAAACTTTTCACCTCAGCCTGCTGATCAGAAGTCAGGTGAGGGGCCACTCGGACACCCTCAAAGGAGCTATCTGAAGGACCTCTTTGGAACAGGTCGGGGAGAGGTTCAGACTCCTCTTCCTCAACATCTGAAGCCAGTAGCAGTGCTGCGATTTCGACTCTTGGGGCGAAAGCCTTCAGCCTATTCACGTGAAACACTTTTGGAGCCTGTCCAGGCCTTCCAAGGTCCACTAAATAGTTAACCTCACCCAGGGGCTCCACCACTGTGTAAGGGCCTGACCATTTGTCCTGTAAAGCTCGAGGCCTTATGGGATTCATGATCAGGACTTGCTGACCAGGTGTAAAGTTGATGAGGGAAGCCTTCTGGTCGTACCAATGTTTCACCAGCGCTTGTCCTGCCTTCAATTTATCACTAGCCAAGCCCATCAGAAGTACCATCCGTTTCCTGAGCCCTAGCACATAATCAACTACGTTGGTAGTAACAGGGGGAGTGGGCATCTCCCATCCCTCTTTGACGATGGCTAAGGGTCCCCGTACGGGATGACCGAACAGAAGTTCGAAGGGGCTGAAGCCAACACCCTCCTGTGGTACCTCTCGGTAGGCAAACAGTAAGCTTGGTAAAAGAAGATCCCATTTTATTCTCTGAGGTTCCTCCAGAGCCCCAATCATGCTCTTTAACGTTCTGTTGAAATGTTCCACCAGACCATTGGTCTGGGGGTGGTATGCAGAAGAGAACTTGTAGGTGACCCCACATTCTTTCCACATAGCCTGCATATACTTTGACATAAAGTTGCTGCCACGATCCGACACAACTTCTTTAGGGAAGCCAACCCTAGTAAATATGCCAAGTAAAGCTTTTGCAACTGACTTGGCAGTTACAGTTTTCAATGGGATGGCCTCAGGATACCTGGTTGCATGGTCGACCAGCACCAGGATAAACCTATTGCCCGAGGATGTTTGCAGGTCAAGGGGACCAACAATGTCGATCCCTACCCTTTCAAATGGTACCCCCACAACTGGGAGCGGTACCAACGGAGCTTGGATTGTCGCGCCAACCTTACCAGACAACTGGCAGGAGGCACAACTCCTGCAGTGACTTTCTACTTGCACCCCCATCTTGGGCCAGTAGAAGTGCATGGATAACCTTTGCTTGGTCCTCTTCATACCAAGGTGACCAGCAAGGGGAACTTCATGCGCCAACTGCAGGAGGAAGGGCCTAACAGCAAGGGGAACCACCAACCTCCTATGGTCTCCTTCTGTAGACTCTGTGGGCTCACTATACAGGAGTCCACCTTCCCAATAAATCCTATGCGTCCCAGGAGGTTCACCCTCAAGCTGGGAGCAGGCCTGTCTCCTTAGGCCTTCCAGAGATGGGCACTCACGTTGGCCTTTACTGAATTCGTCCCTATCAGGACCTCCTTCAACTAACAAGTCTTTTAGTTCAGGATGATCGTTGGGGTCAAATACTTCAGGCATCGCCACCTCCTCGTCAGGCCCGGGCGATTGACCAACTTCCTCCATCGCAGTGGTAGGCGAGCTCGGGGGAATATTCTCTTTCCCTCGTCTTGACTTGTCGACTCCTTTCGCCTTGGGTTTCCCCTTCGGCTGGGGCAGCGTATTGGTCTTGGCCAATGCTGCCCGTGCTTGAGACCGTGTGTAGGGTCTTTCGGCGGTGTCTCCTACGAGCCCTAAAGCTCTGAGATCATTACCTAACAAGACCTTTCCCGGGACGTTTCTCTGAATGCTCACTGGAATCCTGACTGCTGTACCATTTAAAGTAAGATTTACAGGTATTACTGGGAACATACGGAGTGGGCCGTCAGCCAACTTAGTGGGCATCAGAGTAGCTCTGGCAACTTCCTCTGAGTCTACCAAGGTAGAATCCACTACAGTGCGACTGCACCCACTATCCCTAAGAGCTGGAGTATCTACCCCATTGATCAGCACACTGTCTTTAAAGTAGTGCTTGGTATTATCCGGAATCCTAGCATAAGCCTCTGCGACTTTAGGCTCCCAGGAACCCAGGGACACTAAAACTACCTCAGCCTCTATCCCGCTGGGAAATGAGTCTGAGGAGAAGGATGCTCCTGTAATCTCTTCTTCCTCGTAGGAGGAGAAGGCCAGATTAGCGGAGTGGACCCCCAAAGGTCTAACCTTACACCGGGGATCCCCCTTCACGTGGTCAGTTGCTCCACAAGCAAAACAAGATCCATTGGGTCTGTTTACATAGGGAGGCTTATTGTAACCAGAGTTTTGTCTCGGAGGCTGACCTCCACTACCCTGTGAGTTCTCTTGTGTCTTACCCTTATTTTTCTTTTTGTGGCCCTTATGAGAAGAAGATTTATCAGATTCTCCACCCTCCATATCTTTGGACTTTTTCCCTTCCTCCTGCTTACCAGGATGAGTTTTGTCCTTATGGGACACTCGATGTGACACCCATAAGTCGGCTGCAATGGCCAGCTTCTTAGGATCTATCTCCTTAGAATCGGCCAAATGCTGCTTAAGCTCCGGGGAAGAAGATGCAAAAATGTGTTCCAGCATGACAAGATTTATCATGCCTTCGAAAGTAGAAACCTTATAACCTTCGACCCAGCCAGTTAAGTTTTTCAAGGATTCAGTGACATAAGATACCCAAGTACCACCTTCCTTTTTCTTATACTCTCTGAAACGTTTCAAATATTGGGCCGGATTCTTCCCAAACTTTAAAATGAGAGTTTGCTTTAACATTGCGAAATCAGCTCGCTCAGCCTTCGACATTTCCATAATGGCACTACAGCCAGAATGGGGCAGTCTGCTGAGTAACCAGGCAATCTTATCAGCATTGTCAACTTGTTGAACTTCGCATGCATACTCAAACGCATTCAGCCAGTCCATAATGTCATTCCTTTCCTCATATACACTGAGCAGATCTTTCGGAAACCGTGGATGAGAGGAGGCCCCAGACCCATGTCCAGGACCCTTGGACCCATTTGCAAACTGAAGCTTGGCCAGTTCCAACTGGTGATCCCTGTCTTTTTGTTTTTCTGCCTGTTCGATTTTTAGTTTGGCTATGCTGAATTCAAGCTCCTGCTGCCTAAACCGCAGCTCTTGCTTCTTGAATTGAAGCATAGCCTCCCCATCAGCACTGGCAGAGGAAACATTAGACATCTCGTCCTCCCTGTCCTCGTGGTCGCGATGGATCAGTGCAGCGGCAGAACCGTCGGTTCTACCAGTGAGAGCAGCCCCACCTCCTTCCGCACTGTCCTCAGAAGTTATAGCGTCAAGCTGCGCTTCTTGCCACGCCACGATTCTTTGGATCATTTCCAATTTCGTGCCTTGAGAGGAAACACCTCTCTCCGCACACATCTTTTTCAATGTTTCTGATTTGGAAGCATTTAAAGTTAACAAGGTATTTGTTTCCATACTGTTAGATAGGACTATGGCCTTTTTAAAGTTATACTATAACAATTCACTACGTGTCCTGGTTGGAATAACCTGAAATGCCCTAGTTCGTGCGCAACACTGGATACCTTCAGTCGTATCCCACCGCTGTACACCAATTTGTTAAGACGGATTTCTGAACTCTGTCCTGGTGGCGCAGAAGTTCAGAAGGCCAACCTAATTACTTGGAACAGGGTAACCTCTGGACGAGCCAGGCAAATCAAGGTAGCGATCGCGGCGGTCAAGACTAGGTCTCAAGAGGGGTGAGGGTGACTGAAAGCCCGCAATGAGCACACAAAGCAAGATCACTTACAAACTACTCCAAACAGTTGTTATATTAAAAATATATACACATTTATTTCAAGGCCTTTAAAACAATGACCGTAGCGAGAAAATCACAATATAACGATAGTAAACCAACACATACCATATCAACACAATATATATACAAATACGACAGTCTCAAGCGTTAGATGCACGAAATGGGTAGTCCACCTAAAAGGGAGGAAGACAGGCAGTGCGAAATAATGCTTAGACCCAGTTCGCCTTCAGAGGCACCAAACTAGATGGAAGTCCGAGCCCTGCGAAGAGTGGAGCCTTGTGCTCAAAAGTACCTGCATGCGCTGGTGCCAACGGGCAAAAGGAGAAGCTCTTCGAGGGGATTCAGGCAGTTCAGTTTAGTGCACAAAAGAAGAAGTACAAGTTCTGCGACTCAAGCACAGCCTCCACAGTGGGCAGAAGCAGAGCGCGAGTACGGAAAAGGGTGCTGTTTGACACAGCGGGGAAAAGCAATAGGCTCCTGCAGGAGGGCGACCAGTTCCTAGCTATGCTACTCACCGGTCCCCGATGCAAGCAGACCCAGGCTTCTCCGCGTCAGTTTCAGCAGCTGGCAGGTTCAGAAGAGCAGGGAACGCCTCATCGTCGTGTTGAGTAAAAAGACATCCCAATCGAAGAAACCCGCACAGTTTGTTACCACAGCAGGGCAACGGAGCGGCCGTGTGTATCTGAGCCAAATGTACACTACTCACTTCAGACCTGGGAACGCCAAGTGTACGAAGCGTGTGAGAGTGACAAGGACTCGAAATACTACACAACCTGGCGGCGGTTACAGAGCAAGACTCCTGTGTAAGCTGGTCAGTCAACTGGATGGCCCAGAGACACTTCCGAAGGCTTACTGGCAGGAGATTGTGAAGATGCCGAGAATAGCTGTTCCCGCTATTCCAAGGGTCGAAGTACCAGTACAGGCCTTCTGGTTCGATCAAAGGTGAAAAGGGTTTCACAAGGCGACAGCAGTGCAGAGGAGAAGTCCTTCAGCGGGTCACCAGCGATTCCTCGGTCCAGCCTCTTGGTTGCAGGATACTTGGCTCCTGTATTCCTTTGTTCGTGAGAACTCAGGAGATCGACATGGTAGTGGTGTTTCCAGCCCCCTCTTATCCACGGTTCCCTTCGCGCCAAAACGGAAGGGACCCAATGGGAGATCCGCTCATCAACACTCACACCATTCGTGGACCAATCACGGACCACGGTGGTCCCAGGCATTCACACCACCCTAGACTCTCTGGCACCCAGGATGTGTATTGGGACCAGACATCCCAGCCCACATCCTGGAGGCACACACAAGGTATGTAGAAGCCTGTGAAAGCATCCGTGTTTCGCGGGAAAGTACATGCCCAAATAAGGAAGGCCCCGGGTCCGCTCGACCTGGGGAAGGTGAAGGGAGCAAGACGGTCAGCGGACAGGACAAAGGAGCCTCGTGGTCTGGCCATTTTGGGAGCCAGGCCACCATTTTGGGTTAAGCGCGAGAAACGCGCTTAGAACGCCAAAAGGAGCTCAAAACACAAGAAAAGATCGCTGCCACCATTCCTGTTCCTGAATCACTTGCACCGATCAGATACAATCCTAAACGAGTATCTAGGGCCTGTAGAAGGCTAGAGACCCAAGAGAGCTGTAACTTAGCTTACAGTGCCCTCTTGTGTCATGTTGCACGAAAGCCGCAACATGATAAAAGAAACTACGGGAAACAGCGTTCCCCGGTACTGACTGTCTTAAGGGCATGTCAGTTTCCCCGTAAGAAAGGAGCGAAAGCCCAGAGGAGTGCGGCAGAAGGCTGCACTTCTCTGGTAAAGTCGAGAACAAGGTGAAAAACAACAGCAAAAAGTTTAGGGGTTGCCACATGGAAGGAAAATTACCTACAATTACGAAATCTTTCCTAACAGTTAGAACTACCAGAGGGGGTTGCTGGAACAGCAGTGATAATGGATCACTATTGGGCCTGCGGAGATAAGGCATTTCACACCTTGCCTCCGTTGTGGAATGGTATATGCACAATGGTACACATCAACGTACCATCACTAGTGGTGCCCCAAAAACATGTGAACATGGCCAATTTCCCCAAAATGAATGAAGGAAACAAGAGGAAGAGGAGATCCGTACAATCACAGGAGGGAGAGAACAACAACAACAATAACGTCCTAACAAGGATAAAGAGACAAGGAGAACCCCTGACAGGAAACTAACTACCTGTGGGGAAGGTCAGAAACAGCACTCACTTCTATTCCACCAGAACATATATTATTCAGCAGGGCTGCAATGTTCTTCTCGTCCATAATACACCCAGGACTACAAGCTTATGCAAACGCTAAATGGCTCTAGATCACCCGATGGGAACTAATGATGACAATTAATTCAACAGTAAACGGATTCAATGCCATAAAAGAGGAACTGCGAGCGGTAAGAGTGGTAGCACTACAGAACAGATATGTATTGGATCTTCTCACAGCAATGGAAGGAGGAGTTTGTGCAAAAATAGGACAATCATGCTGCACATTTATTCCTGGTAACGATGCAGATAATGGTACACTTACTGAAGCAGTATCACAACTGGCCCAGATGCACTCCAAGATGATGGAAGAAAGTAAAGGAGTAAAGAAGGATAATAGCTGGTTTTCATTATTATGGTCATGGATGCCATCATGGCTGTCAGACGGGCTGAAGGTAATAGTTGGATGCATAATACTGGCTGCAGCTGTATTGATTGTAATAAGGTTCTGGAAGGCCAGGAAGGCACTCACTACAGACGAAATGAACGAAATGGTTGGCATGCACCCCCTGATGCCAACTGATGATGACCAGCACACCGACGTGATAATAAAGGAAAGAGAGAGACTGCGCAAACAGATGATCACCAATCACTTAGACCCACCATCTGTAAAGCTTGAGAACCCAAGAAACCCGAGGAGCTATATTGGAAGATGGGTATACTGCAAAACCGGGAGGGAGCTGTGTCTATATGTACTGGTCATTTGAAGACCATGTCAACCACTATGGACACCTGGGAGGAGTAACTAAAATATGGAGAGTAAGAGGAGATAAAGAAAAGGATATGTTTGTGGTCGACAAGTCGACCAGAGGGGGGACTGAAGTGGGAGAATGGGAGAAAAAGCTCCCCCCAATCTCCTCGCGACCATGGCCTAGAGGATCGTGGCCCAGACACCCACCACGAGATGAATTTGTCTATCTACCAGACGACCAAATACCCTGGTTGAAGAACATAAGGATATGCCCACCAGCCTGTCCGACTCAAGCCGACACCTGCGGCATGGATGAACTCGACTAAGACCTTAACAACAAGCGCCCACATCGTTAGAGATGCCATAACGACCTAGCCAACTGCCAAGAACACATGTGCCACCATGCACACTGGTCACTCACGCACCAACCTACACGAAGAATATATTCAGTGCTATGACGTAGGTGACGGATACACTCACTGACGCGCATCGTTATTATTTTTCACATAGGTTTTTTAGTAATGCAGAACCGCAAGACGCATAAAGCACTCGCGTATACGCTTGCTGACGCTTCTCCCACCCCTCGCATCGTGATGAGAATATAAAGAAGACGTAATACTGCTTATGAAGCCATGTCAAACCGCACACAGGTGCCGTGCATTACACATCCCCACCCGTGAACCAGGCCCAAGTAGGCCGCAAGCAAGAACCGCCATGAACACTGTATGAGCGAGAGTACAAGTGCTGATCACGCAGAACGAGCCCAGCGAGAGCTCACAGCCAAAGGGGGCGATGTTGCAACTTGTATGCTACCAGCCGGCGCCAAGGTCACACCTATAAGCAAAGCCAAGCACACAGAAGCAAAATACAACTTTAAATGTGCAAAATTCCGCCCCAGCTACGGTGTCTCCACACGTGACCAAGCCGACCTGACAAAGTGCCAGACCCACAAGGAAGAAGTCACCTGGATCCCACGTCTGGGACACAGGTTGCAACAGTGAAATGACTAGATGGACACCTACAGCAAAGGGAATGGCCTGCTCTCAGGCCTATGAGCAAACCCGCACATTGTCTGCACAAACACATAGTTACACATTGTTGCTAGTGACAGGTACACCGCGAGCTGGGAACAACGATGGTCCCAGACTGGGGGGCTCGCGGGAGGACCAATCAGAACATGGGGGCACTCATCATTGACGCCAATAACATTAGCCAATCATTAGGGGTCTTCGTGTAACAAATTTCAACTATCTAATAGAAGGGACAACCCAAGTATACCACCTGACTCATCCTCAACCACTAATATTGCTCTCTATATGAATACTATACGACCACTCGGGCAACCAATCCGGAGTGGCAATAGGTTTTTCGCTGACTTTCCCAGGTGACGCAAGTAGCGCGTCATACTGCGGCAAAAAGTGCCTGCGAGCCCCACGAATTTTGAGAGTCTGGACGGACACGTACGATCCTAGACCCATCCCAGCCATTGTTTTAATAAACAGCAGAACCGCCTTGCTTCTTGTGTGTGTCTCATACTCATTTTTGGGGAACACGGGAGGAGTTGGGGCCTCCCAGCCCGGAGGTCCGCGGACGGCTCAGCTGACCCCGGGATAACCACCCCGACATGGCATCCGCAGACCTCTTTTTCATTGTACACGGAAGACTGGTCCCCATCGTGAAGTGCCATAGCTGAGAGGTGTGGACAGAAGGCCCCCAAAGTCTCGGAATGCCTGGGCTCCTACTTGGCTCACCAAATGTGGGGATGGGCCTTTAATCACCTTAACCCAAAACAGCCCAACCACTTCAGAAGCAAGAACACGGTTGTACATAAAGCAAGTTTATTGTACTAAGCTCTGGGGAGCGGTTAGATGGTGAAGGACCAAACTAACCCACGTTTCAACAATACAACATCAGTTGGCATCTTATATACTTTATGCTACAATCCATCCCCCAAATATGAATGGACAAACACTCTTCAAAGTAAACCAATCTTTTACCAATTCTTCCATTTTCATTGGCCAGTCTTATCTTGATTATTATCTTCAGATAATATATTCAAAACACAACTCTTGTTGGGATTCGTCCATAGTAGGCAATGATGTCAGTACATGGTTAAACCTTGGTATTGAAAATATAATTCATTGCTAGCAATAACTGGCCTAAAGCACATGGCCCACTCACATATTTTAGCAAATAGAGGAAGGTCTGACAAACAACAGGATCTTCTTTGAACTACTGATTGCGATCTCAATTCCCCAGACTCCTGGTGCCTCTAAAATACATACTAATTTATGCGACCACATACAGCCTTTGATGACCTGTAAAAACATTAAACCACTGGATAGCCTGGCCTCGGGCCTCATGTTTATTATCACCAAACAAATGACTAACCTCTTTCAATACAAAGAGTTACATAAGATCTTTTCCCTTGGGGACTGTAAACCTTGTCCTGTTCGTATTCTTACCTTCTTAATAGAAAGCTCATTCTTCTTTCCATCAAGAATGCTACTTAAAATTCTTGTGCAGCAGCTAACCACAGAGCGAAGTACCCCATTATGTGGGTTGTGTTTGTGTTGCATTTGCAGTATTAACATTGTATTTTTCTACCTGCGTGAAGATCTAATATGTACAACTGCTCATTGATGCCCACAAATGCTGCACGTCGGATGCAAGCTCTATCAAAGTCTTTACTCCCCCGAAGTGAAACCACAACAAAGCTCGTCACTTAGGAGCAACGCTCCTTCAAACTCTGCTAACGTCCTGCCCCGTTGCCAATAGAAATGCCCCTCTCCAGAGCCAAACGTGCTCCCATCTGATCGATACACGGCAACACCCTCTCAAAGACAGACGTCTGTTTCTATTCTCGTGCACTACAAGTCCAGAGCCCTGCATTGACATGGCCACAAAAAACTATGCAGACAAGCCGCTGGCTTGCCTTCCCCTTCATGCACCTCGCACCGTCTTTGTCCTCACAAATCTGCTACAATGTACGACGTCAGTCAGCCCTTGCAGTGTATGTACAAATCCCAAACATACTAAGCCAGTGCATCTCAGGAACACTCTTTGTACATGCCACATGAGCACTACGCTACAGGCCCACACAATACGAACACTGTGATATACTCTACTTGTGTCTCCATGAGCAATGCTGTCACATATAGAAGTGCCTGCCCTGTTCCCATGAACACTGCTGCAAATGTTAGTGCCTACCCTGTGATCACTAATACCAATGCGTCAGCCCCTTCATGTGCTGCCCATGGCCATGAAAGAATAGCTCACTGCCTGTCAACCCAAAACACGGCTGTGAATCTACATTACAGTCTAAATGCCCCCCACAGCCACAACGTAAATGACAAAGTCTACAGGGCTCGCACTCAACTTCGCCCTTATTAATTCTCACTCCCTACCAGCCCACGCACTTGACATTCATGACCTCCTCACTACCGATAATTTTGACACCCTTGTCATCACTGAAATTTGGCTGCATGCAGCCTCTGGCCCAGCCCCATCATTAGCGATCCCAACAGGATACACCATTCTCAGGAAGGATAGACTTGATGCCAGAGGCGGAGGAGTAGCCCACATAGCCAAAGAAGCACTCTGTACAAGGCCATTTGAAACCTCTATCAACAAATGCAACATTCTATCAGTGAAGCAATCTACTTCCCCTACCAGCACAATCACAGCCCATGCTATCTACCGCCACCCAGGTCCCATCCTCACCTTCGAAGACGACCTTCTCCGAACAATTAGACATAATATTAAACCTACCTCTAAAGTGATCATTCTTGGTGTCCTGTACTTGGACCTTCACGACCCTACTAACCTTCATTCAGCTCCCAGGCTAACTTCCTGAGAGCCTTGGGCCTTAGCCATCAGCTCCCCGACCCATTCCAAAGGTTGCATTCTGGATTGGATTGCAGACTTGAACTGCTGCATCACTATCAGATCCGATTCCCCCTGCCCAGGGACTGACCACAACATTATTGCCTTCTCCATCTCACCTGGCCACTAGGTAAAACTCACAACTATGCCGTTACTACCATCCCTGGCACAGAGTTCTCACAAATTAACCAAGGACTGTATCCTTCCCCACCTCGTAGCCCTGAAACATGAACAACTCAGATCAAAAGATCCAAATACATTAGCTGACCTTTTCGCCACAACCTTAAATGCTGCAGTATACTCTGTAGCCCCTCAAGTGCCCTAAAAAGCAAAACCTACATGGCACATGAACTCCTGGTTCCCCCCTGACCATTTGGAACTGAAAGCTAAAAAACATCTTGCAGAAACACACTGGAAGAAAACACCCTCTGACACCCTAAGATCGGCCTTCATGAGGTTCTCTAAATACTACAAACAAGCTATCACTCGTGCCAAAGCCTCCTCCTTCAATGGCAGAATAACTCACGCCAAATCCAACACTAGAGAACTATTCAACATCCTCCGGGAATTGGAATCCCCTACCACACCTCCTTCCACCCTCCTTAAAGATAAAGCATGTTGTACTAATATACAGAATGCCATGTTTCTGAAAATTGATACTCTACACAAATAAATACTCTCCAAATGAGTAACCTTGAAATCCACCAGTCCACTATCCACTGACATCTCCCCTCCCAGGCCAAACAGCAGGGACCTCCCACTGTTCCACTTCCATGAAATCACAGAACTTGAAACCTTAAACATCCTGAAGAGCCTAAAACCCTTGAGATGCAGAGGCAATGTCTCCCCTGCCTCTCTTTTCAAAGAATGTTCCAAAGCACTGACACCCTTCATCACAACCTTCATAAATGCCTCCTTCGCGGCAGGCACAGTACCATGCAGCCTCAACGAAGCATGGGTTCTCCCGTTACTAAAACAACCGTGCCTCAACCCGACCCTGCCCAATAACTACTAGCCAATCACCACCGTTCCCTTCCTGCTAAAAATTCTGGAGAGAGCAACCCATGTCCAAATTCAGCAACATCTGGAAGTAAACCACATACTAGGAGTTCGACAGTCGGGCTTCCATCCAAGCCATGGCACAGAGTCAGATCTCCCAGACTTTAAAAACCAAACTGACAAGATCAGAGATGAAGGGAAACCTGCCCTGCTTCTCCTTCTAGATCAGTCCGCAGATGATCACATTCTCTGCCATCACCTTACGCCTTTAGCTTATTTATCACCAGAAGCAATGACTTGGATTGCCTCCTTCCTTGAAGATAGAGCAATGAGAGTGTTCGCTGAAAACGCCAGCACTCTGCCGATGCCAATTAAATGTGGAGTAGCTCAAGGTTTCTGCGTCTCACCTACCCTCTATAATATATTTACCAAGCCCCTCTTCGACCGCCTGGATTCCCACAGCATAGCCAACACAAACTATGCCGATGATAGAAAAATTCTCCTGCCCCTCGCTGGAGACCACTCCAACGATGCGGACACACTGTGTACTACAGATGCAGCTGTTCAAGCCTGGATGGCAACACATGGTCTGTGTCTTAACAACGAAAAGACTGAGATCCTCCTTGTAGGACCTGCAATGGTGCTAAAAAACGTGATCCCAACTACGCAGCCATTAACGTTGTTGGCACCCAGATCCTAGTTTCCCCTGCAGTGAAAACACTCGCCAAGTCAATGCTATCTCCTCAGTGGCATCATACACAACTAGACTGATAAATGCAACCAGACCCTTGCTCTCCACAGACGGCTGCCTAACTATCGCAGGCGCAGTGGTTGACGCCAAACTAAACTACTGCAATGTACTATTTGCAGGCACCTCAGCCCTGAACATAAAGAAATTACAGACCATCCAAAATAATTCTCTTTGGGCGGCCCTGAACATTCCTAAAATGGATCACATCTCAGCTGCTAGAAAAGCTGTGCACTGGCACACTGACCGTGAACGATTCATGTTCAAAACAGTCTCCATCACACACAGATGCATTTCTAGGGCTGCCCCGCCATACTTGTCCCAGAAAATCCCTATGTTGCACTCATCAAGGCCCACAAGGACACCTTACTCCCACTGAATGGCCCAGCCTAAAATCAAACGTATGAAAGCAGGAGGAGGAAGCGTTCACTCAAAACCTGGCTCTTCTCATAATCTGTGAATTGCTTCTTGCTTGTCTTAATCTGTGAATTGTTTCTAGCATGTAACTGTCAATTGCCATTTGCCATCCATACACATGTAACTGGTATCTGTAACAGTGCCCCGATGCCCTTGGGTTTTGTGCGCTCTATAAATGAAAAATAAGTAAATACATTCTAAACAATTGTGACACTAAATGTAACATATACTATCTCTAATTGACTCCACTCGATACATATAGATTTGCAACTTTGCCCCAGTTCGCTGCCATCCCCCCCGTCATCAATATGGTGTGCGCAACATGAATCCCTCGTAATAATGGGGACCCTCCCTGACCAACCCGACATGGGTCTGCTTTCTATGTATTGCTGCAAGATCTCTATTGTAATTTTAAATGCACGCTCAAACTCCCTGTCAATTAGTCTGGCTGGGTATGCCTTTTGCAGAAAGGATGTGTGGAGGGCAGTGAGGAGCAAATTGGCAACCGGCTGTAGATGACCAAGCTATTTATGTGGCCCAAATGGAAACTGGTCCCATGCAGGTACGAATCTTATGAGGCCTACGATCACTCTGATTCTGGAATCTATCTTATTGGTCCCTTTTCAGGAATTTCTGACAAGCACCTAGTCCACCACCATGTTGAAGGCTTGAATAAAGTGAGCTGACATTGAACACTGCCAGGAGTGCATTAGGTGGTACACACCCTAGTGCTCGATTCTTCCTGATGGAACGGGTTGTGTCCTGCAGAAAGAATACACTAACACAGGAAGCTTCATGTCTTCAAACTGACAGTGCAAAGTGTGTTTTATAAACGATTATTAAGGGTTAATACCAGTGTGGTCAATCCGCATTGTGCCTTCAGAAAGAGCAGCCAGGGTTTACAAATGTTCATTTTTGGTGCAGATGTTTTCAGAAATGAATAAACTATAACACATGCTTCCTTGAATCCTGATTTCTGAGAAATGTTCATCACAGAAATATTTTTTTTAAATCAAATTCACTAGACACCCTTTTGTAGAATATACTGGACTGTCTTAACAATGTAAATGCAAGCACTCTTTTTTAAACATTAGCACGCTAGCGGGGGAGCCAGCCAATCAGGTGGCTACGACCGCCGGTGAAAGCCTGCGTGCCATGCAGCCTGAAGGTCGGTTGCCCCTGCCGCCATCTTCCCCCCACCCGCCCTCCGTTATTAAAAAAAATATTTGCCCTTTTCCCACCCCCACTTACCTGTTTGTTGTGGCGGCGCAGGCTGCTGCCGCAGCTGCTTCCCCACTTCTCCAGCCACCATAGAAAGGGAACAGGAGCTCCGAAGAGCCCCGCCTTCCTCTCCATGTTGGCCATCTTGGAAAAGGATTTAATTTATTTAATGTTGCGCGTCCCGTTCAATGAATGAAATACTTTTCTTTTTGTCACCCTCGTGTTACTGCTTTGGCAACCGGGGATGCTAATGGCGTTAAGCACCCGTTCCAGGGGCTGGAACGGGTGTTACAGTCCCAGGTCCCTCGTTAAACTTGGGCTGCGCCGTTAACACTGATTCCAGCACCTGGAACGGGTGCTTAATCCCACATTGTAACATTTATAACAACTCTGACTCCAAGATAACCATTCTTTAGTGTAACAACTGTCAGATAAGACGAGCACAGCACTGCATTCATTATCTGTTGTTAGCCATGGATTTAAAACTCCCAGAGCTGTTTCTCTCCCCTCATTTTATCTTTTTACCATCAATAAAGAAAATCATTGCGACTTCAAAAGTTATCACAGCATAATATTTTCAATTAGTCCATGAAAAGGTTTCAAAACCAAAATCTTTGTAATTTTCATTTCAAGTGGACTAACACAGAGACAAACGTTATTTGCACAAGTTTTACTGGAATACAAACAGAACAATTTTTCAAAGACTCCAGCGGAAATATAAACTGACCAACAAAAACTTACCAGGTCTAACCTCTTTAAGAATATACAAAATCTATTGGTCATGTTTAGGGCTCACATTTTATTTAACTGATTTTCTGTGTTTCTTTTTAAAAAAACAGAAATGTGGAAATGTATGTGTCTTGATTAGCTCTTCAGGTTGTCAATAATGCGTTGCAGGCCAATGGCTGTGCAAAGTAACTCAAGAGAGATTCTTACAAAATTATTTATTTCTCGTTGATATTTTTTAAAGGGCTACAAAGAAGTTTACCACATCAGCAGAAGTAGCAACTGTTTATTTTAAGGTGAAAAGGGATCTTGACTTGATGTGCAAGAAGCCAACTCTATGAGGTTCCGATTACAGACATCAACGCACTGCATTTTTAATTTGAACTGATGCAGAAAAGCGCTAGCTGCAAATTATTCTTTTACATAGCAAATATAAATGTGGATAAATACAGATAAAATGACAAAAAAATTAAAATGGATAAGTACAGACTGAAATGTTGGAAAAAGAAATACCATAAAACCGGCAACCTTAGTCATGATATATATATATCGATATACAGGCCGATTCATGGAATTAATGTGCGCCGAAAATGGCAGCGCAAGCGTGAAAATCGCACCGCAAGTGTGAAAATCGCACCGCAAGCGTGCCAAAGCCGCGCACATCGATTCATGGAAGTCAGTGCGCGTGTAAATCCTGGGATGTGCGCTAAAATCTTGGGTGGCGCATGCGGGCGCACACGTCAAACGGCGTGCTCTACGCGCACAACGAAAGCGCACATAGAGCAGCGCACACAGCAAAAGTGGGCGGAACACAGGGCGTAACACGCGGAATGGGGAACAAAGCGTGAAAATGTGGGCGTTACGGGGGAAGTACAGGAGGTAAATGCTTGCAACGCCCACATGGGCGCCTACAACACGTATTCATGGAATCGAACAGGGGAAACGCGTGTGCCAAAAAAGATGCGCTAATCCGGAAACACGTACGCCAGCAGGAAGCAGGCGTAGGTGGCCCCGCGCAGCATAAAAGTGTGCGCAAACAACAAACAAGCTCAGATGCTATGATGAATATACCGTACCTCGCAGCAATGGTGGTGGGACACCGCAGGAGGAGGAGGATAGCCAGGCCCTGAATTTTTACACCCAGGACCAGCCTTTTTGGGATGCCTGATGACCAGGTGTATGGGAGGTACAGGTTTCCACCACACATAATACTCGACCTTGTGAGTGAGTGGGAGGATGACCTCACATCACCCACCCTGTGCTCCCAAGCACTGAGCCCCTTGGAAAAGGTGCTCAATGTACTGCACTTATTGGCCACTGGTTCATTTCAGCGGACAAGTGCCATAGTGGGGGGGGGGGGTCAGAGGCCACGCAGTCACGCTACCTACACCAGGTGTTGGCCATCATGACTGCACGCACCTCAGTCCGCAGGCACATATGCATGCCCAGAACACCTGCAGAAAGGCAGGCTGCCGTCCAGGACTTTTACGGGGAGGCACACTTCCCCAAAGTGCTAGGTGCCATTGATTGCACCCATGTGGCTCTACGTCCTCCCAGGGCAACTGAGCACATCTATAGAAACCGCAAGCACTGGCATTCCATCAACGTGCAGGTAGTATGTGATGCCAAGGGAATCATCACCTCAGTATATGCCAACTATCCAGGGTCCACCCATGATAGTTTCATTTTCAGAATGTCACCCCTAAGCCGGGACCTAGAAGCTGGGCGGCATGGCGATACAAGGCTGCTTGGTGATTATAAATGCCTCTGCACATGCATGCATGTCAGATACTGAATAATGTGACAACTCCACTAATGATACCCATCATCACCTCCACAGGGGACAGTGCCTACCCTCTGAGCACCCACATGATGACGCCAATTCGGAACCTCAACACACCACCTGAGGTAAGATACAACACAGCCCATATTGCATCCCGGTGCATAGTGGCATGCACATTCGGAGTGCTCAAGTCTCGCTTTTGCTCCCTTGATCGCTCTGGTGGGCAGCTGCTCTACGCGCCCCCAGTAGTGTGCAGGATCATAGTGGCAGCATGTGTCCTGCACAACGTTGCAACCCGCCAGGGCCTGCGGGTGGACATGGTGGTGCCCCCACATCCCCAACCACATGCACGGCTGCTGCGCATGGGAGGTGAAAGGGCACGTGGTGAGGCAGCCCGTACACAGCTGGTGGCTAATTACTTCACCTAAAATCCTACCTCTGTGGAGTGCACACAGCCCTGGCACATACCAGCTGACAATCAATGATGATGACATAAGGGACAGTCAACTGTCACAAACATACCAGCCTGAGATTGGTCACCTGGAAGTGTTACATTTTGTGCATCCCTACCTACTTAAAGACAACCAATGCTGTGTGACAAAACGACACACATTCATGCTGCATGAATGACTACCCCCTTGAAAAATACAACATGAAAATAGTGCCATGTCACCCAACCCCTCCCCATCTCAGCTACCCAACACACCATGGCATGCCATGCAATGTGAAAGCAACAAAATGAATGCACAACACATGACATAAGTGTCACAAAGTGCACTGTCCCAAATGTAGACAGGCCACAGACAATATGCTCCCAGTAATCAATAAGAAACAGCACACATGAACCAATACTTACCAGCAACACAGAACAGCAACACAGCATGAAACAGTGTCAAAATATGACAGTACAAAATCAAAGTAATGCAAGTCTCACAACCTGACTAAGGCAGCACATCGACCCCTTCCAACTGCAGAGTGTTGCTGTCAGGCAAATGTGTCAGTATACTGCATACAACATGAACTGCATCTGCAAAGGAGACGGCCTTGTGAAGACATGAAGAAGGTACATTGAATAAGGAGAAAACATGGATGCACAAGCACATATCAATACACCATGCAGTGTTCAATCCAACGACAATCCCCACTAGGGATGTACACACAGTTTTGACTACAGACTGCCCACACAGCTCATGGGAGCCCAATGTCACTGTGTAAGTTACTGTCACTTGGTCACACCCTTTGCAAGCCCATGGAAAGGGGAAGCAGGAGGGGTGTGTGTGTGTGTCAGGAACCCAAACATCTAACCCAAAGACAGGACAAGCCTGCATGTGCCCAGCTGAAATACACAGTGGATGCCCACAGGAGCCACACAAGGCAACACACTGTAAAAAAAAGAAAAAATACTAAAATCAAAAATGGCCATGTGTGGAATGGGGGGGGGGGTGGCCACCCAGGAGGTTCAAGGACAGGGTGCACCCCAACACCCACCTGCGTGGATGTTGAGAAAAAAAATACCTCCATGGGCTCATGGCCTGCACGGCTACGCTACTGTGGGAGAACTGCTGTCTTCTCTCTTCAACCTCTGCTGCTACATCAGGAGGTGGCCGTGCTATGGAGGGCAGCCCACGCAAAGCCCTGGTGTGGTCCTCCATGGCAGCAAGCATGCGGGCGTGGAAGGTTTCGTTCTGGAGGATGAAGGTGCGGAGATCCCCATGCAGCACCTCACGGGTAGCCCGCATTTCTACTTGCATGGCCTCGCGTGATGCCTGGATCTCCGCACGGATTGCCTGGAGCTCTGCTGAGAGTGAACGTGTGAGCTGCTCCAGCTGCTGTTCTGACCTAAAATTTCGGGAAGCCTCAAGTTCACCCAGAGTCTCCCTGAGGAAATGGTGTTCTAACCTCAGGGCTTCCCTGTGGCCCTGTGACTCTACAGATATGGCTTCGCGCAGAGTCTCCAGTGCCGCCCATTGGTCCCTGTTGGACACCAACATGTCCTCCCTGTGTGATTGGCAAATGGAGTCTGTTGCCTGATGTTGGAGCTCCATCTGCCTTTCAGGGGGGAGAATGGAAGTGGCCACCCTATCCATTGCCTGAGCCATCATTTCACACGATGCTCCCTGTTGTGCTGCTATACTGTACATGGAGTTTTCCTATACAGTATTGCCTGGTGGTGCACGGCCACCTCGTCGGCGGGCACCACACCTGTTTGGGGCAAGGCGATCTGCACCTTGCTGTGCTGGCACTGCCTGAGGCTGCAGGACTGCATTCCCCCTTTGATCTGCTGGCCCAGGAACAGGATCAAATGTTGTTGAGTGTGATCCTGCAACCGTAACCGCCAAAGGCGGAGTTACCAACATTGACATCCCCATAGAGGGGCCTACCCGCAGTGCAAGTGGGTTGGACAGAACAGCATCCCTGCCAGAAACACTCACCTGCAACGGCACATATGCCTCACTGTCCGATTCAGCACCTGAATCAGAGGTCTGGGAGGTGCACCAAGAGACACCCGTGGACAGTATGGTCTGCAGGAGGATTGGGTTTTCACCCACCACCACCCCACGTCCTCCACTGGTGCCCAGTTGTGGCTGAGATTCCTCCTGGGTCTGCACCATCTCCTCTACCTCAACAGCATCAAGTGTGTCATCACCTGCAAAAACATGAAAGACAACAAATGGAAACAGGCATGAGAACCATAGCACACACATAGGCCTGACAAGCCAGAGATCCAGTACATGAATTACACATGTCCCACATGACTATAACGCTGGCATGCATGCACTGTCAATGAGTTGGAAGGGGAGGCAAAAAGCAGACACTGAGGACTCCAAGATGGAAAAGCAACACATTTGCTGCATGCTGGATAGCACTGGCATCACACATTAGCCTGTGAGTGGCATGTCCAATACACATACATGACACATGCCAGCACACAGATGGCACATAGCATAGCCATGGTACGTTTGACAAGTACAGCCATATGTTAGTGAATTAGTTCTCTCACCCATCCATGTGAGATGGTCATGATGAGATGAAAAATGCAAAATAGTGTGACAAAATACGCATGTGCCACACACTGCAACACATCCAGTGTACAATTATACAGTGAATGCAGGCAGATGGATACATCAATGGTTGGTCACTTCAACATGACAGGAAACAACAGTCATGTTCCACATTCCAACAGGCCCCAATAATTATTGTGAGCAGGCCCTTACTCAATCAGCCTGAATGGTCAAATCATTCCCATAACAAGGTAATAAATGTGGGCCATTGTGGGTGTAATCTATGACAGAAGCATGTCACATATGTGGCATTAGGGCAGAAAAATGTGTTGCAAAAATGGGAGGATTGAAACAATCAGGCTGAATGAACACTGAACAATTTGAACAATGTTGTTGCAAGATGACAGTTCAAGGGCAACTGCAGTAATGTGGTGCTAATTGGCTAATTTGGTCAGAAGGCCTACTGTCATACCCAAATCCAAGGTCAGTGAATGATTTGGAGCAAGCACATGGGTGACCCATACCACTCAGGAGTACACACCCTCACCTGGCACTCAATCAGAACACATCACCCAAGCAACATACACATGGATACTAACCGGACAATGCTTCATAATCGGGTAGGTCTCCCAGGCCTTGGATCTGTTCCTTTGTGACGAAGTTTCCAGCAACAGACTCATGTTCAGTGAGTTGGTCGTCCTCTGGTGGAGACCCACCGCCAGTCACCAGTCACCAGAGTAGAGGCATGATTGGAAGCCAGCTTGTTCGTTGCTCTGCGTTTCAGGTCATTCCACCGCTTGTAGCAATCATCAGCTGTGCGCCTCACAAATCCAAGGGCACAAATGTGGTCCGCGATGGTCTGCCAGTGGGCCCTACGTTGAGCAGGCGTAGTCTTGCAGCCTGCAGTCACCATCATTTCGCGGCTATGTGCCAACACATAGGCCACAAGTGCATGAAGTTCGGCGTCATTGAAGCTAGGCTTCCTTGACGTGCCAGAGTGTGTAGCCCTGTCTGGGGTCTCAGCCTGTAGTGCAAGAGCACCCTTCTTCTTCTTCTTGGAAGGTGGTGCGGATCCTGAGTGGCTTACGCCGCTCTGGTCAGTAGGGGCAGAAGCACAGGTGGACTGGGTACTTGAAGCCCGTAAAGGCACAATGACCAAAGGTCTTGGTGCAGGCATTGGCTGCAGGGTGATGTTGGCAGTGCCAACATCGGTGTGATGGACCTGGACCGATACTGTCCCGGCTGGGAGACTCGGAGCTGGGGTGGATTGAGCTGCAGCTGCCCCTGCAGCCTCCTCACCCTGGCTACTTGGGGCAACAGATGACATTGCTGCCCCAGATCCACGTGGCCTGGTGACAGGAACTTTCACTGCCACATGTGGCTTAGACTTGGTGACCTGGAAGTCAGCCTTGGAGTCATCCTGTGCCGGTTCAGTTGACAAAATGGGCTGGTTCAACAAGGGCTGAGCTGGGATGGTGTCAGCTACATTTCCCACAACCATTGGGGGGGCATAGGTGGCCCCGATTGGTCCTCCACACACTGGGCTCTAGGGCCACCCTGCAAATCCTGGCCATGTCCCCTACCGCGTCCACCACGCCAACCTCTGTGTGTTCGGCCACCTTTGCCTCCCTTACTGCTTGCCCGCCTCCCAACCATGGCACTGATGTTGTTGTGCATATGGGAGTTGCAGTAAACAATTGTCCTGGGCAATTGGGGTGAAAGGGGTAGGGTACTAGATGGAATTCGTACCCTAGTGCTCTAGCAAGGCTGTCTGTGACCCCTGGGGGAAGATGACGGGTCACGCAACGCACAGTCACCCCAAAAACAAAGGTACACTTGCACGCAACCCCTGGTAGACCACGTACATGGCAAAATGAACCCGCACTACGCTGTGGCACCCAGAAACACATAAATAAGCATA
Source organism: Ambystoma mexicanum (assembly GCF_040938575.1). Classification (NCBI taxonomy): domain Eukaryota; kingdom Metazoa; phylum Chordata; class Amphibia; order Caudata; family Ambystomatidae; genus Ambystoma; species Ambystoma mexicanum. Next base: position 543,767,502 of record NC_090923.1, on the reverse strand, counting down.
CGCATGTTACCCGCAGCCTACAATGACCACTGAAGGGGTACGCGACACACGGGGGCAACCACAGTTGGAAAATACGTGCACAACTCACCGTCTGCCTTGAAAAAGAACGTACCTTTTAAGCCAGCCCACACGTGCAACGTCACTTACGCGCTTAGGCCCTTTCCTCCAATAGCACAGTGACATGCAGTTTTCTCACGTGCTGATTCACTATGCACCCGTGTTGAGGGGAACGCCCGCGCGTGTAATGCCACTTACGCGCTAAGGGCCTTTCCTCGAATTACACGCTGACATGCACTTTTTTCACGTGCCAAATCACTCCGTATCAAGCTGGCCACGCGAAAACACACAGAAGACCACGCTCCTGCCCAAAAGGCCATTTTCCTGCCCCCAAGAGCCCCAAGCACGCTCCCGCCTGCCATCTGCTGCTGCCTGCCTGCTGCCCACGTGCCCTGCTATTTGGTGCCTGCACGTCAGTGATCTGCAGGGGTCCAGTTGCTGTGTCTACCCCTGCTGGAACAGAAGACTCCTGACTGGGATACCATCACTCCACAGCCCAGCCCCAGGACCCAGTTGCCCACCCACACCTGCCTCGGGGGTCGCCATGTCGGGGCAAACACCATCCAAGACCACTGGTGACCCCCAGCCAGCGAGGCAGAGGGCCACCAGCTTCAGTGAGAAGGAAGTTGGTGTCCTGGTAGAGCATGTCCTGGGGCATTATGATGCCCTCTTCACACCATCGCGCGCCGACAAGGAAGGACGGGAGAGGATCTGGGAGGACATTGTGGTTGCCATCAACGCAGAGTGGTGGCAACCCGCGACATCAAGCACGACAGGAAGCGCTGGGAGGACTTAAGGTCCAGGACCCTCAACAAGGCCCAGCGCCTCGTGAAGGCAGAGGATGCAGAGGGGTGCCGGGTCCACCTGAGCAACATCCAGATGAGGGTCCTGGAACGCATAAACCCAGCGTCCACGGCCAGATCCTTCGGAGGAAGACCCGTCCGGAGTCGAGCAGTAAGTGGCCATGCATTGCTGTGTGAAACAGGGCATGTTGCAGTGTCCTGGTAGTCAGCTACTTGCCTGTATGTGTAACATAGGCCATGTATGGATGTGTGTGCGCCGGGACATCATGGTAATGCATGTGAGAACAGTAATGCGTGAACCACATGGATGGTGCATGTGTTCCAATGAGACATGGGGAGATGCATGCGGAATGCACACATGAATGCATGCCAGTCCCTGTTCTTGGACATGGATGGGAGGTGAGGGATGAGTGCTGCTCTCATGTACATGTATGGTGTGCATGTCTGTGTGTCTGAGAAGTGTGTGTGTGACTTTGAAACGCCATGGATGCATGACACATGTCGGTGACGATGTGTAGATTCACTCATGCAGTGCGGTCACCATTGTATCCACTGTGCCTGTGGTGTACAAGCCATGATGTATGACCCTCCAGTGATGTGTGTGCATGGGATCAGTATGAGCCATGATGCATGTGAGTTTTAAGGCAACATTTTTGTTAACTGAGGCCCTTGTACATGGATGCTGATGTTGATTGCATGCGTCGTGCCTGTTTCTGCATGTGTGTTGCGTGCATTCACCCATGCGTTGTGGAGGGACAGGATGGAAGTGACGTTTGACAGTGCTATTCATGTGTTATTGCTTCCTGTCTAGGGGACTATTGTTCAGTACCATGATGCTTATGTTCTAGGTCTCCTTCTATGCAGCGTCGAGTGAAGAAGAGGGCGGAGAGGGCGCTGTGGAGCTAAGTGGCGGGGATGCCTCCACCGAGCGGCAACGTAAGGCCCAGCCACCCTCCCAGGAATTGCCATCATCCGGGAGAGAGGGGACTGGTGCCGCGTCTGCCACTACAGCTGTAGCGGAAGGGCCGGGTGAGCCCCCAAAGGGGCTTGCAATGGCGGAAGACTGTGCAGAGACATCCAGGTTGGTGGTCTCCACAGAGGAGGAGCCCGCTACTGAGCCGCACATGGGGCCTGGTGGGGATAGTACCACTGGTGCGAGTGGTGCAGTCTAGGGCCAGGGTCAGGAGGCAGTAAAGGTCGCCGCGGAGGGGCCTGTGCATGTCGCTGACCTTGTGACTGCACCACCATGCACCAGCAGAGATGCCCAGGCCCGTCCGCAGGTAGGGGGGAGGCTCACGTCATCTGCCTCTCCACTACCTGCGGACGAGGAGTCCCATGCCCGTATGAGCTCTGTCCTGATTGGTGTCGCGTTGCGCACGCGTGTTATTCGTGATGACGTGCGTGCTTCCTGGGGGGGGGAGTACGCACGCCATCACGAAGAGCTGCGTGGCAATGTGGCACAGTTGAGAGGGGCCATGTTCGGTGGGTTCCTACATGTGTTGCGCACTCTGGCTGACCTCTCCTCCTCTGTGGAGACTATGCACCAGTCGTTCTCCATGCCGTCTTCCGGCCCAGATTCCACCAGGACCCCCTGTGGACCTGGCCTGACCAACACAGCCAGCTTGGTGGAGATCCCATCCCTGCCACAGTCGGGAGTCGGCGGTCCAGCAGGGGTGGACACCCCAACAACTGGAGACCAGCAGATGGAGGATGTGCAGGCATCATCGGACAGGGCACATGGACAGCAGCAGCAGCAGGCTCTAGGTGGGAGCAATGATGGCTCGGGGCCATCAACATCAGAGGGGCAGGCATCGGCCAGAGGGCAGGAGGACCCTGGAATGTGAGTGTCTTCCGTGTGGCTGCGGTTGGGCCAGCGGATAGATGCGGAGCACGGCGGTCGGAAGAGGCGCGGCTCACCATGGTCAGGGCGGAGTTCTCCATGCATCGGGCATTGAGGTGGGCTGAGTGCCTTGAGGCAGCTCGCAGGTAGTTGGAACAGGCCATGGATGCATCCCTACTAGACCTCGGGGCCAGGGCAGAGGCCCGCCTCCAGGAGATAGACATGGAGTTCGATGATGCCCTGGCTCACAGAGTGAGCCGCAAGACTTGCCCGCCGCCATTGTATATAGTTAGTTAGTGATAGGTTTCCTTTCTTTATTTTTTCCTTTTGGGACGCTTGGACAATGCCCTACGTTTTTGTATATAGTTGTAAATTAGGTAGGGTTTTTTATATAGGTTTCATTTCATTTGTTGGGCTCATGGACCCTTGTTGCAATATTTGTACATAGTTGGACAGTGGATTTTTTTACAAACATCATTTACCCTCACCATGGATCAATGGATTTTTGAATTTTGATTTCCTTTGGATTTACTTTGTTGGACAAGGATTTTTGACAAACTTTATTTTAGATTCATTTGGATTGTGTCATCATTATTATTTTTTTTTGGGACATGCCTTTTTTTCTTGTTTCTGATTATTTACATGCTTTGAAAGTGTTTTGATATTTTTGTGCACAATACATTTTGATTTCTTACTTCCATGTGTGGTATTTGCTCTTTGGTTTACTGCATGTCACAATGTGGGTTTAGACAATCACTCGCACCCAGTGTGTGACGGACATGTGTTGATGTGCATATTTGACTTTTGGTTAGTGACAAGTAATAGGCCTTTCAGTGTGGGGTGGATGGGAAACTTGGTTGTGTCTGAAGACTGGGGTGGCGTGCAGTGGGATTTTGTTGGACAGGAGGCCGATGAATGTGCATCTTTATGACATGTTGGGTGGGGACCTGAGTCGGAGCCTGCTGGCAGGTGCCCGTGAATGCTGGGTGGGTGGGGGTGCTCCGGGACATGAGTCGGGACCTGCTGGGAGGTGCCCGTCAATGCTGGGTGGATGGCGGTGCTGGGGGACATGAGTCGGGGCCTGACCCTCAATGGTGGGTGGGTGGGGGTGCTGGGGGACACGAGTCGGGGCTGACCCTCAATGCTGGGTGGGTGGGGGTGCTGGGGGACATGAGTTGGGCCTGAGCCTCAATGCTGGGTGGGTGGGGGTGCTGGGGGACATGAGTCGGGGCCTGCTGGCAGGTGCCCGGCAATGCTGGGTGGGCGGGGGTGCTGGGGGACATGAGTCGGGGCCTGCTGGCAGGTGCCCGGCAATGCTGGGTGGGTGAGGGTTCTGGGGGACATGAGTCGGGGCCTGCTGGCAGGTGCCCGGCAATGCTGGGTGGGTAGGGGTGCTGGGGGACATGCGTCGGGGCCTGCTGGCCGGTGCCCTGCAATTCTGGGTGGGTGTGGGTGCAGGGGGACATGCGTCAGTGCTCACTTGTGCGTGGTGACATGTGGGCTGGCTGGGGGGGCTTCGACAGGGTGGATGGGCTGCCTGTGGGGCATGGCCAGGGGTGCAGTGTGTTCCCCTGTGTTGTGGGCTGCCTGCAGGCCCTGAGGAGGGGGGAGAGGGCACACCTGGGAGGACACACACTGGCAATTCGTTGGGGCACCCCCGAAATACACATACACCGCTCGCACAGGGCCAATCGCGTGTGAATCTTCCCGCGCACCCCCGGAATACACGTACCTCGCTCGCACAAGGCCAATCGCGTGTGAAACTTCCCGCCACCCCCGGAAGACACGTACCCCACTCGCACAAGGCCAATTGCGTGTGAAACTTCCTGCGCACCCCCGAAATACGTGTATTCGGAGGGGTGCGCAGGGAGTTTTACAGACGTTTTTGTGGTTGGGGGGCTGTATGCTGGTCCACTGGCCTGTGCGCCATGTATGGGATTTGTGCACTGTTCATGGCGCACGGGGAGGGGTTGGGGCGTAACTGCCACTCTGCGCCACGGCTGGTTATGGATGTTAAAATCCATGAAAACGCTGTGCGCGGAAATGGATTTTGGCGCACACGGCTGGCGCAGACTGCCGCATGAGCACACTGAATTCTATGAATTACCTGCTTGATGTTCATACTGTTTATTAAACTTCATCACAGCCATATAATAGCTGATCAGGGCAACAGTTTGGACTACGATAGCTTCATGGTCTAGAATAAAGACAAATTCAGATTCTTTGTAGAAGATCAACTAGGGTTGTTAAAGTCCAGCCAACCACGGTAATGACCCACACCTGACGTATCGTCTGTCATGCCATACAGAAGATACGAAAATCCAGATAAAGCAAGCGTGCACAGTAGTGGAGACAACAATGGGTTACAGAGGGATCATTGAAGAGGCCTGTGAGTGAGGACACAAGGATGAGTGCACAAGATGCTGTACAGAGAGACACGTGTCAGACTAGGAGACTGATGGACGGGGCCATACAAGCGGACATGAGAAAGTACATGTGGAAAGCATGTAAAGGGGCTAGGAGCGGGTGCAGACAGAAACAGCGAGAGGGGGAACGGAATTCAAGGGAACGCATGATTACACTGCCAAATAGAGCCCTTGTACTCTGCACAATGATTGGACATGCAATATTCAAAGGCAGCCAATCAAGAAAAACGTCTGAGAATAACCCCATTTTATTAATGCAACATGTTGGTAATATGGAACATGAGCTTCAGATGGAGAATTATGGAGAAATGTCAGGCATCCAGAAGAAGGGGCGACCTAGAGCAGTCTAAATTACAAAGGAGCTATTGGATAACTTTTAAAGACTCAGAACGATGGCATACTGAAAATGATATTGAACGTAAAATGTTTGGAAAACATTTATGTAGGAAGGTTAGACAGTATAAAAGGGGTATAAGCAAGCAAACATTGTAGAGAACAAGGGTAAGGATAAACTCCCCAAACAAAAGATGGACGTCTATGCTGCCATAACTCTTGGTGCTGAAGAAAGTCACCAAGTTCTTGCCTTGTTAAAACACTTTAACATCGTGGGATAAATAAAATTGCAGCTATGTGGAAAAACCAGCAAGGTGAGTAGAAACCCCAAGACCATAATTATCATATTATATAATATGAATTGGGAGATCACAAGAAGTTGTGTGTAGGCTAAGTGTCAATCTGATTAATATATCCATAGGACCCACAAACAAAGTGGATGCTTTGCAAATGGGAGGCCTATTATAAATGGAAGATGTTATAAATTAGTAAGTGCAAGGAAACACCCTCTCCAATTTACAGATGGTGAGTAAACAGACACCGCAGCAGAACCACATTTCTTACAGGAAGTAATTACACAAACTAAATAAGAAATGGATAGGGACATGTGGGATGGCAAGCCTGCTGTTCCTTACAAACATGTTGAGTATATCTGAGAATAACCCTCAATATGAATGCATATTTAGTATAAACATTCAGAGCTGGACTAAAGAGCAGAACTAAAAACAGGCGAACAAACGGGAACCACAATTTTATAGATAGATATAAAACAACTTGGCAGAGTTCTGAAAATTCCAAAATCTTCTTCAGCAAGTCACTAAAAGTAAGGGGGACAACTTTATGGAGACAATTGGTCCTAATCATTTGTAGCAGGTATTTATGAATAATATAGAGTGGGAAGCAGATGGACGGGAAGAATAAATATAAGAAGAAATAATAACCGGAAAGAATACACAACAATGTTGCAGTATGGGAACAAGAAACCTGCAAAATACAACATACATCTATGACATTCATTTACAATGTAATTAATTGATGAGGGAGATTGAGGGGATCTCATACTGATATCAGCATTAAATCAACATTACACAATAATGCATCAAAAGTGCATGAGGTACTTTCAGACAGCAGTGTGCAATCTGTATGTTAATAATCATAATAGTCAAAAATGATTACTAAAACCTAAGGAAATTGACACAAATAGAATTTATATTGGACACCAAAGACCTGGACTTTTTTTTTTAACCAAACACGAAAACCATAAAAGAACTATAAACAGAAGAAAAGAAATGTCATGTAGGAGACGAGGAAGAGGGATCATTTTACAGAATAAAACCCACTAACCTGAGGGTCTCGTTGAAACACGTTTTGACAAACCATAAATTATCATTGAATCCCCAGGGTAGCAGTAGGTTTCAAATCTAAAAGCTGTGAGTTTTGAGCAGATGTGTGTTTGACATGCTACCTTTGTGGTACTGTTTTGCTGGGTTGCATTATTCTATCTTTCAAATGCTATGCTCTCTTAGGTTTTTGGTCTGCTACACTGTGTTCTGTTATGCAATGTTTGTCTGTTAGGATTTCTGTGTTTTGATTGCAAATTTAAATGCATGGTAACTTGAAAGTATGTTTTTGATGTGCACCTTCCTTGTAACATAACAGGGCAACCAAAATAAAAAAAGAACCTTTTCCTAATTTACAGGGATTTCCAAAAAGGATAAATATGCATTTGAGACATACAACTCCTCCTGAATGTTGTTATTGTATAGGTCTGTGTGTGGAGACAGGAAAGAGGGGACTGTCCACTCCAATGTCTTACCTTTGCAGTGCTTTTAGTGTGGGGTTACAGTATTATTATTTGTTAAGTCAAGTCATAGCTCTGCTCTGCTTTCCCATGCTATGCTCTCTTAGGCTTTGGTATGCTGCACAGTGTTCTGCTTCGCAATATTTGTCTATTAGGATCTTTGTTGCATTACCAAATCTAAATAAATGTTACCTTCAATGTATGCGTTCGATTTACATAGTCCTTTTGCTTTTATTCCATTTGCAGCACTCTTGTTTTAGCAGGACTCAGTTAATGAAAAGGGACTGGATGCCTGAAGTAGACCGTAAGTTGGTATCTAGGCGTGCATGCTGCCCTCTATTAACAGATCAAGGTAACTGCATCCCATGTCGAGAAGCCTGGGCAAGACTGGCTTCTGCAGATTAACTCCCAGATGGCCCCAGCCTCAGCCTATGAGCAGCCCTGCCACACACACCACTAGACCCAGCCTTATAACGTACCTAACAGGCTGCAAGAACCCCCAATACACCAAGTCCAGAGAAGGCAGAGTTCACAACCCACCCTCACTTAAAAATGGCCATAGTTCGGTCCAGCTTTCTAGTCTATAAAACCTGGCCTTCCATGGTCGTCTCGGGCCTATGGAACTAAGAAGAAGGCCTTTGTCCCGGTGTTTTTAGTCATGGTTTCAACATGCCTATGCTCACAATGACACACTGGCACTGAGGAAGGCATAAATGGCTGACCACTGCTGAGCCAAATACAGTGCTCATGTGCTTAAACATTTTGCACAAAGCTGAACTTGTGATAACCAGTAAATGTCTACTTTAATGGTTTATAGGCTGAGATGAACCAGCCATGTGTTCATATACATACAAATTACAGGTGGAACATTGGACTGCTCACCAGAATAACTAAGTAGGACCTCAGACACAGACAGGTATGCAAGACTCATTGTAAGAACACAGATGTAGGCTTGGTCGGTCCAGACCAAAATAAAACTATGAGATCTAAAAGTTCTGTTTTCCTGCATTTGCCATCTTATGAGATTCTTCAATTTCGCATTGTATAAATAGGACGTTATTATTCAGTTGGTTAGTACCATTAAGGATCAACCTGAATGATAGCATAGGGGATAATCTTACATTAGTACCCGGCAAGAGACAATCAGAATGCAACAAGCATTCTGATTGTCTCTCGCCGGGTCATTACCCGGCCGAGAATACTTCGATTCTCGGCCGGGATTCCAGCCGCCTTGTCCTCGGCAGGGGCGTGGCAGCCCCTCAGCCAATGAGGAGGCTCGAAGCGGGGCCATCCCTGCTCCGAGCCTCCCCACGACTGAGAAGCTGCCTTCGCCCCCCACCGGGAACTCGGGTAAGCTTTTTCTTTTTCCTTCCCTCCCTCCCTCCTCCCTACCCCACTTACCTTTTTGCTTCTGCATCCCCGCTGGGCAACGATAGCAGGCTCCAGCAGTGTGGAGACTCGGAGCGGGCCATCCCCGCTCCGTGCCTCCACACGGCTGGAGGCTTCCATCGTCCCCCAGCGGGGATGCAGGTACGTTTTTTTTTCCTTCCCCTCCCTCCCTTTCACCTTCCCAACCCCACTTACCTTCTGCTTCTTTTTTTTTTTTCGGGTATCGGGACGCGCTGGGAACACTTGTGTTCCCAGCGCGTGCGCTCCCGATGGCCGCCACGGACTCCGTTTTCCCTTTCCCGGTGACCATTTTTTTTTCATTTTTTATTATTTTTTTATTTTTTCTCTTTCGAAACACGGCGAAACAGAAAATAACATGCCATTAGCACCCCGATCCAACGGGCTGGGGTGGTAATGGCAATAAGACCCTCGGCGGCGGGCCAATACCGCCGCAGGTAATGCCCGGGGGCTTTGTTACGCTCGGGCCTATAACTACGGCCCCGGGCATTACCTGGGGCGGTATTGGGCCGCCACCTCGGGTCTTATTGCCACATTATTCCCACTTAACGAGACAGTAATACAATGTACTCCCCTTTTATCTCACTTATTCCTATTACATACCTCCACCCATAATTGATGCCCTGATAATGAACCACAGCCATCAAACATGACCTTTTCATTTCACAATCAACCTGTCCCTCTCATCATATCACCAGGCTATTGACATACCAGCAAAGCTCCTTCCTCCCCTCCAACTCTCCAACCGCATTCAAAAATCCACATAGTCTCGTCTTGACCAAGTTAAGGTCCAGGCCTGGCAGTTGTCCTGCAAGTACTAGTGCAGACCTTCTTAAAAACGATCATATATTGACAAGAAACCTGGTTGAAAGCTTCTGTCAGTCTATCTATGGGGTTCAAGAACTTCTTGAGCCTATCGCGCAACCAAATACTGTAAGATCATTAAATAACCATTATCCCTTGAATCTGCCTCACAAAGGTAATTTAGTCTGAATTAAATCATACATAATATCTGATTCAGAACTCACACAGCATCCAACCACATGGATTCACATGCATCCATATGATTACAATTATTCTCCTACCCTTGATGCCAGTTCATCACCAACAATCAGTCATTGTTCAGCTTCTTTCCCACCCTTTTATTGTGCCCTATTCTTCCTTTTCCTTCCACAGACTATGGTCGGGATACCGTAAGAGAGGAGAAATGCACACCATTTTCCAGACAAACCAGGCACTCCAACGCCTACAGTGGTAATTTTGCACCATATAAAATCCATACAAAATGGTCTATAGACATATAGACGCAACATAGAGATGAATTATCAGAATTAAATTATGGAAATTGTGTGAATCCAAAACTATTATACCAAAAAGATGCATTTATGAATCCGTTGTGACCACGTCACATGTAGGGGCTGTTTTTCAGGAGTGGGGTAACCATGGTGTCCAGGTACTACCAGCCTCTCCATGATGTAGGCCTCACAAGACACTACGCTCAGGATAGCCCCGGTCTCTGCGAATGGGCAGTCTCCCACCTTAGAAACTTTAAGGAAGTAGAATTATGTCATTGTGGATAGATGGCTGGGTGTGGGAGAGGCGGATGAAGAAGATGGGAAGTGTGAAGTGTTTATGAGTTTTTTCATGTATGGAGGTCCCCTTTTCTGATTCACTACCCACACCCATATATATTCCGCCCCAGGGTTTATAATGGTTCTTTCAATCATAATGGACTTTGTTGAGGGTTATACTTGTGAGTTACTTTATGAACTGGGTATGCGCCCCTGGGAAAATGCTGAGTAAGGATTTTCTAGTGCAGGGCAACTGCCTGCCATTTTGTGGATCAAACCAGTTTCAGCTGGTAAAAACAATGAGCTTCACATAGGGGCCAGGAATTGCCTCAGGGGGTGGAGGACCTACGTCCCTCACCGGAGGAGGATGAAACCAGACATTGTAAACATCGGTCATCATGCCCCAGAAATAAATTACCAAATGATATCCTGGGATCACGGAAATGGGGGATGGATTCATGTGGCAGTGCAAAGGCTTCCACTGCTATGTCGGAGGCAAGAGGTGCATGCCGGAAGGCCTACATATGACACTTCAAAAATATGGGGTTGAGCATCTTTTTTGAGGCATAAGGGCAGCTGGACTGGGGGGTGATCAGGTTAGTTGGGTCTGCTGGGGTTAGGATGGGATGCTAATCGTTTTTCTTGTAAGAATGTGATGCTAATAAACTTTGCCCCCTCTGAGTGTTAATATAGCTGCTTTTTCATTATGTCCATAGATAGGACTTGGACCAGTTGCGCAATGCAGTATAGCATCGGACGTTGAGGCGCCTCCTGCTGAAGTTCCATCACATGCCTTGACAATAAGGTCCCTGATGAAAATTCCACAGGGGTTTTCAAGGAGACGACGTAAGGTTGATGCACATGCATGCAGAGGCACACAGGAGAACCGGGTTTCTTTTTTTTATTAAAGAGATGGCTGGGCAAAAGGGGATATGCAGAAATGGGATGGAGATTCTAGGTTGGGCAAGTTGTGTTGCTTATTGTTTCTACCCCTTTCATAGTGATGGTTCTAGTGATTGGTTATTATTTCTGCCCTGGAATAGATGTGGTAAAATACTGGGACTGATGAACTAGTTACGCTGTTTTTGATATATGTCTGATGTTTCGTCTGGAATGCATTCACGTTCTGGAAAGAAAAAGTATCTGTAGGAAACCTCTCCATATTATCTGTATTTGTGTCGCCTGGTTTAGATGAATGAACCATAAAAAAGGTAACTTGTATTTGAAATACTGAAGCATGATTAAATAGGGACAGACTAATGTCTGCAGGTTGAGTGCCCCATAACCCTATCAAGACCCCTCCACCGAGTCTCCAGTTATCAATCAACCTCCCTTCTCACGACCGCAAAGGAGTGGAGTGAATGATACAGACAGGGCAACGGGCAATTGGAAACTGGCAGAGCTTTAAATTGAGTGACAGAAACGGTCAGAGAACAATAGAAACAGGCAGAAGATCTCCCAAAGGTGTCTCCCGCCCACTATATGTTTACCCATTTTAATAGTGCTATGCAATGTTCCATCTAAGCTGTATGCATGTGCGCTTGCCCAGCTTCCTTCTGGGTGCCACTCAGAAGAATTTTAGCAGCGCACACGGACAATTCCAACCTTCTCAATTATTAACACGGTACAAGCCATAGCAGTTACCTGACATTTGCTTTCCCGCAAAACAAGCTAGATTGTACTAACTAGTGTTGATATTCTGGGGTAGCCTATTTACATTACTCTACTATGCAAGCGTGAGCTTAAAAACCTAAAAAAGAAAATACACCCTCAAACAAGTATGAAAAAGTGGCTCCTTAAAAATAACATTTTACTAAAATATCCCTGCACAGATTAATGAAATAATCTTCCCTCCCCACCCATGACTACTATACTTCACTCTACCACACTTGTATGTTATGGCTAACTTCCACCCATGTCCACATATAAATATTACTGGACAATCTTGAATCTGCCTACCTTGGATCTACGAAAGGTTACCAGAATTGTACCTACATCCACCTGTCTTAGGTTTGTTGTAATATGAATAACATTCAAGCATCAGAATTTCAATTACTCATTGTCCTTAGCAAAACCATCATCCATAGCATGTAAATAAAATGCCAGCTCAAATATCGAATACTTACTAAATGCAAGCAGGCTCCACGGATGTGCAACCTCATCCCATGCTTCCTACCCTTTTGTACATTTGTTACAAAAGCGTTTTGAAGCGGTACCTTTGCACAATATAAAACTCAGATACTAATTTGCCTTTTAAGGATTTTGAGTAGGCAAGTGTCATGCTCAGTGTCTCCTAGTTTAGCATTGCTATCATTGCCCTTTTTTTTTTATTAGTTACAGTTGGTAAACCAACTTTTCAAATATTCAATGGTATACTTGCATATAATACATTAATACAAACTACAAATTCCAAAGAAACAGAGCATAAAACATAACAAAATATTTGACAATTCGACAATTATCATAGATAAGTAATAAGATATCTTTCCTACCGAGACACTGTTCACACTTTTCAGTTTCAAGTGTCAAGTGCCGCATTTAAGGTATGATTTCGCCACTTTCTCGACATGACGTTTTTAGATGAAAACAGATTTTGGGCTAAAACTTTCAGGAAGGTGGGTTTCTCCAATCCTTCCAACAATTTTCACAAGAGGGCACACTACTTCCATAACACTTGAGAGTACAGGGATACTAAGCCCAATTCAAACCGCAAGATCGCCAAAGGAGTTCCAGGCGATAGTGATAGGACTGCTTTCCAATATTTTGCTTCTAAACTGTCCCAAAAACTACGGCCCTGTGAAACGAAGGCCTCTACTCCATTCAGAAGAATCGGTATTACCTTTGACTTATAAAAAGATACAATGTGTTTCAGTGAAAACTTCCCGAATTTTCTCAGGAGTATCTTCGATTGTGATATGAAAGCACTCAACTTAGATTTAATTTCACAAGTCAGCATGCTTAATGTTTTCTTATGTTCGATATAGACTCCAAGGTACTTATATTTCAAAACCACGGAAAGTTCACACTGTTGAAGAAACCATCTTGGATGATGTTTTTTAGAGATGTTATTATTGCAAATTAAAATTTGCGATTTGGTGGTATTGATAATCAAATTATTTACCAATATATATTACCATAGGTTCCTAATTGTTTCAACATATTTTGCAGGCCAATAGGTGTTTAAGACAGCAGGACCAAATCCTCCGCATATAATAGATATGCAATCTTTTGGCGGCCAATGCGAGGTGCATCAGCAATGCAGTTCATTAGAGCAGGGCCCAGATCGAGAATGAAAAAATTAAACAGAAAAGACGCAAGGGCACAGCCCTGCTTCACCCCTCTATGTGTGAGAATTGGCGGTGACAATTTGCCTTCCAAATTCAATTTCACTCGCATAGATGTATTCGAGTGCAATAACATCACCAAATTTGTTAGTGATGGGGGACATTGATGTCGCCTAAGTTTGACTACGAGCATTGATCTATCTATTGAATAGAAGACGGATTTGAAGTCAATAAAACCTAGGTATAACGGGAATCCACCATCGACTTGTTCAGATTGAATCATTGACAGGGCCATGATGTTTGGAATAGTGCCCATGCCTTTTACAAATCCAGACTGTGGGTCCTTTAGTCGTCTTTCATCCACCCACTTATTGAGCTCTTTAAGTATAATTCTACAAAATACTTTACCAGGAGCGTCCAATAGTGAGATTGGACGATAGCTCATAGGTATTTGGCGATTGCCCTTTTTATAAATAGGAACTGTAATTGCTTCAGTCCAAGACTTTGGCAATTTTTAGTGTTGATTTATGGCAGAGAATATTGCCCTATAGGTGGAGAGCAAGATTGCATTATCATTTACTTGGCCTGCAAGGGATAATCGGTATCGACTAGGCCTGGCATTACTCGTACATGGTATTAGAGCAGTCAGACAGCTAGAATGCTTTTTCCACAATCTGTATCCTTTCCATGTTTTCAGAATTGCATTGGGAAGAAGACCATAACAAATGATATGGTAACTCACTGCTATACAAAAGCACTTTATAATATCCAATAAATAATCCTACCGAACAATGTTAGGGTAGGTTATGTTGTAATGAATCTTGCACTGCAACATAATTGTGTACATGCAGCATTGTAACATTTTGTTAACCTGCACCTAATACCATGGTGAGGTTTTAAACATGTTTTGCTTGCAAAGTATTGTGGGTATGTGAGTGTTCTACTGCTACAATTCCTCATTGTTTACAGAGCCTTGTCAACCAGGAGCCAGGGTGATGTACGGGCGGTGGTGGGGGAGGGATTGAGAGGGAGGGCACAGGAGGCTGAAGAAGAAATCAGCAATTTGCAAAAACTAACAAGCCGATTCATGGAATAATTAGCGCGGCGCAAGTGGCCAAAAACGTGCGAATCGCAGTGGAATAGCGAAAATCGCAGTGGAATAGCGAAAATCGCACGAAAAGCAGCGCACATCGATTCATGGAAGGCCGTGCGCGAGAAAACCATCGGACGTGCGATAAGAAAGTGCGCGGCGCACGTTGGCGCACAGGCCATCTAACGGCGTGCGCCAGGCCACAGCGAAAATCGCACAGTCCACAGCGAAAATCGCACATAGCGCGGCGCACGCAACAAAAGTAGGCGGAACACGGGGCGTAACACTCGGAATGGGGAACAACTTGCAAAAATGTGGGCGTCACGGGGGAAGCACAGGGTAAAAGTGCGCGGAACGCCCACACGCTCGCCTACAACACGTATTCATGGAATAGAATAGGGCAAAAAAGCGCACGCTCAAACCAGCGCACAGGCACAAACACGACCGCCACAAGAAAGCAGGCGGTAGCGTCTCTGCGCCTGGAAGAAATGTGCGCTAAAAGGTGCGCCAACAAATAGCACCTATATACAGCCATGATGAATGTCCAATACTGTGGCCCTCCAGGATAAATGACGTACAAAGGGGTACCCACAAACACAGACACGCGCTGAGAGAAAAAATAAACGTGTGCGTGTATACCGGGGTGCGCGGGAAGTTGCACACGCGATATGGCCGGGTACGTGGATTTCAGGGGTGCGCAGGAAGTTCCACACGCGATATGGCCGGGTACGTGGATTTCAGGGGTGCGCGGGAAGTACCACACGCGATTAGTCAGGGTACGTGGATTTCAGGGGTGTGCGGGAAGTCCCACACGCGATTAGGCAGGGTACGTGGATTGCAGGGTTGCGCGGGAAGTTCCACACGCGATATGGCCGGGTACGTGGATTTCAGGGGTGCGCGGGAAGTACCACACGCGATTAGTCAGGGTACGTGGATTTCAGGGGTGCGCGGGAAGTCCCACACGCGATTAGGCAGGGTACGTGGATTGCAGGGTTGCGCGGGAAGTTACACACGCGATATGGCCGTGTACGTGGATTTCTGGGCTGCGCGGGAAGTTCCACACGCGACATGGCCGTGTACGTGGATTTCAGGGGTGCGCGGGAAGTTCCACACGCGATTAGGCAGTGTACGTGGATTTCAGGGGTGCGCGGGAAGTTCCACACGCGTTTAGGCAGGGTACGTGGATTTCAGGGGTGCGCGGGAAGTTCCACACGCGATTAGGCAGGGTACGTGGATTTCAGGGGTGCGCGGGAAGTTCCACACGCGATTAGGCAGGGTACGTGGATTTCAGGGGTGCGCGGGAAGTTCCACACGCGATTAGGCAGGGTACGTGGATTTCAGGGGTGCGCGGGAAGTTCCACACGCGATATGGCCGTGTACGTGGATTTCAGGGTTGCGCGGGAAGTTCCACACGCGATATGGCCGGGTACGTGGATTTCAGGGTTGCGCGGGAAGTTCCACACGTGATATGGCCGTGTACGTGGATTTCAGGGTTGCGCGGGAAGTTCCACACGCGGTATGGCCGGGTACGTGGATTTCAGGGTTGCGCGGGAAGTTCCACACGCGATATGGCCGGGTACGTGGATATCAGGGGTGCGCGGGAAGTTCCACACGCGATTAGTCAGGGTACGTGGATTGCAGTGGTGCGCGGGAAGTTCCACACGCGATATGGCCGGGTACGTGGATTTCAGGGGTGCGCGGGAAGTTCCACACGCGATATGGCCGGGTACGTGGATATCAGGGGTGCGCGGGAAGTTCCACACGCGATTAGTCAGGGTACGTGGATTGCAGGGGTGCGCGGGAAGTTCCACACGCGATTTGGCTGTGTGCTCCCAGGCATTACCTGTACACCCTCCACGGCCCCTGCAGGCAGCACACACCACAGGGGACTACCCTGCACACCTGCTCATGTCTCCCACCACCCCCACCCCCCAGCAGTGCAGGGGCACCCTCCACCAGGCCCCCACCCATGTCTCCCACCACCCCCACCCTCCCGCCACCAGGGGTACCCTCCACCAGGCCCCCACCCATGTCTCCCACCACCCCCACCCCCCAGCAGTGCAGAGGCACCCTCCACCAGGCCCCCACTCATGTCTCCCACCACCCCCACCCCCCCGCCACCAGGGGCAGCCTCCACCAGGCCCCCACCCATGTCTCCCACCACCCCCACCCCCCAGCAGTGCAGGGGCACCCACTACCAGGCCCCCACCCATGTCTCCCACCACCCCCACCCTCCCGCCACCAGGGGTACCCTCCACCCGGCCCCCACCCATGTCTCCCACCACCCCCAACCCCCAGCAGTGCAGGGGCACCCTCCACCAGGCCCCCACCCATGTCTCCCACCACCCCCACCCTCCCGCCACCAGGGGTACCCTCCACCAGGCCCCCACCCATGTCTCCCACCACCCCCACCCCCCAGCAGTGCAGGGGCACCCTCCACCAGGCCCCCACTCATGTCTCCCACCACCCCCACCCCCCCGCCACCAGGGGCAGCCTCCACCAGGCCCCCACCCATGTCTCCCACCACCCCCACCACCCAGCAGTGCAGGGGCACCCACTACCAGGCCCCCACCCATGTCTCCCACCACCCCCACCCTCCCGCCACCAGGGGTACCCTCCACCAGGCCCCCACCCATGTCTCCCACCACCCCCACCCCCCAGCAGTGCAGGGGCACCCTCCACCAGGCCCCCACTCATGTCTCCCACCACCCCCACCCCCCCGCCACCAGGGGCAGCCTCCACCAGGCCCCCACCCATGTCTCCCACCACCCCCACCCCCCAGCAGTGCAGGGGCACCCACTACCAGGCCCCCACCCTTGTCTCCCACCACCCCCACCCTCCCGCCACCAGGGGTACCCTCCACCAGGCCCCCACCCATGTCTCCCACCACCCCCACCCCCCGCCACCAGGGGCAGCCTCCACCAGGCCCCCACCCATGTCTCCCACCACCCCCACCCCCCCGCCACCAGGGGCAGCCTCCACCAGGCCCCCACCCATGTCTCCCACCACCCCCACCCCCCAGCAGTGCAGGGGCACCCACTACCAGGCCCCCACCCATGTCTCCCACCACCCCCACCCTCCCGCCACCAGGGGTACCCTCCACCAGGCCCCCACCCATGTCTCCCACCACCCCCACCCCCCCGCCACCAGGGGCAGCCTCCACCAGGCCCCCACCCATGTCTCCCACCACCCCCACCCCCCCGCCACCAGGGGCAGCCTCCACCCGGCCCCCACCCATGTCTCCCACCACCCCCAACCCCCAGCACTGTGGGGAACCTGCCAGCAGGCCCCCACCCATGTCCAACCCATGTCTCCCACCACCCCCACCCCCCAGCAGTGCAGGGGCAGCCTCCACCAGGCCCCCACTCATGCCCCCTATCACCCCCACCCCCCAGCAGTGCAGGGGCAGCCTCCACCAGGCCCCCACTCATGTCTCCCACCACCCCCACCCCCCCGCCACCAGGGGCAGCCTCCACCAGGCCCCCACCCATGTCTCCCACCACCCCCACCCCCCCGCCACCAGGGGCAGCCTCCACCAGGCCCCCACCCATGTCTCCCACCACCCCCACCCCCCAGCAGTGCAGGGGCACCCACTACCAGGCCCC
This sequence comes from Ambystoma mexicanum, assembly GCF_040938575.1. Classification (NCBI taxonomy): domain Eukaryota; kingdom Metazoa; phylum Chordata; class Amphibia; order Caudata; family Ambystomatidae; genus Ambystoma; species Ambystoma mexicanum. The sequence continues at coordinate 543,749,285 of NC_090923.1, read as the reverse complement.
CACCCATGTCTCCCACCACCCCCACCCTCCCGCCACCAGGGGCAGCCTCCACCAGGCCCCCACCCATGTCTCCCACCACCCCCAACCCCCAGCACTGTGGGGAACCTGCCAGCAGGCCCCCACACATGTCCCCCTGGCCCCAGGTCCTGACGATACACAATCATGGCAGTAATGGCCAGCATACCCAGCACAAACACCCAGGCAAGGATTGCATCCACCCACATAGTGAATGCAATCACATGACACAACCCCAATGGCAAGTATGCAAAAGAACACATGTCCGTCACACACACATACACAAAGGGTGCAAGTGAATGTCAAAATCCATATCATGACATGTAAGAAACCAATGAGAAAATAACACAAGTGTAAGAAAATATAAAAAATGTATTAAATAACAAAAATAAGTTAACTTTTCAAACATACAACTATGTGGCTAAGTAAAGAAATGGTCCATGTCCGAGAACAAAAGTGATAAACAAGAAAACAAAGGAATGAAAAAAAAAAAATAATTGTCCAAAGCAATATCATGTAGTAGGAAATTAAAGAAAAACCATTACGTCATGGTGAAAACAATAAGAAATTTAAAAAATGTATCTCCCAAAAAAACAAACTATATACAGGAATGTACCAGGGTCCATGAGCCCAACAACATAAATGAAACCTACTACTAACTAATGAAAAATATATGTACAAAAAAGTGGCCATTGTCCGAGCGGTCCAAAATAATAAAAAAAAATAAAGGAAACCTAGCACTAACTAACTAAATAACTATATACAAAGGCAGCGGGCAAGTCCTGCGGCTCACTTGGTGATGTTGCTGGCCAGGGCATCATCGAACTCCATGTCGATGTCCTGGAGGCGGGACTCTGTCCTGGCCCCGAGGTCTCGCAGGGACAACCCCATGTCCACCTCAAACTCCCTGCGAGCTTCCTCGAGGCACTCAGCCCGCCTCAATGCCCGACGCATGGAGAACTCCGCCCTGACCATGGCGAGCCGCTCCTCTTCTGCCCGCTGCCGCTCCGCACCTATCCGCTGGCCAAACTCCTCCCACACGGAAGACACCACCATCCCAGGGTTGCCCTGCCCTCCGGCCGATGCCTGCCCCTCTGCTCTTGATGGCCCCGAGCCATGATGCCTCCCACGTCGAGCCCGCTGCTGCCTCCGACGCCACTGCCTCTGCCAGCACGACGGCATCCAGGCTGATGGAAACCACCGACGCCGTTGTGCACGTGCCCTGCCCGATGATGCCGTCACATCTTCCATCTGCTGGGGTCCACTTGCTGTGTTGTCCACCCCTGCTGGACCTCCGACTCCCAACTGTGGCAGGGATGGGATCCCCACCGAGCTGGCTGCATTGGTTGGGGCAGGTCCACAGGGGGCCCTGGTGGGATCTGGGCCGGAAGACGGCAAGGAGAACGACCGGTGGATAGCCTGCACAGAGGAGGAGAGGGCCGTCAGATTGGCCAACACATGCAGGAAACCCCCGAACATGGCCGATCCCAATTGGGCCACGTCGGCACGGTGCACTTCGTGATGACGTGCGTGCTCCTCCCGGGAAGCACGCACGGCATCACGAATCACAGCCGTGCGCATCGCGACCCCAATCAGGACCTTCTCCACGCGGCCAGGGGTTCCCACGTCCGCAGGTGGAGGGGAGTCAGGTGACATGGACATCCCCTCTACCTGCGGACGGGCCTGGGACGGGGCATCCCTGCTGGTGCATGGTGGTGCACTCACAGGGTCAGGGACAGCGACATGCACAGGCCCCTCCACGGTGACCTGTGCTGCCTCCTGGCCCTGGCCCTGGACTGCAACACTTGCACCAGCAGGGATGCTCCCACCAGGCCCCATGTGTGCACCAGTGTCGGCCTCCTCCTCCTCTGTGCAAACCACCAACCTGGATGGCTCCTCACCGTCTCCCGCCGTAGCAGGCCCCTGTGGGGGCTCACCCACCCCTTCCGCTGCAGCCGTGGGGGCATCCCCGCCGCCTTGCTCCACAGCGCCGTCTCCGCCCTCTTCTTCACTAGCCGCTGCGTAGAGGGAGACAAAGGACACAAGCATCAGGCTACTGTACAATGGTCCCCTAGACAGGAAGCAATAGCAGATGAGCACCACTGTCAAAGTACACTTCCATCATGTCCCTCCACAACACATGGGTCAGTCCAGGCAAAACACACACAGTAACAGGCATGGTGCATGACATGGACATTTCCATGCATGTCCAATGGACTATTGAAACATTCAATGATATGTAACTCACATGCATCATGGCTCATGCATATCACATGCACACACTTCACCTCAGTCACATCCATCTGGCCCCAAACACACCAAACACAGGGGAAACAAGGGTAAGTTGGGTGCGTCACTGAATCTGTGCATTGTCACACACATGTGTCATGCATCAATGGCATGCACAAGTCACAGACACACAGGTCAGGCACACAGACATGGCTACCATATATGTACCTGGCATCAGCACCCATCCTTCACCCCCATCCATGTCCAGGTACAGAGACTGGCATGCTCTCATGTCCAAAATCTGCATAGGGCTCCCCATGCCGCATTTCAACACATGCAACAACCATGTGGGTCACACATCACTGGTCGCACATGCATTACCATGATGTCCCTGCACACATACATGCATACATGGCCCATGGCACACATACAGGCAAGTATCATAGAACCAGCACACCGCAACATGCCCTGTCTCACACAGGAATGCTTGGACACTTACCGCACAACTCCAGACGAGGCGCCGGGCCTTCACAAGGGTCCTGGACCTCAAGTCCTCCCAGCGCTTCTTGATCTTCTGGACGTTGCGGGTTGCCACCCCCTCCGCGTTGATGGCAACCACACAGTCGGCCCAGATCCTCTCCCGTCCTTCCTTGCTGGCGCGGGACGATCCAAAGAGGGCATCATACTGCCCCAGGACATGCTCCACCAGGACACCAACTTCGGTGGCAGTGAAGCTGGTGCCCCTCTGCCCCTCTGGCCTGGGGTTGCCACTGGTGCCAGATGTGGAAGTGCCCGACATGGCAACCCCAGAGGCAGGTGTGGGTGGGCAACTGGGTCCTGGGGCTGGGCTGTGGAGCGATGTAATCCCAGTCGGGAGTCTTCAGTTCCAGCAGGGGTGGACACAGCAACTGGATCCCTGCAGATGGCTGATGTGCAGGCACCAAATGGCAGGGCACGGTGGCAGCAGGCAGGCAGGCAGCAGCAGATGGCACGTGGGAGGCTGCTCGGGGCACTGGGGGGCAGTAACTCGGCCTTCTGGGCAGGAGCGTGGTCTTCCGTGTGTTTTCGGGTGGCCAGCTTGATACGGAGTGATTTGGCACGTGAAATTCCTGCACGTCAGCGTGAAATCCGAGGAAAGGCCCTTAGCGCGTAAGCGCGTCAGCACGCATACGCGATTCTATTGGACCAGAGTCCCTCAGCGCGTAAGCGCGTCTGACGTGACCCGCACGGGTGTTCCCCACTCAGCACGTGATGACGGAGCACACGTGGAAATACTGCACGTCAGAGTGTCATCGCGTGTAATTGGACAAAAGTGCGCGTACACGCGATTGGCCTATGTACGTGTATTTCAGGGGTGCGTCATCGCGTGTAATTGGACAAAAGTGCGCGTACACGCGATTGGCCTATGTACGTGTATTTCAGGGGTGCGTCATCGCGTGTAATTGGACAAAAGTGCGCGTACACGCGATTGGCCTATGTACGTGTATTTCAGGGGTGCGCAGGCACTTACACACGCAAGTACGTCAGCGCACTTGATCCCGTGCTGCGTGGGAATTTCCACACGCTATTGGACTGGGAACTAGATTCCAGGGGTGCGCGGGTCACACGCTCGCCTAGAACACGCGCAAAGCATTAATTTGCGCACTTTTCAAATAACAAGCCAGATGCCAGGATGAACATACCGTTCCTAGCAGCAGTGGCAGTGGGCTACCAAAGGAGGAGGAGGAGGAGAGTCAGGGCCAGAATATTCACACCCAGAACCAGCCTTTTCGGGATGCCTGATGACCAGGTGTATGGAAGGTACAGGTTTCCACCACACATAATACTGGACCTGGTGAGTGAGTGGGAGGATGACCTCACATCACCCACCCTGTGCTCCCAAGCACTCAGCCCCCTGGAGAAGGTCCTCAATGTACTGCACTTCTTAGCCACTGGATCATTTCAGCGGACAAGTGCCATAGTGGGTGGGGTGTCACAGGCCACCCAGTCACGCTGCCTACACCAGGTCTTGGACATCATCACTGCACGCCCATCAGTCCGCAGGCACATATACCTGCCCAGAACACCTGCTGAAAGGCATGCTGCCGCCCTGGATTTTTACGGTGTGGCACGATTCCCCAAAGTGCTAGGTGCCATCGACTGCACCCATGTGGCTCTACGTCCCCCCAGGGCATCTGAGCACATCTATAGGAACCGCAAGCACTGGCATTCCATCAACGTGCAGGTAGTATGTAATGCCAAGGGAATCATCACCTCAGTATATGCCAACTATCCTGGGTCCACCCACGACAGCTTCATTTACCGAATGTCCACCCTATGCCGGGACATAGATGCTGGGCGGCATGGCGATACATGGCTTCTTGGTGAGTATGTATGCCACTGCACATGCATGCATGTTGGATACTGAGCAAGGTCACAACCCCACCAATGATACCAATCACCACCTCCACAGGGGACAGTGCCTACCCTCTCAGCCCCCACATGATGACGCCAATTCGGAACCCCACCACGCCACCCGAGGTAAGATATAACACAGCCCACATTACAACCCGGGGCATAGTGGAGCGCACATTCGGAGTGCTAAAGTCACGCTTTCGCTCCCTTGACCGTTCTGGCGGGCAGCTGTTATACGCTCCCCCAGTAGTGTGCAGGATCATAGTGGCAGCATGTGTCCTGCACAACGTTGCAACACGCCGGGGCCTGCCCGTGGACATGGTGGTGGCCCCACATCCCCAACCACATGCACAGCCGCTGCGCATGGGAGGGGAAAGGGCACGAGGGGAGGCAACCCGTACACAGCTAGTGGCTAATTACTTCACATAGTATACACTCCCCTGTGGAGTGCACACTGGCCTGGCACATTCCATATGACAATCAATGATGACTCAACCTGACACTGATCCTGGATGTCTGGAGATTCAACCGTGAAAAGCATATCAGCCTGAGATTGTTCACCTGGAAGTGTTACAATGTGTGCATCCCTACCCACACACAACACCAATGCAGTTTTGTGAAGAAACACATTCAAGCAGCCAAAATGAATACCCACTGGCTAAATGCAACAAGAGGACAGTGCCATGTCACCCAACCCATCCCCAGCACCGCCACACAACACACCGTGCCATGTCATGCTATGTGCAGGTAAACAAAGTAATCCCCACAACATGACAAGTGTTGCGATGTACAGTGTCCCCAATTGAAACTTCCTACACCTGAAATGCTCACTGTAATGCAGGACAAACAACAAACTTGAGCACGTACTACCATTAAGATGACTTCAGTAATGTAATAGATCAGTTGTCTCACCACCTGGATATGCCTGCACTCCCACCACTTCCAACTGAACAGTGTTGGTGCCATGTAGAGTTGTAGGTGCACTGCTGCCAACAAGGACCCCATCTCCAGACTAGAGGGCCTTGTGTAGACATGAGGAAGGGACCTGCAAATTGGGAGGCAGACACAGATGATGAGTTACACATCAATGCAACATGCAGTGTACAACACAACAGCAATATGCACTAGGAATGTATACACAGTATTGACTAGACTACCCACACATGTAGTGGGAGTCCAATGTCACCATGTACTTCAATGTCACTTGGGCACACCCTTTGCAAGCCCATGGAAACGGGAAGCAGGAGGGGTGTGTGTGACTCAAACCCAGGCATCTGAACCTAATACATGACAAGCCTGCATGTGCCCAGCCACAATGCAGCGTATGCCCACAGGAACCACGGAAGCCAACAAATTGTCCCAAAAAAATTTGGGAAAAATATAAAAATAAAAATTAAAAAAAAAAATTTAAAAAAAAAAAATGGCCATTAAAGGGCCCGGGGGGGTTGGGGAGGCCACCCAGGAGGTCCGAGGTCAGGGTGCACACCAGAAACCACCTGTGTGGATCCTGGGAAAAAAAAACACCTCCATGGGCTCATGGCCCACACGGCTACCCTATTGTGGGAGTATCACTGCTGTCGCTATTGTCACCCTGTGCAGCTGCATCCGGAGGTGGTTGCACTATGGGAGGCAGCCCACGCAAGGCCCTACTCTGTTCCTCCATGGCTGCAAGCATGCGGGTGTGGTAGGTCTCGTTCTGGAGGATGAGTGTGCGGAGGTCCCCATGCAACAACTCACGGGATGCCCGGACCTCCGCCCTCGTTGCTTGCATCTCAGCTGAGAGCGTACGGGTGAGACGCTCCAGCTGCTGTTTGTCCTTTGGTGTGTTGAAGCCTCTAGCTCAACAAGAGTCGTCCTGAGTTGATGTAGCTCCTGCCTCAGGGCTTCCCTGTGGCCCTGGGACTCTATGGAGATGGCCTCCTGCAGAGTCGCCAGTGCCGCCCGCCTGTCCCTGTTGGACGCCAACATGTCCTCCCTGTGTGACTGGCAGATGGAGTCGGTTGCCTGCTCTAGTCGCTCCATCAGCCTTTCAGGGGGGACAATGGAAGTGGCCACCCTATCCATGGCCTGAGCCATCATCTCGGATGATGCTGCCTGTTGGGTAGCCATACCGTAAATGGATTGCTCCCATGCGGTATTGCCAGGTGGCGTACGGCCACCACGTCGGCGGGCACCACACCTGTCTGGGGCAAGGCGGACTGCGCCTTGCTGTGCCGGCACTGCCTGAGGCTGCAGGACTGCATTCCCCCTCTGATCTGCTGGCCCAGGAACAGGATCAGATGTCGCGGAGTGTGACCCTGCATCCGTAACCACCAAAGGCCTAGCTGCCAACACTGACATCCCCATTGAGGGTTCTGACCCTGGTGCAGGTGGGTGGGACAGAACAGATTCCCTCCCTGGAACACTCACCTGCGACGGCACGTAGGTCTCATCATCCGAGTCAACAGCTGAGTACAGCTCGGGGGAGGTGCAGCCAGAGACACCCCTTGAGAGCACGACCTGCAGCACTTGTGGGTTTTCACCCACCAGCACACCACGTCCCTCACTGGTGGTTGGTCGGCCCTCGGAACCCTCCTGGGTCTGCACCATCTCCACATCCCCAGCAGTATCAGGTGCGTCTTCCCCTGCAATGACATAATGACAAAGAAATGGAAACCCGCATTAGCACCATGGCACACAATGAGGGCTGAGAAGCAAGAGAACCAGTACTTGATTGACACATGTCCCACATGACTAAGACCCTCCCATGCATGCACCCTCACTGCGTATGAAGGGCAGGCAAATGGCACACACTCATTACACAAAGATGGAAGTTGAACACATTTCATGCATGCTGCCTGGCAGTGGCATCACACATTGCCCTGTGATTGCCAGGTGACACACACATGCCATCACACAGATGGCATGTGCCATTGCTATTGAGTGTAGATGGAGAGGAGGGCAGCACTTATTCATTCTGTCCAGTTCCCACATGCAATAGCTTTTCTAATTCAAACAGGTCTGCTTTATCACCTGGAGCTGGCAGTCCAATATGGTCCAATTGCACAGGGACATGTGTGAACATATGATATCCAGGTAACAAAGTAACTCCACTTTACCATGGCCATGCCATACATGTGACTAGAGGACTGAGGAATGCCTAGTATAAGTGGTGGAATGCATACAATCTGTCTGATTGAACATAGGAAAATAAGCAACAATGTTGTGGCAAGGTGACACTTCAAGGCCAACTTGGGTGCTGTTGGCCTAGATGTCTACTGTTGGCAGAAGGGATACTGCAATGGCAAAATGCAGCTGCGCAGGATGTATTGCATGAAGCACATGGCTGACCCATTCGACTCAGGCGCACACACTCTCACCTGGCACACAAACAGATGCCCTCACACACACACCATGCACATGGATGACACACACATGCATGTGCACTCACCGGACAATGCCTCGTAATCAGGCAGATCTCCCACGCCTTGGATCTGTTCCTCCGTGACGTAGGTCCCAGCGACTGACTCATGTGGAGTGAGTTCCATGTCTTCTACTGGAGACCCACCTCCAGTCACTAGAGTTGCGGCATGACTTGAGGCCAGCTTCTTCTTTGCCCTGCGCTTTAGGTCATTCCAGCGCTTGTAGCAATCATTGGCTGTGCGCCTCACGATTCCAAGGGCACTTACGATGTCCGCAACGGTCTGCCAGTGTGCCTGGCGTTGTGCAGGTGTGGTCTTGGATCCTGCAACAATGACCATCTCGTTATCATCTCGTTATCATGTCCGGACACATACTGGACAAGTGCATTCAGTTCGTCATCCGTGAAGCTGGGCTTCCTCGACGGACCGGACTGTGTAGCCGTGTCTGGGGCATCAGCCTGTGCCGGACGAGCACTCTTCCTCTTCCGCTTGGAAGGTGGTGGTGATCCTGAGTGTCCTGCGCCTGGTGGGCTCTGTATCAGGTGTGTGGGATTGCACACTCAGCATGGGAGTTGGTGCAGGCATTGGCTCAAGTGTAATGGTGTCATGGGGAATGTCAGCAGAATGGACTAGGACGGACACTGTCCTGGCTGGGTGTGTGAGAGCTGGGGTGGATGGAGCCGCAGCTGCCCCTGCAGCCTCTCCGCCCTGCCTACTTGGGGCAGCAGATGACCTTGCTGCCCCAGATCCACGTGGCATGATAGCATCAACGTGCACCAGCGCACGTGTCGTAGCCCTGCTGACCTGGAAGTCAGCCATGGAGTCAGCCAGGTCTGGTGCCACAATGGGCTGGTCCAACAAGGGCTGAGCATGGATGGTGTCAGCCACTTCAGCCTCAACGGGAGGGGGGGAGGGGGGGAGGGGGGGGATGATGGGTGCCCTTGACTGGTCCTCCACACATGTGGGGACAGGCTCACCCTGCAAGTTACGACCACGTCCCCTACCGGATCCACCACGGCCACCACTTGTGGCTCTTCCACCTTTGCCACCCTTACGGAATCCTCGCCTCCCAGCCATGGCACTGATATTAATGTGCGTATGGGAGTGGCTGTAGACAATTGTCCTGGGCAATTGGGGGTCAAAGGGGTTGGGTACCAGATGGTAATTGTACCCTAGTGCTCTAGCACGGCTGATTGTAACCCCTGGGGAAAGATGACGGGTCACGCAACGCACAGGAGGCCCAAAAAAGGGAGATGACGTGCATGCAACCCCTCCTAGACCACGTGTGCAGAAATAAAAACCTGCACTACGCTGTGGCACCCAGTAACACAAGAATGAACGTATGCGTGTCACACGCAGCCTAGAATGACCTCTGAAGGGGTAGGCTACACACGGGGCAAGCACAGAAGTTAGATACGTGCGTGACTCACCGTCTGCCAGGTAAAAGAGCGTGAAAAATGAGCGCGTTTGGTTGGCAATACCCCCGCCAAAAGAAGATGTGTACGCTGTCTGAGAAGACAGGACAACAGTAGAAGGGGACACTGTTTGAGGGAACAGGCCCAGGTAAACCAGTACAAGAGAAAAAAGAGAAAAAGCTGTCAGAGGTAACAGGGAGTACGAACTGGAAACGCCGTGAAGTAAATCGCGTGTGAAACGACAAGAAGTACAGAATTCACCCACTCGCTCTCCACGAAAAGCACGTACAAGGAAATGGTGTTCTACACGTACCTTATATACAGGCCCACACGTACAGCGTCACTTACGCGGCGTGTACGTTCACCAATCACACGCTTTGTCACTCCTGCGTGTAGATCCATTTTCACCAATCACACGCTTTGTCACTTCTGCGTGTAGATCCATTTTCTCCAATCACATGCTTTGTCACTTCTGCGTGTAGATCCATTTTCGCCAATCACACGCTTTGTCACTTCTGCGTGTAGATCCATTTTCACCAATCACACGCTTTGACACTGGGACGTGTCACGCAACATTTTCCTGCACGTGCAGGTGACTATAGGCGCGCATATGCTGGTGACGGGTTTACGCGCTAAGGGCCTTTCCTCGATTCACACGCTGACGTGTGGGATTTTCACGTGCAGAATCACTCCCTATCAGGCTGTCCACGCGTTCACACACGAAAGACCACGCTCCTGGACAGGAGGCCAAATTACTGCCCCCCAGAGCCCTGAGCACGCTCCCACCTGCCATCTGCGGCTGCCTGACTGCCTGCTGGCCACGTGCCCCACAGTGCTGATGGGTGGGGGTGGTGGGAGACATGGGTGGGGGCCTGGTGGAGGGTGCCCCTGCACTGCTGGGGGGTGGGGGTGATTGGGGACATGAGTGGGGGCCTGGTGGAGGCTGCCCCTGGTGGCGGGAGGGTGGGGGTGGTGGGAGACATGGGTGGGGGCCTGGTGGAGGCTGCCCCTGGTGGCGGGAGGGTGGGGGTGGTGGGAGACATGGGTGGGGGCCTGGTGGAGGCTGCCCCTGGTGGTGGGGTGTGGGGGTGGTGGGAGACATGGGTGGGGGCCTGGTGGAGGCTGCCCCTGCACTGCTGGGGGTTGGGGGTGGTGGGAGACATGGGTGGGGGCCTGGTGGAGGCTGCCCCTGCACTGCTGGGGGGTGGGGGTGATTGGGGACATGAGTGGGGGCCTGGTGGAGGCTGCCCCTGCACTGCTGGGGGGTGGGGGTGATTGGGGACATGAGTGGGGGCCTGGTGGAGGCTGCCCCTGGTGGCGGGAGGGTGGGGGTGGTGGGAGACATGGGTGGGGGCCTGGTGGAGGCTGCCCCTGGTGGCGGGGGGGTGGGGGTGGTGGGAGACATGGGTGGGGGCCTGGTGGAGGGTGCCCCTGCACTGCTGGGGGGTGGGGGTGATTGGGGACATGAGTGGGGGCCTGGTGGAGGCTGCCCCTGCACTGCTGGGGGGTGGGGGTGATTGGGGACATGAGTGGGGGCCTGGTGGAGGCTGCCCCTGCACTGCTGGGGGGTGGGGGTGGTGGGAGACATGGGTTGGACATGGGTGGGGGCCTGCTGGCAGGTTCCCCACAGTACTGGGGGTTGGGGGTGGTGGGAGACATGGGTGGGGGCCTGGTGGAGGCTGCCCCTGCACTGCTGGGGGGTGGGGGTGATTGGGGACATGAGTGGGGGCCTGGTGGAGGCTGCCCCTGGTGGCGGGAGGGTGGGGGTGGTGGGAGACATGGGTGGGGGCCTGGTGGAGGCTGCCCCTGGTGGTGGGGGTGGTGGGAGACATGGGTGGGGGCCTGGTGGAGGCTGCCCCTGCACTGCTGGGGGTTGGGGGTGGTGGGAGACATGGGTGGGGGCCTGGTGGAGGCTGCCCCTGCACTGCTGGGGGGTGGGGGTGATTGGGGACATGAGTGGGGGCCTGGTGGAGGCTGCCCCTGGTGGCGGGAGGGTGGGGGTGGTGGGAGACATGGGTGGGGGCCTGGTGGAGGCTGCCCCTGGTGGCGGGGGGGTGGGGGTGGTGGGAGACATGGGTGGGGGCCTGGTGGAGGGTGCCCCTGCACTGCTGGGGGGTGGGGGTGATAGGGGACATGAGTGGGGGCCTGGTGGAGGCTGCCCCTGGTGGCGGGAGGGTGGGGGTGGTGGGAGACATGGGTGGGGGCCTGGTAGTGGGTGCCCCTGCACTGCTGGGGGGTGGGGGTGGTGGGAGACATGGGTGGGGGCCTGGTGGAGGCTGCCCCTGGTGGCGGGGGGGTGGGGGTGGTGGGAGACATGGGTGGGGGCCTGGTGGAGGCTGCCCCTGGTGGCGGGGGGGGTGGGGGTGGTGGGAGACATGAGTGGGGGCCTGGTGGAGGCTGCCCCTGCACTGCTGGGGGGTGGGGGTGGTGGGAGACATGGGTGGGGGCCTGGTAGTGGGTGCCCCTGCACTGCTGGGGGGTGGGGGTGGTGGGAGACATGGGTGGGGGCCTGGTGGAGGGTACCCCTGGTGGCGGGAGGGTGGGGGTGGTGGGAGACATGGGTGGGGGCCTGGTGGAGGGTGCCCCTGCACTGCTGGGGGGTGGGGGTGATTGGGGACATGAGTGGGGGCCTGGTGGAGGCTGCCCCTGCACTGCTGGGGGGTGGGGGTGATTGGGGACATGAGTGGGGGCCTGGTGGAGGCTGCCCCTGCACTGCTGGGGGGTGGGGGTGGTGGGAGACATGGGTTGGACATGGGTGGGGGCCTGCTGGCAGGTTCCCCACAGTGCTGGGGGTTGGGGGTGGTGGGAGACATGGGTGGGGGCCTGGTGGAGGCTGCCCCTGCACTGCTGGGGGGTGGGGGTGATTGGGGACATGAGTGGGGGCCTGGTGGAGGCTGCCCCTGGTGGCGGGAGGGTGGGGGTGGTGGGAGACATGGGTGGGGGCCTGGTGGAGGCTGCCCCTGGTGGTGGGGGGGTGGGGGTGGTGGGAGACATGGGTGGGGGCCTGGTGGAGGCTGCCCCTGCACTGCTGGGGGGTGGGGGTGGTGGGAGACATGGGTGGGGGCCTGGTGGAGGCTGCCCCTGCACTGCTGGGGGGTGGGGGTGATTGGGGACATGAGTGGGGGCCTGGTGGAGGCTGCCCCTGGTGGCGGGAGGGTGGGGGTGGTGGGAGACATGGGTGGGGGCCTGGTGGAGGCTGCCCCTGGTGGCGGGAGGGTGGGGGTGGTGGGAGACATGGGTGGGGGCCTGGTGGAGGCTGCCCCTGGTGGCGGGGGGGGGTGGGGGTGGTGGGAGACATGAGTGGGGGCCTGGTGGAGGCTGCCCCTGCACTGCTGGGGGGTGGGGGTGGTGGGAGACATGGGTGGGGGCCTGGTAGTGGGTGCCCCTGCACTGCTGGGGGGTGGGGGTGGTGGGAGACATGGGTGGGGGCCTGGTGGAGGGTGCCCCTGCACTGCTGGGGGGTTGGGGTGATTGGGGACATGAGTGGGGGCCTGGTGGAGACTGCCCCTGCACTGCTGGGGGGTGGGGGTGATTGGGGACATGAGTGGGGGCCTGGTGGAGGCTGCCCCTGCACTGCTGGGGGGTGGGGGTGGTGGGAGACATGGGTGGGGGCCTGGTAGTGGGTGCCCCTGCACTGCTGGGGGGTGGGGGTGGTGGGAGACATGGGTGGGGGCCTGGTGGAGGGTACCCCTGGTGGCGGGAGGGTGGGGGTGGTGGGAGACATGGGTGGGGGCCTGGTGGAGGGTGCCCCTGCACTGCTGGGGGGTGGGGGTGATTGGGGACATGAGTGGGGGCCTGGTGGAGGCTGCCCCTGCACTGCTGGGGGGTGGGGGTGATTGGGGACATGAGTGGGGGCTTGGTGGAGGCTGCCCCTTCACTGCTGGAGAGTGGGGGTGGTGGGAGACATGGGTTGGACATGGGTGGGGGCCTGCTGGCAGGTTCCCCACAGTGCTGGGGGTTGGGGGTGGTGGGAGACATGGGTGGGGGCCTGGGGGAGGCTGCCCCTGCACTGCTGGGGGGTGGGGGTGATTGGGGACATGAGTGGGGGCCTGGTGGAGGCTGCCCCTGGTGGCGGGAGGGTGGGGGTGGTGGGAGACATGGGTGGGGGCCTGGTGGAGGCTGCCCCTGGTGGTGGGGGGGTGGGGATGGTGGGAGACATGGGTGAGGGCCTGGTGGAGGCTGCCCCTGCACTGCTGGGGGGTGGGGGTGGTGGGAGACATGGGTGGGGGCCTGGTGGAGGCTGCCCCTGCACTGCTGGGGGGTGGGGGTGATTGGGGACATGAGTGGGGGCCTGGTGGAGGCTGCCCCTGGTGGCGGGAGGATGGGGGTGGTGGGAGACATGGGTGGGGGCCTGGTGGAGGCTGCCCCTGGTGGCGGGGGGGTGGGGGTGGTGGGAGACATGGGTGGGGGCCTGGTGGAGGGTGCCCCTGCACTGCTGGGGGGTGGGGGTGATAGGGGACATGAGTGGGGGCCTGGTGGAGGCTGCCCCTGGTGGCGGGAGGGTGGGGGTGGTGGGAGACATGGGTGGGGGCCTGGTAGTGGGTGCCCCTGCACTGCTGGGGGGTGGGGGTGGTGGGAGACATGGGTGGGGGCCTGGTGGAGGCTGCCCCTGGTGGCGGGGGGGTGGGGGTGGTGGGAGACATGGGTGGGGGCCTGGTGGAGGCTGCCCCTGGTGGCGGGGGGTGGGGGTGGTGGGAGACATGAGTGGGGGCCTGGTGGAGGCTGCCCCTGCACTGCTGTGGGGTGGGGGTGGTGGGAGACATGGGTGGGGGCCTGGTAGTGGGTGCCCCTGCACTGCTGGGGGTGGGGGTGGTGGGAGACATGGGTGGGGGCCTGGTGGAGGGTACCCCTGGTGGCGGGAGGGTGGGGGTGGTGGGAGACATGGGTGGGGGCCTGGTGGAGGGTGCCCCTGCACTGCTGGGGGGTGGGGGTGATTGGGGACATGAGTGGGGGCCTGGTGGAGGCTGCCCCTGCACTGCTGGGGGGTGGGGGTGATTGGGGACATGAGTGGGGGCCTGGTGGAGGCTGCCCCTGCACTGCTGGGGGGTGGGGGTGGTGGGAGACATGGGTTGGACATGGGTGGGGGCTGCTGGCAGGTTCCCCACAGTGCTGGGGGTTGGGGGTGGTGGGAGACATGGGTGGGGGCCTGGTGGAGGCTGCCCCTGCACTGCTGGGGGGTGGGGGTGATTGGGGACATGAGTGGGGGCCTGGTGGAGGCTGCCCCTGGTGGCGGGAGGGTGGGGGTGGTGGGAGACATGGGTGGGGGCCTGGTGGAGGCTGCCCCTGGTGGTGGGGGGGTGGGGGTGGTGGGAGACATGGGTGGGGGCCTGGTGGAGGCTGCCCCTGCACTGCTGGGGGGTGGGGGTGGTGGGAGATATGGGTGGGGGCCTGGTGGAGGCTGCCCCTGCACTGCTGGGGGGTGGGGGTGATTGGGGACATGAGTGGGGGCCTGGTGGAGGCTGCCCCTGGTGGCGGGAGGGTGGGGGTGGTGGGAGACATGGGTGGGGGCCTGGTGGAGGCTGCCCCTGGTGGCGGGAGGGTGGGGGTGGTGGGAGACATGGGTGGGGGCCTGGTGGAGGCTGCCCCTGGTGGCGGGGGGGTGGGGGTGGTGGGAGACATGAGTGGGGGCCTGGTGGAGGCTGCCCCTGCACTGCTGGGGGGTGGGGGTGGTGGGAGACATGGGTGGGGGCCTGGTAGTGGGTGCCCCTGCACTGCTGGGGGGTGGGGGTGGTGGGAGACATGGGTGGGGGCCTGGTGGAGGGTGCCCCTGCACTGCTGGGGGGTGGGGGTGATTGGGGACATGAGTGGGGGCCTGGTGGAGGCTGCCCCTGCACTGCTGGGGGGTGGGGGTGATTGGGGACATGAGTGGGGGCCTGGTGGAGGCTGCCCCTGCACTGCTGGGGGGTGGGGGTGGTGGGAGACATGGGTGGGGGCCTGGTAGTGGGTGCCCCTGCACTGCTGGGGGTGGGGGTGGTGGGAGACATGGGTGGGGGCCTGGTGGAGGGTACCCCTGGTGGCGGGAGGGTGGGGGTGGTGGGAGACATGGGTGGGGGCCTGGTGGAGGGTGCCCCTGCACTGCTGGGGGGTGGGGGTGATTGGGGACATGAGTGGGGGCCTGGTGGAGGCTGCCCCTGCACTGCTGGGGGGTGGGGGTGATTGGGGACATGAGTGGGCGCCTGGTGGAGGCTGCCCCTGCACTGCTGGGGGGTGGGGGTGGTGGGAGACATGGGTTGGACATGGGTGGGGGCCTGCTGGCAGGTTCCCCACAGTGCTGGGGGTTGGGGGTGGTGGGAGACATGGGTGGGGGCCTGGTGGAGGCTGCCCCTGCACTGCTGGGGGGTGGGGGTGATTGGGGACATGAGTGGGGGCCTGGTGGAGGCTGCCCCTGGTGGCGGGAGGGTGGGGGTGGTGGGAGACATGGGTGGGGGCCTGGTGGAGGCTGCCCCTGGTGGTGGGGGGGTGGGGGTGGTGGGAGACATGGGTGGGGGCCTGGTGGAGGCTGCCTCTGGTGGCGGGAGGGTGGGGGTGGTGAGAGACATGGGTGGGGGCCTGGTAGTGGGTGCCCCTGCACTGCTGGGGGGTGGGGGTGGTGGGAGACATGGGTGGGGGCCTGGTGGAGGCTGCCCCTGGTGGCGGGGGGGCGTGGGGGTGGTGGGAGACATGAGTGGGGGCCTGGTGGAGGCTGCCCCTGCACTGCTGGGGGGTGGGGGTGGTGGGAGACATGGGTGGGGGCCTGGTAGTGGGTGCCCCTGCACTGCTGGGGGTTGGGGGTGGTGGGAGACATGGGTGGGGCCTGGTGGAGGGTACCCCTGGTGGCGGGAGGGTGGGGGTGGTTGGAGACATGGGTGGGGGCCTGGTGGAGGGTGCCCCTGCACTGCTGGGGGGTGGGGGTGATTGGGGACATGAGTGGGGGCCTGGTGGAGGCTGCCCCTGCACTGCTGGGGGGTGGGGGTGATTGGGGACATGAGTGGGGGCCTGGTGGAGGCTGCCCCTGCACTGCTGGGGGGTGGGGGTGGTGGGAGACATGGGTTGGACATGGGTGGGGGCCTGCTGGCAGATTCCCCACAGTGCTGGGGGTTGGGGGTGGGGGGAGACATGGGTGGGGGCCTGGTGGAGGCTGCCCCTGCACTGCTGGGGGGTGGGGGTGATTGGGGACATGAGTGGGGGCCTTGTAGTCGAGGCAGCCCCTATTGACTGGCGGGTGGGGGCCGTGGGAGACATGGGTGGGGGCCTGGTGGAGGCTGCCCCTGGTGGTGGGGGGGTGGGGGTGGTGGGAGACATGGGTGGGGGCCTGGTGGAGGCTGCCCCTGCACTGCTGGGGGGTGGGGGTGGTGGGAGACATGGGTGGGGGCCTGGTGGAGGCTGCCCCTGCACTGCTGGGGGGTGAGGGTGATTGGGGACATGAGTGGGGGCCTGGTGGAGGCTGCCCCTGGTGGCGGGAGGGTGGGAGTGGTGGGAGACATTGGTGGGGGCCTGGTGGAGGCTGCCCCTGGTGGCGGGAGGGTGGGGGTGGTGGGAGACATGGGTGGGGGCCTGGTGGAGGCTGCCCCTGGTGGCGGGGGGGTGGGGGTGGTGGGAGACATGAGTGGGGGCCTGGTGGAGGCTGCCCCTGCACTGCTGGGGGGTGGGGGTGGTGGGAGACATGGGTGGGGGCCTGGTAGTGGGTGCCCCTGCACTGCTGGGGGGTGGGGGTGGTGGGAGACATGGGTGGGGGCCTGGTGGAGGGTGCCCCTGCACTGCTGGGGGGTGGGGGTGATTGGGGACATGAGTGGGGGCCTGGTGGAGGCTGCCCCTGCACTGCTGGGGGGTGGGGGTGATTGGGGACATGAGTGGGGGCCTGGTGGAGGCTGCCCCTGCACTGCCGGGGGGTGGGGGTGGTGGGAGACATGGGTGGGGGCCTGGTAGTGGGTGCCCCTGCACTGCTGGGGGGTGGGGGTGGTGGGAGACATGGGTGGGGGCCTGGTGGAGGGTACCCCTGGTGGCGGGAGGGTGGGGGTGGTGGGAGACATGGGTGGGGGCCTGGTGGAGGGTGCCCCTGCACTGCTGGGGGTGATTGGGGACATGAGTGGGGGCCTGGTGGAGGCTGCCCCTGCACTGCTGGGGGCTGGGGGTGATTGGGGACATGAGTGGGGGCCTGGTGGAGGCTGCCCCTGGTGGCGGGAGGGTGGGGGCGGTGAGAGACATGGGTGGGGGCCTGGTGGAGGCTGCCCCTGGTGGCGGGGGGGTGGGGTGGTGGGAGACATGGGTGGGGGCCTGGTGGAGGGTGCCCCTGCACTGCTGGGGGGTGGGTGTGATAGGGGACATGAGTGGGGGCCTGGTGGAGGCTGCCCCTGGTGGCGGGGGGGTGGGGGTGGTGGGAGACATGGGTGGGGGCCTGGTAGTGGGTGCCCCTGCACTGCTGGGGGGTGGGGGTGGTGGGAGACATGGGTGGGGGCCTGGTGGAGGCTGCCCCTGGTGGCGGGGGGGTGGGGGTGGTGAGAGACATGGGTGGGGGCCTTGTGGAGGCTGCCCCTGGTGGCGAGGGGGGTGGGGGTGGTGGGAGATATGAGTGGGGGCCTGGTGGAGGCTGCCCCTGCACTGCTGGGGGGTGGGGGTGGTGGGAGACATGGGTGGGGGCCTGGTAGTGGGTGCCCCTGCACTGCTGGGGGGTGGGGGTGATTGGGGACATGAGTGGGGGCCTGGTGGAGGCTGCCCCTGCACTGCTGGGGGGTGGGGGTGCAGGGGGACATGAGCAGGTGTGCAGGGTAGTCCCCTGTTTTGTAGGCTGCCTGCAGGGGCCGTGGAGGGTGTACAGGGAACACCTGTGAGGACCCACCCAGCCTAATCGCGTGTGTGACTTCCCACGCACCCCTGTAATACACGTACCCAGCCAAATCGCGTGTGATTATTCCCACGCACCCCTGTAATACACGTACCCAGCCAAATCGCGTGTGATGATTCCCACGCACCCCTGTAATACACGTACCCAGCCAAATCGCGTGTGATGATTCCCACGCACCCCTGTAATACACGTACACAGCCAAATCGCGTGTAAAACTTCCCGTGTACCCCTGTAATACCCGTACCCAGCCAAATCCCGTGTGATCATTCCCGCGTACCCCTGTGATACACGTGCCCTGGCTAATCGCGTGTAAAACTTCACGCCTACCCCTGTAATACACGTACCCTGGCCAATCGCGTGTTAAACTTCCCGCGTACCCCTGTAATACACGTACCCTGCCTAATCGCGTGTATTACTTCACGCCTACCCCTGATATGCACGTTACCCGCTTTGCGTTCCTTGTTTGGCAGCCCTGTAAACTGGTCCAGGGTTAGCGCAGCCCTTTGCGATGATTTAGCGATTTTGATGGCTTTTCCTTGCGCGAGGGCGTTCTTGGGGGCGTTACTGGCGCTGCTGCAGGGTCGCTGCGATACTCTGCGCCACGGCTGGTTTGGGAGCCTAAAATCCATGAATACGCTGTGCGCGGAAATCGGTTTTAGCGCACGTGCCTGGCGCAGACAATCGCACGCGGACACTCTGCGCCAGCCGCTTGCGACACTTTTCTGCGAAATTCTATGAATTACCCTGTAAATTGGGCGTTGCAGCAGTATAGTACAGTGAAGGAAATGTGTTTGTCTGTTAAAGGAAAGGCAACTCTAGTAACCGTTGAGGAAACTGCACCTTCTGTTTCTTTCTGTGCCCAGATGTTGAGGACTTTCCAATATAATCATGTGTTCTGTATTTAATGCCTATAGCATTCGCATACATCTTGTTTAACCGGGAACAGTCAATTGCAGATGAAGATACTCAATCTGTTGTACCTCCAAGCATTGCTGCTATTAACATACACTGAAAATATAAGTGATTTTCTTCAACAGGGCCCCATGAGAACCCTAAGTAAGGTTCTTGTTAAATGTTGTCGAGGAT
Organism: Ambystoma mexicanum; assembly: GCF_040938575.1. Lineage (NCBI taxonomy): Eukaryota > Metazoa > Chordata > Amphibia > Caudata > Ambystomatidae > Ambystoma > Ambystoma mexicanum. Next base: position 543,729,924 of record NC_090923.1, on the reverse strand, counting down.
GTGGTAAGGAAGAGTGGGCTGTATTATGTGCCCTGTCCTTTCACTTCCTATGTCAGGGTTACAAACAGAGCTCAGAGAACATTTTACTCCCTACTTGGAATCAAATAATTTTTAAGGGAGTAAAAAAGTTATTAGCTTTGCCAATATGGATACATTATGCTTCTTGAAAGATGTTCTTTGCCTTTAAAATACCTCTTGTGATTGGGCAGTAATATTATTACAGTTCCTTTCTATGCAACAGCTATGCTGCTCACTGATTAGAAAATATACGGCAAGCTCTGTGGGTAGAAGCAGGTGGTAGACTCCTTTATGTTCATTGTTTTGCATTTTTGTTGGGCACATTTTCCTGTTTTGTTTTTATGGAGCAGAAAGGGATGATGTACATGCATCTTAGCTGCAAGGCTCGTTTTGAGTAAGTGTTGTCACAGCTCTGTTCACAGGACAATATAATGTTGATGGGTAGCGGAGGAACAAGGAATTCTGATTCTAATACTCTCTTGTGCAGGTTTTCGGACTTAGTTATCCTCCTTATCATGAGAGGCATGTTCTCCTGACCTTTGAATTACTTATTGGCACATGAACTCCTATTGGCATGTTTTCTGACATATTCCTTTTAGTTGCGTTATTCTTTTTGCAAATATTGTATACTGTATGCATTTTCTGACAGCCACATCAGTTAAGACAAGTGCTATTTGTAATACATATGAGTGTTTTTTTCACACGCAGAAAAGGACTGAGTATAGCAGCTGCTTCTGTTGATCCAGAGGCAAATGGTAATTATGAATGCAGCTACAATGATTAATCTGCCGGAAATTGGCATATTGCCTTCATACTATCAGCTCTTCTTTTCATCAGTTATAATTAGCATGGTTACATGAATTTGATGGCCTGTTTGCATTGGTACAACTGGTAATCTAGTGCTGGCTTTCGGTACAGCTATATATTCTCATCTTGATGTAGACTACATGCCTTCCTATAAATGATCTCACAATGATTACCTGTATTCTGTTTTATAATGTTACACTTCAACTTTTTGGCCGTGTAGTACACAGATTGCTAGGGGGGTACACTGTTCCGTTAAATATCCTGTTATGAATCCTTTACACCCTGGCCAATTGGGACTCAAAAGGTGTCATTTAACATTGATCATGCCATGCTGGATGGTGCAGATTTCAAAAGCATTTTATGGGTCTTTGAGCAGACTATGCGAGATGCAACCTTTATATCTCAGCTGCTAATTGTAAATGTTAGTATTTAATCAGCCATCAAACGACTCACCTACTAATAGTCACGTGTTCCTTGAGCTGGCACCATCATGAATGGGGCCCACACACATAAAACAAGGGAGCCAATGCTCCCTTGTTTTACTAATATTTTCAGTTTGAACAAATCATATAGATAAAACATATGAACAATTCAATAAATCAACATCCAATTCATATTGCGAATACACGTTCAGCTTATAGAGCCCAATACGCATAGAGCAATACTAAATGCATTTTTCAATCATCATCAGGAGCAAAACTAAATACATTTCCAAAACATCATGATGTTTCCACTGAACCACCCAGATTCTTTACCATTTCAGAGTATTTAAGGTTCTCTCCAAAAATATTTGAGGAGACTAGTAGGCAGAACAGGTTAAGGGACCTGGCTGGAATACCATGGATTTGGAGTTCACACTCAAGTACACCACGGCCTGCAATCCCACTAGTTAAGATAAACCGGGTATGTTCATAAAACGTGTGATACATCACCACTTGCAGCCCCAGCAAGTACACCAAAGGTAATTCACTTATACAAATGTGTCTCTGAAGATTGTCTCACCTGACTCATGCCAGTCACAGAATATGCATGCTTACTTAGGATGCCTTGCTCATTTTTCTCATCCAATTCACCCTGGAAATAGAATCATATTTTTAATTTAGAAGGCATCGATACTAAACTTAAAGTAATTTAATCCTGGCTCTGAACACAGAAGCGAGAAAACCTGGCTTTGTTTTATGGTGTTGCCAGTGCATGGAAACCCATTATTTGGGGTACACTGGTCATGCTTATGGCATGAATGACTCATCAGTTCCTGGAATACAAGTAGTGTGGGTAAGCTAGGAGAATGTGACAAACCTGTTAGGCTACGCAGATTTTGTTACTGGCTTGTGCTTGGTGTTAAAACATTTATAAAATGCATGGCAAAAACCTTAGATAATTGCCATATCGGCCAAAAAACCTACTCTCAGAAAGCACAACAGTAAACCCCATTGCATTAATTTATGGGAGAAGTACCAACATCATGGTTGTTTCATTCCTTGTGTATATTCCCAAAGCATGTGGAGTCTCTTATGTGCTTTCTTGTGCTCCTTTTCATTTCAGTATGTGTTGGCTTACACACCTGCTGCTGAACAATGTTTGTAAATCATGATTGCACTGTTTGCTCTTTACATCTTGTAAATTCTACTATATAATACAGAATGTGTCGAAGGGTCTCATTACGAGGTGGGAGGTAAGGGATTACCGGCACCGGTAAGGGTACCGGTGCCGGTAATCCCTTACCTCCCTACTACGAGTTCCCTTTGCGGGTCCATCCTTAACGCCTGGTTTTTGCAGGCGTTAAGGACGGGACCCGCAAAGGGACTCTAGAGCTAATAACGGTACCAATTTGCGGTGCCGTTATTAGCGCCTTCCCCATTCCCATTGAGCCCTATGGGGGCTCAAATGGGAATGGGGAATGGCCCTGGTGAATGGGGAATTACCGGTCCCTCCGACCTCGGAATGGCGCGGTAATTGTTCCATTCACCAGGGCGGAGTCGTTAGGGTTTTGGAGGCAGCCATGGAGCTAATAGCTCCATGGCTACTTCCGACCTCGTAATAAGGCCCCTTGTATTGCTCATGTTTGAGCCTTGAAGATGTTCTGAAGTATGTAATTTTATTGCGTGTACTATTTCACATATCTTTAAAATGTAATTACTTCTGTGCATGCTGCTGAAAAATGGTTGCAAATCACTGCTGTTTTATTTGCTCTTTTCATCTTGCAGATTTGCATCTTGGAGAGTATTATTGATAGTACAATGTGTAGCTCAAAGTCGTACTAATTATAACAAGAATAAAGCGTATTAACATCCACAATACATTGGGGCACTCCAGATATGATCACACTATTCAATTAAAGAAAAGGAAAGCAAAGTGTTTCATTTATCCCATGGGAACATAAACAAAATAGTCTGTAGATCCATTGTACTTTTCTTTTTAGTGATTTTTCTGTCCCACCCTCTTTGGCGTTTGCATACCTTATCAATTGACATGAATTTCAGTTCATTTTATTGAGTCGCTAGCTTCTTTGCGATGTTTAGCCTGTGTTGTTTAGACAAATTATTGATTTGTATTCCATAATTGTTTATTTAACCGTTCTTCACTTTCCTTCTACATACAATTTACCAAAAGAGCAATGTATTTAATATATTACATAATCAGATGTACAGGTGCAGTAACTTTTAAAAAGTGTATCGGTGCAAAATTATATCAGACTTAATAATGTTGTTACATATTATAATTGTCCTTTATTTTTAAATGATAGTTCTGTGATTAACGCAGTTAAAACTGTGTGCTAAGACAAAAGTTGCCCTGCTGATTGAGGCTCAGGTTTTGGTTTGAATTGGGTGCATTCTTCAGATTCTTTAAGGACTTCACCAAGTAGTAGCTCTGGGTTAGTTTATCATTCATTGCTCTTGCCTCCTAAACCAAGTCTTCAAAACATCTTGGTGCTATCATGTATCCTGAGCCATTGAGAGAGAAGTCATTTGTTTTAAGGGCCTGTTTATGATAAGATTTTCAATTTAGTAATGTATGCCTTACTTCTTCTTTAGTGTACAGCGTAAGGTATGACCCAAAATAATGTTTTGATTCCTCTACATAGTTAGAGGTCAGAATAACTTTTGTACACAAACAATATGCACCTAAAATATTTAATTTAAAAACAAATTGTATGTGCTACATTAATCATTAGGAATTGCTGGACTAAATCACAGAGGGGCTAATTTTGTATGAGCCCGTAATTTGGCAGAGGGCTGCCGTTACATGTAGACATACGTATAAGTGGGTCCCGGCTGCCGAATTTTGGTCATTTGCACGGAGGAGTGCAAAAGTGCTTGGATGTCTTGCATTATTCTAAGATGGAACCTAATTGTGTGATATCCAAAAACAGACCTGATCCTGTGCACAGTGAATGTTAACTGGCATCTGAAGAAAAATGAAAACGCAACACTTTATATGTTTGCAATTAGCAATGTCAAACATACATGCATTTTGGGAGATACATGCTATAACGATATTGCTAATATGTATCAAATCCGCACAATTCACACTTTCAGAACATATACATTTTTTAGTGATTCCAGCAAGTTTTGACATATTACAAACACATTCTTAGTGCTGGTTGTGTTCATTCTACAAGAATGTAATTCAGATGACTGGAAAACTCATTCACATACATCAAATGTTACTTACTATGTTTCAGTTTTTGAAGTGATTAAAAAGCATGGTTTAAGCATTACATTTTTTTAAAACTATCATTCCAGTGATGTCACTCTCAAGGAAAGCAGGCAGAGGGGTGTTCTAGGAAACGGAATACCCCACATCAACAGGTTCCTGCAATCTTAGCAAATTAGGTGGTAGGGGTGGCTCGCTCAAGATTTAAGAGAACCCAATACTATTACTGAACCACTGAAAATGCCCTGCATCACAACATTTAATAAGGGGTGTGGTTAAGGGTAGTCAGGAGAGTGAAAGGGGCAGATATGAAATAGGGAAACAGAAGCCACATGAGAGAGGCCCCATCAGATGTCACAAAAAACTAAGAAATTCAGCACTTTGAAGCAAAACCACAATGCCTTACAGGTGGATTTATTTAATGGGGATAGCTGGTCACCATGTTGATTTCCAGATAGAGGGGAGAGAGCTGCCTGAGTGAGTAACCCAGATGTTTGCCTGCACAGAGCCCCATTGTCCTGCATTCCATTAAGAAATACTATATTATATAATGCACAGTTTTACCTCCTCGTAGTACGGTGAACTCAGTCTTCCTCGTGGCAATGGTGCTATAGTCTAAAGAGCAATAGCTAGATAAGCTTTGAATTAATCAAACATTTGTCAGTTGTTCTGGGGAGTCTTACATGACATTGTTTTCCAGTCTGCTGTACTATTACAGAATGGGAAAGCATGCTTGGTCCCATCTCAAAAGGAACAGTCCAGCCAAAACCACAAGACCATAGGAAACGCCAGACATGTTTCATCTTAATCATTTATCATCAGTGCAGTGCAGCTTGGCACTTGCACAGCAGGTTTAGTGCCCAAATCTGGCTGCGACACTTAACATCTGTGAGGGTGTATTACCCTGCCCGTTTTTCATTTGTGTGGAGAAATTGAAGAGGATTCACTTCATGAGAGTGTTCTGCTGAAAAGACCCACTTTTTCGGCGTGTGCTATGCGTACAAAGCAAGTGTGTAACATAACGTATGCCATTCATGTGGTCGATACATGTAAACTTCTGCTATGCACAGTTCAAAGACCCACCATGCGCTGAAAAGCAAATAAGCCCACTTTCCTGCAAAAAGGTTAAATGCAGCTTCAAATGTCTACATTGAAAAATTGTAGCCATATTTCCTGTTAAATCTTGAGCCCTAGGATTGGAGATTCATAGTATGGAGGTGTTCTTGGCACTTCTCTACCTATTGCTACTATTGTCTTGAAAACAATGGGGTCTTATTTTCATTTCTACTGACCCATGTTAAAAATTACTGGCATTTCCAATGCTTTTGCAGAGTAATGACACCCTACACATTGGGTGCTGGGTAACTTAAATATAATGGGCCTCATTACGACCCAGGCGGTAAGGGGTTTACGGCAGCGTAAACAGCGCCGACCCTTACCGCCTGAGTACGAGGTCCCTTAGCGCCATGGAGCTTTTAACACCTGCTTTTAGCAGGTGTTAAAATCCATGGCGCTAAGGGACCATGGAGTTAATTACGCCACCGTAATTTACGGTGGCGTAATTAACGCCTTCCCCACTCCCATTATGCCCTATGGGGCAAAAATGGGAATGGGGAAGGGTAAATGGGGATTGGGGACTTACCGCCCCGCCAAGGTCGGAATGGGGCGGTAAGTCCGCCATCCACCATGGCGGAGTTGGGAACTTAGCGGCATGGACCATGGTGCTAATAGCGCCATGGTCCTCCGCCAAGGTCGTAATGAGGCCCAATATGATTATGTAATCCCCACCATTAAAGCGTGTATGCAAAAGGTGGCTCCTTCGCTTTTATATGGTTTTGAGTGCAACCTCTTTGACTGCTCCATCTAGTTTCGCTCTATGTCTCTCCTTCCGCACTATTCTAAAGTGCTCGAAAGGCTTGTGTTCAAACGTTTTATTGTTCATTTTTGCCAGTATCACAGCACTGTCAGCTGTACTAATATTTCAGAAAACCTAAAAGGGAGAAAGATGTACTACTATTACGATTGAGCAGGCCAATGTGTAAACAAATAGGAAATAGCTCACCACTATGTTACTGCAGCAAACTAGAGCTCCTTTCTCCAGAAGCCTGGACAGAGAACTCCACAGCTCAGAAGGGAGGACATTCAACTGACAGCCGTCCGCCACTCCACCAGTCATATCTTCCATGGCTTCACTAGGATAACCCAACTGAAGAGCACCATAGCCGCCTTTTAACCTACAAGAGACAACACGTTCGGAGGAGAGTGAAAACCATGGGCTGATGCCGCATACATCTATTGTAATATATATTTTCTTTTTTTCAAAATATTCTTTATTGTTTTAAAGATACATGAACAAATAATATAGAACAGTAGTTTCTTTGTACACAGTATAGAACAGTTACAAACTTAACTCAGCCGTCATAGTCATAACGTAAAAGAGGGCAAAAAAAGGGGGGAAACTAAATCCATCTACAACACACAAATGTTAATGTGGGGTCAAATTAAGTAAACCTTACGGCACATTTGGAGACAGTTGAGCATAAAGGTCATTAAACACTCCCCAGATGTTTTAATATTTATGATGTTGATCTTTACCATGAAAAGTCACGTTCTCCCTTTTGGAGAGAAGCGATAAACTCAGCAGCCAATCATCAACACAAGGGGCAGTATCACTTTTACAGAATTTCAGGATGTGTTTTTTGGCAACCAATAATGCCCAGAAAGGTTTACCGCTGGAAAATACAATATCAGAAGGAAGTAAGCCCAATACGCCAACAAGCGGGTTACTTGGAAGATATAGGCCTAAGTCCAAATCAATTCTCTGGAAAACACCATCCCAAAACAATAGATTTTTCCTACATAACCACAACATATGGAGGGTGGTGCCAACATCACTTCTGCAGTTCCGGCAAACATCTACACAGCATAATTTGCATGACCACATCTTCCACGGAGACCAGTACAAGTAGTGGTTAATCCTCTGCTGCGTATATCGTAGTTCTAAATTAACCTTATATTTAGCTGGTCCTGCACAAATGCGGTTCCAAAGTCTGACAACAAACAGCACAAATCTACATTTCAATTAGTTCTACCACATTGTGATGCTAGTGTAAACTCTGATGCTAGTGTAAACTCTTGAGGCGTTCTAAGTTTGTATAATGCGTAAGCTGATAGTGGCATGGTTTTAGATAAGTGCAGGATCACAGGTGAGGCGTGCATTGTAGCATTTAATGGCGATAGAATGTTAGCATTATAACGATGAATCTCTTCTGCCATTAGCTTATATTTCAAACATAGGAATTCAAAATCAAGCTTGTTCTGACCAACATCAACCTGCCCAATCCTCCAAATGCCCGCTTTTTGCCAAGAAACCAATGACAAAGCACAATTATTGTGTTGCACCGCCAGATTTTTCCACAAACTAGAGTCCACACAGAGAAAGCTACTGATATTTTTTAACATGAAAAATATGCTATGGAAAATGTTCGTGCATGTATGAGCTGGGGTGCAAACGGTAGCCACTTTGATGCTAATGACAGAAGCATTATATGAGTATCATTATTTGTGTAGTTTTACAACTGCAAGCATATTTAAAGCTTTGAGGAGCCAAGGTGACAGAGGGAAAACCAAAGGAAGAACTTTAAATGTATTGTCCAGGACCAACAGAGGGGTTCCTATAGTAGTCATACCATGGCATACATCCATAGTTGGCTCCCCTGATCTTAATCGTAAAACAACCGAAGCCTCAAAAGTGGAACCACTAACACGCAGGATGCCACGATCCTGATAGGCCACCACGATGACTGGCTCAGCAGAGGATCAATGAGCAATTGGCCATCGTTTAATTAGGTCTTGGTTTGAACACCAACAATATCACCAGACCAGGAAGAGGAACCAGGTCTGGACATAGTGACTAGCCAGCCGCATTTGCTTTATGATTAAAATAATCTGTTGTTCTGGACTACCAAATGACTGAAGAATGGATCCTACCATTGTATTTTATGTCTGGAAAAAGACATTTCACACCCTCACCCTGGTGCTTGCAAGTCTAATGTTGGGCTTTCTACTGGCTGATAGGAAATTAGTCCTTTAATTACATGAATAGGGGTCGCACTTACTCCTGAACAATGATTAGCTACTTATTGATTTTATTGTTTAATTTTATTTGGAATTAAAATCCCATTAAAGTAAAATGAATACAAATATATACATGACAGATACAGCAGTCTCATGAGCCAATTTTTAAAAAAACATTCCCCCAGTAAACAACAAATTATGTACTACTCAATTTATATTCCATTTAACAAAAGACATTCCCACTGATAGAGTGCTACACCAAGAAAGTGTAGTGTGTAAGTGCCCATGTGCTACATAACTCATTAGCATTAAGCAAAAACAAAAATGCCGGTCTACAGTACATAAATTGCAAGGGTTTCAAAACGGATATAATCTATTTTCATGGATGACTTTTTATGGCAGACAAAAGAAAAGGATAGGCATAGTAGAATCCACACTCCCAAGGCGAAAATCAGCAAGTTATTGTAGCAGTAGGTTGCCCTTCCCAATGGTCTGCCACTGTGGTGATTCTAAGAATTAAAACTTAAAGCATGCCCTAGTAATTAACATGAAATGTTTAAGACGGGGAAACTAATCTAAACACTAGTGCCAGTTATTTGTGGTTGAAATTGAGGATATTGCCCTATTTTGGGGTGAACTGTAGCCTTATTTTCCTCAGTTAACTGGAACTGTGATATTGCTTTCATAAGCTATACATACGCTCTTTGACTAAGTCTTTAAACTGTGATTTCATATCGTTGAATATGTGCAGAGCTGAGACCTTCAGAAAATCCCTTGCAACAGATCTGATCCAGGGGATGTTTCTAGAAGTTGGATGGTGCCATTTGGCTTTCATTATTAAATGGGACATGGTTGCCTTCTGGCTTATCATTATTTTACGCATCAATATTGGTTGCATTTTTAGATGTCTTTCCAGATAATCCACTCCCAGCAAAGTATGTGTGGCATATGCCTGGACAGAAGATGAAAGCCCTAGAACCCTGCAACACAATGTATAGTCTAATAGCTAGTGTAGTTTTGTAATGTTTGCAAAGCACAGAGCTTCAGATCTGTATGGTGTGACTGTCACTGCCTTAGCTTCATATATACTCTACATTAATTTGCCTGCTTGTGCTTTATGGTTTTCACAAAAACCAATATACTTCCTCAGGCTTGAGACATTCCTAATGGCAATTTATCCCAGGCAATGTATCCCTGTCAGAAAGTCACTCTGAAATAATCATAGGATTTGACTCTCAAGATTACTTTTTCCTTGGTTTTAAAAATAAAATATGAATATTGTTTTGCACCTTGGCCTACTGCAATAATAGATGTGCACAAGTCGCTTTTCTTCTTAAAAGTCTCTTGATTCAGAGGGCCTGATGTACAAAAACAAAATAAAAAAATTCTCATAATTCGCATCCAGCTTCTTCAGCCGCTTCTGAGTGCCCAAAACAAGCAACTCGGTTTTGGTAGCCAAAGAGTTTAGGGCAATCCAGTTTTGAATTTCTGCAAAGATATGGTTAATACGCTCTAGATCCTTATGATACTCAACAGTGAGTTTGATGACAATCTGAGGAACGTCGGCTTAATTGGCAAAATATATGCCCATAGCCGACAGAAGACCACAAAGGTGGCGTGAATAGATGTTAAAGAGAAGGGGCGAAAGACATGACCCCTGGGGGACACCACAGAGTAATGTAGAGACAACAGAAAAACATTGTCCTTAGTTACTCTCATGTTTTGAGGACCTGGGAAGGATTTGAACCAGGCAGCTGCTTCTTTAGTACATTTGCCAAAAGCAACAACAGAGCTGTGTTACCCTCATCAATGATACCGGCAATGTAAGATTTCAAATCTAGCAGTGCGGTCTCAGTCTCGTGATTTGGCCGAAAACCAGACTGCTGGGCAGCTTATCCGGTTCTTCAACAAAGGTTTGATATTGACAGTAGGCAATTTTGTCCAAGATTTTGACAATAAAAGGAACATTTGTGATTGGACGATAGTTCCCAGCCTCTGCAGGGTCTAGGTTTTCCTTCTTCAACAAAGGTGTAACCCAGGCTTCCTTTATACTTTCAGGGACATATGACTCATTAAAGGATTGATTGATGAAAGTAGTCACCCATGGAGCAAGAGTTGAAATATACTCTTTGAATAATGTTGCAGGAACTACATCCCCTTTACAAGTGGTGGTGTTAAGCTTAGAGAGTATATCAGTGACCTCCTCTATGGAGACTGCACTAAAAGCAAAAACAAGGGAATCCCTGGTGCACTCTGTGCAACCTATTGTAGAGGTTGTGTGATTAGAAATTAATTTGACCTGGGCATTGATATCATTTTGGTGAGTAAGACAGTAGTGTGAGTAAAAGTTCCATTAATAAAACTATTGTGAATATTCTAACACCATGAACTGTCAGCGGGAGATACTGAAGCTGCGGTGCATCCCTTCAGTTCCTGAAGGATAGTAAAAAGCTCCTTTGAGCTAGATTTTGCTTTATAAATCCTAGAGTTAAGATGTGATTCTTTATTATGGTAGATACAGGCTTTGTAGCATCTGACAGCTACCCTATAAGAGGTAAGATTCGCCCCAGAGGGCTGTTTACGCCATAGTCATTCCAGTTGGTGTTTTTTAGCGCAGGCTTCAATTATCTCAGGTGTAAAAGGGTTATAAGATGAATTAGTTCCTTTTTTTATAGAAGATTTAAGGGGAGCAAGTACCTCGAATGCTTCATCAACTGCAGACCTTATGTTAGCTACAAAAGCTCCAAGGGGCATAGATTCTTCAAGTGATGGTAGCAGTGGGAGAACCACCGCGTGAAAAGCATCCTCCGTAGTTCTCTGCATATTCCTAGTCATGCAGGGTATGGTCCATTGCTTATCAATAGGGGTAATATGGTAGAGATTCATCTCAAAACATACTAGATGGTGATCTGACCAGATACATTTATCTACCTTAATGTTTATGATAGAAAATATTTTTGAGAGAACCCAATCGAGGGTATTACCAACTATGTGAGTGGGGACCTTAATGTGCTGAACAAAGAAGAGTGATGAGAGAGACTCAGTAAGAGAGATAGAGGTTCCATCAGATAGATCATTAGCCCAATGATTGAGATCCCCTAAAATAACAATGGGAGAATGTGGCTTACAAGAGTTACCTACCAACGTCAGTAGTTGTTCTTCAAAAAGAGGTGTTTGAATGGGGGGTCTGTAGAGAAGCAGCAAGTTTAGGGATGATACTGTATCAAGGCTGAGTTTAAGAAAAAACACCTACATTGATCGAGTACAGGTTTGTGTGACTCATGTAGTTTAAGGGTGGATCTATATATTAGAGCAACTCCGCCCTGTTTTTCCTGCTTATTTGAGTAAAAAAACAAATATCCAGGCGGGGTGGCCATTTGAAGGGAGTGACAAGCAGCCTTGTGAATCCAGGTTTCAGTCAGGGCACATATATCCACTTGTGTTTGCACGATAAAGTCTGCCACCTCATGGCAGTGCTTAACTAGGGAACGTGTATTCAATAGCACGAACCTCAGTAGTTTATCATAGGGTTTTATTTTACTTTTACTTCGGGTGATTCACCCTGGATCCCCCTCAGCCGGGCTCAGATCCCTTTTCTACCACGATCATTACAGTGGATCCCCCTCTTCCAGGCTCAGATACCCTTTTTACAATGTTTAGAGAATATTTTTTCTAAGATGACTCACGGTACACCCACGGATCCCCCTGTGGGATCCGATCCTTCCTCTTATCACATTTGTATCCCTGAGCCGGGCTCAGACCAATTGCAGCTCACGTTAAACTATCGAAGACTTTCGAATGTGCACAGGGTTTAGCTTGACCCACTGTGGGATTACTTCAATTTCGAGATTCGCTTTTGAATACTTAGCATCAGTTGGATACCAAACAGAGACTTTCGAATGAGCACCCACGTGGCGCCGGACCACTCTGTCTACGGTATCTTCCTTGGCCTCCCAAAGTTCAGTCACTCTCATGGTTTCCTATTATATTCGCGTCACTCATCCCATATGTCTCACATACTGTCCTCTTTGGATTTCTTCATACGATGGTGCTGCTTGCAACCTTGGTTCAAACACAAGCTGGTTTGGTATCAGTCTCTCCGACTCACAGGTGGTGCTGTCTTTACTGATGCTGCTTTGTTGTAGGAACCAAGGACAGTAACACATCGGTAATTGCGCCTCCCTTCCTTCGTTATCGATGCAGGAGAGCCCCAGGTACCTTCGATGCACAGTGTATGTTTGTGGAGCTTTAGTTTCCGTTCCTAGGTTTCTTACTTTCCAAGGTTCACGGAAGTAATTGTCTGAAAAGGTCAAGGCACGTCCCTCCCTGCAACCCTCTCTGGTCTTGCCGTCTTTCTCCTCATATTAAACTGCCATCTTGGAACTGCTGTGTGCTTGTGTGCTTTGCCTTGCTCAAGAGTGTGTTTTCGTGCTCCGCCTTTTATCTGCATGGGGTAGTGTGAGGGAAGTCAAGTGTATGTGTAATGATCAGTAATTGCCTGACCACCTATATTGGGACATGTCAGGTATACGGCTCTGGTGTTAGTCTGTTGTCGCTCATGGTGAGTTGTCTGTGAGAAAGCGTTTGTGTCAGGAAAGGGGATGTGGGGTTGAGTTCCTAGGTATCCTACCTGGTAGGATGGGGAAAAGGTGTTACAGGGAAGGGGATACCGCGCCTCACCACCCAATGTCCCACTTCCACTCCCTGAAGACCCCTAATTCAGGTGATCCTCCCGCACTGGTCCACCCCCAGAAACTGGGTCCAAAAGCGATGGCCTTGTCCTGTTCACCTGGATGACAGATCCCCAGGGACTAGCAAGTGAGACACCTTCAAGTTTCTCAGAAGGCCTATAACAGGAAAGATTCAATGTCACTTTAAAAAAAAAACATGTTATTAAACAGCCATGTTCCAACATTCAGTAAGGCTATTCAGAGGTATCATACCCTGAAAAACATTACACAACAATGGGGACCATAACTCTAAGGGACCTTTAAAAAGCTCTACTGGAACACACCCTATTCTTGGTATCTGCCTTTAATGTTGTAGTTGCTATTTTAACTTCTAAAATAGAGGGCTCTACTTGCTAAAAAAGGGTGGTCCTCCTAATTGTTCAACTGGGTCATACCCAGTTACTAAATGAGCATAATATAGGAGAAGGTGTAACACAAATTCTTCTGCTGGCATATTTGTCTCCATTCCTTTTCTAGGGTATGCCCATGGCCATCCATTATTAATATCCAACATTTGCAGAAATGAATTGCTTCTCCTGCAATTATAAACTTCTCCAAGCCACTTCCTCTTTTCACTGTTTTAGCCTCTCAAAGTAGAGTACCTTTGCTTGTGCTATCATACTGGGTCCCTCTTACCAAATTTGAGAGCTGTAAGTAGAGCTACATTTGCTAGTTTGCAGAGTTCATTGAACCATGTCGAAATGTGGGATGCTTTACTAGGATACAATTCTCGGGTTAAATTTGACCATTTTTTTAAAATGTTCAAAAATATTAGCCACATCAGCTTTCTGGTTTAGACAAACACTCATATTTTCCAGGTGCACTAAAAATACTTTGTCGTTTGTCTTTTCATGGTTGGCCATTTCCCATTTGATATTCTTACTATTAGACACTACCACTTCTATTCAGTACTTCAACATCTTTGATGAGATTCCCTGGGCTCACACAAACAAATAAAGTCTATATGCCTCATACGCCACTAAACGTCGATTTGCCTGGTATATCAGATGTGAGACGACCATTCAATGACCTCAGACCCAAATCGATCATAAGCTGTGTGCACCCTTAGTAGTACATGTGTTAAACCACAATTGAAGGCCTGGGAAACCCAACATTTCTATCTTCTGAATCATTCACCAGTGATTCAGAAGGGCCTTCCCCTATTTGATAGTTCAGTTCGCCATATAGCAACACACATGGGTTGCCCGTCATTTGGCCACTGAGTTTCTCTTAGTGCTTTAAAAACTCCACCATGTTTGATCTATCCGAATGCCTATGATGCTTAACAATCAGATTTACAGATTAGAATTTGATAATTTGGGGATTTGGAAAAAAATTTGAAGTAACAAGCACCTAAATCATTAGCCACCAGTATATTTACACTATCACCAACTATGCAACACAGAATTAGGCACTTAAACCTCCATGGATAAGGAAGATCTTTGATATAAAAAGACAGCATTGTAAAAAGGAAATTAGGTGAAGTCTCATAACATCACACTGTAGGCAACTGGATAGAATGCCACAATACAGTGCCTGCATAGTAACAGATAGAACCAGAAAATGTGCTCTTAAATTATTTGAAATTGGCTGTGAGCAAAGGTGGAAGGGGCGTTTTTCCTTTATGGACTGGGTTTACTCTTCTTTTTGGGGATACCATTCCATTGAGAGGAAGCAAAAGGTTAAATGGCATCTCTTGCATGTACATGTAAACCCGTGTTGAAACTTAAGGTTTGTCAGATACACATTGGGCTGCCAGCATTAGTACAGTGCGGGAGTATATGTAAACCCATGTTTACACAAGGTTTGTCATTTTCACGTTGGGCTGCCAGCATTAGTACAGTGCTAAAGTATATTAGAGGCCAGGGCATTTAGTTCTGAGCATTGTGTTCTGGGGGTGCCCATTTGTGTGTGAAAACCTGCATGAGCATGTGGGTTTTGCTAGTGGGCTCCAGTTCGTTTTGACGGGCAGCAGGTTTCCTTTCTTCGCACCACCGGTGCGAGATTCGCCTGAGGGACACATGGTATGCTCTAACACGCAGGGGGGGGGCAAGCGTAGGTGTGAGGTGATTCCACCTCACAGTAGGTGAGAGCTCCCTTGCCGGGAGACCTAGGTGTAAGGTCCCCGGGGAGCATACAGCCCTGAGGGGATCCGAGATGAGAGACGAGAGAGACGAGGGAGAGCCGAGCGTGAGAACGCTCCAGAGTCTTCCCGGAGGGCAGTCAGGCCCTCTATTGTGTCTGGGACGTCCCCTGACGCCGTCCCCTTCCCCACCGGCAGTTATCTCTCCCCTGCCCAGGGTTGAGAGAGTGTGCTGGATGCGGAAACTAAAGGAGCAAGTTTACGGTTGCTGTGCTAAGCCCCGGCACCATGTGTGAGGTACAGAGCAGAGCCGATTACAGCACGCTGCGTGTTAGCGACCAGGTAGAAGTGGGAAAGAGGGAGAAAAAAGGGCACTGCATACCGAGTGTGCCGCTTACAGGGCAAACACATGGATTTGACAGCCAGGCCTGAAGTTCGGATCCACCCGTATTCTGTCAGAGTGAACTGGAGAGGCCTTATTTTTCAAGCTAGCTCCACCTCTTGAGGGGTTGAGTGACTGTATCGCTGACAAGTGGTGGGTGCCAGTCAGGGGATCCAGTGTGTGGTAACGTTGGTATACATCAGGGGCTACTTAACCCGTTGAGAAGTTCCGTCATTTTGCAGAGGCACGGCTTGGCCGTGTTGGTTATGCTAGAGGTAGTTAGCTAGCTGCATTGATCAGCCGGGGGACAGTATTCTACCCATTTCGGATCCTAGCACATAGGAGGCTCGCTTGGAAAGTGGGGATTCCGCGTATGACGTGTCCTGGGCTTGCCTGGTGTCAGACAGTGGATGAATATGTCCAAGGGTGTGTCAGACTGAGGGGCGATTCTATGCTATAGGAGTCGTGCGTGCAGGGGGTAGTCTGCAGATAACAGGAGCAAAGGAATTCGGGTGTGAGCCTGATGCCAATTAATTGTTTTATTTACCAAAGGCGATCGTATTTATGCTCCATGGGAGCCCTGATGTCAGTTACATATTTATTTACCAAAGGTAAATGTATTTACGCCCTGTGTGACACACTTGATGCCAATTACTTATATTGTTTACCAAAGGTGAATGTATTTACGCTCCGTGGGAGCCCTGATGCTAATTTATTATTTATTTAACAAAGGTAAATGCATCTACGCCCAGGTGATGCAATTGATGACCTTAACTATTTAATTCTCAAAAGTGTAATCATTTCATGCCAAATGTAATGGCAGGATGGCCTTTACGTGTTTATGTCTGTCAGTTACCTGTAGTGGTGTAGTATTTGTGTATACCGAGGAATGGTTTTTACAAATTCAAATATATAAACAAAAGCTGTCCAGGCTTATCACACTTAAGTAAGGCTGTGTCTGACCAGGTGCACCAGTATTCGGTCAGTCTTCAGGGCTGACCTGCCATTAGGCCATTGCATGAGGTGCACTAAATCCTCCCTCTGGGGTTCTCATTTGCACCTGTGTGCAGTAAGGTTTTACTATCCCATACTCAGGTCTCCTAGAGGTTGCTGCTCACCTTTCTTTCAAAAAACACAGGGCAAAACACCCTACACTCACAAACACTGTGCCTCTGTGTACGATTGAACTGGTCTCAGTGAAAGAGCAAGCAACTGCCTTGCCAACAGACTGCCAGGCATGAATAGAATAAATCGTGTTTCCAGCTCTTCCTAAACGATATCATATTAGATTCAAGCTGCAGAGATCAAGTAAGATTGTTTCATGGTCATAGGCACTGAAAGAGGTAGCTTCTTAGTCCCAGCCTGACTTTCTGAAAGGCTGCCACATTGACTACACCTTGGGCCCTATAGTTATGCAAGCACATAGGAATGTAATGATTTACTGTTACCTTATGGCAGATTGAGGGTATTTCCATAAAGGCATTGTTCACCAGGAACTCCTGCTTGAAGTCATTGCTTGCTTTCACAACTGCCTGATGTAGGGATCAACACAGACACCTGGTTGCCACAGCATATACCTCACAGCAGTCTGAACACAATATTTTGCAGGATCTCCAAATGATGTAATAGACTGGATGGAATCCCTGTGCAGAGAGTGCAACATTATTCCACGTTGGAATTACTTAACACACAAACTACTTGGGCCCTCTCAGCACAGGGAATGACGTACAAGATATTTTTCAGGTGATGCAGCTGAAAAACATATGCCTCAAAGGTTGCTTGAACATTGGAGATTATCCTCATCTTGGTATCAAACAGAAGGCTTGGGTTATTGGTCTTATCTTTCACTTGGAAATTCAAGAGGAAGAATTCAGGAAGCCATGACCTCGAGTCTCTGTAAGACCATGGGTCCTCAATAAAAATATGGTCTGTTTTCCTGGAATTAAGCTTCAAACAATTACCCTTTATTCATTGCGTTATAACATCTTAGGATCTAGGTATTTGTATTTGTATTTGTATTTGTTTATTTATAACGCGCAAACCCACAGGCCCAGGGGCATCAGGGCGCAATTTGTACAAGGTTGCAAGAAAAGAACATACAGGGATATAAATTACAATAAAAGTGTGTCAAGACAGCAAAAAACAAACTTAATAATTACAAATATTACACAGGGTACAGTATCCCTAGGCTCAGCAGAGGAAGTATCCCTGAGGTAGTTGGGAGGGTAGCAGCCCGGAAATCATGTAAGGGAACAGGCGGGCTGGGTAAGTAGGACAAATGTCTGACACAACTATTGCTGGTCAAAGAGCCAGGATTTGGTTTTATTCTTGAAGGTGTTGAAGGAGTCTTCAGCTCTGATGGCAGCGGGGAGGGTATTCCAAAGTTTGGAGGCTAGGACAGGGAAGCTGGTGCCTCCGGCTTTTTGGAGCTTAAACCTGGGGATAGTAAGGCAGTTAGTCTGGGCAGTTCTTGGTGGACGGGCAGTGGAGTGGCGCGAAAGCCGACTGCAGAGATAGATCGGAGCCTTGTTGGCTAGGCATTTGTGCGTGAGGGCAAGCGTTTTTAGGGAAATTCTCTGCTTCACGGGTAACCACTTAAGGCTAGTTCTGGCTTCTGAGATGTGGTGGTTACGAGGGATGTTCAGGGCTGCTCGAATTGCATTGTTCTGGGTGGTTTGGAGTTTGGATAGGTTTTCTTGGCTAGTGCCTAAATATAGAGCACTGCAGTAATCTATTTTTGCCATGATAAGTGTTCTCGCTAGTGTGACGCTATTGTGGGTGGTGAGGAAAGGTCTACAGGCTGAAATGAGTTTGCACGTGTAGGCGGAGGTGGACCTGACTGCATTAGTTTGTCTTGACAAGGATAAGGTGGAATCTAGGTAAAAGCCTAGTGTTTTTGTGTCTTTCGAGACTTGTATGGAGTTGCCGTCTATGATGAATGACTGATAGGATGGCTCAAGTTTGCTAAGGCGTTGTGAAGTACCCAGGATAAGTAGCTCCGTCTTATCGTCGTTCAGACATAGCTGGTGCTGGGCCATCCAGGCTTGGATGACCAAGTAGACGTCATTGAGGGCCTTGGTGTCAGCAAGATAATCACCAGAAATGGGAATGAGTATCTGGGTGTAAATTATTCCAGCCTTCTATCCAAAGTCCGATAAATCGGGATTTTGCCTGGGTTGAATGACAGGCTAGACCTGATGATGAACTCAGGTGAAGGAGCAAGGGCATATAAATGTTCATTCACACATGGGACATGGGTGGCGGCCGTAGAATCACACAGGTACTAAACCTCCAGGAAGACATTTGCCCCACCAGGCAGACAGCCAAGGTCCTGCCTTGTAAAAAAAAAGATTGAAACCAATTTAATGCTCCTGGGCCTGTCTTCATGACAGTAGTCAACCAAGTGATGAGAATAGCTGAATCTTTATTATAAACTACAGCAGATAAGTCAAAGAGCATATTTATATTGGTTTAATTTGTATCACTGAAATGATCCACCACACTGGAACAGGTTTAATACTTCTTTATTTGTAATAGAAGAAGATCATATGTACACCCCACCAGTCTTATCAAAGGCTCCTTCCAACTGACCTGGAGATAACAGAGCTTTCCCACACATTCTCATTCTAAGTTCTACATGTGCATTCCACATATGAAGAATGCTACACATCTCCCTTTTCTCCACAAGGCGAGACGCTCATTTATTGGAGCAAAGATCTGGGTAAGTTGGTAAGACATTACAATACAAAAACATTAAATTGAAGTAACATTTGAGTAATAGATGTAAAACATACTCTAAGAACTAGATGTAAAATCACTGCATCACGGATGACATGTAACCTTTTAATGACCTTCATGGGTTGTGACCACTTTAAGCCTCCTTCCACCCTGTTGCTGGGAAACATTATATGCACCAAATCTGTTACGCTCCCCTGGTATCCACGGGGTGCCACACGATACTGGATGGAGGTCTAAGCGCTATCCCGGACCCCTCTCTGCTTGGTTATGTGCCAGACGTTGGGTAGCGCCTATAACAAGAGAATGGAGGGTTAAGATACTGGTTCTGTGATGGGTGACCTCCCACCTCCCTCTGGTCAAATGCCCTCCCTTGGGGTTATTGCTCACCTTTTTTGTGCGTTGAACTCTCCGTCATGCGTCTCTGTGCAGGGGTGCGTGGTTGGTGTGGGCCTTCCGTGGACCTAGTTGCTTCACTGGTCCGTGTGCCCTTATGTCGGGTCCAGACAGGCTGTGACTCCGACTCCGCTTGCTGTCTTCCAGGTGAGTTATAATGTCTTTTCCGTCTTTATCATGTCTCTTTCTTTCCCTCTGTTTTCTCTGTCTTCTCGGCGTCTTGCTCCACTACGCTGTTCCCTAACAATGTCTCTTTTTGTTTTCACTCGGATGGTTGCGATCTCAGAGTTGCCGCGCCGATGGCGATGACCACAGTGAGTTATTGATGCGCGGAGCCCTGCACTGTTTATTGGTGTTAATTGTTAACCTGTGTTCTCTTCCCTTCTTTGTACAGGTTGCGGTGATGTTCCGGGGTGATGAGCGATCGAAGCGCTGCTTGCCTGGTTAAGACCTTGTTCCTTCTCCCTTGCAGGTTGCAGTGAAATCCACAGATGGGCGAGGTAAGAGAAGCGCAGGGTGCTGCCAGGACTCGCTGCTTGCCCAGGTAAGAATTGTTATTAATGCTGTCCTTGTTTCTTTACCTTTGCAGGTTGCGGCGAACTCCGGAGATGGGCGAGGTAAGCGAAGCGCAGGATTGATTTAAGACTGGTTACTTCACAGGTAAGTGTTCTTGCTCGCTAATGCTGTTCTTGTTCTTCCAGGTTATTAATGGAATCCAGAACTAGGGCTTCAGGATCGGGCCGCCGGGGAAGCAGATGAGCAGGAGCTGGACACGGTGAGTGTTACGCTGCAGGAGTGCAGAATAACGCGAAGCGTGTTCTGTTGTTTGGGTGTGCTTTAAATAGCCCAGGTAAAGTAGTTCCAGGCCCAGCCACACCCAAAACACTAGACCGCATGGCTTGGTTCTAAATAACTGAGCTGTGTAATAGGCCTCCATATTGGATTAAGGTCCAAAACTGGTATTGCTTAATTCCTGATAATGAGCCTGGCGCCAAAGGCGCCAGGACTGACTCCATGTGTGTTTCTGATGGAGATTTAAGGCCCTTGCGGCCAGTGTGAAATGCTTTAGCCCCACTGCTGCCAGGGGGCTGTTATACCTGAGGGGGTCAGGGGCATGGATCGTGACACAATCTCCTTCCTTGGCCATGCAATGTTTGGTCGCTTTCCTTATGTCAAAATTGGTTTGGCTGCCCGTCTGTCTATTGTTAATCTTCTCCTTGACAGTATCTATATCAATGTTTTTCTGACATGCTCTACCCAACCACCCTGGGCAAACTCTAGTATTGGTCTTCTTTCCTCTTCTCTTAACATTTCAAATGGAGATATACCTGTAGTCACACGATGAGTGAATCTGTAGGCTACTAATGTATCTTCTGCATCCTTCTTCCAATCACCTCCTTATGAAATGACAACCCTTACACTGGGCCTCATTACGAGTCCGGTGGTAACCGAGGCGGTAAAACCGCCTGGTTACCAAAGGACTCGTATTACCATTCCACCTCCGTGACTCCCGGACTCCCAGGGCATTAAAACCCTGGTGTCCCGGGAATTCCGGAGGCGGAATGGTGTTAATCCCCATTCCCATTGAGTCCCATAGGACTCAATGGGAACGGGGATCATGGAAACACCGGCACCATCTCGTGATGGTGCTGGTGTTTCCACGTCCGTCTACAGGCGGGTGGTGTTAAACCCGCCAGGTCAGACCTGGCAGGTTTGACGCCTCCGCCTGCAGGAGTTGTGATCGCCCGGCACAGAAACAACGGTGGCGGCGGGTTTACCGCCACCGTTGTTTCCATACCGGGCGATTTGTAATGAGGCCCACTGTCTTTTATCACTCTATTAAATCTTTCAACTATCACATTGGTTTCTGGGTGATAGATGGCACTGGTCTTATGTTCAATTGCACTAACTCTTAAATAGTCTTTCATTTCATCAGCAACAAATTGTACGCCATTGTCTGTTATGATGAAGGAGGGATATCCTTCCCTCTCACAAATTTCATCAAGAAATCGAATTACGTCTTTGGCACACACATTTTTAACCCATGACAATTACATCCAATGCGAAAGCATGTCTACCAAAACTATCCCACATGTGTATAGGCGCGTTATAAATGGCATGCCATATCATATCAGATCCCACATCTACAGATCCCTACTATGTCAAGTCCTACTCTTTCCCAGGGAAGGAATGGAATAGACATAAGGTTCATTGGCTCTACTCTTGTGACACACCCTTTGGCGGCATTTTCGCTTATGGCACACTCTCCGATGATTCTTTCTATCTCTAAATCCATTCCCAGCCACCAATAATCTTGCCTAACCAATTGCTTCATTTTGGTCATTCCTTGGTGACCTTCATGTGACCTTCAAGAATCCTTTTCCTTACTCCTGTTGGAGGAAATACTTTGTCACCCATCGAAATCATGCCATCTTTTATCAGGAGTTCGTCAAAGACATTCTTAATGGGATCAGGCATGATGTCTCTCCTAATTTCAGTACCTTTCATCCCACACTCTACTTTCTTTGACATCAATGAGAACAGAATCTTCAAGCATAGCTTCATGCCACTCATTCTCTGTTACTACCTCCTGGTTTATATTAAGAATGTGTTCATCATTGTCCTTACCATCAACATCATCCTCTATCACAATAGTCAACCTGGAAAGGCAATCTGCTGCCTTATTCTTAATCCCTGGCAGATATTCAATTCCCCAGTCGTAGTCTTGTAGACTGGCTACCCACTTCCGGATCCTAGATGACACTTTATCTAATCCTTTTGTTGTGAGAATCTCTCTCAAAGGTTTATGATCAGATCTAATAGTAAACTTAACACCCTACAGAAAAGGTTGAATCTTCTCTATCGCCCATTTGATAGCTTGTAACTCTTTCTCTATTGCAGAGTAATTCTTCGCTGCAGTTCCTAAAACCCTAGACAGGAACGCAACTGTATATTCTTCTCTCTCACCCTTTTGTGATGAAACAGCACCTAAGCCATGGTTGCTGGCATCAGTGGTTATTATGGTGTTTCTTCTAGAGTCACAATTGGTTAAAGTGGGAGCTTTTGTCAAAGCTGATTTAATCTTTTGGAATTCCTCCTCACACTGTTCACTCTAATGGAATCTCACTCCCTTTTTGACCAGGTTTCTCATATGAATGGATTTGCTTGCTAGACCTGGCACGAATTTAGAAAGGTATTCAGCTATACCAAGGAAGGACACGATTTTCTCTTTGTCTGAGGGACGGGGAAACTCACAATATTGTTTACTAAATCATCTTTTGGTTCAATACCTTGTTCGCATATGGTATGGCCCAAATATTGAATAGAGGTTTTACTAAATTGCCATTTGTCTTTACTTGGTGTTAAACCTGCTTTCATAAAAATATCCAATAATTCTCTGAATCTTTTATCATGCTCTTCATGATCTCTGCCATACACTAACACATCGTCTTGGAAGCACAAAACACCCTCCATGTCATGAAATAGCTTATAATTGATGCGTTGGAAAACCGCAGCAGCTGATATTAGACCAAAAGGCATGCGTTTTCATTGAAATAATCCTTTGGTGTAATGAATGCAGTTATATTTCTCGAAGACGGATGAAGTACAATCTGGTGATAAGCAGATTTTAAATCCAAGGTGCTCATGACTTTGGCTTCTTTAATGGTTCCTAACATCTCGGTAATATTGGACAAGGGATGTCTGTCTGGTATTATGCACCGATTGACAGATCTTAAGTCAATACACAACCTTAGTTTACCATTTGTCTTATGCAGCACAACTAAAAGAGAAACCCACTCAGCTGCTTCTATTCTTTGACTTACTTCCTGTTTTTCCATTGTTAACAATTCTTCCTTTACTGCAGCCGTAATGGCTAATGGTACACTCCTTAGTTTTTGCACAACCGGAGTTGAATCTGGTTTTATTATTATTTTGTGCATGAATTTCTTGAGACTACCTAGTTCATCCCGAAATACAGCATGATGTGTCAAATTGGTCATACTTTCTATGGCATATACACTTTCTTCAGCATTAGGATCCAGCTTTTTCTTGAGCCTTTTTTGGTGTGACCAACTTAACAGTGGGTTGCTCCCTTTCTTCGGGACATACACTTTACCTTTAGGAGCCCGATATCTGAATTTCATAATGGCCCAGTGTAAAGACTGGAGGGGGGTTTCTGTACTCCTGCCCTCTATATGGCAGAGTAGAAGCACAGAGCACCCCAGCCGAGATTCTCTATAAGGTAAACGCGGGCAAGCAATCAAGGCTTAAGCTCTCAGGAGGTGATGCGGGCTGGTTCTTAAGTACAGTGTAGTCCCCGAGGACCCACAAAGGAATGTCCACACTCTATGTTAGTGATAACACAGCTCTTTATATAAATAAGGTTCAAGTTAAATACACACACAATAACACACCTTGTACTCAGGCAATTCTATAATGATAAATATATACACAATGGGCCTCATTACACGGATGGCGCTAAGGGATTACCGGCACCGGTAAGGGCACCGGTGCCGGTAATCCCTTAGCGCCATACTACGAGGTCCCTCAGCGGGTCCTGTCCTTAACGTGTGGCCAGACCACACATTAAGGAAGGGACCCACTGAGGGACTTCAGAGCAAATAACGGTACCGCTAGTAGCGGTACCGTTATATGCTCCTTCCCCATTCCCATTGAGCCCTATGGGGGTTCAAACGGGAATGGGGAAGGGCCATGATGAATGGGGAATTACCGCCCCCGTTACAATTTACGAACTGGCAACAGTTGCGATAACATAGAAGTCTAATAGCAAGGTGAACCCACGCCAGACAGAGGAGGGAAACAAGTAGTTAAACAGTAAGCAGAATACTGGGTCCCTACCGCAGGACACAGTTCTGTGTGAGGATCCCCCACACCTGGGCAACCTGTAAATAAGATATACTAACAAGTCCAGTCCCCATATTGTATAGCAGAGTCTTATTTCCTTCTACAATTGTTCTACTACCTCCAATGTACCTGGTTGAGCAGAGTTCTTCGATGAGTCATCAACAGATCCATGTTGAGTGGACTCCCTTTAAGGCAGGAGCCACAGATCATCGAGATTCCACGAGGAAAAGGTGAACAGTGTCGTTAAGGCAGCAGCTTCGGTCCTTGTGGTGCTCAATGATGATCGTCGAAAAAGTCTTGTAAAGATTAGGCGTGCAATGCACCTCGATGACGAGTGTTCATTGCCGCAAAGAGAAAACAGCGAAAAACTGTAGGCCCAGCAAGGGCATTGGGTCATCAGTGTCTTGCATTGGCGATCAGGAGTTGACCACACTGCCTTCCAGATCTTCGTTGGCGTCTTTGAGGTGTTTGGGTGGTGGGAAACCCACCGGCGGATTCTCCTCGGTCGTCGGCGACCTTGACTTTCTCCGGCGCGACAAAGCAGTCGACGGTGATGAGCAAGGGAGTCCTTGATTCAAAGCGTCTTAGGCAATGGAGCGTTGCGGCTCCGGTCGACGAGATTACAGCTTTACCTCTGAACCTCGGTCGACGGCGATGGACTTCAATGTCCGGGCGCTTCACTTCAGAGTCCTCAGCGGTCTCCTTCTCCGGTCAGCAGCCTTTTGAGGGTCTGACTTCCAGGGAGCCTTGGTGAAGATTATCTGGTGCACGATGGTCCTTCGTAGCTCGGGAAGAGGTCTCCTAGCCAGGTCCTCTCTTGGATCAGTTCCTTGACAGACACACAGCTTTCAGATTAGCAAAGGACAGCAGCAGCAATTCTTCTTCCAGCGGGCTTCAAGGTTAAGCATCACGTTTCGACTTCAGCTTCTGGACAATTTCCATCAGTGAGCGGTCCCCAGATATACTGTTGGTCTCTCATTCACTCTGCTGGGTCAGACTCAGGCAACCAATCACTCAGAAGGGCAGGCAGGCAGGCAGCCAATCCGGCTCACAGTGCATTCAGGCCATTCTTCTCCATCCAGACACTCACAACATGGAATGTGGATTGGAACAAGCACCCAGCCATTCACCACTCCACACTGCATTCATACCAATTTCGGAGAGGGCTGTCTCATTCTTTGTGTCACTCACACAGATACCCGACACCCAAATCATGAAATGAGTATTCGTCACACACTCCATTCACCCAGGTCCCACCCCATGGGCATACCCACAACATACAGTCATTGGGAAGGATCCAGCCAGTCTGGCCTGGATTTCCCCACAACACCATATATGGAACTTCCACCCAACAGCCAGTCAGGGGACGGGACAGAGTCAGGGCTTCCCGGGGCTTCGGGAAAACAGGTGATGGAAATCAAGAGGCCACAGGAGCCATCTTGACTCCCATCAGGAATCCACTGATTCATATTGCAGGGCCTGGGAATCCCAAAATGGAGGATACTCAGAGCACCTGTCAAATTCAGCATGGAGCTGCCACCAGCCCATAACCTGCTCTGTGGGCCACACACAGGTGCCCAAAAACATACACTAGCGGCACAGGGTTGTACCCCCACCCATGGGTGCCATAAGGGTATCCCAAGGGTCTGTTCACCAAACCAAAAAGAGGAAGAGCTGCACTGCCAAGAGTCCCACATGGACACCTGTGAAGAAAACAATGCGGAACATACATGAAAAAGGAGTACAGGACAAGGACATAGAGGACCTGTCCCTCCAATGCATTTCCAGCACCAAACCCAGAACAATCCCTCTAAACCAATTCTCTTTCCCCTATATGCAACTAGTCTTATGTCGACCACATTAAGAGAAACAGTCTTTTGTAGTTTGCTCCCGAAAATGTTTAGGCAATAATGTGTACTTCGTCCCTGAGTCTATCACCATGCAAAGTTTCATCCCTTCAATCTCGATAATGGACATGGGTTTCTCAGTGTCTGCATCTTCATCCTGAACAGTGGTGACATCGTCAGAGGTAAAGTCAGTGAGACAAGTGCAGTCTTCCATGTATTCACATAATTTGTCAACAGAAGCTATGTTTTCAATCTTGGTTCTACAACATGAAGTGAGATGCCCACGTATATTGCATCTTTTGCACAAGGCTTTGACTGCTGAGCACTTGTCACTGCTTGCAAAATGGTTGGGGCTGTCGCAACGCAAACACCTTTTCTTCTCAGGTTTTTCTTTTCTTATCTTTGTACCTTACATACTTCTTCCCACTTTCTTTCTTATTGGATTTTTTTCTCCAATTCTTTGACACATTTGTGAGTGTGTTCCACTTCCTTTGCTACTCTTATGACTTCATCAATGGTGGGATTACTTCTGGCCCATAATGCCGCTCTCACTTTTTCATTGCTGCACTTAAGTATAAATTGATCTCTTAGTATCTTATTTAACGTACCTCCAAATTCGCATGATGCTGCTAGTCCTCTCAACGCTGTGATACACTGTTCCACATATTCATCTTTTGATTGTTTCCTTTTTCCCAAATGATATCCCTCTAGAATTATGCTTATGCACTTCCCATAATGATTATCCAGCATCTTAATGCATTTCTCATATTCGGACAGTCAGGTAGGCTCTTCTTCGGTTAGTGGCGGTAGATTCTCAAATTGTTCCTGCCCATAATTACCAAGACAGTGCATAAGTAAGCATTTATTTTTATCTCCCGAAGAATTTACGCCATATATGGCTAACACATAGTGGTCAAATCTCTTTTTCCACTTCTTCCAGGGTATGCTGGTTCTCCTTGCACTTCCAAAAAGTAATTTGGTGGCAGTACTCCTTGCATGGCCATTTTGTAATTGTGGAAGAGATATTTATTTCTTTTGTTTGTTTGCAATGAGGCGAGATCAGTTGAGATGGTTGGAGATGGCACAATTACCCGCAGGAAAATAATGACTGCTGATTTAAGTCTGGTAATTTCGTTGTGACGGTTTCTCCTTATTACTGCAAAGGTATTGCACAGTAATCTCTTTCCAACGTAGTGTGATATGATTGATGTAGTATTTCACTGTGTCCAGAGAATGCTTTAATCGTCATAGCAATGCTGCTATACGTGCATTTGAGTATCTGGTTTACAAGCTCTGGAAACACTTTAATTGTTATGCTTTCATCATCGTAGTTACACTTATGCGTGCATTAGAATGATTGGATTACGAGCCTTGGAAAAGCTTTAATTGTTAAGCGATATTGCATCGCATGCAATCGAGTGTGTCTTTTATATTGTATAATGGATCAATGTCGATAGGCGTGCGAAACACCTTCGTAGCAGGAGCGCTTTCTACTGTTTTATGTAATAGACACGGAATCGCTGTTTCTGTTTGTTGTGTTGGTTGCCCTGGGCGGCATAGACCGATATTGTCCGGTGCTCTTCTCTAACACAATGCTTATATTAGCGCTGCGTAGTCCGGCGTCGCTAGTTGTTTCCCTTTGTGAGGAGGTTGTCGAGGAAACTTGGCAGCATTCGCGCTGGGGCCTGGCTGGCAGCGGCTGCTCACGAGCTTCGTTGCGACCTGGCTGTTCACAGGATTAGTTGCGAAGAGCTTTCGCACTGGGTTTGGGCACTGTTGCTGGAGGGCCTCACTAATTACAGAGTGCCAACGCAGGTTCCCACTTGCTCCCATTGATTTCAGCGCGGGTTACTAATATTTTGAGCAACGCGGAGGAGAGCACTATGACCTTTTAGTGTTGGCACTTCAGCAGCACTTGGGTCCAGCACCACAGCTACTTGGTGGGGTCGCTGTGGAGTATCCTTGTCGCCAGTGAAATGATCCTCCACACTGCAACAGGTTTAATACTTCTTTATTTGTAATAGAAGAAGATCATATGTACAACCCGCTGGTCTTATCAAAGGCTCCTTTCAACTGACCTGGAGCTCTGGAGATAACAGAGCTTTCCCACAGATTCTCATTCTAAGTTCTACATGTGCATTCCACATTTGAAGAATGTTACAATCACACACTCTGAAAAACCTAATTGTGTTTAGAACTTGTCTGCTGCAAGGTTTCATGAGGTGGTTTGTGTATCCAGGTGTACCTGCGAGGTTGTTCCACAGGCTGTGAGCTCTGCCAATGAAACGTCTATCTCACCTTCCTTCACATCTAGGTTTGGGGACAGTTAGTTGGCTGTCTTAGATTGTAGGCTTCCTTTTTGGAAGTGGGGTTTGACTATTTCTTAGTGATAAGAAGAGGATGTTTTGCCCAGGAGCTTTATGCAAGAATCAGTATGCAGAGGCAATTCCTGACATTCTCTGTGATTATGTGGATGTTTCTGAGGTGGCAAGTGATCAAGTAACATTATCAGACTCCTAAAATGCATATCTGCAATATTGTGGACATTTTGCAGTCATTATATCTTTTAAGTGGGGAGGCGCCCATATACAGATTTGTACTAGTCCAGCCTGGGGTTGTAGGGCACTAACATTGAGAATTCGACCGAGTAATTAGTGGAAAGGTGTTTTTAGCAGCCGGATTGAGGAAAATGCTGCTTTACCTACTGCACTGACTTGTGAGTTCATGCTGAGGTCTGCATCCAAGATAACTCCCAGGTTTCATAACTTACATTTGTAAGGTCGAATTTCTCTAAACAAGGTGGGGGAAGAGTGGGGCATTTTTTGAGATGGCGTATGTGGACCAGAGGATTAAGATTTCCATTTTAGATCCATTTAGTTTGATATGTTACCTTGTTAAACTGGTCTTAGTGGATCTAGGTGATACACGGGCATATGTGTGTGCTGTCTGCATATGAATGGAATTGTAGATCTGGGGTTAAAAGTAGATGCTAAAAAAAGCAGCAACTGGGGCGTTACTAGGGGTGGGGTCTCCAAATTCCACAATAGCCAGCTGTGAGGTCACATCTCATAGCCTAATGCTCTGTTTACTGTCAGGCAGGAAGGAGTTTGACCATTTGAGAGCCATGGTGGAAACTTGGAGTACGCAGTGTATCTCATGGATAAGGGTAAAGATGAGGCCTACAGTGTCACAGGTAGCAGAGAGAGCATGCTATGAAAGCCGAGCAATCCCAGGGATGATAGGCCTAGTAGGACATTGCTAACAGATACTATGGCATCATCACAGACAGCTTTCTTCATTGTGATAGCCAGGAGATTTCCCTATACCTTTTGGAGGTCAAACACTGTGCCATGGAGAGGCATAAAAGCAAGATTCCATTTGCTTAAATGCCTAATGAGGCGCACTGTTAAAAATGTTTACAAAGTATTCTGTGGGTTTTAATGTGCTAAATTGTGATTCAAATGAAGGAATCTGTAAATTGGAGAACAGAAAGGTAGCAATAAATTTAAACCTAGTCATGAGGGACAAAAAATTGGTGGAAGAAGTATGCTTATCAATGACTTTGCTGCCATCTAGTATGAGGATCATTTTCTTTTGGAAGGAATAAGCAAGCTTCTGGCAGAAATTAAATGAATCAGATTGAACTATGTGCATGATTGCAATAACTTACAAGGAGGGTCCCTGCTCTTTAGGATGACCTTGTGCCAAGGCCTCTGCTTACTGCCCCAAATGGCTTGTTAATAAATGTTCTAAAAGGATAGATACCGTTTTTTTAAAGAGTAGATATGTTCCCTCTCCCATCGCACTGCCTATCTACAATGACATGTAACTAAGAAAGGTCATAATAAAAGTAAGGTGATTGGTGTGTTGGCTGGCCTACTTTTTCTTAGTGTGTAAACTGAATTGACTGCCGAGTTGACCATTTTGTGCAAGCAGGTAAGGCCCTGCACGTAGTGAGTGTTAGCTAGCCGAGAGGCTAGTCCAATAGCCATTGATGATGTCAGGGCTAAGGTCTTTGAAATTTATTTTACAGTGAACCTTGGGGAAAGGTAGTGTACAACGAGTAATCTGGGAAGCTGCTATGTGAAACAAGATAATATAGTGTTTTGACCCAAATTGTGGCAAGATATGAATCTCCAGCAATGAGAGATCACCAGGTAAAATAAGGCTGAGCATATATATGCACATCGACATGCGCAGGATCTTGGCTCCAATGTCTGAAATTATGGGATTTAAGCTGGTTCAGGAAATCTGGTACCATTGTACTGCATCCACATATATGCACAAATTGTGGTCACCACTGGGGCACCCATACAGTTTCACAGAATAAAATGAGCCAACGCTATGGAAAGAAAAAACATTACTCCTTTTTTAATGTAATTTGAGAGAATAATGCCAAGTGAGTGCCTCAGAAAGGGGGTGCGCAAGCGTATCTTTGATGGATACAGTTAGGGAGATTTTCCTTTTTGAAAATCTTACCCTCTCTGTCCTAGCCTCCCAGCACTACCGCTGGATTGTCTGGGATTTTTTCTGAGGTGAGTCAGACCTTTTCATCTCACCCACCTCCTGCATGCTCTTTAGTTCTGGGGCCACTGGACCCATTCTTACAGTGTTCCAGTGGAGGGGAGACCTCTCCTCTTAGTTTGTACCTCGTGCTGTCCTATGGTAGCACCCAGCACCATTTGGTATGCTACCAGGGACACCCAGGCTCCCTTGTGCAATGTCGTTTTAGGTTCACTGGTGAGTACTGGGGATTCCAGCGACAGGAGTATACACCTCATGTTTGTGACTGTTGCATTTTGCCAATTGCAGCACAAGCCACCTTGAATGAAATGCCACAGGGACACTTTGTATCCTATTAACTTCTTTCTAAGTGGCAGTTGTGCTACCTTTCAAGTATCCTCTGTTAGCAGTCAATACTTTCTACTATAATTTTTGAGTGGGTCACCCAGGGCAACAGCTGCAATGATGCACTTAACGGGACTATATATTCAATATGGCACCCCTTACTCATTTAATCCCTATTCAAGAAGTCCTGTCCTTTGTTAGCCATCCTTCTTCCTTTCCAGGCGGGCAAGGGCTCTCTTCCTTCATACACCTCGTGGGTTTCTTGCAGAAAGCTAGAACAGGCTCCCCTTTGTGCATGTTAGCTGGCTAGGGAGGGGTCTGTCTGCCCAAATCCACATTCCTCCTGGGACTTCAAAGTTGCTGGAGGATTCTGGGAGGCTAGCTGTCACCAAGTGGACAACCACCTGCAGGTTTGAATGTTGCAGAAGGTCCTTATTGGTGGGATAGGGTTGCCCCAGCCCCTTTTCTAGATATAAGGATAAGAGCTGGACCCAGGAACCAAGTCGACCACTGGAATCAAAGAGATACCAAGAAGAAGATGGCCGATGGATGCCGGAGGACTGCTGCAGTGACCATCACTGGCCCAGTAAGAACCACTGTGTCACTCACCTCGACCTTTTATTCAACATGCAAGACCTCCCAGAGTCTTCTTCCCTAAGATTGGTGGGACCAACCAGTCACCTGTTTCGCTTAAGCTTTGTTGCCCGTTTTTCGTCACTGGAGCATGCACCGCTACATTTGTTCTTCAAGGCCCAATACCAGACATCTGCCATTGCAAGGACTGCAGGATGGCCTAACGGCTGAAACTAATCATGGGCACCTTCAAGGCTCTCCTGGGACTCAGGAAATCTGCTGTGCTGCCCTCTGCCAGGAGAGGTGCATGCAGGATGGCGGAGGTTCAGCCTCAACCGCCAGATTGCCCAGTGACTCCTGACCCTGTTCGGAATCAATGCAAAAATGTAATCTTTGAAGATCTCTGTGAGGATCCCTTCTTCACTGTAGAGCAGAGACTGTGGGCCTCATTACAACTCAGGCGTTAAGGGTTAACATTATCGGGCATAATGGGAATGGGGAAGGGCCATGGAGGAAGGGGGAATTACCACCCCGCCAACCTTGGAATGGGGTGGTAATTCCCCTTTCCTCCATGGTGGTACCGGTATGGTACCGGCGGCAACCATGGTGGTAATAGCACCATGGTTTACCGCCTACCGTGTAATGAGGCCCAATGTGCATACTGCCCAGGGATCTCACATTGTATCATATTCTGTTAATTTCATATGCTAATGAATGCTATTCAAATATTCAAGTAACAAGACTCCTGAGAGGAGCCTTTCTTAGTCCCCTACTGTGTTCGGACCCCACCCATTGACATCTGCATGCCGAAGCATGCACTATGGGCCCTGATCGAGTGAAGCAGGGATCGGTGGGAGGTGAATTTCCCTGTCCCTATATAATTGCTAAGGCTGCTACTTGTTGCGATGATGGGCCCCCAACGGCTCAAAATCCAGAACATGCAAAATCTAGGTTTTGCAGTTAATCAATTCACAATATTCACAAAATCTGCATTTAAGTACTGTCAAGAAATCATGAAGCAAGACACAGACAACCGATTCAACGTTCAACATAGAAATGTTTATTAATTCAAAGGTCAGGATGGTAGAAGGCCTAACTTGCCATATGCCAAGCTGGGATTTCTCGACCTGAATGAAACTAAAGAAAGTCGGAGTCAAAGAGTTCAACTGAAAGGTCTGTCTGTGTCCAAAACCTATTCTTGCCCTCACAACTAAAGCTAAAGTATTGTGTAGGGATGTCAATAATAAAAGAAATGGTCATCAACACAAAGTTCTGCGCTTTGTCCAGCTGCAAGCTTCGTCTTCAACTCCCCTTCCCCAAGTTCAAGAAAATTCTGCAAAAGCCTCAAGATTACCTTTCTCAAGTTTAAAACAGTTCCACAAATCCTTGGGGCTCCCTTTACCAGGCTCAAAGTAACACAGTTACAAAAGAAAAGGAGTCTTGGGGCTCCATCCTCAAGACAGCATTTGCAGTTCATCAAGTCTCAGGGTTCCCTTCCCCAAGACTTTGACGTAACAACTGATATTTGTTCACAGTCGTTCAAAGTTTAATACAGTTCCAGGCCAACTTGACCCTCCTTCTGGTATGCATCACCAGCTCACTTACAGTGCTCCTTGTTGGTTTATTTCACAAAGTGTTTGGCTTTCACAATTTAGGAATCTCTGGCAATGTTCCCTCTAAGCTGTGCACATGTGCGCTTGCCCAGCTTCCTTCTGGGTGTCGCTCAGAAGATTTTTAGCAGCGCACACAGACAATTCTCACCTATTCAAAAAGATTTAATAAGGCACAAGCCACAGTAATTACCCGAAATGTTCTTTCTCTTAAAATAAGCAACAAGTCTTGATATTCTGCTCATTTGCATTACACTACTATGCAAGGGTGACCGTAAACACCTAAAATCCCGAACAGCAAAATACACAAACAAGAAGTAAAAAACGATATGAAAAACTGGCTCCATGAACAGAAGAATCTAACCAAGATATGCCTGCACACATTAACCAAATAATGTTCCCTCGCCACCCAGGATTCCTAAACTTGACTCTACCACACTTTTA
Organism: Ambystoma mexicanum; assembly: GCF_040938575.1. Classification (NCBI taxonomy): domain Eukaryota; kingdom Metazoa; phylum Chordata; class Amphibia; order Caudata; family Ambystomatidae; genus Ambystoma; species Ambystoma mexicanum. The sequence goes on along the minus strand of NC_090923.1, from coordinate 543,695,851 downwards.
CCGTATGACTCTAACATCTGCCCCAGAACACATTAAGATACTACCAGACAACCTTTACTCTTGCTCTCCTGGCTCTGCGAAAGGTTAGCAGACGTGTACCTACATCCACCTGGTTTATGTTGTAATATGAATAATGTTCACGTGCCAGAATTTCTGTTACTCATTGTGTCTTACCAAAAGCGGCACCCACACTATACAACCGAACTACTAGCTCAAATATCGAATAATGACTGTAAGTAAGAAGGCTACTTGGATGTGTAATGTTATCACATACCTCCTCTTCTTTGTACATATGTGCCCTCTAAGGATTTTGAGAAGACAAATGTGATGCTCAGCGTCTCCTACTTTAGCATCACTAACATAAGTGGAGAGCAACATAGCAATATCATTTACTTTGCCTACAATGGATAAGGGGTATGGACTATGCCTGGGATTACTCGTCCATAGTATCACGGCACAGAATATTCAGACATGAGAATGCGTTTCACACAATCTGCATCGTTTCCAAGTGTTCAGAGTTCCTTTGGGAATAGACCTTCACACATTATATGGTAACTCGCTGCCATACAAATATGGTTTCACTGAGCACTGCATAATCCTACGCAATGATATATGGGTGGGGTATGCTGCAAACAATCTTGTATGCACTGCATAATAATTGTGTACATGCAGAGTCATGACATTCTTAGAAATGTACATAATATGTTGAGGCATTAAAGATGCCTTGCATACTAAGTATTGTGGGTCTGCAAATATCCAAGCGAGTGTTTACTGCTACAATCCGTCACCGTTTACAGAGCTCTAGCAACTAGTATTGGAGGCTAGCACAGGGGCCGGTGAAGGGTATGGTTGGAAGAGCACAGGCCATCACTCCTTGTGGGTGATGAACAAAGCAGCACATTTTAAAACCAAGTCATACGTTTCGGCAGTACACTGAAGAAAATGTGTTGCTTGTTTGCTAAAGGATAGGAAATTCTAGTAGCCGTCTAGACAACAGCACCTTTTTCTTTCTATGCTCAGCTGCTGAGGGCTTTTCAATATAACCATGTGTTCTGTGTGTATCGTCTCTAGTATCCCCTTCCATCTTATTTAACTGATAACAAAGAATTACAGAAAAGGGATCCATAGTTACTGAAGAAGACACTCAATCAGTTGGACCTCGGATGAATTGATGCTATGAACTTCAAAGGCCTATGTATGTTATTTTCTTCAGCAGGGCTCCATAATAAACCTCAGTAAAGCTCTTGTTTAATTTTGTCTAGGCTGTGGTGCGGAAGTGTCGGCAAAACTATAGACTTTATTATGTGCTCTGTCATTTCAGTTCCTATGTCAGGGGTCTAATCAGATTTTGCTCCCTACTTGGAGTCAAATGGTTTTTCAGGGAGTAAAAAAGTAATTAGCTTTACCATTAGGGATACTTGCTGTTTATCAAAAGATGTTCTTCGCCTTAAAATTCCTCTTGAAATCAGGCATTAATATTAGAGTTCCTTCCTAGGCCAGTGCTTTACTTGTCACTAATTCGAAAAAATATCAGTGGAGCTTTGTGGGTTGAATCAACGATATGTTCATTGTTTCTCGTTTTTGTTAAGCACATTTTCATTTTTTTAGGGGGTAAAACTTGATGGTGCATTTGTCTCTTAGCTGTAGGCTGGTGTTATAACTACCCGCAGAAGAACGTAATGTGGATAGTAAGCAGAGGCACAGGAATGTTTTGTCATATTCTGAGGTGCAGTTATTCTGATGTAATTTTCATCCGTACACAAATTATTAGAAGCATGTTCTCCTGGCCCTTGAAGTGCTTCATTAAAGTGGCACTTTATCTCCTATCAGCAAGTTTGACACATTTCTTTCAATTGCCATTAATCGATCTGCAAATGTTGTGTTCTGTCGGAATTTCTTGACAGCCTCATCAGTTATGACAAGAGATATGTGCGTTTTGTAGTGGCATAAAATGTTTGCAAGGTACTGTGGCAGATGTTGAAGTCTTGGACTGGTTGATGAGTTGTCTGTATAATCACATATACCATATTTTATTTTAGCCTGTGTTTGGAAAATGTGTTGCAAGATTTGTCAAGAATTGCAGTTGCTGGGAAGAGGAAATTCCTTTTCAAACTCTCTTCGCGACGGTAGTTCACTAAATACACATGCTCACAAAAGTGGATTAAACTCAGTCAGTTGCGCACATGGAAAAAAATGTGCGCACAACAGCCAACCAGTTCCGCACAGAGAAAAATAATTAGAGGGCACATTGCTCTCTGGTCTAGGCACAATTGTCAGGCCACACGGTCCACCCATCACAGGTCGTGCAACTAGGGACCCTAGGCTCTTCATCCCACAAAGTCTTTACTGTAACTGCCCCTGTGTATAGATTCACATTCACTTTGCTTCTCCTTGTCAGCCTCTTGGCTTTATGTGTAACTCCACACTCTCCTGGCTTCTGTTGCTTAGCCTCTTGGCTTTGCCATAATGTGTCACACATCTCTTGTCAGTCTTTGGCCTTGCCACACTGTATCCATTCATAAAGCTCACTTTGCGGTGGTCTTATATATTTCCCACCTTTCTGTCGCACTCTTTCACCCTTTCGCTCTTTTCCGTAGGTTGCTTTCAGATGGGTATTTTCCCCTTTTGCTTTGCCCCTAAAGTTTCATTCAATTCGATATTCAATATATGTAGTTTCGCTTTGTTTCAAGTTTTCATTAAGTTCAGTAATCAATGGGTATGCTTTAACTTTGCTTCGAATTTTCATTCAGTTCCGTATTCAATGTGTATGCTTTAACTTTGCTTCGAATTTTCATTCAGTTCGGGATTCAATATAGGTCATATAGCATTTTTGTATCAGTGCGTATCGCCTCGGAGCGCCTCCGCCTTTGAGTGACATCTCCTTCCACTCTCTGCTTCTCAGCATTCCTCCTCCGGTGGCTACGCTGCTTTGATTCAGCTTCACAGGCGAGCTTGCTGGTCTCTGTGAGCCCCACTCGCATTCCGGTTGTTTCCAGGCACACACTGGTAACTCTGCTCTCCTCCACAGATGCAGACAGCATCCTTTCTTCCTCTGCCTTGCTCGCAGCTCCAGCTGCTTTCTCTCGACAACAGAGGCTTCGACAACTGTGGCAGCCTAACAGCCCGATTCGCCTTGGGCTCCACAGGTCCTCTGGGACCTCGGCTGGCATCTTGGCTTCCTCTCAGGTCCCACCATGGTTGACTTCTCATGATACATGTCCCCTGCTGGTCTCTCCCACACAGGCCTCCCTGTAGCTCTCCTTGCTGCTCCACTGGTCTCCCTGTATGCACCTGAAACCACTTGACAATTTGCAGGTGTGGATTTTCAATTGAGCTTTCCTGACCATAGTTAAAGGGTCATGCCTGACTTTCAAAACACTCTACAGGCATCTTCCTCACCCCAGTACCACAGTGGTGAAATGAGGTTTAGTGTTCATTACTCTTAGTCGCTTCTTCCCCATCTGAGTGCTGTCAGAGGTCAAATGTGGGGAAATGAGGGGAGCTGTCTTGCAGTAGTCTATAAAGACTGGTGGAGGCTTAGGTTGGTCTTCACTAGGGAAAGGGGGATACCATGTCTTGTCTACCTCACCCTTAACCCCTCTCCTCTTCACCATCCTTCTGATGCTTTTGGACTGGTAATATATCCTGTCATTTTCTTGGTCAATGGGACAGGTATAACAATACCCCATGACTGCCTCTGGAATAAAGGACTCTTCATGAAAGGGAAATGCGGAATACTGCGTCTTACCTGAGGACATCTGGGACCCAATCGTCAAGGACCCTCTACCCAGGTGATCCTCTCTCGCTTCAACACCCTCAAGGTCAGGATCCAAAAGCGATGGCCTTTCCCAGGCCACCTGAAAAGAGGATCCAAGGGTAGTAGATGTGAGGACACCCTCAGGTTTCGCACATAACATACATTGTTTACTTTCAAATTTGCATTGAGGGCCATTTAACATTAAAACGCTGGGTCAAGTTAAACTTCCCATTGAAAAGCATTCGGTGTCAGGAAGTTTTTGGGGGTCCACATGAGGAACACTGTCATCTTTAGACTCAGAGTTGTTGGGGGATGAGCACTATTCAGCACAGGAACAGAGCATGTGGTAATGACTGTTACAGAATATGATATGTTGTGTGCCTGCATAGAATAGGATTTCACTGCCCTTATGGTGATAACACCATTCTTCACATGCAATATTTCAGAAATATGGTATCAAAATAAGGCACACCCTAGACCTTAAAAGGAAGTGAGGGCAGTATACATTTGACTGCAAGGATCCTGCCAGGAAATGTTTCAACGAGGCTTGGACTGGCCTGTAGGGCAATGTCCAAAGTGTAGGCTCAATATGCCAATGTGCAGGCCAGTTCTTTTGGTCAAAGTGGGCCCGTTTTTGGCATAAAGTGGGCTGGTTTGGTGAGTTAAATCACTGTGCAGCTGTTAATTGCAACCAGTGTTAGTGAATAAATAGTCTTCAAAATGCATCATTTGCAACATATTTTACCAAAATACACCAGCTACAGTCTGTCAAAAAGAAAGGAATTAATTGCCATTCAAAAGTGTGGGGTAGTTTTTCATTGGTGCCCGAGCCAATTTTATGCCCCAGGTACCCTGGTACCAAAATTCATAATTATTAAATCCTAATATGGTATATTGAACCATGCAAAGAAAGATCGTCACAAAGAAATGTGCATATTACCTGAAAATAATGTTTTTTCATATGTACAATAAAACAAACAATGTGCTAGTTATGTAGTAGCACCATGTATACAAAAATGCCAACGTGTACTCATAAAAAAATATATATTCTTATGTGATATATATTTCAATCCAAGCTTAATTTCACTCATGCTTCCATTCGTCAACTCAACTTTAGAAATGTCCGAATTAGATAATGCAACTAATAGTCGTCATCTGATTCTTACTACCACCCAATGAATTTATTCACTGGTACAATGGTCAAGAAATACAATTTGTCGAAATTCATATTTTGGTGCACTGTTCAGCTCAAAAGGTGCTGCACTTTCATCATCACCAGTACCTAATGTGGCGGGTCTATCCTGATGCAAAAAAACGGATTAAATCTTCCTGTTCGCACAAGTGATGTTTTGCATTGCTGAAGAGTCTATATATATTCCAGCCTCATCTTCATAACCAGTCATAATGGCAGGTTACAGACTTGGCGTAGTACCCATTAGCTAACATGCTCTTCATTTTCAGCTGTCTGCATATGCCTATCCTGCCAAGAGCTCCCAGACATGCCCCGTCTTACTGAAATACCCTTCCTTGAGAACAAACCTCAGTGGCCACCAAATATGAAGATGAAGAGCACGTTATGACGCATGCTCCTTGGAGCCGACAGCCACTGACAGAAAGGAAGTGCCCACCACAAAGGTTTGGGTCCTCAGTCCTAGCCGCCCCTATAGGCCGGAAGTGTATGTGGCCATGAACCCAAGTTATACTGCTTCCAGGCTACCATTGATTCTGAGGGCTACAATAATGAGAACAATGTGTTTTATGACCTTGCTCAGACCTTCACACCATATACGACAACCAGACTACTCATCTGAGATCAGATTCCCCCTCAGCACCTATCAAGAGGCCCCTTCAAAAATCGCTCCAACTCTAATGTATCCTCAAAACCTCTGCCTTCCACAATGTCATACCAAGCAGTAGAAAAAGGTCCAAGCTCCCTCTTTTGAAGTACAATCTGTTTAGCATATCTGTTCATGACGCTTACCAAACAGACAAACACAATTACAAACGTACTTTCCCTTCTTTCCATCCAGTACAAATATTTGTATACATCATCATCAAGTTTATTTCAGATTTGCATAAAGAACAATCCATAAAAACATTACAAAATGCAAAAATATATAGCAATTATAACACAATAAAATCACACAATCATAAAACCTCACAATAAGATAGCAACTAAAAAAGGATTGCGAGTCGTTGAATAGTGTGTAACAACAACTCACTGTCAGGGCAGTATACTTAACAGTTGTTTCCTAAGATAAAGTGCAATTTGCAAATATGAAAATACAACCAGCACACACACAGTGAATGCGCCCACAGCAAATATGTTAAGGCAGGCCTATATTGTGCAAAGCACAATTCCATCAGTAAGGGTCGTACAAGACGTTTTCTCGCCTGTGCATACGCAGGGCAAAAGAAAATCAAATGCGCTAGGTCCTCGTATGGAGGTTCGCATACCGGGCAAGATCGATCAGCACACCCCCCCCCTTGACACATTTGTGAGTGCGTTCCACTTCCTTTGCTACTCTTATGACTTCATTAATGGTGGGATTACTTCTGGCCCATAATGCCGCTCTCACTTTTTTATTGCTGCACTTAAGTATAAATTGATCTCTTAGTCTATTATTTAACGTACCTCCAAATTCGCATGATGCTGCTAGTCCTCTCAACGCCGTGATACACTGTTCCACATATTCATCTTTTGATTGTTTCCTTTTTCCCAAATGATATCCCTCTAGAATTATGCTTATGCACTTCCCATAATGAATATACAGCATCTTACTGCATTTCTCATATTCGGACAGTCAGGTAGGCTCTTCTTCGGTTAGTGGCGATAGATTCTCAAATTGTTCCTGCCCATAATTACCAAGACCGTGCATAAGTAAGTATTTATTTTTTTATCTCCTGAAGAATTTACACCATATATGGCTAACACAGTGGTTGAATCTCTTTTTCCACTTCTTCCAGGGTATGCTGGTTCTCCTTGCACTTCCAAAAAGTAATTTGGTGGCAGTACTCTTTGCATGGCCATTTTGTAATGGTGGAAGAGATATTTATTTATTTTGTTTGTTTGCAATGAGGTGAGATCAGTTGAGATGGTTGGATTACAATTACCCGCAGGAAAATAATGACTGCTGATTTAAGTCTGGTAAGTTCGTTGTGACGGTTTCTCTTTATTACTGCAATGGTATTGCACAGTAATTTCTTTCAAACTTAGTGTGATATGATTGATGTAGTATTTCACTGTGTCCAGAGAATGCTTTAATCGTCATAGCAATGCTGCTATACGTGCATCTGAGTATCAAGCTTACGACCTCTGGAAACACTTTGTTATACTTTCATCATCGTAGTTACACTTATGCGTGCATGAGAATGATTGGATTACGAGCCTTGGAAAAGCTTTAATTGTTATGCGATATCGCATCGCATGCAATGGATTGTGTCTTTTACATTGTATAATCGATCAATGTCGATAGGCGTGCGAAACACCTTCATAGCAGGAGCGCTTTTTACTGTTTTATGTAATAGACACGGAATCGCTGTTTCTGTTTGTTGTGTTGGTTGCCCTGGTAACCAATCATTGAGCGGCATAGAACGACATTGTCCGGTGCTCGTCTCTAACACAATGCGCTGCGTAGTCCGGCGTCGCTAGTTGTTTCCCTTTGTGAGGAGGTTGTCGAGGAAACTTGGCAACGTTCGCACTGGGGTCTGGCTGGCAGCGGCTGCTCACGAGCTTCGTTGCGAGCTGGCTGTTCTCAGGATTAGTTGCGCAGAGCTTTCGCACTGGGTTTGGGCACTGTTGCCGGAGGGCTTCACTAATTACAGAGTGGCCAACGCAGGTTCCCACTTGCTCCCATTGATTTCATCGCGGGTTACTAATATTTTGAGCAACGCGGGGGAGAGCACTCTGACCTTTTAGTGTTGGCACTTCAGCAGCACTTGGGTCCAGCACCACAGCTTCTTGGTGGGGTCGCTGTGGAGTATCCTTGTCGCCAGTGAAATGATCCTCCACACTGCAACAGGTTTAATACTTCTTTATTTGTAATAGAAGAAGATCATATGTACAACCCGCTGGTCTTATCAAAGGCTCCTTTCAACTGACCTGGAGCTCTGGAGATAACAGAGCTTCCCCACAGATTCTCATTCTAAGTTCTACATGTGCATTCCACATTTGAAGAATGTTACAATCACACACTCTGAAAAACCTAATTGTGTTGCAAGGTTTCATGAGGTGGTTTGTGTGTCCAGGTCTACCTGCGAGGTTGTTCCACAGGCTGCGAGCTCTGGCAATGAAACGTCTATCTCACCTTCATTCACATCTAGATTTGGGGACAGTTAGTTGGCTGTCTTAGATTGTAGGCTTCCTTTTTGGAAGTGGGGTTTGACTATTTCTTAGTGATAAGAAGGGGACGTTTTGCCCAGGAGCTTTATGCAAGAATCAGTATGCAGAGGCAATTCCTGGCATTCTCTGTGAGTATGGGGATGTTTCTGAGGTGGCAAGTGATCAAGTAACATTATCAGACTCCTAAAATGCATATCTGCAATATTGTGGACATTTTGCAGTCATTATATCTTTTAAGTGGGGAGGCGCCCATATAGAGATTTGTACTAGTCCAGCCTGGGGTTGTAGGGCACTAACATTGAGAATTCGACCGAGTAATTAGTGGAAAGGTGTTTTTAGCAGCCGGATTGAGGAAAATGCTGCTTTACCTACTGCACTGACTTGTGAGTTCATGCTGAGGTCTGCATCCCAGATAAATCCCAGGTTTCATAACTTACATTTGTAAGGTCGAATTTCTCTAAACAAGGTGGGGGAAGAGTGGGGCATTTTTTGAGATGGTGTATGTGGACCAGAGGATTAGGATTTCCATTTTAGATCCATTTAGTTTGAGATGTGTTACCTTGTTAAACTGGTCTTCATGGATCTAGGTGATACACGGGCATATTTGTGTGCTGTATGCATATGAATGGAATTGTAGATTTGGGGTTAAAAGTAGATGCTAGAAAGAAGCAGCAACTGGGGCGTTACTAGGGGTGGGGTCTCCAAATTCCACAATAGCCAGCTGTGAGGTCACATCTCATAGCCTAATGCTCCGTTTACTGTCAGGCAGGAAGGAGTTTGACCATTTGAGAGCCATGGTGGAAACTTGGAGTACGCAATGTATCTCATGGATAAGGGTAATGAGGCCAGTGTAACAGGTAGCAGAGAGAGCATGCTATGAAAGCCGAGAGATCCCAGGGATGATAGGGCTAGTAGGACATTGCTAACAGATACTATGGCATCATCACAGACAGCTTTCTTCATTGTGATAGCCAGGAGATTGCCCTATACCTTTTGGATTTCAATCACTGTGCCATGGAGAGGCATAAAAGCAAGATTCCATTTGCTTAAACGCCTAATGAGGTGCACTGTTAAAAATGTTTACAAAGGATTCTGTGGGTTTTAATGTGCTAAATTGTGATTCAAATGAAGGAAACTGTAAATTGGAGAACAGAAAGGTAGCAATAGATTTAAACCAGTCATGAGGGACAAGAAATTGGTGGAAGAAGTATGCTTATCAGTGACTTTGCTGCCATCTAGTATGAGGATCATTTTCTTTTGGAAGGAATAAGCAAGCTTCTGGCAGAAATTAAATGAATCAGATTGAACTATGTGCATGATTGCAATAACTTACAAGGAGGGTCCCTGCTCTTTAGGATAACCTTGTGTCACGGCCTCTGCTTACTGCCCCAAATGGCTTGTTAATAAATGTTCTAAAAGGATATATACCGTTTTTTTTAAAGAGTAGATATGGTCCCTCTCCCATCTCACTGCCTATCTACAATGACATGTAACTAAGAAAGGTCACAATAAAAGTAAGGTGATTGGTGTGTTGGCTGGCCTACTTTTTCTTAGTGGGGAAGCTGAATTGACTGCAGAGTTGACCATTTTGTGCAAGCAGGCAAGGCACTGCACACAGTGAGTGCTAGCTAGCCGAGAGGCTAATCCAACAGCCATTGATGATGTCAGGGCTAAGGTCTTTGAAAATTATTTTACAGTGAATATTTACAGATAATATAGTGTTTTGACCCAAATTGTGGCAAGATATGAATCTCCAGCAACGAGAGATCACTAGGTAAAATAAGGCTAAGCATATATATGCACATCGACATGCGCAGAATCTTGGCTCCAATGTCTGAAATTAAGGGATTTAAGCTGGTTCAGGAAATCTGGTACCATTGTACTGCATCCACATATATCTACAAATTGTGGTCACCGCTGGGGCACCCATGCAGTTTCACAGAATAAAATGAGCCAACACTAGGGAAAGAAAAAACATTACTCCTTTTTTAATGTAATTTGAGAGAATAATGCCAAGTGAGTGCCTCAGAAAGGGGGTGCACAAGTGTATCTTTGATGGATACAGTTAGGGAGATTTTCCTTTTTGAAAATCTTACCCTCTCTGTCCTAGCCTCTCAGCACTACCGCTGGATTGTCTGGGATTTTATCTCAGGTGAGTCAGACCTTTTCATCTCACCCACCTCCTGCATGCTCTTTAGTTTTAGTTTCTTACAGTGTTCCAGTGGAGGGGAGACCTCTCCTCTTAGTTTGTACCTCGTGCTGTCCTATTGTAGCACCCAGCACCATTTGGTATGCTACCAGGGACACCCAGGCTCCCTTGTGCAATGTCGTTTTAGGTTCACTGGTGAGTCGCTGGAATCCCCAGTACAGGAGTATACACCTCATGTTTGTGACTGTTGCATTTTGCCAATTGCAGCACACGCCACCTTGAATGAAATGCCACGGGGACACTTTGTATCCTATTAACTTCTTTCTAAGTGGCAGTTGTGCTACCTTTCAAGTACCCTATGTTGGCAGTCAATACTTTCTACTATAATTTTTGAGTGGGTCACCCAAGGCTACAGCTGCAATGATGCACTTAACGGGACCATATATTCAATATGGCGCCCCTTACTCATTTAATCCCTGTTCAAGAAGTCCTGTCCTTTGTTAGCCATCCTTCTTCCTTTCCAGGGGGGCAAGGGCTCTCTTCCTTCATACACCTCGTGGGTTTCTCGCAGAAAGCTAGAACAGGCTCCCCTTTGTGCATGTTGGCTGGCTAGGGAGGGGTCTGTCTGCCCAAATCCACATTCCTCCTGGGACTTCAAAGTTGCTGGAGGATTCTGGTAGGCTAGCTGTCACCAAGTGGACAACCACCTGCAGGTTTGAATGTTGCAGAGGGTCCTTATTGGTGGGATAGGGTTGCCCCAGCCCCTTTTCTAGATATAAGGATAAGAGCTGGACCCAGGAACCAAGTCGACCACTGGAATCAAAGAGATCCCAAGAAGAAGATGGCCGATGGATGCCGGAGGACTGCTGCAGTGACCATCACTGGCCCAGTAAGAACCACTGTGTCACTCACCTCGACCTTTTATTCAACATGCAAGACCTCCCAGAGTCTTCTTCCCTAAGATTGGTGGGACCAACCAGTCACCTGTTTCGCTTAAGCTTTGTTGCCCGTTTTTCGTCACTGGAGCATGCACCGCTACATTTGCTCTTCAAGGCCCAATACCAGACATCTGCCATTGCAAGGACTGCAGGATGGCCTAACGGCTGAAACTAATCATGGGCCCCTTCAAGGCTCTCCTGGGACTCAGGAAATCTGCTGTGCTGCCCTCTGCCAGGAGAGGTGCATGCAGGATGGCTGAGGTTCAGCCTCAACCGCCAGATTGCCCAGTGCCTTCTGACCCTGTTCGGAATCAATGCAAAAATTTAATCTGTGAAGATCTCTGTGAGGATCCCTTCTTCACTGTAGAGACTGTGCATTTTCCCTACAATCTGAGGTCTCCAAAACTCGCAACCAGACGACTCAGTACGGAGGCAACAATTGTAAGCCTTGCTTCCCCCAGCAATTCATTGTCGTTTGGGGCCATTCCTAACCTTCTACGAGACTCAGGAGCTGAGATCCCTTATATCTGTTTACTTGCCCTCCTCCCCATAGCGTTTGCATTGAATGCAAAGTCCTGCTTACCTTAGCCCTCTCCGGTGCTGATCCAGGGCGGTTGTGTCTGGGTGAGTACATCTGGGGATCCTCCTGAAGAACACCAGGGTGATAGTTGCTCCTTTTCGCACTGGAACTGGACATAAATCCCTTAGGTCCTCCACTTTGCATTGCTGTAATTGCTCTACACTAAATGAACTTTGGCACTTTACTTGCACTAACTGAGCGTGCCCTCCTTGCTACTTACCTCCATCATTAGGAACCATTTGAGACACCTAAAAGTCTTAGAGACCTGAGGTAGAATAGGACAGACTTTCAAAGTTAATATATGGTGCTGAGTTTACCTGTGAGATCACCACTTGCTCCCTAATTACTACTACTATGTTTTAAAGTATTTTTTACTTACCTTAAATATCTAAAGTATGCCATTGTGTAATGTAATAAACGATTGTTATTTTTATAACTTACTTGTGTGGGTCTTTCACTTACCTGTTCTTCTAAATGTTACCTGTACTACACAACACTGCCCACTTCCCCCTTAGTTCAGCCTTACTGCTTTGTCACTGCTTAGTTCAGCCTTACTGCTTTGTGACTAAGGGCTGCATGCAGCAGAACTACTTGAAGATGTAGTCAACACAATGGGCCTCATTGCACGGTAGGTGGTAAGGGTTTACCGGTACCAGTAAGGGCACCGGTACCGGTAAACCCTTACCACCTTACTACGAGGTCCCTTTGCGGGACCCGACCTTAACGGCTGGTGTAGACCAGCCGTTAAAGTTGGGACCCGCAAAGGGACCTTGGTGCTAATTACGGTACCGCAATTTGCGGTACCGTAATTAGCTCCTTCCCCATTCCCATTATGCCCTATGGGGCCCTATGGGGCATAATGGGAATGGGGAAGGGCCATGGAGGAAGGGGGAATTACCACCCCGCCAACCTTGGAATGGGGTGGTAATTCCCATTTCCTCCATGGTGGTACCGGTATGGTACCGGCGGCAACCATGGTGGTAATAGCACCATGGTTTACCGCCTACCGTGTAATGAGGCCCAATGTGCTTACTGCCCAGGGATCTCACATTGTATCATATTCTGTTCATTTCATATGCTAATGAATGCTATTCAAATATTCAAGTAACAAGACTCCTGAGAGGAGCCTTTCTTAGTCCCCTACTGTGTTCGGACCCCACCCATTGACATCTGCATGCCGAAGCATGCACTATGGGCCCTGATCGAGTGAAGCAGGGATCGGTGGGAGGTGAATTTCCCTGTCCCTATATAATTGCTAATGCTGCTACTTGTTGCGATGATGGCCCCCAACGGCTCAAAATCCAGAACATGCAAAATCTAGGTTTTGCAGTTAATCAATTCACAATATTCACAAAATCTGCATTTAAGTACTGTCAAGAAATCATGAAGCAAGACACAGACAACCGATTCAACGTTCAACATAGAAAGTTTTATTAATTCAAAGGTCAGGATGGTAGAAGGCCTAACTTGCCATATGCCAAGCTGGGATTTCTCGACCTGAATGAAACTAAAGAAAGTCGGAGTCAAAGAGTTCAACTGAAAGGTCTGTCTGTGTCCAAAACCTATTCTTGCCCTCACAACTAAAGCTAAACAATGTGTAGGGATGTCAATAATAAAAGAAATGGTCATCAACACAAAGTTCTGAGCTTTGTCCAGCTGCAAGCTTCGTCTTCACCACCCCTTCCCCAAGTTCAAGAAAGTTCTGCAAAAGCCTCAAGATTACCTTTCTCAAGTTTAAAACAGTTCCGCAAATCCTTGGGGCTCCCTTTACCAGGTTCAAAGTAACACAGTTACAAAAGAAAAGGAGTCTTGGGGCTCCATCCTCAAGACAGTATTTGCAGTTCATCAAGTCTCAGGGTTCCCTTCCCCAAGACTTTGACGTAACAACTGATATTTGTTCTCAGTCGTTCAATGTTTAATACAGTTCCAGGCCAACTTGACCCTCCTTCTGTTATGCATCACCAGCTCACTTACAGTGCTCCTTGTTGGTTTATTTCACAAAGTGTTTGGCTTTCGCAATTTAGGACTCTCTGGCAATGTTCCCTCTAAGCTGTGCACATGTGCGCTTGCCCAGCTTCCTTCTGGGTGTCGCTCAGAAGATTTTTAGCAGCGCACACAGACAATTCTCACCTATTCAAAAACATTTAATAAGGCACAAGCCACAGTAATTACCTGAAATGTTCTTTCTCTTAAAATAAGCAACAAGTCTTGATATTCTGCTCATTTGCATTACAGTACTATGCAAGGGTGACCGTAAACACCTAAAATCCCGAACAGCAAAATACACAAACAAGAAGTAAAAAACGATATGAAAAACTGGCTCCATGAACAGAAGAATCTAACCAAGATATGCCTGCACACATTAACCAAATAATGTTCCCTCGCCACCCATGATTCCTAAACTTGACTCTACCACACTTTTACCTTATGACTCTAACATCTGCCCCAGAACACATTAAGATATTACCAGACAACCTTGACTCTTGCTCTCCTGGCTCTGCGAAAGGTTAGCAGACGTGTACCTACATCCACCTGGTTTATGTTGTAATATGAATAATGTTGACGCGCCAGAATTTCCGTTACTCATTGTGTCTTACCAAAAGCGGCACCCACACTATACAACCGAACTACTAGCTCAAATATCGAATAATGACTGTAAGTAAGAAGGCTACTTGGATGTGTAATGTTATCCCATACCTCCTCTTCTTTGTACATATGTGCCCTCTAGGGATTTTGAGAAGACAAATGTCATGCTCAGCGTCTCCTACTTTAGCATCACTAACATAAGTGGAGAGCAACATAGCAATATAATTTACTTTGCCTACAATGGAAAAGGGGTATGGACTATGCCTGGGATTACTCGTCCATAGTATGAAGGCACATGATATTCAGACATGAGAATGCTTTTAACACAATCTGCATCGTTTCCAAGTGTTCAGAGTTCCTTTGGGAATAGACCTTCACACATTATATGGTAACTCGCTGCCATACAAATATGGTTTCACTGAGCACTGCATAATCCTACGCAATGATATATGGGTGGGGTATGCTGCAAACAATCTTGTATGCACTGCATAATAATTGTGTACATGCAGAGTCATGACATTCTTAGAAATGTACATAATATGTTGAGGCATTAAAGATGCCTTGCATACTAAGTATTGTGGGTCTGCAAATATCCAAGCGAGTGTTTACTGCTACAATCCCTCATCGTTTACAGAGCTCTAGCAACTAGTATTGGAGGCTAGCACAGGGGCCGGTGAAGGGTATGGTTGGAAGAGCACAGGCCATCACTCCTTGTGGGTGATGAACAAAGCAGCACATTTTAAAACCAAGTCATACGTTTTGGCAGTACACTGAAGAAAATGTGTTGCTTGTTTATTAAAGGATAGGAAATTCTAGTACCTGTCTAGACAACAGCACCTTTTTCTTTCTATGCTCAGCTGCTGAGGGCTTTTCAATATAACCATGTGTTCTGTGTGTATCGTCTCTAGTATCCCCTTCCATCTTATTTAACTGATAACAAAGAATTACAGAAAAGGGATCCATAGTTAATGAAGAAGACACTCAATCAGTTGGACCTCGGATGAATTGATGCTATGAACTTCAAAGGCCTATGTATGTTATTTTCTTCAGCAGGGCTCCATAATAAACATCAGTAAAGCTCTTGTTTAATTTTGTCTAGGCTGTGGTGCGGAAGGGTCGGCAAAACTATAGACTTTATTATGTGCTCTGTCATTTCAGTTCCTATGTCAGGGGTCTAATCAGATTTTGCTCCCTGCTTGACGTCAAATGATTTTTCAGGGAGTAAAAAAGTAATTAGCTTTACCATTAGGGATACTTTCTGTTTAGCAAAAGATGTTCTTCGCCTTAAAATTCCTCTTGAAATCAGGCATTAATATTAGAGTTCCTTCCTATGCCAGTGCTTTACTTGTCACTAATTCGAAAAAATATCAGTGGAGCTTTGTGGGTTGAATCAACGATATGTTCATTGTTTCTCGTTTTTGTTAAGCACGTTTTCATTTTTTTAGGGGGTAAAACTTGATGGTGCATTTGTCTCTTAGCTGTAGGCTGGTGTTATAACTACCCGCAGAAGAACGTACTGTGGATAGTAAGCAGAGGCACAGGAATGTTTTATCATATTCTGAGGTGCAGTTATTCTGATGTAATTTTCATCCGTACACAAATTATTAGAAGCATGTTCTCCTGGCCATTGAAGTGCTTCATTAAAGTGGCACTTTAACTCCTATCAGCAAGTTTGACACATTTCTTTCAATTGCCATTAATCGATCTGCAAATGTTGTGTTCTGTCGGAATTTCTTGAGAGCCACATCAGTTATGACAAGAGATATGTGTGTTTTGTAGTGGCATAAAATGTTTGCAAGGTACTGTGGCAGATGTTGAAGTCTTGGACTGGTTGATGAGTTGTCTGTATAATCACATATGCCATATTTTATTTTAGCTTGTGTGTTTGGAAAATGTGTTGCAAGATTTGTCAAGAATTGCAGTTGCTGGGAAGAGGAAATTCCTTTTCAAACTCTCTTCGCGACGGTAGTTCACTAAATACACATGCTCACAAAAGTGGATTAAACTCAGTCAGTTGCGCACATGGAAACAAATGTGTGCACAACAGCCAACCAGTTCCGCACAGAGAAAAATAATTAGAGGGCACATTGCTCTTTGGTCTAGGCACAATTGTCAGACCACACGGTCCACCCATCACAGGTCGTGCAACTAGGGACCCTAGGCTCTTCAGCCCACAAAGTCTTTACTGTATCTGCTCCTGTGTATAGATTCACATTCACTTTGCTTCTCCCTGTCAGCCTCTTGGCTTTATGTGTAACTCCACACTCTCCTGGCTTCTGTTGCTTAGCCTCTTGGCTTTGCCATAATGTGTCACACATCTCTTGTCAGTCTTTGGCCTTGCCACACTGCATCCATTCATAAAGCTCACTTTGCGGTGGTCTTATATATTTCCCACCTTTCTGTCGCACTCTTTCACCCTTTCGCTCTTTTCCATAGGTTGCTTTCAGATGGGTATTTTCCCCTTTTGCTTTGCCCCTAAAGTTTCATTCAATTCGATATTCAATATATGTAGTTTCGCTTTGTTTCAAGTTTTCATTAAGTTCAGTAATCAATGTGTATGCTTTAACTTTGCTTCGAATTTTCATTCAGTTCCGTATTCAATGTGTATGCTTTAACTTTGCTTCGAATTTTCATTCAGTTCGGGATTGAATATAGGTCATATAGCATTTTTGTATCAGTGCATATCGCCTAGGAGCGCCTCCGGCTTTGAGTGACATCTCCTTCCACTCTCTGCTTCTCAGCATTCCTCCTCAGGTGGCTACGCCGCTTTGATTCGGCTTCACAGGCGAGCTTGCTGGTCTCTGTGAGCCCCACTCGCATTCTGGTTGTTTCCAGGCACACACTGGTAACTCTGCTATCCTCCACAGATGCAGACAGCATCCTTTCTTCCTTCTGCCTTGCTCGCAGCTCCAGCTGCTTTCTCTCGACAACGGAGGCTCCCACAACTGTGGCAGCCTAACAGCCCGATTCGCCTTGGGCTCCACAGGTCCTCTGGGACCTCGGCTGGCATATTGGCTTCCTCTCAATGTCCCACCATGGTTGACTTCTCATGATACGTGTCCCATGCTGGTCTCTCCCACACAGGCCTCCCTGTAGCTCTCCTTGCTGCTCCACTGGTCTCCCTGTATGCACCTGAAACCACTTGACAATTTGCAGGTGTGGATTTTCAATTGAGCTTTCCTGACCATAGTTAAAGGGACATGCCTGACTTTCAAAACACTCCACAGGCATCTTCCTCACCCCAGTACCACATGGTGAAATGAGGTTTAGTGTTCATTAATCTTAGTCGCTTCTTCCCCATCTGAGTGCTGTCAGAGGTCAAATGTGGGGAAATGAGGGGAGCTGTCTTGCAGTAGTCTATAAAGACTGGTGGAGGCTTAGGTTGGTCTTCACTAGGGAAAGGGGGATACCATGTCTTGTCTACCTCACCCTTAACCCCTCTCCTCTTCACCATCCTTCTGATGCTTCTGGACTGGTAATATATCCTGTCATTTTCTTGGTCAATGGGACAGGTATAACAATACCCTATGACTGCCTCTGGAATAAAGGACTCTTCATGAAAGGGAAATGCGGAATACTGCGTCTCACCTGAGGACATCTGGGACCCAATCGTCAAGGACCCTCTACCCAGGTGATCCTCTCTCGCTTCAACACCCTCAGGGTCAGGATCCAAAAGCGATGGCCTTTCCCAGGCCACCTGAAAAGAGGATCCAAGGGTAGTAGATGTGAGGACACCCTCAGGTTTCTCACATAACATACATTTTTTACTTTCAAATTTGCATTGAGGGCCATTTAACATTAAAACGCTGGGTCAAGTTAAACTTCCCATTGAAAAGCATTCGGCGTCAGGAAGTTTTTGGGGGTCCACATCAGGAACACTGTCATCTTTAGACTCAGAGTTGTTGGGGGATGAGCACTATTCAGCACAGGAACAGAGCATGTGGTAATGACTGTTACAGAATATGATATGTGGTGTGCCTGCATAGAATAGGATTTCACTGCCCTTATGGTGATAACACCCTTCTTCACATGCAATATTTGAGAAATATGGTATCAAAATAAGGCACACGCTAGACCTTAAAAGGAAGTGAGGGCAGTATACATTTGACTGCAAGGATCCTGCCAGGAAATGTTTCAACGAGGCTTGGACTGGCCTGTAGGGCAATGTCCAAAGTGTAGGCCCAATATGCTAATGTGCAGGCCAGTTCTTTTGGTCAAAGTGGGCCCGTTTTTGGCATAAAGTGGGCTGGTTTGGTGAGTTAAATCACTTTGCAGCTGTTAATTGCCACCAGTGTTAGTGAATAAATAGTCTTCAAAATGCATCATTTGCAACGTATTTTACCAAAATACACCAGCTGCAGTCTGTCAAAAAGAAAGGAATTAATTGCCATTCAAAAGTGTGGGGTAGTTTTTCATTGGTGCCCGAGCCAATTTTATGCCCCAGTTACCCTGGTACCAAAATTCATAATTATTAAATCCTAATATGGTATATTGAACCATGCAAAGAAAGATCGTCACAAAGAAATGTGCATATTACCTGAATATAATGTATTTTCATATGTACAATAAAACAAACAATGTGCTAGTTATGCAGTAGCACCATGTATACAAAAATGCCAACGTGTACTCATAAAAGAAAATATATATTCTTATGTGATATATATTTCAATCCAAGCTTAATTTCACTCATGCTTCCATTCGTCAACTCAACTTTAGAAATGTCCGAATTAGATAATACAACTAACAGTCGTCATCTGATTCTTACTACCACCCAATGAATTTATTCACTGGTACAATGGTCAAGAAATACAATTTGTCGAAATTCATATTTTGGTGCACTGTCCAGCTCAAAAGGTGCTGCACTTTCATCATCATCAGTACCTAATGTGGCGGGTCTATCCTGATGCAAAAAAACGGATTGAATCTTCCTGTTCGCACAAGTGATGTTTTGCATTGCTGAAGAGTCTATATATATTCCAGCCTCATCTTCATAACCAGTCATAATGGCAGGTTACAGACTTGGCGTAGTACCCATTAGCTAACATGCTCTTCATTTTCAGCTGTCTGCATATGCCTATCCTGCCAAGAGCTCCCAGACATGCCCCGTCTTACTGAAATACCCTTCCTTGAGAAAAAAACCTCAGTGGCCACCACATATGAAGATGAAGAGCACGTTATGACGCATGCTCCTTGGAGCTGACAGCCACTAACAGAAAGGAAGTGTCCACCACAAAAGTTTGGGTCCTCAGTCCTAGCCGCCCCTATAGGTCGGAAGTGTATGTGGCCGTGAACCCAAGTTATACTGCTTCCAGGCTACCATTGATTCTGAGGGCCACAATAATGAGAACAATGTGTTTTATGACCTTGCTCAGACCTTCACACCATATACGACAACCAGACTACTCATCTGAGATCCGATTCCCCCTCAGCACCTATCAAGAGGCCCCTTCAAAAATCGCTCCAACTCTAATGTATCCTCAAAACCTCTGCCTTCCACAATGTCATACCAAGCAGTGGAAAAAGGTCCAAGCTCCCTCTTTTGAAGTACAATCTGTTTAGCATATCTGTTCATGACGCTTACCAAACAGACAAACACAATTACAAACGTACTTTCCCTTCTTTCCATCCAGTACAAATATTTGTATACATCATCATCAAGTTTATTTCAGATTTGCATAAAGAACAATCCATAAAAACATTACAAAATGCAAAAATATATAGCAATTATAACACAATAAAATCACACAATAATAAAACCTCACAAAAAGATAGCAACTAAAAAAGGATTGCGAGTCGTTGAATAGTGTGTAACAACAACTCACTGTCAGGGCAGTATACTTAACAGTTGTTTCCTAAGCTAAAGTGTAATTTTCAAATATGAAAATACAACCAGCACACACACGGTGAATGCGCCCACAGCAAATATGTTAAGGCAGGCCTATATTGTGCAAAGCACAATTCCATCAGTAAGGGTCGTACAAGACGTTTTCTCGCCTGTGCATACGCAGGGCAAAAGAAAATCAAATGCGCTAGGTCCTCGTATGGAGGTTCGCATACCGGGCAAGATCGATCAGCACCCCCCCCCCTGACCACGATGCTACCACAGCCCGTAGGTGGATACAGTTAAACCTTGCCCTGGATGCGAGGACATGATCCGTGTGTCACCCCACCCATAGTAAATAACGTTGGACACCCGGGGACATGATTGTCATCAACCCACGCTTCTTTGGCTGCACGATTTCTCTACTTTCTCTGTCCATGTGCACAGACTCATATAGACATGCAGTCCATCGATTTATTTTTCCCCCGAGAAAGCATGCTACTGGGTGGGTACAAATGTGTACTATTGATCACCCTCAGCTGTTTCCTAATGTGAGCGGCCATTGGATCTTGTCTCCTGGATCCTTAACTATTAGGAATGTGCTCAATTCATGGGCCAGTGGTGTCCTACGGTTACACCATAGCCTGAACCAGTGCAATACTGGTTGCAGTGAGATCGTATAGCTAATTGGTGTTTATCCCAGTTCCATATGTTCTCCGAAATTAGGAGCCAAAGCTGGTTCTCCAGGGTCTGGATCGCCTTAACATTGGAATGGCCCCAGCGCTACATCCCAAATTTGGCAACCAAGGCCGCTTTTCCCTTACACAACTGTACTAAAGGGGCAATTAGCTTGGCTTTAAACATGGACATGGCCTTGGAAACACCACCCAAAGCCTGCTTGAACTGCCGTGCCTGTTTGGTTACATGTGCCATGGCACCAACATTGGTTGAAAATCTGACCCCCATATAGTCGAAAAAAGTCAACCCTGAGGATAACACTATTCCTGCAGTGCATGGCCCTGAGATTAATCCTGTCTCCCTTTCCAACAGTCCATCACCGCCAACTTTGCTGCATTTACCACCAGGTCCATCCCCTCCATAAAAGCAGCATATTCTGAAATAAGGGCCTGCAGAGCCCTTAGTCTACGAGCCATCAGGACGGAATCATCCGCATACACTAGGACCGGTAGGGCCCGGCCACCCAATTTTGGGACATCAGGAGAAAATTTTAGGAGGTGCTGGTGAAGACCATTAATATATAAGCAGAAAGGTAGGGGCGCCAACACACATCCCTGGCGTACCCCCAATTGGACTTGGAAAGAACTCAATCTATGCCCATTGGTCCCACTCCAAACATGCTTGCGTGGTGCTATGCAGCCTGGCCAAAAGGTTCACCAGGGTCCCCGGGAAATTCATGGACCTGAGCATATCCCACAACTTGGCACATTTGACCTTGTCAAATGCTGTGCTCAGGTCCATGAATGCCAAATAGATGGGCTCCTCCTTCAGGTAAAGTGAATGTGCCATTACCAGATAAAGATTAAGTACCTGCTTGGCTGTGCCCAGCCCTGAATCCTAGCTTGACCTGGCAAAGAACTCCACTACTCACTACCCAGTCCTCCAGTCGGGCCAAGATGGCACAATCCAGTATCATGAACAGAGAATCCAGGAGTGATATGGGTCTGTACGAAGCAGGGGACGCCAGGGATCCCTTATTATATATGGATGACTGCCATGGACCATGGAGGGTGGGATAGCCCCACCCGCACATATTGCGTTGAACCCTTGTGTGAGTACTGGTGCCCAGAGATGTGGTGCCATGAATAATAGATCTGCCGGAACATTATCCGGGCCCGGGGCGCAGTTACATCGCTGGCAACCAATAGCCTTTTTTTATTTCATCCACTGAGAACACAATACATGCTTCAGTGCCCAACCCGTTACTACGTTCCAGACTGTCCCTGTTTACTTGTGCATCTTTGTCGGCCCTACCCCCCGCACTGTACAGGGATGAGAAATGGTCCAACCAGGCCTTATCTGAAACATTGTTAATCGGGTTGTCCATGTCAAATTTGTAATATGGGCCCTTATGGGCAATCTCCCAAAATAATTTTGAGTCATTAAAACCTAGTGGCTACCACCCAGACTTCCCATGCTCCTTCCTCTATTGCTCTTTTTCTAATGGCCAGGGTTTTCTTATAGTGGATCTAGCCCTTATAATGGCTGTTTTGGGGGTACAAATACTGCCCAGAGCAAGTAATAAGTTCTTCCTAGCTCTGGTACAATCAGAATCAAACCAGCCCCCCCTTCTCTTTCCTTCTCGTTCGCCTGGGGCACAGGGAAACATCTGGAAGAGCTGAGTCAGCATACTTCCAAACTCCTGCAGTATGCTTTCACTCTCCAGGTTCCCCCACAACAGATTCTAAAGTTCTTGCGAGCTTGATAATACTGCCTTTTTTAGTAATTCGTCCTTCTTATCCTCCTTCCATTTAAGCCTACGACGGGAGGTATCTAGGAATACTTCAGGGGGGTATACTCGGCTCAGCCTATCTTCCCTTGCGGCTGTCTTAATCTTGAGTTTAAAGGGAAAGTGGTCACTGCAAATATTATCCAATACCTCAAACGCTTTTATGAGGTCCCAGTGCACAACCGGCACACAAAAATAGTCTATCATTGACCTAGAGAGAATGTAACTCTGCCGGGAATGTCCCCACCCAATCGTCCATTTGTTGATCACAATCACCACTCATAAAGGTAGTGCCAGAGACGTGACCCTTTCACACAGAGTCTGCTGTCCATCTTAATGGGATAAGATATCTCTGCCATGGCATCTTCTGTGTTGTCGTATAGGTTATCTTCTGGCCCACCCCCCAATTTCAAATTGAAATCACCACCAGTATCAAACACACATTGCCCATAGGGAACCTTACAGAGAGTTCCTCCGTGCGAGAGCCAAAACACCCAGACAGTTTTTTTCATATTGTTTGTGGGGACTATTATAAAAATAAATTCACTACTAGGATGCCCAACTGGCCCGGTCTAAGAATTTTAACCGCCAATACATATGTCATCAGAGTTGTCAGAGCCAAATGTCCTCTGTGTCTCTATACAGGCGAGCCTTGTTCTAATTACAGCCACATTCCAGGAGGATGCCTGATGTGGCAGGTATGTCCACGGGAACCACTATTTCTTGGCTCATGACCTGTTCCCCACTTTCCACTAAACTGCTTTCTCGTGCAACAGACTGGCCAACGGGTGAATTTACTACTCCCTGATCAGCCCCCCTCCTTGATGGGAAACAGGCAAAACTTTGCCTGATCTGTATGCCCAGCACCTCAACCTCTTTTTTAAAGACCTTACCTGGTCGTCTGAGATCGGCAAGGTGTTCCAGATACCCGTTTTGAAACTCATCAAGAAGTTCATTATCGGTAGCATTAATTGGACCGGGTCGCCTATACTCAAATAGCTCAACATCTTAACTCCCACCCCATCCTTAATCCTTTCCAGTCAGGGTTCAGACAAGGCTTTGGCACCGAGACCTCATTATTGGATCTCAAGTCACAACTGCTCCAAAGAATGGATACCCAGAAGGTCTCTCTCCTTATCTCTCTGGACCAATCAGCAGCGTTCGACCTGGTCGACCATGCCATACTCGCAGATAGGCTCATGTCTGTAGCCAATTGTTCGCAGGCCGCTACCAATTGGTTGCTCTCTTTTCTATCTAATAGATCCAGTAGGGTATGCGCTAACAATGCTAAAGCACCAGCAATCCAGATACTTTTGGAGTGCCACAAGGAGCCAGCTTGTCGTCATGCATTTATAATATCTTCATGACTCCTTTCTTTGCCCACCTTGCCCAGGAGGGCATACTTTTTTCTAATTATGCAGATGACACTCAATGTGTCATCCCTCTTATGGGCCAGCATGATCAGGACCAAAGAGAACTCAACCGTATATTCACCATTATTGAACAATGGATGATGCTGAATAATCTCGCACTTAACCGTGGAAAGACAGAACTTATGGTTGTGGGATCTGACAGCATTATAGCCAAATTAGATCCAGCCTACAAACGGTCTCAGCTGAGAGACACTTTAATCCCCACTCTCCCCACGGTAAAGATTCTGGGTGTGGTTCTGGACCAATCGCTCAACATGAAGTCTTATGTGGCCAGTACTGTGTCTTCTGCCACCTACTACATTAAACTGCTGTCCCACCTGCGACCATTTATTTCTCAGCCTAATGCAGAGTTCATCGCTCGTGCTATAATAGTATCAAAACTGGATTACTGCTGCAGGTTCTAGTATAAAAAACATTAACTGTCTCCAGGTGGTTCAAAATGGAGCGGTTAGAGTGGCTTCTGGACTTGCATTCAGGGCACATGTATCTGAGGCACAGCGAGCATTGCATTGGCTGCCTGTGGATTCACGAATATCCTTCAGACTCATGGTCATTACCTTTAAATGTCTCAAGGGCAATATGCCCACCTACCTACAAAGGTACATAGGAATAAAACCCTGTCTTAGAAATCTTTGCTACAATAATCAGAACCTGCTTCACCAGCCTAAAGTGAAAAGTAAGAAAGCACAATGGGACGCCTTTGCTTTCGCGGCGCCGGCTCTCTGGAACACCCTGTCAGATCAATTGAGAAACTCGGCAGCACTGAGTAACGTCAAGAAGGGCCTTAAAACTTTCCTTTTCAAATAGTAGCCTTCGAACCTTTTGGTACCATTCCTACGGATCCCCCGGTTTCTTCAAGTCTTTTTTTTGTCTTGTCTGCACCCTCACACCCATGCGTTTATGGTTGCGCATTATAAATGTAATAAAAAATAAATAAATCATTGTTTGGACCTCCTGGCATGCAATCTGGTTCAGTTACTGCAGAGGAAGAAACCTTCAAGCCCTCGTGAAGAACACTGTGCGGGTCAGCCTGGTCCTGGATACCCGTTGCAGGGGACAATGGTGAGACTAAAGGTACAGCGTCCAGCCCAGATGTCGGGCAAGGGACCACCATAGAACATGGACCATCCCTCGCCCCAGGTACTGGACTGGTTGACTCTTGGATGCCTGCTGGGGAACATTTGCACAAGGTGGCCCGTCTCTCGGCGGAGGTGATTGCCAGCTCAGCCACCCAGATCTGCTCATCGTATAACATTTTGCAGATGGGAATCCAAGACCCCCCTTCCCTTTAGAACCCTGCAACACCCCAGGTACACCCTCTGCTAGAGCCAACATATTCTCCAGCAGAGGGGATTTTTCCTTATCCTTGACCTTTCTAACTTTTTTCGGGCCCTGGGTAGCCAGGAGGCTTGTGGTTGCTTCACGTTTCACCATGATTAACGCCCCCTTAGACCATACACACATAGTTACTCTCCGCTGTCCCACCCGGAATGGCCTTAGTTTGCCAAAGGGTAATAAGTAATGTTAATAATAAGATACAAATATGCTTTAAATCCGGATTAAACTAGTTGGTATGTAAGAAAAAGTTAAAAGATGATGATGTTCGAATAAAATCAGAGAAAATAGATGTAAAAGTTAAAACAAGGAAGCGTCCTGTGATTGGCTCACAGGACATTCATATCAGTTAACCACCTTGGGTTCATGTAAACTGGGTGGACCCTTCACGGCAGCAGAGTACAATTCCTCTGTGTAAATACAGGCAGAAGGACACCAAAGAATCCAAGTCCACGAAAAATTGCCACAGTCCGCCCCAGTGTCACAATGGCCTTCTGGCCGCCACCCGAACACAGGCCACCGTGAGGGAAAGCACGCTCGCAGCCCTCAGGGGCCCCCGGTAGCGGGATAAACCAAAAGGTAGTTTGGCAATCTGGGTCAGCGACACCCCCGGTAGCGGGATAAACCAAAAGGTAGTTTGGCAATCTGGGTCAGCGAAATGGCACGAAAGGAACCACCAAATAGAATACTCCGCTTCGCAGCTTCCCTTGCACTATCACTTGGGTCGGCTTTAACTCAAAACATAGATCAGTTTAAACCATCAATAGCAGCCGGGAGACAGGGAACACCCGACAGCTTGGGGAGCTGCTATAGTCTGTCTCTCCCCCCTGCCCTACCCTGACATACATGAGTGAATGCTTTTCCAATTATGAAGCACAG
This sequence comes from Ambystoma mexicanum, assembly GCF_040938575.1. Classification (NCBI taxonomy): domain Eukaryota; kingdom Metazoa; phylum Chordata; class Amphibia; order Caudata; family Ambystomatidae; genus Ambystoma; species Ambystoma mexicanum. Next base: position 543,669,564 of record NC_090923.1, on the reverse strand, counting down.
GGTGAGCAGTGCATTGCCGCGGCACACACGCGCAAAAAATCCGATTTCAGGACAATCGTGGCCAGACCATGAGATTAAATCCCTTTGAGTGAGAGGCACAGTGTGGTTGATGTAGTATGATACTTATGTACTCTTGTGCTCTCACAGTATTGCAGCGTTGATGCGCTTACCTTGCGGTCACGTCACAACCAGGCAGGGACAGCACAGACAGCATCGCACTCAATGTCGGTTGACTCACGCTGCAAAGCTGCACAGGGGGTGGTTTTAACCCCCCTTCTTCTCCAACCGTTGCTTGGAGGCAGAGCCTAGATTCTGGGTCCTGGAACACTGGCAAGAGTCCTGGCAGTGGGACAGCACAGACAGCATCGCTCTCAACGCCGGTGGGCTCATGCCGCAAGGGCGCATAGGGAGCTGGGGGGGGATTTAACCCTTCCTCTTCCCCAAACGTTGTTTGTAGGCGAAGCCTAGATTCTGGGTCCTGGGAGACCGGCAAGAGTCCTGGCAGCGGGGCAGCATAGACTGCATTGCCCTCAAAATCGGCGGGCTCATGCCGCAAGGATGCACGTGAGGTTTTATCCTCTCCTCTTCCCCAATCATTTTTTGTAGGCGGAGCCTAGATTCTGGGTCCTGGGACACCGACCAGAGTCCTGGCAGCGGTGAAACACAGACAACGTCGCCCACAACTATCTTTGTTCTCTTTTGTGTATATGGACCTTGTTCACTGTTGAAATCACTGGGGGATGTGCTCTATTATTCACGAGGAAAATGGACCCAACAGAAGCTGGCCAGCTAATATGAAACATTCTCATGAACCCTTCCTCTCCCCTGTATGGGGATGACCTAACAATGTGTTCTTCAACTCGCATCCCCCCCCATGCTCTCCAGAAGAACCCAGTCTTTCCATCAACACTCCCGTTATTTACTTAGAATTCTAAACCTAGCCCCATATCCGGAAATGTCCTGCAATCTCACAACCTCAAGTTTAGTGGACACGAAACAGTGTGTCCAGTTAGGCGGGTAATATTAGCAGCCAATATACTGCAACTCACACCACTGTGCAACCCTGCACATGGTAACCCCATGGTTCATGATTGCTTGGAGATATGCAACTCCTGCTTGTAGCATAGAAGGGCCTGTTAACTTCACACTAATAGCTCCAAGGAGCGACTTAACTGCCAGGCCATCTGGTGCCAAACAAATATATCTGTGTGACATTAACTATGTGTGCTTCGGAATGCATATAGAGGAGCATCTGAAAACATTTAAATTACCATAGATAATATATTATCAATAAAAAGGTAAACTTTGCATCTCATATAAACAAACTCGTCATTGTCTAAAAAGCTCCTGTGTACTGAGTGATGCCTGATACACTTTGCCTCCTGCTCATCAAGTCTTTATTTCGATTCCTGAAATCCACAGCATTATATGCTCTTGGCTTCTGGTTAATCCATAGATCTACAAGAGGATACAATGTTAATCAATAATTCTATATACTGCTATCTGAATTCCATTTGTAATTTTCAGAAATCTATGGTCTACTGGAAACCAAGAACTGTGCAGTGCTGCTCACTGAGACATCCCACAACGATCAGTGCTTTACAAATGCCACACAGCCTCACATAAAATACGTGCTCTCTTACTTTGCATATGCTTTCTCCAGCAAGGAGCTCCAGAACTCTTTATTGTCATTGGAACGGAGGAAAAGCAATTCATAAGTGACAGTGATATTTCCACACTGGTCCATCGCTTCGATACGCACAGTTGGCAGAAGATCATCCACTGCCACCTCAATCCATGTCCCGTACTGCCAAAACTGGGAAGGGGGGGAAGGCAAGACAAGAACAAGAACATTATTGGCAACTTTTTCACAAGAAGTAATCTTCCCGTTACAATACATTTTACATATTCCCCTAAAGCCCCTCTCAGGCGGAGACTTGGTTGCGACTTCTACCAAAGTAGATGCAAAAGTTTACAATTGACAGAATACAGCCTTGCATTACATGGGAGAGAAAGGAGGGAGCCCATAAAACCAAGGAGGGATACAAACATATGGTACTGCAGATATGGATAAGTGTTTATCAATCCTAATATAATTGTACAGTGCTGAAGATCTGAAGGCATTAGAAGCGTTGCACGATCGCTCATAGCCACTGGAGGCCACCATCCTTGCTGGGACCTCGTTAAACCTTAATTTTCTATTTCACTGCATTTGACTGTATCCTCAGCTGAATTGATAGCTCATTCCACATCCAAACACCCTGAACAGAAACACCTTGCCACCCAAGAATCAACATTGGATGTAGTAGTCCCCAGCAGAGGGCTGGATGTAGAGCGCGGTGCCCTTTCAGGCTTTTTTGAAGTAGAACAAGACTAGGTAGTTGGGAGCTTGTAAAATAGGCTATTTGGTGCCAGATTGAGCACTTTAAAGATGATCATTGATCGAACAGGTGACCAGTTTAATTAAAACCCAAATAGGTGACACATGAGCAAAGGGAGCATGTCTCACGATCCAGGTCACACTATTTTGTAATACCCGATGACGGTGGACTGTTTTCTTAGAACCACTCACAGAGAGGGAGATGCCGTAAACTAATATTTTTTCCACAATTGCTCTTGTAAGCAAAATCACGAGAACCACTTGCACTTAACATTAAATGCTAGCTAGTTATCATAAAGGTGGGGTGCAATGTACTTGACCACTGAATACTGGGCACCAATAACCGCTTGATCCTAGAATGCTGGTAACACATACCACCTACTAAATGCCAGATGTATGTATAAGGCCACTATATACAAGCATGGTGCTTTTCTGACAAAGCAAAGAGACTAGCACCAGACTTTATACAGATGCCCTAGGGATCACGCTGTAAAGAGACTGCTGAGGGATAGTGTTAGCGGGTGACTGCTGAAACATTGTAGGGAAAACAGACTGTTAGTTGGGATTATAGATGTGGCAGATGACAGGTGGAGTGGGGGAGGTGTACAGAACAGGATGCCCTTTATTGTTAATGAAAAATCTTATCCTAAAAGAATATTGCCATGGCGGCATCTTCTTTCAGTTCTTAAGCCACAAAAATTACATTTTGTCCCTCTCTCCAGTCTATACCCATACACGAGCTTATTTGGAGAACGAGGTAACTATGGTCACGTGGCAAACCACATGCGACCTGGCAAAAGCATCACTCCGGTCCAGCACGTAAGTATGACTTCTTTCGAGGAGACTAAGGCAGTTTTGCCGCAATCAGCAGTCTAGGACAGCTATATGGGCAACATACAATCTTATCATCTGGAGTTGGTATAATGTTGCATATACAACCGAGCACACAAGACCAAGGATCTGCTTTGCGACAGGTACCAGACTGTCTTTGCAAACAGAAGGACAGACATCTGCTCCTCTCTTCATACCTTCCCTGTTTGTCACCTATCCACCGGCGACTTTCACACAGAATAATCAATGCAGCCTGCATAGGGTGCTTAGGATATATTTGCTTACTATAGATGCAGGGACGTCATTTCACCAAAATGCCAGGGGTAGCGGAAGTGACATCAAACGACCCTTGGCCTCTGACATCACAGGAAGGGATATCATTTGAACCCACCCCAAAGTGATATCACGGGAAGCGATGGAACACGACCGTTCACCCCTTGACAAAACAGGAAGTTGCATCACATAGTATTATACGAAAAATATGGTTACGATATCACTATAATGGAATATACATTTCATACAAGAATGGATCACCATATGTATCGTTAAGATCAGTGTGTATAGGCCCATATTACCAAATTACTGTGAATGCAAGCAGACGTCCATGGCCCAATGATAATGATGTGTTATTATACAGCACTTATGCTTAAGCGCTTGATATAGAAAAAATATACATACAATATCACCCAACCTGTGTTGGTACTCATTATCAACTTCAGAAGAATTAAAGGCTGAGTTGAGGTGTTTAAAAACAGACTAAATCAGTAACTTACCCCCTGAAGTGTGCCTGAAGTAAACCTTTAATGAGTTTAGCAATTATTGTATAGAATTCCAGAAAGACAAATTATTTGTTATTCCTATTCTTTCTTATTTAGGGTCACTGCAGAAAGTGTTATACTTGTGGAACCCGTTTTAAAAAAAAAAAAATGTAAGAGGTCTGATCAAGGAAGCCAGCCACTCAAGAAGCAAAGAGCCACATGGTGCTGGCCACAGCCCAGGAGGTTGAATTTAAAAAATAAATGTGTCATTTATTTTTTATTTTTAGGTGTAGCAAGGCAGACCACTGGGGTAGCAAGGGAGACCTCAGCGGTCGCAGTTGTGACGCCTGGCGACCCCTAAATGACGTCCCTGTATAGATGTCTATGATAAATGACGTCCCTGTATAGATGTCTATTAATTACTATAGTCGGATAGCCTACTCCCAAGTTAGGCACCACCACCTCTCACACTGAACTAAATGAAAGTCTAGCAGGAAATTGCACAAACACTCTTAATAATAACATTTTTGACATCAAGGTGACAGGCTTTTCCATTTTTCATACTAGTTTGATAACTCCATTCCTGCACCTTCTGTTACCAACAGCATTCGCTTTTATACACAATATATTCTGAACTATGCCACACTTCTCTCAGGATTGGCAGTCACAGAATTAGCATTCTGGAGTTGGACCCGAGGTACAATGTATGGATATGCCCGGACAAATAAGCCACCAAGTTTCCAGGATTGCCCAAGCACACAATCTAGCCCTCATGCAGCCATCATTACATTGGTCCTCATTATGACTCCAGTGGTAGCTGTGCCGGTAAAAACGGTGCGGCTGCCGCCATTGTAATTTTTTTTCCGGCGCCCGGCAATGGGGACTTACCAGGGCATTACAGCCCGGGCGGTCCCGATAATTTCCCATTGCCGGGTGCCGGGAAGAATTACTCCCCATTCCCATAGGACTCAATGGGAATGGGAATGGGGAGGACGGCAGCACCGGCACATTTTATGATGGTGCAGTGCTACCGTCAAGGTCTGCGAGCGGGTGCCATTCCGCCAGCCAGGTCAGACCTGGTGGGCGGAAAGGCACTCACTCGCAGAACTCGGAGTATGCCAGTAACTTACCGACACCGTTGTTACTGGACCGGCATACTCATAATGAGGCCCATTGCGTAGTAAGTTACAAATCTGCCTTGTAAACACAACACAATTATTATAACGCTTTAGGAGGTATCCGCCTCCTCCTTTTTGCAGAACTATGTTATGGACTGACATGCACCCAGCCTATGACAAAACATTATTCATCTGCTGAATCTCTCCCTCCGTTTGTACTATAATTTTCCCGATTTCCCAGCCTCTTATCCACGCTCATTTTCTCTCCTGCAACAGACCAGGGTCTGTGTACTCCTGGCGGGAGCCCAGTACGCCACTGCTTGGACAAGCCTAGGTGCGTTGATAATACTATGGTGGTGATTTGGCCCTGTATAAAAACAGATTAACATTACAATGACTGAACATTGCAAACTACATGTTACAACTCTTTGCTTCCCTGCTATATAGTCTGAATTACTAAATACCCATTCCCCAACCCAGAACACTGCATGAGCTCCTCAGCTATAAGAGGCACATACGACTACCCAGTGTACTACCGCAAATGCAAGCGGTTCATCTTTTGATCATTGCTGGGTGGGTACCTGTTGGACTAAGGTAAGAGCTTAGAGGTCTCTGGCACTCAAAAGGGATAACCTAGATCCGAACTCTAGCCTATTAGGGGGCGACACTATATCAACTACTCATTAGTATGGTGTTCAAGGGCGAGGCACAGTAGCAAGACAAACCAATGTCTTCTTGTTCTGTCCATGCAATGAGCATTCATGTCGTGGATCAGAACCGCGCACACAAACTACTCATATGTGCCATACTACAATGCACTGAAGAGTGAGGTACATACCCCCAATACCATTTGCCATGACAATATCATGTTCATTCCATTCACAAGAAAATATGTGCAGGCCATGCTAATCACACCTCCGGTGATATCTGTCTCGTGTGCCTATATCAGTGAAGTTACGACAGACACGTATGAGCTACTTACAGACAACTCGACCATTCACAGCGCAGATGCAATCACATGGGGGGATAGACTAGTTATACCAGCCCCACCTGCTGCAAAGTGCTTAAGTCAGGCCCTGTTTCATAATGAATTGGAGTTAGGGAATCAGATTACTACTATTATTGTGACAGAATTGTGCAACTTTTAAATCCTGAATAATTATGTGCTAAAAATGGAACTTGTTTTTATGAATGTTTATGATGATTTTTGAAGAGGTTTGTGTATGGTTTTATTTAAACTCTCACAATAAACAAATACAAAATTAATTTAGGTCCCACCTTTGCATGGTCAGAGCAGGTGACTCAGATCTCTGATAGCATTGTAGCCCCATTCCCAGAAGCGACCTGCTACTCCTGGTGCGCTGGTAACAACGGTGTAGGCAACTGGGTTTTTGATGGTAATGTCCAGTGTATGACAGCAATACGTGTTGTGCAATCTGCATTTGATGGCAATTCCTGTATCAAGATTGTAGTGTCGGCCATATGGGGATATTGCTAGCAAACGGGTGAATACTTGTGCATATGAAGGCAATGTCGGCTAAATGTCTTTGTAGAAGCCAAAACGATTAGCTTTGACATTGCTCTTATGATATTTGGTTGCATGAGGTAAGCTGGAGGTTTTGCGTTTGGTTTGCTTACAAGGGAAATCTGAAATGGTGCAATCCAATGGCCAGCTCTCTATGCCGCTGGTCTCAAATTGGCATGTGTTATATAAGGATATCCTGAAATAACCCATGTTAAATATTACATCAAATGCAGAGGAGATCTTAATATGTGTTTTTTGTGTACTTACTTCACTCAAAATACTATAGTTATGGTAATCCGATATTGAGTGTGGTTGGGCTCTAATTTTTGTACCTTGTTTGGATTAATTGACGGTGTCGGTAAATTACAGGGCTAGTTAATATAGGTCCTACCATTGACATAATACGTATAAACAGGTATTAGAGTTTGACTAGTGCTCTGCACTATCCATATGTTGGCCTTGATTAAGAATGTAAGACAGAAGTCTTGTTTACAAATTATAGTTGTATTGAAATACAAACAATTAAGCTACAATCTTTCAGTTAACTTTTTTCACAAAATGATTATACATTTCATAAACATGAATACATTTTGACAGCCAGCAACCATATTATTGCTGGCTGCAAATCATACATGTAAATATATATATATATATATATACATATATATATATATATATATATATATATATATATATATATATATATATATATATATTTAAAACAACAGGTTATTCAAACCAATATTGTCAACTTTGACAATTAAGTTAACAAAATCATATACAAAAGTTCCTTTATGTAGCCAGCAGCCTGACAACATACTTCTACAAGTCATAAATTAACATATATATTTCGTTAACAATTTAGTTAGTGTTTCTACTCGTATGGTGCTGGTGCATTTAGTTATATGTATTTGCTACATTCACTGAAATGCGTAGTAGGTATAGTCCACACGTTCTGCTTTGGACCCCATTGTGATTTATTGAACATGTGTTATTCACCAAAAGTGCCGACACGTGTTTCGACCATTATCGGGTCTTTATCAAGGCTACAGTTGTTGACAGGTTTATAGGGTTTCATTTTTCAAAACAAGGTGACATGTGCAGTGTCATTAGTGATTCAGTGCACTGCGTGAAGAAATAACATTTTTTAAAAGACTTGATGGAAATATTTGATCAGAGCAGAGGGTTAGCCCAATTTGAATATTAGGACACATATATCCACATGATGTAACAGGATTTTTGTCATTGAAAGTAGAGTAGGTACGAAATGGTAACAACATACATAGTAATTGTATTAGTGCCAGAAGGAATTTGGTATGTACATTACAATTGTGTTCATGTGAGGAGAGAATGAGGCACAAGGAAAGAAAGAGGTAGAGGAGAGTAGGTTAGCTGGGTTATGAACTACATGCTGTAGGTACATTAGTGTGTGGGAGTAGAGTAAGAAGTGGACATGCTCACCTAGGGTTTAGGTGTCTCTTGAGTAGAGAATATGGAGAAGGCGTGTAGCCTCGGGCTGAAGTTCACTTCCTGGTTAGGTACACCTGTGAGGAGGAAATTATATTGGTTGGATAGAAGTGGCGCATAAGTAGTGCCTTTAGAGTGGTGGTGTTAGAGTAGGAGGGTTGTGTAACTCCCTGGCTGCTGAGCTTGTGTGCCAGGAGCTATAGAGTGTCAGCCTGCGTAGGACCTGGGGATGTGAAAATAGAGAAAGGGTGGTTGCATGGGAAGATTAACAGCGTGACAACCGATGAATCAGCCACAATGTCAGCCAACAAACAAATAGGATATGATATGATAAAAAAATACAAAAAAGGGAACAAACCCACGAACACCAAGCATGTACAGTTTCTGGACCCAATAGAAGCAAATACGACAACGGCAAGACCAAACACAGAGGCAAAAGAGGCGGAATCAAGAAGCCGCACAGCCGAAAACCAAGGTATACTGAGACTCACCAGATCGAGGACACAACTACAACAAAGGGACCAGGGACGATGAATCTGGTAATGAACCTATCCCGTCATACACTAACGAATGCCAAGACCACTATGCTCAACAGAGGTTTATCATTTGCACCAACAGCTTGAACTATACCACATTGATCTTTTCAAGCTTGCTAGAAAACTTAAACTGAAAACATTATTTTCTAAAAAGGTGGTCTGGAGACCTAAACGAGCAACCAAACCGACAATCAGTGATGTGCCGATGGACATTCTTGAACAAACACATTTACTGGTTAATCTACCATGCATGACTTCAGAGGAAGAACAAACAAAGAGATTCTTAATGCATTGAAGAAGGCACTCTGAAGACCAAAGAGCTCAAGAGGAAATCAACATTTACCCCTAATTTACAGCGGGACAATGCCATCAACATTTTTTCTAAAACTTTTGCCAGAGACCTGGAGAAAATGGAAGACTGCAACCGGAACAGGACCAAGAGAGGGCATACTAACCTGAACAACCAAGAACTCGGGCACTAAAATGCTTGAGAAGTAATCCAGACCTGATCATCAAAGAAGCAGACAAGGGGGGGGAAACATGGTTATCATGAACAGGTAACACTACATCCAAATGGCCCTGACGCACCTCCAAACACCAGGATGCTATGAAATCATAACAACTAACCCTGCCACCATTATCAAAGAACAAGCAGACACCCTCATCAACAAATGGCATAACAGAGGACAATTGACGGATGAGGCGAAATACCTCAAGACAGACCATCCCAAGATTCCGACTATTTACTTCCTACACAAGGTACATAAACCATACATCAAAATACCGGAAGGAAGACCGATTGTTAGTGCAATTGGATGGATCAATGAACCAATGGTGAAATATGTCAATGGTGTCATAGAAAAGGAAGTCCCTAAAATCCCAACATACTTGCAGGATACCAGGCGCACACTGGCAGTCCTGCAAGATGTGAAATGGGAACCTGGTTACCTACTGGTGACATTAGATTTTAAGGCTCTTTACACAGTGATTGAGCACACACAGGTACTAGATGAAATAGACTATGCATTTTCACAAGCATCAGCATCAAACTATTCGCACCTGACCATGACCAAAGAGGTCCTGGAATTCTCACTCTCCAGCAGTATATTTCTTTTTGATGGTACATTTTATAAACAATAGAAAGGAATTGCAATGGGAGCAACATATGCTCCAGCAATTGCTAATATGTTTATGAACAGATACGAACAGATCCATGCTTTCAGCGATAACTACAACAGACATACACACAAATGGTATCGATTCATTGACGATAGTCTACTGATTTGGACCGGTGGCAAAGATGAACTGCTTAGGTATAAAGCATACCTAAACACCAACAGCTTTGGGATAGAGCTGACTGGAACAGAGAATGAGAACACAATTTACTTTTTGTATATTAGACTCTTGGTCACTCCAGATGGCATAGAAACCAGGACCTACAGGAAGCCCAGAGAGGTTAACTCGGTCCTCTTTTCCACAAGCTGCCATAGAATTCATCAGGGCACGTAGGAACTGTAGCACGATTGAAACATACCAAGAAGAATGCAACAGACTACAGGACAGATTTTTGGAGAGAGGATACAAGCGATCCAATATCAAAACTGCAATCAGCAAGGCCAGCACGATCCCCAGGGACAAGCCTCTTAAACCCAAGTCCAAGAATGACAGATCCCATTTAGAAAGCAACATTAGATTTCTGACGGAATACAACGCAGACAGTTATAAGTTTCCAAGAATTCTTAAAAACACTGGCACATTCTTGGAGTGGACAAAGACATACAGGACTAGGTTTCTGACGAACCCAAAATATTCTATTGCAGAGCACCCACCTTGAAAAGCATGCTGAGTCTGTCATTTATGGAACCACATGCAACCGAAAAAACAAATTGGCTAAAAGGGCAAATCAACCCTGGATTCCATAAATATGGCACATGCTCAATGTGTCCACATGCACTGACCACCAAGACTGTACAATTTGGCATGATCCATGAAAGAGTATTGAGCAGTTCATTAACTGCTGGTCAAAATATGTAATCTACGTAATCATATGTGGTCTGAAATACATAGGGAGCACTATACAGGAATTGCGACCAAGGATCAGGGAACACCTCAACTCGTTAAAAACAGCAGAAGCAAGGTATCCATTATCCATACATGGCAAGAACGACATCAAATGGATAACCGGAAAGGGATCCAAATCATCGGATTGGAAATGATCAAAAGCGACACAAGAGGAGAAAACCGGGCCCTGAGACTTCGCCAGAATGAAGCAAGACTAATCTGCAGGACAAGAAAAACTGAACATGGCCTCAACAAAGAACATGAGTTAAATGTATTTTTAAGATGAAATTACTCTGTTTAGGCACACGTTTTGTTTGATCCTGGCCGACTGTAATTGTTCCCTCCCAATGGGACTGTATCTAGCAGTAACCGAGAATTTGGGGGACTATGAAATAGAGCACCCCGACTGAACATTTTCATTTTCATTTCACAGCCCAACAATTACCCACTCAGGGCCAACCCCTCTTGCGCTACTATCATGTGAGGACGTATTGCTGCACAGCCCTTGGCCACACCATTCCTCCACATCCGCACCACTCAATATAACTTTGGTCAAGCCGTGTTGACTTCAATCTTAACAATGGGCACCTGCCCCCATGGATAACTTGTCAGTGAGCCCTTTGCAGACACATCCAACAGACAGCCGGTACCAGACTGACAGTTTACAGACTATAGTTTTCACGCTCCACAGCAAGCTAATTCACCGATGCTAAGTGGTCTATGGTGCCAACCTGCAGAACCCACAAAGCTCGCACACCACTTTACGATCATATGTCTAAAAACGTATCCCCACCAAGCTGAACGTGAGCAGCTGAAAAACCAGACCTTATGTTTATTATTTTTAATAAACACTGATCAACTGGTTATATCACCTCGGCCGTCTCTAGATGACAGTTATCACCCCAGCTTTAAAACTAGCGTTTCAGCGTCACCTTCACTTCCAGACGCAGACAGACCACGTGGCAGATCTGACCAACCACTGGTCAGGACACCTTGGCCTATCCATGACCACCTGATGTAGCCTATGAGTGAGCTCTTTATATTATTCCAACCAGGAAGTCTGGTCCAACTGAATGAACGGCAGACCATACCACCGTGGTAACAAGCACCGCAGGAAATAGTTAAGCAGGATGCCATCCTAACCCTGGACCCCCCCCCGTCTCTGCCACAACCACGGGAGACACTAGGCTCCCAATTCCATTGGCCCTTCCGCAACTCGTATGCACAGAAGCATTAGCGGGGGTGTGGGGTCCCCGGCATCTGCGCCCTTTATTTTATTAGACGCTTTCACTCTCCCACGCGGGATTACCATCCTTGCACACCTGTCCTTATACCATGCTTGTGCACCAGCACCAATCCCACTTCCAACTCCCTAGTATGACAGCACCAGCGGGATGACCACACTTGCGACTCGCCAACCGGTACTGGTTAGTCACCTTTGTGAACACCTGCAATATTTATGAAGTGTGAGTAGTAGCACCCATTTTTCCTCTCACCATGATTATCTTTACTGTGACGGATTCCAAATCACACGCGTGACTGGTCACTTAACCAGGACCAGCACTTGACAATTTAGTGATACCAGGCACTTGGACATACTACTTTTAACGCTCATCCCTTTGGCGTAAGCACGCTGTTAAACTTCCCATGCAACCACCCTTTCTCTATTTCCACGGCCCCAGGTCCTACGCAGGCTGACACTATAGCTCCTGGCAGACAACTCCAGCAGCCAGGGCATTACACAACCCTCCTACTCTAACACCACCACTCTAAAGGCACTACTTATGCACCACGTCTATCCAACCAATATCATTTCCTCCTCACAGATGTACCTAACCAGGAAGTGAACCTCAGCCGGAGGCTACAGGCCTTCTCCATATTCTCTACTCAAGAGACACCTACACCCTAGGTGAGCATGTCCATTCCCTACTCTACTCCCACACACTAATGGACACAGATAGATATGATTAAAAAAGGCTGTGACAAAAAAATGTGGGCCTGCTCTCACCCGCAGGTGCCAATATATAATGCAGCCATAATCATAGAGCAAAGTGAGCTCTGAAGGGTATGGTACAGCAGCAGGATCTGTAGATGTACAGACTGGATGGAACTATTGATTACTGCTTCACGTCAACATCTAGTTAGCTTTGTCTATTCATTATGCAAGAGGAACTAAGAGACTAAGCAGAGTGTATGGTGTAGCAAGCAGAGAACTAGATATGGAATATTGAAGTTTGCCATCATCTCACTTTCAGGGTAGCTGTTATAAAGCAACAGGGTGATAATATAAAACAAAGGAGTATGGGATCAGCTCATCGGATGAGCACCAATGGCACATATATATGCAACCAGCAGGTCACGGTATTAAATTGCCATGAAAAACATTTGGTTGTCTGATCATGTACATTTTCAAAGGTGTTCACTCGTGAATGTGATGGATCTTCCCCAACAAAATGAAATATAGTTTACACTATGAGATTTAGATACACTAACCTAAACTTTACTTTTAAGCAAAACAATGCACTGTTTTACAGTAGCAATACTGTAATTATGTAACAACTTTTAGGAATGACTATTTTAAAACTAAATAAAGTTAACACATACTTTTCCAGACAGGATACAGTTAGCTTATTAAAAGTATCATCCTGATTTACTTCTGGTTTTCATTTATTTAAAAAAGAAAAAAGAAATTCTTGCCTAGCACTTCTGCAGAGGCCTTTGGCTCTTGAGAGTGAAGGAGATTATTACTGCTGCACTGTCTCTCCATTAGCCACTTTGAACTTGCAGTGAACAGAGAAAGGAGGGTGGAGCGAATACTAAGAGAAAGAGAAAAATGCAGGGTGAGCTGTGCTTTCATTGAACAGGTAACTTAAATAGCTATCTTTGCTACACAAGTGTCAATGTCATTAGCAAACCTACAGATTTGCATAGCAAATTGCTACGCGACACTATGCCTTGATAGAATAGGATTCAGTCTTTTAAGTGAAAATGTATATTGGGCACACGCAACCTCTCTTTCAAGTAGGATTTAAATTTTAAATTTGAATAGAGGATTGTATTCCTATGTAACAAAGGAGAAGGTTCTAACTTCTTTTGGGAATTACAATTAGGGACATCTGACCTCCTTTTGATGTAGTTTTCACACTTTGTAATTTGTAACTCGTATATAGATAATGTTAGGTATTCCGTAATGGTTTAGGGAGCGTTCCCTTTTGTTAATTGGGGACACACGACCACTCTGTTACACAAGAACAGTCTTTAGATACCTCAAAAAATGGTTTTCAAGCACTTTAGCTTCTCACGTGAGTATGGATCTCTTATGATATGCCCGAGTATTACAATTCCATTGTTAACCAGACTTCGGGTATACAGAACAGCTTTCACTCGCATTAAGCAATATGCAAGTCACTTAGGAGCTGGCTACAGTTACCGGTAAGGCTCGTGCAGTGTATTTGAATGCTGTGCCTCACTCACCGGCTTCATAGACACTGATTTTGCGGGTCACACTGCTTTCCCGACTTCCTCTGTCTCTTCTACTACTTATGGCTCGCTGGGGACCTACACCCTATTCCAGGACGGGCGTCTTCGGTCCGGCCACTTAATTTAGGAGTTCTTTTTTCTCCCCAGACCCTCGGCTTGCCTTCTGCTTCTGGCCTTAGTCTCCTGCACTTCCACAGCTCTGCAATCAGGGCAATCGGGCTCACAGGTGGAAAACGTAGCCTCCTGCACATCTTCTGTTGTGAAGCCTCTGCACTTAAGAGTTTGGGAGAACAGGACTCTCAGAACTTCCAGGTGAAATCTGCTCTCTCCACGTTCCGTCGTCCCTTCTGCTCTTCCACGTTCTTGTGATTTTCCAGCCCCGTGCTTCTGCTCTGATACTGCTACTACAGCCAGCCTTTCATCTCTCGTTCCAGCTTTACTTTACTTTATTAATTTATACCGTGCACCAAGTGACCCGGAGGCTCACGGGCGCAAAACAAACAACAAAGATCAGGAGAGGTCCTAAAGGAGGAGTCCAAAAAAATCATCTGATCCGTGGTACAATGATTGGAGGTATGGAGAAGTCCTATCTGAAAAGCAGTGTCTTCAGCTTCTTCCTGACCAATGCTGTGGTTTTCTTTTCTCTTAGTCTCGTGCAATAGCATTCCAGGCTTTGGGAGCTGCAGCAAATAAGGTGCACTTATTGGCCTGTGTGAGAGCACATCTAGGCTCCTTCAACTGATTTGTGTTAGATCTGAGAGTTCTTATGTTAGATTTATTCAGTAGTGCCTCAGTCAGGAACGCTGGGCTCCCTCTGACTACGTATTTATGAGTAATTACTAGCAGACGAAAATCAATCCTGGCCTCAATTGGTAACCAGTGGGGTTCACGTCTTGCCTCAGTTACAATGTCTCTCCATCTCAGGCCGGCAATGACCCCAACAGCACTATTCTGTATCACCTGTTGTCTGGCGTACTCTGATTTATTCATTCCTACTAACAGGCTACTGCAATAGTCAATTTTAGACAATCACTCTCGCCACTGTATCACAATTAGCCTTGGAAATGCAAGGACGTATTTGAAAAAGCAATTTAATATAATACGCAGATGTGGAGACCAAGCGGTTCACTTGGGCATTCATATTCAAGTTTTGGTCTAAATGAATCCCCAATCTTTTTACTTTCTTTTTTGTCTCCATCTCACAGCTGGCCACTTGAAATATCCTGTAATATGCTCCTAACTTTATGATTTTATTTGAGGTTCCTATGACCATAAGTTCAGTTTTTTCTTTATTCAATGAGAGGACATTTCCGACCATCCAAACATGGACTAGATCGTAGACATCCTTAGCCTGTTTGACATCCTCCTCATAGCTGGTCATCAGCATAGTTTGTGAACCCAATGCCTTTCTCCTCCAACAAGTTAAAAAGGGGGACTGTAAACATTTTATAAAGGGAGGGAGAGAGGCATGCCCCTTGGGGAATCCCAAAATGCAACAGTACCAGTACTGCATCAGCTACCTCACCACACACCCTACAAAGTCTGTTGCTGAGGAAGGACCATATCCACTCAGCCGCTTTATCTGAGAAGGCAGCAACTTCTAAAGAATGGTCCACCAGGTCGAAAGCCGCAGAAAAATCCAGCAACATAAGAAGAGCTGTTTGTCCAGTGCCCATTACATGTAGAAGTCTAGACTTCAAATTCAATAGTGCAGTTTCAGTGCCCTGCCTCTGCCTAAAACCAGGCTGCTTTTTATTTAAAATATTACGATTAGAAAGATGTTCTAAAATCTGCATATAAGCCACACGTTCTAACATTTTTCATAAAATGGGAGTATTGGTGATAGGCCTGTAATTAGTTGGTTTCAAGGGACTGTCATTTTTTCTTTTTTAGCAAAGGAGTGTTCCAGGCACTCTTAATCTCATCAGGTACATGGCTTTCTGCGAAGGAAGCATTTAACACATTTGGATAGAATCCCTATCAGGGTGGGAGTGCATGCTTTAATAGTTCTTGGAGGGTAGGTATCCCCTTTGCAATTTGTTGGTTTGAGAGTGCTGATAATGGCCAGCATTTCAGCTTCTGTAACAGGTTGTAAATTGAACTGGAGCTCTGGCTGCCTCTTGAACTGTTTGACGTCAGCTCCAATCGTCCTAGTGTTTTTTTCTTGTCCTCAATGTTATGCTTGATCTTGTCTAACCTCCCTAACAGGGCTTTGTGAATTGATGAACACCATGCTACATCTTTGATTGGGATATCCAATCTACTAGGACATGGATCATCAAGCTCCTTTTACTCCTCCTTTCCTGAAAGGGCCTTCATGCCTCATAGGTTCAACAATTGTCTTCAGATGTGGGCTATTAGCCTTAATTGCCAAACTACTGCAATGGCTACTTGGCTTAATTGCCTGACTACTACATCTACATGCCTCTCGAGCCCTCTTCCTCATCCCAGTACCTCTAGGATTCTGGGACTTGTAGTTTCTTTTAACAAAGTTAGGTTTTTCAACTTCTCCATTATGTATAAGGGTAGATTTAATTGCCTTAAGGCTTTTAACAGAGGGCTATACAAATTAGCTATCATACCCGAAGATGGTTTAGTGAAGCCCTTTCCATAATCCTTTACATTGTACCTTTGGGATTGAGGAAATTATTTATACCGAAAGAAAGACCCTTTGTGGTATCCCAAACTAGTTTGTTCTAATTTTATAACCTTCCGGTTCACAACCTTAGATCTAATCTGAGTTTGAGAGACATTAAAATGACAAGAAGCATAGCCTCTTTAGCTACAGTGGTAACGAGCTTCCCGATAGAGTAAAAATACTGTGTCTCATCCCACTGAATCTCTTCACCACCCTGGGCCCAGTCTCCTTCAGGTGATCCTCCCGCAGTACACCACCCCCAGAGTTGTGGTTAGGAAGTGCCTGCTTTCCCTTGGCAACCTGGGAGGAGACTTCAGGCAGGGTTTCAGTGAGGGATCTGTAGGATTTTTCACACAGCCCCTACTGCTCACCTTCCTAGGTATGCTGCTGTTAGCCCCTGGCACCTCTCCAGGCCCCCTTGGTTGCTGAGGGACTTGCAACATCTACTTCCTGCTCCTGTGCCCAGCGCAACCTCTGTTCTCTGAGGCACGCTCTGGCCCAGTGGAACCAGCTCCTTCACTGGAGAGGGGGAGAGGGAACCGTGACATGGGCACCGAGGCCTGCAGCAATCCACATGGCCCCCTATCTGCAATTCACCCCCGTCTTCGGGTCGTTCCTTCCCTCAACGCTGGATCATCTGGTGTCCGTTCCTCTTGGTGGTCTCCAAAGCTTTGGCCTGCCTCAGTGTTGTTTGGCTGGGAGTGCCATCTTGCCAGCACTTCGATACGGGCTGCAAGTTCTTCGCCGCTTCAACCATTTCCTGGGGCGGCCTTGTCCTGAAATTGCGTCTACGGACTCTCAGGCTTCTCCACTCCCTTGGTAGAGTCGATCAGTGCAAAGAGTGCACTTTATTTGTGTTTCAACCTGGTATTGGGGCAAAGTAACCTCGAAGTAAGTCTATGCCATTTTCTGTGCAACAGCGCCCCTACCATAGAAGTCTTCAGAAGCCTTCGACCTCACATGCTTACCTTATTCCTGCTGGCTTCTCTTGTGTGTGGTGAAGCCGTTAGTTATCTTCTTGTGTTTCAGTCCCCTCTAGGGTGTGCACAGAGTGAGAATTGACTCAACAGTGTGTAGAGATAGGTTGGAGGCTCTGTGCGGGGGGTTGTGCTTGGATTGTCCTTGCATAGAGGCTGGTATCTGTACTGAGAAAAAATAATACTTGTGATTTGGGTCCCAAGGACCTCTGTAAGACAGATGGGTACCTGCTAGTGAGCATTAGAGAGCTTGTGTCTGGCCGTCGGAAGAAGCCAAACCACAGTTCACTCCACTGTTTGTTTATGAAGTCCATCTACATAGGCTTCAGAATTGCATATATATTCCAAGTGATCTTCCAGGTTAGTCTCTAAAATACTGAAAATAATGATTTTGGGTTCCAAGCATTAAAATTCTTTGGGCCGGTAATTGCGCTGGCATACTGCCAACGCAAATAGCATTACTGCTACTCGGTCCGGCGCTATTAGTGCCGGATCACGAATAGCAGTAAGGTGGTAAATCCCCATACTCCATTGGGTCCACGAAACCCAATGGGGCTGTGGGCGCCATTAGCTGCGGCGCAAATTGCGCCTGTGCTATTAGCGCCGAAAATGCTCTCTCTGCCGGCATATTCACCTCCAGCTCAGAACTGGAGGTCAATACAACTTGGCAGGGCCAAACTCGTGATTGTGCCCACCCTTAAATGCGGCGGTAATAGCGTTATCGCCACATTCAAGGGCTACCGCCCAACTCGTGATGAAACCCATAGTCTCTACTGTGCCAAATGTAGTCACACATATTCATGCTTTTAGTAGCCAAAATGGTAACAATAGCGCCATTCTACTAATGTTTATGCTCTCCATGCGTGCTGCACTGCTTGTACCTTTCTGATGATGTCTTCTTGTATTACTTCCCATGTTTTTCTGCAGAGGAAATGGCAGCTTTTGTGACGGTGTGGCAGGGGCTGGATTTTGCACTGCCGGGTTAAGTACTTCTTCTGGGCTTTAACAATGCCGTAAGCATTCCGATCAATAAAACTCAGGACAGGTCCTCAGTGTGTTGTGGCCTTTTATTTGTGCAAGAGGGCCACGAGTTAACAAACCGTGTAGGCAAATGATTCATTGTGGGTTTTGTAGTGCAAACCGGTAGTGGATTTCCAAAGCTACACTAACCTGACACATTGCCATAAAGAGGTCTGGGAAACCCTCTTCCGGTACGAACACGGCCCATTGACCTGTTCTTGCATGAATGGCCCCCGGTAGGATCACAACCACGCTTTGGCTCACTATGCTTTTCACAGAGGAGAAATTTCCATACACATATCAGTCTTTGTCCCACGTCAAGCACCAAAATGGTAGTCAATTCTCCTCTGAACAAGAGTGTTACACATCGCCGCAAGTGGTCTCTATGGGCACGGACCCGCTTGTGCAGCGCTTTGATTCCTAACACCTCCAAGTTGGAAGCTTGTGATTCGCCCCGACCGGCTGGTAGCGGTCTAGTTGTTGCACGCTCCTTTGACGTGCGGCCGATCGATCACGTGATCCTTTATCTGGAAACGAAGCGGCCCGTGCTTCGCGTCGCTTCTGCCTTTGACGCTCTGTGAGTTCGCTTCTGAATCCTCCTCTCTCTCCATGCTTGCATTTCCCTCTGTGCTTGCGGTTCCGACTTACCCTGTGGTTACTTTCCCTCTTCAGATCCTTCCCTCAGCTTTCGCTAGCTTCGTTCTCAGTCAGCTTCGCGGATCAATCTCATTCGTTTCCCGTTCTGGCCAGTCTCCCATCTGAGTAAGTTCCCATCCTCTAGGGTTCCCTTGTGTATTTCTACCTGGTTCTCATCTCCGGTTATCCTTCCAGATTCTGCCGAAGCTTTCCTACTCAGCCAGGTTCCAGTTTCGAACTCTCGTCCTCTTCCCTCAGTCCTTTTCGGGTAAGAGGATTTCCATTGATCTCTCTTTCCTTTTCTGTCCTTGGGCTCTCCTCTAACCTGCTCCCTATTTCTTCCCTTCTCATAACTGCATACAAGGTGTTTTATGTGATTCCCGGGGGTTCCTGTCAGAGACATCCAACTTTCTACCATCAGCCTGATCGGCACGAGTAGGATTTCGTCCAGGGTTTTCTTCCCATTGTGGGTTTCCCTGGGAGTCCTGCCCTCTCACCTGGGTGACTTTACCCTGGGCTGAGTGGCCAGGGCTGTCACTGGGAAATCTTCCCATCTGCTTTGGTTCTCCCAGTTGGAGTCATCGATTGCCAAGGTGAGCTGTTTGTGGATTCTAACCTAAATTTGTACTACAACAGCTTTAATTACTGATATATACAGTGGAGTAACAGTAAGCGACGCCCGAAAGAATATTGGCAATCGTAATTCCAAATGGAACAACAAATGCAGCAGCTAATGGCGGCCATGCAGGCCATGTCATTAGAGGTACAATCCTTGAAACAGGATAATGCTCAGCTATGACATCAAGTAGCTAGAGCCTTTTCCGACACTCCCCCGTCGTCCTTACATTCCATTATGTACGACGGTGACCCCTACAGATTAAAGGAATTCCTTGACAGTTGTACCATCCAATTCACTTTCAAATCTCGCTTTTTTCCTACCGATAAAGATAAGGTAGGCTATGTTATTTCACATCTTTCTGGGTCAGCTTTAGCTTGAGCGACCCCTTTAGTTACCTCCAACAATGTGATTCTCGATTCTTACACCGCCTTCTCTAACAGCCTCAAAACCATGTTTGGAAGAAAGGAGATTTCGGTTGCCACACAAGAGCGGCTTCTCGATCTAAAACAAGGAAACAAAGACTTACTTTGATATATAACTCAGTTCAAGCAACTATCCTCTGAACTAGGCTGGCCAGATGAAGGTCTCCTCACTATTTTTCAGAGAGGTCTCACAGATGAACTCAAAGATGAGGTCTCTAAAGTCCCTCGTCCCGCTAATCTAGCGGATATGATCACCTTAACCATGCAAATTGATTACCGTATGCATGAAAGGACATATGAAAAGAAAAAGGGGAAAGGAACACGACCACAGTTGGAGTATTCCCCTACCATTCAGAAAACTCTATCTTCTACTGAAGAACCCATGCAAATTGGGACCGTTCGAGGATCGATTTCGGCTACTGAAAGGGAGAGGAGAAGGACTTTGAAACTATGTATGTACTGTGGGTCCTCTGCTCATGTTTTGAAAGACTGTCACTTGGTTCCTCCTCGTCGCTCTCCTATTCCTAAGTCGGGAAACTCCAAAGCCTTACCGTTAGGGGAAGAACGGTAAGTGCCCAGCAACATTCTTCCCCGTATCAGACCAGTATGTCACTTGATATCTCTCTCAACCAGTCCATGGTGGTAGTTTCTCTTTCCATCCGGTTACCAGAAAGGGTCATCCCAAGTAGTCCAGCTTTAATAGACTGTGGTGCGGCTGGTAATTTTGTGGATGTGGAGTGGGCGAAATGACACGGTATCTCTCAGGTACCAAAGACTTTGGTTACTCCTATTAAGGGAGTAGATGGTACCCCACTGAGTTCGCGTCCCATTAAAGAACAAACCATTCCGCTCACTTGTATGATATCGAGTCATAAGGAAACCCTGGTTTTTGATGTTATCAGGACTGCCCATTACCCAATCATTCTAGGGCTCCCTTGGCTGAGACTGCATAACCCGTTCATAAACTGGGCTGCTGGAACCCTTTTTCTAGGGTCAGAGTATTGCGTCCATCATTGTCTTTCTCAAGAATCAGTGGGGATCCGAATACCTTCAGATGAGACTCTCAAACCAGCTGTATCTTCCATCAGCCAACTTGAGATTCCTGACTGTCATGTGCCTTACCGATTAGTGTTTGAAAATCCTGAATTTCCTACTCTGCTTCCTCATCGAAGAGATGACTCTCACATAGATCTGCTTCCCGATCAACCCATTCCCTTTGGCCGCATGTACGTTCTTTCTCAAAGAGAAAAGTCGGTATTAAAAGAATACCTTCAAACCCATTTACAGAATGGTCTCCTTTCTGAGTCGGTGTCTCCTGCAGGGGCTTCATTATTCTTTATTCCCAAAAAGGACTCAGATGAGCTCCGTCCCTGTATTGATTATCGTGGTCTCAACAAGATAACTACCGCTGACAAGTATCCTATGCCTCTCATCACTGACGTTGTTGAAGCTGTTCGAGGGGCTTCTTGGTATCCCAAGTTGGATCTTCGTGGTGCATACCATCTCATTTGTATTGCACCCGGAGACGAATGGAAGACCGCATTCCGCACTCCCTTTGGACATTATGAATATCATGTAATGCCATTTGGTTTAGTGAATGCTCCTGCGATATTTCAGATTCATGGACCACCTATTTGCTGACATATTGTTCCGGTTCGTTATCATCTATCTCGACAAAATCCTTGTTTATTCCAACAACCAAGAAGAGCACATTCATCATGTTAATACCGTGCTAGAACGCCTTCAATCCAACCATCTCTACTGTAAAGCATCTAAGTGTGAATTCCATCAGAAACAGGTTACCTATCTAGGCTTTGTCCTATCTTCCCAGGGTATTTCCATGGACCCCAAAAAGATGTCTGCAGTGGTGGATTGGCCTATTCCAACAGGGATAAAAGACATACAGAGGTTTTTGGGGTTCGCACATTTTTACTGTAAATGTATTCCTTCCTTCTCAGATATCATACTTCCCTTGACTAGACTTCTCAAGAAAGGTGTCTCATTTGTTTGGAATGAATCAGCTCAGAAGGCATTAGACATTTTGAAGGAAATGTTTACTTCCGCAACCATTTTGATCAACCCTGACCAATCCAAGCAATTCATTGTTGAGACGGATGCTTCCCAGAATGCTTTAGGAGCTGTGTTGTTACAGTCATCTGAGCAAGGTGAAGAAAGACCGGTGGCATACTTATCCAAGACATTTAATTCTGCCGAGGTAAATTATTTTGTACTCGAGAAGGAACTGATGGCTATCAAGCACGCCTTCGAGGAATGGAGGCATTTGCTTTTGGGTTCCCCCTTTCCTGTCTTGGTGCGTATGGATCACCAAAATCTCAAGGTTCTTCAAAACGCTTACACCACCAATAGTAGACAAGCACGTTGGGCTTACTTCTTCTTACCCTTTCAGATAGAATTTATTTACTGGCCTGGCAGACATAATCTAAGAGCAGATGCTTTATCCCGCAAAGATTCTCCAACTTTTGCCCGGAAAAGATGTTTCCCAATGCTCGGTTCATTGCAGTACTTACCGATTTCCTTCAAGAGGTACGAAGAGCCACCACTCTTAATAAAACTTTCTGTGAAGACCTGGCATCTACTTATCACCTCTCCTAGAAAACTGAATACTACTTTCATGGTACTCAAGTTTTGATTCCCGTTCCTTCATTACAACTGGAGGTATTAAAGATTTGTCATTACTCACGAGCTGCAGGACATAGGGGCGTACTTCCCACATTGGAACTCATCCAATGACATTTCTGGTGGCCTTCCATGAAATCGGACGTCCGGGACTATGTTGCCGCCTGTAAGATTTGCGCTCGTGCCAAGTCTCCTCGTTCACCACCGTTAGGGTTATTAGCAAGAATGCTCATCCCAGACCGTCCTTGGCAGATCATTTCCACTGATTTCGTATCTGATCTACCGCCATCAGCGAATATGACTACTATCATGGTAACAATCGATTATTTCACCAAGTTAGCACACTTTACTCCTTTGCGAAGACTACCCAGTGCTCCTTTCATGGCCAAAATTTGTCTCTCTGAAGTTTTTTCTCGCCATGGTCTACCAGACACTATTGTGTCGGATAGAGGTCCCCAGTACACCTCTCTCTTTTGGCAACAGGTATGTCGCATTCTGGGTATTAGATGTGCCCTCTCTTCTGGATACCATCCCCAGACGAACGGTCAAACAGAGCGATTGAACCAAACCCTCGAGGGATACTTACGGTGCTTTATTTCTGCAGCTCAAGACAATTGGGTGGAACTGCTTCCATTTGCAGAATTTGCGTACAATAACTCTTTGCATTCTGCTCTCCAGTCCACCCCCTTCTTTTGTACCTATCGTTATCACCCTTCCTTTGCTCCGAATGTGTCTCCCTCCGATTCTGGTTGTCCGGGTGTGGATTCTCTGATTGCAGATATCCATGAGGGACAGACACTTGCTAAGCACTCGTTACAGAAAGCTCAGGATCGAGCGAAGAAGTACGCTGATCTTCGTCGTCGAGACTTTAAGGAACTGACCATCGGGGATTCAGTCTGGTTGGCTTCCAGATTTCTTCCTCGTCATTTGGTCCCATCTAAGCTATCTCCCAGGTACTTTGGTCCCTTTCTAGCTCTCTCCAAGATTGGGACTGCCGCTGTCCGAATTGCCTTACCTGCTTCCTGGTCTCGGATTCACCCGGTTTTCCACCTGTCCCAGATTAAGCCTGTGGTGCGGGATCGTTTTCATCACGATGGGGATTCTCTACCGCCTCCGGTTCTCACAACAATGGTCCTGAATTTGAGGTGGCCGCTATCTGTGACTCACGATTCCGTCGTGGTCGATTGCAGTTTCTGATTGATTGGAAGGGTTATTCTGCTGCTGAAAGAACTTTGAAGCCAGCTTCTGGGGTTCACGCACCTCGTCTTGTGCAGCGTTTTTTCCTGCTTCATCCGGGTAAACCCGGGGCGCCCTCCCGGAGGAGGGGGCATACTGTTACACATCGCCGCAAGTGGTCTCTATGGGCACGGACCCGCTTGTGCAGCGCTTTGATTCCTAACACCTCCAAGTTGGAAGCTTGTGATTCGCCCCGACCGGCTGGTAGTGGTCTAGTTGTTGCAAGCTCCTTTGACGTGCGGCCGATCGATCACGTGATCCTTTATCTGGAAACGAAGCGGCCCGTGCTTCGCGTCGCTTCTGCCTTTGACGCTCTGTGAGTTCGCTTCTGAATCCTCCTCTCTCTCCATGCTTGCATTTCCCTCTGTGCTTGCGGTTCCGACTTACCCTGTGGTTACTTTCCCTCTTCAGATCCTTCCCTCAGCTTTCGCTAGCTTCGTTCTCAGTCAGCTTCGCGGATCAATCTCATTCGTTTCCCGTTCTGGCCAGTCTCCCATCTGAGTAAGTTCCCATCCTCTAGGGTTCCCTTGTGTATTTCTACCTGGTTCTCATCTCCTGTTATCCTTCCAGATTCTCCCGAAGCTTTCCTACTCAGCCAGGTTCCAGTTTAGAACTCTCGTCCTCTTCCCTCAGTCCTTTTCGGGTAAGAGGATTTCCATTGATCTCGCTTTCCTTTTCTGTCCTTGGGCTCTCCTCTAACCTGCTCCCTATTTCTTCCCTTCTCATAACTGCAGACAAGGTGTCTTATGTGATTCCCGGGGGTTCCTGTCGGAGACATCCAACTTTCTACCATCAGCCTGATCTTCACGAGCGGGATTTCGTCCTGGGTTTTCTTCCCATTGAGGGTTTCCCTGGGAGTCCTGCCCTCTCACCTGGGTCACTTTACCCTGGGCTGAGTGGCCAGGGCTGTCACTGGGAAATCTTCCCATCTGCTTTGGTTCTCCCAGTTGGAGTCATCGATTGCCAAGGTGAGCTGTTTGTGGATTCTTACCTAAATTTGTACTACAACAGCTTTAATTACTGATATATACAGTGGAATAACAAAGAGTACCAACAGCAAACCCAGATACGTGTTTCGGCCTAGTCAGGCCTCATCAGTGAGGTGGAGCTGTGCCTCTCTAAGCACAGTGAGCAAGGGGTCCACGTCTGGATTACCCTGGTAACTTAAGGTGACTAAGCCTAAGTCCCTTAAACAATGAAACTATAGTCAATAGGTGCCCCTCTGCAAGAACAAACACGGCTGAAATACTTGTATGGGGTTGCTGTTGGTACTCTTGTTCAGGGGAGAACTGCCATAGCATTTCGGTGCTGGACTGCCTATGTGGGCGGGACAAAGACTGATATGCAAATGGATATTTCCCTTCTGTGAAAGGAACAGTGAGCTAAAGTGTGGCTGCGGCCTCTTGGGTGGGTACCTTCCCAAAGAACAGGTCATTTAGCCATGCTCGTTCTCGCAGAGGGGCGGCTATTGACTATTGTTTCACGGACACACTGCCCCCTAATTCGACAGGTGCCACCCATACATGTCCCTCGATAGTGATGTACAGTTGCCACATGGGTTTATGGTTGGGTGCCCAGACGTCCCGGTTTTGCCAGGACGGTCCCGGAATTGGGCCCTCTGGCCCCGTCTCGAGAATTTTTTTAATTTAAAAAGCATGTCCCGGTTTTGGCCAAAAGACAGGTGACAACAATTATAAAATTAATTAATAGCACAACACTTTCAGAATGTTGGATGGGCTCAAACCCCAACTTTTCTGGTAAGAGCCACACCACTAACTGATTGTGCCACAGAGACTGGCTTAGAAGTGAATGAACAGCAAACCCTGTAATATCAATCAGAGCAAAAGCTCGTTTTTAATCAACATACTAAGATTCACTGACAAAACTGCACAATTTACATTCTATTTTAGAGATTTATATAGAGGAGCAATGCTGGAAATAGGGTTGTGTGGGCATGTTGGGGTGAGGAGAGACAATGGGTGGGTTGCGAAGGTAGTCCTTCTTGTATGTTGTTGGCCGTCCAGGTTTTTCATCTTGGAAATCTGGCTACCCTAGTTTACAGGACCAAGAAGTGTGCGGGGCAACCACGGGCACATGGACTGGGTCCATCCCGTGTGCTGAGCTGAATCCAGGGCTCCCATAACTGTGTCCTGGGTATTTTTAAAGGGAGTTCTGGGCTAGGCTGAAAACCAGAGTATCCGCTCTGCAAAGGGAATGCTTTCCCAGCAACTGGCCTTTTCACCTTGAGAACCAATGAGTACAAGATACCCATAGTAACGTTATCCCTCTTAAAAACTGGTTTGACTATAACATTCTTTCTAATAATAACACAGCATTGCACTTTCACAGAATGTTGCCTGGCATTCTAGATATAGGGCACTAGTACTGCTAGCAGGGTTGATTGAAAGCTAGAAATATCAGGCTTTGAGGTCTTATAAATTGGAATTAATGTCCATTCTTGCCAGGAATAATGTTATACTTTCTGTCTATTAGTACTGATAAAGTGAGAGCTGCCAATCGACAGCTGTATAATATTAATACACCTCCCAAGTGTCCTTTGGGCTTTTAAAGAAATAGGCGATGAAAAACAGCTAAAAGATTCTTATGGACATTTGAAGCTGCAAGTTACTTTCATATCTGCAATGTTGCCTATTCAACATTCAGCTACTGGTGTGCATTTAGACTGTGCACCTTTGTGCAAATGTATGCACCAGATCATGTGGGTCTGTAACCAGCAGCTGTCCAGATATTTTGTACGATGGCTCCTATGATGCTCCAACATTCACTATGCTGGGCAGGGCTGATGGTAGCTGTAGTCCAAAACACCTGGAGTGCCAAAGGTTGCAGACCCCTGAACTAGATGGATGCCAGGGATTATGTTACTCACTCCCTAACCCAGAAGGCAGCTCAGGTGCAGCCACGGACATCGCTTTTTAAGCAATGAGTGCACGTAGAAAGTGCTTGTAGAAAGTATGTCTGTTTAGCACAAATCCCCCTTTCTAGCAGAAAAAAACGAACTTCCCTTTATTACTACAATAACGAAACACTCAGGAGAGTTCACCGTCGCAGAGGCATTCCAAGGATAGAGGGACATTAGTCCCCACAATCTATGCTGTACTTTAAATCTAATCCATGAAAAACAGCACTTTTTACTATCACCCAGATAGTAAATACCCCCATATGATCTAATCTTTAAACAGGTTTAAGCATTCAATAAAATATTGTGCGCCGTGTTATTTTTTTTTTATTTCCGGATTCTTTTTCATCTCCCATGTCTTTAACACTTGGCCAGGCTAACCCATAGCATTAGCACTTCATTGTGTAGCCTTATCTTTCACATGCTGTAACATGCCCACAGATCTCCATGCACACATCATGTTATGCAAGGCTGGGAAACGATAGTAATTAGTCCAGATCAGGCCCTAAATCCTCAAGTGCTTCAACCAAGGCTAATCCACAAACAAGACTTGGATAAAGTCAATAGCTGTGCACTCTTTGCCACTAGGGATGAGCAAAATGAACTAAAGATGGAGCAAGCAGTCAAAATGGAGTATCTTCAAATGCTGCTGCGGGTTACTAGCTTCCTTTTTCCTATCCGCCAGAGTGAAGAACAGGACTGTACCTCACCTAAAACCAAAATATAATGGCAGATTAATATTATCAACAAACAATGGTGGGACCCTCCAAAATACGACACCTTGAGGTAAAGCAATACATATGAAACAGGTAATGGTGCCAGAAAACGAGAGAGCAACTGAAGGACAAGGCAAGAGGTATTACATCAAATCATCAATTTCTTTTATTATAAATTGTGATAAAATATCATCTTGAACATCTTTTAATTAATTCATTTTTATAAAAAACATCCTATATCGCAAACATTCATACATTCATTCAACTAATGCAACTCTAAAAATAATACATTTAGATTTTTTTATGGAAATGTAAGACAAGTGCAACAACAGTTCCATTATTTAGATAAAAGTTATACATTCAAAAGGACAATTAATAATATCAAAAAGCATTCGGTTTGCGTTTTTACAAATACAATCTCTGTAGAGAGAGAATGCGGATGCACTTCCAGTATTTTAAAGATAGTGGTTCACTCCAGACAAAAAATATCTAGAATTCGCATTCTCTCTCTACAGAGAGATAATATTAATTGTCCTTTTGAATGTATAAAAGTAGTAAAAAAGTGAGGTAGACATATGTCCTCAATTAATCATTCATTTCAAGGACAAATGAATGATTAATTGAGGACATATGAAATAGCAACATGTCTACCTCACTTGTTTACTAACCTCACAACATTGTTCTAATCCAGTGATTTTGTTTGGTTTAGCTTGTTGAAGATATTGACTTTCACAATTTGTCATTTTATGTGATGTTCTGTGTTAACAAAATGCATTTTTGTCTCTTTTTTAGAAATAT
This sequence comes from Ambystoma mexicanum, assembly GCF_040938575.1. NCBI lineage: Eukaryota > Metazoa > Chordata > Amphibia > Caudata > Ambystomatidae > Ambystoma > Ambystoma mexicanum. The sequence continues at coordinate 543,640,792 of NC_090923.1, read as the reverse complement.
TTTGAGTGTTTTTATACTTATAAATTAAAATATGTTTATCTCTATTTTTCATGTTTGGATCTATTGACTTACATGACTGATAGCACTTATTGCAACTAGACACACCTAGTGCGTGTGTAGGCGGGTAGCTGTTTTCAGTGGCATGTTTCTATATACATGTTTATACCTGGTCCTTAGCCCCACAGCCCCCTAAAAAAGAGGACCCCCCCAGCTCCAATTGCTTTATTCCGCTATCCAGATTGATGCACCGAAAATGAGGCATTTATTTGCTTAATTCCTGTGCTGGAGCAGCAGCAGATCTAACTGCCTTCAAACCCTTATAATACCGTGACTGTCAAACTCTTGCCAGAGCGCACCCTCGACGCTCACATCCATCTTTGAGCATATTGCACTAAGGCCACCCCCCACCATCATGATAAAGCCATAAAAGTCACGTGCTCAATTATAAAAAGCAACCAGACATGGACAGTAAAATAAAAATGTACCTAATATTCCTAAAGACGATTAGTACCTGAAATCAATGTTTGGGACAAGGACAAAATCTTTCTCAGTTTCTTGTTGGGTTAATGTCATTCAAATGAGCACTTTGGGGTAGAGACAATGGGCCTCATTACGAGTACGGCGGTGTGGGGAAAACCGTGACTGCATTACCACACTGCAGGACTACAACTTTGGCGGGCGAGTGGAGAATTTACCTCCAGCAAAATGCTGCAGGAAAATACACCACCTTACTGCCAAAAAACAAGCAAAATCGGCGGAATTACTGCCTGCAGCAATTCTGCCAATAGCCATGTGGTCCTCTGGACTCCAAAAACTAAAGTCTAACAGCGCCTACCACCACTTGTAATCCTGCAGTAAATCTGTGTGACCAAATGGTGGTAACGGTATTTCCATTTGGTGGTATTTTAGCAGATTTGCCACCGAAATACTGCCAAACTTGTAATGCGGTCGATTATTTCCTTATGAAAGCACACACCAGCGCATGTGCAGACAGAAGAACAGCCAGTATGCAATTTCCTTTCCAAGAGGGGCTTGAGCATAGTTGTTCTGCAATATTTCTTTACAAAAGGGTGTCAAATTGTTGATTTTAAAACCCAAATGGGAAGGGTGTTCCTATTACAAATTTGTTTTCACTATAGTATCAGCTGCCCTGCTTATTTCGAACTTGCTTGTGCCTTGTGGTTCACTGTGTTTTCCAGGTGCCTTGCTAAGTTCGAATGTGCTTATGCCTTGTGACTTCCTGTGTTTTCCAGCTGCCCTGCTTATTTCGAATTTGCTTGTGCCTAGTGGCTCAGTGTGTTATTCCAGCTGCCCTGCTTATTTCGAATTTGTTTGTGCCTAGTGCCTGCATTGTGTTTTCATCTGTCCTGCTGCTCCTGTGTTGTTCCGTCTTTTCTGCTTTCACCCCCCCTGTGTTCTCCCCTAGTGTCCCCACGCCCCCTTCCACTCTTCCTGCATTCCACACCCACCCCCCTTTCTCTTCTCTTTCCCCTCTCCCACATCACCTATGGTGCTCTCCATTTCTCCTGTATCAGCCAACTGTTTCTCTATTGACTATCCTACTCTTCTCACTAAGTCTGGCAGGAAGAATTTCAAAAAGGATATTCTGGTCTCTAACCCAGGCCTCCCTATCGCTGATACCTACACTAGCGCTTCCTCCAGACAGACCCTCAATGACATCCTCTTTGTCATTCCTTTTCCAGACCTATGGACTCTTCATATGGTCTCTGTGCTCTCTCTTTACTCTTCCTCTCCCATTAATAGTGGCACCCGGTGGGAGGCCCTCTTGGCTTCCTTCCACTCCTCTAAGGTCATCATCAATATTTACCTCAACTGCACCGTCTTGGTCCAAGGCCCTCAGGCTAACGTCCTCCATTTTGACAGACGTATCCCATGCCTTAGCAATTTCCTTTACTCTACCGCTATCTCTTTTCTCCCTTCGACTGCTTCCTTGACTCCTTCCTCTGCCACTATTCTGGCACACTCTTCCTCCTCCTCTGCTTCCTTGCCCTCTCCTCCAACCTCGGGCCCCTTCTACACCTTCACAGGGAGTACCTCTGATTTGTACCCCTCCCCGGTAGTCTTTCAAGGATGGCAACCTTCTCCACCTCGCCACTTTAAACTCTTGCTCAGCCGTCAAACACTCCCCCGACATCTACCATCTCCTGGAAGAAATCGACCTTGATGTCCTTGGTCTGACCGAGATATGGTTCACGGCCAGCTCTGTCACAAGCTTTGACACTCTCCTTCCTGATGGCTACGAGATCCTCTCTGCTCCCAGATCTAACTGTTCCAGTGATGGTGTAGCCCTGATCTTCCCAGAGTAGATTCCTGCCTCTATCATTCCTATGCCATCCTACTTCTCCTTTTAATGCCTGGTCTGTAGACTTTTTCTTTCTCCTGGCCACTCTCAGAGTGGCTACTATCTACCAGCCACCTGGTCAGGTATCCCCCTTCCTCTTCGAGTGGGCGGACCTCGCTTCCTCCCTCTTGGCCTCAAACACTCAACTCCTCCTTCTTGGAGACTACTTGAATGCTTCCGATCCCTCCACGGAAATCTTTCGGGACTCTCTCTCCCTCTCTATTCCTCCCCCTGGCCCAACTCACTCTGCAGGGCACACTCTTGATGTTCTGATCTCCTCAGACCTCCCCTTCTCTAGCCCTCTCACCACTCCTTTCTCCTGGAGTGACCACTTCCTCCTCTCATCTCTCATCTCTCTTTCTCTCTCTCTCTCTCTCTCCTCCCCTCAGGTCAAGCCTACCCCCACACTACCACCCACCTTCTCAGTCATTTGACCCATGAAACGTGTGTCAGTTGAGGCTTTCGCTGCCTCTTTCTCTCCCCCCTCTGCGCCTCTAGCTGACTCACACCCTGACACAGCCCTCTCCATGTTGCACTTTGCTATCTCTGATACTCTCGATGCAATTGCCCCTGTCATGAGGATCCACATGAAGCTTAAAGCCAAGTGCTACTCCTGGTACAACTCAGATCTCATCAAACGCAAGTGTAGGGTGACCGAGAGGAAATGGTTGGCATCTTGTACATCCTCTGACAAACTGGCCTGCCGCCTGATCCAAAGGCAATACCGACTCACTGTCCTCACTAAGAAGAGAGCTCACATACAAGCCCACTTCTCTATGGCATCTAACAACTCGGCCGAACTCATCTCTAAAGCCCAGGACATCCTGTCCACCCTCTCAGCTTCTCCTGCCTCTCCCCTTCTTCTGGCCCCCTTGCGGCCTCCCCCCTTCACTTCTCTGCCTTTCCTCTGTTCTCCCCTCATGAGGTTTCAAGACAAGTCTGATCTATGAAAGTCTCGTCAAAACAGGTTCTTCCCTGCTCTTCCAAAATCATCAAGGACCACATTGACACCCTTGCTCCTGCCCTGGCTGACTTCTGCAACCACTCCTTCACCACTGGAGCCTTCCCTTCCCCCCTGAAGCACTCCCTTGAGCACCCTCTTCTCAAGAAACTCTCTGCTGAGCCCTCGCGCCCGGCTAACTATCGCCCGGTCCCCATCACACCTTTCCTGGGAAAACTCCTGGAAAAGGTGGCCATCTCCCAGCTTAATCTTCACACTGCATCTGTTGGTTGTCTCCATGGCCATCAGTCTGGCTTCAGAGCAGCCAGAAGCACGGACACTGCTCTCCTGAACATCCATTAAGACCTGCTCTCTAACCTCAATTCTAATCTCCCCTCTGTTCTCATCTTCTGCCTTTCACACGGTCAACCATGCCATCCTGCTCAATCGTCTCTGTGATAACCTGGGTATCACCGATCAGGCCCTGGCCTGCCTGACCTCTTTCCTTTCTGTTCAACCCTCCCAACTTGGGCCCTTCCTTTCCTCTATTTCACTCTCTACCTGTGGTGTTCCCCAGGTGCCTAGCCTCTCTCCCTGGCTGTTCAACCAATACCTGGCAACTCTCATCCAACGCATTGCTGCTCGCTGTTCCAGCTTTCAGCGCTATGCGGATGACACTCAGCTCGTTTTCAGGCTTCCCTCTGCCACCTCCTCTCTCATCTTCGTCTTTCTGCTATTCAGGAGTGGTGTGCTGCCAATGATCTCTGCCTTAATGCCAGTAAGACAGAGATTCTCCTCATTGGCACACCTGCCTGCTTATTTCATGTCACTCTCTGGCCTGCCTCCCTGGGCCTTCTTCCTTCTCCCACCTGTGAGGCTAATAACCTCTGGGTCATCTTTGACTCCACACTCTCCTTTTCTCCTCACATCTCTGACGTCTCTAAGAAGTCAAACTACCAACTGCACCTCCTCAGAGGTATTCTGCCTTCCTCTCCTTCCCCCAGAAGCTCACTGTCTCCAGAGCTCTGGTTCTCTCTAGGCTGGACTACTGCAACAGCCTCTTTCTAAATCTGCCTGCTTCTACTCTCTGCCCTCTGCAACTCATCCAGAACAGGACTGTGAGACTTGTCCTTGGCCTCAGGCCCAGGGATGGTATCTCTCCAGCACTTAAATCTCTGCATTGGCTCCCAGTAGCTGCAAGGATTGAGTTCAAGACCCTCTGCGTTGTCGACAAGGCCTTATGGGGCCTGTGTCCTCAATACCTCCAAATACCTTCCTACTTGAGCTCTTTGCTCCTCCACCTCCAACTCCACCAAGATCAGTCGCTTTTCCAAACATCAAGTTGGTGGTAGATCTCTTTCTTCTGCTGGGGCCTCCCTCTGGAACAGCCTAACCTCCCTGCCTCTCTGAAACTTGAGCAGAACCATCTCTGGTTCCAGAAGATGCTCAAGACTTTCTTCTTGGCTTCTGCCTGCTCTCTTCCTCTTCCCTGCTGATCTCCTGTCTGTCACTGAACTGGTTACCTGGCTACCCTCTGAACCACGGGCCCAGGTCCCTGACCCCCAGCTACACATCTGCACCGCCGCCTGGCAACCCTGCAATTAGGACTATTGTTAGGACTGAACCTTCGTTCCCTGCCTTCAAGCGTAAGGCTAAAGCTTGGCTGTCCACCCTTAACTAGGCTTGACCTTGACAGGAACCTTCATCTCAGCATCTTAGGCCGCTTTTGCATTATATTTTGACCTTATATTTTGCTCAGACTGTGCATCCTGTACACCCCCGTTATGTATCATGTATATTCTGTATATTCTCAAGGTAAATACTGTGTCTGTAACCATGTATATTTTGTATATTTTAAGTTAAATATTGTGTATGCATGTAACCTGCCTGTAACTAAATAATGCGCCTGGTTGCCCTCGGGCCTTGTGCGCTACACAAATAAACAAAATACAAATACAAAATCTGTAATCCTACAGTCACCTTACCTGCACTCCCATTCACCTGCTGCCTGCACTTAACCCTTGCACCGCCACCTGCTGGCCGCACTTCCTTTTATTGTTTTTTTGTGTTTCATTGAGCCTATGTCCAGTACTTCTCCCCCTCCCCTTCCCATGGCACTTCTTTCCTCTCCCTGCACTTGGGCGATCTCAATTATCACTGGGCCTAATAAGATTGCTCTCTTGTCCCCCCACACCCTCTGTTCCATTCCCATGCCTCGTCGCGCCTTGAAACACATAGGCGCGCAATAAATAAAATATCATATCATAGTCCAGACAATCCACCCATGGCAATGGTCCAGGTAAAAAAAAATTTTGGTTCGGTGAGAATCCATCCAGCAGTTTCTTTAAAAATCGCAAAAACATTCAAAAAGAATTTACCGCTATTATCTCTGTTAGGTCCTTATCCTACGAAGCCAAATTCAAATGAAGATCTAGGGATCTGGTCACTGCCACGTTCAAAATTGTGGATTTGTTGGCCATTTTGCTTCTGTGGACCCAGAGTAGGGTTAGGCTAAAGTGACAGAACCATAGTGCAATGCCGGGGGTGCGTGCCTTAGCCACTGGGGAAGGGATAGGCTGTCAAAGGGGTTATAAGCACGTTTAAAAAACTTACAGGCCAATTCATGTAATTCCCCTCAAAAGTGTCGCACGCGGCTGGCGCACAGCGTGCCCGTGCGAATGTCTGCGCCAGCCGCGTGCGATAAAACCGATTCCCGCGCACAGCGTATTCATGGATTCTCGCCTCCAAAAGCAGACGTGGCGCAGAGTGGCGCAGCGACCCTGCAGCAGCGCCAGTTACGCCCCCAAGAACGCCCTCGCGCAAGGAAAAGCCATCAAGATCGCAAAACCATCGCAAAGGGCTGCGCCAACACTGTACCAGTTTACCGGACTGGCAAAAGCGGGGAACGCGTATTACGGGTGTCGGGAACACGCGTGCGCGAGAAGATTCACACGCGATCGGGCCAGGGGGAGCGTGTGCGTGTATTTCAGGGGTGCGCGAGAAGTCCTACACGCGAATGGCCTGGGTGCGTGTATTCCATGGGTGCGCGAGAAGTCCTACACGCGAATGTCCTGGGTGCGTGTATTCCAGGGGTGCGCGAGAAGTCCTACACGCGAATGGCCTGGGTGCGTGTATTCCAGGGGTGCGCGAGAAGTTCTACACGCGAATGGCCTGGGTGCATGTATTTCAGGGGTGCGCGGGAAGTTCCACACGCGATTGCCCTGGGCGCGTGTATTTCAGGGGTGCGCGGGAAGTTCCACACGCGATTGGCCTGGGCGCGTGTATTTCAGGGGTGCGCGGGAAGTTCCACACGCGATTGCCCTGGGCGCGTGTATTTCAGGGGTGCGCGGGAAGTTCCACACGCGATTGGACTGCGTGCGTGTATTTCAGGGGTGCGCGGGAAGTTCTACACGCGAATGGCCTGGGTGCGTGTATTTCAGGGGTGCGAGGGAAGTTCCACACGCGATTGCCCTGGGCGCGTGTATTTCAGGGGTGCGCGGGAAGTTCCACACGCGATTGGCCTGGGCGTGTGTATTTCAGGGGTGCGCGGGAAGTTCCACACGTGATTGGCCTGGGCGCGTGTATTTCAGGGGTGCGCGGGAAGTTCCACACGCGATTGGGCTGCGTGCGTGTATTTCAGGGGTGCGCGGGAAGTTCCACACGCGATTGGGCTGCGTGCGTGTATTTCAGGGGTGCGCGGGAAGTTTCACACGCGATTGGGCTGCGTGCGTGTATTTCAGGGGTGCGCGAGAAGTTCCACACGCGATTGGCCTGGGCGCGTGTATTACAGGGGCTCGCAGGTAGTTTTACACGCGATCTGGCCTGGGGGAGCGTGTGCGTGTATACCAGGGGTGCGCGGAAAGTTTTACATGCGATTTCAGCAGGGTACGTGTATTTCAGGGGTGCCGGGGAGTCCTACATGTGATTTGCCAGTGTGGGTCCTCCCAGGTGTTCCCTGTACACCCTCCACGGCCCCTGCAGGCAGCCCACACCACAGGGGACTACCCTGCATCCCTGGTCATGTCCCGCAGGCAGCCCACCCAACATGGGCATGCCCCCCAGCAAAGGCACATGTCTCCTTGCACTAATGATCACCAACTCATGTCCCCTTGCACCCCCACCCCCAGAATTGCGGGGCACCTGCCAGCAGGCCCCCACCCATGTCCAACTCATGTTCCCCACCCCCCCACCCCCCAGCAGTGCAGGGGCACCCTCCACCAGGCCCCCACCCATGTCTCCCACCACCCCCACCCCCCAGCACTGTGGGGCACCCACCAGCAGGCCCCCACCCATGTCCAACTCATGTTCCCCAGCACCCCCACCCCCCAGCACTGTGGGGCACCCACCACCAGGCCCCCACCCATGTCCAACTCATGTTCCCCAGCACCCCCACCCCCCAGCACTGTGGGGCACCTGCCAGCAGGCCCCCACCCATGTCCAACTCATGTTCCCCACCACCCCCACCCCCCAGCAGTGCAGGGGCACCCTCCACCAGGCCCCCACCCATGTCTCCCACCACCCCCACCCCCCAGCACTGTGGGGCACCTGCCAGCAGGCCCCCACCCATGTCCAACTCATGTTCCCCACCACCCCCACCCCCAGCACTGTGGGGCACCTGCCAGCAGGCCCTCACCCATGTGCAACTCATGTTCCCCAGCCAACATGTCATCACAATCTAGATCCCTGGTCCCTATGGTCAGCCTCCAAATGCAAAACACCCACCCGAGTATTGCATCCACCCACTCATAATTACATCACAGAACACCAATTGCAAGTTCCGAAACAAACACATCTCCCTCACATACACCCAATGGGTGTCAGTGAATCTCAAAACACATATCATGAAATGCATGAAACCAATGAGATACCACACATTGAAGTTCACCAAAAAAAATATGTATTAAAGGAAACATAAATAGAATAAAAAATGAAGAAACAGAAATGTGAATGTACACAAATTAAAAGAAGCATGTCCGTGAAAAAAAGCAAAACCAAAAATAAAATTCCAAAGTAATGTTGTCCAATGTCAATGTCCACAAAACAAAATCCAATGGGAAATAAAAAAGAAATCCATTGCTCCATGGTTAAAAAGTGAAAAAAAAATACAATCCAACAGTGAACTATGTACATGGGAACAAGCCAGGGTCCATTATCCCAACAAAAGAAAGGAAACCTATCTAACTACACTAACTAATAAAATAAACTATATACAAAAATGTGGCCAATGTCCGAAAGGTCCAAATAAAATCAAAACAAAAATGAAACCTAACACTACCTACATAACTATGTACAAGGGCAGCGGGCTAGTTTCACGGCTCACTTGTGGATGTCCCGGGCCAGGGCATCATCGAACTCCTCCTCAATGTCCCGGAGGCGGTCCTCCTCCATGTCCCCGAGGGTCCGCAGGGCCGTCGACGTCTCCACCTCCAAACCCCTGCGGATTGCTTCGAGGCACTCGGCCCGCCTCACGGCACTCCGCATGTAGTTCTCCGCCCTGACCATTGTGAGCCGTGCCTCTTCCGCCCGCTGCCGCTCCGCATCTATTGCGTGGCCCAACCGCTGCCACACGGAAGACACTCTCTGTCCTGGGTCCTCCTGCCCTCCGGCCGATGCCTGCCCCTCCGATGTTGAAGGCCCCGAGCCTTCATGGCTCCCACCACGTTGCTGCTGCTGCTGTGCCTCTGCCCGTGCACTGCCTCCTGCTGCCTGCACATCCTCCGCCGGCTGGGGTGCAGTCGTAGATGTGGCCACCCCTGCTGGACGTCCGACTCACTGTGGCAGGGATGCCTCCTCCACCAGCCTGGCCGCACCGTCAGAGGCAGCTCCACAGGGCACCCAGGTGACTGATGGGTGGGAAGATGGCACAGAGGACGACTGGCGCGTAGGGGGTCCAGTTGAGGAGGGGGTCGTAGCAAGCCCCATCAGACGGAGGAATCCGGCCTGGGTGACCTGTCCCAGCAGGCTGACTTGGTCAACGAGCCATTCGAGATGACGTGCAGTCTCTTCATGAAAAGGCTGCAGGTCACCTCGCTTGGCCCGTTGACGCAACGCCACACCAGCCAGGACAGGCTCAACCTGGACCCGGATAGCCACATCCGCAGGCAGAGGAAGGCCAGTTGACGTGAGCTCATCCCCTGCCTGAAAACGGGTCTAGACGTAGGCATCCCTGCTGGTGCAAGATGATGCAGGGACAGGATCAGGGACAGGATTGCACACAGGCACCTCCGCGGCGGCCTGTGCTGCCTCCTGTCCCTGGTCCTGCACTGCACCACTAGCACCAGTGGGATCCCCACCTCCAGACCCCGTCTCTGGTGCTTGCACGGCCACCTCCTCCACCAAACCCCCCACCAACCTGGATGACTCCGTGCCATCTTCCCCTGTTGGGCCCTGTGGGGTCCCAGCTGCCCCTTCTGCTGCCGAGGAGTCCAACTCCAACCTCCGCCTCTTGGACCTCCCCCCGGCAGCTGCGGCCTGGGACGCGGCACCGGACTCCTCACTCCCCGACGAGATCACAACATGGGAGGGCAGCCGGGCCTTGCGTCTCCGGCTGGCAGTGGGATCCCTGCCGCTGTGCTCCACAGCACCTTCTCCGCCCTCTTCATCAGTTGACGCTGCAGACAGGGAGAAACATAACACAGGTATCAGGGCACTGTACAATGGACACATACACACATGACAGTTGTACATGAGTGGCATTGGCAAACCTCAGACATGTCATCATAATCCCCAAACACATGTCATTATAACTCGCACACATGAGCCATACCACAGCCATATCGCAACTGCCACCACCATCCATACACATACAACAGCATGATCAGCCAAAGGTGAGCCAGACATCACATGCAACACAGGAAGTGCACCACACATGTACACACACCACCACACTTGCATGCATGTGTACACCTCTGCCAAGTGTCGCAGTGTACAGACGGGCATCCATGTCACATCTGCCAACCAGGCTTCCACATACCGCTGTCACATGCATCCATGTTGCATCACTGTTGCACCCTTGTCAAATACACACACATTCACATATACACAGTGCCGATACATGCAGCCAAAAACAACATACATGCGTGGCATCACGGACATGTCTACTTACATACACATTCATCCAAACATGTGTGCCCACACAACTGCATTTGGCATGCAAGCCTACACACACAAGCACCATCCATGTCTCACACATTCCAGCCCTCGCATGTGTCAGCCCCACGGCCCTGTACACCCCCACCCATACTCGACCCCATACAAACAGATGTGCAACCTGCCCACTACTGAATAATCACCACACGCACTGCTCACAATCAGGATGCATGTACACTCACCGCTCGACTCCAGACGGGTCTGCCTCTCAAGGACCTGGACGTGGAGCGCTGGGGATATGCGTTCCAGGACCCTCATCTGTTCTTCCGACAAGTGGCCCCGGCGCCCCTTGGCATCCGCTGCCTTCAGGAGGCGCCGGGCCTTGTTCAGGGTCCTGGACCTGAAGTCCTCCCAGCGCTTCTTGACATGTTGTAAGTCGCGGACTGCCAGCCCCTCCGCGTTGATGGCAGTCACGATGTCAGTCCAGATCCGAGTCCGTCCTTCCTTGTCGGCGCGGGAACTTCCGAAGAGGGCATCATACTGCCCCAGGACTTGCTCCAACAGGACACCAACTTCGGTGGCACTGAAGCTGGTGCCCCTCTGCCTCTCTGGCCGGGGGTTGTCAGTGGTCTCAGATGGTGTTTGCCCCGACATGACAACCCCAGAGGCAGGAGTGGGTGGGCAACTGGGTCCTGGGGCTGGGCTGTGGAGCGATGGAATCCCAGTCGGGAGTCTTCGGTTCCAGCAGGGGTGGTCACAGCAACAGCACCCCTGGCTGATGTGCAGGCAGCAAATGGCAGGGCACGTGGGCAGCAGGCAGTCAGGCAGCAGCAGATGGCAGGTGGGAGCGTGCTCGGGGCTCTGGGGGGGCAGTAGTTCGGCCTTCTGGGCAGGAGCGTGGTCTTCCATGTGCTTACGCGTGGCCAGCTTGATACGGAGTGATTTGGCACGTGAAAATTCTGCACGTCAGCATGTGAATCGAGGAAAGGCCCTTAGCGCATAAGCGCGTCAACACGCATACGCGATTCCATTGGACCAAAGGCCCTTAGCGCGTATGCGTGTCTGTGACGTATCGCGCACGGGCGTTGCTTTTCGTGGGGTGCGGTGCGTGTGTCTTGCAGGCGTTGGGGTTCACACGCTATTACTTCACAGCGGGTGTTGGCTACGCGTTCTTCTACACGCAAGGCAGACGGTGAGTGGTACCCCGCTCCCCCCCAGGCCCGATCGCGTGAAAAACTTCACGCGAACCCCTGGAATACACGCACACGCTCCCCCAGGCCCGATCGCGTGTGAAAACACCCGCGAGCCCCTGGAATACACGTACCCCGCTCCCCCAGGCCCGATCGCGTGTAAAAACACCCGCGAGCCCCTGGAATACACGTACCCCGCTCCCCCAGGCCCGATCGCGTGTGAAAACACCCGCGAGCCCCTGAAATACACGCGCCCAGGCCAATCGCGTGTGAGAAGCTTCTCGCGCACCCCTGAAATACACGCACCCAGGCCAATCGCGTGTGGAACTTCACGCGCACCCCTGAAATACACGCACACGCTCCCCCAGGCCAGATCGCGTGTAAAACTTTGCGCGCACCCCTGAAATACACGCACACGCTCCCCCAGGCCCGATCGCGTGTGTAAACACCCGCGAGCCCCTGAAATACACGTACCCCGCTCCCCCAGGCCCGATCGCGTGTAAAAACACCCGCGAGCCCCTGGAATACACGTACCCCGCTCCCCCAGGCCCAATCGCGTGTGAAAACACCCGCAAGCCCCTGAAATACACGCGCCCATGCCAATCGCGTGTGAGAAACTTCTCGCGCACCCCTGAAATACACGCGCCCAGGCCAATCGCATGTGGAACTTCACACGCACCCCTGAAATACACGCACACGCTCCCCCAGGCCCGATCGCGTGTGTAAACATCTGCGAGCCCCTGGAATATGCATACCCCGCTCCCCCAGGCCCGATCGCGTGTGAAAACACCCGCGAGCCCCTGAAATACACGCGCCCAGGCCAATCGCATGTGGAACTTCACACGCACCCCTGAAATACACGCACACGCTCCCCCAGGCCCGATCGCATGTGGGCCTTCTCGCGCGTGTAGGACTTTGGCGCACATTTTTTTCCTGCGCAGGGACGCTACCGCCTGCTTTCGTGTGGCGGACATGTATGGGCCTGTGCGCGTCTTTGGCCGTGCGCTGTTTTTCCCTATTCGATTCCATGAATACGTGTTGTAGGCGAGCGTGTGGGCGTTCTGCGCACTTGCCTGCTGTACTTCCCCCGTGACGCCCACATTTTCATGAGTTGTTCCCCATTCTGCGTGTGACGCCCCGTGTTACGCCTACTTTTGTTATGTGCGCCGCGCTATGTGCGAATTCGCTGTGGCCTTATCGCATGGCGTTCGATGAGCTGTGCGCCAGCGTGCGCCGCGCACTTTTTCAGCGCACATCCCACATTTCGCGCGTGCACGGACTTCCATGAATAGATGTGCGATGTTTTCTGTGCGATAATCGCACTTGCACTGCGATAATCGCACTTGCACTGCGATTTTCGCTATTTCACTGCGTATCGCACGTTTTCGCACGCGTGCGCCGTTTTTTCAGCGCACGTTGATTCCATGAATCGGCCTGTAAATCTACAAGTCTGGTTACTGCATGCACAAGGGGGCAACACTATGTATTTTTTGCCATGCACCTTCAATTTTAGGGTGACAAAAAAGGGCCTGTAGCCCGCATAGTTGACTGGCCCTCGGGGCATCAAATGCCAACCGTGTGTTATGTGGCCACTGTAGGCAGAACACGTTGCGTTAAACAGTACGCCGCGTTTTGATGCAGCCGATTAGGCGCCGGCCGTTTCCGCGCTGCCCCTTTGGCACAGCTCCCATTCAGGCGCGTCCTGTTTGCCGCGGCCAACAGAGCTGCCAGGGCTGGCATTGCACTGTAAACAGTAATATATCGGCGCAGTTCTTGAGCTGCGCCGAAAAGGCCCGTGCCAAATCCACCTCGCCAGAACGTCTGCCTTCTTGACCTCGACAATGTGTTAGCAGAACATTGACACTGTCAAGCAGTTATACGCCTTTATACCGCTGCAAAAATACAGTTTCCTTTCAATTAAAGTCCGGAAAACACATTTCGCACCCAAAAAGAAGGTTTACTCTTGATTAAGCTTTTTCACCTAACTCATCTAGACACATTCATCGCCAACATACTAGCTCTGGTATCTGTTTCTTTGCTCTCTTGTCTCGGAGTGCCATCTACTGGATCTTTGCAGAGTTTGCATACAGTAAAAAACACGTGTTCTGCTTTCTAAATAATTAGTTTCCCTAACAGAAGATCAATCATGTACTTACTAGCAAATACCGTTTTACAGGGGAGGAGGGCCTTTTTACGGGAGAGGAGACACAGAACCCTCTCCTGAGCCCGTCCCCCTGCCTTGAAGCCCCACTCAGACTCAGCCCCTTCTGTTTATAAATAACAGTTGTATCTCGAACCTTTACCACAATTTATTTACCCAGACGAAATCCAATACATTTATAATGTTTTCCTCTGTACTTTTCAATTCAGTGCTTTAAACAAGGTTAATATGACTGGATACCATGCTCTGCGCCTGTATTATCGCTGTGTTCAGCAGCACCATAAGGAGGGTCATGCAGAAGTAACTGCCCTATGAGCATATTGCAACGCGACGGGGCATGATTTGTCCTTAGATGGCACCGTAGTTATAGTCAGAGTGCCCACGCAAGGTCATGGCAGCAGGCGATCCAGTGCATCTCACACTAGATCATGAGTGTTAGATGCAGGCTTTCCGGAGGCCCAGCACGAGGAGCTGGCTCCGGTCCAGGAGGCCGCGTGGCCTGGAACGCGGCCTAGGCAGGAGCGCTAAGAAATGACACACACACGCTGGCATGCATTCGCCCGGAACTGCCTCCCTCTCCAGGGGGCGGGGCTTTTATTAAGCTGTCCTACGTCACCGCGCTGCGGGACGTAGGGCGGATATAACATCCCTCCTTTATTTCAAAATAGCCTAACAAAACAAACATAAACAATCATGCTCAACTATAAACTCCTGCCACTGCTGTTGGCTTAGCATACATAGTCATTCAGCCTCGCAGGCGGTCTCGTGGTCTCTCTCAGACTGTACCGCTTCGCTTGGGGGCTGTCCCCGCTCGGTTCGTAAGTCTGCTCACCTTCGCTGCATGTGTCCTCACTGCTGGGCAGTCTCGGTGATTGCCAGCTGCGATCCCCCGCGGATTCCTCCTCTGGGTCTTGCGCCGGCACGTCGCTGCTTTGTTGCTCGTTGTCGTCGTGAGGCCCCTCGCAATCCGTCCAGAGGTGCTGGGGCACGGGCTTGAACCAGGAGGCGTTCCTTGTTACTTCCCGACCTCCCCGTGTGACGGTTATCATGGTCCCACGCCGGTTGCTGATAGTCCATGGCAGTTCCTCATACCTGGTGTCTAACTTGGATTTCGTGGGATTTCGCAACATGATGACTTGGTCGCCCACTCTGTGGTTTGAGGGCCTTGCTCTTCTCTTGGCGCTCATGTGAGCATTGGCCCGTGTTCTCCTCGCTTCCACGCGTGCATGGTCGACGTCGTCAGGGGTTCTGCTTGGATGATGGGGAATCGACGAGTTGATGATAGTACCGAACATGAGGTCCGCAGGTGGTATGCCTGTGGTGCTGTGGGGGGTGACCCGATAGTTCCTTAGGAACCGGAATAGGTCGATCCTCCACGGGCTGCCGTTTGCTTTTGATACTCGGAGTACCTTGTTGATGGTCCTCATGAATCGCTCGACGTCCCCATTAGCCTGTGGCCACCTTGGCATGATGTGGTGGTATTTGATGCCCAGTTCTTGTATGTATGACCTAAATTCCTCCCCTGTGAATGGGGGTCCATTGTCGCTCTTAATGGTCGTGGGCAGACCATGGGTGGCAAACATCTTTTCTATCACCGGGATGACCACTTCCGCAGCGGTGGACTCCAGTATCTCGACCTCTGGATAGCGTGAGTGATCATCGATTGCCACCAGTAGATGTAGACCCTCTCTGATTTTGCAAAAGTCAATGCTGATCGCTTCCCATCGTGCCCGGCCACGCTCGGCCGATAGGATTGGTTCTGGGTCTGGTGGTCCACTCGTTATTTGGCAGGGTAGACATGTGTTCACTAGGTCCTCAACACGATCGTCGATGTGAGGGAACCATACCCGGTGTCTGACCCGTGCCTTTGTTCTTGCAAGCCCTTGGTGTCCTTCATGTGCTAAGTCAACTATCCTGTCTTGCAGCCTTGGGGGTATGATGATGCGGTCACCCCTTAGCAGGAGCCCTCCCTCAGTGATTGAGAGGTCTTGTCGAACCGTGAACATGCCCGCTAGGAACTCCTTGGCCCCCTCGGTTCTGTTGCGTGTGTGCGACATGAAGTCTTTCCAGTTGCCTGACATAATGGCGTCTTTTACCAGATCGCAACAGGGGTCATTCTGGGTTTCTGTTGCAATGTCCTCAATGTTTATCGCTTTGGGCCTCATGGTGTGGACCACTTGACAAATGTGCTCCTCCGTTTCTTCGGCGACTAACACTTCCTGCTGGGTGGCTGGTCGTGGGTGTCTCGACAGGAAGTCCGCGGGGTTGCCGCTGCCCGGTTGGTAGACAAGTTCGAAATCATATTGCTGGAGGTGTAGCAGCCACTTGGTGATTCTGGCTGGTGGGTGTGCCGATGACCCAATGAAGATTGGTAGTAGGGGCTTGTGGTCGGTGATCGCCGTGAACTTGCGCCCATATAGGTACATGTGGAAGTGTCGACACCCCCATAGAACGGCGATTGCCTCCTTTTCTATATGGGAGTACCTTTGTTCCGTTGCTGTGAGCGCCCTGGATGCATATGCAATCAACCTTTTTGTGCCCTCTTTCGTGACCTGCATCAGGATTGCTCCAAGTCCGACTGGGCTGGCATCCACAAATAGTTCTGTCGGGAGGTCCGTGTCATAGTAGGCCATCTTGGTATCAGTTGACAGGGAGTCTTTTATGCTCTCAAATGCTTCCTGGCATTCGGGCCTCCAGTCCCATTTGGTGCTGGCCTTTGTTAGCAACCCTATCCGAACCGCTGCGGGAGCTAAGTTCCGAATGAATCTGCCACAGTAGGTGGCCATTCCCAGGAAACTGCGCACCTCGGTGGGAGTCGTGGGGGGGCTGGCAGCTTGTATGTCCGCCACTTTCTGGGGATCAGGTGATATGCCGGTGCGGTCGGACCTGTATCCAAAAAAAGTTATTTCTGGTTTTAGGAATTCGCACTTTTCTCGATGGATTGTGAGTCCGGCGCTTTCCAGCCTGCCCAGTAGTGCCTTGAGTCTCACGATGTGTTCCTTGGTGTCCGGTGCATGTATTAGGATGTCATCGCTCACGTTCAATACCCCTGGTATGCCTCTGATGACCTCCTGGATGGTCTGTTGAAAAACCTCCGCGGCCGATGATATGCCGAAACTCAGGCGCTTGTACCTCCTCAGACCTAGGTGGGTTGAGAACGTGGTGATATAGCGCGACTCTCTGTCTAGCTTCAGCTGGTGGTACCCCGCCTTTAGGTCTACCTTTGAGAACACACACGATCCAGTGAGGTCAGTGATGATTTCATCAATCGTGGGTGTTATGTGTCGCTCTCTTTTTATGGCTGCATTGGGCAGGCGCATGTCAATGCAGATCCGAACTTTTCCTGGTTGTTTGGGCTTCCGGGTGACCACCATCGGGGAAACCCACGGTGTTGGTCCAGTGACTTCTTCAATAATACCAGCGGCTTCGAGTGACCTTAACTCCTTCTCAACTTGTTCCCTCATGTGGAAGGGTGTCCTTCGGTGTCTTACCGCACGTGGTTGCACTGATTGATCAATATGCAGTTTGATGGTCTTTCCTTTGAGACAGCCTATCCCCCTCTGTAGCTTGGGGTGTTGCCTGAGGAAGTTCTCGACCTCGGATGTGTCGTCAACGTGGCATATGAATTTGACCACGCCCAGGTCTTCAGCCGCGTCTCCGCTCAGCAGCCTTTCAATTCCCGCCTTGACAACATAGATCTTCGACCACAACTTCTGTTCGCCATGCTCAAGAGTGGTGCGGAACCTCCCGATGACTGGTAGAGGTTTCCGACTGCCGTAGGCAAATAGCCGAGTGTCTGTGGATTTTAGCTCAGGTCGTGGTGCGAGAGTTTGGAAAACGGTGGTTGGCATGACGTTTACCGAGGCCCCCGTGTCAATGGTCATCTGTATGTCCTGGCCTTGTATGTTGACCATGCATTTTCGTCGCCTGGCGGTTCTTTTCGACGGGGCTGGCCCTTGGTTTAGTGTCGATACTAAGTACACCTTTCGGCCCTTTCCTTCGTTCTCCGTTCCTGCTGTTTGTCGTAGGGCTGAGAGGTCATCTCCCTCTTCTTCCGTCGAGGAGTTGACTACCGCTACCCTCCTCGCGCTGGCTTGTTTCTTTTTTTTCGATGACCCTTTTTCCTGGGATCCTTGTGGAGGCTGTAGTGGCGTGTTCACTGATCTGCACACTTTCGCGTAGTGATCCTTCCTGCCACATGCTCTGCATGTGGTGCCTTGCGCCGGGCAGTTTCGCCTTCCGTGCCTTTGACCACCACACCATCCACATTCAGCTGGTCCTGGTGCTCGAGGCTGCCACCTGTTCTGGGTATAACCGCTGCCACTTTCACTTCTCGTAGATTGTCTGTCTGAGATTTGAGCAACCATCGCTGTAGAAAGTGACGGCTGAAGTTTTTGTAGGGTCACTTCCATGTTGGCGGCCCTGGAGTGGGCGAGCTCCCTCTGTCGACCCAGTTCCAGGATGCGTTGTAGGGGGATGCCCTTTTCACTGAGCACGAGATGCCTCAGCTTCTCCGAGTGAATTCCATTTATGATTTGCCTCCTTATCTCCCTTTCAGTGTTCGTAAACTCACACAACATGGCCAGCTTCCTCAGCCTCGTGTGGTAGGCGTCGAGAGTCTCATCGGTGGCCTGGATGGTCGTGCAAAAGATAAAGGTTTCATAGTCTGGATTTAGTTGCGGGAGAAAATGTGCTGTTAGCGCGTCCTTCGCACTCCGGTATGCGTCTTGGCCGTCATCGACATCCAGGGAGTTGAAGATGCGCAGCACCTCGTCGCCCACACTGAGGAGTAGATGAGCTTTCATCTTTCTGGAAGACGTGACGTCCTTACATTCCATGGCCATCTCAAACTTCTGTAGCCATAGCTGCCATCTGGGCCCACTGGACGATGGGTCTGTGAATGGGTCGAATGGTTGGATCAACGTCGACGAACTCCCCTGCGTGCGAGGCGGCGGTGACGCCATAGACAGGTTTGCCGCCATCCTGGACGGTGTTGAGGGTCCAGGGGTAGATGACCCAGTCGCCATGGTGTAGCGTGCGCTTGGTCAATGATACTCCGCCCTCTGGGTTCGTGCGCGCCCTGTGGTGAGGCAGTGTCCTACCGGCACTTGTGCTCCGATGGATTGGCGCTTCGTGACCCTTGTGCCATGCGAGGGGCGTCGTGCAGGTGATGACCGTGATGACACGAGACGAGAGAAAAAAAACTTTTTTCACCCCCTTGAAGATGATGTGTGGGAGGGGAATGGAAAAGAAAGAAATTTTTTTTTTTTTTTTTTTTTTTTTTGGGAGTGGGGGTCACGTGATCGTGGGGGCCCCCACCGGGTGTCCAAAAATTAACACGGAGCGTCCGTGTGGCATCCGCGTGCGAAAATGGTGGTGGAGCGCGTGGATGCTCGCTCACTTCCTCGTCGCCATTGTTAGATGCAGGCTTTCCGGAGGCCCAGCACGAGGAGCTGGCTCCGGTCCAGGAGGCCGCGTGGCCTGGAACGCGGCCTAGGCAGGAGTGCTAAGAAATGACACACACACGCTGGCATGCATTCGCCCGGAACTGCCTCCCTCTCCAGGGGGCGGGGCTTTTATTAAGCTGCCCTACGTCACCGCGCTGCGGGACGTAGGGCGGATATAACATCGAGGTCCGACACACCACAGAGGTACACATTCGAGCTAGCATGAAAAGAGCCGATATTCGCAATAACATGGCATGGATTCCATCCATTTTGTACTACTCCACACAGGGCATTTTCTAACCAACTTGGTGCCCAGGGCGAAACACCAGTACGATATGATAGGTTATTTATAACACGCTTAATAACCAGAGGTTTCTAAGCGCGGACCCGGGGATCGAACTTGTGTTTCTCTGTGTTGTCTTGCTTCCAAGGGGAGCACGTTGCCCCTGAGCTATCCTCCCGAGCAGTGCTTTAAGTGGGATTGGAAATAGGGGGGGGCACTAGTTGGGGGTGTGGCCTAAGGACACGCCCCCTACAGAGACCCCCCCCTCGATTAAGGACAAGGGGGCGCCTGGTAAAAGAGGTGGAGTTGGGGCACACTGGCATCATTACCTTTGATGCACCCAGCCCCTCCTTTTAAACAAAATAAGGGGCTGGGCGCACCAAAAGGTGTGATACCAGTGTGCTCCAGCTGGCAGGCAGTCCTTTCATTCAAGGAGCCCACTTTAACCACGGGCTCCTTGAATGAAAGGTCTGCCTGCTGCTAGTGTCTATGCACTTGAAACAGTAGGAGGGCTGGATGGCCCAGTCTCTCCTTTTTTTTCCGAGTGTCTAGTCATCACCCACGCCAGGTCAGGAGAGTCTTTTAAGGGCTCCCCCCCGAGTTGGCTTAGTGAAAAAAGCTGCGGCAGGTGTGGCGCATTTAATAACAGTAGGGTGCTGATACAGAGCTCTGACGCTGGAGCCAGGAGGTTTTCATTGGAATAGGGTGCTCATGCATTAGCTTGCATGAGCGTCCTAGTCCAGTGATTAACCCCCTGCGAGACACCGGAGCAGGGAGGGACAAAACAAATGTGGCGCTCCTTCCCTCTGCCCCACCTCTCTCCCCCTGTCGACCAGAGGCACGCAGGGAGGGTGGGGGGTGCCAATTCGGCCAGGGGGCTGCTGTCTCTAAGGCTGGTCCTGGCTGCTACCAATGCTCAAGATCATGGCTTAAAGGGAGGTAAGAAATCGAGGGGGGCAGGGGCAATTTGGGGAGATGGCTTGCAGGAAGTGTGTGCCTAAAAAGCACACAAACCATAGTAAGGAACGCAAACACATATTTAAATGCATGTAAGCATTTATATATTTGCATGCGTACCTTACTATGGTTTGTGTACTATGCAAGCTACCTTTTCTAAACATAGAAAACATAGAACACGAGGGGTTTTAAGCATCTCCTCAACAACAATGAAAATTGTGTTGGCGACTTTGATATACTGTTGCTGCAAGAGACATGGCTCACTTCACCTGTGTGAGACAATCATGATATTTATCTGAACCCTGCTAACAAAGCATCACGAGAGAGGCCAACGTCTGGCCAGCTAAATGCCATTAAAACAGAAGCAGGACTTAAATCTGAAATGTGGGCTGCCCCAAATGCATATATGCAATTAGTAAAGTGCATACATAAACAACCACTTGTGCTTTGATCAATCTATACTGGAATCCGGTGGGAATATCATATATAAGCTTCTTCAAAGATTTAAATGATATGATGGACCCGATTGTTCTTGATCCATTGGTCTCCTAGATACTTATAGCGGGTGACCTTAATCTTAATTGCATACGAAAAGACATGCCCGTATGCAAGGACAGACTAACTCGTTGGTCTTATTTCATAAACTCATAATATGCATATGCTTAATGGAACTTTCAAATCTGATACTCCCCTGCATCCAACTTGGCGCAGGGGTTCAAGTGTTGCTACAATTGATTACATCTATGTGAACGATGCTCTTTTGTGTCACAATTCTGTGTGATAGAATCGAATACAAGTGATCATCCTAGGTTGGTCGCCAAATGGTCAGTAAATAACTTGTGTTTGAATGACAAAAAAAACATACCAGCAAACTTTTTTGACCTTAAATTCCAGGCAAAACAGACTATGATGGTTCGAAGAGTTGTTGCGACCATTCAAAAAACATCTAGCCCCAGAGATACATAAAGAAAGTTTAGGTAAGCCTTCGTATGACATTATATATAGTGATATGATGTAGCTTTTTTCAAAAAGACTCTTCTGGGCATGTTAAAAAAACACATAAGTAACATGTCTATAACTATGATGTCAAAATGAGAAAAGCATTATTCAGATCACAAAGGCGTGAGGCACTAACATTTTCCAACCCCACTAGAAACATTCATTTATCTCGAATTAAAACAAAATACAAGAATTGGCTGCGATCTCGCAAATCAGAATTGTGTCAGAGAGATGGGGCGCATATGTTGAGCATTCTATAGACCAAGAATATAGCAAAGATCTGGGCTACCCTAAATCAAGTGTCACATGGCTCTCCAACAGCCATACAGTCCAATAGTGTCACCGAACAAAACTGGATAACCCACTTTGCATAACTCTATTCTGTTCCAACAGGGTGTGTAAGTCTTGAGTCATTAGATGTCCCCAGAATGTTTTCTCTTAAATTCGATCTAGCGGACATACTATATTACATAAAGAAAGCAAGTCGCTCCAGAGCCCATGGACCTGATGGTCTATCAGATTACACACTAAAGCAATATCCAGAACTTTGGGCAACTATCTTGTATAAAAAGGGAGATCGAGAGCTTCCAGCAAACTACAGACCAATCGCACTTCTTGATGCTCCAGGCAAGATATTCTCCGGGATTCTGTTGAGAGAACTAAACGAGTGGACATTGAAAGCACAATTGAGAGATCCATTTCAATCAGGTTTCTTGGCAGGACTTGGTACTGCAGCCAATATTATCAGCCTCAACATGATCAAATCTAGTTATGCTGCCCGGAACCAACCGCTATATTTAGCATTCGTTGATTTCCTGGTGGCTTTTGATTCTATTGATCACATTTTGCTTTGCAGAAAACTAATGCATTACAAATGTCCAACCTCCCTTCTTGTTTTAATTATGCATCTCCACTCAAATACAACTATGCAGGTTAGGCTGACACTAGATGGATGACTGTTAGCCACATTCAATACAGAAAGAGGCCTTAAACAGGGGTGCATTCTGGCCTCCACTCTTTTTAACATGTTTATATTGGATATGGGTTAGACGTTTGAAGACACAATAGGAGATCTGCCAAAACTGGGTAATCAGAAAATCAGATACCTCTTATATGCAGACGATCTTGTCCTGCTATCACAGACTTCTGTTGGCCTACAAAACTTGTTGACCAAACCTTATTGACCCTTTATGCGGAAAATAATAATCTCATGATAAACACTGACAAAGCACAAATCGTAGTCTGCAGAAAGAGTGCCAGGCTGAAAAAGATCCCATATAAGTGGAAATGACAAAAAACAGAACTTGTCTTGGTTCCGCAATACAAATATTTAGGAGTAACAATAACCAATACTATGACTAATGACGTGTATGAACAAGAATTAAAAAGTAAGTTACATACACTCACATCACAAGCAAAAATCTTGATATACAAATATGGCAAATACTCATACAAACATATTGCCATATTTTATCAACAAAAGGTCATACCAATACTCCTCTATGGTTCTGCGACAAAGCTTCCCAGAGATCGTAAATGTTGGGTTAGGCTCGAATCTCGCTTTTGGAAACAAGTATTACAATCCCGAATCGCACACCTTTACCCATCATACGATTTGAACTTGGAACGCTGTCTCTATACTCCCAAGTTCTGTGGAAAATGTGCACTTTGTTAAGAAAGTGTCTAATGGGCCTCTCTATGCCCAGTATTCTGGGTGTTGTAGACAACTATTTACTGGTCTCCAATCACTTGATCCCTAAAAACTACTCCTGCATATTCCAGCAAGATCCAAAACCAAAATGTACCAGTATGACTGGATCTGTAATCAGACTAGCTGTAGGACTTATAAAGATTTTGATGTACATTTATTTGGGTTCATAAAATATCGGATGATGGCTGACTACTTGATCAAATCCCTTACCCTATATCCGTAAACACTACCTACGTTTTAGACTCAATATGGGGCTCACTAACAATGTGCTGGCGAGGAGAAAACAAAATCCTCCAGATCAAAACCACTGTCGATTCTGTGTAAATACTCTCGAAAGAAACTCTCCAGCACATCGTTGTGGAACGCCCAGAAGTGAATCAGATACGCCAAAG
Source organism: Ambystoma mexicanum (assembly GCF_040938575.1). Taxonomy (NCBI): domain Eukaryota; kingdom Metazoa; phylum Chordata; class Amphibia; order Caudata; family Ambystomatidae; genus Ambystoma; species Ambystoma mexicanum. The sequence continues at coordinate 543,617,261 of NC_090923.1, read as the reverse complement.
ATTTTTCAAAAATGTAATGGATTTATATTGCCCGCTGGATTCCAATCAAGTTTGGCAACGTATTTTTACCAGTGCAAAACTAGCGGTCAGAGTGGCAATAGTCCATTATTTGGTGTCAGTCTTTGCAATATTAGAATGTAAGCAAACAAGGACAACTAGTTGTATTGCCGCAATTGATTGTGGTGAATGTCTGACAAACTAATGAAGTGTATACTGGAATACTAATTGAGACACTGTTCAAAATATTTTTTCATAATGTTGCATCGTTAGATAATGAGTATTTTATTGATTTGGTGACTGATTTTAAGAAATTGTAAATCCTATGAATTGTTTTAAGACACATAATATTATATGCGAACAGTTGTCAATCTTAAATTTATTTTGATTATACGTTATTTGAAAGGTTAATTTTATCAACCAACCAAATAAAGAAAAAAAAAGAAAAGAAATATGTTTACATGCATATTCCTATGCTTATAAAAGAGTGCTTGAAAAGTACACAAACCATAGTAAGGTACGCACATAAATATCTAAGTGCTTAGATGTATACATGTGCTTGAGTGCCTTACTATGGTTTGTGTACTTAAAGATGGCTTGAAAAGTACACAAACCATATAATTTATGTATATTTGTGTGCATACCTTATGGTTTGCGTACTTTTCAAGCCATCTTTTTTAATTCTATGTTTATAAAAGAGGGCTTGAAAAATACACAATGCAATTAATCTTTTATAAAGCTTTGACGACGGACAAAGTCTGAGGCGCCTCTGTCCGTCGGCAAAGCTTTATAAAAGATGGCTTGAACTGTGTACTTTTCAAGCCATCCTTTATAAACACAGAAATATGGCACAGAGTCCCCAGGTTCGCCGAGGGTCAAAAACGCCTCAGTGACCAGGGGAGGAGGAAATAAAAGGACAGTAACTTCTGTGACCTTGCGCGAGGGGTCACAGGAGGAAGTTACACTGGCTAAGAGAAGTGCCAGCCAGCCATAGCTGCGGCTGGATGGCATTTCTGTCAGTCACACTGCCTGACTCGAAAATGGTGGGGCATATCGCCCGTCGCAGCTGCGGCCGCAGCAGGATGTGCCCCGCCAATGTTGTGGCAGGACTGGGGGCCCCAGCAGGGCCCCGGCTTAGCCCCACTTTTTGGAGACTGCCGGGCCTGGGCCCAGCTGGCCCTGGCCCACTTAAAGCACTGCAGGTTATGCACTTTTCTTGTGCTAAAATGTGCCACACTGCCACACTCTTGTTGTTAAGAATGTGCTCAGGACCCTTAACTGGGATTATTTTCCAATATGTGCTAATTCCCCATCCGAGTAACCCAGAATTGCACGTTTATTCTGTGACTGGGTTCTCTGCATAGCATAATAACATTCCCTAAATCAGTGTAATTAAATCGCAGGATGCTTCCAGCAGATTCACATGAACAGCTGTTTCATCACACAAAGCACTAATCAAACGTTCCAAAATGTTATGCGCGTAACTTCCAAAAATGATGGGCCGGTTCAGATAGTCTCGGACTCACTAACGTTACGCTGGTCAGAAGAGGTAGAGACAGCACCTGCGGCCGTTATCCACCCCAGGGCAATCGTGACCCTCCCCCATGCCCCACAGGGCAATCAAACCCCCAAGGAAGCCGCCCTCTTTGACCCGGGCCAAGAAACAGGTCTGACTCCAGGACCTAATTAGGCACACTGCAGAAGTCCCAGCTACACCCCCTGAAAGACTTTGGGCCTCATTATAAGTTTGCCGGTCTGGAAACAAGGGGACCGGTAAGCTCACCTGTACCTTGGTTTACGGAACAGCAAACTGCGAGTCTGCCGGCCGTGGCCGCTGTGCCCGATAGGTGTGACCCTGCTGGGCGCAGCGGCCACGGTAGGCTGACTCTTCACGGAAGCACCAGCACTGTTGCTCTCGTGCCCCCACTCCTAGGACTCTATGGGAATGGGGATTAACAAATATACTGGCGCCTGACGTCCAGCCCGCCGGACTTGTAATGAATGAGCTGATGGCACCGGGAGGTCAGGCACCGGGAAATTATTCTGAATCTGGCTGCAAACCGCCGGTAGCACCAGCAGGTTTACCGCCAGACTCAGAATGAGCCCTTTGAGTAAAACTTCTCAGGATACTTTGAGCTCGTAGCTTCAGCAATCGAAAAAGAAATTGGGCTCTACATACTAGCGAGTGGCGGGTGAGCCAGGAGGGGCTTGCGGTGGCTAGGGCCAATTGGTTGGACGGATGTGATTTTTGAGCCATGGTCCCTAAAAAACCGGAGCCGTGACACACAAATAAATACGTGCATGTCCCAACGCCAAGTGAAAAGCCTCTCTGCTGCTAGCCTCGCAATCTTAGCTGCCCTCACTTGCCCCATGAGAAGTCGCACAGAGCAGGGTATCACAACAAGTAACACCTCTCCATGTCACAGTCGGAATAAATCGCCGTTTACAGCACAGTTCCCAAATATAACTGTTGGGTAATAAGAACTGAATGGGTGCATTTGTATCTGAAAGCCCCGATAGCTCAGGTTCAGTGGCAGTTGGTGAATTATTTAATTGGAGCAACGTGAACTTTTCCCACAAATATGCCATAGCAAAGAAGCGTAGTGAGGAAGGCCGAACCAACCAAGCACCGTTCTGGGGGGAGGAGGGAAGTCCTCCCCCATGAGAACAGAAAGTTTGCAGTTGGTTTGGTGGAGTAAATCATGAACAAACCAATAGATGCAAGTCATTAGCAGTGCACAGGAGCATTTCCCAACACATTTTCATGATGTCTTTGTGCACAATATATGCCAGTATAAAAAGGTTTCCACGCTGGCTGTGCCCATACATTTCCATGCTGGCTGCACCTATACATACAGGTATTACCATATAAGAACCTAATAATGTTTGCTTTGCGCTTAATGTCAGTAATGATATTAAAAGAAAACATGTCCATGTTGGTTGTGCACTTCCTGGTTCCTGCATTGACAGCGCTCCGATGTGTCTGCATCCCCAATGGGCCATGTAAGGCAGGGGAAGCAAACAGCCCCCGGGTTTTGTATAGCCAATTGGACATGTGTGTGGGGGAACAGACATTGTCAAAGGGAAAATGAATATCCCTGATTGATACATTTTCCTTGCAGCCTAAATTTACAGTTGGCCTTCTTGCTTCAACTTCAACTTCAGGTCAGGACTAGGATTTCAGTTTTGGCTTTGTTATTACCAGAACTTTAATTTTACAAATGTACAACGTCTCAAATTGTGCCTTAAGTATTTTGGTGGTCCTGACCAATAAACTGAATAATCTGTGTATAAAAAGCATGGGCACTGGATTGCCTGTAAGGTAAGGAACACCATGTATTGTGGCAAAAAATGGCATTTGCTGCATCATTAATGTACAAACAAAAAGGGCCCGGCAAATAAGCAGACAGGGTTTAAGATGCTTTTTGACTTCAATTAAAGAAGCGGAAAACAAAGCGATAATCTGACCTTCACAATAGGTTTTATATATACTTGTTCAGTTGGTTTGTGGTGTGTTTTGGGCCCTGTTTAAGTAATTGCCATCTATTAACACATATGTGTATCAGCTCGAGTTGCGATGATATGGGGTGTTGCGCCGACACTACAGCCACCCAACTTCAAATCCTAACTAGAGTATGTGAACCCTGGCAACTCATTTCACATCACTGTGCCATGTCTGCCAAAATTGGGATACGAGATATGTTTTTTGTTGGGGAAGGGCCCATGTCCGGGATAAACAGGCAGAGCGTCAGGTATTGGTCTACTTTTGTGAGGTGCACCGAGGCAGAACGCCGGTTTTGGAGCCTTGCCAGCTCGGCTTGTGTTTTGCCCTAGACAAGCCAGTCAAGTCAAGTGCCTCAGAATTATGGGTAGATCTGTGCCAGAGCTGTCTCCCCATACCCCCATGCCCTTTTCGTGCTGTTTTTATTTGAAGCCCTCACATTTCCATACCCCCTGATGAAATCTCCCCCCCCCCCTCGTCTGGCTATGTGCTTGTCACGTGCAGGGGCAATGTACTGCAGATACATTATTTAGGACCCTCTTCCATCTTTGCTGGGACAGTCACAGCATAAATATTGTAATACACCTACGACTTAATTAAGTGTATCAATGTAAAACATGCCTTCTCTAAAATGGGCCCTTTATTGCCTGTTCCCTGCGATAATGTTCCAACACCAATGAGCCTGGGGTAAAAGTGGCTTGCTAACACCACACCAGAACTGGACCTTCCACCCAAAGTGCGGCTGGAAGTCAATGCTAATACTTGGGATACGAAGGCCAGAGTTGCACAACACCTTTGCTGCCCACCTGAACCTTCCAGGACAAAGAGGTCATGGTAGTGAATTTCGAATCTGCCACTATGTATTCCCCTCCAACAAGTGGTATACATTACAGATCTTCATAACACATTTATCTGGGATAGGGAGGGATCACCTCTATAACGATACTCTGACAGGATGCTGCATTTTTAGGTCCACATTTTGGCACGTGTAGCGCCTGATAAATGTCTACCAAAAGCCAACATGTAGTCCCCAGCATGTGTTCTTGCCTCAAGGGTCAGCCTGTAATATTGCAATGATGGCAGCTCTGGGCAGGTCTCATTAGTGAGAGAATTCTATTGGGCACATTAGAAGGGCCTATTTTTCTGAGGAATATATGCACTCCGATTCACAATTGAATCCCTCCAATATTTCCCCTTCCTTAATGTCTTGTTCCCACCAGTCAAGTAGCATGGGCGCAACAGTGCATATTTGTATTTTATTTGAATTCATATAGCACTTCATGCCAAAGCGCTGGACACAATAAAAATGCTACATCATTTGAGAACAACAAAATAATCCAGTGCCAGAGAGGAGAAGATAGTCTTGAAGACTAGTACGAAATAGAGGGTAAGAGGAAATAGGACGAAGAATAAGCAGTAGCGAATTCCAATGTAATAGCGCCAAGGGGGAAAAAGAGCGAAAGCGGGACTGGGCACAAAGGGGACGAGGCACAGCCAAGAGAAACAGAGATTGAGAGTGGAGAGAACGAGCAGGAGAATAGAAAGACACAAAAGAGGACAGATGAAAAGGGGAAAGGTTGTGAAGAGACAAAGACTAAGCAAAGGAAAATGAATCTTAAACGGGAGTGAAAGTAGAGCCAGCAGAGGGATGAAAGAGCAGTAGAGATGGAGTTGCGGGGTGAGAGAGGGAGAATAGAAGCTGAATAGATGAGTTATAAACAGACCGAAGAGGACTTCGACATGAGACAGGAAGTCCAAAGAAGAGACAAGAACAGTAAAAAAGAAACAAGAAAATTAGAGGGATTTCCAAAAGCTTGAATGCATGAAATGAGAGAAAAGGCATAGCTTTGCAAATAACGAAAAGATGGGCGCTGCATGAACGATAACAAGAGGAAATGTGAGGGGTGAAAAAGAAATAGAAGAATCCAGGTAGACTCCAAGCTTTTGGGCAGTTGGTGAGATGCGTAGAGAAAAAGCGGGGCAAGGAGATAAAGGCAGGTTGAAGGAGGAGAAGGACGGTGGAAGCAGGAAAGAAAAGAACATTCGTTTTTAGTTTAAGACGAAATGATGGTCAGCCATTCATGATTGAAGGACCGAGAGGCAGGAGGTTAGGGTAGCATGAATCATAGAGGAGAAGGAAGTAGCCGAGTATCATCAGCATAGAAATGATGGCCCATCCCGAGGCGATGATAGATGCAAGAGGACGTGTATAGAAAGAGAAAAGACGGGAACCCAGGACCGAGCCTTGGGAGATACTGTGATGGAGAGGAAAGGTGGGAGAGGCGTTCCCCACCCAGGAAACAAAGTAAGTACGATTAGAGAAGTAAGATTTAAACCATATGAGAAAAGATCCAGAGAATCCAAGAGAGGAGCGAGCAGAAACAAGAAGAGAATAGCCGACAGTATCGAAAGCTGCCGACAAGTCAAGAAGGATTAGAGGGAGGAGTGCTTAGCGCAGCGAGCACAGAGGAGAAAATCTCACACCAAAAGTAAAGCAGTCTCAGTAGAGTGATAAGAGAGAAAGCAGCCAGATTGTTAACGAGGAAGGATAGAGTTAGAGTCAACGAATGAGGACATTTGAGAATACATTATGCATCCAAAGGCTTGGAGAGGTAAGGAAGAAGAGATATAGGCCTAAAATTACAGGGAAGAGAGAAATCCCGAGAGGGTTGTTTAAGAATAGGAAGAACATTAGTATGTTTGAAAGGGGAAGGACAGACAGAATAGAGAAATATTGAAAAATGAAGTAAGGTAAGAGAAGAAGAAGGGTATAGACTAAGAATGAGGGAAGAGGACCAAAGGGGGCAGAGGTGGGATGCCCCTTAGCCAATAATGCAGCGCTATCAGACTCAGAAAGAAGGAAGGAGGACAAGCAGGCTGGAGGAGAAGATAGTGAAGAGAAGGCAGAGGAGACATAGAGGGTGTGAAAGCAGATCAGAGAAGAGTGACTGTGTAAGAGAACTATGAAGCCAAGCCAACTGCGCAAAAAAATGAAGAGCAGGGTCTGGAGATTAGGGGAATAAAATACGAGATAAGATTTGGCAAACATGACGAGGATGAGAGGAGTAAGAATGAGGAAGATCATAATAGTAAGACTGTTCAGCCATGAGGAGGGCAGGATCAAAGGTGATGTGATGAGAGGAGAATACAGAGGAGTCAGCAAGGGTGTGGGACTTATGCCAGCAGCATTCAGCGCAACAGAGAGTATGTCGCAGGGAGTGAGGCTCCAGAGTCAACCATGGTTGGGGAGGTATTAGAGTAGGTGAGAAAGGAGAGACAGGGTACAGGAAGTCCGGAGTCTCAGTTAATGAAGAAGAGAGGGGAAGAGGCAGCATCGTGAACTGAAACACATAAGCCAATCTTGAAGGGAGAGAAGAAATACAGTTTTGAAAAAAAAGAAGGGGCATCAGAGGCACAGAGGTTATGACGATAAAGGGTATGAGCAGAAGAGGAAGCAGAAGAAAAGGAAGACTGCGAGAGCAGAAATGATAGAGAAGGAAAGAAGATAGTGATCAAAGAAGTAGACTGGACGAGCATTTGGTAGAGAACGGGGAGGAGAAAATTATGCACAGAACATATTTTGTCGCACCATTGTTCAATACATAATTGCAAAAAAAACCAACTGCTGCAAGCTACAGATTTGGAAAACTCTGACAAGTGCATGCAAAGGAAATGCACAACCTTTGAGAACCAGGTCCCACATATTTAACTGTTGGTTAATGATAATATATGTCATAGTGATTGATGCAGCTGTCAATTTATGGTCTTTTCTTATTTCTAACACACTGAAAATTGGGACAATAACTGGCTAACTACCAGCCCTCTTCACAGCACTTCTCAAACAGTGAGTTTTAGGTCATAAATGATGGAAAATCATACAATATACAACATGTAGAACATACAACTCCAAATAAGGCTGGCTAACGTCAGTTGCCTGGTACCCCTACACTTTCAACAGCCATATCATTCGATACATATCCAACCTCAGAGTGATTCACCTTGTACGCCATAACACAATCGTTTGGCAGTGTGTGAAGTTGATTTTCATTTCGAGGTGTGTGGTATGTGGCTCTAAGTGTCTTGGTATTGCAACTGAGTTCCCTTGATCTGGATCAGGTTGTGAAGGAAGCAGCAGCGTTCGATGTAGGGCAGCACCACAGGTCTTTACAGAGATTGGGATGAATCATGTAAAGGCTAAAATGGCGGATAAGTGCAGTTTGGAAAACCAACTATATCATGTTGCCCTGCTCGTACTCAAACACCTTCATGCCCCGGTACAATGTTTAGGGAGCTTTAGGGAGAGGATACATGCGGCTCAAATCCCACCAACCAAAAACTGTACCCCTAAACATCTATATTTTTCATTAACCTAATCCTTTAGGGGTAAAGTCACTCCTCCCAAGGGATTCCTATCAAGGGAGGGCACAGTAGACAAGGCATCCTCCAGAAGAAGTGTCGTCTGAGATGCAGCAGATCTGCAGGACTTTAGTCAAGGTGCCAAGGTATAACCTGAAGGCTGCCCATCACTTCACATTAAGGATGTAAACGGTGACTGGCATGGAAGTATAGTCTACTACATAGTTTGTTTTATTGTGTGATGGTTTAAAATAAACCTTTACTCTGACATATACCTTAACAAATGCACAATATAACATACAAAACATCACATTTAGCTATCAAATAAATGTGGATGATAAAAAGTAAAAATACGCTTCGAGACCACAACATGTCCCACATCAATCAAACGTGCAGCATCTGTTAATACTGGTCTTTTTCCATATGGAAATTTGCAATAAACAAATCTTACAGTGGCTAGTACTAGGGAAACCCAAGTGTTTCAACATGGTCTCACATGTATTTGCTCAATCATTGATTATTTTTAATTTCCTATTTGTTGGGCGCCGAAGATCTATATATAATAATTAGCTAGATGGATCGAGAGAATTGGAAAAGAGTAAAAGCATTCCCCATTTAGAGAATGCTTGCAATCATAGTAGCCCTCGTTCATATCGAATAATAGACGTCGGCACACAAATGGGCTGTGACAAAATATGTTTTCATAATAGACGTTCAAGCTTGGTTAGCTAAAAAATGTCCAGCTCATGCATTATACCAGGCATGACTAACAATAATTAATTGAAGGCAAAAGGGAGAATCTACCATACCTGTTATTAAGTCTTTTCATTTGGGGTGAGACTAAGATGATATTTGGTCATAGCCTGAACAATACTCCCTCATTACTTGATTTCTTGAAGACCGGAAAACCAAAATACAATAGATGTTGGGCGACCAGTATATAAAAGACATGTTACTATCGAGGTCATTTATCCCTTATACAATACTGAAATGTATCGATACTGTGCTGCAACAGGGGTAGAGTCAAAAAAGCATGAGGTTGTCTGCATAGGCAAGCCATTGCAGACTCAGATGGCCTAGGTACTAAGGTTCGAGCTTTAGCCAACACTTTGCCTAGGTCCGAGTCATACAGATTGAACAAACAGGGAGAGAAAATGCATCTCTCTAGGAGTCCTCGATGAGTCTCGATCCTGGAGGGCATGCTCCCTGACCGTCAAATCTAATTTGAATTGCAGATTAATCAAAACTCCTCTAACCTCCATGTGGCCAGCTTCCACAAACGCAATCGATTCACATAGTCTAATGCAGCTGAAAGGGTAATGCTTGTGACAGACTGGTAAGGAGCCTTTCTGACATGTCTGCCTTTGCAAAAAGGATAAAAGTAGCCAATTTCCGGAAGACCCCGTTTTCTTAAGAAAGCCTGTTCGGAATTTTTGTAACCTTCCACTGTTAATTGCCTAGTTAGGTCTCTAGTTTTTGCAAAACAAAAGGTGCAAAGATCTTGCTACTCAGGTCTAGAAGTGTACCATAGTTAGTTACGGGATCAAATGTATTTCCTTTCTGAAAGAGGGGTACAATCTAAGATGTATGCCATGTAGTAGGCATGTATCAGGATCATATTTGCTTGACCAAGATAAATATTATTACTGCTGAGACCTCTGGAGCGCTGACATGATGCCTGCCCTTATGATCCACACACACGTAAGTCAGAAGTCAACTCAAATCTATGGGTTGAGACTGCTGTGACAAACTAGGAATGTATGTTGTATCTTGTATGGAGAACTGCTATGAGCACAATGCCTACAATGAACTTGTTCCATGTTCAGTCAAAGTTCTATAAAGTAAAGAAAATTCAATGTATGGCTACACATGGAGGATGTGACAGAAAAACGGCTTCCTGTAGCTGAGAGGGAAACAGAATTCTGCATTTCCTGCATAACAGACTTTCCCAACCCGCATAAGCTAAGAGTTGAAAAAATGAAGGCTTGAAAATCCAATCTTCAAATTTCCAGAGATCAAAATGTGCCTGTTTGAAAAAATTCCAATCTTTGTTAAGAAGTCAATCTCATTAGACGCCATTTTGCCAGTGAGATTAAACATATAAGCCAGACCTAGAGAGACCACGCTCAGCAGTTTTTATTCGCAGGGCGTGTGTTGAGAGCTGGGGACTGGGCAGAGGTAATAAGGATCAGGAAAGATCTAAGCCAATAGAGAGGAAATGGTTTTCCTTGGGCTTTGTTGTTTTACTGTGAGCAAAAATGACTCTTGCTTCGCTGTATTTAGCCTGGATGCGATGCATAGGGCTGAGAGTGGAAAAATATGTGCATTTAAAATTGTACGCATTTAACCTAGAAATCCTTTTAGTTCCATTACCCACAATGACCACATTTTATCTAATCTTCCTGCTGTTCGGACTGACTGCTTGTTTTGCCCTAATGGTTCTTATAGCTGCTTGTATGATACACGCACATGCATTGAGAAAATCATGATCATATTAAAATACATTGTATACTATGTTACAATTCAGAACTGTCATCCTAGACAAGGGGGGCTTGAATTCACTATAATTTCCTGGCATTTGTGTTAAGTCATGCCAGAGACAAAACCCTTGCTGAATAACCACATTATCCTCACTTTTTGCTATGATATACCATTTATAACGCACCTGCACACAAGTGTTTGTAGGCGCGACAAGATAAGGGAGGGAAGACAGATGGAGGACAAGACAAATGATCTTACTAGGCCATATGTCATTAAGATTGTGCAAGTGCGACAACGTAAAGTGCAGGGGGAATGGAGAGGGGGGGGGAGTACCAGGGAGAGGGAGGGGGAAGTGCAAACAGGGTAGGATTGCTCTGAGTAAGTGCAGCCGGGGCGTCACAGCTTTGGGTAAGGGCAAGGAGGCAGGGGACTGTAGAGGTTACAGTTACAGCCCCTAAGTGCGCGGTAGTCCCGGAGGCAGTGCAGGGGAGACTGATCATGGAGGAGCCTGGTACCCAGTGAGGCTCTGAGGGTACCAAGTAACCAGTTGCAGCAGCAGTCAGGAAGGTCAACAGGGAGGCATAGAGGGAAAGTACAGGAGAAAAGGAAGGTCTTAAGCTGCTTCTGGAACTTCAGGTGGTCCGGCTCAAGTTTGAGAGGGGCAGGGAGGCCATTCCAGAGAGAGGCACTTGCAGATGAGAGAGATCTACCCCTCACTCTCTGCTTGGAGAAGCATCTGACCCTCAGAGTTGGAGGTAGCTGAGTGACGGGCTTGAGACTGAAGGTATTTTGGAAGTAGTGTGGCTCCGGCCCCAGAAAGCCTTGTGGGTGATGCAGAGGGTCTTGTACTTGATCCTTGCAGCCACCCGGAGAAGGAGGCGAGATTTCAGGGCTGGAGAGATACAGCCCCTGGGCTTGAGGCCATGGATAAGGCTTGCAGTCCTATTCGGGATTAGTTGCAGAGGGCGGAGAGTAGAGGAAGGCAGATTGAGAAAGAGGCTGTTGCAGTAGTTCTGCCTAGAGAGAACCAGTGCTCTGGAGACTGTGAGCCTCTGGGGGAAAATGAGAAAAGGGAGAATACCTCTGAGGAGGTGCAGCTGGTAGTGGGCCTTCTTGGCAAGGCCTGTGATGTGAGGAGAGTAGGAGAGAGTGGAGTCAAAGATGACACCAAGGTTTTTTGCCTCACAGGAAGGCAAAGGAAGAGAGCCCAAGGAGGGCGGCCAGAGTGAGAGATGGAACGCTGGAGCAGGGGTCCCAATGAGAAGGATCTCCGTCTTACTGGCATTAAGGCAGGGATCGCTGGAGGTACACCAATCCTGAATCGCGGATAGACAGTCAGGAATGAGCTAGAGTGGAGAGGAGGCTGAGGGGAGCCCGAAAGAGAGCGAGTGTCATCCGCATAACACTGAGAATTAGAGAAGGTAGAGATAAGGTGGGCCAAAGGGGCCAAGTAGACATTGAAGAGCCAGGGTAAGAGGATAGAGCACTGGGGAACACCACATGTGGAGAGAGAGGTGGTGGAGAGAATGGACCCAAGTTGGACCTGAGAGGAGTGGTCCAGGAGGAAGGTCAACCACTCCCGGGCCTGATCAGTGATGCCCAGGTTCTCACTGAGTCGATTGATCAAGATGCCGTGATTGACCATGTCAAAAGCAGAGGAACGGTCAAGGAGGATGAGGACAGAAGGATGGCTGGAGTCAAGATTAGAGAGCAGATCTTCACAGGTGTTCAGGAGAGCAGTTTCCATGCCTCTGGCTGCTCTGAAGCCAGACTGATGATCATGGAGACAACCAACAGATTCAGTGTGGAGAGCAAGCTGGGAGATGGACAGATTTTCCATGATATTGCCCAGGAAAGGAAAGGTAGGATCGGTCAAAGGCTTTTTAAGGAGAGGGTGCACAAGGGAGTGCTTGAGGGGAGAGAGAAAGGATCCAGTGGCGAAAGAGTGATTGCAGAAATTGGCCATGCCTGGAGCAAGGGTGTCAATGTGGTCCTTGATGGTTCTGAAGGAGCAGGGGAGCACCTCTGTAGAAGCAGGGGAGCACCTGTTGGGACGAAACATTCATAGATCGGACTGGTCTAGAAAAATAATCAGGTGTTGTCAGAGAGAAAGAGGAGAAAGGAGGAGGAGAGGGAGAGGCTGCCAGAGAGGCGGGGGGGGGAGGGCAGATAAAGGTAGAGGGAGAGGAAGAGGAGAGCGAAGACTGGATGTCCTGAGTTTTAGTGGTGAATTGAGAAGCCAGAGCCGTACAGAAGGCCAGGGAGGGAAGCAGAGAGGTGAAGACTGCAGAAGGATTGGCCAGCTCTTTGAAGATGTAAAAGAGTTTGGCCGTGTTGTTAGAGGCTGCAGAGATACAGGCTTGGATGTGGACTCTCTTCTTGGACATGACGGAGAGTCTGTATTGCCTTTGGAGCAGGCGGCAGGCCAGTTTGTTCAAGGATGCGCCTGAAGCCCTCCACTTCCTCTCGGCCACCCTGCACTTGAGCTTCAGGGTGGCGAGGTCGGAGTCATACCAAGAGTTTCACTTGGAGGTAGGCTTCAGGCGGATTCTCATGACAGGGGCAAGGATGTCCAGACGTTTGGAGATAGAAAGATGCAGGTTAGAGAGGGATGTCACACGAGTAGGAGGAGCAGAGAAAGTAGAGGCAAAGGCACCCACTGACACGCGCTTCATGGGCCGTATGACCGAGAAGGAAGGTGGTAGTGCTGGGGTGGGCTTTGCCCGAGGGATAGATAGTTTTAGGTGAAAAGAAAGCAGAAAGTGGTCAGTCCAAGAGAGAGGAGTGGTAAAAGTATTAGAGAGGGTCATGTCTGAGGAGATGAGAAAATCTAATGAGTGTCCGGCAGAATGTGTCGGTCCAGAGGGTAGAAAACAGAGCGAGAGAGAGTGGGCCTCATTACGACCCCGGCGCTAAACCATGGTGCTATTAGCACCATGGTCCATGCCGGGGTCCGCCATGGTGAATGGCGGAATTACCACCCCATTCCAAGGTTGGCGGGGCGGTAATTCCCCATTCACCATGGGCCCTTCCCCATTCCCATTTTTGCCCCATAGGGCTCAATGGGAATGGGGAAGGCGCTAAGTACGGTGCCGCAAATTGCGACACCGTACTTAGCACCAAGGTCCCTTTGCGGCACTCTACTTTAACGCCTGATAAAAGCAGGCGTTAAGGTCGGGTCCCGCAAGGGGAACTCGTAATGAGGCATTAAAGGTTTAACGGCGCCGACACCTTTTACGGCGCCGTTAAACCCTTAACGCCAGGGTCGTAATGAGGCCCCGTGTGTCGCAGAGGTTGTGGAAGAGCCCAGAGGAGGGATTAGAAGCATCCAGGTGGATGTTCTCTGAGGAGAAGTTGAGACGTAGAATCAAGGAAAGAAGTGGAGAGGTCGGCCCATTCTGAGAAGAAGAGGACAATCTGGCCAAGTGGCCTGTAGATGATGGCCACAGTCAGAGAGAGGGCAGGAAAGACAGAGAGGCTGCAGACCAGGCATTCAAAAGGAGGAGTAAGCCTGTGTATGAATGACAAAAGCAGGGTCCCACTCCGGAAAGATCAGAGCTACTCCACCTCTGGGTCGGTTGGTTCTGGGCTCGGAGAGGATCTTGTAGCCATCAAGGCGGAGAGTTTCACAGCTCGTGGCAGAGCTGGCTGTGTAACCATGTATCAGTGAGGGCGAGGACATCCAGGTCAAGTTCTCTGAGGATGTGGCAAATGTCAGAGGAGTGTGACAGTAGAGTAAGAGTTTAGAGTAGCAATGTGGAGCATGTTGCCACATTTGAAAGTCTTCCAGGTAGGGTACAGGCTTAAGGTACACCCAGCAGAGGTGGTATAGGGGCCCGAGAGTGGGTAGAGGTGGTAGCAGGAGGTGGTAGCAGGAGGTGGCATAGTAGCCAGAGAGGAGGAGGAAAGTGCAAGAGAGGCAGCGGAAGAAGGAGGTGGCAGGAGCCAGAGAGGGGCTATTAGGAGTACCAAGAGAAGGAAGGAAGTTGATAAAACGCGGGAGACACCTATCAAACATGAGGAGATTGGGCTGAGGCCCTGGAGCAAGAAGGTGCCATTCAGATAGACATTACTGATGGTCTTGGAGGAGTGGAAGGAGGCCAAGAGGACCTCCACCTGAGTGCCACCATTAATGGGCAAAGAAGAGATAGGAGACCCGAGACCATATGAGGGGTCTATAGTTCTGGAGAGGCAACGACAAAGAGGATGTTTGTTAGGTTCTGTCTGGTGGAAGCACTTACATGGGTATCAGTGTTAAGGAGGCCAGGGTTGGAGACCAGGATATCCCTCTTGAACATTTTACTACCAGACATAGTGAGAGGGATAGGATAGGAGATAGAGTGGTAGTTTGAGAAGATGGGAGCGATTGAGAGCACCATAGAGGGCGCAAGGAGGCACGAAGGACGCGTGAGGGAGGAAAGAAGCACAGCCAAAGCCGAGCATCACATGAGGTAACAGAGGGGAGGGTTTACACAGAAGGAGGCACACAGGAGGCCACAAGCAGGCAACCAGAGGAGAACCCGGGAGCAGTGAGTGCTGCCAGGCCCAATATTTATCAAGTATAAATGATAACAGATTTAGTAATGCACTTCCACTCACACCCATCAGGATAACCGAGGGAGACGTTGTGAAGAATTGCTAGCTGGCCCTGTTTTTTATTTTAATTTTCATCAGTTAATAAAATGATGTGGGTAATTGCATTTCAGGCAGGGAATTCTGCTGATCAGATTTCCCTTTCATAAGATGTCAAAAGGATAGTGTATGCCTGTGCCATGCTGAGTCAGTAACCTCATCTGAAGTAAGGGTGCAGAAGTAAGGCTCGGACACAATGGTGGCATGTTTTTGGATATAGACATTTATTAATAAAAAGATGGGTGGAAAAATGCCTCGCTATCCCTACAGTTAAGAGGGGTTTCCCTACCTCAAAGGGAACTAATGAAATTGTCAGGAAGTCCGAAACTAAAAGGTCTGTCACTGCCATGTCCCAAAAACATAATTCTGTTCCCAATTTATTGTATTTATTGTTTGCTTGTTAGGCACTTATACGGGAAATACATTTCTGTTTCAAAGCGCCCATAGGGCAGCAGGGAGGGGACATGGGGTAGCAGTACAATGAAATTGAAAAATTAGAATACAATAAATACAGAGGGGGGAAGGATGGCTGAATCTACTATGCCTGTGCATTCAGAATGTTCAAGTGCAGGAAGGAAGAGGGCAGTGGGGTAGGTGCTGAGGTGTCCGTGCTTGAGCGTGAGCAACAGATAAAGTGCAAGGTATAATAAGTGCTATGTGCCAGGAGCCGCGGTGGGTGTAAAGTGCCAATCTCCAGTGCAGAAGGTGAGCCAAGACAAGTGCTGAAGGAAGACAGATGCTGGAGATGGTCAGATGCCCAGTGGATGCATAAGGGTCCAAGACACCAATCACAGCAGCTGTGTGATTAGCAGGGGATGGAGGAGGAGAAGATGAGAGTCTTGAGGTGTTTTCAGAACTTCGGAAAGTCCTGCTCAAGATGGAGAAGGAGTGGGAGGCTATTCCAGAGGAGGGAGCCAGAAGGGGAAAGCGAGCAGCCTCCTGCTCTCTGTTTAGCAAAACGATTTACACCGAGAGTTGGTGCCAGAGGAGCGTAGAAGTCTAGAAGGAGAGTATTTGGAAAGAGACAGTTGCATATAGAGTGGTCCCTGGCCCCACACAGCCTTGTGGATGATGCAGAGGGATTTGAATTTGATCCGTGCACCAACCGGGAGCCAGTGGAGGGTTTTTTGGGCAGGAGAGATGCGGTCCCTGGGCTTAAAGCCAAGGATAGGTCTTGCTGCTCTATTCCGGATAAGCTGGAGAGGACACAGAGTGGAAGATTGTAGATTGAGGAGGAGGCTGTTGCAATAGTCAAGCCTAGAAAGAACCAGGGCTGAGAAAACATTGAGCTTCTGGGGGAAAGTGGGACATTGGCAAATTCCTCTGAGAAGGAAGAGTTTGAAGTCGGACTTCCTTGCAATGTTCTGCATGTGAGGGAGGAAGGATGAAGAGGAGTCAAAGATGACTCCATGGTTTCTCGATTCAGATGAAGGAGGAGGGGGAGAGCCCAGGAAGGGTGGCAAGAGAGAACGGAAGAAGGAGGGAGCAGGGGTCCCAATTGGAAGGATCTCAGTTTTACTGGCATTAAGGCAGAGATTATTGGAAAAGCACAAAGCCTGGATGGGAGACTGGCAGTCAGGGATGAAGGAAGGTGCGTGAGAGTCAGAAGGAAGTCTGAAAAAGAGTCGAGTGTCGTCTGCATAATACTGGAAGTTGAGGAAAATGGAGCAGATGAGGCGTGCCAGTTGAGCAAGGTAGATACTAAAGAGCCAGGGAGAAGATAGATCCCTGGAGGACACCACAGGTGGATAAGGAAGTGGGAGAGGAGAAGGTGCCCAGGATGTCATGGGAGGAGCCTAGGATGACATGGGAGGAGCAGGCCGTTAGGAAAGAAGCCAGTGTCCGTTCTGAGATTCCTAACATTAATAATGTAAGATAACTGTGCAAGGATGGTCTCTTCTCAAAGTAAAAAGCCTCCACTGTGCTTTCGACCAACAGAAAAGTTCCCAGTTTCTCTGGTAGAAAAAAGCGAAACAAAATAATGTTCCAACATGCAAGATTCCAAAATGCTAGGATTGTCCTCCT
Source organism: Ambystoma mexicanum (assembly GCF_040938575.1). Classification (NCBI taxonomy): domain Eukaryota; kingdom Metazoa; phylum Chordata; class Amphibia; order Caudata; family Ambystomatidae; genus Ambystoma; species Ambystoma mexicanum. Next base: position 543,600,268 of record NC_090923.1, on the reverse strand, counting down.
TTCCCTTAGATGTCTCCTCGTCTTAAGTCTCTGAACAACTTACGAGGAACTGTTGTTTGTTTTCACAGTTCTTGTATCCTACCAGCTTGGTATGCTCCGCTACCAAGCTTAGGATTCCTTTTTCTTGGTCCTAGGGTTCTAGACCTTCTCATCTTTAACCTCTTATGTGGGTGAGGGTCCCAGACTCAAAATACTTTATACGGATTGATTTGATCCCTTGTCAAACAAGTGTTTTCTCTTGTCTTATTTCGTCTCCTCTCTCAGGGCCGTAGAATCTCTTGGCCTTAAATTCTGGCATCACATTTGGGTGCAGGTCCCAGACTCGCACGCTTGCGTTGTATCCGTTTGGTTCACATTTCTGCCAAATATACAACTGTCTTTCATTATTCACTTCAGAGTCCCAGACCCCCTCTTTTATTAGGGTTCCAGATAATCCTTTTCTTGGGTGCAGGGCTCAGCTTCACACCGTTACGTTGTATCCTCTTGGGTCACTCTCCTGCCAAGTATACAACTGTCTCTTGTTTGATTTTGGGTCCCAGACCCTCTTTCTCCAACTCCTTAGCTCACCCCGATGCTTCTTCAGAGCTCTCACAGCTCCTGGGTAACCTGCGTACCTCTTTGCTTACTTCTTGACGGTATCAGTGGTTCCAGGGCAGCTGTATCCTTCCAGCGGCTCTGGCAGTGTTTGGGCATCCAGTGGGGTCTGCAGCGTCCCTGCAGGCGGAGCCTTCTCTCCGGTTCTGCGTTCTGTCTTCGCGCTTCACCTCGCATCCCTGGATAACTCCCGCTATTCCTCTTCGGGTGATGGCTCTCTCACGTGTCTGCAGCACTTTCATTTGACCCTGAGCTTGAGCTCTGTTGGTACACCTGTGTCGGACTGATGCATTCCTTAGAGTCAATCTCTGGCCTTTGGAAACTAGACCGGACGCTGGTTTGCTCGCAAGTGATCCTTTTACTCCTGGCCACCTTCTTCGTCCCAGACCATCCTTAAAGCTACTTGTAGAATACTTTACATTATCTGGTTTTTCAGTGTTGCCAGGGAGGTTAGTTCGGCTAACTTGACAGCAATATATATTAGCTGTATCCAGGGAGGGACCAGGAGGAACTGACTTGGAAATGGGGCTGGAGGTGGTAAATCTGGGTGATACCACGTTCTCAAGTGATGATCGTTCCCAATCCCATGGGGGATTCCTTCCCTTCTCGTTGCACCACCCCCAGTGGGACTATTCTACTGTGGCCGCACTGCCCTGGCCTCATGGTAAAGGTCTCCCCTAGGGAAGAAGGGATGACATCCTCAGATTCGTCACATACCTTTTCCCTTATGCCACTGGTTTTTCACATCTCTAACCGGAAAATGGGACAAACAAAGTCTACATTGCCCTGTTCCTTACCTTTCCTGTGTTCCACATGAAAGCAATAAGGTTGGAGATCAAGAAAACATAACTCTGGGGTTCATATCTTTGTGACGACTCATCCAAATGAGGGGTGAGTTGTCAGTTATTAGCCAGAATTTCCTACCAGTGAGATAATACTTCAAATACCCCACAGCCCACTTTATGGCTAGAGTCTCCTGTGCGATTGTTGCATAATTCTTCTCCCTAGACAAGAGCTTCTTGCTTATGTACAATAATGGATGTTCTATTCCCTCATATTCCTGGGATAAAACTGCTCCTAGGCCAATCTTTGAGGTGTCGGTTTGAAGAATAAATTCTTTGGTAAAGTTGGGTACTTTCAATACCCGTAGCACTACAAACGATAGATTTTAACATGTTGAAACAGGCCTGGACGGTTTTATCACATTTAAGGTTTGGGAGTTCTGCATTCCTTAATTTGTTCGTAAGGCAAGCAGTGATGGAAGAATAGTCTGTATGAACCATCGATAATCCCCCACTAAGCGGAGTAAGGTTTGGGGTTGGAGGAGTCCATTGCAGACACAAAAAAAAAACAATACTTAACAGTGGATTGTGCCAAATGGCATTTTTTTGGGTTGGCAGTAAAACCACCTTTTCCCAGAAATCTGGTAAAAATAGAGATGCCTTAAGTATTCTTCCCAAGTGCTACTGTGAATAACTATGTCATTCATGTAGGCCCCGCAAAACCCAAAGAATAGTCATAGGATCTGATCCATTAATCTCTGAAAGGTTGTGGGTGTCCCGTGGAGACCATATGGCAGAACCTGAAACTGGAAGAGTCCCACAAGAGTGGAGAAGGCTGTCTTTTCCCTGTCTGGTACTTGCAATAGTCCTTAGTTAGATCAATCATGGAGAGGAAATTTGCAGATCCCAGTCGGTCAATGAGGTAATCTATCCCAAGAATAGGATAGTTGTCTAACTGGGATAGTGCATTTAACTTTCTAAAGTTAATACAGAATCACCACGACTGATCCGGTTTTCCCACTGAGACTATTGGCGAGCACAAGGGACTTTAAGATGGTTTCGTTAAATCGGAAACCAGCATTTTCTCGAATTCCTGTTGGAGTTTTTCTCTACGGGCCTGCGGTATCGATAGGGTTTTGGATTGACAACTTTATCAGGAGGAGTACGGATATAATGAAAAAAACGTTGAACTCTTCCTGGTTCACTGACAAAGACATCTCGGAACTAGTCTATCAGTGTGTGTACGTCTTGTTTACTACTAGGTTGTAGATCAGTAGGGACTAAATTAATTCCATCTACTTTGTCGCCCAGGAGGCTAGCTATCATTACAGAATTTGTTTCAACTGGATCCTCCCTCCACTCCTTCAACAGATGTCAAGTCTCTCCCCTTCTCACCTGTCTTTCCTGTTTGCTTGCGATCTTCTTTTGTGACTTCTTCCGCACGGTCCGGGATTTGTATAAGCCTGCGCGCGGGTCTTCGGGTTCCAGCATGCTTCGTTCAGATTATCCAGGAAGGAACAATGTCCGCGCGCGGAGGCACGGAACCCGTGGCTCGAGCGCGGGCGAAAATCCAGGAAAGTTTTGGGTAAATTGTGCGATGAAAGGAAAAGGAGGAGGAAAACAAGGAATCGGGAAAACAGCCCTGAGCGAACTCCGGCAGCACACGTCCAGCTACGGCGAGCAGTAGCGTTGAGACGTGCAGAGCCGCGGGGGCGTCTGTTTTGTAGAACGTAGAGCGTGTAACGCAAAAACTGGTAAGCAGCGTACCGCATTAAGCGGCCATGTTGGAAGGATTAATGAGTTCAATCCCCTATGTGTCAGGGACCACGAAGTCCAGAAGGGACGCAGACGGCGGTTCACGACAGTATGCCTCCTCTGAAGTCCAGCTCCTCCGGGTTTGCCCGGATGTATAAGATGGTATCTTTGAATCAGCCTGGGAGCATTCATGTTAGACACGGGTTCCCAGGTGCGCTCACTGGGAGGGTACGCTTTCCATTCGACCAAATATTGTAGTTGACCACGTCGGTATCTAGAGTCACAGATTCTGGAAACTTCATATTCAAGTTGGTCATTGATAATCACTGGGGTTGATCTTGGAGCAGTTCGAGAGAGTTGAACATATGGTTTCAATAGAGACGTGTGGAAGACAGGATGGATCCTTTTCCATGATTCTGGTAGCCAAAGTCGAAAGGCCACTGGGTTGATGATTTCTTTTATAGAAAAGGAGCCGTAATACCTGGGAGCCAGTTTATTTGGTCGCAGATGTCGAGGAAGGAGTTTCGAGGATAACCAGACTTTATCGCCTACTGAGTAAGAAGGCCCAGGTCTTCTTTTGGAGTCGGCATGATGTTTAACATCTTTTCGGGCATTTTCTAAGTGTTCCTTTGCTTCTTTGTGTACATTGATAAGGGTTTGAATCCAGGAATCAACCGTAGGAACTGGGGTAGGGTGTGGGAGAATGGAAGGTAGAACTGACGGATGAAATCCTTGACTACAGAATAAGGGACTGGTGTTGATAGCTGAATGATCCGAATTGTTGTAGATGAATTCGGCCATAGGTATTAAGAGTAACCGGTCATCCTGGACCTTTGTGGCGAAGCAACGAAGATATTGTTGCAGAGTTTGGTTTACTCGTTCAGTGGGTCCATTGGTCTGTGGGTGATAACCTGAGGACAAGGCACGTTGGATTCCCAGTATACGAAATAATTGTTTCCAGAACTGGGATATGTATTGGGGTCCTCGGTCAGAAATGATCTTGGAGGGTAGCCCATGAAGCCAGAATATGTGTTCCAGGAAGATTCCGGCGAGTTCAGATGAGGATGGCAGTTTGTATAAAGGTGTAAAATGAGCCATATGAGTGAACAAATCAATGGTAACCATGATAGTTGTGTATCCCCTGGAAGATGGTAGTTCTAGTTGAAGCAGTAGACCTGCCTGTTTCTTATTATCATGTTTGTTCATATTGCAGACTGCACATGCCTGGATATAAATCCGGACATCCTCTTTTATCCTCGGCCACCAAAATTGTCTTTGTATTGAACGGAGGGTGTTGGTGATGCCACGGTGTCCTGAATGAAAAGTATCATGACATAGGCTTGTGATCTTTTACCACAGTCCAGGAGTGGGGATGACCAAGCGATTGTCCTTGAACAGATATCCGTCCCTTGTCTTGAGTTTCCATCGATTGTTTCTCTTAAACTCCTTCCAGGTTTCAGAGGACTGAGTTTGAATTCAAATATCCTCCAGGAGTGTGATTGCTTGGGCAACAAATATTGTGTGGGGAAACATTTTAGGAAAAGTCAAATCTTCAAGGGTTTCGTAATCAGGACGTCTGGATAAGGCATCGGCTATTATGTTGTGTGTTCCAGGGACATGATGGATTTAAAACTGATATTGGGCAAAAAAGAAGGCCCAACGGGCTTGACGACTGTTTCTGCATTCTAGGGATTACAGGACTTGAAGATTCCAATGGTCTGTGCGGACCTGTACCCGGGTGTTTGGCTCCCAGGAGAAAATGACGCCAATCAGTGAAAGCCTGGCGGATGGCTAGCAGTTCCTTTTCCAGGACGGAATAATGAGTTTCACTGGGATTCAAGGTGCGAGAAAGATAGGCGATGGGGTGTTCTAATTTATCATCAAGTTCATGTTTTAGGACTGCCCCGATGGCGTAGTTGGAAGCCATCAGTTTCCACAAGAAAAGGACGATCAATGTCAGGTTGAGCTAAGATGGGAGCTTGTGTAAACTCTGACTTCAAGCGTTGGAAAGCCGTATCTTGGGCTGAGGTCCACTGAAAGGGGGTATCCTTCTTTAGCAATGTAACAATAGGATGTACAATCTCCGAAAAGGTTGGTATAAATTTCTGATAGAAGTTCAAGCCCCAGGAAGGATTGCATTTGTTTTACAGTAGTTGGAACGGGCCAGGATAGAATGGAATCTACCTTTGAGGGTTCCATTCCAATCCCCTTAGGGCTAAGAACAAATCCGAGATAGTGAACAGTTGATACATGGAAAAGACACTTCTCGGGTTTAGCCAGGAGCTTATGTTCACGTAGACGTTGTAAAACTGCCTTTACGTGTTCTTCATGTTTCAGATGGTCCTTGGAGTAAATCAGTAAGTCGTCCAGATATACGATGACGAAGAGGAACAGCATGTCAGAAAACACTCGGTCCATAAAATGTTGGAAGACCGCTGGGGCATTAGCAAGTCCGAAGGGCATAACCAGGTATTCAAAATGGCCAAAAGGTGTTCTAAAGGCTGTTTTCCATTCGTCACCTTCCTTCATACGAATTAGATGGTAGGCACCCCTGAGATCTAATTTTGTGAATACTACTGCACCTCTTACTGCTTCCAGGATATCCGAAATGAGAGGCAATGGGTAGCGGTCCTTGAGAGTACACTGGTTAAGGCCATGGTAATCTAGACATGGAATCAGCTCCTTGGTATCTTTCTTGGGAACAAAAAATAACGAAGCGCCCGCCGGGGACTTGGATGGTCCTATGGTGCCATTTTCCAAGTTAGTATCCAGGTATTCCCGGAAGGCCCTTTTTTCAGGTTCTGATAAAATAAACATTCTTCCGAAAGGGATCACTGCTGAAGGCTCAGTATTGATGGCACAATCCTCAGGTCTGTGAGGAGGAAGAGCTTGAACTATGGCAGTCGAAAAAACATCTGTGTAAGCCTGATAGGCCTGGGAATTTGGATGATGTTAGAGACAGTGACTGGACTCTGTTGGATTTCTTGCAAGTTTTCAGAGGACTTTGGTACGGGATCTAGGAATAAGCAGTGGGACATACAGTGTTCAGAACCAAGAAACAAGGAGCCTGCTGCCCAATTGATGTAAGGGTTATGCTTCTGTAACCAGGGCATGCCTAGAACCATCGGATAGTGGGCAGATTTTATGATGTCAAATTTGATCCTCTCTCGATGGTGATTTACAGAGAGTAGGATCTCTTTGGTTTGAAGGGTTATGGGTCCTGAAGATAGGGGTCTTCTGTTAATTGCCTCTACTGGTTGCATCGTCTCTCGAGTTTCATGTGGAATTTTGTGAGTAGTGACCCAATCATGATCTATGAATATACCCATGGCTGCGCAACCCACTAATGCCAGAATGGGGTAAGATTCTTTCTTGGAAGGCGATAGAAAGGCCTGAAGAATCACAAGCTTGTTTGGTTCAGGAGAGTTCAAGGAAGGAATTGATGTGGAGCAGACATCATTCTCCCGAAACTGTGCCCCATCTAGGATTTGGAGCTGGCATTTCCCGAACGCTGTGGAGGAGAAATAGGGCACTCTCTAACAAGATGTTTATCGGATGCGCAATACATGCAGAGTCCAGTGTGAATACGGCACATCCTTTCTTGTGGGGTAATGGGTCCACGGAATGCCCCCAGTTGCATGGGTCCTGGATCCGAGGTCAGAGAAACTGCAGGTTCTGGGCTAGAAGGATGGTTTGTGACAGCTTTTTGGAATGATCATTTCGACTTCTTTTTCTCTGCCTTTCTTTCCTGGATTTGAAAATCTATTTGCAAGGAAAGGTCCAAGAGGGCCTGGAAGGAATTAGGGTGAGGTACCCTGGCTAGCTCGTCCTTTATTTCTTCGTTCAAGCCTCTGCGAAAGAGAGTGAAGCTAGATTCTGGGGACCAATCAGCTTCCTTCATAAGTTGTTTGAAACGGGTGACATAGGTAAGCATACTCTGGGACCCTTGTCGAAAATCAAGTAGACGTTCCTGAGCGCTATAAACCTGCTCAGGACGATCAAACATGGCCTTTAGGGCTTCCATAAATCCATTGTAATCATCCAGGAGGGCGTCGCCCGAATTAACTAGGGGAGTTGCCCAGGTTAATGCGTTGCCAGTGAGGTGTGATATCATAAACCCCACTTTTGCTCTAGAGATAGAAAAGTAGTAGGGCTTGAAGGTGAAATGCACCAAGCAAGAGTCAAGGAAGGCACGAAGGGTCTTTGGAGAACCATCATATTTGTCCTTCACTCCTCCCAATAAAACACTTTCTTTGGTAGCAGAATCACAAGACAATACCAGATGCTTTAAGGCAGCGTTCTCAGCCTTAAGGTTTTGAACTTCTGTGGTGAGTTCCTGCATGCCTCTCATGAGGTCTTGAACCGCAGCTTCCATCCCTGTATCCGTATCGATTTTTTGGTCCAGGATTTGTATAAGCCTGCGCGCGGGTCTTCGGGTTCCAGCGTGCTTCGTTCAGATTGTCCAGGAAGGAACAATGTCCGCGCAAGGAGGCACGGAACTCGTGGCTCGAGCGCGGGCGAAAATCCAGAAACGTTTTGGGTAAGTTGTGGAATGAAAGGAAAAGGAGGAGGAAAACAAGGAACCGGGAATAGAGATCAGGAAAACAGCCCCGAGCGAACTCCAGCAGCACACGTCCAGCTACGGCGAGCATAGCGTTGAGACGCGCAGAGCCGCGGGGCGTTTGTTTTGTAGAACGTGTAACGCAAAGACTGGTAAGCAGCGTTCCGCATCAAGCGGCCATGTTGGAAGGATTACTGAGTTCAATCCCCTATGTGTCAGGGACCACCAAGTCCAGAAGGGACGCAGACGGCGGTTCATGACAACAGACTGATAAGAGAACTCTGTGTTTTGGCTCATCTATCAGGTTGTAATACTTTATAATTACAGGGTCCTGTTTGTTCCAAAACTTCCTAGTGACCATGCCAACGCAAACCCATTTTTTGTTCTTAGGTGGAAGGAGTACCAATACTTTTTGACCTTTACAAAAGGAACAAGCAATGGGGTTCTGTCATAATTGGCCTTTTAATGTTCTTGGGATTAATTGAGTTGGGAGTGGAACACAGATCTAACTATGGCCTTATGTTCTTTTAGACGTTGGGTGGTCTAGGATAAGGGTAACGTGGCCTCTTCCCGTTCTTCACTTATTTCTCTAAGCATATCGAGAACATCCTGGGGTTTTGCTCATAAAGAAGCTCGAATGGGGAGAATCCCTGAGAGGCTTGTGGGGTCTTTCAAATAGCATATAGGGCCCAGGTTAACATATAATACCAATTTTTTCCATCTGCTTCAACCAGCTTTTAAGCCCAGTTTTCAAGGTTTTATTAAATTGTTCTACCAGCTCATCGGTTTGTGGATAATAAACCGACGTTCTAAGGGTCTTGATCTGCAGAACTTCTTTTACCTCTGTCACAAGCTGGCTTATAAAAGTGGTTCCCTGGTCAGTTAGGATTTCTTTAGGAAAACTCAGACCGAGAAGGAAAACCGCTGTTTTAACATTTGTTGTATAGTATCTCATTGGGAAGTCTTCTGGGTATCTGATGGCCTAATCTACTGTCACTAAAATATATTGGTTCCCTAGTTTGGAAGGTTCCAGAGGGCCAACAATGTTCACTCCTATGCATCTTCTCATTATTATGTTTCTTGTAGAGCGCAACATGCCCGGAGGTCTCAGTGCGCATGAAGAACATTTAAATAACAAAACAAACAAACAAGACAGGCCAGGTGAAAAAGAGGGAGAAATGCAGGCGAAGAGACTCCTATTAATCTTTTGAAATTGAAGCGATGCATTTTAACTACCATTTTACAATTAGAGAGACAGGATATTTTGCTAATGCTTTGAGGAATAGAGTTCCAAAGCAAAGGGGCACACACGTTGAAGCTTGTGCCTCTAAAATGTTTTAATTAGGTCTAGAAATGGCAAGCTTGTTAGTACCAATTGAATTACATTTCTTAGTTCAGGTGCCTTGTGTATGTGTTTAAGGTATAAGGGAGCCTTAGCTGAAATACACTAGTGAGTCAGAGGGAGGACTTTGTGTTTAATGGGGTGACAGACCGGTAGCCAGTGCAAGGATCTTCCGGCTTCGGTTATATGATCTCTACTGTTTTTTCCAAGAATGGCTCTAACGGCCTCATTCTGAGCAACCTGGAGGGACCTGATGTTGCCTTTGGATGCACCGATCAGCAAGCTATTGAAATAGTCCATGCAGATATTCACTAGAACAGAAGCAACTGATGCAAGGTTAGGAGTAGTGAGATATGGTTTGATTTGACTCAACAGTTTACTTACGTGGGCGCATGAGGTTTTCACCTGAAGTATATGTGTTTCTGCATGTTGATCCCAGAATACAAAAGAACCCCAACTGTCTTAACTTGAGAGCAAATTTGTATGGTGCAGTTGGTGATTCTTAGGTGGCTATATCTTGTGTCCATCCTTTTTAACCTAATGGCTGAGCCAACAAGCATAAGCTTGTTTTTTTCATTATTTAAAGCAAGGGAGTTGATGGCTATTCAATTTTGGATGAGGTCATAGACTCTGTTCACCTTGGAAGTGTTAAGATCATAGTTGACAGAGAGCTCAAACAAGCTGAGTATCATCAGCATAGTTAGTCTGTGTATTTCACATCTATAGCGCCATGCATGTCAAACACAGGACGTGGATAGATGTTAAAAAGAGTAGGCGAGAGACATGGCCTTGTGGAATGCCACATGCTCATGCTCATGTCTCCGGCTGCGATTGAAACCCCCAACTGGCAACTCTAGCTGATCATTGACTGAGAAAAGATGACATACATGCTATGGTCTGCTTGGAGCAATTAGTGAGACTGCCCAACCTCTCCAAGAGCAAGGAGTGATCCACCAGATCGAAAGTCACTGAAAGATCAAGTAACATAGATAGGGCGTTTTTGCCCTTTTCAGAGGTTTCAACCAGGTTGTCTCTAAGATTTAACGTTGCAGGCTCCGTACCATGCATGGCACAAAAGCCAGACTGATGTGTTCCCAATAAATTGTTATCGTTAATTAATGTGCTTTTGTATTTTAAGATACCTAACACTAGATACATAGACCTGTCAAGGACTTTTAAAAAAAGGGAACGGTCGTAATAGGACGGTAATTCCCTATAACCTCAGGGTCAAGTGTTATCTTCTTAACAGGAGTGATCCCGACCGCCTTGTGGCATTGAGGAATCAAAGCGTGTAAACAGGAAGAATTAATAATGTTCAAGACTAAAGCAGCGAGGCACTGAATACAGTCCTTGAATTTGATGTCCTGGCAGTTCTCGTTTGTACAGACGGTATGTTTCAACCCAGATAGGACGTCAAGGTGAACATCATTAGTAACGGGTGGAGTGAAAAGATAGGAACAGAGACAGGCACCTTGAGGGAGTCAAGGGTAGGCACGTCATGAACAGCAGAGGTAGATGCTTTGTGGTTGGCAAGATCTTGACACTGAATATTAATAATATCCTGGTGGGATTTGATCTCGGTAGAGAAGCCATCTTGGATTCTCTTACATCAAGTATCACTAAATTGCATTGCAGCATACTGAGTTGTTTTCCCTCCAATTCTTTAAGAATTAGAAAAAGTTATTTCTCGTCAGATTTTGCCTCAAATATTCTGGAATTAAAACTATCCTTTTTAGCAGACAAGATGGGCCGTTTATAATCCAAGGCATCAGATAAATATTTGGCATGGGTGGAGGGGCAGGGACTTTTCCTCCTGCATCCTCTTGTTTTTTCTACAATTTATGATACTTAATGAGAACCAGGACTTGTACCAGGCTTCAGTTTTGAGTGTTTTAACTAGGGGTGTAGAAATTCGGCTTCGGGTCACTATTTGGCCAAACTTCGGTTGAAAAACAGCTATTCAGTTTCGGCAGTCGTTTCTGCCATAGTGACTCAAAGCCGAAGTGCACTTTCTATGATTAGCTGCCTTCTCCCTGTTTGGGAGATGACAGCCAATCATAGAAAGTATGGCAGTGTCTAGGCTGCAGGAGCAAAATTAGCTGTTTGCTTATTGGCTACCACAGCCTGACTACAAAGGAAGCAGCCTCTGCACGTTTAAATAGGAAGTGAGAGAAGGGAACAGTTCTTTCCTTCCCTTGCTTTCTATGCCAATAGACCAGCAGAACGCAGCACTGCCAGAAAGTACTCTGCCAAGGTAAGTCCCCCCGTTCAACACACGGTGAGGCCGCTGGGGTGTCCTGACCCCGTGACCTCAATGAAATGGGCAGCAATATTTGCATCGGGCCACCGGTGCAAAGCCTGTGGCCCGATCTTCATTTTAGAATTAGGGAACCGCACCACTCTCTGGGTGCAGCCCCCCAGACTCACAAGGCCACCGGGGCACTTTGTCCCACCTGGTGCCTCGAAATTCCTAAAGTCCTCCACCCCCTGCTTCAACACACAGTGTGGCCACTGGGGTGTCCCGAAAGGGCCAACAAAATAAAGAATTTAACAACATTTAGGTTTGACCCATGGTCATTTGATTCAAATAAGTCCGTAATGAAAGCTTTTTCTGTGGCGCAACTAGTGTGTAGGAAAAACCCTCCCTCTTTCACATTAAGAACAAGTTCTATAAGGTCCCTGTACATGCCCCCACTGAACTGACACGAACTGAAGGTTGGCCATTTCCTCTAAGTTACAGGCTATTTTAGATCTCAAATGTCAAATGCCCCGGGGCCGTATGGCTTAGCAAATTCCATTCTAAAAAAGGACCTGAACAATTGGGCTCAGGTGCTCCTGACTCTTTTTGCACGATTTTGTTGATCTTATTTTGTCCCTCCAACGTGGAGGAAGTCAGTGCTTATTCCGGTACATAAGAAGGGAGACTGGAATAATGTGGCCAAATACCATCTTCTCTCAACGCTGTTTCATGGAACTTGCCCTCGGAGAACTAGAGACTTGGGTGGTGTCAAACAAAGTCTTCAGCTATGCGCAAACTTGTTTCAGACCACGTTCCGGGACATCACATAATATCAGAGTCCTGGACAAGTTAGTCAATACTACGCTGAGTAATCAGGAGGCCAATTTGTATGTAGTTTTGTTATATAATCTCTTTATTGCTGACCTTCTCCCTCGTATGGCCACCAAATCTAACTGTCCACCCAAGCTAGGAGATTGACCTATAGTATGTATGCGGTATGCAGAGTGTTAGGGAGAATTGTCTGTTTAGGCTGAATTTCCTAACCTAGTGAGTCCCCCAGCAGCTTTGCTGGATTTTTTGGGGTTTATTTTTTTCTCCTGCCAAGAGTGAGACTCTTTTACCCTCACTCTTGGGCATGATTTGAGTGTGTTTCTTTGAATCTAGATGTGTTTAATGGGCTATGGGGTCTTTTACTCCATAGGGCTTCATGTGTTTTTGTGATGTGTGTTACACAGCACCCTCAGTGCAGTGACACAGGGGTGTCATAGTGACCCCCCAGTATAGACTCCATACCCTGGGACTGACTACTGTCTCCCAGGGCATGTAAAGTCACCATTGGCTTTACTAGTCTTAAATTCTGAACAGAACCAGTACAAGCCATCATATTGTGGACGTACTGGCTGGGGCAATTCGATTGCCCCATGGTCTGTTAGTTGAGGGGGCACGTCTCCGTCCCCCCTGATCGAGTTTTGGCTGGTGGCAGTGGATACTACTTTTTATATTCAACCGCAAATATTTTCCTATGGGATTTCCCATTGTTTTAGGCTACCATCTTTATTTAATTATTTACTGTAGCCTCGAACATACCGCCGGTTTATTTAATTAATATTAATTCTCCGGTTGGTATTTTTTGCCAAAACTTGATTCTAAAATGGCGTTTGTGTTCTCTTCTGTGACTCCAACCCAAGTTGAGCCCTTTGTTCCACTTTTTGGCGGGCTTCTCCACAGAAGCCCTCCAAAGTGGTGCCACTCTGTCTGGGGTACTTAGGAGGGGTGGAGGGGAATTTAGGCACCCTGGACTGAGTTGCCTAGGCAACTCAAGTCACACTCCATCCTGATTGGCCCAAGTGGTGAGCCGGCCGGCTCACCACTTAGCATGTTTGAGTGACAGCTAGGCTGAGTGAATGGGGGTTTGCTGCATAAAAGCAGGGCTTTGGGGACTGGAACTTCAGAAGTCACCACAGGACCTAAGAATCCGACGAGGGAGAAGCTGAGCCGACCTGCCACGACACCACCACCGGTGGAGCCCTGCTGGACTGCCTCACCACTTTTCCCAACGACAGAGAAGATCTCCCGCCGGAGAGTCTTCTTCCTTTGACTGGTGGGGATAACCAGTTTCACGGTCTTTTCGCCTTCCCGACGTACCTCGTGGCCGCCTTGCCTGTGCCAAGCACCCCGGCAACCGGGATACCACATTTTACCACGACCGCGAAACAAAGGTACCACCTTTAACCGGAATACTCCACGGCTGGTTTCTTCCCTGGTAGTGCAACGACCTTCATCTTTCCTCCAAGTCGAGATCTTCTCTTCCCCTGGATGACGACGCAACTTGCACCCACTACCAGGAACAACTGCCACCGCTGGAGGATCTTTCCCACTTAAGGTACCGTGTCCCGCCTGGCTTCCTTTGCTACCGACTGTATGGGGTAGATTTAGCCCCCGCCTTTCGAACCTGGGTTAGCCTGGGACACCCTGGCTAAACTTTCCTAAGCCTCTATAAACTCTTTTTTGAACCCTCTGCAAGACTTTCTAAGCCTAGTGTAACTGTGTGATCTTGGGCGCATTTGTGCTCTGCTCTCTCTAAGAGGGGGCCCAGCCTTTGGACTTTGGCTCACCAGTGACTTTTTGCTCTTCTGCCTTGCTAATAGTGTTCCTGAATCTTAGAGTGGTATACCTTTTCATATTCTGTCTTTTTTTCCCTCCCTTTCTCACAAACCTATTGGAGTGCAATCTAGTTAAGTGCTCACCTCTGTATGAAAATAAGTGGTGTTTTACTGTGACTTATCTGATAAGGAAAAAGGGGTGTATCTATTACAATAGTAACTGTGTTTAGAAAATTTTACAATAAGAGTGCTGGAGTGTTTCAAACTGTGTGTTTTTAAATAAATAATTATATACTTTGATACCAACGCTCTGGTCAGTGTTTGCTTGTATTCTTATGTCTGAGTGCCTATTGTGTATACTTTGCATATTGCCTAACTCTTCTTGAGGGAAGTCTGACTGCTCAGCCACAGCTACTAGGTAAATCTGGGTGGTACAGACTGCTACCAAGTGGGTTTACTGCCAACACCTGTAGTCTTAAATCTTTTACAGTGGTCCCTAGGGAAATGCACAGGTTTCTGCCTAAAACAGACGACTTAATACTGTTCGATCGAACAATATTGGGTATAAAGAACGTGTTAGAGGAGTTGTCTCTCTACGCATTGCAGTTGGGCTTAACAAATTTATTTGAGGAAGACAAAGATAGAGGCGATTGCCAGAAAGGGACCCCGTCACACTGGGATTGACACGAGTCTGGGCATGATCAATCTTACTCAGTCTTATCCCCATTTAGGCCTGGAATTCGATGCCCAGCCTAATTACAGCTTGATAATCACCCAAAAAAAGAGGCGAGCTAAACTCCTCACGCTCCAGGCCTGTAAATTTGCCAAGAGAACCATGGGCTATAGTATGGGTGGGATTGTAAAACTTTACCAGAAATGTTTTGTCCCGGCCATCCCTTATGGCCTTGAGGCATTGGCAATGCAGGACCTGAATTGGCTAAATATCTTAGAGGGCCAGTATTGGCGTGCAGTACTGGGCATGAGACCTTCTTGCCCTATGCAATACCTACGGTTAGAACTTGGTCTAACCTCCTTGAGGGGAATGGCATTGCGCGCCTGATAAGAATTTTATTTGAAAGCATGTGCATCACCGGTCTGCAAATTACTTACCCTAGTGGGCAGTAATTTTGACTCTGAAAAGGTATCCCGTGGTCATAACTATAAACAACTAAATGAATCTCTATTCTTGGGAAGTGATTGGTCCTATTCCAAGAAGAGAAACATGCCATATGCCAATCTGAAAAAATCGTTTGTAAACAAAATAAATAGATGGGATTGGTGTGAGAATTACACCCAATTGGCTACTCTGAAAAGGTATGAGGCAGTAACTCATATAATCAACAGATATAGGAAGATACAACCCTATTTGGTACACTGCCCGGACCCCGAGGTTCGACAATTTATGCTAAGGCTGCGTACTAACCAATTACAGGCCCTTGCTGTTGTGGACCCACGTTTGGGGGTTGTGTCAGAAGATAGGATCTGCTGCATCTGTAAGACAATGGGCCACATGGAGACAACCAGACATGTCCTAAAACAGTGCCCCAGATTGGGACCGCTGTATATGTGCATGCTGGGTAGGTTGGTGCACAGTTATGCATCCATCAGCGGGGAGACCTTCTGGGATTACTGTCTTATCTCAGACACTATTGCAACCCAGCTGGCACTATTTAGGGTATGATCCCATGGCAGGAATCTATTGCCGGATTAGACACCCACTTGAGATCCAGTTTGCATCCCGTTTGGGGGTGGTCTACTCAGCATTTTGAGCTTGGCATTAATGCCCAGGATGTTCTTCTCTGCACCATAAATATATAGCCTGGGGGGGAGGGGCAGGTTATGACGTGTCCCCATAAATATGTACTACGCTATGAAAGGAATGACATATGTGACCTTTTCTCTCCAAGTCTAAATTACATGTTGGTGCCTGCAACATGGTGGATTGCTTGGGGTATTTTTTAGCATATGTGTTACTCACTGTGAATCCTACACAGGATACATGTAAAGGATTTTAGATGGAATAAGTGTTCTGTTAGTTATTGTGCCGACATGTATTGTATTTTTATTAAGTATGATGTTTACTTTCTCATTTAGCTATTGTACTTAATTCTATTCTATTAATTCATTAATTTATGTAATCGTGTATTGAATTGATTTGATTGTGTAAAATCCAGATTTTGGACTAATTCACAATAAAATTATTATTATAATATTGCAGCAGCCAGAGGGCGTTAGGCCTTTCGTGCCAAAAGGAAGTGATTTGCAAGGTGGGCTGGGGCTGTGACATAGGACAGCATTGGCCTCTGGTCAGTGCTGGGGGCTTGCTGTGCTGGGGGATTGGGTCTGGAATAGTAGTATATGGGCAGGTGCTGATGAACCCTCTGTGTGAAGTATTTGTTGGTAAGCATTGGTGTACCCTGCTCTGAGCCGCTCACACATACATAATCCTTTACTTGTAGTCATACAACTGCCCTGAAAAGACGCAGCACCAACCAAGGAAGCTCATCTCCGAGACCGGCTTACCATTCCACCTTGATGCAAATCACTGCCTAGTGCCTACAAATCTGGTGAGTACTAAGGGGTGGTACTATTCAGGGGAAGCTTGAGGTGGTAGGTCACCACTTGGCACGTATGCCTGATAAAGACTACTATATTATGTCTTTTTAATAAACTTACAGAGATATGTGTCCAATTAATAGGCACGACTACCCATGCAAAAGAATGCCTCCTTAGTTTATTAATTGAAATGTTGTTCATTATGCCCAAGAACCTGTTTAGCTAGAAAAACAACTAGTTGGCTCTATATTCGTCTCCGACCGAATAGCTAGACCTACTATTCGGTATTCAGCCGAACAGTAAATTAACAATTCGGTACACCCCTAATTTTAACTACCACTGGGGCAAGTTTATCAATAGTCATAGCATGAATATGCATACAATTGCGAGTAAGAGTGCATGTGTCATTGGTTTGGATAAGATTGGTTAACATTGGGGTAACAACTTCAAAAGCCTCAGGAGTAACTCTACGTACATTTCTAGATCTCATTTTTTGTCTTTGATTACTGTTAACCTTTTGGTAGGGAACAGGTGGTAGTAATTCAAAAGTTATGGGATGGTGATTAGACCAAGGACATAACGAGATTTTGGGAGTGGAAGTTTCCAAATGGTGAATCAGTATCCAGTGAAGTATATGGCCTGCATCGTGAGTGGGCTCAGTAATAATTTGATTAAAACCAATGGGCTGGAGAAAGGAGTGCATAGAGGCTGCAATATGGTCCCTACGGTTGTTGTCCCAAAGGTTGAAGTCACCCAAGACAATAACAGGTGAGGAGGGCTTACCAAGATTGATTGTGTATAGGCATGGTATAAATACTCAATCAAGGTCTACAATCAAAGTGAGGAGCTGTTCTTCAAAAGTAGGTGTGGCAGATGGTGGGCGATAGTAAAAATATGAATGGAAGTATTACAGTCAATCTGGAGCTTTATAGACCAGTATTCACAGTAATCCAGGATGTTAGCGGTGAGGGAGTGTATATTGAAGATACATTTTAAAACAATAACGCAGCGATAAAGCTACAAAATTCAAAAACTGCTTCGATTATTCAACTCTAAAGAAACCTACTGCTGACCCTTTGTTTGTCTCTAATGTTCGACCTATTTCTTTATTGCCTTATCTCTCTAGACTACTTGAACGGCTGGTGTATTCGCAAGTCTCTACTTTTGTATCTAATTCCTCTATTCATCCCTGTCATTCTACTGAAACTGCTCTTCTTTCAGTTCTGAATTCTTTACTCACTGAAAGTTATTCTAAATATTCATCTCTTCTTATTTTGTTAGATCTTTCGGCTGCATTTGATACTGTTGATCACTCTTCTACTGGCCTCTCTCTCAACCTTTGGCTTTACTGGTCCTGTTCTCTCCTGGTTCCGGTCATACCCGTCCCAAAGAACCTTTTCTGTTTCTCAGGCCGGAATATCATCTGACACTTTCTCGCTTGCCCATGGTGTTCCTCAACGGTCTGTTCTGAGTCCTTTCTTGTTTTCCTTTTATACTGACCGCGGTTATTTCTTCATTTGGTCTATCACTCCATTTTAATACTGACGATGCTCAGCTTTTCCTGTCTTTGTATTCTTCCTCTTCTGATGTTCACCACAGATTTTACGCTCGTCTATTAGCTATTAAATCTTGGATGTCGACTCATTATCTTACAGTTAATGTTGCCAAAACTGAGGTTCTTTTCTTTCCTGCTGACATTGTTCTTCTCCTATACCTCCCCCTTTTGTTTCCCCCATCTCAGCTTTCTATTTCTTCCACTGCTCGGAACTTGGGGTTCTATTTTGATTATGCTTTAACCACCCTATTTCTCCGTCACCGGATGCCTGTCGCTTTTATTTTTACAATATTCAGAAAGCTTGTCCCTTTCTGACTTTTGAAGTCACTAAAATGTTGATATCTTCTTTAATTTTTTGATGACTTTTCTATTGTTCTACTGCTCTCTTTGGACTTCCGCTTACCTAACTTGCTCCCAAGAAATCTGTTTCTAATGCTTCTATCCGTCTTCTTTGTCTTCTCTCTTCTCGTGACTCTATTTCTTCTTCCCTTTCAACTCTTGGCTGGCTATCTTTCCAATCTCAACTTAAATGTTACTATGGGGGTCATTATGACCTGGGCGCAAAGTGATACCGGGCACCGGTAATGACACCGGTGCCGGTAATCCCTTTGCGCCCTATTCCGAGGTCCCTTTGCAGGTCCCTCCCTTAATGCCTGGTTTTACCAGGCGTTAAGGACGGGATCCGCAAAGGGATACCAGGGTCAATAACGGTACCGCAATTTACGGTACCATTATTGACGCCTTCCCCCTTCCCATTGATCCCTATGGGGGCTCAAATGGGAATGGGGAATGGCTTTTCAAATGGGGACTTACCGGTCCCGCCAAGGTCGGACTGGACCGGTAAATCCTCATACCACCTAGTCGGGGGCAGTACCGGTATTGGTGCTAGTCATGGCGCTAATAGTGCCATGACTAGCACCAACCTCGGAATGAGGGCTTATGTCTTGTTTTCAAGTCTCTTTATGGTTTTGCACCAGACGACCTCATCTTTAGTCTCATTCTACACTCCCCACAATCTCTCAGTTGCTCTTCTCAATATCTTCTTGTAGCTCCACTCCTTGTGCTCAATCGCGCTTTCAGTCCTTAACCCTCTTGGCTTCCCTACACTGGAATACTCCTCCTTATTATCTTCGCTCTATTTCTGTTTTTTTCTTTATTTCGCAAGTCATTGAAGTCCCATTTTCTTCACCCTGGCTGATATGACAGATTGCTTTTATTGTTATTGAGATTCATTTCTATTGTACTGCTTTGATTCTCTGTACATGCCTTGGCTTAAGGCGCTATATAAAACCCAAATAAATACAAATACAAAATTAGTGGGAGGAATAGACGTTTGCACATTAGTATAATGTGATATGCCCGGCTCTATCGTGGCATTGGGAGGATTCAGGAGCTTAATGTTACGGTCATGGGCTTTCAGTGATGAATGCAGATTAGGCTACATTGTAAGTTTATTTCTGGCATTAGTGAAGTCATCTAGAGGATGCATACTAGACTAATACGCAATAAGTTACACAAGAAGGGCAAACAGAACTTACAAGTTGGTAAGGCAAGGCTCTGCCCTTCTGGACGCGACACGGGTCACCACAGACCGGCTAGTTGTCACTTGCCGTCCAGCAAATTTAAGGCACACCGACTACAATACTCTTGGGTGTTGTAGTTCAGAAAGTGCTAGAGTAACGTAGGAGGCAGCAATTGCTTGAAACAGAGAACATGCAGTAAAATATGTACTTTAAAACAATAACGCAGCGATAAAGCTACAAAATTCAAAAATTGCATAAAGTTCCAGGTTGAAAGGATTTCAAAGCACAATGTTGAAAAAATTAAAACGAATGATCTAAAAGTGCAAATTAGCCGGTTTCAGGCGAAAATAGAGCAATTGAAAAAGGGACACAAAAGTGAACCCGGTAGAGGGATTTTCATTGTGAACTGTTTAAAAAGACCTTAAGATTTGTGAGTGCCGAAAGAGAAATTGTTTTGTGAAATGCCGTAGTGAACCCAACGGAGGGAGGCAAGCAATCGAGAAGGGTCTAAGCCCAGAAGAGGGGGACCCAAGTGTGAAGAATAAATATCACCTCAAGTGTAACCTGAAAGGAACTTTGTTTGGTTTTTTTTTGGAGCATATCAGGTCCTTGACTTTTTCAGAAAGGACACTTAACCACCAAAGGTCCCGATAGCTGGAGCTGGAACTGTTGTCTAATGCTGAGAAAGCTCTCGCCTTTTTTTTGGCTTTCCGAATTTCTGACCGGTAGGCCCTTGTCAGTCTTGTAAGAGAGGATTAGTTGTGAGGAGTGAGATTAGTTCTCCAAGTTCGCTCCAAACAGTGCTTGAGAGTTTTGATAGATTTGAGGTCTGTTGTGAACCATTTGTGGGTGGGGCCGGGTCTCTGAGAGGTATATTTTGTTGGAGTGAAGGGGATGAGGGCGTTGGAGAGCCAGTGATCGAAGAGTGAGAGTGGTTTCAACCCAGCACTCCACCTAAGTCAATGCCTAGCGTGAGATGCCCAGCTGGAACCCTTAATTATATATTTTTATGTCTAAAGTTCTTTTATTTCTGAATGATGTACCCTTATATCATGCCCCTCTCTTTGAATCCCCCCGGCCTCAATGAACCAAGAAGTAGGTTGTTTTGCAAAGTTAAAAGATTTATTTTATGGATTTGAACAACATATATATCACACTTTTATGAATTTGAACAGTATCCAGATATCGCACTATTAATATTTATGCAATGATCAGCATGGGGTTATATTACAGTCAACAATCTCTTTAATTAATAGGAGTATGAATGAGAAGAATAATGTAGCATAGAATAAAACTTTGTGTGGGTTCAATGAAATGCAATGATATGAGACTAATGCAGCACAGAAATAATACTTGATATGAATTCAATCAAATGCAATGTAATCACTCTTTCCCCCTGATACTACTCAATCCCGCCTAATATGCAATATAGAGATGGAAGGAGAGAAAACAGGTTTCAGGAATATACACACTCAACAAATGCAGTTTCCAGCCCAATTCCCCCAGCAAGCTTAGAGAGAAACGGGAATGATTTTAAAACAGGTCAGATACTTTTGAATGTGGCTTGTAATGAATGGGAAAAACACTGAAATTACTTTAATTCGCTAAATTGGATTCAAAACTAGTGGAAGCCGCTTTGGATAGGTTTAGGTGAACACTAGCAATGATGATTGAATGGCTAGCAGATAGGAAACTGAATTCAGAGGTTGAATGCAAAGAAATAGTTATTTCATATGTGATGAAATTGAGCCAAATGCAGAATCGCGGCAAACTTTTCTGCGCACGTTAAACGCGATTACAGAAAAACTATAAGGAGTGCGGTTTTTGATTCGTTTGACAGCTGAGGATGTTAGCTTCAATCTGACACTTGAATTTCATTTCTAGCATGTAGGGTTCAAAAGTTATGAAGGTCTTAGTAAAGGCCGATTTTTCTCAAAAAGAGTCAAGATTTCAAATGAAAGATGCGCTTTTGAAGATTACAAACAAGATTGGCTTTACACTAAGGGGCTATGAAGCTGCGAGATACCAACGGAACAGCCACCAGTCCAGAGGTGCCACTGTCTGATCTTCGCCCGCTGCAACACTTGCCTTTCTTCAGCAAATATATATTAGCGCAAAGATGATTATCACTACAATTATCACAGGACTATATGGATGAGAGAAAGATTCAGGACAGACAAGAGGTTCTAAAATGTAGTTCTGGATATGTTGAATGGTTTGGATGGGATTACTCAAGGATAAGAGATTGTCTATGGGCAGTTCTATGCTAAATACTCACAACTACGGTTTTGGAATAGGCCCGTCAGGATCTGGTCAAAGGGTTTTGGACTGGAATCTGCTAGCCACTGGACAGGATTCAGGCGCTTGGTTCTGCACTCAGCAAGGCACTCTGGTCTCTACACGGCCTCTTGGACTGATCTGACGGGTTGGTTCTGGGTTACAGCTCTGCTCTACTGGTTTGGATCTCTGGGTTCTGGAAAGAGTTCTTGGCAAGAACCAGAAATAGCACAGCCCGTCTGTTGAATTTGTTGTGCCCCTTGGAAGTTTGGGGTTAAAATCAGGTTCCAAGATTTTAAAGGCCAGCTGAGAAAGGTTCAGCTTTGGATTTGGGCCTTCTGCTTTCAGAGTTCTGGAGTCTTGATCTGGGTTCTTTCTGCAAAGCGCTTCACCAGTAAATCAGTTGATGGGTGAATGTGTGTCTCTCTAGGTCCTCAACAGTCCCTATGTATATATTTCCCAAGGGGGTGGATAGGCTGATTATACTATGCCCACCCTCTAGGAAACTGATTGCTCAAAATATTCCCTCTCTCCTGATTTGAGAAGGAAACAGAGTGTCATGATGTGTCATGATGATGCTGTGTTTATGATCCAAGGAAAACATATCCCCTTTGTTTTTACACAGAAAATCTATTTTTCATCTAAAGCATATTTACAATATCATCAACTTGCTAATAATACATATTTACATCCCAAATTATATAACGCATGTATCTGTCCAAGTCCCATCTTCTTAAGAGTTTTGGTGCACAATTGACAGTTTTTCGCACTTTTGGTTGGTTACCCAGTGTCAGATC
The DNA here is from genome assembly GCF_040938575.1 of Ambystoma mexicanum. NCBI lineage: Eukaryota > Metazoa > Chordata > Amphibia > Caudata > Ambystomatidae > Ambystoma > Ambystoma mexicanum. The sequence continues at coordinate 543,577,684 of NC_090923.1, read as the reverse complement.
TGTACAATTCTTTCCACATATATGCGCCTAACATCTGGGCATACTCCTGTAAATTTTCATATTCCTAACTTTATCACAATTGCTACAATATCAACATTTTCGTGGTTCAGTCTCTGAACATCGCACAAATTCCAGAGTAGTTTCTACTTTTGAGCAACATTTTCATTTTAACAACCTATACATTTCAGATTTTTACCAGGTTGGCACAGTTTTCTATAAGTCTTTTTATCAAAAATATATGTTCTACTGCTCCAGATACACATTTCAGTCTAGCCCCGCCCCCAAGGTTTTGGCTGGGCCGGAGCAACCTGGGCCTCTTCCTGCTAACAGCTGGTTTCTGTTGATGCCCAAATTTGCATTTCCTTTCAGTCAAGGGAGTCTTTTGTCTCTTGTCAGAGCAACAGGCCAAAGTCCCCCTCACACCTCCATTAACACCTCCCTGCCAGTTCCTCAGCAGAGAGCAGGGGGAAAGATTCCTTTGTTTGGGAGAAGTTGTGGAATGTCTTTGAAGTCCAGTGTGGCTGGCTTTAGCTCATTTTTGAAACAATGTTTAAAATAGTCTTTTTCTAAAATACAAATTACATTTTTACAAATATAGCCACAAATCTCTTAATTCCAGCCTTTCCAAAAAATAGAGATTGAGTTGTACAACCTATATTGATTTTGATAGGAAGTCTCTTCTTTTCCATACTTTGATTTTAATGTACAAGTTTAAATGACAGGTTAAGTAAATGCCAGCTTCCGACACAGGCGAGCAGCGGTACTGCGCCCATTTCTGACATTTTTCCAAGCAAGCACCTTTGAATGTGGATTTTCTTCTGATAAAATGTGCTTCTGCTGACATTTGTGCTTAAGTGGATTCTTTAAATAGAGTGATGTTTAACACCCAACAAGGATGTTGGATCTTTTGTGCTGTTTGAGAATCATTATTTTGCAAATTTAACCGCCAAGGAAAACAGATTTTTAAAGCAGTTCTGGGTTTCCCTTGCAATGCAGCACTGCTCTTTCAAGTAGTTTCATTTTACTCTGTGGGCAGCCCAATGCCAGGTTTTGGCAGTGGTCTCCTGTTTTACCACTGACATAGGCAAAATGAATTGGCAGCCTATTTTTCAAGTTTCCTGCACCCTTCTCAGCGATTTCTAGCGCACATAAGGCTTTTTGGCAGCCATTCTGTTGTTTTGATGCAAGCATCGCGCAGTGAGGTTGCAGGGCATAGATTACTGGGTTAGAGCACCCCACAAGAGTTCACCAAGGGTAGGACCTTTCTGGAGTGAGAGTGCTGTGAGTGAGTGGAGGAGGGAATTGGCTAGATCTGGGTTAATGGCGACTTTATTCCAGAGGGGTGTGTGAGGGAGTGGTTGGAGAGGGCAGGCTGGTGAGCTGAGAGAGGAGGGAGGAGAGGGCAGGACAGAGAAGAAGACTGCAAAGTGATCTGTCCAGATTTGGGGGGCGTGGATATAAAGTTTGTGGCGCTGAATACTGTATCAAGGGTGGGTGGGGAGGGATATGAGTTGTGTCAAGTTGAGGGCTTCTAGGATATCATGAGAGCGCAGCCCATGGGGTTTGAGAGAGTGTCAAACCAGATGTTGAAGTCTCCAAGTATGGCGAGAGAAGGATGCTGATTTACGGTGGTCAATAGTGCATCACTCAGTGAGTCGGTGAAATTCCTGTTGTAGCCGGGGGGTCTGTATACGAGTAGAACGCTGTTGGACATAGCAGGGGAGAGTTGGAATTTTAAAAGCAATGATTCACAATCAGTGCCTTAAGAAGGACTGGGATTTGGTGTTTGTGTAGGATGGTCAGCCCGCCTCCTCTTCTGGGTCTGGTCTGAACACTCAGGGTTTACCCAGGGGGGGAAGGCCTTGTGTGCAATAGGTTTGTAATTGTCTGCAAACCAGGTCTCTGTGAAGAGGAGGATGTCTGGTTTTTTCGTCTGAGATAAAGTCAAAGATTTTACATTTGTTTTTGGTGAAGGACCTGGGGTTGATAAGTATGGAAGAGACCAGGTTTGTATTCCGGGGCTGGGGGAGGGAGTGTATTATGGGTCAAAGTAGGGGTTGATGTGTGTGTTGCTGTAGAAGAATGGTGAGTGGGAGGGCCTGACCGAGCTTTGCATGCAGGGTGTGTTATTGCAGGACAGGGGGGTGCGAAGAGTAGGGGGTTGGCAGAGGAATGGATGGGGTGGTCAGATGAGTGCATGGGAGCAGTAGGTGGGCATGTTGGATTTGTGGGTTTTTGGTATAGAGCCAGGATAGGGTTGGGCGGGGAGAATTGGGTAGAGTAGAGAGGGCTAGGATTGGGATCTAGGATGGAGCAGGGAAGAAGACAGGGGGTCCCGATGGTGGCTGAGACTATAGCCCTTTTATGGAGTTTTCCCAGTCAGAGGGGTGTCGGTTAGAGTGGGGGTGGCTGGTGAGATTGGTGTGCTGGCCAGGGCGGCACTTAGCGATGGGAAGTGTGAGTTGATAGGGTGAGGGAAATGTGGGAAGAGGTAGATGTTGGAAAATGGTTGGGGGGTGTGTGTGGGGAGTGCTTGGGAGGGAGGGGCTGCAGAGGAGAGATGGGAGGGGGGCTGGAGGGGTCGATGTTTTCATTTCTAGCTCGCCAGCGTGCAGCCCTGATGGGAGAAGGATCGAGATCTGCATCTGGGTATTGGGGTGGTTGATCTTTGAGGGGTAGAGGAGCATTTAACTGGGTGTGGTGAAGAAGGTAGAAGGGGGTGCAAGTATGGTTGGGGGAAGAGGGGCGGGTTAGTCGTGAAAGAGGGGAGAGGTTGGATGGGTAAGGAGTGCCAGCGTGCCGATCTGATCTGGGCGGTGTGAGGCATGTTGTGTAGAGTTGGGAAAGATGCACCCAGATTAAAAACTCACGGTAGTGGGAAAATGCACCTAGATTTCAAACACACAGTAGTGGGAAGATGCACCTAGATTTAAAACTCACAGTAGTGGGAAATATGTATCTGGATTCCGATCACACAGCAGTTGTGAAAACTGTACTCAGATTCAGTACACCCAGCAGTGGGTGAATGCACCCAGGTTCAAGACACACAGCAGTGGGAAATATTTACCTAGATTCAAAACATACAGCAGTGGGGAAATGCACCTATGTTTAGGGCTCACAGTAGTGGGAAACATGTACCTAGATTTAAATACACAGCAGTGGGAAGAGGCACCTAGATTTAAAATTCATAGTAGTAGGATAATGCACCTAGATTTAAACTAACTTAGATTCAACAATGTAATGAAAAATATTCTGCTTTGAAGGAGTAATGAAGGAACAAGTTACTTACCTGCAACTGTTGTTCTACTGCATGGGTCTGGCATGGATTCACATGCTCATGAATATTCCCCGTCGTCACGCTGGGAATCCTCGGTAAAGAAAAAATCTGTTTCAGTTTTGTTTCTGAACTGTCTTTCTACTAGTAATCAATCACTGGTCTCTGAGACATACTGCCCCCAGCCAATGACTGCCCTCTACGTAAACCCTTCCTCTGGCAGCCATCTTCAGATTTGGTAGCACGTAAAGTGGCAGTAGTACCAAGAGAAGAGCCGCAGAGGGGTAGGAGAGAGGGTTCGCATGTGACTCCATGCCAGACACATGCTGGAGAACAACAGTTACAGGTAAGTAACTTGTTCCTTCTCCAGCAAGGGGTCTGGCATGGATTCACATGCTCATGAATATAAGAATACACAGCAGTACACACATGCACAACCACGGGAGGTGGCAAGGCTCAACATTAGGCATTTCATCAACTCAACATTAAGCATCTCTTACCTCCTCACCAGGCCCACCTTCAAGCGAACAGGTTGCACAGCACTGCCTGGCCGACCCTGGACTCCTCCCTGGAATCCCGGTCGACGCAGTAGAATCTCGTGAAGGTGTGCACCGACCTGCATGTAGCAGCCCTGCAGATGTCCAGCAGGGACACACCAGACAAGAACGCCGTGGTAGCAGCGATTGCTCTGGTCGAATGGGCTCTCGGACGGCCAGGCAACGGTTGGTTTGCCAACCGGTGACAGTGCATGGTGCAGCCAGAGAGCCATCTGGAAATGGAAGCCTTCGAGGGAGCTTTCCCTTGGTTCACAGGTCCAAAGTTCACAAACAGTTGTGATGTCTTCCAAAGGTGCTTTGTGTGGTCCGCGTAGAACTTCAGCGCTCTCGCTACATCCAGCGAGTGCAAAGTCCTCTCAGCCGGCGACGAAGGCGACGGGAAAAAAACAGGTAACACCAAGGGCTCATTAAGATGGAAGTCCGACGGCACCTTGGGCGTGAAGGAGGGGTGCGTCCTCAGTACCCCCCTCATCTCGTGAAAAGTCAGGTATGGAGGTTTACAGGAAAGGGCCTGGATCTCTCCCACTTGTCGTGCGCAGGTGATGCCCACAAGAAACGGTGTCTTCCACAACAGGAACTTGAACGGTGCTGAATGCAGAGGCTCGAATGGCGGCCCCATGAGCCTGGTCAGCACCACATTGAGCTCCCACGCTGGGGTCGGAGACTTCACGGGCGGGAACGATCGGAACAGTCCTTTCATGAACTCCTTCATCAGGCGATGGGACCATAGCGACGAGCGCCCCGGAGTTCTGGTGTAGCGGGAGATAGCTGCCAGATGGATCTTGATGGAGGCATGCGCCAGCCCCGCCTTGGCCAGCGATAGCAAGTACGGCAGCACTTGAGGGGCCGTAATCCGCAGAGGGTTAATCTTCTGTGCACGGCACCAGACAGAGAACCTCTTCCATTTGTGTCCATAGCACTTGAGAGTCGAGGACGCCCTGGCCTTTGCAAGCACCTCCTTGCAGTCTGCCGGGATATCGTACCCTCGGAACTCTAGTGCTGCAGGAGCCAGGCCTGCAAGTTCAGCGACCCCGGGTCATGATGGAGGATGGCGCCTCCTTCCCTGGCGAGAAGGTCTGCGTCTGTCGGCAGTTTGACTGGGGGGGTCGCTGACATGTCCAGAAGGTCCAGGTACCAGATCTGCCTCGGCCACACCGGTGCGACGAGGATCATCCTGCACCAGGACCGTCTGAGTTGACTGATGAGTCGCAGCAGCAACGGGCAACAGTGGGAACGCATACAGGAACAGGCACTCCCAGGGGAATGAGAAGGCATCGCCCATGCTCCCCGGCTGGGGAAACCTGCTGGCGAACCTCTGGCACTTGGTGTTGGACGCCGTCACGAACAGGTCGATCTGGGGATTGCCCCATTGTCGGAATAGGAGAACCACTTGATCCTGCTGCAGCTCCCACTCGCGGCACGAGCGCAGCTACCTGCTGAGTGAGTCGGCGATGGTGTTCTTTATTCCTGCCAGATGGAAGGGTACCAGAAACATCCCTTGGGTGCTGGCCCAGTGCCACAGATCCTGGGCTTCCTTGGATAGGGCTGGGGATCTGGTGCCTCCCTGCTTCCGGATGTAGAACATCGTGGTGGTGTTGTCGGTGAAGACCCTTACCACCTTGCCCTTGAGGGACGGAAGGAATGACCTGAGGGCCCAGAACACGGCTCGGAGCTCCAAGACATTGATGTGTAGTGACCTCTCCTCCTGGAGCCAAAGGCCTCTTGCGTGGAGATCCCCGGTGTGCGCTCACCATCCATCCAGGGAGGTGTGGGTCGTCACTGTTTCCTGATGTGCCGGGGTCTGGAAGTCCAGGCCCGCCGCCAGAAGCACGCGGGTGCCCCACCACCAGATCGCTTGGCGGAAAGTCTTGTTGAGTGAGATTCTGTCTTTGAAGCTGCCCGCCACTTGCATCCAACGGGCGTCGAGGAACTCCTGTAGCGGTCGCATTCGCAGTCTGCACAGGCACACGGGGTAGATGCACAAGGACATCATGCCGAGCAGGGACTTGATGGACCTCACCCTGGCCTCGTCCATGGTCAACAGCTGTTGTACCTTGCCCAGGATGGCCTTCGTCCTTTCCTCCGACGGAGAAGCCAATCGCGCCACTGTGTTGAGCCTGGCTCCCAGGAACAGGGCTACTTGCGACGGTACCAAGTGGGATTTCACAAAGTTAATCGACAATCCCAGATCCGTGAGCAGTTGGACGGTCTTCGCTGCGTGATTGACGGCGAGTTTTCTTGACTTTGCTCGGATGAGCCAATCGTCCAGGTAGGGTTGGACGTGGATCCTGTGCAGGCGCAGCCGCGCCGCCACTGGTGCGAGGCACTTTGTGAACACCCTGGGAGCCGACTTCCATCCGAAGGGAAGGGCCTTGAACTGATAGTGTTGCCCTTGGACCACAAATCGCAGGAATTTTCGATGTCCTTTTAGAATGGGGATGTGAAAGTAGGCATCCTCCAGGTCCAGTGACAATAGGAAGTTGACCTCCTCCAGCTGTCCCAGCACGTGCTGGAGGGTGACCATCCGGAACTTCTGGGACTTGATGTATTTGTTTAGACGATGAAGGTCCAGGATGGGTTGCCAACCGCCGGTCTTCTTCCGGACGAGGAAGTAGCGGGAGTACACTCCGGAGCCCCGGAGCCTCTTTGGGATGTGGTTTTCCTTCCAGGCCATGGGTGGAATACGGGGACACCTCTTTAGAAATTCCAGAGTGTGCCCGCAGGCCAGGGCATCCAGCACCCAACAGTCGGTGGAGATGGACGCCCACACGTTGACGAATTTCGCCAGCCGGCCTCCCACTGGGGTGCTCAGGTGGGGGCCCGACGCTACAGCCGGTTTAATCCTGCTTCGTCACAGCCTTGCCGCCTTGGACTCCTTGGCGACAACGACAGGATCCTACTGCCTTGCCACATCCTCTGTCGGCATCCTGAGGCGAGGAGCGGGCCGCTTGGTGGTACGACGAGGAACCGCCACCGAATCCTTTGGAGGACGGCCGTCGTTGTTGAAGAACCCCCAAGGCCCGAGCCATATCGGTGTCCGCCTTGATGGACTGCAGTGACTCGTCCACTGTCTTGCAGAGCAGGTTGTTCCCGTCGAATGGCATGTCCAGAACTCTGGTCAGCAAGTCCTGGCGGAAGTCGGTGGCCTTGAGCCAACCGCGTCAGTGAAGGCAAACGCTGTTGCCCATCTGACGAAAGCCAGTGTCGGCGATGTCCGTGGCCACCATAATGGCATGGTCTGACGCCACTTCTCCTTCCTGTAGGATTTCCAGAGCCTCAGCCCTCTTGTCGTCCGGGAGGAAGTCCAGCAAGGGAGCGATCTTAAACCAAAGCTCCCTGTCGTAGCGAGCCACAATCGCGAGTGCGTTGGCTGCTTTAATAGTCGTCGCCGCCGATGAAATTACCCGTCGTCCCATGGTGTCCAGTTTCTTTCCCTCGGCGTCCGGAGGGGAAGTTGGAGCCGTCGCCCCCGCTGCTTTCTTCTTGGCCGCCGTGGAGACCACTGAATCCAGGGACAGCTGCGCCATGAGGCACATGGGGGCGGAATCCGGGACCCGGTATTTCTTCACATACCGTTCTCTCTTAGCCAGAGCCGTGGACGGGTTCTTCAGGAGCACCAGTCCCTCATCCCAGATGTCGTCCAGTAACGGGACCGACAGGACAGTCTTCCTCTTGGCCTCCCGCTGTTGGTAGAGGAAACCTTCCTTCTTCTGTTCTTCGGGGCAGAGCTGGAAGAGCTTAGATACCCTGGCGATCATGGCGTGGAAGGAGCCAATTTCGTCGGGAGGGGAAGTCCGAGTGGGTGGTGATGGAAGGTCCATTCCGTCATCGCCACTGTCGTCATCCGTCCCTGTCGTCGCCGTCTCCGTTCCTGTCTCATCCCTTGGAGGAGGGGAAGGAGGTGAAGGCTGTACAGGCTGGAAAGGAGGAGGGGGATGAGTTCTCCTCCGCTTGTTAGGTGGGCTTCCCGACGGTCCAGGCTCCACTGGATCATCCGCAGGGGGTAAGGGCACTGGGGTCTTATCGATAGGCTGAAAAGAGGATTCCCTCCGCGGTGGCAGGGAAACTCTAGGCCCAGAGGTCGTCTCCACTGGGATAGCCTCCGCAGTCTTTGCCAGGGCCGCCATGACTCCCTCTATAGAGGCCTTAGCCAGGTGAGTCAGGGCGTTTGCGACTTTGGGCGCGCCTCAGGCCTTCACATTGGGGGGAGGGTCACCGCCTCGCTCCCCCTCGGCTGTCTCCATTGGGATTGACCAGGACTTCTCCCGAAGCTTACCCAGGTTCTCCGGTCTCCTCTTCCCTGAGCCAGAGCGTTGGCTCGTGGTTGATGGCATCGGTGATAAAGCGCCCTGCCTGGCACCCGAGGAGCCCGACCGATCGGCGCTCCCGGTGCCCCAGACTCAAAGTGCTTTGCCCTTTGTTGGGCCCCTGTCGCCGGAGCACCCTCAAAGGTCTTAGAAGACCGCTCAGACTTCTTCCTCTTCTCTGGGCTCTTCCCCTCCAGCCAGTTGGCGAGTCGAGTAGGACGATCCCTCACGGTCCGTTCTGACATGTTCTTACAAAACGCACAGTCCTTCTCCACGTCCGATTTGTCGTTGTGAAGGCAGTAGAGGCACCAAGAGTGCTCATCCTCCTTAAAGACGTTCTGAAGTCCGCATCCTGGCAGCTCCTGAACAGCTTGGATCCAACAGGCGTCATGCTTCTCTTATCCTGGGCCATGTGCACGCGGGGTAGGCCTCAAAGATCTTCTGGAATCCTCCGAGAAGTGGAAAACACGATGAAAAAGTGCCCTTGAGGGGCATAGAAAATTCCAAAAACGAGTCCCCGTTGATCAGAAGTAGAGTCGAGGCTCGATTGACCGAAAATATAAGAGTAAACTCTTCGAAAAAACGCAAAACGCAGTAAAAGCTCGCAAGCTAAAGCACGAGGACTCCCAACGTGTGGTAAACATCTAAAGATGGTTGCTAGAGGAGGGTCTTAGGTAGAGGGCGGTCATTGGCTGGGGGCAGTATGACCCAGAGACCAGTGATTGGTTATTAGTAGAAAGACAGTTCAGAAACAAAACTGAAACTGATTTTTTCTTTACCAAGGATTCCCAGCCTGACGACGGGGAATATTCATGAGCATGTGAATCCATGCCAGACCCCATGCTGGAGAAATACCAGTTATACAATTATGCTGGATTCCAGTAGGTATAGGATAATTAGGTAATCAGGAATAACCTTGAGGAGGGCATCTGCTAACACTGGATCCTTCTACTGGGGGAAGGCTAAATCAGGAAGGATTTTGGTGTCATCTTCAGCAGGGGGGGGGGACACTTTTCACCTCAGGATCAACTCTGGCTTCCTTTTCTGCCTCTACAAAACCTCTACTACTTCTCTCAGAATCACCTATTTCAGCTGTCTATACTATTCAGGGGGAACAGGGCCTTTTCTAAGATAGCTTGAACTATCTTGCCCCTAGGTTTAACAAGATAGGTTTGTTTGCCATTGTTTTGTAGTAGTATTTTGACGTGCCCTCTAAAGTCTGAGTCAATTACACCCGTCATTACATCTAGGCCAAACTTCTGTGCCAGGCCGGACTTCACGTAAGTCCCAGGAGGGGGGAGTGAGTACTAAATCTGTTGGTATTAATTGTCTTTCACCAGGTTCTAGGATTTCTTACCTACTACTAGAAAAATCAAATCCAATAAACTCCTTAGTGGCTAATGTCGGAGAACTAGCCCACTCACAATGTTTGGTAATGGCGAGGGTCCCACAGTTTGTATCAACCAGGTCAGATCTCACTCTGACACCATATATAAGGGTGCTGAATTAAAGCTCAGACACAATGGTGGCATGTTTTTGGATGTAGACTTAATAAAAGAGGGTTGGAAAAATGTCCCGCTATCCCTAAAGCTAAGAGGTGGTTCCCTAATTCAAAGGAAACTAATGAAATGATCAAATAGTCCAAAACTAAAAAGACTGCCACTGTTGTGTCCCAAAACCTACCTTCTTCTGTCCCTAACAAAAATAATAATCTAAGCTAGCCCGATAGCGGAGACAAGGGTGCGGAATCTACAACACTGTTTTTGCTGCTGAATGAGGAATTGGTGCCTGGACTACAACACGCTTTCCCTGCCTGCCTGAGTTCTGGCCCGTACAGCACAGTGACTTTAAGGTTGTCCATAGTGCTGGACACGCCCACCAGGAAGTAATCAGAATAAATTCAGAGCTGCTCGCCCTTGCGGCGTGAAGCCCGATAGCGGAGTCAAGGGCGCTGAATCTACAACACTGTTTTTGCTGTTTGTGCTGCGTGCAAGGGCTCCACGGCTGTAAATCTTTGACAAACGGAATCCTGCAGGGGTTGGCTTCTACACATAGGTAAGGAAAGCCAAACTATCTACTGTATCTATAGCCTGTGGAATTAGATTGAGACTGTGGGAGGGAATCCCCTTCGCGCGGTGTGCTAGCAGCGTGTGTCTGGGGTCCGGTGGCTCGGGGCGAGAGGCGAGGCAAGGCCATAGCTCCTAATCCACTGATGATCCTACTAACGGCCCCCAGGCAGCAATGGGGCTAAAGCCCTTCACACTGGCCACAAGGGCCTTAAAACTCCATCAGAAACATACATGGAGTTAGTCCTGGTGCCTTTGGCGCCAGGCTCATTATCAGGAATAAAGCAATACCACTTTTGGACCTTAATCCAACATGGAGGCCTATTACACAGCTCAGTTCTTAAGAACCAAGCCATGTGGTGAAGTGTTTTGGGTGTGGCTGGGCTTGGAACTACTTGGCCTGGAACTACTTTACCTGGACTATTTAAACCACACCCAAACAGCAGACCACACTTCTAGTTATTCTGCACTCGTGCAGCGTAACATTCACTGTGCCCAGCTCCTGCTCATCTGCTTCTCCGGTGGCCCGATCCTGAAGCCCTAGTATCTGGATTCCATAATAACCTGGAAGAACAAGAACAGCATTAGCAAGCAAGAACACTTACCTGTGAAGTAACCAGCCTTGAATCCATCCTGCACTTCGCTTAACTCGCCCATCTCCGGAGTTCGCTGCAACCTGCAAAGGTAAAGAAACAAGAACACCATTAATAACAATTCTTACCTGGGCAAGCAGCGAGTCCTGGCAGCACCCTGCGCTTCTCTTACCTCGCCCATCTCTGGGTTTCACCACAACCTGCAAGGGAGAAGGAACAAGGTCAGCATTAACAAAGCACTTACCTTGGCCAGCAGCGCTTCGATCGCTCATCACTCCGGAACATCACCGCAACGTGTACAAAGAAGAGAAGAGAACACAGGTTAGCAATTAACATTAATAAACACTGCAGCGCTCTGCATCAATAACTCACCGTGGTCTTCGCCATCGGCGCAGCAACTCCGAGATCGCAACCATCCCTGTGAAAACAAAAAAGGGACATTGTTAGGGAACAGCATAGTGGAGTAAGACACTGAGAAGACAGAGAAAACAGAGGGAAAGAAAGAGACAGAATGAAGACGGAAAAGACATTACAACTCACCTGGACGACAGCAAGCACAGTGAAGCAACTAGGTCCACGGAACACCCGCACCCACCACGCGCCACTGCACAGAGATGCAGGACGGAGAGTTCAACGCACAAAAACCTAAGGCGCTACCCAACGTCTGGCACATAATCAAGGAGAGAGGGGTCCGGGATAGCGCTTAGACCTCTATCCGGTATCATGTGACGCCCCCGTAGATACCAGGTGACCGTAACAAAAGGTGAGCCGCTATATGCATTGAAGGGCAAGGCTCTGCATTCTGAGATAAGCGTGCTGCTGCTTTTGTTCACTGCTTTTCCTGGTGCTTGACTGCGACAAAACGGTTGCGTATGTGGGGCTATACTCGTTCAACTATTGTCTACTTCAAGGGGCACACAAAGTGTAAATGGTTTACAATATTTACACATTAAAATCTAACATGACTCCGACATTGAGAACAACAAGCACGTCACTTACCTTAGAGTCCACCCCAGTACGTCGCTCGTCGGTGAGTGCCCTTAAATGCAAGATGGTGGATTCTACTCCTGACTTTGGGAAAAGAAACCTTGTGCTGAGAATATACGCGACTTCTGCCAACCCATGTGTCTGACTTTCTTTGATGTGAAAGAAGCAGATGTGAACTGTATAATACCCCTTGAGGGGTCCCCCGCAACAGTCTCCAAAAGTATGTCGATTACTGATACGCAATTACTGGAGGTAGAAGCACTGCCGGTTCCGTTTTTGCCAAGTCACTCAGAATCAGCGTCACCCAAGGAGCTGCGATCTGCAAATGAGGTAGACGGTGCTAGTATCCCTGCCATCATCTCTGTGTCAAAGCTTGGCAGTGGTTTGGATATTTCAGTGCACAACGCTAGTGCAAATGTCTCTACATCTGCATCTACCCTCATTCCAGCAAAATGTCTAGACCATCGCAGCGTATGTATCGGTGACATCTCAATAATTGCTTCATCTTCCTTGATAGGTGCCCATGATAACATCTTATATCAGTTTCCAAGCTTATTTGATAATTCGAGCAAAACAGTTCACTTGTCACTCGCTCCATTACCCCTGGAGGGCCAAGCACTAAGGGGTTTAAGTGAACCATTGACTCCTATTTGAAATCCATCGAGTTTTCCATCTGTGATTTCTTTTGTCTTTGTAATTTTTAGATGCTTTCTTTTTCTTATGTTTTAATGTTGTAAAGTTGATATTTTTCAGCTATTTCAATAAAAAAATAATAATAAAAAATGGAAAAATAATCTAAGTTAACTGTGCTAGGATGGTCTCTTCTCAAAGTAAAACGTGCCTGTTCTGCTTTCAACCAACAGTAGTTGTACAAAGTGATGCAGAATAATGTTCCAAAATACAAGGTTCCAAAATGCTAGGACTGTGCACCTTTCCCCTAGACTTCTTCTTGCCTCGCAATACTATATGGCTTGATTTGTTCCCTTGTCAAAAAAGTGTTTTCTCTGCTTTCAGAGTCCCAGACCCTCTTGGCCTTAAACTTTGGCTCCACATGTGTGTGCGCGAGTCCCAGATTCGCATTGTTGTGTTGTATCCACTTGGTTCACTCTGATGCCAAGTATGCAACTCTCTCTCATTTGCTTCTGGGTCTCAGGCCCTCTTTTTCATCAGGGTCGCAGACCCTTTTGTTTTTGTGTGTGGGTCCCAAATTTGCACAGTATCCATTTGGTTCCTTCTCCTGCCAAATATACAACTGTCTCTTATTCACTTCAGGCTTACAGACCCTCTTTCTCTTGGGTGTGGGGAAAAGACTTGCTCTGTTGTGTTGTATCCGCTTGGTTCACTCTCCTGGCAAGCGTACAACTGTCTCTTGTTTGATTTTGGGTCCAAAACCCTCTTTCTCCAACTCATTAGCTCCACCAGACGCTTCCTCGGACATCTAATAGCTCTCGGGCAACCTGCATACCAGTTTGTTTCCTTCCTGGTGGGATCAGTGGTTCCCAGGCAGCTGTATCGTTCCTGGAGCCTCTGGCAACATTCGAGCATCCAGCGGGGTCTGCAGCATCCCTGCAGGCTGAGTCTTCTCTCAGGTTGCGTGTATGGATCACACTATTCCTCTTAGGGGGACGGCTCTCCCTCTCTCACAGTTCTCTGGTGCTAGCCTTCCCTTGAACTTTATTGGAATTCCTGCGGCAGACTGATGTACTCCTTAGAGCCATTCACTAGCTTTTGGAAACTAGACCGCTCCCTCGGTTGCTCATGAGTGATCCGTGTACTCCTGGCCATCTTCTTCGTCCCAGTATCATCCTTTCAGCTAGACGCAAATACTTTACATTATCTGGTTTTTCAGTGTTGTCAGGTAGGTTAGTTTGGCTAACTTGACAGCAACATATATTAGCTGCATCCCAGGAGGGGGTAGGAGGACTTGGAAATGGGGCTAGAGGTGGAAAAGTGGGTTGATACCATGTTCTCTGGTGATGATCGGCCCCAATCCCATAGGGGGACTCCTTCCCCATGTGATCCTCCCTCAGTACACCACCCCAGGTGCACTATTGTACTGTAGATGCACCTCCCTGGTTGCATGGGAAAGGTCTCCCCATAGGGAAGCAGGGACGACAACCTCAGATTCGTCATGCTGCTCTCCAGTGGTACAGAGCAGCTTCAGGGGTCACAGCCAATGTCACTAAACCACAGGGGCTGCATTTAAGATATGCACTTCTGTTCCCAAAACTGCATAACGACAATGATTCTACAACAACTAGTCAAAGGATCAACCCACTTGGTAAGGCATTCACTTGACGCAATCTTCGAGAACAAACAACTCCTTACCACGGCACTCCCAATTCAAATACTCTGGAGCGACCACCTCATCATCCCCTTTGTAATCAAAATGACCACTCCAGTAGACAATCAACCGGACAATCCACCGATTACCATGAAAAGAAACTGGAGAACCATCAAAAACTCCAACCTTATTGAACTCCTGGAGCTCAGCAAAGCACACCCAGCATTTATGGAAGAAGAGGACCTAGACAAAAAAGTAGCCCTGCTGCACTCCTGGATTTTAACAACTATAGACAACGTCGCCAAAGAAAAACCTTTCACTCCTTCTCATAAACGGGCAATGGAAAAATGGTTCACCCCTCTACTCAGCACCATGAAAAGGAAAAACCGAAGACTAGAACTTGATTGGAGAAAACACAACACTGCGAATAAGCTGAAATTCCTACAACACAACCACGCATACAAAAAGGAAATACAAAAAGCGAAGAGGAGACAGTACGACAACCGAATCTTTGAAGCACCAAACACCCAAAAAGAACTCTTCAAAATCATAAATGAAATAAAAAAACCTCCGGGATGCAATAACACACCAACGCCATTAACAAAACCATGCAATGACCTTGCAGACCACTTCGAAAAAATCACCACCATCCAACAAACCATACAAAGCAGACCACCCGATCTGACTACGACCCCCACCTACACTCAAGAGGAACACCCGAACAAACTGCAAAGCTTCCCAGAAATATCAGTGGAGACATTTGTCAAACTGGTGAATGAAAGCAATAACTCAGGGTCTCTGAAGACCCTGCCCGTCAGACATATACAAATCGATTCTTAAACAAGGAACGCCCACAGAATATCACAGGAACGCCCTCAACCCTTCAATCGCAACGGGGAAAGTGCCACAAGCCCTCAAATCTGCATACATCAGGCCACTACTCAAAGACACAGTGGGAACCATAGAGCACCTTTCCAACTGCTCGAAACGTACATGTACAAAACGACCCAAGATTTCATAGACGCACATGGCCTACTAGACCAGGCACAAGTTGGCTTCAGACCAATGAGAGGAATGGAATCAGCCCAACTCTCAATATGGGACGACCTAAAAATTAACGCAGACTCGGACAACAGCACAGCCTTGATACTCCTAGACCTATCAGCCGCATTTGACACAGTTACTCACGACACCATCATAACGAGATTAGAAGGACTTGGAATAACAGACACTGCCCTACTATGGATCAAATCTTTCCTAACACAAAGAAAACAGTATGGAAGAAACCCTTCAAATCCAGCCCGAGAAACTCCACCTGTGGATTATCAAAAGGATCATCATTTCCCCCAAAAATGAATGGGAACCCCATCAGTTGGATCCTATACGCCGACGATATGGTCCTTTTAGACTTAACACCTATTGGACTACAACGAAAGTTGAACACTCTGAACACTTACATCGAGGACATTGGATTGGAGATAAACGCGACCAAGTTTGAAATATTGGTACTAGAAAATCGAAAAGGACAGCGAGCCAAAAATCTGAACTACAAATGGTCACTGGGAGGGGTCCAACTGAAAGAGGTCCCATGCAGTCAACACCTCGGAACCCTGATAAACTCAAGTATAAATGATGATCCGATGGCAAAAAGAATTGCAAGTAAGTACAAACAACTGACAGCTCAAGGGACCATCATTCAAAGAAAGTATGGGAAATTTTCATAAAAACCCATCATAAACTTTTATAAGAGCAATGTGGTGCCATCTTTAGTCTTCGGAGCAGAGAATATGTTCGGATGTTCAAGCCAGATTTGGTCCAGGTGCAAAAGCACCTTTTGGAAAAGAATTCTACAATTACCGCAAAGTTTTCCTACTGCATGTGTACAGTATAAAATGGGTCTGAACACGCTGAGCGGCAAAATAACGTGGAATATGCTGACTCTATATAGTAAGACTATGGAGGATGCCGACCTGCCCCAATTCGAAGTAATGATTGAGCACAGAAAGCAGGAGAACGAGACACTACTCCAAAATTGGAGACAAAAATGCAAAGACACCTTGAAACAACTTGACATGGATGAAAAAATCTTGAGAAATAATCCGAATGCTGTAAAAAAAAAAACTGTTCCAACTAGATTGGATCGAAACAATAGTGAAGAGAGCTATGCATAAATGCATGAAAAACTCCCCTATAGAAGCTAAGAGCCTTAATTGCATACAAAACTACATGGAAATATTCCTGTATGAACGTCTAAAAAGATATTTTTGAAATTCATACTGAACTTGTTCGAAACTAAAGAAAATTCAAAAGCAAAGACAGAAAATAGGTGTCGAAGATTTGAAATGCCGATTTTGCCATGAGGAAGAGGAAACCTTAAAACATCTGGTCCTCTTCTGTCCGTACCTAAGACCTCTACGAACAAACTATTGAGGAAAGGAGCTGAGCTACGGCACGTCCAACAGTGCAGAAAACTGGTGGAGGAGGATGCATAGCAGCAATCGAAAAAGATGGACACTGGCACTCACCTTGTTTCTTGAACAGATGCAAAAGGAGATGAAAGAAGCAGAGTGGACAATACTGGAAAACAAAAATGACTGAATTGAAATACCAGGACTCGTCACAGTAATAGGAAATGGAGCAGCGATTCCAGCTATTCAGTAGACTTGTAAATAATATTGATTTGTAATAGTATGGAGTTTCTGTTTTCAAATGTTTGTAATAAACTGAATGAGAAAAAAATAAAAAACAAATAAAAGGATCATCCTTCTCCCCGATTCTATTCAACATCTACTACTTATCAGAATCATCAAAAGTCACAGCCTCACCTGCTACAACTACGTCAATGATACACAAGTAAATCTTCAAAATACAAGACAACCTGGAAATAAACTCAATGCTAGAAAACTGCCTCCGCGATGTATTCATCTGGCTGAACTCCAACTGCCTCAAAATCAACCCAGGCAAAACAGAAATAATGACTGTCAAAAAATGGAGGAGAAAACCACTTCATCCTTTGGCCAAGGGAACTTGGGACAACCCCAGCACCCTCACCAATTGTAAAAAACCTGGGGGTCCTGATGGACAACAATCTGACGCTAGAGCCACAAGTAACCGCTCTTCTCAAGAAATGCTTCTCCGCCTGCGAGGAGCAAAGAGGATCCTACCGTTCCTATCATTCACCAATAAACCAACCATCATCATCGCCTTTGTCATGTCCAGAGTAGACTACGCCAACAACCTATATTTAGGTATGCCTGAACGACTTAAAAAAAAACTACAACTACAACGCATACAAAATGAGGCAGCCAAACTGCTTCTGAAAATACCCCGAAGAGAACACACTACCTCAGCACTGAAAACACTACATTGGCTACAAATAAAACAACAAATAACATTCAAAACCATGTGCATCACACATAGAGCAGTACAAAACCAAGGCGCTGAGTTCTTGAGAGACAAACAGCATCTACATCAACCAACAAGAACGCTCAGATCAAGCATTGACATCCGCCTGGAACTGAAACCCTACAACAAAAGAAAACTTGGAGGATCTTCCTTCTCTCACCAAGCGCTAAAAACCTGGAACGACCTTCCAAAGCACATATGTAATACAAGAAACCAAAATTACTCAAAACTTGGCTCTTCACATCATAACTAGAAAGACCGGCTACAGGGGCACACCCACAACTAAAACATCGATGAACAAAGAGACAGACCCTGATCCACACCAAGCAATCTACAGAAAAACCCTACGGAAAATCCCACGACATACCAAACGACTAATCGAGAGACAGCAGTATTAGGACCAAAGACGGAATACATAGCAAGACGAAAATAGAAACATCAGGACAACTCCTCAATAGGACCCTTAACCTAAATTATAGCCATACCCAACAGACCTAATCACAACAGACAGCTAGGGAACAAGAATCCCCTTACCATTAGTCCAATCCAGAGGGTGAGATACAGAATAAGCACCAACTTTACACAGTGCTCATCAAGATACAGCGGGAAGCACAATGCGCCATCACACACAAACTTGAACTAAACAATAGCCCTAAGGAAGTCAGCCCACGAAAACCAAAGAACTAACTGAAAGATAGTCATGAGAGGAGGAACCTAATGACGGAATACACAGGCTGATCAAGACGGACGCACTAGGATGCCTCATCAACAGCATTCTGACACTTAACAGTCAAAGCTTCAACTGACCAGTGTCACATTAGATAACAAGATAATTTACCAACCCAGTTCCACACCTGAAGAAATGGTTCAGACACACCCACCACCCCATACAAGACTCACTATGACACAGCTGGATACGCGCAGCACCACCACAGCGAGACAGCCCATAAGGAACCAGCAACAACACCCCCCACAGGGATACAGCTCAAACGGAACTAGAAGTACCTCAACAAGGATACAGACCCCACTAACCCAACCCTCAATTCTCTGCATACTCAACCCACACGAAACTCACACAACCATTTCTCTCCCAGCAATCCGCACGCACTTTACCACACCACACCAACACATAGACAGCACCTACAGCACACAAGGCCTCGTCCGATCCGATACTTGCACCAAAGCCCAGCACCCAGTGTATACCGAGCTGAAGCTGCCAACAGCACACCACCTCTCCAACTCTCCTACTCCCCTCCTCCCGACTAACCCTACCCTCCCTCCTTCCTGTTTACAGATCCGCCAGAGCACCTGGGGACCAATTCTGTTGGTGACGGTGTGCTATATAAGTACCTTTAACATAACATAACTGAGAAGACGGTCCTGGTGGCAGATAAAACTGTAAATATAATCCATACCGGAGTTTAGGGCATGGTGGACAGCAACTCTCATAATTTTATATGACACAAGCATAAGCCCTGTGAGCTCAGTTCAGGAGAAGGGTTATGTGTATTCCCCCCAGCCAGGATGCCCTTGCTGCCGCCAGCAAGACTGTAGTGTTGGGGGTTGCCTCTCTTTGTTCCTTTGAGAGGGCAGGTAAACATTTCCCCAGAAAGACAGCCACTCCACATGAAGCTGTCTTGGTAACAGGAACTAAAAGGAACACCCATTCACAAAAGGGGTAGCGTCACAACAGAAGAAAGAAGACGCATATTAAAGCTGGAGAAAGGTTCCACCATCTTGTTACTCTTAGCTTCTATCTTTCATTCCTGTCACCTCTAGTTCCTGTAGCGCAAAACACTTTGTGTGTCATATCAGAAGGTAAAGAACACTTGTTCCAAGGGCAGGGTTAGGACCCTTAAAGCGGGGTAGCTTGTGACCAATCACATGTAGACTTTTGCCTTTTTTTTTAATGTTATTTTATTTGTAAGGCGCCAAAGTCCGAAGGCTTCCCACCACTTCTTTGAGCCATCTCTGGAAGATAATTCCACTGGACCCTGTTGGGAGACAAGTCCTTTCAAAAGTCCTCCAATTGTGAGGTGAAGGCAGGTGTTCCAAGGCAGAGGCAAGCTCTGTCCCCTAACCATCCACAAAGATCACTGGAGGTGAATCTCCTGCTGGATCAATACCTGCATCACTGCCAGCCACACTTTTGCCCAGGACCTCATTGTGCTTAATGGCCTCTGCCGGTGTGTGCCAAGCTCCCCATGTTTGGGAGACGGAGAAAAGGACCCATATTGTTCTTGAGATCCTGGGGTGGGACCAACAACTCTGAGAGCTAAGATGGGCAGAATTCCTGCAATTTCGCCATCAAACCGCTTCAAGTCATGATTCAAGAGTGTTTGACCCAGTTTGAAACAGTCAGACCCTCCAAAGCTGTCTTTGGCACTCTACGACATTCAAACTGCAGTTCTGCCCATTCAAACCAATTTGCTGCGGCACCGTGCAAGCTGAAGCGCATTGTTGTGGCCGGCTCGAACAAAGAAGCATTGCTGCACTTGCATTGCTCATACTGCTGTTCGAACCACCCGTCTTCTTCATCGCCACTCCCTTCAACTATCAAACCGACCGTGGTGTTCTCTCTGAACTGCATCCTTCAAGCTCTTGCATCGAACCGACTAACCTGTGCATCTCATCTCCAGTTCGACCACTGGCGATCCTCGACTGATGAACCAAACAGGGTACCGCCATGATCCACATAGCTCGAGCTATGCTGCTAACCACACTTCAGTTCGACCCCTCCTAGACATCTGCTTGCCACTGGTCCACTAGAAGGTTATTGGAAAGCTAGAATACTTTAATTTCAATGCTTTGCGTAGCGAAAAGCAGTCTAAAAAATTCATCATAATACAATCCACATTTATTTTACAGTCGGTTTACTTAACTATACTAAACTATCATTAACGGAACTGCATTGAACTAAGTGTTCTAGCAGTTAATGCAAATATCCCTAAATTGCTCCCTCAGAATTAGCACAAGCCTAACGAACAATGATACATCAAGTACAACAATGTATAAATTCACTCATTACTAGACATACATATTCTATGCATACCCAACAGTATGTCATAATCTAAACATATACAATCATAAAGAAATGAAGAAAAAAAATCAGATGTATGTACAGTACAGTATAGAAAGGGAATCACTGAGCATTTTTGTTCTTCACTTGCCATATTCACCCAGCATATTTTGCTACCCAGACAAAACACCACTGGCATTCAGTAATTTTAACCCATACTTGCTCAAAAGGCAATATTCCGAATTTATGGCACAAGAGGTTATGCACCCCCTACCAGATTATGGTCATAGTCTAAAGCGGGAGACCATCAAGGCAGGATTTTCAATAAATGGAAAGCATTAAAATTGATTTTTCCAAACAACGAATGGTAGTATACCATAGCTTATTTTTAAAAATAGAATAAGCCTGTGGTTCGAAACTTCTTATTAAAGCAAATGATTTCCTATTAAGTGAAACAGCGCATTTTGAGTTATAGCTCTTGACACTGCATCAGACAATAAGAAATACAGCATACATGATTTAGATATTCATGGACTACCAGGTTCATATTAATGAATATGCCATATAAACAATAGTGGGAAAGGGTAAGGTTTCGAATAGGAGTATTTTTTTGTAAAGGTTTTTTATTGATTTTTAACCAAACATAACTTACAGACTCTCTTGTACATTGCATACATTGTCCAGTCAATTGTGTCTGTATGTTTTACACCCCATGTCCCCGCCACCCTCATCCCAGCCTATTCCACTAACATTGTGTTAACATCTTGCATCAACTTTAGATATATGCATTCGCAATTGCTACTGAATGTGTGGGATAGACGTTACTCTTCAAGTATCGCTAAATGTTAGGGCCATCAATTCCTGCACCATATGTTACCAGGAGTCGTGGTCAATACTTTGTTCTTCTTGGCCTCAGCAGGCTGCTTCCTGCCATACTTCTGCAAGCATCAATTTCTGGAGGTCGCTCCACCATAGGTGCACTTCTGGTCTCCTGTGCGCTTTCCACCCCATTGCTATTCTCCATTTTGCCAGGATGTATGCTAAGTCTTTCAGCTTACTGACATGTCTCGCCTGTTTTGATCACGCAAAAATGTCAAGCATGCAGGCCACCAGCATACTCGTGTCCAATGTTATACCTGCCTTGGCCAAGGCCTGCACTATTTCTTCACAGTTTGTCGGATCTCCAAACAAGCCCAAAACATGTGCACCAGGTCCGCATTAATCAACTCACATTTCGGTAAGGTTTGTTCAGTTGTCTTGCTGAAATTGGCAATCCTCTTTGGGGCTAGGCAAGGCCTATGAGTTATATACAACTGTATTAATTGGAGCTTCACATTTCTAGCCACCTTTTTATGATAGGCAAGTGCTCTACGCCAGACTGCGTCTGTTAGTTGCTCTTGCAAATCTGCCTCCCAGCTGCACCTGGTCTGCCTCACAATGTCCCCACTCCGTGGAATTAGTAACTCATATCCTAGACACTGCATATGCACCTCCGAAATATCATACAGTGTTTCTATAGTGTCATCGTCATGCACCACCCCTTCCGTACCCATACATTTCAGCTTTAATCTAGAGAGGAGTGCAGCGTGCGTCATGTGTTGTCCTTCATGTATGCATGTTTCTGAGGAGAGTACGCTAATGTCCATCGGTCTTCCTCCTAAGCCTCCTACCGTCACCACTCCCATGGGTTACCAGTACTTCCTCACATTTAGTTTAAGTTGTGGGTCCTCAGCCTTCAGAGTCACTTATGGGACATGGGGGAATAAGGTGACTGTTTCTCTAAAAAACAACAAGCCCTAAGCAAAATCGTCCTACCCAGCTTCAGCAGCAGAGGGAACCTCTGGGTGCACGGTGCCACCATACATATCACCTCCTTCAAGTAAAATGGGGCACATAACGGCTGCAGCATCAGGTGTATTGGGACTGCTCATCCGATAGCCAGTTCATAATGAAGTGCAGCTGGCACGCCACAAAATATACCTCGAAATTGGGCACCTTAATGCCACCTTGCTCGTACGGTTTCTGTAATTTAGCTAGTGCTACTATGCACCTTGTGTTGTGGCATAGGAAGCCTCTGCATACACCGTCAAGCTTATTAAATCAACCCTTTAGGGATGTTGTACAGAATATAAGTAAAGAAATGGAGGAGCCTGGGGAGCACTACCATTTTTAGTAATGGTGCTCTCCCCATCAATGAGAGCGGCAATCTGACCCAGAAAGCCATGGACTTTTCCACTTTCTCCACTGCCTTTAGTGTGTTCTGCAAATATTCTGTCTTAGGGCCGCGAAAGATATCTACTCCCAGGTGAACTGGGTGGAGTTCCCTTGTATGTTGCCAGTGGGAACAAGCATGATTTCTGTGCATTAATCGTAATGCCGGATAGGTCTGCGTAGCGTTCAAACATGTCCAAAGTATACTGTAAGTTGGTTTCTGGGTGTTGTAAGTACAAAAGCATGTCATCTGCATATGGAGAAATTAAATTAACATTGACCTGTATAACTATGCCTGCTTCATGATATTCCTTTAGAAGGCACACTGCTAGCGGTTCCAAGGCCAGTATGAACAGCATAGAAAACCACAAGCATCCCTGTCTGGTGCCTTTCTCCAACTGCCACTGATCTGAAATGTGGGATCCTGTCCTGACACTCGCCAGTGGGTTGCTATAGAGCAGCCCTACCCATTTTATGTAAATTGGCCCCATGCCGAACCTGCGCAGTACTGCTGTTAACCATGGCCATCTAACTGAATTAAACGCTTCGACCGCATCCAGCAAGGCTATTGCATATTGATGTGTGCTTCTGTGGGTATTATCTATGACATGGTGCTGTCTCCTCGGGTTACATGTAATTTCCCTGCCTGGCACATATCACGTCTGGTCTGCGTTTATAACTTTAGATATTACTGGCTTAAGCCTGTTGGCCATTAAGGCTGCAAGGATTTTGCCATCCCGATTGAGCAACGAGAGGGGTCTATATGACCCACAGTCGGTTTCGGGCTTATTGGGCTTTAATAGCGGAACTATAATAGACTCTTTCAGCGATGCCGGCAGTACACCCGTGTCCAGCCCTTTGCTCCCCTCCCTTGCCTCGTCGAGCCGTGAAACACTTGTGTAAAGGAACGTTATAAATGCCATATCATATCAGAAATCACTGTGCTGCACACGCATTCAAGCGTTTAAAGGTAAGCGCTACGAGCGCTCCTGTGAACAGTTACTTTCCTAATATTATTAAGTGCTACCCAGCACATCGCACAACATTCCTCCATGTATCTCTTCTGTTAAAACAGATTTCGCTCGCACACTCAAGTCGCTAGGACTATCCAGCAAACTACTTCTCACAGAGTTATAATCAAGTAACCTAACCTTAGGTAAGCAAGCAAACACCATTCTATTGCATAGACTGTCACTTGAGAATCTCGCAGTTGCAATTATATCTCAGAACTTAGAGTACCCATAAGGCTACAACATGCACTTATATATTTTTACAGGTACCAGAAAATATACTCATTGGAGATTTACAGGTACCAGGAAATATACTCATTGGAGATTGACTGATGCTATTACTCTCTCAATTTACAATTATCAGGTACGCCATATTAATGGACTGTCCACTCTCTCTATAAGGTGTAACAACCTGGCTTTGTTAATAACAAGCTTTACAGACTGTTTTAACAATCAGTAATTTGGAATCTAGTAACTAGCAATTGTATAATGCCAACTCACATCTAATTTGAAAATATTATTTTCTCTCCTCTCTCCCCCGACCCTTCTCCCTTGTTTGCTTCTTTCTCCACTCCTCCTTTGCATTGTATATTTTACCTGACTTATGTTTATATTCAAATTTTGACGGATTTATTTTATTTTATTGTATTACTTTGCAAAACATAACAATGTGGCTACCCATTGTTTAAATGTAAATGGGCATGGATGATAAATGTTTCTTAACAGTTACTTACCATCTCAATGCGAATACGCCCTGAGGACGGCCCGGAGAGGGCTGAAACACGCGTTGGCGTGCAGTGTCCACTTTTGTGAATAAATACTTGTATTTACATCTCTACTTACATTGTAATGGACTAATTACTTAACCAAGTTAAACCTTGAATTGAATTACTTTATCTGAGGGAGCGTAGACTGGCAGGCCCTACTCACTTTGTCTAAACCTTTATACAGAAGGTGTACCGTGAATTTACCCTACGCCTTGCCACTGCTGCAAACCTCTCTACACCATAGTACCAATATTTAACCAGTACGAGGGTGTGCGCACCTACCCACATTGGGGATAATTTCTCGGTGTCTCTACTATTGTTACCTTTCCCCTGGGAGTGCAGCACAATACCCACATAGTTGTTATAACCAAAACTCCCAATATGGCTAAATACCTACAAAATCGTGATGAGGATAGCGCTGCCCTTTTTGCCCCACGTGGCACAGATAGTAACCCCTTCAAAAATCGCTTGCAAAAAACCGAAACACTGGTTCAAAAATTCATTAAATTAGAATGTTTAAGTAAAAAAGAAATGAATAAATACTGGGAACAAGTATCACTGAAAAACTACCTCAAGCAAGAAATCATTCCCAGGGGCTTACGAATACTCATATTCCCAGATTTCAATCATCATGATGACCAAGATCGTTGCCTCAGACTGGGAAGCCAACCTCACTGTCAGTTCTGAGAATATGATGAAAATCCTTGTACAACACGCTGAGAGGGAACACGCTAGAGTAACTACTGAAATTGCCCAGGTCCAAACAGAAATTACAGAAATGCCCAACCCTGCAGCTTCTAAAGACAAAATCTATGAGAAAATGCACACTATCTAGATTACCAAGATGACATAAAAATAAGGAAATTTAGGAAATTCTATCGAGACGAACGAGACTACACCAATGACAGAGTTTACACATTCCAGGCTAAATATGATGGAGACCAAACACATATCAAGACTCCAAATGTTTCACCAGTCACATCAGATCTTGATTCAGATCAGGAACCAGCAACAACGAGTGCAGTAGGGATTCAAAACATAGATGAGGAACAAACGTTTGAGGAAAAACGTCACAAAAGAAGAGTTTTTTTGGCAGAAATTAAAAGATACAAAAAGGGCAACGCTCAGAATCCCAATACCAATTACAAGAATGTACATTTTCAGAAAATACTCCCTTTAGGCCCAAATATACCAACCAACCCAACAACCTCAGAGGAGGAAGAGGAAGAGGAGCCAAGAGGAGAGGGAACCGGAGACATAAGGAAAAGATTTACCAGATCAAGTCTCAAAACATCCAAACTAAGGCCAATTCTCAAAATCTAGTCATCAATCTCGCTACCAAACAACTATCACCACAACAGATCAATGTTCTCAATTATGGTCTCTCCTTTGCACCCAGCTCCAAAGCCGATATGACTCAGGTTCAAATAGACCTCTATAAATTCACTAGAAAATTGAAATTGAAAAAGTATTTTCATAACAAACCGGTATTCTTTGAACAACAGGCAACACTACCACCGATTAGCAGTAAAAGTATACAAGAGATTGAAAATGTACACCTTCTGGTGAACCTTACAACTGACAATGCTCAATCAATCAGTGATATCCAAAGAGACTTGGGGATACATCAATGCAATATGGATATTGCTGAACATAAGAACAGATCTAAATTTATGCCACCAATTTCGGGTGATAACATTATAGATGTCTTCTATAGGTCTATCACCAGGGAAATTCACCAATATATTGATGGCCAATGCAAGGACTTCTTCAGTAAAAAACTTAATCTCTCTAAAACTGAACAAGTGGCACTTCATGAACTTTCGGGTGACAACACTATAGTGATTAAGGAGGCGGACAAAGGGGGGAACATTGTCATCCTCAACAAAACAGATAATATTAGAATGACACAAGAACACCTAGACACCCCTGGATGTTACTGAAAACTTACCAATAACGCGACGACTCAGACAGTGCAAGAACTAAAAAGTTTGATTCTTAAATGGCACCAAAAAGGGATGCTAACGGACGAGGAGAAACTCTTTCTCACCATTATCACACCATTTATGCCTACTTTGTATCTATTACCCAAGATACACAAACCGTTTGACAACCTCCCACTAGTGAGACCTATAATGAGCGGGCAAGGGGGGGTCACAGAGAACTTAGCAACCTACATTGACTCATGCATTAAGGATTTAGTTCCAAAAATACCAGCTTTCCTGAAAGACACAACTCATGTCTTACAGATTCTGAATAATACCGTATGGAAATCTCATTACCATTTGGTCACCCTTGATGTTACTGCCCTGTACACCTCAATTGACCACACATTAGCTATTAAAACATTGGACTACGCCTTCAGACTACACTCAGCATCACATGCAGCACATGTACAAATGCTCAAGAACCTTGTTGATTTTACTCTAAACCACAATCAGTTTATCTTTAATGATGAGTACTACACCCAAAACCAAGGGGATTGCCATGGGAGCTAAGTATGCTCCCGCCTTGGCAAACCTCTTCATGGCTTTCTTTGAGGACTCACATGTGTTTCACAACAATCCATACATCAAGTTTATTCCAGTCTGGAGAAGATATATTGATGATGTTTTCTCAATATGGGCAGGCACACCTGATCAGTTCAAGGACTTTATGCAGTTTCTTAACCACAACCAATTTGGGATACAATTCACAGGCCATATTGATGCTACTGAAATTGAGTTTTTAGCTCTTAGAATTTATGTAGTCAACCAAACCTTGCAAACTTGTACCTTTCAAAAAACAACTGCAGTCAACTCCATTTTGCATGCAAAAAGCAGCCACAGAAGAAATGTGATTAACAATATCCCTCGATGAGAATTCTTTAGAGCTAGGAGAAATTGCAGTGAAGACATGACTTTTCTTTCAGAATGTAAGTCTATAGGAACCAGATTCCAAGAAAGAGGATGCACGAAAACCAACATAAATCATGCTCTAAGGAACGTGAAAACAGCACACGATCTTCTCTACTTACCCAGTCCAAGAACAAACAACTTGCTGAATTTCCACACCATGTGAACTTCTTAACGAAGTACTGAAGTGATTCTAAATTTATCTATCACATTCTCCACAAACATTGGAATATCTTACATTTGGATCCAGACTTGGAGACCTACATTACAGAAAAACCAATAATAATCTTTTCTAGAGCTCCTACACTTAGAAACTTACTGTGTCCCTCGTTTATGAAACCTGGTTCCGACAGACAGACTAATTGGCTTACACAGAGCATTAAACCCAGCGGATTCCACAAGTGTGGGACCTGTAATTTTTGTCAATTTGCCTTATCACCTACCAAAGTATTTACCTGTCATGGTAATTTGACTACCAAAATTACGGATTTCATTAATTGTCGCTCCAAATATATTATCTATGGAATCATTTGTATCTGTAAGAAGGTTTACGTTGGCAGTACCATCAGGGAACTGAGGGTAAGAATCAGAGAACACCTAGCAAACCTCAACAGTCAAGACATCAAATTACCATTTGCAGTGCACTGGCAAAAAGAACACCAGATGGCACACAGAAAGGAAATCAGATTTGTAGGTCTGCAACACATCAAACCACATGCTAGAGGAGGTGATCGACAACTGTATCTACGACAAGCGGAAGCCCGGAGGATATGCAAACTAAGATGTGTTCAACTTGGACTCAATCAAGAGCATGAACTGAATGTTTTTCTTTGATATAATATGTCTAATCTCGACACAATGTTCATATTTAAGGATACTCTGTGAGGCAGGTGTTACATCCACAGAGGGGTGGACAATCCTTTTGGACTGGAATCATGACACATTACCAATCGGGTCATCATTTTCATTAACCGCATCTTGCTCTTCTCATGTCAACCTCGTAGATTAGGGGGTTAATGCTAAAATCCCTCTCCAACATATACTTTACACATGCTACCAGCATAGAAATTAGATTCATTATACCCTATCAAACACTAAACCTTATGCTACTTGAGCAATTACCTTGGTAACAACTTGTATCATCCAGGTTTATTTGAACATGAAATATTAACTATATCTCATTACTATCGCTTTCATAGCCAACCAACTTGCGAATTTGGCCACCTGACCGATAACTCTCTCAATATTTAACACTGGTTTCCGTAACTCACCCTGCTTTTACACCAATGCAGATAGTTTGCATAATTTTGAATAATATGACCAGACAACAATAATATCACCCTTTAGAACCCATTCAGTATGTCTTAAAACTAATCTTTGGGTCCCAGTCCGCATATTAATTTGCATATATTCTTTTAATTTGAATTTTCATATATTCTTTTTGCTAAATAATTTACATGCAGCACTAGCTCTACTTCACTAGTTTTCACCTATATACGCTACTAAGGCGCAAATCTGGTCATCTGACCAATATTGCTTTGAATATGGAATAATCTGATTACAATATAATTAATATTATCAGGCTACACATATCCGATGTGCCTACAACACCAACCACTAAGATCCGGTCCCCCTTTTTTGAAAATCACTTTCAGTACAATGTTGTACCAGCTAATCTTATCCAATGGCCCCCCAAACACCAGATTGTCGGGGTTCTTTACTATTCAAATGGGAACGTATTCTTTAATCCCATACAACGCTAACAAAGCGGTGCAAGTGTAAGAATGTAATTAGTTCTGCTGAACCTTGCCAACATGTACTCCTGTCTCCCAGCTTTCACAAGTAAAGGAGTACCTGCATTAATCACGTTTAAAGCAATTTCGCTATATGTACTTGCAAACCCGAGCACTCCTCTGACACCTACTAAGTTGCTAGGCAACTGCAACTGGACGGACACATGACCGGGACTACTAAACAGCCTGGCTGAGCAGCTACAGGCTAGCCCAGCCGCACCCACATTCCTTCCAGGGAGTTGCAGGCAGCCAGCAGAAATCACTGTGCTGCACACGCATTCAGGCGTTTAAAGGTAAGCGCTACGAGCGCTCCTGTGAACAGTTACTTTCCTAATATTATTAAGTGCTACCCAGCACATCTCATAACATTCCTCCATGTATCTCTTCTGTTAAAACAGATTTCGCTCGCACACTCAAGACGCTAGGACTATCCAGCAAACTACTTCTCACAGAGTTATAATCAAGTAACCGAACCTTAGGTAAGAGAGCAAACACCATTGTATTGCATAGACTGTCACTTGAGAATCTCGCAGTTGCAATTAAATCTCAGAACTTAGAGTACCCATAAGGCTACAACATGCACTTATGTATTTTTACAGGTACCAGAAAATATACTCATTGGAGATTGACTGATGCTATTACTCTCTCAATTTACAATTATCAGGTACGCCATATTAATGGACTGGCCACTCTCTCTATAAGGTGTAAAAACCTGGCTTTGTTAATAACTAGCTTTACAGACTGTTTTAACAATCAGTAATTTGAAATCTAGTAACTAGCAATTGTATAATACCAACTCACATCTAATTTGAAAATATTATTTTATCTCCTCTCTCCCCCGACCCTTCTCCCTTGTTTGCTTCTTTCTCCACTTCTCCTTTGCATTGTATATTTTACCTGGCTTATGTTTATATTCAAATTTTGACGGATTTATTTTATTTTATTACTTTGCAAAACATAACAATGTGGCTACCCATTGTTTAAATGTAAATGGGCATGGATGATAAATGTTTCTTAACAGTTACTTACCATCTCAATGCGAATACGCCCTGAGGACGGCCCGGAGAGGGCTGAAACACGTGTTGGCGTGCAGTGTCCACTTTTGTGAATAAATACTTGTATTTACATCTCTACTTACATTGTAATGGACTAATTACTTAACCAAGTTAAACCTTGAATTGAATGACTTTATCTGAAGGAGCGTAGACTGGCAGGCCCTACTCACTTTGTCTATTCCTTTATTCAGAAGGGGTACCGAGAATTTACCCTTCTACGCCTTGCCACTGCTGCAAACCTCTCTACACCATAGTACCAATATTTAACCAGTACGAGGGTCTGCGCACCTACCCACATTGGGGATAATTTCTCGGTGTCTTTACTATCATATCAGATCATATTGATGTACTGTCCCTGAATTTACCGATCTGGAGGTAGAACGAGAGGAAATTGGCTACAGTATCATTGTTCGGTGCATATGTATTAATAATGCAGAACTCTGTTTGCTCCATACGCCCTTGGATAATCATCATGCTGCCCTCGTCGTCTCCAAAAGTCTTCAGGACTTTAAATGATACAGACAGCGTCTCTCCTCGCTCCTGGTTCGCCTCCCTCGGCACCACGCTGAGCGTCCTTATACTCCGCTGATATTGTCCGCCACTCATAATTGTTATATGGTAATCGAACCTCTCTG
This sequence comes from Ambystoma mexicanum, assembly GCF_040938575.1. NCBI lineage: Eukaryota > Metazoa > Chordata > Amphibia > Caudata > Ambystomatidae > Ambystoma > Ambystoma mexicanum. Next base: position 543,546,827 of record NC_090923.1, on the reverse strand, counting down.
CAGAACTGCTCCCACACAGCCGTTCTCTGGGAATTGGCTATTGTATGCCTCTTCTGTTTCTACTTTGTTCTGCAGAGCCTTAGTTGTGTCCGGCCACCGACATTTTTTTGTCACCTTGCTGGTCCGGATGTCTTTTTTGCTTGCTTGTATCTCTGCAAGCAGCACTCCTGCAACGTTCTTTCTTCACATGAGTATGCCCGCCGTATTCATGCACCGGATGGTGCTATATGGAGGATTGGCACACGCTGGGGCCAATATTGCAGGCCAGGATCGATCCGGATAGTTGAATAATAATAATCACACGCTATGTAGTGCTTCATGGTGGATTTACCATGTTTTGAAGAGCTGTAATAATAGGTGTGACTATGTCCCAATTTGATGGTTCTCAAATTATGGACCTTAGAGGGAAGGTCCTCCCTGCCAGTATTTGAACTTCCGAAGAGCTGGCTGGCTCCATGTATGAGGCGACCACTTAACTCGCTGAGAGATCCACTCAGAGCAGACTAAATATTTATGAGCCTGCTCCCATAGAGGTGCAGAGAGAAGCTTCATGTCCACTGGGGATATTGAATCGTTCAGCAGGGAGTGACTTTCGCAGGTCTCGACAAAATAGTCAACAATAACAATGGTCTACTGGGGGAGTCATTAAGCTTTCTATCCAGACAACTGCCTCAAATTAAAAGCTTCTTTCTCCAGTTAAGACGTTGCATGAAACACATGGGTTTTCTTTGGTTTATGAAAAGAAATGTTAAATGAGGATCTATATTTAATTCTCGGTTCTGGAGAGTATTTCTGAGCAAAATATGTTTGTCCATTATTTTCCATTGTTAATGAATGTACCAAAGCTCTTACCTTAAAGTGAAAGCAGCCATTGTAACCTTCTCGAAAACTCTGGTTTGGAGGCACCACTTGCTCCATGAATTCCGGATGCAATGCTAGAGAAGCGACCGCAGACACAAACCAGCAATTACCTACAATAGGAAGGTAAACGTTACAGAGACCATTACACGTCTGAGGGCAACAGTACTCACATAAACAGAGAACACCAAAGGCTAAATCAAGGGCTGGCTCAGCTCCATACGCAAAATAGTAATCATATTAAATAAAAAAGACTAAGAAGCAAGGCAACCTGCAGGAGGAAGCGCTCAGGATAAGCAGAAAAGGAAACTACGTGAAAAGGGCCAAAATGCTGAACAAGATGTGTGGTTTTTTACAGTAACTTTTACTGTAATGAAATTGAGTCAGCAGAGAACAACTCGAGGACATTATTTGAAATCTATAGAAGTCTTGAGAAACCAGCAGTAAGCCTTTGCTAATAAAATCACATTGGGTCGCTCCAAGATTTCTGACTCCTTGAAGCAAGATAGAAATGATTTGCCTCTGACTTCCCAAAGCAAATTCCCTCAGAACCCGGATTTCTCTTTCTCACACGTATTGGAAGAAGTGTTGCAAAAGATTCTTAAATCAATGTGCCCTACATCTTTTTTAGAGGAGGTCCTTCCACTTAAATTCATCTTACGAAATCCCAACATATTTGTCCCGTTTCTAGTATGCTTTGTAAATTCTTCCTTTAGTCATGAAAATGCCCCAGACATTATCAAACATGTAGTGGTTACCCACCTGCTAAAAACACACGGGCGCAGACCAAATGATCCGGCCAATTTGTGCCCTATTACCAACATGTTCTTCCTTCTGAAAATCATTGATAAAATCGGAAAAAGTTACTGCTCCAACAACATCTGGAAAACACAAATATCTTCCATCGAAATCAATCTAGCTTCTGTACACTCCATGGCACAGAAAGTGCGCTACTAGATCTGCAGACACACATGCTAAGCATCATGGATGATAGCAAATCAGGGCTCTTAATACTTTTAGATTGGGCTGCTGCGTTTGATTTGTTAGATCACAAGTGCCTACTGGACTTTCTATCTACCTTTTGTGAATGTTCCAGAGAAGCGACAAATTGGATTAGCTCTTTACTAAGCAATAGGAAATCACGGGTGTGTTGGGATGACACTTCTTCAGATACTGAGCAAATACGTGGTGGCATTCCACAGGTAGCATGCCTATCTCCAACATTGTTCAATCTGTACATTAAGCCCCTTTGTGACCTTCTCACCACCTTGGACATCCACTTCACCAATTACGTGGACAATGCTCAACTCCAGGGCCAAATTATGCTCTGAATACTCTCATATGAGCATTGAAAACAATTGTTCCCATATTAAGGATAAAGTAAAAATGCTGGGTGTGCATATGAATGCCTCTGTGAGCTCCGATACGCATGCTGGTGGTGTAGTTGGAAGTACACAGTATCACCTGGAGGTGTTGAGGCATGCAAAACTGCTCTGTCTCTCAAAAAACAGATAATGTTGGTTAGGGCAATCATTATGCCCTGCCTATATTCCTGCAATGCCCTCTTGGTTGGTGAAAGTAACAGCAGTGTAAGGAGACTGCAGGTACTACAAAACTAAGTTGTGCGCAACATTTACAATATCCCTAAGAGAGGGTATGTTTCATATGCCAGGAAGAAACTTCATTGGCTGACTGTGTCGGCAAGAATACATTTCAAGGCCTTTTCTTTGACCCACAGATGCATTCACAGCAATGCCCCTGCTTACTTAAAAGGAACAAACTAAACTTTATGTTCTCTCTAGGTGACTTCCTTCGAGCTTGAGTGGTCTGTTGACTGTTCCCAGGACCAAAGAATTCTGAGGCCTTGGTCGATCTTGTTCTGTCCTTACCACCCAGGCTTGGAACATTGTACCCTTAGCACTACATTTGGAAACGCGCTAATTAGTGTTCCGAAAGCACTTAAAAACACACTTATTCGATTGACCAATCTTTTGATCACTAGTTGATTGGTTATTAATCTTTTCTGGAGGTATATGTTCTGTCCTATCTTGCAAGCCCCTTGTGTATTTGTAGCCCCCTGATGCTTGCGAGCTTTGCCACTTTATAATTATATTTTTTTAAAGATGGTATTGCCTATTTTTGTTTGTTCATATGCCATTGTACATATATTAATATGACCTGTGTATTTAGACCCCCTGGCCACAGTCTCAACTCCATTCTTCTTAAGAATAGCTCTGCCTGTTGTGCCATTTAAAAGGTCAGTGTAATGGTATTTTTACAACATCACCCCACACACAAAGGCCATAATACAAAATACTCCTCGCCTTGCAACTTAACTAGACAAATGGCACTCTGACAGGGCAGACTGCAATGCCAGCCTTCTCCCTTCTCAATTTCCCTCTATGACACCAAACCCAGTCTACGCTTCCAATGTCATCTTGCAGTAAGTAGCCCCTAAACATGTTGGTCATTTGCCCTCAGCAATATAGGCTTAGAGACTGAGTGACAATCTATTTGCTACAGGGCAAAAAAAAATAACATACCACTTTGAAATAGATTATAGACATGTTAATGTTAAAAGATATTTATACCATGCACTATCACCACTGGAGTGGTCCCCTGGTGCTCTGGCAGCTCTGAAAAAGGGATGGGGTGGGAGATTTACTGGGAATAAACTGGGAATAAGCTGGAAAAGTGCAAGAGAGCAGTGATGTGCTGTTGGTAGCCTCAGGCAGGTGGGTCCGTTGGCTGCGATTAGGGTGTTTTACGCTTGGTAGTCGTGTGCTGTTGTGCGAGTCTTTGTGTGGTTTGTTTTATTGTTGCAGTGTAGTGAAGTTTGTGTGGATTGTTGTGTTGTAGGCTTGTGGTTGCGATTGGTTAGAGTTTGAGAGGTGTATGCAGAAGGTTGAAATTGTTAGTGGATTGGTTAATTGGCATTGCTGGCCTTGCAATTATGTCTAGGTGTGATGCTTACTGGGCATACAACATGTGATGTGACTATACAATGTGATGCACACTAGGCATAAAATAAAATGCATAAGAGTGCATGTGCTGCTTTAGAATTACTATTTTCAATCAGATGAAGACGTTGTTCTATACCAAGACCCAGTATCAGTTTAGTAGCCCTGCCAATGCATAGAGGGCATTCAACATTCATGTAAACATACTAATTAAAGCAGACATTACAGGGACTGATAACATCAAGGTCATAGCATAGTTTCTGGCTGAGAAACATTTAATAAGCATTCACTCTTTACCATTGCCCACTAAAGCAAGTGGAGTAGCTGCTCTACTCAGTGTGTCCTGCAGGTTTCATGCTTAATAACAGAGCTTACGTTATATGCATACCTCAAAGTTCTTCAGTTGTGAAATGTAGAAATACCACACATAGATCCACAAGCAAACTTTGGGGATGAGATGCATAAAAGACCACAAATCTTGACGATTGCACCACATTTTCTGCATTCATCATAAAACCCCCTTATGAACTCTTCATGCATCCTTTATTTATTTTGTTGCCTTCTCTTGTGATATTTCCACTCTAGCCAGCACCACACTCCCCAGTGAGAGGAAGGAAAAGAAAAAGCGAGAGAAGGCAAGAGAAAAAGAATGAAGGGGGAAAAGGAAAAGACAGCGATGTAGATGGAGAGAGAGATAGAGAAAGATGGCGGCAGAAAGACAGAATGATAAGTCAGAAACTGAGTCCAACACTCAGACTAGGACAAGGACTAGGAAAAGGACTGGGGAAACGCTGTGAGGAGCACTATGCCTGATACGCACTGGCAATGGGACTAGGACCATTACAAGGACTAAGATGTTGATGAGGATGGAAACTCACACTTTGCGGAGGAATAGGACTGTGATGAGCCTATGACTGATGAGGTTTAGGACTGCGATGAGGACTAATGACACAAAAAGGATTAATAGAGCAGGACTGCAATGAAGACTAGCATTCTGATGAGGACTAGAACTGTGATGAAGAGTAGAATAATGGGGACTAGCACAAGAATTGTTACAAGGACTAGGGGCGAATACTATAAGTTGTTGAGGACTAGCACTGTGACAAGGATGAGGACTGATGAAAACAGGGAATTGTCCACAACTATGCCAATCACGAGAAATAGGGCATTGACGGGGACTAGGGCTGAGCACTATAATTGTTGATTGATAGAAATGTGATGAGACCATGGACTGTGACAATGACTAGGACTGACTCGGACTATGAGGAGGTCTGGAGCTGGGATGTTGATTAGGTCTCGGACAACGGTTAGGATGATGACGAAGACAAGGGCTGTGACATGGAGTAAGACACTGATGAAGATGAACACTCACAGGGATGTGGACTAGGACTGTGATGAGGACTAGGACAGAATCTATGACAGTAACAAGTGCCAATGCTGTGACAAGGACTAGGGATGTGAAAAGGATAAGGACTTTGACTGCAACACTGACTAGGACTGAGACAAATAACTAACAATGCATTGAAGACTGGAGCTGCACAGAGGTCAGTGATGAAGATGCAGGCTACGACTGTGATGAGGACTAGAATGGGGTCTAGGACAAGGATTTAGACTGTGACAAGCACTCAAGGAAGTCAAGAACTAGGAATGTGATGAGGACTAGGGTGATGACTGAAGAGGACTGTGACAAGGATCAACACTTTGACAAGGACTAGAAAATGACTGACAAGAACAAGGGCTGTGACGAGAACTAGGACTATGATGAGAACTAGGACTAGGACTGGGCCAGGGCTAGTTTAGGGATGAGAACACAAACTGTGATAAGGACTAGAGTGTAAATGGGTTAGGACTGATTAACTGTAACTAGCACTGTGACGAGGACTGTGACAAGGAACAGAATTAGGACTTTACCTGGAGTGTGTGCTGCAATTTTCAATTGATTACTCGTTCTTGCTTTCAGACATGCTAGATATTACAAACTAGGGCAAGGGACTAGGACAAAGGTTCAGAGTAGGGACTAGGATCAGAGACAAGGACAAGAGAATATGATAAGAAACTAGGACTATGACTACAGACTGGTATGAGGCACTAGGGCAGAACACTTGGGCTAGGATGAGAGATGATGACTAGTTACACAGATGAAGGACTGGATGAGAGACCAGGATTAGAGATTGATACGAAGGACTAGGGCAAGGAACTCAGATGCCGAGACACTAAGGGCCTCATCACGAGTTGGGCGGTAGCCATTAAATCCAGCGGAAACTGTATTAGTGCCGGCAAAACTGCTCCGCTGGATCACAAATGCAAAAACCTGTCCGTGATATTACAGCCGGTTGAAAAAACAGGAAGCTGTGATAGCGCCGACTGTAATAGTGCCAGCAACCAAACGCGCTATTAGCGACCTATCACAAGTACAGCGTTGGCGCACTTACCGCCGAAAAACCAGCCCAAATACCACTGAAAATACCCCCAGCCAATTTCTGGAAGTAAAAAAACACATGAGACAGCAATAAGGGCCCAGGTGGAAACAATGCACACAAGAGGCTTACACAAGAGCCACCCATGGCCCACATACCCTCCCCAACACCATTTACCAACACCATTTAGCCATTAGGAACAGGGAGGAGATAGCAGTAAGGGCCCAGGTGGAAACAATGCACACAAGAGGCCTACACAAGAGCCACCCATGGCCCACACACCATCCCCAACACCACATGTTCATTTGGAGTCGGGAGCCTTGCTGTGGAAATGTACAAAAGAGGCCTGAAAACCAGCCCAGTGCCCTGGGGGCACAGGGGGCGGTGGGGAATAGGAGACCAGCACCAGAAAGGCAACCAGCCACTCCCATGGTCAGGCCAACACCCTGGGCCCTGACTGATGGGCAGTTGGTGTCTTGAGAACAGCTTGGACAGGGCAACCATCACCCAGTTACTGGACACAATCCAGGGTGAGCTAGCTAGCCGGATATCCATCAGTACCACTGTGCCCCCACTTGTGAAGTTTGTGTCCATCCCACAGTGCCTCAGGACTGGCAGCTTTCAACACACAGTTGCCATGATGCATGGTATGGCCCAGTCCACCTTCAGTGCCTTGCTGGGACAGGTGCTGGATGCTCTCCTGCTCCATGTCAATGAGCACATTGCATTGCCAGCCACACAGGCCAACCAAGTCAAGGCACAGTTCCATGCCATTGCCCAAGTACCGAACATCATTGCATCCCTAGACTGCATACATGTTGCCCTTGTAGCACCCCGGACCATGAGGCAGCCTACAGGAACCGGAAGAGTTTCCATTCCCTCAACGTGCAGATGACCTGTAGCCCTGACCTGACTCATCCACTGCGGCGCCTGCTACCCAGGTCCTACCCACGACTCCATGGTGCTGCGCTGCAATACCCTGCCAGCCTACATGGAGAGGCCAATGCACATGGATGTTGGGTGAGTATAATTCATGCATAAAATGCATGCCAACGTTCACCGGATTGGGGTGGGGGGCAAACACACAGTAATCCTTGCATGCCACTAGGAGACACAGCCAGCACTAGCACAGCACCACTTCCATGTATGTGTGTCACACAAGGACCCCTTCACACGTTCCACACAGCAGAACACACAGAAGGTGAAAGTCACACACTTGTGAATTCACATATGTAAACACAACAACCACAATGCATCTTGTCTGTGTTGCAGTGCTGCTACTCACCCTGACATCCAAGAACAATCTCACCATGCGCACCACAGAGGAGTGCCAAGTGAGTCCAATGGAAAACACAGCCACAGAACCACTGTAGATGGGCAGGTGAAGTCACAAGCATGAACATCCCTGAGATAGTGACCCCTGAATGGCCATTTACATGCCTGGCCAAATGTTGATTAATGTGCAAAGTAGCAAACGCGACACCAGCAATAGGGACAGCCACAACCCATCACCCAACAATATTGTACGTGAAGAGGCAGATAAGACGGGACCCGCACCCCGAAGTAAGGGATGCACCATTGTGGCAGTGAGACTCAGGGGGTGGTGCATGCAGTGAGTTACATATAAGGCACATGGCGCACATTGCAGACCACACACAGTGCACATGAAGACACCATATTGAAATGCAAAATGTACACATGACCGTACTTGTTCTGCAGGAGTGTCACACACATATTCATTAACATAGTCTTTGATACACTGCTGCATGTACATTGACACCTAGTGCATGTAAATCCAACCTGCCACATAACACCTTACTCATTTACACAGACTGCAAGTATAGGTTACCACATGCATGTCCCTAAAGATAATGGATGCATACCAATATTTCAATTAGATAGCATGTACCCGTTGCACACATACATGGACATAGTGCTCATTGAATTGAAGTGTAACCCTTGCACATCCACATAACCAACCTAGGCCTAATGTACACGTTGTGTCCCCTGTAGGTGAATCTGGATATCTGCAGTACACATGGCCTATGACCCCTCTGAGTAATTCACAAACTCCAGCAGAGCTTTCATATAACATTGCCCATAGACTTACAAGCATCTGTGTGGAAATGGCATCTGGATTGCTGAAGGCACGTTTCCAGTGCTTAGACTGTATGGGAGGGGCAGTATGTATCTACCAGTGAAAGTGGACAAAATCATCTTCACCTGTGCCATGATGCACATCTGTTACCGCAGGCATGTGCCACTGCCCTGGATGCTGATGGCCAACCACCTGGGGATGGGAGGGACGATGAGCATGTGCCCGTAGCCAGGACAAATGCACACAGGGATGGTCTGAGTGAGGGGAGGTTGGCCAGACAGGCGTTGAGTGGCAATTATTTTTGAGCTGGTGGATGGGTACAGGTCACAAATATCACTTGTAAAATAAAGAGCACTTTAACGCAATCAGGAATGTCTGTGCTTTCTATGCATTGCGACCCGGATTTATTTTTTGTGGAACAAACTCCCCTCCCCCCTGATTCACTACAGGACACAATCCCCCCTCCTCCTGAAACACCCCAGCACACAATCTCCACCTCCCCCCATGAAAAATGCCAGCACACAACCCCTCCCATCCCCCCCGAAACACCCCAAAAAAGTGCAGGTGGGTTCATGTGCCCAGTCCTAGACCCAACTGTGATATGTCCATCTATGATGCTTGTGGACGCTTGCCACGTCCTGATCCCTCTGGTGAGTGACGTGGGAGAATGCACAAGGAACGTCGCATGGGCAAACCCTTCAGGGATCCCTCTGTGGGTGTCGTGGAGGTTGATGGGATTGCTCCTACAAACTGCAGCTGCTGGCGGAGCAGACGGTTCGCCTCCCGCATCTTCTCTGCATGAGCAGACTGGCCCTCACACAGCTCACAGACTCTCTGTCAAATCTAGTCAGTGCCGCTGTACAGCCCTCAATCACTCTACGGGTACAGGCATTGTTAAGCGCCACGGTCTTGGCTGCATTACGAATGGCACAGTTTATTGCCTTAATGTGGTGGTTGTGGTCAGCCACCATGGCCTCAATTTCCCGCTGGCGTTCCTCTATTACATCCAGCCGTCCCATTACAGCAGCTCCCATGATTCTGGGTCTGTCAGGTGTGGTGTTGATAGGCCTGAAAGGTCTGCGAGGAGTGGTAGGGGAGCAGACGGTGGACATGGCGGCCGGTCTGGTGGGGCTGCCGCGGTTGGAGAGGCTGTCTTCAGGGGAGCCATAAGAAGGGGTGTCCACATCGTGCAATGGTGTGCGGGCACGGCATACACGTGCAGGGACATGGGAAGTGTGTGTTTCCACTGAAACCTGCTCTGGGGGCCCTTGGGGTATGCCCATCTCCTGAGTGCCACTCGGGCTGGGTGAGAACACCAGTGCAGCGTGTTGTTCCTCAGTGGATGTGTGGTCCTCATCCGTGTTTGTTCCACTGGTGGCTACCTCCACATCCTACAAACCCCTGGAGGCTTCCAGCTTTTGAGGCAGTGACACCCTGCAGCTTTTTGAACATTGAGTCGGTCTGACTGAGCTGCGGTGGGGTGACCTGGGATGTGTCCTGCGCCTAGCCTTCTCAGGCCGGTCCCTTTGCAGGGTGGCGGTGCTGGTTGATGCGTATCTGGGCATGCGGCTGGATGTGCCGGCTTCTCCCGCATCAACATTTCCCTGATCGCTGCATGCCTGCAGGGTACATTGGGTGTGGTATGAGTTTAGGGCAGCTTACATTTGTACCATGCATTTCATGCTTTACAGTGGGTTAGGGAACATTTTTTATCATGCTTGGCCATTACATATTTGTTATTCGCTATGTTGTGATTGCTGGAACGTGCTACAGGGAGGGACACTGCTCTGACATGTTGGTGTATCATCTTCAGATGCCTGTTGTGCATGCACAGCTCCCATGGCGCTGTACGTGAGGTGGGGGGGGGGGGGAATTTGATACGCACGCACACATCACGTAGTTGTGGCCTGGCCATGGATCTGTTTCCCTTGGGGCCAACATTGATACATTGTAGATCAAAGGGGGTGGGGGACGTTTCTCAGCTGCAGTCTCCTGGGTACTGGTGCCAGCCTCTGCTCCTCCGACTCCCTCAATTGTGCCCATGTCTATTAGGATGGTCATCTGCTCCTCCCAATGTGTGAGCTCCGGTGGTGGGGGCCCTCCTCCAGTCCCCATGCTCTCGCTCCTGTGCTGGGCCAGGTGCCCATGGACACAGACCCGCAAGTCGTTCACCCGCTTCCGGCAGTCCTCCCCGTCACTGGGCACACGGCCCACAGCTGACACCTTCTAGCTCACTTGTCTCCAGATCTGTTTTCGCTGCTGTGCACTCATCTTACGCTGTTGTGGGCCATACAGCTCTTCTTGATGGCCCATGACCTCCTCCACAAGTATAGCAAGTTCTTGATCAGAAAACTTGGGTACATTCCTGGGACATGTTTCAGGATTTTGAAGCGTGGATGGCTTACAGGGGCTGTGATTTTCGGTGGATTGTGATTTCCAAAATGGCCGCTGCTTTATTTTCCGTTCCGGTGGTGACGCCTTTCCCGTGGCGCTATTAGCGCGGTAGCTCAATGGTAGCTCAATAAATGCTGTATTTTCGAGTTCGCAGCCACCTTTTCCACTGGACGCTATTTGCGTTAATGTCAAGGCCGTGCGCGCGTGCATGCCAACTCCTGATCTGGCGTTGTTTACGCCACACATCGCGGCATTAACGCAAATAGCGCTCAGTGGATATTACGCTGGGAATACCGCCCAACTCATGAGGAGGCCCTAAGACTGGGGACTAGGATGAATAAGAGACAGAGGCGGGTGTGCGACTAGTACGGGTGAAGTCCAGGATGGATGACAGTGCAGAAACCCACTGCACATCACGTATTCCAACTGGGAGACAGTAAGCAACGTTAAACAAGATTTATTTCCATACAGTTGTGCGTTCATTTGTTTACAAACCAGCACAGTATCCCCACCCCAAGCACATTGGCCCTGAGCACAGACACCTCATGGTGTTATACAGTTTTACACAATGAACATCATTCAGAAAAGTGAGTAAGATAAATTTAGTTTGTTAAATTAACAATGGACTTCATAACAGGATATCCTGGGTTCAGGCTTTATGGGACTATCTGTGCTTGATGCAATATTTTTCAGCCCGTCCATGTGACAATGACTACCTGCTATTCTGGAGCTTAATATCACATCTAATAGTACTAAAACTGTGGATCCAGCATTTGTGGGACAGCCATTCCTGTTCTCAGGTAGCTAGACTCACCTTCTTGATATAATGTGGGACTTGCAGGTAGGGGTTCCTATGCCTCAGATGGTGGCTTATTTCATCCTCATCATTTGTATTTTGTATTTGTATTTTGTTTATTTATAGTGCGCACCTTGCCCCGGGGCATCTGGGTGCATGTTTAAAGAGGCGGTTAAACGTTACAGCAAATAGATACACTATACATTTTTACACATATTTACATAGCACTTGTGTGTGTGGGCACTTGTGCATTTTACCAACCAATCACTATCAGTTCCCCTAGTATGGCTGAGGCTTGTCCTTGTCTCTATGTCCTTGCCAAAATGAGGGCTGCCATGTTACACTGTCTGAGGCTCATGTTAATCCACAGACCTAAAGTCAAATGCCACCCGCTTCCACATACACACATTCTGTGCCTTGAAGCACACATGTCAATTTATATTTCAATATATGCTTATTCCCACACATTTTCAAAATGTAGCTTTTATTCTGCACTTTGTGTCCCTCTTCAAAACTCTTCCTGGGCCTCATCAGACCCTTAAAACTAGCTCTCCATTTTTTAACTGTACGTCAGCAGAAAACACCCATTTCAGTAAAATGTGAACATTGAGTAAAAATCTATTAACATCTTAGATTAGAGTTAATTGTTGACCGCTAAAAATAGTCGGCCGCACCTCACTCAGACTGTTACGAAAATGATAATTCCTTTGAGAGATAGGTCAATTAGCTCCCGAACCCAACAACTCCTGTGTTTGCCATAGATTAAAACTAAGTCTCAGGAACCAATTCCGACATCTGTGGCAGGGGAATTTCATTAAGTAGTTGGGAACAGAGTAAAGTGTCTTACTCTTCCAATAAAAACATTTTTTAAATCTTATATTCTTTACATATAATGTCTGAATCCAATCATATTGCCATAATTTACCTTTTGCTCTGTCTGGTGCTGATACAAGAGTATCCCTAGAGATACCCACGGCCTCCATCACCTTATAACAGTCATCCCTCTATTTATGTGCCAATCAATCTGTCTCCGCCCTAAAAAGGACCCTCAAAGTTGACAAAATCCCGTTGGTATGTCCCAGTAAACATTTGCTCAGAAGAGTCAAGGCTCGCCATCTTACAAACGTTGCTAATGAGAGGAGACCCAGCTTGTATCGAATGATCTGAACTGGGACGCCTTGAGTTAGGGCAAGCACCTTCTTCCAATATATACCTTCTAGTCAGTTCCAATTGACAGCATTCATTTAGTTTCTGCACTGTATATCAGCATCGGAACTACTTTTTGTTTGTAATAAATAATAACCAGGTTTCGTATCTCCCATGTATGATTTGAACCTGCGCAACTGCTGTCCTTGCCTTCTCTTTGAAGTCCTCCCAATAAGGCACTTCCCTAACATTGTCATTGGTACAGACCCCCAAATATATATACTCTTGTATCAGTTGCAAAGAAGCCTTATTCAAAAACCAAGTAAATGAATGCTTTTTCCCCTGACTTTTTTTGTGGATAAAATCATGATATTCGATTTTATTTACATTTATTTTAAGCCCATTTTTAACTGTGTAGAATTCTAACCTTGTATGTTGGAGTTGAAGTCCCACTGGGATCTGATCCAATAAAATTAAATCATCAGCATATAAAAGCCACACAGTGGAAGACCACCCAATCTAGGAGGGAAAGACCGCACAGAATTCAGGTAATCACCGAAGTCAGCAATGAAGTGGTTAAATAAAGCAGGGGACAAAGTGCACCCCTACTTTAATCCTCTATATCTAGGAATGGATCTTGTTGAAAGACCTTGCTGGCTCAGCCTCATCTGAATTGAGGTTTCCATATACAGTGATCATATTACGGCTAAAAGGTTTTAAGTACAGCACTAAACAACAGTGCTCGTCTACTGAGTCAAAGGCCAATTTAAAGTCTATACGTGCTAAATAGACCGGTTGAGCTGAATTCAAAACTCTTTTCTTTATCAAAGAAAGAGCCATCGGATTACTAGATGTCCCTATGCCTGCCACAAAACCTGAATGATGAGAATTGAAACATGTAGCCTCCTTGACCCACCTGAGCAGGTCTCAACTAATCTAGCAAAGATCTCACCCAGGGCGTCAAGGAGGGCTATAGGCCGATAACTCTGCAGATCCTCTCTGCGACCCCTTCTTGAACATTTTAACAATTATCGATCTTTTCCAAGAAAGAGTTACTGAGTTAGTTTCAAGTATCTTAGAAAACAGTCATCAGTATTTCCACCCAGGCCTCAGGATGGGACTTAAACATTATGTTAGATAGCCCATCTGGCCAGGAGCTCTGGAATTACTGGACTTCTTAATAATAAGCAGCAGATCATCCCGATCAACAGCTAACTCCAACCAGTTAGAACTGGCCATGAGCTGGCTACCTCCACAGATGTCACAGTGCCAAAGTTATTGGAAATGTAAGAGACCCAGCCTTCTTCATCAATCGGGTTCATTTGCAGGGGCAATTGCTGACCAATCTTATTTGCGTTCAAGATAGCCCAAATTTCTGCATTCTCTTTAGAGCTTATAGCCTGCAGCATTTGCTGTGCATCCCAAAGTAACAGATTGGTTTGATGTCCTCTAAACCAATTCTTGTATTTCTGCATTAATGCTCTAAGTTCTGATGAAATCGAATGGCTGTTTCCAGCCAGCAAACCGCTCATATCAGCTCTCAATCTTCTTAGACTGAAATTCCACATCAAAATCAGGCTTACAAGAACATACCTTTTGAGAGAAGGGAACATTCTTCACATCAAACAGGTTCAGAAAACAGGTTAAGACAGGTAGCATAATCTATCACATCATCAATTAACCCCCTTGCACACTTTCATACTAATTAATCATCAAAGAGTGCAAGGCAGACAATGACCTCTGAATTCCACTTAAAACGATTCTTCCCCCACGAGACTAGCAGGTCCTGCCGATAAAAATCCCTTGTGTGGATAGGGGCCAAATCTGCCTATTTTACCATTACCAGATTATGGTCACTGCATATCTGCGGGCTTATAGGAAATTCTTCAAGCCTTGTGAAAAACCCCTGTGAGACAAAAAAATAATCAATTACGGAAGAGCCTGCAGCCTGCCATTCAAGGTGCACTGGGATATCTCCCTTGATGTTTCCATTCAACCTACAGAAGCCCCTGTCATCCATTAAGACCAACCGCCTCTAAGCTCTTGGATGTAACTTGCAAGGCTCATCCAAAATACATCTTACATTAAGGTCCCCTGCTATAATCACTGGCACAATTTCTGTATCCGCAGTGCATAGATTCAACAGTTATATAACTGCATCATAAAAGCGATCATCCTGAATACCCAAAGGATTCCAGTAAACATTTAGCAGTGCATAGGACTCTAAGGGCATACCCCGTTTGTTCAAGCGAGACAGTTTTGATAGTTGAAGGAAAGGGTTCAATGCCACCAAAAAACACAGGCTAAAACCTCTACCGGTCCAGCATGCTGTCAGCAGACCCTAAATGGCCAGCCAGAAATCCCCTTTAATGCAGGATTAAGAATTAGTGAATAGCCATCCCAACAGGGAGTTTCGCTCAACCAGGTCTCCTGGAGAAGCACTATATCAAGAGCCCATAAAGGATTATTATTCCTAACCATAAGGTGCTTAAACCCAGTATTCCAAGAGCTTATTGTGAAATGTGCGATTGCATGGGTGACAAACGGCTATTGATAAATAGATCTAGACAGTAGCGCCCAGGCAACCAGGCCCAATCGCCCCATGAATCCAACTGGAATGTTGTTGTCATTACTTCAATGTTACGAGCCTTTTCAGCAGTCAACTGTGAACAAGTCACTCTTAAATGCCGAGAGGTGACCCACCTGTCCTTTAAAGGGAAAAGGGGTACAAATGATCTGCCCAGCAAAATATTATGGATTATACAGACATCTCTCAACGAATAACCCAGTGACCCTAATTGGTCCCTTGCTGTTAACAATACTTGAGTAACTAAATTAGATGGAATATATAGTTCCACTCTATCCAGTGGCCTTAGAGTTGGGAACTCAACTTGGGCAATGCCCCTAGGGTATAGCCCTTAAAGTTTGAATCGAATCAAAAAGCCTCAATACGTTTGATCAATTCAACTTAAATGTGACATGGCACGTGCTGACCCCGAATAATTTCTAATAGTCCCCACAGGCGGGTTAGCCAATTTAGATGTAAAATGCGATCTACCCCTTCTCCTTGCAAACCCTGGGAGACCATAGAGGTTCGTTTTTTGTGACCCCTTGCCATGTGATCTCCACCCCTTGAGAACTGAATCTTTTTCAGGGCCATGTATTGCAAGAACTGATCGATGAATATTCATCAGAAACTGGGGTTTACTGCATAGTAATCTCCTCTGCTCAAGGGTCTTAAATTCAGAACCCTGTTGATCTTTGACTTTATCCAGAATGATTGTTCTCTTTAAACCATAATCTCTTGAAACTAGTTGGGCTGTCTTCAATGGCCCCCCTACAGTCGGGGTGGTAATTTCCTCCAACAGCCCCCCTGTTTCAATCGAATGGTCATACTGGAAACCCTCTGTATATTTAGAGACATTTAACAGTTCTTTGTTATCAATTGAGTCATGAATTAAGTCAACGGGCACAACAACAACCTCCTATCAACAGTCATTCATGCCAGCAGTTACTACTTTTACAACATATTTCTTTTGAACAGTCTTTTACTTTTTTCCCTTCATCTTAACATCCTGGAAAGGGTACAAATAAATTCCCTTGAGATAGAAGATGTAACACCTTTAACTGCCTTATGATTTTTTTCCTTTTTGGAGCCCTTTTGGTCCTCCCCCTATTATTACAAAAATCGTAAAGACTTGTTGGGAGGGCTCATCCACCAAGATTAATTCCCGAGACACCACCTCATCCACTATGACTTCCGACAGCTCTATCGAGGGGGGGGACACACTCAATAAGTTCAAGAGTCAAAACAGGGGATTCTTCATCCTGTGGCTTCACTGAGTGATTTGCAACTAAAGGGGGCTCTACTGCCGAGAGAGACCCTGCTGACATGGCCACAGTGACTGAGACCGAGGGCTCAAATCGCCTTGCCCTGCAGTGTTCCACTGACGTCAGATACCCTTCAATATATGCAGCTTTTGTAGTAAGAGAAGTCAGCAGGGAGACTTGATCCACAAACTATTCAAAGAATCATAAGGTTTTACTAAAATGAACAACGTGGTGTTCACAGCCGCAAGCATCATCTCCATCGTAGGTGAGGATACAGTCGGTAGACCAATTGATCTACGCAGGGTCGGATGCTCATAAGATTACAAAGAAATCGATGAAGAGTCTGGAGAATCTACATATAAAACAGGGGATCTGGAACGATTCAAATCCTGAACCATAGACAAACCATTGATAAAAGACTCTTTAAATATGTCTGCCTCTATGGGCCTCAATGGAGATTCTGCAGGCACCTGAATGTAATCCAGAATAATATCACTCAAGATGGTGCTAGCCCCTTGGTTCCTTCATTCTGTGGTAATGACCCTGAATGGGGCTTCCAAAAGAGAGATGGTTATCTTGGATACCTGAGGATACCAGTTCCCCATTCAGTAAAAGAGCCTGTGATCGAATTACTAATGATTCCATTGAGGGAGCAAACCCGTTCTCTATTTCCAATAGAATTGACATGGACTTGCCTGATTTCTGCAGGGTTTCTGATAACTGCTCCAGGTCCCCGCTCTACCCGCCACTTGTAGAGTTAACATTCCACGTTCCTTTGTAGAAGCTTCCTCCAGCAAAGCCGAATTCATAATGTCATCAAATAGAATCAACGGCTCCACCCTATCTAGTATTGGGGGACTTGCCACCACCAAAGGCAAGAGCCCATCTACATGCAAAGGCTCAACCAACCCATAAGTTACTTTTGGAATTGACAAGCAAGCTTGTATGTCCATGGCCTGAGAGGGCAGATTAGTGACCAGTGGCAAAGTCAGAGATGACAGTTTATTAGATTTCCCAGCTTGGGGCGTCAAAGGTTTAGGCAGACCCACTCCCTTAGGCATTCTAGATTTCAAGGTGTAACTGTAAAACATTAAAACACCCAAAAATATTAAAAACCGAGAACCAAAGACTGGTGAACTCACCCTCCTTCCCCACCTCACCGCAAACAGCACTCAGTGTGCACTCCGTGAGTACGCGCGGGTCTGAGATTTTATAGGACTTCTTGGGGAAAGTAGGCGGGGTTCAGCACACCCAATAAGGAAACAGCAAAACAAGACAGGGTCTTCTGAAAAGTCAGGCAATATCCTATTAGAAAGCAGTGAGGAGAGATGTAGTAAGTGTAATCTTGCAGCCTCACCAAACGCGGAATAGTCCACCAGCAAGCAGCACTGCAGAGGGAGACTCTTAGATCATGTTTGATATTATCTTTGGGGTGCATGCAACTGCCATTCAAAAGGGGCATACAGATACTATTTAGAATCAAACCTCTTTGATGTCCTTCTCAGCACATTATTGCTTCAATAGCCATTATATGGCCAGTCTTTACCTTCTCCACACATTTAATATGAATGGGGTTCTCTGGGCGACAGTACAATCGATACCCCAGTATCTTGTAAGGATTTAGAGCCTCATTACGAGGCTGGCCTATGCATGCCTGTGATACAGGCACGGCTGCCGCTGGTATTTGTTTTTCAGGTCAGACCTGGCAGGCAGAAAGGCACCCGCAAGCACAACTCCTAGTTTGCCGGTCCGGGAACTACGGTACCAGCAAGCTTACCGGTACCGTAGTTCCCGGACCGGCAAACTTGTAATGAGGCCCTGAGTCTTGTTATTCTACACATATCCTAGCTAGTTTTCCTTTGATAACCCCATTCCAGAGTTCCACTAACCATGCTGATTGTAAGTGGTATGGACATTAGAGCTTCTGTTGTATAGTCAGCATTTTGCATAGCTCTTGAATCAGTTTTTTTGTAAAATGGTTCTGCATGTCACTTTTGGTACTCTCTGGTACCTCAAACCTAGGATAACATCTCACTGCTTGCCACCAAATCTGATTTCTTGTCTATTATAATCAAAATAGCATTGCTCCTCCCTGTTGGACAATACATAAATACATATTAAAGCCTTCAGAACTGTATATTTGATAAAACCAAAAATAGTCCCCAGAGTAAAAGCTTAAAATGCAAAACAACATTGCTTCACTAGTAAGTTAAACTTTCATATCAGCACATATGAGAAACGGTTTGCCTCAGCCCAATGCCCACGTCAGCCTGTACCTGCGACTCTTATAGTGGGCACAATCCAAACATTTAATAGGTAGCTGCTGTAGGAAATGTTCAAGCAGTAGAAAACCTTGATAATCACCTTGCATTGACACCTTGCTGATGTGCTCAATACATGATTCCAATTCCATGCCATTTCAGAACATTAAAAAGCCCATCGCCAAACCACTTATGTCCTCCCAAAATCACAATTGTACCTTAATCATAAAATTGTCTACCACTGTGCCAGCCAAGAGCATTCGAATTATACATCAGCCCTCCAGGTTCTGGCTTCCTTAACTCAGGTTATTTTTAATCTTCAAAAAAATAACACCTTACCTTTTGGGGCTATGCAGTTAGTGACCTTCAGCTAATCAAACATTACCCACGAGACTGATGCCAAAAATCAGAACCTAGTTGCAGAGTTTCACTGGGTACCATGTGATTGTGGCCTCCTTCTTGAGCTCTAGAGTTGGACCCTCATCACAGTGGCCTCCTTTCTTTTGGTCTGCTAATTCTTTCAATAAACATGAACACAGTCAATTACAGGATACTGTGATTTTCCCTTCTATGTCATAGTGTCTGTGATACTGGTACTTTCTGCTCTGTCAACCCGATCAAAGCATGTGCATCTGTACATTTCCCCTTCAGCTCTTCCGTTCAGCATTTATCCCTGAAGTTCACCCTCATTACACCGTTCATGGCTAAGTATCATTTCAACACCAACAAACTGTATACACAACATATTGGGGTTCCAGACTCATACTAACATGTAGAGTGATGTTTAGCTGCCATTAATGGCCAGTGGGTGGCTAGGTTCATCCAGCTCAATTGGATCAAGACAGCTTTCTTTATCCGTGATCTATTCACATGCAATCCGTGCCATTTTACCACCCCCAAGTCCATGCCGAATTGTGTCCTCATGCTCAGCCCAAACTTTATTTTCTACTCGAAACTTAGCGTAATACCCATATAAAAGCTTTAACCAAAGCCATAGTTTTCATCTTCAGTTATTTAAGGCCATTATTCCTTTCAATCCATATACTCTGCCATATTGTGATCCATTTAATGCTCAAATTAAGTCTTCATTATGTCAACTTGACTTCTCCAGGCCTCCCACACCTCTTCTGCAAAAGGCAAAGGCCTCCAGTGATACGCCTACTCTTTCCAATCAAAACTGTGATAATGGACCTCATTACAAGTACTGTGGTGCTGTAAAGAATGGCGGCAATGGAGCGGTAACTCCGTTGCCGCCGTACTACTGCACCAAAATACCACCAAACTTGTAATGAGGCCCAATGTCACCAATTCTCACCAGTCCCTCCACTAATTAACAATCTCTATGAAGATAAATTCAAAATGTGCATCTTCTACTCAGAACCCTACATGATATAAAATCCCATTATTTACAGTGCAACGGGCGCTGCATCCCTCCAGAGGTAATCTATCATGGCGCACTTGTAAGACCTTAAGGAGCCAGGGTACCTTTTCTAGAAAGCCAATATTTGGACCTTCACACACCCACCACATCTCTATTTCAAACCATAAAATGATTAGGACACCACGTCCAGGAACCCTGTCACACACCTCACATCTTTACCCGGGTCAGATGAACATTGAGAAGAGCCAGTTGGAGTCTTTGTGTGAACTTTCTAAATCATGTATGTACAATAAAAGGGGTGCCTGAAAAATACATCCCACATGAGCAGGCTACCAATGGAGAAAAAAATCAAAATATATGAGGAATAAGAATAAAGTAGGAAGGATTAAAGTCTGGTTTAGTATGCTTGTATATGCTTAGATTCACATGCTGTGCATAAGCCGACATCTAGTGGAAGCTGCAGAGTATTACAGTTGTTGTTTTCAAAACTCGAAAAAGGGACGTCGCCAGATATATATAAATAAACAGCTGTACATGGATGAACATGTGCCGATGTAGCTCTCGCTCTCTCACTCGGCATTATCTTTGTCTCTTACTCAGTCTTTGTGGGAGAGAGTCACACTGTTAGGTACACATTTGCTAGAGCAACCCAGGCGTTGCTGACAGCTGTGAAGATAGAGAAAAAATAAAATACCTTCTGTGAATGGGGGTTGTGTTTTTTGGAAAAGCAATAGTTTGATGGCAGGGATCTGATATATTTGCACTCAGGTCACTGCCACCAGGTTTTCATCATTTGCACAGCAACGCGCGTATGGGCAAGGCAAAAGGCGGCATACACGTGTATCTTTGCAAAGCGAGTAAACGCTAACTGGCATGCAAGCATAGCAGGGAGCGTGTACAATTACAATGAAATGCTACCCGACATGCGAACATTGCAGGCAGCGTATACAATGGATCTCTGTCCGGTCTGCCTGATTTATGCTGGTACATAAAGACGGCAGACTCCATAAGGATCTCCAGCATTTGAGCCGACATAAAAATACATGCTGGTGCAAATGTTGGAGCATTTGTGTGGCGGAAAGGAAGGGAGCCGTGGAAACGCAAGTTGCGTTCCACCCCTCCTCTCCACCATACAAATTGACAAAAATGGGGCATGGCGTGAATGGAAAACTATGCCTTCCATTTACATTAAACCCAAATCCAACATGAGCTCCTAAGAATATAATGCACATTGAGACAGGAGCTCATTTTATTTTTGACAAAACTCACCTTAACATGTACATTTTTTTAAATTAAGCCATATATACTGTCTTTGGGTGCCTTAGTAAGTGGCAGGTGAGCGGAGACGCCTTTCTCCTCGTGTCTCCCTTCCCCCTCTTTCAGCCTCGTCTGATTTCTCTTTTTGCCTTCTTGCGCTCCTGCGCTCATTTCTCTCCCTTTTCTACCTGCTTTCTTTGTGTGCTTTCTCCACTCCATATAGCCCTGCCCCCACCCGCATTGTCCACCGACCTCACTACTGCAAGTGTTTGGCTTATGCAGGCCCACCTGCACTCCATTTCCATCCTGGAGTGCAGGTGGGTGGAGACCCTTTTCTCCTTCGGTCCCCCTTTCAGCCTCTGCTGATGTTTTTTGTATATTCCTTCCTACGCTCCTGTGCTCGTTTCTCCCACCTTTCTGCCCGCTTTCCTTGTGCGTGTTCTCCATCCCCATGGCCCATCCTCCTGCCCCCATCGAATTTTCTCATTAGTACACCCCCCATGGGCAGCCTCACTGCCCATTGCAGCCCCTGTGGTGAAGGGCCCAGAGGCAAAGAGCAGTTCCTACAGTTGCAGCTCCAGACTGTGTTTGCCTATGTTCAGCTCTGCTGCATGCTCCAACAGCGTCAACCAGCAGCGACTGACACGGTAAGGAAGGTGCGGGTAGAGGGAACAACCATTACTGTTCCCTATTTAACTGCCCCTCCTCTCTTATTACTCCTATTAGCAAGTCTTGCAGTCTGCTGCGCATCACTTACAGTTGTAGGTTATCAATTTCTGGTTCGAGTAGGCGTTTGTCTTAGTCACATTGGCTTTTCTCCCAATCTCTAGGAAAGTCGAATATGGCAGTTTTGGAATTGTGGTACGTTTACAATTTGAGGTTTTCTCCCTCTCTCTAGGAAAGTCAATTCTGGGTGTTTTGCATTTGTGGTGTTTGAAATTTAGGCTTTTCTCCCACTCTCTAGGAAAGTCATATCTGGGTGATTCTGCAGTCGTTCCTTGTCACAGTCTCACTCCTGCTGATCCTCTAGCACTCCCTTGTGCACCCTCTCCTCAAAGTGCAAGCAAACCTGTTCTCCAGCACTTATTGCTCCCTTCTCCTCCCTCCCACCATTCCTCTTCCTCCCCATCCTGCACTCCTACTCCTCCTCCTCCCCCTCTCCCATCATTTCTGTTACTGCACTTGCAAGCTCCGGATTGTCTCACAACCTAGTTGGAATGTTATTGTTTGTCTTCTCCTCTGTGCCCCCCCACAACCTTCACATTCCCTCCTCCCCCTCTTTCTGTTACTGCACTTGCACGCTCCAAATCATATGATGACCTAGTAGGAACGTTATTGTTGGTCTTCTTCCCTGTGCCCACCCAACATTCACCTTCCCTCCTCCCCCTTCCCCCTCTTTCTGTTACTGCACTTGCAAGCTCTGAATCGTCTCACAACCTAGTAGGAACGTTATTGTTTGTCTTCTTCCCTGTGCCCCCCAACCTTCACCTTCCCTCCTCTCCCCTCTCCCTTCATTTCTGTTACTGCACTTGCATGCTCTGAATCGTATCACGATCTAGAAGGAACGACATGTTTTGTCTTCCCTTTTCATCCCAACTTTCACTTCCCCTCCTCCCTACTACCCATATTTCTGTTACTGCACTTGCATGATCCAAATGTCTCAAGACCTAGTAAGAACGTTTTTTTTTTGGTTTTCTATCCCCTTCCTCCCCCTCCCTTCTCTTGATGTGCCTTGAAACACTTTTTGCTGTATAGGCGTATTATAAATACCCAATAAATAAATAAATAAGAATGGCAGTGAGTTTTAGGTCTCAAAGGTAAGGAAGACTGTGCAAATGCTACATCCCTATGCACAGACATCCTAAGATAATTATATATACAAGATGCAAAAGTTCATGTTGAAAGTTACTAGCCACACACAAAGGTCACTTGCCCCCATCTGTGAATGAAGGCAGTGCATTATGCGACCGAACGTGCACCGTGCTTCAACAAAAGTGTACTTGCTTATGCAGTCTAACACAATCCATTATTTGTATGCATTTTAAATCACAATCTACTAATAAACGGAACAATTTCTCTATGGTTAAGCAAAGAAAATATTGTCAATCCATTTTTATCTAATGTACACGAAATACTTTTTTTGTGAGTGCTCGTATTAAGTCTGCTTGCTTGGTTGTAGCAACATAAGTATGTACAAAACTGATGTAGGTGAAAAATTAGTTTTGGTTTTCAATTGCATGAGTGGCACTGCTACTTGGCTTCAGTTTTTATGTTATTTTAAATTACTTCTATTTTATTACGTTCCTTTAAATTGGCTCAGACATCAAAATCGGGCCGCTGGCGCCTGACTGGGCGCTTTAATCTCCATTTGTTTTTTGCAATCTGCATTTCCCTTTTAATTTACTTTACTTCAATTCCTTGTTATTTTAATTTGATTTTATTTTGTTTCTTTGTACTGACGTGACAGTCAGCACAATGTTGCCTGGCCCCCTTTGTTGCATGTCACCCCTCCTGGGGGACATGGTAGCTCACAGGATCTGCACCATGTGATCTAGTCAATAAAAAGGACGAGCCGTTTCGGGCTCTTCAGTCGATCAGAAGCTGACTCCAGTGTCCTTCTTCCAGGCACCATGCTGGTGTCACACTGGTGCAGGAGGCCCAAGGACAGGCCCTGCACGGGGACGGTGCCCCTGCTGGGCAACACCGTTAGAGCCACCAGATCCTCTAATACACTACAACTGACAGTGCCCAAATACTCCCTAAAAAGAGCCGGTGGTTCCAGCTTCCCAGTTCTAGCCTCACAATTATGGAACACTATTCCATTGGACATCAAATCTACCCCTATATTTCAACCTTTCAGAACTAAGATCATCACCTGGTTACTCAACAAATAACTAACACTGTATGTATGTATCCGCTACGATGTTACTAATCCCACTATAACTGCTTTCATAACTGCTTTTGTAACTATACTTATACTGCACATATGTACAAATGTTCTTACCTATGCCTGTAACCTGATGTTTAAGCGCCCATATACCTCTGGGTCAGGAGCGCTATACAAATAAATAAACAAACAAACAAATAAACCGTTCCCCTTGAGTGTCCTGGCCATGTGACCATGGCTGGCTGTGAAACCCCGGCCTGGGTGCCCCCAGAGCTGGGGCTTCAGTGAGCTGGGTGCCCCAGCACACGTGTTTGTCTCTGGTGATCCCTGTGATCCATTAGCTGCATGAAGGCAGCCCCAAGGGTACTGGTCGGGTGATCCTGACATCAGTGTGGCCCCTTCTGATGACCCCGAAGCGGGCCACCACTCCCTGGCTTCCATGAGGCACATTGCTGATGCAAGTCTGTCTTTTTTCTATCCGACACACAAGCATTGTGCTGAGGCTTTCTTCATTGCCACTCGGTCCGGCAGGCTGATGGGCTCCTGCCAACAGAATGTGTAATAATAGCCTGCCCCCCTGTCGGGGCGCAGCAGAAGCGCCTCATCCCAGCAGAAGTCTGGCCAAAGTCAGGCCCATGTTCGCTCATCCACGCTGCAGACACGCTGTGGACCAGTACTTCATGTAAAACGCTGCCTTCTCTCACACGTAGCAGCCTGGTCAGTATGGCTTCTTTGGACACGGAGTTTCGCCCTGGCTGTTTGCTTAGCACTAAAGTCGAGGTGCCTATCTCTGCCTCGCCACATGGTCAGGTGAAATGTTTGTTATTCAATGCACGCTCACTGCCGGCCCAATCCACTGACTGTTATGCTCTCCTGCATGGTCATTCCCCAGAACTAGTGTTAGTTACTGAGACTTGGCTCAAAGCCACCACGTCTCCACTTCTGCTCTACTGCTCTACACCCTAACCCCAGAGTATTGTATACTCAGTCTGGATAGGGGATCTCCCCCCCACACTTGGGGTGGGGAGGATTGCACCGTTATACCATTCTGAGTGTTCTTCAGTGACTCCCCTACATGTGATTAGCATGGAGGCCTTTTTGCTCCATGCTGTGATTTCCTCCTCTTTTACTCTCCATTTTCGAATGGTCTATCTGCCACCCGGCTCTGACCCAGGTTTCTGCATTGCCATATCAGAGATGGTGGCAGACCTTAGACTTTGCTATGAGACTCTAATAGTCCTTGCAGACTTAACTTCCACCATAATGACCCTACTAATGTGCAGACAGGCCATCTTATCTCCACTTTCTTAGAGATTGGTTTGCCTCAGTTAGTTGCAGGCCCTACTCAATGGTTGGTCAATACTGTTGATTTTATCTTTGCCCCACCCCCTCTAGTTACGTTTTTTGCTTGCTTACCTGTTATTTGGTCTGACCATGCAGTCATCCCTTTTCCTGTAAATATTTCCCCTACTCCCCAGTTTCCGGCATTGCCCCATCATCCCCTTATGTGGCACTGGGTTAAGATGAAGCATTCAGTCATCTCCTTGGCCATCACCCATTTTCAGCCCATGGGTGCCCCCTGTGATTTTCGGGCTCTCTCGTCCGCCCTGAGTGTCAATTCTGTAGAGCTACCTAAAGCCGCTAGGCCTGGCTGACACGCCTCTGAGCCTTGGTTCTCTGCCGACTTCGGTAAGCTGTGTCTTGCCGTAGGCAATCTGAGTGCAAGTGGTGCATTGCTTACCGTCCTATGGCTGGCCTAGCCCTCCGCAAACCCAAACCCACTGCTACAAATCAACAGGCCACTGTGCCAGCCAAGTGCTCGTATTTTGCTGCCCATGTGAAAGTTGCTGTCAACTCCCACAAGGAAATATTTGAATTTGTTCATTCCCTGTCCTCCCCTTTCTACAAATTTGGCAGTTCCATCGCAAAGGCTTTGCGATTCCCCGTCTACTTACTTTGATGACAAAATTGTTATAATTTGACAGAAATTCACTGCTACTGCTGCCCCATTGACACCGCTCTCGGACATCTCATGCCTGAGCCAGCCTCTCCATGTTATTTAAGCTACTGCTAGTTTGAAATTGGCCTCTCCAGCCGTTCTCTTTCCGCTCAGCATTCTTAAAGCCATTGTTCCCAGTATTTCACCCTTATTTACTCAACCTATCTTTCTCCAAGGCGCACATTCCGGCAACACTCAAGTATGCCCCGATTATTCCTCTCTTAAAAAACCCTACCTTGCACTCTTGCATTCCTTCGCATTTATGACCCATTTCTCTTCTCCAAAGAAGCCATACTGACAAGCCTTAGTCACCCCCCTTCTTTGCTTCTTTCTGGAGCACTCGGGCTGCTCAACCCTTTTAAGTCCGGGTTCCAGCCCGACCGGGGAACCAAATCAGTCCTGGTGTCTGTAGCAGACGATTTAGCCCAGATTGTGAATCCGGGTGGTACTGGGGCCCTGATCCTGCTGGACCTCTCCACTGCCTTTGACACTGTTGGCCACAGTATCCTTAAGAAGAGGTTGTCAGCTGCTGGTATCTCGGGCTGGGTTCTAGATTGGTTTGGGCCTTTCCTGTCCAGTGGTTCTCAGTCTCTCTCTCTTTCCCTTTTTATTGTGGCTGCTCAGTCTTTCACTTGTGGTGTTCCCAAAGATTCCACTCTCTCCATTCTTTTGTTCAATCTGCATATTCAACCACTGGTTAAACTGATTCACTCTTTTGGTTTTAGGTGTTTTTCTTATGCCGATGACACACAGATTCTGGTGCAGTTCGACCTTTCCTTGCTAGCGTCTGCGGAGCGGTGCCGCTCCGGTCTCTCGGCCGTCCATCATTGGTTGGGTTAAAAATGGGCTCCGAGTGAACGGAGAAAAAAACTGAGGTGCTTATAGATGGCTCTACGCCTGAATCTTCTGGGTGATTCGTAGCCTTCTGGCCTTCTGAGTTTGGCCCATTAGCTTCGCCTTCCCCAGTCGCTACAAAACCTGGACGTAAAACTCTCTGCCTCATTGTCAACACAGGACCAGGTTAGCGCAGTTTGTCAGTCAGTTCATTTTAAACTGCACATTTTTAGTAAGGTTTTACCCTATCTCCCCCCTCCTCTTTCGCCCCTTGGTGGTTTCCTCCTTAACTTCTGGATTGTTGGACTACTGCAAGTTTCTTGCTCAACCAGCTTTTTTTCTCCATCGGTTGCAAGTATTACAAAATTCGGCTGCCAGGTAGGCCGTTGGGGCCTCTTGTTATTGCTTCGCCTCTCTGATTTTGAAGACCTTGCATTGGTTGCTTGTGGCCTAGAGAGTTAAGTTTAAGGGCTTATCCACGGTCCACCAGGCCTTCTATGGGAAAGGGTCGAAATACCTGCAAGCCAAATTTAGTCATTACGTCCCCTCTCAACACTTGCGTTGCTCCACCTCTCTGTGGATTGTTGTGCCCCACTTCAAATAGTCTAGTGTGGGTGGCAAAGCGTTTTCTGTAGCGGCATCCCAGTTATGGAACTCCACGCCACAGTCTCTTTGTGAGATGGTGGATCATCTATCCTTCAGTCGGGCTCTGAAGACTTATCTGTTTACAGTCTGACCCTTGTTCATGTTTTGTACCGCAGGGCTCTTGTTTAGTTCTAACCTTTTTCAGCACCATGATGCTCTTGATGGTGTAGGTGCGCTATACACATGGATTTAACATACCATAACATTAGAATTTGGAACAAGGAAGAGACATGTATAACAATTCTAGCTTTGTCGCCTCACTAATGTCTTTTGATCCTGGTCAAGTCGCCTTCACTCTTTGGTACCTCGGTCTCCTTATGTACCAAAATAGGGAGAGCATAAAACAGTCACCACTAAGTAATATATACAATTGCTAAACATCTTTTCCAGTGTATTATGCCCAGTGCGAGCTGCTTTTATTGCACACAGATGAACATGGGAATCTTTCAGTCAAATCTCAGCTTTCCCACCTGACAAAACTATGTGATCCTGGGCAAATCACAATGTCGATTTGCCTTATTTTTGTAGTAGCTTTCCGTTTTCAGCTAGGTGTAGTTACTTAGTTATCTTTTCCATCCCACTACTCAGACACTTAATCAATAATTGTGTATTGTCATTGTATACCAATAGAAGCAACTTTGATTGAAAGATGCACAATAGTGAGATATAACTGTTAACATGTTCATCTTTAATAAGGGGTTTTCACTACATTGTACATGCTGTAGATACACAATCAAAAAGTAATATTCTGGACATTATTTCAGTTGTGCTCGAATTGCACCATTATTGGCTAGGTTTGTTGCATTAATGAGGATTAATTTCAAATGTGATCAGGAAGATATTTACTTTGCATACGATTGCCATTTTCGTGCTGAAATTGTACAGCCCTTGTGCATTTACTAATGTAATGTCCTCCGTCCATAATTAGAGGCACAACACAAACTGCAGGGAGCCTCTATTAATCCGTAGAAACACGGGATGATTAGTGCTACAAGCACAGCATTGAGGGGCTGTATCTCCTGCTTTATTTTCTATACAAATGTTCTTTTCACTTTGACAGAAAGGTAAAGGGGAAAGATTGAATGTAAAGATAAGCAAACACAAAGGCACTGATAAACTGTAGGGTGAATGTGGAGGTCAGCTGTACACCTGCTCATAATTGCCTACTCACCCCAATGAAATACTTCCTCGCCAAAGCCGAGTGGGTAATGTGGAATTTGCAGCCTGAAATATATATATATTTATATATGGGATACATTACTCACCGTAATCGTATTTCTGATGCTTGTATCTGCTTAGATTCACATGCTGTGCATAGGCCGACATCTAGTGGAAGCTGCGGAGTATTACAGTTTGTTTTTCGAAGCTCGAAAATGGGCGTCGACACAGGCGTGCCAGTAATACTATCCTTAGTGTGACGTCCACTGTACCCAATATCCCTCACGCGTCTAGGATCCTCAGATTGTATTTTTTCTGACATGAGGAAGCATGAGGAGTAGCGTGAGTACAGATAATCCAAGCAGATAGACAGAAAGGTAAGACTACCAGCAATCATGCGCCTTCTCTCGGAGGGGAGGAAGGGTGGGTCGCATGTGAATCTAAGCAGATACAAGCATCAGAAATACGATTACGGTGAGTAATGTATCCCTTCTGAGGCTTGTGGAATCTGCTTAGATCACATGCTGTGCATAGATTAGCGAGCAGTACCAGAAGAAGGAGGTGGGATGTGAGAAGAGTCATGAGCAAACAGGTGTCTCAGAACCGCTTGTCCCACTTGTGTATCTGTCTTGGAATGAGTGTCAATGCAGTAATGCTGAGTAAAAGTGTGAATAGAGCTCCAAGTAGCTGCTTTGCAAATGGTGTCGAGGGGAACATTTGCAATGAATGCCAGAGTGGCCCCAATGCCTCTAGTAGAGTGGGCTCCTGGCGTAAAAGGCAGAGTTTTTTCAGAAAGAGAGTAACACAGCTGTATACAGTTGATAATCCACTTCGAGATAGCGCCTTTAGAGACGCGATCTCCCTCTCTGCCTGTAGCTACGGAGACAAACAGTTGATCTGTTTTCCTTAGCGGTCTGGTTTTGTTTACATAGTAGAGGACCGCCCTACGCACATCTAGGGTGTGTAGTTTCACCTCAGCCGAGCTTTGCGGGTTCTGGAAGAAAGCCGGAAGCTCGATGGACTGGTTTACATGGAATTTAGATATAAATTTAGGTGAGAACCTAGGGTGTGTGCGTAAAACCAGTTTGTCTTTGTGGATAGTAAAGAAAGGATCCTGCACTGACAGAGCCTGAATTTCACTGACCCTTCTTATAGAGGTAATGGCTACTAAGAAGGCAGTTTTATAAGTCAGGTGTTTGAGACTACTTTTATGCATGGGTTCGAAAGGGGGGCCCATGAGCTTAGCTAGCACCACATTAAGGTCCCATCCTGGCGGTGGGTTAGAAATAGGAGGGTGAAGTCTCTTTACTCCTTCCATGAAGGCTTTAACTACTGGTACTTTCCACCACGACACCTTGTTATGGGATGTGGTGTAAGCCGAGAGGGCAGCCAGGTGTACTTTCAGAGAGTTAAAAACCAATCCTGCATCCAGCAGGTGGAGCATGTATGTCACAATGTTGGAAGGAGTGCAATCAACCGGGTTGATTTGTTTATTCTGGCACCAAATAACAAATCTCTTCCACTTGTCAAAGTAACAGTGCCTAGTGTTTGGTTTCCTGGATTCTTTTAGGATGGCCATACACCTCTGTGGTAAATTGAGGTGTCCAAACTCTATGACCTCAGGAGCCATGCTGCCAGGTTCATTGAATTGGGTTGCTGGTGCACTGTTTGACCTTGTTGCTGGGACAGTAGGTTGTACCAGGCTGGGAGTTTGATGGGCTCGCACACCGCCATCCTGCGTAGGTGTGGAAACCATGGTTGTCTCGCCCACATGGGAGCAACTAGGATGAGCGTCATCGATTCCTTGTTCATCTTGTACACTACCTTCCTGATGAGAGGAGTTGGTGGAAAAGCGTACGCAAACATCCCTGACCAGTTCATCCACAGGGCGTTCCCTTGGGAGTCTGGCTGGGGGAACCTGGATGCAAATCCTGGGCATTGTTTGTTTTCGCTTGTGGCGAATAAGTCTATAGTGGGGAAACCCCACTGAGAGAAGAGATCTTCTACGATCTCTCTGTGAAGGACCCATTCGTGTTCTTCTGGGAGGGAGTCTCTGCTTAGAGCATCCGCTAGGGAATTGAGCTCCCCTGGAACATGTTGCGATGACAGGAAGATGTTCCGTCTGAGTGCCCATATCCAGATTTTCTGGGCAAGCTTGGACAGATTTGGCGAACGAGTCCCTCCTTGCTTGTTCAGATAGAACATGGCTGTCGTGCTGTCTGTCCGGATCTGCACCGACAAGTTTATTAGATGGGGCTCGAACCCCCGAAGCGCTCTGAATACTGCCAGAAGCTCTAGCAGGTTGATGTGGTTCTTGGCTACTGAGTGAGACCAGAGACCCTGAGCTGTGTGGTGGAGATGGTGAGCTCCCCACCCAGTCAGGCATGCATCTGTAGTCACCACTGCCTGCACTTCGGGATCGTAAAAGGGTTTTCCCCTTGCGAGATTCTCTCTTGTCCACCAGTGTAGGTTCTGTACAAGTGTTGGCGAAACGACCACTAGATCGTCCCACTGACCACTTGCCTGAGACCACTGTTTCGCCAACCATTCCTGCATAGGACGCATGCGCAGTCGCGCGTGGGGGACCAGGTAAATGCATGACGCCATCATGCCCAGTAACCGCATTGCTTTGCGTACCGTTATTTGTTGACCGGACTGATAATGTGGAATTTGCAGTAGTATATTCCGAATTCTCTCTTCCGAAGGGAAGGTCAACCCTTTCTGAGTATCTAGGATTGCTCCCAGGAACTGTTTTGAGGTGCTTGGCACTAGGCTTGACTTCTTCTCGTTGATTGAGAAGCCTAATTCGTGGAGGAGGTCGATAGTCCTTTGAATGTTTGTCCTGCAAATTCCTGGGGTTTCCCCCGTTATGAGCCAGTCGTCCAGATAAGGGTACACTGGGATTGCCTCCCTGCGTAGGTGTGCAGCTGCCACCGCCAGTACCTTGGT
The DNA here is from genome assembly GCF_040938575.1 of Ambystoma mexicanum. Taxonomy (NCBI): domain Eukaryota; kingdom Metazoa; phylum Chordata; class Amphibia; order Caudata; family Ambystomatidae; genus Ambystoma; species Ambystoma mexicanum. Next base: position 543,514,956 of record NC_090923.1, on the reverse strand, counting down.
GAATACCCTGGGTGCTGAAGCTATCCCGAAGGGCAGTACCTTGAATTGGTAGTGGCGACTGTCCACCTTGAAGCGCAAGTACTTTCTGTGCGCCGGGAGCATGGAAATATGAAAATAAGCATCTTTCATATCCAAGGTTGCCATGTAATCCCCCTTTTTTAGGAGGGGGATTACCTCTTGTAGCGTGGTCATACGGAATTTTTGGGGCTCGACATACTTGTTGGCAGGCCGTAAGTCCAGTACTGGGCGCATTGTCAAATCTTTCTTTGGCACAAGGAAGTAAGTTGAATAGATACCCTTGTTTACCTGGTGTCCTGGGACGAGTTCTATCGCGTCCTTTTCTAGCAGAATGGCAATCTCCTCGAGAAGGATCTTCTGATGTTCTAAGGAGTGTACTCTTTGTCGTGGAGGATGGTTCCGGGGACGCTGCAGTAATTCTATACAATATCCTGTGGACACTGTTGACAGCACCCATCTGTCTGAGGTGATCCCTTCCCAAGCCTGGGTGAAGTTGGAAATGCGTCCCCCTACTGGGGTTGCGTGAGAAGGGACCCTGAACTGAGCGTCACTGCTTTGGTGGGGGCGTGCCACCTCCCTTGTTGGGGCTGCCTCTGCCTCTTCCATGCCCTCTCTTGTTACCCCTGCCGTAACTTTGGGTAGACTGCTGGCTGTTGTTCCACTGTGTACCCTGTACCTGGGCATAGTTGCCTCTTTGTGAATTTTGGCCGCGTGGGCGACGAAAATTACTATTCCCCCTCTGGTTAGGGGGTTTTTTGGTTAGTTGGCCAAGGGATCTCAGTGTCTCGTATTCGTCCTTGGCGTTTTTAAGTGCGTCTTCGACCGCTTTCCCAAACAATAGATCGGGTTCCACCGGCTTGTCTATTAATGAAGCCTGAGTTTCTGTTTTGAACCCCGACTGCCGTAACCACGCATGTCTTTTGATAACAGTACCTTCTGCTATCAATCTTCCTGCGTTGTCCGCGGCGTCGAAAGTTGCTTTTAATATGCAACCAGACACGGCTCTCCCTTCTGCCGAGATCCGAGCCAATTGGCCCTTTAACAGTTCAGGAGCAGAGGCTATGAGCGCCGCGACCTCTTCCCATTGATGGCAGTTGTAGCTGGCCAACAGGGTGGTGGAGTTAGCAATCCTTGCTTGGAAGGCGGACGTTGAGGCTACCTTCCTGCCAAACCCGTAAAGTTTCTTGCTCTCCTTGTCGGGAGGAGCTTCTGATGAAGATAAGGGTGTTCCAGCCCTCTTCCGAGTGTTGGTAACAACTAGGGAGTCTGGTTTAAGATGTCCTCTTATATAGAGAGGGTCAGACTGGGCTGCCCGGAAAAGCTTTTCGACCCTGGGGTTGACTGCTCTGGTGAGGTTTGGGTTCACCAGGGACGGATCTATTCTTCGTTGGATGGATTTAAGGATAGGGATGGTCTGAGCGACCGGCCTCCTCTCTCCCACCAACTCTTCTGCGAAGTCCCTTTCCTCCTGTACACCGTGGGTGTCGATGTGAAAATGTTCTGCCGCGCGAGCGAGAACCTCATTAAGGAGGGGCTGGTTATCGACTGGCGAGTCGGTAACTGGGGCTTCGTTCTCTACCGGGGAATCTACTCTGTAAATTTCCTGCTCATCTTCTCCCTCCTCCTGATCCTCATCATCCGCATAGTATTCCGTCTCGGCTTGTTCCTCCATAATTTCAAACTCCTGGTCCCCCTCAGGGAATGGAGTAGAGTAAGGCTGCACCTCGAAGGGTTCAGGTCTTTCGAACCGGGCCTTTTTACTTAGGGGGATAGGATCAGTGGAACCTGAGGGTGTGGCCCCGTGAGGGTCATACGAGAGGAAATGCTCTGGATTCTTGTCGTAGAAATCAGCCAAGGAAGACATCCTTGACATGACCCTGTCTATGTCTTCACTGGACCATTCTTCGGAACAGGGTATGACTTTAGTAGGCAATTTAGGGGACTTATCAAGGGTACCCTTGCTGGATGTTGATCTCTCAGTAGACTTGTATTTAACTGTTTGCTTAGGGGGAAGGAAGGTCGTACAGGAGTGGAAGAATGTGCTTTCCGCTGTTTCCCCCCCTCCCAGTGCGTGGAAAAATGTTTTCCCTGTCCCTTGGAGGCCCCGGAGACTTTCGACGCCTGGCGTCGAGGATTGGGAGAGGTATCTGTGTTTTTCGAGCGTGGGGCCTCGCTGGTGTTAACTACGGGCTCCGTCTCTTGGAGCGCGGCCTGGGGGTGGAAGTCGTCTTCGTCCTCCGACGATCGAACTTCCGTTAGTCTAGGGAGCGAGGCACTCTTGGCAAGAGTGGATGATTGCCTTGCGTCATGAGGCGATCTCGATCGAGAGCGCCCAGAGGACACCGAGTCGGACCGTTCTATCTGTGCCTCTTTCCGAGAAGTCGACGTCGTCGAGGTTCGGTTGGACTTAGTGTGCTTAGTGTGTGTAGGGTGTGTAGCGCTTGCGTCGCCGGGGGTCTTCCCCATAGCCGCCCTGCCGGACGACCTTCCGAGGTCGGGGACCTGCGCTCGGCTGTCTTTCGACGCCGTAATGCCCTCGCCGTCCGAAAGTACGGCGTTGCTGCCATCGCTGAAGGCGCCCTCCGCTGCCATGGCCGCCTGCCTGGCGTGGTGGGCCCAACGCTTAGTCGGACCGTCCTTAAGTGTCTTAGGTTTAAACCTACTACACGCTCTGCAGTTCGCTTCGGGGTGGTCCCTCGGCAAGCAGAGATTGCACGTGGCGTGCCTGTCGACCCAAGGGTATTTGCGGTTGCACTTGGGGCAGAATTGGAAAGGGGTACCCTCCATACGCACCTAAAGGCAGCGGGCTGGTAAGTGTATGAAATATATAAGATAAGGTGTACTTATATACCAAGAGTGAAGAGTATGTACCACCCCCCACTCTCCCTACTTGCAGGGCCGAGGCCAGCGGCCTACCAGGCCCGGGCCGAGGCCAGCGGCCTTCCGAGGCCCAGATCCGTCGTGCGGCAGCCGACGGTCGATGTCTTCTCCAGCCGTCGTCGAGTGTCGAGGGTCGACGTTGGGGTGGGGAAGGATGTCAATAAAGAATTATAATTTTTAATTATTAGCAAAAGTATGGCTAAGCCAGGGGACTCCGCAAGATGCTTCCGACCAATATGGCGGAAAAAAACGATCTGAGGATCCTAGACGCGTGAGGGATCTTGGGTACAGTGGACGTCACACTAGGGATAGTATTACTGGCACGCCTGTGTCGACGCCCATTTTCGAGTTTCGAAAAACAAACTGTAATACTCCGCAGCTTCCACTAGATGTCGGCCTATGCACAGCATGTGATCTAAGCAGATTCCACAAGCCTCAGAAATATATATATGATACATTACTCACCGTAATCGTATTTCTGATGCTTGTATCTGCTTAGATTCAAATGCTGTGCATAGGCCGACATCTAGTGGAAGCTGCAGAGTATTACAGTTTGTTTTTCGAAACTTGAAAATGGGCGTCGACACAGGACGTGGCAGTAATTCTATCCCTAGTGTGACGTCCACTGTACCCATGAACCCTCACGCGTGTAGGACCCTCAGATTGTATTATTTCTGACATGAGGTAGCATGAGGAGTAGCGCGAGTACAGATTATCCAAGCAGATACATAGATAGATAAGACTACAAGCCTCCATGCGCCTTCTCTCAGAGGGGAGGAAGGGCGGGCGCATGTGAATCTAAGTAGATACAAGCATCAGAAATACGATTACGGTGAGTAATGTATCCCTTCTGAGGCTTGTGGAATCTGCTTAGATCACATGCTGTGCATAGATTAACGAGCAGTGTTAGAAGAAGGAGGTGGGATTTGAGAAGAGTCATGAGCAAACAGGTGTCTTAGAACTGCTTTTCCCACTTGAGTATCTGTCTTGAAATGAGTGTCATTGCAGTGGTGCTGAGTAAAAGTGTGAATAGAGCTCCAAGTAGCTGCTTTGCAAATGGTGTCAAGGGGTACATTTGCAATGAAAGCCAGAGTGGCCCCGGTGCCTCTTGTAGAGTGGGCTCTTGGCGTAAAAGGCAGAGTTCTTTCAGAAAGGGAGTAACATAGCTGGGTACAATTGACTATCCACTTGGAGATGGCACCTTTAGAGACGCGATCTCCCTCTCTGCCTGTAGCTACGGAGACAAATAGTTGGTCTGTTTTCCTTAGCGGCCTGTACTTGTCTACATAGTAGAGGACGGCTCTTCGCACATCTAGAGTGTGTAGTTTCACCTCAGCAGAGCTTTTGGGTTCTTGGAAGAACGCCGGAAGCTCAATGAACTGGTTAACGTGGAATTTAGAAATGAACTTAGGTGAGAACCTAGGGTGTGTTTGTAGAACCAGTTTATCCTTATGAACAGTAAAGAAAGGATCCTGCACTGACAGAGCCTGAATTTCACTGGCCCTTCTTATGGATGTAATGGCTACTAAGAAGGCAGTTTTATAGGTCAGGTGTTTGAGACTGGCTTTATGCATGGGTTCAGAGGGTGGGCCCATGAGTTTAGCAAGCACCACATTAAGGTCCCATCCTGTGGTGGGTCAGAAATTGGAAGGTGGAACCTCTTTACCCCTTCCATGAAGGCTTTAACCACTGGTACTTTCCACCACAAAACCTTGTTATGGGAGGTGTTATAGGCCGACAGCTCCACCAGGTGTACCTTGAGTGAGTTAAATACCAATCCTGCATCCAGTAGGTGGAGCATGTAGGTGACAATATTGGAAGGAGTGCAATCAACCGGGTTGATCTGCTTATTCTGGCACCAGATAACGAATCTCTTCCATTTATCAAAATAACAGTGCCTCGTGTTTGGTTTCCTAGATTCTTTTAGGATGTCCATGCACCTCTGTGGTAAGTTGAGATGCCCAAACTCTATGACTTCAGGAGCCATGCTGCCAAGTTCATTGAGCTGGGTTGAGGATGCACTGTTTGACCTTGGTGCTGGGATAGTAGGTTGTGCCAGCACGGGAGTCTGATGGGTTTGCACACTGCTAGTCTGCGTAGGTGTGGGAACCACGATTGCCTCGCCCACATGGGAGCAACTAGGATGAGAGTTATCGATTCCCTGTGCATCTTGTTGACCACCTTCCTCATGAGAGGGGTTGGTGGAAAAGCGTAGGCAACCATCCCTGACCAGTTCATCCACAGGGCTTTCCCCTTGGAGTCTGGATGAGGGAACCTGGATGCGAATCCTGGGCATTGCCTGTTTTCGCTTGTGGCGAATAGGTCTATAGTGGGGAAACCCCACTGTGAGAAGATGTTTTCTATGACTTCTCTGTGTAGACACCATTCGTGTTCTTCTGGGAGGGGATGTCTGCTTAAAGCGTCTGCTAGAGAATTGAGATCCCCTGGAACATGTTGAGATGACAGGTAATTGTTCTATCCGAGTACCCATGTCCAAATTTTCTGGGCAAGCCTGGACAGATTTTGCGAACGAGTCCCTCCCTGTTTGTTTATGTAAAACATTGCTGTCATACTGTCTGTTAGGATCTGTACTGACAGGTTCAACAGGTGGGGTTCGAACGCTCGAAGCACTCTGAAGACTGCCAGGAGTTCTAGCAGATTGATATGATTCTTGGCCACTGTGTGAGGCCAGAGACCCTGAGCTGTGTGGTGGAGGAGGTGTGCTCCCCACCCTGACAGGGACGCGTCTGTAGTGACTACAGCTCGTATCACCGGATCGTAAAAGGGTTTCCCCTTTGACAGGTTCTCTCTTGTCCAGCAGTGAAGACTTTGTACAAGTGTTGGCGAAACGACCACTAGATCGTCCCACTGACCACTTGCCCGAGACCACTGTTTCGCCAACCATTCTTGCATGGGTCGCATGCGCAGGCGCGCGTGGGGGACCAGGTAAATACATGACGCCATCATGCCTAGCAAACGCATTGCTTTGCGCACCCTTATCTGGCGACCGGGCTGATAGAGAGGAATTTGCAGTAGTAGATTCCGAATTCTTTCCTCTGATGGAAAGGCCAACCCCTCTAGAGTGTTTAGTACAGCTGCTAGGAACTGCTTGGAGGTGCTTGGCACCAGGCTTGATTTTTTCTCGTTGATGGAGAAACCCAATTCGAAGAGGAGGTTGATCGTTCTTTGGATGTTTGATCTGCAAATTACTGGGGTTTCCCCCGTAATGAGCCAGTCGTCCAGGTAAGGGTACACTGGGATTGCCTCCCTGCGTAGGTGTGCCGCTGCCACCGCCAGTACCTTGGTGAATACCCTTGGAGCCGAGGCTATACCGAAGGGCAGCACCTTGAACTGGTAGTGCTGACTGTCCACCTTGAAGCGCAAGAATCTTCAGTGTGCTTGGAACATGGAAATATGAAAATAGGCATCTTTCATGTCCAATGTTGCCATGTAATCCCCCCTTTTTAGAAGGGGGATTACTTTTTTTGGGGCTTGACATACTTGTTTGCATGGCGTAAGTCTAATACTGGGCACATAGTCAAATCTTTTTTGGAACAAGGAAGTAAGTTGAATAGATACCCTTGTTTACCTGGTTGCCCGGGACGAGTTCTATCGCGTCCTTTGCGAGAAGATTGACAATTTCCTCGAGGAGAATCTTCTGGTGGTCCAGTGAATGTATCTTTTGTCGAGGAGGGTGGTTGCGGGGGCGCTCTAGCAGTTCGATGCAGTTCGATGCCAGAGGCCTTCCGAGGCCCAGGCCGAGGCCAGAGACCTTCCGAGGCCCGGGCCGAGGCCAGAGGCCTTCCGAGGCCCAAAGTCCATCGTGCAGCTCTCGACGGTTGTTTGTTCTTTGGACCGGCATCGATGTTCGATGTCTTCGACGTGGGAGTGAAAGAACGGGGAAATGAATATTGATTTTTAGCAAAATGGCTTAAAGCCAGGCAACTCCGCACAATGCTTCCGACAAGTATGGCGGAAAAAAACAATCTGAGGGTCCTACACACGTGAGGGATCATGGGTACAGTGGACGTCACACTAGGGATAGTATTACTGGCACGCTCTGTGTCGACGCCCACAGCATGTGATCTAAGCTGATTCCACAAGCCTCAGAAATATATATATATATATATATATATATGATACACAGAAATAATGCTAACAAAGACAATCGCAACAAAAATATCAAAATTTAAAAGGGAGTGACGAGTTTTCTAAGCTGCACATCAACAGAGAGACACAATGATGCTACACCTACTTAGTCTATATGCATGTGTCAACCCAAAGAGAACAATGAATAATCTTCATGGAACTGTGTAATGAACTAGCTGGCAGAACTGTCTCATACAGAACCTGAGTGAATAGATAAACGAAGAATTCCCTTTGGAGATCTTGAGTTAATTCCCCAATGCAAAAGGTCCCATGGAGCATTCCTGTTTTCACTTGAAATCCCTAAAAGAGACAGACTACTTTACATGGGCTCTAAAGAGCAGGTGTCCCAGGCAGAGATCACTTCATCACATTCTGCCTCATTCCACACACATAACTTTGCTGGCCTCCCATGGAGCACTTACTCAGGCTTCCTTGGCAAATGTCCATTCTTGTGACCCCATCAATAATGAATTGTGGATCATCACACATTTCCTGCAAAGAAATTAGAAATCCATAATTAGGAGTGTAAACGATCACAAAAAAAGTAGTGGCCTACCTCCTGAGGGATGATCAGAATTGGGGACCATCATCCCATTTCAATGGAGCATGTATTATAGAGGGAGTGACTTAGGCAATATGAATGTTATTTGCAGAATTTCATCATTTGTTATCTAAATGTAACATTCACAAATCTGTTTCTAAGCCAAACTAGATATGATAACTTAGGCTAAGCTTTTTTTTAAATTTTCTTTTTTTACAAGAAAAGAACAGAAACCACGTACGAATGTTACAACCATTACATTTTGAAACAACCCAAGCAGTAACATTAAAATGTCATTTAGGATGTGAATAAGATGATTTCAGTTTTTTCTAGGAAGTAAATAGTGATGGCTTATGTTGAAATGTTGGTGGTTTTGGCTCATAGAATTGAGTTATGAGGAGATCTTTCTGGAACCTTTTCCTTCCAGACTTCGAAAGAGATAGGATAGGTGATACACTAGCAGTTAGAGAAGAGAGGGGAGATGGAGAGCACCATGGAGGGAGAGAGTAGAGAGACTAGAGAGATGGAAGGGGGAGAAAGGGAGGAAGGGAGAAACTGCACAATGCACGATGAACACATCAGGGAGCCTAGCAGCCTGCCAGGCACTGATGGATCGGTTACACGAGAAAGGAAGTCCAGACCAGTGAAGAGAGTCCTGCAGCAGGCAGAGGGCGAGCTAGACAAAGAGTTCAAGAGACTTGACCCCTTGTCAGCCCTCGTGGTGGAGCACCTAGAGCTGAGAGCACGGTGCTGGATGGAATGGAGGGTGTCGAAAATTTTGGAAAGGGGGAAGAATGCCTGAACAACAAACACACATCAAATGCAAAGCACCTAGATTCGAGTTTCCTAGCTATAGGGGAAAAAATACTACATTTCAAAACACAAGAGCAAATCCAAAGACACCTACATTTGGGATTCCTAGATAGAGGCCTAAATGCCAGAAATGATTAACTAAGACAATGGCCTAAACGCCAGATATGAACAACATAACAACTGTGGGCGACGTGCAGCAGACTAAAAGCCTTTTTTCAATAGGAGTAAGGAGAGAGGTGGGACAGATTAATAGGGAGCAGTAATGGCTATTTCCTTGCCCACACCTTGCTTACTATGTCAGTCGCTGCGCTGCAGGCTCCACCGGCAAACACTGGCAAACACAACCTGGAGCTGCAATGCAGGAGCTGCCCTTTGCCTTGGGGCCCTTCACTGCAGGGGCCGCAACAGGCAGTGGGGCTGCCCCGAGTGCTTCAGTTAACTATAGCCTTGTGCCCAATCAGGGGTCAGGGCCGAGCTGGGGGAGGGAGCAGGGAGAACAACAGGAAGATGGCTCAAAGGGAAGCCTTCCAACTTCGCGCTGCAAAGCAGCAAGATGTTAACATTAGACCAGAAGCAGCAAAAACAAGTAGAAGCTCGGAAGACTAATGTCTCTTACCTTGTGCTCTGGCAGCAGAATGTAAATGCTGCACAAAGAACAAATTGAGTGCAACACAATATATACAGTACTATGTGGTTCCACAGTTATTCTTAGTTCAACAATAATGCACCAACTGGTAACAGTTATTAAAAAGCATTACATTTCCTAAACACTGTTTTGCCCAACAGACATAATTGTAGGAATGCAGGTAATACTTTAGAACACCCGCAGAATACTTTTCTGGATAAAAATGCAATTCTGATCGCCCTCCCTCCCCCACCTGGGCAACTTGCAATAAAAGGCAAGTTATACTTTGCTTTTGTGTTAATGCCCAGTCATTGCGTGCTCATTAATTGTCTGCTTTTGTTTCTACAGATCCCACAACCCCAAAGTACCTGGGAATTAACAGGCCTAAGACTAATCTGAGACCCATGCATGTACCACGAGAGAGAAGGCCCCTCTTCCTTCTCAAAGTACTTTGGGTGCCTTAGAAGGTGAAGTGGTGGAGTCCCTCTGATTTACTCGAGGATGCCCTTCGAGGATGGACCCCCTGTGGAAGAAGTCATCCCTGGCTGGTCGTGGTCAGCAGAAGGGAACCAAGCAGTGTTGACTGTTGCGGTGGTATCATTTGTTGGGTTTCTACGCCGGCTGTGGCTGTCCCATGAACCTGAAACTCACTGTGGACCTCAACAAGGCTTGGGTGATGAAGATAAGTCCTATGGTTTTTGTCGATGGCCTTCGGTTGAGACGTGTCTAGTGACAGAAGTAGGTGTTGGGTTTCGGTATTTCACAGTTGGCCGCCGGTCGGTTCTTTGGTGCTCCAGCATGGATGACAGGATGGCTTCTGGTGACTTGGACTTGAGCAGTGGACCTCTCTGCAGGCCAGGCCACCACCAAGTTTGGATCCTCAGGACTTGTTCTTCGGTTCAGGGGGACAAGAAACCCACCAGCTGACACTTCTCTGCAGGTGGAAACTCTGCACTTCCACATCCGTGGAAAAGTGGAAGATGTCATGGCTGCCGTGCCACTTGAAGATTTCTCCAGTCAGTTGGAACTTGGCAAGCTCTGGGAGTCGGGCAGCACTATGCCAGGGTACCCCCCTCTTCCTGTCGATACACAGAAGTATGGCTTTCATCTGGTCACGGACAGCCTCTGGATACAGGACAACACTGGTGGACTTCTTGGGCCCAAGGTGTTCTGTCACTTTAGTTCTGGACCCACAAAGATACCTCTGCAGGACAGCAAGCACTCAGGACTGGCTCCCAGGACACTTTGGATGAAGAGCAGCAGTTGCACGGTGTCCCCTCGTAGCTACGGGAAGAGGTTGCCTGTCCAGGTCCTCACTTGATCAATCCTTGACTCTGCGAAAAAAGCCTTTGGATTTCTAGAAGAGTTGCAGCCGCAGACTTCTTCCTCCAGCTGGATTCAGGATACAAGCTTCCGACTTCTGGCTTCTGACACAGAAGTGAGTGGTTGTCTGTTATACACAAATCCCCCATTCACTGAGGCTAAGTTAGGCTCAGTCACCCAATCTCACACTAGTGCATTCATCATGCAGCACCCAATCAGGCTCACAGGCATTCAGGCCATTCACCCCAAACCAGACACTCAAAACAGTGGATGTCTATTAGGGGATACTCCCAGCCTTTCAGAGCACACACTACATTCACTCCAGTTTCAGACAGGGCTGAGTCAGGAAGACCACAGGCATTGTGACACACAACCAAAACCAGACACCCACAACACAGAATGTGATTTGACTCCCCATTCCGTTCATTCATGTCCCACGCCTAGGGTGTACCCAAAAGATGCAGCCCATGGGAAGGCTCCTAATAGTCTAGCAGGGGCAACCCCAGAGCCATATATGGTCCTTCCACCAAACATCCAATCAGGGGAAGGAAGACATAGTCAGGGATTCTCAGGACTTTGAGAAACAGGAATGACAGGCAGGAAGCCATGAGGCCTTTAGTGGCCATCTTGCCTTTGCTCAGGAATCCATCGATTCCTATGGCGGCCCAACCCTTGCTCTGTGGGCAACACACCAGTGCCCAAAAACATGTACTAGGGTACCAAGTTGTACCCCTACCCATGGGTGTCCCATGGGTCTTGCTCACCAATAATACAAATGAAGAGCTGCACTGCCAGAGGTCCAAACTGGACTCCTGTGGAAGAAAGACACACAAAAGAAAAAACCCACAGGGAAGTAGTAGGACAAGGACGAGGAGGCCCTGTCTCTCCAAGCATTTCCAGGATCACATTCACCCCCCAGACTCAAGTTAGGGTGGACTAATCTCCCACATGGGTGTCACCCTCATCCAGATGGTCAATATACCTTCTGAAAGGGCCATCTGTAATTATCATGACTCTTCCCTGGTCTATGCTCAATGGTGAACTCTAGCCCTTGCAGGTTAACGGACCACCCGAGCAGTTGGTGGTTTTCACCCTTCATCTGCATAAGCCACTTTAAGGGATTATGGACAGTTTGGATCTTAAAGGCTGACCCAGAAAGTTAAGGTCTAAACCGCTTAACACTACAAACTATGCTAAAGCACTCCTTTTCAACAGTGGTCCACCTAGGTTCTCTACCTTTCAGTTGCCTACTGATGAAGATTATGGGATGCACTCTCCCTTTGACATCCAAATGGAACAGGACAGCACCAATTCCTGGGTCAGTGGCATCGGTTTGTACAATAAAGGGTCTACTGTAATCAGGGACACACAACATCAGGTGCCCTACAAAGACTTTCCTTCAGGCCATCAAAAGCCCTATGATAGTCTTCAGTCCAATGACTCTTCCTGGGCTGCTTGGGGGACGTCAGATCTGTCTGAGGGGCAGCTATGGTGCCATAGTCTTCCATGAAGTTTCTGTAGTACCCAGTGAGGCCCAAAAAAGCTTGCACATGGGTTTGATTAGTGGGGGTCTCCTAGTCCTGTACAGCTTGTACCTTGCTAGGAAGAGGTTGGATTTGACCCCCTCCTACCTCATGATCACGGTAAGTGACCTTGCCCTAGGCTATCTGCGACTTGGAGGCCTTGATAGTGAAGTCAGCCCTTTTCATGGCTTGCAACAGCTGATCCAAGTGAGTCAAATGATCTTCACAAGTGGAACTGTAGACAGCAATGTCATTCGGGTAGGTCACACAGAAGGCCTCCAGTCCACAGAGAGCATGATTGACCAACCTTTGGAAGGTGGCAGGGGCATTCTTCAACCCAAAAGGCATGACGCTAAATTGGAAGTGCCCATCGTGGGTTGAGAAAGTTGTTTTCTCCTTGGCCTGGTGAGTCAGGGCTATTTGCCAATAGCCTGATGTGAAGTCGAAGGTGCTCACAAACTTGGCAGCACCTATCTTGTCCACAAGCTAATCAGCCCTGGGCAATAGGTGTGCCTCAGTCTTGGTGACTGCATTGCCTCCTCTGTAGTCCACACAGAACCTTCAATCTTTGGTACCTGCCTGGAAACTGGTCTTGCGAACAAGGACCACTGGGCTGGACCGTGGACTGGTTGAGGGTTCAATGACACCCAAGTCCAACATCTTGGAGACCTCTGCCTAGACGTGGTTCTTTACAGTGTCTGATATCCTGATATCGTGTAGCATCTGCTCTTAGCAGGTACACTGTCACCAGTGTCTTTGTCATGCCTGCACCATGGGGTGAGTGCTGGTGTCAGTGAAAACAGAGGGGCACACTGCTGGAGCAAATTCCTGCAGGCCCTCTGCTGCTCTGATGTCAGATCTGGAGAGAGATACAATCCCTCCAATGAGCCATCCTGGGGGTTGCTATGTAGCATGGAAGGGGCTCACTTTCATCCTCCTCTTATCCTGAAGCTAGCAGAAGACACAAGACTTCCTCTCTTCTGTGGTAAGGCTTGAGCCTGTTGATATGGAAGACCAGAGGTGCTACCCCAGGGGCACCCCTTTCAACCAGGTAGTTGGCTTCATTCATCTTGGATATTATCCTGAAGGAACCAGTCCACTTGTCTGGCAAAGCTTTGGGCTTTCTTGACTCCATAACAAGGATCCCCTGGCCAGGAGGAGTCCAGTCCATCTGTGAGGCTTTTCCAGTACTTGTTCAGCTCCTGGCTGGCCTTATGATTTGCTGATACCTGGCCCATCTGTTCCATCCTCCTCCTGAGGCCTAAAACATAGCACCTGGAGGGGTGGCTTGCAAGCCTTCTCTGACTAAGGCAAAGGGCCCCCTCACTGGATGTCCAAAGAGGAGCTCAAAATAGTTGAATCCAACACCCTCCTGAGGCACCGCTATATGCCTGCAAACATCAGGCATGGTAGTAGGAAGTCCCACATATTCCTCAGGGGCTCTTCCAAAGTGCCTAGCATGCCTTTGGGAGTTTTATAAAATCTCTCAACCGGACCATTGGTCTGGGGTTGGTAGGATATAGAGAACCTGTAGGACACTCCACATTCCTTCCACATTGCCTGGATATTTCTAGACAAAAATTGGTTTCCCCGGTCAGTGACTACCTCTTTAGGGAAACCCACTTTGGTGAAGATGCCCAGGAGTGACCTGGTCAACCACCTTGGCAGTGAGCCAGAAGAATTATAGCCTCAGGGTACCTAGGGGCATGATCAACCAGAACCAGGATGAACCTGTGTCCACCTAATGTGGGAGCATCGAAGGGACCAACAATTTCAAAGCCAACCCTCTCAAATGGTGTGCCAACCACTGGCAACGGCTGTAGTGGGGCAACACCACTGCCTCCAGTCAAGTGGGGCAGGTCGTGCAGTAGGCTTCCACTTCTACCCCCATCCTGGGCCAGTAAATGTGGGCGGAAAGACTTTGTGCTGTCTTCTTAGTGCCAAGATGACCATCTAGGGGCACCTCATGTGCCAACTGCAGAAGGAAGGGCCTGTAGACATTGGGAACAACCAACCTTTTAACTGTACAGGGTTCTGGCTCAGTGGGCTCACTATAAAGGAGCCCACTCTCCCAATAGATCTTGTGCCTTCACCTGCTCCTGTCTCCTCAGACCCTCAAGAGAGTGGCACTCTCTCTGACCCTTACAAAAATCCACCTGAGAGGGCCCATCTTCAGCCAACAGGCATTGAATGTCATGGTGATTCTCTGGGGTAAGTACCTCTCCCTGAGGAGGGTCCTCTGGCTCTTCTCTCGCAGCAGTTCAGTCTAGCATCACCACTGGGCAAAGTCCCTCAGGAGCTTGGCTCACAGTGGGTAGGGCAGGTAGATAAGGGCCCCCTTCACATAGGTGGTCCTCCTGCTCTTCCTTTTTGCTTTTTGGGTTTCCCCTTTGGCTTGGGTAACTGACTATAACTCAGACCCTTTTTGGCCTTCAAACTAGTGATTTCAGCAGCAGTCAGGGTTGGCCCATCACAAACCAACCCCAACTCAGCTAAGTCATTATCCAACAGCACCTGGGCAGGCACATGATCTTTTATGATAACAGGAATCTTTGCTGTCTTGTTATCCACTTGGATGGTGACTAGGGTTACAAGGGCATGTTTGGGAGGCCCGCCAGCTAATCTAGTGGTTCTCAGAGGAGCCCCTGCATAGTCCTCCAGCTTGAGCAGTGTCCTATCCATCACTATCGTGCTAGCCCCAGTGTCTCTGAAGCCAGTGGAAGGTTGGCCATTAATGAGAACACTTCACAAATAATTTTGGGTGTTCAGTGAGATAGTATCCAGTACTTTTCAGTACTGGTCCCAGACTCCAAGAGAAACTAAGGAGATCTCTACAGGAGCACAACAAGTGATTCCTGGAGACAAGGGGAGGACAGTGGCCTACACCTCAGGCATAGAGCAAGGGTAGGCCAGGCTGACATCCTGGATACCAAGTGCCTTACCTTTACACTTGGGGTCACCCTTCCTGTGATCCTGGGGCCCTCACACTCCCAACAAGTACCAGGGATGGGAGGAACTGGACTAGGACTACTGGGAGTCTGCTTTACAGCAGGAGGGCACTACTCATATTCCCACCCCATGAGAACTATCCCCACTAGACATATGGACCTTAGAGGAGGGATGTTTCGGTGTATTTGAATGTGGCTGCTTTTTGGATTCTTCAGGTTTCTGAGAAGTAATTTTCTCCTTGTCCATATCCTTCCCACTGGGATGCTTCGGGGACACCGAGTGGGAGACCCATTTATCATCCAACCTAGCTAATTTAAAATGGTCTAAAATGTTCTGTTCGGAATGTACTGGCGCAGCTCTGGCAATGAAGTCTCAGAATAATTTTCAAAAAACAAGGAGAGACAAATCAACACAAGTTTTCACACTGTCCCCATCAATCTACCCCATCATGGTCGTATGTGCAGCACTCACCCAATCAACCCAAGACATTCTCTCTTCTTAAGTTCCCTGAACCTGTTAAGGTACTGGGTAGGGTGTCTTACCAAATTTAGCAATCAGAGCAGCTTTCATACACTCAAACTGGCCTCTTTCCTCCGCACTCAGTTTCAGAATACAGTCATAATCAGCCTGAGGTACTTTACTCAGCAAACACTTTTGGTCAACATCATAGATATCACAAGCCATCTCAAATGCCTTAATCCATTGGAGAATATCAGAACCCTCCACACACACACACCAAATTTTTCATTAATTTGCCATCAAAAGACCTGACACTTTCAACTGGACTAGCTGTAGCTTCTACTTTAGCTTTCTCCAGTTGGAAACGTTGACTCTCAGTGTCTTTGTGTTTAAGCATCACTTGTGCCAATTCCTCCTTCTTCAACTCAGCTTCCGTTTCTAACATCTTATACTGAAATGCTAATATTTCCCTTTGCAATTCAAACTTCAGTAATTCAAGTCTCAGGGCATCCCCCTGAAGAGCAGTGCTGGGGTTTTTAATAGAAGTGGCAGGAGAGATGGCATCCGAATGGTAGAATCTGTAGTATCCTCAGGGGCAGGATCCCCCCTAGAACCCTCCCCACAGGTGTATCAGATCTGCCTGGTAATCCACAAGGGCAACTATCAGTTATGCCATAGACTTATCTTCAAACTGTTGATCTCTCACTTCATAAGCATCTTGTAGAGCTTCCAAGCTCATCCTGGTCAGTCTACCAT
The DNA here is from genome assembly GCF_040938575.1 of Ambystoma mexicanum. NCBI lineage: Eukaryota > Metazoa > Chordata > Amphibia > Caudata > Ambystomatidae > Ambystoma > Ambystoma mexicanum. Next base: position 543,498,920 of record NC_090923.1, on the reverse strand, counting down.
TAGCAATAGGTTCCATTGTTTGTAGTGATGTATTTTCAGTATATACCACTAAACCATAAAGCACTATAAAAAGGTGTAGATATTTTATAGGTAGCAAGGATAAACACTGAGTCCTAAAACCAGTGATCCCACTCCTATGGCACCAGTGTAAAGACTGAAGATGGTGTCTGTGATACTTTCCTCTATATGGATGGGGTAGAGGCACAGAGGTACCAGAGCCAAGCTCTCAATTGGTAGCACTGGACGAGCAACAAAGACGGAGACTAAAGCGAGGTGAAGCAGGCCAGTTCTTAGGTACAGTGACACCCCAGGCCCCCACAAAGGAATGTATACACACTATGTTATGTGCTAACACAGTTCTTTTATTAAAGGATATAAATGTTAGGTGGATGTATACAAATGAATAAGACTCACTTTGTACTACGAAATTCTACTCAAATAGTTAACACAATATATCCAGTACTGTGTAGTATGTGACGAATCCCTGGATGTCGTCACTTCTCCCCTAGAGGGAGCCCCTTTCGATGAGGCCAGAGAAGTGAGGCTGCTACCTGATAGTCCCCTTGGGGGTGGTACTCAGCAGGTGGATCTCATGGGGAGGGAAGCCCCTTAAGAGATTAGAGACAACCGCCTTGACCCACCTTACCTTAACCCACTGTGAGAAAGGCATGGTATCAAGAGAGACACAGACTCAAAGATGTTAGTTTCAAAACCTTTTTTTACTAAGGTTCTTGAGTTGGTGTAATGCCTGGCTGGCCCTAACTCTAAAGGGATGGTTCCCTTCACTGATGTTTTTAAGGGCGTCTATGTCTAAGAGTCCAAAACAGTAGTCCGTCTGTGTCTAAATCTATGCTTGCCCTCACTCTGTTCAAACGTTTGTTAGGAAGTCTTCAAAAAGGAAACAATAGTGGTTCAACAGAAAATTGGAAACCAAGGTTGGTTTCAGGGGATTTTCCCACCAGGTGTGGGGTGGTCAGCTTCACAAAAATGAGTTCAATCAACAAAGGTCTGTTTCTCAGACCTTCTCCACAGTGCGTGCTGCAGTCTTGCACTTTATTTATTTTTGTCAAAATATTTTTTATTGATAGGTCAAAAACACTGAATTCAATAATAAAACAAGACAGTAACAATGCTAGTCAGTTAAAAGAATGCCTCGGTCAGTCGCCCTCTGGCGCCTGTCCCTAAAATCACTTGTTGCAACTCATAGTGTTCATAAAGATCGACATTTGTCACTGTACATTCAATTCCATTTCATCCATGTCAATGCATTAACATTCTATTTTATCAACTTTATGGTTCTTGTTAACAATTGTGTTTCTTAAGTACCCTTGGGATTTAATCTCACCGTTTTGTGATCCATAGCGTGCTTGTCTAGAGGAAAGACGGGAAAAGAAAGGAGGGGGGAGGGAGGAAGAGAAAGAAAGAAAAAAAGAAAAATACATTCATTTTAGTTGTTTTCTTCACCAAGGTCATTGTTGGGTTCAATTGGATTCGATTAAGATTACACTTTTCGTCAATTTCATCTTTAGTTCCAAGTATTATCCTCAGACTCTCTCTGAATCCCCTTTCTTTGCTTTCAATCCATATACTTATTCTCTAGTAGTTCAGGGTTGAAGGAGGAATTTAGTCAGTCTGGGTTGGAAAAACATGTGTTCCTTTTCCTCCACATGATCTAGAAATGGACCCCAGATGTTCTGAAATTTGTCCGTTCGGTTTTCTAAAGCAGCCGTTAATTTCTCCATTCCCAACATTTCCCAGACTTTGATCCACCAGTGAGCAATGTGAGGGCCCTCCTGCTCTTTCCAGAAGCGAGCACGTGTGAGGCGGGCTGCCATTAGTAGATGTGTGATTAGCCACGCTCTGGGGCCTGATTGTGGGTAGGATCCATCGTCCGGGGTGTCACCCAACACCATTATGAGTGGGTACAGGGGGAGGAGAGTACCACATATGTCCTTGATTCTAGATCTGATCTCTAACCAAAAGGATTGAATAATCGGACAATACCACCACATGTGCCCCAGATCCCCCTTAGCTCCACAACCATGCCAGCACTCATCCGAGTAGTCTGCATTCATCACATGCAACCTCTGCGGCGTGAAGTACCATTGATAACATATTTAAGTGCGCACTCCTTGATGGTTGTACATCTAGAGGACCTGTGTGCTCTGTCCCAAATTCTCCACCATGATTCCAGAGCTACCTCCCTCCCCAGTTCTTTCTCCCATGCTGACATGTATGACAGTTTTTCCTCCTCTGGGGCGTTTTCTAGCAGGAGGTAGCAGGTCGCTACTTTATGCAAGCGTTGTCCCTCTGCAATAGTTAGTTCTAGGCCCTGTGGGATGTCTGGTGGCCACCTTTTTCACAGTCGGGTTAGTGACCCAATGTCTGAGTTGAATGTATCGAAATCTCTCAGTTTCCGGGAGGTTGAATTTTTCTTTGCACTGAATGAAAGTTAATGGATCATTATCAGCATATAGTTCCTGTAATCTTAGGGTCTCCGTGCCTGGCCAGTTGAGGTATGCATTAGGTTGAAGCCCTGGAGTGAATAGTGGGTTCTGTGTAATCGGGGTTATTGGGCCCACACCCCAGGGCGAGTCTTCTTAGAGCTGTCTGTCTATCCCAGCACCGGAGCGTAGCGCTCGTAGTTGGGAGAAGGGGCCTCTGGGAGCTCCTAACTTCCCGTGGTAGAAAGGGGAGGTGAGAGAGGGGAGCCCCTGCGAACTGTTGTTCAAGCAGTCTTACACTTTAAAATGTCTTAGGTTACTTGGGATTCCCTTCCCCAAGCTTTGGCTCTTCCAAGTTCCAGAACACAATCAAAAGAAATATACACAGTTCCTCTCCACGATTCTCAGGCTTCCCTTCCCCAAGCTTTAACTCCTTTAGCATCAAAACCAATAAGTACTCCACTTATCTTGGACTCAAACACAAGTTCAGCTGTCACAAAATAAGAAGTATTCCACTTTGTTAGGCCTCTCAGGGTTGCCCTTCCCCAAGCTCAGGCATCTCTTCGATTCAAACACAAGTTCAGTTGTCAGGATGCATCTTTCCTTTCAGTTCTTTCATACACATTTCACGTGTGTGGTACAATCAGAGACTTTCAAAATAGCCAGGTTCTTTGCTTCTCCTAGGCGTCACAACTCTGATCGGTATCCCCTCTCTTTATTCCTTGCGCTTTCTTTTTAACCTCTCACCTTCTGGTACTTCGTACACCCCTTTCTTGCTTTCCTTTGATTATTTTACTTTCTCGTGCACTCTTGCACCTTCCTATGCTTTGTTCTATCCGTATGGTGCCTCTAGCACGCTGTCGACACTTTCCTTTCTTTAACGTGCACACTTGCATCTGTTTGTTCTCTTCCGTGCCTCTGCACATTTGTACATTCTTTAAATGTCTTTACTTTCCCTCTGCGCCGCTAGCGCCTTTTCCTTCTTTCTGCTTTCCTTAAACAGCTTTTTTCTAGGCTTCCTCCGTGCCGCTCTACAAACTGTGTCTTTTTCTCGCTCCGCTCCAATCAACCACACGTTCCCAAGTTTCTCTTTCACTCACATGAAACTCACCGGGCAGCGTGGCATCAATGAGCGGTTTCTCTGGATACACAGTGTTGAGGTCAGGGTCTCACCACCTGCCCCTCAGAAACCCTTGAGACAGGCACCAGTCCCAAGGGAATGAGCATTTCGCCAGACACCGACAGCAAGATGCAGGCTGCCTCGCTCCAGTTCCTTGGAGGCACGACACCCTAGCTATGCTGCAGCCCCTCACCAACACTGGGCCAGCCTCTCGGCATGCCGTTCTCCTCCATGCTACAAGTCCTGCTGTTCTTTGCTCATTGGCCACGCAGGCTGGACAATATCCCCAGCTCGCTCGTACCTCTGTGAAAAACCACACCTCTTATAGTTGAACAATCAGTCAAGTGGAGCCATTATCAAATGCCTGACACTATTAGTGGGACAACTAGTGTTCTTTCTATAGTAGATTTCCCTTACTTTCCCCATGTTGTTTCTAAGGGTAATCTTCACTGATCCTAGTTGCACCCTCCTCGTCTCAGTATTTGCTGGAAATGGGGAGGGGGAGATGGGGTGAGTTTGGAAATACCACATGAAGGCTGAAGGAGTGTAGGTGGGGTATTATTGGGAATACCATGTTTCACACTTGGGATTCATCCTCCCAAACACCTGTGACCCTCCACTCAGGTGATCCTCCCTTGCTTGTCCACCCCCAGGGTCAGGATCCTAAAGCGATGGCCACCTGAATGGAGGGTCCCGAAGGAGTAGGTGGGAGAGTACCATCAGGTTTCTCAAACCACCTTCCTCAGCTAACTCCCTGTAACACCTTCCCTAGTGTTGTAATTGTAAATTTGTAAAGCGCTTATACACAAGTGAAGTGCTTCAAAGCGCTTCAAGGTGGGAAGGGAACAAGCGAAAACAGTAGTCATTTCTAGGCCTTGAGGTTTCAAACAAAATTATCTAGTTTCCTAGGTCAGTGGCATTTCTACTAGTGCAAGTGCCTGACAAGAGGGAAGGAGAGAAGGGAAGAGCAAAAAAACAATAAGCTGCCGTGCTAGGCTTACGAATTGCCAGATAGTACAAGTGCATGACCAGGAGTGTGGAGTGGAGGAGGGAGGATGGGGGTGGGGGGTGACATACAGAACAATAAACTACCATGCTAGGCCTGGTGACATTCATATTGTATGATGATAGGTCATCATCAATAATGCGCCTATGCACAAGTGTTTCAGTCACAACCAAGCTAGGGTGGGAAGATAGGGCAGGACGGGACCAACAATCTTGCAAGGCCTAGTGCATTCAAGGTCGTGCAAGTGCGCAGACAGGAAGTGCAAGGGAGGGGAGGGGGGAGAAAGTGCGCCCAGTCCATCAGGGACCTGGGTGAAGTGCAGAAGATGTTGCCTCTCACACGGAACGTATTCCGAGTGCAGAGGTGCAAGGCAGAGTGCAGAGGCCCAGAGGAAAGTGTAGGGCTGGAGGGGGAGCCTGGGACCTGTTTGGCACTGGAGGTGCACCAAGCAACTAGGTTCTTATTGGTTTCCTTAAAACCTGTAAGGTAGGAAGTACTGGGACGAGGAAGAGTGTCGGCTCCTCAAGGGACCTATGTACTGAAACGAGGAAGAGACCAACTGGCTCACTGGGAGTCCTCAAGATCAATAATCGGACAAGGAAGAAGTGCGGAAGCATAAAGAGCACCTCTATAAACCATTTTGAGCTGTCTAGTCTTTATAGAATTCCTATTGGCCAAGGCACAGCTGAAATAGAAGAGGCAAATTTAAAACACAAAGAGAGATTCTCGCTGGAGGAACCGGGAGCTGCAGAGCCCGCGGTCATGAGCCGAACAAAGCAGTCAAGGGTGGAACACTTACCCGTCGGCAGAGACGTAGCAGAGAGCTCTGCCGTGGAGAGGCTGTGTCTGGAATCAGGAGGATGAATCACCAGCTGGTCAAAAGAGCTGGAGAGAGTGGTCTGCCTGCAACGTGGTGCCTGAAAGCAGGAATCCACTGCAGAGCCACCATAGAGCTCTGTACGGGACAGGCATGGTATCAAGAGAGACACAGACTCGAAAGTAATAGTTTGAAAACCTTTATTATCAAACTTTATGGGGTTGCTGTAATGCCTATCTGGCCCTAACTCTAAGACGGTTGTTCCCTCAACTGATTTTTCTAAGGACCGTCGATGTCCGTAAATCCAAAACCAAAGTTTGTCTGTGTCCCAACCTATGCTTGCCCTCACTCTTAAATCAAATGTGATAGGGGGTCTTCTTACAGGAAAAATACTGATTCAAAAGAAAATGTAAACCACAGTTGGTTTAGGGTAGTCTTACCAATAGGTGTAGTTCTACCAGTTCAAAATAGCTGAACTCAAAAAGGGTTGTCCTTGGAACCTTCCACGTAGGGCTCTTGCAGCAAATCAATAAAGTTCACGTCTTAGGGTCTCTTAGGGTTCCCTTTCCCAAACTTCGATCCTTACAGTTCCAAACAAACAAAAGACATTGTTCCTGTTAGGCCTCTCAGGGTTCCCTTCCCCAAGGCTAGGCTTCTCGTCTCAGAGTTCAACAATGTGTTTAGTTAGGCCCCTCTGGGTCAAAAGATGAACAGTTTCTTACTTTACAACTCAACTGTTGATTCACAGTTCCATTCAGGCCTCCCAGGGTTCCCTTCGCCAAGCGTAGCCCATTTCTTACGAAGTTCACCAATGTTTACGATGAGCCTCTTAGGGTTCCCTTAGCCAAGCCTAGGCCCCTCTGGTCTCAAACAAACAAAATGTTACTCTTATGCTCTTTTCACTGTACAGTTATTTCATGGGGGTAGTATCAGAGACTTTTGAGAACGCTGGGTTTGTTGCTCCTCCAAGGGGCGACCACTCTGAACTCTAACCACTCACCTTATTCTCTGGCACCTTTTTCACTCTGTCCTTCCTTTACTTTATTGTGCGCCCTGCACACCTTCTTTTCCTGTGGTACACACTTGCACCTTCTTTCCACCTTCCAGTGCTTCCTGCTCACTTCTCTTTACTTTTCACAGTGCTCTCTTGCACCCTCTGTGTTTCCTGTGGGTTGCTTACACCTTTTTCTCATATTCGGGTTACTTTCACCCTCTCTTCATTGTCCATTTTTCTGCTCACTGTCTCTTTGTTGTCCCTCTTAGTTTCGGGTCACATGTGCCCCTCGCCTTATTTTTAGGTCACTCACCTCTTAGCTGTTTTCGCACCGCCAGCTCACTTGCTCTGTCTTTCTTTACTTCTGCGCTTCTAGCGCACCTTTTCGGACATTTCCGCTTTCCTGCATTGCCTTTTTTTTGCTCTGCGTTGCTTTCTTCCCGCTTTCGCTCATCGGGCTCTTCTGTTCACAGTGCTACGGAGCTTCGCCCTACTTTCACCTCCCAGGGAACGAGCACTGGCCTAAACACACACACACCACCCCCCCCCCCATCTCGGCATTCCACACTCCACCAGTCTTTCTGGGCTCCTCTCCTTGAAGCCTTCTGCTCTTTGGCCTCATGGTTCTATCCAGCAAATCCAGCTCTCTCAATGACCCTGGCAGAATTACCCTTTATATAATGCAGGTGAGAGTCAATTTGAGTGTGTACAGTTGGAGAAAAGTGCCTGGCCTTGCCTGACTCTATTAGTGGAACAATTCAAATGTGTTAGATGGTAGGCCTCCCTTTGTATCCCTGTGTTGTTGCTATGGATGGTCATTATTCTCGGTCGCCTCTTCCTCAAACCAGTACTTGTTGGGAATCGGGAGGGAGAGTTGTGTTTCTGACAATAAACGTGTGACACCTCTAATCTACCCTTTCTTATCTCACGATTATAGTGATGTGTGTGATATTGAAGGAGTGCCGTTTCTAATTTTTCTAATTGGGCGTATTGGGGTAGTTGTAATGAATTTGTGTTTGTTCCAGTGTCCCTAGTATTAGAGTCTTATTAGAGGAAGATAACCAGGAAGGAGAAAGGTGGGTTACAGAATACCCTCCAGGTTTGAGGGAAGAGAGAAAAGTTTAATGCCATGTTTTGGAAAAAGGTTTAGTTTACCTTTAGATCTGGGTTTCCTGAAATTCCTTCCTCTTGAGGGAAAGTCATGGGGTAAAATGGGGTCTGGATGACAACATCCCATGAAAGTAGAGGGAGGGTAGGATGGATTGGGGCATGGAATGGGGAAATGTCATGTCTCGCCTTCAGGCGCTCTTCCCTGAGTCCCCAAGGACCCAGTGCCCAGGTGATCCTCCCTCGCTTGTCCGCCCCCAGAGTTGGGATCCAAGAGCGATGGCCCTCCCTTGGCCACCTGAAAAAAGGTTCCTGAGGGATTATTTGTGAGAATGCCCTCAAGTTTCTCACATCAGACAGAGGACAGAGGAGGTGGTATCCGAATGGGGGTGAGAGACCCAGAAGCAGCAGAGCGAGACCAATGAGCAACCAGAGGAGGATTGGGAGACTGGGAGGCTTGCTGGGAACCCAGAGAGACCATACGACAGTGGGACATGGGTCTGGGACCCACATACAATAAGGAGTGGCGGCCAAAGTCATCTTCGTTGTGGCAGTCCCAGGCAGACTGGGATACCAGGGCTGCCTAGACCACGAGCGAGAGAAAGAAACCAAGAGAAACCAAGAGAAAAAAAACAAAGGGGTCTGAGAACTGAAAGGAGGAAACCAAAGGGGTCTGGGATCCGAGACAAAGAAACTAATACCAAAGGGGTCTCGGACCCAACAAAAAAGCATACCTGGCAGGAGGGAACTGGGTACAAATATTAAGAATCAAGAAAAGCTAAGAAGGGATTGGGATCCACAACCAATAACAAACTGTCTCCAAAAGCATCATCATAGTCACAGTACCTGGCAGGATAGTGAACCAGGTGAGCTGTGAATAGGGCAAGCATTGTAAGAAAAGCCAGGTGAAGGGAGACATACCCCCTGGTGTATGGGAACATTGTGAAAGGAGCCAAGAAGACAAAGTCACTCTCTTGGCATTGTTAAGAGTCTGATAAGAGTCTGACTTGTCCTGGCATTGGGAAAACAACTGAGAAACCTAAGAAAGGTTGGGGGTGCAGGGACGCATCCCCCTAACATTGTTAAGATATAAGACTTTTTGTTCTATGTGACTTACTTTAACCTCAATTCAAAGAAACGTTTTGATTTGTATCCTTTGAGAAGAAAATTACATTTGCATCACCCAGCTGTGAACTTTTGGCTATCATCCAGGAGAAGGAAGCCATTCTTCTGGGCCAAGAAGATCACCCCTTTTCCTTAGTTGAGTTTATATTGTAAGGGTTAGAAATAGGTTTTCGGACACAGGATGGTGGACACAGGACGGTGGACTCTTGGCTTCAGACTGACAGATTACTCAGTATTTATTTGAGGCAGGGAAACCCCTCTTTGAATTATAGTATGGCAAGGTTTTCTTGTTTATTTTCTCACCAATAAAAGTCTGTAGCCAATACATGCTACCTCTGTGTCTGTCCCCTACCTCTTCACCCTTACAGGTACCACATATATTCTTAGTGCAGCAATAATGCACCAACTGGTACAAGTTATTAAAAAGCATTACAATTACTAAACACTGTTTAACCCCACAGACATAAATGTAGAAATGCAGGTAATACATTAAAACCCTGGCAGAATACATTTCAGAGAAAAATTTCAATTCTGTGTGGAGATCTCCAACTTGGGCAACCAGCAATCAAAGCTAATTATACTTTGCGTTTGTGTTAATGTCCAATCCTTGTGTGTTCATTAATGGTCTGATTTCTTTTCTACAGACCCCACCAATGCAAAGTAACTGCGAAGCAACAGGATAGCCGGGCCCAAGATGAATCTGAGACCCCTGGATGGACCCTGATGGAGGAGGCCCCTCTTCCTCGTCACTGTATCTGGGTGCCTTGAAAGGCAAAGTGGTGGAGTATCTCAGCTTTACTCGACGATACCCCTCGAGGATGGCACCTCTGGTAGAAGTCATCCCTGGGTTGTTGTTGTAGAGCAGGAGAAGGGAACCAAGCAATGTCGAAAAGGCAGCAATGAAGTTCTGTTGCAGTGGTCTCCAGAGGTCGGGATGCTACGCCAGCTGTGGATGTTCCATGAAGCTGAAATTCACTGTGGACCTCAACAAGACTTGGGAAGCGAAGACGAGGCATTTGTTTTTTGTTGACAAGCCTTCAGTGGCGACAGGTGCAGTGACATAAGTAGGTGTCAGTTTCGGTATTTCACGGTTGGCCGCTGTTCGGTTCTTTGATGCTACACCTGCAGCACAGATGACTTGGACTCAAGAACTGGACTTTTCTGTGGGCCGCCACCAAGTGTGGACCATCGGGACTCGTTCTTCGGTTCGGAATGGCAGGCACTTCTCTGCAGGCAGTAACACTTGACTTCCTCAGCCGTGGAAAAGTGGACAGGTGTTGTGGCTGCAGTGCCATTTGAAGATTTTTTCAGTCGGTTGGATATTGGCAAGCTCCGGGCGTCGAGCAACACTATCTCAAGGTACCCGCTAAACCGAGCAATACACAGCAGTCTGGCTTTCTTCTGGTCACGGACAGCCTCTGGAAACAGGACGATGCTGGTGGACGTCCTGGGCTCAAGATGTCCAGCCACTCTGTTTCTGGACCCACGAAGATACCTCTGCAGGACAGCAGGCAATCAGGACTGGCTTCCAGGACACTTTGGTTGAAGAGCAGTAGTTGCACGATGTCCCCTCGTAGCTACGGGAAGAGGATGCCTGTCCAGGTCCTCTCAAGAGCCGTCCTTCAATCAACACAGCATCCTTTGGATTTCTTGAAGTGTTTCAGGTACAGACTTCTTCCTCCAGCTGGATTCAGGATAAAGCTTCCGGCTTCAGGCTTCTGACACAAAGGTAAGTGAGGGGTCTTCTGTTATACACAAATCCCCCCATTCACTCAGGCTAAACTAGGCTCAGTCAGCCAATAACACACTAGTGCATTCAGCATGCAGCACCCAATCAGGCTCACAGGCATTTAGGCCATTCACCCAAGACCAGACACTCAAAACAGTGGATGTGTATTAGGGGCAACTCCCAGCCTTTCAGAGCACACAATGCAGTGCTAGCTCAGGGGGATCACAGGCGCATTGCAACAGAACCAGAACCAAACACCCACAATACACAATGCAATTTGACTCCCTTTTACATTCATTCATTTTGGGTACACCCCTAGGGTGTACCCAAATCAAGCAGTCCCTAGGAAGGCTCCTACAAGTCTAGCAGGGGCAACCCCAGAGCAATATGTGTCACTTCCACCCAACATCCAATCAGGGGAAGTGAGACAGAGTCAGGGCTTCGCAGGAGGGAAAGGCAGGAAGCCATGATACCTTTAGTGGTCATCTTGCCTATGTTCAGGAATACATTGATTCCTATGGCAGGGCATGTGTATCCAAGAATGGAGGAGCCCCAGAGACACTGCAGAGTCAGCATGTAGCTAACACCAGCCCATACCCTACACTACTCTGTGGGTAAAACACTGGTGCCCAAAACAAAAATACACTATGGGTACCAAGGTGTACCCCTACCGTTGGGTGCCATATGGGTATCCCATGGGTCTTGCTTACAGATAACAAAAAAGAAGAGCTGCACTGCCAGAAGTCCAGGTTGGACTCCTGTGGCAGAAAAACACACAGAAAACACCAACAGGGAAGTAGTGGGACAAGGACGAGGAGGCCCTGTCCATCCAAAGCATTTCCAGCAACACACAGACACACAATTTTACATCTAATTTGCCGTTGCAAAGGGGGAGAGTGCAGGGTCTCAAGGATTAGGGGGACCTGATCCAACCAACTTGCTCCAGTGACGAGATGAGCTGTTGTAAGGAGCACTGCGCTAAGGGGAGATAATGGGAACTTGAGGAACCCTTAAAAAAAGGATTACCTGGTCTCACCTTCATTACACCATGGCTTGAACATAGGTTCTAAAAAAAAAAAAAAAAGATGGAAGTTGGCAGAATGTATTATGCCTTAAATTTGCCAATCTAATTTCAGAGCAGCATTTTAAACGAAATCTAAAGACTTGGCCTGAACATCCCAACTTCCCTCCCTATCCCTCACATGTTCCTCAATCGAGAGGGCAAGACTTGCAGGAAAATAATAAAAAGCTGCTTTCTGCAAGATGCAACTTCAGGTCATGTAGGACATCCAATATTAGATGGTTTCAAGGCAGTGCCTCGGTTGCTCGATATTGAATGGATGGGACTCACACACACACACACACAGTTGTTGGTAACCTCCAGACTGATGTACAAAGATACACGGCTCTAAAAGCTGGAACCCCAGTGGTTTCACAAATAAAATAAAAACGTAGGTGACAATATAGAACTCCGAGGTAGACAGAAGAGCATGGTTGCATACATTTTTAGTTCCCCTGTTCACACTGATCAATATCCTTTCAAAATGCCCTGAATGTGGTGCTTTAATTCCACATGTTTTTTTCTCTACAAGAATCCCTATTCTCTATTCCAAACTGCACTGAAAGTTCTCATTACTCAATATGGGCTCATTTTGCCAAACCTTGTACGAGTGAAGGTCTTACTTCCTATTTCATGAAGCACAAACACCTCCAGATAGACTTTCTGTCCTTCTAAACCTATAGAGCCTCTACCTATATGCTCTGCTTCTCAATCACTCGCGACACATATGGCCTGCGCCACAAAGAACAGACCACCTATGAAGCGCACCTCCGAACCAGACAAACTCTTGAACTTTGTAAGCCAGACTGGCAGGCCACTCTTTGCTCTGTACTACTAAAGCACCAGACACTGGAACTCTGCTCCCCCATTCTTTGTGCTTAAGGTGCTTACAACCTCTGTCCTGTTGGCCCACTTGGAACGCGGGCTTATATCAAAGGATAAAGCCTGAGTTGATCGAAGGAGACACCCAAACAAGGTGCTAATCACAGGAAATAGTGACTTCCAAAACCATTGAAGCTCCTGTAAACTAGCGTAAAATGATAACTGCTTTTGCTCAGCCCAGGGCATGACAGCATCCTAACAATGACAGGAATAAATGATCCGGGTTATGGATAGAGACTGCTCAACTTTTGGTAAGATATGATTAGGTGCTGTTTTGGGGGATATGATATGAAATTAGAACACTGGTAAATTTAAAAAGAAGGAATAAACAGATGGCAACAGCAAAGCGGTTACAAAGAAGTGAGGGTTTATGTTGAATATATGTGATCAATGCGCCACCCATAATGTCGACAATCAAATTGCTGACTCCTATTATGGCGCGGCACAGTGATCACATAGATCACTGTTCCCTGATCCCCATAACTGCCCCTCCCCTACCCGTCTCTCCTCCAACCACGCAGCGTCAGTTCTCGGCCACTAACGTGCATCTGAACTGCTGTTGCAGGGTCCTTTTTTAAAACTTTTTTTTCTTCTTTATTGTCCCCTGCTACCATCTCATCCCCCGCAACACCTGTCCCCCACTACACCAACAAAGGGGAGCGGTGGGACACCCCTGTAACCCCTGCTCCCATTAGTTGGTGTAGTTGGGGTCGGCATGTTATTTCTGCACAAAGGCGCAGTAATCAACATCTGGCAATTTTTGGAGGCAACATTTTTGTATTATTCCTTTACAGTGGTGGAAGAAGGTGGAGTGCAATCTAGAACTGGTGGCAAGGTTGTCTCAGCCCTTCTCTATTAAAGAACTTTGTCTTCAGTTAAAAGTACCCATGTACAACATTTAGTTTCAGGGCGCCCACCCTCACATTTGCTGAGGTATGTGGTTCCTGAAGCTCCCTGTATCTACCACTGTCACATGTTTCCCTTCCTGGGCAGTGGCTATCAGATGGCAGTTGATTTCTTCCCAGTCTCTCTCTGGACGATTGTCATGCAGCAATCAAGGTAGACTCCCCGCCCCCAATCAAGGCAATATTGGTGGTGGTTGTGGTAACCAGTGACATCATTACACTGAAATGCGAGGGATAGTGGAACTAACATCACATGCCCCTTGACTTCTGATGACATCACAGGAAGGGATGTCATTTGACCCCACCCCCAAGTGACATCATGGGAAGTGTTGGTACACGGCCTTGAGATGCGTCTAACAGCTGTGTTTCCAGGCGCGCTCACTCCAGCCAGATAGAAGAACTGAGGCACAGAGGGGGGCGGGGGGGCGCGATTTGTCCACGGTCACACATTTGGAGAATGTCATTTTCCAGATTCAACGTGGGGCCTACTTGTAACAGGGTAACCGAAATCTCTAATGCAGCTAGTGTATGAAACAGCTATAGATCAAAGGACACAGAAGTACTCGTTATCTGTGGCATTGATGTGTTAAACAAGACAAAAAAAAAGCACTGACCTGGGGAGTAGTGCACGGTCAGTTTACCCAGGAGCCTAATGCTGCGCGAGCAAGGCCTGAAAATTAAATAATTGACCAGGATTTAGTATCAACAAAATTCCCTGGCTATAAATGTATCTATGAGTCAGCTACCACTACGATAGAAGAAACCTATTTTGCGGGTGTAAACTGAGGCCATCTGTCTCAGTGTGCATTTATCTTTAAGTTGTGAGATAAGCAGCCACATGTTGTCCCCCACAACCCAGAGCCGACCAGAACACTTTAATGTCCTAGGCTTTCATACATGATTCTTCTTCAATCTTTTTTAACAGGGTCAGGTGTGGGGACAGGGAGGCTGCACTTAACTCACGAGTGGGGCTCAACGCATCTAAGATTTTCAGAGCTCTATGTGCGTTATTCAATTACCCACCAGGACCAGCCTGTGAATAAAGCTTCCACAAAGCCCTTTCCAAAAGGAAGTTTGAGTGGGGAGGGGAGGGTTGGGTCACTCAATGGCTCTCTCACTTCTGAGACTGTCTCCAGCGCTTATTTTCTCACACAGCGTTACACCAGAGCAGGGTCCTGGTCGAGTTTGCGTCCCCCCTCAACCATTCACATCACACATGAATGCGTTCAACGTGAGCAGAGCCCAATCAGTGGCATAGCACAACATTTGGGGCCTTCCTGCAAGCCATGCTGAGGTCCCCTCCTCCCCCAAGTTCCTTGAAGCACAGGGCAGGCCACACCCCGAGCCAGTCCGGACCACCACGTGTGAGAAATGTCCATGAAGAGTATGCCATTGCAAGGGCATGCACTACTCCAGTGAAAGAAGTAAATATGTTTTTTAATCAAAACTTAAATGTTTCACCTCGGTAGAAAGAGCGGGGCGATGCCTGGTCGCCAAATATACCAGTGGTGGCTGGTGATTTGTTTTATTGGAGGGTGTAAATATTTGCCACAGGTATGCGATAGCGACCAAGCATAGCGAGGGGGTCTGAACTAACAAAAAACGGGTTTGGGGGTGGGGGGGATTTTTCCCTCCTCCCATGAGAAAATGTTTGTTCTGTGAAAATGTGGGTAAAAGGCCAGACGGTTAACAATCGGTTTCATAGGGTGTAGGGGAACTCATGCAAAAAAGCACAATAGATTCAAGTCATTATCTTGTCGGTCCCTGCAATTTATGCCAGTATAAAAAACATTTTCATGCTGGCTGTGCCCATACATTTCCATGCTGGCTCCACCAACATATGCTAGTATTCCCATATAACAACATACGCATGTTCACTTTGAGATGTTATTTATAGTATCATTATTGACACTAGGCACATAGCGGGCTCTGCCAATATATGCCAGTACTCTTATGTAAGAAAATACTCCTGTTGGTTTTCCCATTAAAAGGGACATGTCACAATAAGAAAACATGTCCAAACGGGTAGCCAGTATAGACCCATAATAACACTTCTCATCCTTGCTTCCTCATAGATGCTAAATTAATAACAAGTCATGCTACAGTAAGAAATATACAGGCCTCTACACCAAAACATCAGTCTAGCGAGGTAATACTACTTTTAATGCTTGCTTTATCAAAGATGCCAAGTAATAAATGTCATGCCACAGTAAGCAATGGCAAGACCGGCTGCACCAAAATGCCAGTCTAGCCAGGTAATGACACACATGAACTTGGCTTTGCCCGAAAATACCAGTAAAACATGCAAAGTCAATAAAGCTCTAGTGATCCCAAGTCTCCCAAGGACAGACAGAGACAGACACACACACACACATCATTCACTCACCCTTAAACCTCTCAAGTCGATCTGCACTGCATTCTCCACACAGGAACGCACACATCCACCCAGAACATTCAAACACACACTATCACATTCCTACTCATTCACCCACCACTCACTGACCCATACACCTTCTCTCGCGTCCACTCACATTGCATTCTCCACACAAGACACGTACCCATCCAGAACATTGAAACACTATCACATGCATACTCATTAACCCACCAGTCACTCACTCGTACACCTTCTCTTACATCCACTTTCACTGCATTCTCCACACAGGCACACACCCACCCAGAAAATGCAAACACACACACCATCACATTTCTTCTCATTCACCCACCACTCACTGACCCATAGCAAATACATACATCTGACACGGACTTCACACATGCAAAATACACACCACGTTAAAAAAGCCTTATTACCTGTTCCGTCACTCCAGGCCACTCTTGGCTCTTCTGTGCTGCCCACAAACGGGAACCAGGAAGCTGGGGAAAGCTTCCTGGTTCCTTTATTTAAGCCGTGAGGAAGCCAGAGGAGAAGGGGTTGGAGCTGAAAGTGGCATGCAACACTTTTCATGGTCAGCTCCAACCCCTACTGAGCGCTTCAAGCCCTGGCACAGCCTTCACCCTGATAGGTGAGGACTGGGCTGGCCCCCCAAACCTGGTTTAGCAGGGCCTCCCACACTGCAGAGGCTGCAGAGGCCCCTGCTACTCTAGTGCCTAGGCGCTTCAGATTAAAAAAATAACTATATATATTTTTTTAAATACAGGAGTAGCAAGAGATACCACAGGGGTCGCGGCTGGAACCCTGGCTACCCCCAAATGACGTCCTTGGTGGTAACACCCGCTACCAGAACAGGTCCTTCGTTTTTGGCTCAGCCAGTTTCAGTGCCCAGGTCCTAAAGGTTTCAACCCTACTCACCTGGCTATCCCAACTGCTGCCCTGCTCTGGCTTCTTGGCCTCACTTTTAACCTCTCATTATGGTTATGTTTAACCTCTCTGCTTCCCTTATGTTTTTGGACCTCTTGCATTGGCCAATGCAGGTTTCCTGCTCTGGATATCACTGTCCACTGCAACAAGTGTCCTTGAACTTGCATAACCTTCTGCCCCAGATGACTTTACTTCCTAATGTTTTCCTCCAACCTCACTTTCAGGACCCCTTTCCCATCACCTTCATCTTCTCTCTCTCTCTCTCTCTGACTCACTCTTCTCAATCTTCCACACTTCATACTCAACTTCAGAATTCCGCTATCTGTCTCCCCCACGCCCGCATTCATGCTCTCGGTCTTTTGTTGATTAGGATCATAGGGGTGTCAGTCGAGACATCTACAAGGTTTTTTGTTGGCCACTTGCTCTAGGCCCCTCCTCTCATCCATGTGTAGATCCTTGTGTCTGAATGACTTGGGCTTGGTGCGCAGCTCTATGGGCCAATTCAGGATTTGAGTGGGTGATCAGGATTTCGACCATCTGATCTGAGACTATGAGGTACTGGTAAGGTTGCGATTGTATCCACATTGTGGCTCGCAGACACACACATATTTTATTTGGTGCTCAGGAGTGGGACTAAGCCCACGATTTCAGGTGAACCTTCAGTTTTCGGAATTAAAGGTTTCTGGGACGACAGGCGTAACATGATGATAGACGTCATGAGCTGAGGTCCTGGGAGATCTTCCATGTAACTCCTCTGTGGTCAGCATCACAGAGCGAGTGACTTTCTTTGGCCTACAGTGCCCCATTCCCTGAGTTCAGCAATGGGCATTTAGGTAATAGGTATCTCACTTATATAAGCAATTTTTCATATCAACAATCCCCTAGATATTTCTGAATCAATTACATTTAGGTTGGGGCAGGGTCCCCTCAAAATGGTTTAAGTTGTGTGATAGGGGATTCTTGGGATGATGACAAAGAATATTTGCAGAGCTGCTTCCTCCGAATGTACAAGACACCCGCCTAATATTTTGGCACCTGCAAGCATAGTTAAACTGTTGAGTGCTTTATTTGCAGGAGTTGCACCATGCTACAATGATTGCTAGCGGACAACTAATATCACAGTGCTTAGAGGGGCGCACAATCATACATTTTAAATAATGTGAATATACTTCTTAAAGTGGTGGCAAAATGATGACAGATATTGCCTTTTATTGATGTCATTTAGAATAACTCATATTTGCCGCGATATGTCTGGCTCACACTTTTTTGTGTGTGCCGAGGGATGCACCAAAGCAAGAGTGTCACCCTTTTCAGAGCCGCCACAGCACCAGGGGACCACTTGGGTGGTGATAGTGCCTGGTACAAATGTCCTTTAACATTAACATATCATGAGAGAGGGTGGGAGGGGTGTGGAAGAGAGATAAGATGGGACCAGGGAAAGGCTTTTCTGATTCTAAAACAAGTATGAAAATCAGAATCGTCCGATTGTATGTTTGATCATGTGTTCCTCCCCCTCTCCTCTTATTTTATTTTCCTCTCTCTTCCCTTTCGCTCTCTCTCTCTTTAAGGTGATGTTGCTTTGCTGTTACTTCTTGCGGTTTATGTTCTTGTTGAATAATTATGTATTATATACATTTGTTTCCCTTGATTAAAAATCAAAACTCTTTTTTTTAAAGAAAATCAGAATCGTGTGTTCAATGTTTAGTGAAAAGTATTAACGTATCTATAAACACATGGCGAGGCGATATGGTCACTTCAAATGTATTTGAGGGGGAGGGGGCAAGTGAGTGAAAGGTTTTCAAATGATTACTCAGGAACTCTGCACTCTGCTAAAAGGAGGCGTCTCCCCCCCATTAGGGTCACAAATAAGCATACACAGTAACCATTGCTGTGCATGTTCTACTCCATCCCTCTCCCACCATCCCTGCCTCATCAATGGAATGGGATGCAGCATAGGCCAGTTTAAGCTCCGGCGTGGAGTTCATCCCTTTTTCCCCACTCATGACTACTCTGATGCAGTGCTAGTACTGCACCGGATTTTCCCAGAATTCAGAAAACGATGCCTACATATATCTTAAATCTTAGCAAACAAACAGCCCATGGCCCCATGCCCTTTACCGAGGCACCTTAAAACACAGCACCCGCAGCAATCACTTCTTCTCTGTGGTCCGAGATATTACGAGCTGAAAAGAGATGCGATCTGGCTGGTCTTTTGTTTTCGTTTGATTGGATTTGGACTTAAGCACATACAAGTGGAGTAAAGGTCAGATGGCTGCAGACGCAGAAACAATGAACGACCAGGACCGGCTGGACAGATTACTGTGTCTTGATTGGTGTTCAAATGATGGGTGATGCAACATGGTGCGGGTTGCATAAAGTAGCAAGCTGTGTGACCCAATGACTACAAACTGCACCCCTTTGTTTTACGAAGAATGTGTATATGTATTTGTGGGTTAAGCGGTAAAAGAGGTAGGGGTGGTAATGAATGGGGAAATGGTGCTACGGGGCGGGGCCCCAAAAAATATTTAGATGAAAAAATTTGAATAATACCACAAAGTAAATGACCACGAATTAATTACATGGAACCCTAAACATAGTTCCTTTTTCTCACTCTGTGAGTTTCCACGTAAAGACTTTCTTTAGGCTTACCTTAATCTGCATGCTGGTAGTTGTAGTCTTCCATTCAGGAAGATGAAAATAAAGCGAGAATCCTTCTCTTTTTCCTCAACTGTACTGTCAGGTTGGTTTAATAATGTGATTTCTGCACATTTCTAGTTAACTCTATTTTAGTGCTGTGTTTTTACACATTTTACAAGTTTGTCAGCTGTCCGCCCCTTTCCCGCCCCAGAGTTATGTTTCCCCCTTTCAAGCAGTGCGTTGATGCTCATAGCAGGACGTGCCCCCCAGACTTTAACACCGAGAAGAAAGGGGAGGCGCAAGAAGGTCATTACAGGAGAGAGTCCCTCTATCTACTTTCCCGATGACAGTAAAACGTCCATTCGTACGGATTTATTTTGCTCTAAGGTTCATGCTACTATGCATTATCGAAGGTAAACTTTTACTCTGGAACTCACATGCTTTGTGGAATATGGCCAAGTGCTCCAGCTGGTGCCTCTACATACAGCTTTACAGGCTTCTCTGCCATTGGTGTGTCAAAAATGACAGAACTGTGGAAAGAGAACTACTGCCACCGGCATCCTTTTCCATAGTAGACTATTTAGTCTATCAGGTAACAATTTAATCCTGTAACACACCCTTGCCTCATCAGCACCTCACACATTCTATGGTGTTCCCTGTTTTAAGATTTTATAGTTTGTGAATTAAAATATGTGTTTATTAGAGTATATCCATTTTCCTTCATAAAACAAATGTGGATAAGATGCTTTGCTCAGGTGTTTAAGAAGCATATTTCGATTGAAGGCAAATTATCACGGGATGCATGGAAGTCCGGTTTGCTAAAACATACATTACAGGATGTTTAGTGGGGGACCTGGAAGGCGAGAGAGAGGACAGGGTGTAGGCAAGAAAGAGGGAAGATGGGACAGATAGATGAGGGAGAGAGAGGGAGGTTGGGAGCGAGCAAGAGAGAAAGGGAGAGCAGGAACATCAAAGGGAGACATGGAAAGAGAAACGGAGAGCGAGAATGAAAGTTAGGAATAAAGGATGGACGAGCAAAATGGTTAATGTCACATGGGCAAGCCATTTCCAGTCTTGCTTTTTGGTTTTTGTGCATTTCGGTGGCAGAGCCACCAACACCATTACTACAGAGAAGAGAGAGTCAAGGGGAGCTGGGAAACTAGCTTTGTGGTTGGTACAACAAATGAACATGCTGTGGCACAAATCAGTTGACAGACTAGGGGCCTAATTCACAGAATGCTTTCCAATGGGATTTTGACATTATAAAACGAGTCTGTGAATTAGGCCCTAAATGTTATTTCTTATTCCATTACACCGATCTAACCAAATAGTGGTTTAACACATTTTCTCCCAATCAGTAGCTCTGCACCATGTGTCACTTTCACAGCTGGGATGGCTAGTGATTCTCTTTTCAAGGCCAGATAACATACAAACATCCCTGCAAGAAATCCCATTGAGATCAAAACTTCAATATAGGACAACTATGATCAAAGGCTGCAATTATGCATGCAACCAACAGATGCCCCTCCCCACTTGTGCTGTTGCTCCTTTCCCGCCTGTGCTGTCCTCCCGCTCCTTGTGCGGTCCTTCCTTTCCCCTTTGCACTGTTCCTCCATGCTGTTTTGCTCTGTTGCCCCCTCCCTCCTCCCTTGTACTGTCCCTCCTCACTCCCTTGAGCTATCTCGGCGCACCCCCTTGCGCTGTCCCTCCTCCCCCCTTGAGCTGTCCCTCCTCCCCCCTTGAGCTGTCCCTTTCCCCCCTCGAGCTGTCCTTCCACCCCCCCCTTGAGCTGTCCTTCCATCCCCCCTTGAGCTGTCCTTCCATCCCCCTTACATGGTCCTGCCTTCCTCCTTGTGCTGTCGCCGCCCCCCCTACCACTTGCACTTTCCCTGATACACCATTGCGCTGTCATCCCTTCCCCCTCAAGCGCGGTCACTCCACCAACCTTTATGCTGCTGGTCTGCCCCCCTTTATGCTGTTGTTTTGCCTCCCCCTGTTCCCGTCACTCGTTCCCACCATTTGCCCTGTGACTCCTTTCTTCAAATGTTGTACAATTCCCCTGTGTACTGTTGCTGGGCTACCTTACATCTATTGGATGGTTTTATTCTTCCTCGTGTTTCCATTTTTTTCTTATTCCTCCCCCAAAGTGTTTCTCTCACCCAACAGCGCTGCCCTTCATTCCCTCCTATACTGTCATTTCTTCCTCTATGTTCCATCATTCCTCTTTCCTTCCCACCGTGCTCAATGTAAAATTTCATAAACTACAAACGCCAGAACTATTGGCTTTGCCGATGCTTGTTTCTTTTACAATCACTCGAGTTAGGGTAGTCATTTCACCAAGAGGTAGTGGAAGCAGCATCTTCATACAACAATATCACAAGAAGGGACACTGCATCACTGCTGATCGCAATTAATCACAGGAAGTGCTGCAACGTAACGTTTGACCTTGATGACATCACTGCTGTAAAACGCCCAACGTGTCTATAATTTAATAAAATATCGAATGTTTCTAGTAGTAAAAAGAATATTTCTGTTAAGAGCCAAGTATTAACTAGAATACTGCCTTGATGTGCCATAAAGTGCCCATGGCTATATCCAGAAGTGAAGCCCTGCCTTGTACAGCCTAATGGAAGGATCAATGTGCTTCTTCTGCACAGGCGCACCTTGACCAGCACATTAAAGCCATTTTAGCGCGAGAGGCTGCAACGCAATGTCAAGCGCTTGAGGCTGCTTGTGCATGACGGGTTGCTCAGCCAACGTAGGTGCCACAAAATTAACATGTCAAAGGCTTTGCATCTTACCAAACATAATGCAGCCTTTTAAATAGTGCTGTATGGCGTCGTACTTCTAAGTGCTGTAATATTGGGTGCCATTAGTACCGGATTTAATGCTATTCGGGTTACGGGCAGGACGCTCACATATCTCAGGCCAGCGTTTTACCTGTGGAACTTCCGCCTACTGCCGTGTGAGGAGGAATGCGCTCATCTATGCAATATTTTATAGGTAGCTTTAAAAAAAAAAAAGATGTATAATGTCTGTTATATATTTGCTATTGTACTCTCCTCAAGAGTATTTTTTCTGGGACCATTTGCACTCACTCAATCAATAGTCTCTCTGCCCAACAGTCAGATATCGGACCTTGATCCAGGTTAGGTTGGACTAGTTTATGCCATCACCCTTTTCCTTTCTTTTCATTCTGGTGCGTGTATTTTGTTCTCTATATTATACATGCACACCAAAAAGTACTAGAATGCAAAGAAATCTGTTCAAGGACAACAAGAGATTCCATTGGCAATACAATTAAATGCATTTTCCCAATTCCCACTGCTAGATATATGTTGATGTCCTTTTAGTGTTGCATATTAGTGAAAGTAAGGGTTTTAGAAAATGTTTTCTGTCTAAATTGAACTGCATGTCTTCAAAAGCCAACCATTTATAGCTCCCACTGACCGTGCCTGGTACCCCAGCCAATCAACTTCTCATCAAAAAGACTGTCCATGGGGGACCAACCGGAAATAATGTATGGAGCCCAGTACCCACAGGAACCATGAAATGCCCAGCATGGTTTAAGTTAAACAACGAAACACAACTGACTGCAACAAGCCCCAATTACACTAGAAAGAACAGTTGTTAAAATTATTTATTGACCTCAGGCGGATAACAAACTCAGTCAGCCCTAGTGGAGTGAAAACACGTATGTACAGCTTTCTCCAGATCCAGACCGCCACAGTGTGCCTGAGATCCGCATATATCCATCAAAAGAGCATGCTTCTCTTTTCTCAGTTATGGGCAATGCTGCATTGGCATCCCACAAGCGAGGCAGGGTAACTGCTTTTACCATCGGCAGCTGGGAGAGGGGCAGCCTCAACCCCCCGCGCCTGCCCCTCTGCTTCCCCCCCAGCTACAGAGACACGCAGTCTCAGCGGCACAAAAGCCACGTAAGGGTAAGGTGCGAACAGTCATCGCACCCTTCCTCCAAACAGCAATGTGCTAAGCGCCATAAGAAACAACCATCAAGCAGGGCCCAGGTTCAAAGATCTGCCCCCACCGGGGGGTCAGACAGTCGGCTATCCGGCGGGGGGCTGCGACAACAGCAGCCCCCACCACATACACAACAAAGACCCAGGGCCTCCCGGGGTCCTATAAATGAGAGCAGCATGCTCAGAGTAAACACAATCTACTTGTGGACCCTGAACGGGGACCCAAGCAAACAGGAGGTTCACTGTTTACTCAGTGTCTTCCAAATCTTCTTGCTTCTTTAGCAATTCTTGAAGTTCGCTGTACATCGCAGTGTCTTTTTCCTTCCTGAACATTGTACTGTTCAAACCAATTGCAATGCAGTTTTAACGAAAGAAGAAACGGCAACCGAACTGCCAGCGCGGACGCTGTCAGCTTCAACATTTTCGGCATAGATCGAAAAGCGAGCGACAAGCGTGTCCAATCCACAGCAAACAAAGACGCGTGCTGCGGAATCATCCACAAAACCAGTGCGAACGAAGGAGAAGCGGCACTCGAACAGCACGGCGCGGACGGTTTTCCGATTCAACATTTTACAGGTGAGCCACCGCGCTGGGGCTACGAGGGAGGAAAAATAGACATTTATGTCCAGAAGAGATACATTGTATTTACAGTGGACCGGAACCCCCGCGTTTTAAGGCAGACGGGGCAGGATAACGCAAGCCAATTTTAAACTTGGCAGAGTCACAAACCAGCTTGGGAGCTCATCTTTGCTTGACAGCCACACAGAGCTGGCAAACGCATTGCCAAGCTCGGCGGGCCCAAAGACTGCAGATTTAAAATAATTTCTGTAATATTGCAGGGCGATCTCACAGCGAAACCAATTATTTAAATCCAGTAAATCAAGCCTGGGGGCTGGCCAATTTTCGGAAACCCGGGCAAGAAGGCACAGTCAACAGTTACCCAGCACGGGCAACAAATAGAACAAGCGCAAAGAACTCGCCGATAACAACGGTTTTAACTCTGTGATAAAACCCTTTTTCTTTTTCCTATAGCAGGCATAGAAAAACATGGGCCCCAAACGGAAAACACGGGCACCCCCAACACCGGCGCAGAAGCCCAAATCACCACAATTGCTAGCAGCCATTGAAGTGGCAGAGCACTACGGATGGGCAGGGGTTAGAGAAAACATGTACGGCCTACCCAGGGAAGGAATTACCAGCCCACCCAGCCAGGAGGAGGTTCCTGCACCATTGAAAAAGAGAAAAATATCCAAAGACGCCAGAAAAGGTACCAAAAAATTGTCAAAATTATGCGAGAATATGGCGGAATTGCAGCAACTAATGGTAGAAATAAGGGAGAAACAGACGCCGCCCGCAAGGGAACCTGGGGCCTCAAACCCCCCCATCACAATAGAACCTACTATAACGGTTGTCAATCCACCAGTAACACCACCTATAGCAACTCCGCCACAACAAGTACAGCAGTTGCCAATAGCGGCCACAGCTCTAAATGCAACAGCCTCCACAACTCCAGCAACTGATCCAACAGGTGCCCTAAAAGCATGGACAACGCCAAGCGCAGACAGCCCAGGCGCGACAGGGACACCCGGCAGCAATACAACTGACATTATATCAATCTGTAATGCGCAAGTAGAACAAAAAATGAAATCTTTCCAAACAGAGATATTAAATAGATACAAAAGATGCCTGGCATGGAACATTGATACCACAATCAAAGAAGCCATTTGGGCCAAAGAGTTTATAGAAATCTTTTCCCTAATAGAAGCACAGCGCAAAGGGAAAACGCTTTTAGAGATCCCAAAAAAATAGAAGAGAAAGCCATTGCCAGGAACACCCAGGTCGAGCAAAACTGGGACAACTGGTTACAGGCCTTTGCCATACTAGCAACAATATATGAAGAAGAATTTCCCATGGCTGGTAGGAAGATCTGGGCATATGTTGATAAAATAAGGGAAGTAAAATTAACACAGAAGGGGAAGACATGGCTTGCATACGGCATCAGATTTAGGAGGAGCATGTCAGAAAGACCGGCCATTGAGTGGGATGAAGTCCAGAACGATTTATACACCCTCAATGCCGAACCTTCCCAGGAAGAAGATACCATGCATTCTTCTTCCAAAAATAGCAAAGATTCGCAAGTAAGCAAATCCCATGACAATGATGAATCCAAAAAAGGGGAGCAGCCCTTTCGGAGGAACCAGCCTTGGGCGGCGAAAAATAATGCCCACAGACAGAACAAACAGCAGGCTGGCAAATCCAACATCCCATGCAGAAATGTTGGGAAAAACCAGTGTACATGGGGCAAAGAATGCTGGTACAAACACGCCTGCACAAACTGCAACGGCGACCATGCAACAAGCAACTGCACCAGACTCCCAGCCAAGACAGAATGATAGCCCAATTTTAGAACCAGGACGAACGCCCATCAACCCGGGCAATTTTAGGGACACCCTAAACAGCTACCCAGACACAGAAACCAGCAGGATAATATCGCAGGGTTTCACCAAAGGGTTTTTTATCCCATTTAAGGGCTCTGGGTCACAATACATCCCGATGAATCTAAAGTCTGGGCAGGGTAGCAGGTCCTTGGGATGCCATGCCTCTAAAGGACTATTTAATATCTCCACTAGGTCTGGTTCCCAAAAAAGAACCCGGAAAAATGAGACTAATCCATCACCTATCCTACCCCAAAGGCCAGTCTTTAAATGATGGCATCCCACACACAGAATCCGCTGTAACGTACACGCATTTCCAAGAGGCGGTAAGGCTCATACAAGAGTGCGGCAGAAACGCCTTGATGGCGAAGCTGGACATCGAATCTGCTTTCAGACTTTTGCCAGTCCACCCAGAGTCACAGCAGTGGCTAGGTTTCACTCTTAACAACACATTCTACGTAGATAGATACCTTCCCATGGGGTGCGCATTATCCTGTGCACTATTTGAGTAATTCAGTTCCTTTTTTTCAATGGGCTTTCCTAAAGCAGAGACCAGGGACAAAAATAGTACATTACCTAGACGATTTCATGGTCATGGGGCCACCAAACTCTGAGGAATGCGGCCAGGCTTTAGCAAACCTGCAGCACACGGCCGCACAGTGGGGAATTCCCCTAGCGAGGGAAAAAACCAGCAAACCAGACACAAACAATCTTCCTGGGCATCGAAATAGACTCAGCAAAGGGGCTCTGCAGAATCCCAAAAACAAAAATAACAGCACTCCGGGCTAAAATACAAAACCTGATAATGAGAGATAAGGGGACTGTAAAGGAAATACAATCCTTAGCAGGCAGCCTCAATTTCGCATCCAAAATAATACCTCAAGGGAGGATATTTTCCAGAAGCCTGGAGTTCAAAATCAAATCACTCACCAAGCCACACTGGCATATCTGGCTAGGCAGAGAGGTGAAACAGGACCTGGAAACTTGGGAAAAATTCCTCAGAGATTTCAACGGGTCTTTACTTTGGCGAACGCCTTTAAACACCCGATCTAACAGGGTCCTATACACCGACGCAGCTGGGAGCAAGGGGTTTGGAGCCATACTAGACTCCGCATGGGTGGCAGGACACTGGCCCAATTCATGGCAAACAGCAGGGTGGACAAGAAACATCACCTTACTAGAAATATTCCCCATCTGGCTAACATTACACATCTGGGGCAGGCAGCTTGCGAATACAGAATTTTTGATTTCGTGCGACAACATGGCTGTAGTGGGCTCCATAAACAGAAGGTCTACGAAATGCCCTTTAGTACTAAAAGTATTACGAGCCATTACAACAGTAACACTACAAGTAAACGTTGTGCTCAAAGCGAAGCACATTTCAGGGGCAGATAATAACATTGCTGATGCCTTATCTCGCTTCCAGTGGACAATATTCCGAGAGCTAGCGCCGCACGCCCAAGAACAGATGACGCCAATACCAGCAGAATGCTGGGCAATAATGGGTAGACAAGAATAGCAGCATCAACGCCAGAGAGCACAGGCCGGGATGCCCAACGAAAACCAGGCACCTCTAAAATGGGTGCCAACAACACATTGGCATCAACGCCAGCACCAGAGAGTGCAGGCCAGGATGACCAATACAAAGCAGGCACCTCTAAAAGGGGTGCCAGCAAACACATTGACATCAACGCCAGCGCCAGAGAGCCCAGGCCGGGATGCCCAACAAGAATCAGGCACAACAACAACGGGTGCCAACAACCTCACGGGCTTCCTAACAGAGATGGCAGAGAGGGCGGTGGCAAGCACCACAGCAACACAGTACAGTAAGTGTTTGCAAACAGTATTCAAAGCCACAGGTTTAAACCACATAGAACTAATAACGATTAAAGATATAGAAGTATTCTTAAAATGGGCCCGGGAACAAGGTTTCAAAAGGGATTGGGCCAAAAGACACCTGGTGTCAATCTCATACTTTACGAAAATTCGGGGCGATTCAGACCCCACCCAGAACACACTCATTTCTTATGCAATGAAGGGATGGGGCAGATTGGAGAGGCCGCAAGTGGACACCCACCGACCCCTTGATTTCACCAAACTGGTACAGATAGCAAGCCATTTGGAAGCCATATGTTGGCACCCTTGCGAGATAATGTTATTTAAAACAGCCTTTTTCCTAGCCTACTTCGGGGCTTTCCGGGTAGGAGAACTCATCGCTTCCAGCACCAAGCCCACAAACGGCCTGGGCGTCATGGAAATCAGGGTGAGACAGGAGAGTGTTAATGTAGAAATGCAGCAGTCGAAAACGGGTGCATAAAGAACCATCAATATTTGTTGCATCGCGAAGGCAACAAACTGCCCGGCGTGCATCACCAACCTCTATTACGCACAACGACCTAAAGTGGGGGGGGGGAGTTTTTTAATCCACAAGGATGCCTCGGCCCTAAGCCGCTACCAATTTAAAGGAGTGCTGATGAAAGCAATCAGCAGAGCAGAGTTGGATCCCAAACATTTCAGCACTCATTCCTTCAGGATAGGTGCCGCCACTGCTGAATGGCAAGGAGGTTTAGCACCGCAACTACTAAAAAACATAGGGGGATGGAAGTCAGACTGTTATAAAAGATATATCAGACCGCAACCGATATAGCCATCCGCCCTAATAATATGGTCTTGCTTTTCCCTCCCTCCCACCACCACAGAAACAACAGGCAAAGGGAGGACCACTCTCCGATCAGCATGGATAGTTGGCCACTCATTCGTTTTCAGGACAGGCAGATGGGCAGAAGAGACTAAAGATGGGCCACCTTTCAGAAACACCATTACGTCATGGTGGGGATACAGAGGCCTACGTTGGGCGGACATCCACGAAACATTAGCGGAACTGGTGGCATACAGGGACCCACCAGAATTCCTGATCATACATCTCGGGGGCAACGACCTAGTCAACACAGCTAGACGCACCCTATGCAAAGAAATGTGCTCCTCCCTAGCAGGCATTTCGCACAACTGGAGGGGTACCGAAATATATTTCTCAGCCATCTTACCAAGAAAGAAATGGCTAGGGGCCAACTGCTACAAATCTATAGACATATCCAGAAGAAAACTGAACAGGACTATAGAGAGATTCTGTATGACTAGAGGACTGGGTTTCATAAAACACCCAGCAATTACACTAGGCAACCCAGACCTTTTTCTCGACGACGGCACCCATCTGTCTAGCCAGGGCATGGAGCATTTCTTTGGGAAATCAATACAACTCTTGCTCACAGGGACTGTCAATAGAGCATACTCTTGGGGGAACACGGCCAGCCGGGAACCTGCCCGTGTGTGGCGGCACAGGTCCGAGGGGGTAACCTCAGGACCCGGTGCCCAAAAGTATGATACCATCATGATATGTGATATTATTATTGTCATAACCCATATCTGTACAATACAATCCTACGGCCTTACCAACCGGTAACAAGTTGTGAGACTATCATTACGGGTGAGGGTTCGGGGTTCGGCCATTACTAATGCATGCATATGGGTTCAGCAGTTATGGGCAATGCTGCATGGGCATCCCACAAGCGATGCAGGGTAACTGCTGTTACCATCGGCAGCTGGGAGAGGGGCAGCCTCAATCCCCCGCGCCTGCCTCTCTCCCCCCCCCAACTACGGAGACACGCAGTCTTGGCGGCACAAAAGCCACGGAAGGGTAAGGTGCAAACAGTCATCGCACCCTTCCTCCAAACAGCAAGGTGCTAAGCGCCATAAGGAAACAACCATCAGGCAGGGCCCTGGTTCAAAGATCTGCCCCCACCGGGGGGTCAGAAAGTCGGCTATCCGGCCGGGGCTGTGATAACAGCGGCCCCCACCACATACACAACAAAGACCCAGGGCCTCCCGGGGTCCTATAAATGAGAGCAGCATGCTCAGAGTAAACACAATCCGTTTGTGGACCTTGAACGGGGACCCAAGCAAACAGGAGGTTTACTGTTTACTCAGTGTCTTCCAAATCTTCTTGCTTCTTTACCACAGAACCCAACCACCCTACAAAAGGGGAGAAGAACAAAAAGAAGTACAAGGCACTGTACGGTGCCCACAACAAGTCGTGGGACACAAGAAGGCGGCACGGGTCTGAGGGGGTAACCTCAGGACCCGGTGCCCAAAAGTATGATACCATCATGATATGTGATATTGTTGTTGTCATAACTCATATCTGTAGAATAAAATCCTACGGCCTTTTTATTGCCAACACTTGTAACAAGTTGTGAGCCTTTATTTATTTATTTATTTATTTAACATTTATAAAGCGCTCACACAGCCCGCAGGCATCGAGGCGCTGTTACAGGGATTGTTTGTTTTTTCTTAGTTGCGTAATTGTTTTTTTTTTTTTTCTCTTAGTTGCGTATTTATAACACGCTTAAACACCCAGAGGTTTTTAAGCGCGGACCCGGGGATCGAACCTGTTGTTGCTTCGTGTCGTCCTGCTTCCAAGACGCGCACGCTGCCGCTGAGCTATCCTCCCGGGACATTACGGATCCCGCCTATCATTACGGATGAGGGTTCGGGGTTCGGCCATTACTAATGCATGCATATGGGTTCAGCAGTTACTGGCATATAAAGTAAGTTGAGGTTGGTAAGTATTCTAAATGCTCTTACATCAAAAACCACTTACATCAACGACAACCACTTCCTAATCCACACTAATTTCTCAGAAATATGCACACATATAGCTATTAAAAGATGTTTTGCAAGCCCCGCATTTCTACCTCATGTCATTTTGTATTCCTGTAAGGAACTGGCAGTTTTATTTCCCATCAGACATGCAAGACTACACATTCCAGAATGAAAAGGGAGGAGACAAAAATGCCAGTACTCAGTGAATAACAATTTTACATCTGACACAGGCCAACATGAAATGTCTAACATCTTTTCTGTTTTACCAACTTACTTTCAATGTATGATGTCAGACAACAAAAGTAACTGACAAGTCACCATGATAGCCCTGTCGACAAAATATGCACCTGGTGTTTAACTGAAGGTTCTGCAGGGGTTGTGACTTTTAAATGGAAATATTACGATAAACCAGTTATGATGGTTAACAATAACACTTAGTAACACATGGAAGTGATTATTGACCTCCCTGTAGCCAATCAGAATGTGCAGAATTCAGTCAATGATCACTGTTATTGACTGCTTTTCAGACATTCTGAATCAGCCAAGGAAACAAAGCATTTCTCTGCTTTCAAGAAGCAGCAATTAAATATCCCCAGCGAGGTTTTTTGGAGAAAGACACTCCACCCTAGTTTAACATAACAAAGTGAAAGAGAAAACAGGGGACAATGCTTTCAATTTTGTAGGGCTTCACTTTAACATTGTATCTAAAGCAAGCTCATGCTAAAATTGTTGCAGTTCACAATTAAAATGCTAACCGTATAAAGAAAACCTAGTTAATTATTAAAATGTTAACAGATTGAATTTACTAAGACATTTTCTGTCCCTTCCTCATTATTAAACTTCCATATTTGACTTCACCCCACAACTTCAAAACCATTATTTCTAGAAATAGGTACTTATAGCCCCTGTGGAGGGTCATAATCTCTGGAATGAATGACTCTTTCCCAACTATTACCCAACAATAATAAACTCTCGCTCTAAAAGGCTATATTGTCAATGTTCAAGTTAAAGGATAGTTCCGGGACTTTTTTTTTATTGTTCCTATGGTTCGGCCATGTGTTTTTAAGCATAAATCGGTAGATCGTAGAAAACTTTCCTATGGACCTTACCCGACTTTTCATCCATTAACGCACTCGAAAACATCCGCCATTTTATGATAATCCTATCATTTCCCCCCATCGCCCTGGCTCACCTGCTTTTGCGGCACTAAATCAAATCCCCCGCCCCTGAAACAGACTTGATCAAAACATTCATATTCCCCGCCTCTATCCGTGACGTGACTGTGCTGCGTAGGCAAACGCGCCCAGGCGTCTTCTACGCGACTCCACACAGAACCAGGAAATCAACACAGAAGAGCTCACACAACACAGCGCGCCACAATTGGGAATATGAAACTGTACTTTTAAATTAAACCGCAAGATTGTAAATTTGGTAAAGTACATTTATTTGACATCAAATGTTTTGAGAATATTCAGCGATTTGCATTTTTATTTGCTCACGTTCCAAAAAGTTCGTTTCGAGGCACACGATGTTCCTTTGCTGTACACAGGGTCTTAGATCATCTCACAATACAGCGCCACAATTCGGAATATGAAACTGTGGTTTAAAAGCAAACGGCAAGATTGTACATTTGGCAAAGTACATTTATTGGACATCAAATGTTTTGAGAATATTCAGCGATTTGCATTTTTATTTGCTCACGTTCCAAAAAGTTCGTTTCGAGGCACACGATGTTCCTTTGTTGTACACAGGGTCTTAGATCAATGAATTTTTATTTGCTCTCGATCCAAAATATTTCGTCTTGAGGCAAGCGATGTTCGTGTGCAGTACACAGGGTGTTGGTTTACGATAAAATAAGCTCTTCGGTCGCACTGATAATCGCATGGCTGTTCCAACAACGAGGCACTAGGCCACCACAACAGTCTGTATGTTGCATCTAGCCGTTAGTACCGCGTAAGGGCATACTTGTACTTGGCGATCGTCCCACAAAATGGTCAGGGTGCTAACGTTGTTCACGCGGAGAAGCAATTGGCGATTATAGAAGCCATCCGCCGGTGTCTGGTACTCGTGACACAGACAATAATGGATGATGTACCTATTTGAAAAACATAAAAAATGAAATTAGTCTCACCATCAGATCTTTATTAAAATTGTTCATTTTATATATTAGGTCTGGAAATTATTTCATAGCTAGGACATTGCAACTGGGTTTTATACGTCAAGGGGGGGCTGTAGGATACTGAGACAGTCCCCCAGTGCAGGGGTTGACAGGGAGTGCAGGTGGAGAGTGGAAGGGCCCAGGACCGAGGTCGCAGACAGTGGACCAGTTGTAGCAGGGGAGAGGGAGAGAGAAAGCAGAAGCAAAGAGGAAGGTTTTGAGGTGCTTCCGTAAAAGGAGACGGTTCTCCACAAGATAGTGCGCGGTACAAAACAATATGCCACATAGAACAAACAAGTACAACTTAACCCGTCTTTAAAGCTACTGTATAGCAATTAAATTGCGGTATAAACTCATCTAAAGAGTTACTTACATTATATTTGCATTTTCCATTGTGTCTGTGCGTAGGGCAGCCCCGAAATACCACTCCTTCTATGCCGACGTTATTTCTTCTAATGAACGAACATGAAATGGCTTTCGTTTCTGAAATTATATTCATTATCGTTTCTTACGTGGTCCCGGCCTGTCAAGGTCAAATAACAATAGAACCTTATACTGAGTCGTGGGCCATTCTGGCACCCGAGAAAAAATCAAAGCAGCTGACCTTCACTTTGAACGAACACACATTCCTAGTTAGCTACATTCAGTGTAAGGCCATCTCACAGGACTTGAAATTTACACTCCATCTTTGCATTTTGTCTGTGTGCTTTGCAGCCCCACAGAACCATAAATACGGAGACATTCTATATTTTTTGGAAAATGATTTATATTACTGTTTGGTTTAATTTAATGCGCAAATGAACAAGGTTGGATAGATAAACATATTCAATGGGCCTGCGACATGAGGAGACTCGAGAGAACAGACAATCAAATTACAATCATTTAAACCGTGATGTGTATTTCTCAATGAGCTCTTCTTTAGGTGGACATGGAACAGAGGCAATGTTGGGTGGCAATGCAGTTGTCCCCTGCACAGGTTCGTTCACAACTCCATTTATGTGCCTATCTAGGACGTCAACAATAAGTCTCTCAATAAACTCATATTGCATATCCTCAAACACTGGTTTGATCACCCATTGTTTACTTCTTTTAGTGAAGGCCTTATTGTAGCGAAGCGTCCCTAAAGTTCCGGTCGTCCTACTTTGTTGACGGCCAACATTATGGTTATGTGCCAAGACCGCTAAAAGAGTCCGATTTATCATGCCCTCCATGCCAAAATGCAATCGTTTTGGCCTGTACTTTAGGCACATATTGTGGAACACCTCCGAATCTCCTGTGTGGCAGAATTCCGTGAGTCCCCTCAAAGCTTTTGTTATAGTTTTATCAAATACAATCTTTTCAATGGCTTTGTGAGTGGGTGATGAAGGAATCAACCACTTCTTCTTCCGTGCCTCCTCTGTGGACAAATGGCCATGTTCACAATTGTGGAAATGTTGGTTCGTGTTCCAGCGGTGAACGTTTGTACAGTGTAGCATTACTGACCGCCATTTTTCCAGTAGAATTTCCAACGACCCTCCACATGTTTTTGAGCTCCACCAAAGATGGTTGCTGATTGACTTGGACCACTGTGAAATACCTTGCATATCTTTTTTTTTACCTACAGCCGACAATTTTTTATTGATTGTTTTTGCAAGATGCCAAACGTCAAATTGGTGATTTATATTTTTGTACTCTTCTCTCATTGTCTTGGCAATTGAAACGTGTCTGTCCGTGGCTATCAGGTCGATCACCATTCCCCGCGATTGTAGTTCTTGCAATGATGCTACAAAGCCAACTTTCTCCATGGCCACTGAGGATGTACTTTGTGACACCTGCACGACCACCGAACTCACAATTTTCTTACTTTCCATGTCCTGAAAGTGGTAGGTGCAGTACTTGGCTGAAAATCCTGGGCTGTCGCACTGTCCATCACCGGCTAGCCTGAACCGTTTGCCCGCGAATGTACTATCAATAGACATTTTTTCCATTCTCCAAGCTTCGCTAATGGCTGGAAATAGATAATCGGTTTGGTATTTGTAGAACTGAGTTTTCGCAATGAAATGGATTCCCACAAACTGAAAGAAAGACTCTAATTTTTTAAAACTTGAACCACTAAAAAGTGCAGCCGCTGCACAAAGTAGATTGCCTGCTAGCAGTTGTCCCAGCATGGGTTGTGCAGACCATGAGAAAGGATGATATTTTGTACAGGTGGCATGTATTTTAAGGTTAGTGCCTCGAATTGCACGAGTCACATTAATCAATGGCTCCCCACATACTTCCCCACCTACCGAATGCCCACATTTCAACCGAATAATAATATCAATCAAACAACTATCGAATACAAAGAATTTGGCCTCTTTCCTTACACTGTCAGTCTGCATCCCAGCTGGTTCGGCCTGTAACGTTGAGGACATGTCACTCACATGAAAGGTAGAATCTCTGATATCGTCTTCCGCAATGTTCAGTGATATTGAAGGTGTTTCATTGTAGTCCACTTCATTCTCTTCCATTGCAACATCTGTTCCTTCTCCGGCAATGGGTGAATAGGACAATTTCTTCAACTTTCTCGCGGTCATAGTTTTTGCGGGTGTGGATTCTGTGAATTTATCTCCGACTGCATCCGAACTACCAGGAGGACATTCACTATCAATGGCTGGATGTGGTATAGCTCCGTTGTCAATCACTTCATATTCTTCCCATTGGCACGATGCATCTCCAGTCTCAAGTCCCTGCCAAAAGGTTTGACAAGCAACATCTCTCGTTCGCTTCACTGTCTGTGTAGATCTAGTTCGTACACCCACTCGCAACTAGAGGACAGATTGGAAAAGGGATGTTCAGTTTAAACACAACTTACAGTATTGAACTATTAACAGTGAAAAACAACATAATATAGTGACCAGGACACTAACCTTCTTTTGCTTTCTTTTCTTTGAAACTTTCTTGCCTCGAACTTCAACATCAGGACGCTGTTGCTCCGACTCGTGTGTGCATGTCTCCACTTCCTCTTGCGCTGCAACGACTATATTTTCATGATAAGCACATCCATCACGCACTGACGCTCCATCGACTCCCTAAAACATAGAACTTTCATTAGTATGTATAATCATATCGAAAACACAAAATGTACTTGGGGACCAATACCCACGTACATCTCAATAGCAAAACACGAATGAACGCTTTGTGTAGAACATTCAAACGACAATTATTCACGCATTGTTGATCTAGTTAGATGGAACTGTCAAGATCCATACCTCGGGCTCCTCATAGACTTCCATTGATGATATTATTGAAGATGATGCTTCAGTGACTCCCTGAAACACAGTAATTGCATTAGTATGGTTTTCTATTTTGATAAAAAGAACAGAAACTTTGTGCAGGCGTGAACGGCTCATCTAAATAGACCTGCACAAATGATCAGTTGTCTAAAATAAATAATGGATATGTAAATATGATTCGATTTGCTCGATCGTTGGAAGTGTCACCACCCAGAGATCTGCATCAACTACTAGGGGTGATGTTCTTGTAGAAGAAGCTCCGTCATCTCCCTGAAACATAGTACTTGCGTTAATAAAGAAGGAAGTATAGCAGATGTAATCACGTCATATGATTTCGCTTGATCGAACTGTCAGTATCCATACCTCGAAATGCATAAGAACATCAAGGGACGATGTAACTGTGGTGCACACTTCTGCAAGCTGTTGCGCCGACCCGTAACTGCATGCTCCCCCTTCTTCTTGGACTAATGCTCCATCGACTACCTGAAACATAGGACTTTCATTAGTAATGAACACAATATTGAAAAAAGAAGCCACATAGGAGGGCGACGACAGAAGGACATATCAATGGCTAAAAACGAAAGAAACATTGTGTGTAACAATCACGCTACAAGAATGCAAGATCTGATGATCTCCATCGATGGAACTGTCCTGAAACGTACCTCGAGCATCTGAGTGACATCAACGGTAGTCGTCAATACGTTGGACTCCTCAGCATCTCCCTGAAAGACAGTACTTGCATTATTTTGGATAACAATAATTATAACTGAAAACAAAGACTAGAGGACGAGTACGAGGGTGTACCATTAGGTAAAATAATTACACGATAAATTAAAACTATTGATTTACATGCCTAAAACAAGTCAGTGGCAGAATAGCCAAGTAAGATTACCCGATAGGCGCTTGAAGTGGCTGATGACTGCAATAACGACACGGATAGAGAATCTTCCGCCTTCATATTGAGTGGATACATAAATGGGGAAATTATTGTTAGCTAATGCTACACACTACCGCAAGGCCGAGAGATAAATACGTAAACTTGACTCACCAGTGGAGGGATGTGGACGAATAGAGTGGGAATAGCGTTTGAGAGCAATTTTCGCCTCGCTCGCGGTGTGTTCTTCTTTATTAGCAATGATGTGGAGTACATGTCTGAGCTAAAGTGCCTGCTGCAGATGCAGTATCGATCACCCCTCTTGTCCACAAAGACTTCTAGGACTCTACTTTCAAGCTCAGACGGTGGATATCCGCAATATCGGACCCATTCTCTTATCTGATCTATTGTCTTAGGGAAAACATGCATTATAGTACCTTCAGATTTATTATGGGTCTTCGAAGGGCAACCGCCAATGGAACAGGCAGGCATTGTGGAAAGTTCTGAAAAGTAAAGATCAACAATTCTCTATGAATACCAATGTAAACTCAGAACATGTGACTAGTTCCTTGCATGTACTGTCTTGAACAAAAAGAAATTGGACGCAAAATGATTATGGTACATGGCCTTACCTTGACGAACAAACAGTTAGATGCAGGGATCAGAGTACTTTCTTGTCGTACAACAGGGAGCAGTTCACCGGTTGCAAACTGAGGAGTTTCCTCGGAGTGGTCACGGAAGTTCACAGAGACGAAGAGCAGATAACCAGCACCTTCACGGGTTGACTAGCAAAGCGCAAAGAAGTGCTCACTAGAAATATGAAGTGGGTTATAAAGAATTCGAAACAGGGGTGTGTTTGTGAATGAATGACGTCTATATGTCGTGGCATTATGCGGATTGCAGGGGGCCGTCCAGCGTGAGGGGGGATGCTTGGCAGGAGACACGGGGTCTGGAGGTAGACATGGGAACAACAACCCATGCTCTATAGACCACTTTGAAGTGTACATGGTCTTTGGCACCTCTTGGCCTTTATCGCTCCCTGACAGCTCCACTTGCCAGCACAAGTACCCCGGTGCGAACTGCCTTTGATAGGGCGGGGGGTGGATTGGGGCGCTGGTCGTGCAGACAAGACACACGAAGACTCGTGAATGGAGACACACTTATGTGGATTGCAGGGGGCCGTCCAGCGTGAGGGGGGATGCTTGGCAGGAGACACGGGGTCTGGAGGTAGACATGGGAGCAACAACCCATGCTCTACAGACCACTTTGAAGTGTACATGGTCTTTGGCACCTCTTGGCCTTTATCGCTCCCTGACAGCTCCACTTGCCAGCACAAGTACCCCGGTGCGAACTGCCTTTGATAGGGCGGGGGGGTGGATTGGGGCGCTGGTCGTGCAGACAAGACACACGAAGACTCGTGAATGGAGACACACTTATGTGGATTGCAGGGGGCCGTCCAGCGTGAGGGGGGATGCTTGGCAGGAGACACGGGGTCTGGAGGTAGACATGGGAACAACAACCCATGCTCTATAGACCACTTTGAAGTGTACATGGTCTTTGGCACCTCTTGGCCTTTATCGCTCCCTGACAGCTCCACTTGCCAGCACAAGTACCCCGGTGCGAACTGCCTTTGATAGGGTGGGGGGGTGGATTGGGGCGCTGGTCGTGCAGACAAGACACACGAAGACTCGTGAATGGAGACACACTTATGTGGATTGCAGGGGGCCGTCCAGCGTGAGGGGGGATGCTTGGCAGGAGACACAGGTCTGGAGGTAGACATGGGAACAACAACCCATGCTCTATAGACCACTTTGAAGTGTACATGGTCTTTGGCACCTTTCAATGGAGACACACTAGATTCATTTAAAAAATGAAAACAACCATTGTTAAAATATATGTTGGGTTTTATTTTAGATCTTAATTTCAATTGAACATAAATAATAAACATTACACATTGTAAAGTTCCGGTTGCAGCACATCCAAGGAAAATCCGCGGTATTGTCCACTGTCGCTTGGGAAATGTTGTCTAATGGCAAGTACCGCACAGGCAGGTATTACTCTCCGAACGCGGTGTCCGAGCCTCCCGTGAAGCCACCAAGTGAAGCAACGATAGGCCACCAGCCTGTACCACCTGTGAAAATGAAAGATGCAAACTGTATTAAAATGACAAAACTTTCTTATCATTCTGCTTTGAAAAAAATTCTATCTAGAAAATGCACAATATGGACCCAATTTACATGCATTCGAATGATATGTAGATGTAATTTTATATGTGGGAGACGACCATGACATAGTAGTGGCATCACTGACATCAAAACCAGAGTATACTTACTCGTTACTCGGATTACGCGGACGAACAGTGCCGCGAAGTTCGTGCATAAGCACCATCATCATCCTCAACACGGTCCGTGAGAGGCAGGCTTCCCTGAACTCTGGCAGCTCGGTGATGCATTGCGGACTTGGCTCGCCTTCCGAAATGTAGGCCAAGCACCCGGAATTTTCACGGCAGCAGCAGTTCTCCTCCTCAGTTGGCATTAGCTCGCACCGATTGCACGTGCACCAGGTGGAGACGCCGTCCATGCGACATGGTCCAGGCTCTTCATCCGTTGACTGGTCCTCCCAACTGCCGTCCGAATCCCCATCGTTTCCGCGTGCTTGCCTTTCCAGTAGTTCTTGCTCGGTGTACTCGGGCTCGTACATATACGGCATTATTGTAGCCATTGTGTGGTAAAGAAAGTAAAATAATTTACAGAGATGGTACAGGTGTTCACAAGGCCTAGAAGTGGCGAAGGTAGCTGACCAGAGCACAGAAACGAGTCACAGAATACTCAAAGTAACACAGAGAGAGTAATGGAATCGAAAATCTGCTGCTGTGTGTTGTGAAACGGTGTGTTTATACTTATTGAGGAAAGAGGCGTCCTGCCATTTCCATGGCGACACGTCATTAGCTGAGGCGCAGCGATTGTTGACACGAAACGTGCTTTGGCGTTGGGAAATGGACGGTACGCGTCTGCTGATGTCAGGCTCAGGGGCGGGGGATTTGATTTAGTGCCGCAAAAGCAGGTGAGCCAGTGCGATGCGGCAAGTGAGAGGATTATCAGAAAATGGCGGCTGATTTCGAGTGCGTTAATGGACGAAAAGTCGGGTATGGTCCATAGGAAAGTTTTCTACGATCTACCGATTTATGCTTAAAAACACATGGCCGAACCGTAGGGACAATAAAAAAAAGTCCCGGAACTATCCTTTAATAATGTCAGAAGCTGTGCTCCTTTGTGTACAAGGGATTCTTATTATAATGTTGCGAAACAAGTGTCAAGGATCATTGCAATAAATATCATACCCTAATTAGTGCATTGAACGATGCATTGATATAAATAGCATTCTATTATGGAGTTCTATCTAGTATACTAAGCTACTGATACAGAAACATAACATGGTGTGCAGTGTACAAGATGAAGGTATAATATTCGTAATGTTAATATGTTGAATAATGAAATGATAATTGTTTTCTTAATAGATTTTTGTGTATTGTGAAATATGTAATACGTAGCTAATAAAACATTACTATAGACAAAACACAAAGACACAAGAACACATACCAATATGGGTATATACAGGGAAAGTGAAGTTAGCAAAAAAGCACAAGTAGTAGCAGAAACAATTCATAACTTAACTGATTATTTTCATGCAAATAAATGATTGCTCTGTATCAAAGCTGCTATTCACCCTGTGTATATGTATCACTTGATGTGATTGGACCCACAGGGAAAGTACAGCCATAAAAAAAAACAACAGAACTATCAGAAAGTGCTCATAAGTCTATTGATTATCTTTATGCACAAAAAGGATTGCTGTCTTTCAAGCTTGTGTCTTCCCGTATGTATGTTTCATATGATGTGACTGGACGTTAAGGGAATTACTGTAAGAACCTACTTGAAGGACACATCTACAAATAAAATAAAATGTTTAGTTTCTGACTGTTACTGAAGAAAACCATGTGGCCTAGATATGTCAGCAAAAGAAAAAAGAGTGGGCCAGACATGTGATGTCATCAGTGATGTCATCAATGACATATGTGATGTCATCTTTGATGTCCTGGGTGTTAGTCTTAGCAGTGCACGGTGTGGCGCGAGTTATGGTTGCTTAGCTTACCATAACTGGTGAATTTCAAGGGTTTTTCGGTTTTACTTGGAACCATAAAGTTCCTTTGACAAAGTTTTTTCACTGAATTTTATAGGTTTTTAGTAGCGCAACTTTACCATAACGTCACTTTAACAAAGTTTTTTCCCTGAATTTCATAGGTTTTTAGTAGCGCAACTTAACCACAACGTCCCTGTAACATTTTTTTTTTACTAAATTTTAAAGGTTTTTATTAGTACAACGTGACCATAACATCCTTTTCAATAGATGAAGACCACTAACATCTTATGTCCTCAAAGTGGGAATGCCGGGTGGTAAAAAAAACAAAAAGATTTTCTTTCCTACGCCGGGACGCCTGCGGCGTCTCGGTGTAGGAAGGAAAATCTTTTACCAAGATGGCCACCATGGAAAGGGAAGGCGGGGTGTATAAAGAACACAACGGCGCATGAGCGGGGTTGGGGGGGGCACAGGGGAGACACATGGGCATGAGCGGGGGGTGAGAGGGAACAGGGTACAAACGGGGCATGAGCAGGGCGGAAAAGGAAGGAAACACAGGGCATGAGCGGTGGTGGGGGGAACACGAGAGAGACACGGGGCATGAGCAGCGGGTGGGGAGGAACATGAGGGAGACACGGGGTATGAGCAGGGGGTGGGGAGGAACACGAGGGAGACACAGGGCATGAGCGGGGGGGTACAGGGCACATACGGGACATGAGCGGGGTGGGGAGGAAAGGAGAGAGACAAGGGGCATGAGCAGGGGGTGGGGGGGAACACGAGGGAGACACGGAGCATGAGCGGGGGGTGGGGGGTAACAGGAGGGAAACACGGGGCATTAGCGGGGGTGGGGGGCAACAGGAGACAGACACAGGGCATGAGCAGGGGGTGGGGGGCAACAGGAGACAGACACGGGGCATGGGTGGGAGCAACAGGAGACAGACACAGGGCATGAGCGGGGGGTGGGGGGAACAGGAGACAGACACGGGGCATGAGCGGGGGGGTGGGGGGTACAGAAGACAGACACGGGGCATGAGCGGGGTAGTGGGGGGCAACGGAGAGGGACATGGGGCATGAGCGGGGGGGTGGGGGGTACAGGAGACAGACACGGGGCATGAGCGGGGGGTGGGGGGCAACAGGAGACAGACACGGGGCATGAGCGGGGGGGTGGGGGGTACAAAAGACAGACACGGGGCATGAGTGGGGTAGTGGGGGGCAACAGGAGAGGGACATGGGGCATGAGCGGGGGGTGGGGGGTACAGGAGACAGACACGAGCATGAGCGGGGGGTGGGGGGGTACAGGAGACAGACACAGGGCATGAGCAGGGGGTGGGGGGCAACAGGAGAGAGACACGGGGCATGAGCGGGGGGTGGGGGGGAACAGGAGAGAGACACAGGGCATGAGCAGAGGGTGGGGGGCAACAGGAGAGAGACACGGGGCATGAGCGGGGGGTGGGGGGGAACAGGAGAGAGACACGGGGCATGAGCGGGAGGTGGGGGGGAACAGGAGAGAGAACGGGGCATGAGCGGGGGGGTGGGGGGAACAGGAGACAGACACAGGGCATGAGCGGGGGGTGGGGGGCAACAGGAGAGAGACACAGGGCAGGAGCGGGGGGTGGGGGGCAACAGGAGACAGACATGGGGCATGAGAGGGGGGTGAGGGCAACAGGAGACAGACACGGGGCATGAGCAGGGGATGGGGGGGACAGGAGACAGACACGGAGCATGAGCGGGGGGTGGGGAGAACAGGAGACAGACACGGGGCATGAGAGGGGGGTGGGGGGCAACAGGAGACAGACACGGGGCATGAGCGGGGGGTGGGGGGCAACAGGAGAGAGACACGGGACATGAGCGGGGTGGGGGAACCGGAGACAGACACGGGGCATGAGCGGGGGGTGGGGGGCAACAGGAGACAGACATGGGGCATGAGCGGGGGGTGGGGGGCAACAGGAGACAGACACTGTGCATGAGCAGGGGGTGGGGGGCAACAGGAGACAGACACGGGGCATGAGCGGGGGGTGGGGGCAACAGGAGACAGACACGGGGCATGAGCGGGGGGTGGGGGGCAACAGGAGACAGACACGGGGCATGCAT
This sequence comes from Ambystoma mexicanum, assembly GCF_040938575.1. Lineage (NCBI taxonomy): Eukaryota > Metazoa > Chordata > Amphibia > Caudata > Ambystomatidae > Ambystoma > Ambystoma mexicanum. The sequence goes on along the minus strand of NC_090923.1, from coordinate 543,456,190 downwards.
GAGCGGGGGTGGGGGGCAGCAGGAGACAGACACGGGGCATGAGCGGGGGGTGGGGGCAACAGGAGAGACATGGGGCATGAGCGGGGGGTGGGGGGCAACAGGAGACAGACATGGGGCATGAGCGGGGGGTGGGGGGCAACAGGAGACAGACACGGGGCATGAGCAGGGGGTGGGGGCAACAGGAGACAGACACGGGGCATGAGCGGGGGTGAGGGGCAACAGGAGACAGACACAGGGCATGAGCGGGGGGTGGGGGGAACAGGAGACAGACAGAGGGCATGAGCGGGGGGTGGGGGGAAAAGGAGACAGACACGGGGCATGAGCGAGGGGTGTGGGAACAGGAGACAGACATGGGGCATGAGCGGGGGGTGGGGAGAACAGACACGGGGCATGAGCGGGGGTGGGAGGAACAGGAAAAAGACACAGGGCATGAGCAGGAGGGGTGGGGGGCAACAAGAGAGAGACACGGGGCATGAGCGTGTGGGGGGAACAGGAGACAGACACGGGGCATGAGCGGGAGGGTGGGGGGCAACAGGAGATAGACACGGGGCATGAGCGGGGGGTGGGGGGAACAGGACACAGACACGGGGCATGAGCGGGGTGTGGAGGGAAACAGGAGACAGACACGGGGCATGAGGGGGGTGGGTGGTAGGGAGAGAGACATGGGGCATGAGAGGTGGGCGGGAGGGTGGAAGACACAAGGGGCCAAGAGCGGGGGTGGGCGGGAGGGAGACAGACACACGGGCCAAGAGCGGGGGTGGGCGGGAGGGAGACAGACACACGGGCCAAGAGCGGGGGTGGGGGGGTACAGGAGACAGACACGGGGCATGAGCGGGGGGTGGGGGGCAACAGGAGAGAGACACGGGGCATGAGCGGGGGGTGGGGGCAACAGGAGACAGACACGGGGCATGAGCGGGGGGTGGGGGGAACAACAGAGACAGACACGGGGCATGAGCAGGGGGTGGGGGGCAACAGGAGACAGACACGGGGCATGAGCGGGGGGTGGGGGGCAACAGGAGACAGACACGGGGCATGAGCGGGGGGTGGGGGGCAACAGGAGACAGACACGGGGCATGAGCAGGGGGTGGGAGGCAACAGGAGACAGACCCGGGGCATGAGCAGGGGGTGGGGAGAACAGGAGAGACACGGGGCATGAGCGGGGGGTGGGGGGCAACAAGAGACAGACACAGGGCATGAGCGGGGGTGGGAGGAACAGGAGACAGACACGGGGCATGAGTGGGGGGTGGGGAGAACAGGAGACAGACACGGGGCATGAGCGAGGGGGTGGGGGGCAGCAGGAGACAGACACGGGGCATGAGCGGGGGTGTGGGGGGCAACAGGAGACAGACACGGGCATGATTGGGGAGTGGGGGTACAGGAGACAGACACGGGGCATGGGTGGGAGCAAGAGGAGACAGACATGGGGCATGAGCGGGGGCTGGGGGGAACAGGAGACAGACACGGGTCATGAGCAGGGGGTGGGGGGTACAGAAGACAGACACGGGGCATGAGCGGGGTAGTGGGGGGCAACAGGAGAGAGACATGGGGCATGAGCGGGGGGTGGGAGGGGGTACAGGAGACAGACACGGGGCATGAGCAGGGGGTGGGGGGCAACAGAAGAGAGACACGGGGCATGAGCAGGGGGGTGGGGGGGTACAGGAGACAGACACGGGGCATGAGCAGGGGGTGGGGGCAACAGGAGAGAGACACGGGACATGAGCGGGTGGGGGGAACAGGAGACAGACACGGGGCATGAGCAGGGGGGGCAACAGGAGACAGACACGGGGCATGAGCAGGGGGGGCAACAGGAGACAGACACGGGGCATGTGCGGGGGGGTGGGGGCTACAGGAGACAGACACGAGCATGAGCGGGGGGGTACAGGAGACAGACACGGGGCATGAGCGGGGGGTGGGGGGGAACAAAAGAGACAGACACAGGGCATGAGCGGGGGGTGGGGGGCAACAGGAGAGAGACACGGGGCATGAGCGGGGGGTGGGGGGCAACAGGAGAGAGACACGGGGCAGGAGCGGGGGGTGGGGGGCAACAGGAGACAGACACGGGGCATGAGCGGGGGTGAGGGCAACAGGAGACAGACACGGGGCATGAGCGGGGGGTGGGGAGAACAGGAGACAGACACGGGGCATGAGCGGGGGGGTGGGGAGAACAGGAGACAGACACGGGGCATGAGAGGGGGGTGGGGGGCAACAGGAGACAGACACGGGGCAGGAGCGGGGGGGTGGAGGGCAACAGGAGACAGACACGGGGCATGAGCGGGGGGTGTGGGGAACAGGGGACAGACACAGGGCATGAGCGGGGGGTGGGGGGAACAACAGAGAGACACGGGGCAGGAGCGGGGGGTGGGGGGCAACAGGAGACAGACACGGGGCAGGAGCGGGGGGTGGGGGGAACAACAGAGAGACGCGGGGATGGAGGGCAACAGGAGACAGACACGGGGCATGAGCGGGGGGTGGGGGGTAACAGGAGACAGTCACGGGGCATGAGCGGGCCGTGGGGGGCAACAGGAGAGAGACACGGCGCATGAGCAGGGGGTGGGGGGAACAACAGAGAGACACGGGGCATGAGCGGGAGGTGGGGGGCAACAGGAGACAGACACGGGGCATGAGCGGGGGTGGGCGGGAGGGGGAAAGACACACGGGGCAAGAGCGGGGGCTGGGCGGGAGGGGGAAAGACACACGGGGCAAGAGCGGGGGGTGGGCGGGAGGGGGAAAGACACACGGGGCAAGAGCGGGGGATGGGCAGGAGGGGGAAAGACACAGGGGGCAAGAGCGGGAGGAGGCAAGAGCGGGGGTGGGCGGGAGGGGGAAAGACACACGGGGCAAGAGCGGGAAAGACACATGGGGCAAGAGCGGGAAAGACACACGGGGCAAGAGCGGTAAAGACACACGGGGCAAGAGCGGGGGTGGGCAGGAGGGGGAAAGACACACGGGGCAAGAGCGGGGGTGGGCAGGAGGGGGAAAGACACACGGGGCAAGAGCGGGGGTGGGCGGGAGGGTAAAAGACACACGGTGCAAGAGCAGGGGTGGGCGGGAGGGGGAAAGACACACGGGGCAAGAGCGGGGGTGGGCGGGAGGGGGAAAGACACACGGGGCAAGAGCGGGGGTGGGCGGGAGGGGGAAAGACACACGGGGCAAGAGCGGGGGTGAAGGGGAGGGAGACAGACACACGGGCAAGAGCGGGGGTGGGGGGAGGGAGACCGACACATGAGGCATGAGCGGGGGTGGGCGGGAGGGGGAGAGACACACGAGGCATGAGCGGGGGGTGGGCGGGAGGGGGAGAGACACACGAGGCATGAGCGGGGGGTGGGCGGGAGGGGGAGAGACACACGGGGCATGAGCGGGGGGTGGGCGGGAGGGGGAGAGACACACGGACATGAGCGGGCGGCGGGTGGGGAGAGACATACGGACATGAGCGGGGATGGGCGGCGGGTGGGGAGAGACAACACGGACATGAGCGGGCGGCGGGTGGGGAGAGACAACACGGACATGAGCGGGCGGCGGGTGGGGAGAGACAACACGGACATGAGCGGGCGGCGAGAGACAACACGGACATGAGCGGGCGGCGGGTGGGGAGAGACAACAAGGACATGAGCGGGCGGCGGGTGGGGAGAGACAACACGGACATGAGCGGGCGGCGGGTGGGGAGAGACAACACGGACATGAGCGGGGGGTGGGCGTAAGGGAGAAAGACACACGGGGCAAGAGGTGGGAGGAACAGGAGACAGACACGGGCAAGAGCGGGGGTGGGGGACTTACTGTGCAGGCGGGATACAAAGCCTCTCATGCGAGGAACAAAGATGGCGGCCGTCTCTGAAGCCAGACGCACTGCACGCTTCCACGCATCCAATGAGAGAGCACGTCAGATGTCCGCGGACATCACGCAAGCTGCTGGCCCAATCACCGTCCTGTCCGCGGAGCGAACAGGGAAGTGTGTCCGCAAAGTGAACACAGATATCACTAATTTTTTTCACTTACATTTTTGTCATTTTTTTAAAAACTACTGGACGGATTTACACCAAATAAAGCAAAGCACGCTTTCGGGACCAAGCCGCCGCTCCTGCCGCTAATTTGGTGTAAATCCGTCCAGCAGTTTGGGCTGTAGGCGTGAGCAAAGTTTTTTCCCATTATGTCTATGGGAAAAAAAAGTTTTGGGACCCCCCCTATAACTTTGCCCCCCCCTGAACGAATCCTCACCAAACTTTGCAAAAAAATTCAGAGTGACCCAACTACTTTTTTTGCAAAGTTTGGTGAGGATCCGTCCAGGGAGAGGGAAGTTATAAGCCACCCAAAAAGTGCTCTTCCTATGGAAACAGCAACTTAACCATAACTACATGGCCACTACCGTGGCCATGTAATAACTGCCAAGTATCTGCTCATTGCTGCTAACAAAAGGAGTTGTACAAAGTCCCCTGTGTCACACTCCACCAGTATCCAGGCTTCCCTAGAGCCTGGCAAATAATACAACAGTTTCTCACTTCTCAGCGAGGCAACAAATGTAAACATAACTGTGCTTTTCGGGTCATACTGGCATATGCCAAACGTATTTCAGTGGGTTTATATCAGTTCATGATTATCCCAAAAGACACATGATAGAACTAACATACATACCGGTGGTCGTTTCCAAACAACGTTTCCTCCATCCCCCTGAAGCACCGAATCAACTGGAAAGGTGGCGTCCACAAATAGCGCCTGGCTCTTCTGATCGTCTGCATTTAGAGGGGCTTGTTCTGCCATGGGGCACAGCCCATCCATGCTGCGGGCTCTCTTGCGTGCGGGAGATTCCATTCCAGGCCCTGGCATATGATGACATTTGGGAGAATTGGATGAGCCAAGGATATTTAAAAAATGTGCAAATAAGCAAGAGAAATTATTCATCATTCGGCAACATGATCATAAATTTAAAAAAAACAAATAAACCAGAATATCAAACTGAATGGATATGAAAACGCATGGGATGCCAAAGGGACCCAATTATTATATAACCAACGATGCTAGTATTACAGAACTATGCCAACGCGTCTGCTCAACCAGTGTAACCAGCAGCTTAGCATAGATAATAATCACAGCTATATAGCCGAACAGCAACTGTTCTTAAATAGCACAGGATCATCTTACTTCTGTAAATCTGCGATCAGGCAGAGCCCAACTACAGAGCAGCTGGATACCATTTGGAATGAATGTAGATGGAAGCCAAAAGGGGAAAGGCCATTGACAGCTCATGCTACTGTATAAACACAGTGCAGCCAATCCACAGACATAGAAAAACAAGGGAATGAAGAGTGATTAGATGCTTGCCTGAAAACGAATGCGGATATATGTTCCATAAAAGGAACATATATGTGGATCACCGCCTACTTAAAAGAGGAATGGTTCCTTGACTCTGCAAGGCAGGCATTAATGCACTGTGCAGTGAGAGGCAGGCGGATGGATTTAGGCAGAATGGTATATTTTACAGAAGGAATTTGAGGTAGCAGTGTTCCTTGTAATTAATTAGGTTTTTACGCTAATGATGCCATCCATCCCTTGTCTGGTGTTCATCTATCATGGGGGCAGATTTGCTGTCCAAGATGCTCCCCGCCTAAGCTTCGGGTGTAGCCCCGGTCACCAACTGATTGCCCTTTTCTCCATGTTATCCCTCCCTCATTGCTGTGAAAATCCCATATTGCCAGCTCCGAACAGTCTAAAAGTAGGGATATGAGTAGTCATGGGCAAACTGATTGAAGTCGAATTTGTCTCTCTTGAATTTCTGAGATTTCCACAAGTCGACCTTCTAAACATTTTGGGGTGGGCGAACTAAAACATTTCAGCTGATTTGATAGCTGATATGTTGTAAACAAGTGGGTAGCAGCCTATGCAAAGAAAACAGGTTAACTGCTTAGCAGTTGGTCAAAGCAGTGACAAGGATCACCTCACCGTGATACCGCAGGGTCTAGGCGAGTAAAACATGTAATAAAATAAAAATAAAAAGGATTAATGCTTCATTTACAGTTTTTTACTCCGGGCTAAAAAAAGAAAAGACTCACAAATTGTACATAAAGCCATCATGTTTGTTCCTGCTTAAACCAATTGTCAAACATGGCAAATGTTAACCTCCTAGCATGGCCTTAGCATTCAGAGGAACTTTGTAAAGGAACTATTACAACGAAAACCAACAAGCACATTGTAAAAGCGGCCTACCTTGCTTTGTATGGTTTCTTAAGCACATGTACTACTGCTGGTGGATTGCAAGAGCATACATGCCAACAGGCCCAATGTTATCTTGGAGAGGCTTATCCATACCAGGTTCATTCTTGGTTTTGTGGGACTTGTAGACCTGCACAGAAAATAAATGCTCAACTACAAGCCTCAGAATGTTAAGACAAAGCCAGAAAGTATAGATGAGCACCTCCTGAATGACATTAAGCATTTGGGCAGTTGTGAAAAAGATGTAGACACTTGTCCTTTTGCACAGCATGGTGTTAGGACTGATTTTCTATACTCTGGCCTGGAGGACAGATGTACAGAAGGCCAACCTACATTGTGACGGGGACAACTCTGGGAAGCTGTAGTCAAACCAGTTTAGGTAGCAGTTCCAGGAGGTCTAGGCTAAGTTCTTCAGAGGGGTGAGCTTGTAAAGGGTCCACAATGAGGTTACACAATGGGAGTCAGAAATTGCACTTAGACAGGATGTATAAAAATACAGTTATTTATTTATGGCCAAAACACAATATAAGAAAATGACTACCAGCAGGTAGACTTATCACACAATACTATCAAACTAAATACATATATACATTCACCAGGTTATAATGCACAATACAAATCAAATACTCCTGCAAAGGAATATATGGGTAAGTGTTGTACACCAAAAGGTCCACAAAGAGGGTCCCTAGCTAAAATTGTCCAGTCCTAAGATGTCTGAGGCCTTGTTCCCTATTGTTCAGTATACAGTTCCACAGAATTTAACATGCAAGAACAAATGCAGGTAGGGCCTCTGGGGTCCAGTGATGGATTCTTAGAGTTAAGGTTCAATGTAGACAAGTGCCCAAAATTATCCCCAACAGTAAGAAGTCTTGCCAAGGCAAGTAATGGCAAAGCCAATAATGTTAGAAATAGGATTATTATAAACCCATTGACCTATAATGAGAGTGTAGGGGTAGGTTAAAAGCTCTGTAATTTACCCCCCTTACTCCAAATCTTCCCCAGTCTTTCTAGAACAAAGGAAGGTTGTCCTGGTTTGCTTTTCCCACTGAAATCTGCGGTCCTCGATTTTCAGGGGTTGCAGGTTCGAGCTTCTCTCCGGTTGGGATCTTTTGCTGGTGCAAAGACTCTCGGTGAAGTAATGCAAAAACAAACAATGCAGCACCCTTCCCGGGACTGGACTCATGTCAGAAAAGCAGGTTTCGGAAAGTGCACGCTACGCACAGCGATGCAACAGGACTCCGTAGCCCCCGTTAGACTTTCCAGCCTTTCTCGGGTCGCTTTGGTGCTAGGATGCCCCAATTTCGCAGAGGGTGTCGTTACAGTGGCAGCGGAGGGCTTGCCAAGTTTCAGACGGAAACTCAGAACGGCAACGAAGTTAGCATGGTAGCCCAAAAACAAAGCTGGTCAGCCACAGGACGATTCCCGGGCACTTCCGAAGGTGGTTTTTGTGCTGGGCTCTGAGCAGACGTCAGGAATGGATGGTCCCTCCACTCCAAGGGTCGTAGCACCTTTGCAGGGCTACTAAAGATCTCGAGTCAGACAGGGCTCCACCAGAGCTGCAGCAGAAGTTGGTTGCCAGGCCTCCTTCAGTCAGGTTTTGGGTTTCTTCGCTGGTCTCTGAGCTGGACAGGATACTTGGCTCCTTCAGGTTTCTCGAGGATCTCTGAAGAATGCATGCAGGGGTCCTCTTCATACCCTAAAAGCCAGATAGGAGCTGAAATTCCAACTAGCCAATAGCAGAACTAGCCCACACACACACCCCACAGTGGTCCAATCGGGACCACTGGCGGGAACACTTATGCATACCACTCAGACACACAGAAACCAGGATGTGGATTAGGGTCAGATTGACCCAACCCACATCCTGCCTGCAAACACACATAGCCCTCCAGTAGCCCGCAAAACGCTGCTGCTTTCCCGGGCACTGGAAGAACTTATAAGGATCTTCCTGGACTCTGAGGCCAGGAAGAAGGCTAAACAACAAGATGGCAAAAAGAATAGGCGTAAATCTCGTGGCACAGCCATCTTTGACCAGTAGCCACAATTAGTAGCAAAACGCGGTAAAGCTAAAACGAAATTCTCCAAAAAGTGGGGAAAAGTCACTGCTGCCACCAGCCCATATTTTAAGCACCTCTAGAGTAACCAAAAATCCTTTGAGTGTTAGTCTAGGGCAAAACAGAGTTGGCAGTCCACGGCAGCAAACCCTGCTTTACTTTCCCTGCTGAAATCTTTTTTCACTGCCCATGCATGTGTGAGGAGGAGCCAACCTACTTAAACTGTCTGCCGCCGCAGAGCAGCCGCGGAGTTTGGCAGTACATGGCAGTCTCTGGCACGCAACGGCAATGGGACGGATTACAGAAGATGAGGGGAGGAGTCTTAGAAGTCACGCCACAGAGGGGAAGTCAACAACGGTTTGGAGCATAGAAGCCCTTCGAAACCTGATCACCCCGTTCCTATCGGAGGTGAGACCACAATTGACAAATCCGAGGAAAACACTTCATATACGAACATTCTGTTGCAAAGCATATTGATGCATTCATCTATGGAAAACCCAGACCCTTCCTGCCACATAACAGTCTGTCATCCCCTCGCCTCTTCTCCCCCCCCTTACTGTCTCCTACAAGCTCCCCGCAAGGAGCAAATCCAAGGGAGCACTTGGGAACCGAACGGGTCCCCCAACAGTGCAACCCTCAAATCCATTTGTCCATGGCTTGTGAAAGCGTCCATACCTAGGAGAGAGGTGGCGGGGCAGGAGGTAGGAGTCAGGCCGCCGGTGGATCCCCAGCTCAACTCCTAGTGCCCCGGACGTCTGCACCTGCAACAACTATAGACATGGAGTTACTGGTGAGGACTCCCCGTCCCGACCTGAAAATGGCCGTCCGGCCCACGGAAACAAGTGACATTGAATTGTTAGCAGGAGACCTTGTAAAGTCCATCGGAAACTCGGTGGCATTAGGAGACATGCTGCGTGTGGAGGCGCTCCCCATTAACACAACCAAAACTATACCTGCTGAATTTCGTGGGGGGCCTCAATTGACTTTGGACTTGGATTCAGATTCCGAAAATGTACCACAAGGAATAAACAAAACTCAAGTCATAATTGATATTCACCCCATACCTAATACAAAAGACATTTGGAGCATCTCTCCACGATCATCTAAAGACGAAATACAAAATGCAGATTTTCTCAATCATTCCAAACTTATCAAAGAGACATCAGATACTTTAAGCACGGTGTTTGAACACAGCGAACTTCTGGAAGCAATAATAGATCCAGAAAAACGCTTAAATTCAACGGACATAGATAATCAGCAAAATAATCAAAATGAAACAATAATAACAAGAAAAATACAAAAAACATTGGCTTTAAAGAAACATAATCCAAAAGAAAAGAAGACTAGAAAACCAACGAATAAGAACGGAACGATGCGTGCAACACTCCCAGCAATTTTAAAGAAAAAGGAGCTATTACAAAGACCCAAAGACAACGATGACAAATCAAAAAGAACATACAAAAAATAATAATTCAAAGAAAAAGAACATTGCGCCAGAAGAATCTGCACTTTTGCAGTTTTTTATTTAAAAAAAACATGAAGAACAGCATGCATTGGGTGAATTATCTGACGTTGAAATATTACAAGGAGCGGACCTAACTCCAACTTGGCACCCACCGACCCACAAATCATCACGTTGGCAGGGATAGAAACAGAAAAGAACACTCAGCAAGAACCCATGAATGGGCAATCGTACCCTCCACAAACACCGGGACGGACTAACGAACAGGAGCCTTGCCCATAGGTTAACAGATGTAAACAAACCCCCTATAATTCTCAGAATAAGGGGGATAGAGGCCCAGAGACGGACTCGGGAATTAATACACAGGAAGCCTCTGTGGGAATCCAAAAAGTGTATGAGAGAGTTTCTAGTCGCAAACTTTTGTGCGTTGAAACCACCAACCCTCCCACAAAACAAGATACTAAAAAGGAACCTACGGCTGATCAAATCGACGTGGGTGATTTAACGACATCATTGATATCTACGGATAAACCATCATTGAAAGAGCTATCGATTGATCTAAGAACCGCAACCTCTATTCCAGAGTCCGCCCCTTTGCAACCTCAAGTGCCCAAGGACATACATATACTTCCTGTCAACCAATTTAAGGACTCCACTCCAAGAGTCAGTAGAAATTTAGAATCAGCAAACATATCTACACACCTGTCATCAAGAAGGAGACCATCATCTAGCTTTCGGAACTTATAGAAAAGGATACACCATCTAAAAAAACGGATTTGATGTGTACATTCACAATTGCCTTGGCGCCATTTTCAAAACTGTATGAGGGAATCAACGATGCACTTAAGGATCATTCTACACTAATCGCTATGACACATACGAAAATGACTTATTTGGAAAGCTATATTATGGCGTGTGAAAAATTGAAAGAACCTGTAGTTAAGACAACCCTATATATTAATACATTGTTAAACCCCAAACGAAGGATCAAAGGACAGAAACAGAGAACATGACTCTATTATCATCAAGTACCCAAACTCCACTGATGAAAGAGGTAGAATTGAAACAACTGAAAATACCTCATGACAACCAAACAGAAGAAGTGTCTTTACTGCACAAATCTAAAGAGAAGAGCGTTAATAAAGGCGCCATTCAACGGCAATGAACTTTCCCAGGCTTTGGAAACCAAATCCGGAAGAAAAAGACATAAGACCTTCGAAGTCAGCCTAAAAAAACCAACCCCAAATGGGTGTGCAGTACTGGTGCTGAAAGGGACTAAAAACAACCGAGTAATAGAAGAAGTATTGCCTAATCAAATACAAAACACAAAAATGGTTAAAGAAGATATATACCCGGTATTCTTGCCATCAATGAATGCCAAAGGGACAGGAACAAGGAGTGTCACCTTTGAAGAGAAGCCGGTGCAACACACACAGAACACTGACTTGATCGACGAAAGCGAAGACAAGAGGGCTCTTTCATTCCTAGCACAAACAGGAAATACAAAAAAACGATAGTGGAACCAACCCTAAAACCATTGTCCACCGACTCTTATACTGTTTCTACATCAAATCGCATAGTGATCGATCAGTTAGGGAACACCTTTGTTGACCTTATGGGCTTATCAGTGCACTCAAAAGAGGAATCAGAGCCCAACTTTTACTGTCTGGGGGAGGAAAAATCGACAATCTCAAAAGACAAACAACGAGATTAAAAAAAATACATTTCTCTCCTCCATTTATGTCATTGGCCGAAAGGAGGGAAAAGGTGGAAATGATTCATCAAGGGAGGCCAACTATTGCGATCCGTGAGAAGAAACCGGGTCTTACGGAGTCAAGAAACTTTGAAGATCCTAATATATCATCAAATATGCCAACCTTCAACCATCACTCAGATTTCCGGGGGGAAAAGAAACATAGTCTATCAGCCTCTAGGGAAAGAAAGAGACGGGAGATCGAATTATGACTCCAAAAATTACAACGAAAACGAAAAAAGGAGAGGTTTGCAAGATCGCAGAAGATCAAAGTCAAGAGAGAGAACAAAAAAAAGGGGAAACGCTCACTTATAGGGAAAAAATAAAAAGTGAAAGAAACTTGCTCCTTAAAGCAATTGAAAAATCAGATGCAGCAATTTTAAATAGGAGAAATATTATGACCTTGTTCCACTGCATCCCTTCCCTAAGAGTAATTAGAACAGAGGACATAAAATGGTGGAGTTTGGAGTAAAAGGTAAACTGGATACCATTTATCTACACGTTCCCTCTTTGGTGGTACGTTTATTAATATTACAAGCGGTTGAAAGCTTCATAATATTAGGTTATGGCCTAACAGAATGCGGCACAAACGCTCAGATATCGGATATGAACCATACTTCCAAAACGTATACAGATAAACTACGCAAACCAGTCTTTAAACCACAAACAATGACATGTGCTTGTTCTAAGAAAACAAAATGCAAAGAGAATTCTATTCGGGATCTCGTGCATGCAGGGAAAAAAGATGAAGAAAACCCTGGAACAAATCAGGAAGGAGATCAACCTTTACATGATAAAACATTAAATGGACCTCAAACATCATCGGAAACAGAAAATATCATATCGTATCTGGACCCCTTGAACGTGGGTCGAATACCTAAAGGCCAGCTCCCGAAACTGAGGATAACATTCGCACCAGAAGTAGTAAGAACTGGAGCAAACGCTAAACAAAACAGAGAGACAGAACAAGGTCAAATCACAGAAGTGAAACAATGGACTTGGATTTCAAGAGCTCTAAAGTCGGGAAAACGAAGTTAGCAACCCCAGGAAAGATCACCTATAGAGGATCAAACGAGGACCGCTCGAATGAAGGGGACTCATCTAAAGTTCGGATCATGGAACACAAGAGGTTTTGTACACTTATTGAGACCCTCGGATGTTCGACTGGGAGACTATGACATACTATGTCTCCAAGAGACCTGGTTAAGAGACCAACCGTATATGGATTGATTTGAAACATACCTTGCACCAGGGGCAAAGGGGCTTTTTGGCCGCCCTTTTTCAGGTCTTCTGACCTTGGTCAGGTCGTATAACGAATTGCGAGTAATAAAGGTGATAGAATCATCATTCCAACCGTCCTAGTGACGAGGAGATAATAATAATTAACTCCTATTGGAACCCTTTGGCTCAAAGTGATGAACAGTTTCTAAACAAAGCAAACCTCATTTTTCAGAAAATTTCATCTGAATAAGATCTGTCTTACCTGATAATATGTGTAGACTTAAATCTAATCTATCCGGACGTTATACGAGGAAACATCATCTGTACCCCTAAAACATTGGCAATTAAAAGAGGAGTAAAATGGGCAAAAATAATGAAAGTATATGACCTGCACAACCTCCACTTTTTAAGAGGAAAGAACGAAATGTATGTCCCAACCTGGGAAAAGGGTGATGCTACAGCTATATTAGATCATATTTTGTCACATGCGAACTTCTTTCCCACATTACTAAATTTCAAATCATACCTACTGAAAACAGTGATCACAACATGCTAGAATTCACGTGGACATCATTTCAGGAGATAAGAAGACAGATGCAACTGCCAATTGAAGAATTTGGTGGAAGAATAAAACTTAAAGTTAACGCAGGAGACGTGGGAAACCTGATTGAAACTTACACTAAGGTAGACATAAACAAGACCCAAATTACCTTTCACTTTGAACAACATCTAAATACGTACCGACATACGGTTAAGAATTCAAAAACAAACCTGAATGGTAACACTCATACCTACGATAAAGATTTGGTCGAAGAGAGGAAAAAAACTGAGGAAAGCAATCCGCTTGTCAAAGAAAACCAAGTATATAAAGGATACACAATCAATAGTTTTAGCGAAGAGGTCTTACAACAACTGGCTAAGAACGCATAAAGCATCAATGTACCAAGCAGATGCAGAAACATTTTTACGATTGACAAACAGACGCAACTCGAGGGAATTCTGGCTAGCCATAAAAACATCGACAAATGGCATAGCTAATCGACTTCACAATCATGTGGGTGAACAGAAGTGGATAAACCACTCCACAGAAATTTTCAAAAATCCAAATACAGGGAATTTTCAAACTCAGAGCAAGAAGGAAGTGTAATGGACACTCCCCATTGACGTAGTATCTATTGAAGGGAAAATTCGAAAACTGAAGAATTACAGGGCACCGGGGCCGGACGATTTAACAAACGCCCACTTGAAACAAGCTCAGGGGGAATGGCCCTCGTTTACTAGAGCTGTCTTCGATACAATCACAAGAACAAAAACAATACCCTTATCTTGGAAGAAAGCGACTATAGTTCCAATATATAAGACCGGCCTGAGAGACAATCCTAAGAACTATAGACCAATACTGCTGCTTGACATTATTGGTAAGCTTTAAGGTTCAACCTTATTAAACCTTTTTCAAAACTGGGCTGACGACACAAAGGTTATAGACCCATTTCAATCAGGGTATGTTAAAAACGGCGGAACCTTGGCGAACATTTTCCTAATCAACATCTTAAAAGGGAAAACCAAGGAAGGTGGACCTCCGATCTACATGGCCTTCGTTGACCTGGTCCAGGCTTTTGACCAGGTCAACAGGGAGCTTCTGTGGAAGAAGCTGAAAAATAATGAGTGTCCAGACAACATACTGGAACAAATTCAAGCTCTTCATACTGAAACCTCAATATCTGTGCGATTAAACCAACTGGGAACCATCTCTAAACCCATTCAAATGTCGAGAAGAGTTAAGCAGGGATGCCCATTGGCGCCTACCCCGTTCAACGCCTATCTATGGGACTTTAGAGACACAAATCGCTGGTAAGATCTTCCCCGCCGAAACTGGGTGGGATCGTCTATTATCCGCTGATGATCTAATCATCTTAGATCAAACACCTATAGGCCTGCAAAAGCAGCTAGATAACTTGAGTGCGTATATAAGAAAAAATAACTTGGAAATCAATACGACCAAAACACAGATAATGACATTTCAAAAACCATTGAAATCAAATGGCGATTTTACATGGCTTCTGGAGGGAGAAAAAATTCAGACGGTTGCAGAATCCAAATACTTGGGTGTCATGATAAGTAACTGTAACGCTCACCTGATTCTCGCAGAGGCGCCGGTCTTGACTGGGCGACTACCGTATCTTCAAAGGTGATGTGCAGCACCCGGTTGGCTCTTTGGGCTGGACCTCTGTGCACTGTATGCCTGACGTGTAGAGTAAGATGTCTTAGGTAAGTGAATGCCGAGCTCTCCATCTGCCTCGGGGCAGGGTGCTGTAACCAGTTTCTTCACTGGATAGGTAGCGCAGGCCTCTTGACTTCAGAGGACTGCTGTCCGTCGTTTACTGCACGAAAGGTAAGTTTCGAGTCATTCAAATGTCTTTAAAGTCTTTAGTAATGATGTCTCTTGTTTTGCAGGGTTCCGGCGATGGCGGATGACGGGCTGAAGTGAGTTGAAGATGGAGCCCGTGTGATGAATAGAAGCGCCTGGAAGCACGTAAGTAAGCGCTTGTTGCCTGCTTCACTATGCGCTCTAACTGTCTTTTTATTTTGCAGGTACGAGTTCGGAGCGGCTGCAGGGTGCCGGAATACCCACTGGATTAGATGTGGAAAGGAGTAATGGCACGTGAGTATTAAAGTTCCCCAATGTCTTTAAACGCACCTTGTTTTGTCTTTCAGATGCGGGATGCAGCGCCGAAGGCCTCCGGAGCGTGCGAAGAGTTGGTAAACTTTTGTCTTTCAGATGCCGGAATGCAGTGTGAAGACCTCCGGAGCGCATGAAGAGTAGGTAAGCCTTTGCCTTTCAGATGCCGGAATGCTAACCTGTTCTTTCTTGTCTTTATAGGTGTTGCTGAAGACTGGATTCAGGATGGTAAGCCTTTGCCTTTCAGATGCCGGAATGCTAACCTGTTCTTTCTTGTCTTTATAGGTGTTGCTGAAGACTGGATTCAGGATGGTAAGCCTTTTTCCTTAGGCCCAGGACCGGATGCAGAAGACACGATGAGCGTTCTGCTGCAGAGGTTGCAGAATAACGCAAAGCAAGATTCATCCACCGGGTGTGGTTTAAATAGCCTCCTGTAGTGCTTAGGTGTCTCCTTCCACAGCCACGCCTAAGTAAGAAAAGAGTTCCTGGTAAGAAAAGAGTTCCTGCCTTCCAGAAGAGTTCCAGTGTTCTGAATCTAGGGAGTGGCTCCAGCCCCACCCAACAGGAAAAGTAGTTCCAAACAGAAGAGGATCAGAGGCTCAACTGGCAGGCAAGTAAGCAGCATGGTCTGCTGAAGGTAAGTCCACCCAAGCATTATGAGCCCGGCGCTTCCAGCGCTGGGACTGGGCATATTTATGAGCCTGGTGCCACTGGCGCCAGGACTGGGTGCAAAAGGTCCCAATTGGGACTGGCTGGCACTCGGAACCTGGGTTATGGATCTGCTTCCAAGGGAGTTGGGAAAACCCTGACCTTTTGGAAGCAGAGATCATGACAGTAACAATCCCACAGAAAAGAACATGCAACAAAATTTGTGGGATAAGACGAAAAGACTGACTGCTCAAGCAAAGAAAATCAAAAGAAAATTTAGCAAATTCTCACTGCAACCGATTATTCAGTTCTATCGAATGCAGGTTGTACCAACAATTGTTTATGGAGCAGAAGCCTTCCTAAACCTTCCAGATGACCTATGGAAGAAACTCAAAAACTTCTTCTGCAGGCACCTGATGAATTTACCACCATCAACACCTATGGCCCTAATAAGAAGGGAATTGTGTATCTCCTCATTAACCGCCATTCTAGAAAGAAATTGATTAATGCTCTTTAGAAAGGTGATCATTACCAAACGACCAACTATCTTCAATATTATCCATGACGAACTGTATGAGTCGAACTCAAGACTCTTAAAACCGGGGGGCGTGGCTATCTGGCCATGGAATAGGACGTGCTGCGTGAGGAGCTCCTGATGATCCGACTTTAATTTTGCCAAAGCTACCCGTTGAAACTGCAACGAGCGCCTAGAACTTTGGGGATCAGACGTCGGAAGCCGCACACCAGGTGAAGTTCGTTGGAGAAGTTCATAGTCCCGGGGAATCGCGAGATATACATGTTTTTGTTGGTACGGCTATGTGGCCGCTTCGGCACCAAGATGGCGGCTAACAAAGGAGAGGCCTCCGAGGAGAAACGAAACTGATTCCCCGGAACTGCGGGACATGGCTGCGAAAATTGCCTGGAGGAATAGTACGATAGGGAAATATGGCAGGGTGTTCGAAACTAGCACCAAGAGAGCGCCTGGCCTGGCAAACGCTAATGGAACCTCAGCAATCTGACCACAGGAGGAGATAACATTGGATGCTTGGGCGACAAGGCCTACGGTAGTTGAACGAGGAGTGTGAGGCTATAGCCCACCCGTAAGACAATTCGAAGTGCCATCTTGAATGTGAGTCAGGAGACCTGGGAGACAGACCATTGTCAGGCCAAGGACAGTGCAACAGCTGCACTAAGGTGGAGTCGCACAGGAGTGGAGGGCAGCGCCATGTCGGCGAAAGGGTTGAGAGTCAAGACTAAGCAACCCACGATGGAGGCTTTCACGAAAATGCAGCGGACCCCCTCAACATCGGCGCAAAGCATGGTCGTGACCCCTGCGGAAGACGGCCCCGAAGGAGACAAGCACCAGATCCTGGAGGCTATAACGGGCCTGAGTGCTAAATGGGACTTGGCAATGGCGGACCTACGCACAGCTCTAGAGAATAAGATTGTTGCTGTGGGTACGGAACTCACCCTGCTACGTCAAGATGTCAGGGCGCTTGCAGAAAGGACCAGTGGTCTGGAAAGTGGGCTGAAGATAAACACCGATGTTAGCACGAGCAATGCGAAAGAGATTCATGTCTTAAAACAACAGGTTGCCAACCTGGAAAATCGTGTGGAAGAGGCGGAAGGAAGGGCGAGGAGGAACAACATTCGCGTGGTTGGTCTTACGGAGGGGGAAGAAGGCCAAGACCCCACAAACTATGTGGAAAACATGATCCTGCAAGGGATCGGAGCGGGGAATCTTTCGCAAGGATTTACAGTGGAGAGGGCGCACCGCGCTCTAATGAGGAAACCCCGGCCGGGGGCCCCGCCAAGACCGATCATCGCAAGGATCCTGAATTACAGGGACAGAGAGAAGATCCTCGAATATTTTCGTAAAGGGCGGTACGATAGAGAGAGCATCCACCAACATCACAGCATACCCGGACTATACGATACTGGTGCAAAGGCAGAGGTATAGTTACGTCGCCGTCAAAAGAAGGCTGAGGGCGGCGGGAGTCAAATATATGCTGCTGTAGCCGGCATGATTGAAGGTGCTACACAAGAACAAAGCGCTATTTTTTGATACCCCGGAAGATGTTGTCACATGGCTGGACCTGCAGGGCTGCCCGGAACAAGAAGCGGATCGTGATCGGCAGGATCATACCAAATGAAGATTTTGTAATACGGACATTGTGAGGGTGAGCAGGAGGTGGACCCTGATTGTACAGAGAAACTGTAACTGGCTGAACTTTGAACATAATCTGAGCCTGGTGCTCGACTTGGACTGGAATATAGTGAGTGTAACTGTAATTGGTAACTGTTTGGCATCTGTATGCGTAATGTTTTTTGAAAGGAGCAACAAAACGTGGACGACCTACCCCAATAGATTATTAGTTTCAGCGGCCATTAGGGCGGCTTAACCCTACTGAGCCCTGAGTAGAAGCTTGTGCTAGGCAGGGCTAGATGTGGGGGTGCCTGAGATCCAGGAATGGAGCTGGGCAATGGTTGGGGAGGGCATTGTTGGGGGAGGGGTGGGTGGGAAGAAGGTGGGGAGACGGGAAGTTGAGTGTGTGTGTGGTTTTGGGGAGTTTGAGTTTTGTTTCGTGCCTATTTGAAGGAATCAGCATGTTGTACTTGTGGCGGAGGATCGGGAGAGTGCTTACTAACGGCCTATGGGGGACCTCAGGATAATAACGTGGAACGTCAGGGGCCTTAACAGTTATCTGAAAAGAAACAAAATCATGATGTATCTGAAAAGGCAGAAAATTGATATCGCACTACTACAGGAGACGTACATGACGCGAGAGAAGTTGGATCTGGTTAAGAGAAAGTGGAGAGGGACTGTAGTGGGCTCGCCATACTCTGCATACGCCCGGGGTGTGTTAATCTGGGTGGCACCGCATGTCCCGTTCAAATCGACACAAGAGGTAGTTGAAACTGATGGAAGGATGGCTATATTGCGAGGGCTGGTGGATAGCAGGGAGGTATGCATAGTAAATACGTATGCCCCCAACCAAAACACAGCAGCATACTTCAGAGCCCTGTGTACAATCTCAGTATGTGTATAGGGAGCGCAGTGATCTGGGGTGTGGACTTTAATTGTGTGTTGGATCCTGTGGTGGACAGATGGCGGGGTGGGTAAGCCTAGCCCAGCGGCGAGAGCGTTGCAGACACTGCTAACTGATTTTGGCTTTACAGATGCGTGGAGGATGAAACATCCCACTGAGAGGCAATATTCGCACTATTCAGCCCCGCATCAATTGCACACTAGGCTCGATTACGTCTTTGCTACAGCAGATGTGATGTCTGAGATTACCCAAATCGAATATAAGGCTAGAGTCCTCTCGGATCACTCGCCCCTGATCTTCGGAAGGCAATATTGCCCCCCGAGAGCGAAGATCCCTACATGGCGCCTCCGAGCGGAGGCGCTTAAAGATCCGGTCTTTAGAGAAGATATAAGGGAAGAGATTACTAATTTCTTTGAGGCGAATACTGGGAGTGTTGATTTCGCTGGCACGTTATGGGAAGCTTTTGAAGTGGTGATGCGGGGGGCGGCCATTGCTAAGTCAAGAGGGTTACAGGGTGGGGTCTTGGCTGACCTGCAGAGGACGGAAACCGAGCTAGAAACAGCATTGAAGAGCGGTGACGTAGACACGGAGCTGGTACTCCAACTACAGCAACAATGTGCAGGGCATTGGGAAAGACTCTGCAATCTCAATTATAGGAAATATGTTGAGAGGCAGCACACGGGGGGAGATAAGACAGGCCGCCTTTTGGCCTGGCTATACAAAAGCGAGACCCCTAGGCCTCCGATTAGGACCATCATTAGGGAGGACGGGGATGAGGTGGCCATGCAAGAGGGGGTTAACAAAGAATTAGTGGAATATTACAGAGTGCTGTACGGAGATGATGAGATGGGTGACCAACGCAAGATAATTGAAACGTTAGAAGACATAGGGCTGCCCAAGATAAGTGAAGAAGAGAGGGAGGAGTTAGATGAGCCAATCACGTTGGAGGAGTTAGAGGAGGTTGTGAAGCAGTTGCCTACCTGTAAGACCCCGGGAGCAGATGGGTTCCCCAGCGAATTCTATAAAGTATACAGAGAGGAAATCCTTCCCCCAATGCTAGACATGCTTAATGAAGCGTTCGAGATAGGACGGTTGCCTGAGTCACTCAGAGAGGCGATCATAATACCGCTGCCCAAGCCCAATAAGCCGAAGCATAGATGTGGTTCCTACAGGCCTTTGTTGATGCTAAATCAGGACAGCAAGATTCTCACGGCTGTCCTAGCAAATCGATTGCAGAAAGTGATTGGTAGACTCATACATCCTGATCAAACGGGTTATGTCCCGAACAGGAATATAACACACAACCATAGGCGACTTCACCGAGTGGTCGAATGGGGTAGTAAGAACGAGGGTGAGATGGCGATAGTGTCTCTAGATGCAGTTAAAGCTTTTGATTCGGTCAAGTGGTCATGGCTATTGGCTGCTTTGGAAGGGTATGGAATGGGGCTGGGCTATATCAGGTGGGCTAGGATGTTATATAGTGAGCCACTTGCCAGGGTCCGAACTGGAACGGTGATATCCGAGAGATGGCAGCTTGGTAGAGGCACCAGACAAGGGTGCCCCTGGTCCCCGATGCTTTACATCTTAGCCCTGGAGCCTCTGGCAATATGGCTTAGGGCACAGTATGATGCGATAGGCATAGAGGTAGGAGGGGAACGACACTTGATATCCTTGTACGCAGATGATTTGTTACTGTACTTGCAATACCCAGAAGAAAATCTCTTATACATACTTGAAGTGATGGAAAGGTATGCAGAGTTGTCGGGCATATCGATGAATCCCCAAAAGTCTGTCATATTCCCGCTATGTAGCTATAAGGGGACCCCCGTAAATAGACTACCGGTGCTACAGGTACCATGGGCAACAAGCTCTTTTCGTTACTTGGGCGTAGAGGTATATCACACGGTGGAGGAAGAACATAGACATAACACGGAAGTAGCCGTCGAGAAAATTAGGAACAGCATGCAGTTCTGGGCAAGATTTCCCTTGGCGATGATGGGGCGGGGGGCTATGCTTAAGATGGTAGTTCTGCCCAGGCTCCTGCATTACTTTAGTAATATTCCATACATGATACCCAAGAAGTTTTTCAGTAAATTGAACAGCATGTGTAGGGAGTTCCTGTGGCACGGTACCCGAAATAGAGTGGCGTTTTGGAAACTGTAGAACTTTTATGAAAAAGGAGGTATTGGACTGCCTCATTTTGAGGTTTAGTATTTAACGGGACAGTTACAATATGTGGCTAAGTGGCTTTCTGATGAAGTGACCCCTGAGCACAGGGTGCTTGGACAGGACTGTGCCACGTTTTATTTGAAAGAGATGATTTGGCTGTCTGAAACCGAAATGAGGACGCGTCCTGTGATGTTGAGGCTTCGATGGAAAATTTGGCGTAGGGCTTGTCGCTTGATGGAAGTCCCATGCCCGTGCCTCCCGCAGATACCGCTGGTTGCTTTGATAGGAGGGGATAATCAACTGAGGGTGATTGTTAGAACATACTGGGAATCGGCGGGGCTAGCAACGCTAGGCGATGTTTGGCAAGAGGACACATTAAGGAGTTCATAGAACTCAACGAAGAGGCGGGGCTACACACGGGCCAATATGTCACGTACATTAGGTTGGTGCGGATGATTAAGAACACCTGGCCAGAGACAGTTTTGATAGAAGAACCAGTTTTGGGAGCAATATATGATATATCCGAAGGAGGGCATGAGATCTCGAGACTGTATGAGATGGTGATGGCTA
Organism: Ambystoma mexicanum; assembly: GCF_040938575.1. Lineage (NCBI taxonomy): Eukaryota > Metazoa > Chordata > Amphibia > Caudata > Ambystomatidae > Ambystoma > Ambystoma mexicanum. Next base: position 543,434,382 of record NC_090923.1, on the reverse strand, counting down.
AGGCGGGGAAAGATTTGACACATCTGAGACTGGACTGGGAGGCGGAAGTGGGGGCCCCGATAGAGGATGGGGTGTGGGAGCTTGATCTGGGCTACCACAAAAAAGTGCCTAGAAATGCCAGATTAAAACAAATACAGCTGTATGTTACGCATAGGGCATACATGACCCCCTTGAGGGTATCTAAGTTCCGAAACGCTGGAAGACAAGTGTGTCCTAAATGTAACCTGGAGAACGCTGACATGACACATATGTTTTGGTCGTGCCCGATCATTAGGTGTTTCTGGGAAGAAGTGGCGCAGAAACTGGCTGATAAAGGGGTTACTCTTGTCACAGATACGGCCTGGGCCTGCTTACTGGGTGGGGTTCCTAGGCCACAGAAACTTAAGCATATTGAGAAACTGAGAAATCTGGCGTACGTGCTTGCGAAATGTAGGATCGCCATGGGGTGGAAGAAATGCCACAAACCCAGGGTGGATGTATGGTGGAAGGACTTGCAGAAATGGGCGGAGGCTGAAACGGTGGCATGGCAAGAAGCGAGTAGCCGGGCTGATGAGGGGGAGGCGGGCACCCTGTTGGCTTGGAAAACGCTAATAGCAGAATTGTTTAGAGTAATATCAGATCCAACTGACTCCGAAGAGAACGAAACCCAGCAGCATGTGCCAAACATTGAACGAGATTGACAAATAGGCTCATGGGGGGAGGGTGGAGTAGTGGGAGCAGTGATTAAGATAATTTGATGTGTAATGGAACTATTATGATTATGATGCTTGTTTGGTTTTTGTCGTTTTGTTTGCATAAAATCAATAAAATAAATTAAAAAAAAAAAAGACTCTTAAAACCATGGGTACAGAAAATCACGTACACCTTAACTGACATAGGATCAACGGAAACTGAACTTGTAAATAATCCAACAAAAGTGATAACAAAATTAGAAATGTGGGATTGGATAAAAACGCGATACTGCAGCCACGTATAAATCAGCAGCTCATATTTTGCCAGTAAGCAGAAAACGGAACGATACGAGATCTTATTTGAGGAAATTTCCAAACAGACAGTCCCAACAAACCTTTATGAGAGCTTGTTTGAACACCATTATAACAAACGAAATGAGAGCCATTAGAGGGACATCAACCACAAACCTATGCCGTTTTTGTGAGATGACGGACCAAAAGGAAACTATCAGACACCTGCTATTGAATTGTAAAGGTCTCGACAAAGAGAGAACGATCATATGATGCACCCGTTTAAAGATCTATCTTATTATGATGAAGAGACGTGGTCGAACCGCCTAATGGAAGGAGAAAGAATTACTGAAACCATCGCAGTGACCCAATTTCTGCAGAACATTGACCTTACGAAAGCCTAGAACCAATCGGAGTTGCTTTGAAAAACCAAATGGCTTATCGTCAATCGATGTTGATGTTAATAAGTACATCTTTGCTCTCTCTTTCAGGGACGTTTAAAATGACGTGATGTAAGAATATTTGTAAAAAGATTGTGCAAACATTTTAAATTAAAAAAAACAAAAAAAAAATGCACCCCATTGCACTGCAGTGTAAGCTGCTTTGTGCAATGATAAAAAGTTACCACCAAATGATACAAAAGTAACCACAAGTTGCAACATAGGAACACGACTAAGGGAAACACTGTTTCCCAGTACTGATGGCCAGAAGGACATATCAGTTTCCCCATGACATATGAGCAAAGGCCAGTGGAGTGAATTTAAGGCTTCACTGTACTGCAAAAAGTACAGGTTAGGATCAAAAATAAAAGCAAAAAGTTTGGGTGTTCCATAAAGATGGATGGAAAGGTGCAGTAAAGAGAATCTTTCCTAACACATGGTTGTGGAAGAGTTGTTGATTCAATTTTCCCCATTGAGGATGTAAATGTGTAAAGTTTGGAACAGGCCTCACCACACCACAGAGTATAAATTGTAGTAATAGGAGTTTTAACCTGGCATGCAAGTACATCATGAAAGGGACAAGTAGTGGTTAGATCTGGCAGGCGAGTGGACCAGGAAAAAGGATTTGTAGTACTGTGAATGTGGTGGAGGGTTCTGATAGAAAAGAAGTGCCAATTCCACTACTGTGCTTTGATGAACTGTTGCGTAACCATCCTGACTAAAATATAACTTTCTGACTGAACCATCATCACTAAAGTGTTACTTACGAAAAAGAATGCGATGTGATAAAAAGTGATCAGTCTTCTGAGAAAATAACTTTTACAGTGACTTATTGACTCGATGCATGAAGAGAGAATATTTTTGGTTTGCCAAGCAGAAGGTTGTGAAAACGTTACAATTGTCTTAAGAGTGAGAAACCTTTTAAAACTGAGATAGTCACTTTCCCAAGTGAAGGACATATTGGATGAAATGGACTGTGTATTCTACCGGGACTGGAAATTGGCTAGTGAAAGGAACTTTCCGGAAATTGAACTTTGGTTTGAAATATCCTGAATTGATCCAGGGGAAGGGGATCCAACCCTGATCACAAGGATTTCTGTTTATAATTATTGAATTCACATTTTATTTTTTGAAGTTAAACCAGCCAAATAATTCCTTTATGATTTTGTTGTATGTATTAGTGTGAGGGATGCGGGGGGCATTAGGTCACTTACCTTTAGCCTTAGTTTGTTAGGGAGGGAACTCTGTGGAAGGTTAGGGAAAGATAGGCATTTTTCTCACCCTTTATTATTTAATAAATGTAAAAAACAATTCATTTGGCATGAACCAACCAGAAACCTATGATCATCTGACAAGGGCCTCCTCCAAACCTTACCAGCCAAAAAGCGGAACGGTCTCGGTAAGGCCTTTTCAGGCAGAAGCATTCTTAAATGGAATGAACTATCTACGGCCCTAAAATTGGAAACAAATTACACACAATTTAGAAAGAAACTAAAGACCCTGTTATTCAAATAAGTATCTTATCAGACCACTCTCTCCGGTTCTACTCTGAACCGATTTATAATTGTGATTTTTGTTGTCCCGTCTCATGTCTGAATATGTCTTATTGGAAGCACTCTGATGCCGGTGGGCTTTAGCGCTATATAAATAAATAAATAAATAAATAAAATAAAAAATAAAATTGCGACTTGTGAGAAAAATCCACCTATGTGTCCGTCTCACATGTATGATCCCTCACAGTTATTTCAACGTTTTGAACGGGGGAACCAAAAGGTGTTTACAAATGCTGCCAGGGTACTGGGGTGCAGACTAAGCACCAGGTCAGACACCCCTTCAAAGAAGCTAGAACATGAGGCTGGGATTCCTAAAACCCTGACCCCTACCAAGGGAACAATGGTCTGAGGAGGCTTCTCTGAGAATGTCCTAACCAGGAGGCCAGCACGTCCAAACAGACTCAAGTTTTGTAGAGAAACGACTTTGGTGAAGTGACAACCCTAAGCTACCGAACCCAGGCAGGATACAATCCTACAGCATACCAACAGTGAGATCAGCCTCTCCATCACAACCAACAGAATAGTGTTGGAAGACTGACATGGAGATCCCTCTCAACTATCTAGCAATGTTCTAAACATGACACACTTCAACATTGCAAAGAACATGCCACATGCCTTCAGGAGGCAGACGGCAGGAAAACGAGGGTGAAAATCTTCCTTCTTCTTCTTGAGTTCTCCTGAGCCCCTTCTGGAGAGAGAAGGGGCTTAGGAGAACTCAACACATCATTCTCACCGAATACAGTGCCAGCATCCAACAATGGCCGGAAATCACTGAAGACACCACTGGTAGTCCACACCATACACCCACACCTAGATCAACTTTGTTTGGCTTTGTGGAATTGTAGAGTCCATACGTTTTTAGAATCAGATCTTACCTCTTCGCCGCAATATTCATCACTATGCTTTCAGGAATTGTGGCTGACTTCTAGTCATATAATAGATGGTTACGTTGTCTTAACAGTGGAAGCGATGCAGGTTGCATGGGGGGAGGTCAGACTGTTGGTGGGGGGGTCTACTATGTGCCCTCAAAAATGGTATTGGCCTTCCAATGTTTAATGTTTAGTGGTTGGTGGCTGTGAGAACTCAGTCTACGTCTATTGCTATGTTTGCAATGTGTATTTTAATCCCAAATATGGGGAGATCGAAACATTTTTGAAAGCCCTTTCTGCTCATCTCATATGTTTTAGAAAATGAGGATGTTGAAATTATCATTTTTGGGGGATTTTAACAGCGAATGTTTGGACCCTAAATGGTACTATGAAAGAAAAAGAGAATAAATCAGAACTAAAAGCTGGGATTTGATCCTGGCCAATGGTAAGCTCATGCATGATATTCCTCCTGACATTACCTGGGCAAATGGTCTGCTGAGATCTACGTATTTCTATCTAAATTCTTATTCCAGTGACCACCATATGCTAGTACCAACCTTGAAGTGTAAACGGGTTTATCAACAAAGTGCTGGCTGCTTGGTGGTTGTGAAAGTAAATCTGCAAAATCTAACAGTGACCTGGAAGCCAGCACTATCTTTTTGCTTCAACAAATGTATTTTGTATATGGGGGTCAAATGAAGAAGGTGAACTTCTAAATCCAGATACCCACGACAAGGCTATACAAAGGGCTCTGGGTAGTTTATACTTCCCTAAAGTAGGGATTGGGAAGAAGTCGGACAAGAACCAGAGCTATAGGCATAAATAGGATATCCTTCTTGCAGAAAAAAAGAGGGAGTTTTATAAAGCTTTGAGGCAACTGAGAAAATCTCCAACTGATTATGAAGCAAAGGCAAAAATCTTGACACTCCATTATAAAAACTGGATCAAGGGCCATCGGTTCCTGCAGTTCATTAAAGATGTGAAATCAATGCTTCACTCTATTGTAGGTAAAAACTCTTCATCTTTTGGAAGATTGATTGAAGATCATTTACAGCAATGCTCTCTCAAATGCCAACCTGTTGCCTCGGGTGTGTGGGAGACTCATTTCTCCTCCCTCTATCGAGAAAATGAGGGGGTGGATGGGCCTCTCACTTATAATGGATGTTGGTCTGACCAGGTTGAAATTGACCTTCAGTTAAAAAAAGAGATTATCAAAAAAAGTAAAGCCTCAAACTCTCTGGGTCCAGATAGTTTGGCAAATGCTACATTAAAGTTGAATCCAAACCTCTGGGCTTCCATTCTGTATGTGGTATTTTGCAAAATTGTGCAGGCGAATAATTTACCAGCCTCTTGGAAAAAAGCAAATATCGTAGTGATTTATAAGAAGGGAGACAGATACAACCCATCAAATTATCGTCCAACCTATCTCTGTGAGGCCTGTAGTAAAATCTTTGGGGCTATAATTTTGGACAACCTACGTGTATGCGCAGAAAGGACGGGTATAGCCGATAAATTCCAGTCTGGCTTTTGGCTAGGCCTGTATACTGCCCATAATTGCTTTGTAATTAACCTTTTGCAGAATCAGGCCATTCAGGAGAAGAGGGTACGGTACTATATGTTCATTTTTGAATATTTCTTGGGCTTTCGACCGAGTTAAAAAAATAAAACACCAATGCGTGGCATTGTTATTGACGCACACATTTAATTCGAATACAATGTACCTGTGCAAATGTTTTCACAAGAAAAAGACCTGTATTCCACATTCATGCTTATATCCACATAAACGTTTACCTTCAAAAACCTTCCTAGTGTGGTACCCACAGTATCAGTGTTGAAATAGATTTCTGCAAGAAGAAAACGGAAACACAAAAATAGGCTTGGTCCCCCTACACTTTGTTCTGAGTTTTATTTGCTAAATAAAATAAAAGTTTTATTTGCGATGCCCAATGCATGCTAGGGACATGCATTGGGCATCGAAGAGAGCCTACACTCGATGCAGCTGTGACCAGTTGTAAAGAAATACAGACACAGCAACAGGAGACGCAAGGTAGGGCACAGGAAAATAATTCAGGTCAGTATTCCTCAAAGTCCTTTCTTTGAGGCAGGATTGAAAATCCACACTCAAATAATGAAGGGGGTGCAGCAGGAGGTAGGCTAGCAGCAGCAGTCTATCCAAGGACTTACATCAGACATGTCACGCTCCCACTATGTCAGCTCATGCTGTAGTTTGCACAAACAAGGCACAGCACAGAGCCCTTTACAAGAGACTGGTAAACCCAGCAGAACCAACATGTCGTTTGCAAACCTGAGATGGGGGTCGGGGAGAGACAGCCATACCCCATGCACAGAATAGCAGCATCATACACGAGATATAGCGAATAACAGAGACCACAGTCCTATTCTCCCCTACTCACTGTGACCCCAGGGTTTCTAAGAGGGGTATTTGCAATCCACACATCCCCATGCAATGCTCCCTCAATCCTTTAATTTTGGAGGCGGGCAGGAGCCAAGAATTTCGCGGCAGTACCGGGAGCCTGTCTACTGCACTGTGAGGATTCCCTTAAAGAGGCACTGTTGGTTGTGAGCCACCAGACCCCATACAAATAATAATGGCAACACACATGATATAAGGGAAAAGAATACTGTGAATACAATCAAATTATCATCTAATCGGCATGAACTCAAGTCTTCTGATTATGGGCATCTGTGATTCACACATCCTCATGCAGTGCTCCCTCAAATCATGGCCAAAGCGTGGGCCTCCAAGACACCCAATTCTGTGGAATCCTGTTGCTCAATTGCAGTGTCTTAGGCTATGCAGGCCCAGGGATAGCCATCAACAGCCACCCATAAGCATGGGCACACCTGGAGCTTAGCCCAGCTGAGATTCCCAGGGTGCCCCATACTCACCAGGCCTGGGGGTGAAATAATAAAACAGCATGCTTAGACCCACAAATCCCAACAGCAGGTTCAAGACAACCACCACAAGCCTGGCACCTAATCCCAGCAGAGGCTCAAGGTGTGCCCCATACTGAACAGGCCTGCGGCTGCCCTCCCCTGCCCTCCTGAAGTTGTCCAAGTCCAGCAGGGACTGAGAGAGAAACAATCAAAAATAATTCTTAGTCACACAAAGCCCAGCAGCGGAGGACAAACTTTTGGAAAACAAGAGAAACAGAAGGCAAAACAACAGGATTATGGGAGGGTGTCAAGTTTGTTATACCGTGGGCTATGAGGGGGATGGACTAAAAGAAAACAACATTTTGGAAAGAGTTCTGTACGAGGAAAAGGGATATGGAGTTAACCAGGCTGTTTTATCATGGCATACTTTTTTAAGTGTCCTTCTTTGTTTTTTGTTCTGGGGGTGCAGTCCCCCTCTCTCATTATGCAGTCTTTTATCTGTTTTGGCTAAAAGCGTCTGGCTACCCCGCCAGTAAAGAAAGTGTATTTGCCCTTCCCTTTTTCGTGCATCACCTTTGGGCTTCTACCTTCTACCTCTCAGGCTTACCCTCCTCTTCTTGCAATAGTCAGTTCTTTTGATTACTGTGCACATATCTTTTTAAGACTCAGACTTCTATATCTCTTTCATGTAGATCTGTTTTACCCCTTTTGCAATTTCATTGGTTTCAACTGAGGTCATTCTCAGCGACTGGGATCTCTAGCGGAGAGTTAGTTGGTCTCGAGTTGGTCACTAAGGTCTATGAAAAAGCATGTGCTGGCCAATGTTCCCTCTAATTATTTTTCTTTAAGTACGGAAATGTTTGTCTTTCGTGCTCACATTATTTTACATGAGTACAACTGACTAACGAGGTAAGCCACTTTGTTTGTATTGGGGTTCAAAATTGGCAAGAGCAGGGAGCTATTTCGCTCCTGGTTATAGCCAAGAGAAGCCTGGTTACCTTGGAACCAGCAGCTACCACGAGCTACGTGTGACTCCCTAGGCAAGTGGTGTCACACAAACATGGCAATGTAATATTAACTGTGTAGGTTTGGGAATGTGTAGAAAAGAGATGGACAAACCTATGGGACATTTATAGCATACTGAATAATCTAGAATAGACAAAATTTAGAGATAAATTGCTGCTGCGGATAAATTAAATTTGCTGTGTGCTATGTTCTAACTCCTGGTTCCCCAGGGGTGGCTCCTGCCAAATGGGTTATGACTGATAACCAGGAGCTGTTTTTTGCTCCTGGTCAATAAATCCGAATTTTGATCCCTGGAGCATGCGCAGTTAGTGAGCTATCATCTCTGAAGAGAGTTTGAAAGGGAAAGGGAATGTCCCCTTCCCAAACAATGTAATCATTTACAAATCAGTGCAAAAGTTGCATCTTAAAGCAATTTTTCCAAAGCTGTAGGCTAAAACAAAACAAATATTTTATATGTGATTAAAAAGAGAGCTCATCAACCAGTCCAAGACTTCACATTTGCCACAGTAACTAGCAAAGGTACTCCTCTGCAGAGAAAAAATGCATACATGCACAAAAAACATTGTATTGTCAGAAGAAACAAAAAGGTTTAGTTGTGGCTGTTCATTTGTCGACACTCCTCAGAGGCAATGCAGCAAGCGTTTTAGGCCATTGGAAAAAACACTATGGCCCTCGTTACGGATCCGGCGGAAACCCTGCCAGTGGAGATTACAACCCCGGCAGCCCGGTAAGTCTCCATTCCCATAGAGTTCTATGGACTCTATGGGAGTGGGGACACTGAAGCACGGGCACCGTTGTTAATTAACAATGGTGCCGGTGCTTCCGTGACCGGTCTGCCTACCATGGACGCTGTGCCCGGCAGGGTCAGACCTGTTGGGCACAGCAGCTCCGGCAAGCAGTCACGGAATGTGGTGGTCTCCACATCCACCAATACACAGATGACATGCAGATCTATCTCAAGATATCCTCCACCAAAGAAAAGCCCAGGCTCAAGACCTGCCTCACATTGACCCAGTCCTGAATGTCCAGTGCTTAACTGAAGCTCAAACCCTCTAAGACTGAATTCCTACTGCTGACCAATAACACAAAACACCCCCGACATCTAGACCTGGCACTTTGCAATTAACCTCAAGGACTACACACCCCAGCTGGCCACCTGTGCCAAGTCCCTTCGGTTCAACATCTACAGACACCTTACGTCCAGACAGCACATAGCAATGAACAGACAAATAGCTTGGTATCAACTTTTTCCCCTGTGGAAAACCAAGGTCTACATCCCAGAAAACAACTTCAGATATGTTGTCCAAGCCTTGGTCCTCTCCCACCTGGATGGTGGCAATACCCTTCTGAAAGGCATTCTGGCAACTACCCTGGCACCCCTGAGATGTGTCCTGCATGCTGCAGCAAGACTCACTAACGGACTCTTCAAATTCGACATCACCACGACCCTCATCTAACCGCACTGGCACCCGTTGCAAGCCTGTATAATTTTCAAATCCTGTTGCATCATCTGCAAGGCTTTCACCCTGAAACTCGCAAGCTGCCTCACTGAGAAAGTCAGCATCTCTGGAGGCCTGCAATCCACCAGTAGGAAACATGCAGACTTGAACTCAGACAGTGCAGGAAGGAAAGAACCAGAAGTCAGGCCTTCTTTGTCTATGCTCCAAGACTCTGGATCCTCCTCCCCATCAACATCTGCCCCATTGCTTCTACAGTTCAGAAAAAGGCTCAAGACCTTCCTCCTCAAGGAATGACCCTTCCCCAACAACTAGGTCCACACACACCCTGCACTCCCCACCCCACCTGGGACTTGGTGATCTGCTCGCCACTGTCACCTCCCTTGGTTACTTGTAGATCCCTTGCTGTCAATTGCCCACCCTTTTAACCACAAAACTCCAATGATATTTTCGAGTCAGTGGTATAGAAAGGAGATCTAATAACATTCCTCTTGAGAATGGGCAGTAATATGAAGGGGAAATAACGTCTTTTAATAAGCATGAAATATTCCTATTGGCAAAGGTAATTACGTTTTGACTCCCTGGTAAATCATTTGATTCCAAGTAGAGTATGCAATCTTATCAGAGCTCTGCTTGTATCCCTGACATAGAAAGTGAAATGATAGGGCACATAATGTAGCCTATAGATTTGCCCAAATTCCTCACCACACCCTAGACAAAATTCCACAAGATTCTTACTGATGTTTCGTGGGTAGCCCCTTTGAAAAACATCACATATATTTGCCTTTTAAGTTAATAGCAGCAATGCCTAGAGGTACAACAGATCAAGAACCTTATCCTGCAACAATGCACTGCTATAAGTTCCACAAGATGCATGGGAATGCTAAAGGCACTTAACACAGAACACATGATTATATTGAAAAGCCCTCAGCAGCTGAGCATAGAAAGAACAGAAGGTACAGGTTCCTAGGCTTTTAGTACAGTTTTCTATCCATTTGCAAACAAAACGTTTCCTTCACTGTACTGCCGAAACATCTGACTTTGTTTTTGAAAGTTGCTGATTTGTTCTTCACCCCCAGGGAGTGTTCTCCTGTTCCCTTCCATCTGTATCGGTCACGCACCCTGCCGGGGCACCTGGGCACCCTCCGTTCACCTACAAGGGCTGAGGCGTGTCCCAGTATCTATCAGTGCCGTGAAATTCCCAGGCACCGCAGCATCTATGGTAGCTTCCTTAGTGTCTTACTGACAAACCACAGTAAGCACAACTACTGCGACGTCGGCGCTGCATGCGTGCCCGTGATCAAGTGACACGCCAACGGGTCACCTGATGTGTGGTGACAAGCAATTGAAGCACTCTACACCAGCCTATTTAAGGGTTTCAGCACTACGACTCCCTAATTCTCTGCTGATTTTTGTGAGAGGAAAATCTTGATTTTGTTTTCCTGTCTCTTCTGAATATCTCCTGACACCCTTTTTTATTACTGGATTGCTATTAGATTCCCCCGGTTGGATATGGTGACTTTGGACTTGGATATTCTGTTAACTTGGATTCAGACTTTGGCTTTGGACCTCTGGAACTGTGTACAGATATACTACATGGTTTTGGAATCCCTGATCTTGAACCATGATTATCTTGCCTCCTCTTCCTTTAGTTGCACCCTCGTGCCACTCAGGAGTACCTTCCCTCTAGTTGCGTTCTCATTCAGACCAGGCTTAGTCCCCTTCTCCTATTAGATTTACCCTCCTTCATCTTCGATCTTTTGGCCTGCCTTCCCTGCAAGTGCTCCACAGGTAACCAGCGTTTGGGGCTGGGGGTGGGGGAGGTAATCCTTGTATTCGAGTGGGTTTTAGCACTAACGCTTTCCTCTTTTGTTTACAGCTACTGAGTACCTGGCGGCATTCCAGCCCATTACATACTTTTGCTCTACTGGCTTGCCATGGAGTCCTAGTTTTAGTCTTCTCTGGCTGATCTATAAAGAAGAAGGACCCTTAGTTCACTTGGGACCCAAATGACGACAGTACCATGCCTGTGTTAGTCTTGTAAACTAGTCAACAGGGCTCTGTAAAGGTGATTGACTGCAGCAGTAAAACACTCACTGGTATATTCATACCAACAATCATTTGCAATCAAAACATATTTAAAGCCTCACCATGATATTATGGCCAGTTTAAGAAAATCTGCATGTTTACAATTATTTTGCAGCGCATACAAGTAGGGGTGGCCGAAATGCTGCAACATTGTTCGGTAGGACAAGGCAAAATTCCAGGCAAAATGTGCCTGATCCGCACCACAGCCAAAATTGACGGAGTTGGCAGTTAGCCTTTCCCCACCCGAAGGTTTCGTTTTTGAAAATGTTGTATTTGAAAAGCAAAATGTCGGGTGTTTTGTCCACTTCATTTTTTCCTGAAAAACCCCCCTGAAATTTAGGGGAAAAAGAAATGTCAACATGAAAACATGACTGCCACAGGATTTGGCTGAAAAGGTAGAAAACCGGGAAGTTGGCGGACCAGACTTTTTGGCGAATTTCACTCATTCCGTTTCACCAGCTGTAATTTCACCCACCCCTACATACAAGATTGTTTGCAACATATGCCCGCATAATATTGTTGAGTTGTATTATACAAGTGCTGATTGAAACCGTGTTTGTATTAGGGATGTAACGGTATTACGGTATACCGTTAAAGATACCGTGAACCACTTAATTGAACAATAATAACCGTCACATTGTTTATACCGGTATACCGTTCATACCGGTAAGTGTGCTTTTCAATCTGATTTGGAAAGGCTGTAGTAAGCAAGTGCTGCGCAGTCTTGGTCTTGCACTGTTGGATATGCCGTCTGCCAAGTAGTTTCAGTTGGAGCAGTTTTTAATGCCATTCCATAAACCACACATGCCTGACACAAAATCAATATGTTAGCAATAGGAAGAATAAATACAGTGCCAAGAAGGAAAAGGGTTTACTTTGGGTTGGCGGTTTGGGGTTTATATATTTATAATGGATAATATTTTCTAAACATATGACAATGGGGGATTTCCCTGGTTCCATCATTGAATTTACATATAATAAGTCAGTGCGAAATTTACTCATCTCTGTGGGTATTCCCTGCTGCCATACCAAAGTGTAACATGTCCGTGATTACTGAACACCTTTTGGCCCTCAAGTAAACTAAAGGCTGTAACGTAAAGAGAGAGTGCGTGTGTGCGTGTGTGTGTATTGATCTGTGGCATGCAGGTTATCAAGATGGCAACATGTTCATCTTCACCAGTAGCCAGTGGGGGGGCTAAAAGCTGAAATGACCATTTAAGAAAAGCTATTCAGTTTGCTTTGCCAGGCGCAGCAGGGCTCCCCCCGCCCCTCCTCCTCTCCACACGTGTGTTTGTGTTTGGTGGAAGCAAGGGGTGGCATTTCAGTGGAAAGTATGTTGAAAAGCCCAATTCTGGCCCTGGGTGCCTGGTTTTGTTTGTGATGATAAATCTGACAATTTATGACCTTTTAGAAAATATTTGTTAAGATTAGTTAACTCCACCTGCTATACCGCGATAACAATGATATACCGTCATTTGGCAAGAAGGTTATTGTACCGTCATAAAACTAATACCGTGACACCCCTAGTTTGTATATTAGATAGTTACCAAATAATTTCCTAAAGTCTATGTCCAATGAAACTCTGAAAACTTGGAAAGGATGCAGATTGTATAAAAAGCATTGTAGCGGTCTGACTGTACATTGCCCTAATACGATGTACAAGTAATGCCAGACATAGTCCATACCCATTATCCCTTGCAGACTATTTCAATGTTGCTCTCCACTTATAGGTATAATGTGTGAACGTTCCAGGGTACCACTTCAAAGAACTTGTGTGACATATGTACAAATAATAGGAAGCATGGGATGAGGTAACTCACCAAAGTAGCCTGCTTACCTACAGTCAGTGTCTGATATTTGAGATGACAGTTGGTTTACATAGTGTGGGTTACACTATTGCTAGGCACCATGAGCAACATACTTTCTGGAGCTTGAACGTTATTCATATTTACAGCAAACATAAAACAAGTGGATGCAGGTAAAGTCTGGAAACCTTTCACAAAGCCATAGTAGGCAGAGTCAAGTTTGTCCAGTAATCTCCAAATGAGGTTAGTCATAAGGTAGAAGTGTGATTGAGTCAAGTGTAGGAGTAATGGGTGGGAGAGAAGATCATTTAGTTAATGTGTTCTGGCATATCTTAGATCTTCTGTTCATGGAGCCACTTTTTCCTATTCGTTTTTAAGGTTGTATTCTGTTTTTAGGGATTTGGGGTTTTGAACGTCATGCATGCAAAGTAGGGTGATGTCAATAGGCTAAACCAGATTATCAAGACTAGTTAGTATGATTTAGCTTTATTACAAGAGAAACCAAATGTCAGGTAACTGCTATGGCTTGTACCCTATTAATTCCTGAGAAGGTGGGAATTGTCTGTGTGCGCTGCTAAAACTCTTCTGAGTGGCATCTAAAAGGAAGGTAGGCAAGCACACATGCCCACAGCTCAGAGGGCACATTGGGTTCATGCCTAATTCTCTCATATTAATCACAAAATCTTCAATGGACTAATATATTCCGTTTTCTGACCAACTGGGGTTTACATTTCTTACAAGAGATTGTTTATTCTAAAGGGAACATGAAAAGCCTCTGTCCACCTGCTCCTCTGGCAGTGAGGAAAGGACCCTTCTTTTGGGAGGCAGTGTAGTTCGATCTATACAATGTGTCTATTTAGTTTTCAAAAGGTGAGGGGCCACAGAAATGGAAGCACTCCTGGTGTGGCTAGAAAGAATAAAAGAGAAGTAACTTTCTTGCATGGTGTTGTGACACAATTCCCTCTGGCAAGGGTGTTGAACGCACTGGCTTTTTAAATGTTGTATTAAATAATGACCCCCCCCCTTTCATAATGTTCCAAAATAATGCGTACATGTGCCCTTGCTACTCCAGTTTGACAACTGCAGCACAGGCTCTTTATTTATTTATTTATTTTGCATTTGTAAAGCGCACTGCAGCCCACGGGCATAGAGGCGCTATCAAGGCTACTTAAGAAGGCTTGCTTGAGGGTTACAATAAGCGGCCCAAGTATATAACGTTTGCTTAGGTTGGTACAGTTAGTGGCACAGGGCAGGTTCAAATGTCACATGAGCATTCCTAACAGCTGCTGGGAGCCAAAACATTTTAACTTCTGAATCTATGATTCAAAATGTATTAATTGTGGCCTTATTTGTTTGGTGGCAGGTTAATCTATATAAATAAGCCATACATGGTTTTGGTATGATGACTGATAAGAGCACACAATTATTAAATCTGCACCAATCTGATATCATACAAGTGCCAGTCATGTAAGCCCAGACCAGTTATATGAGGGTGAAATACGTTCATGGCAATCTGGCTATCTGCACTGCTCCCAGTGAAATAATAGCCAGGATGCTGTCTACCTTTGATTCCCTGGGAGGAACGGTAACGCCTCTGCCTGTGCCACTGGAGCTCCCACCAGGTGATCCCATGGGAACCCTGCTTCAAAGTGGAACTCATGTAACAAAGGCCAGCCTCACAGCAGGTTGCTGCACACCTACATGCCTTGGGTGTTGCAGGCATGTAAAAGGGGTGGAGTTGGAGTAGCCAGAGAGGGAAAAGAGAACTTGAGAAATTGATTCACCATCGTTATTTTCTGTGGGGCTCCCTTTCCTTCCTGTCCCCTCCATTTACAGCGGAACAAGGCACAATGGGATTTATTCATTGGTCACTCGTTAGGCACTTATACAATTAGCAATACTGTTTCAAAGCACCCACAGGGGAACAGGGTGGGGACAAGGAAGGGAGACAATGAATTACAACAAAAATAAATAATTGAATTGACAGTACAACAAATCAGAAGAATAATAGGGAGGGGAGACAAACCTACAATGCCTTGTGGGTGTTCAGAACATGCAAGTGCAGAGCGGAGGGGGGTAAGGGATAGGTGCTGTGGTGTTCATGGAGAAGTGCTCAGGGGTGAATTGCCAAGAATAGAAAAATGTAAGTGCAACCTCCAGTGAGGAGGGTGAGCCAAAGCAAGTGCAGTAAATAGACAGCGGCTGGCATAAGAGATGTTGGGGGGTCTGGGACCTGAGTATACATAAGGGCCCTGCACATCAGTCATGCTACTGTAGGATTAGCAGGGAAAAGGGGAGGAGAGAAGGAAGATGTAAAGAGAAAGGTGTGGAGGCTTTTTCGGGAACTTAAGGAGGTCCTGTTCAAGATGCCACGGGGTAGGGATGCTATTCCGCCGAGGAAAACGATTAACCACCAGCTTTCTGTTTAGCAAATCACTTCACACGCAAGGGGTTTGTACCAGAGGAACACAGGTGTCTAGAAGGGGAGTATTTGGTTAGGAAGAGTTGAAGAGATGAGGAAGAAGGCAAGGGTCACTATTTACAGTGATGGGGATTGGAACCTTACTGCAGGCTTGCATTTGTTTTATCCCCTGTAGCAATTTGCCTGTTCCTTGAATATTTCCTGGGCACCAAGAGGAATACATCTTTAGATTCCTGTTGGGTGTGCAGTCTATTCTAAAGTCCTCTGCCACAGAGGTGAAGACAGGTGCTATCTGAGTCAGGGGAAAGCTTTGCTTCTTAACGATCCACAGGATACATTGGGGGTGAACTGCTGTGGACCAAGGCATGCCACTCTGCCAGTAGCACTGGAAGCAGGCTCCACAGTGGAGGTAAAGGAACCCCTGCAGGTGCCAGCTTATATCTGTGGAAAGATAAATGTAGAGAAAGATGGATTTGCTTTGTCCTGAACCCCTGAATTGGACCTCCCAGAAACCAGAAGCCAAACAGCAGTTGGAATCCCGTTTGAATAACTTCGAAACGTGTTCGATACCCTTCGGGCCAACAGGACTTGCAGTGCTGCTTTTGGCACTCAACAACTTCGAACTGCTCAACTGCTTCTTTGAACTAGCTTAATACTACATTGCAGCAGCAAAGATCAACGCTTACTCTGTTCGAACACCAGCTCACTGCTGCTGAAGTCTTCAACTCACCAGTTCCTCAAGAACCACAATGAACCAACAGGATCTCGCCTCGAACCACTGGAAGCCATTGCGCCATGCATTGACAACATTGTCTCAAACTGACTCGACTGCCAACCTGAGCCTGTCAGACCCTTCCAACCGCATTGCTTCAAACGCCACATTGAACCACAGAGAACAGTCCCGAAGTCTACTCGACACCTCTTGGATTAACACTACGTACCGCACCCGGAGCCCAATTCCACAGCAAGGACAGAACGTAGAAGCCTAGTTCAATGCTGCCGAAGCATCCACAATCAAGAAGAAGGCAATGTAAAGAGGCCATGTGCCCCGGGTCCACTTTCTGGAACCCTAGAGACTGGTAAACCCCTTTTTCATATTTCCTTACAGAGACATTTCCTTTAAAGGGCATTGCTACAATTGCTTCCATAATCACCCCTGATCGTGTACACGGAATGCTATTCTATACAGGTTCTGAATTTTCTGTTTTCTCTTACAAAAGGTGGGTTTTTGTTTTCCAGGTTATTTGCATTTTTGAGTGTTTAATTAAAGAATATATTTTTTCATAGAACCTTGGGTGTTTTTTATTTTGGAGGTTTGCACTATCGCTGTTTGGGTTGTTACTGTGATCAATTAGCACAACTCCTGAGAGTAGAGCCTGCTCTGGGCTACGTTACTAAGAAAGACAAAGGAGGTATACCCGTCAGGCAAAGCCCTACCAGCACCCAAACTGCAAGCTTTATGGAGAAATACTCTAATCTTATGAGCTCAGTCTGCGTCACATCACATCTTGGGCACAGCCACTGAGGCCGTGTCCGTTTTGTGCTCAAGCGAGCACTGCACCTCGGGTAGGTGGTCGGTGGGGAGAAATAGTATGCTCCAGGGGCAGATTTTGGAGGCAACAGAATCAATTCATAAAATGCCCAGATGCTGAGCTACATTACATTTTAATTTTCAGAGGTATACTATATTTTTAAGTTGGAACCTAATATTATGTGGCATTAATTTTTTGAAGCAAATAACTTATTAATCTATGCCTGGTGAGCTTAGGACAGAACGCAAGAATAGAAAGTGCAGACCTATGATTGTTTGGCTGGGGGAAAACATTGAGATTTGTCTGTGGGTGAATAGAAATGACAGCAATGAATGGGGCCTTTGATTTCCAACATAAAACACAAGATTCTGAAGGAGTTTAAGGATCGGAGCACCTCTTGATGCCTCATTTCATGACAACGTTGAAACCACAGAAAGGCATGCAATACTTTCTCCCAGAGACAATAGAGATTGAAGACATCCTGGCCAGTCTTATGGTGAGATCTATGGCAGTCGAAGTTGCAGTGGTCCGGTCCCCAGTGAACTGGAAGGAAGATAAAGCTCTTAAAAAGGGCTACGTAGGGGCACATCTGGGCCTTATGGCCAATATCTATGGGACCTGCAGAGCTGAAACTGTTCTGGGAGGTTTTCAGAAGTTACACAACGTCTTGGTAGAAGAATCCGACTGTGCACTGATACTGACAGAAATGCAGAAGCAGAGGGACCTTCTTTTGGAATGATCTTATGCTTGTGTCTGGGAATGGCCATATCTCAGCTAGATGCCATATTCATATAAGAGTGGAAAACCGAAGGGTCGCAAAAATCTACAGCCATAAGGATTTCTTTTGAAGGGAAAACGCCTTTTTTTAAGACTCCTTATAGGACAGAGTCTGTAAGGGTTTTCGAGTGGATAAACCTGCTGACAAACTTAGAATTAAGGCCTCCTGCTCAACATCCAGCCACTTTTCATCCAATTTAAAATCCCAGGTAGATTCTTCTGGGAACAGATCCAAGGTTTATAGGTGACCACAGCAAGCCAGTGGGTGGAAGACTCGGGCCCCTTTTTCCAGTTTGGGACAAGTGGTCATTAGATGACTGGGCTCTCCAGACAGTCCAATGAAGCTATCTCATGGAGATTTTAGCTCCACCTGTTCAGTTGCTCAGGACCATAACCCCTATTCCAAAAAAGCAGATCAAGAGGAAAGCCATATCTAGAGCCATCTGGGAGTTACTGGTAACGAGGGCAGTATCAAGGGTTCCTCAGGTCCAATTGGATGAGGGGTTCTATTCTCGAGTGTTCCTGGTCCTCAAACCCTCAGGAAAATTCAGACTGATCTTAGATTTCAAAGCATTGAAGACATATTCGAAGGGAGAATGATTAAGAATTGAAATCCTTCAAATAATATTTCCCCTAATCATGAAGGGGGATTGGTTGGTGTTATTTTATAGGCAAGACCATACTGCCATGTGGCCATACACCCTGCTCGGTGAAAATGTCTCAGATTTGGAGTGGGGGCAATCATATTCAATTCATGGTTCTTCCATTTCGGTTAAAGATGGCCATGGTTCTTTATGAAGTTGGTAGCTCCTTCAGTGGCATACCTTCAACGGAAAGTGATTAATATTTTTCCATATCTCAACAATTGGCAACTCAGGGCAGATATCTGGGAGACAGTTCGGGCCCATCTTCTACTGGTCTATTAGGCCCATCAGGACTGAGGGTTTCAAATGATTTGGCAAACAATGGCAGCTTGTCTCTTTAAGGACCCGTTCTTCATAAGGGCTCAATTTTGTACCAGGCACGGTTTTCTCTCTCAGGAAAGAGTGCTTCGTATACAGATCATGCGGACCACACCCCCAGTAAAGAATGGGTTTCTGTATGCGAGCTCCTGATGGTTCAGAGTCATATGGGTGTGTGCGCCTTCCTGGTCCCTTGGGCTCATCTCCCTCTCAGACCCCTGGTTATACATCTCCTGGGTCACTGGATCCCTGCTTCCCATTCGTACGAATCCAGGTGTCACAGGCTTTATGGAAGGATCTCCAATGGTGGTTGTGCAACATAAAACTGAGAAGTGTAATTGGCTTGGAACACCCCATGAAAACCATCCTTACCACCGATGCCAGTGGTCTGGGGGGGTGCGGAGGGGGCAACATAGGAGATATGGAATCAGGGGGGCATGGTGGGGGGATTTTGCATATCCCCAAATTGGTGAGTGCGGTCGTCCATATACATGGCTCTGAGAAGATTGTCTTGGTAGATCAAAGGCCGGGCTGTGCTGGTGAGGACAGACAACACCGGCACATGTGAACCCCCAAGATGATCAGGGTCCAGATCTCTGAATGCCATGGAATGGAAGATAGGGTCATGAGCATAGTCACATGCACTCTCAGGAGGATGTACACATCAGAGGGGTGGGAAATCTCGAGACGGACCGGCTACGCAGGAGATTTCCCAGCTCTCAGAATTAGTCCTGTCAGACAGAGCCTTCTCTGAGATCTGTTGCATGTGTGGGTCCCCAATATTAGATCCGTTGGCTCCTCTTCATCAGCAACAGTCCACAGTGTCTGCTCTAGATTCCAGACAGTGAGTGCCTGGGGGTGGATGCCCTCAATCTGGATTGGCCTATGGAGCTGCTTCATGCTTTTCCTCCCAAACCTCTGATTCCCAGGGTAATACAGAAGATCAGACAAAGCATGTTAACAGTAATTCTAATTGTTCCCTATTGGCCTCGGAGGGGGCAGTGCCCTTCTCTTCTGGATTTTCAACCTCAGGACGTTTGAAAGATCAAGAAATTACTTTGCCCTGGAGTACCTTTCTAAAAATGAAGGTTTTAGGAAAACAGCAGTGACACGCAGGAAGGCCTTAATGGTGTTCATCAGTCGCTGGATCCAGACTGTGATTTCTATGGCCTATGTGGCCGCCGGAATTGCCCATTTCTGAACTTCTGCAGGGTTGCTCCACTAGAGGAACCACTGACTCCCGAGCAGATGATTAAGGGGTTTCTCTACAAGAGATTTGTGGGGCAGTCACTTGGACTGATTAGGACACGAACATTTGCATTATAGATTGGACGTAGATTTGGGGTTAGTGTGCTTTCTGTTGGCAAGGTTTGATTGATTTTGTGTGGTAATAAAGTTGGCGTTGGGTGGCAGCAGCATTTATTGTCATGATGTGTCTCACTGGGGACTTTAAACAGACTACTGCTTGGGTACATCTCAAAGGTAAGTACTGGGACAAGAAAGATGGATGAAGAGGTAATGCATTAATTACTTGGTATTCTTCATTACTCCAAGTCCTACTCTTCTTCATCACAGTACTGACGACCCTCACCTCCAACCCTGGGTGTAGCCGGTCCTATGATCCAGATTAAGAAATTGGTGATTGTGGGATTGGGGGGGGGGATTGTGGGCAAGCAGGAGGGATTACACCTCTGAGAAAGGAAAAACAGAGGGTACTACTGAGACGAGGAAGAGAAGTACCAGGAGTAATGAAAATTACTGGTAAGTAATAATGGCATTAAGGACAATTTTGAAATAGCACTATTCTCCCCAGGATTACAGTCGCATGTTGCACTGATTACCTGCGAGTTGTCGCTCAGCCTTTCCACTTTCCTGAGATCTGTAGCAGAAGCATGGCGATTTCAAAATTGCAGATATTAATGTTCACGTCCGGCCAGCCATTCATCCATATTTAAGTAATTTACCCAAAACATTTAAATATACATCCGATTAGAGGTTTAAACAGCGTGCACTGAGTTTTCTTGTGTAGCTGCGTGATCCCGGATGTGATGAATGCCTTCCCTCTAAGGCTTAGACTAAGCAGATTGTACAGCCCTTTGCACTTGTTTGTGGTTACGAAGAAAGCAGGCGCGCGAGGCAGCACCTACGTACAGGAGGCATGTTTTGGCAGGCTTCCGCGTGAGAAAGAGCTATGCGCACCACCCTGCTTTTTCAAGGGCTGATAGATCCCTACACGTCTTTATTTAGAATGCCCAACCCCTTTACATGCACTGGGCTGCACACACCCACTGCCTTTGGGCCGGCAGCACAGCATAAGGATTACTTCCTGGTCAGGAGTCCAATGAATGGTACAAAGCGAGCAACAGAATCTCATTAAAGCGAGTCTTTAAGGCAGATGGAATTTAAGAGCAGCCGTTCACTGGCGCCAATTGTCAAGATTGTTTAACTACAGTAACTGGTTTTCACCAAACGTTGCCATTTGTTTTAACTCGCCCATCTCATCAATGTTAATTATATAATACTGCTAATTTGAAAAAAACATGTTCGTTTGGCCTCATCTCCCAAATTGGCACTGTTGCTACGGATGTCTTCTCATCCCCCTCTTTAACGAGGGTGGGGGTTTGGATTCCATCAAGGGACACATAGACGAGTATTATGTGTTATGATGAACAATCAGCAACTTTTGTTAACATTGAACCTTTTTGTCAACAGAGAGCAGGCCACACTTTTCAACCCAAAATGGGGGCCAGTGGCATGGCTTCAGAATGTCCAATCAACAGCAGACCCACAGCCTCCAACCATCCAGTGCTAAATGATTCCTTCTCTTCTATATCTGCAACAATTCTCCAGAAAGCCACCGCATACCAAAATGGCGATTCCCCTCATCAAGGAGAAGGGCAAACTCTCCTGAGCTCCTCCACTACTGCAACGGAGTCAAGATGTTCTTCCTCACTCTTTCTAGACCACCACTGCAAAGAATAGGAGAAACCATAGCTCTCAACTCACACGCTTTTGGCGGGTGTCACCCGCCTTGTAAACAGCTGACTCACCCGCCAAGCCTCCTGCACGCCCATTCATTCCAATGGGCATCTCACCCGCCAAAAACAAAATCGGGTGTTTTCACCCGCCTTTGCCACACAAATGGTTGAGAGCTATGGGAGAAACACAAAGGGGGGAGCAATAATATTCATCACTGTGTCTCTCAATAGAATGTAAACCCCCACTCACTTTAGTGAGGGGGATTAACCATTCTATTTCACAACCAGAGGCTTCTTATTATGCATGTTCAAAGTCCCTGCAAAACATTATGAGCCACGTACGTGCATAATTCACTTACACTAACATTATTTGAATGTGGATTTCCTGGACCAATTGGCCGCTTGCAGAATTTCTTCTCATCTACCCCCCAGGAAAACTGATTTTGATTCCATAGCCCACCGGGTGGAATGGCCCTTAACAACGGGCAAGTCAATGCCTACCTTCTTCATCACTCAGGGCACCCAATGAGCCAAGGTTTCAGATGAGACTGCCATGTGAAGCTTCCTAAATTAGATGAGGAATTCAGGGTTAGCTGGGGTTCAAATGATGCATATCATACGTTCATAATATAGAACTGCACAAAGATTCTCATCCTTTTGAAAGGAAGTATGACAAACCGAAGTAGTCCTACATGTTATTTTTCATGTAAAAAAAAGGCTGACACCGTCACAAGAATAAACCTTATTATCTACAGCCAAAGCCTTTGCATCCAACAATATTTTACCAGTAACAAAACATAAAAACGTAGTGAGTTTAGAACACAACTTGAAGGGACAAAGACTCATTCTCAGGCCAATATTGAAACAGTTGAAAGTGGATTTCTGAGAAATCTTAATGCGGATTGACCGCATATCTTTCTTATCCAGATTTTTTTTCCACTGGTTCCCTCTTCACCAGCCCACCCTTTTCATGATCTCTTATGAAAAATGATCTATGTCGTTAGATCTCTGTTAGATCTAGTTTGAACAACCATTTTCAAAGTTAGATCTGCCACATAATAGGAGTTATAAGCAATTATTGTGCGAGGGCTAACCCATAGTCAGCTAGTTAGACCCCCTCCAGCAAGAAAAGTATATCATTTGTTAGAAATTTATCTGATCAGGCATTTTTTGTGTTAGATCTGACACAGGAGTGAAATATTTGGCAGCAACGGAGGGGGACCTGCCCTCAACCAAATGTTGGGGAAAAAGTCATTAATTTCAAAAGATATTAATTAGATCCAGTTTGATCAACCATTTTCAACATTAGATTCAATACAGAACAGGAGTTATAACCATTATTTAGAGGGGGCTAACCCGTAGTCAGCTAGGGTTACCAGACATTTCATCGAAAAAAATTGGTCGACTGGACAAATGGTCGAACCAATTTCGTCGAAAACCAAATGGTCGAATTTTTTATTTTTAGTATTTTTACCTTTTTTTTGGGGGGGGGTCCCCCCTAACCCCCTTTTTTTCTAAAAAACCCTTTTTTTCCCTAAACTACAACCTTAAAAATAAATATATAAATGAAAAAAAAATCGACCATTTGGTTTTCGACAAAATTACGTCAACCAAATGTCCTGTCGACCAATTGTTGTCGATGAAATGTCCGGACACCGTCAGCTAGTTAGACCCCCTCAACCAAAATATGTATGTCATTTGTTATATATGCATCAGATACGGGTTGATCAGGCATTTTTATTGTTAGATCACACAATGGTGCTGAAATATTTGTCTGCAAAGGAGCGCAGGGCTGCCCTGAACAACATTTTGGGAGAAAAGTTATTAATTTCAAAAGATATTAGTT
The DNA here is from genome assembly GCF_040938575.1 of Ambystoma mexicanum. Classification (NCBI taxonomy): domain Eukaryota; kingdom Metazoa; phylum Chordata; class Amphibia; order Caudata; family Ambystomatidae; genus Ambystoma; species Ambystoma mexicanum. The sequence continues at coordinate 543,410,767 of NC_090923.1, read as the reverse complement.
AGATTAAGTTTGATCAACCATTTTTAACGTTAGATCTGCTACAAAACAGGAGTCATAAGCAATTATTTAGAGGAGGGGCTAACCCGTAGCCAGCCCCCACACAATCAAACAATGAACAAAAATGTATGTCCTTTGTTAGATATTCGTTAGATCTGGTTTGATCAACCATTTTCAACAGTAGATTCCCTACAGAACAAAAGTTATAACCAATTATTTAGAGCGGGACTAACCCGTAGTCAGCTAGTTAGCCCTCCTCAACCAAAAAAGTATGTAATTTGTTAGATATTCGTTATATCCAGTATGATCCACCATTTTCAATGTTAGATCTGCTACAGAGCAGAAGTTATAAGCAATTATTTAGAGGGAGGAGTAACCCCTAGTCAGCTAGTTAGCGCCCCCTCAAGGAAAACATTTACAAAAACATATGTCATTTGTTAGATATTTGTTAGATCTGGTATGATGAACCATTTTCAACATTAGATCCGCTACAGAACATGCGTTATAATCAATTACTTAGATGGGGATAACCCGTAGCCAGCACCCCTTCGATCAAACAATTGACAAAAATCTATGTTATTTGCTTTATAGTCATTAGATCCGGTATGATCAACCATTTTCAACATTAGACCCGCTACAGAACATGAGTTATAAGCAATTATTTAGAGAGGGGGGCTAACCCGTAGACAGCCTGTCATCCACACCTCTATCAAAAAAAGTTAAAAATGTATGTCATTTGTTAGATATTCGTTAGTTCTGGTTTGATCAACCATTTTCAACATTAGATTTGCTACAAAGCAAACGTTATAAGCACTTATATAGAGGGGGCAAACCCATAGTCAGCTAGTTAGCCCCCCTCAATGAAAACATGTACACTACTGTATGCCATTTGTTAAATATTCACAAGATCTGGTATGATCAAGCATTTTCTTGTTAGATTACACACAGGCACTGAAATATTTGGCTGCAAAGGAGGGGGGCTGCCCCCATCAACAACATTTTTGAAAAAAGTTATTAATTGCAATAGATATTGTTAGATCCAGTTTGATAAACCATTTTTAATGTTAGATCTGCTACAGATCAGGAATTATTAGCAATTATTTAGACGGGGGCTAACCCATAGCCAGCCCCCGCTCATCAAACAATTGACAAAAATGGATGTCATTTGTAAGATATTCGTTAGACCCAATATGATCAGGCATTTGTCAGACACAGGTGCTTAAATATTTGGCTGGAAAGGGGAGGGCGCCAAGCCCCCATCAAAAACATTTAGGAAAAAAGTCATTTATTTCGATAGATATTCTTTAGATCCGGTTTTATCAACCATTTTCAAAGCTTGCCTCATTCTCGTCACTTGTTTTTCACCATGTGAATCGGCGGTAAGGGAATTCAAAAAGTGAATGCCTAAATAATCCAAATGTTTCATACACCGCATGGAGTTGCCATTGCTCCACATTGTTGGATTTTTTATTTTCTTCTTGCCATACGAGTTGCACACCCGCACTGCCTCCTGGCAACCCTTGCACTTGGGTCCGTATCTGTAACCCTACCCTCCCCCGTACCTTCACTTTTGACACCTGCTGTCTGCACTTACCCTTGCACCTGCCACCTGCTGGCCACACCTCTTGTTATTGTTTTGATCCCATGTACAGCACTGCCCCCTCTCCTTGCCCCTGGCACGTTTCCCCTCCCGCCTACCCTGCACTTGCGCTATCTCAATGTCACTTGGCCTAGTATGATCGTTGTCTCTGTCCTCTCTCTGTTACCCCTTCCTTGCCTCGTTGCGCCTTGAAACTCTTGTGTATAGGCACGTTACAAATGCCCTATCATATCATAGCCATTATTGCAGATTTGACTGAAATCAGATGTAGATTTAGGCTGTTCATATATTGGGTGCATTTGTTAATTAAGATTTGAAGGGTTTTTGGTGTGCAGGTGATTAAGATGGTGTCTTCAACATACGGTAATACTTGTACTGGTCTTTCACCTATTTTGGGACATCAGCTTTGCATTGTAGTAATACTTCTTGGAGATTGTTAATGTATATTGAAAATAACGATGGCCCAAAATGCACCCTTGTCTAACCCCCGAGCATATCAGGAACCATGGGGTGCAATGGCCTTCTATGCTACTTCTCACGCAAGTCTCGTTAGTTGTGTCAATTACCTTTAGTATGTCTACCAGTGATTAAGAACAATTATCGAACCTAAGCACATGCCAGAGTTTGTCTATGTTAACTTTATCAAAGGCTGTGCTTAGATCCATGGACACCAGATATACTGTTTCCTTTTTGACAAATAAAGAATGGGTGACCACTAAGCAGAGATTTAGACCTTGTTCAATCATCCCTAATAAGGGGCAGGCACCCATTTGTATTGGTGATAATATTGAATTATCTGTGTCCCAGTCCCTGCCTCTCTGTAGCCTCTTAATGCTCTTAACTGAGTGTCCTGGGTGTCTGAAGCGTTTACTTTGAAATAATTAGAGTATTCAAAGCAGGCCGGTCTCCTGAATACTTCAGCTAGGAATATTAGAATAGGACTCTGGCTACATTTTTTTGTTTTCTGGAACTGGGGTCATGATTAAGAGGGATGGCCGGGGACATTTGTATTGTGCCACTAGAGGTGAAATTCATGGACCGGCGTAAGATGAACCAAAGCGAAAGCATTTGCCAAGAATGTTTTCATTACTCAAGAACAAAAGTCAGAGGTTCGAAGACGATCAGATATTTTCGTAGTTCTGACCATAAGCGATGCCAAGTAGCAATCCGGCTGTGTTATTCCCATGACCCGTGGAGAAGCTTCCGGGAAACCAACATCTTTCGGTTCCAGGGGCAGTATGGTTACAAATCTGAAACTTAAAGGAATTGATGGAAGGGCACCAGCAGGAGTGGAGGCTGCGGCTTAATTTGACTCGACATGGGAAACCTCACCTGGCCCAGACGCGGAAAAGGATTGATAGATTGATATCTCTTTCTTGCATTTGCGGTGGGGGTGCATGGCTGTTCTTAGTTGGTGGAGCGATTTGTCTGGTTAATTCTGATGACAAATGAGACTCCTTGATGCTAACTAGTTACGCGACCCCCAAATTCTTAGAGGGCTAAGTGACATTCAGCTACATGAGATCGAGCAATAACAGCTCTGTTATGCCTATAAATACAGGTCAGTTATGCATGCACGCTACACTGAATGGATCAGCGTATGTCTACCCTTTGCCGATAGGTGTGGGTAACCTGCTGAACCCAGTTTGTGATAGGGAGTGGGGAGTGCAATTATTTTCTATGAACGAGGAATTCCCATTAAGTGCCGATCAGAAGCTCTCATTGATTAAGTCCCTGCCCATTGTACACACCACTCATCACTACTATCGGATGGTTTAGTGAGGTCCTCAGACCGGCCCTGCCGGGGTCTGCAACGGCCTCGGTGGAGTGCTGAGAAGACGATCAAACTTGACTATTCAGCCGTGACAAGGTTTCTCTAGGTGAACATGTGGAAGGATCATTAATGCCAGAGCAGCCAAAGGGAGAGCCGCAGGCCTGACCTTGATTGTATCCCAGGCATGCACACCCACAGCCCAGGCCACCCCTCGGACGATGGTCCATCCAGTGGTGCGCCAGGGTGTTCAGGGGACAGAGTTTGCAGGGGACCAGACACCGGGGAGTGGGAACCCTTCCACTGGAGGGGTCCACGACCCAGCAGACAGATGGAGAGATCTGGCACAGTTGGGTTAACCTGCCGGGGCATCCCCAATTCACACCGTAAATGGAGCCCTGAGCGGCTGTCCCCCTTCTCTCCGAGCTGGCCCCTAAGCCGCTGTGCCGATGGCTGGCCGGAACCTTGATGCCTACCCGTGCAGAAGGCCTGACTGCGCCATAGCTCAGAGCTTGCCCGTCATGCTGGGACCCCGTCCACCTGAGAAGGCATCCTTCAAGAACAGCCAGGTTTACCTTGGCTCACGGCTGCCCCCACTCAGGACATCCTTTCCGACTGGGGTGTCCCTGTCAACACCCGCCTGCTGGAGGTTCAGAGAGAGGAGTGCACTTGCTGGCATGGCGACTCAGGGGCCGGCTCTGAGAGGGTGGGGCACTCAGGGCTCCCTCTCCAGTGTGTGGTTTAGGATGTTCAGGCAGGTTAACCCAACCCTGCTGGACATCCCTGTGCGTCTGCTGGGTCACACACCCCTCCTGTGGAAGGGATCCTGCTCCCTGGCACCTGGTCCCCATGTGTCCGGGCCGTGGACAACTCTGCGGGCCAGATAGTAGCATGAAGGGAGCCGTGGCCTGTGGATGTGCACGTCTGGGATGCAACCAAGATCGGGCCCGCAACTCTCCCTCAGGCTACTCCACCGTTAATGATCCTTCTGCAGATTTGCCTGCTGAAAACCTTGTCACAACTTTTACATCCTCTAAATAGTCAAGGTTGTTCGTCTTCTCGGCACTCCACTAGGGCTTTTGCTGACCCCAGCGTGGCCAATCCAAAGACCTCACTCACTAAACCATCCAATCAGTAGTAGTAACGGTCGGTGTCTACAAAGGGCAGGGGCTTAATCAACGCAAGCTTATGACCCGCACTTACTGTAAATTCCTCGTTCATGGGAAATTATTGCAATGACCCATCCCAAACGGGGTTCAGCAGGTTACCCGCCCTTGTCAGTGAAGGATAGTCATACTTTGATACGTTCAGTGTAGCACGTGTGCAGCCCTGGACATCTAAGGGCATCACAGACATGTTATTTCTCAATCTCGTGTGGCTGAATGCCACTTGTCGACCGCTCAGGGTTACACAACTATTTAACATGGAGGAGTCTCATTCGTTATCGGAATTAACCAGACAAATCACTGCACCATCTAAGAATGGCCATGCACCATCACTCACAGAATCAAGAAAGAGCTATCAATCTGTCAAACCTCTCCCTGTCCGGGTCGGGTGGCGTTTCCTGTGTTGAGTCAAATTAAGTCGCAGGCTCCACTCCTGGTGGTGCCCTTCCATCAATTCCTTAAAGATTCAGCTTTGCAACCACACTCCCCGCCCCACCCGAACCCAAAGACTTTGGTTTCCCAGATGCTGCTTGGCGGGTCACAGAAATAACGCCACAATATCGCTAGTCGGCATTGTTTACGGTAGGAAATACGATGGTATCTGATCGTCGTCGAACCTCCGACTTTTGTTCTTGATTAATGGAAACATTCATGTCAAATGCTTTCGCTTTGGTTCAACTTGCGCCGGTCCAAGAATTTCACCTCTAGCGGCACAATACAAAAGCCCCCGGCTGTCCCTTTTAATCATGACCCCAGTTCCGATAACCAAAAAAATAGAACTGGAGTCCTATTCCATTATTCCTAGCTGAAGTATTCAGGCGATCGGCCGTGTTTTGAACACTTTAATTTTTTCTATGTAAACGCTTTGGACCCCCAGTACACTCAGTCAACAGCATCCAGGGGTGCCAAGGGGCAGGGACTGGGACACAGATAATTCAATATTATCACCATTAAAATGTGGTTTCCGCCCCTCATTAGGGACGATGGAACAAAATCTAATTCTATGCTTAGTGGCCACCCATTCTTTATTTATCAAAAAGGATCCAGTATATCTGGCGTTCATGGACCTAAGCACAGCCATTGATAAAGTTAACAAAGACAAACTCTGGCATGTGCTTAGGTCCTATTATTGCCCTAAATCATTGATAGACATACTAAAGGTAATTGACACAACTAACAAGGCTTGCGTGAGAAGTAGCATATAAAGCCATTGCATCCCCAGGTTCCCGATATGCTCTGGTGTTAGACAAGGATGCATTTTGGCCTCATTGCTATTTTCAATATACTTTAATAATCTCCGAAAAGTATTACTAGAATGTAAAACCAATGTCCCAAAATAGGTGAAAGACCTTTACCAGTATTAGCATATGCTGACAACACCGTCTTAATCACACGCACACCAAGAGCCCTTCAAGTACACCACATGAACAGCCTAGATCTACATCTGAATTCAGTCAAATCTGCACTAATGGCTTGCTTGCATGGCAAGAAAAATAATTCCAACAATGTGGATAAATGGCAACCCCATAATGTGTATGAAACATTTCTATTATTTAGGCATTCACTTTTCGAATTCCCTTACCTCTGATTCACACAGTGACAACCAAGTGACCAGAATGATGAAGCAAATGTTGAAAATGGTTGATCAAATGGCATCTAACAAATATCTATTGAAATTAAGGACTTTTTTTTTCAAACATTTTGTTGGGAAGAGGGGAGGGGGGACTGTCCACCCTCCTTTGCTGCCAAATATTTCTGCACCTGTGTGCGAGCTAGCAAAAATAAAAATGCCTCACCATACTGGATCTAACGAATGTCTAACAAATGACATACATTTGTGTCAATCTTTTGATTGAGGAGGGCTGGCTATGGCTTAGCCCCTTCTCTAAATAATTGCGTATAACTCCTAGTCTGTAGCTGGTCTAACATTGAACATGTTTGATCAAACTCGATCTAATGAATATTTATTTAAATTAATTACTTGTTCCCCAAATTTTGTTGATCAGGGCCAGTGCACCCCTTTGCAGCCATATATTTCAGCACCTTTGTGTGATCCAACAAAGATAAATGCCTGATCGTCGGACATCAAGAATATCTTACTAATTACATAGATTTGTGTCCATTTTTTGATTGAAGGGGGGTCTAAGAACCTGACTATGGGTTAGCTCCTCGCCTCTAAGAAACTGCTTATAACTCATGTTCTGTAGCAGATATAAATGTTGAAAATGGTTGATCATACGGATCTAACAAATTACATAATTTTCTTTCCATTTTTCAATTGAGGGGGGCCACTTACCTGATTATGGGTTAGCCTCCCTTCTGAACATTTGCTTGTAATTCCTGTTCTCTAGTGGATCTAATTTTTAAAATGGTTGATCAAACCGGATCTAATGAATATCTACCAAATGACATACATTTTCATACTTTTCTTGATAGAGGGGGGTGACTAGCTGACTACGGGTTAGCTCCTCCCCTCTAAACAATTGCTAATAATTCCTGTTCTAACATTGAAAAAGGTTGATCAGACTGGATCTAATATATATCTAACAAATTACATATATGTTTGTACTGTTTTTGGTAGGGGGGTGACTAGCTGACGGGTTATCACCTCCCTTCTAAATAATTGCTTAAAACTCCTGTTCTGTAGTGTATGTAACTTTGAAAATGGTTTATTAATTTATTTATTTTCACATTTGTGAAGCACTCAAACCCTGATCATACTGGATATAATGAATATCTAACAAATTACATGCATGTTGGTCCTTTTTTTATTGAGTGGAAGCTGTGTAAGAGGCTTGCCCCCCACCCTTTAATTAATTGCTTATAACTTATTTTCGGCTGTGGATCTAATGTTAAAAATGGTTGATCAAACAGGGTCAATCGAATATCTATTGAAATTAATGACTTTTCCCCAAAATGTTGTTTAGGATGGCCCTCCTTTGCAGCCATAAATTTCAGCACCTGTTTGTGATCTAACAAAAGAAATTCCTGATCATACCGGATCTAATGAAATCTAAAAAATGACATAGATTCTTGTACATTTGTTGATAGAAGCAGGGCTGATTAGCTGACTACAGGTTAGCCCACTCCCTCTAAATAATTGTGCATAACTCATGTTCTGTAGCGGATCTAACATTGAAAATGGTTGATCAAACCAAATCTAATGAATATCTAACAAATGACATACATTTTTGTACTTTATTTGCTAGATGGGTGTGTCTAGCTGCGAACGGGTTAGCCCCTCCCATCTAAATAATTGCTTATAACTCATGTTCGGATCTAATGAATACCTAACAATTGACATACATTATTGTACATTTTTGGATTGGGGGGCTGGCTACGGGTAGCCGGCCTCTAAATAGTGGCTTATAACTCCTGTTCGGTAGCGGATCTATGTTACAAATGATTTATCAAATGAGATCTAATGAATATCTATTAACATGAATGCCTTTTTTTCCAAAATCTTGTTGAGGGTGGCCAGCCCTACCTCCTTTGCAGCCATATGTGCCATCACATGTGAGTGATCTAACAAAATAAATACATACATTCTTGTCAATTTGTTGATTGAGGGGGACTAACTAGCTGACTACTGGTTAGCTCCCCTCTAAATAATTGGTTATAACTCCTGTTCTATGGCAGATCTAACATTGAAAATGGCTGATCATACCGGATCTAATGAATATCTAACAAAGTACCTACATTTTGTCAATTTTTTGATTGAGGGTGTGGAGGCGGGCTACGGGTTAGCCCCCTCTTAATAATTGCTTATAACTCCTGGTCTGTAGCGGATCTAAAGTTAAAAATTGTAGATTAAACTGTATCTAATGAATATCTATTGAAATGAATGACACTGTTTCAAACATTTTGTTGAGGGGGTGGGGGGATGAACCCCCAGTTATGCCAGAGGGACACTGGAAGTTCGTGGACTTGTAGGGCCCAACACCCTCCCCCAGGATACACGAGGACTCAGTCAATGGCAAATCAAACTGCAGTTTATTACAGACAAAACCAACAGGAATCAGCACAGGAACAGAACATTTTCATGCACATCTCGCTCTTCCTCGGCTCACAGGCGAGTTTTACTCCCCAACTTGGGCTCCTCTCCAGTAAACCTATCAGGCCAAGTGATTGGGTATTGAGTATTCTATTACCTGTGTAGGACATTACAGATGTTATTCTAGTGGCCCTCGCATGTCAGGGGGCTGGACTGTTCCATCCCCAAGTCACTAACTATAAGTCAGGTGGCTGGCCTGTTCCATCCCCAAATCACTAACTATAACATTGTTGCAGTGTAGTGGATTTACCATTGGTTCTTGCCCGTTGTTACCCACCCCTGGGGTACTAAACTGTGATTAGTTAGAGCTGACATCCCAAAGCCTGGGATCTGCAAAGGTTCTCAGCTCACTGTGTACCTCTTCAAGGTGATGAGAACGATTAGGTGTCTGTATTGTAACATGTGTGTACCACCTTTGCCTTATGAGAGTACTCCCTTGTCTGGCGCAACACTTGTTGCATACTGTTGCATACTTGTTGCGGTCTGTGTCTGTCAGCCTGGGACCAGCTCTCCTTTCCCACCGCCGATCGCTGTCCATTGTCTGCTTCGGCCGTGTCATGTGTTCAGAGACCACAAATTTGAGCTGTGCAGCTCTGAATTATGAGGATTTATTTGTATTTTCTGCAGCTGGTCCCCTTGTCGTCTGGGGATTGGAATGTCATTCGTATCTCTTGACCTTGTCTGCCAGTCCTGTTTCACACGTCTTGCTCTCTGTCCACCCTGAATCGGCTCAGATCGTCTCTTACTCAAAGGCCAGAGGCCTGCTGTAATTTTCCTAAACCTTATAATGCGGTTTCTACAATGTCCATGCTATACTACATTTCCATAGGTTAGTCACACTTGCCTCTGTCAGGTCCCACAGGTGCTCCTCTAGTTCTATAGAGTTATTCGCGTGTAAGCCTCTGCAAGCTTTGATCAGGATCTCTTGCACCTTGTGGTTTCTGCGTTGCTGCATTTGACTGATGGTTATCTGTCCTTGAACTATAGAACTATACGCTTGCATTCTTCATGTATTCTAGTGCGTGTTTGTGTCCCGAAGTGCAGATGATATGTGTGCTTCATGTCTAACACTGCCATGTCGTGGTGTCTCTAACGAAGTCAGCAACATGACTTCTTGGTGTTTTAGTCCAAGCTGTCCATACAGGTGTCTCTGATTATGGCCTGCGGTTCTTCATCGACGCATGATAGATCTGTATGTCCCTTGGTCAGTATGGCTGGCTGACGGGATACCTCTCGATGTACTTGTCAATCATAGGTCCATTAGAAATTCGTCCGAAATAGAATGGGTGATTGCAGTGTTTTCTGGCCTTCTTCCTTGTCGGGAATTTAGTAGGGGGGGGGGGTGGCAGGATTCCCCATCCCTCTTCAGTGGACATCCCCCCTCCTTTGCCATCCAATATTTCAGCACCTGTGTGCGATCTAGCAAAGAAAATGCCTGATCATACTGTATCTAATAAATATCTAACAAATGCAATATATTTGTGTCCATTTTGTAATTGAGGGGGCTGAATAGCTAACTACTGGCTAGCCCCACTCTAAATAATTGCTTATAACTCCTGTTCTGTAGCAGATCTAACATTGTAGATGGTTAACAAATGACATACATTTTTGTACTTTGATAGAGGGTGGTGATGAGCTGACTACGGGATTGCCCCTCTGTGACAAATCAACTTCCGGGGCACTAGTGGTCCAGGGATGAATATCGGTTTCTAAACCATCAATCAGCCCCACCCCTCTAGTACACCAGAGGGAACGCAAACAGATTGGAAAAACAAACAAATGATAAACCTCCTTGTCCAATTTTGGTAACGTGGACAGAACAGCAGGCTTATCTCTGCAATTGTTGTGGATTGTTGGTTAGTTGCAACACAGCAAAAATACAATTATTACCCAATGATAAAAGGGACTGTCCAGTCAAGGTTGTATAAAATATCTACTTTATTATTATTCAACAGGCAGTTCTAGCACACTACAAAATACAACCCACCCTGTAAAGGAATGCAGAGGACAGACAGTTTCAAGAAGAAAAAGGGATGCACTTTGGATACTGACAGGCGGGTAATCAGTAAAGTAATTCATTGCTATAATTCAAGGATACTTGGTTTCAGCACAAAGGGAGCAATGGGTCGTACAATGTCACTAGGGACTTTCGGAGAAGGACCAGGGGGACAGAACCACAATAAATGTTGTATTTGTAGAAGTTCTTGGTGCTCAACAGGGTCAAGTCGGTTTCAGGGTGCTTTGCAAATCCTGTGATAGAGTTCAAGATGGGAGACAGTTGAGGGTATCAGGCAGGAGGCAGTTCGGTGAGCGAGGCTGGTGGACGGCTGCAGGCTGGCCTACACAGCGACTCAGGGTCATGAATCGTTGTCTCAGTGCTGGTTGGCTGGTCTGAATCACTGGTCGAGGCTTCTCAGATGACATTAGCGACTGCAGCATGACACCTGTCAGTGGTGCAGTTGGTTGCAGCTCGAGGGAGTCAAATCGCTCAAAAATATCCTTTAAGGCAGACGCTGGTTGATGCTTGTCGATGCACTCCTCCCACCTTCTTCACTGGGCTTGTGTCGTCCTTTAAGGCAGACGGCTCAAAGCTGAGGAGAGTGTTGCAGGCAACTGCCTTGTCCTTGGTTTGGTTCAGAGACTCTCTGCATGCTGTGTGCTGGCTGGGCACCACTTCTGGAGCTGCTGGAGGGTCCTCTGGATTCAGTATCTCCTTCTGTTCCCTGGTAGATGTTTAGGGGAGGGATCTTGTTTCCCTCTTTGGAAATCCTGACATTCCTTCAAGGCAGACTGTACCTTCCGCCAGGGTCCAATGCTGAGTTCTTCTTGTTACTCCTAGTGAAGTCTTCAGATGATCTGCCCAAAAGAGGAGCCACAGTTTGTTTGTTTGTTTGTTTTATTCACTTTTATGCGCGCCAGACCCTGGGGTAGCAGGGCGCAGCGATAAGAAAATGCGAAGCTTACATGGTTACATGGTTACATGGTTACAATAATGGCCTGAAATCACAAATAATTACATAATATACAATGTACAAGGAATGGTAAAATTGGAATTGCATAAAATATACAGTGGAGATAGATGCAAATTATTACAGTGGGATGTAGATGACAGTTCAGCTGAGGTCAGTAGAGGTTAGGAGCTGAATAACATTTTTTCTGAAACAGAGGTAGGGCAAATACACTCTTAAGTCTTGTGGCAGTGAATTCCAGGTTTTTGCAGCCTTTACAGGGAAGCTATTTCCTCCGATCGTGGTGAGTCTGAAGTTAGGTATTGTCAAGCAGTTGGCGTTGACAGCTCTGGTCGGTCTGATAGATGTTCACCTATGGAATTTGTCAATCAAGTATCTAGGGGCAGAGTTGTTAAGGGCTTTGTGGGTCAGAGATAGCATCTTGAGTTGTATTTTATTGTCAGTGGTCAGCCATTTGTGATGGCGTCTAGCGGAGGAGATATGGGTTCTTTTATTTATACCTTGTGCTGCTCTCAGGGCATTATTTTGTAATCTTTGAATTATTGTTTTATAGTGATTGGTGTAAGCTAAGCCTTCCTTAATTAACCAATCTGGGGTGCTCACCAATAATCTCCTGTATGCCTGGTGTCATAACCAGCGTGCTTTGCAACAGAAAAGGTAAAGGGGTGAAAACATGTAATACTAAGACCCACCCATCTTCCTGTCTGTTGTGGATCAAAGGGTCTCTCTGGTTAATTGAGCTCTCTGTGGTTCCTGATTAAAGCAACAGGTCTCCCTTGAAGCTGTGGAGAGAACAGACTTTCTGTTCCGTCAATCCACATACCTGTACCTTCTGAATGGTGTCCCCCTGCAGGGGTTTGCTTACTGCAAACACATAGCCCCAGACATGACAGGTCACTGCCCTTGATAATGAGAGGCGGGAGCTGGCTTCAGGTTGACACAGTGCATATCAAAGGTTGTTGGGGTTTTCCTGTCTTTTGTTAAACTCTGCAGCCAGGCCCCATGTGGGTCTGTTTGAAGAATACTCTATTAGTATGTTAATTATGTTAATTGCTGCCACCACCTTTATTGCTGACACAAAAGGACAGGGCATATCCACGGAGCCTTTGTTAGTTAATTAGGCTGGCTGTGGCAGGAGGAAGGTTTTACCCTCCCCCTTTTGAGATGCTTTGATGTACTCTTGGATGTCACATTCTCACTAAATATGACATGGGGCATGGCGCCTGTAGGCTGTGTCCACCCAGAGTTCACAGGTCTATGTGTATGTTGTGTAGTGATCATAGGAAAATTTGTGCGGATTAACGCCACACATTTTGAGGAGGTTGATGTACCATCATTCAATTTAATTGAAAATGTCAAAAAAGCCCAGGGGAGTGCACACCCACCATGTGGATGATCAAATTCCTCAAACCCTCCCCCCTAAATAATTGCTTACAACTCACTAGTGTACAGGCCTGTCTACATTGGCCAAAGTGCAGGTTTTCATTAACACAGTAGGAACACTATCCTGAACCTACAGCTCCCTCTAGCGGCGACAACAGGCAAATCTGACACAACATAGATTTTCCTAAATTGTTGGGATTGGGGGATGGCTACAGGTTAGCCCCTCCTTCTTTTTGGCAGCGGATGTAATGTTAAAAATGGTTGATCAAATCAGATCTAACAAATATATATTGAAATTAATGATGTTTTTCCAAAAGTGTTGCTGAAGGTGGCCAGCCCCACTTCCTTTGAAGCCATATATTTCAGCACCTCAGAGTGATCTAACAAAAAAAATGCCTGATCATACTGGTTATAACGAATATCTAACAAGTGACATACATTCTTGTCCATTTTTGTTATTGAGGGGGGCTAATTAGCTGACTACTGGTTAGACCCCCCTCTACATAATTTTTTATAACTCCTGTTCTTTGGCGGATCTAATGTTGAAAAGCGTTGATCAAACTGGATCTCACGAATATCTAACAAATAATATAAGTTTTTGTACTTTTTGTATTGTGGGGGGGTGGGTGACTAGCTCACTACAGGTTAACCTCCCGCTAAATTATTGGTTAAAACTTCTATTCTGTAGAGGATCTAACATTGAAAATGGTTGATCATACTAGATCTAACCAATATCTAACAAATGACATACATTTTTGTCAATTTTTCAATTGAGGGAGGCTGGGAACGGGTTAGCCCACCCTCTAAATATTTGCTTATAACTCCTGTTCTGTAGCAGATCTAAGGTTGAAAATGGTTGATCTAATGAAACAGATCTTTTTTTTTACCACCATTAATTATTCTATAAGCTTTTCCATCATTAAAAAGGTAAACCAGGAAATGTACTATCGCTACTGGAGGAGCAGATTATATGAGATCAACGTGCCAATCCATAGACCAGCTCACCCCCTTGCCCAGCTGAACAATATAACGAATGGGTGGACTTTGCCCAGGATTCCCTGATGACCTTGTACATGTCTCATGGAAGGGCTCGGTAGGATCAGACAGTGTGGAAATCTTGTAAGCCTTGAGTGATAAGTGCCCCTACAGGAACAGATCATGCGACAGGCACCAAAAGACCCCAAAGAGACTGGCAGCCAGGCAAATATTTCTAGGTCCAGGATCTAATTGCTCCTTTCCTGTAGATAGCTGGAATTCTAGGCTCCTACTGTGTTTACCTGTGTGTGTATAGTAATATTTCTGGATAGACAAAAATACCAAACCCTTTGATATTGTCCCCTTAACTTGTTGATGTATCTAACTGCTGAAACATTGTCCATCGTCAGGAGGAGACAGCAATTGGTTCTGCCTGTTGCCAGGCTCTTCAAGGCAAGCAAACCTGCCAAAGGCTCCTGACAGTTGAGGACAGCTAAATCAATTGAGCATATGAAAAGTTCTTTCTGCAATGACTGGTCTTTAGATGTTGAATCACCTACTAATGAATTGTACCAGGGAAAATCGCTTGAGTAAATGCTGATAGCATCCCCAAATCCCTGACTACTTGCTTGAGGGAGAAGAAACATAGACTGAATCTTGTAATAGATCCTCATTCTTATTCTTGGAAGTAAGAGGATGCAGTGCTGAGAATCTACACCAGAGCCCAAAAAGTGAATGCATTGAGTACAAACCAGCCAGGGGACTCCAGTGAAAGGTAGCCCAACTTGCAGTGCTACCCCCTTAAATATATTGCGGTAACCCTATCATGCTCACACCAGAATGAATGCACACCTCTAGGGAATTAAGGCCAAGTGTCTTTCTTGCAAGGATACAAACTTTAATCTATACAAAGATGAGGATGGGTGGCTGAAGACTCTGCCCCCCCCTGAACCGGGCATTCTGTCTTCGGTGACTGGCTCCTGCAGACTAATGCTAAGCAGCCACTTTTATATACTGTTTGACTTGGTCACTGGATACCGGCATAGCTCATCCAAAACTATTCTTCTTGCCATACAATGGATTCTGCAGTCACCCTTCTTGAATGGCCAGGTTACAACCTACATATTTTTTTATTTTTGTATTTATTAATTGCATTTAAATTGTAAACATTGTTTTAGCTATGCGTCTCAATTGACAAATAAAACAGTAAACCAAATTTCTACTAAAACCAAAATAAGGAGAAATATGGAAAAAGGACTAAAAGAAAAAAAAGATTTGAGTCGAATCAGCTCACTGTATCAGTCTCGAAGGATATTCTCTCAAGAAATTGAACAAGTGCTATTACATATTTAGGTTTCGAGTCATCGATCAACAAAGTCCACCAAACCAAAGGATCAGAAGCTGTACAATCGGAGAAAGAATGTCTAAAGTAGGTTGTACGAAGATCTCTCAGCCCCGGGGCATCCTGTGACAATGTGAATCAATGTTTCGGCCTCATCAGTGTTTCTTCTGCAAAACCGACAATTGTTGTCTTTCGACAGACCTCATATTGCCTGAATCTCGTTTGCAGAATATAAGTTCAGCTGGGCTTGGAGGAATTTGTCCCATACTTTATTATCTGGAAATTGTTTCAAGTAAGGGCAAACACTGTTCAATTTCCAACCATCCAAGGGCAGGTGCATCACCAGTTGGTACTTAGCAGCCACTTGCAGGGTTTGGATTCAATCGAAAATTTTCAATTTTGCTTTCACCCTCTTCGGGTTTGTCACAAGTTGTTCAAGTTGACTGCCTATGACATTCAAACAGCTAGTCATGTCTTGTGACCAGTCTTGTAGAGATGGGTTGTTGTGTTGCTTTTTTTCATTATAGATCAGATTGAGGTGGCAAAACATCTTATACCCTGCTCCCCCTCAACCTCCTCCAGCCTACTTCTGCAGGAGTCTGTCCTGATACATTCTGGTTTCACCATCACCGTCTTGTGGCCAATGCTGGATTTGACTTTTATGGACTTCATTCATTCATGTGCATCACTCTTTCTCAACTCTCATGCTGGACTTCCTTTTCATCTTGTACTCATGGTGGCCCTGAATCATGCTGTTCCCATCTTCATCTTGTATCCTGGCTTGCAACATTATGTGTTACTACTGACTTCTGCAACTGTATTCACTCTCCACTCTTGCTTCTCCACTCTTTTTGACTTCTTACTCTCTGTTCTCTCCTCCTTTCCCTTCTCCCTTTTCCTATCTCCTCCCCTTACTTTCTTCTATGCACTACTCTATCACTATTGTCCCTGGACCTAATATGATAGCAACCAGGTCTGTTTCCTCCACCCTCCCATTACTGTTTTTTTCCTCACCACCCCCCAAACCACTCTAGCACTATCTGAAATGTCGTCAGGCCTAGTATGATAGTCCCTTGTTTTGTTCCTCCCCTCCCTTTCTGCACCCCTCTCCCTCACCTTTTGTTTTTCTCCAGCTCTACCAGAAATGTTGTCAGGCCTAGTACGGTAGTCGCCTGTCTGTTTCCATTTCCTTCCCACTCTCCCCCTCCCTCCCTTCCTTATCTATGTTTTAGCTCTTGCACTATCTGAAATGTCATCAGGCCGAGTATGATAGTTAATTTCACATCCTTACTGTTCATAGCCTGTAAGAATGTCATTCGGCCTAATTACAAATCGGCCGGTATGGAAACAACGGTGGGGGTAAACCCGCCGCCACCGTTGTTTCCATGCCGGGCGATCACAACTCCTGCAGGCGGGAGGTGATGTTCCCGCCAGGTCTGACCTGGCGGGTTTAACACCGCCCGCCTGCAGGCGGACGAGGAAACACCGGCAGCATTACGAGATGCTGCCGGTGTTTCCATGATCCCCATTCCCATTGAGTCCAACAGGACTCAATGGGAATGGGGATTAACACGATTCCGCCTCCGTGATTCCCGGGAAACCGGGGTTGTAATGCCCGGGTAATTCCGTGAATCACGGAGGCGGAATGGTAATACGAGTCCGGCGGTAACCAGGAGGTTTTACCGCTGCGGTTACCGCCGGACTCGTAATGAGGCCCATTGTATTTTCCCTTGTTCCCTCCCTTGCCTTGAAGCGCTTTGAAACACATTGTGTATAGTGGCTATATAAATAAACTATCATATCATATCATATCATATAAAACAAAGCCAATCTGTTCCAGGTAACTGAACATCTCAAAGAAAAAAGACCCAGTTCTCGACGGATGATGGCGATCGGTGTAGATTTTGGAACCCGGAGAACTTGCTTCCAAAAGAGCCCCTCAAGGCGAATCCAGAAAGGGTCAGAAATGGACAGTATAGCGTCAGCACAATAAGTTACTGTAGGAATAACCTTGGCTTTGTAAAATTGGATGACAGGAAGAATGGAAAAGCGCCCCCATTTCCTATTGTTTGCGCATGCCTGACAGGTTAGTGTTTTCATTTTCCCCACCAGATGGGATAGCATCGGCGTTTCCAATTTTAGATTGCTCAACCAGACCCCCAGATATTTGAAGGAAGCCACGTGTTCGATCTTCTCACCACCAATCTGCCCAGAAGATCGGTTTTTGGCTTTGATGGATGTGCCAAAGCTCATGGTTTTAGTCTTGCCTTTGTTGATCTTGTGCGCGTTCCAAGTGATGTAGTTGTGGAGGGCATTGAGTTGCCTCTGTAGGCCCACCCGAGTCTGATCGATGAGCACTACGTCATCGGCATATAGCAATCGCGAGAGATGGACACCACTCACCTTTGGGGGCAATGATCTTATGGTGTGAAAAGCGTCAGGCATATCCTCCAGATAAAAATTGAAGAGGCCGGCGCCATCGGGCACCCCTGTTTCACCCCTCTCGAAGTCTTCATTTCTTTAGACAGGAGCCCTGCTTGATTTAATCTGACTCTCAGGGTGGTGTCAGAGTGCATGGCCTGAATAGGTTCCAAGATGGCTAACGGCAGTTCTTCTTCTCCATTTTAGACCAGAGCAGACCTCTGTCTACCTGGTTGAATGCCTGAACAAGGTCCACAAATACCATGTAGATTTTTGTTTTTCGTCACCGGGCAGTTTCTTTAAGTAGCTGCAGCAGGAAGATGTTGACAGCTGTGCCCAAGCCTTTCACAAATCCACACTGGAAACAATCGTAGCTGTCGGTGGACCTGCACCAGTCGTGAAAATGGTCCAGGAGAATCGTACCAATCAGTTTGCCAATGACATCGAGGAGAGCGATAGGGCAGTAGTTCTTTGGATCCTTCCGATCCCCTTTTTTGTGGATCAGAACCACTATCGCCTTCCTCCATGAACTGGGTACTTGATGACTCGTGGCGATCTAGCCAAATATGGACACTATAAAGGCAGCCCAGTCTTCCGGGTGCTCCCAAAGCATGACGTTCGGTAGGCCGTCAGGGCCCGGGGCACGAGAGGTGTTTAATTTCTTAATACGATCTATAATTTCGTTGATGTTAAGGTTTGTCACCCATGGACCCAAGTTCTTAGGGAGTGGCTCCGCAGCCCCTCTGGCCGTGATCGAAGTGTAGAGCCTGACATAATGGCTTGTCCATGATTCCTCATCTAAAGGATTGGATTGGACCGCTTTTGAGGAGGTTTCGTCCAATTTAATGAGCGACCAAAAAGCTCAGGGATCTCTTCCCGCCAGAGTTCTCAACATTACCTCAGCATTATTCTGGTACCTTAGATGTTTAGATGAACAGAGCCAGTTTTTATGGTTGAGCTGTGCCGCCGACCTTGCATCACTAAGGGCCTTGATTGATTTAGTTTTCTTTGTGATCCGCAGCAATTTACGAACCAGTCTTCTTTCGACACCAAGACTGGGTCGAACGTGTGGTGACCTAACTTTGTGGCAAACCCTTTAGGTGTAGGGTTAAAGCTGAATTCTTCCAACAGCAGGGAATATTCAACCGTGGATGTAGTTTTAGCACACGTGGAGGAAAACACTCTAACTTTTGCGGACGACATCCTTAAGCGAAGTCCCTTGTTGCAAGAGTCGACCACGATGGGTGTTTAGTCTCGAACTGAAGGGCCAGGAGATCGCCATTCTAGAAGAAGGTTGTGATCGCTCTGAGGGGTGCTAATTACCTGAAAACTATGCACCAGAGAGAGGAAGTTGGTGGACACATAGATGTAGTCTAAGCTAGAAGTAGAGCCCCTACCTTTCCATGTCGGCTGAGCGGGGACACCCCCCCCCCTAGTGTTGCCATTAAGGAGGTGCATGGCTCTTGAACTCATGAGTATGTTCCACTTATAGCGTCTGGCATATTTTGGGTTGTCATGATTCCAAAGATGGACTTGTTTCATTTGGACAAGATCGGGGATGTTGAGATCACCGCAAATGATGAGATATGTAGACTCCTGGTTTGTATAAAAATCATCCAATCTGGAAGAAATTAAGGCAATGAATGAGTCATCCAAGATCAGCGCAGGATTCCAATAGACGTTTATGATAGAGATATTAGAACAAGTGCCACATCCTGACAATGGTGGGTCAGGTTCCCATGCGATCACATTTTCTTGTATAAGGAAATTTGATGATACTGATTTCAAGAGTTTCAAAGTACTGCCCAATTTCACTGCTGTAAGTAAACCTGCCGATGGACGCCCAAAGTCACCCTTTACAGCTGGGACAATAGACAACTTGAAGCCATCCAATGTTGGCGACTTCCTCAACCACGTCTCCTGGAGGTTGATTAAGTCAAACTCAGCCAAGTTTAAATTGCTGGGACGTGAAAGATAGGAAAACCCCCTAGTGTTCCAGGATATAAGTTTCAGCCCTGCGGTATTGGCTGAAGAGGAAACCGCCAGAAGATCTCTTCTTTGATGTCTAATTGTAAAGCTGGGTTGCTAAGAAGAGGGTTGAGACACCAAAGTGTTGGCCAACCAAGACCAATCAGAAGTGGGCAGATTAGGTATTTGAATAGGTTTTTGAGGGTGCATACTACCCACTTGATGAGAAGGGGAGTCTCGCTTGAATGTCACATTCAGCTTCAATTCAGGACCTAACGGGACCCTGATGATATTCAAAGGATCCTGGAATAGAGGGAAAGGTTTAGGGTCTGGTGTTCCATTACCCTTCTAAGAATTGCCCCTTGCAACGATAGCACTTTGTTGTCGTGGAATCAGAGTTTGATCAATGCTAGTACAACATGACAGGTCGAATCCCAGTAACAACACGCTTTCTGTTGAGTCCAGCAACATGTTTTTAACCACTGAGGATGAAAGATGGAGAAACACTGAGTCCAGGCATTTCTTGTCGTAAAATTCGATGAGTTGAAAATCGGAGGAGCGTAGCAAATGCAAGTTTGGTATTGAATGGAATAATTCCAAAACCACTCGACGGTTTAAGACAAGACTCTTATTTTGGTCTAAAACCCTATCCAATTTCAATGATCGATTTTGGGAGTTGACCTGTTTCGCACTTACTCTGGTGTCGGCTGACCGGATGTCCCTAAGGTCGTTACTTTTATCGTCTTGCATCCTACGTTGGAATTCTTCTAAGTGGTTTAAGCTTTTGGGCGGAGGGGCTGGAAAGTTGGTGACAGCCTGGGTTCTTGCAGCAACTGGAGCCTGTGATCTTAATTGTTTCCATTTATCGTTCATGGATTCAAACCGGGGAGAGTCCGGCAGCTCTGGATTATCTGTTACAGGTGCCAAACTAGCTCAGTCATTGGTATTTACAAGATCAAGAGGCTCTTTGTTCTGAGCGTCAGCCAGGGCGTCCTCAGTCGAATAAGTAGAAAAGTTCAACAATGTCTGTGAAATGGGGCTTGGGCGAGACCCACCACAGTGGGGGCTAGGAGTACGCCCCTGAGAGGCACCCCTCATATCCGCATCCCTACCGACTGAGGTCCTCGCAGGGTTGCGACAACCTTTCTCGGGCTGGTTTCGGGTATTGCTTCCCATCCATCCACAGACGGTTGTGGTGTGACCTTGGTTTGCACTGGTACAATTTTGCAGCCAGTAGTATGTACAGTCTTCTTATGTTTCCCCTGGTTTTGGTTGGAAAAGATCAGAAAAGGCTGGTTGTCTCCCACCCCTTCCTCCTATATTGAGGTAATTTGTGGGTCCATTTCGCAAGCAATACATGGACCATTCTCTGTCTTTTGGGCAATCGAAGCACTTACAGAGAAGTTATGTGTAGTACCAAGGGGAGCTGTGAAGTCCTTTGTCAAATCTACAGAGAGAGACAAGTTCCTTGTCTGAGTGGACTGAGAAACAGAAGGACCCACTTCGTTGGCAGTTTGTGATGCTGCATGAGCAGAAGCCACAGAGCCGCTCAACGTCAAACCATGCATCTCCTTGCCAGTTATAAAACCCTCAAGGAATATTAGCTTAGAATGGGTCATGGCTAAAAGGGTGGTGTGGTCTTTGAGGGTATCGTTCAATTGTTCATATAGTTTAGTGAACGGGATAAGGGCGATGGTGAGTGTTGACATAAGTGAAAGAAGGTTGAGTTTGTCCTTCCGGGTCGGCAGGTTTATCGAAGAGGACGGCTCAACGGGCCGAGCTGCAGATGGAGTCTCAAGATTGAGTTGACTTGGTAAGGGTGAAGACAGATCAGGACCAGCATCCGTCGTCGGCATCAGTGGGGCCTCCACTTCCCGCGACCCAAACCGATCCGAGTGAGCTCGCAATCTTGCCACTGCTGGCCCGGGTGCCTGTGCTTCAGCAACACCTGCACCCTCCAGTAGAGACCTTGTGGGAGCATGTGCCAAAGCTGGGGAGTCAGGCTCAGTGGGCATGACCTTGGGTGATGGGGGAACCGTATCCAGTATGAGGGCCACCTCAAGCTGGGTTCCATGCTGCGGGCTAAGCAGGAGCTGATGGTCATTTCCCAACGTGGAGAACTTCTTTGAGCCCTGGTACCGGGAATTTCCAAACAAGGAGGCTGAAAAGGGCATAGGTATAGGCTTCAGGCCCCGAGGAACTGCTTTGAAGTTAAAGGGGACGATCAAGGAAGGTGGGGCTGTGGTACCCCCAAACGCAAACTTCGAGTGATTCGGAAGACCAACACCAGGTTTCAGTACCTTCTAGTAGGTTGGCGTCCGAGACATCCCCGGGCAGAGTCCCGAACGTAGAATCACCTGATATTTATTTTCTTGGAAAACATAGAAAGGACTGTCAGGGTCGCCTCACAACCCCGCCTATGAAGTTTAAGTTATATGCAAGGCTTGTGAGGCAAGTTGGCAGCTTTAGAAGGAGGAGTCACACCCGTCATCCCTGAACCTCTTGTTCCTTGATGGGGCTTTGGGCGTGAGGTCTTGTTGTTGAGGCGTAGAGCATCTAGTTTCCCAGAGAGCGGATCGTTCACCACCGCTCCTTCTGACGTGGTTGAGTTTGCCTCAGACACCACAGAGTCTCCGGCTGGCAAACCATCCATTGAGGGAGAGTGGAAAGATAGATTATGGTCTGCCTCCACCGGGCACAGCACTGCGGCAGTAAACCTCCTGGTGTTATCAAGGTTTGGCATTAAAGGCTGTGGAGATGAAGAGTGAACACAGCCAGCAACAAAAGGCATACGGATCTGAGCATTTGTCGTAATGGGTTTTTCTGATGCAGGCAGCACGATCGGACTCACCCCTTTGACGGGGGTGGGAGCTTCAGGTTCTAGCAGACCCAATACGACTGCAGAAGTTTTGTTTTCCAGGGAAACCAGCCCTCCCAGGGAAACCCTTGTTGTACGAGGGAGCATAGAAACAGATGACACGTGCGCCAGCAAACTGTCGGCGGGGTTTAGACACGTTACTAATTCTATCGTAGGCTCTTGCTAAAAAGAGGAGTGACTCACAGCAGGGATAGAATTGATCAGGCTTACAGGAGACGCAGTGTCCCACAAAAAATTGCAGGACTTAGATGTTCTTGATAATTTCAAAGAGTCTGTGGTAGGGAAGCGGCAGAGAACAGTTCAGAATAGAAAAGTTAGTACCAGGTTGTAAAAGGTCAGGGTTTTTACTCACCGGCCATGTGTCAAGTACCCCACCCACAGGGGACAGAAGAGGTTAGTTGAAGAGGACTGCATTGAAGTGCTGGAGTTTTGAATACACACAAGCCGATGGGTCGAGCTGCGAAGGTGCGTGGCCACGTCCATCGGCCACCGGACACCAAACACTCTGCAACACACCGCCACGCTTCGCTATTGCTGGATGTTTTGAGGTAGCGAGCGTGAGCGGAGGCGGAATCTGGTGAAATAGGCAGCAGAAACCGACTCAGCGAGTCTGGTAGTGGCAGCTAGGGTCAGCAGCAGCAGTCTTGTGAAAACAGACTCAGCGAGTCTGAACAGCATAACAGTTGTCCAGGGCAAAATAGGTCCACTGATTCAAGCACACAGTGGAACAAAGTGACAGAGTATGCACCAGCACCAGACACTCTGCAACACTCTGCCACGCTTCGCTATTGCTGGATGTTTTGAGGTAGCGAGCGTGAGTGGAGGCGGAGTCGGTTGAAATAGGCAGCAGAAACAGACTCAGCAAGTCTGGTAGTGACAGCTAGGGTCAGCAGCAGCAGTCTTGTGAACACAGACTCAGCGAGTCTGAACGGGGTAACAGTTGTCCGTGGCAAAATAGGTCAGCTGATTCAAGCACACCGTGAAACAAAGTGACAGAGTATGCACCAGCACCAGACACTCTGCAACACTTCCTTAACATACTGCTGCCTACTTAACATAATGCTGCCTCTGCAGGAATATATTGCAGCTCTTTTTTAGTAGGAGTGGCCAGGAAAAAGTGAGCCATTTTTTATTTTTTTTTATAGACATTTATTATAGCATTTTGTTTTCTCCCAACTGTCCATCACCCCCTTTATATGGCCACCCCATATAACAGACATCCCTTCATCCACTCCAACAACCACGACCAGCGTCATACAAAATAACATAGTACTTTATATAATATACAGTTCTTAGAACAAATTACTTTTGTCTTAATGTAATCCCTACATAACAGAGAGGTCGGTCAGCCATCTTTGCTTATTCCTGGAGAGGAGGAAAAAGGGTTATCAAGAAAGAGAGAGAAAGGGAGAGAAAAAAGGAAAGAGAGAGAGAGAGAGAGAGAGGGAGAGAAAGAAAGGGAGAGAAAGAGACAGAGAGAGAAAGAGAGAGAGAGAAAAAGAGAAAGAGAGACGGAGAGAGAAGGAAAGAGGGAGGAAAGAGGGAAAGGGAGATGCAGGGATACCCTTTTCCCACCAGGGCCGACCGGGTTGTGGACCTTCAAAAAAATTGAAAAAACAAAATTGAAAAAAGATAAAAATTAAAAAACAATAAAAATACAAAAATTAAAAAAGTAAAAAATCAGGCATGTGCCACTGCATATCACCCTG
Organism: Ambystoma mexicanum; assembly: GCF_040938575.1. Classification (NCBI taxonomy): domain Eukaryota; kingdom Metazoa; phylum Chordata; class Amphibia; order Caudata; family Ambystomatidae; genus Ambystoma; species Ambystoma mexicanum. The sequence goes on along the minus strand of NC_090923.1, from coordinate 543,386,534 downwards.
GCATGGATCCTCAAAAATATCTCTTCTTTGGCTATGTCCTTACTGAACTTTGCTGTGTCTCAGGTGCTCTTCGGACATCTGAGAGATGCACCCAATATCTAACTCCTTCGTACGGACGGCGCGAGGAGTACAGAATACCACCTCATATGGACCTTTAAACCTGGGGCTGATCAGTTCCCGAGATAATAATGGTCCAGTTGTAGCTCTTTTTTAGCATCATTTTCTAGGTTATAAACAGTTATATATAAACACACCTTCCTGCCATACTCTCAACACTTCACTCAATATTCTTATATTCTTATATTTTATCTGGTCCAGTAATTCTCTTAAAAAAACTTATCTCCATAGTACTCTGTGTGTCATGCATTGAGTATTTTAGTCTCCATTGGCTTTGATGGACAGGGAACAGCTACTGAGTTACCTTGTGCTTTCTGCTAGAACTAGCCGGGCCCCACACAATTCCTGTAGTCTATTTTTAGCAAAGGCTGCATTCTTTTTGGCACAGAGGATTCAGCTGTTTACCGTGCTTTTACGATTTTAAAACTACATAAAGTAACATTTCTAAGTGTATACAGCTAATGGTTATTTGCACCTTATATCTAAATACTATTTTCATTTAGTGGCCACCCATGTCTGTATGTGATTATATTTGCATGAAAAAAGCTTTCTCAGTGCTATAGTGCTTATAAGTCTTGCCTAATTGTAAATCGCTTGAGGGGTGCAGGATGGCGCTAGCTCCTCCCCAACACCAGTCGCTACCTGATCCTGACCTCGGGGGGTGGTATTCTGAGAGAGGATCATGTGGGAGGAGACATCGGTCGGGGAGAGGTGGTGACATCAGGAGAGACGTGGTATCCTTCCCTTCCTAAAGAGGAAGTCCTAACAATTCCCAAATTTTTGATGGCTTGTTGTCACTATACAAGTCCCTCCTGTTGTAAACCCCAAAAACCCTTTTCAGCAAAAAACTCTAAGCAGAATAATACCATTCACACCTCATATATACATAACACAGACATAACATCTCCTGTCGCTGATGTTTTTGTGTTAGCAAAAAATAATTTAAAAAACCACCTTAGAAGTCCCACAAATCCTATGGACCCCAACTCCCATAAAGCCTTAAGTACTGACAGGAGGAAGAGGAGGAAGATGAAGTTGAGGTGGATCAAAGGAACCACTAAACTTAATATGCGGGCTAGTCGTAGTGATGGGGTCCAAGTGCGCGGGATATTTAAAAATGGTGTCCACATTTGAGGAAAGGAGAGAAGCAGAACGCACGAAGAAGGAAGCCTAACCGAGGGCGAAGGCAGCAGCACAGGAAGGGACCATGCTGTAGGTTGCAGGCGCTTTCAGACTGCTGCTAGCAAGTAGTACCTATCGGCATGGTGCAAGGCCACAGAAGACACAGCAGGCACTGTGGGAGAACCACTGGGGAGCCGGCAGCAACATCAAAGCTTCCGGGGAGCGCAGTCATGTCCAGAAGCAGCAGGCTTACCGTTGGTTGAACGTGGACCTGGGGAGCTGAGAGAAGGTCTGCAGAGCGAGAAATGGCATCCCATAGAGAAAGCTTCACTGCAGTAACATGCCATGGGTCAGGAATGCTACCAGGCACTGGTGAGTCTGCCCAGAGATGTTGGGGATCCTGAGCCGTACCAACAGGCATGTGAGCCATTAAGAACATATTTTGAATACCGACTAAGTAGTATACAATGACATAATTTGCCCAAATACTCATGTATGATATGTCAATATGAGGAAGGTTGGAGCAAGGATCTGCAAACCCCAGAAAGGGATTGCTGTCAGGGCAGTACACCAGGCAAAACGTTTGAAACACAAAGAGGAATAAGACATTGTGGGAGGATACCTGGCAGGAGAGTATACCAGGGGATCTGATAAGCCTATTAAGGAATTCCTGACAGGCGAGTATACCAGGAAGTCCACTGAAGTCATAGAAATAAATGTACTTACTTACTTTTGCAGAACACATGGCAAAACAAGTGAATCAAAGACTAAGAAAACAGGCAAGTGAGAACAGCCAAGTGGAAGCTGTGAAATGGAACATATACCCTTTTCATGTTAAAATCAAAATACCTGGCAGAAGGATATTAGCAGAGACCTGCGGAGTTCAGAAGAGGATTTCTAGTGGAAAAATACACCAGATAGTCCACTGTAATATCAAAGAGGTCTATGAGAGAATCCTAGATGGAACATCTCATTGTGGACAAGACCCCTTTGGTTTGTGAACTCAGTGCCAAGAAACCTAGAAAGGGCTGAAAGGTGTGGGCCATATTGTTTGTGCAGAAACTTCCTGAGTCAGGTATAAGTAACCAAATAAGTGGTTGTTTGAAAGAGGCACTTTTGCCATCCTTAAGAAGTTCTTATTTTTTTTATTTTTTTATTTAATTGGTTTGCATAAACCTTTAAGATATTTCATTCATTAAAACAACAAAACTTAAATGGCATGTCATATGCCATATAAGCATTTTCCTAAGTGTATTCAACAATTCTTTAGCTCAAATGTTCGCTGGTCCAGTCATTTCACTTATTTTATTTCAATTGTCTTTATCCGACATTTGTAGTGGAGAGACCTACCTTAATTATCTCTAACATGAATGTTAGCGCAAATGTCAGCTTACTATCAGATTCATTAAAGCAGTTTTGCCACCATTCTTCTGCGTTCAAGGAGCATTTATTCACTACTAGTCGACCAAATATATTTATTCTTTCAGCTCTAAATTCCCCACAAAACAGTACCAAGTGCTTCAGGGGCTCATCGTAGTTGTTACAAAATCTGCATTTTGGATTCATATTCTCATATTTCAACCTGTGCTTGGTTTTAGTTATGTCAGTGTGTCCTTCATGTGCTATATTGTCCTATACAGCCTCCCCCCGTCCACACTCACCTCTTCTCTGATATGCCACAAATTCTTCACAGATTAATTAAATTTTGCCTTGGTCTTCCATCAAATCCGAAATCAACTTAATTGGGCCATGTAATGTCTTATCAAGCTCACACTCTCCCTCCCATTTCTCTTTTGAGTTAAAACTGTCCTTTGTGAGAATAGCATGCTGAGTCTAACACCCTTAGATAAAGACTCAGTCAATCTTGATAGACAGTCAGCCACTTTATTGTTTCTCGATGGTATCACTTCAACTCTAAAGTAATATGGCTGCAAATGCGAGACCTATGGCACTATACTTCTAGATACCTTATCCAAACCCTTTTCTTCTAACATAACCTTCAAAGGCTTGTGGTCTGTTCTTAAGGTGAACTCAGAACCCCACACATACGATCTGAACATCTCTGCAGACCACAAACAGGCTACCATCTCCTTTTCCATAACCCAGTATCTAACTCTGGTCCCTGCAATCGCCTAGAAGAGAAAGCTATCACTCCCTAAACATTACCAGATTTCTGGGACAACATTGTTCCTTTTCCCTTTGTCACTGGCATCAGATGTGACAATACTTTGCATACTGGTGGCAAATTGCGCTAGATAATCAGCATTACGGATCAAATCCTTTATCCTTACAAATTCATCCTCACATTCCATGTCCACTCAAACTTACCCATTTCTCTGTTAAGTCATGCATCTTCCCTACCTTATATAAGAAGATACTCACAAACTTTTGGTAAAACTCAACTGGGCCTAGAAATTAACGTCCTTCTTCCTTACTTAATGGCCTGGAAGCTTTTCTAATGGCACTCACTATCTTCTTGGGTCTCACCCCTTTTTCCACTCAATTCGTGCCCTGGGTACTCTATGGATTCACACTGAAACTTGCACTTATCCAGGTGTACTATTAACCCCTTTTCACATAGTACACTCAGTACATTTCTTAATGTTGATTCATATTCCACCACAACCAAAATATCATATTGGAAGAAAAAAGCTTTATCAACATCACCAAACTGCTTTTCCATTATCATTTGAAAAACAGCAGTCACTGATACTAGGCCAAACTCCATTCTGTTGAACTTAAACAACCCTTCTTAAGTGATGAATGTTGCAATATCTTTGGATGAGTCATCAAATTTGATCTGATGACATCCTGAGTCAGTTGAAAAAATCTTGGCCTTACCCATAGCTCCCAACCTTTTTTGTCACCAAGGCGGGTGAAAACACCTGATTTTCTTTTTGGCGGGTGAGAAGCCCATATAAGTGAATGGGCATATGAGGGACTTGGCGGGTGATTCATCTGCTTTCAAGGCGGGTGACACCCGCCAAAAGCGGGTGAGTTGAGAGCTATGCCTTACCGAACAGACCTACCATCTCAGTGATATTGGGCAAGGGGTGCCTTGCAGCTACAGCACACCTGTTCACTGCCCTTAGGTCCACACAGAAGCATAGATCAGTGTTTGCCTTCCTTGCTAGAACTAACAGGCTCACCCCCTCTGCACTTTCTACCCTCTCTGATACCCTTCCCACACAACAGTTTAATTTCTCTTTTCACATCATCTCAGATTAATCAAGACATGTCCCGTAGTGGCCACAAAAGTGACGGCACGCTTCATACGCTTGATCACATGAACAGAGGCTTTTGACATCCCAGCTTATTTTCAGTCATTGTCACGCTCACCTGATTCCCACGGAGGCGCAGGTCTGGCTTCGAGTGCTGATGCTTCTTCTATGGTGAAGCGCAGGGCTCTGAAGATGGACTCTCTGGCTCGCAGGAATATTCCCCTGTGCGTGAAAAGGGAGTATTACCCACTGACGGAATAATGCTCAAGCCTCCCACTCCCTTCCAACCCTCCACGATACCCTTCCTCGCGTGAAGTCTCACCTTAGGGTCTGGAAGGATGAGTTCTCCATCCTGCTTCTGATGCAGGGGCGCGTTGAAACCCAGTTACTTCACTGGATTGAGGTTTGATGGGAGTTCAAATAAGCTTGACTATTCAGGTAAGGCGCTGTAAGAGTTCTGTAGCAAGATTAAAAGTTCAAGCTTAATAATAATGTTCATTGTCTTATTGCAGCAAGCGCTAACGCTTATGTCTTTTTCCCTTTAGGGGCCGGGGTTCGGAATGCCAGAGATATGGCGCCGACCCAAAATGAAACGTGCAGTTCCAGTAAATGACAGGTAAGTTCTGGATGAGCGTTCGGGTAATGTCTTTGCATTCGCTCATTCAATGTCTTTGTCTTTTTTCCCCATAGGGGCCGGGGTCCGGAATGCCAGGAAGCGGCAGGACCCGAAATGAAATGGGAATGACCCAACAGGTAAGTCTTAGAAGGAAACTGAGCTTTTCCTATTCCCTTCCTTCTCTCACCTTGTGTTCTTGTCTTTTTCTCTCTAGGCTCTGGGAAGTGGCTGCGGATCCGGATGATTGCTGCTGAAGATGGAGGTGCCCAGGAAAGGTGAGTGAAATGCAGCGCTGCAGCGATCGAAGCGAAATGCTTTTAAAATGATGTCTTCCCTTTCAGGATTGTCGGAGTGATGTCTCCGTGATGCAGCTTTAGCAGGTAAGGTCTTCTTTCTCTCCAATTCTCTCTTAGCAGGTGACCCAGGATGCTGACAGGCGTGGCTGAAGTCCAGATGCAGGAGCTGACACGGTGAGCGTCCAGCTGCGAGGAGCAGAACAACGCGATGCGTGAGTTGCTGATCGGGCGTGGTTTAAATAGCTTTGGAAGAAGTTCCAGGTATGTATCCTTCCACCGATCAGGTATGTATCCTTCCCCGACCAGACCCAGGGGAAAGTAGTCCCACAGGTAAAGTAGTTCCATTCAGGCCTCAAGAGGGCCTGGATGTAGCAGCATGGTCTGCATCAGGTAAGTGCACATTAAAACACTTGAACACTTGTCTAGCTTTATGAGCCTGGCGTCTAAGGCGCCAGGACAGGGGTCCAACATGGGCCTGGCGCCTAAGGCGCCAGGACTGTGTCCAAAGGGCCCCAGCTTGGGCCCTCTGGCACTTCCCTGGGGGGAAAGATGCCTGCCTCTGGGGATGCTGGGTCGGACCTGGCTCCTTAGAGGTAGGCATCATGACAGTACCCCCCCTCAAGGCCCCTCCCAAGGTTGTTCCCTCCGGGGGTCTTGGCTTGTTCGGAAATCTCCGATGGAACCTTTGTATTAATCGAGGTGCGTGAACATGGTTACTAGGCTCCCACGATCTCTCCTGAGGTCCATATCCCTTCCAGTCAACAAGATAGAAGAGTTTGGACTTTAACACCTTGGAGTCTAAAATGTCTTTAACTTCGAATTCTAATTCCCCATCAATTTGAACTGGGTCTGGAGGCTTGGACAGTCGGGTCCCTGGTTGTACTGGCTTCAAAAGTGATGCATGAAAAACTGGATGAATACGCATGTTAGACGGTAAATCCAGTTTAAAGGCCACGGGATTGATTATAGCCTTGATGGGATAAGGTCCTATGAATCTGGGATTGAAGGTTCGCGGGCCCTTGAGGGGTAAATGTTTCGTTGCTAGCCATACCTGGTCTCCTACTTGGTAAGGAGGAGTTTTACTTCGGTGCAAATCAGCGTTTTCTTTATACTTTTTCTTGGCTTGCTGTAGATGAGTTGCAGCTTCTTTGAAGGCTCGGGTTATTGTGGAATGCAGATGATTTACTGCGGGCATTTCCAGGGTCAGAGGTGGATCTAGATCAGAGGTCCGAGGATGGTGACCATACAAAGTATAAAAAGGAGTTTGTCCGGTTCCAGAATGCACTGAATTGTTGTATGCATATTCTGCGATCCAAAGGATGTCTTTCCAATTTAACTCGGATTGGTGTAACATACACGAAGATATTGCTCGAGAGTCTGACTGGTTCTCTCGGTTTGTCCGTCGTTCTGGGGGTGGTGGCTGGTGGATAACCGCACATCTATTTGTGCTAGTTGGCAACACTTCTTCCAAAAATGGGAGATAAATTGACTTCCACGATCCGAGACTAATATGGAAGGGAAACCATGTATGCAAACTATATTCTCCAGAAATTCCTTGGCCAAGGTGGAAGCTGAAGGCAAACCTTTTAAAGGGATAAAGTGGGCCATTTTGGAGAATAGATCCACAATTACAAGGATAGTGTTGTAACCAGCACAAGGAGGCAGGTCTGTTATAAGGTCCATTGACAAGGTGTGCCATGGTGCCGGTGGAATATCCAAGGGTTGAAGTAGGCCGGCTGGCCTTTTCTTTTGACCCTTGTTTTGGGTGCAAATTCCGCAAGACAATACAAAAGACTTTGGGCCTCATTACGACCCAGGCGGTAAGGGGTTTACGGCAGCGTTAACAGCGCCGACCCTTACCGCCTGAGTACGAGGTCCCTTAGCGCCATGGCGCTTTTAACACCTGCTTTTAGCAGGTGTTAATATCCATGGCGCTAAGGGACCATGGAGTTAATTACGCCACCGTAATTTACGGTGGCGTAATTAACGCCTTCCCCACTCCCATTATGCCCTATGGGGCAAAAATGGGAATGGGGAAGGGTAAATGGGGATTGGGGACTTACCGCCCCGCCAAGGTCGAATGGGGCGGTAAGTCCGCCAACCACCATGGCGTAAACGTAGTTTACGCCATGGTGGTAAAGTCACGGCCCAGGCGGTAACTTACCGCCTGGGTCGTAATGAGGCCCTTTATGTCTTTTCTCCAAGAAGGCCACCAGAAGTGGCGTTTGATTTTCTCCTCCGTTTTAGTGATACCAGGGTGTCCTTCCATTAATGATTCATGATGATGGGCAATAACAAGTTCTTGCAATTCTTTACTAGGCAGAAACAACCGCTCTTGGAAGTAGGGTAAGTCATCCTTAACGGTGTAATGAGGACCCTTTTGACTCCATTCCAGTAAGGCTGAAGAGTCTAGAAGTTGTTTTACTTGCATTTGGATGTCAAAATAGTTTGCAATGAAGTTAGGCCTAAGATTCTTTGTTCAGGTATGATTGGCACAGGTTCTAAACTCAAATTGGGTTCTTCCATGCCAATCCGGGATAAGGCGTCCGCTTTACCATTCTTGCAGCCAGGGCGATAGGCAATTACAAAATCAAATTCTGCAAAGAATAGAGCCCATCAGAGTTGTCGTGAAGATGAGCTTTGGCCGTCTTTAAATACTGTACATTTCTGTGGTCCGTAATTACGGTGATGGTGTGTCTTGCCCCGAGAAGGTAGTGACGCCAAGCCTTGAAAGCAGATTTAATAGCCAGTAACTCTTTGTCGGTAATTGCGTAGTTGATTTCAGGAGGAGAAAATTTCCTGGACCAAAAGGCCACAGGGTGTAGTTGGTTAGTTTCTGGGTCTCTTTGGGACAGGACAGCTCCCATGGCCGAACTGGATGCGTCGGTTTCCACAATGTAAGGGAGATCTGGGTGCGGGTGCTTCAATATAGGTGCAGAGGTGAATTTGGTTTTCAGGTCCTGAAAGGCTTGTTCGGCCTCAAGAGTCCATTCAAAGCGTTTGTTTTTCTTTAGGAGAGCTGTGATGGGTTGGACTGTTCGGGAAAATTCCAGGATGAATCTTCGATAGAAATTGGCAAAGCCGAGCATGCTCTGAACTCCCTTCACCGAGCTAGGAGATGGCCATTTGAGGATGGCGTCCACCTTTAGCGAGTCCATTCGGACTCCTTGAGGTGTCAGGATGAATCCGAGAAACTCCACTTCTGTGGTATGAAAAACGCATTTTTCGAGCTTTGCAAATAGTCTGTGCTGGCGCAATTTCTCAAGAACTGCCCTAACATGTTTTCTGTGATCGGATTCTGAAGAAGAGTACACCAGGATGTCGTCAATATAAACAACGACACAGACGTCGATAAGTTCCCGAAGAACATCATTCATAAAGTACTGAAAGGCGGCAGGTGCATTGCACAAACCGAAGGGCATCACCTGATATTCGAAGAGCCCAAATTTGGTGCGGAATGCAGTCTTCCATTCGTCGCCTTCTTTTATCGGCACGAAGAACAGAGCTGAGGAGACAGGAGACTTGGACGGGCGAATAAAACCATTGGCTAGGTACTGATCTAAATACTGACGCAAATGTAGGTTCTCAGGTTCCGTAAGAGCATAAATCCTTCTACAAGGTAGTTGAGCATTGGGTACCAGATCGATTTGGCAATCATAAGACCGATGGGGAGGTAACGTGTTAGCCTGTTCTTTCTGAAAAACGTCTTGGAATTCTTGGTATTCTGACGGTAGCTGTACAGGGGTGGAAGTTGCTGAGGCTAGACCCATAACTGAATTTCTTGGGTAACAAGTTGGTTCACAATCAGGAAAACTTATCTTCTTTGCTCGCCAGTCAATTCTGGGATTATGTGTTTCTAACCAAGGAATTCCAAGAATTACTTGAAATTGTGGGGCCTTGATCACATCAAACATGATTGCTTCCTGATGTCCATCCTGACCCACCAGTGTCATTTCAACAGTGGAATGCGTTACAGGCCCTGAGGCTATTTTGGTTCCATCTACTGTAGTAATGACATCTTGGGTTACTTTCGGGCGGAGAGGGAGCTTAATCCTGGAAGCCAATTCACGGTCTATGTAATTTCCAATAGCTCCACTGTCGATGTATGCTTTTATAGCATGCAACAGCTGAGGCTGTTTTGGGTCCACAAGCACCATTGGCATGACAAAATGCGAGGTCAAAGAGTTTGTTTCCAAGCTCGGCAAGCGGACCCCTACGCTTGTCGGGCTAGGTCGTTTCCCGAATCAGGTGTCAAAAAATCGTTATCAGTGGCTCCAACCACCTTCTTAGGTGGTTTAACCGGACAATTTCGAAGAAAGTGACCGGAAGTCCCGCAATACAGACAAAGTTGCATTTGCCGCCTTCTCTCTCGTTCCTTCTGCGTTAATGGTCCTTTAACACCGCCGATTTGCATAGGTTCGGATACGTCGGTACTCTTGGAGTTAGCGTGGGTTTTGATCGATACTCGGGTTTCGTGCTTGAACCGATCTGCTTTTCTATTTTGAAGTCTGTGATCAAGTTGAACCACCAAGTCTATGTAGTCTGCGCAGACCTGGGGTGGATCTACTATCTGAGCTAGAACATCCTTAAGCTCTCCGCGCAGGCCTCGATGAAACAATGTGATCCTTTTGTTTTCTGGCCATCCAGTTTCCACAACCAGTCTATTAAAGGTGGCAACGTAGGACAGGAGATCCTGATTACCTTGTCGTAAGGATAGCAGTTCGTTATCAAGGGCCTGTCCTTGAGAGTGTCGAGCAAACAATCTTTCCATGCTGGCCTGGAAACCCTGAAAATTCTGGAGAATGGGATCATCCTGATTTACCAATGGAATAGATCAATCGGCAGCACTGCCACTGAGGTAAGATAGTATAAAGGCTACCATGGTCTGGTCGTTAGGCAAGGCCCCGGGTCTGCATAGAAAGTGTAAACGACATTGGTTCATAAAGACGGCATATTTCTTGGGATCCCCCGCAAAACGTTCAGGCGGGGCCAAAGGCATGTGTCCAGGTAGATTGATTTGTACCGGGTTATTCAAACCCATTGATGTGGAAGTACCTCCGGAATTAGGTAAAGGAGTGTGCCCTTCCTGGCCTGCAATAACCTTTTGGCCAAGTCATCTGTTCTTTCCTTGGATAGGATCAGTTCTCTTTTGAGAGCGTTAGTTTCCTGGCGGGCTGAGTGCACTTCTGCCCGTAATTCCCCCAAAAGCTGTGCCAGCTGATCTGTCTCAGAAGTCTCCATAGCGCCCGGGTGGGAAATTGTGGGTAGGCTTCGCGTTCTGTCACGCTCACCTGATTCCCACGGAGGCGCAGGTCTGGCTTCGAGTGCTGATGCTTCTTCTATGGTGAAGCGCAGGGCTCTGAAGATGGACTCTCTGGCTCGCAGGAATATTCCCCTGTGCGTGAAAAGGGAGTATTACCCACTGACGGAATAATGCTCAAGCCTCCCACTCCCTTCCAACCCTCCACGATACCCTTCCTCGCGTGAAGTCTCACCTTAGGGTCTGGAAGGATGAGTTCTCCATCCTGCTTCTGATGCAGGGGCGCGTTGAAACCCAGTTACTTCACTGGATTGAGGTTTGATGGGAGTTCAAATAAGCTTGACTATTCAGGTAAGGCGCTGTAAGAGTTCTGTAGCAAGTTCAAAAGTTCAAGCTTAATAATAATGTTCATTGTCTTATTGCAGCAAACGCTAACGCTTATGTCTTTTTCCCCTTATGGGCCGGGGTTCGGAATGCCAGAGATATGGCGCCGACCCGAAATGAAACGTGCAGTTCCAGTAAATGACAGATAAGTTCTGGATGAGCGTTCGGGTAATGTCTTTGCATTCGCTCATTCAATGTCTTTGTCTTTTTTCCCCATAGGGGCCGGGGTCCGGAATGCCAGGAAGCGGCAGGACCCGAAATGAAATGGGAATGACCCAACAGGTAAGTCTTAGAAGGAAACTGAGCTTTTCCTATTCCCTTCCTTCTCTCACCTTGTGTTCTTGTCTTTTTCTCTCTAGGCTCTGGGAAGTGGCTGCGGATCCGGATGATCGCTGCTGAAGATGGAGGTGCCCAGGAAAGGTGAGTGAAATGCAGCGCTGCAGCGATCGAAGCGAAATGCTTTTAAAATGATGTCTTCCCTTTCAGGATTGTCGGAGTGATGTCTCCGTGATGCAGCTTTAGCAGGTAAGGTCTTCTTTCTCTCCAATTCTCTCTTAGCAGGTGACCCAGGATGCTGACAGGCGTGGCTGAAGTCCAGATGCAGGAGCTGACAACGCGAAGCGTGAGTTGCTGATCGGGCGTGGTTTAAATAGCTTTGGTAGGAAGTTCCAGGTATCTATCCTTCCACCGATCAGGTATGTATCCTTCCCCGACCACACCCAGGGGAAAGTAGTCCCACAGGTAAAGTAGTTCCATTCAGGCCTCAAGAGGGCCTGGATGTAGCAGCATGGTCTGCATCAGGTAAGTGCACATTAAAACACTTGAACACTTGTCTAGCTTTATGAGCCTTGCGCCTAAGGCGCCAGGACAGGGGTCCAACATGAGCCTGGCGCCTATGGCGCCAGGACTGTGTCCAAAGGGCCCCAGCTTGGGCCCGCTGGCACTTCCCTGGGGGGAATGATGCCTGCCTCTGGGGTTGCTGGGTCGGACCTGGCTCCTTAGAGGTAGGCATCATGACAGTCATTTTAGGAAACAGTCTTATTATACTTTTGCACCCTGGAGATATCTGTGCAGTTAATATCTGCTCTTCAGCGTTAGGGTAGAGCTTGATTCCTAACATCCCCTGCTCTCTCCATCTCCGTGTGGATGCTCCCTTGTGGTTCACATACATTTTGATGACACACTTACGGCCCTTGAACTGAAAATTTGCAATGAAATACCCCAACAATGGAATCTTATCCTCATTTTACCCTACTGGGTTGATGTCAGGAGGAATGGCTGTACAGTGTTCTCATTCCTCCAAAAAGTTGATCCACGTCTTCAGGGATATCAGGATCCATTTTGCTCCTGAATCTGCTAACATGTTCAAACTTAAGCCATTCATCCCCACTGTAGTGTGTGGACTTCTATATCGATCTTCACTTCACAAACGATCCTCTTGGGAGCAGTCAACACTTTCAATCACACCCACTGTCTCATCACACTCTCCTTCACTGCTGTCCTCCTTATTTGCATTTACACTTATCGTGTTAATTGGCCACATCCTGCAACATTTACCAAAGTGGCCCTTTCTTATACATTTCACACAGGTTACCCTCAGCACTGGGCAATTGAGTGAGTTTGCTAGGTGTGAGGAACTGCCACACCTAAAGCACAATAAGGATTTAATCCTGCTGCCACCAAGCTCATGAATTCTCTCACCTTCATCGTTATTCCTTCTCACCCCACCATTGGCAGTACTGATCCTACTTGTGTCTTTCTTCTCTTTTACTACATGAATGTCAGGCTTCACCTCTCTGTCCTTGTGGGAGAGCTACCTCATCCACGGTTGCATGTGTTCAACTTGCTTAGCAATTCGTATAACTTCCCTCAAACTGGGGTCGCTAAATTCGCAGCAAAATCCTCAACACACTCACCATCCATCTGAGCTCTCATTCCAAAATGACACCTTTCCAATATTACACACATCTCTGGACTGTAATTGATATCAAGTTTCTTAAGTGCCACCTAAAGCTCACTCAATACTTCATTCTCTAACTGCTCCGTTGTTAAATCAGGCATGCTTCTGTCTTGTCCCCTCATGATCTAGGCAAGCCATCAGCAAAGACGTCTAAGAAATCCAGTTTACTTGCACGCATTTTATCTGGGGTGTACCCGGTCCTGGCAAAATAAAACTAGCAGGAGCAGGTATTCTACCCTTGGGACAATTCTGCACAGTACTGCAAGAATACTTCAGCTCTGTAAGTGACAGGAGGGAGAGTACTCTCAATATCAATAACTAGCAGATCTTCCTATTGGATGAACCATTCCACTCGAGTACTCGAGTAATCCCCAAAAGGTAATGCTGTGCCATGCCGTGTGCCTTCTTAATCTACTGAAGAAGGGGTACTGTCTCTTTTAATTCTCCCCGAGTGCTGACCATGTCCACACTGACAGCGTCCTTTCCTTAAAAGGTGCAGTGGACCAGGAGAGGAATAAGAGAGGAAGTAAAAGGATTTAATTATCAAACATCTTTCCATGATGTCTGCAAATGGAGGTGCTGTCTATAGCGACGCGCAGGCTTCTACAGTGCTACAGAGCTCACAATGGAGGCCAAGCTCTGTGGTGCATTGTTCACGGTGATGCCGGCACGAATAATGAATTCAGTAGTAATTGGAATACAGGTATAGAAGAGAGCAATTGTTCTTGGTTTGTGCTTGTCAACACTTGTTATGTAATGATCCTCACTGAGTAGTAGTGCTGTTTCAGATTAATGTATCCGCACAGTCTTCTCAGCAAACCCACATTGCTTTCATCACTCACCGCCCTCAGTCCAACTGTCTATCCTGGAACTTTCAGTATTCAAGCACTACCACCATAGTCTTCTGCCTTGGCTCGAGCACAAGGCAAAGTAAGGACACCACAGCGGCAAAGCTGTGGGGAATCCTGGGCCTAAAAGCACTGCAGCACCAGTCAGTAGCAGCAGGGAGGAACGAGAATGCATGGAGCCCAAGCATCACCTTCTCCTCCTCCGATGGTACATTGCAAACATGGGCATATAAATCTGCAACGGAGTTGGCCTTTCAGTGATTGCTTCTGACATAAAGTGAGGTTCTTATACTCGAAAAAGCCTCATAAGATAAAAGTTCCAGTTTGGGAGTGTGATGTACAGGTTAAGTTGCAGAGTAGTTGGATTTGAAAGTCGGGTACTCCTCGCCAGTTCGTTTTAGCTTGCAGGGTTTCAAGGCATTTACTGGTCACAGACCCACCAAGCCTCCGAACTTCGAACATTCTGTCCCACTCAGCACCGCTCTGCTAGGGAAATGTTATTTTATAGTGAAGTCTCCTCCTCTTCCTCGGTAGCAAAATGGAAGACAGACTCTCACAAGAAAACAAACCTACACAACACTGAACACTCTGTACCACTCCACTTAAAGAGTGGGTGCTTGAAAGAGACACTTTTGCCATCTTTGAGGAGTTATTGTTTGAAAGAGACACGTTTGCCATCCTATCTGAGACATCCTGGGGAAGGCAACCACCCTCTGGATCCAAGGATTATTTTTGTTGGATGTATCTCCTTGTTTTTGAACCTTCTTTACCAAACCTACATAAGAGACACTTTCCTTACACCCTTAGTTGTTCACTTTTAGTGTGAAGGTCAGATTAGTATGTTTTGAACTCAAGGACAGTGTATATAATTATGATGATGAGCTACAGACTGGTCTTTAGTTTTAGTTTCCTAGTTAGGAAAACCCTCTTCAGGAAAGGAAACAGAGAGACCTTTATCCAACCGTTTTATTTAAATAAAGATGTCTGATGTTGCAAACACTACCACTTTGTGTGCGCCTCTCATTTCTGCCCAATCACACCAGGGTCATTAAAGGTATATTGTCTAGATAAATTATTATTCTCATGTGACAAAATGGCCACCTGGTAAGGACGAGGTACACCCTGCTTTTTTGATTTGTATTAATAAAAAATGATTCAGGTATTTTTGTTTCTGAAAGGAGAAACCTAATGAAACCTTCCTTTCATAAATGCTCCATGCCAAAGTTATAGTGCAGCCGTGTGCCTTTGCTGAGATAGCCTCTTGGTGCCCTCAGCACAAGTCCCAAAGTGGAACAGAGCAGGTTCAAAGGTCACATGTGCATTCCTGACATCTGCTTGAATACTTCCTTAGGCAGATGGGGCATTTTAATCTTCTGCACCTCTGGCTTTAAAATGTAATAACTATATGCCATACTCAGTCTTTTGTCATGTAAAAACCATAAGTGTAAGCCATGCCTGGGTGTGGCATGTTGACTACTAAGAACACACAATTATACAGCCACAGCAATTTCATATCACACTAGTTTCAGCTCAGTGTGCAGGACCCATCTATGACAGAACCAATGTTTATTGATGTCTGGTCTGATTATCTCCAAAGCTGCTATGTGGAACAATGGCCAGGATGTTACATTTGGATCCTTCTGCATTAAGAGCAACATTTTCCTCTCAGGGCACAGAAACCATCACCGGGAGATTTCCTAAGTGTCGCTACTTCAAAGGGAGCACTGATATTACAAAGTCACACTCACACCAGTGTGCTGACTACTGGAGTAACTTTGAGGTCACCAGGCATGGTACAGGGGCTGAGTTAGGATATCTAGAAGGAGAGGTGGGCTGAAAGAGGGGTTCCGTCGTCTTTTTTTCTGTTAGGGTTCTCTACAACTTTCTGTACCCCCCCCAATATCCTGCAGGACAAAGCACCCCAGGCATGATGTCAGAAGGCAAGGGTCACTTGTTACAATAACAGGAAGTGGAACCTTTACAGCATGCTTGCTTTGGACCACTCCCTGTGAGTGACAAGTTACCTGGAGAGGTGCACCCCCATTATTTGATTCATCTTTAGACTCTTACAAGAATAAGAATGATTCCCATCACCTCTGTTGGGAATACAGTTGTCTGGTATTGAGGTGAAGAAAGAAGACATTCAAGGCATAGGAGAATTCTGTTCCCTAACCATCTCCAGGGAATGTTGAAGGTGAGCTCTAATAGATCAAGGCCTCTCTGATGGCTGCACTGGAACCGGAATCCTTTTCACTGGAGGTAAAGGACCCCTTGTAGGTGCCAGCTGAGCTTCCTGTATGCAGAACAGAAGGACTAGACTGACTGCGCTCAACGCACTTCGAGCCACAGAAGGACCCACAATGCTGCTTCTGGCACTCTACAAACCTTCAAACCACTATGAATTTGGAGTTTCAGCACAGCAGTAGGGCTTTACCGGGCACGACAACATCGGAACAACTAACATGAGTGCTGACTAAACTACTGGAAGCTATCGACTCGCTCATCTCGAACGCCAACTCGGCCCAATATAACCATCATCTTGCTGCTATTGCCTCTAACCATTGGAAGTCATTGGGCCTCATTACGAGTATGCCGGTAAAACCGTGTTCATTACCGGCATGCCGGAATGAGCGGGTCCGTGCACGTATGAACCCGCTAATAGCGGGTCATTACGAGTGCGCGAGCACGCGCGTTCCTCCATGCCGGTAGTGGCAACACCGCCATGCCGGTAAAGGGCCTCCAAGTCCCCTATACCGGCATCGCGGGGCCCGCCCATTGCGCTACCGCCTCACACTAACCCGTAAATACCGGCACGGTAATACCACCATGGTATTACCGTGTTTGCAAAAAACAGACCCGGAAATTACGTCATCGCGCAGGAACGGGAAATGGGCCGGCGGCCATCTTTAAAAACACAATCCATTGCCATCCTCCATTACTACCACTATACCCGTGTTGTTGAGTGCCAAAACAGAACCAGGATGTCAAAGGCCACCGGAAAAAGCAAACAAAGCAAACAAAGGAAGAGGAAGCAGCGCTTCTCAGATGCAGAATTGACAATGCTAGCGGACACCCTACAACAGCATGCTGACATTATCCGAAGCACGGACCTGAAGCATGCGGATCAAACGCATAAAAAACAGGTGTGGCAGGAGGTTGCGCAGAGGGTAACAGCAGTGGGGGTTACCCCAAGGAATGTCCGGGATTGCAGAAAGCGCTGGGACGACCTCCGCCTCCGTGTGCGGAAGATCCTTGCGGAGAACCGGAGGGCCGCAATGGCGACAGGCGGTGGCACACACTCCCCTGTTAAGCTCACCACATGGGAGGAGATTGCAAGTGGATTCATCGATCCAGAATCCATCGAGGGGATTGGAGAGCAGGAGTATGGGGCAGCTACTACAACAGAGGAAGGTGAGTGAACCATCACATCCACCTATAACAAAACATGATGTGACACAAGTGAGGTGGGAGTCAGAATAGGCAAGGCAATTCCCATACCCAAGGCAACATTGCCGCAAATACAGCAGCCGTGGAGGCGTCCACGTCTGCATTCAGGCAGTGCATGGGGTCACTGACCGAGGCCCTATTAGCCAACATCAGGCAAGTGCAGCAGCCACACCATGGGTCTGACAGAGGTTTGACAATTGACACCTCGACCACGTCAACACCTTCCACCTCTGTCCAATCAAGCCCCGTGCGCTTAACGCGCAGGAGTGCACGGTGCATGGCCATGGCACCCCCAGACCTGAAAGCCGCCAAAAAGTGACTTTTTGAAAAATGGAAGAAATGTGAGGAGTAGGATTGTTGAAGGCAACACTGTTTGTTGCACACATGGGGACATCTGGGATCTGTGGGGTGGGTGAGGGAGTTTGTTGGGCTGTTCACTGGGGTCTGTGGGGTGGGTGAGGGAGTTTGTTGGGGGATCGTGGGAGGGGGGAGTGGGCACAGTTTTGCACTTTCATATAATACACAAGTTTTCTGGAGAACAATCCATGGCTGGACATTGTCATTTTTGGTGTGCATCCATTTAATGTGTTACGGTGTTTAGTCTCAAAATTACAACATTCCCCTTGTGCATTTTCACATTGGCCCAGTGACTGACTGACAAAAGTCATTCATGGTCCCTGTGTCTTAAAAGTATTCGTCAATTAGTGCTTGGCGTACAGCATGGCCGTCCCGTGCATCACGTACTGGCAGGGGGGCTCCTTCGCCTCCGTCTCCATCCCCTTCATCCTCACCCGGGCCATGCATGTCAATGTCAGGTGGCAGTGGTACATTCCTTCGGACGCACATGTTGTGCAGCATGACACAGGCCATGGTGATCTTGCCACCTTCTCAGGCCTATATAGGAGTGCCCCACCAGACCTGCTTAGGCAGCGGAACCGGGCCTTCAACAGGCCAAAGGTCTGCTCAATCACGACGCGGGTACGAGTGTGCACACGATTGTACTCCTCTTCATGGCTGTTCTGCGGGTTCCGCACAGGGGTAAGTAGCCACGCCTCAAGGGATATCCTCCATCACCTGCAAGCAGATACAAATAGGTGTGTGTCACTCTGAACTGACACCTTCAGGGAGCACGGTCATGGCAGCAGCTATTAGGTGTGAGCATGCACATGTCCATGTACGTGTACCAAATAATCACCTATATGGGATGTATACTGGAAAGAGGTGTGGAACACTGGATGGGGTTGAATAGATGATGCAGGGTGTAATCATGCATGCTGAGGCAGATGTGCTGTGGCAGTGCAACAATGTTTAGCCTCCAATTCATGCTGTGTACTCTTTACTTTGCATGGTCACACTGGCCGCATTGGCAGTTGCCATCCTATTCAGTCATGCATTGCTTGCCATCACCATGGTGCCCCGGTTGTGCCTCTTACTTGTTGTCATCCATTTGCATTATTTGTGATATGTGGCCCAGTGATGTGTCATTTTCCGTTTGGCTGTGTCAGGTGAGGAGTGTTTAGCTCTGCATTCATTCTCCACTCACTGGCTATTGCCACCCAGGTGTACTTTTAACCCCCCCTTTCCCACCCTGGTAAACTACCCCCCCTTTCCCACCTTGGTAAACTAGCCCCCCCTTTTCCCACCCAGGTGTACTATCCCCCCCTTCTGCATCCGCACACATGAGTACCCCACAGCATGGCCATGGGCCTGTTGTGCAACTCACCGAGCAGCCAGGCACGTGGTCCAGCATGTCGCTCCATGTGACGGGGTAGCGTAGAGTTGCGCAGTACCATGGCATCATGTGTGGATCCAGGAAATCTGGCGCAGCAATGGGTGATGATTTTGCTGGAGTCACATACCATTTGCACATTGATGGAGTGGTATTGCTTGCGATTGCGGTACACCGCCTCTATGGCATGGGGGACTACCAATTCCACATGGGTGCAGTCGATGGCGCCAACACAATTGGGCATGCCGGCCAGTGCATGGAAGCCTACTTTGGTTTCGGCTATCTCCTGGCCAGTCCGTGGTAGGGATATGTGGGTGCTTGCGTGCTTCAGGAGGGCATCCAGCACTTGGTTCAGCATGCGTGAGAATAGTGGTTGTGAAATGCCATGCAGCTGGCCCACTGTGTGTTGGTAGGTGCCTGTGGCCAGGAAGTGTAGCACAGACACCACCTTCAGTAGTGGGGGGATGGCAGTGCGTATTTGTATGTGGCTGGCAATGTCGTTGTGTATCATGTCCACTATGGTGGTGATGGTGTCACGGTCCAACCGGTACAGGGTGTGGATCTGCTCAGGGGTTAGGTTGAATGGGCTGGGTCTGGTGCGAGGGATTGGTGGCTGCCTACGAGGCGCTGGTGGCTGCGCTGGTGGTAATTGCTGGGCCTGTCTCACCCTCCTTCTCCTCCTGCGTCTCCTCTGTGCTGCCTGTTCTTGCTGCTGTAGTTGTTGTTGTTGTTGTTGCTGTTGTTGCTGTAGTTGTAGCAGTATAGGCATGTCCTCCTGCGCCATGATTGCAAATGCTAGTGGTAGCATTTTGGTGTAGGAAGGGGTATGGTGTGTAGGTGTGCTCCTTTTGTACTGGGCCACTCTGCATTGCCTACACCTCTGGGGGGGGTTGTGGTGTGTGGGTGTGCTCAGTTCATACTGGCACAGCCTCCTTTGACTCCACCTGTGGGGATTGTGTGCACCTGTGGCAGCTGCCTTGTATCTTGGTTGCTGTTTGCGGGTGGTCCGCGATGCCTGTTTTTCTGGCATCATGCAGCCCGTTATTACTGTGTTCGCGATGCCGGTATTTGCATGTTTGCGTGGGTTGTGATTGCCCCCTATTACCGGCATGCCCGTATTTACTACCTGAGGAGGCGCGTGTATGCGCCTATGCCGCTATTAGCGGCACCGTAAATAACGGTGCCGTTAATACCGGGTTTGTGGGTCAGAATGCTACGGAATGTTAAATGATGCCGGTATTTACATACCGGCATCATTTTTCCCTTACCGGCATAACTCGTAATGAGGCCCATTGTCTCGCTTTCGAACCAACCCGACATAGATCGCCAATAGTACCATATTGACTCTATCACCCAAAGGCAAGAATACATTACTTTTAAGAGACCCTCTCCTCCTGGTATATCTTTTGGGATTTTAAGAAACCGGATAGTATTCTCCCATACACTCCCCTGGGATCTTCCATTCAGGTGGTCAGAGAAGGGCCATCGCATTTGGATCCCGACCCTGGGGGTGGACAAGCGGGGGGAGGATTACCTGAGTGGAGGGTCGCAGGGGATTGGGTGGAGAATACCCAAGGGAGATACATGGTATTCCCCCTTTCCAAATTATACACCAATCCACTCTCTCTCAGCCTTAATAGGGTATTTCCAATCATACCCCATCTTCCCCTCCCATTGCCAATAAGTACTGAGACGAAGAAGAGGTGATCAGGAGTAATGAAGATTACCCATAGAAACAACATAGGAATACAAACTGAGGCCTACCATGTAACGCCTTTGAATTGGTCCAATAATAGAGTCAGGCACTTTCTCCAACTGTGCACACCTAACTCCAACTGACATTCACCTGTATTATAAAAAGGTGGTTCTGCCTGTGGCATGGAGTGAGCAGGAGAGCCAAGGAGCAGGGGGCCTGGAGAGTCCAGATGCTGGCCCGGTGTGTTTTATGGGCTGCGGCGTGATTAGAGAGCTGTGTCTCCAGAAAGCCAGAGTGTGGTAGACTGCAACCTGCTGGCCAAGTCCAGAGAGATGCTTGTTCCCTTGGGACGTGTGCCAGTCCAAAGGGTATCTGAGGGGCAGGTGGTGGCACCCTGACCTCGACCCAGTGTATCCCGAGGAGACCGCTCTCCAGTGCCACGCTACCTGGTGAGTTTCGTGAAAGTGAAGACAGAAACTCGGGAGCGTGTGTGTGGCTGGAGCAGGAGTGGAAACAGACAAGATTTACAAGCATCACGAATGTAAAGAAAGCTGAAAGTAAGAGAGAAAGTAAAGAGAGTGGAAAGCAAGAAAGAAGCATAAAGCATAAAGATGTGCTAGTGGTGCAGAAGTAAAGTGATATAAGAGGAACGTGAACTTTAAAGAATAGAAGTAAAAGGAAACAGAAAGTGTGCTGGCGGCTCGGAGACAGCAAAGAGCGGGTGTGACTGACCAGAAAGTAAGGAAAGTGTGCAAGTGACCTGAAAGCAAGGAAAGGGTTCAAGCGACCTGATAGCAAGGAAAGGGTGCAAGTGACCTGAAAGCAAGAGAGGATGCAAGCAACCCAAAAGCAAGAAAGGGTTGCATGCAACCCGAAAGCAAAAAGGGAAAGGTGCAAGTGTGCACAGCAAAGTGAGAAGTGTGCAAGAGACGCAACCAGAAGAAAGCAAAGCAGGAAGAAGGTGCAAGTGTGCACGATAAAACAGGAAGAGTGTAAAAGAAATACAGATGAAGTAAAACGTGGTGTAAGAGGCACCTGTATGGAGGCACTAAAAGGAAGACAAGTACAGTAAAGACAGAGAGGGGTTGAGAGATCAGAGTGGTCACGCCTGGGAAGAGCAAAGAGCCCGGCATTCTCAAAAGTCTCTGATACTACCCGATGAAAGAACTGTAGAACTGTACATTGAAAAGTACATTCTGACAAGAGGAACATTTTGTTTGTTGAACTTCGTAAAGAGGGGCGTAGGCTTGGGGAAGGGAACCCTAACAGACCCACTAAAGACATTATTGAACTGAGAGGGCTAACAGGAACTGTGTCTTTTTGTTCGGAACTGGAGTGATCGAAGCTTGGGGAAGGGAACCCCAAGAAACCCAGGGACATTGTGAACTCTATTGACTTACACCATGAGCCGTATGTGGAAGGTTCCTAGGCCAACCCTTTTGAGTTGAACTATTTTGAACTGGCAGAATTACACCTATTGGTAAGGTTAGACTACCTGAAACCAGCTGTGATTTACATTTCCATTTTTTGAGTCACCATTTTTCCTTTCAGAAAATCCCCTATCACATTTGGAGGCCGATTCATGGAATTATTGTGCGCCGTGCAAGTGTGCGAAAGCGTGTGAATCGCAGCGCCAGTGCGAAAATCGCAGCACAAGCGTGTAAAAGCGGTGCACATCGATTCATGGAAGTCCGTGCGCATGTAAATCCTGGGATGTGTGCTAAAATCCTGCGTGGCACACGCGGGCGCACACGTCATAAAACGGCGTGCACTACGCACACAGCGAAAGCGCACATAGCGCAGCACACACAACAAAAGTAGGCGGAACACGGGGCATAACACGCGGAATGGGGAACAACGCATGAAAATGTGGGCGTTACGGGGGAAGTACAGGAGGCAAATGCGCGGAACGCCCACACACACGCCTACAACACGTATGCATGGAATCGAACAGGGGAAACGCGTGCGCCAAAAAAGACGTGCTAATCCGGAAACATGTACGCCAGCAGGCGTACGCAGCCCCGCACAGCATAAAAGTGCGGACAAACAGCAAACAAGCTCAGACGCTACGATGAATACACCATTCCTCGCAGCAGTGGTCGTGGGACACCGCAGGAGGAGGAGGATAGCCAGGCCCAGAATTTTTACACCCAGGACCAGCCTTTTTGGGATGCCTGATGACCAGGTGTATGGGAGGTACAGGTTCCCACCACACATAATACTTGACCTGGTGAGTGAGTGGGAGGATGACCTCACATCACCCACCCTGTGCTCCCAAGAACTGAGTCCCTTGGAAAAGGTGCTCAATGTACTGCACTTCTTGGCCACTGGTTCATTTCAGCGGACAAGTGCCATATTGGGGGGGGGGTGTCACAGGCTACACAGTCACACTGCCTACATCAGGTGTTGGCCATCATGACTGCACGCTCTTCAGTCCGCAGGCACATATACATGCCCAGAACACCTGCAGAAAGGCAGGCTGCCGTCCAGGACTTTTGCGGGGTGGCACACTTCCCCAAAGTGCTAGGTGCCATTGATTGCACCCATGTGGCTCTACGTCCTCCCAGGGCAACTGAGCACATCTATAGAAACCGCAAGCACTGGCATTCCATCAACGTGCAGGTAGTATGTGATGCCAAGGGAATCATCACCTCAGTATATTCCAACTATCCAGGGTCCACCCATGACAGTTTGATTTTCAGAATGTCACCCCTAAACCGGGACCTAGAAGCTGGGCGGAATGGCGATACATGGCAGCTTGGTGAGTATAAATGCCTCTGCACATGCATGCATGTCAGATACTGAGTAATGTCACAACCCCACTAATGATACCCATCATCACCTCCCCAGGGGACAGTGCCTACCCTCTGAGCACCCACATGATGACGCCAATTCGGAACCCCACCACACCACCCGAGGTAAGATACAACACAGCCCATATTGCAACCTGGGGCATAGTGGAGCGCACATTCGGAGTTCTCAAGTCACGCTTTTGCTCCCTTGACCGCTCTGGTGGGCAGCTGCTATATGCGCCCCCAGTAGTGTGCAGGATCATAGTGGCAGCATGTGTCCTGCACAACGTTGCAACACGCCAGGGCCTGCGGGTGGACATGGTGGTGCCCCCACATCCCCAACCACATGCACGGCCGCTGCGCATGAGAGGGGAAAGGGCACGTGGTGAGGCAGCCCGTACGCAGCTGGTAGCTAATTACTTCACCTAAAATCACACCCCTGTGGAGTGCACACAGCCCTGGCATATACCAGCTGAAAATCAATGATGATGACATAAGGGACAGTCAACTGTCACAACCATACCAGCCTGAGATTGGTCACCTGGAAGTGTCACATTGTGTGCATCCCTACCTACTGAAAGACAACCAATGCTGTGTCACAAAAAGGCACACATTTATGCTCCATGAATGACTACCCCCTTGCAAAATACAACAAGAAAATAGTGCCATGTCACCCAACCCCTCCCCATCTCAGCTACCCAACACACCATGGCATGTCATGCAATGTGAACCCAAACAAATGAATGCACAACACATGACGCAAGTGTCACAAAGTGCACTGTCCCAAATGGAAACAGGCCACAGACAATATGCTCCCAGTAGTCAATAACAAACAGCACACATGAACACATACTTACTAGCAACACAATACAGCAACACAGGATGAAACAGGGCCAAAATATGACAGTACAAAAAAAAAGTAGTGCAACCTGAATAAGCCAGCACATCGACCCCTTCCAACTGCAGAGGGTTGCTGTCAGGCAAATATGTCAGCGTACTGCATACAACATGAACTGCATCTGCAAAGGAGACGGCCTTGTGAAGACATGAAGAAGGTACCTGTGAATAAGGAGGAAGACATGGATGCGCAAGCACATATCAATACACCATGCAGTGTTCAATACAACAACAATCCCCACTAGGGATGTCCACACAGTTTTGACAGTTTTGACCACAGACTGCCCACACAGGTCATGGGAGCCCAATGTCACTGTGTAAGTCACTGTCACTTGGTCACACCCTTTGCAAGCCCATAGAAAGGGGAAGCAGGAGGGGTGTGTGTGTCAGGAACCCAAGCATCTAACCCAAACACAGGACAAGCATGCATGTGCCCAGCTGGAATACACAGTGGATGCCCACGGGAGCCACACAAGGCAACACACTGTAAAAAATAAAAATAAAAAATAAAATAAAAAATGCCCATGTGTGGGCTGGGGGGGGAGGCCACCCAGGAGGTTCGAGGACAGGGTGCACACCAACACCCACCTGCGTGGATGTTGCGGAAAAAAAAATACCTCCATGGGCTCATGGCCTGCACGGCTACGCCAATGTGGGAGAACTGCTGGTGCTCTCTTCACCCTCTGCTGCATCAGGAGGTGGCGGTGCTATGGGAGGCAGCCCACGCAAAGCCCTGGTATGGTCTTCCATGGCAGCAAGCATGCGGGTGTGGAAGGTCTCGTTCTGGAGGATGATAGTACGGAGATCCCCATGCAGCACCTCACGGGTTGCCTGCATTTCTGCACGCATGGCCTCGCGTGATGCCCGGATCTCCTCACGAGTTGCCTGCAGCTCAGCTGAGAGCAAACGTGTGACCTGCTCCAGCTGCTGTTCTGCCCTAAACTTTCGTGAAGCCTCAGGTATTACCAGATTCTCCCTGAGGAAATGGAGTTCTAACCTCAGGGCTTCCCTGTGGCCCTGGGACTCTACAGATAGGGCTTCACGCAGAGTCTCCAGTGCCACCCGTCGGTCCCTGTTGGACACCAACATGTCCTCCCTGTGTGATTGGCAAATGGACTCTGTTGCCTGCTGTTGGAGCTCCATCTGCCTTTCAGGGGGGAGAATGGAAGTGGCCACCCTCTCCATTGCCTGAGCCATCATTTCAACCGATGCTTCCTGTTGTGCTGGTATACCGTACATGGAGTTTTCCCATACAGTCGGCGGGCACCACACCTGTTTGGGGCAAGGCGATCTGCACCTTGCTGTGCTGGCACTACCTGAGGCTGCAGGACTGCATTTCCCCTCTGATCTGCAGGCCCAGGAAAAGGATCAGATGTTGTGAAGTGTGACCCTGCATCCGTAACTGCCAAAGGCGGAGTTACCAACACTGACATCCCCATAGAGGGGTCTACCCCTGGTGCAGGTGGGTTGGACAGAACAGCATCCCTGCCAGAAACACTCACCTGCGACAGCACATAAGTCTCATCATCCGATTCAGCACCTGAATCATAGAGGTCTGGGGAGGTGCACCCAGAGACACCCCTGGACAGTATGGTCTGCAGGAGGATTGGGTTTTCACCCACCACCACACCACGTCCTCCACTGGTGCCCAGTTGTGCCTGAGATTCCTCCTGGGTCTGCACCATCTCCTCCACCTCTACAGCATCAAGTGCGTCATCACCTGCAAAACATGAAAGACAACAAATGGAAACAGGCATGAGCACCATAGCACACACATAGGCCTGACAAGCCAGAGATCCAGTACATGAACAACACATGTCCCACATGTCCATAACCTTGGCATGCATGCAGTGTCAATTATTTGGAAAGGGAGGCAAAAAGCAGACACTGAGGACACCAAGATGGAAAATGAAGACATGTGCTGCATGGTGGATAGCACTGTCATCACATATTAGCCCGTGAGTGGCATGGTCAATCCACATACATGGCACATGCCAGCGCACAGATGGCACGTAGCATAGTCATGGTACATTTGACAAGTACAGCCATATGTCAGTGAATGAGTACTGTCACCCATCCATGTGAGATGGACATGATGAGATGAAAAATGCAGAATAGTGTGACAAAATATGCATGTGCCACACACATCCAGTGTGCAATAATACATTGATGGCAGGCAGATGGATACATCAATGGTTGGTCACTTCAACATGACAGAACACAACAGTCATGTTCAACATTCAAACAATGCCCAAAAATTAATGTGAGCAGGCCCTTACTCAATCGGCCTGAATGGTCAAATCATTCCCTTAACAAGGTAATAAATGTGGGCCAATGTGGGTTGTAATCTATGACAGAAGCATGTCACATATGTGGCATTAGGGCAGAAAAATGTGCTGCAAAAATGGGAGGATTGAAACAATCAGGCTGAATGAACACTGAAAAATCAGAACAATGTTGTTGCAATGTGACAGTTCAAGGGCAACTGCAGTAATGTGGCGCTAATTGGCTACTGTGGTCAGAAGGGATACTGTCATACCCAAACCCAAGGCTGGTGAATGGTTTGGAGGAAGCACATGGGTGACCCATACCACTCAGGAGTACACACCCTCACCTGGCACTCAATCATTACACATTACCCAAGAAACATACACATGGATTACACACACTTGCATGGGCACTCACCGGACAATGCCTCATAATCTGGTAGGTCTCCCACGCCTTGGATCTGTTCCTCTGTGACGAAGGTTCCAGCAACAGACTCATGTTCAGTGAGTTGGTCGTCCTCTGGTGGAGTTCCACCGCCAGTCACCAGAGTAGAGGCATGATTGGAAGCCAGCTTGTTCTTTGCTCTGCATTTCAGGTCATTCCAACGCTTGTAGCAATCATCAGCTGTGCGCCTCACAAATCCAAGGGCACTACGTTGAGCAGGCATAGTCTTACAGCCTGCAGTCACCAACATTTTGCGGCTATGTGCCGACACATAGGCCACAAGTGCATCAAGTTCGGCATCATTGAAGCTAGGCTTCCTTGACGTGCCGGAGTGTGTAGCCGTGTCTGGGGTCTCAGCCTGTAGTGCAAGAGCACCCTTCTTCTTCTTCTTGTAAGGTGGTGCTGATCCTGAGTGGCTTACACCGCTCTGGTCAGTAGGGGCAGAAGCGCAGGTGGACTGGGTACTAGAAGCCTGTAAAGGCACAATGACCTTAGGCATTGACTAAAGGGTGATGTCAGCAGGGCCAAAGTCCGTGTGATGGACCTGGACCGACACTGTCCCGGCTGGGAGACTCGGAGCTGGGGTGGATTGAGCTGCAGCTGCCCCTGCAGCCTCCCCACCCTGCCTACTTGGTGCAGCAGATGACATTGCTGCCCCAGATCCACGTGGCCCGGTGACAGCAACTTTCACTGGCACACGTGGATTAGACTTGCTGACCTGGAAGTCAGTCTGGGAGTCATCTTGTGCCGGTTCAGGTGACAAAATGGGCCGGTCCAACAAGGGCTGAGCTGGGATGGTGTCAGCTATGTTTCCCACAACCATTGGGGTGGGGCATAGGTGTCCCCGATTGGTCCTCAACACTTGGGTGCTTAGGGGCACCATGCAAATCCTGGGGACCTCCCCTACCGCGCCCACCACGCCCACCTTTTGGAGGTCGACCACCTTTGCCTCCCTTACTGCTTGGTCGCCTCCCAACCATGGCACTGATGTTGTTGTGCCTATGGGAGTTGCAGTAAGCAATTGTCCTGGGCAATTGGGGTGAAAAGGGTAGGGTACTAGATGGAATTCGTACCCTGGTGCTCTAGCAAGGCTGGATGTGATCCCTGGGGGAAGATGACAGGTCACGCAACGCACAGGCACCCCAAAAACAAAAGTACACGTGCACGCAACCCCTAGTAGACCACGTGCGTGGAAAAATGAACCCGCACTACGCTGTGGCACCCAGAAACACAAAAATAAGCGTACGCGTGTTACACGCAGCCTGGGGTACGCGACACACGGGGGCAACCACAGTTGGAAAATACGTGCGCGACTCACCGTCTGCCTTGAAAAAGAACGTGAAAAAGACTTGCGTGTGCGCGTTGGCAACACCCCCGCCAAAAGAAGAAAAGAATGCAGTCTGAGGAAACAGGGAGTACGAACTGGAAACGTTGTGAAGTAATCACGTGTGAACCGACAAGAAGTACAAGAAACACCTGCTCGCTCTCCACAAAAAGCACGTACAAGAAAATAGCGTGATACTCGTATCTTTTAAGCCAGCCCACACATGCAACATCACTTACGCGCTTACACGCTAAGGCCCTTTCCTTCAATAGCACGGGTGACATGCAGTTTTCTCATGTGCTGAATCACAATGCACCCGTTTTGTGGGGAACGCCCGCGCGCGTAACGTCACTTACGCGCTTACGCGCTAAGGGCCTTTCCTCGGATTTCACGCTGACGTGCACTTTGTTCACGTGCCAAATCACTCCGTATCAAGCTGGCCACGCGAAAACACACGGAAGACCACGCTCCTGCCCAAAAGGCCATGTTCCTGCCCCCAAGAGTCCCGAGCACGCTCCCACCAGCCATCTGCTGCTGCCTGCCTGCTGCCTATTTGTTGCCTGCACGTCAGCCATCTGCAGGTGTCCAGTTGCTCTGTCCACCCCTGCTGGAACAGAAGACTCCCAACTGGGATACCATCGCTCCACAGCCCAGCCCCAGGACCCAGTTGCCCACTCACGCCTGCCTCGGGTATCGCCATGTCGGGGCAAACACCATCTGAGACCACTGGCGACCCCCAGCCAGAGAGGCAAAGGGCCACCAGCTTCAGTGAGAAGGAAGTTGGTGTCCTGGTGGAGCATGTCCTCGGGCATTATGATGCCCTCTTTGGAACATCAAGCACCAACAAGGAAGGACGGGAGAGGATCTGGGAGGATGCAGTGGTTGCCATCAACGCAGAGGGGGTGGCAACTCGCGACATCAAGCACCTCCAGAAACGCTGGGAGGACTTCAGGTCCAGGACCCTCTACAAGGCCCGGCGCCTCGCGGAGGGGGGCAGGGTCAGCATGAGCAACATCCAGATGAGGGTCCTGGAACGCGTAGGCCCAGCGCTCCACGCCCAGATCCTCCAGAGGCAGACCCGTCTGGAGTTGAGCGGTAAGTGGCCAAGCATTGCTGTGTGAGACAGGGCATGTTGCAGTGTGCTGGTAGTCTGATACTTGCCTGTATGTGTGACATAGGCCATGTATGGATGTGTGTGTTCAGAGACATCATGGTCATGCATGTGAGACCAGTAATGTGTGAACCACATGGATGGTGCATGTGTCCCAATGCAACATGGGGAGCTGTATGCGGAATGCACACATGAATGCATGCCAGTCTCTGTTCTTGGACATGGTGGGGGGTGAGGGATGGGTGCTGCTCTCATGTACATGTATGGTGCACATGTGTGTGTGTGTGTCTGTGAAGTGTGTGTGTGACTTTGAAACACCATGGATGCATGACACATGTCCGTGATGATGTGTAGATTCACTCATGCAGTGCGGTCACCGTTGTATCCACTGTATCTATCCAGTGTGTCTGTGGTGTACAAACCATGATGCATGACTCTCCGGTGATGTGTGTGCATAGGATCAGTGTGAGTCATGATGCATGTGAGTTTGAAGGCAACATTTTGGTTAAAAGAGGCCCTTGTACATGGATGCTGATGTTGATTGCAGGCGCCATGCCTGTTTCTGCATGTGTGTTGCGTGCATTCTCCCATGTATTGTGGAGGGACAGGATGGAAGTGACATTTGACAGAGTCACTCATGTCTAGGGGAATATTGTACTGTACACTGATGCTTGTGTTCTATGTCTCCCTCTACGCAGCGTCAAGTGAAGAAGAGGGCGGAGACGGCGCTGTGGAGTCAAGCGGCGGGGATGCCTCCACCGGGCGGCGACGCAAGGCCCAGCCACCCTCCCAGGAATTGCCATCAAACGGGAGCGAGGGGCCTGGTACCGCGTCTGCCACTGTGGCTGTAGCGGAAGGGTCAGGTGAGCCCCCACAGGGGCTTGCAATGGCGGAAGATGGTGTGGAGACATCCAGGTTGGTGGTCTCCACAGAGGAGGAGGAGCCCGCTACTGAGCCGCACATGGGGCCTGGTGGGGGTAGTAACACTGGTGCAAGTGGTGCAGTCCAGGGCCAGGGTTAGGAGGCAGCACAGGTCACCGCGGAGGGGCCTGTGCATGTCGCTGTCCTTGACCCTGTGACTGCACCACCATGCACCAGCAAGGATGCCCCGTCCCAGGCACGTCTGCAGGTAGGGGGGAGTGCCACGCCATCTGCCTCTCCACTACCTGCGGATGAGGGGTCCACGACCGTATAGGCTCCGTCCTGGTTGGTGTCGCGTTGAGCACGCGTGACATTCGTGACGACGTGCGTGCTTCCTGGGCAGAGCACGCACGCCATCACGAACAGCAGCGTAGCAACGTGGCTCTGTTGGGAGGGGCCCTGGTCGGTGGGTTCCTACATGTGTCGTGCACTCTGGCGGACCTCTCCTCCTCTGTGGAGACTATGCGCCAGTCGTTCTCCCTGCCGTCTTCCGGCCGAGATTCCACCAGGGCCCCCTGTGGACCTGGCCTGACCAACACAGCCAGCTTGGTGGAGATCCCATCCCTGCCACAGTCGGGAGCCGGCGGTCGAGCAGGGGTGGACACCCCAACAACTGGAGACCAGCAGATGGAGGATGTGCAGGCATCATCAGACAGGGCACATGGACAATAGCAACAGCAGCATGCTCTAGGTGGGAGCAATGATGGCTCAGGGCCATCGACATCAGAGGGGCAGGCATCGGCCAGAGGGCAGGAGGACCCTGGAATGGGTGTGTCTTACGTGTGGCTGCAGTTGGTCCAGCGTATAGATGTGGAGCAGCGGTAGGCGGAAGAGGCGCGGCTCACCATGGTCAGGGCAGAGTTCTCCATGCGTCGGGCATTGAGGCGGGCAGAGTGCCTCGAGGCAACTCACAGGGAGTTGGAACAGGACATGAGTGCATCCCTGCGAGACCTCGGGGCCAGGGCAGAGTCCCGCCTCCGGGACATCGACATGGAGTTCGATGATGCCCCGGCCCGGGACATCACAGAGTGAGCCGCAGGACTTGCCCGCCGCCATTGTATATAGTTAGATAGTGTTAGGTTTCCTTATGTTATTATTTATTTTGGGGTGCTTGGACAATGCCCCACGTTTTTGTATATAGTTCTTCATTAGGTAGGGTTTTTTCTAGTTTTCAGCGGAAAGGTTGGGCTCATGGACCCTGGATTTGTACTTTGTAAATAGTTCAACACTGGATTTCACTTTTTATTTTGATTTTTTTTTCCCATGGATCAATGGTTTTGTCTTGGTTTATCACTTTGGATTTGTTTTGCCGGACAGTCACTTTGGACCCATGTGCATTTGGATTGATTTCGATTCTTCGTTCACTCATTTTCTTTTTATATTTTGGACATGCAGCTTTTTCTTCATCATTTCCATTCTTGTGTGTTTCATTTAATTCCCTTGCTTTTGTTTTTAATACATTTTCATTTCCTACTTCAATGTGTGGTATTTTCTCTTTGGTTACATGCATGTCAGGATATGTGTTTTCTCAATCTCATGCATGCATTGTGTCGGTGTAACAGAACTGTGTTGATGTGCATACTTGCCATTTGTGATGTGTCATGTGATAGGGATTACATTGTGGGGTGGATGTGATACCTGGTTGTGTGTTTGGACTGGGGTGGCATGGGGTGTGATGTGGGTGGCCATAAGGCCCATGATTGAGGATCGTCATGACGTGGGGGCGGGGGGACATGAGTCGGGCCCTGCTGGCAGGTGACCCTCACTGATGGGGGGCGGGGGTGCTGGGGGACTTGAGTCGGGCCCTGCTGGCAGGTGACCCTCACTGATGGGGGGTGGGGGTGCTGGGGGACATGTGTCGGCCCTGACCCTCACTGATGGGGGTTGGGGGTGCTGGGGGACATGAGTCGGGCCCTGCTGGCAGGTGACCCTCACTGATGGGGGGTGGGGGTGCTGGGGGACATGAGTCGGGCCCTGACCCTCACTGATGGGGGTGGGGGTGCTGGGGGACATGAGTCGGGCCCTGACCCTCACTGATGGGGGGGTGGGGGTGCTGAGGGACATAAGTCAGGCCCTGCTGGCAGGTGACCCTCACTGATGGGGGGTGGGGGTGCTGGGGGAGATGAGTCAGGCCCTGCTGGCAGGTGACCCTTCTGATGGAGGGTGTGGGTGCTGGGGGACATGAGTCGGGCCTTGACCCTCACTGATGGGGGTTGGGGGTGCTGGGGGACATGAGTCGGGCCCTGCTGGCAGGTGACCCTCACTGATGGGGCGTGGGGGTGCTGGGGGACATGAGTCGGGCCCTGCTGGCAGGTGACCCTCACTGATGGGGGGTGGGGGTGATGGGGACATGAGTTGGCCCTGACCCTCACTGATGGGGGTGGGGGTGCTGGGGGACATGAGTCGGGCCCTGACCCTTACTGATGGGGGTGGGGGTGCTGGGGGACATGAGTCAGGCCCTGCTGGCAGGTGACCCTCACTGGTGGGGGTTGGGGGTGCTGGGGGACCTGAGTCGGGCCCTGACCCTCACTGATGGGGGTTGGGGGTGCTGGGGGACATGAGGCGGGCCCTGCTGGCAGATGACCCTCACTGATGGGGCGTGGGGGTGCTGGGGGACATGAGTTGGGCCCTGCTGGCAGGTGACCCTCACTGATGGGGGTTGGGGGTGCTGGGGGTCATGAGTCGGGCCCTGACCCTCACTGATGGGGGTTGGGGTGCTGGGGGACATGAGGCGGGGCCTGCTGGCAGGTGACCCTCACTGATGGGGGATGGGGGTGCTGGGGGACATGAGTTGGGCCCTGCTGGCAGGTGACCGTCACTGATGGGGGGTGGGAGTGCTGGGGGACATGAGTTGGGCCCTGACCCTCACTGATGGGGGTTGGGGGTGCTGGGGGACATGAGTCGGGCCCTGCTGGCAGGTGACCCTCACTGATGGGGGTGGGGGTGCTGGGGTACATGAGTCAGGCCCTGCTGGCAGGTGATCCTCACTGATGGGGGTGGGGGTGCTGGGGGACATGAGTTGGTGATCACTAGTGCAAGGTGACATGTGGGCTGGCTGGGGGTCATGCCGATGGTGGATGGGCTGCCTGCAGGACATGACCAGGGGTGCATGGTAGTCCCCTGTGGTGTGGGCTGCCTGCAGTGGCCGTGGAGGGGGTAGAGGGCACACTTGGGAGGACCCACACTGCCAATTCACATGTAAAACTTCCCGCGCACCCCAGTAATACACGTACCCGTCTCTCACAGGGCCAATCGCGTATGACTCTTCCCACATACCCCCCCAAATCCACATACCCCGCTCGCACAGGGCTAATTGCATGTGAAACTTCCCACGCACCCCAGTAATACATGTACCCCGCTCGCACAGGGACAATCGTGTGTGAAACTTCCCGCGCACCCCAGTAATACACGTACCCTGCTTGCACAGGCCCAATCGCGTGTGAAACTTGCTGCGCACCCCAGTAATACACGTACCCCGCTTGCACAGGGACAATCGCGTGTGAAACTTCCCGCGCACCCCAGTAATACACGTACCCCGCTTGCACAGGGCCAATCGCGTGTGAATCTTCCCGCGCATCCCTGAAATCCACGTACCCCGCTCGCACAGAGCCAATCATGTGTGAAACTTCCTGCGCACCCCTGAAATCCACGTACCCCGCTCGCAGTGGGCCAATCGCGTGTGAAACTTCCCATGTACCCCAGTAATACACGTACCCCGCTCGCACAGGGCCAATGGCGTGTGAAACTTCCCGCGCACCCCAGTAATACACGTACCCCGCTCGCACAGGGACAGTCGCGTGTGAAACTTCCCGCGCACCCCAGTAATACACGAACCCCACTCGCACAGGGCCAATCGCATGTGAATCTTCCTGCGCACCCCCGAAATCCACGTACCCTGCTCACACAGGGCAATCGATTGTGAAACTTCCCACGTACCCCCGTAATCCACGTACCCAGCTCGCACAGGGCCAATCGCATGTGAAACTTCCCGCACGCCCCAGTAATACACGTACCCCGCTCGCACAGGGCCAATCGCGTGTGAAAATTCCTGCGCACCCCAGTAATACACGTACCCCACTCGCACAGGCCCAATCGCATGTCAAACTCCACGCGCCGGGGTGTACGTTTTATCGGAGGGGTGCGCGGGGAGTTTTACAGGCGTTTTCGTGGTTGGGGGCCTGTATGCGGGTCCACAGGCCTGTGCACCGTGTACGGGATTTGTGCGCTGTGCATGGCGCATGGGGAGGGTTTGGGCCGTAACTGGCGCTGCTGCAGGGTCGCTGCGCCACTCTGCGCCACGGCTGGTAATGGATGTTAAAATCCATGAATACGCTGTGGGCGGAAATGGATTTTGGCGCACGCGGCTGGCACAGACTGACACACGCGCACACTGTCCGCCAGCAGCGTGCGCCACTTGTGCGCTGAATTCTATGAATTACCCCCTTGGTTTAATAGTGAGCGCAAACATAGGTTTGGACACAGATGAACTCTGGTATGGATTTACGGACTACGACGGCCCTTAGAAGTATCAGTTGAGGGAACAATCCCCTTAGAGTTAGGGCCAGGTAGGCATTACAGCAACCACACAAAGTTTGATAATAAAGGTTTTCAAACTGTTAGTTTTGAGTTTGTGTCTCTCTTGATACCATGCCTGTCTCACAGGGTGTAGTGTATTTTAAACCCCCTTCCCTTCCTTTTTCTTCAAAGACATATCTTTGTACAGTAACACTGTTGCCAACCTATTGCCTGAACACCCTTGTTCATCTACCAAGAGAGTGCCCTTTCTCAAAGGTCTGCATTTTCTGTGTTCCTTTTAACCACTAGGGAGTCGGTCTGTCCAAGAATTCCCTAGAACTACAGAAATATATTCTGAAACCTTGGCTCACAGTGGACATACTCAAATTATCAGCAACTTTCATCAAACAGGTCTTCCATTAGGGATGCGATTCATGCTTGCAGAGAGATAAAGTCAGCCATTTGTGAGAGCCTGGTGGCATAATCACTTATGAGGCCGAAGGGTGTGTCAACATTTGGGCTCTGAGCAGTCTAATTTCAAAAAACCTTCTGACAATAGTGGCATGACAACTAGGCCTTAAAAGACACTATATGATTGTTGCCAGGCCAAGGAATAGAACTACTGTTTAATATTTTGTTAAATAAGCAAAATCAATGCATCTTTAAATCTTTCATGTGGGATCATATGTTCCTGAATATTTTTTGATAGGAGTGTCATAGCAACTTTAAAAAGAAATGTTCAGAGTGAAAAACTATATCAGTTGAACGTACACAAATATCTTGATGGTATTTGTTTAATTAGGAAAATTATATTATATGTAGATATTTCAGCACAAAAAATCTGCACGTCAATGATTTGCATATCTTAGCATCCTTGCTGGCTTAGCCAGTATTTTGATATGGGAATGGAATCTTTCAGTGACAGTATCAGAGAAATAAAAGCAAATATCTGTGACACACTGTCATGGCCACGAGCCCCAGAACACAAAAACCACACCATCTAGTGATGAGGCAATGGGTCACTTGACTCACTTATGTCCCTTTGGGACTCATGAACACAGGGGCCCTGGCTGGACTTTGGCGCCAGGCTCATATAGAGATGTGAGCAGGAACACTTTATTTCAGTGCAGGAGTGCTTTTATTTGACTTCAGTGCCCACTTTATTTCAGTGCAGGAGTGCTTTTATTTTACTTCAATGCTGGTGTGCTTTTATTTCACAAGAACTTTGCAGGTGCTGAAAGCCTTTATTCCAGAGAACATCCCCATGTGCTGACTTATCGGGTGTGGCAGCGCGTGGCAGCAGGCAGGTCAGAGCTAATGGGCTACTGGGCGTGGCCGGGAACAAGACTATATAAACCCACCGACCCCTCAAGCAAACGCTTTGCGTTACTTTGCACCTCCGTGCAACGTGACGCTCACCGCCGCCTGGACCAGCTACTTACCTCGTGATCCTGCAACAACAGCATCCTTACCTGGACCCTGGCTCGCATCTCACGGCAATGCTCCATCTTTTTTGGCAGATCCCGAATCGACGCTGCAGCACCTGTGCTCTCTGTCCCACAAAGCCGAAGTCCTGAAATTAGAAAAGAAGACAAGACAAGATTAGAACTCCCGAAAAACACCCAACCAAGGGTCGCGCCGCATTTAAAACCCAACGCGCACCCTAAGGCACCATCAAAGGCTACTTACCAGCTGTCGGACCATCTCAGCCCCGCTCCTCTGTACCGTCGGCTCCGCTTCTTCTACTGAAGCTACCGCCGGCACCGCTACACCACCTGCAAGGGGAGAGAGCAGAGAAAAGAGAAATTACATACAAAGGACAGAGAACAAACTTTACAAATACAATTACAACAGTTGGAAGACAAGCGGGCAAGTGGAAACAAGGGAAGCACTTACCTACAAGAGAAGTGGACTAGTCGCAGCTGGCCTGGACTTCCACGACAAGGGACCAGTGAAGGAACACAGTTCCCTTCAACAAACGCCCCTGCCAGAAGCAGCAGGACGGAGAGCTCATCACCATCATTCAGTAGGTGAGCCTCAAGAGTAGTGCAACCCCAGGGAAGCCACATCCAGGGAGAAGAGGTCTGGAGAAGGGGTCAGACCACAGGCTGCAGACTCATATGACCCCCCCTTATATTCACGCAGGAACCGCACTGCTCATCACCGCAGTCCCCCACACAGACCCAGAGGGAGGAACAGACAAGAGGAGTTTCATCCCTGGGAGGGCTGCGACCGTGCCCGAACG
Source organism: Ambystoma mexicanum (assembly GCF_040938575.1). Classification (NCBI taxonomy): domain Eukaryota; kingdom Metazoa; phylum Chordata; class Amphibia; order Caudata; family Ambystomatidae; genus Ambystoma; species Ambystoma mexicanum. The sequence continues at coordinate 543,349,321 of NC_090923.1, read as the reverse complement.
CCTCCGCAGAGACCAGGTGAGCGTAACAGAACGCAAAGCCTCCTACGAATCTCTACCTAGGCGTTATGGAAACTTCAGAAATGGACCAGTTGGCCCAGTTACTCGGAGAGTTACAAGCTGAAGTTCATGCCTCAAGGCAGGAAACCAATGCCTTAAGGAGGGACCTCATTGTGAATCAAGAATACACGGACGATTTAGCAAGGCAGATGCTCCAAGCACAGGCTCGCCAAGCCACATTACTGTGGCTGGCCCACCCTATTCCGCCACCACAGTCAACGCCAAAGCCCGTATAGGTGGTTCTTCCAGGGGTGGTTCCCTTAGCTCCACCTGAACGCTTCACTGGTGATCCAAATAAGTACGCTCTACTCATAAATCAATGCCGCCTTCATTTCCTGTGCAGACCTGGGGCCTTCCCCAACGATCAATCTAGGGTGGCATTTGTACTTTCATATTTGGGAGGAAGTGCGGCGGACTGGGCTATACCCTTTGTAACTCAAGATGACCCCTTGCTTCAGGACTTTGGGGGTTTTCAGCACGAAATGGAGAAACTATTTGCACGGCATGCCCAAGGTCAGGCTCTGGACAACAAATTATTGTCACTCCGGCACGGTAACCAAGATTTGTTAACCTACATCACCTTTTCAACCGTCTTATAGTCCAAACAAATTGGCCAGAGGGAAAAAGAACTATGCTCTTTCACCGTGGATTACGAGGGGAGCTTAAGGATGTCTAGCCCAAGTAGTAAATCCCGCGGGGGGTGTGCTGAATATATTGACCTAACAGTTCAACTCGATCATAGATTGCAGAATCGGAAAATGGATAGAGCCTGAGCTGAAGGACGGTCGGTCTATGTGCGACCCCATGAGGATCAGGCCAAGCCGCATGAACATTTGGAACCAATGCAGATCGGGGGCTTGCGGAGCCCTCTCACCAAGGAAAGAGAAAAAAGAAGACAGCAATAGCTCTGCTTGTATTGTGGCAAAACAGGGCACTTTCTCTTAGAATGTCTGGTGAAACCACCCAGCAGAACAGTCGGAGCTACTGACAAGAGTGACGAAGAAGTACTGAACTCAGGAAACACCAACGCCCGGTAAGCGTAGGGGTCCACTTGTCGAGCGGTGAAAAGGAACAAATACAGACCTCTTTCATGATTCCTGCCCCTCATGTCCCCGGCCCTCCAAGATGTCAGGCTGGAGCCAGGCCACAATCACCTACATGGCCCTCAAGGGCCTCTCCATCCCTCCAAAGACCCACTTGGAGTCAGACTTGGCGCTTGTGGCACCAGACTCACTCACTCCCATAGGATAACATTGGGGATTGGACTTGTAGTGCATTGATGGGGACAAAATGGATGCCCCCACATATTTCGGTTCCCAGAACTGCATGTGCAGTCTAGTCTTTTGGGTGTGGTTCAGCCCACAGACACCTGGGATACCCAGAGACTATTTAAGCCACGCCCAGGCTGAGAAACATACTTTGTGTTTTCTGCACCTGCAGCGTGACACTCACCGTGTTCGGATCGGTCTCCAGTAGGCCTGCATCTTTCTTCTGCACACAGCTCCTGCAAGAACAAGAACACTATTAGGAACAGCCTTACCTTGCAACGCTTCTACCCATCATTCATCGCTTCTTCTGTTCTGCGGACATCTTCGGCTGAGTCATTCCCACCCCGGCACGCCGTTTCCAAAGGAAAAGGGAAAAGAACAGAAAAAAGGCATTAGTAAGCATTCAGCAAATCTTTGCTTATTTTTAAAGACTCTACGAGCTCCAAACCCTTACCTCTCTGGGGGAACTCTGTCTCCGGAACTTCTCATCTATCTGCAAGAGGGAAAAGACACTCCAGGTTAGCGTGGAAACATCTAGAGGCGCTGCATACCGCGCTTAGTCACCGCATTTCTTCTTCATAACCGGCATCCATGCTGAAAACATCGGGGCACCTAAAAGACACAGAAAAAGGACTCAGTTCAATACAAATACGAAAGGGTCGCATCGCCCATCGCGCTCTCACTCACCTTCAGCGCTACTCATCTCAGCAGCACATCGCCATCCCCGGATGCCGGCCATCATCTAAGGAAGGAAAGGAACGTAGTTAGAGAACTGTTCAAAAGACTCGTTATACTTACCTGTCGGACTCTTGCCAGTAAAGTAACTAAGCAGCAACGAGCCCGCATCAATCAACGCGCCCCTGCGCTGGAAGCAGGACGGAGAGCACACTTTCCAAGAAAAGAAGGTGAGCTGTGGATCAAAGGGAAGGGTTGGACCCCGGGGTAGAAAGGGTTCAAGCACACACAGACAATAGGGAGTTAAACTCTACCAATCCTGTGTTTCAGGCCCAGTAGACTCCAGGGAAGGTTTCAAGGTCATAAGAGGTCAGAACAGGCTGAGTGACATCCCCGTGGATACCAGGTGAGTGTTACAGAACACAAAGCCTCACATCAAAATCCACCTAGGCATCATGGAAACATCAGAAACCGACCAGTTAGCCCACATGTTGGGGCAGCTACGTTCCGAAGTACATGCAGCCAGGCATGAGACCAACACCCTGAGGAGAGAGCTGATAGTAGCCAAAGAACCCACTGATGATTTAAGCCGGCAACTTCTCTAGTCACAAGCAGGGCATGCACCATTGCCGGGAAGCGTGCCCTTGATGCCAGCACCATCAGCCAATCCCGTTCAATTAACCCTTCCTCGGGCAGTTCCCTTGGCCTAGCCCGAACGATTTACGGGGGATCCCAAGAGGTTTGCAACGTTCATGAACCAGTGCCGCCTGCACTTCCTTTGTAGACCAGGGGCCTTTCCGAATGACCAATCACGGGTCGCTTTTGTGCTATCCTACCTGAGTGGTAGCGCCGCAGACTGGTCTGTACCCTTTGTGGCCCAAGACGATCCTTTGCTGCTTGACTTCAGGGGCTTTCAGCAGGAGATGGAAAAGATGTTCGCCCGTTGTACTCATGGGCAGGCATTAGACAACGAACTTCTGTCCCTACGCCAAGGGAATCAAGACCTATTAACATACATAGCCACGTTCAATAGACTCGTAGTTGAGGCAGAATGGCCAGTGGAGAAGAGAACCACGTTATTTCATCAGAAGGGTTCGGGGGGAGCTCAAGGATATTCTCGCACAAGTAGTGACCCCCCCGAAAGACTGCCCAGAATTCATTGACCTTATTGTTCAAGTGGATCATAGGTTGCAGGACCGAAGAGCAGATCGAACTAGACTGGACCCTCGCCCTATGTATGTGCGTGCAAAGGACAATATTGCCGCACAACGGAAGGTTCAGGAGAACCAATGCAAACCAGGGGGGGTCAGATCCCCCTTGACTAAAGTGTAAAGGGATAAAAGGAGACAGCAGCAGTTATGTCTGTACTGTGGAAGGTCAGGTAATTTCCTTAAAGAGTGCCCTGTGAAGCCACCGAGGAGGACGGTAGGGGCCACGGAAAAGGAAGATACCATCAAGGAATCGGAAAACTCCCCAGCCCGGCAAGTGTAGGGGTCCACTTGTCGAGCGAAGAAAGTGAACTACAGAACTCCCATTTTGCACTATCTGTGGTCTTGATCAATCACCAACAACCATCTTGGATGCACGCAGTAAGAGCGTACATTGACAGTGGAGCCGTTGGGAATTACATCGACCAGGATCTTGCGGCAAAGATGGGGCTTCCGTTACGCCCTAAATCAACCACCGACACTGTTACCACTGTCGACGGCACGGAAATAGCTTTTGGTCCTGTATCCCAATGCACTGCAGCTTTAACTCTTCGGTGCCAGGATGGACACCAAGAATCTATCGTTTTCGATCTCATTAAGGCACCACAGTTCCGGTTGATTTTGGGAATGCCATGGTTGGTAGCTCACAATCCTCGAATCGATTGGCGAGCAAAAGAATTGGCCTTTCCCGAGACTTGTGCCCACACATGTTATCGCCAAGAGAAACAACCAATAGACACCAGAACCTCCACGCTTGTGACTGTGGCAATCGGCACCCTACCAAGTGAATACCAGGACTTTCAAGATGTCTTTCAGAAAGAACAGGCTAATACCCTGCCACCGCATAGACCATACGATTGCCAAATCGAATTGATACCCGGCGCACAAATCCCTTGTGGGCGAATTTATGCACTCATGGACCCAGAAAACCAGCACCTGAAGGCCTATCTTGACCAATACCTGGCCAACGGGTTCATCTGTCCCTCGAAGTCTCCAGCAGCCAGTCCTCTATTCTTCGTACCGAAAAAGGAGGGGGACTTGAGAACGTGCATCGACTATCGCGCACTGAACCAGATTACCGTAAAGAAATGCTACCCCTTGCCACTGATCCCTGAATTGCTTGATCAAGTCAAAGATGCCCAAATCTATGCAAAACTAGACCTGAGGGGGGCATATCACCTTGTTCGCGTAAAACAGGCGGACGAATGGAAAACCGCTTTTCGCACTAAATACGGCTTGTACGAATATCAAGTAATGCCCTTTGGCCTTTGCAACGCGCCTGCAGCATTTCTATACTTCATGAACGATGTCCTACGGGAATTGATTGATGTCTGTGCTCTAGTAGTATATTCCGGATCAAAGCAGGACCACGTTAAACATGTCCGATCCGTATTGGAGAAACTCTGTCAACACCAGCTCTACGCCACGCTCGAAAAGTGCTCATTCCACGTCTCCTAGGTGGAATTTCTGGGCTTTATTCTCAGCCCAAATCGAATCCGAATTGATGTACACAAGGTAGATGCTATCCTGAACTGGCCATCCCCAAATTCATTCAAGGGGGTTCAAAGTATGCTGGGTTTTGCAAACTTCTACCGCCGGTTAATCCAAGGATTTTCGCAAATCGTGCATCCCATCACGTCATTGCTAAGGAAAAGCAACAAAAAGTTCCAGTGGACAACAGAAGCCGAGGAAGCTTTCCAGGAACTCAAAGCAAGATTCACATCTGCCCCAATCTTACGTCACCCTCGCCCTCTGGTGGAAATGGACGCCTCAAGCATGGCTATGGGAGCCGTCCTCTCACAAAAGGACCCCGAAACGGGCCAGTTACACCCTGTTGCCTTCTGGTCGCGTAAATTCACACCCTGTGAACTCAATTACGCTATCACAGACAAAGAACTCCTGGCCATTAAGTCAGCCTTTAAGTCATGGCGGCACTACCTCTTGGGCGCCAAACACACAATCACCGTAATAACTGACCACCAGAACTTCCAGTACCTAAAAACGGCAAAGGCCCAATCCTCACGACAACTACGTTGGGCTCTTTTTTTTGCTGAATATGACTACGTGATTACATTTCGACCAGGGGTGAAAAACGGGAAGGCCGATGCCCTTTCCCGTATGGGGGTGGAAAAGCAAGGGTATCAGACCCCTGACCCAATAGCAATCATCCCGAGTGACAAGCTCCTAGGAATCACAGCAACCATAACTCAGAAAGAATTACATGAAGAAATCCAAAACCTGATGAGTCTGGAGCAATTACAAGCGTGGAGTGCGCAAGGAGAACATTACATGATAAAAGATCAGTTGCCCTACTTCAGGAATTGTTTATTCTTACCAAACCAAGAACTACAAAGCGTGGAGTGCGCAAGGAGAACATTACATGATAAAAGATCAGTTGCCCTACTTCAGGAATCGTTTATTCTTACCAAACCAAGAACTACGAGAACAAGTCATGTCCGGTTATCATGATTCCTTGATCGAGGGCCTCCCCGGAATCGCTAAAACCCTAGCCAAGGTAAAACGAAATTATTGGTGGCCCACGTGGCGTAAAGACATTATTCAATTAATCCTATCTTGTGGAGTGTGTGCTCAAAACAAGTCATCCAAGCAGAAACCGGCTGGGCTATTACAACCATTGGAAATCCCACCAGCACCCTGGCACACGTTGTCCCTCAATTTTATTACTGACTTACCACCCAGTCAAGGGTTTAACACTGGCACATTTCATTCCTCTTAAGGGGCTCCCAAATGCTTTCACTCTGGCAAAGGTATTTCTTGAAGGCATCGTACGGCTCCATGGGTTTCCTTCAGTTTTAGTCTCAGACCGAGGTACTCAATTTGTATCTAACTTCTGGAGAAAATGTTGCTCTATGGCCTAGAACGACATCTGGCTATCCACCAGTCACCATCCCCAAACGGATGGTCAAACTGAGAGGACAAATCAGACGCTCGAGCAGTATCTGCGTTGCATGTTACACCAAGCAGAAGGAAGCTGGTTCGACCTATTATGGATAGCTGAATATGCTTATAATAATTCCCTAAACACCAGCACTGGGCAGACACCCTTTTATACCATATGTGGCAGGCACCCACGTACTTCTGAGTTGGACGTTCCTACAACCCTGGAAATGCCAGCAGTCAAAACCTTGCACACAACCATTTCTCAAACCTTTAAAAGGGCAGCTGAACACATACTTCAAGCTAAGAATCGCCAAAAGAAGTTTGCTGATCAACACCGAGCAAAGGCCCCCAACTACCAAGTGGGAGACAAAGTCTGGCTGGCGTCTAAACATGTGTCCATTAAAGGAACCTGAACTTTCCGTCCAAGATACATGGGTCCATTCACTGTCACCTCCATGAAAAATCCTGTGACGGTCAGACTAGCTTTGCCGTCAAACATACAGATTCAGCCTGTGTTCCACGTGTCTCTCCTTAAACCTGTTCAACCTGGGACCCGGGTAGCAACGCCACCGCAGCCAGCTGTAGTCGCCGGGGAGCCAGAATTTGAAGTCAAGGACACCCTGGATTCAAAGTACGTCAGATCCAAATTATACTACTTAGTAGACTGGAAGAGGTATGGTCCACAAGACAGGACATGGGAGCCTTGTGAGTACATCCATGCACCTCGCTTGCTTAGACGATTTCATCAAAACCATCCAAACAAACAAGGACCAGACAGAAGAGCCACCTTGAGAGGGGCCTTGGAGGGGAGTGCTGTCATGATTCCTGCCCCTCATGTCCCCAGCCCTCCAAGATGTCAGGCTGGAGCAAGGCCATGATCACCTACATGGCCCTCAAGGGCCTCTGCATTCCTCCAAAGACCCACTTGGAGTCAGACTTGGTGCTTGTGGCACCAGACTCACTCACTCCCATAGGATAACATTGGGGATTGGACTTGTAGTGCATTGATGGGGACAAGATGGATGCCCCACATATTTCAGTTCCCAGAACTGCATGTGGAGTCTAGTCTTTTGGGTGTGGTTCTGCCCAGAGACACCTGGGATACCCAGAGACTATTTAAGCCACGCCCATGCTGAGAAACATGCTTTGTGTTTTTTGCACCTGCAGCGTGACACTCACTGTGTTCGGATCGGTCTCTAGTAGACCTGCATCTTTCTTCTGCACTCAGCTCCTGCAAGAAGAACAAGAACACCGTTAGGAGCAGCCTTACTTTGCAGTGCTTCTGCCCATCATTCATCGCTTCTTCTGTTCTGCGGGCATCTTCGGCGGAGTCATTCCAATCCCGGCACACTGTTTCCTAAGGAAAAGGGAAAAGAACAGAAAATAGGCATTAGCAAGCATGCAGCAAATCTTTGCTTATTTTTAAAGACTGTACGAGCTTCAAACGCTTACCTGAATCCCAGCCGCTCTGGGGGAACTCTGTCTCCGGAACTTCTCATCCATCTGCAAGAGGGAAAAGACACTCCAGGTTAGCGTGGAAACATCTAGAGGCGCCGCATACCGCACTTACTCACCGCATTTCTTCTTCATAACCGGCATCCACGCTGAAAACATTGCGGCACCTAAAAGACACAGAAAAAGAACAAATACGAAAGGGTTGCATCGCGCATCGCGCTCTCACTCACCTTCAGTGCTACTCATCTCAGCAGCACGTCGCCATCCCCGGACGCCGACCATCATCTAAGGAAGGAAAGGAACAAAGTTAGAGAACTGTTCAAAAGACTCATTATACTTACCTGTCGGACTCTTGCCAGTGAAGTAACTAGGCAGCAACGAGCCCGCATCAATAAACGCGCCCCTGCGCTGAAAGCAGGATGGAGAGCACACTTTCCAAGAAAACAAGGTGAGCTGTGGATCAAAGGGAAGGGTTGGACCCCGGGGAAGAAGGGATTCAAGCACTCAGAGACAATAGGGAGTTAAACTCTAGCAATCCTGTGTTTCAGGCCCAGTCTCCAGACGAGTAGACTTCAGGGAAGGGTTCGAGGTCGTAAGAGGTCAGAACAGGCTGAGTGACATCCCTGTGGATACCAGGTGAGCATTACAACTCACACCTAGTCATCCCAGTGCTCTTGGTAGACCACAAACACCCATCAAAAATGCATGCTTTAGAAGCATATATTGATAGTGAAGCTGTGGGAAATTACATTGACCAAGATTTGGCTATCCGGATAGGCCTTCCTCTCCAACAGAAAGTGAGATCGTAAAATGTTACAGCGGTTGATGGATCTCAGTTCTCATCTGGCCCAGTGACGCATTATACCGAAAAAGTTACGCTTCTGTGTCAGGGAGGTCACCAAGAGGACATCACCTTCAATCTCATTGGCGCTCCTCAGTTCCAAATGATATTAGGGATGCCTTGGCTCGAAACCCATAATCCCAAGATCAACTGGCGTAAAAGAGTTCTGACTTTTCCCCCAGACTGTACTAATAGCTGTTCCAACAAAGAATGCTTAGTGAAAGATCACGCTAAACCAAATTCAAAGTAAGGAATCGTATTAGGTCTCACCAGTTCTTTACCCTCTGAATACCTGGATTACCAAGATGCATTTCAAAAGGCCAAGCGAATACCTTACGCCCGCACAGAATGTACGACTGGCAAATTGATCTTGTACCCAGAGCCCAGATTCCTTGCAGTCGGATTTACATTCTAACAGAGCAAGAAATCCAACATTTAAAAACATACTTGGATCAGTATTAAGCCAATGGCTTCATTCGCCCGTCAAAATCTCCTGCTTCCTCTGCCTTATTTTTCGTGCCTAAGAAGGAGGGAGACCTGAGAACTTGCATTAACTACAGAGCCCTCAATCAGATCACATTAAAGAAATAAACAGTACCCATTGCCACTCATTCCAGAACTTCTGGACCAAGTAAAAAACACACACATTTATACCAAATTGGATTTATGAGGGGCCTACCATCTGGTAAGAGTCAAAAAGGGGGATGAGTGGAAGACAGCATTTCACAAAAAAATATGGCCTTTACGAATATCAGGTTATGCCCTTTGGGCTATGTAATTCTCCGCAGCGTTCAAATATTTTATGAACGACGTGCTCCATGAACGATTAGACGTGCGCGCACTCGTCTATATCGACGACATCCTCATTTACTCAACCACCAAGGAGGATCATATCAGACATGTCCGGGCTGTTTTAGAAAGACTTCGACAACATCGGCTGTACGCCAAGTTGGAGAAATGCTTCTTTGACGTGACGGAGGATGAATTCCTCAGGTTTATACTCACACCGCGAGGGGTACACATGGACACGCACAAAGTAGATACCATTCTCCAATGGCCCTCACCAACTTCCACGAAAGGTGTACAAAGTGTGCTCGGGTTCGCCAATTTTTATCATCGGTTCATCCCAGGATTCTCCCAGATTGTTCACCCCATCACATCCCTGCTGCGAAAGAACAAACCATTTCAGTGGACCACAGAAGCAGAAGAAGCCTTCCAGACCCTAAAACGAGCATTCACATCAGCACCCATTTTACGGCATCCCCGACCCGAATTGCTATAACGTAGCAATGGGAGCGGTTTTGTCTCAGCGAGATCCGGAAACAGGACAATTACATCCTGTGGCTTTCTGGTCTTGTAAGTTCTCTGCTCCCGAATTGAACTATGCAATCACAAATAAAGAACTGTTAGCAATAAAAGCATCATTCAAGGCATGGAGGCATTACCTTCTTGGAGCCAGGCACACAGTCACCATCATTGCGGACCATCGTAACGTACAATATCTGAAAACCGCAAAAGCACAATCATCACGTCAACTCCGTTGGGCTCTCTTTTTTGTGGAATATGACTTTGTCATTACCTACAGACCGGGAGTATGCAATGGAAAAGCGGACGCCCTATCACGAATGAGCGAAGATGAACATTTGTTCACCACACCTGACCCTGTGGCAATCATTCCTGAAGAACGAATCCTGAACACTGCCACTTTGGACGACCTAAAAATTGACCTTCAACACTTTATGAAGCAATCAGAACAGCAGGAATGGCTGTCAAGAGGAGACCAATACACTATCGTGAACAATCTACTGCTCTTTCAAGGGGAGACTGTATGTTCTGGATAAAGACCTGCAAAACCAAATTATATCAAACTACCATAAGCCTTTAGTAGAAGGACATCCAGGAATGGCTAAAACTCAAGCTAAGATAAAGAAAAATTACTGGTGGCCCACTTGGAGAAAAGATATTGCCCAGTTCATCGCGACCTGTGGTGTTTGCGCTCTGCACAAGTCTCAAAAACAAAGTCCTGCAGGCCTTCTACATCCTTTGTTGGTGCCCCGGCGCCTTGGCATACGCTGTCTTTGGATTTTATTACTGATCTTCCCTCGTGCAACGGATACAACACCATGCTGGTCATCGTGTATCTGATCTCTAAAATGGCCCATTTCATTCCTCTAAAAGGGGTCCCTATGGCCTCTACTCTGGCCACCGTCTTTTTGGAACAAATTGTCCGACTACACGGATTCCCATCAATATTTATATCAGACCGCAGAACTCAGTTTGTCTCAGCTCTCTGGAGGAGGTGTTGCAGAATCGCCAAAATCGACCTTCAATTGTACACAAGTCATCATCCCCAAACTGATGGCCAGACCGAATGGACCAATCAAACTCTAGAGCAGTACTTAAGGTGCATGTTACAACAAACTGAAGATACCTGGAAGGACATACTCTGGTTGGCCGAATATGCATACAACAATTCCATCCACACCAGTACAGGACAAACACCATTTTACACAGTATATGGTCAACATCCACGAACATCTGTTTTTGATTCGCTTGAAGCACTGGAGATGCCAGCGGTAACGACCTTACATGACACCACCACTCGAGTCCTTAAGCAGGCAGCAGAACATTTGACCAGAGCCAAAGAAAAGCAGAAACAGTTTGCAGACCGACACTGAAAGGAGGCTCCAAATTATCAGGTTGGGGACAAGGTTTGGTTAGCTTCTAAAAACATTTCTCTGAAGGGGCCACAAATCCTCTGTCCCAGGTACCTACGACCCTATTCCATCAAAGCCGTGGTGAACCCTTCGGCCATGAAATTAGAATTACCGGGCCACATGCAGATCCACCTGGTATTTCATGTCTCCCTCCTAAAACCATTGAGACCAGGTACGCAGATCGATACTCCACCGGATCCCGAAATAGTTGAAGGAGCACCAGAATACAAAGTTAAAAGGATCTTAGACTCTAAGATGGTCCGGTCCAAGATATACTACCTAATAGACTGGAAAGGTTATGGACCCCAAGATCGGACATGGGAACCCAGTGAACATGTCCACACTCCACGATTAATCAGGCACTTCCACCGCAATAACCCCACTAAACCAGGGGCAGGGGGGAACCCCCCCTTGAGAGGGGCCTTGAGGGGGAGTGCTGTCATGGCCACGAGCCCCAGAACACAAAAACCACACCATCTAGTGACGGGGGGCAATGGGTCACTTGACTCACTTATGTCCCTTTGGGAGTCATAAACACAGGGGCCCTGGCTGGACTCAGTCCTGGCGCCATTTGTACCAGGCTCATATAGAGATGTGAGCAAGAACACTTTATTTCATTGCAGGAGTGCTTTTATTTTACTTCAGTGCTGGAGTGCTTTTATTTTACAAGAACTTTCCAGGTGCTGAAAGCCTTTATTCCAGAGAACATCCCCATGTGCTGACTCATCGGGCGTGGCTCCCTAGGCCTGGTCTTCAGGTGCTGACTCATCAGGTGTGGCAGGGCGTGGCAGCGAGCAGGCCAGAGCTACTGGGCACGGCCAGGAACAAGACTATATAAAGCCACCGACCCCCTAAAGCAAACGCTTCCAGTTACTTTGCACCTCTGTACAACGTGATGCTCACCGCCGCCTGGTCCAGCTACTTACCTCGAGATCCTGCAACAACAGCATTCTTACTTGGACCCTGGCTTGCATCTCACGGCAACGCTCCATCTTTTTGGCAGATCCCGAATTGACAGCGCAGCACCTGCGCTCTCTCCCCCACGAAGTCCTGAAATGAGAAAACAAGACAAGACAAGGTTAGAACTCCCGAAAACACCCAACCCAGGGGCGCGCCGCATTTAAAACCCAACGTGCACCCTAAGGCACCATTAAAGGCTACTTACCAGCTGTCAGACCATCTCAGCCCCACTCCTCCATACCGCCAGCACCGCTACACCACCTGCAAGGGGAGAGAGCAGAGAAAAGAGACATTACATACAAAGGACAGAGAACAAACTTTACAAATACAATCACAACAGTTGGAAGACAAGCGGGCAAGTGGAAACAAGGGAACCACTTACCTACAAGAGAAGTGGACTAGTCGCAGCTGGCCTGGACTTCCACGACAAGGGACCAGTGAAGGAACTCGGTTCCCTTCAACAAGCGCCCCTGCCAGAAGCAGCAGGACGGAGAGCTCATCATCATCATCATTCAGCAGGTGAGCCTCAAGAGGAGTGCAGCCCCAGGGAAGCCACATTCAGGGAAAAGAGGTCTGGAGAAGGGGTCAGGGACCACAGGCTGCATACTCATACAACCCCCCCTTATATTCACGCAGGAACATCACTGCTCATCACCACAGTTCCCCGCACAGACGCAGAGGGAGGAACAGACAAGAGGAGTTCATCCCTGGGAGGGCTGTGACTGTGCCCCAACACCTCCGCTGAGACCAGGTGGGCGTAACACACACACATCACATGTTGTGCCAAAATGAAACTGGCATAAATTGATTCATTTGAGTGAGAGACATTAGTCAAACTAAGTTGTAACTTAATCACATGTGCTGCACATAATGTTTTTGAAAATCACAATTATTTAATGTAAAATATTCCAGAGGACCTCACATCAAATGGGAGGGAAGCGTGGTTTAGAATGTTACTCCCATTGGACTGCCCTCTTCATTAATATGCCTACAAAGGGGATGGTTTACTTTGATGCACTTTTGAACCACTGGCCAATTGCATAGACTGAACAATTAAAATTGAGAAATCATACACACCTCTAAAGGGAGTGGGGTGGGTGCTAATCTATAAAAGTCCAAACCCATAGATTTAAGAGGAGACTGACTGACAGACTGACTGGAAGAAGGGGATTGAACGAAGAATCGGCAACAGAAAGAAGAATAGAACAGCTTGATTTCCCTTGGACTCCTTTTGGATTGCTGGCAAACCATTGTGAGAGAGCCTGACCTGGAATACAACCCCATTCCTTCCTCAGTGGAAAATGAAGCAGGCCCTGTGCAGATGGAGAGAAACCAGTCTGTGGAGGGAAGCTGACCCAACTTGCTGACTGATGCCCACAGTCTTTAAAGGGACCCACATGTCTGTGAGATTGAGATTGATATTTTATTTCTATTGCACTCGTACACAAGTGTGTGAGACAGCCAAAAGAAATTCCTATTGAGTATAATGCCAAGGGGAATATATAATTCGGAGGAGCGGTAAACTCTAAAGGGGAATATGTTAAATCTCAGCCCCACTTATTTGTGAAAGTATGGAGATGGGTATATCAATGATACTATACATCCTGAGAAATTAGTAAATATTTCAGAAGGTGCTTCTGGAAGTGTTGGATTTGATCAAATAGACCCAAATGAAAAAAAAGAAGATTGTTTTTTTTATCTGCCACTCCTTTTCCCCACTTTAAATTGCCCATTGAAGAATTTAATTACAAATGTGTAATTTCTACATTTTAATGGAACAGTAACACCATTAAAGGGAATCTAGCAAACATACATGTTACATAGACATATTTCTTTTTACAAGCGATTTACACACAGGAATGTCAAGTAGCCTGTCTTTAAATTGGGTTTTCTAAACTGCTGTTTGAAACACTGGCATTCATTTGTAATACATGAAAAGCAGAGCCCTTCAGATAGGCAGCGATGTTCTAATTTAATTTTGTTTTCTATGAAATGAAAGCTTTGTCCTGATCCCTCATTCACTTTTCAACCCATGGTGAATGTGTGTTTAGGGTAAATCATATGTACACATTGTAACATTGGTGCTTCCACAAAAGTATATATACAAGTAGAATGCAGCATCGACAATTGAATTGACCAGTGTACCGCTCATTCAACATTGTAGCCACCATTGATATCAGGATTTCTAAGAAATTATAAAGATGTATAATTTGTTTATAGTTTAAATTAGTCTGATTATTTCATTTTTTTGCAACCTTGCATGTTTTTTGTCCCAAAAGGGGAGGAAGGCTGTAGGGAATTAATACTGTTAAACTGGCCTGTCCCACATTCATAAAAAGAACTTTGTTAAATATATAAACATTGTGCTTGCCTGATTTGGGTTGGGTGGACAATTCCTCCGAACCAGATGTTGCCCGATTAAATCATCCTACACTCCTGAAGCTATAGTATGCTATAGGGCTGTGCTACTACACAAGGAGAAAGAGGTATACCTTTCAGATTATGCCTGTTTCACCTTTATAACTGGGATTACTGCTTGTTTAGTAGCAGTATGAAACTGAGTAGGCAGTTTAGCTACTAGGCCTTCCTGTACTCCAGCAAATTAGTAGACATTTTGTCACATCTCACCCCATGGCCCTGAGATATGCCATGACTGGCCTCTGTGAGGAGCCAGGAATGAGACACAGACACAAAGGACTCATTGTTTTGGTTACAAACTTTTATTAAATGAAAACAGGGTGAAAAATGCCTCACTATCCCTAATCTATGAGGTCTTTCCCTACCTCAACCAAAATGAATGGGTCTTTTCCTTTGTCAAGATATCCCAAAGTAAGAATAGGTCCTGTGTCTGAAATACTATTCTGGCCCTCACACTCTAAAACTAACTCTAAGGTGCAAAGGATAGTCTCTCTAGCTTTCAAAAGTGTGCAAATGTTCCAATCCAACACAAAAGGTATACATTCAAACCATAAAGTTCCAAATGACCAATGTTCACAGTTCCAAGGGTTGGCTCCCTTCCCCAGGTTCCTTTTCCAATAACAAAAGGTTCAAACTAAGAATAGTCATGTTTTTTAAAGTTCAAAACCATAACTCTCTCTTTTGGATACTGCAATCCACTCAAATGTCCAATGTCCACAGTTACAGGGCATGGCTCCCTTCCTCAGGTTCCTTTTACCAATATCCAAAAGTTCAAAGTAAGAATAATCAAGTTTCATAACCTTCAAAAACGATAACCCTCTCCTTTGGATATTGCAATCCACTCCCAGGGAAATGGCTGCCTTCCCCAGGTTTTTCTTCACAATCAAAATCAGGTTACAATCCTAAGGGTATGAGTCCTCCTTAGAATTCTCCTTTTACTGTTTCACGAATTTGATATGGGTCCCAGACTTGCAGGTCACCTGGTATACTCCCCTGCCAGGCTTTTTCCAAATGTATAACAGCTTGCAGTTTCACGTTTATGACTCTTCCTTGGGCTTCTTTCTACAGCAGTTTATCAGATATACTGGACTATGCCTGGTGTACTCTCCTGCCAGGTCATGGATATGGTTTCTTTCACTGCTTTTCATATAGTTGGCTTTGCCTGATGTTCTCTGCTGCCAGGACCTGTGTGCATCTCTGTTCAAACACTTGACCTTGCCTGGTATACTCTCCTGCCAAGACTTGTATGCATTTGCTTTCCACAATTGACTTTGCCTGGTTTACTCCCGTGCCAGGACTTGTGTGCATTTATTGTCAGCACTGCGTATCAGAACTTCTCATCTGCTCATATTATCATTAATGTATGTTCGGTACTTTTCATTTGTTCATTCAGCTTGTTTTACAGATATTCGGTAGACGTTTTCATCATGGTTCAACATATAATGTCTCTCTCTAGTTTCCCTCTTTGGTCTTTCCCAAGTTTGTGCTGTCCCACTGTCTAGGGCCTTCGATGACACTGTCCAACAGTGCTTCAGCATCCCAACCCTCTCCCAGGGGTCACCGGATTTCTGTTGATGACTTCTTGGCGTTCCTGACAGCAAGTCATATGTTTCTTTGGCTCCAGCGGCTCTCCCGGTTACTGTCGGTATCTTCGGTAAGCGTCTGCACTCTGGACGGCATCCCAGCCTCTGCAGCCTTCAGGAAACATGACTTGCTTCCTCGCACTCTGCTCTGCATCCTGCCAGCCTCTCCAAAGTGCATTGCTCACCGGGCTTCCCTCTTGCACCTTGTAGCTGTCTGCACTCCTGAGCTGCCGCCGGTACCTTGCTCTGCCATGAGCTGGAGTACTCCATGCATCTCTTCCTGGCATGTTTTAAACCATGTTTGGCTAATGGTCGTTTCCCAGCGACTAGACCACAGCTCATGGTTCTCGCTTGTATTGTTTTTGATGTGATGTTGAGAAAGGTGACATTGAACTTCATCGGGAGGAATCATCACTGCTGCCTGCTTCTTCCTCGTTTCAGTTGTTAAAAACCTAGTCTTTAGGAGGTATTGTGGAATACTTGGTTAGAGGTTCAGGGACAGTGCCACAATATGCCATCAAGGCACGAGGAAGAGAGGAAACATCCCTAAAAGGGAATAGGGGCTATGTGACTGTTTCTGGTGATGCTGTGTTATCCCCCGGAGGGTCACCTCTCCCCATGTGTTCCTCCCTCATATAGCTGCCGCCAGGGTGAGGATCAGGTAGAGGCTGCTGTCCCCTGGCTGCATGAGAAGAGGCTACATCATCAAATTCATCACACCTCATAAACCTGGTGACACACCACAGGGTAGAGGAAATGCTGAACAGGGAGGAGAACTGCCATCTGCAATCTTTCCCTTGCAACTGTTGAAACCTCTTATCAGGAGGGAATATTTGTAGTACCAAACATGCATCGTTTAAGCCTATCTTGACCATCCAGTAAACTTACAGGAAAGGATCCCCCAAAAGGTGGATTCACTCCATCTAAAAATGTACACTACAAGCGCACTCAGAGCCTTCGCAATGATTACTGTGCATAACCCTTCATCCGTCTTTGGGACCAAGAAGATTGTGCTGAGAAAAAGTGGTGATGCAAGTGTGTTTATTGTGAACTGTGAGATGCACTATGCTTTACCAGTGGAGTGGAACTTGTGACAAGTCTTTTTTCTTTTCTATCATGAGGCGGACCCAGTGGAGTACAAATACTCCTCCAAAGTGGAGCGCAGCAGAGTGCTGCGAGTGTGTTTGCTGTGAGCTGCAAGCTGCATTATCCTTTACCAGTGGAGTGGAACCTGTGACAATTCTTTTTTTCATTTCTATCAAGAGGAGGACCCAGTGGAGTACAAAGACGCTTCCAAAAGCAGAGCGCAGCAGAGTGCTGCAAGTGTGTTTGCTGTGTTTGCTGAAGAGCCGTAGGGCTCCCCACGAATGAAGCAACACACACACATTCAGCTGCAGTTTCAGACTGACCCATGTGCCATATCCTCGGCATAATACATGCGATTGACTTCGATCTAACTATCATAGCATACATCAAGACAAAGCCCTCGAAATCCTTGCACAGTGTAAGTGGAATATTCCATCTTAGAACTGCTTCTAAAGGTAAAGAAAATATAAGGATATAACCCCTAATACATCGCACTGCTATAGCAATCCACCCACCAGTGGTAAAAAAAAGGATCCTTTGTCTGATTCAGCGTGTAGTGCTCCCCCTGAGACCTCACCAACTAAACACCCACACTGCTTACAGCTATGTATAACCTCAGAAGCACTTCAATGAAGGATGATTTGCGATCCCCGGAGTTCGATCCGTCCAGTGAGATTTACTCCAACCAACGGAGTACACCTAACTTGTGTGCTACGCCATCTCTCTCAAGAGCGCCACACTTGACAAACATTGACGATTTGAATGAAGACTGTGCTCCTGTCATCAACAGCTCAGTTATGCTGGAACTTTCTCCGGTGCACAGTCATCTGATTAAGAAATCTTATGATCAGAATCTGGAGTACACCATTTCAACTGCTACAATGAAACGCACAATAAGTGAACTAATAAAGAGTAAACATCTATCACGAAGTTTAGATGCCTTAAACCATCCTGCTGAAAATTTGAGGCCTCTTACCACAATGTTCCACAGGCTTAAGTGGAGATCCAGTCTCCCAGACACCGATACTCTTCTTGAAGAGCCATCTAGTGCTCCTGGCAGAAACCTGTCCATGAAAAGACCTAGAGATACTAACGTGGACTGCATCCACCATATACCATCAACTCTGCATAACCTTTAGTTTAATCCTTCAAGTGGAAGCACAAACCTCAGAGGAAACCGGCAACAGCGGTGTAATATTTCCTCAGAGAGTCTGCCACCACAAGACCTAAACAAGAAAGTACTCTGAAAGCGTTACGTTTTGTTTTGAACTTGCTAGTTAATGTGTTTGACTCATTGAAAAATGAGGAACACATTTACTCAGGCATACGAATGGAGCTTCCAAAGGAAGTTGGTAGCTGTGAATCCTCATTGGTAGGTCTTTCAACAGCAATTAACAACCAAGTAAAAGGTCTGATAGGCCAATTGTATGGTCTCAGCAAAGAACACACAATATTGCTAAATGATTTGCAATGGACTTTCGCAATCAGAAAGAACACAAAGAAAACATGTGGAAAAAATTTACATCTTCTTTAACAGACCTCAAGAAACACCCAGACAGTATAAAAGAAACTGTCATTCCAGAAATAGATTAATGCTACCATGGAGACGACACTCCACTCTCAACATCTGCATTGAGGAATTCATGAGACTGGCTCAACTGGTCGGTGACCAGGAACTTTACTTACCCAAAATTGACAGAACGCTGAATAATAAGATTGCCCTTTCTCCGACCACTATAATTGTTGAAATGGGCTCAATGAAAGATGCGTCAGTTTCACAACCAATAGATCAAGACGGGTGTAATGTACAGCTCCCCTCAAAAAAATCACCAACAGAAGGGGAAAAGAAAGAAAAGACAGAATAAAACCTCAAAGTCTGTAGTAGTAGTGAATGAGACTGTGACTAAACCCACTGAAAAAACAAAATTGAAGAAGCAAAAAATATCTAGCAAAAAGAATTTCTTCAAAGCATTACACAAAATCGCTGATTCAGAAGGCCGTCAAACTAAAAACCTCTCTGGAGTAGTTGACATCACCTCACCTGCCAAAGTAACAGCAAAGGGAAAAAGCAATTGTGTTGACGCTTCTGAGCATTGTGAAATGAACCAGACCACCTCTAATCAAGATGTGCAGAAATCAAAGACCAGCACGAGTTGCCAGACAGGGGACTGGATTCCTGTCCCGCAAAAGCAGCTGCATATGGCACCCATCTTTGTAAGTAGAAAGAAAAAAGTCTGTGTATCTAACAAAATAATGGTACCCTGCACCCATAATAACATAGAACTTGCAGCACCTTCTTTGATAGCCGCTGAATCGTCTGTACCCAAATTGGATCCATGTGAGCCAATAAGTCTCTCGGCACAGTCTGCGACCATTCTAACTGTTCCTTTTAAACCTTATGCAGCACCGAAACTATGGCTAAAACAACCTTCAGAATCAAGAGGCTATAAAGCAATCAATCGTACCACGACATTGAACAACACAAAAAAAATACCTGACTTATATTTGTTTGCCAGGAAAGACATTGACCGGATCTCTTTTCCACGCAAACACTGTACTTTCATTGTGGAACTCATTCTAAAATCAAATGAGGGATGGAATGCCCTGTTGAAGTATTTGAGGCATTACCACCTGTACCTCCAACACCTTTGAAAGGTTTTTGTGAGAGACCCTGCAGTAATCAAATTGACAACAGTGTTACAGGAGAGAAGGTTCCAAGTTCCACTGTGTCCACAAGGAGACAGGAATGTTATGGACTCTTCTGCCTCATATTTTATCAGAAGTCCTACAGAGACTCACAGCAAGTGGAGACCTTCTCCAGAGAAAACATAAAAAAGCTAATCACTTACTCTTAAGTTGGAACATAGAGGCCCCTCATTGTTTACAGTCACTGGGATTAGCCAATCAATTTTTAAAGACAAAGATCTGATCATTCTCCTAGAAACATGGTTAAGGGACACTGTCCAACTAGATGGGTTTACAATCATAAATCGAAATGCATCATGTCCGAATGGAGGTAGACCCACTAGGGGCCTTCTCATTGCCATTAGGAACAGTATAGCAAATGACATTATTTCTATAAGCCATAATTTGGATGGTATCCTTGTTTCCAGATGTTTGATCAGATGGTGAGAACGTGCGAAAGGTCTAATTCTAATTGATATCTATTGGAACCCCGTGAACAAGAGTATTTTAACGATTCTTGATGATTTGTCTGCAATTATTACTGAGATACACATCCTATATGGTGATGACTTCATAATAATGGGTGGTGACATTAACACATATTGCTCACCAGCAGTAAGACAATGTGCAAAAGCAATTTTGAACAAAAGTAAAGGTGAGTTATGGGGTGCTTGGTTTTTGGATTGGAACTTGATAATTCTTAATGGCAATGTGGGTGAGGATGTGATCCCTGTATCTATATGGTCAAATGGAAATGTGGTGTGACCATTGATTATATTGTGGTGTCAGTTGAATTACAGCAATCCTGCTCAGAGTTTAAAGTCGAATTCATGAGGCACAGCGATTTGCGGGCTAGCTTTGTAATTGATAGTATCTCAATTAACATTGAGCATCCACACCATCTTCAAGTATCCACCAAAGGGCACCAGATAGTGAGCTTTGCAAAACAAGGGAGAACCTTAAACTCTAAATAAATAATCAGTTCGAATTTGGTTCTGAAGTGGCAAATACCCATTTTAGTGCCCCTGGAAGCTCCGTGGAATTTCTGTGGGATTTAGATCAACCTCAAGAAAAAAAGATAATAAACCAAAACATAATCGGCACCCCTTTGACGAGGAAACTTACATCAAAAAGAAAGAGCTAAGAAAATATTTAAGAGCAGTAAAAAAAGAGGGTTTAAACAGGGAATGTTTGAATAGAACCTAAAGAAAGTCAAGAAACACTGACCTTCATTGGTTCCGCACACAACCACTTATATGTAACATTCGTAGTGGACTCACAATGTTACAAGCTCTCTTACCATTGCAGTCCAGACATTTTTGGCTGATCATTAATGGCCAAACCCAATCGCAAGGGATGCAACAAGCTTGCCCTATCTCAAATCATATCTGGATGGAATACTTTTTAGAACCTTCTGAAATGTCTCTAGTTAATCAAGCATACAGCAAGGCGGCAATCACGTGGTCTCTCAATGTATCACAAAAGGTAGTTGAGTCTCTAATTGTAAAATCTTCAAGATCCAGAGCAGCAGGCCCCAATGGCCTAACAAACATGATTTCGAAATTGCACACTTACCTTTGGTCAAACATTCTTTATAATTTATTTGTAAATATCATAAAGCGTCAGTCACTGCCAGCGTCATGGAAGCACGCAATTGTCATTTCGATCTATAAAAAAGGAGACAGAACAGAGCCATGCAATTACCGTCCTATCGCATTGCTCGACTGTGACAGCAAAATCTTTTCAGGTCTCGTACTCAAAGATCTAGGGAATTGGTCCGAGAGCAAAATGATTATTGCCAAACATCAAACGGGCTTCAGAAAAGGCCTATCCACCATATTGAATGGCCTAATCATTTCAATACTTAAAGATCAAAGTACCCGTCCTAAATCAAACTCTAAATATATATCTTTGATAGATCTCACCAAAGCATTCGATCTGGTGAACAGAGATAAACTATGGACCAAACTAAGAAACTGGGGAATTCCAGAAGGTCTGCTGGCAATTATAGTAGCACTTCACATTCAAACAACGTTTAGAGTGAGATTAAATCTTAGAGGAGATCTGTCATCAAAAATATCTACCAGAAATGGAGTAAGACAGGGGTGCATATTGGCTGCATACTTATTTAATCTTTATCTAGCAGACTTAGCAGAATTCCTAATGGCCCATTCGCTTGTCTGTCCTAGGATCGGTAACTACCCCGCCCATTCTCTAGCTTTTGCGGATGATATTGCTCAAATAGATCACACTCCTGTTGGTTTTAAACATCTGTTGAAAGCCATGGAAGAGAGAGTATGCAAAGGTAAATGACTTGGCGATTAATCCAGCCAAATCACACATAATGATCTTTAGTAATCGGCTAAAAGGTAGGCTTTAACTTAAGATCTACCAACTCGTTGAAAGATCTTAATGAGGAATTGGAATTCAAAACTATACAATTCATTAGCCAACAAAAAAAGATTCTGAAAAGTCTTTAAAGGTTTTCACTAATACCGCTAATGACATTTTAAAAGGGGAAAGTTGTACCCTCAATCTTATACGGCCTGGAAATCAATCAGAGCGCATGCAAAATTAATTGGGATAAAATTGAAGGCTGGATATGGAAAAAAATGCGTAACCTTCCTATGTCTCTCCCTATTGCGCACTTAAGATATGAATTGGGCTTGTCGTCACTCCAATCCTATTTCCAATGTAAATTGCTACTATATCGATCGAATTTAGATACTTGCAAAAATTATCTATATGAAAAAATGGGCAACCATATGACTAAACTGAAGAGTGGCTACTTGTCCAATTTAAAAAGCGATGAAGAGCAAATATTGTTGTCCTGTGAGTTGACCAGTAAAATGCTGATTGAAAATCCTGACAAAAGGAAACTTGCTCTGTTAAGAACAGATTGAATCACAACTAGAGCAGAATTATGTAAACTTAAGAGTTCTAGTAAAAACAAATGAGACCATGAGAATATGGAACAACCTTGAACCCAACATAGGGGTCTGTCATCTATGTAGCGTAGGTTATGTTCAAGACATCAGACACCTTTTAATAACCTGTAAAGGCACATTGTTAATTAGAGAGAAATATTTTGCCAGATTTGTACATCACATAGAGTGGATTAAAAGATTTTTGTTACAGGCTTTTGGCGGGTAAGAAAATCTTCCTATCAATTGAGTTATTGAAATTGTTGAATGAATTAAAGTTCATAAAAATTACCCTATGAAGCAACTTAGGAGAGATAAACTGATAGCTCACTAATGCACTTTGTTTTGAAGATGAAGTCCTCTATATTATGTTTAATGAGGATGACTTATTTTATCTAATTATTTGTAATAAGCATGACTGTGTTTTTTTGTTGTCTTTTATTTTGAATTTGTTTTATTTTTGACTATCCGGAAATTAAGATGAATTTGTGTAAAAAGTCACAATTTGACTGTATGCACAATAAATAAATACATTTTAAAAAAAAGGTGGTGGCAACATTGTTGCTGGGACTACTGCCCCTTCACAAGCAGGTCTCATACCTCCCCATCACACAACCCATCCTTGTGTTTATCAACAGTCGGGGCCACTAGCTGGCAATGGTGGTGGTTGTATAGAATTCTATTTGGTACTCTTTGATTGTCTGAAGGACCCACACATATGAAATTATTATTTCCAAGTTTAAACCCTAAAATCATGTCCTCTCCATCGATTACCCCTTTGTGGAAAGATACCTAGCTGTCCACTTCTCACAGAAAAGGAACTGATAAGAGCAATTCTCTGAGCATAGTGGGAAGGGCAGGAAAAGTCGACCTGAAGAATGAGCTCTGCTTCGTCGAGCCCTGCCACAAACAGTGTGAGTGAAAACCTTCTAAATGTTTCACTGTGCTTTGCCCAGTGTTGTGAAGTTGTGCACGTATACGTGGGAAGATCCTTTATGAACCTACCCTTAAAGAGGGCACCTTGAGCCCTTGGACTGGCCTTGTTATAAGCCATATTTACCAATGTATTTTCTAAATTGTAAGGCGTGTGAAGAGAGGGTCCCAGGCTCCTCACCCCCATGATCATGATGGGACGATCATGATGGGACGAAGAACAAGAAATTCTCAAACTCGCCCATCTTATTTCAAACGAACCCCAAGTGCACGACTGGCTGACACGTACACAGAAAGGTATCCCCTCAGTCAGACATTCAGACCTAATCCAGTGCATATCCTTTCAGGACAGGGGACTCAACAGAGATTGTGGATGGGAATATCCTAGTGGACTGCCTCCATTAAGCGCCAAGCAGCCACTATGCTGACATCTCTAGTGACACCATGACATAGCAACGTTAGCCATGACGAATACTCACAGCCCTACACCTCATTATACATACATGAAGAACATGCTTACACAGTTCTATAGATAGAGGACAGACACATTTACATGCTGTCAAACCTTTTATTCTTTTCTCATTAGCCAAATGCAGTAACGCAGAACCACAAAGCAACAAGAGATCCTGAGCAAACCAGATGATTAGAGCAATTAACTCTATGGGACTACAGGAGTATATATGGAGCCTGGTAGGACCATGTGTGACTAATCTATAGGAAACCTAGCATAACACGAACATGTACAAATTGCCTTATAAGTCTAAGGAAAATTACAGAAGGCCTCAAGCCACAGAACGCCAGACAGAAGGTCAGAGATAATCAGTTGCATTCCAAACTCTAGATGACAAGAGACTAGCTGCAGAAAAATTGAATATATCATCAGAAATGCAGACCCAGAGCTCGATTTTGTGGTCTATAAGCATGTGATGCAGCCAAACTAGACAATGAGCAATCGCACTGTAGTGGGAAAGCAAGCCGATTCCAGCAGCCCTTGCGGAAGGTGAAACAAGTGTTGCAACGTGGAGACGCACTCTCATAGGCAAAGGTGATATACTACCAGATACAATTCAGACACATAGTTGTTTCAAATCACCTTGGACCGGTGCACAGAGGTCTCAGAACCGAGTCGGATCCCATGCCTGGGGAGACCAGCTACAAACAATCAAGAGATAGAAAGTCAAGAGTGGATGGCAAGGGGCAAGAACCATTGGTAAACCTACTAATATGAAACAATGTAATAGTTAGTTTCTTGGGGACGGGGCAGGTCCGCCACCTGACATGCGAGGACCAGTAGAATAACCTCTATAGGGGATCTCTATATGGGATACCACTCTCAATACCCAATCAGCAGTGGGGATAGGTTTTTGGGGAAGAGGCCAGGTGATGATCAAAACTGGGGACCTTGCATTGTAAAGTTGAGATGTACTGGAGAATCCTGATGGTCTTGTATGATCCCTGTTGGTTTTTTGTAATAAACCACAGTTCTAGCTTGCTGTTGAATGAGTCCTCCGTTTATTCTTTGGAAGGGTGTTGGGCCCTTGGGAGTCAGACGGACCCCCAGATGACCTCTGGCATACCCGGGAACCAACCCAACATGTTGGTAGCAGAGTCGATGGTTGGGCTACGCAAGCACGGCACAAAGCCGACTCTCCCGCTGCAGAGCTTGGAGGTTTGTAGGACGCCTCGCGGGTTTCTCGACATTGGGCAAAGCACGCCTGTGTAAAGGCTGTCAGGAGCCAGCCTGGGAAATATCCTGCCCGTGGTCCGTGACGAGCCCAGCAGACCAGACAGGTGGCGTGGTAGTTTTGGGGGATGTGGCAGCCGAGCAGCGTCAGCAGATTACGGAGTGTAAGTATTGACCCAGCCACACAGCAACTGAGGGGAGAGGGCAAGTAACGGGGGGTGCAAGGGTGGTATCGAGCATTGTTGAGTATCATAGAGTATTGTCTAGTATTGTCAAGTTTAGTAAGGACAGGAGTGGAGGTAGATGCCTTTTCTGTGGTTAGGGCACATTAGGGTTCGAGGTATAAGGTTCTGGTGAACAACCTAGACAATTGACTCAAGGGCACGGATGACAGAAGTTATGTAAATATTGGATTTCCTGTGGGTTGGGCGTTTTAGCTCGGGCCATAGATGACGGTATCCCTGTAAGTTTTAGCAAAGGGAGCTGGCCTAGATTGCAGAAGGTGATTCGACTGAATAAGTCTCAAAGAGGCAGTTACCTGCAAGGTGATGCTGTAGGTACAGATTGAACACAAGAAAATATTGGTATACTCTGCTAGAGGAGGCAGGAAGTCAGCTGTGCGGTTTGTGTTTTTGAGGCAACGGGATTCTAGCATTGTGTTAGCTGTAAGCGATTTTTAGCACTACCTTGTTAAGTGAATTGGTGATGTCACCCGTAGGTTTCTGCATAGGACTTGAAAAGCACAAGGTGTTGTGGACACGGGGTTGAAAAACTTAAAAAAGGATAGAGGAGGTTGTCGAATGGCGGTGGACGGAATGCGAATACGTGAGATTTGTGGGTGTGTCTGAGGAGGCGGAAAGTTGTGTGAGGGCGGTGTGCGGAGCACGCCTGACAGGTTGTTGTGGAGCCAGAGAGGCTTGAAGTAAATTGAAAGAATTGCCATTTTATTGTGTTTTCCCCTAACAGCGGATTATTGAAACCCTTGACTTGAGGTCAAGTAAGAATAAAAGCAATGTATCAAGGGAAGAGTGGGGGCGACACGCCCCTACAGCACTTGTGTAAGACTCTTCCGCCCAATAAGGACAAGATTTGTAAATATAGCGTGGAATGGATGAAAAGCACTGAGGGTAAATTGACTTAACCATGGCCACAATGCGGAAGTTTCAAGGATGTGTAGCAATCACTACTGACACACTTACAGGGCACATTTAAGGGGAAGAAGTTAGCAAGCTGCATTGCAATATTCGAAGTGTGGAGGATGTTCCAGGAGGGTGAGGGGGATGCAGTGAGGCATCAATGGATGCTGAGCCATCAGGAGACGCAGAGGCCTGTGCCCCCACCCTCCGCTCCCCCACCCGCTCCTGTGAGCAAAACCTCAAAGGACACAGATGATGAGCACGGGATGTACACACTATGGGAGCTAAAAGCAGCAGCAGGGTATTCAAACCCAGTATTTACGCTACCACCATATACCAAGGAAGAGGGACAGAAAGGAATGGGGCAACCGATCAGCGAAAAGGGAACAAGCAGTGAGGTGCAGAGGGGCACGAAGGAGGGGCTAGAGGGCACAGCCACTATCAAGTGGGTAGGGGGACAGATTTTCCTAAAGCTCGATGGGAAGACAACAGGAGAGGCAGCGGGGGTAACCAAAGAAATAGAGGGCCTTAAGGGGAGCAGTGAAGCAAAGGACTGGGCCGAAATAATAGAAGAAGTGGACAGAAGGGAGAGGGAAATGAGAAGAGAGACTAGAGCGGGAGCACAGAGAAAGGAAGAAGGAGGAGAAAAAGCAGGAGCAATGGGAGAGGAGGAAGGAGTAGGAAGAGATTGAGAAATGAAGGGAAGCAGATGAAAAGGAAAAGCAAGTGTTAATTGACAGGGAACGGAGGAAGGAGCAGGTAGAGAGGATTATTATAGAGCATAATCGAAAGGATGAGGAGGAGCCCGCGATCAGAGACATAAGAGCATGATGGCCACTGGGCACGGGAGACATAGCATAGGGGGAGGAGGTAGGCTAGTGGAGCCAGACAACACAGCCTTGCCAAGCAGGGCCACTACAGTATCAGATGGAATGGGCACAGGGTCTCATGGAGATAGGGGTGGCATAGATTTGATTGACTCCAGAGGGAAGCCTGGGGAAAACATGACCTCTAGGAGACTGAGCTTTGTGGACTATTTTTGCAGCGATATGGAAACAGATTCAGAAGAAGACCAATGGGGAAGTGGGGACAAGCAAAGAGGGCGACCGAAGTATAGGTCTCCCAGGGGGACAGAGCAGAAAGGAGTGTGATGTGGGAAGGGGGAAGGAATACGGGAACGACTAAGAA
Organism: Ambystoma mexicanum; assembly: GCF_040938575.1. Classification (NCBI taxonomy): domain Eukaryota; kingdom Metazoa; phylum Chordata; class Amphibia; order Caudata; family Ambystomatidae; genus Ambystoma; species Ambystoma mexicanum. The sequence continues at coordinate 543,321,602 of NC_090923.1, read as the reverse complement.
CAATAGGGACGATCAGACGCCATGGACCAGAGCAGCATCACACCACTCGGACACTCGGACAGGTGTGTGCGATTGACTCATGGAGTGCCAGTAGACACAAACACTGACATTAGAGATGACAACAAGCAGATTAGACTGAGTATGGGTGCGAGCGTGGAGGTGGGGTTTACACAGCTGCCCCTACTGGAAAAGGGAAGGGGTGACCTTAATACATACCATGGAAAACACATTGACAAAGAAAATGTGAGATGTAGGCCAACTTCGTTAACCGCGGGTGTGGGTAAATGGATATATTAAATGGAAAGAATGACACCGGGACAGAGATTAGCAGTGGGAGATGTAAAAGGACTACTAGTGGTGTTAAGGATTCCAATTGTGTTTCACACACCAGACCAGGACACTTGCCCTTAGCTGAGGATGTAGCGCACAATTAAAATACTTTTTCTTTATTTCCTAGAAATTCAGATTGAGATGGCACCCAACCCGTCTCACACCCCCTTTTACAAATACCCCAGGTCACAATGGACCATGAACCAGGCCGGTGGGTGGTAATACAATATTTATTTATTTTAAAATACAAAGAAATCACACATATTTAATATTGGGCAGCAATCACCAATGGGGTGATAATTACAAGGTAAAATGATGAAATAGGTCTTACTTTGACCTTCTACTATGACATATCCAAAGAACAAATGAATGGGAGCAATTTTACTGTTCAGGTAGATAGCACCTGAGTTAAGATTTCCCCCTGCAATGCTCCCTCAAACCCCGAATCAATTGAATTTTGGATAAAAAGGAGCAGCAATGAGTCAGGTATACTAGGCAGCAAACAGAATTAAAATCCGACCTTACCCCACGAAATGGGAGGCAAAATCGGATTTTAAAACCTTTACAATTGCATAAAATAGCACTCAGAATGAATAAATATTTAATTTAAATGTGCGCTTAAATGAATGAGGTAAATATGAGTGATAACAGTATCAGGGATGTAAGAACACTAGCAACTACAAGGCAAGATACCAACAATGGGCATACAGTACAAAAATCAACTTTGAAGTGACAACAAAGTGCAGCCAAATCACACGCATAGAAATTGCATTTGCTAATTTACACAGGTTTAAATGTCAAAACGGTTTGAAAAACAGGTAAAATAAACATAATCGGAATGTGGTTTTTATGCTGAATGACAGATGCACATCACAGGGATAATATGCAAGTGAAAGAGTGACTCTAAATTAATGACAGGATGAGATTCTCAATGGGAAAGGAAATTCTGTTTTAACAATGAAAGCAGTTGACAGAGAAAATCAGTCTGGAAAGGAAAGGGCAACTTTCACTTAAACTAGATTTTAGTGGCTTGAAAAGAGAAATGCCACCCGTGAATAGAAAGGTTACGCTGCAGTTGTAACCCTTCACGCAGTTTGCCTCTTTTTTGTGAGAATTCATTTATTTAATCAAAACATAGTATTAAGGACATACAAATGGCAGAAATGAGTGGAAGAATGGAGCTAACACTAGGAAATCAAGGACAGGATGCACAGAGAATTCTGACAGTTTTAAACAGGTTATCAGGGTATTGATGGGATTACTTAGAAGGTGGAACAAAGATAAGGTATCAAGATGGGGTATGCTATGTGTTGCTATGGCATTGGGTGATACTCACAATCAGCACTTGAGTTTGGGATTTGGCAAAGCCAACCGGGTTTCTGCACTGAACGCATCTGGTCACGGCACAATGGCGGGCTCTCCTAGCAGAAAACAGCTGGGCCTGTCTGGTCACTGAATAGCGAAGGTTACAGCTGGCATGCAGGTAGTGGGGCAAAAAGCTGGTCTGGTCAAAGGATACTCTCAAAAAGGGTACCACAGTTATTCCCCCTTTCTCCCTGAGGTATTGGGATTTTCAATGGGGTTTCTTTTTGGATCAGTGGTCCTGCCTGGAGTCAGATATGCTCTGGCCTGGCAGTAGAATCTGGAATCTTGCACGATGAATATGGGATGTCTGGATACGCAGGAGCTGGAAAATTCAGAAGAGTGTGTCCTTTGTCTCTGTGAGCTTCCCCCTTTTATAAGGGGGGTGACATCACAGGATTATACAATGGGGCCGGCTTTGCCTGGACATGCCTCTAACAACGGGATACGTCAGCCTATGTATGTCGCCTCCTCCCTAGAAGCAGATTGTACTGAAGGAGGGGGACTCAGTTTTATGGGGTGTGTTTTTATGAGGTACAGAGCCATCCCACAGTCATTTTTGCCAAAGATCAGTTATGACATAAATTGCACATTGTTACAGTTGTGGCACTTTTGTAAAGCACATAGGCAAATGACATATTCCACACAGAGCATACCATTCCAACTCCCAGGTCTGTACGACATTGTTTCGTCCTTCTAATAATCTTGTGCAATTTCTGGTGGGAAATATTTCACCTACAATTCTACAACTTTATACATGTGTACATGTTATCATAGAGTATGTTTGCATTGATTTCCAAAGTTGCACCATGGATACGTTTCCCATGATTTACCTTTTTCTGCCATTTGCGTCCCCCATATGCAAAGGGAATCAACATTGTCTTGTTTTAATGCCACCAAAATGACATTTAAACTGTTAAACTGTCGCATTTCTGCGTCTTCCGGTTGCAGAGATAAAAGTCTTAAAGTTCATTAATTACAAACAGTCTTTAGGCCCAGATGGGCTAGCTTTTATCTCCCATATAAGGATATACTTCCAACCCGCAGCTTTAGCCAGCCTGAATCCAATGTGGCTCTGGAGTTGCCTTTGAAGTTCCACAGTTTAAGTTGAGGGGAGGTGTTGTTAACAAGCCACAGCTATGTGTCCCAGAATCCATTGTATCAAGCTGGAGCACTGCCACACAGTCTAATGAGCGTGTTATATCCACCACCCTTGCTTATTCATATGCCCAGGGGGCTGGTCCACTTGAAGGGAGGCAAATCCTGTTCCCAGGAAGCCATGTCCTTTGACCCCAGAGGCTGAAAAAAACCTGTCCTGCTGGTTTCACAGCAGATTTATTTATTTATTTTTTCTTTCCTGAACCAGAAGCAAGTCTGTTGGGAATAAATATCCTACATACATTTTAAAACAACCCCTCCCCCCTCAACTTTCTATGCAAGGACAGTGCCCTAATTCAACAATTTACTTTTAAACAGACATTTTCTTGTTTGCAAAAAGCAACCATTTTTACACATGGTTAATTTCCCTTGGCTGTCACTCCACAATGCGGCGGTTTCTCTGACATCTAGATCCTAAACATTGTTTGCATCCTTAGTCAATTTCTCATACACAGAAATCTGTTCAAGGCAAAGGTCCACTGACACTAACATAAGCACAGAGAAATAGGGCTTCTTGTCAAGAGTTCAGCTGTGATATTTTGTTGCAAAGTAAAGCATTTTCCTGTACGGCTGGGAGTAAAGATCTTTGTGATTTCACAGATCTTGCCTGACACAGCCTGTCATTCAGTGAGAAATGCCCCCTTTTGCTGGTGCACACCCTGATTATGGCTGGGCATAGCTGGGTCTCAATGGGACCAACTGTGTACTGTTGAAAACGGTGGAAAATAGCATCAGGTTGCAGTCATTTGAAATGTAAAATATTTCCTTTTTTAAAGGGGAAATTTGAGCTAGCAGCAAAGCATCACTGCTTATCAATTCCTTTCTTTGGTGCACATAAGGAAATCACTGGCAGCCATTCTCGGGGTGTTCCATGTTCCATCTCGCCCAATAGGTGCTTGGCAAAGACAGCGCAGCCATCATTTCTGTAGCTGCAAAATGCAGTTTTGATGCAAGGAAATGCTGTTCAAAGGAGCCAGCACAGCCATTTTGCTGGTACTGCTGAATTTCAGCTTGGTGATGGAGGGGAATTCTGCTGGGTTGATGAATGTACCCCAAAGTGATGATCCTCGGGGAGGCAGCTGATGACGGATGGAGAAGAGCGGGGTTACCAGGAGTGACCATTCAGGACATGGCACATGATGGTTCCCAGTTTGCAAACTGCCGAGCTGCTGTATGGCAAGCTCTAAGGACAAAATACCCAGACACGTCAGACATTAGTGTGATTATGGCTCGCAAGATGGGGAAATACGAAGGCCGCTTACATTATATTCAGGCGATTCAAGAGCTTTGGCATCTTGAAATGCGAGAACCGTGGGACAAAACAGTAGCTTTATCTGACCATATATTGTGCCAAGCATTGCCAGAACTGGTAGAAAAGCAACTTAAGAAATGAGTAGGCATGGATGCAAAACCTTGGCCAGAAATACAGCTTACGATAGTACACCATTGTAGCCTATTGCAAGAAAAGATGAGGAAAAAGCACAAGGAAAAGAAGCAAGTGGAAGCTTAGTTAGTGCAGAAGAAATGATCAAAGTATGCTCTGGTAGGGGTGGTACTGATGAGGGAAGGAGGACCGGGAACACCACAAACAAAGTACGCACCCCTGCCCATGGGGGGAGGGTTCATGGGGCAATGCAACATGCAGCACAGGTTTCGAGGAAGAGGGGGGCCACCCAGGGGGCACAGCTATGGGCCACAGATACATCACAACCAAGGGGAATTTCCAGGAGGGTTTCGATGATATGGGCAGCAGGTGCAGCAGGGCCCAGGGGATTATTCTGGGGGTTTCCAAGGACAAGTGAGGGAGCCAAAACAGTGCTGGTTGTGTGGGCAGATAAGGCACATTTCGAGAGTGTGCAGAAGCAGGCGGGTGCAACAGAATGGGGGGCTGCAATACCAGCATATCAAGCGTTACAGATCGAGTATTACACGCAAAACCAAGCACAACAATAACAAGGACTGATACCGAGCGCATACCCGCAGGCACACCAGCCCATGACACAAATACCACAGATGCAAGCACCTATACCACAGTATTTACAATCACCCCAGACTCAAAGTAACACACAGAGGGTACAGCAGATACAGCCAAGCAATGGGACAGTGGCACGCACAGACTCCATAGCTACAGCACCCATTAGGAACCTGGAAGGGGTCACCATGGTGGGGAACAATCAATTTTTGGGGAGAAGGATGTCCTTATACTCTCAATAGGACAGCCCACAGACGGACTCCATGCGTTCCATCCTGTCTATTACACCCAACCATGCGGATGAACCATGCCTAAGGGTATCGATAGGTGACAAGACACAGGGGTGACTAAATACTGCATTAAGGAGCGCTGCCGATGCTTCCGTGTCCCCACTCCCATATAGTCCTATGGGACTCTATGGGATTAGGGATTAAGAAAATTACTGGCACCTGACTTCCCAGCTGCCGGAGTTGTAATATCCCAGTGGCACCGGGAAGTCAGGTGGCAGTAATCTTTTACGGGTCCAGCAGCAACCTGCCGGCAACAGCGGCAGGGTTACTGCCGGCCCGTAATGAGGCCGAATATTTCCCTTTCTATAGGGCAACATGAGTTATCTTTGCCTTTACTTTACTCTCGACAGACCCCTGTAAACACACTGGGGAGAGACATTATGAGCAGACCTAACATGACAATTCCATTCACAGACAAAGGGATAGTGTGCTCCACACCAGGGCTACATTTTCTCAATGTAAGGGAAATCATTCAAGCATATTGTGGATGGAAAGTACAGAGGGGGGTGACAGTGGACGAGGAGCTGTTTCAATATGGGATTGAGATTGCAATTGCATATACCCAGGGATTAAAGGGAAGATGTGGTGTATTCCAAATGAGTATTTGTTCAGACCAGAAATACCATTGGATGAGGCAGAAGGGACAGTAGTGCCACTAGAATTGGAGGCAGTGATTGTGGGAGATGAGTGGATAGCAGTACACGGGATGGACAACACAGGATGATCATAGCGAGCAGTGATCGCTGTAGCTGAGGCATACAGGATGACCACAGTGACAGACAAAGAATTATTCAGAGACATCAGATCAGACCATGAGATGGTGTTCGAAATGAGTGTCACATATTGGATAAAGATACATTACAGAGAGGTACCACAGAGGATGGCGCTGAAAGCACCAACATCCTTCTGCAAGTAGGATCTGGCCAAGGAGTCCAGCATCTAATCAACCACTAGTTCCTATGATGTGTGTCTTTTGAAGAGGATGGGAAGGATGAAGATAAACTTGAAGCCAGGAGCAATTTTGCCCAGAGTCAACAATACTCACTCTCGAGGGAGACAGACAAGGGCATTTATGAGACAATTGCAGCACTAGTGAAGCAGGGCATCCCAGTGCCATCAGAACCACCATGCAACACCACTGTGTACCATGTTAAGAAAGAAAAGGGGGGTCATGGTGTTTTATACAGGACTTGCACCCCCTTAATCATATTGTAGAAGCAGAGTATCCTTTTGTTCTGAATCTAGCGACAATTTTGTGTAGCTTTCCAGCGGAAGCTGACTAGTTCACAGTCATAGACTTGAAGAAGGCCTTGCGGACCATTACCATTACACCAAGACTCACAAGACTTGACTTCTTTCTATATAGAAACAAGAAGTGGAAACATACAAGACTTTCTCAAGGGTACTGTGTGTCACCCTCCATATTCAATAGGGTCCTCCTGATGGACTCAGGCAATGTACAGACAGAGAGGACGGTCATACAGTACGTAGATGACATTTTGATTTTCAGCACAACAGAAGAACAGTGTAGAAATGACTCAGTGCACATGCTGACGGTGTTAGCTGACAAGGGATACAAGGTGGACAAAGCCAAACTACAGTACTGTCAGAAAGAAGTGCTATATAATGGACAGATGATCTCTCAAAATGGCTGACTGGTGACACCAAAAAGGGCAGAGGTAATACGCAGAGCAGCAGAACCCACGACAGTGAGAGAGATGCAGCAATTCTTGGGGTTATGAAATTATTGTAGGATATGGGTCTTTGACTATAGCACTTACACCAGGCCTCTACTGAGTGCACTAAAAGAAACACAAAAGGGAGGCAAGATAATACGATGGACAACAGAGATGACTGAGGCATTCAATTAACTGAAAGAAGCGATATGCACAGCTCCAGTGTTAGCGATCTCAGACTATACAAAGGAATTCTTTTTGTTCTCACACTCCGATGGGGTAGTAATGACAGCGTACTGACACAGAAGATGAGCTTAGGATACAAGCCACTAGCATACTACAGCGGAAAGCTAGACCCAGTAATGAGAAGACATTATCTTTGCAAACAAGCTTTGGCTGCAGCTGCATTCGCAGTGGACAAGTCAGCAAGTATTACCATGCGGTGCAGCACCACTCTTTACGTGGAGCATGCCCTCTTCGTAATACTGGAAAAACCAAAGCACACACTGACAACTCAAAGAGCATCAGGGTACGAGGTACTACTATCAAACAAATCAATCAAGGTAGTGAAGTACAGACTTGTAAATCCGGCGAATTTTGTCGCTGATGTCTTACAGGAAGGTGACTACGCACATGACTGCGCTGAAAATGTACAGGAGTTCAGTGACACCCACCAGGTACAGGAGGACACACTTGAGGGGGGAGACATGCTTTACATTGACGGCTTATCAATGATCGACCAGACAGATGGGGTCAGAAATATGGGAATGGCAGTGGTGAGGCTAAGGGAAGATGGAACCAGTGAGGTAGCGGTTGGTGCGCGATTGCCATCACATTATTCAGCACAGGCAGCAGAATTAGTGGCCTTAATATTGGCACTGGAGCACAGCAGAAAGAGGGAGGTGACGATTTACTCAGATTCAGCCTATGTGACGTCAACAGTATACTCAGGACTGTCACAATGGATGAGGAGGGGCTTTAGGCTGGCTGACGGGTCACCAGTACAGCATGCACTATTATTGGGCAGATTAGTGGATGTCATACATTATCCTGAGCAACTAGCAATAATTAAATGCCAAGCGCACACATGAGGGGAATACCCTGTCTCAAGGGGAAATGAAGCAGCAGACACGGATGTAAAGTGTGCCTCTTATTTTGGAAAACTGCTGGAAATGAAGGCCTTGTCACATGCCATGCTTAGAAACCTCTGGGTATTAAGCGCATTATAAATAACCTATCATATCATATCATACCCATAACTATGCAAAGAGAACAATACTAAAGGAGGGGTACAATGTATTACCAGCAACACAAATAATGCAGCTGCAGGGACCTGCACCCAGGGAGGAAAAGGACCTGTGGATTAGGAGGGGATGTACAGTATCTCCCACAGACGCCCTATTGCAGCAGAATAACACAGGGAAATTGGTTATGCCACTTGCATTGTTGCACAAAGCACTGACACAGTTACATTATCCAACACATACAGGGAAGGAGGTGCTTGCCACCCATTTTGGAGAAACATGGTTCTGTCCTAATTTGGCAGAACAAGTGGCCGGATTTATCAGTAACTGCATAACATTCAAGGAGTTTACTGCAGGACATACATTGAGAGTTGTGAGAGGAGCCATACATCGCCCAGTTGGTCCATTTCAGCACCTCCACGTCGATTATGTCAACATGATCCAAGTCTGCCAAGTATACAGCTACATGATAGTGGTTGTATGGCCATTTTCTCGGTGGATCCTGACACCCTCAGTGCGGCAACATTTCAGGTCTTGAAAGTATTCTCACGATGGGGCGTCTGTGAAGACCTGCGGTCTGACAACGGCCCTCACTTCACCTACTAAATGTTCAAGCACATCACAACGTTGCTGGGCATTCAGCACAAATTCTCCTGTGTTTATCACCCACAAGCAAACGGGATGTGTGAACATCTAAATGGCCTTCTGAAAGAGTGTATTGCTAAAACTAAAAAGAGTACCAACAAGAATTGGCTCCATTGTTTACCCTTAGCACTGTTTGCATTGTGCAACAAACCCAGGTAGACCATCATTTAACCCCACATAAGGTGGTGACAGGACAGCACATGCAACTTTCCCTGCAGAGAGTAGTGCAACTGCTTTAGGTCAGGAAATGCACGAATATGTTACTTGCTTGATTGCTAGTACCTCTTTTATCTCTTTTATCGCTCACCAGATACAATGACACAAGGGAGGCCCTGAAGCCAATGGAGAGAGTGACAGTGCCAACGATAAAGAGGACTTACCTAAGCAACCACCTATAGGCTTGAGGGAAAAACAGTTTGAAACCACATCACGGACATCAAGCCCGACCTGGCAACGAGATCAACAGGGCAACAATCATCCGCAAGAGTAAGACCAAGATAATTTGGAACTAACACTGCTTAGTGGAGGACACCCAATGCTTACTCGCTCATGGGCAGCAGAGTTAGGGCAAGGACTTCCTACCCATCCAGAGTGAGGATACACTGTCTGTTTGTTATTTTATTCTCTACATACATTTTTTGAGAAAGTGTGACTGTCTTGTTTTATGACTGTTAATGTTACCCAATGATCTACAACCTGATATCTTTTCAGGCCAATTTGTCCACTACATTAGAAGGTCCAACCAATTTCGAGCATGTCCTCCTTGTATATATTACCATGTTTTCATCACATATCTGGCCCAAGCTTACCCACAATGTGAATGAGGAAACCCATCTGTCCTCGCAGTATGCCGAGACCCTAGAATTAGAACTGTGTGGGAACAGCTATTTGTGTTTGCAATGAGCGACTATATGATTCCTCAGGGCTATTTCTTTGGAGGATTTACCTCTGAATTTCCCCCTAACTGATAATGAGGCCCAATAAATGGTGTCTTAGTGATACTGCATAGGGAAACTGAGAAATTAAGACATTGATTGTAAAGGGGAAGGAACAGTATCTTTCCACTGTTGTGTAAAGCACCGTTCTTTGTGTGGTCACATGAACCATGTTGGGACTGGTGGTGCCTCTGCTCTATGGCATGTGGAATTGCAAAAGAGTGGCGGATACACCAGCAGGAAGCCATTCCTTGTCTTAACCTGTGAGAATGGGCTCAGGTATAATGAATCAAGTGCCACTTACGACTAAGGGAAGTTCAGCTCATTTCATGTTTACACATTATTCACTCAAGACTTGTACAGCTCTGAATACATGGCACTATTTTACTCATAATAACCCCACCAAGCAGTTCCCTGCACAAGGTACATTTGATTTGGATCACATGTTTTACCTTTGAGATACCCTAGAAACTAAGGGTCGGAAAGTGCACCAACAACAGCAGGGATCTTTCTTTGACTGGTACTCAGAAGCCAAAAAATGTCAGTCTGAGTCAAAGGCCAGAGCTCTGATAGATGCCCAATAGAAACTCCAAGAACACTTAAATGAATGAAAAGATGAGCCTACAAATTTGACTGTCCCTAAAAACAGAAGGGTTTACAACAGGGACGTCATTTGGGGATTGGCAGGGGTTACACCTGCGACCCCTGAGGTCTCCCTTGCTACCCCTGTGGTTTCCCTTGCTACCCCTAAAATATAAAAATAAAAACATGTCTTTTAAAATTATTATTCTTTTTCAAATGGAAGCTCCTGGGCTGTGGGCAGCGCTATGTGGCTCCTTGTTTCTGGAGTGGCTGGCAGTCTTGAGCATGCATTTTTTTTAAAAAAATCAGGGGCTTCCACAAGTGTGACACTTTGAGCAGTGACCCTAAATAAGAAAGAATAGGAATAACAAATAATTTGTCTTTCTGGAATTCTATACAATAATTGCTAGAGTCATTGAAAACTTATTTTTGGAACACTTCAGGGGGGGAGTCACTGATTTTGGGCCTCATCACGAGTTCGGCGGTAATGCAGCGGTTTTCCCGTCGAGCGTAAATAGCGCTAACGCCAAGCCCCCGGCGGATAGTCCACCAGATCATGAGTTTTCGTGCACACGCACAGGGACATGGCGGTAGCGCAAATAGCGCTCGACGGGTAGAACCCGTAAATCTGGCGCACCGTGCGCTACCGCCATACTGCGCTAATAACGCGCTCCCTGAGCGCTTGCTATTAGCGCACGGGAAACGCCTCACCGCCGGAACGGGAAACAAAGCGGCAGCCATCTTGGAAATCACAATCCGTCAGATATCACAGCCCCTGGAAGCCATCACCACTGGGGACACTGAATCATGTCACAGGAGCGCTCTAGGGGCAAGTCTGCCCTGGACAGGGTGAGGAAGCCCAAATTTAGCGACCAGGAGCTGGCCGTACTGGTGGAGGAGGCTGAGATTCACCATGAAGAGCTGCAGCAGCGCAAAACCAGTGGCCAGCGCCGAGCACAGATTTGGCGCAACATCAGCCAAAGGGTAACTGCAGTGGGGCGCGTGCCCTGGGATGGCGAGGATTGCCGCAAGCGCCTCAACGACCTGCGTGTGAGAGTCCACGGCATCCTCTCATAGTACAGGAGTGCAAGAGGAGGGCCACCACCACCCCCACCCGAACTCACACCCTGGGAGGAGAAGATGAGTGCCCTGATTGACATCGGCACCATCGAGGGAATTGGTGGAGCGGGGGCAGGCACTGGCATTGATCCGACTGCAGGTGAGTCCCACCCCAAATGCATGCACCTGAAAGTACCACACATGCAGACCCTGAGTGAATGAATGTGAAGAAATGCGTGTGAGGCACTGCAGACACCCATTAGTGACCCCTTGATCCATTGAACCGTAGTGTTGCCTAGACTATCCTGCACGTGCAGTGCATCAATAGAAGGGGCAGGGGACAAACATCCATAGCCATGGGACAGCTACGTAGAGTGTGAGTGTGCAAGAATACACCCCCAGAACCCTGAGCGCAGTGCACCCCAACCCTGCATGCAGACCGCTGCAGCACCCATATGTCATCAGGGAGTCCACGGCCAGCTCGCCCCAAGCCACCAGGCATAGCCCTGATGCAGAGGGTGTCACCTGTGGATCAGAGCCCGATGTGGGAGTGACACCTACACGTGCGCATCAGGCAGGATGTCTGCATTCACCTGGAAGCAGTGACGCTGAAGGGATGGGCACACCACAGGGACACCAGGGCCAGGCACACAGCTAGCACAAACCCCACCTGTGCATGTGCGTCATGTCCACACACCACAGCCAGACGAAGACACGCCATCATATGGCAGCCCTGAAGACCGGCACTCAGAGCCTGGCAGCCCAATCCCAGCCAGCAACATGTCCCCATGCAGCCCCTAACCCCCAACAGCGCACAAGTGGCAGGCCGGTACCTGCCACACCAGGGGTACCCTTTATCACGGGGGCAGCAGTGAAGGGACGACTGGATGTGATCGAGGCCAAACAGGCCAAAGTTGAATCCATGGCCAAGGTGCACAGCCGGCACATCAAGGCCATCAGTGCATCCATACGCCATGGATGCAAGTACATTGCGCGAGCCAATGCGCGCTCACGCAGAGTGGTGGAGCAATGCACCACAGCCCTGACAGGGTTTGGACAAAGGGTGAGGGAGTTGTGCGAGGCAGTATCAGCACTTGCTGAGCAGACAAGGGAGGGGAACAACCTTCTCCGTCAGCACATGCAAGCAACCGGGTCAGTCCCATCAACCTCCACTACACCCACGGAGGGATCCCTTGAGCCGTCTCCTAGGCGCCGTTCAATGCGCCACCTGAGGTCACACACACCAGAGGGGCCTCGACATGGAAAGCGCCCACGACCATCGTAGTTGGACATGGCATCGTTGTGGGTGCCCTGATAACAAACATGCATCTACCTGCAATGTTGTGGGAAGTTCACTGGGGGGAAGGGGAATTGTGTGCTGGGTGTTCACTGCTGGGAGGGGGGATTGTGTGCTGGGTGTTCTCTGGGGGAAGGGGGATTGTTATACTGAGAATAAATCACGTTTCAAAATTCACAAAGCATGGACAGTAGTGATTGTGATAAAGTGCTCTTTAATGTTGAAGTGACATGTGTAAAATGTAGCCGTCACCCGTTTAAAAAAAAACATCAATCAAGCCCTGTCTGGCCAACCTCCTCTCCCTCAGCCCAACCCTTTTTGCACGTGCAACACCTTCAGGCACGTCATCACCTTCACTCCCATCCTCAGGTGGCTGCACATGAGCATCAGGGGGCAGTGGCACATTCCTGCGACAGCAGATGTTGTGCAGCATGGCACATGTCAGTACAATTTTTCCAACTTTTTCAGGTGCATACATCAATGCCCCTCCCGTACGGTCTAGGCACCGGAAGCGTGCCTTCAGCAGTCCAAATGCCCTCTCCACTCAGATCCATGTACGAGCATGAGCAATGTTTTATGCCCGCTCTGCTGCAGTATGTGGATGACGCACAAGGGCCATGAGCCAGGTGTACTGGGGATATCCAGAATCACCTGCAGGGGAGAGAAAGCAGGTTTGGGGACAAGGTAAGTTCAGTGGGTGTACAGGACTCAGTCATCAGTGTCATTTTGCCATACTTGTCATTTGGTCACTAACATTGTGGAGTGTGCTGTGCTACGAGCAGCATTGATTCAATGAGGTACTCACAACTTGGTATGCCTCTGTTTCAGTATGTAACAGTACTCATTCACTTGTCACTGGGGAAGGGGACCCTTCCATCTGCTTGTGCATGCGAGAAGTGGCTACCTCATGTGTCATTGCCATTTGCTTTGGCTGCTGTTGCATTTGCTGGTTGTCACTATTGTGTACTGTTCTCCATGCATTTCATTGGCCATTCAGGGGACAGTGTTTATGGGATGTACATTGGCATTACTCAGACTACTTATGTGTGGTGCATTTGTGGATGGGCCGACTTTTGTGTTACATTTGCATGACTGTCGGGTGGACAGGGTGGGATGTCTGTACTGTGTCAGTGTGGGAAGCCATAGTGTTACTCACACAGGAGGCTTTGTGGTGGTAGGCCTTCCATATGACACTGTGCTGCCACATGTCTTTTACATCCTGAATGGGTGTCTTCTGGTGTGTTGGACATGTCTAAGGTTTCTCGTGCAAGGTGCTTGATTGGAAATGCTGCACTGATGGTGCTGCCTATTGACATTCAAGGATTTCATTGTGTGTGACCAGCCCCATCAGTTGCGGATTAACATGCATTACGGTATACATTTGTACTCACTCAGCAGCCATGTGTTTTGCCCTCGGTGCCTTTCCATGTACGCTGGCAGGGTACTGTTGTGCAGGACCATGGAGTCGTGGGTGGATCCTGGGTAGCGGGCACAGCAGTGGCTGAGGTGAGGTCAGGGCCACATGTCATCTGCACATTCAGGGAATGGTAATGTTTCCGGTTTCTGTAGGCTGCCTCATGTGCCTGGGGTAGTACAAGTGCTACATGTGTGCAGTCCAGGGCTGCTATTACATTCGGGACTTGGGCAATGTCATGGAATTGACCCTTCAGCTGTTTCACCTGTGCCTGTGTGGCTGGCAATGCAATGTGCTCATTCACATGATTCAACAGTGCATCCAGCACCTGTCCCAGCATGGCACTGAATGTGGACTGGGCCATGCCATTCATCATGGCAATGGTGTGTTGGTAGCTGCCAGTCACAAGGAATTGTAGTACAGACACAAGCTTCACTAGCGTAGGTACTGCTGTGCTGATGGCTATACGGATGCCGATGTCAGCCTGGATTGTGTCCAGCAACTGGGTGATGGTTGCCCTGTCCAGCCGATATTCGGTCACCAACTGGCCATCAGTCAGGGCCCAGGGTGTTGGCCTGACCCTGGGGATGGCTGGCCGCCTTGCTGGTGCTGCTCTCCTTCTCCTCATCCCCACCACCCCCTGCGCTCCCAGGGCCCTGGCCTGGCTGGCTGGCCTCTGTAGCTCTGGTCGCAGTAGGTAGAAGTCCACATCAAGGCTCCCGGCTCCAAATAGCAGCATGGTGTTTGGAAGTGTGTGTTGTGCATGGGTGGGTCCTTTGTAGGCCTCTGATTTGCATTGGTTTCACCTGGGCCCTTATTGCTGTCTCCTCCCTGCTCCTGCTGGTGGAATGGTGTTGGGGAGGGTGTGTTGTGCATGGGTGGGTCCTTTGTAGGCCTCTGATTTGCATTGGTTTCACCTGGGCCCTTATTGCTGTCTCCTCCCTGCTCCTGCTGGTGGAATGGTGTTGGGGAGGGTGTGTTGTGCATGGGTGGGTCCTTTGTAGGCCTCCGATTTGCATTGGTTTCACCTGGGCCCTTATTGCTGTGGCCTGTGTTCTTTTACCTCCAGCATTTTGCTGGGGGGATTTTCGGCGGATTGTCTACCGCTTTTCTGGCGCTAATTGCGCCTACGCCGGACTCGTGATTGCAAAGTTTTAGCGCAAATGGTTACTGGCGCTTTTACAGCCGACGCTTGTACAGCCGGCTGTACTTGCGCCGTCTGTAATGGCGCCGGCGGTATTTGGACTCGTGATCCGACGGACCCTTAAAATCGGCGCTGATAGCGTTACCGCCGATTTTAAGGGTTACTGCCCAACTCGTGATGAGGCCCTTTGTCTGTTCTTAAACACCTCAAATTCACAATGCAGACACAAACTTCTTACGTGTCTTAACGCCACTGCTTGTTTCCCTGTTAGTTGTTTGCCACCTGGTTTTTAATAGTTGGCGGGAGGTGTGTCAAAATAACACCCACTTCAATGCAATACGGTTCTGTATCTGCAAAGAAATGTACAAGACAAATATTGAACAAACCTTGATGAAGCCGCATTTCATAGTTGTTTTTCTAAACTTCACAATTTATTTTTTCTAAACTTAAGGATTAGTTTTCTTAGAGATTTTTTTCTCACTAAGAGAAGGAATCCTCCTTTTCTCAATCCTCCCGATATTGTAAAAATGAATTTGGCAGAATACAAATCCCCATTCTTAAAAAAATGGCACCTTCTTGTCCGAATTTTATCATCCCGTATTGTTGCTTGTTTCTACTGTGCCCCTATGGAAAGAGCGTTCCCCGACCCTTGTGGGTCTCACTTTCTTCGGTTTTGTGTTATTTAGAACGAGCCCTAAACCTGGGTGCCTGGGGTTCCCAGTAGACGCTATTCTCTTTTGGGACAAAGCAATATACAGGGTAATTCATAGAAATTCGCACAAAAGTGGCGAACACGACTGGCGCACAGCATGCCCGTGCGAATGTCTACGCCAGCCGCGTGCGCTAAAATCGATTTCCGCGCACAGCGTATACATGGATTTTCACATCCAAAACCAGCCGTGGCGCAGTGTGGCGCAGCGACCCTGCAGCAGCGCCGGTTACGCCCCCAAGAACGCCCTCGCGCAAGGAAAAGCCTTCAAAATCCCCAAATAATCGCAAAGGGCTGCGCTAACCCTGGACCAGTTCACAGGGCTGGCAAACAGCAAACGCCAAGCGGGGAACGTGTATTTCAGTGGTTCGCGGGAAGCTCCACACGCGATTGTCCTGTGTACGTGTGCATCAGGGGTGCGCGGGAAGTATCACACGCAAAATCAGCAGGGTACATGTATTTCAGGGGTGCGCGGGAAGTTCCACACGCGATTGGCCCCGTGCGAGCAGGGTACGTGTATTTCAGGGGTGCGCGGGAAGTTCCACACGCGATTGGCCCCGTGCGAGCAGGGTACGTGTATCCCAGGGGTGCGTGGGAAGTTCCACACGCGATTCCAGCAGGGTACGTGTATTTCAGTGGTGCACGGGAATTTCCACACACGATTGGCCCTGTGCGAGCAGGGTACGTGTATTTCAGGGGTGCGCGGGAAGTCCCACACACGATTGGCCCCGTGCGAGCAGGGTACGTGTATTCCAGGGGTGCACGGGAAGTTCCACACGCGATTCCATCAGGGTACGTGTATTTCAGGGGTGCGCAGGAAGTTCCACACGCGATTGGCCCCGTGCGAGCAGGGTACGTGTATTCCAGGAGTGCGAGGGAAGTTCCACACGCGATATCAGCAGGGTACGTGTATTGCAGGGGTGCGCGGGAAGTTCCACACGCGATTTCAGCAGGGTACGTGTATATCAGGGGTTCTGGGGAGTACTACCCGTGAATTGGCCCTGTGGGTCCTCCCAGGTGTTCGCTCTACAACCTCCACGGCATCTGCAGGCAGCCCACACCACGGGGGACTACCCTGCACCCCTGCCCATGTCCCGCAGGCAGTCCATCCACAATGGGCATGCCCCCCAGCCAACCCACATGTCACCTTGCACTACTGATCAACAATGCATGTCTCCCACCACCTCCACCTCCCAGCAGTGCAGGGGCAGCCTCCACCAGGCCCCCACCCATGTCTACCACCACCCCCACCCCCCAGCCACCAGGGGCAGCCTCCACCAGGCCCCCACTCATGTCTCCCACCACCCCCACCCCCCAGCAGTGCAGGGGCAGCCTCCACCAGGCCCCCACTCATGTCCCCCTGCACCCCCACCCCCCAGCAGTGCAGGGGCAGCCTCCACCAGGCCCCCACTCATGTCCCCCTGCACCCCCACCCCCCAGCAGTGCAGGGGCAGCCTCCACCAGGCCCCCACTCATGTCCCCCTGCACCCCCACCCCCCAGCAGTGCAGGGGCAGCCTCCACCAGGCCCCCACTCATGTCTACCACCACCCCCACCCCCCAGCCACCAGGGGCAGCCTCCACCAGGCCCCCACTCATGTCCCCCTGCACCCCCACCCCCCAGCAGTGCAGGGGCAGCCTCCACCAGGCCCCCACCCATGTCTCCCACCACCCCCTACCCCCCAGCAGTCAGGGGCACCCTCCACCAGGCCCCCACTCATGTCTACCACCACCCCCATCCCCCAGCCACCAGGGGCAGATTCCACCAGGCCCCCACTCATGTCTCCCACCACCCCCACCCCCCAGCAGTGCAGGGACAGCCTCCACCATGCCCCCACTCATGTCCCCCTGCACCCCCACCTCCCAGCAGTGCAGGGGCAGCCTCCACCAGGCCCCCACTCATGTCTCCCACCACCCCCACCCCCCAGCACTGTGGGGCACCTGCCAGCAGGCCCCCACTCATGTCCAACTCATGTACCCCTGCACCCCCACCCCCCAGCACTGTGGGGCACCGGCAAGCAGGCCCCCACTCATGTCCAACTCATGTACCCCTGCACCCCCACCCCCCAGCACTGTGGGGCACCTGCCAGCAGGCCCCCACTCATGTCCAACTCATGTACCCCTGCACCGCCACCCCCCAGCACTGTGGGGCTCCTGCCAGCAGGCCCCCACCCATGTCTCCCACCACCCCCACCCCCCAGCAGTGCAGGGTCACCCTCCACCAGGCCCCCACCCATGTCTCCCACCCCCCACCCCCCAGCACTGTGGGGCACCTGCCAGCAGGCCCCCACCCATGTCTCCCACCACCCCCACCCCCCAGCAGTGCAGGGTCAGCCTCCACCAGGCCCCCACCCATGTCTCCCACCACCCTCTACCCCCCAGCAGTCAGGGGTGCCCTCCACCAGGCCCCCACTCATGTCTACCACCACCCCCATCCCCCAGCCACCAGGGGCAGATTCCACCAGGCCCCCACTCATGTCTCCCACCAACCCCACCCCCCAGCACTGTGGGGCACCTGCCAGCAGGCCCCCACCCATGTCCAACTCATGTTCCCCAGCCAACATGTCATCACAATCAAGATCCCTGGTCCCTATGGTCAGCCTCCAAATGCAAAACACCCACCCGAGTATTGCATCCACCCACTCATAATTGGCAATTACATGACAGAACACCAATTGCAAGTTCCGAAACAAACACATTTCCCTCACATACACCCAATGGGTGTCAGTGAATCTCAAAAGCCATAACATGATATGCATGAAACCAATGAGATGATACTACACATTGAAATTTGATAAAAACATATGTATTAAAGGAAACATAAATAGAATCAAAAATAAAGAAACAGAAATGGGAATGTACAAAAATGAAAAGAAGCATGTCCGTGAAAAAAAGCAAAACCAAAAATCAAAATCCAAAGTAATGTTGTCCAAAGTCACTGTCCAGAAAACAAAATCCAATGGGAAATAAAATTGAAAGCCATTGCTCCATGGTTAAAATGTGAAAGAAAAATACAATCCAGCAGTGAACTATGTACATACGAACAAGCCAGGGTCCATTATCCCAACAAAAGAAAGGAAACCTATCTAACTACACTAACTAATAAAATAAACTATATATAAAAATGTGGCCAATGTCCGAAAGATCCAAAATAAATCCAAAAAAAATTAAACCTAACACTACCTACATAACTATGTACAAGGGCAGCGGGCTAGTTTGACGGCTCACTTGTGGATGTCCCGGCCCAGGGCATCATCGAACTCCTGCTCAATGTCCCGGAGTCGGTCCTCCTCCATGGCCCCGAGGGTCCGCAGGGCCGTCGACGTGTCCACCTCCAAACCCCTGCGGATTGCCTCGAGGCACGCGGCCCGCCTCAGGGCCCTCCGCATGGAGTTCTCCGCCCTGACCATTGTGAGCCGTGCCTCTTCCGCCCGCTGCCGCTCTGCATCTATGGCGTGGCCCAACCGCTGCCACACGGAAGACACTCTCTGTCCTGGGTCCTCCTGCCCTCCGGCCGATGCCTGCCCCTCCGATGTTGAAGGCCCCGAGCCTTCATGGCTCCCACCACGTTGCTGCTGCTGCTGTGCCTCTGCCCGTGCACTGCCTCCTGCTGCCTGCACATCCTCTGCCGGCTGGGGTGCAGTCGTTGATGTGGCCACCCCTGCTGGACGTCCGACTCCCAACTGTGGCAGGGATGCCTCCTCCACCAGCCTGGCCGCACCGTTAGAGGCAGCTCCACAGGGCACCCAGGTGACTGATGGGTGGGAAGATGGCACGGAGGACGACTGGCGCGTAGGGGGTTCAGTTGAGGAGGGGGTCGTAGCAAGTCCCATCATACGGAGGAATCCGGCCTGGGTGACCTGTCCCAGCAGGCTGACGTGGTCAACGAGCCATTCGAGATGACATGCAGTCTCCTCATGAAAAGACTGCAGGTCACCTCGCATGGCCCGTTGACGCAACGCCACACCAGTCAGAACAGGCTCAACCCGGACCCGGATAGCCACGTCCGCAGGCAGAGGAAGGCCAGTTGTCGTGAGCTCATCCCCTGCATGAAAACGGGTCTGGACGTAGGCATCCCTGCTGGTGCAAGATGATGCAGGGACAGGATCAGGGACAGGATTGCACACAGGCACCTCTGCGGCGGCCTGTGCTGCCTCCTGTCCCTGGTCCTGCACTGCACCACTAGCACCAGTGGGATCCCCACCTCCAGACCCCGTCTCTGTTGCTTGCACGGCCTCCTCCTCCACCAAACCCCCCACCAACCTGGATGACTCCGTGCCATCTTCCCCCGTTGGGCCCTGTGGGGTCCCAGCTGCCCCTTCTGCTGCTGAGGAGTCCAACTCCAACCTCCGCCTCTTGGACCTCCCCCCGCAGGCTGCGGCCTGGGACGCGGCACCGGACTCCTCACTCCCCGACGAGATGACAACATGGGAGGGGAGCCGGGCCTTGCGTCTCCGGCTGGCGGTGGGATCCCCGCCGCTGTGCTCCACAGCACCTTCTCCGCCCTCTTCATCAGTTGACGCTGCAGACAGGGAGAAATAAAACACAGGTATCAGGGCACTGTACAATGGACACATACACACATGACAGTTGTATATGAGTGGCATTGGCAAACCTCAGACATGTCATCACAATTCCCAACACACATGTCATTTCAACTCGCACACATGAGCCATACCACAGCCATATCGCAACTGGCAGCACCATCCATACACATACAACAGCATGAGCAGGCAAAGGTGAGCCAGACATCACATGCAACACAGGAAGTGCACTGTTAAGACGGATTTCTGAACGCTGTCCTGGTGGCGCAGAAGTTCAGAAGGCCAACCTAATTACTTGGAACAGGGTAACCTCTGGACGAGCCAGACCAATCAAGGTAGCGATCGCGGCGGTCAAGACTAGGTCTCAAGAGGGGTGAGGGTGACTGAAAGCCCACAATGAGCACACAAAGCAAGATCACTTATAAACTACTCCAAACAGTTGTTATATTAAAAATATATACACATTTATTTCAAGGCCTTTAAAACAATGACCGTAGCGAGAAAATCACACTATAACGATATTAAACCAACACATACCATATCAACACAATATATATACAAATACGACAGTCTCAAGCGTTATATGCACGAAATGTGTAGTCCACCTAAAAGGGAAGGAAAACAGGCAGTGCGAAATAATGCTTAGACCCAGTTCGCCTTCAGAGGCACCTAACTAGATGGAAGTCCGAGCCCTGCGAAGAGTGGAGCCTTGTGCTCAAAAGTACCTGCACGCGCTGGTGCCAACGGGCAAAGGAGAAGCTCTTCGAAGGAAGTCAGGCAGTTCAGTTTAGTGCCCAAAGGAAGAAGAACAAGTTCTGCGACTCAAGCGCAGCCTCCACAGTGAGCAGAAGCAGAGCGCGAGTACGGACAAGGGTGCTGTTTTACACAGCGGGGAAAAGCAATGGGCTCCTGCAGGAGGGCGACCAGATCCTAGCTATGCTACTCACCGGTCCCCGATGCAAGCAGACCCAGGCTTCTCCACGTCAGTTTCAGCGGCTGGCAGGTTCAGAAGAGCAGGGAACGCCTCGTCGTCGTGTTGAGTAAAAAGACGTCCCAATCGAAGAAACCTGCACAGTTTGTTACCACAGCAGGGCAACGGAGCGGCCGTGTGTATCTGAGCCAAATGTACACTACTCACTTCAGACCTGGGAACGCCAAGTGTACGAAGCTTGTGAGAGTGACAAGGACTCGAAATACTACACAACCTGGCGGCGGTTACAGGGCAAGACTCCCGTGTAAGCTGGTCAGTCAGCTGGATGGCCCAGAGACGCTTCCGAAGGCTTACTGGCAGGAGATGGTGAAGATGCCGAGAATAGCTGTTCCCGCTATTCCAAGGGACGAAGTACCAGTACAGGCCTTCTGGTTCGATCAAAGGTGAAAAGGGTTTCACAAGACGACAGCAGTGCAGAGGAGAAGTCCTTCAGCGGGTCACCAGCGATTCCTCGGTTCAGCCTCTTGGTTGCAGGATACTTGGCTCCTGTATTCCTTCGTTCGTGAAAACTCAGGAGATCGACATGGTAGTGGTGTTTCCAGCCCCCTCTTATCCACGGTTCCCTTCGCGCCAAAACGGAGGGGACCCAATGGGAGATCCGCTCATCAACACTCACACCATTCGTGGACCAATCACGGACCACGGTGGTCCCAGGCATTCACACCACCCTAGACTCTCTGGCACCCAGGATGTGTATTGGGACCAGACATCCCAGCCCACATCCTGGAGGCACACACACGACATGTAGAAGCCCGCAAAAGCATCCGTGTTTCGCGGGAAAGTACATGCCCAAATAAGGAAGGCCCCGGGTCGGCTCGACCTGGGGAAGGTGAAGGGAGCAAGACTGTCAGCGGACAGGACAAAGGAGCCTCGTGGTCTGGCCATTTTGGGAGCCAGGCCACCATTTTGGGTTAAGCGCGAAAAACGTGCTTAGAACGCCAAAAGGAGCTCAAAACACAAGAAACGATCGCTGCCACCATTCCCCTCCCTGAATTACTTGCACCGATCAAATACAATCCTAAACGAGTATCTAGGGCCTGTAGAAGGCTAGAGACCCAAGAGAGCTGTAACTTAGCTTACAGTGCCCTCTTGTGTCATGTTGCACGAAAGCCGCAACATGATAAACGAAACTACGGGAAACAGCGGTCCCCGGTACTGACAGTCTTAAGGGCATGTCAGTTTCCCCATAAGAAAGGAGCGAAAGCCCAGAGGAGAGCGGCAGAAGGCTGCACTTATCTGGCAAAGTCAAGAACAAGGTGAAAAACAACAGCAAAAAGTTTAGGGGTTGCCACATGGAAGGAAAATTACCTACAATTACGAAATCTTTCCTAACACTCGCCCCTCCCAGACTATGGACAGGGGGAACTAATCCACCCCTGGATGAGTCTCTTGTTCAGGTCGGTTAAACATTCTGGACAACCCATCAGCATTGCTATGTTGGACACCAGGCCTATGCTCAATAGTGAAGTCGAAGCCTTGTAGACTTATGGACCACCTAAGCAACTTTGGATTCTCCCCCTTCATGTTCATTAACCACTTTAAGGGCTTATGGTCAGTTTGCACAGTGAAGTGGGTCCCATAGAGGTAGGGCCTCAGCTTCCTTAGGGCCCACACAACAGAGAAACATTCTTTCTCTACCGTGGACCATCTGAGCTCTCTGTCCTTAAGCTGGCGGCTAATAAAACCAATAGGGTGTTCCTTACCCTTCTCATCTACTTGTGATAGTACAGCTCCTATCCCAGTGTCAGAGGCGTCCGTCTGCACGATAAAAGGTCTTTGATAATCAGGGGCCCTGAGGACAGGGGCCTGGCACAAGGAGTCTTTTAAGCCATTGAAGGCCTTCTCACACTCGTCGGTCCAAGTTACCTTCTTGGGTTTCTTCGGAGTTGTGAGGGCAGTCAGAGGGGCAGCTATGGTGCCATAGGCTGCCACAAAATTGCGGTAATACCCCGTGAGACCTAAGAAGGCTCTCACTTGGGTTTGCGTAGTGGGGCTAGGCCAGTCTTGTACTGCTTGTACTTTACTGGGAAGAGGCTGTATCCTCCCTCCACCTACTTCATGTCCAAGGTAAACCACTGAGCCTTGTCCAATCTGGCATTTACTAGCCTTTATGGTCAGGTGTGCTTTCTGAAGAGCCTGGAGCACAATCCCGAGGTGTTTCACATGGTCTTCTTGTCGGTAAATCTGTACTTCTTGTCGGTTCACACACGATTTACTTCCCAGGTGGCACTGAAAACTGCTATATTGTCCAGATATGCAAGACAGAATTCGTCCAACCCATTCAACACATGATTCACAAGCCTCTGGAAAGTGGCAGGTGCATTCTTCAACCCGAACGGCATTACCCGGAATTGGTAAAGGCCGTCTGGAGTAGAAAATGCTGTCTTCTCCTTGGCATGTTCTGCTAAAGCTATTTGCCAATAGCCAGCAGTGAGGTCAAACGTGCTGAGGTACTTGGAGGCACCCAAAGTATCCACCAGCTCATCTGTTCGAGGCAAGGGGTGTGCATCTGTCTTAGTGACAGCATTCAGAGCCCTGTAATCCACGCAGAACCTCAATTCAGAAGTGCCTGCCTTAGGAACCAAAACCACAGGGCTGGACCAAGGACTACTAGAGGGTTCAATCACCCCAAGGTCTAACATCTTGTTGACCTCGGTCTTAATATAAGACCGTACTTTGTCTGACATCCTGTATCCCCTACCTTTGGTAGGTACACTGTCTCCTGTGTCAATGTTATGTTTGCACCAAGGTGTCAAACCAGGCGACTGTGAAAACAGGGGGGAAAACTGCCTAAGCAAACTTTTCACCTCAGCCTGCTGATCAGAAGTCAGGTGAGGGGCCACTCGGACACCCTCAAAGGAGCTATCTGAGGGGAGAGGTTCAGACTCCTCTTCCTCAACATCTGAAGCCAGTAGCAGTGCTGCGATTTCGACTCTTGGGACGAAAGCCTTCAGCCTATTCATGTGAAACACTTTTGGAGCCTGTCCAGGCCTTCCAAGGTCCACTAAATAGTTAACCTCACCCAGGGGCTCCACCACTGTATAAGGGCCTGACCATTTGTCCTGTAAAGCTCGAGGCCTTATGGGATTCATGATCAGGACTTGCTGACCAGGTGTAAAGTTGATGAGGGAAGCTTTCTGGTCGTACCAATGTTTCACCAGCGCTTGTCCTGCCTTCAATTTATCACTAGCCAAGCCCATCAGAAGTACCATCCGTTTTCTGAGCCCTAGCACATAATCAACTACGTTGGTAGTAACAGGGGGAGTGGGCATCTCCCATCCCTCTTTGACGATGGCTAAGGGTCCCCGTACGGGATGACCGAACAGAAGTTCGAAGGGGCTGAAGCCAACACCCTCCTGTGGTACCTCTCGGTAGGCAAACAGTAAGCATGGTAAAAGAAGATCCCATTTTCTTCTCTGAGGTTCCTCCAGAGCCCCAATCATGCTCTTTAACGTTCTGTTGAAACGTTCCACCAGACCATTGGTCTGGGGGTGGTATGCAGAAGAGAACTTGTAGGTGACTCCACATTCTTTCCACATAGCCTGCATATACTTCGATATAAAGTTGCTGCCACGATCCGACACAACTTCTTTAGGGAAGCCAACCCTAGTAAATATGCCAAGTAAAGCTTTTGCAACTGACTTGGCAGTTACAGTTTTCAATGGGATGGCCTCAGGATACCTGGTTGCATGGTCGACCAGCACCAGGATAAACCTATTGCCCGAGGATGTTTGCGGGTCAAGGGGACCAACGATGTCAATCCCTACCCTTTCAAATGGTACCCCCACAACTGGGAGCGGTACCAACGGAGCTTGGATTGTCGCGCCAACCTTACCAGACAACTGGCAGGAGGCACAACTCCTGCAGTGACTTTCTACTTGCACCCCCATCTTGGGCCAGTAGAAGTGCATGGATAACCTTTGCTTGGTCCTCTTCATACCAAGGTGACCAGCAAGGGGAACTTCATGCGCCAACTGCAGGAGGAAGGGCCTAACAGCAAGGGGAACCACCAACCTCCTATGGTCTCCTTCTGCAGACTCTGTGGGCTCACTATACAGGAGTCCACCTTCCCAATAAATCCTATGCGTCCCAGGAGGTTCACCCTCAAGCTGGGAGCAGGCCTGTCTCCTTAGGCCTTCCAGAGATGGGCACTCACGTTGGCCTTTACTGAATTCGTCCCTATCAGGACCTCCTTCAACTAACAAGTCTTTTAGTTCAGGATGATCGTTGGGGTCAAATACTTCAGGCATCGCCACCTCCTCGTCAGGCCCGGGCGATTGACCAACTTCCTCCACCGCAGTGGTAGGCGAGCTCGGGGGAATATTCTCTTTCCCTCGTCTTGACTTGTCGACTCCTTTCGCCTTGGGTTTCCCCTTCGGCTGGGGCGGCGTATTGGACTTGGCCAATGCTGCCCGTGCTTGAGACCGTGTGTAGGGTCTTTCAGCAGTGTCTCCTACGAGCCCTAAAGCTCTGAGATCATTACCTAACAAGACCTTTCCCGGGACGTTTCTCTGAATGCTCACTGGAATCCTGACTGCTGTACCATTTAAAGTAAGATTTACAGGTATTACTGGAAACATACGGAGGGGGCCGTCAGCCAACTTAGTGGGCATCAGAGTAGCTCTGGCAACTTCCTCTGAGTCTACCAACGTAGAATCCACTACAGTGCGACTGCACCCACTATCCCTAAGAGCTGGAGTATCCACTCCATTGATCAGCACACTGTCTTTAAAGTAGTGCTTGGTATTATCCGGAATCCTAGCATAAGCCTCTGCGACTTTAGGCTCCCAGGAACCCAGGGACACTAAAACTACCTCAGCCTCTATCCCGCTGGGAAATGAGTCTGAGGAGAAGGATGCTCCTGTAATCTCTTCTTCCTCGTAGGAGGAGAAGGCCAGATTAGCGGAGTGGACCCCCAAAGGTCTAACCTTACACCGGGGATCCCCCTTCACGTGGTCAGTTGCTCCACAAGCAAAACAAGATCCATAGGGTCTGTTTACATAGGGAGGCTTATTGTAACCAGAGTTCTGTTTCAGAGGCTGCCCTCCACTACCCTGTGAGTTCTCTTGTGTCTTACCCTTGTTTTTCTTTTTGTGGCCCTTATGGGAAGAAGATTTATCAGTTTCTCCACCCTCCATATCTTTGGACTTTTTCCCTTCCTCCTGCTTACCAGGATGAGTTTTGTCCTTATGGGACACTCGATGTGACACCCATAAGTCTGCTGCAATGGCCAGCTTCTTAGGATCTATCTCCTTCGAATTGGCCAAATGCTGCTTAAGCTCCGGGGAAGAAGATGCAAAAATGTGTTCCAGCATGACAAGATTTATCATGCCTTCGAAGGTAGAAACCTTATAACCTTCGACCCAACCAGTTAAGTTTTTCAAGGATTCAGTGACATAAGATACCCAAGTACCACCTTCCTTTTTCTTATACTCTCTGAAACGTTTCAAATATTGGGCCGGAGTCTTCCCAAACTTTAAAATGAGAGTTTGCTTTAACATTGCGAAATCAGCTTGCACAGCCTTCGACATTTCCATAATGGCACTACAGCCAGAATGGGGCAGTCTGCTGAGTAACCAGGCAATCTTATCAGCATTGTCAACTTGTTGAACTTCGCATGCATACTCAAACGCATTCAGCCAGTCCATAATGTCATTCCTTTCTTCATACACACTGAGCAGATCTTTCGGAAACCGTGGATGAGAGGAGGCCCCAGACCCATGTCCAGGACCCTTGGACCCATTTGCAACCTGAAGCTTGGCCAGTTCCAACTGGTGATCCCTGTCTTTTTGTTTTTCTGCCTGTTCGATTTTTAGTTTGGCTATGCTGAATTCAAGCTCCTGCTGCCTAAACCGCAGCTCTTGCTTCTTGAATTCAAGCATAGCCTCCCCATCAGCACTGGCAGAGGAAACATTAGACATCTCGTCCTCCCTGTCCTCGTGGTCGCGATGGATCAGTGCAGCGGCAGAACCGTCGGTTCTACCAGTGAGAGCAGCCCCACCTCCTTCCGCACTGTCCTCAGAAGTTATAGCGTCAAGCTGCGCTTCTTGCCACGCCACGATTCTTTGGATCATTTCCAATTTCGTGCCTTGAGAGGAAACAACTCTCTCCGCACACATCTTTTTCAATGTTTCTGATTTGGAAGCATTTAAAGCTAACAAGGTATTTGTTTCCATACTGTTAGATAGGACTATGGCCTTTTTAAAGTTATACTACAACAATTCACTACGTGTACTGGTTGGAATAACCTGAAATGCCTTAGTTCGTGCACAACACTGGATACCTTCAGTCGTATCCCACCGCTGTACACCAATTTGTTAAGACGGATTTCTGAACTCTGTCCTGGTGGCGCTGAAGTTCAGAAGGCCAACCTAATTACTTGGAACACGGTAACCTCTGGACGAGCCAGACCAATCAAGGTAGCGATCGCGGCGGTCAAGATTAGGTCTCAAGAGGGGTGAGGGTGACTGAAAGCCCGCAATGAGCCACAAAGCAAGATCACTTATAAACTACTCCAAACAGTTGTTATATTAAAAATATATACACATTTATTTCAAGGCCTTTAAAACAATGACCGTAGCGAGAAAATCACACTATAACGATATTAAACCAACACATACCATATCAACACAATATATATACAAATACGACAGTCTCAAGCGTTATATGCACAAAATGTGTAGTCCACCTAAAAGGGAAGGAAAACAGGCAGTGCGAAATAATGCTTAGACCCAGTTCGCCTTCAGAGGCACCTAACTAGATGGAAGTCCGAGCCCTGCGAAGAGTGGAGCCTTGTGCTCAAAAGTACCTGCACGCGCTGGTGCCAACGGGCAAAAGGAGAAGCTCTTCGAAGGAAGTCAGGCAGTTCAGTTTAGTGCCCAAAGGAAGAAGAACAAGTTCCGCGACTCAAGCGCAGCCTCCACAGTGAGCAGAAGCAGAGCGCGAGTACGAACAAGGGTGCTGTTTTACACAGCGGGGAAAAGCAATGGGCTCCTGCAGGAGGGCGACCAGATCCTAGCTATGCTACTCACCAGTCCCCGATGCAAGCAGACCCAGGCTTCTCCACGTCAGTTTCAGCGGCTGGCAGGTTCAGAAGAGCAGGGAACGCCTCGTCGTCGTGTTGAGTAAAAAGACGTCCCAATCGAAGAAACCTGCACAGTTTGTTACCACAGCAGGGCAACGGAGCGGCCGTGTGTATCTGAGCCAAATGTACACTACTCACTTCAGACCTGGGAACGCCAAGTGTACAAAGCGTGTGAGAGTGACAAGGACTCGAAATACTACACAACCTGGCGGCGGTTACAGAGCAAGATTCCCGTGTAAGCTGGTCAGTCAGCTGGATGGCCCAGAGACGCTTCCGAAGGCTTACTGGCAGGAGATGGTGAAGATGCCGAGAATAGCTGTTCCCGCTATTCCAAGGGTCGAAGTACCAGTACAGGCCTTCTGGTTCGATCAAAGGTGAAAAGGGTTTCACAAGACGACAGCAGTGCAGAGGAGAAGTCCTTCAGCGGGTCACCAGCGATTCCTCGGTTCAGCCTCTTGGTTGCAGGATACTTGGCTCCTGTATTCCTTCGTTCGTGAGAACTCAGGAGATCGACATGGTAGTGGTGTTTCCAGCCCCCTCTTATCCACGGTTCCCTTCGCGCCAAAACGGAGGGGACCCAATGGGAGATCCGCTCATCAACACTCACACCATTCGTGGACCAATCACGGACCACGGTGGTCCCAGGCATTCACACCACCCTAGACTCTCTGGCACCCAGGATGTGTATTGGGACCAGACATCCCAGCCCACATCCTGGAGGCACACACACGACATGTAGAAGCCCGCGAAAGCATCCGTGTTTCGCGGGAAAGTACATGCCCAAATAAGGAAGGCCCCGGGTCGGCTCGACCTGGGGAAGGTGAAGGGAGCAAGACGGTCAGCGGACAGGACAAGGGAGCCTCGTGGTCTGGCCATTTTGGGAGCCAGGCCACCATTTTGGGTTAAGCGCGAAAAACGCGCTTAGAACGCCAAAAGGAGCTCAAAACACAAGAAACGATCGCTGCCACCATTCCCGTCCCTGAATTACTTGCACCGATCAAATACAATCCTAAACGAGTATCTAGGGCCTGTAGAAGGCTAGAGACCCAAGAGAGCTGTAACTTAGCTTGCAGTGCCCTCTTGTGTCATGTTGCACGAAAGCCGCAACATGATAAAAGAAAATACGGGAAACAGCGTTCCCCGGTACTGACAGTCTTAAGGGCATGTCAGTTTCAGCATAAGAAAGGAGCGAAAGCCCAGAGGAGTGCGGCAGAAGGCTGCACTTCTCTGGCAAAGTCAAGAACAAGGTGAAAAACAACAGCAAAAAGTTTAGGGGTTACCACATGGAAGGAAAATTACCTACAATTACGAAATCTTTCCTAACATGCACCACACATGTACACACACCACCACACTTGCATGCATGTGTACACCTCTGCCAAGTGTCGCAGTGTTCAGATGGGCATCCATGTCACATCTGCCCATCAGGCTTCCACATACCGCTGTCACATGCATCCATGTTGCATCACTGTTGCACCCTTGTCAAATACACACAGATGCACATGTACACAGTGCTGATACATGCAGCTGAAAACAACATACATGCGTGACATCACAGACATGTCTACTTACATACACATTCATCCAAACATGTGTGCCCACACAACTGCATTTGGCATGCAAGCCTACACACACGAGCACCATCCATGTCTCACACATTCCAGCCCTCGCATGTGTTAGCCCCACGGCCCTGTACACCCCCACCCATACTCAACCCCATACAAACAGATGTGCAACCTGCACACTACTGAAAAATCACCACACGCACAGCTCACAATCAGGATGCATGTACACTTACCGCTCGACTCCAGACGGGTCTGCCTCTCAAGGACCTGGACGTGGAGCGCTGGGGATATGCGTTCCAGGACCCTCATCTGTTCTTCCGACAAGTGGCCCCGGCGCCCCTTGGCATCCGCTGCCTTCAAGAGTCGCCGGGCCTTGTTCAGGGTCCTGGACCTGAAGTCCTCGCAGCGCTTCTTGACATGTTGGAAGTCGCGGACTGCCACCCCCTCCGCGTTGATGGCAGTCACGATGTCAGTCCAGATCCGAGTCCGTCCTTCCTTGTCGGCGCGGGAACTTCCGAAGAGGGCATCATACTGCCCCAGGACTTGCTCCACCAGGACACCAACTTCGGTGGCACTGAAGCTGGTGCCCCTCTGCCTCTCTGGCCGGGGGTTGTCAGTGGTCTCAGATGGTGTTTGCCCCGACATGACAACCCCAGAGGCAGGAGTGGGTGGGCAACTGGGTCCTGGGGCTGGGCTGTGGAGCGATGGAATCCCAGTCGGGAGTCTTCGGTTCCAGCAGGGGTGGTCACAGCAACAGCACCCCTGGCTGATGTGCAGGCAGCAAATGGCAGGGCACGTGGGCAGCAGGCAGTCAGGCAGCGGCAGATGGCAGGTGGGAGCATGCTCGGGGCTCTGGGGGGGCAGTAGTTCGGCCTTCTGGGCAGGAACGTGGTCTTCCGTGTGCTTACGCGTGGCCAGCTTGATACGGAGTGATTTGGCACGTGAAAATCCTGCACGTCTGCGTGTAAATCGAGGAAAGGCCCTTAGCGCGTATGCACGTCAGCACGCATATGCGATTTCATTGGACCAAAGGCCCTTAGCGCGTGAGCGCGTCTTTGATGTGAGGCACGCGGGTGTTTCCCTCATTACACGTGATGACAGAGCACACGTGGATTTCCACCAATCGCGTGTGGAACTTCCTGCGCACCCCAGAAATACACGTACCCAGGCCAATCGCGTGTACGCTCACTTGCCTCCGATTACACGCGATGACACTCAGACGTGCAGTTTTACCACGTGTGCTCGCATATGCGATTTCATTGGCCCAAAGGCCACCATGCGCAGCTGTGACGTCACGCGCATGGCCGTAGAGAATGGCGCGCGTAAAAATGAAGAGATACACGACCGAGTGTCAAAGCGCGTAATTGGTGGAAATGGCCTCATCGCGTATGCGAGTCTGTGATGTGTGTATAAAAGGTACGTGTAGAACGCCATTTCCTTGTACGTGATTTTCGTGGAGAGCGAGTGGGTGAAATCTGTACTTCTTGTCGGTTCACACACGATTTACTTCACGGCGTTTCCAGTTCGTACTCCCTGTTACCTCTGACAGCTTTTTCTCTTTTCCTCTTTTTCCTGGGCCTGTTTCCTCAAACAGCATTCCCTACTACTGTTGTCCTGTCTCCTCAGACAGCGTACAATTCTTCTTTTGGCGGGGGTGTTGCCAACGCGCACACGCGCATATTTTTCACGCTTTTGTTCCTGGCGGACGGTGAGTCGCGCTCGTATTTAACATCTGTGCTTGCCCCGTGTGTCGCGTACCCCTTCAGAGGTCATTCTAGGCTGCGTGTGACACGCATACGTTCATTCTTGTGTTCCTGGGTGCCACAGCGTAGTGCAGGTTTATTTTTCCACGCACGTGGTCTAGGAGGGGTTGCGTGCACCTTACTTCGCTTTTTTGGGGTGCCTGTGCATTGCGTGACCCGTCATCTTTCCCCAGGGGTGACATACAGCCTTGCTAGAGCACTAGGGTACGATTACCATCTGGTACCCAACCCCTTTAACCCCCAATTGCGCAGGACAATAGTTCACATCGACTCCCATACGCACAATAACATCAGTGCCATGGCTGGGAGGCGAACAAGCCGTAAGGGTGGCAAAGGTGGCAGAGCCCCAAGTGGTGGCCGTGGTGGATCCGGTAGGGACGTGGCCGTGACTTGCAGGGTGCCCCTAGCCCCCCATGTGTGGAGGAGCAGTCAGGGACACCCATGCCCCCCCGGTTGAGGTTACCGTGGCTGACACCATCCATGCTCATCCCTTGTTGGACCAGCCCACTGTGGAACCAGACCTTGCACAGGGTGACTCCATGGCTGAATTCCAGGTCAGCAGGTCTAGGCCACGTGCGCCGGTGAACGTTGGTGTCATCAGGCCACGTGGATCAGGGGCAGCTAGGTCATCTGCTGCCCCGTGTAGGCAGGCTGGGGAGGCTGCAGGGGCAGCTGCGGCTCCATCCACCCCACCTCTCACACACCCATCCAGGACAGTGTCGGTCCAAGTCCATCATGCTGACATTCCCCCTGACACCATCACACTTGAGATAATGCCTGCACCAACTCCCATGCTGAGTGTGCAATCCCACGCTCCTGCCCCTAGTGTCCAGAGTGGCGCAGGACACTCCGGATCCCCACCACCTTCCAAGCGGAAGAGGAAGAGTGCTCGTCCAGTAGAGGCTGATGCCCCAGACACGGCTACACAGTCCGGCCCGTCAAGGAAGCCCAGCTTCAATGAGGCTGAACTGAATGCACTTGTAGAGTATGTGTCCGCACATGACCGCGAAATGGTGATTGTTGCAGGATCCAAGACCACACCTGCACAATGTCAGGCACACTGGCAGACCATTGCGGACATCATAAGTGCCCTTGGAATCGTGAGGCGCACAGCTAATGAATGCTACAAGCGCTGGAATGACCTGAAGCGCAGGGCAAAGAATAAACTGGCCTCAAGTCATGCCGCAACTCTAGTGACTGGAGGTGGGTCTCCAGCAGACGACATAGAACTCACTCCACATGAGCAGGTTGCTGGGACCTACGTCACGGAGGAACAGATCCAAGGCGTGGGAGAAGTGGCAGATTACGAGGCATTGTCCAGTGAGTGCACATGCATGTGTGTGTCATCCATGTGCATGGTGTGTGTGGGAGGGCTTCTGTTTGGGTGCCAGGGGAGGGTGTGTGTGCCTGAGTGGTTCGGCTGACCCATGTGCCTCTTCCTAAACATTCTTGGCAACAGCATTTGGGTATAGCAGCATCCCTTCGGCCAACTTTAGACATCCAGCCCAACACCACGCCAGTTGCCCTTGGAGTGTCATCTTGCCACTACACTGTTGCTTATTTACCTCTGTTTATTCAGGCAGATTGTTTGCATACCACCACTTTTACTCAGGATTTCTCAGTCCTATTGTCACATGTCTGACATGGCTATGGTACAGTGGACTGGCTCAGTTTCGTGGTCATGATTAGTTTGGACATGTCCCTGTGCTATAGGACCATTTTTGACTGGCAGCTGCATGTTAAACATTTGAACCATTACAATGAAAATAATCAATCATATGAACAAACTGGACTGAATGAACAATTGGTGACCTCCTCTCCCTCTTCACTTCATGGCTAGGGTACATGCCATCTGTGTGATGGCATGTGTATTTGACCTGCCAATCACTGGCCAATGTGTGATGCCCCTGCTAGGCAGCATGCAGCAAATGTGTTCATCTTCCATCTTGGTGTCATCAATGTGTGCCATCTGCCTCCCCATCACACGCAGTGACGGTGCATGCATGGGAGTGTTCTAGTCATGTGGGACATGTGTCAATCAAGTACTGTTTCTGTAGCCTCTCAGCCCTCATTGTGTGCCATAGTGCTAATGCCTGTTTCCATTTGTTTTCTTTTATGTCTTTGCAGGGGAAGACGCACCTGATACTGCTGGGGTTGTGGAGATGGTGCAGACCCAGGAGGGGTCTGAGGGCCGACCGACCACCAGTGAGGGACGTGGTGTGGTGGTGGGTGAGAACCCACAACTGCTGCAGGTCGTGCTCTCAAGGGGTGTCTCTGGCTGCACCTCCCCAGAGCTGTACTCAGGTGTTGATTCGGATGATGAGACCTACGTGCCGTCGCAGGTGAGTGTTCCTGGGAGGGATTCTGTTCTGTCTGACCCACCTGCACCAGGGTTAGAACCCTCAATGGGGATGTCAGTGTTGGCAGGTACGCCTTTGGTGGTTACGGATGCAGGGTCACACTCCGCGAAATCTGATCCTGTTCCTGGGCCAGCAGATCAGAGGGGGAATGCAGTCCTGCAGCCTCAGGCAGTGCTGGCACAGCAAGGCGCAGTTCGCCTTGCCCCAGACAGGTGTGGTGCCCGCCGACGTGGTGGCCGTACGCCATCTGGCAATACTGCATGGGAGCAATCCATTTACGGTATGGCAACCCAACAGGCAGCATCATCAGAGATGATGGCTCAGGCCATGGATAGGGTGGCCACTTCCATTGTCCCCCCCCCCGAAAAGCTGATGGAGCGACTACAGCAGGCAACCGACTCCATCTGCCAGTCACACAGGGAGGACATGTTGGCATCCGACAGGGACAGGCGGGCGGCACTGGCGACTCTGCAGGAAGCCATCTCCATAGAGTGCCAGGGCCACAGGGAAGCCCTGAGGCTGGAATTCCTTCACCTCAGGACGACTCTTGTTGAGCTTGAGGCTTCAACAAACCGAAGGACAGAACAGCAGCTGGAGCGTCTCACCCGTACGCTCTCAGCTGAGATGCAGGCAACTAGGGCGGAGGTCCGGGCATCCCGTGAGTTGTTGCATGGGGATCTCTGCACACTTATCCTCCAGAACGAGACCTACCACACCCGCATGCTTGCAGCCATGGAGGAACAGACTAGGGCTTTGCGTGGTCTGCCTCCCATAGTGCCACCACCTCTGGATTCAGCTGCAGAGGGTGAGGATAGCGACAGCAGTGATACTCCCACAATAGGGTAGCCGTGTAGGCCATGAGCCCATGGAGGTGTTTTTTTTCGCAAGATCCACACAGGTGGGTTTTGGTGTGCACCCTGTCCTCGGACCTCCTGGGTGGCCTCCCCAACCCCCCCAGGCCCATTAATGGCTATTTTTGATTTATTTTGATTTTTTTAATTTTTATTTTTATTAGGACAGTGTGTTGCCTTGTGTGGCTCCCGTGGGCATACGCTGCATTGTGGCTGGGCACATGCAGGCTTGTCATGGATTTGGTTTAGATGCTTGGGTTTTTGTCACACACACCCCTCCTGCTTCCCGTTTCCATGGGCTTGCAAAGGGTGTGCCCAAGTGACATTGACGTACATGGTGACATTGGACTCCCATGAGCTGTGTGGGCAGTCTGTAGTCAATACTGTGTATACATTCATAGTGCATATTGTTGTTGTATTGTACACTGCGTGGTGTATTGATATGTGCCTCTGCATCCATCTCATCCTCCATATTTGCAGGTCCATTCCTCATGTCTTCATAATGCGGTCCACCTTGGAACTGGAGTCCATGTTGTAAGCAGTGCACCTATACTCTTGCGTGGCGCTAACACTGTATACTTGGAAGTGTTCGGAGGGCTGTCATCATCAGGTGGT
Source organism: Ambystoma mexicanum (assembly GCF_040938575.1). Taxonomy (NCBI): domain Eukaryota; kingdom Metazoa; phylum Chordata; class Amphibia; order Caudata; family Ambystomatidae; genus Ambystoma; species Ambystoma mexicanum. The sequence goes on along the minus strand of NC_090923.1, from coordinate 543,286,014 downwards.
GAGGCTAGCTAATTTTTAAGTCTGTAATGTCATGTTTAAGGTAGGTTGGAGGTTGTGTAGGTGATTGGTATTCTTGGTAAGTATTTGGTAATGTGGGTTGTAGGTCCTGCATTACTGTGAGAATTTCATGTGTGGACATGTTTCCATTAGGGACACTGTAGCTGCTGACACTTGGGGCATGTTGTGGGGATTCATTTCTTTCCTCTCACATTGCATGACATGCCATGGTGTGTTGTGTGGCCGTGCCGGGGAGGGGGTGGGTGACATGGCACTGTTTCCATGTAGTATTTTGCAAGTGGGTATTCATTTCTGCAGCATGGAAGTGTCTTTTCATGACACTGCATTGGTGGTGTTTGTGTAGGTAGGGATGCACACATTGTGACACTTCCACATGAACAATCTCAGGCTGCTATGGTTCTGACAGTTGACAGTCCCTTTGTTCGTCTTAATTGTCAGGTCGAGTCATCATTGCTTATCAGATGGTATGTGCCAGGCCTGTGTGCACTCCACTGGGGTGTGATTTCTATGTGAAGTAATTAGCCACCAGCTGCGTACCGGTTGCCTCACCCCGTGCCCTCTCCCCTCCCATGCGCAGCGGGCGTGCATGTGGTTGGGGATGTGGGGGCACCACCATGTCCAAGGCCAGGCCCCGGCGTGTTGCAACATTGTGCAGGACACATGCTGCCACTATGATCCTGCACACTACTGGGGGCGCATATAACAGCTGCCCTCCAGAACGGTCAAGGGAGCGAAAGCGTGACTTGAGCACTCCGAATGTGCGCTCCACTATGCCCCGGGTTGCAATATGGGCTGTGTTGTATCTTACCTCTGGAGGCATGATGGGGTTCCGAATTGGCGTCATCATGTGGGTGCTCCGAGGGTAGGCACTGTCCCCCGGTGAGGAGGTGATGGGTATCATTAGTGAGGTAGTGACATAACTCTGCATCTGACATGCATGCATGTGCAGTGGCATTCATACTCACCAAGCAGCCATGTATCGCCATGCCGCCCAGCTTCTAGGTCCCGGCTTAGGGTAGGCATTCGGTAAATGAAGCTGTCGTGGGTGGACCCTGGATAGTTGGCATATACTGAGGTGATGATTCCCTTAGCATTACATACTACCTGCACGTTGATGGAATGCAAGTGCTTGCGGTTCCTATAGATATGCTCAGATGCCCTGGGGGGATGTAGTGCCACATGGGTGCAGTCAATGGCACCTAGCACTTTTGGGAATTGTGCCACACCGTAGAAATCGAGGGTGGCAGCCTGCCTTTCTGCAGGTGTCCTGGGCAGGTATATGTGCCTACGGACTGATGGGCGTGCAGTGATGATGTTCAAGACCTGGTGTAGGCAGTGTGACTGCGTGGCCTGTGACACCCCACCCACTATGGCACTTGTCCGCTGAAATGATCCTGTGGCCAAGAAGTGCATTACATTGAGGACCTTCTCCAGGGGGCTGAGTGCTTGGGAGCACAGGGTGGGTGATGTGAGGTCATCCTCCCACTCACTGACCAGGTCCAGTATTATGTGTGGGGGAAACCTGTACCTCCGATACACCTGGTCATCAGGCATCCCAAAAAGGCTGGTTCTGGGAGTGAAAATTCGGGCCCTCACTATCCTCCTCCTCCTTTGGTAACCCACGGCCACTGCTGCTAGGAATGGTATATTCATCCTGGCGTATGAGCTTGTTTGTTGTTGGCGCGCACTTTTATGCTGCGCGGGTCGACATACGCCTGCTTCATGCTGGCGTACGTGTCTCAGGATTGGACCATTTTTCGGCACGTCGTAGGCGAACGTGTGAATCTTCCCGCACACCCCAGGGATACACGTAGCATGCTCTCACAGGCACAGTCGCGGGTAAATATTCCCGCCCACCCCTGGAATACATGTAACCCATTCTCACAGGCCCAATCGCGTGTGGAAGTTCACGCTCATCCCGAAGTACACGGACCAAGGCCAATCGCGTGTGGGACTTCCCGCGCACCCTGAAGTACACGTACAATCACGCGTGGAACTTCCCGCGCACCCCGTAGTACACGTACCCAGGCTAATCGCGTGTGGAACTTCCCGCGCACCCCGAAGTACACATACCCAGGAAAATCGCACAACTGGGGGGTGGGGGTGGTGGGAGACATGAGTGGGGGTCTGGTGGAGGCTGCCCCTGCACTGCTGGGGGGTGGGGGTGGTGGGAGACATGAGTGGGGGCTTGGTGGAGGCTGCCCCTGGTGGCTGGGGGGGGTGGTGGGAGACATGAGTGGGGGCTTGGTGGAGGCTGCCCCTGGTGGCTGGGGGGGGGGTGGTGGGAGACATGAGTTGGACATGAGTGGGGGCCTGGTGGAGGCTGCCCCTGGTGGCTGGGGGGTGGGGGTGGTGGTAGACATGAGTGGGGGCCTGGTGGAGGCTGCCCCTGCACTGCGGGGGGGTGGGGGTAATAGGGGACATGAATGGGGGCCTGGTGGAGGCTGCCCCTGCACTGCTGGGGGGTGGGGGTGGTGGGAGACATGAGTGGGGGCCTGGTGGAGGCTGCCCCTGGTGGCTGGGGGGTGGGGGTGGTGGTAGACATGAGTGGGGGCCTGGTGGAGGCTGCCCCTGGTGGCAGGGGGGTGGGGGTGGTGGTAGACATGGGTGGGGGCCTGGTGGAGGCTGCCCCTGCACGGCTGGGGGTGGGGGTGGTGGGAGACATGAGTGGGGGCCTGGTGGAGGCTGCCCCTGCACTGCTGGGGGGTGGGGGTGATAGGGGACATGAGTGGGGGCCTGGTAGAGGCTGCCCCTGGTGGCTGGGGGGTGGGGGTGGTGGTAGACATGAGTGGGGGCCTGGTGGAGGCTGCCCCTGCACTGCGGGGGGGGTGGGGGTAATAGGGGACATGAGTGGGGGCCTGGTGGAGGCTGCCCCTGGTGGCTGGAGGGTCGGGGTGGTGGGAGACATGAGTGGGGGCCTGGTGGAGGCTGCCCCTGGTGGCTGCGGGGTGGGGGTGGTGGGGAACATGTGTTGGTGATCAGTAGTGCAAGGTGACATGTGGGTTGGCTGGTGGGCATGGCCATGGTGGATGGGTTGGCTGTGGGACATGAGCAGGGGTGCAGGGTAGTACCCTGTGGTGTGGGCTGCCTGCAGGGGCCGTGGAGGGTGTAGAGGGAACACCTGGGGGGACCCACATGGCCAAATCACATGTAGCATTCTCCGGCACCACCGAAATACACGTACCCTGCAGAAATCGCGTGTCAATCTTCCGCACACATCGGAATACACGTACCCAGGCCAATCGCGTGTGGAACTTCCCGCGCACCCCCACCTAGCCAGGCCAATCGCGTGTGGAACTTCCCACGCACCCCGTAGTACACGTACCCAGGCCAATCGCGTGTGGAACCTCCCACGCACCCCCCACCTACCCAGGCCAATCGCGTGTGGAACTTCCCGCGCACCCCAAAGTACACGTACCCAGGCTAATCGCGTGTGGAACTTCCCGTGCACCCAGGAACACGCGCACACGCTATTTTTCATGCAGCGGGTGTCCGTGTTTGTCGGGGCCCCTTTGCACCTCATTTGTCGTAGAGGGCCACTGTATGGGCCATTCATCATGGATGTATATGGGTGCTTTTTGTTAGCGCACATTTTGGCGCACATTTTTTTCAGTCGCAGGGGCGCTACCGCCTGCTTTCTTGTGGCGTACTTGTTTGGCCCTGTGCGCGTCTTTGACCGTGCGCTGGTTTGCCCCATTCGATTCCATGAATACGGGTTGTAGGCGAGCGTGTGGGCATTCCGCGCACTTGCCTCCTGTACTTCCCCCGTGACGCCCATATTTTCATGCGTTGTTCCCCGCCCCGTGTTCCGCCTACTTTTGTGATGTGCGCCGCGCTATGTGCAATTTCGCAGTGGCCGTGGCGCACGCTGTTGGATGACCTGTGCGCCGGCGTGCGCGGCGCACATTTTTAGCGCACATCCAATGTTTTTCTCGCACACGGACTTCCATGAATCGCTGTGCGCTAGTTTTCCTGCGATTTTCGCACTTGCACTGCGATTTTCGCACTTTTCCTGCGATTTGCACGTTTTGGCACCTCTGCGCGGGAATTTTCGGCGCACATTCATTCCATGAATCGACCCCATAATCGGGAAACTCCCAATTATGGCAGAAGCAGTTGACTTTAAGGGTCAGGGGTCGCTTTTCAGAGTTCTTTTCTTAAACCTATATCAAAATCCAGTGTATATGGAGCTAGAGGTATTCCTAGATGAACTCTCAGAAATTATTGGCACCTGTCATATAAGTGGCGAGAGTTACGTTATAATGGCGGCGGATCTTAATTTCCGTGATCTTAGTGATGATAAAATACAGACTAAATCATTGAATTGAACAGGACTAATGTGGCGGGCATGGCTCGAAGATTGGGACTTACTGATAGCGAATGGTAATGTGTTAGGTGATCTGGACCCAAAGCCATCCCGGAAGAGGGGTGATTACTCATCCACTATTGAGAGCTGTTCAGCCACTGTGCCTCTTTCAGAGTCCAGCTCACTCCACTGAGATGCCACTAGGAATAGAAATAAGACAGAATCCCGCTCCTAGCAATTGGAATTTAGTTGTAGGGAACTCAGGAAGGCAGATTGAAAAGTTTATTAAGGGTGGATCCTCCCTTTGTAAGAAACTAGGGAACGTACTTGCTACGGTCTCAAACCATTTATTAAGGATGGTGAAAATCAGAGGTCCCAAAAACCAATATAGCCCTGTAACTGGTATTTGCCAATAAAGAGACAACACAGAGTGGATTGTGGTATGCCAAATGCAAGGTAACCCAGCTTTATTAGCAATGTAAAGCTGGGGGAAAAAATGAGATCAACAGCTAAGCCATCACTCAAGATTTTCTCCAACATTTTAACAGGAAACAGCAATTTATATAGTCATTCTGATCTCATCATGAGCACTGAGTTATGAAAACCTATCGCTCCTGGTCATTGGTTCCCTCTACTAAGCTACATATATAATTCTATATGTCCAACAATAATGATTAGATAACTCTTTATCTAAGATCCCACCCATAAAACATCCCATAAAATGTGCTACATCATCATGCTTGAATAATATTGGTAGATTCTACATTACTTCTGCAGTGAAAAGGACATATGCTTATCGGTTAACATGTTGTCACACTCTCTGTGAACTGGCGGCATGATGACATGTTTTATGTAGATGGGAGGAGAGGACAAGTGTATCACCTTTGTTCTTAATTAAATAAAACAGCCCATGTTATCTCTGCCATGATGTCTCTGAGTTTCAAGGACCATCTTCCAGTAATTCCGGCCCTCCCTATTCTTGCCACAGTGACGTGCCATTCTGTTCTTGACACATTTATGAAGACTGTTATTATGAATCATGCTGCTTTCACCATGTAAGCGGTAATTATTTGTCTTTTAGCCGCATCCGCCTTTCTCTGTCACGCCTAGCTGATCACTGAGGCATTAATCTGTCTGCTACTTAAGAAATGTCCTGAGATGTTCAGTTCATCCCATGGACTTCAAATAGTCTGCTGTGTTGTCGTAACTTGATTTACCTTGACAGTTGAATGCTCACAATCGTATCTTTTTCCGTTATGTAACCCTTGCTACGCTGTCCTGGGCTTTGACATTCCTTTGAGGCAGCTACCATCCAGCCACCACAGCATTTTCCTGAATTAAATGTATTTGTTCAAATAGCGTGCTTAGCTGGAGGCCTCTCTTAAAGCTACAGAGCTTAATTATCTGCTGTGCTGGTGTAATTTTAACTGCAGGACACATCTGCTTTGCTATCTACCGATTTCTTGGTGCATGCCTGTCACATGATTTCCCTTCCTATGGGTAGCAGCAACCTTATCTGCCTACAATTTTCTGCTCTACTTGTGTAGTGAGTCCCTATCTTGTGTACACGCGGTCCTGTCACCTAATCTATTCTATTTTAAAACACACTAATTGTGCAAGCTAATGCCTAATCTGTTCCCTACTTGTGTGGCGCAAAATTAACTATTCTTTGTGTCAACTGTAATACCAGGAGAATTTAAATTGCAGGTTCAAATGAGTCCTTTCTTATCTTATAATTTAATTTCTTCTGAGGAAAGCAGGGGGGCAGAGCCTGATCATGCTCTCTAGTCAATAATTGCCCCACTACAACGGTCTGCACCAGTAATCAATTTATGGATTTTTTATGCGATTTTGAAAAACCACAGAACAAAATATTAGGCCCTAGATTGCATATGCATACATTTGATAAGGAAGTATGCATTAAGAAAAAAATCAATAAGCGGCAGTGAGTAATCTAAAAAGAGATTTCTTTGAAAGAACGGGTAAGATATTTAATTCATATAAACATTGGCTATGCATGCACAAGGCCATGATGAAGCAGAATGATAGGGAACTTATGCTGGGCAGCCTTATCCAAAGTGATTCTCGCAATTTCTGGGAATTAATTAATGGGATGACCCGTAATCAATGCAAATGGCAGTCTGTAGGAGTAACTGATGCCCAATGGTGGGCATCTTGGACTTCCCTTAATGGGGATATAGTCACATCCGACCGTTTATTTTATCAGTCGGCATGGGAAATTAATCTTGATAGCAATGATATAGAGCGCCATATTTTAAGGGCATCAACCTCAAGAGCCGCAGGCCGGAATGGACTTACACATGCAATCCTAAAATCGGATAGCAAGATGTGGGCTAAATTGTTGGAGTTCCTGTCTCAGGACATTCTCAGCATTCAATCATTACCCTTATCCTCCCGTGAGTCAACTATAATGCCCATTTTTTAAAAGGGGAACTGCAAGTACTCAGGTAGTTATAGGCTTATCTCACTGTTGGATGCTGACAGCAGAATATTTACAGCTTTGGTCCTAGAGAAACTAGACGACCTGGCCATAGAGAAAGGGATCTTATCTAGAAGCCAAGCTGGGTTCAGAAAATGCATGGCAACCAATATTAATGGCCTCTGTCTCTTTGTCTTGAAGGATAAAATTGTCATGACCCACAGGATGCGCCCCTTTTGGTCTTCCTGGTCCTTATCGCAACGGGCCTCGCATTCCCTGACACTCCCAACATGGCCGTCCAGCATGCTCCGCCTTCCGCGGTCTATACGTTGGACGTAATGTGTTCTACTAATAGACCGCACCCCGCGGCTTCGCGCGTCTCAATGCTATTGCCAAGTAGCGATCAGACGTGTGCTCCGTAGTTCACTGTATTGCTTTCCTGGTTCCTAGCTTTTCTACTTCCATTCCTTGCCCCTTTCCCTTTCCTCTTGCTTCCTGGACTCGTGCGCCATCAGCACGTCTTCTTTGTTTCCCGGATCCCTGGATTGCTGCATCCCGGAATTTTAAACGCACGCTGGAGTCGGAAGAGACTCGCTCAGCCTTATTCAAGTCCAGGTCTGTCCGCAAGAAGACACCGCCCACGGAGTCTAGCAAGGATCGGTCTCAGGTGAGAGGGGGGAACTCTGTGACAGTTTGAGATGCCTACCGACCGCACTCGACATGGAAGCGGCCGTCCAGGACCTGATGCAAGGTATGCAAGAATTAACCACCGAGGTGCAGAATTTAAAGGCGGAAAACGCTGTTCTCAAGCAATTAGTTCTATCCCGTGATTCAGCCGCAAAAGAAAGTGTGTTACTGGGCGGCATTGTTGACAAATACAATGGGTCGGCAAAAACCCTTTGTGGATTCCTGGACTCATGTTTGGTTCACTTTACATTTAAGCCCTATCACTTTTCCACTCCCAGGGCTAAGGTGGGTTTCATAATCTCTCACCTTTCCGGAAATGCTTTAACCTGGGCTACACCCCTAGTTAAGTCCGGTGCCGCTCTCCTAGATGACTACAATGGTTTCATACGGGCCCTAAAGACCATGTTTGATCGCCCAGCGCAGGTCTTTACTGCCCAGGAACGCCTCTTAGACTTTCAGCAGGGATCCCAGGATGTGCTCACGTATGTAACCCGATTCAAGCAATTGGTCAAGGAAGCTGATTGGTCTCCGGAGGCAAGTTTTGCCCTTTTCAGGAGAGGACTAAATGAGGAGATTAAAGATGAGTTAGCCAGAGTGGCCCGACCAAACTCATTCCAGGCTCTTATGGACCTTGCCATGCAAATAGACTTTCGCATCCAGGAAAGGAAGGCAGAGAAAAAAAAATCTAGAAGAAGCCCTCCGAAGGTGTGCTTTGAGAGTACCTCCAAATCTGACACAAACCCAGGATCAGTCACCGAACCAGCACCCATGCAGATAGGAGCCTTCCGTGGACCCATATCCCCGCAAGAAAGGATGAGAAGGATTAATACGGGGTTGTGCATGTATTGTGCCTCAGACAAACACTTGGTTAGAGAATGCCCTCTGGCCCCTCCTCGGCGTTCGGGAAACAGCAACTCCTGATCCTAGATGGAGCAGGGCTTCGGGAGAGAGATGTTTGCTCCACATCAATTCCATCCTTGAACTCTCCTGGATAAAACAATCTAGTGATACTAAAGGCCTTCCTACCAACCTCCGGGAATAAGACCTATCCTGTTTTGGCCTTGGTAGACTGCGGGGCTATGGGAATATTCATTGATTAAGATTGGGTTTTTAGTCACCACATCCCATACGAAACACGAAGCATCATGCAGCCGGTGGAAGCGATCGATGGAAGACCCCTCACTTCGGGGCCCATAAGCCTGCAGACCAAAGAGATCCAGCTTTCAATTAACCACCACCAAGAGCGGATTCGATTCGACATTATTAAGTCAGCTCATTACCCCATGGTACTGGGCATGCCCTGGTTACAGAAACACAATCCATATATCAATTGGACAGCAGGATCACTATTCCTCGGCTCAGAGTTTTGTATGTCTCACTGCCTAATCCTGGATCCCTCCTTGACCCCTTCCAAAGAACCACCAATAGACCATCAAGCACCTCTCATGGTTTCCAATATCGTGCAGATTCCTAAGGCCTATCAGGGATTTGTTGATGTGTTCTCAACTGCCATAGTCCCGGCCTTACCCCCTCACAGGCCTGAAGACTGCGCCATAGACATGGATCCCTCAGCAGTGATTCCCTTTGGCAGGATGTTCATCCTTTCTGAACCTGAGAAAAAGGCCCTCTGAGAATACTTGGATACCAACCTTGAGAATGGCACAAGGACCGGTGCCCTTTACCCTTAATCTCGGATATCCTGGAAGCGGTCAGAGGCGCTGTGATTTTCACGAAACTGGACCTCCGGGGTGCCTATCATTTGATTCGTATCCGGGAAGGAGATGAATAGAAAACAGCATTCAGAACACCCTTTGGTCACTTTGAATATCTGGTCATGCCCTTTGGATTAGCTAATGCCCCAGCAGTCTTTCAACGTTTTATGGACAGGGTGTTCTCTGACATGCTATTCCTCTTTGTCATCGTCTACCTGGACAACATTTTGATCTACTCCAAGGACCTTCTAAAGCATGAAGAACATGTAAAGGCAGTACTACAATGACTCCATGAATATAAACTATTGGCCAAACCCGAGAAATGTCTGTTTCACGTTTCTTCTGTTCATTACCTAGGATTTATCCTTACTCCAGAGGGAATTGGCATGGACCCTTCAAAGGTAAAGGCTATATTATCCTGGCCTGCTCCCAGGTCCGTGAAACAAGTTCAATCCTTCCTGGGGCTTGCCAATTTCTACCGGAAGTTTATACCCACCTTCTCTGAGATTGTTCAACCGATTGTTGCTCTCCTGAAGAAAGACACCCCCTTTGTCTGGTCTATTCCGCAAGATAAGGCATTCCAACTTTTGAAGACAAGATTTACTCAAGCCCCCATTCTGGCCCAACCCGACATTGATCGACCATTCTTTGTGGAAATGATGCCTCTAACTGCGCCATTGGAGCGGTGTTGAAGCAAGAATTTGAGGATAAAGTAGAACACCCCATTGCTTACCTTTCACGAACCCTGACTCCCAGTGAGACACACTACTCCGTCCTGGAAAAAGAACTTTTAGCCATCCGCCAAGCCTTCACTGAGTGGTGACATCTACTCCTGGGAGCTAGATATCCAGTCCAGGTCCGCACGGACCACCGGAATCTTCAAATCCTACAGTCATTAGAGTGTTGGAACAGTCGTCAGGCTCGTTGTGCCTTCTTCTTTGCCCAGTACCAGTTCCACATCACTCATGTTCCTGGATCACAAAACTTGATTGCTGAAGCCTTATCTCGACGGCCTGACTATGAAACTACCGAAGATAAGGCCTATCCTAAGATGTTTCCCCACACGATTTCTGTAGCTCAAGCAGTCAATCTCCTAGAAGAAATCCGAGTACAAACCCAATCCTCTGAACTCTGGAAGAATATTTCAAGAAAGAATTGATGGAACCTGAGAGTCAAGGAAGGATATTTGTTCAAGGACAAAGCTCTGCTCATTCCTCCACAAAAATTACAACAAAGAATAATAAACCTCTGTCATGAAACCCTTCACTCCGGACATCGTGGCATTACCAACACCCTCCACCTCATACAAAGACAATTTTGGTGGCCTAAAATGAAGACTGACGTACAACTATACGTCCGAGCCTGTGCAATCTGTAGTCAGAATAAACATGACAACAAGAGGCCGGCGGGTCTTCTGCTACTACTCGCACTGCCAACAAGGCCATGGGAATTTATCGCTACAGACTTCATTGTGGAATTACCGCCTTCCAGAGGGTACACCACCATCATGGCCACCATTGACTTGTTCACTCATATGGCTCCTTTCACACCCCTCAGTAAGCTACCATCCTCATCTGAACTGGCTGGAATCTTCCTGGAGCACATGTTCCGCCTTCATGGACTTCCTTCCAAGATAATTTCCGATCAAGGACCTCAATACGTCTCACAATTCTGGAAACACCTCTGTCAAATATTAGGAATCCAATGCGCTCTTTCATCAGGTTATCACCCTCAAACCAACGGGGCCACAGAACGTGCTAATCAGACTCTGGAACAATATCTTCGATGTTTTGCCACTAAGGTTCAGGATGACTGGTCGCTCCTGATACCCGTGGCTGAATTCACCTATAACAATTCTGATCATTCAGCAATTAAGACCAGTCCCTTTTATTGCAGCCAAGGATTCCATCCATCAGTTCTGCCCTCTGTTCTTCCACAACCCACACCGGTACCTACTGTCGACTCCTGGATTGAAACACTCATCAACATACATAAGGAGACCAAAGAGCACTTAGAGAAGGCCAGAACACAGACCAAGAGATATGCGGATTCCAAAAGAAGACCCGGGCCTTCTTATTCAGTTGGAGATCAAGTCTAGTTGTCCTCGAAATTACTACCATGACATCTACGGCCAAACAAATTGGCCCCCCGGTATTATGGTCCGTTTTCCATCAAGGAAATTATAAACCCAGTCTCATACCGGCTCAAGCTACCAGAATCCTGGAAAAAGATTCACCCAGTTTTTCACACCTCCTTATTAAAACCTTACATTCAATCCTCCCGGAAATCCTGCAGACCCACTCCTGTGGTGGTGGACAATCAACTGGAATATGAAGATTCCTGGACATGCGACTCCAGGTATAAACGGGGTCAGCTTCAATACCTGGTTGAATGGAAAGGATATCCCCCCAGCGAAAGAACTTGGGAACTACTTTCTAATCTGAATACCCCTCGACTGCTCAGAAGATACCACCTCATACACCCAGGCAAACCTGGAGGAACATGTTTTCAGAGGAGGCATGCTGTCATGACCCACAGGACGCGCCCCTTTTGGTCTTTCTGGTCCTTATCGCAACGGGCCTAGCATTCCCTGACACTCCCAACATGGCCGTCCAGCGTGATACGCCTTCCGCGGTCTATACGTTGAACATAATGCATTCTACTAATAGACCGCACCCCCGCGGCTCCGCGCGTGTCAATGCTATTGCCAAGTAGCGATCACACGTGTGCTCCGTAGTTCGGAGTATTGCTTTCCTGGTTCCTAGCTTTTCTACTTCCATTCCTTGCCCCTTTTCCTTTCCTCTTGCTTCCTGGACTCGTGCACCATCAGCACGTCTTCTTCGTTTACCGGATCCCCGGATTGCTACATCCCGGAATCTTAAACGCACGCTGGAGTCGGAAGAGACTCGCTCAGCCTTATTCAAGTCCAGGTCTGTCCGCAAGAAGACACCGCCCACGGAGTCCAGCAAGGATCGGTCTCAGGTGAGAAGGGGGGAACTCTGTGACAAAAATGGGATTTGATGGAAATAATCAGACTTTATATGTTGCCATGATTAATTTTACAAAAGCTTTTGACATGGTGAATCGAAAGACTCTCTGGCAGAATTGGAATATTCTTCCATCCATCTTGGATATCCTAGAGTATATCCACTAAAAAACAATTGTTGGAATCCGATTGGATGGGGAAGGAAACTTAACAGATAGTATCATCTCTACAAGCGGTTTGGGGCAAGGTTGATTGTTGGCACCTTGCCTTTTAAATTTATACCTAGCTGATTTGGGTATAGCTCTGTAGAATTTGTTCTTAAAAGCGCCTAAGATCAGAGGCCAAAAGCTGAATTGGCTAGCTTATGTTGATGACGTGGTTTTGTTAGATTTGTCACCAATTGGCCTTCAAATAGTATTTTATTGTTTATTTATAAAGTGCCTATCCACAGGCAAGTTTTTCAAGCCAATCAAGGAGGGTAGGGAACAGTGGGAAAAACAACAGTCGCTCAGAGCGCTTGAAATTCTGAGACGATAATAGTCTGCACAGGCAGAGTAAGTGTGTAAAATACATTTAACAGTTGAGATACAGCAAATAGCCCTGACAGCGATTATGCAGTTTTACCAGTGCTATTCAGGGGTGAAGACGAGGGAGTACAGACTGACGATCTTGAGACATGGTGCATACGGATCATGCAAGTGCACAGACAGCAAACAGTCACAGGGGGAGGTCCAAGGGCACCCGGTCGGTGGAGACTGGAGTAGGTGCATAGAGAGCCACTCTCTTGGGTTATTTCTCGAGTGCAGTGAGGTTAGGTAGGTGTATGGCCCTGAGGCAAGTGTGAAAGAGGACTGGCGGAGGTGCCTGGGACCTGTGAGACTCTGAGGTACACCAGGTGGCCAGTCAGCCAGCTGCAAGGGACAGGAGGGAGAGAGGGAGAGAGCAGAGAGCAGAGAGCTAGGTTAGCAGGGTAGAGGGAGAGTGAAGGAAAAGGAGAAGAGGAAGGTCTTGAGGAGTTTACGGAATTTCCAAAGATCTGGCTCAAGAAGGAGGGTCGCAGGGAGGCTATTCCAGATGGAGGCACCTGCTGAGGATGAGGATCTCCCTCCAAATCTCCGCTTGGAGAACGGCTTACTCGCAGAAGGGTGGAAGTAGATAAGCGGAGGGATTGTGAGGGACAGTATTCAGGTAGGCAGCGTTGCAGGTAGGTAGGTACCAGGCCCCAGAAAGCCTTGTGGACAATGGAGAGGGTCTTGAACTTGATCCTTGCAGTCAGGGGGAGCCAGTAAAGGGATTTCAGCACCAGAGAGATGCACTCCCTGGTTTTGAGGCCAAGGATAAGTCTTGCAGATCTGTTCTGGATGATTTGCAGAGAATGCAGGGCAGAAGAAGGGAGGTTGAGGAAGAGGCTGTTGCAATAGTCCAGCCTAGAGAGAACCAATGCTCTGGAGACAGTGAGCCGCTTGGGGAAAGTGAGAAAAGGTAGAGTACCTCTGAGGAGGTGTAGCTGATAGAGTTTTTAGAGATGTCTGAAATGTGAGACTAGAAGTAGAGAGTGGAGTTGAAAATTACCCCAAGGTTTTTTCTCTCACAGCTGGGTGCAGGTTCAGGGCCAAGGGCTAGAGTGAAAGTTAGAAAGCGGGAGCAGGGGTCCCAATGCGAACGATCTCAGTCTTACTGGTGTTGAGGCAGAGGTCATTTGCAGCACACCATGACTGAATAGTGGATAGACAGTCAGATATGAGTGAGGAGGAGGAGGCGGCTGAGGGTAGCCTGAAAGATAGTTGTGTGTCATCCATGTAACATTGGAAGTTAGATGTGAAAGTGGCAATCACCACTGCCAGGGCAGCCATATAGACGTTGAAGAACCAGAGGGATAGGTTAGATTCCTGGGGAACGCCACAGGTTGAGAGAGCTATAGTTGAGAGAAAGGCTCCGAGTTCCACCTGTGATGGGCGGTCAGAGAGAAAGGAGGTTAAGCACTCCAGAGCCTGATCTGTGTTGCCTATGGTGTCACAGAGACCTGCAATCAGGATGTTGTGGTTAACCGTGTCAAAGGCAGAGGAGAGGTCAAGGAGAATGAGGACAGAGGGAGTGTTAGTTTCAAGATTTGAGAGCAGGTCTTCATGGGTGATCAGAAGAGCAGTTTCCATGCCTCTGAATGCTCTAAGGCCAGACTGATGGTCATGGAAGCAACCGATAAATTCAGCGTGGAGGGTCAGCTGAGAGATAGCCAACTTCTCCAGGAGTTTGCCCAGGAAAGGAGTGTTGGAGATAGGGCAGTAGTCTTTCTTAATGGAGGGGTCGGCAGAGGGTTTCTTGAGCAGAGGGTGCACAAGGGAGTGCTTAAGAGCAGTTAGGAAAACTCCAGTGGAAAAGGAGATATTTCAGAGTTCAGCCAAGGCTGGGGCGAGGGAGTCAATATTGTCTTTAATGGTTTTAGAGGGGAAAGTGACCACCTGTTTGGATGAAGCCTTCATAGATCGGACTTGTCTGGTGATCTCATCAGATGTGACGGGTGAGAGAGAAGAGAGGGAAAGTGGAGGGGGGCCAAAAGAGGCTCCGGTGTTGGTGTATGCTGTGGTGTAGAAGAGAGGGAGGAAAGGATGTCTTGGGTTTTCATGGTGAAGTGTGCAGCCAGGGCCGAGCAAAGGTCCTGGGTGGGTGTGACAGTAGAAGAGGATGATGCAGGATTGGCCAGTTCCTTGCAGACTTTATGTTCAGCTGTGTTGTTTGATGCTGCGGGGATGCAGGCTTGAATAAAGACTCTTTTCTTGGAACGGATGCAGAGTCGAAGGCTACTATTGGCCTTAAGCGTTTTTGCCAAAGAGCATGATTTGGTGATTAATCATACAAAATGTATCATCATGTGGTTCACCAAACAAAAGAAGAAGGACTTAAGTTTCAGATGGTTCCTGAATGATGTGCGAAACGTTCAAGTGAAAGAGATAATGTATTTGGGATATCAATTGACTCGTACAAATAGTCGAATTACTTACCAGATTCGAGGCAAAAATAAACCAAATGAAAAAAATCTATCTAAAGTATTTTAAATTCTCTTTGAAACCACTGTTCAAATTCTATGTAGGTAAGGCCGTCCCAAAGTTGCTTAATGGCTAGAAAATGGAGGGAGGGACCATAAATCTACCATTGTATCGACTGGATGGCAGGATTTGGAAAAGTTTGTTAGGTCTACCAAATTCACTGCCCATGGCCTGCCTAAGATATGAGTTGGGTTTCATTTCCTTAGAAACTTGGTACTCCTTGAAATTTGTTACGTTGATGTGGAAGATTCTGTTCCCCATGAACAATTCTCTATATGAACCCTTGAATGTATTTATTTATTTTTATTTTTACATTTATAAAGCACACATTTAGCCTGTGGCCATCGAGGCGCTGTTACAGACGGTAGCGACTTACAGGGTAATTCATAGAAATTCGCACAAAAGTGGCGCACGCGACTGGCGCACAGCATGCCCGTGCGAATGTCAGCGCCAGCCGCGTGCGCTAAAATCGATTTCTGCGCACAGCGTATTCATGGATTTTCGCAGCCAAAACCAGCCGTGGCGCAGTGTGGCGCAGCGACCCCGCAGCAGTGCCAGTTACGCCCCCAAGAACGCCCTCGCGCAAGGAAAAGCCTTCAAAATCCCCAAATAATCGCAAAGGGCTGCGCTAACCCTGGACCAGTTCACAGGGCTGGCAAACAGCAAACGCCAAGCGGGGAACGTGTATTTCAGTGATTCGCGGGAAGATCCACATGCGAATGTCCTGTGTACGTGTGCATCAGGGGTGCACGGGAAGTTCCACACCAAAATCAGCAGGGTACGTGTATTTCAGGGGTGCGCCGGAAGTTCCACACGCGATTTCAGCAGGGTACGTGTATTTCAGGGGTACGCGGGAAGTTCCACACGCGATTCCATCAGGGTACGTGTATTTCAGGGGTGCGCGGGAAGTTCCACACGCGATTGGCCCCGTGCAAGCAGGATACGTGTATTCCAGGGGTGCGCGGGAAGTTCCACATGCGATTCCAGCAGGGAACGTGTATTTCAGGGGTGCGCGGGAAGTTCCACACGCGATTCCATCAGGGTACGTGTATTTCAGGGGTGCGCGGGAAGTTCCACACGCGATTGGCCCTGTGCGAGCAGGGTACGTGTATTCCAGGGGTGCGCGGGAAGTTCCACATGCGATTTCAGCAGGGTACATGTATTTCAGGGGTGCGCGGGAAGTTCCACACGCGATTCCATCAGGGTACGTGTATTTCAGGGGTGCGCGGGAAGTTCCACACGCGATTTCAGCAGGGTACGTGTATTTCAGGGGTTCTGGGGAGTACTACACGTGAATTGGCCGTGTGGGTCCTCCCAGGTGTTTTATCTACAACCTCCACGGCCCCTGCAGGCAGCCCACACCACGGGGGACTACCCTGCACCTCTGCTCATGTCCCGCAGGCAGCCCATCCACCATGGGCATGCCCCCCAGCCAACCCATATGTCACCCTGCACTACTGATCAACAATGCATGTCTCCCACCACCCCCACCCCCCAGCAGTGCAGGGGCAGCCTCCACCAAGCCCCCACCCATGTCTACCACCACCCCCACCCCCCAGCAGTCAGGGGCACCCTCCACCAGGCCCCCACCCATGTCTACCACCACCCCCACCCCCCAACCACCAGGGTCAGCCTCCACCAGGCCCCCACTCATGTCCCCCTGCACCCCACCCCCCAGCAGTGCAGGGGCAGCCTCCACCAGGCCCCCACCCATGTCTCCCACCACTGCCTACCCCCAGCAGTCAGGGGCACCCTCCACCAGGCCCCCACTCAAGTCTACCACCACCCCCACCCCCCAGCCACCAGGGGCAGCCTCCACCAGGCCCCCACTCATGTCCCCCTGCACCCCAACCCCCCAGCAGTGCAGGGGCAGCCTCCACCAGGCCCCCACTCATGTCTCCCACCACCCCCACCCCCCAGCAGTCAGGGGCACCCTCCACCAGGCCCCCACTCATGTCCCCCTGCACCCCCACACCCCAGCAGTGCAGGGGCACCCTCCACCAGGCCCCCACCCATGTCTACCACCACCCCCACCCCCCAACCACCAGGGGCAGCCTCCACCAGGCCCCCACTCATGTCCCCCTGCACCCCCATCCCCCAGCAGTGCAGGGGCACCCTCCACCAGGCCCCCACCCATGTCTCCCACCACCCCCTACCCCCCAGCAGTCAGGGGCACACTCCACCAGGCCCCCACTCATGTCTCCCACCACCCCCACCCCCCAGCAGTGCAGGGGCAGCCTCCACCAGGCCCCCACTCATGTCTCCCACCACCCCCAACCCCAGCAGTCAGGGGCACCCTCCACCAGGCCCCCACTCATGTCCCCCTGCACCCCCACCCCCCAGCAGTGCAGGGGCACCCTCCACCAGGCCCCCACCCATGTCTCCCACCACCCCCTACCCCCCAGCAGTCAGGGGCACCCTCCACCAGGCCCCCACTCATGTCTCCCACCACCCCCACCCCCCAGCAGTGCAGGGGCACCCTCCACCAGGCCCCCACCCATGTCTACCACCACCCCCACCCCCCAGCCACCAGGGGCAGCCTCCACCAGGCCCCACTCATGTCCCCCTGCACCCCACCCCCCCAGCAGTGCAGGGGCACCCTCCACCAGGCCCCCACCCATGTCTCCCACCACCCCCTACCCCCCAGCAGTCACGGGCACCCTCCACCAGGCCCCCACTCATGTCTCCCACCACCCCCACCCCCCAGCAGTGCAGGGGCAGCCTCCACCAGGCCCCCACTCATGTCTCCCACCACCCCATCCCCCAGCAGTCAGGGGCACCCTCCACCAGGCCCCCACTCATGTCCCCCTGCACCCCCACACCCCAGCAGTGCAGGGGCACCCTCCACCAGGCCCCCACCCATGTCTACCACCACCCCCAGCCACCAGGGGCAGTCTCCACCAGGCCCCCACTCATGTCCCCCTGCACCCTCACCCCCCAGCAGTGCAGGGGCACCCTCCACCAGGCTCCCACCCATGTCTCCCACTACCCCACCCCCCAGCAGTCAGGGGCACCCTCCACCAGGCCCCCACTCATGTCTCCCACCACCCCCACCCCCCAGCAGTGCAGGGGCAGCCTCCACCAGGCCCCCACTCATGTCTCCCACCACCCCCACCCCCCAGCAGTCAGGGGCACCCTCCACCAGGCCCCCACTCATGTCCCCCTGCACCCCCACTCCCCAGCAGTGCAGGGGCAGCCTCCACCAGGCCCCCACTCATGTCCCCCTGCACCCCCACCCCCCAGCAGTGCAGGGGCACCCTCCACCAGGCCCCCACCCATGTCTCCCACCACCCACTACCCCCCAGCAGTCAGGGGCACCCTCCACCAAGCCCCCACTCATGTCCCCCTGCACCCCCACCCCCCAGCAGTGCAGGGGCAGCCTCCACCAGGCCCCCACACATGTCCCCCTGCACCCCAACCCCCCAGCAGTGCAGGGGCAGCCTCCACCAGGCCCCCACTCATGTCTCCCACCACCCCCCACCCCCCAGCACTGTGGGGCACCTGCCAGCAGGCCCCCACCCATGTCCAACTCATGTTCCCCAGCCAACATGTCATCACAATCTAGATCCCTGGTCCCTATGGTCAGCCTCCAAATGCAAAACACCCACCCGAGTATTGCATCCACCCACTCATAATTGGCGATTACATGACAGAACACCAATTGCAAGTTCCAAAACAAACACATTTCCCTCACATACACCCAATGGGTGTCAGTGAATCACAAAAGCCATATCATGATATGCATTAAACCAATGAGATGATACTACACATTGAAGTTTGATAAAAAAAATATGTATTGAAGGAAACATAAATAGAATAAAAAATAAAGAAACAGAAATGGGAAAGTACAAAAATGAAAAGAAGCATGCCCGTGAAAAAAAGCAAAACCAAAAATCAAAATCCAAAGTAATGGTGTCCAAAGTCACTGTCCAGAAAACAAAATTCAATGGGAAATAAAATAGAAAGCCATTGCTCCATGGTTAAAATGTGAAAGAAAAATACAATCCAACAGTGAACTATTTACATACGAACAAGCCAGGGTCCATTAACCCAACAAATGAAAGGAAACCTATCGAACTACACTAGCTAATAAAATAAACTATATACAAAAATGTGGCCAATGTCCGAAAAGTCCAAAATAAATCCTAAAAAAAATGAAACCTAACACTACCCACATAACTATGTACAAGGGCAGCGGGCTAGTTTGACGGCTCACTTGTGGATGTCCCGGGCCAGGGCATCATCAAACTCCTGCTCAATGTCCCGGAGGCGGTCCTCCTCCATGGCCCCGAGGGTCCGCAGGGCCGTCGACGTGTCCACCTCCAAACCCCTGCAGATTGCCTCGAGGCACTTGGCCCGCCTCAGGGCCCTCCGCATGGAGTTCTCCGCCCTGACCATTGTGAGCCGTGCCTCTTCCGCCCGCTGCTGCTCCGCATCTCTGGCGTGGCCCAACCGCTGCCACACGGAAGACACACTCTGTCCTGGGTCCTCCTGCCCTCCGGCCGATGCCTGCCCCTCCGATGTTGAAGGCCCCGAGCCTTCATGGCTCCCACCACGTTGCTGCTGCTGTTGTGCCTCTGCCCGTGCACTGCCTCCTGCTGCCTGCACATCCTCCGCCGGCTGGGGTGCAGTCGTTGATGTGGCCACCCCTGCTGGACGTCCGACTCCCGACTGTGGCAGGGATGCCTCCTCCACCAGCCTGGCCGCACCGTCAGAGGCAGCTCCACAGGGCACCCAGGTGACTGATGGGTGGGAAGATGGCACGGAGGACGACTGGCGCGTAGGGGGTTCAGTTGAGGAGGGGGTCGTAGCAAGCCCCATCATACGGAGGAATCCGGCCTGGGTGACCTGTCCCAGCAGGCTGACGTGGTCAACGAGCCATTCGAGATGACGTGCAGTCTCCTCATGAAAAGACTGCAGGTCACCTCGCATGGCCCGTTGACGCAACGCCACACCAGTCAGAACAGGCTCAACCCGGACCCGGATAGCCACGTCCGCAGGCAGAGGAAGGCCAGTTGTCGTGAGCTCATCCCCTACCTGAAAACGGGTCTGCACGTAGGCATCCCTGCTGGTGCAAGATGATGCAGGGACAGGATAAGGGACAGGATTGCACACAGGCACCTCTGCGGCGGCCTGTGCTGCCTCCTGTCCCTGGTCCTGCACTGCACCACTAGCACCAGTGGGATCCCCACCTCCAGAACCCGTCTCCGTTGCTTGCACGGCCTCCTCCTCCACCAAACCCCCCACCAACCTGGATGACTCCGTGCCATCTTCCCCCGTTGGGCCCTCTGGGGTCCCAGCTGCCCCTTCTGCTGCCGAGGAGTCCAACTCCAACCTCCGCCTCTTGGACCTCCCCCCGGCAGCTGCGGCCTGGGATGCGGCACCGGACTCCTCACTCCCCGATGAGATGACAACATGGGAGGGGAGCCGGGCCTTGCGTCTCCGGCTGGCGGTGGGATCCCCGCCGCTGTGCTCCACAGCACCTTCTCCGCCCTCTTCATCAGTTGACGCTGCAGACAGGGAGAAATAAAACACAGGCATCAGGGCACTGTACAGTGGACACATACACACATGACAGTTGTACATGAGTGGCATTGGCAAACCTCAAACATGTCATCACAATCCCCAACACACGTCATTTCAACTCGCACACATGAGCCATACCACAGCCATATCACAACTGGCAGCACCATCCATACACATACAACAGCATGAGCAGGCAAAGGTGAGCCAGACATCACATGCAACACATGAAGTGCACCACACATGTACACACACCACCACACTTGCATGCATGTGTACACCTCTGCCAAGTGTCGCAGTGTTCAGATGGGCATCCATGTCACATCTGCCCATCAGGCTTCCACATACCGCTGTCACATGCATCCATGTTGCATCACTGTTGCACCCTTGTCGAATACACACACATGCACATGTACACAGTGCTGATACATGCAGCTGAAAACAACATACATGCGTCACATCACGGACATGTCTACTTACATACACATTCATCCAAACATGTGTGCCCACACAACTGCATTTGGCATGCAAGCCTACACACACAAGCACCATCCATGTCTCACACATTCCAGCCCTCGCATGTGTAAACCCCACGGCCCTGTACACCCCCACCCATACTCGACCCCATACAAACAGATGTGCAACCTGCACACTACTGCTCACAATCAGGATGCATGTACACTTATCGCTCGACTCCAGACAGGTCTGCCTCTCAAGGACCTGGACGTGGAGCGCTGGGGATATGCGTTCCAGGACCCTCATCTGTTCTTCCGACAAGTGGCCCCGGCGCCCCTTGGCATCCTCTGCCTTCAAGAGGTGCCGGGCCTTGTTCAGGGTCCTGGACCTGAAGTCCTCCCAGCGCTTCTTGACATGTTGTAAGTCGCGGACTGCCACCCCCTCCGCGTTGATGGCAGTCACGATGTCAGTCCAGATCCGAGTCCGTCCTTCCTTGTCGGCGCGGGAACTTCCGAAGAGGGCATCATACTGCCGCAGGACTTGCTCCACCAGGACACCAACTTCGGTGGCACTGAAGCTGGTGCCCCTCTGCCTCTCTGGCCGGGGGTTGTCAGTGGTCTCAGATGGTGTTTGCCCCGACATGACAACCCCAGAGGCAGGAGTGGGTGGGCAACTGGGTCCTGGGGCTGGGCTGTGGAGCGATGGAATCCCAGTCGGGAGTCTTCGGTTCCAGCAGGGGTGGTCACAGCAACAGCACCCCTGGCTGATGTGCAGGCAGCAAATGGCAGGGCACGTGGGCAGCAGGCAGTCAGGCAGCAGCAGATGGCAGGTGGGAGTGTGCTCGGGGCTCTGGGGGGCAGTAGTTCGGCCTTCTGGGCAGGAGGAGGTCTTCCGTGTGCTTACGCGTGGCCAGCTTGATACGGAGTGATTTGTCACGTGAAAATCCTGCATGTCTGCGTGTAAATCGAGGAAAGGCCCTTAGCGCGTATGCACGTCAGCACGCATATGCGATTTCATTGGACCAAAGGCCCTTAGCGCGTGAGCGCGTCTGTGACGTGAGGCGCGCGGGTGTTTCCCTCATTACACGTGATGACAGAGCACACGTGGATTTCCACCAATCGCGTGTGGAACTTCCTGCGCACCCCAGAAATACACGTACCCAGGCCAATCGCGTGTACGCTCACTTCCCGCCGATTACACGCGATGACACTCGGACGTGCAGTTTTACCACGTGTGATCGCATATGCGATTTCATTGGCCCAAAGGCCACCATGCGCATGGCCGTAGAGAATGGCGCGTGTAAAAATGAAGAGATACACGTCCGAGTGTCAAAGCGCGTAATTGGTGGAAATGGCCTCATTGCGTATGCGCGTCTGTGACGTGTGTATAAAAGGTACGTGTAGAATGCCATTTCCTTGTACGTGCTTTTCGTGGAGAGCGAGTGGGTGAAATCTGTACTTCTTGTCGGTTCACACGCGATTTACTTCACAGCGTTTCCAGTTCGTACTCCCTGTTACCTCTGACAGCTTTTTCTCTTTTCCTCTTTTTCCTGGGCCTGTTTCCTCAAACAGCTTCCCTACTAGTGTTGTCCTGTCTCCTCAGACAGCGTACAATTCTTCTTTTGGCAGGGTGTTGCCAACACGCACACGCGCATATTTTTCACGCTTTTGTTCCTGGCAGACGGTGAGTCGCGCACGTATCTAACATCTGTGCTTGCCCCGTGTGTCGCGTACCCCTTCAGAGGCCATTCTAGGCTGCGTGTGACACGCATACGTTCATTCTTGTGTTCCTGGGTGCCACAGCGTAGTGCAGGTTTATTTTTCCACGCACGTGGTCTAGGAGGGGTTGCGTGCACCTTACTTCGCTTTTTTGGGGTGCCTGTGCGTTGCGTGACCCGTCATCTTTCCTCAGGGGTGACATACAGCCTTGCTAGAGCACTAGGGTACGATTACCATCTGGTACCCAACCCCTTCGACCCCCAATTGCCCAGGATAATAGTTCACATCGACTCCCATACGCACAATAACATCAGTGCCATGGCTGGGAGGCGAACAAGCCGTAAGGGTGGCAAAGGTGGCCGAGCCCCAAGTGGTGGCCGTGGTGGATCCGGTAGGGGACGTGGCCGTGACTTGCAGCGTGCCCCTAGCCCTCCATGTGTGGAGGAGCAGTCAGGGACACCCATGCCCCCCCCCGGTTGAGGTTACCGTGGCTGACACCATCCATGCTCAGCCCTTGTTGGACCAGCCCACTGTGGAACCAGACCTGGCACAGGGTGACTCCATGGCTGACTTCCAGGTCAGCAGGTCTAGGCCACGTGCGCCGGTGAACGTTGGTGTCATCAGGCCACGTGGATCAGGGGCAGCTAGGTCATCTGCTGCCCCGCGTAGGCAGGCTGGGGAGGCTGCAGGGGCAGCTGCGGCTCCATCCACCCCACCTCTCACACACCCATCCAGGACAGTGTCGGTCCAAGTCCATCATGCTGACATTCCCCCTGACACCATCACACTTGAGATAATGCCTGCACCAACTCCCATGCTGAGTGTGCAATCCCACGCTCCTGCCCCTAGTGTCCAGAGCGGCGCAGGACACTCCGGATCCCCACCACCTTCCAAGCGGAAGAGGAAGAGTGCTCGTCCAGTAGAGGCTAATGCCCCAGACACGGCTACACAGTCCGGCCCGTCAAGGAAGCCCAGCTTCAATGAGGCCGAACTGAATGCACTTGTAGAGTATGTGTCCGCACATGACCGCGAAATGGTGATTGTTGCAGGATCCAAGACCACACCTGCACAACGTCAGGCACACTGGCAGACCATTGCGGACATCATAAGTGCCCTTGGAATCGTGAGGCGCACAGCTAATGAATGCTACAAGCACTGGAATGACCTGAAGCGCAGGGCAAAGAATAAGCTGGCCTCAAGTCATGCCGCAACTCTAGTGACTGGAGGTGGGTCTCCAGCAGATGACATAGAACTCACTCCACATGGGCAGGTTGCTGGGACCTACGTCACGGAGGAACAGATCCAAGGCGTGAGAGAAGTGGCAGATTACGAGGCATTGTCCGGTGAGTGCACATGCATGTGTGTGTCATCCATGTGCATGGTGTGTGTGGGAGGGCTTCTGTTTGGGTGCCAGGGGAGGGTGTGTGTGCCTGAGTGGTTTGCCTCACCCATGTGCCTCTTCCTAAACATTCTTGGTAACAGCATTTGGGTATAGCAGCATCCCTTCTGCCAACATTAGACATCCAGCCCAACACCACGCCAGTTGCCCTTGGAGTGTCATCTTGCCACTACACTGTTGCTTATTTACCTCTGTTTATTCAGGCAGATTGTTTGCATACCACCACTTTTACTCGGGATTTCTCAGTCCTATTTTCACATGTCTGACATGGCTATTGTACAGTGGACTGGCTCAGTTTCGTGGACATGATTAGTTTGGACATGTCCCTGTGGTATAGGACCATTTTTGACTGACAGCTGCATGTTAAACATTTGAACCATTACAATGAAAATAATCTATCATATGAACAAACTGGACTGAATGAACAATTGGTGACCTCCTCTCCCTCTTCACTTCATGGCTAGGGTACATGCCATCTGTGTGATGGCATGTGTATTTGACCTGCCAATCACTGGCCAAAGTGTGATGCCACTGCTAGGCAGTATGCAGCAAATGTGTTCATCTTCCATCTTGGTGTCATCAATGTGTGCCATCTGCCTCCCCATCACATGCAGTGACGGTGCATGCATGGGAGTGTTTTAGTCATGTGGGACATGTGTCAATCAAGTACTGTTTCTGTAGCCTCTCAGCCCTCATTGTGTGCCATAGTGCTAATGCCTGTTTCCATTTGTTTTCTTTTATGTCTTTGCAGGGGAAGACGCACCTGATACTGCTGGGGTTGTGGAGATGGTGCAGACCCAGGAGGGGTCTGAGGGCCGACCGACCACCAGTGAGGGACATGGTGTGTTGGTGGGTGAGAACCCACAACTGCTGCAGGTCGTGCTCTCCAGGGGTGTCTCTGGTTGCACCTCCCCCGAGCTGTACTCAGGTGTTGATTCGGATGATGAGACCTACGTGCCGTCGCAGGTGAGTGTTCCTGGGAGGGATTCTGTTCTGTCCGACCCACCTGCACCAGGGTTAGAACCCTCAATGGGGATGTCAGTGTTGGCAGGTACGCCTTTGGTGGTTACGGATGCAGGGTCACACTCTGCGACATCTGATCCTGTTCCTGGGCCAGCAGATCAGAGGGGGAATGCAGTCCTGCAGCCTCAGGCAGTGCCGGCACAGCAAGGCGCAGTTCGCCTTGCCCCAGACAGGTGTGGTGCCCGCCGACATGGTGGCCGTATGCCACCTGGCAATACCGCATGGGAGCAATCCATTTACGGTATGGCACCCCAACAGGCAGCATCATCAGAGATGATGGCTCAGGCCATGGATAGGGTGGACACTTCCATTGTCCCCCCCGAAAGGCTGATGGAGCGACTACAGCAGGCAACCGACTCCATCTGCCAGTCACACAGGGAGGACATGTTGGCGTCCGACAGGGACAGGCGGGCGGCACTGGCGACTCTGCAGGAAGCCATCTACATAGAGTCCCAGGGCCACAGGGAAGCCCTGAGGCTGGAACTCCTTCACCTCAGGACGACTCTTGTTGAGCTTGAGGCTTCAACAAACCGAAGGACAGAACAGCAGCTGGAGCGTCTCACCCGTACGCTCTCAGCTGAGATGCAGGCAACTAGGGCGGAGGTCCGGGCATCCCGTGAGTTGTTGCATGGGGACCTCCGCACACTCATCCTCCAGAACGAGCCCTACCACACCCGCATGCTTGCAGCCATGGAGGAACAGACTAGGGCTTTGCGTGGACTGCCTCCCATAGTGCGCCCACCTCCGGATGCAGCTGCAGAGGGTGAGGATAGCGAAAGCAGTGATACTCCCACAATAGGGTAGCCGTGTAGGCCATGAGCCCATGGAGGTGTTTTTTTTTCGCAAGATCCACACAGGTGGGTTTTGGTGTGCACCCTGTCCTCGGACCTCCTGGGTGGCCTCCCCAACCCCCCCGGGCCCATTAATGGCCATTTTTGATTTTTTTTAATTTATTTTTTTTAAAATATTTTTTTGTGTGGCTCCCGTGGGCATACGCTGCATTGTGGCTGGGCACATGCAGGCTTGTCATGGATTTGGTTCAGATGCTTGGGTTTTTGTCACACACACCCCTCCTGCTTCCCGTTTCCATGGGCTTGCAAAGGGTGTGCCCAAGTGACATTGACGTACATGGTGACATTGGACTCCCATGAGCTGTGTGGGCAGTGTGTAGTCGATACTGTGTATACATTCATAGTGCATATTGTTGTTGTATTGTACACTGCGTGGTGTATTTATATGTGCCTCTGCATCCATCTCATCCTCTATATTTGCAGGTCCATTCCTCATGTCTTCACAATGCGGTCCACCTTGGAACTGGAGTCCATGTTGTAAGCAGTGCACCTACACTCTTGCGTGGCGCTAACACTGTATACTTGGAAGTGTTCGGAGGGCTGTCATCATCAGGTGGTGAGGCTAGCTAATTTTTAAGTCTGTAATGTCATGTTTAAGGTAGGTTGGAGGTTGTGTAGGTGATTGGTATTCTTGGTAAGTATTTGGTAATGTGGGTTGTAGGTCCTGCATTACTGTGAGCATTTCATGTGTGGACATGTTTCCATTAGGGACACTGTAGCTGCTGACACTTGGGGCATGTTGTGGGGATTCATCTCTTTCCTCTCACATTGCATGACACGCCATGGTGTGTTGTGTGGCCGTGACGGGGAGGGGGTGGGTGACATGGCACTGTTTCCATGTAGTATTTTGCAAGTGTGTATTCATTTCTGCAGCAATGACACTGCATTGGTGATGTTTGTGTAGGTAGGGATGCACACATTGTGACACTTCCACATGAACAATCTCAGGCTGCTATGGTTCTGACAGTTGACAGTCCCTTTGTTCGTCTTAATTGTCAGGTCGAGTCATCATTGCTTATCAGATCGTATGTGCCAGGCCTGTGTGCACTCCACTGGGGTGTGATTTCTATGTGAAGTAATTAGCCACCAGCTGCGTACGGGCTGCCTCACCCCGTGCCCTCTCCCCTCCCATGCGCAGCGGGCGTGCATGTGGTTGGGGATGTGGGGGCACCACCATGTCCACGGCCAGGCCCCGGCGTGTTGCAACATTGTGCAGGACACATGCTGCCACTATGATCCTGCACACTACTGGGGGTGCATATAACAGCTGCCCGCCAGAACGGTCAAGGGAGCGAAAGCGTGACTTGAACACTCCGAATGTGCGCTCCACTATGCCCCGGGTTGCAATATGGGCTGTGTTGTATCTTACCTCTGGAGGCGTGATGGGGTTCCGAATTGGCGTCATCATGTGGGTGCTCAGAGGGTAGGCACTGTCCCCTGGTGAGGAGGTGATGGGTATCATTAGTGGGGTAGTGACATAACTCTGCATCTGACATGCATGCATGTGCAGTGGCATTCATACTCACCAAACAGCCATGTATCGCCATGCCGCCCAGCTTCTAGGTCCCGGCTTAGGGTAGACATTCGGTAAATGAAGCTGTCGTGGGTGGACCCTGGATAGTTGGCATATACTGAGGTGATGATTCCCTTAGCATTACATACTACCTGCACGTTGATGGAATGCCAGTGCTTGCGGTTCCTATAGAAGTGCTCAGATGCCCTGGGGGGACGTAGTGCCACATGGGTGCAGTCAATGGCACCTAGCACTTTTGGGAATTGTGCCACACCGTAGAAATCGAGGGTGGCAGCCTGCCTTTCTGCAGGTGTCCTGGGCAGGTATATGTGCCTACGGACTGATGGGCGTGCAGTGATGATGTTCAAGACCTGGTGTAGGCAGCGTGACTGCATGGCCTGTGACACCCCACCCACTATGGCACTTGTCCGCTGAAATGATCCTGTGGCCAAGAAGTGCAGTACATTGAGGACCTTCTCCAGGGGGCTGAGTGCTTGGGAGCACAGGGTGGGTGATGTGAGGTCATCCTCCCACTCACTGACCAGGTCCAGTATTATGTGTGGGGGAAACCTGTACCTCCCATACACCTGGTCATCAGGCATCCCAAAAAGGCTGGTTCTGGGAGTGAAAATTCGGGCCCTCACTATCCTCCTCCTCCTTTGGTAACCCACGGCCACTGCTGCTAGGAATGGTATATTCATCCTGGCGTATGAGCTTGTTTGTTGTTTGCGCGCACTTTTATGCTGCGCGGGTCGACGTACGCCTGCTTCATACTGGCGTACGTGTCTCAGGATTGGACCATTTTTCGGCACGTCGTAGGCGAACGTGTGAATCTTCCCACCCACCCCAGGAATACACGTAGCACGCTCTCACAGGCACAGTCGCGGGTAAATATTCCCGCCCACCCCTGGAATACATGTAACCCACTCTCACAGGCCCAATCGCGTGTGGAAGTTCACGCGCACCCCGAAGTACACGTACCCAGGCTAATCGCGTGTGGAAGTTCACGCGCACCCCGAAGTACACGTACCCAGGCCAATCGCGTGTGGGACTTCCCGCGCACCCCGAAGTACACGTACAATCGCGTGTGGAACTTCCCGCGCACCCCGTAGTACACGTACCCAGGCAAATCGCGTGTGGAAGTTCCCGTGCACCCCGGAGTACACATACCCAGGCAAATCGCACGGCTGGGGGGTGGGGGTAATAGGGGACATGAGTGGGGGCCTGGTGGAGGCTGCCCCTGCACTGCTGGGGGATGGGGGTAATAGGGGACATGAGTGGGGGCCTGGTGGAGGCTGCCCCTGGTGGCTGGGGGGTGGTGGGAGACATGAGTGGGGGCCTGGTGGAGGCTGCCCCTGGTGGCTGTGGGATGGGGGTGGTGGGAGACATGAGTGGGGGCCTGGTGGAGGCTGCCCCTGGTGGCTGTGGGATGGGGGTGGTGGGAGACATGAGTGGGGGCCTGGTGGAGGCTGCCCTTGCACTGCTGGGGGGTGGGGGTAATAGGGGTCATGAGTGGGGGCCTGGTGGAGGATGCCCCTGCACTGCTGGGGGGTGGGGGTGGTGGGAGACATGAGTGGGGGCCTGGTGGAGGCTGCCCCTGCACTGCTGGGGGGTTGGGGTGGTGGGAGACATGAGTGGGGGCCTGGTGGATGCTGCCCCTGCACTGCTGGGGGGTGGGGGTGGTGGGAGACATGAGTGGGGGCCTGGTGGAGCCTGCCCCTGCACTGCTGGGGGGTGGTGGGAGACATGAGTGGGGGCCTGGTGGAGGCTGCCCCTGCACTGCTGGGGGTGGGGGTGGTGGGAGACATGAATGGGGGCCTGGTGGAGGCTGCCCCTGCACTGCTGGGGGGTGGGGGTGGTGGGAGACATGAGTGGGGGCCTGGTGGAGGCTGCCCCTGGTGGCTGGGGGGTGGGGGGTGGGAGACATGAGTGGGGGCCTGGTGGAGGCTGCCCCTGCACTGCTGGGGGGTGGGGGTGGTGGGAGACATGAGTGGGGGCCTGGTGGAGGCTCCCCCTGCACTGCTGGGGGGTGGGGGTGGTGGGAGACATGTGTTGGTGATCACTAGTGCAAGGTGACATGTGGGTTGGCTGGTGGGCATGGTCATGGTGAATGGGTTGCCTGTGGGACATGAGCAGGGGTGCAGGGTAGTACCCTGTGGTGTGGGCTGCCTGCAGGGGCCGTGGAGGGTGTAGAGGGAACACCTGGGGGGACCCACATGGCCAAATCACATGTAGCATTCCCCGGCACCACCGAAATACACGTACCCTGCAGAAATCGCGTGTGAATCTTCCGCGCACATCGGAATACACGTACCCAGGCCAATCGCGTGTGGAACTTCCCGTGCACCCCCACCTAGCCAGGCCAATCGCGTGTGGAACTTCCCGTGCACCCCAGTACACGTACCCTGGCCAATCGCGTGTGGAACGTCCCGTGCACCCCCACCTAGCCAGGCCAATTGCGTGTGGAACTTCCCGCGCACCCCAGTACACGTACCCAGGCCAATCGCGTGTGGAACTTCCCACGCACCCCCACCTACCCAGGCCAATCGCGTGTGGAACTTCCCGCGCACCCCGAAGTACCCGTACCCAAGCTAATCGCGTGTGGAAATTCCCGCGCATCCAGGAACACGCGCACACGCTATTATTCAGACAGCGGGTGTCCGTGTTTGTCGGGGCCCCTTTGCACCTCATTTGTCCTAGAGGGCCACTGTATGGGCCATTCATCATGGCTGTATATGGGTGCTTTTTGTTAGCGCACATTTTGGCGCACATTTTTTTCAGTCGCAGGGGCGCTACCGCCTGCTTTCTTGTGGCATACTTGTTTGGCCCTGTGCGCGTCTTTGACCGTGCGCTGGTTTGCCCTATTCGATTCCATGAATACGGGTTGTAGGCGAGCGTGTGGGCGTTCTGCGCACTTGCCTCCTGTACTTCCCCCGTGACGCCCATATTTTCACGCGTTGTTCCCCATCCCGAGTGTTACGCCCCGTGTTCCGCCTACTTTTGTGATGTGCGCCGCGCTATGTGCGATTTCGCAGTGGCCGTGGCGCACGCTGTTGGATGACCTGTACGCCGGCGTGCGTGGCGCACATTTTTAGCGCACATCCAATGTTTTTCTCGCGCACGGACTTCCATGAATCGCTGTGCGCTGGTTTTCCTGCGATTTTTTCGCACTTGCACTGCGATTTTCGCACTTTTCCTGCGATTCGCACGTTTTGGCACCTCTGCGCGGGAATTTTCGGCGCACATTAATTCCATAAATCGACCCCTTAGTTACATGAATCTTGCTTGCATATTGAAAATATTACAGAATACGAGATCAAACAACCAAGTTTTGAGAGCTTTTCAGAAGTCTAGGTGTGATGGTTCTTTTCAGAGGGTAAGCAGCAATGCGTTCCATTCCGCAGGAGCAAAAAACGGGCTCGATTGATTCTAGGCACTGTGAGTTGGTTGGAGTATGGTGTCCTAGTGTAAAACATCAGAAAGGAACATCTCAGCTTCTGTCTCATATGAAAGGTGCACGTCTTGGGTCTGCTGGAAAATTCTGGTTGTGTGGGGGAGGACCTAGAAAGCAACCCCCTGAAAGTGAAAAAGATATTGATTGGATCTTAATGATAATGAAAACTAGATGTATAAAATCCAATCCACGTTTTCTAAAACACATAAAGCAGTGGGATGTCTGCCAAAATATATACATCAATTTTCCGATTAAAGGATAAGAGAAGAATTCTTGCCTTTTAGATTAAATTTATTACTAACAGAGGAAATTCTCAACATTCGCTCAAAAAACAACACTGTGAGCACCCATTGTTGTACATTATGCAAGGTTGGGGGTGCGACACAGACCTTGAAACAATTAATGGTGGAATGCTCGGTCCTAAGGCAATTGCGAACGGAAGTCTTAGGCCTCTTCTTCCAGAGTGCCTCAATGGCTGATGTGGACCAAACTTGGGATAGAATGCATACAGGCCAAGAAGTTTTTCTGACAATGGAAATAATGAGATTGTTAAGTAAATCGGGATTATGTGGTGACAAAAAAATAATCACTAGCGAATTCTATGTCACATAGCGGGTATTAATTGAAGAATGAGGGGGTTCTGAGAGTTCTAAAAGAAGATTTTATTAGAGTGAAATGCTCTACATGATTTAAATTAATGTTTTTACAGAGATGTACTAAGATGTTTTGTATTTCTTTTTAATCTTCTTAAACTAAATTGGAATTTTAGGATTGGCTATGTAAAATGATGAAGATTTTTTCTACTTATTTGCATCTTATTTGCATCTCTTTTCTCTTTTTGTTTTTTTCTTTATTTCTAACGTATTATAAAAAGACGTATGATGCAATTGTTGTTTTTGCATATTTGTGGAAGATCATAGAATGTATCAAAGCACAATTAAAACAAATACATTACTGTGTCATTCTCTGCTATTGCTGCCTTATCTAAATCAAAAACTGAGTTTCAGTCTTTTCCTCACCAATAAGAAATCATCTGTTCTGTATCCTTTAAACTTGAGCTGGTGATCGGTGTGGCATACCATTGCTTTGCACCTCCTTTCTCACCATGGTCCTAAAACAATGAAGGGCTTTCAGCTCTGAAGTCAGATTTCCTAGTACAGCCAATTTACCTAAAGAAATTTCGTTTGGTTCCTAAAGTCACTGCCACGGGTGATGGAGAATGTACCAACGGCTAAGGATGTTCTGTTGCAGTCCTGCATTTGCCATACTCACCCTGTTAGGGGGAAATTGGTATCTTCTGTTCCGATTCATTTGTATTGAGGACAAGTCTTATTGCAGACCACCAAAATGAAAAAGGGCACTTTATAAGGGTGGCCATGGTCCTTCTCCTTTCATTTGCCATTTCTCCTAAATAACACACTCCTGGTCTGATAGATCCTGAAGTGGTACATTGGACGTTGTAGTTAATTTGATGTACAGAAACTCATAATAGGTGTTCAGGATACAAATACCACACAAACAGCACAGTAACATACTGTGTAGAGGATTGTTGGCTATGGAAAGGAGAAATGTGCACAGAATTATAAAAACACCTTCATAAAGAGCTCATCTTCTCTTTCACTGGAGAGATGAAGCAAGCATAGCGAGCACAGGCATTATTCTGGGGCAAATATATGTCAGAAAAACAAGTAGTGGGACAGGTGAAAGCTCCAGTTGAAGATGCCTTGGACAGAACATGGATCCCAGCTCCCCCACATGCACAGGCACGGGAGGTCAATATCTGACCACAACAGGCGATGGAGAAACACCGTTGTTTGAAGAGGAACAAATGTAAGGTGAAGGAGCTGATGAATCATATGGAATATTTACAATAAAAAAACATTAAACAGGAAGGTGCAAACTGTATCCTTCATCATATGCTTCCAACCTGTAATTTCCCAGC
Source organism: Ambystoma mexicanum (assembly GCF_040938575.1). Taxonomy (NCBI): domain Eukaryota; kingdom Metazoa; phylum Chordata; class Amphibia; order Caudata; family Ambystomatidae; genus Ambystoma; species Ambystoma mexicanum. Next base: position 543,252,942 of record NC_090923.1, on the reverse strand, counting down.
CTTTATTTTACTTCGGAGAAAACCCACCTAGGTGCTAGGTTTAACTCCTGTTAAGAAAAAGAGAAAACGTATAACTAGGTTTTCACACAGAGAGTCGTGGATGTGTGTTGTATCAAAGCGACCCTTGCAGGTAGAGCACTGGCAGCCAGCTGCTTCTCGAAGCACATCTCTGATGTTATCAAAAACCTGCCCACCCTTCTATCCAACTAGCACGAGAATAGCCCTTCCCAAACCAGCATCAATAAATCCTGAAGGAATGTATTCTCTAGATTCCCTCGGTTGGCAGCTCACACCCCAATGGGCTGACTCTGGGCATAGTATACATGATGACCAGGGCTTAATTTGGAAATAGATAAGTGCCAGGGCCCATTGCCACCGCTACCCCGACCCACTGTCCCCAGACACTGCTGCTTCCGACATTGTCAATATATTTGAGGCTGCAGCTGCAACTCCCAATAGCTTTTTGGCCGTGATGTGTATACCACCCATGGCATATGTACGACTATCAAATACCAATAAAAATTACATAACATAGTAGTTGGTTGGTGAAATGTGATACCAAACCAATAACTGCTCACTTAAACACCTCATCCTAATTATCAAGGTCCTCTATAGGTGGCAAGTGTAACATTTTGACCGGCTAGCCACACAAAGCAGGGGAAATGTGCTGTCTTAATATGGTAAAGTAATGGACAAATGCCGACAAATGTATTACTGAGCTGATTAATTTGCTTGTTAAACACATAAGCAAGATCATCTTCTAAAGGACAGTACTCAGCACAGGTACTCCTCCGTTGGCAGTGGCCTTTTCCCATGCCTTGTAACTGTGGTGGCCTTGTTGGCTGGTGACTGTCATGTTGTCCATGCCAGGTGCCCATCTGCCACCACTCATGGTGCTGGAGACGGTGTGGTGCCAATTGCAGTAATGGGCCACTTAGTTGGTGGCCTGGCACTTGCCTTAGTATTGGTGTTACTCATTCTGGCTGCATACCAGAAGAAAAACATAAAATGCCCTGTTTAAATAGGTCCTGCATGTACCTTCTGAGTGATGCCTGCCTACAAAGGTGCAGCAAAGACAGCATCATACTGACACTGGCACATCATAAACATGTGCATGCCCATCTGCCTACTGAACTAGGGTGCTGCACCGTTGTCTGGCACCTGCCTGAGCCTCCCACTACTGTGACAGTGCTACCAGTTGATATAGAAGTGAAGTGGCACCAATGACATGTATGCTGACTAGTGCAGTATGCTGGCTTAACCAGCATGAGCAACCAGCTCTGCTGCCTTCCAGCTCATCATTATCCATGAAACTGATTACAAGCACAGCCGCGCTGGTGTGGCTCACACATTTGTTGCTTATGTGTGTCTAAGACTGGCTAGCTGCTAAAAAATAAAGCTGCCAAAACACCCCATCATAATTGAACTGAGGCTGAGAAAATAAGTGCTGGTGCCTAGAAATAAGTCCCGGGGCTGAGCCCTGGCAAACACCCCCAAATATTAAGCCCTGCTGATAACCCTGCACCAACAGACAAGATCTCTTTAGTATGCTGCCCTATTGTATGCTTAGCACAAGATCTTGCAGAGTTTGAGCAGGTCAGCCTAATTAGTAAATATTGCATCATTTGTTTTCAGGAAAGATAGGCACAGGGCACATTATTTATTGAGGGTTATATTAATCATTAACACCCTGGAAGGGGGTGCTGGCCAATCAGGATGCTCGGAACACGTGCTTTCTTGTATGGTACAAGACTGCGTTCCCTGGCTGCTGCTAGCCAGTGCCCCCTTCCATTACACGCTCCACCTTCACCACCCCGACTCTTAGCATGAATGTAGTTTCCTACAATCCTGTGTCATTATTGATGACGTCATGGTCATCAACATTGAAAACGTACTCAGGAAACAACAACAGGGCACTGGACCGTGCAGCGAGGTAAGGGTTTGGGCCCTTAACCTGGGCAATGGGCCATTACCGACAGGGTCAGCCCGCCGCCTCGGGGCATATTGCCTCATTATAGTGCTGCCTATATGACCAGTAACAGAGGGCACCAAAGTGTGGGATTGCCTTTTTTGCATCAACAGAAAACTCAATGGACAAGTTATCAGTCTAGATTATGGGTCTCACGACTTGCAATTTTTGATGCTAGAGTAACCCGATTGGGAGAATATTATTTTAGCGAACATTTATAATTGACCGTACGGACGAGAGGCTATGGAGAACATGTAATATGTTGAGTCCTTTGTGGGAATTGGGAGGTTAATCTCAATAAATCCCCAATCCTATTATTTTTAGGGAATTTCAAATAGTGCCACTGCAAGTGATGGATAAGCTCTTGGTAGAAGATTATCTTATTTGAGATATGAAATCACTCCCTAATTGTAAACCCAAATGTGAATGTAAATACGTTGCCCGAACTGGCGAAACTATTTTTTTATTTAAATTGGGCATTTGGCTTGTAATGGTAGAGTTAAAGGCAATATTCTGCCTGCCCCAGTATTCTCTGGTGGCACTAAATCGAGTCATATTGATTACCTCCTACTAAATATATCAACATTGGAATAGGATAGACTTTACGGCAATCTTACAGAGAAGAAACACTGAACGTCTTCGAGGAACGCTTCGAGACTGGATTCACGAAGTCCATTCTAAATTCTTAATGGACCACTTTCCAAATCTTTCAAGGAAATGCCTTTCTATCAAATATCGAGGCTTAGGTTGCAAGACTCTGCAAGAGTTTAAAAACAGCGCCCTCTGTGCGATCCCCGGTATCTGCCTGGAACTACAACTGGTACAGTATCTCCTTTTGTTCATTCCCTTTGAACATTTAGAGAAAGTGGAGCTTACATTTGTATAATGGAATGTAATATTTCTGGTGGAACCATGTCAAGCTGATGTGTCGGTACCTGGAAGCTAGGGGCATAATTGGTTACAGAACTGTGACTGAGTTTCATCCAAACCTGGTATGTCCTGAAACCAGGGCTGTACTTTGTGACACACGTGTTGTCTTTTTTTCACAAACGTTGAGGCATCCTGTTTCCATTATTACACCAAGATCCATTAATCACCAGAAGAAGAAAGGTGTTTCAAATCAGAAAGGAGCCACTACCCCAGCCTAGCCCAGCCCAGCCCAGCCCACAAACACACCCAGTAGCCCAGCCCAGCCCAGCCCAGCCCAACCCAGCCCACAGGCACGTATATCAACACTTTTCGCTCTTAAATGAGTGAATAATTACTGTGGATGATAAAGTCCAAAAGAAATGTTCACACAGGCAGCGTTTCGCCGCATTGAAGTGACAGAGCTTCCTCTTGCGCATACAGCCTTTGCAGGCGAGGGTCGACGATGAGCGTTCCCCACAGAGTCCCCGCAGAGTCCAGTCCAAACGCCAAACAGCACACTTGGCGACACTTGGATGCGCGCGCAAGATGCGCGTGCGTGCAGCCTTTAACGAGAATTCTGGGCAAGATTGAAACAAGGGGCGTGTGTATGAAACGCCAGGAATTGTGGATGATGAAGTCCAAAAGAAATGTTCACACAGGCAGCGTTTCGCCGCATTGAAGTGACAGAGCTTCCTCTTGCGCATACAGCCTTTACAGGCGAGGGTCGACGATGAGCGTTCCCCACAGAGTCCCCGCAGAGTCCAGTCCAAACGCCAAACAGCACACTTGGCGACACTTGGACTGAAGAAGAAAGGTTGCACACTGTGGATTTGGCACACGCCCTGAAGATCGACAAGAATTCTACACCAGCATTCTGGACATTCGTTATTTGTGTCCTCCGCTGGGTCAGCAAATGCAAAGAAACTGGCGGGAAGGATGGACCAAGTTGACCTGAGTAAATGCATATCCCTAGTCTTGATTCAAGGCCTGGCATCCTGAGGAATGGCGGATTCTAGCCTAGAATCCCAGGCTGTGTCAGTGTCTCACAAGGGCAACACAGCCACTTGGGCCTCTCTAAACACCTTCACGCGCCACCCCAGACTGACTGGGCAGCTCCGTATTGGCCCAATTTGGCAATCAAATTCTTGGTTCTTCCCTATGAATGAGTCAATTAATTCACGCACCCAGTAATGACCATTGTTATAATGACACATTACTTCATCATGTCAAAACAAACTGTGATTACACAGGAAGACGTTTTGAAGACCTCCTCTTTTCCATACATTCTGTGTGAAATGCAATTTGTTATAATGAGCGGTACAACAGCTGCACAGAATACACTTTTTACAGAGCAGTTTATGTAAACTCCTAGTGGAAGACTGTAAGACAGTTATCTGTGAAGAAACACACACACGGTGGTCTCACGCAAACGTGGCGAATGTGTTTCATAGATAATATAATTTGCAAATCCCAGAGCATATCATTTGCTGTTCATGAATAAAACGCCAGATGGCCCTATTGCTACACACAAATGTGAACTATTGCAAGGAAGGCACCTAGGCTTCGCATTATGCATCTATTTCATTTACAGTTGTCAGCTCAGCAGCAACAAAGAAAACACATTTTCAACAAACTGTTCGGACTAGAGATGCCATGCTTCTTTAGGATCAGTATATTAGCAGTGAGGCACGCTGCCCACACCCTCCGCTACAGCTTAGCCGCCATGTTAGATACAGTGAGTCCTCTTTCTACAGCTATGGACACACCACGATGGCTGTTAGTTGATTTCTTTCTCCTTTGCCGTTAAACACGAACTCTACCTGGCGCTCTGTAGCCGCGGGAGCAGCACATGCGTTATCTCATGTCCTCCGATAGGATTGCTTTCTGTTCGCGGTCGCTGTGCATCTTTTGGGACCCAAACTTTAGATAAAGAAAAACTGTGCGTCTGGGCTGACCCTCGTGCAGTGGAGGCCTAGGAGTCAGCATACATTATGAACATTCACATACATGCCAACATTCTGTGACCAAAAATCTGTAGGAATCTTAAAGTTTCAAAAATAGTCAGGCGAGGAGGTAATGATAGGAATAGGGCGCGTCAGCAGCCCATTGTCATTGAATGAGCCCGCCGCCGCGGGTGCATTCAATGACAATGAGGCGCCTGCCACGCCTTCTGCCATCACGCCAGCTCGGGGGAGCCCTTGAAAGACTCGCCGGAGTTGACGTGGTGGGGGGCTAATGGCGCCTTTTGTGAAAGGCACTCGCGGCGGAGGGGCGCGCCTTCGCCCACCTCCGTGGGCGCCTTTTACATCAATGGCCTGCATGCTGTGCCTTCTCCCGCTACGCCAGCTCGGGGAAGTCCTTGAAAGACTCCCCCGAGCTGGCGTGGTGGGGGGCTAATAGCGCCTTTGGCCAAAGGCACCCGAGGTGGAGGGGCGCTTTTAGCCCACCGCCGTGGGTGCCTTTGACATTAACAGCCTGCATGCCGCGCCTTCTCCCGTTACGCCAGCTCGGGGAAGTCCTTGAAAGACTCCCCCGAGCTGGCGTGGCGGGGGGCTAATGGCGCCTTTGGCCAAAGGCACCCGTGGTGGAGGGGCGCTTTTAGCCCACCGCCGTGGGTGCCTTTGATATTAAAAGCCTGCATGCTGTGCCTTCTCCCGCTACGCCAGCTCGGGGAAGTCCTTGAAAGACTCCCCCGAGCTGGCGTGGTGGGGGGCTAATGGCGCCTTTGGCCAAAGGCACCCGCGGTGGAGGGGCGCTTTTAGCCCACCGCCGTGGGTGCTTTTGACATTAACAGCCTGCATGCCGCGCCTTCTCCCGCTACGCCAGCTCGGGGAAGTCCTTGAAAGACTCCCCCGAGCTGGCGTGGTGGGGGGCTAATGGCGCCTTTGGCCAAAGGCACCCACGGTGGAGGGGCGCTTTTAGCCCACCGCCGTGGGTGCCTTTGATATTAAAAGCCTGCATGCTGCGCCTTCTCCCGCTATGCCAGCTCGGGGAAGTCCTTGAAAGACTCCCCCGAGTTGGTGTGGTGGGGGGCTAATGGCGCCTTTTGCCAAAGGCACCCGCGGCGGAGGGGTGCTTTTAGCCCTCGCCGTGGGTGCCTTTGACATTAACAGCCTGCATGCCGCGCCTTCTCCCGCTACGCCAGCTCGGGGAAGTCCTTGAAAGACTCCCCCGAGTTGGCGTGGTGGTGGGCTAATGGCGCCTTTGGCCAAAGGCACCCGCGGTGGAGGGGCACTTTTAGCCCACCGCCGTGGGTGCCTTTGATATTAAAAGCCTGCATGCTGCGCCTTCTCCCGCTATGTCAGCTCGGGGAAGTCCTTGAAAGACTCCCCCGAGTTGGTGTGGTGGGGGGCCAATGGCGCCTTTTGCCAAAGGCACCCGCGGCAGAGGGGTGCTTTTAGCCCACCGCCGTGGGTGCCTTTGACATTAACAGCCTGCATGCCGCGCCTTCTCCCGCTACGCCAGCTCGGGGAAGTCCTTGAAAGACTCCCCCGAGTTGGCGTGGTGGGGGGCTAATGGTGCCTTTTGCCAAAGGCACCCGCGGCGGAGGGGCGCTTTTAGCCCACCGCCGTGGGTGCCTTTGATATTAAAAGCCTGCATGCTGCGCCTTCTCCCGCTATGCCAGCTCGGGGAAGTCCTTGAAAGACTCCCCCGAGTTGGCGTGGTGAGGGGCTAATGGCGCCTTTTGCCAAAGGCACCCGCGGCGGAGGGGTGCTTTTAGCCCACCGCCGTGGGTGCCTTTGACATTAACAGCCTGCATGCCGCGCCTTCTCCCGCTAGGCCAGGTCAGGGAAGTCCTTGAAAGACTCCCCCGAGTTGGCGTGGTGGGGGGCTAATGGCGCCTTTTGCCAAAGGCACCCGCGGTGGAGGGGCGCTTTTAGCCCACCGCCGTGGGTGCCTTTGACATTAAAAGCCTGCATGCCATGCTTCTCCCGCTACGCCAGCTCGGGGAAGTCCTTGAAAGACTCCCCCGAGCTGGCGTGGCGGGGGGCTAATGGCGCCTTTGACCAAAGGCACCCGTGGTGGAGGGGCGCTTTTAGCCCACCGCCGTGGGTGCCTTTGATATTAAAAGCCTGCATGCTGTGCCTTCTCCCGCTACGCCAGCTCGGGGAAGTCCTTGAAAGACTCCCCCGAGCTGGCGTGGTGGGGGGCTAATGGCGCCTTTGGCCAAAGGCACCCGCGGTGGAGGGGCGCTTTTAGCCCACCGCCGTGGGTGCTTTTGACATTAACAGCCTGCATGCCGCGCCTTCTCCCGCTACGCCAGCTCGGGGAAGTCCTTGAAAGACTCCCCCGAGCTGGCGTGGTGGGGGGCTAATGGCGCCTTTGGCCAAAGGCACCCACGGTGGAGGGGCGCTTTTAGCCCACCGCCGTGGGTGCCTTTGATATTAAAAGCCTGCATGCTGCGCCTTCTCCCGCTATGCCAGCTCGGGGAAGTCCTTGAAAGACTCCCCCGAGTTGGTGTGGTGGGGGGCTAATGGCGCCTTTTGCCAAAGGCACCTGCGGCGGAGGGGTGCTTTTAGCCCTCGCCGTGGGTGCCTTTGACATTAACAGCCTGCATGCCGCGCCTTCTCCCGCTACGCCAGCTCGGGGAAGTCCTTGAAAGACTCCCCCGAGTTGGCGTGGTGGGGGGCTAATGGCGCCTTTTGCCAAAGGCACCCGCGGCGGAGGGGTGCTTTTAGCCCACCGCCGTGGGTGCCTTTGACATTAAAAGCCTGCATGCCATGCCTTCTCCCGCTACGCCAGCTCGGGGAAGTCCTTGAAAGACTCCCCCGAGCTGGCGTGGCGGGGGGCTAATGGCGCCTTTGGCCAAAGGCACCCGTGGTGGAGGGGCGCTTTTAGCCCACCGCCGTGGGTGCCTTTGATATTAAAAGCCTGCATGCTGTGCCTTCTCCCGCTACGCCAGCTCGGGGAAGCCCTTGAAAGACTCCCCCGAGCTGGCGTGGTGGGGGGCTAATGGCGCCTTTGGCCAAAGGCACCCGCGGTGGAGGGGCACTTTTAGCCTCCCGCCGTGGGTGCTTTTGACATTAACAGCCTGCATGCCGCGCCTTCTCCCGCTACGCCAGCTCGGGGAAGTCCTTGAAAGACTCCCCCGAGCTGGCGTGGTGGGGGGCTAATGGTGCCTTTGGCCAAAGGCACCCACGGTGGAGGGGCGCTTTTAGCCCACCGCCGTGGGTGCCTTTGATATTAAAAGCCTGCATGCTGCGCCTTCTCCCGCTATGCCAGCTCGGGGAAGTCCTTGAAAGACTCCCCCGAGTTGGTGTGGTGGGGGGCTAATGGCGCCTTTTGCCAAAGGCACCCGCGGCGGAGGGGTGCTTTTAGCCCTCGCCGTGGGTGCCTTTGACATTAACAGCCTGCATGCCGCGCCTTCTCCCGCTACGCCAGCTCGGGGAAGTCCTTGAAAGACTCCCCCGAGTTGGCGTGGTGGTGGGCTAATGGCGCCTTTGGCCAAAGGCACCCGCGGTGGAGGGGCACTTTTAGCCCACCGCCGTGGGTGCCTTTGATATTAAAAGCCTGCATGCTGCGCCTTCTCCCACTATGTCAGCTCGGGGAAGTCCTTGAAAGACTCCCCCGAGTTGGTGTGGTGGGGGGCCAATGGCGCCTTTTAACAAAGGCACCCGCGGCAGAGGGGTGCTTTTAGCCCACCACCGTGGGTGCCTTTGACATTAACAGCCTGCATGCCGCGCCTTCTCCCGCTACGCCAGCTCGGGGAAGTCCTTGAAAGACTCCCCCGAGTTGGCGTGGTGGGGGGCTAATGGTGCCTTTTGCCAAAGGCACCCGCGGCGGAGGGGCGCTTTTAGCCCACCGCCGTGGGTGCCTTTGATATTAAAAGCCTGCATGCTGCGCCTTCTCCCGCTATGCCAGCTCGGGGAAGTCCTTGAAAGACTCCCCCGAGTTGGCGTGGTGAGGGGCTAATGGCGCCTTTTGCCAAAGGCACCCGCGGCAGAGGGGTGCTTTTAGCCCACCGCCGTGGGTGCCTTTGACATTAACAGCCTGCATGCCGCGCCTTCTCCCGCTACGCCAGGTCAGGGAAGTCCTTGAAAGACTCCCCCGAGTTGGCGTGGTGGGGGGCTAATGGCGCCTTTTGCCAAAGGCACCCGCGGCGGAGGGGTGCTTTTAGCCCACCGCCGTGGGTGCCTTTGACATTAACAGCCTGCATGCCGCGCCTTCTCCCGCTACGCCAGCTCGGGGAAGTCCTTGAAAGACTCCCCCGAGTTGGCGTGGTGGGGGGCTAATGGCGCCTTTTGCCAAAGGCACCCGCGGCGGAGGGGTGCTTTTAGCCCACCCCCGTGGGTGCCTTTGACATTAAAAGCCTGCATGCCATGCCTTCTCCCGCTACGCCAGCTCGGGGAAGTCCTTGAAAGACTCCCCCGAGCTGGCGTGACGGGGGGCTAATGGCGCCTTTGGCCAAAGGCACCCGTGGTGGAGGGGCGCTTTTAGCCCACCGCCGTGGGTGCCTTTGATATTAAAAGCCTGCATGCTGTGCCTTCTCCCGCTACGCCAGCTCGGGGAAGTCCTTGAAAGACTCCCCCGAGCTGGCGTGGTGGGGGGCTAATGGCGCCTTTGGCCAAAGGCACCCGCGGTGGAGGGGCGCTTTTAGCCCACCGCCGTGGGTGCTTTTGACATTAACAGCCTGCATGCCGCGCCTTCTCCCGCTACGCCAGCTCGGGGAAGTCCTTGAAAGACTCCCCCGAGCTGGCGTGGTGGGGGGCTAATGGCGCCTTTGGCCAAAGGCACCCACGGTGGAGGGGCGCTTTTAGCCCACCGCCGTGGGTGCCTTTGATATTAAAAGCCTGCATGCTGCGCCTTCTCCCGCTATGCCAGCTCGGGGAAGTCCTTGAAAGACTCCCCCGAGTTGGTGTGGTGGGGGGCTAATGGCGCCTTTTGCCAAAGGCACCCGCGGCGGAGGGGTGCTTTTAGCCCTCGCCGTGGGTGCCTTTGACATTAACAGCCTGCATGCCGCGCCTTCTCCCGCTACGCCAGCTCGGGGAAGTCCTTGAAAGACTCCCCCGAGTTGGCGTGGTGGTGGGCTAATGGCGCCTTTGGCCAAAGGCACCCGCGGTGGAGGGGCACTTTTAGCCCACCGCCGTGGGTGCCTTTGATATTAAAAGCCTGCATGCTGCGCCTTCTCCCGCTATGTCAGCTCGGGGAAGTCCTTGAAAGACTCCCCCGAGTTGGTGTGGTGGGGGGCCAATGGCGCCTTTTGCCAAAGGCACCCGCGGCAGAGGGGTGCTTTTAGCCCACCGCCGTGGGTGCCTTTGACATTAACAGCCTGCATGCCGCGCCTTCTCCCGCTACGCCAGCTCGGGGAAGTCCTTGAAAGACTCCCCCGAGTTGGCGTGGTGGGGGGCTAATGGTGCCTTTTGCCAAAGGCACCCGCGGCGGAGGGGCGCTTTTAGCCCACCGCCGTGGGTGCCTTTGATATTAAAAGCCTGCATGCTGCGCCTTCTCCCGCTATGCCAGCTCGGGGAAGTCCTTGAAAGACTCCCCCGAGTTGGCGTGGTGAGGGGCTAATGGCGCCTTTTGCCAAAGGCACCCGCGGCGGAGGGGTGCTTTTAGCCCACCGCCGTGGGTGCCTTTGACATTAACAGCCTGCATGCCGCGCCTTCTCCCGCTAGGCCAGGTCAGGGAAGTCCTTGAAAGACTCCCCCGAGTTGGCGTGGTGGGGGGCTAATGGCGCCTTTTGCCAAAGGCACCCGCGGTGGAGGGGCGCTTTTAGCCCACCGCCGTGGGTGCCTTTGACATTAAAAGCCTGCATGCCATGCTTCTCCCGCTACGCCAGCTCGGGGAAGTCCTTGAAAGACTCCCCCGAGCTGGCGTGGCGGGGGGCTAATGGCGCCTTTGACCAAAGGCACCCGTGGTGGAGGGGCGCTTTTAGCCCACCGCCGTGGGTGCCTTTGATATTAAAAGCCTGCATGCTGTGCCTTCTCCCGCTACGCCAGCTCGGGGAAGTCCTTGAAAGACTCCCCCGAGCTGGCGTGGTGGGGGGCTAATGGCGCCTTTGGCCAAAGGCACCCGCGGTGGAGGGGCGCTTTTAGCCCACCGCCGTGGGTGCTTTTGACATTAACAGCCTGCATGCCGCGCCTTCTCCCGCTACGCCAGCTCGGGGAAGTCCTTGAAAGACTCCCCCGAGCTGGCGTGGTGGGGGGCTAATGGCGCCTTTGGCCAAAGGCACCCACGGTGGAGGGGCGCTTTTAGCCCACCGCCGTGGGTGCCTTTGATATTAAAAGCCTGCATGCTGCGCCTTCTCCCGCTATGCCAGCTCGGGGAAGTCCTTGAAAGACTCCCCCGAGTTGGTGTGGTGGGGGGCTAATGGCGCCTTTTGCCAAAGGCACCTGCGGCGGAGGGGTGCTTTTAGCCCTCGCCGTGGGTGCCTTTGACATTAACAGCCTGCATGCCGCGCCTTCTCCCGCTACGCCAGCTCGGGGAAGTCCTTGAAAGACTCCCCCGAGTTGGCGTGGTGGGGGGCTAATGGCGCCTTTTGCCAAAGGCACCCGCGGCGGAGGGGTGCTTTTAGCCCACCGCCGTGGGTGCCTTTGACATTAAAAGCCTGCATGCCATGCCTTCTCCCGCTACGCCAGCTCGGGGAAGTCCTTGAAAGACTCCCCCGAGCTGGCGTGGCGGGGGGCTAATGGCGCCTTTGGCCAAAGGCACCCGTGGTGGAGGGGCGCTTTTAGCCCACCGCCGTGGGTGCCTTTGATATTAAAAGCCTGCATGCTGTGCCTTCTCCCGCTACGCCAGCTCGGGGAAGCCCTTGAAAGACTCCCCCGAGCTGGCGTGGTGGGGGGCTAATGGCGCCTTTGGCCAAAGGCACCCGCGGTGGAGGGGCACTTTTAGCCTCCCGCCGTGGGTGCTTTTGACATTAACAGCCTGCATGCCGCGCCTTCTCCCGCTACGCCAGCTCGGGGAAGTCCTTGAAAGACTCCCCCGAGCTGGCGTGGTGGGGGGCTAATGGCGCCTTTGGCCAAAGGCACCCACGGTGGAGGGGCGCTTTTAGCCCACCGCCGTGGGTGCCTTTGATATTAAAAGCCTGCATGCTGCGCCTTCTCCCGCTATGCCAGCTCGGGGAAGTCCTTGAAAGACTCCCCCGAGTTGGTGTGGTGGGGGGCTAATGGCGCCTTTTGCCAAAGGCACCCGCGGCGGAGGGGTGCTTTTAGCCCTCGCCGTGGGTGCCTTTGACATTAACAGCCTGCATGCCGCGCCTTCTCCCGCTACGCCAGCTCGGGGAAGTCCTTGAAAGACTCCCCCGAGTTGGCGTGGTGGTGGGCTAATGGCGCCTTTGGCCAAAGGCACCCGCGGTGGAGGGGCACTTTTAGCCCACCGCCGTGGGTGCCTTTGATATTAAAAGCCTGCATGCTGCGCCTTCTCCCACTATGTCAGCTCGGGGAAGTCCTTGAAAGACTCCCCCGAGTTGGTGTGGTGGGGGGCCAATGGCGCCTTTTAACAAAGGCACCCGCGGCAGAGGGGTGCTTTTAGCCCACCACCGTGGGTGCCTTTGACATTAACAGCCTGCATGCCGCGCCTTCTCCCGCTACGCCAGCTCAGGGAAGTCCTTGAAAGACTCCCCCGAGTTGGCGTGGTGGGGGGCTAATGGTGCCTTTTGCCAAAGGCACCCGCGGCGGAGGGGCGCTTTTAGCCCACCGCCGTGGGTGCCTTTGATATTAAAAGCCTGCATGCTGCGCCTTCTCCCGCTATGCCAGCTCGGGGAAGTCCTTGAAAGACTCCCCCGAGTTGGCGTGGTGAGGGGCTAATGGCGCCTTTTGCCAAAGGCACCCGCGGCAGAGGGGTGCTTTTAGCCCACCGCCGTGGGTGCCTTTGACATTAACAGCCTGCATGCCGCGCCTTCTCCCGCTACGCCAGGTCAGGGAAGTCCTTGAAAGACTCCCCCGAGTTGGCGTGGTGGGGGGCTAATGGCGCCTTTTGCCAAAGGCACCCGCGGCGGAGGGGTGCTTTTAGCCCACCGCCGTGGGTGCCTTTGACATTAACAGCCTGCATGCCGCGCCTTCTCCCGCTACGCCAGCTCGGGGAAGTCCTTGAAAGACTCCCCCGAGTTGGCGTGGTGGGGGGCTAATGGCGCCTTTTGCCAAAGGCACCCGCGGCGGAGGGGTGCTTTTAGCCCACCGCCGTGGGTGCCTTTGACATTAAAAGCCTGCATGCCATGCCTTCTCCCGCTACGCCAGCTCGGGGAAGTCCTTGAAAGACTCCCCCGAGCTGGCGTGACGGGGGGCTAATGGCGCCTTTGGCCAAAGGCACCCGTGGTGGAGGGGCGCTTTTAGCCCACCGCCGTGGGTGCCTTTGATATTAAAAGCCTGCATGCTGTGCCTTCTCCCGCTACGCCAGCTCGGGGAAGTCCTTGAAAGACTCCCCCGAGCTGGCGTGGTGGGGGGCTAATGGCGCCTTTGGCCAAAGGCACCCGCGGTGGAGGGGCGCTTTTAGCCCACCGCCGTGGGTGCTTTTGACATTAACAGCCTGCATGCCGCGCCTTCTCCCGCTACGCCAGCTCGGGGAAGTCCTTGAAAGACTCCCCCGAGCTGGCGTGGTGGGGGGCTAATGGCGCCTTTGGCCAAAGGCACCCACGGTGGAGGGGCGCTTTTAGCCCACCGCCGTGGGTGCCTTTGATATTAAAAGCCTGCATGCTGCGCCTTCTCCCGCTATGCCAGCTCGGGGAAGTCCTTGAAAGACTCCCCCGAGTTGGTGTGGTGGGGGGCTAATGGCGCCTTTTGCCAAAGGCACCCGCGGCGGAGGGGTGCTTTTAGCCCTCGCCGTGGGTGCCTTTGACATTAACAGCCTGCATGCCGCGCCTTCTCCCGCTACGCCAGCTCGGGGAAGTCCTTGAAAGACTCCCCCGAGTTGGCGTGGTGGTGGGCTAATGGCGCCTTTGGCCAAAGGCACCCGCGGTGGAGGGGCACTTTTAGCCCACCGCCGTGGGTGCCTTTGATATTAAAAGCCTGCATGCTGCGCCTTCTCCCGCTATGTCAGCTCGGGGAAGTCCTTGAAAGACTCCCCCGAGTTGGTGTGGTGGGGGGCCAATGGCGCCTTTTGCCAAAGGCACCCGCGGCAGAGGGGTGCTTTTAGCCCACCGCCGTGGGTGCCTTTGACATTAACAGCCTGCATGCCGCGCCTTCTCCCGCTACGCCAGCTCGGGGAAGTCCTTGAAAGACTCCCCCGAGTTGGCGTGGTGGGGGGCTAATGGTGCCTTTTGCCAAAGGCACCCGCGGCGGAGGGGCGCTTTTAGCCCACCGCTGTGGGTGCCTTTGATATTAAAAGCCTGCATGCTGCGCCTTCTCCCGCTATGCCAGCTCGGGGAAGTCCTTGAAAGACTCCCCCGAGTTGGCGTGGTGAGGGGCTAATGGCGCCTTTTGCCAAAGGCACCCGCGGCGGAGGGGTGCTTTTAGCCCACCGCCGTGGGTGCCTTTGACATTAACAGCCTGCATGCCGCGCCTTCTCCCGCTACGCCAGGTCAGGGAAGTCCTTGAAAGACTCCCCCGAGTTGGCGTGGTGGGGGGCTAATGGCGCCTTTTGCCAAAGGCACCCGCGGCGGAGGGGTGCTTTTAGCCCACCGCCGTGGGTGCCTTTGACATTAAAAGCCTGCATGCCATGCCTTCTCCCGCTACGCCAGCTCGGGGAAGTCCTTGAAAGACTCCCCCGAGCTGGCGTGACGGGGGGCTAATGGCGCCTTTGGCCAAAGGCACCCGTGGTGGAGGGGCGCTTTTAGCCCACCGCCGTGGGTGCCTTTGATATTAAAAGCCTGCATGCTGTGCCTTCTCCCGCTACGCCAGCTCGGGGAAGTCCTTGAAAGACTCCCCCGAGCTGGCGTGGTGGGGGGCTAATGGCGCCTTTGGCCAAAGGCACCCGCGGTGGAGGGGCGCTTTTAGCCCACCGCCGTGGGTGCTTTTGACATTAACAGCCTGCATGCCGCGCCTTCTCCCGCTACGCCAGCTCGGGGAAGTCCTTGAAAGACTCCCCCGAGCTGGCGTGGTGGGGGGCTAATGGCGCCTTTGGCCAAAGGCACCCACGGTGGAGGGGCGCTTTTAGCCCACCGCCGTGGGTGCCTTTGATATTAAAAGCCTGCATGCTGCTCCTTCTCCCGCTATGCCAGCTCGGGGAAGTCCTTGAAAGACTCCCCCGAGTTGGTGTGGTGGGGGGCTAATGGCGCCTTTTGCCAAAGGCACCCGCGGCGGAGGGGTGCTTTTAGCCCTCGCCGTGGGTGCCTTTGACATTAACAGCCTGCATGCCGCGCCTTCTCCCGCTACGCCAGCTCGGGGAAGTCCTTGAAAGACTCCCCCGAGTTGGCGTGGTGGTGGGCTAATGGCGCCTTTGGCCAAAGGCACCCGCGGTGGAGGGGCACTTTTAGCCCACCGCCGTGGGTGCCTTTGATATTAAAAGCCTGCATGCTGCGCCTTCTCCCGCTATGTCAGCTCGGGGAAGTCCTTGAAAGACTCCCCCGAGTTGGTGTGGTGGGGGGCCAATGGCGCCTTTTGCCAAAGGCACCCGCGGCAGAGGGGTGCTTTTAGCCCACCGCCGTGGGTGCCTTTGACATTAACAGCCTGCATGCCGCGCCTTCTCCCGCTACGCCAGCTCGGGGAAGTCCTTGAAAGACTCCCCCGAGTTGGCGTGGTGGGGGGCTAATGGTGCCTTTTGCCAAAGGCACCCGCGGCGGAGGGGCGCTTTTAGCCCACCGCTGTGGGTGCCTTTGATATTAAAAGCCTGCATGCTGCGCCTTCTCCCGCTATGCCAGCTCGGGGAAGTCCTTGAAAGACTCCCCCGAGTTGGCGTGGTGAGGGGCTAATGGCGCCTTTTGCCAAAGGCACCCGCGGCGGAGGGGTGCTTTTAGCCCACCGCCGTGGGTGCCTTTGACATTAACAGCCTGCATGCCGCGCCTTCTCCCGCTACGCCAGGTCAGGGAAGTCCTTGAAAGACTCCCCCGAGTTGGCGTGGTGGGGGGCTAATGGCGCCTTTTGCCAAAGGCACCCGCGGCGGAGGGGTGCTTTTAGCCCACCGCCGTGGGTGCCTTTGACATTAAAAGCCTGCATGCCATGCCTTCTCCCGCTACGCCAGCTCGGGGAAGTCCTTGAAAGACTCCCCCGAGCTGGCGTGGTGGGGGGCTAATGGCGCCTTTTGCCAAAGGCACCCGTGGCGGAGGGGTGCTTTAGCCCACCGCCGTGGGTGCCTTTGACATTAAAAGCCTGCATGCCGCGCATTCTCCCAGTACGCCAGCTCGGGGGAGCCCTTGAAAGACTCCCCCGAGCTGGCGTGGGCAAAAAAAAAAATGTAAAAAAATAAAAAATGCTTTTTTTTTTTACAAACAAAAATTGGTATTTGGTGTCAAAAAATCGGTAGGACTGCTTAAAAAGCGGTATCCTACCGCCTAAATCGGTAGGGTTGGCAAGTATGCATTCACAGTTGATTTCTAGAAGGCAGCGGAATTAGTTCCTGCAACATTGGCAGCAGGGAGGAACATGGATAGCCTTAGAGGTAGCTGGTGAATTCTTTAATTGGAGGGGCGCAAATGTTTCCTCCAAACGTGCAGGAGCGACCTAGCATGGCCAGGGTTCCCCTAACAAACCAAAGGGTGAAGCAAAAACCTGCAATGTCATGTCCGGCATACCCCCTCAGCCAGGGGCGTAGGAGACCCATCAAATCTGGGGGGCACAGGGGACACCTTGGGACTTTTCTTTTTTTTAATTTATAGTTTTTTTAGTCAAAGAACCCGACTTTTTACAAAATTAAAATAGCAGTACGTATTAAATCACATATATCATCACTGTATAAAACAAGAGAAAAGAAAAAAGAATACAGAAGAAAATGAAGAAAAAGAAAAGCAGTTCAGTCAGAGTACAAAATCCTTTTATTTGGCGTCTCACTTCAGAAGGCTCAGTTCACGTAAAAATGTTACCACTTCCCAGATCAAAAGGGTTTCATGGCCTGCGCATAGCTTGTCCCAAAAATATTAGGTGTACACCCACCATTCCTGGCTTGTCCACATATCTCACAAATTGTACAACCCTCTTAAAGGGGACTTTGCTGCAGACACATGAGTATTTTAGTGGCACCCACAGCCTTCAGCCAGAACTGTCCAACAACACATCAGATCAGGGATGGACTGGGACCCAAAGAAGGCCCTGGAAATAATTTTCAAAGTGGCCCTATATTACACATATTCTGCAGACTTAACCCTTTTCCAATGAGAAAATGAGAACATTTGTTAGGTTCCGACACAAAAGAGGCCCAGGGTGCAGAGACCTACCGGGAAATCTCTAGAGTTTCCTATAGGCCAGTCCACCCCTCCTGCATCAGATCTTGTGGCCAACAGTTCCACTTTTTCCGTTATACCGATGATGTATTTGTAAAGTGATAGTATGCAAAGGGTTGCTGAAAGGAGTGACTAACAGTGAGTTGGCAATGGGTGACTGTTTAGCTAAGCTTAAACTTTTTGGGAGGCTAATAACCTAAGTGTGGTTTGATGAAACTGTGTGAAAGGTTCCACTTCACATTTTGTTGCAAGGTTTAAAATTATGCTGTTCCATTCAACTACATGGAGGATTTTTGCTTTGTCTGATAGCAAACAGAAACAGTAGATTTGCACCAACCACATGCTTTGAATCCTATTGTGGCAACCCATTCAAGAGGTTTTGTATTTAAACAAAAAGGTTGGTTAAAATGTGATTAGTCAGGATGCCATTTTGGCTTTTATCGTGCAGTAAAATACAAATTGAAAAGGGTGTACATCTTCACCCCGGGGATGTTGAGTGCAATATTTGGGGGTGGGGGCCTAAAAAGAGTCTTGCGCTGCCTTAAATTCCAAGTAAGTAATAACGCTTTAAGAGAGGAGTGGCCTGTGTAATTAAAGGACTGGCCTAACAAAGCCAAATGGTGTTTACATATGTGCAATAAAAGGGAAAACATTCTGCTTTAAAAGATGTATTTAAATATGGTTAATGGGTGTAAAACATTTCAGCAAAATACGTATTTTCAGATATGAAACCGAACATCAAAAGGAGTCAGTACATCATGCAATCCCACAGTTCTTCTGAAAACAATCCATTATTCATACATACTAATCAAAGGCATGTTAATCATAATACTTTAATACAATGGCAAAAATCATTTTGTGGCAAAAAGCAAACAATGTATTCTCTTATAATTTCCTTTTCGAAAGGTAGATTCTAAATATTGCTGAAGGTGACATCTACTGGTAAAGAGCAGTATTGCCACTCATATGTTTCAAGAAATTTAGTGACAGATGTCATTTAGGAGAGCCCTGGCTTATGGGCAATATTGAGAGACTGCTAGGGCTGAGCCCTGGCTAGCCCTTGCCCACTTAAAGCTCTGTAGCCTCATTCCCCCAACCCTTCAATCCTTCCCTTTTCCTTTCTGGGGCAGTTTACAATGTGGATACCCCGGGAGGGTGCACAGTATAGCAACTTCCATACACGCCTGAATGTATTAAAAGGACTATGGTGATGATATGGCGCAGTTTCAAAGATTTCAATCAAAACATCCTCTTTTACTCCCAGACTACATCGCCCGAAAGTTTCAAAAACCATTAAAACAAATGTCCAAAAATCACTAGACCACAACTCCCAGAACCATTAGACCACCTCTGATGTCACAACTGGGCCACATCTCCAATAACCACTGGACCCCATCATCTGCAACCACTACATCACGTCTCCTGTTACCACTAGGCCACATCTGTTGTAACCACTAGAAAACAGCTCGTAGAACTACAACAACATATAGGTTTGCACCACTAGACCACATCTCCAGGAACTAGTAGACATCTTCTGTAACCACAAGATTACATTGCCTGTAACCACTACATTTAATCTTATGCATCACAAGACCACATCTTCTGTAACCACCAGACCACATCTACTGTTACCACTACAAAACCACATCACATGTTGCCAGTAGAGCATATCTTGTGTAACCACTGGAACGCATTTACCTGTAACCACTAGACCACCTGTTTTGTAACCGCTATATCACATCTCCTGTAACACTATACCACATCTACTGTAACCACTAGACCACAGGTCATGCCGCCACTATTAGCTCATGAATGTGTTCTGTGGGCTCATGGCCTGGCATAGAATTAAAGGCCCACAGGGCACACTGTCTTTTGGTGCCCGCATGCTACAGCCTCCCTGCAGGCCTGGGATAGAGCAGGTGGGTCTGCACGGTTCTCATGGAGCCCCCATGGGAGGGGTTACTCGCTGGCAAGTGTTTCAGGTAGCTGGGGGTAAGCACTGGAAAGAATCCCGCTTGCCTTAAATTTCGGGAGTGGGGGCACGTTGGATATGTCGGGAGTGGGGTCATTTTGGATTGGCGCAAACTGTGAGTGGCCCACATACCCATGTAGACAAGCGTGAGAGGCAGAGCATCAGCCAGGGGCTGCGCATTCCTTTACGCTACTCTTTACTGCGCCAACGTGCCCCGTTTCCAGCCGCTTCATAGCGCTACCTCCCGCCTGATGCCGGAGTGTTGTTTATATGGATGACTTGACCTCTCCCGTGGTGAGGTAGGATATTGAGAGGCCCACTCTCGGGTGCCGCCGGGCTCACGGCATATCCTCTGCCAGGAGCAAGGGGAGGCTGATTGCATTGCTTCCTAAAATAGCACCACACTAGGCCGCTCCCAATGGATCACTATTTGCTGCAAAGGGGAAAGGAAAACCTAGGGTCCTCCATTCCCCGCCGGTATTTGGGGCACCCTATGCGTGGAGTTTCACAGCCTTCCAAGCAGGCTCAGAGTGTTGTTTTTTTTTCTCTCCCTTATATGGACTGCCTATTTTATTCTCATTACTTATACTCGCTAGAAAGTAGTAGACACAACATGGCTAGGTGCATTGCCCCGAAAGCCCACCCCAAATGAGACAATTCAGAACCGAGAGAGAATTCAAAACCCACACACTTTACGTGGCCAGGACACTCACCGCATTATAAACAGAATTGCAACACCTCCCACCTCCCTCTTCCAATGCACGCTGCGCCCCGCCAGTGCTGCGGCCCGGCCTGCACTCAGGGGGGCCAGGCCAGCCCACTTTGACTTACCTTGAGGTCACATCTCGTCGAGTCTCTGCCTCTCAGGGGGGTCATCGCTGGTGTGACAGCGTCGCAGGAGCAGTTGGACAGTCAGAGTTGAGTCACACACTCTCAGCACGCGTCGCTCCTGCTGCTGGCCGTGGCTTCTGGAAGGTGAGGGGGACAGGCTGCGCATCTGTGCACTGCACACTCAGGGCTGGCACGTGCAGTATGTTCCTGGGACCCCGGGTACGGCCTGGGCATACGTGACGCTCCAATGCGCAGGTGCGGGTGGGGAGAGGGGACGCATGAGTTCTTGTTGTTGTAGAAGATTCTAATCTTGTTACAAGAATCTTCCACTGCTGCTGCTTGCTGAACTGCGTGCAAAGTAAACTTAGAGTCAAGTTTGCACGCATCACTCTGCACACACACATGGGAGAAACTGGGGGGGATAAATGCCATTGTATCCCCCCACTTAAAAAATTTTGGGGGGGATATTTGTCCCCCTGTGCCCCCCATGTCCTACACCCATGCCCTCACCCTCACTGTGAGGGTGACCCGATCACCCAGACAGTGAGCGGGATATGCCAGGACATGACATTATAGCACTACAACCAGGCCTGCCTCTCATTGTGCATGGGAAAGGTGTGGGACCTGTTCGATCTTCATCTAGGGGTGCTTCTATCTCTTCTTCATGCACCCCGAATCTGAAGTGCATGAGTTCTAGGTCCTCTGCTGTGTAACAGCTGGGGGGATGCTAAGTGTCCAGAGTGCTTGCATCATTACATTTTGAATAGGTCTTCCTTTACAGGGGTGGGTTTTTGTTAGTGTTTTCTAGTCCAGTATTTATCGCATATTGGTGCCTTTAAAAGAAATATATTCATTTTTAGAGAACCTTGATTGGACATTCCTTTATTATGGACTGTTGAGCGATTACTGTTTGGGTTTCCACTGCTTCACATTCACACTCCTCTTCAGAGTATAGCCTGCCCTCGGCCCACGTTACCACTAAAGTTAAAGGAGGCATTTCAATTCATTTTGCCTGTTTCACCTTTATTGTTGGGATCACTGTTGGTTTGTGGAAGTGTGGGGGATGAGTAGGCAGTTTAGCCACTACTCGTCCTTGTGCTCCTGCGGGCAGTAGTGATTTGGTCACATTACCTTTGGATATTCTGCCTGATTCTCAGAGGTCCTGCCTTGAAATTGGCGATGAAGCCCTCAGCCTTCCTGGGATAATCAGTAGAGGGCCAGGCTGATGATAGCACCCTCCTACAGGAGTATTGCATGTGTGGGCGGCCTTGTGCGAGAGAATCAAGCAGAGGCAATAACTACACCTGACACTCTCTTGGTTATTGCTGTGGGCTATATGCTCATGCACGAAGGCCTGCCACTTATTTAGGGTGGTAATGCACCCTGGGATGACATACGTATTTGTGTGTCAGTGTGTAGGCAATGCTGCATACACTCCCCACAACATTGCTAAGGTCATGTAAGAGAGCAGAGAGCTGATCATTTCTGCACTGACTACATCACCTGCAGACCCGGGGATGGGTCCTCCCCTATTTATTATAATGTTATAGCTGAGGATGTAGAAATGGGCTCTGAGCAACCTTTCCCAACTTCTGAGGCCCTAGGTCCTAGTAGGAATTGACGATAATGCTGAAGACTGATGGCCTTTTGTACACGTGTCCCAGTATGCCCAGGATCAACAAATCCCCAAACTAGATATTGTGTCTACAAGACCTATGAGGTCGGGATCACTTGAACCTTCATTGTCTGGTAAAAAGCATAGTAACTCCTGTGGTGGATCCTAAAATACTTGTTTGTCTAAATTTGATAAAAACTCTAGAAAATGCATGGTGTGGTGCCTGCATAAATTGCTATACACAAACATTGAAGAAAAGTCTAGTATTAAAGTCTAGTCAATCTCTAGTAAACATTCTATGTTGCAGAGACAAGGGTGGAAAGCACCACTATTAATATAGATATCCTTAGTGATTAGTCACAGAGGGCGGTCTGCAAATCAGGAAATACCACTGCTTCCCTCAGTACCGAAAGATGCAAGGGTACGTTATTAAAGATCAATCCCGACCTGGAGAGATTTGCCAATAACCTGCCATTTGGTAGTTATTGATATGGATGGTCTGTAATTCGATGACAAGTTTGTTAAGGAGGTCGTTGAAACACTTTTTCTTTTTCTTTCTGGACACTACTCATTCAACTATAGAAATCATGTTTTACCCCCAAACTCTTTAAGGGCCAATTGACTCATGGGCCGTTTGACCTACCAAGGGCAGAGATAGTCAGGCGTTGTTGCCCTAGTGGGCCAGTGGACCTCAACCCTTGGTATTTGAACAGCAGGTAGTTTACTTTCATGAAAGGGCCAATCTACCGAAGAAAGTCTTACCGAAAATAACACTTGATTCAATGGTAAGTGCTCCTCGCCAATTTCTCCTCTTAAAGCTTGAGCGCCAAATAAAACATTTCTTACAAAACTGCAATAAAATATCACTATGACCCATGTGGTCTTCAAGCACTAAGGGGATTTCACCTATGCTTCATCAGTTCTCAAGTCTGGACTATCATCTAATTTTTCAGGAGATACAGAGTGTGTTACACAATGGTGCAATTGAATGTTCTGCTTATCCCCTGTATTGTTGAGCAATGTATTTTTGGTGAAAAAGAAGGCCAAGGGCTTTCAACAGATTATAAACCTTAAGGGTCTCAATCTCAATTGCTCCTTTGTGTATCGACATTTCACAATGGTGATAAATGCACTGCTTCAGGACATTCTTTCTCCTGGGGATTGGATGGTGAGATTGGATCTCACAGATGCTTAACTTTCAGTTGTGCCTCACTGATGGGTTCTGCAATTCTGGTTGGGCACAGACCACTTAAGCAGCCTTCCACTCTTTTCTTTTGCAGTGGGTCAGCTGGTGCAAGTGGATCTCGGTCATATGACCATTGCCTCAACCACCTGCCAATCACTGCTAATGTGTTGGTGACCT
This sequence comes from Ambystoma mexicanum, assembly GCF_040938575.1. Lineage (NCBI taxonomy): Eukaryota > Metazoa > Chordata > Amphibia > Caudata > Ambystomatidae > Ambystoma > Ambystoma mexicanum. Next base: position 543,230,032 of record NC_090923.1, on the reverse strand, counting down.
ATTGTTTTGCCACTCCCTTTTCCCTACTTTAGCAGCCTTCCGGTCTATCAGCTGTTGCAAGTGCATCTAGGTCACGTGACTTCTGTCTCACCCACTTGTTTAGCCCTGCCCCTTACTTTTCTTTGTTAACTGTTAGATCACAGGGCATTTGTCACCCGGGCATCCGAATTGAAGGGAAGACGAACAAAAGGTCAATTCCTGTTTGGACCTGTTCAGAACGAGAGGACCAACAACCTGACCCTCTGCCCCTCAAACATCAGTCATTTTCCTCACATATGTATTTCAGCCCTCTCTCCCAACAACCCATCTCCATAATCACCACTCATCACTAACCACACTGGCTTCTAGCATCATAATGGGCACTGCATTGCAGCAACTGCACGGGCGTTACCATAGACCCCATCACCACTTTGTCATCTACCATGACACAAAAACCGATGCTCGCCAATGTCCGCTCAGTAATCAATAATGCAGTAGATATCACCGACGTCCTCACCATGCATGACTTGGAAGCCATCTTCATCATGTGATCAGGATGACATCCACCTCCACCCACATCTTAGAAATCCTAATCCCCAATGGTTACAGCATTCTACAAAGAGACACTCCAAACAAGATGGGTGGAGGCATTGCCATCATTCCGAAGGCAGTATGGCCATGAACCTAAATGGACTTCACCCCTATCTGCGTTTTTGAAAAACTCTTCTGCCACATTCCGCTTTCCCCAACAGACACAGTTACCCTCCACTTCATCTCAAGTGACCACCCAAACCCAACACCTCTTTCATTGGAGACTTCACAGACTATGCTACTATGATGCCTCTTATGCACCCCCACAATATCTCCCTCAGCGACTTTAACATTCTTAGCAACCCAGCAACAAAATCCAAGAAGGGTGATCTCCGGTGCTTTCTTGACACTCTGAACATCACACGAAAGACCGAGCGCACAGTAAAGATAATATCCCCGATCTCATCATCCCCACCCTGCCCACCATCTGTCCCAGCTCCCCAATCCTGCTCAACCTGTTGGTCTAGCTGGTAATCCCCTTTGACATTAGACACACCACCCGAGGCAAGAACACCAATTGGAAACCCAGACAAGCCATCAGATAATTAAAGAACTTCACAGAAGAACTCACCAACCTCCACCTCCCATCGGCCGCACTATCTCAGACGAATCTGAACTCTGACTCACTTCAGCCAGAACACAATACCATTCTCGCAGCCACTATCAACTGTCATGCCCCAGTGAAACAACACACCATCAAACTTAAACCTTTCACACCCTATACTTAAGAACTCAACCTCAACAAAAGAGCCATCATACACCATGATGACATTCCCGCAGTGCATCCAATCTCACATTGCTCAAGGAATTGTGTGCTACACAAAGATGACTGCTCACCACTGCCAAGGTCAACTCCTAATAAAACACCATCAAGCCGGTCAAGTGGCACAGCGAGTAGAGCGCTCACTTTGACATCCTACAGAGCCTGCTAACTCAGGTTCGAATCCCGGCATGGCCAAACTCAGCCTTTCATCCTTCCGAGGTCGATAAATGAGCACCACACACTGTGGGTAATAATAAGCAGCACTCAGATACCAGAGGGTTCGTAGCGCTATATAAATACAAAATTATTATTATTATTATTATACTCAAAGCTAGCAATGATGGCAGATCCACCTCTTCAAAGCCATAACACATTGCATCAACCCTTTCCTTGACCCACCAATAACACACTCCATCAGCAAGATCAGCATGATCGGCTAGCACATAGACAACAACACCACAACAAACAGCAAATCACACACCTCATCTCAAAAAACCACCACTACTGGTACATGACATGACACTCAATGTGGAAGACCTGACTGCCACCTTAGCATCCCACAAGGCCATATCAAATGCAGATGAAATCCTCCTTTCCTCCATACTCAGGACAATTCTGACTGAAGCACTCCTACATTGCCTGCCAAGCATTACCAGCTGCCTCACACAAGGCACCTTCCCCATAGCCCTCAAGATGAGACAAATCCTCCTGCTTTCCAAGAAACCAACAATTTACCCCAATGACTTCCTCAAATACTGCCCCATCACCCACCTTCCATTCCTAGATAAGATCCTTGAGGACATTATAATCATGCAACTCTTCCAAAACATCAACACAAACAAACCTCCTCCAGTCCTACCATATCTTGCTTTGGATGTAGCTATAGCCTAGACATGGCTACCATCAAGGTGATTGATGAGGCCCTTAACATCCTTGATGATGACCATCCTTGCCTGATGGTTTTCCCCAGCCTCTCAGTCACATTCTACACGGTAGACCACCAGACACTATCCACAATTCTATATAGATGCCTGGGGATCAAGGAGAATATCATCAGCTGGTTCAAATCCTACCTTGCTAACCACCACCAATTTGTCCAAATGGATAGAACCAGATCAACAACTCCTCCCATTATCTGTGGAGTCCTGCAAGGATCCATCCTTTCCCCCTTGAGCTTCAACCTTTAAGTGGAACTACTCAGAACCCTCCTGGCTCCCCAAAACATCAATTTCTACCAATACGTAGATGACACTCAGTTCTACCCCAGTATTTCCTCAATTGAAGACATCCACAAATTCAAGTCCTGCCTCACATTCATCCAATCCTGGATGTCCAGTGCTTCCCTGAAGCTCAGCCCCTCCAACACCGAATTCATTAGGTTGACCAACAAAGCCAAACCCCTTGACATTGAGACTTCTCTCTGATATGAACCTTGAGTGCTTCAAACACCAGCTCACTACCTATGCCAAATAAACCCGGGTTCTACATGAACAGACACCTCTCCTTCAAAGAGCACATGGGCACAGACAAATTGGTACCAATTTCCCTCCTTCCAAATCCAAGCCCTTTATTGCAATAAAAAACTTCATGTCTGCTGTCCAAATCATGGCCCTTTCTCACCTGGATCGTGTCAATGCCCTCATGGAAGGCCTTCCACCAACGACAATGGCATCCCTGAGATGTGTCCTACATGCTGTAGCATGACTCATCAAAGGATTCCATAAATGTAACCACATCAACCCGACCACCATTGAAGTGCACTAGCTTCCGCTGCAAGAACCTATCACTTTCAAATCCTGCTGCTTCACCCAGTGGTCGTCCCCTTTTCGCCCAAATATTGCCGTAACTTTTCCTCCACCCAGAAGCAGGCTTAACGCACCTGCTCTATGACAGAATAGTTGCGCTCTGTTGGCCTCACCATCTGATAAGCAAACCATACTTTCCTTTCCACTCCACCCTTCACCAGGGACAGGAACATCCCCAAGCCTAAGGCACTCTCATTAACTTTTAGCAAGGCAGGACTATGGGGATGATATGAATGTAGAAAGCTATCTGTCTTTGGATTTCACAGCACAGAAATAAAATGTGTTGCATGTTTCTCCACACTCAAATTATACTCCCTTTTGGATCAGGGCAGTGAGTGGCCTTATGATGGAAGCAAAGGCAGGCTCAAACTTCAAGTAGTACTCTCATAGACCCACAAAGAACCGTAGTTACTCCCATTCCTTAGCGGCTGGTGAGTCAGAGATGGCCTGCAGGTGGCTGTCTTTGGCCTTGACACCTTGGGCTGATATGGTATGCCCCAGGTAGTTCCCTTCCTTCTGGAAGAACTTGTGTTTTTCTCTCTTGCGGATGATTTCACTTTCTTGTAGAAGGGCGAGGACTCCACCCATAACACTCTTGTGTATCTCCGGGGAAGAGGCGTGGACCGAGATTTTGTTTTGGAAGCACACTGCCGCATTCAAACCACCCAGCAGACCAACAGGCTTGCGTGGGAGGTAGAACATACCTTCTGGTGGTGTACTGCCTGGAGTCGTGGTGTGATGGTAACTCGTGGTAGGCCAAGCATAGATTAAGAATTTGTAGTGCCCAATCACTGTGGCGATGGCCCTGTGGTCTTTGGCACTTGGTTGGCACGTGCATAGAGGTCCATGCAGCAAGGGTTTTCTAAGCTAATTTAAAGTCCATGAAGGGAATGCCGGTGCACATGCATGCAGGACTCATGTGGAACATAGGAGCCGGTGCCTGCTGATGCCTGTAAGGGCGGTACCTGGTGCCATGATGTTAGAAATGAATTGGTTTCCTCTGAATTCCAGAGGAGGAGCTGCAGGTGATTGGTCCTATCAGGAGGAGAGCTCCTAATCAGATGTTGTTCTGGTTAATGGATTGTTGAGCCCACTCACAAGTATTCCGCGCAGGCAGGCCACACAGAAGGAGTCTGGATACTCAGAAGATGTTTATTAAGCTGGTGACATAGGAAGTCTCCCTCCACACTCTTCCCCAAGACACCTGAGCAACCCTGCTCGAGAACCTTCCAACCGCGAGCAATAAACATTCCAAAGAGATAGCTCACAAGTTTACATGATAACAGGGGAAAGGAAATGTGAATGATTCAGCATTTATCACATGCATACAGTTGTACAACCAGAGACAACAGTGCACAATATATCAAGATAAAATCACAGAGATGGAAATGTCTTCTATTCTGATATGGGGTGAAAAGACTTCTGTTTAGTCCTTGTTCCTCTTCTGGATCATGTTAGACAAGAGTATGAAAGCCGTGTGAAGATATTGGTGGAACATGGCATTTGTGTTACGTGGAGGCTGTTAATGATCCCAGACACTTACTTCTCTCTATGCATCTTATTCAGGTCACTAGGACTGCATACATAGGCAACATTCATGTTTCTGATCATGTTTTGAGGACACTCGTACATATGAATGAAGATCAAATGACATTTGTTCTTATTCTCCTTTATTCTCAGAGAAATATATATGGCTCTCCGGTTCAGATCAAATATAAAGCATTGTTTAGACTAAATAATTGGTCCAGTGCTGGAGCTAGCATCGTTTGGTCGTCTAAAGAAATCGAGTATAAAAGTTGTGCTAAATTCTCATTCATCTTCCAAAAAGAAAGAACAAGCACAAAATATTGACGATTTAAGAGGACTCAAGGAGATCGAATAAAGTAAAATATTTCACAATTGATGAAAATCTATAAAAAACATAGTCTCCATAACAAGAAAGTGGCGTTTGACCTGCTTCACTCCATACACAATTTTGAGAAGGTGGGCATTGAGACACTTTTTAGTGTCTACCTGCAATGCCCAGTCTCTTTTTAGACAGTAAACTGCATATTCTTGGTGGATCCAGTACCACTTGGAGATAATACCGTTTACATTTAAAAATCCCCAAAGTCTTCAAATCAAAAAGCTGCAAATCAATAATAATCAGTCGCAATTCCATGGTTCTGTAATCTTCTGCCAGATAGTCTTCTCTTGACTCCATCCTTGATCTGTTTCTGGAAGGCCTTCAAACTCCTTTTTCCCCCCACTTGTCTTCTGTTAAACCATTTGTTACTGCTGCAAACTGTATCCTTTTTTATGTTCTCCGAAGTTCTTCTTGAGTTGTGCTGCAATCCAATGCCTTTGGTTGAGGTTTGCATATTACAAACTGAACACGCATTGGCAGTGCCAACAGTTTGGGCTTTTGTGAAGGCATGGGAAAGGCACTTGCCAGGCACAGCCGTGCTGGTATTAACTGGCCATTGATGGTAGCAGGTGCAAAATGGTGCCAGTACCGGGGCATCTAATAGCAGTGCCTTTCAAATGCCCAATCCTTATACCCTTATACAAAAGTCAACCTGTTGGCTTTGCCAATGCTTGTTTTAACAGGACTTCAATGAAGTACACACAGAGTGCTTATAAATCGTGTGGCTGAAGGGAACCCGGTTAAGACATTTGTATTACACCAGTAGCGGGCTCACAACTCTAATGAAGTCTTTAACTCTCAGCAGACTGCTTTGAAAAACACTGACTGGCATTTTGCGTGCAAAGTTTGATGGTGAGGCTTGTTTTTAAAGCAAGCTGAAAGAGTTCCCTTGAGGAGATGTTTTGGGCGTGGAGGGTCAGGCAGTGGGTGGGAATGGCCGAGAGATTAGCATGGCTATGGGCAGTCAATGGGTGGGCAAATAAACAAACAACACCTACAAGCTGGGTCTCCCTCCTCATATGCCATTTCCCCCTATCAGTACATTAACGCAATAGTTTTGGCTTATAATGCTCTTGCATACCAGCAATTGAAAGATCTATCACTGTCCATGACCTGAAATGTGTTTCTACCCGATCAAGAATGAAGACAACATGGAACATAACTGTGTAGTATTAGGAGATCAAAACCTGCTAACATATCTGTGCAAATCTGCCATGACAAACCCTGCAGAACCAATCAGTACAGATACAAAGCATATACAACTCTAAACCGCGCATCCAATGCAAGAAATTGACAAGTATGTTTTTGAGGCTTGCCAGGAACTACGCGAAGGAAGGAACCTACATAGATACATCATTGCAAGTCACGAAACAGAAACCTGCGTGGGTCGCTACCCAACACAAGACAGTGACACACTACAGGTTCTGCTGATGGTAATATTGAAAGGTGGGGTCTAGATTTGCTCTAGAAATGGAACCTGCCTATGCTGAGCTCCACTTATATTTGGGTTGGAAGAATGTTCTGGTGTCGCAAGATCACAGGAGTGGGTTGGAGTTTAGCCTGGACCCCAATTTGGTAAGTAGATAAAGTGGGTTTACTCCTGGTTATCTTGCTTGAAATTTCTGGAAAAAAAATCTTTCTAACACGGTAGTTGATGCGATACAGGTTCGCTTTTATTGGTGGTATTCTGAGTGGTTTTTCTCAATACAATGGTGAGTGTTTGGAAACACTACTTTGGCATTTGTGCGCTAATTCGGTCAGCCGACACGTGTTTCGACCCAGAGGGTCTTTCTCAAGGCATGTGAACAATGCTGTGAGCCCCAAGTAGGGTCCTGGTAACGTTTGTAGTGGCTGTCCTTGGGGCAGTCTTGGCTCCTGTTGGGCCCTATGTGCGAGTCCAATCTCGTCCTGTGTTGCTACACTGCGGCTCCTCTGCAGCTTGGGGCTCACAGCATTGTTCACATGCCTTGAGAAAGACCCTCTGGGTCCACTCAGAATACCACCAATAAAAGCGAACCTGTATCGAATCAACTACCGTGTTAGAAAGATTTTTTTTTCAGAAATTTCAAGCAAGATAACCAGGAGTAAACCCACTTTATCTAATATTGAAAGGTGCCCTACATACAAGCACACAGACACACAGGAGAAAGTGAGAAATCTATTACCGTTCAACCTACAAAAGAGCGGTCAGAACATAGATGTAGTATGTATGACAAACCATGGACAGCTTTGAGCCTGGGACTACAAGGCAAGCACATCAACAGTGTTAGACGATACCTTACCAGTACCACCTCACACCAACAGCTGTGAGGTGGTACTGTGGGGCACTGCAGTTCGAAATCCCCAGTGGGTGAGGGCACAAGACACCAATGACAGGAGTAATGGGTGTCTAAGCTGCTCAAATCATTGACAACAGTTTTGAGTTTGAGGCACCATCCACGAGAAGAGTGGCGACTGCACCATTTAATGTTTGTGATATATTTTATATTTGCCACTATGTGTACATACCAGGAAGCCACGTTCGATCATGAGGTGCTCTGAGATAACATTAGACATTGCAACATTTGAACTTTGTGAAACAAAATGTGTTTTGGTCACATCATACACAGGCCTGTAAACCTGAATGGGGCATGGTCAGGTATGGGTTTACACATAGTCACAGGTGTAGTTGTAGTAGTAGCATAAGAGGAGGTGGGGGGGCTAGACATAGAAATGAACACACAGATACAGTGGAGGTTTTTTTTTAAAGTTCTTTATTAATATGTAGGTGTTTATACAGGACTTACTTGACTTACTTTTTTTTTATTTGTAGATGGTTAAATACATTCAACCTTTACAAAAATATATCTCTCACCACAATTTTATGCAATATTAAAAAAGAGAAGAAGAAACGGAATACAAGAGGAAAAAAAACCTAGTATAAAATATAACTCAATCTAAAGGTTTTAAGCAGAAAATATAATGTAACAATTTAGCTACTGTCCAAGTCACTGTTGCTTTTCAGATTTCAACAAATTTACAAGAAAAGAGGCTCTTTGTAGGTTTGCGTATATCAGTGCATTTACTATACGGGTATCAGCAGGGGGTCCCTTAAAACGTGTGGGAATATATCATCCAAGTAGGCTGTCAAGGCTCTTATTTTTTTTACATTTCTTCCTTGGTATATGTATTGCCACCATTAATCAATGCTGCGCGTTGTGGAAGTCGATATTAGAGCTCGTAAATGATTAGTTCGAACTTGTGTGAGTTCGGGGCAGACTAATGTTTCAATGTTTCAAATGGTGCTCCACACAGTCTGTACTTTTCAGTTCCTGTAGCACCTTTCCCTCTTATTGGCAAGATTTGATTTGTTGGGAGTATGTTTAACCTTAAGCGTAAAAAGAGGTCTCGGTACATAGGACAAGGGAATTTGCTCAAATATTCTGGTAGTGTGTTAACAGTCCTTGTATCTCCATTTAAATCTGCATGAAACCTATGCCGAAATGTGTCTGTTTCTGTCTCAATCCAGTGGCAATCACGGAGGTTACGTTTTGCAGCATCTGGATTTGTTTTTAATGCCTCGATGTGAGCGCCAGACAATATGGCTTTGCACTGTTTGAGCCATTTACAGAATACTTCATTACTTTTCGTCAACGCATCACCAGCGAGCATGTAAAATTGGATGGGTGAGGCACTGGAGAGGCATTTTCAGTAGAATGATAAGGTTTTCCATGAGACAATGGAATAGATTGAGGGCAACCCTTATTCAGATACCTTATCGGACTGATAGGTGTACATCTCGGGAGATGCAGAATTTTTCACCAATGCATCCCTTCCAAGATTGCCCATTCTTTCAAAGGGAAGCAAATCAGGGCTTCGCCGCTGTACGTCAAGATAGGGATTACCTTTTGGTTGTAAAATTTCATCGACGGAAAATGTTCCATACTTTTTGTGAATCACCGCTCCTTGCGCTGTTAGATTTTTCATGCAGGATCTTAACTCTTCAGTACATGGTTTATCGCCTGCAGTCAGATTTGTATTTATTCCAAGGTATCGCATGCAGAATACCTGTTCAATTGGTGTGTTTCCAACTTTCCAAATCATTTGTTTCTTTTTCCTATTTTCTCCAGATCTTTCTAAAACTACAAACCCCGATTTGTCAATATTTATTCACAGATGGTTCTTCTCAGTATATTCATGAAGGGCGTTTAATTATCTTTGCATGCCAATGGTGGTCTGGTTGATAATCACGAGGTCATCAGCAAACAGCATCCAATGCATGTTTTGACCGTTTAATATTGGTGGAAATGTTTTAGCTGCATTTAAGGAGTCTTCCAAATCAAAGATGTATAGTTTAAATAATTCAGCAGCGTGCGGAGCAACCCTTTATGAGTAGCTTTTACTAAGTAACCCTTCATTATTTAGTCTTATTCGAATTGAGGTGTTCGAGTAAAGGGCTATAATTGGCTCCAAGATGTTATTTGGGCAGTTCCAGCCGCTCATTTATTTCCACAATAGTCCTTGGTCTAAGCTGTCGAAAGCCTGAGTTAGATCAATTGATGCAGTGTATATCTTTGAGAAGGATCTTATTGCTCGTGGCTTCAAGAGATTTAAGATGAATAGATTTAAGCTACAACCAACCCTCGTCACAAATCCTGTTTGTCTTTTATCATAGTGCCCTGATGATAAGAACCACTCCTTGAGACGTGCTAAGATGATTGAAGCAAATAATTTGCCTAGCACGTCGAGGAGCGCAATGGGGCGATAATTCTTTGGGTCTGTTCTTAGGCCTTTTTTGAAGATTGGTATGATTATAGCTTTATTCCAGGAATTTCGTTTTTTGTTTTTTTGGATACATCATTGAGTAGCGCCATACAAAAGTCTGCCCACTCCTCTTTTGGTTGTTTGAGGATGACATTTTACAGACCGTTTAGGAGGGGGGTTCATGAATTGCTCAGAACTTTTAGAAGTATAATGTTTTCTTGTCTATCGACGTGAGATCCCATTTTCCATGCATGTGATAGGTCAGATCTACCAGAACGCTGGATTTTTGTCCGAAAGGATTGCTGAAGAATCAGATTCAATTTGTTTCCTCACAGCTTAATAATGCTATTTGTGGACTCTCAAGGTTGTTTAGCACCGATTAAAGCGATTTGGAATTATTTGACGTGATGATTTTTAGTCTGTTCTGTGTTGTTTTGGGTGATGCTGTATTTATGATTCTGTAGCCAGTTTCAATATTTTTGTTTACGCAATTTGATCTGGTTTTTGGTTTCACAACCTTGATGTACTCTTAAGTGTCTCAGATCTTTATTTAATTCTCTCTTTTTCTTAGCGATCTCTTTATTTTATTTATGTAGAGGTTTGGAATGGGGTTTCGAGTTGGAGGTAGTGCCGATGATTTTAAATGCATTTCGAAACGGCGTGTAGTCACACTCAAATGCATTTGTTGTTACTGTGGATACATATTGCTGGATCACCTCTTCGACATGTTTCGGTTTTAAACATAATCTGCTTCTACTTGGGTCTACTTCCAAAGCAGTATTCCAGATTGATTATACCTTTATAGTTCGTCAGTGTAGGTTCAATTCGACCATGTCAGGATCGCTAGCTGCAGTTCTAATGACGTTTAATGACTTGATCAGACGATGTGCATTACCGGATAGGAAGAAGTAGTCGAGTGTGGATGCTTGTTGATCTCTTCTCTATGCCGGGGCTGCCGGAATATCACCTATGGTTTGCCCATTTAGCAGGTGTAGATCTCGCTCTTTCATCTCCCTCATTCTTTTAAGCGTTCTTGAGAGATGTTTAGTGGGTTCTTTATTTGCATTTGGTTTAGACTCTGTGCTATGAGCCAAACAGTTCATGTTTAAGTCGCCGCACAAAATCACCCAGGCATTCGGATGATCAAATCTATCATTGTCTAATAATGCAGTTACTTCTTTTATAAAATATTTGTTGTTCCATTCGATTGGGTTCCAGTAGAGATTCAATATTATGAATTTGGATGTACAGGAAGTATCTTTGGGTTCTGATTCTAAAGTTACCACTTGCATTGAATGATTTAGGGTCTGATGTTTAGAGATTTTAAACCCAACTCGGTTTTCATCATAAATATTAGCCCAGAGGAATCTCTACCTTATTTATTTTTCTTGGCGGGGTTAATCAGAAGAGAGTACCCATCTACCAACAGGGCCACACTCAGCCACGTTTCTTGCAGGCAAAGGATGTCTATCAACTTTAGATTTGCGCATTCACTATTAGAGATGTTTAGGTCCACAGGTGTTCCCGCTTCCTATTTTCAGTGACTCTCTCTGCAGCAATTCTTGATGCTATTTAGATTTGTTGGAATTCCAGCATTTGGAAAGACATTCCCAATTTTCGTCAGCCATACCCTGTGTGGTCTTAATAGAAGGCATAGATATTTCTCCCATACTAGTAGGAGCATTGTTGAGTGTTATTTTCATGGGGTTTGTTGGTTTTTCGTCTGACTTTTCCAGCCTTAGAGGACCCCGCAATATATAGACCCGCAATGTGGGTCTATATGTTTGGTTAGATGTAAAATGGACTGTCTTCGTAGTTGTTGTTAAACAGGATTTACTTGTTTCCCCACTTGTTTGTCTCACATAGTTATTCGCTCCTATCAAGTTCGAGGATTCAGGATTGTCCTCTTTTATATCAGAGCCTAATGGCCACAAAGTTGTGGCTTCTTCCAAAAGTAAAGTTATTATTTTAGAGTCAATGCGCAACCAAGCACAATCAAATTGGCTGGCCATTGGAAATTCTAAGGCTGAAATGTCGCGGGATTCCAGGCTGCGTGACCATGGAATAAGATCAAAGAGTTTGGAAATGTTAGTGCGATTTAATGTCAGGCCATTGTTTAATGGTAGAAGTCGTTCCAAGTAGACACATGGTTTCTTTATAATGTGATTGCTGTGTCCACTTTTTTCCTCAACATCTCTTTCTTGTTTTTTGTTGTCATGGCTTGAATTAGGTTGTAAGGTCTCTCCTGCAGACGTGTTTCCAGGCCATCCCTTTCATGTCATTGGTTTGAAGTGCGGTTGGCTAACTGCTGTTAAATCAGGCAATACTATATTGTTGTGGGTATCGGCTGTATTTACATTCGAGTTCACTTGATCACCAATGGAGTGATTTGTACTTTCCTCGAGTTTGCGTATTGCATTATTCCGGCCTTCCTCTAGGTTCAGAAAATCATGTGAATCTCCCATCTTTTCCGAAGTATCTTGTTTCACTTTCGTTTCCTGATTTGGGCTAGTTGACTGCACCTCACACAAAGGTATACTGCTGGCCGGTGTGTTGAGAAGAAATCGGATCATGTCCCCATTTTCTGACCCTTCTTCATAAAATGAGATTTCATCAGTCCCTATTATGGGATGGCTAGGCTCTTTGGGTTGTTCAATGTTTTCGATTATTGAGCTTTGATGTTCGGCTACTATCATGCTGTTAATCTCTACCTGTTTAGATTTCCCTGGGTGTTTGCTGGGCAATGCGCATGGTTCAGGTCTGTGGGGAGGAGTTTTCAAACTGTGAATGAAGCCTTTTGCTCCAGTTGGTTTACTCAACTGGTTAGTTGCAACATTTTTTGATTTTTTTGTTTGAGTACGGGCACTATTTTATGCCATTTGTTTACTTGACTTACCTGATTCTAACGGTACGATAGTGTTCTCGTTGTAGGGAACACCAGGAATCACCATACACTGGAGAGAATGGGCAGGTCTCTCCCGCCAGAGATTGAGGACTTACCTGCCATGAGGATTCCACACCAGAATCGTGACGCTATTGAGAAACAACCGCTGGGAATTTGAGGATATTTAGGATATTGAGAAACCACCGTACGGTGAATGGTTGAAGAATGGAGAGAGGAAAGAGAGGTGGTGCCACTGCTCCTTGGGGGCCCTTGCACTGAGCGACACTCCCGCCCCCCCTGCCCTGAGGAACCCTGAGTGCCGGACTGTACATGAGGCAGCCTAGGGGGAGAAGAGGTACTCGGGCCGCCTATGCCAGCGCCCTGTACCCAGTGGCCCCATTTATTTGTATTTATTCATTTATTCCATTTGTTGTTAGCACCCAGACCTAGAGGTATCTTGGCGCTAGGAAGGTTACAATAAAGAAAGCAGCGTAACCGCTATTAGGCAGTACAAATCATATGTGAGAGTTATAATACAGGTGTCATGCGAACTTAATGACAGGTAGACAATACTGGCATGGTAGTCCAGTACGTTCAGGAGTTTTTATTAAACACGGTTGTTTTTATTTTTGTGTGAAAGATTAGGTAGGATGGTTAATCTTGGATGTAGGGAGGTAAGGAATTCCACACGGTGGGGGCAATGACGGTGAAGCTAGATTCACCAAGTCTCTTTCTGTTGTATCGTGGGGCTGATAAGGGACGAGAAGGAGGAGGTGCACAAGCTGCATAGTTTGGGCTTTTTTGAAATACAAAGGGAGTGGTGCAATGAGTGATATATAGGATTTTGAGTTTGATATGCGCCTCAATTGTTAGCCAATAGCTTCCCGTCTTTCTAGCGAGATGTGGTCTGATCGTTTTAGGCCTCACACTGCCCTAAGGGTGTTGTTTTGGATCAGTTGTAGTTTGTTGATGTTTTTTTGAGCGGGTCATGCAAAGATGGCTTTGTAATAATCAAGTCTACTACCAGAGATGGCTCTAGCTAGGGTGAGGCAGTTGCTGGTGGTAAGGAATTTCCTAGAGAGGTTGATAAATTTGGTGGAATAGGCTGCAGACGAGGTCGACTGCCTTGACATGTTTATGCGTGTTAAGCTCTGAGTCAAGATAAACTCCCAGTGTTTGGGTTGATACAGGGGTGGTGTTCCCATCCATGCAGAAAGAGGCACACGCGGGGTCGAGGTGTTTGAGCATGTGCAGTGAGCTATCATTGAGGAGCTCTGTTTTGTCATCGTTCAGGCAGAGATGGTGGGTGGCCATTCTTGCATGGATGATGCTGTCTGTAGATGAGCTTGATGTTAGCTGAGTCAAGTTCCTGCTTACCAGTGAGCTTGAGCAGGACCTTGTTATCATCAGCAAAGTTTGAATAGGGCATGTTTAGGCTGTCCAGATGGTCAAAGAGAGGCACCAATCGGGGTGGGCAGGGAAGATTTCTCTCCATTGTCACGAGGGCAGTGCGGCTGGGGATCAATATGCCCCCTCCCTGACCTTTGGGTAGGATAGTACATGCGCCAAACGGGCCAGGGAAAATAAAACACCAGGGCTACAAGATGTATCTGCAGTTAGCGCACAATATAGGCCTGACACTGCAAAGAGGCTGCAGAGGACATGCACTTATTTTAGTGAATACTGTTGTGCAAAGTGTCGTTTTGAAGTTGAACTGGGCATTGAAGTCACTGCTGGTGTGTTTAGCTGCCAGTGGGATGGAGAGAAACTGAAGAATGATTACAGCAGTGGAATTTTAAGAAGACCTATAAACATATTTGCACGTTCGAAATAAAATGCAAAACACGGCCTGCTTTTAAATTATCTGTTAAGACTTATATTTTAAGTCTTCCATTTCAAGACTGTCAGCTAAGACGCCTCCCGTAATAGTTCTGTGGACATAATCCCTGGCTACTTAAAATGCTGCAATCACAAGCATGTCAACTGCATCAGTCTGATAATCCCCCATGACGGTGAAACAAGTACGTGGCTGCTGCATCTTCAAAAGCTATCCCTCAGGGGCTGATAGAGCTGCACATACAATGGCTCTTCCCTAGAAGGCAATTAACCTTTTCTCATAGGATGCTAAATGAAAGCTTTTCAATTACTTTGCATGCTCATAGTGTACTGCTGTGGCAAATGCGGCTTTTTAACTCATTAAGGTCACAGTTTTCTACGCTCCCATTATTGCTCCAGGCCTTTTTTCCTTGCACTTTTAAATCAACTATAACATCGATGGTGTTTGGAAACACCAACATCAATATCCAAGGAAAAGAAGTCCATTGGTCACTGAAAATACTCATTATCTTGCTTAAGAAAATACATGTTACTAAATGAATCACTGCCAATTGATCGATTGCTGAGGAAGCTCGTGGTTATGTCAGTTGGTTGTCTTGCTTTAAGAGTTTATAGATTGGCGGAAAGACTCTCCCAAATCAGTGAAACCCAGAGTGTACACAGATTCATATGCAAGAATGGTCACACATAGTAAAATAGAAGAGAAAACCGCAGAGACGTTCAGAGCAGGGGCGCCTTTTCTCTTCACTTCATTGATTGGGAAATTCTGGCATGGGACTTAAACATGTTGAAACTGTGCAGGACATAAAACTTGCTGCCAAAACATTTTTATTGTATGTATTCATTTTCATCTGAGACCCAGTCACTGCAGTCCCAAGACTGCCCTGCCCCCTGCAATCACTACCCTCTATATTCTGGGAAAGGTCTTTAGTAATGCTTGTGCCTAGAGGAAGGACTTCAATAGCAGGTACATCACAAAGTTATGAGAACGCATTTACAATATATGCTTACACTTCCCTAAGGTTGGAATACATTTCACTTGATATAAAAACATTTGAATCCACTTCTAAATTGCATAGGAATTCAAATTGCCTGATAAAAATGCTATACTTGTTTTAATGGGCAACATTTTGCAATTTCAGTTTGAACTATGCTTTTGTATGTGCAAATTCCCATGTTAGTATAATAATAATAAAAGGTATACACAATAGAAGGACATTCCCCCTGTCCTCTAGCACCTTGAAGCATCTCTTGTGCTAGATCGAATTACCAATAAAGATCTCACACCAAATAACCAGACAGACTCAAAGGTTTTGGCAAAGTACTACTTTATTCTCAATTTAATAAAGCAGGGCAAACTGGCAGACATTGGTCTAATGCTTTCACACTCACAAAAAAACTTGATTACACAGAGGTTTTATACCTCAATATGTGTCATCTAAGATGTCATGCTACGTGGCAAACTGTAAAACCTATTGAAGAGAGGGATTTGTTAGGGGAACATATCTACCTATAGAATACATATGGGTTAGCATTTAATTGGCTGCCCTTTATCTGTAGGGCACGCCTCAAACTACCTCCAAATACGTATACTACTGATTATAGTCAGACAAAATGGCAGCGGATCGGTCTATGCAACATTTTATAGCAGGTTACCCCATAGACCCACTTTTGGTTGGCATTCCAACCCAACCCAAGCAAAACGAAACCCAGGTGCTTGAGTCATGTCAGATTACTCCCCACTTTCCCAATTAGTCCATCGTCTCTCATCAGCATCATAAGCCAAAGTTTCCCGTCTATAGTTGACCTTGTAGCTTGTGCTCTTTTCTGGGACATTTGAGGGAGTGTAAACACATCACTATCTTTAACCGAGGCTTAACGAATAGCCCTTTTTTTTACTTCTGAATCACGTGCGAGTAGACCGCAAATGTGTCTATTTCGACCTCCTATTTACTGCTATTTGATTTAAGTATGCTGGGTGTCATTGCTCTCTAGAGACCTGCTCACCCCATCTTGTAGGAGTCTTATCCATTGTCCAATACTTGGCTCTTGCAAATGCTTTCTTCTTCTTTAATCTAAGAAAAATATGTCTCACGTCCATGGCTTATCCGTCTGCCTCCTTTTGTGTTTTGCAATTATTCCTTGAAATAACATCCTTGATACCAGGCCAACCTAAACTCCTCTTTATTCTGCATAAAGCCAATTCTCCAATGTCCCCAGACTCTGCACCCCTGGTCTGTTTCTGAGGTAGCTGGATTGAATCTTAACACGGGACGACGTCCATTTTCCATTCATGGCTGTCCTTGCTACCTGCTTATAGCAAGCTTCTATATGTCTCGTCTACCTTGCGTTGCTGCATATTTACACTTATTGGTCAGCAAGTTACTTTATTTTCTTTTGCATGCATGATTACTCTTTTAATTAATACATGTTTTGCTTGTCACTTCAGTTAAATCGTTACTCTTAATTATTTTCATATCATTTCAGTATTTCCTCATATATGTTTTTTATGACATCACCCTTGCTTCATCAGATTTCACTCAGCGTTACATGATGTCCAAAGGTGCGTGCTGACATCCTTCCACTCTTTCACTCCGAGGGTACATTCGGCAGGGTTGCCTGAGTGAATATCGTCTTTCCTACACTCGATGCGGTATAGGCATAACACATGCAGTCCCACATATAGCCCTTCTCCTGCTGTTCCAGGATGACAGCAGTGAGGGGGCAGTAGCTAGGGAAAATGTGTCCGCCTGCTCCTCTACACACCTCATATCTTACCTGGTAACGGTCATCTTTGGCAAGTTATTAAGGGTTAACACTGCGGACCAAGGCCAAAATACTGTTGGTGCGGGTTGCACACCCTTGATCTAGTGCAAAGACTAGATAAATGTTCAATTCAAGATAATAAACCACCTATTTATTTATTTCTTTTTTAATTAACTCTAACCTACAATTAATACTCCTAACACTCATATTTCTTTTTAAAACACCATTTGTATTGATGTCACACATTCTCAAGACTACAATAAGCAGCCTCTGCCAGAAAAAGCTACCAATGTCTATGCATTTCAGACACTTTGTCCATCATCAGGGCTAATAGCTCTACATACAATGCAAACAGTAATATGACCAGTCGCCCCGATCATCCAGTACAGGAAACCAAAAATGACTGAATCGTAATAAACATCATATTAACAAATGAACGAAATTTGGCGGTTGGAATACCACACCACGAGATATTGGTGCACATAATCTAAATATCAGCCCCATCACCAATGCATCATTATTGAGACTACAATAATCACATGATATCACATTAATGACAATAATATTGAGGTCCAATTCCGTTTTTTAAAACAAACGTGAACAATGCATTACACATGCAGCAATTCACAGAGACAATCATGAAGTTAATAAGTTGAATTAGGTCACCCATGAAACAAATCAGAGAAGAACATGGGTAATTAACACTACATCTAGTTCACAGTGTTTCGTATTAATGAAGCAACGAACCGCCATCAAGATCACTATCGTACTATCGTACCATGAAAAACCCAATACGTAGAATGGCACCCTCAATCTTGGTACCTGTGCTTACCTGGCATCAAATCTAAGATCAATGTGTGTCAAAATGACACAGTAGTAAGGCGTATACAACTCCGCGTGTCTGTGCTCTGTGTGTAGCAGTTACAACCACGAATCTAGAGGAAAAATACAGACAAGCCCTTTCAAATACCACTACGCCATCTAGCCCAATGATCTAATATTTTGCTAGTGGTGACGCCATCTTTCTTCTCGCTCTCTAATCTTCACATCATACCTATTCAATAGGTGCGTAGCCTCCAATCTCTCTCGGAGTAGCCTGATAGAATGGAAGCCACGTGACCTCCTATCACGTGACTCCGCGGACCGACTAGCATCGCTCAGGCATGTGATGTGAGCGTAGTGTCGCATACACCTACTAACACATAAAGGAATATAACATCTTCATACGGACCAGCCAGTGGAAGGATAACTCAAGGATTGCACGTGTTGCCAATGGTACAAAAGTACAATGCTGATCTGCTATAGATTATTGCACAAGGGGGAATATATAAATTACTAACTACGTGCACATCAGAACGGTGACCTAAGTTGAGAAAAAGATGGATCTGCCTCCACATCCACTTAGGGACAGTCCACGTAATTAATAAGAAAAAAGAATGAAAAAGTAGGAAAAGGAAAGAATACGACGGTCGGGCTATCATAAACAACATATGCTGCTCTACACACCTCATATCTTACCTGGTAATGGTCATCTTTGGCAAGTTAGTAAGGGTTCACTGCTCATTCGGCTACTTGCAATTTTCTCCCACTTCTCCCACTCCAGTCTCCTCTCCCTTCCTACAACCACTGCCTGCCCTACGCCTAGGTCAAGCACTTTCAACCTCATGCACTTGACAGTTTCTAGTACCTACCAATCAGGAGAAGGAAGTGCAGCTCCAGTGCAAACATTGATCGTCCATGGCAGCAGATCTGGGCTTAGAACCCATCAGCTCCTTGGTCTCTTTCATCAAACCACCAGAGAAGAAACCCGCTCTCGGTGCTAGGTACCCAATCAATAAAAACCTGCAGCCTCAGAGAAAGCTGTCTACAGCCAATGGAAAGCTCAGGTATCAGCAACATTCTGACAACAGTGCAAAATGGAACTGCTCTCACTGCCAGAATAATCTCATGAATCAGGCAGGCATTGATGGCCAGCTACTCTGTTCCCTTTCAACATCCCTGCTGCCTTTAACAGACTAGACCATATAAAACTAATCAGCAGGTTGGTGGGTGGCCAGGATCTGCATCCACGGTTGAGGTCAGGTCTGGTTCCACTGCACTTGTTCCCTTTCCTTTCTTCTCTATGTAATCCTGCTTCTCTTCCGGAGTCAATCCTTTGCCATCATCTGGTACAGCTTCGCAGATGACACCCAAGCCAACCTCAGAGTCCACAGCTTTATTGATTCAGAAATCAAGAATGTTTGCCAGACCCTACATGCACTTTACATATTGATGGCCGTTGACCACCAGAAAAGACTGAGGTTATGAACCGGGGCACCCCATTGCCACTCCCACAACGGCTGGTTGGTTGGGAGCTGCCCCGTCTCGCCTACAAGCCAGGAAATAATGAAAAAGATTATTAGGTTATGTCTTCAATTTGAGCATGAGTTTGATATTAATGTAATGTATATAAGTGAATGAGTTCATTAGAATCAGTACTGTTAGCATCAGGAGAAGAATGTGGTCTGTATGCAGCAGTACACATTGATTTGATCGGTTGTTTATGCATAAGAAACAAAACGTATATATTGAATTTATTGAATACAGTATTTTGTATTTGTTTTAATATTATCAATACAAGTTGTGTCAGCTCTAGTTGTTCTAGTATCGTGTAAGGTGGTGACATGTGCATGCTAAGAATGGTGATAGCAGCCCAGGTCCCTGGTGTGTTGTTGGGGAATCGTCCTCTTTCTGACGAAGATTAAGGAATGATGGTGTCAATGAAGGCCCAGATCTTTTGTTTGCCCCTCAGATCATCTCAGTGGTGAAGTCTTGCGTTACCCGTGGAGGGTTCTGAGGCACACTTTCCCCTTTGTGTTTTCACTCGCCAGGCAACCATGGCAAATATCCTCTCTCACCTCGACTACCCCAGAAGCCTTTGCAGAGGCACCCCAGAATCAGTATTCTGAAAGGTACAGCATGTCCAAACGTCAGCAGTCAGACACCTTTCTGCATATCACATCTCAGCGGCCCCAGTTCCCGTCACATCTCCCTGAGGATTTTATATTCCCCACAAACAGAATTAATTCAGCCACCAAACCCCTGAGGAGCCGTCAACACTAGGATGGGGAAACACGTGTCTGGAAAGGGATAGGCAACCCAATTTGGTTATATCTGAAGAAAACAAGCGTTGAATGTTATCAATTCAATGGCTAATGGAGTCACACTTATTTTGGAAGAATAATCTGTTTATCAAGAACTGTACTATTTGAACAGAGTGACACTTATTTTGGAAGATTAATTTGTTCACCAAGTGTATGACTTGTATGCAAAGAATTCAAGGAGAATCATTTTGGAAGAATAATTTGTTTAGCAAAAAATGTATTATTTGAAGAGTTACACCTATTTTGGAAGATTAATTTGTGCACCAAGAAATGTATTTTTTGAATGCAAAGAATTTAAGGAGAATCAAAGATGTATTAATTGAATGCCCATAATTCAATGATGCAACATCAGAACTGTTATTCCAGTAACTAATCCCTAAATAAAGAAGGGCTAAGGAGAAGCATACTTATCACACACATTGATAACTAGTAAGCGCGAGTACCCATATTTTTGTTTTCAATAACATAACATAGCAGTTCATGAGCCCAGGGTCCTATTGCACAAACTGCACACGTAGCCTCTCACCAAGATGTAGCCTCTGCTAAAAATACCAACTTGATATCAAAATGATCTGCTTCTCGAAATCCCATCCATTGACGCACTGATTCCTTTTCGGCCCAAAGCAAAATGTTCAGTACATTTCTTCTGTTTCATTTCCCGAAACTTACAGGACCACCTCACATTTTGAAAACATCTTAAAACGTGGCTATTCCTCGCACCTGGAACTAATGGAAAAATGTGACCTACAATAGTTCCCAGCTCTTAAGGCCAAACCATCTAGCAGGGCTTCCCGGAAGAGGCAAATACTCATCCGTTGTAATGAAAATATAGAATAAAAGGGAAGGATTTGCAATCTCTGCGTGTACAAAGCCTGCAGGCGGGTATTCCTGCTGCTGCTCTCGTGCAGAGAGAGACACGTGCTTGGGACACCACAATGTGGATGCATTCTGTCCATCACTACTACTGCTACTACAACTCTCGGTTTTACGGCACCTCCACCAAAAATCTCAGCAAACTCCAATCGATCCAAAACAATGCGCTGAGAGCAGCACTTGACATCGGAAATCGTGAACACATATCCGCAGCTAGGAAAGCCGCTCACTGGCTTCCGGTCAAGGACAGGATCAATTTCAAGATCGTATCCATCACTCACCAGTGCCTTTCGAACAATGCCCCCCTCCCCCGCACCTTACCTGACAACCAGAATCCCCAGATGCAAAACAACTAGGCCACAAGGCACGGCCTACAAACACTGCCTCGTCACCCCCATATTCAACCGCATAAGAGGGGGTCAGCTTCCCAGCCCATGCCCCCACACTCTGGAACAAGCTCCCTGGCTATCTTCGTCACAAATCCTTCTGCGGCAGTTTCAGAAAGAAGCTAAAAACTCACCTCTTCAACTAAGACTCCTTCCACACGCCCTTGTGTCCACTCCAACTCCCCCTTTCTGATTGTATATAGTGCCCAGATGCCCTCAGGCTTGGTATGCTCTTATAAAATGCCTAATAAATAAATAAAATCACTCACAACACAACTACTGGAAGCTGTTATACACGTCTGGTGTGCTTCCCACTCAGGCACCACTTTCGCATCTTGCCACCAAACCCCTTTACCACTACGCTGCCATGTTTTAAGTACAGGGACACGAACGCAGCACAAAAATTGGAGTCCAGCTATTGCACTCTTCGCCACCTAACATCCAGTCACATTTTCACCCATTCATCTGGGATTCTTCCGGACAAGCTGGCAGCACCACAGGGCCACACTAGTGCAGATATTTGCTATACAAATACCAACTAACATAAACGTCACATATCATGACAATACAGGGCCTATTGATTGGCCCCACAGAGGAGGCAGCGCCTAATCTATTGCCGAAAGAGCTGACGCAACTGGTTAGGCTGTCGCGAACTTCCTAGTCATGGTTGTATTCAAAAAAGGAGATTTACACTTTTTAAAACCTCTTCCATCCCATGTAGTTCGTTAATAAGCCACCAGATGTCAGCATTGGATTGCTACAAGCAGGGGTATATTTTTCAACAATAATTGTGAATGGTTGGAGGGCGAATTAAAACTAAGTAATATTTCTGCATCATCATTTTTTCACATGCTCCTTATATCAGATACAAGAAAATCTAGTTTTGTTTAAAATACTGTTTCCATCAACTTGACTTATCAATGACCTGGGTACACTGCATATGCCGAAACTGTTGACTAGGGATATGGCATACATGTAACTCATAGACGAGGTACAAAGCCTATATGGAACTCATTGACTAGGCACACAGCATGTATGGAACTCATTTCATGGAGGCATTTTCCGACATGACATGGTGCAGTATCCGCAGTGCTTAATTTGTGGGGGGTTTGCCAGGGCTCAGCCCTAGAACTTATTTTTGAGCCCCTAACACTTATTGTCTCAACCACAATGAGCAGGTGCGAGCTGCAGTGTAACCCCAAATATGTCGACACTGTGGGCAGCAGCTATGGGTGGGGGCAGCAGAGATAGGGAACTGCCTGCCTGCAGTGTCACAGGAGTGCTAGAAAATATTTGGGCTGACAAATTAAGCACTGACCGTATGTGATATTCTACATGGACTGGTTTATAAAATGTGTCAGCGATTGCAGGGGACCAGATGCTGGGCATATCGCATATGTAACATCCGAGGTGGATAGGTATCAGCTCTGGGGATATTTCCCACTCAGGGGGTCAGTGTGATATCGCACGACTCAAGCATATTGAAAGGCAACCGTTTTGGCATTCCTAGAGGCACCGGAAAGGCATTTCCAGGCATTGCCATCATACACCCCATTTGCCAGTTGTAATGGCCAAGTATACCTATCATTTTGTGAAGAGTGGCATGATTGATTGCACATGCTGAATTCAGATTTTCAACACATTTGTTTAAGAAAGTCACCATTCTATTAAAGACATGCAGGCGAAGGATTATGCTTCTCTTATCTTCACACGTTGACACAATTGCAAGGACAGCAATGCCAACTAAATAATGCACTAACAACTTCAGCCCTCCCCATACACCTCTCAAACTCTAACAAACACAACCACAAGCCTAAATACAGCAATCCGCACAAACTTCACTACATTGCAACAACAAAACAAACCACACATAGACTTGCACAGCAGCACACGACGACTACTGACCGTAAAACACCCCAAGCCCAGCCAACGGACCCACCAGGCTGAGGCTGCCAACAGCACATCACTGCTCTCTTGCACTTTTCCAGCTTATTCCCACTAACTAACACCCCAACCCCCCCTTTCTCCCTTTTCAGAACTGCCAGAGCGCCAGGGGACCACTCCGGTGGTGATAGTGCGCAGTACAAAATATCCTTTAACATTATAATAACAACCTTATTAGAACAATAAAGTGAAAAACTACATGTTCCGTGCAAAATCAGAGTCTTTAGTAGTTTCTTGTTATTGGTCTTCAAATAAACATGTGATCCTATTCCTCCAATAGTCTCTCAACACCTCTATAAATCAGTCCACCATCTTAATATCCCCCTCTTTCTTTCGCTGATCATCCAATATTTTTGCATCCCAACTGGTAAATGCTAAACTTTATCTAATCTCGTCCTTATTCTCATATTCCTGTCTGCTTGCTATCACCCATGGAACCTGCAATTAAAGGACATTTTAGGTTCCTGGTCGCTTGGGCAATTTAATCGTGTTGCGTGACAAAATGCATCACATAATTGCATCATAATTATGACATTATAGTATACATTTTCAAGATTAGAATGGGTGGGATAATCCTTCGCCTATGTGTCCTTAATAGAATTATGACTTTCTTAAACAAATGTGCTGAAAATCTGAATTCTATGTCAAGACCTGGAGGCTCAGATTATGCTTTTTTAAAACTTACTTACCACCAACAATGTTACCTTTTGGACTGGCTTGAAATAGAAAGTTTTAAATGTGGACTCATTTGTAAATTTGCTGCTTTCAATATATCCTCCAGTCATGCTCCTACACAAAAAGCCTTGGATGCCATAGCTCCTCTTGCTGATTGTGCGCCATAGTGTGAAATGTCAATGCCCACTTGGCTCATCACCCATCTCATCCATCTTGCTAAGGTGGCTGGCGCTACTGCCCCAAAAGTTCTCCACAGCACAATGAGCAACGGGGATACCCCTGCATGCCGGATCTCATTTGTTTTATTTATATACATCTGTATGCACCTTACTGGACATAATTTTGGTTGTTCAGTGAATGATGCATAATCTATATTGTTCAGGTATGTTTTAGTTTGTCTAGTTATATAGAATGTCACTCCTGTGGGTGTAAATGTCTTCTTATCAACCTCTACCTTTCAGTAATCTGCATACCAAGGGTTGCTCCCCTATTGTTCATCCTTCTAAATGCATGTGTCCCGCTGATATCGTGGATCTCGTGGTATTGATGGTCCTGTGTGCTAAATAGTTAGCTACATGTACTACAACTGTTCTAGCTGAATTAACACTCCTCTCCATACACCAGCTATGCCACTTTTACCATACAGACCTGTATGCCTTTCTGGTGCCTGGTGCTCAGGATTCCTCAACGATGTGCTCAGCCTCGTACGATAGTCCTGGCCTAGCCCAGGCTCACCTGATATTGCCCACGCAATGAGGTTGAAGCTGCCTGACTCCACTAGAGGATGGTTGTTCCCTCTTGGGTCCCGAATGTGCGATCAGGTTGTCTTATGGCATTTCGAACAGATCTGGGAACGATTCTTGTCCCCTCCATGCTGGAGACACTAATATTAATGATACTCTTTGTCTCTTCACCTGTGCCAGAGTTCTTTCTATTATTGAGAATGGCGGGAAGGCATATTCTATTTCTGGGCCACATACTTGCAGGAAAGCATCTGTCGCTTCTGCTTCGGGGTCTATTCTCCAGCAGAAAAATTGAGCAATCTCTCTGCTCAGCCCTGATACAAATAGGTCCCTCTGAAACTGTCCCCATCTTGCCCACAGTGTTTGGAATATAGTCTCGTCCAGCTTCCAGTGGCTGGCATCCCCTAGAAACCTGGAGTTCCAATCTGCTACTTCGTTCATACTGCCCGGCAGGTATTCTGCCGTCACTTAAATTCTTCTCTGTAGGCATAAGTGCTAGAACTCTTTAGCTAGATCTGCTAGCCTCTTGGATATCGTTCCTCCTGATATATTTATATATCTCACCACGGACACATTATCCATCTTGCAATATTGTGCTTTCTCCTGTGTCTAGCATCTTACTGTGAACGAGCCTTCTAGAAGCTCCAGGCAGTTCATATGCATATCCAGTTCTCTCTTCGACCATCTCGCTCCGGTTGTCATATTTCCACACCGGGCTCCCCAGCCCCATCTGCTGGCATATGACTCTATTATTAGGTCCGGCGATGAGCCAAATATTGCTCTCCCATTCCATGCCCCCATATGCTGTAGCCACCACTGCATTTTCTCCTTGACCTCTTGGGATAGAGGTACTCTCTGTTTGTAAGATGCCCCCCTCCTGAGATGTTGTATCTTCAATCACTGGAGGTCTCTGTAATGGAGTGGGCCTGGAAAGATTGCTTGTATTGATAACGCTAATAGTCTCACTAGTCTGGCTATTTCCCGAATCGACAACCTTTCCTTTGTTAGAGCACTCTTGATCTCTTTCTTTATGTCGTTTATCTTGTGAACAGGTAGACTTAGG
This sequence comes from Ambystoma mexicanum, assembly GCF_040938575.1. Lineage (NCBI taxonomy): Eukaryota > Metazoa > Chordata > Amphibia > Caudata > Ambystomatidae > Ambystoma > Ambystoma mexicanum. The sequence goes on along the minus strand of NC_090923.1, from coordinate 543,203,932 downwards.
GTACCTCGCTGGATGTTTACCAAGAATCCCAAAAACTCCATTGATTGATCTGGAGTCAGAACTGACTTCTCTCAGTTGACCAGAAACCCCAGACGCTCTAGCAGATCCAGTGTGATGTTCACCTGCTGCTTGATCGTCTCTCTGTCTTGACACATTAAATACACAATCATATGTATCTCTTGTTCTCTTAGATACGTCACTACCGGTTCCATCAATTTTGTGAAACACCATGGGGCTGATGCTAGTCCGAATGTATACATGTGAATTCCCACATCTGTCCCTTCCATCTGAATCTTATATATTTGATCTGTTCTTTAGCTATTGGAACTGCCAGGTAAGCATCCCTGAGATCTATTCTTACCAACCAATCATCCCATTATAATAAGTCCCTCAGGAGGTGAATACCCTCCATCTTGAAGTGTCTGTACATCATGAAGCTGTTCAGTTCCTTTAGATTGATAACTGGTCTCAGCTTGTGTTTTCCCTTGACCAAAACATATTGCTCCCTCAGCTGTCTGACTGCTCTGACACTTATGTTATGGCTTCTTTCTTTATTAAGACTTTTATTTGTGTGTCCAGCAGATCCTTGAACTGTATTCGTGACCCAGATGTCCGAAGATAAAGAGCGCCTGTGTTCTATGCACTGCCCTAGTCTCCCGGTACACTCTCTATTGTACAGGTTTTCTGTATTAATGGTCTCACCTGCGTTATGCTGTTGCTGGTGTTCTGGTTGCCTCCAACCTCTACCCCTCCCTCTTCCCCTGGATGGGAAGAATGGGTTGGGTCTTTGGTCATCCTGCCTCCAGTGATTCCTGTCATTGAAGGACCTTTGATGACTGTACCGACTGGCTGAGTGGCCCCTTCCTCTGCCAGCCCATGCAAAAATTTGCCTCCCAAACACCCTTTTTAGGGATGCTTGTGTCTTGTCGATAGCTGCGCAGGAATTTGCAAACTTCGTGAACTGCTTTATGAAAGAGTCACTCAAGAGCTTCCCTTTGGTTGCCGCAGCTGCCTGTGAAGTTGCTAGTTCACTTAGGTTGGGGTCCATTTTTAATAAAACTGGCTTGCGTATCTCTGTTAGGAGCACACTATTTGCATTCTCTAAACTTGCGTGGAAAGGACTGGAGTGCGTGGAAAGGACTGGAGTGCGTGGAAAGGACTGGGCTGTGTGCGTTTGGGGTGCTTAGAATGGTTTCTGAGTGCGTGGAATGTTTTGGAGTGCGTGGAATGTTTTGGAGTGCGTGACATACATGAATGGTTTGGAATACATGTAACGTTGAAAGAGCATGTAAACCATTTTACCACATCATCATGCTTACTCTTCTCTTTACACCACCATTCAACTAGAACACAGAGATACTATGACACCATTCGGTATAGCTGTTCTCATACCAACATCCGCCTCATTCTCCACATCACTCTAACTTATCACTGCTGGTTTCACTCCCTCCAGCCAGGTGTTCTCCTCAGGCCTAACGCAGCCAGAACCGGTCTGGATAAAACCTGCCAGAACAAACACATACCCCTGATCTCTCAACCACCACACCTACCGCTATGAAGCAGCTATTACACGAAAGCCACACCAGCTGCACACATATCTGGTGCTCACAAGCACCTTTGACTCTCCCTGCTCTCTCTACTGACTTGAACTTCGGTTCCCGAGGGCGTTCAACCTACCAGCGCCTTCAGACCATACCAATGGTACATAAGGCGCTATATAAATGCAAAGTAACATAACATAACATAAAAGACATACTGCTCTCTGTGCCCATACTGACAGAATTGCAGGTGTATGGGTTAGTTGTTCTCTTTGGCCTCTGCTGCCATTTGCAGAATCTTTACCACATCTAACATCTTATCCTGGCATGACTGCCAGGACCTTTCTAGACCTTTATTTATGTATTTAGCATATTTGCTCATAAAGGTCACCATTTTCTCATACATTTCTGACAGGTGTCGTCTTGGGCATTCTACTCTAAGTTTGTTCCTAGCCTCTTTCGACAAAGGTGTCCTCAGTCTTTTCTGCAAATAAGCGGCTATCTTTGCCGGTGGTTCCCACTCCGGTGAATGTGGGTGTAGAGTATCCGGGTCGAAGTCGTCCCCGATCTCATCTTCTATTTCGGCTGTTTTCCTTTTCTTAGAAGTTCCCTCTTCCCCAGATGAAGATATCACTTCTACTTCCTCTGAGGATTGTTCTTGCCAATCACCATCCTCTTCTAATCTCTCAGAGGATGTGTCATGCCATTTATGCACTCCCATCTTAGACTTCACTGCTTTTTTGGTTTTCTTCTGTGGCATGCCCAGGGGGAGTGGGGGGTGGTCTTGGTATGTTTAACCTCAAGGGCTCTTTTTCTTTCCCCTTTCTCTGTCTCATGCCCCTTTGCTCCCCTGAGCTCTTGCATGCACTGAGAGAATTTTGTCCAATCCTCCATAATGGCCATCTGGTGGGGATCCCCCATACTGGCACCCAGAGCCTTCTGTGTAATCTGTCCCATCTCTGTATATTTTCTTTTTTGGCTCACTTGCGCCCTACTTTCTTCGTTGGAGCTGGACATTTTAAATACAGCTATTATTTGCCACAGGTATGAAATAACTAATCAAAACATGTATTCACAGGTTTCTTTTGGCCTGTATTCTTCTCACAAACACACTTACCGTGTGAGCAGTGGTCTTAATTCAGGCTTTTTTGCCTGTCAGATTTTTCTTGGTTCTGCACCCGTCAATCTTGCTGCTTTTTTGCAATGTGAAATGTTTAGTCACCAGGTGGCACTGTCCTGCATCGTCGAGCAGTCTCCTGACAGAAGTTCTCTGTCACAGAATGTATGTGTGTGTATCTCGGAATGTTCGGCTTACTGCAGAATTAAAATATACTTATCTCTCTTTCTGAGAGAAACAGTTTGACATTCAGTGGGAACACCCGAAGTAGACATGGCTAACCGGAGCAAGAATGCAGCGGAAATACGTCTTTCCGACGTGCCTCCTCTCCGGTGCCATCTCTATGCTGCCCCCAAATGCCGGTGTGAACTCCTATCACGGAATATGATACCAGCAAAATGAATAAACATTTCCCTACACTGCTCATATGCTCCGCCTTAACCTTAAGATCGCGTTCGCGTTGAATTCCCCACACTCGCGCTACGTTATATAAACAAACATTTCATTAGTCATATTATTTTCAAAAAATAAAACAAATTGGTACTTAACTGGCTGCCCGAGCAGCAAAGAAAGAGGAGGATATTAAGAAGGTGGACAGATTTATTGAGGTGTTGAGAGACTATTGGAGGAATACGATCACATGTTTATTTGAAGACCAATAACAAGAGAACTACTAAAGACTCTGTTTTACATGGCGCATGTAGTTTTTCACTTTGTTGTTCTAATAAGCTTGTTACTGTAATGCTGCTAGAGTTGAGTGAAGAGAAGCATAATCCGAGCCTCCCGGTCTTGACATAGAATTTAGTTCATGGCGTCCTCTCAAACCTTTTTTAAAGAAATTCTCAGCGGTCCGAGAACCGTTAAAGCTTCTGTAAAATCGGTGAAAAGCCTTGAATAGATGGAACTCTTTTCATGAGAAGTTTGAAGTAGTTGTAGAGATTTGCTAAAAGGGAAAGTCGATGAACTTTGCAGGCTCACGTACACCTGTAAGATAGCTCAGTGTGTTAGCAGACCTGCTGCAGACATCACTGTGGAACCCATAGCTCACAGGCTCTCATACGTTCTCACAGCCTTTTATTCCTCGGAAGGGAATGGGATGAGTACTACTGAGTTTGAAAAGAACTCTTCGTGCTGCAGAAATTCCGGAGGTTGAATTGGCACAGGCTTCAGATTGGTGGATAGTAATGTCACAGCTAGGCTTCAGCCATTTCACAGCAAGAAATTGGGTTATGGCCTGAGGACAAATCATACAGAATGTTTAAAAAGGGTCTCATAGTTACAATTGCATACAGGCAGGGATTTCTATGCAGTGGCACTTACCTCTTTTCTGGCTCCTGTGAGAATAAGGGGCTGCAAAGTAAGCAGAACAGTAATGGGTCAAGGGTCGTGGGCCTTATCTCTGAAAAGGATAGGATGTGAGTTTAGAGGAAGACCTGGAGTCCATTAAGGGGTTGCAGTAAAACTTGCTACACATTTCACTCTCACAAGCGACAACTTATGTTACATGCACAGCATGTTACATCTCAAGAAGGTTCCGCTAAGGGGGTTTGGTCTTTTAAAATAATAGCTGGATGTACAAATACAGGTGTTGGACCTTTGGGGTGCCCAGTTTTACGTTTGTTCTAACACAGTGACTACTCATGCTCTTAGCATGTATTTAGAATTTACAGGCACAGATGAGGTAGATTGCATTTTGCGCCTACATGATCTGTAAACACATCTTTAATGCATGAGCTGGGTGTTTAGCATTTACCAGCACCACAATTGTGGAGAAACACCTCATAACTGGCCCTGCCATCCTGCAATTGATTTGCCTTTTTGATTTATCGCATGCCATACATAGAACTAAATGTATCAAGGTGAATGCACTGTTAATCCTCAGTCTAGGTGTAGAATCCAGTTGAATTACCCAAATAGGCAAGTCTTGGCGGCTTTGTGAAATAAAATAAAGTTATCTATAGATTGGAAATCTAAGGCAAGAGAATTCCACAGCTGTGGTGCAGTCACAGAGCATCTACGATCACCTCTATGTATGAACTGAGATTTGGCGACCAAGAGTAAGGTCTGCTTTTTTGATTGAAGTGATGTAGTAGGGTTGTAGAGTTGGATTTTATTGTGATGCTAGGGGGATCGAGTCCCTGGAGACACTTAAAGGTAAGACAAAACATTGTAAAAGTAATCTGGCATCTGTCTCGTACCCTATGAAGGGATTGGTGAAAGCTGGTGATAGGGCCCGAGAAATCAGATAAATCGCAGCGTTCTGCACTTTTTGCACTCGTTTGATTTGATAATCAGGGATGCCTGTATACAATGAATTACAATAATTGATCTTTGAATTGATTAAATACATTTCCCTACATATAAATTAGTGATGCTCATGAAAACTCAGGGTTCGAAATTATGATTTGATGAGCAGGAGCTAAAACCAGCTCCTGATTGTCAGTAATCACCCAATAGGCAGGCGCTGCCACTGTGAAGCCAGGAGTGAGTACACAGCAAACTGTAAATCCAACTTCTGTATGAGATGCAAACTTCACCCTTTTCCCATTATTAGTGATCCATCATGTTTAAATAAATGTATCCTAATTCATCTTTATTAACATTCTCAAATAATGAAAGTGACATATGCATTCTTATAAGGCAGCAGCTGTCCTGGGGAAGCCAAAAGTAGCTCCTGGTAACTCTTGGTTTTCAAGCTAACCAGGGTCTACCACAGCAAAACAGAAGAGGTGATCACTGTAAGGTTTACAATGAATCTTAAACTCTGGCATTGCTCTAGGCATCCCTCCAGATCATCGTTCTTCGCCTGCCAAGCCATTACACAAGGGGAAAGACCATATGTAAATTGGTCTTGGTCCTACCCCAAAAGGGGCAGTCCAGCCCGAACCAGGCTCTTCCTGGGAGCAAAATAGTTCCCAGGAATTTCGAACCCTGAACTGCAAACAGAATTACAAAATGTTTTTTACTGGACCAAAAATGTGTGAATTATAAAAGATGCAAACCTCTGTGGATAACATGTTATTCATTGTATCTGCTCCTGAAAGTTTGAAAAAGCAAACTGCATTTAATGCCAGTTCCTTCAAGCATACCTGCAGACCTTCACTTTCATTTTCACTGTCCGCAAAAGCAGGGTTATGGAAAAAACCTTATGCTATACCATTAAGAGATATATAGTAACCAACAAAGAATGGAAAGGGAACTCATCGAAAAGACTAATTGTTACCTATGGAGGTTAAATATGCACAAAGGTAATTTAATCAATGAAAAACATTACAAACAGATGGATGTTGATCTAGATATTTAATTCATCATTACCTTACCTTAATCACACATAAGAACCATGATAATCACAATATTATAATGACCAACACACGACACAAATGCAAATAATAAATCTACACATAATATAAATTCTACAAACAGTGGTCAGGGAAAGTGTGGATAAATCATCATATAGATCCTGGCTCCGGAACAGGCTAATACCTTTAGTACCATCTGTAGAATAGCTCCAGTCATCTCTGTGGCAAAGAGACATGTACACATATATGAATCAAATATGTAATACACTTTCCAGAAACAGTCTCAAGGTGATTACAATTGGAGTCAAAATGGACAATTCTCAATATTAGCAATCTACTTTAACATTTCATTTGTTTCACTTCCAAATACTACATAATTCATAAGTTCCTTTCTACAATAACTCATACATTCCTTGCTTCATTAATCCATTAGTTCTATGCCAGACCTGTCCTAACTACACGACAAATACTCTTTAATTGCCAGCATAAGACATTTCCAAATATCTTCACTTTCAATACAATTATGATTCTTAGCAAAACAGCCAAACTCTTCAAGTCTTATTTGTTTTGTGGCTGTGCTTCTAATCTAGAAAATCTGAAATGTTTCCGTGCACTTATTACTGAAATGGCATTCCTGTTCCTCTTCATTTTAATGCAGACAGTGACCTTGCACTAGTAACGTTAGAAAAGAGTTTTCTATGCATTTCATAAAAGTACATCTAAATCATTATGGGGCAAGTGCACAGGGTATCTTTGGTGTTGTCTTTTCTGGTCTTTACATACTCTCTAGACAGGGCCTTATTTAACAAATACTAGCAATTTACGATATATCCCTTTTAAATGCTTTTTGTTTAATGTCCTTTACCATTACTCCGTATTGCTATTTTCTGTCCAAAGATACTCAATATCTACAAGAAATGTCTTACAGTCCTTCATGTACGGTGTGTTAAACCCATCTCTAGACTTATCAGTCATTCATTTTAAGAAGTGTAGGGCGGAATCAAATTCTGAGTAGAGCAATATTTAACTTACCGACAGCAAATTTTCTGACCATTTCAAATCCAATTCAGCTCTCATCCATATGTAAAGGTACTGAAAGATCCACGCCTATCATATGAATGGCCAAGAGTTGCCCCCATTCCATTGAGGATATTGGGGATTGACTTCAATTTATAGGTTTCCAGCAAGGTTGTCAATGTACAATCCCATGCTTCTTATCAAACCCCCTTAGAGAAGCCATAACTTACAGGGTTTCATTTATCTTTTTTGTTTCCCGAGAATGGTCTGATCTACTGGAGCCCACCCAATCACCCAAATAGCAACTCAAAAATGTCTTCATATTTTACACTACCATAATGCCAAGTGAACCGTGACGACTTGCTGCTTTTATCCCATGTCATCATTTTATATTGCAGCATATTTAGTTCTGAACTGTTCATGTTGGCAGACTTCTCTGGAGCATTCCAACTCAGTTAAAGACCAACGCAGGTTACGTTGAAAAGAATGACATATGTATAATACGATTGGTAAGATTGGTTATTTATAACGCGCTTAATACCCAGAGGTTTCTAAGCGCGGATCCGGGGATCGAACCTGTGTTGCTCCGTGTTGTCCTGATTCCAAGGCGAGCCCGTTGCTCCTGAGTTATCCTCCCGAGATAGACATATGCCAACCAATGAACATGATGTGAGCCCAATTTTGGAGGAAAATTAAATGTATGGGGCTACCACGTACCTTTTTCTAAGCCACAAATGAAACCATTACTCATCATCTCTCTACATTTCATCAAGAATATATCACTGATATGTCACCATCCTGTCCTGTAATATCCTGGCTATTAACCAAAATAAGACACTCTCTTTACGATGAACTTCTTTAAAGTTTAAATTTAAATGATTTCTCAACACAGTGTGCTCTAAACCATACTTTTCAGATATTCTTGAAATGATACATATACTTTGGGGCCTTTATCCCTATACACCTGTTTTCATATATATGGAGACAGCAATGAATATATGTGCTTAACTTATATTAGACCACAGAGCGCACAGACCGACTCCACAAAAGGTCAAACTCTCATATGGGGGACATTCTATTGGGACGTCTCTCAAACAGTCCCAAAATAATGAGTTCTAGGAAACTGATTAGTGATCATTTAGAAAAGAGTCTCATTGAACATTATTACAGAGATTGTGCACTTTCTTTTCAAACCATATAGAAAAGTATGATTCCAAAATAGCTTTCTTTAGGATCTCAGAGGCTGTAGAACAACTCTCATTGGACAGCACTACAGAGCCTGTGCTCATTCTGGTCTGGCCACCATTCAACCATAAAGATCGAAAACAGCTTATTTTCAGGTCCTCGCAAGCCTAAAAGACCTTATTATTCAAGTCTCATTCGTCTCAATCAAATCTAGGCTCAAAATACAATGCTAGTTCTCTAGTTGGAAATAGTCTATCTGCATCTCCTCCTCGCCTATTTACTTGAATCTTGCCCAGAATATGTCATAATCTGTATTATTATAAATTAAAAAATGGGTCACTAATTTAGATTGTAAATTGCTAGCCCTACGTCTTGATCTGTGTTAATTAATTCTCACAGAAATCTTTCTTGTAGTTTTTCACACGCAGATTAAATAACACACGCATTTCAAATAACAGATGATATAATAGATTGCCAAATGTAATCTCCAATTAATATTTTCTCATTTGTAGTAAACCTGCAGACAGAGCAAGTACCACATCTATAGTATCCTTGAACTGGAGGCAAGGTTCAAGGTCTCTTTGTCGATAATATGGGATCTTGGTTGCTGTATATGTTTACTAATGATTGACATCCATTTTTGTCTCTCTTGAATACAAAAGGACCATGATCCATAGTCTCAATAAGGTGTCATTTGATATTCATACTTGTCTCATCCCTATTGCCAATTGATTGAAGGTCAATAAAAATATCATCTGCTAATGTTTTTCTTTAGGAGTGAAAAGGGTTTCACGTGGTGTATACCAAACACACTTCCTAGCATGTTTAATTTGTCTAGATGGACACCCTCTCTGTTTAAATGTGTTACTTAATGCATCAGGGTGATATTAAAAACCTTGTTTGAACCCACAGTTTGTCCTAATCCTTAACAATTGCCATTAGGGTACATTTTAATTTGATCACACGTGGATGGTAACTGACATATTGTAATAGATAGTTTTTTAAATCTTTAGGTCTGGTGTACAATGTCGTGTATAAGCTCTCATTATCAAAAACTAATTCTGAAATCCAAAAATGGGATTTATGTCCTGGAGAAGATCAATGTACATTTAAAATGAACATTCTTTATGTTCAGCTAGTTATGAAACATTTTCAAATCAGATTCAAAACCCCTATCCCAACCCCACCACATAATATCAGTATCATCCATATAACATAGCCATATCTGTATTTTCTTATTAAATAGATGATTTCAGTGGAAATGGTGAAATCTTCAAAAATGGCCAAGTCTATGGCCCTGATATGAGAAATAGGTAGTTAATTAAATCTAATATATGATCACCAATGATACAAATTGTCTTGGTGGTTAGGTACAGTGTTGTAGGTACGTAAATAAATACTTTACATTCTTGTGAATAATTTGTTTAGAAATTGTGTTTCTATTAATGTTGTCCTAGGATGTGAGAAGAAGGACCAACTGTAAAATACTCATTACAGCCAATTTGGATATCAATAGCAATCACCCTGATGAGAGTTTATGAAAAGGATTAATACTGAAATGTATGTACTCTTATATGTCAGTGTTTGACATAGAAATGAGTTAGGTTATTGTACAGATGCTTTATGTGTAATAATCTGATGCACAGACCTGACAGATATAATGACTTTTCAAGGCTTTCACTCAACACTGTTTCTAATATTTTCATTATATGTAATCCTTTGTACTTATCTCATATGCTGGTCATAGTATTTGTGTGCACTATTTGGTTGTAGATGATTAAATAAAATATAAAAGTTATTTTGAGTTAAATATCCAGAGCAACATTACTAACCTTCATTTATGCAATTTTATTTTTTAATTGATTTAATTACTTTTGTGTCCATTTAAATACCAGCTGTATAGTTAATGAATTTACATTATATAACAATTACTGTTTTAAATGAGTTCCCTTTTCATTCTTTGTTGTTAACAACAAAATTTAAAAAAGCATTGCATTATTTAACAATGCACATATCAAAATGACATCAAATTACTCATAAAATGCATATCCTTATAGGATACACTTACCATTGCACATTGCATAATTCTTTTCCTCCTGCTTAGGAGCTGTGATCTTGTTAAATTCAGAGCAATGTAAGTTAGAGATGAGAGCTTTTGGGGAGTATCTGTAATTCTGAACATTCACTCTTTTCTCTTTTATTTCTTCCAATGCTTCAGTCAACATACTGCTGGGGTGAACTCACTGGATAGTCATAATGGAACAAGTTGATATTTTTCAAAGGTTTCAAATTAAAACACACACATTACAAGAAATGTATACGTCATGTTTGTATTACAGTAATGGGAAACTACAGTTGTCAGTTCCCGTAGACTTCAAAATGCTTTTTTTCAAATACAGAAGAAACATTAACTTATTTTATTTAAGTATTGTGTTATGGTTAAACAACTAACCTTCCACAAATACAATAAATAAATACAATATATCGCATACTCAATCAGAAAATTGAGAAAAACGGTTTTCAATACATCAAATACAATAATTATGAGATAATTTCCTTCATTAATTATCTTTTCAATTGATACACATAATGACCCTCACCCATGAGTACCCCTCAATTAACTTAACTAGTTATTATTTACATTAGTTGGCGTATTTCCATATTCTAAATACAACATTATAGAATAGCACCAATTTACCTGAAACAACAATTCATCAGATCTGATTTTTCTGCTATCACATAAAAAACGAAAATGTTGCCATCAGAATATCACAAATTAATTAATTAATGTCTTCAGGACAAACTTAACTGCCGTCTTTCAATGTTTAAATCTGCCTCATACCACGACTAAAGGATACCAATAAAGCTAATACTATTAAGTGTCTCTTTTGGAAAATTGTGAACTGCACTGACCACTCTTTATGGAAAATCATATGCAGTGTCATTAATATCAATATTAGTGGATTAGGCGACTGTAGCCTTAGGCCACTGGCACCTAGGCCTGCTTTAGGTGTGAAAAATAATCAATCACACCCACCCTCATCTCTCTTTCACGATATAGAGGCGTATTCAGAAGTATTACCTATGCAGGGGAGAGGAGCAGGTGTTGTGTGGTAGGTGAGGTAGAGAGATGAGGTTGGAGACCCTCAGAGCATGGGAGCATCTTATTTGAGTGGTGATGAGGGGAAGGAGAAAGATGGGAAGGCCAGAGAGTGATGCAGATGTTACACCAAGTTGAGAAGAAGGAGGAATGGAGAGAAGTCAAGAACCCCAATGAAGTGTAGAAGAAATAGGCAAGTGTAGACAATTAAGAAAAGGTGCAGTGGAAGAGAGGCAGAGAGGGTGGGGGCATGATTGGAAAGGGGAGGGTGGATTGTCGGCTGAGAAGAAGCAGGTGTGAGTTCTGAGTTAGGCTAGAATGGGGCCATCTGTAACCAAATGACAGATAGCAAGCCCAATGCAGCAATGCTCCTTGGTCCTGTGAGGTAACAGAAGCTCTGCTGTGATTGGAGAGTCAGTGGATGTACGGATGCTGATGCAGGGAAGCAGACATCGGGAAAAGGGTGAGCTTGGTGAATTCCTGGCTTGAGCAGCAGTTCTGGCCATAGGTCTTTCTGACCCCATCAGGCCCAAACAGGGCTCTGTCCTTTGCTGCTTTTAGCCCTTAGCTGCAGACACCCGGGCTAGATGCCCAATAGAGAATGATAAGGGAGACAGGGTGTCAAATACCCCTGTAGAACCTAATCATGGTGCTTCATATGGCTTCCAATCTTGCAGTCATATCCCTGGGGGCAACGCAGACTGTGGCCAATATTGTTTTTTGCTTTAGGTTGAAATGACCTAAAGAAAATTGTCGTATTGGGGTGTCCCCTGCATCGCCCCGCTCACTATACTTCCTGGTATAGTGAGCGGGGGTTGCGGGGGACACCCCTGCAGCCTTCCGTTTGAAAAAAAAAAGAAAAAGACCCTGCAGCGCCGGATCATCATGATGGAAGTGAAAGGGAACTGGCGCTGCAGGGAACCAGCGTGAAGATGAAGGTAAGTGGGGTTTGTTTATTTTGGGGTGTGGGTTGGGGTGTGCTGAGGGTGTGGGTGGGGGTGTGTTATGGGTGTGTTGTGGGTGTGTTGTGTGTGTGTGGGTGTGACAATGTATGTGTGTTCCCATGAGAAAGGTGCAAACTTTTGGTAGTTTGTACCTTTCTCATGTGAACGATTTGGCCGCGGTACGTTCAGCCACGGGCAAATCACTTGGATTCTTGTTTTTTCTGCAAACAACCCGTCAGACAGTCACATGTCACTCTGGGAGCAAATCACAGTGCTCCAGATGGATTCCACACCTGCAGGCAGAGTCATGGGTGCTGTAGGTCCATGGAGCTTCGTTTTGCAGGCATACCCCTCACATGGTGCACAGGGACCTCTGGCAAAGCACCCCAGGAACAAATGCCAATCTCAAAACATATGTCAGTAGAAATGACACAATATTATGATCTGTTGCACACATTTTAAATCCTGTTCCTGCCCATGAATTGTATATCATTGTTCTTGTACTAGTTAATATATTGTCATAAATCTTGTATCCGATTATAAAATACTTTCAAAATTACTATTATATACCCAATTGCCCAATATGTCAGTATAATAAGACTGGGTAACCCACCAACAAGGGACTCGAGATTTAGTGTGTAAAAGATCCACACATATTCCTGTTCACATTAGAGTGACAGGAGGGTTGAAAGAGCTGCCTTAGTCCCACCCACCTAATGCATCCCTGTATCCCCTACCCCCTTCTTTCCCACTGCACGCATGGCATCCCTCCCCTCCAAAAGCAACCAAAGAATGGTATAACCTTGTTTTCTATTTCTAGTGTAAGGCCCCCATAGGGGAGTGGACAATGCTATAGGGCTCTGTGAGGAATGGCAACAGCCTCCCTCACAGGTCCCTAATTGTTGTGCTTGAGTAAACCTTTACACTTATTTTAAAATATTTTCTGATACGGTTTGAATGTTGATGAACCTTGACCCAAGCAACATTTATGCTGTTTGAGTTCTTCCGAAGCTAGTTCATCCAGGCTTATAGAGTACCACAACCTTGTCATAGTGTTGCCCTAGATATCCCAGAGTGCAGCCAATACTAGTGTGATCAATGTACCAGCCTGCTGGGGTTGTGTTCTGTACTAAATGGTCCTTTTGAATATGCCAACCTGTGCAAACTGGTCAGTTTGCACAGTGCCATATTCCATTCCCCGTAGGATATCAACAATGCTTCAGATCTTAATGTCACCTGCATAGAGGAATATCATCACCACGAGCTCTGTGCAATGTGATTAAAAAGGGCAGTCGAAATTATTGGGGCTTGAGCCATCCTATTGGTCATCCTATAGGATATTCAGAAAAGGAACTGTTTGGTTTGCTGTGAATCACTCCAATTCAGCGCCCTGAGAGGCTGGGACCTGCATCTGTTACATCGGGGATGTTTGAACGAAGTCAAACATTTCACAGCGGAATTGTTCGTAGGTGATTCCGCTACACATCTGTTTGACCTTCGCTGGAAGAACCCCAATCCCTCAGCTTGTAGCAGCGTCACACTAATCCCCCTCCCCTACTTACCGTCTCGCCTGCCGCCGATGCTCCTTCTACAGCCCTGCGGCATCAGTTCCGTCCCTCGAACGCGGGCCGGAGCTGACGCCGCAGGGTCCTTTTGCCCATACCCCTGCAACCGCCAAAGTCCATAATAACGAACATGGGGAGCGAGGGACAAGCCTCGCTCCTCATCTTGGGTTTATTGGGCTTCGAATAAAACGTGCACCCGATATTCGATCAAAACGTCCATACGGACAGTTTTTTTTCGAACAAATTGTGTGTTACCCATCTGTTTAGCTCATTTCTGAGTCTGTTGCAAGGAAGCGCACTAATAAATAGCGTTGAAATAAAAGCAAGAGCAACATCGATCAGATTGCCTTGATCTGATGTCTTGGTACATAGTGCAAAAGCTGAATCCCACGTGTTCGGCGTGGCTGCCTGTTCCTTGCACAATATCATAGCTAAGTGAATGGAACGAGAAATGCAGTAAAGGACTTCATCGCCTGTGGGTAAAAACATTGCCATCATTATGTGTCTGTACAGAAAGCCAGATGAAGTATTTCCTTGTTAACATCCAAAGCTGGGTTGAACATTTCCAAAAGAAATGTACAATGTACCAATGGTTCATGGAAACAGACTCTCTTTCACAATCTAAGTGTGCCTAGCGCAGCATTGCACTAATCAATGACACTTCCACTGCATGCCAATGAGGTGTGGCTCTCCTGGCAAACACAGCATTTCATTACAGCTGATAGTTACCGCCTGCTTAGAGCAGGTTATAACCATTTGCCGTTGGAAATTGGTACTGCAGTAACAATTACCCAGAGTGAGAATCAGCGCAAAGGGAAGCACCATGGTTTTTCGGCAGGTTCTTCAATAGTTTATAATCTCGCAGACGCACTGCTTGGTATGAGCCCAAACCACAGGCATTTGAACTTGGCAACTGCCAACTGGGCAGAGTGACACAACACACTTTTTGCATAATTCGGTCTGTGATCAGTATCTCGTGGAAAGCATAAAAAAGCCATACACTAGGAATCACATGGAGGGAGGTGATGGCAAAGGTGACTCTCGTATGTTTGTGGTGGGCGCTAGCCTGAACCTTCTGGAATCTTCTAATTTCTCTCTGAGGAGACCCCAGAAACACCTCATTGTCATAGTTTAATTTAGTGGATATGAATTCCTAGACTGCACTCCTTCCTGTGACAAGTCGTTGTAAACTTTCTTCTATTTTGATTTTACTTGTCCTCACTGCTGCTTTTGACACTGTGGACGACCCCACTTTACTTTCCTCCCTTTCTTCCTTTGGGTTTGCTGGTTATGTGCTAAAATGTCTTTCTTATCTTGAAAATCGCCCCTTTTCTGTTTGCCTCGACATGTATTTTATACATGTTGGCCCTTACGGGACAGAAAGGGTGCATTTGAAGATACCATGACATGATATCACCCCCTCTCATATATGTAACCTAGCTGAGGTCAAACCAGACAAGACCTGCTAGTGAACAACTGTACACTTCGTTAGCAGCGTCAAAAATGATATTTAGAATGGCAATTTTAGCACTTGAAGCACTCAAAGTGCTTTAGGGGCCTGAGGTCCTGGTATAGCTGCCTCTTAGTGAGTGTGTGCTTTAAATTACTTTTCTAATTATGAATATATGTATTTATTCAGAAGCTTGATGGCTTCTACACACATATGCAAGCATAGCTATTTGGTTGTGCAATAGAATCCTGTCGCGTTACGTTTTGAACTAGCATGAAACACAAGCAAATGGCATTTTATTATTTGCAGAAATAGCAGTTAAGGAAACAGCTGAACAAGCAAGGCTTTGCACTTTCACCTAGCACAGCATGAAGCTGGTCTTACTCAGCAACAGCTCCATGACGTAAATAATCTAGACGACTAGACTGCACAGCGCCAAGCTACGTTTTGCAGGTTCCGTTCTGAGCATCTTGTCCCTGAAGCAATGCACAGAGTGACCAAACTAATTAGGCACCTTGCTTGTGTACAATTACATTTTACATTAGAATCTGGAGCATTGTTATGAAAACATTTTGCTGAGTGGGAGGAGCTAAGTGAAAATGTTTTACTTACATCGTAGACGGCATTGAGCAGCACGGATAACAGCAAGAAAATGAAAGTGTAGGGAAAATTCTTAAGTCTGTGTGCTTCACGGCTTGATGAATCCTGCCGTTCCTCCTACCCATTGATGTGAGACTGCACTCTGTGGTGTTATTTTTTCTAGTTGGATCCTGATGGTACCACTTTGTGAATACATTTAAGCAATCACGACATATTTCAGTGTAGTGAACTGCTATAAAGTGAGACACAGTTATATAGAACGAGGCAAGTAAAACACTTTAAGGCACCGAGCCACCAGCAGCACAAAAATCTGATGAAACATGAAAACAATAAACACATCAAACTCATCGGTTTTTTGAGGTGGGCCGGAGTTAGAAACCAGTGAAAATTCCTTCACAGCGTGCTTCCATTTACTAAACAAAGTGGGGCTTCTGCTTGAATAATCAGGATATATTTTTTCTCCGTCGATTCATGATGAGAGAAACGTAAGTTCAGGAGTGAAAACACTGAACGACAAGCTACTACGTCGATATGGAATTCTATTTGAATGAGTCCCTCGAATATTAAGTATCCAAAATCTTTTTGGAAAACTGGGAATGGATTGAAAGAAATAATGATCTGCCCAGAAGTGGAGCCGAGCACAAAATAGTAATTCCTAAGCCACAATTTTGAAAGAACATGTGGCGACTGTTTGCAAAGTCCTGAAGAAGGCGAATATCAGCACCCAAGGAGGGGTGGCTAGATTATGTATTGTCGAAATAAGGGAAGTCTTTATGAATACGATTGAGAGGAATTCAAATATTATCCTCTATTGACACCTTTAGTTGACTATTATTTGAGTGTCTGGCCCTAGTGAACCTACCTCGTCTAGTAGGGAACTAAAGTTTGTACTCCTTACACTATTAGCAGGCGCTTAATAATACCTTTTCTGTGCCTTTTCAACTGTCTGCGTTATTTTGTACATGGTCATTTTCCACAAATGTATGGTTCTCTATGTTTTTTGAAGGCTAGTTGATTTGATGTCTAGCCCAGGTGTATTTTAAAATGTACACACAAAATTAAATCAACATATGATCTTGAAATGATGCACATTTTATGTCAGAAATTATGTAATACTAAAATGTATATTTGTATTTGATGTTTTTTTTAAAATAGCTACTGTTTAAATAAAGAACACATTTTCTTGCCATACACTGACCACCCACCCTGGTACTCCATAATGGAATGAACCATGTACCTATAAGGCATAAAGTGAAGTAAAATAGTTTAATTCCATGTGGCATCACCTTAGCTTTTGTATCTGACAGTTCTATCCCCAAATGCCCATGCAGAAGGGGATTCCCCACCTTAAAGGGATAGTTCACTCTAAAATGTTATTGGCTAAAAAGATGGCCCATAATCAAAAATATATATAGAAAATATGTTTAAACAAAGTTCTTATGTAAAGTTTGAGCAAATGAAGCTCAAACACAAACATTTCAAGCACTAGGAGGCATCCATTTTGTGAAATGGATGAGCCTCCTGTGCTTGTGTTAAGCTCTGCCCTTGCGGCACTAATGAAGCAAAAGCCAGCCAGCTGTAATAAACAAAAGTTACCAGTAGGTGACTTTTGCTTCATTATTGCCGGAGAGAAGAAAATACAGGCAGGAAGGCTGCTGCCGGTAAGTGCTTTTATTAAAATTTTCTGTAAAAACCACAGCAATTATAAATACGACGTGGTTGTATTTCTGATCGCCGTGGTTTTCTTTCTAAGTTTTGCTTTGAATCTCCCAGGCTCCCCCGGGCCGAGGGAGCGTGGGAGACTCAAAGCTGAAGCCACCGCAATCATAAATACAACATTGTTGTATTTATGATTACAATCATAAATCGTAAATACAACATTGTTGTATTTATGATTGCCGTGGTTTTCTTTTTAAGTTTCACAGGGTCCTCCGAGCCAGGGGAGCCCGTGAAACTTAGAAAGAAAACAACTGCAATTATAAATACAACCGCGTTGTATTTATGAATGCAGCAGCTTTCGGTTTGAGTCTCCCGGGCTCCCCCACCCCAGGGGAGCTCCGGCGACTCAAAGCTGAAGCCACTGCAATCATAAATACAACTTTGTTGTATTTATGATTTCTGTGGTTTTCTAACCACGGCAATCATAAATAAAACAACAAAGTATTTATAATTGCTCTGACTTTCATTTTATGTTTTCTGTGCTTCCCTGGGCTTGAGGAGCACCAACAACGTAAAATGAAAGTGGAGGCAGCCTCCTCTCCATGTTCAGCTCTGCTCTGGCTGCAGTAAGCGAACGCTCCCAGTAGGGGGCTTTTGCTGCTTGATTAGTGCCACAAGGGAAGAGCTTAACATGAACAGAGGAAGTTGCTTGAAATGACAAAATGCAGAGTCACTGCAGTTGTTTGCAGAGGAGGCTGTGTGGCGTGAGGTATCTTCCCTTGCTGTTACTGTTCTTGGAGCAGGAGTGGTCTACAAAGACTCCAGACCTGCACGAAGCGCAGCAGAATTACTGCAGAGTCACTGCAGTTGTTTGCAGTTATTGGTGGTTGTGGCGTGATCTGGAGAGCCACAAGCGGACCCCAGCAAGGCCATTCAACCCTTCATAGGGAAAGAGGCTGGTGAGACCTTTATTCTTTGCTGTCTGGGATGATTACAAGTAAGAACGACTCTCCACTTGCTTCCCTCATCCCCCCGCCACTGCTTTTTATCCCCTTTCCCATTGAAGGGACGTATTTGAGGGCTGTTGGAGTTGACGCCCGGCTGATCATCAGGAGTGCGGGGTGATTAATTATGGGAAAAGAAAATTACTACGTTTTTCCGAACAATGCTCCCTAAGGTTAGTGCAATAGCAGTGTGACATCCACCCAGTCAACCTTTTACAAAGCACCTTTCTGATTGACAGCAACCAATCGCTCCCGAAGCATTGTCTACATCTGAAACAAACTTCTTTAACTCCAAATGACTACAGCCAAATACATTCCGGGATCTCCAATCTCTCTGAAACCCCCAACCTGGAACAAATAGTTTCTCCGGAATTCTCATACTATTCAGACACGGAAGGGGGGAGTCTAAATGTGCCCAAGAGGTCAATCCCAAGTGTCCTTCTGGGGAGGCCCCGATAACCTCAGGCTCCTCTTCAAACTTGATTCCAGCCAAACTTGATGCTCTATTTTAACTTTTTTCCAAGCTTGCTGAGAACAACTCTTTTATCAAACAAATGATGGCCCAGATCTTTGCCTCAGTGCAAGAACAACCTCAAGTTGAGAGAACCATGCCCTCTCTCATTAGTGATACATCTTATGATAAATTACAGGAGAGAAATAACTGCCTAGATAAGGCAGTGACAGCTAGGTCTGGCAAACCAAGTGCTCCTTCAGCTTCAGTGCCAAATAAGAAAGTATCCTCTAATCCTGTGGTCCTGCAGGGCTCCTCCTTGAGAGTAACAGCACTATCTTGAAAAGAAGCACTGGAGGCCATTGATGTTGAGCAGTCAATCCTTGCTGACCCGGGTGCACCCCCGAGGAAAAAAAAGAGACGCAGGATGAAGTCTGGAGGAGGGTCCCCCTTAACCCATGGGCCTCGTTTTCTTCAGCAATACAAAAAGGTGATGGCTGGGTATGCCCAGACGTGGGTCCCGTGCCTGCTGGGCCTAGAGCCCCAAGCTATTCCTCACTGATGAGGCCCAACAAGGCTGAAATGTGTTTGGGGCTGCTTGTGGTCTTGTGCAGCAGGGAGGTGACCTAGCAGTTCAGGCTGGACTGCCCCTTTTAGGGTCGGACCAAGCCTGAATTGCATATGGTCTTTCCCCTTTTGTAATGGCTTGGCAGGTGAAGAACGATGGTCTGGAGGATTGCACAGAGCAATGCCAGAGGTTAAGATTCATTCTATCCCTTCCAGCCATCACCTCTTTGTTTTTACTCGTTTTCTTCAGGAAACTATTTGCAGTAGAAACTCTCCCTGATGGAACCACTCGCCAAGTGACACCTCATGGACAGGTGAATAAAGGCTCCCCACCCACTTCCGACTCTACAGCTGCCCATAGTTGTCCTCTTGATAAAACCAGTGCTCCTGATGCTCTTGTGGCTGTAGATTACCACACTAGAGAGGGGCATCACAGTGGCCACAATATCAGGGCCCCCAGGCAGGAACCCCCTCTGCCCAATTACAACTGGGAGGTGCATGCCGAGGGCAGAGCTAATCCACTCTGGACAGCATGGCAATCTTGTGTGGAGACAGGGAACAGGCCCTCTGTGTGAGGAGGAACACCCTTGGGCACACTCCAAATTGAAGAAGATTTTGGAAATTGAGCCTTCAGCAGCCAGTCCTTTCCTGAACCGAACTTGGTTACTTCAGCTGTTACAGCTCATTCCAGACCTTTATGACCTCACTTCTGAAGACATTGTGAGTCTAGAACTCCCATCTTATCACAGTGCTACCAACTGGGTACTCACAACATTTTCTTCAACATTGGTTGTTGACTGTGTGTGCAAAAAAATGTATTATGTGATGCATGCTTTGACATATTTTCTTCCTTCCAGCTGTGGTGCAGGCCTCTTCAGACTGCGGGTTATAGATCAAACCTTATGGACCTTGTTTTACTGCGCTGGAGGGTAAGGTGACTGCCAGGGGCCCACGTTCCATAAGGGCAGAATGAGTGGCGATTGGTCATGTGTGCTCACTTTGGCCTGATTGCTGGTGAATGACTTAGAACCATTCACCTTACTCTCCTGGAACTCACAGGGCCATCAGTCATTCCTTGCAAATCCCCTGGGAGTGAAAGAATTAATGTACACACACATTTTATGTCTTCAGGAAACATGGCTCACCTCCCCCTTCTCCTTAGATGGCTACACTTTGTTCTTTTGTCTCTGCCCTCCCCCATTATTGGGTCCCCCCACAGGGGGGCTTTGCATTGGGGTCAGATACTTCCCTACTCACTTCCGAGCCATTAGGGAGATAGAGCATTTTTTGGCTCTTACTATACCTGATTTGTTGTCCAGTAAGGGGTGCATCTTGGGGGCCACATGCAAGGGGCCACATAATATGACCCACCTGGGGGTTCGATAAATTACTGACCTCATGAATAATGTACTTGACACCTTGTATGCTTGGCTGGGGCAAGCAAAGGGGGGTATAATTATTACCGGAGACTTCAATCTTGATTGTCTAGCTGAGTCCACATCCTTAGTCATGGCGTGAGGGTGCCCAGTTATGATAAAACGTGCAAGGGAATGGTGTGAACTCATGTCTGTTATTGATTTGACCACCTACAAGTATCTTGGCATGCATCTTAGATAACGGGGGAGCATCCATCGAAGCCTTCACTATTGCATATAGGGTGTCTATCGTACCTAATATTATGTATGCTCTTGAGGTTATTCCACGCAGGCCCTCTTCTTGGTCCCGATACTGGAGACCAAAATTCTTCGGTCCATCCTGAATCTACCCAGTTGCATTCCAGTGGAGGCTGTACGACAGGAGTTTGGCCTCCATTCACTTCTGTCTTCCTGTGAATTCGCTGCTTGTAAGCTGTGGGCAGCGATTAAATGTAATTGGAGTTCTACGCCCTCTTTGTTATTCTCCACAATAGAACACAATGATCTCCGGCATAAAAGCTCATGGGTTAGGGATTTGGAGGCCACGGTGGACATCCATTGTCATGTTAGAAATCTTTCTTGTCATGACAAGAGTGACATCCCTTTATTTTTCGACAACCTTAGCCCTAAATCTGGTATATTTGACTGCATCTCATCCCTCAGCAGATTGGCGGAGACGCGCAAGTGCGCCATTTACACCCAACAGAGTGTAAATGGGTATAAACCCTACTCCCCTACTCCCCTTGCAAATATCTTGTTTCACTCCGATTCCCGGCACTGAAAAGATTCATACTTTACTTACAATTTGAATTACGGCTGGGAGAATGGCTCAGGGGCAACATGCTCGCCTTGGAAACAAGACAATGCGAAGCAGCATAGGTTCGATCCTCGGGTCTGCGCTTAGAAACCTCTGGGTATGAACCACTTTATAAATAAACACTTACAAATTACTCGCTGTTAGGCCTGTTGACCTAAGCAAAATAAGGACACAACACCAGAGGGGATTGGAACGTCTTATTTAATCACTATCCCCATATCACATCATCCCCCACATGGTCTCTCTGCCTCTTAAGGAGACAGAACCTAATAACACTAGCCAATGAAGGGGATTATTAGAGATGGTCGCCTCTCTCAGCTTTGTTTTTCGTATGTTGAAACGGCCCGTCATGTTTTGACTGACTGCAGGGTTTTGAAGGTTCTATATTCAAGGGGGTATACCAAATGTGTTCATTTTGATTCTGCTCAGTTTTGAAGCTTTACTCTGGTGAATCCTATTATTTCTGCCTGAGCCTTTCATGTTTGGCTTAAAATGAATGCAGAGTATAACTTTTTTAAGTAACTTTTTAATGCAATTTTCTAGGAGAACGATTAATTATGTGTAATAGTAGAAATGTTTAAGTATGAAATGTAGTATGAAATGAAAAGCCTTTTAGCTGTATTTCATTGGTTTTAGATCTACTTTCGAGGCATTTTAAATGTTTTGTCTATTGAAACTTTTTTGTTTTGTGTGCGAAAAGACCTAATGTGTCTTAAATGCATACAAAATAAAAAAAATTCAAATACAGGCTGGTATTCCGAGAAGTGAAATTGAACAGGTTTCTTTGACCTTAATTGATCTGTTGAGATTTTATAACTTTTCTTATTGAGAAATGTGGCATTCCCCTATGGGACTAAAACTGAGCAGTTTCTAAAGGTGACTTTTGATGAAGTGGTTTGTGCATATATACATGTGGCTTGATAAAGGTATTACTTGAATCCTGTGGGAGGGTTGATCTGATGTTATCTGATTTGGTGTATATACGTGATTATTTTGTTTACGAAAAGTTAGAATCTGAAAATTACGAATTTGAAATGTTCGTAAAGCAAACATTCACACACGTTGCCACCACCCGCCACCCCCCGCTCCCTCCACCTCCCTACCCCTTAATACTGCCATACTTACCTCCGGCACCCAACTTACCTGTTCTCCTTCACTGCTATGCTCACCCTGCGATGTGAGTTCCGCCTCCCCATTGAGAGGTGTAAATTCCACGCAGTGTCCTTTTCTTTTTTTAACACTTTTTGTCCCTTGCTTGCATTTTAATGGAAGCTGGGACACCCCTGCAACCCAAGTAGTAGCATGTTGTCGATTAAGGGGAGTAGGGGAGACCCCCGCAACCCCTGCTACCCTTGATCGACAATTGGATTTATGTTATTTTTCCAATGCTGAATTCAGCATTTTTGGCTATACGATTTCTTTTATTGACTTGTTTTACCAATACCAATTTGTTGGTGAATTATTGAAGAAAACAATGAGAGATATTTTTTATGATAAATGTATTCTTATGTATACATTGGTAATAATTTTTGATTCAAGGAGTGTAACGATGTTTGAATAATCAGGCCTACTGTTTTCTTCACTATTCCCGATCGAACTGGGTTCAGGCTCAGTGAGATCTTGGGTACAGTGAGCACATTAGATAACACTAAACTCAGAAATATATAAGGGTTGAACATGCAATAATATGTGATGCTTATGCATAAGTGTTGATGAGGGATCACATTCTTTGAGTTCCTAAGAGGTAAATAAATGAACCTACTTTTCCACTCATGTCTCTGCCAAGTGTAGCAGAGCACATCATGGTGTTGTGTTATCAGGCGAGACAAGATAACAGGTTTTGTAGGCAGACATGATAACACTGATCCTGTAGGTCGCTGTTTTGATTCGCTTATCGCTTGATGTGCTTTGCACTCTGAAGTAAACTGCACTGAGCATGGGCATGTGTGGCTGGCTGACATACCCCAGAGCAGACGTTCGGGGGAGGCAAAGGTTCTGTGCCCACTCCCCACCTATCAACTCACCCTGGCGTGGGCCAGTTCCTTGCAGTGCATTGTGGTGCAAATATCTTGGAAACTGTGCATCCTAGGGCCTGGACCTCGAGTTTTGTTCCTCGTGTTGTGACCGGTCCTCCATTTCAGGCAACCGTCTCATGTGTGAAGGTGCTGAAATCCAGGGAAAGGGGTGGGGTGTCCAAATGTCATGTAGCTAGTAATGATCGGAGGGTCCTAACAGGTAACTATGTAACATTCGGTGCAGATTGGTGATACAGTGTGGAGTTGTATAGGGAACAACACTTCACTAAGCCACAACCCACAAACCCACAAAAAATTATGACTTGTGCTGAAATCTGGGGAACGGGGTGGGGTGTCCAAATGTACAGTGGCTCCTAACAGGTAACTATGCAAATTTCAGTACAGATTGGTGACACCGTGTGGAATTGTATAAGGAACAACGCTTTGCTAAGCCACAAACCCACAAACAAATTTTGACTTGTGCTAAACTCTGGAGAATGGGGTTGGGGTGTCCAAATGTCATTTAGCCAGTAATGTCTGCAGGGTCATAACAGGTAACTATGCACAATCTGGTGCAGATTGGCAAAACAGTGTGGAATTGTGTAAGCAACAACTCTTCACCAAGCCACCAACTCACAATCACATTTTGACTTGTGCTGAAATCCAGGGATTGGGTTGAGGTGTCCAAATGTCATGTAGCTAGTAATGTCCAGAGGGTCCTACCAGGTAACTATGCAAACTGTGGTGCAGATTTGTGAAATGGTGTGGAATTGTTTAAGGAACAATGCTTTGCCATAAACCCATAAACACATTTTGGGGGTCATTACGACCCAGGCGCTAATTGCGCCAACTTTACCACCATGGTGTAAACTACGTTTACACCATGGTGGATGGCGGATTTCCCCATTTCCCATTTTCCCTTCCCCATTCCCATTTTTGCCCCATAGGGCATAATGGGAGTGGGGAAGGCGTTAATTACGCCACCGTAAATTACGGTGGCGTAATTAGCATCATGGCAGGTTAGCGCCATGGATTTTAACGGCTGCTAAGAGCAGCCCTTAAAATCAGAATAGGCGTTAAGGGTTAATGACGGCGTTAACCCTTAACGCCTGGGTCGTAATGAGGCCCTTTGACTTTTGCTGAAATCTGGTGAAATGGGTGGGGAGTCCAAACGTCATGAAGCCAGTAATGTCCAGAGGGTCCTAACAAGCAACTATGCAAAATGTGGTGCAGATTGTTGAAACGGTTTGAGATTGTATAAGGAACAACAGTTTGCCACAAACACACAAACAAATTTGGACTTTGCTGAAATTGGAGGAAACGAGTTAGGGGTATCCAAATGTCATGTAGCCAGTAATGTCTGGAGGGTCCTAAAAGGTAACTTTGCAAATGTTGGTGCGGATTGGTGAAACCTTGTGGGATTGTATAAAGAACGCTTTGCCACAAATCCCACCACATATATTTTGGGCATATATATATATATATATATATATATACTCTGCATTGCCCGGGCTTTCATTCCCTCATAGGTACAGGTGACTGTTCAAAATTGACTGCAGATTGGTGAAACAGTGTGGCATTGTATAAGGAACAATGCTTTGCCAAGCCACAAACCCACAAACTCACATCCAGGGAAAGGGATGGGGTGACCAAATGTTATATAGCCAGTAATGTGCAGAGGTTCCTAAAAGGTGACTGTGCACAAGTTGCTGCAGATTGGTGAAATGGTGTGGAATTATATAGGGGACATATGAGAAACCACAAACCCACACCCAGATTTTTACTTTTGCTGAAATTCGGGGGGAAGGAGTGGTGCTTCCAAATGCCATGCAGCCAGTAATGTCCGGAGGGTCCAAACAGGTGACTGTGCAAAATGTGGTGCAGATTGATGAAACTTTGTGGAATTGTATAGGGAACATATGCCGTTGGTAAGATAGCTCAGTGTGTTGAGCGCTCGCTGCTGCGATCTGAGCATGATCTGCAGGTCGCAGGTTTGAATCTCGGCATGGCCAACTCAATCTTTCATCCTTCCGCGGTCGATAAATGAGTACAAGTTTTGGTTGGGTGATATTGTATGTAAATATGTGCTCTGTAAAGCGCTTTGGATTAAGGCGCTATATAAATAACACATCATTATCATTATGCGAAACCACAAACCCACACCCAAATTTACATTTTTGCTGAAATCCAGGGGTAGGATTTCCAAATTCATGTAACCAGTAATGCCTGGAGGGTCCAAACAGGTGACTGTGTAAAATTTGGTGCAGATTGGTGAAACGGTGTGGAATTGTTTAGGGGACATACGCAAAGCCAAAAAACCCCACATTTTTACTTTTTATATATGTAGATAGATTAAGGACATTTGCTCCTTGCTTACTTTTGCTTCCACAAAAACGTTGGATCAAACTTTGGTTCTCATTTGTATTATTGTTGCGAACTTCATGTCGGCCTTCCTAAATTTGTTCTTCTTCCGTCACGCTTGCTTCTTCATTCCACAGTTCAGACTCTTGTCCTTCTTCTTTCCTCCTCTCATATTTCTCCATTTCGGGCTCGCTTGAAGTGCTGACCAGTCCCGCATTTTCTTTGTTTAGTTTGTAAATCTATTCCTGAGCTGGCTTCTTTTATGTGCTGTGGTCTCACTTTATAATCCATCATGTAATCTTCGTTCTGCTTCTTTCTGTTCCCCCTCCAACTTGCACTGCCTCTTGTTTCCGTTCCTTCCAATTACTTGTTCCCACACTCTGGAATTCTTTACCTTGGCATATCCGTTCGTGCTCCAATCTTTTACAGTTTAAGAAATATCGAAACATTCACCTCCTTCCTCTGAATAATGTTTGAACTCCCTCTGTGGTTCATTTGTGTGATTCTCTCTATTTTGTTGTACTGTTTTTGCTGACTTGTGAACTGTTTTGGATAAAAGGACTATGTAAATGCAGTAAATAAATAAAGAAGACGGCCAGAATTCGACAAAAGCTGTGCCGTAAAGAAAAGCATGTGCTGGTAACGCCACCAAAATGGCGTTGCCGATTAATCCGTTTCTTTTTCAGTATGCTAACATTCTGGAAAGATCCATCAGCTAAGGACATGGGCCCAGAAAAAGTGGCAAGGAATCACAAATCCAGCTATCACTGTTCAAATTAAAGAGTACCAACTCTGACCTGCTTGAATTTAATTTCAGGTGATTTAATACCATACGAATTGCCGCCTCTGACACGCACCTTGCAACTGTAAACATAGTGGCACTTACGTCACCACCCATATGGCTGATGATCTGTGTGCTGTCAGTATCCATTTTACATGTATGACTGGAGGATCAAAACATTTTGACCACAAGATACATATACACACATATATTAAAAGATGCCCCGCCCTAACTCTTATCTGTTAAGACCCAGTCTAGATTAAAAAACATTTGAATTCAATTTATTCTAAAGCAAAACCACATTAGAAAAATACAGCTCAGTGTATTATCAACATGGGCATAAACCCCATTTTGCATTTTAAATGTATACCTGTTTGAGTAATAACAATGCACATTGTTTACATTGCACTGTTATGTGGAACTGGGGTGCACCTCCAACTGGAGTTTCCCTGCAGTGTACTCTACCAACTCTTCCTTTTTTTCTGACACATGGCCTCAATCCTGGTTTAAACATGTGTTTCCATGTTACGTTCACAACTTGCTCCTGTTCCTGTTTGTGCACGGGCATGGAGGCGCCCTTGGTTTTGCAGACGTGTACACACCATGTGTGATTGGTCATGAATGCATCTTTGGCTTTGCAGATTAACGTACACACCTTAGTTCTCATTAAGAAAGCACATGGGATCACCCGGACATGCAGGGGCACATACACACGTTTCTCAGATTTGAAATGTGCAGTTGGCGTGACCCACCATGTTGGTTGCTGCCGCCAAACACGTTTTGCAGTGTAGGGCAACTCCCAACTATCAGACTAAGAAAATACAACCCGCTAGGTGCACCCTATTTCGAGAAAGACAAGGGCTTTATTTTGTACACAAAAGAAAAAGGCGACAGGGTATTACAAATCCACTGCCAATGAGCTCTCTGACGTATTTCGTACAAGATTCAGGTTATAAACACACACGTCACTCATGACACACTCGATATAGAGCAGTAATCCCCCACCCTTATTGGCGTCTACCTATATACAGGCTAATATTTACACCCCATACTCCAATTGGTTCTGCTGTTTTATCGCTCCTCTTCACCACACGTGAGTAACATCTTCGTCCATCATGGAATGCTGCAGAGCAACTGGTTAACATCAACTAACACCACCCTACCTTCGATCCTAACCACGTGACTGTTAAAATGTGTAAATAGATGTTTTACACCTTATGTCACCTGTGAACATGCTACACTGAATTTTCAACAAAACTATGTGTTTGTTCACCACAACGGTCATTATGTACTGTTATGTATATACAAAAACTTAAAATACTTTGCAAAAAAAGAAAAAGCATCAGCTAAAACTCATAAAAGCTGATACTTTTATACAAGTTTGAGGTATGTGTTTGTCAGCAGCAAGCATGTTTTTTTTCAATAACGGCTGCCCCAGTTGCATGGGCACCCAAAAGGGTTTAAACACTAGTGTGCACTTGATGAATTGTGTGCACTCCTTTGATTCATAGAGGGTAGGACAACCCCCTTGTTATATTGTCTACAGCCCTCCAGTCCTTCCCGTTTTTGGGCAGCCTCTTTTTGTGTTACTGTATCTCCTGTACTTAATAAGCCTACCTAAATATAAGAACAGTCCTTGAATGAAACTTAACTTATTTTGTATTCTGTTGGCTACTGTGCTTGATTTTGAAATCTGGTAATTGGTTTTAACAAATTGCTTCTTGACGGGTCAAATAATAACTCATTGACCAATACGCAAGAGCCTCTTTTTCTCTAGCAACAGTGAGCAACCCACTACAGAAAGCTTTGGAACCCTAATGAGAACATTGCATCCCCAGCCCCTGACAGCTAAATGAGAACTGTTAGTAGTTAGACTCATGTCCAGTGTAGATAAATTAACAATCAAGATGTCTTAGACATTATTGAGGCCCAAGATGTATATAAAGGTCCATGTCCTGATGGTGCCTCCATAATTCATGTGAAGACAATCTATGAATGAAAGAATGACATCATTACTTCAACCTGAAATCCACAACAAACTACCATGTGACATGACTGCTTAGAACAATACATAGAGGTAATATTTCTACTGAAATTGAATGATGTATTCAGTATCCAAAAAGCATTTAATTTCTGTTTCACATTTCAACACATATAAAATTCAATGGCAAGTCATAAAATCATGTGCCTCGGAAAGATCGAATTTTCAAGGTAGCAATCATCACCAAGGCAGATAAAACCTTAGTTATAGACTGCTTACGAGCGATCCAACTGCTCGATTGAAGTCCCTCATAATAAACAAAGTTGAAAAGGAAAAAGAAAGAAGATGGATTACTAACAAAGAAGCAGAATATCTGGTGAAACAAGACCCGAGTGTACCTCAATTTTACATATTACCAAAGGTACACAAAACCTTGGATAATCCTCCCGGACGACCTATTGTGTCCGGGATCAACTCTTTGCTAGGACCATTGGCAAAATTTGTGACTCGTTGATGGTGAGGCCAATTTGGAGAGATCGGGGGAAGCCGATAAATGAGTCTCAATTATATTTTCACGGCCGTCTGTATTGTTTATAGGATTGATGTAACTGCCAATAGAATTGTGTTTAAGGCCAATACATAGTTTCCGCAAGGAGAATATTGTTGTCAATGTTCTGTGAGGTATATGGAGCAGCAACCTGGTGTGCGGAACATGCACCCTCAGGGCCATTTGAACCTGATGAGAGGGGGAAGACATCAATGAAGGTCGTAATGGGCTGTTGGGTAAGAGTAGAGGGAGCTGCTTTCCCCTTTTTCCCCTCATTCACAGGGGCTTTAGGGCTGGACAATTTCTTAAGTGCCTGAGCTCAGTCACTCCGGAGATCATGTTTGCGAGTGACCAAGCTCTTCATGGCAGAGTCAGGCCGCGACCAGTGCCGTAGGAGGACTTGATTTTACTGACCGATCGTAGACCAGGTAATGAAAAATGAAGGGCTGCTATCATATTCCATATGTAGGACTAATCCACCATAGAGCCAGGCAAAAGGCCAACCAGCTCGCCGTGATCCAAGAGGCTGCCTGCGACGAGGAAGCAGGCTATTGCACTATGCTTTCAGGTTGTGTCTATTTTGCAAATAGCCACAATCAGCCCAAACACTTTATGTGTTTGTAGTGTGAAAGACAGACGAACAGTCAGAATGCCTCAAAGATTGGGCATTTGCTTACCAGCAATTCAGGCCACTCCTCTGCAATCTACCATGGTCGACCCAGGCCCCTGTCGCAATAATAGGCAAATTGGTAGGACTTGGATCCAGGGCAACCAAGCCTCCTCAGCCTCAACTGCCACAACTCCCCTTTGATGCCCTTTGCAGCGATTCGCGCCTGCCACATAGTTTTATGGGAACTTCCCAGGCATCTTCTTCCTTCAGGCTCTAGCCGGTGCAGAGATAGAGGTAGGACTCCCAGTAGTTCGTAGCTTTGGCAGGCTGCCAGGCACGATACTGATAGCAAAAAACGTCAGCGTTTTGAATCTATTCCGCAGCGTTTCCAAAGGGAGCCTTTCCCTGGCACAAATGCCCTTTGATATCCTTTGTCAAATTCTGCTTTTCAAAATCTAGATCTGGTCACTTTCACTCTCTCCTTTTGTGCAACTAGTTCCTTCTCTGAAATCAGAACTGTCTGAATGTTGGCATGAGTCTTCTGAATGCTCTGAATCTTATTTCCTGTTGGGTTAGCCTTTTTTGTAGCATGCTCACCCACCAAAAGCATAAGTACTAATCTACAGCTTACTACTGATATCCTGATGGGCCTGAGATTTTTAAATGTACATATATTAAATGTTCTATACCATGCTATGGGAGATGGTCACATAATGGGGTGGGCATACAATGGAACAAAAAGTACCCTTGATGGGTGACTTGAATACTGTAAGTCTTGGCATTCTGTCTCAAGTGGACGAAGCAAGCATAGGATAAATAGTTCTTAGCGTTTTTAAGGACGCTGCTGCTGTCACCCGACCATTTACTAAATGCATACGCATTCAACTTAATGGAGACCTATTTTTTTTATATTTTGTTCGCTTGCTGGGCTTGAAAGAACTTTGACATAAGTTTGTTTGAAAACAGTGATATAATAAAACTGCAGTGAAGTACTGTCTGGCAGAAAATGTCTTTAGGCAGACAGTACCTGTAAATTGACCCAATCAAAAAAACAGTTCGTTAACAAAAGAAAAATGGTGTATCAGATTGTGTCTGTCTACCATTGGACATGCAAACAGGTCATTGTGAGGGGCATAGGTATATATTTGAATACATGTTAAAGTCATTTGTACAGGCTTTTCACACCTGCAACATTGATTAAAGAAAACCTTTTGGGGCACATGACAGGGGAGAGATTCTTCTA
The DNA here is from genome assembly GCF_040938575.1 of Ambystoma mexicanum. Classification (NCBI taxonomy): domain Eukaryota; kingdom Metazoa; phylum Chordata; class Amphibia; order Caudata; family Ambystomatidae; genus Ambystoma; species Ambystoma mexicanum. The sequence continues at coordinate 543,172,666 of NC_090923.1, read as the reverse complement.
AAACGTGCAGATGTTGAGTTCACCTTAGAATATCGGACTGAGAGATAGTCTCAGTTACACAGTATGCATTGTTTCTGAGGAGGCGACACATGCTGCTTCTGGCCACCCAGTACATTGAAAATTATCCTGGTACATGGGGTGTAGGGAAACCTCAAAGTATCCATAATGGATTGCCGGAATTCTGTAGTACACGGCAGTCAGTCTGGTGTGAAAGAGTGGAGGAGTGAAGTTTAATGAGCTTAAGGTGTGAAGGGTAGTCTAAAAGGGGTAAGGTCAATATTCATCCCAGATTCTCTTGAGCTATGCCAAAAATGTTGCTTCACAGTGGCACTAAAAATATAGGGCTTTACACTGTATCAGTACAGCCTTGGGAACAGGTGCCACAGTGACTTATAGTGTATCTCTTAGCAGACTCTCTGGAACAGGTACTGCAGCTCTTTAGGCCTCAGCCTTCTTACCTTGGTTAACAATGGTGCACCCAACTCTGTGGTTCAGAGTGTGTATATGCATTCACATGAATGGAGGTCTGTGTTTTATCTGTTTGAAAAACATTTAAGATAAAAAAAATATGTTTGCCATATCTCTATGTGACACGAGGGGTAGGGGGGGGCGGGGTATGGGAAATTTTAATTGTGATCAGCTAGGCTACCCCAGTCGATTGAGGGTTCTCCTTGCATGCATCCTATCCATGGGCCTATGTGCTTGGAAACATGTCTACATTACACAGTAAAGGAAGCAGGTGCTTTGACACCCTATTGCAGGCAAAGAAAGAACAGCTGTTCAGGTGTTAAATATACTGTACACTGAAGGCATTCACTGGAATGGAGCCTCATGCTTATATTCTGTTAAAGCGCAGTAAATAAGTGCACCATAAAGTAGTTCTCTGCGAAACACATTTTTTGTTATATAAAAACAGAGCATAAAATAACAAAATATGATCAGTAGTGTCTTTGATGTACTTGTAGAAACAACATTTCTGGAGTGGATCACACCCTGATGTCCAGTGGATTGAGGTGTTCACTCAGTTGATTGAGGTGTTCACTCGCTTGATCGAGCTGTTCACTCAGTTGATTGAGGGGTTCACTCAGTTGATTGAGGTGTGCACAGGAATGAAATCCTGGTTCCCAGTTGATTGAGGGCGCACCAGGAAATCACTTAATCTCTAATCCACTATGCTTATGAGTGAGACAGGCGCCTGAATGCCTATGGGCTTAGAAGATCGATTGGGTCATTCCATATTGACAGAGTGAATCTTCATGTGCTTTGGGCGTAGCATGCAGGTGCAGGCTCTTCAGACATCCCAATGAATGACAAGGCATCACTTATTGGCAGAGTTGATGGAGATCATCTCAGGAGGCTGTATTGGGCAAGCATCAGAGATGTATTGGAGGACAAAACAGAGTCGAGACTTAGAGGTGATATGGCCACATCAATAGATTAAAACAGTGATATGCATAAATGTACATCTCATATTCAGTATTTGTCACTTATGGATGGTGTTTAATACGGTTGATCAAAGACCACTTTTCTGTTACCGTGATACTCTCACTCTGCAAAAGGGATGCTGTAGCCAGTTAATGCTACTTCATACAGGTTTGACTGCATCTGTTCATTAAGAACCAGGTCTGTGGCTCAGTGGACTCATGCATGCACTGCAGGGGCCTGTGTATGACCTCATGGTCACAGGCTGGAATCCTGGCAGGTCCACTCAGCCCTTCATCCTTCTGAGATTGATAAAATGAGTACCGTTAAGTTGGGTAACAATACACATCTGTTATCTGTCAATAGCACAAAGATGCCCCACTGGGGGTGAACATGTGCTCTACAAGTACACCTGTTATGGTATTTTAAGAGTCACGTTAAGGAATGACTTCTCCCTTTGAAGTACAAACAGGCCTCAGAAAAAGTTGTGTCTTAGACATTTGTTTATATACATCAACGATCTGGAAAAAGTGCTGAGCGTGTCCAACCTTATCCCTAATTTTGGGCACGTAATGGGTCACTACTTATCCTTGTGCGAAGGGCACTGTTTTATTGTATGGACATCTACAGACTATTACACGATAATTGGCACCTGTGTTACCTCCTCTATGGATTGCAGGAACTTATGCTTTACTGTTAATTAAACCAAAATACTGACCTAGGATGTATCTGCTTCTTTCAGGGTATCATCTTCCCTTCCACTCCTTTCTCTGGTCCAGAGGTTGATTTGACATACGCGAATTTGGTAGAACAGAAATCATTTACGGGGTTCTACTGTATGGTATCCAAGACATCACCGGGCAAGTAAACTGTTTCCCTCTCCAGATGTCACACTGAGATGTCCTAAGATTCTACTGGAGCTTTCTGGGCATTATATAAACTCGCATTTATAGAAATAGGTTGCATCTACCTTTGGAATTGTTTTTGCTATTGTCTTAATAACTGATGTGATAATAACTGGCTGGATAGTTCCATCAGAGAGCCTGCTGTCTATCTCTGAAGCTGCACACTTGCCATTCTGGGCGGAACTAAGATTTATGGAAAACCTGCAAGAACAGCGTATATCTGCTTAGAGTTTGTAATGGGTTAAAAATGCCGAATCTAAAAGCAATGGAATCAAGTTGTACTTCACTGATGTGGCCCAACATGTCTGTGTTCACTTGTGTTCTCATGTAGAACACGGCCCATGCCTTCCATCTACCGCTTTTTAGTTTGTCTCTGTAAGTGTCAAAAGGACCTGCCCAGATGTGAGTCCCAAAATGTATCTCACTGAGGTGGGCTATCAAGGATAAGGCATGTCTGGGGTTTCGTGTTGTCCCCTGCAGAAGAGCTGTGGCCTCGCAGTGCATGCGTGGGTGGCCCCATTCCTACCAGGATCATGATTTAGCTTCATATGGCTTGTTTCCCACTGTAATGAAGTAGAGACAGTTGCAAAGGGATTGCACCAGAGACTGTCCAAAGGAATTGCACTAGTTATGCCTCATTTAAGGATTTTTTCTCATTACCTTTTTACTTTTACAATAACCAGCTTTATCCTCAGTTCAGACCAGGTCTGACATGAAGATATACACTAGAACACACAGGCCCTTGTTTTACTAGTATATTGGCCTTTTTCCCATTTCAAACCGCACAGAAAATATAACAGCACTGATTGGGGTCCATGACATCAGCTGACCTACACCTGCTGTTGACGTGCTCATATCTGTCCAGACATGCCTTGGCGCGTTCCTCTCTCGAAGAGAGGTAATCTCCAGTCCAGGTGTCTGGTCACTTCCATGCCATACTGACTCATACAAGTTGGCCCATGAAATATTGGTGCTGCTAATTGGCTCTCCTGTGCAGTGCAGCATATCACCTGTTATATCCCAACATGAGAATCTCTTAGCTTTGATTCAATGACAAGGCATGTCCAGTCCTTAAATAAGCAATTTAGGACTGGTCAGTGTGATTTCAGATGCACGCTATAAAAAGGCGCAGCAGACAAATTGAAAGAAACAACACCCATCCTTCAACAGGCTTTCCAACGCACTCCAAAAAGAAAAATGCAAGGTCATTTCTGATGAATGAATAAGTCAATGTACTGCTATTACCATCAAATGAGAAAGCACGACTAGAGAGATGACATCAATACACATAGCACTCTAAGAGTACATTACACATTCTGATTCCAACACAGAATACTCAGAATGTATACGTAACCCCCCCACGCACACACACATCTCCCCCAACACCAAGATTCTATGCAGACCTCAAAGGCCATCTAATTTATTTTTCTCTTACCATTGGATCAACTGTACCTAATGCACACAGCAAGTCCATGGTAGTGGTAGATATTTCCACAGAACGTGGTGGGGAACATTGCCTATGGTATGCTGCTTAAAACACTGTCGATGCTCTCAAACGCATCAACATTTAAAATTATTGAGGACTCCCAACCTTCTTGTTCCCTCTGGTGAAGCATGTAAGAACACTCAGGGCCTCATTACATGGACGGCGGTAAGGGTTTACCAGTACCGGTAAGGGTACCAGTGCCGGTAAACCCTTACCGCCTTACTACGAGGTCCCTTCGTGGGGACCCTACCTTAACGGCTGGTTTTACCAGCCGTTAAGGACAGGACCCGCAAAGGGACCTAGGAGGTAATTACGGTACCACAATTTGCGGTACCGTAATTACTGCCTTCCCCATTCCCATTGAGCCCTATGGGGGCAAAAATGGGAATGGGGAAGGGCCATGGTGAATGGGGAATTACCGCCCGCCCCCACACACTTTGCAATAGGGCGGTAATTCCGCCATTCACCATGGCGGACTCGGTAAAATACCGGCAGCAACCATGGCGCTAATAGCGCCATGGTTACCGCCGTCTGTGTAATGAGGCCCTCAGTCTGCTGTCTTTGCGCTTAACAGCAGTACAAATGCCATGTCACAGTAAGAGAACATGTTGTTTCAGACTGCAAAAATACCCCATCATGTAAGGTCACTCATCATCTTGGCTTTGCCCTAAACACCAGTTGCACATGCCACAGCAAGAATACATATCCTTGCTGGCTGTCCAAATACCCTCATGTAAGAACACTGTTATGTTATGTCAAAGACAGAGGAAGAGTGTTCCAGAGAGTAGGAGCAGCTACCGAGAATGCTCTGCCATCTATCGTCACCTTTCGAAACCGGGGACACAGAGAAGCACTTGATGTGTTAAACAGAGAGCTTTAAACTTAGTCCTGCTCTCAACTGGAGGCCAGGGCATCCTGCGCAAAACGGGAGAAGCATGGGCAAAGTTAGGGCACCTGGCCACCAGCCAGGCAGCTGAATTTTGCAAAATGTGTAGTCTGTTAAGATGTTACTTAGGTTGAGCCAGCAGAGTCACAATACAATAATCAATGATCCCCAAAATGGAGGTAGTGACTACTGGCCCACGAAGAGCATAGAGGATATAAGGTATAACGTTCTTTTGTGCTTTTAGTTTAAAGAAAACTACACTACACATAGCGCTGATTTGAAGATCAAGAGAAAGGGAAACAGTGATTTTATTTCCCAGGTTCTTTACAGAATCAACTGGGGCCGGGTGAGTACCCAGTAAAGGAGGCCAGAACTCAGGGGACCAGAGTAACTGGGCTGTCGGCGGTCCAATTACCAGAAATTCTGTCTTGTCCTCATTCAGTTTCAGTCATTTGTTATGCATCCATTTCCTGATTCCCACCAGACAAACCCTCAACTGAGTGGCAGCTCCCTTCAAGTTCTGATCAATACCCAAAATCAGCTTTGTGTTGTCTGCATAGGAGTAAAACTGGCATCCATTAGAGTGAATAAGAATGGCCAATAGATGGACATAAACATTAAAATGTAAGGGATACATTGCAGACCCTTGAGGGGCCCCACTAGTTAGAAGAGAAGGGGAAGCCCTAAAAGGTGGGAGAGAGAGCATCACCATGACAGCGGCACAGGATGGAGTGGTCAATGGTATCAAAGGCTGCAGACAAGTCCAGCAGGATCAAAAACCCTATGCCACCTTGGTCCAACATCGTGGTGAGGTCTCCTATCTAGCACAGATTCAGTACGCATAGATGGGCCAAAGCCAAATTGAAAAGGATCCATGATGGAAGCATCCTCCAAGAAATTCCTTAGCTGGGAAGCAACTATAGCTTCTGAAACTTTCATAAGAAACACAAGAAGGGAAATAGGATGAGCGTTTATTGGATCTAGCGTGGGGTTCTGCTGGAGGGGAGTTCTTAAAGCATGTTTAAGGGATTAACCCATGAGTGAGAGAATGGTTTAGTGCTATTGTTAAAATTGGGGCAAGAGTTGCGCAACTACTTTTTAGAACTTTCAATGGAATAAGATCAAGAGGTGAACTAGATCTCAGCTGGGCAACTACAGCCAGTACCTGGTGCTATGTGGTTAGACAGAAATTTGAAAAAGAAGCCCCTGTATAAGAAGGAATCAAAGTGGTCAGGCTGGGGAGAACTGCCACATCCAAAGCCAGAGCTGGAATATTATTTCGGAGTTTAGCAATCTTTTGAATAAAAACATCATTAACGGGAGCACAAAGATTCTGAGAGGATGGGACTGAAGCAGACACCAAACTGGGAAAGGAAAGTTCCTGAACCACTAAAAACAGCTCTTTCAACTGATTTAGGGCCCCTGAGAAACGGTTTGAAAAATAAGCTGTTTCAGCCTCCTTAATAGCCTTACGATAGTTAAGGCGACAGGCTTTCAGATGGATTTAATACAATAGGTAAGCTGACCACCACAAATGTTCCGCTTGCTTATACAAAAGCTTAAGAGAGCAGAGGTAAGCAGTACACTCATCATGTTGTCTGTCTTTGCTCTAAGATCTAGTAAAAATACAATGACACTGTAAGAAAACATGGCCTTGTTGTCTGTATAAATGCACCACCTCCACAAGTACAAAGACTCATCATGTTAATTTTTCCCTTAATGTCAGTACAAATGCCATACCACAATAAGAAAACAAATTGCTGCTGGCTGAATAAATGACCCTCCACCCTGTAAGAACACTCATCGTGTTGTCTTTGCCACAAGCTCTAGTAAAAATGACATGCCACAGCAAGAAAACATGGCCTTACTTGCTGCACAAATGCCTACCCTCCGCAAGTAAGAATTTATTGCCAGTAAAACAATGCCATGTCACAATGAGAAAATAGGGCCTTGCTGACTGCATAACTGCTCCTCCACATGTAAACAAACATACCATTTTGGCTTTGCCTTGAACGCCAGTAGCAAAGGCATGCAACAGTATGAAAATGACAAGGCTGCTCACCCCAATACAGTATCCTCCCCCTGCTCAAACCCCTTCTTAATGTAAAAAGAATGTAAAAATACTCATTAAGTTGACCAAAGATGACCAAAGATTCCAGAAAACACTTTGTTCCAATTGGCCAATTACGTTCAGGTAACTTGTTGCAACAATTGACTTTCTTATTGGCCAAAACAATTTAAATAACTCACGATGTGCTGACCCCCCGAGAGGGCCCAATCATAAATTGAGTGTGAACAGTGAAGTCAATGCCCTGTGACAACAAATAGAACCTACTACTACTTTCTCATGAGACCAGACAACATGGCAACCCCAAATTATTCTTTGACCTTGCCTCTGTACACTTTGGCAACACCTCTTGCGATTCCCACTTGAAACATGTTGCTTTCATAGCACGCACCCTTTCCTATCTCACTTGGGAACCAGGTGGTTTTATTACGAATGCAGCCAAGGAATTGTTCCTGGGGACTCATTTCTTGCATTTATCTGCTCTATTCAGTATGTCTGCTGCAGTTCCAATGGTCTTGCCTCTTCGCAATGGGGCAGTATAACCCCAACCTATTTCGATGCCTTGGCAATGCCTGAACAGCAGGCCTTGTTCTCATCAAAATGTGTCCTTCACAGCTGCAATACTAATCTTTCTTATGGAACAATATTGTTGTAATGCCTTTCACTCCAGGCCCCTGTGAACTGCTAGGCCTTGCAACAATAACCAATCTCTGCACAGTGCTTCACCCTTCCTTCCATGACTTTGGCATTCTGAACACTTACTGGTGGAGAAGCAGGAACATAATCTAATTAAATAAACCAAAACACTCCTCAAAAATGCGGCGTAATATACTAACTGACAAAATCTACAAACTCTAACAGGGCCTAACTCAATATGGCAGAACTCTTGCTAAATTGGCAGGTAGCACTTATGCTACTAAAAATCAACATCTACCCTACTTAATGCTTGCATTATGTGGTACTCCACCCACCCTTTTACCGACAAACAACAGCTTTCCTCAATACAAAAACAACATATTCTACGTTCTCCTAAATACAACCAAATCACAACTCAATTTGCTAATGTTGGCTGCAAACCCTGAAAATGCTACGGGCCCAAACTGTAAATATAATAAACAATCTCGTTGCTGATGCTTTTTTTAAATCTCTTTTTTAAACTTTATTTTTGAAGGTTTGCATCAGAGGTACAAGAAAGAACATGAATGAAACATAAATTGCTTAAGATAGAATTTTTTCAATCATAAACATCAGACTTCACCATCCTTTTTAAATTTAGGGCATGGGTATCAAGTACTGTAGGTCTTTCTTTAATGTTAATCAACTGTTGAAAGAGAACCATCTTCATGCATTTTGATAGACAGTAAGGTAACATTACACAGGCCACATGTTACGCTCACCTGGTATCCACAGGGACGCCACCCAGCTGGGTCACTCGCTGGTATGCTTCTCAGCTTTGCCCTGATGTGGTCTATGGGGAAGGTTCTGCCTTGTGGTAGAATTAGGCGTGCTCTTCTTCCTGCCTTCTTTGCAGGGGCGCGTTGTCTTGCATGGGCGAGTGTGGTCCAGTTACTTCACTGACGCCGGCCCGTTTGATATTGTTCAGGTAGGTCTTATTGCTGTTCTTTAGTTTTGTTGCTATCCTACATGCCTTTCTTTGTTTAAAATGTCTCTTTTTTCTCTCTTAGGTATGCAGAGCTTCAGCGCGGCGAACTGGCTTGGTTGAGCCCCGCTTGTAAATGATGGCGCATTAAGAGCGCAATGATGCAGTAAGTAAGCGCTATGCGCAGCGCTGCGAAGTCTTGCCTTTGCTAACTTGTGTTTTCCTTCCTTGCAGGTCGCGGTGTTCTTCAGCGCGAGTGGAATGTCCGGAGTGGTGCCAGCCGAGAGGCGACCAGCCAGGTAAGCCTTTTGAGCAGTTTGTAATTTGTAAATGTCTCTACAGCTTTCTTTAATGTTGCCTCTATCTTCCTCTTTCAGGTCATTCTGTCCGGGAGGCGTGCAGATTCGAGGAAGCTGTTCTCAGTAGCTGCAAGTGTTTAAAGATGAAGACTGCAGGTACGATGTTGCTGCTAATGATGTTCCTTTTGTCTCCTTGTAGGTTCTGCTTCTCCGAGGTTCGAGGGAATAGCTGGACACGGTGAGCGTCACGTTGCAAGCTGTAAAGTAACACGAATCATGTTCTGCAGTCAGGGTGTGGTTTATATAGCCCAGGTAAATTAGTGCCAAGGAAAGTAGCTCCAGGCCTGCCACACCCAAACCACTAGACCGCATAGCTTGGTTCTTAAGAACCAAGCTATGTGGATGCCTCCATGTTGGCTGACAATACAATAAAGTAGTTCCCAAGCACATTGTTGTTCATGGTGTATGAGCCTGGCGCCAGAGGCGCCAAGACTGGCCTCATGAGGGCTTTTTAAGAGGATGTCAGGCTCTCGAGGCCCGAGTCCTGACTCCACCTGGCCAATGGGTTTGCCAGAGGGGGTTTTTGGGCGAGGGTCGTGACACCACGCCACATTGATATGATGAGATGAATGAATATCACAAACAGAAACCTTTTCAGGCGTGGGTAGTATAACACAGTGGCAACATGCTCATTTTGGAATTGAGATAAAACATAGCAACACAGGTTCGAACCCCGCATCCACCTCTTCGGTATTAACTGTGTTATAAAAAAAACAACTATTATAATTATATATAACCATCCAAATTTCGACACGGATACCAACATACTTCCAAATGCAATAAACGTTACAACTGTGTGATGGTCCTGTTCCCTGTTCCTGAGGAAAGTCTTAAATGTTTCCCAGATATTACTGGGTCTAGATCTCAATGATAATAATGAGCAGTACCACATTTCTGAGTCACAGCACCACATCAGATCTAACAACCACTTACTAATAGTGGGCACGGTCGGGCTCGACCAAAGCTCCAATATACACCTCTTAGCCAGCAGCATGCAAATAGATAACCGTTTTCTAGCCTCATTAGTGAAACTTGGCATCCACCCGAGCAAACAGCCAATATTTCACCAGAGACATCTTGTTCAGTCATTCGGCCCATCATACCCATGTTCTCAAAATGCGGAAAACATTGGACACCCCAAATCATATGTAGGAACCCTGCATCGTTTTCTTTACATCTAGGGCATCTAGGGCATCTAGGGCATTTACCATCCACCAATTCATAACATTTCAGCCATCTAGAAGGATTTTGTATTGAATTAATTTGAACCTCGCAATGAGAGAGACCCTTTGTGTATTCCTACACATAAAATTCCAGATTTTATCATCTATATCAAACCCAACATCCGACCCCCACTTCACTCTGCAGGGTAGGAATAGACCTGCGTGCCATTTGGTAGACAATTGAGACCACTCTCTTTGAATTAACCGAATGAACATTGTATTTTGAATATGAAATGTGGGCGGTTCTAACGGATATCCCAGAGACCAGGCTTGAAGTCGGAAACATTGGAATGCTAACCTGAAATTGTGACCCAACTTTACCTCAACTTTTTCCCAGGAGACAAATACCCCATCCGGGTAGAAATCAAGCATATACTTAATACCCACTTGCAACCAAGATCCTCGTATCATGGTATCACAGGTTGGAGTCAGCTCCTGAATCCCCCAGGCACACAATTCCTGTGTTTACCGTGTCTGTGTCATCAGTCGCTTACTCAGTTTGCCCCATGCATTGAGTCTGCATGACACAGGATCAAACTTACACTGGCCATTCACCATCCCAGTCACCAGGGCACCCTGTAGAGAGTAGGGTTGAATCGATCTCCGCTCGAACCAAATATGTTGGAAAGGTTGTGAGCTAGGCATGCAGAAAATTACAAATGAGTTCTGGGCCACCATATAATATAATTCCATGTCAGGAGCATTTAGACCCCCATGGTTATATGGCCTAGTAAAGGTCTCAAATCTACTCCTAGTTGTTTTCGGATACCAGGCTAGTCTCACCAACAGTGATCTAAGATCTTTAAAAAGTTGACCCCATGGCCACATTGGGAGATTTAGAAAAAAACTATAATAATTTAGGAAGTATTACCATCTTCATGATAGAAATTCAACCGACTAAGAAAAGTGGAAGAGCTATACCGTGTTCTATCGTCTGCTTAAGTTACTTGGTATAAGACAAGCAATTTTCTCTCAACAGGGCAGTCCAATTTTTACATATCCTCATTCTTAAGTATAGAACCGATATCTGTTCCCATTGGAAGGATCCTGTACCCCGCAGCTTCCTAGTAGCATCTGTAAATGGGAACAAAATAGACTTGGTCCAGTGCACCCACAGACCCAACGCGTTATCGAAATGTTCTATCTCCTGAGTAGGGGGATGGGTAAATTGCAATCAGGATCATTGATGTACAATACTATATTGTCTGCATAAAGTGAGATTAACTACTGCTCTTCCCCAAGCGCAAGACCATGCTGCTGATGTAACGACCGTAAGCGGACTGCCAGTGGATCTATAACGGCTGCAAAAAGGAGCAGTGACAATGTGCACCCCTGTTGCACGGCTCATTCTAAAGGGAATGAGGCACAGCATTTGCCAAAGAAACCAATTTGTGCGGTTACTTTAGTATATAGCAACTTTGTACATTTCCAAATGTAATGTGGTACCTCGACCCTCTCCAAGATCATGAAGAGATCCTCCCACGACATTGCATTTCAGGTTTGATTCACGCCAGTATCGCAAACATCCACCATATATTGAGGGGCATAAAATGACCTTGAGCAAAGCCGGACTGATCTAAATGCACAATTGAAGACAAATAAGTCATTTTTTAGCCAATATTTAAGAGAACATTTTGGTATCAAGATTTATTAGAGAGATTGGCCTGTTGGAGGCACAGTTCGTGGGATCATTGCCCGGTTTAGGAAAAGTGAAATAATACCTTCCTGCGCTGTGAGAGGCAGACAGCCGGACAGCAGTGCCTCCTTCCACACGTCCAACAGGTGCCCTGCCACGTTGGATCCAAACCAAACTCCTTAGAAAATGCTGCTGTGATACAGTCCGCCTAGCAGTTCGGGCTGGGCTGCTACCTTTGGTGGTGGTGGTCGGTCAAAAGGCCGAAAAAAAAATCTCGAATAACAAAAATCTCGAAAAAAAAGGCCGAAAAAAAAAAATATTGATTTTTTTTTTTTTATATATATGTATTTGTTGGGCCAGGTAAGTAAACAAAAGGGTTAAAATAAAAAAAAAATAGAAAAAAGGGGGGTTGGGGGGGAACCCCCCCATTTCGAAAAAAAAAGTCATAAAAAAAATGCGATATTTTTTTTTTCGGCCTTTTTTTTCGAGATTTTTTTTTTGGAGATTTAGAACTTCGGTATTATGACTATAAACCTTTGGTGGTGGCAGCTGCTGACTGATTTGCACATGGCTGGTCCCCTTTTGAAATGGCGCAGACGGGCTAAAAAACAGTGGTGTGGAAGGTTGCCCAGAGCAATTGCCAGTGGTTTAGATTCATTTGAAACCTTCCACCCATCACATTTGTGGTCAGTTTGTTTCTCCTTGTGAGAGAGGGTATGCTCAGACATGGGTCCCTTGCTCACTGCGCCACAGGGAACCAGGCTGCACCTCACTGAGGAGGTCCAACAAGGCCGAAACATTTCTGGGGTTGCTTGGTTTTCTGTGCAGAGGGGACCTGGCCTAGCAGTTCGGGCTGGGCTGCTACCTTTGGTGGCAGCAGCTGCTGACTGATTTGCACATGGCTGGTCCCCTTTTGAAATGGCGCAGACGGGCTAAAAAACAGTGGTGTGGAAGGTTGCCCAGAGCAATTGCCAGTGGTTTAGATTCATTCGAAACCTTCCACCCATCACTTTTGTGGTCAGTTTGTTTCTCCTTGTGAGAGAGGGTATGCCCAGACATGGGTCCCTTGCTCACTGCGCCACAGGGAACCAGGCTGCACCTCACTGAGGAGGTCCAACAAGGCCCAAACATGTCTGGGGTTGCTTGGTTTTCTGTGCAGAGGGGACCTGGCCTAGCAGTTCGGGCTGGGTTGCTACCTTTGGTGGCGGCAGCTGCTGACTGATTTGCACATGGCTGGTCCCCTTTTGAAATGGCGCAGACAGGCTAAAAAACGGTGGTGTGGAAGGTTGCCCAGAGCAATTGCCAGTGGTTTAGATTCATTCAAAACCTTCCACCCATCACTTTTGTGGTCAGTTTGTTTCTCCTTGTGAGAGAGGGTATGCCCAGACGTGGGTCCCTTGCTCGCTGCGCCACAGGGAACCAGGCTGCACCTCACTGAGGAGGTCCAACAAGGCCGAAACATGTCTGGGGTTGCTTGGTTTTCTGTGCAGAGGGGACCTGGCCTAACAGTTCGGGCTGGGCTGCTACCTTTGGTGGCGGCAGCTGCTGACTGATTTGCACATGGCTGGTCCCCTTTTGAAATGGCGCAGACAGGCTAAAAAACGGTGGTGTGGAAGGTTGCCCAGAGCAATTGCCAGTGGTTCAGATTCATTCGAAACCTTCCACCCATCACTTTTGTGGTCAGTTTGTTTCTCCTTGTGAGAGAGGGTATGCCCAGACGTGGGTCCCTTGCTCGCTGCGCCACAGGGAACCAGGCTGCACCTCACTGAGGAGGTCCAACAAGGCCGAAACATGTCTGGGGTTGCTTGGTTTTCTGTGCAGAGGGGACCTGGCCTAGCAGTTCGGGCTAGGCTGCTACCTTTGGTGGCGGCAGCTGCTGACTGATTTGCACATGGCTGGTCCCCTTTTGAAATGGCGCAGACGGGCTAAAAAACGGTGGTGTGGAAGGTTGCCCAGAGCAATTGCCAGTGGTTTAGATTCATTCGAAACCTTCCACCCATCACTTTTGTGGTCAGTGATACAGTCCGAACCAGGGGCCTTAGAAGAGGGAAGGTCCTTGATGGCCGCCAGGATTTCATCAGTGGTAATAGGAACCTCAAGCGTGTCCTTAGCCGCCCTGTCAAGGGTCGCCAAAGAGACTTTGTGTAAAAATAAGTGTAGTGCATCCGGGTTAGGTGCCTCGTGTCCGACATACAACTTATCATAAAAATGTTTAAACGCGCCCAGAATCAAATACGGTTCTGACTGTAGAGACCTATCCTCCGTTCTAATCACAGCAATGTCCACCAGACGCTTTGACAATGCAGCAAATTAGCCAAATGTCTACCTGTCTTGCCCTCCTCCCCATATTTGAGTTCATCTGAGGGGCAGCGAGGTACTTTACTTCCCTGTCTGCCTCAACCCTAAATCGATCCAACGCCATTTTCATTGCGGCCAGCATCTCATTGTAAGTATTTCAATTCAGCTTCCTGCTCTGCCAGTTGTCTATAAATCCCTTTGAGGACACCATTTTCCAAGGTTATACAGCATCCACGCAGGTAGACCCATAGAAGAAACAGATCTCACATTGGTGGTAAAAAAACAAAAGACCACATCACGCAATGCCTGTGCTTTAAAATGCCAATGAGGTTGGTTAATCACCAGACACTCCAACACAGATTTCCAGAACACCAGGGAGTGATCAGACAGTGTTCTAGGGAAGAGGATTCCTTCCTTTGTAGCATGCACTAAGTCAGGGCCTACTAAATATAATCATTTTGGGACCTCATATCTTGAACCGAGGAATAGAATGAGAAATCCCTCGTCTCCGGCTATAACGTCCTCTGGAGGTCCACTAACCCCAAGTCCTCCATGCCCCCCTTATATTTCCCTAGCAGCCTGAGAGAGTAGTCTCAGGCTCATTGTGAATTGTATATCTAGTCTAAAGAAAGCATTCTGCCACTGTTCACAACTAACCTGCCTTTCTTCCCTATTCTATGCTGATACAGGCCCATTGTGTGCCTACCCAAGCCAATTTCTAATACACCAAGCGTGTATGGAAGTATGCTGCACACTTATATAGTCATATAGAATGCAGGGATATCCACATTCAGGCCATAAATATTAACCAATGTCACCTGTTTTCAAGCTTATACACCAGAGACTATAACAAAACGGCCCTCAGTGTCCTGTTCATGTTGCAGCACTCTCAACCCTAGTGACTTATATATGTGAGTGATAACCCCTCGTGAATACGTTGAAAAAGAAGTATGGAATCTAGCACTTCCCCAAGATCTTGCCACAGTCTCATTTGCCCCACCTAGTAAATGCGTCTCTTGAAGCATTATAATTTTGGCACCATTATACTCAGAATATGTAAAAACCTTGCGCATCCGAGCATGGGTGTTCAGCCCACTCACATTCCAACTGATAAATGTACAAGTATAAAGTAGCTGTCCCCTGATCCCATCAGTGTGAGAAGAATATACCCATTTCACAGCCCTCCTCCTGCTGCCACACAGTCTGATGTTTTAATTAATTTTACACCACCATGCAAACCAGTTTATAAATATAATAGTCGCCCTATCTCCACCTCCTCCACCCCTACCCCCGCTCCAAAACCCCAACTTGCAGTGACATCCCCCAAACTCATTTCAAAACAACCCAATACCAACAAAAGAGATGCCAAGAACACCGGCAAGGGGAGAGACCGCACCCGAACACAATGTAGAACGAAAGCAGGATGAACTCTATTGTTACATTCTAGAATCTACAAACCCACCCTCAGGAATCTCTGCACGGTATGAAGACCCCAGGACTCCACATGTATGTATTAGAACACCCTATCAAGAGCAACAAGAAGGTCATGCAGCCAAAAGCGATAAAATAAACACATATGCATATTATCCCATCTCACCTCTTGAGCAAAGACTCCAGAAAGGAAACAACTGCTGGATCCATAAAAAGGTGAGTCTTATTATTGTGAACCACTCAGAGTCTCGAAGGGTACAACATAGCATACTGGAGGCCTTGTTCCCTCAGTTGTCGTTTCAGAGTAACAAAAGATCTCAGGACAATGTGGACATCTTGGAACAGCGCCCCGAGTGTCTCCTTGTTGCTGCTCCTTAGTTTGTTATATGATGCTCTGCAAAGTGTGCCAAAGCTAACTACAATTAACACAGGTGCCGAAATGCTAAACAAAATGGCAACAATGCTGCCAGTAACCGACCATCTCTTTATGCTAATAGAATGTACGCAGTCTGAACCTCCTTTCACGTTTGGGCATTGGATCTGCATGCCAACAATAGGCACCGAGCGGGGAAGGTTCAAAACCAAATGCCAAATGTTTCCCTCTAGGGCATTAAGACTCTTCCTAATCCCTGGAGGTAAACATTCTAAATCATATAGCAATGCTGCTGTCTCTTTCAGCCAATAAAATGCTATCAATGGGAGTACAGAATAATGACAGTAATTGTATTGTGAGAGGGGGTTTGAGGGAAACTTGTTGGTCCTGGCACTGGATTGGTAGAGGTGATACTCATAAGGCTTGTGCGTGGAGCGCATTAGAATGATGAGTCGTACCACTGATATTGGTTGTGCAGTGGATTTTTATTTCATTAGCATGGACACGCTAGTTTTTCCATAAGCAAAGCCAACATGTGTTTCGACCCAAAAGGTCTTTGCCAAGGCGTGTTTGGTATATGGTTGATGGATCCTGTATAAGGGGGCTGGAGGGCAGCTTGTATGTCAAATTCTGACATAAAAAATAAAAAGCTTTAAGTCTGGAAAAGATTACATGATTTTTTTAAAAATCAACAAAAAAGAGAAAAACTGGCAAAAGCACAGTTATAGAGAGGAAAAGTCGGAAATACGGGAAACCCCTTTGAAAAAAACATACAGTTTCAAAAATACAAAAAGAGAAGACTTTTGGAAGCCTGTCTTAAGTCTAAAATAACAGAAAACATAAGAAGTCGACGTTAGGAAGCCTTGTTCAAAGTTGTCTTAATTATGTTTCGACCGTGTTGACATGATATGATATGATATTTTATTTATATCGCGCTATTACACAGGTGTTTCAGAGCTGAAACTGAAACTGTCTAATCCCCAGTTGGACTCTTCCCAGCTAAAGTTTGAAGGAAAAGCTCGCTGCACACACTTTTGTGTCTCCCACGGATACCTAGATAAGAATAGTGTCCCCAATCATGAAAATGATGCCATGACTCACTTGCAGCTTTCACCACCGTGCAAGTGAATACTGACCACTAGCACCTGTGACACCCTGGGTTCCCCTTCCTGTCAGGTTACCTTAGAAAGATTAAAATGGGTTATAATGCCTGGCAACTACTGGTATGCAGAGTTAGTTTCAAAAAATGCTTTTCCTTTTTCTACTTCTGTTTTTTATTTTCTTGTATGCAAAAAGCAGGTGGCTAAGTGCAAATAATTACAAAAACTTCAACAATCACTTGATTACCATTCCACGCCCCTTGTTCATCACTTGCTTCAAGATATTTTTTGAAAATCTGACCCATTGGGCCTATCACTCTTGATCATTTGTCATGTTCAGCTACACAATTTGTTTTTGTCTACCTGTTTATGTGAGTTGTCCACTTTTGGGTGAATTTCCTTTGTCTAAGCAGCCAATGCCATATTTAGGTAGGATACTTAAAGGTGACAATTTGTTTTACAGGTGACAATTTGGTGGGTGACCAAAACACATGAATCCCTTGGGAGTCGCCTCTTTGCAGAAACACTTCTTTCTTTTGTTTCAAACATCTTTAATCCCATTTTTAATGGTAACCTATGAAAGGATACATACAAAAAAGTTGGGATATGGAAACACATTTAAGGAGATTATTTAATGAATACATCTGACACAGCCATGATATAGTAAAGTGAATTAATAAAGTGACCGACGTTCATTTATCCTACTTCCAGGCTGTGGGGGGTCGGAAGAAGGAGTTGGACAAATTAAAGAACATCTTTAATGAACTTAAGTAAACATGCCTAACTTTCCCTAACTTTCCCTATTGCTAAAGGGGTCACCCTGCCTATCTGGCACAACTAAATAAGCTTGTCTCTCGTCAGGATGTCCCATAGTAATAATGTCCTCGGTCCAAACCTAACTTTACCTGACCCTACCACTAGTTTATCCAACTTAAATCACAGTAAATAAAACGTCTTCCTTCTCTTGACTTTCTCGTAGTTCTTGATAGTCACTGTATTGCAATGTCTCTCTCTTTTACTTGAGTTTAATAAAATCTTCTTTGATAAGTGCTGGATATCTCCTACATGTGCTTTCGTAACTCTTGTAAAACACTCCGGGTGTCGTGTCCTCTTTAAGGGTATGCTGTTTACAACTTGTTTTAAGATAGTCTCTGTGATGCTGGAAATGCCTTATGGAGGGACAGTGCCTCCTAGTCTTTGTCCGACCACTTGTCTGTGTGTGTTATTTCTATGTTTCATGCCACTGAGGTCCAGCCTGCACCTCTGGCAATGCAGCTGTTCATTTTATCTTTTGGTGAACAGCACCCATGGGATACCCTTATAGAACCCATTGGTGGGGGTACACCCTTGTACCCCTTATGTGTGCTTTGGGTACCTGTGTGTTGCCCACAGAGCAGGGTATGGGCTGGTGGTAGCTACATGCTAACTTGGCAGTGGCTCTGAGTGTCCTCCATTTTGGGGCACCCAGGCCCTGCCATAGGCATCAATGGATTCCTGATAGAAGGCAAGATGGACCCTGTGGCCTTTTGGTTTCTATTGCCTTTTACCTTGTTTCACAAAGTCGTAGGAACCACTGTCTCTGTTCCCTTCCTTCTGACTGGCTGTTAGGTGATAATACCATATATGGTTATTGGGCTTAATCTTGTCAGACTGACTGGAGCCTTCCCAGGGGCTGTGTGTTGCTGGTACACCCTAGGGGTAGAATTTGTATGAATGGAGTCTGAAATGAACTCACATTCTGTGTTATGGGTGTCTGGCTTCTGTGTGTGTGACAAAATGAATGTGACAGTCCTGACTGCAACTGACATGAATGCAGTGTAGTGTTCTGAAAGGCTGGGTACTTCCCCCAATCCACATTCTTGATTGGCTGACTGAGCCTGGCTCAGCTAGATTGAATGGGTAACAGGTGTGTATATCTGGGGACCTCTCACTTAAAACTTTGTTCAGAAGCTGAAGCTGAAGTTGAAGCAAGAAGAAGGTGTTCCTTGAAGCCCAGCTGGAGGAGAAGTCTACTGCTGCATTTTCTTTGTGTAATCCAAAAGCTGCTGTGTTCTTCCAAGGACTGA
This sequence comes from Ambystoma mexicanum, assembly GCF_040938575.1. Taxonomy (NCBI): domain Eukaryota; kingdom Metazoa; phylum Chordata; class Amphibia; order Caudata; family Ambystomatidae; genus Ambystoma; species Ambystoma mexicanum. The sequence goes on along the minus strand of NC_090923.1, from coordinate 543,153,813 downwards.
TCCAAAGAGGACCTGTGAAGGAGACCTCTCCCCGAGGTATGAGGGACCATCCTGCAACCTCCAAAAAAAGTGCCCTGGAAGCCAGTCCTGTGTGCCTGCCATCAGGAGAAGGGATTTTCATGAGTCCTGAAGAGGAGTGCCCAGACATCTCGAGTTGAAGAAGTCCATTGGTGTCACCCAGAGTCCGAAGGTGCGTTTTGTGACCGCTGAAAGCCATTGCTGTCTACCGTCCAGAAGAGGGGGTACTCTGGCACAGTGCTGCTGGACACCAAGAGTTGCAAAAGTTCCAAACTGCCTAAGAACATTTCAAAGGACGTCCTTGCCATCATCACTGACCACTTTTTCCCACCAAAGAGAGTCCAGAGTCGATGAGTGCAGAGGAAGGTCCTTCGGTGGGTTTCCCGCCACCAGAAGCAAATTAAGACGTTCCGAGGGTAAAGACTTGGTTTAGATCCGAGGTCCACTCCAGTGGTCGAGTCCAAGATGCCAGAAGCCATCCAGAGGTCCGTGCTGTGGCTGCATCACCGAAGAACCAAAAGTCAGAAAACCATGATATTCTGAAACCTGACACCAAGATTCTGGAATGTTGGTGAACAAGGCAGCAGCTTAAACCAACTGCTCCTGCTCCCTCCCAGCCTATGGATAATAATAATACTGGAAATTGAGAAAAATGAATCCTGCGCTGATATCAAAGAAGAAGATTGAGATCCCTGACAACCCCAACTCCAAAAAAGCTAAACAAGGGGAGAAGATGGGTGAGAGTTCAGAGAATGGTGACATGTATGCACTGCTTCTCCAGATTGCCCAGGATGTGAAGGAAATTAAGTTTACCCTCAGTGAATTGTCCTCTCAAGTCGGTCACCTGGAGAATAGAGTCACCAAAGTGGAAGCAGAAAATACAACCTTGGCCACGGAGGTTGCAGGGAGTTATAGGGCCTACAAGGAGTTGAGATATGAAGTTTCTGATTTTAAGAGGAGGAATCTGATGTTGGAGGTTGATCAAAGGAACTTGAACTTCGCTTGCTGGGTGTGAGTGAAGACTCTGCTTTGGACAAAAACCTCGATCACAGAGTCAGAGGAGTACTGGAGGCAACTTTGGGTAACAACATCCTAAAAGAAATGGACATGGATTACTCCTTTAGAGCTGGTAAGCTGGTCCAGGCTGGAAAACCAAGACAGATCATCATGGTGATGTCCGGAGTGAGTGCAAAGGAAAGGATTTTAAAGGCTGCGAGAGAAACAGGAAAACTTCTGCTAAATGGAGATCAATTGGCGATCTATCCAGATTTCCCTAAGGAAATAGTGGAAATGAGGAAGGCGTTCAAAAGTGCAAAAGCTTTGGCACAAGAAAAGGGGATTAAAACTCTGCTGGTGAAACCAGCGACACTGAAGATATTTTTTGGATCAGGTGTCAAAACCACAGAGGATCCAGCTGAAGCTGAAAAGTGGCTGAGCGCTGGGGGCTTAAACTTGGATAATAGTATTGCAGATTGATGTGATGCATGATGTATGAAGCTGTGAAGATGTAAGGTTACTTTTCTTTATTGATTCATTTTTTCCTGAATTTGTTAGATGGGAATTGGTTTGTTTAGGTATCAGAGCGTTATTAATGTTTCAAATATGCTGTAATGGTTTTTCGCTCGAGCGTAGGCTTGATGTGGGCTCGGATAATGGGTGCTTTACTCTACGGCAGTACGCGCTCTATAGATTTTTTATAGGTGATGGTGCTTGTTTTTGTTTGGACGGAGTGCGGGAGGTGTTGTGCTGTCCGGAAATGTCGGCTGTGCGACACCCTTCGGAGTCTTGCCGGCAGTGGTGTGTTGGATTGGTGGATGCGGGTGACCGGCCACTGTTGACGCACATTTGAGGTAAGGCGTAGTGGCGCGTTCTCCTTTGGGGCCGCAGCACGCGTGTTCCGGGCAATGCGCCTTGCTGCATGCTCAGGTGTTTGGGGGGCACAGTGGGTGTAGAGGCTGGGGTGCATGTGTTGTGGCTGAGGGGAGGGGAATGCTCTTTGCACGGCTTTATCCCGGACTGCTGTGGTACGTTGATCGCATTGTAATGTGTTTCCATAGCCAGAATTAGATGAAGGAATGCCACGTTTGCGAGTATGCTGCCCAATGCTAATCCCCTGCATATGTAACAGTTGTTCTTGTCCTGGTTGCACACCCCTGACATGCTGAGTGGGGTATATTTGACATGTACTTGTACTGTAATAACGAAGCCAACTGTATGCCATTACCATCACTGCATAAAGAAGGTGAGAGTTGTCACTATTGGGTACCTGGGGTTCCACTGTAGTCTACACCTTTTACTTTGCATGGGTACGTTTCCTTTCGTGCAGTAACGAAATCAGCTGTGAGAATGTAATAGTGCTGTCATCTAATGTGAACACTGACGAGGCCTATGGTTAAGATATGATTGTGCATCTCTGTCTACCTACCAAATCACAGACAGAATTTTCGATTAGGTTTTTTTTTGCAGTAATGCTTACGTTGGAGAGGGTTTGATTGCATTCTCACAGCGCAATGAGTGATGTGCCAACACGTTATATCTGGAGTGACCAGTTATACAGTACATTTGGATTAACACGGTGGGGGTTGCATTTTTGTGCCATGGAAGTCACATGTGGGAATGTAGTGTCCAGGAAATACCGGAGATTCTGATTTTTATGCTTGGCAAGGTGAGTGGTAAGGCCACCGGGATAGTCGTGGATTGCTGTGTGAATGCCATGGAAAAGTTTAATGCTGTATCTGGCTTCTAATCTCATTTGGTAGGGTGCAGGGACACAGGTATTTTGCAACTCTCTGTACACTTGCTCACACTTTCTAGTGATGATTCACGCTCAATTGCTCAGCATGCCCGCAGTAGTTGGGATTTGTGATGTTTACACTGATGGTGTGACGGTAGGTGGATTAGTGTGATTCGTTGATGGTTATAATAAGAGAATTCAGGTTTTGTCTAGGCATGTGATTGACACATGGTGTGGTGTTTAGCGTTTTTGAGTAGGGGATGTTGCATCTATTCAGGAATGCTTTTATTTGTGCTTTCATTTGCTGGAGAGTTGTGGGAATTCCTTTAGACCAAATTGTATTTTCAACTTCATTTGAATTTGACCAAATGTGGTCTGTGACACCCTTTATGGGCTTTCTATAGGCTGACCTAAGGGAGGGAGGGGGGTAGTCCCTTTCAGCGTGTAGCTGGAAGGGATGTTCTGGATGGTTGGGTGGTTCAAGCCCAGGAGTGTGTTTTTTTTATTTTTTATTTTATTTCTTTACTTGACTATAGGTTTAGGTAGTATTGTGTCTTGTGAATTCATTGCAAGGATTGGGAAACGGGGTGTCTAGCAATGTCTTACACTTATCAGAGGAATTTCAGAGTGGTATCTTGGAATGTGAATGGTGCACATTGTGCTGTCAAGAGGAAGGTGATTTTGAGTAAACTAGGGGAGATGGGGGTGGATGTCGCGATGCTTCAGGAGACTCATTTGTTAGATGCGGATATAGATAAGTGGAAAAAGGAGTGGGTTGGTGATGTTTATGGTTCATCGTTCACTACTGGTTCTAGGGGTGTGTGTATTCTTTTTAGGAAGAATCTCCAGATCACTGGGGTGAAGTGTGTGAAGGATGGGGATGGAAGGATAGTATGTGTCACTGCACATATTCAGGATGCTCAGTATTGTTTCTGCAATATATATGCTCCGAATGGGGGTGATGGTAGTTTTTTTGTAGCTTTAACGCAAATGTTGCAGAATGTAAATGTGATTAATGTGGTTTTGGGAGGGGACTTCAATGTGGTTTTAGAACCTGGACTTGATAAAAGTGTGGGGGGTGTGGACAATGCCAACGCTCTAAAAAGAACAGCATTAAAGAGACTAATTGATGAAAGGAACCTCACAGATGTTTGGAGATTGCAAAACCCTTCTACGAGACAATATACTTTCTCTCTGCAAGGCATAATGCTTATTCGAGAATTGACCTCTTTATGACCTCTGGCCTCTGTACACAATCATTCCAAAGGGGTAACATCGGATCACTACTTGTTTCGGACCATGCTCCAATCTCCATAGACTTGCGATTGACCTTCCCGGTTCCTAGGTCTAACACCTGGCGGATGAATGTCTCCCTCTTGGACGACGATGAAATTGTGGACAAAATTGTTCAAGAAGCGAGATTCTTTATATCTGTGAATTGGACTGGTGAAGTCCGGGTGGAGTTTGTGTGGGAAGCCTTCAAATCATATATGCGAGGATTGTTGATTGGTTTGTCCAGCAAAAAGAAAAAAATGAGAGATGCAGAAGTGAAAAAGCTTATTGTGGACATTCAGGATCTTGAGAGAAATAATATGCAAAACTTTTCAGATGAGACTATTAAAATATTGAAGCAGAAAAGGAGACGATTGGAAGATTTGTATTCTTCGAAGGCTGAGTGGTTGCTTTTTAGAACCAAAAGCAACTACTATGAAAAAGGAGAAAAATATGATCGACTTCTGGCACATCGGTTGAGGGTTATGGACAGTGGCAGATCTGTCAATGCAGTGGAAAGACAGGATGGGTTGGTGACTTTTGATCCTGTGGAGATTAATGCAGCATTTCTGTCGTATTATAAAACCCTGTACTCTTCAGAGATCAACTTATCTGAGCGTAAAATTGGTCAATTCATTGATGACTGCCATCTGAAGAAAGTGAGTTTGGAATCCTTGGAGTGTATGGAAAGAGATTTGAACCTGGAGGATCTCAGGTTGGCTGCTTATGCGCTGAATTCTGGGAAGTGTCCAGGCACGGATGGGCTACCAGCTGAACTTTTCAAAATTTTCCCAGAAGAGGTGTTTGCTTTGATGCTAGAGATGCTGCGCGCCTCTTTGAGGAATGGGTGCCTTCCAAGTTCAACAAGACATGCTTCAATCTCCGTTTTTCTGAAGGAGGGACGATCACCAGTGAAAACTGGCAGCTATAGGCCGATCAGTTTATTGAACACGGACAACAAGATTTTCGCCAAGGCGTTAGCTTTGAGGATTGAGAATGCGCTGATGGATATCATAGATGTAGGCCAATCTGGATTTGTAAAAGGCAGACATGTTTCAGAAAATGTGAGAAGATTGTTGCTGACACTGTATGAAAGCAAAGAACACCATAATGATGTGGTGACGTTGTCCTTGGATGCTGTGAAAGCTTTCGACTGTATTGAATGGACATATCTTTTAAGTACATTGAAAGGCTTTGGTTTTGGAGATACCATGATCGGATGGATAAGACTGCTGTATTCCCGGCCGACTGCTTGTGTTTGGACTAATGGCATGGACTCGGGCATTTTTGAACTTGGGAGAGGGACGAGGCAAGGCTGTCCACTGTCGCCAATTCTGTTTGTGATCGCCATGGAATTGCTGGCTGTGAGGATAAGAGAAGAGGATAGAATTGAGGGCGTACGCTTTGGTGCAGCCTCCCAGAAAGTTTGGTTGTATGCGGATGACATGCTGGTGGTAGTTCAGAATGTGGAGAGCTCCATTCCTGTGCTGATGGAGTTGATCAATGTGTTCAACAAGGTTTCTGGATACAAGATCAATTGGACCAAGTCGGAAGCGCTGCCGGCATCAACCACTTGCACTGTTTTGAAGATGCAGGGTTTTCCCTTTAAGTGGTGTCCGAATAAGATGAGATACCTTGGGATTTGGCTAACGAATGATGTCTCGAAAATAACGGATGTCAATATTACACATGTGATTCAATCTTTGGAGGTGGACCTGAAAAGATGGAATGCACTTAAATTGAGTCTCTGGGGGAGAGTGAATGCCATCAAAATGACATCAACACCGCAAATCAACTATGTGCTCAGTGTGCTTCCCCTGGACGTAAAGAAGGGCCATTGGCGGAAAATTGAGAGTTTAATCCAGTCTTTTCTCTGGGAGAACAAACAGCCACGCCTCAGCTTGTGGAAATTGCAGCTGCCCCAAGACTGTGGAGGTTTGGGGGTTCCTGACTTTGAGAATTATCATTTGGCCTTTGGAGCCAGGCATCTGGTTCCATTTATTGAAGATTCGGAGGATGTTTGGACGCTGGCGGAATCAAGTAGTTCTTCTCCGTTGCCGCCTAGGGCCATACTGTCCACGGTGGATGGATCTGGTTATCGCTCATTTCCGCCGACAAGATTCCTGAGAACTTGTTGGAGGGAACTATGGAAGAAAAGTAAGCGTAAGGTATGTGATAATGATTACATCCCTATCTGGTTGAATCCAGGTATTTTGCTGAATGGGAGGCCGCTATTGTGGTTGAACTGGCTCCTGAGTGGTGTACTATGGTTGAGTGATCTGATGGAAGACGGCAAATGGATCAGCTATAGAAGACTTTCACAAATTAAAGATCTCAGAGACTGTACAGTGGGTGAATACAGAAAATTGAGAGGTTTGCTGCGGAACCAGAGAACTGTTGATGGCGGTGGTTGGCAGTTATGGCTACCTGAATATAAGACATTAGGTGGTATGGCGTCCAAAGTATATAGAAATCTGAGCCAACAGTACACGCCAGCAGAGGGGTTGTTAACTAAGTGGTCTGAGGTCCTTGGCTCTGATATGACTGTGGAGAGGTGGAGGTTTCTTTGTAAAAACGTAACTCTGACATCCATTAATCTTGGAGAACAATGCCGCCAAATCAAAATTCTTAATAGAGTGTTTTGGACTCCCCAGAGACTTTATGCGAGAGGGATGATTGACTCAGAGTCCTGTTGGAGGTGTAAGCATGATGTCGGCTCCTTTGAACATTTGATCTGGGACTGTTATGAACTGAGGACATTTTGGAGGAGTGTCACTGAAAAGATTAATGAGGTTCTATTACTGCAAGAGGATTTTGATTATTACACTATCATCTTGGGTGAGGATGATAAAGTGGAAGATCTCACTTATCCACAGAAATGCTGTTTTTTTAGGGCTACAAATTCTGCGAAAAAAATTGTTTTGAGAAAATGGAAATGTGATGAGAGACCGACCTGTTCAGAATGGGTGGAGGACTTGAGGCAAGTGGCCAGAATTGAGAAGGTTATCCTTCGCAGGAACAAAAAGTTGAAATTGTTTGATGATATGTGGGGTGGGTTTTTGGATGACATGTGATAATAAGTTGGCCTGTTTTGCTTTTTAGATTCTGTGAAGGTTGGGGATGGATATGGGGTGTGGATTCTATGCAATGAGTTCTACGATTACAATGCTGATAAGTTTGTTGCTTGTATGTTTTCTATAAAATTCAATAAACTTAATAATAAAAAAAAGAAACCTGACACCAAAAGTGACCTATGCAACCGTTGCCGCCAGAAGTCATTAAAGGGTCGCAGGGGTCTTACTCTCATCTGCCAAGCCTTTAAAGCCTTTAAGGAGCCCACAGCAAGTTTCATCTTCACAGAACTTCTACAGTTGTAGAAATCATCGACCAAAGGAGAGCACCATGAAGAGTAAAACTGCTGCCCTTCAGAAAGAATTTGGATACATCTTTCTTGTGGACTCAGCATCCCAGTGGCTCCTTCTTCCAAGGGGGGGGTCCATCCTCAAAGGGAATGGTCGAGTGGAACCGAGAAACTCTGCCACTTGGGCTGCCAAGGCACCAAAGTTACTGTGACGAGGAAGAGCATCTTCTAGCCTCAGGAGTCATCCAGGGGTCCCAGATTCATCTTGGATCCTGTTTTTCCTATGGTGTCTCAGGTACCTTGGAGTGGTAGAACCTTTTAAAGAAATCAGAAAGTTATTGAACATTATTGCATGGAGCTGTAAACGACAGGATAAGGTACTCCCTAACCTTTTCTTTACAGGTTGCCTAGGTGGGGGGATCTTCACACCGAATTGTATATCCAGCCTAAAGAAAGCATTCTGACACTGTTCACAACTAACCTGCCTTTCTTCCCTATTAAATGCTGATGTACCTCACCTAAGAATTCAAATGCCTATTTAAACCTGTCTGCAGTTAGTGCATCTATTACTGAATTTAAGTATTGTGTGGTACCTCATAGGGTGTATATATTTGACATTCTTTGAATAAGTATTTCCATGTACAAAATGTTATTATTTAAATGTATATATATTCCTGAATCTTATTTTATATAAAGAAGCTGTGTTATCAACCTACATAGCGTGTGGACATTCCTTTGGGGGCTTTGGGGATTCACTGTATTTAAGAACCGGTCTGCATCACCTCCTGAAAGCTTAAGCCGGGCTGCTTGTCCATTGCTACCAAATTGAAAGCCTTGGCTGGGGTTTTCTGCACCTTTATAGATGGCAGAAGTACAGATACCCCCTCCAGTCTTTACAGTCTCTAACACTCTTGTCTTCACTTATGACTCTTTTACAGTCTCTCAATTCATCCTTGCATACTTTGTATGGGACTTGATCCCCTGTTAGACCTCCCGCCCCCCTCTACTGGGTTCACTTTGTTATGCTTTTTCTGGAGTTATCTGGCTCTCTTGATAATCTTATAGCATATTCCTTAAAAACCCTGCTTAGGCCTTGTGTTATCCATGTCTCTTGGTTCATGAGAGGTTTCCCCTTCTCCGAGGGTACTAGGTTCGAGTCTCTCTTTTTTTCTTGCCACTGGTTATTTGCTACTTGCTTTATGAGCCTTTCACATTGGCAATCAAACAACTTTATTCCTCATATCTTTGTCTTTATGACTGGGATGAGTTGTACTCTTCATATGCTCTTGGCAATCAAACAACTGTATTCCAGTCTCGGCTCTATGACTGGCACGAGTTGTACTTTTTATATTCTGCTGAGAATCAATCAACTTTACTCCACATATCTCGTCTTCATTTTTGGGATGGGTTGTAAACTTCATATGTTCTGGCCCCGGTGGCCTCCTGCTTTTCCTGTATTCCCTGGTACATTCGTCTACATCAGGGAACGTTGCAGGGCTTGGCACATCTGCAATTATTCTTCTCCTTTGTCAGCTTTCCTGTTTTGTGCTTTCCGCAGTATCTCAGTCTCTGCTTCACCTCAGGCTGCAGCTGATGGGTGATAGGCAGCTACTCGCACTCCCAGCTCCATTGGCTTCATTGTTCTGCGGGCGGCTCACCCAACACAAGATGCTTGTGGTCACGCTATCAGCAGCTTCTAGATACTCCTGGTTTCTCGGGCAGCAGTTTCTCCATTGCCGTACTCGCCGGACCTGCCGGTGTCTGACTCTGGCATTCTTTGCCAAATCGAAAATTGCAGGTTCCGTGACTGGACTCTACTCCGTGTCTCCAAGGTGTGATCATGTCAGGGGGCTTCCTCTGCATACCATACGCTCTCCTTCCTCCACTTGTTTCAGTTAAATACACGTTTTGTCTTAAAGAGAAATTCTCTTTTCCTTTTCCTGATGGATTTATTTCAGCATTGCCTGCAGCCAAATATAAAGATGTTACATTCTTATTCCTAGCAGGCAGTCCCATATATACCAATATGTTGGGAAATCTAGGGAGTTCCTCAGGGGAACGGGAGTCCTTGTTCCCTAAGGGGAGTCACTCCCAGTGAGGTCCCACTTTCCAATACCCCTTAGGAGGGTATTGCTGAGCAGGCATACCTCCCGAACCTCAAAGGGGGTAGCTCCCTCTTGGGCAGAAAGGATGAATACCCTTGATTAGTCACAAGGCACATTTTAAATGAAATGTTAAGTAGTACGGATTGCAAAGAACAGGTTGAGAGTATCTCTGCGCCTTTTTTTTAGCATCAGTATCATTTTGGTAATGAATTTCCTAGATGGAGTGGAAAATGTGTTATTTTCGTTTTCCTGCTGTTTGTAAGAGAACCAGCATCTCCACCTGCATCTAATGCTAATATGATGGAGAGGTGGGATCCTTATGGATATATTCCTGATTTTTGCACCTCTAAAAAGGAGGCAGAATCTGTAGGAATGAATTGTCCTGTATGCTGCCTTGCATGCACACAGCAGCCAGTATTATTGCTTGCCTAATGGTTGGGGAAGATAAAAGCATGTGAACCATCTGGATCCCATGCCATGCTCAGCTCTGACCAGCAAACTATCAACATCCCCCAGAGAATTCTGACCTTTGCAGGGCATTACTGCCACCCTTAAAATAAGCTTGTTAGCCAACTATCCTTTTTGCATTTGGTTGGTGCTAATCATTATGGGTAATGTGTGATCAGATAGGCATTAGCCTTCTGCATGTTTAGAGGAATCAGGACGAGCCAGGAAGTCTATCAACAGTATAAGTGAACCTTATCCTTAAATTCCATTCCTGTTCTTTATAGAAGCAGTTGATGATACCTGTGACCGGCATTCTGCTTCCTATGAAGGAGATCCAAAAGCACAAGTATGGTCTGACAGAGGGGGCGGTTGGATTTCACTGAATTGAACCAATCACTAAGAGAAAGTCTGGTCACCTCGCCTGACAGAAATTGAGTGGAGAATTAATGCCTTGCAAGTTGAATGGAACCATTTCTATGGATCTGCAATCTACTCCAGATGTTTTAAATTATTAATCCAATGATCCCTCACCCTTGTCTATCCTGTTTAGGGCTGATTGGAGTTGTAGTTTAAAATATCGGGAGATGTAAAGGTTGCAGACCACTGAATTTAGGCAGTAATGCTTTATGGCTGGCAACAGCAAGCCCCTGAAATTAAGTTACCACCTCAATATGGTGTGCCATTAAAGTGTTATTGCCATTAACATCCATAAATAGCATCTGAAGTACAAATGGCTTTTTTTCACAACAGAAAGGCCTTCTGATAGGTATACAACTGGAGCTGGGCAGCACTGGCATAGCATGTTCCCACAGGACCAGTGGAGTCCCCAAAAGCGACCACAGTAACAATCCATGTACAAAACAAGAAGTTGTTTTCTGCTCAGTACTAGCCTCACACCGCAAATAAAGTATATATACAAATTGGTATATATGACTCATTTTTTGCAGGCGTTGTATTAGAGTAACAATTGTGACACATGGCAACCAAGCCCACTGTGCATTTTGTGCGACAAATAGTTGCATTCTTACATCATTATCACAGAGATATGTATTAAATATACAAATCTATGTGTATTTTTATTTTCCCAAAATGCTCGAGGATTTTGTGCAAACCAGGCAGGAGTGTTCGTGCCAGTTACCACCATACCCTTTACCAAAGGAGATATATTTACAGACTGAGGGAGATTTACCCTCATATTTAATTGTTTATAGTGTGAGAATATGTTATTTATAAACAGCAATACAGTTATTAAGTGAGCCATAGAAATGTATTTACAATATACTGACTGGATGCAAACAAGACCACCCGAGATCATGCTGGGTGGTCAAAAATACCTGTTTGCAGTGTCTTATAGTTTTTATTATTTTGATAAATATAATAATAATAATTGTGTATTTGTTGAGCGTGGACCTATCTCCAGGAAGCCATGGAGCACTTTACAAGTCATAGGAGGAAGTACATAGTGAAGGAAGCAGATCACAAGGGATCAATCAAAGGGAGCCGGGAGTCAGAAGGGTGTGGAGGGATTGCAGGCAATCTGGCAGCAAGGATTTACCAGTAAGAAGGGGAGGAAATAGGGGGGGGCTCGCTCAGACTCAGGTTAGGGGGCAAGTGGAGGGTGGATGGACCTAGGTGGTAGGGAGAATACATTCCTTGAAGTGGAGTGTCTTGTCCTCCGCTGTAACATGTAAAAGCCAGAGGGCATGTCTGGTGTCGATGGGGAGGAGGTTAGAGTGTCTGGGGGCATAGAGAGAGAAGGCCTGTCTTCTGGTTCTTTCCTTCTTGCACTGGCAGAGTTCAAGCCTGCACATGTTCTTGCTTCTTGCTTGTGATTTACTTTGTGAGTGATGTTTGTGTGAGGCGGGGCTTCTTGTGTGGGTGTGTGCAATGCATAAATGTATTTGGCGGTAGAAGACTGTATTATGCAAGTTATTGCTAGTGACCATGCTAGTTTACAGTGTTTGTGCAGCATCACCTAATTGGCTTTATTGAGAACGTTGTACTAGGTTATGGCTGCAGCTTCATCAACATCATTTACAATGATGATACTAGCATGGATTGTGGCTGCAGGTCCAGAAAGGATATTTGCAGTGACCCTAAAAGCCTAGATTGTTTATGCACCTTCATAAAAGTTATTTACAGTGACCATCATGGTATAGATGCAGCTATACAAACCAAAAGTGCTTTACACTAGGCATGCTGGCATTTAATATAGACTAATTTAATGATTTACGCTACCAATGCCAATGGGTGCAACTGCATAAAAATGACTTACAATGGCAATGCTGGCATATTTTGTGAACTCAAGCACCATGAACATGTTGTCAAATGCTCCTATGTACTGTTGGTGGCATGGAATCTACTAGATGTTTGCATGTGTTAACCAAGATACCCAATTGTAAATTGTATGACTTTTCAACAAATTTAATTCCTACAATATGCTGCAAAATTTACCATTTAAACAGATTATTTTAAAAATATTCTCGGTAGAAACACCTAATCTCCCCTACATTATTTAGAGCACCATTGATATCCTTGGTCATTTACGCTAATCTATAGAAGATGTTAATGCCTCTGCACTAAAGATGTTCACCTGCCGCCACAGAACCTGCCCCCGCTACTGCCATGCACATAAATATACTGGCCTCACATAATGGCGGCTGGAACATTTGGTTACCAGGGTCCAGTTGCCACCCCCCTTGTTTCGATGTTCTGTGTAAGATGTAAGCTTTGATTAGTAACCTTACATCTTTTCCCGACAGATTTCTGCAGAGCGCCTCTTTGGCAGCGCGATCATCATAATCATGAGGCATGAGGGGTGATCCAGGCCGGTCCGAGGGTCTGTGGTGCAGAATATGCTTTTTTGAGGCGCTTGGGGCCGGATGGGCCCCCAGTAGGGCTCGCAGAGGGGGCCCCCCTCATTTTGTACTACTCCATTATCGGCCAGGGGCTTTCATCTACTTGCTGTCCCACTGAGCACACACATGTCTAACACAGGCTGACCAGTAGAGCCACCTCACATACTGAGAGCGTTTGAAACTGCCCTTTGACAGTCATTGACTATGACTTCCTTGTTATGCGTTTTCCTGTATTTGTGTTTATGACCTGCCCTTACTATAAAAGCAAACAAGTCATTTTAAGTGGTATGAATGGATACTGCTCACTAGCTCAAAGTGAAGGATATGTGGGCTCCGCTTCATTTCAGCACTGAAGAAGAAAATGAAGGCATAACTCACGTTTATTGGGGTTCCATATAGGTTGTATACATATAAAGGCAGATACACTCCCTGACCTTTTAAAGTGTTGCCTGCTTTTTTTTTAAAATCACTTTCTCCCTATCTCTTTCATTTTTTTTTATCAGACTCCTTTTGCTTCTATTTCTTGGCATGCGCTAGTCTATTTTAAAAAAGGGGGCTTTTTGGAATGGGGTGCGTGCACCTTTCATTTTACCCGTCACCCAGTCCCAGCATTGTAAACTGTTCGCCTCTCACTTTTCTTCCATTGTTTATAATGCAGCCCTACTTCTGACATCAGTTTGTTTTCCCACAGGAAGTTATGCAGCGACTCACATTGTGCCAAGAGATTCTATAGTGATAAGGGCTAAATCGGTAGAGATCCGTTGGATGCATAACATGTTTTTCTACTCTGGAATGCACGATAATTCTGGGAAAATTAGGTTATTGGTTAAATCTAACTAATAAATAGAGTTTGAAACTAATTTAGTGAGCAATGCGGGTTTAATCCTCGAAAACAGACAGGCACTCGTGTGAACTGATTTACGCTGGCCATGTCTGTGGGAAAGTGCATTTTTTCAGCACAATTTGAGGTGTGCATCCTCCAGTGCCTGAGAAAATATGCAGAAAACATTGGTAACACTAATGCTAATATGCGCTTTAGGAAGTAATGAAGTAATGCCTATATTTGCTAAGGATTGGGCCCTTTTTCTGTGCAAATCCCTTCTGCCAAATCAGAGCAGAAAGTGACTGCACACATTTCAAGTGGTGCACTTCCCTCCCCTGTGCAAATTGTAAAGGTTTCTAGAATGTCAGAGCCATGAGAGAATAAGTCCAGCACAAGCAATAGTGTTTTTTTAAGGACTAATAATGTATGGTAGCCAGCTTTAGCCAAAACAAAAACTAGGATAGAATAGTTTGGCCCTCAGGTATATGCAACAGGCTAAAATGGCTGAAAGATGGGTAAATCACACGTAACATACTTTGTGCAAGATTTGTGAAAGTTATAGTCTATATTTGGACCACCTTTGAGTTCATATAACTACTTCAGTAGCATTTCTACTAGCGTAGACTTTTTGAGTGAGATTTGGGGGGTCTTTCAGATGTAGGCAATGGGTGTACATCTCTGATATGATATGTTACTTACAACGTGCCTGTACACAGGTGTTTCTAGGTGCGTCAAGACAAGGAGGGGGAAACGGAGGAAGAATAAAAACAACGATCTTACTAGGCCTTGTGCCATTCTGATTGTGCAAGTGCTAGGAAGTGGAATGGGAGAAGTGCTGAGGGGTTGGGGGAGTGAAGAAGTGCAGGTAACTCAATAAGTGCAGCCAGCGGGTGGCTCATAGGTGTAGAGAGAAGGGACTGTATGGTTGCAGATACAGACCATAAGTGCTGGGGGAGCCCGGAGGCAGTGCGAGGGAAACTGGACATGCAGGAGCTTGGGCCCGAGTTCAGAGGGTAGCCAGGTGACCAGTGCGTGGAGCAGTCGGGACAACCACAGGGGATAGGAAGAGAGAATGCAGAAGCGAAAAGGAAGGTCTTGAGTTGCTTCCGGAACCGGAGGTGGTTCTGTTCAAGTTTGAGAGAGGCAGGGAGGCTGTTCCAGAGGGAGGCCCCCAATTGGAAAAGCATCTGGCCCACAGAGAATTGGAAGTGGATGAGTGGAGAGCTCGAGAAGGGAGATGTTTAGGAAGAGCAAGTTGGTGGTTGTGCGGTCCCAGGCCCCAGAAATCCTTGTGGACGATGCAGAGGGCCTTGAACTTGATCATTGCCGCCACAGGGAGCCAGTGAAGAGATTTCAGAGCTGGAGAGATATGATCCCTGGGATTGAGGCCAAGGACAAGTCTTGCAGTCTTATTCCGGATAAGTTATTGCGGTCTTAGAGTAGAGGCATGCAGATTTAGAAAGAGGCTGTTGCAGTAGTCTAGCCTAGAGAGGACCAGAGCTCTGGCGACAGTGAGCTTCTGGGGGAAAGTGAGGAAAGAAAGAATACCTCTGAGGAGGTGCAGCTAGTAGTATGACTTCTTAGAGACACCAGAGATGTGAAGAGAGAAGGAGAGAATGGAGTCGAAGATGGTCCTCAGATTTTTAGCCTCACAGGTGGGAGATGGAAGAGGGCCAAGAGAGGCCGGCAAGATACTGATAGGAAAGGAGGGAGCAGGTGTGCTGATAAGGAGAATCTCAGTATTACAGGCATTAAGGCAGAGATCATTGGTGGCACACCACTCCTGGATAGCAGACAGACAGTCAGTGATGAGAGAAGGAGAAGAGGTGGCGGAAGGGAGCCTGAAGATGAGCTGAGTGTGGTCTGCATATCACTGAAAGTTGGAGCAGAGAGTGGCAATGCAGTGGGCAAGAAGTGCCAAGTATTGGTTGAACAGGGAGAGGGGTTAAACCCATGGGGAATACCACAGGTAGAGATAGAGATAGAGGAGAGGAAGGACCCAAGGTGGACCTGGGAGGGTTGATCAGAGAGATTAGAGGTCAGCCACACTAGGGCCTGATCAGTGATACCCAGGTTATCACAGAGACAGTTGAGCAGGATGGCATGGCTGACTGTGTCAAAGCAGAAGAGTGATCAAGTAAGATGAGGACACAGGGGGTATTGGAGTCAAGGTTTGAGCGCAGGTCTTCATAGATGTTCAGGAGAGCGGTTTCTGTGCTTCTGGCAGCTGTGAAGCCAGACTGATGGTCATGGAGACAACCAACAAATTCAGTGTGCAGATAAAGCTGGGCGATGGCACAGCACTTGTTAAGCACAGACATTCACTTCATTAGGAGGTATCATGGTGCTGAAACAGCAGGTGCATCGTGACTCACAACAAGAAAATTAAAACAGAAGACACCCTGCCCAGACCTTCAGAGAGTTTTCTACTTAAAGGAGGGAATACAAATGTCTTCAGTTTACGGTTGAAAACTAAGGGCCTGATTCACAGAGCAAGGGATTGCGCTTTATAAAACACTTCTGTGAATCAGGTCTTAAGTGATTTTCAGTCCGCCTACAAATGCACAAGCAATTAATTCCAAAGCTGGGCCCATCCCCTCATTTTACCAATCTAAATGTAGGCACCGCCAGTAGGTTGGCCGAGGCTGAAAGCAGACATCTCCAAGGGACATACCAGCAAAGTTTGCCACTGATGAACCCCAAGGTTTGACAGTTCAGGGCTCGATGCACAGTGCACTTTGCCTTAAACTTTATCCACTACTTCACCGGGAGCCAGTGCCGTGCTCGCAGGGCCCGAGGAGATATGCTTTCTCCGAACAGCCTTCATCAGCACCCTGGCTGCTGCATTACGTATTCTCTGCAATTTACCTACCGCAAACTTGGGCAGGCCTGAATAGAGTGTGTTACAACAATTTTGCCTGCTTGAGATGAAGACATTCATTATCTCGATTTTCTGCATAAAGGCAAAGAAATCCAGAAGACGTTTTAAGGTACGCAAAGGGAGGAAGCAGGAACTAGAGACTTGAGATATCTGGCTCTCTACAAGACGAGTGGAGCCAAACTCCCAGGTTCTTTACTTCGGGGATTGGTACAGGCCAGCTACTGAGAGCTGAGGGCCAAAAATGGTTCATTCATGCTGTAGCCTCCTGGGCTCGCACACCACTGGGCCTGAGGGAGGCCGATGGAGCAGAACATCTTAACATCTCTGTCATCTGGACGCTAAATCTGAGGCTGTTTTATTGCATTTATGTGCTAACCCGCTCCAGACACAATTTCACCCTACTGCCCAGGAGGTCATTTACCTCACCAACTTGAAAAATCAGCTGCGTGTCATCCACATATATGCAGAACGATATGCCTGCAGATCTAATAATTTTTACTGGGGGTCTCATATAAATGTTGAATAGCAGAGGACTGAGTGATGATCCCTGCGGCACACCACAGGACTGGTTCAAAAGGGGGACAAACAACAACCTGAGATCAATCAGATAGAAAGGAAGACAGCCAATGAAGGGCTCTGTCTCTCCCCCATAGCTAGTCAGTCTGGGCAAAAGAATGCTGTGGTTGACTGTGCCGAAGGCTGCCGAAACATCCAAAGGAATTAGGACCCCAGCCCCTCCACGGTCAACCACCCATCTCAGATCGTCCACTGCCTCCAGCACTGACTCCGTACTGCAACCTGGTCTAAATCCTGCCTGAGACGCGCATCAAGCCACCTGTGTGTTTCTACATGAGTCTGCAGTTGCTCATATTCTAAGGTTTCAATTAACTTGCTGATGTACGGGAGTAAGGCGATAGGTCTACAATGAACAGCAGGAAGGGTCAAGAGTGGGTTTCTTCAATAAAGGGATCACTGCTGCCTTCTTCAAAGATGGCGGTACTCAGCCAGAATCAAACAAGCTTTTTATGATCTGACATCGCTCATGAACGATGACCCCTTTCACGGCTTTCAAAATTCTCTATTGACCCTGAGGGGCGGTGTGTCGCTGTTGTGCCATTGTGTTCATCAGATGAGCTTAATTAACCTGGCCGAATGATGTAAAACATTCAACAACCACAGGCAGGTCAGGAATCAGGCCCATATGGTTAGCAAAGAGGGGCCCACTAGCCATCCCCCATAGTTCTTCCTGTATACTGCAAATTTCGTCCAAGAAAAAAATCACTTATTTCCTCACTGAACTATTGAGAAGGGTGGCCTTCTTAATAGCCACAGGGTCAGTTCTCCCAGAACTTTAAGATTTCTTGGGCCATGTTTGGATTTGAAAATATCTGCCCTGAGTAGTACCTCCGCTTAGCCCTCATAATACATTTTTTAAATGTGTGTAGTGAGTGTTTATACTCCCATTTGATTTCTCGTCCAAGTTTTTACTTCGGGCCCTCTCTATTGATCTTACTTTCTGTTTTTCACATCTTAGAGTACCAGTGAACCATTCCTTCTTTTTCCCCTTCTCCCTCGTTTACTTCAGGAATCCACAGGCCAAACTTCTTACTGCCGTAGTGAGCTTGTCATAAAACTTCTCCAACAGAACACCTTAGTCTGCAGCGGCGAATACTGCGTCAAAGCCCTCAAAGAAGGGACTTAAATTGCCTGCATTATGTTGTGCCATTTATTAAACTCATTCACACCCCCTCATCCTTATTCTCTACTGCTACATGTGACTCCAATCTCACCAAAAAAAAACATAGTGATTCTTCCAGACGATGGGCATAGTAGTGGCCACAGCTACTGAGTTAGAATTATCGAAAATACAGTCGTTGTGGCAAGCTTTCTGGGTTGGCCCAACCACCAATTGATTTAGCCCTAGCCTAGAAAGGGAATCCAAAGATGCCTGAGCCTCAGGATTATCAGTGTCCTCTGCCCAGAAATTCAAGTCACCCAGCATAATCAATCGGGAGTAAAAAGGAATCACTTGTGCCCCAGCATCTGCCAGCTCCATCTGGAACTGGTTAGCGGCCTCAGGCAGATGGTAAAGTAATAAGATATCAGTGAAAGCTGAGGCATTGAACAGGCACTTTACATGTAGTAAATCAGAGCCCTTAATATAAATAGCCTTTTTCCGTGATTTTAAAAGTATCTAAAAAAAGAATAGCCCCCACACAGTCCTATTGGGTGATTTTCTGAAATTGCTAAAATTAAATGGGGTGCTATATCATTCAGTGCTTCCATGGAGTGATCCCTAAACCATATTTCTGTGATACAAAGCAAATCTAAATTGAGATCTTCAAACATCTCATGTAAAAAGAAACTGTTTTTAACTGCCGACCGAGCATTGATCAAAATATCCCTGATCATACCTGCATAGACCCTATCTGGGGCCCACAAAGACACTAATGCTCAGAAACAATGTTGATCAGCTATTTTGTGATGATGTGATATTTTGAATCTTTTGATGAATTATTGGTTTACTTGTTGGTAATTGTATTGATTTGCACAAATGTTTAGGAATGAGGGTATCAATGTAAGCATGAAATGGTGGTGCATGTGATCCTTCCGTGCGGACATGCTTAGTCCTATTTCGTTTAGCCATTGTTAAATGTCTTTTTAATTGTGCAGATTGTTAATTTAATGCTGCGTAAATGTGTAGGAGACTTGATAATTAAGCATATGTAATATTTTTATGTTGTGGTTTGAATTACAAATAACTTTTATTTTAATGTCAGTCTGTTGTAGCTATTATTCTATTTATTTTGCTCTAGGACTTTGTAGGTTAATTAATTCCATGCAGGAAGAACATATTACATCATTCTCCATTCCTGACAGAATTAGGAGTATCTTCCCTATTATTATTATTATTTTATTTTGATGATTATTAGGGTTTTTTATTGAGCGTGGTCCTAGCTTCGGGAAGCAACAGAGCTCTTTAGAATCATAAGGGGAAGAACACAATGAGGGAAGCCGAGAAAAAGGGAGCAGGGGGCTAACAGGGGAAGGTGAGGGTGGACAATTGGCAACAATGGATCTACAAGCAACAAGGGAGGAGGCAGTTGTGAGCGGATCGCTAAATCTCAAGTGGGGTGGGGAGTGCAGGGTGTGTGGACCTAGTGTTAGGGAGGAGCCATTCCTTGAAGAGGAAGATGTTGGGCTCTTTACTGTACTGTAGACGCGATGGAGCAAGTCTGATGTTGGTGGGAAGGAGGTTCCAAATTCTTGGATCATAGACAGAGAAGGCCTGTTTTCTGGTTCTTTCCTTCCTGCACTGTCAGAGTTCAAGTCTGCACATTTCCTTACTTATCGAGGATCGCAGACCTCCAGAGATGCTGAGTTGATCAATGAGGTAGCTTGGGGACTTGTGGGTGACAGCCTTTCAGATGATGCAACAGGATTTGATGATGATACAGGCTTGCAGCGGGAGCCAGTGTAATTCGTTGAGGGTTGGGTAATGTGATTGAGTCCTTCAATTGGTCTTGCTGCAGCATGTAGAACACAGCTCAGGGGTGCCAGGGTAGTTGCCGGAAGGCCTTCCAAAACTGCATTGCCACCATATGGAGAGGACCTATGCTTGGACAGAGCATTTGAAGTTGTTTTCTGTTATGAAGGGCTTGATTTTCCACAGGAAAGAATGCTGGTACCAAGTCATTTGTGGCTTCTTGCTATGTGATGTTTGATTGTTAAACCCAATGGACTTGGCACAGGTGGCCAGCTGGGGTGTGAAGCCTTCGAGGTTCATAGCAGAAAGCCAAGTCTGGATGTCAGGGTGTTCAGTTTTGCTGGTCAGCAGTAGGAATTTAGTTCTGGAGGGATTGAGCTTCAGATAAGCACTTGACATCCAGGACTGGATCAATGTGACGCAGTCCTTGAGCCTGTGGATGTCTTTGATGGAGAATATCTTGAGGCAGATATGCTTGTCACCTGTGTATTGGTAGATGTGGATGTGTGGAGTGAGGAGGGTTCCAAGCGGTACCAGCTAAAGTTTGAAGATCACGGTGGATAGGATGGATCCTTTGCGGTACACCACAAGTTATGGGTAGAGTTGGAGAATCCATTTGTACGAACTGTTGGTGATGAGCAAGGTAGGATTTGAACCAGCTGAGGATGATCTTGCTTATCCCCATACAGCATTGTAGATTGTCAGTGATTGTCTGTTGGCCCACTGTGTCAGATGCTGCTGAGAGGTCAAATATAGCTAGGAGGCAAATATGGCCATCATCAAGGATTTTAAGGGCATCATTGATCACCTTGATGGTAGCCATTTCAGTGTTGCATCTTGGTCTGAAGCCAGATTGGTAGGACTGAAGGAGGTTATTGGCTTTGATGGGTTAGAGGCGGTGCGTTGCTACTGCCCTTTCAAGGATTTTACCAAGGAAGGGAAGATTGGGGATGGGTATTTAGTTGCTGAGATCATCAGGGTCCAGTGTTGGTTTATTAAGAAGCAGAATGGTGTGTCCAGCCTTGATGGTCAAAGGAAAGGTTCCTTGAGTTAGGGAGCTCTTGATGATTGCCAGGTAAGGGAGGATTGCTTCAGTCGGAAGTGTTGTTAGTACAGAGGAAGGGAGGACGTCGTCTGCATACGATGTGGCCTTGAGGGATGCTAAGGTGGCAGTGATGCCTTACATAGTTAAGTGTTTGTGTTTGGTGTTAGTATGTAGTGTCCCTATGTCTATAACCTGGTTGTACTGATGTAGCCCTGACTAATCCCCTTATGAATACTCCATCTTGGGTGCATTGCAATTTGATAGTATTGTTGTATACTGACATCACTTCACGTTGGCTTTGTTTGTTCTGGTATGTGTTTGATGTATGAGCTGGGTTGTACTGTGTGTTGCTGGAGAATATTATCAGGGGCTAGGTGTTGCAAGGAACTTGCTATATAAGCAGTAGATGGTTATGCGCACAATGTATCCTTGACTGTTTGAGGTACAACTATGTGGGGGCATTTGACATTGTAACCTGCATGTTAGCTAAAGCAGTTTAATAACTGAATGGGAATGTATCGGTGTGGTGACTTCAGATTTAAGGGAAATGTTTGTTTGGGCCTCAGGTACCATGCCTTTTGAGCCTTCCAGTGGCAGTTGTAGGTGATGGGTCATTGTTGGGTGAATGGGGCTCTCATACATCGACAGCCCCTCACTCTGTTGTGGCTGAAGCTGCAATTTGTAGGTTGGGGTGAATAGGAAGATGTGTGATGAGTGTTATCATTGTGCAGGTGACCTGAGGGCAAGGAATGGCTGTGATAGCATTATGGTTGATGGGAGTAGCGTGATTATGGTGATTTTAGGAATGAGTGTGGGATTGCAACTTCCTAGTGTGTCCCCACTTGCAATGCTAGTTATTCAATTGATGCAGTGGCTGTGCTGTGTAAATACTATGGAAAGGTCTCTTCTGAGAATAGAATGTACTATTTATCTCACATATACTGTAGGGATAGTATCTAAATAAATGTAAGCATCTCATGCACACCCTTGAGGGTCTTCAATAGAAGTTCTGAAAACTGGGTCTAGACACACCAACCATATCAACTTCTCTGATTGTAATCCAATGGCTTTTGGGAGGAGAGTTCGACTAATAACCCTTGATGAATGAAGTCAATGACAGTATTTCACTAGAATGATCATGCCGTATCAAAGTCCCTTTTAAAGCCTGATAACTCCTGTATCAGTCAAATCCGTTACATGCTATGCAGAGGAGAACTGGAGAATATAGACTGGGACAAGCTATTCCACATTCACATCCAAGCAACTGGAATTGTGGACCTAGTGTTAGGGAGGAGCCATTCCTTGAAGAGGAAGATCTTGGGCTCTTTACTGTACTGTAGACGCGATGGGGCAAGTCTGATGTTGGTGGGAAGGAGGTTCCAGATATACAAAATGAAAGGGAGAGAAAAAAGATGGAACAGAAGCAGGTCTGGGGAAGAAGGGCCTATTAATGCAGCCTCCTAAAATGGATTGGAACAGTTTCTCCAGTGATTAGAAGGTGAGCCAATCAATCTGAGGGAGGGGTGATATGATATGATATGATATGGCATTTGTAATGCGCCTATACACAAGTGTTTCAAGGGTGGATTTACTTCCTGATTTCCAGCTTATCCCAGGCCCTGCAGAATCCATTCAGAGGGGAAGTCAGCCCAATAACATACCTAGATATAAGGAGGAAGTTATCTGGGTAACCACCGACTCATGTACTGATGCTGTGTACAAGTTGTGCAATTTTCAACTAAACTTTTCAAAAGTAAGTAAACCTGTTAAATCCCAATGTAGTTAAATGGCATATCCCTTTAGAATCTAAATATATTGCACTTGTTATTTTATCTATGTAGATTCAACGTAGATTCCCTGCCGGAATACCGCCCACGGTAATGGTGCTACCACCACCCTGTCTGGCGCTATTCAACTGAAATGCTCATTTTGTTAAATATGTAGTTTCAATATTTGAGAGATACACTACTCATATCACACCCCTTCTTCAAATACCCCGGGTCATGGTGGACCAGGAACCAGGCTGATTGGTAAAGGTAATATGTATTTATTTATTTAACATTCATGAAAATCATACACTTTTTAATATATGTGGCAGCAATCACCGATGTGGTGACAATAACAAATAGGAATGTGAACAATGCATTTAAATGAACCCTTTAGCAACACAGATACAAAACACCATAGAATAGAGATACTTTTGAATTTTTGGAACTCAAGTTAAGATTTCCCCCTGCAATATTCCTCAACCCACACATAATCAATTCTAAATAGATATAAGGAAGCAGCAGGTAATCAGGAATGAGGAATAAGAAATAAAATTCAAATCCAACTTTCCCTCCCCAAACAAGAGAGAAAAACGGATTTGAAACCCTTGCAATGTTAAAATGACACTTGGAAATGGCTAAATAAAACAATGAATGTGTGCAAAAATCCTTAGATAAATACAATTCTCTACGGGAGCAACACTGGAAAGTTACAAGCAATCATAAACAATAGATTGATCAAAAGCATACAATTCGAAAATGAATGGAAGGTTTAAAACAATTGATAATAAAAATAACATGTGCAAAACTTTGCAAAAATGCTCATTGCTATTAACCAAATTCACTGATTTAGAGTGCAGTTTTTTGGTTGGGGTGTAGCTATAGATCTTAGGTACAATCAGGAAGTGAAAAGAAGTCTCTAGCTATTAAACTGAGGGAGATATGCAACGTAGAATAAGAGGTGTTTTTTGAAAAATCAGGTAGTGAAAACAGAAAAGAAAATCAATTTGGACAAGAATAGTTTTACTCTATAGTAGAGTATTCAGGCTAGAATACCAAAGAGGGACACAGTAAGCTCCAGGGTTGATTCATGAGTTCAACCCTAGTTCCCCAGCGCCTGCCCTGGCGGAACCAGTCCGATCACTCGAAATAGGATTGATAGCTTAGGTTTAAATGACAAGAATTACTAAATAGATAGTGCTTGCACTAGAAATCAATGACAGGGTTGCAATAAGGATTCTGACAAGGTTACACGTTATTAAGGTAAGGATAGGATGGTTTTAGAGATTGGGATAGGACAAGCAAGGCAAGGTTTACTATGTTTCTATGGTTCCTATTGATACTCACAGTCCCCTTTTAGTTTGTTTTTTGGACAGTGAGCGGTTCTGGTCTAACACAGGACAGCTGGACATAATCAGCGGGCATGGATTGGATACCGGGTAGCACTTCTGGTTACTGGATAAGGTAGGGCATCAGGATAGCAGGATAGCAGCGGCATGCAGTGAGTGGCAGCAAGCCAAGCTGGATTTGGATGCTTCCCAACTCCACAGCATTTCCCTTGGTTATGGGGATCATTTTAGGATTGAGGCATAGCTGAAGCAGAATCAGCAATGCTTGGCCTTGTGGTTGGGATCTGGAGTTTAGATGGATAAATCCAAGATGAAGACAGGAACAGACAGGAACAGGACGCCGGCGTAGGAATCAGGAATCAGTGTGTCCTGAGTGCTAGTCAGGGGCCCTTATTTATAATGCCAGATTACATCATTACAGTATCTGACAGGGGCAGGATTCACTACGCACGCCTCTAATAACAGGATTGGGCAAGGGTAGAAATCTCTGCCTTGCTCTCTGCTGGTTGGATTTCTAAGGGGATGATGTCAGGTTTTATGAGGTGAGGTTTACAATGTTTCTAACACTCCCACATTTGTTTTACTTAAAATCTGATTTTGCCAAAAACATGCATTTCTTTACTTGTGATCTCTTGGCAAATTATACCCACATCTTACATATGATGTGCAGCACAGATTAGTCCAAACCTCCAGTCTGTGCGACCTTGTTTCGTATTTCTGACACATTTTGGTAATTTTTCACATTAAAGATTTTGCCTAAAATTCTACAATTTTATAAACAAATGCAAATCGTCCCCGGGGATGTATTTACAAAATCGTATGTTTGCCACATTAATACTTTCTTGGGAATCTGTCACATTTTGTAACTTCTGTTCCCCATGTGACAATGAGTTCTACCAAGTTTTAAAAAATGGCCCACGAAATTAGATTTAACACTGCAAACATTTAAATTTCTTCTAATTCTTGCAACAGAAATAAGAGGCTTTAAAGTTTCTTTATAATATAGTCTCTGGCACCAAAAGGCAGTCCCTTTGTTACTTGATCCTGTTTTTTTTTTCCTTCTTTCAACTGCAAGGAGCTGTCATTTCCTTCCAGGCAAGGGGTTTCCAGTCTTAATTGAAGGTTTTATTGCCCTTTCACACTTGACAGGTGAGTGTCCCAGGACTGCTATTGTCCCAGCCTAGAGCAAAGAAGAATGTCTGATGAGCTTGAGAACTGTCATTGTCCTATCCCATTCAAAGTTTTCAAGCTGGTACTTCGCACCTAAGTGTCCTCGATTTAGGGTGTATCTCCCTTCCTAGGAGGAGTTTCATAGCTAGCAACTGGAATTACAGGTTTCTGAGAGCTTGCAACTCCAGCCTATGTGTTTTAAACTGTTTAATTTCTTACTTTGTCTTGAATTAAACCAACTTTTGACAAAAGATATCCAAGGTGTGCATTGTCATCACTAACATAACTCCTTTGTATTGCTAAGTAGGCAGGCTTTCATTAACAATTGAGTTTTAAACAGGTCATATTTTTCTCTTCAGTCAGCACAGCCCATTTTTCCACATGTGTCAAAAACTGATAACATTTCTTTCTTTAATTCGGTTTGCAGCTCCTCAGATTGTCACTGTCTTGGCAGCTGTAATAATTTTCCTTGCAGCAGGACTCTTATCTAAAGTATAGATACAATTCTCCTTGACCTAGCTGAGAGAGTAAAAAGGCTCTGAATTGCTGCGCCTGGATACATTTTGTGAAGAAATAAACGCGTGCTTCCCGTGCAAGTGAAAATTAAGTTGCTTTTGATTTCTCTGAGAGTTGGTTTTAACTGGGCCTTTTTACATACAATGGTTTCAGAATGACAGATGAAATTGGCATCAAAGCAGCATTTTGAAAGGATGAAAACGGTTTCATTTTGAAGGGGATTTTGGCTTGCAGCAATGGCAGGCTTTCCTTTTCACTTGATTCCATATTTGGTTCAGAACACACTGGCATATTTTTCAGTGTGTCCCCTTGTTCCATTTTGCCCGAAGTGTGTGATGCAAAATGGTGCAGCCATTTTTCTGTTGTTGCTTCCGAAAGCAGTTTTGAGGTCCTTGTGCGCAC
Source organism: Ambystoma mexicanum (assembly GCF_040938575.1). NCBI lineage: Eukaryota > Metazoa > Chordata > Amphibia > Caudata > Ambystomatidae > Ambystoma > Ambystoma mexicanum. The sequence continues at coordinate 543,127,579 of NC_090923.1, read as the reverse complement.
AGGAGCCAGCACAGCCAAGTTACTGTTTCTTGCGCAGAGGCAATTCAGTAATGTGAGGCAATGCCGTTGAGTGGATCAATATATCCCACACAATCTAAATCTGTTTTTTCCAGTTGAGAATAATTGATCTTTCCGTCTCAAGTCACCGGTTTCACTTTAGCCATAACCGCATTGGGGGAAGCAAGCTTTATTAATCTTCTATATTTATAAAAGGGAAAATGTGTGGGTTTATCGTTTGGCGAAGTGTTGTTTCTTATACAATTCCACACGGTTTCATAAATCTGCACCATATTTTTCATAGTTACTTGTTATGGCCCTCCGGACATTACTGACTACTGACTATTGGCCATCCCGCCCTTTTCCCTGGATTTCAGCACCTTCACACATGAGATGGTTTCCTAAAATGGGCGAAACATCAATGTGGTCGTAGAAGGACTGGTCCTCAACCCCAGAATGCATGGATTTTGGGACATTTGCACCGCAATGAACCGCAATGAACTGCACCACGCAAGGGTGAGGCAACAGGTGGGGAGATGGTACAGTAGGTTCCAGTATGCACACCAATTCTCACCACCCCAACGTCTACTCCGGGTATGTCAGCCAGCCATACACGTCCATTCTCAGTGCAGTTTACTTCAGAGTGCAAAGCACAACAAGCGAGAAGTGAATCAGAACAGCGACCTACAGGATCATTGATTTTAAACAATTGATGAGAGTCTTGTCATGTCTGTCCACAGAACCCGTTTGGAGGAGAGGTACCTTTTGCTAGTAATTAATACATAGAAATTTGCATTGTTTTCCTGCAATGATATAGCCACTGTTTTCACATTTTTCAGAGAGTCACACAAGGCTCTTTTTAAAAATATTTTCTTGAAAAGACTATATATTATTGAACATTTCCCATATTTTAATTGTGTGTGTTCTTGTAGGCCTCCCTTCCTCTCCAATCCTTCATAAGGCTAGGTACTGAACAGTGCTGGTTTCTCCACGGTGTATATTAGGTTTGGTCATGCTGGTGGAACTGAGGGCCTGCTGGCTGAGCAGCCTTCTCTCTATGTGATAAGGGCCTGTACTGTATTTGTTTAGAGAGATACAAACAGAGCCATGGCTAGCCTGGATCCAGCTCAAATCTGGTAGAGTAGAAACCTGGAAAGAAAACAGATTAGATCACTTCCACTGAGCAAAATGTACATGTGTGTTTATGTGTTAAAGTGTGTTTGTGTGTATATCTGTGGTGGTGAGGGGTGGTAAATGATTGTCAGATATCCTACACCACATACCTGTGTTTGTGTGTGTGTGTGTGTTTCTGCTGGAAAAAGGACTCACTACTTAGTATAGTTTGGATATGATGATGTGGCGGGGTATCTGCTATAACATGGGGCAATGCTCTGTTGGAAATATGAAACAGGCACTGCCATGGGTCACAGTTCTGGGGATCATGGAACAGTGTCAATGTGAAAGGTTTGCAGGGAGAAATGTGAAGATGCCATGCTAATTTTCTGAGGTCACTGTGAAACCTATGTCCCAAAAAACCTTCTGTCTAGATATGCAACACTTTGAGTTAATTATAAACAATGGCCCTCATTACGACCCTGGCGGAAAGTGACTGACCGGACCGCCACAGCGTAAATAGCGTTTCCGCCATTGCACGAAGGAGCAAAGTGCGGCCCATTCCGACCCATCGGGCACGAGCACCACGGCATGACGGAAGTGCAAAGTCCGCGATGGCGGAAATGACCCCAAAACGGCCCACACCGCCGCCGTACGGCGCCCTAGGTGCAATACCGCCACCCATCACAGCGGACACCGCAGTGTGCGCCTACCGGAAAGTACTGTGACCGTAAATATACGGAAACGGAAGTAAAAACATGGGCCCGGAACTGGAAACATCCCGCCGTACACCTATAAAACCACAAAAACCACACAACCACTAAAAACACTACCCTGAGACACACCCCAACCCGTCATCCACCCTAGCGAAACCAAGAAAAATGGGAAAAGTAGCGAAGAAAGCGTGCGACCGCAAGCGGCAGGTCCACTTCTCCCGTGAGGAACTCACTGTGCTAACAGAGACCCTCCAGGAGAATGCTGCCGTCGTCTTCTCCACGCAAATGACCAGGACGGCACTTGCGAACAAGAAGGCCATATGGGCTCTGGTGGCACAGCGGGTAAGTGCGGTGGGGACCGCACCCCGCAACCCACAGCAATGCAGAAAGCGATGGGACGACCTGCGGATACGCGTCCGCAGCATACTCTCTGCCAACCGCAACATTGCCACAGCCACCGGGGGAGGTCCTGAATCACCCATCAAGTTGACCCCCTGGGAAGAAATCTGTGCCTCCACCATCGGAATGGAGAGCATAGAGGGAGTCGGAGGGATGGAGAAAGGAGTGCAGACATCCGAAGATTCAGGTAGGTGGGCCAGATAAAACAATGCTAAATCCACAATGTCCAATCATGTGAAGTACCATGTGTCCACATAGTGCAACAGAAACACATGTCCAGGAGAACGTCCACACACATCGGCCTGATAGCGCACTTTAAAACTCACAATAAATACATAAATAATTAAAAACCCCTAAAACACGCACTACACGTGCAGCAGGCACACCCTAACTGCAGGCTGCCAAACAACTGCACCCTCACTCCACACACAAATGAAAGCACCTCCAAGGCCCCGACCCAAATCACCCTCAGGTACCACCCCAATGCATGTGATACAATGCCATTCCAATTCCCACAGACCCATTAATAACCCTCGCCCTCCTTTACTCCACCACAGGGTCCGATCCAAACGACGAGCATCAGGACACCGCTACCAGCACACCTGCAAAGAGGGCCAAGACCAACGGCCAAAGACCCTCCACCTCAGCTGCACGCATCAAGACACGGCAGCAGCACAAATCAGGTGGCAGCACAGAGGAGGGAACATCAACATGCACCCCAGCAGCCAGCATGCCCACAACACCACCACCACAGGTCCCCCCAACGGATGCCACAGAAGGCACTGCCTCTGGTGGCAGCAGCACCATAGGTGACACCCCATTGATGGCAGCATGCTCCGACACAGAAGACGGGGATGTCAAAGTCAGATCCATCCATGACCTGTCCCAATCCCCCTGTCTGTCCCATCCCGTACAACATGAGGATACCACGCAGGGGCACCCACAAGACGACGACTGGCCATCCCCCACAAGCCCTGTGGCAAGGCAACATGAGGTCACCAGCCCCTCTGTGACACCCCCGCAAATGGCCATGGCACAGCAGAGGCAACAGTCCCTCGACCAGTTAATCGTGCAACAGCAGCAACTGGCCACGCTCCTCAAGGACCATGCCGATGAATGTGGGGGCACTAAGGCAGACATAGAAACATCAACTGAGACACTTAGGGCAGAAATGGAGAGGAGTACAGAGACACTAAGGGCCCAAATGGAGAGTAGCACCGAGAGCCTGAGAGTCCAAATGGAGAGTAGCACCGAGAGCCTGAGAGTCCAAATGGAGAGTAGCACCGAGAGCCTGAGAGTCCAAATGGAGAGAAGCACCGAGAGCCTGAGGGGGGAACTGCATGCGACGTCCAAAGACGTATGTGCCGAACTTGCCGCAGTGCGCCGTGTGCTCACTGAGCTCTCGCAAACCCTTAGGGACATGCATGGACGTGAGCAGGCAGAGACATCATCCGTTGCAAGTTCCGTCCAGGGCAGCCCCCAACGTAGATCTGGGAGGAACCTGCGCTCCACAGGCAGGGGTGCCCCTGATACCCGCAGAGGGGGCTTGCAATAGCGACAGCCCACTGACAATGAGCATCTTTGGACACTGGTGTTCGGGGGGGAGGTAGGAGGGTGGAGGGGGTGTGTTGGGCTCACTTGGGTGGCGGGTCGATAGGGTGTTCATCATGATATCACATATGCCATAAACAGTGCACGATCAACCAATGAGATGTGTGGACAATGATCTTTGTGTACTAGGCCATCATAGGCGTACAGTCCATATTGTGCATGTACCAGACACACACAGTGCCACGAGTCCCGTGTCCATGTATCAGCCACCAGCCGTGAGTGCTAGAAGCATGCATCAATGAGATGCTGACGAATGTCACGGCCCTCCGGTGCCTCGCAGACTCCTTGAGGTGCTGCCACATCCCCACCCTCATCATGACCATCATCAGGTGCTTGCAGTTCTGCGTCAGGGGGCATGGGCACATTTCTACGTACGCACATGTTGTGGAGCATGACACATGCCATGACCATCTTTGCAACCTTCTCATGGCGGTACAGGAGTGCCCCGCCAGACCTGCTGAGGCAGCGGAAACGAGTCTTCTGTAGGCCGAATGCCTGTTCAATGACTACACGGGTACGTGAGTGGGCATGGTTGTAGTCCTCCTCATGCTGGTCCCGTGGGTTCCGGACTGGTGTGAGGAGCCATCTCTTCAGTGGATACCCAGCATCACCTGTATGTGGACGAGAAACGTATGATGTGGAATGCCATTGCTACGTACGCACACCCCCCCCCTTCCTGCCAGGTCATTGCCGCATCACATACCCCACATCATCATGCATGAAATGAGACTCACCGAGTAGCCAGGATCTGTTCCCTGCGTGTCGCTCCATGTAGCGTGGTATAGTAGAGTTCCTCAAGACCATAGAATCATGGGTTGATCCAGGGAATCTGGCACAACAATGTGTAATGATCCTGTTGGAGTCACACACCATTTGTACATTCAGGGAATGGAATTGTTTTCGGTTGCGGTACTGGGCCTCCATGGCATGTGGGACGACCAATTCCACATGGGTGCAGTCGATGGCACCAATGCAACCCGGTATGCCGGCAAGTGCATGGAATCCCACTTTTGTGTTCGTAATTTCCTGCTCCGAGCGTGGTAGAGAGATGTAGTCGTCTGCGTGCTGCAGGAGGGCATCGAGCACTTGCAATAGTGTCCGTGAGAACAGTGGCTGAGAAATGCCATGCAACTGTCCGACTGTGTGCTGGTAGGTGCCTGTGGCCAGGAAGTGGAGTACAGACACCACCTTCAGTAGGGGTGGGATGGCGGTTGGGCTATCTATCATGCTGACAAGGTCAGCCTGTGTCATGTCCACAATGGCGGCTATGGTGTCCCGGTCCAAACGGTAGAGGGTGTGGATCTGCTCATCAGTGAGGTTGAACGGATGTGCTCGGAGGCGTGGGATTGCGGGCTGCCTGCGTGGTGGTAGTGGCTGTGCTGGCGGCCCTTGCTGGCCCTGCCCTGCCCTCCTCCTCCTCCTGCGTCTCCTCCGTGCGGCCGGTTGTAGTTGGTGTTCGTCTTCTTCTTGGAGTTGGAGTACTTGCAGTGCTATCAGGTCCCCCAGGGCCAACATCGCGAGTCCTGCCGGTAGCATTTCGGAGTGGGTGTGGTTGTGGGAGGAGACTGGGTGTGCAATTTATGTGTTTTCAGGCTGTATGGCCTCCACCTGTGGTGATTCATTCCACCTGTGCAAACTGCTCTCCCCTTTGGCCGAGCACGTCCCGCACACAACGCTGCAATTCGAGGAATGGCATCTTGCTATTGCAATCATGTATTTGTACCCGATGGCCGTGTAACATTGGTTGATATGTTCATTCTGCTATGGTCCCATTGTTTCACATACTATCTGTGCAGTCGCGAACAGACTTGTGAAGGGTCAGTGGAACGTAGTACTCGAGTAACGGTGGGCCCTCATGCATCACTGTACCGAGTTGCAACGACGGGTGGGGCGTCCCATTTGTGGGTGAAGGCAGTTGCCATTTCCACACACAGCCGCACTAGATGGATTAATTAGTGATTTCAAACGGCCACAGTTGCCTTTTCGACGTGATGTTGCAAATGAGGAATTCGAAGGGCGGCGCTTTCGGTTTTCAGCTAGCGGCGAGGAGATGCCCACAGGTCTGACTGCAAATATAACGTTCTATTGTTCAATGTCCTTGAGACAGGGGCCATGGCGAGGATGCAATGATTGATATGAATGGTTTGGGATGCGCAATAGCGACGTGGGCGATGAGGCCGGACGTTCCCAAATACATGTTACTTCACAACACTGGAATTACGGGCTGGGGCACTGTGGATTTTGCAGGCTGCATAACGCACAGACTCAATGGATATTTCTAATGTTATGTGAGTAAATATTCAGGCGTTTTTATACCGGGATGAGGGAATGATGAATGGATGCATGGGCAGGTGATTTGATACAGAGTTTGCCATGTACAGGGCTTCTTGGAATCTATCCGCCTCCCCTGCGCTATGTGATGCAGGGCTGCCATAGTGGGACCATCGTCTATCTGGCCTTGTTGAGCCCTCCCTGTCTCGACGCGCCCTCAGACACTTGTGTCCATGCACGTTACCAATCCCATCTGATGGATTCTGTTTTGACAGACGCATGCACAGGTACACTCGTTTGTGATGGTGTTTACACCTCGATATAGATGGTTATGAGTCGCAAGTGGTTTTGGGGTGGTGATGATCCTTTGGAGTGGGCTAGCATGCATATGGCTGTGGATTTAGTGTAATCATTGAAGTGAGTTGTTCGAATGTAGTTCTGATGGCCATTCTGTTCTTTTTCTTTTCTTTTGGTTGACAGGTATCTCCTCCCCTTTTGCCACTGCCATCTGTATGCCACTCCTGCAGATGGCTTTTACTCCCGACACCTGCTGCTTCGTGTTAATCAGTGGAGCAGCATTACGATCTTATGGGACGATCGCCAATGGGCCAGATGCCCTTACGCAGTACTAGTGGCTCGGAGCAACATTTCGGCCTTTCAGCTGGACTAGTGCCTCCCCATTGGGACGGCCCTGCGGTTCTGTGCGCTTCCATGTTGCCTTTTCGTACGTGAATGTGGCTCTGTGTACCATGATGGAACAGGGCGTCACACAAGTAGTGGCTGGTCATTTCTTGCGGATGCAGCCCACAATGGTGAAATGTGTTTTGGAGTTCATGGCCTAATGGCTGTATGGGCTTGGTGATTTTGTTGTGCATTAAATTTCTATTCTGATTTGGCCCGTGTAGCGTTCTTCTTTGCAAGTGATGTGGCATATTCCTATTTGGGGAGCGATGTATTGGGAGGAGATCTGCATTGGGTTCCAGCTTCGGAGTTTAGTTGCGTGGTACTGTACTGGGCGCGTTTGCCTACGAAGCCCAGTGAGGTCAGGGATGGGGGCTGCCAATATGACTGTTTGAATGTTGTCATGCTCAGGGGCGGGGGATTGGGTTTTGTGTAACAGATGGCGGTCAGCCAGGTGGACTGGTGGAATGATGTGATTTTCGGAATATTGCTGGTCACAGGTGCCTGTGTTTGCGTGCATTTCGGGGGGGGGGACTGTGGTCATGTCCATTGGAATGGCTTCTGTATTCGTGCCATCTGTGCCCTGCAGCTCCCATTGGCCCCTCTTGTGATTCTTTTGTTCGTTGGCATGCATGGGTGACTTGTACATTTCACTGGTTGCATTGTGACTTCATTGCACCTACGGGGAGTTGTACTTTGTGGGCAGGGAGCGGTGTACAGGCACTCAGTGGGGCCGTTTACGGTTGATTCGCGATGCCGTACTTCTCACCATGGCGGAATGGTACATTCCGCCATGCTTGATGGCGTTAGGTACATGTCCGCTAGGGTCGGAATTCGCGTACCCTTGCGCCATGGTGGTATTTACGGTTTGGCGTTCACTACGGTGTCACTAATGGCTTCGTACTTTGTGGTGACGGGTCATAGTCGCACCGAGCGCTATTCGATGGCGGTATTGCATTTCCGCCATCGTTTTCCGATTTCCGCCAGGGTCGTAATGAGGCCCAATGTGTTTATTGCATATTGGTAGAGCTTTTAAGCACTTATCTCTGCTTTTCCAACTTCCAATTTCACTTCATTTCTTCAATACACTGGATCTTGTGGCCGTATTCAGTCAGAGATTTTAAATACATAACTATGTAAATACAAACCATCCATGTGCCAGCCACAGCAGCCCTTACTGACACTGTAATCTGCTTTGGATAGTTTCTTAATCATTTTTAGGTCTACCCATCCTTTTCTAATGTTTTCCATTCCCCTGGCACCTCAAGCTTGTTTTTCAAAGCATCATAGAGTTGCATCTCATCTCTTATTTCCACATAAATGATTATAAGATTTATTTGTTCTTTGATCAATTCTTAGTTTCTGACATCTTCGTGCAGCAATCACTTTGGGGTATGGATGCTTTGGGTTTTAACATATCATGATTGCCATGGAGTTCCTCTGTTTTCTCTGTTCTCTTTTTCTCTTTGTTTTCCTCATCTTCTGATCATCTTTGGTCTGATCCTGGCTAGGATAGACATTTGGAAAAGAATTTGGCGGGTCAGGGGTTTACAAAGACTGATGTTAATTGACTATCGGACAAAAATGTGTTTGTGATCCAATGGGCTATAGCACCCCTATCATAGCATCCAGCTGGGTCTTAGAGTACATCATCTGATCCAAGTGGGCCGTCTAGACACTACTAAACTGTAGAAGGTTTACTCTTGGTTAAACCCAATGCCTTTTCATCATCCCTAGGATTCTACTAACATCTGCTCATCGCTACTTATGATTACTTTGTCAGGATTCCAGGCAAGGGACCCGTTTCCACAGCACGTGACTCTTTATGTAAGAGGAATACGGTTCCAACGTTTATAACACAGCCACGCTTGCGGGCACTCCATAAGATTGCGCCAGAGCTCTTACCCCGTCAGACAGCCTTAGGCACAGGACACGAACGACGGTGGGTGGACGTACGCTCTTCAGTAAGTGGTGGCGGTTACCATGGAGATTGGGACGTACTTCCTAGTTCGCTTTCACGTCACACGCACAATTCAGGTAACGTGACCTTCATTCGTTCTTAAGCACCTCCCTGCAGTTTGTTCGGTGCTTCTGATTTTGTTTGAAGTGTGTTTTGTTCCTTCTTGCCATATCTTGACTTCCTGGTTTACTGATCCTGAGCCTGTTATTATTGGATTCCTTTTGGTCTGATCCTTGCCTGCTATAGAGTTGCCTGATATTTTGAACTACTCCTTTGGACACAAACTCTGCCTTCCTTTTCAGACTTTTCTGCTAAACCTCGCTCTCTCTCTCCTTCCATCTTCTACTATAAAACTGAACTGCCTCCCACGCTACTGATTTGGAAGGCTACTCGGATTTCTTACTTTCACCCTTGGACATGGCTTGCCCTCAACATTATCATTTCGGATTTCATCACGGACTGCCTTACGGATTACCCCTGCATCTACACGGCTTGCTTTCAACATTATCAACTCAGCCTTCATCACGGACTGCCTTACGGATTACCATTACATCTACACGGATGCACTGCATCAATCACCTGGAACACGGACTGGCAAGCCCGGAAGCCTCACTCTCCTTACTGTCAGTCTCGTATGGACTAGAGACTGCCTGCATACATTGGGAAGGCTGACAAAGGAGCATCCTCGTTCCGTCGGGGTTTCCATTAAGACTTCCACTCCATTAGGCGTCCGTGTGCCGTCGGGTACAGTCAATCCCCTAATCAAGTGCTTCCTGGGTTTACGCACCATGTTCCTCTTTGCCTACCTTGCCATAGAAATTCTCTACCTTCTGGGTTACGGTAAGAAGTGTTTCTGTCATCACCACTTCCATTGCTTATTATTCTCCTTCAATGCGTGTTAGATATATGGTTACTTATATTCCTACTCACATGTTCCTGTAGGTCGTATCTGCCTATAGACACCCACTAATCAGGTTTCTTCACGGCATCTCCTTGTGACATTCCTGTTGTACCATTTCTGGTTGCAGATGGGTGCAGTTGGTTACACCACGAATACATTTGTGATATTGGGAAAGGACTGTTTCTAATCTGCCTTTCCTTTCCGGTTTAGAAGGTCTGCTGATCGTCTGTGGGTCCATTCTCCCGAATAATACATCCCTTGGTATCGGTTTTTATCTCCATACACATGGTTATATTGTTAGGTAGAATTCGTCGGCTACACTACGTGGGCAATTTAAGGCGAATTCTGACATACTTTAGCTTTTTGTGTTGGTGATCTATCAAACATTTTGATGATTGTTCTTTGGGCATTTTGGGCCTTCAAGACTATAAGTCCTCAGGCTGATCCTTGGGTAGATGGTGGAGAGGCCAAGGGGAGTGTGTGGCATTTCCACTGCTATGCAGTGCTGGACCTGTGGGTGGTGCAGGGAGGATCGTCAACCCTACGCCACCATGCCCTGCTTATTGGGCACGGACATGTTACTGTGATATCCAATAAATCCCTGTCCTTTTCTAATAGAACCATAACCTCTAAAACATCAACCATCCTGTCCTGCAACAGGTCACAAGACATGTTTATTTTACAGGTACCAGGATCCACACCACCCAATGGAAGATCTTCCATGGTCAATCTAGCTGATGGCAAGCGATCATTAGATCCCATTGGGATAGTGAAGTCTCCTTCTCCGACTCTGCAAGATGAAATGACCATCTTTAGGAAAAGTAACATTCATAATGAAATAACATCCATGAATAACATTGAGAGGAGAAACCTGCTATCTTTCTAGGCACGTATGGGAAAGGGGTCACAGAGTGGAGCTTTCAGGAATAAAGATCTACTCTTCCAGTTTTTCTTAATGCAATGCAGATGGCAGTGGGCTTAGACAAAGGCTGACAGTGTACCATGGATGCAGTGTGGGTGGAGCAACTGGGACCTTCAGAGCACCACCCACCTGGGTACGTGAATCAATCCCTTGAAACAAGTAAATCACCAGTCACACTGGATACACCTCAACAGATAAGGTAGGGCTAGTCCCCTATGACAACCAACGTGAAGTCAGTGTGTGGAAATGTGAAGTCAGTGGAAGGGGTGTTGTTGGAGAAGGTTGGAGGTGATAGCCACAGGAAAGACATTTGGAGCAGGTAGACGGAAGCAGTGGTAAAGATCAGGGAAAGGGGGAGGTCAGTGAAGAGCAAAGAGAGTGAGAAGATAAAGTAGGTAGTGGAAAATAAAGAGGAGGTGAGGGGTAAACAGCAGAAGCAGAGCAAAATCTTAGGGAATGAAGTGGAAAAGAACAGGGTGGAGGGAATGCAGAAGAAGAATGAAGATTCTAGGTAACAATGAGGTGAGAGGGGAGGAGTATGTTTTAGTAAAATTGGAGAGGCACTTCAAGGCAGAATAAGCCAAAGGTCTGAAGGAAAACGAGGACAGACGAGATTTGAAGAAGGAGCAGGCCTGTTTCCAGCTTGGCAGGGAATAGTTACGGAAGGGTACAAGCATGTGACCTCAAGGAAGTGCAAGATGAGTATAAGAAGGGTACAACAGCGCAAGGGAGAGAAGTAAGAGGTCCCATTAGGCACAAGACCACTCTGGTTCAACGAGGAGGTAGATGAGTGTGGGGTGTTAGATACTAGAGCTCATACCCTAAGACTGAAAGGAGGAAGTGGATTGGGCTGTGACATTTTGCTAGCCACCTTTCTGCTGAAGCTTTTGGGGCCTGTCTCCAGACTGCTCTGCTGAAGACCAACCAAGAAATAGGGGCTTCCCAGGAATCCAGGATGAGAAGCAAAGGATCTGTATCAGCTGAACCAGGAGTCATGAAAACAGTGTTGTGGCACTCTATCCCACTGACTGGGAGTACCTCATAATTACTGCTAGCTTCCCTGAATAGGATCCCAGACTGAGGCTCATAGGATATATTTCCACTTAGGGACTTTGCATCTGCCCCTGAGAATTTTGTTGAATCCTGAGAGACTTTCCACCAAATCCAGGGGCCTTGTTGCTGAGGTCCTGAGGAGAAGCCATCCTGTTCCTGAGTTCCATTGTTAGGGTTCCCCCGCCCCTGTATTAGGTTGATGAACTATTCCGATTTGAGGGGAGGCCTTTGGCATGTGGGTTACACATTTCATCTAAACCCTGGGATAGTCCTTTCATTAGTTGTAAGTGTAGGAAGTAACTAGGACTCAGAAAAGTGGATGGCCGAATTGCCATTTGTTTTAAATGGTGGAAATTCTGAATAAACCTGTACTTGAACGCTTCATTTCATTCAACTCAGCTTCCTGGCACCACTATCCCTCTTGCCTCATGCAGGGATGAGGTGGGGATTTCGGAGTGTTGTGGTTCTCCTGCTCATTGCCTGCTTTCCCCTATCAACTTCACCTCTAAGCTCAGTTTTGAGGGACCTGGGACATACCTGGGAGCTCTAACCATAGTGGGGGATCTCAGGACAGGAGATCCCCCCACACCACCCACATTGGTGTATTCTGAAGTAGCAAAGGTGGAACAGAGCGGTTGAATGAACTCTGATGTGAACCACAGAAGCAATAAAAGACGGATTTCTTAAAAATGTAATAGTACACAACATGATCAGGACCTCTTGGCATTTGACCCCGAGTGAGAGATAATCTTCTGCAGACCAGGTCAAAGGGAAAACGTTTATCAAGAGTACTTAGTAGGAATGCGTACAGGGATTAGCAGTTAACATGTATGCACTCGAGTGCACTGAGGGGAAGAACAATACATAAAATGCAAGAAAAGAAGGCCTCGCCTGATCATGCAACCGCATGCCTTCTAACTCCCGCAGCTCCTCCCCGGGCAATGCAGTATGAGCTTTGTCGCTGAACACTGTCTCCCGTCGGTCTCAGGAAACAACGTATCCATGTCATATCCATTTAACACCATTCACTGCATCAGCTTTCAGTTCCCTTATGTGTTCTCCCATGTGTTCCACAATATGCACTCATGTGCAGCGATACAAGTGACTTCTGCCTCATTTGCTTGCTGCCGCAATGAGCCACAACATAGAGGCCATGACAAATTGACCACATTCTTGGGATGCATGGGCAGGACATATTGCACAGCTCACACCTCTGTGCTTTCACCCGACTGCCTCTCCCACACCTGTGCCTGGAACTCACGTCTGATACAGAAATATGTTTGACTCTTAACGGTATCCTTCTATTGGATAGGAAGAGGTGGAGATTGTGTATTTTGCATCCACTTTTGTTTGTATTTATTTGGAAAACAAGGAGCTCTGTACACATATGGATCCCATGACTGGATGCCTTGCACAATAATAGCGATTGTCCATTTCCAGTGCACAGTCTGTGTACAGGCTGTGTCCCATTATTGTGACCCCTCCCATTCTTGTTACTGGCACCACCGCCGTTTTGTCCATGGGTTGTGGTATGCCGTTCTGCAATTGAGTCAGTTGCTGTGCTGTTTGTATGTGTTGTGGTGATGATGCTGCCATTTGTTGTTGTGGTTGTAGCAGTGTTTGTTGTGTTTGAAGTTGTGTCACTGGCACTGTTTGGCGTTGTATCTGTGGCTGGGGTATGTTTTGCTGTGGCCTTATTTGCAGTTGCCCTGCCTGCTGGGGGTCCTGTGGGTAGTACCCGTCTGCCCCCCTTGGTATATCTGTTGTCCTTGCTCATCCCACCCTTGCTGCAGCCCTCGGTATCTGCATGTGCGCGACATGTGGCCTAACTGCCTACACGTCCAGCACTGGGGTTGTTACCATGCCTACCTGGAAATCCTTCTCCCCCTCCCCTTGGCCTTGTTGCCCCTGCTGTGGGTAGCCCCGGAACACGCCTCCCGGGTGGTTGGCTTGTGGCCCGAAGCCCCGCCATCTGATAAACCCTCCCCTTCTTCTATAATTATTTTGGTACCCACCCATACCCATATATCCCCTCATTGGTTGTGTGTATTGCTGGGCTGGGTTGTACATTGGCAGCTGCTGCTGGAGCTGGGGTTGGGGTTGTGACACTGCTGTTTGAGTTTGTGGGGCCGGGCTGATGATTAGTGCCCATTTTAGGGCATATTTTGATAATTTCTTCTGAACCAATTTAGCTTCATCTGCTTTTCTATCTTCTGCCTTTTGTTTCATTTTCTCTTGCCAGAGTCTACAATGATGCACTATTGCGAGTTGTATTTCTGACCATGCCTTAGCTTTCATCCCCACCAGTTTCTTCAGTTGTCTTTGGACCGGCTCTGGTAGCCCTTGTATTAAGATGTGATAAAAGATAGCTATTGTTTTGTCACGCGGCTTCCGAGTCTCAAGGCGCCAAAGTTCTTGGATCTCTTGAATGTAGCTAACAGGATCTTCATCGTCACACATCTTGGGTGACGGGATTGCTCCTATGTCTGATGTGTCAGGGTATTGTGTCCTTAGTGCCTGCCATACCACATGCCAGCAATTTGCAAATGGGGATCCGTCATGTGTAGTGTTTTGGGTGGTCACCCCAGGGAACCCTGCCCTCCTCCAAATGTCATCTGCTCCATCACCCAATATGGATACTAGCAACATCTTGATGTCACCCACTACCGGTCTATGCTCTGCCGTCAAATTTTCCATTTCGTATATCCATTTCCCTGCTCCCCTGCTTAAAGATGGCAACCTGTATTTGATGTTTTCCTTATCCGTGTGTTTCAAGGGTATGTACTGTGGACTTGTCCCCCTCTCTCTAATAGTGGCATCTGTGAGTATTCTGCCCTTTCTTCAGGTGTGCGTCTATACCGTTGTATCTGGACAGGTCCTCTCTCATCTTCCATGCCTGCCATTATATCTGTGATGTCGATATTGCGTGACCCGTGTGGGGCATCCCGTGTTCCCGGGTGTCCGCCCCGCTGACATGAGTGCCCTCTGTAATGTGTTACTGCTGCACCATCTCTCCTGCACCCTGGGAGGTCCCGGAGCCTGTTAGTGTAGGGTGTGTGCAGGGCTACTTCTACAGGTGTGTCCTTAGTCACATCGCTGATGTGTTCTCCCATGCCCCTTTCATCTCATGTCCTGTACTCCCATGACATTCCCGTGCATGTTTGTGTAATATGAAGTTTGTTGAGCCCTTCTTTTCCTACATCATCACTGTCTTCTTCCTCACTACAAAATCCACCTGAGAATGTCAGCTTGCATTGCAGTGGATAGCGCACCGTTACAGTTTCAAGATCGATGTTTGTGAAATCACCTGTGTTGTCTTCCTTCCTTCCCTCCTCACCGGGGACGTCGGACCCCTTCGTATGCACCTCTACTGATCTCATGCTATTCCCTGTGTACCCCTTTGATGCCTGCCTGTTCTGCTGCTCTTCTCGTTTGGTCTTGCCCCTTCTGTTCCTATCCAGTTCTTCCATTATTTCTTTGCTTACCCTTTGGAGTGCTCTCTCGTCTTCGACCCTCTGATTTCGTGCTCCCCCAGCCCTTGCCAACCTTAACTCCTTTAATCTGCTTTCTTTGTAAATTATGTGTCCTTTCAGAAAGTATTTACCTCCTCCAAAATGCCATTTCTCATTCCGCCTCATCTCTTCCCTCTTCTTCTATTGTATTTGCCCTCATCTCCGTACACACCTTGCTTCTCCCTCCCGCCATGCTCCTCTCTATTACTTCTCTCCATTCCCTTTCCATCATTTCCTCATGTTCCCTCCTTTCCCGCTCCACCTTCTCCCTCTTTTCCAGTTCCAACTGCTCCTGCCTTTCTTGCTCCTTTAGCTCTAGCTGTTTTACTAACACATTCCTTTTTTCTTTCAGTTCCGCTATTCTCGCTTCCAGTTTAGCTTCCTCTTCTTCCTGCAATTGGCCTTCCCTTATGTTATGTGTTGACCTCCCTCTACATCCCTGTCCCAGCTCCAACTCTCCTATTGCCTTAGTGGCCCCTTCGGCCTCCCTTGTAGTGGCCCCTTGTAACTTCAAGAGCACTTGTGCCGCTATCCATTAGTCTTTGACAATACCCGAAAATTCTTTCTTCGCCTGCCTCTGTCCTCGTTTCGTTTTGTGGGATGATGGGGGTGTGTGTCTTCGGGGAGTACGAGGGTGGCTTGTATGTGGGGTTTGAGTAGCCCTCTGCCCCAGTTTATTCTCAAGGCTCCGTAGCCTCCCTCAGTTGTCTAATTGGGCATAACCCCGGCTCCCCCTCCTCAGCCTCCTCCACATCGTCTGAGACAACACTGGGAGATGCAGGGGGTGGAACACAAGAATCCCCCCTCCTTATTTTACCTCCTGTACACTCATCATCCCTGGGTAGTACCCCTGAAACATGCGCCAAAGCTCAAATATTTCCATACGGTTTGCTAACTTCTTCCCTTTGTATGTGTTGTGTAGGTAGGTGAGTAGTGACTGCAGCATGTCCTCGGAGAAACTGCCATTAGGCAGCCGTGGTACCATTATCTTCCCATCCGTACCCTTTGTCCATTCCACACTGTATTTTACTATTCTGTCTTTGTAAATGGGCAGGAATTTACAAATGTGCTGAATTGGGGTCATTAGTGTTCAGTGGCCACCGTATGAGGTCCCTCCTCTGCCCCCATGGTACATCTTCTTTTACTTGTAATTTTACCTGACCTCGAGTTGAGGATTTCGACATTCCGCTGTCAATACAAGGGTAAAAAGAAAACAATTGTTTTATTACACAGTTCAAGTTCCAAGTGTCGATAACTACAGCCTTCTACAGCCTCACACCTTGCGCAGCATACTCTTGTACCGCCCCACCTTCACTAAGGCTGCCGTTGTCTGGCACGCCCCTTCGATGCCTACGGCCCCCTGCGGCCTCACACCTTGCGCGGCATACTCTTGTACCACCCTACCTTCACTAGGGCTGCTGCTGCCCGGCACGTCCCTTCGGTCATGCGCCAGCGCTCTTCGCACACGGCTGCCTGTTCACCTGTCCGGTATTTTCAGTGCTGAGCTGCTAACCTCGTACTCATTGATAACACAGTGTCCTATGCAAAGGCCTACAGGTGACGTCACCAAGCTAAAACTTCACAACAACCAATTTGTGCACATATTACGCAACAATCCCACCATTTCAATCCCACATCGATAACCCACAATTCCCACAGCTGTCTTCCCACCTCCCCCGGAGTGGGGTATATGTCATCAACCAACTCGTCTTGTGATTAAGCTGCACCTGTTGCATTGCCTGACGTGTGATACATTTCTCTCCATGGAAACTTAACCAGTCAATCACCCTCCGCAATCTAAGATAGCTCCAGCTAACTCTTATGGGAATCCGACATCTATTCATCGGACTAGAACATTCGATTCATAGGAAAACCACATCTATTCACTGAGCTACAACGTTCGATTCATGGGAAAACCACGCCCCTACACCTATGTTCACTGTCCAGACCTATCGGCGTAACAATCCTTACTTCACACAGGAACCTGCTGCCCCGCCCTCGAAACATTCATGAACACAAAAAGGACTATCTCTGCTCCGTTCCCTACAACCGTACACGTGCCCGACACTGCCTCGGTACCGAACGTTATGACAATGTACCATTACCCTCCGTCTTATTTACACACACCACCACCCACACAAAAGTTTGTTGCTGGTTGTGTGGACCACACTCACTTTAATTTCACGTCTGCCGGCGCCGTCGGCCGCTGACTCCCCTCTCTCTCGGTTCATCTCGCCCCCTCTGAACTACATCTGGACACTCGCCAACCACGGGCGGGGTGATTTTGAAATTGGCTCCCGATGACTAATCTCTGGTTGTGCTGTCCGGTTCTCTCGTAATTCCCGAGGGTCCTGCAGTCCTCTGAGGTCCGACGGCATAGCACCTGGTCGAGCTGACATCACAAACAATCTTGCTGTGGCCTCCAACTTGTTAGGGTAAATTCTGGGGTCGGCAGAGCCATACATTCGGTCCACGGACCTCCAGCTCTCGGAAGGCCCTAACTCCTTCCCGTGTCCCAAAGAACTTGAGGTCCACACAAGGACCAAAGGGTACTGCTGTTTATTATAGAAAACAAGCTGGGATCATACACTTGGGCAATCCATTCCAGGCACATCTCGCTGATTTTGGGCTTGCAGGCCACTTTTGTGCACCTGTGACGTCACAATCGGCGTCACGCATCAAGTTCCATCCCCGAACCTACCGCCACTCCGGGTTGGCTCCCTGAGTGGTAGGTTCAGTATAGGAACATATAGTGTGTGATATTATTGGTGGTCACTGTGTCAGGTGGTGTAATTGGATCAACCCAAAGAATTGCTACTTGAAAAGTGTTACATTAGAGAACCCAGTGATTGGGTGGGGAGTCCCGCTGCCAGCCCCTAACCCCCAGTGTCCTCATTGGTCAGGCCGCGAGCCCCCAACCCTGGGACTACCATTGTTCTGAGCCCGCAGGACAGCTGCTGAAGGACAATCAATAAGGTGTGACTATGTGACAGTGTGTTACAATGGGATGGTTCTGCTAATGCCATGACAGCGTTCCATTCCCAGCGCATACTATATTTGGATTGTTGCAGTTTGTTGTGAGCTTGGTCCTAGGAATGAGACGGCTGCGTCCTCCCAGCCTCTTGGCCTTGGCATCATGTCATTTAGGCTGGGTCACGTGTGAGGCGACCGTCGGTGAGGCTGAATTACTCTGATTTAATTTGAATTTTGCTTGGAATATTCCCTCCTGCAGCCGGTTTCTCCTTGGCTTGGTAGGTGAGGAATGTCACTTGCAACATCGTAACCTTGGCTGTTGCCATCCTAGCCAGGGCTATTCTGCATGGACAGCATCTTGTGGCTTGGAGTCTCTGTGAGACGATTCTGGCTTCCTGGATTTTCCTAAGGCCTACTTTGGCTGCAACTATGTATTCAACGTAATTGTCCATAGGTTAAGATATGTCATGGTCGGTCAGGTCCCTTAAGTGCTCCTGTCCTTCCATATGGTTAATAGTGTGTAGCATCTGCAAGCATATCCACAAGCTCTTTTGGCATATTGCATTTCTGCAGTGCTATAGCGAGCCTAAGTGACAAAATAATAAACATGCAAACAGTATGTATATGTCACTGTCCTCTAGCTCATAGGACTGTACGCGTGTGTTCTTTGTGTAAATTGGTGTGTGAGTGTCCCGAATGTGTGGATTGCACGAGTGCTTCCTGTCTGATGGAGCTATGTCGTCATGACATCTCTAACGACTTGCAGCATGGGTTGTGGACATGTCAGTTGATTCAGTCCATATAATCGTCTCCAGCTCGATCTTGGTTATCTTTGCTTGCTTTGGATAGAGTTGGCACCACCGCATGGTTGTATGGTCGGGTGGCCGGGTACTGTTCGTGCTGCGTGCCTATGGTGGGAGCGGTGGGGATCGGTGCAACTTCATACGGTCAGTAGTTATTTTGACGGGGGTGCTTCTTCGGGTTGGGGGGCCCATCGGGAGGGAAGGGACATTCACATTTTCCTTCTTCAAGAGTCATCAGTCCTATGGTTCTCAGCTCTTCCTTGATAGCATTGGATCCCTTTATGGTAGTGTTGATCATCTGCAGAAGCTCATATCTGGTGATATGTAACCATTCGGCATTTGCCATCGTCTGGATCCCTGGCATAAAGATTATTGTGAACACTGTTGAAGTCTTACTCAACAACCTGTGTTTTTACGGAATAGAATTGAAGGCTTCTATTGAGTTAGCTGACAAATAGCTCTTTTTTGTTTGATTGAGCTATCCACTGGATCTCTTTTTTCTCAGGTGAGCATCTGCTTTTGGAAACTCACCAATGTTCAGGTCACTCTTTGGAATCACTAATGCTGGAACATGAACAAGCACTATAGAACACAGTCCTCCCAGTCTCTGGGCAGCTTCATGTATGCTCTGGATCCAATCCACAGACCCAGTAGTGATACATTATCACTTCTCTCCCATCCTTCATTTCGGGTACATCGAAGATTCGACTGCACTGCTAATTTTCTCCAACGTTTCTTGTGCCATTATTTCTGAAGCACAGCTCTGCACTAGCCAGAGGCAAAATCTGCAACGGGTCTCCTTTGTCTTCGACCCATGTCAGCAACTCTACAAGCCTCGACCATAGAGGTTTGCATCCTTTTTCCACATGATCTATAACAGGTTTGTGATGTCCTTTTACTGCCACAGCTCTGCATACAACTATGCCTCCTTCCCTGCCATCTGGAGAAAGTACTGTTCCCCAGATCTGCATCTGGCCTCTTTCCTTGTATCTTCGTATTTCTTCATCAGTCTTTCATTGGCAATTGAGCTTCCTGTTTATCTCTCATCAGATTTCTGCTCCCTTCCTTCCAGGCTGTTCGTATCTTATCACTTGATCTCTGGTGTGTGCTCTTTATCTTGTCTTCAAATCTTGAACATAATCAATTTCTTCTGGGGCCACCATTCCATCATCCATTCCAAGGATGCTGTTTGACCCTGGAACTGACCTCTTGTATGGCAGAGTGCAAGGTGAGTCAGGCAATGAGCTGTTCGGACGTCCTTTTCTATATCTATGAATATCTTGGACTTCCCCATAGCATAAGGTAGGAGAGCACATACACATCAATCCTCCTCAGAGGTTCGCTTTCCTATCTCCTTCATGTGTTGATACCACATGTTGCCCAAATGTTCTGTACAGTGTAGATAATTATTTATCTCATAATCATCCTCCCTTGCACTTTTCTTGGGTCTCTTTCTTGCATAATGAGTGTGTACAAAATGATCATGGAGCATGTCAAAAACAGACCTTCCTACAGGGGGAATCATAGGAACACTTGTCAAAGAAATAGGTGACCTTACATGTGTTACTGGTGTAGGGACAATCACATATGGCCTCGGCCTCCTTACAACATCTACGTCTGCATAGGTCACTGAACTGGGGAGAATCAAAGGGACTTCTAAGTTTCTGGAACCAGCAAGGTAAGCAGCATGGAATAGCAGAAACTGAATAATAATAATGATAAATGCTGTGCACACATATATTATGCACCAGTACAGGAGACCCCGCCACTGGCGTCTGACTACACATCGTTGAGTCTGCTCACTTTATGGAACTGCATCATTCTCAATGGACCACATTGTGCCTGTGTATTACTTTTTAAGGAAGGAAAAACCTTTTTAATCAGACAGCCTTTTTAGATGCTCAGGTAGCTGCTGAATTTGCTCAATTATTGCTGTCAACAATTTTCTAATTGCAGGGCCATTCTCAGGATCCTGCACAAACGTACAAATGTAAGTGCTACGCCCAACAAGAGCAGGGTAAGTTCTGAGTATAAAAACGAAGACAGCGAGACAGAGTCTATGGATATCGACATCAGACAGAACCATGTGCCTGCCCAAAGAGAAACTCAGTGAGAAATGAGTTACGGAACTGCTCCCTTTTCCAATCATCAAAGTTAAAATTGAGAATAGTTACTTGTGGCACTCCTGCTAAAATATCTATAAAGAGTGTCCGGGATAAGCCACAGTCCAAATGCACACTTGCATTTATTTAATCAGCAATCCTAACATCCTTCTTCCTCATAATCGATCGAGTCTGCATGTGCTGAACTGCTTCTTCTTGTCTTGCTTCCGAATCGGGTGGGGGTGTACCAGTCTCACCAGCATACGGTTTTATGTCACCCAACGGTATCCAGGCATGCCTTTCTTGAACTTTTACTGCTGCAGGAGTAACATCCTCAACTTTGTATGGTCCACTAAAACGGGGCTCATACCACTTCCTTGTGAAGTTGCGAATTAAAATGGAATCTCCAGCAAATAACTTTGGTACATGTAATTCCTTATGTCCGGTGGCTGAGTGGTCTTCATCTGTGTCCTGAGAGTGACACCCCTTCCACTTGAGTTGATCTGAATGACAGAGATAATAGCAGTCATACATGTCAAAAACGCACGTAGCTCATTTCCTAACATTTCTGCAGTCGTCTGGGCATCACTTCTACTCCTTGAAGGACGAGACAGGGGCGTTCTCATTCGCCTTCCCATCACTAACTCATGGGGTGTGAGGTATTGGTCCAATCCAGGCTGATTCCTTAATGCATATAATGCAATGGGCAGGCAGTACAGTCATCCCTTTTTCAGTGACAATTTGAGTTCTGCAATTCTTTCCTTGAGAAGACCATTGAGTCTCACATAAGCCTGTTCACTTGCAGGTGATAAGCAGAAGAAAACATGTTTTATACTAAGCAATAGGCTGAGCTGTTCAAAAACTTCATGAACAAAATGGGGGCCATTGTCGGATCTCAGCACCTCACATACTCCCCATCTAGGAAAGACTTATCGGACTAAAAAGAGCAGAAGTGACATCAGGGTGTGTACATGGACTAGCTTAAATCCATCTTGAAAAGGGACACAGCACCACTATCATATACCTATATCCACTACATGCTTGTAGCATATCGACATAGTCGATATCTAAATCCTGAAAGGGACCATTCGGTCGAGGAATCACTCCTCTGATTGTTCACAGTGTGTGCTCAGAGGTAAACTTTCGTCATACAATGCAATTTACTACATAAAAGGCAACGTGTTTTAAAAAATTTGGTATGAACCAGTCTTCTACAATAGCTGCTGTGAAGCTTTCCCTAGTTATATGCACAGGGTAGTGTAGCTGTTCTAGCACTACCCTTAATATGACTACATGCATCACCGGTTTGCCAGTGCTGTCCTGTCACCACAATGCTTCAGAGGGGGATAATGAACATCCCCTCCGTGTCCATAGCGCCTTCTCTTCTTTCGGAGCACTGCCTTGAACTTCCATCAACTGTATTCTAGACAAATGATTCAATCTTTCGTTTACAATCATAATTGTGACAATTTCTTCCTTCATGTCTGGAGTATCAAAACTAGAAATATCTGGAGAATATGCAACCCTTTTGGCCTCTTCGTCTGTGGCAAAATTCCTGCATGATATAAAATCTGTTCTCTTAGCATGTGCCACGCATTTACCTATTGCGATGGCTACTGGAAGTTTTAGTGCTTTAATAAGCCTGCCCAATAATGCAGCATGTTGCACTGGAGTGCCATCCGCTCTGAGGTAGACCCTCCTTTTCCAATGTGCTAGCCCTGCGTGCACGGGTGACATCACATAACCGGAGTCACTGTACACTGTCCCTTCCTGCCCTGCGTGTTTCTCGAGCGTGACAATAAGCGCCACCAATTCTGAAAAGTGAGACAGTAGTCTTGCACTTGCTACCACTTCGAATTCCCCATTAGCTCTGAACCTGAATGCCTTTCCCCCATCAGTTTGATCAATTTTCGAAGACCTGTCAATAAAGAGAACGTCCTCCCCTGCTAGAGCATTCTCCTTCACCTTTTGGATCTCGTCATAGAACTCTTCGTAATTTGAGCAATCATGCACTTGCTCATCTGTTGTCGCAGGTTTGGCTACGAACGTGGCAGGGTTCACTATTTTACACCTGACTATTTTAATAGCTGGATTTGATATAACTACCTTATACACAGAAGCCCTCTGAGATGTCAGTGTACTCTTAGGTTTCTCAAAAACAGCAAACAAGGCACGCTCAACAAATAAAGTCATGGAACACCCCATCACAATGCTTGTAGACTTCTCAATGGTGAATGCGGCTCCTGCTAGTGATTGTTTACATGGAAAGTGTCCTCTCATAACTGGATCTAGAATCCCACTATAATATGCCAGAGGTTTGTACCCTAATGTAGTCCTCTTTGTAAGCACTGCTGTCATAACTGTTCCATTTGTGTGCGAAAACAGGAAGAACTCCTCCGAATAATTGGGAATTCCTAAAACTGGAGCTGTACAAATTGCTTTTTTCAACTCCTCGAACCCTTCCTCCATTTCCTCAGTCCATTCTATTTTCTCCTTGTTCACTTGGGCTTTCATTAAAGCCTGCAAAAGGGGTTTCGTGTATGAACTATAATCAAATACCCATGCTCTAACATAGTTACACAATCCCAAAAACTGCTGCATTTGTTTTATCATGTGCGGTTTTGGTGTAACTTTCTTTCCCTCATGCGAGATTAACTGGCCTATGTACAACACCTCTTCCTGGCAATATTGCAATTTCTCCTTGTCTACTTTATATCCCTTGTCTGCAAGGATAGTCAATAACTGAATCGAATCTTGTCTGCACTCATCTTCTGTCGTTCTACAAACTAAAATGTCATCTACGTACTGCAGCACAACACTATTTTCCAATTTAATATTGCCTAGGTCCATCTGCAGGACTCTGTTAAAGATCGATGGAGACTCACAGTACCCCTGGGGCAAACAAGTGCTCTTCAGTTAGGCTGATGAAACGTAAATGACGTGAGGTCTTGAGAGTCCTTATGCAATGGGATTGAGGAAAATGCATTTTTCAAGTCAATCACCGTAAAATATAGTGCCTCTGTAGGCTTACTACATAAAATCATCAAATGATTCGGAACTAGAGGAAACTCTGCCTCTACAATCTGGTTAATTGGTCTCATGTCCTGAATTTATCTCCACGACCCCCCTTTTGATTTCTTCACAGGGTACAAAGGGCGGCCGCGGTATGACTGGTGCTGGTAAGGTACTGGCACCGTTCATACCGGGCTACCACATTACGAGTTTGCTCGCGGGTGGCAGTATGCACGTTTGGTCTGGGCAGACCTGCATACCGGCACCCGCGAGCAGACCAGGATGCTAACAACGGACCCGTCATTAACGGGTCCAATGTTAGCATCCTCCCCATTCCCATTGAGTCCTATGGGGGCTCAAATGAGAATGTGGATGTACCGGGTCCGGCTCCCAAAAATGGGAATTACTGGGCCCGCAAAAGTCGGAATGGCCCGGTAATTCCCTTTTTTCAGGACCCAGACCGGGACACGAGTTTGGAGGTAGCCATGCCGTTAATGACGGCATGGCTACCTCCAAACTCGTAATGAGGCCCAGTGACTCTGACCTCACCAATATACCTTGATCCATCATAGCTCACATAGTCTTAAAAATACCCTCATTTGCCTTTCGAGACATCGGGTACTGCCTTGCTCGAAGTGAAATTGCTCCTGGTTTAAGATTAATCTTAACTTCTCCTACCTCCCTCAATAGGTCTACGTCATCAGGGCCTGTAGTCCTTAAGGAGGGGGGCACTTTCTCCATGTCCTCATCAAAAAATGTGGGGCGTTGTCGCACTATCGCCATTCGCTGTGGTATCTTCCTTCTCTCTATTCTGATCCAGTATGTAATACTCATCTCGAATACTACTTCCTCCTCTGACAAATCAACTTTAAAGATATCTTTGTCTGTGACGTCAGTCAATCTCTACCCTTCCCCAATGGCAATTACCATTCTCCATGGCCTGCCCTCATCATCAAATCCTTCGAGCATGGCCAATTCTCCTTGCACTAACGCTACCTTCAGCTGTAAGGGAATAATCTGTCCCCCCTCTTCTTTCATAGGTATCTGTGGCTTGAACAAAAACTAATCCGGCATCCTCATAATCTTTCCCACTAAGCCGGGTAGCCATGTCAGCAAAATGCGTACCCCATAAAAAAAGACTTCTGGCTCTAATAGCATTCCTTGCAGAGCTATTTTCCCTGTAAACACCCTGAATAATTCACCTGCGTTTAAATAAAGTATCCCTGCATTAGAACACACTATGACTTCATCAGTGAAAGAAATCGTCAAGTTAAGCTTCGCTATTATATCTCGGCCCAGAATATTAACCAGTGTCTGCCTTGAATACAATAGCTTTGAGGATTTGGTGTCACCGAAAGTACTGAACACATCAAGTCACCCTGTGAGCTATCCTATTCTGGATACATGCTTATTCTTGTGCCTGTAAAAGGACTTCCTACCACAACAGTGGCACCCCCTACTCTAGGTGTCAATAACTGTCCCGTGATTGCACTCTGCTGTATCTGCATGGGTGCATGCTGTGACTGCCCTTGCAGTGGGTTCAATGTTGATTGCTATGGTTACAAAGCTTGTTGCATTTGTGGCACTTGTGCTTGATACACTGTCTGATCTTTGGCAAACCCATCCCTATTTTGTGAGCTATATGCTGGAGGATAAGCTGTCCCCCCTCTTGAGAATTGCCCATTCTGTACATACCCTTGGCTTCCACATGTTTGCACAATGTGCCCTGTCATTCCACATGTCGAACATACAGGAGGGAGTCTTCTTATTTGCCCTCCTTGCATATTTTGATTGTCATTCTGTGTATTCTGAAACCCGCCTTGGTAATTTTGAAAGCCACCCTGATTATTCTGTAAACTGCCTCTTCCTCTGAAACCCATTCCTTTGCCTCGCGGCGAGAACCCATTCCCTCCTTGATCTGTTTGGCGTTGATTATTCACCTGTGACATACCCACTGCTTGCTGCGTTCCCAACCCTTCTCCACTTGTCAGTACCACTCCTTCTATTGCGTAGTTTGACAATTTCTTCTGTGCTAACTTAGCCTCCTCAATTTCCGAGCATCCTCCTTCTTCTTATTTTTCTTGCAATGATGCACATTAGTCAATGGTATCTCTGCCCATGGCTTCACTTCCATTCCTACTAGTTTCTTGAGCTGTCTCTGTACTTGTTCTGGCAATCCCTGACACAGAGTGTGGTAGAATATTGGCACTTATCTCCCCCACGGTTCCCTCATTTCCAAGGTCCACCGTTCCTGAATACTTTTAATGTAAGCAAGCAGATTTTCGTCATCTTTCATTTTACGTGCAATAATTGCACCCATATCTGACGTATGTGCAATTACTGTACCCTGAGCACTTTCCACACAGCCGCCCTACAATTATTAAATAGCACTCCGTCATGCGCTGTGTTCTGTGCGCAACACTTGAGTAACCTGCTCTCGTCCAAATGTCATCAGCCCTTTCCCCAAGAATAGCTGCTAGGAGACCCTTAATGTCCCCTTTGGCTAGAGTATTTCCTCCCATCATCTTTTCTGGCTCATAAATCAATGTTCCCACACCCACCATTAAACTGGGGTGCTTACACCTTAAATTATCCTTGTCCATCTGAGGCCAAGGGATATACTTCGGTTTGGCCCCTCCTTTCTCCAATACGGAAACTGCGTGCACCCAAATCCGCAATCGGCTCCCATCATTTGCCTATCCATAGTGAGGACAATGGTTCCTGATTGCCTTCTACCTGGCAATGATCTCAACGTGTTCACATATGGTGGCGATTCCCCCCTCTCACTATGTAATCTTCCTTGAGTCCACTCTCACTCTAACTCTTTCCTACTCCTGTCTTTTCTCTTGCCTTCTTTTGTTTGCTTCATCTTTGCATTCTTTTATCTCGCAATTTCTGTTCTTCTTCCCCTTCTCTCTTCTTTTCTAGCCTGTCTTGTTCTTCAATTAGTCCTCTGTGCTTTTTTCCTTTCTTAATTGCTCCCCCTGATACATATGTTCTCGCCTTTGTCAATCTTTTCCTTTATGTTCATCTTCTTTTAATCGTTTCTCTCTTTCCTTGTCTTTTCTATCTTGTTCATCTTGATCTTCCCCTTTCCTGACTTCCTCAATACTTTTCCCATCGAGTTTGAGCAATATCTGTCCACCCATCCATTTGTTCTGTACGAGCGTAACCTCATCAGCTTTCTCCTTTTCTCCTTTCATCTCTTAATCTCCCGTTCTATATCTAGAGATACATTTGGTTGTTTGCTTTTCTCCTCTTTGTCTTGTAAACCCTTAAAGATCACCTCCTTTGCTTTAGTCCTTTTTGGACTCTTGTCACTGCTATAAGCAGATGGTTCATGTATCAGATTACTATATCCTGTTGCCGCCGTTAGTTCTCTTAATGGGTACAATCCTTCATCTTTTGTACTATTGTTATTTAATTTGGGTGCAGTACGGGGAGCAGGAGGCTCAACACCTTTCTCCCTACACTGTTTAAACACCCAGTCCTCTGGTGGCAGATCTTCTCTTTCCTCCTGGTACATTTTCCAGAGCTCTAAACTAGCTAACCTCTGTTGCAATTTCTTTCCTGTGTACACAGCGTGCAAGTATGTGGTCATGTGTTGCAAAATTGCCTTTGACAGCGATCCCCCTTGCACACATGGCATGAACATTTTATCTGCGGTACCCTTAACCCATTCTGCACTATACTGTTTGAGCTTGGGTGCATGTTTTGGCAGTTGCTTGCAAAGAGACATCAGTGGAGTAACATCCCCCATTATGACAAGTCTCAATTGACTGTCAATACGTACTGTTAATTTACACAAAATAAGTTTCAGAAAAATAACAAATGTTAGCGCGCACCAACAGTCGCCGCTCAAAGGCTCTACTTGTCAGTTTACTCCAATCTACCCATTTCAGTCGGCGCCAACATTGACTAAAAAGAAAGATATTAGCTTTTGATCTCTACTCAACACAGCCTATCTTCATCGCTCTTCGACACTTCAATTTTTTAATACACAAAAATACACAAACTAGTCGACTTCAACATATATCTTGCCCCTAAAATACTCTGATAAGAGTTTGAATCATTCCCTTTCACGGACCTTGTCTGTGTGCTCCGTAAGTACCAACTTTGGGTTTTGAACTGACTGCTTTTGAAACTCCTTGAGCTTCGGATTCTGGGCTGTATATAGACGCTCCTCGTCTTCAGGCTCTTCATCATATATTAACCCACCAACCCCCCATTACCTTATACTTTTACAACAATCCCCATTCTTATATTTTTCCAGTCACCTCAATCTGCTCACCATTTGCTTTTCGGCTCCTGACACTCGGGATCGTCTCCTCCTCCAAGCGGCCACCGTTGCTTTTGGTCCGCTCAGCGGCTGTGGAAACCAGGAGGGATTTCGTGAAAGAGGGACCCATCCCACCTGTATCAGTCTTCTTGCAAGATTTCTATATCGGCTTCTCTCCACAGGAAGCCTTGCAATCCTCCAGCTAAATGGCGGAGGACACCCGATGTTCTGAAATTTTAAAAGCCTACTAATTGATTGGTCTTTGAAACCATCCTCTCTCTGCTACAGAGTGATCCCTTTAAGATGAGGTAACAGTATCTGAGATGGATGGGGATGCAGAACTTACTCATACATCAATAATCAGACCGACTCAGGAATTTGGCAAACATTATCTGTTTTAATAACAAGTCTTTAAAAACAGGAGTACAACAGACATCAATGGACACCGCACATCTCGCTCAACAAGTTCTCGAAAACATTTAATAAAAAACACCAGCTTACACTAAAACCCTACTAGGGGATATGATAAGCTTACCAGGAACATCTACATATACTTTCTATGGGGTATGGGGTGTGATTGGGTCTCTAAAGTCAGGTGGACAACTAAGCCCACCCCATGTGCAAGTCATCTTGCGTGTTAGACTAATTCACTATATACTATTGGCTTCTCAAACTATAGGGCTCCTTAATACGTTGCCCTCTACAATTGGTTGGCACGCTTGTACCATAGCAGCACGCAAGCTGGTACCCCAGGCGCTCGGTGGTGGCCTGGTCATGCCTCCCCACCTAATTATCCCAACATCCATCATCACTCCTGTGGTCTGCATTCAATTAAATGTCTTTGAACTCAGCCTTTCGAAGGCTCACTGTGCATGAGAATAAAAGAGAGTGAGGCATGGCCTTATATTCTGGTCTCGGTGTAGTTCGCCCCAAAGTCTACTTTCATCTGAGCATGTGACTAGAGACCACGTTTTGAGCTCCTTTGTTGCTTTTAATACTATTAAATGAAGAAAACCTGGCACTTCTAGTGTTTTTCCATTACACATAAAAACATGAGCTCATGCTATTGTATCTCTCGAGTAGATATACAGCCTCTCGGTGGCCCTGAGTCTTGACACTGGGCCAGGCAAGCCATCTATAATCTTCCTTCGCCGTCAGCTATTCTATTCAGCCGCGCCACACTTCCAGCACTTTCATTCACAGGGAACATCCAGATTCTATATATTCGTATACATATACATTGGCTCATCACTTGCAATCTATTCACTAAATAGCCAGCCTCATGATTACTTTGTCTACTTGCATTACCGCGTCTGTACAATTATTAAATTGTTTTGCATTTTCTTCAGTGCTTCTCCGCACATGCAATCTTCATTTTGCTCCGGAAATGTTGCTTAATTTGCCACTTCGTCATCAAATTCTATAAGGTCTGTATTCTTTCTTCATTGACATCTCTTCTGTGTGCATCATTTCTGCTTTATGTGACGTCACCAGTCTTCTCTTTCATTCACTTTCACACTTCTTCCGGAGCTTCCTCCAGAAGACCATCTTTTCTCCTCGAATACATATAGCGGTTTCTCAATGGATACCTTGTTTCAAGGACTCTTCGCGGTATAGATACCATTACTGGCCTTGGCATGTCACAATTTTTGGCTGCCACCATATAGGAAGGATGGGGGAAGGACTTACGGTAGGGGTACTTGGCTTCTCCTCTACACAATGGTTCTGACAGAGGGTAAGATTGGAAGGGTGAATAATGTGTTAGTACATTTTGGGAGCTCCCTAGATGACCTGCTGAATCAGTATCAATAGGACATTCGTAACATGATGAGCAATTTATGGCTCACCTCCAGACAAAATAGGATTGTGATCCATGACCGAAAGGCTCATGTCCTGTATATTGTTATAAGCAAGGAAAAAAGGTTATTGCATGTTGCTCTTCATCAGATCTCTAGATCTAGCACACTTTCTATGGAGGCCAAGCATGCTCATATAAGAAGGATTTAAACAATGCTAATTGGAGATACATATTCAGTATTCTTGAAACCCATGACAGTAAAAAATTTTGGAATATGTACCGTACCTATTTAGCGGTAGATGTCACCAAGGACATGAATCTGATCACTACAGCAGGTTGGGGAAAGCACATCAACGACCTATATTTAAAAACCTTGCCAGGTATGAGGTTGTTGAAGATTATAAGTACGCCCTGGGTAATGTTGTTATGGGCTTTGAGCTTGAGGATGTACTATATGCTATTGGGAGGCTAAAAGCATCTAGAGCCCCCGCGCCTGATGGAGTTGTGAACACAGTGATTAAAAGAAATCCAATCTTTTGGGCAAAGCTGCTGAATAAATTGTAAACCCTGGATACTTAATCAAGGTGTCATTCCCGACAGCTGGCGTGAATCCATCATGATCCCAGTTTATCGAAGGGCTTGATACTGGACCCCTGTAACTATCGGCTCCTTGCCATGATTGATGTGAGTTGTAAAATCTTCTCATCATTACTGCTTAGCCAGTTAAATATGTGGGTCAGTATGAATAATTTGTTAGAAATGCAGCAAACTGGTTTTAGGAATGGATATAGCACCATCCACAACATCTGGACGCTACACTATCTCATTGCAGATACTTGTAGCTATCCTGTAGCTATCCTGATACTATGCTATATATATGATACATCAAGAACAATGGCATATTTGACACAGTTTCACGCAATAGATTATGGGAGAAGCTGACACGCTGGTGGGGTAGACACTAATATATTACATTTTATTAAACAGATATAGACACACACTTCTGTGGTAGTTCATCTGGATGAAGAGGGTTTGGTCACTAGTTTCATCAAAACCAATCATGGCTTGAAGTAGGGGTGTGTTTTGGCACCCCTGCCCTTCAATTTTCTATGTGGCTGACATGGAGGTGATTCTGAAGGATTGCCATAATTTTCCCCGCCAAAATCAGCTCAGAGCATACATCTCATGAATCTCTTATGCTGATGATATTATCCTTTTGGATCGTACCACTACAGGAATGCAGCAATCCATGAATGCCATGTATGCTTTCGTGATAAATAACAATCTGAAAATGAACTTAAAGAAGACCAAAATCATGCCTATAGGTGAAGAAGCCCGTAGCAAGAAGAACTTTGCCTGGAAACTTGGTGGTGGAAAATTGGAGGTGGTTGACACTTATACCTATTTGGGCATTCCCATCAAGATTTGTCCATCTGTGACATTCTTTGGGAGTGGACAAAAAGTGAGCAACCTTTGGGGTGAGTATTCCTTTAGTTGGACCTCAGTGCCCTTGAGTATCTTTTTGTGTGAATTGCCTTAAATATGGTCGCATTGAATAGTAACAACAGAGTACTAGGTTCCTCTACTCCGTTAAGTTGAAAAAGCAAAAATTGGCAGTTACTGAAACATTGAGCCCATGCGCCCACGTCTTTCTGAGAGAGAAGAAATCACATGACTCATTTCTCCATTGTTCAGTGCAGTTTTGGGAGTTTTAATATTACAACAGTGCCCTCTGTGATAACACGTGTTTCGACGGGTTCTCCGTCTTTCTCAAAGCAGGGCTTATTGTTTTAACAAGTTCACAAAGTCAAAATATATTTATGTAATTTTCAAACAGTCATTACAAAACCCCAAAAAATCCATTCAAAAGAGATTGGCCATTGAGGGAGGGGAAAGGGGCAGGAGTGTTTAGGAATGTTAGAAAAGACAACATAAAAGAAAGAAAATAATGAAAGAAAATAGAAAAATGAAACCATTAGTTACTTTGGGTATGCATTTAAACATTATAGACATTCATCAGTGACTCTTTTCTTATTTTATTTTATTTACATTTACTTGACCATCTTGATAATGCATGGTTCGTATGGTATTGAGGTTTAGGAGCTTACCCAATGTTACTTGTTCTCGTTTCTACCTCTGTCTTTTGTTTCAAGTCACGGGTTAAATCCCAAGCTAGTTGAAAAAATATATACGTATATGTGATAAATACAAACGTGCCCTGTTCGTGAACAAATCTCATTCTAACTTAAAATTAATCTATCGTATTGTATGATGTGCGCTATAGGCTGCATGTTCCGTTAATTTACTCCTAAAATCATATATATAGGAACATCTAATCCATAAAGACTCCATTCCCTTATTTTCTGTACATAGAAAAAGGTCTGCTTAGTCCTTTAGCGTTTCCCCGTGTTGGTTTACATCTAAATTGGTGTTAAGAAAAAACTGCTACGTTTTTTGTAACGCTTCCACGGTGTCATCCAGTGTTAGTGTTTCCCCTTAAATAATGTCTCGGCAATGCGAGAACGCTGACATATTTCAGAATTTCTTTTTTTGTTAGTATTGTCATCAAAGTAACTAATGGTTTCATTTTTCTATTTTCTTTCAATATTTTCTTTCTTTTATGTTGTCTTATCTACCATTCCTAAACACTCCTACCCTTTTCCCCTCCCTCAATGGCCAATCTCTTTTGAATTGATTTTTTTTGGTTTTGTAATAACTGTTTGAAAATTACATAAATATATTTTGACTTTGTGAACTTGTTAAAACAATAAGCCCTGATTTGAGACAGACGGGGAACCCGTCGAAACACGTGTTATCACAGAGGGCACTGTTGTAATATTAAAACTCCCAAAACTACACTTAACAATGGAGAAATGAGTCATGTGATTTTTTCTCCCTCAGGAAGACGTGGGCGCATGGGCTCAATGTTTCAGTAACTGCCAATTCTTTGGGAGTGTCCTTTCCCTGAAAACATATATGAAATGGCTGTTGATCAAGAACTTTATCGCTAGAAAAGGTGGACACTCCATTGAAGGCCTGTTAGAAAACTGTAAGATTAGTGTTCTACCTGGCATCCTCTGCTAGAATGTAATATGCTCTGGCTTGATATGATTGAGGGGAAATTGCTTCCTTTTAGGCCTTCCTAGAATTATCCTTGTGGAAGCTTTGAGATGTGAACTTGGGCTCATTTCTCTACAATCATTGTGAACAATACAGCACAAGAGGGAATAGACATTCCTTAGAAGGTTTTATCGCTGTTAACTTTCTTAATAATTCTCACAGTTCTATGTTCTTTCATTGTTAGTCATTTTTACGACTGCCTTTTAAACGAGTTCAAAATTACATAAAAGGTAATAGAATTTCTTTTTTTGGGCGGTTCCCCCCAAGGCTCCTCTAATCCACATAATGTTAACTATTCCCAACCCCCCCACACCTAATCTACCCTTTCCCACTCCCCCGAAAAATGTTGATAACCTTTTTCGTGATTTTGTCTGTCGATGAAACAACGTTATACCAATTCTCACAAACAGGCGTATCGGGACCTCAATGTCACATCTCAATGCTAATGGTATTGACCGCCTACTAAGCAATGCTGCTATGAATTTCATTCCAAACTCAAAGCAAAATAGTGTATTGGTATTGCTCCCAAAATATATTTCTGCTTCTACCAAAAAGAGATATATTCAGTATTCTACACAGAGTTTCACACCAGGGCTCCCATGCAGTTATCTGTTAAAACAGTGTGATCATGACCTGATCTCGGGAGGATAGCTCAGGGGCAACGTGCTCGCCTTGGAAGCAAGATGACACAGAGCAATACAGCTTTGATCCCTGGGTCCGCGCTTAGAAACCTCTGGGTATTACGCACGTTATAAATAACCTATCATATCATACCTACGTCACTACTTCTTGTACTTACGGTTGAATATCCTGCCCAACTTCAAATTCACGGGGCTTGGCAGGGTACCAACAGTGAGGAAAGGTTATATCGACTTTGTAATGGTGGAATAGAAACCGCTCATCATATTTTAATTGACTGTTCTTGTCTGGTAGAGAATTAAAGGATATAGTGGATTTGTTAGTAGTCTCTCCAACATAGCTTCTGACTAATTTTGGTCCATGATTTATTCAGCGGACTCACTAGTCATCACAGCTGCATCCTATCATATTTGAAAAGTAGACTTGACCTGCATTCAGAGAGCCATGTTGGTCTGTTAAATACATCTACTATATCCGATCTCATGCAAATGCGTATGTCGCATGCACATTCTTTATGTGATATCAGACTATTGGATTTGAGCTTTTGAATTGGTCCCATTTGTGTTGTTTGTTTATTGTTAATAGTTGTGTAACTATTTAATTTCATTTTCATTGATTTTATAATGATATGTTATGTACATTTGTTATTTTATTTTATTTTCTTCCTAACAGTGTAAAAGGTTCTTTGGAGCCAATGCACTTAATTAAAAAATAGTGCATTGTTTAGGTTCAAAGGTGTTATGGGAGTTGATGACTCCCCTTGGTTTATGTTTGAACAGATTCCGAGTGCTTTGGCCTGACAGATCCACACCCTCTGATTCGAACATACCTCTTTCTTCCTTACAGTATGTCTGTTACGTCAACACATTAAGATCTCTTGCACTGAAATCCTAAAAACTCTCTACATTGGCAGTCCATGGGTTGTTTTCTTCTTGGGTGGCGAGCTTCAGAAAGCTGAGAGCCAGACAACAAAGCTGTTGTAATCTGTAACTTTGTGAAGGGGACTCACTCCCCAACTAGGCCAAAGAAATCACTGGAACCTTCAGAATAGGGGAGCCCTATTCCTAGGACATGTTTAAAATCTACCCGAAACCAGCCCGATCTATAAAACTTCTTTCCACAAGCATTAACTGTCCGATTCCAATTGTCCAAAAAGTAATTCAGGGTAATTCATGGAATTTCGCACAAAAGTGGCGCACACGGCTGGCGCACAGTGTTCCCGTGTGATAGACTGCGCCAGCCGCGTGCGATAAAATCCATTTCATCGCACAGCGTATTCATAGATTTTAGCCTCCAAAACCAGCCGTGGCGCAGAGTGGCGCAGCGACCCTGCAGCAGCGCCAGTTACGCCCGCAAGAATGCCCTCGCGCAATGAAAATCAAACAAAAGTCCCAATTCAGCGCAAAGGGCTGAGCTAACCCTGGACGAGTTTACAGGGCTGCCAAACAGCAAACGCCAAGCGGGGAACGTGTATTTCAGGGGTGCGTGGGAAGTGCCACACGCGATTTCAGCAGGCTACGTGCATTTCGTGGTGTGCGGGAAGTTCCACACGCGATTGGACTGGGTATGTGTATTTCAGGGGTGCGCGGGAAGTTTCACACGTGATTGTGCTGGGTATGTGTATTTCAGGGGTGCGCGGGAAGTTTCACACGCGATTGTGCCGGGTACGTGTATTTCAGGGGTGTGCGGGAAGTTTCACACGCGATTTTGCTGGGTATGTGTATTTCAGGGGTGCGCGGGAAGTGCCACACGCGATTTCAGCAGGGTATGTGCATTGCAGGGTGCGCGGGAAGTTCCACACGCGATTGGGCTGGGTACGTGTATTTCAGGGGTGTGCCGGAAGTTTCACATGCGATTGTGCTGGGTACGTGTATTTCAGGGGTGCGCGGGAAGTTTCACACGCGATTGTGCCGGGTATGTGTATTTCAGGGGTGGGCGGGAAGTTTCACACGCGATTGTGCTGGGTACGTGTATTCCAGGGGTGCGCGGGAAGTGCCACACGCGATTCCAGCAGGGTACGTGTATTTCAGGGGTGCGCAGGAAGTTTCACACGCGATTGTGCCAGGTACTTGTATTTCAGGAGTGCGCGGGAAGTTTCACATGCGATTGTGCTGGGTACGTGTATTTCAGGGGTGCGCGGCAAGTTTCACACGCGATTGTGCCGGGTACATGTATTTCAGGGGTGCGCGGGAAGTTTCACACGCGATTGGGCTGGGTACGTGTATTTCAGGGGTGCGCAGGAAGTGCCACACGCGATTTCAGCAGGGTACGTGCATTTCGGGGTGCGCGGGAAGTTCCATACGTGATTGGGCTGCGTACGTGTATTTCAGGGGTGTGCGGGAAGTTTCACACGCGATTGTGCCGGGTATGTGTATTTCAGGGGTGCGCAGGAAGTTTCACATGCGATTGTGCTGGGTACGTGTATTTCAGGGGTGCGCGGAATGTGCCACACGCGATTTCAGCAGGGTACGTGCATTTTGGGATGCGCGGGAAGTTCCACACGCGATTGGGCTGGGTATGTGTATTTCAGGGGTGCGCGGGAAGTTTCACACGCGATTGTGCCGGGTACGTGCATTTCAGGGGTGCGCGGGAAATTTCACACGCGATTGTGCTGGGTACGTGTATTTCATAGATGCGCGGGAAGTGCCACACGCGATTTCAGCAGGGTACGTGCATTTTGGGGTGCGCGGGATGTTCCACACGCGATTGGGCTGGATACGTGTATTTCAGGGGTGCGCGGGAAGTTTCACACGCGATTGTGCCGGGTACGTGTATTTCAGGGGTGCACGGGAAGTTTCACACGCGATTGTGCTGGGTACGTGTATTTCAGGGGTGCGCGGGAAGTTTCACACACGATTTCAGCAGGGTACGTGCATTTCGGGGTGCATGGGAAGTTCTACACGCGATTGGGCTGGGTACGTGTATTTCAGGGGTGCACGGGAAGTGCCACACGCAATTGGGCTGGGTACGTGTATTTGAGGGGTGCGCGGGAAGTGCCACATGCGATTGTGCCGGGTGCGTGTATTTCAGGGGTTTTCGGGAAGTTTCACACGCGGTTGGGCTGGGTACGTGTATTTCAGGGGTGCACGGGAAGTGCCACACACGATTCCAGCAGGGTACATGTATTTCAGGGGTGCGCGGGAAGTTTCACACACGATTGGGCTGGGTACATGTATGTCAGGGGTGCGCGGGAAGTGCCAAACGCGATTGTGTCGGGTACATGTATTTCAGGGGTGCGCGGGAATTTTCACACACGATTGTGCTGGGTACGTGTATTTCAGGGGTGCGCGGGAAGTGCCACAGGCGATTTCAGCAGGGTACTTGCATTTCGGGGTGCACGGGAAGTTCCACACGCGATTGGGCTGGGTACGTGTATTTCAGGGGTGCGCGGGAAGTTTCACATGCGATTGTGCCGGGTACGTGTATTTCAGGGGTGCGCGGGAAGTTTCACACACGATTGGGCTGGGTACGTGTATTTCAGGGGTGCGCAGGAAGTGCCACACGCGAATGTGCCAGGTATGTGTATTTCAGGGGTTTTTGGGAAGTTTCACACGCGATTGGGCTGGGTACGTGTATTTCAGGGGTGCGCGGGAAGTGCCACACACGATTCCAGCAGGGTACGTGTATTTCAGGGGTGCGCGGGAAGTTTCACACGCGATTGGGCTGGGTACGTGTATTTCAGGGGTGCACGGGAAGTGCCACACGCGATTGTGCCGGGTATGTGTATTTCGGGGTGCGCGGGAAGTTTCACATGCGATTGTGCTGGGTACGTGTATTTCAGGGGTGCGCGGGAAGTGCCACACGTGATTTCAGCAGGGTACGTGCATTTCGGGGTACGCAGGAAGTTCCACACGCGATTCGGCTGGGTACGTGTATTTCAGGGGTGCGCGGGAAGTTTCACACGCGATTGTGCCGGGTACGTGTATTTCAGGGGTGCGCGGGAAGTTTCACACACGATTGTGCTGGGTACGTGTATTTCAGGGGTGCGCGGGAAGTGCCACAAGCGATTCCAGCAGGGTACGTGAATTTCGGGGGGCGCGGGAAGTTTCACACGCGATTGGGCTGGGTACGTGTATTTCAGGGGTGCGCGGGAAGTTTCACACGCGACTGGGCCTGGGAGAGCAGGCTACGTGTATTCCTGTGGTGGGCGGGAAGATTTACACGGTCGCCTACAACGTGCCAAAAAAGACGGTCCAATCCAGAAACACGTACGCCAGCATGAAGTCGGAGTACGTCGACTCGCAGGAAGCAGGCGTACGTCGACACGCGCAGCATAAAAGTGCGCGCAAACAACAAACAAGCTCATACGCCAGGATGAATATACCGTTCCTAGCAGCAGTGGCCGTGTGATATCGCAGGAGGAGGAGGAGGATAGTCAGGGCCAGAATCTTCATACCCAGAACCAGCCTTTTTGGGATGCCTGATGACCAGGTGTATGGGAGGTACAGGTTTCCACCTCACATAATATTCGACCTGGTCAGTGAGTGGGAGGATGACCTCTCATCACCCACCCTCTGCTCCCAAGCACTCACCCCCCTGGAGAAGGTCCTCAATGTACTGCACTTCTTGGCTACCGGATCATTTCAGCGGACAAGTGCCATTGTGGGTGGTGTATCACAGGCCACCCAGTCACGGTGCCTACACCAGGTGTTGGCCATCATCACTGCATGCCCATCAGTCTGCAGGCACATATACCTGCCCAGAACACCTGCAGAAAGGCAGGCTGTCGCCCAGGATTTCTATGGGGTGGCACAATTCCCCAAAGTGCTAGGTGCCATTGATTGCACCTATGTGGCTCTACGTCCCCCCAGGGCATCTGAGCACATCTATAGAAACCGCAAGCACAGGCATTCCATCAATGTCCAGGTAGTATGTGATGCCAAGGGAATCATCACCTCAGTATATGCCAACTATCCAGGGTCCACCCACGACAGCTTCATTTACAGAATGTCAACCCTAAACCGGGAAATGGAAGCTGGGCGGCATGGTGATGCATGGCTGCCTGGTGAGTATAAATGCCACTGCACATGCATGCATGTCAGATACAGAGTAATGTCACTACCCCACTAATGATACCCATCACCACCTCCCCAGGGGACAGTGTCTACCCTCTGAGCACCCACATGATGACGCCAATTCGGAACCCCATCACGCCTCCCAAGGTAAGATACAACACAGCCCATATTGCAACCCGGGGAATAGTGGAGCGCACATTCGGAGTGCTCAAGGCACGCTTTCGCTCCCTTGACCGTTCTGGCGGGCAGCTCTTATACGCTCCCCCAGTAGTGTGCAGGATCATAGTGGCAGCATGTGTCCTGCACAATGTTGCAACACGCCGGGGCCTGGCTGTGGACATGGTGGTGCCCCCACATCCCCAACCACATGCACGCCCACTGCGCATGGGAGGGGAAAGGGCACGGGGTGAGGCAGCCCTTACGCAGCTGGTGGCTAATTACTTCACATAGAAATCACACCCCTGTGGAGTGCACACAGCCCTGGCACATACCATCTGACAATCAATGATGCCTCAATCAGACATTGATGATGAATGAAGGGACAGTCAACTGTCACAACCATAGCAGCCTGATATTGTTCACCGGGAAGTGTTACAATGTGTGCATCCCTACCTACACAAACACCACCAATGCAGTGTCATCAAAAGACACACTTCTATGCAGCAAAAATGAATACCCACTTGCAAAATACAACATGAGAACAGTGCCATGTCACCCAACCCCTCCCCGGCACTGCCACACAACACACCATGGCATGTCATGCAATGTGAGATCAAACAAAGTAATCCCCACAACATGACACAAGTGTCAGAAAGTTCAGTGTCCCTAATGGAAACTGGCCACACATGAAATGCTCACAGTAATGCAGGACCAACAACACACATGAGCAAATATTTAGCAATAATACAAATCAGCTACACAACCTCAAGCCTACCATAAACATGACAGTACGAATTTCAAAAAATGTGTAGTCTCACTACCTGATAATGCACACACTTCGACCACTTCCAACTGTAAAGTGTTGGCGCCACACAAAAGTGTAGGTGCACTGCTTACAACATGGACTCCATCTCCAAAGTAGACGACCTTGTGAAGAAATGAGGAATGGACCTGCAAATCAGGAGGATGAGATGGATGCAGATGCACATATCAAAACACCATGCAGTGTACAATACAACAACATTATGCACTAGGAATGTATACACAGTATTGACTACAGACTGACCACACAGCACATGGCAGTCCAACGTCACTGTGTAAGTCAATGTCACTTGGGCACACCCTTTCCAAGCCCATGGAGACGGGAAGCAGGAGGGGGGTGTGTCTCATAAACCCAAGCATCTAACCCAAATTCAGGACAAGCCTGCATGTGCCCAGCCACAATACAGCGGATGCCCACGGGAGCCACACAAGGCAACACACTGAAAAAAAAATCAAAATTCTAAAATCAAAAATCAAAATCAAAAATCAAAAATGGCCATGTATGGGGCAGGGGGTGGGGGAGGCCACCCAGGAGGTCCGAGGACACCTGCGTGGATTCTGCGAAAAAAAGAAGGTCTGGTTCTGGAGGATAATCGTGCAGAGGTTTTGGGCGACTTCAATTTATGGTTTCACCATAAAGATGATAAAATTGCTCTGGAAATGCAAAAAGCATTAGAGGAATTAGGATTTACACAACGGGTTCAAGAGGCCACACATAGTTTGGGACATATCCTAGACTGGGTTGCAAGCCATGAAACCAATGTTAATAACGTAATACTCTCACCCTGCCCATTGTCGGATCACTTTTTTGTGTATTTTGACATTTTAGTAGACTTTCCTATTAAACATAACTGTCAAAACCCAATCAAAGTACTGCACCGAAACATAAAAAACATCAAGGTGAATAAGGTAGAGTCAATTCTTAAAAGTACAACTGACCTTATATTTGACTCTCCGGAACATCTAGAAAAAAGGATTTCCTCTAACTTAGAAAATGTTGCTCAAATCCTCGCACCTATAAAGATGAAGACGACTAAAACCGGAAATAAACACAATCTATGGTTTACCGCTGAGCTTCAATCGTTGAAATCACTTGCGACCAAATCATATCACTTGTGGAAGAAGGACAGTACTCCCCAGCTTCTCAACAAATACAAAGCCACCATTTCGA
Organism: Ambystoma mexicanum; assembly: GCF_040938575.1. NCBI lineage: Eukaryota > Metazoa > Chordata > Amphibia > Caudata > Ambystomatidae > Ambystoma > Ambystoma mexicanum. The sequence continues at coordinate 543,086,550 of NC_090923.1, read as the reverse complement.
CATACAAAAAAGCTATTACTAAAGCTAAATCTTGCTTTTTTAATGACCGAATACAAAATGCCCAGCATAATAGTAAAGAGCTTTTTCGCATTCTGAAGGAACAAGAAAGGACTAATCACACTATCCCAGCTAGATCCATTTCAGATGATGTTACTTGGTGCAACGTTATGCAACAAGCTATGCATAAAAAACTAGATAACATCAAGTTAAATATACTAGAGAAAAGTAATAACCTAAAATGCACAGTGACTACTCCTTCTGAATGGTCCTTTCACAGAGCACCAATGATTCCTATTTTTAATTTCTCCCCCATAACAGAAAAGGAATTAGAAATCATTATCACCCAACTCAAGCCTACAAGATGTAAAACTGATATGCACACGACTATGATAATTAAGACGTGTGCTCCATCCCTAATCACTTCTATATGCCAATTTGTCTATACCTCTATATCTACCGGTACGGTACCTCAGGATCTTAAGAAATCCTGGGTCATGCCAATTTTGAAAAAACCTGGACTCTCAGTTGATATGCCAAGCAACTATCGCCCTATCACCAACACAGCATTCCTGCTTAAGATTCTGGACTGGGTGGCATATACACAAATCTACGAGCACCTAAAATCATACCCCATCCTTAATGACCATCAATCTGGATTTCGAGTCGGATATGGCACAGAAACCGCGCTTCTCGAACTCAAGTCCAAATTGATGGCACGTATGGATAATAAGGAGGCCTCCCTGCTTATGCTGCTGGATCTCTCCGCGGCCTTCGACCTGGTGGACCATGATATCATGGCCACCAGGTTGTCTGAAGTGGCTAACTTCTCCCCACTAGCCTGTAAATGGGTCTTGTCTTTTCTTAACAATCGAGTTATCAGAGTCTTCCAAGGCCATGCCGAATCCGAGCCCATTCTCACAACTTGTGGTGTTCCTCAGGGTGCCTGTACTTCTCCCTGCTTTTAAAATATATTCACGGCTCCGCTGCTTGCAATGCTAGACCATGAGAACATTATATTTACCAACTATGCGGATGACACGCAATGTGTCATCCCGCTTCTTGGGTCTTACAGACTGGATGATATTGCCATTAATAAAGTCTTTGCTATAAATGAAACATGGATGGTTCATAATAAGCTAGCACTGAACAAGTCCAAAACTGAACTATTGGTAGTTGGCTCACCGCACACCATTACTAAACTTGGCCCACAGTATGATCATTTCCAACTGGGTGAAGAATCCATCATATCTTTAAAAAAAGTAAAAACCTTAGGAGTGACTTTTGACCAACATCTGTCTATAAAACAGCATGTTAGCATTATTGTCTCCTCATGTGCATACTACATTAAACTTTTAACACATCTAAGGCCTCTTATCTCATAGGACAATGCAGAAACTATTGCGAGAGCAATAGTAGGCTCTAAAATAGACTACTGCTCGAGTCTTCTTATGGGAATTAACAAATCTGAAAGCAACAGGCTGCAAATCTGTCAAAATGGGGCTATTAGAGCCGTTATGAAACTCAAACACTGAGATCGTGTCACACCAGTGAGACGTGAGCTGCACTGGCTGCCTGTGTCCGCTAGAGCTCTATTCCGTACCTTGACTATTGTTCATAAGTGCAGAACTGGGAAGATGCCCGATTACCTACAACAGTTACTACCTTTAAGAACTAGCACAAGAGCTCTTAGGTCAAACAATCTGTTCCTTCTATCTGAACCTAAGTGCCACACCGTCAGAACAACAGAGGCAGCTTTCTTTTCTGCTGGACCCAGAGTGTGGAACGCTCTTCCGCTGGAGATAAGATCTATTGAATCTTTAGAACTCTTTAAAAAAAGACTAAAGACCTATCTGTTCCATTAAACAATTTATCTGCCTTTGATATAACCCCGCTCATCCATATCTCATGATTATGTCTCATGTTTTCTGTTATTTGTGTTTTGTAGTGCCCTCACGCCTTCGGGTTCATGGTTTGCGCTATACAAGTGTATTAAAGTAAAGTAAAGTAAAGTAAAGGAGGTCCCCATGCAACAACTCACAGGATGCCCGGACCTCCTCCCGAGTTGCCTGCATCTCAGCTGAGAGCGTACGTGTGAGACGCCCCAGCTGCTGTTCTGTCCTCGTGTCAGTTGAAGCCTCCAGCTCAACAAGAGTCACCCTGAGGTGACGGAGTTCCACCCTCAGGGCTTCCCTGTGGCCCTGGGACTCTATAGAAATGGCTTCCCACAGAGTCTCCAGTGCCGCCCGTCTGTCCCTGTTGGACGCCAACATGTCTTCCCTGTGTGACTGGCAAATGGAGTCTGTTGCCTGCTGTAGTTGCTCCATCAGCCTTTCTTGGGGACAATGGAAGTGGCCACCCTATCCATGGGCTGAGCCATCATCTCAGCTGATGCTGCCTGTTGGTTTGCCATACTGTATATGGATTGTTCCCATGCGGTATTGCCAGGTGACGTACGGCCACCGCGTCGGCGGGCACCACACTTGTCTGGGGCATGGCGAACTACGCCTTGCTGTGCCGGCACTGCCTGAGGCTGCAGGACTGCATTCCCCCTCTGATCTGCTGGCTCAGGAACAGGATTAGATGTTGCGGAGTGTGACCCTGCATCCGTAACCACCAAAGGCGGACCTACCAACACTGACATCCCCATTGAGGGTTCTACCCCTGGTGCAGGTGGGTCGGACAGAACAGAATCCCTCACAGAAACACTTACCTGCGACCGCACATAGGTCTCATCATCTGAATCGACACCTGAATAGAGCTCGGGGGAGGTGCACCCAGAGTCACCCCTTGAGAGAATGGTCTGCAGCAAGTGTGGGTTCTCACCCACCACCACACCATGTCCCTCACTGGTGCCCGGTCGGCCCTGAGACCCCTCCTGGGTCTGCACCATCTCCACAACCCCAGCAGTATCAAGTGTGTCATCCCCTGCAAAGACATGAAAGAAAAGAAATGGCAACAGGCATTAGCACCACGGCACACAATTAGGGCTGAGAAGCAACAGAACCAGTACTTCATTGACACATGTCCCACATGACTATAACCCTCCCATGCATGCACCGTCACTGCGTATGAAGGGGAGGCAAATGGCACACATTGATGACACCAAGATGGAAGATCAACACATTTGCTGCATGCTGGCTAGTAGTGCCATCACACATTGGCCTGTGATTGGCATGTCCAATACACATACATGACACATGCCATCACACAGATGGCATGTACCATAGCCATGTCACACATGTGACAATAGGCCTGAGAAATGCCTAGTGAAAGTGGTGGAATGCAAACAATCAGCCTGAATGAACACAGAAAAATATGCAACAATGTTGTGGCAAGATGACACTTCAAGGGCAACTGGCGTGATGTTGGGCTAAATGTGTACTGTTGCCAGAAGGGATACTGCAATACCCAAATCCTGGTGCGCAGAATGTATTGGATGAAGCACATGGGTGACCCAAACTGCTCAGGCACACACACCCACACCTGGCACTCAATCAGAAGTCCTCACACACACACCATGCACATGGATGACACACACATGCATGTGCACTCACCGGACAATGCCTCGTAATCTGGCAGGTCTCCCATGCCTTGGATCTGTTCCTCCGTGACGTAGGTCCCAGCAACATACTCATGTGGAGTGAGTTCAATGTCCTCTGCTGGAGACCCACCTCCAGTCACTAGAGTAGCGGCATGACTTGAGGCCAGCTTTTTCTTTGCCCTGCGCTTCAGGTCATTCCAGCGCTTGTAGCAATCATTAGCTGTGCGCCTCACAATTCCAAGGGCACTTATGATGTCCGCGATCGTCTGCCAGTGTGCCTGACATTGAGCAGGTGTCGTCTTGCACCCTTCAGTAATCAACATTTCCCGGTCATGTGCGGACACATACTCCACAAGTGCATCACGTTCAGCCTCACTGAAGCTAGGCTTCCTCGAGGTGCCGGACTGTGTAGCCGTGTCTGGGGCATCAGCCTGTACTGGACGAGCACTCTTCCTCTTCCGCTTGGAAGATGGTGGGGATTGTGAGTGTCCTACGCCGCTCTGGACACTAGGGGCAGGAGCCCCGGTGGACTGTGTACTAGGAGTGTGGGAATGAACACTGAGCATGGGACTTTGTGCAGGCATTAGCTGAAGTATGATGTAGTCAGGGGGAACGTCAGCAGGATGGACTGGGACCGACACTGTCCTGGCTGGGTGAGTGAGAGCTGGGGTGGATGGAGCCGCAGCTGCCCCTGCAGCCTCCACACCCTGCCTACTTGGGGCAGCAGATGACATAGCTGCCCATGATCCACGTGGCCTGGTGACACCAACGTGCACCGCCACACGTGGCCTAGACCTGGGAGTCACCCTGTGCCAGGTCTGGTGCCACAATGGGCTGGTCCAACAAGGGCTGAGCAGGGATGGTGTCAGCCACGTTACCCTCAACCAGGGGGGGCCATGGGTGTCCCTGACTGGTCCTCCACACATGGGGGGCTAGGGGCACCCTGCAAGTCCCGGCCACGTCCCCTACCATATCCACCACGCCTCCCTCTTGAGGCTCGGCCACCTTTGCCACCCTTACCGTGTACTCGCCTCCCAACCATGGCACTGATGTTGTTGTGCGTATGGGAGTTGCAGTCAACTATTGTCCTGGGCAATTGGGGGTCAAGGGGTAGGGTACTAGATGGAATTCCTACCCCAGTGCTCTAGCAAGGCTGTATGTGACCCCTGGGGAAAGATGACGGGTCACGCAATGCACAGGCACCCCAAAAAAGGGAGATAACGTGCACGCAACCCCTCCTAGACCACGTGCGTGGAAAAATAAACCTGAACTACGCTGTGGCACCCAGAAACACAAAAATGAACGTATGCGTGTCACACGCAGCCTAGAATGACCTCTGAAGGGGTACGCGACACACGGGGCAAGCACAGATGTTAAATACGTGCGCGACTCACCGTCTGCCTGGAAAAATAGCATGAAAAAGACACGCGTGTGCGCGCTGGCAACACCCCCGCCAAAAGAAGAATTGTACGCTGTCTGAGGAGACAGGACAACAGAAGAAGTGTACGCTGTTTGAGAAAACAGGCCCAGAAAAAAGACAAAAATAGAAAAAGCTGTCAGAGGTAACAGGGAGTACGAACTTGAAACGCCGTGAAGTAAATCGCATGTGAACCGACAAAAAGTACAGATTTCACCCACTCACTCTCCACGAAAAGCACGTACAAGGAAATGGCATCCTACACGTGCCTTTTAAACATGCCCACACGTCCAGCATCACTTCCGCGTGTACCCGCTAAGGCCCTATCCTCCAATTACAGGAGCTGACACTCTGACGTGCAGTCAATGGATGTGTAACATGCACCTGTGTACAGGGTAACGCCCGCGCACGCACATCACAGACGCACATACGCGATGAGGCCCTTTCCACCAATTACACGCTTTGACACTCGGACGTGCTTATTTTTTCCACACGCCATGGAAAACGCCCGTGCGTGTAACATCATAGATGTGCCTACACGCTGGGGGCCTTTGGGCCAATGAATTTGCGTACGTGTGCTGATGCGCTTACGCGCTAAGGGCCTTTCCTCGAATTACACGCAGACGTGCTGGATTTTCACGTGCCAGATCACTCCGTATCAAGCTGGCCACGCGTAAGCACACGGAAGACCACGCTCCTGCCCAGAAGGCTGAATCACTGCCCCCCAGAGCCCCGAGCACGCTCCCACCTGCCATCTGCTGCTGCCTGACTGCCTGCTGCCCACGTGCCCTGCCATTTGCTGCCTGCACATCAGCCAGGGGTGCTGTTGCTGTGACCACCCCTGCTGGAACCGAAGACTCCTGACTGGGATTTCATCACTCCACAGCCCAGCCCCAGGACCCAGTTGCCCACCCACTCCTGCCTCCGGGGTTGCCATGTCGGGCACTACACCATCTGGCACCACTGGCAACCCCCAGCCAGAGAGTCAGAGGGGCACCAGCTTCACTGCCACCGAAGTTGGTGTCCTGGTGGAGCTAGTCCTGGGGCAGTATGATGCCCTCTTCGGAAGTTTGCGTGCCGACAAGGAAGGACGGACTCAGATCTGGACGGACATCGTGACTGCCATCAACGCGGAGGGGGTGGCAGTCCGACAATTCCATCATGTCAAGAAGCGCTGGGAGGACTTCAGGTCCAGGTCCCTGAACAAGGCCCGGTGCCTCTTGAAGGCAGCAGATGCTAAGGGTCGCCGGGGCCACTTGTCGGAAGATCAGATGAGGGTCCTGGAACGCATATCCCCAGCGCTCCACATCCAGGTCCTTAAGAGGCAGACCTGTCTGGAGTCGAGCAGTAAGTGTACATGCATACTGATTGTAAGCTGTGCGTGTGGTGGTGTGCCAGTAGTTTGCAGGTTGCACATGTGGTTTTATGGGGCCAAGTATGGGGGTGTGTGTACAGGGCCGTGAGGCTAACACATGCGAGAGCTCTCATGTGTGAGACATGGATGGTGCTTGTGTGTGTAGGCTTGCATGCCAAATGCAGATGTGTGTGCACACATGTTTGAATGAATGTGTATGTAAGTAGGCATGGTCGTGATGTCACACATGGATGTTGGTTTCAGCACCGTGTACACGTGCATGTGTGTGTATTTGATAAGGGTGCAACAGTGATGCAACATGGATGCAGTTGACACCAGGATGTGGAAGACTGATTGGCAGATGTGACATGGATGCCGATTGCAACACTGCGACAGTTTGCGGAGGTGTACACATGCATGCAAGTGTGGTGGTGTGTGTGCATGTGTAGTCCACTCCCTGTGTTGCATGTGATGTCTGGCTCACCTTTGCCTGCTCATGCTGTTGTATGTGTATGGATGGTGCTGGCTGTTGCGATATGGCTGTGGTATAGCTCATGTGTGCCAGTTGAAATGACATGTGTGTTGGTGATTGTGATGCCATGTCTGAGGTTTGCCAATGCCACTCATGTACCACTGTCATGTGTGTATGAGTCCATTGTACAGTGCCCTGATGCCTGTGTTTTATTTCTCCCTGTCTGCTGCGTCAACTGATGAAGAGGGCGGAGAAGGTGCTGTGGAGCACAGCGGCAGGGATGGCACCGCCAGCCGGAGACGCAAGGCCCGGCTCCCCTCCCAGGTTGTCATCTCGTCGGGGAGTGAGGAGTCCGGTGCCACGTCCCAGGCCTCAGCTGCCGAGGGGAGGTCCAAGAGGCGGAGGTCGGAGATGGACTCCTCGGCAGCAGAAGGGGCAGCTGGGACCACACAGGGCCCGACGGGGGAAGATGGCACAGAGTCATCCAGGTTGGTGGGGGGTTTGGTGGAGGAGAAGGCCGTGCAAGCAACAGAGATGGGGTCTGGAGGTGGGGATTCCACTGGTGCTAGTGGTTCAGTGCAGGACCAGGGACAGGAGGCAGCACAGGCCGCGGTGGAGGTGCCTGTGTGCAATCCTGTCCCTGATCCTGTCACTGCATCATCTTGCACCAGCAGGAATGCCTACGTCCAGACCCGTTTTCAGGCAGGGGATGAGCTTACAACAACTGGCCTCCCTCTGCCTGCAGACGTGGCTATCCAGGTACGGGTTGAGCCTGTCCTGACTGGTGTGGCATTGCATCAACGGGCCATGCGAGGTGACCTGCAGTCTTTTCGTGAGGAGACTGCACGTCATCTCGAATGGCTCGTTGACCACATTTTGGCGCACATTTATTTCAGGCACAGGGACGCTACCGCCTGCATTCTTGTGGCATACGTGTTTGGGCCTGTGCGCTTCTTTGCCCGTTCGCTGGTTTGCCCTATTCGATTCCATGAATACGTGTTGTAGGCGAGCGTGTGGGCGTTCCGCGCACTTGCCTCCTGTACTTCCCCCGTGACGCCCATATTTTCACGCGTTGTTCCCCATTCCGAGTGTTACGCCCCGTGTTCCGCCTACTTTTGTTATGTGCGCCGCGCTATGTGCGATTTCACTGTGGCCGTGGCGCACGGCGTTAGATGACCTGTGCGCCGGCGGGCGCCGTGCACTTTTTCAGCGCACATCCAATATTTTTCTCGCACACGGACTTCCATGAATCGATGTGCGCTGGTTTCCCTGCGATTTTCGCACTTGCACTGCGATTTTCGATCTTTCACTGCAAATCGCACGTTTTTGCACGCTTGCGCCGAAATTTTCGGCGCACATTAATTCCATGAATCGGCCTGTAAGTGTCATGCTGTCATTAGTCCTCTCTGTTGTCAATCCTCTGTCTCCTAGCAACGGGTTCTCCCTGATTACAGAACCACTGGACAACACATTGCACAAGTGATGTCATTCAACCATGTCGCAGAAGCCTGGTACAAGTTAAACTCTTCCCATCTAGCCTACTCCTCACGCTGATTAGGAAGAGCGAGTACTCAAGGTACATGTAAGAAGGGTCATATAAAGGGAAGGTGTGAATCTAGGACCTCAACACAGGCCCACACGTGTATATCTAAGAGATTACTCTCAAATTGTCTTTAAACTTTGTATTCAAGGAACACTTTAGAACACCAACTTAACTCTCCTGGAGAAAGAATTCCTGGAAAAGACATTTAACTTTTATGCAGATTTTTATAAATCTTTGGACGCTGAGTGAAAGCCCAAGAGTCAACCCACAGCTCCTGCCGGCTACTCAAATTCCATCTGTCATACCATAATTGCAAATAAAAAGGAATTACCGAAGTGGTCAAATTCACTGGCAGGTATTTTTCTTTCCTGCTTTTATTTCAGTCTGTCAAAACCGTTTGCAGATCCTCGATGTTCAAAGGGGCTTTGCATCAATTCCAGTAAGAAGTTGTCAGCTTGAAATGGTATTTGAAAGAAAAAACAGTGGTTGGCAAATATGTCTTGACAACACAGACAGTTGTTTGAACGCAAAATGAGAGCTACAGAAGGGATCAGACACGGAGGAATAGAACAACTAAAACACTCTCAAAATACACCAGGATATGTCTACGAAAATAAATATAGTAAAAATTGAAAGCGTGAAACACATCTAAACAAAGGCAAATTGGCTTGGTACCAATGAACATACATATTTATATATTTCGAATTTTACAAGTTTGACGAGGCATTTTTATTAAAAAAAATGTGCACATTATGGAATCACCTATAGTGACGCTATAATTATAGTTAAGTTTAGTTTGATGTTAAAAGGTTGGTTTCTTGGGCACTTGCTTCCACAAACGGCGCCGTCTCCATTTCATCAAGCTCCAAAATATCAGCGAACCTAAGTGTGATTTTACAAAGTTTGTCCAGATAGGTAAAGGGGGGCAAAGGAAATTGTAGGCAGTGGGGGATGGTGAAATGTTACAGTGCAGGTGCATACATATTTCCCGAGAATTTGTTTGAGCAGCTGAACATAGTGAGATCGTCCAAACTAACTAAGGTTTTTTTTTTGTGGGTGAGGAGTTCTACCCCAGGGAAAATTATTTGAAATAAATGGTTGAAATGGTATAACTTTGCAGCACACTTCTACTTAAAAGTTAGGTTATGAATTGCTCCCGTCTGTGCAGGAGTACCAACCACTTCCCATGTGGCTGCTACCAACTCCACTGGGTGCCTGTTCACGACACCACTACGAGCGAGGGACACCCAAGTGGAGTCTACATATTGCAAAACAGGCTTTCTGCCCATGAAAAGATGGCCGCTGCTGTTCCCAGCTTCCTCCAGCAGCCCCACGGTGCATGATGCCTTGCCCACACCGGGCCATGATTGGCTAGGCTATGACCAATGCACACGAGGCATCCACGGCCGGCAGGCTGTGCCGGCACAGAACAAAGGACCAGAACAAAGGATTCCTCCCGTCTGTGCCTGTACATACGCAGCCGTGCCCGCAGGTCATTGATTCTCCACGGCATTAAAGCTCTGACGCTGGTTCCGCTATCTGAGCTCAACCGATTTGCAGAGTCTGCCCACCTGAACTGTGATGACCACGTTTTATTCCCTAAAGGTATGAGGATAACATCCTCTAAATCCTGACGCCCTATTGTTGTTTCCTTCCTACCACCATTCTGTCACAATGCCATCTGGACCTATTACGTACGCAGTCCTAGCTGCAAGTGGCCAGTCACCCACACCAGCTCCCCTGAGCAGAATACACCTTGCCTTCCCTACAAGTACTGCAAGTCCACAGCTGAATGTGTTAGCCCGCTATCGCCCGTCAAATAACGGTGTGCCTTGCCCCATTGAAATTTACTTGTCCCCTGCATCCTCCTGCAACACAGCATACCACACTTTGCTACTTTTCTACCTATCGCTTGCATTCACACCCCTGTCTAGGCATCCCAAGATGATCTAGGCTGTGCTTAAGATCATCGCCACCAGATCTCCTTCCAGGGCATCACGTTCTCTCCCTCCAGGGCAGGGAAAGATATGGATGTTTATCCTTCCGCACTCACCGGCCTCCCACACCGCTCAAACCCCCTACCCACTCTCCACCTCAACCTTATCCCAATACTAATAATGACCATAAACTCAAGGGAGCCCTTATCGATGCCCCTTCCCTCTGTGCTTATGCCACTAACATCCACAACCTCTTAGATGAACTCCACTTGAAATCTGGCGACATAGTGCAGCTGGTCCCTCCCTCACACTCGCCCTACCTCCTGAGAACTCCATTCTCCATTCTGACAGAATAGACAAAACATGAGTGGGCGTTGCCCTCATTGGAAATCATCCCTCACCCTTAATTTACACAGCATTAATTCATACTAGATAACAGCAAAAAGAAAACAAAAATATGAAAATATTGACTGAAATGCATTCTACGTGGAGTTTGCTCCTTGTGGTTGTTCTGAAAATATAACTAGATTTTACTCCTTATTAGGTCGACGAGTCCACCCCTTTGGCCGACATGTGACTGGCGCCTTTCCTGCCCTGTAGGCCGTTTAATAGTTCCTGCACATTGGGGTCTCCAGATTCCCCAATGGTGGTGTGCTTCTAGAGGCCAGAATGCATTTGCACATGTAGTATTCCTGACATATGGCTGACAGCAACCCATTAGGAAAGTGGCATTCCTGAAGGACAGCTGAATATTACCAGTGGCTGTGTCACCTGAGGGATAGCTCTGCTGTTTTCATCACTATTTCTTTGGTGGAATAGTACAACCAAGCTGAGTGGATTTCTTTATCATCCAGTTTGTTTTGGTAAACATACCTTGATTTACTAACAGAAATAGGTCAAACCCCTATCCATTAAATCAAATGCCAGTGCGCTGGTTCTCATGTAAAGTTGTTTTGATCTGTAGTCACTCCCACAACTCAGGATATTGCAAGGTGGCACTTTCTCTTGCAATGATGAATGTGTTTAAAAAAAACTGCAACCCCTCTGTGACACTACCTGCTCTACCTTCACCCTTCAATGGTGCATTGGCCCAGTGCGCACGCACGCACGTACCACGCTCGCGCGCCGACACACACACTGTGCATGCACACATACACATACTAACGTTATCTTTTAAATTATATGTTCCCGCTCTGGCCCAATTCAGTCAGGTCTGTACACATCACTAGTTGGCTCAAACACCAAGTTTGGGATAACATTGCCACCTTCAACTCTTGGCCTGAGTCTTCTTTCCTGTGTGCACCCCGGCGGCCCTCAGTTATGTGAATGCTCGCCTACTACATTGAAATGGCCAAACATGACCTCAGCCACAGTGCCCAATGGGCCATGCAGGCGTTGGAGTACTCCATGCACAGGGTAAAGGCAACAGAACACCCCAGCTCATGAGTGTTCGCATGGGTGCTCAGTGCAGCTGAGGCAGCAGTTATCTTTCACTGCTTCATCCTGGCTCTCCCTGGTCCCCACACCAGAGGCACAGAGTATTACTCAGAAACAAAAGAAGGACAACAAAATGGTTCCATGGTGCAATGCACATTTTGAATAGCCTTTTACACTGATGACGATAATGTTATCCTTCAGTAGGTTTGCAGAAAATACATTCTTGCCGAGTCATCCAGAATCGACATAGTAAAAACATTAATAGAGGAGAGGGGCCCATTAATGGGAGTATATTAGCTTTTGAACATATAGGAAAACCTCCCTAACCATATTCTAGGGTATTCACCATCTGCTAGGTATTAGCCATGTATTATGCAAAGACTATCGAATATCCAGTTACATCTACTATGAATCCCAAAGCAGCTCTTACTGATGAGGGTGCAGAAACTCTAGTGAAGCTGCGCTGCGTAACAGCAGAGACGGAGGGCAAATACGTCATCAACATGCCAAAAGATACCACACCAGGAACTAAGCAAATTCTGGAACAACAGATAGCACAAGGTACCTGGTTGCCAAGCATCTTTCGCATGAGGTTCAGCTGATATTAGAGACATTGGGCCTCATTACAAGTTTGCCGGTCCGGGGACTACGGTACCGTAAGCTTGCTGGTACCGTAGCTACCGGACCGGCAAACTATGAGTTGTGCTCGCGGGTGCCTTTCTGCCCGCCAGGTCTGACCTGACGGGCAGAGTGGCACCCGCGAATACACCATGTCGGATGCACCGGCAGCATTGTGAATGGTGCCGGTGCATCCGACCTCCCCCTTCCCATTGAGCCCTATGTGGCTCAAATGGGAATGGGGAGCATTTTTTTCCAGCACCCGCGAATGGCCTAATACCGGGTCCGGCAGGCCAGAATGCCCCAGTAATTGCCATTCGCGAGCGCCGGAAATTTACCAAAGTTTTGTGGCAGCCTGCCGGTTTTATAGTTTCACACCTGCGCTCAGTGAACAGTGTATCCGAAATGAATCTGTCAACAGTACATCACAGCTCTCTTGCTCTTTTTCCCACTCAATCCTACTAACCACCCCACTGCCCTCCTTGCATTACAGATCCGCCAGACTGCCAAGAGCCCATGCAGGTTGCAACAGCAAAAGGACCTTTAACATAACATAACATAACATAACATAACATAACATAACATAAATTATGTTAGCGATAATATGCCAGCGAACAAACACTTGCACTCTGTTTAGCAGCCCCAACATCAACCTTGCCACCACCCATTTCTTTTGCCACACAGGGAGACTATGCTGGTAGACACAAGTGAAGTGAACAGAGCCAGGTGTGACAGAATGAGCAGGTGGTTTCGAGGAGCAGCACCATTCACATCGACCACGTGCCCCAACACACACACACATACACACGCACGCGCGCACGCGCTCAGAGACATATGGAACTTGGCATGTGGCCTTTTGAAATTCATTGCAAAACTTGTCAAGTGGTGGACGTAACCTGGCATGTGTGGACAACATTTTCCAAAGGATGGCAATGCTTGGCAAATGAAGTGAGGAGCTACAACAGGGTTGCAACACGTGACAAATGGTGTAAGTACCTGAGCATTTTCTGCCAACATCTGCCAAAGTTAGTGAGTGCTTGGCCAAATATTGATAATATTAGTAATAGTGGTACCATTTAAACATATGATTATGACCCTGGGCATATGATGGCTATACCTGTCTGGGAAACTGTTGAATTAACTGTATGATGGCATATTGAAAGAATAGCATCATGCATCAAACCAACATGCAAGAATTCTTGAACGCTTCCCGTGTTTGGTACAGTCCCAGATGAAAGGAAAGAGGTGTTGGCTAAAGTGGCGTAACATCCAATGTGGGCCCCCCCCCCCCCCGCGAGCCATGATGAGGCGGGCCTCCTCAAGCTCAGCAACAAAAGCACGAGCCGTGCCACACTCTGTGCACATGATGATCACGCAGCTGCAGGGGCACACTGCTCAATGCACTAGGTAACACATGCAAGTATGTGTTTTGATCAAATGTTAAATCTTTCATCTAGTGTTGAAACATGGGGACTGTGCCTGGCTTTGGAGTCCTGCCACTCTATGTACTAGCCAACTCTATGCGAGGCCAATAATATTACTCACAGTTATAATACCATACGCAACTGTTCATGCTGATCCGGACGAACATTCTCTTGTTGGCTTTTCTGTAATGCCAGTAAAAACTCCTGCCACAGGAAGATGTTATTATTATTGCTGCTGCTGCACAAATGCTTGCCCAGCCCCCACACCACCATGTAAGAATACTCTTTATGTTGACTTTGCCCTCAATGCCAGTAAAACATTCAATAATGCAGTTAGGAACAATTTCCTTGTTTGGCTGCACAAATGCCTCCACCCATCATGTAAGAACACTCACCATGTTGACTTTGCCCTTAACACCAGTAAAACCTGCAATGGCACAGTAAGAAAATATTAATAAACATTACTGACTGTACAAGTGCCCCCACCCTCACCATGTGTGAACAGACACATCATAATGGCTCTGCCGATTACGTGAGTAAAAAATACCATTCCGCAAAATGAAAATGCACGGCCTGCCTGCCCTATTGTATTATAAACCTCCCACCCCAAACCCTCCTCTAATTAATAACATTCATCATGTTGGCTTTTCCCAAAAATAGCAGTAAACATGTAAGAAAACTTCCATGCTCAAATGTCCCTTGCCTGGGCCCCAGTTATGTCTGCACACATTCATATCCATTCAACCACCAGCCACTCATCCAGTGGTAGCTGGTGAATTTTTTAATTGGAGGGAAGTAAACATTTCCCACAAATATGCCAGAGCAACAGAGCAAAGGGAGGGAGCCCAAACAGACCAAAGGGAGTTTGGGGGGAATGAGTTCTCGGCCCCACCCACCCGTGCCTACCACACAAGACTTTTTTTGAATAATGGGTTAAAATGGTACATTATACAGCACACTTTCTGTGAAAAATTGGGCAAAAAGCCAGACAGTTTGCAATTGGTTTTGTAGGGTAATGCAAATCCAAAAATACAATAGATGCAACTCACCAACAGTGCACAGGAGCATTTCCCAATGCATTGTCATGATGCCTATATGCACAATACATGCCAATATAAAAAAAAATGTCACACTGGCTGTACCCATACATACCCTTAAAGGCTGCACCAATATATGCCAGTATACCCATATAAGAAAATGTTCATATCTGCTTCGCGCACAATACCAGGAATGATAATATAAGAAAATATGTCCAATCTGGCTCTGCCAACATATGGCATTATCCCAATGCAAGGACATACTCCTTTTGGCTTTGCCATTAAAAATGCCATGCCAAAATAAGAAAACATATTCAAACTGGCTGCAACAATATGCCATTCTAGCAACATAGTAACACTTATTGTGCTCATAGATGTCCAGAAAAAAATGCCAAGTCACAGTAAGTAATAGTTAGACGGGCTGCACCAAAATGCCAGTCTAACCAGGTACAAATAACACTTAACATGCTTGCTTTATTAAATATGCCCATTAAAAAATGTGATGTCACAGTACGAAAGGGTTAGACTGGCTCCACCAAAATGCCAGACTAGCCACATAACATGCTTGCTTTATCATGGATGGTTGCCTATTAAATTTTTTTGCAGTAATGCACCCCTCTCCTCACCGACCACACGCCAAAATCAGCTCCTTGCCACCGGCCCAGCACAAACTCATGCGTACACCCATTCACGCACTACTCACTCACTCAGTCACATGTACACCCAGCCAGCCATACATCACATTCATTCACACATTACATAATACATAACACACCCTTACATACATGCACGCATACCCAGACACATTTATATATCAAACATGCAGCACGAACACACATGCACACACACACAGACAAACACTTACATGTTTTATTTTACCTGCTCCGGACCTGAATCCATCTTTCTCAAGGTAGGCCTCTGTTCTGCTGCGGAAGCCTGCTCTCGCGCTCCGCTCCAGCCACCACCACTTTTACTTTACTCTACTTTAACAAATTTATATAGCGCGGCCATGGACCCTAAGGCGTCAGGGCGCTACAAGACAACATAAAGACACATCTGTAACGCTCACCTGGTTCCCCCGGAGGCGCAGGTCTTGATCTGGCGAGGATACTGTCTTCAGGGTTCGTTTTGCTCCCGGACTGGGCCCCCTTCCCACCGACAGTTTAAGCTGAAGAGTGAGGTGTCTGCAAGGGTAAACCAAGGTATTAGTGTTTGGAAGGTTCGGAAAGTTCCTAGCCCCTCTCGCCCTTTCTTTCCCCGTGTAACTGGGTTGATATTGCGCTTACCTTATATAGGTAAATGCCGGGCTCTCCATCCTGCGTCTTATGCAGGGGCGCTGGATCCAGTTGCTTCACTGGATGCGGGCTCTGCCTCTTGATAGCAGAGGATTTGCTGAGAGCGAAGACGCCGTTAATGCACGAGCGTGCCTTGTAAGTATTAAAGTTCCTTTTGCCTTGTTCTCTTCTCTTTCAAAAGTCTTAAGTCTGTAAAGTCTATGTCTTTCCCTTTTCAGATGCTGTGACGATGAAGATTATCCTTCTAATGGCACGTAAGTAGAAAGACTGCACTAGCGCTGGGGAATGCTCCGTAATGTCTCTTTTGTCTTTGCAGGTGCTGAGGTGCAGCGCGAACAGATTGAAAGCGAGCATAACACAGGTAAGCAGTCTTGTAACTAAGCGTTACTAACCGATGTATCTTGCCTTGCAGGTGCCGGAATGCAGCGCGAGCTGAGTTGGAACGGGCGTAACACAGGTAAGCAGAACTTGTAGTTGAATATTACTGACCGATGTTCTCTCTCTTTGCAGATGTTGGATGCCGGAAGAGAAAGGCAGAAAAAGGCGCCTTGGATGCTGCCGTTGGATTAGGTAAGTAGATTCACTGCCTTTACTTTAGCCTAACCTGTGCCTTTGTTTTGCAGGAGCTGCAGAAGACTGAAGAAGACTGAAGATTGGATTCCAGCAGGTTATTTCGTGTTCACAGGATCTGGAGCTGGAGGTTTCCTGGAGCTGACACGGTGAGCGTCCTGCTGCAGATGCAGAATAACGCGAAGCACGTGAAACCAATCGGGTGTGGTTTAAATAGCCTTCTGTAGTGCTTAGACGTCTCCTTCCATGGCCCCACCCAGGTAAGAAAAGAGTTCCAGATTTCTAAAAGAGTTCCTGTGTTCTGCTTCCAGGGAGTGGCTCCTGCTCCACCCAGACAGGAAAAGTAGTTCCAGGCAGAGAAGGATCAGGAGACCAGTTAGCTGGTAAGTAAGCAGCATGGTCTGCTACAGGTAGGTCCACCAAGCACTCTTATCCAATATGAGCCCGGCGCTTCCTGTGCCGGGACCAGTCACCATCATGAGCCTGGCGCCACTGGCGCCAGGACAAGGTCCAGAGGGTCCCTATAGGGACTGGCTGGTTCCTGGGATCAGAGTCATGGGCCTGCTTCCAAGGTCGTGGGGCAAGTCCTGACCCCTTGGAAGCAGGGATCATGACAGCACCCCCCCTCAAGGCCCCTCCCAAGGTTGACTTCTCCGGAGGTCTTGGTTTGTTAGGAAATGTCCGATGAAATTTCTTGATTAGTCGGGGAGCGTGTACATGTTCTGCAGGTTCCCAAGATCTTTCTTGGGGGCCGTAGCCTTTCCAGTCAATCAGGTAGTGTAGTTTTGATTTGGAGATCTTGGAATCCAGGATATTTTTGATTTCAAACTCACGTTCTCCGTCAACTAGGATAGGTTCAGGAGATTTAGTCAATCGGGTTTCTGGTTGAACAGGTTTTAGTAGTGAAACATGGAAGACTGGGTGCATTTTCATGCGAGGGGGTAAATCCAACTTGACCGCTACTGGATTTATTATGGCAGTAACAGAGTAGGGTCCCAGGTATCTTGGGTTAAAGGTGCGTGGTCCCTTTAGGGGTAAATATTTGGTGGATAACCAGACTTGATCTCCTATTTGGTATTGAGGGGCTTCCTTTCGATGTTGATCTGCTCCTTTCTTGTATTGTTCCTTGGCCCTTTGAAGGTGGATAGTAGCTTCCTTGAAGGCTTGGGTGATGGTTGAATGTAGGTGGTCAACTGCTGGTGTTCCAAGATCCTGAGGTGGATCCAGGTTAGAGGTTCGAGGATGATTACCATACAAAAGAAAAAACGGGGTCTTTCCGGTTCCAGAGTGGACTGAGTTATTGTAAGCGTACTCGGCTATCCAAAGGATGTCCTTCCAAGTTCCTCCTGTCTGTTGCAGCATGCAGCGTAGGTACTGTTCCAAAGTCTGATTGGTCCTTTCGGTCTGACCATCGGTTTGTGGGTGGTGACTGGTGGAAAGCCTCACATCAATTTGAGCTAACCGACAGCAACTCCGCCAGAAGTGGGAGATGAATTGACTTCCTCTGTCTGAGATTAAAACTGAAGGAAAGCCGTGCAACCGAACGATGTTTTCAAGAAATTCTCGAGCCAGGATTGCTGCTGACGGTAACCCCTTTAATGGGATGAAATGTGCCATTTTTGAAAATAAGTCTACGATTACCAGGATTGTATTGTATCCGGAACAGGGAGGTAAGTCGGTGATAAAGTCCATGGAAAGGGTATGCCAGGGATGAGGTGGAATTTCAAGTGGTTGTAAGAGGCCTGCTGGTTTTTCCTTAGGACTCTTGTTCTGGGCGCACACTCCACAGGACATGACAAAGTTTCTGATGTCTTTTCTCCAAGATGGCCACCAAAAGTGACGCTTGACCTTTTCCGAGGTCTTGGCCATACCCGGGTGTCCTTCCATTAAGGAGTCGTGATAACAAGAGATGACTTGAGTTTGTAAGCTGGTACAGGGTAGATAAAGTCGTTCCTTGAAGTATAATAAGTCCTTCTTTACTGTGAAGTCTTCCCCCTGAAGTTGCCATTTTTGTATGTCCGTTGGAGTTACAAGTTGTTTAACCTGGGTTTCAATTTCTTCAATGAATTGCATGCTGATCAAACCCAGGATTCTTTGTTCAGGAATAATAGGTACGAGCTCGGGGTTAACCATGTGTTCCTCTACTCCGATTCGAGAGAGGGCCTCCGCTTTACCATTCTTATTGCCTGGTCGGTAGGTGATTATAAAATCAAATTCGGCAAAAAATAATGCCCAGCGAAGTTGTCTGGAGGATTGAGCTTTGGCTGATTTAAGATACTGTAGATTACGATGGTCAGTAATGACTGTGACTGTGTGTCGGGCTCCTAAGAGATAATGCCGCCAGGCCTTAAAGGCGGACTTAATAGCCAACAGTTCCTTATCGGTAATGGTGTAATTGATTTCTGGGGCTGATAATTTGCGAGACCAAAACGCCACGGGGTGCAACTGGTTGGTTTCTGGATCTCTTTGTGAAAGCACTGCTCCCATAGCAAGGCTGGAGGCATCGGTCTCGACGATGTAAGGTAGTTCCGGGCAGGGATGTTTTAAAATCGGGGCGGAGGTAAATTTAGTCTTTAGCTCCTGAAAGGCTTGTTCTGCCTCGGTAGACCATTCAAAACGTTTGTTTTTTCTGAGGAGAGCTGTAATGGGTTGGACTACCCGAGAAAAGTCTGGAATAAACCTGCGATAGAAGTTGGCGAAGCCCAACATACTTTAAACCCCTTTTACAGATGATGGTGAGGGCCACTTGATTATTGCATCTACTTTCCTCGAGTCCATGTGAACTCCGTTAGGTGACAAAATAAATCCCAGAAATTCGACCTCAGTAACATGAAAGACGCACTTCTCTAATTTTGCAAAAAGTTTGTGTTTGCGGAGCCTCTCCAGTACTGCGGTTACATGTTTTCGGTGTTCTGCCTCAGAGGACGAATAAACCAGAATGTCGTCAATGTATACAACTACACACACATCAATGAGTTCACGGAGCACGTCATTCATAAAGAACTGGAATGCGGCCGGTGCGTTACACAACCCGAAGGGCATCACTTGATACTCGAACAGTCCATACTTGGTACGAAAGGCCGTCTTCCATTCATCGCCCTCCTTTATTCGTACCAAATGGTAGGCTCCTCTGAGGTCTAACTTAGTATATATGCAGGCGTTTTTGACTTGGTCAAGTAGTTCTCGGATCAATGGCAATGGATATCTGTTCTTAATTGTAATCTGGTTCAGGGCACGGTAGTCTATACACGTTCTTAAGTCTCCCTCCTTTTTTGGCACGAAGAACAGAGCTGAGGAGGCCGGGGACTTCGAAGGACGGATTAATCCGTTAGCCAGGTACTGGTCCAAATATTGCCTTAGGTGGAGATTTTCAGGTTCAGTAACGGCATAAATCCGACTGCACGGAGGAGTGGATCCGGGAATCAGGTCTATCTGACAGTCGTATGATCTGTGGGGAGGCAAAGAATTAGCTTGGTCTTTCCGAAAGACATCGTGGAATTCCTGGTATTCAGGAGGCAGTTGCGGACTCTCAGAAACAGTTGCAGCTAGTTTGGTGGAGAGCTGAGGGTAGCAGGTAGAAGCGCATTCTGGAAACCGGATTGTCTTTGCTCGCCAATCAATTTGAGGATTGTGTTTCTCCAACCAAGGAACTCCCAAGATGACTTGAAACTGAGGGGCCTTGATCACATCAAACACGATCTTCTCTTGATGCCCATCTTGGCTTACCAACGTTACTTCCATGGTGGTGTGAGTTACGGGTCCGGAAGCTATTTCCGTCCCATCCACGGTGGTAATGACGTCTTTCACCGTCTTTGGACAAAGAGATAGATTCATCCTGGCGGCCAGCTCACAGTCCAAGTAATTCCCGATTGCGCCACTATCAATGTATGCTTTAATGGCATGCATACGATTAGGTTGTTCAGGACTCACGAGGACCATGGGCATGATGAAATGCGAGGTCAAAGAACTGGTTTTAACGCTCGGCAAGCGGACCTCTACACTTGCCGGGCGAGGTCGTTTCCCGGCTCAGAATTCTCGGTACCTTTATCAGACGCCCCTACTATCTTCTTCTTGGACTTCACTGGACAATCTCGAAGAAAGTGCCCTGGGTTTCCGCAATAGAGGCATAATTGCAGTTGTCTCCTCCTTTCCCTCTCCTTTTGGGTTAACGGACCTTTTACACCCCCTATTTGCATGGGTTCCACGGAATCAGTTCCTTTCGTAGAACTTTGCGGCCTTGAAAAAAGTCGGGTTTCAAATCTGGATCGATCGGCTTTCCGATTCTGTAGTCGATGATCCAATTGCACTACCAGATCGATATATTCGGAACAGTCTTGTGGAGGATTTACCACTTGAGCCAGAACGTCTTTTAATTCCCCACGCAGACCTCTGTAAAACAGTGTGATCCTCTTATCCTCCGGCCATCCGGTTTCCACCACTAGTCTGTTAAATGATGCAATATAAGTCAGAAGATCTTGATTGCCCTGTCGTAGTGAAAGAAGTTCATTGTCCAAGGCCTGTCCCTGATAGTGCCTTGCGAACAGTTTCTCCATACTGGCTTGGAAGTTCTGGAAGTTATGGAGAATGGGGTCATCTTGAGACACTAAAGGAACAGACCAATCTGCGGCACTGCCACTGAGATAAGAGAGCACGAAGGCCACTTTAGCCTGGTCCGTTGGAAAAGCGGCGGGTCTGCACAAAAAGTGCAAGCGACATTGATTGAAGAACACAGCAAACTTTTTTGAATCACCTGAAAAGCGTTCGGGCGGAGCCAAAGGTATATTTCCTGGTAGATTGATTTGTACCGGATTCGAGGAAGCTGGAGGAGCGTGGCCCCCACTTGGGGTTGGTAGAGGAGTTTGTCCAGCTTGGGCTTGCAGCAATTGTCTAGCCAAATCGTCTGTTCACTCTTTGGAGACCACTAACTCCCTCCTTAGGGCATTTGTTTCCTGACATGCAGCGTGTACTTCCGCCCTCAACTCCCCAAGTAATTGGGCCAACTGGTCTGTGTCTGAGGTTTCCATTGCGCCTGGGCGGGAATTTTGTGGTATGGCTTCGCGTTCTGTAACGCTCACCTGGTTCCCCCGGAGGCGCAGGTCTTGATCTGGCGAGGATACTGTCTTCAGTGTTAGGCGCAGGGTTCGTTTTGCTCCCGGACTGGGCCCCCTTCCCACCGACAGTTTAAGCTGAAGAGTGAGGTGTCTGCAAGGGTAAACCAAGGTATTAGTGTTTGGAGGGTTCGGAAAGTTCCTAGCCCCTCTCGCCCTTTCTTTCCCCGTGTAACTGGGTTGATATTGCGCTTACCTTATATAGGTAAATGCCGGGCTCTCCATCCTGCGTCTTATGCAGGGGCGCTGGATCCAGTTGCTTCACTGGATGCGGGCTCTGCCTCTTGATAGCAGAGGATTTGCTGAGAGCGAAGACGCCGTTAATGCACGAGCGTGCCTTGTAAGTATTAAAGTTCCTTTTGCCTTGTTCTCTTCTCTTTCAAAAGTCTTAAGTCTGTAAAGTCTATGTCTTTCCCTTTTCAGATGCTGTGACGATGAAGATTATCCTTCTAATGGCACGTAAGTAGAAAGACTGCACTAGCGCTGGGGAATGCTCCGTAATGTCTCTTTTGTCTTTGCAGGTGCTGAGGTGCAGCGCGAACAGATTGAAAGCGAGCATAACACAAGTAAGCAGTCTTGTAACTAAGCGTTACTAACCAATGTATCTTGCCTTGCAGGTGCCGGAATGCAGCGCGAGCTGAGTTGGAACGGGCGTAACACAGGTAAGCAGAACTTGTAGTTGAATATTACTGACCGATGTTCTCTCTCTTTGCAGATGTTGGATGCCGGAAGAGAAAGGCAGAAAAAGGCGCCTTGGATGCTGCCGTTGGATTAGGTAAGTAGATTCACTGCCTTTACTTTAGCCTAACCTGTGCCTTTGTTTTGCAGGAGCTGCAGAAGACTGAAGAAGACTGAAGATTGGATTCCAGCAGGTTATTTCGTGTTCACAGGATCTGGAACTGGAGGTTTCCTGGAGCTGACACGGTGAGCGTCCTGCTGCAGATGCAGAATAACGCGAAGCACGTGAAACCAATCGGGTGTGGTTTAAATAGCCTTCTGTAGTGCTTAGGCGTCTCCTTCCACGGCCCCACCCAGGTAAGAAAAGAGTTCCAGATTTCTAAAAGAGTTCCTGTGTTCTCCTTCCAGGGAGTGGCTCCTGCTCCACCCAGACAGGAAAAGTAGTTCCAGGCAGAGAAGGATCAGGAGACCAGTTAGCTGGTAAGTAAGCAGCATGGTCTGCTACAGGTAGGTCCACCAAGCACTCTTATCCAATATGAGCCCGGCGCTTCCTGTGCCGGGACCAGTCACCATCATGAGCCTGGCGCCACTGGCGCCAGGACAAGGTCCAGAGGGTCCCTATAGGGACTGGCTGGTTCCTGGGATCAGAGTCATGGGCCTGCTTCCAAGGTCGTGGGGCAAGTCCTGACCCCTTGGAAGCAGGGATCATGACAACATCAAGCATAAAAAACATAAAAGCATAAAATCATGAGCGAGGATCAGTAGAGGCTAAAAATTATAGATCAAGGATTAAAAACAGATTAGTTAAAAAGATGAGTCTTTAGCCTTTTCTTAAAGAGCTCGAGTGACTCAATACTTCTCATCTACAGGGGAAGGGAATTCCAGACAATGGGCCCGATAGAAAAGAAGGCTGAGTTGGCGACCTTTACGGTACAGCATTTAGGGACCACCAACAGATGTTGATTATTTGATCTTAGGGCTCGATTATAAGATCTCATAGAAAGGATCTGTAGGTAGCTGGGCATCTTGCCTTGTTTACATTTTTGAATCATGGTTAGAGTCCTGAACACAATTCTAGACTCCACGGGGAGCCAGTGCAGGGTGCGTCTCGCAGAAGTGATTTGATCTCTACGTTTGAGTTTCATGACTACTCTGACCGCCCAGTTTTGACACACTTGCAGTTTATTACAGTCAGTCTTGTCTATGCCCATTAGTAGACTAGAGCAATAGTCGATGTTTGACCCAATTATCGCTCGCAATGGTCTCTGCATTTTCCTGAGATATAAGGGGTCTTAAGTGAGCTAGTAATTTTATGTAATAGGTACATGAGGAGACTAAGCTGCTAACATGTTGCTTCGTGAACAATCTGTGGTCAAAAGTGACCCCAAGTGTTTTCACTTTTTTTTAAAGGAGTGATAGTATCTTCACCCTGCTGAAAACTCTCATAACTTGATCCAATAACCACAGGGACAAGAAACAGGAAGCAGGGAGCTTACAGGTGCATGCACCATGAGGGCGGAGTGTCGGGCGTCGCAACTAGAACTTTCATTTTTATAGTTCGAGTCCATTGATCTTTGACTTCACAAAGAAATAATTTGACTTCAGAAAGAAATCCTTTTTTTTAAAGAAATAAAAGATTTCTTTCTGTAGCTTTCCTGGCTTTCTCAGGATATGTGTGGTGGGGCCCCCAGACCACAGGGTCTGCGGGGCCCCCGCTAGACCTGTGGGTTGCTAGCTACTTTTAAAAACACTTAATTGGATGCACAAGATGTTGCTAATGTTTGACGTTTTTCCCAGTTACCATGCTTAGCAGAACTGCTGCAGCACTCAATAAACCAACCATTTGCACAAGGCCACAATCTCCTGAATCGAACTAGAGATCTGGGCTTTTCTTGATGAGCTCAGTAAGTTTGTGGTTTTGAGGCCTTCTGTTCATTACATTTTTCAGCCACCTTTGACACTGTCAATTATTCTCATTTAATCTGTCCCCAGAACAGGTAGGCATCCAGGATCTAGACCTAAATATGATCTATGTTTTATTTTCTAATAGGGTTTTATAACGTGCCACATTGCAAACACCTAAGCTGGCAAGGGAGGGTCGAGAAGAAATAGCCAGCTCAGGAAAGCCGATCATGACTGAACCACAGTTTACCTTTATTGATACCCAACATCTAATTCAGTTTAGTGCTCACCTCAAAGGATTCTTGTATTTTTTGATATGGTTGAGTGAAGGTTGAGCAATGGCCTCCTAGTGGGTAGTGTGGAGCATACAATCAATACCTTGAAGCTTACAAGGCCCCGGCAAATGGCAGAGGTTTCAGGAAATTTCTGAATTTTAGGTGGCCTTTCAGTGATCCTCTGTGAAGTTGTTCAACATTTTTTTACCGTTTCGTGGCCAACCACCTTGCTCTTTCCTGTTGTTGCTTGAATTTGCATTTCTGCAGTACAGTCATTTCTACGTTAATCTTAGATGTCTAGCTGGCATGTGTGTGAATAGGGTAGAGAGGTATTTCAGACCTTAGTTAGCCAATAGCCTAAGGGTGATGCATAGGATCTTTAAAGAGAGCCAGTGGAAGGGCCTGAGGGCCTGGTTGATATAATCGCATCTCTTGATGTTGAAGATAGCTCTCGCAGTGCAGTTCCGCATCAAATGTAGCTGACTATTTTTGGAGCACCAATGAGCAGGCCATTACAGTAATCCAAGTGGGAGGGGAACCCATATTCCTAAATTCAGTTGCTTATTCTTTGGTGCATAAATCTAGTTTCAATTCGGAAACCTCCACCTCACATCTTGACTTTCTTTGCAGTAGCCATAAGGAAGCTTTTCCTTGACCAACATTGCCTCACATGCTTTCTCAACTTCAAAACAATTCAGTATATAGTAGATGATTAACGCTTATCTAAACTCTCACAGCATAGTTGTCTGGCAATTCAATGATGTGAACGTGACCATCATCCATTCAGAAAGAGGGGTAAAACCTTTATTTTCCCCAATAGCCTAATATTATCTGTGATCCAAATGCTTGCTGAGTTTAGAACCAAGATGCCCTGCTAAGGGAGAGTGTTTTGGGATCTGTAAATGTGTACACATACATACATTTGATGTGTGTATCTAGCAAATGGATGCAATGCTGTAAAGAAGGCAAGCATCACTTTGGGTACTTTGGGCAGTTGTTCTGTGCATGGGGCTGGCTGCAGACTGTGTGTCATGGTCAGTTATGTTGTTGATCGAGCCCTATGATTACTATGCTCCAAGAATGCAGAGTAACCACAGCGCATGACTGCCGGATATGCCATGTACAAACTCTGAGTTGGGGTTCTGTGTTTAGAGTATGATTGTAGGTCATCCACCTCATGTGGAGTTATGATAGGCCATGACATCAGTTCATTCTATTGATGGCACTGTGGGCAGGGTTACTGTGCTCTGGGAATGGTCCCAGGCCATGCCCTGCTCACTGAACAAGCCGGGAATAGATTTACTTTAATATGTGCTTTATATTGCGCAAAATCACACAATCTGTTTCAAAGTGTAGAATGGGTGTGTATACAAACTCGTGGGGGGGGAGGCTAACTGTTAACAATCACATATTAGTAAACAATACAGACCATGTCTGGTTAACATTAAGAAAAGCATACGAATCAATTAGAGTTGGCTTCTTGGTAGGGTCATTGTCTTGTAAGTTCTCAATTATGTATTTCTGTCCAAATTGAGGGTGAGGCGAGGACAGCAGAGGACTAAGTGCAGGCTGGGCTAAAGCTAGGCTCCCACAAGGTCGAGTTATCACACTTAATATTTGAGGTGACATGGGCCAGAATGAGAGTCACTACAAACCTCTGAACTACTGGATGGGGTCTTTTCTAGAAAAAAAGGAAGGCCTGTTGTATCTGGAGGGCCGCAAGTGCTGGCTTCAAATGTGGAAACCTGGGTTCCCTTCTCATTTCTTTGGGTAGATTGTTCAAGATTTGGGCGGCATTGACAGAAAAGGGCCTGCCACTATAGCAGATTCTTTTGAAGTTTTCTCCACCAGTCCCAATTTGCTCCCTTCGCTTGCATTCCCACCACATGGGTGCATGCTTGGGATCGCACTACTGAATCTTGTCACACGTGGCTGTGGTGATGTCGGAGCAGTGACTGCGCTGTTGTGGGAGAACTAGGACATTCCTGCTTCACTTATTGTCCTGATCAATTTCGGGTTTTTACCAGCCAATATTCTTCTTTACCCAAAAGATTATGCTGGTCATTGTTGATGTGTTCCTGTTCATGATTCTATTTTTGTAGTTCCTAGATCATATCGCCTTGCTCCCTGTTCCTGAATACTTGTAATTTTGAGTTTTGTTTGCTTATTAGTATTTTCTGTTACCTGGTTTCCCTTTCTATCATTCCTATTTTTTGGAACAAGCATTTTTCAGTCCTTTACTGTTTCTGAACAGCACTATTTGTCCATGTTCTACACTTGATTGACCTTACTGCACTCTGCACTGTAACCCTGATCCCATAAAACACCTCTCTTTGAGGGAATTCTTATTCTTGTTCATTTTACCTTTCTGTGGTGGGTTGGGGGTTGTTTTGGAATGTAATTGCATTTTCCCTGCTCCTGTCATTCAGCGTCCTGTTGGAGATTCTTTGCTGGTTTCCTCATGCATTTCTCCTTTGGCTCCCTGATTGTTAGATGCGCTGTGCTGTTTTGTTCTATATCTATGTCAATACCTATGATTTCATCTTGTAAGCACTTTTCCCATTTATCCATTGTCAAGGTCTTATGGATTAGGTTATCCTCCATTGTCTATTGCAGCCTTTTGGGGTCCTTGTTTGATTGGCCTGGTCCATGAGCATTGCTTGTAACCCAGGTGGTGTGTCTTGTAGTCTTGACTGTTGTCTTTAGGTTGCATTATATACCATCAAGGGTGTCACCTCACAGACTCATTGCTATAAGGCTTACAGAGAGTCTGCTATTATCTCCTGGACATTATACTAGCCTTCCATCAGCCGCTAGGAATTACAAATGCCTACTCCTAAGTACTTAGTCTTCGGTCCACTCAATCTCACCTTCAGAGCCTCACCATGTAGTTCATGCTTGTCTTGAGCACCAGAGCATCTTACTTGGTAGAGGTGTGCCTCTCAATTTACTGTACTATGGCATGATTATAAACACACCAGTCAATCTCTTTTTGACAGAGTCCTTCATATCCCTCAGTGCAAAAGATAAATAACTGCTGTCATGGAAATAAGAGACTTGGTTCCAATGCCAGGTGCCTGATGGCAGCCATGGTGGGACTATACTGTTACACTGAGATCCTACCTGAGGGTAATGATCGTCAGTCAGCTTTAAAAGCCTCAGTTTAGTTTAGTCCAGCGTTGGTTATTGTTGCAGTGTTATTTGTTGTGGCCAGTCCATATTTCCTGGTTCTATTTCTAGTTTTTAGATCCCAGTTCCCTGTTCCTTGTTCTTAAAACCTTGGATTTCGATTTTTGTTTGCTCTTTTTGGGAGGATTTCTATCCTAGTTCCCTTTTCCTTTACTTCCCTGAGTGGAGATGGGGGAGGTATTAAGCTTGTAATTTTGTTTTCCCTGCTCCTGAACAAAGACGCACTACTGGACTCTGTTTCTGATTTTCCTCTGCACCGCTCCCTTGGTTCACTATTGATTAGTAGGTCTGGTGTATGTTTTCTTCCTTGATCTATGTCAATGCCTGTAAGAACATTTCTTGTATACCCCTTATCAAGAGTCTTAAGCATTACGTTATCCTCCCTTTACTGTTGTAGTATTTGAGGGTTCCTGTCAGATTGGCAAAGTTTGTGGGCATCGCTGACATCCCAAGTAGTGTGTCTTGTCCTCTTGAGTATCATCTTTAAGTTGTCTTATATAATGCTTTTAAGGGTGTCCTATATGTGGACAGCAATTATGTGTGGGGAGCTTGCTGGTTTTCATTGTAACCATAAGGAGCTTCTGTGTACTTACACCCCTTCTATTTTCATATGTTTGTATTTGTATCACCTTCTCCGTGCACACATTGCGTGTCATATGCATGTATCTTGATTCCAGAGTGCATGTTGGTTGATTTGTATTTCCTCACTACATGATTTTGTGGCTATTTCCATTGCCAAATCATCTGCCTTTTTCTCACCAACAGATATAGGATTCCTGACAGTGTTGTAGGTGATCAGAGCGGATATAAGGTAATTGGATCCCAAGATATTGAGGCCATAGTGAGCCAAGTAGAACATTTAATGTGCTGCAACAAGGCCTGAGGTGATGGAGCCTCGTACTTTGAGGCCCAGCACCAGCCCTGCAGCCCTATTTTGGAGGAGCTCGAGTTGATGGATTTGACATTTATTCAAGCCTAAGTATAGGCTGTTACAATAATTTGGTGATGTAATGCGTGTGCGAAAATGAAAAATGAGCTAAAACATGGCACCAGTGCGTGGCCATTTTGGACATTCACTTCGAAACCGCAATGAAATTCTATGTTTCTGTGAGCTCAGTTAGAAGGCACACATGAATTCTGCAACAATTGCAATATTATATTAAGAAACAGAGGAGCTCACTATGAAGGAAAGTTGTTATATTGTTCGCTCAAGGACGAGCGGAGAAGGGTGTCAGAGATGTGCAGGTCCATTGATAAGGGGTGCTGGGAACGAGCGCGCAGGAGACAAACTGGGTTTTTCCACTACTGTCTGGATTTTTCCACTCTTTGCCTCCCATGTTTGCTGTTTGGCTGGAGACATTTTTGCAACCTATATAGGGTGGGGATTTGTCCCCCATAAGAAGAGAGGTACCCTGATGGTAGACAGAGAATTGGAACCCAGAGTGATGAAGTCTCACTGAGAGGGAGGACGCTCCACTCCAAACCCCGTTAGTATGTGTGATCTCTCTGCCTACCTGCCTTGGGACTGGGTAGTGTTGTAGTGGCTGAGATGAAGTTTTCTCCTGCAACAGCACTAACGGTGATGTACACACTTTTATAACCATCCTTGCTTGTGTGTGTTTATGTATAACCAACTGCATTTATTCCAATAATTATCTGTATGCTTATTGACTGTGAATAAAGGGACTGTAAAGAGCCAATTATATTCCAGTCGTTGGTCTAGGTGTGTATTATTGGATTCCTTAGTCCAAGAACATTTGATCCATGTAATAGGGTGAGTAGTTCTGAAGTCATTACACATGTCAGAAAACCAAAACAGGCGATCACAAGGCATTCAAAAATATGTCCTTCTAGGGCTTTTCCAGGTACAGACGGATGCATGCATTAATTTGATCAAAAATGGTCTCCATCAATTATAAAATTATGAAGTACTGCCCCACCATGACGATAACATCAGCCAACTCCCTTAATCCCCCTCAGGTTTATGAAAAAGAAAACTGATGGGCATCTATTGAATACTGCTGGTGTCTCCTTATGGGAAAACCTGCATATTGCGTTGAGGTTCCTGGATAATGCTTTCCTGTTTAGCAGGTGACTAAAGACGCTTCTGTTCAATCTTGCCTTTGAAAATCACTGAAGAATTTGCACTTAGGCACACATCCAATGTGAAGAAACTGATTCCCTGCACTTCCCATAGGCTCCTGCACCAATCAACCTGACTTATTTTTTCATAATTTCTTTATTTATAGGGCGCCACCCACGAACCAAACCATTTTGCAGCACACCCATTAGGAAAGTGAAAGGGGAGGGGAATGCAGTTGTTCACAGGCTGTCATGATTCCTGCCCCTGATGTCCCCAGCCCTCCAAGATGTCAGGCTGGAACCAGGCCACGATCACCTACATGGCCCTCAAGGGCCTCTCCATCCCTCCAAAGACCCACTTGGAGTCAGACTTGGCGCTTGTGGCACCAGACTCACTCACTCCCATAGGATAACATTGGGGATTGGACTTGTAGTGCTTTGATGGGGACAAGATGGATGCCACCACATATTTCGGGTCCCAGAACTGCATGTGTAGTCTAGTCTTTTGGGTGTGGTTCAGCCCAGAGACACCTGGGATATCCAGAGACTATTTAAGCCACACCCAGGCTGAGAATCATGCTTTGTGTTTTCTGCACCTGCAGCGTGACACTCACCGTGTTCGGATTGGTCTCCAGTAGGCCTGCATCTTTCTTCTGCGCTCAGCTCCTGCAAGAACAAGAACACTGTTAGGAACAGCCTTACCTTGCAGCGCTTCTGCCCATCATTCTTCGCTTCTTCTGTTCTGCAGGCATCTTCGGCGGTGTCATTCCCATCCCGGCACGCAGCTTCCTAAGGAAAAGGGAAAAGAACAGAAAAAAGGCATTAGTAAGCATTCAGCAAATCTTTGCTTATTTTTAAAGACTGTACAAGCTTCAAACGCTTACCTGAATCCTAGCCTCTCTGGGGGAACTCTGTCTCCGGAACTTCTCATCCATCTGCAAGAGGGAAAAGACACTCCAGGTTAGCGTGGAAACATCTAGAGGCGCCGCATACCGCGCTTACTCACCGCATTTCTTCTTCATAACCGGCATCCACGCTGAAAACGTTGCGGCACCTAAAAGACACAGAAAAAGAACTCAGTTCAATACAAATATGAAAGGGTTGCATCGCGTATCGCGCTTTCACTCACCTTCAGTGCTACTCATCTCAACAGCATGTCGCCATCCCCAGACACCGGCCATCATCTAAGGAAGGAAAGGAACGAAGTTCGAGAACTGTTCAAAAGACTCATTATACTTACCTGTCGGACTCTTGCCAGTGAAGTAACTAGGCAGCAACGAGCCTGCATCAATCAACGCGCCCCTGCGCTGAAAGCAGGACGGAGAGCACACTTTCCAAGAAAACAAGGTGAGCTGTGGATCAAAGGGAAGCGTTGGACCCCGGGGAAGAAGGGGTTCAAGCGCACAGAGACAATAGGGAGTTAAACTCTACCAATCCTGTGTTTCAGGTCCAGTCTCCATTCGAGTAGTCTCCAGGGAAGGGTTTGAGGTCGTAAGAGGTCAGAACAGGCTGAGTGACATCCCCGTGATACCAGGTGAGCGTTACAGAGGCTCAATGAACATTTGGATCGATCAAGTGCAGGGGATCAAGTGAATAGCCTCCTGAATCTACCTTCTTCCACTCTGTGACCTCTCCAGTGAATCCAGAATAGGGCAACAAAACATATCCATGGCCTCAAGCCCTGGGACCTCATCTCCCCTGCCCATAAAAGTCTTCACTGGCTGCTGGTTGCTTAACAGATTAAATTCAAATCCCTCTGTATCATCCACAAGGCTGTCTGGGACCAGGGACCACTCTACCTGCAACTCTCTTTTACTAAATATTCTCCCTCTAGACCTCTGCATTCCTCTGGCACCAACTCTTTGTGTGTTAAGTGTTTCGCTAAGCAGAGTGCAGGAGGTCGATGGATTTCCAAAGCTAGCTCCCTTCTATGGAACAGCCTCCCCCTTCCTCTGCACCTTGAGCAGGATTTTCTTAATTTCTGGACGCTCCTCAAGACCTTCCTCTTTACCTTCTCCTTCCCCCCTTCTCTTCTCTGCTAATTTCACAGTTGCTTTGATTGGTGTCCAGGGCCCTTATGCATCCCCAGAGCCCTGCCCTCCCACACCAAATCGCCCCTAGCTATTGTCCATCCTCAGCACTTGCCTCACACACCCTCTGTCCTGGAGGCTAGCACTTACCATACCTTGCAATTCATCTGTTGTTTACCCATGAGCATGGGCACCCTAGCTCCTACCTCCACTGCCCCCTTCCTTCTGCACTTGCACATTCTGAATACTCACAAGGCGTAGTAGGTTCGTCCTTTTTTCCCTCCACTGTATTTAATATTTGCAAGTATTTACTGTGTCTCGTTCCATGTCCCCTCCTTGTTGCCCTGTGGGCACTTTGAAACTGAATTTATTTGCTGTATATGTACCTTACAAGCGAACAGTAAATAAATAAATGAATAAATAAATGGCTAAGAAGTTAGAAAAATACAATTGACAGAAGTGTATGATAAGTGTTTAGTATATAAGAAGAATGTTGACCATTATTGGTGCAATCACAATATAACATGACAGAGGGTGGGAAGAGAAATGAAGTAGGATGTTTGACATAGTGGAGTAAGATCTGTAATAGTCAGGCATGGGCTCATGGTAATGTTTATGTTTATGTAAATGTTTCAGAATGTATATAGGTACCCAAAGGCTTAAGGGCGCTTAACATACAAACATCGAACTAAACAGAGCAGCCGCAGAAGTGGGTCAAATAGCAGGTCATATAGAATACTCCAGGGACAAGCGAGACAGTTTTAAGGATCAGAAAATGGGATTGGGTCCACCATTAAGTCCATAGGATTTCCTGAGGAGGAAAGGCTTCGATCTGTTATGGAAGAGGAGGGGATTCTCTGCTTCTACGGTGCACGCAGGCTGTTCTAGAAGTACAATCCTCCAGATCCTAGATATCAGCCCCAGGTTTTCCTTTTCCTGAAGGATACAGCAACATGTATTCTGAAGTCTGAGGATCTCAAGCATCTAGCAGGGCAGCATTGATACACTGTTTGCTTAAGGTAATATGTGCCTATGTTGCAGTATGCTCCATTGATGATTTTGTGTTATTGCGTGTCTGGCCTACATTGTGCAGCCAGTTTTGACATGCTTTCTTATGGTGGCATTGCATTTTTAATAGCAAAGCATTAAGATAGCTCAGCAGATTGAGCACTCACTGTTGCGGTCTGTGTGTGATATGCAGGTCGCTGGTTTAATTCCTGGCAAGGCCAGCACAGCCTTTCA
Source organism: Ambystoma mexicanum (assembly GCF_040938575.1). Taxonomy (NCBI): domain Eukaryota; kingdom Metazoa; phylum Chordata; class Amphibia; order Caudata; family Ambystomatidae; genus Ambystoma; species Ambystoma mexicanum. Next base: position 543,053,399 of record NC_090923.1, on the reverse strand, counting down.
TTCTTCTGAGGTTGATGAATGAGTACCAACTTTGGTTGGTAGGATACTTGCATGTAAATATGTGTTATGTACAACACTTTGGCAAAGGTGCTATATAAATAACAAATCATTATCATGAATTAAAGCATTAATGATTGTGTGCATGAAAGTGACTTGCATCTATTGGATTTTTGGATACTGTATTATCGCAGCAAATGGCAATGAAGGTCATCTACTTTTCTATTAATGACAATACCCGACATGCAGCTATAGTTGGCATAATCTGGAAGTAACTGGCCATACAATGCTGAAGTAGCATATCTATGGCAGTGCCTCGGCCTATTTTCTTTTTGTGGTTTTAGTTTATTAAAAGCTTTATATTTCACAACTCTTAGTTCATTACAAATTACCTCAGACACAATATTCTAAAACAAATATAACAGTCATTAATTAATTCAATACAATACAATACCATATACTATATACCTATCAGGGCTTCCTTTATAACACCCAAGATTTACTCCCTTCCCTACTTTCTTATGGTGGACTAATCAAGAAAAACTATTCCTCCCAACTTTTTGTGTATCACTATTAAAATATCTATCATTGATATAGAGAATCCATGCCAGAGCCTATCACACATGACTTCCCTTTTTAAATCCTCTAATCTCCTTATGAATTTTCCCAACCACATTGTCCTCAGCTCTAGTGTTGCGCTACAGTCAGTCAGACAATGTTTTTAGCGTTTCTGCTTTTCTTACCAAGGGTTCCCTATTATGGGACACCACCTTTGTTGGGAGCCTAGTAAGTTAAGTTGAAAGTGCATATAAATGTAATGATATTTCGGCCCTGGGAATCTCACCACAGAGGACTATAGCTCCTTATATTTCTTCAGGTGTGTGGTTACCTCCCTTTGTAGTTTATACAATTACATTCTCTGTATAGCTTTCACCATTTTACAATTTTCATTTTGTTTTACATCTTCACCGGGCTTTCCATCAATGTAAGTTTGTCTGAATCCATTTCTGCAAGAATCGGGTCACAGCACTCCCCAAAATTGCTCAATGCTTTGTCATAATTATTGTTTAAAGATATAGTCAAATCTTCAAATAGCATATTTGATGGTATAACAATATTGTTTCGGCCTGTGTTGTACTATTGGGCCCAACCCTATCATATCATGACCCCTTTCAAGGCATATGAAGGCAGCACCCTTGTTAAAATGTGGTTGGTAGAGGGTTAAAGAGGTACTGATCCCATCTGGGCCAAAGGACAACTGACATCACTTTCTGTGATGTCACTTCCACTATCCCTGGCATGTTGGTGTAACAACATCCCTGGTAGAGAGGGTGAGGTAGAGTGGGTAAGCAGGGCAAGGTACAGTGGGAAAAGGGAGAGTGACTGTGAGTGAGTGGGGAATGTATGGTGATGGGGAGTGGACTAGTGAGAGAGTAGGTTAGCAAGGAGAGGGAGAATGGGGTGAGGTGGAGTGGTGTGAGGGAGAGTGGGTAAACAGTGAGAGAGACTGGGTGAGCTGGGTGAGGTGAGGTAGAGTAGGTGAGCAGGGTGTGGGTGAAGGAGTGATATAGAGTGGGAGGGAGGTGTGCGTAAGAGTAGGTGAGCAGGCTGAGGGAGAGAGTGGGGATCAGCGTTAGCTATAGTAGAGCACAGTACAGTTATTGAACTTGCAGTCCTCCCCTTTCAGCTCATAGACCATCATGCACAGTGGATTACAACTTTGCTGATACTGAATCTGTGTTGATGCAACAGAACTGCCTTTAGCTGTCAAACTGTTCTCTCATTATCTTGTTATAGCAGCTCAATGCAAGTATTCAGAATAATTGGCAAAATGGCAATGATTAGGCCAATAGACTAAAATGACAGTCTTTGTCCAGTAGTTAAATCTGCATGCTGTCTTACCCAGGCAGTCTCAAGTCTTGTGGGATTAGTATTCCTCCAGGTTTGGCCCCCTCTGGATCCTGTGACGTAGCTGTGTAATTTCAAAAGGGCATTCCAGTTAGAGAAAACAGCTGGTTGGTAAAGAATGTATATGTCCTTTCAGCTTACTATATTCCCCCCTATTAGCCAATTCAGTCCTACCATAGTGGTGTAATTTCATGTAATCAGTTAGCAATGACCATCTGTTTGTTTACATTGCAAATGAAGCCAGCTTTTCATTGTTAGTCGCGTACATATAGACCTGGAATGTTCTGAACAAGGAAGTAGTTTTCAGGATGACAGGATGACGGCGTTATTCATAACAAAATCATTTTTGACTATGGGCATGTCTTCATTAAGCATTCATGCTGGTCTTGTGTTTATTGCAGCAATACAATAGATGGGTACCCCCTACATCACTGGCAAGAGGGGAAACAACTGGTCTTGTATTTATTTACATTAGTATGAAAGTGCATCTTTTGTGTATATAAACATCTTCAAATGCTGCCATGTACAAAATACCTAGCATGATTGCTGTCAATTGTGCGTGTGTTTTTGAATTATGTTGCTTGTTTTGCAGTGTGCAATAAAATCCTTTCAAAATACACTTCTTTTGTTTAATGGTTAGACATTAGTTTATTTTGAATTGTTGTGCGCTCTGTGCTATATTTTTATAATAATGCAACTGAACAACTGAACAACTGAACAAATGGCTATACATTCATGGTGGCAGAGAAGGGGGAGAATTTGCATTGGAAAGAAATGTGTGAAAATGGACAAGTTTGGCCTTTTGCACAGTCCATCTCTATCTTGTACTTTAGGAATAGATAAACACATTTTTAAAGACACTAAGCTTTTGTGGGCTCCAGTAAACCAGTTTAACCCTATCATGCAATCTGAAAGAGTTCAGTAATGGTGTGCATATTATTCACCTGTGCTTGAAAATAAAACAAATGTCCAAGACAATAGATATGAATGCACATTTGTGAAATGCATTTTTTGTGAAAGTGCACACAAATGTTGAAGGCATTTTTGTCAGCCTTGAAGGTAGATGTGAAAAAAAAAGAAACATCTGAAGAAATGCGTTATGCAAAACTAGAGACGTGTGAATTCCATCGTTCCACACTCACATTTTTTTTATTCATTCTATCACTTGCAGCAATCCATATGTGTCAAAAGCAAAGGCATGCAATTGTGGAATGGCCAGCACGCTCAACTGTGAATGAGGTGCAAGTATTTTTAGAGTTTGCATACTTTTGTTCAGGCTTTATCGAAAATATCACAAATTTAGTGGTGTCCATAATAAAAATGTTGGAAAAAGGGAGAACATGTTGGTGGGATCAGGAAGTGAAACAAGAATTTCGAGCCTTAAAAAAGGCCTTCGCCATTGCTCTGGCATTCGCAATCTTCCCAACCATTTGTGGTCCAAACGGATTCCTCCAGTTATGTAACCAGAGCAATACTTTCTCAATGGGAAAAGGTTCCAACACCTTGTATGCAGTGCGTTTCTAGTCCAGAAAGTAAAATTAAGCCCAAAATAAATCATAATAGCTGTTCAGGCCCTATTGCCTTTTAAAGTGGCTTTCAAGGAATTATAACACTACTTACTAAGGGTGCAGTGCACAATTATGGTATTAACAATGCACAAGAATCTACATTTTCTCAAGTCATCTAAAAATTTGAGTCCAGGCAGCTGAATTTTGTGATGTATTTCACAGAATGTGATTTCGTGGTAATCTACCGACCAGTTGCTAAGATCCACAGACGTTTCAAGTGACCAATCCAAGAAAGAAGAACCAAAACCCCTGTACCCCTGGCACGAATCATGGAACACAACAAAGGAATAGGCACACAATTTGTTGACAAATTACCATGGCTATGTCAGCTCAGGAACTAAAGGAATGGAGCAATCTACAGTTACAACATACCCTTACGGATGACCTGTCCTTTCATGGAATGGCAGTACATCTTCTAAAGCAATCTCTCCAACATCAGCCAATGAAATGGTGCAATGATTCAGGCTTCCCTGGATATCCAGGCATACAAAAAATGCTAGAGCTTGTAAAATGTAATTTCTGGTGGGCAAAAGTAAGAGAATGGAATACAGATGTACATAGAGGAATACGAGATGGGACATGTGTCAGAAACAAACCTGATCACCAAAAGCTAGTAGGACTTCTTCAATTACTGTTGACACCATCCGCTCCTTGGAACACAGTGCCTTTAGACTTAATAGAATTCCAACCTACACAATACCTATACAGTTATACACTAGATTACTGTTTACAGTTGACACACAGCCTATTACCGTCCTAGTGAAGGCAACCTAACTGCAGGAAAAATGTCAAATCTCTTCCCACAACATGTAATTTGTTTTCATTAAACCTTGCAGTGTGTAGTGTCTGACTTTGGGACACAGTTTACATCTCGGTTCTAGTGGGCTTTCTGTACCCTTTTATGAGCATTTATCAGACTGTCTATAAGTTATCACCCACAGACCGATGGCCAGACAGAAAGTGTGTACCAAGTGCTGGGGCAGTGCAGAAACGTTCTAAGCAGAATAGGCGTAGGTGGCTGAACTAGCTTATAACAATTCAGTGAATGCATCTATCAAGACCACACCCTTCTTTTGCACCTATTGTTCCCACCTACGCATACTACCCGCCTCAATCCATGTGACACTTACGTTGCTACGACGCAGATAAAACAAACCCTACAACAAGTCCAAGATTATTTATAACAGGTCAAATTGACCTATAATAAAATGTAAGGATAAATGAATGCATCATGTGCTGACTTACAATGTTGGGTATAGGGTATGGTGGTCAACCATTAACATGCACTTAGAAGACCAATGGAATCAAGTGCATTGGCCCTTCTCCATTGTAATCCTATTCCACCTAGTGGCAGGTAGGTTAAGCTTACCTCCGCAGGTGAATGTTTCATCCGTTTCTTTCTCGGCTCCTCTGTATATTACACCCAAACCACCCCAGAAAACCCAGGCCCCATTCCCTATGCTAGTGGAGGTGCATTGTCAGAGGTCGATGAGGGCAGTGAGGCTGTATTAGTCCTTCACCCCTGTGGAGCTCAGATGGGGACTAGGAGCAACCAGATAGGGTCAAAAAGACAGTAAAATCAGCAAGACCCTCCTCTGGGAGTCGCCCATGATCATTGGGATCCAGATGCAGGACTGAGTGGCTGAAGCCGACCGGGAAGCCTCAAGAAAAACACTTCATTGTTAATTGTCCGGTAATGCAGTGCACTGGAATTACAAGGTGGTGTCTATTTTATTCGAAGCTCAATTTTCTTAGGCATGCTTATTGGTCTACGCCTACCGTGATCTCCGTTTCAGTATCAAGCACATGCAGAGTTCCCAGCTAGAAAATAGGGCCTGATTTACAAAACTTTGTCAATGGGAATGCACCATTGCAATACGCATTTGTAAATCAGCCCGTAGTGTTTTGGTTTATGTAACACATACAACTCATTTTAGCTGTCAGTTTTTTGAGGTTATGTACTGTACCAGTACACTATTCCTACACAATATACTCAGCATTCACAGAATACGCTCTCAATATACCGTGCAACAAACAGCAAGCACACATACGATACTGTGCAAAGCACTATTCATGCACAATATGCTACATTCAAATATCATGCATATGCATCATACTCCATACACCATACCGGACACACAACAACCAGAATACGTGGTGTGCACCGAGAATAAACTACACACACACAAAATATGCCCTAGCAGCATACACACATTCTATGAGTGCAATACACTTTACATGCATGGCAGTGTAGCACAGAAACAGGACTTCAAACTCTGTATGTGCACATTATAGAAACAGAGAGAAGGAACATACAATAAATACTGCTCACACGGCATGAACAGTCAACATAGATTGCACGCACAATACACAAGCAGAATGGCAGACACGCTTAATAGAACACGCACACACACTGGGACATGGCGTGGAGGGTGATAACCAGGGTGTCTCCTGAATATGCACACTGCGTGTGCCTGCCACGTACCGAATAAAGCACAAAACAGCATCTAACACCACAAAAACTAAAACAAGTTTAATCAGTGCAAAACCGAATGCGATCAGTGGAACGCTTGGACAAAGCAATGGAACGTTGAGAAACTTCCTACTGGAGGCTGCATTGCCCACATGTTTCCTTTCGAAACCCGGGAGGGGATAGGGGCCGCAGCAGTCAGACCAAATGAAACATGCACTGTTCAGATGAACCCACCTTCCTGCATGTCTCCTTCCAGTGAGGCGAGCTGGCCTTATAGAGAGATCAATGCTTTAAGGAGACTTCCAGGTTCCAGCACTTAAAACCCCTTGCTCAGCAACCGGGACAAATTCAACTCTTCTGACTATTTAAGAGACTCTATAACTGCGGGTGGGCGGGGCACTGCTCAGGTGAGGTTCTGGGATCAGGTGTCCAGCAGGAACCAGCCGTTTAGTGTTGTGCACTGTGTGGGTTCCAGGAATAGCTGTTCTTTACATGCACCTTTTGCAAAATAGGGAGACATTAAAAAAGGCGTGAGGTGCCAACATTCTCTTTCAATCCATGTAGATCAGACACACAAGTCAACTATATGGAAGTCGAATGTTCGCACGATAGAGGAACATTGACATTTTCTTAGAAATATTAATAATATGCTACTTTTGCAAGTTCGGACTCTATGGGCCTCATTAGACGTTATGAGGTAAACCATGGTGCTGTTAGCACCATGGTTGCAGCCGGTACCATACCCGTACTACCATGGTGAAAAAGGGAATTACGAACCCCATTCCAAGGTTGGCGGGGGCGGTAATTCCCCCTTTCTCCGTGGCCCTTCCCCATTCCCATTTTTGCCCCATAGGGCTCAATAGGATTGGGGAAGGAGCTAATTACGGTACCGCAAATTGCGGTACCGTAATTAGCACCAAGGTCCCTTTGCGGGTCCCAACTTTAACGGCTGGTCTACACCAGCCGTTAAGGTCAGCTCCCGCAAAGGGACATCGTAGTAAGGCGGTAAGGGTTTACCAGTACCGGTGCCCTTACCGGTACCGGTAAACCCTTACCGCCTACCGTGTAATGAGGCCCTATATCATTTATTTGCACTGCTACATGAATTATAAACACTATACAATAATAATGAACAAAAAGGGACATGGTGTTCTGGCAAACGACCCCTCTGGCAAAAGAATCGACTTTGCCTATGTTGGTGCCCCAATTCCATTACATTTAAACAGCTGGCAAATACATGGACTTCCCGCCCGCCGTCCCATAGTTTTCCTCGTTGCGAATTTCAGGAACCACCATTTTAACATGGCTGTTGGTTTCTTGAGCAGTCTGGACGATCGGGCTTGTCCTTCTTTTCTGCATTTGTCGCAGTTGCCTCAGTCTCTCCTGAAAAGAGATCCCTCCGCGTTGAAAGTCACACAGACACGTGACATGTGACAGTACTGCTGATGGGGATAAAATACGTTAAACAAGCTACTATTCGATTACTTCTGCGTAGTACAACATAAATGAACACTTAGGGCCTCATTACACGGATGGCGGTAAGGATTTACCGGTACCGGTTAAATACCGGTACCGGTAAATCCTTACTGCCTTACTACGAGGTCCCTTTGCGGGTTGGGGGATTTAACGCCTGCTTTTTGCAGGCGTTAAAATCCAACCCGCAAAGGGACCTCGGAGCTAATTACGGCACCGCAAAATTGCGGTGCCGTAATTAGCGCCTTCCCCATTCCCATAGAGCCCTATGGGGAAGAAATGGGAATGGGGAAGGGCAATGGTGGAAGGGGGATTTACCGCCCCTCCAACCTTGGAATGGGGCGGTAAATCCCCTTTCCACCAAGGCGGTGCCGGTATTTTACCGGCATGAGCCATGGCGCTAATAGCGCCATGGCTCACCACCTACCGTGTAATGAGGCCCTCTGTGTATTGCCGACTGTATGTCACAGCATTTACAGTTGTCATGCCAACCACAAGACTGCTTCTTGGAGAACCTTTCCTCTTGTAGCAATGTTTTGGGGGAGTGTTGTGGTGTATGTCACCAAACAGCGCCAAAACCAAAAAAGTACATGAAGAGTTAAAGGTTGTCCTTATTTCGGCCAACTGCCAAAAGACTTGCCAATGCTCCTTTTTACTTAGTTCCTCTGAACCCCCTGTTAATAACATTTTGAAATGTGGACTCAGTTCGAACTTTGTTTGCTCTAATTCCCTTTGAAGTTATAGACTTGTGTCGTGGCCGAATGTAGCTCAATCTGGGGTATTCAAGTTTTGTTTGAGAAGGCTTATGGTGCCCATGCTAACTACAGAGGACATAATTGCTTGCTTGTAACTGAGTTCTTTTTTAGTTCTCACTTGGTGGGCTTGAACGCTCTCCCAGAGATAATACAGAGGGATCTTAGAGGAATGCTGGTGTAAATTAGTAGATCAGCAAAGCATCAATAGGTTCAGAGTGGTCTATTGCTTTGTAGCTCTGCTTCATTGCAATCAAAAGTATTTATATCAACTGACTTTCAGAATGAAACACCAATTACCTGTACATGCGAGTGCACAGCGACATACGCTACCAGCTCGCCACTGTATTTCTGTTCAGTGATCTCTTCTAAAGAAAATTACTTGCCCATTAGATTTTTGGGAACAGGATTACTTCGAACTGTCCAGCCAAGCAGCTTCCTCCAGTGTTCTTGTACTTACATCTCTTTTTATCACAAATAGCGAGAAAGTGAGTGTGTCACTCATGAACTGTTCAGAAAAACGGATTCCTTCAGTGAACACGCTTTCTATCACTCTCACTGCACATTCTCGGTTACAGCAGCACAGAGCACAGAATCACTGGGGACACAGTATGCGTCCGCCACAACAATCTGAGGAAGACAAGTTAGCTCAAGAGTGGAGAAAGAAAGATAGATAAGCTTTCGTTCTAATTTTTAAACCACTCATCCTTCTTCGTCTATAAACCATGTTTCCCTTTTTTTTTAATAAGAGATAGGCTGCTCATGCAAACCCCTCAACTCACCATTACCCACAGTTCGCCCTCCTTGTCACAGTCCATAAATAATCAAGGTGCTCCGACTTCCAGACAGTCCCTAGATTCCTCTATTTTCAATACTTTTTCGCTTCATCCCTAAGAAGGGCTGTGAAGCCTGCCCCCTCCCCATAATCCACCTTTGTTTTCTGTCTTACAGACAGTTTTCTAGGTCAGTAACGGGGCAGTTGCCAGTTGAGGCCAGCTGGATGTGGTAAGTAGTCCCTCGGGTCGCCTTGTTGTGAGACTCATCCTCACACCTCTTCCTTCCCCAGGTATAGCATGCTTCTTGCCGTTCCAAACTCCCTTATTGCTGCGCTGTTGCAGGGGGTCTAGACCCTCCCCCTGGTTGCTACGCCATTGCAGGTGCACACTTCCTCGGTTGCCGCACCATTGCAGGTAGCCCCTCATTCACCTCTAGGACAAGCTGTTGCAGGGATTGGTGTTGTTCCAAGCTCTCCCCCCAGGAGGCATGTTATGGGAGGAGTCGCGAGGCAGAGGTTGCCGTGGAGATGCTTTTGGCGAAGAGCCACTGGACGGGGCAGCAACCAAGGTAAGCCACTGCTTGGTATTGGTGGTAAACAAGCTCACAGATAATGTTATACTGGGAACAAGGCAGGCTCATGCCCCGCCTCCCTATTATGAACTGGGATGTGTGGGGAGTGGGGAGGAGAACACATATAAGCAAACAGAGACAGAGTACAGGTATGCTGCAGCCTTCCACAGCACCAGCAACCATGCCTAAGCATCACAAACATTGGCACTCCAGATCTCCAACAGTACTTTCCGAGTCACTTCTTGTCCAGTTGGTTAAGAAGTCTGTGAAAGAAACATATCAGGAATATAATTGGGACAACTCCACAGGGTGGGCTGGCATTGGGTTCCATGGGCCCCCCTGTACTAAATGACTCCCCTGATTTCCTGGCAGATGATGGCGACCTTTTGGACCCAGTGGTGGCGGGAGAAGCTGCTTTTGCAGGGAAATATGCAAAAAAAGATTAACCCCAGGTTTATCCTGGAACATATGATAGCTAACCTGCAGTTTCCAATTGCAGCACTAGTGCTTGAAAAAAACGTTCTGTAAGCAAATTAAGAACCCCCCTTCTCGTCCTTTCCTTTTCATGAGGCGATAGAAAATGTTTGCCTAAAGAATGAAACGATACAGAGAGGCCATCTTTCCCTTGCTACCTATTCATACTATAGTTATCTCACATTTCTGCCCTATGTCGTTCTCTCCACTGGTTGTCGGGAGGAGACAGAATCAAGTTTACAATCCTTTGCTTGATCCACAAATGTGTGAATAATTTGGCCCCGTTGTATGTGGGTGAAAAACTGATGCGATATCAACCACCCACAACGTTGCGTTCCGCTGATAAACTCTTGTTGATGTTTCTGTCATCCTGCTGTGTCTCCAGGGGAGACAGACGGTTTGCAATATACGGCCCCAGGCTATGGAAAATCCTTCCCTGGAAGCTCAAAACCAAAGCTACCCTTATTCAGTTCCGCAAGGCAGTGAAAACATTCCTTTTTAAATAATTCATTAATGTTTGATGGCGCCGGAAGATCCATTCATGATTAGTATTTGGAGCATACTTTATCCGTACCATCTGAGCCTAGGAGCGGTTAATTCAGCTCAGTTTAGCACTTTGCAAGTGGCAAAAAAAAATAAAAAAAATAATATATATATATATATATATATATATATATATATATATATATATATATATATATATATATATATATATATACATACATATATTACACGGCCCACAGTAGTGGCCGTGTAGTTATGGTTAAGTTGCTAAACCCATAGGAAGAGCACTTTTTGGGCGGCTTATAACTTCGCTCCCCCTGGACGAATCCACACCCAACTTTGCAAAAAAAGTATATGGCCCACTCTGGATTTCATTGCATTGGTGAGGTTTGTTCCAGGGGGGGCAAAGTTATATGGGGGGGTCCCAAAATTAATTTTTTTCCTGTAGACTGAATGGGGAAAAAACTTTGCTCACGCCTACAGCCCAAACCGCTGGATGGATTTTCACCGAATTTGCGGCAGGAGCAGCGGCTTGGTCCCGTAAGCGTGCTTTTGTAAATTTGGTAAAAACCTGTCCAGTAGTTTTTTTTAAAACGACCAAAAAGTAGGTCATAAAAAATTAGTGATATCTATGTCCTCTCCGCGGACAGGACATCGATTGGCTAATTGGCTTGCGTCATGTCCGTGAACATGCAACGTGTTCGCTGATTGGCTGGAATGAAGCATGAGTTGCGTCGTATTGCTTTGATGCGCCCGCCATCTCGGATCTGCGGACAGCGCAGTCACGAACGGGGAGAAATACAACTTTGGGGAGTGTGTTGGTGTGTAAGAGTGCTTGGGGAGGGTGGGGGAGTAAGGGATGGGTCAAATGCTGTATTTGTTTAGGTGGCAGGCACCCCTGATGTGTTTGTCATGTCCACCGTCACCGCGGCTTTCCGCGGACATAAAAAATGCAGTAGCCCATATAGCACAGTTAAAATGTTTGATTCTATGGGTGATCTATGGGTGTGATATGCTGCAGTGGTTGTGGCCAGGGCCTAGAGTCTTGGGTGCATGGAAGTAAACATTTTGGATTGTGGTCTATGGTTAGATGTTTGCTTTAATGGTTGTGTTATGGAGCAGTATTTGTGATTTGAATTATAATATACTTACTGTTTGATTTTTTATGATTGGATATATTTTTTCATGGCTTGGGTAACAGGAGCAGATATTCTTTTTCAATTTCTGTGATAAAAGAAAAGATCATGTTAGTGTAGGTAGTTTATAAATAGTTATTGCATTGCATAATAGACATTTCTGAATTTTGTTGTCCCTTATATTTAGTAGTGTACAAACGAGTGTACTGTGCAATTTGCTCAGTTTCTGTGTTTGTTAAATCATTGGGTCTGTGGGAAAAAAAATCCATGTTGGATTAAAAAACACCTTTTTTGTTATGGTACAGTACATTTCTTTCTTTGATTTCAGTGTTTATTTGTTCTGTTGGCTTGTTGCAGATTGTTAGATACCTGTTGAGAATTCTAACTGCTTATAGTTTTTTATTTAAATTTTCAAGTTGCTCATCTATCTGTTGGGTTGTTGCAGATTTTTGGGGCAGTTAGATACCTGTTGGCGTATTCTAACTGGTTATAGTTTTTTATTTATATTTTCAAGTTACTCATCTATCTGTTGGGTTGTTGCAGATTTTTGGGGCAGTTAGATACCTGTTGGCATATTCTAACTGTTTATTTCTTGTTATATTTGAGTGGTATTGATTTATCTGTTTGGTTGTTGCAAAATCTTGGGCTAGTTAGATACCTGTTGGCGTATTCTAACTGTTTATTTGTTCTCATAATTTAGTGGTATTGATTTATCTGTTTGGTTGTTGCAGAATCTTGGGACAGTTAGATACCTGTTGGCATATTCTAACTGTTTATAGTTTTCTAATTGAAGTTTTATTAATGTTTATGCACAGATTAGTTATTAAATTTTGGTTTTAAGAATATTAAATACGCATTTATAAGATTTGCTGGTAATCTCTGCTTTAGAGTATGTTGGGTGTCCTGACCCACGTTTGAGCTATCATGCTGCAACATTTGGTGCTGTGGGCTTAGAAAATCCAAGATGGCCAAAAAGCCCACATGTACGCCAGAATAGGAAAACTGTGCAGTACTGGCATGGAAAACATCATGATGGCCAGAACTTCCCAGAAAATGCACAGGGAAATGCATGAAGAATAGGCTGCCACCCATTTTTGCCTATGTTGTGAGCACAGGAGGGCACTGCCTAAAACCACCATTGGGCTACCCACACAGTAGCCTGAAACCATTGGGAATGGCAATGCTGATTGCCAAAAGCAACCCAGAACTGTGGGGAATTAATTTTCTTAAATCCCAAAAATGGTTGCATTACCAGTACTCACCACTATCAGAAAGCCGGCGTTTTAAAACCACCAGACTTTTGTGTAAAACTGAACAAATGAAACAAAACCAGACCAAGGAAAGACTTGCTAAGAGGTGGATACAATGTAAAACTATATTCTGAAATGACTTGAAGGAAGTAATTATTTAATGTGTATGTAAAAATCGTAAGTGATTTAAACTGGGAAAAAAAAATTGACATGTAGCTAAAAACTGGCTTAAAGAGATTCCAATTCTGCCTGACATCTACCCCCACAGGAGTTAAAACCTGCTCAGCCACTCTTCCCCTTGACAAAAGGAGTTGTCACCTCTCTGATTAGATTAGGGGTGGAGCAGCTACAGGGAGTTGAACAAAGGCCTGTCCTGGACTCAGGCAAATGTTATATTGGGGGCGTCGTAAAAGTGGCTTCCTCTTGGCAGAAACGGGGAGGGGCAGCCCCTCTGAGGACAGGCTGAGCTTAAAGAAAGTGGATAGACTGGTTTCTCCACCATGTGACCTGGGAAGACAGACCCCTGTTGGCCAGAATATGATTTTAAGAAAGATGTATAACTCATGGTGCGGACTTGTCAAAATTATCTAAATGATACCATAATTCTTGTGATTTTTCTGTGAACATTTTGAGATGCGTTAGGACCCTGTGGTGTATTCTGGGGGGTTGCTAGCGGAAAATAGGGTCTCACTCCAAATGTCTGCATGTTAAAAATCTGACACTTCATCAATTAATGTCCATACTCCTTGCGCACATGTGTGTAAATTTGGGTAAATGTCCGATATTGCAAAACCAGTTAAAAAGCGCAAAATGTTGCCATTTCTGAATGCAAGCCCCCAGGAAGAGCAGAGTTTGAACAGAGTATACCTCATGTGATCTGTGATGGGTGCATGTAATTTTAAACAACTGTGTATCTGTGCAATATGTATTTGGGTCAAATATAGATTTATGTGCAATTTGACAGGGGAGTGTCCTTTCTGCAGGCCATAAAACAGCATCACTCTGACTCACATTTCCTTCCCCCAATCATGGGAGAGGGGAGAATTGGGCCAATGACCAGTAGAGAGGGGCAGGCTTAGCTAGGCCCAGGCACACACCCATTTTCAAAACACATAAAAAGAGACTGCTGGGACAGGTAGAGACATTCAAATTCAGTTGCTGCGGAGCGTTTTTGCCGGACCACACAATATCCAGAAGATACCAGTTCCAGACTGACTCCAGCTACATACTCCAGAACCTAGAACTTATACTTTAGAACCTAAATCAGAGGCCTAAAACCACAAGCTGAGTTCTCTGCAGCAGGCCTCAAATCATTGCAAGCTACTCACAGCCGGGCGAGCTGCTTGAATCCCTTGCCAAGAACTTTTGCTAGGACCAGTGCAGAGATCAAGGAGCCGTGCAGAGACTGCTGTATCCGGACAAATCAGACCAGAGATCCAGAGTGACCCAGACCGCTGTGAGCAGAACCAGAGAGCTGACCCAGATCACTGTGAAGTGCCGAGACCAGAACCGGAGCCCAGTCCAAAACCTGACCAGATCCGTGGCGAGGCCTATTTCAAAAATAGATTGTGAGTACCTAGCAGAACTGTGCAGACCCAATCTCTTAGTTCAAATAATCTAATCCAAACTATTTTAATCTAACCAGAACTGCCTCCTAGAAGTTGTCACTTGTCATTTTGTAAAGCTGCACCACTGTCATTTGTCAATTCTGCAGCTGCAAAGCTGTCACCTGTCATTTTGAGTTTACTTAAAATCCAAAATACTACCTTTATTTAATCGTCCGTATCTCTGGAACCGTTTGGGCTACGAACTTGGTTTTTCCTCTGAAAGCTTAGAATCTAACCTTTCCAACAAGCCTAGAACCGACTTCCTAATCCTTATACTTGTTCTGCCATCACGATTCCCGCACTCGCGAATTTTACCGCAATTTGCGATTTGGTTAAAAATCCAGCCACGTGTAACCATCAGCAGTCATTTCTTTCCTTGCTAAAAATTCGTTTGCCTCTTAATCACCATCTCTGAATCATTGCTAAAATGAGCCTGAACTTATCCCAAGTAGCTACCACTCCCCCTGAACCTCCTAAAGGGAATTAAAACCATTTTCAGCACATTTCTCACTTCATTGCCATCACCTTTTAAAAGCATTTTGGGCCTGTGTTTCAAACTTCTATCTGTGGTCTAAGCTTGCTGGGGGGAACTGAATTATATTTGATTGCATTCCTGAGAACTGTGTGCTCCTCTTTCCATCTACTTCCATGTCTTACATTGCATAGGGGAGGGGGGTGAATTGCCAGAAAAAAGTGATTATATTATCTTTTGCTAAAATCATCTCAAGTATTTCTGTACTGCATTTATTCCTTATTGCTTTTCCCTTGAAATCATAAAAATAGTTTTGCTACTTTATCCATCCCATACTAACTCCTCATTGATTGTAAAGAAGTGTGCTAGTGCCAGATTACCCATTGTTGATCAACATCATATGTCTAAGTGTACTATCAGATATTAATTTATTATAAAGTGTGATATATATATATATATATTGTTTAAACTCTCAAATAAACCTTTTAAACTTGCAAAACAGAACTACTTCTTGGCTCAGTGGGGTCAGGGGGATTCTAAGAGAGGGGTGTTATATAGGGGTAGTCATCCAGAACTCATGAACTGGACATAAAGATATATCAATAAGGGTTTCCATTCAGTATCCCAGACTAGGCATTGACTTAGCTGTAGTGTTGAATTGAATCTTCTTACAAATTGGGGGCTCGAGCCGGACGTCTGGGTTAGATCTATCACTTGTGCAGCTTAATACAGTGTGCTAACTGAGGGGATACATACATCCGGTCGGATCACCACGCTGTTTTACGCTGTAAAGCACTCTTCAAAGGGACACTCTAAGGAAAAGGTCTGTTTTGCAAAAATAAAATACTAATTTCTGTAAGTCAGGACAGAGATCAATCTCTAGAATGACGACCTTGGTAGACATGAAAATAGTGAGGGAGCACCTCTTACATAAGCTATTTGTGAGAGGTGAGTGGACTCACCAGGACCAAACGGTCTGGTTGCAGGCCATCGCGCAACGGGTCACTGAAACAGGGTCAGACATATGGAGAGATCAGGGTCCATTACATGTGGCCCTGAGTGAACTATATATGGCTCCTAAAGCCAAAGATGAACACAATAAGATTGCCAGGATAGCGGCATACCTGTACCTATATATGGGAGACATGCAGGATAAATGTACTGAAAGCCAAGATCTGGCAAATAGGCGACAGATGGCGTTAGAGAAGGTCCAATCTGACCTGGTCTCTTCTGAGCAGAGGCTGCAGAGGAGCCAGGAGTTAGAAAATGATAGTAGGCAGTATATCATTAAAATAAAAGAGGATATGGACATCCTGCAACAGGAAAAGGCTGATCTGGATACCAGAATTCTGGCTTTGCAGAAGGAGCACCAAGACAGTCTGGACTCCTTACTGCAGAGCCAGAAAAAGCTGGAGCAACAGATCAATTTCAACAGGGCATGCACAGAGCAGGTAGCCACCCTGCAAATCCAACTAGACAGAGAGAAAGAGGAAAGCAATAAATTGATTTTGAAAGACCTGGATACCCAGGCAGAGTTTGATGAAGAACACCAGAAAGCTGGTGCCTTCCAAAGGCAAAGGGACGACCTGGCGGCACAGATGCAGACTCTTAGTCAGGAAAGGGACACCTTAGGCCAGGAAGTCTGCCATTTAAATAGGAAAATGGAAGAAAATCACCTGGCCCTCCAGGGACTGGGTGACCTCCAAAAAGAACACCAGAACTTGTTAGAGCACACCAGGAGGGTGGAGGAGGCT
Source organism: Ambystoma mexicanum (assembly GCF_040938575.1). NCBI lineage: Eukaryota > Metazoa > Chordata > Amphibia > Caudata > Ambystomatidae > Ambystoma > Ambystoma mexicanum. The sequence continues at coordinate 543,036,684 of NC_090923.1, read as the reverse complement.
CTGGCAAGAAAGGAGCAGGTCAGTAGGGAAGGGACCCAGGAGGTAACCCTCCTGCAGCAAAGACTGTCCCAGTACTCCAGGACCAATCAGGAGGCACAGAGAGAAAATGAGGCTCTCTGTCAGCACAATGATAGGCTCCAACAACAGGTAGCGATGCAGGAGAGACTGATAGAGTCTAGTAAGGCCTTAACTGAGGAACTGAAAGCGCAGGCTCTTGCATTGCAACAGGGAGCAGGGGCGGATAGAGACCAGGTTCGCTGGGAGAGGGAGACTCCTGAGCATAACCTCAGGAGCCCTAGTACCAGAGGCCTTCATATCTCTCAGTCCCTGGACTCTGCCACCCCCATGTCCACTCGCGCACATGAGCCCAGGGCCACGGCGTTGGCAGATTACTATCCAACTAGAAGTATGGGGCTCATAGGCCAGTACCTCCCAGGAATGGAGGGGCAGGCATCCGGGTATGGGCACCCAAGCACATTGCAATTTAGTCGGGAACCCCAGGAGAGTAGGCCCATTAAGGGCATCCTGAAATCTTCTGCCCAGTTAGGTCAGAGGGGGGGGTACCCATCAAATCCTGGCAGCAAGGAGGAATCTGAAGACTCCTCTGAACAGCGCAGGACACAGGAGACCAGGTCCCCACATTCTGCGAGCCATTCCCAGGCTTGCAGAATCCGGGAAAACCTGGAAGAGCAGACAGGAACCTCTGGGAGCAGTGCCTCTGAGTCAGAGGATGAATGGACCAGGGTTACCCAAACCAAAAAGGCCAATAAGGCAAAAAGGGCCTTGCTTAAGGACCCATTGAAGCAAATAAAGGCAATAAGGAGTGTCATCACGCCTTATCATAAGAACGCCAAGTATTCCGTTTGGGAACACTTGGAGCTCTATGAGCAAATGATGGAGACTTTCCATTTGAAGGACAGCAGTAGCTGCATCCAGTACGTCAAATGGACATTCTCCCCAGAATACTCCAGTTTCTTTGCGGGACTGGAGGACCAAAATCATTTAAGATGGTCCACCTATAAGGCAGCCATCTTGAAACATTTTTCTGTTCACAGAAATCCTCAAGAGGCTCGCAAGGCAGCCTACAATTTGCAATGTGGGGAGGATCAGGCCCCACAAGAGTTTGTGCAAGAATTAAAGCGTGCTTTTGCGCAGACCACCAGAAGGGTGCGCACAGACAGCAAAGAGTTTGTCAATACATTTTTCCATGCTCTCCCTAAATATATAATGACCCAGCTCGTGAGAGATTTTCATGAGAAAAGATCTTTAGACTGGGTCATTGAACAGGCTACCCGGATCTAAGCGGTGCAGAAGCCTATCGAAAATAAAAATAACGTGCCGAAAAACCCCAAAACCAACAGCACCCCTGCTGCTGCCAAGGTGGCTGAGGTAAAGGTTGCCCCCGTTTTAGATTTGGAGATGGGGTGGCCTAAAAACCTGCCTGCACCAAATAATTCACAGCCCAGAAGGCCCTCGGGCCAGTCACAGACAGGGAATCGGGGAGGTAGTCCCACAAATGGGGTCCCCCGCTCCCCTGACTATTTAAGTCCCCGCTATAAGGGAAACCGACCAATCCTGGGTTATGTGTGGACTCCTCCAGCCCAAGGGGGGGGATCCAGCCAAGCACCTGACCCGGGGAACTTCCCTCCTAACTTCCCCCAGGAGGGCAGAAATTCTCCAAATCCTGGGCAGAACTTTTTCCCAGGTATCCACCCAATTTCCAGCCCCAAAATCATCCATCCTTCTTTCCCCAATTCCCTGAGCCCAGACAACCTAATCCGGGAGAGGGGAGGCCAAGGGTGGAGGGGTACCAAAATCTTCCCAACCAGGGGTACTACCAGAGAAGGGATAGCTACCCTTCCCGGGATCAGCCCAGGGGAGAAAATAGAACCCCGTATCAGCCTGAGCGGGTTACACAACTTGAGCGCCAGTTCCAAAATATGGCACGAGATCTGGGTCACATACTGAGGGCTCAACAGAACCCTCAGCTGAGCATGCCACCGCAGAATTCCCCAAACTCGGGACCTGGTGCTCCAGAACAATGACGGGGGCAGCACCCCGATAACCCACCGGTTCCCAGGGAGGAGGCACAAGGGGAAGGGGGGTGTAAAGCCTTGGAGGAAGCTTCCTTCCCAACTTGTAAACAGCCCCTGGAAAACCAGGAAGCGGAAATAAAATCTCCTACCCCTGAAAGTCTGCCACCCAAGAAGCAGAGAGGAGGTAGGAGAAACAAAGTACCCAAACAGACCCACTTTGTGGAGGAGGTTCCAATTTGAGGGAGAGGGATCCTCAGAAGATCCTGGGAAAAGGATCTTCTCCTTCAGAGATGGGGGAACTCCTCCCAAAGAAAAATGGGTCCCAAGGGATTCCAATCCAGACTGGGGAGATATGGAGACTGAGCTACCGCCGCCCATCATCTCATCCCAGAACCCACAACACCAAAATCCCCTGGTTCAAACCCATCCTGGTGACTGCCTCCAAAAAGGGGGGGGCGGCCCAGAACCGGAACCAGGGGAACCCACAATGGCTCTGATCTCCAGTTGCCAACTTTTTCTTTCAGATTCCCCAGGCTCTCCACAGAATTCTGCCCAAATCTCTTCGCTAGCAATGTCCAAAACCAGAAAGTTAGCCCACCAGTTGTCCAAAAATGTACATTATCTGTACCCCCTTGAGGAGAAGGAGGGACGATACTATGCCCCGGTACAAGTACAGGGGCAGGGTACAATTTTGGCACTGGTGGACACTGGATCCCAAGCTACCCTTCTGTCCAAAAGGGCCTTTGAGGAACTAAATGCAGGAAGGGGGGAGAATTACCGAATTCCTCTCACCTCTCTTCCTGGACAACTGCAGAACTTTGACGGGAAGGAAATTCCTGTTGAGGGGACTGCAGACTTGGACATTAAAATTGGGCGACACAAGGTGAAACACCCGGTCATAGTAGTGACTCCAGAGGGCACCCCTTGTTTAATAGGGAATGACCTCCTGAGAAGGTTCTCACCCCTAATAGATTGTGTAAACAAGGTCCTCTGGACCCAGACTAGCCGACCCATAAAATTAAAACAGAGTGTCAACCATGTTAGTTTAAACGGCACCTGCCACATGGTTGAACAAAAATCTGACCAAGTAGAATTTCACTTCCAGAACAACCAAACTCCAGACGTGACAGTAATAGCAGTAGGACAATAGACTGGTGATGGGGGGTCCTCTCTATTTCTGAAAATCAATCTTCCTTCCAGTTTAAGGTGGTATTCCACACTGGAAGGAAACACTCTGAAATTCTTCACCAATCCACAATCAGAAACTCCCACTCCTATAGTCCAGAAAGATGTGAAATCAGCTCAGAGCCTGGCTGATATTCAACAAATTGGAGAGCAGTTGTTCATCCCTGTTCAGTTAAATGATGGGAAGGACTCTGTTCTCGCTTGAGTGTGTGTGAACAACGGTAAGAGCTTCATCAGCGAAGCCATGTTCCGCCAACTCCCAAAAGATCCAGCCATTCCCACATTCAAACTGATAGACAAATGGGAAATGGACCTGGAAGCACCTAATTCCAAACATCTCCTGCCGGTGTATGCTCAAAATCTCCATTGGCAACAAGAGCATAGTCCATAATTGTTGGGTCGTACGAGACATCACTGCCGCCTTTTACTTAGGCAGTGACATTCTCAATCGCTTTGCCATTAGTTTGGACCTAATAAACTTCAAAGCTTAGTCCCGATTAGCGGATGATCCCATGGGCTTTGATGATCCAGAAAAAGCAGTTAGGTCAGCTCAATTGCTACCTTATGCAGTTGAAACTCAGATCAAAGAGGAAGTCACCATCCCAGAAAGGACCCTACAATTCTCCCTGGAAGTGAAAATTAAAAGAGGACAAAAATTGCAAAACCCTGATGCTTATATACATCTAAATGCTTCTCTCGAACAGCAAGGGTTGTGGGTAAACCCAACTCCATTAGTCAACATAGAACATGACACCATTCCAATAGAGGTGGATAACAGCGACTTAAAGAGTATTACTCTAGCCGCAAGCACCATTATTGGAATGGCGGTTGATGACCGCATTTCTCCATTGATTTAGGAAATGAACTGTTAGGACCGATCCCCAAGGACTGTTTTGACAGTGACAGTGATGACAATACAACACCAGACAGGATCTTCACCCGGCATGGGGGGAACTTCCTGGTGTACACTTCCTGCCCTTATGGTAAGGAGGATGTGACTTGTGACTTCAGAAGGGATGAGGTGATTTTCCCGGTTCATGAAGGCTGCCTTTCCCACCTGGGGCCTCCAGTCCAAATCAGCGCTCTGACCAGGGACTTCTCCACCCAGCTGGAGGAGGCCGCTGAGATAGCCAAACCAGAAGTCTTTCCAGGCTTCAGGCAGATGGTGGAAGAGAGAGTCAACCTAGCTGATGCCTGTGTGACTCTGGAACAAAAGCAAAAGTTGAAACAAGTTTTCTTGGATTTCCAAGATATCTTTGCGGTAGACTCATATGACTGTGGTCGCACTGACATCCACACAACAACAATCCCCACGGACCCTGGCATGACACCTGTGTTTGTGAAGCAATATTGCTTGCCTCTCGCATCAATGGAGTCCCTTACTGAAATAATTAAGAACCTTGAGTCCCGGGAATAATCCGTCCAGTCCACAGCACCTTCAATAATCTGGTGCTGGGAATATTGAAGCCAAACGGCCAGTGGAGACTCTGCGCTGGCCTTAGGGAGCTCAACAAACGGGCCCATACTTCCCGATGGCCTCTGCCCTACATTGACCAACGGCTGGCCCAGATCCAGGGTTCACAGGTATTCACTGCAATAGACCTGACCAATGGGTACTGGACCGTGCCTGTCAGTAGGGAGGACCAATACAAACTGGCTTTTACCTTTGGGGGCCAGCAGTACACATGGACCCGGACTCCCTTCGGATACCTCAACTCCGGCAATGAATTCAACATTTTCCTACACAAGGCCATGCCCGATCTGGGTGCAAGGGGTAACCTGGCTTATGTAGATGATGTTCTCATCAAAAGTTCATCTGTGGAGGAACACATAGCGGAGATCCGTTATGTTCTGACACAGTTGAGGGCCGCCGGAGCAAAACTTTCCTTTCAAAAAGCACAGTGGTGTAGAACCCGTGTTAATTTCTTGGGGCATGAGATTACTCCTCAGGGTCTCTGTCCCTAGGAAAAGAAAGTGGAAGCACTTCAAAAACTGAAAGATCCCACAACTCTGCGGGAACTAAGGAGCCTCCTTGGACTGACTAATTACAGCAGAAAGTTCATTGAGGGCTACGCAGAGATCACTAGACCCCTGATTCATCTCCTGAAGGGGGGGGTCAAGTGGGAATGGGGTCCAGAACAATCCGAGGCAGTAAGACAACTCAAAAGAAGTCTCTCACAAGCGCCTTGCCTAGCTTACCCTGTCAGAAACAAGGAGTTCTTCCTGGAGACAGGGTTCTCTAATACGTGCTTGACGGCAGTATTTTACCAAAAGCATGACAAGGTCAATAAAGTAATCTCCTATGCGAGCAAAACTTTATCCTCTGTGGAGGAGAAATTCAACGATTGTGAGAAGGCACTCCTGGCAACGGTGTGGGCATTGAAGAATTACCGCCCGTTCATCCATGGGGAACACATCATAGTGGAGACTCCACACCAGCCTCTGCAATATCTCCAAAGTGACAGAATCCGGCCCGGAAATGTGAGTAATTCCCGAATTACTTCCTGGATTCTGTCAATGCAAGGCTTTCCTGTGGAGGTCAGATATGGCCAAAACAAGAAGAGTCCCCTCGCGCAAGGTCTGGCTGACTTGCATGATTGTGCCAGAGAAAACTGTCTCGAGGACGAAAGTCTAAAAATCAAGGACAACATGGAGGCATACCTTAATTCCCCACACAAAGTCTTTGAAGAGGACAAGTGTGAGGGAATGCCCACTGTCTATGTGGATGGATGCTCTTACCATGTTGACAACAACGGGGAGAAAGAACTGGTGGCCGGCGTAGGGAATGCATGGGTGAATGAGTCCCCAGAACCCTCCGCTGGATACAAAATTGGTCCCCGAAGTAGTCAGGTGGCAGAATTGATGGCTGTGCATCAAGCCATCCTCACTGCTGTCCAACATCAACTCCACGAACTGGTCATAATCACAGATTCTGATTATGTACGGAACGGGTTCGTGGAGCACCTGGTTAATTGGAAAACCAGAGGCATGTTATGTGCTAACAACAAACCCTTGAAACATGGGAAGTTGATCCAAAACATTGATGATCTGGTCACCTCGAATGAGATGACCATCTATTGGAAAAAGATCAAGGGTCATTCCAAAGTAGAGGGACCAGACAAAACTGGAAATGACTTAGCTGATCAGCTGGCCAAAACCGGGGCCATCCAAGGGGATCTAATTGAGATTGAGTCCCTGTTGGGGGAAATCCAGGTCACTGCTATCACTAGGTCCCAGACAAATGCTCACAATGATCTTTCAATTGCACAATGGAGTAAGGAGACCCCTGATGCTGCTTTGATTACCGCTCAGAAGGGGGATCCAATAATTGGTAAATTTTACCAACACATTGAGGACCCTGAGAACTTTCCCCTGACGGATACCGATTACAACGGGAAAGAGGACCTTAGAGTGTTGATGAAATGTCCAAAAATGTTCCGGATCCAAGACGGTTTGTTGGTAAGGAAATCCCAAGCTGGCCATGATCAGTGGGTGGTTCCTACCTCCTTCCGAAGCCTGATGTTAAGTCACGCCCATGATGCGGCTACCGCCGGTCATAGGGGGTTTCATACAATACTTGAGATCTTAAGAGAGGTTGCATACTGGCCACACATGGGCCGGGACCTCAACCAATATTTGAAGGGTTGTGTTGTGTGTGCACAATTTCAGCCAACATCCCTCACACACCGGGCACCTCTGCAAAAGAGGGGAATGACACTCCCATGGTCAGATTTGTAAATTGACTTTGTAGGCCCCGTGATTCTCTCTGCTAGGAGGAATAAGTACATGTTGACTGTGACATGCTTGTTTACCAAGTGGGTGGAATGTCTCCCAGCCCCAAATTGCAAGGCAGAAACTGCAGCTGCCCTGATGATTAACCACATCTTTTCCCATTTTGGTCTACCTCAAAGGATTGAGTCAGACAGAGGTAGCCACTTCACCAGTGAAGTGATGACAAAGATGTGGGAGATACTGGGGGTCAAAAGAAAGCTACATATTGCTTACAGACCAGCTTCTTCTGGAGCAGTAGAACGTTACAACCGGACAATTGTGAGCATTTTAAAAAAGTTCGTGGCAGATTCTGGGCCAAGTTGGGATATCCGATTACCTCTGGTCCTAATGGCCATCAGATCTACCCCTTCATCTGCAACCAAAATGTCACCATTTGAGTTGATGACTGGACGCAAGATGGTGCTTCCCCAGCATTTGCTCTACAGAACCCAAGAGCAAACGTTGAGAAATGCCTCCACAACTCATGAGTATGTGGAGAATTTAAGGAAACACCTTCAACATGCTTTTGCCTATGCTCAGCGGAATCTAGAAAGATCAGCCGAGAGTATGAAGACCCACTATGACCTAAAAACTACCCGAAAGGAATATAAGGTGGGTGATCGGGTCTATCTATACAATTTCCAAAGGAACCAGGCCAAACAGCGAAAATTCTTGCCTACATGAAGGGACCGTTTGAAATTATAGACAAGATCTCCCCTGTGGCCTACAAGATCCGCATCCCCAAAGGCGGTTTGGCAGAGGGGGAAGACAAGTGGGTCCACATAAACCAGTTGAAGTGTTGCCATCCCAGGCACACTTTGCAGCAACTGGAGGAGTCCTCTGTAATCCCAGAGGGTACCACTCCAGAGTAATTCAATTCCAACCCTAAAATATCCTACATAGAGCCTATCAAATTCTGTGTTTCTCAAGTTTATGTGTTCCTGTCGCTTAATTTAAAAAAAATGTGCATGTTCATATCTGTTGAGTTCTAAAATATATATGCCACCCCACTATATCAATGGTGGGGGAGAAATGTCCATGAATAGGTATTGCCGCTTTTCCTTTGTCGTCCTAGGAGAAAGAAAACCTGGAGACTGGCCAAGGAGGACGATCCGGAGACCGGGAGCAGAGACCCAAGGGGCCCGGTGTACCGCCCAATATTCCCATCAGGACCGGCGAGGAGAACCGATCGATCAGTACCGGATGGAGGAAAAGATGCTGAACTGTGCCATTTGCAGAATTGGAAGAAGATTATGCGGACATACCAGTGCGTGGGTCAAAACCTTCTGTGCACCCGACTCCCCATCGACTCAAATTCAAAGTGCAGTCGCGTGGGGGGGCTTTGTTGGGTGTCCTGACCCACGTTTGAGCTATCATGCTGCAACATTTGGTGCTGTGGGCTTAGAAAATCCAAGATGGCCAAAAAGCCCACATGTACGCCAGAATAGGAAAACTGTGCAGGAAAACATCATGATGGCCAGAACTTCCCAGAAAATGCACAGGGAAATGCATGAAGAATAGGCTGCCACCCATTTTTGCCTATGTTGTGAGCACAGGCGGGCACTGCCTAAAACCACCATTGGGCTACCCACACAGTAGCCTAAAACCATTGGGAATGGCAATGCTGATTTCCAAAAGCAACCCAGAACTGTGGGGAATTCATTTTCTTAAATCCCAAAAATGGTTGCATTACCAGTACTCACCACTATCAGAAAGCCGGCGTTTTAAAACCACCAGACTTTTGTGTAAAACTGAACAAATGAAACAAAACCAGACCAAGGAAAGACTTGCTAAGAGGTGGATACAATGTAAAACTATATTCTGAAATGACTTGAAGGAAGTAATTATTTAATGTGTATGTAAAAATCGTAAGTGATTTAAACTGGGAAAAAAACATTGACATGTAGCTAAAAACTGGCTTAAAGAGATTCCAATTCTGCCTGACATCTACCCCCACAGGAGTTAAAACCTGCTCAGCCACTCTTTCCCTTGCCAAAAGGAGTTGTCACCTCTCTGATTAGATTAGGGGTGGAGCAGCTACAGGGAGTTGAACAAAGGCCTGTCCTGGACTCAGGCAAATGTTATATTGGGGGCGTCGTAAAAGTGGCTTCCTCTTGGCAGAAACGGGGAGGGGCAGCCCCTCTGAGGACAGGCTGAGCTTAAAGAAAGTGGATAGACTGGTTTCTCCACCATGTGACCTGGGAAGTCACACCCCTGTTGGCCAGAATATGATTTTAAGAAAGATGTATAACTCATGGTGCGGACTTGTCAAAATTATCTAAATGATACCATAATTCTTGTGATTTTTCTGTGAACATTTCGAGATGCGTTAGGACCCTGTGGTGTATTCTGGGGGGTTGCTAGCGGAAAATAGGGTCTCACTCCAAATGTCTGCATGTTAAAAATCTGACACTTCATCAATTAATGTGCATACTCCTTGCGCACATGTGTGTAAATTTGGGTAAATGTCCGATATTGCAAAACCAGTTAAAAAGCGCAAAATGTTGCCATTTCTGAATGCAAGCCCCCAGGAAGAGCAGAGTTTGAACAGAGTATACCTCATGTGATCTGTGATGGGTGCATGTAATTTTAAACAACTGTGTATCTGTGCAATATGTATTTGGGTCAAATATAGATTTATGTGCAATTTGACAGGGGAGTGTCCTTTCTGCAGGCCATAAAACAGCATCACTCTGACTCACATTTCCTTCCCCCAATCATGGGAGAGGGGAGAATTGGGCCAATGACCAGTAGAGAGGGGCAGGCTTAGCTAGGCCCAGGCACACACCCATTTTCAAAACACATAAAAAGAGACTGCTGGGACAGGTAGAGACATTCAAATTCAGTTGCTGCGGAGCGTTTTGCCGGACCACACAACATCCAGAAGATACCAGTTCCAGACTGACTCCAGCTACATACTCCAGAACCTAGAACTTATACTTTAGAACCTAAATCAGAGGCCTAAAACCACAAGCTGAGTTCTCTGCAGCAGGCCTCAAATCATTGCAAGCTACTCACAGCCAGGTGAGCTGCTTGAATCCCTTGCCAAGAACTTTTTCTAGGACCAGTGCAGAGATCCAGGAGCCGTGCAGAGACTGCTGTATCCGGACAGACCAGAGATCCAGAGTGACCCAGACCGCTGTGAGCAGAACCAGAGAGCTGACCCAGATCACTGTGAAGTGCCGAGACCAGAACTGGAGTCCAGTCCAAAACCTGACCAGATCCGTGGCGAGGCCTATTTCAAAAATATATTGTGAGTACCTAGCAGAACTGTGCAGAACCAATCTCTTAGTTACAATAATCTAATCCAAACTATTTTAATCTAACCAGAACTGCCTCCTAGAAGTTGTCACTTGTCATTTTGTAAAGCTGCACCACTGTCACTTGTCAATTCTGCAGCTGCAAAGCTGTCACCTGTCATTTTGAGTTTACTTAAAATCCGAAAAACTACCTTTATTTAATCGTCCGTATCTCTCGAACTGTTTAACTTTCCTCTGAAAGCTTAGAATCTAAGCTTTCCAACAAGCCTAGAACTGACTTCCTACTCCTTATACTTGTTCCGCAATCACGATTCCCGCACTCGCGAATTTTACCGCGATTTGCGATTTGGTTAAAAATCCATCCACGTGTAACCATCAGCAGTCATTTCTTTCCTTGCTAAAAATTCGTTTGCCTCTTAATCACCATCTCTGAATCATTGCTAAAGTGAGCCTGAACTTATCCCAAGTAGCTACCACTCCCCCTGAACCTCCTAAAGGGAATTAAAACCATTTTCAGCACATTTCTCACTTCATTGCCATCACCTTTTAAAAGCATTTTGGGCCTGTGTTTCAAACTTCTATCTGTGGTCTAAGCTTGCTGGGGTGAAATGAATTATATTTGATTGCATTCCTGAGAACTGTGTGCTCCTCTTTCCATCTACTTCCATGTCTTACATTGCATAGGGGAAGGGGGTGAATTGCCAGAGAAAAGTGATTATATTATCTTTTGCTAAAATCATCTCAAGTATTTCTGTACTGCATTTATTCCTCATTGCTTTTCCCTTGAAATCATAAAAATAGTTTTGCTACTTTATCCATCCCATACTAACTCCTCATTGATTGTAAATAAGTGTGCTAGTGCCAGATTACCCATTGTTGATCAACATCATATGTCTAAGTGTACTATCAGATATTAATTTATTATAAAGTGTGATTTATATATATATATTGTTTAAACTCTCAAATAAACCTTTTAAACTTGCAAAACAGAACTACTTCTTGGCTCAGTGGGGTCAGGGGGATTCTAAGAGAGGGGTGTTATGTAGGGGTAGTCATCCAGAACTCATGAACTGGACATAAAGATATATCAATAAGGGTTTCCATTCAGTATCCCAGACTAGGCATTGACTTAGCTGTAGTGTTGAATTGAATCTTCTTACAAGTAATGATACTATCATTACATTCGAACCATCCACAATTCTTTTTTTATATGCAGTGTAGTGACCTGCATTCGTAGTGGCTCCTGCGTGGTAGATTATTGGGGTAATTCATAGAATTCTGCGCACAAGTGTCGCACGTGGCTGGCGCACAGTGTGCGCGTGTGACTTTCTGCGGCAGCCGTGTGCACTAAAATCCATTTCCGCACACAGCGTATTCATGGATTTTAACATCCAAAACCAGCCGTGGCGCAGAGTGGTGCAGCAACCCTGCAGTAGCGCCAGTTACGCCCACAACCCCTCCCCGTGCGCCATGTACAGCGCACAAATCCCGTACATGGTGCACAGTCTCACAACCACGAAAACGCCTGTAAAACTCCCCGCGCACCCCTCCGAATACACGAACCCGCTGCGCGGGTAGTCTCACTTGTGATTGGCCCTGTGCGAGCGGGGTACGTGAATAACTGGGGTGCGCGGGAAGTTTCACATGCGATTGGCCCTGTGCGTGTGGGCCACGTGGATTACTGGGGTGCGCGGGAATTTTAACACAGGTTTGGGTCTGTGCGAGAGGGGTACGTAGATTACTGGGGTGCGCGGGAAGTTTCACACGCAATTGGCCCTGTGCGTGAGGGCTACGTGGATTTGGGGGGTGCGCGGGAAATATCACACATGGCAGGCCCTGTGCGTGTGGGCTACGTCGATAACTGGGGTGCGCGGGAAGTTTCACACGCGTTTTGCCCTGTGCGTGCGGGCTACGTGGATTACTGGGGTGCCCGTGAAGTTTCACACGCGATTGGCCCTGTGTGAGCGGGGTATGTGGATTAATGGGGTGTGCGGGAAGTTTCATACGCGATTGGCCCTGTGCGTGAGGGGTACATGGATTATTGGGGACCGCGGGAAGTTTCACAATCGGCAGGCTCACAACCACGAAAACGTCTGTAAGACTCCCCTCGCACCCCTCCGAATACATGTACCCCACTGTGCGGGTAGTCTCACACGCGATTGGGCCTGTGCTTGCGGGCTACGTGGATTACTGGAGTGCGTGGGAAGTTTCACACGCGATTGGCCCTGTGCGAGCGGGGTATGTGGATTACTGGGGTGCGCAGGAAGTTTCACACGCGATTGGCGTGGCGTGGATTACTGGGGTGCACGGGAAGTTTCACACGTGATTGGCCCTGTGTGTGCGGGCTACGTGGATTTAGTGGGTGCGTGGAAAGTATCACACGCGGCAGGCCCTGTACATGTGGGCTACGTGGATGACTGGGGTGTGCGGGAAGTTTCACACGTGATTGGCCCTGTGTGAGCGGGGTATGTGGATTAATGGGGTGTGCGGGAAGTTTCATACGCGATTGGCCCTGTGCGTGCGGGGTAAGTGGATTACTGAGGTGCGACCGTGGTACGTGTATAACGCTGTACGGGGGAAGTTCCACACGTGCTTTCGCTGTCAGAGCGGGGTACGTGTATCCAAGGGGGTGCGCGGGGAGTCTCACACGTCAATTGGCAGTGTGGGTTCTCACAGGTGTGCCCTCTACCCCCTCCATGGACCCTGCAGGCAACCCACACCACAGGGGACTACCCAGCACCCCTGGTCATGTCCCGCAGGCAGTCCATCCACCATGGGCATGCCCCCAGCCAGGCCACATGTCACCTTGCACTAGTGATCACCAACTCATGTCCCCCAGCACCCCCACCCCCCAGCAGTGAGGGTCACCTGCAAGCAGGCCCCCACTCTTGTCCCACTCATGTCCCCCAGCACCCCCACCCCCCAGCAGTGAGGATCACCTGCCAGCAGGCCCCCACTCATGTCCCACTCATGTCCCCCTGCACTCCTACCCCCCAGCAATGAGGGTCACCTGCCAGCAGGCCCCCACTCATGTCCCACTTATGTCCCCAGCACCCCCACCCCCCAGCAGTGAGGGTCACCTGCCAGCAGGCCCCACTCATGTCCCCCTGCACGCCCACCCCCCAGCAGTGAGGGTCACCTGCCAGCAGGCCCCCACTCATGTCCCACTCATGTCACCCAGCACCCCCACCCCCCAGCAGTGAGGGGCACCTGCCAGCAGGCCCCCACTCATGTCCCCCTGCACCCCCACCCCCCAGCAGTGAGGGTCACCTGCCAGCAGGCCCCCACTCATGTCCCCCTGCACCCCCACGCTCCCAGCAGTGAGGGTCACCTGCCAGCAGGCCCCCACTCATGTCCCGCAGCACCCCCACCCCCCAGCAGTGAGGGGCACCTGCCAGCAGGCCCCCACTCATGTCCCACTCATGGCCCCCAGCACCCCCACCCCCCAGCAGTGAGGGTCACCTGCCAGTAGGCCCCCACTCATGTCCCACTCATGTCCCCCCACCCACTCACCCACCCAGCAGTGACATGCCCATCTCATGACACAAACCAAAAGTCAACTATGTACATCAACACATGTCTGTCACACACACACACACACACACACAGGTTGCCATTGATTGAGTAAACCCACATGTTGACATGCATGAACCCAATGAGCGAATCCCACACATTGAAGTAAAAGATCAAAATGTAATAACATGAAAACCAATGGAAAGTAATTAAAGCATAAAATAATGGCAAACATGAAATGAAATGCATGTCCAAATAAAAAATAAAAAATTCCTCAAAAAAACCCAAGTAATCCAAAGAAAAATGGCCAAAACTCTCTGTCCACCAAACCAAATCCAAATGAACCGCAAAAAGGTAAATCCATTGATCCATGTTGAAATGAAATCAAAATGTCCAAATAAATCCAACGTCCAACTATGTACAATCCAATTTTCAAGGGTCCATGAGCCCAACGAAACAAATGAAACCTATCTAATAACCTACCTAACAAAAAAACTATATACAAAAGTGTGGGGCATAGTCCAAAAGCCCCAAAATAAAAAAAGGAAACCTAACACTATAAACTATTTACAATGGCGACGAGCAAGTCTGCGGCTCACTCAGTGATGTTTTCGGCCAGGGCATCATCGAACTCCATGTCTATTTGCTGGAGGCGGGCCTCTGTCCTGGCCCCGAGGTCTCGCAGGGAGGCACTCATGGCCTGTTCCAACTCCCTGCGAGTCGCCTCGAGGCACTCTGCCCACCTCAACGCCCGACGCATGGAGAACTCCGCCCTGACCATGGTGAGTCGCGCCTCTTACGCCCGACGCCGCTCCGCACCTATACGCTGGCCCAACCGCAGCCACACGGAAGACACACCCATTCCAGGGTCCTCCTGCCCTCTGGCCGATGCCTGCCCCCTGATGTCGATGGCCCAGAGCCATCATTGCTCCCACCTAGAGCCTGCTCCTGCTGCTGCTGCTGCTGCCCATGTGCCCTGTCCGATGATGCCTGCACATCCTCCATCAGCTGGTCTACACTTGTGGTGTCCACCCCTGCTGTACCGCCGGCTCCTGACTGTGGCAGGGATGGGATCTCCACCAAGCTGGCTGTGTTGGTCAGGCCAGGTCCACAGGCAGCCCTGGTGGAATCTGGGCCGGAAGACGGCAGGGAGAACGACTGGCACATAGACTCCACAGAGGAGGAGAGGTCCGCCAGAGTGCATGTCACCTGCAGGAACCCACCGAACAGGGCCCCTCACAACAGTGCCACGTCGCGACGCTGCTGTTCGTGATGGCATGCGTTCTCCGCCCAGGAAGAACGCACGTCATCACGAATGTCACGTGTGCGCAACGCGACACCAATCAGGACGGAGCCCATACGTTCATGGGACCCCTCGTCTGCAGGTAGTGGAGAGGCAGATGACATGGCACTCTCCCCTACCTGTGGACGGGCCTGGGACGGGCATCCCTCCTGGTGCATGGTGGTGCAGTCACAGGGTCAAGGACAGCGACATGCACAGGCCCCTCCGCGGTGACCTGTGCTGCCTCCTGACCCTGGCCCTGGACTGCACCAGTGGTACTACCCCCACCAGGCCCCATGTGCGGCTCAGTAGAGGGATCCTCCTCCTCTGTGGAGACCACCAACCTGGATGTCTCCACACATGTCTTCCGCCATTGCAAGCCCCTGTGGGGGCTCACCCAGCCCTTCCGCCATAGCCGTATTGGCAGATGCGGCACCAGCCCCCTCGCTCCCGGATGCTGGCAAGTCCCGGGAGGGTGGCTGGGCCTTGTGTCGTCGCCCAGTGGAGGAACCCCCGCCGCTTGGCTCCACAGCACCGTCTCCGCCCTCTTCTTTACTTGACGCTGCGTAGAGGGAGACATAGAACACAAGCATCAGGGTACAGTACAATATTCCCCTAGACAGGAAGCAATAACAGATGAGTGGCAGTGTCAAACGTCACTTCCATCCTGTCCCTCCACAACACATGGGTGAATGCACGCAACACACATGCAGAAACAGGCACGGCGCCTGCAATCAACATCAGCATCCATGTACAAGGGCCTCTATTAACCAAAATGTTGCCTTCGAACTCACATGCATCATGGCTCACACTGATCCCATGCACAAACATCACCGGAGGGTCATGCATCATGGCTTGTAGACCACAGACACAGTGGATAGACACAGTGCATACAACAGTGACCGCACTGCATGAGTGAATGTACACATCATCACGGACATGTGTCATGCATCCATGGCATTTCAAAGTCACACACACACTTCTCAGACACACACACATGTGCACCATACATGTACATGACAGCAGCACCCATCCCTCACACCCCCTCCATGTCCAAGAACAGAGACTGGCATGCTTTCATGTGTGCATTTGGCATAAAGCTCCCCATGTTGCATTGTACCACATGCACCAACCATGTGGTTCACACATTACTGGTCTCACATGCATGACCATGATGTCCCTGCACACACACATCCATACATGGCCTATGTCACACATACAAGCAAATATCAGAATACCAGTAGACTGCAACATGCCCTGTCTCACACACCAATGCTTGGCCACTTACCGCTCAACTCCAGACGGGTCTTCCTCCGAAGGATCTGGGCGTGGAGCGCTGGGCATACGCATTCCGATACCCTCATCTGGATGTCATTCATGCTGACCCGGTCCCCCTTCGCGAGGTGCCGGGCCTTGTAGAGGGTCCTGGACCTGAAGTCCTCCCAGCGCTTCTTGACGTGCTTGATGTTGCGGGTTGCCACCCCCTCCGAGTTGATGGCAACCACAACGTTGTCCAAGATCCTCTCCCATCCTTCCTTGTTGGCGCGTGATGTTCCGAAGAGGGCATCAAAATGCCCCAGGACACCAACTTCCTTCACACTGAAGCTGGTGGCCCTCTGCCTCTCTGGCTGGGGGTCACCAGTGGTCTCAGATGGTGTTTGCCCCGACATGGCGACCCCCGAGGCAGGGGTGGGTGGGCAACTGGGTCCTGGGGCTGGGCTGTGGAGCGATGGTATCCCAGTCGGGAGTCTTCTGTTCCAGGAGGGGTGGACACAGCAACTGGATCCCTTGCTGACGTGCAGGCACCAAATAGCAGGGCACGTGGGCAGCAGGCGGGCAGGCAGGCAGGCAGCAGATGGCAGGTGGCAGCGTGCTCGGGGATCTGGGGGGCAGTAATTCGGCCTTCTGGCCAGGAGCGTGGTCTTCTGTGTGTTGTTGCGTGGCCAGCTTGATACGGAGTGATTTGGCACGTGAAAATCTTGCACGTCTGTGTGTAATTCGAGGAAAGGACCTTAGCACGTAAGCACGTCTGTGACGTTACGCGCGCGGGCGTTTCCCTTCTGACGTGGGCATAGTGGTTCAGGGTGCATGAGAAAACTGCACGTCCGCGTGTGAATGCGTGTAATCCAAGGAAAGGGCCTATGCGTCTTTGACGTGAAGCGCAAGGGCGTTTCCCTCAACAAGTGTGCATGTTCATCGTACACGTGCAAAAACTGCACGTCCGAGTGTCAGCTCATGTAATTGGAGGAAAGGGCCTTAGCGCGTACACGCGTAAGTGACGTTGTACGTGTGGGCTGGTTTAAAAGGTACGTGTAGGACGCCATTTCCTTGTACGTGCTTTTCGTGGAGAGCGAGTGGGTGAATTCTGTACTTCTTGTCGGTTCACACGCGATTACTTCACAGCGTTTCAAGTTCGTACTCCCTGTTACCTCTGACAGCGTTAAATTTTTTTGTTGGGCCTGTTTGCTCAAACAGCGTTCACTTCTTCTTTTGTCCTGTCTCCTCAGACAGCGTACAATTCTTCTTTTGGCGGGGTTGTTGCCAACGTGCACACATGTGCCTTTTTCACATTCTTTTTCCAGGCAGACGGTGAGTCGCGCACGTATTTACCAACTGTGCTTGCCCCGTATGTCGCGTACCCCTTCAGAGGTCATTGTAGGCTGCGTGTATTACATCTACGCTTAATTTTGTGTTTCTGGGTGCCACAGCGTAGTGCAGGTTCATTTTTCCACACACGTGGTCTACGAGGGGTTGCGTGCACATTATTGTTTGTTTTCGGGGTGCCTGTGCATTGCATGACCCGTCATCTTCCCCCAGGGGTCACAGACAGCCTTGCTAGAGCACTAGGGTACGAATTCCATCTAGTACCCTACCCCTTTCACCCCCAATTGCCCAGGACAATCGTTTACTGCTACTCCCATATGCACAAGAACATCAGTGCCATGGTTGGGAGGCGACCAAGCGGTAAGGGAAGCAAAGGTGGCCGACCTCCAAAAGGTGGGCATGGTGGGCACGGTAGGGGACGTGGCCAGGATTTGCAGGGTGCCCCTAGACCCCCATGTTTGGAGGAGCAATCAGGGACACCCATGCCCCCCCCATGGTTGTGGGAAACGTAGCGGACACCATCCCAGCTTAGCCCTTGTTGGACCAGCCCATTGTGGTACCTGAACCAGCACAGTATGACTCCCAGGCTGACTTCCAGGTCAGCAAGTCTAAGCCACATGTGGCGGTGCAAGTTGGTGTCACCAGGCCACGTGGATCTGGGGCAGCTATGTCATCTGCGGCCCTAAGTAGGCAGGGTGGGGAGGCTGCAGGGGCAGCTGCAGCTCGATCCACCCCAGCTCTGGGTCTCCCAGCCGGGACAGTGTCGGTCCTGGTCCATCATATCGACGTTGCCCCTGCCAACATCACCCTGCAGCCAATGCCTGCACCAAGACCTATGGTCATTGTGCATTCGCACACTCTTAGTACCCAGTCCACCGGCGCTTCAGCCCCTACTGACCAGAACGGCGTAAGCCACTCAGGATCCGCACCACCTTTGAAAAAGAGGAAGAAGGGTGCTCTGGCACTGCAGGCTGAGACCCCAGACACGGCTACACACTCCGGCACGTCAAGGAAGCCTAGCTTTAATGACACCGAACTTGATGCACTTGTGGCCTATGTGTCGGCACATAGCCGCAAAATGGTTGACCAGGTTGACCGAAATGGTTGATCAGGTGTGGTCTTGCAGAGTGCAAGACCACACCTGGTCAACGTAAGGCACACTGGCAGACCATCGCGGACATCATTAGTGCCCTTGGATTTGTGAGGCGCACAGCTGATGATTGCTACAAGCGGTGGAATGACCTGAAACGCAGAGTAACGAACAAGCTGGCCTCAAATCATGCTTCTACTCTGGTGACTGGCGGTGGGTCTCCACAAGAGGACAACCAACTCACTAAACATGAGTCTGTTGCTGGAAACTTCGTCACAGAGGAACAGATCCAAGGCGTGGGAGACCTACCAGATTATGACACATTGTCCACTGAGTGCCCATGCATGTGTGTTTAATCCATGTGTATGTTGTGTGGGTGACAGGTTCTGATTGAGTGCCAGGTGAGGGTGTGTGCACCTGAGTGGTATGGGTCACCCATGTGCTTCCTCCAAAACATTCACTGGCCTTGGATTTGGGTATGACAGTATCCCTTCTGCCCACAGTAGCCATTTAGCGCCACATTATTGCAGTTGCCCTTGAACTGTCATCTTGCAACAACATTGTTCAGAATTTTTCAGTGTTCATTCAGTCTGATTGTTTCAATTCTCCCACTTTTGCAACGCATTTTTCAGCCCTATTGTCACATATGTGACATGCTTCTGTCATTGATTACACCCCACATTGACCCACATTTGTGATCTTGTTATGTGAATGATTAGACCATTCAGGCTGATTGAGTATTGGTCTGCTCACATTGATTTTTGGTGCCTGTTTGTATGTGGTACATGATAGTTGTTTCCTGTCAAGTTTAAGTGACCAACCATTGATGTGTACATCTGCCTGCAATCACTGTATTCTTGTACACTGGATGTGTTGCAGTGAGTGGCACATGCATCTTTTGTCACACTATGTAGCATTTTGCATCTCATCATGTCCATCTCACATGGATGGCTGACAGTACTCATTCACTGACATATGGCTGTACTTGTGGAATGTACCATGGCTATGCTACATGCCATCTGTGTTATGGCATGTGTCATGTATGTGTATTGGACAATCCACTCCCAGGCTAATGTGTGATGCCAGTGGTACCCAGCATGCAGCAAATGTCTTGCTTTTCCATCTTGGTGTCATCAGTGTGTGCTTTTTGCCTCCCCTTCCAACTCATTGACAGTGATTATTATTATTATTATTATTATTAGTGCATGCATGCCAGGGTTATAGTCATGTGGGACATGTGTAATTCATGTACTGGATCTCTGCCTTGTCAGGCCTATGTGTGTGCTATGGTTCTCATGCCTGATTCCATTTGTTGTCTTTCATGTTTTTGCAGGTGATGATGCACTTGATGCTGTTGAGGTGGAGGAGATGGTGCAGACCCAGGAGGAATCTCAGGCACGACCGGGCACCAGTGGGGGACGTGGTGTGGTGGTGGGTGAAAAACCTTTGTTACTGCAGACCATACTGTCCAGGGGTGTCTCGGGGTGCACCTCCCCAGACCTCTATTCAGGTGCTGAATCGGATGATGAGATTTATATACCGTCGCAGGTGAGTGTTTCTGGCAGGGATTCTGTTCTGTCCAACCCACCTGCACCAGGGGTAGAACCCTCTATGGGGATGTCAGTGTTGGTTACTCCGGCTTTGACGGTTACAGATGCAGGGTCACACTCCACAACATCTGATCCTGTTCCTGGGCCAGCAGATCAGAGGGGGAATGCAGTCCTGCAGCCTCAGGCAGTGCCAGCACAGCAAGATGCAGATCGCCTTGCCCCAAACAGGTGTGGTGCCCGCCGACGCGGTGGCCGTACGCCACCAGGCAATACTGTATGGGAGAACTCCACGTACGGTATGGCAACCCAACAGGCAGCATCAGTTGAAATGATGGCTCAGGCAATGGAGAGGGTGGCCACTTCCATTATCCCCCCTGAAAGGCAGATGGAGCAACAACAGCAGGCAACAGACTCCATTTGCCAATCACACAGGGAAGACATGTTGGCGTCCAACAGGGACCGACGGGCGGCACTGGAGACTCTGCAGGAAGCCATTTCTATAGAGTCACAGGGCCACAGATTCAGAGTTAGGTATGGATACATGCACAAAGTGTTCATTAGGGATTTGTTCCTGTGCTACATTGTTGCAGAGAATGCATGTATGTTTCCACATTTATAATCTGGAAGATTTGATTTATAGGTATGTTTTTGTTTTCCAGTACTTGTAGTAAGTGCATTATACATTCTTGTGGATCTTCTTGTGAGTTTATAGTGAATTTCACCATTCCAGCTCAGAAGTCCAATTCTTGTCTTATTCCATGAACACTGTATGTGTTGTCAGGATTGTTGCTTGCATTTCTATGAAGGACTAACATTTGCAAACACAATTGGTCTGTATTGTGTAGGTAAATGTTGTCAACAATTGGTGGCAATTGGAATAGAATATTTATTGCTACATTTGCGTAGCAATTTACACCAGTTATATTTGAAAATTTGAATGGACCAGATAGTTCTGTGTCCAAGTCATTTCTTCGGAGTGTGTGTTGCTTCTTTGAAGAAGTACCTCAGTTACTTTGAGTAGTAGATTATTCTTTGGTTATAGTAATTGATGAAGTATTAGCTTCTTTTACTGTCTTTGGAGGATTTGCAGTGAGATCCTGTTGCATTTCTGTTTGAAGTAGTTTTCTTTTACAACGTTTTGCTTTTTTAGATGGGGGGTGAACAGTGAACGTAGTCTATTGTATTCTAAAATGCAAAGAATATCAGCGTTTACTTTATTTGCATCAAAGTTGATTAGAAATAGACCATCAAGTGTGCGTAAGCGTGATAGTGCTACATAGCTCATGCCTTCTTTAAAGACTGTGTTCCCAATATCTATCAATGCTTTATCTAGGGTAAGACCTTGTGATTTGTGAATGGTGACTGAATGGTGACTGTGTATGCTAGAGTTAGAGAATTCCTATCCTTTTTACTTCTGATAGTTTGTCAAAGAGAATATTGACAAACTGAATGTTATTGTCATGTGGGTTTGTTTGAAAGCCAACAACTGTACCAAGTGCTCCATTAACTAGACCTTGCTCCACGTCAAGGTTACGTTTAAGCATTACTCTACAGTTTAAAGATAATTTTAATATTTTCTCCAAACCAGCTGTGTTGGGGATAGAGTTTTCTAAGGTATTTAGTCTTGTTGTGGCTTGTTGACTAATGGGTAGTGTCATACAATGTACGTCAAGTTTGTCTGTGGAGCAAATTTCAATTATTGGTTGCATTTCTTTTTTCAACATTGTTTCATTGAATTTTCAATAGTGTGCAAGAGTTGGCATCAAGGACATACAATTGACATTTTTGTGTGCTCATTTTTCCATGACATCAGTAGCACATGAGTTATGGCCTTACAGTGCATGGATGTGCCGGTTTTTAACATTGATTGTGCTTCTTGAGGTAGTACACCAACTCTAATACTTTTTGGAAAGACCCAGTAAGTCCCCACTCAGAGACCCCGGACCCGGGTTTGGAGGCAGCAATGGTGCTAAAACATTGATTGTGCTTCTTGAGGTAGTACACCAACTCCATAACCTCAGGGAGACTCTTGTTGAACTTGAGGCTTCCACAAATTTGAGGACAGAACAGCAGCTGGAGCGGCTCACACATTTGCTCTCAGCTGAGCTGCAGGCAACTCGGGAGGAGATCTGGGTATCACGGGAGGACATGCGTGCAGAAATGCAGGCAACCCGTCAGGTGCTGCATGGGGAACTCCGTACTATCATCCTGGCAGAACGAGACCTTCCAAACCCGCATGCTTGCTGTCATGGAAGACCATAACAGGGCTTTGCGTGGGTTGCCTCCTATAGCACCACCATCTCCTGATGCAGCAGCAGATGGTGATGTGAGCGACCTCGGACCTCCTGGGTGGCCTCCCCCCACATGGCCATTTTTGATTTTTTTTTTATGGTGTGTTGCCTTGTGTGGCTCCCGTGGGCATCCACTGTGTATTCCGGCTGGGCACATGCAAGCTTGTCCTGTGTTTGGGTTAGATGCTTGGGTTCCTGACACACACACCCCTCCTGCTTCCCATTTCCATGGGCTCGCAAAGGGTGTGACCCAGTGACAGTGACTTACACAGTGACATTGGGGTCCCATGAGCTGTGTGGGCAGTCTGTAGTCATAACTGTGGGGACATCCCTAGTGGTGTTTGTTTTTGTATTGAACACTGCATGGTGTATTGATATGTGCTTGTGCCTCCATATCTTCCTCCTTATTCGCAGGTACCTTCTTCATGTCTTCACAAGACCATCTCCTTTGCAGATGCAGTTCATGTTGTATGCAGTACACTGACACATTTGCCTGACAGCAACACTCTGGAGTTGGAAGGGGTCGATGTGCTGGCTTATTGAGGTTGTATGACTTACATTACTTTGAGTTTGTACTGTCATATTTTGGCAATGTTTCATGCTGTGTTGCTGTATTGTGTTGCTGGTAAGTATTTGGTCATGTGTGCTGTTTGTTATTGATTACTGGGAGCATATTGTCTGTGGCCTGTTTCCATTTGGGACAGTGCACTTTGTGACACTTGTGTCATGTGTTGTGCATTCATTTGTTTGCTTTCACATAGCAGGACATGTCATGGTGTGTTGGGTGGCGGAGATGGGGAGGGGTTGGGTGACATGGCGCTATTTTCATGTTGTATTTTGCAAGGGGGTAGTCATTCATGCAGCATATATGTGTGTCTTTTTGTGACACAGCATTGGTTGTCTTTGGGTAGGTAGGGATGCACACTATCTAGCACTTCCAGGTGTCCAATCTCAGGCTGGTATGGTTGTGACAGTTGACTGTCCCTTATGTCATCATCATTGATTGTCAGCTGGTATGTGCCAGGGCTGTGTGCTCTCCACAGGGGTGTGATTTTAGGTGAAGTAATTAGCCACCAGCTGCGTACTTGCTTCCTCACACGTGCCCTTTCCCCTCCCATGAGCAGCGGCCGTGCTTGTGGTTGGGGATGTGGGGGCACCACCATGTCCACCGGCAGGCCCCGGCGTGTTGCAACATTGTGCAGGACACATGCTGCCACTATGATCCTGCACACTACTGGGGGCGCATATAGCAGCTGCCCACCAGAGCGGTCAAGGGAGCGAAAGCGTGACTTGAGCACTCTGAATGTGCGCTCCACTATGCCCCGGGTTGCAATATGGGCTGTGCTGTATCTTATCTCGGGTGGTGTGGTGGGGTTCCGAATTGGCGTCATCATGTGGGTGCTCAGAGGGTAGGCACTGTCCCCTGGGGAGGTGATGATGGGTAGCATTAGTGGGGTTGTGACATTACTCAGTATCTGACATGCATGCATGTGCAGGGGCATTTATACTCACCAAGCAGCCATGTATCGCCATGCCGCCCTGCTTCAAGGTCCCGGTTTAGGGTTGACATTCTGTAAAGGAAACTGTCATGGGTGGACCCTGGATAGACGGCATATACTGAGGTGATGATTCCCTTGGCATCACATATTACCTGCACGTTGATGGAATGCCAGTGCTTGCGGTTTCTGTAGATGTGCTCAGTGGCCCTGGGAGGACGTAGAGCCACATGGGTGCAGTCAATGGCACCTAGCACTTTGGGGAAGTGTGCCACCCTGTAAAAATCCTGGACGACAGCCTGTCTTTCTGCAGGTGTTCTGGGCAGGTATATGTGTCTGCGGACTGACGGGCGTACAGTCATGATGGACAACACCTGGTGCAGGCAGCGTGACTGCGTGGCCTTGGACACCCCCCCCATTTTGGCACTTGTCTGCTGAAATGAACCAGTGGCCAAGAAGTGCAGTACATTGAGCACCTTTTCCAAGGGGCTCAGTGCTTGGGAGCACAGGGTGGGTGATGTGAGGTCATCCTCCCACTCACTCACCAGGTCGAGTATTATGTGAGGTGGAAACCTGTACCTCCTATACACCTGGTCATCAGGCATCCCAAAAAGGCTGGTTCTGGGTTTACAAATACTGGCCCTGACTATCCTCCTCCTCCTCCTCCTGCGGTATCCCATGACCACTGCTGCAAGGAACGGTATAATCATTTTAGCGTCTGAGCTTGTTTGTTGTTTGCGCTCACTTTTATGCTGCACGGGTCCACGTACGCCTGCTTCCTGCTGGCGTGTTTCCGGATTAGCGCGTCTTTTTTGGCACACGCGTTAGCCCCGTTCCATTCCATGAATACATGTTGTAGGCGCGCGTGTGGGCATTACCCACATTTGCCTCCTGTACTTCCCCCGTGACGCCCATATTTTCATGCGTTGTTCCCCAATCCGCGGGTTACGCCCCGTGTTACGCCTACTTTTGTTGTGTGCGCTGCGCTATGTGCGCTTTCGCTGTGAGTGTAGCGCACGCTGTTTGAAGACGTGTGTGCCAGCATGCGCCACGCAGGATTTTAGCGCACATCCATGGATTTACAAGCGCACGGACTTCCATGAATCGCTGTGCGCGGGTTTCGCTGTGATTTTTGCACTTGCGCTGCAATTCGCACGCTTTTGCACGCATGCACGGAAATTTTCAGCGCACATTAATTCCATGAATAGGCCTGTTTACCTATTGTTGTGAAGGTTTTATTACCAAGTGATACTTGACCATGTGTGAATCCAGTCAGCTTGCAGTTGTTTTTGGTACCATCTACATTGTAACGTAAAAGCATTAGTATTATGTATTTACTATGTGTGAGTATTTGTAAGGTGGAGCGATTATCTGAATTGCAGGTATTACATAATCTGCCATGGTTTACATTTTGTACAAGTTGCTGAAATGGAACAGATTCAGAGTTAGGTATGGATACATGCACAAAGTGTTCATTAGGGATTTGTTCCTGTGCTACATTGTTGCAGAGAATGCATGTATGTTTCCACATTTATAATCTGGAAGATTTGATTTATAGGTATGTTTTTGTTTTCCAGTACTTGTAGTAAGTGCATTATACATTCTTGTGGATCTTCTTGTGAGTTTATAGTGAATTTCACCATTCCAGCTCAGAAGTCCAATTCTTGTCTTATTCCATGAACACTGTATGTGTTGTCAGGATTGTTGCTTGCATTTCTATGAAGGACTAACATTTGCAAACACAATTGGTCTGTATTGTGTAGGTAAATGTTGTCAACAATTGGTGGCAATTGGAATAGAATATTTATTGCTACATTTGCGTAGCAATTTACACCAGTTATATTTGAAAATTTGAATGGACCAGATAGTTCTGTGTCCAAGTCATTTCTTCGGAGTGTGTGTTGCTTCTTTGAAGAAGTACCTCAGTTACTTTGAGTAGTAGATTATTCTTTGGTTATAGTAATTGATGAAGTATTAGCTTCTTTTACTGTCTTTGGAGGATTTGCAGTGAGATCCTGTTGCATTTCTGTTTGAAGTAGTTTTCTTTTACAACGTTTTGCTTTTTTAGATGGGGGGTGTACAGTGAACGTAGTCTATTGTATTCTAAAATGCAAAGAATATCAGCGTTTACTTTATTTGCATCAAAGTTGATTAGAAATAGACCATCAAGTGTGCGTAAGCGTGATAGTGCTACATAGCTCATGCCTTCTTTAAAGACTGTGTTCCCAATATCTATCAATGCTTTATCTAGGGTAAGACCTTGTGATTTGTGAATGGTGACTGAATGGTGACTGTGTATGCTAGAGTTAGAGAATTCCTATCCTTTTTACTTCTGATAGTTTGTCAAAGAGAATATTGACAAACTGAATGTTATTGTCATGTGGGTTTGTTTGAAAGCCAACAACTGTACCAAGTGCTCCATTAACTAGACCTTGCTCCACGTCAAGGTTACGTTTAAGCATTACTCTACAGTTTAAAGATAATTTTAATATTTTCTCCAAACCAGCTGTGTTGGGGATAGAGTTTTCTAAGGTATTTAGTCTTGTTGTGGCTTGTTGACTAATGGGTAGTGTCATACAATGTACGTCAAGTTTGTCTGTGGAGCAAATTTCAATTATTGGTTGCATTTCTTTTTTCAACATTGTTTCATTGAATTTTCAATAGTGTGCAAGAGTTGGCATCAAGGACATACAATTGACATTTTTGTGTGCTTATTTTTCCATGACATCAGTAGCACATGAGTTATGGCCTTACAGTGCATGGATGTGCCGGTTTTTAACATTGATTGTGCTTCTTGAGGTAGTACACCAACTCTAATACTTTTTGGAAAGACCCAGTAAGTCCCCACTCAGAGACCCCGGACCCGGGTTTGGAGGCAGCAATGGTGCTAAAACATTGATTGTGCTTCTTGAGGTAGTACACCAACTCCATAACCTCAGGGAGACTCTTGTTGAACTTGAGGCTTCCACAAATTTGAGGACAGAACAGCAGCTGGAGCGGCTCACACATTTGCTCTCAGCTGAGCTGCAGGCAACTCGGGAGGAGATCTGGGTATCACGGGAGGACATGCGTGCAGAAATGCAGGCAACCCGTCAGGTGCTGCATGGGGAACTCCGTACTATCATCCTGGCAGAACGAGACCTTCCAAACCCGCATGCTTGCTGTCATGGAAGACCATAACAGGGCTTTGCGTGGGTTGCCTCCTATAGCACCACCATCTCCTGATGCAGCAGCAGATGGTGATGTGAGCGACCTCGGACCTCCTGGGTGGCCTCCCCCCACATGGCCATTTTTGATTTTTTTTTTTATGGTGTGTTGCCTTGTGTGGCTCCCGTGGGCATCCACTGTGTATTCCGGCTGGGCACATGCAAGCTTGTCCGTTGTTTGGGTTAGATGCTTGGGTTCCTGACACACACACCCCTCCTGCTTCCCATTTCCATGGGCTCGCAAAGGGTGTGACCCAGTGACAGTGACTTACACAGTGACATTGGGGTCCCATGAGCTGTGTGGGCAGTCTGTAGTCATAACTGTGGGGACATCCCTAGTGGTGTTTGTTTTTGTATTGAACACTGCATGGTGTATTGATATGTGCTTGTGCCTCCATATCTTCCTCCTTATTCGCAGGTACCTTCTTCATGTCTTCACAAGACCATCTCCTTTGCAGATGCAGTTCATGTTGTATGCAGTACACTGACACATTTGCCTGACAGCAACACTCTGGAGTTGGAAGGGGTCGATGTGCTGGCTTATTGAGGTTGTATGACTTACATTACTTTGAGTTTGTACTGTCATATTTTGGCAATGTTTCATGCTGTGTTGCTGTATTGTGTTGCTGGTAAGTATTTGGTCATGTGTGCTGTTTGTTATTGATTACTGGGAGCATATTGTCTGTGGCCTGTTTCCATTTGGGACAGTGCACTTTGTGACACTTGTGTCATGTGTTGTGCATTCATTTGTTTGCTTTCACATAGCAGGACATGTCATGGTGTGTTGGGTGGCGGAGATGGGGAGGGGTTGGGTGACATGGCGCTATTTTCATGTTGTATTTTGCAAGGGGGTAGTCATTCATGCAGCATATATGTGTGTCTTTTTGTGACACAGCATTGGTTGTCTTTGGGTAGGTAGGGATGCACACTATCTAGCACTTCCAGGTGTCCAATCTCAGGCTGGTATGGTTGTGACAGTTGACTGTCCCTTATGTCATCATCATTGATTGTCAGCTGGTATGTGCCAGGGCTGTGTGCTCTCCACAGGGGTGTGATTTTAGGTGAAGTAATTAGCCACCAGCTGCGTACTTGCTTCCTCACACGTGCCCTTTCCCCTCCCATGAGCAGCGGCCGTGCTTGTGGTTGGGGATGTGGGGGCACCACCATGTCCACCGGCAGGCCCCGGCGTGTTGCAACATTGTGCAGGACACATGCTGCCACTATGATCCTGCACACTACTGGGGGCGCATATAGCAGCTGCCCACCAGAGCGGTCAAGGGAGCGAAAGCGTGACTTGAGCACTCTGAATGTGCGCTCCACTATGCCCCGGGTTGCAATATGGGCTGTGCTGTATCTTATCTCGGGTGGTGTGGTGGGGTTCCGAATTGGCGTCATCATGTGGGTGCTCAGAGGGTAGGCACTGTCCCCTGGGGAGGTGATGATGGGTAGCATTAGTGGGGTTGTGACATTACTCAGTATCTGACATGCATGCATGTGCAGGGGCATTTATACTCACCAAGCAGCCATGTATCGCCATGCCGCCCTGCTTCAAGGTCCCGGTTTAGGGTTGACATTCTGTAAAGGAAACTGTCATGGGTGGACCCTGGATAGACGGCATATACTGAGGTGATGATTCCCTTGGCATCACATATTACCTGCACGTTGATGGAATGCCAGTGCTTGCGGTTTCTGTAGATGTGCTCAGTGGCCCTGGGAGGACGTAGAGCCACATGGGTGCAGTCAATGGCACCTAGCACTTTGGGGAAGTGTCCCACCCTGTAAAAATCCTGGACGACAGCCTGTCTTTCTGCAGGTGTTCTGGGCAGGTATATGTGTCTGCGGACTGACGGGCGTACAGTCATGATGGACAACACCTGGTGCAGGCAGCGTGACTGCGTGGCCTTGGACACCCCCCCCATTTTGGCACTTGTCTGCTGAAATGAACCAGTGGCCAAGAAGTGCAGTACATTGAGCACCTTTTCCAAGGGGCTCAGTGCTTGGGAGCACAGGGTGGGTGATGTGAGGTCATCCTCCCACTCACTCACCAGGTCGAGTATTATGTGAGGTGGAAACCTGTACCTCCTATACACCTGGTCATCAGGCATCCCAAAAAGGCTGGTTCTGGGTTTACAAATACTGGCCCTGACTATCCTCCTCCTCCTCCTCCTGCGGTATCCCATGACCACTGCTGCAAGGAACGGTATAATCATTTTAGCGTCTGAGCTTGTTTGTTGTTTGCGCTCACTTTTATGCTGCACGGGTCCACGTACGCCTGCTTCCTGCTGGCGTGTTTCCGGATTAGCGCGTCTTTTTTGGCACACGCGTTAGCCCCGTTCCATTCCATGAATACATGTTGTAGGCGCGCGTGTGGGCATTACGCACATTTGCCTCCTGTACTTCCCCCGTGACGCCCATATTTTCATGCGTTGTTCCCCAATCCGCGGGTTACGCCCCGTGTTACGCCTACTTTTGTTGTGTGCGCTGCGCTATGTGCGCTTTCGCTGTGAGTGTAGCGCACGCTGTTTGAAGACGTGTGTGCCAGCATGCGCCACGCAGGATTTTAGCGCACATCCATGGATTTACAAGCGCACGGACTTCCATGAATCGCTGTGCACGGGTTTCGCTGTGATTTTTGCACTTGCGCTGCAATTCGCACGCTTTTGCACGCATGCACGGAAATTTTCAGCGCACATTAATTCCATGAATAGGCCTGTTTACCTATTGTTGTGAAGGTTTTATTACCAAGTGATACTTGACCATGTGTGAATCCAGTCAGCTTGCAGTTGTTTTTGGTACCATCTACATTGTAACGTAAAAGCATTAGTATTATGTATTTACTATGTGTGAGTATTTGTAAGGTGGAGCGATTATCTGAATTGCAGGTATTACATAATCTGCCATGGTTTACATTTTGTACAAGTTGCTGAAATGGAACAGATTCAGAGTTAGGTATGGATACATGCACAAAGTGTTCATTAGGGATTTGTTCCTGTGCTACATTGTTGCAGAGAATGCATGTATGTTTCCACATTTATAATCTGGAAGATTTGATTTATAGGTATGTTTTTGTTTTCCAGTACTTGTAGTAAGTGCATTATACATTCTTGTGGATCTTCTTGTGAGTTTATAGTGAATTTCACCATTCCAGCTCAGAAGTCCAATTCTTGTCTTATTCCATGAACACTGTATGTGTTGTCAGGATTGTTGCTTGCATTTCTATGAAGGACTAACATTTGCAAACACAATTGGTCTGTATTGTGTAGGTAAATGTTGTCAACAATTGGTGGCAATTGGAATAGAATATTTATTGCTACATTTGCGTAGCAATTTACACCAGTTATATTTGAAAATTTGAATGGACCAGATAGTTCTGTGTCCAAGTCATTTCTTCGGAGTGTGTGTTGCTTCTTTGAAGAAGTACCTCAGTTACTTTGAGTAGTAGATTATTCTTTGGTTATAGTAATTGATGAAGTATTAGCTTCTTTTACTGTCTTTGGAGGATTTGCAGTGAGATCCTGTTGCATTTCTGTTTGAAGTAGTTTTCTTTTACAACGTTTTGCTTTTTTAGATGGGGGGTGTACAGTGAACGTAGTCTATTGTATTCTAAAATGCAAAGAATATCAGCGTTTACTTTATTTGCATCAAAGTTGATTAGAAATAGACCATCAAGTGTGCGTAAGCGTGATAGTGCTACATAGCTCATGCCTTCTTTAAAGACTGTGTTCCCAATATCTATCAATGCTTTATCTAGGGTAAGACCTTGTGATTTGTGAATGGTGACTGAATGGTGACTGTGTATGCTAGAGTTAGAGAATTCCTATCCTTTTTACTTCTGATAGTTTGTCAAAGAGAATATTGACAAACTGAATGTTATTGTCATGTGGGTTTGTTTGAAAGCCAACAACTGTACCAAGTGCTCCATTAACTAGACCTTGCTCCACGTCAAGGTTACGTTTAAGCATTACTCTACAGTTTAAAGATAATTTTAATATTTTCTCCAAACCAGCTGTGTTGGGGATAGAGTTTTCTAAGGTATTTAGTCTTGTTGTGGCTTGTTGACTAATGGGTAGTGTCATACAATGTACGTCAAGTTTGTCTGTGGAGCAAATTTCAATTATTGGTTGCATTTCTTTTTTCAACATTGTTTCATTGAATTTTCAATAGTGTGCAAGAGTTGGCATCAAGGACATACAATTGACATTTTTGTGTGCTCATTTTTCCATGACATCAGTAGCACATGAGTTATGGCCTTACAGTGCATGGATGTGCCGGTTTTTAACATTGATTGTGCTTCTTGAGGTAGTACACCAACTCTAATACTTTTTGGAAAGACCCAGTAAGTCCCCACTCAGAGACCCCGGACCCGGGTTTGGAGGCAGCAATGGTGCTAATACTGAGAATGACCCCCATGGTGTTTTCTACTTCTGTCATAGCTAATTCTGCCTCATTTGCTAATAGTGGCTGTCCCAGTGGTTCTTGGCTTCCTGTTATAGAAGGTTGACTACTGTCGGGAGTGTCCTTATCTAGTTGGGCCTGGAGTTCTTCTTCGTGTTGCTGTTCATTGTGAAACATTGTTTTGTACTGCGTAAAGTTTACATCGGTTATAGTGCTTTCATTTGCTTTGAAAGCATCTTCATAGGAGTCATAGATATCTAGTAACTCTTCTTCTTTTGTCCATGGTTTAAAAAGTTGTAGCAGGGACATGTAATATAGTTCTTTATGTTGAGGAGTTTTTAATGACAATTTGATATGATTAATTGAGCTTCGTTTGGTAAGATTCACTAAGCTGCCTTCACAATTTGTCACTCTGTATCTACCTTTATTTTCATCTGGTTTTATATTATTTTTGTATGTGAAGTTTTGGGCTATGTGGTATAGACACATGGTTTCCAAAGTGGTACTCCTGTTTGGGTAGTATGTGTCCAGTAAATTGTTTTTCAAAATGTCTTGGCTGTTGGGATCATTTTTGGCTATTATTTCTATGTCGTCGTATGATTTGAGAACTCTTTTTCTAGATTTAGCAGGACCAAGACTTAGCTATACTATATTTTCAGATTTTCCATACAAAGCAGTACTGGTTAAACGATCTGCAGCTTCATAGCAGCCACATTCTCTATGAGAGAGCATTTTTATGCCTAAGCTGTACAATTTCTGAGGCAATGGACCTCATTACGAGGTTGGAGGTAGTCATATTAGCGCCATGACTACCTCCAATACCGGTTCCGAGTCCGCCCTGGTTCAATGGGGACTTACCGGTCTATTCCGACCTTTGCGGGACCGGTAAATCCCCATTGAAAAAGGCAATCCCCATGGGAATGGGGAGGGAGCTAATAATGGTACCGCAATTTGCGGTACCGTTATTTGCTCCCTGGTACGTTTGCGGCTCCCGCTAAGGGTCCTCAGAATAGGGCACAAAGGTATTACCGGCACCAATGCCCTTAACGGTGCCCGGTATCCCTTTGTGCCCACCTCGTAATGAGGCCCAGTGTTTTGTCAGATGATAGGTCATCCCAGAGGTCTTGAAGCTCTGTTTTTTCTACTTTGGTTAAGTAGGCTGTAACATATCGTGCAACTGCAGTGGAATTGTCTGGAATGTACTGCACATCTACGTTTTCATTCAATAAGAGGGCAATGATTGCATTGTAAGCATTGATATATTTTGCTTCTTTTATGTAATATGTGTTCTTATGTGATTTAACTTTAACACTATGTCTAACTGAAGACATGAAGTTGTTTACTTGACCTTTTGCTGTAACTGGTCTAGGGAAACCAAAGCAGCATTTGGTATACTATTTCCTTTTGTTTTTGTATTTGCGACAACACTTTTTCCCACATTTGTGTCTTTGAAATTGTAAAAATTGTGCATGAAGATCACTATTTGTTACTTCTGATGGAATTTGACAAGTGACATATTTTTCGATAAACTGTAAAACAGTTGCATCACTGTCTTGACCAAATTTAGGAGTATCTTTAATCCATAAAAGCATGTGGATATGTGGTGCTCCTCTGGCTTGGTATTCTTTTCTCCAAAAGAAGTGTTGCACTTCTCCGAGTCGAGGAACAGTTTTATTACAAATAAAGTGTAGCATAGCAATGAAGTGATGATGGAAATATCTTGAAACAATAACAGAATCTAGAGAGCTAGAGAGCAAAGTTCTCCAGGTGTTAGTATATCTATGTTTGTTTTGTTTTTGTTTGATATGTGTAGGAAATCATGTAAATCTTCCCCTGCATATTCTGCACAACTTAATGTAACAAACCAAGTGGGTGGGCCAAGGTTTCTTATCATACAACGTATATCTCTTTGACATCAGGACCAGTACTGTTTAGTACCACGCATGTTTGCTAACAGATTTGTAATGCTTGATTTTAAAACCTCATCTTTTTCTTGCACTTTTTGTAGTAATTGCGTAGATGACATATTTTGAAAATGGGTACCTGATTTCAATGTGTGTGCAACTCCGTATCATAGAGTTGCTAGTTCACTTTCAAAGAGTAGGTGGAATATGTTTTCTACATTTTGTCTAAATCTGGGATCTTCAGAATACATTCGTAACGAGCGGTATTCTGATGCTGTTATCTGCGTGGGTCTATCATCGTACCTTCCTCCTTTCCCAGTAGGAAAGAGTAAAGAAAAATCACATGCTTCTATACTTTTTTCCCATATGCTGATTGGTGATCCTTTACTTTGTCGCATTTGATATGTTTCTAGTGCATCATCTATGGTGTCTTTACAGTGTCATGGTTGAATTGTATAATGGTCTAAAATATTGGCTACTGCAGCACAATCTAGAAGTTCAAATTGACCAGTTTCTGGTGACTCTTGAATTATTTCAGTTGTTTCCCTCAGGTTTTCTTCAAAATTCATTTCTTTGTAGTATTCTTTGTTGTCTTTTAGATATTGCAAGGCTTGTCTAACTTTATGTAAGTCTACGAGTTGTTGCCAAATTCTTTTGTCTTTTGTAGGTACACCATTTACTAAGACAATTAAAGATTGCTCTATTGGGCGTTGCACTCCTAGAGTGTGTACGTTTTCTTTCAGATATAATGGTAAATAAACTACTTTGCCACAAATGCCTTTCACTAATTCTGAGGGAGGTAATTTTGCCGTTTTTGGTTGAAGGCGTATTATTGCTTGAAATGGATGTACTGTTTGAATTATGATGCTCTCACATAGATTGAGTTGTTTCAAGGATTTTGGTAGTGGGAATAATTCTAAGTTATTTATGATAGCATGTGAAGGAGTTTGTTTGTTGTCAAGGTTTGCAGTGCAGTAACTGCAAAGTATTAAGGGGTCATTCATTTCGTATTTGTTTTCTGCTATAAGGTAGAGAGCTAATTCAAACCATTTGAAATCTTCATTGTCTTTTATTTTGTATGTTATGTCTACAGTTTGTGTGCTACTTTAATAAAAAGTTCTGTGGCAACACACACACACATGGTTTGGTACTTCAGCGGATGTACTTCTACATTTTAGTATTTCTTTTTTGTATGTGTGTAGTAGAAGGTTGCCATTTGTAGAATTCTTCCTAGTCCGTTGTAAAGCTATTGCATTTTGTAAGTGGATCTCACTTCCAAAATATTTTCTTTGGATATGCTCTATTTCTTTGAGTAGGTCTTTGGCTGTACCATGTAGAAGATTGTTATTTAAATTGTCTAATGCTAAAGCTGGACTTTTAGCATAGTACAGTTTATGCACTAGTTTTCTTATAGTTGAATGATGTTTTGATATTATTTTGATATGATGGAAGGTGCTTTTGCAATTAGGTCCTGAAATGCAGGCTAATGAATGTCCTTGTAGTCCTGTGTGTTTGCGCACTGGACAGGTATCCATATTTTGTAGAAGTTTCATTTTGAATTTGTCTTTGCCTTTTATATATTGATTGAAGAACTGGCGTAAAGATTTGAAAGATTTTTTGTCAATGTTACACATTGACATGCGCAGCCATTTGTACACTGGACGTTTTTGTTTAGTCTGATGGAGAGGTGATACTGAGTTTTCTGGAGATAATATGGTATTATTAAGTTTTTCATACCCTCGTCCACTGCTATGTATGGCAATTGTGTTGGTTTGCTTTTGTTTTTATGCTTCTTCATTGAAATATGGTTCTGTGCTCGTGGTGTGACTCCATTCCCCTCCACAGATATTTAAGAAGTTATTTTTGTTCACATTCCGTTTATTGAGAAGTCTTTTTTGTAATTTAGTAGTGAGTTTTGTTAGTGGTTTCATTCTGTTTAACATTAAAATAAATAACTTCCTTTTGAGAAGGATTGCACTGTCTATGAGAGCTTCTAAGATTAATTTTCTAAGGTAGGTTTTAAGGGTTGCGCATGATTTCTCTCCTGTTTTTATAAGATTCTAAAGGACTCTGTGGCAGAAAATTTTTTGTAAAATACTTTTATGGTATGGTTACTTGCCACTACATCAAGATTTATAGGAGCAGTGTTAGGAGTAGTGGTATCTGAATTCTTGTTAATCACTTTCTGTTTCGTTTTACATTTTGAAAGAGGAGGTTTTTGTACTGGAAGCTTGTTTTGTTTCGCTTAATGACTCTATTAGATCTTTTGTTTGAACTTTTTGTACACATTCTGCTAGAGATGGATGCTTATTTTGTACACTTTTATTTTCATTTGCTCTACTTCTGCGTTGCTTTCTACGGACTTGCTTTTTGGTAGGCATTCTTAGGTGTCCGTTGAAAAAAAAGAAGGTATGGGTTGGGCTGTTCTGCAATGTATGTGTGCTGTGTGCATGAGTGTTTGAGTATGATGGTAAGGATGTATGTGGTGGTGTGTGATTGTGCATTGGGCAGCTACAACTAGTTGGGAAGGCTATTCTTGTATTTGTGTGTTACTATACTGGGGTTCAGATGACAGTAGAAAGTAAGCTAGTGGTGAGGAGAAGCACTAATACTAAAATCTAAGGGTATAGAATTAAAACAGTTATTTGTTCTGCAATACTAACATTCTAGGGGCTGAGTTATGTAATTTGTGCGCCAGAAAACGGGGATTTGTGCATCATTCTGCCTACAAATCCTTATTTAACAAATGGGGATTTGTGGGCAAAATGGTGCACAAATCCCCGTTTTTCGGTGCACAAATTCCATGAATCAACCCCACAGTGTGTTTGAGTAACAGTAAGAATATTATGGTAGTATTGTACTTATTTTTATTGTTTGGGATGAGCAGGTTTTTCTGAGTTGTTGTTTGTACTTCAGATGCTGCTGCTTTTCAGGAGAGTGGTCTTCACTGCAATTGTAAAAGAAAGAAGTTAGTCATTTTGTTTGTTTATAGCACTGATGTTAATTTAGACGTTGATTTTTATGTTTTTGTAGTAGTATCGTTCTTTGATAACTGAACATAGCGTGTGCATGCAGTTTCCTTTGACTATGTGCAGCCTTTATATTTTACTTACAATAAGTTAGTTCAACATGCTTTGCAAATGAGTAGAATACTAATTGTGTGAAACTCACTTGGTTTCTTAAGGCTGTGTTATTACATGTTAGGAGATAGAAGACATAATTATATACTTATTTTGCAAAGCTAAATGGCAGAACCTGTATATAAAAGCATAGAATGTATGCATTTGTGAAGGTGTGGGTAATAAAGCAGAAGGATGTGATGTACAGGCAGTGGTGTTATTTCTGCTGGGAGCTTTTCAATGATAGTGTCTATCTGTGTGAGTGTATAGAGATGCATGAACTTATCCTGGCTGTATGTAATTTTATAATACACTACTAAGTGTTTTTCAACAATTATACTGTTATTTCTCCCAGCTTTTAATATTATAATTTTTAGATAGTTGTGTGTTTAAAAAAAGAATTTAGATAGCAGACAGGTTTGGAAGTGACAGTTGATTATAGCAGATGGGAAAAATAACAGTAAGTTCATTTTATAGGTTATACAGGTTAAGTGGCAGTTACTCTATTTATATGCATTTATAAGAGTTGTACATGTACTCTGCATAAATATGCACACCTGTAGTTTGTATTCATGCATGTGGATATGCATGCAGCTGCAAGTAAAAATCTTGGAGACTTGTACAGTAGTTTTTGTAGTAGGTGCTTTCCAATGATATGAGACTTGTACTCAGAGTGATCAACAGTATATTTGAAGTGCTGAACTCTGATGATGGAGTTAGATGTAGAGGTCTTGTGTATGTGTTCTTCTGTGATTTACCTTTAACACTATGTCTAACTGAAGACATGAAGTTGTTTACTTGACCTTTTGCTGTAACTGGTCTAGGGAAACCAAAGCAGCATTTGGTATACTATTTCCTTTTGTTTTTGTATTTGCGACAACACTTTTTCCCACATTTGTGTCTTTGAAATTGTAAAAATTGTGCATGAAGATCACTATTTGTTACTTCTGATGGAATTTCACAAGTGACATATTTTTAGATAAATAGTAAAACAGTTGCATCACTGTCTTGACCAAATTTAGGAGCATCTTTAATCCATAAAAGCATGTGGATATGTGGTGCTCCTCTGGCTTGGTATTCTTTTCTCCAAAAGAAGTCTTGCACTTCTCCCAGTCGAGGAACAGTTTTATTACAAATAAAGTGTAGCATAGCAATGAAGTGATGATGGAAATATCTTGAAACAATAACAGAATCTAGAGAGCTAGAGAGCAAAGTTCTCCAGGTGTTAGTATATCTATGTTTGTTTTGTTTTTGTTTGATATGTGTAGGAAATCATGTAAATCTTCCCCTGCATATTCTGCACAACTTAATGTAACAAACCAAGTGGGTGGGCCAAGGTTTCTTATCATACAACGTACATCTCCGTGACATCGGGACCAGTACTCTTTAGTACCACGCATGTTTGCTAACAGATTTGTAATGCTTGATTGTAAAACCTCATCTTTTTCTTGCACTTTTTGTAGTAATTGCGTAGATGACATATTTTGAAAATGGGTACCTGATTTCAATGTGTGTGCAACTCTGTATCATAGAGTTGCTAGTTCACTTTCAAAGAGTAGGTGGAATATGT
The DNA here is from genome assembly GCF_040938575.1 of Ambystoma mexicanum. Lineage (NCBI taxonomy): Eukaryota > Metazoa > Chordata > Amphibia > Caudata > Ambystomatidae > Ambystoma > Ambystoma mexicanum. The sequence continues at coordinate 542,998,412 of NC_090923.1, read as the reverse complement.
TTTCTACATTTTGTCTAAATCTGGGATCTTCAGAATACATTCGTAACGAGCGGTATTCTGATGCTGTTATCTGTGTGGGTCTATCATCGTACCTTCCTCCTTTCCCAGTAGGAAAGAGTAAAGGAAAATCACATGCTTCTATACTTTTTTCCCATATGCTGATTGGTGATCCTTTACTTTGTCGCATTTGATATGTTTCTAGTGCATCATCTATGGTGTCTTTAGAGTGTAATGGTTGAATTGTATAATGGTCTAAAATATTGGCTACTGCAGCACAATCTAGAAGTTCAAATTGACCAGTTTCTGGTGACTCTTGAATTATTTCAGTCGTTTCCCTCAGGTTTTCTTCAAAATTAATTTCTTTGTAGTATTCTTTGTTGTCTTTTAGATATTGAAAGGCTTGTCTAACTTTATGTAAGTCTACGAGTTGTTGCCAAATTCTTTTGTCTTTTGTAGGTACACCATTTACTAAGACAATTAAAGATTGCTCTATTGGGCGTTGCACTCCTAGAGTGTGTACGTTTTCTTTCAGATATAATGGTAAATAAACTTCTTTGCCACAAATGCCTTTCACTAATTCTGAGGGAGGTAATTTTGCTGTTTTTGGTTGAAGGCGTATTATTGCTTGAAATGGATGTACTGTTTGAATTATGATGCTCTAACATAGATTGAGTTGTTTCAAGGATTTTGGTAGTGGGAATAATTCTAAGTTATTTATGATAGCATGTGAAGGAGTTTGTTGTTGCCAAGGTTTGCAGTGCAGTAACTGCAAAGTATTAAGGGGTCATTCATTTCGTATTTGTTTTCTGTTATAAGGTAGAGAGCTAATTTAAACCATTTGAAATCTTCATTGGCCCTCATTACGACCCTGGCGGAAATCGAAAAACGATGGCGGAAATGCAATACCGCCATTGAATACCGCCCGTTGCGATTATGACCCGTCACCGTAAAGTACGATGCCATTAGCGACACCGTAGTGAACGCCAACGCTAACTGCACCAAGTACGCGCACGCGCGCACTGCGAAACCGTAATTACCACCATGGCGCAACGGTACGGGAATTCTGACCCTAGCGGACATGTACCTAACGCCATCAAGCATGGCGGAAAGTACCATTCCGCCATGGTGAGAAGTACGGCATCGCAAACCAACCGTAAAAGGCCTTACTGAGTGCCTGTACACCACTCCCTGGCCACATTGCACAACTCCTCGTAGGTGCAATGAAGTCAAACAATGCAACCAGTGAAATGTACAAGTCACCCATGCATGCCAATGAACAAATGAATGTAGGGGCTCCAAGTGCCTTGTGAGTGGCCATCCATATTAGCCATGGCACCATTGCCGTACTGATGCAGCACAGGCATGTGAAGCTCCAAGTACAGCAACATGAACTGAAAACTGAGACAAACAAAAACAGGCCCCCCATCGCTTGACACCAGTGCAAGGCAACATACAAAGCAGTATCCTGAGTGAGACTGCACCAGCCCTGTACTCCTGCCAGTAAACAAACCAACCAGCAGCATAAGCATGTACCACACAAGTTGGCAGAGTGACTGAGCAGCCAGGCACATCTCAAGAGGGGCCAATGGGAGCAGCAGGGCACAGATGGCACGAATACAGAAGCCATTCCAATGGACATGACCTCAGTCTCCCTCCAAGAAACGCACGCAAACACAGGCACCTGTGACCAGCCATATTATGAAAATCACATCATTCCACCAATCCACCTGGCTGACCGGCATCTGTTACACAAAAGCCAATCCCCCTCCCATGAGCATGACATCATTAAAACAGTCATAATGGCAGCCCCTATCCCTGACCTTACTGGCCTTCGTAGGCAAACGCGCCCAGTACAGTACCACGCAACTATGCTCAGAAGGCCGAACCCAAAGCAGATCTCCTCACAATACATCGCTCCACAAATAGGAATATGCTACATTACTTGCAAAGAATAACGCTACAAGGTCAATATCATAATCAAAATTTAATGCACAACAAAATCACCCGGGCCATACAGCTATTAGGTCATGAACTCCAAATCATATCTCATAATTGTGGGCTGCATCCGCAATAAATGACCAGCTTCTTCTTGTGTGACGCCCTGTTCCTCCATGGTACACAGGGGCTACATCCACGTTCAAAAAGGCAACATGGAAGCGCCTAGAACCGCAGGGCCGTCCCATTAGGTAGGCACTAGTCCAGCTGAAAGCTCGAAATGTTGCTCCTAGCCACTAGTACTGCGTAAGGGCATGTGGGCCATTGGCGATCGTCCCATAAGATCGTAATGGTGCTCCACTGATTAACACGAAGCAGCAGGTGTCGGGAGTAAAAGCCATCTGCAGGAGTGGCATACAGATGGCAGCGGCAAAAGGGGAGGAGATACCTGTCACCCAAATGAAACGAAAAAGAATAGTATGGGCATCTGAACTCCATTTGAATTACTCACTTCAAAGATCACACTAAATCCACAGCCATATGCATGCTAGCCCACTCAAAAGGATTATTCGCACCCAATAATCACTTGCGAATCATAACTATATAAATCGAGGTGAAAACACTATTACAAACGAGTGTTTGTGTGCATGCGTCTGTTAAAACAGAATCCATTAGATGGGATTAGTAACGTGCATAGACACAAGTGTTTGAAGGCGCGTAGACACAGGGAGGGTTCAACAAGGGCAGATAGACGATGGTCCCACTATGGCAGCCCTGCATCACATAGCGCAGAGGAAGTTGATAGATTCCAAAAAGCCATGTACATGGCAGACTCTCTATTAAATCATCTGTCCATGCATCCATACATCATTCCCTCATCCCGGTATAAAAACGCCTGATTATTTACTCACATAACATTAGAAATTTCCCTTGAATCTGTGCTTAATGCATCTGCAAAATCCACTGTGCTCCAGGCCGGAATTCTAGTGTTGTGAAGTAACATGTATTTGGGAACGTCCTGCCTTATCCTCCACTACGCTATTGCGCATCCCATACTATTCATATCAATCATTGCATTCTCGGCATGGCCCCTGTCCCAAGGACATTAAACAATAGAACTTTCTATCTGCAGTCAGACCTGTGGGCGTCTCCTCGCCGCTAGCTGGAAACCGAAAGCGCTGTCCTTCGAATTCCTCATTTGCAACATCACGTCGAAAAGGCATCTGTGACCGCTTGAAATCACAAATCCATCCATTTAGTGCGGCAGTGTGTGAAAATGGCAACTGGCTACACTCACAAATGGGACGCCCCGCCCGTCGGTGAACCGCGGTACAGCGCTGCATGAGGGTCCACCGTTAATCGAGTACTACATTCCACTGACCCTTCACAAGTTTGTTCCCGACTGCAAAGATAGTATGTGAAACAATGGGAGCATAGCAGAATTAACATATGAAGCAATATCTCACTGCCATCGGGATGAAATACATGATTGTAATAGCAAGATGCCATGCGTCGATTTGCAGCGTTGTGTGCGGGACGTGCTCGCCCAAAGGGGATTGCAGCTTGCACAGGTGGAATGAATCACCACAGGTGGAGGCTATACAGCTTGGAAACACATAAATTGCACACCCAACCCCCTCCCACAACCACACCCACTCCAAAATGCTACCGGCAGGACTTGCGATGTTGGCCCTGGGGGACCTGATAGCACTGCAAGTACTCCAACTTCAAGAAGAAGACGAACACCAACTACTACAACAACCGGCCGCACAGAGGAGACGCAGGAGGAGGAGGAGGGCAAGGCAGGGCCAGCAAGGCCCACCAGCACAGCCACTACCACCACGCAGGCAGCCCGCAATCCCACGCCTCCGAGCACATCCGTTCAACCTCACTGATGAGCAGATCCACACCCTCTACCGTTTGGACCGGGACACCATAACCGCCATTGTGGACATGACACACGCTGACCTTGTCAGCATGATAGATAGCCCAACCGCCATCCCACCCCTACTGAAGGTGGTGTCTGTACTCCACTTCCTGGCCACAGGCACCTACCAGCACACAGTCGGACAGTTGCATGGCATTTCACAGCCACTGTTGTCACGGACACTATTGCAAGTGCTCGATGCCCTCCTGAAGCACGCAGACGACTACATCTCTCTACCACGCTCGGAGCAGGAAATTACGAACACAAAAGTGGGATTCCATGCACTTGCCGGCATACCGGGTTGCATTGGTGCCATCGACTGCACCCATGTGGAATTGGTTGTCCCACATGCCATGGAGGCCCAGTACCGCAACCGAAAACAATATCATTCTCTTAATGTACAAATGGTGTGTGACTCAAACAGGATCATTACACATTGTTGTGCCCGATTTCCTGGATCAACCCATGATTCCATGGTCTTACGGAACTCTACAATACCACGCTACATGGAGCGACATGCAGGGAACAGATCCTGGCTACTCGGTGAGTCTCATTTCATGCATGATAATGTGGGGTATGTGATGCGGCAATGACCTGCCAGGAAGGGGAGGGGGTGCTTACGTAGCAATGTCATTCCTCAAACATCCTTTATTGTCCACATACAGGTGATGCCGGGTATCCACTGAAGAGATGGCTCCTTACACCACTCCGGAACCCACAGGACCAGCATGAGGAGGACTACAACCATGCCCACTCACGTACCCGTGTAGTCATAGAACAGGCATTCGGCCTACTGAAGGGTCGTTTCCGCTGCCTCAGCAGGTCTGGCGGGGCACTCCTGTACCGCCATGAGAAGGTTGCTAAGATGGTCATGGCATGTGTCATGCTACACAACATGTGCATACGTAGAAATGTGCCCATGCCCCCTGACGCAGAACTGCAAGCACCAGAATATGGTCATGATGTGGGTGGGGATGTGGCAGAACCTCAAGGAGTCCGCGAGGCACAGGAGGGCCGTGAAATTCGTCAGATTATCATAGATTCATGCTTCTAGCACTCACGCCTGGTGGTTGATACATGGACACGGGAGTTGTGGCACTGTGTGTGTCTGGAACATGCACAATATGGACTGTACGCCTATGATGGCCTCGTACACAAAGATCAATGTCCACACATCTCATTGGATGATTGTGAAATGTTTATAGCATATGTGAAATTGTGTTACACACCCCATCGACCCGCCACCCAAGTAAGCCCAACACACACCCTCCACCCTCCTACCTCCCCCCCGAACACCAGTGTCCAAAGATGCTCATTGTCAGTGGGCAGACGCTATTGCAAGCCCCCTCTCCGGGTATCTGGGGCACCCCTGCCTGTGGAGCGCAGGTTCCTCCCAGATCTATGTTGGGGGCTGCCCTGGACGGAACTTGCAACGGATGATGTCTCTGCCTGCTCACGTCCATGCATGTCCCTAAGGGTTTGTGAGAGCTCAGTGAGCACACGGCGCACAGCGGCAAGTTCAGCACATACGTCTTTGGACGTCGCATACAGTTCCCCCCTCAGGCTCTCGGTGCTTCTCTCCATTTGTACTCTCAGGCTCTCGGTGCTTCTCTCCATTTGTACTCTCAGGCTCTCAGTGCTTCTCTCCATTTCTGCCCTTAGTGTCTCTGTACATGTTTCTATGGCTGCCTTGGTACCCCCACATTCATCAGCATGGTCCTTGAGGAGCGTGGCCAGTTGCTGCTGTTGCACGATCACCTGGTCGAGGGACTGTTGCCTCTGCTGGGCCATGGCCATTTGCGGTGGTGTCACAGAGGGGCTGATCACCTCATGTTGCCTTGACACAGGGCTTGTGGGGGATGGCCAGTCGTCATCTTGTGAGTGCCCCTGCGTGGTATCCTCATGTTGTACGGGATGAAACAAACAGGGGGATTGAGACAGGTCATGGATGGATCGTACATCGACATCACCGTTTTCTGTGTCGGAGCATGCTGCCATTAATGCAGTGTCACCTATGGTGCTGCTGCCACCAGAAGCAGTGCCTTCTGTGGCATCCATTGGGGGGGCCTGTGGTGGTGGTGGTGTTGTGGCCATGCTGGCTGCTGGGGTGCCTGTTGAAGTCCCCTCCTGTGTGCTGCCACTTGATTTGTGCTGCTGCCGTGTCTTGATGCGTGCAGCTGAGGTGGAGGGTCTTTGGCCGTTGGTCTTGGCCCTCTTTGCAGGTGTGCTGGTAGGGGTGTCCTGGAGCTCGTCGTTTGAATCGGACCCTGTGGTGGAGTAAAGGAGGGCGAGCGTTATTAATGGGTCTGTGGAAATTGGAATGGCAATGTATCACATGCATTGGGGTGGTACCTGAGGGTGATTTGGGTCAGGGCCTTGGAGGTGGTTTCATTTTTGTGTGGATTGAGGGTGCAGTTGTATTGCAGCCTGCAGTTAGGGGGTGCCTGCTGCACGTGTAGAGGGTGTTTCTAGGAATTTTAATTATTTATTTATTTAATTTGACTTTTAATGTCCGCTATCAGGCCAATGTAAGTGGACGTTCTCCTGGACATGTGTTTCTGTTGCACTATGTGGACACATGTTACTTCACATGATTGGACATTGTGGTTTTAGCATAGTTTTATTTGGGCCACCTACCTGATTCTTCGGATGTCTGCACTCCTTTCTCCATCCCTCCGACTCCCTCTATGGTCTCCATTCCAATGGTGGAGGCACAGATTTCTTCCCAGGGGGTCAGCTTGATGGGTGATTCCGATCCTCCCCCGGTAGCTGTGGCAATGTTACGGTTGGCGGATAGTATGCTCCGTACGCGTATCCGCAAGTCGTCCCATCGCTTTCTGCATTGCTGTGGGTTGCGGGGTGCGGTCCCCACCGCACTTACCCGCTGTGCCACCAGGGCCCATATGGCCTTCTTGTTCGCAAGTGCCGTCCTGGTCATTTGCGTCGAGAAGACGACGGCAGCATTCTCCTGGAGGGTCTCTGTGAGCACCGTGAGTTCCTCACGTGAGAAGTGGACCTGCCGCTTGCGGTCGCACGCTTTTTTCGCTACTTTTCCCATTGTTTTGGCTTCACTAGGGTGGATGACGGGTTGGGATGTCTCTCAGAGTAGTATTTTTAATGGTTGTGTGAATGTTCTGATTTTATAGGTGTACGGCTTGCTGTTTCCCGTTCCGGGACCATGTTTTTGCTTCCGTTTCCGTATATTTACGGTCACCGTATTTTCCGATTGCCGCTCTTTACGGTGACCGCTATGTCCGGTGGCGGAATTGCACCTAGGTCGCCGTACGACGGCGGTGAGGGGCGTTTTGGGGACATTTCCGCCATCGTGGACTTTGCACTTCCGTCAAGGCGTACTGCTCGTGCCCGATGGGTCAGAATTAGCCGCACTTTACTCTGTCGTGCCATGGCGGGAACGCTATTTACGCTATGACGGTCAGGTCAGTTGCTTTCCGCCAGGGTCGTAATGAGGGCCATTGTCTTTTATTTTGTATGTTATGTCTACAGTTTGTGTGCTAGTCTAATAAAATGTTCTGTGGCAACACACACACACATGGTTTGGTACTTCAGCGGATGTACTTCTACATTTTAGTATTTCTTTTTTGTATGTGTGTAGTAGAAGGTTGCCATTTGTAGAATTCTTCCTAGTCTGTTGTAAAGCTATTGCATTTTGTAAGTGGATCTCACTTCCAAAATATTTTCTTTGGATATGCTCTATTTCTTTGAGTAGGTCTTTGGCTGTACCATGTAGAAGATTGTTATTTAAATTGTCTAATGCTAAAGCTGGACTTTTAGCATAGTACAGTTTATGCACTAGTTTTCTTATAGTTGAATGATGTTTTGATATCGTTTTGATATGATGGAAAGTGCTTTTGCATTTAGTTCCTGAAATGCAGGCTAATGAATGTCGTTGTAGTCCTGTGCGTTTGCGCACTGGACAGGCATCCATATTTTGTAGAAGTTTCATTTTGAATTTGTCTTTGCCTTTTATATATTGATTGAAGAACTGGCGTAAAGATTTGAAAGATTTTTTGTCAATGTTACACATTGACATGCACAGCCATTTGTACACTGGACGTTTTGGTTTAGTCTGATGGAGAGGTGATACTGAGTTTTCTGGAGATAATATGGTATTATTAAGTTTTTCATACCCTCGTCCACTGCTGTGTATGGCAATTGTGTTGGTTTGCTTTTGTTTTTGTGCTTCTTTATTGAAATATGGTTCTGTGCTCGTGGTGTGACTCCATTCCCTTCCACAGATATTTAAGAAGTTATTTTTGTTCACATTCCGTTTATTTAGAAGTCTATTTGTGCATGATTTCTCTCTTGTTTTTATAAGATTCTAAAGGACTCTGTGGCAGAACATTTTTTGTAAAATACTTTTGTGGTATGGTTACTTGCCACTACATCAAGATTTATAGGAGCAGTGTTAGGAGTAGTGGTATCTGAATTCTTGTTAATCACTTTCTGTTTCATTTTACATTTTGAAAGAGGAGGTTTTTGTACTGGAAGCTTGTTTTGTTTCGCTTAATGACTCTATTAGATCTTTTGTTTGAACTTTTTGTACACATTCTGCTAGAGATGGATGCTTATTTTGGACACTTTTATTTTCATTTGCTCTACTTCTGCCTTGCTTTCTACGGACTTGCTTTTTGGTAGGCATTCTTTGGTGTCCGTTGAAAAAAAAGAAGGTATGGGTTGGGCTGTTCTGCAATGTATGTGTGCTGTGTGCATGAGTGTTTGAGTATGATGGTAAGGATGTATGTGGTGGTGTGTGATTGTGCATTGGGCAGCTACAACTAGTTGGGAAGGCTGTTCTTGTATTTGTGTGTTACTATACTGGGGTTCAGATGACAGTAGAAAGTAAGCTAGTGGTGAGGAGAAGCACTAATACTAAAATCTAAGGGTATAGAATTAAAACAGTTATTTGTTCTGCAATACTAACATTCTAGGGGCTGAGTTATGTAATTTGTGCGCCGAAAAACGGGGATTTGTGGATCATTCTGCCTACAAATCCTTGTTTAACAAATGGGGATTTGTGGGCAAAATGGTGCACAAATCCCCGTTTTTCGGTGCACAAATTTCATGAATCAACCCCACAGTGTGTTTGAGTAACAGTAAGAATATTATGGTAGTATTGTACTTACTTTTTTTGTTTGGGATGAGCAGGTTTTTCTGAGTTGTTGTTTGTACTTCAGATGCTGCTGCTTTTCAGGAGAGTGATCTTCACTGCAATTGTAAAAGAAAGAAGTTAGTCATTTTGTGTGTTTATAGCACTGATGTTAATTTAGACGTTGATTTATATGTTTTTGTAGTAGTATCGTTCTTTGATAACTGAACATAGTGTGTGTATGCAGTTTCCTTTGACTATGTGCAGCCTTTATATTTTACTTACAATATGTTAGTTCAACATGCTTTGCAAATGAATAGAATACTAATTGTGTGAAACTCACTTGGTTTCTTAAGGCTGTGTTATTACATGTTAGGAGATAGAAGACATAATGATATACTTATTTTGCAAAGTTAAATGGCAGAACCTGTATACATTTGTGAAGGTGTGGGTAATAAAGCAGAAGGATGTGATGTACAGGCAGTGGTGTTATTTCTGCTGGGAGCTTTTCAGTGATAGTGTCTATCTGTGTGAGTGTATAGAGATGCATGAACATATCCTGGCTGTGTGTAATTTTATAATACACTACTAAGTGTTTTTCAACAATTATACTGTTATTTCTCCCAACTTTTAATATTATAATTTTTAGATAGTTGTGTGTGTAAAAAAAGAATTTAGATAGCAGACAGGTTTGGAAGTGACAGTTGATTATAGCAGATGGGAAAAATAACAGTAAGTTCATTTTATACGTTATACAGGTTAAGTGGCAGTTACTCTATTTATGTGCATTTATAAGAGTTGTACATGTACTCTGCATAAATATGCACACCTGTATTTGTATTCATGCATGTGGATATGCATGCAGCTGCAAGTAAAAATCTTGGAGACGTGTACAGTAGTTTTTGTAGTAGGTGCTTTCCGATGATATGAGACTTGTACTCAGAGTGATCAACAGTATATTTGAAGTGCCGAACTCTGATGATGGAGTTAGATGTAGAGGTCTTGGATGTGATTGGTGGATGGTTGTGTGACTGCTTAGCTGTATCCAATGAGGGAATGACACAGAGAGTGAAGTGGAAAGGGTAGAAGGACTGTCTAAGTGTTACTCGCTCTGCGGACACCGTGGCTTTCTGCGGACAGGGCTTTCTGCGGACAGGGCGTGCCACATCTGGGGTTTACCAGCAAATCCAGCATGGAAACGGGACTGTAGGGATTAGCCAACCAGGTGTTGAGGTTGTAGATTTGTTTTGAAAGAGGTTGTGTGTAGTGAAGATGGCAGAGGTGGAGAATGTCAGGGTGTTGGTGGTGGGAGATATGTGTGTGCATGGTTTACAGCAGTACCGACAATGCAGGCATGTGGCAAACCATTTTGATGTTAAAGGAGTGGAGGTGGTGTGGAGCACTCTGCCTGATTGCAATGTACAGGGAATTGTACAAGTTTGTGAAGATATGGGCAGAATGCACAGTCCTCATGTGGTAGTTTTGCTCTATCGTGCTTTCCATTTGGGCTATGTTAGTGCCCCTACTTTGTTGGCAGATTTAGAACACTTGGTTCAAGCAGTAATGAACATACTTCCAAATCCCAAAGTCATTTTTTCTGGATTAGTACCTAGGGCAACATGGTACAATAGTTCTGTTTTTTTGTCCTCCGCAAAACATTGCTAGGTGTGCAATCAACCGAGGCATATGTGCTTTCATGCTTAGAGCTGTTATGTTCTTCTGTAATAATGAGAATATTGATTCCAGTAATGCTGTTTATTTTAAAGAAGATGGCATTTCTTTATCTTTTATGGGAAATGCCATGCTGTTTTGGAATGTAAGGGTTGCTTTGGAGAAGCTTATGTGAAGATTTTAGGAGTAAAGTAAGAAAAAAAATACAAAATAACAGGTGTCTGTCAAGCATCTGCAAAAAACCCCAAAAAAGGCTCTTTCCAGAGCCAACCTCAAAGGGGAAATGGGGCACACTATTTAAATTTAAATTCACCACGCTCAGATTTTCGATATGTCCGCGGACCTGACGGTAGTCCGCGGACACCGCGTATTACATACAGGGATTTTGGGGTAGAGAGGCATGCAAATGAGAAAGAATAGAGCAAGGGATTGGTCAATAAAGTTTACTGGGTGTGTTGTGTAAGGAGAGAGTTTGTCAGAAAGTCTTTTTCCTGAGAGAAGAACAGATAGCTATGGCTGTGTGTTTCAGAAAACAGATTATCTGGATTTTTGGAGACTCATGGATACATTGGTTGGAGGTGCATGCAGAACGCTGTGGAGTAGCTGCACATCTTGGATTCTCTCATGTGGAAGTGCACTGGCATGGAGTGCGTGGAATGAAGTGGCTGGACTTGTTACCTCTCTGTGCTACTTTGGAGACACAGCATCATCCAGACATAATTATAATTCATTATGGAGGGAACAGTTTAGGACATGTGTCTGGAATTTCTTTGCAATTTGCAATGAAAGAAGGGCTTGTGAAGGTCATGGACATGTTTTCAAATTCCCAAGTAATTTTTTCTTGCATTGCGCAGAGACAAAAGTGACTGCGTTCTTCTTCATTTGGTCCACAAATGCAGAAAGTGAGGTGCAATGTCAATAAGGCTGTTTGTGCCTTTTTAAGAGATGTTGGCATGTCCTCTTTTCACAATGAAAATATTATGTTTCGTAGCACATACATTTTTTGCAGACATGGAGTCCATCTTACTTATGCTGGCAATCAGATTTTTCTGAGAAATGTACAAAATGCATTGCAACCTTTTTTGGAATTACAGCCATCCATTGTGCAGTAGGTGTTGACTATTTGTAGTTGTTCAAACACAAAAACACCACCAAAAGGCTCTTTTCAGAGCCACCACTTCCTCCCACAGAAAAGTGCAATGGTTATGATAGGGCAGCACCCCCTAATTTTAGATGTCCGCGAACTGCCAGCGGACTTAAAAATGCACAGGGCCCTGCACTATTTATTTGTCACTTCTATTTTTAAACTGTGAAAGGCGGCTCTGAAAAGAGCCTTTTTTGGGGGGGTTTTGTCGTTTTATATTTTTTTGTTTTTTTACACACAACACACTAGGAAAGGAGGGGAAAGGAGGGTAAGGAAGGGACACCAACCACGGGAGATAAGAAAGGGCAGGTGGATAGAGGAAGATGTAGGGTGGGCCTTATTTAGGTAGGTAGCAGATATTCTCATGCTCCGTGACACAGTCTCAAAAGCACTCCGAAGACTCTCCCCCCTGCAGAGTACTGCATCGCAGTACATACACAATATTGTGATCCTCGAAAGGTAAGGGTCAACAGCATCATGGATGGCCTGTGAGGCAGCTGGAGGGATGCGCTGTCCCACAGGAGTGTCTCTTGTGGTGACAGGAGCAGAAACGGAGGATGTTGTAGAGGAACTCAACCTACTACGTTTATCACAAGGTACAACCTTGCAAATAGCCCACCGTGGAACGACCTTAGGTGTCGCTTCAAGGATGTCGTACCAGAGCTGTACGAACCACGCCTCCCACGACTCAGCACCATTTTGCACTGGTTGCAGGTGACCTTGTTTGCACATGCTTTTGGCACTCCACCATGAATGGTAAACAACCACCACACCCAAGACTCATGGCGAGTGCTGGTAGTAGGGAGTTCCACTACCTCATCCTCTTCATCCGACTCCTCTACATCCTCATGCCTGTTCCCCTCTGCAGGCCCTTGGGGAGGTGGTGGTGGTGGAGGGGTTTTGGGGTGGTGCTGAGTCAGAAGTAGCACCAGCTGGAGCAGCATCAACCATAGATGCCATCAGGTTTGATGATGGGAAAGCAGCAAAAGCAGCAAGAGCAGCAAAAGCCGAAAAAGACAATGCTCTGTCAGGTAGCCAGAAGCACAATGAGGATGAGCTCTGGGATGTGGCCTTTTATAGGGGTGCTGGTGTGCGCTCCACGAACAGCGGCACTGTCCACGGACAGATCAAAACACCCAAAAAAGTCTCAAAAAGTTCCAAAAAGTATGTAGAATGCCAGGGACATTATCTGGGACATGTGCAATGGTGAATTTTTACTGTAAAATACTTTGGATTGTCCAAAGAAGTACTTTTAAAATGTTTGGGGCCCCGGACAGTGTCCGCAAATCAGGACACACGCTCAGCGTGGGTGCGGTCAAATGATGACGTCACAAACACGTCTGTGAAAGGGACAGGTGTCCGCAGGACACCAAATGCGCAGGAACAGTCGTGTGCATGCGCGCGGGTGTTCTACGGACAGTGTTTGGGTCCTCAAACTAATTAAAAGTGCGACACACGTGAGATGGACAGTTACGGACAGGAGCGATGTTCGTATGAATTATGGGTGTCGTGCGCATGTGTGTAGATGTTCTACAGATAGTATGGAGAGGTATAGTGTCCTTAGGACACCTCCATTTTGCTTAATTGAAAACATTCCGGGCACCAAGTGTGTTCTAAGAACAGTTCCATTTTGCTTGCGGACAGAACCGACAGGTATAGTGTCCTTAGGACACCCCCATTTTGGCTAATTGCAGACATTCAGGACACTGAGTGTGTTCTAAGGACAGTTCCATTTTGCTTTCGGACAGTAAGGACAGGTATAGTGTCCTTAGGACACCTCCATTTTGGTTAATTGTGGACAACCCGGACACCCGCGCTGTCCGCAGACACCCTAACTGCCTTTTAAAAAAATTAAAGACACAAAGGACTGAATTAAAACACACATAATATTTTTTTTTTATTGTATACAGATATAAAATTTACAAAAGAGAGGGGAAAGCAGAAACTGACACAAATACAGGGGAATTAAGGGTTTGGAGAGGATGGATGAGAGGGGATAAAGGGATGGAAGTCTCATAATAATGTTTTTGTTGGTGGTGAGGGTTTGGGGCTAGTTGACTGGGACATGGAGAGGGGGAACAGGTGCATGTGGGACAATGATATTTAATTTTTTCTTTTATTTGGTCCTCCACAAAATGTTTTAAAAGATTGAAATTTCCATAAGCATATCAATTTGTTCCATGCGCTGCAGAGTATTCTGTAATATCTCTTTTGCTATATTATTTTCAATGTTTGTATGGTCTGTTAAAAAAATATATATGTTAAGTACACATAATGTAATGATTATTAAATTGTTTATATAGAGAAGTGTCTACCATTAGTATCACTGTCTTCAGTCATTTCCTCACATGGGAAATTTTCTTCAAGCCATTCCAAAGTACTGGACATTTCTGTGTAAAAAAAATATATTACTTTTAGTGTATCTAATACAGAAAGTTTAGAAATATATAAGAAAAATGAAATTTACTTACTAGGTTCTGGTAGGTTTTGTTGTTACTGTTGTGTAGATCTGCTGTTGCTTCTTGCTGTGCATTTTCTGTGAGGTAATTATGTTGGAGGCATATCTTTTTTGTTTTGGTATATTCCATTTTAGTCCATATGCTATTTAAATGGACGGTTGATCTGTTACATATGTAGGTTCCACTTCTTATTTATTATTACATATAATGTGTTTATGTGCTGCTTTTTCAACTTGTTCAGTGTTTATATGGCATGATAGAACAATGTAAGATACCCCCTGAGTTTTTGGGTAGTGTTGATGATGTCCGCAGACATACGCACAGTCCGCGGACATCAAAATCACTAACTGGGGGTTCAGTATGTTCTATGTGACATGTATATAAAGTAAGGGAATCTTAGTAAACATGTATCAAATTCACACTATGAATATGTATATTCAGTAAAAAAAACTTTGATAAAAAAAACTTTGTTAAAGGGACATTATGGTTAAGTTGCGCTACTAAAAACCTATGAAATTCAGTAAAAAAACTTTGTTAAAGGGACGTTATGGTTCAAAGTAAAACCGAAATCCCCCTGAAATTTGCTAGTTATGGTAGGATAAGCAACCATAACTCGCGCCAAAATGTGCACTGCTAAGACTAACATCTAGGACATCAAAGATGACATCACAAATGTAATTGATGACATCACTGATAACATCACATATGCATGTACTTTTCATGAAAAGTCTGTACAAGGGATTCTTATTATAATGTTGACAAAAAAGTGTCAAGGATCATTGGAATAAATATCATGAGCTGTAGTGCATTAAGCAATGCATTGATATAAATAGCATTCTATTATGAAGTTCTTTACAATATAGTAAGCTACTCATGTATGAACATAAGCATTGTGTGCAGCATACATGATGGAGATGCAATATTCATAATCTTCCCATGTTGAATAGTGAAATGATAAATGCTTTCTTATTAGAGTTTTGTGTATTGTGCAACATGTAATAAGTAGCTAATGAAACCCACTTCCTATATAATTTCATTATTACATACAAAACACAAAGACACAACAACACATACAAATATGAGTATATAAAGGGAAACTGAAGTATGCAAAAAAGCAGAAGTAGAACTAGAAATTGTTCATAATCTACCTGATTATCTTTATGCACAGAAATGATTGCTCTGCTTCAAACCTACTACCTCCCTATGTATACCTATCACATGATGTGACTGCACCCTAAAGAGAGTAATGTGAATACAAATATGAGCCTATCCAGACAAAGTACAGTAATAAAAAAACAGCAGAACAATAAGAAAGTTTTGATAACCTTACTGATTGTCTTCATACACAGAAAGCATTGGTATCTATCAAGTGTGTATTCTCCCTATGTATATGTTTCATATGCTGTGAGTGAACCCAAATTAATTATAAGAACATATTTGAAGTATAAGTCTACAAATATAGTACTTTTTGATTTCTTTGTTCCTAAGTATTACTGGCTAAGATATGTCACTAAAGGAAAAAAGAGGGAGCCAGACATGTGATGTCATCAGTGATGTCATCAATGACATTTGTGATGTCATCTTTAATGTCCTGGGTGTTAGTCTTTGCAATGCACATTGGTGGCACAAGTTATGGTTGCTTAGCTTACCATAACTAGCGAATTTCAGGGGTTTTTCGGTTTTACTTTGAACCATATCGTCTCTTTAACAAAGGTTTTTTTACTGAACACACATATATATATATATATATATATATATATATATATATATATATATATATATATATATATATATATATATATATATCCCTTGATGGAGATAACTGTTCAAACTTTTAAACTGGGTGCAAAGTTGGGTAACTTAATTGGGTTGGGTAGTGTCACCACTGATGAAGCCACTCCAGCAGGCCCAGTAGATAAGAAGTTAGATGGCACCCTTATGCAAACATACTCAGCTATCAATCGCATCATCCGAGCTGGCACATATGCAGGTTATGCAGCCCAGTCCTTACCACTGGGTTTCCAGGCCCTAGCCTCCGCCTATCACGAGGGGGCGGCACAGCCCCTCTGTTGCAGATGATGGAACATCAGGTGCAATATCATTCTGACATTAATGACATCCTGAGAGTGTCTGCTTCAGGAGGCAGCTATTCGATCACAGCACAGAAATATGGCATTGGAAGGCAGAGGCAGCAAGGAAGTCTGCTCTGACTTATTTTATTGGTTGGTTCCTGTTTGGACAACAGATGGGCACCTTTTTCAAGAAGTCATTCAGTGACCAGAAGCACTCTCTGTCCTGTAGAGGGAGGGACAGCTGGAGGGACAGCTCCTTGAGGACCAGATCTTCCATTCAGAGCTCCTCTGTGCCTGCTCCAGTTATTCAGAGGTTCCCTCAGGGGGAGGAACAGGATTTTCTCTGGCAGAGACCGTCCCACAAATCCCTGGGGCTTCGCATGCACCAGCTTCCCCTGAGGCATGACTATGCTGAATCCATCCCAGTAGGGAGTAGGGAAGCCTGGCAGGATGTAGGAAATGCCTGGGCTCGAGAGATTGTCTCAAAGTGATGTGCACTGGAATTCAGGACAAAGCCTCCCCTTTTGAGGGTTAGATGCACCCTGCTACCCAAAGCACAGGAAAGGTGGCTGGCCCTCCTCTGGCGAATCTCAACCTTTTGGGTGAAGAACACTAGTTGCAGCTATGCTGGAAAGATAACAATAGGGGATTTTTCATTGTTCAAGGTACAGATGTCTTCCAGAGAATATTGCCCCATTTTGGACCTCAATGGGTTGAATCAATATATTGAGTACAGTACCCTTCGTAAGATCACTCCTCAACAGGTCGTTGCAGCTGTAGACCTGGATGATGCATATCTCCACGTACCAATCAGAGCGGGTCAACAGCCCTTTCTGCATTTCTGATAGTTCAAAGGATCTTCCAATGTAGGGTGCTTCTCTTTCACCTCTCACCTGCTCCAGGGTGTTCACCAAGAATATTGCCCCATTGTGGCACTCCTCCATGAGGAGGGGATTGTGTTCCATCCTTACTTCGATGAATGGCTAGTTCAGGCCTCCTCGAGGAAACTGCGTATGCAGTACACAATCAGGGTCTGAAGAATGCTCCAGGCACACGGCTTACGGATCAATTTCAAGAATTCATCCCTTCTCTTCATGAGGACCTACAGTTTATTGAGTTTCACATACACACTGATCTTCAGAGGGCATTTCTTCCTATAAATAGAATTGTAAAGATTCAGTATCACTTTGCACATCTTGCCAACCTGCGTTGTATTGCTTCCAAGGCGGGCACATTGCCTCTGAGCTATACTCCCTCCCTCTTGCTGGGAGCGACAACCAGGCAGCACACCACTTAAGGAGATGCTTTCCATCTTTAGTGGACTTTTGTCTGAATCCTGAGGTCTTCCGACAGGTGGTGGATCAGTGGTGTCTTCGTTTGATAAACCTATTTGCCTTGGATGCCAACTCTCTCCTCCCATGTTGTGCGTTTCTACAACCAGGTCTTTCAGTGTGAATGATCCGTGCCCTCTCGACTCACTGGCCAGAGGGCCCATTAGACTCACTGGCCAGAGGGCCCATTAATTGCCTTTCCTCTTTTGTGGAGGGTTCTCTAGAAGATCAGACAGGTGGCGTGAAGCATCATATTGATTACCTTGTGTTAGCAACATATGGACTGGTTCTCCCGCCTCCAGGTCCTAGAATCACAACCTACTCTCCATTTATAGATCATTACTTCTCCTCCGTTGCCTACTGACCACAGGGGATGGGGGAAGCTTTCCCCCTGACAGGTCTCCACAGAGCCGACCACCAGCATATCAGAAAGCTCGCCGGGACCTTTCTCAAAGCTGCTGCCTTATCAGATGCTGGAGAAAGTGTCAGAGCGTCCTTGCCAGCAGTTGCAAGCAGTTTCACACTTCTTTGTTTCTCGAGTTGCCCTGCTAATGGGCAGGCAGCAGTTTAACTCAACGGATGCTGCACCCGCTTTCCATTTTGGGCCTTGTCGAAGACACCTGCTCACCTTTCCAGCCGTCAGGACAGAACGCAAATGACAAAAGACACCTAATAAACAAGCAAGTCCATTAAGGTTAGCAAAAAGCTCATTTTAAAGATTGATTTCTATCCCGGATGCCTGCTAGTTTCTTTTTTATTATCAGTAGGGTATTTATTGAGCGTGGACCTAGCTTCAGGAAGCAACAGAGTGCTTTATAATCACAGGGGGAAGAACGTAGCTTCATAGGCAAACAAGCATTGCAATGCCCACAGTTAAAGCTTTTGCGACATGTGCCAGGCACTGCCATAGTGGTGTTAACTGGCCAGTGATGGTAGGAAGAGCAAAATGGTGCGAATACCTGGGCATCTAATAGCAGTTGCTGGTAAATGCCTAATACTTATACACAAGCCTAAACTGTTGGCTTTGCTAATGCTTTTCTTTAACAGGACCTCAGTGAAGGACATGCATAATGCTTATAAATCGAGTGGCTGAAGGTAGACCTTCTGGTAGACCTGGTTAAAACATTTCTATTACACCAGTAGTGCTATTAAAGGTCCAATTATCTCTCAGAAGACTGCTTTAAAAAAACACTGGCTTCGAGTGCATATTTTGATGGTAAAGCTTGATGAAAGCGATTGCAGAGAGTTCCCATAAGGAGGTGTATTGGGCAGGCAGTGGCAGGAACAGGGTGGGAATGGCCGCAGTTATTAGTATGGCCATGGCCAGTCAATGGGTGGGCAAATAGCCAAACAACAACTACAATCTTTGTTTCCCTCCCCATATGCCATTTCTTCCTATCTGTACTCTAATGTAATGGGTTCCGCTTATAGGTGATGTAAGCGCCATCTAATAGTCCAAACTAAAAAGAGGTTACTTTTAATGTGGATGCATAAAGGTGAGTTGGATGGTTGTGTGAAACAATCTCTATAGACAGGTGGCCTTATTACACAATTTCTATTAGTTTGTGTCTTAAAGTGCTAAAAGTTCATTGCTGTAAAACAGGACATTTTTAGGCTTGTATTAATTTGCTTTCTGGGACTTGTTTTTTCTTATTCAAAATGTGCAAATAATGCAAGGATTATATTATTTTGGCTTAACATAAAGATTTACGTATTGCAAGGTTGCTTTATAATGTTTATAATGTCATTTGTGTATTTTACAAGTAATCACAATGACAGTATGTTATTCTAGTCCTAGCCAAAACTTAAATATTTGTATCAAGTAAAACTTAGAAAGTATGCAGTCAAGCACCCAATTTGCAGAGTGGGTTTAAATGCTTTACCAAAGTTTGTGGACTGGGGCAAATAATTTAACATAGCTCCAAACATTTGAGTCATTAGAAGATGAAGTTCACACTTTACTACTTGTTGAGGGTGAGATCTTGTAACCGAGATCTATGAGCATAGAGAACGGGATAGGGAAAGGCCAGAGAAGTGGAGGTCAGAAAGATGGAGTCCAGAATGAGGTAACAGAGGGAGATCTAACAGCCAAGACTTCAGTCTTGTCCCTATTTAGCATCAACCAATTATAGGGATGTTTAGTGTAGGCACATGTCTTCTGGTGGTGTAGGTTCCATTGTTTAACCTGTGTATTTTGGTGCTGGAGTTGTGTAATGTGATGTGTTGCCCATTAGGTTGGGAGGTAGAATGCTTTTGTGTTGCTTATTGTTACCATGTATTGCCCAACAAACTACCCTATAACTGGGGTCAACCTTTTTCACTTTGGAAACATCAAAGTTGGTTACATGTATTTGTCTATATCCATGCAAAATCATCTTTCTCCAGCAGTGCCTTATTATACCATATTATAAGATGGAAAGCTAAGTGATGCTACATCAGGTGACATTATGCCATGTGTTATGGGTTCTAATCGGGCATCACACACCGGACCAGGACCCTTGCCCTTAGCCTAGGATGCAGCGCTCAATTAGAATAGTTTTTCTTTATTTCCTAGAATTCAGATTGAGCTGGCACCCAACCCGTCTCACACCTCCTTTTACAAATACCCAGGTCACAATGGACCATGAACCAGGCCGGTTGGTGGGAAAACAATATTTATTTATTTTAAATTCAAAGAAAATCCCAAAATTTAATATTGGGAGCAATCACCAATGGGGTGATAATTAAACTGATGAAATACACTTGGTTAACCTTCTAATAGAACATATTCAAAGCACAGATGAATAGGAGCAATTTTACTGTTGGGGTAGATAGCACACAAGTGAAGATTTCCCACTTCAATGCTCCTTCAAACCCCTATTAATCGAATTATGAGTGCGTAGAAAGGAGCAGAAAGGAGTGTGGGATACTAGGCAGCAAACAGAATTTGAATCTGACCTTCCCTCATGAAATGGGAGGCAGAATCGGGTTTGAAAACCTTTGCAAGTGTGTAAATGACACTCGGAATTGGTAAATAATTAATTTAAATGTGCGGTTGAATAAATGAGGTAAATATGAGTTATTACAGTATCAGAGATGTAATAACACTAGCAACTACAAAGCAAGGTACCAACAAAGGGCATACAATTGCAGCCAGAATCACACGCACATAATTTGCATTTGCTAAATTACATGGGTTTAAATGTCAAAAACGGTTTGAAAAACGGGTGAAATAGACAAAATCGGAATGTGGTTTTTAGGCTGGGTGATAGATGCACATCACAGGGATAGTAGGAAAGTGAAAGAGTGACTCTAGCTGAAGAACTGGATGAGATTTTCAAGGTGAAAGAAAATTCAGTTTAAAAAATAAAAGCAGTTAAACGAGAAAATCGGTTTAAAAAGGAAAGGGCAGTTTCGCTTAAACTAGTTTTAGTGGCTAGATTGTTAAAGAAAGACACAGTACGCTCCAAGGTTAATTTGCAAGGTTAACCTTTTCACCCCGCGTTCAGCTCTATGTGGGAATTCATTGAATTATTCTAAATATGACCTAGGACTTATGCAAGACAGAAATGAATGGAAGAATTGCGCTAACACTAGAAAATCAAGGAACAGAATACACAGAGGATTCAGACTATCTTCAACAAGTTATCAGGGTATGGATGGGATTACTTAGAAGGTGGAACAAAGACAAGGTATCAAGTTGGAGTATATTATGTGTTGCTATGGGATGGGGTAATACTCACAATCAGCGCTTACGTTTGGGATTTTGGGACAGCCAACTGAGTCTCTGGACAGCGAGGCAAACTCTGGTCACTGGTCACAGCGGCGGGCGCTCCTAACACAAAACAGCTGGGCAAAGGTCTGGTCACGGCACAGTGGCATGCAGTTAGTGGGGCAAAAAGCTGGTCTAGTCACAGGATACTCTCAAAAAGGGTACCACAACTTTTACCCTTTTTCCCTGAGTTAGTGGGATTTTGTTATGGGGTTTCGTTCTGAAGGGTGGCTATGCCTGGATAGGAGGGCCTGGATCAGCTATCCCTTTCCTGGCAGTTGAGTCTGGAATCTTGCAGGATGAATATAAAATGTCTAACTACACAGGCGCTGGACATTTCAGAAGAGAGTGTCTTTTGTCTCTTTGAGCTCCCCCTTTTTATAAGGTGGATGACTTCACAGGATTATACGGTGGGGCAGGCTTAGGCTGGGCATGCCTCTAACAACTGGATTGGTCAGGGGTGATTGTTACCACCTTGCTGTCAGCCAGTTGGGCTTCAGGGGCATGACATCAGATTTATGATGTGTGCTTTACAATGTATAGGATCATCCCACAGTTACTTTTGCTAAAACCAGTTATGGCACAAACATGCAGCTTTTTACAGTTGTGGCACTTTTGAAATTTACATAGGCAGATTACATATTTCACACAGAGCATGTCCAACTCCCAAGTTTGCAAGACTTTGTTTCCTCCTTCTAATAATTTTTCGTGATTTTCAGTGGGAAATATTTTACCGAAAATTCAATAACTTTATACATGTTTACATATTATCATAAGAATGTTAGTATTGAATTTCAAAGTGGCACCATATACACTTTTTCAGAATATCCAATTTTCTGCCATTCCCATCCCCAATATGCTAGTGAAGGCAACCATGTCTTAATTTAAAGAGACAAAAATTGCTTTTAAACTGTAACACTTTCACATTACTGTGTTGTCCAATAGCAGAAATAACAGTCTTAATGTTTATTAATTAAAATAGTCTTTTGAGCCAGATGGCCAGCATTGTCTCCCAAATAAGGGCATAACTTCCAAGGCTGCTCTGGAGTTGGCTTTGAAGCCCCCCAGTTGAAGTTGAGGGGAGGTGTTATTTGCAATTTCACACCTAAGTGTCCTCGAATTTATTGTAACAGGCTCCAGCCCAGAGGCAAAGTCTGACGAGCCTGTGAGATTCTCCCTCTTGGTCCATTCATAGTTTTCAAGGGGCTGGCCCCTTCGGGGAAGGCACATCCTGTTGCCAGCACACACATGTCATTTGAAGCCAAACAGGAAAACCTGTTTGCTGGTTCCCAAGTACAGCAAATGCATTTATTCATTATTTTTATTTTTTTTCTGGGCCAAAAAGCAAGATTGTTGGAATAAAACATTATATCAGATTTCAAACAAAACCCCCCTTACATTTATAGGCAATGACAGGGCCTTATTCAACATTACACTTTTAAACAGACATTTTGCTTGTTTGCAAAAAGCAACCATTTTTGCACATGGTTAATTCTGCTGGCTTGTCACTTTCAAATGCAGCCTTCTTACATCCATTTTATGAATCTTCCCAAAGCCCCAGTCATGTTTCTAATGCACACGCATCTTTACAAATAAAGATCCCTTGAAACCTAGAGATAGGGTTTCTAGATATGCACCTAGAGATAGGGTTTCTTTTGAAGAGTTTATCTGGGATATTTTGTAGCAAAAAGTCAACTGTTTTTCCGTACGGATGGGAGTAAAGTTGTTTGTGATTTTACTGATTTTTCCTCACACAGCCTTTCATTCAGTGAGAATTGCTTTATTTTGCTGGGACACAACCTGAATATGGCTGGGAATAGCTCGGTCTCAATGGATCAGAACTGTACATTGTTGAACAGATGAAAAAGGGCATCAGGGCGGCATCATTTGAAATATAAAATATTTCCTTTTTCAATGGGAAATTCTGAGCTAGCAGCAAAGCAGCGCTACTTTTCAACTCTCTTCTTTGGTGCGCATCAGGAAACTCATTGGCAGCCTTTCTTTGTATTTTTTCTCTGCACCATTTTGCCACATATGTGCTTGGCAAAGACAGTGCAGCCATTATTTTGGTGACTGCAAAACACAGTTTTAAGGCAAGGTGATAGTGCTCAACAGTGCCAGCGCAGCCATTTTGCTGGTAACTGCTGAAGTGCAGATTGGTGATGGAGGGGAATACTGCTGGATGGGTAATTTGTAACCCACACATGGCACACATTCCAGGCCCACAGTTTCTATTCAGTTGCCCGGAACATCCCATACATTTGTGTGTGTGTGTAGGCCAAAGGCACAGTTTGTGAGCACTGAGTGCAATATGATGCAGAACTGGAGGCAAAATGGGTGTGTATTAAAATAATTGCAGAATTTGATCTGGGCAGTAGCGGCATAAAAGGTGAGCAGTGCATATTGTTCAGCCAGCTATTTATTTGGCAACAGCAGCATGCAAATATGTTTTACAGAGGTGATGCTGGCATGTATTTTAGAGACAGGCCTCATTACTTTCTTTGAACACAAAATGCAAGAAAGGGATGACAGACTTCATGATCTGGTTTGGGCAGAAAGTGGACTTTGTGAAAGTGCCTGAAAGTGGGGCAATGCTGGCATACATTGTACTTGATATTCTATTCCATTTGCCTCTAAACATCTAGTGTGCATATATGTCATCTTATGTCCTGTGCTTATGTTGTCCCCTGTGTTAATGTTTGCACCTGTCTGCGGGCTGTTGGCCGCATTATAAATAAATAAAAAAATAAGAGAGGCCCCCTGTTTTTTCTTTGTGGACAGCCAGCATCAACACCTGTTACAAAAGTGACCTGGCATCTATTGGAATGTTTCATGTGTGCCCTGCAGAGCACTGGGTAAACTCTACATTGGTACCCAATTTTCTGAAAACTTGCTATGAAATTCATGATTTCCACCCATTATTTTAAAATGTCCAAGGGAAAGCCCTGGCCAAACCTTAATGGATTATTTCAGATGCGCTCAGTCAGGTCCATTTATGAAAACTATTAACTCCCCTGTTTCATTTTACAAATTCACCAGCTGCAACTGCTCCAGACTGTAGTGGTATTGTCAGAGTGAAGCATAAAAAAAACATGAAGATAGCTACCTTCTGTGGTCACACATTAGAAGAATCCAATTTCACAAATAAAGAAACACAAACAGGATTTTATGATTAGTTTGCCTCCCCACTCCTGCTGTGCTGGATACTCCCCTGCTTCTCCTCTTTGCACCTGGTCCTGCCTCAGGACTTACCTCCACGCCTCAGAAAGAACATCCACGCCTCAGCACTGCACATCTTGGGAGGCATTGCTTCCA
This sequence comes from Ambystoma mexicanum, assembly GCF_040938575.1. Taxonomy (NCBI): domain Eukaryota; kingdom Metazoa; phylum Chordata; class Amphibia; order Caudata; family Ambystomatidae; genus Ambystoma; species Ambystoma mexicanum. The sequence goes on along the minus strand of NC_090923.1, from coordinate 542,973,700 downwards.
CTCTTCAGAGATCCAGACATCTGTCTAACGAGGATTAGCATCCGTAATCCAGACATTCTTCGGCAGATGTCTCCCTCATTAAGCTAAGTTTCACCCACCCGACAAAACAAATACGTCACATGGAATTCAACGGGATGAGCGGCTCCCGAATTTACATCACCATCATCTCCGGTCAGGATTTTAAGATGAGAATCATCTAAAATGGCTTATTTAACCCTTCGTGGAAACTCAAATAATGTCTCATCAGCACAAACTATTGGGTGAGCAGCTGTGCATGGATATTTCTATTCTGTTCCGATCTCTGCTCTCTCATCTTTCACCCTTCCATTGCCCAGTGCATCAATGTTATGCTTGTCTAATTACCTTGGGAGTACTGAGTTCGACTGTGTGTGGAATAAGCAATATAGATAAAAGTCACATGCTTTAAATATGGTATTTTATACTGAGCAGGATCCACTGGGTAGCCTCCTTGCTCGGTCACACCAGAGTCTTGCTGATGTCATGAAACCGGACAGAGGGCAGCTGTGTGGTTTATTCTGGTGATGTGCTTAATGCTAGTAGATTGCACATTGCAGAACACATCACTTACACAATAACACCCAATGCTGCGGCTTCACTGGACGATAATGACCCAGGGCTCAATTTAAAGGCCCACGCGAAGAGATGGCCTTAAGATTGGGCCCCCACACTGTTACTGGCTGGGTAAGCCTGTGGCAGAAGGTGTTAGTGCTACCAGTGAATACAATTACATGAGCACGGAACAGCAGCAAGCATGTGACTCATTTTGTGTGTGGTTGCCGTGGAATGAAACCCAGGGCTCTGAATGGATCCCCTCTTCAATTTCAATGACACAGAAGGCAGTGCCAGTTAAAATGGCAGACGCAGACAGCTTGGCTGTGCTGTGAGTTAAGGAGTTTGGGGGAGGGGACAACGCAAATGGGTGGCCTGGGAAAGGGATTGGAGCCCTCGACAGGCAGATAGTAGTACACTCGGGGAGAAAGGTACCAGCCATCCAGAGGTTACACAGGCTTATACGGTAAGATTCAGCCTGCATGTCTGCACTGCACTCCTGATTGGCAGGTTCCTAATGACCGGGTGCTAATATTCTCTAAAGGAAGCTGTCAGGCCTCTTATCACTGAATCACCATGTAAAGTCTTTCCCAGAGAAACAGGATGGAGGCGGCCTAAAATTATATTTTATGGTTGTTTGCGGCCAAAAAATAGGTGTGATACTCATAAATGGATATTTAGGAAATCCCCAAAAGGAAAATATCAGAAAACAAATGACAGGTCAAAGAGAGGTCCACTCGAAGGACAAACTGCTCTCAAATGATCAGAAAATAGAAATGCAATGGTTTCATAAAAAGCAATTGACCCTTTGTGGAGAGGGAAATACATTGACTGCATCAACCAATGCTGTTGATGCATATCTAACTCTTATCCCGTGGCACTTATGACAACCATGGCATTAATAACTCTGGAAATATGCATGGAAATGTGTATATTTTAGACCTGGGACACTCAGGGGCACACTCCTTATTTCAATAGCATCCCAAAAATACCAATTTCGTCAACATAATTCAAATCTAAGATGGACATCCCAAACACTGACCTTTGTGTCTTGGGCCCGCTGTCCAGATAGTTTTGCCTCGGCTCCCATGATTCCTCACGGTTGACTACAGGCTGATTGGAGATGTGGTGCAAAAGATCTGGAGAGCCAAGGGTTACAGATTCCTGTCATAGGCGACGCCATTGTTGCCCAATTGGTCTTCCTCAAAAAAGGGACACATCAATATGAAGACAAGTTTTATTGTGAACAAAGGTTTCATTTGAAATTCTCTTAATTAAAATCTTGAACATGAAATCCTTTTAATTATACCCACAAAACCTGATTTACTCCATGTAAAACAGTGGTGCGAACCATGGGGCAGTTCCATATCCTACTAATTTCGGATATGAAAGTAGGATATTCCAAATAATGCTTGAACACATTAAACAGTAGTTGCAGCTTGAAAACAAAATTCCTAAAAATTAAGCTTATGTTTCTTACAGCTAAATTGCTATACTACACATGTATTGCATTTTCTCCAAGTTATTGTGCATAATGTTTATCCTAATGTTACTCTTTCTGTGCAAGTTTGCCCTACACCTATTGATCATTGGCACCTGGCCTATCAAGTCATACAGCATCTCTACCAACCAGGGGTCTTGAAAGGTAAGCCTTACCTCATGGCATTGCCTGTCTTTCCAGACCCCATCTACTGCACCTCGATGACACCACATTTTCCCTCATGTGCTCACTTCTACTTTGAACCTCAAATTATCAAGCCCCTTAGCCTCGCCACCCTTTGCTCCCTTCCTCGCCTGAGTCCTGCACCCCAATCCTCCACCACCCAACTCTGCTCCTGTAGTCACCCTTTTCCCCACATCTCCGCCACCAGTCGCGGCTCACGCGTTCCCTTCCCCAATGTCTGCCATGGAACTGGAGGAAGGACTGGAGGGACTTGGCGTAGTTACCTTTTACTTTTTCCCATCGTGACCATTTCCTTCTCTTTGTACTTGAAAGGCTATTAGTACCCTTAACAACATGTCAGGATTCTATTGGGCATGTCCCCCTAGCTGTTGCAGCATTGTGGCTCCGTAATGACACTGAGTCTGCGTTAATCCCCTTGCTTTGATTGGGCCTGTAAATGGGCCCCAGGCCATTATCAAGCTGCAAAGCCCACCCACTGTGCATTCCTAAAGCTTAAGTAAGTTAATTGTTTGAAATGTTATTTTTGGGTAAATCTACCCTGATGTCCATGAAATGATTGAAATAATTGAATTTGAAATGCCAGTGGAAGAAAAAAATGAAAGTTATTTGATCGAAAATTACTCGTTTTTTTCTCCCACAGACATTTCTGGCAACCCGTCCCCCCAGCCCCTTACTTACCTTTCAGCGCTCACCTCGTTGTTTGCCACGACTCCTCCATCCCTCTGTGACGCTGGTTCCCTCCACTTAGGTGCATGTTAAAGAGTGCTTTAGGGTCCTTTAAAAAAAAAAGTTATCCTATCGGTATCAGGGGCAACCCTGATGCATTATAGTGAACAAGGGTGCAGGAGACACCCACGCATCCCTCCTCCCCTTGTTCACTATAATGGCACAGAATGGCAAATTTGTTGAGAATTTTCGGCTGCCGAAATTCGATCAAATCTACCCTTCGATTTTTTTTATTTCGATCATTGATTGTTGCTCGTTTGATCTTCGGCGCGGGAGGATAGCGCAGCGGCAACGTGCTTGCCATGGGAGCAAGATGATTCGAAGCAACAAAGGTTCGATCCCCGGGACCGCGCTTAGAAATCTCTGTGTATTTAAGCACGTTATAAATATGCAACTAAGATAAAAAAAACAATGATGCAACTAAAAAACATACAATTTCTGTAACAGCACCTCGCGGGCTGTGTGAGTGCTTTAAAAATGAAAAAAACCATAATATATACCTATACTCTTCCATGCGTTGTTTGTCCTATATTTGCAGAAAATAAACTACTCCGCACCCGTTATTGAGATAAACCTGCAAATGGTGTCAGAAGATCCTTGCTCGTGATTCAATGGAATCATATCAATACCATTTTTCAGATGTTCCCTGTGATCTAATGCACAAATATGTATGCTGACGTTTTGATGTTCAGTAATGCACTTTGCCGTCCTGAATCAGGACATGTACATATACTGTTTAAACTTTATGTAGCGTTGATTTCCATTTAATGAAAGGAGGGTGTGCCTGTGGCCAGAAATGTAATGATCTGGCTCGGACACTTTTATACAGCACAATGTGTTAGATTTTTGTAAGAAAGGGCATTCAAAATAGTCCTCATTTCATTTTTTCTAATCAGGTTTTAATCAAAAGCGTCAAATTCCAATTTGTATATATCCTAGCAGCAGTCAAAAATTTCCAAAGCGAAGAGCAGGCCGCCCAATGAAGCCTTTTATATAAAACAAATTAGCGCACATTATTTCAATTACAGCAGAAGGGACCCAAGGAGGATCTTCCCCTTGAGTGTTGTAAACATGCCAAGCTCTGCTGGGCTGGCAGGGGGGGGCTGTTGTTGAGGCTAACCTCTTATACTGTAGCTTATGATGTGCATAATGTCGAGGCTTTACTGTAATTTTTTCCTTCATGAGCCAAATATTGAGAAAGCACATTTTCTACTATTTATAAGTTCTGAGGTCTGCCTGTATTAGGAGGCTTTGTGAATACGACGATGAACGACATATGTTTAACGTCCATCATCTTAAAACCAGAAATAGAACTTTACATATGAATACATGTCATGCCACTCACCTCAGTATTATATGGATCGCAAATTTGCATGGAATGTTATGCTACATTATGAGTTTTTGGATAGTGCTCCATTCACCACTGTAGTGACATAACAGCACCAAGGCTGCTCTAGAGTGTGGCACATTGTGGTCCTAGTAGGGATATACAGACTCTGGTAGCAAGGTAGGATCTCAACCAGCTGAAGTTGGTCTTCCTTTCCTGATCCTCATGCAGTGTTGTAGGTGTCAGTCAATGTCTGGTGGTCTACTATGTCGAGCACGGCTGAGAAGTAGAGGATGACCATGGGGCAAGGATGGTCATCGTCAAGGACATTGAAGGCATCTGCTCTCCTTATTAACTATCCTTATAACTATCCTTAAACATGTGTTATATGTGTTTAACCTGCTCCCTATTTACCCTTCCTTTCAGACCACTGAGAAACATGAGAACGCTCTCAACTCCACAGGAGGTAAACAAGTGGGTGCAGCTTAGAGGGATGCTGTGCCGGACGCACAAAAAAGTGTTAAAAATTAAGTAAAACGACATCAGGAGCAGAGGTTCCTAGTGGAAAGGGAGATGAGGCCCCAGCAGACAACCAGATCTGAAAGGCCCCCCTCTGCTGTTAGTGGGAGTGGTCACAGATATAACCTGTGGCATGTATCTACGGGCACCTTATTCAGACCCAGAATGATTGAAAGAGGTGGGTGACCATTTGAAGCAAGATCTATCCTTGGTGGCCAGCTTCAAGAGGGTGCTGGGCTCATCCATAGGGGCGAACATCAGGAAGGTAGTGGCTGATTTGTTGTTGCCTATTCAGCTCAGACTGGACAACATTGAGGCCCACTTGAGGTGCACATTAATCCCTCAGCTCAACAAGACCCTTAGGATGAAAGTTGACTCTTATGGGGAGTAGAAAAAAGACAAGAGGGGCCAATCCTCTGTGACAACTCCCCCCCAGGCTTGAAGCAGCCAGCAGAGGTACCAGAGTCTCGGATGCCTTTAATAGGCCTAGGAAAGCCTATTTGGAGAAAAGGGGATTCTCCCCAAGGCACTCTCCTACCCTGTTCTGGCACATCACAGCAGTGGTCAAGCAAACAGTAACAGCGAGTCTAAAGATAGGACTCCCTGTATGTGTTTCGGGTAAAACCCTTAAGGTACTCACTTACGTGTGGTTTATTGTTTGATAACATGTGAGTAATTAAACATGTAAGAATAGAGCAGCTAGTGCCTGGACTCAGGCACATAATCATGAAAATGAGGGAAAACACATAGAGGCAATGCGGCATGCGTCGTGCCTCTAATGACACCTGTGTAATGAGATGTGCATAGGGTGATACCATTGCTCAGCAGGTAATAGAATTAAAGGTTTGACTTTTAGGGAGAGAGTGCCTAGCTTACTTGGTGGCTGTGTTCTCTCGTTTTCAGGCTTCTCTGAATTCATACCCTAGGAGCATGAAGGATTAGATCCAGAGTTGACACTACCCCCATAAAGTGTAGTTGGAGGTGAGTGTCAACAAGTATAATCAATCAGGATTTATACACATAAGTGTTCTTTGTCGAAAAGATTAAGAGGTTGGAGAGTAATATATTATTTACTGTTTGTTTGGTTTTTAGATTTGTTCCAGAAGACATCTTTCACCTGATGATGTTATTGGGTTAGGCTATATTGAAGATCTATCCAGATCCTGAAGAAGGTCGAGAAATATTAAGGTCGAGAAATATTAGGCTAATTGTAACAAAAGCCACGATGTTACGACTGAAACATATGTAGATTGTGTTTATAAGCTGAGGTGCTATTAAACCTTAATACATACTGGCAGTTGATATAGGTGTAATGAAATGATATACTGATGTGTGTTTTACAAAGGGTCTTGAATACCCGTTTTCCTGTGTAAATTTATCATTTGATGTGTATGAATGAGAACGTGTAGGTATGGTGAAATGAATCTGATGATGTTTAGTGTATATGGATTTACGTGCTCTATGAGCAAACAGTGTTAATTATTAGAACATCTTTTTTCAATACATTTGTTTTTGAGAAAAGTATTGTTTATCTGTTGTTAATAATATTTCTCTAAACCTCACCTACTAAGTTCCATTTTGTATATTTTCATATTACTTACCTGGAGGAACTGTGGTATTACAGGTACCCTTATAATATAACCAACATCACAGCAGGTGACATCCCCCAGATTTGCAGAATAGTTCAGAAGATGGATTTGTAAAGTTTTGGATAAATAAGTGAAAGGACACCTCGGCAGCGACCCCTGAACTGGACGCCAGGATTACAACCTTCTTTGGTAAAACAATGAAGGATCCAAGGAAAGGTATTGACAGGTCATGACGTTCATGTGAAGATAAATTAATGGGCATTGCTGGGCCAATAGCAGAGATCCTAGACTTGGCTGAGAAGGTGGTGGACACAGGAACTCCGGTGGATCCACAGGTCCTTGATGATTGAACACAACAGATCATGAGCTTTCTGGGAAATGGTAACTGCACTACTTTGGCAGAGAGGTGCAAGGGAGTCCTGATCAGGATTGGCTTCAAACTTGTGAAACTATCATCTTAGGAAGCAGGCGCCACATCACAGGAGCTCTTGTTTGGTGATACCTATACAAAGGAGATGGTGAAATATGTTAATACCTAAATGGACCCAGAGAAAGTGCAGTCTTCCATCAAGACTGTGTTGTCCATAACATCTTTTGCAAGAGCTGAAGAGGCAAGGGTTACTCTCCCAGTCATTTCATTCTGGACAGGAGCCTCCAGACAAACTGTTCTGTGACACAGTACTGGCAAGAGCAGAAGGTCGACAACTTCTTTCTTTCCAGAGGCAGAACCAGAGGACGAGGATGTAGGCAACCAGCAAAGGAGTCCCCACAGCCTGCATGGTGTGCCTGTTGTGCAAAGCCAGAACCACTAACTGAGATAGGGGGCAGTAAAGCGAAATTTGTGCGCACTTGGAAAACCTTGTCAGTTGATGCCTTGGTAAGATGATAGACAGTGGTTTCTGTCTACAATTTTTCACCAAGCCAATGCAGTACAATACCCCCAAACTGATAATGAAATGGGGTTTTTGATTGCCCAGGACCCAGAACGCCTTATAGCTAATGCTCAAAATGGTGAACAATCCGAGACACATAAGGCACATGATCAAAGTCCTTCAGTATGTACTTGCGCCTACTGTGGTCCCAGTCTCAGTGTAACCCAGAAAAGTTTCAAATCAACACAAGCATAACCACTAAAAGATTGCACTAAAATAATTTATTCACTAGCCTGTTGGAATACTAGAGGGCATTCTCATCTTCAATGGCCCGCTGCTAAGGATATTAATGAATATGATATTGTGGCCCTCCAGGAGACGTGGCTTGTAAAGCCCGCCCTATGGGATGACCATGATGTCCTATTGATTCCTGCTTTGTTGGCAGCAAGGGGCAGACCGACCTCTGGTTTGCTGGTAGCAGTTAAGACGAGTAGAGGGTTTTCTATTAGTAAGTGGCACTCTCCTAATAACGTTATGCAACTGTTGAAAATTACATATGCCACTCAAACGCTAGCCCTTATTAATCTTTACAGTAATCCAGTGGGGATAGCAGATGACACATTCTATAAGGAATTAGCCTTGATCTTCGAACTTGTCGCTGCTGACTCAGCTATAACCTCAACAATGCTAGTAGGAGATTTAAATCTTGATTGCATAAATGAGAATAAAACCTCTCAAAAGACTGCGAGTGATAGATGGCTCACTTTCATTACAAATTACAACTTACATATAGCTAATGGTACGATCTTTGGTGATATTCCTGCCAAATCTACTTGGGAAAGAGGTGTATCTGAATCCATTATTGACTATGTTTTTATTTCAGAAAACCTCCTTCATAAAGCTATCAAATTTCAAATTATTGCCCAATGTACCAGTGTCCACCATATATTGTCCTTTACCTGGCAAGAAGAGCACGATCAGAGTGGGAAAAAACAACAGTGGATTAGTCAAACCTTACACACAAACTCTGCGTGTACTCGCTATAGATGGTCTAATGCGTCCCTTGATGCCCTAACAGTTGTAACATATAAGTCAAATCCGAACCAAGACTTTTATGTAGATATATTACCAATGTTTGGGGTTCAGTATGTGGGAAAACAGCCATTTTTCCCAGACCATAAGCATCAAAGTGATCAAACTATCCAATTAGCGAAAAGATCACATAGGAAAGCATTAAGAGCTGCACTTAAGTTGCCGATTAATGAAAGAGAGGTCACCTGTAAAAAACTTAAATGTCAATATAGAAATTGGTTAAGAGCAAGAAAGGCAACACTCTATCAGCATGATAGTGAAGCTTTTCTGTGCTCTGCCAATAATAAAAACTCGGCCCAAATATGGTCTTTACTTACTAATGTGTCCAGCTCATCCCAACCCAGCCTCCAACTATGTGGTGTCACAGAAGCGCAATGGTTAGCGCATTATTCACATCTATATGCAGATGCGAAATATGCAAATTACATTTATGATAAATCAACCATAGCGCACTGGAATTTAGAATGCTCATCAGACATATTGGAAGTTCTCATAAAAAAATCATCGTCCTCACAAGCTAGAGGCCCTGATGGTTTGAGCAATCATACGTTTAAACAAAATCCAACCAGATGGGCCAACATTTTGAACAATGTCTTTAAGCAAATCATTTTATCAAAAACCATACCAACGTCCTGGACGTCTTCCCTTATAGTTCCAATTTTTAAAAAAGAAGACAGGGCGGCTCTGGCAAGTTCTCGGCCGATAGCCTTGCTTGACACTCCAGGAAAGTTATTTGCACGTTTGGTTCTGAGAGATTTCACATCATGGACACAAGAGTGTAATCAACGAGATCCGTGCCAAACGGGCTTTGTGGCGGGCTTGGGAATGACAGTGAATTTGATGATTCCCAATGCGTTAAAAAGCCAGGCCCAAGCTACAAAGCAACCAATGTATTTTGGTTTTGTCGACCTCCACTCAGCCTTTGACTCGGTCTCGCGAATAAAACTCATGGAAAAACTAAAATCAGCCAAGTGTCCGGAGACTCTGTGTGACATTATACATGCTTTTCACTTGACCACTTCCATTAAAGTTCGTCTCTCGTTATTGGGTCTTTTGTCGTCGACCATTGCAACTTTTAGGGGGTTGAAGCAGGGATGTATCCTTGCTTCGGCCCTCTTCAACTTTTTTATTCATGATGTACTGCTTGCTTTTGGTTTGGTTGAGGCGGACGCACGCAAAATCAATGTTGCAAAGATAAAAGCACTATGGTATGCTGACCACTTGGTTCTGGTCTCAAAATCCCCAATAGGCCTACAAAAATTATTATCAGCATTGAGTTCATATTTGGATAAAAATGAATTGATAATTAACCTAAATAAGACCCAAATTGTCATCTACGCACCCAGGCCCTCTCGAAGTTCTGTATTTGAATGGAAAATTAATGGAAAGTCCGTGGAAGTGGTACCCACATATATCTACCTGGGCATTCCTTTTGATGGTAACCCTTCATTTAGATCACTCCCAAGGACGTTAGAACACAAAATCACGACGGCAATTTCACAAACCAAAATTATACTGTATACATTTGGGAAATCCACCATCAGACCTGCCGTCATTTACTGGCGACAAAAAGTTTTGCCAACCATACTATATGGTTTGGAAACAATAACTATAGTAGAACATTCTGTCCTAAATAAATTAGAGGCTACATTTTGGAGGGGCGTTCTACATCTGCCCGAGTGTGTACCCGGACCGTGGTTATGGCATGAGTTGGGTTTGACGTCCTTGTGTGCAGTGTATCACTGGAGGTTGTGCGCCTTATTTCGTAAGTGCCTGACTTATGTCAGATCTGATAATGTATTAGCTACGCTCTGAGCCTACATGTTATCATCAGAACATGCCTTTGGTAAAAAGTGGGTGGCATACGTCTATAGAATCTTGGCCAGAACAGACATTAGTTTAGACGCTATGCTTGGCAATCCTGAACGAGCAAAAATCAAACTATTCAGGTGTGATTGGATTGAGACGAAAAGGGAGTGTCTTGGGTATAAAGATTTCCAAGCGTTGATTTTTGAGCACAAAAAGCTCAATGTGCTTCCACCATATCTAAATCAAGCACCTTGTCCTCAATTAAGAATGACCATCATGCGCCTATGATTTAACTTAGTTCAAACATGTGATATTCTCACGAAAGAGAATGTGTGTAGATTCTGTGGAGTACGTGAAGCTAAAGAAACATTAGGACATATCATAACAGAATGTCCAGCACTAAATGAGTTGAGAAACAAATATTTTTGCAAACATATGACATATCTCGGCGCAATACATCCAGAAAGTCGATGGTCAATAATCTGGTCAACGAATTCCATAAGTATTCGAATAGCAACATTCAATTTCATTTCTGCTTTAGACTTGGAGAACGGTGTGTCTTAGCAAAAGGGTTAGGTTAACAAGAAATGTGATGGAGTAATGTATGATCTCATTTTGTAAGAAGTGCTTTGACTCACAAGAGTTATCCTATTGTCTGCTAGATATTTTGTTTTCATTTAGGTTATATATATGAATCGTTTTCATTTTTCTGTTCCATTTTGGTATCTGAAAGTGTTTTTATTCTCCTTTTTATGTTACTTAATCATTCTTCTTTGTTTTTGTTTTATCTGACTATATATCTTATGCAATGTTTAACATATGTACATTTATTTTTAATGTATGTTTAACATCTGTTTCATTCACTTTATTTATTTTGATCGTGTATTTTATATATTGTTTACCAAATGTACATTTTTATACTCTATGAAATAATGTATTGATTTATATTGAAAAAGTTGATTCTTCAGCTATATTCAATAAAAATAAAAATAAAAAAAAAGATAATATTGCGTGTTCTTGGTTGAGAAGCCTTGGATGAGGAGGTGAGCACAGAAAGGAGCAATACGTCCCTTTGTGTGACATCCTCATGGTATCAGGTAATAATGTCCCCATACATAATGTCGCCGGGAAAAGCCATTGGCAACATCATATATGGTGACATTATGTATGGGGACAGGTTGCGGGGATGTCCCCTGCTCCCATTTAAAAGAAAAAAAATACAACAAAACTGGGGTTGCGGGATTGTCACCCGCATGCTCAATCTAATAATGTCTCCACAAAAGACTGTGACTTTTTTGTCAGGGGACATTTTTGCGGGGACATTACTACATGAACCATGGATTCATCAGCAATCTCTTTTTAGTGACGAGCAATTCAAAGGTAAGGCCGGTTATCAATCTCAGAGAGCTCAATGGTTCATTCTTTACCATGATTTGAAGATGGAGGGCATTTGCATGCTCTGGGACATCTTGCTTCCATCTTGCCTGGTTTTTCCGTTTGATTCTGAACGTTGTCTACCTTGCTCTTCCGATCATTCATCCATATAAGTACGAACAGCAGGATGATTTTGGGAGTTTGGAGCCTGTCCTTTCGTCTTTTGTCACCAAGCTGATGAAGCCAGTAGTGGCATTGCTCAGGGAGCAAAGCATCAGGGTGGTCCTTTACCTCGATGTCATGGTTATCAAGTCACAGGACGTAGCTCAACTAGTACATCATGCACAGGTAGCATTCAATCTGCTTCACAGTCGGAGTTGTTTTGTGAACTGGGAGAAGTCAGACATCATGCCTTCGTGCATCTTGCAATTTCTGGCATTCCCAATAAATAAAGTGGAACTCACTTTCAAGCTCACAGTGGGAAAGATTCATACTACAACAAGAGAGATTTGACCTCTTCTCAGAAAGGCCAGGTTCATTCTCAGATAAATGTCCAGCATGCTTGGGATGCTCACATCATCCATTCAAGTTATATGACACTACACGAAGTTACAGAGACTCAGGAACATGCATTTACATCTCAATCTTTCATAAACACAATTAGTAGCTCTATCCAAGGAAGTGAGAGTAGAATTGGTATGGTAGCTGCACCTCATGGAGGCCTGGAATGGGAGAGTAATCTTTGGGTCCTCCCCAGATCCGGTGATAGAATAGGGTGTCAGCTGAGATGGCCTTGGAGCAAAGTGTGAGATGGCGCTGACAGGAGGGAAAGGGTCCCTCGTGCGCTGGAGTTACACATACCTTTCCTAGAGTTGATTGTGGGATCATTTGCAATTTGCTCTTTCACCAAGGGCAGAGTCAGTTGTGTCTTGCCGAAGCTGTACAACATGTCAGCAGTGAGGTACCTCAACCACCTCAAGGTGAGGATATCTAGGTTGATGGTGGAGTTAGCTAAGGACTTTTGGCATCACTGCCTGGACCATCAGATTTCAGTGACTGCAGAGAACTCCCCAGGTCTAGCCATTATGGTGGCAGACTGGAACTCCAGGTATCTAGTACATTAACATGACTGGAAGTTGCAAGAAGAGATATTCTCCTCCTCCAGGAGTCCTGTAGGCTGTTTCACACAGACCTGTTTGCTTCTAGGCTACATGTCCAGCTTCTGATTTTCTTCAGCTGGAAGATAGACCCAGCAGCGGTAGCATAGGATGCCTCCCTCTAGCCCTGGGCTCCATGGGTGAACTACACATTTCCTCCATTCATTCTGCTTGTGCCAGCCCTGGCAAAAGCCCTGAGAGTCTCCTATGGACAACACACAACTGGTTTCCAGTTCTTCTCGAACTTTCTTCTGATTCTCCAATTCTACTGCCCCACGATCCTCTTCTCTTGACGGATCCAAATGGGGGTACGCATCTATTGATCCTGAACGGAAAATTTCAGGTTGCAGGGAAGAGTCCGAGGCCTTTCGAGAAAGGCAGCCAACCTTATCAATACTAGTTGGGCTCCTTCCACACCATGGTGCTATGCAAATCTTTGAGCGGAATGAACATGATGTTGCTTGGAATGAGACATTCTTCCAGTTTCAGCCTCTCTAAAACCTGTGCTCAGTTTCCCGGCAGTGCTCCTGGAGCAGTGAAAGGTGTGTAGGTCAGTAAAAGCATATTGGTCAGTAATCTCTGCAGGGCACACGATGGTGGCAGGTCTCTCAGGGCGGGAGCACCCCCTAGTGTGTCACACTTTGAAAGGTGTTCTCCTAATGGCACTGTCCCGAACACTATGCGGGTCTGTGGGATCAATTTATTATTAAATGCATTTCTCTCTTGGCCCTAAAATTCCAATCTCTCTCATATGGCACTTTCTGGTAACTTGACAACTCTCCTTTGCCTAGATGCAGGGACGAGAGCTTCCAATATTTGAGCTGTAGATCTGGGATATAGGGTATAATCGCTGCAAGGGCAGTATAATATATGTTCAGACATGCCAAATCTAATCTCAGGCTGTTTGCATCCAGCCTTTCAAGAATATTCCAAACGTGGTGCTGTGCTTTGTCTAAATTCCCAGATGACAACTGCTGGTCGCAGTGAGGAAGCCTCATCAGGCCTTTTCTGCTATACCGCTCGTGAAATCATTGGGCTTCATTACAAGGCCGGTGGTAAGCCAGCCTTCTGCTGCCGGCGGATTGCCGCCGGACTTGCAATATTTTCTGGCTCCTGGCTTTGCCGGAAACACTGGAGGATTACGACCCCTGTGTTCCTGGAAATGAGGCACCAGAAAATCGTTAATCCCCATTCCCATTGAGTCCCATTGGACTCAATGGGAATGGGAGTGGGGACCACGGAAGCACCGGCACCATTAATAACAGTGCCGGTGCTTCTGTGAAAGCCTGCGGGGGGCTGCCATCCCGCCCGCCATGTCATACCTTTAAACAAGCTTGATGCTAATTTACAGCCTTGAAAGAAGATTTTCAAGAATAGCTGATAGGAAACTCATGTTTCTATTAAAGACATGAAGCATTATTCCCACCCTAGATCATAAATGCTAAATATTATGAGTAATATGATGATATTAGTTGCACAGTTGCAATTCATAGTAACTGTCGCAGAGTACATTTTGTGTTGTGAATGCGTTGATTACCACTGCCCGGTTAAGCTTTTATGAGAAACATGCATCTTTTGCGCTCTTCTTTTCCCTGCACAATGACCTGATTCTCTTTTCTGTAGTGATGGAGGTTGAAACAGGTTAATAGTGCAGGGGGATAGCATTTTTTCCATGGAAGAATTCATCGAGATTCTAGAGTTTGGTTATTTATTCTTCACCTTGGAGAGTATGAGAAGTCGTTGTGACAGACATCTGCAATAGAGGACTAAAGAAAGACATGGAATGGTCTTAAAGGGCAGGATCCGGCTGATTGGGGGAGCAAGGGCATGTGCTTTAGGGCTATAGGCTACAACTTCCCCATAGACTTTCTGAATGTGTTGTATTTTGTTGTGTCTATGTCGTCCTTTACTATTTTAGCAATTCATGTTTTCGTCATAAAGATCTGTTTGCTTAAATGTGGTGACTTGAGCTTCTGAATTAAAGAAATAGAAGCATAATGCTTGCCTTTGGTCTTCACATAAAATCTCAAGTATTGAAAGTACAAGCATCAAGTGCACACGAGAAAGACTTAGACAATGTAGGCATGCAACCAAGTCCTGGCCTATTCAATGTTTCAAAGGGGCACAACCCCAGAGCAGGACCAACATACAGCAGGGTGCAACCCAGGAGAAAAAAAAACACAGTGGGACACAGCACAGGGGCAACATCACAGTGCAGAGCTGAAATGTAGAGAGCCACAAACTAGGCATGCAGAGACTCAATATTGAAGGATTAGGGAGCAGAAACATAATGGCTACAACCTAGAGGTACAAATCACAAAAGGGCAGAAGGGATATGGTAAAGCGCAACTCTGGAGCAGAAAAACGCAGTCGAGCAAAGGATAGGAGTAAGTGTACACTGGGTAGCTGAAACACACTGGCGCAAAACAAAAGCATAAATTCACAATGGGGAACCAAATAGGACTAAGATCACCATGGGGAACAGAAACACAATGGGTACAGCTTAGGGAAGAGCAGAAAGAGGAAATGCTCTGCGTCCTCTGGCCTTACTCAATTTATATTATAGGTTTCAGCATGGCGATGGATATGGAATAGAAAGGAACACAACAGCTCCACTACCTTTAGGTACCTCCTTCTCTGCAACATCTCCCAAGGCTAGTCCACCCCATCCATCACACACCATTATCATGTCTCCCCCAGGTTCGCAGCCCACATGCAGCCCACTGCTAAATGCATTTTGGGACAGTACTATAAACGACGCGCACAGAATAAGGTTAGAACTGTGGGAAGACGCAGACTGTTTCTACTGAATGATGGAATCATACCTACGATGGATTTAAGAAGAAGCACGCACATGCCTACCTATAATATGGTTATCAGCTGCTATGGGAACTGTTCATGACTGGTATGAGTGAAGGGGATAGGGGGAACAGTCACTCTCCATGTGAAGCCCAAGGACATCTGGGCACACTTTCAGACCTGTTACATTCATCTTGGTAGCAAAAGACAATACATTAGGGGAGTGGAGCATAACAGGTTAAATGGATAAGGCCCTTGCAGCTTAGCAAAATAGGGTTGGGCGGAGGCCTTGGGTGAGGCTTGACAGATTATGGTTCCAAGTGGTGTGGGTGGGCGGCAGTCCTTACACAAAGAGCCAAGTTTTGAGTGTCCTGTGGAAGGGACGGTAGTCAGTTTCTGCTCTTAGTTCAGGCGGGAGGATGTTCCACTGGGTAGCAGCTATTGTGGGGGATCTGGCCCCTCCTGCTCTTATCCTTTTCACCTTTGGAAGGATTAGCCAGTGTGGCCGGGTGGTTCTCACTGGTCTGGACGAGTTGGATCGTTCAATTATCCGGGCTAGGTAGTAGAGGGCTGTGTTTGAGACGGTACAATGTCCTTTCATCGCCTGCCTTTTCATCCCCAGGCTTTTCAAAGTTCACATTCCATCAAATGTGCTCATCAAATTTTTTAGGAGGCGGGTGGGAAAGGGCAGATAAGGGTTTGGGCGGCTGGGCAATGGCAAAAAATAAGTGTGGGAGAAGGGTTTGGGGGCGTACCCCCCCAAAAAAACCAAAAAAAAATGATGAGCACATTCGATGGAATGTGCATGTTAAAAAGCCTGGGGATGAAAAGGCAGGTGATGAAATGACATGGAACCGTTTGAGACACTTGTGAGTGATTGGAAGAGTTTTGAAAGTGATCCTTTCTCAGACAGCAGCCAAGCCTTTTTTCTCATGGCAGAGATGTCTCTGCAGGAGCTGTTGAAGGCTGCTTGCAGGACATTGTTTTGAATAACCTGTAGTTTGGCCAGGTTCTGGTTGGAGGTTCCTGCAAGTAATGCTTTGCAGTGGTCCAGTGTTGCTGCAATGATAGCTCTGGTTATGGTTAAGCAGATGGTCAGAGAGAGGAAATGTCTCGCTGCATTAATAAGCTTAGTTGTGTAGGCCGATGAGGACCAATGGCTTTCATTTGTTTGGTAAGGGAGAGCGTGGCATTTAGATGGACACCTAGCATTTTTACAGATGAGAAGATTGGGATTTGGATACCACCCATGCAGAAGGAGGAGAATTCTGTGCTGAGTTTCTTGAGGATGGTGGGCAAGCCAACTAGTAGGATCTCTGTTTTCTCGTCATTCAGATATAGATGGTTTGAGGCCAGTGGAGTAACTTTGCTGAAAATGTTGGGGGGGACATCATGACAACTGAAAAAAGGGGTGGGGCGGGGTGGAGTGGTGTCAAGATATGGTCTCTTAGATGGATTATAATACCTCCGTTCCTAAGCATCAATCAGAGAGGGAGGAAGGCACTCCCTGACCGATGATTGGGGCCACAGGTGGACTGGAACCGCAGCACCGGAAACACAGGCAGCTAGAAGCAAGGGACACAGGTTAGATAACAGACAAGTATCTTCAATACAGTGGAGTCATGCATGCAGAGGAACCTACCTAGTTGGTAACCCAGGGCAGGGACCAGAGTGAGGAGGAATGAGCCCTGAGGCAGGTGTGACTTGCGCTCCCAGGGTGAGGGAGAAATGCAGCAGATGACAAGGTTCCAGAGTCTGTTTCTTTGATATTGTCCAGCTGTTCCTTGGGAAAACCCAAAAAATAGAACAGTTCACCAATAATCAAAATGGAATTTCCAGGAGCAATTCAATATTCAGAGCCAAAGATCCAAAAAACCACCAGGTCTGTTACAAATCCAAAGGGTAGAGCTAAGGCAGTCCAAAATATAAAGTCCAAGATCCAAAACCACCAAGTCTGTTACAGATCCAAAGGGTTGAGCTGAAGCAGTCCAAAATCCAAAGCCGAGGTCAGATAAACACAGGAAGACTGAAGAAAACAACTCTGAAAACGCCACTCAAAAAGCACAGCTGAGAAGCAGGGACGTGCAGAAAAGCCGAGCCTTTATAGCGGATATCCTGGTTTTGTGTGCTCGCGTGACCGAACGTTGATCACGTGAGCGGAACCGCTGCGGCTCCGCTGAACGTCCCAGAGTCTCCATGGTAACTGCCATGGACGGAAGACAGAGGAGTGTGACAGCGGGGAAGAGCCGCAGGGCCATGGAACCCCCCGCCGGGATACTGCTGGGACAACTCCCCTCGGCCGGAAGAAAGCTGGAGCAGCGGCGCAGCCCTGGAGTCGGCGGGCTATCGGCGGGCTATTGTAAGTGTGCAGGGCCACGGCTCCGGGAGCGCTCCTGCGAGGAGGGCATGAAAAGTGGGCAGACGTTTGCACTGAGGGATAAGACTAAAGTACTACACAACAAGAGTCTATTGCCGACATGCTCGGTTATAACTTTCATAAGACTGATGGGTATCTTTAAAATTAAATTCTAAAGACACGCCAGTCTTCTGAAACTTATAACACCACAGTTGGTCTTTAGAATTCACTGCATTGACAACAGTAAAAAAGCCTGCTCCCCTCTACCCAAAGAGGGCCTTCAAGCAGGCTGAAGGTAGCTGGTGTTTGATTATTGCCACCAGGGCACTGACTCAAACAAGCATATAACCATAATATAAAATGGATGCCTGCAAAACAGCGCATTAGGTTGCTTATTCTGATTTCATTAATTACTTGCAACATCTTTTATTTGATTTTTTTACATATAGCGACATGGCTGCAGTGTCATACAAGGGGCTGTGTGCTATGGCTGCAGTGTGCACAGAGGGTAATGGAGATGGGGCTGCAGTGTGGCGTAGAAAGGGCAATAGTGGTAGTGCTTCAGTGTGTGCAGGCAGTGTGCCACATATAAAAGGTGGTGTGGTGTGGCAGCAGCGCGCACAGAGGTCTTTAGAGTTGGGGCTGACATATTAGCTTTTTCCCCTAGTGCAATGGTCTTCAAACTGTCGGGCCTGCCCCGCTAGGGGTGCCCGAAGGATGCCCTGGGGGGTGCACGAGGCTCTTCAAAAAGTAATTAGGGTGACGGATTATAATATAGCAGCTATGGCATCTGGGGCGGACCCAGCAACAATGTTTGTACTCAGCGGCTGGGGGATTGGGTGTGTGGGGGTGGGGGGCTGGGTGCAGCATAAGGATTTCCGAGGCCCTGTGCAGCAAAAATCATGCAGACGCCATCATTTGCATTTGTATTGGTCAGAAGTAACCACTCAGAAAATAACACTACATGGGAATGGGGAAGGAGCTAATAACGGGCCTCCAAATAGCGGGCCCGTTATTAGCTCCCTGGTCCCGTAGCGGCTCCCGCTAAGGGCGGCTGCTAAAACCAGCCGGCCTTAGTGGGACCCGCTAAGGGACCTCGGAATGCGGCGGTAGGGTTTAACGGCAACGGCATCCTTGCCTGTGCCGTTAACCCCTTACCGCCACACTCGTAATGAGGCCCAAAGACTTTGTGGGCTTTTATGCATAGCTAGTTACTATTATTGCACTTGTAGTAACTTTTTAGTCTAGCAACCATCAGAGTGAATTTGATTTTTATAAAAAAAGATGCACACTCAATTAATTCCTTGGTCTTCAAATGTTGCCAGCTAACACATATTAAGATTAAACATTTGCCCAGGATCACACACTTGAGTTAAGTAGCAAAATCGGGATTTTGGCCCAGTGTGCGATGTACGTATCTTCTCGGCTCCAGTTTACAGATGTTTTTGTTATGCTCTGGGGTTCAAAAGCTTAAATAATCATATATGTTATTGAAATGCCTTGCAAAGCACACACATAATACAACAAAGGAACCTGGCAATATATAAATTGCTATAGAAGCATGTTAAGCAAATAGAATGCTTGTAGTTATAATTTTCTCATCCTGAATGGGAAATTACAGCAGCAGCCTGTAGAGGTATATCAACCAAAGCAAATATCATTGAAGTGTTAAACCTGTATCCGCAGTGATATAAAATACAATTCAATTTGAAGTCGTGTGCATGAGTCATGATTCACACAACATGCAATGTTATACTACCCTCCAATGTATTATGGTAATGTTGGTATGGTAATGTTTATTTATATAGCGCCTATACACAGGCAAGTGTTTCAAAGCGCTCAAACTATTTGTGTGCCCAAAATCACCAACTATGTGCACCTCTTACGGGACAATAGACCTTCCTCTGACACTTGGTTGGTGGCTAGGTCATTGACCTCTAATAGTGCTTACTATAATGCTTTGGTGAGACAAAGCGAGGCATGAGGGAAGGGGTGTGTGCTTCCCTGCAATTTGAACCATCAGAACCTATCCTGCAGCAGAGGAGCCACGTGGAGACTGTTATCTGTCCCGGGCAGGCTGTGGACGGGACGCCGCCAGGACCAGGGCAAAGAGAAGCATGCTGAAATAAAACAGGGAGAATTAAACTCTTCTTACCTGCTGTGCTTTGCAAATCAATCACTGAATCTTTGTTCGGGTGCTCGCAACAACAAGGCTGCAAGCAACTTGCAATGCTTAGGCAGGGTACCGTTGGCAAAAGGTACACACAGCTACAGTCACTGTGGGGGAAAGTGAAACTGTCTGCGCAGTGTGCACGTGCCACGCCCTCACCTAGAACACTCCAGAAGGTGCCACACATGCGCATGCATGCAGGCAGCAGCGTCATCATTCACCCCACACGCCCACTATAACAAATTTCATTGGCTGACAAACAGCCAATGAAATATCGTATACTGTAGTATCCAGAGAGAAAGCTACAAACTGGCCCCGCCCGCCGCGGTGCTGCACACGCAGAAGCAGAAAATAAAACTCAGCCGAGCTGAGTTTTATTTTCTGCTTCTGCTTGTGGGTCAGCCCAGCCGGCGGTCACAATGCGGGCCCCTGTCCTCCTGCCAAAGATGGGGGGGGACAATAAGGCATGATACACAATTTGGGGGAGACAAAACCCCCCATACCCCATATAATTATGTCCATGTTTGAGGCCATCTAAGACTGAATGGTGGCATATATTTTGTTGATGGTGATGGAGTCTTCTTGGAAGGAGCCTGTGTGTGGGAGGAGGATTTGGGTGTCATCGGCATAATTGGTGTAGGAAATGCAGAGTGAGTCAATAGTATGGATAAGAAGTTTGATGCCAGCTATATTGGAAGACAGCATTAACCCAAATTAATATTTCAATGAATAGTGCTATCTTGGCAACCCAACACTGATTACAAAAACAAAACAAATCCGATATTGGACTAGTATTGTGTTTCTTGGCCCACAGAATCATAAAGTTCAGCCACGTAATCAGAAAGTCCAAGAAATATGCAAATTATATCAATTTAAATGTATATGTTGAAGGGATGGGTGAGAGGATGGACCCTGAGGTACTCCGCAGGTGATGGGAAGAGGCAGAAATCTTGAGGAGTTCATCTGGATGAACTAATGGTGGTCAAGTTGGACTTGAACCAGTGGAGGACGTTTTTGTTGAACCCCATAAAGTAGCATATGATTTTAACATAAGTGTTTTGGTATTTTTTTTCTTTCCATTTTTAGGAACAAGGGGTTGCACCCTAAGTTACCCAGAGTAATCCAAATGTGGACCCCTTGCTCACTGTGTTTAGAGAGGCACAGCTTCACCTCACTGATGAGGTCCGACTAGGGTGAAACACGTGCCCGGGATTGATGGTTATACTCTTGTTCAGAGGAGATTCGCCTAGCATTTTGATGCTGGACTGCCTAAGTGGGTGAGACCAGACTGACATTAAAATGGATATTTCTCCTCCGTGAAAAGTGCAGTGAGCTAGAGTGGTTGTAGACCCTACCGAGTGGGTACCTTCCCATAGAACAGGTTATTTGTCTGTGTTTGTTCTCGGTAGAGAGGCTCCAATACCTTTTTTTTTCATCTGATGGTTAACCATATCGAACACAGCTGCAAGGTTGGGGAGAACCAAGAGGTGGTAGCAGCCTCTGCAATGCGCCAGGTTCTGAAGATAGATTAGTAGCTTTGTAGGAAGTTGTGGATATATTGTTGAAGTTGGGAGGCTAATGCTGTCTCCATTATTTTGACACAGGAGATAAGATGGCTGAGTGGAGGATAATGCTAAGGTTGTTGCAGTACAGTGCAGGTTTTTTGAGGAGTGGGAGGATTTGTATGGTATTTAGGTCAGCTAGGAAGATAGCTTGTGTGAGGTAGCTGCTGATGATAGTCAGGAAAAGATGCAGTGCTTCTGAAGAGAGAGTCTTGAGGGTGGAGGCCGGTAGGCTGTTGGAGTATGGGGTTCACTTGAGGGATCCCATTATGGCTGTCAGGTTTTCTCTCGTTTCCCAGATAGGCTTGCTGTTTATACATCCCTTTGTATATATACAAGCACATTAGAGGTTATGCTGTACATATGAAAGAAAATACCACACTTGGTGCTAACTGTATCACAGTGATGAAAAGATCATTAGTGATCTATCAGGTAGAGTAATTATGCCATCACTCCCCCACAACAACAAAAAACTGGCCACCTGCCACCTATGCTCACCTCTTTTATATTTGCCCCCATGTCCTCGGTCCA
Source organism: Ambystoma mexicanum (assembly GCF_040938575.1). NCBI lineage: Eukaryota > Metazoa > Chordata > Amphibia > Caudata > Ambystomatidae > Ambystoma > Ambystoma mexicanum. The sequence goes on along the minus strand of NC_090923.1, from coordinate 542,951,563 downwards.
CTCTTGCTCACCTCCCTCGTGTTTTCCCAATGTGTTCCGAACAAAAATAGCACATGGAGTCCTGCTATCGTACCTGCCTTGTGTTTGACCTCCCCCTGCCTTCAAAACAAAAAAGAATACAGGGTCCTGCCACTTACCCCCACCTCCTTCACCTTTACCTTCCCCCCAGTGTGGGAGTTGGGAGACTCAACTGTAAATAACCAAGACCTTCCACTCTGTGAGAGGCCGCATGCCAAGAGCAATGCAGCGTGACACTGTGGGAGGATGCTTTACGAGTCAGGGAAAGGCACTAGGGAGATACAGTGCCATGCTCCCCTCTCGTGACTCCACGACAGCAGAATTACCATGGCATTGTAGTAAGATAGTACGTCTTTTTGTTCGTGATGGCTTCCTGTGGAAACCATAAGCAACATCTACATTGTAAATGTCTTGAAAGCGCAACTGGATCTTACTATTTGGAATGCTGACATGCCAACCCCTAGTTTGTACCTCGGTCAGAGTACAGAAATACCTTATAACTATGCGTTGGGAAATGAGCGTGTGTAAAGACATCTTTTCCTGTGTTGGGCTGCAATTTTAAATAGATAAAGGAAATAGCGTGGCCATTGGAACCCAATGGAGTTCACTAATGCCACAGAAATGTTATCCTCACATCCAAAACCTGAAGCTGTCCAAATCAAGGCATATGCTTCATTGTTACAAACATGCAGTGCGCATTATTCATTCAAGCACAAAGCCCTTCTATCGCAGATTCATCAATCGAATCTACGAATCTGTGGGCATAATGTTTTCCCCAAAATGCTCTCTGATTTTATGCCCTAGCTGGTGCCATTTGGCCCTGTCATCTTTCTCACAGGAGCCTTTTGAAAGAATGAAATAGGAGTGTGCAAGACTAGGAATGATAACCTTCTATCAGAAAATATTTTACATGACTATTTTACATACTGATAGGCCTCATTTTAACTATTGCGGAATGGGTTAACGGGCGCCGGTAATGGTGGCGGCGCCGTTAAACCCATTCCGCAATATTACGAGGTTCCCTCGCGGGACCCGATAATCGGCCCGTTGTTAGCTCCCGCACCCATTCCCATTGAGCCCTATGGGGGCTCAATGGGAATGGGGAAGGTCCGGGCCCGGGTTCCCTGAAGGAGGAATTACCGGGCCCTCCAAACTCGGAATGGCCCCGTAATTCCCCGTTCAGAGAACCCGGACCCGGACCCGATTTTGGAGGCAGCCATGCCCTTATGAAGGGCATGGCTGCCTCCAAAGTCGAAATGAGGCCCATAATGTGCTAAGCTCAGTAAAACAAATGTACCATTCTTATGATCACTAGAATATACTGGAAGTGATCATTAGAAATAAACATTGTAAAGTGGCACAGTGAGTAGAGCGCCCGCTTTGACACCCGTGCAGAGCCTGTTAACGCAGGTTCGAATCCCGGCGGCCAAACTCAGCCTTTCATCCTTCCGAGGTCGATAAATGAGCACCACACACCGTGGGTAATAATAAGCAGCGCTCAGATACCTGAGGGTTTGTAGCGCTATATAAAAGCCTAATTATTATTATAGTCAGTTTCCAATGTTAGCACAGTAAAATAGCAGTTTTTACAAAACAAAAAAAACAGAGCCCCCTTCTCATAAGGTTCTGGCAAACACGATTCTGACAATGCAAATCTTACCCACAAAGGTAGAGTATTTTTACGTCTGTTGATCCCATGTACTGCACTGCCCCCTCCTCCTACCCCCCCCCGCTCTTTTCCCCTTCCCCCCAGCACTAGCGCAATCTCATTGTCACCTGGCCTAGTAAGATCGTTGCCTCTGTCTTCCTGCTGTCCCCCTCTCTTGCCTCGTCGTGCCTCAAAACACTTGTGTATAGGCGCGTTATAAATACCATATCATATCATATCATATCATAGAGTGAGGCAGAGAGAGACGGAGAGAGGGAGAGACCAAGAGAGTTTTCTCGTCGGTGTATGATACTCTGAGTACAGCTAGCATCATAGAATTGCTCATTTACAGTTCTGCAACATGGAAAAGATAAAACGGTTTTCTTGGTGCTTTAGAAGCTTTGATTCCACCTTTAACGTGAAAACTAGGAGGGTACATTTAAGTGGAACACTTAAATACAGCACTCCACATAATGAATTAGTTCATTGCTCTTTCCCTATAGCGACCAGATGAAGTTTTGCAGACCTCGCCAATGGACCTCAAACTGAAAGCATAAACCACTAGCTGGTGAGTGAACTTTTCAGTTCCCAGTTTCAGATTGCCATGTGCAAAAACACTGGTAATCACGGGCCCTATATTGGAGTCATCATTCCCAGCCAGCGTAGCTACGCCTCCAGGGACACGAAACCTCAAGATATGACGGGAGTCCTTCCATTCCACTGCAGGTTGTTTTTGGCAAAGGCAACACCAGCCAGTCCAAGTAGGAGAAACAGGAATTTGGGTTGCCTCGGCAATAACTGAGCCAAGCCAGCCTTGCCAACATTTATGCATGGTCTCTGAAAAAAACATATACTGAGCTTAATTTATGACTGTTCTTGTGAAGGCACAGACAGAAATGTAGTCTAAATCACTGCTCATAAAGACTCCATTGTATGGGAACACATTGACTGTCAGATTGGATCATAGAGAAGCGTGGATTTAACACAATTTGAAAGCATTATTTGAAGGAACTATGAGCAATATACTTTCCATTCTGAAATGTGTTTACTTTTTTCCTATAGTAAAAAAGACGACTTTTAGAGAAAAAAACGAAACTGGGGCGCAATCATCTGTTTTCGTGTTCTCTTTGGCCCTCATTTTTATTAACCGAAACATAGCCTGCTCTGGTGTTTGGATGTACCAGCATAGCAACATATCCCTATTTGCAGGTGGTGGATGCTTGAATTGCATCTCCTCTCCCAGTCTCAAATATTCTTTTGCTGTTCGCCTCGCCCAATCAGCCTAGTCTGTCCAAATATTACTGTAGGGGAGTTCTACACTGGGGTGCCACTATGCTATATCATAGCCCTGAAATGCATACTACAACAGTCTGGAAGGCCAAGTTAACATCTGAGCAAAGTGTTTATGTGGCCTCACTGCTGTTATTAGCCAGTGTAGCCCTTGTCAGATGGCTAGAAAGCTATTAGAATCCTGGGGACAGGCACCATGTGCCGCGGCCGCCCACAGTTACTTATGTTGAGCTGGCACGAGGAACACAAGCAGAGATTCGGGGCTGTAAATTAAGTCACTGGTGTGACAGTGGGAGCAGGCGAAGCACATAAGAGAAGGTGGGGCACTTGCGCAGCACTTCAGGACTAGGGGTGGGCGAAATTTCCACCCACAAGCAAAAAAAGTGTCAAATTTGCGCTGCAATCTGGTTCCGCCCGTTCCGTCAAATTAGCCTTATGGTTTGACCACCGCTGAAAATGTGTGCAATTTTGCGTGGAGCGTGATGTTTTGTTTCCATGTTAGTTTTGTCTAGCGAAACAAGAAACTTTGCATAGGTATTTTTTCGATCCGTTTTAGTGTCGTGTTTTGATTTGTGCTCGGTTCGTGCAGCGACACGAGAAATTCTGCTCCACCCTTTTTTAGATCCGTACTAGTTTTGCGCTGGGACACGAGAAACTTTGCAAGTTATTTTCAATCGGTGCTAGGTTCACACAGCTGCATGAGAAACTTTCCGCTGTTCTGTTCGATTTGTGCTAAGTTCGCACTACAGCACGAGAAACTTTGGGCAGCTCTTATCGATTTGTGCTGAGTTCACTCAGTTGCACGAGAAACTTCACACTGCTTTTTTCGATAGGAAGGGGTGGTGGAACGGCAAATTGGGGTGAAGCGGCTTGAAATCTGACATACTTTGCTTCTGGGGCTGGCGTAACCGAAGCTAACAAGTTTGCCCACCCATAATCAGGAAGGAACTGAGCATGAAGTTTGGTGGTTGCGTCTAGCATGATAGAGACTGAAGCAGGGAGACAGGGAATGCATGTGGTGGAGCAGAAGATGGGGCCGAGTAGGGAGCGGCTGCATGTTGAGTGGAGGTCCAGTGGAGGTTTGTGATTGAACTGTATGAAGCATTAGAACGCCTAGTTAGTTAATCAGGGTACGCCATGCCACTCTGCTTACGGATTTAAGCTTGTGAGTGGTCTGCAAATGGGTAGACACATTTCTTTTCTCTACATCCTGTCTTACTACTATGGGCCTCATTACACGGTAGGCGGTGAAACATGGCGCTATTAGCGCCATGGTTCATGCCGGTAAAATACCGGCACCGCCTTGGTGGAAAGGGGAATTACGGCCCCATTCCAAGGTTGGCGGGGCGGTAATTCCCCCTTCCACCATTGCCCTTCCCCATTCCCATTTTTGCCCCATAGGGCTCTATGGGAATGGGGAAGGCGCTAATTACGGTACCGCAAATTGCGGTACCGTAATTAGCTCCACTGGTCCCTTTGCGGGTTGGTTTTTAACGCCTGCAAAAAGCAGGCGTTAAATTCCCCAACCCGCAAAGGGACCTCGTAGTAAGGCGGTAAGGATTTACCGGTACCAGTAAAATACCGGTACTGGTAAACCCTTACCGCCTACCGTGTAATGAGGCCCTATGTAATCTCCGTCATCTTTTTGCTCCTTTTATTATTAGGGTCTTCCAAATGGTTCACTACAGAATTAGATATCTGCGTGCTACTTTTTAAGTAATAACTACAAATACAGCCACAATATGACATCAGGTGCATTTTACACTCGATTACTGGCCCTGTATTCTGTTAAAATCCTGATAAGTACCCTGGTGCAGTGACACATTTTACTCTACTTATTGCGTTAGAATTGTAGAGGCTAAACCTTTTTGACACATCTAGATAGTGCTTCTTTTAGGGTTTCCCCACAAAAATGCAATCGCTAAATATGGCCGCCAGAGTAAACAAACAAGGATCAGTGCACAGTAATCTACGAGTACGGCCATGCCGTCGCATCAGATCCAGTTCACTATCAGCTGTTGTGCTCCGTAATACTTTACTCTTAAAAAAGAAATACCTCAGGACACTTGTACCTGATAGTCATTTAAGTCATAAGTCATAACACCCTGTGCCACAGGCTTTCGCCCAAGTTTCAGGTCTGAGTGTAGCGAGAGCTTAACGCTGGACCCTGGCACCATTACCCATTGATGAAGCCTGAGGAACACAGTGTTATGGATACTAGCACCCATTGTATAATCCCCAAGGTAGTGACATTTTTTTAAATGTCCTGCGGCAAGTTTCTTAGACATTGAAGGCACGGCTCTTGCAGTAGCCCCTCTTCTATTTCCATGGCACAGGAGTTGTTGCCAGAGATGGAGCGTGTCATGGGGCTGCCGTGGGCCACCTGGGTGTGAGCCATGGGACCAGGTAAGGAGCTTGGTGGGGCAAGGAGGAGAGTGCGGGGCAGTGTTGGTGGTGTGGCACCATGGCATGGGTTGGGTAGGAGGTTCTGGGTGTACGGCACCAAACACAAGAGTGAACGTAGGGTTTTTACAAGTTGTTTCAGCACTCCTAAGAGTGCCATTGGAGAAATCTCTTGTTTCTTCATGCTGGCTCCACTCGCAATAGAATATATGAAAGGCCAGACACGACATTCTATTAGTAAATTATATAGATGGAAGAAATGACAAGAGCAGAGAATGAACCATGTGGACATGTAGCAGAGAATAGAGAATGATGCTATATGCAGAATCTCGCTGTCCAGGGTATGACTGCCCATATCCAGAAGGACTATTCAGTAAATAGTAGGGGTGGGAGAATATTTGTGCAGGTTGTCAGATACAGGAGATGTGACACTGATGACCGGGGAAGACATCTCACCCCTGAAGCTTCTACTAGGCAATTTGCCTAGAATGTTGCAGAGTCAAGGTGTATTCTTAAGACTTCTTTTCAAAAACCGAGTCCACCCCTGTGTTTAGGGAGATACATTATATACTGACCTGGAGCACCACCATGGCATGCTGCTGCAAGTGACCTTGACTGGTGCAGCTAAACATGGAGTGAACACATTTATTCACTGAGACGCTGGTAGCAAGGCTACCTGTAACAAGAAAGGTCCCAGCAGTGACCCAGGATGCCTGTGTTCTGATTGTAGGTCCAAAACCAAGTTATAGTGTCCCTCAGCATCAGAAAGCACCGAGTACCCTAAGGACTTCACACTCGCCGTCAAAGTGGCAAGGAGCAAGAACATTCTCCTACAGGATTATGTAGGACATCCGAAAGCACTGACTCTTTAACATTATGTTCATACCACATTATGTTTATTCTTGCCTATGTCCCTGTGGTGCCTGGCACCTCGAGGGCTTTGTCTATGCACCCTAAGCACTTATCCCAGCGCAAACTGAACTTTTACCAACTTGCAGATCAAGTCCAACTCTTCCATACTGGTGGATGAGATAGGAGGATTCGGCAAAGTGCTTCACCTTTGTCAGAATGTCAGTTGTAAGGACAATATATTTTTGACATGTCTATGGAGGTCCCTTTTACCACAAAACACCGTTAGAAAGCCTGATAATCTTGCCACCTTTGGCCCGCATTTCAAGTTCCCTTAGTTAAAGTTAATTTTGCCTCTACATTGTGTCAATTGGCCTTCATTAGCCCCTATCAACTTTATAGGCATTTAGAACAATGTGATATTTAAATGTTCTTTTCTGCCATGTTAGCCCATGGTCAAGAGTTGCCTGACATACTTGTCAGTCAAACATATAATTCTTGATTTCTATGTGAATAAAACATTTCTTTATGGGCAGTTTAAAGTACCTGCCAATAGTTGGTAAATGTTGTTGGTGAAAACACCCAATATGCCAGAGGTGTGGGGATGGCTAGGAGCTTACCTGTCCGGCTCCTAAGGGCCCAACAGCCCTTTCCCCAAAATAAACAGAGGACACAGCCAAGGGCAAGTTGGAACTGTCCTTTATTACAAAAACTGACAGTGATCATACAAGACAATCACGATTCTCCAGTAATTCTCAATTTCACATGGCGTCATCACCTGGGCCCTCCCCCAAAAACCTACCCCTTGTTTTGGTAGGGTGCTCCGAGAAGTATAACCTATGGTTCCCCTAAAGGTGTCTTAGTTGATTGGCCATCTCATGTCAGGTGGCTAGTCTACCCCTTCCCGTTGAAGCTATCTATTACATTGTTGCAGGGTCACAGACTTACCATTGGCCTTCCCCTTTGCTGGCCACCCCTGGATTTCTGTCTACTAATTGGTTGGTACTGGTCTCCCCAAGCCTGGGACTCGACTCATTTCTCAGCCTTCTGTGCACCTCTCCAAGGTGATGTGAAATGACTATGTGTCCCAAATGTATCTGGTAGTAACACCACCTTTTCTTATGAGAGAGCCTCCATGTTGCAAAAGTTGTTTCACTTCTCGTCTGGATTGCTGAGAATGGCTCCTCGTCCCACCATGGGTGAATACCCATTGTCTAGTTCGGCCACATCACGTGGTTGTGGACCACAAAATCAAGCTCTTTGGGTTGCATTCATGAGGATTTATTCTGTTTTCTTGCAGCTGGCCCATTGTCGTTTGTAGCTTGGAATGCGTGTGTTTATCTCTGACCTTGGCTGTGAGCTCAATCTTCTCGCTTCGTGCAGCCTGAGTCTGCTTCCCTTGTCTGGTGCATTGTAGTTTAAGTAGAGAAGAAGAAGGCCCTATTTAAGGAAACCCTCTGCCCCCTGCACACCTGTATGCTGTTATCAGTCGAAAGTTGTAACATGTAATTAGTAGATTAAACATGGACCAATTATAGTGTTTTCAGTAATCCACAAGTCATTGTGTATCTGTTTTAAATTTATATTTTGGGATTCTTCAAGTAATAAAAAAGGAAAATAATTGAAGACAAAGAGTCCAAACAAATCAAAAATAATAATCATAGGCTCAACGCGTTTCGGCTATAGCAGCCTTCATTAGGAGCAATCCTCTTAAGTATGCCTGTATCCAAAAATTTCAGGAAGAACCTATGAATCAAGTAGAACATAGCGTCATCAGTATTATGAGTTTTAAAGGCCTATTTCAAGTTACGCATACATTGATCACGAGGTCTACCTCGCATGTGTTGGGTGGTCATTCACCTGGATTACAGGACACCATTGATCGTTAGTCCAATGGGACTTGATGGATTTCCAGAGGTGTTAGGGTGATTGACCTTCACTATGTAGTAGTTAGCGAAATTGTATAAAAAGATAGGGGGGAAAAAGTCTTTTTTTGTATAATGGCAGGGTGTCCACCATCTATAGTCATGTGGTTATCTAGAAGAGGGATCACAGTAGCACTACATACCTTTTAAGTGGATCACAAGTGGTGAACAGGGTCTAGAATGGGAAGGAATCCCGGGATTGTGGCACACTGCCCTCCCGTCTAGGGGTTAAATGTACACAAGCACTATGTTAGACTGTAGTCAGTTATGGATACCACCAAACTTATTTCAAATCATTTCTTGCCTTTAGTACAATACATAATGGGGGTAATTCATTTTCGCGCACAGCGTATTCATGGATTCCAGCCACCAAAACCAGCCGTGGCGCACAGTGGCGCAGCGACCCTGCAGCAGTGCCAGTTACGCCCCCAAGAACGCCTCTCGCGCAGGGAAAAGCCATCAATATACCCAATCCAGCGCAAAGGGCTGCGCTAACACTGTACCAGCACGGCAAGCAGGCTACGTGTATCAATGGGGTGCGCGGGAAGTACCTCACGCGATTGGCCCTGTGCGAGCAGGGTACGCGTATTTCAGGGGTGCGCGGGAAGTTCCACATGCGATTTCCGCAGGGTACGCATATCTCAGGGGGGCGCGGGAAGTGCCACACGCGATTTCATCATGGTACATGTATTTCAGGGGTGCGCGGGAATTTCCACACGCGATTGGTCCCGTGCGAGCACGGTACGCGTGTCTCAGGGGTGTGCGGGAAGTGCCACACGCGATTGCAGCAGGGTACGTGTATTTCAGGGGTGCGCGGGAATTTCCACACGCGATTTCATCATGGTACGTGTATTTCGGGGTGCGTGGGAAGTTTCACATGCGACATCAGCAGGGCACGTGTATTTCAGGGGTGCGCGGGAAGTTCCACACGCGAATTCATCAGGGTACGTGTATTTCATGGTGCGGGGGAAGTTTCACACGCGACATCAGCAGGATACGTGTATTCCAGGGGTGCGCGGGAAGTTCCACACGCGATTCCATTAGGGTACGTGTATTTCAGGGGTGCGCGGGAAGTTCCACACGCGATTGAGCCCGTGCGAGCAGGGTATGCGCATTTCAGGGGTGCGCGGGAAGTTCCACACGCGATTCCATCAGGGTACATGTATTACAGGGGTGCGCGGAGAGCACCACACGTGAATTGCACGTGTGGGTTCTCCCAGGTGTTCCCTCTACACCCTCCACGGCCCCTGCAGGTGGCTCACACCACAGGGGCCTACCCTGCACATGTCCTGCAGGCACCCCATCCACCATGGCCATGACCCCCAGCCAACCCACATGTCAACTTGCACTACTGCCCACCAACGCATGTCCCCCTGCACCCACAGCCACCAGGGGCACCCTCCACCAGGACCCCACCCATGTCCCCCACCCCCCCAGCAGTGCAGGGGCAGCCTCCACCAGGCCCCCACCCATGTCTCCCACCACCCCCACCCCCCAGCACTGCGGGGCACCTGCCAGCAGGCCCCACCCATGTCCAACTCATGTCTCCCACCACCCCCACCCCCCAGCACTGTGGGGCACCCTCCACCAGGCCCCCACCCATGTCTCCCACCACCCCCACCCCCCAGCACTGTGGGGCACCTGCCAGCAGGCCCCCACCCATGTCTCCCACCACCCCCACCCCCCAGCAGTGCAGGGGCACCCTCCACCAGGCCCCCACCCATGTCTCCCACCCCCCCACCCCCCAGCACTGTGGGGCACCTGCCAGCAGGCCCCCACCCATGTCCAACTCATGTCTCCCACCACCCCACCCCCCAGCACTGTGGGGCACCCTCCACCAGGCCCCCACCCATGTCTCCCACCACCCCCACCCCCCAGCACTGTGGGGCACCTGCCAGCAGGCCCCCACCCATGTCCAACTCATGTCTCCCACCACCTCCACCCCCCAGCACTGTGGGGCACCCTCCACCAGGCCCCCACCCATGTCTCCCACCGCCCCCACCCCCCCAGCACTGTAGGGCACCTGCCAGCAGGCCCACACCCATGTCCAACTCATGTTCCCCACCACCCCCACCCCCCAGCAGTGCAGGGGCACCCTCCACCAGGCCCCCACCCATGTCTCCCACCACCCCCACCCCCCAGCACTGTGGGGCACCTGCCAGCAGGCCCCCACCCATGTCTCCCACCACCCCCACCCCCCAGCACTGTGGGGCACCTGCCAGCAGGCCCCCACCCATGTCCAACTCATGTTCCACACCACCCCCACCCCCAGCCACCAGGGGCAGCCTCTACCAGGCCCCCACCCATGTCTCCCAGCACCCCCACCCCCCAGCCACCAGGGGCAGCCTCCACCAGGCCCCCACCCATGTCTCCCACCACCCCCACCCCCCAGCAGTGCAGGGGCACCCTCCACCAGGCCCCCACCCATGTCTTCCACCACCCCCACCCCCCAGCACTGTGGGGCACCTGCCAGCAGACCCCCACCCATGACTCCCATCACCCCCACCCCCCAGCAGTACAGGGGCACCCACCACCAGGCCCCCACCCATGTTTCCCAGCGCCCCCACCCCCCAGCCACCAGGGGCAGCCTCCACCAGGCCCCCACCCATGTCTCCCAGCACCCCCACCCCCCAGCCACCAGGGGCAGCCTCCACCAGGCCCCCACCCATGTCTCCCACCACCCCCACCCCCCAGCAGTGCAGGGGCACCCTCCACCAGGCCCCCACCCATGTCTCCCACCACCCCCACCCCCCCAGCAGTGCAGGGGCACCCTCCACCAGGCCCCCACTCATGTCTAACACCACCCCCACCCCCCAGCACTGTGGGGCACCTGCCAGCAGGCCCCCCACCATGTCCAACTCATGTCTCCCACCACCCCCACCCCCAGCCACCAGGGGCAGCCTCCACCAGGCCCCCACCCATGTCTCCCAGCACCCCCACCCCCCAGCACTGTGGGGCACCTGCCAGCAGGCCCCCACCCATGACACCCACCACCCCCACCCCCAGCAGTGCAGGGGCACCCACCACCAGGCCCCCACCCATGTCTCCCAGCACCCCCACCCCCCAGCCACCAGGGGCAGCCTCCACCAGACCCCCACCCATGTCTCCCACCACCCCCACCCCCCAGCACTGTGGGGCACCTGCCAGCAGGCCCCCACCCATGTCTCCCACCACCCCCACCCCCCAGCACTGTGGGGCACCTGCCAGCAGGCCCCCACCCATGTCCAACTCATGTTCCACACCACCCCCACCCCCAGCCACCAGGGGCAGCCTCTACCAGGCCCCCACCCATGTCTCCCAGCACCCCCACCCCCCAGCCACCAGGGGCAGCCTCCACCAGGCCCCCACCCATGTCTCCCACCACCCCCACCCCCCAGCAGTGCAGGGGCACCCTCCACCAGGCCCCCACCCATGTCTTCCACCACCCCCACCCCCCAGCACTGTGGGGCACCTGCCAGCAGACCCCCACCCATGACTCCCATCACCCCCACCCCCCAGCAGTACAGGGGCACCCACCACCAGGCCCCCACCCATGTTTCCCAGCGCCCCCACCCCCCAGCCACCAGGGGCAGCCTCCACCAGGCCCCCACCCATGTCTCCCAGCACCCCCACCCCCCAGCCACCAGGGGCAGCCTCCACCAGGCCCCCACCCATGTCTCCCACCACCCCCACCCCCCAGCAGTGCAGGGGCACCCTCCACCAGGCCCCCACCCATGTCTCCCACCACCCCCACCCCCCCAGCAGTGCAGGGGCACCCTCCACCAGGCCCCCACTCATGTCTAACACCACCCCCACCCCCCAGCACTGTGGGGCACCTGCCAGCAGGCCCCCCACCATGTCCAACTCATGTCTCCCACCACCCCCACCCCCAGCCACCAGGGGCAGCCTCCACCAGGCCCCCACCCATGTCTCCCAGCACCCCCACCCCCCAGCACTGTGGGGCACCTGCCAGCAGGCCCCCACCCATGACACCCACCACCCCCACCCCCAGCAGTGCAGGGGCACCCACCACCAGGCCCCCACCCATGTCTCCCAGCACCCCCACCCCCCAGCCACCAGGGGCAGCCTCCACCAGACCCCCACCCATGTCTCCCACCACCCCCACCCCCCAGCAGTGCAGGGGCACCCTCCACCAGGCCCCCACCCATGTCTCCCACCACCCCCACCCCCCAGCACTGTGGGGCACCTGCCAGCAGGCCCCCACCCATGTCCAACTCATGTTCCCCACCACCCCCCAGCCACCAGGGGCAGCCTCCACCAGGCCCCACCCATGTCTCCCACCACCCCCACCCCCCAGCCACCAGGGGCAGCCTCCACCAGGCCCCCACCCATGTATCCCACCACCCCCACCCCCCAGCAGTGCAGGGGCACCCCCCACCAGGCCCCCACCCATGTCTTCCACCACCCCCACCCCCAGCACTGTGGGGAACCTGCCAGCAGGCCCCCACCCATGACTCCCACCACCCCCACCCCCCAGCAGTGCAGGGGCACCCACCACCAGCCCCCCACCCATATCTCCCACCACCCCCACCCCCCAGCAGTGCAGGGGCACCCTCCACCAGGCCCCCACCCATGTCTCCCACCACCCCCACCCCCCATCCACCAGGGGCAGCCTCCACCAGGCCCCCACCCATGTCTCCCACCACCCCCACCCCCCCAGCAGTGCTGGGGCACCCTCCACCAGGCCCCCACCCATGGCTCCCACCACCCCCACCCCCAGCACTGTGGGGCACCTGCCAGCAGGCCCCCACCCATGTCCAACTCATGTTCCCCACCACCCCCACCCCCCAGCCACCAGGGGCAGCCTCCACCAGGCCCCCACCCATGTCTCCCACCACCCCCACCCCCCAGCCACCAGGGGCAGCCACCACCAGGCCCCCACCCATGTCTCCCACCACCCCCACCCCCCAGCAGTGCAGGGGCACCCTCCACCAGGCCCCCACCCAGGTCTCCCACCACCCCCACGCAGTGCAGGGGCACCCACCACCAGGCCCCCACCCATGTCCCCCAGCACCCCCACCCCCCAGCCACCAGGGGCAGCCTCCACCAGGCTCCCACCCATGTCTCCCACCACCCCCACCCCCCAACAGTGCAGGGGCACCCTCCACCAGGCCCCCACCCATGTCTCCCACCACCCCCACCCCCCAGCCATCAGGGGCAGCCTCCACCAGGCCCCCACCCATGTCTCCCACCACCCCCCAGCCACCAGGGGCAGCCTCCACCAGGCCCCCACCCATGTCTCCCACCACCCCCACCCCCCCAGCAGTGCAGGGGCACCCTCCACCAGGCCCCCACCCATGTCTCCCACCACCCCCATCCCCCAGCAGTGCAGGGGCAGCCTCCACCAGGCCCCCACTCATGTCTACCACCACCCACACCCCCCAGCACTGTGGGGCACCTGCCAGCAGGCCCCCACCCATGCCCAACTCATGTCTCCCACCACCCCCACCCCCCAGCAGTGCAGGGGCACCCTCCACCAGGCCCCCACCCATGTCTCCCAGCACCCCCACCCCCCAGCCACAAGGGGCAGCCTCCACCAGGCCCCCACCCATGTCTCCCACTCCCTCCCACCCCCTAGCAGTGCAGGGGTACCCTCCACCAGGCCCCCACCCATGTCTCCCACCCCCCCACCCCCAGCAGTGCAGGGGCAGCCTCCACCAGGCCCCCACCCATGTCCAACTCATGTCTCCCACCACCCCCACCCCCCAGCACTGTGGAGCACCCTCCACCAGGCCCCCACCCATGTCTCTCACCACCCCCACCCCCCAGCAGTGCAGGGGCAGCCTCCACCAGGCCCCCACCCATTTCTCCCACCACCCCCACCCCCCAGCAGTGCAGGGGCACCCTCCACCAGGCCCCCATCCATGTCTCCCACCACCCCCACCCCCCAGCAGTGCAGGGGCAGCCTCCACCAGGCCCCCACTCATGTCTACCCCCCCCACCCCCAGCAGTGCAGGGGCAGCCTCCACCAGGCCCCCACCCATGTCCAACTCATGTCTCCCACCACCCCCACCCCCCAGCACTGTGGAGCACCCTCCACCAGGCCCCCACCCATGTCTCCCACCACCCCCACCCCCCAGCACTGTGGGGCACCTGCCAGCAGGCCCCACCCATGTCTCCCCCCCTCCCACCCCCCAGCAGTGCAGGGGCAGCCTCCACCAGGCCCCCACCCATGTCCAACTCATGTCTCCCACCACCCCCACCCCCCAGCACTGTGGGTCACCCTCCACCAGGCTCCCACCCATGTCCAACTCATGTCTCCCACCACCCCCACCCCGCAGCACTGTGGGGCACCTGCCAGCAGGCCCCCACCCATGTGCGACTCATGTTCCCCAGCCAACATGTCATCACAATCTAGAACCCTGGTCCCTATGGTCAGCCTCCAAATGCAAAACACCCACCCGAGTATTGCATCCACCCACTCATGATTTGCAATTACATCACAGAACACCAATTGCAAGTTCCGAAACAAACACATTTCCCTCACATACACCCAATGGGTGTCAGTGAATCTCAAAACCCATATCATGAAATGCATTAAACCAATGAGATACCGCACATTGAAGTTCACCAAAAAAATATGTATTAAAGGAAACATAAATAGAATCAAAAATAAAGAAACAGAAATGTGAATGTACAAAAATGAAAAGAAGCATGTCCGTGAAAAAAAGCAAAACCAAAAATAAAATTCCAAAGTAATGGTGTCCAAAGTCACTGTCCACAAAACAAAATCCAATGGGAAATAAAAAAGAAAGCCATTGCTCCATGGTAAAAATGTGAAAAAAAAATACAATCCAACATTGAACTATGTACATGGGAACAAGCCAGGGTCCATTATCCCAACAAAAGAAAGGAAACCTATCTAACTACACTAACTAATAAAATAAACTATATACAAAAATGTGGCCAATGTCCGAAAGGTCCAAATAAAATCAAAACTAAAATGAAACCTAACACTACCTACATAACTATGTATAAGGGCAGCAGGCTAGTTTGACGGCTCACTTGTGGATGTACCGGGCCAGGGCATCATCGAACTCCTGCTCAATGTCCCGGAGGCGGTCCTCCTCCATGGCCCCGAGGGTCCGCAGGGCCGTCGCCGTGTCCACCTCCAAACCCCTGCGGAGTGCACACAGGCCTGGCACATACCAGGTGACAATCGATGATGACAAAGAGACAGTCAACTGTCACAACCCTACCACCCTGAAATAGTTGCCATGGAAGTGCCACATCGTCTGCATCCCTAGCTACTTAAACACAAGCTATCATGTGTGACCAAAAGGCACACATATGACATATGACATGATATGGCCCATACACAAGTATTTCAAGGCGCAATGAGGCAGGGAGGGGGGAACAAGGGAAGACAGGCAAAGGTACTACTAGGCCAGG
This sequence comes from Ambystoma mexicanum, assembly GCF_040938575.1. Taxonomy (NCBI): domain Eukaryota; kingdom Metazoa; phylum Chordata; class Amphibia; order Caudata; family Ambystomatidae; genus Ambystoma; species Ambystoma mexicanum. The sequence continues at coordinate 542,936,038 of NC_090923.1, read as the reverse complement.
TGTCATTGAGATCGTGCAAGTGCAGGGGTAGGGGGAAAGGGAAAAGTGCAAGGGGAAGGGTGGGGGGGAGTCCAGTACAGGGGAAGTAGCCCAAAAAAATAATAAGTAGGTCGGCTGGTGGCAATTGCAAAGGTAAGTGCAGACAAGTGCTGGGAAGGGAGGGCTGTAGGGATAGAGAGACAGTACTGCAGTGCAGGGGTTGCCAGGGAGGCAGTGCAAGTGGAGAGTGGCTGGGCCAGGCACCGAGGTCGGTGAGAGTGGCCCAGTTGCAGCTCCTGTGCAGTTCCAGTGAAGAATTCTGCAAGGGAGAGGCAGAGAGTAAGCAGAAGCAAAGAGGAAGGTCTTGAGGTGCTTCCAGAACTGGAGATTGTTCCCCTCAAGTTCAAGTCAGGCAGGAAGTCTGTTCCAGGGGGAGGGCCCTGCCGCGGAGAGAAATCTACCCCCAGCTAGTTGCTCTGAGAAGCGGATGACCCTGACATGCAAGGTGTGCATCACGCACACCTGCAAAACAGGCCATGGCCATCACTGTCATGTCACTCAAACCCTCCCAAACATCAACATGACATGGCAAGCAATACCCATACACCAACACAGTAACGATAAGGTACACATTGCCATATCCTAAATGTACAGTGGCATCAGACAATGATGCCTGACCCGGAATCATATGAAATGACAGACCAACAAAATCTCCCACCCAAAATAAGTCATTTCCAAATGCATTACAACAGTCGTAGACGTAACATAACAATGAATACCTGTCTACATGCACATTATGCATTGCAAAATCAACACTGCAGCTCATGTGTGCAGTGTCTTACTCCTGCAACACACTGCTCAGCGCACAGCACAGTGAACAGCCATTGTGTGTGATGCACACCCTGAGCATCACATCTAAGTGACAGACCACATCAAACATCAAATTAGGCATGTACTGGATCCATAATCGGTCACAGAACATGTGCTGCAGGGACACAGTGGGCACCAGAAGGCAAACAGTGTGCACGTGGATATGCAAGGGTGGGAGTACATGTAGTGCATCAGAGTGCAAGTGTGTGGTTCTGCAAGGACATGCACTCCACATATGCATGTGCACTCAAGTGACCATCAGTGTTCCCTACACATCACATGTGAACATTCACCATGTGTACACCCCAGCATGTCAAACCACAACTATCCCCTCGCACCTGAAAGGAAAACACAACACATGAACAGGCATTGATCAGCAGAACACAACATGTACATAGGATACCACCATTACAATGTCAGAGTTCCCATCACACTGCAGGGCAAGGCAACTATCAACAACAACCCCCCCTCCCTCACAAATGACCATGACCCACTGAACAACTGCACCTGGGTCATGGAGCCTCCAACCCTCAATTCCACCTGGCCACAGGATCACCTTTACCCTTCGTCACCATCTCCCACCTTGTGTGTAAAAAGATGCCTGAACCCTCAGAATCCACACTCATTTCCAAAATCACAAAATCCAAGGCATAAAAACGAACCCGAACACCCTCCAGTAGATGACTTGACGTAGCAGTACCTCACAAAGGCCAAGTACTACCACAATGATGCAACAACCAAGGTAGCACAGTAAAACAATGTCACAACAGGATGTGAACCATGTGTGGTACATAACATAGGATGATGCATCATGAACGGATGTGTATTGTCACAGGTCCCGTGTACAGGCGCGGGTGTGTCACGAAACAACCACCCCCACCGTGTCCTGGGTGCCTGCAAGGTCAAACTCACACAGGCCTCTGAGACCCTGGTGGGGAAGGAGGTTCAGGGATATGCAGTCGGGACAGGTGTTGGCACACTGGATAACTGGAATGAGTGGCAGGAGAGGGGAGGAGGAATGACACATGAAAGTAGGGAATGAACGAAAATGTACTACCTGCATGAACACATACACAATCCAAACAAACTTGGACATCATTGTTATGGCCTTCTGTAGTCCAGGCTTAGGAGTGGTATGAACCAACCACCCCCTCTAGGGTTTTGGCGCCTGCAGGTTCGGGGCTTACACAGGCATCCGCAACCCCAGCGGGGAAAGAGGGTTAGGGAACGTTGCTTGGATAGGTACGGGAAGCAGGAACACCGGGTAGAGGGTACAGGGTTCAAAATTGCATAGGATTCCGGGTGATTAGGGGGAAAAAAACATACCAAATTGAATCACACATACATCCATGCATTAGTGCACCCCCCAAGCAAGCCTATGCAGAGCAGTTTGAAAGAAAAACAACAAGACACTTAGCTCTGGTTTTGAGTGCTGGCCTCCTACCTGCGCACTCTCAGGTCCGGTTACAGGAACACTGCAATGCTGCAAAGAGAGCCACAGTCAACAACCTGTACGTGCCAATTACACAAAAACACACTACCAAACATGCCCCATAGCAACAAACTACTCTACAAACAGACAATCTGGTGTAGATGCTTCGTACCCATATATATCAGTACCCCTGTGACGGGTCATACACAGTCAATGCAGTAAGTCAGCCGCCGGTGGGTGCGTGGCAAATGGAACACCAATGTGTCACAATTCACACAACATCCAATGTTCCCTGGGTAAGCAGACAGACCCATATAGCAAGCCATGACTTCAGTGCAAGTTGCGTACCACCATGACCGAAACAAAGTTGCCAGTGCATTTATCATAAAGTACATGGAAATGAAATGCACTGCACCCGAGTATGTCCCTTGCTGTATGTCCCTGTGAGCTGCCCCTTTCCATGTCTCGGAAGGCTACATGGTTGATACAAGTGCCTCAATGGACCTTGGTGTACCGGAGGGTATGTGCCACTGCCCCTGCATGTGTCCCAGACAACCCTACTATCAACAGCCATCAGTCCACAAACACATCTGAGCTGCATTGTGTGCTTCAACACCAATATTCGTCTAAGCTCACCTTCAGTGCTGTGACTAAGCCTGCATGTGCAACTCGCCTGGTGCAAGCTTTGCTGTGTCGTGGCCCCCCTGTGATGCTCACCTTGCCTGGAGTTCCTTGGAACATGTCAGCAGTTCTAGGATGTGGGTCTGCAATCACTGTGCCTCTGCTTGTGCACACATGTGCATGTGGGCACCAACAAACGGGTCCAGATTTCCGTCGTCCAATGGGCAATGTCTGCTGGCAAAGGTGCTCTGGAGGCTCATCCCCCTGCAGAAAGGGTATGAAACACATGATTAATGCTTCAAAGTCATCTGTGTGTGCCTCATCAGGCATCTCATTACTTGACCATGTCAGAGAGTCACATCACAAATCACACCATCAGTCCGTCTTTCACATCCAAAGTGTGGTACACTATCTACAGCATGAATTGCAACAAGCACGTGTACAGGAAAGATATGAAACATACTACACAATGCATAGCAATCAATGTACACATTATTCATGACACACCCCATCTAGCAAAAGCCGAACAGTGGACAATGACACCAAAATCATCCCCACTAGGGGTGTCAACACAAGTCACACAGCACCAAAAATGCCACAGATGTGACAGTCCAAAGCCCTTGTGTAATATTCTGTAACACCGAACCATCCTTGCGAGCCCATGGATAAGGGAGGCAGGAGTGGCATATGTGAGTCAAGGACCCCAAGCAGCAAACACATACACAAGACAACCATGAAGGGCCCAGCTGGAACAGACAGTGGATGACTTCAAAAGCCACAAAGCACCGCACCGTCACATGAAAGCACAATAGACTAGCAATTTTAAACTAAATCAACTATTAACTAATTGCACTAACAATGGAAAACCTACATTAACTATTTAAACTAACTATCAAACAGAAACTTAACTAACTAAACTAAAAGAAAAATCAAAAATGGCCACATACGACCCGGGGGGGAGGGGAGGCACCCAGGAGGGGGGAGGTACAGGGTACTGCTCAACATCCACATGCAATGATGCTGAGCCAAAAAAAAACCTCCATGGGCTCAACGCCTGCACAGCCCGACCTATGTGGGAGATAGATGGTCGTCCGAGTCTGGTTCATCCTGTAAAGGAGGACGTGGCACAGTAGCCTGGCCACGCCTAGCCGCAGCTTGCCCCTCGTCGGCAGCAAGTCTGCCGGACGGGTGAGCCTGGTTCTGTGTGGCGATGTGACATAGGTCTGCATGCAGAACCTCACGTGATACACGTGCTTCCTCTTGCAAGGTAGCACCTGTAACACGGAGTTCCTCCTGCAAGGCCTGGATGGACAACCGCTGCACCTCCCGGCAAGCCTGTAGCTCAGCCGAGATGGTACGCTCAAGCTGTGCAAACCTCCCCTCTGCCTGCTGCCTCTGGGACATCATAAGGACACCCAGAGTGGATCTGAGGGAAACATACTCCTCCCTCAGGGCATCCATGTGCACCTCTGCGTGAGCAGCAATTGCTTGACGCAGAGACGACATTTCAGCCTGGCGTGCCCTGTCTGAGGCCGCCATGCCCAGCCTGAGCGAGCGGGCCGTGGACCGTGCCGCCTGCTGCTGGAGAAGCACCTGCCTAGCAGGGGGAGCACAGATCGGGCCACACGCTCCATGCTCTCAGCAATGTTCTCCATTGCTGCCCCCTGCCGTTCGGAATTGGCAGTCATGTCTTGCTCCCACTCAGTATACAGCGGTTGCGCGCGGCGACCGCGTTGCCGGGCTTGACCACTGCGGGACCCAAGGGTCCTCGCTGTGTTGGCACCGCCTGCGGCTGCACGACTACATGCCCCCGTCGACGTGATGTCCCAGGCACATCAGTGACTGGTGTGGAGGGTGACCCTGCGTCCTGATTCACCACGGGCGGAGGAAACAAGCTGTCTGATCCCTCAGTGCAGGTGTCGCAGACAGAGGAGTGTCCACATCAGAATCACTCACCCCTGACACATGGACTTGATGCTCATCCAACTCAACATGGACGTCAGAGTCGTCATCAAGGCTGGACTCATAGGCAGCCAGAGACAAGATGGACTGCAGCACTTGGGGGTTTTCGTGGCCTACCACCCCACGACCCCCACTAGTGCCGGGTTGATGTGGTGTTACCAACCCTTTGTCTGGCATGACAACACCACCCTTCGCCTCCATTGCGTCATCACCTGAAAAATAGAGAGAAAAAAGGTCACTACACATGTCAGAAGCACACGACACACACACACACCAACAGCAAAGGCATCCGGCAGACATGTGACACACAACATATGACCTGGCATGCATGCTGGGTCTACTTTGAATAGCTTCTGTGATCAGACCTGTTGAAAGGTGGCAGTTTCCATGGAAGTGGGTCTATGCAGTGCAGAAAATGTGTACGCCACTCACTACCTACATGTACAAGCACTCCATGGTGTGTGCCAGGAAATGTGAAGGCAGTGCAATGTCAAATTCACACATCACGTGCATAGTGCATTCAATGTGTACCATGTCTAGAAGCCAAGCACCCCTCCATCCCAGTACCAAAGCAGGGATGCCTAGCATGGTATCAAAATGCTGACCATACACCTGTGTATTGACAGGCAGTGTTGACTGGCATCAACAGCTTAATGTGATTCAAATTACAACACTGCAAATGATGCTGGGACAGTAGGCAGGACACATGATGAAAACTCTGGAGGCCGCCCACGTGTGAAGAAGACACAACACGAGTTGGACAGAGTCATTGGCCATTGAACAGGCTGAGGCCTGTGGGCCACACAGATTGTCAGAGCCTAAACATGTGTGCAACGCAGGACTGAGCCACAGTTGACATGGGGAGGCCGATGAGATGGCAGGCAATGTATGTAACCAAGGTCTCATATTACAGTGATCATCCAGTCAAGGACACATAGGGGCATGCGTGCAATGCACATGGAGCATGAATGGGCACTCATGTCCCTGCGGAACATCTGACCCATGCACAGTACAAGTGAGATACCCTGCATCGAGTACTAAGGCTGTACCACACGGCATATGTCTGGCAGTTTCTACACTGGAAGTTAGCATCTACACAGGACACATGAACAAGAAACTACACATTGGCAAGATTGAAGCAGACCAGTGCAAAGGTGGAACTGCGGTGCAGAGTGGCGGAGGAGGGGCAAGGGAGGATGCCCACATGGAGTCCCGCATGCAGGCAGAGGAGACATGCATGACGGAAGCATTGCATTACTTACACATCAGAACCATGTACACGCCACATGTAGCAGCAATCATGCACAACACATCCCACAAGTGAAACACAAACGTCCTCAACAAATATGCATCAACACTCACTGGACTGGGCATCAAAGACCAGCATCTCCCACTCCTTTGACCAATTCAGGTGGTATGAACTCCGCAACGAGAGCCTCATGCAGAGTGAGTTCTTCCTCCTCTGGTGCAGGCCCACCGCCATTCACCAGAGTCAAGTTGTAATTAGAGGCACGCTTAGCCTTAGTGCTGCGCTTGATGTCATTCCAACGCTTTTTGCACTCCTGCGCCATGCGCACCTCATGGCCGAATGAACTGACATGTTCCGCAACATGCTCCCAGTGGGTGTCACGTTGGGCAGCTGTAGTCTGACTATTGGCACCCACTAGCATGTCACGGCTCTGGCCCCGCACGTAGTCCACGAGGAAGTCCAGTTCCCGCTTACAGAAAGGCTTCTTCCTCGACGTGCAGGAGGTCGTGGCTGTGTGTGGGGTCCCAGCCTGTGCTGCAGGTGCAACCTTCCTCCTCTTGGACTGTGGCGCAGACCCTGGCTGGCTAATGCCGCCCTGACCAGTATGGCCAGTGGGTTCGGTGGATTGAGCCAAGGGAGTGGCAGGTGGAGGGATGACCAAAGGCCTGACTTGTGTCAGTGGCAGCTGGGTGCCCACTAATGGACCCTGCGCAGCAACATCAACTGTGGCAGGGTCATTGACCGCAACGGTCCTGGTTGGCAGACTCACAACCGGGGTGCTGTTGGGTGCATCTGCCCCAGCACTTGCCAACACCCGGCTGTTCAGGGCAGCAGATGACATGACTGCCCAGGGACACGTGTCTTGGTCTGAGCAGCCCGCGTGCCCCTATGGTTTCCCCCCTGACCTGTTGGAGATCTACCAAGGGCTCTTCAAGTGCCAACGCAGCCTGCGCTGGCAGACCCTGAGCCTGGGTGGTGGTGTCCACAGCTGCACCTGCAGCTACCACTACCCTTGGGCCCGTGGCAGTCGATGGAACGGACTGCCGGGTCGTACGGTTGCCAGTGCCAGATGCAGGAGCTGCATCCCCCGGAACCACAGGGGGTGGTGGCATGGCTGCACCGACACATGGCACAACATTGTGCTCAAGTGGCGCACTCCTGCCTCTTCCCCCTCTGTGGCTGCCCTGGACACCCTGGAGTCCCCCTACTCCCTGGTCACCACGGCCACGTCCCCGACCATGCCCGCCACGAGGAGGACGCCCAGCTGAGGCGCCCTTCACCTTTGGTGGCCTCCCAACCATGGCACAGATGTAGTAGTGCTGGCACAGATGGAGTGGTGCCAATGGGAGGTGTACACCACAATTGACCTGGGCAATTGGGGTGAAGGGGGTGGGAAGCAAGATTTTAACAGCCCCCCTGCACCTGCAAGGCTGTATGTGACCCCGGTGATGTGGTGACGGGTCACTCAATGCTCAGGCACCCCAAAACTGCAGTAAAAACGTGCACGCAACCCTGCAGCCTACGTGCGTGGATTCAACCTCCCGCAGTATGCAGTGGCACCCAGTAACACGAATAACGCGTACGTGTGGGACACGCAGGCTACTAATACATCGAAAATGGGTGCGATACACAGGGGCACCCGCAGTGGGAAAAAGAGCGTGTGCGACTCACCGTCTGACTTGCGCGATGCAGAAAAACACACGTAGCCAATACCCCCGCCAAAAGAAGAGATACGTCCTTGATAGCTGTGAAGTTGTGATGGCGCGTGAAACAACAGGAAGCAGCAACACACGTCGGTCTCCACGAAAGGTACGTACAGCGAACTGCTGGGCCCGCTCACCTTTAACTCGTGCTGAGGGAAACGCACGCGCGCGTCACGTCACTTACGCGCATGGCCCTTTCCTCGTATTACACGCGGACGTGCAGTTTTCCACGCGCGCTTACGCGCATGGGCCCTTTCCTCGTATTGCACGCGGACGTGCAGTTTTTCACACGCGCTTATGCGCATGGGCCCTTTCCTCGTATTACACGCGGACGTGCAGTTTTTCACGCGCGCTGAAATGCCCATGCACGTCTGTACGCGTCACGTCACAGGGGCGCTTGCGCTTGAGGGGCCTTCTGTCCAATGAAAATGCGTATGGCCTTTCCTCGAATTACACGCTGACGTTCAGATTTTTCACGTGCCAAATCACTCCGTATCAAGCTGGCCACGCGTAAGCACACAGAAGACCATGCTCCTGCCCAGAAGGCCGAACTACTGCCCCCTAGAGCCCCGAGCACGCTCCCACCTGCGATCTGCTGCTGCCTGACTGCCTGCTGCCCACGTGCCCTGCCATTTGCTGCCTGCACATCAGCCAGGGGTGCTGTTGCTGTGACCACCCCTGCTGGAACCAAAGACTCCCGACTGGGATTCCATCGTTCCACAGCCCAGCCCCAGGACCCAGTTGCCCACCCACTCCTGCCTCTGGGGTTGTCATGTCGGGGCAAACACCATCTGAGACCACTGACAACCCCCGGCCAGAGAGGCACCAGCTTCAGTGCCACCGAAGTTGGTGTCCTGGTGGAGCAAGTCCTGGGGCAGTATGATGCCCTCTTCGGAAGTTCCCGCGCCGACAAGGAAGGACGGACTCGGATCTGGACTGACATCGTGACTGCCATCAATGCGGAGGGGGTGGCAGTCCGCGACTTCCAACATGTCAAGAAGCGCTGGGAGGACTTCAAGTCCAGGACCCTGAACAAGGCCCGGCGCCTCTTGAAGGCAGCGGATGCCAAGGGGCGCCGGGGCCACTTGTCGGAAGAACAGATGAGGGTCCTGGAACGCATATCCCCAGCGCTCCACGTCTAGGTCCTTGAGAGGCAGACCCGTCTGGAGTCGAGCGGTAAGTGTACATGCATCCTGATTGTGAGCAGTGCGTGTGGTGATTTTTCAGTAGTGTGCAGGTTGCACATCTGTTTGTATGGGGTCGAGTATGGGTGGGGGTGTACAGGGCCGTGGGTCTAACACATGCGAGGGCTGGAATGTGTGAGACATGGATGGTGCTTGTGTGTGTAGGCTTGCATGCCAAATGCAGTTGTGTGGGCACACATCCTTGGATGAATGTGTATGTAAGTAGACATGTCCGTGATGTCACGCATGTATGTTGTTTTCGGCTGCATGTATCAGCACTGTGTACATGTGCATGTCTGTGTATTTGACAAGGGTGCAACAGTGATGCAACATGGATGCATGTGACAGCGGTATGTGGAAGCCTGATTGGCAGATGTGACATGGATGCCCGTCTGAACACTGCAACACTTGGCAGAGGTGTACACATGCATGCAAGTGTGGTGGTGTGTGTACATGTGTGGTGCACTTCCTGTGTTGCATGTGATGTCTGGCTCACCTTTGCCTGCTCATGCTGTTGTTAGGCGGAAACCTGTTCAGTTCCCTCTGGGACCACTGCAAAAGATTTAGGACTACAGGCGTTGGCGGTGAACCCACTTGGTAGCAGTCTGTACCACACAGACTCACTTGGTAGCTGTGGCTGAGCAGTCAGACTTCTCTCAAGAAAAGTTGAGCAGTATGTGGAGTATACAAAATAGGGCAATTCTTCACAGCAAGACAAGCAAACACGCAACGAGGCTTAGTGTAAAGATATTAAGGTATTTATTTATAACAAAATGTCTATGAAAAACACTACGGCAAATCACGGCAAACAAATCAAACACAATTACTCTACGGAGTAGATGATCAATTCCCCTAGCAATATCGATAACTCTAGGTTCTACTGGTACCACTTATTTTCAGACAGAGGTGTATACCTCAACCTAGATGACACTCGAATATTAGTTAGGAAGGGAGAGAAAAAGATAGGCAGGTTACGAAATCAACACAGTTCGCTCCTATCGGATAAAATGCAAGGCAGGAAGGCAAGAATCACAATAGATCGTAAAGTTCAGAGGCCAGGCCCACTCGGAGAGAGGCAAGGCGCGATGTCCCAAAAAGTCTCTAGTGGAGATGCATTCAAGTCTGTATTGCAAATTGTTATCGGTGGATTGAACCAGTTCAGAACAACGAAGGATAAAAGCATGGAGGCGACCCAACGGAACGGAGAGGATTAAGACACCTCACTCGAACCGATCGAAAGAGAAGCCAGGCGGACACGGTACCTTGTTGTGGAGGGCAGTTCCGGCGGGGGCAGTTGTTCCTGGTGGTGGATGCACGTCGGGTCTTTGCCAAGAGTAGAGATGATCTCGTCGTCGAAGAAAATGAAGTCCGGTGCACCACCAGGGAAGAGACCAGCCGCGGAGTGCTCCGTCACAAGGCACCACCTTTTGGTCGCGGTTCAGGGGTAGTGGCTATCCGGTTGCCGAGGTGCTTCTGCACGGGCAATTCGACCACCGCGTCCTGAGGCGAATAAAAAGCAAAGGGGACTGGTTGTTCCCACCAGTCAGGGGAAGAGACTCTCCGGCAGGGAGATCTCCTCTGTCGTCGGGAAGTGGTGAGTCGGTTCCGCAGGGCTCCACCAGAGGTGTCGTCGTGCAGGTCGGTTCAGCGTTACCCTCGTCGGATTCTTAGGTCCTGTGGCGACTTCTGAAGATCCAGTCCCAAAAGCCCTGCTTTTATGCAGAAAACCCCCATTCATTCAGCCTAGCTGTCAATCAACACATGCTAAGTGGTGAGCGGGAACGCTCACCACTTGGGCCAATCACTCCAGAGTGCGACCTGAGTTGGCAAGGCAACTCGGTCCAGAGTGCCTAAACCCCCTCCCACATCCCTGAGGTAACCCAGACAGAATGGCCGCACCTTGGAGGGTCTCTGGACAGAGGCCCGCCAAAAGTGGAACAAAGGGCTCAACCTTTGGTTTAGGAGTCACAGAGACGAACACAGACGCCATTTTACAAACCGAGTTCTGGCAGAAAATACCATCCGATAAACTTATTTACGATAAGTAGATCGGTGGTACGTTAGAGATTAACGAGAAAAAGGAGTAATCTCCAACAATGGGACGAATCCCATAGGGTTATGCTCGGGGTCGAACATAACAAGTAGTTTCCACTGCCACCAGCCAAAACTCGACGAGGGGGGACGGGACAGTGCCCCCCTCGAGTAACAGGTCTAGGAGTAATCGAATTACCCCTACTAGTACGTCCACAATAAGATGGTTTGTACTAGTCCTGTTAGTAAATTTAGGTCTAGTAAAGCCAATGGCGACTTTACATGCCCGGGGAGACAGTAGTCAGTCCCCGGGTATGGAGTCTATGGTGGGCGTCCGCTAGGACGCCCCCGTGTTACTGCACGTAGGGTGCGGTGTAACACACATAGAAAAACATATGGGACCCTATGGAGTAAAAGACCCCATAGCCCATTGAACACATTGACACTTCAAAAGTATTACACACACATACATGTCCAAGAGTGGGAGAAAAGAGTCTCACTCTTGGCAGGATGGAAAAAACAAACTCCAGAAATCCAGCAAAGCTGCTGGGGGACTCACTAGGTTAGGAAATTCAGCCTAAACAGAGAATTCTCCCTAACAGCTGTTGTATGTGTATGGATGGTGCTGGCAGTTGCGATATGGCTGTGGTATGGCTCATGTGTGCGAGTTGAAATGACATGTGTGTTGGGGATTGTGATGACATGTCTGAGGTTTGCCAATGCCACTCATGTACAACTGTCATGTGTGTATGTGTCCATTGTACAGTGCCCTGATGCCTGTGTTTTGTTTCTCCCTGTCTGCAGCGTCAACTGATGAAGAGGGCGGAGAAGGTGCTGTGGAGCACAGCGGCGGGGATCCCACCGCCAGCCGCAGACGCAAGGCCTGGCTCCCCTCCCATGTTGTGATCTCGTCGGGGAGTGAGGAGTCCGGTGCCGCATCCCAGGCCGCAGCTGCCGGGGGGAGGTCCAAGAGGCGGAGGTTGGAGTTGGACTCCTCGGCAGCAGAAGGGGCAGCTGGGACCCCACAGGGCCCAACAGGGGAAGATGGCACGGAGTCATCCAGGTTGGTGGGGGGTTTGGTGGAGGAGGAGGCCGTGCAAGCACCAGAGACGGGGTCTGGAGGTGGGGATCCCACTGGTGCTAGTGGTGCAGTGCAGGACCAGGGACAGGAGGCAGCACAGGCCGCCGCAGAGGTGCCTGTGTGCAATCCTGTCCCTGATCCTGTCCCTGCATCATCTTGCACCAGCAGGGATGCCTACGTCCAGACCCGTTTTCAGGCAGGGGATGAGCTCACGTCAACTGGCCTTCCTCTGCCTGCGGACGTGGCTATCCGGGTCCGGGTTGAGCCTGTCCTGACTGGTGTGGCGTTGCGTCAACGGGCCATGCGAGGTGATCTGCAGTCTTTTCATGAGGAGACTGCACGTCATCTCGAATGGCTCGTTGACCACGTCAGCCTGCTGGGACAGGTCACCCAGGCCGGATTCCTCCGTATGATGGGGCTTGCTACGACCCCCTCCTCAACTGGACCCCCTACGTGCCAGTCGTCCTCCGTGCCATCTTCCCACCCATCAGTCACCTGGGTGCCCTGTGGAGCTGCCTCTGACGGTGCGGCCAGGCTGGTGGAGGAGGCATCCCTGCCACAGTCGGGAGTCGGACGTCCAGCAGGGGTGGCCACATCAACGACTGCACCCCAGCCGGCGGAGGATGTGCAGGCAGCAGGAGGCAGTGCACGGGCAGAGGCACAGCAGCAGCAGCAACGTGGTGGGAGCCATGAAGGCTCGGGGCCTTCAACATCGGAGGAGCAGGCATCGGCCGGAGGGCAGGAGGACCCAAGACAGAGAGTGTCTTCCGTGTGGCAGCGGTTGGGCCACGCCATAGATGCAGAGCGGCAGCGGGCGGAAGAGGCACGGCTCACAATGGTCAGGGCGGAGAACTCCATGCGGAGGGCCTTGGGGCGGGCCAAGTGCCTCGAGGCAATCCGCAGGGGTTTGGAGGTGGACACGGCGACGGCCCTGCGGACCCTCGGGGCCATGGAGGAGGACCGCCTCCGGGACATTGAGCAGGAGTTCGATGATGCCCTGGCCCGGGACATCCACAAGTGAGCCGTCAAACTAGCCCGCTGCCCTTGTACATAGTTATGTAGGTAGTGTTAGGTTTCATTTTAGTTTTGATTTTATTTGGACCTTTCGGACATTGGCCACATTTTTGTATATAGTTTATTTTATTAGTTAGTGTAGTTAGATAGGTTTCCTTTCTTTTGTTGGGATAATGGACCCTGGCTTGTTCCCATGTGCATAGTTCACTGTTGGATTGTATTTTTTTTTTCACATTTTAACCATGGAGCAATGGCTTTCTTTTTTATTTCCCATTGGATTTTGTTTTGTGGACAGTGACTTTGGACACCATTACTTTGGAATTTTATTTTTGGTTTTGCTTTTTTTCACGGACATGCTTCTTTTCATTTTTGTACATTCACATTTCTGTTTCTTTATTTTTGATTCTATTTATGTTTCCTTTAATACATATTTTTTTTAGTGAACTTCAATGTGTGGTATCTCATTGGTTTCAAGCATTTCATGATATGGGTTTTGAGATTCACTGACACCCATTGGGTGTATGTGAGGGAAATGTGTTTGTTTCGGAACTTGCAATTGGTGTTCTGTGATGTAATTGCCAATTATGAGTGGGTGGATGCAATACTCGGGTGGGTGTTTTGCATTTGGAGGCTGACCATAGGGACCAGGGATCTAGATTGTGATGACATGTTGGCTGGGGAACATGAGTTGCACATGGGTGGGGGCCTGCTGGCAGGTGCCCCACAGTGCTGGGGGGTGGGGGTGGTGGGAGACATGGGTGGGGGCCTGGTGGAGGCTGCCCCTGCACTGCTGGGGGGTGGGGGGTGGGATACATGGGTGGGTGCCTGGTGGAGGGTGCCCCTGCACTGCTGGGGGGTGGGGGGTGGGAGACATGGGTGGGGCCTGCTGGCAGGTGCCCCACAGTGCCGGGGGGTGGGGGTGGTGGGGTACATGAGTTGGACATGGGTGGGGGCCTGCTGGCAGGTGCCCCACAGTGCTGGGGGGTGTGGGTGGTGGGGAACATGAGTTGGACATGGGTGGGGGCCTGCTGGCAGGTGCCCCACAGTGCTGGGGGTGGGGGTGGTGGGAGACATGAGTTGGACATGGGTGGGGGCTGCCCCTGGTGGCTGGGGGATGGGGGTGGTGGGAGACATGGGTGGGGGCCTGGCTTAGGCTGCCCCTGGTGGATGGGGGGTGGGGGTGCTGGGAGACATGGGTGGGGGCCTGGTGGAGGCTGCCCCTGCACTGCTGGGGGGTGGGGGGGTAGGAGACATGGGTGGGGGCCTGCTGGCAGGTGCCCCACAGTGCTGGGGGGTGGGGGTGGTGGGGAACATGAGTTGGACATGGGTGGGGGCCTGCTGGCAGGTGCCCCACAGTGCTGGGGGTGGGGGTGGTGGGAGACATGGGTGGGGGCCTGGTGGAGGCTGCCCCTGCACTGCTGGGTGGTGGGGGAGGTGGGAGACATGGGTGGGGTCCTGGTGGAGGGTGCCCTTGGTGGCTGGGGGTGGGGGTGCTGGGAGACATGGGTGGGGGCCTGGTGGAGGCTGCCCCTGGTGGCTGGGGGGTGGGGGTGCTGGGAGGCATGGGTGGGGGCCTGGTGGTGGGTGCCCCTGCACTGCTGGGGGGTGGCGGTGGTGGAGAACATGAGTTGGACATGGGTGTGGGCCTGCTGGCAGGTGCCCCACAGTGCTGGGGGGTGGGGGTGGTGGGAGACATGGGTGGGGGCCTGGTGGAGGCTGCCCCTAGTGGCTGGGGGTGGGGGTAGTGGGACACATGAGTTGCACATGGGTGGGGGCCTGCTGGCAGGTGCCCCACAGTGCTGGGGGGTGGGGGTGGTGGGGAACATGAGTTGGACATGGGTATGGGCCTGCTGGCAGGTGCCCTACAGTGCTGGGGGGTGGGGGTGCTGGGAGACATGGGAGGGCGCCTGGTGGAGGCTGCCCCTGGTGGCTGGGGGTGGGGGGAGACATGAGTTGCACATGGGTGGGGGCCTGCTGGCAGGTGCCCCACAGTGCTGGGGGGTGGGGGTGGTGGGGAACATGAGTTGGACATGCGTGGGGGCCTGCTGGCAGGTGCCCCACAGTGCTGGGGGGTGGGGGTGGTGGGGAACATGAGTTGGACATGGGTGGGGGCCTGCTGGCAGGTGCCCCACAGTGCTGGGGGTGGGGGTGGGGGGGAACATGAGTTGGACATGGGTGGGGGCCTGCTGGCAGGTGCCCCACAGTGCTGGGGGGTGGGGGTGGTGGGAGACATGGGTGGGGCCTGGTGGAGGCTGCCCCTGGTGGCTGGGGGCTGGGGGTGGTGGGAGACATGAGTTGCACATGGGTGAGGGCCTGCTGGCAGGTGCCCTACAGTGCTGGGGGGTGGGGGTAGTGGGAGACATGAGTGGGGGCCTGGTGGAGGGTGCCCCTGCACTGCTGGGGGGTGGGGGTTGTGGGAGACATGGGTGGGGGCCTGGTGGAGGGTGCCCCTGCACTGCTGGGGGGGGTGGGGGACATGGGTGGGGGCCTGGTGGAGGGTGCCCCTGGTGGCTGGGGGTGCAGGGGGACATGCGTTGGTGGGCAGTTGTGCAAGTTGACATGTGGGTTGGCTGGGGGGCATGGCCATGGTGGATGGGGTGCCTGCAGGACATGTGCAGGGTAGGCCCCTGTGGTGTGAGCCACCTGCAGGGGCCGTGGAGGGTGTAGAGGGAACACCTGGGAGGACCCACACGTGCAATTCACGTGTGGTGCTCCCCGCGCACCCCTGTTATACACGTACCCTGATGAGATTGTGTGTGGAACTTCCCGCGCACCCCTGTAATACACGTACCCTGATGGAATTGCATGTGGAACTTCCCGCGCACCCCTGGAATACACGTACCCTGCTGATGTTGCGTGTGATACTTCCCCCGCACACTGAAATACACGTACCCTGATGAGATCGCGTGTGTAACTTCCCGCAAACCCCCGAAATACACGTACCCTGATGTGATCGCGTGTGTAACTTCCCGCGCACCCCCGAAATACACGTACCCCGCTCAAGCACGTGTGTAACTTCCCGCGCCCCCCGAAATACACGTACCCCGCTCAATCGCGTGTGTAACTTCCCGCGCACCCCCGAAATACACGTACCCCGCTCAAGCGCGTGTGTAACTTCCCACGCACCCCCCGAAATACACGTACCCCGCTCAATCGCGTGTGTGATTTCCCGCGCATCCCCGAAATACACGTACCCCGCTCAATCACGTGTGTGACATCCCGCGCACCCCCGAAATACACGTACCCCGCTCAATCGCGTGTGTAACTTCCCGCGCGCCCCCGAAATACACGTACCCCGCTCAATCGCGTGTGTAACTTCCCGCGCACCCCCGATGTACACGTACCCCGCTCAATTGCCTGTGTAACTTCCCGCGCACCCCCGCAATACACGTGCCCCGATCGCACAGGCCCAATTGCTGTATGTTACCACTTTTGTGAAGCGCTGGGACTCTACCGCCTGCCTTCGTGTGGCGGACGTGTTTCAGCTTGTGCGTGTCTTTGGCTGTGCGTGGCTTTGCCCTATTCGTTTCCATGAATACGTGTGGTTCGAGTGCGTGTGGGCGTTCTGTCTGCTTCCCTGCAGTACATCCCCAGTTACGCCCTTATTTTCGCGCGTTGTTCCCCATTCCGCGTGTTACGCCCGTGTCCCGCCCACTTTCTGGTGTATGCGCCGAGGTTGTGCGCTTTCACTGTGCGCGTCGCGCACGCCTTTCGGGATGTTGCAGTGACTTGTGCGCCATGCACGGGTTTGGCGCACATCCCGAGGTAAACACGCGCAGGGACTTCCATGAATCGCACGCATGCGCGTGCGCGTGCGCCTGTTTTTTTGCGCTTGCGCCTGCTTGCGCAAAGATTTTCGGCGCACGTTTGTTCCATGAATCGGCCCCAATGTGTTAGACACTCCATCAAAAATATAATAAAATGCCCAAGTGACTATCCAATGTCATTAAACAGAATTGCCTCTAATCAATTCCCAAGTAGTCATCAAATTGTGTCTAACAAGATTCTCTCAGGGATATGGTGTCACGCTGCAGTCAAAATTACTGAGACCGCAGGGATGGTAATGGCTTTCAAGTGCACATTGAATGATAAGATAAATAGTAGACCACTCGCAGCACGGAGGCAACTCCTAGATTGCATGCGGGTCCAAGGACTATAAGAGGGATACAGAGGGCTATCCCGTATAAGAGAAAAGGACAGATCTTTCAAAATCAAACTTACCTTCCGGTCTGATCACTAATCGCGTGAGGGCAACTTCGCTGGTGTGCGGTAGTACATCTGTGTTTTCGGGTGAATTAAATATACTGTTGATAATTGAATACGCATGGACTTACGAAGAAGCGGTTGTGAACTTTCCTGTTGGATGGAGCTTCAAACATTTTGTTTATGGAGTAGGGTAGACAGGAGGCTAAATACTCACTAGGTTTAGGTTTGAACCTCTATTTGGCCCGGTTGTGAGACCTGTTAGTTACTATATAAGGGTGTCAAAGAGGGACACAGAGACTGGTGTAAGCGCAGGTATATCGGTCTTCTAGAATACAGAGAAAAACCTAGTGTATGACACTGCACGAGAACTCCACCTTCTGCTGTCCCATCCTGTTTACTGTTGGCCTTAGACGATCCTTTGTCAGTTGGAGTGCATTCCCTTCGAGCCTACAGGCATCTCTTCATACTCTACCTTAAGAAAACTGACTAATGAAGACATTGTGGGCTATAAAACCTTACCTGAGTTTCTTGTATATCATTGCTTAGCTTAACTCAACCTGAAATATGTGCAAAGCAGTAAACAGTATTTCCAGTGTAAGCCCGTTCCTCAGTTCCTTATACAACCCCACTTGGTAAAAACCAAGGCAATCTTTATTTGTATGGGGTTTGCTGTTCTTGGTGGTGTTGCTCTGGCGTGTTCTGGTGGTGGTGGCTATATCTAATACACTGACAACCATGCAGAGTGTTTTTAGTGGCCAAACTGCCTGTTATACATGAAGATACAGATTTCCCCTTTTGGGGGCAGTAAAGTGTTGCAATGAGGGCTCTTATGATTGTTCCTTTATTATCTAGACTGGAGCCTCCTCTGGGGATCAGCATGCCCTATGCCCCAAATGCAGGAAGAAAAGACTGCATCCTTTGACCTTCTGTGTGTTCCTCACATTTTGCATACTAAACAATTACTATTTACATCTAATTAATTCATTGTCAACTTTATTTCACTTAACTTTTTTGAAAGAGATGGATATGTGTGGTGGAGGAGACTGGGAAACAACAATGTTTATTTAATGTGATTTTGTATTATAATGTATGATGTGTTTGTTTGTGCACTCAAAGTACTACAAACACACAGAACAACAGAGGGGGCAGAGTAAGGAGGACAATGGCAGGCTGGGTCATGGGCCTAGAGCTGGTTTCAGGAGGGAAGGGGCAGAGGGTGAATTGACCGAAGTTACTGGAACTGAAACAAGTTTTATTCTGAAAGCAAGCATCTACCAGGCCCTTTGTTTTCTTTTTCGGGAGGATTGTGAGGCCTGAGAGGCTAGAATTTAAAGTACAGAATCACATAAAAATCATTAAAAGGTATATAACAATTAAACATCTACCAATATATTGTTCATACATTTTTAGAATTTAACTTTGTAAATGAAATAAAACATGTAAACCATTTACTTTTTTTAGTTGTGTACGTTTATATAAGGCAAAAACAATTTTCTGGAGCAAAAGGCTTGCTTTTGAGGTAATTCCTTTTGCTAATATAAAGTGAATGCACGGCTTAAATGTTTAAATCTCACACACAATTATCATTATCATACACACAATTAACAAATGATACATTATGTATTGAGTCCAAACATTCAAAATTTAGCCAACCATTTACAATTTTCAGTGCCAAATTTGGTAAAATTGTTAAAATGATTTGGACATTGCCATTCATACCACAAGTCTAAATGTCTCAGCATTAACATTGTCTTGATAGCCGGATGTGCTAAAATAATGTATAGTTGTATCTGTCTCTATTTTCAGCCTAGGACCATTAACTCCCAAAGTTCCCAATAAATTAAATTTGAATTAGTAAAGACATGTCTGATGTGTCTATCTGGGAAATGTTTTGTAAAGCTGTATTTGTGCTCACTTTGCCAAATTACTTAATTATTCTTGTGCCATTTGTTTACCCAATAATATCTCCATATTGTTCTTCTGATTCCAGATCCTTGCTTTGGTTGAAGTTATTTTATTATGGCTACCAACGGGATTAGATTGTTAATATAAAAAATCAATCTCTTAAAAGAATATGTCATTGTCCTCTTTAAATCCTCTTTAAATCGATGAATTTACTATCTTTAATCATTACTCCTCTCAAGACCTTTTTCTGATTTCATTGCTTTTAAATAAAATGTACACCTTTTTGTGTCATCAGCATGAAGAGACGGAGCTAATTTGCATACCCACAATGCATTGCTCCTGGGGCTCTGAAATGGAGGTGAATGCCCACTTATAGCTACTAGGTGGCACGTGTGATTTAGCTGAAATGGCTTATAACTGGAACTGTGAAAGTAGATGATCTATTTGAGCCAAGTCACACATGCCACAACACCACCCAGTAGCCATTGCTGGAAAATCACCTCCACTTCAGAGCCAAACTAGTAAGGTATTGTGGGCATGCAAATTAGCACAAATGCAAGCCTTTTGCTTAAGGAAACTGTATTTGATTTACATAGCTGTGCTACTTTATACATAGTGTTTCAACCAAAGACAGATATTAACAAGGCTACCAGACAACTACAGACCTGTTTTCACTCTTATTAGGGATCAGCAGTACAGTATAGTCTTGACAGCCTACTGGTTGGAACATTGGGTTATGTTTACACAACATCCAAAAGGTTATGGTAGGTTTAAACGGGCTTAAAAAAAGAAACCTTTCACCTGAAATGTGAAAGTAGGATAATACATTTGAGCCAAGTCACACATGCCACAATGTCACCTAGCAGCTATCTCTGGAGGTTCCCCTCCAGGTCAGAGCCACATCAGCTGCTATCCTTAAGCTGAAAGACACCAAAGCTTCTGGTCCGGATTGCATTCCAGCATGTGTATTTAAATATGATCCTCAATTCTGGGCTCCCATTTTAAAAAATAAATTTGAGCTAATTTTCGCCTCTAAAAATGTTCCAACTACTTGGTGTTCCTCCATCATAGTTCCCATTTATAAGAAGGGTCCCTACGACGATCCACAGAATTTTAGACCCATTGCTATTATGGATGCTTCTGCTTGGATATTCTCTCACCGTATTCTAAAAGAACTTCAAGAATATCTATTTAGGACCGACACTTTGTCAAAATTCAGACAGGTTTTCGTAAAGATATGGGATGTACATTGAATGCCACCATTCTATCTCTTCTCCAGTGTCAATCCAAAAAAAGCGGAACTGGAGCAGTCTATATGGCTGCGTTAGATCTTAGTTCAGCTTTCGACACTGTTATAAGATGCTTATTATGGAAGATTATGATCCATTTAGGGATCCCAGTACATTTGGTGGCGTTGATAGCGTTATTACATTCTAACACAAACTATATGGTCCGTGTTAATAAAATGGGAACTTTAACAGATCAAATTCCTACTGAAATTGGCCTGAAACAGGGGTGTTCTATGGCCGCGATATTATTCAATATCTATCTCTCTCAGATTGAAATTCTTTGGAAGGATGTTGTATGTTATCCAGCCAAACTTGGACATCTCAAGTAGAACGGTATTAGTTTTGCAGACGATCTATTAATCCTTGACAGAACCCCATTTGGGTTACAGAATAAGCTGGATGCCTTTCATCTTTTTGCAGAGGACCACAACTTAAAAATAAACTGGGCCAAATCTAAAATCCTGATTTTTGCAGATGGTAAGAAAACAATCAAAAAGTATGATTGGGCAATTGGGATGGTAAAATTAGAGGTGGTCAAAGAGTTGCGATATTTGGGTTACACTCTATCAGATCAGAATTCTAAGATATGGTGGTCCAAAACGTTAAGGGAAAAAATTAAACCTTTGATATCACAAATGTGTATATTGTTTAGGAAATACTGTAATTATTCCTTAATACCAATCATTCAGTTTTATTTGTTGAAGATCGAACCTTGCATATTATACATTCTTGATCTTTGTATGGCTGAAATGGATGTCTTTCTCGACATGATCCAAGGGCAATTGTGGAAAAAGGTCTTGGGTCTTGCTAGATCTGTTCCTAATGCAATTATTCTACATGAACTAGGACTGCTACCTCTGTCTGCTAAGTGGAGCTGGAGAAAACTGACAGGGTAATTCATAGAATTTTGCACAAAAGTGGCGCACGCGGCTGGCGCACAGTGTCCCCGTGCGATACACTGCGCCAGCCGCGTGCGATAAAATCCATTTCATCGCACAGCGTATTCATGGATATTAGCCTCCAAAACCAGCCTTGGCGCAGAGTGGCGCAGCGACCCTGCAGCAGCGCCAGTCAATCCCCCAAGAACGCCCTCGCGCAAGGAAAAGCCATCAAAATTCCCAATTCACCGCAAATGGCTGCGCTAACCCTGGACCAGTTCACAGGGCTGCCAAACAGCAAACGCCAAGCGGGGAACGTGTATTTCAGTGGTTCGCAGGAAGTTTCACACACAATTGTCCTGGGTACGTGTACATCAGGGGTGCGCGGGAAGTATCACACGCAAATTCAGCAGGGTACGTGTATTTCCGGGGTGCGCGGGAAGTATCATACGCGATTCCATCAGGGCACGTGTATTTCAGGGGTGCGCGGGGAGTACTACACGTGAATCGGCCATGTGGGTCCTCCCAGCTGTTCACTCTACACCCTCCACGGCCCCTGCAGGCGGCCCAAACCACAGGGGACTACCCTGCACATGTCCCGCAGGCAGCCCATCCACCATGGCCATGCCCCCCAGCCAACCCACATGTCACCTTGCACCACTGATCAACAACGCATGTCTCCCAGCACCCTCACCCCCAGCACTGTGGGGCACCTGCCAGCAGGCCCCCACACATGTCCAACTCATGTCCCCCTGCACCCCCACCCCCCAGCACTGTGGTACACCCTCCACCAGGCCCCCACTCATGTCTCCCAGCACCCCCACCCCCCCACAGTGCAGGGCACCCTCCACCAGGCCCCACTCATGTCCAACTCATGTCCCCCTGCACCCCCACCCCCTGCATCCAGGGCGACCCTCCACCAGGCCCCCACTCATGTCCAACTCATGTCCCCCTGCACCCCCACCCCCCTGCATCCAGGGGCACCCTCCAACAGGCTCCCACTCCTGTCTACCACCCCCCCACCTCCCAGCAGTGCGATTCGCCTGGGTACGTGTATTTCAGGGGTGCGCGTGTAGTCTGACACGTGAATTCATTAGGGTACGTGTATTATGGGTCCGCGTGAACTTCCACACGCGATATCAGCAGGGTATGTGTATTCCAAGGTGCGCGGGAAATTCCACACGCGAATCCAGCAGCCTACGTGTATTCCGGGGGTGCCGGGGAGTCCTACACGTGAATCGGCCGTGTGGGTCCTCCCAGCTGTTCACTCTACACCCTCCACGGCCCCTGCAGGTGGCCCACACCACAGGGGACTACCCTGCACATGTCCCGCAGGCAGCCCATCCACCATGGCCATGCCCCCCAGCCAACCCACATGTCACCTTGCACCACTGCCCACCAACGTATGTCTCCCAGCACCCCCACCCCCCAGCACTGTCGGGCACCCTCCACCAGGCCCCCACTCATGTCCAACTCATGTCCCCCTGAACCCCCACCCCCCTGCATCCAGGGGCACCCTCCACCAGGCCCCACTCATGTCTACCTGCACCCCCACCCCCCTGCATCCAGGGGCACCCTCCACCAGGCCCCACTCATGTCCAACTCATGTCCCCCTGCACCCCCACCCCCCAGCACTGTGGGGCACCCTCCACCAGGCCCCCGCTCATGTCCAACTCATGTCCCCCTGCACCCCCACCCCCCTGCATCCAGGGGCACCCTCCACCAGGCCCCACTCATGTCCAACTCATGTCCCCCTGCACCCCCACCCCCCCAGCACTGTGGGACACCCTCCACCAGGCCCCCACTCATGTCCAACTCATGTCCCCCTGCACCCCCACCAGTCAGGGGCACCTGCCAGCAGGCCCCCACTCATGTCCAACTCATGTCCCCCTGCACCCCCACCCCCCTGCATCCAGGGGCACCCTCCACCAGGCCCCACTCATGTCCAACTCATGTCCCCCTGCGCCCCCACCCCCCAGCATTGTGGGGCACCCTCCACCAGGCCCCACTCATGTCTCCCAGCACCCCCACCCCCCACCAGTCAGGGGCACCTGCCAGCAGGCCCCCACTCATGTCCAACTCATGTCCCCCAGCACCCCCACCCCCCACCAGTCAGGGGCACCTGCCAGCAGGCCCCCACTCATGTCCAACTCATGTCCCCCTGCACCCCCACCCCCCTGCATCCAGGGGCACCCTCCACCAGGCCCCCACTCCTGTCTACCACCCCCCCGCCCCCCAGCAGTGCGATTCGCCTGGGTACGTGTATTTCAGGGGTGCGCGTGTAGACTGACACGCAAATTCATCAGGGTACGTGTATTATGGGTCCGCGTGAACTTCCACACGCGATATCAGCAGGGTACGTGTATTCCAAGGTGCGCGGGAAATTCCACACGCGAATCCAGCAGGCTACGTGTATTCCGGGGGTGCCGGGGAGTCCTACACGTGAATCGGCCGTGTGGGTCCTCCCAGCTGTTCACTCTACACCCTCCACGTCCCCTGCAGGCGGCCCACACCACAGGGGACTACCCTGCACATGTCCCGCAGGCAGCCCATCCACCATGGCCATGCCCCCCAGCCAACCCACATGTCACCTTGCACCACTGCCGACCAACGCATGTCTTCCAGCACCCCCACCCCCCAGCACTGTGGGACACGCTCCACCTGGCCCCCACTCATGTCCCCCTGCACCCCACCCCCTGCATCCAGGGGCACCCTCCACCAGGCCCCACTCATGTCTCCCTGCACCCCCACCCTCCTGCATCCAGGGGCACCCTCCACCAGGCCCCACTCATGTCCAACTCATGTCCCCCTGCCCCCCCATCCCCCAGCACTGTGGGGCTCCCTCCACCAGGCCCCCACTCATGTCCAACTCATGTCCCCCTGCACCCCCACCCCCCAGCATCCAGGGGCACCCTCCACCAGGCCCCACTCATGTCCAACTCATGTCCCCCTGCAGCCCCACCCCCCAGCACTGTGGGGCACCCTCCACCAGGCCCCCACTCATGTCCAACTCATGTCCCCCTGCTCCCCCACCCCCCTGCATCCAGGGGCACCCTCCACCAGGCCCCCACTCATGTCCAACTCATGTCCCCCTGCACCCCCACCAGTCAGGGGCACCTGCCAGCAGGCCCCCACTCATGTCCAACTCATGTCCCCCTGCACCCCCACCCCCCTGCATCCAGGGGCACCCTCCACCAGGCCCCACTCATGTCCAACTCATGTCCCCCTGCGCCCCCACCACCCAGCATTGTGGGGCACCCTCCACCAGGCCCCACTCATGTCTCCCAGCACCCCCACCCCCCACCAGTGAGGGGCACCTGCCAGCAGGCCCCCACTCATGTCCAACTCATGTCCCCCAGCACCCCCACCCCCCACCAGTCAGGGGCACCTGCCAGCAGGCCCCCACTCATGTCCAACTCATGTCCCCCTGCACCCCCACCCCCCTGCATCCAGGGGCACCCTCCACCAGGCCCCCACTCCTGTCTACCACTCCCCCGCCCCCCAGCAGTGCGATTCGCCTGGGTACGTGTATTTCAGGGGTGCGCGTGTAGACTGACACGCAAATTCATCGTGGGGACCGTGTATTATGGGTCCGCGTGAACTTCCACACGCGATATCAGCAGGGTACGTGTATTCCAAGGTGCGCGGGAAATTCCACACGCGAATCCAGCAGGCTACGTGTATTCCGGGGGTGCCGGGGAGTCCTACACGTGAATCGGCCGTGTGGGTCCTCCCAGCTGTTCACTCTACACCCTCCACGTCCCCTGCAGGCGGCCCACACCACAGGGGACTACCCTGCACATGTCCCGCAGGCAGCCCATCCACCATGGCCATGCCCCCCAGCCAACCCACATGTCACCTTGCACCACTGCCGACCAACGCATGTCTTCCAGCACCCCCACCCCCCAGCACTGTGGGACACGCTCCACCTGGCCTCCACTCATGTCCAACTCATGTCCCCCTGCACCCCACCCCCTGCATCCAGGGGCACCCTCCACCAGGCCCCACTCATGTCTCCCTGCACCCCCACCCTCCTGCATCCAGGGGCACCCTCCACCAGGCCCCACTCATGTCCAACTCATGTCCCCCTGCCCCCCATCCCCCAGCACTGTGGGGCTCCCTCCACCAGGACCCCACTCATGTCCAACTCATGTCCCCCTGCACCCCCACCCCCCAGCATCCAGGGGCACCCTCCACCAGGCCCCACTCATGTCCAACTCATGTCCCCCTGCAGCCCCACCCCCCAGCACTGTGGGGCACCCTCCACCAGGCCCCCACTCATGTCCAACTCATGTCCCCCTGCTCCCCCACCCCCCTGCATCCAGGGGCACCCTCCACCAGGCCCCACTCATGTCTCCCAGCACCCCCACCCCCCACCAGTCAGGGGCACCTGCCAGCAGGCCCCACACATGTCCCCCAGCCAACACGTCATCACAATCTAGATCCCTGGCCCTTATGGGCAGCCTCCACATGCCAAACACCCACCCAAGTATTGCACCCACCCACTTAGAAATGCCAATTACATGATACAACCCCAATGGCAAGTATGTAAATGAAGACATGTCCCTCACATACACACAATGGGTGTCAGTGAATGTCAAAACCCATATCATGACATGCATGAAACCAATGAGATGATACTACACATTGAAGTATGATGAAAAAATATGTATTAAAAGCAACATAAATGGAATCAAAAATAAACAAACGAAAATGGGAATTAAAGAAGCAGCATGTCCGTAAAATAATGTAAAACCACAAATCATAATCCAAAGGAAAGGTGTCCAAAGTCACAGTTCACAAAAGTAAATCCAATGGAAAATTAAAACCAAAAACCATGGGTAAAATCAAAATAAAAAAAAAAATATTCCAACAGTCAACTATATACAGATAAACAATCCAGGGTCCATGATCCCAACAGAAGAAATGAAACCTATCTAATAACACTACCTAATAAAAAAACTATATACAAAAATGTGGTCCATTGTCCAAAAGGTCCAAAAATTATAAAAAAGCAAAGGAAACCTAACACTAACTACAGAACTATTTACAAGGGCAGCGGGCCAGTCCGACGGCTCACTTCGGGATGTTCCGGCCCAGGGCATCATCGAACTCCTGCTCAATGTCCCGGAGGCGGTCCTCCTCCATGGCCCCGAGGGTCCGCAGGGCCGATGACATGTTCACCTCCAACTCCCTGCGGATTGCCTCGAGGCACTCGGCCCGCCTCAGGGCCCTCCGCATGGAGTTCTCCGCCCTGACCATCGTGAGCCGTGCCTCTTCCGCCCGCTGCCGCTCCGCATCTATGGTGTGGTGCAACCGCTGCCACACGGAAGACACTTCCCGTCCTGGGTCCTCCTGCCCTCCGGCCGATGCCTGCCCCTCCGATGTCAAAGGCCCCGAGCCATCATGGCTCCCACCTCGTTGCTGCTGCTGCTGTGCCTGTGCCCGTGCCCTGGCTCCTGCTGCCTGCATATTCTCCACCGGCTGGGGTGCAGTCGTTGATGTGGCCACCCCTGCTGGACATCCGACTCCCGACTGTGGCAGGGATGCCTCCTCCACCAGCCTGGCCGCACCGTCAGAGGCAGCTCCACAGGGCACCAGGTGACAAATGGGTGGGAAGATGGCACGGAGGACGACTGGCGCATAGGGTGTTCAGTCGAGGAAGGGGTCGGAGCAAGCTGCAGCAAACGGAGGAATCCAGCCTCGGTGACCTGTCCCAGTAGGCCGACGCGGTCAACGAGCCATTCGAGATGACGTGCAGTCTCCTCATGAAAAGACTGCAGGTCACCTCGCATGGCCCGTTGACGCAACGGCACACCAGTCAGGACAGGCTCAACCCGTACCTGGATAGCCACGTCCGCAGGCAGAGGAAGGCCAGTTGTTGTGAGCTCATCCCCTGCCTGAAAACGGGTTTAGACGTAGGCATCCCTGCTGGTGCAAGATGATGCAGTGCTGCCTCCTGTCCCTGGTTCTGCACTGCACCACTAGCACCAGTGGAATCCCCACCTCCAGACCCCGTCTCTGTCGCTTGCACAGCCTCCTCCTCCACCAAACCCCCCACCAACCTGGATGACTCCGTGCCATCTTCCCCCGTTGGGCCCTGTGGGGTCCCAGCTGCCCCTTCTGCTGCTGAGGAGTCCAACTCCGACCTCCGCCTCTTGGTCCTCCCCCCGGCAGCTGCGGCCTGGGACGCGGCACCGGACTCCTCACTCCCCGACGAGATCACAACCTGGGAGGGGAGCCGGGCCTTGCGTCTCCGGCTGGCGGTGCGATCCCCGCCGCTGTGCTCCACAGCACCTTCTCCGCCCTCTTCATCAGTTGACGCTGCAGACAGGGAGAAATAAAACACAGTCATCAGGGCACTGTACAATGGACACATACACACATGACAGTTGTACATGAGTGGCATTGGCAAACCTCAGACATGGCATCACAATCGCCAACACACATGTCATTTCAACTCGCACACATGAGCCATACCACAGCCATATCGCAACAGCCAGCACCATCCATACACATACAACAGCATGAGCAGCCAAAGGTGAGCCAGACATCACATGCAACACAGGGAGTGCACTACACATGCACACACACCACCACACTTGCATGCATGTGTACACCTCTGCCAACTGTCGCAGTGTTCAGATTGGCATCCATGTCACATCTGCCAATCAGGCTTCCACATCCCGCTGTCACATGCATCCATGTTGCATCACTGTTGCACCCTTGTCAAATACACACACATGCACATGTACACAGTGCTGATACATGCAGCTGAAAACAACATCCATGTGTGACATCACGAACATGCCTACTTACATACACATTCATCCAAACATGTGTGCCCACACAACTGCATTTGGCATGCAAGTCTACACACACAAGCACCATCCATGTCTCACACATGACAGCCCTTGCATGTGTTAGCCTCATGGCTGGGTACACCTCCCCATACTTGGCCCCATAAAAACACATGTGCAACCTGCACACTACTGGCACATCACCACACGCACAGCTTACAATCATGATGCATGTACACTTACCGCTCGACTCCAGACGGGTCTGCCTCTCAAGGACCTGGACGTGGAGCGCTGGGGTTATGCGTTCCAGGACCCTCATCTGATTGTCCGACAAGTGGCCCCGGCACCCCTTAGCATCCGCTGCCTTCAAGAGGCGCCGGGCCTTGTTGAGGGTCCTGGACCTGAAGTCCTCCCAGCGCTTCTTGACATGATGGAATAGTCGGACTGCCACCCCCTCCGCGTTGATGGCAGTCACGATGTCCGTCCAGATCCGAGTCCGTCCTTCCTTGTCGGGGCGCAAACTTCCGAAGAGGGCATCATACTGCCCCAGGGCTTGCTCCACCAGGACACCAACTTCGGTGGCAGTGAAGTTGGTGCCCCTCTGCCTCTCTGGAGTCTGTGGAGTGATGGAATCCCAGTCGGGAGTCTTCGGTTCCAGCAGGGGTGGTCACAGCAACAGCACCCCTGGCTGATGTGCAGGCAGCAAATGGCAGGGCACGTGGGCAGCAGGCAATCAGGCAGCAGCAGATGGCAGGTGGGAGCATGCTCAGGGCTCTGGGGGGCAGTAATTCGGCCTTCTGGGCAGGAGCGTGGTCTTCCGTGTGCTTACGCGTGGCCAGCTTGATACGGAGTGATTTGGCACGTGAAAATCCAGCACGTCTGCGTGTTATCCGAGGAAAGGGCCTTAGCGCGTAAGCGCGTCAGCACACGTTTGCAAATTCATTGGCCCAAAGGCCACCAGCGCGTATGCACATCTGTGACGTGCGTGCGCGGGCGTTTCCCTGCACACGGGTGCATGTTACACGTCCAATGACTGCACCTCAGAGTGTCAGCCTCAGAGTGTCAGCTTGTGTAATTGGAGGATGGGGCCTTAGCGCGTACACGCGGAAGTGACGCTGGATGTGTGGGCATGTTTAAAAGGTACGTGTAGAACGCCATTTCCTTGTACGTGCTTTTCGTGGAGAGTGAGTGGGTGAAATCTGTACTTCTTGTCGGTTCACACGTGATTTACTTCACGGCGTTCCTAGTTCGTACCCCCTGTTACCTCTGGCAGCTTTTTCTCTTCTTGTCTTTTTCATGGGCCTGTTTCCTCAACCAGCGTTCACTTCTCCTGTTGTCCTGTCTCCTCAGACAGCGCACAATTCTTCTTTTGGCGGGGGTGTTGTCAACGCGCACACGCGCATATTTTTCACGCAATTTTTCCTGGCAGACGGTGAGTCACGCATGTATTTGACATCTTTGCTTGCCCCGTGTGTTGCCTACCCCTTCAGAGGTCAGTCTAGGCTGCGTGTGACACGCATACGTTCATTTTTGTGTTTCTTGGTGCCACAGCGTAGTGCAGGCTTATTTTTCCACGCACGTGGTCTAGGAGGGGTTGCGTACACATTATCTTCCTTTTTCGGGGTGCCTGTGCGTTGCGTGACCCGTCATCCTCCCCCAGGGGTCACATACAGCCTTGCTAGAGCACTAGGGTACGAATTCCATCTAGTACCCTACCCCTTTGAGCTCCAATTGCCCAGGACAAAAGTTTACTGCAACTCCCATACGCACAACAACATCAGTGCCATGGTTGGGAGGCGAGCACGCGGTAAGGGTGGCAAAGATGGGCGAGCCACAAGAGGTGGCCGTGGTGGATATGGTAGGGGACGTGGCCGGGACTTGCAGGGTGCCCCTAGCCCCCCATGTGTGGGTGACCAGTCAGGGACACCCATGCTCCCCCCCCCTGGTTCAGGGTAACGTGGCTGACACCATCCCTGCTCAGCCCTTGTTGGACCAGCCCATTGTGGCACCAGACCTGGCACAGGGTGACTCCATGGCTGACTTCCAGGTCAGCAGGTCTAGGCCAAGTGTGGCGGTGCACATTGGTGTCACCAGCCCACGTGGATCGGGGGCAGCTATGTCATCTGCTGCCCCGAGTAGGCAGGGTGGGGAGGCTGCAGGGGCAGCTGTGGCTCCATCCACCCCAGCTCTGAGTCTCCCAGCCAGGACAGTGTCGGTCTTAGTCCATCCTGCTGACGTTCCCCCTGACTACATCACACTTCAGCTAATGCCTGCACCAAGTCCCATGGTGAGTGTTCATTCCCACACTCCTAGTCCACAGTCCACCGGGGCTCCTGCCCCTAGTGTCCAGAGCGGCGTAGGACACTCAGTATCACCACCACCTTCCCAGCGGAAGAGGAAGAGTGCTCATCCAGTACAGGCTGATGCCCCAGACACGGCTACACAGTCCGGCCCACCAAGGAAGCCCAGCTTCAATCAGGCCGAACTTGATGCACTTGTGGAGTATGTGTCCGCACATGACAGCGAAATGGTGATTACTGCAGGATGCAAGACCACACCTGCACAACGTCAGGCACACTGGAAGACCATCGCGGACCTCATAAGTGCCCTTGGATTCGTGAGACGCACAACTAATGATTGCTACAAGCGCTGGAATGACCTGAAGCGCAGGGAAAAGAAAAAGCTGGCCTCAAGTCATGCCGCTACTCTAGTGACTGGAGGTGGGTCTCCAGCAGAGGACATTGAACTCACTCCACATGAGTATGTTGCTGTGACCTACGTCACGGAGGAACAGATCCAAGGCGTGGGAGACCTGCCAGATTACGAGGCATTGTTCGGTGAGTGCACATGCATGTGTGTGTCATCCATGTGCATGGTGTGTGTGTGAGTGCGTCTGATTGAGTGCCAGGTGAGGGGGTGTGTGCCTGAGTGGTTTGGGTCACCCATGTGCTTCATCCAATACATTCTGCGCACCAGGATTTGGGTGTTGCAGCATCCCTTCTGGCAACATTAGACATTCAGCCCAACCTCACGCCAGTTGCCCTTGAAGTGTCATCTTGCCACAACATAGTTGCATATTATTCTGTGTTCATTCAGGCTGATTGTCTGCATTCCACCACTTTCACTAGGCATTTCTCAGTCCTATTGTCACATGTGTGACATGGCTAGGGTACATGTCATCTGTGTGATGGCATGTGTCATGTATGTGTATTGGACATGCCAATCACAGGCCAATGTGTGATGGCACTCCTAGCCAGCATGCAGCAAATTTGTTGGTCTTCCATCTTGGTGTCATCAATGTGTGCCATTTGCCTCCCCTTCATTCGCAGTGACAGTGCATGCATGGGAGGGTTATAGTCATGTGGGACATGTGTCAATGAAGTACTGTTTCTGTTGCTTCTCAGCCCTAATTGTGTGCCATGGTCCTAATGCCTGCTCCCATTTCTTTTCTTTCATGTCTTTGCAGGGGATGACGCACTTGATACTGCTGGGGTTATGGAGATGGTGCAGACCCAGGAGGGGTCTCAGGCCCGACCGGGCACCAGTGAGGGACGTGGTGTGGTGGTGGGTGAGAACCCACACTTGCTGCAGACCATCATCTCAAGGGGTGTCTCTGGGTGCACCTCCCCCGAGCTCTACTGAGGTGTCGATTCGGATGATGAGACCTATGTGCCGTCGCAGGTAAGTGTTTCTGGGAGGGATTCTGTATTGTCCAACCCACCTGCACCAGGGGTAGAACCCTCAATGGGGTTGTCAGTGTTGGTAGGTCCGCCTTTGGTGGTTATGGATGCAGGGTCACACTCCGCTACATCTGATCCTCTTCCTGGGCCAGCAGATCAGAGGGGGAATGCAGTCCTGCAGCCTCAGGCAGTGCCGGCACAGCAAGGCGCAGTTCGCCTTGCCCCAGACAGGTGTGGTGCCCGCCGACACGGTGGCCGTACGCCACCTGGCAATACCGCATGGGAGCAATCCATATACGGTATGGCAAACCAACAGGCAGCATCAATTGAGATGATGGCTCAGACCATGGATAGGGTGGCCACTTCCATTGTCCCCCAAGAAAGGCTGATTGAACAACTACAGCAGGCAACAGACTCCATTTGCCAGTCACACAGGGAGGACATGTTGGCGTCCAACAGGGACAGGCGGGCGGCACTGGAGACTCTGCGGGAAGCCATTTCTATTGAGTCCCAGGGCCACAGGGAAGCCCTGAGGGTGGAACTCCGTCAGCTCAGGGTAACTCTGGTTGAGCTTGAGGCTTCAGCTAACACGAGGACAGAACAGCAGCTGGAGCGGCTCGCACATACGCTCTCAGCTGAGATGCAGGCAACTAGGGAGGAGGTCCGGGCATCCCGTGAGTTGTTGCATGGGGACCTCCGCACGATTATCCTCCAGAACCAGACCTTCCACACATGCATGCTTGCTGCCATGGAGGACCAGACTAGGGATTTGCGTGGGCTGCCTCCCATAGTGCCACCACCTCCTGATGCAGCTACAGAGGGTGAGCACAGTGACAGCAGCAATTCTCCCACAATAGGGTAGCCGTGCAGACCATGAGCCCATGGAGGTGTTTTTTTCTGCAAGATCCACACAGGTGGGTTTTGGTGTGCACCCTGTCCTCGGACCTCCTGGGTGGCCTTCCCCACCCCCTCCTGGCCCATTCATGGCCATTTTTGATTTTTGATTTTTGATTTCTGATTTTTGTTTTTTGATTTTTGATTTTTGATTTTTGATTTTTGATTTTTTGGACAGTGTGTTGCCTTGTGTGGCTCCCGTGGGCATACGCTGTATTGTGGCTGGGCACATGCAGGCTTGTCCTGAATTTGGGTCAGATGCTTGGGTTTGTGTGACACACACCCCTCCTGCTTCCCGTTTCCATGGGCTTGCAAAGGGTGTGCCTAAGTGACATTGACTTACACAGTGACGTTGGACTCCCATTTGATGTGTGCGCAGTCTGTAGTCAATACTGTGTATACATTCCTAGTGCATATTGTTGTTGTATTGTACACTGCATGGTGTATTGAAATGTGCCTCTGCATCCATCTCCTCCTCCTAATTTGCAGGTACATTTCTCATGTCTTCACAAGGCGGTCTACTTTGGAAATGGAGTCCATGTTGTAAGCAGTGCACCTACACTTTTGCGTGGCGCTAACACTGTACAGTTGGAAGTGTTCCAAGTGCTGGCATTATCAGGTAGTGAGGCTACCAATTTTTAAAGTCTGTACTGTCATGTTTATGGTCGGTTGGAGGTTGTGTAGGTGATTAGTATTATTGGTAAACATTTGGTAATGTGTGTTGTTGGTCCTGCATTACTGTGAGCATTTCATGTGTGGCCAGTTTCCATTAGGGACACTGTAGTTGGTGACACTTGTGTCACTTCCAGGTGAAAAATCTCAGGCTGCTATGGTTCTGACAGTTGACTGTCCCTTAATTCATCAGAATTGTCAGATTGAGTCATCATTGATTGTCAGATGGTATGTGCCAGGGCTGTGTGCACTCCACAGGGGTGTGATTTCTATGTGAAGTAATTGGCCACCAGCTGCGTACAGGCTGCCTCACCCCGTGCCCTTTCCCCTCCCATGCGCAGCGGGCGTGCATGTGGTTGGGGTTGTGGGGGCACCACCATGTCCACAGCCAGGCCCCGGCGTGTTGCAACATTGTGCAGGACACATGCTGCCACTGTGATCCTGCACATTACTGGGTGAGCGTATAACAGCTGCCCGCCAGAACGGTCAAGGGAGCGAAAGCGTGACTTGAGCACTCCGAATGTGCGCTCCACTATGCCCCGGGTTGCAATATGGGCGATGTTGTATCTTACCTCTGGAGGCGTGATGGGGTTCCGAATTGGCGTCATCATGTGGGTGCTCAGAGGGTAGGCACTGTCCCCTGGGGAGGTGGTGATGGGGATCATTAGTGGGGTAGTGACATTACTCTGTATCTGTCATGCATGCATGTGCTGTGCCATTTATACTCACCAAGCAGCCATGCATCGCCATGCAGCCCAGCTTCCATGTCCCGGTTTAGGGTTGACATCCTGTAAATAAAGCTGTCGTGGGTGGACCCTGGATAGTTGGCATATACTGAGGTGATGATTCCCCTGGCATCACATACTACCTGGAGGTTGATGGAATGCCAGTGCTTGCGGTTTCTATAGATGTGCTCAGATGCCCTGGGGGGACGTAGAGCCACATGGGTGCAATCAATGGCACCTAGCACTTTGGGGAATTGTGCCACCCTGTAGAAATCCTGGCTGACAGCCTGCCTTTCTGCAGGTGTTCTAGGCAGGTATATGTGCCTGCGGACTGATGGGCGTGCAGTGATGATGGCCAACACCTGGTGTAGGCACCGTGACTGCGTGGCCTGTGACACCCCCCCTACTATGGCACATGTCCGCTGAAATGATCCGGTAGCCAAGAAGTGCAGTACATTGAGGACCTTCTCCAGGGGGCTGAGTGCTTGGGAGCACAGGGTGGGTGATGTGAGGTCATCCTCCCACTCACTGACCAGGTCTAGTATTATGTGTGGTGGAAACCTGTACCTCCCATACACCTGGTCATCAGGCATACCAAATAGGCTGGTTCTGGGTGTGAAGATTCTGGCCCTGACTATCCTCCTCCTCCTCCTGCGGTATCCCACGGCCACTGCTGCTAGGAACGGTATATTCATCCTTGCGTCTGAGCTTGTTTGTTGTTTGCGCACTCTTTTATGCTGCGCGGGACGTGCACCGTGTTTCCGGATTGGACCTTTTTTTTGGGCGCGTTGTAGGCGACCGTGTAAATCTTCCCGCCCACCCCAGGAATACACGTGACACGCTCTCCAGGCCCAGTCGCAAGTAAATATTCCCGCCCACCCCAGGACTACACGTACCCCACTCTCACAGGCCAAGTCGTGTGTGGAAGTTCACGCGACACACGTAATACACGTAGCCTGCTGATATCGTGTGTGGAAGTTCACG
The DNA here is from genome assembly GCF_040938575.1 of Ambystoma mexicanum. NCBI lineage: Eukaryota > Metazoa > Chordata > Amphibia > Caudata > Ambystomatidae > Ambystoma > Ambystoma mexicanum. The sequence goes on along the minus strand of NC_090923.1, from coordinate 542,900,879 downwards.
CAGACCCATAATATACGTACCCTGATGAAATTGCATGTAAGACTACCCGCGCACCCCTGAAATACACGTACCCAGGCAAATCGCACTGCTGGGGGGTGGGAGGGGTGGGAGACATGAGTGTGGGCCTGTTGGAGGGTGCCCTTGGATGCAGGGGGGTGGGGTGCAGGGGGACATGAGTTGGACATGAGTGGGGCCTGGTGGAGGGTGCCCCTGGATGCTGGGGGGTGGGGGTGCAGGGGGACATGAGTTGGACATGAGTGGGGCCTGGTGGAGGGTGCCCCTGGATGCGGGGTGGTGGGGGTAGAGGGAGACATGAGTGGGGGCCTGGTGGAGGGTGCCCCTGGATGCTGTGGGGTGGGAGTGCAGGGGGACATGAGTTGGACATGAGTGGGGGCCTGGTGGAGGGTGCCCCTGGATGCAGGGGGGTGGGAGTGCAGGGGGACAGGAGTTGGACATGAGTGGGGGCCTGGTGGAGGGTGCCCCTGGATGCAGGGGGGTGGGGGTGCAGGGAGACAGGAGTGGGGGCCTGGTGGAGGGTGCCCCTGGATGCAGGGGGGTGGGGGTGCAGGGAGACAGGAGTGGGGGCCTGGTGGAAGGGTGCCCCTGGATGCAGGGGGGTGGGGGTGCAGGGAGACAGGAGTGGGGGCCTGGTGGAGGGTGCCCCTGGATGCAGGGGGGTGGGAGTGCAGGGGGACAGGAGTTGGACATGAGTGGGGGCCTGGTGGAGGGTGCCCCTGGATGCAGGGGGGTGGGGGTGCAGGGAGACAGGAGTGGGGGCCTGGTGGAGGGTGCCCCTGGATGCAGGGGGGTGGGGGTGCAGGGAGACAGGAGTGGGGGCCTGGTGGAAGGGTGCCCCTGGATGCAGGGGGGTGGGGGTGCAGGGAGACAGGAGTGGGGGCCTGGTGGAGGGTGCCCCTGGATGCTGGGGGGTGGGGATGCAGGGGGACATGAGTTGGACATGAGTGGGGGCCTGGTGGAGGGTGCCCCTGGATGCTGGGGGGTGGGGGTGCAGGGGGACATGAGTTGGACATGAGTGGGGGCCTGGTGGAGGGTGCCCCTGGATTCTGGGGGGTGGGGGTGCAGGGGGACATGAGTTGGACATGAGTGGGGGCCTGGTGGAGGGTGCCCCTGGATGCAGGGGGGTGGGGGTGCAGGGAGACAGGAGTGGGGGCCTGGTGGAGGGTGCCCCTGGATGCAGGGGGGTGGGGGTGCAGGGGGACATGAGTTGGACATGAGTGGGGCCTGGTGGAGGGTGCCCCTGGATGCTGTGGGGTGGGGGTGCAGGGGGACATGAGTTGGACATGAGTGGGGGCCTGGTGGAGGGTGCCCCTGGATGCAGGGGGGTGGGGGTGCAGGGAGACAGGAGTGGGGGCCTGGTGGAGGGTGCCCCTGGATGCTGGGGGTTGGGGGCGCAGGGGGACATGAGGTGGACATGAGTGGGGGCCTGGTGGAGGGTGCCCTTGGATGCAGGGGGGTGGGGGTGCAGGGAGACAGGAGTGGGGACCTGGTGGAGGGTTCCCCTGGATGTAGGGGGGTGGGGGTGCAAGGGGACATGAGTTGGACATGAGTGGGGCCTGGTGGAGGGTGCCCCTGGATGCTGTGGGGTGGGGGTGCAGGGGGACATGAGTTGGACATGAGTGGGGGCCTGGTGGAGGGTGCCCCTGGATGCAGGGGGGTGGGGGTGCAGGGGGACATGAGTTGGACATGAGTGGGGGCCTGGTGGAGGGTGCCCCTGAATGCAGGGGGGGTGGGCGTGCAGGGAGACAGGAGTGGGGGCCTGGTGGAGGGTACCCCTGGATGCAGGGGGGTGGGGGTGCAGGGAGACAGGAGTGGGGGCCTGGTGGAGGGTGCCCCTGGATGCATGGGGGTGGGGGTGCAGGGGGACATGAATTGGACATGAGTGGGGCCTGGTGGAGGGTGCCCCTGGATGCTGGGGGGTGGGGGTGCAGGGGGACATGAGTTGGACATGAGTGGGGGCCTGGTGGAGGGTGCCCCTGGATGCAGGGGGGTGGGGGTGCAGGGAGACAGGAGTGGGGGCCTGGTGGAGGGTGCGCCTGGATGCAGGGGGGTGGGGGTGCAGGGAGACAGGAGTGGGGGCCTGGTGGAGGGTGCCCCTGGATGCAGGGGGGTGGGGTGCAGGGAGACATGAGTTGGACATGAGTGGGGCCTGGTGGAGGGTGCCCCTGGATGCTGGGGGGTGGGGGTGCAGGGGGACATGAGTTGGACATGAGTGGGGCCTGGTGGAGGGTGCCCCTGGATGCGGGGTGGTGGGGGTAGAGGGAGACATGAGTGGGGGCCTGGTGGAGGGTGCCCCTGGATGCTGTGGGGTGGGAGTGCAGGGGGACATGAGTTGGACATGAGTGGGGGCCTGGTGGAGGGTGCCCCTGGATGCAGGGGGGTGGGAGTGCAGGGGGACAGGAGTTGGACATGAGTGGGGGCCTGGTGGAGGGTGCCCCTGGATGCAGGGGGGTGGGGGTGCAGGGAGACAGGAGTGGGGGCCTGGTGGAGGGTGCCCCTGGATGCAGGGGGGTGGGGGTGCAGGGAGACAGGAGTGGGGGCCTGGTGGAAGGGTGCCCCTGGATGCAGGGGGGTGGGGGTGCAGGGAGACAGGAGTGGGGGCCTGGTGGAGGGTGCCCCTGGATGCAGGGGGGTGGGAGTGCAGGGGGACAGGAGTTGGACATGAGTGGGGGCCTGGTGGAGGGTGCCCCTGGATGCAGGGGGGTGGGGGTGCAGGGAGACAGGAGTGGGGGCCTGGTGGAGGGTGCCCCTGGATGCAGGGGGGTGGGGGTGCAGGGAGACAGGAGTGGGGGCCTGGTGGAAGGGTGCCCCTGGATGCAGGGGGGTGGGGGTGCAGGGAGACAGGAGTGGGGGCCTGGTGGAGGGTGCCCCTGGATGCTGGGGGGTGGGGATGCAGGGGGACATGAGTTGGACATGAGTGGGGGCCTGGTGGAGGGTGCCCCTGGATGCTGGGGGGTGGGGGTGCAGGGGGACATGAGTTGGACATGAGTGGGGGCCTGGTGGAGGGTGCCCCTGGATTCTGGGGGGTGGGGGTGCAGGGGGACATGAGTTGGACATGAGTGGGGGCCTGGTGGAGGGTGCCCCTGGATGCAGGGGGGTGGGGGTGCAGGGAGACAGGAGTGGGGGCCTGGTGGAGGGTGCCCCTGGATGCAGGGGGGTGGGGGTGCAGGGGGACATGAGTTGGACATGAGTGGGGCCTGGTGGAGGGTGCCCCTGGATGCTGTGGGGTGGGGGTGCAGGGGGACATGAGTTGGACATGAGTGGGGGCCTGGTGGAGGGTGCCCCTGGATGCAGGGGGGTGGGGGTGCAGGGAGACAGGAGTGGGGGCCTGGTGGAGGGTGCCCCTGGATGCTGGGGGTTGGGGGCGCAGGGGGACATGAGGTGGACATGAGTGGGGGCCTGGTGGAGGGTGCCCTTGGATGCAGGGGGGTGGGGGTGCAGGGAGACAGGAGTGGGGACCTGGTGGAGGGTTCCCCTGGATGTAGGGGGGTGGGGGTGCAAGGGGACATGAGTTGGACATGAGTGGGGCCTGGTGGAGGGTGCCCCTGGATGCTGTGGGGTGGGGGTGCAGGGGGACATGAGTTGGACATGAGTGGGGGCCTGGTGGAGGGTGCCCCTGGATGCAGGGGGGTGGGGGTGCAGGGGGACATGAGTTGGACATGAGTGGGGGCCTGGTGGAGGGTGCCCCTGAATGCAGGGGGGGTGGGCGTGCAGGGAGACAGGAGTGGGGGCCTGGTGGAGGGTACCCCTGGATGCAGGGGGGTGGGGGTGCAGGGAGACAGGAGTGGGGGCCTGGTGGAGGGTGCCCCTGGATGCATGGGGGTGGGGGTGCAGGGGGACATGAATTGGACATGAGTGGGGCCTGGTGGAGGGTGCCCCTGGATGCTGGGGGGTGGGGGTGCAGGGGGACATGAGTTGGACATGAGTGGGGGCCTGGTGGAGGGTGCCCCTGGATGCAGGGGGGTGGGGGTGCAGGGAGACAGGAGTGGGGGCCTGGTGGAGGGTGCGCCTGGATGCAGGGGGGTGGGGGTGCAGGGAGACAGGAGTGGGGGCCTGGTGGAGGGTGCCCCTGGATGCAGGGGGGTGGGGTGCAGGGAGACATGAGTGGGGGTCTGGTGGAGGGTGCCTCTGGATGCAGGGGGGTGGGGGTGCAGGGAGACAGGAGTGGGGGCCTGGTGGAGGGTGCCCCTGGATGCTGGGGGGTGGGGGTGCAGGGAGACATGAGTGGGGGCCTGGTGGAGGGTGCCCCTGGATGCAGGGGGGTGGGGGTGCAGGGAGATAGGTGTGGGGGCCTGGTGGAGGGTGCCCCTGGATGCAGGGGGGTGGGGGTGCAGGGGGACATGAGTTGGTGGGCAGTAGTGCAAGGTGACATGTGGGTTGGCTGGGGGGCATGGCCATGGTGGATGGGCTGCCTGCGGGACATGTGCAGGGGTGCAGGGTAGTCCCCTGTGGTGTGGGCCGCCTGCAGGGGCCGTGGAGGGTGTAGAGGGGACAGCTGGGAGGACCCACACGGCCAATTCACGTGTAGGACTCCCCGGCACCCCCAAAATACACGTAGGCTGCTGGATTCGCATGTGGAATTTCACGCGCACTCGGAGTACACGTACCCTGCTGAAATCGCGTGTGGAACTTCACGCGCACACCAAAATATACGTACCCTGAGAATTTGCGCGTGAAACTTCCCGCGCACCTTGGAATACACGTACCCTGCTGAAATCGCGTGTGAAACTTCCCGCGCACCCCGTAATATACGCCCATGCTATTTTTCATACAGCGGGTGGCCGTGTTTGTCAGTACCCCTTTGCACCTCATTTGTCCTAGAGGGCCACAGTATGGATCATTCATCATAGCTGTATATAGGTGCTTTTTGTTAGCGCACATTTTGGCGCACATTTATTTCAGGCGCAGGGACGCTACCGCCTGCTTTCTTGTGGCGGACTTGTTTGGCCCTGTGCGCGTCTTTGACCGTGCGCTGGTTTGCCCTATTCGATTCCATGAATACGAGTTGTGGGCGAGCGTGTTGGCGTTCCGCGCACTTGCCTCCTGTACTTCCCCCGTGACGCCCATATTTTCACACGTTGTTCCCCATTCCGATCGTTACGCCCCGTGTTCGCCTACTTTTGTTATGTGCGCCGCGCAATGTGCGATTTCGCAGCGGCCGTGGCGCACGCCGTTGGATGACCTGTGCGCCGGCGTGCACCGCGCACTTTTTCAGCGCACATCCAATATTTTTCTCGCGCACGGACTTCCAGGAATCGATGTGGGCTGGTTTCCCTGCGATTTTTGCAGTTGCACTGCGATTTTCGCACTTTTACTGCGAATCGCACGTTTTGGCACCTCTGCGCCGGAATTTTCGGCGCACATTAATTCCATGAATCGGCCTGTGAATAATTACAGAAAGATGTTAAGTCCTCTTAGGAATAAACTTTATATTGATCTCAGTCAAATAATAAAACATGGTTCTCTACTGACATTAACCAATTTCGCTAAGAAAATGGATGGAATTTTAGAAGTTACAAATATTTCCAAAAAAGATCTTATACTGTGTTTATCTGCAAACAAACGGAAATTCCTACTGTTGGTTTGGTGTCAGCAATCTGATCACATTGGTAATTTCAAGATGTATAAAGAATATGCCCCATTTAGAAGAAAAATGGGTGTTTTACCCAGGTGCTTATTTCAATTTCCTAACTTTTTAGAAAGGAATCTATATATGCGGTTCTGTTTGAACCAATTCCATACTTATGAACGCATTCATAGCTGGGTTGATAAAGGCGCCCAGTTTTGTGCTCAAGGTATAGAGTGTAGATTTTGTCACATATATGGTACTACTGAATCACTGAAACATTTGGTGATTTTCTGTAAACATTTTGATGAACTAAGATCTAGACACCTAGGTAGTTATTTGTACTCTGATACCGAATTGTCTAAATTTGCTTTATGGAATAGGTGTATGTGGGGGAATAGCTGTAAATTACTTATTAATCTGACTAATTTTTTTAAGGAAATAATGAAAGATATTTCTACACAAAATGAACTAATTTGAACTGAAGTTTTACCTTGTGTTTTTATCTAAATATGAAAAGAATTGAGAATTAATATCTTTTTTTTTAATGTTATAAATTGTAAAGTTTCATTTTTGAATCAAACACAATAAAAAAAATAAAAAAAAATAAGAGCCACATCAGCAAGTCATTGTGGTTATGCAAATCAGCCCAACGACAAGCCTTTTGCTCCAGAAAATGGTCTTTGTCTTACATAGGAGTGCTACTTTATACATAGCTTTATCAACCCATTACAGATAATTCTCAAGGCTGCCACACAACTAGGCAAAAAACCAATCCTGAATAGAGTTTTATACTCATCAAAATGGAATAGGAATTCCAAAGAAAATTATTTCAATTTAAACAACCAACATAATGTTTACAAATAACATTGGGCAGAAATAGAAGGCTTTAAGTAGACTCTCAGTGCCAAATAAAGTTAACTTGCTGATATCATTTATGTTTGAATATTATAATCTCACACGATGACTCTTTAATGCATCAATATATTTTACTCTCCAAAATAAAAGCTTCTACCCTGCACTCAAATGTGGAGCCAAGTCAGCACTACCAAACAATGCTTGTATCTCCAATTGTATTGTTGGAAAATGTATTCTAAGTATGGATTTGTTTTTGAGTCTGACAATTGATGTTAATTTGTATGGTCATATTGTAGAGGATTGTATTATTTTGTTTAGAATAGTTATTCAATTTTCTTTTATACTTATCAATGTTTGTGTGTATTGTGAATAGCTAATTATCTCAATCCTTGCAAAGGAGGGTGTATCCACTTTTCTAGCCACTTCACTACAGAGGGCCTAAAACCAAATTGATGTATTGTAAGATAAGAAGTCATGTAGCTTCTAAGCCACATACTTTGTGGAACAACATTCAGAAATCCACACTTTGGCCATCAAGCTTGGGATCTCGCTAAAGATGTGCAGAATCTGGGAGTCGTGGTGGATAGTAGTTTTAGACATAATTCACTGTAGTTTAGTCTTGCTTTGTGCAAGTAGGAATCCTGAGTTTAAAAAAATCCTTTTTCTCTTTTCCCCATAAAGTGTCTTTTGTCAATGCCTTCATATCAGCTAGGAAAAACTACTGTAATTATTCAATGAGTTCATAAATTCGCGAGCAAACTTTTGTTTCGATACTCCACCACCTCAAAAACAGCTGCATTGCTGCATTTTCTTAGAGAGGCCAAATTTGTTAAATTCTAGTCATGGAGTATGTCAATATGGTTGATGTTCTGTGACTGCACAGCTTTCTGTCTGAGTGAGTAATCAAATATAGCCCTGTGCATCATCTGTTCCACTGATACTAGCCTATTCCACCTCCCTTGTACATGCTGTCTCGCAGGTGATGGTGATGAAGGACCAGATACACACAGAACAAATTAAGTTCACTGTGGTTTAACTAGAAACTCTAATAGAGCAGCAGCAAAAAAAAAATGGGGATGGCATAAAGGCTCAGTGTATTGTGTCAGGGCAGGTCTGGTGATATGCAACTGATATTGCAGGGGATCCAAAAGTTCAAACAGTGCTGACAAGCGAATGTGCCGCGGTTCCCTTCCTGGGCCAAAAGTTCATGATGAATACATGGATACTTTAAGCAAAGTCTCTGGTTTCGGAGTATCTGGGACCTTTTCCTTCCAAGATTCATGATAAGTCTTCAGCAATACTGGTTTTCACCAAGACCTGTCCCATTTATTTCCCCTCTTTTTGTTTTCCAGTTCTTGCTAGTCACTGATCTCTCATCCTACCCGGTCATTTGCATATTCTGCACCTCAAAGCCCTCTACATCAGTGAGAAGCTCATAATCTTGGATGCAGGGAATGAGACTTATGGGAGCAGGTGTGGTAGGTCCCACAGTGATGGACAGTATGGTGGCCAACGACTCTAGTTCTCCCTCTTATGGTTTTGTATGCCTTGCCTTCTCCTCACCAACTCATACCCCACTCATTTGATTCTCTCAAACAGAAATGGCCTTTCTCATCTTTTAACCATATCCCACATTTCCATTGCTCTATTTCTTCTCCTAATTCATGCACCCGATTCTCCCCCTGGTCTCCATTCGTCCACCTGTGTTCCACCCCTCTACCTTATTTAATAACTCCTGAACCAACTCCTCTTACCTTTCCCCTAGTTCCTTCTCTCTTCATAGCCACCTTCTTCACTGTATTCTCCTTTTCACTCTTTATTCGCTCTTCTACCTTTTTCATCTGTTTGGGCACTTACTTTTCCCAGTGACAACTGTGCAAATACTCACTATCACTCGCAGCTTCTCCCCCAAATCTTTTACAGCTCCTTCCTATTTCTAGCACCTTCATGGGCCCTCCGGGCACCACATGTCGCCCAAATGCCCCTTTTCAGCACCCCACCCGCAATTATCTCTTCATTACTCTTCATTAGCTCACTACTGTCCATCACTACCTCACCACACTGGGTATCACCATTCTTCTCAATTATTTTCTGAAATTCACTACTATTTCTTGCACCAGCTTCCCATCTCTGGGCACCACTGCTCTCTTTAAAGATCTTCTTCCGGGCTCTGGGCACCACCTTCTCTCAAGTCAACTTTGTTATCCTTAGTCACTACTTTATCACTCCACACCAGCATCCCAAATTCTCCTCAGTCCTAGTTGGGTCTCCTGGCTCTCCCCTCAATCTCCCAGGCTCCAGTGTTGCCAATATTTCTCCTGTCCCTGTCCTCCAGCTCCCAGGCTCCAGATTGGCCCATTTTTCAGGACCTCATTTCCAACCACCTCGGCTCTGCTCTCTATCCAGGTCTCCTGATCTCCTCTCCTCTCCTGTCTTCAGTCTCCAATCTGTCGCACTTACTCCAACCTCTTCTGCTTTCTGACTGAACTATTGGCATTTTATATCGCTTTATCCTTGTGTCCCAGACTCTCTCTGGTGAAAGGTGACTCAGGTATGCCCCCCCTTTAGGGGATTGTCTCTCTACCTGCCACATCATGGTTTTGCCTTCCAGCCTCTCTCTAGAAAAACGAAGTACAGAATTATTTCTTTAGGCTCCTGGTGCACAGCAGCAAGAATGAAATGACCATTGGTTGAAGATGAAGGATGTGGTTGATGTGACCACGCTATATACGCTATAAAACACCTATCTTATAATTCAACTTTCCCTTAAAATACAATTTTTCCTCTTCATGGACATAGAGCATCTCCATTTGAATTCATATAGTCTCATAATTTAAAGCAGTATTTAAACACTTTGTATTTAAATAGTAAGTTAGCTCAGTGAGCTAAGCACACACTTCAGAGGCCTGCGTCCACAGTGTCAAATCCCAGCAGTTTCACTCTGAACTTTATCCATCCTTGGTTGTTTGGCAATTTCTTAAATTAAGAGGCTCACACAAGGAAAAGATTTCGAAAGCTGTATTATTCACAATTGCTGTCAGGCATTCCACAACATACATCTCTGTGGATAAGATACATTTCTCGTGTGGAACTGGGATTCAAGTGTCACTGCATTAGCTCTATCACAGTCAATTCCCTCTTAGATAATAATAATAATAATAAATATTAATAAGATAGTGATAGGAACTATGATTATAAGCTTCAGGGTTCAAGGCATTTTTCGGTCTCTTTGCCAATTGAAACTGGGAACTTTGACTTTACGTTCCAGGATTCAAAGCTTCTTGGTTCTGTCTCCTTGATGAATGAAGGTCATTTATGTATTTATTTTTGCATTTGTATAGCGCGTGTAAGCCCTCAGACATCAGGGTGCTGTTGAAAACCTTTGTAAGCCTTGGTTTCATTGTTGCATATAGTCAATATAAAGTATAAACAGTGCATGGATATTGCTGCAAGGGTCTGGAAATGGTGGGCGGCCAAAGACCTTCAAGTTAATTGAAGAGCCAGGTTTTGAGGTCTTTACGGAAAGCCCAGTATGAGCCATCTGATCTGAGATTGAGTGGGAGGGAGTTCCATTGCTTGGCTGCAACTACAGGGAAGCTTGAGCCACCAGCTTTGGCACGTTTGAAGGTGGGTTGGACTAGCCTTTGTGCATAGGGGGTTCTGATGGGCCTGGTTGATTGTCGTTTGGAGAATTTATGAGACAGGTAGGGTGGAGCTGACTTGGAGATGCATGTATGGGTAATGGTTAGGGTCTTGAAGAGAATTATTTTCCGGATAGGGAGCCAGTGTACCTTCCTGCGTGCAGCTGATATGTGTTTGGTTTTGCGGAGGTCGAGGGCAGCTCTTAGGGCATTATAATGTACGACTTGCAGTTGTTTTTATTGTTGGAATAGGTGCTGCAAATAGAGCAATACAATAGTCTAATCTGGTGCCCACCACGGCAGGAGCGATCATCAGGCAGCTATCTGGCGCCAGGAAGGGTCTTGAGACGTTAAGAAGTTTTGTGGTGTATGCAGTTGAATAGGCGATGGCGTTGACTTGTCTGGTGAGTGTAAGAGATGCATCTAGATAGACTCCCAGGGTTTTTACTGTGGGTGAGACTGGGATAGGGATGCCATTGATAATGAAGTTCGAGTCTCATGGTTCAACTTCAACTCCAAATGCCAGCATTTAGAGTTCAAGGACAAGTGCTTCGCCTTTCAGTTTATTTCACAAATGATTTCCGGAACATTGACTTCAAGCTCCAAGTTTTAGCATTTTTCATACCAATCATTTCACCAATGCCATGCTCATATAAACTGTTGTCCCAGCTTCTACAAAGAAGTTGTCTCGAAGTTCAAGTTCTCAATGTTTCTCACATCAGCTGTTTTTTTTTAAAATTGCAACAAGTACTTTGCCTCCAAGCTTTAGAAGTCGGAACGGTATGCAGTGTTTACATCGAACATTTTATTAAGAATGATCCTATATCGAATATTTTATAATGAAAGGTTTTATGAAGAATGCATTTAGGGGTGGGATAAAGGGTTACATCTTGTGGGGAAACAGTTGGGGTGGGTTTTTAGGTGCAGGAAATGGGGGTTTGCCCCCCAAATAAAAAGACATTTGTCATATTTTTCGTTATAAAATATTCAATATAAGTGAATTTTTTCATAAAAGGTTTCGTTATAAAGACATGTAACTGTTGGTACATTTCACAAGAATTGCTGTCCAAACGGGTGCAGGATCTTTGCCAGAAAGCATCAGATGTCATAGCTTCACACACCAGTTGCCTTCTAATATGTGCTAAGAACTTTGCTTCAAAGTTGCAGGATTAAATGTTTCTCATATGAGTTGATTTTTCAAGTTCCAGTAGTCAGCACTCCACATGTTCCCAAACGGTGCTAGTAGCTTTCCGTTCAAGTTTTGGCGTTCAGCGCTACTCTCTCCATTATGCTTCTCTTTACCCTGCTGCAGCCTCTGCACGCCGTGTAGGCCATGATGTCATACACCTAGCTTCATTGAGCACTTTGAGGAGTCGACACTCCACCGTCTATCTTTTCTGCTGTTTGTTTCATCATGAAGAAAGCCCTGCAGTGTTGCAGCACAACTCTGAAACCAAAGTCCTGGTGTGGTCTGTAGCTGTTGTGAGTGGTGGGGAGTCCTTTTGGGTCTCTGGCTGTGTGCCCTGTGTGAGAAGAATGGGGGCTTGTGGTTGGCAGCAGGAACGTCCTTTGGTAAAAATGAGCAGGAATTCTGGAAACCTGACAATGCCTCACGGTGCCCCGCATGCAGTTTATGGTAATAAGTGGAACTTTCAGACTGACCCCTTTGCCTTGTCTGCCAAAATGCCAATGCTTGTTTTGTTGCACATTGGGTCCAATAAGACAGGAGAGAGAAAGGAAAGAGAAAGAGAGAGAAAGAGGGAGAGAGAGAGAGAGAGTGGGAAAGAGAGAGAGAGAGATAGAGAGAGAGAAAAAGAGAGAGAGAGACAGAGAGAGAGAGAGAGAGAGAGAGAGAGAGAGAGAGAGAGATTGGCAGAGAGATTGGCAGTGGCCATGTGAGCAAGTGTCATTGGGCATATCTGCAAGAGGCACAGACAACCTCCACAGACCTATCTGCTTCAGCACTAATCAAGCCATGACTAAGATCTCCTCTTTAGTCCTATTTTACTCTCCCACATCATTGCAGCTAACCAGATTGAAAGCTCTGTGGTCTACGGGATCTTGGCCTCTTCCCTACGGATAACATACTCCCAAGTCTCTCTGTCAAACCCATAGAAAGCAGATTGGCACATTGCAGCTTTCAATCAATACCACAGATTACACATCTGCTACTTTCACTGTCCCACTTTCTTGCAGAGCCACATACAGCATGGCCACACAAAGCAGCTGAATGGTGCTGTACAAGACCACTTACATTGTCTCTGCTCGACACTTCTGCTCCATCCTATTTTTGAACTGCATCCACTCTGAGCATCCAATCAAAACTGAGAACCAACGGGACATACTAACATCACTCACTACTCATATGGGGGTAGGCTCTCTCGCCCACCCCTCCAAATTAGCAATCTCTTTGGGTGCATTTTCCCAGCCTCTGGCATTCCTCCTCCTCCTCTCGCTACCATTATTTCTCAGTGTTGACCCCTTCTCCTGCTGTCTGGGCATTGTGCTGCACTCATCCTTGCAGTTGTCCACAGATTTCAAGGTCAGCCTCAGTCGTTCCTCTGCCTCTCAGACTTCTCACAGCTTCCCTGTGCTGTCTGGCAGTGCAGATCGATCAGGACGTCTCCCTCCGAATATTTTCTGCTCCATGGCTCTGAGGCTGGCACCACCTGGCCATGGACAAGGAAGACATCACTATGCTTTGGTGTTTCTCTCTGTCTTGTGGTGGTAACTTCACCACAGCTGGCAAAAGAAGAATGTTTGAATCAGGAAAGCATGCCACCTATTAGAGTGCTTAAAAGCGGGATGAATACAGCATGCAGGTCTGCATAAAGATGAGAAATTATTACAGCTCAGCACAAGCAACATGCCCCCAGTGGCACCATTTACAGAGGAAAAACAAACACATTTTAAGGTGCTTTCTTTAATGATTTTTCATTTATTACATAAATAAAAAGAACATTTTGTGATTTCATTTATGTCAGCACTGAAAATGTTTGCTTCGCCCAGCACTGAGGTAAATACCAATGAATAATGTCTCCCTGCCCATAATATATTCCCATTCACACAATCAGCTTCAAGGTGACTGAGTTGATATTTTTCAAACACTCTGCGGTGACATAGATTAAAATAAATGGAAGGCATTTTATGTGTTGCTGCAATTGGGTTACTCTTTTATAAGTACGCTGTTATGGCCTAATTCCCCAGAGTTGATATTAGCCAATCAAAGGTATTTCAAAATAAAAAGATGTTTGAAAGCAGAACTGCTCTGTCAGCAAATATTTGACTGTACGTGCTTTATTGCAGGATGTATAAACCGGCAAATATAAAGAATTGTATGCCTTTTGTGTTGTGAAGCAATGCACACCATTGCCCCAAATTAGTTCACGGATATTCGTCTATAGTTTCTGCTTGTCTGCATCACTGAAAACGGCATGCAAAATCATTGTCAATAGTTAGTTCAGGTGTAACTCTTCTTTCCTTATTTTCCTCCTTTTTGGCTCGGAGGTGGCCATGTTAATGCTGTGATTGAGCTTTTTTGCATTTGTGTATGCATACTGCACTTTTCTGGCTTTTGCATTGGTGTAAGGATGCAGCCCTTTGAAGCAGTGGCGCCTTCAAGAATCACATTTAGGGGTGGCACAGAGGGGACCACAGACAAAAGTAGGGGGGGGGCACCTATTAAAGAACAATGTGTATACTTTTCTCAATTTGAGGCAGTCAAAGTAGTCCAAAGTGATCCAGGGGAGGTAAGAATCGTGCATTTATACAGCAAGCACTTCTGTTGGAAACACATTAAAAACTCGAATACTTCTGACGCCGGGACATCAACTGGTAGCAAAGTGCCATGAATCATAGTAGAAACAACACTAGTTTTAATATTGAGCCAGGAGAACATGCAGTGCACAGCATGGGTTTAGGAAGTGCCAGAATATAAAAAAACAGAATTAGTTGAAAGGTGTTGGCACAAAATGTCACGTTACTTCAAAGTGCACAGAGGATATCAGGGCCAGTAATACCTGAAAGTGGGTGCTACACTGCAGTTGGGATAATGGGATTCTAATCCAAGAGGTCTGCTGAATACAGAAAAATTTGTATTATGTATACAGCAAATCCACACAACATTGTTAACTCAGTGCGCTGAGGCCAGGCCCAATATAAAATATGGGGTTTTCTGTTCAGTCGAAAACACAGGCCCATTGGCTTTATTCACTCATTTACCCTTGCCTCAGCTCCCCAACCCAGCTATGTTTTTGTGAAATTGGTTGCAAGTTATGCTTTTAAGCATATAATGTGCAAAAAAGCATCATTTGCCACCAATTTTATTTTATACCCAGGGTTCAAAACTTACACGAGCTGTGCGGTATTTCTGCACTGGTTATAGTGAACAGGAGCCTAGTTAGTTTGAAATCAACAACTACCCACTTAAGGGACATTTAAAGCATATTGGATAATATCTATTAGCAAAAAAAGGTAGTATGCACCTTACACACAAGTTACATTTTCTGCATGCTATGAACTGGCTACTGTTTCCCCGAAGGTAGCTCCTGCCTAATGGCTGATACTTGATACCCAGGAGCTGCTTTTGGCTCCTGGTCAACAAATCGTAATTTCGATCCCTGTATAATATCTAGGCCACCCATTGGGGGAGGGCAAGAGTGAATGATGCAGATGGGTCTACAACCGACATGCATAAGTATGGTATTTCATAATGAACCACGATACACAACCTTTTACTAAAAGCAATAAACACAAGTAGCACATACGCTGCATGCCAAGATGGAAAAAAGTGGACACTGCAAGACTGAGATGATATCTTCATAAGGAAAGTCATTTAGCTGCTATATTTCAACACATTGCAAGTCTCTTCCTAAGGTGGATGAAATGTTCAATAAGTGGTTATTTAGACCAATCGTAATGTTGTGAATACCTATGCATGATCAAATGGCTTCAAAAGTATTTTGTCAAGAGGCACAATTCATTCTACAGGGCTACAAATCATACAGAAAAATGTTACACCTTAGCCAAGGACCTCAATTTTCTCAGCAATTTATTGGTGGCTACAGAATAAAACAAGTCCAATAAGTAGTTGAATTCATTTTTGAGCCAAAGTAGGTCTAGCATCCTGCCTTCACCCCTACCCTAACAGTACAAGCCACATCCCTGGCATCCCCCCACACAACCAGACCCTGGCCTGTAACCACCACCCAAGTGTCAGCTCCATAACCACAACCCAAGCGTGAGCCCCGACCTGGCAAGCTGCCTCCACACCACCAGAGTCCAGGGTCCACACATGGAATCCTGGTCCCCTTTCCCAAGCAGTCTATGAAAATAAAACAAGATAGCACTGTGCAATGTTACACTGGCTTGTCATCAGCAGGGCGCAGGTACAAATCCCTTTAGTTCCCGCTTTGCCCTAGAATGAGACGGCATTTAGCATTTCAAGGGGGCACAAGAGGGGACACAGGATAATATATGGGAAGTCAGTGCCCCCCTGGCTCTACCGTAGCAACAACACTGCTTTGAAGCTCATCAGAACTATAGAGATAGTGAAAAAAATCGTGATAACAGAATTACCTCTGTTTTCAATGCTCCCCCAAATCGCAAGCATGACGATAAATAGAAGGACACACTTCAAGTATATGGCTGCCATTAGTTCCACAAGAAGAATGGAGTAATTATAGCTGGTGTAATTACCTCCTGCGACCATACATGGCAAACATTGGAATTCCGAGGGTATGTTGTCAGTAGCTGGGAAATGGTGTGACATAGGACGTCAATGCCTGTCAAATTTCTATGCACAATTCTAAATTATTGGATTTTTCAATGCTTGCACTCTTTATGCTGCTGTTCAATGTCCAGGGGAGATTTTCTGCTGACCTTCCCGGTGTCCCTGATACTCTACTTAGATGGTCTTTTAGAACACTCCTGTGTGCTTCCCCTCCAGATCTCCTTTGTGACTGATACTCCTCCTCAGACCTTTTTGTGGGGTTGACCCTCATTTCAGATTCCATTCTTTGTTTGAGCCTCCCTTAGAATATCTTTATATGGTTTATCCACACACCCCACATGTTTCCTTTCTGTGACTGTTCTGTCAAGCTACCTTGTGTGAATGATCAGCTACTTTAGACTCTCCTTATGTGTTCATTCCCACTTCCGACCTATTGATGTAACTGAGTGTTGCATTAAGGGCAACCACATGTAGCTTCTCATTCCTTCAGAGCTGATCCTTGACACGTAGCCCCAGTTTATAATTTCCGCATCCCTTGTTGTTTTCATTTTGTTCACTTTTTATCTGTATTATGGACCTCTATGCTGTTCTATGTGGTCAGTTCCATGATGCACTTCAGGAAGTCCAGATCATGAAGGCCAACAGAGTCGGTTTGAAAGTTGGTTCGATGACTAAGTTACTGTTGACTGAATGTGCAGTTCAGGTCAGCAGTTCGATGCAGCGTCTGATAGTTGCAATTCGATGGGTCACAAGGGTTGGTTTTATTGTTTATGTAGATCGACAGTAAAGATGCTAGCTGGTAAAACGGTGGTCCGAAGGTAGCAGATTCAATGAGGAATTTTGAGTTCAAGCCGAGGTAACGATGCACTCAGCTAGAATGGTGTGTTGGCAAACTGATTCAAACATGCAGTTCATTGCTTTAAATGTGGATGAATGCCAAAGGCTGTTCCGGTGGGTCTGATGGTTCAATCTGGTTGAACAGCTTGAATCACGTTTTTCAGAGTTTGAATGGTGGGAATCACTGGAATCCTGTCTGTCGTGCCTCTCAACTGGTGTGAGTCCCTCTCAGGGTTCGCAGGGACAAGTGTGGTCCTTGCTCTCTGCCTCAAAATGTAAGGGAAGCAGGTGTACCCTCCCAGAGGTCCTTCACCACAATGAGGCCCCAGGCAGCAGTGCGACAGCCAGAGATGCAGGTCTTGTTCCGGTAGCAGGTCTCACCCAATGTGCCCAGGGATTGGAAAGGGACAGAGGTCGTCTTGGACACTCAATCTTCACCACACTGATGGAGGGCTTTGGAATGTCAACTTTCCCAACAAAGGCCCAACAAATTCTTCCTTAGGTGTTTGTTCTACAGTGAATCAAAGAAGGCGTGGGAGACACCCACTTTTAAATGTAAAAGTCCACAGGTGTTTGGACTAAAGCAAGCCTGCTGTAGGGGTCCAATCCTTGTCCATGGAACAAGTGGACCTTCCCTTCTGACATTATACTCAAAGTGCTTTGTGTTAAAGAAAGTGGAGGGGATAGGAAGAAAGAGAGGTAAACAGAGGAAACAAGGTGGCAAAATCTTTCTCTAGCTGGTCGGAGCTCCCCATGTCTACACTAAATCCTCCCCCTTCCATGCCATTTTGATATGCAGCACCCTTGTTTGAGGCTAGTCTTTTTGGGATGGGTGTGCCCTTTGATTTCTGTTTCCCAAGCTAGCTCTTGCTGGGATGCTGACTCACTGGAGAGAGGTGTTACCTGGCCTCACAAAGGATCAAAAGGAGAGGTATAGCCATCCAGTCGCCTGCCCTATCACTTGGCAGGGCCATGCTGTCTGACCAGAATACATATAGCCCTTGCACAGCTGAGATGGGCTCACATTGCTGACACTGGCATCATATCAGTTTGATGTAGGTGCAATGATTGGAAGAGATGCCAGCCCCCATACCTTAAACCCAAGCATGGTGTGGAGAAGTAAGGATCGAGGAACTCCAGGTAAGTTTATAGATGCTTTATGGTCCAGGTCCTGTACCGCTTCACCAATGATATGATATAATATGATATGATATGGCATTTGTAACGTGCCTATACACAAGTGTTTCAATACACTAGGATTGTAGGAGACATGATAAACAAGATAGGAAAGAGAAACACTGGGCTAGCCCCACACCCCACTCACACTACTCTCTAACTGCTAAGCCCAACCGTCACCCACGGAACACAACAAGCCTCACGTTCCACTACCATGATGACACCAGCACATTCCAAACCATAACACCTCCACACTCCCAGCTTGAGTTTAAGCTCACAATACAACACTTGCCCCTCCCTCGGGGAACGCCACAACAAAATGATAAAAGCAATGTGACCAGCACACAACCTAAATCAATTGACAACACCAGCACTCGAGTCGCAGAACACAGCGGCCGTCCATGATCGCCACTGCAGCACTGTAACGCTCACCTGATTCCCGCAGAGGCGCCGGTCTTGACTGGGTGAATGCCGTATCTTCAAAGGTGATGTGTAACACACGGTTGGCTCTTTGGGCTGGACCTTTGTGCACTGTATGTCTGACTCCAAGAGTAAGATGTCTGCAGATAGAAAATATGGGATTAATGAACTGGGGTTATTGGGTGCCTCTCTCCTCTTCCCTTTCTCTTCTCCTGTAGAACCCCAAAGGTTAACACCCTCACCTTAGGTAAGTGAACGCCGAGCTCTCCATCTGCCTCGGGGCAGGGTGCCGTAACCAGTTTCTTCACTGGATAAGGGTGCAGGCCTCTTGACCTCAGAGGACTGCTGTCCGTCGTTAACTGCACGAACGGTAAGTTCTGGGCACTTCAAATGTCTTAAAAGTGTTTTGTAATGATATCTCTTGTTTTGCAGGGTTCCGGCGATGGCGGATGGCGGGCTGATGAGAGTTGAGGATCGAACCCGCGTGAGGAATAGAAGCGCCTGGAAGCACGTAAGTAAGCGCTTGTAGCCTGCTTCACGATGCGCACTAACTGTCCCTTTTATCTTGCAGGTACAAGTTCGGAGCTTTAGAGAAGCTGAAGGGTGCTGGAATACCCACTGGATTCGGCGTGGGAAGGAGTAATGGCACGTGAGTAATAAAGTTCCCCAATGTCTTTAAACGCACCTTCTTTTGTCTTTCAGATGCGGGATGCAGTGCCGAAGGCCTCCGGAGCGTGCGAAGAGCTGGTAAGCTTTTGTCTTTCAGATGCCGGAATGCAGTGCGAAGACCTCCGGAGCATGCGAAGAGTAGGTAAGCCTTTGTCTTTCAGATGCCGGAATGCAGCGCGAGGCGTTGGTGACAGCCGATGGACCAGGTAAGAGATGCGCTGCCACTGAAGACCGTAGTGCTAACCTGTTCTTTCTTTGTCTTTACAGGTGCTGCTGAAGACTGGATTCCAGGATGGTAAGCCTTTGATCCCTTAGGCCCAGGATCAGAAGCAGAAGACACGATGAGCGTTCTGCTGCAGAGAATGCAGAATAACGCAAAGCAAGATTCATCCATCGGGTGTGGTTTAAATAGCCTCCTGTAGTGCTTAGGTGTCTCCTTCCACAGCCACGCCTAAGAAAAGAGTTAGCGCTTTCCAGAAGAGTTCCAGTGTTCTGAACCTAGGGAGTGGCTCCTGCCCCACCCAACAGGAAAAGTAGTCCCAAACAGAAGAGGATCAGGGGTTCAACTGGCAGGTAAGTAAGCAGCATGGTCTGCTGCAGGTAAGTCCACCCAAGCATTATGAGCCCGGCGCTTCCAGCGCTGGGACTGGGCATCTTTATGAGCCTGGTGCCACTGGCGCCAGGACAGGGTCCAAAAGGTCCCAATTGGGACTGGCTGGCACTCGGAACCGGGGTTATGGGTCTGCTTCCAAGGGAGTCGGGCAAGTCCTGATCTTTTGGAAGCAGAGATCATGACAGCACCCCCCCTCAAGGCCCCTCCCAAACCGGGCTTCTCCGGGGGTTTGGGCTTGTTAGGAAATGTTCGATGAAATATTTTGATTAGACGAGGCGCATGGACATATTCTGCAGGTTCCCAGGATCTTTCTTGGGGACCGTAGCCTTTCCAGTCAATCAGGTAAAATAGTTTAGATTTGGAGATCTTGGAATCCAGGATGCTTTTGACTTCAAACTCGAGTTCTCCATCAACTAGAATAGGTTTTGGAGATGTAGTTAGTCGGGTTTGAGGTTGCACGGGTTTTAATAGAGAGACGTGGAAGACCGGATGTATCTTCATGTGAGGGGGCAAGTCCAACTTGACCGCTACTGGATTTACTATGGTAGTGATGGAATAGGGACCAAGGTATCTTGGGTTGAATGTGCGTGGTCCTTTTAGAGGTAGATATTTGGTGGATAACCAGACTTGATCTCCTACTTGATATTGGGGGGCTTCCTTCCGATGTTGGTCTGCTCCTTTCTTGTATTGTTCTTTAGCCCTTTGAAGGTGAGAAACGGCTTCCTTAAAGGCTTGGGTGATTGTAGAATGCAGGTGGTCTACTGCTGGTGTTCCAAGATCTTGGAGTGGATCCAACTCCGAGGTTCGAGGGTGACTAACGTATAAAAGAAAAAACGGGGTCTTCCCAGTTCCCGAGTGGACAGAGTTATTGTAGGCATATTCGGCTATCCAAAGGATATCTTTCCAAGTTTTTTCAGTTTGTTGTAGCATGCAGCGCAAATACTGTTCCAGAGTTTGATTGGTCCTCTCGGTTTGTCCGTCGGTTTGAGGGTGGTGGCTGGTCGAAAGTCTCACATCAATTTGAGCCGACCGACAGCAACTTCGCCAAAAATGAGAAATAAATTGACTACCTCGATCCGAAATTAGAACTGAAGGAAAACCGTGCAGTCGGACGATGTTTTCGAGAAATTCTCAGGCCAGAGTTGCTGCTGTTGGTAAGCCTTTGAGTGGAATGAAATGCGGCATCTTGGAGAATAGGTCCACGATTACTAGGATCGTATTGTATCCGGAGCATGGAGGTAGATCGGTGATGAAGTCCATAGAAAGCGTATGCCAAGGCCGAGGCGGGATGTCAATAGGGTGTAAGAGGCTGGCTGGTTTTTCCTTTTGACTCTTGTTTTGGGCGCATACTCCACAGGACATTATAAAGTCTCTGATATCTTTTTTCCAAGACGGCCACCAGAAGTAGCGCTTGATCTTTTCCAAGGTCTTGGTCATACCGGGATGTCCTTCCATTAAAGAATCGTGATAACAAGAGATTACCTTTTTCTGTAAATCTGTGCTGGGCAGGTATAACCGTTCTTGGAAATATAATAGGTTGTCCTTCACCGTAAAGTCCTTTCCCTGCAGATGCCAATTCTGTATGTCTGCTGGAGTTACCAGTAGCCTGGCTTTATCCTTAACTTCCTCTATGGATTGTGTGGCGATTACACCTAGAATTCTTTGTTCGGGAATGATAGGTACAGGTTTAGGATTGATCAAATGTTCTTCCACTCCCATCCGAGAAAGGGCATCAGCTTTACCGTTTTTTGTACCAGGTCGATAGGTAATTATGAAGTCAAACTCGGCAAACAATAGTGCCCAACGGAGTTGCCTAGAGGATTGAGCTTTTGCGGTTTTCAAATATTGCAGGTTTCGGTGATCTGTAATCACAGTAACGGTGTGTCGGGCCCCCAGAAGATAATGCCGCCAAGCCTTAAAGGCGGACTTGATAGCTAGAAGTTCCTCATCAGTAATAGTGTAATTGATTTCAGGAGGCGAGAATTTGCGGGACCAAAATACCACGGGATGCAACTGATTGGTTAGTGGGTCCTTTTGTGATAGAACTGCCCTCATGGCAAGGCTCGAAGCATCAGTTTCAACGATGTAGGGGAGTTCTGGGCGAGGATGTTTTAAGATCGGTGCAGAGATAAATCTAGTCTTCAAATTCTGGAAAGCTTGTTCCGCCTCGGTAGACCATTCAAAACGTTTGTTTTTCTTTAACAAGGCGGTGATGGGCTGGACTATTCGAGAGAATTCGAGGATAAACCTGCGGTAAAAGTTAGCGAAGCCTAACATGCTTTGAACACCTTTTACGGAGGATGGCGATGGCCATTTGAGAATTGCATCAACCTTCTTTGAATCCATACGCACTCCGCTAGGTGATAATATGAATCCCAAGAATTCAACTTCAGTCACGTTGAAAACACATTTTTCCAATTTAGCGAAAAGTTTGTGTTGACGCAATCTCTCGAGGACCATTTTCACGTGTTTCCGATGTTCAGTTTCCGATGAAGAATAAACGAGGATGTTGTCAATGTAAACAACGACACACACATCTATGAGCTCTCTGAGGACATCGTTCATAAAATATTGAAAGGCGGCCGGGGCATTGCAAAGTCCGAAGGGCATGACCTGATATTCAAATAGCCCATACTTGGTGCGGAAGGCCGTCTTCCATTCATCGCCCTCTTTTACTCGTACCAAGTGGTAGGCTCTTCTGAGATCCAGCTTTGTATATATGCATGCTTTTCTGACTTGGTCCAGGAGTTCAGGGATCAAAGGTAACGGATATCTATTCTTAACGGTGATCTGGTTCAGGGCGCGATAATCTATACAAGTTCTAAGGTCCCCTTCTTTTTTTGGAACGAAGAACAAAGCTGAGGAAGCAGGGGACTTGGAAGGACGAATAAAACCATTCGCTAGGTATTGATCCAGGTATTGTCGGAGGTGAAGATTCTCAGGCTCGGTGAGGGCATAAATTCTACTACAAGGAGGAGTAGATCTAGGTATCAGGTCTATCTGGCAGTCATAAGACCTATGAGGAGGTAGAGAGTTAGCCTGATCCTTCCGGAAAACATCTTGGAATTCTAGGTATTCAGGAGGTAACTGAGGAGCCTCCGAGGAAATTGCTGCCAGTGCAACACCAGGTCGAGGGTGACAAGTAGAGACACATTCTGGAAACTGAACCGTTCTTGCTCGCCAATCGATATGAGGATTGTGCTTCTCTAACCAAGGAATTCCTAGAATAATCTGGAACTGGGGGGCCTTGATCACATCGAACACGATCTTCTCATGGTGTCCATCTTGACTTACTAGCGTCACTTCTTGGGTGGTATGCGTTACTGGTCCGGAGGCTATCTCTGTACCATCCACCGTAGTAATGAAGTCCTTTACAGCCTTTGGACAAAGAGTCAGATTCATCCTCAAAACCATTTCATGATCCACATAATTGCCGATGGCACCGCTGTCGACGTAAGCTTCAATCGCATGTAATCGATCCGGATGTTCAGGGCTAATGAGGACCATAGGTATCACGAAATGCGAGGTCACGGAACTGGTTTTAACGCTCGGCAAGAGGACCTCTATTCTTGTCGGGCGAGGTCGTTTCCCTGCTCAGAGTTTGTGACCCTGGTAACTGCAGCTCCTACTGCCTTCTTGGCTGGTTTCACCGGACAGTCTCGAAGAAAGTGCCCCGAGTTTCTGCAATAGAGACATAATTGCAGCTGTTTTCTCCTTTCCCGCTCCTTTTGTGTTAGTGGTCCTTTCAGGCCCCCTATTTGCATGGGTTCCCCGGAGTCTACTCCTTTGGTAGGAGTTGGTGGTTTGGAAAATACTCGAGCATCAAACTTGGAACGATCGGCCTTCCTGTTCTGCAGTCTGTGGTCAATTTGAACGACTAAGTCAATATAGTCCGAACAGTCTTGCGGGGGATTCACTACTTGGGCTAACACATCTTTGAGCTCTCCACGTAGACCTCTATAAAACAGCGTAATCCTTTTGTCCTCAGGCCATCGAGTTTCCACTATCAGTCTGTTGAAAGACGCAATATAAGCCAAAAGGTCTTGATTACCCTGTCGCAATGAAAGGAGCTCATTGTCCAAGGCCTGCCCCTGTGAATGTCTTGCAAACAGTTTTTCCATACTGAGCTGAAAAGCTCGAAAATCATGGAGAACCGGATCATCTTGATTAACTAGAGGGATCGACCAGTCTGCCGCATTGCCACTAAGGTACGAAAGCACGAAAGCTACCTTAGCTTGATCAGTTAGAAAGGCTGCTGGCCGGCATAAGAAGTGCAACCGGCACTGATTAATAAATACTGCAAACCACTTTGGGTCACCAGAAAATCGTTCGGGCGGAGCCAGAGGTACATTCCCAGGTAGGTTGATCTGCACTGGGTTCGTAGAGGATGTTGAAGGAAGATTTGCCCCTGATGCGGGTAACGGAGTTTGTCCGGCTTGTGACTGTAGCAATTGTCTAGCGAGATCGTCTGTACGCTCCTTGGAAATAATCAGTTCCCTTCTTAGAGCATTCGTTTCCTGACGGGCTGCATGCACTTCTGCTCTTAGTTCCCCAAGTAACTGGGCTAGCTGGTCGGTATCCGAGGTTTCCATAGCGCCTGGGTGGGAGTTTTGCGATAGGCTTTGCGTTCGGTAACGCTCACCTGATTCCCGCAGAGGCGCCGGTCTTGACTGGGTGAATGCCGTATCTTCAAAGGTGATGTGTAACACACGGTTGGCTCTTTGGGCTGGACCTCTGTGCACTGTATGTCTGACTCGAAGAGTAAGATGTCTGCAGATAGAAAATATGGGATTAATGAACTGGGGTTATTGGGTGCCTCTCTCCTCTTCCCTTTCTCTTCTCCTGTAGAACCCCAAAGGTTAACACCCTCACCTTAGGTAAGTGAACGCCGAGCTCTCCATCTGCCTCGGGGCAGGGTGCCGTAACCAGTTTCTTCACTGGATAAGGGTGCAGGCCTCTTGACCTCAGAGGACTGCTGTCCGTCGTTAACTGCACGAACGGTAAGTTCTGGGCACTTCAAATGTCTTAAAAGTGTTTTGTAATGATATCTCTTGTTTTGCAGGGTTCCGGCGATGGCGGATGGCGGGCTGATGAGAGTTGAGGATCGAACCCGCGTGAGGAATAGAAGCGCCTGGAAGCACGTAAGTAAGCGCTTGTAGCCTGCTTCACGATGCGCACTAACTGTCCCTTTTATCTTGCAGGTACAAGTTCGGAGCTTTAGAGAAGCTGAAGGGTGCTGGAATACCCACTGGATTCGGCGTGGGAAGGAGTAATGGCACGTGAGTAATAAAGTTGCCCAATGTCTTTAAACGCACCTTCTTTTGTCTTTCAGATGCGGGATGCAGTGCCGAAGGCCTCTGGAGCGTGCGAAGAGCTGGTAAGCTTTTGTCTTTCAGATGCCGGAATGCAGTGCGAAGACCTCCGGAGCATGCGAAGGGTAGGTAAGCCTTTGTCTTTCAGATGCCGGAATGCAGCGCGAGGCGTTGGTGACAGCCGATGGACCAGGTAAGAGATGCGCTGCCACTGAAGACCGTAGTGCTAACCTGTTCTTTCTTTGTCTTTACAGGTGCTGCTGAAGACTGGATTCCAGGATGGTAAGCCTTTGATCCCTTAGGCCCAGGATCAGAAGCAGAAGACACGATGAGCGTTCTGCTGCAGAGAATGCAGAATAACGCAAAGCAAGATTCATCCATCGGGTGTGGTTTAAATAGCCTCCTGTAGTGCTTAGGTGTCTCCTTCCACAGCCACGCCTAAGAAAAGAGTTCCTGCTTTCCAGAAGAGTTCCAGTGTTCTGAACCTAGGGAGTGGCTCCTGCCCCACCCAACAGGAAAAGTAGTCCCAAACAGAAGAGGATCAGGGGTTCAACTGGCAGGTAAGTAAGCAGCATGGTCTGCTGCAGGTAAGTCCACCCAAGCATTATGAGCCCGGCGCTTTCAGCGCTGGGACTGGGCATCTTTATGAGCCTGGTGCCACTGGCGCCAGGACAGGGTCCAAAAGGTCCCAATTGGGACTGGCTGGCACTCGGAACCGGGGTTATGGGTCTGCTTCCAAGGGAGTCGGGCAAGTCCTGATCTTTTGGAAGCAGAGATCATGACAAGCACTCAAAACACAAAGGAAAAACCCTCACAGGCCAAACCGGACCACACAAAAGGTCAGAAGCTACATATTCAACGCTCCTCACACACACCCAAAACCTGGAATAGACTACCAATACCTAGCCTGCCACATGACTCAATAATCAACACACATGCCCCTCGACTGACACCCTCGAGAACCAAAAACAACAAAAACGCACCTCCACCGTCCCGAGCTGCCCCTCGGAACCTAGGACTGCCACTCCTAGACTAAACTATTGTTACGGAAACACTGCAAAACTAATCAACCCGATACCAACAACGCACCAACCTCCTCCTACTCCAGTCTGCCCTGCGGAGTCTCGAGACTGCCACCCCCGAGCACTAACCCAGCTCAAAATGGGCACAACTGTTGCCATGCACCATCAAGGGACCCACTAACACTAAACTAGGACGGGAACTAATCAACCTAGCTCAACACCACCACACTATCCAGCATCTCACCCACAGCGATTGAACTGGAAATCTAGGCATCTTGACACACCTAACACGCACAATTTAGCATGAAAACACTGGGGCACATGTCAAAATAACAACCCCAACGGGAACTCCTACCACCACTAGTAGCGAGCAACATTTCTAAGCGTTGAACACCTAATAATAGAAGACCAAAACAGCAACATTGCTAACGTTGCCCGCCCCATAACAGAGGAACGAAACACCTACTTCTCCACGTGCACCACGCCCATGCACTTGTACACAACACCACACACATAGAGCAACCACTAGCTCTCCACACCCAGAGCAACCACTAGCTCTACTTGACCGCACCTAAGAAAGACCCACACCACAAAACTCACTGGTGGTGAGACCAGACACCCCTTAAACCTCACGCCCCCCTATGCAGCTTACACCCTACACACCAGACTGGTGAACAACTAGCTGCTGCAGGATACATGGACCCACCCGGCCATCCACGCTGTTCGCAACCACCAACGCGCTTAATGCTGAAACCCTGACTGCTAATGAATTAAAAACCGGAACATGAACATCAAACAACATGCTGCACTGTCAGAGCAAAACTCGTGGACCCGCCCGGCCATCCACGGTGTACACAAACCACTGCAAATCGAAACCCCGGCAAACCAATGACTTTTGGCATGCTATGTGGACCCATCCAGCCATCCACGCTACACGCAGCCACCAACACACCACAAGACGAACCCCTGCTGTTAAAACACTATCTTGGAACTGAAACATCAGCCAACATGTACTCTCACCCACACGAACATGAACTCTCACCCACTTACACACCTGCTCATAAATAGCGAGCACACTAGCACACCCTATGCCACCCACACAATCACCAAAACAGGAAAACATAACTGAGTTGAACCGCATATGTCAAAAACTAACACAGCAAAATGTAGATCCAGTCTGAAGGCTTGAAAAAGATCCATTATGTAGAACCCACCACCAGAGGCGTAGCCAGGATTGTCTAACAAGTGGGGCCTGAAGCTAATGCAGTTGGGCCCACCGCAGTGACATTAACATCTGTAAATGCCCACACAGCGCTGCTGAGTGGGCATTTACAGATTTTGGGTGGGCATTGCCCGCTCAGGCCCTACCCTGTCTACACCTCTGCCCACCACCCTCAAGTCCAAACAGGCCCTCAAGTCCCAGTTGAGAAACATTAAGATCCTTGCCCATGAAGACTTGGAAACACCACCCTCAAGTCCAAACAGGCCCTCAAGTTCCAATTGAGAAACCTTCAGTCCCTTGCCCATGAAGACTTGGAAACACCCCCGCCCCCACATGTCCTTGAGGAGGGAAAGACATAGGGGGGTAGGTGCCCCGTCACCCAGTGAGCACATTACAGTATGAAATTAACAAGGAACCTATCCGGGGACAATGGCCACAACAAAATACTTCACAGGAAACTGACAACGGCCTCAAACAGACATCACCCCCTAAACCACCTCAGGAACACGACCTGCACCCCTAACCATGGGCAACACCATCAAGACAAAGACAACAAACATACTGTCGCAAACCACTAACCTGGCTCAAATCCAGCAGGGTCTCAGAAATATCTCAACGCCTCATCCAGGGATTGACGCAAGATGGTGACATTGGTGACTGGGAAGTTCATTGTGGACTCCACTCTCCTCTGCTGACGATGCCTGTCAGGACCAGGACAGCCCACCGCCTCCAAAACACGCTCCAGAAAAGTTGGCACAACACCGGCACCCTTCGCTCCATTGATTGCGACCCGGGATGCACTTCGCCTAATTTCACGACACCGTGGGCGGAATACAACCCAGGAGAACACCAACGGCCATGCCGGTGATTGGCCCATGACAGTTCACAAAACGACAACATCATCACTCAGCCTGAGACGCCGTCCCCGACACATCGACAGGAGCCCCTTCGGAACCAGCTCCAGCATACCTTTTCAACTGGCCACTGAGCACAGGAGTCAAAACAGCACGCCCACATGAAAGGAACTCAGCCGCCCACAACAGCTGGTCCATTGACATACGGCCGGTCATGGTTTCCTGCTTCATGGCCAGCTCTCACCAGGTGCTCAGCCCCCAGCTCCAACAGCTCCACCAGGCTCTGGCACAACATGGGCTGCCTACTCCCATGCTGCACAACGCTCGCAGCATGGCTCCACTTCAGGCCTCGGTCGGGCACCGGACAGGTCGGAGAGCCCCAGGATGGCTCAACCCCAGCCGCATACACCGCTGCACTGGAGAAGGCAACCACGACGTGTGTGGTAGACCTGGCTGGCTACGGAGTCAGCAGCAACTCTGATGAGCCAAACTAAACTCAAGGACGGCTTGGGGTGGACCATTGGTGTTCCATGCGCCGCACCTCCCCCTCCCCCAGCAGCATACATGTCCAAGACAGCAGCCCCCTCAGGATCCCATCCTCATCGCCAGTGTGGAGAACAAAGAGAGGTGTTACCTGACCTCACAAAGGATCAAAAGGAGAGGTGTAGCCATCCAGTCGCCTGCCCTATCACTTGGCAGGGCCAGGCTGTCTGACCAGAATACATATAGCCCTTGCACAGCTGAGATGGACTCACATTGCTGACACTGGCATCATATCAGTTTGATGTGGCTGCAATGATTAGGAGAGATACCAGCCCCCATACCTTAAATCCAAGCATGGTGTAGAGAAGTAAGGATCGAGGAACTGCAGGTAAGTTTATAGATGCTTTATGGTCCAGGTCCTGTACCCCTTCACCAATACACTGGGATCATAGGGGACACGATAAACAAGACAGGAAGGAGGAACACTGGGGTAGCCCCATACCCCACTCACACTATTCTCTAACTGCTAAGCCCAACTGTCACCCACGGAACACAACAAGCCTCACGTTCCACTACCATGATGACACCAGCACATTTCAAACCATAACACCCCCACAATCCCAGCTTGAGCATAAGTTCACATTACAACACATGGCTTATATTTATAGTTTACAACTGCCACCAGGCAATTCATTGCACCTGTGCTGCAATGATTTGGATGTCACTGCAGTTGTCAGCGGGCACCTGTACCCATTGAAACTGGTCTGTGCCCTGTGGAGCAAGTATGCAGATTGGATACTGATTCAACAGGGCACAGGTGTACACTTTGCTTTTGGCTGCAGTTTGTGGAGTGGGTGGGGTCTGGTCAGGAGACTTCCACTCTGATAAAGAATGACCCACATAATTCTATATTCAAAATACATATATAAACACACGGCTTCTTCACCCTTACCAGATTGGAATACGTCAAAGGGAGACACTACCCAATAAAGTTAAAGCAAGTCTCAGGACAAAAGACAGAACCAGGCATCGTTTTTCTCCAAAACCTGCAAAGCATAAGAAGAGTGGGTGAGTACTTGTGGCACGAAGAGAGGAAACTCTGCCTGAAACATTAAGGACATTAGGATCAAAGGAACTGCAAAGAAGCACTTCATTCTCAAGTTAAAGCCCTACCTACACTTACTGAGATGTATCAGTCCACATGGTAAATCTACAACTCTTCCCCTAGAATATAGTTTCCAAAGTGGCTCCTGGGCGTATACGCCCTTACATCATCATGTTTCTCCTGCTCATAACCCGAACCCCTCATGTTTAGCATGCTTGATGGAATCCTTCGCTGATTTAGGATTTGTTTCCTTATGTTACCTTTTCCCTTTCAAAGCTCTTCATTTGTTGCCCTCTCCCCTGCTTACCCTTTATCTTTACCCCAAATCTCACACAGGGCAAAAAAGCTGCTCAGCCTCCCTTCCATTTATATTGCAACCTATGGTATCTAATAGGAAAGAGATAAGTTCCCGATATGTCACAAAAGTAATTTCTAAATAATTTCAATTTAAAATGACAAGCTGTGCTGCAAGTGTACAGTGATCTAAGAAAGCTGTTTTTACATCAGCACAATGGGCATTTTTTTAATGCATTAATGTCTCATACAAGCATGATATAATGAAATGGAAGAGGAATTAACAGATTCATTTTAACTGGATTTAGGAGACCACTTAAGGCAGAATCCTTCTATTTTTAACAGTATTATTTGGAAATAAATGATATTGGTTATTTAAATTGGGGTACTTTTCGTGGGACTGAAGGGGAGAAACCAATTGTACAAAGCACTTGCATACACATACATAATTGGCTTCGTTAAAACCCAGGCAATACATAATAATGAATTACTGTCAAAAACAAATATGTCCTAGGACAATCTATTTTTTAAGTATACATTCACAAAGTTTAATTTATAGGCCCAGCATCCCCTTTATGTTATGTTATGTATAGACTTATTACGTGTTAACAGCCTGCAGGCATCTGGGCGTGGCACAGTATTTAAACAGGTATCCCTCAAAACAAAATACTTTTAAGGGATTTAATGAATTATTTCGGAGTGTCACGACGAGTAGTCTGCCGTGGAGGAAAGCCGAAGTACAGTGTTATTTCAGTGTCTATTTTGGAGTCAGCGACTGACCCTGGTCTGCCATCGTCCGCGTTGTCAGCGGTTCCAGTTGCAGCAGGTCTACACATGGCGGAAGTGGTGTAGTCGCTTACTGAAGGAAGGAAGGAACCAGTGTGGAGCAACGGTATAAACCTGCTCACTGCGCCTACTCTTATAAGGCTACCTTCATAGTTTGCGTTCTAAGAAGCAAAGCCAACCGATTAGCTGATAACATGTCGGCGGCCGACTCGCTTGTTCCGAATGACAATATTCGGGGGCAAGTTTTAGCCATTGCTGCAGATTTACAGACTGTCCCAACGCACATACTACAAAGTGAGTAGGTACAAAAAAGATAGCAGGCGCCCCTCTCTAGATAGAACATGGCATGATAACCTGTTCTGTGGTTTTTGCCCACTTTGAAAGTCCGGAAGCCATTGCTTTTTGCTCACTGTACTTTTCACAAAGGAGCAATATCCATTTGCACATCAGTCTTCGTCCCGCCCACAAGGGCAGTCCAGCACCGAAATGCCAGGCAAACCTCCTTTGAACAAGAGTACCAACAGCAATCCCATTAACGTGTTT
The DNA here is from genome assembly GCF_040938575.1 of Ambystoma mexicanum. Classification (NCBI taxonomy): domain Eukaryota; kingdom Metazoa; phylum Chordata; class Amphibia; order Caudata; family Ambystomatidae; genus Ambystoma; species Ambystoma mexicanum. Next base: position 542,869,729 of record NC_090923.1, on the reverse strand, counting down.
CAACCTTGTTGGGCCTCATCAGTGAGCTGGAGCTGTGCCTCTCTGAGTACAGTGAGCAAGGGGTCCAGGTCTGGGTTCCCCCAGGTAACTTAGGGTGACCAACACCAAGTTCCTATCAAAAATACAAAAAAGGTAGCAGGCACGCCTCTCTAGATAGAAGATGGCATGATAACCTGTTCTGTGGTTTTTTCCCCCACTTTGAGAGTCCGCAGCCATCGCTTTTTGCGCACTCTACTTTTCACAAAGAGGAATATCCATTTGCATCTCAGTCTTTGTACCGCCCACAAGGGCAGTCGAGCACCGAAATGCCAGGCAAACCTCCTTTGAATAAGAATACCAACAGCAACCCCATACACGTGTTTCAGCCTTGTTGGGCTTGCAAAGTGAGCGGGGTTTGATCCGTGATACTTCGGGTGCAACTGTTGGAGACCTATCTCCAGGGGGCAGTGTAATGGATCCCTGCTCAAATTCTGCAGTTGTTGCCTCTGGCAGCAGTGGGGTCCCATCGGTGGATGGAAGACTCAGCACTTTGATCGGTGCAGACGGTTTATAGTCAAAAAGTCGAAAAAATAATGTCGAATTGCAAAAATGTCGAAAAAAAATGTCGAATGTAAAAAAGTCGAAAACACATACATATAATAGGAAAAGTCATAATTTCGAAAAAAAAATGTCGAAAAAAATCGAAAACCCAAAACATTTTTTTTTTTTTTACCCAGATAGTAACATTTATTAGGGAGGGGTCCCCCCCAACCCCCCCATCCCAAACCCCTACCCAAACCCCCCCCTCCTCCCCACCCCCCATAGATATACCTTTAATTATTTTAAAAAAATGTTTAATATAATATTAAATAATTAATTAATTATTAAAAAAACCATCCCAAACCCCTATCCCCAACCCCCCCCCATCCTCCCCATCACCCCCACCCCGCATGGAAATACCTTTAATTATTTTTAAAAAAAAGTTTAATAACATATTTATTATTAACACATAAAATCGAAAAAAATCGAAAAAAAGTCGACATTTTTGTTTTTCGACATTTTTATTTTTCGACTAAATATTTTCGACATTTTTGCTTTCGAATATATTGTATTCGAAATTATGACTGGATACCGTGCAGACTATGTACCAGTGAAGTTTGTAGCGTTAGAAATGAATGGCATAGGGGCACACATTATAGATATTGAAGACATTAATTTTGAAGGCCAGATAGACCTGGTCTATGATATTTCAATCCTTGCGCATGTAATTTCGCATAAACTAGGTAAACGGGTGCGTTTACCTTTAGATATGGAATCAAATAACGGGAATCGACTAGATGACATCACATAGGTAGATGACATTACAGAGGTGCTTTTACACCGGCCAGACAAACAACTTGAAATCTCTTCTGTGATTGACATAAGTTCTGTAAGCGAAAGGGTGGATAATATTAAAACTTTGGAGGGCCCAAGGACTATAAATGCCCTCCTATACCCTCGAAATGATTTGCCACGAGTAGAGCAACAGTTGATTGATGAGAATGAATATAGGCACAATCATGCTTGTAATTGGTCACCTGAACTGATTGTAGATACAATAATGGGCCTCATTACGAGGCTGTCAGCCGCGGAATGAACGGTGCCGGTAAGGTACCGGCACCATTCATTCCGGGCTGCCACATTTTGAGTTTGTTCGCAGGTGGCGGAATACACGTCTGTGCCAGACCAGACGTGCATACCGCCACCCGTGAGCAGACCAGGATGCTAACAATGGACCCATCATTAACGGGTCCGTAGTTAGCATCCTCCCCATTCCCATTGAGCCCTATGGGGGCTCAAGTGGGAATGGGGATGTACCAGGTTCCGAGAATGGGAATTACCGGGCCCGCAAAAGTCAGAATGGCCCGATAATTCCCTTGATCGGGACCCGGACAAGAGTTTGGAGGCAGCCATGCCGCTAAGAACGGCATGGATACCTCCAAACTCGTAATGAGGCCCAATGTCTTTCCTTGCACTATCACGTTTACTAAGCTCAATTGACATGGGTTATGACATTCTCAATTTTGAAATGCATGAGGTTGGAGTGGGGCTAAAGTTCTTGTAGAGAAGGAGCCAAGTACGCCACCTCAAGCATCGCACCCATGTTGCCTATGTGCTGGGAAACAGAATGTGAAAGATGTGCAGTGCCAGTGAAGATACCGATAGCAAAGACAGTCCTGGAAGCAAGGTTCCCACTGAGAAAGCCATATCTTCATACACGATAATATGACGGCCATTTGAATGAAATACCAGAAGGGGAGCAAAAAGTGAGCAAAAGAGCAGATTGGTGACATCACACAAAGCAAGTCTGATGCACCCAGAAGAGATTCAGAGACAAGAGAACATAGATATTCTGTAGGCGTCAAGAAAGTATCAAAGAGCAGTAACATTCCGGGATTGAGATGAAGAAGGTTTATATTACAGAAACGATGAAGATATCAAGTCATTTTACACGTGTGCAGATGCAAAGAAAAGTAGACAAAGTTTTTTTAAAGGCTAGCTATGTAGTGAATAGATTGCGGTATGCGCCAACACATATATATATATATATATATATATATATATATATATATATATATATATATATATTACATGGTCACAGTAGTGGCCATGTAGTTATGGTTAAGTTGGTGTTTCCATAGGAAGAGCACTTTTTGGGCGGCTTATAACTTCGCTCTCCCTGGAAGAATCCTCACCAAACTTTGAAAAAAAAGTATTTGGGTCACTCTGAATTATTCTGCAAAGGGTTGGTGAGGATTCGTCCAGGGGGGGCAAAGTTATGGGGGGGTCCCAAAACTTTTTTTGACTGAATGGGAAAAAAATGTTGCTCGCGTCTACAGCCCAAACCGCTGGACGGATTTTCATCAAATTTGGACCAGGAGCAGCGGCTTGGTCCTGAAAGCGTGCTTTTGCAAATTTGGTGAAAATCCGTCCAGTAGTTTTTTTTAAAATGACCAAAAAGTAGGTAAAAAAAAAATTAGTGATATCTGTGTTCAGTCCGCGGACACACTTCCCTGTTCGCTCCGCGGACAGTGTCCTGATTGGCCAATCGGCTTGCGTGATGTCCGCGGACATGTGACGGTTCGTTTATTGGACGGCGTGGAGCGTGAAGCGCGTCAGATTTTCGGTAGCGCCTGCCATCTTGTATTCGCGGATGTCTGCGGACAGCGCAGTGAAACTTTGTTCAAAATTTGTATTTAGTAGAATGTGTTGGTGTGTAGGAGTGTTTGGGGAGGGTGGGAGTGTATGATGAAAGTTGTGTTTTTTTATGTGTTAGACGTTCTTTTTGTGTTCGATTTGTCTGCGGACATCACGGGTGTTCTGAAATGTTCTAAATGAACTGACTGGGGGATGTTCTGAGGACTCAATATGTGTCCGTTTTGTTCGCAAGCAAGCTGAAACTGTTCTAAGAACACTCGCGGTGTCCTGAAATGTTCGCAAATAAACAAAATGGGGGTGTCCTGAGGACGCTGTCCGTATTGTTCGTTGTCAAGTTGAATGTGTTCGAAGAACACTCGCGGTGTCCTGAAATGTTCGCAAAGAAACAAGATGGTGGTGTTCGGAAGACGCTTCTAAGAACACTCGCGGTGTCCTGAAATGTTCGCAAATAAACAAAATGGGGGTGTCCTGAGGACGCTGTCCGTATTGTTCTCTGTCAAGTTGAATGTGTTCTAAGAACACTCGCGGTGTCCTGAAATGTTCGCAAATACACAAAATGGGGGTGTTCTGAAGACGTTGTCGAACACTCGCTGTGTCCTGAAATGTTCGCAAATATGAATGGGGGTTGTGGCTGGCAAGTTGAATGTGTTCTAAGAACACTTGCGGTGTCCTGAAATGTTCGCAAATAAACAAAATGGGGGTGTCCTGAGGACGCTGTCCGTATTGTTCTCTGTCAAGTTGAATGTGTTCTAAGAACACTCGCGCTGTCCTGAAATGTTTGCAAATAAACAAGATGGTGGTGTTCTGAAGACGCTTCTAAGAACACCCGCGGTGTCCTGAAATGTTTGCAAATAAACAAAATGGGGGTGTCCTGAGGACGCTGTCCGTATTGTTCTCTGTCAAGTTGAATGTCTTCTAAGAACACTTGCGGTGACCTGAAATGTTCGCAAATAAACAAAATGGGGGTGTTCTGAAGACGTTTCTAAGAACACTCGCGGTGTCCTGGAATGTTCGTAGCGGGTGTCCTGAAGGCGTAGTCCATATTGTTCACTGGCAAGTTGAATGTGTTCTAAGAACACTTGCGGTGTCCTGAAATGTTCGCAAATAAACAAAATGGGGGTGTCCTGAGGACGCTGTCCGAATTGTTCTTTGTCAAGTTGAATGTGTTCTAAGAACTCTCGCGTTGTTCTGAAATGTTCGTAGGGGGTGTCCTGAAGATGCTGTTCGTATTGTTCGATGGCAAGTTGAATGTGTTCTTAGAACACTTGCGGTGTCCTGAAATGTTCGCAAATAAACGAAATGGGGGTGTTCTGAGGACACTGTCCGTATTGTTCGTTGTCATGTTGAAAGTGTTCTAAGAACTATCGCGTTGTTCTGAAATGTTCATAGGGGGTGTCCTGAAAACGCTGTCCGTATTGTTCGCTGGCAAGTTGAAAGTGTTCTAAGAACACTCATAATGTCCGCGGACATTAAAAGTTTCCAAAGACCATAGTTTAAATGTTTGACTCTATGGATATGATATGCTGCGGTGGTTGTGGCCAGGGCATAGAGTCTTGGGTGCATGGCCATTTGGCCATGCACCCAAGACTCTATGCCCTGGCCACAACCAACGCAGCATATCACATTCATATTTGCATATAACATTGGGTGAAAAACAAATGTATAAGGAACAAAGGTATTAGATACTATGGATGTGATATGCTGCGATGGTTCTCCTTATTATTGTATACTTACTGTTTGGTCTAGTAACCGCAGTACATGTATTTCTTGTTAATTTCTGTGATAAAAGAAAATAGCATGTTAGTATTAGTATTTTGTAATGACTTATTACATTGTATAACCAACATACTTTTTTTTTTTGGACCCTCATATTTAATAGATTACAAATCAGAGTACTGTGCAATTTGCTCAGTTTCTGTATTTGTTGCTAAAATCATTGGATCTGTGGGAGAAAAAAAAATCCATGTTGGATTAAAAAAAAAATCCATGTTGGATTAAAAAAAAAACCTTTTTCTGTTATGCTAAAGTTTATTTGTTTGTTTGTTTTCAGTGTTCACTTGTTGTTTCTGGCTAATGCTTTATACTTTGGCTTGTTGCATTTTTTTGGAGCAGTAACATATTATTTATTTGTTTGGATATTATAACATTTTAGAGCAGCTAGATACCAATTGGCGTATTCTAACTGTCTATTTTTTTATATATTTTAGTGGTATTGATTTATCTATTTGGATATTGTTAAATTTTGGAACAGTTAGATACCAATTGGCGTATTCTAACTGTGTATTTTTTGGTCTAATTTAGTGGTATTCATTTATCTGATTAGTTGTTGTAGAATCTTTGAGCAGTTAGATAGCTTTTGGAGTATTCTAACAGTTTATATTTTTTTAACACAAGTTTACTTAGGGTTTAAATACAGTTTAGTTATCAAATTTTGGTTTTAAGAACATCAAATAAGCGTTTGTAAGATTTGCTGGTAATCTCTGCTTTAGAGTAATGGTACTATCATTACATTCAAACCATCCACATTTCTTTTTTATATATGCAGTGTAGTGCCCTGAGTTGGTTGTGGCTCCTGCGTTGTAGATTATACCTATTGTTGTGAAGGTTTTCTTACCAAGTGATATTTGACCATGTGTGAATCCAGTCAGCTTGCAGTTGTTTTTGGCACCATCTGCATTGTAACGTAGAAGCATTAGTATTATGTATTTACTATGGCCCTCATTACGACCCTGGCGGAAAGGGGAAAACGATGGCGGAAAAGCAATACCGCCATCGAAAAGCGCTCGGTGCGACTATGACCCGTCACCGCAAAGTACGAAGCCATTAGCGACACCGTAGTGAACGCCAACGCTAACTGCACTAAGCACGCGCGCGCGCACCATGCCAAACCGCAAACACCACCATGGTGCAACGGTACGCCAATTCCGACCCTAGCGGACATGTACCTAACGCCATCAGGCATGGCGGAATGGACCATCCCGCCATGGCGAGAAATACGGCATCGTGAACCAACCGTAAATGGCCCACTGAGTGCCTGTACTCCACTCCCTGGCCACATTGCACAACTCCTGGCAGGCGCAATGTACTCACACCATGCAACCAGTGAAATCTACAATTCACCCATGCATGCCAACGTAGAAATGCATGCAGGTGTTCAAAGCGCCCCGTGAGTGGGCATCCATGTACGGCATGTCACCATAGCCGTACTGATGCAGCACAGGCATGTGAAGGTACAAGACATCAAAATGGAAATCAAGAACACATGACACAAAACAACAGTAGTCCCCCATCGCTTGCCACCAGCGCAAGGCAACATCCAAAACAGCATCCTGAGGGGGATTGCACCAGCCCTGTACTCTTGCCAGTAAACAAACCAACCATCAGCAGAAGCATGTACCACACAAGTTGGCAGAGTGACTGAGCAGCCAGGCACATCCCAAGAGGGGCCGATGGGAGCTGCAGGGCACAGATGGCATCAATACAGAAGCTATTCCAATGGACATGACCCCAGTCCCCCTCCAACAAACGCACGCAAACACAGGCACCTGTGACCAGCCACATTCTGAACATCCCATCATACCATCAATCGACCTGGCTGACAGGCACCAGTCGGCCAAAAGCCAATCCCCCGCCCCTGAACAGCACATCATGTAAACAGTCACAATGGCAGCCCCTATCCGTGACCACACTGTGCTACGTAGGCAAAAGCGGCCAGTACTGTACCACACAACTCAACTCAGAAGGCGGAACACAATGCAGATCATCTCGCAATACATACCGCCACAAATCGAAAATCGCCACATCACCTGCAAAGAATAACGCAACACGCCAAATATCGGAATACAATTTAAATGCACATCCAAATGACAAAGGCCTCACAGCAATTTGTAAAATAACACCAAAACATCCATCATCACCGAGGGCTGCATCTGCAATAATTGACCAGCTTCCACTTGTGTGACGCCCTGTACCATCATGGCACACAGGGCCAACATCAACGTTCCAAAAGGCAACATGGAAGCGGCAAGAACCGCAGGTCCGTCCCATGAGGCAGGCACTAGTCCAGCTGAAAGGCCGAAATGTTGCACCTAGCCACCAGAACAGCGTAAGGGCATGTGGCCCATTGGCGATCGTCCCATAAGATCGTAATGGTGCTCCACTGATTCACCCGAAGCTGCAGGTGTCGAGAGTAAAATCCATCTGGAGGAGTGGCGTACAGATGGCATCTGCAATAGGGCAGGAGATACCTGTCACCAAAATGAAACACAAATTAACCGATTGCACTACAGGACACATGATGCATCACTATCTTCATTCAACACACCAAATCCACACCCATATGCATGCTAGCCCACTCCAAAGGAATATACACACCCCTAAATCAGTATCGATACACAACGAAACCAATCGAGGTTAATACACCATTGGCAACGTCGGTTACTGTGCATGCGTCCGTCAAGATAGAACCCATGACATGGGATTAGTAACGTGCCTAGACACAAGTGTATGAAGGCGCGTCGAGACAGGGAGGATCCGACAAGGGCAGATAGACGTAAGTCCCACTATGGCAGCCTTGCATCACATAGCGCAGGGGAAGGGGATTGAATCAAAAAACACATGTACATGGCAGACCCTAAATGGAATCATCTGTCCATGCATCCATTCATCATTCCCTCATCCCGCAATGAAAACGCATGAACATTCACTCACATAATATGTGAAACTTCCATCGCGTCTGTGCGTAATGCAGTCTGCAAAAACCACTGTGCTCCTGGCCGGATCTGTAGTGTCGTGAAGCTAGATGGACTTGGGAACGTCCTGCCTTATCGTCCACTACGCTATTGCGCATCCCATTCAATTCATGTCATTCATTGCTTGCTCGTTATGGGCCCTGTCCCAAGGACATTCAACAATAGAACGTTACATTTCCAGGCAGACCTGTGGGCGTCTCCTCACCGCTACTTCGCAACCAAAAATCCTGGCCTTCGAATTCCTCACTTGCAACATTACGTCGAAAAGGCTTCTGTGAACGCTTGCATTCACAATTACATCAATGTAGTGCGGCTGTGTGTCATAATGCTAACTGGCTGCAATCACAAATGGGACGCCACGCCCGTCGGTGAAGTACGATACTGTGCTGCATGAGGGTCGGCCATCGATCGAGCCCTACATACCACTGACTCTTCACAGGTATGTAAGCGGCTGCAATCATAGCATGTGTAACAATGGGAGCATAGCATGAAAATCAGTCAAAGTACATCACACTGCCATCGGGATTTGATACATGATTCCAATCCCAAGATGCCATGCGGCCAAATGCAGCCTTACGTGCGGGACGTGCTCGGCCAGAAGGGATTGCATCCGCCACAGATTCATTCAATCAGCACAGGTGGAGGCCATACAGGCCGACAGCACATATATAGCAGACCCAAACCCCTCCCACAACCACTCCCACTCCAAAATGCTACCGGCAGGACTAGCGATGTTGGGCCTGGGGCACCAGATAGCACTGCAAGTGCTACAACTACAAGAAGACGACGAACAACAACAGGTACAACAACCGGGCGCACAGGGGAGACGGAGGAGAAGGAGGAGGAGGAGGGCAAGGCAGGGTCAGCAAGGCCCACAAGCACTGCCACTACCAACACGCAGGCGGCCCGCAATCCCACGCCTCCGAGCTGATCCGTTCAACCTCACTGCTGAGCAGATCCACACCCTCTACCGTTTGGACCGGGACACCATAATCGCCATTGTGGACATGACACATGCTGACCTCGTGAGCATGATAGATAGCCCAACCGCCATCCCACCCCTACTGAAGGTGGTGTCTGTACTCCACTTCCTGGCCACAGGCACCTACCAGCACACAGTGGGACAGTTGCATGGCATTTCACAGCCACTGTTCTCACGGACACTCTCCCAAGTGCACGATGCCCTCCTGAAGCACGCCGACGACCACATCACACTACCACGCACGTACCAGGAGATTACCAACGCAAAGGTGGGATTCCATGCACTTGGCGGCATCCCGGGTTGCATTGGTGCCATCGACTGCACCCATGTTGAATTGGTTGTCCCACATGCCATGGAGGTCCAGTACCGCAACCGGAAACAATTTCATTCAATCAATGTGCAAATGGTGTGTGACTCCAACAAGATCTTTACGCATTGTTGTGCCAGATTTGCAGGATCTACCCATGATTCTATGGTCCTGAGGAACACAAGAATACCACGCTACATGGAGCGACACGCAGGGCACAGATCCTGGCTACTCGGTGAGTCTCATTCCATGCATGACATCGTGGCCCATTTGATGCGTCAATGACCTTGCAGGAGGGGGGGGGGGCTACTTAGCACTATCATTCCACTGACACCCTTTATTCGTCCCATACAGGTGATGCCGGGTATCCACTGAAGAGATGGCTCCTTACACCAATCCGGAACCCACAGAACGAGCATGAGGAGGACTACAACCATGCCCACTCACGTAGCCGTGTGGTCATTGAACAGGCATTCGGCCTACTGAAGGCTCGTTTCCGCAGCCTCAGCAGGTCTGGCGGGGCACTCATGTACAGCCATGAGAGGGTTTCTAAGATGGTCATGGCATGTGTCATGCTGCACAACATGTGCATACGTAGGAATGTGCCCATGCCCCCTGACGCTGTACTGCATGCACCTGAAGATGATGATGATGAGGGTGGGGATGTGGAGGCACCCCAAGGAGTCCATGAGGCACAGGATGCACGTGCAATCCGACAGAGCATCATAGATGCATGCTTCTAGCAACCACGCATGGTGCCTATTACACGGAAAGGGGACCTGTGGCACTGTGTGTGTGTAGTACAGGCACATAGTGGACTGTACGCCTATGAAGGCCTCGTACGCAAATATCAATGTCCACACATGTAATTGGATGATAATGAAGTGCTGTATTGTTAATGTGATTTGATTCATACACCCTATGGACCCGCCACCCAGTGAAGCCCAACACACCCCCTCCACCCTACTTCCTCCCCCCCCAACACCAGTGTCCAAATATGCATGCTGCCCGTGGGTAGACGCTATTGCAAGCCCCCTCTACGGGTATCAGGGGCACCCCTGCCCGTGGAGCGCAGGTTCCTGCCAGATCTGCGTTGGGGGCTGCCCTGGACGGAACTTGCCACGGATGACGTCTCTGCCTGCTCGCGTCCATGCATGTCTCTGAGGGTTTGTGAGAGCTCAGAGAGCACACGGCGCACAGCAGCAAGTTCAGCACAAACGTCTTTGGACGTCGCATGCAGTTCCCCCCTCAGGCTCTCGGTGCTTCTCTCCATTTGTGCTCTCAGGCTCTCGGTGCTTCTCTCCATTTCTCCCCTGAGGCTCTCACTACTTTTCTCTATTTGTGCCCTGAGTGTCTCGGTGGATGTTTCCATGCCTGCCCTGGAACCCCCGCATTCATTCGCATGGTCCTTGAGTAGCGTGGACACTTCCTGCTGTTGCTCGATCAGCAGGTCGAGGGACTGTTGCCTCTGCTGGGCCATGGACATTTGCGGTGGTGTGACAGGGGGGCTGCTCAACACATGTTGCCTTGGCACAGGACTTGTGGGGGTTGGCCAGTCGTCGTCTTCTGGGTGCCCCTGCGTGGTTTCGTCATGGTGTAGGGGATGGGACATGCAGGGGGATTGGGAAAGGTCATGGATGGTACCTACGTCGCCAGCACTGTTTTCCGTGTCGGAGCATGCTGGCATGACAGCTGTGTCACCTATGGTGCTGCTACCACCAGAGGCAGTGCCATCAGATACGTTCTTTGGGGGGACCTGTGGTGCTGGGGTTGTGGACTTGCTGGCTGCTGGGGTGCCTGTTGCAGTCCCCTCCAGTGTGCTGGCACTTGATTCCTGCTGCTGCCGTGTCTTGATCCTTGCACCTGAGGTGGAGGCTCTTGGGACGTTGGTCCTGGCCCTCTTTGCAGGCGTGCTGGTAGGGGTGTCCTGCAGCTCGTCGTTGGTATCGGACCCTGTGGTGGAGTAAAGAGGGGCGAGCGTTAGTTATGGGTCTGTCGGATTTGGAATGGCAACGTATCAAATGCATTGGGGTGGTACATGAGGCTGATATGGGACTGGGCCTTGGAGGTGGTCTCATTTTCGTGTGGATTGAGGATGCATTCATTTGGCTGCCTGCAGTTAGGGGGTGCATGCTGCACATGTAGGGGTTGTTTATGGCATCTTGATTAATTTGTTTATTCATTCTGACTTTTAGAGGGCGCTGTCAGGGCAAAGTATGTATTGCACTATGGGGTCACATGGTACTGCACATGTTCGTGGTTTGTGGATTTCGCATTGTTTCTCTTGGCCAACCTACCTGATTCTCCGGATGTCGGCACTCCTTTCTCCATCCCTCCGACTCCCTCTATGCTCTCCATTCCTATGGTGGAGGCGCAGATCTCCTCCCAGGGGGTCAACTTGATGGGCGACTCTGATCCCCCCCCGGTAGCTGTGGCGATGTTCCTGTTCGCAGAAAGTATGCTGCGTACGCGGATCCGCAGGTCGTCCCACCGCTTGCGACATTGCTGTGGCGTGCGGGGTGTTGTCCCCACCGCACTTACGCGCTGTGCCACAAGGGCCCATATGGCCTTCTTGTTGGCAAGGGCCGTCCTGGTCATTTGACTGGAGAAGACGACGGCGGCATTTTCCTGCAGGGTCTCGGTCAGCACGGTCAGTTCCTCTCGGGAGAAGTGGACCTGCCGCTTGCGATCACACGCTTTCTTGGCTACCTTTCCCATATTTATTTTTTTAACTGGGGTTGCTAACGGGTTGGGATGTGTGTCAGGGTCGGATTTTTAATGGTTGTGTTGGGATTCGGATTTTATAGTTGTGCGGCGTGCTGTTTCCCGTTCCGGCCACATGCTTTTACTTCCGTTTCCGTATATTTACGGTGCCCGTAATTTGCGGTGCCCGCTCATTACGGTGCCCGCTCATTACGGTGACCGCTAAGATGGGTGGCGGTATTGCACCTGGTGCAGCGTACGGCGGCGGTAAGGGCCGTTTTGGGGTCATTTCCGCCATCGCAGCCTTTCGGATTCCGCCATGGCGTAATGCTCGTGCCCGATGGGTCGTAATTAGCCGCACTTTGCTCCTTCGTGCAATGGCGGAAACGCTATTTACGCTGTTGCGGTCCGGTCAGTCAATTTCCGCAAGGGTCGTAATGAGGGCCTATGTGTTTGTATTACTAACGTGGAGCGATTATCTGAATTGCAGGTAGAACATAATCTACCATGGTTTGCATTTTGTACAAGTCGCTGAAATGGAATGGATTCACAATTTGGTATTGATATATATATGAAGCGTTCATTGGGGATTTCGTCTTGTGTCACATTGTTGCAGAGAGTGCATGTATGTTTCCACATATATGAAATCTAAAAGATTTCATTTATAGGTATGTTTTTGTTTTCCAGTACTTGTAGTAAGTACATTGGAAATTCTTGTGGATCTTCCTGTGAGTTTATAGTGAATTTCCCCATTCCAGCACAGTAGTCCAATTGTTGTCTTATTCCATAAACACTATACGTGTTGTCAGGATTATTTGCTGCATTTTTGTGAAGTACTAACATTTGCAAACACAATGGGTCTGTACTGTGTAAGTAAATGTTGTCAACAATTGGTGGTAATTGAAATAGAATATTCATTGCTACATTTGCGTAGCAACTTACACCAACTATATTTGAGAATTTAAATGGTCCAGGTAGTTCTGTATCTAACTGCTTTTTTTGGAGTTTGTCTTCCTTCTTTAAAGAAGTACCTGGTTTACTTTCCCTAATTGATTCTTTTTTGCTTGTGGTACTTGATGAAGTATTAGTTTCTTTTACGCTCTTTGAAGGATTTGCAGTGACATCCTGTTGCATTTCTGTTTGATTTATTTTTCTTTTATAACATTTTACTTTTTGTGGAACAGGTGGGCGGTGTATAGTGAGCGAAGTCTATTGTATTCTAAAATGCAAGGAATATCAGCGTTTATTTTACTTGCATCAAAGTTGATTAGAAATAGACCGTCAAGTGTACGTAAGCGTGATAGTGCTACGTAGCTCATGCCTTCTTTAAAGACTGTGTTACCAATATCTATCATTGCTTTGTCTAGGGTAAGACCTTGTGATTTATGAATCGTGACTGCGTATGCAAGAGTTAGAGAAAATTGTTCTCTGCGTACATACATATCTTTGAAGAGAAAGAATCTAGCTGTTGAGCGTCCTATCCTTTTTACTTCTGAAAGTTTGTAAAAGAGTATATTGACAAACTGAATTTTGTTGTTGCGTGGGTATGTTTGAAAGCCAACAACTGTACCCAGTGCTCCAGTAACTAGTCCTTGGTCCACGTCAAGGTTACGTTTAAGCATTACTCTGCAATTTAAGGATAATTTTAATATCTTTTCTAAGCCAGCCTGCTGTGTTTGAGATTGATTTTTCTAAACTATTTAGTCTTGTTTTGGCTTGGTCACACATGGTTAGTGTCATACCATGTACATCTAGTTTGTCTGTGGCGCTAATTTCCATGATTGGTTGCATTTCTTTACTTAGCATGATTTCATTGAATTTGAAACAGCTTGCAAGAGTTGGCATTAAGGCCATACAATTGACATTTTTGTGGGCTAATTGTTCCATAACATCTGTAGCACATGCATTATCACCATAAAGTGCATTAATGTGCCAGGTTTTCAATATTGCTTCTGCTTCTTTAGAAAGTATACCAACTCTGATACTTTTTAAAATGTTGGCATAGGTGAGATCTGCAGATTGCCGCATGTTTTCTGTTAATTCTCTGTATTGGAAATGTTGCCAAAGGTTGACATTTCCAATGCTGCCAACAGTTTTACGGCAGAGTTTGTGTCCTAATGTTTTAAAAATAGGCTTACCTTTTACTGGTATTAATTGAAGCAGATCTCCAAAAACAATAATGTGTTTTCCTGCAAAGAGCTCTTCATAGACTGTTTTGAGTACTTCTTGTAATCTGAGGTGAATCAAAGCTAACATCAGGTTGGAGACCATGCTCACTTCATCTATTAGAAGCATTTTCGTTTGTTTCAATACTCTGCGTAGTTCCATTGCAGCTTCTGCAGAAAGTTTGTAATAGTCTAATTTGTTCTGGTGTTCCACTGGTAATAGTAGTAATCGGTGTAATGTAACACCACCTATGTTGTAGGCAGCTAAACCTGTGGGGGCAGTGACAACAGCTGACAGTTTGTTGTTTGTCAATTGTTGAAGGAACTTACTAATGATTTTATTAGGAATGTTTTGCCAGAACCAGCTTCACCACTGACGTACAGTAGTATAAGTTTATAATTATGGCAGGAACATTCTTTATTTTCATGTTTTACACCATGTGCAATTTGTTTTGTTACTTCCTGAAAAATGCTACGTTGCTCATTGTTTAGTTTTGATTGTAGTATAGTTAAGTCTTCTTTATCTTCATACTGACACATGGTGTTTTCTACTGCTATCATAGCTAATTCTGCCTCATTTATTGTCAGTGGTTCTCCCAGTGGTTCTTGGCTTCCTGTTACAGAAGGTTGACTACTGTCAGGAGTGTCCTTATCTAGTTGGGCTTGGAGTTCTTCTTCGTGTTGCTGTTCATTGTGCAACATTGTTTTGTACTGTGTAAAGTTTACATCAGTTATAGTGCTTTCATTTGCTTTGAAAGCATCCTCATATGAGTCATAGTTATCTAGTATTTGTTCTTCTTTTCTCCATGGTTTTAGGAGTTGTAGCAGGGACATGTAACATACTTCTTTATGTTGAGGAGTCTTTAATGACAATTTGATATGATTAATTAAATTTGGTTCAGTGAGTTTAACTAAGCTGCCTTCACAATTTGTCACTCTATTTTACCTTTTTTTTTATCAGGTTTCATAGTATTTTTGTATGTGTAGTTTTGGGCTGGGTGGTATAGAAACATATTTTCAAAAGGATTACTTCTGTTTGGGTAGTATGTGTCCAATAAATTGTTTTTTAAAATGTCTTGGCTGTTGGGATCACATTTGGCTATTGTTTCTATATCTTCATAAGATTTTAGAACTCTTTTTCTAGAGTTAGCTGGACCAAGACTTAGCCATACTATATTTTCAGATTTTCCATACAATGCAGTAGAAGTTAAACGATCAGCTGCTTCATATGATCCACATTCTCTATGGGTGAGCATTTTTATGCCCAAGCTGTATAATTTCTGAGACACTGTTTTATCTGATGACAGGTCATTCCAAAGGTCTTGTCTTTTCTGCTTTAGTTAAGTATGCTGCGACATATCGTGCAACTGCAGTAGAATTGTCTGTAATGTACTGCACATCTATGTTTGCATTCCATAAGTGGGCAATGATTGCATTGTAATCATTGATATATTTTTCTTCTTCTTTTCTTTTTATGTAATATGTATTTTTAGGTGACTTACCTTTAACACTATGTCTAACTGAAGACATGAGGTTGTTCACTTGACCTGTATTTGTAACTGGTCTAGGGAAACCAAATCGGCATTTGGTGTAGTATTTCCCTTTGTTTTTGTATTTGCGATGACAATATTTTCCACATTTGTGTCTTTGAAATTGTAAAATTTGTGCATGAAGATCACTATTTGTGGCTTCTGATGGAATTTCACAAGTGACATATTTTTCAATAAACTGTAAAACAGTGGCTTCACTGTCTTGAACAAATTTAGGAGCATCTTTAATCCATAAAAGCATGTGGATATGTGGTGCTCCTCTGGCTTGGTACTCTTTTCTCAAAAAGAAGTGTTGCACTTCTCTAAGGGGAGGAACAGTTTTAATTCAAATAAAATGTAGCATAGCAATGAAGCGATGGTGAAAACATCTTGAAACATTAACGGGATCCAAAGAACAAAGTTCTCCAGGTGTTAGTATATCTATGTTTGTTTTGTTTTTATTTGATATGCATAGGAAATCATGTAAATCTTCCCATGCATATTCTGCACAACTTAATGTAACAAACTAAGTGGGTGGGCCAAGGTTTCTGATCATACAACGTACATCTCCATGACGTCGAAACCAGTACTCTTTAGTACCACGCATATTTTCTAGTAGATTTGTAATATTTGATTGTAAAACCTCATCCTTTTGTTGCACTTTTTCTAATATATGTGTAGCTGTCATATTTTGAAAGTGTGATCCTGATTTTAATATGTGTGCAACTCCGTAACATAAAGTTGCAAGTTCACTTTCAAAGAGTAGGTGAAAATGCATTCTACATTTTGTCTAAATCTGGGATCTTCAGAATACATCCGTAATGAGCGGTATTCTGAAGCTGATATTTGAATAGGTCTATCATCATACCTTCCTCCTTTGCCAGTAGGAAAGAGTAGAGGAAAAGCATGTGCTTCTATACTTTTTCCCATATGCTGGTTGGTGATCCTTTTGGTTGACGCATTTGGTACGTTTCCAGTACATCTTTTATGGTGTCATTAGAGTGCAAAGGATGAATTGTATAATGGTCTAAAGTATTTGATATTGTAGCAGGATCTAGTAGCTCAAATTGACCAGCTTCTTCTGTTTCTTGAATTATTTCAGTTGTATCTTTCAAGTTTTCTTCAATATTAATTTCTTTGTAATATTCATTATTCTCTTTAAGATATTGGAAGGCTTGTCTAACTTTATGTAAATCTACCAGCTGTTGCCATATTTTTTTGTCTTTTGTAGGTACTCCATTTACTAAGATTATTAAAGATTGCTGCATTGGACGTTGCACTCCTAGAGTATGCACATTTTCTTTTAGATCTAATGGTAAATAAACTACTTTTCCACGAATGCCTTTTACCAATTCAGAGGGAGGTAATTTTGCTGTTTTTGGTTGAAGGCGTATTATTGCTTGAAATGGGTGTACTGTTTGAATTATGATGCTCTCATATAAATTAAGTTGTTGTAGGGGTTTTGGTACTGGATATAATTCCAAATTATTTGTGATAGCATGTGAAGGAGTTTGGTTGTTGTCAAGTTTTGTAGTGCAGTAACTGCAAAGTATTAAGGGCTCAGTTATTTCGTATTTGTTTTCTGCTATGAGGTAGAGAGCTAATTCAAACCATTTAGAAACTTCATTGTCTTCTATTTTGTATGATAGGTCTACAGTTTTTGTGTTCCTTTTATAAAAAGTTCTACGGTGACATACACATACATGGTTTGGTACTTCAGCCGATGTACTTTTACATTTTAGTATTTCTTTTTTGTATGTGTTTAGCAAAAGGTTGCCATGTGTAGAATTGTTGCTTAATTGGTTTAAAGCTATTTCATTCTGTAAATGGCTTTCACTTCCAAAATATTTTTTCTGGATATAGTCAATTTCTTCAAGTAGGTCTTTTGCTGTACCATGTAGAAGGATGTTATTTAAATTTGCTAGTGCTAAAGCAGGACTTTTAGCATTGTACAGTTTATTGACTAGATTTCTTATAGTTGAATGATGTGTTGATATTCTTTTGATATCATGGAAAGTGGTTTTACAAGTAGGTCCTGTAATGCAGGCCAATGAATGTCCTTGTAGTCCTGTGTACCTGCGCACTGGACAGGTATCCATATTTTGCAGTAATTTAATTTTGATTTTGTCTTTGCTTTTTACATATTTATTGAGGAATTGGCGTAAAGATTTGAAACATTGTTTGGGAATGTTACACATTGACGTGCATGGCCATTTGTACACTAGACGTTCTGATTCATTTGAATGGAGGGGTAATTCTAAATTTTCAGGGCATATTTTTGTAAGGAGTACTTCTTGTTCCATTATGGTATTATTCACTTTTTCATAACCTCGGCCACTGCTATGTATGGCAATTGTATTTGTTTGCTTTTGTTTTTACGCTTCTTCATTAAAATATGGTTCTGTGCTCGTAGTGTGATTCCATTCACCTCCGCAGATACTTAAGAAGTTCTTTCTGTTGACATTTCGCTTATTGAGAAGTCTTTTTTGTAATTTAGTTATTAGTTTTGTTAGTGGTTTCATTTTGTTTAACAGTAAAATAAAGAACTTTCTTCAGAGAAGAATTGCACTGTTCATCAACGCTTCTAAGATTAATATCCTACGATAGGTTTTAAGCATTGAACCTGATTTCTCTCCTGTTTTTATAAGATTTTGAAGGACTTTGTGACAATACATTTTGGCTAAAATACTTTTCTTGGTATGCTTACTTTGCACTATATTAAAATTTAAAGAAGTAGTTTTATCTGTAGTGATAGCTGATTTACTGTTAATTGTTTTTTGTTTTGTTTTACATTTTGATAGAGGAGGCAAAGGTTTTGTACTTGAAACTTCTTGTGTTTCACTAAATGACTGTATTAGCTGTTTTGTTTCAACTTTTTTTTACAAATTCTGCTAGAGATGGATGCTTATGTTGGACACTTTTATTTTCATTTGCTCTACTTCTGCGTTGCTTTCTACGGACTTGACTTTTGGTAAGCATTCTTTAGGGTCTGTTGAAAAAAATAAAGAAGGTATGGGTTGGGGTGTTCTGCAATGTATGTGTGCTGTGTGCCTGAGTGTTTGAGTAAGATGATAAAGATGTATGTAATGGTGTGTGATTGTGCATTGGGAACTACAACTAGTAGGGATAGGTATTCTTGAATTTATGTGTTACTATAAACTGGGGTTCAGATGACAAAAAAAAAGTAAGCTAGTGGTGTGGAAAAGTACAAATAGTAAATCTAATGTATAAAGTTAAAACAGTTGTTTGTTCTACATTATGAAAATTGTAGCGATTCATTTGGGTAATTTGTGTGTCCAAAAATAGGAATTTGTGGGCCATTCTGGCTGTAAATCGCTGTTTAAGACATGGAGATTTTTGGACAAAATGGTACACAATCTCTATTTTTAGGCACAGTAATACTTGTATTAACTTTACAGTATGTTTGAGTAATAATACAAATATTATGGTGATATTCTACTTACTTTTTTTCTTAAATTAACAGGTAACTTCTTAGTTCTTCTTTGTTCTTCGAATTCGGCTGCTTCTTTTCAGGAGACTGGTCTTCACTGAAATTGTAAAAGATTCAAATTAGTAACTTTGTTTGTACATAGCGCTGTTTTTAATTTAGATATTGATTTTTTTAATTGAAATCCTCAGCGCCTTCTTCAAAACCATTAAACTAATTTATTTACATAAGATACATTGCATCAGTTTAGTACATATGATATGTTCTTAATGAACAAATTGTATTGAATGACTAACTGTAGCAAAAAAAATATCTTTACTATGTCTTGTGAAATTTATAATATACCAGTGAATACCACTATTTCTGTAACTAAGCTGTTCTAGGTAATAGCGCCTCAATGTCATGTCTAAAGTAAAGTAAATAAATAAATAAAAACAAAAAAATATGAAGTTGTATAAGTATTTTTTTTAAAGATTTAAACATAGATTGTGCTTGCATGCAATTTTGTTTGAATATATGTAGTCTATATATTTCATTTAAAAAATGTTAGTTTAACATGATTTGAGTGTGTGTGTATAAAGAAAGTAAATAGTATAAAGGTTTATAAGTGATAGTTGATTTTAGGAAATTGAAAAAAATACAGTAAATTCATTTTACAGATTACACAAGCTAAAAGTCTGTTTGAAAATGTATTCATCTACTGTACAGAAAATATGCATACCTGAAGTTTGTGTTCATGCATATGGATATGCATAGAGCTGCAAGTAGTAATCTTGGAGACTTGTACAGTATTTCTGGTAGATGGTGCTTGCCAATGATATGATACTTGTACTCAGAGAGATTCACAGTACATTTGCAGTGCTGATCTATGATGATGCAGTTAGATGTAGAGGTCTTGAATGTGATTGGTGCATGGTCATGTGACTTCTTAGCTACATCCAATGAGAGAATGGCTGAGAGAGTGAAGTGGAAATGGTAGAAGGGCTGTTCATGTTACGATATGTCCGCGGACATGGCGGTAGTTCGCGGACATCGGGAGTTACATCCGGGGATTTTTGGGTTCAGAAGTCATGCAAATGAGAATGAGTACTGAAAGGGATTGGTCAGGAAAGTTTAGTGGGTGTGTTGTGCCAGAAGAGGGTTTCTCATATACTGTTTTTGCTGAGAGAACAACAGATAGCTATGTCTGTGTGTTTTAGGAAAAGATTGTATGGATTTTGGGAGATTGGTTGAAGGTGCATACAGAAAGCTGTGGAGTAGCTGTAGATCTTAGATTCCCACATGTGGAAATACACTGGCATGGAGTACGTGGAATGAAGTGGTTGGACTTGCTACCTCTCTGTGCTACTTTGGAGACAGAGCAACATCCAGACATAATTGTAATTCATTGTGGAGGGAACAGTTTAGGACATGTGACTGGAATTTATTTGCAATTTGCTATGAAAGAAGGACTTCGGAAGGTTATGGACATGTTTCCTAATTCTCAAGTGATATTTTCACGGATTGCGCAGAGACAAATGTGGCTTCGTTCTTCTTCATGTGGTCCACAAATGGAAAAAGCAAGACGCAATGTTAATAAAGCTGTTTGTGCCTTTCTAAAAAGATTTTGGCATGTCTTCTTTCAACAATGAAAATATTCAGTTTCGTAGTACAAACATTTTTCGCAGAGATGGAGTCCATTTTACTTATGGTGGCAATCAGATTTTCCTGAGAAATGTACAAAATGCATTGCGACCTTTTTTGGAATTACAACATCCATTTTGAAACAAACACCTCCCAAAGGCTCTTTTCAGAGCCACCACTTCCTCCCAGAGAATATTGCAATGTTTGTGATAGGGTAGCAACCCAATTTTTTAAATGTTCGCGAACTGTCCGCAGACTTCTAAAAAATACAAATGGCCCTGCTTAATTTATTTTCACTTCTATTTTTTAACTGTGAAAGGCGGCTCTGAAAAGAGCCTTATTTTTTTTTATTTTTGATATTTTGTATTTATTTTGGTTTTTTATACACGACACACTAGGATAGGAGAGAAAAGGAAGGTAAAGGGGGGTAGACCAACCACAGGGATAAGAAAGGGCGAGCTGAGAGAGGAAGATGTAGAGTGGGTTTTATTTGGTTAGTGAGCAGATCTTCTCGTGCTCTGAGACGATAGTCTCAAAAGCACTACGAAGTCGCTCCCCCCTACAGAGTACTGTGTCACAGTACATACATACAAATGTGACCCTCGAAAGGTAAGGGTCATCAGCATTCTGTATGGCCTGTGAGGCAGCTTGAGGAAGACGCTGCCCCACAGAGGTGGTCCTTGTGGTGACAGGATCAGAAACAGAGGATGAAGTAGAGGAAATCAACCTGCTACGTTCTTCGCAAGGTACAACCCTGCGAATAGCCCCAGAGTGAAATGACCTCAGGTGTTGCTTCATAGTAGTGGTTCCAAAGCTGTACTTACCGTGCTTCCTGCAACTGAGTATCATTTTGCACTCATTGCAGGTAACACGGTTCGCACGAGCCTTAGGACTATTCCTAATGGTAAATAACCGCCACACCCAAGACTCACGCCTAGTGCGGGTAGTAGGTATTTCCTCTACCTCATTCTCATCATCCTCTTCTTCCTCCTCTGCATCCTCACTCCTGTTCAACTCTTCAGGCCCCTGGGGAGGTGGTGGTAGTGGAGGGGGTGGGGGTGGTGTTGAAGCAGGTGCAGCACCAGGTGGCAGTAGTTCAGCCATGGATGCCATCTCGATGATGGTGTAATCTGCAGGTGGCAGCAGAAATTGCTGTGTTCTGAAGAATAGCCAGAAACACAATGAGAATAAGCTCTAGGGCGTGGTCTTTTATAGGGGTGCTTGTGCGCGGCCCGCGGACATGTGCGCTGTCCCCGGACAGATCGAACACAAAAAAAAAGTTCGAAAAGTTTCAAAAGGTATGTAGAAACTCAGGATTACTATGGGGGACTTGTGCCATGGTGAGATTTTATTGAAAAATATTATGGATTAATTGAAAATGTACTTTTAAATTGTTCGGGGACACGAATAGTGTCCGCATTCAGAACACGCGATCAGCGTGGGCGCGGTCATATGATCCGTTCGCGAAGGAAGCGCATGTCCGAAGTACCCAAAATGCACAGAGATTGGTTAGCGCATGCGCGTTGATGTTCTACTGACACTGTTTGGGTCCTGAAGTAATTAAAAATGCGTCACACGTGAAACGAACATTTCAGCACACTGCGTGTGTTCTTAGAACAGTTTAAACTTGCTAGCGAACAGTAAGGACAGATATAGTGTTCTTCAGGACACGTCCATTTTTGTTTACGTACGAACATTTTAGGACACCAATTGTGTTCTTAGAACAGTTCAAACTTGATAGCGAACACTACGGACAGATATAGTGTTCTTTAGGACACTTTAATTTCTTTTTTTACAAACATCTCAGGACATTGCGTGTGTTCTTAGAATAGTTTCATCTTGCTAGCGAACACTACGAACAGGTATAGTGTTCTTCAGGACACCTCCATTTTCGCTTACGTACGAACATTTCAGGACACCAATTGTGTTCTTAGAACAGTTCAAACTTGATAGCGAACACTACGGACAGATATAGTGTTCTTTAGGACACTTTAATTTTTTTTTTATGAACATTTCAGGACACAGCGTGTGTTCTTAGAACAGTTTGAACTTGCTAGTGAACAGTACGAACAGGTATAGTGTTCTTCAGGACACTTCCATTTTCGTTTATTTACGAACATTTCAGAACACCTGCACTGTCCGCGGACATCTACATTGTTTTTTTAAAAAAAAACGAAACTATTTACAACACAATATAAAAATGTAACTTTATTTAACATATATTAATAATTTATGACAGAGAAGGTGAGACAGAAACAAAAACAGGAGAATTAGGGGTTTCAACATGATTGTTATTAGGTGAAGAAGGGATGGAAGTCTCATCAAAATGTTTTGGGTTATGGAGAGGGTTTGGGGATAATTGACTGGGATATGGTGAGGAGGGACAAGTACATGTAGGGCAATGGTACGAGGTTTTTGGTTTAAAATGATCTTCCACAAAAGTTTTCAAATTATTAAAATAAGTCAACAATAAATCCATTTTTTCTTCTATACTGTGAAAAGTGTTATCAATAACAGGTTTTTCTGAAGTATTTTCTATTTTGATATGCTCTGTACAAAAATATATATATATATGTGAAATGTATACAAAATAATAATAATTAAATGGTTTACATTATAAAGTGTTTACCATTAGTTTCTTGTGACATTTCTTCATGTGGGAAATGTTCCTCTAGCCATTCCAGAGTACTAGACATTTCTGTGAGAAAAAAAAAAGATAATATATGTTTTTATCTAATACAGAAAGTTTATAAATATATGAATAAAATTAAGTACACTTACTATTTCAGGTAAGATATGTCCTATGTACTCAGTGGGTCTGTTCTTGTTCTCAGTTCTGTCGTGTTTGTGAGGTAATTATGTTGGAAGCCAATTTATCTTCTTGTGGTATATTCCATTTTAGAAAATAGTGCATTTAAATGAATGGTTAGTGTGTTGTATATATGGGTTACATTTCTTATGTATTAGTACATATAATGTGTTTGTGTGCTCCTTTTTGAATTTGTTAAATGTTCCTATGTTATGATATAACAATCAAACATACCCCCCCAGAGTTTTTAGGTAGTGGTACTGTTCTTCGAACATGTCCGTGAACATTAAATGAGTTCGCGGACATCAAGTACAGTAGAAGAGATTCAGTCAGTTCCATATGACATGTATATAAAGTCAAAGTCATTATTGTTAAGTCGCACTACTAGAAACCTATGAAATTCAGTGAAAAAAACTTTGTTAAAGGGACGTTATGGTTAAGTTGCACTACTAAAAACCTAAGAAATTCAGTGAAAAAACTTTGTTAAAGGGACGTTATGGTTAAGTTGCGCTGCTAAAAACCTATGAAATTCAGTGAAAAAACTTTGTTAAAGGGACGTTATGGTTAAGTTGCGCTGCTAAAAACCTTTCAAATTCAGTGAAAAAACTTTGTTAAAGGGACGTTATGGTGAAAAAACTTTGTTAAAGGAACATTATGGTTCCAAGTAAAACCGAAAAACCCTTGAAATTCGCCAGTTATGGTAAGCTAAGCAACCATAACTCGCGCCACTACCGTGCACTGCTAAGCCTAACACCCAGGACATCAAAGATGACATCACAAATGTCATTGATGACATCACTGATGACATCACATGTGCATTTACCTTTCATGAAAAGTATGTACAAGGGATAGTGTAATGTTAATAAAAAAAGTGTCAAAGATTATTGGAATAAATGTCAAGTGCTAATCAGTGTATTAAGCAATGCATTGATATAAATAGCATTCTATTATGAAGTTCCATCCAGTATACTAAGGTACTCATGTAGAAACATAAGCATTGTGTGCAGCATACACGATGGAGGTGCAATATTCATAAGCTTGCCATGTTCAATAGTGAAATTATAACTGTTTTCATATTACAGTTTTGCGTACAGTGAAACTTGTGATAAGTAGGTAATAAAACCCACTTACTACATAATTGCATTATTATAGACAAATCACAAAGAGACAACACCACATACAAATATGAATATATACAAGGGAATTGAAGTAAGAAAAAAAAACAGCAATAGTAGCAAAAAATGTTCATAACCTAACTGATTACCTTAATGCAGAGAAATGATTGCTCTGTTTCAAAGCTGTTACTTACCCTATCTATATATATCACATGATGTGTCTGGACGGACCCAAGGAAAATAGTGTGAGTACAACATTTAAAAATATGAGTATATACAGGGAAAGTACAGTAATAAAAAACATCAAAACTAACAGAAAGTGCTGATAAATCTACTGATAATTTTAATGCACAAAAAGGATTGCTGTCTTTCAAGGTTGTGTCTTCCCCTATGTATATGTTTCATATGATATGACTGGACCATAAGGGAATTATTGTAAGAACATACTTGAAGGATAAGTCTACGAATATAGTACATTTACAATTTTTAGTTCCTGACTGTTTCTGAAGAAAATCATGTGGCCTAGATATGTCAGGAAAGGAAAAAAGGGGGAGTCAGACATGTGATGTCATCAGTGATGTCATCAATGACATTTGTGATGTCATCTTTGATGTCCTGGGTGTTAGGCTTAGCAGTGCACGGTGGTGGCGTGAGTTATGGTTGCTTAGCTTACCATAACTGGCGAATTTCAAGGATTTTTCGGTTTTACTTGGAACCATAACGTCCCTTTAACAAAGTTTTTTCACTGAATTTGAAAGGTTTTTAGCAGCGCAACTTAACCATAACGTCCCATTAACAAAGTTTTTTCACTGAATTTGAAAGGTTTTTAGCAGCGCAACTTAACCATAACGTCCCTTTAACAACGTTTTTTCACTGAATTTCATAGGTTTTTAGCAGCGCCACTTAACCATAACGTCCCTTTAACAAAGTTTTTTCACTGAATATATATATATAAGTGAGTGAACTATGGACAATTCTACTACACATTTTAGAGAGCTGGGCCACAAAAGGAAGGCTTTTCTAGTATGTCGCAGCTGAAAAGCAGTAGATTCACAGAAATGAATCAAAAAAGGGAGAGGCTGGACCGGCCCCAAGAAGCCAAGGCCAGTCTGGGCCAGAATGATCAGACGGTAGCTACAAACGTGTAAATGAACAAACCCCTGTTCAAATGACGGGCACAAAAACAAAGACGTCAGAGGTTCATTAAATAATTGTATTGTAAATGGACTAAAGCTCAAAATCATGGTCTTCAGTGACGTGGACAGCTGTAAAATGGACAATCGTGACGTGCTACGCCTACACAAGGAGATAGAGTATGCTATACGCCCTTTTATTCTCAGGCATGAAGAACAAACTCAAGACCAATCTTCAAAGGGCTAATTGACTGGCAGACAGCAGTGTGATGACCAACCCACCAGCACCTGGAGGCCAGCCTGCGTGCTGCTGGCATATGTGGAAAAGTACTGACGGATATAAGGGTGCCAACCAATTATAGAGGGCCACGTGGTAAAGAGCCAATGGGATGTCTTGTATTTGATGAAATTCGTATTGACATGTTTGAGGGGAGGGCTTAGTTGCCCCACCTGATACTAGAGACCCTATCACTCTCTTAGACAAGTATAGAACTTATACCTGGAAGTTCCCTTAGAACCAATCACTTTCTCCAATAGGTTTTTTAGTTTATCACGTAGGCTGACGTTAGTAACCACATGGGATGATGTCAGCAATGACAAGTTTTTCCATATAAAATGCTTTTTTTAAGATTGTGAGAGAGCCAAAATATCAAATGAATTGTCAATGTTCGTTGTAACTCCCTGTTTTAGACAATTTCAAATAAAACGGCTTTGATGTGCCAACTTCCTGAGTTAGTTTGTTTATTGATGTTTGAGTATCTTCTGCATCCCCACCTATCTCAAAGTATAGCTACCTCGTCTTAAAGGGCTGGGTCAAGAACCCCGGTTCATACTTATATGCTAAAATGATATTTTTTAAGAAGGGCTTATTATTGCTGTCAGTCAGGATCTTAAGGGAAAGTTTAGAGCAATGTAGAATGGACCTCGGATCCCATACCTGAGGATTTGGACTTTGTTGTGCCTATGCATGGGCCTGGATCAAGGTCTGTTAGTAGGAAGAGGGAGACTGGGGATGTGGAAGAGGAGTTGTTACCAACCGTGTCAAAATTGGAAGATGCAAAACATAAAATTGTGCCGGAATTTATAAATAGAAGCATGGTTGAACTGGGCTGTTCCAAGAAAAACCTTGATAAAGGCAAAAACCTAAAGAAATCTAAACATTGTAAGGCTTATTCCAAACAACATAATAGAAGTTCCCATACGTTTTTACAAAATGTAAAATTAAACATAGTGAATGTCAATGAAAATTTGGAGGACAAGGTCAGAGGAGAGGCTGAAAGGCCCAAAAGCCCACCTAGCTCATTCTGTAAATCGTTAAAAGTGAAGGGAAAGCTTAAACATACTGTTCCGGCTTTGGGGAGAAGTGCAAGTACTCATTTTCTAAAGTCAGTGCAAGGGGATGATCCGTCGTTTAACCTGAGTGCTATTTCTATATACCCTGACTCAGGGGATTCACTTTTATGCAAAAATCAAGATTAAATATTATTGAAGCAGAATGTTATAGTGTAGGTGTGGGCAAGACCAAGTAATGTAGGCTGAGTGCCCCCCTGTAAATGGGGAAATCAACATATAAGTTACATCTATGTGCCTCCCGCATTTAGCCCAAAAAATGAGTGAAAGTACCTAGGCAATTGTTACCGATCTTGAGGAGAAACGAAATTCCTAGTGTGTGACTGATTACATTGCGAGATCTGTCGCAGGTAGAATTTGTGAATAACATTTGTGTGGACATGGTGAAAATACACTTCCACTCTAAAGTAGTCATGAATGTGATTGCTGCTGGGGTATGAAGTATTTGAACATATGTTTCTGGACGGCTCAATAGCTGCTGATCCTCATTCCAGGCTTATCTCTGAGAAGGTTGACCAGAGTCTCTCCAAACCAATAACAGTAAGCGTGGGTTAGGACATGAATGGTCGACCGAGGGTAATAGTTGGGGTTCAAAGGCACAAATAAGATATGTTAGGTATAATTGGCTTACCATAATAATGTATACATTGCATGGCGAGTCGAGGGGTGAAGGTTTGTATGAAGGAGGCCCGCAGTATACCATTCTGCCATGGAACAATACGGGTTTCAATCATTTAATGAGTCAGCAGGCACCATTTGAGAATGATTAAGTCCTTTGTCTCCAGGAGACTTGGATGCTTGATCCCCCTATTATTGAAGGTTTTATTGTATGCTATATTAAGGAAAATAGGGGGACAAGGGTAGACTGTTTGGTGGCTTCATGACTGCTATTAGAGGTAGCTCAGGACTCCCAGTTCACCAGATTGATGCTGGAAGAAATTATATTCTGCGTGTGAGGTTGGAGTGGAGGGATTTTAATTTAGATGTGGTGCAACAATGTTTATTATTTCATGTTTATTTTAATCCAGCGAATGCTGTACTTAATGCGTTTTGGACAAATATTTTGGACCTGCTGCTTGCTGAAAGCCCAGAAGAAGGGGCAAGTACTGTAATTGCTGGTGTTTTTAACGCAGAATGTCTCAACTCACATTGGTATACTTCTTGGACTGGGATGTCAGTTTCTGTTCATCACAAGTGAGAGGCATCCACATAAGACACGATTTTGATGCCTGGGATCTTGCCACACTCAATGGCAGCACACAAGGAGATCATCTCTGTGGTTGCACTTGGCAAAATGACTGTGGCAGGACCACTCTGGATTATATTTTCATCTCTCCAGACTTGGCGGAAAGGGGAGGTGACATGGTTGTTCGATCAACAGATTTAAGACTTAAGTGATCATAGTAAGCTTCAGTATAGTAACCCCTTGGACGTAATTGTTATGAAACCTCTGGCTAATCTGGATGTGAACGTTAGGCCCAGAGATTTGGCACTGTTGTGGCATCCAAGATTTGTATCTCGTTTCAACAGACTTGTTCAAGCTAATTTTTAGGCAGGTGATCAAAATATCTGTGACTCTTCTGACTTTGTTCTAAGAATGCAAGGTTTGTTGGGCGGTTTACTGAGACATAAAGGCTTAAACAAAGGGGCAGTTTGGTGCTCCCACGCCCACTCGTTCGATAAGTGTATGCAGGAACGGAAGAGAGAATTGCAGAGATCATAAAGCTGCTACGTAAGATTGGGCCACATCTAGAAAAGGTGATATCTAAATTGAAGGTAAATTACAGAAACTGGTGAAGGGATCATAGATCTTTGATGGCCACACACGACGACTAAAGGATGTTGGAATTTATATTACGTAAAGATGTGAAGTCCTTTTGGTAAATGAATACGTATTCTAACAGCGATCTTTACTTTCAAGTCCAGCCCCTGAGTGAAGAATTATGGACAGATTTCTTTAGTTAAATGTATGTAAAGATGCAGATGGAGGTGGTAGAAGTACCTAATGTTCTAAATTGGTAGGAGCTAATACGATTGGATATAGACCACATTTCTGTCCTGATTGTGCGCACTGAGGCCCCTGGGCGTGATGCGCATAATAAAAACTGAATAATAAGAAGAATAAAAAGAAAAAGAAGAAGAAAAAAAGAACTAACGCGCCAGCCCTGATGGGCTTTATAACTTGAGTTTGAAATCTGATGTGAGTCAGTAGTCTGGAGCATAGTTGGTCTTATTTGATAACATTTTAACCACTCAAGTCATTCCGAGTTTATGGAAAGCAGCAATGTTGGTGTTGATTTTTAAGGGGCGAGATTGATTCTCGCCATCAGATTATAGGCCAATTTACCTCTGTAATCATCAAATAAGATTTTTGTTAAGATTATATTATTTGAACAACAACGTTGGGCAAGTGACTATGGCTGCCTTGATGTTCACCAGTCTGGTTTTAAGAAAGGGGTGGACCCTTCCCTAAATAATGTTATGTTAACCCTGTTAGATAAGCATTTAAGGAATCGAGGAATATCAACTTACTTACCCTTCCTTGATATATCAAAAGCCTTCGGTTGTGTAAATCGGGCCAAACTCTGAAAGAAAATGTTGAATTATGGTTGTCTTCCTGCCCTGGTTAATATCTTGATTGCTTTATATCAAGATACAAGAATTAATATTAGATTGACCAGGCAGGGAGACTATAGAAGGTGGGTCGACACAAGCTGCGGATTATGACAGAGATGTGTCCTAGCACCTTTTTTATTCAGTGTGTACATTTCTGATATGGGTATGAGCTTGGAAAAGGTCTGGGCTAATCCTCCAAGTATTGGTCAAACCAAGATTCAATATTTATACTATGCAGACGGCATGATCATTTGTGACCTGACACCAATAGGGTTGCAAAGATCACTACAATGTCTAAATACATATTATATTTTTTGGACATGGACTTACATATGAATATTGCTAAATCAAAAATCCTAATGTTAAATGAAAAAAATCAAAAAGGAAAAGATTCATATGGAAAATTGGAGGCCAGGACATTGAAGTAATTAAATGTTTTAAATATTTAGGGAGTGATATATATTCAAGAAGGGGAAAACAACTATGGTATAACAGTTTTAGAGCATCCATTTTAGTGGCGGCCAGACAATTGCACCAATTTGATTCTAAATGTTGTTATTTTACTATTCTACCTGCTCTTAGGTAGATGTTATTATCAAATGTTGGTGCTGCGTTGAATTTATGCGGCAGAAACATTAGATAAAGAAGTAGAATGGTCCAAATCGGAAGCTTTGCTTTGGCAAACAGTTCATTCATTGCCAACGTCATTCCCCATGGCTGGAATAAGACATGAGATGGGGATGGTCTCTCTCCAATCTCACGTGGACTGGAATGTTTTACAAATCTATAGATGTATTATTTCTCCTCCCGGGCTTCTTTATTTATTAATTTAAGGGAAGAATTGCTAAATAAAACAAGTAGAATTTTGTTGTTCTGGAAAGAAGATTGTGGTGAGCTTTTAAGAAATATGAATTCCACAGTTAATTAACTATGTACTGCCCAAAGAAAAACAAAACAAAAGTTCTTCAGGAATGTCTGGACTTGAAATTTCAATAGGGACAATTTATTAAGTTATAGTTGTTTTAATGATCATTTTAGCTTGTCGCTAAAGTGTTTTAATGTAATTGCACCGTTTCTTATGAAACATCCCTGCCGTAATTTCAGGACCTCTGTTTTAAGATTTAAGTTAAATCGGTATTTAACAGGGGAGGGGACAGGTGCCAGAGTGAATATTGTAAAGGATATGAGTGTCAGTACTGTAAAGTGGAAGTGGAAACACTAACATTTATGCACTATATTCTCTGGTTTGGTGGTATATTGCACAGAAAGGTTTAGCAGATTTGTATGTATTTCTCATTATATTTCGCCAGCCTGGTTTTGGATTTGTATATTGAATGCCAAGGAGAGCTCACTTTCAATTGCTGTGTTGTATTTTCTTAAAGTAATTTTGTGATTTCTTTTTTATATTGAATGTACTGTTTTTCACTTTTTTTGTGAATGTATGGTTGTATGTTTTAAATGTATGAAACATTTAATTTTAAACTGTTTCACACAATAAATAAAAAAAACATTAATTAATTATTTGGATATTTACCTACATGCTCTCGGATTATTGTACTAACATCAACCAGATCCCAGCTTCACGGCAACTACTCCTAAAGTCCCTCTCAGGCAATCTGGTTCTGTCTTGGAAATGGCCTTTACATTCAGCCTCATCTGGAAAAGGTCATCTTAAGGAGATGTCTTTTATCAGCTACATCCAGGTGGATGCACAATCTGTTGTTCTCTTGTTCAACAGGCTCCCTTACGTTTTGACTCACCTAAAGCTGACAGCTCTTCTAAATGTTTAACTTTAAATAACCAGCCAAATTCAACCATGCAGCATCATTTGATGTGGTAATTGTGGATTGGACAACACCTGTGATAGGTTCCCCTTATTTACTGGCACCCTTTAGGATCCTTCTCATTGCTTCAATTTGCCCATTAAATTCTCTTTGCCAATGTGGGATGTGTTAGGTCTGAGGAATTTTCCCTTAGGAATATAAAATCCAAATTGTACTTGGTACGCTCACATGGTACCCACGGGGATGCCACCCAGCCAGTTGGTCGTTGGTGCCCTTCTCAATGATTCCCTGGTGTGGTTCTCGGTGTCAATGGGATCCCGCCTGGAAATGAAGACTATATTAAGACTGGGCGACCAAGGTAAGTTTTCCCCCACCCCCCTTGTGTTTCCAGCCCCTCCAGGTTTTCTTCTCACCTGTTTGTCGGAATTGGTGGGCTCTCTGTCCTGCTGTCTGGGCAGGGGCGCGTTGTCTTTTGTGGGCGTGGGCGGTCCATTACTTCACTGACTGTGGCCCTTGTAGTGTCTTTCAGGTAGGTCTTATTGCGATTTATGACATTATTATTCTTGCATGCCTTTTCTCTGTTCTAAAATGTCTCTTTTTATCTCCCTTAGGTGCGCGGAGTGTCCGCTTGGAGACCTGGGTAGGCTTGTTCTCTCTGGTAGATGATGGCGCAGCAATGTCTTGTCCTCACTGACCTGTGCTTTTCTCTTTTTCGTAGGTCGCGGTGAGTTCCCAGCGCAGATGGAGTTCCGGAGCTATGCCGGCCGAAAAGCAACCAACCAGGTAAGTCTTTAAGCGCTTTGTGGTTGTAATGTCTCTACTACCTTCTTTAATGATGTCTTTCTCCTTTTCTCAGGTCCTTCGATCCGGGCGGCGAACACTTCCAACAGAGCTGCCCAGGAGCTGCGAGCAGTGAAGGATGATGATTGCAGGTAAGATTCTGCTGCTAACGATGTTCTTTGTTTTTCTACAGGTCCGGAATTTGCCAAGTTTGTGAGAAAGCTGGACACAGTGAGCGTCACGTTGCTAGAAGCAAAGTAATGTGAAGCGTGTTGTCTTTTTCGGGTGTGGTTTAAATAGCCACTGCAAAGTAGTCCAGGTAAAGTAGTCCCTAGGCCACCACACCCAAAACACTATACTGCATATCTTGGTTCTAGGAATCAAGCTATGTGGATGCCTCCATATTGGCTGAAACCCTAAATAAAGTAGTTCCTCAAGCAGATGTCTTTCCTTATTTATGAGCCTGGCGCCAAAGGCGCCAGGACTGGCCCCAAGAGGGCCTGAGAAGTGGATGCCAGGCCTTATTAGTGATCTGAGCTCTGATTCCACCTGGCCAATGGGCTTGCCAGTGGGGATCAGGGCTGAGGGTCGTGACAGCACTCCCCCCAAGGCCCCTCCAATGGTGTGTCTCCTGCCTGGTCCAGGTTTGGTTGGGAAGTTCTGATGAAACTTCTTGATTCTTGATCAGACGTGGTGCATGGATGTTCTCACTGGGTTCCCAGGATCTATCTTGAGGCCCAAATCCCTTCCAGTCAACGAGATTATACAACTTGGCTCTAGACTACTTAGAGTCCAGGATGCCCTTGACTTTGAATTCTGGTTCTCCATCAATTAGTATAGGTTGAGGTGGTGTCTTGATTCGTGTATCGGGTTGCATTGGTTTTAAGAGGGACACATGGAATACCAGATGGATTTGTAGATTAGGTGGTAAGTCCAATTTAACGGCTGCTGGGTTGATAATTGTCTTGATGGTATAGGGTCCCAAATATTGAGGATGGAAGGTCCGGTCCCTTTGATGGGTACGTATTTGGCGGCTAACCAAACCTGGTCTCCTAATTGATAGTCTGGGGCCTTTTTCTGATGCTGGTCGGCGAAGTGCTTTTGTTTTTCTTTAGCATGAATAAGATGTTCCTTTGCCTTTCTGAACGCCTGAGTGATGGTTCTGTGAAGAGTCTTTACTGCAGGAATTTCCAAGCTGGCAGGAAGGTCAAGTTCTGATGTACGTGGATGTCTGCCATACAAGGTGTAAAAAGGTGTTTTTCCCGTGCTAGAATGTACGGAATTGTTATATGCGTACTCGGGTATCCACAGTAAGTCCTTCCAATCTCTCAATTCGTGGTGCAGCATGCACCGTAAATACTGCTCGAGGGTCTGGTTGGTCCTCTCGGTTTGGCCGTCCATCTGGGGGTGGTGACTGGTGGATAGCCGGATGTCAATATGTGCCATTGCGCAACATTTTCTCCAAAAATTGGATACAAATTGGCTGCCTCGATCGGAGACCAGAACTGATGGAAAGCCATGTAGCTTGACAATGTTTTCCAGAAATACTTCTGCTAGGGTGGATGTGTCCGGGAGGCCCTTGAGAGGAATAAAATGTGCCATCTTTGAGAACAAATCCACGACTACAAGAATGGTGTTAAAGCCTTGACTCGGTGGCAGATCAGTGATAAAGTCGAGGGAAAGAGTGTGCCATGGAGCGGGAGGGATTCCAGTGGTTGTAGGAGACCCGATGGTTTCTGTTTCTTTGATTTATTTTGTGCACAGACGCCGCAGGACTGAACATACTGGACAATGTCCTTATGCCAGGTAGGCCACCAAAAGTTCTTTTTCACCTTGGCTAAGGTTTTAGCGATTCCAAGGTGTCCTTCGATTAGAGAGTCATGATAACCTGAAATGATATGCTGTTGTAACTCCTTTTTGGGTACATATAGCCGGTCCCTAAAAAAAGGTAACTGATCCTTGATGCAATATTGTTCTCCTTGAGTTTGCCATGCAAGGAAAGCATCCGGGTTCATTGACTGTTGAATTTTGTTTCGTAATTCACCTTGTTTTTTGATTGATTGATATTTTATTTCTATCGCGCTCTTACACAAGTGTTTCAGAGCGCGACAAGGCAAGGGAGGGGAACAGGGGAGAACAAAACAGCGACCTTACAAGGCTCAGTGACATTGAGAAAGCGCAAGTGCATGGGAGAGGGGGGAGGGGAAAAGTGCATGGAAGGAGGGGAGAGGTGGAAAGTGCGAAGCAGAGGAGAAACAGATAAATAACAATAAATAAATAATAAAGGCAACAAACAGTGGTAATGCAGCCAGCAATTTGCAAGTGCTAGGTTTAAGGCAGCAGACAGGGTAGGTCTGATAAGTGCAGGAAGAAAAAGAGGGGCTTTATGGGTACAGATACAGACCCCAGTACAAGGGGTGGCCCGGAGGCAGTGTGGGAGGGTGACAGGATGAGCAGGTACCTGGCCCAAAAGACAGAGGGTGGCCAGGTGCACGGTGCCAAGAGAGAACAGATCAGCAGGGGAGAGGGGGAGAGAAGGCAGAAGAAAAGAGGAAGGTCTTGAGGTGCTTCTGGAACCGGAGATGGTTCTCCTCAAGTTTTAGAGTGGCAGGGAGGCTGTTCCAGAGGGAGGCCCCAGCCGAAGACAGAGATCTACCCCCAGCTCGTTTCTTAGAAAAACGACTGAATCTGAGTGAGTTGGAGGTAGAGGAGTGAAGAGCTCGAGAGGGGAGGTATTTGTGCAAGGATAGCTGGAGGTATTTTGGACCCAGGCCCCAGAAAGCCTTGTGGACAATGCAGAGGGTTTTGAATTTAATCCTTGCATCCACTCGGAGCCAGTGAAGAGACTTCAGAGCTGGAGAGATACGATCCCAGGGCTTGAGGCCAAGGACAAGTCTTGCAGTCCTGTTCTGGATTAGTTGCAGAGGGCAGAGAGTAGAGGCAGGTAGATTTAGAAAGAGGCTGTTACAATAGTCTAAGCTAGAGAGAACCAGAGCTTGAAATACCATTAGCTTCTGGGGGAAGGAGAGGAAAGGCAGAGTACCTCTGAGGAGTTGCAGTCGGAAATTTGACTTTTTAGAGACCTCAGTGATGTGGGCGGAGAAGGAAAGGGTGGAGTCAAAGATGACCCCGAGGTCTGTGATAAAGTTGTTGTGATACCCAAGAGTTTGTCTTCAGGTATGATGGGTCTGGAGTTGTATACACCATTTCATCGATGCCCATTCGAGATAAGGCGTCAGCTTTCCCATTCTTGACCCCTGGTCGAAAGGTGATCACGTAGTCAAATCCGGCGAAGAAGAGGGCCCACCGTAACTGGCGTGAAGACTGGGCTTTGGCTGTTTTGAGATATTGCAGGTTCCCGTGGTCTGTGATCACTGTAATGGTGTGTCTAGCTCCCAGAAGATAGTGTCGCCACGCCTTGAAAGCGGACTTGATGGCTAGGAGTTCTTTGTCCATGATAGCGTAATTAATTTCCATGGGTGAGAACTTTTTTGACCAGAAGGCCACAGGATGTAGCTGCCCAGTTTCTGGGTCCCTCTGTGAAAGGACCGCTCCCATTGCCATACTGGAAGCATCAGTTTCTACAACATAAGGGAGGTCTGGACGAGGGTGCTGCAGAGTTGGAGCAGAGGTGAACCTTTGTTTCAGTTCCTGAAAGGCTCTTTCTGCTTCCTCAGTCCAAGCAAACTTTTTATTGCTTTTTCGTAGCAGTACTGTGATCGGGTGCACAACCTTAGAGAAGTCTGGGATGAATCAGCAGTAAAAGTTCACAAAGCCTAGCATGCTCTGTATCCCCTTCAGAGTTGTTGGTGATGGCCATTTTAGAATAGCGTCAACCTTATGTACGTCCATTCTGATGCCTTTTGGCGAAAGGATGAAACCAAGGAATTCTACTTCGGTGACGTGAAAAAACATTTCTCCAGCTTTGCATACAAACGATGTTGGCGGAGCTTGTTGAGGACTGAACGAACATGCCTGATATGATCTTATTCTGAGGCTGAGATGTCATCAATGTACACTAAGGTGCAAACGTCAATCAGTTCTCTCAAGACATCATTCATGAAATATTGAAACGCTGCGGGAGCGTTGCATAAGCCAAAAGGCATGACTTGATATTCAAACAAGCCATATTTGGTACGGAAAGCGGTTTTCCACTCATCTCTGCTTCTGACCCGGACCAGGTGGTATGCTCCCCGAAGGTCTAATTTGGTATAGATCTGGGCATATTTGACTTGTTCTAGCATTTCCGGGAAAAGAGGCAAGAGGTAGCGGTTCTTCAAGGTTGTCTGGTTTATTGCGCAGTAATGAATACAGGCCCTCCTCAAGTGCCCTTCCTTTTTCGGAACGAAGAACAAAGGACTGGCTGCTGGGGACTTAGGTGGGCCAGATTAATCCATTTGTAAGGTACTGGTCCAAATAGGATTTCAGGTGAAGATTTTCTGGTTCAGTGAGAGCGTAGATCCTGCCGCAAGGGATTTGTGCCCCAGGAATAAAGTCAATTTGACAATCATAAGGCCTATGCGGCGGCAATTTGTTAGTCTGGTCTTTTTGGAATACGTCCTGAAAGTCACGATATTCATCTGGCAAAGTATTAGTTACCCACAGGGTAGAGGCTCTAGTATTGGAAGCCTTGGAGACACAGGAATCGGGTTCCGGGTCAGGAGAGTAGCAAGCCAGGGAGCAGTTGCTGGAGGAGGTTAATTTCCGTGCCCGCCAGTCTATCAAAGGGTTGTGAGCAACCAACCATGGCATCCCTAGTATCAACCGGAACTGAGGTGCCTTAATAAGGTCGAACGAAATACACTCCCGATGTCCATCCTGGCACAGCAAGGTTACTGCAGCTGTGCACTGGGTTACTGGTCCGGAGGCGATTTCTGTCCTATCCATGGTAGTCACCTTGTCCCTGGTGGACTTAGAACACAAAGGGAGCCCCATCTCTGCTGCCAACTCTTGATCTATATAGTTCCCAACAGCTCCGCTGTCGATGTACGCTTCTACGTCATGCATCTTTGACGATTGTTGGTGGTTTATTAAGATCACAGGTATCACAAAGTGTGAGGTCAGTGGCTCTTTCTCATCACTCGACAAACTGACCTCCACGGTTGCCGAGCTTGGTAGTTTTCCGATTCCTTAACTTCATCCTTTTCTGTGGCCCCGGCTGTCCTCCTTGGGGGTTTTATTGGACGGGCAGTCTCTCAGAAAGTGTCCTGGTTTTCCACAATACAAACAGAGTTGCTGTTGTCTTCTTTTATCCCGCTCTTGTTTTGTTAATGGGGGTCGTATCCCTCCGATCTGCATGGGTTCTACGGCGTTGTCTGGCACCAGGGGTGCATTGTCTCTAGGCCAAACATAAACTACCCGAGAGTCTGCTTTGGACTGGTCTGCTTTTCGGTCCTGCAACCGATGGTCTAGCTGCACGACCAGATTTATGAATTTGGTACTGTCTCTGGGGGGATCAACTACCTGGGCCAAGACGCCCTTTAATTTGCATCATAAGCCGTGATGGAATAACGTGGTTCTTTTGTTTTCTGGCCACCTAGCTTCGGCAACCAGTCTGTTGAAGGTAGCAATGTACGTTAACAAGTCCTGATTCCCCTGGAGGGACAAGAGTTCATTGTCTACTGCATTTTCCTGGGTATGGCGAGCAAAATGTTTTTCCATTTTTCTCTGGAACCCCCCAAAGTCATGTAATAGAGGATCGTCATGGGTTACCAATGGCACCGACCAATCTGCTGCACTACCACTCAGGTATGATAAGACAAAAGCTACCAAGCTTGGTCGTTTGGAAATGCTCCAGGCCTACAAAGAAAATGAAGGCGGCACTGATTGATGAAATTCTGATCTTACCTTATTCAATGGGACAAGCCATTCCAACAAATAATATTGTGCAGTATATTTTATTTTACCCTCTAAATGCATACAAATGCTACTTTATAAAAGTGAAAAATCATTGATAGATTTGAAAAATTCACAGAACAATCAAACACTTGAAACTGCCTTTACTTCTCCCTTTAAGCACCATGGTTCTTCTGTGGTTTCCTTCGAGTGCTGTGTACCTGGTCACACACCCAACATAAGGCACTTAGCCTGATGCTAGACCCAGTCACCACCTTCACAGACCATAGCATTCATCCATGACCCTGGCATCCTTAATAGGCATGCTGGTACCTCAGCATATTGCTGGCCCAACAGACCATGTTATGACCTGAAATCGAAGTGATGGCTGCAGGCCATACTGTGCTGACAGCAGGGTGTCTGCTAGGTTCGCAGAATTTGACCTTTCCAGGGTTATGCAGCAACCTATAGAGCTTTGATATTGCCCTTGCACAGAGTCATCTGTACTCTAGAATAAACTCTGCAAATAACAATATCTGTCATTTGGATACATGTTCTGGTTACAAATCCAAATAGATTGGCTGTTTTTAACTAGCCACTCTGGTTGCCACATTCTAACCACTCTGGTTGCCACATTCTGAGATGTTTGACCCGCAAACAGTTGCATGTGTGCTAACTCCAACTGGTCTATTAGGACCATGAAGAATGTAAAATGGACCCATAGACAGGTTTCATCTGGCAAGATATTTCTAACCTATTCCAGCCACTTATTTCATAGAAAACAAATTGCTGGATAGCTTTGCACACAACTAGCAATAGCAACCTTTCATGATTATGCCAGCTTCTCAGAAATGTTTGGTTAAAATCCATTTAACAGTTTAGGATGTGGGCTACAGAACATTTTACCTCACAAGAAATTACTGGGAAACACAAGTGTTGGTCTCCACCATAACTTTGAGCCCCCTTGCTGGAAGTTCATGACACTTTTCAAAGAAAATTAACATAAAGTCTATATGCTTTGAATATGGTGACAATGCAGTGAGAAATATGCTGAAAATGCTTTTAATTCCCTTCAGGAGGTTCAGGGTGAGCGGTATCTAGTTAATATGAGTTCAGGCTCACTCTAGCAATGATTCAGGGATGGTTCTTAAGAGGCAAACGAAATTTAGCAGTTCAGGCAAAAGTAAAGAAATCGGGCCAAATCGCAAATCGCGGCATAATTCGCGAGTGCGAGAAACATGATCGCGGAGTAGGAAGTCGGTGCTAGGCTTGTTGGAAAGGTAAGATTTTAAGCTTTCAGAGGAAAGTTAAACCAAGTTCCTAGCCCAACGGTTACGGAGTTATGAACGATTTTGTGAAGGTTGTTTTTTGGACTTGAAATTTTAAAAGTTCAAAGCGACAGGTTACAGCTTGCAGCTAGAAAATGACAGGTGACAGCTTTGCAAATGACAGGTGACAGTTAGGAGGCAGTTCTGGTTAGATTAAAATAGATTGAATTATATTACTTTAACTAAGAGATTGGTTCTGCACAGTTCTGCTAGGTACTCACAATATATTTTGAAATAGGCCTCCCCACGGATCTGGTCAGGTTTTGGACTGGACTCTGGTTCTGGTCTCGGCACTTCACAGTGATCTGGGTCAGCTCTCTGGTTCTGCTAACAGCGGTCTGGGTCACTCTGGATCTCTGGCCTCTGGTACTGGATAGTGCTCTGCTTTCTCTGGGTACAGCACTGTTTCTGGATCTTTCTGGCACAGGGTTTCAGGCCAGAATCAACACCTGGGTCCGGCTGTGAATAGTCTGCAAATGATTTTTGGGCCTGCTGACAAATACTTTTGCTTGCAGTGGGCCTTCTTGATTGAAAGTTCTGTAGTCTCTGTTTAGCTTGGAAGTCTAAGTGTAGGATCTCTGGATGTGAAGTCGTCGGTCAGCATGCTCCGCAGCAAATGGAATTGAATGTCCTCTCTAGCTTCCAGTGGCTCTTTTTATGTCTTTTGAAAGTGGGCGTGTGTGCAGCATCACTAGCCAGCCCCTCTTTCAACTGCCCATTGGTCAAGCTTTCCACACTGCTTTGATTGGGGGAAGGAAATGTGTGTCATGGTGATGCTGTAGGTTTTATGGGTCAGAGGATCCTCCCCTGGTCAGTTTGCCCACAAATCTATATTTGACCTAAAGACATATTTCATAGATACACAGTGGTTTGAAATTACATGCACCCATCACGTATCACATGAGGTATACTCTGTTCAAACTCTGATGTTTCTAAGAGCTTGCATTCAGAAATGGCAACATTTTGCGTTTTTTAACTGGTTTTGCAATATTGGTTTTTCATTAAAAATTATACACATATACACGGCCTGTCCATACATACTCCAGTAAATTCCCATGTCTCTTGCTTAAACACAGAGTCTGTAGTATACATAAATAGCAGGGTTTTGCCCCAGAACATCACACAAATTGGAGTTTAGGCTTGAATCGAAGGTACATTTTTTAAATGAAGGCTCTCAAAGTTATACATTCCTGTCATTTGATTACAAAGAGTTATCAGTGTTTCTGTAAAATATATATTTTGCTTTCAATTCAGTTCTCAGAGTGTTGGAGTCCGCCTACAAGACTTGGGTGGGTCAGTGACCATGCCTCTGCTGGCAGGCAGGCCTTTGTTGACAGGAAACAGTCAAAATCAACATATTCTATTCAAGTGCAAGAGCCTATTGTGTGGTCTCCAGGAGGCTCCCAGCCAGTCTGCCTTCTATCAATCAAGAGGTCATGTCAGATTCTAACTCCTGGTGTGAATCTCTGGAGGTGAGAGGTTTCCCAGCCTTTGGCCTGTTAATTAAATCAGATTGTCTTCTGGGAACAGCAGGTGGCTAAGATTATAATTAACTCCCAGCCTTTGATGTAAAGGCCTCTCCTGCAACTCCTGACATGCAGTTTCCCTGTCAGAGTTTAGACCGCTAGCGCCGCCCTCAGTCAAAAGCGGGTACTGCATGCAATTCTTTTGGATCAGTCTTGAATTCAAGCATTTCAAACAAGAGATATTACATGGAAGTATATTGTCCAGGTTCAACAAATGGCATTGGTGTAGTTCTGCAGTAAAATAATTTTTTGCCCATAAATTAGCATGTTTGACCTGAAGAAAACAAATTCCCACCAGTTATGGGTTGCTTTTGGCAATCAGCATTGCCCCTTTTACAATGGTTTTAGGCTCTGTGCCCTTCTGTGCTCACAACCTAGGCAAAAATGGGTGGCAGCCTATTCTTCATGCATTTCCCTGTGCATTTTCTGGGAAGTTCTGGCCATCATGATGTTTTCCATGCCAGTACTGCACAGTTTTTGTGGTAGGGCTCGGATGCATGGGTAAAAACATCCCACAAGCCCCCCTCTTGCGATGGCCATTCTGTTTCACTGATGGAACTCGCAAGATCTGGGATGTTCTCCTCATCTTCTTCCGGTAGATGGCACAGTTCAGCATCTTTTCCTCCATCCGGTACTGATCGATCGGTTCTCCTCGCCGGTCCTGATGGGAATATTGGGCGGTACCCCGGGCCCCTTGCGTCTCTGCTCCCGGTCTCCGGATCGTCCTCCTTGGCCAGTCTCCAGGTTTTCTTTCTCCTAGGACGACAAAGGAAGAGCGGCAATACCTATTCATGGACATTTCTCCCCCACCATTGATATAGTGGGGTGGCATATATATTTTAGAACTCAACAGATATGAACATGCACATTTTTTTAAATTTAGCGACAGGAACACATAAACTTGAGAAACACAGAATTTGATAGGTTATATGTAGGATATTTTAGGGTTGGAATT
This sequence comes from Ambystoma mexicanum, assembly GCF_040938575.1. NCBI lineage: Eukaryota > Metazoa > Chordata > Amphibia > Caudata > Ambystomatidae > Ambystoma > Ambystoma mexicanum. Next base: position 542,827,813 of record NC_090923.1, on the reverse strand, counting down.
GAATTACTCTGGAGCGGTACCCTCTGGGATTGCAGAGGACTCCTCCAGTTGTTGCAGAGTGTGCCTGGGATGGCAACACTTCAACTGGTTGATGTGGACCCACTTGTCTTCCCCCTCTGCCAAACCGCCTTTGGGGATGCGGATCTTGTAGGCCACAGGGGAGATCTTGTCTATAATCTCAAAGGGTCCTTTCCATGTAGGCAAAATTTTTCGCTGTTTGGCCTGGTTCCTTTGGAAATTGTATAAATAGACCCGGTCCCCCACCTGATATTCCTTCCTGGAAGTTTTCAGGTCATAGTGGGTTTTCATGCTATCAGCTGATCTTTCTAGATTCCGCTGAGCATAAGCAAAAGCATGTTGACGGTGTTTCCTTAAATTCTCCACATACTCATGAGTTGTGGAGGCATTTATTAACATTTGCTCTTGGGTTCTGTAGAGCAAATGCTGAGGAAGCACCATCTTGTGTCCAGTCATCAACTCAAATGGTGACATTTTGGTTGCAGATGAAGGGGTAGATCTGATGGCCATTAGGACCAGAGGTAATCGGATATCCCAACTTGGCCCAGAATCTGCCACAAACTTCTTTAATATGCTCACAATGGTTCGGTTATATCTCTCTACTGCCCCAGAAGAAGCTGGCCGGTAAGCAATATGTAACTTTCTCTTGACCCCCAGTATCTCCCACATCTTTGTCATCACTTCACTGGTGAAGTGGCTACCTCTGTCTGACTCAATCCTTTGAGGTAGACCAAAACGGGAAAAGATGTGGTTAATCATCAGGGCAGCTGGCGTTTCTGCCTTGCAGTTTGGGGCTGGGAGACATTCAACCCACTTGGTAAACAAGCATGTCACAGTCAACATGTACTTATTCCCCCTAGCGGAGCGAATCACGGGGCCTACTGTTATGACTTTAAACAAAACTTCACTGTATCTCATTCAGAGCGACCCCGTGTGAGGATTACATAGAAACAAAAAGGTCTCTCACCTGGGAAATGGAACAAGGATTGATGAGGATTAGAAGACAACGAATATCCAGGTGGAGATTGAAGTCTATTTCGATCTTCCGATGACAATTAGAATTCCCCCCGAGAAACTCCCAGTGAACCGGCACAAAGGCCAGGGCAGAGGAAGGTTCCCAGGGAAACCCTCTTGGGGAATAAAACCCTGTGGAGCTGCTAGGGAACGTAGACTCCTTGAGAAGTCCCGTGGATGTAGGTTACGCTATCCCGGGAGTTTTGGAGATGACTGGTCGTGTCTTTAGAAGATCGGGGCCAGAGCAGTAGTGCCAGGCCGGCTGATGAAAGATAGAGAGACAGAGTGATTAGTCTTAAAGCTGCCTAGAAATCAGATAGATAACCCCTGAAGCAGGAATCTTACCAAAGGATCAGTTGGTAACACGGCCTTGCAACGAGAATAGTAGAAGACCAGGGATGGACTAAGAGACTGGGCATGCTAGACAAAGCAGAGCAAGGCACAAGAATGGTAAACAAACAAATGAAATGTAAACTAGGAGCCACCTATAATCAAGGAGAAGACCTGAAGGCAATCTTACCGAGAATGACCAGAAACCCTCTCAATATTTAGGGGTAACAGATGTCCAGAAGGAATGAAGTCAAAGGGTGGTGGATCTGTGTTGTAAATAAAGACTAAACTAAGAATCCACAGGTAATGAGACCAAAACCCCTCTCAATGCTCCAAACTAAACAAGTGCCTACCACAAGGGAACCAAGCCGGTAGGATACGGTGGCAGGAAACACATTATTCAAAGGCGAGTAGCTTAGAAAAGCTCAAAGAACCCACGAGACTGAAAGGCACCGAGACGTCCTAAACAATAAACACACATCAACAACAAGGTTCTGTAAGGATCAAAGGAGCACAGTCATAATTATTAGAAATTAACAAAGGCAAGTCTGAAGAGAGGGAGTAAGAGATTCCCTAACACGAACTCACGTAGCGTTCGCCAGCTCCTTGGAGAGTAGCAACGCGTCCTTGTCTGGGATGTGCAGGTTGATAAGCCGTCGGCGTTCCATCCCGGAAACATCGCAAAGCATGATGGGGCGCAACGACTAGACTGCTACACATACTGTAGTGGTCCGCGAGGCCCGCCATGTTGGAATCAGGCATGTCAGTGCAACCCGCCATGTTGGCGTCAGGCATCGCACTGTGGGTAAAGCGAATAGCCGTGACAGTATGCCCCCCCTTAGGGTTGGCACCTCCCGGCTTGCCTGGATGTCTCGTATGAAATCTTTTAATCAGCCAAGGAGCGTGGATGGCAGATACTGGTTCCCAGGTACGATCAGCAGGCGAGTACCCCTTCCAATCTATTAAGTACTGAAGACGACCCCAGTGATATCGGGAGTCGCAAATTTCTTTGACTTCGAATTCAGGCCCTGAATTGGAAATTATGGGCGCAGGACAGTCTGTAACCGTGGGATGGAATGTACTGCGATTATCGGGCTTCAATTGTGACACATGAAAAACTGGGTGTATTCTTGACCAGGAATTAGGTAAACAGAGTTTGAAGGCCGCGGATCCTATGGCGGCGATTACTCGGAAGCGACCAAAATATCGAGGAGAGAGTTTAGACGGAACAAGATGTCTAGGTAGAAACCTTGAAGAAAGCCATACCCAATCTCCAGGTTTGATGACGGGTGCTGGTGTGCGATGACGATCAGCGAAGTGTTTTCTCCTGTCCTGGGAATGTCGTAGAGCGATAACCGCGGAGCGGTGTCCTTGACGGATTTGTTCCGTCAGTTTATTTAGGTCTGGGAATTTAGTGTCGATTTGTAAATCTGACCATGGGAGTGTCATTCCCCTCTTTTGGAGAGGCGCCCGGTGTGTTGAGGGATGTTGGCCGAAATTGTGCACACACAAGACAACCCTTCAAATATTGGTTGAGGTCCTGGCCCATGTGTGGCCAGTAGGCAACCTCTCTTAAGATCTCAAGTGGTGTATGAAACCCCCTATGACCGGCGGTAGCCGCATCATGGGCGTGACTTAACATCAGGCTTCGGAAGGAGGTAGGAACCACCCACTGATCATGGCCAGCTTTGGATTTCCTTACCAACAAACCGTCTTGGATCCGGAACATTTGTGGACATTTCATCAACACTCTTAGGTCCTCTTTCCCAATGTACTCGGTATCCGTCAGGGGAAAGTTCTCAGGGTCCTCAAGGTGTTGGTAAAACTTACCAATAATTGGATCCCCCTTCTGAGCTGTAATCAAATCAGCATCAGGGGTCTCCTTGCTCCATTGGGCATTTGAAAGATCATTGTGAGCATTTATCTGGGACCTAGTGATAGCAGTGACCTGGATTTCCCCCAACAGGGACCCTATTTCAATTAGATCCCCTGGATGGCCCCGGTTTTGGCCAGCTGATCAGCTAAGTCATTTCCAGTTTTGTCTGGTCCCTCTACTTTGGAATGACCCTTGATCTTTTTCCAGTAGATGGTCATCCCATTCGATGTGACCAGATCATCAATGTTTTGGATCAACTTCCCATGTTTCAAGGGTTTGTTGTTAGCACATAACATGCCTCTGGTATTCCGATTAACCAGGTGCTCCACGAACCCGTTCCGTACATAATCCGAATCTGTGATTATGACCAGTTCGTGGAGTTGATGCTGGACAGCAGTGAGGATGGCCTGATGCACAGCCATCAATTCTGCCACCTGACTACTTTGGGGACCAATTTTGTATCCAGCAGAGGGTTCTGGAAACTCCTTCACCCATGCATTCCCTACGCCAGCCACCAGTTCTTTCTCCCCGTCGTTGTCAACATGGTAAGAGCATCCATCCACATAGACAGTGGGCATTCCCTCACACTTGTCTTCTTCAAAGACTTTGTGTGGGGAATTAAGGTATGCCTCAGTGTTGTCCTTGATTTTTAGACTTTCTTTCCCGAGACAGTTTTCTCTGGCACAATCATGCAAGCCAGCCAGACCTTGCGCGAGGGGACTCTTCTTGTTTTGGCCATATCTGACCTCCAGAGGAAAGCCTTGCATTGACAGAATCCAGGAAGTAATTCGGGAATTACTCACATTTCCGGCCCGGATTCTGTCACTTTGGAGATATTGCAGAGGCTGGTGTGGAGTCTCCACTATGATGTGTTCCCCCTGGATAAACGGGCGGTAATTCTTCAATGCCCACACCGTTGCCAGGAGTGCCTTCTCACAATCGTTGAATTTTTCCTCCACAGAGGATAAAGTTTTGCTCGCATAGGAGATTACTTTATTGACCTTGTCATGCTTTTGGTATAATACTGCTGTCAAGCACGTATTAGAGAACCCCGTCTCCAGGAAGAACTCCTTGTTCCTGACAGGGTAAGCTAGGCAAGGCACTTGTGAGAGGCTTCTTTTGAGTTGTTTTACCGCCTCGGCTTGTTCTGGACCCCATTCCCACTTGACCCCCCCTTCAGGAGATGAATCAGGGGTCTGGTGATCTCTGCGTAGCCCTCAATGAACTTTCTGCTGTAATTAGTCAGTCCAAGGAGGCTCCTTAGTTCCCGCAGAGTTGTGGGGTCTTTCAGTTTTTGGAGTGCTTCCACTTTCTTTTCCTGAGGACAGAGACCCTGAGGAGTAATCTCTCAAGAAATTAACACGGGTTCTACACCACTGTGCTGTCTGAAAGGAAAGTTTTGCTCCGGCGGCCCTCAACTGGGTCAGAACATAACGGATCTCCGCTATGTGTTCCTCCACAGATGAACTTTTGATGAGGACATCATCTACATAAGCCAGGTTACCTCTTGCACCCACGTCGGGCATGGCCTTGTGTAGGAAAATGTTGAATTAATTGCCGGAGTTGAGGTATCCGAAGGGAGTCCAGGTCCATGTGTACTGCTGGCCCCCAAAGGTAAAAGCCAGCTTGTATTGGTCCTCCCTACTGACAGGCACAGTCCAGTATCCATTGGTCAGGTCTATTGCAGTGAATACCTGTGACCCCTGGATCTGGGCCAGCCCTTGGTCAATGTAGGGCAGAGGCCATCGGGAAGTATGGACCCGTTTGTTGAGCTCCCTGAGGTCGGCACAGAGTCTCCACTGGCCGTTTGGCTTCAATATTCCCAGCACCGGATTATTGAAGGTGCTGTGTATTGGACAAATTATTCCCCGGGACTCAAGGTTCTTAATTATTTCAGTAAGGGACTCCATGGATGCAAGAGGCAAACGATATTGCTTCACAAACACTGGAGTCATGCCAGGGTCCGTGGGGATTGTTGTTGTGTGGATGTCGGTGCGACCACAGTCATATGAGTCTACCGCAAAGAGATCTTGGAAATCCAAGAAAACTTGTTTCAACTTTTGCTTTTGTTCCAGAGTCACACAGGCATCAGCTAGGTTGACTCTCTCTTCCACCATCTGCCTGAAGCCTGGAAAGACTTCTGGTTTGGCTATGTCACCGGCCTCCTCCAGCTGGGTGGAGAAGTCCCTGGTCAGAGTGCTGATTTGGACTGGAGGCTTCAGGTGGGAAAGGCAGCCCTCATGGACCTGGAAAATCACCTCATCCCTTCTGGAGTCACAAGTCACATCTTCCTTACCATAAGGGCAAGAAGTGTACACCAGGAAGTTCCCCCCATGCCGGGTAAAAATCCTGTCTGGTGTTGTATTGTCATCACTGTCACTGTCAAAGCAGTCCTTGGGGATTGGTCCTAACAGTTCATTTCCTAAATCAATGGAAAAATGTCGGTCATCAACCGCCATTCCAATAATGGTGCCTGCGGCTAGAGTAATACTCTTTAAGTTGCTGTTATCCACCTCTATTGGAATGGTGTCATGTTCTATGTTGACTAATGGAGTTGTGTTTACCCCCAACCCTTGCTGTTGGAGAGAAGCATTTAGATGTATATAAGCATCAGGGTTTTGCAAATATTGTCCTCTTTTAACTTTCACTTCCAGGGAGAATTGTCGGGTCCTTTCTGGGATGGTGACTTCCTCTTTGATCTGAATTTCAACTGCATAAGGTAGCAATTGAGCTGACCTAAATGCTTTTTCTAGATCATCAAAGCCCATGGGATTATCCGCTAATCGGGACCAAGCTTTGAAGTTTATTAGGTCCAAACTAATGGCAAAGCGATTGAGAATGTCACTGCCTAAGTAAAAAGCGGCAGTGACGTCTCGCACGACCCAACAATTGTGGACTATGCTCTTGTTGCCAGTGGAGATTTTGAGCATACACCTGCTTGGCAGGAGATGTTTGGAATTGGGTGCTTCCAGGTCCATTTCCCATTTGTCTATCAGTTTGAATGTGGGAATGGCTGGATCTTTTGGGAGTTGGCGGAACATGGCTTCGCTGATGAAGCTCTTACCGTTGTTCACACACACTTGAGCGAGAACAGAGTCCTTCCCATCATTTAACTGAACAGGGATGAACAACTGCTCTCCAATTTGCTGAATATCAGCCAGGCTCTGAGCTGATTTCACATCTTTCTGGACTATAGGAGTGGGAGTTTCTGATTGTGGATTAGTAAAGAATTTCAAAGTGTTTCCTTCCATCGTGGAGTACCACTTTAAACTGGAAGGAAGGTTGATTTTCAGAAATAGAGAGGACCCCCCATCACCAGTCTGTTGTCCTACTGCTATTACTGTCACGTCTGGAGTTTGGTTGTTCTGGAAGTGAAATTCTACTTGGTCAGATTTTTGTTCAACCATGTGGCAGGTGCCGTTTAAACTAACATGGTTGACACTCTGTTTAATTTTATTGGTCGGCTAGTCTGGGTCCAGAGGACCTCTTTACACAATCTATTAGGGGTGACAACCTTCTCAGGAGGTCATTCCCTAGTAAACAAGGGGTGCCCTCTAGAGTCACTACTATGACCGGGTGTTTCACCTTGTGTCGCCCAATTTTAATGTCCAAATCTGCAGTCCCCTCGACAGGAATTTCCTTCCCGTCAAAGTTCTGCAGTTATCCAGGAAGAGAGGTGAGAGGAATTCGGTAATTCTCCCCCCTTCCTGCATTTAGTTCCTCAAAGGCCCTTTTGGACAGAAGGGTAGCTTGGGATCCAGTGTCCACCAGTGCCAAAATTGTACCCTGCCCCTGTACTTGTACCGGGGCATAGTATCTTCCCTCCTTCTCCTCAAGGGGGCACAGATAATGCACATTTTTGGACAACTGGTGGGCGAACCTTCTGGTTTTGGACATTGCTAGCGAAGAGATTTGGGCAGAATTCTGTGGAGAGCCTTGGGAATCTGAAAGAAAAAGTTGGCAACTGGAGATCAGAGCCATTGTGGGTTCCCCTGGTTCCGGTTCTGGGCCGCCTCCCCCTTCTTGGAGGCAGTCACCAGGATGGGTTTGAACCAGGGGATTTTGGTATTGTAGGTTCTGGGATGAGATGATGGGCGGCGGTAGCTCAGTCTCCATATCTCCCCAGTCTGGATTGGAATCCCTTGGGACACATTTTTCCTTGGGGGGAATTCCCCCATCTCTGAAGGAGAAGGTCCTTTTCCCAGGATCCTCTGAGGATCCCTCTCCCTCAAATTGGAAGGCCTGTACCTCCTCCACAAAGTGGGGCTGTTTGGGTCCTTTGTTTCTCCTACCCCCCCTCTGCTCCTTGGGAGGCAGGCTTTCAGGGGTAGGAGATTTTGTTTCCGGTTCCTGGTTTTCCAGGGGCTGTTTACAAGTTGGGAAGGAAGCTTCCTCCAAGGCTTTACACCCCCCTTCCCCTTGTGCCTCCTCCCTGGGAACCGGTGTGTTATCGGGGTGCTGCCCCCGTCATTGTTCTGGAGCACCAGGTCCAGAGTTTGGGGCATTCTGCGGTGGCATGCTCATCTGAGGGTTCTGTTGAGCCTATATTTTGGACCTGGCGCTCTCACTGGGAAACCCGCTCAGGCTGATACGGGGCTCTATTTTCTCCCCTGGGCTGATCCCGGTAAGGGTAGCTATCCCTTCTCTGGTAGTACCCCTGGTTGGGAAGATTTTGGTACCCTCCACCCTTGGCCTCCCCTCTCCCGGATTAGGTTGTCTGGGCTCAGGGAATTGGGGAAAGAAGGGTGGAGGATTTTGGGGCTGGAAATTGGGCGGATACCTGGGGCAAACGTTCTGCCCAGGATTTGGAGAATTTCTGCCCTCCTGTGGGAAGTTGGGAGGGAAGTTCCCTGGGTTAGGTGCTTGGCCGGATCCCCCCCTTGGGCTGGAGGAGTCCACACATAACCCAGGATTGGTCGGTTTTCCTTATAGCGGGGACATACATAGTCAGGGGAGCGGGGGACCCCATTTGTGGGACTACCTCCTCGACTCCCTGTCTGTGACTGGCCCGAGGGCCTTCTGGGCTGTGAATTATTAGGTGCAGGTAGGTTTTTAGGCCCCCCATTTCCAAATCCAAAACGGGGGTGACCTTTACCTCTGGCAGCAGCAGGGGTGCTGTTGGTTTTGGGATTTTTCTGGGTATTGCTTTTATTTTCTATGGGCTTCTGCACCTCATAGATCCGGGTAGCCTGTTCAATGACTCAGTGTAAAGATCTTTTCTCATGAAAATCTCTCACGAGCTGGGTCATTATATATTTGGGCAAGGCATGGAAAAATGTATTGACAAATTCTCTGCTGTCTGTGCGCACCCTTCTGGTGGTCTGCGCAAAGGCACGTTTCAGTTCTTGCACAAATTCTTGTGGGGCCTGATCCTCCCCACATTGCAAATTGTAGGCTGCCTTGCGAGCTTCTTGAGGATTTCTGTGAACAGAAAAATGTTTCAAGATGGCCGCCTTATAGATGGACCATCTTAAATGATTTTGGTCCTCCAGCCCCGCAAAGAAACTAGAGTATTCTGGTGAGAAGGTCCACTTTACATATTGAATACAGGTTTGGCTGTCCTTCAAATGGAAAGTCTCTATCATTTGCTCGTAAAGCTCCAACAGAATACTTGGCGTTCTTGTGATAAGGCGTGATGACACTCCTTATTGCCTTTATTTGCTTCAATGGGTCCTTAAGCAAGGCCCTTTTTGCCTTATTGGCCTTTTTTGGTTCGGGTAACCCTGGTCCATTCATCCTCTGACTCAGTGGCACTGCTCCCAGAGGTTCCTGTCTGATCTTCCAGGTTTTCCCGGATTCTGCGAGCCTGAGATTGGCTGGCAGAATGTGGGGACCTGGTCTCCTGTGTCCTGCGCCGTTCAGAGGAGTCTTCAGATTCCTCCTTGCTGCCAGGATTTGATGGGTACCCCCCCCACTGACCTAACTGGGCAGACGTTTTCAGGATGCCCTTAATGGGCCTATTCTCCTGGGGTTCCCCACTAAATTGCACTGTGCTTGGGTGCCCATACCCCGATGCCCGCCCATCCATTCCTGGGAGGTACTGGCCTATGAGCCCCATGCTTGTGGCTGGATAGTAATCTGCCATCCCTGTGGCCCGGTGCTCATGTGCGCCAGGGGACATGGCGGTGGCAGAGTCCAGGGACTGAGAGAGATAAAGGCCTCTGGTACTAGGGCTCCTGAGGTTAAGCTCAGGAGTTTCCCTTTCCCAGCGAACCTGGTCTCTATCCGCCCCTGCTCCCTGTTGCAATGCAAGAGCCTGCGCCTTCAGTTCCTCAGTTAAGGCCTTACTAGACTCTATCAGTCTCTCCTGCATTGCTACCTGTTGTTGGAGCCTATCATTGTGCTGGCAGAGAGCCTCATTCTCTCTCTGCGTTTCCTGATTGGTCCTGGAGCACTGGGCCAGTCTTTGCTGCAGGAGGGTTACCTCCTGAGTCCCATCCCTACTGGCCTGCTCCTGTCTTGCCAGAGCCTCCTCCACCCTCCTGGTGTGCTCTAGAAAGTCATGGTGTTCTTTTTGGAGGTCACCCAGTCCCTGGTGGGCCAGGTGATTTTCTTCCATTTTTCTTTTTAAGTGGCAGACTTCCTGGCCTAAGGTGTCCCTTTCCTGACTAAGAGTCTGCATCTGTACCGTCAGGTCGTCCCTTTGCCTTTGGAAGGCACCAGCTTTCTGGCGCTCCTGATCAAACTCTGCCTGGGTATCCAGGTCTTTCAGGATCAGTTTATTGCTCTCCTCATTCTCTCTTCTAGTTGGATTTGCAGGGTGGCTACCTGCTCTGTGCATGCCCTGTTGAAATTGATCTGTTGCTCCAGCTTTTTCTGGCTCTGCAGTAGGGAGTCCAAACTGTCTTGGCGTTCCTTCTGCAAGGCCAGAATTCTGGTATCCTGGTCAGCCTTTTCCTGTTGCAGTATATCCATGTCCTCTTTTATTTTAATGATATACTGCCTACTATCATTTTCTGACTCCTGGCTCCTCTGCAGCCTCTGCTCAGAAGAGTCCAGATCAGATTGGGCCTTCTGTAATGCCAGCAGTTGCCTACTCGCCAGATCTTGGCTTTCAGCACATTTGTCCTGCATGGCTCCCATATGTAAATATAAATATGCCGCTACCCTGGCAATCTTGTTGTGCTCATCCTTGGCCTTAGGGGACATATATAGTTCACTCAGGGCCACATGTAGGGGACCATGGTCTCTCCATATATCTGACCCTGTTTCAGTGATCTGGGGTGCGATTGCCTGCAACCAGACTGTCTGGTCCTGATGAGTCCACTCACCTCTCACAAATAGCTTATGTAAGAAGTGCTCTCTGGCTATTTTCATATCTTCCAAGGTCGTCATTCTGGAATTTGAGTTCCTTCCTGACTTACAGAAGTTTGTATTTTATTTTTGCAAAACAGACCTTTTCCTTAGAGCGTTGCTTTGAGGAGTGCTTTACAGCGTAACACAGCATGGTGATCCGACCGGATATGTGTATCTGGTCAGCTGGCACACTGTATTAATCTGCACAAGTGATAGATCTAACCCAAACGTCCGGCTCGAGCCGCCACTTTGTAAGAGGATTCAATCCAGCACTACAGCTAAGTCAATGCCTACACTGGGATACTGAATGGAAACCCTTATTGATATATCTTTATGTCCAGTTCATGAGTTCTGGATGACTACCCCTATATAACACCCCTCTCTTGGAATCCCCCTGACTCCACTGAGCCAAGAAGTAGTTCTGTTTTGCAAGTTAAAAGGTTTATTTGAGAATTTAAACAATATATATATATCACACTTTATAATAAATTAATAATTGAATATCACACTTAATCTGAGCAGTAATCAATAATGGATAGTCTGGCACTAGCACACTTCTTTATAATCAATGATGAGTGGTTATAGGATGGATAAGATAGCAACAATACTTTTATGGTTTCAAATGGATGCAAGGTGGAATTGAAAATGCAGTACAGAAAAAAACTTGATAGGGTTTCAGCAAAAGACAATGTAATCACTTTCTTGGACAATTCATCCCCCCTTTTATGCAATGTAAGGAGATGAAGATGAAGATGACACAGTTCTTAGGAATGCAATCAAATCGAATTCAGTTCAATTCCCCCCCAGCAGCTTATACAACAGATAGGAGTTTTGAAACACATGCTTTGAATATGGTGACAATGCAGTTAGAAATATGCTGAAAATGCTTTTAATTCCCTTCAGGAGGTTCGGGGTGAGTGGTATCTAGTTAATATGAGTTCAGGCTCACTCTAGCAATGATTCAGGGATGGTTCTTAAGAGGCAAACGAAATTTAGCAGTTCAGGCAAAAGCAGCTATCTTTTTACGAGTAAAGAAATCGGGCCAAATCTCAAATCGCGGCAAAATTCGTGATTGCGGAGAAAGTATAAGGAGTTGGGAGTCGTGTTGGAAAGGTAAGATTCTAAGCTTTCAGAGGAAAGTTAAACCAAGTTCCTAGCCCAAACGGCTACGGAGTTATGAACAATTTTGTGAAGGTTGTTTTTTGGACTTGAAATTTTAAAAGTTCAAAGCAACAGGTTACAGCTTGCAGCTAGAAAATGACAGGTGACAGCTTTGAAAATGACTGGTGACAGTTAGGAGGCAGTTCTGGTTAGATTAAAATAGATTGAATTATATTACTTTAACTAAGAGATTGGTTCTGCACAGTTCTGCTAGGTACTCACAATATATTTTGAAATAGGCCTCCCCACGGATCTGGTCAGGTTTTGGACTGGACTCCGCTTCTGGTCTCGGCACTTCACAGCGATCTGGGTCAGCTCTCTGGTTCTGCTAACAGCGGTCTGGGTCACTCTGGATCTCTGGCCTCTGGTTCTGGATACTGCTCTGCTTTCTCTGGGTACAGCACTGCTTCTGGATCTTTCTGGCACAGGGTTTCAGGCCAGAATCAACACCTGGGTCCGGCTGTGAATAGTCTGCAAATGATTTTTGGGCCTGCTGACAAATACTTTTGCTTGCAGTGGGCCTTCTTGGTTGAAAGTTCTGTAGTCTCTGTTTAGCTTGGAAGTCTAAGTGTAGGATCTCTGGATGTGAAGTCGTCGGTCAGCATGCTCCGCAGCAAATGGAATTGAATATCCTCTCTAGCTTCCAGTGGCTCTTTTTATGTCTTTTGAAAGTGGATGTGTGTGCAGCATCACTAGCCAGCCCCTCTTTCAACTGCCCATTGGTCAAGCTTTCCGCACTGCTTTGATTGGGGGAAGGAAATGTGTGTCATAGTAGGTTTTATGGGTCAGAGGATCCTCCCCTGGTCAGTTCGACCACAAATCTATATTTGACCTAAAGACATATTTCATAGATACACAGTGGTTTGAAATTACATGCACCCATCACGTATCACATGAGGTATACTCTGTTCAAACTCTGATGTTTCTAAGAGCTTGCATTCAGAAATGGCAACATTTTGCGTTTTTTAACTGGTTTTGCAATATTGGTTTTTCATTAAAAATTATACACATATACACGGCCTGTCCATACATACTCCAGTAAATTCCCATGTCTCTAGCTTAAACAAAGAGTCTGTAGTATACATAAATAGCAGGGTTTTGCCCCAGAACATCACACAAATTGGAGTTTGGGCTTGAATCGAAGGTACATTTTTTAAATGAAGGCTCTCAAAGTTATACATTCCTGTCATTTGATTACAAAGAGTTATCAGTGTTTCTGTAAAATATATATTTTGCTTTCAATTCAGTTCTCAGAGTGTTGGAGTCCACCTCCAAGACTTGGGTGGGTCAGTGACCATGCCTCTGCTGGCAGGCAGGCCTTTGTTGACAGGAAACAGTCAAAATCAACATATTCTATTCAAGTGCAAGAGCCTATTGTGTGGTCTCCAGGAGGCTCCCAGCCAGTCTGCCTTCTATCAATCAAGAGGTCATGTGAGATTCTAACTCCTGGTGTGAATCTCCGGAGGTGAGAGGTTTCCCAGCCTTTGGCCTGTTAATTAAATCAGATTGTCTTCTGGGAACAGCAGGTGGTTAAGATTTTAATTAACTCCCAGCCTTTGATGTAAAGGCCTCTCCTGCAACTCCTGACATGCAGTTTCCCTGTCAGAGTTTAGACCGCTAGCGCCGCCCTCAGTCAAAAGCGGGTACTGCATGCAATTTTTTTGGATCAGTCTTGAATTCAAGCATTTCAAACAAGAGATATTACATGGAAGTATATTGTCCAGGTTCAACAAATGGCATTGGTGTAGTTCTGCAGTAAAATAATTTTGTGCCCATAAATTAGCATGTTTGACCTGAAGAAAACGAATTCCCACCAGTTATGGGTTGCTTTTGGCAATCAGCATTGCCCCTTTTACAATGGTTTTAGGCTCTGTGCCCTTCTGTGCTCACAACCTAGGCAAAAATGGGTGGCAGCCTATTCTTCATGCATTTCCCTGTGCATTTTCTGGGAAGTTCTGGCCATCATGATGTTTTCCATGAAAGTACTGCACAGTTTTTGTGGTAGGGCTCGGATGCATGGGTAAAAACATCCCACAGTTCTTGACAAAACATAATGGCTTCATGTAATTTAACTTGGAATTAACATTGCTTCTTTTTTCTGAACTCAACTGAACATTTCAAATCTCGATTGCAAAATGTTTCAACTCAGACCAGCAAAAACAAAATATCTTTGAATGTCTTTAGAGGTTAAAGAGTATTCCTTGTTAAAGCCGCTGAAATTCAGATTCAGGGGATTCAAGTTTTACTTCTCAAGGTTTGCCTGTGACTAGTCATACGTATTAGTAACACCTCTGTGATCAAAGAATAATTCACTAATAAATGGTTTAGTGCACATAGCACTGGCCCACAAATGTTAAGTACCTCAAAAACATTTTTTTTTTAAATGTAATGCAACAGGGTCTTGTATAACACATCTTCTTCAATTTCAAGAGAGAGCCTTGGAGACAGAGCAGCAGGAGAAGCAAGGTGCAAATCAAAACATGTTGATGAGTGTAGATTCAGGAATACCCACTGTCTGTGTGTCATTGAGTTTCTAGGTGTGTTGGATACACTGGTTTTTATGTTGCTGTATGACTCTAAGCTTTATGCTCTATATTGCGTGCTAACAGTATTCAACTTTAAAGCATAAGCTTTTGTGGGGATGCAACATGGTGTATTGATGCAAAAAAGCAGAGCGATGAATGTTTTGTGGGACAGTATATGAGCTGCAAAACTGTTGCTAGGTGTGTTTTAATTAGGAAGTGTTTGGAGCGTAAAGTGGAACAAAGGTACAGGAGATTATAATGACACATTGTTTGGTTAGTGGATGAGGAGGTTGGTTGGCCATGTCTGATGTTGTAGGTTCCACGAGATGAGGTAAGTTAAGACAGCCCCAGATATTTCCACATGTCCTTACATTTACCATCAATTGTTTCGTCTGTTTCCATAGGTGCAGCTGTGCATTCAGGGTCCAGTTGAATAGGCCATAGTGAGTAATCGTGGATGTTCATCCCCTTCTGGATGTGCATGGGGCTAGTTGGGGCATCTGGTTATTGACGATTGAACTGGTGCTATGATGTCCAAGTTGGGATGTTTATTTTGGGTCTATTTGGTGTGTCTTGTTGGCCCACCTGTTAATAAACAGCACCAGGTCTTTCATGCTTATTTATTTTTCTTTATGGATATCTGAGCTCCCTGGTTTCACTGAGACATGTGTAGGATATTTAGTTTGTGTACTGTAAGGGTGCTGAAGTATGGGTCTGACACAGTGGTGGCATTGTTGTGGGCAAAGACCGTTATTGAGGAATAAAAGCAAAGAAAAGAAAACCTGTTGCCCTATTTCTATGAGGGGTTGCCCTGACTCAAGAAAAATACTAAAGATTTTGTCTGGATGTCCAATAAAGTAAAAGGTCCACCGTCATGTCTCCAAACATATTTCCGTCCCTTGCACTCAAACTAAAGTAATGAAAACTGAGTATCTTCTTGGTCCAGAAGGGTTAATCCCTCCTTCTGGATGGTAGCTTAATGTTCACTTCCCGATGAGGAAACAACAAGAGTTCTTCTCCTTGTCTTAAATCACAGTTCTCAGGAAGTTCTCCAAGATGAATAATCCATCAAATACGTAGAAAAGAAAGTCTCTTCAGTCCTCTTTACAGTTAGTACTGTTAGGGGGGTGCCTCCACCCTCCTAACGTTCGGAGGATTCTCAAAAGAGGCACAAAAAGGATTGTGGGGGAATGTGTTCCTTCTCCTTGCCTTTCTCAGGCTCTCTGATCCACTAAAACGCAGTTCACAAATATCATGGGGAATGTGTCCATACCCCTGTCCTTTCTCATGTTCAACGATGTAACAACAAGTCTGGTTCACTATCCTGCCAGACTTGATGGAGATCAGTTGTTCTTAATGGTCTTTCTCTTTTAACAATGGGTCCTCAACCCTTCTGACTTCTTTTACTTCCTTCTCTGATGGTGATATTATCACAGTGGTGGGGAGAATTAAATCTGCTTCACCTGATGATGTCATCCCCCTGAGAATTGTAAAATTGATTCCGCCTTTGATTATCTCGAATGTTACGACTGCTATTAATCACTCCTGTTCTACAGGGAACATCCCTCCTGAGCGTAAATGTTCTAGTGATCCCTTTGCTCAGGAAACCTTCTCTTGATCCTCTGGTTCCTGACAACATTCAACTAATTTCGCTTCTCCCGTTTTTTATGAAGCTGTTGGAATCTCTGGTTGCTCCTCTGCTTGGATGGTTTTGTGAAGATACGTCTCTGCTGGATGCTTTTCAGTCGGGTTTTAGACCTGGTCGAGGTACTGAGACTGTTTTGGGCTTTGTGCTGGATGATCTGATGCTGATTTTGGATCAGGGTGGAGTGGTGGCACTGTTCCTGTTGGATCTTTCTGTCGCTTTTGATACTGTTGACCACTCCATCCTGATCAGTCGTCTGTCCGCTTCTGGGGTCTCTTGTCCTGTCCTTTCATGGTTTCATTCTTTTCTTTCTGATAATTCACAGCTGCTATCTCTGCAGCTATTTTTGTCTGCTGTTTCAGCTCTGATATTTGGAGTCCCTCAGGGGTCTGCTCTTTCACCCACCCTGTTCAACATTTACATCCAGCCTCTGGTTGCTCTTATCCACTCCCACCGCTTCAGATGCTACTCATATGTTGATGATACTCAGATTTTAGCTCGACTGTCCAGGCCACTCAGCTCTTGGTTGTTGGTTCTGCTTCTGTTCTCCTTGGACTCTGTCTTTGTGGCCTTCCTCCTTTGGTTCTTTTCCTGCAGCTGTCCCTGTTGTTAAGAATCTCTGTATTAAAATCTCTTCCTCTCTTTCTATGTCCTCTGAGATCAGCTCAGTCTTTCAGGCTGGCCACTTCCAGATGAAAATCCTTAGAAAGGTCTTGCAGTATATCCCTGATCATCTTCGCACCCCGGTGGTTGCAGCTTTAGTCCTTAGTTGGATTGACTATTGCATTAACCTGACTATTTGCTACGACGTCTCCAAATGCTACAGAATTCGGCTGCCCGGCTTGTCACTGGTTCTTCTTTCTGGGATCACATCTCTCCAGTTCTGAGCGCTTTACATTGGTTGCCAGTGGTCAAACGTGTGCAATGTAAACCTCTGTTTCTTGTACGCAGGGCTTTTCATACAATATGACCGCAGTATCTGCAGCTTAAGTTCCAGCTTTATGTTCCTTGCCTACTGCTGCATTCCAAGGACCGCTTTCGCTTTGCTCGAATTGGAAGCTGTTCATTCTTGGCGAGGGCTGGCAAGTTGTGGAATGCCTTGCCTATTGCGCTTCTCTCTACGGCTGCCCACCTGCAATTCAGAAGGGCTTTAACATTTTTGCTCTTCTGATTTCCCTGCTTGATTATGGTATTCTGCTCACTCTGTTAGTGCCACGTTGCCTTTTTGTGTCAGTTGTGCTGTACTTCGTTGCCAAAAATGGATAACATAGCATAACATAATAAAGTTCACATACCAATGTGTGGGTCCAAGACCTCTTTTTTGCGTGCTTCCCAGGACTTCCCCGACTTGATATGGGCCCAGACCCTTTGTTGTGTGCTTCTCTGGACTTCCCCAAGTTGATATGGGTCCCTCAGCCTAGTTTACGGCTTTTGCACAGCCTCACAACTTCGTATGAGTCCCAGACCCTTGCCTGTGGTTCTCTTCTTCCCATTGGGGCTTTCACAGGACTTCCAAAGGCCCTTGCACCTTCCCGGTAACCTGTGTACCTGGTTTCTCATTATCTGCATGTTGCCGACTTCCCTTGGTGCCTGCAGACCATGCCAGGGCCTCTCCTTCTCTCCGGTTCAGATTCCATCCTGCGACAGCTTTGCTGTGGAAGCACTTCGAGGTTCAGTGTGGTCTTGGTTTTCCAAACTGTCCAGAATGCAGAGACACCAGGGACTTGGCGCTTGTTGTTCGCAAAGCATTCTCTTGCTTCTGGCCCTGCTCTACACCAGCCTCCTCCCATTTCGGCCCCCAACCGCTTCTCACCTGACACACTGTCATGCCTTCTCCAGGGCGAGTTAGACAAATTGTATAGTCCTTCTTCCTTGTTTAATATTCACATAGTGTTTGTGTTGACTGGAATGCATATCTTGGTTCTGTGGTAGGCTCTTTCCTCCTCTGTAGTTCTTCTTCATCGTAGTATTTCCATGTACTCTATCTGGGTAGTCCTCAGTCTCCCTCATCTCAGTATGTTCTATGTGGATGGGGTCTTCTACTCTACACAAAAATATTGGAGTGTGGGGGACTACCGAGGATTGAGTAGGGTAGGAGGATAAAGGAGACAGAAGTTTCCCTCCCCATGAGATCCTCCCACTGAGTACCACCCCCAGGGGAATTATCGGGTAGCAGCCTCAACTCCCTGGCATCATGGGAAAGGGATCCCCCTTATGGGAGCAGTGACAATACCCTGGGATTCGTCACAGTACCCATAATAAAGATAAAGAGCTTGTGAGAAACTAGTGGGATATTTGCAACAATACGACATTTATGACACCAAAATACTTCGTGAATTCTAATAAAATGCTGTAGGTTTGAAGTAGTATTTATGTAAGATCTTAGAATATTCTGATAAGATCATTATAAGAAAATCAATGAGAAAGAGTTGTATGGGTAGGCGTAGACCGTTTTTTCTGAGTGATGAAAGGTGTTTGACCTAAGCACATGCATTTGTGTGTAGAATGACTAGCATGAAAGAGTTTTTGTTGCCAATTTATTTAGTATCAGATATTTTCCTTTACAGGTGTATCAGGTATTAGGTTTCCAACCTCTAAAGGTGGGGTTGCTGGGCTTGTATTTGTAATCCAGTGCAAATGGTGATGTTCATTCATTCAGTGTCACCAAGTCTCTTAGCTCAAGTAGGGCATGTCACCCCATGCTGTCATTTTTGGTTTCACCTGGGGTGGCAAACATGGTATATTCCTTATTAAGATTTGAATAAGAGCCATATTTTCATGAGTATTCGAAATGCCAAGAAGTCCTCCTTCATTACTTGCTAATAGGTCTGAGCATGGTGTTCCAGACGTTAGTGTCGATCACTGCAAAGGCAGCCCCGACTTCCGTTTTCCTGCTGTAACATTAACCCATCACTACAGCAGCTCGTTTTAGATTGCTTAAGTAGTAGTCTCTCCGCAGTAATATGTGCCCTCTGCAGGTGTTTCGTGATGTAATCCTGGTAGCGGATGCATAGGCTGTTATTGTAGTCCAAACTGGAAAGATCCAGAGTGAGGACCACAAGGCTTCTGAACAGGAAAGATAGGTAAGGCATAATATGTTAGATAGATTTTAGGAGGCAAATGCAGTTTGTGGCCAATGCTTGGATTTAATGTTCCAGAGAGAGTGAGTTGTTCAGAACCATCTAAAGGTTGTTTCCATTCTTATTAACAGAGCGCAGTGCTCAATTTCATCTGCCCAAAGGACAGTGGATAGGTGGAGGGACTTGGTTGGGTAGATCACTATTTTTGTTTACATCCATTTTAGTTTTTTGACTGTTCATGGTCATCCAGAAGTCAATCAGGGTTATTGGTTAGCTTGGACCATTTGCCGCTTTGCTTATTTGAGTTTATACACAACTTTATTGTCATCTGCATAGTTGTAGCAGGTTTTTCACTGTGTGGTGATTAAGTAAAATATGGTAGCTATATCGTTTTTTAAGAGAGGGGTAGACTGGAGCCCTGTAGGGAGGCACATGTGAAGTTCCACAGGGTTGATTTGAAAGAAGGCAGGTGGGTTGTTTCAGTTCTGTTTGAGCCAAATGATGTACATCATATTAACACTGTATGCTCCATCCCTGCTTCGCCTATATCATAGATCAGAAATTGTAGCCGATTGTGTCTAAGGTGGCTGAGATGTTCGGAAGGAGGATGATGATAAAGAATGCTGAGTCTTCACTGTTTCTAATATTGTTCCATACTGCTGAAAGTGTAGGTTCTGTTCCTCTCATTGGCCCGCACACTAGATGTGTTGTAAGATGTTCTTAGATTCCACATGGACAAGTATTCTTCTTGGTAGTGATGTTTCTGAAGTAGCAAGCCAATTAAGAAAGGTTGAGATGTGTTGGTAGTTCCCAGGGCATTGGGGATTGCTGTATTCTTATTTGATGTATGATGTCTTTGGGGCACTTTCAGCTCAATAATCTGTTGCATAGAGTCCTGAAGAGGTGGACACATTCCTGTTGTTGCAGGATGGTTGTGTAGATGTGTGGTAAGCCTGGGTCCATGCTGATGCTGTTGGATTGATTGTGTTTTGCGTAATACCAAGGAGTCTTTCTCGTTGAGTGTCATGATGCAGAAAGCCTCTGAACCTTCGCATTTGCTTCTGGGTCACTGGTGTTTGACATTGAGATTTTCAGCTCATCATCCCCTTGCTGCACTGCAATATCCAGACTGCAGGGACTAGTAAGCATGATTTGAAGTGTTGCTCATGCTCACGTGTTTCTCCATGTCTATGTGCCTCCGCCAAATGAAGAAGTAAAAGGATGTAGCGGAAGAGCAAATACATTCCTCACTAGAGTTGCACCTGAGAGAAGTGTTCCCGTCTGGTGACCAGTTTTCTGACTTTGACCTTTTTTCACGCAACCTGTCTCTTTCATCCTGTTATGACTTGATGTGCGTTTTTCAAAGGTTCAAATGCAACTGCTATGTCTGTTCTATTTTTTCTGCAATTGGATTACCTTCTGCACTGTGTTTTCTGGATTTGCAACTTGCCCAGGAATCTGTTGTTTGGCCCCAGTTCTTTCCCCACTGCCTTTTCAGCAGGGAGCAAGCATTCTGGTCCCCAGGTCAGTTGGGCATGTTACCATTATACATGCCATTGATCTTACTTCTCTAGTGTTGACACTTTGCCTATTGTTCCTTCCTCGTTGGAGCCATGTTTCTCCATTATTATCGGAGGATTCCTTGCGGTCCTAAGTGGAAATATACTTTTCACTGGACCAAATAAAAAATATTGATTGACAATGACCGCTCTGTGACCGCACACAGCAGTCATTTTAAATCGAGCTGTCAGCCCATGCCTCACACGAGTGCCTGCAGGGTCTGGCAGGCTGTCAGTTGAGTGTTGTCTGTGTGTGTCTGTGTAAGTGTTTGTTTTTGTGAGTGTATTTGTGCGGATTTGGTGTGTGTTGTGCTGGGAAGGGGAAGTGAGTGGGGAAAGAAGGGATTTGGGGATGCACCCCCATTTAACATAAAAACCGGCGGGAGAGGGCGGGGAAAGGGTCATCTTGGGGGGGCTCTGGGGTAGGGGAAGGATGTCATATTGCACCATTTAAAAGCCAACATAAAAACGGCCCAAACAAATAATTCTTTTTTCTGTTCGGTCTTTTAAATATCACATAGAAACGTCCTTGCTTCTTTAGTTAGGGATTCCCTGTTTCGGTCCAATTCGTTTTCATGCGTGTCTTGGGGAGATCCTTGCACTTTTCTGTTCTTTACAACCTCATGCCATCGGAGCAGTCTTCTCTGGTCTATGGACTCAGGTAGAACCTCTGCTGGGATTTTCTGCTTATATATGATGATTTAACTTCCTCTCTCTAAGGTGACCTGGGTGTAGTGAGATGGGTTTGTAATATTGCATACAGTGTTAGTGCACGTCATAACCAGTGTTATTTGTTTTCTTCCAGGGACTTGGGGGATATCCTACCTTTTAACTGATTTGTTGCACCTGGTGTGGTATCCACTCATTGACATGGTACATTGGAGGAAGAGCTTACCAACCTCCTGGGCCCAATCATTGGTAATGCCCTAGCAGTGACTGGTCAATAACCTGTTAAACTATGGTGTGTGTGGAGTGGTTCTAATGGAAAGACTCAAGAATTTTCATGGTCTACGTAGTCTGCTTTTGAAGTATTTGTGATGCTTTGTCATGGGTTGATGCAACATTACTGGTTTGTTTGTGCTGGTAAATGGGCACCCGAGTTCCTTGACCACTTTGAAAATGTCTCTTCTTAGGTATTGTGCTACCTCAATTCATTGGGTATATTGAGCGTTTTTAGCTTTCCATTTTTCCCTCCACTAGATCCAGAGTTGCCAATAGGGGGTGAGCTTGTTCAAATTTTATTCCTTCCTTGTGTTTTCTTTTTTAAAGGTTTTTTTGGCTATTGGATTATCATCACACTGCCCATTTGTTCCTGAGATTACTGGAAGCATTTTTTACATAGCTAGATTGTACAATGTGTTTGTTATCCATTCCTGAAGCAAGTGTATTCTTTCATCTAGGTTTTTGGGGTACCATAGCACTCTCTCCACTTTGGAGTGACCAGCACTCTAAGCAGGTATTTGTGGCTGCTATTTTTACACAATGCTTTGTCTATCAGTGTATGTATGGTTTCCTGTTATATGAAGGGAGAGTGATGCTTGGGGTGAGGATCTTAAATGATGTACCGGGATAGTCTTTCTGCTGAGATGGAGGAGTGGAGCTATTGTCATGAGGTTTTCATTGCAGAATATCTTATCCAATTCATGTTAGGATGTGGGGGTTGGTCCTCGACCAGTAGATTGAGGTTTAAGGCTTCTAAGATTACCCTTTGGCCAAGTTGGCCAAGGTGTTGGGTTTCCTTTCCATCCATGAATTGAGGTTGTGCACAAGGGCTCAATAATCTCTGTTGATGGAGAGGTTAGTCACTGCACCAGAGAACTAGTCAGCAAATGTAAGATCCTTCCCTGCCTCCTTCAAATCTGCACCTGTCTTACCTCTATTGAAGAAACCCCCTGCTGATGCAAAAGTCCTTGCAAACTATCGCTCACTTTCTCTCCTTCCCCGTGCTTGAGCTGGTGGTCTTTGACCGGATCACTAAGTACCTTGAGGGTAATGGCCTTGGAGATCCACTTCAATCTGGCTTTCACAGAAAACACTCCACTGAAACTGTACTCATGCATTTCTCCAATGTTCTCTCTAGTGCTCCCCATTCCAAACTCTCTTCTGTATGTCCTTTTGGACATTCCTGCTGCTTTTGACACTGTCAACCACTCCTCTCTCCTTCTCACTCTCCAGGACCTTGGGTTTCACAAATCTACTCTTGCCTGGATCACCTCCTACTTGGAAGGTCAATCCTTAAAAAATCTATTGTATCTCGCAAACCTCTAACCCCATCTGTCTGCCTGTCATCGTCCCCCAAGGATCAGTCCTTAGACCTATGCTTATCATCCTCTATATCTTTGCCTTAGACAGACTTATCTCAGCTTTTGACTTTCACTGTCACCTTTCTGCTGATGACCCTCAAATATCTTTCTCCTTTCGATCCTTTGCATCTCCCACCTTGGAAAAGATTACGATCTGTCTCACTGCAATTTTTCACTAGATGGCTCTCTGCAGCCTCAACCTGAACTCTTCAAAAACAGAATCCTCTTTCTACTATCCCTATGGAATAAAGATGGGTAGGGAATGCCATCCCTATCCTCAAATCTCCTATCTCCTTCCTGGCTGACCTTCTCACTCTCTCACCCAAGGCTTCCAATCTTGGGGTCAACCTACAACTGCAACAATTCATCACTACCACTGCCTATGATGCTCATAGTAACCTCCTCAAGATTCAGACAAAAATCATCATTTTCTTATTGATGACTCTGCAAATGCTCTAATCCCCACTCTTTTGCTCTGCAAGCTGGACTACTACGCAAGCCTACTCCCTTTTCTTCCTCTCTACTCCTTCCTACCTCTAGACAAAGTCCTCAAATTTGCTACCCACACTCTCTACAACCTACTCCGAACCTATCCCACTTCTTCTTACCTCGTCATGCTGGTTGGCTCTCCATACACAACCACTCTCCTTCTCCTAATCTTTGAAGCTGTGAATGGTATTTCTGCTCAGTACTTGTCTGATTGTATCTCAGTTTACTCAACAACTTGATCACTTCAATTCTCTTCTGCACTCAACCTCACCATCACATACCCTCCCTGTGCCTCCTCTTGCTCCTGCTCTTTCTCCTTACTTACCCCACTCAACTGGAACCCACTGACCATAGCAATCAAAGCCAGCCCAACAGTGGATCTCTTCAAAGCTCTGATTAAACTTCACTTACCTGCTAAAGAGGGGCTCCTCCTGCCCACTCCCCATCTTCTCCATCTGACCCAACCACTGTCTCCAGTGATGCTTAACAATGTAATCTTGTATATTTAATGAGTACTCCTCTTTAGTTTGAAGCACTTGACCCCATAGGTTAATGTTACCTTTGTAAGTCACCTGTTTTCTTGTATACATTATGTTTCTGTTTGTTTTGTCTCTGGCCTGGCATATCTCCAATTTTTTGTATACCTGTTACTTCTCATTTCCGCCAACAGATGCTATGGTCTCGATGGAGGAGGATTTCTTCATTGTATGTGCATTCTTCAGTGTGTCCTTCCAACATGGCGGCCGAAGTGCCGTGCACCACTCTACTTCCTCCTGTGGCCGTCGCTCCAACGGGATCTCTGTGCAGTAAACAGACTGTACAAGAGCAATGGAAGCGGCAGTAGTGGCGTGTTGTTACCTTTCAGCAGAAACCCTCCAGAGTTCGAAACCTTTGCAAATACTTTAGCCTCTTCTGTTCCTAATATGTTCCCTTCTGTCCTTCTCATACTCTGACCTGCTTTACCATTCCCAGAGCTAACCCATTCAACTCTGCATATTGCAAAGACCAGCAAGTTCCCACTTTCCCAGCCTGTTATGCCGGCGGGTTAATGATAACGCCTCTTCTGAGTTACTCTTATTGTGGCTGCATGTTTAATAACATGACAGTTTAACGATAATATCCTGTCTCCCATTACAGCACTCCGGTGTTTAAATCTGTGATCCTGTGACTATGCCTATATACAGAGAACGATTCCAATCGCAGACTGGACTTTAGAGGAATGTACATCACTGTGCTCTACACTTCAGAGTGTTTCAACACTTTCTACTATACAGGGAATGGCAGGGATTCCAGAGTGAGTCTTACTGGCATCACGGACGACTGCATCTGAAGGACCTGTCCATTGTAAGTACGATTGCTCTGCATATTTATATTGGAGGCTATTATTGTAACAATATCATCATAAACTGATTAACCACTTGTTCTCATCTTTATGTCATTGTATAGGTACCCAAAATTGACATCTCTGTTTTTTAAATAAATACCTAGCCACATAATCACACTGATCATGTCTGGTTTACCCTCGATGCGCAGTCAAAAATACCAGCGACAGTAAGAAAATATATCCAGACTGCAGCAAGGTAGGCCATTTAGCCTTTTAATAACACTCATCATCTTTGCTTTACCATTGATGTCAGTAAAAAAGTTCATGCCAGAGAAAAAAAACAAATATCCAGATTGGCTGTATCAATGTATGCAAGTATGGCAACTTAAGAACATTCATCATGTTGACTTTACTCTTCATGCCAGTAACAAAATGCCATGGCGCAGGATGGACATATACCCAGATGGTCTGCACCAATGTAGGCCAGTCCAGCCACATAATAACACTGACTGTGTTTCTGTTATCCTTGATGCCATAGTAAGGAAATAGATCTAGACTAACTGCACCAATGTGGGCCTGTTGAGCCTTGTAATAATGCTCATAATGTTTGCTTTACGCTTGAGGCCAGTAAAGAATGTTATGCCATAGTAAGAAAAAATGTCCAGACTGTCTGCCGCTCCACAAATGTACCCCCAAATCAGAATCCACCTCCCCGCGCGCGCGCGAACACACACACACACACACACACACACACAGCATTCCTACTCACATTACATACACTCTCTTGTTCTCACACACACCCTTAAAAATACACTCATTCTTTTAAGTGTGCAATCAAATTACATTTACTCATTCATTTATATGTGCACTTAAAGAATCAAACCCTTGCATGCACATGTACAGAGCCTTGCACGCATGCTTCATTTAATTTCCTTACCTGCATCTCTGGTCCAGACTCCACTCCCATGATGGCCCTCTGGTTCTGGCTCAGCATGAACATGAACCAGGAAGAGGGAGATTTTCTTGGTTCCTGCACAAATGCAATGAAGTCAAAGTAGCTCCTGCCAGGAAAACAGGAAGGTGCCAATAGTTTAAGGTGCTGGAACCTTCCTGTTTTCCCACTCTTTTCTCCTACTTAAGCAGCCCTCCAGCCTCTTTCCTTTACAGTTGGTGAGCAGGTGCACGCGGATCTAGGTCACCTGGATTAAGCCACGCCCACTTCCATCTCATCTACATACCACCCACACCCAACACCGCCTTCATCTGAGACTTCATTGACCTGGTCACCAGCATGTTCCTCACGCATGCCAACAACATCTTCCTAGGCGACTTCAACCTCCCAGGTAACAAGGCCACCAAACCAATGAAGGAAGCTCTCCTCAGCCTTCTTGACACCCTCAGCCTCACACAGCACACAAAAAACCCAACACACAAGAAAGGTAACATCCTTGACCTAATCATCACTGCTCTTCTCTCCACTATAGCTCTCATCTACCGCTTGACTGGTCTGACCCCCTAGCCGTGCCTTTCAACATACTGCACACCACCCCAGTCAAGCACTCCCAGCAGAAACCCAGCAAACAAACCTTCAGGTCCTTCAAGAACTTCCAAGTGGAAGCCCTCACAGAAGACCTCACCAAGCTACACCTTACATGGACGGAACACCCCCAACCAAACTGAGACTCTCTACTGGAAGCACTCAATGCCACCCTCTCAGCCTCTGTCGACCAACACGCACCTCTGAAACAATGCACCTGCAAACCAAAACTGTCAGCACCCTAGTACATGCAAGAATTCAACCTCAGCAAAAAAGTCATCAGGAAATAAGAAAAAACCTGGCCGTGCTCTCGGACTGCATCCACCTGGCACTCCTCAAGGAAATCCGAGCAACACGCGGACAATTTATCAGCACAGCCAATTATCAGAAAACCATAGCAGAAGCCCACAACACAGCATTGAAAAATCCACTGCCCATCAACACCTTCTTCATCGACAAAATCAGCAAGATTTGCCAGCACATTGACTCCAGCTCTGCATTCATAGACCAAACTCACGTCCCTCCTTGCAAAATCTACACATCCTGGACAACATTCAAACACTCTCAACAGAGAACCTGGTAGAAACCCTTGCTGCCCTCAAAGCCACATCGTATACAGATTACATCCTCCCAGCATCCATCCTCAAGACCCTCCCCACAGAAGGTCTCCTTCCCTACCCGGAGATCAACAGCTCCTTAACTCAAGGCACTTTGCCATTGACCTTAAAAACAGGAAAAATCCTCCCTCTACTAATTAAACCCACTCTGGATACTGACAACCTAGGTAACTATTGCCCAATCACCCATCTTCCCTTCCTGGGGAATATCAATGAGAAAATGGTAGCCGCACAACTGCAGCAACACATCCACACCAACAATCTCCTCCAAACCTACCAATCCAGATTCAGGTGGTCGACAACGCCCTCTACATCCTTGATGACAGCCACCCCTGCCTCCTGGTTTTACTCGACCTCTCTGCCGCTTTCGACACAGTAGACCAGACACTTATGGACACCCTACATTGGTGCATGGGGATCAGTGACCTTGTCCTACACTGGTTCAAGTTCTAACTCACTAACCGCAAGTAGTTTGCTCAGATGGACTCCTCTAGATCGCCAATGCAACCCATCACCTTGGATTCCCACAGGGTTCCATCCTCTCCCCAGTGATCTTCAATCTATATACCACTGAGATCCCTCCTAGCCACACACAACATCCACATCCACCAATACACCGATGACACACAGCTATACCTCAAGATCGACTCCATCAATGACATCCATAAGTTCAAAACCTGCCTCTCACTGTCATGGATGCCCAGTGAAATTTGAAACTCAACCCCTTCAAGACCATAATTCTACTCCTCACCAACAACACCAAACACCCAGACATAAAGACCTGGCTATCAACCATGAACTCTGAGGGCTTCACACCTGAGATCACCTCCTGCGCCAAGTCCTTCGGGTTCCACATCGACAAACACCTCTCCTTCAAGACACAAAACTCTAAGAACGCTCAGACAGCTTGGTATCAGCTCTCCCTCCTGTGAAATGTCAAGCCCTTCCTCCCTCTGGACAGCCTTAGATCCACTGTTCAAACACTGGTACTATCCCACCTCGATGGGGGCAATGCACTCCTTGGAAGGCCTTCCCGTTATCCTCCCTTATGCCCCTGAGAAGTGTCCTACACGCGGCTGCACACCTCATTAGGAGCCTATGCAGATACAACCAAATCACCCCGGCCTTCATCGACATTCACTGGCTCCCATTGCATGCACAAATCCCCTTCATGTCTTGCTGCATCATCTATAAGGCAGTCGCCCTCAAGTCACCCAGCTACCTCGCAGAGAAACTCTGCAACTCTGGCGGACAGCACACCACCAGATGCCAGGACATGTGCAGACTTGAAATCCGCTGTTGCAAAAAGGAAAGGACCAGAAAACAAGCCTCCTCTTCCTACTCCCCAAGACTATGGAACCTCCTCAAGTCAGTATTAGACTCGCTCCCTTGCTCCTACAATTCAGAAAATAACTCAAGAGGCACCTCTTCAAGGAGTCTCTCCTCCTCAACACCTACGCCATCACTTCGCCCCTTGCGCCACCTTGCTCGCTAGGTGGCACCCGCCACTGTCTTCTCCCCACCACCCTCCAGTACCCCTCCTCTGTTTCCTACCCTCTCTGAATATCTGTTCTGTTGTTACCTCAGAAAAGCGCTCCGTTATATATCTGTATTGGTGTATACCTCTGTAAAGTGCTCCATTGCTTCTCGAAGCTAGGTCCGTGCTCAATAAATACCATTGTAGAGGAGCAGGTGAACACATTATCCCTAACTCCCGCTACCTCAGCCTCACCGCCATCATACTGGAACAGTAGGAGAATAGCCTTAAATGGAACTCCATGTGTTATGCCTATTCTGCATCAAGTGTTTGAGAGACAATATGCACCCAGAAAACCGTATGGAATGTACCCTGGCACTGAGAGAGAGGAAGGATATAGTGTGGAAGGATGTCAGCACGCACCATTGGACATCATGTAGTGCTGAGTGAAATCTCACGAGAGCAGCGTGCTGTCATGAAGAAGATATACGAGGACATACTGAAACGATATGAAAATACTTAGGAGTGACGATGTAACTGAAATAACTAGATAAACATATGCGAAATGATAAAGTAATCATGTGTGCAAATGAAGATAAAGTAACTTGCTGACCAAAAGATGTAAATACACAGCAGCACAAGATAGATGAGACATATAGAAGCTTGCTATAAAGGAAAATGTTATGTGGCAAGGACGGCCATGATAGGAAAATGGACGATGGCTCGTATAAATATTCAATCCAGCTACCTCAGAAACAGACCAGGGGTGCAGAGTCAGGAGACGTTGGAGAATTATCTTTGTGTCCATAAGGAAGTGGAGTCTGTGTTGGACTGGGATCAAGGATGCTATTTGGGGAATAGCTGCTAAGTACAAAGGGAGGCAGATGGATAAGTCATGGACGTGAGACATATTTCTCATAGATTGAAGAAGAAGAAAACATGTGCAAGAGACAGGTATTGGACAATTAACAATGAACAAGGTTCCTACAAGATGGAGTTAGTAAGTCTCTAGAGGCCAAGAAGAGCAATGACACGCAGTAAATAAGAGGTCGAAATTGACAAATTTGCAGTCTCTTCACATGTGATTCAGAAGTCCAAAACAAGGGCTATTCATTAAACTGTGGCTGAAGATAGTGATATGATTACACTCCCTTGAATGCCCCAGAACAGAGAGCAGGCTACAAGGTAACCACAAATAGGAATCTTTGGCTCATGGCCGGACTGAGGAGAGATGATAGACTAATTGGGAAAGTGGGGAGTAATCTGACGTGCCTCAAGCAACTGGGTTTCATTTTGCTTGCGTGATGCTAGCCGAGCCGAAAGTCCAAGGTCGGGTGGGAATGCCAACCAATCAGTGGGACTATGGGGCAACCTGCTATACAATGCATAGTTCAATCCACTGGCATTTTGTCTGCTATAATCAGTATTATACGTATTTCAATGTAGTTTGAGGCGTGTTTTAGAGATAAGAGACAGCCAATGAAGTACTAACCCATATGTATTCTATAGGTAGATATTTTCCTCTAGCCAATCCTTCCTGTCAATAGTTTTTCCAATTTTCCACGTAGGATGACATCATAGATGGCGCATAAAACCCTTGTATATTCAAGTTTGTGTGTCAATGTGCAAGCATCAGTGCGATGCCTGCCAGTTTGCCCTGCTTTATTAAATTGAGAATAAGGTAGTACTTTGCCATATTCTTTGAGTCTTTCTGGTTATTTGGTCTGAGATCTTTATTGGTAATCCCATCTAGCAAAAGAGACGCTTCAAGGTGCTAGAGCACACCATAACAATGTTAATAATGTTAATAATAATAATAATAATAATAATAATAATAATAATAATAATAATAATAATAATAATGTTGCAAGGAGGGTGAGATGTAAATACAGTATTTCACCCCTCTCTTGGAAATGTAGTGACATCTCAGGCAGCCATTCAAAACCCAGGCCCATTTTGCTTCCCCCGCCAACAGAAGTACATCCACATGCCAAGCACTCCTAAAGATAACTAAAGGAAACACATACCTATCATATGATACTGCAGTAAGTCAACGTCCTTCTGATGGGCCTGTAGCATAGAGTGAAACACGTGTGAGCATGATGTACTAGTAACATCCTCCCACTGTTGATGGGGTGAATATCAAGGCTTGGGGTGAAACTGCTTCTGCATATTTTTCATGGATTCAAGTGAATATTCTTTTTCAGATGTCCCTGCACGCATATTATTTTTGACCCACTAGCCCCATAAATATCCTTTGGGGAGTGTACTGCCGCCCTTTGCGCCCCTAGCTCTTCTATTCACCATGGTATCCAGTGATTCCCTCGAATACAAAGCATTGAATGCAAAAGCATCGAATGCACAAGCATCAAATGCAAAAGCCTCAAAAAATGCATTTTTTGTAGGTAAAGTTTTTTTTTATTAAAATGGTTTTTAAGGGGTAAAAAAACAGGGGTTACGGGGGACCCCCATTAAAAGAAATGAAGAAAAAAAATGACATTTTTGGATGCATTTATTTTCGAGGCTTTTGCATTCGGTGCTTTGGATGTCGAGGCTATCACTAGGAACCATTCACCATTCATAGCATATGCCCTGCAGCTGCCATCCACACATAGAACTTCACTCTGCACCGTTAAAGGGCACTGCAGAGGAGTGAACATGTGCACCTCTGTAGATAGTACACCAACATCTAAAACAAAGTTGACATGTAACAGTGTAATATCACGTATGTTACTTTTCAGTCAGAAGAATGCAACGGTTTTAAAGTGGTCTTTCCGTGAGTCAACCAAGGGACATATTCCTTTTGGGTGTGCAATATGTGAAGGTCCACTATTACTAGATTTGGTGCAGCGCGAGGGATATTAAATCATGCGCAAGGCTTTTATGAACAGCATGCATTGGATTTCATATCTTCTAGGGACTGGCAATTGTGGAATGTAAGGCATAGCACGACTCAATGAGCAGCCCTGATCACATGCCTTGACAGCTCGCTCTTCAGTTACATCTCATGATAAACCAGTCTGACAATATACAAGAAATCTTCTACGAATCACCTGGACCAAAGTTAGTATGATCCAAGTTTTATTTCCCCAACCATAATTGGAAGACAATAACTACCACAATTTAAATAAATGTGAGCTTACAACATCTGACCTAGGGTTCACTACTGTACGGTGAACCCTTAAAGATACCCAACG
Organism: Ambystoma mexicanum; assembly: GCF_040938575.1. Taxonomy (NCBI): domain Eukaryota; kingdom Metazoa; phylum Chordata; class Amphibia; order Caudata; family Ambystomatidae; genus Ambystoma; species Ambystoma mexicanum. Next base: position 542,796,365 of record NC_090923.1, on the reverse strand, counting down.
AAAGAAACTTGACACCTGCTTATATTCCTTACTTGACACAGACATATAGGTTGTTACGCATTTGACTTTCTACAAATAACAAGCTGTTTGTCCATGTCAAACATGCAGACATGTTGGAAATACATTAGACAGCTTAAAATGGTGGTTACCGTTGCTGTCTGGAAAGAATTCGGACACCTTGACAGTGTGCTTTCTGTTTTTGTTTTTAGATGTGGAAGTGCGAGTCCCATTTCTATTCACCTGAACTCTATTCTGAAGACTTTTTCAAGACAACATTGTCAGTGCAGTGAGTCATTGCCTACGCTTTATCAAGTATTTACCAGGCCAACAAGGGACACTGCAGGGAGCGCTTGGCAGTAGAGTCCATCTCATGAAGGCTACAGTGGTGAATCCCTGCATGAGCCGGTGGGCCTGTCCAGTGATTTACAGCAAGCTGCCAGCCTTGAGGGATGTGAGAGATGGGACAATAGGCGAAATTGCTTTTTAGTTTTGCCACTTGGTCTGAAGTGCAACAGACCTCTGAATGATCTGTGTGACTGCAGCAATGTACACAGAAGAGAGAGTTGGAAGGTTTGTGGGACCAAAGTGTACATTCTAAACTGTGATGGGGCAGAAGTCTCACCTTATCCCCTATTGGTTGCGCCTATGCGGCAGATGGTTCACTGTTCCCTGAGTCTGGGTCTCGGGGTAGGGTCTGGGTATTCCTGAATGTCTGATCACATTTTACATATTTTGTCTGAAAAGGATGTTGCCTCCTCCATATGTGGACTCCTCCCAATTCACAGAAACTCCTTGAACAAGCTTCCGGCAAGAACAAGGATGTCCCTGGGCGTCTGATAAGCCATTTTCCAAAAGTGTTTTGTTCTTCTTAGAAATGCATTCAGCGAGAGTGTTTAAAAATACACGATTTGTAGCATTTTCTTAAATAACACAAGGCATCATTTTGTGTGTTTGTCCAATTTATTGAAACGTAAACCAGGCATTTGTACATGATCATAGGCAGCCAAGCTGTTTTTAACCTCACCACTTACAACAAATATTTAAAGAATGTTGCCACACAAAATGTTTGCTGTCTGGATCAAGCCTGGGGAGGACCAACTCCCAATAGGACTCACTGTAGGATTAATTGTGCATGTTTCACTTTCACTGTTTCAAGATAAAACTGATAAAGCATCCCTTTATTAGATACATAACAGGACATCATGAAGGGCTGGATTCAATTCAGGCCGAGGTTCCTTGTTCCACTTGCACCAGCTTTTCTCAACACAAATTCCAGAAACACAGTCAACTCGTTGCACATTTTTTTCTCCAAATTGTTCCACGGTTACATTTTATTTAAAGTTCAACTGTAACATGTGTGCTCTTGTCATTGTGATTTTGGAAAGGCAATAAAAGATCATTAACTTTTTCGGACTGGATCTGAAAGAAATTGGTAATAATGTATAGGGGTGATGTTATAGGGCCCAAAGAAGGGCTCTGAAACCCCACAGGAGAGTCAGCTCTCGCCCTAAACACACTCTTCCCTTCTATATTGTACCCGTTTGGCTCTTCGGTGTAAATAATGGCAGTCACTTCATATATAATCTGTATCCGTCCTAAATGTGCATAGTTCATTTTGTTAGTTTGTGATGTCACCAAATAATTTTGCAGTAGTGCTTTGCACTCCTCCACTTAACCTGTACCTCTCTCACCTTCCACCCTTTGCTAAACATCCAACACAGAATTTCTCTCATCTCTGTTATTGTCCTTTTGCTTCTGCATAAAGTGCCCCCCCCTACTTGTTAAAAGAAAATACAAATACTAAAATGCAGCAGAGTTAGCAATGGGCCCATGTTATAAGGATCACAGGTTACCGAGTCCCGGCTTCTTAGATAAAAAAGCAGTATGCAAGTTTGGCGTGTAGGGACCTGCATGGGATGAAAAGGGTGAACTACAAGCCCCAGCATGCAAAGTGCTTTTGAATTAAAAGGCAAGGTTTGGATAAAGGTTCCCTCTGACACGGGACTTGTTTGCAGTTCTTTTACACATTACTTGATCTGTGATGGGAATTTTATGATCCTTAAATGTACTCAGGGAAGTGTGTACTCAACTTGAGATTTGGGCTTTTATGTGTAGTCGTTATTTTAGGATAGATAACAGAGGAAACACCTTATTTTATACCACAGAACTTATTATCACAGAAATTGACAAAGGAACGTCACAGGTGGAATGCTGATCAACGAGAACTCAGATAAGCCCTGATTATTAACCCCTTAATAATTTATAGCAAACGTTGGTTGGAATGGGTTGGTCTGGAATGGTCACATTCCCAAATACATGGTCCCAAGTGGTTTTAAAAAATATACAGAGCATCCCATGTACAGGTTTGTGATATTGGGCCTGATTTACAAAACGTTTTTCAATGGGATTTCTCCATTGTAAAACGCTTTTGTAAGTCACGGCCATTATGTTTTGGTTGTGATAAGACATGGGCCTCATTTCCGTAGTTTGGAGGTGCCATGACTAACTCCAATACCGGTACCGAGTCCGCTCTGGTTCAATGGCGATTTACCGGTCTATTCCGACCTTTGCGGGACCGGTAAGTCCCCATTGAAAAAGCCATTCCCCATTTCCATTTGAGCCCCCAGAGGGCTCAATGGGAAGGGGGAAGGCGCTAATAACGGTACCGCAAATTGCGGTACCGTTATTAGCTTTAAAGTCCCTTAACGGGTCCCATGCATAACGCCTGGTAAAAGGCATTAAGGAAGGGACCCGCTAAAGGAACTCGGAATAGGGCGCAAAGGGATTACCGGCACTGGTGTCCTTACCGGTGCCCGATATCCCTTTGCGCCCAACTCATAATGAGGCCCATTGGATGTTAACAGCTTATGCCAGTGTTAGGTCTGCGCTGTAAGACCCAGCCAATAGTTGCAGTGCAAGACGATGCTCTCCTGTTAAATGTCCTTTGTTGACTATCCACAAAGTACACATGAAAGAAGCTGAAGCGGTCTACGTGCCCGATTCACAGAGCGCTTTCCTACTGGGTTGCGTCATTTGAAAACATTTCTGTGAATAAGGCCTTAAGGGTCTTATATTGTGGCCGATTTATCCTGCCTACATGGCAGCCAATAGCATCCCAAGAACCCTTTATCCTGGCCACACGGCAGCCAAAAGCATCCCAAGAACCCTTTACCCTGCCTACACGGCAGCCAATAGCATCCCAAGAACCATGGGTGCATACATTGGAGTGCTAATTATTCTTTTAAGTTGACCCCTTAGTGCGCATGTTCTTGAATGTTCTTTCTAGTGCAGGGAACTGCCACCTTGGGCTCTCCAAATGTTAGGACTCCTGTGAAACCCCTCCATTGTCTAGGCTGGTTAGCACTGATAGAGGTTGACGTCAAACTAGGAGAGCCAAAGGTTGGAGATCTCTGTTCTAGGAGAGCGTCTCCATAGTCTATAATGACGCCAGTACTGTTCCTGCTGGTCTTAACACAGCCAGATCTGAGAAAGGACCACTTGGAATAGATGCATATGCAAACTCATGCAGTCGCACTGGGACCTCACCTACAGGGCTAGTGGACGGCCATGCAACCTCTTAGCTCCTAGAACTATCAACTATCAGCCCTGTGTGTTTTTTGGGTCTCATTTTGAGTATGCAGGCGCAGAACTTGTCTAACCAGTTTCCTCTGACCATAGTATGTCTTGATTATTCAATGTCCAAAAGATTTGTTAAAACTCTCAAGAGATCCAGTACTTAAAATGCACCAGAGCATATTTTGGAAGCATATTTTTCTCTTGCAAAGATTTCAAGATTATGTTTAAATATTGATCACTGAAAGAAACCACATGTTATGTGCAGTGTGAGCTAATGATGTCACACCTACTCTAAAGGATGCCCCTGTGTATCACTGCGCTCACCGTATGAAAGCTGCCATATACTGTCTATTTAGGCTATATAATTTTTTCAATGAATTGACTTAAATGTGCTTGCATGTAACAAATAATATCTCGCATGGTGTTATATTTCTATAAATTGTAAACACATGTTTGCAAATTATAAGCATGCATTTCGCTTGCAAATATTTTTTTGCTTGAAATTGTGGTGGTATTTCGTTTTTTTTTGCACATAAGACAAACATTGCCATCTATAAGACCTTATTTATAAGTGCACCATAACATGGCCAATAATTTACATTAATTGAATGAAACTATGAAGGCATCCCTCGCGTGGCAACGTGTCCTAATTCGAATACAAAACACTGTTAATGTTTTCAAGATACATTTTTTGAAAACATTTTCAATCATGGTAGTTTGTCAAGAAAACGGAAAGACATTTCATGATGAAAGAGTCCCAGTGTGGCCATTCCCATCCCATGTGTGCCATTTCACAGCTGCTAAGATGCTTAACAGTCTGGCTCCAGGGACCTCGGTTTAGCAACACTGCGCGGAACCGCAAACTTTGTGGGAAAGAAATCAGTGGCTCGAGTCTCTCACTCTCTCTGACTACAAAACAACAAAGCTAGGCTGTTTGGCTCTGTGAGTGCATACCAGTTTTTATAAAGTCAACTGGATACCAACGTTGAAGGCTAGATTAATTTCTGTAGCAGCAGTGCGTTTACAATACTTAAGACCCAAATTCCACAATAGCACAATCACATATGGTCAAGATTTCAAAAAGAGGCCCGTATAAAAACAAGAAACCTTAATTTACATACAAATATTGTCCTAAGCATAGATAGAAAAATAATACGAATGCAAGAAATATTAAATACCATGTCAAATGCAATAAACCTTTGTAAAATATTTAGAAAGTATAGCACCATTGAATTCAGCCGTAGGCGGCTCACAGAGTTTGATCGGTGATAAACACATACATTTTAGCTAGAAAAGTGGTGTACGTTCCTTGACGCCACAGTTTCATTTCCACGTCCAACAAGAAGTCTTTGGGCTCCTTGATCTGCCGCTGGATGAAGACGATGCCAGTGTACTGGTTCAACTTTCTAGTGCTGAAGTAGTTCTCCTCGTTGCCTTTGGTGATGGTCAGGATGATGTTGTCCCCCGCGTAGGCCGGAGAGGGTCCGATACGGAAGATATGCGATGGCACCACAATGTTGCTTGGGAAGGTCAGTTGGTAGTAAGTGATCCGCACAGGAGTGTTTTGGCAGTCCACGTAGTTCAAGCAGTTGACGCGTTCACATCTCCTAGGACAAATGAAAACATATAAGATATGGCGGAGCTAAAGAGTCAGGATGTCGACAGCTCTGCAGCCCACCTGTCACTAATCCACTAAACTAATTGATACAGTTTACCTGAAAAGGAAAATCAATTTGTGTCCTACGTTTAAGCATAACCATGCTGTCACCTCGCTCCTCTGTCACAGACTGAAATAGCAGCAAACTATGTACATTCAGCAGTATAAAAATACGTTAAAATCCCATGGGGCAGCTCAGAGAAGAGGAACATGTGTCAGTAACCTACGGACGGACACCAAAAACAGGTAACGTACACCTTCTTGAAATGAAGACCTTCTAAAGGCTTTTTGGAATTCTGTAAGTGGCGTGTTTGCCTTGTGGCACTTAATAAGGATATCGGATTCCCGGCTTACGTCTCGGTGCTACGTGATGCCCCTAATATAGAGCTTGGACCACTGTGCCCTCAATATTGGAAGCAGGTATTCGAAAGCATAACTCTGAAAGTAGTGATATAGCTTAAGGTGAGCGATAAAGCTTTGAAGACATATTGCTGTAATTTTGATATATTCTTATTGAAGATTGATGAATTTTATTTTGTGTAGGTACTGGGGTTGTATTTGAAATGTTAATGTTATTGTCAATCATTTTTCTATGAAAAAAAAGTTGTAAAAGTTCTGTGAACTAAAAGACAACTAAATAAATAAATAAATAAATAAATAAATAAATAAATGCCCCGAAAGTCCTCAGAGCCGTCGGGATTCATGGCCACACAGGAACATCGTTCCATGAAGGGATGGACCCTGATTCGATCTCGGAATTCTAAAGTTCAACTGTGGGTGCCACTGTGACTTAAGTCACAGCAGCGACTGCCACAGTCAGTCTTCATAATAAAGCATAGTGAGTGCGCTAAGAGACTCTGGAATTGCTGCTGTTACTCCATCCTAAGCAAGGTCGTAAATTACGAGTAGACATGACAAGTGCAAGGAGCAACATGCAACATATATGTAACTTACACGTTTTGTTAATTACGTGTGTAATTGATAGCCATGCTCAAATTGCATTTACATCTCAATCTGTGTGTGCATTGTACAAAGTTCATAACACGGGATACAAAAATAGGATTTTTACGTATTAACTTTTCATTTCCTATAAATAAATCTCCTGATCACGACAACACATGCTTTCAACAGCAGACAAAATCACACCACCAAACAGTACACGTTCAAGCTCTTAACACACCACTAAGGTCTAACTCATTAAAATATATGGGTGTGTGCAAATACGTTCGAGAAATCCATTGCAAAATGTTGGTGAATACCCATGTACATTACAACTGTGCAGGCATTCGACAATAACAATGCTTCCCCAGCACCTCACTGACACTCCCCTGAGTACTCCCACTCATGGAGATCTGATAGCTATGTATATGTAATGTATGCCTTATGCTCGCAATACATACCTGTTAGTAAAACGTACACACATGTTAATCACCTTTAGTGAATCTTTCATAATTTGCTGGTGCAAGGCTTAATTCACACCTGTAACTGTAACAATCCTAATGACTCAGCAGGTATGCCCTTCAGATTTTCACACATTTGAAGTATTTTTAGATTCAGAATTGTGTGGTAACAACTACTTTCCACATTACGATGCTACAGTTTAACCTTGCTTTGTCTCGGAAGGATAGATCAGGGGCAACGTGCTCCCCTTGGACGCAAGATGACATGAAGCAACACAGGTTCGATCCCCGCTTAGAAACCTCTGGCTATTAAGCGCTTTATAAATGACCAACCATATCATATTTCCTATGACTCCACCACTGAGTCCCAGCACCTTGGAGAGATGGATGGAAAGGCAAGAGCTGATACCTGTGATATCATCTAATCATTCATTTGTCAAGGCCCTGCATTGGGCCTCATTACACGGACGGCGGTAAGGGTTAACGGTCACCGTTAATGGCAACGGTGACCGTTAACCCTTACCGCCGTACTACGAGGTACCTTTGCGGGTTGGAGGAATTAACGCCTGCTTCTTGCAGGCGTTAAGTACCAACCCGCTAAGGGACCTCGGAGCTAATTACGGCACCGCAAAATTGCGGTGCCGTAATTAGCGCCTTCCCCATTCCCATAGAGCCCTATGGGGCAGAAATGGGAATGGGGAAGGGCAATGGCGGAAAGGGGATTTACCGCCCCTCCAACCTTGGAATGGGGCGGTAAATCCACTTTCCGCCAAGGCGGTGCCGGTAATTTACCGGCATGGTCCAGGGTGCTAATAGCACCCTGGATTACCGCCTTCCGTGTAATGAGGCCCATTGTATCTTGTCCTTGACAGTAGCATTTGGACATAACGCACTTTTTCTGACTGATAGGGCCGTTTTATCCACGCACCTTGACATTGCTGTGGGCCCAGACATCCCTGGTACACGGCTGCTACATTATTATGTATCTTCCTGTCATTCGAACCTTGTATGGTCCACACTCACGCATGCACACTGTTGACAGTTACAAATGTGTTCTGGTGTGCATCATATACAGAGAGGTGGAGGAGCAGAGGTTAGAACCCTTGCTGGGGAAGCGAGCAGCCCTGGGAACTGTGGACTCCACATTCTCTGATAAAAAGTGCATATGATTTCTTTTCCTCACAACATTATGAATCATAACATAGGGTGCCATTTGTAGCACATAACTTCACAGATGTTTTTCTTAAAAATGAGATCACTCATTCCGCAGATGTGACCAGTGGTCGAAGTGTACGAAAAGAAGTAGTGGAACTATGTTCCCTACTGAAAAGAGACAGTGGATGTTCCACCATTGGATGCGCTGCCAGCTCACACAAGTTATACATCTGCAATGTTAAAAATCCTCATGGTCAGTCCATATGCAATATGTGTTTCAATTGAGACGGAGATAGATTTATGCGTTGTTTAATTCTATGTTTTTCAAATGACAGAGTTGCGTGCCAACATGTGTTTCGACCTCCACAGGTCTTTTTCATGGCAAAACTCCAATATGAAGTCTCACTGATGAGTATCCGCTTAAAATGACGAGCAAAGATATGAATGAACGTGAAGTTGACGTCTTGTATTCCAAAAGGGAGAACCTGCACAATTGAATTACTAGAAATGTCCTGTTGAGTGATTCGTGTTCCGAAATCCAGCCAGCCTTTAATGGCAGTACGTCAATATACTGCCGTCTGCCGCCGTCCGGTTCTAATCAATCAAGTCCCTGACACACCTCAGCTCTACTGTTTTATGTTCCCTACTGGCCTGCACCGCTCCCCGCAAACCCCATTACTGCACCCCATCCCACGCAAAATACAAACCCCAAAACACATGCGCCTGCTGTTTAAGAGCACGTCCAGTGCAGTGCCCTGACAGTGCAAGCTTCAACTTCTGCCGACAGTTTTATTTTAAAACGAAATCGTTCCGGAACGGTTTCTTTTAAAAATAAAAGTATAGGAACAGTAAAACTTATTTAAAAGAAGTAGAGGAGCACCGCTCCCGACCACTCTCGCCCACATCGACCTCTGGATGTGAACCTCCTCGCAGGGATGCTTGCTTTTTTTAAACGTCAGTGTTCGTTCCTCCACTCTATGTATGCTGTGGTTATAACCCCATACCAATACTAGCTTACGCATAACACAGTGCATCACTATGCACCAGGACTCACTGACAGTAACTGCCAAACTCTTGGCTGCATCCTTGATGCTCGATGTGAGGGAGACCCTGCAGCATATTGTTGGCAGCCTTGCTGCGTGTTTGGTGCTGCAGGTCATCTTGTGCATTTTGCGGAATATCTTTTGTTCTGCAATATTTTCCATTTCATTTAATCTCTTCTACCCTACAGCACACCATTGATTGAGAGTGCTTGTTTGTGACTGTGTTGGGTGATGCACATTTTTTTGTGTTTTGTGGAATATTTCTTATACCACTTTAGTCTTTGCATCTACTTCGCACGCACAGACATATCAATACTATGTTTGGCCTTAAAAAAGTATTTGTATTGGATGCTGTGTTTGTTTTTGGGTGATTTTTGGAGTAGCTTTCATTTCACAGAATATTTTTAATTTCATTTTGTGATTCTGACCCGGCCTAAGTGTGCATGAGTGTGCATGTGCGTGTGTGTTATCTGTGTGTGTTTGTGCATTCGGGCTGTGGACATGTGCATAATAGAGTTGTGGGTGTCTATGCATTCTGCAGCATATTGTTTTCTTCTGCGCATTATCCTTTCATTGTGTCCCTTATTTAACTCTATCCGTCTGTCCTTACTCTGCATAACTGAATAGGGTTGGGTGTGTCTGTTGTGGGCTATGCGTGTGTGCACTACACAGAATGACTGAGTCCAGTACTTTGCTAAGACAAAGTGGAGACAAAAGCTCTGGTCGATCGTGCTACTCCTAGCCTGGAACCCCGCCTGTAGATGATTGAGGATACTGTGTGAATCAACCCAGCTCTGTTTGTGTGTTAGGATTGCCTTGGCAAAAATCTTTCCTGCCCCATATAAAATCAAGGTAGATGTCATTTCAATCCAACCCAAAATATATTTCTAAGATGTGTGCGCAGTGTGATACAGATAGCACTTCTGTGCAGCCTGCACACAACTCTCACTAAATTGTACCCAACACGTTTTCACAGTTATACTTAACATTGAGCTATGATTCGAACATGTTGAATATGTCCGTACCATAGTCCAATGAAGTTGTGCTTGATAATGTGTAATCTGTGAAGGCCGCAGATATAAACTGAATTCCAGAATGAGACCAAGTTTAATTGTGTCATTTCTACTCCCATAGCAAATGATGTGAATGTAAATCCATTGCAACCCTTTGCTCTTGACTTTACATAATAGAGAAAAATAAACCACGTGTCATTGGGAGCCAATTTGTGAAATAAAAGTCAAGGGGCAATCATCATAGTATCAGAATATACTAAAAATATGCACCTGGGTTGGGGGCTGAGCAGAAATCTGAGCAATCTTAATCAAGATCACTGCAACCATAGCCCAAATCCTCCAAAATTCAGAAGATACTCAGTGTAAACATACTTTGAAATTGCACACACATACTAGCAACATACAACATCATATTTACAAGGGTAGTGTGATGGATGCACCAGTTCTTTGATTCCAGCACTTGTTGGTGTTACTGGTAAAAGCAAAGTTATTTTAATAATTTGTTATGTAACTTATATGCAATTTAGAATATTTTTGAAGTTAAGAGAGTTTTGATACAGTGACTGACAAGCAGCAGAATTTCAACTAGAATGCCTACTGCTATTCATAATTAAACATATAGAGGTTTGATCATGTAAATGGGTGCATGTGTGTGAGAAATTGCAAGATTTATGCAGGCATGTTATTTTATTTTCATGTTTGTAGACAAGATGCCTCTGATTATCTAATATTGTGGGGATTTCCCTCCCTGCCCCCCATATAACTTGGGGACCAACTTTGCATTGATTTTACTTCAATAAAACAAAATATTGATTCCTACATTAGACTGTTTCTTGCCGCAAGAGTTGGTGGTGGGATTGTATGTAAGTGAGTATTAACATCAGGGGTGCCCTTTAGTTGAAACAAACCAATATATAGCAATTAATATCTACAACAAAAATCCATCATCTTTCCTTCTCTGGTGTTCTCCCCTTTATGCCCTTCTGCACTTCCTACACCTACTTTCTGTTCTCTTTCTCCAATTCTCATGCTTTCCTTCATCTCCTCTTCCCTCACCCTCTCTACTCATCTCCCTTCCCCTTATGTTCTGCTCCTTTGCACTTCATTCACCTCCTCTCTGCACTTTTCCTCTTCACTGCGCTGCCATACACTGTCCTCCACGTCATGTGTCCAACTCCTCACTCCCCCACATCTCTCTGTTGCCCACTCCACTTTATACCATAATGTGATTACCCACAGGACTCCTGATTTATTGAACAACTTCACATGTGTTATCCAAGTGCTGTGTTGGCTCACTCACCGTGGAACTGCGAGTTTTCTAGATACTGTTGTTTGGCTGGCGGGCACACGTGCCGATCCACGGCACACTCACACTGACCATCTGGATTGCCATGGGCGTGCTTGATCAATGAGTACAGCTGAATGTTTCTTTGAAATGAGCCCTCATAAGAGATTTCTAAGCACCGCAGATACCATATTCCAGAATATTGACAGCAAGTTCCTTCTGCATTGCATTTGTGGCCTTTTTCACAGTGAGTTCCTTTTGGCCAGAGTCGGGAGCTTCTTGGATAAAGTGAACATTAAATCTTCCATGGCATTGTTGGGAAGGAGATGGTCCTATCACACCCACCTTCGGCTCTTCCGTGGTAAATAGATCACGTGTAGGCCAAGGGGGGGAGGGACACCCACGGCATGTTGTCTTATGATATAACATAGAGATTTATGCAAATAATGCAGCCCACAGCCCCAGCAATGGACACCATTTTGTATTAGAGCAGACACCATCTTTGTACTAGGCCCAAAAATCATCCCTCTGTAAACTCAGCTCTCGCTTCCCCAGCACCTCGCACAGAGAGCCCCACATATCGCCACCCCCTGCCAGTTCTGCATGAGCCTTGTTCTCACGGAAGTCCGGCCATTTATTTTTGCAATTGTTTAGTATCACATCCACAGAATGTGCTCTCTGCTGAGGGTGAGACCAGAGCAGGCCCCAGCACAAGTGTCCATCCATCTCCACTAAACTGCCCCTGCCCTCTCAACCGTTACCCCGCCAGGCCAGGGTCCACCATGCCTCGACCCCTTACTCTCTTTCATGGTGATACCCATCTGACCCCCTCGCATTGACCATTCCAGAACACCCACCATAGACCTAATCCCTTGCAGCAATATATTCATCCCAATCCCAACACGCCTGGCCGTATCATGAAGCATCAGGGAACATATATAGTAGATAAAATCCCCAGGGGGAGACACCTGGGAGCAGGACCCTGGCATCAAAGAAGCCCTGAATGTAGAGTGCGGAATGCCAATATATTAGCCCACCTTTTCTAAATACCCCCTTGAAGCAAGGATTTTATGTTTGCCAATGATTCTGTAATTATTATCAGTTCCTGTTGTTTAGCCTAGACAGTTAGGCTTGTGTTACAATTGCCCTGACCTTCACTGAGGAGATGAGCCCAGCTGACCCACGTGCCACCAGATCGACTGGGAAGCAGCAGCCAATTGCAGCCTGACATTCCCTATAGAGCAGGCTGTGCAATATGGGCCCACCAATCAGCACCATGATTTTGTATCGTACAGAATGATATCACTTATGACGTGATTGTAACTTATAATGTGCTGCCCGTGTAATTCTCAGCAGAGCGCTCTTGGGTAGCAGAATTCTTTGCTTGCATACTTTATTTTAGATGAAGTTTATTATCCTTGCAACTTCTCTCTTAGTCTCATTCCCTGGCGGGGTGTGTTATCTTTACTTTTACATATTGTGAGGACACATATTTTTTGTGCCCACCTTCACTTGGTGACCCCTTAGCGTGATTTCCTCGAGTACCCCCGTACCTGTGGCGAGATCCAGGGCTTCTCTGGCAAGTCTGCCCCCACTTAGGCTGACCAGTCCCCAAAAAACACATACGCAGAAGAAAAAGGTTGTTTTGGGCTCTGGCTCTGCGAATGCCCCACTACTCGCCTGAGCTGGGTGCCACCCCAGGGAGAGGGCCAGACGTGGATAAACCGTGAACTGAAGCTCTTGGAAGAACACAGGCATGTGAGTACAAATTGCAAGGCCAAACAAACAATGGGAATAGAGCAGTGTGAGTGAAGAGAACATGCAAGGGTTGATGTGAATGAATTGTGTGGTTATTTGAAGTAAGGCACTTTTTCCATTTTATGGCCATTCGTTTTTTAGTAGAGAAATAAGGATAAAATACAGAGGAGGTACGGGAATTTAGCTCTGAAAGGGGGTGGAAGGCGGTGCCCCGGTGCACTGTCCCGACCAGTGCAGAGAATAAATATGGAGCTAAAAATAGGGGCCCCACATAGAAGGCGGTGGGGTATGTTTTTTGTTCTTTGTTTTTTGGTCCGTTTTTGTTGGTTTCTAAAATGTTTCATGTTCATTGTATGTAATTGTGTATTGTATATTGACAGAAGAGATAGATAATATAACGTGTCTTTGATTGATCTGAGAAGGGGGCCAAGGTAAAAGAACTGGGGAAGCAAGGACCCTACAGGTGTTGGGGAAACAATACACCACAGGCAAAAAGGCTCGTGGCCATGGGGATGGATACCCCACTGTCCCATATGTATAAGCATTTCCCCCTGCAGAGTGAGCCATAATCAGTGGGTAACTGAAATGAAGGGGGAGGGATTATCACATGCTTGGCCTGAGGATGGGTCTTTTGACGAGGGAACGTTAGAACACCTGACACATACTTGAGAGCAAAATATAAAGGGAAGCAACTTCAAAACAGAAGGGAAGTGTTAGACTTGTGGAGAATGTTTGAAGAAACTCCTGCCACAATTAAGAAAGAGAAAGGGCTAGAAACACTGACACGGGTGGGGGGAAACAGGAGAGATAGGGAGACACGGGAGCAGTAGCCCAAGAAAATGTATCCATTACTCACAAGACCAGCAGAGGGGTATACAAATCTGACATACGTATCCGGGGGAAGTACCCCAAATACACCAAGCACAGCCCCACCTCCACCCTATGACCCATCGACCACCACCCCTACCCACACTGGAGTAAGTACCCAAGTCTTGAGTTGGCATTAACATCCACCTGTACAGAATTGACTCGATTACGAGCTGTGTGTGAAGCAAGACAAGGGTCAGGGGAAGGGTTCCAGCCTCCCAGCCTCCCAGAGGGCCCCCTCCCATTTCAGAAGATTAATGGAAGTCTGGAGATTTCCTTTTCAGGATTGATAGTGCACCCACACGGGCAGTAGGAGTAGAACCGGAAGGAGAAACTGATCATTTGGGGTATGACACTGTGTCCTCAGTGAGGGACGAAGAGTATTGTGATTAATCGGAAGAAGGTGCAGTGGGAGGGATACAGCAGGTGCAATGGGTCACCCCTAGAGCGGGAGAGACATGGAGATGAAGCTCCGAATCAGATGGGGAGGATGTCTCTGGCAAAAAAGAAAGGGACTGGGGTCGAGGGGGGAAGTGAAATCATAATTGCAAATGCCCCTCATCCGTAAAGAAGCAGGACAACCCCACTATGTACCCTGGGCACAAATGGATAAAAACAACCTCCTGAACTCCCTACCCCCACTCACAGCGGGTGTGGGAAAATTGATCTATGCTTTTGAAAAGAATACTGCAGGTGTGCCCCTTGCTATTGGAGATATTAAGAGCCTTTTGGTGTCTGCAGTAGGAGACCAAGCAGACTCAGTGTGGATGAAAGTAGGTTTCCCGGGTGTGACCATAAGTAATAACACACATGATGGGGCATCATTTAACAATGTCCGACACCCCTGACTTACATTCTATAATGCAGTGTACTATGGGGGATGAGGAAGATTCTGCGCAGTTCATTCTCCGGGTCCAAGTGATGTGGCGCGCAGAGATAGACACTGTGTGGGACCAGTCTACCTCCCTATTTTATTTCATCATTAAGCGAGGGCTCCCAAAGGAAGTACAGAAGGCCCTTGACAAGATTTCAGGGATAGAAGCCAAAGGCTGGCCTGAGATTCAGAGCATTATAGTACACCACTGTAGGAGGATCTAAGAAAGGGAAAAAGAAACAATTCAGAGGAGATTAGCCGAAGAAACGAAACTAGTACAGACAAAGCTAGTGAAGGTCACAGCAGTAACAGCAGCGCTACGCTCAATGAAGCTGGGAGAAGAGGGGGGTGTATCGGTGGGTATGCAGGCTTGAATAGCTGCAGTATGGACAGGAGCAGTGAGGAGGAGAACAACAATACACGGGACCCCAGTGGCACAGAAGACCTGCAAGAGTACGAGGTGGGTTTCAGGGACAGATGGGATGGGGCTATGGGGGACAAGGGCCCAGAGGAAGGAACCCAGGGCAATGCTTGTCATGCGGGAGGCGGGATCACTTTTCACGGGAGTGCTGCAGCAGGCCTAGAGGGAACTATCAGTAAAACCAAACTTATTCCAATCAGCCCGAGTGTGGAGACCCCCCTCCTGGGAGCCCCTACAGACTGCCGCACGGAGCGTATGAGCAGAATCCACAGTATGAACAGCAACCCCCTCCACCACCTGGTTACAATATACTCCGGCACCCCCAGCACACTATCCAATCACAGTAAAACTGCCCCAACCAGATGGCCCAACGGCACTACAATCCCTTTGCCACCACTGCAAACGGGGCACCAGCACTCTATCAAGGGGCATGTGTGCTCAGTGAAAATATTTTCTCTTGCCCGGAGACAGACACTCACTCCGACTAGGACAGCCCACAGAGAGCACTTGCATATCCAGTCCTATCCACTACTCTGCATCCAGAATTTCCTTTATCTGGCAAAAGTCTAAAAAATGCAAGGGTTCTCTGGGGCTGTAGTTACGGTTCCTTATACAGAAGATTTGAATGTCAAGATAGGGGTAAAAACAGTACGGGCACCCCTACTTTACTATGAAAGTTCCTGTGTAAATTTACTCGGACGAGATTTACTCAGCAAATTAAACATGACAATGGCCCTCATTACGACCCAGGCGGTAAGGGGTTTACGCCGGCGTAAACTTCGCCGACCCTTACCGCCTGAGTACGAGTTCCCGTAGCGCCATGGTGATTTTAACGCCTGCTTTTTGCAGGCGTTAAAATCCATGGCGCTAAGGGACCTTGTTGTTAATTACGCCACCGTAATTTACGGTGGCGTAATTAACGCCTTCCCCACTCCCATTATGCCCTATGGGGCAAAAATGGGAATGGGGAAGGGTAAATGGGGATTGGGGACTTACCGCCCCGCCAAGGTCGGAATGGGGCGGTAAGTCCGCCAACCACCATGGCGGAGTTGGCAACTTAGCGCCATGGACCATGGTGCTAACAGCACCATGGTTCTCCGCCAAGGTCGTAATGAGGGCCAATATCATTTACTGATTGAGGGATTGTCTTCCCTACTCCCGGCTGTGTGCCCTCAGAACAATGTTATTGATACATTCTGTAACGCTCACCTGATTCCCGCAGAGGCGCCGGTCTTGACTGGGTGAATGCCGTATCTTCAACAGTGATGTGTAACACACGGTTGGCTCTTTGGGCTGGACCTCTGTGCGCTGTATGTCTGACTGGAAGAGTAAGATGTCTGCAGATAGAAAATATGGGATTAATGAACTGGGGTTATTGGGTGCCTCTCTCCTCTTCTCCTGTAGAACCCCAAAGGTTAACGCCCTCACCTTAGGTAAGTGAAGGCCGAACTCTCCATCTGCCTCGGGGCAGGGTGCCGTAACCAGTTTCTTCACTGGATAAGGGTGCAGGCCTCTTGACCTCAGAGGACTGCTGTCTGTCGTTAACTGCACGAACGGTAAGTTCTGGGCACTTCAAATGTCTTAAAAGTCTTTTGTAATGATATCCCTTGTTTTGCAGGGTTCCGGCGATGGCGGATGGCGGGCTGATGAGAGTTGAGGATCGAACCCGCGTGAGGAATAGAAGCGCCTGGAAGCACGTAAGTAAGCGCTTGTAGCCTGCTTCACGATGCGCACTAACTGTCCCTTTTATCTTGCAGGTACAAGTTCGGAGCTTTAGAGAAGCTGAAGGGTGCTGGAATACCCACTGGATTCGGCGTGGGAAGGAGTAATGGCATGTGAGTAATAAAGTTGCCCAATGTCTTTAAACGCACCTTCTTTTGTCTTTCAGATGCGGGATGCAGCGCCGAAGGCCTCCGGAGCGTGCGAAGAGCTGGTAAGCTTTTGTCTTTCAGATGCCGGAATGCAGTGCGAAGACCTCCGGAGCCTGCGAAGAGTAGGTAAGCCTTTGTCTTTCAGATGCCGGAATGCAGCGCAAGGCGTTGGTGACAGCCGATGGACCAGGTAAGAGATGCGCTGCCACTGAAGACTGTAGTGCTAACCTGTTCTTTCTTTGTCTTTACAGGTGCTGCTGAAGACTGGATTCCAGGATGGTAAGCCTTTGTTCCCTTAGGCCCAGGATCAGAAGCAGAAGACACGATGAGCGTTCTGCTGCAGAGAATGCAGAGTAACGCAAAGCAAGATTCATCCATCGGGTGTGGTTTAAATAGCCTCCTGTAGTGCTTAGGTGTCTCCTTCCACAGCCATGCCTAGGTAAGAAAAGAGTTCCTGCTTTCCAGAAGAGTTCCAGTGTTCTGAACCTAGGGAGTCGCTCCTGCCCCACCCAACAGGAAAAGTAGTCCCAAACAGAAGAGGATCAGGGGTTCAACTGGCAGGTAAGTAAGCAGCATGGTCTGCTGCAGGTAAGTCCACCCAAGCATTATGAGCCCGGCGCTTCCAGCGCTGGGACTGGGCATCTTTATGAGCCTGGTGCCACTGGCGCCAGGACAGGGTCCAAAAGGTCACAATTGGGACTGGCTGGCACTCGGGTCCGGGGTTATGGGTCTGCTTCCAAGGGAGTCGGGCAAGTCCTGATCTTTTGGAAGCAGAGATCATGACAGCACCCCCCCTCAAGGCCCCTCCCAAACCGGGCTTCTCCGGGGGTTTGGGCTTGTTAGGAAATGTTCGATGAAATCTTTTGATTAGACGAGGCGCGTGGACATATTCTGCAGGTTCCCAGGATCTTTCTTGGGGACCGTAGCCTTTCCAGTCAATCAGGTAAAATAGTTTAGATTTGGAGATCTTGGAATCCAGGATGTTTTTGACTTCAAACTCGAGTTCTCGTTCAACTAGAATAGGTTTTGGAGATGTAGTTAGTCGGGTTTGAGGTTGCACAGGTTTTAATATAGAGACGTGAAAGACCGGATGTATCTTCATGTGAGGGGGCAAGTCCAACTTGACCGCTACTGGATTTACTATGGTAGTGATGGAATAGGGACCAAGGTATCTTGGGTTGAATGTGTGTGGTCCTTTTAGAGGTAGATATTTGGTGGATAACCAGACTTGATCTCCTACTTGATATTGGGGGGCTTCCTTCCGATGTTGGTCTGCTCCTTTCTTGTATTGTGCTTTAGCCCTTTGAAGGTGAGAAACGGCTTCCTTAAAGGCTTGGGTGATTGTAGAATGCAGGTGGTCTACTGCTGGTGTTCCAAGATCTTGGAGTGGATCTAACTCCGAGGTTCGAGGGTGACTACCGTATAAAAGAAAAAACGGGGTCTTCCCAGTTCCCGAGTGGATAGAGTTATTGTAGGCATATTCGGCTATCCAAAGGATATCTTTCCAAGTTTTTTCAGTTTGTTGTAGCATGCAGCGCAAATACTGTTCCAGAGTTTGATTGGTCCTCTCGGTTTGTCCGTCAGTTTGAGGGTGGTGGCTGGTCGAAAGTCTCACATCAATTTGAGCCGACCGACAGCAACTTCGCCAAAAATGATAAATAAATTGGCTACCTCGATCCGAAATTAGAACTGAAGGAAAACCGTGCAGTCGGACGATGTTTTCGAGAAATTCTCGGGCCAGAGTTGCTGCTGTTGGTAAGCCTTTGAGTGGAATGAAATGCGCCATCTTGGAGAATAGGTCCACGATTACTAGGATCGTATTGTATCCGGAGCATGGAGGTAGATCGGTGATGAAGTCCATAGAAAGCGTATGCCAAGGGCGAGGCGGGATGTCAATAGGGCGTAAGAGGCCGGCTGGTTTTTCCTTTTGACTCTTGTTTTCGGCGCATACTCCACAGCACATTATAAAGTCTCTGATATCTTTTTTCCAAGACGGCCACCAGAAGTAGCGCTTGATCTTTTCCGAGGTCTTGGTCATACCGGGATGTCCTTCCATTAAAGAATCGTGATAACAAGAGATTACCTTTTTCTGTAAATCTGTGCTGGGCAGGTATAACCGTTCTTGGAAATATAATAGGTTGTCCTTCACCGTAAAGTCCTTTCCCTGCAGATGCCAATTCTGTATGTCTGCTGGAGTTACCAGTAGCCTGGCTTTATCCTTAACTTCCTCTATGGATTGTGTGGCGATTAGATCTAGAATTCTTTGTTCGGGAACGATAGGTACAGGTTTAGGATTGATCAAATGTTCTTCCACTCCCATCCGAGAAAGGGCATCAGCTTTACCGTTTTTTGTACCAGGTCGATAGGTAATTATGAAGTCAAACTCGGCAAAGAATAGTGCCCAACGGAGTTGCCTAGAGGATTGAGCTTTTGCGGTTTTCAAATATTGCAGGTTTCGGTGATCTGTAATCACAGTAACGGTGTGTCGGGCCCCCAGAAGATAATGCCGCCAAGCCTTAAAGGCGGACTTGATAGCTAGAAGTTCCTTATCAGTAATAGTGTAATTGATTTCAGGAGGCGAGAATTTGCGGGACCAAAATGCCACGGGATGCAACTGATTGGTTACTGGGTCCTTTTGTGATAGAACTGCCCCCATGTCAAGGCTCGAAGCATCAGTTTCAACGATGCATGGGAGTTCTGGGCGAGGATGTTTTAAGATCGGTGCAGAGATAAATCTAGTCTTCAAATTCTGGAAAGCTTGTTCCGCCTCGGTAGACCATTCAAAACGTTTGTTTTTCTTTAACAAGGCGGTGATGGGCTGGACTATTCGAGAGAATTCGGGGATAAACCTGCGGTAAAAGTTAGCGAAGCCTAACATGCTTTGAACACCTTTTACGGAGGATGGCGATGGCCATTTGAGAATTGCATCGACCTTCTTTGAATCCATACGCACTCCGCTAGGTGATAATATGAATCCCAAGAATTCAACTTCAGTCACGTTGAAAACACATTTTTCCAACTTAGCGAAAAGTTTGGGTTGACGCAATCTCTCGAGGACCATTTTCACGCGTTTCCGATGTTCAGTTTCCGATGAAGAATAAACGAGGATGTCGTCAATGTAAACAACAACACACACATCTATGAGCTCTCTGAGGACATCGTTCATAAAATATTGAAAGGCGGCCGGGGCATTGCAAAGTCCGAAGGACATGACCTCATATTCAAATAGCCCATACTTGGTGCGGAAGGCCGTCTTCCATTCATCGCCCTCTTTTACTCGTACCAAGTGGTAGGCTCCTCTAAGATCCAACTTTGTATATATGCATGCTTTTCTGACTTGGTCCAGGAGTTCAGGGATCAAAGGTAACGGATATCTATTCTTAACGGTGATCTGGTTCAGGGCGCGATAATCTATACAAGTTCTAAGGTCCCCTTCTTTTTTTGGAGCGAAGAACAAAGCTGAGGAAGCAGGGGACTTGGAAGGACGAATAAACCCATTCGCTAGGTATTGATCCAGGTATTGTCGGAGGTGAAGATTCTCAGGCTCGGTGAGGGCATAAATTCTACTACAAGGAGGAGTAGATCCAGGTATCAGGTCTATCTGGCAGTCATAAGACCTATGAGGAGGTAGAGAGTTAGCCTGATCCTTCCGGAAAACATCTTGGAATTCTAGGTATTCAGGAGGTAACTGGGGAGCCTCCGAGGAAATTGCTGCCAGTGCAACACCAGGTCGAGGGTGACAAGTAGAGACACATTCTGGAAACTGAACCGTTCTTGCTCGCCAATCGATCTGAGGATTGTGCTTCTCTAACCAAGGAATTCCTAGAATAATCTGGAACTGAGGGGCCTTGATCACATCGAACACGATCTTCTCATGGTGTCCATCTTGACTTACTAGCGTCACTTCTTGGGTGGTATGCGTTACTGGTCCTGAGGCTATCTCCGTACCATCCACCGTAGTAATGACGTCCTTTACAGCCGTTGGACAAAGAGTCAGATTCATCCTCAAAACCATTTCATGATCCACATAATTGCCGATGGCACTGCTGTTGACATAAGCTTCAATCGCATGTAATCGATCCGGATGTTCAGGGCTAATGAGGACCATAGGTATCACGAAATGCGAGGTCACGGAACTGGTTTTAACGCTCGGTAAGAGGACCTCTATTCTTGTTGGGCGAGGTCGTTTCCCTGCTCAGAGTTTGTGACCCTGGTAACTGCAGCTCCTACTGCCTTATTGGCTGGTTTCACCGGACAGTCTCGAAGAAAGTGCCCCGAGTTTCCGCAATAGAGGCATAATTGCAGCTGTTTTCTCCTTTCCCGCTCCTTTTGTGTTAGTGGTCCTTTCAGGCCCCCTATTTGCATGGGTTCCCCGGAGTCTACTCCTTTGGTAGGAGTTGGTGGTTTGGAAAATACTCGAGCATCAAACTTGGAACGATCGGCCTTCCTGTTCTGCAGTCTGTGGTCAATTTGAACGACTAAGTCAATATAGTCCGAACAGTCTTGCGGGGGATTCACTACTTGGGCTAACACATCTTTGAGCTCTCCACGTAGACCTCTATAAAACAGCGTAATCCTTTTGTCCTCAGGCCATCGAGTTTCCACTATCAGTCTGTTGAAAGACGCAATATAAGCCAAAAGGTCTTGATTACCCTGTCGCAATGAAAGGAGCTCATTGTCAAAGGCCTGCCCCTGTGAATGTCTTGCAAACAGTTTTTCCATACTGAGCTGAAAAGCTTGAAAATCATGGAGAACCGGATCATCTTGATTAACTAGAGGGATCGACCAGTCTGCCGCATTGCCACTAAGGTACGAAAGCACGAAAGCTACCTTAGCTTGATCAGTTGGAAAGGCTGCTGGCCGGCATAAGAAGTGCAACCGGCACTGATTGATAAATACTGCAAACCTCTTTGGGTCACCAGAAAATCGTTCGGGCGGAGCCAGAGGTACATTCCCAGGTAGGTTGATCTGCACTGGGTTCGTAAAGGATGTTGAAGGAAGATTTGCCCCTGATGCGGGTAACGGAGTTTGTCCGGCTTGTGACTGTAGCAATTGTCTAGCGAGATCGTCTGTTCGCTCCTTGGAAATAATCAGTTCCCTTCTTAGAGCATTCGTTTCCTGACGGGCTGCATGCACTTCTGCTCTTAGTTCCCCAAGTAACTGGGCTAGCTGGCCGGTATCCATAGCGCCTGGGTGGGAGTTTTGCGGTAGGCTTTGCGTTCTGTAACGCTCACCTGATTCCCGCAGAGGCGCCGGTCTTGACTGGGTGAATGCCGTATCTTCAAAGGTGATGTGTAACACACGGTTGGCTCTTTGGGCTGGACCTCTGTGCGCTGTATGTCTGACTCGAAGAGTAAGATGTCTGCAGATAGAAAATATGGGATTAATGAACTGGGGTTATTGGGTGCCTCTCTGCTCTTCCCTTTCTCTTCTCCTGTAGAACCCCAAAGGTTAACGCCCTCACCTTAGGTAAGTGAACGCCGAACTCTCCATCTGCCTCGGGGCAGGGTGCCGTAACCAGTTTCTTCACTGGATAAGGGTGCAGGCCTCTTGACCTCAGAGGACTGCTGTCCGTCGTTAACTGCACGAACGTTAAGTTCTGGGCACTTCAAATGTCTTAAAAGTCTTTTGTAATGATATCCCTTGTTTTGCAGGGTTCCGGCGATGGCGGATGGCGGGCTGATGAGAGTTGAGGATCGAACCCGCGTGAGGAATAGAAGCGCCTGGAAGCACGTAAGTAAGCGCTTGTAGCCTGCTTCACGATGCGCACTAACTCTCCCTTTTATCTTGCAGGTACAAGTTCGGAGCTTTAGAGAAGCTGAAGGGTGCTGGAATACCCACTGGATTCGGCGTGGGAAGGAGTAATGGCACGTTAGTAATAAAGTTCCCCAATGTCTTTAAACGCACCTTCTTTTGTCTTTCAGATGCGGGATGCAGCGCCGAAGGCCTCCGGAGCGTGCGAAGAGCTGGTAAGCTTTTGTCTTTCAGATGCCGGAATGCAGCGCGAGGCGTTGGTGACAGCCGATGGTCCAGGTAAGAGATGCGCTGCCACTGAAGACCGTAGTGCTAACCTGTTCTTTCTTTGTCTTTACAGGTGCTGCTGAAGACTGGATTCCAGGATGGTAAGCCTTTGTTCCCTTAGGCCCAGGATCAGAAGCAGAAGACACGATGAGCGTTCTGCTGCAGAGAATGCAGAGTAACGCAAAGCAAGATTCATCCATCGGGTGTGGTTTAAATAGCCTCCTGTAGTGCTTAGGTGTCTCCTTCCACAGCCACGCCTAGGTAAGAAAAGAGTTCCTGCTTTCCAGAAGAGTTCCAGTGTTCTGAACCTAGGGAGTGGCTCCTGCCCCACCCAACAGGAAAAGTAATCCCAAACAGAAGAGGATCAGGGGTTCAACTGGCAGGTAAGTAAGCAGCATGGTCTGCTGCAGGTAAGTCCACCCAAGCATTATGAGCCCGGCGCTTCCAGCGCTGGGACTGGGCATCTTTATGAGCCTGGTGCCACTGGCGCCAGGACAGGGTCCAAAAGGTCACAATTGGGACTGGCTGGCACTCGGAACCGGGGTTATGGGTCTGCTTCCAAGGGAGTCGGGCAAGTCCTGATCTTTTGGAAGCAGAGATCATGACAATACAATGGCCAATGAAATGAAGGTGAGGGAGGGTACCAATAAATCCTGACATGTCACGTTTGTGTACGAGATCAAGGTCTTGGCTAGAGCAGTACCTGAGCTCACCAGAAAGGAATGGAGAGTGCCCTCTGATTTTGTGCTCCACCCTGTAGCTGCCCCCGAAATGGTTGCTGGTACTATATTGTCTTTAGATCTAGAAGGAGTGCAAGTGTGTGCAAAGAGAATAGTGGCAATAGGGATGGACATACATGGATGTGAATGGCACACAGTGTTGTGCATTGACCCAAACATACCATTACATGAGCTAAGTGATGAAGAACTGTTCACTGACGACAATAATGACAGGGAAATTATGTTGGAAATAAGTATCCCATGTGAAGTGATGGTACAGTACAGGAAGGTACCCAGCCCCCTCATGGCTGTCGTCAGTGTACCACCTTCTTTCTATGACACAGATATGCAATGGGTGCTCCCTCATTTGTGGACCAGGAATCCGCATGATGCAGACCTATTGAGAGAAGTGATCCCTGTAAAAATAACTTTAAAACAAGGAGCAATACTGCCCAGAGTTAAACAGTACCCCTGTCCAGAGTGGCAGAGGAAGGAATTCAAGGAACATTGTGTGCCCTCCTAGAGCAAGGGATAATTGTCCCCTCAATCTCCCCATGCAATACGGCCGTGTACTCTATCAAGAAAGCAACAGGGGGGTCGTGGTATATGATACAGGACCTCCGCCCACTTAATGATAGTGTCCAGAAGGAGTTTCCTCTTGTTCCAAATCCTGCATCTATTTTGTGCAGCATTCCAAAACAGGCCTCTCATTTCACTGTGGTCATTTTGAAGAATGCATTCTTCTCAGTACCACAGTATCACACAGCATTCACACTGGGCGGAAGTAGGTATGAACACTGCCGACTGCCCCAAGGGTACTGTGAAACCCCCAGCATATTCAACAGAATATTGCATGAAGATCTCGGCAATATCCAAGTCCTGAGCACCATTATTCAGTACTTAGGTAACCATCAAGGACCACGTCGATACCCTTGCTCCGGCCCTTGCCGATTTCTGCAACCGCTCCTTTGCCTCAGGATCCTTCCCCTCCTCTCTGAAGCACTCCCTTGTGTATCCTCTTCTCAAGAAACCAACAGCTGATCCTTCTTTTCCGGCTAACTATCGGCCAATTTCCATTACTCCTTTTTTGTGCAAACTCCTGGAAAAGCTGGCCATCTCTTCGCTTAACCATCATCACAATTCTGTTGACTGTCTCCGCGACCACCAGTCTGGCTTCAGAGCTGCCAGAAGCATGGAAACTGCTCTCCTGAACATCCGTGAAGATCTGCTCTCCAACCTTGACTCTAACATTCCCGATGTCCCCATCCTACTCGATCTCTCTTCTGCCTTCGACACGGTCAACCATACCATCCTGCTCAACCGTCTCCGTGATAACCTGAGTATCACCGATCAGAGTCTGGCCTGGCTGACCTCTTTCCTCTGTGATCGACCCTCCCAGGTCCAACTTGGGTCCTTCCAATCATTTATCTCCCTCTCTACCTGTGGTGTTCCCCAGGGATCTAGCCTCTCGCCCTGGCTTTTAAACCAATACCTGGCAACTCTTTCCCACTGCATTGCCATTTTCTGCTCCAATTTCCAATGCTATGCTGATGACACTCAACTCATTTTCAGGCTGTCCTCGGCCACCTCCTCTCCTTCTATCATCTCTGATTGCCTAACAGACATCAAGATTAGTGTGCTGCCAACATTCTTTGTCTGAATGCCAGCAAGATGGAGATCCTTCTTATTGGCACACCTTCACCCTCCTTTCGCCTCACTCTCTGGCCGGCCTCCCTTGGCCCTCCTCCTACCCCAACCTCTGAGGCTAAGAACCTCAGGGTCATCTTTGACTTCACACTTTCCTTCTCCGACTACATCTCTGATGTCTCTAAAAAGTCAAACTTCCTACTGCACCTCCTCAGAGGTACTCTGGCTTTCCTCTCCTTCCCTCAGAAGCTCACTGTCTCCTAAACTCTGGTTCTCTCTAGGCTGGACTATTGTAACAGCCTCTTTCTAAATCTACCCGCCTCTACGCTCTGCCCTCTGCAACTAATCCAGAACAGGACTGCAAGACTTGTCCTTGGCCTCAATCCCTGGGATTGTATCCTCCAGCTCCCAGTGGTTACAAGGATTACATTCAGAACCCTCTGCATTGTCCACAAGGCTTTCTGAGGCCTATGTCCAAATACCTCCCTTCTCGAGCTCTTCACTCCTCTACCTCTAACTCCCTTAGGGTCAGTCGTTTTTCAAAGAAACAGGCTGGGGGTAGATCTCTGTCTTCGGCTGGGGCCTCCCTTTAGAACAGCCTCCCTCTAGAACAGCCTCCCTGCCACTCTGAAACTTGAGAAGAACCATTGCCGGGTCCGGAAGCACCTCAAGAACTTCCTCCTTGCTTCTGCCTTCGGCCCCCCTCTCCCCTGCTGATCTGTTCTCTCTCGGCACTGTGCACCTGGCCTATCATCTGTCTTCTGGGCCCAGGTACCTGCTCACCCTCCCGCACTGCCGCGGGTCTGTATCTGTACCCATTCAGTCACCCCCTTTTTCTTCTTGCACTTATCAGACATACTCTGTCTGCTGCCTTAAATCCAGCTCTTGCCACTTGCTGGCTGCACTACCATGGTTTGTTGTCTTTTTTATTTATTATTTTATTATTATTTATCTGTTTTCTATTTTGCTCCGCACTTTCCCCCTCTCCTTCTCCCATGCACTTGCGTGTTCTCAATGTCACTGGGCCTAGTAAAATCATTGTTTTGTTCTCCCCTGTTCCCCTCCCTTGCTTGGTACGAGCGCAATATAAATAAAATATCAATATCAATATCAATATCCTAGTATGCAGTGAGAGATAAGAGAGTTGTCGAAGGGATTTAATTGTCCTCCTCTAGTTACTTGCCCAAAAAGGGTACAAGGTGGACAGGAAAAAACTGCAGTATTGTCTGACTGAGGTCCTGTACTTGGGCCAATTGATTTCAAAAGATGGCAAGAGAATAATACCCGACAGGGCGGCAACAGTACGCGCCTCAGCCAGACCACACACTGTAAAGGATATTTATTTTGCATTTTTAAAGCGCTCACACAGTCCGCGGGTGTCGAGACGCTGTTACAGGAATTGTTTGTTTTTTGTTTTTTGTCTGAGTTGCGCATTTATAATGCGATTAAACACACAGAGGTTTCTAAGCGTGGACCCGGGGATCGAACATGTGTTGCTTCATGTCGTCTTGCTTCCAAGGCGAGCACGTTGCCGCTGAGCTATCCTCCCGGGACAAGATATGCAGCAGTTTCTCTGCATTTGCAATTACTGTAGTGCATGGATACTAGATTATGCCGGCCTACACAAGGCCCCTCTTGCAGGCTCTAAAAGAAGCACAGAAAGAGAAGACACATATAATGTGGACACCTGAAATGCAGGCAGCATTCAACAGTCTGAAAGAATTCATTATCCCAGCCCCAGTTCTAGCCACACCTGATTACGAGCGGCAATTTTATTTGTTATTTGTTCTTACACTCAAATGGGACCATAATGACAGCTGTGTTAACACAAATAACATCTCTGTGACACAAGCCTCTGGCGTATTAGAGTGGCACACTTGATTCAGTGATGCAGGGTCACTTCGCTAGCGACCAGGCCCTCGTAGCTGCCTCCTTTGCTATCGAGAAAAGCTTGACAATTGTCATGGGGTGCTCCGTCACCCTGTACGTCGAACACTCCCTGTTCGCCATCCTCGAAAGAGCAATATCCCCTCTCACCACAGAAAGAGCGTCGGCCTATGTGATCATACTCACCCAAATATCCATGTGGTACATTGTAAATCAATAAATCCGGCCACATTCCTCACAGAGCAATTCACTGTGCAGGACATTCAAGAGCATGGTTGTGCTACTTATGAGGGGAAGGGAGATGATATTCTAAAGCAAGAGAAAATGCACTACAGGAAGGGAAAGTGTTCTTCGTAGATGGATCAGCATCCATTTGCCCAGGAACAGGTGAAAAGCATGTGGGTGTAGCAGTAGTGAGACTGGAAGATGGGGAATATGAGGTACTAGTTAAGAAACACTTGGCCATGCACTATTGTGCCTAAGCAGCAGAGCCAGTGACTTTGATTGAGGCACTCCATACAGCAAAAGGATGTGCATTAACAATGTATTCTGATTCAGCATACGTAACCACTACAGTACATGCTGGTCTATCCAGATGGAGAAGTAGGGGGTTCGGAAGAGCTGATGGGTCCCCAGTCCAACATGCAGTTTTACTGAAAAAATTGATTGAAGCCCTCGCAGAACCCTATATAGTGGCCCTAGTAAAATGCCGGGCTCATACACATAATGATGACAAAATATCTTTGGGAAATGCACCTGCAGACACAGCAGCCAAAGAGGCAGTGTATCTCCCCGTGCACATGAGTACTGAATGCATATTATTGAGCAAACAAGAAGATCAAAAAGCAGACAGTTACAACACACTACCCCTTGTACAGATAATCGAGTTACAGAAGAGAGCCCCACCAGAAGAGCAGGAGTTATGGGCCAAAAGAGGATGCACACAGTCGCCCACTGACGTACTGTGGAGACAGGACACAATAGGGTAAGTTGTTATGCCCATAGAACTATTGTATGTGGTGTTCGAGCAATTGCCCTTCCCGGCACATACTTCAAAGCAGCACATTGCAGCCTATCTCCAGGAAGATTGGTTTATTCCAAATCTCCAAGTGTACCTCAACAAGAGGGTGATTAAGTTCAGACACATGTAAAGTATTCAATTCAGGAATGACTCTCAGGACACTGGGAGAAGCATTGCCCCACCCTGTAGGCCCCTTCCGTGAGCTGCACATTGATTATGCAGACATGGGAGAGAGATGTAACAGAGCCAGATACCTGATTGTAGTGGTTTGTCCCTTCTCGAGATGGGTGGAAGCAGGACCTTGTGCCCACTCAGACGCAAAGTGTGCTGCTAAGTTCCTAGTAAGAGAGGTGTTCCCTCATTGGGGCATATTTGATGTTATATGATCTGACAATGGAACACACCTTGTAAACGACTTTTACAAAGAGGTGACATTGTTGCTAGGGATAAAACACAATGGGGGTCATTCCGAGTAGGGCGGTAAGGGTTAACGGTCACCGGTAACGAGACCGGTGCCGTTAAACCCTTACCGCCCTATTCCGAGTTCCCTTTGCGGGTTGGTACTTAACGCCTGCTTTTTGCAGGCATTAAAAAACCAACCCGCAAAGGGACCTAGGAGCTAATTACGGCACCGTAATTTACGGTGCCGTAATTAGCGCCTTCCCCATTCCCATTAAGCCCTATGGGGCAAAAATGGGGAAGGGCTCATGGTGAATGGGGAATTACCGACCCCGCCAACCTTGGAATGGGGCGGTAATTACGCCATTCACCATGGCGGAGTCGGAAAAATACCAGCGTCAACCAAGGCGCTAATAGCGCCTTAGTTTACGCCAGGGTCGGAATGAGGCCCAATATGTGCTTGATTTATCACCCACAAACAAACAGAATTGTTGTGAAAAGCAATGGCCTCCTTAGAAGTAGGTTGTCTAAACTATGTCACTCTCTAAAAAAGAATTGGGTTTACTGCCTGCCGTTGGCCCCTTTCCAGCTTGGCAATCTGCCCAGCAAAGACCACTACCTGTCCCCCCACAAGATAGTAACTGGCAGACGCATGCAAACACCCTTGTCGCCAGTAAGATGAGTATCTGATGCACACAGAACAGCAACTGTACTAGGAGAGGAATTTAAAGAATACTTGACACAGCTCACACGTGCAGTAAGATGCATCGCCAAACAAATTGCCCCTCCCTTCACAAGAGACAGTGAGACAGACACAACAACTGCAGCATCTGACAGCCCAGCTCATCCACTAATGCCCGGGGAGCTAGTGTATGTGCAGAGTTTTGTGCGGAAATGGAACTCACTGAGACTCCATTACGAGGTTATCTATTGTACCCCCCTGGCTGTACTGTTAAAAGGATTAAGGTACTGGATCCACCTCTCGGATGTCAGAAAGGCACACAACAATGTAGCCCCAGAGACACTGAATAACAGCGAGAGAAAAGCTGCAGTACCTTAAAAGGGTTACTGGATATATGAAGCAAAAGACCACTATGTAAATATAAAGAGTAACATGAAGTGCTAAAATTTGATATGTATTGAATATAATGAGTGCTATCTTTCCCTCTCTATGTCTCTATCTCTATATTTCACTCTCTTTCTCACTTTTCTTGTATCTCACACTATTCTTTCACCCTCATGTCTAGTCCCGTCTAAAACATTATTAATGCCCACCCAGTTTTATCCTTTTGCATAGGTGCAACGATGTTGGAGCTCATGCCACTGAATGGTAATAATGTTAAGATAGATAGTAGTAGGAATAGGATAAGCACTACTAGAGCATATAGTTATGATTGTGGTGTTAATTTTGTTGCATTTGTTTTTTCAATAGTGATGGTTGTTTTAGGACTATATTGGGGAGCACCTTTTATCTGGGGGGCCCATATAAAAGAATGGGGTAGGGGGTAAAACTAACATGGGATAGCAAAACACGTTTTAACCTCAATATTCTGCATACAAATATAACAATAGTGGCCCAAGAGCCCAGAGTATTTGTAAATAATGAAACTGGAAATGTATCCAACATAGAAAATGTCACATTGCCGCCCCTACCATGTTTACAGTTCTGCAAGCAACCTCACAACCTAACATAATGTCTACCTTCAGGTTTAATGAAATGTATACTATGTTCCCCACAACCTTCCCTCATATAATATCAAGTTCCTCCCCCACTATGGCATGCTGGGAGTCAAATACAGACACTGATGTAAACATAAATGCTGGTATTTTTTCAATATACCGTTTGCAACCCATAAATGTACTGAGATTGTTATGCACCACAAATAGACTGTGTCGAAGGTCAATAGGGAAACAACAATCTCTCTTGCACAACAGTAGAAGCAAAAGGCAGACAAGCATGATGCTTATCATGGATTGGGGTTAGACAAAGTAGAGGACCTTCGTCATCCTGGGAAGTCGACCAAGTGGTACTTGGATATGAGTGCCTCAGGGAGACGAACAACAAATGGTAGTTGCTATGTGTGTTCCTTGATAACGCATGCATCTGGGACGCCCAAGGTTTTAGTGCCCCAATTGACCCCTTTAGTAGAAGTACAATGTCTCATTCATCTCACACTATGTAGGATAAATAGCTCTGTCCAGGCACACACAGTAAGAATGAAGCTTCTTCCGCCAGATGAGAAAATCTACAAAAAGGGATCACAAGGTGCAAAATGCTTCAAAGAACCGTTCCTGGCTATAGAGGGAAAAACATTCGCAGAAAACAAATGGCGAGACTCAACATTTATGTGCAAAGCTGAAGGACTGTGTGGCCTGTAAGATGAAAGACTGGAATGGATGGAAAACACATGTGCCCAAATATGGACTGAGCATGTCGCAAAACTCACATTGGTCACCGCTCTTGAAAAACCGATCAAGTTCCAGCACAAAGAGAATTACGAACTTTGTTTCTATGGGGAAGGGAAAGTGTCTATGGGTTCTAATTCACAACAAAACCCTCATCATTACTGAACTTCGAAAAGGCACTGCTGAACTAATTTACTACTACTGGGTGTGCGTCAAACAGGAATACCTGCACCTTCAACCATCCTGGAGGGGCTACTATGCTTTGGCAATGCTGCATTCTGCACTGCTGGTAATACTGGAAGAGCAGGTTAAGTGGAGACTGGGGCCAACAGGACAGCAACTTGCATCACCACCAACCGACGCATCACCCCCCATCTTTCGCATACTGTCTGAAAAAGGGCAACAAGATCAGGTGTCCCGAAGGAAGCGAGCATCAAACTACCTGTCTCAAGAATCATCTGACCTCCTTGCACAGATCCCCGATGAATACAAACTTTTCAACTCAGCAGAGGCATTTTTTGCATCACGTGTGCCCAGTGTCCAGACAAGAGCAAACGCAAAGTGCCTGCAAATAATAAGATGGGAGCTGATCCAGCTGGCGAACGACACGTAGGAGGGCTTCTACATCATCAAAGTGGAACTCAGTGCACTTCGACTCATGACGATGCAGAATCATTATGTGTTGGACCTGCTCACTGCAATGGAAGGTGGTGTTTGCAAGAAAATCAGAAGTTCATGTTGCACAGTCGTACCTTCTTCAGATGCTGACAACGGGACATTATCACACGTGATCGCAGCAGTGCATGAACTTGATGTAAAAAAAGAGAAAAGAAGGAGGAGTACAAGAACATGACTGGTTCAGTATGGCATTCAGCTGGGTTCCCTTGTGTCTTGGCACAATAATGAAAATGGTGATCCCTATCATCGTATTCTTCCTGCTGATCTTCTGTGTGTGCCAGTTAGGGGTCAATTGCTGTGAAAAAGCTGTTGTGCGATGATGATGGTGACTATTGGCAACAGAAATATTAATAATAATATATCTTATGATACTAGGGAAGAACAGGTGCAAACTGGTGAAAATGATGAGCCCAAATACTTCATGGTGGCAATATGCCACACAGGGCATTAGGTAGACAATTTCTATCATACTACCATCACACAGCCCTAAGAACCTGAGAACTAGAGGGTAGTGTGGGTTGACCTGGATGGGGGATGTAGTTACACGACCTGTACCCCTGAAGAATATGCACGACATGGGGAAAGTTTAAGGAGTGTGTGTAGAGCATGGATACCCATCAAAGGCACCCCCGTATGGGACGAAGCAGTAGAAAGGGTTGATGAAAGTAGACATACTGGGGAGGGTATTTGTTACTTTAGCAGTAACGAAAGGGGGGAATGTTGGGAAGGAGATGGTCCCATCCCAACCCCCTTTGGCTCGTCTTTGGTAAATAGATCACAGGTAGGCCAAGGGTGGAGGGACACACGCACCTGAGCATCCACCCCCATGGCATGCTGTCTTATGATAAAACAGAGATTTATACAAATAATGCAGCCCACAGCCCCAACAACGGACACCATTTTGTATTAGAGCAGACACCATCTTTTTACTAGGCCCAAAAATCATCCCTCTGTAAACTCAGCTTTCCCTTCCCCAGCACCTCGCACAGAGAGGCCCAGACATTGCCACCCCCTGCCACTCCGCGCAATCCTTGTTCTCACGGAAGTCCAGCCATTTATTGTTGCAATTGTTTAGTATCACTTCCACAGAATGTGCTCTGTGCCGAGCGTGAGACCAGAGCAGGCCCTAGCACACGTGCCCATCCATCTCCACTAAACTGCCTATGCCCTCTCAACCCCCGCCCTGCCAGCTTTCATGGTGATACCCATATGACCCCCTTGCATTGACCATTCCAGAACAACCACCATAGACCTAATCCCTTGCAGCAGTATATTCGTTCCAATCCCAACACATGTCTGTACGTATCATGAGGCAGCAGAGAACACAAATAGTAGATCAAACCCCCAGGGGGGAGACACCTGGGAGCAGGACCCCGGTATCAATGAAGCCCTGAATGTAGAGGTCGGAATGCCAATATATTAGCTCACCTTTTCTAAATACCCCCTTGAAGCAAGGATTTTATGTTTGCCATTATTCTCATATTATCAGTTAATGTTGTTTAGCTTAGACAGTTAGGCTTGTGTTATATTTGCCCTGACCTTCACTGAGGAGATGAGCCCAGCTGACCCACGTGCCACCAGATCGACTGGAAAGCAGCAGCCAATTGCAGCCTGGCATCCCCTATAGGGCAGGCTCTGCCAATCAGCACTATGATTTTGTACCATCCAGAATGATGTCACTTATGACGTGATTGTAATTTATAATGTGCTGCCCATGTAATTCTCAGAAGAGCGTGCTCGGTAGCAGAGTTCTTTGCTTGAATACCTTATTTTACATAAAGTTTGTTATCCTTGCAACTTATCTCTTAGTCTCATTGCCTGACGGGGTGCGTTATCTTTACTTTTACATATTGTGAGGACACGTGTTTGGGTGCCCACCTTCAGCATACATATTGGGCTTCCATATGACACTGGTGGTGTCAAAGGGGTTTTTCCCTGCTGGGGAGGGACCTGCAATCTACTCTCATGACTCCTGGTGTACTAAAGGGGATTAACACAGGTTTTTGTGAATACTTCCTGCAGATGACTAGGGATTGTCTCCCCTCTTTGAAACTTACCCGCTTTAGAACTCATCTTCGAACTCTTGAGAACGGTATCTTTTGCAGAACCCCTCTCAGGATTCATCACCTTCTCAGGACAGCCAATCCTGGGGGCCAAGGGATGTCAAGAATTTTGGAGGGATATATGCACCTAAGCATGTCGATGGACTGGGGAACCTGGGGCATTAATCCTGTAGTTCCCCCAGGACCTGCATCATGGAGCGGGTGGAGGCACTTGGCCCCTAAGGTCACACCAGTCCCATTTTGTAGTCTGCAACATTGGACTTCATCAAAGATCCCCGTTTTCAATGAGACCCTGCAACAGACTTTCTCGCATATGGACTCTTTAGTGCTTTCAACTATAAACTCCTTCTGCAATTCCCAGTTGTGCAGCCCCTCCCTGACACCCAGGTTAGCTCATCTAAGGCTTCATTTTGCTTGCAGAGTGTTCTTGTGTCTGGCCCTGGATATTTTGTTCTTTCTCCCGAGCTTGGTTCATCCAGTTCAGAGACTGTGGCAGATCAATGCCTGAAATTACTTCCTCTGGCAACCCCACCATTATGCTGTCCTCTACTGGTACCTGATCATCTTCTAGCCAGACCGGCACCAGTGCGTTGGGATACAATATGTGAACTTCTCGCAAGCATATTATGGGGACCCGTGTGTTGGTCTGGGGAGGGCAATGTGAACCAGATTGTTGTTCTTTGGCTATTCGAGTCCAGCATAGGTATAATAAATGGTCCATCAGCTTCGATGGACATGCAATTGTCCAGCTGACCAGTAACCTGGGCAAACATCTCTAGTTGTTCTACCTCTGTGTCTTTATGATCTGCCCACCATTTCTCTGAGTCTACTGGGGACATGGCAGATAGCAGAAGCTGGTGTGCATAGGCCCGTCGGATATTATCTTTCTAGACATTTTCCTTACACTCACATGTAGCAAAAGAAACCTGAGGGGCTTAGTATCAGTTAAGATTGCCACATAGAATATGTTATTTCCTATCAAATGCCCTCTTTTTTTCAGTAATTTAGACCTTGGTCCTTTCACATAAAGATGGTAGTAGTGCCATGTTAGTAGGAGTAACCAAATCATACTTGAGATTGTTTAAAATTGCCTTTCACTCACCTGCCAGTGGCTTACAGGCACTAAAAATGGATACAACTGTGGCTGTATCCTGGCAGTAATTCCGCCAGGATACCAGCAAATGGTTAATACCATTTCTGCCACTCGGTCCGGCAGAATTACCGCTGGATCACAAGTGCTGGGTTGATGGAGTGAATCCCCATTCATGGGGCCCCATAGGACTCCATGGCGGGTTTGCTGGTATTAAATGTGCTGGTAATACCAGTGTTTTCTTCCTGTAGGATGTCGGAATTACCTCCAGCTTTTAGCTGGAAGCAATTCCTCCACCCCACCGGCAAACTTGTAGTTGACCAGTAACGTGCCGTATAATACCAGAATATTAATACCACACCGGCCAATTTATAATGAGGCCCAGTGTCTCCTATTTGGAAGCCTTTGCAATGGCTTCTTTCAGAGGCTTGAATTCTATTTATATGAGGTGTAAAGCTCCTCATTTAGATCATGCTTCATACTTAGGTTTAACATATTCTTGGTAACAATAGACACACCTGTAGTACAATTCATTTTCATCTAGAGATATGATATCATTGGTTATTTATAACACACTTAATACCCAGAGGTTTCGAAGCGTGTTCTGGGGATCGAACCTGTGTTGCTCCGTGTCGTCTTGCTTTCAAGGCTAGCACGTTGCCGCTGAGCTATCCCCCGAGACAGCTCAGACTCAGACTCAAAGACAGGTTTGTCCTAAACTGCTCTTTGTCACTGGAATAGTCTTCCTGGTGCTTTACGATTAGCTCCCTCTCTGTTGACCTTTTGGGGAGATTTAAAAAGTTTCCCATTCCTAAAAGCTGCTGATGTCGTATTACTTTGACTGGGAATGCTGTATTTTGATGTAGAGGGGCCTGGATAGGGAATATTATTGGATTGTCATGTTTTTATGCTTTCGGCGTCTAGCTATTGCAGCCCTGGAATCCCGATGCACAAAAGGTCACACACAAAAGCAAAGCAT
Organism: Ambystoma mexicanum; assembly: GCF_040938575.1. Classification (NCBI taxonomy): domain Eukaryota; kingdom Metazoa; phylum Chordata; class Amphibia; order Caudata; family Ambystomatidae; genus Ambystoma; species Ambystoma mexicanum. The sequence goes on along the minus strand of NC_090923.1, from coordinate 542,760,535 downwards.
GCTTTGGGCCGGGCTTCCGGGGACGCAGTGTCTAGAGCGCGGGAAAGATGCGGCCAGAGGCAGCAGCCTTGAACAGGTGAGTAAGTGCAGGAGACAGCGGTGGCGAGGGGGAGGCAGAGAGTACTGTGCAGCAGTGGGGGATTTATGAGGGATCCCCGAAAGGGACTGGGAAAGGGCCGGTTGCAAAAGGTCAAACCTGGGGAATGCAGCTTTTTCTTCTGGAATCCAGTTTCAGCCTTTTGTAACCCACCTTTAGACATATATCCGTTTTTATTTGAGTCGGTGGATTGTAACATCTCTATATTTTCAGGTTATTATGTTTATATTAAATATACATATTGTTAAGCACGCCAGAAATAATTTTTGGGATTAAGTACATGCTACTTAAATGTCTTAAATAAAATATAAAATAAGTAAAATACCTTTGCTGGGAGACTTGACACTAATTCAATGCAGAAGGAAATTGCTGATAATACTCTAGAAAACAACACAGGTGGCAATCAACAGAAACCTGTCAATTTTGGGACAGCGACCCCTGGGCATCAGAAGAGCTGGGGACTCTGTTAAGGGGGACTAACTTCAAAGGAGTCATTCAGCTGTGATCATTGATCAGCGGTGCCCATGCGAACCTGTGCTGCCAGTGTTCGTAGCAACTCACGAAAGGAAGTAAATACATTGCTTACCCATCATAAATAAGGAGGAGCTTAGATACCGCCCTACAGAAAGGCTGTTGTGTAGAAATTAATGCTGACTACTGGACAGCGCAGGAGCCCACCTACCAAACAGCAACAGCAGGGGCCCTCATAATTCCCTGTTCACCGAGCCAATCGCAGTGCTCGTTCCACATGTATGATCAATCAGGAGTCACAGGGTTAATCATGCTATGGTATAAAGAGATGGGTGAAACAGAGAGGAGTGTGGTGGTCAGGAAGACAAGATGAAGAACCGTGCATGGCACAGCTAGTGAGGGCAAAAAGCACAGTGAGGAAGTAGAGGACGTGCAGATTAGTAGAACGGAGGAAGACAGGCGGTGAAGGAGGTGCAGGGAGCAGAACAGAGTAGAGGAGGAGAACATTTAGAGAAGGACAGAGGAGGAGAGGGAAAGGAGGTAGTAGTTAAGTGTTAAATGTGTGGTAGGCAACAGTAGGCCACATCACATCTAGACCCACCCATGCGTAAAAAGCATGATACAAATTGTACGCATGTATTTCCCGCCACAACATATTTTCAGTCGTTTGTATGGTGGGGAGGGGCACGTATCATAATTTAGGATTCTGCCTCCCCTTTTCTCTCTGCCATACAAACAGCCCAGCATTTTCTCCTGCATGACATTTTCGTTCTGACGCAAATGCTATTGGATTCAGGTGGAATCCGCCTGCTTTTTACACCAGTAAAATACAGGTAAATCCCATAGAAATCTGTAAATGTAGCCTGCCATGCATAGATGGCAAGCAGCGTTTATTCAGTTTGCACGGCAGAGTACAAAAGGAGGCGTAAAGGTGTTTACACTTTCCACTTTACATCTCCCTTTTGCACTCCCACGTGATAGTTATGAAAATTATGTGGAGGGGACCTGTGCATCAAAGTGCAAATGTAACAGGTCCCCTCAACACAATTTACAGGGTTTTCAAAATGAGCCCCATTTACTCTTGCTATATATCTCTGCTCTTTTCTCAGTACAGTCTGTGATCATTTCTAAACCCATTCAGCTTCATTTAACCCCTTCACCAATTGCATGCTGAGGACTACCAGTGTGAGCACTTATATGCTGTGGGGTTCTGTGCATTCGGTTTTAAAGGTCCACAGGCAGAGTGGGAAAGAGTAAGAGCAAGACAACCTCACTTTTACTCTTCCCTTTTCCACTCCATCTCATGGAAAAGTAACCACTGCCTGCAAATACGCTTTGCCAGCAGCATTTACATATGGATTCCTATGGAATCCATCTGGTTTTAACCTTGTGCGAAACCAAGGCAGATTCCCTTGGAATCCATCTGTTTTACACTAGCATGAAAACCTTGTGCAGGCATAAAACAAAGTGCTCACAATAAACAGAGGAGGTGAGCATGGCCGAAATCTTACCTTTGCTCCGTGCCGCTCTGCCTTTTGACAGCAGGAAAATAGGGCACAGCAAGAAATGGAGGAGTACGTTTATTACACCTTGCATTTACGTTTTAATTTCCTGGTCTTTAAAATGATTGTCTCTCACTATTTCTCTGCTCTTTTCTCAGCAGTTTGTGATCATGTGTAGAACCCTATGTCTCCATATATGCCTCACATTCCTTTAATGTCAGACCCTACATCTTCCTTGCGGTTCTATACCTCACATCATATAGTCCTTTCTGCTTTTGACATTAGAACATATATTTATTTTTTTAATGTAATCCATTTTGTTACTTGAACAGGGTCATTGTGCACCCAGGGCCGAGAATGTCCAAAGAGCTTTGAGAAAAAAGATCAAGCCCTTTCAGTGCATCAATGGGATCAGGAGTGGTCAAAGTGGACCACGAGAGGCAGTTGGGCTGTGAGAGGCAGCTGGGTGGGGAGAAACAGCTGAAAGGTGTGGAGACTAGGCAGGGGTCTTTGGTAGAGGATAGAACATTACTGCCATTGAATCGAATGTTGGATCCGTAGAAACCAAGCTATATTTCGATTGGTGTTCTGACTTGATCTCTGTTCTATACATTGAATAATCGAAAACCATAAACGTACGAGTGCTTTTACGGTCTATAGAGATATGGGGTCCAATTTGCCAAAAAAGCGCTATGTCCGTTTGATTAATGGAATTAAATGCATGCAGAAACCTGCAGAGGAAAGAATAAAGAGTAGCACCCAGAACACCCCAAACACGCCCCCATTACAAACAAAACATAGCAGTGTCGAACAGCCTTTGCAACACACCTATGGAAAAAAGTTATCAAGGATTACTTACCAGCAATCACCATCACTCCCCCTCCACTCAGCGACAGACAAGTCCTCATCCCAGCACCCCCACTTAAGCTAGCATCCATGTACCCCCACTAAATTGCGCCCCCGGCCCTTTAATTTAAGACCACTCTCACATACCCCCCTAAATTGCAGCCTGACCCCCTAACTCAAGGTAGCCTACTAAACGTATGGCCACTAAACTGCACCCCAGCCTCCTAACTTAAGGCAGCACCCACATACCCCCACTAAACTGTACCCCAGACCCCTAACTTAAGGCAGTACTCACAAGCTCACTCTTGTCTCTGTACCCCAACTGATCGGTGCCCAACCCCTCTAACCTAAGGCAGCACCCACAAGTTCTCCCTCATCCCAGTACGCCTATTGAACTGTGCCCCAACCCCCTAAACTAAGGCAGCATCCACAAGTCCTCCCTCGTCCCAGTACCCCCCCTGTCTGTGCCCGAACCTAAGGAAGCACCCACAAGTCTGCCCTCTTCCCACCACCCCCACTGATCTGTGCCCCCAAACCCCTAACCTAAGCAGCACCCACAAGTCCGCCCTCATCCCATCACCCCCACTGATCTGTGCCCCAACCCCCTAATCTAAGGCAGCACCCACAAGTCCGCCCTCGTTCCGGGTCCAATGTGGAGCACTAACCTACCTCAACTTTTCTGGCCTGTATCCACCATGAAGTACACCTGTCAGACATCCTCCTCCAACATGAACACCTGGGAGCAGCACTGTTGAATCCAGGACCTTCACCTCTTCCATGTCTCCCTGTTGGATCACATTCAGCTGCTCATCAACAGACAACCATACTGTTACTGCAGCTACACTTTGGTCCCTCGATGACCATGTGACATAGTGCACGTTATGTACATAAAGGCCACCAAAATGGAAATTAATATGGACTGAAAGAAAATGAACTTACCTTATTATAGTGTTTTATGATGTTTTTCTTTGTAATTGTTTTTATAAATGAAAGGTTTGTATTTAAATTAATACATAAAAATAAAAAAGTAGCCCAGTGATCCAGAGTGATGCCACATCCATTATCAACATCCCCAATGCCAATGAGCCATTCCTGTGAATGAAGTGTGAGTACATCCACATAGACAAGTAAGTGCCAAAGGGACACCAACACATCATTGGACAAGAAAAGAACACACTATACAATAAACTGAACACTGAGTAGTGAATGGGTAGAGGCGAAAGAGCTGTCACTATATACCACACGCATCCTTGTGGAACATCCGGCAATACACATGAGTACCCATTCCCAATGAGAGACCCCAAACACCATCATGAAACATCTCACTCATCACCAAATGCATCCGAACATTGACACCATTAGACACACAATCAAAAACTCAACAACACTGATACACCGACAACAAACATGCAGTGCCCCTGCACAAGTAATGGCATCAGACAACCAGCCTTTGACACTTCCAGCTGCCTGATGATCCCTCCCTTACATGTGAAACACATGCCCACATGTCCAAGTCAATCAAAGTGATGCCACCATGGCAACCACAAACAACTCACAACATTAGTAAACACCAGTGAAAATATTAATAAAATAAGTGCTATGTCAACCACAGCATACATCTATCACACACCTATGCACACCATGTACACAATTGGCTAAATTCCTGTAAAGCAAAGCACAGAAGTAGGCAAGTAACAGATGCACATGACAAAGGTGTGAAACATGTGATTCCAAAACATGTCACCTCCCCACATCTACAAAAGACCACATATGTCCATTGAACATGGTTACAACATACTAAACATCACACACACACTTGAAACATATGTACATGTGCCCCAGCAAACAGCAGAGTTACAATATGACCCACAGAGTGTTCCCCAAACCCACATGACAGCCATGGGACATACTCACTCGGAGAACATGGGCAAACAAAGGGTGCACATGGACAAAGAGACAGCAAGCACTCCGGTTCAATCATGAAATTGAATCATGAAATTAATCATTAAAATCGATTAATTAATTAAATTAAAATAACTATGTACAAAAAAGGGGAAGGTAATAATTGTTCTTGAAAAAATAAATAATAAAAAAGGAAACCTACAACTAAGTACATGACTATGTACATGACTCAGCAGGATAGTTCACTGTAATCACTGACAATGCCTCAGCCAAGGCAGATTCCTCATCCACCTCTACTGCTTGCAGGAAGGCCTCTGTTGTTTCTTGCAGGGCTTCCCTCATCTGAGATTCTATCTTCTCTGCTGCCATGCAAGTCTCCCACAGGATAGCAGCCCGCACCAACTTCTCTTCCACATTGGTCCTGGATATTGTTGGATCACATGCCTGCTGCCTCTCCTCCCCCTGCTGCCTCATAAGGTGCATCTGGACTGACACCAGAGCCTGTAGATGTTGTTGTGCCTCCTCATTGACAACATGTCCTGCCGCCTGCCAATGTGCCCGTGGTGCAGGTCCTCCCTCCGACTGGATGACATTCTGCATTGGGGAGTACAGCACCTGCACTGCCCTCAAGTGCCTGGAGTGCCTCCGCAGCCAATTCCCCTGTGGGGTCCTGGGTCGGCTCAGTGACCACCTCATCTTCCATTGAATGGACTTCCACCTGCACCAGGGACACAGGCACATCCAGACTGGGCAATGGTGGGACAGATGCACTTGCGCGATCTGAATGACACCTGGCCTAGTAGGATCGTTTGTCTGTTTTCCCCTTGTTTCCCTCCCTCCCTGCCTCGTCGCGCCTTGAAACACTTGTGTATAGGCGCGTTACAAATACCATATCATATCATATCATATCAGGAGGCCATGGTGTCAGCCGGCATGGATGCCTCCGTGGAGGATGATTGGGGCACACATGACAATGAGGCCTTTGCAGTTGCCTCTTCAGAGAGACCACAGGAAAGATGTGCTCCTGCCAGTTGTGACAAGAGGTGGCCCATTTGCATATGATGCTCTAAAAGCAGCTCAGGAGAGGCCACACCGCATCACGCATAGAAGCCTGCCACCTCTAGACACCCTTCAGCAGGGGCAGAACCTCACCCTGAATGGCATCATTGGCTGGAAATGCGGCCTCTGGTGGGTGGAGGCATTGGTGAAGGTGGGTAGTGCTGTGGCAGATGGCCCTGGGACAGGAGGTTGTGCTAACCCCTCCATGGTGTACTGCACAACCTCCTGCCTCCTCCTCCTTTTCCTCCTCCATCAACCCAGAAACCTCCAATGAGGTCTCCATGGTTTGGGGCCCCTGCGTGGCAACGTCACCACCACCCTATCCCACTGCTATGGAAGTGTCCACCGCAATGTTTGGAATTCTGGGACTCCCCCTCAGCAGCGTTGCCAGATGTATGGGATGCTCCCCCAGCCACACCACCCTCAAAAGAGGTGGAATCAAGTGGGCATGGCTGGGATCAATGCCTGGGTCTGAAGGCCTTGTCCGTGTGTTGCAGCTGCACAGCACAGTTTGTACCCTCTTTTCCAACCACAGCAACTATGGAAAAGGAAACAAAGAACATTGGCATCACTCATCAGTGACAACGCATGAGTAGCCTTCTCAAAAGTAACAGTAGCATGCAGTCAGCATGAGTCAACAAGCAACTTCCTCACACACACAGGCCCATGCCCTGAAATCAGAACGAAATACAGTCTCACAAGTGTAAGCAAAATTCCAAGTCACAATGACGAGACATGCGCGTGTGAAGCTAGCACATTGAAGTGTGACCAAATACACATGGCAACAACTAATTTCAAATCACAATTCCAACGATGCAGTGCCCCAAATGTATCCTGCAGGCAAAGCCATGGAAGGGGCACCTGGCCACATGCGTCCATAGAACCATAGGCACATCTCCATTTTACCACATCTAGCAACATGCACCCCTGACAGTCCAACATGTAAGCATACAACACATACATGCAACTGGTGCTGATGAACAACCAGCAACACAGTCACTCCCAACACCAACAAATGCCATGAGGACATACATGTATGGCCCCTCATTCAGTGGGCGACAGATCAAAATGTTATCCCAAATAGTCAAATGCACTAAATGGACATTACCACGCATCAATACACATGTGGCAGTCTGCGCTGCTGAGTGGGGATGATGCAATCATCATACACAATTGTACAACCCTTAGAAGAGGTGTGCATGAATGCACCTCATATGCCTGCCCCATCTCAATCTGGCAACTGTTCCTGTTTGAGGCCTTGCTGTCAGCATCTCACATTGCATGCACACGAGAATACTTTGTCACCAAGATTGGACAAAGCACATCCCTACACCTGTCCAATTCACAGATGTGTGCCATCACATATGCTAAGCGTCGGTATGAGGTTGCCTGTCAGTTGAGAATAGTGCAACACACATGCCGTGAAAAGAACAGACTTGATCAAATCATGCATATGCAGGACACATGCATTCAGTTGGAAAGTTCACCCTGTGAGTACTCACCAACAGCTTGGATCCGTGCCTGCAGGTCAAGGACCTGGGTATGGATGTCTGGGTTTAATCTCTCTAGGACCTGGAGGTGAAGAGGTGACCCCCAATGGCAGCCTGCACGGTGCACCTCCACAGCAGCACCTGCCTTGAGGGTCGCCTTCGCCTACGCCTGGCTCTGGATCCTGAGGTCACCCTGCGCTTCTAGGCGCGGTCCACAGTATGGGCGGCCTCCCCCGCCGTGTTGATGGCAGCTGTGATGTCCTTTTGACACACACATTCCCCAAGCTGCTTCTGCGGATTGAAGAGAGCACGGTGATGGGCCAGAACCTGCTGACCCAGGATGCCAACCTCTGCATCAGTGAAGTTTACAGACATCGGACAAAGCCTGGGGGTGCTGGTCGATCTTCCGGGCATGGCTCCCTTTGGGGCTGGTGGGGTAACGCGGGGCCCTGAGGACGTGTGCTGTGGAGCTGTGGTGGTGCGTCTGAGGTGTGTAAGTCCAAGGCAGTGCTAGGGGTCAGCTGCCAGTAACACCCTACCAGGCATCAGGAGATGTTGAGGTTTGGAGGAAATGTAGGGCAGGTGAAGGCAAGATATGGCACGAGGCAGGAGTTACATGGAGGAACAGGTGTTTCCCATACATGCATGAGGCAGCAGTGTGAATATCAGAGGAAGAGGCATATGCGAATAATTTATGCCTCGCACACAGTGTGCGTGCATGTTCAATGCTGCATATGACATGCGCTCTCTTGCATGCATGGAGCCGTTGTCATTTAGGGGGTGACTCACACATTTCCTGTCGTGCACTAAGCCGGAGATTGTTAGGGGGGGCAACTTGCATTTCCTGGTGTTTGTGGAGACAGAGATTGTTAAGGAGTACAAAACGCACTTTGCGCCCAGATTTATGGGTAGCTTGCCCTAACCGCACCATGAGTGGGAGGGCACCATGGAGAAGGAGAGGACGAGGACAGAGAAGAGAGCAGAAGAAGGGTCACATACTAAATGTGGTGGTGAGCCTACAGGTGCCCCTGTAACATCAAAGTCTGTCAGGGGCAAGAGGGGCCAGCCTGCAGAGCAATAAGAGGCAACACCCCAAGAAGAGGCACAGATCTAGGAGAAGGGGCCACCACGGTAGAAGTGCTTTTCAGATGTGTAGCTACCAATCCTCACCGATTATGTCGAACACCTTGTCGACCTGTACTCTTGTGCTGGCAGTACCCTTCCTATGACCCAGCAGTAGAGGATGTGGCAGGAGTTCACAGACCACATCAATGCCTGTGGTGTGGAGAGGCACACTGGGGAAGAGGTCTACAAGAGGATGGGGGACCTTATGAAATGAACCAAAGTGAAGCTCTGCAGCAATGTGGCCTCTGCCCAGACTACTGGAGGCGTATCACCAAAAGTGGATGAGCTGACTCCATTTGAACAATGCGCCAGTCAACTCATAAGCAGTGAGCAGGTGGCAGGCATGGAAACCTGTGGCACCACATCAGTAAGTGCCATGTGTGCATGTTGCATACGATCTATCCATGATATGCTGTCAGATGTTGTGGTACAGTTGTGGTACAGTTGGAATCTTGCCCACTCACTCTAGTTCTGACCACTGGGGTCCACAACACTGTATAGTTCAAATAGCCTACCTTTCAAATGCCTTACTGTTCTATTACTAACGTTGCCTACTAGTACCTCATAGCGTATGCCAGCCTCACTACGAGACTATCAAACCAGTTGTACTTTGCATGACTGAAGGCTTTTGATTGTATCTCTAACAAAGGAGCCTCTTTGCCCAGGGATACATATTACCACTAATCCTTACCTGGTATACAATCCTAGACATCTTGAACCTTAGCGCCCTTAGCCGGCCATAGTGGCCTACTACCTGTACTATGTATGCCCTTACCTATCTGTTGCTAAACCTGTTGTGCGCCATACTGGCTGCTCGCCAACAGGCCTCAGTTGCAGAATCTATACAAACAGACTATCAGTATCCTACTATGTTCAATCACACCCTACTAATACCGGGGATCAAACCCATAACTTTCTTGCCACCGCTCAAGTATGATCGTCAGCCTACATCCATCAAACCTACCAAATTCCTACCTAAGCTGAAACTTGATACCAAGCTTTCCAATACAGAATATACCAGTTGTCTAGACCCTGACCGCTTGCTAACCCCTATCCCTATCCAATGGATCAACCGTTTTGCCACTAAATCTGTACCTAACAAACCTGCCCTACTAGCGTTAGAAATAACAGACTTGGCTCTAGACTAACCAGACCTTATGAGCTATTGACCCGTACCCAGATAAAGTAAGTCTTCCCACTTCTGGGAATGACCATTGTCCCAAAACCAATGCCACAAATAAAAATAGAGTGTCATGCAACAATCACAGGTCCAAAACTAGTGATACTATTACTAAGAGATTGAGTCAAAGTAAATCTAGTGACATTCTGACCAATACAAATACACCAACTATCAAAGGTGCACTAATTAACACCATATCAATGGTTGCTCATGCTATAGACGTAGCTGACCTAATCACGGTTGAAAACCTTGAATTCATAGCAATAACCGAGTCATGGCTACATGCAGAAGCAGACCCTTCTCTCTTACTTGCAGTACCTGACAACTACACCATCATAAGAGCTGACTGAGCAGATTCTAGAGGTGGAGGTATTGCCTTAATTCCTAAATCTAACTTAAATCTGAGAGCTGCCCTCTCGCCGGCTGTCACGTCCTGTGAACTACTTACTGTCAAAATATCCATCTCTAATTCCCGTACCTTAACCGCTCACTTAATCTATAGACCACGAGGGCCCAGTGGCGCCTTCGAGGAAGATATCATTACAATTCTATCTGCTAATACTAAATATACCTCTCAAATACTACTGCTAGGGGATCTTAACTTAGGTTTCAACAACCCCAATGACCAACAAGCATTAGTAGTGTCCAACGCCCTTAACAAATTTGACTTTACCCAAAGAGTTACTAGCCCACAAATGATAAAGGCAGAACTTTAGATTGGGTATCGGATCTTAACTGCAAAACCTTAATCACTTCTATTGCACCTCAATCCTGGACAGATCACTACCTTCTATCTTTCACTCTCTCAGCCAACATTCCTTCCAATAAGGTAATGTAATAGTGCTGTCTCTCCTCACTAAGAACAAACAGAATATCACTGTGGACAAGATCTTACCACATGTAATCCCTGTCCGTAACTCTTTATCAAATACCGCTGATCCAGACACCCCAGTATACCCCAGTATATACAATACCTTCAAGGTGCTAGGGAGATAGCTGCCCATCCCAGATAGTTAAAGATGCCGCCAGAGACCTAGCGCCCTTTATCTCAAAATTAATCAATGCCTCATTCTCATCCGGCACTGTCCCCAGTAACCTAAAAGAGTCATGGGTCTTACCGCTCCTAAAAAAACTATCCCAGGACCCCATGCTCCCTACAAATTATAGGCCGATCCCAACTGTCCTGTTCTTACAAAAGATATTAGACAAAGTAGCCTACATCCAGATCCAATACCTAGAGATAAATCACCTCCTAGGGATTAGACAATCCGGCTTTAGGCCACAACACGGCACTGAAACAGTGTTGACTGTTTTAAAGACCTAAATTGATGAACTTAAAGACAATGGGAAAACTGCCCTGTTATTACTATTAGATCTGTCTTCCGCATTTGATCTGGTGGACCACAAAGTGTTATGTAATCACCTTGCTTCAGCAGCCCATTTCTCCCAGGATGCGATAGCTTGGATCCAATCATTTCTGAACAATAGGAGCATGAGAGTTTCCTCTCCCTTGGTTGCAGCAGACCCCATCCCACTAACATGCGGAGTGCCTCGAGGTTCCTGTGTTTCACCAAAAATGTATAACATTTTCACTAAGCCATTGTTTGATGACCTTGACTATCTGGGTGTCACCTACACTAATTATGCACATGACACCCAGATCCTCATACCTCTCACCGGAGACTACGAGACGGATGTGGCCCTAGTGAACAAAATGTATCTAATCATCCAGCCATGGATGTCCTCCCATTGCCTCTGCCTGAATGATGATAAAACTGAGCTCCTGATACTAGGAGCTTCAGCTAACCTCAACAAACTGAGCAACAAATACGCTTTGTTCAACATTGACGGAAATAACATTAAAGCAGTAAAGGAGATAAAAAACACCAGGCTTCTACCTAGATTCAGCGCTTAATCTAAGTAAACAAGTCAACACCATGGCCTCTGAAACAGCATATATCTACAAACTGATACGGGCCTGCAAACCCTTTCTCTCCAAAGAAAGCTGTATCATCTTAGCCAGAGCCCTCATCCTTTCAAAGTTGGATTATTGCAATGCCCTATGCTTAGGTGCGAGCAAGTACATTTTTTGATAAACTCCAAATCCTTCAAAATAATGCACTTAGAAAAGCACTAAACATACCTAGGAGAGAACACATCTCGGAAACGAGGAGACAGAATACATTTTTTCCATCAAGGACAAAATTCAGCTTAAAACAGTCTCCTCAACCCACTAATGCCTTAATCAGGCTGCCCTACCTTACCTAACTGAGAAAATTGCCAAAAGTCATAATCACGCCCTATCAGGACGACTGACTCCTTCTGCCTGGTAGTTCCCAGACACAAAGTAAAAAAAGCAGTGGTGAGCAGCTTCCCTGTTATGGCCGCTCACCTTTGGAACGGCCTCCCACCTTCTCTGAGATTGGACCATTAAGTCCCTAACTTAAGGCGAAATACCATAAATTGGCTTTCGGCGAAGGACCAACGATTGGCCGAGGATAGGCTCTGATTCATTGTCATTTGTTTTATACTACGTCCATTTGCGACTGTCTAAATGTGTTATTCTGTTTTATACCATATTCTCGTCTGTAGCCTTTGTATATATGATTTTCTACTACACAAATGTATCCTCTGTATATTTTGTCTTTTACTATGCCAATTTAAATCTGTAACTTCTGCAATGCACCCAGATACCTTCGGGTTTGGCGCGCTATATAAATCAATAAAATAAAACAAACAAACAAACAAGTTAGCTGGGGTCCTCCTCACCCATCTATGGGTACTAGAGTAATACAACCATGGTCACTTGTAATCCACATATGCATGTTCAGCCAGGTAGTCATGGCTCTAAATATTGTTGTCTGACTTTGTGCAGGTGATGACGCAGTCGATGAGGAGGAGGTTGGTGATGGGGCACAACCATCCACTAGTGCAGGCTGGGGTGTGGCGCCCAGTGAGAATCCCCTCCTTGTGCAGGGCACCATCAGTAGGCCAGCCAACTCTTCCAATGATGCTGCTGAATCTGTTGTGGAGGACATACTGAGAGACATGGTGGAGGGTCCATCACTGAGTAGTTCATATGCCATGGGGCTCCTTGAGCACCTTGAGGCTTCTGAGTCTGAGGGGGAGTACCAGGAGACCCTGTAGTGGGAATCCAGCATCAAGGCTGGTTTCAGTGCCTGCAAGATTGCCTTCACCCATCATGGAACCAGCAGCAGAGGCTGGTGTCAATTGGAGGGTTGCAGACCGCCAGCCAATGACAGTGCACTCACTGCGTCAGGCTTGGGCTTCAGCATGAAATGTTTGCAGAGGGACATCCTCCACCAAGAGATGGCGTCCTTGAGACAATCTCTCAACATGCAATTGGAGACGTCAAGGGTCAGCATGCATAATGATTGTTTGGCCACTCACCAGGACCTTGTAGCGATTGGGACCCTCATGCCTGCATCTCTTTCAGGCGTGGCCGTAGCAAATGAGTACCAGGCTTTGGCACTGCATGGTCAGAATGCATCATCCGCGGATCCAACACAGGATGGTGCTCCCAGTTGAACCACGCAGGTATTGACATTGGCCATGTCCACAACCCCCCATCCTCTTGCCACCACCACCACTTCGTCATGCCCCCCTGGTGTCCATGAACCTGTGGAGAGGGCGTGTATTTTTATTTGTTTTTTAAAATTATTTTACCCCACTCCAAGGGGGGACAGTTGTTATTTTTTTGTTTAGATTGTTACCCCTATCCGAGGTGGACAGTATTTTTTTTTACCCTCTGTCCAAGGTGGACTATATTTTGATTTTGGCAGGGTGGACAATGTTATTATTACTTTCCCCTCGTGTCTGGGCCATTGCCCTCTCGAGGGCATTTCAAGCTGGTGGACTGGACATGCGTCCATTCTCAGTTGAGTCAACTGATGTATTGATGTGGACTGCTACAGCCTCCCACATACAGGTGCATATTCCATTGCACATTGATGTGTATATGTGCAGTATGTCTGACTGACTCCTTCAGACGGTCCAAACACATGTCCTATGTTGTTTCAGGTGTCATGCCTTATCCAGTGGCCACACTCCCCGAAAGGATCCCAAACACCCTATTTTCCCCCAAGTCTCCATTCCGTCTGCTGTACACTGGCCCTCCTAGCACCATGCAGAGGTCCAGTGTTAGGTTGAGGTGGCGAGGGATTCACAGCAAGACAGCTGTATCAACATGTAAGGTTGTGCACTGTCATTCTTGTTCATGGCTGGTGACATATAAACACCAATAGTAGCATGATGTGGCACACGTTGGGTTTGCATGAATGAGGTGATATGGTGATGGCTGGGTCATGGTGACTGCCACTGAAGATGTGAATTGCCCTACATAATTGTGTCTGGGCATGTCACCATAATTGGCTATGCATGTGCTTTGGGTTACTGGTCCACTACTTGCTGCTTGGAGTCTGTCTCCTCCGGGATGTTCTAGTGCACATTTTTTGTTGATGGCTGATGCAGTAACTTAGTTCTGTTGTGGCAGTACATCTACACTCCTGTCCTGTCAGCCTTGCATTCCATCTCCTGACATTTGTCATGCCATTTAGCCAATCCATGAATATGGGTGCTCTGGCCTATAAGGGACTCAGCAATATTCCTGGTAGGCCTCTGTACCCTGGGACTATTTTGTGTGGTTTCCCAAATGTTATCATGCTGAAAGGGTTGGCCTGATTGATGGAGTGTGATATGGGACCACTTTGAGTGTTGATTTAAGTGCCTCGTTTGGTTCCCAGTCCTCCATTGCCCATGATGCATGGCATGCAACACAGGAGACTCTCACATTGGATGCTCTGTGTGACAAGTATGCATGTGTATGATGTGTTGAGAATGCAGTGTCTTGCTGGTGAGGTGTGGGAGTCCAAAATGGCATCCTCATGTGTCATGTGTGATGTTGCTGCTATGTTCCCACTGATGTGATTAAGAACTGTTGAGTATGAAGGGTGCGTGACCTTTCATGTTGTATAGTGTTTATTTATTCTCCGTTTGTCTAGTTGTTTTCTGTAATTTATGGAGGGCATCTCCATCATTGGTCAAGGGGCATGTTGAGGGTATGTGAGACATGCATGTGGAGGGGTGGGTGGGCAGGTGTTGATTTTCCACATTACAGGGGCACGTACATGGCAGTGGTGAGTGGAAGATGGCAGACAGGCGAGCCCTTTCTTGCACTTGGTGCATGCCACTAACGGGAGTACATGGTGCGGTGACATTGTGCCTGTGGATGGCTCCACTCTGTTATGATATTTGACATGTGTTGAGTGGAGGTGAGTGGGTCCAGCAGCAATGGTGTGGAGAGAGACATGATCAAGATGGCAGGCAGGCAAGCCCTTTCTTGCACTTGGTGCATGCCAGTCAGGGGTGCATATGGTGTGGTGACATTGTTCCAGGGGATGGCTTCTCTCTGTTATATTTTACATGTGTTGAGAGGAGGTGAGCAGGTCCAGCAGCAATGGTGTGGAGAGAGACATGATCAAGATGGCAGGCAGGCAAGCCCTTTCTTGCACTTGGTGCATGCCACTCAGGGGTGCATATGGTGTGGTGACATTGTGCTGGGAAATGGCTTCACTCTGTTTAGGATTGTGTGCCTGTGACATGGATAGTTTTATTTCCACTTGCTATAACTGTGTTGGTGGTTTGTGCACATGATTTGATGGATGTTGATGGGGTGGAATTGTAGTTTTTCTATTAGGGGGCACACACAGTTGCTGGCATTGAAGATGTAGCTGGCATGCATGCTTCCTGGAGTTGATGGGCATGATGTGTTTCTTGCCATCACAGATCACATGCACATCGATGGAATGCCAATGTTTCCTGTTGCGATATATGTGCTCTGTCTCTCAAGGGGGGGGGGGGCTGCAGTGCTACATGTGGGCAGTCGCTGGCTCCCAGGACCCGGGGAAAGTGTGCAAATGCATAGAAATCCTGGCACACTCTCTACCTCCCCTACCGTGTGCATGGCATGTTTATGTGCCTAAGCACATGTGCCAGGAAGCAGTGCATTACCTTGTGGAGGCACCTGGAGTGTGTGAGCTGCGATATGCCCCCGGCAATTGATGTGGTGTTCTGGAATTATCCAGTAGCCAGGAAGTGTAAGTCTGATAGTACTTCTTTCACCAGGGGTGTCACAGCCTGTCAGCACATGGTGGGTGATAACAGGTCAGTCTCCCACTGACTGACCAGATCTAGGATGAGATGGAGAGGGAATCGGTATCTTGCATTCACCTCCTCATCTGGCATCCCAAGTAATGTGTTTCATAGATGCAAGATACTGGCTCTTCTCCTCATCCTACTTCTTCCATGTAGTAGGATCAGTGCTGGCAATGTAGGGTCTGGCATTGTGGAAGTCCTGAATGGGGTTGCATATGTGAGCTTTCTTTGTGCTTTGTGACGGGTGGGGGTAAGATTGCGAGATGTGCGTTCTACTTTGGACTCCAGACAATTGCACCATAGCTTCTGTGAATAGGGTTTCTTTAGCGCTTGATAGGGCGTGTTTGTTGTTTGCATGGTGCCTCCCTACCCACAGACATATTTTTCCTAATTTTCCACCTTATTTGGGGATTTTGCATGTCCCGCCCCATATTTAGTTATTTGCGCTGGCCTATCAAAAGCGGTGTGCTCTGTGTCGCACAACGTGCTCCAGCACAGAGCACACTAGGATGGACCAGCGCAAAGTCCCATCCGTGAATCCGAAATTGGTTTTGGTGCAGCGCAAAGTCTACTTTAACGGCACAAAGTCATTTTGCGCCTTGCAAAATATTTTGTACATTAGGCTCATGGTGTTTTAGACTTTGACATAGAAGTATTAGCAAAGTATTTACTAAGCAGTTGCGCCATGCAACATTTACCTTTCACCCACTTGTCAGCAAACTATGTCTACTTAAACAGTTCCCTGTTGTGGGAAAGTGACTGTTTCCCAGATCAGCAGTCGCATGCAAATTAATGTGTCTCGAGATATTAGACCGCCCTAGGCCAGGATTGTGAACTATAATTAGCGCCTGCTTGTTATTTCTACTTTAGCCATAAACCTTTTGGGAATGAAGTAAGTGTTTGAGTGCCATTAAGACATTTCCAGGCAGCCTATAGAAACAACTCTTATCAAAGGAGTATTGTATAAAGTGCATGGCCTTGGCCTGGGAATCTGTGATGTGTTACAGTGCTGCATACTGTGACAGCATTTGTTTAACAGCCATCACCATGACGAAAACGTCGAACCATTGAGTAAACAGATGTAATCTGCAGTAGACCACCGAAACAATGTGTTATAGTATGTGCCATTGGTATCAGGTAATATTATCCCCATATATATGGTCGCCGTAAATAATATCACCGGGAAAAGTTTGCGGCGATATTATATGGGTGACCATATATATGGGGACAGGGGCAAAAATAAAAATGTACAAAAAAAAAATTACAAAAAAAAAAATTACAAAAAAAAGTTTGGGGGTTGCGGGGGTGTCCCCCACATGTTCCATGCAATAATGTCGCCACAAAAAACGGCCATTTTTCGGCGATATTTTTGCATGGCAAGATTTTTTGTGGCGACATTATTACATGGAACTGTTCCATTCACAACCGAATTGCTCACACCATGAATTAAAAGTGCTGAAAGCATACAAGAGAATAGGCACATATGAACGAAGATTATTCTGGTATATTGTCACTGAGGGAACATTTCCTAAAGTTTTTCCATATGCACTTTTTGCATCGGATCTATGTCGAAAGGCCGCACCTGCGGGTGCCAGCACAAAAGGCCGCATTCTAGAGGTGTGGCTGTATGTAACCGGCCCTCTCCTCATCCCTTTCGGGTGTCCCCTCCCAGAATCCTCAGTGGTACGTGACCCGTTCTGTCCCACTACTAGGCACACCCCTGCTCCCTCCCCCACTTGCCTGCTGCGGGCTGCCTACTGCCTTCACCGTTTGTGCTCTGGATACTGTGGCCCCAGAAGCCCAACGCACAGCACGCCGCGCTTGTGTGCGCAACATTTTGTGCTTCGGGCTTCCGGGCTGCCAAGGCACCTAGGGCCTCATTACACGGAAGGCGGTAAGGGTTAATGGTCACCGGTAAGGGTACCGGTGACCGTTATCCCTTACCACCTTACTACGAGGTCCCTTTGTGGGACCCGACCTTAACGGCTGGTGTAGACCAGCCGTTAAAGTTGGGACCCGCAAAGGGACCTTGGGTGCTAATTACGGTACCGCAATTTGCGGTACCGTAATTAGCTCCTTCCCCATTCCCATTATGCCCTATGGGGCAAAAATGGGAATGGCGAAGGGCCATGGAGAAAGGGGGAATTACCGCCCCCCCCAACCTTGGAATGGGGTGGTAATTCCCCTTTCCTCCATGGTGGTACCGGTATGGTACAGGCAGCAACCATGATGCTAATAGCACCATGGTTTACCGCCTACCGTGTAATAAGGCCCCTAGACAGCAAACGCTTCCACCACATGCAAAAATACGTATTCCTTGTCCCTCCCTAGATGCGGAGAGACCGTTGAGAAAATGATCACGTGGGAATTTACAAACTGCTTCGCACTCTGCATCTGCGTTCAGAAAGACACGTGTGCACACATATACCAGTTAAGGAGCCTTACACAATGATGTCATCTTGCTTCACAGCCACTCAATAGCGCGAGGCGGTCACCTGGTCTAGTGCCAAATAGAGTCTAGTGTTACAAAGCAAATGAAAGGTTTTGTACACTGAAGGGTCACTGATGCTGACATGCACATGTCAGTGTGCCATTCACGTGTGAGTAACTATGAGAACGACACATGTTAGCATCTGTGTGGAATGTGCGTGTGTTGTTCGGCTCACTACAGTGCATGTTGTTTGGTGACATGCATGAAGTATGGCTGAATCTTGATGGCCACCTCTTTGGAAATGCCGCGACGCATAAAGGAGTGCTTGCACCAACATAACATAACAGATGTATTTGTAGAGAACACCTTCACCCTAACAGGGGAATATTGGCCCTGTAGAGAGATGAGAGATCTTTATTGTTTCTCAAATCTATGCTACTGATTGTAGGGCGAAGGGCTGAGTGGGATATACTGGGATCCTAACCTCGACCACGAGGTGAAGAACAGATCCAGGTAGTGGAGGCATTTGTGCTTGAGCCACAGGCCTGGCTTGATATCATGTGATTCTCTTTACCAATGACACTCAATGGCATGAAGCCACGGCTGCTGTATACCCAATCATTCATCTCATGCATAAGTGGCAGGCAAGATTCCCTGCACTATGCCCAGGTGTTTGTATGTGCTGGCTACCTCCAAACTATTTCTCTATGATGCCCATATGATATTATATGATAGTATAACACGCTTAATACCCAGAGGTTTCTAAGCGCGGACCGGGGATCGAGCTTGCCTTCTCCTGGGATTGCCTCACTGGGTAGAGGTTAGGGGTGCTTCTGAAGATCACTTTTACCACTACGATCACTTTCACTTTGGTTGGTGTAGGTGGACAGCAAACAATCTCATATAAAATGGCAGACCCTTTATGAGACCCAGAGCCCGTTGTGCCAAAAAAAACAGCATGGCGCTCCAGGCTGTTCAACATCCACATTGTTGGCAAAATGGCAGAGTTCCAACCACCATCAAAAAGAATTTTCTCCACTTTGCATCCAATCAGCAGTCCATGCCCCCAACAATGAAGCACCCCAACGAGCCCTTCTACACCTGGCTCGCTTACTCCTGGAATTGCCTTGCTGGGAAGGGAAGGGCCTGGGGGGCTTCTGAAGATCCCTTTCATCCGCCACACCTCTATGGGCAGGCTGCAGTCATCATCATCCAATGGCGGCTCCTTCTATGCGAGACTCAGAGCCCTTCATGCATGGAGGACCTGCACACACAGAGCTCCAGGGGGCTCACTCTCCTTCCGTGGCAGCACAATGGCTGAGGTGCAGCGCTCTGGGCCGGCCTCAAGATGCTCTTAGATCTGTGAAAGGCCGAGGTGAAGGGTAATGCCTCTTAGCCTCTGTACCGAGCACACCCTACACTCAACATAACCACCCTTGCTGCTGTTAAGATGGTGCACATGCACACCCTTACTGCTCCTGTACATCCTCAACAACCTTCCTCCTTGGCTCTCCTTCCCTTTTTCCCTTCCTTGTTAGACTTCCAACCACCAGTCTCCACCCTCATTATCTCTTCTGTTGGTCGCTACCGGCCTAATTCATATACTTTATTGATACTAAAGACTTTTCTTATCTGTCGTTTTTGGTTTTTCCCAGCCTATTTAGTATGCTGTCTGTGGTCCCAAAGAGACACATAAGGTGTTGCTGTCAGCCTAATTGATTGGAAAGCAAGACAAGAACCATCTCCCTGTGCTCCGTCGGGCCCACTACCTGTGCCGTTTCAACTCCCTGCTATATTCTTACTCCCAACGCCTCATCATGCCCCTTCCTTTCCTAGTTCTCCCCATCACTACACTCTCTCTGCCTTTCTCATGCTCTTGGGGTTTCTGCCTACCCCATCCTACTGCACTGCTCTGTCCCACAGCTCTCCCTGTTCCACCCACTATCTCTTTCCTCATCCCCATCCTCCATTTTCCCTCTAAATGGCATCCTAGCCCCCACCTGGTCTACCGAGTCCAGCTACCCTAACAAATATACTTGCTGACTGCCTCTCCTACTACCCCTATCTTGGGCTTCTGGAATGACCAATCCCTCTGCAACAAAACATCTTTCTGCATTGACCACTTCGATGGCCATCACTCTAAACACTGGGTGATGGCTATCATTGAAACCTGGATCTTCCCCATTACGTTACTTCTCTGGCTACTCTCCACACATATTTCACCACCTTATAAATATCTCCCGTTAACTGAACTAAAAAGGCTGCTGGGTTTGTCTAAGGATCCACAGGCACACACCACCTGTCCCACTACCCCCTCTGACTTTAGTCCCTATTCCTTCGAACATATCTCTGTTAAGCTTATGTATGTATTTTTATTGGTTATTTATAACACGCTAAATATGCAGAGGTTTCTATGTGCAGACCCAGGGATCGAACCTGTGTTGCTCCGCATCATCTTGCTTCCACCGGCCATCTGCTTCCAAGGTGAGCGTGTTGTCCCTGACCTATCCTGCATGTTCCCTAGTGACTGTTCCCAGTGTATGTATCTTTATACTACCTCTCCATCAACTGGTATACTCTCATCCAGACAAGGTTCATATATTGTGAAGACACCCTACCCAGGGAAAGCCTCCATCATCTGTAATGTATTCTAGAGATGTTTACATCCACATTGTAATGCCCTTTTGATTATATAGAAACTGATGTCTCCTACTAAGGACTTAGCCTAGACCGCATGCCCCTTCTCCCAAAGAGGGCGCTCATGTCAGTGTTGGCTACAGCGTCTAGAGGTGTGGTGTTTACTAGCTGCAGGTGGCAGTAGATTCCCTACCACATGTCCTTTATTCATTTAGCAGTGGTTATGACATCAGAATTAGAGGCTGGTAGGAGGAGGTGGGGTCAGAATATGTCAAAAAAGCACCATCCACCACTGAATGTGGGTGTGGGCCTGCCTACTCTCTGCTTGAGAGAGTTGTAGGTTAGGAATACCTCCTAAATGGAACCCTCGGCCACTAGGCGAAAATATGTTAAAGGAAACATATTACAGTAATAGAGAGATATGCTTGGGCGCGTCTCGCAGTAGTTTAGTGACAGAGATACACAAACTTACATGTCTGCTACTTTCCTGTAATTCTCAGGGCATGCAAACGCCAGGCATCGGTAGCTGCCCTGGATGTTATAGCAGGACTCTGCTGACGAACAGTTGTGGGATCCAGTGGAACATTCATCTACATCTGAAGACAAAGATAAAAGTCACAGACACACTTGGTTACAGTAAAGAAAAGTCATGAGGAAGATAATGTTAACATGAGTTGACTGCCTTTTACAAACACTAATTCCTGAATGCTGACGTATCAATGTAATAATGTTACAGAAGGACTAAATACATGAAACAGTTCAATGAAATACATACTGGTGATTAATCAGAGAACCTGCCAACATCAGCTCCATCTTTGACTTGAAGGCTATAAAAAGGTACTCGATGAGAATATTTGTACCACGAAGGTGGAGGCCCCAGAAGGCGATATAGAGGCATGAACGACGTGGAACAATAGAGATGGGTGAATAGAATGAAAGGTGGAGGCAACCAGTTGCAGACATTATTAAAGTAGGATCAGGATTGCCCCAGAGGTTAGACCATTCGAATGTATTTACACTTCTCATCAACCAAAATGTAATATTTGGCCCAGCTCAAGAAGTATTTTAACGTGTTTAGGGTAAACTCCACAGAGACGTGTATGGCTCTACCCTCAGGAACCATTTTTCCTGCCCAGGAACCTGTCTATCTCGAGGTAAAAGTTACTCTTATGAATTTACTCATCTAGTTTCTGCTCCCAGCGAGGCACTGAAAGCACTCTCAACATGGAGGTTAGCTACCAACTTCTACTTGCACCGGATCAAAACCTCTCCTGTGCCCAGTTCTTGCTGGATTTATCTGTCACATCTGATAATGTCTATCATCTTATCCTACTCATAATATGTAGGGATAGCCTTGGTGAAGGTGGCACATCTCTGTCCTGGTCAATTTCCGTTCTTACAGACGCACCCATCTACTCAAAGTAGGTTATTTGCTTTCATTGATAAACAGGCTCAGCTGAGAATTTCCCCAGGAGCTGTCACTCTCAGCCATCCTTTTCAACATTTGCATGGCCCAACTGACACAGTTTTTAAATAGCTATGCCATTGGTTTTCAGATGTAAGCTGCTGATGCAAAGATGTGGGATAAGTGAGTGCCCCCAAAGTAGCCAGCTTATTTTTAATTGCCACGCTCATGTGCATGGTTTGATAGTGACGTACAGTCACTGATGATGATGATAGGCCATATTGACTCTGTCTCTTGGCAAGCAGTTCTAGGAGCTTACCCTACCCACTGATTCTCATGCCTGAAGTATAGGTTTCCTTTTTGTTTTGACAGTGAATTGTCTTGTATCCTACATTTGAATGATAGTGCACAATCTGGTGATTACCATTTGATACTGTTTATGGGATCCTTCAGTACTCATGATTCTTCAAAGAATTGCTCTGGTACTGCCAAGTGTAATGTCGAGGCCTGACACTTTCAATGGCGATTATGGTAGAACCATAGGCAAAATACTATTAAAATTGCAAAAGCGTCAGAACCAGTGTGCCAGACTGATTCATAGTCCGAATTGAATAATTTTAAAATCCCCTCTCCTGACCAAAAATCCCCTCTGTTGTCAGGCTCCTCACTACCACTGATTCACACCCTACCAGCCGTTTGGATGCCTATGGTCATTTTTACGTAACTTGCTAAACGTACTCTCTATGGAGGTAGAGATCTTCCCGATGAACAC
This sequence comes from Ambystoma mexicanum, assembly GCF_040938575.1. Taxonomy (NCBI): domain Eukaryota; kingdom Metazoa; phylum Chordata; class Amphibia; order Caudata; family Ambystomatidae; genus Ambystoma; species Ambystoma mexicanum. The sequence continues at coordinate 542,737,444 of NC_090923.1, read as the reverse complement.
TTGTGCCTCTTTCACTCACTGCTTCTACATAGTGCACCTGTGCCTGGAACCCAAACCATATGACTTGCAATGAAGCCCGGAAGATCCATCTTGAAGCAACTGGTTCCTAAGCCTTTCTTCTCCACTCTCCTCTTCTGCCAGTCTGATCTTGCCCCATACACTTTGAAAGGGAAAAGACAACCAATCCAGACTAAAACTGATACGGGATTACTAACGAAAATAAAGCAATGGAACCTTGAGGAATTTTGCTTGATAGCTGCTAATGTGTCTATTTTACCAATCAGAGGCTATATTGTCATTAAAGAGGACACATCATAAAATAACATTTTTTGTAACTGGTGAAGCACCACTGTCCACTTGGGCGCCCCTGGCTAAGGGTAAACGATTTACTGTGCAAGAGCTTGCTACCAATCAGAAGGGTACACTAATGATGCCCCCTTCACTTTCAAATGTAATCGTTGAACCATTTCAGAATTAAGCATTAATGCCCAGGACCAAACCGCAAACCAGGAGTCATGTGCCCAAAAGCCCGAATGATCAGCCCTGACTGAATAGAAGGGCCAATCAGGAGGGTTCCGGGATTATAACTCCTGGTGTGCATACTACCGAAGCATTCCCTTTCATAGCACAAATAGGCAGGCCTGGGTGATGAGTTTCTGATTCCCAATGTTCTCCTTAATACAAAGCATTTGGCTTAGGAAGGAGACAAATGTGGGTCAAAATATTTAAAAAAAAACATTCCAAGATGTCCATTGAACAAATGATAGTTCGTGGCAATAGGGCAATAGCCCTCTTATCATTTACATGATTCACAGTAGTAGCCGGAAGCCGAGACATGGCTGAGGTGGCTCAAGTAGCAATGGGGGAGCTGATATGATGGGACAGTTAGGATCTGTCAGGACCCTCTCTGGACAGTGGAAGTGCTGCAGGACTGGATGCTCTTCAGATCACCTATATCTTTCTGGGCAAGCGCTTAGCTCACTGAATTATCCTACCGGTTTATAGGCGACATTCATTTACAGCCTAAAGATGGAACCCATTCAGAATGTCACCTTCACATTTGACACCATATGCTGAGCTATTAATTGAGGATAGCTAGGTGATTCAATAGGGCTTCCTTTCTTGCGCACTTTAGCCAAAGAAGTAGAGACTCTCTCAACTTTCTGCCTTGTTCAACATCAATACCAAACACAACCAAGGCTCATTAATGGACCATAAGGAAGAACAGAGTTTGAAGGACCACACACCCTTCTTGTGGGTGACTGTTTCAATGTCACAGGATATGAAAGTACTTGCATTGCAGAAAGGGATCCTCCGTGCAATAATCAGTCATGAGTGTGAGTGGATCACATTCCTTATGCAAAATGCCATTTTGGGTGCAACACAAAGCTACGAACACATTCATCAGAAATCTGGCAGCTTTGGTAAGTCATTGGTGAGGCCCTGGAGGTCATGGTTCTTTTCCCCCTTTCAGTCAGGGTTCCACTAGTGCCACAGCCCTGAGAGTGTCCTGGTATCTGTCATGGACGACATGGCCAGACTGGTTGACGACGGAGGAGTGGGAGCCCTGATACTGTTAGATCTTTGAGCAGCTTTTGATACTGTGGACCACTTGAGCCAGCTGTCCCACCTGGCCATGGCTGGTCTCTCTGAGCCCGTACTGGCGTGGTTCAATTCTTTTCTGAATGATAGGGGCCAATCACTTTCTTTGCCTCCTTTTTCTTCACACTCTTGCTCACTGTGCTGTGGAGTTCCACAGGGCTCTGCCTTGTCCCCTATGCTTTTTAACATTTACATTCAGCCTCTTGTTTGTCTCATCCTAGGCTTCAGCCTCTGGTGCTATTCATATGCAGACGAAATCCAGATCCTGGTTCGTCTAGATCTCAACATACTGAGGCATTGTTGTGCCTGTGTCGGTGTCTGATGGCTGTGGAGCAGTGGATCAACTGCAATGAACAGAAGCTAAATGGCGACAAGGCAGAGGTTAGGGTGGTGGTGGGTTCTCCTTCCAACTCGATACTTTAGACTCCCTCCTTTTGGCCCTCTGCACAGGGTGCCTGTCCTGTACCGGTGATGGTGGTAAAAATAAAAAAATCTAGTGGCGTTTTTTTCCTCTTCCCTCTCCATTGCCTCCCAGGTCAGCAAAGTATGGAAAGCTGGTAATTTCCACTTGAGGGCACTACAAGAGGTCTAAACATTCTTGCCACACCACCTACGACCTCTGGTAGTGGCCTCACTGGTTCTAAGCCGGATAGATTATTGTAACACCTTATTCTTGGCCCAACCCATTGGTCTGGTCCACCGGCTACAACTGCTACAAAATCTTGCTAGTCGAGGGGGTACTAATTCCCTCTATGGTGCTCACATCACCCCTGTCTTATGGTCCTTGTACTGGCTCCCAGTGGCCAGGCGAATTGAATTCAAATCTCTTTGTCTGGTTCACAGGGCTTACTATGGTCAGGGAGCTAACTACCTCCAGGACACATTTGTTCCATATCTCCCTGTTGGGAGCTCCACTCTGTCTCGGCCTGTCTAGTTCCAAAATTCCAGGTTAGGGGGCGGGCTTTCTCAGTGGTTACCATTAGATTATGGAATGCTCTACCTCTGGCCCTTAGGCGCATCCAAAACCATCTGGAATTTAGACACACTTGAAAACCTTTATATTCTAGGTCTGGGTGCCTGGTAGTCTGTCCGTGTGTTTTCCTAGCACCAAGATGTCCTTGGGTGGAAGTGCGCTCTACAAATTCAGCTAATAATAATAATAATAATACTAATGGAAACTGTGAGAGGTAAATGAGCAACACATGACAAGCAGGAATACAAACAAAAATGGTGAGTATTTTTATCATCTTTTTCATTGTAAGGGTTTAAAAAAGATTGGGAGGAGTCCTCAGTAATAGAACATTGTTTGTATACTTGGGGAAAGCTCAGGGAAAACGTTCTCGCCTTGGAAGCAGGACAACATGGAGCACCACAGGTTCAATCCACAGGTGCGCGCTTAGAAACCTCTGGGTATTAAGCGCCTTATAAATAACTGATCAGATCATACATCTCCAAATGCGTGAAGCTAATTGAGCGCAAAGTTTGAGCCACAGCATTGCTTTTTGACAAAACCCTATGGGCCAGATTCACAGAAGCGTTTTTATAATTGAACAATCCCATTGATAAACGCTTTGCCAATAACCCTATTTGTTTAGAGAGGTTCCGAAAATTTGATGTAAATGAATTTCATGAATACACTCTGAAGTGGTGCTTGAATACACAAAGCTCTGAAAAACCCTAATTTTCAATGCATCTGCTGGTGCCACAGTATGCCACTCCACGGACAAGCCTAGGCACTGGTGATCTGGTGCAGTATGAAAGCAGATTAACATAACATAAAATAAATACTGCAGTCCTCACAGTTTATAAGAGGCTCCTGAGTTTACAATTCCCTAATTGGTCCCAGCTGCCACCTTCCACAGCAGTGTATTTCTCTTTCACCAAAAATGTACAAAAGAACTGATTTAAATGTGTCTTACCTCTGCAGCTTCTTCCGTTTGCTGCCATTGTGTAGCCCTGTTCGGGACATGCGCACTGATAACTCCCTGGTACGTTCATACATCTGAAAGTACACAGAGTGCCGCTACTCTGTACACACTCATCAATATCTGAAAAACAAAATGAAAACTTTACCTTCCCACAACACGGAGCACATGACTGCTTAATGTCAAATTAAATACCATTATAAAAGTTATAACACAGAAGCTCAATTGCTCATTGTGGGACTGCACGTCGGCAGCTATATGCCGGCATGCAGAAGGGCTGCAAAAAGCATTACTTTAATTTATTTGTAAGTGACGCAGCCAGAATGGCCTGCAGGCGCCAAGACCAAAGGTCTAAAGGCACAGATGGCAAAGACAAACAACACTGCTCTACTCTCCCTAAATTGTCAGAACGAGGTAAAATATGTCCTATTCAAATAGGCGAGTTTTAAGCTTTCAGTTCAAGTGATGTACAGCTTCTAAGGGCAAAGGGCAATGCATTACAGTTTTTGGGTGCAGCTGCCCAGAATGCGCAGCTCTTGACAAAGACTGAGTTGGTGGTGGGAATGTCCAATAACTTGAGGTGATTCGACCTCAGGTTCCTGGTCATATTTTTTTCCCTCTTCAACGTGTCCCCACATAAGAAGGGAATTGTCCCGCTAAACATTTAAACGTGATTCGAAGGTATTCCGTCTTGTAGAGCGCGTTATGGCGGGAAACGCACAAAGACGACAGTGGGAAAGAAGTGCCGGTGCAGCCGGAGCTAGAGCATATACCCAGCAGCAGATACATGTGGTGGGGGGGGCTTGGGGGTCGATTAGAGAGGCTCGGGTGTAGGTGCATACCATGCATGGGACGAGAGAGGAGTGTGGGGAAAGATCCAGTACCAGTGGCATAGAGAGCCGTTGGCAGGTGGGAAGGAGGGGGTGGTGGGAGGGTGGGTCGGAAAAGAAACAAGGTCCTTTGGTTCATGAATGAACAAGGTTCAATTTAGAATGTTGGATGGAGGTTGCTGTAAGAGAGGACACTTTATTCTGCTCGCATGCTAACCCCGATCCATATAACTATACACAACACATGTACAGTGTGCCCATTTTTCCATGCAGAAAATGTCAAGGAGAAGGGCAGAGGTCGAAGAAGGATGCAAGCTGGGAGTAGAGGGCTGGTGCAAGCTCTCTACTCCCATCTACTCTCTTCCTTTGCTCCACAAACCATTGTGGAGCAAAGGAAACAACAGGAGCACACTTAGGGTTGGCAAATTGGAGAACAGTTGCCATTTCACTTGTCTGGTTGGAGAAGGAGTGAGGCTAAAAGCAGTAGTAGTGGTGAGTTAAGGAGATGGGATATGCAAGAAGGGGAAGGGGATTGGAGGAGGGAATACAGGATATAACAGATTTGATGATTGTTAAGTGTCATGTTAGCATGAATGAAGAGGAGTCTCTGCTGTGAGGGCAGGGGAAGTCTAAGGTGCTTGGTATACAAATACAAGGCAGAAAGGAAACAAAGATATAAAAGAAAAAGAGAGCGTGAAAATGCTTGGGTGAGCACAGGTCATGGAAGAGAGACAGAACATGTGATGCACAGTGCACTGTTAAGTGCAGTTGCAGCAGAGGTACCTGATACTGCGCTCTCCAGTGCTCGCCAGTGAAGGAGGGTCTGAAATGTCATCTGTCAGTTTGTGTTTGTGGCCATACTAGTAGTCAGTAGTAAGGACTACCTGGAGGCCTTCCTTCATGTTTGCAGCCATGTCGTGGTGAGGAGGAGGAAGGGGTAGGCACTATAAAACAATATCCATGGCATTGCGCGAAGTGCCCACAAGTGCACTGTTAAGTGCAGTTGAGGCAGAGGTACCTGGCACTGTTCACTCCAGTGCTCTCCAGTGAAGGGGACCGTGGAATATCACCTGTCAGCTCGTCTTTGCCTCCACACACACTGTCAGGCCCAAAGGGGAAACATCCACACCCCCTCCCCAACCATGGAAGGCACAGGTTCCTGAACTATAAATAAAAGGTCACCACAAGGCAGCCAATGTGGAGAAAAAGATTAGGGAGAGGTTGGGGATGGATAGAGGGAATTAGGAACACCCGAAAGAGGTTTAGGGTGATCGGATGGGATGTGGGAGTGAGGGTAAACAAGCTCAGCACAGTACCCTTAATGTTGCACCACAGTGTCACTCTTTATTGTGACTCTGTACTCTCTGTGCATACCACCTTGATTCATAAATGCAGTGCTCAGCTCACTGATCCCTAATCCTATGCCCAGAACAAACTAACACATGAGCTAGTGACATACAATGGTCATGTTCCATCACCTTAGCAAGCAGGTACACGCATCATGGACAAAACAAGCAAACACATAACATGCTGTAGCCATTGACAAAACAAGTCAAGCACATGAAATGCAAGAATCATTGATAAAACAAACGCAAAGCAAGCACGGGTAAGGGCAGGTCATTGACCAAAATAACATATGTTCTCATAGCCAGAGCTGGTGAGTTCTCATAACAAGTAAAACGTTGAGACGTCACTTCACATAGCCTTATGTATTCCAACACACCACTGAACAAGTGTGCTTGATAACGTGATAACGTGCTCTCACCACCCCTACAATCATGATACCAACATACGGTAGGAAGGACTACCTGGAGTTGTTCCTTCATTTTGGTAGCCCTGTTATGGTGAGAAAGAGGATGGGGAGCAACCATAAAACCATATCCGTGCAGCAAAGTGCCCGCAAAGTGCACTGTTAAGTGCAATTGTGTCATTAGGCGCAGGTGCCCAGGAGTAAAGACCATGAGGTAAGTGCTTTTTTACATCATGACCTCATATGCACTAAAAACCAAAGCCACACTACAAATGGGAGGGGCCCTGTGTGAAGGTCAATTGCTTGAGGGAGATACACGTGCACCTGCCCCTCCTGCTGTTTGATTGGGTCGCAGTAAATCTCTTACCACTCTACAGAAGGAGAAGTGCCTTCCAAAAATAACTAGCTTATTTTCTCAAGCTATCATGAGCCTCCAGTGTACTTGTAATTCGAATCATCCATGCACATGGAGGATGAGCTGGGTTTGGATTGCTTTGCCACAGAAGACTCAGGACTGTCGGATGAAACTGACATGGCCCCTGCTTCCCTATCTAATATACAGCAGGATCTAGCCACCTCTGAGGTGGATCAATCTCAGATAAGAGAGGTAGGAAAGCAATAGATTTAGCCCTCCAATCGCTAAGGGGGTATCCAATTCAGATCCGGATAGGGTTCAGACAGCTCGCTTAGAAATCATTGGATAAATCCCCTCCACTCAAGAGCTGGAAGAAAGTTTGGATTACTCTAGCAATGACGAAGGAACTAACCAAAGAAATACGAACTATCATATTCCTCTGGAAATACCAGGCAGGTCCTCAATTTCAGCTTTGAACTTTGTGCTGAACTTGCTAGTGCTAGAACATTAATTTCAACATGAGAGCGGCAAAGGACCAATTCAAATCAGTGAATTCCAGAATATGCTTTCTGGAAGGGTTCATCAAGGCCCAGAATTATTTGAGGGGCGATAAAGCTTCTCTTCGAGCCGTAGGTGTTTGTGCTCCGCATGTGGAAAGCCAGCTTAATTTGGTCAATTGTATTTTCCGACTGATGAAAATACAATTGACCAAATTAATACCCAGGAAGTGTAATCATGCCTACTGATAAGCCTTGCTCGGTCCACTTCCATGCACAATGGTAATCTTGTGGGTCTGGAGCAACAGAATGTAGATACTGATAATGTTGCAAAAGGAAATACAGCATCCATTAAGCAGGCCCTCAAAATATACCCTAATCCCATCGAAGTCGGAAAAAAGAAATAAAATCCGAAGAATATTAAGAATGTGCCCTCTAAGATAAATAGAGGATCTTAAAAATGACTGAGAAATCTCAAATGATGTCTGATTGGAATCACCCATACTTAACAATGGGATCAATAAGAAGAAAAGAGGTAAAAATGTAAAACCACAGAAGGAACAATCTAGTAAATCGTTGATGGGGAATATTCTACCATTCCTTCAGAGGGCAGCTCTACAGGAACCTAGGCAAGAGCTGGAAAATCTCTGAACTCTTTGATTCCTCACCAGCGAGTGCCTTGTGAAAGCTCTGATACTTTTAAACTGCTGAACGAAGGTTTAAATATGGCATCTATATTGTCCAAACCAATTACCATCTAGAGAGTTTTTGAGAGAAGCATATCCCAGCTGGCTCCCCCAGTACATTCCCAGTTGAGGACGTGGTCGATGGTGACTAACCGTACAAATGTGTCATGTCTCTAAGCATAATAATAATACTAGTTATGAGGGAGTTTATGGAATTTTGGGTCTTGAACTTCTTCCAGAGGACTATCAAAAAACTGTGGTTAATCAGGGAAATGCTTTGACCCTTCTTCATCATATTCCAATGTTGCAAATGTATATTCCAAGGATTTGGCACAGGTGGAAATTAGGGATTTGGGATGTATGAACTTTGTATCATTGCATAGCCACTCTAAATTTGTATATGACCTTTTATTCAATGAGAGGGAGCGTTACTTTCTATGGACTATGATCTTCATTGTGCCACTACTTATATTATATCTGTTGGTATCAGAGAGAGGGAGATTAAAGAGACTACTGGGATGATAATAAGAGGGGGCTCTGGACATAGAAATGTGATCCCGCTGAAGGGGATAGGTGATAGTGGTCAATGTTGTGATATGGATTGGTCATGGGTTCGAACCATTTTAGGGTCTGACAAAACCACGAGAGGGATCAGATTTAATGCATAGGATTCCAGCATACACATATCCTCCTGGAGCACATAAGGATACAAACATATGTTTAGGGTAGGACAGGAGGAATCTCATTTAATGAAATCCCACATTATTAACTTATAGGGGGTCTGGTTGAAGGAAGCTCCGTTATTCAATGTGTATTCAAATTGTATACAACCGTCCGGTCAAGGGAAGAGGGGAAGGCTCTACGGGGGGCTTATCACAGCCATTAAAAACAAGGTTGGGGCAGGCTGGTGTTTATGGGGTTCCCTACATCCAGGTATTCTTGTTGTGGCCCTTTTATAAAACTCTGATTCATTCTTTAACGGGGGGACCTCCTCATAATTAATGGATACTGGAATGCTCTTGCCCTTCACAAGCCTGATCTGGCTATTCATATAGCGGCTCCATTGGAAGCCCGGTTCAGTAGTGAAGAGGGATGGGGAAGCCTGCCCCCTCCTCCCCCTCCTATGAAATTCATGACACAGAAGAAGACCAGGAAACACCACAATCACCCATTCTATTTCGGGCCAATTCCCAGTGGGACAATGATTGACAAGTATGTCGAGAGATACACCCTCAGCCAGCCATACGCCCTCATCCAGCCCTACAGACCATGTGCGGTACAAATTTACCACAGCGTGGACGAGGAGCCCCAGTCCATAACCAAAGACACCTCAATTGACAGTCTCCATTTAAAGCACCAATAAGCCATGGTGCTGACGTTGTTAGAGACACCACGACATAGCTGCGTTAGATATGAAGCACACGTGCAAGCCGCACTTCGGGACACAACTACGCACTCGAAAACACAAAGAACACAAGAGTACAGTTCTATAGTTGAGAGGATAGCCACATGACATAGTGTCATTGCTTTTATTATTTTTGCCACTAGCCAAATGCAGCAACGCAGAAAACCGCAAGAAGCAAGAGATCCTGAGTAAAGCTTGCAGATGCTTACATGCGAATAACCCTATGGAATTGCAGGGGCACCTATGGGACCTGACAGAACCACATGAGACTAACTTATGGAGAATGTAGTTTAGCATGGATATTGTAGAAACCACATTATAATGGTTTAGGAAAATTGCAGCGGGCCACAGGCCTCTCAGCAAGAGCCGAGCTGAGCTGAATTCAAGCTGGACAGAGAGCAAGACGTGTGAGACAAGACCCGCAGCCAAGGCCACAAGATACGGATGACATTGCATTCCCTAGACGACAAAGGCACCAGTTGCAGTAAATACGAATAATTCCTCAAAATTCAGAGCTGCACTGAACACTTGACCCAGCCAAAGCAGACAATGGACAGCGGCCAGCGCTGGGAAAGAGAGTCAATCTCAGGATACCAGACAGTAGACTACAAAAAATATGCTACAATAAGAAGCAAGTGTTAAACCGGGCCAAAGAGCACTCTCATAGACTAAGGTGGTAAACACAAGTTACAATGCAGACACATATTTATTCTTATTACCTTGAAGAGGTACACCGAGAGCTTTGCAGATCCCAGGCCTGGGGACATCAGCTCTAGCCAACCACAGTTCAGTATCCTAGCGGTAGGTAGCAACGGACAAGAACCAATGGTAGACCCCCCACACTGCAACATTGTTATAGATAGTGACTTGGGGATGGACCAGGCCAGCCACCTGACATGCGAGGGCCAGTAGAATAACTTGTATCGTGCCCATTATAGGAAGTAGACTACTCAACACCCAATAAGAAGGGCCGATAGGTTTTCTGGAGAAGGGCCCAAGGTGTGACATGGCGCTGACGCCACACTTGGGTAAAACCGGCCTGCGAGCCGAGAGCGAATGAGACGTGCGTGGATTTCCCCTGTTCCTGTGCTAATCCCTGTTGGCTCTGTCTGTAACAAACCGCAGTTTGAACTTGCAATTGACTGAGTCCTCCATGTATGCTGGGGAGGGTGTTGGGCCTTCCAAGAGTCCAAGGACTTTCAGTGTCCCTGTGGTATACCTGGGAGTTCTTCCCAACAGTAGGGACAACCCTGTGGAGGTGATTATTATGAAGTGAATGTCACACCCTCCTGAACCCCCACTCCTACAGGAGCAATGGTGAGGCCAAACCCCAAAATGGCAATGGACGTAGATGGGTGGATCTGAGGATCTGATGAATGTGTGGGATTTGCACTGTTTGAACTTGGAATTTGCAGACACAAATACTTTTAATTATACTTGGAAAAGAGCCAATACCACGACTATGATCAACTTTATGTTTGCCTCTCAGTCATTATTACACAACTGTCAGAGATTTAATATATTTACAGCTGACCATAGTGACCATCTACTCGTAAGTGGATCATTTGGGCTAAGTTTAATTGTAAGGATAGATTCTTGTTTTAAGGTGTGCTGGTAAATAATGCATGTAATCGCATTTGTCGGAGACCTATATTAGTGGAGAGGTTTAAAAATCAGCTGGCTGGTCTGTAAGGATCCCTTGAGGAGGAGGAGCAATTGGAATTATTCTGCGTTCTGTTATTTTCCACCTTCTTTTTTGATACAGTGTCCAAATGTGCGGGTACTCAGCACACTAAAGGTTTTACCGGCAGTAATTTGCATCAGCACAATTTTGATAATAGGTACAGGAAAAGAAAGAAGAGCTAAGACATCAATTGTGTGACCTTAAGAAAAATAGTTATGACCCTGGGAGTTGAACTAGAGGCAAAGCTCGGCTTAAAGGGCATAAACTAAAGATGATACAGTCTGATGGAGAAACCATGTTAAAACCCCTAGCAACAAATACTACTAATGCTTTTTAGGCATAAACAAACGAAGATAGGTCTTATCAGGAACACAAACAAATTAATCCCATTCCTGAGTGCTCCTGGGAAAAGTATCTTCATGATTTATATGCCTCCTGATTAGACAGAGAAGAAGAGAATTAGAGCATTTTAAATTGTTTTCAATGGGACCAAAAGGTGGTCATTGATGATATTCCATATTTGATGATCAGGGTGAACACCTCTAGAGTGCCGGGGGCGGACGAGTTCTGAAACTACGTCCTTAAAGGGGACATAGATCTTTGGGCCTCTATACTATGCACCTTGTCTCAGAACATTATTCATTACAAGTCCATACCGAAATCCTGGAGGATGTAACAGCTGATCTCATTATTCAATAAGGGAGATAGGCTTAAACCTAAAAACTATTGTCCTATCACCCTTCTGGATGTGGGACGTAAAATCTTTTCCTCCATATTATTGGAGGAACTTAATAGATTGGCAGAACACACCAATGGATGGGATGAAAATCAATAATAAATGATTATGCTGAGACTTCTTATCTACTCAAATGTTTAATTTTGTACATTCAGAAAAACATTCCAAATCGTGCACAGCTTAGAAAGCAAAGATGTTATTCTGTTTATAATTATGCCAATAACATAGCAATGTATTTGGAAAGTTTTCTGTGCTAAAATTGGGTGCAGACTGGTGCATGGTGTGCATATGGATCCCTGACCTGAGTGAAATGATGTTAAAAATATTTAGTAAGGAAATTGTGGGAAAGTTAAATGACATTTGTTTCCTTGCTATCCATCAATCCTACTAGAGAATGATATGACATAGAAGAGATTACATGGAAGGGCAAGAACAGCTTTGATAAAGAACGTATTCAGAATTCCTCCAAAGAGTAAAATTTGATCGGCAAATGCCAGAAGAAATTCTAACAAGAATCTAACACACAAGAGCCAACGTCCTGAAACCAGAAACCATCACTTTAGGTTTAAAGATATTGTGTAGCTTAACAAAGATTGCTTGTAAATAGAAAGAACCAGGAAACATGCTCAATCTATGCCCCAGGACAGTGGAAGCTTAGACCTATCAACAACAATGCCTTCCTGCAGATCACCCCCTGAACCCACAGAGCCCAGGTTGAAGCCCTAGGACCACCCATTACAACCCGCTCATTATTCAACCCTAAACCCCTCCTCAGCACTGTTACATGTTCCCTGCTAAGTGTAAATATTAACTTGTCCTTGTTACCCTAAATGATATGCCGGTATCAAATGCTATGTTGCGAGAACTGTCCCCCCTGTAACCATCTAATGTATGCCTGTGCCTACGACCAATTTACAATGCTTCATTGCTTCCTTAGCTAAGTTCGCTCTCAGTCGAAAAAATAAATGAATACATCATACAATAGATTTGAAAGATGACTCTTTGACCGTTCCAAATGGTTGTCATAACCAGGATCTTATGAAAATCAGGTGTGTGTGGGGGTTGGGGAGTAGTGGAGGTTTTACTCCCTTAAATTTGCTCTCATCTCTCTCCATTGAACCAAGCTACTTTGACTAGTCATCTCCTGGGCAGACATTGAGGTCATTAAGCTGATTTCCTCAGCCATCTCCTATGAATGGTTCAAGACATCTCTTTGGCATATGGAGTTGGCATCAGATTTTGCACAACTTTCTGATTTTTTGTAAACGGACAGAAGTTATTTCTGACCCTGAGCGCTAATTCCCTGTCGGCTGATCAAGGTTTCTTTGTGGATATGGGTTCCTGTGCCCTGAAATTGATGATGCCCAAAGAGTTGAAGAATGGAAAGGAAATCCGCAAGTTTCTGTTTTTCAGATTACATATCTTAATATATTCATGAGACTTTCTTGTAACGTGCCTGCCCTTTTCTGTCCAAGCACTGTTTCCAAGCCGGCTTCATTACCAACCGTTAGGCATTTCAAGCGTTAACCGTACTGAAGGGATATGCTTATTTCTGTAAAGACAAAGGAGAGACACCCTAGCAGCTGGCACATGTGGAATTTTGCAATGGAATGGCCCTGTAACTGAAATCTGAATATTGGTATTCATTTGGATGGTTGTCTTCAGGGATCAAGTTTTCACTGTGGCCACATGATGACTGGAGATCACTGGTGACCTACAAGGTTAATCTCTACATCAATTGCCTGCAGCTTTTAAAATTCATTTGAAGATTTGCAGCACTGCACAACCTTTGATTGAACAACAGAAGGTTGTATAGAGGCACCTTTCTCTTCATTCCAGAGATATTGTTCACATTTGTGATGGCCGTCTTTGCCACAAGATTTAAACAAAGACATTCAACCCATGTTCAAATGGAAACCAGACCAAAGGCCCTGATGGGTAGGCAACTTCAACAAGGAATGGCAGGCCTTCATCATTAGGCTGTTCCCCTTTTATCCTGATCTATGGCCTTCTTTAATGAGTGAGATTCAGCACAGTGATCCTTAGCCTAATTGCTTCAGCATGGAGATGTCTGGTCTGGCAGAGGTGGTTACCATCTCTTCTGGTCCTTTGGCCATCTTATCTGGATATCCTCCTCAGCCTTTTGTCTACAGCCTTTTGTGCCACTTTGCTACCAGACCAACACCGAATCAACCTTGCTCTATTACTCATAGAAACCTTAGAATAAACACTAGATTAAAATGCTGCTCATACTCGAAGCCTTCTAACAGCTCACCTTCACCTTGCAACAATATCACAAGCAACTATGCTCAAACCACACCACGCTCCTACCACCCAAGCATCACATTCAGAAACTTCAGATTAGGAGCTCGACTGTGCACTAAAACTCCTCAGCCTCACCTCTACAAGAGAAATAAACACCTGTGTAGGCACAACAACCCTGCCAATCAGGCCAATGAATCAGACACTAATCTGGCCTCTATCACGCTGCATGACATACCCCTACCACCACAGAAAACATTAGCAAAAGACACCTTCATCAAAGCAGCCTTGGTGAATGCTAGGTCCCTTCCCGCCCATGCACTGGACATCGCTGATTTTATAACTACTGAAAAGCATCTCCTTGTGATTACGGAAACTTGGCTAAATGCAGCCTCTGGCCCTTCCTTGGCTTTAGCCATACCCAACGACTATGCTATCATCAGATGTGACAGAAACACTAACCAGGTGAAGGGAGGCGGTCTCACCTTTATCTTCAAAAACACCATCGACATTAGAGTCATTCAGGATCTCCAAATCCCCTCTGCTGAATCTTTGTCCATCAAACTACCATTATCACCCAATCATATAGCAACAGTGCACCTTATCTACCGACCACCAGGACCTCCACATTCACTGAGGACATTTTGTATCCCTTATATCTACTAATACCAAACCTAACTCAGAAAGTATCCTAACTTGGGGACTTTAATCTTGGTCTTAACGTACATGCTTTATAATGTCTTTACGAAGCCCTTATTCGATATCCTTGACTATCTGGATGTCACGTATACCAATTATGCAGACGACACCCAGATACTCATTCCCATCTCTGGAGACTATGCAACTGACAGCAAAACCCTCAATGAAATCTACTCTGTGATACAAGCATGGATGGCGCAACATGGTCTTTGTCTAAACGACGAAAAAACAGAGCTGCTTATCCTGGGTACACACGCTAAACTGAAAAAACTAAACAATGCCTTCAAATCATTTACTATAGATGGCAACTCCATTACTGTCTCAAACAATACTAAAACTCTGGGCATTTACCTTGATGCCACCCTATCCTTCTCTAAGCAAACTAATGCGGTAGTAACATCATCCGCATATACCTGTAAACTAATCACCGCCTGCAGGCCATTCATTTACATATCTTATTGCATCACACTCGCTAGAACTCTAGTTATGTCCAAAATTGATTATTGTAATGCCTTATACTTAGGTACCAGCCACAAAAACATTAACAAGTTACAAGTTATCCAGAATAATGCCATCAGGGCAGCCCTCAACATCCCTAGGAAATCGCATATTTCTGAGACTAGACGCAACCTGCGTTGTCTTCCGGTTGAGCACAGAATATCTCTCAAAACTCTTGCCCTAACACACAAAGCCAGGGCCAACCTCGCTCCAGCCTACCTTACCAACCAACTTACCTAACATACGTCCTCAAGACCACTGAGAGCGGCTCAAGCAAACACAATGTCCATACCGAGATTCAAACTCCATAACTCGGGAGGTGCTAGCTTCCCTGTACGGGCATCAGAGCTATGGAACACACTCCCTCCTTCCCTCAGATCAGAACCTTGCTTCCGCTTATTCAAGTGCAACACTAAGCGCTGGCTTCAGGATTTGGATATAATGACAGTTGAAGCTCCGTGATCTGAGGCTTGTCACTTGACCGATTGTATTTATTGCAAATTTTACACTGTAGTATTTAACTGTATCCTCCTTATCTCTGTATATATCTGCAACAACTATGTACCTGTAACACATATGCATCTTCCTTCTACTGTATGTAACTGTAACATAAAGCTCTGTAAACCTGTACGCAAAATGATGTACCCGGATGCCCTTGGGCCTGGTTGCACTTTATAATACTGATCCCCCCCTATACCTACAGGGAATCCAGTTGCTAGCAGTGCAGACATTTTTAGTAAATTTTGGACCTTACCATGTCTTTTTTGCAGTGCCATCGGTGGTGCCTGGGAAGGTGAAGAGTCAACGGAATGACTGGCACTGCTTGTATGGAACAGAAAATGCACTCCTTTTTTGACCTTGTTAAGATTGTGAATTTACTCTATGGACTTTATTTAGAGGGGAAAACCATGTTGGGCTGTTAATGTTTAAAACTCAACTAGCTTCGAACGACACAGAAAACTGATCAACTCACATGCAGACCCAGATCCTGTAGTCTATAGGTTACT
The DNA here is from genome assembly GCF_040938575.1 of Ambystoma mexicanum. Taxonomy (NCBI): domain Eukaryota; kingdom Metazoa; phylum Chordata; class Amphibia; order Caudata; family Ambystomatidae; genus Ambystoma; species Ambystoma mexicanum. The sequence goes on along the minus strand of NC_090923.1, from coordinate 542,721,508 downwards.
GAGAAGCAGTTGACTAAAAAGGCCTCCAGGCTTTTGGTATAACTCCCCTTGGTATGCCAATGGAGTTCTGAACGGACATTGTCTTGCCTGGATATAATATATTCTTATTTTCAAGCTTATAAAACTACTGTGCTTGTTCCCCTACGAATGGGGTATGGACATAAGGGTTTTCAAAATTTTAACTACACCCTTCGGATGGCAGGGTGTGTATTTTTTCATCTCTTCAGGCATGAAAGCTCTCTCTTTCTCCTATATCCTACCTCACATTTGATAACTGCCCAAATCTATGGGCCTCATTATGACTTTGGAGGTAGCCATGGTGCTATGCGCCATGGCTGCCTCCAAAATCGTGTCCGGGTCCGATCTGGTGGAGTGGGCACTTACCGGGATATTCCGCCCTATGCGGACCCGGTAAGTCCCCATTCCAAATGCCATTCCCCATTCCCATTTGAGCCCCCATAGGGCTCAATGGGAATGGGGAAGGTGCTAATTAAGGGCCTGCTAATGGCAGGCCTGTAATTAGAGCCCTGGTCCCCTAACGGGACCCGTGGTCCGACCACACGTCCCTTGCGGTTCCCGCTAAGGGACCTTGGAATTGGGCGGTAAGGGATTGCCGGCACCGGTCTCCTTACCGGTGCCCGGTATCCCTTACCACCCACCTCGGAATGAGGCCCTATGCCTCTATCAATATAGGCACAGAACATATGGACACAAAACGTCCACTTTTTTTAGTGGCAGAATACTCCCAGCTATTTACTTTTTCCATTCTTCCAATTCCTCGTTACTACTGTCCTGGCTCATTGGATACTGAATTTTTGAGGGAATCTGGTAGCCTCATTCTTTTTGGGCCCACTCAATTACTTTCAATGGTTTTCTTCCAGACAGTAGTCTGCATGATATCAATAAGTAGGCTGATTGGTCAAGCAATTAAGGATTTAACAGAATGTACTACACACGTGTTTTTCCGCTTTGGTCATGGCTAATCTTTGAACACACATAATATTGGACTTCTGCAACATTCAGATTCTCCTCTGCTTCTTGGGTGGAGAATCATAATGTTGTTAAGGACACAGAGGATAGGAATGTTCCACCAGGCCATACCCTATCCTTGTACAATATTTCTGTTTATCTTTTCTTTGTCCACTGCCTTGTGATTTGCTGTGTTGTGTCACTCCTTGTCCCCATTGGCTCTCGTTGTCATGATGAACATATTTTTGAGAAGGCAATTCTGCTCAGGTAAATCATTATCCTTTTGGGTGCCCCAAAGTGACAGGCACCCAAAAGGATAACTTTAAAAAGGGGGTCCGTCTTATCATTTAGATTGTCCTGCATACACTGGGCACACAATGCAGAGTAGCGAATGGTAAACACTTTGACCCGTTACCCTTGCAAGAATAGCCGTCTTCTGCAAGTTGGTATCCTTGTCTGCAGTAACACTGATAGGAGCCATAGACATTAACACATTCCTGACTGCATGGGCTGCTCTCGCATTCATTCACATCTGAAATGAGAGATGGAACATCTTGTGAGACCGCAGCAAAAAATGCAATCTTGCTTCAGCAAAATACATATTTTAAACATGTTTAGATACTATTAGGCAGCATTAGATGGGATACATGTACTGGGAAGACAAACATGCATAAATGTTCTAAAGGTTTAGCCACGCTTTGACCAGAAGTGACCACATACTTAAACAGCTAGTGTTACATATGTCAACACACTCTCCTTCTTTGAAATATTTTTCCAGCACATTGGAGAGAGGTGCCCTTTTTGTCTTAATAAAGAAACAGGAAGAAAATAACACTTTTTGATTCCCATAAACGATCTTGCCAAGGAACCCTCTTTCCTTTAATTACTCTTGTTGTACACTTCTGAAACATTTAAAGACGTTTTACAGAACCATGTTGCAACCATTAAAGTCACCCGGCCATGCTCCTATACCACGCAGAGCCAAATCGTTCACCTCTGATGTTTTGTTTCAAATCAAAATAAATGCAAGTATTTTCCTTGGAAGGTTCATCTACAACTATAATGGGATTATTCATCAATTTCTCCAGAGCCTCAAATCAAGGTTCCTGACTGCTTTCCCATATCCCATACTGTACTTGAGGTACACATTTGAACACATCACTCTTTTTTTCTTCACTGGAAGGCTTATTTAATAGACACATGCAGACACATTTTATATCCAAAATCTCCCTGGGATGGGGCTGGTACAGTCATGCAATGTGCCATCATTGTTTTGGCATTAGGTTTCTGTCCGTCTTTTAATGTATTCCCTTGTGGGTGAACATTCAGTGCATGCACTGTCTGCAATGTGTGCATGCTGTTGCATGTGCATGTAGGTATTTGTCATTACTAGAGCGTTGGTGGAATACAGGTACGATCACTCAGCTGGGTATCCAGCAGCAGCAGTACGTATGGGTTCAATCCTCCCCAGCAACAAACTCCTTATATTTAATATTATATGTTTTTCCTCCACCCATTATTAATAAGGATTCTTTGTGTAATATAAAGAGATGTTCGGATAGCGTCAGAGTAAAGCGCTTAATGTACATTAGAGTACCCAGCGGGTACATCAATCCTGAAAGTTATTAGCATACCAGACTTGCATAATCATAGCTTTTTTTTCCAGCTGTTCACTTTCACCCAACACCCAATATCAATGTTAAGGTTTGGTCACTTTCATTTTCTTTATTGATATGCCATTGGGACGATGGTTGCGCCGAATATTTATTTGTATTCTGGAGCTTGTAGTCCTTGGATTATAAAAGGCACATCAAGAATGCTACTTGTTGATGGATCACCATCTCCAGAATAGAATGATTTAGGCTGTATGTTGATGTCAAGTTGTGTCTACTGGCTCCAGTGCATCCCACCACTTGGTCTCCAATGCCGACTGACAGTAGCATGTTCACAGCAAGCATCTGGGGTACTGTGCACATGTGTTTTTGCTTCAAAAATAGACATGAATATCTTTCCTGCAAGGTGTGTACCCATGCATTTGAGGTGTACCTGATAACACGCATAGCTTGCTGCCGTTTCCCTGAGTTTTACTGAACATGGTACTTGCTGAGCTCGGATCTGGTGACAGCAGCACGTTTTAAATTGTGGCAGAACTCTTTCTACACTGTCTGCACTGTGCTAGACTAACTGCTGAATTTAATCAATGGACAGGATTTGGGATGTGGAGTGCCTACCTCGAATTGGAAAAGACCCGAAAAGCAGACTATGCCCCCAAAGGGGAAGACCGTTTCAATGCCCCAAGGGAGAAAAGGTAGGTTATTATGCTGTGTATGCTGTCTCTGTCTCTTTCCTTCATGTCTGCTGAACACTCACTCCAGTACTTAGAGTTACAAACTGGGAAACCAATAAAGACCAGTACATATTCTCTGAACCACATCATTTCCTCGGAAGGGTTTCTTATGGTGATATGATATGATATGAGGTTGCATTTATAACGCGCCTGTACACAAGTGTTTCTAGGCGTTTGTGTTCTTTGCCTGGGGACATTTTCAAAACAAGGCAACAACACAGAGCTATTTTAAAACAAATCAAATCATTTAACTTTCTCTTCTGCAGAAATTTGACGGATTGCTAATGAGTCCTAAAGTAGGAGCTACATAGGCGTTCCATTTATCCTGAAAGCTGTTCCTCTGCCACTGTTGTTCCTAGTCAGGACAAAGTCCTTTATTTTCCCAAAATGTGCTTCTTATGGTCTTTGACTAGTTTAAGAGAAAAAATAAGGAGACAATAGGATCCCATATATGCATCCACTCTGCTTTGAAGGGAAAGAGGAGTGAGGCAGAATATTTGTATGACATTGAGGTGACTGTACATGCAGTAAAACAGGGACACATCTCTGTCCTGGCTTCCTCCCCTAGGTATCAGGTCCAGTGGACAGAAAAGATGCTGGAGTGCATGTTCCATAGGAGCGAAATGTTAGTGCAGGGCATAAAAGCCTTGACTAAGGCTTCAATGCCTTCCATCAACTTCACGCCACATTTTCAATCATTTGTATGGCGGAGAGGAAGGGCGGAATGCAACTTGCGTTTCCTCCACCTTCCTTCCTCTCTGCTATACAAATGCTCCAGCATTTGAACTGGCACGGATTGTCATGCCAGCGCCAATTCTGGAGATCCCTATGGGGCCCAGCAGCTTTATGGAATTAATTTTACAGGCTGCCTGCCAATGCTCGCATGGCAGGCAGCGTGCACAATTACTATTAAAAGCTGCCAGACAATGCTTGCATGTGGGCAGCATTTAGTTGTAGCTGTGAATGCTGCTTGCTATGCGTACATAGCAAGCAGCATTAACCAGTACAATGAAATGCTGTCTATCATGCTCTCATGTCAGGCAGTGTTCATTTGCAATTGTGAATGCTGCTTACCAAGCACACATCGAATGCAGCGTTCACAATTAAAATGAAACACTACCTGGCATGCATGCATGCTAGGCAGCGTTTACTCATTTGTATGCCTCAGTGCAAATGTGTAGGGCAAAGGGCAGTGTACATGCTGGTACGTTCCTTTTGCCCTGCACATGTGCACCCCACTGTGCAAATGACAAGCATTTGCCAGCAGGGACCTGGCTATGCCTGAGTGCAAATGTACCAGGGCCCCAGCGTCAAATTACGAATAGGAGCAACATGAGCTCCATACTGTCAATTTAAAATCAGAACAGGGCCAACAATAACTACATGTTTCTGTTACTGCCCTGTACATTATATGAACTTGCTACATGCTTGTTTTCTTTGGCATTAACTTCTTAGCTCTTAAATAGCTCCCCCATCATTGCTCTCCTCTTCACCATACAGCAATCGCCATCTTCCCCATTGGAAATGTTATGACTGGTCAGTTTGATTAGCTAGCAACCAACTACAATGTCTAACACTCAAGTAATTTTCAACCTGGGCACTGCTTCTGCTGTTTGCGGAAACCTTGATTTGATTTGCTCGTCCCAATATTTTATGCAAAATGTTCTCTCCGTTTTAATTTTGTATGTCCTTCGAGAATTCGCCACAATAACAGTAATGGCAAAGCTTCTCAGATGAGCATCTGTTTTGATATGATAATGAATTTAGCATCAAAATGTAGTAGCTAAAAGGCCAATGTAAAAATTTATGAACTGGAGTTTTAGATAGTAGTTGGCTTAATTACACCTGAGCCAGTTAGAGATCCTTGTTAAAAAAGAAAAAGGTACTTTAAAAAGAAGACTCCCAATAATGTTTGTACTGTGGTCGCAAAAGGTAGCCTACTCGTAAGAATGTGGAAGCCTCAGATGGGCAACATCTTTCTCAACATGTATATGAAGCCTCAATGCTTCAATGTATAGTCCCTTTCTTTTAGATCTGAAGAATGAGTGTCTAGTGTAATGACTCCATTAGGTGGCCCTCGCTCTTTCTTCTCAGAAAGACAACTATGCTCCTGGACAGGACCATATCCCTTTGGATTTTGTTTAAATGTGATTGGGGCGTGCTGCCCTTACTCTTCAATGCGGCTTTGAGGTTCCCCATGATCCATAGAGAATTGGAACATGCTTAAATTGTTTCTGATCTGATCTTCTAATATGTGAATATAAAGAGGGGGGCTCTTCATGCTGTCTCAATTGAGCATCATACAGCATCAAACTTGTCGCGCTTTGAAACACTTGTGTATAGGCGCATTATAAATGCCATATCATATCATATCATATCATATCATATATCATATCATATCATGTCGTTATGAGCTTCTTCTTTTTTGGAAACTTTACTCACTTTTGGTTTTCAAACCTTTATGCTTAAATTATTTTTTAAACTTTCCTTTTTCAAACATGTCTTTAGGGTAGAATCCTTGGAGGAAAACAACACAAGTTACCTCTTGATACAGAAAAATAGATCTTGAAATCTCTTTTAAATTTACTTAAGAGTAACCCGAGTAAATGTACACTAGATTAACCACAACGACTCTATTAAAATGGATGTGGGGTTCAGAGCATTTTAAAGCAAGCTGCATTTAAACAATTAGCCTTCTGGCTCTGCTTATGCCCAAACCTGAAGACAGGAATCATTCAGGCCCACCTACAAGAAACCCTTTACTTTGATGGGGCCTAAGTGCCAGTTAGCTTAAATAAATCAACAACCTATTGTTTTCCCTAGATCTGGGCTTTTGTGGCAATCGTCTGAGGTAGTTCCCCATTTTTTTCTCCCTGTGATCTTAGTATTCACTATTACACTTGGGTAACAAGCTCCAGATGCTCCAGGGGGAAAGCTTCCCGTATGGGGGCCAGGTACCAGGAAATAAAACTCTTTGGAAGGCAAGAACTATGTTTAGATTTGATCTCATTTATCAGTAAACATTCTTTTTATGCACAATGCTCCCAGTTGAGTCAATTTCGGATTCATGGACGTAAACTCCTCTGGATGACTGTAAATGCTTTCATGACAAATCACCCAGAGAAGCAAAGTCACATTTCTTACTTGATTGCCCTCTGTTTCATGAATTGAGAAAGGTCTTATTTACACCTTTTTTAAGTAAGGCAAATGTTTGTCTTCACTGTTGCACTTGCAATGCGTGTATGCACTCATGCACAAGATTTACTTCATGGAAGGCTTTTTAATACATTTGGATGGCCTCGAGGATGGGAAATGTGTTTGGGAAATTAAGTATTATATCTATTGTGTTCCATTGGTATCTCGTTCACGCTTCCATGGCAGGCCCCAAGAGATTCGGCACACTGCTGAACTATGAAGACTCTACACAGCTGCTGGCTACAGTATTTGGACGGCTCTATTGTGATGGCACAGCACACTAACTGCATAAACCAGCTGATTGTCTACAGACATATCTGGTTACATCCGCCTACACAGGCACCCTGATGTCCCCACAGCAGAAATGAAGCATTATTCGTTTTGGAGGCAGGTCACCGAGCTGCTAGTTTTCAGCCTGTAAATAAAGGAATAGTTTAGGAGAACATTCATTGCAAAACCGGCGGATGCCCACTAGACTGCTCAACTACAGGCAGGTTATAGGTACTAAAGGCCCAAATCAATACAATATCGCAAGCCATAAGTCAAACATCTATAACCACCTAACACTCCAACAATCCCAAAGCAGAGTTTGAAAGTGCAGTTCTTTACATTTCTTGTAACCATTTATTGAGCAGATTGTCCAACAGTGAACAGGGTTGGACTGGGGCAAAACATTGACTCGGGCATCAATGAAAAAGTGGCCCACCGTTGCAAACTGCGGTTTGTTCCCTTCGAAACCATTTGAGGATCTAGTAAGAGGTAGTTTTGGAGTTAAATGTGTTGCAAATTGTGCATTTTAAAGAATATACGTTCAGTAACACTGGTCAAAACGAGTAGCTGCCTAGTAGGGACACTGATCAACCTGACTCAATGTGGCCTGAAAACTGACCCACTGTGAGCAAAAGATGCTGCCCACACTAGCATGTTAGGCTTGCGTTTTGGACATTGTCATGTTGCCCGATAGGCACGTGGAGCTGGCTATTGATGTAATGTCTGGAATATGCACACATAAATGTGTGCTTGTTGTGAACATACGTAAGGTGACAAATAATAAAGTGTAGAATGAGGGAGGGTGAGGAAGACGAGCTTCTTCTGCATCATTTCTTGTGTTGCGCAGACAATTCTCTTCCTTTAGTCACGTGGTGGATCATTGGATTACTTCATTACCAAATAATGGCCCTCATTTCGAGTATGGTGGCTATTTGCGCCATGACTGCCTCCCATACCGGTACCGACTCCGGTTTGGTTCAATGGGGACTTACCGGTCTATTCCGACCTTGGAGGGACCGGTAAGTCCCCATTTACCAAACCATTCCCCATTCCCATTTGAGCCCCCATAGGGCTCAATGGGAATGGGGAGGGCGCAAATAACGGGCTGGCGTATGCTATGCCCGTTATTTGCACCTAGGTCCCTTAACGGGTCCCGTCCTTAACACCTGGTCAGACCAGGCGTTAAGGAAGGGACCCGCTAAGGGACCTCGTAGTAGGGCGGTAAGGGATTACCGGCACCAGTCTCCTTACCGGTGCCGGTATTCCTTACCACCCTACTCGGAATGAGGGCCAATGTTTTCTATTGGCAAAGGTAGTTATCGAGAGTACGTGTATTGGAAATGTCCATGCCTGCTGGAAACTGGATACATATCTTCATCTGATTTTAAGTGGGCCACTGTACAGCTCTTATTTGTCTGTTTAGTTTAAGTCTGCACAGGACTGGATTTGAACCATGCATCTAATTGTGTGAGGCCATCAAGCCTGCTGCCACCTTAGCCACTCCTCTCTTCCACCAAATTGGATAGTCTTAAACATTCAATTCAAAAGAATTAAATAATGAACACAATACCGTCGCAATGCTTCCCATCGTAGGCTAACTTGAATCCAGAGGAACATGAGCAGTGGTAGGACCCAGGGGTATTCTCACAGTTGTGTTGACAGAGCTGTCCTGGATAATTCCAACATTCATTTATATCTGTCGGCAAAACAAGCAAAATACATTCACGGTGAGCACAACAGATCGGGAAAAATAGATAGTTGGATATTTCAATGATGGCATTGACTGATGTGTACAGTGCGAAACAGCAGTGCCAACGATTTCATATGTGCTGGCCTTTTACTCTAATTGGCATACAGTGCTGATAAAACCTAACAGCAGATACTTGGCTCCACCAAGCAATGCTATATAGACGATACGCGCAATGGCCAGGAAGATTAATTTTACCCCGCAGAGAAGCGATGTACAATATGTGAATGGAATAGATGGACCAAATTAATGAACCACAACAGAGCAGAATGTGTTGAATACACTTAATTATAACAGAAGACTGTTGCAGGTGTTGAAACTATGGTCATGAAGAATATATGCAATTTAGAAGCGCATACTTCTTTTTCACCTACGAAGAAAAAGAAGCAGCTAACAACATGGCTACCATTGCTTTATCTTGCCTTCAGGCTAACAAGGCATATTAACAAACGTTAAAGCTCCCTGTTATCGTCAACGTACCAATGCATGTCCTGCCAAATGCATCTGCCTGATAACCCCTCTTGCAGTCACAGTGGTATGTTCCTGGTAGATTGTGACAAACCTGCCCCTCTCCGCAGCGGTGTACACCAGTCTGACATTCATCGACATCTACGGAATACAAATTACAGGAAAGTAAGTGTCACTCAGTTATTGGTTTGGGAGACACCCCTTGACCCAAAGCATAGTACAGACTATTACAAAATACATTCCCACAATGAAATTCATCTATGATGCCTTTCTAGTTGACGGCCAACCACACATAAGCTAGCACACACATACCACACTCTATAGTCCTTTATTATCATTCTATAGCCATTACTTGCAGGGATTTGGGTTCAGGTTCTCCAAATTCTTACTTTGTGAGAGTGTTCTCATGCTCGAGTTCACAGCTCCCCCACTATAATCATTTGCATTTATATAGCACTACAAACCCTCAGGTACCTGAGTGTTGCTCATTTATCGAACTCGGAAGGATGAAAGGCTGAGTTTGGCCCTGCTGGTATTCGAACCTGTGTCAACAGGCTCTGCACAGATGTCAAAGCACTCTACTCGCTGTGCTATCTGACCGGCTATGTGGTACCATTGAGGGTTATGTCTAAAGAAGGCACTTAACTGTCCTGGGCAGATATAGTATATATTGAAAGAGAAAATACTGGCCTGTATAACTTAGCTACATTTAGCTGAAGAAAAACTGATGAATCAGTGTCTATACATGTCTATTCCGTTTTTTTGTTTGTTGTTTTGTTCTCTTAAAATGTTTTCAGGTTGGTTCAGTGATGATGTAATGCTGTTTTTAGAATTATGCTGCCCATCTCTACTGGACCGACCATATGGGGATTTGTTCTGTATACATATTTAAAATAGTTAAATGATGAAACTGCAGTGAGGGAAGCTGGACCACCATTACAAACTGAAGATGTGGCACATTTCATTTGATTTGAGTCATTTATAAACAAGCACACAACAAACTGAATCAAATCCTGGCGCAGATGAAGAGAAAACTAAATATAGGACTCAGTCACATGACAGTGGTATCATTGAGATCACAGGGAAAGTAACCATTTATTTGAAAAGGTAGGTCTTTAGACCTGCTTGAAAATCCAGAAGGGAAATGGCCTTCCTTAGATTCAGAGGAAGGCTGTTCCACAATCCAGGCCCGGCACCTGAAAATCTACAATCTCCCCTTGAAACACATTTAGTCCTTGGAATGGTAAGCAGATATTTATTTTCCGACCTTAGGATCCGGGCAGGATGATACAAGTTCTATTTGTCTCCAAGATAGCTTGGCGCCAAACCATTAACACATTTAAACACCAAACAACCAATCTTGAATTTTATATGTCCTCCACTGCTAACCAGTGAAGGTAGCGGCAGAGGCCTGAGATTGGGGTATTTTTAGGTGCACCAAACACTAATCTAGCTCCTGCATTTTGTGCCTTTTGTAGACCGTGGATCTGTTTGGCCGGGATTCCAGCGAGGAGTCCATTGCAATAGTCTAGTTTCGAATTGACTAAGGCTCCCACAACCACAGCATGGTCAGTCTTGGGTACATAGTGGAGTGCTTGCCGCAGCAGCCGAATATTATAGAAGAATGATTGCACTTTAGCTGAAACTTGCCCATCACAGCCCAGTTCACTATGCCATATGCATCCCAGGTTTTTCACCCTGGAGGCATATTTGAGTAAAGACCCCAGAAACGGAGGTGAAGGCGGGCTACTATTCCCCTCCAAATGATGTTTTTCTCCGAAAAGGATGACCTCTGTTTTCTTGGGATTGAGCTGTAACCAGTTTTGTGCCATCCAAATCCCTATTTCTTCCAAGCATCTGCCTACTTTGACAAGGGCATTATCCACACCATGAAGTCTGATATACACTGCCTATCATCAGTGTATGAGTGGAACCTGAGGCGGTGTCTCTCCAGTATGTCCATCAATGGACGAAGATAGATGTTAAATAAAAGGGAGAGAGTGCAGAGCCCTGTGGTACACCACAGCATTGAGAGAGGATTTCAGATATGAAACCTCCCACCTGTACACATTGTTTACGCCCTGTCAGAAATGAGGCAAACCAATCCAGGGCACATGTGTCCACATTCCCTATATTTTGTACGCGGTCTAACCAGATGCCATGGTCCGCCGCATAAAATGCAGCGGATAGGTCGAGCATTGCAAGCAGGGAAAGTTTGCCTGCATCCCCTGCCTGTAACCACTCGTCCCATACCGCCACCAATGCAGTTTCCGCCCCAAATGTGGGGCGAAAACCAGATTTTAGAGGAAGAAGAAGACCATTGGAACTGGCTTGTGGCCACCTCAGCACATACAGCAGTGTAGGGGAACAGTTCCAGCAGAAACATACAGGGGCTGACTAAAGCTACGAACACACGGACAGAGGACAGGCCTAAAGCTGTAACCCCATGGAACGGTAGCATGCGTGGCAGTGCAGTGGCGCAGTTATGGCTGGATCCTACAGAAGCTGACTGAGACTAGGATCGTGTGGTTTGATGATATACCCAAAGATGGAACCCTAATGAAAACTGATGTTGTGGCGCATTAGCGCATGCAGCAGTATAATTAAGACAGTCACAGCATGATATAACCGAAGCTTTCTGTTTCCAAGGCCGCAGGTACACAAGAAAGACCCCATTGGAAACTGAACTGTGCAGTGCATGTGGCTACATCGCAAGGCTGTTACATCAGGGTCTTTCAGAAGCTGACTGAAGCAATGGATGCAGTAGTGGAGGACAGTCTACAGCTATAACCCCACTGAAAACAGAAGCCGTGGCACATCAGCACACACAGCAGTTTAGAGGAGCAGTTACAGCAGTTGGGGGCCGTGGGAAATCGAGGCAAGGAGAGCTTATGCATGAATACTTACTCCTGCTACGTGCCCTACAAATGAGCAGAATAACAACAACACAGTGCCCGGAAATTCGGCATCACATTTTTTGGTAAGTGACGTGTGCCACGCTTAGCGAATACCCTCATTTTTTTTAACTAAAACTTTATCTTATTTTCAGAAAAGGCAACAAACAAAATCAATTAAACAAATGCAGATAAAATCAAAGACAAAAACAACAGGTGCATGGTGATTCTCAAGAATACAGGATGAAAGCCATAGCAGTGAGCAACCCGATCCAATCAATGCCTCTGTCAGAACAAATACAATATGCAGGGCATCGAGAAACATGTACACAGTGCTCACAGCTTAGTCCCCAGTCCGCACCCTCCCAGCAGAAATGGATCACCTGAAGGCTAAATTAGCAAAAAGTATTCAAGCAACTGTGGCCTAATTGAGCGGAAATGATACGTGTCACAGAACTTATGGTGAAGATCCATGCATTAATGTGACTGGGCAGGCGACCCAGGGAGGTGGCACATATTTTCTCAGCAGAGGCTAGCTCCCATATCTGGTTCCACCAAATATTGCCTTGCGGGTCCTGCTTTGATTTCCAGCATCTTTTGACTGTGAACTGGACTGCCAACAATAGGTGGCTAATCAGTGATACCACAGAACCTTCCAAGGGGTAGACAGACTCTACCGTCTCTCCCAAAAGAATCACCAAGGGGCCATCGGCAATGGCACCATAGGCAGCTGCAATGCAGTAATATCCTTTATAAGAGCCAGACCTTCCTTCCAGAATGTATGGGAACTCCCATAGGTCGCAGTTTAGAGCAAACACTCTTGTTAAGATGGGACAGGTACATGTACCACCCAAACAAGATTTCATACACATTCTGTTTATTCGTCACATGCTGGGATGCCATGGTTGCCATATCCTTCCCCAAGACTCATCAGAGACCGGCCGCTCTAAATCTCTTCATCATTGTGACATTGTGGCAACGCCGGATCAGACCAATCCAGCAATGTTTGCAATCTAGTCAACTTTTTCTGTAAACTAACCTTCCACTCAGGGAGCTCCAGTAAAGTGGGAAAATGTGTCCCCACCCTGGGAGTCACAGCATTAGTTGCCCAGTGTCTAAGTTGATAATATCTAAACCGTTCGAACTCCCAGACCCCAAACACAACCTTACATTCCTTTTAACATCAGCAGAATGTCCCCACAATATAATTGCCCCAAGTGTGCACAGCTGTCCCTATGCCACACACAAAGGCCCCATCAGACAATCCAGTGGAGAAGCCAGGGTTACCAAAAACTGGCGATAATGGACCCATACCACCCAGAACCCACCATAACCTGATAGCCTTATCCTAGTAAGAGAGTGATGCCAGCCAGGAGGAGAGTAGAATTCCAGTGCCATCTCTAATGGCAAGTCGAAGGTGTGGCAGATCCTGCAATGCTTGCGTAGTGACCAATTGCTCAATGTCCGCCCGACGGGCCCCATCCGCACCACTGCGCCACTCTAGTAAGTGTGATAAGTTAGCTTCCAGAACATAGCAATAAAGGACAGGAAGACCAAAGCCCCCATTATATTTGTCAGCATGAAGAGCCTGTGTGGCCACCTGCATTTTATGATCCAACCACACAAATGTCATCATCTTTTGGTGAAGGGACTGGATGGTGCTGTTTGGAGATAATGATTGAGAGGGCAGCAATATCTTCAACAAAATGTCATGTGCATATAAAGCTGCCTTACGTTCAGTTTGTTTGACAGGAATGTGATGAAGTGGATTCTGATCCGCAGCAGTACAAGGATGAGTAGGGGTAAAATGGCCCATTCAGCCTTTGCACTTCTACAAACCAAAACACAACACAATCATAAAGGTAAAAAAGGGACAGTTAAGAGCGAAACCTCCTTCGCCTTTTGTGGTAACGTGGGCCGAGGAAAGGCAATGCTCTTAAGAGGGGTGTTAAGGTAATCAAGTGGTGACCCAAAAAATACAGTATCACAGTCCATAAATAAAGGGAATGTCCGATTAAGGTCTGTAAAAATATATACACTTTAATCAAGCACACAATCGGTCCATGGAACAAATAGGAATTACTGTACAAAAACCCACCCCAATGGAAGAACAGCGAAGATGCAACAGACTGGAGGAAGTAGCACTCTGAGCATAGTTCCAGGGGGGTAGGTAAGTCACTGGCCACAAAAAAGGATATCTTGGCTGGAAATGGGAGGGATCATGACATAACCGGTTTCTTGGGTCCAAGAGGACTGAGGGGGCTGTTCAGAGTCAACATTACCTGGATTCAATTCTTGGTGGGCTGACATAGTCAGACCCGGTGTCCAATGTAGATGTGAGCAGATCAAGCTCAGTTCAGGCACGTTGGATTGTGTGGCCCCAAGCAGTAAGCAGGCGTCAAGTAGGGGAAACACGTTCATTCAGAGCTGTAGAAGGGCAGCTCTCAAGGCTGCCGGTCAGGGCGGTCCCAGGATCGCTTCAAAGTTGGCCAGGCCGAGTTGGACTTTAGCCACCAGGAGGGGGGTCAATCAGTGATGCTCCAGCGGTTCAAGTGGTGATCTTGAGTGTGCCGATGTGCGATCGATGAGGTGGCATTTCAAGAGCTAGCTGGGGCGAGCCGTTGTTGTAACCCATGGTTAGAGTCAGTGTGTGACTCTCCAGTGATTTGGTTAGGGTCCCGTCATTGAGAAATTACTTTGGTCCTAGCATGTGAAGAATTTAGCTAGGACACAATGCAGTGTCAAGCTGTTTCAAAGTGCAAGCAAGTTCAAAGTGGTGGAGGGTGCCAGTGCTGGTGACTTCCCTCTTGTTCCAGGTGCGGTGAACACAGAGCTACCTGTTCAGTGTGGTAGAATAGGGATCTTTGGCTGGGCTGGTTCTCCAGTTGCTGTGAGGCCCACTCAGAGGGCCTTGAGGATAGGATGGATCCGTTGAGGGTCTGCTCTCCCAGCTCAGGAGATTCCGTTGCAGAGTGGTAGGTCCTGATCCACAGCAGAGGTCACTCCTGATGTGCCCTAGGAGTGGGAAGGGATGATTCCTTCTTATCCTCAGAATGAAGGCATTGGAAAGTGCAACTTTCCCAAAGGAAGTACAGTAAGATCATCAGAGGTAGTCTGCAGCCTTAAGGGATCCGCGAGGGTCTGAGTAAATCTGAAGAAGGGTTGCGAGACCCCTTGTTTTAAAGGCAAAAGTCCTCAGGTGACTTAACTAAAGCAGCCTGCTCTAGTGGTGCTATCCCTGCTCTTCAACATAGTGGACCATGCCCATCAGAAGTCACACCCAAAGTGCTTTGCTCCAAAGGAAGTGGAGGGGACAGGAAAGAGATAGAGGGAACGCCAGAATCCAGATAATGCCTATCATAATCCTACCCCATGCCCTTCTCACTGAAAACAAAGACCTGGAAGATGCAGCTCCCTGATGTGAGGCTACTCGTTTTGAAACAGGGCTGCTCCTTTGATGCCCGGGCTCAGGACAGCTGCCTGCTGGGCATCTGTTTCCTGCAGAGGGTGTTATCTGCCCTCACAAAGAGATCAAAGAGGAGACCCGGCCCTCCAGGTTCCAGTCCTCCCATTTGATGGGCTACACAGGATGGCAGAGCTGACTTCACAGGAGCTGACACATGTGCAATATCGATTGGAATGTGGCGGCCATATGCAGTACCATACACTATGCCTAAACTCACGTATTTTTGAATTTATCCTGCCACCATCATGGGTTACTTATGATCATTGTCATTTGGGTGCAGGGGTGCATATCTCAAATCCCACCCCTGCACAGCAGAGACTTTTCTGTCACTGCAGCTGTCACATGGGCATCTGTGACCTCTGGAATTGCTCAGTGCAATGGATAGAGCTGGTACTGCGACTCAGTATACTGATGCAGCAGTCCACAGATACCTATTATGCTTTTTTGCAATGGAGCTGGTGAAAGGGGAATCTGATCAGCAGATTACCCTTTCTGAGATGGAACTACCCGCATCATTTGGATATGGGTTGTTTGACCTAAAACACTTGACCTACTGCCGATTTGACTGAATTTGTTTGGTCGAATTTTTTTTCACCTTCTGTGGAAGAAGACCCCCTACCTCCACCCCTCCTCCTCCCCCACCTCAACCTGTTCCCTTACCCCACCGCACAACAATTTTTTACAACTATTTTCTAATTACAATATACCATTTGACCTACCGAATTCGACCAAAAAGATGCGGTCAAATCGGAGTAGGTCAAGTTGGCATTAGGTCAACTATGCCAATACCCATCATTTTATTATTCAATAAAAATCAAAAAAGCCAGGGCTTTGAACCCTTGCCAGATGGCAGATCCTCACAAGGGTTACCCCGGATTCCCAGATTGCTTCAGATATTATTAGCAAGGGGTTCCATGATGAGAGCAAAAATGAGGAGGAACAGAGTGCACCCCTGCCGTCTACTTCACGGAATGTAGCAGGAATAATGCCCATTAAGGCATATCCTTGTTTTGGGGAATTTTCAGCACTCCAAGACTCAGGCAATACACTTGTGGCAAAACCCAAACATCCAGAGCTTTACAGAGATAAAGCCCCAATCCACTCTGTCAAAGGCGTTATTGGTGTCAAGCACCATCAGAGTCATTGGCACTCCATGCCTATGCCCAACTTCTACAACATTTATTGCTCACCTTATCCATCTGTCCTGAGGGATCAAGGAAGGAATAGCCACCATCAACTGAGAGAACAACACCTTAGATCTTTGCATCTGCGTTGATGAGGAAAATTCTATGATAGGAGTCACACAAAATGGCATCCTTAGCAGACTTTAAGATCAAAATAAGACTGTTCGGAGAGCGAGCAACTGGGCCTTAAATGCTTTATAAAACTCCAGAATAAATCCATCCGGGCACTGGGTATTTTGATTAAGGAGTGAATTACTTGCTGTTTCAGTTCCCTCCGTCGTCATAGGGAGCTCCAATTGCTCCCGGAGTGCATGGAAGAGTCTGGGGCAGACCGCAGAGGCAAGATAAGAGTAAAAAATCATGGAAGCTATCAGGCAATCATGAAATGTCGAGAATGTCTCACGCGTCTCCACCTCTGAGAACTGTAGGGTCCTGGATATCCATGTCACATGGTTCCTGGATATCAACATCCTCAATTTATATGCCAACAGTTTATTGGCCTTATTACTGTACATATAACAGTACTGTTTCAAACGTAGTAAATATGTGGCGGTACCAGTCACCATCAGCGCTTCCAAGTTTAGCCAGCCTCAGCTTCCTGCAAACCCTTTGGGATACTATCTTGGCATTCACACTTTCTCGCTCGTTCACCCGAGCTTCCAGACGTGGCATCCCAAAGCACCTCAGCAGGGTCCCCTCTATGCAACTCAGCTGAAACCATAGAAGGATCTGAGAAAAACCTCAGATCCCCTGTGCACATGCAAGCAATGGGTATATTCCTTATAAGTCCCAAGAAGTAGCCTCTAAACATCAACAACTCCCAGCTCCTGCAGCGCACTCAACTCAAAAAAGCAAGGTAATTTCTATAATCTGCGTGAGAGGGCTTGAGCGTTGTATCCACCTCCGGTTCCGGTTCAGGGACCAAAGTAAAATCTCCCCAATGTCAAGATCACCCTCCCCAAATGCCAAAAGGGTTGAAAGGAGCACCACCAAAAAAATCATGTTGATTGTCTTTCGGGAAATACAGAGAGGCCGACCTGACAGGATGGCTCAACACGGTTCTCTTTAGCAGACGGTACCACTCCCCTGCATCATTTAGGATACCCTGTAAAGGGAAAGGTTCTCACCGTCAAAATTGCAGTTTCCCTTTTCTTGGAGATGGCAGAGCCAAAATATTGCATGGGATAAGCCCTACACTGCAGTCTGTGCTCATCTTGTGATACCGAATTAGTCTCCTGAATCATAGCAATGCCAATGTCAGACCCATGGAGCCTCCTCAATATTGACCTCCTCCTAACCAGGGAATTTAAACCCTGCACAGAAAGGGATACTAGTTAATAAGTCTCTACCCCCATCTTTCAGGTCTAGAAGGCAGCTTTATACAGTATACAGAACGAGAGGTCCCCCCAGCTCGCATGGTACCACCAGCACCCAAATAGAAGGGCTCCTGTCAAAAACATACACCCTGCACAATTTGAAAATCATATAACAATTCCCACAAAACTGGTTAATCCCCCACTCAGCCCCAGTCCCAATTCCCAACCAACCAAACCAGCCATCACCTCCCGCCAACTCTGGCTATGGGGGTAGGACTGGCTTGACCTCCAACTGACCCACACTTTTTCATAAACAAGGGCATCCACCCCATGCCCTGACCCAACAATAAGCAATAGAGAACCAGCCAAACCTGACCCCCCGACCCAGCAAAATGGAAGAAAAAAAGATTGCAGCTCTCCAGCTTGTCACTGATCAGTGCCCATACCAGCCCTCGAGTCCACACAATAAGGAATGAGGCAAGAACCATCACACCTGGGATGCAGATGCCACACCTGTCCCATTCAACTTCATAGAACCCCCAATATCTTATGACCTTAGTCCAGGCTCCCTCAAGGACAGGTGATCTTCAGACGGATCCCTGGCTGATCCAGCAGGTGAAGAGGGTGAGGAGGGCCTTAAAGCAGGGTTCACGAGCAGCACAGCTTCATCTTATCTTAGCCAATGTCGATGGCGCAAGGTCCTGCAACAAATGTAATTTCACATAGTAATAGTGGACTCTGGTCGGCATACTTGTTGCAGAGCTGGGGGTGTGGAATACATTCTATGGGTCCTATCCAGTGCTATATCCTTGTTTTATTGCTATTGTAACAAGGATTTCAACAAATCCACAACATAGGCTTTCAGGTCGTAGTCCTGAATCTGCGAAGGAATGCCTCAAAGGTGAATATTATTTCTGTGAGTTCTCCTGTCTCAGAAGCAGTTTAACTTGTTGTGGCGCCAACTTCTTCACCCTGGCAGTCAGCTGAGACACCTCATACAAAGATGTGCAGGTAGTATTCTGAAGATCATCAATCCGTGCCACCGCCAAACACACTTGTTTGTTGACAGAGTCCACTTTTTATGTGAGTTCTCCCACCAGGCCCTGTACATCCTTCTTAAGCTCATAAAATATTTGCAGCAGATCAAACTTAGTGGTAAGCGCTGAGACATTTCTCTCTGCCTCTGGGCCCCAATAGACTAGGGCTTCCACCAAGAGTTCTGCTTTTTTGGACTTATTCTGGTTCTGCATCAGGGCCAACATGTCTCCACATTTGCCACCTTTCGGTGTTTTTGTAGCCATCGTACCACTCTCTAAAATGATGCAGTTCGATAGGGTCTGGTGGGCCAAGCATCACTGAAAATACAATCCAGAGGCCAATACACTACACCCATATTAATGGACACCATAGAGCTCACATGTACATCACATCAATAGAGGCAGGAGAATGCCAGTTAATTCTATCACCACCAAAGGGCACCTACATCCGCCTAGTGTATAAGTTAGGCCTAGCTTGGAAATACGACTTGGACGTAATCACTGGAGTAATAGACCCAGACTACAGAGGTGATGTACAAATATTAATTCAGAACAATGGGAAACAAACATACCATGTAAAATCTGGGGAGACAATCACCCAGGGAACCTTAGAAGGGGCCCTTGCTACCAAATCTTTAGAGGTTCAGGCGCAAGAGTGCATGGAAAGAGGTACTAAGGGTTCTGAAGAGACTGATGAAGAACCCCCTAGAGAGAATGCCCGCGAAACCACTCGTACTCCCAGAGCACGCTCATTGGCCCCTGCACCCTGCCAGCCCCTCCCCTCCTGCTACAAATGGAGGGGGAGACGACCGGCAGGCGAAGCCGCTAGGGGAAGGCCATAGGAAAAGGCCTGGATCCCTCTCTGCAGCTCCGCTGCGAGGGACACTGCTGGAGCAGTCTTCTGCAACGACCCAAACCACAAATCCGCCCGCCGCCGCTCCAGTTGCCATGGCAATCGGACACAACAACCCAGCGAGCGGGAGAATGCCCGCGAAACCACTCGTACTCCCAGAGCACGCTCATTGGCCCCTGCATCCTGCCAGCCCCTCCCCTACTGCTACAAATGGAGGGGGAGACGACCGGCAGGCGAAGCCACTAGGGGAAGGCCATAGGAAAAGGCCTGGATCCCTCTCTGCAGCTCCGCTGCGAGGGACACTGCTGGAGCAATCTTCTGCAATGACCCAATCCACAAATCCGCCCGCCGCCGCTCCAGTTGTCATGGCAATCCGACACAACAACCCAGCGAGCGGGAGAATGCCCGCGAAACCACTCGTACTCCCAGAGCACGCTCATTGGCCCCTGCACCCTGCCAGCCCCTCCCCTTCTGCTACAAATGGAGGGGGAGACGACCGGCAGGCGAAGCCGCTAGGGGAAGGCCATAGGAAAAGGCCTGGATCCCTCTCTGCAGCTCTGCTGCGAGGGACACTGCTGGAGCAATCTTCTGCAACGACCCAATCCACAAATCCGCCCGCCGCCGCTCCAGTTGTCATGGCAATCCGACACAACAACCCAGCGAGCGGGAGAATGCCCGCGAAACCACTCATACTCCCAGAGCACGCTCATTGGCCCCTGCACCCTGCCAGCCCCTCCCCTTCTGCTACAAATGGAGGGGGAGACGACCGGCAGGCGAAGCCGCTAGGGGAAGGCCATAGGAAAAGGCCTGGATCCCTCTCTGCAGCTCTCCGCTGCTCAGAGCCGCCAGCCGCACAAATCCATGCCTCTGCACCCAATATTGGCTGCATCTCGGCTATCACGGTCTTCCATCCGGACTTCATAAGCAGAAATGGAAACCTCTCGCTGCGCACTGGCTCTCGAAACCCCACCACCCACCAGCCCAGTCTCGCACTAAGGATTGCGCGCCTGCGTTCCAGATACGCGGCACAAAGCCGCTTACTCCACCATGCAAGCACTCTCCTCAGCTACCTCACCGCGAAGCCCCGCACATCAGCCTGCTCAGACACACTGCCCCCTGCGGTCTTAGGAGCTCAGGACTTGGAGGTGCGCACCGCTGCACTATCTGCAGCACGACATATAAGTCCATTGTGCACATTCTTAAATGATTCTTCTGCTCAATCCACTTTGTTACGCAATGGTGCCCCCACAGCCACTATATGCAACACTGTTGCCCCCACTGCCCTGCTGGTCAATGGTGCCCCCACTGCTATCTCATGCAATGTTGATGCCCCCACTGCTACTACATGCAATGTTGATGCCCCCACTGCTATTTCATGCATTATTGATGCCCCCACTGCTGTTTCAGTCAATGTTGATGCCCCCACTGTTATTTCATGCAATACTGATGCCCCCACTGCTACTACATGCAATGTTGATGCCCCCACTGCTATTTCATGCAATGTTGATGCCCCCACTGTCATTTCATGCAATACTGATGCCCCCACTGCTACTACATGCAATGTTGATGCCCCCACTGCTATTTCATGCAATGTTGATGCCCCCACTGTTATTTCATGCAATACTGAGGCCCCCACTGCTACTACATGCAATGTTGATGCCCCCACTGCTATTTCATGCAATGTTGATGCCCCCATTGCTGTTTCAGTCAATGTTGATGCCCCCACTGTTATTTCATGCAATACTGATGCCCCCACTGCTACTACATGCAATGTTGATGCCCCCATTGCTGTCTCAGTCAATGTTGATGCTCCCACTGTTATTTCATGCAATACTGATGCCCCCACTGCCCCGGAGGCCAAAGATTCCCCCACTGCCCTTAATGCCATTGGCAGGCAGGCCTATGCCCCCCTTACTACCAAAACTGTAGCCACCACAACCCCCAACCACAAACCTACCCCAACCTCTTCCTGTAATCCTCCATCCAAACTCCTGACTTGCGCCTTGGTTAACGCCCGCTCAATTCCAGCTCACACACTTGATGTACATGATCTCATCAGCAAGGATAACCTTGACATTCTTTTTGTCTGCGAGACCTGGCTACAAGAAACCTCTGGGCCCGCACTCTCGCTCACCAACCCATCTGATTACACCATATTCAGGCAGGATCGGATAGGCCAAAGGGGGGGAGGGGTAGCCATCATAGCCAAGGACACCCTTGACATCAGAAGAATCCAGGGGGAACTAGGACACAACGCCGAATACCTCCTCATCAAACTCAAAACGTCCCCCAACTCCACCATTGCCTTTCACATCGTGTATCACCCACCAGGCCCTCCGACAGAATTCCAAGAAACCCTCATCCATTCTCTGTCTCACAACCTGAAAAAAACCACCAAAGTAGTAGTACTGGGTGACTTCAACCTTGGGCTCAACGACCCCCAAGATGCCAACGCCTCTGCCCTTCAAAAAGGACTAACTACCTTAGGGTTTGTCCAAGCCATCACTGAGCCCACACATACTAAAGGTCGGACCCTTGACTGGGTTGCGCAACATAACTGCCCCATTCTCCAGCCCTCTATATTCCCTATCCCTTGGTCAGACCACTCCTGCATTAACTTTCACATCGACATCTCTACTGAACCATCGAAACCCACCATCCTGCTCCCAGTGACACTATCCAGGAGCTCCAAGAAACTAACTAAAGATACCCTCCTCCCACATCTACAGGTTCTAGCCATGCAACCACCTTTCCCTAATGATCCTGTAATACTAGCCAACACCTTCAACCATCTCATAAACACTGCAGTAGATACTATTGCTCCATTGACAGCCAAAAAAGCCAAGAAAACCAAGCATTCCAATGCCTGGTTCACCCAAGCGCTCATGGATCTTAGATCCACAAAAAGGGCCTCAATTGTCAAATGTAAAAGAAACCCCACTGAGTCAAACAAAACCGCCTTCAAGGCCATTTCCAAAGAATACAAAATTGCTATTACACAGGCCAAAGCTGAATCCTACAACACCAGAATTAATAATGCAGAGTCCGGGACTAAAGAAATCTTTGCTATTTTCAGGGAACTTGAATCTCCCTCTACCCCACCACTCAGCATTGCCAAAGACGAGGCCTGGTGTAACCAAATTCAAAAAGCTATGCTCGACAAACTTGACTCCCTTCACACCAAAATCCTAGCCCACCAAAATGCCATCTCCTCATTACTAGCAGCCCAAACGGCTCACCCTACTCTGGACAGACTTAACCAGGCACCCAAATTTGATTTTGCCCCCATGAGCGAATCGGAAGTCACTGCCCTCATTAAGTCTGTTAAGCCCTCTAACTGTAAGGGACACGCCTGCCCAGCCCACATTATTAAAGATTGTGCGCCAGTCATCGC
Organism: Ambystoma mexicanum; assembly: GCF_040938575.1. Taxonomy (NCBI): domain Eukaryota; kingdom Metazoa; phylum Chordata; class Amphibia; order Caudata; family Ambystomatidae; genus Ambystoma; species Ambystoma mexicanum. The sequence continues at coordinate 542,698,368 of NC_090923.1, read as the reverse complement.
CCCCTTTGTGACGGCCTTCATTAACTCCTCCTTCCAATCTTCCACTGTACCCAGCTCCCTCAAAGAAGCCTGGGTCCGACCTCTACTAAAAAAAACATCTCTCGACCCACTGATACCTGGCAACTACAGACCCATTACTACGGTCCCCTTCCTCTTAAAGATTTTGGACAAAGCAGCTTATCTGCAAGTTCAGAAATTCATTGAGGATAACCACCTTCTTGGCCTGCACCAATCTGGATTTCGCCCTCGTCATGGCACTGAAACTGCCTTACTTGACCTAGAAAATCAAATAGACGATATCAGAGACTCAGGCAAACCAGCGCTCCTTCTGCTCCTAGACCTCTCTGCGGCCTTCGACCTGGTGGAGCACAAAACCCTTTGCCATCACCTCGCAACCACTGCAAACTTCTCCACAAAGGCTTGTGCATTGATCAACTAGTTCCAGCAGGAGAGAGTCATGAAGGTTTTCTCAGAATCCTCCAACGCCACACCCAGTCTAATCAAATGTGGAGTCCCCCAGGGCTCCTGCATTGCCCCCACTCTGTATAACCTCTACACCAGACCCCTGTTCCGTCTTCTGGACTCACTGGGCATCTCATACACCAATTATGCGGATGACACCCAGGTGCTCATACCCCTATCGGGAGACTATCGCACTGACACAGATACCCTCAACATCATCTACTCCACCATTCAATCCTGGATGGCGGAGAACTGGCTCTGTCTAAACAGTGAAAAAACCAAACTCCTGCTGATCGGGTCCCCTGCTACACTGAGCAAACTCGACAAAGAGTATCTGGCCTTCAATATAGACAACACCCCCATTGCAGTATCACAAACCATTAAGACTCTAGGACCTAGCATGACCATGGATAGGCAGGTCAATGCTATAGCCTCCTCAGCAGCGTACCATTCCAAACTGATCAATGCTATCAGGCCTTTCCTCACTCAACAGAACTGCATTACCATAGCCAGAGCTATTATTGGCTCCAGGCTTGACTATTGCAATGCCCTCTTCGTCGGTACCTCCCAAAGAAACCTGGCCAAACTCCAGATTGCCCAGAACAATGCCTTAAGGGCCGCAACAGGCATTTCACGTAGAGAACACATCTCCTTGGTCAGGAGAGAGGCACACTGGTTACCCATCAAAGAAAGGGTTATCTTCAAAACCCTTGCCCTAACTCATAAATGTCTTCATGGACTCGCTCCTCCCTATCTTGAGCAAAGGATTCACAAACAAACAGCATCCAAACCCTCCAGAGCCGCCTATGCCAATCGCATCCTGACTCCCCACACGCGTAGAGTGCGTGCTGGGGGCTCAAGTTTCCCAACTATGGCAGCCTTTCTCTGGAATAACCTTCCAAATAAGATCAGATCAATTGAATCCCATGCTGCCTTCCGCAAGGCACTAAAAACTAGGCTCTTTGTTTAGAGGGCTTCCCTTTGTATGATCCCAGTCATATGCTCCTGCATTGAATGATACACTGTATAATACTGTTATGTAACTGTACCACCTAAAGCCAACGCTATTTACTTTTTGGGCCGCTTTTTGTAACCCTCAAGCAAGCCTTCCTAAGTATCCTTGAACAGCACCTCTATGCCCGTGGGCTGCAGCACGCTCTACAAATGCAAAATAAATAAATAAATAAATAAATATTGACAGATCAAGGACGTACCTTTAAGTCAAATTTTTTGCAGAGGTAAAACAGATTTTACAGATCGAAACACCATGCAAGTCTATTTACCACCCTCAGACTGATGGTTTAGTAGACCACTTTAATAAAATATTCAAGAACATTCTAAAAAAACTAGTGGAAGCCGATGAATGCACCTGGGACACAATGATCCCTTGGGCCATTTTTGCCATTAGAAAATTCCCCCAGGCCTCCCTTGGGTTTTCCCCTTTTGAGATTCTTTACGGATGTGACCCCTAAGATGCTTTGGACATGCTGTAGGAAACCTGGGAAGAAAGGGAAGAGGTAGTGTTATCCATGTCTCAAACAGCCCAAAGGCCCAACGAATACATGGCTATCATGCTGGACCTAGTCCAAAAACATCTTGGGCAGTCCCAAGAAAGCCAAAAATCCAACTACAACAAAAAAGCAGTCACACAGTCCTTTTCCATTGGACAAAAAGTCTTAGTCTTCTTACCCACCTCAGAGCACAAAATGCTTTCATGATGGTACGGACCTTATAAAATCTTGAAGAGGACAGATTCCTATAATTATACGGTCAAAGCCTGACAGAAGGCAAAAAAACAAATACATCATATAAACATTTTAAAGGAGTGATAGGAAGACCCGGTGGAGTCCTCAAATGTCTTAATGTTCACCTTATTAGCTGAGGAGAAATCTGAACATAGTTTAGTCCCCTCTGACCTACCTGAGCAACAACAGCATGACATCCAATATGTAATAGATACATTTCCGGATGTCTTCAATATGAAGCAGGGTGAGTGAAAGCAGCGATTAAACTTTACATTTGTAAAACCCCAGGAAAGGTGATTAACCTGAGCCCTATCGAATTCCAGAGGCAAGGAAGGAAGTGGTCCTCCAGGAGGTGGAGAAAATGCTAGCTACAGATATAACTGAACCATCACAGAGCCCATGATCATCGCCAATAGTCATTGTGGCCGAACCTGAACAGTCGTGAATGTCGTATCCCAGTTTGACCACTATACAACTATCAAATGCCTCGATTGACAACCTCATCGACAGACTGTGAAGGGCTCTCTATATATGTATGATTCATCTAATGAAGGGATATTGGCAGGTGCCACTGAACCCCTCTGATAAAGAGAAGATGGGTTTATTCAGCCCCAAAGGACTGTTTCAGTTCAAATTCCTTCCCTTTGGACTTCATTGGGCCACAGCAACCTTTCAGTGTCCAATGGACCAGATACTGCAACCCTTTTCCCACTTCTGTTGCCTGTATCTAGATGACATTGTGATGCACTGCAAAACCTGGGAGGAGCACCTGTTTCACTTATATGAAATCACCCACGCTCTGAGTCAAGCTGGCCATACCACTAATCCCAAAAGTGTCACCTAGCACAGTCGGCGACCAACTATCTAGGCTTTTTTGTGGGAAATGGATTAGTCCAACCCCAATTGGAAAAAGTCAGGGCTCTGCAGGAAACACCTCCACCAAAAACCAAGAGAGACCCAAGGGCCTTTTAGGGACTTACCGGGTATTACCAGAGGTCCATTTCTAATTATTCAGCCATAACATTTTGCCTCACTAACAAATTGAAAAATGCTGAGCCACAAAACCTTTGCTGGCAAAAGGAAGATAAAGCCAGCTTTAATACACCGAAACAGTTCTTGTGCAGTGGGCCCATCCTAAAGGATCCCAATTTTAATAAACGATTCATCCTGCAGACGGATGCTTCTAAGGCTGGCATAGGAGTCGTTTTGTCCCAAGAATATGACGGGATAGATCATCCGTTTCTATGCAACAGATGGAAGCTCTACCCTGGGGAGAAACATTATGCAACCTTTGAGCTTGAGGCCCTGCCAATGAAATGGGTGGTGAGGTACTTGAAATACTATCCAATGGGCAGAACATTGAAGTAAGCCACCAACCACTCATCTAGCTCAGTTTAAGGATAGATACAAGCCCACGAATAATGCGTTGGTTCCTTGATGTCTAGCCTTTCTGTTTTAGTGTAGAACACAGAAAGGTCAAAGAACAGGGAATGTCGATTTCCTTTACCAATTTCCCTTGTAGGGAGATGGGGAAGCCAACAGCATCAGGGAAGGGTGTGTCCCATCTCCCCAGGAGGGAGCCCTTTCCCAAGATGCTGGGAGGTGCAGCCGCTACCCAATAGTCTCCCTACAGGTGGTTTAATGTGGGAGGACATCATGGGGAGGGACTCCCCTTCTGGGGATAACAATGATCAACTAGGGTACAGCCCATTGGCCAACATCACACCCCAACGTTCCCTAACTCCCATGCCAAACAACTTCCTTGAGAGTAGACCTATGTATTTCAGTAGTGTAGGAGAAACAGCCCCAACAGAAAGTAGCAGAATGCAGAAGAGCACAGAAGACACAAAGATGAATGGTTGTGCTAATACTGGTACGAGATGGCCCCAAGGATGCATGAAGATCAATCCACCAAGAACAACAGGACATGCAACATTGTATAACAAGAGAAGAAGGACTGAAGACTTGGCCTAGCTGAGAGAGGCAGCAGGTGTGGAAACGATCCAGTGCAGGAGTTTCAAATCCTGTCGGCTGACCGGGGGTGCAGAGGAGTGGAGGAGGATGCCAGTGAGTCGCTGGCAGAATTTTCTGTGGGTCCAGCTGGAATTGACCCAAACACTAAGCAGGAAGAGAGAGCCAAGCAGACCAGTAGAGTGCAGAGCCACCGTGGAAGCAGAGGAGAGAAGCCACAAGAGACAGAGAGAAGCGTCCCAGTCACAGGATGCCCCAGTGGCAATCTGAAGTCTGAAACCCAGAGGGGCATGGGGTGGGAGAGAGGCAGGCTCAAAGGGCTCTCCACCGGCCCACTAGTTACAATCAAAATATTGGAAAGGGTGGACCGCGCATCTGGGGATAACTTCCTCATTTCAGTGGCAGAAATAAGCCCACTAACCACCAGAGTAGGGTCTTGGACCCCAACACACATATCGAGCATTGAAGGAGACAACCTCATTTCAGTGGCAGAAATAAGCCCACTGACCACTAGAAAATGGTCTGGGACCCCAACACGGGCACATCAAGCATCTGAGGAGAACTTCCTCATTGCAGTGGCAACAGTAAGCCCACTGACCCCCAGAGAAGGATCTGGGACCCTAACACAAGTGAATTGAGCATCCGAGGAGAAATTCCTCTCATCAAAGTAGCTGCAACCAGACCACTGACCACCAGAGACAGGTCTGGAACCCTAACCCAAGTGAACTGAGCATCAGAAGGGAACTTCCTCATCACAGTGGCAGCAACAAGCCAACTGACCACCAGGGTGTGAGATTACAACATAAGTGTACTAAGCATCTGAGGAAAGCATCGTCATCACATTTGCAGGGAAAAGTCCATTGAGTCCTTGAGAAGGATTTGGGACTTTACTAATACCACGAGAAGGGAGTCATTATCCTGGTCCTGAAAGTTGAAGAAACTGAAAACCTTTTTGATCAAGAGACACCAGGAGAATGGAGTCATCCCCCCTGGTTTTGGTGCAAACTATATTGGAGTGTGGGAACCAATACCAGGAGAAGGGGATCATTCTCCTGGTTCCAAAACTTGACTGATGCAAAGGTTTGCTGGCACCCCAAGCCAGGGGAAGGGAGTTATTCCCAGTGGCATCACTTTGCCAAAGATCATTTCTGAGAATACCAACCAAATACCAGTCGAAGGGAGTCATTCTCCTGGAGAAGGAACTTTCTGTGGACTTATTATTTAGTTGTAGTGTAAGGGATAGCCGTAGTCTATGGCACAGGATGGTGGAGTTTGATTTTGATGAACATTCTAACAGATGCTTTAGTGTTAGTTTGAGGCAGGGAAACCCCTCTTAGAAGATAGTGATAGTGAGGGTTTCTTTTCTTGAAAATAAATGTTTTTGCCAACTAAAATTCCACCCTTGTGTCAGCATCCTTCATTAAACACCCTTACAGTCCATAGAATATGGACGAAAGGTTGCTTATAGAGAAATCTTTCCTAACAGTAGGCTTGGGCAGGACAAGTCTTATTATTTAAAAAATGGAAAAATAACTGCCTGCTTCCACCTATGCTGAGAATATTCCTTTATCACCATCACGTTTGATGCTTTAGTTAGTAAGTACTGCTGGATAAACTTGATGGGGGACTCACCTCAATTAATGTGTCTCACTACTTACCACAAACTGGGTGTATTTGCGGGATGCAGGTAGTTACTTATTTCCTTGAGAGGCAGCACCCGACAAATGACACTGACTTGGTCACACACCAGGAACATTTTGGAAAATTAACCCAAAGCCAGAAGTGCTGAAAGCCTTAGTAAAGTAAAACTATCTGAAGTCATTTGAAGTGGTGCTTCGCCATAATGGAATAATGCACTGAAAGCCAAAGAAAATTGGCACCAGTTTCTATATAGTCAGGAAAGCTTTATTAATGTTGAAAACCTCACCTGCCTATGTATTCATATGTAATTTTCCAAATCAACTTTGTCATTCAGGTGATTCAAAAGGAGGGTAGCACAGTGGCGTTGGCAACAAAACAGATCTCAACAAAATTCCCCTACCATTGACATATCCATGGACCGGCATTGTTGTAATTTGGCAACGTTGTACCATGATACAATGTCATCTCTCGGACACATTCTTTGGAGCAACCACAATATGATACTTTTTGTGATTCATTGTGAGTGCACAGAAATTGGACCCCAATTTTGAAAAGAAATTGGAAATCCCACAAAACCGTTCAACTCAACACCATATTGCAATCCACAAAACTGCCCAACTCGCTCCTGGATACACTTCCACCAGAAAAAAGAATTGAGACACTACAAAAATGGATCAACGGCTGTCTTCACAACCTCTGAGAAGAAAATAGTCACAAAATTTCTTTTCTATACTTATTAAAAAAGAAAAAAAGGAAACGAGCACATAGAGGAAAACAAAGAAAAGATTTTAGCTGACAGGGCAATACCATGTAATAAAGGCAGTTATGGTTCTATAAGGCAGACATCCTAAGAGTAAAGGAACTACACTATGCTGAATAAATCACAAAAGCAAGCAATGGACAGGAAGAGATGTTCAACTTCATCAATGAGATCAGAAACCCAACATCTTGCAATAACATCCCATACATCGCAAAAACTTGTGATAACCTTACAAACCACTTTAAAATCAAAGTCATAAACATCCAGCAAGTCATTAACGCTATGCCCACAGACATGAGCAACAAAGAGCTAGGAGATTAGCAATGGGGCAACCCATTTGTCTTGGAAGCAAGACAAAGCGGAGCAACACATGTCTGAATCCTGGTCCGGCACTTCAAGATTGGTCTCCGGTATTAAGCGCACTAAACAAGATTAATTAACTAATTCATATCTCCAATGACAAAACCCAGAAATAACCACAATACTGAACTACTTCACAATGATCTCAAAAGAAGACTTCAGTTAACGAGTAAAGGCAATAAAGCCTGCTCACCAGCAGAGCCTTGCCCACCAGAAATCTATGAGAAAATCCTCAGCAAAGAGGCACCAACAGAATGCTTCCACAACCTCATTAACCATTCGCTGGAAACATGTACTGTACCTAGGAGTTTCTAAGGTGCCTACATCAAACTACTTCTCAAAAATCACTCATGAAGCACAGACAACCCCTCCAACAATTGGCCTATATAACACATCGCTTATCTGGCTAAACTGCTAGAAACCTACGTATGAGTGATGAAGCACCAGGACGGTGCAAAACACCTCAATTGAGTGGCTTTCCTTTATTTATCTGATATATGTACAATAAAATGTTTTGATATTACATTATGACGTCCTGTGCTTTGTTAAATGTGGATTCTATGGAGTGCAGTGCAGGGACGCCAGTGTCCATTCTTTCCTCTCTTTTCTTATTGAGAAACCTAGGTCTATAGACACATCATCACACACGGGGAAATCATCCACCTACTGGTCCAGCCACAAGTCAGCTCAGGCCTACAAGAGGAACTGAATAAGCACTACACTCTATCTGGGAGGACCTAAAAATGAACTGAAACTCCAATATCACTTCTTCCTTGATGCTATTATACCTTTCAGAAGCTTTTAACACAGTCAACCATGCAACCCTCATCAAAAGGATACAAGAAGCAGAGTTAAGCAAAATTGCACTACAGTGGATGAAATCCTTTTTGACTGAAATAATGTAAACCACGTGGCTACCGCCTTTAAACTCAACATCACACATCCTCACTTGGGTATTCCACAATACTAATTCCTCTCACCACTACTTTTCAACATTTACATGCCCCAACTCATGACACTCATCAAGGGACACAGACTCAGATGCAACAACTATGCAGATAATACTCAAATCATCTTCAAAATCGACACCTGTGAGAACATAGACCAAACTCTTGACAACTGCCCCTCACAAATCAATCCCTAGATGAGCAACAACAACCTCACAGTCAACACGGACAAAACTTACATCATGATCACGCCCAACAACATCTGACTACACCCAGATATATCATTGCCTACTGAAATTGGAACTAGACTGGAAGCATCCAAAGTAGTCAAAATTCATGGAATTTTGAATGACAATGACCTAACACTGTGACGTCAAGTCGATGCCGTAGCAAATAAATTCTTCTTCCACCTCCATTCTATCAAGCAGTTATTACCCTTTCTCAACGTCTCACACAGAACACTTACCATCATCTCATCCGTCATATCAAGAATAGACTGCGCCAACAGTATTTGCAGTTGGAATGCCTAACTATCTCACGAAACAACTGAAATGGATCCAGAACACAGCAGCAAGACTACTCACTCCAAAGACTCAGCAAGACTCAGCAGGAGAGAACACATCACACCAGCACTAGGATCCCCACACTGACTAGCAGGCAAAAAAAAGGATCTATTAAAAATATGTGCATTGTTCACAGGGGAATTAACATCCAAGGAGCAGAATTCCTGCAAAAAATAAATCTCCATCCACAGACCAGAAAGAACCCTGAGGTATATTAAACACATAAGTCTTAAACCACAAAAATGTCTAAAATGAAATATGGTGGATTACCCTTTTCGAACATCTCAACCAAACTCTGGCACAACCTCATGAAGGGAATACATATAATAGAGGAGCACATGATCTTCAGGGAAGCACTAAAAAAATGATTGCAAACCTAACTGAATGAACCAAGGCCACAAGTCAAAGAAAATTACGCTGCTCTAATGCAGAGAGGTACAGCACAAAGTACCGGTTCACAGTTCATGGTCATGTGATCCAAGGAGATTGGCCTACCATGAAAGAGAGACCTAACATTATTAAGCATTGCATAGTGGGTTTCAGTTTACGCAACAATGAACCTGTGTGACAATGATTCAACCCTATGACACAGCGATCGCCCCATTTCACATTAACCCTACTAAAACACTGCATACTCCTGCAAACACACCAAACACTAACTAACTATGCCCCCCACCACACAGCAACCACAACAGCCCACACCCACAGTGACACCAAACAGTAAAACTCCACACCTCCTCCAATAACACACAAAACTGCAACACCGTCAATGCACAGGCACACAAGACATCTCATACAGACTCAAATGCTCACATGCCCAATGAGCCATAGCACCTAGAAGCAAACCCACAGATAGTGACAGGTTTTTCCGAAAACTGAAACTACCAACACAACACCAAAAGTACTTGTGTTCTCTCCCTCTCCTCCCACTAATAAACCCACCCCTTCCTCTTATAACAAACCCACCCGTCTCCCTTTCCTTTTCTGACGCAGGTGACTGTAGCCCTGACCCACGACCCCAGACCCTGCGCCATCAGCGACCCCATTGCTTCCTTAATTTTAACCCAGGCCCGCGCCACCCCGCGACCCCATTGCTGCCTTAATGTAAAAAAAAGTGCCCCAGCCCCCGCGCCATCCCATGACCCCATTGCTACATTAATGTAAAAAAAGTGACTGCCCCAGCCCCGGCGCCATCCCACGACCCCATTGCTGCCGTAATGTAAAAAAAGTGACTGCCCCAGCCCCGGCGCCTTCCCGCGACCCCATTGCTGCCTTAATGTAAAAAAAGTGACTGCCCCAGCCCCGGCGCCATCCCACGACCCCATTGCTGCATTAATGTAAAAAAAGTGACTGGCCCAGCCCCCCGCGCCATCCCGCGACACCATTGTTGCATTAATGTAAAAAAAAGTGACTGCCCCAGCCCCCGCGCCATCCCGCGACCCCATTACTGCATTAATGTAAAAGAAAAGTGACTGCCCCAGCCCCCGTGCCATCCCACGACCCCATTGCTGCATTAATGTAAAAAAAGTGACTGGCCCAGCTCCCCGCGCCATCCCGCGACACCATTGCTGCATTAATGTAAAAAAAAGTGACTGCCCCAGCCCCTGTGCCATCCCAGGATCCCATTGCTGCATTAATGTAAACAAAAGGTGACTGCCCCAGCCCCCGCACCATCCCGCGAGCCCATTGATGCATTAATGAAAAAAACTGACTGCCCAAGCCCCTGCGCCATCCCGCGACCCCATTGCTGCATTAATGTAAAAAAAAGTGACTGCCCCAGGCCCCGCACCATCCTGCGACCCCATTGCTGCCTTAATGTAATAAAAGAGACTGCCCCAGCCCCCGTGCCGTCGCGCGACCCCATTGCTGCATTAATGTAAAAAAAACTGACTGCCCCAGGCCCGCGCCTTCCCACAACACCATTTCTGCCTTAATGTAAAAAAAAGTGACTGCCTCAGCCCCCGCACCATCCCACGACCCCATTGCTGCATTAATGTAAAAAAAAAGGTGACTGCAAACGGAATTGTGAACGTTGGCATATGCCTCTCCCAGAAAGAATTATAACTGGTAGCATATCCTTCACGTAGATGCATTGTGAATGATAGCCTGTCCCACTCTCAGTTGGAATTGCGATAGATAGCATGTACCACATTAGGCACAATTGTGATAAATAGCATGTGTCCTAATAGCATCACTGTGTTAAAGTTGAATCTAGAAAGTGTGCCTAATAGCGTCAATGTGTTAAAGTTGAACTTAGAGAAAGTTGCCTAATAGCGTCACTGTGTTAAAGCTGAACTTAGAAACGTGCCCTAATAGCATCTCTGTGCTAATGTTGAATCTAGACAGTATCCCAACATCATTGAGTGTGCCCAATAGCGTCACTGTGTTAAAGTTGAACTTTGAAGTATGCCCTCACTGTAGTAGAAATGAACTTAGTAGGTATTCCCAACATTCACTGAGTGTACCTGGTCGCATACACTTTACTGATTACCACAATATCCCACTACTACGCTTACTCTCTCATATACACCATCATTCAACTAGAACACAGCAGTACTATGACACATGCGGTAAAGCTGTTCTCATACTAACATTACCCATCAAGTTACCCATCATCCTTATAAAGCAGATAGCTAGCACACACTGGCTAGCTTAGGCGTCTCCTCAGGCCTAACACAGCCAGAACTCAGTCTGAATGTCCACCCTCCTGACTGAACACATTCAATTGATCTCCTCAGCACCACACCTACCGTTAAGAAGCAGCTTACAACCACACCAGCTGCACACATACCTGGTGCGCACGCGCACTTTACGACTCTCTATCGCTCAACTGACTCGAACTGCGGTTCCCGAGGGAGATCAACCTACCAGCGCCTTGAGATCATACCAATGGTACATAAGGCGCTATACAAATGCAAAATAACATAACATAACATAACATAACATAACATCCCAGTATCGTTCAGGTGCTTGGATTAATGTGAACATCTTTATGGGGTGCATTCATTTATACCAAGGAATGTCACTCACCAATGCATCTGGATCCATCCTCGCTGGAATGGTAGCCTCGGTTGCACATCAGAGGGTTCCTCTGACAGGTGTAGGAACCAACTGTGTTTATACAGCTGAATCCAACTTTACAGGGTTCCGGAAGAGACGTGCATTCATTAACATCTGTAAAAGGGAATAGCGCAGATCACTCAGTCAGCTAGTCAGCACACAGGCCTCAAGTAACACCATGTCAGTCCTTTTCACATGAGCTGCACTATAGTTAAGGTCAGTGCCTAGTTCCAAAGGAAATCCCAAAATTGAATTGCTAATAACGTTTGACTCGGTGGACGGATTTGGTGAAATTTCCCAAACAAAATGTTTGTCATGGGCACCCGACACTGGACATTTTGAGAATGATTTGTTAATGATGTGATATGATATGTCATTTATAACGCGCCTATACACAAGTGTTTCAAGGCGCGACGAGGCAAGGGAGGGGAAACAGGGGGGAAGACAGACAGCGATCCTACTAGGCCAGGTGACCTTGAGATTGCGCAAGTGAGGGGAGGGGGCAAGGGGAAAAGTGCAGGGGGAAGGGGAGGGGCACTGCAGTACATAGGATAACAGTAAATACATAAAGACCATAAATAAAAGTGCGGGCAGCTGGTGGCAAGTGCAAGGGTAAGTGCATACATCAGGTGTCAGGTGCTAGTGGGGGCTGTAGGGATACAGAGACAGTCCCTGAGTGCAAGAGTTGCCAGGGGGCAGTGCTTGTGTGCAACTGGCGGGGGTCCTGGGCCCGAGATCAGAGGGTAGCCAGGTAAACTAGTGCAGTTTCAGATTTTGCCAGGAGATCAGCAGGGGAGAGCAGGAGAGAAAGCGGAAACAAAGAGGAAGGTCTTGGGCTTCCGGAACCAGAGATGGTTCTCTTCAAGTTTCAGAGAGGTAGGTAGGCTGTTTCAGAGGGAGGCCCCAGCAGAAGAAAGAGATCTACCGTAAACTCGCTGCTTGGAGAAGCGACTAACTCTGAGGGAGTTGGAGGTGGATGAGCGAAGAGCTCGAGAAGGAAGATATTTAGGAAGAGAGAGTTGAAGGTCAATGAGGTCCCAGGCCCGAGAAGGCCTTGTGGACAATGCAGAGGGTTTTGAACTTAATCCTCACTGTCACTGGGAGCCAGTGCAGAGATTTCAGTTACTAAAAAAGCAAAACAAATGCTGTTTTTGGCCTATTCCATTTTCCCATTGAGAAAAAATAAAACAATTTCTGCAACGAAGCACAAAAACTGTTGGATGGATTTGGTCCCTATAAGAAACAACTCGGACACAAAGCATCTGTTTTCGGGACTTGCATGGGGTAAATCCGTCAAGTAGTTTTTTCAATAATTAACAGGGAAAAGAGTGCCCATTTCTCACAAAATGATAGCAGTATCTCCCATAGTGCATTGCAGCAGAGAGGCCGAGGGACTTTCCAGAAATGAAAAAGCAGCCTTTTCCCAAAATTCTATTGCTTGTAATTTTTGATTTGCTGGATTTGGATGACATTTTCAAAACCAAAGGTTTGTCAATGCCCCCCACCCCAAAATTGACATTTTGGGAAGAAAATGTCAAAAAAAATTTTTTGTTGAGACAGCAGTTTTCTGCCCATTCATTTTTTCATCGAGAAAAGATGCACTTTGTGAACAGCTGTAGCGCGAAAACCGCAGGGGAGATTTGGACCAAATAAGAAACAACTTGGGCACAAAGTGTTGACGTAATTTACCTGACTGGTTTGGCGTAAACCTATTCAGTAGTTTTTAAAATATTTGACAGAGAAATGGGTACCCCCTGCTCCTTAAAACCTTTACATCTACCTTAGTGCTTTTCAGCAGAGAGGCTGAGCAAGGCTAATACCTTTTGACTTGCTGGATGGATTTGGATGACATTTTCCAAACAAAAAGGATGTCAAAGCCCCCCCCCCCTGCCAAATTGAACATTTTCGGAACAATTTAAAAAAAAATGAAAAAGGTATTAAGAAAACAGAGTTTTCAGCCTACTCCCATCTGTTTTCTCATAGAGAAAAAGTGCAGTGTTTTAACAGCCGTAGCGTGAAAACTACTTGACAGATTTGGAACAAATAAGAAAACAGTGTGGGCACAAAGTGTTGATTTCGTTTCTTTGACTGGTGTGGGGTAAATTCATTCAGGAGTTATTAAAACTACAGAGAGCTGCCTAACTATTGCCGAGCAGCCTTTGGCTGCAGACTTGACTATCGTACTGCCCTCTTTGTCGGTACTTCATCTAAAAACGTAGACAAGCTTCGAATCATACACAACAATGCTCTTAGAGCTGCCCTCAATATTCCCAAGAGGGATCACATGACTGCAGCCAGGCGAGCCGTACACTGGCTGCCCATTCGCGAGTATATCCTCTTCAAAACAATGTCCATTACCCACAAGTGCTTCTCTTGTTATGCCCCTCCACCTCTCCCTGAAAATCTCCAGAACACAGTTGTCCAAGCCAACTAGAACCCTGTATGCTCACCGCCTCCTCCAACATCAAAGTCAGATGAGCCAAAGCCAGTGGCTTCAGTTTCCTCTATATTGCAGCCAAACAATGGAACTCACTGCCTCCCACACTAAGAGCCGAACCTTCATAATGGGTATTACGAAAAGCCCTAAAACCTAAGTTGTTTACCTAGAATGCCGCCTGCCTGCTCATCACCCGGTATACTGTCTATCTCCCTTCTGTTTGTTTGCAAGTAACTGGTCTGTAACATCACCTCAATGCTTCTGGGTTGTATATGCACTTCATAAATGGAATAAAGAAAGAAGGAAAGAAAATATTCAACAAAGAACGGGACGCCCCCTACACCTTAAAACCTTTATATTGGACTTGGTGCTTTGCAGAAGAGAGGCAGACAGATGCTAATAATGTTTGAATTGCTGGATGGATTTGGATGACAATTTCTAAACACAAAGTTAGTCAGTCCCAGACCCCCAAATACTGGAAATGTTGCGTTCAATTTGTCAATAAATGAAAAACATTATTTTTTTAAAAACACAGTTTTCCCCATAGAGAAAAAGTGCAGTTGTTGAACAACCGTAGCACGAAAACCGCCATGCAGATTAAGACCAAATAAGAAACAATTTGGGCACAAAGCATTGACTTAATTACCTTTACTGGTTTGGGGTAAATCCATCCAGTAGTTTTTAAAATGTTCCACAGAGACATGGGCGTGCGCCCTGTTCCTTAAAACGTTTTTTATATATCATCCTTGGTGCATTGCAGCAGAGAGACTGAGAAGCTTTTCAGAAATGAAAGGACACCATTTTTGTTTGCTTGATGCAAGTGATTCCCATGATATTACTGGGAGAAGCCGCAAATGGAAGGGCTCAGAACACTATTTGGAGGAGGAAAAGGGATGCCATCAAACTTTGGAATTAACTCCATCATGACCTTGCAGAGTCTAATAGCGTTCTCGACATCAGAAAGTGACTCAAAACTCTTCTGTTTATGGTGTCACTCCCAGTGGAACACTGATTGCTTTGAACGACAGCGCTTAGATGGCCTGGCCATGAGCGAAATATGAATACCAACAGCAGTAGCAATAGCAATAGCAATCATATCAGGATAGAGGTCAGGAGTGAGAAAGAAGACATCATGTGAAGTTGGGGATTTGGAAGCGATTCATGGAGCTAGTTACAGGTAGACATGTTTTGGTTTATCAGGGGAAGATAACGTGAATCTCACGAGATTACAGCAGCAACGCTGCAAGACGTGCTCAGAAAAAATGTGCATCACATGAAGCAATGAGTGATAGGTGGGTGAAGGTCAGGGGGGGGGAAAGCAATTGAATGGAGTGAGGGGACCTGGAAAGAAGAAGGGGGAAAAATGTTGAGTGTCTGTGAGAATATGGAAGACTTTTTAATTCTGAGCAATGTTTCCCATTATCACAGGAATCGGCAAACAGCCACTCTACTGCTGGAATTTCTGTTATTTGTTTATGATTACTGTGAAATTATTGCGGGAATAAGGAGTTAGAAAAATGCAGTGCCTACATCTACTGGGAGGGGGCAATGGGTGTTTGGTAACAAAATAATGGTTTGTGAGCATACTCAGACATAAGACATGCGCCAATTGGTTTGAGTTAAATTGAGATTTTTAATCTGGTCATAATAATAGCCCCTGTTGATGACACGTGTTTCAGCTTTAAAGCGCCTTTCTCAAATCAGGGCTCATACTTGCTTCGAATTGCAGTCTTGAATAGAGTCCATTTAGAATTGTGTCTGTTAGAAGGGTTAGATCCCTATGTTATCGCTGTTCCTGGTCTCACACGTCAGCTAGAATCTCAATTTGACTCAAACCAATTGGCGCATGTCTTATGTCTGAGTATGCTCACAATTTGTTACTTCATGTTGGAATAGTAGGCTTTTTTCACCACACCACTCGATAGCAACTAGTGACCTTTTCTAAGTATGAAAAACACTCTTTTGATTTGAAGCTATTTAGGACCAGTGTCGCCAATCAGACCAGCTCATCCAAAGCCTTCAGTGTATTATTAACAAAATAATGGTGGCCCTGGCTAGTGGGCCCAAAGAAACCAATTGGTGCAACATGTACAGTGGCCACGGGCAAAGGCCATTGATAGTGTGCCCCAAGGAAACCTATAGGTGCATGGCTATCGTGCCCCAAGAAACCTATTTGTGCAACATGTACAGTGGCCATGGCTAAAGGCCATGGATAGTGTGCCCCAAAGAAACATATTGGTGTAACATGTTCAGTGGGCATGGCCAAAGGCCATGAATAGTGTGCCCCAAGGAAACCTATTGGTGCATGGCTAGTGTGCCCCAAGAAACCTATTTGTGCAACATGTACAGTGGCCATGGCTAAAGGCCATGGATAGTGTGCCCCAAAGAAACATATTGGTGTAACATGTTCAGTGGGCATGGCCAAAGGCCATGCATAGTGTGCCCCAAGGAAACCTATTGGTGCATGGCTAGTGTGCCCCAAGAAACCTATTTGTGCAACATGTACAGTGGCCATGGCTAAAAGCCATGGATAGTGTGCCCCAAGGAAACATATTGGTGTAACATGTTCAGTGGGCATGGCCAAAGGCCATGCAAAGTGTGCCCCATGGAAACCTATTGGTGCATGGCTAGTGTGCCCCAAGAAACCTATTTGTGCAATGTGTACAGTGGCCATGGCTAAAGGCCAAGGATAGTGTGCCCCAAGGAAACCGATTGGTGTAACATGTTCAGTGGGCATGGCCAAAGGCCACGACTAGTTCCCTAAGAAACGGTAGTATAACAAAACCCTTGAGATTCAGTGAAAACCTTTAGTTAGGAGTGAGTTAAGGTGATCAGAGTCAATGTGAAAAATATATAGCATCAAAATCTTTGAAATTCAGTGAAAAAAACATTGGTTGAGAGAGAGTTAAGTTGATCAGATTTAAAGCAACAAAACGCCTCAAATTCAGCAATCGCATTTTGAACAATTCCACCGTAAATATGCAGCCGCAGTTAAGCAGTGTATGACCACAATGATGACATCACTGATACCATCATCCCAAGACAGGCAGTTCTCATGATGGCATGAGGTGCAGGTTGCTTTAAGTAAGTACTGGAGACTGTGGTACAGCTTCCTATATATAGAAAAATGAATAAAGCATTGAAAAAAGGGTGTTTTTCAGCATTTTCATTGTTTTTCCCATAGGCGAAAATGCCTATCCCTTGAACATGCCGACAGCCAAAACCGCTGGACAGATTTGCTTCACATTTAAAAGATGTTTTACCACCATTTCTGGAGAAAGGGTTGCCCTGACACCAGCATGTCTTATATACCTCCCTTGGTGCATTGTGACAAATGAATCTACAATGTTTTCTTCAACGTGAGCCCTATGCATATGTGTGACCTGTGATCCCGTGTGAACCAAATGCATATGAAATTATGCCTTTTTTACAAAACGGCGTGCCAGCCTCTTATGCCATCGGAACCTGGAGACGTCCACTTACCAACACAATTCCCAGCAGGATCTTGTATGAAGCCATCGCGGCATCGCGGCTTCGATTCACAGTAAAAGGAGCCCTTTGTGTTCCTACATATGGAGTTCACTTTACAGTCATGAGTTCCACGATCACATTCATCAATATCTAGAGGGATGGGAGAAGGAAATATTAGTTTATGTGTTCAGAACACTGCTCGTTCTTCTTTCCACTCTAGTAAAATAACGAGCATGGGTGTAGGGCTGAAAGCAGGAACGAGGAGCAAGTGTATTATTGACTGAGCGTAGTATAAGATGGAGTGCAGCCATGTAGTGGCTTCCCTGCACAGCAGTGCTTACGAAGACCTCAGAAACATCATGTTAAGGTATGTTATGGTATCTTATGTTACATTGTAGGGCATGTATTGAGCTCACCACTGTCATTTCTATGGCTTTGTGATACTAATGACCATCTTGTGTGATCAGTGATTTACCGAACTGTGGTAAACACGTCATGGTGTAGGTAGGTAAATCACGTAATATGTGTGGTGCAGACAGCAGTGCAGGGTACCTATAAACGGTATCAGGTAATAATATCCCCATATATATGGTCGCCATAAATAATATCGCCGGGAAAATGTTGTGGCGATATTATTTGGGTGAACATATATATGGGGACAGGGGCAAAAAAAAAAATGTAAAAGAAAAAAAATGTTTGGGGGTTGCAGGGGTGTCCCCCGCATGTTCCATGCAATAATGTCGCCACAAAAAACGGCAATTTTTCGGCGATATTTTTGCATGGCGAGATTTTTGTGGCGCCATTATTACATGGAACCCTATAAAACCATAGCCACCTCCTAACTCCTGTCTGGCTTAGAACAATGTATAAGCATCTGTCTAATTCCTACTTGATGTAGTCAGGTAAGGCGAATGGGTACCTATGGGTCCCTCCTCATCTACTACATGTCTAAATGTCATGATGTAGGTTAGTGGAGTACATTAAGTGGGATGTCCTTATAGTGGCGGTAGCTGTATGTCTCCCCATATACTATCTCTCAGGGTTATGCTGATATATGAATGGCTGCTGATGCAATGGCCTGTTGCAGGCATGTTATGGTCTAACATTGTTGGATAGGTCTGGTATGGTCGGTAAATGTCGGTTTCTTCATGATGATGCTTAGAAAGCATATACTGTGCCTCATTAAGGGGGTAATCTCCTTCTCCCCCCTCTCTCTGCCTACCATGGGACCCCTTCTCCTCCTTCCCCTCGCTCTCTCTGCCTACCATGTGATCCATTCTCCTCCTTCCCCTCGCTCTCTCTGCCTACCATATGACGCCTTCTCTGTCCTCTCCCTCTCTCTGCCTACCATATGACGCCTTCTCTGTCCTCTCCCTCTCTCTGCCTACCATGTGATCCATTCTCCTCCTTCCCCTCGCTCTCTCTGCCTACCATGGGACCCCTTCTCCTCCTTCCCCTCGCTCTCTCTGCCTACCATGGGACGCCTTCTCCTCCATCCCCTCCCTTTTTGTGGCTACCATGTAACCCTTTCTCCCGTTCCACTCCTCTCTCTGCCTACTATGGGACCCTTTCTCCCCCTTCCCCTCCCTCTCACTGCCTACCATGGGACCCCTTCTCCCACTTCCCCTCTCTCTCTCTGCCTAACATATGACCCCTACTCCTCCTTCCCCTCCCTCTCTCTGCGTACCATGTGACGCTTTCTCCTTTTCCCCTCCCTCGCTCTGCCTACCATGTGACGCCTTCTCTCCCTTCACCTGCCTCTCTCTGCCTTCCATGTGACGTTTTCTCCCCTTCTCATCCCACTCTCTGCCTACCATGTGACGCCTTCTCTCCCTTCACCTCCCTCTCCCTGCCTACCACCTGACGCCTTCTCTCCCTTCACCTCCCTCTCTCTGCCTTCCATGGGACGCTTTCTCCCCCTTCTCATCCCACTCTCTGCCTACCATGTGACGCCTTCTCTCCCTTCACCTCCCTCTCCCTGCCTACCACGTGACGCCTTCTCTCCCTTCACCTCCCTCTCCCTGCCTACCACCTGACGCCTTCTCTCCCTTCACCTCCCTCTCTCTGCCTTCCATGGGACGCTTTCTCCCCTTCTCATCCCACTCTCTGCCTACCATGTGACGCCTTCTCTCCCTTCACCTCCCTCTCCCTGCCTACCACGTGACGCCGTCTCTCCCTTCACCTGCCTCTCTCTACCTACCATGTGACACTTTCTCCTCCTTGTATCATCTTGCACCTGGAAGCGAACCAGTTGCATATGGAGCATTCAAATTACTATTAAAATTTCCAAAAACCTAAAATAAAAAGTCAGTATCCCACCTCTCACTCAAATACAATTCACAATAGCATTACATATTTTGCAAAGACATCTAAATAATCAAATCAAACGTTCTCCTGCTTGACATCCAGGCTGTGGAACTCCCCATTAGAAAGGATGTGTACTGCCCTTGATCTAATGCCCTATGGCAAGATATTGAACTCTCTAATTACCAAAGCGAGGACCAGTCAATAAATGCAGAATTGCTTCATTTTGCCCCCCCCAGACCCGACGCACCCCATTGTTGTATTTATCTCTGGTTGTTTTTTGAGTGTTCTGTTTCCTTTGGTTAGGTCAGTTGGCCTATTCATCAACCCATCAATCCATGTCAGTGCACTGACTCTCTCAATCTTCTTCTGAGGGTGAGAACATTAAGCAGAAGTACCAGTGAGTTGGGTTACGGAAGCCATAAGTGCGAATTAAATTGCAGCCTATATGCAAGCAAGTTCACTATTTCCAAAGTCCAGGGTTTGCATGATTAGAATTGTGGGAGCCTTTAAATAAATAACTATGTCTGCTTTCTATTTGCAGAGTGCCACTACCAGTGGGACCTGAATGAACCACACATTCCAAGGAGAGCTATATATTACACGGGGTATGAGCAGGGTGCCAGTTGGTCGATGGGGGTATTCCAGATCTTGGAGCTGCTCTGCTGATCATTGAGATTTTGAGGCGAGTTACAGACCTTTACAAGCTCCACCACTCTTCTTTAAAAGCACTTGATCCGTCCCATCGAGACTATTAAACAGACTGCAAGTATGAATCCCAGACAGAATGACAATATTACACGAGCTGGAAAACAGTGTCTCTGAATCGTACGTTGCCCTCGGTTGCCAAAGGCTCAGCGGGATGCCCCGAAGCGCTGCCGCACAGGCATATTTTCGATCTGATGGCATTTCTTCCATTTCCTTTTCGAGGTGTTGGCTGTCCAAGCAGTCTGAAAGCCTCCAAGTTATTTTTTAATGATATACTCTGAATCAAAGTATTAGAATTTATGAACTTTTGTCAAAACATGGCGGCACAAGTCCCACCTGGGTATGATTTTTCTCTGTAGTCCCCTTTCCCTGTCAACAGTCATTAAGTCACAGTGTACTTCCTTCCTTCTTAAAAAGGTCATGACGTCGGACATGAAGATATTCTTCCTAGAGATCACACGTGCTGTTGTTAGAAACTGAGTTTATAATAAACACGAAGCCATGTTGCTGTATTGTTTGCTCTAGAGAAACAATGCGTTTCCATGACAACATTTGCTTGTTTTGCTGGAGTGGGCGTTTCCTGGTCAATCCCGGACATTGTAATCCGCAGTAGTGAAGATTTCCCGTCTGCACATTCGACCCCATGATTCTTAACACCTTAAAGTGGGACATGTTTTCTGTCACCAGGAACATTACAGTGCGCATTACTCCGCCACATAGAGAATATGTTTTCTTTGATGTCGGTGGTTAGGGAATTAAAAGTGTGCAGGAATTTATTTACAGTATTAAGGAAAGGCACAGGGATAGAATTCCTAGTTTGGGGAAAAGAGAAAAGATGGCCTTGCATTGCTGGCACAGCGTACAAGTCTTACCGGAGATAAAAGGTACTCAACTATTTTCCCTTAGATTATCGGACACATAGGAACAACATGTGGCCTAGTCAAAGATGAACGGGTCCTAAAAACAGAGGGTCAAACATTACACATGATAATTACACAGATGTCCACTTCAGTGAAATCGCTACCTCCCAGCTATTCTGGACCGACCGTTCTTCAATATTACCATAACCACATAACCATCTTTAAGAACGAACTGCAAAAGAGCAATGTTAGGGAGAATTCTGTTTAGGCTGAATTTCCTAACCAAGTGAGTCCCCCAGCAGCTTTGCTGGATTTTTGGGGTTTATTTTTTTCTCCTGCCAAGAGTGAGACTCTTTTACCCTCACTCTTGGGCATGATTTGAGTGTGTTTCTTTGAATTTAGATGTGTTTAATGGGCTATGGGGTCTTTTACTCCATAGGGCTTCATGTGTTTTTGTGATGTGTGTTAC
Organism: Ambystoma mexicanum; assembly: GCF_040938575.1. Taxonomy (NCBI): domain Eukaryota; kingdom Metazoa; phylum Chordata; class Amphibia; order Caudata; family Ambystomatidae; genus Ambystoma; species Ambystoma mexicanum. The sequence goes on along the minus strand of NC_090923.1, from coordinate 542,676,610 downwards.
ACAGCACCCTCTGTGCAGTAACACAGGGGTGTCATAGTGACCCCACAGTATAGACCCCATACCCTGGGACTGACTACTGTCTCCCAGGGCATGTAAAGTCACCATTGACTTTACTAGTCTTAAATTCTGAACAGAACCAGTACAAACCATCATATTGTGGACGTACTGGCTGGGGCAATTCAATTGCCCCGGGGTCTGTTAGTCGAGGGGCACGTCTCCGTCCCCCCTGATCGTGTTTTGGCTGGTGGCAGTGGATACTATTTTTTATATTCAACCGCGAATATTTTCCTATGGGATTTCCCATTGTTTTAGGCTACTATCTTTATTTAATTATTTACGGTAGCCTCGAACATACTGCCGGTTTATTTAATTAAAATTAATTCTCCGGTTGGTATTTTTTGCTAAAACTTGATTCTAAAATGGCGTTTGTGTTCTTTTCTGTGACTCCAACCGAAGTCGAGCCCTTTGTTCCACTTTTTGGCAGGCTTCTCCACAGAAGCCCTCCAAAGTGGTGCCACTCTGTCTGGGGTACTTAGGAGGGGTGGAGGGAAATTTAGGCACCCTGGACTGAGTTGCCAAGGCAACTCAAGTCGCACTCCATCCTGATTGGCCCAAGTGGTGAGCCGGCCGGCTCACCACTTAGCATGTTTGAGTGACAGCTAGGCTGAGTGAATGGGGGTTTGCTGCATAAAAGCAGGGCTTTGGGGACTGGAACTTCAGAAGTCACCACAGGACCTTAGAATCCGACGAGGGAGACGCTGAGCCGACCTGCCACGACACCACCACTGGTGGGACCCTGCTGGACTGCCTCACCACTTTTCCCAACGACAGAGGAGATCTCCCGCCGGAGAGTCTTCTTCCTTTGACTGGTGGGGATAACCAGTTTCACCGTATTTTTGCTTTCTCAACGTACCTCGTGGCCACCTTGCCTGTGCCAAGCACCCCGGCAACCGGGATACCACGTTTTACCATGACCGTGAAACACAGGTACCACCTTTAACCGGAAAACTCTGCGGCTGGTTTCTGCCCTGGTAGTGCAACGACCTTCATCTTTCCTCCAAGTCGAGATCTTCTCTTCCCCTGGATGACGACGCAACTTGCACCCACTACCAGGAACAACTGCCACCGCTGGAGGATCCTTCCCACTTAAGGTACCGTGTCCCGCCTGGCTTCCCTTGCTACTGACTGTACGGGGTAGATTTAGCCCCGGCTTTTGAACCTGGGTTAGCCTGGGACACCCTGGCTAAACTTTCCTAAGCCTCTCTAAACTCTTTTTGAACCCTCTGCAAGACTTTCTAAGCCTAGTGTAACTGTGTGATCTTGGGCGCATTTGTGCTCTGCTCTCTCTAAGAGTGGGCCCAGCCTTTGGACTTTGGCTCACCAGTGACTTTTGCTCTTCTGCCTTGCTAATAGTGTTCCTGAATCTAAGAGTGGTGTACCTTTCCATATTCTGTCTTTTTCCCTCCCTTTCTCACAAACTTATTGGAGTGCCATCTAGTTAAGCGCTCACCTCTGTATGAAAATAAGTGGTGTTTTACAGTGACTTATCTGATAAGGAAAAAGGGGTGTATATATTACAATAGGAACTGTGTTTAGAATATTTTACAATAAGAGTGCTGGAGTGTTTCAAACTGTGTGTTTTTAAATAAATAATTATATACTTTGATACCAAAGCTCTGGTCAGTGTTTGCTTGTATTGTTGTATCTGAGTGCCTATTGTGTATACTTTGCATACTGCCTAACTCTTCTTGAGGGAAGTCTGACTGCTCAGCCACAGCTACCAGGTAAATCTGGGTGGTACAGACTGCTACCAAGTGGGTTTACTGCCAACACCTGTAGTCTTAAATCTTTTGTAGCGTTCCCTAAGGGAACTGCACAGGTTTCTGCCTAACAAGCAACAACCAACAGCCAATCCTTAAACATTGACCTCAAATAACTAATTTACCAACTGCTGTGCTACTCCCAACAGACTGAACAGGTCACCAAACCTCTAGGTTCCTAAACTGCACTTACTCTGACAGTATATAGACCTATGGCACAATAGAACAGTGGGGCTAAACTGAAAGAACACAATCCAAAACATCAATGGCGCCAAAAGGAGCTGGCAGAGGTCAAGAGAGCAGTAAGCAAAAAGCAGCATAGATAGGAAACATTTAAATTAGACTTTAACAAAACTCACCCTTTGAAACACCAAACAAAACACTTGAACTCGTCAAAATATGCAATGAAATGGCAAGACGGCCTGCTAAAGAACACCCCCAAACTCACCCAAAAGCTGGAAATGAGCTACCAGACTTGTTCAATAACCCCCCAGAAAATGCAATATTGACATTAAACACAATCCGCAGGATCCCATGCTCAGCGAGTCTTTCCATCCCTCTGCCTACCATGTGACTCCTTTTCCTCCTTCCCCTCCCTCTCTCTGCCTACCACATGACTCCTTGTCCTCCTTCCCCTCTCTCGCTGCCTACTACGTGACTCCTTTTCCTCCTTCCCCTCCCTCTGTCTGCCTACCATGTGACTCCTTTTCCTCCTTTCCCTCGCTCTCTCTGCCTACCATGTGACTCATTTTCCTTCTTCCCATCCTTCTCTCTGCCAACCATGTGACTGCTTTTCCTCCTTCCGCTGCCTCTCGCTGCCTACCACGTGACTCCTTTTCCTCCTTCCTCTCCGTCTCTCTGCCAACCATGTGATCCATTCTCCTCCTTCCCCTCCCTCTCTCTGCCTACCATGTGATCCATTCTCCTCCTTCCCCTCCCGCTCTCTGCCTACCATGTGACTGCTTTTCCTCATGCCCCTCTCTCGCTCTACCTTCCAAGTGACCCCTTCCGTGAGCATCAAAAAAGAACAGATATAGCCTTACAGCTAGGCCCACACCCCGTCCACTACCCACCCAACCTGAGACTGGGTAATCTGCTTCCCTGTTTACTCTTCTGGTTGCTTGTACATCCATTGGTGCCAAATGTACTGCTCTCCCCGGATGTTATCGCCCTCCGCTACCCTCCTCCCCTCCCTTGTATCTCTTCTCCCCTCACTGTATCCCTTCCCTATGATTTGCAATGCACTCCGTAGCTTCCTTAAGTTAGGTCTGCGCTCAATACATACTCCAATAATAATGATTATCGTAATGAGATTAACGTGGCTTCAAATCCTCCAATCTTGTATGGGTTTTATGCAAAGACTACGTTAGTACTTGCTAAAATAAAAAGTCACTTTACCCCACACTTAAGAAACTTGATGCTGGCGTATGTTTCCCGCCAAGCTATCAAGTTGCAAAGCTACCCATTTAAACTACAAGATTAGAAACGCTAATGGTCTGCCAAATACTGAAAATAATTGCTCAGATACCAAGATCGGTCGAGAATCAGGGATTAGACCAACAAGTTGCTGTGGAATCCATACTTTAAAATGTAAAGCAATAGTTTCCAAAAGCCACAGACAACATTCTTACTCCATTGTCTCCATGATTTCACATCAATGGGAGTGACAGGCCAATGGTTTGAATCCTTCCTACTGGACCAGTCGGATCAAGTAAATATTGGCCACTTTGTCTCTGCCCCAATTTCCTCATCTCATGTTCTCCATCACTGTCTCAAGCAGGTGAAATCTTTTTAGACCACGTGGACATTCAATCTTTGCTGAGGGAGTGAACACATCTTAGTCAATCCCTGGACTGCAAGGGATGTGTGACATCTAGTCGAGGGTGACTATCCAGAAGCCAAGCAAATCTTTGCCAATTAAACCTGGTTGCGCGAGCTTCTGCGTCAGAGCGCCCTCCCTGTGGAATTCTCTCCTGCCCAACATCAGAAATGAGTGCTCCTATCAAACATTTAGGAAACTGGTGAAAACTTGGTTGTTCAACAAATACGATCAATGCAACTTCTACCTTTTCTGTATGACTTCTGGTTATCTCTCTCTGCCTTCTGAACAAACGCTGTGATACCCCAGGGTTTGGGCGTTACATAAATGCAATATACAAACACGTTAAAGTAAATAAATCAGGTTGAAGATGTAGAGCCTATGTACAGCATCAGCTCGTGAGCTGGGTAAAGGTTTCTGAGCTGTGCAATACACATATAGGAAAATCTACACACACTGTAAGAAATGCTATAATGACATGTACGTGTGCCATTGGACAGCATCATATATGGCATTACAAGAGACTAAGGGTATTGTTGACCTGATTAGGGTTCTGCATGTCCGACTCGCTTCCTATGATGGTTTTGTGTGACATAGAAATTATAGTAGGTATTATGTCTGTTTGATCATGAACTAAGGAACGGGAGGAACCCCATGAGTTATATAACGTATCAGTCATCTATTGATTATGATACTCTACTGAGATCGGCATACTATAGTAAATGTTTGTTTTAATGAATGTATTGAACCCTTGATTTTTTACAACATTCCCATATGGACCACTGAATTATATTCAGGTTCATGGAAGGTGTGACATTGATTACATTGTAGTATGGTCAGTGCATTCTTTGATTGTGTATTCGTAAGTCGGGTCACAGTAGCCCCCATGTCTAGGGTTCCCAGACCATGTGACCTGCCAATAACCTGTATGTTTTTAAACTCACTTGCTGTGCCATAAATCACCCTTGATGAACCCCATTCCTGCCCAATCACACAAGCTAGTGCTGTGCTACTCTAGCAAGTCGAAATGTGCTACTTTGAAACATGTTTTACTTTATTTTTCATTTTAAAACTAAACCCCCGAAGTGCATCCTGCTTATTTTAACGTTTTCAAATTTTAACTAAACAACTTAATTGCACATATATTTGTGCCATCAACAGTGATCAGACAGCAGGTAGCCACTGGGTGCTATTTATCTGCTCTGACTGGGCACGTGAAGAAGAGGCGGGCCCTGGGGGATACTGAAACGTTTGCCCCTATAGGTGAGGCGAAGGAATTACCATTTTCTGTAACCTACCATCTGATAAAATTCTAAAACAATTGCTAGTTACTACATCAAAAAGTAAGGGTATTATCTTGCTCACTGAGCTAAACCTCATAAGTTCCATTGGGCAGCTAATGTGACTTGTCTTTTGCTAGGGTCATTTATCTCTGCGCTTAGAATTACAATTTTGAAAAGAAGTAAGAGATCTGATAGTCCCCTTAACACCATGGATGTTTCATCCATTTGGGCTGGTGGTCAACTACTTAGAAGATTCAGAATGCATTTGACGTTTAAGTGTTGAGTAATATAATAAACAGGAGGGCCGAGAATCCTTCCAAGCGCATACTTATAACCAGGGCACGTATTGCTTGTGTCTTAGCCGTGTTGGCAGCATGGTCTGGTGACACTGTCAATCAATCGTGCCTTTTGTGTGATGCACCCAAGGAGCATCTGTCCCACTTTTTATTCTTCTTTCCAGCCCATGCCGGACTCAGAGGGTCCTCACTCAAACCATTGCTGAGGGAGAAGGGGTTTGTTCAGTATCAACCGGCTCTGACTTATGTGTTGTGGGCGGAGTCACCCAGTGTTGGGTGGGTATTTCTGTCCTTTGTGAGGAAGGCACTGCTTACCAGGAAACATTTAATGACATTTGTATGAGTATGATTGAAATATGTTTCGCTGTATGTATGGACTCTATTCTGTATGCAAATGTTTTTATATCTGACTTTTGGAACAGTTTTTATGGAACCTATGGTGTATTTCCGAAATAAACATATAATGATGACTATAATAAACAATTGTTATCTTTTCATGGGAAAAAAATAATTGTGACAAATCACCAACTACATTTGGACATGTTCTTACCTACACAGATGTCGTCCTTGTTCTCATAGCCTGACTCACAGACAATCTCCTTCAGGCATGTGAAAGATCCCGCCGTGTTGATGCAGCGCTCGCCCCGCTGGCATGTGTGCCTTTCGGCCACACACTCATTGATATCTGCAAGGAGAGAACAGGTGAGACTTTGGTCCATCTTCAAATGCTAAGCCCCATTGGTATTTTCAATAAAGTGAAATTACTTCTTCTAAGACAAATGTACGTAAAAACTACGTAACTATCCTTAAAATCTTCGATTCTAAGAAGGAAAACCTTTCCTTAGGATTTTTCTAACCCATTCAGTTCTATAGAAAAGTCACTTATTTTTACTATGATTGGATGGATGGAATATGATCTAGTAGCGTTTATGCTGAAAGCAAATGAAAGAAATGTTAATGTATGGGCAGTTGGGTAGCTTATTACATATCTGCATTCCAGTCACAATATCCTCAGCAGAAATCTCAAAATTTATGAAAATAAAAAAAAAGAAATCTCAAAATTCGCTAATCCTGACACAAAATGATGGCCGGTAATGTGTAATGTTCCAATATAAAAACAAAGTCAGATTTGGCTTCAACAGATGATAACAAAAGTTCCCTTAGAATTATGGGAGGAGATTAGGAGGGAGATCAGCAGTTATGACATGTGTGGTACACTTGCATTCTCATATCCAACAAATGTCCCGTGCCTTTTGTTTGTCTTCTCTGTCCCTGTTTCTGTGCCCTGAAACTTGCGAGTTACCGGCGCAATAGACATAAATAAATAAATACATAAATATAGTTATTAGGAATACCATTTTAAATTCCTGTTACGTTTTGAGCAAGTGAATGCATTAGATGCCACCTGGACCTGGGCAGCGCGAGAATAATCCTTTTTAGTTTGGGCTACGCTTGCGATACCTATAAAGCGGAACTATTGCATTAGAGTAGAGATAGGGAGGAATGGCATATGAGGAGGGATACAGCCTATAGGTGTTGTTTGATTATATGTCCACCCATTGACTGCCCATGGCCATGCTAATCCCTATGGCCATTGCTAACCCAGTTCTTGCCCCTTCCCTCTTAAAACACCTCCTCATGAGAACTCTTACAGCTTGCATTAATCAAGCCCTGCCATCAAACGTTGCTCCTAAAGTGCCTGCCATGGCTTTTTCAAAGCAGCCTTAATTGGAGTTGTAACCCCAATACTGGTGTAATAAAAATTGGCTACCAGGCCTGCCTTTAGCCATTTGATTTATAATCACTCTGCATGTCCTTCACTGGAGTCCTGTTAAAACAAGCATTGGCAAAGCCAACAGTTTTGGCTTGGGGAATAGTATTAGGCAATGGCAAGGTACTGCCATTTCATTCCCAGGCCCTCACACCATTTTGCACCTGCTACCACCAATGACCAGTTAATACCACTATGGCTTTGCCTGGAAAGTGCTTTCGCATGCCTACACAAAAGCCCAAAATGTTGGCATTGCCGATGCTTGTTTTGTATTCAAGCATGAACTCAGACATCAGGCCACATGACTGTCTTCGTGTTGGAAGGAGACACTACCACAGGGACGTGAGATATCTCTGCCAATCAATAAACGAGCTCCTTCTGTTCAAGTAATGAGCTTGGCCTTCAAGCTGCTTTCCCTAAGGAAGCCTTCCTTGAAGCGACACTGCAGCCAACAAGATGTATAATTTCCACAGACACATAAATAACATTTCTTACTCCGCCTTCTCGCTACCCTTTGATGCTCATGTATTTCTTGCAAACATGTGCCTTTTTTGCTTGCTTAAAACCTGTCTTGCACTATCATCAGAACAAAGCAACTGTTTATAGTTTGGGCCTTTCAATTTCTGCTAGTCCATGGCGATCGAACATGATGCGGGAAAGCACACTAGTGCAGAATCCATCATTTGCAATACAATTTGATGAGCTCAAAAAGGAATGATCTGTCTGTTGCCAACGGTTCAGAAGACGCTTAATAAACTTGATGAATCGTGCTGCTTAAAAACATGATGTCAGAAAAGCAGCCAAGCTTCAATGGCAAGCTTCCCAAGGGGTGCACTTAACATGTGCTGCCAGATGTTAACGAGCCTTTCCCAATTAAGGCCCGCAAATCAAGCCTACTAAATGCTGGGGTTTACAGCTGAATTTCTGCTAAAAAAGAATATATTCGATTATAAATATTAACATGTTGTCTTAGCTTGAGGCAGTCCTAGATTTTTGAAATGACAGTGAACATGCCATCCTTAGTAGACTGTAACACCCTCAACAGATGCAGAATGTTGCCTCTGTTAGTTTGTAGAGCTAATCCATTTTCTCCTCTCGCACACCACACCTTTGCAACTTAGCGGAAGGCACAGGCTCACCCAACACACCCTGCACTCACATATAGCCCAACCACTATTGCACAACGCCCCTGCCATAAGAATTCAGCTACCTCTCAGGACTAGTTTCCCACATAACTCTCTACCTCCTTAAACACAATCCTCCCCTATAGTTCATAGTGTACCACCACTGCGCCCAGCCCATACACACTCCATTTAGACATGGGTGACTGCAGGGTCTTGGCCACCCTCACACAACTTTAATGGCTGAAAAGCACACATGAAAATTAGCACCTCCCAACCCTCCCAAATTTTGGACTCAGGTCCCGCACAGGGCGTTCAAAGAACTGTGCTTTGGGACCATAATTATGGTGAAAGGTGCTATGCAAAGGTACTATGAATGAATATGAAACCAATTCTAGAGTGAGGCTGTGAGGCACTGTATTCATATCAGAGTTGTTGACATCATGGTAAGGAACTGGCTTGAGCCAGCATAGATGGAGAGTACTGCCAATACATTGGTTAGGAAGAGTATTTCAAGGCAATTACTCTTTGCTATCTATGGACTATATTTTGCACAGAAGGGACCGCAAACGCATAGGCTTATGTGCACTGCACCCCCCCCCCGCTTTCGATTTTGCTTTAGTGCAAATAAAGACTCGGAAATCAGGGTTGACTCATGTTTTCCTGCATTGGTTGCACTTTGTAGTGCAAATGTAAACGCCTCCTGCCATGCCTGTTTATTTATTTTATTTATTATTTACTGTTGATCTTATGTATTGCACTTCCACCTGCCCCTCCCCCTCGCACTTTCCCCTTCCCCCAAGCACTTGTGCGATCCTAATGTCACTTGGCCTAGTAAGATCGTTGTCTTTGTCTTCCCTCTGTCCCCGCCTCCCTTGCCCCATTGCGCCTCGAAACACTTGTGTGTAGGCGCGTTATAAATGCCATATCATATCATGCACATCCATGGTGAGAGGAAGTTCCAAAGGTTCCTATGGAATCTATCGCATGACAATCAGATGTTAGCAGAAATGCATTCGTTTATAACACGATGCAGAAACATTTTGTGCATGATTTCTACTCCTGGTTTACTGCTCGGACTACTTCGGATATGGGGCCTAAATGTTGTTTGCAACAGATGGAAAGTCCATTTTGTTGCACCATGATGGCAGCTAAATAGACTAGTGTACTTGCCAGGGAAAATTTATTTTATATTTAAACATTTAAAATGCGCTGCATGTCTGAAGTGAGAGGAATGAGGGAGTGGAACGCTAGACAATATGCATACCACACAGAGTGAGACTCATGTTTTGTGCACATTTCAAAGTAGTCATCGTGAAATAACGACCAGCCAGGTCTTATGGATCCCTTCTCACACTGGTCCGTCCTTAAGTTAAGTAGCAATACTGTTCTCTTATTTCATACATACATCCAAAGTGGAATTAAAACATTTCCCTTAATATTACCACTAATGGCGTAGCATGATTAGTAACAGGTGTTAATATAACTCAGTTGTCTTCCTCTTATCGACTTTAAAAGAGTAAGCATCCTCATAAGTTCAATTCATGAATTCAACCAGGAAACCTGGTTAATCTTTACACTGTCCTGCAATTATGACCAGGTGTTAAACTGGCCATATGTCTCAGCTTTTCACCTTGCTGCCCCTTTCACCGCCCACAGGATATGTCCCTGGGATCATCCAATGGGAAGGGGCGCAGAGCAAAAGTTAATCAATTAGGAAAAACCATTATTAGTGTTTTGTTATGACCAGAGTGAACTTTTGTTTTGTGCATGTGTGTGTATTGTTTCTTTAAGTGTATGTGCTCACTATAGGATCTTCGCTTTTTTAGCACATCTAAAGATCTGTTTGCTTCCTATACTGTTACTTTGTGGAGCTGATGCTTGCAATGCTTCTGCCATTCCCAGATGCTTTTTGGACATTAACTATCCTCCAAGCATTTAGAATATGCTTCAGCATGTCTGTGAATGTGGCATGCAATACTACCTGATATTGTCATTTCACTGGCACTGGCAGGCAGCAGTAACTGCCTGGCTGTCTAATATTATTTCTTCCACTGTGAATTGACTGCTCTCTTTTGGGAGGCGCAAGTGCATCCTCTCTTCAAGTGCCCCAACATGTTCTCTTATTGAAAATAAAATTATTGTATTCATGATTTGTTGATGTTTGGGATCTTAAAGGGCTGTCTCCTGCTTGTACGGTTTAAACTGAGCCACCAGTCACCAAAATGGCTAAAAGCTTTTTTAAGTGCAATTAAAACTGTCCTTCATTTGAATTCGCCACTTTTCACTAGTTTTATATTGCTATATATGGCTTTCTCATTCCCAGTTTCTGCCATTTCTTGCATTTAGCTGCTTCTCTTGCTTTGCAGTAATCATGTCCTGAGAATCGTTCAACTCATAAATATATAATCACTCAATAGTTACTCAGCATCGTAGGTAATTTTATTTTATGTCATTGGCCAAATCTCTTAAGGCAGCTGTTCCCACACCACTTCGATCCTGACTTCAAAGGACACACTTGAGAAACTGCTCTCATGATTGTCTCCAACTTCATTCCCTCTGTTAAGCACTCCAACTTATCCTCTATCCTAATTCTTCCTGACCTGTCTGCTGCCTTTGACACTGTCAATCACTCTGAGCTCCTTCATACTTGCTCTTTTCTTGGGATTGCCTATCGGGCCCTTGTCTGGATAGAATTCTACCTGGCACCTCTCCAACTCTCAACAACACCTCTCAACTCACTCCTCTAACAGCTGGTATTCCATAAGGCTCTGTTTTGGGTCCCCTCCTCTTTACACTCTACACCTTTTGGGGCTCTAATCTCCTCGATTTGTTTCTTGTACTAACTCTTCGCAGATGACGCCCAAATCTTCTTCTCGTTTCCTAAACTCTCCTCTTATCTCTCTAGCAACATTTCCAACCGTCTCGCTACCATTAAATATTGGATGGTTTTGCACTCTCTGATGTTTAACTCTACCAACACAGAGGTGCTTGTCCTGCCAAATGCTCCCATCTCTTCCCCGGCATATCTAGTTCCATCCTGACATTCTTCCCTACTCTTCTACAGCTAGAAACCTCATCACCATCTATGACCCTTGTCCCACCTTCTCTACTTTCATCTCAAAAACTGCAACAGTGCCTCTTTACTTTAATAAATGTATATAGCATGGCCACTGACTGGGAGGGTGCTAAACATCAAGAACAGAATACAGACACTCAGGAACCGTACAATGACAAAATATGAGCGGAGTTAACAACTAGAGAGGTGTTTAATTAAACACAAGGGTTTTTAATCCCTTTCTGAAGACCATGGTGGAGGTCATTTTTCTCAGGTTGTGGGGCAAACCATTCCAGGATGCTGGTGCTACAGCATAAAAGGCTCCAGTTTTCATCTGTGATAGCCTGCAGGAGGGAACTTTTAGTAGTGAGCAATTGTTAGATCTTAGATTGTAATTATTGGTTTCTAATACCAATTCAGTGTTAAGGTATGTTGGCTTGGCATTTTTCAGACAATAATGTGTAATCACCATAAGACGGAACTGTATTCTCTCCCGAATTGGTAACCAACCTAAATTCCTTCACATCCGAGATATGATCCCTTCTGCTACGATCAACAATAACTCTCACTGCATTATTCTGCATTACTTGGAGTCTGTTGATCTCACAGTTGGGTAAACCAGTGAGTAGGCTGCTACATTAATCTAATCTCGATCCTTTGAGGTCATGAGCCAAGTTTTATTGACTTCTTCTAGACAGAAAGGGACGTGCGTGGGGCAAGAGTTTGCTGTAATAGGCTGCAGAGGGGACTAGACTGTTAACCTGTGCCTTCATATTCAAGTTATAGTCCAGATACACCCCCAGTGTTTTAACGTTCTTTTTAACAACAATGGTACACCCATCAATATGAACTTGAGAATACCCATTTTCCATTTTGCGAGTTTTGGTTTCAGTTCCCATGAGCATCAACTCTGTTTTACTTGCATTGAGTGATAGGCCATTAGCAGCCATTCAGTCACTGTTAAGGCCATATATCCTATTTATATTAAGTTGATCTTCAGAAAAAATACCAGTGAGGGGTGTGATGCACTGAGTATCATCTGCATAGTTTGCAAATTCAATGCCATTGATATCCAGAAAGTCCAAGAATGGAACTGTGAAAATGTTGTTAAATAAGGGGGAAAGGCAAGCGCCCAGAGACACCCCCTGAATTAGTTCCCAGAGAGTTGAATCGGCCAAAGGACTACTCACTCTCCAGTGATATCCCCCCAAAAAGGATGTGACCCACTGTGCTGGTGAGATGGAAAAGCCAGCTATCTCCTCCAACCTGATGATTATCAATGAGTGGTCCACCAGGTCGAAGGCGGCAGGTAGGTTCAAGAGCATAAGCATGCTTGTTTTTCCTTGATCTATATGACAAAGAAGTCTGGATTTTAAATCCAGCAATGCTGTCTCCATCCCATGTCTCTCTCTAAAACCAGATTGTCTCTGATTTAAGATACAGTGGGATCTCATATGAGCCAGCATTTGTGTGTATGCCACCCTATCCAAGATTTTTAACAAAAAAGGGAAATTTGAGATAGAGCAGTAGTTAAATAAACCTCACGCTGTTAAGCCGGGCTTCTTCAAAAGTGGAGTGATCCATGAATTCTTGATACAAACTGGCACGCAACAGTCTCTGAATGACACATTGACAAACTGGCAAAGAGTGGTGATCAAGGCAGCAGAGCATTCCTAAAAGGCTAATGAAGGGCATACACCCCCCTTACAATTTGATGGCTTGTGTTTTTCTATAATCAAAGGAAATTCAGCTTCGGCAATAGATTTTATGAAAACAACTCTTCTGGTTTCCATTTCTTATATCGAGGGCTGACTATATCGGGGTCTTTTTGTGTAGAACTCTTATTTGCTATATGGATGGCATTTTTAATTTGATTAAGTTTGGCATCCATGGCCTCTTGGACTAGGTTGCACCAGTTGGTATCTCTAATAATCGTATCTGCCTCAATATTTTTAGTTGTTTCCAGCTCTTTAAAGACTTAAAAAAATTCCTTAGGTTTAGACTGTGCTTTATTAATGCGGTCATCTAAACAGGCTTGTTTTGCCAAAGTAACAGCAGACTCCTAAATATTAGGAAAATCAGGCACCTCCATCCACCAAGCATATCCTAATTAGTCTTGTCTTCTCTAAACTGGACTACTGTGCCAGCATCCTCTTTGGTCTCCCCAATTATGCTTTCTGTCCTCGCAACAAGATCATTAACTTAGCTATCAGAACTCTCTTTGAACTCACGCACGCCACACCTACTTCCTCATACTTTACCAGGCTGCATGGCTGACGATGCAAAACAGGGCCAGATTAAAATGTCTTTGCCTGGTTCACAAATATATCCATTGTAAGGCACCACCTTACCTATCCTCCTCTACACAACTCTCCAAGCCTTCTGGTAATCTCAGCTCTGCCTCCTTTACTACTCCTGTGGTACCTCGCCCATCCTGTGCTTCCTCTCGGTTCTGCTCTTTCTCTTTTCTTGCGCCACTTGCATGGAATTCTCTTCCTCCGGACATCCATGAACACAGTCTACACTGATTTGTTCAAAACCAAACTAAAAGCCTACCTCTTTGCCTTTGAGTTCTTTGATTTACCCTCTTATCCTACCTCTCATCTGACTTCTGGCTAACATGATTCCATTGCCTCTAACCTGCCTCTTTTCCTCCCTTTCTCCGCCGCCACTCTAGCACTTCATCCATCATGGTCACATCCCTAACACAGATGGCCATATCACCTACCTGCACTCAAAAATGTCGATCATTGATTGTCCTTACCCTTTGTAAATCCACCCATGTATTGCCCATCGGCGGTTATTGATCTATTTACTCTCCTCCACCCCTTGATCAGTGTGTTGTTCAAACACACCTCATTGTAAGAAGTTCACTGCTTCCCGTCAAATCTGATTACTTATCTAGTGTATGTTATCTAGTGTATGTTCTTTTGTGATCAAAAGAGCATTGTTTTTTGCTGTATACAAAGAGATAAATAAATCAACTTTGATCCTGTCATTTATCTACCATCTTCTGAGCTTCTCTGCACAGGGAAAGTAATTGAAAGAAGATTTAACCCTATTGCAAGATGTTGTGTAATCCAAAAATGTAGCTTACTTTGAGACTGGTAAATTCAATTTAATCATATCTAATTTCTTTATATAATGAACACAAGAATGTTTGGAACAATTGTGTTGTCAATCACCTGACACTTCTGAACTTTTCGGCAACATTTGACACTACTGATCAGGCCACCATAATGCATCATCCGCTCTGTATTGGCATCAAAGGATGAACATTGGGTTGGGGGTAGGCCTTTTGCAGACCTCTGCTGTCCATTCATGGAGAACACCTAGATCTCCCCCTTGCAATCCAGTGTTTACCATATGCTGTTAGTAATCTGCTTCATTCGTCTGGTTTTGCTTGTTATACAGGCTCCCTGATGATATTGCTTACTTGCCTACTACAAAAAGTATCAAAACACAATTTTCCAAAGATGAGTTGACCTACTTTGGTACTTGCTGCATCCTGAAACGCTACAGGTTTTGGCATTTTTTTTTTAGCAATGGACCATCAGCAAGAAGAGTCGCAAGAAACATTCAATCAATGTTCAACTCTCTCATGCACAACTACTTTGTTGCTATAGTCATGCTTGCATTTTTCAACTGATTTTTCACGGAGATCAGTTGTACCTATTTTGTATTCCCTCCCAGAATTTTGAAAATACTGTGGTCTCATCCAGACTCAACTACTGTGGATGTCTGTAGCATGGCCTCCCCAACTACATGTCACTGTGACTCTAATGTGCAGAGGATGCAGCAGCTCCACTGCTACCGAAGACCAGTACATGACAAATTGCCATCTCATCCTTAAAAGCACTCTATTGGCTGCCTGTGCCTGGAAGAGTTGGATTTCTGTGTACAGTTCACAGTGCATTTCACCATATCGGCTCTCCTACTCATATTTGAAACATTAAGTAACACCTGCACAGAGAACCAATCATTTCACTCAGTTTCTCTTTAAGTAAAGGCACGCGTTGGTGAAAGTGCTAGACTGTCAGCCTCCATTGAAGTGACGTCAGATGCATGGGTAGCCTGCCATGACGGTGCATACTTAATACACAGATCCTGCACCAAAACCTTCTTTTCTGCTTTGCAAACTGTGTTTTTATTTCAGTGGGGAGTTACTACCCATCTCTTTTTTGTTTGACACGTTTAGGTGGTCTCCCTTCTTTGTTCTGACCTTTGTGGAAGGACACACATGGACCAGAAGCATGTCCAGTTCATCTTTCTGTGCGTTTTATATATTATTGCCAAATTAAGGTGATTTGGTATAGCCATTTCCACCTGCTGCAGTGTCTGCTGTAATAAAAAGGAGCAAGTGGGCTTCCAACCACTTGATATTTCAGAAATGCAGCATCCAAACACACAGCCCGAATGTAACTAATTCACTTGCCTCATTTTAGTTCTATTGTATAGCAAAGTAAAGACTAGTATCCTGTTATGAATTTTAAAGGGATAATTGTAGATCCAGGTGATCAAAAATAACGTTGTCAGAACAGTAAAAGGGCTGAAGAAGCGCAAACATGTTTCTAATGATAAGAGAGATCTCCACTGGCTACCTATGACAAGTAGAGTGACCTCCCGCCTTTTGTGGTTACACACAAATGTGTAAATGGATTAAGTCCAGCCTATCTCTCCAATCGCCTTTCTTGGGTGCCAACAAGGAGGGCACTAAGATTGAACAATACAGGGCTACTCAGCATGCCATGGTCCAAATTGGTAGGGGTCAACCAGGGGTCATTTGGATATGGAGCCCCTAAGAGCTGGAATGTGCTGCCTCTCGATTTGAGGTTGTGACAATTTTTCTCTACTTTTAAGAATGATTTGAAAACCAAGCTTTTTGGATGAACCCTAGTCTAACTACAGCGTCCCAGCCAGGCTTGGCCTGTGGGCTGTCCGCCCTTTCCTAGGCATAGTCCCTGTTTTTATATGTTATGATTATATGTTCTATGTTCTTTAAGCGCTATTATGCCTCTGGGCCAGTGACGTGCGCTTTATAAACATAAGGGAATAATAAAATAAATTGCATTATATGAATGTTGTAATGTTACAACCATATGACTATGGATCACATGGCTGCCAGCAGACAACAAAAAAGTGCTGTTTTTGCAAATGGTTGTCATAATTTAGCCACATCGCTCCTCTTATTTTTGCTGCCACCTGTAAGGGTGTGTGCATATGTGATAAATGATGAGTTTCCTTGCTGCATGTATATGCCAACATCGCCTCTGGGGTGGATATAAAATAATGCAAGACAACACTGATATTCTGATGATTTTTGGCCCCTTTAAATTCGGGATTACAAGACTGTGTTATTAAGTCTGGTCAGGCAACTGGTGTTAAGTTTAGCGTGTTTTGTACAATAATAACATGTGAATATTGACACTGTTTTATATAAGCCTTCATTGCAGATTCTTTCCGCTTTTAAGCACTGTAATAATAGGTTTCATTATTACCCTACTCATTAAGGGTTGAGTCTGTTCATATGTGACTGCAGATACTTGCCTCAATGAGCTGGTTTACCTGATACTCTACTAAGAAATGGCACTTAGGGAGGTGTGAACTGCACCACGGATATGGAGTTTTGTGGTGATTGTTAAGGCCACAAGCAAAACGCCATTTTAAATAATGTATAATTCATATGTCCAGAAGAATTACATATCAGGACATTACGTGTATTTCTGAATCCCTAATATTCCCATGTAGACAATGTTAACCCAAATCCAAACATATTTTGAGCCAACGTCATGTTCTCGAATCTCCCTGCGGTACCAACAACAGGCTATGGGCCTGATTCACAAAACCTTGTTCAATGGGTGCATCCCATTGAAAAACACGTTGCGCATCAGGCCCTACTTGTAGTAACAGGTCTGGGTCAGGCCCAGGGAGATCTAGTGGAGCAAAATGGATAGAGTGCTCTGTCCTTGTAGAAGCTACCCTGGCCGCATCAGGAAACGTTAGGGTCTCTTAAAGACTTCCGTCGCAACACAGGTCCACTGAATGAAACCAGGCCGATTCATACATCGCTATCGCCATGTTGCCTTAGGGTGGAAGTTGCGCTATATACATTTTCATAACATAACATAACATAACATAAAGCAGTGCATTGGTTTCTGGGGCTCCTTCATGGGTGATCGTCCGCACTCATTGCACTTCTGAGCTACATTGACGTGGAATCTATTTTTCAAACACTTAGATGCATAGCTCTGAAGTCATCTCTGCCCTGGTGGTGATCACTCCAACTTGTCTTGTACCCTCAAGCGTGCACTCTTCCATTCTGTAAATGATACAACTTTAGTGGCGATACATCAAGTCAAGAAGTTGGCTGAACTGTGTAATGTTAATATAATGCAGCAAATGGAGCACATATGCTTTATGCAGACTGCGTGGCATAGCGATGCTGTAGCACAAATGCCTGGCTGGCGCTCTTGCACAAATGGGTTGAATGCATAGCGTGAAGATGTGGGGTGCCGCCGTGCATGGCGTAAAGGGTTCATCTTACCCACACAATGTCTATGCCTGTTGAGAATAAAGCCCTCAGCACACATCACTCTGCTCCTGACACAGGAGAATGATCCCAAGGTGTTCACGCATGACTCTTGTCTGGAACAGCTGTGAGTGCCTGAGAGGCACTCGTCAAGGTCTAGGTTTGTAGGACACAACCAACGAGGGGAAAATAGAATTATATTAGAGCCATTGTACACAGAATCTCATCTTTCTTTGAGTTCTTAAAGCAGGTGGTAGATTTTCAACTAGAAGAGCCTGAGGTTCTATTCTCAATTGGCTAGCAATCATGCAGATTGTTTACAAACTCACAAATAAACCAACAACAGGCAGTCTGGAACCCAGTACAGGCTTTGCACGCATGGACTCTTGAATGACCTCTAAAAGACTTAAACTCAGCCCAGCCATAAGAGACCCTATGATCTGCAGTACAAAATCATCTGATCAGATATATTGGCCCCTTGCCCACTGCCCACCTAAATTGTCAGAAACGTGGAAATCAATGGTACTATCAACTATGCCAAATGTGTTCAAATTGGACTCCTCGGATATCTACTCAAAAGACTACAAAGAGTCCAAAACATGTCAACCAGATTACTCCTAAGGCTAAAAAGATTCAAGAACATCACTCCAGCACACTTGTAGCCAATTAACATGTTAATCATCTTTAAAACTCAGGGATCGCTCACTACTCCTATCATGACAACGGGGCTGGAATCCATTACAGGGAAGCTTTCACACTAGTAGACAAGAGTTTGGGCACTAGCGGCTGAATCAACTCGCACAGCAGTGGGAGATTCATTTTGTGATATACGTTGTGTTCATGTTTTGATTTGCAGCAAGGTCACGGGGAGGTAGAGGCGTTACCCACACCTTGTGTATGGACTTAATAGTAATGGGCCCCAGATTTCTTGCACTGAAACAATATAGTTAGTGATTAAATAGTCATGCTTTTCAGAATTTTGTCACATAATTGTTTTAATTAGTGGTTGGAATAGGGCAGCCGACACATGTTTCAACCCATCCGGTTCTTTTTCAAGGCTACAGTGTTTAAGATCTGCCCAAGATGTTGGGTTGGTTGGAGTATTAATTTGATGATTCCCCTTTGGGACTGAAGGGGATGGCATGCCTGTGCACATCCAGTGTCTGTTGCACTAGGTTTAATGGAGCATGGCTGGGCATGTAGCTGCTGTGCCTTTCGGATCAGCCCTGCCGAAAAGCCGCCCAATATTTCACGTTTTCACACTACATAGTATCAAAACATTGCAATCCAGCAATAATACATTAATAAGGGTACCAAACCTCAAACAAAAAAGACATAAATGTTCCTCCTTCTCACTCCTAGCAACCAAACTCTGGAACACTCACTGCCCAAACACATCCATGCAAAAGTTCCAGAAAGCATCCAAAAAGCAGACTTTTCAACTAAATTAAACAGCACAAAAACCCAACCCAACTATACGCCTGATTGCCTCATGGAAGACACCCTTTAAACTATAGGAAATACCAGGATCCCATAGACAACCTGCCTTCAAACCTATCTGAAAATTGACTCACTTAGATCAGACTCCAAACAACTGAAACACAATCAAAGGGTTACCACTGCAAACTCTTAACAAACAACCTTATTCACTTTAATAGCAGACGCATTCTACCTCAATCCTGGAGGGTGCCCAATATTATTTTCCCTTCCCCCACTATTTGTACTCCTCTGTATTCCTCCTACCCATGCTCTACCTGTATAACCGACTCCCCTCTAGAATCTCCCACCACCATCCACTAAACACATTCCGCACAAACAGCTGCCACAGTCCTAGCCAAAACCACATGAACATTATGACTAAGCTCTCCTCTTTAGTCTTATTACACCTCGCATTAGCATGTAACCTTACCCAAAGCACTTTAGTTTCTCAGTTCTTGGGCTCTCCCTTCCAGTTAAAATATCACCAAGAACCTTTGTCAAACCCATATAATCATACTGGCACATAGGACCTGGTTAATTCTGACCTGCACACTCAACATCACAGGTTTCACATCTGTCTCTCCTGCCATCCCACTAACAACCCCCTTCCTCTTTTCCTAGAGAGCCATGTGCAGCACGATCAACAAATATGGCACAGGAGCTCTATACAATTCCACTTTATTTACTAATCATGCCTTCCTTGTAACGTGCGTGTCTGTGTTTGTGTGTGTGCACACGCGCGTGTGCGCGCGTTTCGTGAACGTACACATAGTAGGGGACATGGGGAGAAAACAAGCTAACAAAATCTAACACCACATAATTTAAGATCGCATGATGGAACTGCCATGTTTTTCTAAAGCTTGAAGTAGGGTGTGGCTTCTGTTTCCAAAACAGGCAAACTGAGCTCTGCAAGATGACTTTTGCTCAATTATTGGTAGTCGTGGTTTAGGACAGGGATCTGCAACCTGTGGCTCTCCAGATGTTTTGGACTTCAACTGCCATGATCCCCTCAACACTGACTATGCAGGCTATAGCTGAACGAGGTGTAGACCAAACATCTAGCGAGACAAAGGCTGCAGACTCCTGGTTTAGGCTAATGGTCCGAAACCCCAATCACAAGGTTTCCTTCATTCAAATGTTTAGATGGGCACCTAATAAGTGGTGCTCACCACATTAAAACTTTCAAGGTTAGAGTGTGGATTCATTCGGATTTACAGACATAAAGAGAATCTGTCTCTGACACTGGAAATGTAAGGCATGGGTGCCATACCCTCATGTTAAATTATTTCTCACTTCTAGAGCACACCATTGCCATATGTGTCATCTTAGTGTTGCAATGTTTAAGTCTACTGATTTGAGGGTGAGCTATTATTGCTTAAACATGCGGGTCTTAAGTTGACCTCTATAAATAAAGGACTCCTCGTTTCATGCAGATGTCTATCGGGGAGTGTTCCAGAGACGCAGGACAAACTCACGAGGAGAGACCACCCAAGCGGGATCTCCTGAAAGTATTCACTTCCATCTTTATTAAGAACACTGAGCTTAGGTTATGTCAAGGTGTACCACACATCAGCTAAGTGGAGGAAATTAACCTCCCTAGGACACTGTGTGTAAATGCCACCTGAAACATAATTCATTTGTGCACCACAAGCCACTGTGATACTTGTTAGAAATGTTGTGCTCTTGCTTCCTTGTTATTTTTAACTTAGGTTGCAGGCAGCTGCATTTTGTAACAACTGCAATCGATGTGTGCTATATTTAGCAGGTCCTTAATGGATCCTGTTTTCATTATCTAGTGCCACAGGTATTAGGGAGCTACCCAATTGCAACTGTACAAGTCGAGTAGGTGGAATGAAGGGAGAAGGTGAAGAATCCTTCTCATAACCCTAATGCAGAGGAAGCCGGCTTTGTCACTTGAGTGAACTATGTATTTATGGAGAGCATTGAGTCCTGCATAGGGTTTGTGGATAGTCACCCAGGGTAGTGACTCAGGATAATGGAAGATTCAACATCACACTGTTTGCCAAAACCAATATCTCTCTTGTCTTTTGGTTTATTTTCAGCTACAATGTAATGGTGCTGGACCGGTCTAAGGATTTTGAGGCAGCAGATACTGCATGTTGCCCATCAATGTAATGGTGCTGAACCAGTCTAAGGAGTTTAAGGCAGCAGATACTGCATGTTGCCCATCACTGTCATGGTGCTGGACCGCTCTGAGGATTGTAAGGCAGCAGATACTGCATGTTGCCCATCAATTTAATGGTGCTAGACCGATCTGAGGATTTTAAGGCAGCAGATATTGCATGTTACCCATCAATGTAATGGTGCTAGACCGGTCTGAGGATTTTAAGGCAGCAGATACTGCATGTTTCCCACAAGGCCATAGTACACAGATGTTTAGGTGCTGATGAGTTGAGTCAGTGGTCTTAAATAAAGATTAAATAGGAGAGGTGACAACTCACAGTATGTACAACTAACTGCCAGGGTCCCTTCTTTTTCTCCCTAGTGGTTTAGCAAGATAATCTTGTATCCTGGGGAAATGATGTCTTGTATTAAAGGGCCAGAGTTCCAAGTTACGCAGGCTTCACATAGAAACAATAAGTCAAAAGAATGATGAGAAAAAAGTGGCAAAGATCTCAGAAGGTTTTTCAGCAGATAGGGCATATATCATGAGCTGCAGTTAGTCTGGAGCAGAGTTTTTTTAAAAAAATATTTGCCAGAATTCCCATTTGGCTTTGGACCAGAGGATGGGGTCAGCAAAATATCCACCTCATTGCATCCACTTCATTAAATAAGGGCTGTTTTATTCAGGAGCTTGGTCCGAGGAAGAATGTTAAGTAGGCACAAAAGCTTTTGAAGAATCTGGAGATGAATCCTGCAGTGGAGTGAAGGCAAGGATTCGGACTCAGCTGCACAAATGACTAGGCTTACTAGTGGTGATCAACTAAGAGTCCCGAACTAAGCTGGACCTACTGGTCTGCACTGATGCTTCACAGTTCCATGAATTCTTCTACTATGGCCTCAGTCTGACATCAGAATGAGTGAGGATACAGTTCATCTTCAGGGTTTCTGGGCAGGCAGTACCACTTCAGGTAAACAATCTAGAATGAAAACTTTGTGAAGATTACATAGGGGTGAATATTACATCTCTATGATATACCGCGCACTATCACCACCGGAGTGGTCTCCTGGCACTCTGGCGGCTCTGAAATCTAAGAGGGTGGGGTGTGTTAGTGAGGTATAGGGGGACACAGGTAGAGTAAGAAAAAAAGATTGTGATGTGCTTTTGGCAACTTCAGTTTGGTTAGCACTGTTCACTGAGCCTGGGAGTAGGTCATGGATCGGTAGGCTCCCCCATGTGCTGATTGTACGAGACTATTTTGTTGTTGCAGTAGAGTGAAGTAGGTGCGGATTGCTGCGCAAGGATGTGGTTGAGTTTGTTTAGCGTTTGAGACATGTGTGCCGAGAGGATATTTGAGGTTTAGCAATTGGGTTTTCCTCTTTTTACCTTGTTGCTTTTTGAGTGTTCGACACTCACCGAGTCTCTTGCAGAGTTCTGCACCAGTGGTCTTGTCTCTTAGAAACTGGTGGTCTGATGGTGGGAAAGATTTAAATGGCCCCCCTTCCCCTTTCGCTGGGAACTGTATGGCATTAGGAATGTTTGTAGGTCACTAGGGGTTGGCAGCCGCCGTCTCCCTGGATTCCCTCTGGTTAGTTGGTGCTCTTTGTCTAACTGGGTCCGTTTGGTAATGCTCGCTCATCTGCAGCTAATGTGCCTATTGTTGGGTGGAGTCTAGAGTTAGGGTGGTTTGGCAGAGGGTATGCCCTGGGTTCTTTTTCTACTGGGCTTCTTCCTTCCCTGTGTGTTCATTATGGCTCGTTTTTTTCCAGAGTTGTCTTAGTATTTGTACTCGTTCCTATCCAATTGTAAACTGAAGAGCCGGGCTTTAAGTGATTTTCTGAATCTTAAGTGGTCCTTTGTATTGCGTATTTCTTTCGGAAGGGTATTCAATGTTTTGGCTGCCAGGTGGGAGAATGGTGATCCTCCAAGTTTTTTTCTTGTCTATGGTTTTGGATCCAGGCAGATGTTATCGCTTGATCTGAGATTTCTTGTTGGTAGGTAGATAGATATTTTCTTTTGTAGGAATTCTGCCCCTTCGCCATCAATTGCACTGAATAATTGTTCCAAATATTTGAATTCTCTTGTGATGAATCTACCTCATAGTCTCTTAGATTTTCAAGTTGCCTATTAGGAATGATATTTCTCACATTTTCCTGAGCCAGAAACTGTCCCTCTCATGTGCTTTAAAAAGCCAACACTGATGCAAGTGAGAGCGTTTTGCCAATTTTGGATTTCACAAGACCAATGAATTACATCATGTAGAATTATCCACAATTGTATTACCATATATACAAGATATACTTATTGCAGCTCTATGGTTATTACATCTTCTAAGATTAACTAATATTTTCCTGGAGGTAACATTCTGTTCTTAGCATAGACATGGATAAGAACAAGTAACAGAGTACTTGGCAAAGACCCAATCATTCAGGAGGCATACTTTCATCATATTGAGTTGAGAATAATCAAAGGTTTATCTTGCACAATCTTGCCCTGAATGTATTCATCATAATGTATTCATTTGGGGTACTTGTTAAAGGTCCCCATTATAGGGTTAATGCAGCAGATAGTTAGGTTTAGTAAACCTATAATTAACTAAGTAGGCAACAAGAGGTTTTACCATTTCTCTTTCTTAGATTGAAATCTGTTGACAGTTCAAGCCCAAAATCTATAAGTGAGAACTAATCCTAAACAATCCTAACCTTAAACAAAGTGAAAGCACTAATGTTCCTTATTAAAGCAAGCCCCCTGCAACAGCGTGACAAACAGGCTATCTATAGGAGGGAGGAAATCACCCCAACGCACTCTACTGTAAGAAGCAAGACTGCTGCGGTGTGAGAATAAATATATTCAAAGCATGGCCACCAAACAGATGTGCTCTTCACAGCCAATCCAGTCCGGTCACTCACCTAAAAATGATGGGATACATAGTGTAATCCCTGACCTTGGGAAGCTAGGGTATCTGAAGAAGCACATCATGATTCACACCGGTGTCATGCTCTAAAGCTCACAGCCTACGAGGAAAAAGTCAATAACATAGGTTAATCAAGGAGGAAAAGTTGATAATATTGTAGAGCAGCATCTTAGGGCTTTGGCAACTTAATGGAATAATGTGACAAGGCCAGCAATTGTACCTTGTCACAAGAGGGTAGGAACCCCTCTCAACCTAGGCTGCGAGGCCTACCAAGGTGGAAGCAATGGTCAATCCCACCCCAGAAGGGGATGGTTGCATTTGAGAGGGCCCCAATTCCTGATGCCACCCCAAGTACCTGTTTTTATCTGGATAGTACTAGCTTTCATCACCCCATCCCTCTTGACAACCATGCTAACCAGTTTCTCTCTTTTACTCGTAGACCACTTAACAAGGTAGCCAAGGTTTGGAAAGACCGCTTACAAGACAGCAATCCACCAGCACCTCATATCAGATGCCTCCAGTCATCTAACAAAAGGAACCAGCAGAGAGAGAGAAAGCAGGCGGAAAAGAAATGGAGAGACTGCACAGCCACCAGGGATGCCACACAGTGCTCCCCAGCACTGGCACATGCAGGGTACTAAGGGTTGCATCGGACCAAGCTAAGCAATGCAAGACGGCCTTGCCGTGGAGCACCTTTGCCAAAAATATTGTTTACCTACCCTGGAGTTCACTGCACACGGCCACTTAAGATGAATTGGGACATTGTACAGTGCAGGCTGCCACTGTTTCAGTACAGAAGCCTCACACAGAAGAAAGCAGCTACGCTTAGCTCCCTATTTGTTTTTATTTTACTTATTTTTTATTATTTTTCATCATTGGAACATCAACATGTATATGCAAAACAATGGCGATAGTGATACATACCTTTCAAGCTTGACCAAGCCCCTCTTCAACACCCCTCTGGAGTCCAACTGTCCACAGCACCTGTTATTCCGTTACCCATCATTGCCCCCCAATCCTGTCCAAATATTGTCTCACCAAACGTGGCTTAAAAGTCAGGGCAGGGATTCATGGTCGAATTCGAGTAGGGGTGACCACACTGCCTGAAATTGAAGCAACTTTCCCTCCTTTGCCGCTGAAACTCTCTCAGTCACCAAAATGTCCAAAACCTTAACCCACCAGTGCCCTATGTCCGGGCCCTCTGCCGTTTTCCAGCACCAGGCTATAGGGATACGTGCTGCCAGTAACAGGTGAGTCATTCATTTTGCACAAACTCCCGACTGATGGGAAAGATAGAACCAGATTGATCACGGCCAGCAGTCAAATGGGAGGAGGGGGAGGATAAAAAAGGTGTCAAGAACCAGGAAGGTGGGGGTTGTTAGGGTGAGGTCAGAGGGGGCCGAGGTGGTAGACCCAAACGCCAGTACCTGGAAGGGCAGTGGACTGGATTGTGGAGGAAACTTAGAGAAAAGGTGAGATATTGGTTGGTGAGAGCAAGTGATTGTGTTGTGAGTGTGCATGCAAGGTGGATGAGAGTGTTAGAGGGAGTGCAGCAGGTGAGTGGACGTGCTTGCGAGAGTGAATGGAGGATGACTGAGTAGAAAGTGGGGTGAAGTAGTGGTGTAGAGAGGGGAGAGTAGTAGTGGAGTTGAGAGGGAAGAGTAGTAGTAGAGTGGAGAGGAGCTAGTGGGAGGAGAGACAGTTGTAACATGATAGTCGAAAATGCACTGAAAAGGAGTTTCTGGCTGTATCTCTATGCAGCCTATGAACTTTATTTAGTCCGTGATGGACAGGATATTTGGAAAGATGTTAACATTGTAATGGGTTGAGGATGATCAACCTTGAGAAAGCAGAGTCTTGCATGGAGTACAACATCTGTATCAAAAGAATACACCAGAAATAAATGAATATGTTATGCAGAGGAACATGTTATGAACCTAATCTGACATGGGCTTCAGTATACGGCAGATGGGGAACCTTTTGTCTTGAAATGAAAAGATTTTGTTTTCTGTTTTAACCATTAGATTTTTTAGCATTTCCACTACAAATGTTTTATTTAGGTACATGAATTGTGTAGAGACTTACAAGATGACGACCAAGTAAACAATACATTTTAGGATGTACCGGTAATACGAAGCTAGTGGGGAAAGGAAAAGGGAACTAATGAGCACATATGAGACCATTACAGTCTATAAATATATCAGGCTAAGGCTCTTACAGTGCAGATATCCGTGCGTCTGAGTGTGGTTGGATGAATGGCTGTCAGGGACCGTCACATATGCACTCAGCTCGAGAAAGAGGGAACATTTCAACATTGGGGCACTTGAAAGAGGAGAGAGAATAGATTTCGCAAGTGGTGCACAGATGTTTCTGGTTAATGATGCAATGTTGGTTATGGGAGCAGAAGGAACAAACATTGGAAATATGTTGGTCCACGAGGGTGGCCAATCGCGGACTGGTTTGGAAATAAGGGTGGGGAATTTGCACAGGGCACCGTTGTATGCTGAGAGGCAGCCTTTTGCATGAAGCAGAGGCCGATTGACCATCTGGGCCAGTTCACCATTCGGTGGTGGTGTAATTGAGAAATGTAACCTTTGGCTCTACAGATGTTTTCAACTGCAAATCTCACAAGTCCTAGCAAGCAGCGTCAATGGTAAGGGATCATTGGAGTCATTGTCTCGGGAGGATAGCTCAGCGGCAACGTGCTCGCCTTGGAGACATGACGACACAGAGGAACACAGGTTCGATCCCCGGGTCCGCGCTTAGAAATCTCTGGGTATTAAGCGCGTTATAAATAACATATCATAGTTCAAAACATATGGAGCATGACACATTGCAGACCCCTGGAAAGGATAAGAAGATATATCATGGGGAACAGATAAGAATGGTTTAAGGACTATGGGTCGGGTTGGGCTTTTGCTGACCCTCAATGTGATGGTAGGATTGATCTTCCACAGTTTGAGTAATTGGAATCTGACAGCTGTGGCTATAGAGGTGATGGAGATGGACAGGTGCATGTGAATTTAAGAGATCCGCTCCACCTCTTAGTGCAATGTGATGCTACGCACTCCCTTTAGACATAGTCTGTCTTGGGAGTGACCTAGTAAAAAACCTTTAGATAAACTTACCTTCACAGGAAACCCCATCGATCATTAGCGTATATCCAGGAGAGCAGGAGCACACAACAGTTTCCCCAACTGTGCTACATACATCTTTACAGGGTCCATTATCTACAGTCGGAAAAAAAGACAGTGTTTTGAATGAAAGAAATAAAAGATAATGAGAAAATATGTATTCCTTTAAACAAGCAATATCACCCTTAATCCCTCAAAATGGGGCATGTGTGAACTACCAATCAGAGTACAAGATTAATTTTTAGTCCCTTTGAGCATGGCTGAAAATGATAGGGAAGACAGAGACTTGTTCCAGAATGTGGCAATGGTCACATTGCACAATTGACTGAGGCCATGGAGGAAAGTCGCAATTTGAATGTTGATCATTGTGTTTACCTCAGCACATGTTTCTGCTATGGCAGAGGGTGAATGGGGCCAGAGGGGTCTGAGAATGTTACCTTGCTGAACTGGCATCCAGACAAGGTACCCAAACCTTGTCTGGGTGCCCTTTGGATACTGGTTGTTGTTTGGAGAAAAAGTGACTAGGAACTTGCAGTCAACTTTGTCAAAGAGCAAGTAAACCTGCTTTGCCTAGGTAAAGCAATGGAAGAAAGCGTATTGATTGTCATCACAATTTCACAAAATACAAAACATAAGCATTGCACATAAATAAAAGTCGAGAAGTCGGGAGGTGCTAGAGGCATACCCATATCAGCAAACCACATACTTTTTTTAGGTTTGTTAGGATGAGGTTAGCTCGGCGCCAGAGCTAATGAAGATGGATGTTAGAGTGAGGACATGATGAAAGCCAACTTCCCCGTCATTCACAATGACTGGATCCTGTAAAAGGGCAGTTTCAGCAGCAGACGTTTTGTAGTAGCGAGGGAGCTATTTAAGATACTGAGAGATTAATGTTCCCTTAAAAGCCTTTTTTTGCATCCAGGCTGCTTGATACATTGATGTGTTTTCTTTTGTGCTGCATTACATTGTTCTTGTGTTGTTATTGTTGTTATGTTTGCCTCTGTTCGTGTTGTTAAGCTACATTGAACTGATTTCCCAATCCATAATCACCATCATTGACCAAGCAAGTTCTGAAGTCCATTTTCTATTTCCATAACCGTGACCTGGAGTAGAGTGCACGTTTTTGTGGGATACCTGTGGACATGCACCCCCTCCAAAACCCAGTGCCCGTCCTCCGTATGCCCCAGCACTGTGGTAAGGACTGCAAATATTGCAAGCAGTCATCATACAAAGTTGACTGGATGAGGTGATTGGTGTCAGGCAGGTGACAACCACACATATCTCCAGCATTGTTTAGCAACCATGTTATGAGCCCCGGTCCAGGCTTCACATGTGTTCCTCTCTGCTGCCAGCCTTCCTGAAGACACTGGCTCCCCAGAACACTTGGAGAGAAGATTCAAGACAACAAGATCTCTACCAGTGCCTGGAGAGTTTCTTTTTAAGTATGTATGTGTGTTTTGTTTTAAATGCTTTGAAGTGTGTGTGCACGTGCAAGAGATTTTCAATGTGCGTGGGTGTGACTGTGTTTGAGTAAGTGAGTGAATGTTTGTGTGTGTAAGTGGGATGTGTGTATGTGTGTGGGCACGTGTGTGTGGTTGCTTGTTGGAGGAGGAGGGAAGCTGTGCTGGCAGCATTGAATCAATTAATATGTCTGGCATATAGAGTGTGTACCAACCAACAGTCATCAGTATTTATTTACAGTGGTGATACTGGCCTATATTTGGGCACAATCAGCATAAACACGCCTTTATTGGGTCATGCTGGCATATATTGTGGGCACCATCATAAAGTGTTATCCAAGCAATATTGGTATATATTTGACCACACACAACATGAAAAAAGGTTTTACAGGGCCATACTTGCATACATTGTGTTCACACACCTCATGAACCTGAGTTTACAGTGTCTGTACTAGCATATATCGTGGGGACTATCACACAAATGTTTTACAGTGGCACTGCTGCCATGTATTGTGGGTGCAGAATCATGAACATGCTGTAAACTGTTCCTGCATACTGTTAGTGACCTAGCACCTATTGGTAAGTTTTGTTTGTGACTCTAATAAAAGTGAAAAGGTGGGCCCCACTAATTAGTATAAA
The DNA here is from genome assembly GCF_040938575.1 of Ambystoma mexicanum. Classification (NCBI taxonomy): domain Eukaryota; kingdom Metazoa; phylum Chordata; class Amphibia; order Caudata; family Ambystomatidae; genus Ambystoma; species Ambystoma mexicanum. The sequence continues at coordinate 542,647,165 of NC_090923.1, read as the reverse complement.
GGCATTCACACGTATAGAATGAACCTCCTTAGCACTGAGTGAAATGGTCACAAATGACAATCTAAAGGACACCTTCAAATAACCACGTGCTCACACATAGCTCAAATGAGCAAACTCATACATAAAAACCCATGTTGATTTTGTCACTCTCTATAATTATCCGGCAAAAGATTGTTTCTTCTAAAAAGCACACAGTTTGACTCTGTAGTTGTCTACAGCATACAGGCTGTGCCCTGAAGACGGATTGCATCCGAAATGCATTGGCTAACCTAGTCACTGTGTGCATACTGCCTAACAGAGATATGAACAAGAAAACTGGGTGCACCTCCTCCAGATGTTACAGGCAGCATGAAAGCACTTAACCGCGTGTTAAAGGGCTTTCATGCTTGCTGATGACTCTTTACTCAGAAACAATTGGAGAGCCGGTCCCTCCAGCCCTCCTCCTTTTTCTGAGTACAGAGACACTCAGCAGGCAGCCCTTTCACTCAAGGATCCACGTGATTAAAGCGATCCCTTCAACCATGTAACTCCTTCAATGAAAGGGCTGCCTGCTGTGTGTGAGAGCTGGGGCGCACTTGTGTCACGCTTAAGGTCCGCCCAGCCCCTCCTTTTGTTTAAACGGAGGGGCTGTGTGCACCAAAGGTAATCGTGCCAGTGCGCCCCAGCCCCTTTTGTTTTAACCAGCTACACCAAGCCCCCTTTAGGCGAGGAGGGAGTTCTCGTTAGGGGCAGGGCCTAAGCACCCCTCTTAAGCCACTGGTCACAGCCCTTGCCTCAACCAGGCCTCCTGCGGTGTGGATTTTCCCCATATAAGGGCCATGTGGGATTGTAGAGAACATTAGTCATTCCGTCCAATGGACACCATGTAACACAGGCACCTCATTGTGGGGCAGGCACCCAGACATGCTTTCTACTTAAAGCATAGACACAACACTGCTCAAATATCCAACCTCTTTGCAGTGTCACAATGGCATGTGAAATGTACTTGGGGGAACTTTGCACGCTGCATTCAAAGATATGTAGGCCATGTGACTAACCATTGTGTGTTTAGAGGAAACCATCCATGCTGGTGGGAAATATAGACCTATTGCATCGTTGGGAGGCGAGATATCTGCGTTCTACAGCACTTCAGGTCTGTGCTGGCATCAATTCTCAATATTCAGATCTCAGAAAAAGAGGGTATTACCGTTTCATTGCCCAATAGATAGATGTTTCAGGGTAATGCGAGTATATCAAACTATATGGACTCGCCCATGTTTTTACATATGCTAGCCACAGAAACAGACTGCACACGAAATAAGAGGTTTCTGAAATAACACAGTGGTAAACCGTTCATGCAGAGACGTGTTGATGAAAAGGATCTCCCAAGGATCTCCCAGGAAACAGATCCGTACCTTTACACTTATCTTCTTGTAACTGGGGAGCGGCGACAATGCTGGGCAGCTCAACGGAATTTTCCTGCAGGAGCTCGGGAGCAGTGGTCGGAGCTAGTAACAATGCGTTCCCTTCTGAATCCTCATTGTCTGCAAAGAAAGACATGCAAAGCTTTCAGACATAAAACGCTTTCACCATGCTTGGCCATAGATATATATTGATTGAAGACTTAAATAAATATTTAAGTAAAGGTGTTTCCATTATCAAGCACAGCAATAGTATGTTCTTATATGTGGATAACATGGATCCATTGATATTGATAATTGCGATTGGCATATGGGCACCTATACATTTGAACATATGAAATTCAACCTTTCCAATGTTTGCCTTGACACGATTATCAAGTATTAACACAAGTGTCGGCAGAGAAAACATGGGCGTAATGAGATATGATCACTAAATCCATTTGTTCCAAAAATGAACACCTGCTTATTGCCCCATGTATGTGAACTATGAGGTCAAATCAAGTTCTATCGAAGGTTCTTTAAGAAGATATAAGAATTTGAATGTATATATAGCACCTTTTCAATGTTTAAAATTCTCATTGTTAGGAAAAAAAAAAACTAGCCCAGACATGCCAGTGAACAAAAATAAGTGTCCCAGATATGTGATGTCCTCAGTGATGTCATCAATGACATGTGTGATGTCATCTTTCATGTACTGTGTGTTAGTCTCAGCAGTGCACGGTGGTGGTACGAGTTATGGTTGCTTAGCGTACCATAACTGGAGAATTTCGGACGTTCTTCGGTTTTACTTGTAACCATAATGTCCCTATAACAAAGTTTTTTCATTGAATTACATAGGTTTTTACCAGTGCACCGTTAATTTCCTACAGCTTACTAATATCATAGTTACCCTAATATAGCAACATTTTTGTCCAATTTACTAAGTTTCATCTTAAAACGCTGCCATTCCCCACCTTCTTGCATCATTTTTAACACTTCTGTAAACTTTTTGCAACTTTTTCTTTGTTCGCGGATGTCCGCGGACATCTGATGTCATCAGAGACTTTTGGTACAGTGTCACTTGACCACGCACTCACACGCTACTTAATGACGTGTCTGCGATCGTGTCCGCACTTCACGATCGGGTCCGTGCTTCACCAACATCTCAAAAATGGCATCATCTATTATCATCCCTCCTCCCCAAGAGCCACCACCACCACCATCACCAGCTGGAGGACCTACACAACAAAAAAGCGCAGAACTTCCAAAGACTATGAAGAGGACCAAGAAGATGAGGTAGAGGAAGTGCTTACCTCTAGCACCCAGAGAGAACCATGGTTGTGTCAGTTGGATCTATGTGATCCGACCGCAGCTGATTTTACCGCGGCCGGAAAGTTTGCATGAGAAATGTGCGAACCACCAAAAGTTTGCACATTTCCCATGCGCACATGTTGAAACCCCTACATATCCTCACCCCCACCCACACCCACAACACACCCCCCACCCACACCCTCAACACACCCCCACCCACGCCCCAACATACACAAACCCTACTTACCTTTTTTCTTCACGCTGAGTCCCTGCGTGCGCCAGTTCCCTTTCACTTCCGTGATTGGAAACTGGCACCTCAGGGTCCTTTTTTTCTTTTTTTTTTTACGGGGGCAGCAGGGGTTTCCCCCGCAACCCACGCTCACTATACTATAAAGTATAGTGAGCGGGGTGTTGAGGGGGACACCTCTGCAGACCCCGTTTAAAAAAATAAATAAATACATTTCGGGTGTGCTGCGGGGGTGCCCCACGCAAGACCCTGCTCCCTATACTCTAGAGTATAGTGAGCTTGTGGGGTGTTGCAGGAGTGACCCCCGCAGCCCCCATTTTTTTTTCTTTTTCCTGAGCTGCGGGGGTGTCCCCCGCAACACCCCGCTCACTATACTCTAAAGTATAGTGAGCGGGTTGTTGCGGGGGACACCCCCGCAGCCCAAGTTTAAAAAAGACATTTTAGGTGTGCTGCGGGGGTGTCCCACGTAAGACCCTGCCCCCTATACTGTAGAGAACCCCACAGCCTTTTTTTGTTTGTTAATACTTACCTACAATGCTGCCACCAAAGGTTCAAACTTTTGGTGTTCGAACCTTTGGTGGTAGCATTTTTATGACTTTTTGTACATGCAACTGTTTGGATACGGTCAAATCGTACAATACCATGGCAGTTCTTTACCACTGTTGGGAATGTACCAAAGGCTAAAGCTACCAAAGTAAAATGGACTCAGTGCAACGCTGTACTCAGTCGTGGACTACCTGGACAGTACTCCTATAGGATCACCTCCATGCGCCGCCACACCAAATCCAACCACCACAATGATCTCAGAAAAGTTGTTCCTTTCTTAGCCAGTAGTAGGCTGTCTTCCTCCACCTCATCTTTCTCAACCAATACTGTAACCACACAGCCTACTTCTATGGGACACAAAATCCCACCAGTTACTGTGCAAGTGATAAAGGAGGCTGTTGATCCATATCTTTCAAAGACAACAGTACTCTGTATATACTGCAACACACCACTCTACAAGGAGAGCAATTTGAAGTGCTTTTGAAGCTGTAATCAAGGAGCATGAGAAACACTGCCCCCTACCTTAGATGTAACACACAAGCAACATCTTTTCCTGTCCACCTGCCCCTCCATGTTAGTAGTTGGTGCCTCTTTCTCATTTCCGTCCCCACCCTACTTTCTGACCTTGACTGTAACAAAAAAAGAAAAAAATAGAACAAAAAAAGCAATCCTATAGACTCCATCTACTTTATATTTCTCAATAAAGTAGATAAACTCAATAAGATTCTCCAACATTTCCATTAGCATTTTGTGTTATGCTAATGGCAATAATGTGGCGTTCATCCCCCGTTCCAAGGGCTGGAAAAGAGATACCAGCTAGGCAGCCCAAGTTATCGGCCCAAGTGAATCGAGGGAGGGTAACAAGGGCTCAGTGCCTTTATTCCCTGTTCCAGCCCCTGCAATGGGGGATGAAGGCCATTAGCACCCGGGATGCCAAAATGGTAATACGGAGTGCTAAAAAAAAGATGTTTCCTTCCTACAGTGGGACACGCACAGCGTCCCGCTAATGGAAGGAAAATCCTTTTCCAAGATGGCCGCCATGGAAAGGGAAGGCTTGGCCCCGTATGGAGCCCCGCCTTCCCTTTCCATGGTGGCCTGCAGGTGGCGAAGAGAAGGAGCGAATGCGGCAGCGGCACCCACCGCTGCCAAAATGAGGTAAGTAGGGGGGTGAAAACAATAATAAAAAATGGGCCGGAGGGTGAAGGGGAAGATGGCAGCGGGGAGAGCCAGTCATCAGGCGGCTTGGAACGTGGGCTTGTACCAGCAGTTCAGGCCGGTGTTCCTAGCGGACTTATTGGCTGGCTCCTCCGCCCAGGGTGCTAGTGGACAATTATATACTAGAGAAAAATATAAAAGGACAGAAACTATTTTCTGTCCGAAATACTTTTATCTAGCATACAATAGGGACCATAATCGATTAACCTTTATAAGTATCCACGGTCTCCACAGTCCCCTTTCTAGCCTGCGCTACTGATAATAACAGACATAAGTATGTGTTGCAAAATATATGTTTTTTAAAGGAGGTTTATAGTTCTTTCATATATATGAAAAGAGGAATTATTAATAACCTATATACAGTGATGTAAAACCATGAAATATTTTGACTTATAAAAACCTATTTCATTGACAAAAAACCTTTGTTAAAGGGATGTTACGGAAATGTGCTAAGCCATCAAAACCTGCACTTTAATGATTTTTCTCACAGTTTATTTTATGCGCTATGATCAAGGGGAACACTTACTTGAAATGTCGGAACCTTTTTGTTGGGTTGGCAGACCACCACTATTTGTATGTTGATTTCTGCTCAAATGTCTTTACTTGAAAAGGCGACTGCCTTGATTATGTGGTGATTATGGGCTGTGTAACTAGAACCCCAATTGGTGGAGCAAGGCTATGATTTGCTGTTTGTGGTCGTAACATTGCATGGCACCGTTCCCTGTTATGAGGGAATCTTCAAAGTAGGGGTATACATGTATGCTCTGCCCATGCAAATGGGCAGCCACTGCAGCTAGTACCTTTGTAAAATGCATGGTGCAGATGTTATCCCAAAAGGAAGAACCTTCAACTAATAATGGATATCCTGAACGTTGACCCTTAGATTTTTGTAGTGTTTGTGGTACATGGAAATATGAAAATATACATCTACCACATGTAGTTCACAAAGTGGACTAGACGCCAGTAGGATCTTCTGTAAAACAGTACCTAGCTTCCCTGCTGTCCTTGGTATAAAACTCGTCCTCAGTCTCTTCCTCACATCCTCAGTTCCAAGAAGCCACGTTTTGTAGTATACATGTGCACCACGAATGCCATAAAATCAAAGTGAAAACAGAAACTCACTAGCAGCAAGTAAGCTCAACCACAGGTGCCAGGAGGTGGACATGACGTTACCTCCACAACCAATTAGCCCATCATCTCTCATCACCCATGCCTTCTGCCATGAAGATTGTCTTTGAACTTGACCCTGCAAAGTATCCTCGTCTCTGAGAATATAAGGCAGTGTGAGCATGCTTCTGGAAACTCTATTTCCATCCTTGGCTCATGTGACGGGAGACCAATATCTGGTCCATTTAACAGCATTTAATTGTCTTAAATGAATAAAACCTGGCATGCCTGGTGTACTTTCTTTGCACCTTAACAAGGGATGATTCAGCATGTCACGGTTACTGCCTTCATGAATAGATAACCAGTCTTGGCTGCTTCACCCCTGACACCAGGCCAGACAGCCCCCTTCCAGATTCATAAAGGATCTTTGCTAATTCTTTGCTGCAACACCGCTCTCGGCTCTTCTCCATGGGTTTGAGCTTATTCACACCAATGTCCAGTTTCTATATAATGGCGGCTCTGCATGGGCATTCTATTCACTACTATAGCCAGCTTCTAAGATTGCTTGATCTACTTGTGTTGCAGCATCTGTACATTTATTAAATGGGTTGCATTTTCTGCAGTGCTCTTCACACGTGCAATCTTTTCTTTGCATATGAAAGTTACTTGATTCTTTACTTTGTCATCAGTTTCTATACGGTCCATTCATTCTCTTCTTCAGCCAGTATTCTCAATGCATGACGGTCGTCTCTTGTGACATCACCGACTTTTTCTTCTCTTATTTTCATATTCCTTCGAGAAGCTCCTCCCTCAGATTATCATCTCTTTGGGGATACATTTGATAGGGTTTTCTTAGGGGATACCTTTTCTCGAATATTCGCTGTGGAATAGTCACAATGGCTGGCGTTAAGCATGGCACAATCTCAGGCTTCCAGCATACGGCAGGGCTGGGCCTTCCTGTACAGGCAATTAGCTGCTCCTATACACTCCCCCCTTCTGGTCGAGTCATCGACCACATTTTCACTGGTCTCCACATTTTGATACACACTCTTGAAAAAGTGGTTCTTCAGAGTCCAGATTTTCATCACCCCCTTCAGGGTGCCAGCTGATTTTACATGTTCATCAAGGCTCCAGGTCATGTAGCTGCACTGTTCATTCGGATTGCAATAGACCCATCATCATACATACCTCTTGTTATTCTTTGGATACAGGAACTTCGTCTCCTCAGGTGCTACAATGCTGGCTTCTATATATTTCCTGACATCTTCATCTGTCAACTCCTTCGGTCACAACCCTGACTTGACATCGATCATGATTTTCATTCCTGCTGCCTTCTTAGCTGTCTTCTTACACTGCGTAACTATTATCCTAATCACACAGAATCCAAACATCACCATCACTAATACTGCTCCAAGAAACTTGAACCAATGAGAATATAGACGCAAACCAACTATCATCTGTGACGTCTTGAATGTGCAACATGATGGCTCGGATTTGGCGCAAACTCCTCCTTCCATCGCAGTGATTATGTCAAGGACACACCTGTTCTGCATGGTCATCAATTGTATGGACCTTAATTCTTCCTTGATAGCACCAAATCCCTTTATGGTGGTGTTGATGGTCTGCAGAAGCTCCCATCTGGTAGTCTGCAACCATTTAGCATTGGCCATCGTCTGGATCCCAGGCAAGAAGATAATTGTGAAGATTGATGCAGTCTTGCTGAACAGCCTGTGCTCATACAGAATGGACTCATATGCTTCTATTGACTTTGCTGAAAAGTAATTCTCTCTCTTGGTTCGATTAAGAAACTTAAGTGATCTCATCCATCTCGAGTGGGCTCCTACTTTCGGAAATTCACCAATGTTCAGGTCACTCTGAGGAATCACTAATGCTGAAACATGAATGAGCACTAAGGAACACGTCCCTCCCCAATCCTCGGGCAGCTACATGCAGGCCGTAGGCCCACAATCCCAATATTGATCTATCAGGACGGCTGTCCCTGCTCCCACTCTGGAAATGTCAACTGTAGTTTGGCAGTTCTTGTCATCCCCCACATGCTTTCTTCCTTCTCTTCGAAAGCACAGTGTTGCATTCGCAAATGGAACCACCATCATTGAACCTAATTAATCTTCTACCTATGTCAGCAGCTTGGCATTCTTGGCCCACAACTTCAAACATCCATCGTTCACTCTTTGTACCTCTGGTAAATATTCTGACTTCAGTAGATGAGCTGTACAGGACATCACTCCATCTTCCCAACCCTTTTTGGACTTCACTCCTTCATAGACTAAGACTTGAGTTCATTCCCAACATCCAGGCCACCCAACCATTTCTGTCTTATCTGAGCAGTTCAGTCTCTTCATCTCTGCAATGACCACCTCTTCCTGTTCGTCTGCGGGATACACAGGCATATTGCTCTTCCTTCCAGGTTCCCGTTTCATCTGTGTAGTCCTAGTATGGAAACAACCATTTTCATCTCCATCGCAAAGTGGCCCATCTTCCTTGAAATGTTCCCCTGGTCATGCATTCTGCAAGATGAACGAGGCACCTGGCATCGTGCTCTGGGATTTCTTTTGAAATGATAGTTCGCACTGTATTCATGACATAGGGTATGAGAGCACAGACATAGCAACTCTCCTTAGACATTCTTCCTCCCACATTTCTCATGTGCTGATACCACATATTATTACCCAAATGTGCTGCATTGTCTAGATATGTGTTTATCCCTTCACTATATTCCTCTGCATTTCTCCTATATCTCCTCACCAAATCAGTGCTTGAATAATACTCATAAAGAAAATCAAAAAGGGTTCTTATAGTGAGGAGCCTCAACCTCAGTGGAAGTAAACAAATCAAAGGTAGTTCCCGTAATGGGGGAACCATAGTGGCTTCTATCGCAATAGGAGCATCAACACGATAGAGACTGTGAACGATGAAGACTAGAAAGACAAAAAAGGTAATTGTACAGGCATATATTCTGCACCAACACATTGACCTCCATCTTTTGTGGCATTCTAGCTGTGTTTGTTAATTCCCAAAAATCAACATTTCTCATTTTCACTATGATCATTTAAGGAAACAAAATATGGTATTCCTGCAATTGCAATATGTCTTTTATTACTGCTAAGAGTAGCCTTCTGATCAAAGGCCCATTTTTAGGATCCTGTAAAAAAGTTCAAATATCAACGTCTCTTCTGACAAGAGCAGGATAATTGTCAGGAAAGATTTCTTAATTGTGGGTAATTTTCCTTCCATGTGGCAATCCCTAAACTTTTTGCTGTTGTTTTTCACCATGATCTAGACTTTGCCAGAGAAGTGCAGCCTTCTGCCGCACTCCTCTGGGCTTTCACTCCATTCTTACGGGGAAACTGACATGCCCTTAAGACAGTCAGTACCGGGAAGCGCTGTTTTCCGTAGTTTCTTTATCATGTTGCCGCTTTCGTGCAACATGACACAAGAGGGCACTGTAAGCTAAGTTACTGCTCTCTTGGGTCTCTAGCCTTCTACAGGCTCTAGATACTCTTTTTGGATTGTAAATGATCGGTGCAAGTGAATCACGGACGGGAATGGTGGCAGCGATCGTTTCTTGTGTTTTTGAGCTCCTTTTGGCATTTTAAGCGCGTTTCTCGCGCTTAGCCCAAAATGGTGGCCTGGCTCCCAAAATGGCCAGACCACAAGGCTCCTTTGTCCTGTCCGCTGACCGTCTTGCCCCCTTCACCTTCCCAGGTCGAGCCGACCCGGGGCCTTCCTTATTTGGGCATGTACTTTCCCGTGAAACACAGATGCTTTCGCGGGCTTCTACAGGCCTTGTGTGTGCCTCTAGGATGTGGGCTGGGATGTCTGGTCCCAATACACATCCTGGGTGCCAGAGAGTCTAGGGTGGTGTGAATGCCTGGGACCACCGTGGTCCGTGATAGGTCCATGTATGGTGTGAGTGTTTGATGAGCGGATCTCCCAGTGGGTCCCCTCCGTTTTGGCGCAAAGGGAACCGTGGATAAGAGGGGGCTGGAAACGTCACTACCATGTCGATCTGCTGAGTTCTCACGAACAAAGGAATACAGGAGCCAAGTATTCTGCAACCACGAGGCTGAACCGAGGAATCGCTGGTGACCCGCTGAAGGACTGCTCCTCTGCACTATTGTTGCTTTGTGAAACCCTTTCTACCTCTGATCGAACCAGAAGGCCTGTACTGGTACTTCGACTCTTGGAATAGCGGGGACAGCTATTCTCGGCATCTTCACCATCTCCTGCACGTAAGCCTTCGGAAGTGTCTCTAGGCCATCCAGCAGACTGACCAGCCTACCCAGGAGTCTTGCTCTGTAATTGCCGTCAGGTTGTGTTGTATTTCGAGTCCTTGTCACTCTCACACAATTCGTACACTTGGCATTCCCAGGTCTGAAGTGAGTAGTGTACATTTGGCTGAGATACACACGGCCGCTCCGTTGCCCTGCTGTGGTAACAAACTGTGCGGGTTCACTTCGTTTGGGACATCTTTAACTCAACTCTGCTGCTGCAGAATCTACATGATGACGAGACGTCCCCTGCTCCCCTGAACCTGCCAGCACTCAAACTGACACGGTGAAGCCTGGGTCTGCTTGCATTGGGGACCGGTGAGTAGCATAGCTAGGAACTGGTCACCCTCCTGCAGGAGCCCATAGCTTTTCCCCGCTGTGTCAAACAGCACGCCTTTCCGTACTCGCGCTCTGCTTCTGCCCACAGTGGAGGCTGCGCTTGAGTCGCGGAACTCTGTTCTTCTTCATTTGTGCACCAAACTAAACTGCCTAATTCCCTCGAAGAGACTCCCCTTTTTGCCCGTTGGCACCAGCGTGTGCAGGTACTTTTGAGCACAAGGCTCCACTCTTCGTAGGGCTTGGACTTCTTTTTAGTTAGGTGCCTCTGAAGGCGGACTGGGTCTAATCATTATTTTGCACTGCCTGTTTTCCTCCCCTTCTAGGTGGACTACACATTTCATGCATCTAACGCTTTAGACTCGTTTGTATTTGTATATATATTGTATTGGTTTGGTATGTGTTGGTTTACTAGAGTTTTATTGTTATTTCTCGCTACGGTCATTGTTGCAAAGGCCTTGGAATAAATGTGTATATATTTTTAATATAACACCTGTTTGAAGTAGTTTGTAAGTGTCCTTGCTTTGTGTGCTCATTGCGGGCTTTCATTCACCCTCACCCCTCTTGAGACCTAGTCTTGACTGCCGCGATCGCTACCCTGAATGATCTGGCTTGTCCAGAGGTTACCCTGTTCCAAGTAATTAGGTTGGCCTTCTGAACTTCTGCGCCACCAGGACAGAGTTCGGAAATCCGTCTTAACAATAATCTTGAAGGATAAATACAAAACAGCAAACACAAGCCTCTGCACATCCCGTCAGTGAGTACCATAGATTTAACCAAACAGATATTCAGTGAGAAATGAATCTGGATATTGCTCTTGTTTCCAATCTTCAAACTCAAAATCACATTCAGGCAAATTTGTGATACGTCAACATTTTCTAAAGTCCAATCTTCAAACGATTCCTATGACTCTGAGCAAGGGTTTGGACTCCCACTAAAATATCTATAAGGAGTGTCCGATCGAGTCATAGTCCAAATGCAAATTCTGCATTAATAACTGTTTGCTTTACTGTCCTCTTCCTCGTCATCGATGGAGTCTGCACATGCTGAAAGTCTTCTTTGTGTCTTGCTTCCAGATTGGCAGAGGCTGGAGGGGTCGTCTCGCTTTTGTACGCTTTTATATCTCCTAAATGAAGACAAGCTAGACTGCCTTGGACATTTACTGCTGAGGGGGTTGTATCTTCAACACAAAAGGGGCCTTTAAATCTTGACTCATGCCACCTTATAGTAAAATTCTTAACTAGAACAAGATCTCCAACATATAACTTGGGTGCCGATAATAGTTCTGGTGTTCCGTTTGCTGAATGGACTTCATCTGGGTTCTGAGACTGACCCCCCTGGCGCTTGACTTGATCTGAAATGAGAGAGATGCATGTTAAATAATCGTGCAGCTGGTCACTTAATGTTCTGGCTACACTCTGGGCATCACTTTTACTTCTAGACTGAGGTGTGAGAGGTGTTCTCATTTGCCTCCCTTTCCCCAGCTCATGGGGGGTGAGGTGATGGTCTGAACCAGGCTGATTTGGAAGGGCATATAATGCTAAGGGTAGGCAGTATAGACATCCATTCTTCAACGTTAATTTAATTTTGGCAATCCGTTCCTTGAGGAGGCCGTTGAGTCTTTCGCATATTCCATTCACTTGCGTGTGATAAGCAGAAGAAAACTTTTGCTTAATATTCAATAGAAGCCCTATCTGTTTGAATGTTTTATGCAAGTGGCATATGGGTGTGTACATGGACCTGCCTTGATCCATCAAGAGAAGGGACACACCGCCACTAATATATACCTATATCCATTACATATTTGCAGCATATAAACATAGTCAATATGCAAATGCTGAAAGGGACCATTTGGTCGAGGTATTACTCCTATAATTGTTCTTAGTGTATGCCCAGCAGTAAACCTTTGACACACAATGCAGTTCACTTAAAGAGTGCAACATGGTCCAACAAATTTGGAATGAACCAGTCTTCTGCAATAGTTGCAGCAAGACTTTCCCTAGTTACATGCGTGGGTAAATGCAGCTGCTTCTGTAGAGGATAAAGAACACCCCCTTCATTTCCATATTTCCTGCTCTTCCTGTGATGCACTTACTTGAATCTCCACTAACTGAGTTATCAATAATTTATTAAACCCTTCTTGTATTGGTACAGCTATGATTACCTTCTCCCTCGCACTTATAGAAATTTGAAATATCTGGAGAATATGCAACCCATTTGGCTTCTACATCTGTGGCTTCATTCCCACAAGAGATAACATCTGTTCACTTAGTATGCACTGTGCATTTAATGACCGCTATGGCTACTGGGAGTTGTAGTGTTTTGATAAGCCTGTCCAAAAAGGATGTGTGCTGCACTGTAGTGCTGTCTGCTTGTAGGTAGCCCCTCCTTTTCCAATGCGATGGCCCTGGTACAGTTCACGTCACATACGCAGAGTCACTGTACACCGTCACTTCCTGCCCTTCATGGTTTTCGAATCCAACAATAAGCGCCACTAATTCTGCTGCGTGTGCTGAAAAATGAGACGGTAGCCTTGCACTTGCTACAACTTCAAACTCCCCATTCAATCTGTGCCTTACTACAGCTGTGCCAGAATGCCTTTCCCCACTAGTCTGATCAATTTTCGAAGAACCATCAATAGAGAGAATCTCCCCTCCTGACAAAGCAGTCTCCTTTACAATGGGGTATGTTGTCATAAAATTCAACATAGTTAGCACAGTCATGCACATGATCGCCTTCTGCTACTGGCTCAGCTACAAACGTGTCACGATTCACTATCTTACATCTGACAATTTTAATGGTTGGGTTCAAACTCATTACTTCATAAGCAGAAGCTCTCTGGGATGTCAATGTACCCTTGGGTTTCTATAAAACGGTAAACAGAGCATGCTCCACAAAGAGAGTCATAGAGCAGACCATCACAATACTCATAGACTTCTCAATCACGAATGTGGCAGCTGTCAATGACTGTTCACACAGAAGGTGTCCTCTCATAACTGGGACTAAAATCCCACTATAATACGCTAGGACGTTGTACCCCAATGTAGTCCTCTGTTTAAGCACTGCTGTCATGACTGTCCTATTTGTGTGTGAAAATAAGTAAAACTCTGCATAATTGGGAATTCCTAAAACTGGGGCTGTACAGATTGCTTTTTTCAACTTATCAAACCTTTCCTCCATTTGCTCAGTCCGTTGTATTGTCACTTTGTTCACTTGTGCTTTCTACAAAGCCTGCAAAAGATGTCTTGTGTACAAACTGTAATAAAACACCCAGGCTCTAACATAATTGCATAGCCCCAAGAACTGCTGCATTTGTTTCACTGTGTTTGTCTTTGCGGTTTTCATAATCGCCTCAGCCCTTTCAGGTGTCACCTTCTTTGCTTCATGTGGAAATAACTGCCCTATGTATAGCACCTCTTCTTCACAATACTGCAATTTCTCATTGTCTACCTTGTATCCCTTTTCTGCTAAAATAGTCATCAACTGAATCAAATCGTGTCTGCACTCATCTTCTGTTGTGCTACAGATTAAAAAGTCATCTACCCATTTTATCACTGCACTCTTCAAATCAAGATTACCTAAGTCCATCTGTAAGACTATGCTAAACATTGTGTGCTGTGTTTTGTGCTGTCACACTTGCATACCCTGCTCTCCTCCACATGTTATCAGCTCTCTCCCCAAGGATAGCTGCTGACAGACCCTTTGGCCAACGTGTTTCCTCCAGTCATTTTCTCTAACTCATATATCCATTTCCCAGTACCCGACGTCAAACTCGGGAGCTTACATCTTAAATTATCCTTGTCCATTTGTGGCCATGGAATATACTGTTGTTTTGCTCCCCTTTTTCCTATAAGAGAAACTGTGTGAACTCCAACCCGCAATTGGCTACCATTGTCAGCCTATCTATGACAGGGACAATCGTTCCTGACCGTTTCCTTGTGGGTAGTGATCTTAATCTGCTCAAATATGGCAGTGATTCTCTGATCTCAGTATTTGATCATCCTCAGGGATGCTCCGGATATGCTTTGGGATCTGGCGTCCTAACCTTAGGTTTCTCTAGCTCGGCCTATCTTACTTCCTTGTCTTTCTGCAAGCTTCCCTTAGGCACATGCACTTCCTCCCTCTTCCCCAAGGAAGGACCACTCTCCACATCTGACATGTCTAGTCGCCAACTAGTGTGACTATCATCCCCTTCAACCTTGTCTAAGTTCAACCTGCTAAAGGACAAGGCTCTATGCTCAAGGCTGAATGGGTGTTCTTCTTCGCTTCGTGATTGATGGAGATGCTAGGGATGGTTCCCCCTTCCCTCGACTTCCATATTTACTACCTTCCTTTATTGTGTGGCCTTATTGATCCTGTCTACGATGCTTTCTGCAGCAAGGTCTCCTTCGTCCAATGATATTCTAGATGCCCCTGATATTGCTTCCTTTATTGGAAGGAATTCCTCTATTCTGTCCCATCGTATTGCTGGGCTCGGCCCTACTTGTTCCTTGTGAGTAAGACTACTATCAAGATCCTGCTGTCTCCTTCTTCGTTCTATTTCTTCCTCTAGTTATCTTTGCTTTCTCACCTCTCTTCTAATTCTCTCCTCCTCTTGTCTTTGTTCTTCTCTTCTTGCTCCTTCCCTTCTTTCCTCTCCTTCCCTTAGTCTCTGTCTCCTTTTATCCCTTAATTTCTGTGCTTCCTACTCCTCTCTCATTTATTTCTATCTTCTGTTGCTCTCTGCCTGTTGTCATACTTTCTCTACTCTTATGCCCACTCCTCTTTTTTCTCTTGCTCCTCCTGATACATTTGCTCTTGTCACTCCCTGCTTTTTCGTTTATGCTCATCGTCCTTTAGCCTCTTTTCCCTTTCCCTGTCTTTTCTAACCTATTTGTTCTGATCTTCTCTTTGTCTAACCTCCTCAATTCTTTTCCCATCTAGCTTGAGTAATATCTGTCTGCCCATCCCTTTGTTCTGCACAAGCGTTACCTCGTCAGCTTTATCCTTCTCTCCTTTCCATTTCTTATTCTTCCTTTCCATGTCTGTCAATACATTCGATTGCTCACTTTTCTCTTCTTTGTCTTGTATGATCTTAAAGATCTCTTCTTTTCTCTTACTCTCCTCTGAGCTATCGTCACTGCTATAAGCGGGCGGTGCATATAACGGATTATTATACCCTGTTTCCGCTTTCCCTTCCTTTAAAGGATACAACCCTACGTCTTCCGCACTAGTGCCTTTCACTTCTGGCGAGGCAAGGGGAGCTGACGGCTCAACTTCTTCCTCCTTACACTGGCTAAGCATCCACTCCTCAGGAGGCGGATCTTACCTTTCTCCCTGGTACATCTTACAGAGCTCTAAAATAGCCAGCCTTTTCTCCAATTTCTTCCCCGTATACGGAGCGTGCAAGTATGTGGTCATGTGTTGCAGTACTGCTTTTCACAATGATCCCCCTTGTGGCCACCACATGAAAAATGTATCGCCCGTGCCTTTCACCCATTCCGCACTATACTCTTTGAGCTTGGGTATGTGTTTTGGCAGTGTCCATTATGACAAGTCTCAATTGACTGTCAAAACTTACCAGACTTTATAAAGTACTCTTACCACTTTTTCAATACTTTTTTAAAACAACAAATATGAGCGCGCTCCAACAATTTCCGCTCAAGGCTCTACTTTCCTTATTCGCTATGTCTACCTGTGGATTGGTGCCAACCACTTCCCTAGGTAGTTACTACAGCTTCTTGACTTCGTCTAAATTCCTTCACAATTTTGTATCGCTCTTCGACACCATTTTTCAATACACAATATACAAACAGACTAGTCGACTTTCCACATTAATAAAAACACCCCATGATCACCTTTTTTCCTCTCAGCTCTCTTTTTAAATACCCCGTCATGGGGTTTAAATCGTCTCCTTATGCGGCCCTGTTCGCACATAGCCTATTTTACTCCCACTAGAGGGTGAGACAATTTCCTCTGAACTTCCTTGAGTTAGGACTCTAGGTGCTACTATCTCTCTCTTCACACAATATTTCCCGTTACTTCAAATTAGCACAACCCGTGCCTTTAATTTGCCATTCCCCTTAGTCTACTCACCATTCGTTCAGTAATTGACTCGAGGCTTCGGTATCGTCTCCTCTTCCAACTGACCACTTGGCCTTCCGTCCGCGGAGCGCCCATATAAACCGGGCAGGGATTTCGTCAAAGGGGGACCTGCCCACTGTCTCGGTTCTACTTGCAAGTTTATTTCTATTCAGCCGCTCCCCACAGGAAACCCAGCGATCTTCCAGCTTAATGGTGGTGGATGACCAATCGTCCGAAACACTGGAGATAATCAATCTATGGGTCTGGAACCATCCTCTGCTACCACGTTAACTTATGGTCCTTTTATCAGGTAGTGTGTCATGCAGTGGATGGGAGGCAGAGTAACTCTTACACTAAATAATCAAACCAACTCAGGAAGATGGCAAAGTATTCTCTGTTTTAATATCAGTTGTCTTACATTTTGCAGCATCTGTACATTTATTAAACGGGTTGCATTTTCTGCAGTGGTCTTCACATATGCAGTCTTTTCTTCGCAAATCAAAGTTACTTGATTGTTTGCTTTGTCATCAGTTTCTATATGATACAAACATTCTCTTCTTCAGCCAGTATTTTCAGTGGGTCACGGTCGTCTCTTGTGACATCACCACCTTTTCCTTCTCTTATGTTCATATTCATTCGGGAAGCTCACCCTCAGATTCTCAACTCTTCCGGGATACATTTGACAGGGTTTTCTTAGTGGATACCTTTTCTCGAATATTCGCTGTGGAATAGTTGCCACTGCTGGCGTTAAGCATGGCATAATCTCACGCTTCCAGCATACGGCACGGTGGGGCACGGGACTTCCTGTAGAGGAAATTAGCTGCTCCTCTACACTGTGCACTCTTGAGGCCTTATTACAGAAATGTTGTACTGGTGCAAGTGCAATATTACATGGTAATCACACTAGCCAAAAATGAATTGCCCTAGTACACGAAATGTATTCTTTCAATGCATGTTTGCACCAGGGCAATGTTCGACATGCATTAAAAGAATACATTCTTTTTCAAAGGGGTAGTGTTTGCCCTAGTGCTAATGCTGTGCAAAGGTAGACTTGCAACGGTGCAACACTTTTGTAATACAGTGTTTGGAGGCACAGTGCCTTTGAGCGCTTCGATGACACAGGGCCGATTGTGCGCTTTATAAATTAAAAAATAAATAAATAAATACATAAATGCGCAAATTAGCTTTACAAAGCAGCGCCATAAAATCTACACTCTAACATCAGATTTTAGCAGGTTCCATACGACCTCATCTGGAAAGTTAGTGCCGTTATGGTTTATGAAGGTTTGCTTTTCATCTCGCCACTACTGTTTCTAGGATATTAAAACCAATTGCTTTGACTGATATCAGAGACCCACTGCAGTATTCACTGCAGTATTCAAGGAGGTGTCTCTAATAAGAAGGAGGCCCAGAAGGAAACCGAGACGCATCATTCTGACGAGAAGAAATGCCTGCATGTTCGGAAAACAACTCTGGAGATCCGTCTCAGGGAAAGTAATCTCACTTGAAAACACAGTGAAAACTTTTTAGAAATTAAGACTCTGCTGGTGCTTTGCAACCACAACAGGGATGACCTATTTTCCATACATCATCACAGCGTGCTTCAGCAATGGAAAAGTACAGGCAACTGCAGGCTGGTATTGATGAATTATATTTGAAACCAAAGCATCCCCAACGAAATGAGAGTACAGTGTTTGTAGGAGGTTTCATTTATTTTAAGGCCAGTGCAATCTCATAACGGAAAGTTGGAATCGCTAGGACCTGAAAGCTGCCATGGGTGATATATATGCTCCACATTACAGATAACTGCACTGAAATATCGTTTAATTCTGAATCGTACCGCGTTCAGGTTGGGTATAGCATTATTTTCAGAATTAAACGCATCCATTTGAAAACAAAACACTTAAAAAGGAAAAATGAATTTGAAGGGAAAACATTTTGTATTCTAAACATGTGTGCAAAAGTGCAAAAAAATACACAATAGCACAAAAGGGTCCTCACACCTTTTTGCAACTTAAGGACGAATTGTGGTGTATCCAAATGGCATCACATGCCGGTCCAAAGGGAATGTATTTTTGGCTAGTTAGGGTATTTAGAGTGAAGCTATGATTGACAAAATGCCTCAATTCTGATGGTATTAGGTAATAAAATCGCCATATATATGGTCGCCGTAAATAATATCGCCGGGAGAATATCGTGGCGATATTATGTGGGTGACCATATATATGGGCACAGGGGCAAAAAAAAAAATGTTTAAAAAAAAATGAAAAAACAAAATTTTGGGGGTTGCGGGGGTGTCCATGCAATAATGTCGCCACAAAAAACAGCCATTTTTCGGCGAGATTTTTGCATGGCGAGATTTTTGTGGCGACATTATTACATGGAACCATTCTGATGCCTGTGTGATGTGCAAGCATTTACTCACAGCATTTAGTTATTTGTTTTAATTGTATTTATTTGTTATAGACAAACAATTTTGTACATTACAAATCAACATTACTTGATCAACATACTAATTTTCATCCGATAGCAAATATGGCACAGCTTTCCCTTCACCTTGGGTGACCATGGTGACCTTTACCCCCATGTAGTGACAATATTTCAGCTTAGAAAACCTCAAGTTAGTAGAATAAGACATGACACTCAATTACATTCAATATGCTTCAACGAGGTCTGGCTGAAGTTGTGTTAGGGCTAATGGGTGCTCATTTCAAGATTATGTTTTGGGGGCCATGTGAGGAATCGCCATCTGGCAAGTGTGTAGAAGCCCTGACTTTTTTGATATTTATCCGTTAATACAATTATTTGGTTAATTTAGTCTCAGAAAGGGTGGTCTGCTAACCAGAGCCTCTTTCATTGAGCTCCATGCCAAAAGCATAGTGACACATGCGCCCTTCTGCCTCACACTCCTGATCTGCAGCATCTGCTCTCCGATGGCACAGAGCAGGTTCAAAGGTCACAGGGGCCCCTTTTAACAGCTGCTGTGACAGCCACGCCACACCAGGGCATTGCATAACTAAGGGCTTTTGTTGGTATGGACCTGAGAAGGGGGTTGCTTCAGTATAATCAGAGGGACCTCCGCACAGTTGGAGAAGGATTCTACCATCTTGTTTCCCACTGTAGCTCTCTGTCGTGCCTGTCTCCTCCACTTCCTTTAGCACAGAGGACTTTGGGTATGGTGAAAGAAGCCAAGTAACACTTGTCACAAGGATACGGATTGGACATTTTAAAGCAGGCTTTCTTTTTGCAAATCCTGGGCTGACTTTGGCGTATAAAAGAGGTGGCCTCCCACCACTTGTTTGATTCATTCCTGGACTACAAGAAGCATTCATTCTGGACGTCTTTTGGAAGAGTTGACCTTTCCCCAGCCCTCCACCAGTGAGGTGAAGATTGAGTTTTCCAAGGCAGAGGCAAGCTCTGCTTGCTGACCACTCCCAGGGTGTATTGGGAGTTAACTGCTGCTAGAGAAAGACCTACCTCTCAACAAACCTTGTATTGCGGCACTGTGTATATCATATGACAAATGTCAACTAGAACTACTGTTACTGTACAGCAAACGAGAGACGGCATATTGGGCTTATACAGCAGTATACACTGTGCAGGCAATCTGCACTGCACAATGAAACCCCACACTACTTCATGACTAGATAATCATAAATGCGCATGCAATCTGCACTTCATAACAGACCACCCACTCCACAGCACCAGGCTCATTGGGGTTGCTTTTGTGCTGAATCGTGCCTACCCTCACTGCATCGCCCTCACTGTCCTCCCTTCTCCCACACATTGTTAGGCCTACAACAGACACAAGTGAGGACCTTAGGTTTTGTAGAGCTAACAATAATTTTTCACAAACCTTACTTTGGATTATTTTTCTTTAGCATATGAAGTGGTATCCGGTATTTAGATACCTGTTCTTGTTTCTATATTTCACCTGCATACAGTTCACGGCCTTTGTTTTGAAGCATCTTGTCCTGACTTAGTAAACCCCTGATAGTGTTTTTTTTGTTTCCCACTTTTCTGAGGAGGGCAAATTAACTCTGCTACTTCAATGACTTGTTTTACATTGCATCACAGCTTGAGCTCATGCAAACATATGCGGCCTGATAGCATAATATGTACAGATGCACATTTGGGCACATGTGCAACGTCACTCCCTCCAGGGAAGATTCTACTACACAACATGTTTCTGTTAGGAATGTGAGTGCTTCAGGATATTTTCAGTTGCAAAATGAACTCTTGCATTTATTTTTTTGAGCATGCTACCAGTTAGCGCAGGATGGCGCTGAATGTGTTCAGTGTACACTGCTTTTTTTTCCTGCTTTTTGGGGGTCAATGTAATAGGTGACATTGAATTGTGTGACTTCCCATTGTGAGAGCCCATAATATACAGATGTTGTATGCAGAATGCCACATTTATTTATTACAAAACTGCCTTCCTCCCCTCACCCTCTACACTTGACCGACTGCTGATTGCGGAGGCCTACAATACAGTTTTCAGCTCATGAGAGGCAGCCATGCGACGCCAGCACCACGCGCAGTCTTTACGTCCGCACTTGCCGGCATCCGCCCCCTTTGTCCTTTCAGTCAGCCAGGAGTCTCTCAACACATGACGACTCTTCCAGACACAGCACAACCACCCCCTCCCCTGACGAGCCTCCCCTAGGTGGATTGTGCCCTGTTTCAGGAGGTATATTTACATTTTCTGTGCATTTTTGTCTGTGCATTGTGATCAACTGGCTGGGGAACAATAGGCCTTCAGGGGAATTGGAGAAATGGCAGGATCGATAGACATTACTAAACAGAGTTTGAAGGAGCTACTTGCAGGCAGTGGTGGAAGCGACCGGGGACGGTCGGAAGCGGTGTTCCACTTTGATTTTTTACTGTTAACAGCTCCACTACTTTTTGCAAACATTTTCCACATTACGGATCTGTTCTTTATGAAGTTAAAGCACACTTACCACCGAATATCAGTGACAGCTAAACTGAAATCAATTTCATCTCAATTGGCTGTCAACCAGCATGGCTGCAACCCTTGAAAAGTGTGTTGCACGATGCTCCTTTCTTTCCTACTCTGTCCGCCGCCAGAGTCACAGTTGCACCATTTTGGTACACTTCTAACACTGCTTGCAGATCGTGAGGTTGTTCCCTTCAACTTTCATCAGTCCTTTGCACTAAATAAAGACATTATTCTTCTGATTGTGTGTTACCCTGGTCATTATATTGGGTAGTGTAGCACCTACTATTGCTGGCACGGTGGACCCATTATCTACTTCAGAAGGATAGATTCTGTTATTTACAGGGTAATTGTAATTGGTTATTTATAACGCGCTTAATAGCCAGAGGTTTCCTAGCGCGGGCGGACCCAGGGATCAAACCTGTGTTGCTCTGCATCGTTTTGCTTCCAAGGCGAGCATGATGCCCCTGAGCTATCATCCTAGACCAAGTGAGCAGAACAGATTTCTGTAGCATGTTGTTGATCCAACTGAGCTGTTCATGAAAGAGTAAGATGAAGCATGTTATTCTACTGTTATTCTACTGAAATATAAACCAATACAACCTCCTTCTCTAGAACTCAGTGGGATAACAGCTGCGGCCATCTTTGGGATTACAGGTTTATTAAGCCAGCGCAAAGAAGATGTGGTTGCATGCAGCCCGAAGACACCACGCCCCCTCCTGCCCTTGAAAACATTACGGTATACATTTAAGAAACAGGCAACATGCCAACAGTTGCAGAATTAGGGCATGGGTTAGTTCTGCCTGCTGGCAGACAGGTGTTTGTGCCTTTAAAGGGAACAGGGCTAATGTGTCTCCTATTTGTAGGTAGACGAGACAAAAGATTTGGTAAATGCCACCCGTGGGCCTTTAATTTCAGAGGATACGCATATTGGCAACATATACAGTAAATGGGTTTACAGAATGGCTGGCGGAGGCACGATGCTGCTGTTGGGAAAGACTCCAATATAGATAATGAGAAAAAAGTGACCTTTACCCCCATGTAGTAAACACCAGAAGAATAATTAGTAGGGCTTCACACATATCCAATCAGAGGTTCAGGGATGAACAGCACGTTGTGCTTGCACGATTGTATAATATTAGCAATCCATGAGCAAGTGTTGACACCTGTATTCTAGTTTGTTTGTTTTTGTTTGTTTATTTATTTGGTAATGCGCACCGTACCCTTAGGTAGCTGGGCGCAATAGGACAAGTACACTTAAAGCTTAGTTACAACGAGTACAATGGTTAGCCAAAAGGCAATTTGTCTTTAAAATGCACCTGTAGATGGCTTTGAACCGAGGAGGAAGCACAGCATGATGCAGTTATCAGGCTTGGTGTGGGAGCTGGCTGAAACACTACATGGCTCTCCTAATAATCTGCTGCACTTTACATGTGCGACCTACAGTAATCTAGGTTTCACAAATTCCCCAACCCATCTTGCATAATGACCCACTGAAAAAGCGAGGATTCATCCCTTTCAAGTGACACACAGACACACCGGGCTAGTGGTTATCAACCAGCGCCCCCACCAGAGGCATTGCTAGGGGGCGCTGAAGCTATAGCCCCAGGTCGTTTGGTTGTAGCCCCGGATAGAAGCTCAGGGGTTACAACCAGATGGCTAGCTAGCCTCCAGTCCCGATAGTCCCAAAATTAGCATATAGCCACAGATCTTTTCCAGACCTAGCAACACCCCAGGCCCTCACCCCGAAATACCAAATACACACATTTCAGTATTTGCTTCCGAATGGGCACTTGAATCCTTTATCAACGCTTGTGCAATCTGACCCATGAAACTGGTTAATAAGAATGGAATTATGGTGGCTTCCATTGACATTTTAAATTGAGTTGGTCATTTCATCAAGGGCTAACCTACTCAACCCATGAGGACAAGATTCAAGTTGATGCCACTATGCCAAGATTTGCTGAACTGCCCTTTGCCCAGTGCAAGCGATCCTGACACTAGCTTGCGGCAGGAGAATCAGCACCAACGTTATGCTTTTTCATCGGTATAAAGTTCCAAATGTTTTTCTCAAACTTTTAGTTTTTCACTATACCCATAGTACATTTCTTTAGCTGTGCAAAGTGTATTTTTTCAGTGCAAGGTCAGTGCAAAGTCCCCAATGCCTCAGTCCTGGAGCTCTTAGGCACTTCCCAGTTATTGCATGATCTTAGCATTTTGACACCTTTGAATACCATGAATAACGACTTGTCCTGCTCCATTTGGGTGATGGCATTCCAGTCCTGTTTTTTTCTTTCTGTTCTGCAACTTGCAGTCCTGGATTCTCTGTGGGGAAACCATGGCTGGGAAACCAACTCTCGATTGAAATGGTGCAAGTTGACGTGTCTGTAACAGTCGTGCTGTGGCCTATGTCCGACATGACAGTGAATTCTGTGCCTTCAGAAGCCATTCTTTGGTGCACAGAGCAGCACACAATCAATGTATGGTCATGACATCAAGGGTAACTGCTTCAGCCACTGTAAATTTGTTTTAGAAAACACATGTTTGCATGATAGGCCTTATAGGACACTGTCTAATCGGAAAAATAACATTACAAATCCCAGTATGCAATAGTAATGTTACACTTTTATATAGTGAGTCATGCCTGATTCCCTTCTTCTATCCCCCACTCTTCTACTCACACCGTCTGACCCCACCCACTCTACCCTCACACCAATATTCTACCTCACCAATCTACCCTGCCCACTCGTTTCCTTCCCCAATAACTACTCTACTTCGCCTCTACCCTCAGCTATGTAACCACTACCACAACCAGACTCCACCGCTCCCTACTATGCTACCACATCCCTCTACTTCTACCACTCTACTCCTAGCTCAACCCACTCTACCCCCTATTCTTCCCCCTATTCTTCCCCACCCACCACTCCTCCCCACCTGACTACATCACAACACTACTCTACTCCACTTCTCTAACCAAAAACACTATTCTACTCCAGTACTCACTCCACTGCCTTACCTATCTCACTACACTACTCTACACAACCCAACCCCCTTCTACTCTATCTCCTATAACCCCACTAACACTAATCCACAGAAATACTCTAACATATCCACTCAAACCCACTCTACCCCCCCCCGCCTCTGCTACATCTCATTCCGGTCTAACAATATGCCAATCACACTGTGTACTTTACCTACACTTTACACCTATTTATCTTAACACACTCTATCCCACTACACTCTACCACTACCTCTTCTGCCACCCTCTGCACCCCCACACCATACCTTATTTCCTTTTACTATCGCCTGCCCTTCTCTTCTACCATCCAACTCCACGACCACCCAACCCGCTCTTCCACCAACCACCCCACTCTAACTCTACCCCCACTCTAGTCACACCACACTACTCAAATCCGCCCCACTGCTCTAACACTACCCCACCACTGCACTGTACTGTAACCCAGGCCAGTACTCTACCTCAACTCTCCCCACTAGGTATGAAAACTCAGAAAGTTCCATGCGTGCTTCAGAGGTCGCCACGCAACCTTCAGTCACAGGTTCCGATCTCCCCAGGACCACCTGAGGCCTTCATCTTTTGAAATATTCAGTACCACAGAATTGGGTGATAACAATAGCTACTTCTACATCGCTTTGTTGTGGTACAAAACCTAGTGAGCCCTCTATTAAAACTGACTGCACGATCATGTGTTCAGTCCTACAATTGAGCACTGGGTCAGGTTTTTAGTCTTAGGACTCCGCATGCGATGCAGCATTCACGCGCATTCTGCCGAACGCTGCCAAACCTCGTACATTGCTTGAAAAAAATAATATTCTATGCAGAAGAATGGTTTCATTTTTGTCGATGTCAGCAATATAATCAAACATCGCGAGTTTAATTGTCTTTTTTCACCTTAAACAATTTGCATCAGTAGAATCTGGCAGGCACTAAGCGCTGCTATAGGCATGACATTAGATGGCAGAGATTCTGTCTTCCATTAAACAATTAAGAAATTGCTCAGGAAAGGCGCCTGTGCGCTATGAAATCCGCCATTGGGTTGCGTGCGAGACGACGCGTCGGGCCATCAGAGACTGGCAGGCATCAAAACAATTTCAACACAATGGGCTTTCTTGACATGGGGATTCTGTAACTTCCAATTTAAGTATTTGGATCGGAGTCAAGCATTTCACATCAAATGTGAAAGTTGCAGAAACAATACCGAGTCTTTAGAAAGGATAACCATTATCAATTTGAATCGAAAAGCTATTTTCGAGATCCCAGAGGCTCAAAAGAATGCGTGTGAATCCATTAACTCTAAAATAGTGTTATAAAAAAGATTAGTCTGATGGAATGAAATGCCTATTAGAGCACCTTTTGCTGGGTTTGTGAAGGTCGTAAGCCAGCTGCACATTCTTATAAAGTCAAGGCTTAGACAAAATTGCATATTGGTGAATGGTAATTTGAAGAAGATATTTTAAATGTGCCCGTGAGCCATTGGGATCAATATTCCTTTCATATCTTGGAATGCATGGGGGTGGGTGGGAAGCTCTGCACTCAACTATGGCATGCGGCAAATGAGTCCTTTGAGTTTGAATCCTGAATCCTCGATTTATCCCTTCATCCTTCAGAGGTCAATATTACGAGTACCATTAATTTGGTTAATAAAACAGTTACAATTACAGCACCTCTATCTGTCATGGAGCACGATGCAAACATCTTTTATTAGGGTGTGGGGGTTTCAGGGGCCACCCAGCCAATCAGCGAGCTCAGAATGCCGGTTTTACCTCATGGCAAATTCTGCCTTCCGATCCTCCTGAGTGGTATGCCACCTTTTTCCAAGCCGCGCACCAGGTAAGTGATCTAATGGGAAAAAGCTTTGCTCACGCCTACAGCCCAAACCGCTGGACGAATTTAGACCAAATTTGCGGCAGGAGTGGCAGCTTGGTCCCGAAAGCGTGCTTTTATTAATTTGGTGTAAATCCGTCCAGTAGTTTTCTAAAAAATGACAAAAATGTAAGTGAAAAAAATTAGTGATATCTGTGTCCGCTTCGCAGACACACTTCCCTGTTCATTCCGCGGACAGGACAGGGATTGGGCAAGCGGCTTGTGTGATGTCCGCGGACATCTGACGTGCTTTCCAATTGGCTGCGGTGAAGCGTGCAGTGCGTCTATTTTCAGAGACGCCCGCCATCTTTGTTTATCGCATGAGAGGCTTTGTCAACAGGAGCGTGATCTGCTGCCTGCACAGTGTAGATGTGGGCTGCGTCGGCTCTGCATCGGCCACGAGTGTAATGTTTCTTTAAAGGTGCAGGCCCTCGTGTCTCTCTATTGTTCCCCCTACCACTGCTCATGCCCCGTACCTCTCTCTTGTTCCCCCCCACCCCTCCTCTCATTGCCCGTGTCTCCCTCCTTCCCCCCACCAGCTGCTCATGCCCCTTGTCTCCCCTGTTTCCCCCCACCCCCCCCTCATGCCCTGTGTCTCTGTCCTGTTCCCCCACCCCCGCTCATGACCGTGTCTCTCTCTTGTTCCCCCCACCCCCCACTCATGCCCCTTGTCTCCCCTGTTCCCCTCCACCCCCGCTCATGCCCCGTGTCTCCCCGGTTCCCCCCCGCCCCTCGATCATGGCCCGTGTCTCCCTCCCATTCCCCCCAACCCCCACTCATGCCCTGTGTCTCCCCTGTTCCCCCCACCCCCAGCTCATGGCCCGTGTCTCCCCCTTTCCCCCCCACCGCCCGCTCATGCCCTGTGTCTCCCCTGTTGCCCTCCACCCCGCGCTCATGCCCCGTGTCTCCCTCCTTTCCCCCCACCCCCCGCTCATGCCCCATGTCTCCCTCCTTTTCCCCCCGCCCCCTGCTCATGCCCCGTGTCTCCCCTGTTCCTCCCAACCCCGCTCATGCCCCGTGTCTCCCCTGTTACCCCCCACCCTCGCTCATGCCCTGTGTCTCCCTCCCGTTCCCCCACCCCCCGCTCATGCCCCGTGTCTCCACTGTTCCCCCCAACCCCCGCTCATGCCCCATGTCTCCCTCCTTTTCCCCCCCACCCGCCGCTCATGCTCCGGGTCTCCCCTGTTCCCCCCCAACCCCGCTCATGGCCCGTGTCTCCCCTGTTCCCCCCACACCCCGCTCATGCCCTGTGTCTACCTCCGTTCCCCCCACCCCCCGCTCATGCCCCGTGCCTCCCTCCTTTTCCCACCCCCCCCGATCATGCCCATGTGTCTCCCCTGTTCCCCCCACCCCCTGCTCATGCCCCGTGTCTCCCTCATTTTCCCCCACCCCCCTCATGCCCCGTGTCTCCCCTGTTCCCTCCATACCCCCTGCTCATGCCCCGTGTCTCCCCCCTGTTCCCCCACCCCCCGCTCATGACCCGTGTCTACCTCTGTTCCCCCCCACTCCCCGCTCATGCCCCGTGCCTCCCTCCTTTTCCCCCCACCCCCTATCATGCCCACGTGTCTCCCCTGTTCCCCCCCACCCCCCACTCATGCCCTGTGTCTCCCTCTTTTTCCCCCCACACCGCTCATGCCCCGTGTCTCCCCTGTTCCCCAATACCCCCCGCTCATGCCCCGTGTCTCCCCTGTTCCCCACACCCCCCGGCTCATGCCCCGTGCCTTCCTTCTTTTCCACCCCACCCCCTGCTCATGCCTGTGTCTACCTCTGTTCCCCCCCACCCCCCGCTCATGCTCCGTGCCTCCCTCCTTTTCCCCCCACCCCCCAATCATGCCCACGTGTCTCCCCTGTTCCCCCCCACCCCCCGCTCATACCCCGTGTCTCCCTCTTTTTCCCCCCACCCCCCGCACATGCCCCATGTTTCCCCTGTTCCTCCCCAGCCCCCACTCATGCCCTGTGTCTCCCCTGTTCCCCCACACCTCCTGCTCATGCCCCGTGTCTCTTCCCTGTTACCCCCCACCCCCTGCTCATGCCCTCGTGTCTCCCCTGTTCCCCCACCCCCCGCTCATGCCCCGTGTCTCCCTCCTTCCCCCCCACCACCCCGCTCATGCCCCGTTTCTCTCTCTTGTTCCCCCCACACCCCGCTCATGCCCCGTGTCTCCCTCCTTTCCCCACCACCGCCCTCTCATGCCCTGTGTCGCCCTCCTTTCCCCCCCCACCCCCCTGCTCATGCCCTGTGTCTCCCCTGTTCCCCCCCACCCCCGCTCATGCCCTGTGTCTCCCTCCTTTCCCCCCCACCCCCCGCTCATGCCCCGTGTCTCCCCTGTTCCCCCCTCCCCCGCTCATGCCCCATGTCTCCCTCCTTTTCCCCCGACCCCCCGCTCATGCCCCTTGTCTACCCTGTTTCCTCCACTGCCTGCTCATGCCCACGTGTCTCCCCTGTTCCCCCCTCCCCCTGCTCATGCCCACATGTCGCCCCTGTTCCCCCTCACCCCCCACTCATGCCCCGTGTCTCCCCTGTACTCCCCACCCCCAGCTCATGGCCCGTGTCTCCCTCCTTCCCCCCCACCGCCAGCTCATGCCCTGTGTCTCCCCTGTTGCCCTCCACCCCGCGCTCATGCCCCGTGTCTCCCTCCTTTTCCCCCCCACCCCCGCTCATGCCCCGTGTCTCCCTCCTTTTCCCCCCACCCCCTGCTCATGCCCCGTGCCTCCCTTGTTCCTCCCAACCCCGCTCATGCCCCGTGTCTCCCCTGTTACCCCCCACCCCGCTCATGCCCTGTGTCTCCCTCCCGTTCCCCCACCCCCCACTCATGCCCCGTGTCTCCACTGTTCCCCCCACCCCCCGCTCATGCCCCGCGTCTCCCTCCTTTTCCCCCCCCACCCCCTGCTCATGCCCCGGGTCTCCCCTGTTCCCCCCCAACCCCGCTCATGGCCCATGTCTCCCCTGTTCCCCCCACCCCCCGCTCATGCCCTGTGTCTACCTATGTTCACCCCACCCCCCGCTTATGCCCCGTGCCTCCCTCCTTTTCCCTCCCACCCCCCGATCATGCCCACGTGTCTCCCCTGTTCCCCCCACCCCCCGCTCATGCCCCATGTCTCCCTCATTTCCCCCCCACTGTTGGGTGTCCTGACCCACGTTTGAGCTATCATGCTGCAACATTTGGTGCTGTGGGCTTAGAAAATCCAAGATGGCCAAAAAGCCCACATGTACGCCAGAATAGGAAAACTGTGCAGTACTGGCATGGAAAACATCATGATGGCCAGAACTTCCCAGAAAATGCACAGGGAAATGCATGAAGAATAGGCTGCCACCCATTTTTGCCTAGGTTGTGAGCACAGGAGGGCACTGCCTAAAACCACCATTGGGCTACCCACACAGTAGCCTGAAACCGTTGGGAATGGCAATGCTGATTGCCAAAAGCAACCTAGAACTGTGGGGAATTCATTTTCTTAAATCCCAAAAATGGTTGCATTACCAGTACTCACCACTATCAGAAAGCCGGCGTTTTTAAAACCACCAGACTTTTGTGTAAAACTGAACAAATGAAACAAAACCAGACCAAGGAAAGACTTGCTAAGAGGTGGATACAATGTAAAACTATACTCTGAAATGACTTAAAGGAAGTAATTATTTAATGTGTATGTAAAAATCGTAATAGACTTAAACTGGGGGACAAAAAGTGACATTTAGCTGAAACCTGGCTTAATGAAACTGAATTCTGCCTGACATCTGCCCCCACAGGAGTTAAAACCTGCTCAGCCACTCTTCCCCTTGACACCTCTCTGATTAGATTAGGGGTGGAGCAGCTACAGGGAGTTGAACAAAGGCCTGTCCTGGGCCCAGGCAGATGGTTTATTGGGGGCGTCGTAAAAGTGGCTTCCTCTTGGCAGAAACGGGGAGGGGCAGCCCCCTCTGAGGACAGGCTGAGCTTAAAGAAAGTGGATAGACTGGTTTCTCCACCATGTGACCTGGGAAGACACACCCCTGTTGGCCAGAATATGATTTTAAGAAAGATGTATAACTCATGGGGCGGACTTGTCAAAATTAGCTAAATGATACCATAATTCTTGTGATTTTTCTGCCCACATTTTAAGAGGTTTTAGGACCCGGTGGTATGATCTGGGGGGTTGCTAGCGGAAAATAGGGTTTCACTCCAAATGTCTGCATGTTAAAAATCTGACATTTCATCAATTAATGTCCACACTCCTTGCGCACATGTGTGTACATTTGGGTAAATGTCCGATATTGCAAAACCAGTTAAAAAGTGCAAAATGTTGCCATTTCTGAATGCAAGCCCCCAGGAAGAGCAGAGTTTGAACAGAGTATACCTCATGTGATATGTGATGGGTGCATGTAATTTTAAACAACTGTGTATCTGTGCAATATGTATTTGAATCAAATATAGATTTGTGGGCAAACTGACCAGGGGAGGATCCTCTGACCCATAAAACCTACGGCATCAATCTGACTCACATTTCCTTCCCCCAATCATGGGAGAGGGGAGAATTGGGCCAATGACAAGTAGAGAGGGGCAGGCTTTGCTAGGCCCAGGCACACACCCATTTTCAAAACACATAAAAAGAGACTGCTGGGACAGGTAGAGACATTCAATTCCATTTGCTGCGGAGCATGCTGACAGACGACTTCACATCCAGAGATCCTACACTTAGACTTCCAAGCTAAACAGAGACTACAGAACTTTGAACCAAGAAGGCCCACTGCAAGCAAAAGTATTTGTCAGCAGGCCCAAAATCATTTGCAGACTATTCACAGCCGGGCTGAGCTGTTGATTCTGGCCTGAAACCCTGCGCCAGAAAGATCCAGAAGCAGTGCTGTACCCAGAGAAAACAGAGCAGTATCCAGAACCAGAGGCCAGAGATCCAGAGTGACCCAGACCGCTGTTAGCAGAACCAGAGAGCTGACCCAGATCACTGTGAAGTGCCGAGACCAGAACTGGAGTCCAGTCCAAAACCTTACCAGATCCGTGGCGAGGCCTATTTCAAAAATATATTGTGAGTACCTAGCAGAACTGTGCAGAACCAATCTCTTAGTTAAAATAATCTAATCCAAACTATTTTAATCTAACCAGAACTGCCTCCTAGAAGTTGTCACTTGTCATTTTGTAAAGCTGCACCACTGTCACTTGTCAATTCTGAAGCTGCAAGCTGTCACCTGTCATTTTGAGTTTACTTTAAATCCGAAAAACTACCTTTATTTAATCGTCCGTATCTCTGGAACCGTTTGGGCTAGGAACTTGGTTTAACTTTCCTCTGAAAGCTTAGAATCTAACCTTTCCACCAAGCCGACTTCCTACTCCTTATACTTTTTCCGCAATCACGATTCACGCACTTGCGAATTTTACCGCGATTTGCGATTTGGTTAAAAATCCAGCCACGTGTAACCATCAGCAGTCATTTCTTTCCTTGCTAAAAATTTGTTTGCCTCTTAATCACCATCTCTGAATCATTGCTAAAGTGAGCCTGCACTCATCCCTAGTATCTCTCACTCACCCTGAACCTCCTAAAGGGAATTAAAAGCATTTTCAGCATATTTCTCACTTCATTGCCGCCACATTCAAAGCACTTGGGCCTGTGCTTTAAACTCATACCGGTTTTCTCTAAGCTTGCTGGGGGGGAACTGAATTTCGTATTGTATTTGATTGCATTCCTGAGAACTGTGTGCTCCTCTTTCCATCTACTTCCATTTCTTACATTGCATAGGGGAGGGGGGTGAATTGCCACCAGGGGAAAAGTGAACATATGATATCTTGTGAAACCATATTAGTTAGTTCTGTACTGCATTTTCATTCAACATTGCATCCATTTGAAATCATAAAAGTATTTTTGCTACTTGATCCATCCTATACTAACTCCTCATTGATTGTAAAGAAGTGTGCTAGTGCCAGATTACCCATCGTTGATCAACATCATATGTCTAAGTGTACTATCTGATATTAATTTATTATAAAGTGTGATATATATATATTGTTTAAATTCTCAAATAAACCTTTTAAACTTGCAAAACAGAACTACTTCTTGGCTCAGTGGGGTCAGGGGGATTCCAAGAGAGGGGTGTTATATAGGGGTAGTCATCCAGAACTCATGAACTGGACATAAAGATATATCAATAAGGGTTTCCATTCAGTATCCCAGACTAGGCATTGACTTAGCTGTAGTGTTGAATTGAATCCTCTTACAAATTGGGGGCTCGAGCCGGACGTCTGGGTTAGATCTATCACTTGTGCAGCTTAATACAGTGTGCTTACTGACGGGATACATACATCCCGTCGGATCACCACGCTGTTTTACGCTGTAAAGCACTCTTCAAAGGGACACTCTAAGGAAAAGGTCTGTTTTGCAAAAATAAAATACTAATTTCTGTAAGTCAGGACAGAGATCAATCTCTAGAATGACGACCTTGGTAGACATGAAAATAGCAAGGGAGCACCTCTTACATAAGCTATTTGTGAGAGGTGAGTGGACTCACCAGGACCAAACAGTCTGGTTGCAGGCCATCGCGCAACAGGTCACTGAAACAGGGTCAGACACATGGAGAGATCAGTGTCCATTACATGTGGCCCTGAGTGAACTATATATGGCTCCTAAAGCCAAAGATGAACACAATAAGATTGCCAGGATAGCGGCATACCTGTACCTATATATGGGAGACATGCAGGATAAATATACTGAAACCCAAGATCTGGCAAATAGGCGACAGATGGCGTTAGAGAAGGCCCAATCTGACCTGGTCTCTTCTGAGCAGAGGCTGCAGAGGAGCCAGGAGTTAGAAAATGATAGTAGGCAGTATATCATTAAAATAAAAGAGGATATGGACATCCTGCAACAGGAAAAGGCTGACCAGGATACCAGATGTCTGGCCTTGCAAAAGGAGTACCAAGAAGGTTTGGACTCCATACTACAGAGCCAGAAAAAGCTGGAGCAACAATTAGATTTCAATATGTATTGCTGATCAGGTAGTCACCCAGCAAAGCCACCTAGATAGGGAAAAGGCAGAAAGCAATAAATTGATTCTGAAAGACCTGGATACCCAGGCAGAATTTGATCAGGAGCGCCAGAGAGCCGGTGCCTTCCAAAGGCAAAGGGATGACCTGGCGGCACAGATGCAGACTCTTAGTCAGGAAAGGGACACCTTAGGCCAGGAAGTCTGCCATTTAAAAAGGAAAATGGAAGAAAATCACCTGGCCCTCCAGGGACTGGGTGACCTCCAAAAAGAACACCAGAACTTGTTAGAGCACACCAGGAGGGTGGAGGAGGCTCTGGCAAGAAAGGAGCAGGCCAGTAGGGAAGGGACTCAGGAGGTAACCCTCCTGCAGCAAAGACTGGCACAGTACTCCAGGACCAATCAGGAGGCACAGATTGAAAATGAGGCTCTCTGTCAGCACAATGATAGGCTCCAACAACAGGTAGCGATGCAGGAGAGACTGATAGAGTCTAGTAAGGCCTTAACTGAGGAACTGAAAGCGCAGGCCCTTGCATTGCAACAGGGAGCAGGGGCGGATAGAGACCAGGTTTGCTGGGAGAGGGAGACTGCTGAGCATAACCTCAGGAGCCCTAGTACCAGAGGCCTTCATATCTCTCAGTCCCTGGACTCTGCCACCCCCATGTCCCCTCGCGCACATGAGCACCGGGCCACAGGGATGGCAGATTACTATCCAACCAGAAGTATGGGGCTCATAGGCCAGTACCTCCCAGGAATGGAGGGGCGGGCATCCGGGTATGGGCACCCAAGCACAGTGCAATTTAGTGGGGAACCCCAGGAGAGTAGGCCCATTAAGGGCATCCTGAAAACTTCTGCCCAGTTAGGTCAGTGGGAGGGTACCCATCAAATCCTGGCAGCAAGGAGGAATCTGAAGACTCCTCTGAACGGCTCAGGACACAGGAGACCAGGTCCCCACATTCTGCCAGCCATTCCCAGGCTCACAGAATCCGGGAAAACCTGGAAGATCAGACAGGAACCTCTGGGAGCAGTGCCTCTGAGTCAGAGGATGAATGGACCAGGGTTACCCGAACCAAAAAGGCCAATAAGGCAAAAAGGGCCTTGCTCAAGGACCCATTGAAGCAAATAAAGGCAATAAGGAGTGTCATCACGCCTTATCATAAGAACGCCAAGTATTCCGTTTGGGAACACTTGGAGCTCTATGAGCAAATGATGGAGACTTTCCATTTGAAGGACAGCAGTAGTTGCATCCAGTACGTCAAATGGACATTCTCCCCAGAATACTCCAGTTTCTTTGCAGGGCTGGAGGACCAAAATCATTTAAGATGGTCCACCTATAAGGCGGCCATCTTGAAACATTTTTCTGTTCACAGAAATCCTCAAGAGGCTCGCAAGGCAGCCTACAATTTGCAATGTGGGGAGGATCAGGCCCCACAAGAGTTTGTGCAAGAATTAAAGCGTGCTTTTGCGCAGACCACCAGAAGGGTGCGCATAGACAGCAAAGAGTTTGTCAATACATTTTTCCATGCTCTCCCTAAATATATAATGACCCAGCTCGTGAGAGATTTTCATGAGAAAAGATCTTTAGACTGGGTCATTGAACAGGCTACCCGGATCTATGAGGTGCAGAAGCCTATCGAAAATAAAAATAACGCGCCGAAAAACCCCAAAACCAACAGCACCCCTGCTGCTGCCAAGGTGGCAGAGGTAAAGGTTGCCCCCGTTTTAGATTTGGAGATGGGGGGGCCTAAAAACCTGCCTGCACCAAATAATTCACAGCCCAGAAGGCCCTCGGGCCAGTCACAGACAGGGAGTCGAGGAGCTAGTCCCACAAATGGGGTCCCCCGCTCCCCTGACTATGTAAGTCCCCGCTACAAGGGAAACCGACCAATCCTGGGTTATGTGTGGACTCCTCCAGCCCAAGGGGGGGGGGATCCAGCCAAGCACCAGACCCGGGGAACTTCCCTCCTAACTTCCCCCAGGAGGGCAGAAATTCTGCAAATCCTGGGCAGAACTTTTTCCCCAGGTATCCACCCAATTTCCAGCCCCAAAATCATCCATCCTTCTTTCCCCAAATCCCTGAGCCCAGACAACCTAATCCGGGAGAGGGGAGGCCAAGGGTGGAGGGGTACCAAAATCTTCCCAACCAGGGGTACTACCAGAGAAGGGATAGCTACCCTTCCCGGGATCAGCCCAGGGGAGAAAATAGAGCCCCGTATCAGCCTGAGCGGGTTTCACAACTTGAGCGCCAGGTCCAAAATATGGCACGAGATCTGGGTCACATACTGAGGGCTCAACAGAACCCTCAGATGAGCATGCCACCGCAGAATGCCCCAAACTCGGGACCTGGTGCTCCAGAACAATGACGGGGGCAGCACCCCGATAACCCACCGGTTCCCAGGGAGGAGGCACAAGGGGAAGGGGGGTGTAAAGCCTTGGAGGAAGCTTCCTTCCCAACTTGTAAACAGCCCCTGGAAAACCAGGAACCGGAAATAAAATCTCCTACCCCTGAAAGTCTGCCACCCAAGGAGCAGAGAGGAGGTAGGAGAAACAAAGGACCCAAACAGACCCACTTTGTGGAGGAGGTTCAGGTCTTCCAATTTGAGGGAGAGGGATCCTGAGAAGATCCTGGGAAAAGGATCTTCTCCTTCAGAGATGGGGGAACTCCTCCCAAAGAAAAATGGGTCCCAGGCGATTCCAATCCAGACTGGGGAGATATGGAGACTGAGCTACCGCCGCCCATCATCTCATCCCAGAACCCACAACACCGAAATCCCCTGGTTCAAACCCATCCTGGTGACTGCCTCCAAAAAGGGGGGGCGGCCCAGAACCGGAACCAGGGGAACCCACAATGGCTCTGATCTCCAGTTGCCAACTTTTTCTTTCAGATTCCCAAGACTCTCCACAGAATTCTGCCCAAATCTCTTCTCTAGCAATGTCCAAAACCAGAAAGTTAGCCCACCAGTTGTCCAAAAATGTGCATTATCTGTGCCCCCTTGAGGAGAAGGAGGGAAGATACTATGCCCCGGTACAAGTACAGGGGCAGGGTACAATTTTGGCACTGGTGGACACTGGATCCCAAGCCACCCTTCTGTCCAAAAGGGCCTTTGAGGAACTAAATGCAGGAAGGGGGAGAATTACCGTATTCCTCTCACCTCTCTTCCTGGACAACTGCAGAACTTTGACGGGAAGGAAATTCCTGTTGAGGGGACTGCAGATTTGGACATCAAAATTGGGCGACACAAGGTGAAACACCCGGTCATATTAGTGACTCCAGAGGGCACCCCTTGTTTACTAGGGAATGACCTCCTGAGAAGGTTGTCACCCCTAATAGATTGTGTAAACAAGGTCCTCTGGACCGAGAGTAGCCGACCAATACAATTAAAACAGAGTGTCAACCATGTTAGTTTAAACGGCACCTGCCACATGGTTGAACAAAAATCTGACCAAGTAGAATTTCACTTCCAGAACAACCAAATTCCAGACGTGACAGTAATAGCAGTAGGACAACAGACTGGTGATGGGGGGTCCTCTCTATTTCTGAAAATCAACCTTCCTTCCAGTTTAAGGTGGTATTCCACACTGGAAGGAAACACCCTGAAATTCTTTACTAATCCACAATCAGAAACTCCCACTCCTATAGTCCAGAAAGATGTGAAATCAGCTCAGAGCCTGGCTGATATTCAGCAAATTGGAGAGCAGTTGTTCATCCCTGCTCAGTTAAATGATGGGAAGGACTCTGTTCTCGCTCGAGTGTGCGTGAACAATGGTAAGAGCTTCATCAGCGAAGCCATGTTCCGCCAACTCCCAAAAGATCCAGCCATTCCCACATTCAAACTGATAGACAAATGGGAAATGGACCTGGAAGCACCTAATTCCAAACATCTCCTGCCAAGCAGGTGTATGCTCAAAATCTACATTGGCAACAAGAGCATAGTCCATAATTGTTGGGTCGTGCGAGACGTCACTGCCGCCTTTTACTTAGGCAGTGACATTCTCAATCGCTTTGCCATTAGTTTGGACCTAATAAACTTCAAAGCTTGGTCCCGATTAGCGGATAATCCCATGGGCTTTGATGATCCAGAAAAAGCATTTAGGTCAGCTCAATTGCTACCTTATGCAGTTGAAATTCAGATTAAAGAGGAAGTCACCATCCCAGAAAGGACCTGACAATTCTCCCTGGAAGTGAAAGTTAAAAGAGGACAACATTTGAAAAACCCTGATGCTTACATACATCTAAACGCTTCTCTCCAACAGCAAGGGTTGGGGGTAAACCCAACTCCATTAGTCAACATAGAACATGACACCATTCCAATAGAGGTGGATAACAGTGACTTAAAGAGTATTACTCTAGCCGTAGGCACCATTATTGGAATGGCGATTGATGACCGACATTTCTCCATTGATTTAGGAAATGAACAGTTAGGACCAATCCCCAAGGACTGTTTTGACAGTGACAGTGAGGACAATACAACACCAGACAGGATTTTCACCCGGCATGGGTGGAACTTCCTGGTGTACACTTCCTGCCCCTATGGTAAGGAAGATGTGACTTGTGACTTCAGGAGGGATGAGGTGATTTTCCAGGTCCATGAGGGTTGCCTTTCCCACCTGAGGCCTCCAGTCCAAATCAGCACTCTGACCAGGGTCTTCTCCACCCAGCTGGAGGAGGCCGCTGAGATAACCAAACCAGAAGTCTTTCCAGGCTTCAGGCAGATGGTGGAAGAGAGCGTCAACCTAGCTGATGCCTGTGTGACTCTGGAACAAAAGCAAAAGTTGAAACAAGTTTTCTTGGTTTTCCAAGATCTCTTTGCGGTAGACTCATATGACTGTGGCCACACCGACATCCACACAACAACAATCCCCACGGACCCTGGAATGACTCCAGTGTTTGTGAAGCAATATCGCTTGCCTCTCGCATCCATGGAGTCCCTTACTGAAATAATTAAGAACCTAGAGTCCCGGGGAATAATTCGTCCAATACACAGCACCTTCAATAACCTGGTGCTGGGAATATTGAAGCCAAACGGCCAGTGGAGACTCTGCGCCGACCTCAGGGAGCTCAACAAACGGGTCCATACTTCCCGATGGCCTCTGCCCTACATTGACCAAGGGCTGGCCCAGATCCAGGGGTCACAGGTATTCACTGCAATAGACCTGACCAATGGATACTGGACTGTGCCTGTCAGTAGGGAGGACCAATACAAGCTGGCTTTTACCTTTGGGGGCCAGCAGTACACATGGACCCGGACTCCCTTCAGATACCTCAACTCCGGCAATGAATTCAACATTTTCCTACACAAGGCCATGCCCGACCTGGGTGCAAGGGGTAACCTGGTTTATGTAGATGATGTCCTCATCAAAAGTTCATCTGTGGAGGAACACATAGCGGAGATCCGTTATGTTCTGACCCAGTTGAGAGCCGCCGGAGCAAAACTTTCCTTTCAGAAAGCACAGTGGTGTAGAACCCGTGTTAATTTCTTGGGGCATGAGATTACTCCTCAGGGCCTCTGTCCCCAGGAAAAGAAAGTGGAAGCACTTCAGAAACTGAAAGACCCCACAACTCTGCGGGAACTAAGGAGCCTCCTTGGACTGACTAATTACAGCAGAAAGTTCATTGAGGGCTACGCAGAGATCACCAGACCCCTGATTCATCTCCTGAAGGGGGGGTCAAGTGGGAATGGGGTCCAGAACAAGCCGAGGCGGTGAGACAACTCAAAAGAAGCCTCTCACAAGCGCCTTGCCTAGCTTACCCTGTCAGAAACAAGGAGTTCTTCCTGGAGACGGGATTCTCTAATACGTGCTTGACGGCAGTATTATACCAAAAGCATGACAAGGTCAATAAAGTAATCTCCTATGCGAGCAAAACTTTATCCACTGTGGAGGAAAAATTCAACGATTGTGAGAAGGCACTCCTGGCAACAGTGTGGGCATTGAAGAATTACCGCCCGTTTATCCATGGGGAATACATCATAGTGGAGACTCCACACCAGTCTCTGCAATATCTCCAAAGTGACAGAATCCGGGCCGGAAATGTGAGTAATTCCCGAATTACTTCCTGGATTCTGTCAATGCAAGGCTTTCCTGTGGAGGTCAGATATGGCCAAAACAAGAAGAGTCCCCTCACGCAAGGTCTGGCTGACTTGCATGATTGTGCCAGAGAAAACTGTCTCGAGGACGAAATTCTAAAAATCAAGGACAACACGGAGGCATACCTTAATTCCCCACACAAAGTCTTTGAAGAAGACAAGTGTGAGGGAATGCCCACTGTCTATGTAGATGGATGCTCTTACCATGTTGACAACGAAGGGGAGAAAGAACTGGTGGCTGGTGTAGGGAATGCATGGGTGAAGGAGTTCCCAGAACCCTCTGCTGGATACAAAATTGGTCCCCGAAGTAGTCAGGTGGCAGAATTGATGGCTGTGCATCAGGCCATCCTCACTGCTGTCCAGCATCAACTCCACGAACCTGTCATAATCACAGATTCGGATTATGTACGGAACGGGTTCGTGGAGCACCTGGTTAATTGGAAAACCAGAGGCATGTTATGTGCTAATAACAAACCCTTGAAACATGGGAAGTTAATCCAAAACATTGATGATCTGGTCACATCGAATGGGATGACCATCTACTGGAAAAAGATCAAGGGTCATTCCAAAGTAGAGGGACCAGACAAAACTGGAAATGACTTAGCTGATCAGCTGGCCAAAACCGGGGCCATCCAAGGGGATCTAATCGAAATAGAGTCCCTGTTGTGGGAAATCCAGGTCACTGCTATCACTAGGTCCCAGACAAATGCTCACAATGATCTTTCAACTGCCCAATGGAGCAAGGAGACCCCTGATGCTGATTTCATTACAGCTCAGAAGGGGGATCCAATTATTGGTAAGTTTTACCAACACCTTGAGGACCCTGAGAACTTTCCCCTGACGGATACCGATTACATTGGGAAAGAGGACCTAAGAGTGTTGATGAAATGTCCAAAAATGTTCCGAATCCAAGACGGTTTGCTGGTAAGGAAATCCAAAGCTGGCCACGATCAGTGGGTGGTTCCTACCTCATTCCGAAGCCTGATGTTAAGTCACGCCCATGATGCGGCCACCACGGGTCATAGGGGGTTTCACACAACACTGGAAATCTTAAGAGAGGTTGCATACTGGCCACACATGGGGCAGGACCTCGACCAATACTTGAAGGGGTGTCTTGTGTGTGCACAATTTCAGCCATCATCCCTCACACACCGTGCGCCTCTCCAAAAGAGGGGGATGACACTGCCATGGTCAGATTTGCAAATCGACTTTGTAGGCCCTGTGATTCGCTCGTCTAGAGGAAACAAGTACATGTTGACCGTTACATGCTTGTTTACCAAGTGGGTGGAATGTCTCCCAGCCCCAAACTGCAAGGCAGAAACAGCAGCTGCACTGATGATTAACCACATCTTTTCCCGTTTTGGTCTACCTCAAAGGATTGAGTCAGACAGAGGTAGCCACTTCACCAGTGAAGTGATGAAAAAGATGTGGGAGATACTGGGTGTCAAAAGAAAGCTACATATTGCTTACAGGCCAGCTTCTTCTGGAGCAGTGGAACGTTACAACCGGACACTTGTGAGCATCTTAAAAAAGTTTGTGGCAGATTCTGGGCCAAGTTGGGATATCCGATTACCTCTGGTCCTAATGACCATCAGATCTACCCCTTCATCTGCAACCAAAATGTCACCATTTGAGTCGATGACTGGACACAAGATGGTGCTTCCCCAGCATTTGCTCTACAGAACCCAAGAGCAAACGTTGATAAATGCCTCCACAACTCATGAGTATGTGGAGAATTTAAGGAAACACCTTCAGCATGCTTTTGCCTATGCTCAGCGGAATCTAGAAAGATCAGCCGAGAGTATGAAGACCCACTATGACCTGAAAACTTCCAGGAAGGAATATCAGGTGGGGGACCGGGTCTATTTATACAACTTCCAAAGAAACCAGGCAAGACAGCGCAAATTTTTGCCTACATTGAAGGGACCCTTTGAGATTATAGGCAAGATCTCCCCTGTGGCCTACAAGATCCGCATCCCCAAAGGCGGTTTGGCAGAGGGGGAAGACAAGTGGGTCCAATTAAACCAGTTGAAGTGTTGCCATCCCAGGCACACTTTGCAGCAACTGGAGGAGTCCTCTGCAATCCCAGAGGGTACCTCTCCAGAGTAATTCAATTCCAACCCTAAAATATCCTACATATAGCCTATCAAATTCTGTGTTTCTCAAGTTTATGTGTTCCTGTCGCTTAATTTAAAAAAATGTGCATGTTCATATCTGTTGAGTTCTAAAATATATATGCCACCCCACTATATCAATGGTGGGGGAGAAATGTCCATGAATAGGTATTGCCGCTTTTCCTTTGTCGTCCTAGGAGAAAGAAAACCTGGAGACTGGCCAGGGAGGACGATCCGGAGACCGGGAGCAGAGACCCAAGGGGCCCGGGGTACCGCCCAATATTCCCATCAGGACCGGCGAGGAGAACCGATCGATCAGTACCGGATGGAGGAAAAGATGCTGAACTGTGTCATTTGCAGAATTGGAAGAAGATTATGCGGACATACCAGTGCGTGGGTCATAACCTTCTGTGCACCCGACTCTCCATCGACTCAAAGTCAAAGTGCAGTCGCGAGGGGGGGCTTTGTTGGGTGTCCTGACCCACGTTTGAGCTATCATGCTGCAACATTTGGTGCTGTGGGCTTAGAAAATCCAAGATGGCCAAAAAGCCCACATGTACGCCAGAATAGGAAAACTGTGCAGTACTGGCATGGAAAACATCATGACGGCCAGAACTTCCCAGAAAATGCACAGGGAAATGCATGAAGAATAGGCTGCCACCCATTTTTGCCTAGGTTGATAGCACAGGAGGGCACTGCCTAAAACCACCATTGGGCTACCCACACAGTAGCCTGAAACCATTGGGAATGGCAATGCTGATTGCCAAAAGCAACCTAGAACTGAAATTCTAAAAAATGATAAATCCCAAAAATGGTTGCATTACCAGTACTCACCACTATCAGAAAGCAGGCGTTTTAAAACCACCAGACTTTTGTGTAAAACTGAACAAATGAAACAAAACCAGACCAAGGAAAGACTTGCTAAGAGGTGGATACAATGTAAAACTATACTCTGAAAGGACTTGAAGGAAGTAATTATTTAATGTGTATGTAAAAATCGTAATAGACTTAAACTGGGGGACAAAAAGTGACATTTAGCTGAAACCTGGCTTAATGAAACTGAATTCTGCCTGACATCTACCCCCACAGGAGTTAAAACCTGCTCAGCCACTCTTCCCCTTGCCAAAAGGAGTTGTCACCTCTCTGATTAGATTAGGGGTGGAGCAGCTACAGGGAGTTGAACAAAGGCCTGTCCTGTGCCCAGCCAGATGGTTTATTGGGGGTGTCGTAAAAGTGGCTTCCTCTTGGCAGAAACGGGGAGGGGCAGCCCCCTCTGAGGACAGGCTGGGCTTAAAGAAAGTGGATAGACTGGTTTCTCCACCATGTGACCTGGGAAGACACACCCCTGTTGGCCAGAATATGATTTTAAGAAAGATGTATAACTCATGGTGCGGACTTGTCAAAATTAGCTAAATGATGCCATAATTCTTGTGATTTTTCTGCCCACATTTTAAGAGGTTTTAGGACCCGGTGGTATGATCTGGGGGGTTGCTAGCGGAAAATAGGGTTTCACTCCAAATGTCTGCATTTAAAAATCTGACACTTCATCAATTAATGTCCACACTCCTTGCGCACATGTGTGTAAATTTGGGTAAATGTCCGATATTGCAAAACCAGTTAAAAAGTGCAAAATGTTGCCATTTCTGAATGCAAGCCCCCAGGAAGAGCAGAGTTTGAACAGAGTATACCTCATGTGATATGTGATGGGTACATGTAATTTTAAACAACTGTGTATCTGTGCAATATGTATTTGAATCAAATATAGATTTGTGGGCAAACTGACCAGGGGAGGATCCTCTGACCCATAAAACCTACAGCATCACTCTGACTCACATTTCCTTCCCCCAATCATGGGAGAGGGGAGAATTGGGCCAATGACAAGTTGAGAGGGGCAGGCTTTGCTAGGCCCAGACACACACCCATTTTCAAAACACATAAAAAGAGACTGCTGGGACAGTTAGAGACATTCAATTCCATTTGCTGCGGAGCATGCTGACCGACGACTTCACATCCAGAGATCCTACACTTAGACTTCCAAGCTAAACAGAGACTACAGAACTTTGAACCAAGAAGGCCCACTGCAAGCAAAAGTATTTGTCAGCAGGCCCAAAATCATTTGCAGACTATTCACAGCCAGGCTGAGCTGTTGATTCTGGCCTGAAACCCTGCGCCAGAAAGATCCAGAAGCAGTGCTGTACCCAGAGAAAGCAGAGCAGTATCCAGAACCAGAGGCCAGAGATCCAGAGTGACCCAGACCGCTGTTAGCATAACCAGAGAGCTGACCCAGATCACTGTGAAGTGCCGAGACCAGAACCGGAGTCCAGTCCAAAACCTGACCAGATCCGTGGCGAGGCCTATTTCAAAAATATATTGTGAGTACCTAGCAGAACTGTGCAGAACCAATCTCTTAGTTAAAATAATCTAATACAAACTGTTTTAATCGAACCAGAACTGCCTCCTAGAAGTTGTCACTTGTCATTTTGTAAAGCTGCACCACTGTCACTTGTCAATTCTG
This sequence comes from Ambystoma mexicanum, assembly GCF_040938575.1. Classification (NCBI taxonomy): domain Eukaryota; kingdom Metazoa; phylum Chordata; class Amphibia; order Caudata; family Ambystomatidae; genus Ambystoma; species Ambystoma mexicanum. The sequence goes on along the minus strand of NC_090923.1, from coordinate 542,603,154 downwards.
AAGCTGCAAGCTGTCACCTGTCATTTTGAGTTTACTTTAAATCCGAAAAATTACCTTTATTTAATCGTCCGTATCTCTGGAACCGTTTGGGCTAGGAACTTGGTTTAACTTTCCTCTGAAAGCTTAGAATCTTACCTTTCCACCAAGCCGACTTCCTACTCCTAATACTTTTTCATCACGATTCACGCACTTGCGAATTTTACCGCGATTTGCGATTTGGTTAAAAATCCAGCCACGTGTAACCATCAGCAGTCATTTCTTTCCTTGCTAAACATTTGTTTGCCTCTTAATCACCACCTCTGAATCATTGCTAAAGTGAGCCTGCACTCATCCCTAGTATCTCTCACTCACCCTGAACCTCCTAAAGGGAATTAAAAGCATTTTCAGCATATTTCTCACTTCATTGCCACCACATTCAAAGCACTTGGGCCTGTGTTTTAAACTCATACCGGTTTTCTCTAAGCTTGCTGGGGGGGAACTGAATTTCGTATTGTATTTGATTGCATTCCTGAGAACTGTGTGCTTCTCTTTCCATCTACTTCCATGTCTTACATTGCATAGGGGAGGGGGGTGAATTGCCACCTGGGGAAAAGTGAACATATGATATCTTTTGAAACCATATTAGTTAGTTCTGTACTGCATTTTCATTCAACATTGCATCCATTTGAAATCATAAAAGTATTTTTGCTACTTGATCCATCCTATACTAACTCCTCATTGATTGTAAAGAAGTGTGCTAGTGCCAGATCACCCATTGTTGATCAACATCATATGTCTAAGTGTACTATCAGATATTAATTTATTATAAAGTGTGATATACATATATTGTTTAAATTCTCAAATAAACCTTTTAAACTTGCAAAACAGAACTACTTCTTGGCTCAGTGGGGTCAGGGGGATTCCAAGAGAGGGTTGTTATATAGGGGTAGTCATCCAGAACTCTTGAACTGGACATAAAGATATATCAATAAGGGTTTCCATTCAGTACGCCAGACTAGGCATTGACTTAGCTGCAGTGTTGAATTGAATCCTCTTACACCACCCCCCCCTCATGCCCCGTGTCTCCCCTGTTCCCCCCACCCCCCGCTCATGCCCTGTGTCTCCCCCCTGTTCCCCCCACCCCCCGCTCATGCCCCGTGTCTACCTCTGTTCCCACCCACTCCCCGCTCATGCCCCGTGCCTCCCTCCTTTTCCCCCCCACCCCGATCATGCCCACGTGTCTTCCCTGTTCCCCCCCACCCCCCGCTCATGCCCTGTGTCTCCCTCTTTTTCCCCCCAACCCCGCTCATGCCCCGTGTCTCCCCTGTTCCCCAATACCCCCCGCTCATGCCCCGTGTCTCCCCTGTTCCCCACCCCCCCGTTCATGCCCCGTGTCTCCCTTCTTTTCCACCCCACCCCCTGCTCATGCCCGTGTCTACCTCCGTTCACCCCCAACCCCCGCTCATGCTCCGTGCCTCCCTCCTTTTCTCCCCACCCCCGCTCATGCCCCGTGTCTCCCCTATTCCCCCATCCCCCGCTCATGCCCACGTGTCTCCCCTGTTCCTCCCACCCCCGCTCATGCCCCTTGTCTCCCTCCTGTTCCCCCCCACCCCCCGCTCATGCCCCGTGTCTCCCTGTGTTCCCCCAACCCCTCACTCATGCCCTGTGTCTCCCCTGTCCCCTGTTCCCCCCCACCCCCGCTCATGCCCCGTGTCTCCCCTGTTCCCCCCACCCCCTGCTCATTCCCCGTGTCTCCCTCCTTTTCCCCCCCACCCCCCGCTCATGCCCTTTGTCTCCCCTGTTCCCCCATCCCCCCGCTCATGCCCAGTGTCTCCCTACTGTTCCCCCACCCACCGCTCATGCCCTGTGTGTCCCTCTTTTCCCCCCCACCCCCCGCTCATGCCCACGTGTCTCCCCTGTTCCCCCCCACCCCCCTCTCATGCCCCGTGTGTCCCTACTGTTTCCACCCCACCCCCGCTCATGGGCCGTGTCTCCCTCCTTTTCCCCCCCACCCCCGCTCATGGCCCGTGTCTCCCCTGTTCCCCCCACCCCCGCTCATGCCCCGTGTCTCCCTCCTTTTCCCCCCCACCTCCCGCTGATGCCCTGTTGTGTTCTCTTTATACACCCCGCCTTGCCTTTCCATGGTGGCCATCCCGGTAAAAGATTTTCCTTCCAAAATATTTTTTTTGCCATCCGGGGTTCCCACTTTGAGGACCTAGAATGCTAGTGGTCTTCATCTATTGAAAAGGACGTTATGGTTACGTTGCACTAATAAAAAACTATGAAATTCAGTTAAAAAAAATGTGTTACAGGGATGTTATGGTTAAGTTGCACTAATACAAACCTATGATGTTCAATGAAAAAACTTTGTTAAAGGGACGTTATGGTTAAGTTGCACTAATAAAAACCTATGAAATTCAATGAAAAAACTTTGTTAAAGGGACATTAAGGTAAAATTGCACTAATAAAAACCTATGAAATTCAATGAAAAAACTTTGTTAAAGGGACGTTATGGTTAAGTTGCGCTACTAAAAACCTATGAAATTCAGTGAAAAAAGTTGTTAAAGGGACGTTATGGTTCCAAGTAAAACCGAAAAACCCTTGAAATTCGCCAGTTATGGTAAGCTAAGCAACCATAACTCGCGCCACCACCGTGCACTGCTAAGACTAACACCCACGACATCAAAGATGACATCACAAATGTCATTGATGACCGGAACCAGTTACTGCAAGGGTGCAGTTCAGGGAAGCTAAGGAGGCAAGTACGGAGAGAGCCTGGTCTGACCCTACAGCAAATCCATGACACAGGGAGAGCTTACAAACTGGCGGAGGCCAGGGGGGCGAAGATGGATGTGGCCACACACCCTGGCAAGGGTGAAGAAGCATTCGCTATTGGGCGCTCTGCCCCAGGGAGGGCGCGATGGACACCAAGGCGGGGGGGTGGTCCTCCTGTGCCTGGCAACGCACAGTCGTGCCCCTATTGTGGTTATGACCTGCCACATGTGGGGGAGTGCCCAGCAAAGACGCGTGTCTGTGGCCGGTGTGGCATGCTAGGACATTACGCGAGGGTGTGCAGGGCATCCACCCCAGTAGCGGCATCGAGGGGACCAGCGAGAATTGGAGGGAGCAACACCCGGAGAGTGAGGGGTGTGTCGTCAGTCTAGCAAGGCCTGCAGGACCTGAACATTGCGGAGGAGGAAGAAGAGGAAGAGGAAGAGGAGATCTTCTTCATCTCAAGCATCGCCACTGGTCCCAGAGGAAGCCGACATCCGACATGCACAGTAAACATCAAGGAGGTTCCCACCCCTGTTCTCATAGATACGGGGGCGTCAGTTTGTGTGCTAGCGACTGAACATTATGAAGCTCTCCCAGACCCTCCCGTGTTGGCGGAGTCCAAGGTGCTGATATATGCTTTTGGGGGAAACACGCCGCTCCCAATCCAGGGAGTGCTTGTGGAGCCAGTGTCCCATGGGCAGAGCAAGATTAAGGCGAGGTTCTTCGTGACAAGTGTGAGCCCACACTCTCTCCTAAGCTGTGCCGCCTCCGAAGCCCTAAATATAGTGCACTTCACGCTCGCCGTTTATCATACTGACCTAGAGTGCCTACTGCAGCGTTTCAAAACCATCTTCCAAGGGATCGGGAAGCTCAAAGGGGATCCCATCAGGCTTCACATTGACGGGTCGGTGAGGCCAACAGCACTCAAACATCGCCGGATCCCGTTGCACCTGAGGGAACAGGTGGAGAAGGAGCTACAGACACTCCTTGACCTAGACATTATTGAGAGAGTGGAAGGCCCGACTCCTTGGGTTTCTCCGACTGTGGTCGCCCCAAAGCCCAAACATCAAGGAGCAGTCCGAATCTGCGTGGACATGAGGTTGCCGAACATGGCAATCAAAAGGGAGCGGCATCTCACGCCCACCCTGGATGACATTGTCAGTGAGCTACAGGGGGCTAGAGTCTTTTCGAAACTGGATCTGCGGTCGGGGTACCATCAATTGGAGCTTCACCCCAAGTTGAGATACATTACCACCTTTACGACTCACGAGGGGCTGTACCAGTTCAAGAGGCTCAGCTTTGGGGTCTCGTCGGCAGTGGAAGTTTTCCAGAACGCCATCCGGGGAGCTCAGTCGGGGCTGAAAGGGGTGATCAACATGTCAGACAACATCCTGGTGCTCGCAAGGTCGGAAGTTGAGCACCTGAAGCGCCTGGAGAGCACTCTAGAGAGACTTCGAAGCCTGGGACTAACCCTGCACCGGCAGAACTGTGAATTTTGAAAGACCGGATAGAATTTTTTGGGTTCGTGTTCCACGCCGGGGGCATCTCACCTGACCCAGAGAAGGTACGGGACATTCAAGAGGCAGCCACACCGGAGTCACCCGTGGAAATTAGGAGCTTCCTGGGCATGGTCAATTACTGTGGATGATTTATTCGCGACTTGGCCTCACTATCGGAACCCTTGCGGGCTCTGACCAGGACTGATGTGGCCTGGACCTGGACTGAGAAAGAGCAAAGAGCGTTCGCCGACATCAAGAATGCCCTGTCGGGGCAAGAGACAATGGTGTATTTCCATCCAGACCAGGAGTCGGAGATCGTGGTAGACGCCAGCCCGGTGGGACTGGGGGCTGTCCTCATGCAGGCAGACCCGCAAGGGACCATGCGACCCATTGCCTATGCCAGCAAGGCGCTCACCGAGACTGAGAGGCGATATTCGCAAATTAAGTGCGAGGCCCTGGCCATTTTATGGGGCTGTAAGCATTTTCGGATCTACATTCTAGGCAAGCCTGTAGTTGTCATGACAGACCACAAGCCCATAATTCCGATCATGTCCGGGGCATCGTCCAAGCCCCCTCCGCGCATCGAGAGATGGATGCTCTCGCTCATGGAATACAGAGTCAAGTTGCTGTATCGTCCCTGTACGCACAATCTAGTGGACTATCTGTCCCGCCACCCGGGGGGGCGCCCCCGAGACTCTGCGGAGGTGGCAGATTGCATGGAGGCGGTGCACCTGGTGGTGGAGACGGCGCTGCCTGTAGCCCTGGCACACCAATAGATTGCGGACGAGTAAAATGCAGACGAGATATTCCTGATAATCAAGGAAGCCGTGGCCAGTGGAGAGTGGCGTGAAGTGCTCTTGAACAATGCCAGGAGGGACTGGGGGGCACGGAAGGATCTGCAGGCTCTCTGGAGGGTGCGCCACGAGCTGTCGGTGGTGCATGACGGTCTTTTGTTGAGGGGGCACCAGATCATTGTCCCACGAGCACTGGTGGACAAGGTATTGCAGCTCGCCCACAAAGGGCACCAAGGAACTGCGAAGACGAAGGCACGCCTCAGGTTGAAGGTGTGGTTCCCGGACCTAAAGAGCAGGGTGGACGAATTTGTGAGAGTGTGCATACCTTGCCAGGCGGCGAGTCCAGTGGAGAGAGGGCCGCCCATCCAGGCCATGGAAAGAAGTGAACTCCCGTGGGGGACGGTGCATGCGGACTTCGGGTCCACAGGCCGAGGAATGTACTTCTTGGCAGTGGTGGACCAGTGGTCACGCTATCCCGAGGTGGAGCTGGTGGAATCCACGGCCAGTGACCACACCATTCTGGCCCTGGAGAAGATGTTTGCCACCCATGGGTTCCCCGTCGAGATCTGCTCGGATAACACAGCGCCGTTCTAGGGGCAGCAGTTTGCGCAGTACTGTGAGGAAAGAGGGATCAAACATCGAAAGATCACACCACTCTGGCCGAGGGCAAATGGTGAGGTGGAACGCTTCATGCGGACGCTGAATAAAGTGTTTCGAATATCGCTGAATGGAGGAGAGGAACTCCGACGCAACCTGTTTGACTTTCTGCACGAATACCGCACGACCCCGCATCAGTCTTCTGGGGTTGCGCCAGCGGAAGCCCTCTTCAAACGGGCTCCTAGGGGTCTACTGCCCAAAGTCGAAGGCCGCTGCCCGGGGGTGATTGATAACACCTGGGTGCGAGCGGAAAGGGCCGCCCAGAACGAGCAGGAGAGCGTCAGGCGGAACCTGCCGGATAAGGCGATTGCTGTGTGGGACACTGTGCTGGTTCGGAACCGGAGGCCGGAAGGGAAGCTATCATTACCCTACGAAGTGCAGCCATTGGGGGTGACCCACGTCAAGGGGTCCATGGTCACAGCAGCCAATGCCCGAGGCATGGTCACGAGGAATGCGTCGTTCTTTAAGCGGATTGAGGCGACACCCAACCCCGAAGTGAGCGAACCCCCGGGACCAGGGGCCGAGACAGGATCTCCACCAAGAAACGATGGACCACCAGAGGCTCCCGAGACACCAGAGATGGCCTCAGAGGAGGCACAAAGGTACCCGAGCCAGGCGGGGCGCAAGCCGCCGCAGAGATTCCAAGACTTTATTATGGACTCTGCCTCGTAACAGGTGGAAGACTGTTATGTTTGTTTGTTTGTTTGTTTTATTATTTATAATGCGCAGTTATAACCAGGGGTATCAGGGCGCAGCCTTTACAAGAATATGTGAAGCTTAGTTACAAAATATAAAATGTACATGTTGGCAGAGGGAGAATATACAAAGCAGAAGAGGGAAACAGGCAAAATATACAGTATATACAAAGTAAAAAGTGGGCACACAAGGTTACACAGTGTGCGGATCGCATGAGAGGATAGCCTTGGCACTTAGCTATCTTGGTGGTCCTTCAGTTTCAGCCATGAAATTACCTTAGAACGGAAATTCAGGTAAGGCATGCCTACTCTAATGTTGGGAGACAATGAGTTCCATAGTTTGGCTACTTTTACTGGGAAGCTGTTACCTCCTATGGTGGCAAGTTTGAAGTTATGGACAGAGAGGCAGTCTTTGTACGCAGTTCTGAGGGGTCTTGAGGAGGCTTGTCTATGGAATCTGTTAATCAATTAGATCGGGGCGGCATTGTTAAGGGATTTGTAGGTAAGTGAAGCCGTTTTTAGGAGAATTATATCTCTAGTGGAGAGCCAGTTGCTCTGTCGGTTGAGTCCTGAGATGTGCTCTCTTCTGGGGATGCCTAGGGCTGCTCTCAGGGCGTTATTCTGGAGAGTTTGTAACTTACTCGTGGTAGCCTTGGAGGTTCCCAGGTAAAGGGCGTTACAGTAGTCAAGGCGGGATAGTATAAGGGCTCTAGTGAGTGTGAGGCAGCTAGTGTCTGACAGAAATGGTTTGGCTGAGCGGATTAATTTGCACGTAAATGCAGATGAGGATGCCAAGGATCTCAGTTGTCTTTTGAAAGAAAAGGTTAGAATCCAAGTAGAATCCCAATGTTTTGACCTCCTGTCCAACTTTGATGTTGTTCCCATCTATCATGAATGAGTTGTAGGCCGGGCTGAGTTTCTTTAAGCTGTGCGTAGTTCCCAGGATGATACGCTCCGTTTTCTCATCATTCAGGCATAGTCCATGAGTGGCCATCCATGCCTGGATGATGATGTACACCCTATTTAGCAAGGCCAAATCCTTTCCATAATATCCAGAAAGCGGAAGGAGGATCTCAGTATCATCTGCATAATTAGTGTAGGTGATACCGAGATGATCCAAATCATCGAAAAGGGGCTTGGTAAATATGTTGTACAGTGTGGGGGAGACGCAGGAGCCCTGTGGGACACCACAGGTGATGGGTATGGGGTCTGCTGCAGCTGTGGGAGAGAAAACCCTCATAGTTCTTCCGTTAAGGAATGAGGTGATCCATGTAATGGCCTCGGGAGAGAAGTGTGCTGCTGTGTGGAGATGTGAGCATAGGACAGAATGGTCGACCAAATTGAAAGCTGCCGATAGATCAAGGAGGAGGAGCAAGGCAACTTGTCCTTTGTCCCTGAGTGTATCAATCTGAGCTTTCAGGCCGATGAGTGCAGTCTCATTCCTATGTTGAGGGCGGAACCCTGATTGCCTGGATCCTAAAAGGTGGTGTTCTTCCAGGTGCTTCTGTATTTTTACGTAGGCGACCTTGTCTAGGATTTTTAGTAGGAAGGGAACAGTCGTTATGAGTCGGTAATTGGTAGGTATGGCTGGGTCAAGAGTAGGTTTTTTTAGTAAAGGAAGTACCCAGGATTTTTTTAGATTAGTGGGGATGGAGCCAGTAGTGAAGGAGGCATTGATCAGTTTGGTGATGAATGGTGAAAGGTCACGGGCGGCATCTTTGATGAGCTGTGCTGGGCATAGGTCTCCCTGGCAGTTGGAGGGTTTCAAGGACAAGATGATTTTTTTTATGTCGAGAGTATTGACTTTAGAAAACTTGAAACGGGTAGGGTCTGTGGTCGTGCACTTATCTGGACTTTTGGAAGGCTGCTTTTTTGCTAGAGATTTTGGTTTGAAGGGTCTTGATCTTATTGGCCAGGGCATTCTGAATTTCTGAGCACCAATTTTTATCTTTGGTGCAGGCATCAGGGGTTAGTATGGGGGTTTCAACTTCTTTGAGAATGGAAAAGAGTTCTTTCATGTTGGATTTGGCTGAAGATATGCGAGAGTCAAAGGAAGTTTGTTTGGCCATGTATATTTCTTTTTTGTAGAGTGCGGTTATTTTGGATAGATTGAGTTTGTTAGCACCTGAGGGAAGTTTTTCCAGGTAGCCTCACAATTTCTCTTTTGTTGCCTTACATTTTTGAGGAATGGTGTGTACCATTTGTTAAGGTGTGATTTCGGTTTGCTCAGTGTGAGTTTGAGTGGGGCGATGAGGTCCAGTGCTGTGGCCATAGCCTTATTATATTCCTCAACTAGGATCTCTGGGTCCAGGTTGTCTGAGAGTGTATCAAGTTTGGGAAGCAGGTTCGGGATGAGTCTTTCTAAGGTGATGTTTTTCTTATTTCTGGTGAGAGTAGGGGGGGCCGTTGTGATGGGCGGAGGTGTAGGTCTGTCGGTGGTTAACCAAACGAAACTAGGTGATGGTCAGTCCAGATTAGAGGTGAGATGTTAGTGATATTTGCTACACAATTGTGATCGGCCACCCAATCAAGTATTCTACCTTTCGAATGAGTGGGGGCCATGCTTCTTTGCGCGAAGCCTAGTTCAGCAAGGGTGGTGACTATAGAATTAGATATTGGGTCTGCTGGGTCGTTATAACCTAGGTTAAAGTCCCCCAAAGTGAGGACCTGAGATGAGGTTTTGAGATTGCTAGTTAGAATGGTGTTAAGGTCTTCATCGAAGGTGCCGATGGGTCCTGGCGGGCGGTAAATCAGATGGATGGTAAGGGTTTGGGTATTAGTGAGTGGGACTTTGACAGATAAGATTTTGCAGGATTGGACATTAGTGGGAGTTACGTATGCGGCCCCCCTCCTCAGGAATTGGGGCGATCTTGCCTCAGGATAGTGTACTTGTCTGGGACTGCTAGCATGATCATAGGGCCTGCTGCAGGGTGTAACCAGGTCTCAGTAATAGTGAGGAAGTCAAGGTCGTCTTTGAGGATCAAATCTGCAATTTCTATAGCATGTGCTACTAACGATCTAGCATTGATCAGGGCTCCCTTGATTTTAGGGCTAACTGTCTTTATGGTGGTAGATGTGTTTTCAATAGTGCCTGTGTGACGTTTATCTTGAGTTAGTCCAAGAGTGCTCTGGCTAGGGTGGTTGTGCAAGGGACTAGAGGTGAGGTTATGGTGTGGATTAGAGGTTTTAATGATGGGGCTAAGTTGAGGCAACTGCTTGTGGACTTTTGTAGGGTAGGCTGTGAACGGGCGAGCGGCTCGTAGATTTTAGCTAGTCTAGCTCTGAGTCCTAGGTTCCTATCTATGGTAGTACGAGGGAGACTGGGAAGTAGCTGAAGGTTGGCTAAGTCTGTGTGGGGTGGAATCTGGTCGGTGAGCATATTAGGAAGAGGCATGTTGGACAATTGTGGTGCCATCTTAAAATGGATTGCGAGGTTCAGGAGGATGAGGACAGAGGCGCGTAAGCTTGTAGTAGATAGACACATTCTAAATAGTGTTGAAGGTATGTGCTATAGGTCTTGACTGAATTGGCGCTAGTTAAACCAGTGTATGCTTGGCCTCTGAGCCTGGGAGGGAGGCTACATAATGAGGTAGGAGCACTAGGTTGCTATCTAAGTTTGAGACATGACAGCAAGGCTAAATGTTTCTCGGTTTGAGCGAGGCAACAGGTCTAAATATATCAGAGTTTGAGATAAAGCAAGATGGCTGAATACATCTAGATTCAAGACTAAACAGTAAGGCTAAATATATCTAGATTTGAATTCAAACAGTAAGGCTAAATATATCTAGATTTGAATTTACACAGTAGGGCTGAATATATCTAGATTTGAATTTAAACAGTAGGGCTAAATATATCTAGATTTCAATTTAAACAGTAGGGCTGAGTATATCTAGATTTGAATTTAAACAGTAGGGCTAAATATATCTAGGTTTGAATTTAAACAGTAGGGCTAAATATATCTAGATTCGAGAACAGGCAACATGGCTAGATACATCTAAATTCAAGATCAAGCAGCAGTGCTAAATACATTTAAATTTGAGCGTGTCAGAAGGCTGAATGTACAGTACGACAATAGGTGTAAATGTGGCCGGATATCAAGAGAGCATAGCGCATCTCTAATTCGGAAATAGTGGTCAGGATAAGATACGAATTAACAGGCAAGTCTGATCTAACGCATGTGCGACACGTGAGGTAGAATCGGTAGATAGTGTACAGTGATTCAAACGAAAGTAGGCAATGTCTTAGTGATCGTTGACAATAATGGTCGCCAGGAGTTTAAGAGTAACCTTCGTGCACAGAGTTACCTTGTAGGTTGTAGAGCGTGGCACTGGTATATTCGCAGGTTGGAAAGTAGAGACGCCTGTGGCAGGCAAGGGTGGCTCCTAATATGCTCCTTGTTGCGCCATGGAGCGAACAGGGGGTAAACAGGGGCCTTTGTGTGGGCCTTCGTCGGTGGCCGGCGTTTCCGCCTGCCGGCAGATGTGGAGCGGTAAAACAGCTTCAGTTGCTTAGCAACGAAGTCACGCGGCCAGAGCCTCGCTCTGGTGCCACGCTGTGCCCGCCATCATGAAATCAGGCGGAAGAGACTGCAGGAGGTCAGGCGATGCCTGCAATGCGGTGCGCTACTTCAATTCAAATGTTATAATCGAAATGTGAAGGTATGCTTAAGGCGCATAACTTTAGGATTTGCTGATAAATGCCTCACCCTTGTGGTATCCTGGGTGTCGAGGCAATCTGGAGCGCGGCTGGGCTCTCGGGAGGCTGGGCTCCTGCCCTCCTCCGTGGTGTGCTGCAGCTGAACTGGTATAAGTTTGAACTGTTATTGTTGAGTGCACCTGTTGTAACTGTTTCTTGTTTGGGGAAAAGGACGGATGTTGCGTAGTGTATATGCATTGCTACGCATGCGCGAGCGGCAAAGAGGCTTGCGCATGCGCTGTTATAATAAAGACGGTCCGCCGGCAGTTCGAGCCGGGGACCCGAGCAGAACACACGCGTCCTGTGTGGTCCCTAGCGTGTGCATGCGTGCCTGCGTGTAAGTGCTGGTGGGGGCTCTGGGCAGCCCCCACCATATAACAAGGGGTCTTTGGTAGCCCTGTGTGCAAACCGCCCCAAACCAGCCCCCCCCCCACCACCCCCAGTTCAAACTTTGTCTGGCTCCGATCCCGGTGCTCCCGACGCAGGGTCATCTTCCTGGCACGCAGTTGGCCTCCCTGGTGCATGGTGGCGTTGGCTCCTTGCTGGTGCAGCCAGAGCGGGTGTGTCACAGGAGAGCGGTGTGGCTCTCCCAGTTGTCGGTCCCTCCATCCAACAGATTCCACTGTCGGCCTCCCTGATGAGAGGAGATCCTGGGGGGGCACAGCGGGTGTTCCCAGCGCCATTGGAGGATGGATTGGCCAAGGTTCGGTGTGGCTCCCGTCTCGTGGCTGCATACGAGGCAGGAAGGGCGGAGCAGTGCCGGCCGCAGCCTAAGTGTGCTTTCGCTCATGAAGTGAAGAGCGCCCACCACCGCAGCGTGTCTCAGGGATGTTCCCTGCTGCTGCAGTGAGGCTAACATCCCTGGACTGGAGGACATTGAAGAGGTGGCGTGCGGCAGCCGCCGCATGACAGATGAAGGTGGAAAATAAATACAGAAATGAACCCTGATGAGCAGCCGCCACCACAGTGCATCATGGGGCAGTGTTATATGCTGCTGAAGCATGGATAATGTCTCTAGACGGGGGGGGAGAGTGAGAAGGTAGAGGAAAAAAAGTGATCTGGTAGGTAATAAGGGGACTCGCAGGTAAAACACGATAGGGTTGCTGCAGTGTAAGGTGAAAACCACTGTCTGGAACAGGCCCTGTAAACCCAGATCCACAACAAAGTCTGGGACAGGCCAACAAGCCCAATGATCCACTAACCAGGGTAAAGTGCGGGTAGGCGCATGGGGGGGGGAGGACCCAGCGGAGTTAAGCGTTTCAGGAAACATATGCCATAGAATCAGGAGCAGCAGGAGTACACCATGCATCAGAACCCCAGGTTCAGTGGCAATGGCAGAGGCACCGATGCCCGACGGTCCATACTCACCCTGCTGGCGCCTCTTAATTTCCATACATCCAGCCCGAGCCCAATCAGCGCAGCACAGCCCAGGGGCACTTTGTTCCAAAGCCACCCGGTGCCTGAGTTTAAGGCGAAGGGGAACCGGGCAACCCTGGTCCCACATTGGGCGCACTGGCTGGAAAGGCTGGACATGTTCTTTGAAACAGCTAAAGTGACACCAAAAAGAACACTCTCCTGCTGTTTTATGCTGGGAGTGATATTCACAAGTTGTACAGGGTGCTGCCCCCAGATGATGGGTCATACAGAGATGAGGAAGGGCACTGCCTAACTACTTCGCACCAATGGTTAACATTGATTGCGAAAGGTTTCAGCTCCGGCAGGCTGCTCAGGGGTCCGATGAGTTGATTGAAGCATTCCACACAAGGCTGCACCAGTTAGCAGTGACGTGCATGTTTGTCGATTAAAAGGGGGAATTTGCGAGGCCAAGTGATTCAAAAGTGCTGGTCCAGCAAGCTGCGCAACCAGATCCTGAAAGAACCAGAAGTTCCCTCATGAGCTTGTGGAGGCGCGATCGACCCATATGGAGGTGGCCATGAAGGAGATGCAAGTGGAGGAGGTGCATGAGCTCTGACCCCAGAACAAAACACCACTCTAGAGGAAGGGGCAGAGGGTGGCACCACACCATGCAGTGGCAAAGAAGAGGCACCCCAGAGAATGTGCCAGTTCTGTGGCGGAATTATGCCGCATGCAGTCCTGTGCCCAGCGGTAGGGCAGTAGTGTGGCAGGTGCCACAAGGCCAGGCACTATGCTAATATCTGTTAGGCCCCCTGGATGTCGATTTCTGCGGTAAGTGCACCTGAGCACTCGAGAAATAGGTGGGCTGAAGTAGCTGCCTGTGTGGGAGCCATCGTGCAAGATTCCGACTGGTTCAGAGAAGACAGGTGAGAGGAGTGCAAGAACGATGCTGACGTGGCAGCCCTTTCGCGATACGAAGACAATGATGCGTTCTGTTTGATGGAGCGGGTGCCAGAGTCACCGGTGGTGGATGCCAGAGCGTCGTCTCTAAAGAGGCGAAGGAAGAACGTGCAGAAAGACATCGCGCAACAGCGCAAGAGTGCAAGTGGACAGGGCCAGCGGCATGAGTGGACTCCCTTGTGTTGTGCATTGGTGACTTATCAAATGTTGTTGTTTGTTGTTCTTAGCCTTGGCATGGGCTGTTGTGACTTACGCACTTCACCACCAAGTTGTGTGCAGTCACGTGTTAAGGTTTTGGTGACCACAGCACATCAGCTACTGGGAAGGCTGTGATCATGTGTGAAGTGCAATAAAAGTGGTGAACGGTTTCCCGCTCGCCAGTTACTACACTCACGAAACTGACTCTGGCTGGTTATTGTACAACTGTGATGGAGCCCTTAACACACTGCTGACATCTGTCAGTTACTGTAATAAGGATGAATGAGAATGAATGGGTAGGCTGGGAATGTGACTGAGTAAAAGGGATTTTCAGGCCAATATCTGGTGTTTAGTCATACATGAATCTATGGCCTTAGTTCCTGTGGGCATGCTTGTTGAATTTTAAGAACGTTGAATTATTCCACAATATTAAGAATTTGCATTTTTTAGCTATTAACATTGCATTTTTGCTATTTTTGTGTTTAATATCCCAAGTGTGCAGCAGTTGGACTCCATTACCTGACTGTAGCACTGCTTCCGTCAATCTGGTGATGAAGTAAGCAGACTTTTATTAGGAGGTATAATTAGCCAAATTGTTTATTTAAAAGTCCCATATTGCACAGGCTTAAGTGGCATAGAGCTCATTGGGGACACACAAATAGATGGAACAAATTGGCTTGGTCCTCCAGAGGCAACTATACCTTTGTAGGGAAAAAGTGAGGAGGTTGACATAAGGAATGCAGAAGTGACCCCCCCCACCTCTTTGTACTTCCGATTCAACTCTGCTGACTTTTTCCTAAGGTCCAGCACTCCCACTCCGACCTCTCAGAGAAGGAAATAGCAGCCAACTAGTACAATTACAGTTCTTCAGAGTTCTTTCCGGCAAAGCATCCCTACTCATTCACTACAGTCCAAGCCATCAGCAGTGCAGATCTGCAAAACCCATGCTGCACGTCACCTTATTCGAGTAGCTTTTATTGGATTTAGTACAGAACAGCACATACCCTAAACAAGCTATTCTTTGAACGTGTTCAGACCATTATTTCTCACCTGACTTGCATCTGATCCCATCTTCCTCCATGGTGTATCCCGGGAAACATCCACACTTGTAACTTCCGACTGTATTGATGCACAGATGCTGACAAAGCTGCGCCGGGTAGAGGAGGCATTCATCTATGTTATCCCCAGGCAAAATGTCAGTGCTGTCCTCCTGGTTATCAACAGAAAAGGCTTCGTTGTGCTCCAGTGGACCTGAAACTATGAAGACACCAGGATCAGTTTGTCACATCAGAAGAAAACGCAGCAAAGTTAGTGTAGGACAATATGTATGATGAGATGCACTCTCTGTCAAGACATTGATTTTTCCAAATGGATTGGAATTCATATTAGTACCCGGCGGGGTGGGTGGTAGCCCCCCAGCCAAATTAGATACAAGTGGACATTCCCATTTGGTCTACTATTCACTTGGCAGGGATCGCAAAGACGAATAACCACCAGAGAAGAAGGTCTGACACTGTTAAACGTACAGGATCAAGACGAAGACTCCCCGCAAGCAAGCAGCACAGCCCCCATCGCGAGAAAGAGCCGGGGAGAATGGAAAATGATAAATAGGAGGGGGAGGCGTCCAAGCAAAATGAAATAAAGACCAGCGGCCTGCAGGGAAAGCAGGAGTCAGACTAAGCAGTACACAAGGAGACTTGACAGCGCCAACAGAAACTCGAGAGTACAAGTAACAGGTGTCGGGAGGGGGGGGTAAAGACCCGGCGGTCACTGAAGTCATGTGGAAGGGTTTAGGAGCCCCTTCGAAGTTATCCCTTAGAGTGTTTGAGGGTGTGTAGCACACGGCGGCACGCCTGAGCGATATTAGAGAATCATGCCATCCTCAGGTCAGTTGGGGGAGGGACGGGGGATATGCGCCAGTTGGGGAATGCGAGACACTTGGGGAGGGGAAGGGAAGGTGGGGTTGGGGGATGACCGAGCATAACTCTGAAACTACTAAAGGGAGGAAGGAACCTAAGGGAAGCCATCTAGTCTATAAGAAGCGATGGGGATAAAGATCTTGACACAAAATGTTAGGGGCCTAAACTACCCAGTCCAGCGTAAAAAAGCTGAACACTCCATCAGGCGGGGGCATTCGATATCGTAATGCTGCAGGAGACTCATATTAGAGATAAAGATAAGCAGAAGCTACGCTTAAAGGGATTCAACCAAATGCATCAGGCAAATATGCAAGATAAAAAAGCAGGAGTGCTTATAGCGATCAAAGACTCCTTACATGCGCAGATAAAGTCCACCTGGAGAGACAAACTGGGGAGATCCCTAATTGTGACACTAACAATAGAGGGTAGGCCCCTAACACTGGCCACTGTATACGCTCCCAACTCAGGGCAGGACAGCTTCCTGAGAGATATCCTGGACAAAATAGAACAGCACGCCACAGGAGACATTATATTGGGGGGGGACTTCAATTTGGTGTGGGATCCATCCTTAGATAGATCCGGACCCAGACAACAAGACCAAGGCTTCCCGTCCAAAAATCTAAAGCAGAAATTCACACACATAGGGCTAGCAGACGCCTGCGCAATGGCAATCCTCAACAGAAAAGCTACACGTACTACTCGCACGTACATAACATGGCCTCGAGAATAGATTATATATGGGTCTCAGTGGGGCTCCTGGGTAAAATAAAATAGATAGCGATTGAACCAATCACTCTTTCGGACTATGCTCCCCTTTGGGTAGATATAAATTGGACAAACCACTACCACCGTCTACGGAACTGTCGCCTCCCGGAGGATATTCTTAGGGATCCGGTAATGAGCCAGGTGCTAAAAGAACACATTTTAGAATTCTTAGCTAACAACAACCTCCCCGGTACTAACAGGGACACACTGTGGGATGCCCTAAAGGCGGTTACAAGGGGACATATAATAGCACTCAAAGCACAGAAAGAGAAAACGCACCGCCAATGGGAAAAGGAATTAGAGGGTAAAATAGAGGCGATACAAGAGGAATTGATTCAGACGTCCACCAGAAAACTTATGCGAACGTTAAGACATGTCCAGGGGCAGTTGGAAACACTCAGAACGAAAAAAGCAGAAAAGGCACTATTATATACAAAACATTGGTATTATGTGAAGGCAAAAAAAGCCGACAAACTGCTAGCTAGACAGCTGAGAGGTAGACAGCAGACCCAGACAATAAGAGCCCTAAAAGATGAATCAGGCCAACTTAAAACTCAGACCGCAGAGACAGGTCAGATACTTGGAAGATTTTACCAAAAATTGTACTCCACAGACCACCCGAAAAAGGAACTCCAAGAAGCCTTTCTGCCGGGGTCCAGCTCCCAATACTGACAGAACAAGATAAACAAGCCTTAGAAATGGACATCACCGTAGAAGAAGTATATGCAGCAATTCAGTCCCTTCCGAAAAATAAAGCCCCGGGCCCAGACGGGTATACCGCCATATTTTATAAAACATATAGAGACATCCTCGCCCCGATACTTACATCCCTGTATAACACATTTGGGGAAAAGGGAACATAACCCAAACAATGAATGAGGCAAAAGTGTTAGTGTTTCACAAGAGGGGGAAAGATGAACAACTCCTCACCGCTTACCGCCCTATAGCCTTAATTAATCTGGACGCAAAACTGTACACTAAAATATTAGCAACAAGACTGGCCCCAATGCTTCCAAGGTTAATCCACCAAGACCAATCAGGTTTTATTCCAAATCGCCAGACTCACAACAACATTCGAAGGGTCATACACTTGGTCGAAAAGATAGGCATTAAACAAACCTCAGCTGCATTAGTAGCCTTAGACGCAGAGAAAGCGTTTGACAGAGTAGAATGGTCGTACCTATTCCAGGTACTGCAGAAAATGGGAATGGGCAAGGGCTACATAGATATGGTTAAGGCCAATTACAACTCCCCGTCCATAAGGATAGCGGTAAACGGTGGGTTATCAGATAAGGTTTACCTAGAAAGAGGGACGAAGCAAGGTTGCCCGCTCTCCTCCCTTCTATACGCTATATACTTGGAACCACTCTTGGCAAAAATCAGGGAACTAACGGAGGTCACAGGTATAGAGATGGCGGGGCAGGATCATAAAGTGGTGGCATATGCTGATGACATGCTAGTGGCCTTAGGAGACCCAGAGAAATCCCTCCCACATTATTTAAAGGAAATCATAGAAAGATTTGGAGAGATATCGGGGTTAAAAATAAATAGGCAGAAATCGGAGATGCGGGTCCTGGCAGGGAATAAAGAAAAAATCAGAGCAAAGGCAACAGACTACCAATTGAAAATAGTGACCACTGGCATCAGATACTTGGGAATCACTCTCACCTAGCAAATAGATGAACTATACACCCACAACTACCCTCAAATTCTAGAGAGGTTCAGAAATGATCTGCTAAAATGGAATCCGTTAGTGATCTCATGGTGGGGTAGAATTAATGCAGTGAAAATTACAATACTCCCCAAACTAATGTACTTGTTTCAGGCCCTCCCGATAAGACCCCCTCAGGCTTTCTTCAAGGCACTTAGGAAGGTGGTCTCAAAATACATCTGGCAGAACAAAACCCCTAGAATCTCAAATGCGGTCCTGACAGCACATAGAAGGGAGGGAGAATGCGCTATGCCACACTTCAAGAAATACTATGAAGCGGCCCAGCTTTGGGTATTGAGGGAATGGATCCCGGAACAGGGGGAGAAAATTTAGGAGAGGCAGGAAAGAGCGGTGGCAACAAGATCTACCAGACATCTGTTATGGATCAATAAACGATTCCGACATGATAACACAAACATTAGCGAGATATTGAAGACAACTCTGGGGGTGTGGGACTCTGCTACGAAAAATGAAACCCTGACTAAAGATCCCGCCCCGTTCATGCCTTTGTTTGGTAATCCAGAATTCCCCCCGGGAATGGAAAAAGGAACTTTCCGCAAATGGGAAGAAGCTGGGTGCAAGATGGTGGGAGATATGCAACAAGACCAACAGATAAGGTCATTCGAGAACTGCAAAGCACTATTGAACTTAACAACAAAAGACCGAAATAAATACGAGCAGCTACACCACTGGTTCAGCACCCCACGCATGAAAGAAGCTATGTTTAGGGAGTTGACCCCCTTTGAGACTTATATAATGACACACACTGGTGCCCGCAAATTTGTCTCCAACACATACACATTTATAAATGCCCAAAAGGAACCAACCACATGGCAACACATGGGGAAGTGGGAGAAAACCCTGGGCTACGCACTCCCCAAGGAACGGTGGGAATATATATGTCGCCTGTTGTCAAAATTGACAAGAGCCATTCAAACAAGAGAAATGTGGGTGAAGATCATGGTGCAATGGCACTATACTCCAGAGAGACTGAACTCGATGTATGCTAACTCCCCAAATAAATGCTGGAGGGAATGTGGAGGAAAGGGGGACTGGCGACATATTTGGTGGGACTGCCCAAAGATTGGGCCATACTGGGGAAAGGTCAAAACTCAAATGCATGGAATGTTCCCGGGGACAGAACACCTGGGAGAGGAAATATGGCTAGGGGGCTTTTGGGATTCCAGGGATAAAACGCTAAGCATCGCTCAGAAGAGAAACTTTATGGGCCTCTTGATAGGAGCTTGGTTAGAAATTGCACACAACTGGAAACAGAAATCCCCTCCACAGGTAGTAGATTGGACGCAAAGGGTCTGGACACATCTGACGATGGAACTATTAACCTACAACATCCAAGGGGATCATGGGAAATTCAGAAACGATTGGGGAGTAGTAATGGACTTTCTGCAAACGGATTATAAAGAACAATGGTGTTCGCATACAATAAGGATATTAGACTTATTTACGTGAAAGTGGAAAAGAACTTCCTAGAGAAGACATGAACGGTTAGAGACTTGCTCGGTCTGGGGGCGGGGGGAGTTATTAACATGTTGTAGTTGAAGTTTTTTTTATTTTTATGTAATGATCTTGATTCACCGCACTGAAACTTAATAAAAATATGTTTAAAAAAAAAGAAAGATATGAGCTGAGTTCATGCGACTCACCACTTTAAACAAATACCCACAAAGTTCAATTTAGGAAGGTTAATCTGTTTCATCTAACAGGAAACACATTGGAACAAAGTGGACCTAGTTGGTGTGGTGTTCATTTGGGTAGGTTATTGACCTTGGAATCTGGAGACATTGACCCTAATCTCGAGTTCAGCACTTGACCGAAAAATATGTAATGGTGCTCAAATCCCTTTATGGCACTATGCCTCAAGGTGTACAGATGAAGTTAATGTGTAAGCAAGATGTGTGCAATGGAGTACAACCCCAATTAGATAATCCCTACCACACTTTCTATCCCATTCTGGTGTGATAGTCTATTTTTAAGTAGACCTCACATATCACAATGTCCAATGTAAAATATCTCGTGTTTGAGATTATCGTTCCTACGTTAAATGGTAACCAATAGTGTCTCCTTATGGCCTCCAATTAAAACAAATATACAAACCTTTATACTGGTCTGCCACTATGTGTGGGTTGGGAAGAGTGGCTGATGCGCATTCATGCAATTCATTTTGACCTTCATATATATCAATTATCAATGTGTGTGTACAGGTGTAAAAAGCAATGCAATATAGATTTGAATCACTATCCAGAATGTTCGAATTGCTTGGGCAGTCCTTTGATCTATCTGCAGGATTCACCAGGGAAGAAGGAGCTCATTATTCTTCCAACAATGCATCGATAGTATGTATCAAATAGGACACCTATATAGGCATCAACCTAAACTATCTTCTAATCTCCAAAATAAGGCAAACTAAAACTCATTGCTCAGATGTGGCTGACCTATTGGTGGTGGATGACTCAGACCCACATTTGAGACCTATTGTCCGTCTCCTGGGTCCTGGCAGAATGTAATTTATGTGGCATAAGAGAGATTGAGTGTTTGACATTCGCTTTCTTTCTTTTCTCTTAAGTTTTCATTTTATTTGATATTCAAGCAATGCAAAAATCACAATGAATGAGCACTGGATGGTTTGATGCAACATATGGCAAAACAATCGAATATTATATTCAGCACAAACCCTGTACAGAGAAAATGAACAAAGATGGTGAGTAAAGAAAATGATATACAAAATCCACATATGACATTGTTGACTAGTTAGGAGAACGGAATAATGGTAAGCGTGGTGTTAATTTGGGGCTTTATGTACCCGGTGTCTTGCTCGTTTCTTCAGTATATAGTCAAAGAGTGAAGAAATCCCACAGGTAGTAAAGTTAGAATGAGGGAAAGACCATATAGTTCATGTCAGGGTGACTTTGCAGTTTGAAATAGTGTTGTGGAACCTGAAGATCGCTTACGTGAGAGATTTTCAAGTGTGATTGAGGTAGTGCAGTGGATGGTGGCTCACCAAAGGAAGACACACAAACAAAAGGACAGGACTGAGCTTGTGTAGAGAAGGCGGAAGGAGGTAGGTATGGGAGGCAGCCCTCTGATACCCGTTCACCATAGTTCTGCTCTTCAATTCTAGAGTATGAGTTCTTGGACTCAAGAAAAAAACAACCAAAATTGAGCAAGATTTCCTGAAAACCGAAAAAGTATAAAAATGGGAGGAGTGGAAACGGGTTAAAATTGAAATTAGTAGTTGAAAGCGTTGGTGGAGTGAAAGTACATGTTGGGCATGGGAGGAGTGCCCAATAAAACAAATCAGCAAGTGCATGCTAGTAAACAAACATGGCTGTGTGTGCCCCTAAACTGATCTTGAAGGGGTATGCATTCCTATCTAGGACAGCGTCCCAAAAAAAAACCTAGGAAAGGAGCAACTGATTGAGAAATGACCACTGTGCTAGCCTCCAGGAATATGTGGCATTGATAGGAGCATTTCTATTGGCTCTGCTTTTGCCTTATGTGTGCATAAAGGGCCAACCCTGATCTCTGTTTTATGCTCGGTTTTTAGATTTTTGTATTTTTGTAAGAAGTCATCTTGTTGCAAGTGTGCTTTAAAATTGGTTGCGCTTTTATTGTATTTCATATGTTTGTATTAGATGTGATTAATACATTGTATTGATGTATTTATTTCTATCCAATCAACGCAATCTAATGATGTTGATGAGGACTAGCCTCTACGGTGCTCAGCTTTAGATTTATTGTGAAAGTGGCACATGGCACAGTTATGGGACAATTTAAAACTGACAGGATGGGACACTGGTCGATGGCATGGGATAATAGTATGAAGCAATGTGAAGCATGCAGGGCTGGTTTACTGGAGACAATGCCAAATGGGTATGAGGCCATTTTCCAGGGGAAATGCAGCAGCAATGTACTGAAGGCAATGTGGAAGTTCCATGATTGATATTCTGTAGAAATGTAAAAGTAGCGTGCCGCAGAGTGAAGGGGACATGACACTGTCATCTTCTTGCAATGCTCTGTATAGCCCGCAACGCCAATATATTTATTTTTCCGAAAACTCAAATAAATAATTATCTGCACAAGAAACTGGCGCAGTATAATGTCTGAGTTTTTGGTAAACTAATATTCACAGGTGGTTCAGTTGGCTTATTTACCACCTTTTTCAGTAGGACGCGACAGCAAATTAAGTGGACATTCAACCTATAAATAAGTACGAGAAACTACTTTGAGAGGTTTATGGATCTAGTGTCGCCACAACCGAGCAGCCCCTCAAAAGCCAACGTATTGTGAAAGAATTGCCAATATATTTAACACTGTTGAAACTGAGTTGACATTTTTCTGAGGCATATTGATTTTCTAGGGGGAGTGTAGCCACTACCATGGCAGTGTTCTTCAGTGGGTTAACATTATGTTTGGGGGGTGGGGCGTTGGACAAAGTGAAACTGGCCTGACAAACGCCTGTAGGTAATAGTGTTATGGCTCAGTTAAATCTGGCATGGCCCTTTTCTGGGCTAGTCTGAAAGTGGCATGGTCATTTTCTGGAGGCAATGTGACAACGGAATTGTAATTTCCTTTGGAAATAAGCATGAAATGCTTAAAGTGGGAAACAATTAATTGCATTCACCCTAATGAGCCGCCTGCGCCGTTTGCAAGAAACCCATCACACACAATGTCATCATCCCTAACCAATAATTGATTATCTCAAGTGTAAATGGGTGTATATATGGAACGTACAGTTAATACATCCGTCTCACAAAAAATGTATGGAACTGTCAGCGTATGTTTTCTCCTCTCAATGCTCCAAGCTCCTTCAGTTCTTTCAACTGGTTTTTTGTATCATTCATAATTGTATTTAGTTTATTTATTTACAAGGTTTTCATAATGCATGAACACTGCCTAAGGACAGTAGCACAAAATAATTGAAGTAACATCCATCTTCTGGACCGGAAAACTACAGATTTGCTGGTGGGGGTTCACTGATTTACCTCCAGCCCAGAGCTCGAGGTAAATCAGGCTACTGCCGGCAAAAAAACAGCTGGTATTTCCAGCAAAAACAGACAGTATTTCCGGCACCTGTCCCCTCCATGGAATGGGGATTGACTGCCCTTTCCGCCACCTTTCATATCCCAGTAATTCCGGGAAATCAGACGGCATAAACGGTAGGTCAGTGTGCTGGAATATCGGCGGGATACCAGCAAACGTGTAATGAGGGACATATTTTAGCTGATGGGTCAAGAATTCCAACACTACACATTGACATCTCATGTTTCTGCAGGGTTATGCATGGCATGCTTTACAACACATGGTAAGAATTGATTGACTCAATATTTTACTTATTTGTGCATTTTAGTTTGGGTATTTGCGGAGCACGGACATAGTTATGGAAAGCAATAGAGTGCTCTCTAAGTTAAAAGCATATTTTAGAGGGGGGAACAGACATTTAGACATAGGGCCTCATCACGAGTCTGGCGGTAACCCTTAAATGTGGTGGTAGAGCTATTACCGCCGCATTTAAGGGTCTGCCAGATCATGGCCTTGGCGGATTTCCCCCCAGCTATAAGCTCGGGGGAAATCCGCAGCAAATTTGACGATTTTGGGTTTCATTACCGCAGGCGGGAAATCTGCCTGCGCTAATAGTGCAAATTTTCCCCATTGGGCCCAATGGGGAATGGGCACTAACCGTTCCGCCAAACCCGTGATCTGGCGCTAATAGCGCCGGGTGGTTTGGCGGTAGGGCTAATAGCGCCGGCGCTAATAGCGCCGGCGTTACCGCCCAACTCGTGATGAGGCCCATAATATATATTGCTGGCATATTATTTAGGCTACTAGGTCTTTCTTAACATTTCCACTTTCTGATGAACATGTAACAGTGCTCACAGGAGAGGTGGAGAGGGTACGGCGGTTGGGCTGTGGTTCATCAGGAGTGATCCTGAGATTGGTTAGTTTGATCATCTTCTTCTCACCCTGCAAAAGACATCCTCATATTTGGGGATGTTTGTTACAGGGTGTGAAGAAAGCACACCTTGAAAAGGAGAGTCTTGATTTCTTTTCAGAATTGCATGTGAGTGAGTGGGCATAAGTATGAGGTTGAATGGTGCAAGGTTCTGCAGTCTGTGGATGTAGATAGAACATTTCCTGTTTCCGGTCTCTTTCTTTGCATTTCTGCTGCTTTAAGCTTGTCCAGGCCCTCACTTCTGGTGACGTGTTGGCTTTTAGATATGGTGATTTTGTTTGCCAGGCAGAAGGGAGGGGCAAGGTGACAGCTTTGTTTATCATCCAGCTGGCTTTGAAGATTGTGGCTGCTTTTAGGGGTAGCCACAGAAAATTAGTGAGTTAGGGAGTATGTTTCGGTTTGTTGTCTGTAATCACCTCATGTACCTTTCTTGAGCTTTAAATACTGTGTCCTATGTGTATCATGAGACACTCAGACAAGTTCTAAACACAACCAGTTCACTTTACCACAGGACCGACTGTAAATGCCGAAGGTATCCTGCCCCCTGGCTGTCTTTGGTATAGCTCTATATTGCTTAAAGCCTGGGTTTTCACATAAGAACACAATGCACGAAGTAACTAACCAACTACCTAACTACCAGACCAACTTACTACTTAACCCAGGGTTGTCCAATTCCAGGCCATGAGGGCGGGATCCATGCTGGGTTTTCAGGATACCCCTGATTAATATCCATGAGATAAATTTGCATACGATTCTAAATGTATGCACATTCTTCCTCTTGAATATTAATGAGGGATATGCTGAAAACCCATCAGGTTTCTGGCCCTCGAGGCCCAGAGTTGGACAACCCTGAATTAACTTAACAAATGACCTAAAATGCCAACTGCTTAGCTACTGAACTACATAACAATCAACTGCTTTCCAAATTATATATACAACCAATTCTACTCCATACGTATCTCCAACCACGCAGAGCACGGCTTGCTGGGCACTGCAAAGAGGGCAAATGCGTTGCATTTAAAATACACGACACAGCTTTTCTGCATCATGCATTTGCTAGTAATCCTTGTTCATTAGTTGTAAATGATGTCGTACATACCGTATGCTGTTGAGTGGGATATCTGTTAATGAATATGGAGGTTTTAATTTCTCTCACTGCATCTTTAAAAACGCATCTATATTCCACTACTAATGGAGACGAATACTTTACTATTCGTCAACTCTCATAGTATAATCTGAGCAAATGTACTTCGAGCATTCAACCGGAAGTAATTATACTTGCTAATGCCAAAATGACTATTACTTGGAGAGCGAGTCAATAAATCGTGGGCTGCTTGCGTGTAAACTACAATTAATGATGTGGATTTACTGCGTCCATTTCTCAAGCGCTCGAGACAAGGTTATTATAGGGGAATCCATCACTTAGTTCTAGAACACAATCAATGCTAAATCGCGCTGCATTTGCTCACAATAGTAAAAGGAGAGGCATGGCTTCTTGAAGTCCAGCTAATAATGTTTGCGATAAAGCTAATATGGTTTTATTAGCCAGCCACTTGCAGAATTGTGGGACGGGACAATTGTATCCATCGAAACAGAATATCTATGGCCTGAAGGAAACTCCCTTCTTGCACCCGAGGAGCAATCCTCTGCAGCGTCTCTATCTTGAATGTAGGTTTGACGCCAATTGCTACCACTCCTCTCTGGAAGATTTTTGTGACTCTCCGATTCATACCATACTAGAGGACCGGAAGAAGAAGGGTGATCATAGTTGGCGCTCCTTTTTTGACACTTTTGACCTGAAATGATTAAACATGAAGGAGCAGGGGCCCACTGTGCTGGCAAAAACTTGGACTGATGGCAAGGTTGGCACTTGTATTGAGTATGCATTTGTTGAGGCTTCCAAGTATTGGTGCTATAGCCCACTACATAATTGGTTTTACCACCATTAGCTGATCACGCTCTTAAAAGGTGGTCACAGTCTCTGCCCAAACCCCAGTGGAGCAAACGTACCTGCATTTCTAAGGAGGTAACCTCTCAGGGCACTCCGATCCTTTGGACCTATTCGAATGTTAAGAAATTCACACTATCGATCTGTGCCAGTCAGCATGATCCTGTTGACCTACTGACAACTAACAAATGGGATATTGGACATATAATGGATGGGTTTGCAACCAGGTTAAGATTATCTCAATCTCGAGTTTGCCATCCTAAATCTAATTTGGGGGTGTTTGACCTGGCCATAAATTTAAGGAAAAAGGTTTATCGCAAGGCCATTGCGGCCCTAAAGAGTTGCTGTTTGATGTCAAGGGTGGACAGGGAGTCCCAAATGGATTCCCTCTTCACTCGTTATAAGAACTGGATGAAACAGTACAAATGTACGGTGAATAATGCCAATTGGAAACTTTTGTTCTCCCTCTTGAAGGGAAACAACAGCAAACAATTCTGTCCTGATACAGGAGATTCCTGGTCAGGACAGCATCCTTGGAATCTAACCCCATCCCCGACTCGGCCTAGTTTGATCACATCATCGAGCTCTATTTTGACCAGAATACAGCCCCTTTAATTTAGCTAACACCCAAGATTTTAGTATCGCTATGCAGGGCTTTGAAATTTAAGATATACTAGAGGTTATTTTTAAACTTAAGGCCTCTAGGGCTCCAGACCCTGATATGGTAGCTAATGTTGTGATAAAAGCCCACCCTCATTGTTGGGCTGCCCTGTTAAAGCAATGGCTTGACAGGATATTTTTGCTGGGAACTATACCTACGAGCTGGAGGGAGCCCATCCGGGTGCCGGTATTTAAAAAGGGATACAATATGGATCCCTCCAACTATCGCCTTCTAGTGATGCTAAATTCCAGTGCAGATATATTTTCCTTACTGCTGTTAAGAAAACTAAATAAGTGGGTAGAGGAGAAAGAGTTACTAAAAAAGTATCCAACAGGCTTTAGGTGTGGATACAGTACTGTGTAATCGAAGAAAGACTTCAACGGTCGAACTACAAATTATATCTGTGTTTTATCGATTACTCCAAGGCCTCTTGTTTCATTTTATGGAGTAAACTTGAAAATTGGGGCTTGACTCCCGATTGCTCCACCTTATAAAGTTACTTCACACAGAGACGACAATCGCAGTGCAGATACGTCAAGACGGAGCTATCACTCGACCCCTTAAAAGCAACAAGGCCATAAGCAGGTGTGTATTGGCACCCCTGCTGTTAAACATCTATGTTTCAGACACGGAGGAAGCACTTTGCTCTTGTCTTAACATCCCACCCAGGCTTGGAAGGGAGCCTCTACGGTGGTTGGCATTCGCCGACGACACAGTGCTCCTTGACCTTACCCCTATAGGGCTACAACACTCCATGAACGCCCTAAATGATTTTGTTGCTGTAAATAACTTGAAGATAAATCCTGCAAAATATAAACTTTTGATCATTGGGGATAGGCCAAGAAACAAACCTCCCTTTACTTGGAAATTGGCCAATGAATCGAATCTTTGGACATTGTAAACAGCTACGCATATCTTGGTTACCCAATACAACCTTGCCCAGCGATCCGCTGCTATGGCGACTTCATCGAGTCTTGAGAAAATGGATGGTGATTAAAACATTGATTGCCAGGAATGGTGGATTTAACATAGAAGGCCTCCTTAATAGGAAGAGTATTATTCTGGGCCCATTTTATGGGCAGGAGGCTCTGTCAACAACACACGCTGCCTGGCTGGAAAAAATAGAGGGAAAGCTGTTGCAATCGATATTGGGTGTTCTCAAGGTTGAGGCCTTAAGACTCAAGCTTGGTTTGCCCTCCATTAGATCCTTATGGTTACTCCAGCGTACCAAGCTCTATTCGAAGCTTTGTACCGACACAGACACTTTGTTGGGATTGGTAGCATTGCATATCACAGATGAGGTACTGAATCGATGTGTGCAAGAATTGCAAACCCCAGGGATATCTCACTTAAATAATAATAATAATAATTTAGCATTTATACAGCACTTCGAACCCTCATGTATCTGAGGGCTGCTTATTATTACCCACAGTGTGTGGTGCTCATTTATCGACCTCGGAAGAATGAAAGGATGAGTTTGGCCCTGCCGAGATTCGAACCTGCATCGGGTTCTGAGATGTTAAATCGAGCACTCTACTCGCTGTGCTACCAGATTGACTGAGAATGAGATTGGTTTATCTTTAGAAGACACTCTCACTTGACCAAACGTGTATGCAGCATTAAAAAACAAAACAAGCGACTGGGATTGTTGTGTAAATGTGAACAAGCTCCAAAGTAAGAAAAGATTTGCAGAATATTGTACCCAGGGTTTTGCAATTCATAGCCCCTGGCGTAATCATGCTCCTCTAAGTTGTAGAGATGTATTATGGGTTCCATGTAATAATGTCGCCACATAAATATCGCCATACAAAAATATCGCCGAAAAATAGTCGTTTTTTGTGGCAACATTATTGCATGGAACATGCGGGGGACACCCCCGCAAGCCCCCAATTTTATTTATTTTTTTTAATTCTTTTTTTTTTGCCCCTGTCACCATATATTTGGTCACCCAAATAATATTGCCACAACATTTTCCCGGCGATATTATTTACGGCGACCATATACAATATTATTACCTGATACCGTATTATGTGCCTTTACTTCAACATTCTCCCTACTAACGAGTATGTAGGGGCTTGCACTGGTGCGGCACCTAACGAGAGATGTGCCATTTATGCCATCTCACAACTCAAATCTCACAAGTGAAACTGGTCGTCATGGTTTGACATTGTGCCCAGTGTTAAGGGTTTACTATCAGAAGGGCTGCTCTCATTTTTTAACCAATGAGGAGAGCATCCTTACCGACCAGTTTTGGAGCACGATTATTGGGGGGGACCAGTCTTTGGTCATCAAGGCCGCAGCTCTTCCTGTGTGGAATGAAGCATTGACACTTTGCGAAGCTGTACCTTAGGAGCTCTGGGAACTGGTGCTGATTATAAGTCGTGGTAATGGGACTATGGAGTGCCAACAGAATATCACGTAAAAATGCAGAGTTGCGATGATTTTCTTTTTAATTATCCAAAAAATGAACTTTTGCAGAAATGTATTTGAACAAATAACTTTGTTGATTATTGTGGATGGTTTTGAATGTTTATAATTTGTTCTACAATATGTACGCTTCGGATATTTGAACTTGTGTTTCTTGGATGATTAATGTGGGTGTTTGTATGGTGCAAAAGGTTTAGCCAAATGCCCTTTAATAAAAAAATAAAAGAATGTAGGTTTGGCCACATATCTGTGGAGGCCCCTGAAATCATCACTAACCAGAAACTCTTCAGTAAGCCAACCCCCTGAGACTGTACCAGGGCAAAGGAGGCACTGTGGGCTCAAGCAAGTGGAGGAGCCAGAAAGTATATGTTGTATGCCATCTAGCAACTCTGCAACCTAGGGATCGAATGACCATGTGGGCCATTTTGTTTAACAAATAATTCAGTTGCACACACCCCTCAACCCCGTCTGCCCTCTTCCGACCAGCCGTATTTCTGCACCTTCTACAGGGGACTTAACCGTGAGGATTTATGATCCGCCTTCTTCCTCATTGTCCACCCTCGCCCTGCCAGGATGCAAACACAGGCTGCCCAAGTCTGAGGAACACTGAGAGCAGGAGGATGCCTTGGCCTTACAACAACGCTTCTTCAAGTGCATCTTCACCTTAAAGACCTTATGATATAATATGATATGGTATTTTATTTATATCGCGCTCGTACGACAAGGCAAGGGAGGGGAACAGGGCAGAAACAAAAACAGCGATCTTACTAGGCCCAGTGACATTGAGAACGCGCAAGTGCATGGAACTTAGCCTCCAATAAGTTCCACCGAAATGTATTCAAAGGGCAGTTTTTAAAGCAATCACCTTCTGTGAGCCTTTCATGTGCCTATCCCAAATATGCGGGTGACGCCTGCCTGAATCCCCCGCTTGCATGGCCACTGCAGCAGTTTGAACCCCACCAAAGTCTACATCCACCAGAATTTTCTCTTGAAGCACACATTCTACAAAGTGCGTGCACAGTGAACCTCCTCCAAGACTGCCTTGCCCTGTTTCGGAAACCCTCCCAAGACTCCGAGCAGCACTGGAAGCAAACGTGTTTGTTCTAGGAGGCAAATGTGCCCCGCATAGGATTTGATAACCATCGACAAGCAACCCAGCAAGGTGGGCAAAATGGGATCAATCTCTACCACAGTCAGCAAAGAAGCTTCGGCCCTGTTCATCGAAAGATAAAGCTTGGACATAAACCAAGGCAGATAGATTTGCTCAGAGTCCCTTGTTTTGGACAAAATGTGGGGGTTGGGTGACCAAGGAACCAGATTCCTCATCAGCACCCAGGTACACATGCATGCTTAAATGATTGCTTCCTCCCAGCCCACCTCATGACAAAGTCCACAGACTCCCAGCCGTAGCAACACAGAAAAGCAGCAGGACACCAGATCCGTGCACCGAGAAGTCTAGTCACAAAATGGCAATTCTATAGAGCCTTAGAAATGGTAATGGCGCCACACACCTGGAGCTACTCCTCAATTCCTGCAGCACCTGCAAGCAATCAGGGAAGTAGCCCAGTGGGCACTCACCAAGACGGGGAATCACCCTTTGCAATATCACCAGAAAGGGACACTAGGCTCCCCCTTCAAATGATGGGTACAGCATGGCACTGCAGTGGTGTTCACCCTGGGACTAGTGGCACCCCCTCCCTGCCCGCTCAGCCCAAATCACATTATCATCCAAATCACATCAAGCAGGAAATCAGGCAACAGAGTGTGAAAAGCACCCAGCCCGGCAACCACCACAACACATGAGTTGAGGCCGCAGACCTTACCTGCACCCGAGCGGGAAACTCCCCAGCTCAGGCGAGACATCTGACCTTCATACTGCACAGCTCATAACAGAGAGAAGGGCCACTCCCCATGATGAAACATCTGGACTGAGCCCACCCACTTGGCCCTTAATCCACACAGCCACAACTCATCAGAACTCAAAAGGTCAAGAGGGAACAATACACTCAGTTACCTCTGTCCAGTGTGGGGCAATTACCCACCCTGAACCCGATGACATATGCACATACCACGCAGCACCTGCAACTGCGAAAGAGCGGCCTGGTGTCTTCCACACCTCAAACGAGCTCTCTCGCTCAATAGGGAGCCCAAGAGTGTACATGCACAATGCTTTCCCCTCCCCTCACCCATGCACAGGGGAGAGTACACACAAAAGGCGCCAATTCTTCCTCCTAAAGCCCGGTAGCGAAAGGATGTGATGCCTGCCCTGGCAGCATGACCAGCATGACCGGAAGCTAGTATATCGCCTGAAGGTAGAGGCAAAAAGTTCAATTTGAGGAAGAAAAGGGGCATGGAGGCAATGACAGAATAGATGCAACCAGCGCTAGAGTGAACTACTGTGCCAATGCCATAGTGGGGAGTAGTGGAGTGGTGTGTGTGATGTCATAGATGTTGAAACAACAGCAAGTGTTTATCTAGTGGTCTCTGCGATTGCTGTCCCACTTCATGCTGGAATCCCCGTACCTATCCATACTTTGTAGTAAGGGGTGAACATTAGAGTGCATTCTTGACCATGCCCCAGAGTAGTAAGCGGTATGTGGCAGGTTTCTCCTGCACCAATAGCTAATTGTCTCTTGGCCCTGAGGGCTGGGGTTTAAGTGAGTGGCCTGCTATGTAGATAAGACAACATGCATTTGTTGGCATCTTTCCATAACGCGCCACCTCGTTTTACGAGTTCAGTACTTCTCTCACCTCAGCAGAACCATTTTGAATGATACCCCTTCCTCTATGATTCGGTCCAGCTAAATTGATCTGCCACAGAATGTTTGGACTGCTGTGGCTTGCTGGCACACTACTCTTTCATGGAGGCTATTCTGCATCTCCTACTTCTCTTCATTTGGTGTACACACTGCTCTCCTACCCAGCTGGCCTTTCTTGGCCCAAAGCCTTCCCACTATTCATCTAGCACTATTTTGGAGGAGTGGTCAATTCCAGCCCTTTTCCTTTGAGCCCATCCACTGCCTGGTAAACGATCACAAGGTGCCGTGATCCCTATTTGACCTTCTGAACTATGCACCTCGTCCCCAACTGAAAATGGTTGCTCGCTCAGTCCTTCTCTGTCAATCGTGTTAACGCCTTCAAGATCCTTTGTTCCTCTACCACTCACAAGATCTAGAATACTGTTTCTGATGCCATTTTGTGTTGTTTGGATGTAGTGGCCTTGTAATTCTGCTTTTTGTTTGCTTGTGTTCATGTAATTCTGCCTTGTTTCGGTTATTCGAGGCTCTTCAACAATGTGTTCGGCCGATATTGGCTTCACAAACCCACTGTCTTTGCTAGTGGTCCTGTAAACTTGACTTTGGTCACTAGTAGCTTTTCCTGGAAGGCTGTCTACCTTTCAGCTGTTAGTGCCCCTTTAATGCTGCATAGCTCTCAACTCAAACACTTTTGGAGGGTGTCACCCGCCTTGTAAAGGGCTGACTCACCCGCCAAGCCTCCTGCACGCCCATTCATTCCAATGGGCGTCTCACCCGCCAAAAACAAAATCGGGTGATTTCACCCGCCTTTGCAACACAAATGGTTGAGAGCTATGATGCTGTATGTGCTTGCTAGTGGCCATACAATGCTGTCTCTACTTGTTTTCTGTTGCTAGTATTCCCTCCTATTAACTACTGCCATCACACACCACTACTGTAGCATTCATACACATCTGGCTTGACTGTTACTTGCTTCCCTCTCCCTATCATTCTCTCAAAGCCTCCAACTCCCTTTTGACAAATACCCTCCACCCTCCATGCCACCTCCCTTACCACCACCCCACATCTCAACCCCCGTCTTTCCATAACCCACAAGATACTACTAAGTTGGCAAACCTGCTGTACATTCATATATCCAGCTTGGCTTCATTCATTCTGCCTTGCTCCTATAATTCTTGTCTGAATGCTTCATAGTAGACACCGTACTACCTAGCCTTAAGAATAATTTTGTTCACTCTAACTGCAAACACGACCAGCATATGTCCCTCCTACCTCACTATTCCAAACTTCTGGAGCATGTGGTCTTCAACAACAACACAGGTTACCTTGCTCTGTGACCATTCCTAATATTGGTTCCATAGTCATTACTCTCAAACTTACTGTCCTCTGCTCAGCTCTCCAAACTCTTCTCTTTTCATTGCTTCCTGGATGCCTTCACTGATTTTGACACTTTAAACCACCATTGTCCCCTGAAAAGCCTCTCTAATGTAGGATTCCATGACATTCTCTCCTACCACATTGGTTGTTCCTTCTCCATATCCTGGAACAATTAATCCTTTAATCCTAACGTGCCCTCACTGCTCCTCATGCTCTACTCCTCCACCTTATGAAAACTCACTGCTTCCTTGCTGAGCTTTCTTCTTCTCTTCCATCAGCCCTGAACTATCCCTAGGGATTTCCAACTGCATCACTACAATCCAATCCAATTCCAACTGGACAGTGCTTTGTTGTCTTCTGGTTAACTCCTCTAAGAACAAAGTCATCTATTGCCCCCCCCCAACACTGCTGCACAAATTATTTTTCCTCTAACCTCACACCCTATCGCAGTGGAAAGCAACCTTGGGTCCTCTTAGGAAGGAATCAAAAGCTCCAACACCTTATCACCTTCACAGCCACTGCTGCTGGGATCAATCTGTCGCATCCGCAACCACTATTCCGCTAAATCTCGGATCTCCACCCTAGTGCTCATTTTCCTTGTTACAGTTGAACCCTCCTCCTCAAACCCCCTCTCCTTCTCCTTTGCTACCCATGACAAATTCCTCACCATCACAATCTGCCAATCTGCACCCTCTGAAATCTCCCAGCTCCTCCACCACATCTACCCACTGCCTCCATGCCAATTGGCTCACATGCACTATGAGTAGGAGTCCATCTACACATTCCTACTGGTTATATTTCAATTGATGTATGGCCTTGGCGCCAAACCTAATTGTCTCCATCTTTTTGTACTCACCTCCTGCCATCCACAATCTCTCTACCCCTTTCCTGGCCTGACTTGCGCATTTTCTCGTTTCTGCTCTTTCTCCCACCTCGCCCCCTTGAACTGGAATGACTTTCGCATGAGACATCAAAACTACACCAACCTTCACTCATTCAAATCAGCCTTAAAGCTCCATCTACAATATCTCGAGGGAGCACCTGCTATCTCAAATAACAGTAAGGGACCTCATTAAGACAGTTCATAGACTAACAGCTCTCTGTGATGACATTCACTTCCCATCAAAATATCTTATATGTCTCTTTTTCTTTTCTTTTGTCTCTGGTTTATGTTTTGCTAACCCTAGATCATTAACTTGTCATGTACCCAATGTTCGCGGCTCAAAAATCTCATTTAAGACAGGTTGCTTGCAGGACTGCCCAGTATGATGGAATACAAATACAATGTTTATTGTAATATGCAATTTTTTTTAAATTAAGAGGACGGTTGTTTGGGAGAATTCTCTGTTAAGGCTAATTTCCCAAACCGAGTGAGTCCCCCAGCAGCTTTGCTGGATTTTTGGGGTTTAATTTTTTTCTCCTGCTAAGAGTGAGACTCTTAGACATGATTTGAGAATGTCCTTTGACTTTGTAATGTGTTTTATGGGCTATGGGGTCTTTTACTCCATAGGGCTTCACGTGTTTTTGGTATGTGTGTTACACAGCACCCTCAGTGCAGTAACACAGGGGTGTCATAGTGACCCCCAAACATAGACTCCATACCCTGGGACTGACTACTGTCCCCCAGGGCATGTAAAGTCACCATTGGATTTACTAGTCTGAAATTGTGAACAGAACCAGTACAAACCATCATATTTTGGAAGTACTGGTGGGGGTAATTCGATTGCCCCTGGGTCTGTTTTCCAAGGGGGCACTGCCTAGTCCCCCCTTGTCGAGTTTCTCGGTGTTGGCAGTGGATACCACGCAAAATATTCCACCAGTCCCGTAAATCCTTGACCCTCTATCCTGGGGTGACCTTGGACCTGTTAACATTACCTTTCTAACTTGATCCAACCTCTTTTGATTTTTCTGCAAAGACTTTGAGTGCATTTCCACTGTGTGATCTTGGGCACATTCTGCCTTGCTCTCTCCAAGAGTGGGCCTGGCCTATGAACGTTTTGCTCTACAGTAGACCCTGCCTTTCTTGACTTGCTGTGGTTTCTTAAAAGTGTTGGTACTGTGTGTTTTTCCTATTTCTGCCTTTTCTCCCCCTTTTTAAACAAATTATTGGAGTGCCATCTACGGTTACGCGCTCACCTCTGTTTTGCTAAATAAGTGGTGTCTTAACCTAGACTTGTCGAATAATTAACTAGGGAGGTGTATATACTTATAGTGACTGTGTTTGAACTTGCTTGACATATTAGTGGCAATGTATTTTTACAAGTGTGTTATTAAATAAATAATTATATACTTTTATACCAAAGCTCTGGTCAGTGTTTGCTTGTGGTACTGTATTTTTCAGCCCTATTGTGTATACTCTATATACTGCCTAACTCTTCTTGAGAGAAGTCTGACTGCTCAGCCATAGCTACCAGGTAAATCTGGGTGGTGCAGACTGCTACCAATTGGGTTTACTGATAACTCCTGTAGACTTAAACTTTTAGCAGTGGTCCCTAAGGGAACTGCACAGGTTTCTGCCTAACAACGGGTTAGCTGATGGAGCACTAAATGTCATTTAGCTGGTGTACACAATACCAAAACTAATGGGAACTAGGGCACAACAGTCATCACTAGGAAACTGAACACCCTTTTCTGTTCCTTTTTACGCTTGAGATGAGAAGAGCTGAAAATGGGCTGGAACCCTGACCTATATCTTATGACAACCTGAACACCCTAGTTAACTGTAAAAAAAAGGTACATTTGCACCCCTTAATTCAGAAGTGCAACGGTTGTGCAATCATTATGTGACCCCCTCAATGCGGCTTGAAGACTGCCATTCCTCCCCCATCTGCCAAAACCAATCCTTTTTACCCATCGGCGTGTCATTTTCAATTGGCGGAAATGGCAGGAGGCATTAACACTTTGCACTCTAAAGTGCAAAAATGGGTGTTAACATGGAACTGCCAGATTGAACACATATGTATGCACTTCGGAGTGCAAAGAACCAAAACTGCACAGAGCGGGATCAAGTGCACGTAAGTGCACACGTTGGTGGTCGCCACCATGCACTTTAGACTTAATCAAAAAGTATATTTAATTTGCAGTAGCAGGTGGATTTTGCGGTAACAAACTCCACATGTAGTGTTGGTGCTTTCCTTTATGCTATGAGCAACTAACTGCTCCAGTTCATAAGGCACAATGCAGAGTGCCTTACAATGTATTATCCATGTGCTAGATCGATTGCGCAGGTTGCCTTTAAAAAAGTCAATAGTACAACTTACATTAATTCGTACTTAAATTGTCATGACAGTGTTGAAAATGTTTTGTAAAAGCTGTTACTAACGTTTGCATTAGTACTTAAATAATACCCGGTAAACATTCACATTCAATTTCCAACAAAAGATGTATTCATGTTTAGCAACCAACACATTTTTTGATGTAAAATGTACTATTGATTTTTTAAAAGGTAACTTGTGCAACCACTCTGGCACATAGGTACATCATGGGGCCTGATTTACAAAGCGTTTTTCAATGGGATTGCACCATTGTAAAACGCTTTTGTGAATCAAACCTGTAATATTCTCTTAATCAAAAATGAGCCACTCTTTGGTAAAAGACAAAAATCACGTGAAGCTTAAAATCATCTATCGTCAAATTTGTGCTTTTTCACCAGCTGTGTTCTTCCCAGGATTCAAACATTGGAACCCATTTCCTCCGGAAGT
This sequence comes from Ambystoma mexicanum, assembly GCF_040938575.1. NCBI lineage: Eukaryota > Metazoa > Chordata > Amphibia > Caudata > Ambystomatidae > Ambystoma > Ambystoma mexicanum. The sequence continues at coordinate 542,566,310 of NC_090923.1, read as the reverse complement.
TGAAGGCTTTACCTTTTTCCGGTTTGCTTGTTGGCTCGGGCTCAGGCTGCCTTTTAAGTCCCGGGGCTATCAGCTGATCTTCTCCCTCGCAGCAGGACAGCATCACTTGGTTGCAGGGATAGCCCAGGTTTGGGTTGGACTCACAGGTCTGCCCCTCGCTTTTGACCTTCAGCCCAAGAGTACAACAATCACAGCATTGCTGCAGAAAGAAAAGGAGAGGATAGACAGGTTGATTGGCGGCACGCCCTACACATTTCAGCCTTTCACAGCAACACATGTATGAACGCAGGCACATTGCTTCATTGGAAGTTGACAAGGTGTTGGTCATGCCAACCAAAAATGTAAACAAAAGAACGGTGTTGCAGGGTAAGAGTGCAGTGGGTAATAAGCCAGGTTTGACTAAAGTTAGTGAGGAGAGATCCTACAGGGGTGGGGAAGGAGGGAATTAGGAAAGGTAAACAATAACCTGCATTTAAATGTGATAATCATGGCAGGTGCCTCTTTTGGTGACTGCCACCTTGTCAGTGACCTATAACTTTAACTCCTTTCATAGCTGAAAGGATATGATAAATTATCATGAACGAAAAAACTAGTTTTGGGTTTTATGTTGTTATGCTAGAATGTTTTGTGCAATGCGCCGAATCACCACCATAGCGGTTTCAAAGTGCCAATCCTTGTCTGTACTGCGGCCCTGCCCAGGAAATCCAGAAATTGGTCTCCAGGAAAGAAAGTGCATGGAAAAGGATAAGGGAAGAGTTGGGAAAAGCAGGAAAAGAGGTTTCAGACGGAGGCAGGGGATTGCAGCCGGGGTGGAATGTTTGGATGTGTGTTAGTCTGGAATACATGCACTCCATTCAAAAGGGAGACTAAGTCCTGATGGTATTGGTGGCACTAACATACAGATTTTGGTTGCAGTGTAAAGTACGATAAGGATGGTGTTGCGCTGGGTGGGCGAGGGGCTGAACAGCATTCTGGGTAATCCTGGAACGTATGTAGGCTTAATTACCTGTGGATGTCTGTTAATGGTAACACAGGTAAATTACAGAATAATAATCCTAGGACTGCACACCATAGCCACAGGTGGCCCAGTCCAAGAATAGGACATGTAAAAGGGTGAATGACATTGATCCTGCAGGGCAGGGAAATGGAATAGACATTTATATTTATAGCCCGGCACCTAGATGTTGGTAGAGGATGAATGGCTGTTCCTTGTTGATGGAAAGATTAATGATGTTTGCATATGAGCACATCTTATGTCTGCAAGGTGTTACCATCACATCCAAGGTAGCCAGACCATTTGTTCATTGTTGGCATGATATGCACAGACAATCCCACCTTAAGATAGGCTCCTGGCGAAACTGCCCAATGCATACCTCCGGTGAGCCTGTGGAGCCGCAGGGCCTAATTCACAGAAGCGTTTATAATGGCAAACCCTCATTAGAAAACGCTCTGTGAATTAGGCCCTCAGAAGCCTTGCCATTAACTTTACTTTTCCTCAAACATTGTTGAATTATGTAGCTCCTCCATGGAGATGCTGCGGATCTTAAAAGAACATTTCTCACCCAAAACACTCTCTGCAAAGATCATTAAATGTTTAGAATTGCAGGCGTCCCGTTACACATGGAAAACATTGTTTCACTTCTCGATGAACAGACACTTTATGAAAGCTTTGGATGGGGCAGTCTGCGCCACTGTTGTCTGTTCTGAATTCCCTAGAATTGTGCTCATTTTCTGGTGGGAGCCAATTAGATGGTGTTGACTAGCAAACCCCCCAGCTTTCTTATAGTTCCTGCTCGGATAAACTGGCCAGCTACTGAAGCTTGCTCTCGCTCCCGAAGAAGACTTATGTCATTTCTTGAGCTGATCATTACACCTGGGATCATGGAACTGCACAGATGAAACACACTGTGATCCGATCACTACTAATGCAATCGCATCTGAATCTCAAGCAACAGGCTCATTATCGACCCATCTCTACCATTTTTATAAGCTTCTAGAAAAGATAAATGGTATTTACATCCAACAGTACCTGGAGCTTTCTATGCAACCAGCAGACATGGAGTCCGCATGGCTTAGCATGCCAGTGCTCTTTGGTGAGTTGTACAGATCAGCCGTGTCACAGCTTAGATATCATAAGATCCATTGGCTACACTTGACACTGTTGCCCCTCAGCTTTAGTTTAACTCTGTAATAGAGGCATTAGAGGCAGCCCACGACAATCATACAGGCCATACTTTGGCAGCTGTTCCCAATCAGTCGTGCTACTACCTTAGGGACCCACGCCTAGAGCTTTGAACCGAGGAGTCCTTTAGTTTCGCCCATGATGCCTGTTAATGAGGGTTCTTGTACGGGAGGCAGGCGCATGTTGAAGGCCAAAAAAATAAAGGTGAAGTAGCCAATGGAAGCTCAAGCCAAATGTCCGGCCCTAGTTTGGCTGTACAGCTTTTTTGGATGGAGAGCCAACTAAGAGCTAAGGCAAGCAGTCAGAATCATGTCACTCTAGCTCTCTGAATGTTGTAAAACGAAATAAAATATAAATAGAAATGATTTAATCAAAACACAAATTCAGTGTCATTGTCTAATGACTGTTTTTAAAACAGGCATGCTAGGAATGATATTACATGTGTGCTTACCCTTAGAAGTCACAAGCATTTCATAGTATAGTGAATAATTGCATCTTAACTTTGCAGGACTTTTGAAGTTGTATGTTTTAAAGAGTGATGTGAAATACATGTTGTGCTGCATCTATTGCATGTTACAGTAGTAGTAACAATAGCATCTTATTTTATTATACTTTTGTGATTAAGAACATGTGCGGTTGTCTAATTTACATACAATTTCTTTCAGTGGCTTGGATTGTGCTTTGGCCCGTAAGGTCACACCCCTGGCTTGGTTCTGGCTTGTCATATGATGTTTTTGGCTCCCCCAGCTCTACTTATAAATGCAGCATGATTAGTTCCCCAGTACACATGGCTATCGGGGTAGCCGCCTTGTCACTCAGAAGTTCAGTTTTGGCGTTCCATACTTGTATCACTTATCATCAAAGATAAAAACCACAGAGTAGGACGGAACGCAGGCAAGCAAAGAGGCTGTGAAGAGGAAGAGCCTTTAATGAAGATCATTGCCCGGCATTGCGTTGTTTTGCTGACAGGTTTTTTTGAAGTAATTTTCAACTAAGAATGACTTTGAAAAAACTCATCAAATTAAATAGGGGGCGGTAAGGGATTAAAAGGGATGTGGATGGGGTTGGTGTAGGGATAATGATATAGGGAAGGAGGCGTGGGGGACACCCTCCAAACATAAAAAAATGATGAGTTTTTTCAAAGTAATTTCTTCGAAAAAAATGACTTTTAAAAAACAGCTGTGGGACATGGACCCACCGCCCAGTTTATGTTTATTTAAGAATCAATTGTAATGTTCATAGCACCATTCAATTGCTTTTAGATGCCAACACATCATGGAAGAGGATACATGTCTAGAGTGGGAGTTACATGGTTAAAGAGGATAAGAGGTTGTTCAGCACTTACAGGTTGTCATATAAGAGGCATAGATAGTTTCAGAGGTGGTTTGTGAGTGTTGCTCGGAAATGCATGAGCCTGGTGAATTCTAAAGGTTTGGCTAAAAGGTCATGCCAAAGGTGAGAGGTGGGGAGGAGAAAGCTGCTTCCCCTCGGCTTTTGGACTTCATTTTAGAAACTGTCAGGAAGCTTCGAATGGGTCAGGTGGATTTGAAAAATGCTTCCTTGCAGTTAGGAGGCACTTGTCTGTTCATGCATGTTCATGTGAGACAAAGAACCCTAAATGATTCTGGGCCAGTGGGTCTGTCTGAGATCAGGGGACACTGGCTGTCACCTCTGAGGCAGAGGATAAGACCTGCTTCTGTTTTCAGTACCTTTTGTAATTCCACAAGTTGACATTATTGCAGGAGAGTCTACATGGCATTGCATAGCCGAACTGAGACATTTCTAAGGTGCCTGCCATTACCAAGTGCCTTTCTGTTAGGGGTGATAACCAGGGCATGGTTTAGTCATTTAAGACAACGGTGAGATATTTTGACCACGAAATTTAAATAGGAAATTATTCTAAATGCTGGATCCCACCAAGACCCCTACGTTATAGACTTCTGTCTTGGTGTTGATGGTCTGTGCAAAGATGCCGGTTGCAGGAGAAAGGGTCCATATTTATTTTTAGAAAGTATTTGGGTCCTCAGTCAATGCTCACTGCACAGGACCTACTGGGTATAAGTGTATCCTGTCCCATCTTTGAGTCTATGGCATTGATGTCATTGGCTTTGGTGGCAAACTGGTCTTGCTGATAAGGGACACAGAGGATTCCTTGTGTGTTATTAAGAATTGAGATGTGGGCCACCCTTTGAAGTTGTTGGGAGAGGATGTTGTGGTGAACAGTGGCCTAATCCCGTTTAATGATGCCACATAGTGTGCTAAGAATCCTAATTCTGAGCACTTTTGCCCCTCTCTATTCCTATTCAATCAGTCCCCCCTATGTTCCTCCCTTTTCATTTAGAGTGCACCCTGTTACTCCCCCTTTACATTCCTAAGCTTCATCTTTTTCAACATCCTCTTCATTCTTCTACTGCCAATGTCCCCCGCTCCATTCTTGCATATCTGTTTCACCTCTTCACTTGTACACTTATTCCCCCTTTTATACGATCCTTAGGATCCTGTCATGTTCTGAGCTTTCTCCTCCCAGCCCCCCTTTTTCCCTAGTCCTCAGCTGTATCCTTTGCTTTAGCCATCTTCATTTTTGGGCTTCTCTTTCTTTTACTCCCTCTATATTTTTGAGTTCCAGCTCACTCCCTTCCCGGTCTTGAGCTCACTCATCTGCCTCCTTCACTCACCAGTCCTGATTACCACCATTCTGTTTCCCCCTTTTCTTTCTGAGCCCCCCCATTTGCATCTCCCTGTCTATTCCTGTGCTCCATCCATGCAGTTCTGCTCCTCTATCCATTCTCTACCTCTCTGTCTCCAACTTTATCCAGAATCCCCTCCTGCCTCTTGATTTGCTCACTCTATAACAAAAGCAAGGTATCAAACCTGCCCATCCATCTCAGCCGGGCAACGAAATTGGGATACTATGTTTTACTCTGGACACATTTTTATTGTTACCAATATGACTGGACACCATGGTGCACTCCAGGATCATGAACAGTGTTCTCAAGTGTATTATTCTGTATTCGATAGGTATGGAAAATTGTGTTGTAAAACTCAACATTTTGGCATTTTTTTCAAACTGTTTTTGAGTGGATGGCCTTTCTGCTGGTTTCCATTAAGGCCTTGGGTTTTGATCCTGCAAATGTGTGCAATATGGAGCTGGTTTGACAAAATGTTCCAGGTCTGCTTTTTGTTCTCTGTCCAGCCCTGATCTGCACAGGCAGATGGGTGGCTCCCAAGTAGTCTGTAGGTGAGAATAGTCACTGCAATGTCACCTCAATGGCAGCAGCAAAAGAAGCCAAAGAAGGTGATTGCGATCACTAGTAAGAGTACAGTCTTGATTTATTTTGGTTGCTATCTTCTTAAAAAACCTATAGGCGGGTGAAATAAAACAGTGAATCAGTGCACCAGCAACAACTGTTGAAAAAGGTAGCTGCAGACTGCGCCCCCCATGCTCAGAAGCAAATGAGTCTGGTGCTCTCCCCATATAGGTCCAGAGGTTCTTTCAAGAGCGGGCAGTCCAGACAGTAGGATTCCAGACAGTACCCAATGCTGGCATGCTGAGGTTAGGCAGCCCCATGTGGGAGGGCAGATAATGAATAGATGAAGGCCAGTCCCAGCTCAACCCGCACACGCACCTTATCATCTCCACTTCCCTGCAGAGCATTGATTTATTTTCAGTGGTTTTGAGTAGGGGATGGTTGGGCATTCCACATTTCTCAGAATCATAAGGGCCACCACTCATACCAAGACAGCACTATTCATAAGGAGTTAACACCGACTCAACACCTTAACCTAGGCAATTGCCTGATCCTATAGCTCAAAATGTAATGTGTCCCTTTGAAAATAAATGCAGGATTGAGGCAAATTGCCTCAAGTATCAGCTACTTGTTTCATGAGGGCAATTACCTTAGACTTTTCAGGATTGATGGTAGAGTAGTTTTTCAGTATTGCCGCTTACAAATGTTCATAGAAATGAGTATCCATTCCATTCTGACATTTATTCACCATGATCTACACATGATGATGGGGGGATCTCTCATTTCGAACTTCTACTTATGTTTGAAAATCGAGCATCATCAAGTTGATTTCTGAAGTTATTAGGACTCCTTTCCTTGCAGTCTCCATACTATACTTTCACACGTTTCATGCCTACCTTTATTTTGTCATTCTGCTGTTGCAAATGCTAATTTTATTTAATAGCTACTTTTTTCCAGCATTTTGATTTTAAATGTATTACAGAATCATAGCTTAAACCTTCTTAGTTCCCTCTGTTGGGATGCACGTCCAGATCCGAGCCCCTCCCAAACGATTTACATTGCGAAAAATATATGAAGGCACAGGAAATACACATGTTTTGCCTTGTAAGGCCTCCTCCTCTCTTCCCTCAACTCACCGACTCTAAGATCGCCTGCCACCTTACATTACACACACAAATCTCTCCCATCAACACTTACTGAGCCATGAGTGAGCGTTCCTGTTCAGCCCTGCCACTTTCACCCACACCAGTGGCTAACCAGATTCTAAGTGCTGTAGACTATTAGCACTTGGACACTTGTGTGTAGATAACATACTCCCAAGAGTCTCCGCCAAACTCGTAGAAAGCAGTTTGTGACACAGGAGCCAAGCTCTTGCGACTTGCACACATCAACACCAAAGGTTTTGCATTTGCCTCTTCCATTGTTCCACTAATAACTTCCTACTTCTTACAGATCATCATGCAGCGAGGCAGAACAACACTCCACAAGACCACTTACATTACATTGCTACATTACTGTGATAGTCGTATGTGCAGCAAATTACATTTTGTCAAATATTTTGTGAAACATCTGATCAGGCAGAATCAGAAACTCGTGCAGTGCTTATAGAGCATGGGTAAAAACAACGTGACTGCACTATTCAACCAACTCTTCAAACACCCCTCTCTATTCCCACAGTACTCCAGCAGAGACATATTGATGGTTCTATGACTAGCCTCTAGAGTAGAGAAGCTAGTGTGATGTAACCATATGGCTGCAATATGTTTGACATGCCTCATGAGCCAGGATATGTATCTATTTCATGCTACTGTTATTGCTTGTTTGTTAAAATTCCAGCATAATTAATGACATGATTGTAAAATGATTCCAGATTGTCTAATTCATGAAGCATGCCATTCAGGTCTGGCAGTGGTTGATGCAAACATGCCCAGCATGATGTCAGTAACCTGGCATAACATGGGCAATCATCCCCACAGTCGAAATGTACTCGATTATACAAAGAACCGCAATTGTCTCCACACTCATAGTTTAACATATTGAAGGAAGGGGTAGGAAGTAGAAGGGAAAAGAACCGCTGTGCACGTGCCCTCGGACACCAGCATTACAATTTGAGATTAGCACTGTTCTCAAACTTCTGTCCATTATTCATTGTTAATCTAGTGGAGAGGATTTGATGTGCTTCACAAATGGGAAAGGATGTTCAGTGTTCATGTCCTCTGCCAGAATTATCACTCTTAACAAATGTGAGACCAGCAGTTTGCCTACAGTTGATTTTAGTTTGCATTGTTATTGGAAATTAATCCACTTTCACGTCTTTAAATTAAAAGTTTGTACGTTCAATTGATATATCATTCAACTGTCTTGCAATAAAGCCTAAATTGTTGAGTTCAGAGTGAGGTTGGTCCAGTATTTTATTAGGCATATTTCAGACCCCAAGACTGCCTTCCACATTCATAACATATGGGAGCAGAGATGTTGTTGTTAAGCCTTGTTGTTCCCTGTTAGGCATAAATCCCTAAAGGCATATTTGGTTTAATAAATTGAACCACACATTCTGATGTCACTTGAATTGATCAGAATGTTTTGGAGGTGATTGTGGTTTGTATTCAACTGAACATCAAGGGTACCCTTTGGCAAATATCATTGCCCCAATCAAGGCTTTGGTGCTAAAAGAGGTGCCAGTTAGCTGTGCATCTTAATGTGGAAGGTTTCAGCTCCATTCTAACTTGTGCAGATAAACTGAAATTCGGATTATTTTCCTGAAACCCACCTCTGAGCAGAAACTCACTATGACACGGGTGAGTGAAATGCTTCTGTGCCCGCAAACACCAGTCCAATCCATGCAATTCAGTGGAGGGATGGGGGCTATCATTGCTAGTCTTTGCAAAGCGCATATGGTCACGGTGTTGATCCCCATGGAATGCCCACATGTATGTGAATAAGGATTCATAACCAGAGTGATTATTCACTGATGAATATGCAGAGTCATTTAGTCCTGTACTCATATTAATAGAGTGCCCATGACGTTGAGGTGTGTTGGGCGTTCCACAGAAAGGACATATTGAATTAAAAATGACAAAAAATAATATTCAGTAAGTAAAAAATAAAAAAAACAGTAGAACAAACAGCAAAAATACCATTTTAAACTAAAAATACAGAAAGGTATCAAGCTCAAGATAAGTAATTCTTCATGGACTTCTTGAAGGCAGAATGTTTGGCAGAAAATGGATGTCAGTATGCAGAGAGATCAAGAGCACAGGGTCAGTTTCCTAGAAAAGATTTAATTAGAAGAGGACTTTCCAAAGAGAGTTCTCGCTAGTCTGAGTAGATCTCGACTATGCAACGAAAGGGGGACCACCAGGAGTTTTTAAATGATCATCCAGCTAGTTTGGTTGGCCTTCAGTAAGCGCCTTGTACTCCGGGCAGCTGATCCTAAAATAGTTCTCTGGGGGAAGGAGAGCCAGTACAAATGAGCAGCAATAGGGGTGAGATTATTATAATTGAGTGAACCCAGCACTAGCTGAGCAGCAGCATGGAAGACCCCGCAAGGAGGAGCTACCAAAGAAGGCAGAAGCCCACGAGGATCAGCATTTGCCCATGCAGCAGAGAGAGGTCAAAGGCGTGGATGACAGAACCAAAGGCGGACATAGAGATACATGTTAAACCCCCCTCTCCCTCTCGCACGCTCTCAGTCACAAATACATTGTAGAGCTGTGCAACAAAACCAGGATCTGAGTCTTGGCAGATGCGGGAAGGGGGCAGTCTGGGAGTTATTGGTGGCAAGAATGTTTGGTTCAGAGACACGGCAGCTTGAAATTAGAAGACCTCAGGAACCCATTTGGCCTTCCTTAACATGTTGATTGTCTGGCGAGAGATGCGCCCAACCTCACTCTAAAATGTCTTATTTTATTATTAATTTAAAAATGAATAAATCACAGAAAACTCGTTTCCAAAGGCAGTGGGGTGACAATTAAAACAAAACATAATATGATGGTGCACATGTAGCAAAATAATAAATTAGATACAGTCATATTCTTAAAAAATTGTATCTTAGAAACAATCATACAGATGAATTTCAACAACATTGAAACCTTGCGAGACAGAAGTAAGGTAAATAAAGAATAATCCGTTTCAATGAATGAGCTTCAAGAGCTTTTCTAAACTGTAAAGGCAAAGGACAAATTAGAGGGCGAGAAGTCCAGGCATGGCTAGCAGAAGATGAAAAAGCTTGAGCCAAATAACAGCATGTTGTAAAGTGGTATTTTCCCAGCACAAGATGTCAGCACTTGTGGTCTTCCTCAGACCACAAAGATAGGGAATGTATCTGCCAGGTAAGCAGGCTGACCCATCAGCAATGCCTGTAGTAAAGAGGGAGCCAATAAAGGGAAATGTAAGTAGGAGTAATGTGTTAAAACTTGTACACGTGGGTAATTAAACAGGCGGCTGAATGTAATACTGCCTTCAGAGGGGCCAAGGTAGAAGGCCAATAAATGAAAGATTGCTGCCGTCAAGGCGAGACATTTCCAAACTCTGAACAGGTGTGTGGAAATCCGGAGAAGAAAAACAAGTGTAACTCGGTGAAGCAGATACAACTGGAAAAAAACAGGACTGAGTGAAGAAACATGAGATTTGAAATTTAGACTAGAATCAAGAGTAGAATCCAGAGATTTAACAAAGGATGCCAAGACTGGGATAGTAGCTGAAGAAGGATGTAATGCCAGCCATGATGTAGAAGAATAAGAAACTAGAAGAAACTCTGACAGATTTAGTTTCAAGGTGAGCACACGCATCCTACCCCATAGGCACTGAGACAGTTCCTAAGGTCATTGATATTACCCATTTATGACAATTTAATATTTAATACAGTGTCATCAGTGGACTGATGTACTTTTACGTCACTTCGAACCTTCAAATCTCTCATTGGTTTCACGTAAATGATGAATTACATATATGCGGACATATATTTACGTCTATTTGTGTCCAAAATGTCCTTTTTTGTCCAAGATACCAGGAGCGTCATTAACCGAATTGAAGGCATGAGGTTTGATTCCACACAACAGCTCCTCATCTGTATGTATATTGAATCACTGTGTACAAGTATTCCTCAACAAGCCACCATGAACGGGATTAGTGAAGTGTTGTTAAGTCGCGAGGATGAGCATCCAGTTCCTAATTCTTTTATCATGTGGTGCGTGTAAATGGCATTAACCAAGAATTTTTTTCAAATTTCAGGACCACTTCTATCTGAAGGTTGAAGGGACCACCATGGGTGGCTCCTAATTTGGCCAATTTATATGTAGATGTTTTGAAAAGAATACCATCTATGAGGATACAAATCTGTATCATGAGAACATAAGTGAATGGTTATGTTACATCAAAGTCATTCTTATTATCTGGTCAGGTTCTCAGATTGATGCTTTAGAGTTTATCACCTGGCTTAACAATCAAAACAGATATTTGAAATTTAGCCACAATATTAGTTCTGTGGAAGTGAATGTTTTGGATATCACAATTTACTCTGCAAATGAAGTGTTATGCATCAGACCTTTCCATAAACAGACTGATAAGAATGCCCTACTACCATTTCAGAGCCATCACGCCAAGCACATCAAGAACAATCTGCCATATGGCCAATTTCTTCATCTTCGAAGAAATAGCAGTACAATAGACTCCTTTAATAAGGAGGCCTTGCATCTTAGTGAAAAATCACAAGATAGAGGATATCCTAAGAAATTACTGTGACAATCTGACAAACGTGCGGCTAATACCATCCCCAAGGTTTTAGTGGATGAAAATACACAAAGTAACTCCTCTCCCAATAAAGTTGTATTTGTGAACAACTTTACTAACATGTCATACAACACCAAATTTGTGATCACCAAAAATTGGCGTTAACGTTTCAACAGGTCTTCACAAACGCTGTTGATTGCATATGAGAAGAGCACCAACATTAGAAATCTAATCATCCACAATGATATCCAATACATTATTAATAAACCCAAAACTATAACCAAACTGTGGGGCTTTCCCCGGGCCATTGGACACAGGAGATGTGGGTCATGCTCTGTATGCGAATTAACTTATGATACATTGAATGCTGATTTGGGCATGGTGAAATTATGGCAACAGAAGGATTTCACCAATTGTAATTCCAACAATGTTGTATATATGATCAAATGCCCGTGTGATATGATGTACTTTGGGAAGACCAATCTTAAATGGAACAAACGCATGATTGAGCACCGGAGCTGTTTACGCAATATGATTGAGACAGCAGCGATGGTCAAACATTTCATGGCAAAGGAACATTCCAATACACAACTGAAATGGGTGATTTTAATGAAGATTCGTGGCCCTTGTCAACATTCCATCAATCATAAATTGTTACAAATGGAACAGAAATTAATTTGGTTGACATAGAGCCATATAAGGGGATTGAATGATTTTATTGACTGGAATGCTGCTCAGTAAAGGGGTTTATATTGTGTGTCCCTTATTCAGCACTCACTGTCAAGTGGTATGTTGTTATTCCACTACTTCGCATCTCATCTGGATTGATGTACTCTTACAGGACCCATTTTGAATGTTGTTTAACTTTCAAACATTTGTTTATAGTTTGTGTTTCCTTTGAATGTGTGCTAATGCTGATACATTGTTTTACATTTTGACTGTTGTTGTACTGCAGTTCCATGATAATTGTATGGAATGCATTATCCTGCCTTAATTCATGCGCGTTCACGATGTATACATTCAGAGGCTCATTTAAATGGGTGATTGGTAACATTTTCTGCCCTTTGAAATATGGCGGAGAATTTGGTTCTTGGAGAACGATTTTCGATCCACTTGTCAAACGCAGGGTTTGGGTCGTTGATTTCCATTACTAACCGGGGCACCCACGTGACTGTCCTGAAAATTGATTCACATTTATCACACATACGTAATGTTTATATGTATGTTCATGTGACTGCTCCGTTCACATATCAGCGTTCCCTGGTCCAGCTTTGGCATTCTTCTCGCCGATCGGCGCAGCACTAATCCTTCCATCACCGTAATACTGGTGAGTGTGGTGGTTGATTTATCCAATTGTCTGAATGACTTTTGTTGGACGAAGTCCTTTTGAGCTGTAATTTGACTCTGGTCCTGTAATACAATTGTTTTAGGTGATTCATTCCCCGTACATGGATTGGCACTGTGTTTACTATGTGATCTCCTGAATATTGGTGAGCGTTTTGACTATTTACCCATTTCACAAATGCTTTCCGCATTGTTCCATTTTGGGCTGCAAATTGATGCTTTGCCTGGTATACTATTGATTTGGGTGATTCATTCCCAGCATGAGGCTGGTGTATAGGGCGGTTTTCATTCAGCCTTGAATGAGGGTACATTTTCGAGTGCTTTTTGTTAATAATGCAGCATTCATGGGGAGTAGTATCCTTTACATGGCGATGCAAGGTTGGATATAACATACACCCTCACGGTGCATGCTGATCACAGGTGTACACATTGCATGTAGACTGGGCTTAGAGAGATGGACGACCAAGCAAGTATTTGGCATTTGTGGTGTTTTCTAGGGTACTTGATGTGAAAATAATTGGGTGCTACTGAGCAATTTTATTAGACAGTCTTGACAAGGTGAACTGTTTGTCTTTGATGTGTTGCAGATATTGGTTGCACAATTTCTTTAGACATTCAGGGTCAATTGAAATAGACACATTCATGATGTCATTCATGATTTATCGTAAATGAAGTGCTTCCTGTCAGACAATTCTAACAGGTAGGCATTGAGTACAACAAGGTTAATTGTGGCATTTAGAGTGCTTTATTGGATTTTGACACACTTGCCAGGGCTCACATGTTAATGATTGAGTCTGTTTATGTTTTGAACTGAGAGAATTATTTGGGTGTCCACACAATAGGTGACGATGGTTTCATCTTTTCTGAATAGGATTTACAACACAAAGTGCCTCATTACGACCCAGGCGGTAAGTTACCGCCTGGGTCGTACCTTTACCGCCATGGCGTAAACTATGTTTACGCCATGGTGGTTGGCGGATTTACCGCCCCATTCCAAGGTGAGTGGGGCGGTAAATCCCCATTTCCCATTTACCCTTCCCCATTCCCATTTTTGCCCCATAGGGCATAATGGGAGTGGGGAAGGAGATAATTACGCCACCGTAAATTACGGTGCCGTAATTATCTCCAAGGTCCCTTAGCGCCATGGATTTTAACGCCTGCAAAAAGCAGGTCGGCGCCGCCGTAAACCCCTTAACGCCTGGGTTGGAATGAGGCCCAAGTGTCCACCATACAGATATGAATTGCTTTTAGTGTAACCCTGAAGAACGTTGTGCAAGTCAGCATTATTGACAGAAACATGTTGGGTTTGATGTATAAACTTTGTATACATTAGCATTAGGGCTGAACATGCAACTCAGCATATCCTCTTTTTTGTTGTATATGAATTAACCCTTTGGACACTTCTTGTGGCCATTGAATGTATGTGTTGTCTCATTTGTGTATTGTGGTTGAATTGTTTTTTTGTAAGGAGTCTTTTTGTAATCTCTATATATATGGATAAATACTATAAGTCCACCCCTGGCAGGTCGAACATTATAAACAGCCTTTGTTTGTCATAATATTGGTATGGAGCCATCTAGAAGGCTGTTTTAAGTCTTCTTGATTTGGCGCAATGTCCTGCTAGTTTTTCTTTGAATTACATGGGTGACGGAATAGAACCCTGAGGAACCATGCAATGCAGGGTTAAGAGGTCTGATCTGGAGGAGACAACCGGCACAAACTGAGTATGCTGAGACAGAATGCAGGGTTAAGAGGTCTGATCTGGAGGAGACAACCGGCACAAACTGAGTATGCTGAGACAGAAAGAGGAGAATCACTCCAATACAGAACAACCCAAAACCATGCCGCCAGATAAGATGTTAATCAGAACTCCATGGTTCACTGTGTCAAAGGCAGCTGATAGATCAAAAGCATTCAGGGGACAGATACCCAAGGAATTCAGCATGCACAGGACCTGTCATCCACTACCTGCGTGTATGTGTCTCAATCATATGCCAAGGTCAAATCCAGATTGATAGTCCGCCCATGAGAGAGTTAATGGATAAGTGCTGGGAAAGATGCAATGTCGCACATCCCTCAAGGAATGTTCCCATCCCAGGGAGAATGGTGATGGGTCAATAGTTTGCAAAATATTTAGCAGGGGCAGCACTTGACCACTTTTCCAGGAATCAGGAAACATGTGTTGAGTTATTGATTTAGTAATCAACAGAAGCCAAGGGGGCAAAGCAAGTCTGGAATACATTTAAACAAATAAATAGGAGGAGGATTTTCAACATAGGAAGTCATTGTCATGCCTGACAATAAAGTCATATGAAGTCAGATTCAGATGGCAGGTAAAGAAGTCCCAAGTGGAGACAGAGCAAGGAATAACAGAAGATGGTGGATCAAACCTGTTATGGTGCTCAGCTGGGCAGGTGTCAAAGCAGATGCAGTAAGAGAAATGGGATTTAAACAGGTACCTATTTCACCTTCGTTAGCATGTTGGGCTGCATGCTGAGAGACACCTCAAACCTCACTTTAACATGCACAGATGCTGCGTTCAGTGGCCTATTGGGACTTTTACCAATCGGGTGCAATGCTGATTGAGAGCAATGCACAGGCTTAGTGGGGCTTACATCAGGCAGTCAGGGCCAGGGCCATAATGCTGGCTTGATTCTCTCAGGGGTTCCCCCTGCTGTTTCCCACTAGCCTCAAGCTCCTTTCACAGAGTGCACACAGCGGCAGGTCATAATCGAATTCCCAGTCTCCTTACAAGCCACCGCTTACCAGGTGCTGAGGCAGCAACAGAACAAGAGTTTCAGGGTGACCTACAACACTGCAGGGGGTTCTTCACGAGGAAATTCAGAGCAGGTAGGGACAGAAGGTGGAGAGGACAATCATCAAATATGTGCAATATCACCCATTTTAAGAATTGATTGAAACATTAACAGTAGTATGATAACCATTTTAAATTACTGCAATACAGCACAAAGACATCCAATATTGCAACTAACAATGATGCCTGCTTTTCATCTAGTAGTATATACCTGCTTGCTACCAATTCTTATCATTGTAATATTAGGTGTTATAAGTAACCAATTAATAGTACTCGATTTATCAACAGAGGAAGGATAAGGGATTGAGTCAGGGAGGCTCACCAAAAAAGTCCTATGTGGGCACTTAACTCTCTGGGTTATCTCATGAAGAATCTCCTTAGCTCCTACCAGTAGATCTATAAATCGTACAAAAAGGGTAGAGATGCTCTGTGACACCTCCCTGTGTCTGAGCACAGTCTGTGGACATGGATATAAAGGCTCTGACGAAATTAAACTCCATGGATCGCAGCCTCAAATGGCGGGCCTCCAGTGAATGGCCTCCAGTGAATGGTAGATAATAATCTTGGCAGAAGCTTTGTAATACTCTGTCAGCACCACATGACTAGTAAGGTGAAAGAACCAGCTGTAGAGGCAGCAGAGCACTGATATCAACCAGTGGCTTGTGCCTTGAATAAAACCCACTTCGCTGGTTTACTGTCAAACCAGCTGCAAAACCTCAAGGGAACTGATTAGATTCTTGGAGATGATCCGCTGTTTTGGACAAAGAGTAAACCTCTTCCCACTACCAATCAGCTAGTTAATGATAATGATAACGAAGTGTTATTTATATAGCGCCTTAATCCAAATTGCTTCCCAGATTCCGTTTTCAGTTATGTTCCTGTGTCAGGTGTAGGTGGGTGGAGAACATTAGAAAGCTTTTAGGTTAAGGGTGTGTATATTGCCACATGTGTGCTAGTTTCTGGCAGGCGGTGGTGTACTCTACCTAGTGTGCAATGATCACTGAGCAGGATTATGCAGAATGCTTAATTAAAACTAATGAAACTGGTGGCTTTGGGAAAGTGCATCTGTGTGGCACAGATTTTATAACTCACAAAGGTGTGAACAAATCGGGCATTTCACTGATGCTGCCTGTACAGGAGGTTTGAAACCCTGCATCTTCATTGCAGTTTATGCAACCTGCACAGTTGGTGGTGCACGCTCTCATATTGGGACGTATTGCCATTTGGCAAGGGTGTAGGAGCCCTGGCTTTTTTGATTTTTATTAAATTCATAACATTATGGTGTAATTCCATCTCCAAAAGGGAAATATGCTGACCTGATTGCTCTTTCATACGCTCCATGCCAAATGTACCTGTGTTCTGCTCCATCAGCATCTTGATTTGCAGTGCCTGCCCTACCAGTGGCACAGAGCAGGGTCAGAGGTCGCAGGTGCCCTTTTGACAGTCAACTCTCTGCATCACAGGGGCAGCATTTAAGATATGCACCTCTGTTCCACAAAACCCTTTAATTTTGGGTCTACCTCCTACTGGCAGAATAATAGTTAAATATATGTCATACCTGGGTTAGGATATGGTGGATGGTATTCTCAAGATTATTGCAGCCACATTAAATTTATATCACAAATATGTCAGCTCCTGTGAGCCAGTTTAGCTGTGGAAGGTGATGTGTATTCTGGCCAAACAGTCTGAACAGGAACTTGAATACCATACCTCTTCATTGATCTCTTTGTGAGGGCAGGTAACACCTTCCAACAGAGACAGCCATCCCACCAGGCAGGTGCCCTGGGCCCAGGCATCAACCGAGCACATCCATTCAAAGGGAGTAGCCTCACATATTAAAGGAAGGGGCATGGTTAGAGTAGTCAGGAGAGCTCTGTACCCTGAAAGAAGACCTCCACCATTTTGTTTCTGTCTGCCTCTCTTGCTCTGTTCTGTACTCTCCACTTCCTCGAGAGCAAAGCACTTTGGGTGTGATGTCAAAAGGGCAAAGCCAACTTCTTTGAAGAACAGGGATTGGACCAGGTATGCTAGCTTTAGTCCAATCACCTGTGGACTTGTACCTTTAAAATAAGTGGTCTCCCACCACTTCTTTGATTCACTATGAGAAAACCTGAGAAAGATTCACCGATCTCCTTTTGGAGACTTGTACTTTACAAAGCACTCAACCACTGAGGTGAAGAAGAAGGCCAAGGCAGATGAGAGCTCTGGCCCCTACTCACTTCCAGGCCACATTGAGGGTGACATTTGCTGTGGACCAGGACCTGCCATTCTGAACCAGAATCTCCCAGGGCTGGGAGAGCAAGGCCTGCAAGGACTCTCACTGTCCTTGAGCCCCTGACTTGGGTCTCACAGCACCTGGAGGACGGGATCTGGTAAGGTTCCCATTTCTCTGCCTCGAAACTGATCAGACAGCCATGCAAGTGAATTTGATGCCATCGGTGCAAAGGAATCCAGCTGGTGCTACTCTCTGTTATGTCTCTGAATCTTCAAACAATTGCTTGCACACAGAACCCACTTGGCTGAACCTGTAAACTGTTAGGCTCAAATCAACCACTCGCTTCCTGGACCCAACTTGAACCACTGGAGAGTCCCTTGGAGTGTTACTGGTTTGAGTTGGCAAGACCTGACTCATCCCTTGAACTGCTGGTTTTCTGAACCACACATCGGATCAACCGGATTACCATTTCCACAACCGCTGTCCATCAACTTGAACCGCTGGAGCATCACTCATCGACCAGTCCCAGCGGTTACAACTCAACTTGACACGGCCCAACCTCGAAGACATCTTGTGAGCACTACAACCTGCATCACCAAAGGCCACCTCTGTGACACACAGACCTACCGTATTTGAACCTGGTCAGTGCCCACTTGCTTCTTGGGCTCACACGATGCACCGTGCCCGAATTGAACTTGATGTGTTCGCACCACTGCTTGAAGCTGAGGATCGATGCTGTTGAACCACCTGAGAACCAAAACAAGAAACTATTGACCAATACCCACCCTCTTGGTCCATTTGGGCTGTAGAGACTGGTTGGATCACATTTTCACCCAAAGACATATCCATTTTGTGGTTGCTACATTCTTCAATCTGCTGCATCTTCTCTGTCTTTCCACAGGGTTGGGTTTTGTACACTGTTTTCTAGATAGTTCTATTGCAGGTGGTGTGTTTGATTAAATTAAATATATTCTTATAGAACCTTTATTGGACATTCCCTTTATTTTGGACTGTATTACCGTGTTGTTTGGGTCACTACTGGAACACATTCCCACTCCTCTTCACTCAGCTCACGTTACCCCAAAAGGCGAGGGAGGTATATCTCTTAACTGTGCCTGTTTGACCTTTATGATTGCATTGGCTCTTGGTTTGTAGAAGTGTGAGGGCTGGGTGGGCTTTTTCGCCCCTACTTATTGTCCTTGTACTCCTGCAGAGCAGAATCCAAATCGTCGCACATATCTATGATTCTCTCATGTCACTCGAGGAAGGGTGGTGCTCTTAGAAGGTGGGTCCTACCTAAATAATGACATGTACATTCATGGAGTCAGTGGCCCTATGTTCAATAAGGGGACATTGTGGGTCCCCAGATACACTTGTAATGTGACATTCGAACACAAGTCGTGTGCTTGTGGGGTTTAATAATTATTTGGGACAGTAAAAACTATAAAATAGAAGCAATTTAATGTAGCAGGAAAAGAAACATAATGACGGCAGACAGAGTGGAGATTTGTGGTTTATCGGCTGAGGGAGTCCGATGGACATGCGCATGCTGGCAAGGTTTCCTTATTGTTTCACTCATTTGCCAGAGCATGTGTGAATCAGTAAGTGGCAAGAGGAGAAATACAGAAATGCCATGCAAAAAGTAATCAAAGGCACAATGTGGTCAGCTCCCAAAGGGACCGGGTCATAATACAGAAATGCACAGGAAAGGCAGTACAAAGGGGGACATTTTAAAAGGTGACTCTGGGAGGAAGGAAGGATTCTTCCCAGGGGATGTGGACCTGATGAGAGTGCAGCTTTTTGGAAGGTTGCTCGGTGAGGACAGTCCACAGGCATGCAAGTTAGTGAAGGCCCATTTCCCCTGGTCCTGGGCCCTCAACATTTCGCAGCTGTCTGTAAGAAGGCCATTCTGTTGCATTGAATGTTATAATGTTTCATCTCATGCTCAGAAATAGGAAGACGCAGAACTCGAGTCAATTCAGTAGCACAGAACATTGGCTTTCTTTTCCAGGAACCCACACAGCTTTGCAAGTTGATTTTAACTGCATGCCCTGTTTTTCTATTCACATTGTATTTTGTATTATGTGCTGTGACATGTTTTTGTTAATTCCTGTGATCTTATCTTCACTTGTTCTTAGAGTAAGAACATTGTGTGTGGCTTTGTTGTTGCCCATGGAGATAGATGCGTTTGTTGTTTCATTTTTCATTTGCAGATGAATTCTGCTGAACAGGATTCGGTATGATATTAAAGAGTGTACTGGGGCCCTAGGTTTGGAACTGACCTTGCTGAGCTCTGTTTATGATTGTGCCGTTTCTTTTGGTTTGTTGCAAGATGACGGGATAGGTTGTTGAGGTGAAGCCCACAACTCGTTTGTTGGCTGCATAAAGGGGGTATTCCTGGATACCTTGCAGCTGTTTTTGATGAAGAAAATGTGATTTTCCACGCAGTTTTGGCATTTTGTGCTAGGTGCAAGATTTTTTATTTATCTTTTTGTTTTTCTAGTGTGGACTCTTGGTCCCAATTAAGGTCAGCCGATACGTGTTTTGACCCGTGGGTTATTTCAAGGCTGATACATGTTTATAATTACACACATATAATCAAAGTTGTTTATTTAGGTGACATCTGTGACATGATATATATGTGGTGGTGCAAAAGTGCATGGTGTGGTGACATTAGCAGTTGGTTCAGTCGAAATTGTGTGATGTGCATTGGTAATAGCATGACAAGTTGTGTGATACATATGGTTATGTACAGATAAAACATTGTGTTGATACATGGTTGGAAGAGAAGGGGGAGAGAAGTGGAAGATTGGCAATGGTTAGTGGTTAGGAAACAGATGGTTCAGGCATGTTAATGCGAGGGATGGGCAGTCCTCTTACCTATGGTGTGTGGCTTCTAGCTCCCTGTGGGGTCCTGGATGGCTTGGTGCGGTTTGTCCTGTAGTTTACAGCTTGGCTCTTGTTGGGCCCTGTAATGTAAGGGTGCAATGGTTTTAGCCTTATGGGAGTCCTCCTGGATGGAAATGGGGGCGGGGTGTAGGGGTTATGGTGCTCACCTCCTGCTGCATGGTGTGATCCCTCTTGGGTGGTCCCGGGGGTGTGAGCTGGCTGTGACAGTTGTTGCGGTGTGCAAGAGTTGGTTTAGCATAGGGCGTTGGCCACAGTGACCCGGCTCTTATGCTGAGTATCTAGGTCGCGAAGTGCCTAATTTTGCAGGCTCTCATGCCTGTCGCAGCGCACGGCAGCATCGAGATAATGATGCGAGTTGCTGGGTCATGTCGCTGCTGACCACTGTGCTGTGTTTACCCGTTCATCGTGGTTCCAATGGATATTTGTGCCCAGGGCTATGGATGATTGTGGAGTGGTTTGCCTGTCGTTGTGGTTTATCCCATTTCCAGATTCCAGGTTTACTTGCTTATTAATAATTCAAGATTTTGTCATTTATATTGCGCCTACATCATTTCACATAGAGCATTTCTATATACAAATATTATTGCCTGGCCGAAATTGGTACTCAGAAGGATGAAAGGATGAAACGATAAGTCACCCCTGTCAGGATTCGCACCTGGGGCCTGCAGAGCACTTTTGGGTCCAGCAGCCAGCACTGATTATTGGAACAACCTAATTAAAGGGTTCAAGAGTGATTGTGAGAGGTCACTCTCAATCATGTATTCAGAGTAATGCAGTCACAGTTCATGCTGTGCATGATTTGATGATGATCATGACTGAGTGACTGATTTTGTTTCTCGGTTGAACGCGTTTTTTGTTTGTATAGCACGTTTTCTGGAATACCTTTTAGTACCTTCTTTTGGTTATGAGATATATTCTGGAAGCCATTCTATTTGGGATGATTTTATGTCCCTGGAATACCACACAAAAGAGAAATGGTGAATCAAGAGAAGCCCTGCAGGAAAGAGCTTAAGGTACTACTAATGAAATCATAACTTCCCCATGCTCGGCCAAGAAAATATGATTTAACGTGAAAATAATTTGGCTAGTTCATCTGATCAATTCAAGAAAGGAGCCACACAATTTTCCGCACGAAAGCAGGATGGTGGAATCAGGGATATATACGAAATGATAAAAACTGAAGGTTATGCCACTGGTGGCGCGAGAGTTGTAATATTCTAGGGCCCCAATTCAGAAGAAAACCCATCTGTCTCAACTCTATAGGAGGAAGGACTTGAAGCAGACTCCTGTTTTAAGATGTGGCAATCCAAATATTGAAAAAGGGAAGTAGTTGGGGTCATTGATAGATTCAAAAGCATGTCAATGGATTCTGAGGGTATAATTATTTGAGTCAGTGATTTTCTAACATTCACATTTCGGTCATTGCCTTGAGACTATCATCAGTCAATACATTGAACTTGTGCATAACTAGATACGTTCAGATACAAATCACAAACCATTAGACATCAAAATACAAATATGATAGATGTCAAGACCGGGCAAACATTTCAGAGTGGGCCATGATGCTCAAAGCACGGGTATTATGCTCTCAAGAGAGGGCTCCCAACTGCACACTTGGCTTCCCTAAAAGCAGTCCTCCATGCTGCAGCACGTCTTATTATGGGAGCACGGAAATGTGACCAAATTACACTCATGCTACACAAACTACATTGGCTCCACTCTAAGCCAGGATACTGTTTAAGACTACATGTACCTTCTTCAAAGCAGTCACAAGTAGCACTCCACCGTACCTTACGGCTTAGCTCCACATATCTGGTGGAACACGTTCCTTGCGCAGCAAATTGACCAACCGGCTTCAATCACAACTTGTCCTCAAAGAGAGAACATTCTCAATCCTTCTCTTTTCATGCACACCCACCCTTTGGATCTCGATCCCGGTGTCTCTCAAAAAATGGCTCTTTCAAACAACACCTGACCAAGGACTAATTCTAATGGACGCACATACCGACTCACAAACCTCACAGTACTGCGCTACGGTTAAAAGATGCCATCCCAAATGCTGGCTACCCACACCCTATATAGAACTCCGCTGCTCTCAAGCTAGGGCCACACGTTAAACAATAAAGTAAAAATGAAATAAATAAAAAATGTGAGGGGAAATTCTTTGAGAGACAGATAATATAACTTGGGTGGTGTTCTGGTGCCCTGTGGGTCGGCGGAAAGCAGTGGTCCCTCCAGCCTTCCCAAACCTTAGGAAATACAGGACAATATTCGAAAGCCGCCCACTGAGATGGAAAATGGATTGCTAATCAGTCTTGTAGTAGCTATTGGTCATTTTGAAGGTCCATGCATGTAGCTTTCTAGGTTTGTTTGCTTGTTCCGTGTTTAGCCACTTAAGCTCCCGTCGCGAAGATATCATTCTTTCCGTTTTGTTCAGTCCTGGTCCATTTTCTTTCACTAGGTGCACGAAGACACTTATAATGTATTCATTTTTTTTTTTCATTTCTGCTACCAAGGAGCGAACTACTTTCACTGCTGGAACAATTGCAACCAAAGGGACTCAGTATATCAGTTAGGTGGTATTGGTAAAAACATGCTGTAATTTAAATATTTGCCCTATGAATTACTTTCCAATCACCCCATGCCATAAATCGTCCACGTGACAGCAATGCATCCATATGTGGTATCTTGAAAGCAAATCGTTTTTAAAAATAATCACGTGTTTACTGTTATCATCACACTCATAATGAGGGCTAGAGCCGTTTCAGAGAGAAACAATTTGGCCTGTTTTAGTGAGGAGAAGAATAAGCTTTATTTGACGTTCTTTTTAATGCATTTTCAACAAAGAAAAGAAACCTGCGGCAACATTAATACTCCACTACCTTCCAGTCTGGAGAAGGACTTGGAGAAGGACTTCAGGCCCAATTAGCACACCGAACTATATATTCCAACTTGATCCCACCATCACCTCCCATTCGCCCCTGCCAACCTCTGTGACGAATATGCCTTTTGAAGAAAGATCAGTGTGGATGATGTTAAGCAACAATGCGCATGCGTGTATCTTGCACAACATGCCACACTCACCAGCTTGTTCCTTCGATAAATACAACAGCATGTGCTACAAATAATAAAGACTTGAAAGGCTGGAAAGTGGAAAACATGTCTGAAATGTTGCAATACTTAAAATAAATGCCAAACCACAATCCTGGTGGGTACGAATAGGAAAAACGTCAAACATTAAAAACGTTGTTTGTTTATTCAACAGCATTCAGACCAATGCATGCACCACATGCAGGAACGCATTGGGGTCGTTTTCATTTAAAATCACTTTATACAGAGGTGACCACTTACATTGACTGCCTGATTCATGGAATTATTTGTGCCGAAAAAGGGGATTTGTGCGCCATTCTGCCCGCAAATCCCTGTTTGACAAATGGGGATTTGCGGGCCGAATGGCGCACAAATGCCCATTTTCGGCGCAAATAATTCCATGAATCAGGCAGTATAACTTCAGTGCACAAAGCCCCCCAAACAGTTTTAATCACTGCCAACATACAGGAGCTCATTTTGCGTCATGGCGCGACGTGAATGAAAGGCGTAAATGTCTCGCGTAAGGCTCTTACGTCTTTCCTACGTAATGCCACATTTTCATTCATTTGTATGGCAGAGAGGAGGGGTGGAGCAATCCATTGCCAACGATGCCTGCCATGCCTACATGTCAGGCGGCGCTTACTTCGTTTGCCGGGTGTAGTGCAAAAGTGCATGGCCAAAGACAATGCTGTGTGTTTGCCTCATATTCCATTCTGATGATTCTGTGCCACGGCAACCTCCACTGGGAGTAGGATCGCCAATGCAGATACGGAGAGGTCACAGAGCTGGCCTACCTATCATCTAATCCAGATTGCCGGGAAGGAAGGAAAGCTCAGTGAGTTAAAATGCAGGCTTTGGGCGCCCCCCTGTACTTCTTACGTGCGGATCCCAGCAGTGCTGCCTCAGTCTTACATGCTTCCAAGGTTCATATATTGAGTACCATTACATTGGGTAATAATAAGGCCTACTGTTGCAGCTTGTAGAGTTAGAATGGCCTGGCGTGAAGCGCCATATAAAAGCGAGATATTACAGGATTATTATTTTAACATTATCAGACGGCAAACACCTTGCCAGGATGAGACAACGGAAATTCTCTGGTCAAAAAATACAAATCAGCAATAAAGCAGGGACCCAAATATGTTGGATCCTAGGTAACCAAAACACTACTTAAGCCGAGGCAAAGCAATGTGATGCTGTAGCAACAATCACTACAGCAGAGCGGACTGTAGGGGGACGCTCAAACCGCTCTCTTTGATCTCTAGGGAGGAGCACATCAGGAAACTGATTGGTGTTGTCACCGCCATGGGCCTTTGCTCTCTTCCGGTAGGAAGAAGATCCCTGCCAGGCGTGCACACCCTTACCTGAGGGACTCTGACTGAAGAAAAGCACGTGACTCTTAGTAGATATATGGAAAGTGAACATACAAACATACATAAATGGAGACAAATACGGTGCAATCAGATAGAAGATTACTGCAAAAGCACAAAGGTGGGGCAAAGAAAATAACAGGATTTTTGGGGGGGACGTGGGGTTCGGAAAGTGTTGAGACACATGTAATAGAAGGAAATTTGCTACAACTAAATTAAAGTGGAACGGATATTGCAAACCACTTAATAGACCCAATACTGTATAAAAAGCAGAGATCACAAAACTACTCTGTGACTTGCCATTGCCTTTAAATATAGAGTTGAACGCACAATATCCATGTGTAATAGCAACCACTACATAATACACTATACTACAGGTTACTCACAAGAACAATGCAACAACTTCAATCTAAAAGAATGTATTCATCATCATCAAAAAAAAGGCAATGGTTTTGGGAAATAGTGTGAGTGGGCTTCCCCTCTGAAGAGGGTTGTCTTCATAGAAGAATCCTTCTGCTGGAATACACGGTCTCCTTTTAGGCCAGTCTAGGGAGAAATGTAACTCTATGCCCAAGCTCATGCAGTAGCAGCTCAGAGAGGCTGAGGTGCCAACCAGCTGCTCCTCCATGATGCAGAACCAATGCAAATCTACTTGAAGAGCTGATTGCCAATATGCATGTGTAAGTATGTGTAAGTTAGGGGAGGAATTGGAAGAAGTTGCCTTTCTATAGCATCAAAAAAAGAATCCAAAAACACAGAGGCCAAAAAACGGATTTTTTTGGCCGAATTTTTGCAGGAATTTATACATTTAAAAAAAGAAAAAGTTGGGGATTGTGTAAGAGTATAAAAAAGGATGGGGACTCTGGGGAGGGGGCCTCCCCCCGCAATTAAAAAAAGAAAAAAAAATACTTGTTTTTATTCGACCAAAGAAAATTCGTTGTTTTGGGCCTCAGTGTTTTTTATCGTTATTCTGACATAGATCCGCCGATAAGACCTTTGGTTTTTCCTGCTGTTTTATATATTGATATTTTCCCACTCTTGCAGCGCATTACATTCTATTTTTAAATGGTTACTGTCATAGGAACTTGCATTTTACTTGTTAATGGCTTCCACTGCTAGCGTGCTTAAGTGGCTTCCAATCCATAAACATCAGATGATTCATGACGCGGAGGGCAACGCTCAGTAGATGATTCAATGTGAATACAAACAGCACTGCTGCTGGCGCCATCTTGGAATGGGAGGACATGCCTGGCAATGGTACCATTTACTTGCCTATCAGCAGAAAGATGTATCGATTCACTGCACATTTTACTTCTGTGAAAACCTTGAGCTGTGCCATGTAATCTAAATACATTATAATAAATTAATCTGCATTCTTGTAGATAAGGACATGTTTGCTTGCAGATTAGTGCTTTTGCAGGACATTACAGTTGTCACCATGACGTTTTGCAAAGCTGCTGGCATGTGAAAGTCTGTACGTGCATCGCTTTTGGTGAAAGTGCTTATTGATAGTTCCTTTTGGTGTGTGGTACTGAATAGACTACAGAAGTAGAACACAGTCATGTCTAATTTTAGCAAGAAAGCAGCATTGTGTAACCCAAACATCAGGGCTTTATGGGTATTCATTTAAGAACTAACTTATTAATGGAGCATGCCTGGCAGGTGCTGGTCAAAGAAATTAAAACACAAGTAAGACTGCAGGCCAAATAGGTTGGCACTCTGGCAGAAGCACTTGGCATTTTCTTCAGTAGCAAAACTGCTCTAACAAGCATTGTCAAAGCCTATTGCTATGGCTTCGCAAACATAGGGCATATGCCACTTTAGATTTGGTTATTATGTGGTGCTATAGTGCCACCTATATGCCAAAACTGTTGCATTGGAGTGCAGCTAGAAGGGAGATAAAATACGAGCAGAGGCACCCAACCTCTGGGTATTGTTTGGGCATTTACTCACCCATCGATTGCCCATGGCAATGCTAATGGCTATGACATTTCCTTTCCCACCTAGTACCTGCCCCTCACCGTCCAAAACACATCCTCCTGGGATCTCATTGTGCTTTCTTTATAGAGTACTAACAGCAAGGGCCTTATTACAAGTTTGGCACTAATTTTTAGTAAATCCATCGAAATACCACCAAAATCAATTACTGTTACCGCCATCAGTCCAGTGGGCTTACTATAGGGTTATGATTGGTGGAAGGGCGGTGTAAATGCCCATTTCTGGAGTCCATAGATATAGGTGTTATTTACCGTTAGCGGTAAATCTGTCATAGTGATGTCATTTATTTTTGTCCTTAATGTGTAGGATTTACCTCCAGCACGATGAGGAGGTACATCCTCCACTTCAAGGTCAAACTCGGAATTCGGCATTGAGGTAAAAACTACGGTTATTCTAAAACTGCCCAAAAATAGTGGTAACAAAATTATCACCACGTTTTGACTGCATTGACAAACTCCCAATGATTGAACTTTAAGCGCCTAGCAGTGTTATTTCAAAACAGCCTTGTGAGACTTAATGGCTTAATTGGAGCTATGAATGCGCTACTGGTGTAATACAAATGTCTTAATGGTGCATGCCTTCTGCCACTTGCTATAATAAGCAGTATGTGCATTCATACAATTATGTCATGTTAAAAACAAGCACTGCCAAATCCTAAGAGTTTTGACTTGTGCTATGTGTTGGATGGGCATTTGCCATTCACTGCTATCATATGCACATGTGATCAAACCATTTTAACGCTGTTTCCATCTTATAGCCAGGCAGTGCCATTATGGCAGCACCTGGCACATGCCCATTCAATGCCTACACAGTAGCCAAAGACATTGGCTAACCAACGGATGTTTGTTCTGTGGGATCTTTCCAAAACGTGGTAGCATTGTTACAGGAGGATAGCTCAGTGGCAACGTGCTCGCCTTAGAAGCAAGACGACACGGACCACCACAGGTTCGATCCCCGCGTCCGTGCTCAGAAGCCTCTGGGCATTTAAGTGTGTTATAAATATGCAACAAAAATTCGTTAACCACGCCTCGATGCCCCCAGGCTCTGTGAGTGCTTTAAAAATGCAAATAAATATCCTATTACATAAACAAAACTAGCTATTGGCGTGACCAATGTTTGTTTTACATTGCATGTATGGTGGCCTAAAGGCCTTTTGCAAACTTGTTTAAACTGTGCTCTGGCCCCAAGCTTTAGAATAAGAGCCTGTCAGGGACCATGTATTCTGGCTTCACTCGTTGCAGAGGTCGTTTGAACCTTAATTGTATAGTTCTTTTGGTTGTTGCCTTTTGTATCATCCGGCTTCCGTAGGCGTATAGTGTCGCGCTCTGATGCAGGTTGGTGCCGAGGTCGCGCATTATAAAAATGGTAAGGAAATAAGTTAAACTATGGTATGTGACAACACTTTTGCGCCAGTCCGCTGTCGTTCTACGTGACCCTTTTTGTTAGGTTTTTCCTTAAGCTTAACTTTCTGAAGAAACAATTTAACACTGGTTCAAGGATGAGAGCTTCTTTGATACAAACATTTGGCGCACTTCAGTTGCACCGCGAACATTATTTACAACGAAAAACAGGAGCCAAGTGTTTGGCTTTATTTATGAGTGGTGTCCTGCAACAGAAACATGTCATTTTTCACTCAGATGTGTTTTGTTTGGCTGTCACAGCCACTGCCACGTGCCAGTCGATCACAGCAAACGATATAACACATATTGCCGTCCAATCTGACATGCTTACACAGGCGAAATCCTAATGAGGACCATGAACGGCTCCCATTGTTTAATACTGGGCCCGATTGTGATCGGGACTTTGTGCTGAGTTTGCGAGGTCAGAGGGTCAAAGTCGCGCCCTGTTTGTGCTCATGCACGTGGCAAACATTATACGAGTAGCGAGCTGAAAAAAAGAGCTGAACACTGCAGGTTTAAAGAAAGACGTATTTAGTTATTGCAATAAATAGTACATGGAAAAACACATAACATCCTTTACACTTATATAATTTCTTGCTGTATTTTTTCTTTTTTGGTTCAGAGGACCTGCCTTCAGGACAGGTGTGCCAACAGTGTTGATTGCAAATTTAGCAGAGGGTCTGAGCTGACCACCGGTTATAACCATAACCTTTTCTTAGTTGACAATGTCCTATTTTTTTGTTCACTTCAATTTCATTTTCGTGCACCCAACTACTATCTGTTTCATTTCAACATTTTACAAAAAGATAGAATCCCCCACTTCTGGCAGTTAATCCCCTCCACAGTACAGAGCACATACCCCCACGCATACACTCCTGCACCCCACATGCTAATTTCAGATAATTTGACCACAGCAGACCCATGGACGTCATTTCACCAAAACGCCAGGGGTAGCGGAAGTGCCATCACACGACCCTTGACCACTGATGACATCACAGGAAGTGATGTAATTTGACCCCACCCCAAAGTAACATCACGGGAAGCGATGGAACACAGCCTTTCACCCCTTGACAAAACAAGAAGTGGCATCACATAGCATTGTTTCTAAGTACACTTCGAAAAATATGGTTACAATATCACTGTGAAGTGATATACATATATACATGAATAGATCACCATATGTATCATTAATATCAGCGCGTATAAGCCCATATTACCAAATTACTGTGAATGCAAGCAGGCGTTCAAGGCCAAATGTTAATGATGTGTTATTATGTAGCACTTACGCTTAAGCACTTCATATAGAACAAATATACATACAATATCACCCAACCTGTGTTGGTACTCATTTATCAACCCCAGCAGGATGAAAGGCTGAGTTGACCTTGCCGGGAGTCGAACCTGCAACCTGCAGATCACACACATTGCAGCAGCGAGTGCTCAACCCACTGAGCTTTCTTACCAGTTATAGCTATCAGAAAAACAGCCACTCCAGAAACAAAGTGCCACATGCTGCTGGCCACAGCCCAGGAAAATCAGTTTAATTTAAAAATTTAAATAAAAAAGGTACATTTCTTTTTTTTTTTAGGGGAAGCAAGGAAGACCACAGGGGTACAAAGGGAGAATTTAGGGGTCGCAGGTGCGACCCCTTGCGACACCTAAATGACGTCCCTGAGCAGACCCCAACTGAGACGCATGTGCATCACCAATGCCCACAATTCAATATATATATTGCCATTACTCAAAGAGTTCAGTGGGCTAGTATTTCCAGTGTCTGTAACGTCCTCTAAAGCAGACATTGACAGTCCTCAGAATTTCCCTGATTTGCAATAGCCCAGTTCCCTACTGCTCAGTTCAACAATGCACCAATGCAGCCTAACTACCCTTCAGTTTATACATTTCCCACAAGTTTAGTCCGATGGACTCATGACAAACATACACCTACTATATATAATTCAGAGACTTCACCATCACTGCCAGCCCCTGTTCACCACTAGTTGAACACCTCTACCATCACCATAATGCCCCACGCGCACCACTTCTTCTCTGGAACACATCTATCTTCTCTGCCCCAGACCAAATGTCAGGAATTGCCATCTAGCAAGGTTGTAGAAGCCCTGTTTTTTGGTTTGTGTTAGTTAATAACATATGTGGCAACTTCTATTTCAGGGTACATTATGCTTTTGGCCTGGAGCCTATGAAAGGGAAACATTATCACAGATGTTCCTTTAGTAAGCTCCAGGCCAAAAGCATAATGTACACCTGAGACCAGCTGCATCGGTATTCTGATCTTCAGAGCCTGCTCTCCAGAGAAGGTTCAGGGGTCACAGGCGCTGTGGCAAAGAGTAGGCTCAGGGGCCACAGATGCCCTCTTGAAAGCTGCAGTGACAGCCAAGGCTCTTCGGTGCATGGACTGCATTTAAGATATGCACCCATGTTCCAACAACACTATGAGGAGGCTGCCCAGGTGGCACAATAAACCGTCAATCAAAATCATACCTAAGTTCATGGTATCATGGGCAGCATCTCTCACAATTATCCAAGCCACAACAATTTGATATCACACATTTGCAAGACCTGTGAATCCAGTTCAGCTGTGGAAGCATTATGTTTATTTTCCCCAGACAGGATGTCACTGCTACTGCTAGCAGGACTGTAGCCTTGGAGGATTGCCTGTCTTTGTTCATTTGTGAGGGCAGGTAACGCCCTCCCAAGAGAAACAGCCACTCCACATGAAGCTGTCCTGGGAATAGGAATCAAAAGGCGCACCCATCCTCAAAAGGAGTGGCTTCACACCACAGTGTTACATATCAAAAGGCCTTTGATTCTATTGAGAAGAGAAGGGAATGGGGTTAGTGTAGACATTTGCATTTAAATGAAGGATCTCTCACCACTTCTTTGAATCATCTCTGGACTTCAAATGATCAAGAAGATTTCGTTTGACCCTGTTGGGAGAGCAGTCCTTTAAATAGTCCTCCAGTTGTGAGGTGAAGGCATGTGTTCCAGGGCGCTATGTCCCCTAACCATCCCCATGGACCTTTCGGGGTGAACTAATGCTGAAGCTAGACGTGCATCTCCACCAGCCACACTTCTGGCCATGACCTCACAGTGCTGCAGGATCCCTGAAGGCATGTACCAGCCTCCCTGTTTGTGAGCCTGGCAAAAGGACTCACATTGTCCCTCATACCTTGGAGTCGGACTCACAGCTCCTGAGAGCCAAGACAGCCAGTATTCCTGCTACTTTGCTGTCAAATCATTGCCAGCCCTAAGTCGGGCGTGGTCGACCCAGATCGAACCAACTGGACCATCTGGAGTTGCCTTTGACAATCATTGATCTTTGAACCACTGCCCGCCCATTTGAAACCTATTCACTGCCACGCTGCGCCATCCAAAAGTGTGTTCATGCCTCAGCTTGAACAAAGAAGTACCACTGCATCTGCATTGCTCGAACTGCTGTGTGAACCTCCAGCTTCTTCACCGCCAAACGAGTCACCAATCACACTGACCCTGGTGTTCTTTTCAAACAGTGTCCTTCGAGCCCGTGCATGAAACCGGCTCACCTTCGCATCTCATCATCAGCCCATCCGCCATGAAACCTCCACCGCCGAACTAAACCTGATGACCTCCACGAACCACATTGCTTGAGTAACGTTTCGAACTGCAGCCTTCTTCAGTTCGACCCAGCTTCGACATCTGCTTGCTTCTGGATCACCACGACTGCCGCCTATAGAACTGCCTCGAACTGCCAAACATCACTGAGAAACCTGGTTTGCCTTTGTCGAACCTCCAAGGCATTGCAAAGTGTATTATTGCCTGATATCTGCCCCCTGGTCCATTTTGGGACCTAGAGTTTGGCTAGGTCACATTAATCCCTATCCCTTTTTGCAACTGAAGTGCATTTCCTTTTTGAACATTGTGGTTTTCTATTGCCGTTCCTCCCATTGTCCCATTACCTGAGTACTGTATCTTGCTATCTTGCATATTCTTTATTTGTTTTTAATTAAAGTATATATATATTTATGCAAGATTGATTTGACATTCCTTTATTTTGGACTGTTATACTTCGCTGTTTGGGTTGCTACTGAACCACTTTCAGACCACTCTCAAGAGTATAGTCTTCCCTTGGCCCACGTGGCCACAAAAGGTGAAGGAGGAGTATCTCTTAACTGTTTTAACTTTATGACAGCGTTGGCTCTTGGTTTGTATAAGTGTGACGGCTGAGTAGGTGCTTTAGCTTCGAATCATCCTTAAACTCCTGAGGGGCAGAAGTCAACTTGTCATACCTCTAATCTAGTTCTCATTTTCCCTCGGTCACACCTCTACTGGCCAACAATGCACTGGGTCCAAACAATAGCCTTTTCTCGAATATACAGTTCTTCCAGCACAAATCTCCACTCCCTTACGCAACCAATATCTTCCTAGCCCACATTTCCTCTCCATTGAATCCGCACTCACTTAAATGAAGCTGTCTATGGTCCATATGGTCCATATTTTCTTCAGCTACAGCTTTGTTGGCCTAACTCCCCCAAGCTAAATATCTACTTCCCTCTGCTCTGCAACATCTCTCATCTGAATCACCTCTTATCGTTCATGGACTACATCTCATCTTTGACATGCGCTCCCACCCTGTTGGCTGAATTACCATGAATTAACCGAATTAGAAATGTTTGAGGGAGAAATAAATGAAAGTCATTTGAATGAACCCCTCCACCCCCTTACTTATCTTTTGGCGGCACACTTCACTGTGTGCTGCCGTCTCCTGCATCCCTCTGAAATTCCGGTTCCCTTCACTTATGTGCATGGGAACTGGCACCACAGGATCCTCTTTTAAAAACAAACAAAATGTTATTTAATCGGGTGCGGGGGACACCCCCACAACCCCTGATGGTATTATAGTGAATAAGTGTGCAGGGGACACCACCGCAGCCCTCGCTCCTCCTGTTCACCATAATGACACCGAATGGGGGATTTATTTGACATTTTCGGCTGTACGTAATTTTCAGACAGCTGATTTTGGAACAAATCTCCCATGTGTTTTTGTTTTTTCAATTTTTTTATACGTATTCCCTGTTGGCTCATACCTGCTCATCCTAAACCTTTTTTTTGGCTTATATCTCCCATGAACTCCACCTCCCTTGACCCACATATCATCTGACTTGCCACAAATCTGCACAGGATCATCTCCCACTTTCCTCACACACATTTCCTATCTCCTGGTAATACCTCTCCCCTGCAGAGCACCTCCTATCATTTCTGTTGCCATGACACCATTCTTCTCTTGATCATACCTCCACTTCTGATCTCCATTATTATTATTATCATGGTATTTATTGAGCATGGACCTAGCTTCGAGAAGCAACAGAGCGCTTTACACAGGTGTACAACATTACAGCTGCATAACAGAGTGCTTTTCAGTGGTAACAGCAGAACGGATAGGCAGCGGGGGTAGGATATAGAGTGAGACAGAGGAGGGGTGCAGGTGTACAGGGTGTCAGGGAGGAGAGAGGAGGATGGCGTCTAGCGAGTCAGGTGGCGGATGGGGTGATGTGATGTCCTAGTTGTTGAGGACGAGACTCCTTGAAGAGGTGGGTCATGAGTTCTTTTTTGAATTGTAGGAGAATGGGAGTGAGTCTGATGCTGACAAGGAGGAGGTTACATAGTATTGCGGCGTGGCAGAGAGAGCTTGTTTTCTGGCCTTTTCCTTTTTGCAGCAGCGGGTTTCAAGTCTGCACGTGTCCTGACTTCTGGTGGTGCCTTGCCTACACTTACTCAGCCATGGTTCACCTTAGCCAGGCTGGGCAGGTTTTACTACAAGGCAATTTTCAGAAGGCATCCAATGGACCACCAGCAGAGTGGCACCAGATGATGACAACTTGGACCAACAAACATCAGGGAAAATGTTGCAGAAACTTTCCAGTGGTGCAAATGCAATCGGCACTAGGTTAACAATTTTCCAAGTGCAAAACACCTATTATTTAAATGCAAAGGGCCTGAACTATGGACATTAACATGGTGCAAAAATGCATTAAAAGAGTAGGTATTTGCAAGTAGGCAATTTTTGCCTTAATGCTAATTGCACTTGCACCAGTGGAAAGTTTCTGTAGAACTACCCCAAATCTAGCCAAATTGCAATGGGGGCAACCATTGTGGTTTTCCTGTTGTGGCAGATAGCCTTCACCCCTTCCCATGGACCACATCACCCCGGACCCATATCTTAAACAGGTCACATCTCATCCCACTGGCTCTCGTCTTCCCAGGGGACCGACTCACGACTTCTACTCTCGTTCACGCTTTGCTGCTGGCCCACTTCTCTTCATACCTGAACCACTTTTCCACTGATTCACTTCTCTTTTCACCCCTTGGTCCATGCCTTCTCCAGTTCACATATTCACTTACACGTATCTCTTTTTCTTGACACATATTTTCTCTCTCCTGATCAATGTTGAAAACTATCCTGGCCCACATCCCCACTCCTCTGGCCTGTCTCGCCTCACTACAATCTACCCACTTTTCAGTTACCACGCCTATAGATTGTCTTGCTCACTTCTCCTTTTCCTCTACCCATAGCTCCCCTTCCTTGCCCATCATCTCCCATGAGCTGCACCTTACAGGTCCACCTGCCCTCTCTCCAAGAAAACTTCTCCTTCACCTTGAATGACCCCACCCCCGGGTATACCTTGCAACTTCCAATGATCATGGCCATTATCTCTTCTCCCATGGATCTTATTATCTCTCCCAGGTTCCATGTCTACCCTGGCAGATATGTCCCCTGGTGTACCCGCCATTTTCACTGTTCCACATTTCTCATGGTTTTGGCTCCTCTATTCTGACCAATATTTCCTCATGAAGCTGCACATCCCCTCTAGCCAACATTCCCTCTTCCCTGATCGGCGCTGCTCTCTGGTCCACATCCCCCATGCCTCTAATCCACATCACCTGACCCTGTCCGTTGGCCCTCATATCCTCTGCTCTCTGCTCCACATCCCCCATGCCTCTAATCCACATCACCCTGACCCTGTCCGTTGGCCCACAGATCCTCTGCTTTAGGCCACATCCCCCATGCCTCTAATGCACAACACCCTGACCCTGTATGTTGGCCCACAGATCCTCTGCTCTCTGGTCCACATCCCCCATGCCTCTAATCCACATCACCCGACGCTGTCCATTGGCCCAGAGATCCTCTGCTCTCTGGTCCACATCCCCCATACCTCTAATCCACATCACCCGACCCTGTCCGTTGGCCCTCAGATCCTCTGCTCTCTGGTCCACATCCCACATGCCTCTAATCCACATCACCCCAAACCTGTCCGTTGGCCCACAGATCATCTGCCCTCTGGTCCACATCCCCCATGCCTCTATTCCACATCACCCCAAACCTGTCCGTTGGCCCTCATATCCTCTGCTCTCTGGTCCACATCCCTATGCCTCTAATCCTCATCACCCTGACCCTGTCTTTTATTCCACAGATCCTCTGCTCTCTGGTCCACATCCCCCATGCCTCTATTCCACATCACCCGACCCTGTCTGTTGGCCCTCAGATCCTCTGCTCTCTGGTCCACATCCCCCATGCCTCTAATCCTCATCACCCTGACCCTGTCTTTTATTCCACAGATCCTCTGCTCTCTGGTCCACACCCCCCATACCTCTAATCCACATCAGCCCACCCTGTCAGTTGGCCCTCAGATCCTCTGCTTTAGGCCACATCGCCCTTGAATATATTTCCCGTAGACCACATCTCCCGAGGAAAACGTAAAACATGGACATAGCGTCCGCAGGTCTCTTTGCATCAAGACCATGTTTCTCAAATTTCATGCATTTAAAAATGATGCTTTATATTATTTGTAGTGACACTTTAGTATAAATCAACTGAACATATATATGGCTTTTTGTTAATCTAAGAACTGTTATGAACATCCACTCATTGGTATGAGTCTTCTCCAATGTTCACTCATCTTAAAAAGAAAATATTTTTTTAAGCAAAATTAAAAATAAGATTGAAAATCATTTGAATTAATCTATAATCATTACAAAATCACAGGTGGCCTTTCTACACATTTTGAGATTACAGTTCCCATCAGGAGAAAATGCTACACAAAATTATTGGTATTCTGTAACGTCACATAACCTTCAAAATCTCTTCTAAGTATGTGAAATGTTGACCCACCAAAGGATGCAGGCAATTCCTTCATGGGAAGTTCTCTGGGGGTGGGGCGGGGGATATATAGAGATTCAAATTAAAGGAAGAGAGGCTCATAGCCATGAATTAGTGAACATCTGCTATTGATTTTCTTTTTAACCTTACTCCTGGTGCAGGTAGTACTGCTGCTGCCCCACTGTCTCTGCAGCCTGGCTCAGGTATGCATGATGCTGCTCATTGTGGGCCCGATTCATGGAATTATTTTTGTCGAAAAAAGGGTACTTGCGTGCCAAACTGCGTGCAAATCCGCATTAAGCGATTCATGGAATTGAATGTGCGGTACATCTCCTGGACTTGCATGGAGTTAGCGTAGGCTCGGCACATCTCTGCAAGCCGTTGAATGCTTTGCCCAAGACCCCACTCAGAGAATTGGCGTGCCTTATGGAGAGGGCAGGGATGGGGGCAGAACACCAGAAATGGGGAAGACCTTGCGAAAAAGTGGGCATTCCGAGGGACGGCCTGCAGGCATTCCCTTGCACACCCACAATTGCGCGGCACGAGATGTATTCATGGATTTAATCATGCAACGTCTCGGCCAGGAAATGTGCACACAAGTCCTTCATACTATCTGCCACCCGAAGGTAGTCATAAATACACTTAAGCATAAGAATGGCAGCGCGGAGGTGGGTTTGCATGTCGGATTTTGTGGTGCGTGTATGCAGCCAGGGTTCGGATCCCACGTAAGGGTGCATGTATGTAGATTAGCAGGGTGCAGGGACAGTTTACGGGGGTTCACACACAGATTTTTGGTGATTTCAACCGAGTTACAGTTTTTCATACGCATGTTGTTGGGGTGCCAGATACAGTTACGGGGGACCTTGCGCAGGGTCCCCGAAATGCAGGCTTGCTTGCGGGGTGGACCCCACACACTGTTTGCAGTGTCTGTTTATACAGGCTTGGGGGAGCATGCAAAGCTAGCTGTCCTGGCTGTTTTTGCTTTGAGTGTGGGCGTTCCGGGCATGACCTGCGAATACGGTTACTCTGCAAAGTAAATTTCATAAATATGCGGGGCGCCCATTTTATTTTCTGCGTGCATGCTCACGCAGTGTCCTTCTGGGCATGCGGCCCCTGCAGGATCTCTGCCCACATTTCCATGAATCAGGCCCTGTGTATGCACGCTGGGTGCATTTAGTCTTGATGCTGTTGCACCGATGAGCTCACACGGCTTCATCGATACATACTGCTTAATAGCTGTGATTGGTTGCGTAGTCAAGCATTTGGAAAACTTCGGTTTTCAGATCACTAGGCCTTAAGCAAAAGATGGATGAATCTCTCTTCACCCAGCCCTTTGCTCGTGCCAAAGTGATCTCGGCAATTTCTGAACAGGGCGTCCCTCCTTATATTTGGAAAGCAGTTTAAAGTCCCAGCAGAGAGGGTACTCTTTTAGTGGGAAACAATGCCCACATCTCAACCGGATTGCTAATAGGACCTTCCCCACACTTTCTAGCAAGGTTGCTCTTTTTATTTAAAAGGACAGTACCAGAGCATCTTGTGGGGGCTACGTTCTTTAAAATGTGAGATCTATTACTCAACCCAAGCTACATCAGAATTGTGCTAACCGAAACACGATTCTAAACTGTGATCTTCAGGGCGCAAACACCTGCGAAAAAGGCTGATAAGCCTTCATTCCCTATTGGCTAACCTGATAGATGGAATTTTGCTATCGAGCAATGAAAACCACTACTTTTTGTTTTTCATTTTGTTTAATCTGTTAGAGTCGGCTATAGCAAAAACGATATTCGGGTAAAATGGGCACATTGCTTGATCACCACTGGACTGGCATGATTGTCGACTGATTTTTCTTGAAGCGATGATGGTGTACATGAAACCATTAGATGGAATATGTAGTATTCAATTCTTGATTAATGCTGCCTGCACGTACACATAAACTCACGGGTTGGCTATTGAAGAATATTAAATACATTTAATAACCTCTACGGAGAAAATGTGTATTGATCAATAGGTTTTATAGATATTATACAAGGTGCTTTTTTCTTTGTCTTCTTCTCTCTTCTTTCACCTTTTTTTCTTGATGTAATGTACTCAATCGAAATTTGATGTTTTGAAAAATGAAATAAAGTATGTTTACAAAGAGCAAAATAATAATAAACTCAAAGGTAGAAAGTGAATATTGGCTGATAGCCCCGCATCAGTAACATATTTACAGTTTTTACTACTGGTTATAGATTTTGTAAACCTCAGCCATTTTTATTTTCTATTCTAAACTTCCTTGCCTCGGAGAACTAATTGGCTGATTGGCTAGTCCAAAAATGTGATGGGCCAACAATATGCATATTTATCTTTGCATTTTCAAATTCTCTGCTATTTTACTCACATTCCTAAGCCGTTTTAGGTGCTGCTAGCAGAATCTTTAGCTATCTGCCAGGACTCTTGCAGATACCTATGAGTGGGGCCCAGTGTCAATCAGATGCTTTGTGGTGTAAAACATACTTGAGTCTTCAGTTCTTGTATTTCGATGTTGTATTTCTGTATTGGCCATATTGTGCGCGTTATTTCCACCAGTGTCCCCTACTTACTATCTTCCCATGCTTCCCTTTCCCACGGACTTGCAACATTGCTGCTGCTTGACATTTTATTCTAAGTAGTGCCAACAAAAAGGTAATTATCAGCTCTTTGAAAGATTGGCAAGTACTAAAAACAAAGAGCTTCATATTGTTGGCTGCATTTTGTTTTCACTACATTTCCCCAGAGAGGCACATTTGTGAACATAAAAGCTATAGGACTACAGCAAGCTTCTGCTAGCAGCAATGTTATCCTATGGGAGTGAGTGAGTCTGGTGCCACAAGTGCCAAGTCTGACTCCAAGTGGGTCTTTGGAGGGATGGAGAGGCCCTTGAGGGCCATGTAGGTGATCGTGGCCTGGCTCCAGCCCGACATCTTGGAGGGCTGTGGACATGAGGGGCAGGAATCATGAGAGGTTTTGAATATGATCCGCTCATGGATCGGAAGTCAGTGCGCCTTCCTTCTGGCAGTGGTGATGTGCTCTGTTCTCGGTATGTTGAGAGCAGCCCCGAGAGTGTTGTTTTGCAAGACTTGTAACTTGCTGATGTTGCAGGGGTGAGGATCCTGCAAACAAAACATTGCAGTAGCCCAGTCTGGATCTGATAAGTGCCCTGGCAATGGTCAAGTAGTTGTCGGGGGAAAGAAAAAAGTTCTACAGGCATTAATTACCTGAGTGGTGTAGGCCGCCAATTAAAGGATTGCATTGACTTGCCTGGATAGCGAAAGGGTTGAATCTAGGTAAACGCCTAGTGTCTTGCCATTCATAGAGACAGGGATGGAATGGCCATCAATGACAAAGGATTTGAATGCAGCATCCAGTTTGTTTAGAGAGGTTTGAGATCCAATCAGAAGGATCTCTCTCTTCTTGTCATTGAGATATAACATGTGGGTGGCCATCAAGGTTTGAATAGTTTGGTAGACTGTGTCCAGTGTACTCCTTTGTGTCTGTAGCACAATTGCCTGATATTGGGAGAAGAAACTGAGTGAGTGTAGTCAGCATAGTTAGTGTAAGATATGCTATGTGCATCTACGAGATTGAAGAGTGGATTGGTAAAGATATTGTACAATGTAGGTGACACGCAGGAGCCTTGAGGGACCCCCCGGGTTACAGGGGCGGGAGTGCTGCATCAATGATTGAGAAAACTCTCATCGTTCTGTTCGATAGGAAAGAGGTGATCCATACTGTAGCATCAGGTGGTAAGTGTGATGTGGAATGTAGGTGTTGGCAAAGGATTTGGTGGTCCGCTAGGTCAAAGGCTGACGATAGATCCAGAAGAAGGAGGAGGAGGGCAGCCCTACGTGCATCAAATATAGATTCTGCAAACCAGTCAAGTGTGCAACCTTTGGCATATGTGGAGCAGAACGAAAGAATGGGGGGATCCGGGGTGGCAGGCATCTGTACCAGCCTTAGCGTCCTAGTACAATGAACAGTTTTGTGCCTTGTAATTGTGTGTGTCATTTGATGCATGCCCATTCAACAAATTAAGTTGAATAGAGTATACTTAAATTAAGTTTATGCACACATCCTTTTCCTTCTTTTTAGCCTTTCTTTAATTTTTCCTATCTCTCTTTCCTTCTAGAAATGTAATGTGTCCACCAAGGAGTATGTGCATCTTACGGTTGCTCTTATTTATGAATGTATTTATTGGTGATTTATATTTATGTCAGACTCCTCCAGCTTCCAACCATATGACCGGGTATCGAACAGTCGCGCTGCAATGCATTGCTCCCCAGTTGAGTGCGTTTCCGCTGAACTGGTCAGTTTTACCTTTACAAATGGACCATTAGACACAGTGCAGAAACATATAATGTCCTTATATCCAACTAAGAAGTGCCTCTACCCATAGAAGTACAATTCACCCCTGAATCCCTTCAGCACAAGGGCCGCAATTATTCAGAAACACCCTGCTTGGTTTAAAGCCT
This sequence comes from Ambystoma mexicanum, assembly GCF_040938575.1. Lineage (NCBI taxonomy): Eukaryota > Metazoa > Chordata > Amphibia > Caudata > Ambystomatidae > Ambystoma > Ambystoma mexicanum. Next base: position 542,525,369 of record NC_090923.1, on the reverse strand, counting down.
TGAGTGGTGGGAATCTCAGGCTCACCTCATCACATTTTCTATCACCCAATCATTTTGGATTTGTATTTTCTATCTTTATGGGGCTCAAGGTACGGTGCTTCTTTTTGAGAAAAAAAAGCATGTGCAATGGTAGTGCACAGAAGGGCGCATTCTCATGAAAGGATCCTTCGGGTTGTTACAGTTAATCACAACCTCCATCATTAGCCCTCATTTCCATTTTTACCTCTATAATCATTCATGTGTGTTGAACTGTCTCACCCCCCACCCCAACCTTTGCACGCTCCCCTACTGTACTGCCCTTTTCTGTTAGATCGCAGACCAAGGTCTGGATAACCCTGGTGGAGGCCTTACACGACAGACTTCGACGGTTATGTGATGTGTTAAATCTTTTCTACTGTGCCACCTGTAAGCGGTCAGTAGTCTGTGGCGGAAGAAGAATGGAAAGCATGGCCAAAATGGAGGTGGGAGAGAAGTGGCAATATGAAAGGGACAATGAGAGCTCCAAAACTAGTAAGATATACTTGGGAGGAGGGACAGGGAATGTGCGGTGCACATGTACGGTTAGGCAGTGGATCAAACGAAATGCTGACCTGAAAGTTGGTAAGCATGCTCCAGTGATGTCAGTTCCCTGACCTCTGACCTTGTATGCAAGCACTAGACTAAGTGGAACATAGCTGTGTGATGTCCCCAGAATGATGTGCTTTGGAAGCCGTTGAAGTGTGAAGGCCAGAATTGTCAGGTAGGGTTTTTCAGGTGACACCTGTAAAACCCAGGTTTATAATCTTAGAATACCAAGCCAACTGTCAGAAGTGACAGACACAAGGAGGGACTGTTTAAAAAGGGAAATGAAGCCAAACAAAATGGGAGAGAAGGAATAGGGAAGAAGGCGTGTAAACCATTTATAGGAGCCACACGTGCATGGCCTCTTCATGGGGTGGATTCACAGATTCGACTTGTGGGGGAGGTACAAGATAGGTATTGGAGTTCTGGAATGCCCCTTGACAAATATGAGAATTATGAGAAATGATCATCACCCCTCAATCTATGAAAACGCGAAAAAAATGCTAAATGACATTTACAGGACTCAGATTGGCACTTCTCACCACCCATATGCAAGTGTGCAAGTGACAGTTGACGTCTGGCAAGCAAGCAACAGTGCACTGTGTGCATGTGGAGAAATGACAGGGGGGGGTAACACCTCATGCATAGCTAGTAGCCTGCAACCAGACCTCTGTACTCCCAAATCCCTCTATAAAGTATGTGACAATATGCCTCAATGCCACCATTCTGGGCAGAACTATGACCTCACTGGTCCCAGACCACATGGCACATCTGGAAGTAAAGAGGGTGCACATGCAACAGATATAGGGAGGGGTGCTGTACTGTGACAGGTATGGCACATTATGAAAAAAGCTCTTAATGTAACATAATGTGTGATATTTACATGGATATTTGGTGGCAGCATACCAGGAGGATCAGGCAGTGGTAATGATGCTATAATATTGCAGGGGTACAGCTCTCAGGTCAAGGAGAATTTCTCCTGGGAGCTGATTAAAGCCATGGCCAGGTGCACAGCTTTGGATGTCTGTGGGTAGGATGTTCCAGCGGAAGGGCACAAGGAGTGAGAGGGCACAACCGTGGGAGCCAGCGCAGAGTAGACACCGGACAGATAGGTTGAGTAGTGTGTGAAAGAAAAAGGTGCAGGAGGGAGAGTAGTGGCAGATGGAATTCACTATACAAGGGGCTAGTCAATGGTTGGACGTGACAATAAGGAGAAGGAAATAGAGGTTTGCTCCACAGCACATGGGCAGCCATCTAGCATGGAGGCAGTGGGGGTGTGCGGGGGTGAATCAGGGGAGCTTATGAAAGGTGTGAGTAACAAAGTTGGGTACTTTGATATGAGGAACAAAGGTTTGCAATGGTAGTTCAAGGAGCAGGCTGAGAACACGGGTGACGACTAAGGTTTTGGTGAAGTCACAGGTAATGCACCTATGGCTCTTCGGATGTTTGAGTGGTTCGACTTAGCTCCCGTGGCAGTGGAGTGGATACATTACTTGAGTTTGCGGTCACTGTCCATGAGAAGCCCAAGGCTGTGAGTCTTGTGGAAGCCATACGAGCAGGGGGGAAATAATTGGGATGAAAAGAGGGGCGGGATGGTTGCGGAAGGGAGACAGCTTGTTTTATCTTTGAGGGAATTGAGCATGAGACAACGAAGTGCTATGTAATGCTAGATGGTAGTGAAATAATGAGAGACAAAGGAAGACAGTGCAGGGCCAAGGGAGAGAAAGGAAAAAAAAAGTTGTGTGTTCATTGACAAATACATGATGGGAGAAAGCTGAATAGGGAGCTCATTTTGCATATATCCACTATAGCGGCCTGTGTGATACACCTGCAACACAAACCTAAGCCTGTCATTCCCTGGGCCATACTGCTGCCAACAACTTTCTTGCGACGAACATCCGCATAGCAGAATTTATTTTTCTTATTCATCGTGTAAAGTTGCAGTGCTTTGGCAGCCATATCCAGGAAACTAATTGAGGTTGGCTTTCATGCTGCTACAAAACAGAAACACATGTTTCAAAACCACTCCTTCCTTGGACATCCTGGCGCAGGCCTTCTAGCCTAAATGCTCTTGATTTGTATGCAGTAGATTTGTTGGGTTGTGGTTTCTGTATTATTGTTGGATGGTTGACATGTTTCAAACAAACATGCCACCAAGTTGACCTAGGTGGATATTTCTTTAATTAAGTCCATCCATCATGGTGCTAGCCAAGCAAGACATGCCCGAGGAGGAACTGAGCTAGATGTGTTTTGTTTGGTTCTGAGAACAAGTGCATTTTATAGGTTTTGAAGTATGGTTGCTGCCCCCGTAGGCTGCCATCTAATCCTTCCCGCCCTAGAATGAACTCTGCTTTCTGCCACTCTCTTACATGCCCACTTCTGATGTAACCACTGCCTGCAGCAATCTCCCTGCCGCAGTTCATAGCTGGGCTTATTTGAATCTGGTTGCTAAGAACGTATGATGGTGCACATCTTGTCTCCATCATATACCGACCTCTCGGCCAGGTATATTGCGCTACAAAATTCCATCAATGAATCCCTCTTCTTCCTCCTCAGATTCACTCTCTCATTCTTCCTTCAGTTTGTTTGGAGGCAGTGGGGGTAGGCGGGGGTGAATCAGGGGAGCTTATAAAAGGTGTGAGTAGCAAAGTTGGGTACTTTGATATGAGGAACAAAGGTTTGCAATGGTAGTTCAAGGAGCAGGCTGAGAACACGGGTGACGACTAAGGTTTTGGTAAAGTCACAGGTAATGCACCTATGGCTCTTCGGATGTTTGAGTGGTTCGACTTAGCTCCCGTGGCAGTGGAGTGGATACATTACTTGAGTTTGCGGTCACTGTCCATGAGAAGCCCAAGGCTGTGAGTCCATTCCATTCTTCCTGACGGGATCAGTTTTGTCATTTCCCCAAATTTATATGCGCAGGACCCTATCTCACTGTGTAACCTAAGCTTTAAGTATTCTTGTACTCGTTGCGCCCAGTTCCCTACGGGTTCGGTGCGCCCTACAAATTAATAAACAAACAAACAAACAACTAACATTGCAAGCCTCTTGAACTTAAAGGTATCTCAAAAGGTGACATCACATAACCTTTAACTTCCATGAAGGACCTGTATATTTCTGCAGCACTACTGACCCGAAACTACCCAGAACGGAAATGGTTAAATCCCAAGCAACGCAAAGCTTCAGTCACTTGGAATGTCCCTTTGTCCCTAATCACATTTCTTCTCTATGTCATGACCCTCTGACCATTTAAGTCTGTATCTCCACATGTGCTGGGGCTGCTCTGCATTCCTAAGTGTATCTCCTTATCCCCATGCGTCACCACAGAGGGTGCAGTACCCCACAAGTGGACACGTATATCCTTTCACAGTGAAATCAGTGGAATCTACAACCAAGAGCCAGGAAGCGTCAACTCCCCAGACCCTCTCCACCCACTCTTCGCATCCATCAAGTAACTCCTCACTACTAAAATCGTGCACCTTACACTTCCCGCACCCCTTCACATGGCTGACCGGGTTTTAGTGTACTTAGCCTCAAACCCGATCCATATTCTGTCAACAACCATTCAATCAATTCTGCACTCCACAGCCCCGGGGGCTTTCATTACGACTAACCTGCCCCGCTCCATACCAACCGCAAATGTAGATTTTCATATCGGCACAGAGGTAATGGCTACTGCCGATCTGCATCCATCACCACCACATGTTTCCGCATCTGCCTTATGGAAACCTGGCTAACACACCCTGCCCTCCTTTCTTACAGAGGTGTCCGCAACGAGACCAACATTATAGGGAGAAGGGCACTATATAAAACCGTTTTATATGATTACTTTACATGTATTTCCACGCCAATCAAGTCGTACACAGATCCCAAACCTTCTTGCCATGAGCCTCCTTCATTGATTTTAATGTCCTTCTTAAACGTGATCTAATATCCTAAAATGACCATCTATGTTGCTCTGTTTACCTTATCCTATGCTCTTTTTTGGCCTCTTTATGTTTGTACCTATTCAAACTGCATTTACTTCCTCTCTCAAGCACCCCCTCTCCCATTTTCCAGTCTCCGCTCTGAATAATATATTGAATCACTCTATTAGAAACCCATTTTAAAGGAGGATTTGCTTCACGTAGAACAATGAACAGCATTGGAGCATCAGCATTTCTGAGTAAACTGTGTTATTTCAGTGCAGCGATTCCAGCAGATTGCCTATGCCTATCACATGTTTCTGATGTCTGTCATGAGATGTGTTTCGATAAAGACATTTACACATCGTAAAAACAGCATCTGCTCTTATATTTTCACGAAATCTCCAGGATGGAAAGATCCCAGACATCTGGATTATTATATCTTTCAACCATGGAACTATGAGAACTATATCATCATGCATGCCTCTCAAACAGGTCACACCCTACACCTTCAGAACATTTCTCCCTGAATGTATTGATCACACTGGTTGTCTTTTCACAGTATTTAATTATTTAGCTCACTGGTAACGCTCACTTTGAAGCAGCCTGGAAGTGGTGTTAGGCACTATTCAAGAAATCGACTTTTATACATAAATATCCATACATAATGATGTCCTTTTCCTAATACACAATGTGACATACTGAAAACAATGAAATAATATTCCTGTGGCCACTTAAAATGGTCTATTTGATACTCTGCAGCAATTAGCAGTCTTGTTTAACAGTTCTGCTCTGTGATCTTACCTTGCTGACACATGTCATTCTAGTATTAGAGGCTGTAATCAAATGATAAGCCCATGACAATGGCGGTTTCATTCTTTCTGCAGGGATCAACTCGCGCCACTGCAGACCTTCTAGACAGGCCACCCCTTGCTTGACATCTGAGACTCCTGCTTGACATGCTTGACCCAAATAGATGAAGATCTCAGAACATTGTCCTGTCCGTTCTCATAGAGCACTCTAATTCCAAATTACATTTTTTACAAAGGGTTAGTTACACCTGCAGGTTACTATGAAATTGAAAAAATCTCTATTTGTGCCCCCCCACTGCAAGAAGATCTTTGTTAGCTCCATTTTGATGAAGACAAGGCAGGTGGCAGTGGTACTGCGGGCGTGGCTATGCAGCTTATGCTGCTTTCCCTTACTTCCCGTTCCGATGCCTGCTGGAGAAGTGGCGGTACCGATGGTAGCCATGGCAGACACAGTGACCACTAAGAGGTGGAGGAGGGGTAGCATAGTCTAGGTTTCCATGTCTTGCACCACCTGCCAGCCTTTGCCCATAGTCCCCTATCTACATGCATGTCCTCTTTGCTGGGCACCCTCACTCACTGGTAGGGGTAGGAGGAGGCACCATGGATCAGCAGGCGCAGTCAAGAACAGGAATTCTGGCCTTTGCCGCCTCAGCCCGCTGCCCTGCAGAAATCACAAGGATGAGTAGAAGTGGGAGGAGCGGGGTAAGGCAGTCAAAGGATGGAAGTCAGGAAGCAGGCACTGTGGCAGTGTGGCACCCAGCCTCTACCCCAGCCGCTGTTGCTTGAGTCTAGGTGGTATTAAGGAGAGGGGTCCACTTGCTTTTGTGCCTTCCTCTTTCTCAAGCCCTTTCTCCACTAGTGCTTCAACACTGAGTGGAGTGAGCTTGATGGTGGAGGCTCCCTGGCCTCTGGCATCGATGTGCTGCACCCACAACCCATAATACCACAATGAAATGTACCACTGGAAACCCTGTCCATATGCTGATTTTCCACGCCACATATTCCCACCTGATATTTACTCCTACTGCAAAATAGGCTCTGTGAGGTTGATGCAGCCCCACAAAAGCAGTCGTCTAAAGCTATGCTCTGGACCTTTATATGACCTCTTGGGTGGAGAGCAACTAGAGGAGGAATCGGATGCCAGATGGTGTGCAGGTGCCTGAATGAGTTGTATCCAGAATCAGAGACACTGAAGGTGCTGATGCACACATGAAGAAGGATAAGGGCTGGAGTTTGGGTTCAGTGAAGCTATTCTGTCCAATAGAGGCAGAGCCCTGACGACACAAGGTGGAGTTCGTGTACGAGGCATACTAGTACATGAAGTGCAGTGGTAAAAGTGGGTGGGAGCGGTGCTCTTCTACTTTTTTATTTTATGTTTTACTGTTCTTATACTTTTATTTGAAAAGTAAACTACTCTGGAATGTTTTCGTTTTAAAATAAAAGTGTAGGAAGAAGTTGAAACTTGCACTCCAGTGCACTGCACTGGACATTCCCTTAAACAGCAGGTGTGTTTGGGGGTTCGGATTGCGCATGGGAGGGGGTGTGGCAATGGGGTTTGTGGGGAGTGGGGGCAGGTTAGAAGGGAGCATAGTTCCACTACTTCTTTTCGTACACTTCGACCACTGATGAATTGTACTTTGATTTTTCTTCAGGTTTTGTACCCTAGTTTCATTGTCTTTAGCAGGAACAGACATTAGTTGCTATCATTTGCCAGCGAGATTGGTGTCCCATGTGTGGGGCCCAGGCAGGAATGGATCAGCAAGACTTCCAGGGAGCATGGTTCTTAAAGGCTTGAGTGTAGGCTGGCTCGGCCTTGTCAAAGGAAAAGAGCTGCACTTCTTGTTCTCTCTCAGGAAGCAGGAAGACCATTACAGTTGGCAGCTATGCAGAGCTTTAAAATAAATGAGAGTCTGGCAGGTTGCAGGTTTATTTAGGACCACTTCACAAACCAGCTTGGGAACACATTTCCAAGTGTTGCAACGTTAAAAAGCAATCCATACTTTTTGGTTTTGGCACATTATAGTGGCAAAGCCACCAACAGATTGCCAACACCATTGCTACAGAGAATAGAGAGAGAGAGAGAGTAAGGGGGAGTCATCAATCTGACTTTGTGGTTGGCATTACAACTGCAAATGCAGTGTTATCATTGTCCAATACACTACATGTTATTTTGTGTTCCATTACGCCTATCTAATCCAATAATGGCTTCTTTAACTATTTTTCTCCCAATCAGGAGTTTTGTACTATGTTATGCAACTGTGTCCCTTTCAAAGCTGGGATGGCGTAGTGATTTTTCTTTTCACAGCCTGAAGAAGATGGGCTACATTTGGGCTACTTTTCTGACCCCTTTGGCCTACATGTAGGTTTCCCTTTGAAGAAACTTTTACCATACAGTCAATTCTTTTTTGAAGTTGTGCAGTACCACTCACAACATACAGATGTCCTCATAAGAAATCTCAGATCTCTTATGAGGACCTCTGTATGTTGTCAATGGTACTGCACTTCTCCAATCTCAATGTGATTTCTTACAAGGACATCTGTATGTTGTCAGTGGTACTGCACCTCTCCAATAAAATAGGTTGTGAGGACAACTGTATGGTGTTATTCATTGGATAGATGTAGTACCACTGAAAACATACAGTTGTCCTTGTAAGAAATCACATTGTGATTAAAACTAATATATATGACAACTACGACCAAAGATTGCAATTATGCATACAAGCAACAGATGGCACTCATCACTTGTGGAGTCGCTCCTCACCCTTGTGATGTCCTCTCTCTCCCCCTTGCACTGTCCCTCCTTCCCCTTGCACTGTCTATTCACCCCCTTGCACTGTCCCTCCTGCTCCTTGCACTATTCCTCCACCCCTCTTGTGCTGTTACTCCTCCCCATTGTACTGGCCCTCCTCCCTCTTGTGCTTTCCGTCCTCCCCCCTAAGCTATCCCTCCTCAATCCCTTACACTGTCCCTCCTCCCTCTCTTGTGCTTTCCCTCCTCCCTCCTTTGTGCTGTTTCTCCTTCCCTCTTGCGCTGTTGCTCTTACCTCCCTTGTGCTGTTGCTCCTTCCTCCCTTGCACTGTTGCACCCATTTCTTGCGCTGTCGCTCCTCCCTCTCTTGTGCTGTTGCTCCTCCCCTTGCACTGTCACTGCTCCCCGCTTGCACTGGCACTCCTCCCCCTTGCCATGTCTCTCCTCAACCCGTTGCATGTCCCTACCCCTTATGCTGTCCCTCCTCCCCCTTGCATTGTCACTCATTGCCCTTGTGCTGTCACTCATCCCCCCTTATGCTGCTGCTCCTTCTGTTGCTCCTTCCTCCTTGCGCTGCCACTCCTTGCTCCCTTGTGTTGGGGCTCCTTCCTCCCTTTCATTGTTACTCCCCCCTCCCTTGCACTGTTATGTCTCCCTCTCCTATGTTGTTGCTCCTTGCCCCTCTGCACTTTCACTCCTCTCCCTTGTGCTGCCTCCTTGCACTGTCCCTCCGCCCTCCCTTCCACTGGCCCTTCCCCCTCCCTTGTGCTGTTGCTCCTGCCCCCTTGTAATGTCCCTCTTCCCTCCTTGTGCTATCAACCCTCCCCTTTGCATTGTCACTCCCTCCCCCTTCCACTGTTGGTCCTTCCCCCTTGCACTGTCACTCCTTCCCCCTTGTGATTTTACTCCTTCCTCCCTTGCGCTGTTGCTCCTTGCACCCTTGTGTTATCGCTCCTCCCCCTCTAGGATTGTTGCTCCCCCTTGTGCTGTCATTTCTCCCCCTTCAGCTGTCACTCCTCCCCCTTACGATGTCCTCTCTCCCCCCTTGCAATGTCCATACTCCCCCTTTGTGCTGTCCCTCTTCCCCTTGCGCTGTCATTCCTTCCCCCTTGCACAGTCCCTCCTTCCCCTTTTCATTTTCACTCCTTGCGCTGTTGTTCCTTCCCCCTTGTAATGTCACTCCTTACCCCCTTGCGATGTTGCTCCTTCTCCCTTGCACTGTCACTCCTCCCTATAGCGCTGTTACTTCAACCCCTTGCCTTGTCTCCGCCCCCATTGTTGCTGTCACTCCTTCCTTCAAATGTTGTACAATGCTCCTGTTTACTGTTGCTGGCCTACCTTTCATCTATTGGATTTTTTGTATTCTTCCACGTGTTGCCATGTATTTTCTATTCCCCCCCCCCCACTGTGCTTTCTTCACACCCCCGGCCCCTCCCCCCGACGTTGCCCTTCATTCCCTCCTATGCTGTCATTTCTTCCTCTCTGTGCTCTCTTATTCCTTCCCTCCATGTGAAATATAAAAAGCAATACAGAACTAAAAATGCCAAAACTATAGGCTTTGTCAATGCTTGTTTAAGCTGCAACTGGGATTGTGAGGTAATCAGTCTGTTGCCACCAGTTCATTAACTGGGAATCTTCCTGGCTTTCTCTCGAGTGTGGTTTAATGTTGGATCCTAGATACCAGTCACACAAACATCTACTTCTAGCAACTGTAGCATTCACTCCCTAGGGGAGGCATCTGCAACACATTCACTCTCTCAGAGATAATGGGCCTCATTATAAGGTTGGCGGTCCGATAACTACGGTACCGGTAAGCTTGCCGGTACCGTTGTTACCGGACTGGAAAACTGCGAGTTGTCCTTGTGGGTGCCTTTTCGCCCGTCAGGTCTGATCAGGTGGGCGGACAGGCACCCGTGAGCAGACCAGGTGGGATGCATCGGCACCATTCACGAATGTTGCCGGTGCATCCGACCTCCCCATTCCCATTGAGTCCATTAGGACTCAATGGGAATGGGGACTAATATTTTCTGGCGTTTGGGAATGGGCAATTACCGGGTCCGTCGGGGCTGTAATGTCCCGGTAATTGCCCATTCCCGGGCGCCGGAAAAGAAATTACTCCGGCTACTGTCATAATGAGGTCCAATGTCTGGCTGGTGGACTCTGTATTGGAATTTATATGGAGCTCCTAGAAAAGACACCCCTACAGCTTCCTGTGCCGCACTCGTTATATTCAAAGGCTGCCACCAGTCAGTGCTGCCTACAAAGTCAGCCATGCATGAAGACTTGCACAGGGAAGCAGGGTACTTTATCTTGAGGGACTTCGGCTCTGTGAAAGATCACCATCAGTATTCAAGTCTCGAACGAGTCCTCAGTTGACAGCATCCGTGAAAATGTGAGTAACTGACAGTGTTTTGGTGTCACTGCCACTCGGAGAAGAGCTAATGGAAGCTGACATCAGTTTACATGTCGTCTGATTGTGAAGGTGTAGCTGGCATTCATGACGTGTGCTCATTATATGTGAAACGGAAACTAAACAAAATAAAAGTGGGCCATTCCGTGCATGTAAAGTAATAGAGTGCCCATCTTCCTGCGAGTGTGCATGTGCCCCACCGGGTAATTGTGACAGGTTGTTATGGAGTGTTGATCAACTATATTGCATATATTTCGTTGTGTGGTGTCTGCTCGATGGTATAGGCACATATCACCCCTATGGAATTAATGGTTTTGCCCTATAAAACAAGCCCAGGCTGTGTCACCACTGCGTTGGTTGTTAGTAGAGTAGAAAGTGCAAAGGTGTCACTTTTAGTCTGGCTCCGGGTGCAGAAAAGGTGTGTCCACTCTGACAACCTTCCCTGCGGAAGAGAACATTTCTACTATAATCATCGGGTATGCCAGCAAGTCATTTGTGTTCGTTTTTTTCAGAGGTAGTATTCCATGTTTTAAATAGTGAGTGATGCCTGGAAGTTTTGGGGGACATCTGCTACGAAATGCCAGAGGCTAGATGGACAGTCAAACTTAAAAATAAAAAGTACATATTTAAATAATAAATGAGAAAATGGATAAAGGCTTAAGCCAGAAGGAATAAAAACTGTAGTGAATGAGAGGTTAGAGACGGAGCTGGAATTATGCGGGTGGATGAGGTGGGCACCTCAAGAAGAAGCCCGTCGCCAAGAAGCCGACCTTGCAGGGAGAGGCCAAAATGGACAAGACTTTGGCTGTCTCCATCCAGCCATGTACCATTAGTTGGGTAGAAACGTTCTGTGAATGCCTCATTCACAGGATCTGCGCTGGAGGGTGTCCATGGCCACAGGAGGAAGACGTGTTCTGTCTCTTGTCTTGAGACCTTGGGAGGGGAGAACCCTGTCTCTCTCTGATGGGGGCTGCGTTAAGGATATTGGCTCTGAGGTTGTGGGAGCGGGAGAACGCCTGAAGACATCCATGAGTACATTTCAAGTGCCAATATTTGTTATCCTCACTAGTCGAGATGTATGGAGAGCCATGTATCAATCATACTCAACAAAGTCAAAGGTCAAAACACCCTCTCTACCCAACCCCGTCCCATATGTCAAACAATTGCAATTTGGGCCAGGTCATGTCAAATGTAATCCTAGTAAGAGACACTAAAGGCCTGATTGATGGAAGTGTTTTATAATGGCACAATCCCATAGAAAAACGTTCTGTGAATCAGGCCCTAAAAGTTCCATAGTGCACTGTGCAATGCTCACCAAAAGCCTGCCTGCTTGTCTGCCTGCCTGTAACGCCCTGTTCCCCCAAACCTCACCCACCAACGTGTCACCCAAGATGTGGAAAATGTATTGCTGACAATGCAAACACCCTGCAGACACATGCACAGGGAGTGGATGCTGAACATTCACCAGCTGCGAGATACCATTTAGCTAACCTTGGGCCTCATTAGGACCCAGGCGGTAAGGGGTTTACGGCGGCGTAAACAGCGCCGACCCTTACCGCCTGATTCCGAGGTCCCTTAGCGCCATGGAGGATTTAACACCTGCTTTTAGCAGGTGTTAAAATCCATGGCGCTAGGGGACCTTGTTGTTAATTACGCCACCGTAATTTACGGTGGCGTAATTAACGCCTTCCCCACTCCCATTATGCCCTATGGGGCTAAAATGGGAATGGGGAAGGGTAAATGGGGATTGGGGACTTACCGCCCCGCCAACCTCGGAATGGGGCGGTAAGTCCACCAACCACCATGGCGTAAACGTAGTTTACGCCATGGTGGTAAAGGTACGACCCAGGCGGTAACTTACCGCCTGGGTCTTAATGAGGCCCCTTGTAAATCATACGGTCCGGAGTATGTACCATCCCTCGTGTTCACCTCCAGCTATCCACCCCGACCTGCAGCTAGGCCGCCACCACCACGCCTTTTTAAATACACATTGCACCAACAATAGGCTGCAATATTTGTTTGAACGTGATCCCCCCACAAAATGTCTGGGCAGAAATGGGCTGTGCTAGACAGACATGTAGCATTACATGTCCACTCTCCCAGCTGCACAGTCCAGTGACACGAGGGGACCACCGGCACCAGGGAGAAGCAGGCACTGGCATCATGAGTCCACCAGCAACATTTACCATCCACTGTGCTACTAGTTGCACTGCTGCTGCTACCCCCACTGCTGTCATCATTACTACCACAATATGCTCGGTCACCACAGTCTCCTCCACTGTCACTTCTATTGCCATCATATCAATCTGCACTACTTCTACTCTTCATTCTGCCCGGAATCCGGAAGCCACAGCCATGTGAAGTGGCCAGTAATCTTTCTGCAGCTGGCTACTGTCTGGGAAGAAACCTGCCAAGGGGCATGGGTGTAATTTTAGGGGGTCAGGGGTGTTTGTACCCCCCCAACTTTCATGGCACACCATTTTGTCCCCATTCATTTGGCTGGGGCACATTTTCTTCAGATGTCATGTCCCCCCCCCAACATTTTCAGCAACGTTACTCCACTGTCAAGGGGGGCCACACACTTCCACCTCATAGTTGAACTTCCTCCATTGCCATCCCCACTCGCAGGCTCAGACGCGTTCCTGAGCCACAACCACTGTAGGAACACATTGTGTATAGGCACATTATAAATAACCAATAAATAAATAAAAATAAGGCTGAGCCATTAAATACAGATGCTCCACACCACCCAGAGGGGCAGGTCAATAGACATTACTCCCATCCTCATCAGCACAATGGCACTCATTTACAACACTGATGATGATGATGATAAGAGTTATATCGGAGGTACTGCTAATGCAGCCTCCCCTCTCATGGCACAACACAACCACGTACAGGGGCTGACCTCTACATTCCTGAGCCTACTACCAACTACATGGAATGCTGGGCTGGAGAGATTTGCTTCCTAGAGCAGAGGTAGGCAACCCAAAAGACCTTTGCATCTGGGGCAGTGGAGGACCTCTGTGGCATCTGGAAAGAAGTGGGGCCAACTGAGAAATAGCATGGACATGCTGTATCCAAGGAGTGCACAGTGCAGCAGGAGGTGATGGCTGGGCCAGATCTTTTCACTAAATTTTCTACATGGTATCGGGCACTGGCCATTGCCAGTAGGGGAAATGCTACAAGCACAGAAGAGGAAATGTGGTGTCTCATACACTAAACATGATATCCACATCTTATACAAGTCATAAAGGGGCAAGGAACATGTGATAAGGCCCTTCACTGAGACGTTCTTGTAAAAGGCCAATGACAAGTGCAGTAATTCCAGTAAGGAGGCAGTAGGTGGCGAATCAAGGTTGAACTGCATGGCATCAGACGTAGGCAATGTGTCTGGCAATATGAGATCAGCATTGGAAAGTACACATCAGATTGGTCAATGCACCTCAAATCAGAAGTAAAACCCGAGGGCTGGGCAATGAACTTCAGAGCTGGCAGAAAGCACCAGATAGTGAGGAAGCAAACATCATGTGCCACATGAGAGAGTGGAATATGACAATGAGCACAGGACTTCCTTCACTCTGGTGTATGAAGAGACAGGATGGCCCCAGATGCAGCAGGGTCTGAAAAGGTCAACCTCTTCTGTGTCCAGCACTGCCAACTCTGCCACCATCACCAGCCTCCATCAGAGGTCAGTGCAGGCTGAGGCTCCCCAACTCCCCATTCCATCTAGCCATGGTAAACAGACCCAAAGGCAGCAGTACCCTATGACTTCTTGGGAAAGGTGGTGCTAGAGGGCCTGGGGAAGTCAGTGGGTGTTTTTGATGTAAGGGGATAGTGTTAGTAATTATGAGGTGTGTGGCTATGGGGTAGGTGGGAGGTGTGTGCTTGGGAATGGGAAAGTGAGCATTCAATTTAGTTGTAGTAATAAATAGGAAAAAGGTCAAATGGGGGTGCATTTTGCATAAGGTAAGGTTGCTTACAGAAAACAATTGTCATCCTGAATAGTGTGCTTAAAAAGGCCACTCATTTCTGCATCAGACTGCCCAAGTTCACCCACTCCCTACTCTTCACGTTTTGATCCTGTGGCTCCAGGCCAGGCATTGTCCCCTGGCACCCGATTGTTACAGTGTGCACCATGCCACTCGGATTAACAATCTTGCAAATATATGCCCGGTGGAAATGTTCCTCCTGCTGCCATCTAGGCTCTTCGATGGTGGCAAGGACCCATGGAAGAAGTGGGGGTCCAGTGATTTCCGTAGGGTTAAATGGCATTTGGCATAGGACCACAGAGATGGGATGCACTTTAGGGCCAGTAGACCGGCACTGTTGCACCGTTGCTGTCATCGTGCTGTGGAGATGCAAAGGGCTGGAGGTGGAGCTCAAGTTAATGGATGACTCCATGTTACAGGCGACGATTCCTAGGCTTTACTGTTCCCATCAAGGGCATAATGAGTGTTACTATCTTGGTTCACTTTCTTCGGATACAATGATCTAAAGTACAACTGAAGTAGCAGCAGCATCCAGGCGCAGTATAACGTGTCCCCCGTGATAAGCCACTTTGCACAGATTATAGATCCAGAATGCGGCACCAGAATTGTCACATAACTCCAATCCTCCGGAACCGGCATTGACTTCCAGTGAAGGCTCCTATTCTGTTCAAGTGATGTGTGTACATCATCTGCTATTTACACATTTATTTATTTAGGCTATTTATAAACCACACATATTCTCCCAAGTACGTACCTCGGAGCTGGGCTGCACACATGAACATTGAATAACCAGAGAATAAAAGTCAGCTTCTTAAAAGGAAACCTTAATTAAATGGTGGTCAGTCAAAATGTCGAAAAAAAATGTAGAATGACAATAATGTCGAAAAATAAATGTAGAAAACAAAAATTTCGAATTCCCTTTTTTTTTTTAATTATATATTTATTTTGGGATCCGGGAATAAAAAAAAAAATAGGTAAAACAAAAAGAAAAAGAAAAAAAAGGGTGCTTGGGGGGAACCCCCCCATTTCGAATAAAAAAACGTCCTAAAATAAAATTCAACATTTTTTTTCTACATTTATTTTTCAACATTTTGACTTTCTACATTTTGTCTTTCTACATTATCACTATAAACCAAATTAAATATTGAATTCAGGGAAAGGGTAGGTGAAACCCAAAGTTGAGGATTCGAAAAGATAAATGGACCTACTCCCTCTGTGTGAAAATGTGAAGCCACATACTTTCAGACGGAGAAAACCAACCGAATGAAAATGTAATGACCGATTGATAGTGAGTAAGATGGGAAGACACATAGGACGTCATCATGAGTTGGGCGGTATCCCGGCTGTAATAACACCCAACTGTAATAGCGTTAGCGCTAGCAGCCTGTCCAGTGTTATTACCGACGGATCACAGGATGGGCGTTAACAGTAAATTCCCATTTCCCATTGGGTCTGCATTATCAGTGCAAATAGTGTGCTCTAATAGAGCCGGCGGTAATCACACCGGAAACAGGGCGTTAAATGGTATTTTCCCCTCCAGCAAATAACTGGAGGTAAAACAGCCCATTTAACAACCAACTCGTGATCGGGCCAGCCCTAAAACATGGCGGTAATACCCTTACTTGTCGCATTTAAGGGCTACCACCTAACTCGTGATGAGGCTCATAGTCAGGATCTAAGCCCTACACGCACTGACCATATCCTCTGCTTAACAGGGAGCCACTGAAGGTGGTGCAAGAGCAGGGAAATATGTGACCAAGTGTGAGTAGAAGCTATACATCTAGGTGCGGTGTCTTCCAAAGTGTCGCGGCCTCCCTCTGATGTCTGTTTATAACTCGTTCCCTTTCTTGACATGTGAGTACATCTCCAACCGAGATTCAAAGCATTCTTCAGACTGGATATCAGTGTCGGTTATGTGTGAAATGTTTGTGGTTCATAGCAAATGATACTACACAACGATGGGTTGAAAAGATGACGCTTTCCTGTGAAGTAATTGGTAGTAAGAAGTGCCCTCTGCGTGTCAAAGTAGAAATATGTGTCCATAGTCAACTCAAGAGTAGGATAGATGAACACTGACTGGCTCCCAGTCAACCCTAACACGAGAGGTGGAGGTACTGCAGCTGGAAACTACAAAGAACATTTAAGAGGGAAATCTGTACTGGGAAGGGGCTAGAGGAAAAACATAGCCGTGTGCCAGTGCAAGAGCTCAGGGCCGCACCTACAAGGCAACCTGCCTCTTGTTAGGACCCGACAGGTAGCGCCTGCAAACATTGAAACTAGGCTTGCTTTTCCTCCAGAAAAATGACACAATGCACAATGCATTCAAGTCAAGAAGAATACGAGTTGAAGCGTCTTGCCTTATAATAGGATCCAGTGCAGGAGTCGTTATCATCAGTCACACAGAAATCCCCTTCTTTGGCAGCGATCATGCCAGCCACACAGCTGTTTTCTTTTAAATAGGAGACACAGCAATGGTTCTGAGCAATTCTGCAATGCAAATAGTAGATCCAGCCATTAGACTGCAAGCAAAACTAAACGCTCCCGTAACACAGTTGTAGAAATGACAGATATAAGTATGGTTAGAATACACAAATCTGCAGGCACAAGGCAAGAAAAAAGTCCTTTATGTACAATACAGTTATTTCCTTTGTAATTATGACAGTCTGGGTAATAAGTGGAAAATAGTGCTTCAAAACAAAACTTAAAAAAAACATAAAATATGAATTATAGTCAAAGTGCATTTGCTCTTTTCAGGTACTAGAAAGAACCCGTGTTTAGATTTCTCCATGACGCTTGCACACCACTCTTCCAGTCCTGGTTTTTCATTTCACAGGGAATTTAATCTCATTTGTACAATTGTAGATAGCTATAATTAGAAACATCACAGTGCAGTTTTTTAATTAACATGATGCCGAGACTAGAAACATCATTTACACTCACATGTAGTCACCTGGCCACCAAATTGCATTGTACATATATGGTAGCAGTAAACACCACCTGAAGACAGTTTTCTTTTGCATTGGGAAACATATTTGTGCACGTCTTTGCAATTTAGCATTGTCTTTTGCGGCAAGCGTTAGTATATGTGCCTTGCCCCACAAGGTGCTTTTCAGCAGCGTGCCTGCATGGATTTCCCACTGGAGTTCTGGGGGGCATTTCTCTCCATGCTTTGTGGCACAGGTCCCCATGATCATCCAGTCATCATTCTATGGCTGCCTACCTACTACCATTCAGTGAAGATATGCTGCTGAAAATACATTTTTGGGAACATTCCTCGTGCATTTGTTATTCCAAAAGGTAATTCCTTCAACTGTTAATGTCAATCACCCACTTCGAATTTCAAACTTATTTTTAGTTTTGAGGTAATAGAACATGGAAACATGCATCTTTCATGTCTATTGTGGTCATGAAGTCTCCTGGCTTCAGTAATGTGATGACCTCCTTTAGTGTTGTCATTCATACAATCCTGGCTCTGATTTAAAGTTTAAGATCAATCTTAATGTTCTGTCCATCTTTGGAATAAGGAAGTACACTGGATAGATAACGTGACTGTATTTCTTTCTGGGTAACTCCTCTATGGCATTATTTTTCCATAATGCATTCACCTATACTATTACCAGAGGCCCATGTTGCTTTCCTGCTCTCTCAGGGCTGGAATTCTATGCAATAGCCTTGTTTGATTGTTTCTTTTGTAGTTGTAATTGGTTATTAATAACGCGGACCCGGGGATCGAACCTGTGTTGCTGCGTGGCGTCTTGCTTCCAAGACGAGCGCGGTGCCCCTGCACTATCCTCCCGAGATGTCCTCACTGACATGTCAAGGTTTGTCCCAACCAGTTAGGGGGTGATGTGAATGTAGCCCATCTTGTACTGGTGGAGCATGGGAGAGCACCTTTGTGCCACAGTCACTGCTTTGAGGTGGAGCCACCACCTCCGCCTCTACCTACCAATGCTTCTCTCTCTGATTGAACTGTGCTTATGTTGTGAGTTCTGTTGGTGCACGGTGGCACACCTGTGGGAGGGGCTGAAATGACTGCTAATAAGTAGACAGTGTTTGTGTGATTTGGTGTTTACTTATTGTCCTTATTCTCCCCTTTGGCTTTTTCAAGGGCTTTGTTACCCTTGTGCGATAGATGATGCCTGTCAAAGGACAGGTGTATGATATTCCTCTGCATCTCAGGTCTTAATCCCGCTACTCTGAGCCATAAGTATACTTTTATGACCACTGGTGACACTGCCTGTCCACCTGGTGTTTCCAATGCAGCCAGGATGCTCTTGGTTGACGTGTTTGACATTATTTGTCACACTGGTATGAGTACCGCTTGGGCTTTAGCGTCCTCTTGCAAAGGCTTAATGAAAGGATGCTGCTCATGGCATATGGACCTGCTATCATTTGCTAAAAGCATCTATTTATTCATGTGCTTTCCTTATGCCATATGCTGCCACTAAGGCCATCTGTCTGCCCATAGCATGGCTGTACCTTCCTTCTTTGTTGGTTGGAGCTTCCAAAGTGGAGGCAGGGTTGCCACTTTAATGTCTGAGCATTGTAACAATCATTCAATCTGCCCTAGGGTCTGTCCCTGTTAACAGTGGCTCTTGTTGGTTTAGTATACATTTCTTCTCCGCTGATGGATGCTGAGACTTGCATAGTATGTTCTAACTGTTTCCTAACCATGATTGGTAATGCTTTGGAAACAGATTTCTGTTCAGTCAGCATTTATATTAGAAAGTCCATATCGTCCTCATTTTCCTAGTTTCTAACATTATTTTAGCTGCTCTTTTCATATTTTTCTATTTATTGTATATGGTTTACAAAAAAAACCTTTACAAATACATTAAGTAAAAAAACATGAGGAAAAACAAGAAAAAAAAGATAAACATTACAAAAAGATTTAATTACACATATGCTAAAAAAAAGATACATAAAGACCCAATAATCCCTTTTTAAGAATGAGAAACATATTACAAATCGATTTAAGAACAAATAATTCAGTGCAAGATAAAATACGACATAGTTTTGCCGATTGAAAAAGCAGCTTCCCTTTACATAACATCAGATCTTAGAGGAAATAACAGTAGGGTTACAACATACAGATTATCATACAGATTAATCAAAGGGAAGGAGCATACAGATTTAAAGATTTGATAAAACCAGCCACAGCAAGTCCATCTTTAATATTAGAGATGGCAAGACACAGAGACCAGATGAGATTTTCTGCTCCCAAAATACCCAAGGTATTGAATCGTCCTAAATAAAGATCCATAGGACCTTTCAAAGATATGCAGTCTAAAAAGAAATGACGAGTAGATTCAATTACCCCAGGAGTATGACAAAAACAGCATGAAAGATCTAAGTCACTGTTCTCCTTCCTTCTATGAAGAACTTCCCTAGAAGGGAGGAGATTCCATCTGAGCTTGAGAAGAAGTGAGCGAAAGTGGCGGGTAGGGAATTGAGTCAATATAAAAGACAAGCAACCTCTCTTCTTATGGTAAAATTTTAGGTCGTCAATAGAAGGGTAAACACGCAATTATTGAAGCGTGTGACTCCAATCAAAGCTGGAAAGGGATTCCTTAACTTTATTAGGGTTTGTTAGCAGGGTATCCCTATCCGTGGAAAGATCTGATAGCGTCTTGTCACAGAGGTCACAAAAACTAGAAAGATATAGGTTACTAGTATACAAGGTTCTAGCCCGTCTCCCCCTGTACCAAAAAGGTCAGTGTAATGCTCTACCCATTGGTCCTCTGGAATGGCATTCAGCTGGTCAGCCACCATCACATCGTTATGGCTAGAGAAGATAGCCCAAAATGCCCTAAGATCTCTCTTAACAAGTACACTAAGCATAAATTCCGCGTCGTTTTGTAGCAAACTAGATTTTCTTCATTTGCAATAATTTTTATATTTTTGGCGGATAGTTTTAATTTTGTTTTTTTTTACTATCCCAGACAACATTGAGTACTTGAACCTCTCTAATAAGTTTCCGAGTATATGCCTTTTCATTAGCCAACTCCTGATCAATCCTATGAGAATGGGATTTTTTAGGTAAACCCTTCCTAAGTGTGCCAGAGATACTGCTATGGAGAGCATTGAGGAAGCTGTCAAAGTGTAAGGTGTTAAATACTGCCAATTTCCACGAGAAAGAAGTATGATTAAACAAGGAAATCAGTTTACAGTTGAGGAGATTAATATTGGCAGGTGACCAACGTATCCCTGTCCCTTGCCCCACTGTTTTAAGATGGCGAGGACCCCCAGCGGGCAGTAACTTCATGGGAAAGGGAGAAGGAAAAATAACCAACAAAGACCCATGGTCACTCCATGGGTTAAAAGAAACCTCAACCTCAGGGGAGAGAGAAGACAAGGAATGGTCTACATAGATGTAGTCTATAGTAGACGTTGAGAGACCTCTATGCCAAGTAGGGCGAGATGGGAGAGTAGCATCAAAGAAACCGTTAAGGCAGGTTAGCCCAACCGAGTCCAGAGCGAGATTCCAGAGTTTACCTCGTACAAATTTCTGGCCTCGCCGATTATCGTCCTCCGAAGCCAGGGCCAGATCGTCATATTTGGCCTCGGATGAAATGGAGCAGTCAGAGTTAAGATCACCAGCCAAGATCAGCTTCCCCCTAGGATATGAAGATCTCCATGTAAGTACCATGTCCGTAAGACTTTCCAAAAATGGCTTGAGTGCAGCAATGCCCTTATGCCAATATACATTGATCAAGAGAATATTAACCCGACGATCAAGGGAAGTGACTTCCAAAGCCAAAATACCAAAAGGCGTATCCGCAATGACCTTACTCCCGAAGCCAAAAGAAGCTCTAATTCGATAAGAATGACCCCAGAGGCCCTCCCTCCCGAACTGGATTTAGCGTTTTGAGAATGGATAACAAATCCATCAACAACGGGAGGGAAGAGCAACCAGGTTTCCTGTAAAAAGAAACAGTGTGAAGCACTAATCATAAGTACTGTGTCAGTGTTTGTGAAGAGATGAGTACTTCCCCTGGAATTCCAGGAGAGAAAAATAAATTTATTCGGGGCCGGAACATGAGTGGATGTAGCAGGGCACTTAGGAGAGAGATCATTTCCACAAACCTGAGGTAACCTGAGCCCAGCTTCTTGCATTTCCATTGAATCTGGGCGTAAATTGCCTCCACTGGTACTGTGGAGCTCTTTCCGGATAGTACACCATTGTAAGGTTTCCACTATACTCTTCACACCCTCCATATTTACCAGGCCGATGATTAGTTTGTAACAAATTTACTTCAAAACTAAGCTGCAATAGACCATCCCTTTGGGCCATGATTAGTTCTAGAACCAGTCTTGATTTCAAAACAATATTGCTCATATTTACGCGTCCTTTAGTGGCAAAGAAAATCTTTTCCATATTGTAGCAGGAAATGAGTGAGAGATAGGGAAGTTGATGGAAGATTTTTAATATATTCCCACGATTGAGACAGATAGGCATATCCTGACCCCAAAGGCTAGTAGGCTGCAAGATATCCAAGGAATCTTTAGCCTTCACTGAATGAGGTAAAGAGTCAGATGTACTTTTAGTAAACTGACTTAGAGAATCAGTTTCCAGATCAGTGCCCCTAACACCCCTTAATATAGTACTATTTTGGGATTCATATGGTCCCAAAGGAAATCTTTCAAACAAATGAGGAGAATTCTTATTTTGAGAGAGTGCAGGGCTGGTGGAAGAGCTTGGATGACCATTGAATAAGCCTCCAATTGGAGGCTTAGAGTTATTTGATTTAAGAGAGTCAGGAACATAGAGACCCTCCACTGGTCTAAATTCCATAACACGCACCCCCATTGTAGACTCTGTATTGGTCAAATGACCATCAGATTGACAGGATGGAAGGCTATCTATAGAGGGAGAAGAGGTAATAGGGGCCCCATCCTGAGCCAAGCCTATAATTGGAATAAGAGCCCCCCCAGTAGATACATTTGTACTAAGGAGCTCCTGAAATAGTTGTTTTACCATGTTGAGGCTGACCAGAGTCGCCGATAACGGAGTGATAGTAGGCTCAGGATGGGTAGGAACTAATGTAGATGAGGGATTGCACAGAGTAGTTAGGGGAGCTGCGTCCGGTACGGGTACCATCGGTTTACATACAATTTGGGCATCCAATATAGCTGGAGCGATGTTATTTATAGGCTCCAGTTGAGTTGAAACTATTTTTGGAAGGGAGGCAACAGGAGTTTCCTCGGCCTGCCCACTATTGCCCACCTCCACCACAGGAATATTATCCTTTAGCATAGAACTAACTACCGAGGGATCAGGCTGACTAGGTATAGCTAGAATAGAAGGTACTGAGGTTAGTCCAGCAGAAGCAACACCTATATTTGAAGTAGTGGTCACAGGTACTGCTAATTCCACCAGATTCTCAATCCCTTAGGAGGGGTAAGAATTGTGGCACACACTGGGGCACTTGCCAGAAAAAGATTTTCTAAAGAATTGATTAGTATAAGAATTTATTTTTTTCATATTCTTCTGATTTCTTTTTTTCTTTATTTGTTGGTTATGATTTTTTTTAACTATATGAGCAAAGCCCTTTGACTGTACCAAAACCTTAGTAAGGTCAATAGTGTCAAGTTACTTTTCCAAAATAAGATCAGGTTTAGAATCAGAAGACGGGGCAGTATTGTTTCCCTTAAGTGGTTCAGCCATTTCTAGTGTAGTAGGTCCTGAAGGTAAACCCTTCGGAATTGGGCTTAAAGAATTCAGAATCAGCTCCTCTAGGGCTTTCTCCACTAGGGGTTTGGTAGTTGCTTTTGTGGGGGTGGTAGCGAGATCTACATCAGGGATATGGCCCACTTGTATGGGCTCAACCTTCATAGGTGGAATCAGAGAAAATTCCCCTGTCCACACAGTGAGGGTCAGTAATCCCTGGGGCCCTGTTAATAGGGTCCCCTGGGAAGCTAGCCGTTTGGACACTTAGGGCTTTCTTGACCGGAGGGACTTCCGTAGTAGGTTGCGTTGGGAAAACAGAATCTGAAGACTGTTTTATTATTGAGGGATGATCTTCCTTGATAATTTTAACCAATTCTTCAAATCTATCCAGACCTTCCCAGCCTATTATAGATTTCAGAGACCGTATATTGTCATAGAGACTTGCAAAAGAACTAAGAACCATATTCAGTGCAGATAGAGTAGGTTGAGTTAATTTTATTCTGTCATCTGCCTCTTTAAGGGTATGACGCATAATAGACTGGCTAGCATGGTCCTTTTGTGGATCTGAAAGTAAACCCCTTTCTCTGAGACAATTTTGCTTCTCTGTATACTCATCAATAAAATTAGTGAGTTTAGAAGGAGAACCCACATAAGAGGCATCACAGGTTGGCTGAGTTAGATTGTTTATGTTAATGGTATTAGGATCCAAATGACTCTCTGCTATTGCCTTATCTGCACATTCTATGATACTTATATCATCAATATCATTATCACCGGGATCTTCAGTCTCCAACTTCTTTGCTACATCTGCCAAATGCGTATGGTCCAAGGTAGCCACTGTTAAAACTGAGTGCGGAGGTTTGATAAGGGTACTAGTGGCTGTACTTTTTCCAAAGAAATTAGAATTTTCTTTCCTTTGGATAGGTTTACCCTGAGAACGCGTGTAAGATTTTATTTTAGGGGTGTATACCAAAGGTTTTGTGAGTGGAGTTTTAAACAATATGGGTTTCACTGTGGGAGTGTTGGTAGTACCAGCAGGGGTAGCAGAGAGAGTAACATGAATAGAGGAAATATGGTTAACCCCCTTACCAGAGGAGAATGCCTCCGTTGATAAATTAATAGCGGAAGTACCATAGTTCCTGTTAACCTCTGGTAGAGGCAGTTGTTGCACAGTAGACTCTTTAGATAGAACAGAGGAATCAGTAACATTCACAGCAGAGTCATCCAACAATGAGGGGGATAAAGGCAGCCTAGGATGTAGTGGGACGGGGGTTGGGTGCACAGAGTTCACCATACTAGCATTCAGGTGATCAGTGTCGCCCTTGCCCTAAGTAGACTGCCCCCTTCCTCCAAGTTGGAAGCTATAGTGGCTGCTAAACGTTCTTCCTGTGCATCTATGGAGATGTCTTGTTTTCCAGTAAAGATGCAACTGTTATTGGCTGGGGTACGTGGGATAAAACCCATCATATTAAGTAAATCAGTCCTATCTTGCGAATGAATTTGGGCATGCGCCATACATTTTTGGAAAGCTGTATCCTCTAAACTGTCTACTATTGTGTGTTGTGGCTTGCCCAAAGCGATAGAAATGGGTTTTACTGATGGAATACAGTCTATCGAGGTAGGAGAAAGAGCCAACACTACAGGAAGAGTAGTATCAAGAGAAGCCTCCACAGCAGCCTGACGGCTAAGTCCCTTATGTGTCATTCAAACCAGTGGAGAACACGAATGGACAAAAGGCAGGAAACCGTAGGGTTTAACAGCGAAGGAGCTCTATTGACGTTAAAGCAGAGGAGCTCCTAGAGTTAAAATGCAAGACCAATGAAGTAACAGACAATTTTAAAATTGCACTGAATACAAGAATTAGCTTAAATACATAAAGTACTACAATGAATACACTTTAAAACACAATGATAAAATACAAATAAATATGGATCTCTTTCAAGAATAGGGATAGAAATCGAGGGTTAATATAACAGCAAGTATGTCAGTTAATTGTTCCGATAAAAGGGTCAAAGATTAAGTAATAGAACCATTAGGGAGAGTAGACCTTGAGGAGCTCCTGGTATTAGGGTAAGAAACGCCCGACAGCTTGAGGAGCGGCCAGAGTCCGACTCTCCCCCCTTACCCTGAATACTATGTAGTATAAGGCTGCTGGAGGAGCGTAGGACCTTGGTCTGGGGTACTCACAGAGCCGTAGCACAGTCACAGGTCACAGCCAAACAGCAAAACAGCAGCTCCAGCCCTTACTGCCTCCAGGGCTTAACGCCACAAGGGTGATTATGCCTGGGATAAATGCCAGAGAAAAAGGTCACGTGATGAGTCATGGGAACACAACAGTGCCCGCCTCCTCCAGGAAGTGTTACGAGATGCAGCAAGAGCCCGCACGGCTCGCAGTGCTGCTGAAGTATGTGGCAGGCAAGACAGACGTTCCTCTGTCCAGGTGGTCCTTCACAGTTTAACAAAATACCTGCTGCTCTTTTCATAACATCATCATACTAAGTATGTTCCTCATTTGGGAATAATCACATGTCCATTTAAGAGTTCTCCCAGACACTCATATCTTCACTTTGGAGATTTTGTTATTCTTAATTTCATTTCTTTATTTGTATAGCGCCTTTAACCATGGGCATGGTGTCAATGCGCTGTAGGTTGAAAGCCCTCAGAGGGATCAAAGTCCGAAGTATGGGAAAGGTAAGAGGTGCTTGAAATGGGTTTCAGGAAGGTGCCACCAGGTACATGAACCACCCCAAACAGGATTTCATTCCATGATCCAGGAGACATTAGTAAGGTCTTGGAAGCCAAGCCAAGCCTTCATAACCTTTAATGGTCATTATGCACACATGCATACTAGCATCTCTTACCTTTCCCATACTTCAGACTTGGTTGGCCTAATTTTAATCAAATCAGCTATGTATGGGGCAATTCCGTGAACACGGGTAAAAATACCCAGATAGCTATGTTCCTCTATTCAATTTTTGTTAGCCACACTCCTCCCACTTGTGCTTCATCACTGTTTCGTTCTTTTCAATTATTGGCCTAAAAAATATGGAATGATTTGCCTTTTAACCTTCACTCTTGTACCACCATAAATTGGTTTAAGAAATACCTGAAATAACATCTTCTACAATTAGCCTTTCCTAATGTACATCTTCCATTAATTATATTTGCTTCATGATTTCAAGCCTTTTCTGTAACCACCTTTATTGTACTGTTGTTCCTATTATGGTAAGAACTTTGGATAAAAGTACTATATAAATAAAATAAATAAATATGTTTGATGCCAACTTGACCGTCCTCTGTCCGAATTGAATACCTCATACACTCTTTCACAATTGTGCATTACTGACCATAGACTTGCCTTTGTTCACATAGCCAGGTAACTTAATCTTGATAATATCTCCTTTGTATTTTACCAGTCTTTAGTGTTATATTTCATGTGATATCTTGTCTTACTTTCCTTATTCCTCTTTTGCACTCTTATACCTCTACTTCTCATGTATTCTCTCTATTATCTCTTTTGAGCCACGATGGGCAGAATTCATCATAGGATTTCCTTCCACGTTATTCAATAAATGCTAATACGTCTGTGGTACAATGTGGAACATTATGATCAGCTACTATAATTTGCTGCAATTCTGTTCTGCAGTCACTGCCCTGTGTCACTGACATTTGAATGTGATCTTTCACCATCCTATTCATGGCCTCTACTACTCCATTTGTTTGTCAATAGCAAAGTGAAGTATGCATGTGCTTCCCGCCATTGTGTCTCAGAAACACTATCATATTGGGCCTCATTACGACCCAGGCGGTAAGTTACCGCCTGGGCCGTGACTTTACCACCATGAAAAAGCAGGTGTTAAAACCTCCATGGCGCTAAGGGACCTCGTACTCAAGCGGTAAGGGTCGGCGCTGTTTACGCCGCCGTAAAACCCTTACCGCCTGAGTTGTAATGAGGCCCATTGTCTGAAGATAACTGCAAACCATTGTGGCACACAGACAGAATACCACACCTCAGTTCTTTCCTCTTCTTGTGTGACATTGGGATCCGGATGTTTGTGCAGTAAAAATTTTTTCAAGCATGTACTTCTTTAGGTAGATATCCTGACTTGGAAGTTGTCTATAATGGAAACAGAGATGGATTGAATACTGATGAACCGTGTCATGGCATCAGAGAGTGCGTCTGCCGGGTACCCAATAGAAGTGCTAATAAATCAAAGGCATCACCTGGCGAGAGGCTGTGGTCCAAGTGGTGTTCTCTGTACACACTCCACAGTGAACAGAGAGCTCTGTTCAGCTGAATATGTCTGAGCATGGCCTTACTCGTGGGAGTGAGAAATATGTACATGCCCAACAAAGTATAACAACATGTAATCAAAAAAGTTCAAAGTGGTTTAAGAAGCCTTTGTGGACACACCTTAGAAAGCCAAGGAAAATGCATCTACGTTTGTGGGATGTGCGGCATAAAAAGAGGTTTGTGAGGTAAAAATAATCCAGAGTAAAAAGAAAAAAAGTTTAAAGGGTTTGTTCATAAACTGTCAGCATTTCCTGCCTGACATGGGGAGTTTTGGCCTGGAAACGCTAAGATATTGTAGACCATCAATATTAGTGTTATAAAGTGCTTGTCTGTGAATGTATGTGCTGAGAGAATGTTGGAATGTTGATGTGGAATGTTGCCCTGTGAGTGTGTGTTAAGGTTCTCTAGAGTGTCCTTGATGCTGGGTCTGCCTGGGTGATGGGATCCGGTGGTTCCCTACTTAACAGCCTGTGCAATCTTGTAATAAAGTGTATGTGAACAAGCTACAGAAGACTACAGAAGGTACTTTATTTCAATTAGGTGTAAGTGGGCCATTTGGGATAAGCAGGTATAATGATATTGGGCCTCATTATGAGTGTGGCGGTCCGGTAACAACGGTGCCGGTAAGCTACCGGCACCGTTGTTACCGGACCGCCATACTCCGAGTTCTGCGAGCGGGTGCCTTTCCACCCACCAGGTCTGACCTGGCGGGCGGAATGGCACCCGCTTGCAGACCTTGACGGTAGCCCACCCCAGGCACCCCACCCTGGTGGGGTGCACCAGCACCCCATTCCCATTGAGTCCAATGGAACTTGAATGGGAATGGGGAGTAATTTTTTCCGGTGCCTGGCAATGGGGAATTACCGGGACCGCCGGGGCTGTAATGCCCCGGTAAATCCCCTATTGCCAGGCGCCGGAATTTTGTTTTCTTTTTTTCAATAGTAGTTAGTAAATCCTGAGTTCTTTGTGAATCCAATTTGTGATCACAAGTAGCAACCAACAGCTGGTGTAAATTAAGACACGACTACCCTACTCTAAATACAAATGTGATCCTGTGTGAATCAGAACCATGCAATTCAAAGCCAGATGCAATGGCCTCATATTCAAGAAATGTACCTGCAACTAACAAGAATTAAGGAAAGCTCAGTGTGACCAATGATCTATTGCCAAGATGCTTAGACCCACATGCCCATTGCTGAGGATTGAGAATGCAAGTCCTACAATTATTGGATGGTAAAGAAAAGTAAAATGAATGCTTCTTTAATCACGCCAACAATACATGTGACTGTTCAACGTTAAAAGCAGAAGTAAATCACAGGTGAGAAATGCAGAAAGTTTGACAGGTTGAGAAACATTCTGCAACGCTAACATGAGGAACTAAGCATGGATGTGTTATTTCCGTGCTTGGAGAAGTTATAGCTGTGGTTAATGTGCTACTTTGAATAGCTATGTGGCTTAGTATTCTGCTGACATCCATGATTTGTTCATGTCTAACAACTGGTGTGGTGCTGTTTGTGAGAGAAACCCTGCATCATTTCCACACCTTCCTCTCCCCTTAATACCTTTGGACACTGACACCTAAAGACATTTTATTTTGTGTTGCTTATTTCCTCACACAACTCAGACAATTGGGCCTAATTACGACTTTACCGGTGAAGTGGAAAATAGTCTGTGCACTTCACACTCAACAGTGAACATACAGTTGTGCTCAAAGTAAACCATTACAATGTTGAAGCAACGTCATAGAGTGGAGTATAGGCACAAAGAAATGGTATACTTCCATTGGAGAAGTAGCAATGGATGAAAAGATATTTGCTTAAAACGTTGTTACGTCGAAGTGAATTATTCGTGGTGATTCACTTCGATGCAATTACTTCATCTCGAGGTTATTTAAATATGTATGTTTGGAATAAGGGATGTAAGGGGGATGTGAATGGTAAGGGCTGGGTGGGAGGTGGGCTAAGGGACTTGGGGGACCCATAAAATGAAAAAAAAGTGAAAAAGAAGTAATTGCTTGGGCGTGAACTACCACAAAGTAATTCACTTCGATGTAACAAGGAAGAATCAATATTTGCCATATATTTAAAAGGAAGGACATGTAGAAAAGCGCAAATTGGGTGCTACATGAGTGCCTGGTAAGTTGTTGAAGGCAATGTGGATGTTTTAGATTGACCATTCAAGAGCTAGTCATGAAGAATTATTTTTAGTGTAGTTAAACATAGGTGTCAAATACTCGTAGTTGTCATAACCTTGACTTCAAACCAGTATTTACAAAGATCCTAGGGGTAACTTACTTCTACTAGACAATCCACATAATTTTCGACCGAAAACTGTTCGGCTGCATGGGGATTTGGCCCCTCGTATAACTTTGATCTCCCATTTCGGGTGATGAATTTTTCTTAAGGATTGCTGCGATTTTCACCCAACCAAGTAGGGATATTATTTCTCTAACAATCTCACTTTTCTGGCACTAGGAACGCTTAACTATTAATTTGCAGAATGACTCGCTTATTTGCAACTCCATATGCTCTGGATTTCGCCAACACACTAATGAGGAGACATCAATCTCTCGGTACATTTGTGTCCTTTCAGAAATTTCACGTGCTGGAATCAAGAGCCAGGCCTTCAAAACAACTGATGGGTCAAAACACGTGTCGGCTGTTTGCGATTTGAATTACAACTTTACAAACTTGAGAATTTGTGACTTCTAATGATATGTTCATTGAAATATAAATCATCCTTTTTGCCATAATTACGGTTTTGAGCGCGAATCACCTATCCACACCTATAATCTTTTTTTTCACATAATTTACAACTGACAAAAAAGGCCAGGGCACTTCCAACACTGGTGGTGACATTTAGTAACTTCATCCAAGTAACTTAGTCCATGTCAGACAGGAATACAAATCAAGTTGTACAAACAATTTTTAGAAACTTTTCTCCCTTAGTTGACAATATTTTTCCACCACATATCCATTCTTACTGCATGCCTCTCCGATGTTTGCATACACGTTCCTTCTTCTTCACACCTCACATCCAACACTTATGTAAGAGCGTTCACAACGATTTCGAGAACATCTTTAAGGTTTTGTAGATACATCTAAGTGGTGTGAGAGTGTGTATCGTGTCCCTGTTCTAACACTCACATGGCACACATGGCATACCTACAACTCTCTAACAAGGGTGCACCGAACTTTACTGGTCTTGGAGTGAGCCAATATAAAAGTCTAAAATATTTTGGGGAATTTCGTGTAAGACTTTTTTTTACATTCATTAATGTACTCATTAATAAGCATTTTAAGGAGTATGTTAAATAACTCCTGGAAAACGACTTGTGAAACGATGCCACACTAATTACGTCAACCGAGATAAAGCTGCTTGGCCACACAGGTGCAGTCTTAGACCGGTTCAAGCAGGCATATCTAATCTGATGTGGCGAAAGGAAAGATTGGTCTCAATAGGTGGTGGAAAAGACATATTTGGGGATTTTGAAGGGGTCAATCAGGTCGATAGGAGTAAAATAGAGCACAATGATAAAAGTGTCAGCGGCAAGGGGTCTATCAAGAGAAGACCATAAACACATGCGGAGTATAAAGATAAGGTTTTGCCACTTCAATCAACGATGAGGTGGTAATGGGATCAATAAACACATGGGAGTGAGCGAAGATGCAAAAGTGGCATGTTCAGGTCACGAGCCTGTGAATGGGGCCAAGGAAGTACCTACTGCACCCTAAACATTTGCAAAACTGTGTCTGCTTATTTATTAGGCAACCACAAGACCTATGCATGTTTCAATTATATGATATGATAGGTTATTTATAACGCGCTTAATACCCAGAGGTTTCTAAGCATGGACCCGGGGATCAGAACCTGAGTTGCTCTGTGTCGTCTTGCTTCCAAGGCAAGCACATTGCCGCTGAGCTATCCTCCCGGGACCCGGGAATGCTGCTTAGGAATGAGCTCAGGCTATCCAGTTATCTTTTAGATATCTAGAAATAACATAAAAGCTGTCTCAGTATTTCCTTTAAGTCTATGCATTTAATTTCTGGTGTACTATGACATGGGTTCATATGAATAAGATCTGGCAATATCAAATGTAATGATGTTAGAAGTTTTATGTGGCGTTAACACCTGATCCGGTGGGCCGATCGGATGTTAAGGCCATTAGCACCCTGGGTTACCAAAGCGGCAGCCCAGGGTGCTAAAAAAAAAAGGCTTTTCCTTGCTACAACAGGAAGCAGGCAGCGTCCCGCTGCACGAAGGAAACTCCTTTACAAACATGGCCGCCATGGAAAGGGAAGGTGGGACTCCATATGCCCCTCCTCCCTTTCCATGGAGGCCGCTCTGTGCAGAGAGGAAGGTGCGGTTGCGGCAGCACTCGCTGCTGCAGCCGCAATCAGCTAAATTGGGGGTGGGGGGAATTAAATATCTTAAAAAAGAGGATGTGGGGGAAGGTGGCAGCAAGGGGAGCTGGCCTGGAACGCGGGCTTACACCAGCAGTTAAAGACCGCGTTCCTAGCCACCTGATTGGCTGGCTCCCCCAGCCCGGTGGATAACATTGCCAACATTACGTGGATTGTGAGCTTCCCTGCATTCTGCCACTATTAATCTTATAATAATAGCTGCAGACACGCCATTGCAATAAAGGTGGACCAGAGCCAAACTTAATGTCACAGGAGAAAGTAAGTTAGTGCTAGACACTCAGAGTCCTTCACACCATTTATGGCAAACTTACAGTTCTAACAACTATTCAGTGGAACACTGTTACTCTAACATTCACCCCCATTCCTTAAGGCTTGAAACACTGTGGTTCTCTTCCATAGTGTACCGAAGAATTAGCAACCTATTACCTCAACTTCTACATCTTCCAAGACAAAAGATCTGTCATCACTTCACCTACCACCCTTCTAAAGTCTTTATTTCCACCGTTGTCCTCAGTCAACTTGTTCTAAGACTGCTTATGACGCTAACATGGGCACTCTTCTCTACTCTTTTAACCCCTCGACAAATTAGACATTTTTCAGTTTGCACCCAATGTTCCAATCCCATGTCGCCCTGCCTCCTTGACTCAGGATGGTTTTCCATGCAACACTGGTTCCTCTTCAGATTCCTCCTCCTCTTATTTATAATCAGTTGTGGCTGCCAGCCCCGCACATGGCCATCTCTGCCCCCTTTGACTTCCCTGATGACACCATACCATCTCAAACAATTATTAGTTTTCCTTCCCCCCAAAATTGTTTCCTTCTACTGCGCCTTCACCCTTCATGCTCTATACCACCAGAACTCCATACTATGTATATGACCAGCATAGCCACTGTACATACCTTTAAGACTGCTCCCACAAACTACCTCCTAAACATTGGTGGAACACCGGGTCTACAATGGCATCATCCCTCCCCAGGTGAACCCCAAATCACTGCTGTTGGCTCATGAATGTAATCATTGTTTATAATACACGTCAGTCTGTAATATCCGGGTCATTCTGTAATATATGCATTCCCATTTGCGTCTTTCCACTTTACCATCTGAATCCTATCCTGTTCACTTATCGTTATGTGCTATTGTAAAGTAATGTATCATGTCAAGGGATTGCTCAGCTCGCTATTGTTTTGCTTATCTACAATGCATCTAACCAAGGCGCAAGTATAAATGCAATGAACTCGATATTTGGAGAAGAACCATAGAAATGTCTTTTTCAGAAAATAATCAGATTTAAAAATGTTCAGTTGTATAGAGTGAGCTGTAGAAGCTGTTTTTACCATGCGTAAGGTGGATCCCCGGTCACCGGTAGCTGGGTACCTCCACCACGCATTTGAGTCACGGGAACGGATCATCCTTATCCGAGGTTTGCAGGCCACAGACAGCCCGACTACTGTTCGCCCCTGATTTACTGTATTTTTACAAAACAGATTCATAAGCAAATTCCCAAGTACAGTGGGTGCTGTAATTGAACGGAATGCATAATTCAGACTTGGAAAGCCAGGTATCAACATTAGAATGACCTCTTTTGGATGAAATGTTAACATGACACCCTTACTTTCTCACGCCTTTTAAAATCACTGAAGCTGTTGAGTGGCATTTTAAGCAATAATTATTTTCTGTGGCAATGACAAGGACACATATTCAAATAGCTACTGAAAATGTGACTTTGCCTGTCAAAAATGGTGTCTAGTGTGCAATAGTCGTTTAGTCTTAATTTGTAGGAATGGGTGAAGTACAGTCATTGGTATCAACATTATTTATTTTTAAAGAGCGAGACAGTGACAAAATAGTCTTGGAAAAAATCTGTGGGAAGATCTGCAATATTGTTTAGATGCTTTTCCAGATTTTGGGATGACTTAAGTAAGAGCACATATATCCCATCTTATGCTGAATTTAAATAACTATTTATCACCCATACAGTCTTATGATATGATATGATATTTATAACGCGCTTAATACCCAGAGGTTTCTAAACGCGGACCCGGGGATCAAACCTGTGTTGTTCCATGTCATCTTGCTTCCAAGGCGAGCAAGTTGCCCCTGAGCTATCCTCCCGAGACCTTGTACTTAAAGTAACTTTCCTTCCCGACAAACAAGTTCACCAAAGTGGGGCATGCAATGTTATTATGCACAATCCTTCTTCTGGCTTCCATGCACTAGACCACAACATCCTTTTACGCCAAGTGAAGGTTAATCTTCTCCCTCCCCCGGCAGTTCTCCCCTTCCCAATTCCCCGCACTTGCGCAATCTGAATGACACAAGGCCTAGTAAGATCGTTGTTTTGTCCTCCCTTTGTTTCCCCCTCCTTGTCTTGTAGCTCCCAGAAACACTTGTGTACAGGCACGTTATAAATGCCATATATCATATCAATGGGTATTGTTGGCATCCCTCTCAAATGGCTACTTCCTTTCTCTCATATCATAACCCAAGTGAAACTGCCATTCTCCTACATTGCCAGAAACCATGCTTATTTTATATGTGTTAAAGAAAAGGCTTTATTGTGAATCTTACAATAACCCAGTGGAAGTAACTGCTTAATTCTGATTGGGCAGTGCCTGGCCTGGGAAAGTTGACATCTCAGCTTGACACTCCCTTGAAAACAGGAGGCCTTAATGGCTCCCGCATATTGACAACAAAGAGAGCATCAGACATTCGTCTCTGGCTGAGCCGAGAACTGCCCAACTGATCTCTACAGGGGACACCTCCCTGATCAAAGGACTGGACAGCTGTTGCCTTGAAGGGGAAAACTGCTGTGACATTTTAAATCCTTATTTGTGATTAAAGTTGAAACTCTTTAACTGAGCAACCTAAGGAGGGATAAATCTGAAAATTGGTAGACATTAACCTAATTTCAGGCTTTGAGTTGAAGACATTGATGAAACCTGTACCATTTAAGGAACCAAAGTTATGAAAAAATTCTCATTGTAGCAGAACGATTAGTGTTGCAAACCTAAGATTGTATGTACATGATCCACTGATAAGCGCCCAGAGATGTACCGAATTAGAAATGATTAATCCAAACTGTTATGGTTAAAATTGATAAAAATCCGTAGAATGACAATGACAGCTCTCACAAAGAGGGGGCTTGAATGTGAATATAGACAATCAAATATTAAATGTATGTGTCCGCTTTTATTAGGGTACATAATCTGTACATTTCTGCAAAAGTTATGTTTTTGTCAAAATCAATGTGGCAGTTCCTAAATCCCATCGTAAAGACGAAAGCTCTGTTCTGATTGCCAACCAAAACAAAGCATGTGTCTGCAGCCACTCACAGCCGGGGGGTGGTGTTTTGAAATTCTGCCCACACCATAAACTGGGGGATGTCATTTGACAGTATAAATATAGGAACTTCACTACACATAGACACTGCTTCCAGAACCCACCCAGATTTCCGCGCAGCACCTTGTTCCAGAACTCTTCATCTTGTAGCTGACTCCAGACTTCTTTGAAGATCCAGATTTCTTTGCAGAATGCAGACCTTTGATTGCTGTACTCTTGCTAGCTAGACCCAACTTCAAACCTCCCAAACTTGTGGGGATTTAATTCTGATTCAGCTTGGCTTGCTACAATTAAGGCTTGTCTGTTGAAACTTGCATCCTGCAATCTGCCATGTCCATTGACCAGAAGGGCCCATCCAATTCCAGTCTGAGGTACAGTCCTAAATTGACCAGAACGTCACCGCTGATCCAATCCCTCCAGAAGTGCCCTGCTGCCGGTAGCCTGACCGGATCCAATGACCAGAAACGTGACGGTCCAATTTAAAGTTTGCCACAAATTTGCAGTTTTCAAAGGTTTCCCACGAGTCAAAGGTTTTCCACGAGTCTTTCCCACAAGTCTTTTCCCATCTAAAGGTTTCTTCAATCCCATCCTGATCTAAAGTGTGTACTGTTGTTTATATTATAGCTCATGTGTGTTAGGACCTGTTTAGTGTTGCTTTCCTCAGAATTGCTATCCATTTTTGCACCCTTTTGCATTATTTTACAAAGCAATTTTCACCTGTCAGTTTAAAAGTGTCATTTTTCAAAAACGTTTTTCTCTCTTTGTCACACAGCGCGGAGGCTGGCGTGTGTGGATCCGGTGGTGCTTTGGTGGCCATTAGACTCCCCCCATCACGCTTTCATGCATCTTGCAGGGACGGTCTAGTCTTTCCGCGGCAGGTCGCCGTCGGAAGCCTTTTCTGCAACACCAACCCGGAAGCCTACGCGTTGCAACCTACTCGCGTTAGGCTTTCGGGTTGGTAAGCTACAGGTTTTCCTCCGTGCACTCTTGTGCTTCTACCCCCCTTGATTATGCATCCTACGTGTTCATTTTTCCATCCTTCTCGACTCCTCCCAAGGTTTTACCTTCCTTTTTCTTTTTTCCCCGTTCTTCCTAAAGCATCTTTCGTCAGTTTTCCCTTGTTTCCCCCTTCTCCCCTGCTCTCCTTTTCTGTTCCTTTATCCCTTTTGCCTTGTCCTCGCTCAGTAATCAGTGACTTTTTGGTCTTATCCTAGTGCTTTCCGGCTTTCTCTGGCATTCCTGGCCCATCCATCGCCAGCTTCATCAAGCATCTACAGGTCCGTGGAAGCACCGCAAGCCTCAGTCTGGACAGGTTTTTTTGTGCCTAACGCCTTTTTCCCCTGGAATAGTTTGTTCCCGAAGAGGGCCCCCGGACCACTCACCCAACGGTCAGGGTGGCTTCCTTCCGGGGCAACACTACCTGCACACTAAAGAAAAGGTGCTGTGGAAGAAAAGGTTTGGCAGACAGTTGAATCAAGAAACCGCAGGTGAGGAGGAGGGGTACTGGAGTGACCAAGAATCAGGATCCACAGAAGCAGACATTGACAGTTTGCAATGCCAAACGGAACCTATGGCTACTCCCGAGCAATTTAAGGAGCTGGTAACAGCAGTCCAAGGAATGAATGTGGAGTTACAGAATGTTAAGGCAGAAAATGCTGCCTTGAGGCAGTTGATTTTGAATAGCGCACCCCGAGATTCTGACCTACCTCCCATGGTGTTATACTCAGTCAAGTTTGATGGTACCCCAAAATGCCTGAAGGATTCTTGGAAGCCTGTTCCATTTACTCTGCCTTCCATCGCCAAACCTACTCCAATGATTATACCAAGGTAGGGTTTATGATTTCCAACATGACTGGAAATGCCCTGGCCTGGGCTACCCCACTGGGAACTAACAACAATCCCGTGCTCTGAGACCAAGGGGCCTTTCTGACATTGCTCAGACAGATGTTCGAACAGCCTGAAATTACTCATGTAGCCGCGGAAGAGCTCCTCGACGTTCAGCAAGGGACCAGCAATTTACTTTCTTATATCTCCACCTTCAAACGCCTTGCTACGGAGGCGGAGTGGCCAGAACAAGCCCAGTAGACTATTTTCCATTGTGGCTTGAAGGAAGAGATCAAAGATGAGCTGGCGCGTATAGCTCGCCCAACAACCCTTTCAGATCTAATGTCTATCGTGCTACAGATAGAGTACCGACTGAGTGAACGACGAGCTGAAAGATGGAAACATAGAATCCTGGTCACTCATACTCCAGGAACTTCTTCCTTGCCTCCTCTACCATCCTCAGGCAACAAGGATGACCCAATGCAGATTTGGTCCGCACGGGCACCCCTGACTCCCGAAGAAAGAAAGTGATGTAGAGACACAGGACTCTGAATGTACTGAGGATCCAGTAATCATCTTCTCCATTGCTGTCCTTATGTACCACCCAGGCAGGAAGGAAACGATCAACCTCTGACCTAATGGGGACGAGTATCCGAGGTTTAACCCCCAGTCCCTATGTGACATTGAAAGTGGCACATCAAGTCGGACTCATGGCCCTCATAGACTGTGGAGCTGCAGAGGTGTTTATGGATACCATTTGGGCCCACAAGCAAGGACTCCCACTCCTGCAGCGTAAAGATGCTCAAAAGGTGGAAGGAGTCAACGACTCTCCTCTTTCTTCCGGGCCTATTACCCACACTACTGAGTCCCTAACTATGAGAGTCTACAGCATTCTGAACAGCTAAAGTTTGCTCTCATCCGGGCCACCCATTTCCCAGTAATCCTTTGCATTCCCTGGTTGAGGAAACATAACCCAATCATCGATTGGACCCGAAACACCATGGCTTTCAAATCAGCATATTGCAGGCAGAGTTGTCTGCCACCTCAGCAAAGGGAGACTGTACGAATCATCACACCAGAAAAGAAGGACATTTGTGACGTATGCTGTATTCGCTCCGAACTATCAGACTTTCAAGAGGTTTTCAGCGAGAACCCCATATTGGACCTGCCTCCACACCAGCAGGATTGTGCCACAGAGTTAGTGCCGGATGCATTGGCACCATTTGGGCGCATGCTTTCCTTGTCCCTTATCGAGAAAAAAGGCCTTAAGAACCTATCTGGACTCACATCTGGCCAACGGTCTCATACAGCCATCAAGATCCCCAGCTGGGGCGTCATTATTCTTCATACCCAAACGAGAGTCTTCTGAATTAAGACCATGTATAGACTATCAGGGCTTGAATAAGGTCACCATTCGAGATCGCCACGCGATGCCCCTCATTTCTGACATCCTGGAGGCAGTCAAGGGTGCTTCTGTTTTCTCAAAACTAGATCTGCAGAGTGCCTAACATCTCCTCCACATCCGTGAAGGGGATGAATGGAAGACGGTGTTCAGAACTCCCTTTAGTCTATATGAGTACAAGGTCATGCCTTTCAGTTTAGTCAACGCACCAGCTATATTCCAGCGTTTCATGGACCACTTGTTTTCAGTTGTACTGTTCATGAATACCATTGTTTATCTCGACAACATCCTGGTGTTTTCCTACACTCAACTGGAACACACCCAACATCTCAGGACCAGTGTTCCCTCTAAGCTCTGCGCATGTGCGCTTGCCCAGCTTCTTTCTGGGTGCCGCTCAGAAGATTTTTAGCAGCGCACACAGACAATTCTCACCTATTTAAAAAAAAAAAATGTAATAAGGCACAAGTCGCAGAAATTACTTGAAATTTTCTTTCTCTTAAAATAAGCAACTAGTCTTGATATTCTGCCCATTTGCATTACACTACTATGCAAGAGTGACTGTAAACACTCAAAATCCCTAACAGCAGAATACACACATAAGAGGTTAAAAACTAATATGAAAAACTGGCTCCATGAACGGAAGAATCTAACCAAGATATTCCTGCACACATTACCCTGATAATGTTCCCTTCCCACCCATGACTCCTAAGCTTGATTCCACCACACTTTTACCTTATGATTCTAACTTCTGCCCCAGAACACATTAAGATGGTACCGGACCACTTTGACCCTTCCTCTCTTGGCTCTGCGAAAGATTAGCAGATGTGTACCTACATCCACTTGTTTTATGTTTGTTGTAATATGAATAATATGAATAACATTCACATGCCAGAATTTCTGTTACTCATTGTGCCTTACAAAAAGCATCACCCACAAAGTATTATGCGTCTGCAAATATCCCAGTGAGTGTTTACTGCTACAATCCCTCTCTTTTTACAGTGCTCTATCAACTAGTATTGGAGGCTAGTGCAGGGGCCGGGGAAAGGTATGGGTGGAAGAGCAAAGGTCATTCATTACTCCTTGCGGGTGATGAACAAAGCAGCACATTTCAAAAACCAAATTGGACGTTTCGGCAGTACACTGAAGGAAATGTGTTGCTCGTTTGCTAAAGGATAGGAAATTCTAGTACCCGTCTAGGCAAAAGCGCCTTCTTTTTCTTTCTATGATCAGCTGCTGAGGGCTTTTCAATATAACCATGTGCTCTGTGTGTATCGCCTCTAGCATCCCCTGCATCTTATTTAACTGATAACAAAGAATTACAGAAGAGGGATCCATAGTTATAGAAGGCACTCAATCAGTTGTATCTCTGATGAATTGATGCTATTAACTTAAAAGGCATATATGTGTGACTTTCTTCAGAAGGGTTCCATAAACCTCAGTAAGGCACTTATTTAATTTTATCTAGGCTGTGGTGCGGAAGGGTGGGCAAAACTATAAACTTTATTATGTGCCATGTCATTTAACTTTCTATGTCGGGGGCATAAACGGGGCTCTAATCAGATTTTGCTCCCTACTTGGGATCAACCGATTTTTCAGGGAGTAAAAAAGTAATTAGCTCTGCCAATACGTATACTTTCTGCTTATTAAAAGATGTTCTTCCCCTTAAAATTCCTGTTGAGATCAGGCGTTAATATTATTAGAGTTCCTTCCTATGCCACTGCTCTACTGGTCATTCATTCGAAAAAATATAAGTGGAGCTTTGTGGGTTGAAGCAACAACATTTTCATGGTTTCTCGTTTTTGTTGGGCACATTTTCATTTTTTAGGGAGTAAAAATGAATGGTGTATATGTCTTAGCTGTAAGGCCGATTTTATCACCACCCACAGGGCATGTAATGTGGATAGTAAGCAGAAATATCATATTCTGAGGTGCAGTTATTCTGATGGAATAATCCTTCTTACACACATTATTAGAAGCATATTCTCCAGGCCCTTGAATTACTTAAAGTGGCACTTGAACTCATATCAGTATGTTTTGACACATTGCTTTTAATTGCCATTAATTCATTGGCAAATGTATTCTGTCAGAATTTCCTGACAGCCACATCAGTTTAAGACGAGAGATATTTGTGTTTTGTAGTACATATTAGTGATTTTCCAGTGGCATAAAACATTTGCAAGGTATTGGTTGATGAGTTTTCTGTATAATCCCATATGACATGTTTTATTTTAGCCTATGTGTTTGGAAAAGGTCTTGTAAGATTTAGTCATTAGTCAGTTGTGCACATGGTAAATAATGTGCGCACAACAGCAAACCAGTTCCGCACATAAAGAAAAATATTTAGAGGGAACATTGCTCAGGACCGTACTCCATCGACTACAATCTCAACATCTTCTGGTAAAACCGGAGAAATGCCACTTCAATACCACTTCCATCCATTATCTGGGTTATATTCTTTCACAAGAGGGCATAACCATGGACCCAAGGAAGGTGTCTGCCATCTTAGAGTGGCCGACTCCCACCTCGTTAAAGGAGGTTCAGAGATTCTTGGGTCTGGGTAACTTCTATAGAAAGTTTATTGGGCACTTCTCCCAGATAGTGTTGCCCATAACAGCTCTGCTCAAGACAGAGGCAAAATCCTTTAACTGGACAGACCAGGCCAACCACGCTTTTCTTTGTCTGAAGGAGAAGTTCTGCAGCGCTCCGGTCTTAAGCCAGCCGGATCAAACCCAGCCCTTTATAGTTGAATCCGATGCCTCTGCTGGAGCATTGGGGACGGTTCTTCTTCAAGAAAAGAATGGGAAATAACATCCAGTGGCTTACCTCTCCAAAACCTTCACAGCAATCCAAAGGAATTACTCAGTGATAGAGAAGGAATTGTTAGCTCTGAAAGCTGTCTGTGAAGAATGGAGACACCTGTTACAGGGGAGCACCCATCAGTTCGTATTACGCACCGACCAAAAGAACCTAAAGATTCTTAGAAGTATGGAGTGTGTCAATTCGAGGCAAGCCCGCTAGGTTCACTTCTTTAGCCAGTATGACTTTTCCATTACCTACATCCCTGGTACACAAAACAGCCTGGCAGATGCTTTATCTAGGCGTGACACCCCAGAAGCACGTCCAGTCCCTTTAGCGGAATACCTATTTCCTAGGAACAGAATAGTGGGCCTGGTCTTCGTTCCTACAAGAGGTCAGGACTGTCACCACGCCTGATCTTGAAACAAAGGTGCCTCGGAACAGATGATTTCAGGTCCGCTGGGCTGATGGATTGCTATTGATTGGACAGAGGCTGTATGTGCCCGCTTGGTCATTACAGCTGAAGATTCTAGGATGGGGTCATGACCATGCCACTGCTGGCCATAGGGAGGAAAGGGGTACTTTAGAGCTCATCTCTCGCTCTTTCTTTTGGCCTTCCCTCCTTCAAGATGTCAAGAAAAATTGTAGAACGTGCCAGGACTGTGCTAAGAAAAGAAACCCTCTAACAAACCATATAGCTTACTAGAACAACCTGAGGTGCCTTTCCGACCTTGGTCTCAGATATCGACAAATTATATTGTCGATTTACCCTTGTCTGAAGGTTCCACTTGCCTGATGGTCACGGTGGACTCATTCTTCAAGCTTGCCCATTTTTCCCCACTGCCAGGTGTGCCTTCCACTTCAGAAAGGGCAGAAGTTTTCCTGAAAGATATCTTTCGGTTGCATGGATTGCCAGACAAGATCATTTCCGACCGCAGTAGTCAATACACATCCCGTTTCTGGGCAGTGCTATGTCAACGGTTAGGTATAGAGCAGGCCTTATCCTCAGGGTTTCATCTCCAGACCAACAGCCAGACAGAGTGACTTAATGCCACTCTTGAACAATACCCCAGGTTTTATATCAGTCGTTTTCAAGACAACTGGGTCGCTCTTCTGCCTACCGCGGAATACACATATAACAACACGGTACATTCCGCTAGGGGCCTCAGCCCGTTCTTTTGCACTTACAGGATGCATCCACGCGGAATACTTCTGGTGTTCAGAACCCCCAGCAACTTGCCCACCATTGAGTCCACTCTGGCTGAGATAGCCACC
Source organism: Ambystoma mexicanum (assembly GCF_040938575.1). Classification (NCBI taxonomy): domain Eukaryota; kingdom Metazoa; phylum Chordata; class Amphibia; order Caudata; family Ambystomatidae; genus Ambystoma; species Ambystoma mexicanum. Next base: position 542,482,918 of record NC_090923.1, on the reverse strand, counting down.
GCTCATAAGACTGCTCAACAGAGTTTACACGTGGCTAGAAAAAGGTACAAGGTACAGTCCGGTCGATCTCGTTTACCCTGCCTAGATTGGAAGGTGGGTGATCGGGTCTGGCTATCCACTAAGTACTTACCTCGATGGACCCACCAGAGCAAGCTAACCCCCGTTTCCCCGTTTTCCACTCCTTTTTCCCTTTTGCCTTGTCCTCGCTCAGTAATCAGTGCCTTTTTGGTCTTACCCTGGTGCTTTCCAGCTTTCTCTGGCATTCCTGGCCCATCCATCGCCAGCTTCATCAAGCATCTACAGCTCTGTGGAAGCACTGCAAGCCTCAGTCTGGATAGTTTTTTTTATGCCTAACGGCTTTTCCCCTGGAATAGTTTGTTCCGGAAGAGGGACCCCCCGGACCACTCACCCAACAGTCATGGTGGCTTCCTTCCGATGTCGACCCTACCTGCACACTAACTGTGGAAGAAAAGGTTTGGCGGACAGTTGAATCAAGAAACCACAGGTGAGGAGGAGGGGGAGTGGAGTGACCAAGAATCAGGATCCACAGTAGCAGACCTTGACTCTCTTGTTTGGGGAGGGACGATTGCATTTAAACTATAGACATTGGGCCTCATTCCGAGTATGGAGGTAGTCATGGCGCTATTTGCGGCATGACTACCTCCCATACCGGTACCGACTCCGAAGTGGTTCAATGGGGGCTTACCGGTGTAGTCCGACCTTTGTGGGACCGGTAAGTCCCCATTGAAAAACCCATTCCCCATTCCCATTTGAGCCCCCATAGGGCTCAAATGGGAATGGGGAAGTAGCTAATAACGGTACCGCAAATTGCGGTATCATTATTAGCTCCGAAGTACCTTAACGGGTCCCGTCCACAACGCCTGGTCAGACCAGGCGTTAAAGGAGGGACCTGCTAAGGGACCACGGAATAGGGCGCAAAGGGATTACCGGCACCGGTGTCTTTACCGGTGCCGGTAATCCTTCTGCGCCCAACTCGGAATGAGGCCCATTTTCTTTCATTCCTGAATACCTGCTGATTACTTACATCTGTGTAGGATTGCTCATTTGTACTTCAGTACTTTGCAGGGGGAACTATTAACCTAAACACTATCTGTTCACAATCCAAAACTGTTCTTTTTCCTGTGTTTACTATTATGCATCATTATAAGTGAATTCAATTGCTTTGCTTATTTTCTGAATTGTATTGTCACCAGTAGGTGATTGCTGTCCCAAATATATATATAAAACTTATGTGTGATTTGAATATTAAATAAATAAATACATATTTACCTTTACAAACTAGCCTGATTCCTGGTTCAGCGTGACCTGGGGGGTATTTTGAGACAGGTGTGATATGAGTGGTATATCATTCAGAATATTGAATTTATAGACACAAATGAATAAGGGTTTCATTGGGCATTACATGCTAGGTGAGACCTGGGTGTGTGCCTGATTGAAATCCTTAATAGCTTGGAGGCTCGTACCGCGATTCTGAATTTGAAATCCCACCCGTGACAGTCTAGCACAGCATACTAGCCTGCAGGGTACAGACACCTTGCTGGGTTGGGGTACTGTGCTAAACTGTACAAGCACCTCTCAAAACAAAAACTCCAAAAATTGGGCCTGTGTGCAAAAGTAAATTAACCCTGAAATAAGTCAGAAGGAAATTGATATTCTTGAAATGGTGATCCCAGTAGAGATTCATATTGCTAGGGAACACTTCCTGTACAAACTGTTTGTCGGGGGTGAGTGGCCCGAACAGGATGAACAGGTATGGCTACAGGAAATAAAAGAACAAGTCACTGCCATAGACCTAGATACATGGTAGGACAAGGGTCCATTACACCAAGAGCTTAGCGAACTGTACATGGCCCCAAAAATATAAGAGGAGAAGTATAAAATTGCCAAAATAGCGGCCTACCTGTACCTCCACATAAGAATAATACAGGAAAAGCATGCAGACAACATAGATCTGGCAATGAAGCAATGAGCACTGTAGAAAATCCAGACTAAGCTGGACTCTGCAGAACAAAGGCTCCAGAAGAACCAAGAATCAGAAACAGAGGCTAGGCAGTATATTACCAAACTAAAAGAAGATCTGGCCCTTCTTCAGCAAGAGAAGGCAGAGCATGATACCAAATTACAGACACTGCAAGATGAGTATCAGGAAATGGTTGACTCTTTAAAACAGAGTCAACAGAAACTGGCACATCAATTAAATTATAATAGAGTCTGCGCAGAACTGATAGTCACATTACAGAACCACATAGAATCCTTGAAAGCGGAAAATAATAAATTAATTATTAAAGACCTCTACTCTCAAGAGGAATTTGATGAGGAACGCCAGAAATCTAGTTCATTTAAAAAACAGAGGGACGACCTGGCTGAGCAGAGGGGCACACTAAGTCAGGAGAGGGACGCCTTAGGCCAGGAAGTCAACCAATTAAAAACTAGGTTAGAGGAAAGAAAGCTGGCCATTCAGGAGTTTAGTGAAGTTAAAACTGAATATGAGAAGCTACTAGAGCACACCAGGCTGGTGGAGGATGCTCTGGAAAAGAACACTCAGAGCAATAATGACAAAACTCAGGAGGTGAGTATCCTGCAGCAAAAATTGGCCCAGTATTTCCAATCCAGGCAGGAAGCACAGAGAGACAATGAGTCTCTCTGTGAAAAGAATGATAGGCTCCAAAAACAGATAGCCATGCAAGAGAAAATCTTTGAGACCAGTAAGGCCTTAATATAGGAGAAAAAGAGTCAGATTTTGGCATATCACCAGGGAATAGGGGCTGAGAGAGAAGCGGTAGAAAGGGACAGAGAAACCCCTGAACATAACATCAGGGACTCGAACCCCTTCAGTACCATGGACTCTGCCGCCTTCATGTCCACTGGCTCATATGAACCAAGGGCCACGGGGATGGCAGACTTCAGCAGAATTGGAAACATGGGACTGACAGATCAGCGCCTCCCAGAAATGGATGGGCGGGCATCGCTGTACAGATTCCCAAATGTTAGGGCTAGCCTCTCTGATCAGTAAGACTCCAGTGAGGGGAGAATCAGGGAATTGGATCCTCAAAAATACCGCCTACCAAAGGATCAGTCTGTAAAATTTGGTGGGGAACTCCATGAAACTAGGCCCTCAAAGAGTATCTTAAAGACCTCTTCCCAGCTAGGGTAGTCGTGGGGAGGGGGGTACTCAACCAATCCTGGGAGCAAGGGAGGGACAGAAGACTCTTCTGAGCACCACAGGTCTCAAGAAACTAGGCCCCCACATTCTGCAAGCCATTCCCAAACTTGCAGAATCAGGGAGACCCTAGAGGATCAGATAGCCACCTCCTGTAGCAGTGCCTCGGAGTCAGAGGATAAGTGGACACGGGTGACTAAGACTAAAAAGGCCAACAAAATTAAGAGGCCCCTATTGAAAGATCCCCTGAAACAGATCAAGGCCATTAGGAGCGTCATAACTCCCTATCATAAAAATGCCAAGTATTCCGTCTGGGAGCACCGTGAGTTATACGAGCAAATGATGGATACTTTCCATTTGAAAGATAGCCAGAGTTGCATTCAATGGGGCTGATTCATGGAATTTGTGCACTGAAAAACAGGGATTTGTGCGCCATTCTGTCTGCAAATCCCCATTTGCTAAACAGGGATTTGCGGGCATAATGGTGCACAAATCCCCATTTTTCGGTGAATAAATTCCATGAATCAGCCCCAATATGTCAAAATGACATTTTCCCCTGAATACTGCAGCTTCCTTGCAGGGCTGGAGGATCAAAATCACTCAAGACGGTCCACCTATAAGGCGGCCATCTTAAAACATTTTTCTGTACAGAGGAACCCCCAAGAGGCCCGCAAGGCGGCCTACAACAACCTAAAATGTGGGGAAGAGCAGGCCTCACAAGAATTTGTGCAAGAATGAAAACGTGCCTTTGCGCAGACCACCAGGAGGGTGCACACAGACAGTAGGGAGTTCATTAATACCTTCTTTCATGCACTCCCTAAAAACATCATGACCCAATTGGTGAGGGACTTTCACGAGAAGAGATCACTAGAGTGGATCATTGAACAGGCAACTTGAATTTATGAAGTGCAGAAACCGGTAGAGAATAAAAATACAAATAAAACCCCCAAACCAGCCAACACCCCTGCTGCTGCTAAGGTGGCGGAGGTGAAGGTTGTCCCCATTTTAGATCTGGAGATAGGGGGTCCTAAAAATATTCTTGTGCAAAATCCTTCTAACCAAAGACCCAGAAGGCCCTTGGGCAAATCCCAAACAGGTAGCCACGGAGGTAATCCCACAAATGGGACCCCTAACTCCCCTGATTATATCGGCTTCCGTTACAAGGGCAACAGACCCATCCTGGTCTATGTGTTGACTCCCCCAGCCCAAGGAGGGGGGATCCAACCAGGTAGCTGCCAACCCAGGAAACTTCCCTCCTAACTTTCCCCAGGAGGGCAGTAATCCCCCAAATGCCGGGTTGAGCCAAACATCAACCCCCAAAACAACCCTTCTTTCTTTCCCCACTTTTCTGAGCCCAGACAGCCCAATCCGGGAGAGGGGAGGACAAGGGTGGAGGGTTACCAGAACTATCCCAACTAAGGGTATTATGGGAGAAGGGACAGTTACCCTTCCTGTGATCACCTAGGATGGAACAGAGACCCCCATACCAGCCAGAGCAGGTGTCCCAACTGGAGCGCCAGGTCCAGAACTTGTCACAGGATCTGGGTCGCATGTTGAGGGCTCAGCAGAACCCTCAGATGAACATGGCAGCCCAGAACTCCTCAAACCAAGGGTCTGGTACTCCAGAGCAATGACGGGGAGAGAACCCTGATAACCCACCGGTTCCAAGGGAGGAGGCACAGGGAAGGGGGGTGTAAAGCCTTAGAGGAAGCTTCCTTCCCCACTTGTGAAAAGCCCTTAGAAACCCAGGAACCGGAACCAGAATCTCCTGCCCCCGAAAGTCTGCAACCTAAGGAATAGAGAGCGGGTAGGTGAAATAAAGGACCTAAAAAGACCCAGTTTGTGGTGGAGGTTAGAATCTTCCAATTTGAAGGAGAGGGGTCTTCAGAGGACTCTGGGAAAAGGATATTCTCCTTCAGTGATGGGTGAACTCCTCCCAAAGAAAAATGGGTCCCGAGAGATCCTAATCAAGACTGGGTAAATGTGAGGACTGAGTTAAAACTGCCCATCTTTGAACCCCAGAATTATTGCTTGGAAAATCATCTTGCCCAAACCAATTCTGGTGACTGCCTCCAAAAAAGGGGGGGCAACCCACAATCAGAACCAGGGGAACCCAAAACTCCCCCAATATCCAACTGTCCTATCTTTTTTTCAGATCCCCAAGCTCCCCCACCAAATCATGTTCAAACCTATTCTGGGGACTGTCTCCAAAAAGGGGGGGGGGTAGCCCCGAATCAGAAAAGGAGTAGCCTTTGACTCCTCAAATCACTGAATGTGAAACTGTTGGTTCAGATTCCCAAACCACCCAACTTCATTCTGGGGACTGCCTCCTAGAAGGGGGGGGCAACCCAAAACCAGCACAAGAGGAACCCCAAAGCTCACCAACCACTTCTATTGACTACCTCTAGAAAGGGGAGGGGCAGCCCAGAACCAGAACAGAGGGAGCCCGAAACTCCCTAAATAGCGTTGTGTCAAAATTCTTTGCCAGATTCTCCAACTCCAACACTGTCTCTTGACCCAACTAGCCTGGTGTCAGAGTCAGAACTAAGTCAATTGACCATCCAGCTTACCAAGAACAGCCATTACCTTTGCCCATTGGAGGAGAAGGAGGGTAGATTCTACGCCGCCATAAAAGTGCAAGGGCAATGTGCAATTCCAGGACTGGTGGACACTGGATCCCAAGCAACTTTGCTGTCAAAGAGGATCTTTGAGCAGCTAAATTCAGGAAGGGGGAAAGATACCAAATTACTCTCACCCCTCTTCCTGGACAGCTCCAGAATTTTGACGGGAAGGAAATTCCTGTTGAAGGGTCTGCAGAGCTGGAAATTAAAATTGGTCGACACAAAATGAAGCACCCGGTCCTAGTTGTGGTGCCAGAGAGAACCCCCTGTCTATTAGGGAATGACATCCTGTGTAGGCTGTCTCCCCTAATAGATTGTGTGAATAAGGTACTCTGGACCCAGACTCACAGGCCAATTAAATTAAAACAAAGTGTCAACCATGTTAGTCTAAATGGCACATGCCACATGGTTGAACAAAAACCGGACCAAATTAAGTTCTACCTTCAAAACAATTACATACCCAACGTCACCATCATAGCTGTGGGACAACAAACTGGTGAGGGGAACTCCTCTCCATTTCTGCAAATCAGCCTCCCTTCCAGTCTCAAGTGGAATTCCACCATGGAAGGAGATACATTGAAATTGTATACTAATGTACAATCAGAAAATCCCAAGTCCATAGCCAGAATTGATATTAAACCAGCACAAAACTTAGCTAGCATTCTGAAGAGGGGTGAACAGCTCTTCCTCTCGATTCATTTAAATGACGGGAAGGAGTCTGTACTCGCCCGATTTGACTTGAATGGCGAAGAGGCTTCATCAGCAAAGTATTATTAAAAAACTCCCAAAAGACCAGACCCTACCCGCCATAGAGTCAGTGCAGCAATGGGTATGGGGCCTGGAAATGCCCCGCTCCAAACATCATCTTCTTAGCAGTTGCATGATCAAAATTACCAGGGATGACAAAAGCGTAGTACATACTTGTTGGGTTGTGCGAGGTGTTCCTTCCACCTTTTATATGAGCAGTCACCTCCTCAACCAACTCGAGATTAATTTGGACCCAGTTATTGCCAAGCCTGGTCCCAACTGGAGAGTAAATCTCAGGGTCCTGGCAGACCTAAAGAAAGCCTTCCGGTCAGCACTAGTGCTACGATAGGAAATGAAATTTCAGAAATGGAGGAGAGGTCACCATCCCAGGCCTCACCTACACAATCCACCTTCCCAGAGTTAACTTGCTGGCTGAAAGACAAGTGGATCCCCCTCCACCAGCTAAAGAGTTGCCATCCCAGGCCTACTTTGAGGCAAATAGAAGAGCCTACTGGGAACCCAGAGGGGGAAAATCCGGAGATCTAAAAATAATGATTAAATGTCCATTGAGTGCGTACGAGGAAAGAGTGTTAAGACCATTATTAAATATAGGCAAGGAATATTGTAAATTGTATTCAGTGCATGCATCTGCCCCACTACACCCCTTGGAGAATAGTAGTGGGGAAATGTCCATAACCGTGCTATGTTCTGTTTTCTAGTACTGGAACTGAAAACCACCTAATCACCAACGAGGACTCCTCAGGGACCGGAAAGAAAAAAAAAACAAGAGCCCGGAGTGTCGTTCCACACTTCCAACCAGAACCAGCAAGGAGAGCGTGTCGCATCCATCGCTGACGGGAGAAGCAACCGGATTTCTTCACATGGACCGAAGGAAAAATAATCCCACGTGCCCCACTCCCCCATGACTGGACATCACGCTGGAGTCAGGGGGGGGATGTGTGGAATATTTTTACCCATGCCAATGCACCCCACTGCACCCCATTGCCAATGGGGAAAGAAAACTGCAAAAAATGGAGGCAATAACACACATGCGCGCCAATTCTGCAAAACTGCGCTGGGTTCACAAACCACAAAAAAGCTGGACACACACAGTCAAAGTTGGTGTAAAAACAGGAATCACTGCTGTCACCTGTCACCTGTCACCTGAAGCAAGGCCACAGAAGGGCTAAAATCCGAAAATGCCCTTACAAATTCTTTAACTGAGCAACATAAGGAGGGATACATCTGAAAATTGTCAGACATTAACCTAATTTCAGACTTTTGAGTTGAAGACATTGATGAAACCTGTTCCATTTAAGGAACCAAAGTTATGAAAAACATCTCATTGTAGCAGAACAATTAATGTTGCAAACCTAAGATTGTATGTACATGATCCACTGATAAGCACCCAGAGATGTACCGAATTACAAATGATTAATCCAAACTGTTATGGTTAAAATTGATAAAAATCCATAGAATGACAAGGACAGCTCTCACAAAGAGGGGGATTGAATGTAGAAAATCAAATAAGAAATATATGTGTCCGCTTTTATAAGGGTACATCATCTTAGAAATGTACATTTGTGCAAAAGTTTTGTTTTGTCAAAATCAATGTGGGCGTTCCTAAATCCCATCATAAAGATGACAGCTCTGTTCTGACTGCCAACCAAAACAAAGCATGTGTCTGCAGCTACTCACAGCCATGGGGGTGTGTTTTGAAATTCTGCCCATATCATAAACTGGGGGATGTCATTTGACAGTATAAGTATAGGAACTTTACTCCACGTAGACACTGCTTCCAGAACCCACCCAGATTTCCACGCATCACCTTTTTCCAGAACTCTTCATCTTGTAGCTGACTCCAGACTTCTTTGAAGATCCAGATTTCTTTACAGAATCCAGACTTTATCATTGCTGAACTCCAGAAGGGCCCATCCAAATTCAGTCTGAGGTGCAGTCCTAAATTGACCAAAACCGCACCGCTGATCCGATCCCTCCAGAAGTGCCCTGCTGCCGGTAGACCTGACCCGATACAATGACCAGAACCGTTACGGTCCAATTTAATTACAAGGGACTGTAAGTATAAATAGGAAGAACAGTGACCCATATTATATCTGCATTGTATCATCCCAATCTTAACCCGTCCCATCTTTAAATTCAGAACCCTAGTATTGTTAGAATCCTTCTTGTGCTGATTTTTCTCATCTTTGTTACAAAACCATAACTCCTTAGTGATTTTGAGTAACTAAAGTAAATCCCAGAAAGAAATTGAGTATCCACCACGTGAATGGTTGCGCTGACCACGTAACTGTGAAGATTCATGTGTGTCCGCCTCTTTTTCATAGTCATTAATATAGTATAATAAAACCTATCTGTCATTTTTAAAACCAAATTCCTGTTCCATTTTCGCGCCTATTATGTAAAAACGCATCTCACTAAAACCTCTATAACTTCTTCAATTTTAAAGATAGAAACGATATTTCAACTCTCACTGATACCTAAGACCCTTAGCTACATCCACAACTAAAAACGGGAACAGTGTATTTGACCCGTTTTTATCGAATATCTCATAGTAAAAGTTTGCCATGAATTTGCAGTTTTCAAAAGTTTCCCACGTGTCTTTTCCCATCCAAAGGTTTCTTCAATCCCATCCTGATCTAAAGTGTGTACTGTTGTTTTTATTATAGCTCATGTATGTTAGAACCTCTTTAGTGTTGCTTTCCTCAGAATTTTTATCCATTTAAGCATTTTTGCACCTTTTGCATTATTTTACAAAGCAATTTTCACCTGTCAGTTTAAAAATATAGTTTTTCAAAAACGGTTTCTCTCTTGTTTGGGGGAGGGAAGATTGCATTTAAACTTTAGACATTGTATTTCATTCCTGAATACCTGCTGATTACGTACATCTGTGTAGGATTGCTCATTTGTACTTCAGTACTTTGCAGGGGGAACTATTAACCTAAACGCTATCTGTTCACAAACCAAAACTGTTATTTTTCCTGTGTTTTCTATTCTGCATCATTGTAAGGGAATTCAATTGCTATGCTTATTTTCTGAATTGTATTGTCACCGGTAGGTGATTGCTGTCTCATATGTTTGTATATATTACATGGACGCGGCAGCGTCCATGTAGTTATGGTTAAGTTGGTGTTTCCATAGGAAGAGCATTTTTTGGGTGGCTTATAACTTCGCTCCCTCTGGACGAATCCTCACCAAACTTTGCAGAAAAAGTATATGGCCCACTCTGAGTTTGGAGAGGTTTGGTCTATAAGAATCCCTCCTACAGAGTTTTCATGAAAAGTAAATGCACATGTGATGTCATCAGTGATGTCATCAATGACATTTGTGATGTCATCTTTGATGTCCTGGGTGTTAGTGTTAGCCGTGCATGGTGGCGCGAGTTATGGTTGCTTATCTTACCATAACTGCCGAATTTCAGGGGTTTTTCGGTTTTACTTTGAACCATAACGTCCCTTTAACAAAGTTTTTTTACTGAATTTGATAGGTTTTTAGAAGCGCAACTTAACCATAACGTCCCTTTTAACAAAGTGTTTTCACTGAATATATATATATATATATATATATATTCACTGAATATATATATGTATGTGTGTGATTTGAATATTTAATAAATAATTACCTTTACAAACTAGCCTGATTCCTGGTTCAGCGTGACCTGGGGGGTATTTTGAGACGGGTGTGATATGAGTGGTATATCATTCAGAATATTGAACTTATAGACACAAATAAATAGGGGTTTCATTGCGCATTACATGTAGGTGAGACCTGGGTGTATGCCTGATTGAAATCCTTAACAATTTTTAGTTTGTAGCCCCAGATAGAAGCTCAGGGGCTATAACCAAAAGGCTGGCTAGCCGAAGTCCCGAAAGTCTTGGCATTAGCAAAACCCTTGATCTTTTCCAGACCCAGCAACACCCTTGTGCGGTTTCAGCTAAAGCATTAAACTCACATTTATTTAAATCCACACTGCGTGAAAGGCAGATTTGGAGCAGAAAATTGAATTGATTGGTTTGGAAAAAGTGTTTTTAATGACAACCACTTGACTATGGAATCGTTGTTTAAAGAGTACAGTTGCAAAATCAAAGGGAGTTTCCAAATATCCATTGAATTGGCTCAAGCTGATTCCCATCTGGAAGCTTCTGAAAGCTGCAAACACAAGTTACCATTTTTCAAGCCTTTTTCTTTTTTCTAATATAGTTTTTTCCTGGCTCAGAATGTTTAACCGGTTTGCAGTCTTCTCTTCAGCCTCTCTCGCAAAGATCGTTTCTTTTTAACTGGTGACAGTTCAGCCTTCCTTGAAGCATTCATGCAGTTTTAAAGGATTCACACAATTTAGAGGATGAACCTGTTGGATACGGAAGGTGATGTTCCAGATGGAGAGACTTACTGTTATGAGTAATGTAATTGTTCTGTGACAAATTGCTCCCCACAATAAGGACTTTGGTTTCACAGGAATTTCAATTCTATTTACACTTCTGGATTAAATCTCAAGATGTTGGGTGGTGTTTGGAATGGTGGCATCTAAGCATTCATTCAAACTGGTTATAAATATTACTTTTCCCCTCAAGATGCCCAATAGACTTCAGAATGTCATTAAGACCCTATACCCATCACCTGTGGTGTTCCTCAGGGCTCTTGTGTCTCCCCCACATTATATAACATATTTACCAAGCCCCTTTTCGATGATTTGGATCATCTTGGTATCACCTACACTAACTATGCAGATGATACTCAGATCCTCCTTCCGCTTTCAGGAGATTTTTGGAAAGGATTTGGCCTTGTTAAATAGGGTGTACATCATCATCCAGGCATGGATGGCTACTCATGGACTATGCCTGAATGATGATAAAACAGAACTCATCATCTTAGGCACCACAATCAGTATAAAGAAACTTGGCCCGGCTTATAAATCCTTCATGATTGACGGGAACAACATCAAAGTCGGACTGGAGGTCAAAACATTGGGATTCTATCTAGACTCCAATTTTTCCCTCAAAAGACAAGTGAGCTCCCTTGCATCCTCCACGGCTTACACGTGCAAATTAATCCGTGCAGCCAAACCTTTCCTGTCCGACACTAGTTGTCTGACACTCGCCAGAGCCCTCATACTGTCTCGCCTTGACTATTGTAACGCCCTCTACCTAGGATCCACCAAGGCCATCACCAATAAACTGCAAACCCTTCAGAACAACGCTCTCAGAGCAGCTCTGGGCATCTCCAGAAGAGAACACATTACAGGATTCAGCCAACAGAACAATTGGCTCCCCACCAGAGATAAAATTCTCTTAAAAACGGCATCCCTCACCCACAAGTCTCTCAACAACGCAGCCCCAACCTACCTGATCAACAGGTTCCACAAACTATCCTCCTCAAGACCCATCAGAACCGCATACAAAGATTGCTTATCTGTCCCCCACTACAAACGGGCCACTATAGGAGGCAACAGCTTCCCGGTAAAAGCTGCCAAGTTCTGGAACTCCCTGCCTCCAAACCTCAGAGCAGACTTGCCTTATCAGAACTTCCGTTCCAAGTTAATCTCCTGGCTGAAACTGGAGACCCACTAAAACCAGGTAGTGTCCAGCGCTACACGCACACATCGTAACCACGTGTGCCTCTTGCTTATCTGTATATTACATTACGGCCTGCTGGCCTACTGTTGATTTGTATATATTGTATATAACATTTGTGCACCTATATTTGTATTATGTATTTTCCTCGTGTAGTGTAACCAAGCTTTGAAAATTCTTGTAAAGTCTGCGCCCTGATACCCCCGGGTACGCTCGCGCATTATAAATAATAAAACAAACAAACATTAATGTAGTTCAATTTAACCATTTGTTTTAAACGCTCTATTTTCAGCCCACATTTCTCTTCCGACCAGTGAGAAATAGCATCCATTGAATGGGGTTGGTTTACTGGATACGTTCCACAGATAATACTGGACCAATGGATGAGAAAGTGCATCAGCTCACAAAGAGTGACAAGATGTGGAATCAGGATTGGATACATTTAGCTCTAATTGATTGCTGTTTTGTTTCCAGGGATATGCTCTGGACTTTGTAATCTAAAAAAAAACACATCTCTCCAAAGGTTCTTTCTATACAAGGAACTGTTGCTAAGCTATAGTTCCCTGTGGATGGGTGCCTGTTCAATGCTCATGTTGTGGCGCGAGAGGGATTTGGCCACCAGACCATGGGTTGAAACTTGATTTTTTCCTGCCATTATTGTTTTTTTGTTTGCTTAATTCAATGCTATGAGACAGAGATTTCAATTTTGCAAAACAAGTGGAGAACATCAGCGCCAGTTGTACTTACACTACACACCTTCTCTGGCAAATTCAACCCTACCTTTCAGAGGGAAATAGAGCACTGATAGTGACAGCCACTATTAACTCAACAATAGATTACTGTAATAGCCTACTGGTCGGATCCACCATGGCTAATATAAAAAAAACTGCAGACATTACAAAATGGAGCTGTACATGCAGTGTGTGTCTTGGGACGCCGAGAACTTGTTTCTCATGCAGGGAGGAAGCTGCATTGGCTCCCTGTTTGTGAAAGGGTCCACTTTAAGGTATCTTGTTTAGTCTCTAAGTGCCTTGCTGATACTGCTCCATGATATCTTCAGTCATGGATTATGAAGCAGCCGTTCAGATGTACTTTATGTTCCAGGGACAAGGATCTTCTCGTTCAACCCTGTTTTGAACTGAGAACCTATGGGGACCATAGCTTTGACGCATGGGGGCCTAGAAATTTCATCAGGCAATTGCCATAATTGGTCCAATTTAGGAAGGCACTTAAAACGCTCCTACTCGACGCAGGTGGCAACTAAGTCACTGCCACATTGAAAACTATCTGACTATAGTTATACTATGCCCAGCTGTACCCTTTTTTCTTTCCTGTCTGTTTTATGTCTGTACTGTTCCATGTGCAGGCTCTGAGGCCCGCAGGTTATTTGGCGCTATACAAAAATACACTAGAATAGAATAGAATTATTTGCTGACCCTTTCACTTCAAATACGATTTTGGAATGATGTTTGTGTTTTGGGTTTAAGGTTGAAACCTTGTATTTGTATTATTCATATTTGAATATTTGTGTTCTTCAGTGCTATGCCAGTATTTTAGAGACTTTTGGATTCCTATGAAAATGTGGACATTTGTGTTCTTCAATACTTTGCGATTTCTGTTAACTCTTGTGGATTGTGTCGGGTTTGAGACTGGAGCTTTGAAGATCAGTTGTTGCATTGGTGACTTGTTTTGCTGTGATCATTTCGGTATTTGGAATCTTTGATACTGTGGGATCTACTCGCTGGTTCTGCTTTTATGTGCTCAGGTTTTCCCAGTTGTGTGGTACCCGTAACTACATTCCTGCTACTATTTGTATTGTGCTTATGGTACCGTATAATAGTAGGGTTTTGTTTGCTACAGACTGGAAACACATAATTATGATGAAATCAATAACCTTAAATGACAATTCTGCAACACATCCCCCCAGATTTGGTAGAATGTTTATTTGTCAAAATATTGTATGCATAAAGTAAGCTGCATATATTTGTATTATTGAACCTCTGCATTAGTCTTGTATACTGTTATGTAATATTAATAATAGAGGAAACCCAATCGGACAACAACATTTTTTAGAACAGGACCAACAGGAATGGGATCCAGACCAACGAGTAATGACCCGCAGCATGAAGACATTGTGGTAAATTTATCCGATTATGAACTGACCCCAGAAGAAACACAGGCCCTCAATAAAGGCCTACGATTTGTCACAACCAACATACACAATAGATTTAAATTCTGAGAAGAGTTCGCTGACTTTATGAGAAAGATCCATTTAAAGCAATTTTTCGATGATAAGATCGATAACAGTGAACAAGAAAGTGGCTTGCATAGGAAATCTGATTTCTGCCCTCCAACACAAACCCAAACAGTAGAAGCCAGGGTTTTTGAAAACAGGGTGATACAAGAAGTTGCTGCGATGGAAGAGAAAACTAAAACAGAAAAAACATTTCATAATCTAAATCGGACAGAAAAAGCCACTCTCAATATATTGCTATACAATGACTCAATAATCATTCGAAAAGCAGACAAAGGTGGGGCCACTGTGGTATTGAACAGGAAAGACTATATAGGTGAGTGTATGAATCAACTAGATGATACAAACAACTATCAACAATTGGAAGGTAATCCAACACAAAAACTGGAAAGATTAATCCATCAAAAAGTTACAAAAGCGGAAGAAAGAAGATGGATTACGAAAAAAGAAGCAGCTTTTCTAATAGTAGATAAACCAAGTATTCCACAATTTTACATACTCCCTAAAATACATAAGTCCCTCATTAGACCACCAGGAAGACCCGTAGTGTCTGGCTGTGACTCTATTTTAAAGCCATTATACAAATTCGCTGACCATTTCATGCAACCAATGGTCAAGGAAATGGCTTCTTTTGTAAAAGACACCTCGCATATTATAAAAGAAATTGAAGGTAGATCATTTGACAACACTACTGAGATTTTGATCAGTTTGGACGTAATAGCCCTTTACACGAATATACGACAGAGAGCATCCCTTGAAGTGGTGAAAGAAAGATTACTTATGGAAACAATGAATACCAACACTCCAGTATCTTTCATAATGTGGTGTGCTGAAATGGCACTGATGGAAATTTCTACAAACAAATACAGGGGACAGCCATGGGTGCCAACCTGGCCCCGAGCATCGCAAATCTGTACATGGAGGCCTTTGAAAAACACTGCATCTATATTGATTCCAATCCATATATGTGTTTATCATTTGGAGAGGAGAAGAAAATACTGCTGGTATGTTTTTTGATTGGATTAATCAACAAAACCAATATCTAAAATTCACGGAAAATCTAAGTAAGGTGGAGATTAATTACCGTGACGTTACCATTAAAGTGGACCCAGAGAATGGAGAATTGTATGTAAAACCTTACAAAAAACCCACGGACCGCAATGCCCTATTACACTACACAAGCTTTCACCCTACCCATTCACGTGATAATTTACCGTTTGGCCAGTTTCTACGGCTAAAATAGAACAGCAATAAGAATGCAGACTACAAAGAAGGAGCCCAGAGACTGAGAAGTGATCTATATAAAAGAGGTTACCCTACCAGGCTAACAAAAAGGGCCATGAAGAGAGCTGACAATAATAACAGAGAGGCAATTCTTGAACAAAATCCTAGAGAAAAGAACAAAGATAATATAGTGTTTGTAAACACTTATAGCAACATCTTAAATAGAATTCAGAAAATTATCCATCGTAATTGGAAAATTCTGGAAATAGGGAAAGTACCGCTACAGAGACCGTTGATGGCATTTCGAAGAAGTAGGTCGATAAAAGATCAGATCATGCGAAATGACATCACTAAACAGATTAAACCACAGCTGACCTTAACAGAAACATGGGGGATGCGGGCACCAAAGGGACACTATCCATGTGGATCCTGTGTCTGTTGCCAACAAACCAATAAAACAACGGAAATTGATTTAGGTCTATAAGGGCCATGGAAACAAAAGGTTCTAACGAATTGTAACTCTAGTTTTGTAGTGTATGTGATCTGGTGCCCCTGTAAAAAGATTCATATAGGGAAGACAGAAAGAAAATTTAAAACCCGGATCACGGAACATAAGAGCTGCATAAAAAATAGGGTGCGTTCTGCCCCCCTGGTGGAACACTTTATAGAGATGGTACATAAAGTGGAAGATTTGAGATGGTCAATTGTATATGAAGTGAGACAAACAAATGATTCAAACCTTGATTGAAGAAAACTAGCTGGGAAAGAGAAAGAACTAATTTTCCTAACTAAAAGCACAGAATTGGGATTTAATGAAAAAACAGAATGATAATTTACTTGCTTTCTAAATGGAAAAAGCAGCGAAGTGGCCCTTTGTGAAAAGGATCGAATGGGGACATCAGCGTAGAGCAAACAACAGATCCCTATGAAATTTTTATTCTTAATTAATTGTTAAATTAATGGGATCAGTAGGAGTACGAAGATAACGCTAAGGTAAGAACAGCTCTGATAATATAAGCAATTAGAATTGTCTCCACATGACCAAGAAGTCCGAAAGAGTAAAACTCTATGCCCCTTGTGTTTCTCCACTATAGTACAAGAGAAGCAGAGCGCCTCGTGGAAAGAAATGACTAGATGACACAATCCGGCCCAACTAGCAGACAGAAAAACTGCAGGAGCTGTAAATAACCAGTTAAATCAGAAACCGAAAGAACAAGAACATTAGGTCAGTATGAGAAATATAAGACGACTTATTACAGGATGCAAGTAAATGACAAAATAAATTGGGCAAACAAACTTTATGGTAAACTAGTATTGTGTCTCAAACAGGGGAAGAGCATGGTTGTCCCTGTTGCTTCCATCTGGCAGTCAACTCCCAAGTCAACATAAAAGAGTAACCAACAAAAGTTGCATAAAAATAGAGGGGCCATAACAAGACAAGAAAATGAAGAAGTGATTAAGATTAAGGTAACCTATGAATATTATTCCCAGACTACTAATAATGCATACTGAGAATACATTGAGAACAATTGAATGAAGTAATACAAAGCGTGCCATTAATGAATGCTCTGTAGAATGACCTGTACTGAGTAAGATGGAGAGATGATGTAGTTAATAGATGTGAAGAAGGAGCTACTATATTAAGCTACTCCTTGGTGCTGCAAGTTATTGTAGCAGGTTGTACATAATAATAATGTCAGCCGGGTTAAAATCTGAACACTACAATTCGAATATCCCATACTTGCTTCCCAGTTTTCCGTTCGATGGTTGGACTTTACGGAGGGACAAATTGGCCCTCATTGACAGTTGATCCCTAGAAAAAACCTAAAAGAAGAGAAACATAATTGTACATTGCAATGGACTGTGGTATATTTTTTACCCCTGAAGAATTTCCTTGTTAGTTTTATGAAAGTGTGAAAGGAATGTGAAACATGTCGGGTATGGTATGAATGCAGTATGAACGTAAGCATGGGTGATATAAATACAGAGTGAAAAGTTTTTATGGGCTGGGATGTACTTCTCTATGAGAGAGGAGAGCAAACAACAGATCCCTATGAAATTGTTATTCTTAATTAATTGTTAAATTAAGAAATACTACATGTTATTGAATGTGCATAGTAAAATTGAAAAATATTGAGAAAATGTTTGTTTATTAATTGTGTGATAAATTGCTAGAACTGTAAAACAGAAAAAGATAAAAAAAAGTTTTTTTATTAACAATATGGAGAAAAAATAAAAAATTACCATTTTGATACAATTTGGTGTGGTATATGATAATATAATGAGTATAAATCATGCATAAAAAGAAAAAAACATAATAGGACTTGGGGAAGCAAGTGACCCTGTAAACATAGTGTATCGTTAAACAACAGTCTTTGGTTGAGGGCTGTTTATAAGTGGTCATTATAAATAGTACCTCTGGTCTCTCTAAATTGATTGTGAGTATACTGTTATGCGCCATTGTGGTAGATCACATTTGTTCAATGCTACTAGCCAAAAGAAATGTTGTGCATTTCGAAGTGTGTACGAATTGCACTAAACAGAAGACCAACCAACGCCAAAGGAGAAACTGACAAATAAGGGCTTCTTTCGAAATTGTTTCTCAATGTTGCAGACTTAAATGGAGGGTAAAAGGCACTAAAAATGAAATGTGATCATTGCTTAGATGAGTGTGACTAAAGAATGTGCTCTAGAGAACACTACCGAGAAAGGACAGAGCAACAATGCCCTCACAGGGAGAAGGGAGGAGTCAGCGGGGAGCACAGGCATTCAGACATATTTATGTTGACATACCTGCAAACAGGACTATCGGCTTCACTCATAGGAATGTCAACGCATTCACCATTGTCGACCGCCCATTGCTGTCCAGCTGCGCAGCAAGTCTCAATTACATATTTTGTAGGACCTAAAAGAAAACAAATTCCAAACATGAGGATGTAATCATACATTTCTACGCAAGCAGAGCAAGACATCACAGGTTGTCCTTCAACTCTGAGAATGTTCGGGCACATGCATGTAATATTCTACTAATATACATCTGTCCCCTCTTCATGCAGTACTTGCTTCAACCCAACTTATCCAGGCCTCTACCACACTCCTAAGTCACCGTTTCCTATGTACTTGCCATGACATTAGACCATGCCAATGTGTTGTTATGTTAGCCATGTTCCCAATCTGCCCTGCTCTGGTTACATTGTACACCCATACGTGCCTGGGCATAGGAGACTCCACCTAGTATTTCTTGAGAGAATGTTGACAGCTGAGACTGTGCTAGCGCATCTGAGGTTATACTTCAGAAAGTGTGGCTGTACCTGGGCACATGAATGTATTCTTGAGAAATCGTGGTTTCACCCGGCTAGATGAGGTTGTAGCCATCACATGGTGGCTGCTTCTGGATAATGAGGACATTGAAGAGGCCTATCTGTCTGTAACTCAGTACATACCGGGCAGGTCAAGCTGTACCTGGCACTGGACGGCATCAGCAGGACCTGGCTGCAGCTCAGCTGTTCATTTCCTAGGGTGCTATGTGATGTATCTTCTACTATGCAAACTATCTAACTTCTTTTGAAACTCAATTATATATTCCTCTGCTTGCTGTGCACAGTGCTATGTTTCCCACATCACTCACTCTCACTCTGTCAATACTTTAAAAATATCCTTAATACGTTAAACAAAATATCAATAGTTCTCTGCCAGTCATGCAGTATTAAGATGCTTTTGCGGGCCACCATCTTCTATAGAAAGCCTGTCTCAACAATGCGGGCTGTACTAAGTCCTTATTGCCTGCCTTTCATTCATTATATATTCTTATATGATTAGGAAGTATACAATGAATGTAGGAAATCTATACCTTAGGTAGTTGGTTTTTTAATTGGGAACAAGATGAACAAATAACCTACCATTTCCCAGTATCATGAAAGTCTCAAGATACCTTAGCACGGATCATGATAAATTAATTACACATGTATATTTTCCAGAACTACCTACTGCATAGTCCTTTTATTAAAAACAGCATGACATTCAGTAACTATGGAGGACTCACAGGTTCCACAGTACTGGCTGAAATACAGAGGGACTACACATTCCATAATTACTTCACACATACCCTGATATCAGATATCACACACACTCAGGAACACATACAGATAGATGGGGATAATGGGAATCCGCACGCTACACACCTCCCTTCTTTATCAACAAACAAAATAAACAAGCTGACACACACGCCCTCTCTCTCTCTCTCTCTCTCTCTCTCTCTCTCTCCCTCTCTCTCTCTCTCTCTCTCTCTCTCTCACACACACACACACACACTTACTTTGCTACAACCAGGGGCACTCCTGCAGGAAGGTAACCCTCACCTGGCTGGTCATGGGAACCAACCGGAAGCCACACACATCCACACCACAACCAAAAACATGCATTCACGTGCAACCTCTCATGGCTGGACTTGCAGAAATCCAACAAGTAAAAACACTAAGGAAGTAACATGCAGCAGAAGAGAGAACACTGACCAAAGCAGGCATCCAAAGATAAACACAAGCGCAACGACGGCCCATGAGCACCACACATACGCCTGATCGCATGTTACCATTAGTCATCCAGTATCATCCTCAAATCGAATCCAGAGGTTGCAGTCAGTACACACAAGAGCGAACATGAAACACTAGCTCCAGAGCCAACCATGTAACCAGCGGCGCCTCATTGTACCTGCACTATAATCACTGGCGCTTCCATTGCATTTGCAGCCTCAGCCAGCTTCCCATGCCAGGACCAACTAAAACCGAACTAACAGCACTACTACTGGAAGGGGCAGTGCCACACAACCCAAACAAACAAAAAGTTGCCCACTTCACACAAAAATTGAATGCGATGTGTATTGAAGATGCTCACTGTACCTGCATCACACCTACCGGGACTTGCGGTACCTGTTCAACCTCACAGGGCAAGCCATGGAGGGCTAAACCATGACTGGACACAGCTGTAACTAGTAGGAGGGGGGTTTCCACATACACCTGGAAACTCTGAGCCTCCAACCTAGTGTGCACCCTCCCTCTTCGGGACAACAATTTACCTCACACAAATCCCACACACTTGGACACTGAAAGCTGCCAACACAGTGTAGCAACAATGTGTAACACTCCCTATTGCTGTACTATAACGTCCCTCTAACATACTCCCCTCACGCAGTGACACATTAATACACATCAACTGGAGACACTGTGTAACATTCCCTGTCGCTGGTCTGTTAGATGTATATCCTAACCTGACACTTATCTGAATGGCTCACTTTGGCATCGCTGGCATCTATCATACATACTAAGGGCCTGCTTCACAAACATGTTTTCCATGGGTCTTTCCTGTTTTAAAACATTTTTGTTTATCAGGCGCAAAGACTCACAAGTCACTGCTACCTACACAACTCAAGCATCATACTGAGTGGCTAACATTTTCTACTGACTAATCACAGATGAAGAACCAGCATTTTGATGAAACAATGGGGTTCCTAAAAGTTGTATACTCTATGTAAGGAGACATAAGGGGTCATTATGACCCTGGCGGAAGCCGTGCCAGTAAATACCGGCACGGCTGCCGCTGGAGTCATGAATGTTCCGGCACCCTGCAATGGGGACTAACCGGGGCATTAGAGCCCGGGCGGCCCCGGTAATTTGCCATTGCCGGGTGCCGGATAATATTAATCCCCATTTCAATTTGAGTCCCATTGGACTCAATGGGAATGGGGAGGCCAGATGCACCGGCACAATTACTGAATGGTGCCGGTGCATCCGGCGAGGTCTGCATGCGGGTAACGTTCCGCCCGCCAGGTCACACAGGAAATCCCAGGAGTACAGGTACACAGTTGGTAAGTCCTTTTATTAAATACAGCAGGTAATTCATTACATATGTGCATGTATGACCACCAGTGTCCACCGCCCATATAGTTGATGTCCAATGGTCTCTAAAATACTGCTGAGACTAGCACAGATGAAACTCTATTCCTTTGTGAATTAGGGATGAATTTGCAAGTGTTAGACAGCCACTGCCTTGGCACCCCACTTCTCTCTGTGTCCGCCAGTGTAGACATTTTCGCAGGCAGAATGCCTTAAATGTGAGTATATAGGAGAAGAGAAAACATGTTTAGCTCTGCAATCTGGGGACAAGGACTGCCACTAGTTATTTATGGAACCCTATCACAGTGCTGTCCAGCAATAGAATGCTGTGCACTAGTATGACATCACAGATGTGCCTAGCCAAAATCATTTCCAACAGCAGAAAAGGGCTTCAACGACTACTGCACATAACACGAAAGAAGGGTCGCTGCCCGGATCACACCCAAAAGTCTCAGCTTCCTTATCATTGTCTGAAACCAGTTAAACGATGTAAAATATGTGCACCTCAGTACCAACAGCTTGCGCCATTTAGTGCCACACTGTCACGGGCTGTAGCAAGACAGAGCACGCAGACAGAGCAACAAACCCATACAAAGCAACATAATTATAAATGTGCCGGTTGAAGGGGTTCAAAGCGACCTCATAGGAAACTCTGGCTTTGCTCTTGATGTCATTGTTGCTAGTAAAAACATCTAGATACATCATATCTTTGTGGTGGGCACCTACCGAACCACAATTCTGTGGTAATGGAAGCAACAGCCTTTTTACTCTCAAATAGGTTTACAAATGCAGAAAATTACATAGGGAACACCCCTCGATCATCCTAAGCCTGACAGCGCTTACTCCAAGAACACACATTCAGGTTCTCAGACCAAACATCTACACCAACAATCTAGGCTCACGCATCCACATCACATGACAAGCATTAAATGCATCAGCATTCATACAGAATAGACAAACACAGTACAGCACCTCTCCATTGGTACACATTCAAACACCCAAAGGCGAAAGCAGAACTGAGAAGGATGGCTGTCTGGCAAAGGCGTAGAAGCCCTAGCTTGTTTGATTTTTAATACATATGAAATGATGTAGGTAACTCACTCTCAGAGAGGGTAGTCTGCTGACCAGACTCCACCTCTCCACAAACTCCATGCCAAAAGCATAGTGTACACCTGTGCCTGCCTTGATCAGTAGCCTGATCTGCAGCCCCTGCACTTCTGTGGCACAGAACAGGTTCAGGTCACAGATGCCCTCGTAAAAGCTGCAGTGACAGCGAGTCACTGCAGCACAGGGGCTGCATTTAAGATATGAACTTCTGATCAAACAATACATAACTATGAGAGTTACTACCCTGGTGGCAGTTGTAAATTTTAAGAATAAGCCATACTTAATTTAGGGTATGGTGGTTAGCATTTCTCATACTTATCACAGCCACATCCATTTGATATAATATGTGTCAGCACTGTGAAATCAGCTCAGCTGTTGAAGGATTATGTGTATTCTGGTCGGAGAGCCTGACCCTACTAAGTGACAGGTCAGGGGGCTGGATGGCTATGCCTTTTCTTTTCATCCTTTCTGAGGGATGGTAACACCCTCTCTGGTGAGACAACATCTCAGCAGGGTCTGGCCGGGGAAACAGGAATGAAAAGGCGCACCCATCCCAAAAGGACTAGCCTCACAACAGGGTGCTCCATACCAACAAAGCTACTGACTAGGGAAGGGGACAGAGTATGTGTAGATTGGAGAGCTGAAACCAGCAGGCGGAAGATTCTGCC
Organism: Ambystoma mexicanum; assembly: GCF_040938575.1. Classification (NCBI taxonomy): domain Eukaryota; kingdom Metazoa; phylum Chordata; class Amphibia; order Caudata; family Ambystomatidae; genus Ambystoma; species Ambystoma mexicanum. The sequence continues at coordinate 542,459,640 of NC_090923.1, read as the reverse complement.
ATCCTATTGTGTCTCTGTATCTCTCTTCTTTTCAGTCTGCTCCACTACATTAAGTACTTTGGATGCAATGCTGGAATGCAAAGTCCACTTGTTCCCAGGACAGTGATTAGACCACTAAAGCAGGCTAGCTTTGGTCCAATCACTCCTTCTCAGATTCACTTTGGAACCAACACCTAAAGAACAATCCATTGAATCTCTGTTGGGAGAGTTGGCTTTCCAAAGTCCTCCACAAGTGAGGTGGAGACTGATCGTCCAAGGCAGTGGTAAGCTCTGTTCCCTACCCATTCCCAGGGCACATTGGGGGTGACCTGCTGCTGGAACAAGACCTGAATCTCTTACAGCCACACTGCTGCACAGGACCTCATCATGGTGAAAAAACTCCTGAATGTGTCGGCCAGCCCCTCTTCTTAACTGTGGACTGGCAGAGAGAAGGACAGCAGTTCATTTCAAACAGCAACACCATAACAATGCTGGATCATTTGATACAATTGAGACACCATGAAACTGTGTGGATTCTGCAGCTTGTAACAAGGAACTTTTGTAAATATGAAACTACAATGCAGAAGATAATGCAAAGGCACACAGTAAGAAAACTGGTGGATGGAGTAAAACGGTTTGTAAATAAGCTGCAGGAAGGACTATAGAAGCAAAATATATTGGATGGCATACAAGACATGGAAGCAGGCACCAAGTAATTTAAATAAACATGTGTTTTAAAATCACCAGTTTCTGTTCATAAGAATTGGCATAAAGAAGACATAACACCTAAACAGTGACCTTCCCCCTAGTATCTGGAAATGTATTTGAAGCTGCGGCAGTGCCTGTGGAGGAATTTATTGGGGGGAGGTGCTGACAGCTGTGTAAACAGAAGGGCAGACCTTAATGGGTTGAACTTTGGAAAATAGTTGGAATTAAAAAGTCAACTCAATTCATGGTATCCATCCCTGAGCTAATGACAACTGGCATGTTACAGAGACTCCCAGATGATACTAAGGTGTGGAGTTATACACTCTGCTCAAGGAAGATAAGGACAGATGGCCGTTAACTCTGGAAGAAAGAAATGTTAAGTGCTTCTATGGCAGGCTTGGGTCAACAAAGGCCATAGGCCAGGCTCACATGCAGATATTGGGAACAAAAATGTGCCAGCTAATTGAAGGGAAAAATATTCATGAGGATTTTATGGAGAATCATATGTTTGCCATTATGACAAGAACCATCATTCTTACAATAATAGTTCAAATGTCATTAAAAAGCTCATGAGAAGACCTATCTGTTGAGACAACTTTGAACTTGGGACCTAAAGTTATGAGCTGAAACATGATGATAGCTTCTCATAAAATGTCAGGAAGCAGAGATTCAGGGACATGAGAGGTGATTGATTTATAAATCTTTATAGAGGGGAGCTGACGCAAATGAAAGGCATTAGATCCTCAAAGACCTTGTAGGATTCAGCAAAGAGGGCTCCTTCGACTTTGGGCCTACCAGTTCACACTTTATTTATTTATTTATTGGGTATTTATAAGGGTATTTATAATGTGCCTATACAGCAAATGGTGTTTCATGGTGCAACAAGACAAGGGGGGGGCAGGGATGAGGAAAAACAAAAAAAAAGTCCTACTAGATATTGTGACATTCAATAAGTGCAGGGCAGTGGGGGGGGGAAGTGCTGGTCAGAGTGGAATGCGCTAATGCTAATGAGGGAAAGGTAGTGCAGGTCGGAGTGGTGAGTGTGCATTTGCTGGGGGAAAAAAGGGGAGAGAGGGTCCAGGCTAGGTGCATGCTAAGGGGAGGCCAGGTGGACAAGTGCCACTTCAGACCATCAAAAATAGATACCATTGCATTTTGGTGGGGGCAGTTAAATCTGGCATCATTGATACTTGGCTGGAAGTGCAGCCACAGTAGCATGCTTTAATGACCAGGCTGGTGTGCTAGGAATGGTGGCACACAAATTACTGGGGCCCTGGACTCAAGCGCAGAGAGTGTGGCATGTCCTTCTCTGCAGGACCTAAACAAGGAGATGGATAACCTCGTCTTGGTGCTGGATTGAGCAGCCCAGTTCTCAGAGAAAGACCATCCATAGTCTGTGGCAAGCAACATGAAGAGAGTCCCAGTGCATGTGTGCAGACGGGCAAGAATGTTGGGATTGTGAGGAACATGAAATAACTAGAAGAACACTGATTAAAGCACAACAAATCCCCAATTCATCTTTAGTGTTTTGCCACCAAATGGCCTGAAATCATTGAAAAGAGTAAAAACCAAGATCACTACCGGAAAAGACTTTGAAAAGGAAAAAAAAGCAGAACCATTCTATACAAGCTCAACCTGACAAACAGTGAATGAAATTACTCACCACACGATCAATCATACAAAGAATCAAAGGTGGCAACCACAGCTCTTAACATCTTGGGTTCAGTAGCATGAGAGAGGACTCCGGGAGAAAAACCCAGAGTTTGGTAAACCAATAAACAGAAAAAGTTCAGTGGGACTCACAGACTCAGTCGTTTTGCAGACTTCTCACCCTCAAAGATGCCAATAAGGAAGGAGTGGACTGGCGAGTGCATGAGTATCTACCTGAAATGTAACCAAACAGCTTGTTGTGATCATGCAGTCCCTGTGTCTGATTCAGGCCTAATTGTTTTAAAAAGAAAAAGATGACAGATCCTCCTGGGAGCCTGTTAGGTGCCAATGATGATAAGTGATTAATGGTTTTATGTGCCCTGATTGTTGAATAAGTAAAATACATGTAGCTAGTATTGACTGTCCTGTCCTCTGACTCATGCTTTGGCGTGCTGTAAGCCAGTCATACATAGCTGATTATCAGAGCTGTGTCTGTGGCTCGTGCACAATCTGATGTTATTGTAGGCAACCCAAACACACATGCATGAGTTCATGATATTTACAAAGACTAGCCTGGAAAATACTTTCTGGTCCCTAGCGAGGGGGCCATGTCACCTACCCTTTATTTCAAATACAATATTTAGACATTACCATGTCGGCCTGTCGTAAAGGATACATCAAAGTGCCCAATTACTTCCACACATGCATAAGAGCAAGAGTGCCCTTTGTGGCTGTCCTGTTTCCAACCATTCCGTATGGGCGACATCATTCAATCTTGAAGTCATGACATGGCAACTTGCTTTATCTCATGCCAATGGGAAGGAATTTGAAAGGAGAAAGCTGAAGGCTGCAGTTTGTGATGACTTCTTAAGTATCTATTGAAATGTTAATAATGTGCTAGTTTAGGGGGAGAATGAGATGGGGAGATATTTAAATTGCAAAGATGCCTTGCAGCTGTAGTCAGCACAAAAGGTAGGCTTTGATGATAATGATAGGTATTACTGATCAAAGGGAATGTGTCAATTGTGCTTTTTTTCTCCATGATATGATGTATTCACACAAATAGGCCAGGCGAATGCATGCAGCAGGCACAGACAGTGCAAACAGAAGAAAAGCGAGGGTTTCATCTGAAGGGGCTTCAAATGCTTTTGTGACGCACATTATGAGAATGTTTTTCGATTTTCCCCGCTTTTCTCCCATACCTTTCACTGCATGAATGAATACAATTCTAAACTGATTTCAAAGGAGGATGCATTGAACACAAATAAAAAGAAACATGGTTTGCCAGCAGGCCAGCCCTGCATATGCATTAGCTTCCGCGCAAGGGATTGTACGCGAAGAGCGGCAATTAGCCTTTATCAGCCGGATTGTAGTCGAATATGGAAGTTTATTCACCAAAATCCAACGCATCATTTCCAAGAAGGATTTGCCACCTGAGCTCCTGGCTTTATCAATTTACATACGTGTGAGGATGTGTGATTATCGACATTTTCCAGGCCCGGCTGAAGATGTGTGGGGGGCCCATTTCAACCTAATGGTTGGGTGCCCCCCCCCCTTGTTAGAAAAGAAAGCAGCCTGAGGCACCCATGAGGTGCATGCATTATAATGAGACAAGGAAATACAGCCTGGGTTTAATGGTCGCTAAGTACCATGAGACGGCCAGCCAGCAGGGAGCTGAAACATGAATGCCCACTTAAAAGCTATAAATCCTTTTTTGGCAACAAGTGCCTGATATGGAGGTACCGGTGTTAAAAGGCAATGAGGTGATAACACTTCTGTATACCCGGAGGGAAGTGACAGCTGGAAGGGCTCCAGAAAATGCAGCTTTTAAGGTAAGCGCAGCAAAGCATACATTTAAAGCCCCTGAACGCAAGTAATGTAGAAAGGAACATATTGCTGGGATATAAGACTGCTGACTGGCAACATAGGGGCTGTTGCAGGGCGGCCCCTGATGCTCGAGGCCCCTGATGCTCGATGCCCCTTTCAACTGAAAAGATTGAAAGGCCCTGGCACAGTCCCTGTAAACGCATGTGAATTACTCACTTGTGTTACTGGAAGTCATGCTGGTGCCCTGTGAAATCATCTTGTGAACAGCGTCCCTCTCAACAAACTCTTTACGACTTTAATGGTGACCCAAACATTACTGTACTAGGGGACAGCGATGAAAGACAAACAATAAGTAAAGGCAGCAGGTGGTATGGGTCGGTAACCCCTCCCTAAAATGCTAAAAGAGAAACTAATTGACTTAAAAAAATTGCAATTACTGGAGATTTTTATTAGAAACAAAATATATAGCCATCTGCATTGATTCCATATTCGTTGCATGAGTGTAATGAGCCAGTTGGAGTAGCTTGGATCCTATGCCAATAAGACAGTCCAAGGCTGATTGAGGTGAACTTAGAGGTACTGATTACCGCATAGTCCAAACAAAATTGTTGCAATGGTGCCAATTCATTGTGAAGCCCCGTAAGGGTTCCCTCCACAGTGGCACAGCAGGGTTCACTGAGGTATTAAGAAAGGCGGGTGCCGATAGTGTTGGTATCAGATGAAATGTTAGTGAGCCGGGGAATCACCTCCTTTTCGTTTGATTATAATCTTTTATTAAGGTTTTCTTGGGGTTATGCAGAAGAAATGTCATAAAATGGCATATACAATCCTTGTCGTAAATGATGGTAGTTACCGAGAAACAACAAGGCTAGTAAGCTTTGGCTTAAAGCGCTATATAAATTCAATAAAATACAAAAATAAAATACAAATAACACATACTTTGTTGTAAATCTGTACCAAAATAGGAAAGCAAAGAAGGTTTTCTAAGTTTATATTTAAGCAACACATCTGTGGGGGTAGGGCCTTTACCTGGCCATGTAATGCCAAGGCCAGTTAGCCCGGGCATTACCTGCTCATGTAAATTCCCCCACCTGGAGGGGTTTATTGCTGTTAGCATTCTGCATGTTTACTGGGACGTTAAAATAGTTGTTTTATGTAAGTTAAGAAACTCATGGTTGCCATTTCTCAGCTTTATAAAAACTACAAACAAGGATGGCTGCCAGGGATTAGGGAGAAGGGAATTACATGTAGTACATTTTCCCTTTCCATTGCCCTCATTGCTATGACAAAGATGCTCTCGTAACACTGGGTGTTCCCTGCACCGGTGAGGGAGAAGGAAGCCCAAGATAAGAGGAGGCGGGGTGGGTGAGGGATATTGAAACTGGAGCGAGGTGTGAGGGGAGTATGAGCATTGGGCAGGGGAAGCACTTAACTAATTGCCAGCAGGGATGATGGTAGCCACCTACTTCGAGGGAGGCTCAGAGCGGGGCTTAACCATGAGGTATAGACCCCATGCTGAGGGTCTTGATTGGCTGGGAGATGGCCACAGACCCCTCCTTCCCCAGAGGGTGCTAATTATAATTACAGTGAATTTATACTCATGCTTAAAATTAATGCATGCTCCACAGCAGGGTCGGCCCCAACATGAAAATGTTGTTGTGCTTGCTGTTCTAGTTTTTGAATATAAGCACAAAGATCCTAATTCAAAGACAATGATACAACATTGATTTGCAGTCAATATCTTTTATAAGTGTGAAATGTAAGCTGTGTAGGTCTTTTATGTTATAGTTTGTTTTAAGCATGTTATAGGAACCACCAGTGAGAGCCCTTCCCAGTTCAGGTGTTAGAATTGCAGCAAATGTTCTGGCACTCCAGAGTTTGCTTTTGAGTTCATATGACAAGTGTGCACTTGTTTGTTGTTTTAAGAGCATCATTTCTCTCATGAGAGACCAGCACCTTTTCCAAATAGCCTCGCACAGCCTAGGTGGCCATTTCGACAGGCTTCAGAGGTACCAGTTTTGTAGTCCTGAAAAATCTTGATCTTTTTTTATCTTTCAATTTTTATTAAATGCAGCATCTCAAAATGTAGACCCACTTATTTGGAGCTACTAATCTCCACTGTAATCTCCCTGCTTAACTGTCTAAACTGCATTTCTACCTGCTAGAAGAAAAATTCTTGGTAGTATCAGTAGAACGTACTAAGTGAAAGTGGCCAGGAGACAAAGCAAGGCAGTTTTTTAAATTTAGGTTGGCAGCCAACCCAGCCTCTCTGCAAGGCAGGCAATGGAGATGTCAAGAGTAAAAGGTATAGGAACATTCATATATATTCATTTAATTCCCTGAAGGTTGTCACTGGGAGTGGTTGAAATGTCCATCTTCTTACCCTCCGTCTTTCCACTTGGAGGAAGACAATCTTGCTCAGGCTCTTCCAATTGGGTATATTGAGGCACATCTGAGGCAAAGTTTATAGATATTATTGTGTAACTTCTCAACAAAGAAGGTACATTCTTTTTATTATTTATAATGTTTTGCAAACCTTCCAAAATGTCCCAAACTCCCCAATAAATGTTTGCTGCAATGTTGACACATAAATTGTATACATTTCTTTCAGATAGATTTCTTTCTGTACTTGTACATATCAGACCCACTGCATCTAGGACAGTGTCAACCTTTTTTTTATTGTGATACTTTATTATACAATTTTTGTATACATAATCAAAGGAAAGCATACATACAAGAATATGTATATGCAACCCTCATTTAAGATCACACAAAAATTCCAATACTAGAGATTTGAAAGACTTCATCCGGCCATTACTCCTTCAGAGATGTTGAGTTATTCCCTCATGTTTGACCCACCAGTCCCTGCAGTACATCTCTTTGTTCTCTAACTGGATCATAGGTTTGCGCTACAGTGGAACCCTTTGCCGCTTTTGTGTATCCCAGTTGCTGTTCTTTGGTGCAGTTCTCAAGGTTTCTCTTTGCATTCACAAATTGAATGACTGCTTAGTCAAGTTGAGATAGTTGCTTTGAAGTAGAACCATTCTCACATTGCCCTCTTTGTATATTCATTTTTTCAAGTAGTCCCTGCTTTAGGCCTGTATTCAAACCCTTTCCAATATCTGGAACCATTGTCCTTGCATGATGGATTTGTAATGGGCATCTATACACAGAAGGCCTGACACTCCTAATAACAGGCATTTACAATGTGGGCAATGACAACCTTGAATGTTTCCTATTCCACACACAGGCCCTCATTACGACCCTGGCGTTGGACCATGATGCTAATGGCACCATGGTCCATGCCGGTAACTTACCGACTCCGCCATGGCGGAATGGGGAATTACCGCCCCATTCCGAGGTTGGCGGGGCGGGAATTCCCCATGCCGCCATGGCCCTTCCCCATTCCCATTTTTGCCCCCTAGGGCTCAATGGGAATGGGGAAGGCGCTAAGTACGGTGCCGCAAATTGCAGCACCGTACTTAGCACCAAGGTCCCTTTGCGGGTTGGTTTTTAACGCCTGCAAAAAGCAGGCGTTAAAGTCTCCAACCCGCAAAGGGACCTCGTAATCAGGCGTTAAGGGTTTAACGGCGCTGCCACCTTTTACGGCACCGTTAACCCCTTAACGCTTGGGTTGTAATGAGGGCCACAGTCTGTGTTACTTATATCTATTTCCAGGAACGTCACTCTCTGGCCAGAGTAGACTTGTGAGAACATAATGGATCTTTGATAGTGCCATCATTTTCATTACAATAATGTTGCTCGGAACAACAGTGCCAATTTCAGTGCTGACCATCTTTCTATGTAATTACTTATTAAGTGTAATACAAGGTCTAGGTTTAAGGTTATTGTTTTCCAGATATCTTCTCTAGTACTTAATGCTGTCCCTAGGCTCATCTAAGCTGAAGTAATCTATTTTCCAATCATCCATGCACTGCTGCAGGGACATCACAGGTGATCTTCAACATTGTATTTTATATCCTGATACCGGCAGTATTTAATTTATGTATAAGGTCCTGGAAGTACGTGAGCCATGAACCGAGCTCAGCCGCAGCCATGTTTTAGAGATGACTCAGCAAATCACACCCATTATTAGTATGGTAGCACAGAAAATACCTGATTGGTTGGCATGCATGCACGAGCCCGAACGGAAGTGCAGGTATTATGTCAGGGCTCAGGTACACCCAGTAACTGGCTCAGCATCATCACTGAAGATGGATTTCATGCAGGAGAACTGACATGGGCCCTAGTCACTGAGTCAGGCACCGTTGCGTTGTGTGTAAATATCTGCTAGAAACATTGTTCTGTATCATGCGAGTAAACCAAGCAGAACTGCACATGTCCCGAATGGTGCTGCAAGTCATTTCTTCCAAAGTTGGAGGATGTACTGTTAGGAAGTCCATTGCTAATGTAACCAAATAACTGTATTATACTGACTTTTCTATATAAGGCCCATTGTGAAAACCCCTATCAAAACCCAGAGGATTCTGTGCTTTGTGGCAACAGTTTTGGGATGAAGATACTATGCGAGGTTCCAGACCCATTACTGCGAAGCTGTATGGAAATAAACCTTGTCCCAACCTGTGATACCTGGTTTCCTATTTGGATTATTCAATGAAAGGTTTAGGATTATTCCTTTGGTGCTGTTGGACTTCAAATTCACCATCCCCTGCTGAGACAGTAACAAAAGTAGCTGGGTTTTACCTTCCAATCACTGTGCACATTAGGATAGGTAAAATGCCTTATTGAAACTGCTTAATGGTTTCAGAGGAGAGCTGATATAGTAACTACAAAGTTAAAACTATTTAAAAAATAACACAATGTAGATAATAAAATATTTAAAGGATAGGGATAATATGATAGTTTAGTGCACAGGGGAGAGCCAGTAGGGAAAGGAAGCAGAGGGTGGCAGCCAGAAACCATAGACACAATTACATCCAGGTTTTAAAATATTAGCCCAAGAGAAAAAAATAATTATTGTCTGGGTGAAAAAACATGCAGGCAACCGAAACTACAACTCACTTGAGGGGTAAATAGACCAAACAAAGGATGGGGTGGAACCAATCTAGGAAGCCAGGAAGACTGGTGTGGAGCACAGTAGTTTATCTATACGATTTATCGATCTGAGACATGTGCATACTTAAAAAAAGACCTCTATGACAGTGGATAGATAACAATTCTAGTAGATTTGACGCTTGACATAATGAAACCCTGTGACTGGTGCCAATTCTAGTGACTTAGAAGCTAAAGGCTTTCGGCTCTTTGATAAAGATGCAAGCATGGGAAGCGTTCCTAAATTGGTTAGCTGAGGGATTAAAAAGAATTGGAGAACCAAGTTAAGAAACCTAGAAGAATCACATGTTAGATCACGGAATAAACTATAAAACAACACCATCGCAGAAGCACAGGCAGAGTGATGCAATTGTTTCTAAGTTTTCTGGCCACCACCCTCTGCTTCCTGATACCGCACAACTCGTAATGAGGCCCCATGTACACAACCATGGGGGGGAGATGGGAATCTATTGGCTAGTGAAAGGTGACCAATCTCTAGAAAGGAGGGCAATATGAGGCAAGAAGAGGAAAGTGTAGGTTTACTGGGTGAGGTCAGTGGTGAAGATGGAGGATGACCAAGAGACTAGCACCAGGAAGTAAGGCATTGCAGATTGTCTAGGAGATGGTTGGAGAAGGTGAGGTATTGGTGTAGGAGTAACAGTGGGTCTTCATTTTTGGTGTGCGTGATTGTGTGACATGTGAATAGGGGAAGTTTATGTAAGGAGTGACGGTGAAGTGGCTGGTACTGGGTGAAAGCAGAATGGAGAGTAGTGTAGTACTATTAGATGGAATGTAGTAGTGGTAGGAGGAGTGTAGTAGTGGGAGGAGAAGTGTAGTAGGGGGAGGAGGAGTTTAGTAATGGGAGGAGTGTAGTAGTGGAAGAAAGGGAGTAGGAGTGTAAAGGAGGTTAATAGCAGAGAGGACGTGAAGTGAAGTGGAGTGGGAGGATTGGTTTCATCAAAAGCTGGAGGTGAGGAATAGGAGGAGTGAATCATCGGAGGGGCAAAAAACTGGTGGAAGAACAAATTTGAGGGAGTCACAGTAAGAATAGAGGGGAAGAGGTGAGAGGGCGTGACCAATCTTGCCTGAATATACAAACAAGTGCAAAGCACTATACAACTCCCATTAGAACACTAATGTATTGCAAGTGTAGGGATAATTACGAATTCCTTGAAGGATTGTAGATAGCCTACTTATAGGATAACCATCGAGAGCACGGCGGTCCATAGACAGTAAGGGTTAACATTCTGTAGAACTAACACAGTGTTATGGACGCCTGGGATATGGAGGGTGGTTAATGGGCAGATGAGAGTGAGAGACGGTCAGTTCTGGCACCGTCAAAAATAAATAAAAAACCTTGAACTGTCCTCAAGGCTCAAAGTGTTTTCTGTGCCATCTGCAACAATAGGCAGGCTTGGTTGAGGTTTGGTTAACACCGTGTGCATTCATCAAGGTGATCGCCATGTTCTTGAATAGTGCGCGGACTATGAGAAATCGGCACTCTTTGTCCCTTAGCACTTGTAAGGACTTGTTCTGTAGGTGCTTGTGGAACGACATTGATAACGCTCTAGATTTGGTCAAGGCCATGATTTGGCATTCTTCCCCTAATAGTCCTTGATTTTTAGTACGGAATTTACAGACACATCCAGTTAACAATGTCTTTTAGCTGCAAGGCCAACTGTTATAAACTGACAAGCCACGTTGATAACATTCTCTAAAAAACGGACATATTTTTAAGCATAATAACATCTTATTTGGACGTTTCCTACAATTAGACTTTTAATAAAATGTCATTGAAATTATTATGGAGAATTAAAAGGTTTGATAATTTTTAAAGAATGTATTTTGAAGTTAATGTTAAAACTCTGGTATATAGAAAAACATTGCATTTAGCTTGGGAAAGTACAACTTGTGGGAAGTTTCTCTGGAAAATGCTATTTTCTTCGGCATTACAAAAATTGTCAACATTGATAAGTTTGTAGTATGCATGCCCCTAATGTCATTTTTATAATAACATCCGAAATATTAAAGTGCATTTGACCAGGTGCAAAATCAAGGCGGATTCCATAGGAATCCATTTAATTCCTGCATGAAATTTGCAGGCATGAAATGAAACACACTGATATAGAGTAGGAACTGATCTTATCTTTGTTACGTGCCCCCTTGTCACTGCAGGAAAATCGGGGGAGGGGTGTGGGGGGATAAATCAAGGTGTCGAAGCATTATGCCTGGCTTTCAAGACCTGATCTACAGCCCCATTTAAAATGAGCCTGAATGAGGGGCCTAGGACGTCTGCGAAACTGGGGGCATTCAGCAACAAACCGGATTTTAAAGAAAGTACCTTTAGATTTGTTCAAATTCGAGTGAAGATCAGTGAAAGGTAGAAAACAAATTATACAAATATCTAATGCAATAATAAATACATTTTTAATATAATTGAAGACTTTGCCATTAGGAGTAAGTATTTCAAAGTATTTTGTAACAAAAACGTTTGACCAAAATGTTACTGGATTGTTTCTGTCATGCCTGATCAACATCGAGGTCACTAATTACTCAATGTATACTCTGTGGTAAAGGGAAGGGTAGTTTCTGCTTTGGCTACCATTGACTTTCGTTCTTGATCTAAGGTTCTATGAGTACAGGGGCCCAGCTGATCTCTTTTTTTAATGCGTTCACTGCTGGGAATTGAATGATTTGCTATGGGAATAAGGATGTAGACATGTAACCTCAGAGCAGAGAAAGGATTAACTAGCACTACAATAACATGAGCAATGCTCCTATTTAAATTGATTCTTGCCTGCACAAGTGCTAACATCGACGTATAATTGAACTTTTGTTTCATAATATAGCAGTGAGTGACTAAAATCAACTAACAGAGGCAAATACAAATGTGAAATCATGAGTGAAAAAATTGACATGAAGACTGAAACCAAGCGAAACAAAGGAGGTGATGGCTGGAAGGTTTCCGAACCTCTGGCATTGCTCTCGGGAACCCTCCAGACCATCGTTCTTCACCTGCCAAGCCATTACAACAGGGGAAAGACCATATGCAAATCAGGCTTTGTCCCACCCCGAAAGAGGCAGTCCAGCCCGAACTGCTCGGTCACATCCCTTCTGTACGAGACCACAAGCATCCCCAGACATGTTCTGGGTTTAGTTGGGCCACCTCAGTGAGGAATAGTTTGCGTCTCTTGGCCCAGCAGGCATGGGACCCACATCTGGGCATACCTGTCCCACTCAGGGTGACAATAGCAAAATAAAAGAGGTGATGGCTGGAAGGTTTTGAACTAATCTGAACCTCTGGCATTGCGCTGGGCAACCCTCGAGATCATCGTTCTTCACCTGCCAAGCCATTACAACAGGGGAAAGACCATATGCAAATCAGGCTTTGTCCCACCCTGAAAGAGGCAGTCCAGCCTGAACTGCTTGGTCACATTCCTTCTGTACGAGACCACAAGCATCCCCAGACATGTTCTGGGTTTAGTTGGGCCTCCTCAGTGAGGAGTAGCTTGTGTCTCTTGGCCCAGCAGGCATGGGACCCACATATGGGCATACCTGTCCCACTCAGGGTGACAATAGCAAAACAAAAGAGGTGATGGCTGGAAGGTTTTGAATTAATCTGAACCTCTGGCATTGCGCTGGGCAGCCCTCCAGATCATCGTTCTTCACCTGCCAAGCCATTACAAAAGGAGAAAGACCATATGCAAGACATGCTTGGTCCCCAAGGGAACATTGGAGTCAGTGAGACATTGACTACTTTTACAACGATAGGCTTTAAAGGGCTTCTCACACCAAATGCTATTTTTACATTCTCATCTCTTTTTATGATTTGAGAATAGGAACATAATGGAGAAAAAAGAACAATAGTAATGCTCAACCAAAACATGAGCGTTTCTGTTTTGGGGAAGGAAATGCTTGCAGGGATCGGATTATTCCCCTACCTGTATTGTACATCTCAGCCTGGATGAACTCTATCTGGCTTCAACTTAACTATTGGAAGCTGGAGTAGGTTCTGCTAACACTGGCATTATTTCTGTGAACACCCCATCCCTCCCTGATTTTTGGAAAACGTTCAAGTTGTTATCTCAGATTTAGGGGGTAATTCATAGAATTCAGCGCACAAGTGGCGCACGCGGCTGGCGCACAGTGTGCGCGTGCGAATCCCTGCACCAGCCGCGTGCGCCAAAACCCATTTCCGCGCACAGCGTATTCATGGATTCCAGCCACCAAAACCAGCCGTGGCGCATAGTGGCGCAGCGACCTTGCAGCAGCGCCAGTTACGCCCCCAAGAACGCCTTCCGCGCAGGGAAAAGCCATCAAAATCCCCAATCCAGCGCAAAGGGCTGCGCTAACCCTGTACCAGCACGGCAAGCGGGCTACGTGTATTTCAGGGGTTCACGTGAAGTTTCTCACGCGATCGGGCCTGGGGGAGCGTGCTACGTGTATTACAGGGGTTCGCGTGAACTTTTTCACGCGATAGGGCCTGGGGGAGCGGGCTACGTGTATTTCAGGGGTTCGCGTGAACTTATTCACGCGATCGGGCATGGGGGAGCGGGCAACGTGTATTTCAGGGGTTCGCGTGAAGTTCCACACGCGAATAGCCTGGGCGCGTGTATTTCAGGGGTGCGCGGGAAGTTCCACACGCGAATAGCCTGGGCGCGTGTATTTCAGGGGTGCGCGGGAAGTTCCGATTTCAGCAGGGTACGTGTATTTCAGGGGTGCGCGATAAATTCTACACGCGATTGGCCTGGGTACGTGGATTTCAGGGGTGCGCGAGAAATTCTACATGCGATTGGCCTGGGTACGTGTATTACAGGGGTGCGCGAGAAATCCTACACGCGATTGGGCCTGTGCGAGTGGGGCAGTGTATTACGTGGGTGTGCGGGAAGTTGAAGAGGTGAATTGCCAGTGTGGGTCCTCCCAGGTCTCCCCTCTACCCCCTCCACGACCTCTGCAGGCAGCCCACACCACAGGGGACTACCCTGCACCCCTGGTCATGTCCCGCAGGCAGCCCATCCACCATGGGCATGCCCCCCAGCCAAGCCACATGTCCCCTTGCACCCCCACCCCCCAGCACCGTGGGGCACCTGCCAGCAGGCCCCCAACCATGTCCCACTCATGTCCCCTTGCACCCCCACCCCCCCAGCACTGTGGGGCACCTGCCAGCAGGCCCCCAACCATGTCCCACTCATGTCCCCTTGCACCCCCACCCCCCCAGCACTGTGGGGCACCTGCCAGCAGGCCCACAACCATGTCCCCTTGCACCCCCACCCCCCAGCAGGCCCCCACTCATGTCCCCTTGCACCCCCACCCCCCAGCACTGTGGGGCACCTGCCAGCAGGCCCCCAACCATGTCCCACTCATGTCCCCTTGCACCCCCACCCCCCAGCACTGTGGGGCACCTGCCAGCAGGCCCCCAACCATGTCCCCTTGCACCCCCACCCCCCAGCAGGCCCCCACTCATGTCCCCCTGCACCCCCACCCCCCAGCACTGTGGGGCACCTGCCAGCAGGCCCCCAACCATGTCCCACTCATGTCCCCTTGCACCCCCACCCCCCAGCAGGCCCCCACTCATGTCCCCTTGCACCCCCACCCCCCAGCAGGCCCCCACTCATGTCCCCCTGCACCCCCACCCCCCAGGACTGTGGGGCACCTGCCAGCAGGCCCCCAACCATGTCCCCTTGCACCCCCACCCCCCAGCAGGCCCCCACTCATGTCCCCCTGCACCCCCACCCCCCAGCACTGTGGGGCACCTGCCAGCAGGCCCCCAACCATGTCCCACTCATGTCCCCTTGCACCCCACCCCCCAGCAGGCCCCCAACCATGTCCCCTTGCACCCCCACCCCCCAGCAGGCCCCCACTCATGTCCCCCTGCACCCCCACCCCCCAGCACTGTGGGGCACCTGCCAGCAGGCCCCCAACCATGTCCCACTCATGTCACCTTGCACCCCCACCCCCCAGCAGGCCCCCACTCATGTCCCCTTGCACCCCCACCCCCCTGCAGGCCCCCACTCATGTCCCCCTGCCCCCAGGTCCTGACGAAACGCAATCATGGCAGTAATGGGCAGCATACCCAGCACAAACACCCAGCCAAGGATTGCATCCACCCACATAGTAGATGCAATTACATGATACAACCCCAATGGCAAGTATGTAAATGAACACATGTCCGTCACACACACATACACAATGGGTGCAAGTGAATGTCAAAACCCATATCATGACATGCATGAAACCAATGAGAAAATACCACAAATGTAAGTAATAAATATATGTATTAAAGATGAAAATGAAGTAAAGAAATAAAACACACAACAATGGGGATGACAAAACAAATGGTCCATGTCCGAGAACTAATAGAATAAATCAAAAAACAAAGGAATCCAAAAACTAATGTAGTCCAAAGGAAAATAATGGGGGGAAAAAATAAGGAAAAACCATTGCCTCATGGTGAACACAAATATAAATCCAACAAATGTTTTCCAAACATCAAACTATGTACAAGAATATCTCAGGGTCCATGAGCCCAACACCATAAATGAAACCTACTACTACTAACTAATAAAAAAATACATATACAGAAAAGTGGCCATTGTCCGAGCGGTCCAAAAAAAACTTAAAAAATAAAGGAAACCTAACACTAACTAACTAAAGAACTATATACAATGGCAGCGGGCAAGTCCTGCGGCTCACTCTGTGATGTTGCTGGCCAGGGCATCATCGAACTCCATGTCGATGTCCCGGAGGCGGGACTCTGTCCTGGCCCCGAGGTCTCGCAGGGACAACCCCGTGTCCACCTCAAACTCCCTGCGAGCTACCTCGAGGCACTCAGCCCGCCTCAACGCCCGACGCATGGAGAACTCCGCCCTGACCATGGTGAGCCGCTCCTCTTCCGCCCGCTGCCGCTCCGCACCTATCCGCTGGACCAACTGCTCCCACACGGAAGACACTGCCATCCCAGGGTTCTCCTGCCCTCCGGCCGATGCCTGCCCCTCTGATCTTGATGGCCCCGAGCCATGATGCCTCCCACGTCGAGCCTGCTGCTGCCTCCGACGCCACTGCCTCTGCCAGCACGACGGCATCCAGGCTGATGGAATCCACCGATGCCGTCGTGCACGTGCCCTGCCAGATGATGCCGGCACATCCTCCATCTGCAGGGGGACAGTTGCTGGTGTGTCCACCCCTGCTGGACCTTCGACTCCCGACTGTGGCAGGGATGGGATCCCCACCGAGCTGGCTGCATTGGTCAGGGCAGGTCCACAGGGGGGCCTGGTGGCATCTGGGCCGGAAGACGGCAAGGAGAACGACTGGCGTATGGTCTCCAGAGAGGAGGAGAGGGCCGCCAGATTGGCCGACACATGCAGGAAACCCCCGAACATGGCCGATCCCAATTGGGCCACGTTGGCACGGTGCTCTTCGTGATGACGTGCGTGCTCCTCCTGGAAAGCACGCACGGCATCACGAATCACAGCCGTGCGCATCGCGACCCCAATCAGGACCTTCTCCACACGACCAGCGGTCCCCTCGTCCGCAGGTGGAGGGGAGTCAGATGACATGGACATCCCCTCTACCTGCGGACAGGCCTGGGACGGGGCATCCCTGCTGGTGCAAGGTGGTGCACCCACAGGTTCAGGGACAGCGACATGCACAGGCCCCTCCACGGTGACCTGTGCTGCCTCCTGCCCCTGCCCCTGGACTGCACCACTTGCACCAGCAGGGATGCCCCCACCAGGCCCCATGTGCGCCTCAGTGGCGGCCTCCTCCTCCTCTGTGGAAACCACCAACCTGGATGGCTCCTCGCCGTCTACCGCCGTAGCAGGCCCCTGTGGGGGCTCACCCACCCCTTCCGCTGCAGCCGTGGGGGCATCCCCGCCGCCTTGCTCCACAGCGCCGTCTCCGCCCTCTCCTTCACTAGCCGCTGCGTAGAGGGAGACATAGAACACAAGCATCAGGGTACTGTACAATGGTCCCCTAGACAGGAAGCAATAGCAGATGAGTGCCACTGTCAAAGTACACTTCCATCATGTCACACCACAACACATGTGTCAGTCCAGGCAAAACACACACAGTGACAGTCATGATGCGTGCCATGGACATTTCAATGCATGTCCAATGGACTCTCGAATCATACAATGTAATGGGACTCACATGCATCATGGGTCATGCCTATCACATGCACACACTTCACCTCAGTCACATCCATCTGGCCCCGTACACCCCAATCACAGTGCATACAAGGATGACTAGGCTGCATCAGTGAATCTGTACATTGTCACAGACATGTGTCATGCATCCATGGCACTCACAAGTCATAGACACGCAGGTCAGGCACACAGACATGGATACCACATATGTATCTGGCATCAGCACCCATCCCTCGCCCCCACCCATGTCCAGGAACAGAGACTGCCATGCTCTCATGTGTGCAATCTGCACAGGGCTCCCCATGTCGCATTCAAACACATGCAACAACCGTGCGGTTCACACATTACAGGTCGCACATGCATTCCCATGATGTCCCTGCACACATACATGCGTACATGGCCTATGTCACACATGCAGGCAAGTATCAGACAACCAGCACACTGCTACATGCCCTGTCTCACACAGCAATGCTTGGCCACTTACCGCTCAACTCCAGACGGGTCTCCCTCTCAAGGACCTGGGCGTGGAGCGCTGGATGTGCGCGTTCCAGGACCCTCAACTGGATGGAACTCATGCGGCCCCGGCCCCCCTCCACGAGGCGCCGGGCCTTCCTGAGGGTCCTGGACCTCAAGTCTTCCCAGCGCTTCTTGACCTTCTGGATGGTGCGGGTTGCCACCCCCTCCGCATTGATGGCAACCACACAGTCGGCCCAGATCCTGTCCCGTCCCTCCTTGTTGGCGTGGGACGATCCGAAGAGGGCATCATACTGCCCCAGGACTTGCTCCACCAGGACACCAACTTCGGTGGCAGTGAAGCTGGTGCCCCTCTGCCCCTCTGGCTGGGGGTTGCCACTGGTGCCAGATGTTGATGTGCCCGACACGGCAACCCCAGGGGCAGGAGTGGGTGGGCAACTGGGTCCTGGGGCTGGGCTGTGGAGCGATGTTATCCGAGTCGGGAGTCTTCTGTTCCAGCAGGGGTTGACACAGCAACTGGACCCCTGCAGATGGCTGATGTGCAGGCACCAAATGGCAGGGCACGGTGGCAGCAGGCAGGCAGGCAGGCAGGCAGCAGCAGATGGCACGTGGGAGGCTGCTCGGGGCACTGGGGGGGCAGTGATTCGGCCTTCTGGGCAGGAGCGTGGTCTTCCGTGTGTTTTCGCGTGGCCAGCTTGATATGGAGTGATTTGGCACGTGAAAATCCTGCACGTCAGCGTGAAAATCGAGGAAAGGCCCTTAGCGCGAAAGCGCGTCAGCACGCGTACGCGATTTCATTGGACCCTAGGCCCTTGCAGCGTAAGCGCATCTGTGACGTTTTGCGCACGGGCGTTGCCCTGGCAGGGCTTGGTGATCCCGCGTGCATTTATGTTCTGTACGTGCTTTTCGTGCGGTGCGTGTGTTTTCCATCCGTTGGGGTTCACACGCTATTACTTCACAGCGGGTGTTGGCTACGCATTCTACTACACGCAAGGCAGACGGTGAGTGGTACCCCGCTCCCCCAGGCCCGATCGCATGAGAAAATTCCCACGCACCCCTGAAATACACGCGCCCAGGCTATTCGCGTGTAAAACTTCCCGCGCACCCCTGAAATACACGTACCCTGCTGAAATCGCGTGTAAAACTTCCCGCGAACCCCTGAAATACACGTAGCACGCTCCCCCAGGCCCGATCGCGTGAGAAAGTTCACGCGAACCCCTGAAATACACGTAGCACGCTCCCCCAGGCCCGATCGCGTGAGAAAGTTCACGCGAACCCCTGAAATACACGTAGCACGCTCCCCCAGGCCCGATCGCGTGTGTGACTTCCCGCGAACCCCCGGAATACACGTATCCCGCTCAATCGCGTGTGTAACTTCCCGCGCAACCCCGAAATACACGTGCCCCGCTCGCACAATTGCTGTATGTTGCCACTTTTGTAATGCGCAGGGACGCTACCGCCTGCCTTCGTGTGGCGGACGTGTATCAGCTTGTGCGTGTCTTTCGCTGTGCGTGGTTTTGCCCTATTCGATTCCATGAATACGTGTGGTTCGGGTGCGTGTGGGCGTTCCGTCTGCTTCCCTGCAGTACATCCCCAGTTACGCCCTTGTTTTCGCGAGTTGTTCCCCATTCCGCGCGTTACGCCCCGTGTTCCGCCCACTTTCTGGTGTATGCGCCGAGGTTGTGCGCTTTCACTGTGCGCATCGCGCACGTCTTTTGGGATGTTGCAGTGACGTGTGCGCCATGCACGGGTTTGGCGCACATCCCGTGGTAAACACGCGCAGGGACTTCCATGTATCGCACGCCTGTTTTTTTCCGCTTGCGCTTGCTTGCGCCTGCTTGCGCCTGCTTGCGCGAAGATTTTCGGCGCACGTTTGTTCCATGAATCGGCCCCTAAATGTTTATATGTTACAGCCTTTCACACAGGATTTTATTTTAACATTAGGTGGCTACATTGGACTTACCCCTTAATGCCACTGAAGTACAACTGCAGTAATAGTAGTAGCCTTAGTGACAAGCCACTTGGACTACTGTAATGCACTCCTGTTTAATACTTCAGGATCACCGACTATTCATCCCTCGGGCTATGTAATACCAGAGGTGATACAAGATTTTCAGATTTAGGATTCAGGCTTTTAAATACATTGCCTAATTCTATTCATGACAGCACACATTTTTCTAGTGGCAAGCCCCTGTTGACGCAGCTGCTGCTTAGGTAGGTGTTAAGTATGGGTTCCAGCAGAGTTAAGAGCAGCAAGTATAGGCGACTGATTTTACAAGGCCATACATAACCAACTGAGAGAAATTAATGAAAGACAATACAGAGGACCTCCTCCTTTTATGTGTTCCACCCACGTGGAAGTCAGCTTGGCCCATCAACAACCCCTCGAAACATGTGTTGCCCCTGACTCACTCCCGCCTACCCCATCCCACATCAGAGTCACAGTTCCAATACTTTTTTGTCACACTTCTATCACTGCTTACCCCAGCACACATCTACCTGCATTCCTCAGGCTCATCACTTAAAGCAGTGCACACCCATGCGTGCATGCAGATTCAGTGCACATATCTGTAAGTACGGCAACATGCGGTTGAATGCATTTACTATTGAATCATGACTGTGCAAAGTAGCCAGCAGTGGGGCTCATCTAGCCAGCGATGTAGGCTTTGTACAATTGTCCTTGATTGATTTATCGATTGATTGAGAACATTTGTATAGCTCACTGCCCATAACAGAGCTCTGGGGGCTAGGCCTCAGCCTGCTAGAAGAAGAGGAATGTTCTGACGGGCCCCAAAAGAGCATTGACTCTCCGCATTTTGAATAGGGGCTGGCAGACCATTGCAGGTTTTGGCTGCGTCTCCCAGTCGGGCAAAGTTTAAAACGATGAAGGCAAAAAAGCAGACATGCAGAGCTCCTTGATGGTTGAGAAGGCACATAACAGGTCAGGCGATGGAACACGGGTAGTAGAAACAGACCATGGAGACTTTTCAGGTTAGTTTAAATTGGATTCAGTCATGTACCTTACACAAAAGAAGGATGAAGCACTTTATATTATCAACACATAAATAGACTGTCTTCATGTTTCCTGCGCACGTGGCAGCGGAGAAACCTTTTTCGGGGGGGAATTTGCCCCCTATTTATCAAGATGATGATGATTAGATAACTCTTCATTTTACTTGCAGCGCCAAGTATGTCCTAAGTTTTCTTGGTGAATGGCAGGATCCTTAAATATTGCGATTGTGCAGAGGAAGTGGGTTTAAACGAACCCTGTGGAAGGTTTGGAGCATACATGATTGAGTGCCAGCATGTCACCACTGTTTAAGAAGTATCTCTTACAGTGGAGAAAGTTGAATTCTTTGTTGCGTGCAGCCTATTTTGTACGCTTGGCCTCCTTCCAGAAGAACCGTAGCAGCAGGGGTGGACTGGGAAGCAAAAGAGGCATGGAAATAATTTTCAAAGGGGCCCCATATTATACATCTTCAGCAAGTCCAACCCTTTTCCTATGGGAACATTTGGAAATACCACACAAAAGAGGCCCTACTGGGAAATCTCCAAAGTTCCATATATGTCAGTCCACCAGACATTCCCACCAAAACTAAAGCAGGGCTTCTACCAGAGCAAGGGGGTACTCAGAGAGGGATTTGAAGAAGAGGTGGACAGAGTCACTGTGTACGTTGAGGACATGATTGGTCATCAGAACAGGTAGAAATGGTATGAAATATCCTAAATGTCAAACCTAGGTTTGTTTGAACAGTAGGATAATTCTGTCCATACAGGGACAGCAATACTCTGAAAATTGAATGTGCGGGTCCACAACAAACATACCTATCTTCCGAGGAAACCGTGGTTCTAATATCAGTATTTAACATGTGCAATTCTACAAAAGTGTCACAAAATGGCCTATCCCTTGTTTTGTAATTTCTGGGTTATTTTGATATTTACCAAAAATGAATTAAGTTTTTTTTGCGCTGTTGTTGGTTCCTGCAATTGTGTTGCCAACTGCAAATTTTTGCAGGTTGGAAATGGGTTTAGCATCCTTAGTTGTTCTCAGACTGGCAATTGTCTGTGTTTCGTAACCAAGAAATTGATTTTTATGTCAGTTTCCAACATTTTGCTGGTGCTACAAATGTAGCAAAATGTGCTCCAATCAGATTGAAGCTTTGTAAGAACTCAAGAAGTGCATTAATGGCTGCATTTGCAGCAGTAGATTTCTGGGGGAAACATGTTCTCGGGATGCGATTTGCAGAAAATCATGTTTTCCAGAATTCAACATTATCTTGCAACCCGAAATGGCCTTTCAGTAATAAATGCAGCTCTTCCAGGACCATGTGATGAATGCCTGTAACTGATGTACATCGCTGTGTTGCCTCCCAAACCTACTCTAGCTTTGCTCTCAATAAATCTTCAGCAATAAAATAAATAAAACAGAGGATGCTATTGCTATTGAAATTGAAGCAGTCAAATATTATTGTAAAATAACCAATTTGGTGGTGTTTTGGCAGCATTTATGATAGATCACCCCCATTCGCAGAACTCGCTACAAAATCAAAATGTGTCAGTTGCACGCTAGGCAATCTGGAAAAAACTGAAACTACTTAACTCTGGAAGTGGGCGGAGCCTACAATGATTTCTTATGGCAACTCAGGACGAACATACTTGCCCTTTCCAGTTAAAGTGTTAACCCCTGAACATAAAGATGTTGGGCTGCATGGATGCATTTAAATGCCCCCAAACTAAGGGGCTGTTCAGGACTCAGGGATAGATTAAAAGGCTGCATAGAAATGGATCAGCAGGAGAGTGTGGCACTATGAGTGATCCCAAATCGGCGCCATTTTTGCTGGCTGCTTCCCTGATGTAGCCACTGGCTGAATTGCATTCATGTGCAGTGTAGTAACTTTGCTGAAACTGCTGGGGGTGGGGGGGCATGACATCTAACGGAAAGAGTCCCTGCCAAATTAGAGGGACAAAATGGTGTGCCACGAAAGTTGGGGGGGACAAACAGCGTTATCCCCCACCCCCCTAAAGTTTTGCCCATGTTAATATGACCTGCCTGTGCAATAGGGAAGATCTCGTCTTGGAATTCACAAAACCCACTTTACTGTTAAATTCCATCTTCTCAGTTTAACTTTACATTGACATCTGTAAAGAACGACCTCTTTCACTTTCATTCCTTCTGGCAATCTGCAGAAGCTGTGACTTCATAATAGGTGACAGAGAGAGGCAAAAATTTGGCAGGATTTTGGAGAATAATTTATGTGTAGTAAATGTACCCTCAACATATTTACATTTGACTGTTCTACATTGTCCCACAGGGAGACATAAGCCTCACATTTATACATAATGAATCACATACCAAAAGCCCTGGGCCAAGGAACAGGAACTGTACATGAGGTTGTATAAGAAAGAGGTCCATTCCATTACTGGCTGCTTTCAATAAGTACTGTACCTGAGAGCTACATTTGGACATATCACTCCCTATCACCTGAAATAGCCACCTCATCAACATGTCTTCCCACTCTATTGACCCAAAATTATCGGTGATACAGCTGTGCAATACTCAGTCTATGAATTCACCAGTAGGTATCTCCCTGTCATCCAACTGGGGTAGAAGCCCCTGCCTGCCGTATCCGCAACACACATAGCAAATCGTTCTCAGGAACATAAGCATTCAGGCTTGTGTCATAGGCAGAGGAGTGGTGCACCCAAGATTAGTAAACTAGCCTGGGGGAAGTGAGCAACCAAAGGCGTGGATGCTCTTTTTAAAACTAGTTAAATGACTTAATGCAGACTGAGCCGGTTAACTGAATATACAAAAAGGGATGGGTGTCAAGCATCAGTGATGTGGAATTTGGTTCTTAGAGGCAACACTGTGGGTGGCCCCATGTTGGGTTTTACTGTTAATGACAATCTGGATACTTTGCCCGTTCATTGTCAACAGCAGGGCTAGTCATTGGGCCGGCTCTCACCGGATCCAAGATCTGCCCCACGTTTTGGAGCTGGATCTCGGGATCCGGCCAGTCAGCTGCCCCAAACCCCTGCCCAAAACCCCTGCTCTGCGCTGGGGAGAAGAAAAAAAAAGTTGCACGCGAACAAACTGTAACTTCCTCTGGTGACCCCATGCAAGAGGTCACAACAGGAAGTTACAGAGTTACAGCCTTGAGCCATGACCTGATTTATTTATTTATTTATGCAATGTTTGACGGATACTTGTATCCGACAAACATTGCATAAATAAATAAATATACATGTTTCCAACAAACATTGCAAAAATAAATATCCCTACTAACATCACACGCGATGCAGCCACCCAACTGCTTTCAGAGGGGAGCTGCAGGAGCTGTCCTAGGTGGGGTTCAAGTAAAGGAAAACGTTGCTTATGCCGTACAGAAATCATTGTGTTTGAATAGTACCCAAGAGGAAGTTTTTTTTTTATAAAATGGAATGCAAATTGTGCATTTTAAAGAATATTTACTCAGCAACACTGGTAAAAACTATTTTCTGCATAGTGAAGTAACTCAGCACCAGTGCCAGTGGTTTAAAGTGGAACTGATAGTTTGGAAAAGAAGCAGCATTAAAGAAATAGTGCTGTTTTAAACTATTATTTTGGACATTTCCTTTGATCGGAGGTCAACTGTGAGCTCCGCCCCCTTAATCCCGCCTCCTCGGCAACGCCTCCCCAAACCCTAAACTCCATCCCCACCCCGGCCCTTGCGGGATCCCCCACACATTTTTTTCCATTTCCACCGCTGGTCAACAGTACCCCTTTCTGTGGTGTATCTATTTATATATACATGTATGTATAGGGTTTATAAAGCCTGATCCACCTGAGAAGCAACAAACCTGTATATAGGAATTACACTGATGGGATAGCAAAGGAGCTGGGATGGGCAGGAAGAGCAGCAGCGGTGGTGGGGTTTGGGCGGCTCATTTCCAGGATAGAGCTTTGCATCACTGTTGCCTCTCTTTTTAAAAATCTTTTTGTAGTGCTAACCAACTTACCAGTCTTGCTTGCATGAAGCCATGCCTTCATCAATACACGTGTACTAGGTAATAGGTGCTTTAAACTGGGTGTGCATTTTCAAGTAAGTACTGTTGCGCGCAAGGAGTCCATGTTCGTTTATGAAAGTGATCAGTGGTAACAGTATTTCCCAGTGGTCAGTTGAGTCTGTTTACACACATTTATTTGCCAACTTCTTCAGTAGTTGACTTTATAGTATGGTTGATTCAACTAAAGGAATTTGCTTGGATATGAGCACTCAACCTAAATGTGTACCTCACAACTACACAGCTGCCTCCTTCTCCACATGTCGCTGTCCTACTTTGTGAACCAAGATGGACAACTGTTGATCAGCAACCTGACAAGGCGTAGTACAAGCCAGGAAGATCTCTTTGCATGTGCCGGTGAGGAGGGGGATAGCATTGACCTTAACGTGTCACCTTGTCAATGAACCTTTTGTTTATTTCCTTGGCCATTTAGCAGAGTATCAACTTAGATGCTTATGATATGATTTTATGTCAGCCATTCTTTTGAACATAGTATAGGAAAGGACTGGAGGCAAGCCCTAGTGATGTGAAGTTGGGTTCTGGGAGGGAGAATTGAGTGTTTCCCCATGTTGAGATTTACTATTTATTATACGTGGGATATTACTACATGGGATATTACTAGACAGTAGCTACTTGAACACTAGTGTGCATTTTTTTAGGAGGAGACCGTTAGTAGAGGGGAATAAATTGAGTCCATAAAGAACATTCACTAGAGTTAATTTAGAGATGACCCCTGTTTGATCCCTCTGACATGACCAGTGCTGGTCTTACACTCATACTTTAGAAGGGCAGTATCATAAATCTGAACTCGTAGTTCAGTCACCTTTGGTCAACTGATGCTCTTTTACCAATGATTCTTTTGGGGAAGTGATAATCAGAAAACAGTATTTCAATGAGGTCAGTTTACTACACATGCACACATTTTTTTGGAGGGGCACGGAGGAGTTATTCACTGCTAATCCCACCACACTAGTACTACAGAATTAGGGGATGCCATTTATCTTCAAAATGCATTATGGGCCTCAGCGTCCTGGCTCACATTACGTGGTAGCACTTACGCCAGAGGACTTCTCTTAATTTTTAAGTTAAAACTGTGGGGGAGATGTTCATCATCATTGCTGCCTCTGTAAAATCACTTCTCGAAAGCCAGAAAGGTCAATTTGTATTTCAGGTCTGATTCAAGGAGGCAACATTAGTTTTTGGATTGATCAGCCCATTCATTATTTTCCAAATTATTTTTAATCAAGTTTTTTTATAGGAAGAATACATACTACGAAACACTTTATTGTGTAATTCTCGTATGCACCTTTCGTCCTGGGCAATTTAATAGTGCTGCTTGAATGAAACTTTGCCATTGTTAACTATCAGGCAATTGACAGTAGGGACTTAAAACGTCATGCATATATGGGTTGGGCACTGTTGGCTGAGGAGATCCAGGTGAGTCTGTAAAATGCCATTATTAGACATAATTTAAACGTGTCCCCAGTACAGTCCTTTTTGCACCAGCAATGATAGTTTGAGAGTCATAATCTAAAAGGACTTCATCGTTAGTCTACATTTGAATATTTCTTTAGTTTGGCAATCATTGGTCAATCAATGATTTCTTTTTTTTACCTCTTGCTAGATTGGGGAAATGATCATCCCAAAATACTAATTTTTTAATGTTCATTTGAGACCATGAACAGATTTCTGGTCATCTGATTAAGTAGCAGTGTTGACTTCTTGGCTGACCCATAATTTGTAAAGGCTCAAACCAGTTGTGCTGGTAGCACGTCAAATCTCTTTATCTATTTTAACACCACTAAGGGAAGCCATTCCAGAACGAGGACCCAAACTTTGCTTGACTCTGCACGGTAGGTTTTAAACACCTATCTAGAACATTGAGTTTTTTAAAAATTATTTCTGTGTTGATGAAATGCTGTGGTTGTGTTATCTGGTTTTGTTCGCCAATTGTCCATAAACTGGCATGAGACTAACCTCTGCTCATCTCTTTGTGTTAACACTAAAGTATGTCTGGGCATTCATTTATCTGCCAAATGTATTATGGGATTCATAGTCCTAAATATATTGCATTAAAGAAATGTAAAAATTCAGTTGGAGATACACCATCCATCGGACACAGTGCCCAAGTTTGGTACCCCAAGATTGGCTCAACAAACACTCTGTGCTTTATGGATATGTTCCTATCAATAAGCGTGTTCTAATTGTAGGCTTTTGCAGAGTAATAGTAAAATAACTAAAAGGTTCATAAGATAGTATTGTAAGATACATTTTGATTAATATATTAAATCTGCGTTAGATGGCCATCGTCAATCTAATGCCCCCTCACATACAGTCACACCCCACAATTCTATAAACAGGTGGTTTACTCACAACTCACATGTATTTAAAAAATAATTTTAAGTTTATATTAAGACAATGGTAGTATTCAGCTTTATGCAGCAGAAGTCACCACAATGTTATGCAATCACACAAAAAATGGACCTGCCTGCATTAATCTCACTATTCCCCACACACAAGCACTCATAAACAATTCTCTCTATATATCTGTCAGGGTCTGAATAACACTAGATATTCTAGTTGCACCTCTACTACTTGCCGGTCAATATATAAAAATCACTGACTTCACTTTGAATCATCTCTACAATTACACTGGAAATACATGTTGAAATGAATCCAACAACACCCCAATAATGGGAACCATATATAGAATCAGAGAACTGTTGCAGGGCTCTCATTTGCTACTTCTTTTATAAATGTGGTGCTGTGGGCTACTACGTCGGTGTGCAGTTTACACTATACTTGCTTAGGTTGCTGCAGGTTTTTGGCCTAGGGAAGCAATGTTTCCAATTCAGAATTTACACAGTTTCAGTTCCCTACCCAACCAGGAAGAATGATGTCGGCTGTATTGAACAAATACAAGCCGGGTGTGCATGGAACCATGTTCTAATGTTGACCATATATGTGATAGCACTTGAGATACATTTTAAATATCAATTATTTATCTGGCACTGTCAGTGCTGTCCCTATTTTATACCTATGCAAAATATAATCTCCCTCAACCTTGAATACAATAAAATCAGGATATATCCCACCCAGTTAAACCACAATATCCTATTCTCGTTCCATGAATGTTATTTTGACAACCAGACTCGTGCAGGGATGTCATGTGTTCTATACAGAATCAACTGTCACTAAGCTTTTATCATAGTGGGAAGTATTGTTGCATTTCACACAAAATATTAGGATTCTTCTATATAGAAAAGGTGCCCCCTAGTGACGAGCAGCACCCAAATTCTCTTGGACCAAATGTCTCAGGTCAGTAATTCTAAGGTACCTATCTAATTATATTTGCAGAGTTGTCATGCTCATCTTAAATGAATCGTTAATTGCATGGAGCCAGCATAAACCCTCATGTGTTCCCAAGGAGGTCTCAGTCAGCAAGCCACTATTGCTGCTTTCCATAAAGTAAGGACATCCTCAGGTTAAGTTGGTTTCACTCCCTTATGAAAAACACCTAATTTGTCAAATGGTATCCATGTTCAGCTTTCATCTAATGGGGACATGTGTTCATCTTCTTTGAAGTTATTTCCAGTGTCAGCATAACCTACTCTGTGCTCAAAATGTTTTTAAAGTCTCCAGAATTCTCAGGCAATGTCTTAATTATGTTGCACTACATGATTAGGCTGACCCTTTCTTTGGCTTACACGAACAGTCATACACTCCTATTGAATACACACCCCCTATTTTCATTGGATGATTTACATTTTCAAATTTGTGGTCAGAAAAGTTGGTGGGGCAACACCACGCCTCAAACGTTTGACAACAAATTTGTATTTGTCGTGTTATTTCATACAGCAATATGTTAAATCAATGAAACTAAGATCACTGAGTCCATGCTAAAAAATAAGTCCACTCAGGGATGTGGTACAACATGATGGCATATTCATTCATGGAGTTAGATATTTTCATCATTTTTAGTAATGTTCATACATATGGAAAATTGATGTTTGTCATGAAATTAAAGGGGGATTTCTGATCTTTGCAATACACTTGGACACACATGTATACCTCTTACAATCACTGAGGTATATTAATTTGAATTTTTTCATGTAAAATCAGTGGTGAAATAAAGATGTTATGCTATGTGGGGATTTTATAAAGCACAGTAATCACCCAAGGATATCTCTGCACTATTGACTATTAATTCATCAAAGGCTGTACAAGACTGACAAAATATAGAGAATTATTGATTAAACAAATATGTTTTCATTTCCTTCTGAAATGGTAGTGGTTTGATTTGATTAGATTGATTTGTTAATTTAGTGTGCATATTTCCTCATTGCAGGGGAATGCCGGACAGAAACACTGTATCTGGGAGCAGATGATACCCAATGTGATGAGACAAAATAGTAGAGATTATTGAAAAAGGTAGGTTTTAAGTTTTTTATGAAAGGAGGAGTAGGAGTCAGTTTTGCAAAGATCGACGGAGAGCGGATTACAGATATAGGGACCCATAACCAAGAAACCCCTATCAGTACACAAAGTGGCAAGAGGGTGCAGCCAGGATGTGTTGATCGGAATATTGTAGAGGTCATGCAGGATGGTAGGGCACACACTTAGTTGAAAGGTAGGTGGGGGAAAGGCCAGTGAGGCACTTAACAGCTAAACAGAGGATCTATAAAAGAATCCTCAGTTGTACTGGCAGCTGTACAAATCCTCAGTTGTACTGGTTTTTAAACAGCCCGTTGTTGACTTGCTTTGATACAATTCACAAACCAATTCTAAGAGTGCCACTCATTCCTAGAGCAGAAAACAGGCATTGATGGGTGAAACAAATACAGTGCTCTATAGTGTGAAGAGCTAGATGCATACTTTGGCATACGAAAGAGAAGTCTTGTAGCTATATTTTCAGCTTTTTGCAGTAGAGTAATTTAATTTGCTGGAATCCCCAAAACACTCACTCGACCATTCTCTGTGATAAGAGGGAGTCAGAGGCGATAATGCGTAGACTTCACTGTTTCGCTGACATGCTGATAGCAGTCCAGATTTAACTTCCAAACACAGCCAAGATTTTTTACCTGACTTGCATAGGATGTTGGACAGTCAAATAAAGTGGGGCAGGAGGGTAGCTTCGATGAATTAGCCAATAGATGTTTTGGGCCAAAAAAGAATGACAACCATTTTGAAGGGTTCAACTGCAGCATATTGGACATCATCCAGACTTTTATTTTCAATGCGCAGTCAAGCTGGTTTCCAGAATTCCAGAGTCTGATTACCAAATCATTATATCCTGGAATTATCAGTCTTTTGCTAGCTGATAATCTTAAGGAGCAGGCCGTAGTATAAGTTCTAATTTTTACCAACAGAGGAGTAGCCACGGGGTGTTGAAGACATTTAAACATGAGATGCATACTTTTGAACATTGTTTGATTCTTCACTAGCAACCAGTTAAGAGAACGAAGCACCATAGTGATGAGCTCATATTTCCTATACCTTGTTAAATGCTTAGCTGCTGTGTGTTTAACTTCGTGAAGCCTAGAAATGTTGTAATTGGGCATGCCCAAGTAAATTGCATTGTTAAAATCCAAACGTGAGGAAACAAGAGAGTTAATGACCAACACCTGGTGTGAAAAGGAGAGGTATTGAAGGAATTTCATTATTTTACTCAGAAGGAAATAACACAACTTGTTTACTTGTGAGTTCAATGTAAGGCAATTATCTTAGTTAGGGTTTTTAAGTGTGTATTTATGTATTATTATCTGCATGAATGCGTTGATACAGTTTTATGATGTTTTTGAAATAAATATCAAGAAAAGTGCCAACATTTTTCACCTGGGACTTCGGACTTGGACATTGGCTGAAGGATTCTGGCCAACAGGAGACAGTCATTTTAACAAGTTTGAGTCCATCCAGTCCTTTACAATCAGTAGGCAATTCCTTATCTTGACTGACAAGGAATCATCGTTTTCTTTGAGATCCACCGGAGCTGGGTATCATTCGCATAATTAAAAAAAAAGTGATCTTAGCTTGGTGGAGGACATCCATGTGGGGTCAAATGAATAGGTTAAACATGAGCAGTTATAGTGCTGCACCCCGAGGGCCAACAGAGGGCAAGGAGCAGGTAGCAGAAAATAAAGATCTCAACTTTTTCTGCTGTGTGTGGTTCTGCATGAAACATTTGGTACACTTAAACACAACGCTGTGGATCCCCTCCATTATCAGTCTGTCAAGCAGTAGGTGGTGGTCAACCATATTGAATGATGCAGACAGGTCTAATAAAATTAAGGCACCAGATTAATTATTGTCTACCTTTCATTTTAGATAATCTAGGACTAATATGTATCTATTTCGGTGCTACGCATTTGCCTGAAGCCCAACCAAGCACTGTGAAGAAGGTTCGCTCCTTCAATGGCATTTTGTAAATGAGAGACCATAACATTCTCTAATTATTTAAAAAGAAATGGAAGTTGAGAAATAGGCCTATAATTGGAAAGTTGCGAGGTGTCAAATGTGGGATTTTTCTTCAGGGGTTTAATGATTGAGGATTTCCAAGATGAGGGGACAGTGCGTGTGGAGTGAGGAATTAAAAATGTATTGAATATGCAGATTTCTCCTGTGTGATGTTAGTTGGTATAAAGTTGAGTGGGGAGTCAGAACTTGTAGCTGTGGATAGCAAATGCTTAACTTCAAGGTGGCCCATGTCTTGGGAAGGTCTCGATAATAATGGATCAGGGGTCATCAGTTATGGGTTTATCACAAGATCTATTTTTATCTTTCCTAGAAAAAAAATCCTGCTAACTGCTTGGCAAGACTTTGTGTTGGGGTGATGAAGGTCGAATTTGACTCCTGACAAAGATAATTTATCACTGCAAAGATCTGTTTAGTGGTATTAGGAGCTATGTCAATTATGTGAATATAAAAAGCTTTTTTGAATTTGTTATCTCTTTTTTTATAGACTAATTCCGCTTGTTTAAGGGTATACAAGACAGCCCTGTATTTGGAGGCATGCCATTTTCTCTCTAGGGTTCTGACTTCATGATGTTGAAAGTTGAGGTCTATTCTAAACCATTTTTGTTTCCATGCAAGCAGACAGTCTGGTTTAGGTAGGTTGATCGTGTCACAGATCAGAGATCAGAGTATCACAATTGCTGAGCAAACTGCATCTGGCTGGGTAGATTATCATGGAGAGTATAAAAGTGTCCCATTTAATGGACACATTTGCTTTTGAAGCTGTTCATTAACTCAGGCATTTGTTCAGTTTAGATAATAATCTCTATGCCCACTGCAAGAGGCCCATTTCTGAGTGCATTTTATATTTTTATCAGATACATTCCAGCACGTCATTCAAAGGTGGGAGGGATTTTACTCCAAATTGAATCTGAGTTTGCATGCAGCAGAACACGTTTAAACTGAATTGAATGCATTGTTATCTAAATCAATAGAACTATTGCTTATTTATTTTCTTCATTTATAATTGTATCATTTTTACATTTAACATTATTTCACATGATTTAAATGAAATACATTGCAGGAAGCAATCCACTTATCCGTGCTCCATTTTGGAGCAAATAACAGGTTTTTAAAAAGAAATCACAGGTGAAGACATGGGCTGGTGTGAACATTAAACTGGATAGTTCAGTGTTGCAAACAAGCTTGATTTTAAACATGTAACAGTATTTTCCAGGTAACATAGCATAGGTACTGGTTCTCTGGCTGCCTTGAGCTTTCACATATGCACTTGCACAAATATTCACAGTTTGTGGCGAACCCTACATATATGTCTGTGCTGGGAATCAGGTGTGCAGGTGATTATCTGCATTCTGAAGGTGTACCCTTATCGTGGTAGTGAGTAAAAGGAGAAATTTAGAAGAAAAATGTTAAATTTTTCAGTTGGCTCTGTCACTTAATCTTGAAACAGTCTTCATGTCTTGTGTGAGTGCCATTTATTAATAAAGGTGACATTTATTCACCCACCTTGTTGATGTAGTATTCCTTCAAAAAGTAGAATCATATGTGTCCCACTTGAAGAAGCAGTGAATCTTTTCAGCACCTCTTGTTTTAAATCCAGTCAGACTTTTTTGCCCTTAATTCTCCCCACAGTGACATATTATTTTTTTAATTGACTGCTAAAGCCAATTTTAAGAAATAACAGTATAAGCAATCATTAAAAAGGCATTGAAGGAGAGGTTTGAACCCAGCACTATAGGTGCTCACTTTGTAAGATGAATGTTCAAACCACTACAGTACATTACAAATGCTGAGTGTATGAACCATAAACAAGCACATGTAAGATTGATTGAGCTTGGGTCCTTCTTGGGATTGGCAGTGAGTGCCAATTGTGCAAAACAGTACTCAATGCGACATGTTGAGAATATCTAAAACATTGTGCATGGGCAGTGAAGTTTGCCACACTCTAGAAAGAGTGGAAAGGTGCAGTTAATTTTCCTGTAGACCAATTGGTGATGGGGAAAAAATGAAATGTGCATTTCAGGCTGCTCGCTGACATACAGTGTCACTAATCATGGCAAAGCATGCATTCCATGTTGGCTGTTGTTACAGATGTTGAAGACTAGGACTGCAAATTGTGCACAAACTAGGTAGAAGAGGGCAAGGAGGTGGGAACATAGAATGGGCAGAGCAGAGGCTGATTATGGATGGGTACAAATTAATGTGATGTAGCTGGGACTTTTATTGCATGACTTCTGCCATGTTGTTAACCTCTAACCTCTTAAAATATTTGCAAGCATGTGCACTCAGGATGTTAAGACTTTAGATGAAAAATATTGGCAACATTCAAGAATCGTTTATGATTTCCTGCTCAATTTTTAGCAGAGTATTTCATTTTACAGCATAGGTATTCTTGTCAATTTGTGCTACCTTGACTTTCTCTTTCTCTTTTTAGATCTAGGTCCTGAAGAAGAGTATCTATGTACTTGTCTCTGTGCAAGGGAGTTTGCTTGTTTAATAAACTATCTTGTATACATATTTTACTTACTTAGGGGATGCACATTGGGAGCCTTATAGTTAAGGTGGCATAGCTTCCAACACATGACACATTTCAGGCTTTTGTTGCATCAAATCAGCACCTTAATGTCACTGCAACACGTTTTTTTTCACAGATTTTCAAGGGTTTCATGCATCAGACTGTGTCACCTTAACAGTGCTTCAAGGTATTTTCAATGAATTGAAAGGGTTTTGATGAACTGAACAAATTCACCTTAACTGACCCTTACCTAAGTTGTTTTCCCTGAATATAAAAATGCATATGGAACATTTTACAAGTTTTCATCTTAAAAAAACACTTCATTTACAGATATGACAGTGTTAATAAAAATAATCATTATTCTTAAAATCATTATTCTATTGATTGACATATAAAAATCAGGAGGTAACAAAAAATATCATAAGACCTAAATATGCCAATATATTACATCATTGAACCTCATTTCATTTGAATTAGCCCTGCAAGCATTACAAACAATGCATCTCTTTTACTGTGAAATTTATCAAGTCTTCATCTTACACACATTTACAGTTCTTCATTTCAAATGCACAAATGAAACACAATCAAAATTCAAAATTCATCACAGAATACAACGCATATCCTTAACACATTATTTAACATATTTGAAATAAACAACATTTCTAAAGATTGTCAGCATGTCTAATTTCAATAGCTCATGCCGAATCCAGTTGCATATGTTAAAAAGGGTTCAACACCCACAAACATACGATTCCACAGATCATTCTACTCTCTAACGTTATTTATCAAACAGAAGAAGTTCCCCAAATGTTTTGTTCTCATTGGGCAGTCCACCAGTATGTGTCGAAGGGTTTCTGGTTTTCCGTCAGGCATACACCGCTGACAAATATAACCACCCTCCTCTTTTTCCTTTTTTCGTGCTTGGATAACTTCCCCCGTGGTAGGAGGTTTAGTTTGAGTTTTAAGTCGTGTGTACTTGTGATGGAGCATGGAAATTGGTTAAGGTCATTTAGCAGATTACCGGTAGGTTTATCAATTATTGAGAAGGTGGAATGCAATTTATATTCTCTTGTGCGTGAAATGGTGTTAATCGAATCTATTTCCCTGAGCCTCTTCTTTACATTTAGTGGTTTGCCTATTAACAGGCCGATTCATGGAATAATTAGCGCGGCGCAAGTGGGCAAAAACGTGCGAATCGCAGTGGAATAGCGAAAATCGCAGTGCAAGTGCGTAAATCGCACGAAAAGCAGCGCACGTCGATTCATGGAAGTCCGTGCGCGAGAAAACCAGCGGATGTGCGAGAAAAAAGTGCGCCGCGCACGTTGGCGCACAGGCCATCTAACAGCGTGCGCCAGGTCACAGCGAAAATCGCACAGGCCACAGCGAAATTCGCACATAGCGCGGCGCATGCAACAAAAGTAGGCGGAACACGGGCGTAATACTCGGAATGGGGAACAACTTGCAAAAACGTGGGCGTCACGGGGGAAGTACAGGGCACAAGTGCGCGGAACGCCCACACGCTCGCCTACAACACCTATTCATGGAATAGAATAGGGCAAAAAAGCGCACGCTCAAACCAGCGCACAGGCACAAACACTACCACCACAAGAAAGCAGGCGGTAGCGTCTCTGCGGCTGTAAGAAATGTGCGCCAAAAGGTGCGCCAACAAATAACAATATACTGCCATGATGAATGTCCTATACTGTGGCCCTCCAGGACAAATGACGTGCAAAGGGGTACCCACAAACACGGACACCCGCTGACAAAAAATATGTGTGTGTGTATACCGGGGTGCGCGGGAAGTCTCACACGCGATTTCAGCAGGGTACATGTATTACAGGGGTTCGCGTGAAGTTTTTCACGCGATCGGGCCTGGGGGAGCGGGCTACGTGTATTTCAGGGGTTCGCGTGAAGTTCCTCACGCGATCGGGCCTGGGGGAGCGGGCTACGTGTATTACAGGGGTTCGTGTGAAGTTTTTCACGCGATCGGGCCTGGGGGAGCGGGCTACGTGTATTACAGGGGTTCGCGTGAAGTTTTTCACGCAATCGGGCCTGGGGGAGCGGGCTACGTGTATTTCAGGGGTTCGCGTGAAGTTTTTCACGCGATCGGGCCTGGGGGAGCGGGCTACATGTATTACAGGGGTTCGCGTGAAGTTTTTCACGCGATCGGGCCTGGGGGAGCGGGCTATGTGTATTACAGGGGTTCGCGTGAAGTTTTTCACGCGATCGGGTCTGGGGGAGCGGGCTACGTGTATTTCAGGGGTTCGCGTGAAGTTTTTCACGCGATTAGCCAGGGTACGTGTATTTCAGGGGTTCGCGTGAAGTTTTTCATGCGATTAGCCAGGGTACGTGTATTTCAGGGGTTCGCGTGAAGTCTTTTCACGCGATTAGCCAGGGTACGTGTATTTCAGGGGTTTGCGTGAAGTTTTTCACGCGATTAGCCAGGGTACGTGTATTTCAGGGGTTCGCGTGAAGTTTTTCACGCGATCGGGCCTGGGGGAGCGGGCTACGTGTATTTCAGGGGTTCGCGTGAAGTTTTTCACGCGATCGGGCCTGGGGGAGCGGGCTATGTGTATTTCAGGGGTTCGCGTGAAGTTTTTCAAGCGATTAGCCAGGGTACGTGTATTTCAGGGGTTCGCGTGAAGTTTTTCACGCGATCGGGCCTGGGGGAGCGCGCTACGTGTATTTCAGGGGTTCGCGTGAAGTTTTTCACGCGATTAGCCAGGGTATGTGTATTTCAGGGGTTCGCGTGAAGTTTTTCACGCGATTAGCCAGGGTACGTGTATTTCAGGGGTGCGCGGGAAGTTCCACACGCGAATAGCCTGGGCGCGTGTATTTCAGGGGTGCGCGGGAAGTTCCACACGCGAATAGCCTGGGCGCGTGTATTTCAGGGGTGCGTGGGAAGTTCCACACGCGAATAGCCTGGGCGCGTGTATTTCAGTGGTTCGCGTGAAGTTATACACGCAATCGGGCCTGGGGGAGCAGGGTACCACTCACCGTCTGCCTTGCGTGTAGAAGAACGCGTAGCCAACACCCGCTGTGAAGTAATAGCGTGTGAACCCCAATGGATGGAAAACACACGCACCGCAGGAAAAGCACGTACAGAACATAAAGGCACGCGGGATCACCAAGCCCTGCCAGGGCAACGCCCGTGCGCAAAA
This sequence comes from Ambystoma mexicanum, assembly GCF_040938575.1. NCBI lineage: Eukaryota > Metazoa > Chordata > Amphibia > Caudata > Ambystomatidae > Ambystoma > Ambystoma mexicanum. The sequence goes on along the minus strand of NC_090923.1, from coordinate 542,422,615 downwards.
CGTCACGGACGCGCTTAGGCTGTAAGGGCCTTTGGTCCAATGAAATCGCGTGCGGGCAACGCCCGTGCGCAAAAGGTCACAGACGCGCTTACGCTGTAAGGGCCTTTGGTCCAATGAAATCGCGTACGCGTGCTGACGCGCTTACGCGCTAAGGGCCTTTCCTCGATTTTCACGCTGACGTACAGGATTTTCACGTGCCAAATCACTCCGTATCAAGCTGGCCACGCGAAAACACACGGAAGACCACGCTCCTGCCCAGAAGGCCGAATTACTGCCCCCCAGTGCCCCGAGCAGCCTCCCACGTGCCATCTGCTGCTGCCTGCCTGCCTGCCTGCCTGCTGCCACCGTGCCCTGCCATTTGGTGCCTGCACATCAGCCATCTGCAGGTGTCCAGGTGCTGTGTCCACCCCTGCTGGAACAGAAGACTCCCGACTCGGATAACATCGCTCCACAGCCCAGCCCCAGGACCCAGTTGCCCACGCACTCCTGCCACTGGTGTTGCCATGTCGGGCACATCAACATCTGGCACCAGTGGCAACCCCCAGCCAGAGGGGCAGAGGGGCACCAGCTTCACTGCCACCGAAGTTGGTGTCCTGGTGGAGCAAGTCCTGGGGCAGTATGATGCCCTCTTCGGATCATCCCGCGCCAACAAGGAAGGACGGAACAGGATCTGGGCCGACTGTGTGGTTGCCATCAACGCGGAGGGGGTGGCAGCCCGCACCATCCAGAAGGTCAAGAAGAGCTGGGAAGACTTGAGGTCCAGGACCCTTATGAAGGCCCGGCGCCTCGTGGAGGGGGGCCGGGGCCGCATGAGTTCCATCCAGTTGAGGGTCCTGGAACGCGCACACCCAGCTCTCCACGCCCAGGTCCTTGAGAGGGAGACCCGTCTGGAGTTGAGCGGTAAGTGGCCAAGCATTGCTGTGTGAGACAGGGCATGTTGCAGTGTGCTGGTTGTCTGATACTTGCCTGCATGTGTGACATAGGCCATGTACGCATGTATGTGTGCAGGGACATCATGGGAATGCATGTGCGACCTGTAATGTGTGAACCGCACGGTTGTTGCATGTGTTTGAATGCAACATGGGGAGCCCTGTGCAGATTGCACACATGAGAGCATGGCAGTCTCTGTTCCTGGACATGGATGGGGGCGAGGGATGGGTGCTGATGCCAGATACATATGTGGTATCCATGTCTGTGTGCCTGACCTGCGTGTCTGTGACTTGTGAGTGCCATGGATGCATGACACATGTCTGTGACAATGTACAGATTCACTGATGCAGCCTAGTCATCCTTGTATGCACTGTGATTGGGGTGTACGGTGCCAGATGGATGTGACTGAGGTGAAGTGTGTGCATGTGATAGGCATGACCCATGATGCATGTGAGTCCCATTACATTGTATGATTCGAGAGTCCATTGGACATGCATTGAAATGTCCATGGCACGCACCATGACTGTCACTGTGTGTGTTTTGCCTGGACTGACACATGTGTTGTGGTGTGACATGATGGAAGTGTACTTTGACAGTGGCACTCATCTGCTATTGCTTCCTATCTAGGGGACCATTGTACAGTACCCTGATGCTTTTGTTCTATGTCTCCCTCTACGCAGCGGCTAGTGAAGGAGAGGGCGGTGACGGCGCTGTGGAGCAAGGCGGCGGGGATGCCCCCACGGCTGCAGCGGAAGCGGTGGGTGAGCCCCCACAGGGGCCTGCTACGGCGGTAGACGGCGAGGAGCCATCCAGGTTGGTGGTTTCCACAGAGGAGGAGGAGGCCGCAACTGAGGCGCACATGGGGCCTGGTGGGGGCATCCCTGCTGGTGCAAGTGGTGCAGTCCAGGGGCAGAGGCAGGAGGCAGCACAGGTCACCGTGGAGGGGCCTGTGCATGTCGCTGTCCCTGAACCTGTGGGTGCACCACCTTGCACCAGCAGGGATGCCCCGTCCCAGGCCCGTCCGCAGGTAGAGGGGATGTCCATGTCATCTGACTCCCCTCCACCTGCGGACGAGGGGACCCCTGGCCGTGTGGAGAAGGTCCTGATTGGGGTCGCGATGCACACGGCTGTGATTCGTGATGCCGTGCGTGCTTCCCAGGAGGAGCACGCACGTCATCACGAAGAGCACCGTGCCGACGTGGCCCAATTGGGATCGTCCATGTTCGGGGGTTTCCTGCATGTGTCGGCCAATCTGGCGGCCCTCTCCTCCTCTGTGGAGACTTTACGCCAGTCGTTCTCCTTGCCGTCTTCCAGCCCAGATGCCACCAGGGCCCCCTGTGGACCTGCCCTGACCAATGCAGCCAGCTCGGTGGGTATCCCATCCCTGCCACAGTCGGGAGTCAGAGGTCCAGCAGTTGTGGACAACACAGCAACTGGACCCCAGCAGATGGAGGATGTGACGGCATCATCGGGCAGGGCACGTGCACGACCGCGTCGGTGGTTTCCATCATCCTGGATGCCGTCGTGCTGGCAGAGGCAGTGGCGTCGGAGGCAGCAGCAGGCTCGACGTGGGAGGCATCATGGCTCGGGGCCATCAAGATCAGAGGGGCAGGCATCGGCCGGAGGGCTGGAGAACCCTGGGATGGTAGTGTCTTCCGTGTGGGAGCAGTTGGTCCAGCGGATAGGTGCGGAGCGGCAGCGGGCGGAAGAGGAGCGGCTCACCATGGTCAGGGCGGAGTGCTCCATGCGTCGGGCGTTGAGGCGGGCTGAGTGCCTCGAGGAAGCTCGCAGGGAGTTTGAGGTGAACATGGGGTTATCCCTGCGAGACCTCGGGGCCAGGACAGAGTCCCGCCTCCAGGACATCGACATGGAGTTCGATGATGCCCTGGCCGGCAACATCACAGAGTGAGCCACAGGACTTGCCCGCTGCCATTGTATATAGTTATATAGTTAGTGGTAGGTTTCCTTTAAATTTTATTTTTTTTTATTTGGTTGCGATTGGACAATGCGCCACTTTTTTGTATATAGTTCAGTTTTTAGTTAGTTGACATAGTTAGGTTTCATTTGGTTGGGCTCATGGACCCGGGATTGTCTTGTAAATAGTTATTCTATGGATTTTTTGATTTCTTGGATTTTTTTCATGGACATTCATCTTCTTTTTTTTGTTTTGCTTTGTGGTTTTTCTAATTTCATTTCCATTCAAGTTGATTTTCAATACATTTTTATTTTCATCCTTCAATGTGTCCTATCATCTCATTGCTTTCATGCATGTCATGTTGGGTGTTTTAACATTCACTTGCAGCCATTGTGTGTGACAGACATGTGTTCATTTGCATTATTTACATTGGGTGTGTAACATGTAATTGCCTTTGATATGTGGGTGGATGTGATAGTTGGTTGGGCCTTTTGGCAGGGGAGGATGGCCATTACGGACATGATTGGGGATTGTTGGGACCCAGGTGCAGGGGGGCATGGATGGGACATGGGCGAGGGCGTGCTGGCAGGTGCCCCACAGTGCTGGGGGGTGGAGGTGGTGGGGGACATGAGTTGGACATGGGTGGGGCCTGCTGGCAGGTGCCCCACAGTGCTGGGGGGTGGGGGTGGTGGGGGACATGAGTTGGACATGGGTGGGGGCCTGCTGGCAGGTGCCCCACAGTGCTGGGGGGTGGGAGTGGTGGGAGACATGAGTGGGGGCCTGGTGGAGGGTGCCCCTGGATGGTGGGGGGTGGGGGTGGTGGGAGACATGAGTGGGGGCCTGGTGGAGAGTGCCCCTGGATGCTGGGGGGTAGGGGTGGTGGGAGACATGAGTGGGGGCCTGGTGGAGGGTGCCCCTGCACTGCTGGGGGGTGGGGGTGGTGGGAGACATGGGTGGGGGCCTGGTGGAGGGTGCCCCTGGATGGTGGGGGGTGGGGGTGGTGGGAGACATGAGTGGGGGCCTGGTGGAGCGTGCCCCTGGATGGTGGGGGGTGGGGGTGGTGTGAGACATGGGTGGGTCCTGGTGGAGGGTGCCCCTGCACTGCTGGGGGGTGGGGGTGGTGGGAGACATGAGTGGGGGCCTGGTGGAGGGTGCCCCTGCACTGCTGGGGGGTGGGGGTGGTGGGAGACATGGGTGGGGGCCTGGTGGAGGGTGCCCCTGGATGGTGGGGGTGGTGGGAGACATGAGTGGGGGCCTGGTGGAGGGTGCCCCTGGATGGTGGGGGTGGGGGTGGTGGGAGACATGAGTGGGGGCCTGGTGGAGGCTGCCCCTGGTAGCTGCAGGGTGGGGGTGGTGGGAGACATGGGTGGGGGCCTGGTGGAGGGTGCCCCTGCACTGCTGGGGGGTGGGGGTGGTGGGAGACATGAGTGGGGGCCTGGTGGAGAGTGCCCCTGGATGCTGGGGGGTGGGGGTGGTGGGAGACATGAGTGGGGGCCTGGTGGAGGGTGCCCCTGCACTGCTGGGGGGTGGGGGTGGTGGGAGACATGGGTGGGGGCCTGGTGGAGGCTGCCCCTGCACTGCTTGGGGGTGGGGGTGCAGGGGGACATGAACAGGTGTGCAGTGTAGTCCCCTGTTTTGTGGGCTGCCTGCAGGGGCCGTCGAGGGTGTACAGGGAACACCTGTGAGGACCCACCCAGCCTAATCGCGTGTGGAACTTCCCGCGCACCCCTGAAATACACGTACCCTGCTGAAATCGCGTGTAAAACTTCCCGTGCACCCCTGAAATACACGCGCCCAGGCTATTCGCGTGTGGAACTTCCCCCGCACCCCTGAAATACACGTACCCTGCTGAAATCGCGTGTAAAACTTCCCGCACACCCCTGAAATACACGCGCCCAGGCTATTCGCGTGTGGAACTTCCCGCGCACCCCTGAAATACACGTACCCTGGCTAATCGCGTGTATAACTTCACGCGTACCCCTGATATGCACGTTACCCGCTTTGCGTTCCTTGTTTGGCAGCCCTGTAAACTGGTCCAGGGTTAGCGCAGCCCTTTGCGATGATTTAGCGATTTTGATGGCTTTTCCTTGCGCGAGGGCGTTCTTGGGGGCGTTACTGGTGCTGCTGCAGGGTCGCTGCGATACTCTGCGCCACGGCTGGTTTGGGAGCCTAAAATCCATGAATACGCTGTGCGCGGAAATCGGTTTTAGCGCACGTGCCTGGCGCAGACAATCGCACGCGGACACTCTGCGCCAGCCGCTTGCGACACTTTTCTGCGAAATTCTATGAATTACCCTGTAAGTCTCAGTGATGTTTGTCTATTCCATTCTGAAGGATATCCGCCACACTTAGAATCTTGTTCAGGAATAGAGATGTTCCCGTCGTCAGATAGTTCAATACATTTTCATATAGGGAGTTTCTCATAGGAGCCAGGATATTCCTCGCCAGCGTTAGGACCTGACAATTAATCCAGTATTCCAACACCAAGAGGCCCTGTTCAAATCGTAATGAAGCCACTGTGAGAGAAGAGGGCAGTCTCAACACATTTTTCCAGAGTCTACCCTCTAATCTCTCCCATGGAAAACTATACATTACCCAATCTATTTCTATCCCGTACATTATCTTTGGTATCACTTGCCCAACATAAAAGCGAATTAGGGGTCTAACTGTGAATTTACACATTTTCCTTTCTAACATTTTCATTTGAGCGGCCTGCTGATCTATTTTCTTTTCAATACACTCAATGATAGGTGATCTACTTGAGAGCCTATTTAAATTGAATCTCAAGTAGGTCACCGCCTCATTGCTCACGATAGGTGTTCCCTCCATCGCCCATTTATTCCAGATGTGTTTCCTTCTAGTGTTTCCACACATAATGACATGGCTTTTTTCCTAATTAATGATTAAATCATTGCCCTTTGCATATTCAGTCAGTTCTGTCAGTAATGTCTGTAGTCCTATGGGTGAGCCATCCATAAGGGATATATCATCAGCATAGGACAGCCAACTAATCAGGATCCCACCCACTTTCAGTCTAATCAGAGCTGCTTTTCCCAATGCATCATCGAGGTCCGCCATATATAGGTTGTATACGCATGGTGTGAATACGCATCCTTGGCGCAGTCCATTCAACATTGGGAAACTACTAGTCAGTTATCCCCGGCATCCATTCGCACCCTCACTGATGTCCCTTGGTGCATATACTCTAAGATAGCCAGTAGTGGTGCTAGGATGCCCTATTTTCTTTAAGCTTTATCCACAGCAGGTCCCTATTCACCAAATCAAAAGCCTTGGAGAAATCTATTAGAGTCAAATACATTTGTTCTGGCAGTGCCTTCACCCCGATTCCCATTCCATTTTTTATAACAGAGAGTATCATACCATTGAGGGTTGTTGACTGCCCCTTTCTAAACCCACATTGGTTCCTCAGTAGAATGTTATTTTCTTTGATCCAAGTTTCCAACCTTTGAAGTATTAGTGCTGCAAAGATTGTACTATCACAGTCCAGTAATGCTATTGGCCATAGTTGTTAGCATCAAAGCAGTTGTGCTTTTTAAAGATTGGTACAACTATGGATTCTTATCAGGAACTCAGTGTGGCTCCTGCTCTTAAAATGTCCCTGAACAAGTGTGTCAGGATGAAGGACCAAAGATCCACGTAGGACTTAAGTATGATGTTTGTGAGTCTGTTCGGTCCTGATGCATTAGAATTTGAAGATTTTATAATCAAGTTCCAAACTTCCAGTTGATCGAACTCGACATTCCATGGGCAATTTGTATTTACCCTTTGCAATCTTTCTCTAAGTCATCACACATACCAGCCCAATGAGTTCACCATTCAGATTCCCCTACTGAGTTGCTATGCAGTATAGTTTGATCTATAGTATTTGAATTGATGATTGCCCAAATGTTCTGTGTGTTCCTTTGTAGGAGTACTGACAGCACTTGTTCACTATCCTGCTGGATCATTAGTTGTTATTTGGTTCCATATCCAATTTTTATAAGTTCTTTCTAAGGCACTTTTCTTTTCCTCATATATTTTGATGTCTAATAATTGCTTCCGCAGTGCTGCTAATTGTGACTTGTGTTCTTTCTCCCTATTGCATATTTCTTCATTAAATGCATGAACATGCATTATATGGATCTTTGCGCTGTTTTTTCCTTTTTCACCTCCCAATATGAAGTAATTGAAGAATTCATACATACATATTTCTAGCATACGATCGTCCCGCCCACTTTTGGCCCATGCCTCCAATTTCTTTGTTAAATTTGCACCATTTTGGCTAAATTTTGTAAGTCTTCAGCCGCCACCGGAAACTACCAGTCCCTGCAGCATTTCCCTCAAGTAACGTGATTTGCCATGTAGACTAGTGGCTTCTAGTATGTTATGTTCGCTTAATTGAGTATTAATAATCTCAAACCTACTGCACTGCCAAAAGCTTAGCCTGGACAACATTAAATAGTCAATATGGGATGTTTGCTTCCCTCTTTTCCATGTGCCCCTTTTTGATAGATCTGCCCTCACATTTCCATTTACAACTAACAGGTCCCATTCATTCAGCAAGTCGGTCCATTTCATACCATTTTGACTACCATACCCTTTTTCCACTCCCTCCTCTCCTATATCTTTTTTATTGAAATCACTTCCCATTATTACATGCCATTCCCCACTGATCCTCCAGTCCAACATACAGTCTTCTATGTATTTTATAAATGTATTTATTCCTACCTGCCGCTCATTCCAGTAGACAATAATTAGGATCTTCATATGGTTACCTTTACCCATTGTATAGTTTACTGTCAGAGCCAGGAATCCGGGAACAGACTTTGAGATAATCTTTAGGGATTTAAATTTGGAACTTCTGAAGCCACACAAGAGGCCTTTTGAAGGTCTTCCCATGCTAGTCTTAGTTGCTAATTGCTTCCTGATTTGGTATCCATCTCGCCAGATAAAATGTGTTAACCATGTCTCTTGCAGAATGATTATATCCCCCTTCGAGAACATACCATTCTGCTTTCATGATTCAGAAAACTGTTACATCTCCTTGTGTTCCAGACAACTATCCTTAATGGTTTATCTGTCGGAGTTCTTCGTCTTCATGAAATTCCTTCATCAGATCATTTTTCAGGGATTCTAATGCTTCCGCCCAACTGCCCACTAAGTCTTGTCCAGACAGACTTCGTAGTTTTTATGTTTCAGGAGTCTGATATGTGATAACTCCTCTACTTCTTTAACCCTCTAGCTCTTACCCTCCTGGTAGGTTAGATCGTACTTTTTTTCTTTCTTTCTTAAGTATTCTTTATATTCTTTTATTTTGTGATAAACCATACAGCACAGCTCTAATAGGGCTTCCCTTTCTTCCAATATTATTTACCTTACAAAGTCTGATTTTAGATGCATCTCTACAAGATCTGTCTTTTTTTCAGGTGGGAACTTAGATCGAGGCATGCTTGAAACATTTCAGGACATTATTCCGATTCATTATTATGTCTACATTATTATTGGCTCTGAGTTCCATGTATAGTCTGAATAGTTCCATTTCAGATTTTGTCCCATCCTTGTCTGAGTTATTGGTTTTCCTAGTATTCTCTAAGATTTGTTCATCTAGCACCTTGGCTGGTGGATCTTTTAGTGAAAACTGTTCCATCAACCTCTCCCGATATCTCCCCATTGAATCCTTATCTCATATTTGGGCAGTTGGTTCATTGGTATGTTTTTCTGTTGTTTGTTTGAAGTCAGTGCTGATTCCTCACTGATGTTAGGCCTATGTTCATTACTTCTTGGGTTTATCAGAGCTTTCACCACCTGAGTAGACATGCTATTCCCTTTTTCAGTTATTTTAAATAAGGCCTCCCATCGTCCGATCTCCTCTTTCTTTTTTTCAATGGCTGTAGTAAGTGCCCCCTGTCAGGGTGTCGCCTTAGCTATCTCTTCTGGGGACCCCACCTTATCACAAATACTTGTCGGATGAGATCAGCCTTTACATCCCTCATTTGTAATCTTTATACAATCATTTTTGTCCAGTGTCCTGCCCTCTTTTCTAGGTGTCGTTTGACATGCCATATGGCCAAGGTTTTTATCTTACTTCTTGGCTGCTGTTTAGACTTTTTTTCTGTCAGATCTATCGTTAGATGTTTCCCTACATGCCTTTGCTTTTTACTATGAGCTATCATTGGCCAGCTAGTGTTTTGTTCCCCTAATTCTACCTGTGATGAGTCTAGACTAGTAGTCGTATCATCTACCATGACATTTTTTGTGGTATTTTCTCGAGTCTAGGCGTAAATGATTTTACCTCCCATTCTTTGATTTTTTGCGTGGCTTTTTTACATCCCTTTTTCACCCCCTAAGCCTTCAATTTCGATTTGATTTTCCACCTGTAGTTCCTCATTTATATTAATAGGTAAATTATCAGCCATGTCTTTCTGATTCACATTTGCCTTCATTATGTCAATATTGATAATTTTTGCTGGGGTTATGCCGTCTGTGTCCGTCTGTTTGTTATTAATTTTTTTAAGCTCTTTTGTGGTTTGTTTCAGCATTAAATTTGATAAAATGTCGATTTTCTACATTTAATTTGCAACATATGTGCTTTGACTTTATCTTTTATGTTTTCATAGAGCTCAACTGAGGCACTGAGTACTGTGTTAATAGCTGAGATCAATGGTGATGTTAGCTTCATGTGTTCATCTGCCTCTCTCAGAGTAAGATGCAATGCTCTGAGACTCCTCCTTTCTGAGTCATATTCTGTCTCGCTATGGGATATGACCTCTAATAATTGGAAGGGGGAGTCTGTCATCAAATCTGAGTCTTCCTGAAATGACAGCACTGCTGGTTGATCATGGGAATGACTCTGTGCATTGCCTCTACTTTATCAGCAGTCTGCCCTGATCTCCTTCTTCTTTGCCTTTATTACCCCTTGAGTCCTCAATGCATATACTAACACCCTCCAGTATACGTATATCAGTGATGTTTGCAGGGAATTCCCATGCGTCTGGATTTAGTAGCTTGAAACCGCTGAGATCAGTGCTAGTCCCAATTTGTTTGTAGTATTCCGCAGTCTTGGAGCCCTTCCACACAGTTGTGTTGGGTGAGGCATGTGTCTTGTGTCTGGCAGCTACGCTAGTGCTCTGCCCTTGTTCAGACAGACTATGGAGCTGCATAGTTTTACTGCTTGTAGGACACTCACCGTGTGTATCTGTACGTTCTGTCATTGATTGTTCTGTCATTCTAAGATTACAGCAGATTCAATCCAACAGGTCATCTTCCATAATCTTAGAGCACAGTTTTGGATGGCATTTGGCTTTGTATTCAAAAGCGTGCAATTGCTTTTTGGCTTCGTTACTCAATGTGTGGCCTCTTATTATCTTGTGAGCCTCTGGGGTTCTCTGTGTAGACTCTGAGGCAGATTGCGTTTGTTTCCGTGTGATTGGGGGCATGATTTTACTTTTTGAGTTTCATGTATAGTGCATTTCACTGTTTTTGCGTCTCAGATAGTGTGATGCTAATTAACTACTGGTTAATACTCTCCACACCCCACCTCCGGGATCCTGACTTATGAATATTTCACCAACTGCAATCACGTGCTTAGTTGTTTCAAAAGAGCAGTTATGCAATGGTTTTACTACACAACCAACCCATAGTCGGCTTAATGTCAACTCTTGGGTTCTGACTCAATTCACCAGGTGCAAGCTCAAAGGCATTAAGCTGCAATCACTTGCTCTGTGATACACGAAAATAACAGATCATACAGTGTTTTTACCATACAGCCAACCTATGGACTCCCAAATAGGTCTGCAAAGGTTCCAGGCTAGCAGCCACTTGTTTGGCAATTCACAAATTCAGTCCAACTGCATCAATTGCATCAACTATATGTCACTTGCAAGTTCAAAGGCTCCAGGCCCTCAGTCACTTGCTTGACAGTTTCACAAAGCTTTACTCTTGTTTTATTACTCCAATATGCAAGTTCAAAAGGCCTTGGCCCACAGTCACCTGCTTGGCAATTCACAAATTCAGTCCAACTGCATCAATTGCATCAACTATCACTTGCACGTGCAAAGGCTCCAGGCCCACAGTCACTTGCTTGACAGTTTCTCAAAGTGTTAGTCTTGCTTTACTACTCCAATATGCAATTTCAAAGGCCCTTCACCCGCAGTCACTTGCTTGGAGTTTCACAAATTCAGTTTCACCGCATCAATTTGATCAACTGTATTAATTGTGTCACTATGTCATTGCAAGTTCAAAGGCTCCAGGCCCACAGTCGTTTGCTTGATAGTCACTCAACACGTTGCTCTTGTTTTACTCTCCAATATGCGAGTTCAACGTTCCTAGGCTCGCAGTCACTTGCTTGGCTGTCCCGGCGTAAAGTAATATCCTTGAGCTGAATTTGATAATGCCTGTGTGCCACAAGTTGATCGTTTATGCCTGTTCAAATAATACCTGCCTTCCAAGAGCTCACCAAAAGTCAGTACACCGGTTCCCTGTAACCGTAGGCTCCCCCCCTCCGTTTTTATATAGAACCAGCTTTCTACGGACGTAAACAGTTGTCTAAAGTTAATGTGGTTAAATGTTGAAGATTTATATTGGAGTTTGACATGCGGTCAGGAGTTCATGTGAATTGATGTTGCTCCACTCTCAGGAGCCCCGAGAGGAGATAGAGTGAAAAAGAGACAAATTAACGGGCGGTTAGTTGTAAGGAGACGGCTTAGCACGACGGAGAATGACTGTGTGTGCTAGATGTAAATAAAAACTTTTCCAATTATACTTGCATAGTTTTCATTGTGCCGCTCCTGGGTAGTAGTTCATCAGTACCTTCCGGACACCTGACATCCCACACCGCCAACACCAGCAACACTCTATTCACTTTGATCGCTCCACTCAAGGGACAGCTTAAGAATGTTAGTCTCCTCCTCCTCACCAATGGGAAGGGAACAGCAGACTCTGGGGCCAGAATTAAGGGCGAAATTGTGGCAGAGTCTTGTGTCAGCACTAGCAACACTCTACTCACCTCTGCTCCAGGGACAGCTTAAGAATGTTACTCTAAATTTCCTCACCTATGGAAATGAACAGCAGACTCTGGGTCCTGAACCAATTAATCCTAACGTCTGGCATTGCTCTGGGCAACCCTGCAGACCATCGTTCTTTTCCTGCTAAGCAATTACAGAAGGAGAAAGGCCATATGCAAATCAGGTTTGGTCCCAACCCTAAAGGGGCAGTCCAGCCCGAACTGCTTGGTCACATCCCTTCGACACGAGACCACAAAATGTTTTGGTTCCATGTCTTAAAATCGCAGCAAAAATGCTGTGGTTTTTTGCACCACAATCTTGTAAATGATGCAGGGGACATCCCCGCAACCCCTGGACACATTATACCATTTAAGGGCAGCGGGGGACACCCCCGCTACCCCTGCTTCCCTTAAATGGTATAATGGGGTACACCTTTACCGGGTCAAACCACAGCATTTTTGCCGCAATTTGTTTCATCAGCAACATTTTTGCCGTGATTTTATTGCCTGATACCAATGTTTGAGCCTTGTTGGGCATCATCAGTAAGGAGTAGCTTGGGTCTCTAGGCCCAGCAGGCACGGGGCCCATGTCTGGGCCCCGTGCCATTTTTTTGTGTACAGACTTCAAAATGCATAATTATTGCATAGAACCAACTATGATTCCTCTCTGCTCTACCTTCTATTACAAATCTTCCCACGTGCATACACGTTTTTCAATTCACAAGTATAAAGTCAATAAGAAAGTTTTGCACATCAGTCCCAAATGTAATTCTCGCAGGAATATCATCCACTATCCTTCTGTTGCATGCTCACAGGCCCATCTTTAGTAAGCTTTTCTCTGCCTTTTTGGCAAGTGATGGGCCTTTTTTGACTTTTGTGTGCTAGCCTCTAGAAGAGACCAAAAATTATCCCCACCCTATCTGAGACTCAGTGATCTGCTCCTTGCTGCTTCGTCCCCTGGTTGCTTGAAGATTTATTGCTAACAATTGCCCACACTTCCCTGTTGTTAGTTTCCCACTCCCTTTTTCTCTGATTCACTCAGTGTGTTCTTCCCTCTATGATTATAAGCTCTACATTGCTTCCACAAGCTAGGTCCATGCACAATGAACACCATAAAAATATTTATAATGATTATCTTCCTTCGAGAACAAGCCTTACAAATTTGACATGGGTTCAAATAGGAGGTTAAAATCCCCTACTATTATGACATGCATTAACCTATTTCCCGCATGTGCCTCAGTTTACTCACTGATTTGCTCTTCAATAATCTTCATAGTGGCCATTCCATTACTTGTTTGTGGCCTGCATACACATTTTCTAAAAACATGTACAAATTACCCATGAGGTTTTTCTTTGACGCTTAAAGATCCGGGAACATTAATTCAATTATATCAATTTTAGCATTCAATGTTGCTTTTAAATTGCTAAACCTCCCATTGCCTACCCTGGGATATTGGTTTTGCGCAGGTATACAATGATACCAGTAATCATCTAAGTGAGAATCATTTACCCTCCAAGTTTCATGCAAGCAGATAATATCCATTGTTTCAATCTACAACCTTCAGTCACTATCAGATATCTTCACACTCCAGCTATATTCCAAGTTATAATCCTTAGTTGTTAATTTAGCATGTTCTGAGTACTTGGCAAATCCATAAGCCTCTGTGTGGTGGGACAGAGTCTGTCAATCCGTGTTCTCCTCATGTAGGCTTATGGCATGGCTGGTAGTTCTTGATTCTCGTCAATTTGTCAGTGATACTTCTGGTGCATGAGAGCTTTGTTAGTGGCTCTAGTATATGATGATTTTCAAGTAGGAATTTTGTAAACTCTATTGATAGAAAACCTTCAACCAGGCTATATTTTGATACAATCAGTACCACCATTAGGAGAGCACATGTAGCAAATTTTTTATATCATCTCATCAGTTGAGCAGCATACTTTTACGTGTCTCAACCAGTGCATTGTTTTATTCCATATGGATTCCTTATTTTCAAAAGTATTTTCACTTAATTTGGGTATGTTGGTCATATATACTATGTTTCCCTGAAAATGCTTTCTGTTAACTTTTAATACATACATTGATGTTAGAGTTACCCTCAATTACGCTTTTTATGTAAAGGTGGTCGATCATGGGAATTATTCCCTTTCAAGCTTTGTGCTCCCCTATTCGAGATTAAGGGTTTTGTGGTTTGGGGAGGTAGATTATTGGGAAAGTGTCTATCAACTAGATTCCTGACCTATGGAATTAGGTCAATTAGCGAGTGCAATCTCTTTTGCTATTCTAAATGCTTTCTCATTCACCTCTCTCTCTCTTCCTCAATAGGGGACAGTGACAGGCTTGCAATATAATGATCGTCCTTAAAGACAGGATTATTGCCAGGCACTTTGTCTGGGAATGTATATGTTCTGCCTCCTATTTCACCAAATAGTTTATTAACTTCGAATTTTGCCATATGATCCTTTTTGCAAAGGCAATTTCTTCTTTCACTACTCCCCAATAGTCTTCCAAGAGGGTGATTTTCTGTCTCTATAGTACTTATAGTATTGACCTGTGTTGAGACCTGCTTTTTACCACCAGCTAAGTCTTGTAACGATAACCCAATTGCTCAAATCTGCTGATTAGCTTCCTTGATCCGAGCAGTTAACGCATTTGATTTCTTGGGTGGCGGGGCTGGATAGAGGCTCCCTTCTAACCATTCTATTTCAAGGTCCCAATTTATTTTGCCTGGATCTATTATAAAACAGCAGAAAGAAGAACTTTAAACACTTTTAGAGTTATTCAATTATCTAAAAGATTACCTCTAATCATTAATTTAAAATTGTTGACAGCATATCAAAATTATAATCTAAAACCATTCATATAATTTCCAATTTAGAACACATACCATGGGCCTTATTCCGAGGTTGGTGGTAGTCATGGCGCTATTTGCGCCATGACTGCCACCAATAATGGGTCCGGCACCGGTCTAGTTCAATGGGGACTTACCGTTGTAGTCCGACCATTGCGGGACCGGTAAATCCCCATTGAAAATGCCATTCCCCATAGGGCTCAAATGGGAATGGGGAGGGCGCAAATAACGGGCTCGCATATGTCAAGCTGTTATTTGCGCCCTGGTCTCTTAACGGGTCCCGTCCATAATGCCAGGTCAGACCAGGAGTTAAAGGAGGGACCCGCTAAGGGACCTTGTAGTAGGGCGGTAAGGGATTACCGGCACCGGTTTCCTTACCGGTGCCCGGTATCCCTTAACGCCCAGCTTGGAATGAGGGCCCATGTCTAATTTTCCGTAGGAGGGGCAAGATCGATTAGCTCGAGGGGCTGCCTTAGTCCGTCTTGCCCGCCCCATTTGCCGGCACTACCACACTTTTAAAATTCTCTCCTCTCAGTGTTCAGTGGACTGGGTTCCTTGATTTTATACCATTGGATATTGCCAAAGAACTGCACCAAGTCCTGCAAAAAATATCTGTCTCATACTGTAATTTCCTTTGACGATCTTTATATGTCAAAGTATTTATGTTGCAGTTGCCGTGGTTCCACACAATAGTTCCGCCAGATGCAGGAAGACAGGGATAGCAGTGCTGGGCTGAGTTAGGAGAACTTGAGTCTATGTTTACGGATTCAGGCCATAGTAGCAGTGTGTAATAGAAGTCTTTATAGGGTACATTCACTATGATGGAGAAAAGCATCACGCAAGGCTGCCTTTTAAACATATTAGTTCGTGTATATATGACATCATCACATTTTTCTGAGGCGCTTGAACGGACAAGCATATGGTAAACCTATCACTGTGTTCAACCAACAACAGATTTTGTTCCAAGTGTAAAAATAAGAAAATCACTTGCAGATGTTCCTGATTGATCTAAAGGTTGCCTTGATACAGGTGTTGGGGAAATCTTCATTCCGAATGATTAATCAGTTATCTGAAACATTTTATTGAAGTCAATGTGCATCTGTTTTTAGCGTGAAAGGTATCATTTTAAATGCGTGTTTTTCGATTATGTGATTTTTTTATTTTACGTTTTATACAGCACTGACCACACCCATCCTGTACTGAGAACCCAGGCAATATTGCACTTATTCCATGAAGACAAGACTTTTTAAACATCACAGAGGCAAGATAGTATCACTCTAGATTTTGGGGGGTGTACTTTTAATGGATTGATTTAATTATTTGGGAAATAAATTATCTTTTTAAACCAGCTTCTGCTTATGTCTCAGAGTGTGGGTTGAGGTGGTTGAAATGTTCACAGTACTACATATTTCATCGGTCATTCTTTTCTGATTGGTTGATAATTTGCACGACATGTTGTTGACTGGTTGGATAACCAGATAGCAGTCCCCACATGCATGCCTCCATCGCATGATGTAATGTTATGGGCAAAATGATATCCACATGAATCCGGAAAGTACGCTGTTTAGTGTATAATAATACAATTAGTTTTTAATCTACAGCGCTGAAACCCCTCTTTTCACCAGCTTTCATTTTCAGCAACTTCGGCCCTCGCTCACAGATGAGCCCTGGCACTTCCTGGCACTTCTGAAGGGGCAGTTTGGAAGACACATGGTTGAAGGTTACATGGGCTTCCATGCACTGTTCATGTTTTAGCCTTGTAGTAAGCGTGCCCGTGTTGGATTTGACTATACCATACACGTTACTACTTCTGTACCAGGTTCTAGAAAGCCTGCTGGGAAAATGCCTATAATAGTCTGCCAATTGACCACTGGGTCTTAGAAACCAAAAGGACTACATTGAATGTAGCCAAATACATCTTGTTCTAAAAACTGCTACGGTTTGAATACATTACGTTAAAAAGTATAGACACGCGTCACATCTGATGTTCCTTCCCTGCTGCTTACTAGCAGTGTTGAGCAAATTTAAAAGGATTGGCACGCATGGCTAAACATTGATGCCAGGGGAATGTACCCTCATGCAGTGCAACATGCGAGGAGGCATTGCTGTGGAAGTGCTTAATGTTTGTTCCTTTTTCCCGCCCTCACTTTCCTCCTGCAGTATTTAGCAGCATATTCTTTCCCTTCTTCACTTGCATTGGTTCATTGAGGGTTGTAAGGGTCAAATCCTAAATAAAAATGGAGGGACTCATTGACATACACATTGAATGTGGTGTCACCAGAAATTAGCATATCAAACTTCACCTCTGAAAAGAATGTGGGCACTGACCGTCCACCCGTGTGTACCCTCGACTTGAGCCCTATGCTCATCCTCATTCCTTGACTGCTTGCCTGTGTCTGGTGATGTCATGGTGAGTGTGTGATGTCATATTGGTGTGTTTCCCTACCCAGGGCTCTACAAGTATCAATTAGAGCTGGGCTTTCTACGTGGTGGCTGTCTGGCTGCCAGGGGGTCCATCTACAGAAATGTGTACTTTATTATATGCAACTAGCAATTATTATTATTATGTTATTATCATAATTGGTTATTTATAACACACTTAATACCCAGAGGTTTCAAAGCACCGACCAGGGGATCAAACCTGTGTTGCTCTGCATCGTCTTGCTTCCAAGGCGAGCATGTTGCCCCTGAGCTATCCTCCCTAGACAAATGAATAAAGAAGTACCTCATATGAAAGCGCACATGGCAGCTCCATTCTGTTCCTTATCTAGTAGGACATTTCAACAGGCAACACTCTGGAGCAAACCTCCCCATCAACACCAGGCTCGCCCCCTCGTTTCTACAGTTCCAGAAGGAGATTAAGACCCTCCTCTTCAAGGAATGGCTCCTCCCTAACACCTAGGTCCATATACCACCCACTCGCCACCCTACCTGAGACTGGGTGATCTGCTCCCCACTGTTTCTTCCCCTGATTGCTTGTAGATCGCCTCCCCTTTTAGCTCTCGGGTCCCTTGTATCCTTGCTTCCCTCACCATGTTCTCCCCCATGATTATAAAGTGCTCCTTTGCTTCCCGAAGCCAGGTCTGCGCTCAATGCGCACCCTAATAATCTTTAAAAAAAAGGCACCTGGAAAACGCCTATTATAAAGAATGGGTAAACGTGGAGGAGTGCTTGCATTTACTTTAGTGTCTGACTGGCTGGTACAGTCCTATCCTTCTCCCAGATGTGCTCGTCATTGGGCTGGCCCTGCAATGGGCTGCATTCCATGTATGCATGTGACAGAGAAATGTTAGTAACCCATTTGGAGTTTTCATACCCATATTTCTTTTGACTTGGAAAACATTTTCTAGGTTTGAAGCAGAAACTTGAAATGCTTGCCACATGTTCAGAAATCAAATAGATCAGTATGTGGTTTAATGAATGAAGGCTGTGCATGTAGTGTGTTGATTAAAGACACATGTGTAGAGGATGTCTCGTTAGCAATGCATAAAACAATCAGAACAACTGTTTTATTATAATGAGAGGCTTGTCCTTCGTGGTCTTTTATGGGAATATTGTTCGGCTTGTTATTGCCTTCAGAAGGGAAAAGGATATCCACTACACGTGAGGGCCAAGCAAAACATAGTAATCATGTGGCATATGTATGCAGCATGAGGAGGAATGTGTTTCATAATGCTAAATAACACTTAATAAATATAGTGTCTTAGGTTACAGTCAGGCATTTCAAGTCACTGAAAAAAGATGTTCTGTCCTTAAGCGTCTAAAAGCTAGAGCACACTCACTGATAGAGTATGCGGTACAATGTTCTTTCATCGGCAATCGTTATTTCAATGTTTGTTTACGAGTATTTTTTAATGAAAAAACTCATTGAAATGTATAGGGGGTTGGGAAAGTGTATATAAGGGGTGGGGTGTCAGGAATAGTTAAAACACAATAGGGGGTGGGGGTTTGGGGGTGAAACCCCACCAAAAATAAAAATAAATACATTTCGAGGAGTTTTTTCGTTAAAAAATACTTTGAAAAAACCCCATCGAAATAACGACCGTCTACTAAATGACATAGAGCCGAATATTTCACTTCGATACAAGACATCCATTTTGTCTGGATGATCAACATAGCCCAATCTCAATGGGTAGCAGTTTACACATTGCTAAGCCATTTTAGAGCTCTCTCCCTGGACTAAATCCCCATATGAGGCAGAAAGGTGGTCTGTCTCCATAGAATGGCGATTTCCTTGAGTGCTGCTGACACCAGTGAGGGAGCTGTGAGCTAGATCCAACGTCACAGCCAGCATCAAGACTAATTTTGCACAGGGGCCAACAGCTTTCACTATCAAACGTTGTATGAGGCCATGTTGTCCACAATCTTCTGGCCTCTTTGTCTTAGGGATGGCAATAATCAAGGCCTGAAATACACACAAAGTATCTGAGGAATTGCCGGAGGTAGAATGATCCTTCTCTTTCTATATGGAGCTGGTATCACACTATATGCAAACACCCCACTTTGCGTGATCCCTGACAAATTTAGTAGAATATATGAGAACTCTAAAAGAGAAATTGGCACATATTGTGATTAAAACCCAGCTCAGAGCAGGCCCTGTCTACAAATTGATTCAAGTGCCTCGGCCCGCATGCTTGCAGAATATGCAATTAGTTCTGCAGATGTAACCCAGATGAGACATCCTCAATCCAGGTCAGGCTAGAAACATGGACGATACAGATGGTATCCAGGTGGTCATAGACATACCATAACAGATATCTCCCACTTCCAACAGAACGAACAACATGGTATATCACTCAACCTTACATGGGATACTAAGATCCCAAATATAATCCCAAAAGCTCTAACACAGTCCTTCAACATGGTGCGACATTGGGCCATAACTGGCAACCATACTACTGGGAGCTAAAACTACAGGTAATGTTCACAGGGGGGCTTCGCCCAGTTCATCTCCCTATGCACACCCTGTGAGTGATGCACTACTTTCAGACTCTTCCGTTGCAGTGCTAGCAGTAATACATGCCAGAAAGCCACGCAGCCCTATTATGGTAATGGAAAATGACATTGCTAGATAGAGCAACAACATACTTGTCTGGAAAAAGAGATCTCTCCCTGCATTTCTATCCACAGTACACTTTAAGCAATGAAAGGTCGAGAATGCAATACACATGGAGAACCATATGGAACAAACATGTGTGTAACGTACCAACTCAAATCCCTTTGGCCAAACCTTTCTGGAAAGAAACATGCAGAAAACGTCAAAATAGGTGTGGCATTAAGGACTAACATGGTCACCAAA
This sequence comes from Ambystoma mexicanum, assembly GCF_040938575.1. NCBI lineage: Eukaryota > Metazoa > Chordata > Amphibia > Caudata > Ambystomatidae > Ambystoma > Ambystoma mexicanum. Next base: position 542,402,621 of record NC_090923.1, on the reverse strand, counting down.
AATAACCTCAGGCATAGGGTTGCATAGAGTTGCTAATCAGCATAAGTAAAAATGATGATGGCACTAGTTATCTAGAAACAATTGGGGAAGAGAAGATTTGCATCAGAAATTAACAAATACATGCGCACAAGGGCCAGAAGACTAGCTAGACTATCTAACTCTTTGCTTTAAATTACTGTGAATGATTGTTTGTTTTGCTTATTTTCTTGAGGGATAACCATTTGTGTATGCATTTCGTTTGGTTCTTTGGTGTAGGTTGCGTAGCTCGGTTCTGTACTCTTGCGTCCGTTCTGTACTCTCTTTTGCCGGTTTCATGTCCAGACCTTATTCCATCCTGCTTGACTATGTTATCTCAACCCATATGAATCATAGAACAGTTACTACAACGCTTATCATTCCGCCACAAAATGAAGGGGTGTAGCACCACTCCTTAGCCAATCAGGTGGCATCATTAACTTACCATACACTTCTCTAGAACTGTTTTCTCTTAACCCTCTCAGTTCTCACCGTGCCCATGGTGAGTTTTCCTATTCAGCAGCAAGCCAAACAACATGATACCCAATGATTAAAGCCAGAAATGTAGGAATCACAAACAAACAATGAAAAAATAACCACTTGTTGCAAAAGTGATGACATAATGTTGCAACTTAACTGGCTAGCTCAGGGAACAGCAATTTCTAAAATTTATAACTATTGCCATTTATAGACAAATGTATTATTCAACATTATATTCCCATTTTATGAAAGAAACCAGTGGCCATATTATATAAATGGGTGGGGCCCAAATAAAAAGAGTGTGTGCTTATGGTGGCAAGTACGCCCCTCCTCCCAGACTCTGCCAGCTCAGCATATCAAGTTAGTATCCGCTTGCCAGCCAAAACTACGTGTTTTTTGTGGGGGCTGGAGCATAACCGAGATTTTCTACATAATGTTATGTTCCAGAAAACCCCTTCAATCCTATCAAGTGGGCCACCGCTTGACCACCAGGCCCCCCATGCCCACGGCAGTAAAACATGTTGCCCTTTACAGGCATTGCCATCTACAACTAATATGTACAACCCACTGAGGTGGGCAGTACATATAACAAATATGGGGCCTTACTGTTGTGACAATTTGGCTGTCTAAAACTGTGCAAAAACAAATCGCATATTTTAGGTATCAACAGTGACCATTTTGTTACATAAAAACAATAACAGGCTCGGTATCCGTCACCTTATTAACCAGAACGCTTTTGTAACCGACACTTTGATTGCTGGTAATAGTAACAGCTCCTGTTAATAAAATGCCAGGTTTAGGAGCTGGCTAACATAGCAAATAAGCGAGAAAGCTTGCTTATCTGACCTGTTCCCTTTTTTGTCGGGCGCGGACAACCGACATTCGGTCAACCAGAGCAGCATTTTTGATTACCTGGCACCATCTGGGTCCCAATGGTGCCAGATAATAATGCTTTTACTATATTTTACAAATGTTTTTGAAGGGTTCAATCGAAACGCCTAAACATTAAATGTGGGATCACAACAATATATGCCATCTTTGCCACTGTAAAAACACACGTCCACAGCAGATCACACGTTCTGTCAGCTCCGTACCTACATGCCAGTAAAAACATATTTTCTTTCTGGCAGATGCCAAAGAAAATGAATGATACATGTCCCTAGAATATACACCAGCATTGCCCTACTAGCTGTGCCCAAAAATGATCATGCAAACGCTGCTTTGGTCGAGGCTGGTTCTGCCTAAAAAAAGTTATGGTGATGCCAACATTGCCCTGTAAAACACTTTTTAATAGTGAAAGTGCCCAACAATATTCAGCACTGCCCAGTAAAAGACGTTTTCATGCTAAAAAGTGAACAGGAATCTCCAGAATTGCCCTATAAAATATGAATACATGTTGATAGTGCCCAATAAAATGGTTCAGCATTGCTCTAATAATGCACACTGTAATGCTGTCAGTGCTCTACATTGACATATGCCAGCAGTGTCACAGTAAACATGTTTTTGTAACTTGCTGCAGAGGTTCTGACACAATATCTCTCACTGCATTGTTAATTTGCCCCACATCCCTCTCAGTGACAAAGGTGCGTCCCATTCCCTCTAGCTGCTCTGTCATCTAATACCTACTGCACTTCCCCAAAAAAACACACACACACACACACCACACACACACACTCACACACACACACGCATTTTCACAGCACCATGCATACAAGGTTGGAAGCAGTAATGTGTACTTCACTCACTTGGTTCCGCCTCCACTTGGTTCACAGGAGGACATGAAGAGAGAGCACAAACAGACTCCCTCATGCCTCCCTATGATCTGGGATTTCTTGTGCAACCTATTACTTGCAGAAATGTAGAGCCTAAAGGAGGCCCTCTTGTGTTCTGGCATCCCTCATGAGGGCATAACACAGCCATCCATAAACTCAACGGCACTCAATGTCTAGTTTTTAGATAGGGAATGCCTTACATGACAAAAAGCAGTGACGGCCCATCCATTATTGAGAGGACTGTGCCCTGTCACACATTAAGGATGGTCTCCCACTGTCAACAGGTTCACAGATACAGTGGTAATAACAGGGACAGGAACCTAAAAGCAGTATTATCGCAGATGTTCTACTTGAATCAGGTGTGTAGGAAAAGTGTGACGTCATCAGTACCACTTGAACCACATGAACAGAAATCGTGGGACAGAAGCAGCGTTGCCTGAAACAGGTAAGTGTACAGCAACTGTATGGAATCAGAAATACAATCTGCAGAAGACATTGTGAACCAGTGTAAGTACTAAGTGTCCTAGACGTCCATAAACGTTGTGTCATGATCAACAATCACACTGCACAATGAGTACAACAATATATAACACAAGCAATACCACCTGTGCCAGGTGGGAAATGCTGTCATGTGACTACATGAACCAAGTCTCCAGAAACAGACATTTAGCTATTAGTGGTATGAACTGCAATAGGTGTGCAGAAACCTTGTTCTCTAAAATAAAATGCTGCTCAAATTGAAGCGTATTTCTGTACCTTGAAATGTGTGATCATCTTCATGTGTTTAATGCTATGCTAGTACCACAAAGGGAATGGCACAGCTTTGTCAACATACAAAAAGGTTCATAGCGCACATACAAAAGCTTTTCACAATGAAAAGCCATACATTTACATGTTGCCAATGCATCGTGATGTATAGTGACAGATTTTATAGGAGTAATTGGAGTATTCAACAAAATAAATGCATACTCCGCTTCTGAAGCAACTTGACAACGATTCTACTGTAAACCAGATAAAAGCTTAAAAACTGCACTTAGTAGCATGCTAACTGTGTGCGCTGTAGAACTCTTCCCGCACATATGATTGCATTTAATAATCGTTTTATGTGCAAAGCGCAGGGCACAGACGTACATTTAAGCACTTTACATAAAAAAGAATACAACATCCCCGAATCCCATATGGAAAAACGGCTTTTGATATCAAAATGTGTGCAACCTAGATGCGAATCAGGTCGCTTGTTAAGTGTAAGATAACACAGGAAAAAGACGGGTAATCAAGCCAGTTTATACTCCCTCCAAATGGATGGAAACCAGTCACAGTTCTTAGCATTGACCTGATTCAAGGTGCACACCAACAACCCTGCAAAGCCGTGGAATATTGTCTTAACTTTCAAAAATATAGATAATTGAAAAAGGGAGTTCTTCGTGGTTTCGGGGACTCATTCTGGTATATCATGTATTTGAGCCAGGGCGGATTTATGAAAGCAAATAAGAGCAGTTTCCAGAATCTTCCTAGAGAGTAAGAGGGTTTGAGCGACAGCACACCAGTAATTAGCTGGCCTGAAGCAATTTCCCAAAACTGCCATCACTTGGTTGGCTCGCTGTCATTTCATCCAGTCTCTGCATACTGTATCGCGTTACTCATCTGTAAGTATGGCCTGGTGTTGTAAAACCTCAAGTGCAAAGCAAATACGCATGTAAGTATCCATTGCACGCGTTTACTTCATTCTGGCCACACAGAACTATTAGCAGATGCTAAACAAATTGCCTTAAACTGGAGTAGAAATTACTACGTCATTTGGATTGTTTGACTTCTGACTGTGATCAATAGAAAAGGCAAAGCTTGAAGTCTCCATAATTGGTCACAAAGGCTTCATCTGGGGTTTCTACAGGCATATCTAGATATGGCGCACTAGGTCCAGACTTGGCGACTTCATCCCCGGAGATACAAAGACGAAATTCACTCTAAGAGGGACGGAGGTTGGGAGGTCCAAATGCATGTAGGACTGCATTATCAACCGTATTATGGAAACCCCTCGCTGTGTGTATCCCAGAGAAGGGGAACAATAGAGATGTATTCGTTTGCCATCCCTCTCACCCCACTATTGAAGCCTACCTTGAGGCTCTCTGTTGTAGTCTAGCTACCCGATTGGGTGAAGTTTTATCTAAATCCTTTTAGAGCTAGCACTGCTACAGCCTTCAAATTGCAATTAAACTCCAGATAAATAAGAGAGAGATACAGAAGTATAACTCATAAATAATGTAAAACTGAGTTAAAGCTCACTTGGAGAAGGTCACAGAGTGAATTCAAAAGAAAATGTGCTAAAGATGCCCCACGAACATTTAAAGACCAATAGCACATTCCTCAAAGTAACATATATTACCACTGGGTTTCACCTTCCAAAAAAGGCACCCAAAACTTCAAAAAATAAATTAATTTAGCTTTTTCATGATCAGTTTAAATTTTGAATCTTCAGCCCAGACACTTATGGCTTGAGACCCTGTGTCCACACACTAATGGGTGGTTCGGTGTGGTCGCCGATGGCCCCTTTTGCAAGCATGGGTTCCTTCATATTTCAGAGAATATCTTGTCCAATGACACTTTCAGTTCCAATATACAGATGCTCTTGGAAGAATGGGCCTTGCAGCATTATAGATATCACTCTGATTTCTGTCACTTCCTCGGCAATGAGCTTCTTGCTCTCCTGGATATCTTCTGGAGCTTTACCCTCTGGCTATCACTACCCTATGGTCTTTCACCTGACCTGGGTTTTTCGCTTGCTGTTATCTATGAATGTCTACTGTCACCATTAATTATGTGTGGCTCTTAAATTCCTGTTCTTTGGGCCTATTGTGTAAAGACTACTCTGAATTCAAATGTTCACATATATTCTAGAATCGTATCACCCTGCTGGAGTAAGATCCTGTTAAGACCCCTAAAATTCAATTTACTCCAGGATTGTATTTCTAGTCTTCATTACCACAGTGTCTCCCTACTCATCCAGCCCAACAGCGGAGGTCAAGAAAATATCAATGGTTCCTAACCTTAAAACAAATACAGTTACTGCCAGCTGTGGGATTTCCCTTCACCAAACATTTGCTTAACATGTAAACAATCTCAGACATGCACCATTTGTAGGTCAAATATTTGGAACTATTCCACCTCTGTACGTGCCTTGCATATCATGTGCCTAAAATGTCACACTCACAAGGTGCAAGACTTCAGAGAATTGCACCTTTGTTGGTTTTGTCACTCTCATTGCTCAATACACGCTCACTATTCAAACATGACGTTGTAATCGCAGATTATGTTACCGACCACAATCCCGATATTTTTGGGATCACTGAAACTTGGCTCAACTCTAATCTACCCACCCAAGCCACGCTCTCTACATCTGATGCTTACACTCTCTATAGAGCAGACCGCACACAGGGCAGGGGAGGAGGGGTTGCGCTATTATGTAAATCTAGCCTTGACTGTCATGCCTCATACTTCACCTGATGGGTGTGAATCCTTGTGGATAAAAATAAGAACTACTCCCCACACCTCTTTCAATGTGTTAACACTTTATGGGCGCCTCAAGCACATGCCTTCTTTTGAAGAATAACTTCTTGACTTGGTCACACAGATCTCCAAATCTAAAAGTCCTCTCATCATAATTGGAGATTTCAACTTTTGGGCAAATGATTTGCTCGATAAGTCCGGTTCTACTCTGCTTGACTCTCTCACATCCACTGGACTTAAACAATGGTTGATATTCCAACTAAAACAGTGGTCCCATTTATTTGGTCTGACCATGCTTTCATTCAAGTGAAAATTACGCTACCCAATCCCCCACCCAAACTCAGTACTCGTCCCCGTATTCGCCAACTCACTAGGAACCTAAAGAATATAACAGCTGCTAATTTCTCCACACTGTTGTCCTCCTACTTGCAGACACTTGATAATTTCTCCGACTCCTCTGCTTTAGTAAAACATCTGACTTCTTCTATTAAGCAAGTTATCAATGAATTGGCCCCTATGAAAATGAAAATGACTTAACCTGAAGCCAACAAAAACAGTTGGTTCTCGGAAGACATTATTACCGCCAGGCAATCTAAAAGGATATTAGAAAGAATTTGGCGTAAGAACCCCAATGCTGCTATCCTCTCAGTTCATAACAAATCTGTATTGGAATTCAAAGCACTTATTACCTCTGCTAAAGCTACCCACTATAATAAGAGAATTATCAATGCCCAGTCCAATGTTGGAGAGCTGTTCAAAATCTTAGCAGAATTCCAAGATCGTCCAGCTTCTTCCAATGACACTAATAAAAGCTCAGAGTGGTGTCAAGAAGTCCACAATGGCTTCTTGTCCAAAATCAGGGCCCACAAGGAAAACATTAAAAACACCCACAATCATGGAGATTCGGTGTCATCTGAATACACCTCCTTTACGCCCACCAGTAACACTAACAACATTCCCTTGTTCTCCTTATCTCACTATTCAGAGGAACAAGTGCTTATGGTTGTACAAGATCTTAAAACCACCTCATGTCCAGGTGATGACTGCGCAACTAATCTTTTCAAAGACTCTCTAGATCTTCTTGTCCCCTGGCTCACCAAGCTGATCAGTCTATCTTTTGATGAGGTGTCAAGGCTTTTGACCCATGTTAAATTATTAGACGGGGTAGATGTGGGGATGAGCTGTCGCCGCCCATCATTCTATCCCAGAACAAAACTAAATCAATAGACTGGGTGGATGTGGGGATGAGCTGTCGCCGCCCATCATTCCATCCCAGAACCAGGAAAACCGCGCGGTTGTGTGCACACCAAAATGGTTGTCTAACCTGCCACCCACCAATGCCAGCATGATGGACCGGAAGCGCCAGGGGTGAAAGGTGGTGTCAAAGGAAAAATAACAGTGTTGTTAGACCAAAAGCGCCTTAAAATCACCTTTGTTTTCCTGAATGCAAGCTCAAAGTGCCGATTTCAAACATTGCAGGATATTCAAAAATCTTACTGAACACCAGCAGACATCAGGCAGAATGAAGTGTTGTGTGCATACAAAATCTGGGAAGATGAAGAGCCCAAAACAATGTTTATAACAAAACTGGCTGAGCTGTGGATGTCAGCAGCTTAATTGAAATTGGATTTAAAACCACTAAAATCGAAATGTTTAAATTAAATGAGTGACCTACTTTTGAGTGTCACATAGTTTGCAACTGTTAAATGTCATGGTTTTGAACTTAGAATCAGCATTCTAGCTGCATGTGTAAACATTGTAAGTTTGATGTAAACTGGGATTAAACAGGACATTTAGCTGAAGCTTGGCTTAAAGAAATTGAATTCTGCCTGACAACTACCCCCGACAGGAGTTGAACTGGCTCAACAACTCTTCCCAGGCCTGGCTGCATCCTGCTGCCCCCACCAAAAGGAGATCACACCTCTCTGATTGAATCAAGGGAGGGGTACCTGCAGACTGCAGGAAGTTGAACAAAGCCCTGTCCTGGACTCAGGCAAATGTTATATTGGGGGGGTCGTAAAATGGCTTCCTCTGGGGAGAAACTGGGAGGGGCAGCGCCTGTGAGAGCAAACTGAGCTTGGGGGGAGTGGATAAACCAGTTTTTCCACCATGTGATGTGGTAAGCCACACCCCTTTTTGACCAGGGCATAATTTTAAAAAGATAGATAACTCATAGTGTGGACTGGTCAAAATTATATAAATAATATCATTATTCTTGGGATTTTTCCGTGCACATTTTAAAAGGCGTTAGGACTCTGTACCATGTTCTGAGGCAGAACCCCGCTATTTATTGATATTGCAGACACTGTGTTTAAGCTAGACAAATGAAAAGTTACTGGAATGTGTGTAGAAGGGGGCTGTACAGTTGTGTCAAATCTGGAAAGGTTTGGAGGTCGTTATCTGGATGAAAGGGGGCAGGGTTCTGTCAAGAGTGGACACGACATTGTGCAGAGACGGGGATCGGATGGTTTGGTACTACAGAAAATATGTTAACTGGACCTATAATATTAGAAAAATGGTACATAGATAAATGTGCGTTTGGATCAAATATAGATTTGTGTGCAATTTGACAGGGGAAGGATCCTCGGACCATAAAACCTACAGCATCACTCTGACTCACATTTCCTTCCCCCAATCAAGGGAGAGAGAGGAGGAATTGGCCAATGATAAGTGAGAGGGGCAGGTTTAGTTATGACCAACGCACACACCCACTTTCTAAAGACATAAAAAGGACCACTGAAAGACAGGCAGGACATTCACTTTCCACTTTCTTGCGGGACGCTTTGCCAGGAGACTCCAGACTTCAAATCCATCAACCTCCAGAGACCAGAGATCCAGAGAGACCAGAGATCCAGAGAGACCAGAGATCCAGAGAGACCAGAACTGTGCAGTGCTGTGAGCAGAACCAGAGACGAGACCGCTGTGAAGAACCGCTAGCAGAAGTCCAGCCAATCCTGACCCGATCGGTCACAAAGCCATTCCTGTCCAAAAGATAGTGTGAGTACTCTAGGACTGTGCCAGACTAATCTCTTAGTTTAAAATAATCTAATTAAAACTATTTTAACCTATTTAGAACTACCTCATAGGAATCGTGTGTGTCATTCTGTCCTTTTTAAAGCTGAAAACTGTCACCGAAAGACTACGTTCACAAAATCGTCCGTATCTCCGGAACCGTTTGTACTAGGAGCGAAATTTAACTTCTATCTTAAAGCTAAGATTCTAGGCTTTCCAACGAACCTGCTACTCCTTATAGGGCCTCCGTAATTGCGCTCGACGCACGCGATTAAATTTGCAGCGATTTGACATTTTGCACAATTTCAGCCACGTGTAAAAATCAGCAGCTCCTTGCTTTCCTTTGCTAAAATTCGTTTTGACCTGCTATTTACTCATAGAGCATTGCTAAAGTGAGCCTGAACTAATATAAACTAGATATAACCCACCCTGAACCTCTAGAGGGAATTAAAAGCATTTTTAGCACATTTCTCACTTCATTGTCATCACATTCAAAGCATTTTGGGCCTGTGATTCAAACTTCTACCTGTTTTCCTCTAAGCTTGCTGAGGGGGAACTGAATTTCGTATTTTATTTGATTGCATTCCTGAGAACTGTGTGCTCCTCTTTCCATCTCCTTATATTGCATAAAGGGGGGGAGTGAATTGTCAAGGAAAAGTGATTACATTGTCTTTTGTTGAAGCCATATCAAGTTATTTTCTGTACTGCATTTCATTCATCATTGCGTTTCCTTGGACCATATAAAGCATTCTTTCCCACCTTATTCTTCTGTTCATATTCATAAGTAACCAAGAACTGTGCTACTGTAGGATTACCTCTTGCTGATTACTGCTCAGATTCACAAGTGTACTATCCATTATAAATTTATTTATAGAAGTGTGATATATATATATATTGTTTAATTTTTCAAATAAACCTTTTAAATTTGCAAAACAAGCCTACTTCTTGGCTCAGTGGGGTCAAGGGGGATTCTAAGAGAGGGGTGTTATACAAGGGTTCATCATCCAGATTATAACTTGCCATAAAAATACATAAATAAGGGCTTCCCTTGGGCATCCCAGACAAGGCACTGACTTAGTGGGATTGCTTGATCGGAGTCACTTACAGAGGGTACAGTTCCATCTGCTTTGAAATCTGCATCGATTACCCCGCTACTGAAGAAAGACAACTTAGACCCATCTAACACAGATAACTATCGGCCTATCACTAATGTACCTTTTATCTTGAAGGTTCTTGATAAACTTGCCTACATCCAACTTCAAGCCCATGTTGAAGAACACAACATTTTAGGTACATGTTAATCAGGCTATTGCGCTCGGCATTGACACAAAGACTGCCATACTTGACCTTAAGTCCACCCTGGCTAGCATGGCAGACAAAAATCATCCTGCTCTGCTGATGCTCTTGGACCTGTCCGCAGCCTTCGATGTTGTGGATCACACTCTTCTCATGACTAGGCTCAGAGAGGTCGTCAATTGTTCCACCCGAAATACAAAATGGATTGCATCTTTTTTGGGACCACGGACAGTGAGGGTTTGTGTTGGGAACAACCATTCTATTCCTATTCCACAAACGTGCGGTGTCCCCCGGAGTTCTTGCTTGTCACTGCTTCTTTTCAACATTTCTATTCAACCGCTGCTTGACCTATTGAACAGCCTGGGTGTCCAATATACAAACTATGCTGATGACACCCAGGTTGTTATTCAGCTCAACGGACAATACAAGCAGGATTTAGCAACTCTTAATAACCTCTACAGTGCCATCTAGAACTGGATGGCCTGTAATTAACTAGCTCTAAATAACAAAAAGACGGAGCTTATGATTGTTGCCACCAAGAACACTCAGAGCAAGCTTACATCAGACTACTCTGACTTCTTGATCACAGATCATATTATAACAGTTTCTAAAAAGGTGAAAACACTGGGTGTTATCCTGGACGATGAACTGTCAATGAAGCCCCATGTATCCTACATTCGGTCGGTATGTGGATTCATTAACAAACGCATACAATATATTAGACCCTTTATAACTAACAAAAATTGCGCCTTGCTGTCGACAGCACTAATAAATTCCAGGCTGGACTATTGTAATAGTCTGTTGACCGGTACCACTGCTATCAACATCCAAGCCCTTCAAGTCACACAGAGCAATGCTCTGCGCACCATCTTTAAGCTGTCGGTCGCACACATATTTCCACTTTCAGAAAAACCTTGCATTGGCTCCCTGTGAGGCAGAGAATATCACACAGGGCCCTCACTCTTGCCCACAAATGCTTGTCCCTTTCAGGTCCAGTATTTATCAGATTGTATCAAGAGCAAGATAAACACCAGAAATCTCTGATCAGCCTCAGCTCCAGTACTTGTCCAGCCAAGATTTAAATTGGCTTGTTTTGGTGGTACAAGTTTTGACATCCAATCCCCTATTCTTTGGAATTCTCTTCATGCTGCTCTATGCCAAATAAAGGACTACCTGCCCTTCAAAAAGGCTATCAAGACTCACCTCTTCAACCTCAGTTCTGATTAATGAGCTTCTGTCTTCTCATCTCTTTCCTGGCTTGACTCTTGTGTTTTTGTGTGTCTTGTTCCTGTTCTGTGTGCGCCCTGAGGCCTGCGGGCTTGTGGGGTGGTATAGAAATGAAAATAAATAAAATAAATTTGATATTCCACTCTTATTCCAAATAAAACAAAAGGAACCTGACCGTTTATGGCACCAAATACCACTTCTCAGCAATATCATATTGCCTGGACACACTTAAGGAACCATTGAGCAAGGGTGGTTAAAACCTATCTCCACCAAAAAAAAGAGGTTAATCTCCTTGGCACCTTTCAGATGCTGTTATAATCTTTCTTCATCACTCCTCCCCTTCTTTATATGACATGTAACCAACCATACCCATCCAAATGTGTGGGTATGCTCCCATACGGATGCCATGACCAAGCAAGCCTTATTACAGCAGAGGCAATCTAAATGCTGTCTGCATTTTCTTTGTGAGATTGCTTTTCTTGTGATTGGTACAGCTATCAGCTCCGAACTTGTTTACACCAGCCCCTTTTATTCCGGATTGCATGTCTGAATGGAAGCTAACAGCTTACATGAAATTCAGAACAAGGTGGCAAGACCTACAATAAAGTGACTCTGTCATAGGAGAACTCCACTGGTTGCACATATGTGTCAAAGGTCTGTCACACTTCTTGACTTATAAATGGCTGATTATCTCACCCCATTATACACATTGAATTAAAAACTTGTGTACGAGCAGGATAGATATAAAATATCAATATCAAAATGGAAAATGTTCTGTGACAGATTTCCATATGGTAGGGGGACTCTCCCATTTTTTTAAAATTGTAGGAGCTCTGGTAAATGGATTGTACCATGAAAGTCGGGTCTGCTAAACAGGCTCACTTTCCTACAGCGTTCTGTTTTTTGTAAATTGGTGTTGGTGAGGCTCTACCCAGATGGGCCTGTCGCCAATGGTTGCCAATTGAAGCTACCAACAGCCACATATAAGACACCACAGTTATACCTTAATAAGTATGTTTGTATTTACATACGTTTACATTCTAGGTCCCTGTTAGTGTAACATATTGATCTAACAACCCTATTTATACAATTGCTCCACACAATTCTGGGCAATACAATAGACAGTGAGATTCTCAAAATGTTTAATTGATTTAAAAGAATAAAGTACCTTCAACTAAGGTGGTCTCAAGTGTTACCCTAGTAATAACTACAATGTTATAATACCCAAAAGAAATAGCCAAACAAATTCCCCCGCCTATATGAATCTCACTATAGGTAGTCATTCAGGCATTCACTCTCAGTTCTCTCTCCATATATGTATTGTACTCTAAAAAAGCATCCTAGGCATTTTAAAAATTGTTACTGCTTCTATATAGACAACAGAATGCTTCTTTGATATCATGTCAACATAAGAAAATATTATGCATTTTCATATGCATTTCATATTTCATGTACTTGTTTTTTTCCAGTATCAAGACAATTATGGTATAGGAGAAATTACTTAAAACACATAATATTTGAAACACATATTCCTTTAACTTATCACCCCTGTATATGTGTGGGGCCCTGAATATACATAGGTGCAGTCTTCTCAGCATATGGTTGTATAGATTTTCTGAATATGTGTATTCGACTTTCACTAAACATCAGTGTGTTATTTTCAGTCTATACCTGTGTGTGTGTGTGTGTGTGTGTGTGTGTGGCTTTGAATACAGATGTGTATACAACTTTAGGTACACATGTGTGTGTGTGTGCATTGCTATCAGTCTATTTACATATGCAGTTGTCTTTCTATGTCTGCATTCACATGTTTTAGTGTGCCTGTATGTAGTTTCTAGCCTGCTTGTGTTTTTGGGCTAGAGATATATTATGCACCAGTAACATGTACAATGGTCAGCCCCCTGCTCCTCCATATTACATATGAGTCTGTTTGTGCATTGAAAGATAAGGGACTCTGGGGGATTAACACTTTGCACAGCTCCTCTTGTGGTGGTCAGGAAAGGTCCCCATGATGAACAGTGATTCATGTTACGCGCCATATTTGTGACAAGGTGTGCAGGGAAAATTGACACGATTTGGGAATTTTATATGTATTCAATGTAGTTAAATGTTAATGGATATTTTACTTTAGTGTTACTTTTTGTTTAAATTGATACATATTATATTTGCACGTGTATAGAAAGATATAATGCTAAAAACGCCAAATTAAATATGAACGCGGTTAAACAAAGTGTTCTACCAAATGCCCAGAAAATGAGTGACGGGGAGTTTTGTAATGCGGATGCGAGGTAGGGGGGCCTGTCCTCAGGAACCCACTTTGTGCTGTGAATTTCAGGTGGCTGGGAAAATCTAGTTCTGCAGGATTAAGGGCTGGGGAGGAACAATGATTAACCAAGCAGATGGTCAGCTGTTGAACAGGATACACTGTTTATGGCATTGTAGTTTTGCAGGCGGCAGATGTTATCTCTTTTAGTGCATTGAAGTTTTGCAGAGGGACCCGGCCATTTGTTTTCACCAGCAATAAATATGCGGTGAAGTAACACGTGAGGTTAAAGGATGTGCTGTGCATGTTGAAATGGCAATCATTTAAATTAGGATGTTCTGGGATGCCAGTAAAAGTTGAGGTGGATGAGATGATTATCGTCAGTTCAAAGGGAACTTGTTTTTCTGCTTTTCCCAATGCTGATGAAGTATCCATGCACACCATGTGCAATTATGATTACGGTTAAAGGGCTCAGGCCAGTTGTTACTTGTAAAGAATTATGTTTGTACACAAACGTTTAACTGTGTGATGATGTCAAGACCTACCACGGATGAATGCAAAGAAGGGGTGTGCTATGAATATGATCTGAAGATGGTAGTGAAGATTACAAGTGACCAATGAGATTGGAAGAATTGGAGAATGATGGGAATTCTTTGTATAGGTTTTGTCCAATCACATGGGGGTGGATTGTAATAAAATATATGGGAGTGTTTTAACTGTTGCAAACATTTTTATTTTTCAAGAACTTTATTTTTGGTTTTCCCAACAAGTGAACAGGCAATAATGAACATTTACAAGTTGCGCTGTGAGATCCCCACCATCCCCCCGCCCCTTAGTACATTCAAAAGGATATAGTGTAAGCAACATCCGTGTGATTTATATCATGTGTCAACCTATGTGTTTTGGAGAGACTTAGCTTAATTTGACTCTGCAGCATCATCTATCTCCTCCCCGGATGATTGTACAATAACCTTGCTTTACATACAAACATGCACTCGCTTCTTAAGTGGTGGCCTGCTTGGGTTAAGGTGATTAAAGCCCCAATCCGCACATTCCCTATAATAATTTCTGTTTCATGAACATCTACTTTATGACTTGGCCATCCACAGCTTTTTAATTCATGCTATCACTCAGACAAATGTGTCCAAGGCTACACTATGATCCAAAAGAATATACTCCATCTTAATCCACTACTTATATTTATATGCTTACATTTCCAAAAGCAGCCTGAATTTAAGTGCACCAAAGTTACATTCAATTTTAAATATTGTTTCTCAATACAAAATGCATTGGGGTTTAAGGAAATAGCATCTCACTTTATATTCAATGTAAATGGGAAAATACAGAGCATTATAATAAACACCATCTCTCTGGAGCTGGTACACCCAGCAAGGTCCTTGGTCTTCTCATTTGTCTATGTAAGGGCTTCTCCCTCCAGGTTTCCTAGGGTCAGTCCTTCAAAATGGTGTCAGATCTGCTCTCCCATCTCCAGTTGGTTCCAAAATCATCAATGTTCATTTCCCCATATTCCATAATAATCCTCTCTCTATCAGCAAGCACATATATATTGTTTTAACTCCTCCCAATCCTTTTAGAGGTGTATTTTTGCCAGTCCCATGATCCAGAAAAGGTGAGGGCGAAACCACCCATAATGAGAACGTGGCAATTTAGTTTTTGGGACCTTATTTTGGATCTGAACATATGAGATTAATAAAAATTAACATACTTTATTCTGTAGATTGGTGTGAACAATTAGACGTGTGTATGATCACGCTGTGATATTATTTTGAGGACTTAGGTGTTTTTGCCATTTCTCGCTTAATCCTTATGTGGCATGATATGTAAATTTTACACGATTCTGTAGATAACACTTCTAGCTACAAAAATGCAATTTATTTAATGTTGATTCGATCTTGCATCGCAGAATTGTGATTATTTTAATGGTTACATATTTGGGTATCTTACACAAAACAAAAAAGGTGATGGCTGGAAGGTTTGGAATTAATCCTAACCTCTGCCATTGTTTGGGCCAACCCTCCAGACCATTGTTCTTCACCTGCCAAGCCATTACGAAAGGAGAAAGACCATATGCAAACCAGGCTTCCGGCCACCTCACTGAGAAGACCAAACAAGGCCAAAACATGTCTGGGGTTTCTTTTGTTTCCATGCAGAGGGGACCTGGCCTAGCAGTTCAGGCAGGGCTGCTCCCACTGGTGGTAGTACCTGAATGATTTGCATATGGCTGGACCCCTTTTGCAATGCCACAGACGGGCTAAAAAACAGTGTTGTGGAAGGTTGCCAAGAGCAATGCCAGTGGTTCAGATTAATTCAAAACCTTCCACCCATCACTTTTTTGGTTACATGTTTGGGTGTTACATGGTTTCAGTTTGTCTCACTCTGTGAGAGAGGGTATGCCCGGACATGGGTCCCTTGCTCGCTGCACCATAGGGAACCGAGATGAATCTCATCAAGGCAGCCCAACAAGGCTGCAATATGTCTGAGTTTGCTTGTGTTTCCGTGCAGAGAGGACCTGGACTAGCGGTTTGGGCAGGGCTGCTCCCATTGTTGGCAGTATCTGACTGATTTGCATATGGCTGGAGCCCTTTTGCAATGGCGCAGACAGGCTAAAAAACAGCTGTGTGGAAGGTTGCCGAGAGCAATGCCAGTGGTCCAGATTAATTCAAAACATTCCACCCATCACTTTTTTGGTTACATGTTTGGGTGTTACATGCATCCATTAGCTTTCTATTCAATTTTGAAAGTGAAGAAATGTTGGCTTCAGTCCCAAGAGGGCACTATTGACTCATCTTCTGCATACTTTCTTTCAGGATAGGTAATGAATTTCAATATATGGCTTTACTTGGTGGCAGGGAGATCTGTTAATGTCTTCCTTGTGACTTGTAATGGTTTTTTTGATGAGCCTATTTGAAATTAAATATGTGACAGATTTCTTTGAAGCTCACGGTCTCAGATCGATTAAGCCAGCCATGTGGCAGTAGTTTACTAGGTTGGCTCTTTGCTACGAATTTCTGCACACAGGATCAGTGCTTCTGTGTGGGTCCATGACATTTTGAGCTGGGTTAGGCCTGTGAAGGTGATTCTTCGAAGGGTTTTAAGTTCCACTTTGGACAGTTTCAAACTCAGGCAGATTACTTTGAATTTCAAATACATTGTTTTCTGTACACATTCTGTGGCCTGCTGAATTCTTTTGGGGAAGAATCGGCATTCCAAGGTTATGGGCCTTTGCTTTCCCACCTGTGACGTAGTTCTTGTTCAAATAAACTCTGTTCTTTATCAACAGCATCATTGAGGCAATAATTGAAGAAGCGTGACATCAATTCACCAAAATGCAGGGGTAGCGGCACTGACATCATGCACTAGATGACCCTTTGCCAAAATTACTTCACATGAAATTACATCACATGACATTTAACCCCAATAACATCATCTGAACTAACTGATGGGAGTTAAAATAAAAATAAAAATATATAAGCTTATATTTCATAAAATACCAAACCGTTGCTAAAGCAGACATACAACTTTTTAGATAACAACCACATTTAAACTATGGTGCTGCCTTGATATGTAATGATTTTATTTTATTTATTGGACAGTTGTATGGCGCCTATACACATGTGTTTTCTGGTGCCACAAGACAAGGGGGGGCATGGAATAACAGCTGAAAAGAAACAAAAAAACGGTTATATTGGCCCTGTGAAAATCCTACCCTACAAGTGCTTGGGAAGGTGGTAAGTGCAGGGTGTGAGGGGTACGGGAGAAGTGCAGGAGAGGAGAGGCCCCAGGGAAGGGGGCAGAGATGTTCTGGGAAGGCCAAGGTGGCATGTCCCAGGGGTAAAAATGGGAGTTGTAGGATGAGTGTGGTGGCCAGGGTGGACCAAGTTGGGCTAGTCAAGGAAAGGGAGCCTAAAGGCAAGTGGTGGAAAAGGATGCAGGGAGGACTTGTGGGGCTGGTCTGGCCCCTTTATGAACTCTGAAGGGACAAGTCCTCAGTCATAGTGGCAGAGGGAGAGTTAGCAAGGGACGGGATGAGGGAAGGAAGGTATTGAGAAGTTTCCTGAACTTTATAACATCCAGCTCAAGTCAGAGGGGTGAAGAGAGACCGCTCCAGAGGGAGGAGCCAGCCGAGGAAAGGGATCTACCTCCCACTCTCTGCTTAGAAAAGTGTTTGGCCTGCAGAGAGTTGGAGCCAGTGGACCGGGAGGTATTTAGGGAGGGCAAGCTGGATGTAAAGAGGGCCCAGACCGCAGATGGCATTTGTGGATGATGCAGAGTGTCTTGAATTTGATCATTGCAGTCACTGGGAGCCAGTGGAGAAATCTTAGGGCTGAAGAGATGCTGTTCCTGGGCTCGAGGCCAATAACAAGTGTTGCAGCCCTATTCTGGATTAGTTGGAGGGGGCGAAGGGAGGAAAGAGGCAGATTGAGGAGGCTCTTGCAGTAGTCAAGCCTAGAGAGAACCAGGGCACTGGAGACATTGAGCTTCTGGGGGAAAGGGAGGAAAGGTAGAATGCCCCTGAGGAGGTGGAGCTGAAAGTTGGACTTCTTGGCAAGGCCCGTGATGTGTGGAAAGAGAGAGATGAGTCAAAGATGATCCCAATGTTCTTTGCCTCATAGGTGGGTGAGGGGATGGGACCCAAGGAGTCAAGCCAGAGAGTGGTGGGAAACAAGGAGCAGGCATCTCAATGAGTAGGCTCTGTGTTTTACTGGCATTAGGGCAGAGATCATTGTCAGATCACCATGCCTGCATAGCAGTCAACCAGCCAGTTATGAGGGAGGAGGAGAAGATAGAGGTTGGCAGCTTGAAGGAGAGCTATGTGTCATCTCCATGACACTTGGAATGAGGTGAGAAAGTAGAGATAAGGTAGGCCAGAGTGGCAAGGTAGATATTGGAAAGCCATGGTGATAAATTGGAGCCCTGAGGGATGCCGCAGGTAGAGGGTGTGGTGGAGAAGAGACAAGGACCCAATTGCACTTGTGAGGGTCTGTTAGAAAGGAAGAAGGACAGCCACGCCAGTGCAATGTCTGTGATGCCTACTGTATCACAGAGGCGGTTATGAGGATGGAGTGGTTGACTATATCAAAGGCAGAATGGAGATCGAGGAGGATCAGGACAGAGGGAGAGTTGAAATCCAGGCTGTTGATCACGATAGTTAGCCAGGCAAGAAGGGTCAGCAGACAGCTTTTTTAGGAGAGGGTGCACAAGAGAGTTCTTGAGGTGTTGGGGGAAGGAGCGAGTTGCAAATGAGTGGTTGCAGAGGTCAGCCAAGGCAAAGTTGTCCTTGATGGTTCTGGAGGAGCAGGGGAGCACCTCTTTAGAGGAGACTTTCATAGAGCGGAAGACTCTAGAGATCTGATCTGGTGCAATGGAAGAGAAAGAGGGGAGAATGGGGGAGAAGGGGAAAAGGGAGGCGAGAGAGGGTGTAAGGAGGTGGAGGGGGGAGCCGATGCCAAAGAGGACAGGATGTCCAAAGTTTTGAAAGAGAAGTGGGCGGCCAGTGGAAGCAGAGGGCCTGGGAGGGGGCAGGGGATGAGGAGACTGCCGTAGGATTGGCAAGTTCCTTGCAGAGTTTAACAAGTTCAACCGTGTTGTTGGTGGCTCCAGAGATACAGGCTTGGATATGAGCCTTTTTCTTGGAGGATATGGAGAGACGGTATTGTCGTTGGAGAAGGCGGCATGCCAGTTTGTCAGAGGATGAGCTAAATGCCAGCCACTTCCACTCTGCAGCTTTGCACTTGTGTTTCAAAGCAGCCAGGTCAGAGTTATACCAAGAATTGCATTTGGAAGCAGGCTTCATGCAGTTCCTCATGACAGGGGCAAGGATGTCCACGGTGTTGGAGATATAGGGGTGGAGGTTAGCAAGAACAAAGTCTGAGGGAGAGTCTAATGAGGGGGTGGAGGAGGGATGAACGAAAAGGCAAATGCAGCAACTGAATCACGCTTCATCAGTTGAATGACGGTGAAGGATACTGGCAGTGCAGGTGGAGGCGTGAGGGGACATAGAACGTCAAGATGATAAGAGAGGAGCGAGTGGTCAGGCCAGGAGAGCGGGGTGATGAGAGGGTTAGAAAGAGAGATGTCTGTTGAGATGAGAGCATGAAGGGTATGTCCGGCCGAGTGGGTTGGGCCACAAAGAAAAGGGAGAGAGTGTCACAAACATTGTGGAAGAGAACAGTGGCACTATCGAGAGAGTTGAGATAGATGTTTGGTCGGCCCATTCTAAGAGGAAGAGGGAGGATGGTCCAGGGGGTCTGTAGATGGTAGCAAGAGTAAGTAGGTAAGATAGAAAACCTGCAGACTAGGCTTTCAAAGGATGAATAGGTTTGAGTGGGGATGATGGAGGCAGGAACCCACTTGAAAAATATCAGAGTCACTCCACCGTCCGTGAGGGCCTGGGATTGGACAAGATCTTGTAGCCCTCAGGGAGAAGAGTGTCAAAAGCAGTGACAGAGCTGATCTTGAACCACGGCTTGGTGAGAGCAAGGACGTCAAGGTCTTCAAGGAGGTGACAGATGTCAGAGGAATGTTTAATGGCAGAGCGAGAATTGAGGGTGGCTAAGTGAAGGTGATTGCCCTATTTACAAGATATGAGAGGGGGGCACACAGGTGGGGACCACTACTGGGGGCAGGGGAGTAGAGGGGGGTAGTTGAAAAGAGAAGGAAGGTGCCTGTCAAGAAGGCAGAGGTTGGGTTGAGAGCCCTGATCATGATAGTAACATGTTGATAGACATTAATGGTGCATTTGGAAGATGTAAAGTGCACCAAGAACTTTTCCCATCTGGTGCTGCCAGTAATGGGAGAGGAGGAGAAAGGGGAGAGGACAGAGACCATATGGGGGGCCCATAGGTAAGAAGGAATGTCAAAGAGAATTGCAGTGATAGCCTGTCTAGAGGAGATATTGATGTAGGTGTTTGCGATGGGAAGACCAGGGTTGGAACTCAGGAATGCCTTTTTTAGTTTCTACCTTCCAGTCTTAGTGAGGGAGGGATGGTATGAGATGGAGAAGCAGTTAGAAAAGATAGGGGAGACGGAAAGAGCCATAGGGGAGGGAGCCAGAGGATAACAGGGGAGAAGGTAGGCACCATGCAACAGTAGAATCACACCATGAGGCCAGGCCTACAGACATCAATTGAGCATTTTGGAAATGCCCAGATCTACAGAACCATTAACAAATTGGTAGTACACCAAAATTTGATTTTAGCCAAAAGCAGTAAAAGGCAGTACAATAAGGTGGTGATGCCCACCTAAATTCGATTTTAGCCAAAAGTAGTAAAAGGAAGTACAGAAAGGTGGTGGATGCACACTTAAATTCGAATGTAGCCAAAAGCAGTAAAAGGCAGTACAAAAAGGTAGTGGGTGCACACCTAAATACGCTTTTAGCCAAAAGCAGTGAAAGGCATTACAAAAAGGTGATGGAGGCACACCTAATTTCGATATCAGCCAAAAGCACATGATTTAGATCCCCAGCTAGCTGCGGTTAATTCAACAAAGTACTAGGATGTCCATGTTTTAGAGGCAAAGCTAGAACGACAATGTGATGTTATGAAGGCAGAAAGTAGAGGTACAATCGCAGTGTGGCATTATGCAGAGCACCCAGGCTTACAGATCAGTATTATAAACAGAACTAAGCATGGACATTGGACCAAATGACAGTGAAGTGGGACTTAGATAGTTGCGGGAAAAGTCAGTGTTGCGTAATTAGAAGATTGCTTGCATCCAAGGATAAATTAACAGAGGTCAGGGAGAGTAGCTTGGGTGCTGATCTGAACATGAAGCACACGGAATGAGATACGTGTGTGACCAAACAAGTAAAGTTGCATAGACAGAGGTAGGGGGGCTTACCCGTGGATGTGGAACAGACACTGTGAAGAGATGGTAGTCCGTGCTGCACACTGATGGCAACAGGAGGGGCCTCGCAGTCTTCCCAGACCTGGACAGAGCCGGACAGGGAGGGTAATGGCCCTTAGAAGGCGGCCCTAGAAGGAGGCCCTTTGAGGGACCCGGCGATCGCCTGCCGGCTCCGGATGTAAAGAAGAGGAAGTACACATGGTGGTCACGCTCCAGCCAACCAAAAGTAGGCCTCATTCAATTAGACTATGCAGGCAAACAGCTGATCTGGATGCTGCGCTGGGTGGCCATCTTCAAAGGTCCCTCGCTGGCTCTAGGCAGTGCCTGCACCGCACTTCAAAGGTGTTGTGCAGATGCAAGGGCAGCCACGGAGGATGAAATTAATTGATGGGAGTCATGTTATAACGGGGTAAACCCAGAAGAACCAACATAGGTCAGGGGCATAGACATGAAATGCCACTACAGCCTCATATGGCATTTACTGCCATTTTATACCAATTACAGCTGCACATGCCTGTCTAGTAATCATGTGACAAGTTAAATTCTACCATCCCAGGTGCTGCCATAATATTGCATGCAAAATGTATAGCCTTGTAGTCTACGCACAGTGAAAAGCTGAATTCAGTGGTACTTGCGTGTCATTGAAAAATATATTGTATATCTATAGAACAAACACCAATTTCTGATAGCACATATTTGGGATGACCCGGAGCCACATATCTGACATCTATTTTGACTGCAAGATGTAGTGGATTTTCCTTAAACAGGAATTTGATTGACAAATTGTGGGATTTTAAGACTGGGAATATTCTGTGGTTGGATTAATTGGGAATATATTGGGATGGTCATACTGGTAGTGCATTCTTATGTTGTACAAATCGGAGTACACTGAGATTGGGATATAGAGTTATAGGTTTATGTATCCAGTTGCTACTATCTTACACTAAGGGCATCCTCAAGTGTCCACTCATGGCACCCAATCTCAGTTCAGGCCTCATACACCTAGCATGGTCACCATGCGTAAGGGAGAGCCTCACATGCCTAATTTCTGCCAATATGTGAAGTGCAGCCTCAAATGCCCCAGCAATGTCATTTAATGCCTTTTTATGCATTGTATAAGGAACCATGTTTGCAGCCTCACGTGTAATTGATTCCATCATGTGCCAAGCCCAGCCTCAAATGATCCAAAAACCCGACATAGTTCCTTTGATGCATGGTATATTTACCATGGGTGATGTGCAGCCTCCAATGCCTCAAGAAATGACAGTAACCCAGTCTCATTCAGCTTCAGACATGCCAGTATAAAATAAGATTCACACATTTTTCAAGTAAGCAAGAACTGCTTTTTAAAGAAACACTAATGTAAGATTAAAACATTATTCAGAGCCTATGTTTGGATTTATTGTTGCAAATACTTAGTAATTTATAATAATCCATTACTTATATAGCACTTTCACAAAAGGACTTTACATAAAACACGCTTGTATAGAAGTGTTACCCACCAACCAAAATTAATATTAATTTGTCAACCCCGGAAGGAAGAAAGTTTGAATAGACCTTGCTAGGATTCAAACCTGTAACCTGCGCAACACTCATAGACTCCAGCAGTGAGCACTTCAAGGGATGGTCTAGTAAAATTTTTTTTTAAAAAAATAGATAGGCCACATAAAAAAAAAATACTAGCATTCTCCATTTTAAAACTTCCTATGTAAAATTTTGAGCTATTCAAGCTCAAAATTCGCAAAAGCAAGCACAGGGGCGCAGCCATTTTGTGAAATGAAGACCCTCCTGTGCTGGCTTTTGCTTTTGCGGCACTAATGAAGGAAAAGCCAGCCAGCTGTAGTAAACAAAGGCTACCGCTGGGTGGCTTTCCCTTCATTAGTGCTGTAGGCGGAGGACAGGGACCGGAAACCAGAGCAGGAAAGCTGCAGCTGAATCTCGGTAAGTGCTATTTATTTATTTTACAAAAAATAAGCACTAGCTGCGGTTTTTTTTCTAAGTTTTCCGGGCTGGAGGAGCCCGGAAAACTTAGAAATAAAACCGCAGCTTTAAAAACGTTGTATTTATGTTTGCGGTCGCTTTTGAAGCGACCGCAAACATAAATACAATGTTATTGTGTTGGAAAACGCTGTGGTTTTTCTTTCCATATTTCTCAGGCTCCTCCGCTCGGAGGAGCCTGAGAAACTTGGAAAGAAAAACCGCAGCGTTTTCCAACACAACCGCGTTGTTTCTGCCTGAATCTGCTTTTCCATTTGGGGCTCTCGGGCTTGGAGCCCGAGAGCCCCAAATGGGAAAGCAGATTTAGGCAGACAATGCAGCATTTAGCATTTCCCATT
Source organism: Ambystoma mexicanum (assembly GCF_040938575.1). Lineage (NCBI taxonomy): Eukaryota > Metazoa > Chordata > Amphibia > Caudata > Ambystomatidae > Ambystoma > Ambystoma mexicanum. The sequence goes on along the minus strand of NC_090923.1, from coordinate 542,378,850 downwards.
TGGGTCTCTCGGGCTCCCCACGGGGAGCCCGAGAGCCCCAAAAGGGAAATCAGCTGCAGGTAGAAACACTACGCGGCATGTAAACATAACCGCGTGTGTTTCTGCCTGCTGTGGCTTTCACTTTGGGTCTCCGGTGCTCCCCGTGGGGAGCCCGAGAGCCCCAAATGGTAAAGCAGATTCAGGCAGAAACAACGCGGTTGTGTTGGAAAACGCTGCGGTTTTTCTTTCCAAGTTTCTCAGGCTCCTCCGAGCCGGAGGAGCCTGAGAAACTTGGAAAGAAAAACCGCAGCGTTTTCCAACACAATAACGTTGTATTTATGTTTGCGGTCGCTTCAAAAGCGACCGCACACATAAATACAACGTTTTTAAAGCTGCGGTTTTATTTCTAAGTTTTCCGGGCTCCTCCAGCCCGGAAAACCTAGAAAAAAAAACGCAGCTAGTGCTTATTTTTTGTAAAATAAATAAATAGCACTTACCGAGATTCAGCTGCAGCTTTCCTGCTCTGGTCTCCAGTCCCCGTCCTCCGCCTACAGCACTAATGAAGGGAAAGCTACCCAGCGGTAGCCTTTGTTTACTACAGCTGGCTGGCTTTTCCTTCATTAGTGCCACAAAAGCAAAAGCCAGCACAGGAGGGCCTCCATTTCACAAAATGGCTGCGCCCCTCTGCTTGTGCTTGCTTTTGCGAATTTTGAGCTTGAATAGCTCAAACTTTTACATAGGAAGTTTTAAAACGGAGAATGCTAGTTTTTTTTTTATGTGGCCTATCTATTTTTTAAATAAACATTTTTACTAGACCATCCCTTTAACCTACTTGGCTATCTTACCGGTTAATTCTCCTTAAATATACATACCATTGTCGCTGGGGGTTACATTTCTTATTAACATAACATTATTTTAGTGTTTAGAAGTAGAAGGAATATGTCATGTCCCTAAACCTAACAATCGTAGTGTTATATTTTGTTTTAAAAAGGATTGGGGGACTGGAGGAGTTGGTGGGTAGATAGCATCATAAGTGCTTTTTTTAACTGCACAATTGAATAAACAACACACTGTGTCACAATTGGATAGCTCAGCATGCTAAAGTTTCAACTCTCACATGTGCCAGCCTGCACTTTCGAAGTTCATATATTAGAAGGGTTGAATCAGCCCTTCATCCATCTGAGGTTAATACATTGAGTACTAGTAATTTCATAGTAATAACACCTATATTTTTTACAGTGCTCAGCATGACTTTGATACCATGTCCCGTGGTTAGAGGCTGGAGTCCAGCATGAAGTGTGATATTACAAAAAACTATAACATTAATTTTGTTTATTTATTTATTTATTATTACATTTGTAAGGCGCGCCTAACCCTTGGACATCGAGCGCAAAAATCTTAAGAAGATGGTTACAGAGACAACAATTTAAGAGATCGGTTACAGGTTTGATTTAAGGAAGTGGTTACATGAAATGCAGATCATAAATAGGCATGCTTAAAGAATATGGCTACAGGGTAGACCTAGTAGCCCTTAGGTGGCTAGGTAAACAGACTTAAGGAAAGGGTTGCAGAAACAGAATGCTTGAGAGATTAGTTGTGGATTTTGGCAGGCTTAAGAATATGGTTACAGGATAGCGTGGCAGAAGTGGATTTGGGCTTAGTGTTGCCACATTGTGTCACTTTAAGCGCATGGTTGCATGTCTTGTGGAGACTTACATGGGGTGTAGGTCCTGGTGCAGGTAGGTGGGTATCGGTCATAATGGGTTGCTTAAAGGATGGAGGGTGTAATTTGATGTCTTGAGTAAAGAACCAGGTTTTTAGTTTTTTGCGAAAGGAGAGTAGGGCTGGGTCCAGTTTTATCTCCAGTGGCAGGGTGTTCCAGTATTTGGCTGCCATTACGGGGAAACTTGAGCCACCTGCTCTTTGTCTTTTGTATCTGGGCACGGTTATTTGCCCAAGGTAGGCAGTGCGGGTGGGTTTGGAGGATTGGTTCCTAGTTATCATGCTGGATAGGTAGCGTGGGGCAGTATTGGAGAGACATTTGTGTGTCAGCGTATTTTAAATTTAATCTGGTCCTTCACTGGTAGCCAGTGAATGTTTCTTCTGGTGGAGGAGATATGTTCTGATTTGGGAATGTTTAATGCTGCTCTTATTGCATTATTCTGCACTGTTTGGAGTTTCTGGAAGTTTTTGGATGAGGAGCCTGCAAAGATGGTGTTGCAGTAGTCAACTCTGGAAAGGATAAGTGCTCTTGCCAGGGTGATTCGGTTTTATACTGTGAGGTAGGGTCTACAGGCCGTGATAGGTTTGGCTGTGCAGGCAGATGCTGATGTGATAGCATTGACTTGCCGTGTGACAGTGAGTGAGGAATCGAGATAGACTCCTAGGGTCTTAACCTCTTTGGCGGTGGGGATAATGTTTCCATCTATGTTAAAGGATTGGTACAGTGGTGAGATATTTTTGAGTTTCGCTTGGCTGCCCAGAATGAGGATTTTTGTTTTTTTTAAGTACAGGAGGCAGACATGAAGCACTTTACATAAACATATGATATAATGCCCATTTATTTTAATTGGATATGGAAAAATGAAGGACACCGTAACATCAAAACGTGGAGTATGTGTGCACAAAAGTATGGGCCTCAGAAGCATAAAATAATTAAGGTAACTATAAATAACAAACTCTGGGTGTGGGGCATCCTGTCTTCTTATTCTATGTTTATAAATTCTAATAGTTTCCAGTTTCACCTTTGTTTCTATAGCACATAAGAGAAAGCCAAAAGGGCAATTTCCAGAAATAAAGCAAATTCTAAGAACCCACTTTATTTTCATTTCTACTCTGCCTCTGAATTCTTGTCCGGGGGTCACTGAGGCAGTGCCAGGGGTCGCAGCTGCAAACCCTGGGGACCGCCAAATGACTTCCATGTGTGCTATCACTGTGGTGTATAGAGTCCCCATGTAATGATAGTCCTCAGCATTTCTCTAGAACTGATGCGCAATCCAATCAGCGATATACTTTTGTGAATAGCACCTCTTGCTCTTTCAGAGAGATCTGTTATCAGTTTATTTTAGGCCATCATCTTTCGCTCCAAAGTTCTTACACGTTCTGCTGGCCATTAGTAATTGGCATCCCAGCAGCTGATAGGCACAACTGTACCTAACATGAAAGTAAACAGAGTCGAAAATGGGCACATTTAGATACTGAAGAATGGTTTCTCATGTAGGTTTCCTTTTAAAAGTGCAATTATCCAGTATTATAGAGTAGTGAAACTATGGAATACCAGTACAAACTGTTTACAAAAGTGAAATTCAATTTTAGTATCAATGGGGTTACTAATTCAAAAGTGCCACAACCGATTTCTTCACTAAAAAGTATAATCTTGATTTTGGTTTCCATTTAGGCTACAAAAAGGCATCTATATGTAGATATTGGAAGGACCGTTCATGACTGTTCCAGAAAGATGTCTGTCAAATAACTTCTAGCTAACAAATTTTAAAAACTCTTTTATTTTAGTGTTGTCCCTGTACCACTTTCTCTAATCAGACAACTAGCGCTGAGATGCCTCTGACGAACACGCTCTATAGAAATGTAATAACATAACATAACATAGTACCAGAGATTTTCAGTTTAATGCATTGGCCATTTACGAAATAGAAATGTAATCCTTTTGAAAGCAAACAAGCAGTTTTCATATAACTGACCTTCCCATGGGTTTCGTGACAGATTTAATTGGTGAACAATAAATATGAAGCCACACCTGGTTTTTGTTGTGGTGGCCCATGGAAAGGTAGTTATAATGGACTAAATCTATTCACATGGTATTTTGCCAGGCTGGTCTATAGTGACTCACTCTGCTATCCGAGCATGTGTATAAGCCTGCCTGTGTTGGGATGCTCACACAATAGGATATGCAACTAGGTCCTAGAGCTTTCCTTTGTTCATACCTGGGAAAGCTTGTCACCTCCCAAGAGAAAAGGATATACCCCAGAGGAATAAGAGTGGTGCAGGAGATCAAAGGAAAATATCTACCAGCAAGATGGAAACCGCATCAGGTTGGAATTACTGTAATCGTCTTTGATTTGGGACAGCCAGGGAGGGGAAGAGTAGTACAGCCCAGAGAAGGGTTCCACCATGTTGTATTTTCTTAGACCACTCACATTTCCTGTTTCCACACCCATCTCCCTGCAGACAAAGCACTTTGGGGCAGATATCACCAGGCAGACACTGATCGTAGCAGCCACGATTGAACTATTACACTAGTCTTGCAGTGGGCCAATCCACTGTGACAGGTTGACTGTATAAGGAGGTGATATCCCCCCTTTAATTGAATTATCTTCGAAACAGCAGACGAAGAAGCTGGTTTTCACTGGAGCCTTATTGTGGTATTAGTGTGCCCAAAGCCCTTACCATTGATGTTAAGATAAAGGCTTCCATGGAAGGAACATGTCCTTCCCCTCACCCATCCCAGAGGAACATGTGTTTGCTTTCTCCCACTGCTCGTGCTCTACTCTTTAAAAGGTTGACCTTGCACTTCCACTGCTCAGCCTAGACTGACCCAGTCCTTTCACTGCTCATGGTGCTCCAGTTAATTAGCTAAGCATGCTCTTATATTGTTCATGACATACATCTTTATGGGCTGTCCTTGTGCTTCTACTGCTCATACTGTAGCCTCCTATTTATGAGCTGACTTTATGCTTTCACTGCTTGTGCTGAGTTGACATTGTGCTTCCACAGCTTGTGAACTACCCTTTCATGGAATAACTTTGTGCTTAAAATGCTAATGTTGTAACCTATATACAAGTTGACTATGTGCTTACACTGCTTATGGGCTGCCAGGTTAGGAGTTGGCTGTGTGCTTCCACTGCTTATGGCCTGCCAGGTTAGGAGTTGACTGTGTGCTTCGAATGCTTATGGTCTGCCAGGTTATGAGTTGACTTTGTGATTCCACTGCTTATGGCCTTCCAGGTAAGGAGTTGACTTTGTGCTTCCACTGCTTATGGTCTGCCAGGTTTGGAGTTGACTGTGTGTTTCCACTGCTTATGGTCTGCCAGGTTTGGAGTTGACTGTGTGCTTCCACTGCTTATGGTCTGTCAGGTTAGGAGTTGTCTTTGTGATTCCACTGCTTATGCCCTTCCAGGTTAGGAGGTGACTTTGTGATTCCATCACTTATGGTCTGCTAGGTTATGAGTTGAATTTGTGATTCCATTGCTCGAGCATTACTTTGCTCTTCAAATTCTGATGATTTAATTTATTTGTGGGTTATCCTTGTGCTTCTACGGCTCATGCTGTATCTATACTGAGTTGGCATTATGTTTCCCTTGGCCATGCTGCGGCATGGCTACCCCCATTCCGGGTACCTGGTCCGGGTTCCTGGAATGGGGAAATAACGGGCCATTCTGACCTTGGAGGGCCCTGTATTTCCCCATTCCAGGAACCCAGACCCCGTACATCCCCATTCCCATTCGAGCCCCCATAGGGCTCAATGGGAATGGGACGGATGCAAACAACAGTCCCTTTAATGATGAGCCCGTTGTTTGCATCCTGGTCTGCTTGCGGGACCCGGTAAGGATGCCTGGTTTTACCAGGCGTCCTTACCGATTCCCGCGAGCTAACCTTGTAATGAGGTAGTAGGGGTGTAACGGGGCCGGCAGCTCTACTGGCCCTGTTAAACTCCTACCGCCAGGGTCGTAATGAAGCCTGTAGTGGGCAATAGTATTATTATTTATCAAAGTAGATGCACGCTGCAATGCTGTCAATCTAGTTTAATAAACCACCTGTCACAGTTGTGATAGTCAATTGTATATAAATATTTTAGAGACAGTATGGGGCCTGATTCACAGAAGCCTTTTATAATGGTGCAATCCCTTAGGGAAATGCTCTGTGAATCAGGTCCTTGATGTGCTTGCTAACTGTTAGGTATTTATTTTTAAAAAGTGTAAAAGTATACATTTGACCTTTTTATGAATTTTTACAACCACTGTTCTGTTTTCATTCTTAAATAATAGGCCGAAGCCATCCTTGTACGAAACATTTAGACCTACTGAATTTTTGTTACAATTACCAGAGGCTGAAACATAATTTCAAACATTCACTAGAATGAATCACTTAATTTGGCTTTAAAATCGAAAATACCACGGGGAGACAGATCTGTGAGGTAGCCTCTTGGAATGGCAGGATTATCAGGCAGCAGTGCCCAGGAGGAATGGCAAAATCGCAAGATTTCCCTCGGCCCATTAGTCATCCCAAGACACGCTGATAGCAGATTCCACTTAACAGCGCGTTGCCCTGCCTTTATTTGGAAAAGAAGAACCCACGCAGTGAAGCATCTGCACAAGGGGGCCTGGGTGCTTTACAAGCCTTTTAGTATTAGGTAATGCTTCCCCTTGTCTTGCTGAAGTAAATTAGGTCGACCCTGCATATTTGTTTTGCTGGAGCATCACAGTGCAGACCTTTGCCAATGGGAAAAGAATAGGCCATTTCAGCTGTTACATTTAGCGGAACACCGCTTTATGGTCGGAACGTATCTTGATTTTAGCTTATTTTAGCAGCCTTTGGGCTCTCAGCATTGTACTACACTTTACTAGCTTTGCAGCATTAGTTACTTTTAGACTGGATATTTTAGAACTTCGCTGTACTTTTTTATTAAATTGTTTTTAGGAACATTTAATTAGAATTGTGATTTGCTTTAGACCCTGTTATAGCATCCTATATATTGTATTTTGCTTGTCTAACCCTGCTAAAGCGTATTTACAAGAGCATCTCGTGCTTACATTATAAAGTAGCCCAGTAGACTACATTTCCCAGAGGGCTGGGCAGCTCTCGCGTGTTTAAATTTGCAGATCAGGCGTGAGACCCCAAGCGGTCTGTGGCGGTCCGTGAAGGACCGGAAGACAGTAAGCGTCTGAAGTCTCGGACCCTTCATTCCATGGGTATCACCGAAGTTCTGCCTGCCATTGCTTCAGCCAGATCTATTTTTGATTCCCGCAAATCAGCATTGGAACTTCGAAATACGGCAAATCTCATCTTAAATAGCAAGAGTAGTTATTTCCAGGAGCAGGGTACTGTCATATCGCCACGTGACAATATACAGGAAATAGCAGATGTCATTGAGGAGGTTGCGGTCTTTTCGGATACTAATATCTTCAAGGAGGGCGCACTTGATCCGAAAAACAAAACAAATCAACCCATTATTGGGCCAGGTGGCCATACGCCTGCCCTGCGAGCTACCTACCGCTCAGGAGGGTGGTAACTTAATAAACTGTTACACTCATAAGGAAAACATAGTCTATGATACACAGACGAGTGCAGTAAGAATCTCTGTCCTCTCTTACTTAATACTATGTCCATGGTGAAGCACGTGGTTGATATAGCGCAATACATATCTGAGCGAGATCTAGAGATCTGTGCTCTGACTGAGACATGGATGCATGAGGCAGCTGGCCCATCTCTGGCACTTGCTACCCACAAAGATTATGCTATTTTATGTGCCGATAGGGAGAATCAGGGTGGGGGAGGGGTGGCAATTATATTTAAAAATCCATGGACATATGGAAGGCTGATATACAAGGCCTTAATGGGTGTGAGACCCTTTGTTTCAAAATTAGAACAGATGCCTCCAACACAGTGAATCTTATGCTGATATATCGTCCCCCTAACACTATGCCAGACTTTGTATCACAACTGAATAGCCTGGTTCTGTCCCAACTCAAGGGTACCGCCAAATGGCTCATAGCGGGTGATTTAAATCTCTGGAAGGACGACCCAAAGATCCAGCGGCCAGTGAACTTGTCAGATTTATGAATGCTTTGGGCTTCTTACAAGATATGGATAAGCCCACGCATTCTAAGGGTCACATACTGGATTGAGTCTTCTCACTTAATTTAAAGATTAATATATTTGACATTTCTTTATTTCCCTGGTTGGATCATGCCTTTATAGAATTTGGGATAGACATCCCGAGCCAGCGCAAAAGGACTTTATCAAAGGAAAACTGGATTGCATCCAGAAACTTGAAGAGGATTAACCTGGAAACTGTGAGGGACTGGATACCCCCCATATACCGGGTGGACATGTCGCCTCTTAGGAATGTGGAGGACATGACTGATTCCCTTTTGGATACCCTCTCTAAAGCCATTGATGCAATAGCCCCTCTAAAAAACAGGAAGGTTGTTAATCACCCAAAAAACATTTGGTGTTCAGATGAATTCAGTAAGAGTAGCAAAAAGAAACAAAATGTTATCAGTGGAAAAAGTCGAAGGAGGAAGAGGATAGGATAGCCTACCAAGGGGCTGCAAATCGATTTAAACGGGCTATTATAAAAGCAAAAAAAAGAGTCTTATGAAGCATGTATTGAACATGTCCAATACGACTCTAAAGAAATATTTGCTATCTATAGGGAATTGGAGAACCCTGATATCAAATATCAAGAAACAATTTCTAAAGATCAGGAATGGTATACACATATTCAAGAGGCTATGGTAACCAAGACAAAACAAAATAAAAAACGTCATCGAACAAACCCTAAACAAATGGCTAATTTACCCCCCCTAAGGTCCTACAGAGTGAAAACCCTAATGTAGTGCAGTCTATACCTAACTTTAACTTTAGGAGTATTACTGAAGATGAACTTCGCACTATACTAGCCAAACTTAAGCCATCCACCTGTAACGCGGACCAGTTCCCAGCTACTGCTATCAAGGCCTGCTCTGTGAATGCGTCTTTTAAAGATGGAACTGTGTCCACTAGATTGAAGGGTTCCTGGATTAACACCCTGTTAAAAAAAACCTGATACGGACCCAAAAATAGCTACCAACTATTGGCCGATTTCCAACTTGCCCTTCATTCTGAAGATAATTGATAGAGTGGCCTACGAACAACCCTTGTGCCAAATAAAAGATCATCCCATTCTGAAAGAAAGTCAGTCTGGTTTTAGGCCAGGTTTCAGTACCGAATCTGCATTGCTGGAACTAAAGTCTAACATGAACGACTAACATCAATGAGGGTACCACAATGGTGCCGATGTCCCTGGATTGATCAGTGGCATTCGATTTAGTGGATCAACCCCTCCTCTTAAACAGACTACAGAAAGTAGTACATTTTTGTGACCAAGCAAGGGATTGGATGCAATCCTTCCTAGGGATGAGGACTATGCGAGTTTATAGCAAGCAAGTGGATGCAGACCCGGTTCCCTTAGCTATGGTGTTCCTCAAGGGGCTTCTCTATCTCCGGTTTTATACAATCTCTTTGCAGCGCCCTTCTTTCGTATGCTAGAGGAGAAAAAATCTGCTTCTCAAACTATGCAGATGACTCACAATGTCTCATCCCTCTAACAGGCATCTATGAGAAAGACGTTCTTGCAGTATCAGAGGTATATAATCTTATAGACAAGCGGATGGACAGGAGTGGGCTGGCATTGAATCATGGTAAGACCAAGCTTATGATCGTTGGTTCTAGGCCCAGACTCTTCAGACGGTTTATGAATCCTTCCGCATTGCGAATCATGATGTTCCTGTGAAAGAAAAAATAAAAATACTAGAGGTGTTACTTGATCAGACTTTGAGCATGACTGCTCAGGTCAATAGCCTGGTCTCATCATAGGCCTATTACATGAGGCTTCTTACGCACATTCACCCTTTCTTATCTCAAAAGGGCTGTGAAACGATTGCCCGAGCCATTATCTCTTCAGAAATTGACTATTGTGGGTCTCTCCTTGTAGGGGTGGGAACAAAAGAACTTGCCAAACTTCAAGTGGTTCAAAATAGCACTATCAGATCGATCATGGGGATGCAAAAGTATGCACATGGGTCAGTGGAGCGAAGAAAATTGCATTGGCTACTGATTGCTGAGAGGATAGATTTTAGGTTGCTTACTATCACCTACAGATCCCTCAAAGGATCCTTCCCTGCCTATATTGCTGGCAAATTTCAAAAGTAAACCTTCGCTCAAACAATGCAACAATTTGGCAAAACCCAAAAACCTCGCTCAAAATGGTAAGAAGCAGGGCTTTTTGGGCAGCTGCCCCTGTTAAATGGAATGCCCTTCCTATAGACTTAAGAAACTGCCTGACTTAGGAAGGTTTAAAAAACAATTTAAAACGTTGTCTGTTCAGATGAAGTGGAGTAGCTAGACTCCGGCCATTTTCCATGACTTCTCCTACTGTCTGCTTTTGGCGCCTTTTCGGGTCATTTTCATAGCGCCTTACAAATAATTTAAAATAAAAGTAAAAAACCAGCACATGCCACAACGCCACCCAGTAGCCATGCCTGGTAGCCCCATTCCAGGTCAGAGCCTCTGAGTAATGCAACTTGGAAGTGGTGTAACACAAAATGTGGGGGTGCCCCTGTGAGCCATGCTGAGTGCCCACCTCCAAGGCTATGCAACAAAAACACAGACCGCGTCACCCTCCGTGCTGGCCTGGACCAGCACGCATGTGCAATGCACACAATGATCATGCTGCTGCAGGGGCACAATGAACACTTCACTAGGTGAAGGATACAAGTATGTGTTTTGATCAAACTTTACATCTTTACCTAGTGTAGAAACAAGGTGGATGTACCTGGCCCCTGAGTCCTGACAAACAAATGTACTAGCCAACTCTTTGCATGGCCAGTAATATTACGCACAGTAACAATGCCATAAGAAAACATATTCATGCTGGCTCTATCAGTATATGCCAGTATCCCTACATGTGAACATTCTCTTCTTGGCTTTGCCCTTAATGCCAGTAAATTTCTCCTGCCACAGGCAGAAAATATGTTTGCACAAAAGATTGTCCAACCCTTGCACCACAATGTAAGAACACTCATCATGTTGACTTTGCCTTTCACACCAGTAAAACATGCAATGCCACAGTAAGATAATATTGACTTGCGGTCGGCACAAGTGCCCCATCCTCCCCATTTAAGAACACACATCAGAATGGCCCTGCCTCTTAGGTGAGTACAAAATGCTATGCCACAGAACCAAAATGGGCAATCTGCCTGCCTCATTGTGCGATGAATCCCCTACCCCAGCCCTCCTCCAAGTAATAACATTCATCATGTTGGTTTTGCCCAAGAATAGCAGTAAAACCTGTAATATAATAATGACAATGTGATATGCCAGAGCGACCAGGCATAGTGAGGGATCCTGAACCAACCATAGGAAACTGGAGGGGTGTGGGGGGGTCTGCTCTCCACCTATTCCTGCCTTTCCCTGAGAAACCTTTTTTGAATAATGGGTTAAAAAAATTCAATAGGTGTAACTCACCATCCTCGCACAGGAGCATTTCCCAGCGGTTTTTCATGATGCCTTTACCCACAGTATATGCCAGTATGAGAACATGTTCACACTGGCTGTGCCCATACACGTCCATAATGGCTGCACCAATGTATGCAGTATTCCCTTATAAGAACATGCTCATGGTTGCTTTGTGCCTAATGCCAGGAATGATTGATACTGCAAGAAAACATGTGCAGACTGGTTCTGCCAATATATGTCAGTTTCTCTATGTAAGGACATAATCCTTGTGGTTTTGCATTAAAAATACCATGTCACAATACGAAACGTGTCCAAATGGACTACACCCAAATGCCAGTCTAGCCAGGTAATAATAACACTTATCATGCTTGCTTTACTATGAATGCCCATTAAAAAATGTAACTCCACAGTATGAAATGGCTAAGCTGGCTCCACCAAAATGCCAGTCTAGCCACTTAATATGTTTGCTTTATCATGGATTGATGCCCATTAAAAAAAAAGTTGTAGTGGTGCACACCGGCACTCTCCCCCAACCCACCAAAATCCACTCCCCTGCGCCAGTCCAGCACAAACACATGCAGGCATCCATTCCCTCACCATACACTCACTCATTCACATACGTACCCAGCCATCCATACATCATACACTCATTGATTGTTCATTCTGTACATATTACAGATAATAATAACACAACCCTGCATGCACACACACATGCATACATACCAAAATGCATACATCAAACACTTGCACAAAACATTTTCTTACCTGGTGCTGACCTGAATTCATCTTCCCCAGGGAAGGCCTCCACCACCAACTGGTTACTGTCATGCATAGTGGAGACTGGGCGGCTCAACTGGAATTTTTCTTTTTGAAGTCGGAGCGCATTCACTCCGACTTCACAAAGTAATGAAGTTACTTCTTTCTCAAGACAAGCGCATGCACTCATACATCACAAAGAAATTAGAAGATTTCTTTCGAAAGTAGTAGCGCTTTCACTGCAAATTTACAAAGAAATGAAATAATTTCTTCATGAAGTCGGAGCGTTTCCACTGCGACTTCACAATGCGCTCCGACTTCAGAAAGAAATGATTTTACTTCAGAAAGAAATCATTTCTTTTGGAAAGAAATCATGTATTTCCGAAGCTTGTCAGTGCCCCCAGGACATGCTGTGGCGTGCCCGTCCGCACCGTAGGGGCTGGGGTGCCCCCACTAGGCCAGTGCATTTTAGGTATGCAAGCTAGCTGAAAATCATGCATTTTTGTTCCAGAAAATGTTTTTGTTTTATAGGGTAGCACTATTAGATATATAGCTTTATCAAGCCAAGACAGACCGCTCTCAAGAATTCAGACAACCAAATACATGTTCACCCTCATCAGTGTGGTGCCATGTAACAGCTTTGAGCTTGGAGCATTGGGGTATGTTTAGCAAACACGCTAAATGTTATGGTCGGTTTTAAACCCACCATAGCGCAGATGGTGTGTGGGGACTTGATAATCTCGTATATGTATTTTTTAAATACATTTGCTTTATTCGTATTCCAATAAATGCTTTCCTTTTACTATATTCTCTATACGTTAAAACTGTAGTTTTCAAAAAAAAAAAAAAATAATAAATGCTTTCCTATTGAAATGAGGTATACATACACTAATCCTAAAGTCATGTATCACATTTCTCAAAATAAAATAAGAATGCTCATGGAAATACGAGAGTCTTTGATGTTGACTCCTCATGGACACAGACATAGAATCAGCTATCAATGAGACACTGTGTTGGAGGCCCATATTGAAGCTTTCATGGCATACTTTCTCCCCACTTACGTTCCAGCTGCAGGTCACGGTGTGTGCTTACAGAGGTCATAGGGCTGGTGTTAAAATCACATCTGTCACCCAAGTAAATTAGCTTTTTCTGCTGGGGTCTAGCTCCGACACGCTCGATCAATGCAGGACACCTGGGGGCCACCGCTTGTGTTTATAAGTGTGAAAGCCATTTGCCGATGTGTCCAGGGAGATCCGAAATGCATGACTAATTGCGAATGAAGCTGACACATTCCGTTAGATGTGTTTACATTAGTCACGCTTCCAGCTGGGACTCAAGCCACTCTCACTCTTGTTAACTATCACTGCAGTATTAAAAAAAAAAAACGTGTCAATAGCTACAAATTAGAAATGGATGTCTTACTGTGACATTACAATGGAAACCTTGAGGTAGGAGTCAGGCTACAGTCATTCCAAATTCCCCCGCATCTGCGATAAGAAGAGATGGTGACAGCAATAACGATACCCGATATTAGGTTCAACCAACCAAAAACCTGGTAATTGCCCCCCTCCTTGCCCTCCTTATGATCCTTACACCTAACATAACAAATACATTGCTTCCTACCGCCCCTCCCAGGCTGCGCGCCCTCGCCCAGTGCTTCCCACTAGCTATGAAGGAGATGTTAGATCCAGCTTCCCTGCCAATGCGTAGGCGGGAAGCAGGAGATGAGGGCCTCAGGTTACAAGGCCCGCTGCGCAGCTCCAGCGGGAGCAGTGAAGACACGGACACACGTGTGTTGCTGTCCAGCCCCGGAACTGCACCGACGTAAGGCGGGTATAACATTCCTCCTTTATTTTAACTAAACATTAACAAACATTATTATTTCTTTTAACAACTGTTTCAGACACTGAGTTCGGTAGTCTCTCAGGCTGGTCTTCTACCACTCATAGTCTCTGAGTCTGGCTGGGGGCCAGGGCGCAGTTCTTAGTTCATAACGTCCACCCCTGGGTGCTATCCCCTGACTCCCCTCGGGTTGCTCACCTTCATAGTTTGGCTCACCCAGCTCTGGTCCACTCGACAGTTCTTCCCCTCTGTCGTCCATGGTCATTTCGCTTCCTGGCGATTATGCTCCTCTCCCATTGGTTGGTCCTCTTCTTCTTCAGGTTGCGGCTCACCATCCGTCCATAGATCTTTTGGGACTGTCTTGAACCAAGACGCATTTCTTGTGACTTGTCTTTGTCCCCTCCTGGCTGTTACTATGGTCCCGTACCTTTGGGTTATGGTCCATGGGATGGAGTCGTATTGTGTGTCTAGTTTAGACTTGGATGGGTTTCTCATCATTACCACCTGGTCGCCTACTCGGTGATGGGACCTCTTGGCGTTCCTCTTGTTGCTCATGTGCTCATTAGCCACGGTTCTTCTTAGTTCGGTGCGTGCCCTGTCGTACATGTCTGTGCTTCTGCTCGGGTGATGTGGGATGGATGAGTTGATGATGGTTCCGAACATTATGTCCGCCGGTGGTATCCCTGTTGTGCTGTGGGGTGTTACTCTGTAATTCCTCAGGAATCTGTAGAGGTCCACTCTCCAAGGGCTTGAGATTACGCGCGACAGGCGCAAGACTTTGTTTATTGTTTGCATGAATCGTTCCATGTCACCGTTGGCCTGCGACCACCTGGGCATTATGTGATGGTACTGAATGTTGAGTTTGGTGATGTACTTTCTGAACTCCTCTCCTTGGAATGGTGGGTCATTGTCACTCCAAATCTGCCTTGGGAGGCTGTGAATGGCGAACATTTTCTCCATCACAGGTATGACCACCTCCGCCGCTGTGGAGGTTACGATTTAAACCTCCGGGTACCTGGTGTGATCGTCGTTCACCACCAATGAGTACATTCCCTCCTGTATTTTGCAGAATTCTATGCTGATGGCGTCCCATCTAGAGGACCATCACTCCGCTGATAGTATGGGCTCGGGATTGGGCGGCGCCCCCGTTATCTGGCATGGGAGACATGTGTTGATGAGTTGCTCCACTTTTCCATCAATCCGTGGGAACCAGACACGGTGCCTAATCCGGGCCTTTGTTCTTACTATTCCTTGGTGACCCTCATGCGCCAACGCCACAACTCTGTCCTGCATGCTTGCGGGGATGATATTTCGGGTCCCTCTTAGGATGAGCCCTTCCTCTGTAATAGATAGGTCTTGTCTCACTGTGAAGATGCCAGCGAGGAATTCTTTTGCTTCAGCAGTTCAATTATGGACATTCCGTAGGAAAGACTTCCATTCTCCCCGAGATGATCGTGTCTTTCACTAAGTCACAGCATGGGTCGGCTTGTGTGGCCTCTATAATGTCTTCAATGGCAATGGCTCTTGGTTTCATTGTGTGGATCACCTGGCAAATGTGTTCCTCTGTTTCTTCCGCTATGTGTATTTCCCGCGGTGTGGCTGCTCTTTGGTGTCTAGACAGGAAATCAGCTAGGTTTCCACTGCCTGGCTGATATGCTAACTCAAAGTCATATTGTAAGTGTAGTAGCCACTTTCCGATCCTGGCTGGGGGATATGAGGATGAGCCAGTGAAGATGGGGAGTAGTGGTTTGTGGTCTGTGTAGGCCTTGAACTTTCGGCAGTACAGATATAGATGAAAATGGCGGCAGCCCCACAACACTGCAATCCCTTCTTTTTCAATATGGGAGTACCGTTGCTCCGTCGATGTCAGGGCACGGGAGGTATATGCGATCGGCATTGACTCTCCTGTATTGGCCACTTGTATGAGGATGGCTCCTAGGCGCACTGGGCTGGCATCGACATACAGTTCGGTCGACAATGTGGGATCGTAATATGCCATGGTGGTGTCTCCCGAGAGTGATGCCTTGATTTGTTCGAACACTTCTTGGCAGGTGGGGCCCCATATCCATTTTGTGCTGGCCTTTGTGAGTTCTCTTAGGAGTTCTGATAGTATGACCAGGTTGGGGATGAACCTTCCGCAGTAGGTTGCCATACCTAGGAAACTTTTTACCTCCATTTGTGTGGTGGGGGGTGAGGCAGCCTGGATGTCCGCTACTTTTTGGGGGTCTGCTGAGATGCCTGCACTGTTGAAAGTATACCCAAAGAAGGAGATCTCTTCCTTTAGGAACTCGCACTTGTCCTTGTGGATTGTTAGGCCTGCACTCTATAGCTTGCTGAGTAGCATGTGGAGCCGTCGTATGTGTTCTTCCTTGTTCTCTGCGTGTATGAGAATGTCATCACTGACATTTAGTAGCCCAGGGATGCCGCGAATCACCTCCTGGATCGTTTGCTGAAATACTTTGGCCGCAGATGAGATCCCGAAGCTGAGCCACTTGTATCAGCTTCGGGAAAATGTTGTGATGTACCTGGAATCACGGTGGAGTTTCAGTTGGTGATATCCGGCATTGAGGTCGACCTTTGAGAATATTTTGGATCCTGTGAGGTCTGCTACTATCTCGTCGAGGGTCGTGGTGATGTGACGCTCCCGTTTATATCGCAGCATTGGGGAGGCGCATATCAAGGCATATTCTCACTTTCCCGGGTTGTTTGGGCTTCCTGGTGATGACCATGGGCGACACCCACGGTGTTGGTCCGGTCACTTCCTCAATGATGCCCGCTTTCTCAAGTGCCCGGAGCTCTTTCTCCACCTGGTTTCGTTGTGGAACATCATTCTTTGGTGTCATACTGCTCGTGGTTGGATGGACTCATCAATGTGCAGCTTGATGGACTTCCCTTTGAGACATCCAACCCCCTTGAGGAGGTTCGGGTACTTCCGGAGAATGCTGTAGATGTCTTGTGATTCGGTCACCTCGCATATGAAGCTTATGAGTCCGAGGTCCTCTGCCGCGTCCCCACTCAGTAGACACTCAATTCCTGCGTTCAAGACGTAAATTTTGGACTGCAGTGACTTGTCACCCTTGCTGAGTGTGGTCCGAAATCTGCCTACTGTATATACTATAGAGTTTTGTACGCATACGCAAACAATAGTGTGTCTGTTGTTTTCAGAACTGGTTGTGGCCATAGTTTTCTGCATGTGGTTAGTGGCATGATGTTAACGGATGCCAAAGTGTCTATGGTCATTTGCGTGTCTTGTCCTTGGATTGCTACATGGCATTTCTGCCTTCTCAGTTTCCTTTTGGGTGTTGTATCTCTGTAATTTAGTGCTGAGATCAGGTACACTTTCTTTCCTTTTTTCCATTTGTCGTTTGAAGCTTCTTGTTGGGTGTGTGTCACATCGTCTCCTTACTCCTCGGTCGATGAATTGGCGGTCTTGACTCGGTGAGCACTGGCTTGTTTTTCTTTCTTTCCAGAGGCTTTGTCCTGTGGTGTTTGGGGTTGTAGCAGCAGTCCCGACGATCTGCATACCTTTGCACAGTGCTCTTTTCTGCCGCATGCACCGCATGTTGTACCTTGGGTGGGCAGTTGCATCTTCCGTGGCGAGGTCCTCCGCACCACCCACATTCTGTGGTTCCTGGGATCCTTTGTTGCCATCTGGCTTGTGCGCTGTTTCCGCTGGCCTCATCCCTCGTGTGTTGCTGGTTCGTGATTTGGGCTACGGTCATCCTTGTAAGTGCCGGCTGGAGCTTCTGTAAGGTCGTGCCCATGTGTGCTGCTCTGGCGTGTGCCAATTCCCTCTGGCGGCCAAGTTCCAAGGTTCTGGTCAGGGATATGCCTTTTTCACTTAGCACCATCCTGCTTAGCTTCTCTGAGTGCATTCCATTGATGAGCTGGCGTTGGATCTCCTTTTCAATGTCGGTGAATGGTGGTGCAGAAAATTAATGTTTAATCGTCTGGATTAAGCTGGGGCATGAAGTGGGCCGTCAGGGCGTCCTCCGTTTGTTGGTAGACGTCAAGGCCATCTGTGATCGCCAGCGAGTTGAATATTTGTAGGACTTCATCCCCGACGTTCAGTAGGAGGTGCGAACTCATTTTCCTTGACATGGTAATGTCTTTGCAATCCATGGCCATCTCGAATTTTTGTAACCACAGTTGCCACCGTGGGCCAATCAATTATGAGTCGGTGTATGGATCGAAAGGGCTGAGTGAGATGGTGTTCCCTCCTTGCGGGTGTGCTTGCGGCGTGGATGGTGATAGGTTGGAGGGTATTTTGGAGGGTGTGCCGGGCCTGGGAGTGGATGTGCCTGTCGCCATATTGTGTAGATGTGGCGTCTGTTGGTGTACACTTGTGTCAATGCCCCCTCACCTTGTCGTGCTGTAGCGACTCCACTTGGCTTCCTCGTCATGTGTCCAATTGTTGGGCACCAGGCTTCTATTTTCCCTCTTTTTTTTTTCTGGCTGATAGGCCCCAAAATGTCTGCCCCCTTGGCGCCGGGCCTTCCAGCGCTTAATTTTGTGGCAGTTGTGGGAAGAACTGTTATGGTCCACTGTGTTTTCTGGGTCGTTTTGGATGATTTGAGAAAGAGAAATGTTTATTTATTTGTATTTTTTTCAGGTGGTGGTTGGGCCCCCCACCGTGGTTCCAAAAATGTCACCCTTGCCGAGGGCTTTGTATGCTGTGCGGCGGCGTCGCGTGTGCCGTTCTGATCACTTCCCTCGTCGCCAGTGTTAGATCCGGCTTCCCTGCTGATGTGTCGGCGGGAAGCAGAAGATGAGGGCCTCAGGTTACAAGGCCCCGCTGTGCAGCGCCAGCGGGAGCAGTGAAGACATGGACACACGTGTGCTGCTGTACTGCCCCCGAACTGCCCACGCAGAGCCGGGGTGGGGCTTTTATTCATGACGCCTTACGTCACCACGTAGCGGGACGTAAGGCAGATATAACAGGAGACACTGCCATAACCACCCTCCTTTCTTCTTTACTTTGATATTTCTGCTTCCCTTGGGTCAGTGAGACCCACGAGAGGCAAGGGGAGGTGGCGACCACAGCCCACTGTGGGCAGAGTCAGCCTCATCCGATGACAGGAGAGAAAGGCATTGTGCACGGCTGTGATGTCACTGCGGTGGCATCCGCTATTCAGAGCTGTGATAGCCCAGCAGAGAACAGCTCCTTTCTATTCTTACTGTTGCTTGCAGGAGGCCCATATACATACAGCATTGCTGTGGACCCAACCCAGTAACTGTGGTTGATTCCAAAAGATAAACTCAAATATGCACAGCAGAATTACAAATGTGACCATTCCCCATTCCCAAAAGGAATTTGCACATGTTATTGGGGGCCAGCTGTGCGCTGCATATGTATGCTACCTAATTAATGCATAAAAGGACATTGCAGTCGCAGAGCTGCAGTCTCGAGGATAGGTCTTGAAGGCAGGGTCTGATTGGGACATACACTTGCCTTGGACACCAATGAAAAAGTGACCCACATTTGCAAATGGCAATTCATTCCTCTTGTGACACTGTTTGAATAGTACCCAAGGGGAAGTTTTTTGATAAAATATGGTTCAAATTGTGAATTTGAAAGAATATGTATTCAGCAACACTGGTCAAAACTACTAGCTGCATGGTGAAGTAACTCATCAAACTGGCCCACATTGGCCAACAAGTGGGCCACTTTGACCAAACATACTGGCCCACACTAGCATGTTGCGTTTTGATTTGGGAATTGCCCTACTGCTCCATAGGCCAGTCTAAGCCTGCGTTAAGGGCCCATTCTCTGATTCCAACCCCTTTGGATGCCATTGTATTCCTGCTAATAAAGCAGTCCAGTTTTGCTCTTGGGCAGTATACGGATGTCGTAATTTGGTAGCTTGGATGAACCATTGCTCCACGAAGTTTCAAGGCGACACCTTTGGGCTGCAGCTCTCTGGTCCCCTAGAGGATGAACCCTAAAAGGGTGAAGCTGCTGTGAAAGGCGGTTGATCCCTATCTTCTGTGTGGTTTCACTAGTGCTAACAGGTAGGTGTGAGAATTCAGGATGAACTGCAATTGGGTAGGAACACCCACTGAACCGTCTCATGTTATGGCTCATAAATGCACCTCTTACGAGGTGCACCCACAGATTGCCTCAATTGGTATACTTACACACAGTATGAACAAAAACGATTTGCTCTAGTGAATGTCAGGCTTGTGTCAGAGCAATCATTTGTTATTGGACTCTCCATGACATTCCCCCTGCCCAAAAGCTCTTTTTTCACTGTCAGCTTGGTTATCTTTTCTGCTCCTCATTTCTCCGTGAAGAACCCCTTGCAATGTTGCAGCATCACATTGTAAGTGAAGTTCTGGTGCTGCCTGAAGGCCTGATGAATGGTGGTCAATGGGGACAGGGGATATATATTTTGACCCGTGTCTGTGTGCACTATACGAGAGGAATTTGAGGCTTGCAGGAGACCGAAAGGGTAGAGAGGCCTTTGGAGGAAGGATCATGGATTCTGGCCCCTGCCATGACCACCTGCCTAACACATGAAAAACGCTGTCTTTGATTCAGTCAGCATTGCTCTGACAGGCCTGAGTCCTAACAGACCACTGAGAACAGCACCTCAGCATGTTAGAGTGAGGTGTGAGGCATCTCTCAGCCTGTCATCCAACATGCCAAGGAAGGTGAAATGGGTGCCTTCCGGCCTCAGATTTCAAGCACCCCTTTCCCTGAACCAAACGTTCTTGCGTCCCCTAACACTTAGCGTGAAGTTTATGGTCATGAGTGGAGTTTCTACACTGCGCCTTTTATGGTGTATCTACCCGAGAGATAGAGAGAGAGTGTGAGAGAGAAAGAGAAAGAAAGACAGAGAGAGAAAGGGAGAATGACAGAGATATATATTAATGTTGGTAATCTGAGAAATTGAAATGGGCCCTGTCTCTAAAAGACCAGTGGGAGGAGAGCAGGGATACCGTTAGTTTTGCTTGTAGTAAAGTTGACCACTGACTAATCAAGTTCCCTCTAAAATATCCCACTACCTTACAACAAACACACAATTCGCCAACTGATGGCCAACCACAAGCCCAGACATAAGCACATCAACACTAATTGATGTGACTAAGTTTGCGTCTTTATCCCTATCCCTATCACATTCTTCTCTGACAAACCCACAGAAAGTAGACTGGCACACAGGTTTCGTATCTGCTTCAATCACCATGCGACTAATGATCCCCCTTTTCTTATAGAGCCACATGCAGAAGTGGCAGAAGGGCGATATACTAGACCACTTACATTTCATTACATTCTGGTAGGAGGTATCAACAGCTTAACTGCTGGACAACGATATATCCCTTTTTAAATAGGATGAACATACGGGTCAATGCTCCTGTATGTAATCAGTCAGTTTCAGAATCCTAATTCAGCTCAAAATCTGTTGTCCTTCACATCTTCTTTGCAGATATGGCCTTGGATCTGTGACTGGTCTTATGTTTGAACACTCTTTTGCTTTCTTTGTTGGGATGGCCAAGAAATATCACTCAGTACGGCATTACCTGTGGATGATGATGGTAAACTTTGAGGATGAATTAGCTTTTGCCTGTGGTTTGGCTATTTAGGGCCATTAGGTTCCTGCGTGATGCCTCATGGATTCTTTGACATGACATAAATGTAAGTGCTGATTGTAATTTACATGACATTGCCTTGCGCGAGAAGTGTGCTGTTGACCAACACAAATACCATTAAGGCAACAGAACATAGGCCTTTCTCTGCAGAATAACTTTCAGTATGAAATCAGATTGCCACTATACAGGGGAGGAATAGTTTCATAAGCTATAGCATGACTGTTTTCTAAATACCTGAGTCCGGTAAGATAGCATGGTGAGGTAATACACCTTCTGTAGAGATCAGTGTGACATCTAAAGGTCCTATTGAATAGATTCTGATGTTCATCATTCTGAGATCAATATAATCGAGTAGTGGGCAGCTGGATAATAATCACAAAACTTACTTGTGCCAAGAAACTATTCAGTTTGAGTGTGTGCCATATGCATATGGTTGATTTTATGAACATTTGCAGGGACCTACACTACATTAACTTTTTTTAATGTCATATGCACAGGGATGTTTAGTGTGGATTTAATTTCACTGAGGGCTCGAGATTTGTATTGTAAGCATATTCTGACACTGTGGCTGATAACTACTGTGTGAGCATGTATGTGATATTAGCACCCTCAGCTGATGCGGAAACCACTCCGGTTGCTCCAAACCCGTGCTGAATCTATTGATGTAAGCCCTGGGTCAGAGCAACCCAAGTGCTCTGCACACCCGCCCTCCCAAAGCGCTTCCGTTTTCCCTTCTCCCCTGCCTCCCTCCCCCAAATCCCCTCCAGAATCTAACACAGTTTACCTCAGTGGCTCCTCCGCCTGGGCCGCGCGGCTTCCTGATTCAGTGCCATGGAAATGGACGAGGGGCTCCGAGTGGTGCCCTGCTTTCCATTTCCATGACAACCCTGCCTGACTCTCCCAGACCGCTGCTGCGAACAATGCAGTACAGCCACTTTTTTCTTCAATGCTATTTGCACCTGGAGGTTTTTGCCAAGACATTAAGCTAAAGGCAGAAGGCACAAATTAGGAAGCCAGAAAATGCATATATAATGAAGAAATTATATAAATCCTTTTAGTGCAATCCTGCGCACATGGAACATTTCCCATGATATGTGCGGTAAGATGCTCACTCTGTCCAAATGCTGCCCTTATTTGTTTTATATTATTGACTCTTTTGAATGCCTGCACCGATCTTGGGCTGGCGGTGGCATCCATTATCCTGCAGGTTGGCAATTCGAAGGATGCCACAGTAGGTTGCCCTACTGTTGAGCACAGGGAGTTACTTCTACTTATGCAGACTGAATGTCCTCTCTCCTTTAGTTAACCCTTTACTCCCCAGAAGTAATGCTATACATGATAAAGTCAGGGCAAAGTCTCTCCGCTGCTGTGTGAGACTGCTAACATCACAAAGTGCCTATAAGGCTCTAAGCTCATCTGGGCTGTGATTAGCTGGCGTGAGGGTGTCCACCTGCTCTCCTGGTATGCAGCTCCCTTGGCTCCGCAGACTGTGGCCACGCCCCCTTGGCCTTCCCATCAGCCCCTGACTTTAAATCAGCTTGCCTGGGCGAAGTCTACGGCAAAGTCAGGGCAAAGTCTCTCTGCTGCTGTCTGCAGCTGTCCGCGAATGGTTGCCATGATTATTACTATCTTTTCTCCTCTTTTCCGTCTTGTTTCTTTTGTATTCGTGGTTTAAGGTGACGATTAAGTCCTCTCCATCTGTTGGGATGTTCTGACTCCCCGGCTTCTTCAATTGCTGCACGGCCAGCCCACCCAGTGGCTGGTTTCAGATTGTTTTCCATCATAATGCTGGCTATACTTTTACTCCTTCAATCTGATTTTACTTCCTTCTTGACTAACACTGTTTTTCCTATTTTTTCCTTCTGTATTTTTCATTCCCCTGGTCCCTGTTCATCTTCACAAAATCGAAATAATCTTATTTATCCTTCTTGTTCTTCTTAATCCACCTCCATTAATCTAGCTCTTTGTAATGCTCGCTCGTTGTGTAATAAATCTCATTCTGTTCTGGATATTTTGCTTCTTTTAAATCTTCATTTTATGTGTATTACTGAAACATGGGTTTCATCTTCCAATACTAACTCCTTCTCCTTGCTCCATACTTTCTAATCTTTTGAATATTCCTTAACTACCTTTTCAAAACCTTATTCTCTCACCTTTCTACTTGTTTAGCACCTTCCTGGTCCTGCTGTTCCTTTTTATGAGGATATTGAAACCTTACTCTCTACCGTTTTACCGTCTTCTACTCCAGTTAAACTCTTAGGTGACTTTAATCTTCATCTTTCATCTATCCACTTCTCACTTTCATTTCTTTATATTGTTGATTCCTATCATATTTCTGCTCTTCCTACTCCCCCTTCTCTTGTCTATGGTTCTAGTCTGGATCTTATTTTTGTTTCTTCGTTATCAGTCTCTTCTGTATCTGCTTTACCTGCCTTTTCCGCCGATCATCATCTCCTATTCTTATCTATTTTTCCTCCACTTTCTCCATCTCATCTGGCTGGCTCTGAGGCAACTACCAATTTGTGTTGGGATCTTCATACTTTTAACGCTCCCTTGTTTGTTTTATCTTGTATTTCTGCTCTCCTGTCTCATTCTGCATTTTGTGCTCTGCTTGCGTAAGATGCAGTGTCTTCTCTCTCTTCTTCTAATTCTTCCTCTCTTGATATTCTCTATCCTGCCCCCTCTTCTTCTCCTTCTCATAAATCTCCTGAGCCTTGGTTTTCCCCTCATTTCTGCTCAATGCTCGCAAGTTCTTCGTCGTCTTAAGCGTTGTTGGTGCAAATCCCTAACTGAGTCTGACTCTCCGTCTTTTTCGTCCTATCATTATTTTTATGATGAGTTTCTTCTCTCAGATAAACGTGCCTGTTATTCCGATCTTATGCATTCTCAGTCTGCTCACCAAAGACGATTGTTTTAATCTCTTTTTCATTTACTTACACCTCCCACCCCTGATCATTCACTTCACTCCACTCTGACTGCCTCTGATTTTGTGACTTATTTTTCTTCTAAAGTTGCTTCTCTTCATCCTCTATTGATCTGCCTTCTTCCTCAACCCTCTTATCTCATTATTCAGTTATCTCCTCCTTTTCTCTTATTACTAATTCAGAAACTTCTTCTCTTCTAGCTCATTCTCGTCGTACTGATTCTCCTTCTGATCCTATTCCTCTTCTTCTTTAATACCTAAAGTTTATCCTTCTCTTGTCTCCTATCTCTCTTCTCACTTTGACTTTTCCCTCTTCTTTTAAGCATGCCTCCATTCTTCCTATTGTGAAGAAATTTTCACTTGAACCTTCTCTTTCCTCAAATTTCCATCATATTTCTCTTCTTCCTTACCTGTCTAAACTACTTGAATGATTAGTCTATTCGCAGGTTTCTGCTTTCATTACAGATAATTCTATTCTATCTTGTGTTCAGTCTAGCTTTCATCCTTGCCATTCAAATGAAATTTCTCTTTTAACTGTGTGTGACTCCTTGCTTGCTATGCTAAACATTCTTCTTTTCTTATTCTATTGGATCTGTCTGCTGCATTCAACATTGCTGATCATACTCTACTCTTATTTTGTCTTTCTTCACTTTTTTTGCCGATTCTATCCTTGCTTGGTCTCACTCTTATTTCTCTAATCACACTTACTCTGTTTCCTGGGTTGTTTCTTCTTCTGATACTGTACCTCTTCTTCATGGTGTTCCCCTTTATGCTTTGGATTTTTTTGCTTTCTCTCTACACTTCCCCTCTTGCTGCGGTTATCTTGTCCTTTGGGATGTCATATCACGTTTATGCTGATGATACACAACTTTTTCTTTCCTTTTCTTCCTTTTCATCTGCTATTCACAATAAATTAACTTCCTGTTTGGTCGCAATCAAGTCTTGGATGTCGAACCACTTTCTCCTCTTAAACTTGACCAAAACAGAAGTTCTGTTCTTAACTGCCAATACTATTCCCCCTGCCCCCGCCTTTTGTCTTTTTCCCTCCTTCCTTGTTACCTCTCTCAAATACTAGAAAAAACTTCGGTCTTTATCTTGACACTGATCAATCCTGTTCTCATATTTCTATTATTTCTCATTCTTTCATTTTCATCTTTTTAATATTTGGAAAGCTTGTCCTTTTCTGACCTTTGGTGTTACTAAACCTCTTATTTCTTCTTGCCATTTTTATTGTTACACTATTCTCTTAGGTCTTCCTAGTTCTCGTTTGGCTCCACTTAAGTTTGTTTTCAGTGCTTCTATTTGTCTCTTGTATTTGTTATCCCCTTGTGATTCTATCTCTCAATCTCTTGCCTTGTTTGGTTCGCTTTCCTTCTACTCTCAAATTTTACTTTCTTTGCATTGTGTTTAAATCCCTCTATGCTCTTGCTACTAGTTATGTGTCATCCTAGGTGTCTTTTTATTCTTCAGCTCATTCTCTTCATTCTAAATCTCAATTTCTATTATCTGTCCCTCGTCCTCCATATGCCCAATCACAATTTTGTTCCTTTCCCTTCTTGCCCCTTTGCAATGGTATTATCTTCCTTGCTCTCTTCGTTCTATTACCACCTCTTAGTCTTTATTCAAGATTTCCTTGAAAATTCACTTTTATCCTATACAGAAGTGAAACCCAGGCTTTTTCTCTTCAATATAGACAAAAATATGTATTTACAGCATAAAAGGGGCAGGGTGAAAAGTTGGGAATCTGGTGTTTCCCTCCCACCACCATCTAATATATTAAAAAGACCAGCATTGTTTTTGTTTCTCATTAAAATGTATATACTCGTGGTGTGAACCACCACATTACATTACATTGTCCATTTCGATCGTCACACTGGAGGGAATGAGTAGTACAATGTTTTTTAAAAAAAACCTTATTGTTACAATTGACGGAGGTGGTATTTCTGTAATACCGCTGGGGATATTCCAGAAATACCACTTCCACCAGTGGTTAACTCTGAATAGGGTGTATCTGCATAAATACCACACCGGTGGAGGTGTTATTTACCCCCAGTCACCTTTCTGTTAAAATGTCCACACAACTCGTAATGAGACCTGTTGGGGTGGTCAGGAAAGGTCCCAACAATTAAGAGGGGTTCATGTTGCGTGCGCTATATTTGTGACTGGGGTACAGCAAAGTTGGCGTGATGTTGCAAAAATTTCATATGTATCCAATGTAGTTAAATGTGAATGGGATATGTTACTTTAAGTGTTTATTATTATTTTGTATTCAAATTGAAGCATATTAGATTTGCATGTGCGTAGAAAGACAAAATGCTAAAACTGCCAAATGAAATATAAAACACAATATATAAATAATATAAACGCATCCGAAGAAGGGTACTGGTCACGGAAGGCCCACTGTAAAGGAGAGACAACATTTATTAAACATGCATGCATACTGAGTTACATACACAGGGAACGTATACATTTATATGTAGTGAGCTATTGTGAATTCATTTAGAATTTGCAGTTAGCAGGTCACGTGGTGATTTTCAAGTGGTTGGGGAAAACTAGTTCTGCCGAGTATCGGAGGCCAGAGGTAAATGACTAACTACGACCTTCACAGATGGTCAGCTCACCTAATCAACCAGCCAGGGTCTTTATGGACTGGTAGTATCGCAAAAGCAGATGTAATCTTTTTTAAGTGCATGGGAGCTTGCAGAAAGGGTACCGCCATTTGTTTTGACCAGCAATAAACATGAGGTGTAGTAATGCTTGAGGCCAAAATGACTGATACTCAGGGGGTTTGATTGTATTTTCAGGATGTGCCGTGCATGCTGAAATGGTAGTTATTTAGATTAGAGTGTTCCGGGATGCCAGTAAAGTCATGGTGGATGAGATAGTTATCGCAACTTCAAAGGGAAGCTGTTTATTCTGTTTTCTTAATGGCATTTGCAGTATTCATGCGAACCATGTACAATTGTGTTTAGGGGTAAGAGGTTTCAAGCCAGTTGTGACCTATAATTAATTATGTTTGTATATGAATGTGTAACCATGTGCTGATGTCATGACCTTCCATGGACGAATCCCAAAGAGGGGGGTGTTATGAATATGATCTGAAGATGGTAGTTAAGATATTGATGACCAATGAGAATAGAAGAATTGAAGAAAGATGGGATTTCTTTGTATAGGGTTTGTCTAATCACATATGGGGGTGGATTGTAATAAAATATATGGGAGTGTTTTCACTGTTGCAAGAATGTGCATAATATGTTAACTTATGTGGTTCGGTGAGACATGAGTTGGTTTGACTCGACAGGGTCATCTAGCTCC
Source organism: Ambystoma mexicanum (assembly GCF_040938575.1). Taxonomy (NCBI): domain Eukaryota; kingdom Metazoa; phylum Chordata; class Amphibia; order Caudata; family Ambystomatidae; genus Ambystoma; species Ambystoma mexicanum. Next base: position 542,351,210 of record NC_090923.1, on the reverse strand, counting down.
TCCCTGTACATTAAACTTGCTTTACGTACAAACATGCACTTGTTCCTTAAGTGTGGGGCCTCCTTGGTTGGGGTGATTAAAGGCCCATCCATACAGACCCCTAATCAATAGTGCTGTACAGAGTCCTCTTACATAACCCCTGTGTGATATCCAATGCTGCCTTCTACATCTCCAAGACAAAAAATCTGAACATCTCATGAGTTTTACATTCTGGCAACCAACACATATCGGACGCTCTTATTGCTTAGGCTCTCTATTTTTCCTGTTTAATATGATTTGTATATTTGTCCTGTAAGTCTTATATGGTCAGGTAGCTTCTTTATCACTCCAATCCCACTTTCAGTGCTCAATTCGCTTTATTGGAGTTCCTCAATAAAAATAATGTGTAAACACAATTAGAGCATGATATTATGAAATGATGAATGACAAAGTGCCCAATGACCTGTTTGCCATCGTAAGGCTCCTCTGATTACACGTCAGGTTTTCAATCATCATTGGAAGGGCCCTTAGCTATGCCTCGTTCCATTTGATTTGCTCCTGTATGTAATCTAGAAGGAGCATAGACAAGCAAGCAGGCCTTCATGCACACCTTATCACTGCACCAGGAGTGGATCCCAAACAAATCAGAATGTACAATGCCAGCCCACTCAATGTGCCACTAGGGCCTTAATTCTCGAATGCATTTAAATCAGCACAGCATTCTTTCGCAGAGATGTGGTACAATGCGTTTCCACTGTGCTATCAAATGTGCACATATTCTCATTGTGGTGTTTTGCTCAAATTGTGCACGAGCAGTGGACGCCCCGTATATCGGAAATTACTGCTCAAGCAGAGCAATGTACACGTGTGGGGTTAATGCTTCTGCTTCACTGCACCTGTGGAGAATGAAGGGGCGGAGTTGGTACACTTTAAGCAGAAAAGGAGTTTTTTAACTATTTCTTTTTAATGGGGGGGGAGCTACAGTCTTCAAAGTATATCAGAGCACTTTTCTATGTAAATCAATGTTTTCTGCAGCTTGTATAATGCCTGTTAAACCACAGGACCAAAGGCAGCGTTGGCAGTCTCACATGCCAAGAACAGCCTCCAGTACCTACAAAGTTCCACCCCTTGCCCTAAGAGTGCCAAAGAAAACAGTCACAGAGCCAAACTATTACAAAACGCAAGCACTGCTTGATGGAGGAGCAGTGTAAGGAGCAGCACCAGATATGAAGCAGCCCTTGAAGTAAGAGAAATACAGCTCACCCAATGACACTGCACCTCCGACAGAATCCCCTCGCTAACTCTGCAAAAGCAGGGAGAGCTCAACCGTGACCAAGAGAGTGATTCATCAGAGCGAAAAGTGCAAGGAAAGGCTGAAAAGGACTGGCACGAAACTACACACGAAACCCTTTCCCTGCTTAATATCCCCCCCGCTACCCTCCCGAGGTTTTAGGAAAAGCTTGCCACCAGCTAGGACGCTGTTCTATGTCCTCGGTGTAGGCACTGCATCAGATTAAACAAATGACCCGGTTAGGACATTGATCAAATATTCCAGCTACCTTGCTCGGACTTTTCAGTAAACAGGTGCAACATTCGAATACCTGGCATGCAAAATGAACACTGTCTGAAATTCTGTATAGGAAAAAAATCCATGTCACCCTGAATGATGATAATACGTGGAAACACTGTGGTAAACAGCACTGCCACGCTGCCGTGTGTGATTCGACTCATGATTTGTTTAGGGTATAGGCAAACATTTTACACAAAATCCAAACGCTGCGTTTCATGGCACATATTAAGTGTAACATTGTGTGCATAAAAGTGAATAACTTTAAGTGGTACATCATAGCCAGTCCAAGGGTCCCTTTCTGTCATGTCTCGGTGGACACATACGTATTTTTCTCCACGAATAAGCCCATTTCACAAATCACTTCTAGGCGAAGTCGCTCCATGCTTACTGTATTTAATTTTTTTTAAAAACTCGTTTTGGATGCTTATATGTTTTGCACAGAAAAAAGATAATAGAGTCGCTGATTTGCTGGCTAAGCAGTGTTTTCAACTCAGTTACTGCACACATGCTAAACTAATTATAGAGTACGATGTCAGCAGTACATGTTCTTTGCTTGATGAGCTTGGATTGAAACCTGGCTGCCCTAATACCTGGACCTGCCACTGCAAAGAATTGCAAATAGCCGGTAAATGCCAGAATTTCTTTGGCCACTTGCTCCACCGAGCTTCATGGAATTTCACATGAAAATAATGGCGCACACATCAATCACACATCCCATGACATGGAAACTGTGCCTTAGCTTATTAGGAGTCCAAGCTGCTGACAAAGACCTGTGGGAAAGCAAAGCGCACGTAATTGGGCTGGCCCTGCTCCCTACCACAATAGCATAGCGAGACTGGATCTGATGCATTAGGCAACTCTCACAAATCAGCCACTCTCAAGGAATGCCTATGAATAGTGAAACACCACCGTGAAAGTTGTGGAACACTATACGCTTATGCCCATCTACACACCGCCTGCCAAAGTGTTTCCCCCCACAAGCAAGGCACAATGATTCCAAATGGTAAACCAACTTTGTCCGGCAAACACGGATATCTCCCAAGGACGATCTAGAATCACAGATGTGAATTCACTAGAACTCATCAGTGCAAAGAAGTCAAGGTTAATGCTAAGCAGTGCTGTTCCCCTGTCTGAAAGTGCAGATATGCACTTCTGACAGGTCAGAGTCTGATATCTCAAGGAATGATACGTTGGATGCATCTTGACTATATGTGGTGACTAGTTGGTGTATGAGGGTGGGTGGGAGAATTGCTCTAAATGGTACTTCACACCTGATGATGTGCTTAGATTGCCTTTGTTCTACTTTTGTCGAAAACATTTCCCCGATTGGCTACTTTCATGGAATGGGGGCCAGTAGGGGAAGAACGCATGCACTTACTGATGTAAGGTGACCCCAATTGTAAGGGTGTCCATATTTGTAAGGGTGTCTCTAATTACACTGACACCACAATAAATGCACCCTTCTAGGGAAAGGGGGCCAAGAGTCTATCTTGTAAGGATAACAAATTTAATTTTACAGAAATGAGGATGGGAGCAAAGAACTCTGCTCCCTGAATGGTCTTCTTCTGTCCCTCACCAGTTCCTTTCTCCTGCCACAGTGATGTCAGGCAGGGGTTTATATACTCCTGGCTTGCTGCAGTTGTGTCACTGGATCTGGCCTATGCTCCATCCCAAACCGTCCTGCTTCCATACAAGGGATGCTCCAAAGTCTGCCTTTCTTCATTGTCAGCGATTTCTGTCAGGACATGCTACTTTACATATTGCTACCTTACATAGAAACACACTGCAGCCCTGTAGACTTTTACAAACCTTGAGGCCCAGCCCCAGGAAAAATCTAAACATTTTTATAACTAATTTTCATTCATTCTATCCATATTCCACTCATTCTACTCATGGATTTATCTGGTCCTATAATCTCCTTCAAACCTTATTGTCATAATTCTGCATTGTGTGCATTGAGCATATAAAATCCCATTTTAACATGCATGGGCTCTTGACAGAAAGCAGGCAGCTGGTCAGTGAATGTGTGCTGCTATTGCTAGCACGAACACTGCGGAAGCCTATAATACTATTTCTAGCACAGGCTGCATTCTTTCCGGGAGAGAGCTTGCCTCTCCCCTGCTAAGCTTGTTGAAATGCATAGGATTTGAGATTTACAAATCTATTCAGCTAATAGGTATTTGTGCTTGATAGTTAAACAATAACTACCTTTTTTCAGTGACTGCCCATGTCTGTGTATATGATTATAGGTGCAAAAAAAAGCCTTCCCAGTGTCCCTCCTCGCCCCATTATAGCGCCTAAAAAAAGTCACAAGAAGTCTTGCTTAATTCTAAAGTGCTTGAGGGTGTGGGAAGATCCGAGTTCCTTCCCAACACAGAAAATACTGGAAGTGTCAGCTGACGGATAGAGGCAGACGGTGAGGTAAGGAGGGGGTTGCAGGGTAGGGGTAGGAGTATGTGTGTGGGTGTATCTTTTTATGTATGTATGTGGGGTGCGTGTGTGTGTGTATGAATGTCTTTTAAGTGGTGAACAGGGGTGCAGGGGACTGGGGTGGTGGGGCTGTCCCCCGCAGAATGCAAACCATAGTGTCAGGGTGTAGGGAATCGGAGAGAAAGGGGATTACAGGAGTGCCCCTTACATTGGGAGATGGCAGAGAAGGGGGTGCTCGGAGGAAAAGGCGTAGACACGGTAGGGCTTAATCGAGCAAGGCCCACCCACAATCTGTAAATGCCCACTCAGCAGCACTGTGTGGGCATTTACAGATGTTAATGTCACTGCAGTGGGCCCACTTACGATCAAGCCCCACTTGTTAGACAATCCTGTCTATGCCTCTGGTTGGAGGAAATGAGGTTTTTCCACAGTGCTGAAACCGGGATCCGAATAGTGGACTTCCGTGATTCGGCCCTCAATGTAACACCATAGAGCTGTTAGATTGTGCTGAGAAACGCTGTGACGTGCAGGCCTCTGACTCTGGTACACGGTTTCACACGTAACCCTCGGCAGACAGGTAATATCCATCTGACAGGGCGCAGGTGTGCGTCTTGTAGTTTCTTAGATGTACTTATTTCTGCTGGTGGAGCAAGGAATTATGCCAAAGAGGTGCTCCTTATAGGACAGTGTGTAGGCATGATGTTCCTTAGAGATGCCTTTACAGTAAACACACTTATCAGATGTTTAATATACATCTTGTGCTTTCAATCGCACTATGTTTTCAAACTTACTGCCATTGCCATCTGTTGGCAAAAGTGTGTGCTTACAACCATTCCCTGAGACAACCTTAGTGTTTTGTATACAGAAATGGATGGATCAAATATATATTGATAGACCGATAATGTTTGTTAAATGGAATTCATATAATATTCAAATACATACTGTCTTAGAGTCGCCACACAAATAGGAAAACAAGAACATGCATTCCTCTGTAACTTGTCATCTCGTTCATGAAAGTTCACCAGATTTGGCATGCAGCTGGTCTTGCCACATCTGAACATGCATTCAAAATATGAAGTGCCATTAAAATGTTCATGTGCAAACATATGCTGAAAAAAATGATGTTTTTTGCATTGGGTTTCCTGCAGACCCCCAAAAAACATGCTTTCTGGACAAATATTGAGATATTGCTTCAAAGTTTAATATTTTCTGGCAGTATTAACTTTTTAAAATAAAAAAAAAAAATATATATATAAATAAGAGTAAGAGCATGGTAGGTACTAACGTGTTTGTGCATATGGGGCATTCGCATAAAAAGCCACACCGTGACCATGAACAACACGTTTGGAATAACGTATGCATAATACAGTTTAACAGAATAGCCATACACATTAGGCACTGACGCCACGCAGAGAATAGACGCATAATGGAGACATATAATTGGCCAGAATTGGTCAGGACAGCAGCACGACTCATCGCGGGACCTATTGCAGGGTTACGAAAATTCAACCACAAGAACGCCATATTCAAGGATCACTTTATTTGGCAGAGAAACTCACCATTGTCAGAGTTCAGCACACCACCAGAAGTCACAATATTGCTAGGCTGGCAATAGAAAATTGCAAGCGGGGAAAACAGTAAACGTGATTTGTCCAGCTCTGCACCCTGTCTCTGGAAGAAGTTACCAATGCAATTCAGACATGCCACTCTGTCCTACGCTTCAGGAAGGCCCCAGAGTCCCTACTCCTCAAAGAACATCATGCCACTCAACAATCTCTCTCCCTCCTCAATTTCACCTCTTCTGCTAGCCCCACCCATACCAAATCCTCTTTTACCCCTGAACCCTTCTTGTAACACCTGGCTGTGTCCACAATGCACAGTGCTCTGCTGCTTCCCATCTACGTTTGCCTTTCTAAATACCATACATAATGCAAGACAGAAAATGTACGGAAACTTGCATGTGCAGAGTGCAATTCATCACAATAGCAACACACAACAGGCACAAAAACATACAAAGGATCATATGCAAGATGTTATGTTCTGTTAATATGCTCTATACTGTGCCAAATCTCAGTAGTAGTAGCAGAGTGGCTAGGTGTGTCCGTGTAGCAGCTTGCTGTGCCCCCACCAGGGATATCCAGACCATACTCTTCTGGAAGAAAGAAAATTAGTAAAAGGAAGATAAGATGATGAGAAAGCGGGACATAGATGCTAAAAACACAAGGACGGAGGGATGCAGCAGGGCAAGCTTGTTGTGATAGCATGAGGGCATGTCAGTCCTGTAAGGTGAAGCATGGTTCTTCAAAATGGAGGATGTGTATATGTCCTAAAGTATTGTGATTACTGTGTTGTGTTTCCAAAGCAGATGTGGAGGATTGTAAGTGAAAACACAATGTAATGTTGATCCATGAGGGGCTTGAGGGTGAGTTTGGGTCATCCTAGAAGTTTCATGGCTTATTTACCATGTGTGTGTCTATACTTTGTAGCACAGGCCAAACTCCAGAACGTTCATTATGTCACTGTCACACCTGAGTCAAGCATAGACTGTGTGTAATTGTGAATGCTGTTGGTAACAAAACGTAAGGGAATGGAGAGGTCAATTAAAAAAGGCCTGGCACCATTATGCCAAAAGGTTTATTATTAATAGTTTGTTTCATTTCATGTTGTGCTAGACTTTATTTTAGTTCAAAGCATAGTCATCCTTAGCCTTCTATGGTGCTACAATACAGCCTGATATCCCTATGCCGCCTGGATCACCTCCTTCCTCGAAGGTAGGGCCATGAAAGTCTTCTCGGACATCGCTAACGCCACACCGACGACAATCCACTGCGGGGTCCCTCAAGGTTCCTGCACTGCACCCACACTCTATAACTTGTTCACCAAGCCCCTCTTTGACAAACTTGACTCATACGGCATCACCTACACGAACTACGCGGACGACACACAAGTACTACTACCCCTCTCAGGCTCATACAACGAAGACGCAAAGGCACTCCACACTATCTACTCCATCATCAAGGCATGGATGGCAATTAATGGCCTCTGCCTTAATGGTGACAAGACCGAAATCCTGATACTAGGTCAACAGAACACCTTAGACAAACTGGACAAACTGTACACCAACTTCTCAATTGACAACTCCATCATCCCCGTGTCCACAGCCGTCAAGACACTGGGAGTATACCTTGACTCTTCGCTATCTATGACTAGACAAGTCAGCGCTATCACTTCCGCATCCGCACACACCACCAAACTTATAAACGCCATCAAGCCCTACCTCTCTAAACCTAACTGCCTCTCCATAGCAAGGGCAACCATTGGAGCCAAATTGGACTACTGCAATGCTCTCCTAGCAGGCACATCAGCCAAAAACATAAATAGACTACAAATCACACAGAACAACGCTCTCCGGGCCGCTCTCAGTATCCCAAGAAGAGAGCATATCACCCAGGCCAGGCTCTCAGCCCAATGGCTCCCAGTCAAAGAACGGATCACCCTCAAAATCCTCACCCTCACTCACAAATGCCTCTCCTTCTCCGCCCCGCCCTATCTTTCAGATGCCATCCTCAAACCTTCCTCCACACGTCCCACTAGAACGCAATACGCTAACCTACTCTGCACCCCACGCATCAAAAAAGCCAAAGCTGGAGGTCTAGGTTTTCCCTACATTGCAGCACAGACATGGAACGCTCTCCCCTCAGACATCCGAACGGAAAACTCACTTCCCATCTTTCGCAGGAAACTGAAAACCTCGTTCCTGCTAAATAACTAGCAAACTCTCAGGAAGCCATGTAATTATACTGCCTTGCTATTGTATATATTTCCCCTGTAATTTATGTACTGCTTGTAACTACGGTTTCCTCTGCAACTAAGATGTCTGTAACAAGCGCCACGATGCCTCTGGGCTGATGTGCGCTCAACAAATTTGAATAAATAAATAAATAATAAATATGCAAAATGTGGCCATCAGACTATGTGAAAGGCAGAGATGGCTGCACGCCCAACACGGCAGGTAGGGAGAGAAGGGCCAGATGCCTGTTCTTCTGTGTACAGTGACAGGCTGCCACCCTCCTTTCATATTATGTTACTATGTTTTGACCATTAGGGTATGACAAGCTCTGCACTGCCCTGTATGCCACTGTAAGGCCACCTCCCAGGGCTGAGGAGCAGGGATTGGAACTTTCAGGTGACAAGCCAACCTGAAAACCAGTCTGCCCAAAGATCAGGCCTGAGGGGCTCCTCAGACAGAAAGACAGACAGCCAAAATGGAGAGAGAGGGTTGCAGGGCTGCAGTTACTTTGCCCTGTCATTTGATGGTGAAAGGCAATTGACCAAAATGAGCCCATGAAGCAAAATGCACAGATACATAACATGCATAATAAAATGCATATCAATATCCACTGAGAACAGGAATGAACAACACCAGAAGATCTTACACATAGCAGCAGAAGGCAGATAACCACAAAGGCACCAGTCAACACCAATGATCAGTAAACACAGACAGTACGCATAGGAAAAATGCAATCCATCAAAATAGCCACAAACAACATTTATGAGTAATATGCATGGACAACACCCACGTTTGAATTGCAACTTGACACACTGCCCACAGAAAGACAGAAACAACATGCATGGATCATATTTGAAAAGACTGGATAAACATTACAATAGATCACAACAACATGGACAATCAATATGTACAGATAGCGTTCATGCACAACACAAAATGCTGCACAATAGCTATATGCAACAAGCAGAAACAACAGGCAATTAAGCATAATGGCAGAATACAATTGACCATAGAGGGCCAAGATGACATGCACGATGGATGTGCACACACCTGACACAACCACGTAGCATACAATTAAGTACAAAGCCTACATCTGAAGACCATGCAGGGCCTGTGTGTCATAAGAATACAAGAAATATGGAGATGGGATGGGCCAGTAATAGGCAAAAACTTCAGACAACTAATGTCAGCGTGTCGCAAGAAGTCAGAATATGTCTGGCCAAGTGTACAAGCCCACACAGTCAAGATATATATTGTTTTGTACATTCTGGAACTCGCTTCGAAACTATGCATACACAATGTAGACACTCCTTTTTGAAGTCATACTAAATCATGTAAAATTGTAAACATTTGTGAAATAATCAGTCAAACCCCACCTTACTCCAGAAAGGCAGTCTGACCCCCCCCCCCCACCCTCCTTTGTAATGTAAATAGCGGTGTATGGGTATGGAACAGGTTCCAGGTTCACGGACACACCACGGTGTGCAGTGCTCAACTTGTGTCTATAAGCCCTGACAGCCCCTTCCTATTTCTGGGAGCATAGCCTCTAAAATGTATTAATTACTGCACACCTTGTTTGTCTATAGTTCATTCTTTAGCACTTTCACATAATGTCCTAAGGAGCTCTGGGTGAGATCAGGGGACAGAGATTCAGCAATGAGAAATTACAGGTCCTCATCACGAGTTGGGCGCAAAGGGATTACCGGCACCGGTAAGGACACCTGTGCTGGTAATCCCTTTGCGCCCTATTCCGAGTTCCCTTAGCGGGTCCCTTCCTTAACGCCTGGTTTTACCAGGCGTTATGGATGGGACCCGTTAAGGGAATTCAGAGCCAATAACGGTACCGCCATTTGCAGTACCGTTATTAGCGCCTTCCCCCTTCCCATTGAGCCCTATGGGCGCTCACATGGGACTGGGGAATGGCTTTTTCAATGGGGACTTACCGGTCCTGCAAAGGTCGGAATAGACCGGTAAGTCCCCATTGAACCAGGTCGGACTCGGTACCGGTATGGGAGGTAGTCATGGCACAAATAGTGCCATGATTCCCTCCATACTCGGAATGAGGCCCACAGTGCTGCTAGACTGTCCACTCCATCCCCTGCACCTGTCCTTTCTTTATGCTCTGCATGCCCCATCTTCACCTTCCTGCGGCATCCCTTTTTAGGCAAAGGGATGGAGCACCTAGTTGGGTGGGGCACTTCGAGGAGTCCGCAATCTTTATCTCTCTTGCTTCTCAACTCATAGATCTTGCTGTGAAGAGCACCCTGCAGGATTTCAGCCTCATCCCGAAACTGTTATGGGGCTGCCTCAACACCATGGGGGGTGGAAGGGTGCAAGATACAGATGCATAAATGTGTGCTTTCATATCAGTGCACTGTGCAAGAGAAGTTTTAGCCTCGTGGGAGACAGAGGGTAGACCTCTGAGAAAATGGCAAGGGATTCTGGCCCCTGACACAAAATGCTGTTAATTTCCCGGCAGGCGCTACGCATATTACTTCTTCTATGGAGCATTGGGCCAGCCAGGCTTTGGAACACACTCCCTGAAGTACTTGGGTAGATATTCCATGCCTTCAAATGAAGATTAAGGCCTTCCTTTTTCGATGTGTCAGCATTTGAATCCCTGGGGGGTTCACGTAGGAGGCTCAAGGTATACAAAGCACAGTGATACCCCATACTGGCTTGCACTAAATAAGCACAGAATGCAAAATGGAGAAAAACAATGATGGAAGTCCCAGCAGGCCCACTGTGCAGAGCACCCCAGAGAGGTTTGATCTGCTCTCAGCCTGCCAACCAACATATTGAGGCAGATGAAATGGGTGCCTAGGGTTTGCATATCTCAAGCCGCTCTTTCTCTGAACCCAGCGTAGCTGCCTCCTATAACACTTAGTACTCTACTCACAGTATTAGGTCTTCATATGAAACCCTCGCCTCATCTGAAAACGCTGGGCTTCCCGTTGCACATGGGGTACAATGTACCTATTTGAGAGAGAAAGAGACACAGAGAGAGAAAGAGTACGTGTGTGAGGGAAGGAGAGAGACAGAGAGGGGAAGAAAGAGAGAGACATAGAGAAAGAGTGTCTGAGCGAAAGAGAGAGAAAAGAGGGAGCGAGACAGACAGAGACAGGGAGAGACAGCCAGAGGGTGCATGTACAACTGGGTTTGGAAGTGTCAAACTGAGAAATTGAAATGCGAGGTTTCTTTCTTGGCCAGTCATAGGAGTTCAGGGAAGTACTGGGTTATTTGACCTTGTTTTGCCTTTTTCATGTCTTGTTGGGGCAGTCCCAATTACACCTTGGAAAGCGTTCCAGTAGGCTAGTGCCTGGTATAAGAATGCTTGTCTCCTGTTTTTTTCTTTGTGTGCCAGTTTTGTCTTAAGCCTTGCAATAGTCTAACCCCTGCAGGTATGTGTGACACCCGAGCAGGTGAGCTTTGTGATGAGGTAGACTGGCACCTGGGGGTACCCAGTGATTTTATCTAATAAAAAATAGTGAATGACATTTTACTGAAAAGAAAACACCAAAAATAAAAATGAATAAACAGAAAGATATGTGGGGGTGGGGTAAGGTTTAAATCTGGTACTGAGGGTGTTGGGGTGGGGTACTAAACACAGGAAACAGGCGGCGTGGCACGAAAAAAAGAAACCTGTATTTCTTTCGATATTTTGGGTTCGTTAAGATTTCATGCTCTATTTTTGAGTTCAATAAAATCACTTAGATCCGCAGCTGGGTGGTAGTTGCCTTGTATGAAATACAGGCTATCTTAATGTTGATCCTGGCTCCGACTGGTAACCAGTAACGTTATCTTAGGTTGTGGGAAATGGGGTCAATGTTGAACGGTTGGCAGCAAGGATAGCACTCCATTCATTTAAGTGTTTGATTACTAGGGCTTGGACCCTGGTTCTGAAGTACTCTGGAGTGAGGAAGGGTTTTATCTTCCAGAGCAATACTAGTTGCAAATAGGCATTCAGGGTGTTTTTTGATTATGTGTTGCTGTAAGGAGAGTATTATGCCAATACCCACGTGATTTCGCAGTTGGGGCGAGCTGAGTAGTGAATCCATCAAGGTGCCCTTAAATGGGCTCCTGTTTAGCTGAATGGCATAGCATGATTGAGTTACAGTTAGGTGCTTTTAATCCATGCTTGAATGCAAGCAAGGCACTCCCTGAGGCTTCAGATGTCTTGAGTGTAGCTCACTTTGAGATTAGTGAGATGTTTAGGTAGGCATGAAGTGACCCTGACAGTTCCATATAGAGATTGAAGATTTAAAGATCACTGGGGAGTACATGGTGACTTGTGGGTCTTCAGAGGTGACCAGATGACAGTCCCACCAAACCTAAGGTTGTCCATCTGGAGTACATATTGTGTATCCAAGAGGTAGGATGTGAACCAGTTGAAAGCTGAGCCTCTGAAGCCCATGATGTTAGTGACATGGCAGATTAATGTGGCATGGTCGATCATGCTGGACATGGCAGAGAGGTGGATGAGTATCAAGAGGCAGGCATCTACTTTGCCCATTATCTTAAGGGCATTTCTTTGACTATGACAGCAATCGTCTCTGTGCTGAATCCTTGCCTGAATCCTGACTGGTAATCATGGAGTAAAGCTTGTTGGTGGATCAATCATGTACTAGGTTGGCCACTGCCTGCTCAATTACCTGCTGATTAAACATAGGCTATTGATCTAGAAGTAGTTGGCAAGACATCTAGGTCCAGGCTGTTTTTTTTAGAGGGATAATATTAATCTTGCTTTTAGGTTACTTAGAAATATCCTTTGATTGAGCAAGGCATTCACCCTTTGGATGAGAAGAGTTTAAAGAAGTGCCTTGCATCTATTTAGTGAGGTCGGCAAGTACAGCGTTGTACTTGCACAATCTTTTAGTGACACTAGAATGTTGGTGAGGTCCTTAGGCTTGAGAGATCTAAAGCTGGGCAACAGTCTTGTATCATGTGGTGGGGATTACTGCAGTTTTATATGCATAAATGTGTTGTCTGATTTTGTCCAGCTTAGCAATGAAGAGGTAATTAATGGTATTTCATTTTTCTGTGGACCCTTTGATCACTGGTTCAGGTAGCAGGTTGGAGCTGTGTTAGACTGTCGCGAAGAGGGCTTTGCTCCTGTTTGCTGCAATCTTTTTAGAGTAATTAGGCTTCAGTGAGGTTTGCATGTTTTATGCCAGCATTTTCCGTTTGTTCATATAATATTTTTCTTGCCAGTCAGCTCTTCAGTATACCATAGTAACGCACACAATACACATAGAGTACCAACTAATCCCAGGCAATTAAACTCCCACCCCAATAGACATTAAACATCACAACACTACATCGCTACAATCAACTACAGGCCCAGCCAACGTATCCTAGCACTATGGGCGTGGGCAATACGTATCCCATTTGCTGGTCAAATCACATCGATGTACCTTTTGAAATTCCACTTAGGTCACACCCATCAGGTACATCCGCTTCTCCTTTAAAAATATCAGCTTGACTCTAGAAATGAGTCACTTCTATGTTTTTGTGTTTTTATCAATCTCCAATTACTCTTGGTCCGGTGAAATTGATTACTACTTGTAGAAAGACCAGTGAATGTTTCACTAAAAAATTCTCCATGTATTGTTCCTCTGTTCATATTGTATAATGATAATAGTGGTCAAGCTTTGAGCCCAGTGCCTGATTTATTCAACCTGTGCATCTATAACATATCAAATTGCACTGCCAACAAGGCTTCCTTTTAAACAAAATCAATTTAGCCCAGTCTATAAATATATTGTATTACTGCAATCATGCCCACTCAAAGCCAATACAACCCATTTGTTTAGTTATTTTCTGTCAGAATAAGTCAACTTTGTGAGGATATAAGTTATTCCCCAAGGTAATTCATCCTCAAACAGAAGCATCTCTTACACAAATATTAAAATACTTGCTTGCAAGACCCTGGCAACCGTTTGTTGATTAAAAACCAAGAACATGAAAATGTAACTGTTTCCAGAAGTGATTCCTTGACCAAACATTAAGGCACCACTGCAATAATTGACAACAGTCTGATTCAGCACCATTACCACCATGGATCCAACAACAATTAGTATTCCTACAATCCCATGTTATTTGTTAGAGCCTGCTCTCTGAAAGAGAAGGGGGTTCAGTATCTCCCTTTTAGATTCCATGTCCCCCATGTTTACCTAAATTCCCAAATTCCCTAAAACCTCTCTCTAATGTTTCCCTTTCTAATTCTGGAATCCTGGCGAAATGAGATGACAACATTATTTTGCCCTGTAGAGCTGCATTGAGGGAATGCCAAAGCCGACATTGGTAAACTCCCTTTTGCCTTTATCATTGAGTTAGCCTTAGGCAATTTGTTCAATTTTGTTCTTATTCAATGGACCATGGAAGTTATAGGTGGCTAACATCGCCACATTCTATTGCGTTAAGGTGTTTTCCTAACCTAGGGAACATGTCTGAATATAATTATGGTCCCTAATTCATCCTTCTCTAAGAGGGACATGCGTTGCTGACTAATTCTCTGCAGGTCAATCTTAGAACAGCTTCCGGGGATGTGGGAGTCATAGAGAAACTCTGTTACTTCCCCAAGATTCTGGCTCCACACATCCTGCAAGCTTTAATCGTTAATCCAGTGCAACTACTGCTCTGTCAAATCCCCTTACAGCCTGGAGTGTAACTATCTACTATTGGATTCATTGATAGATTAAAATTACCTCCTATAAACATCTCACCACTGGAAAACTCAGTTCTCTTGGCAAGAACAGTGTGGCTAAAGTCTGACCAACACTGGGAACATACAATGATACTACTGTAATGTCCAGTGACTCCATCCTCACTCTAATTATTACATACCTGCTCTTAAGAACAATTCTATGGTGTGTCTGTTTTAATTGTAACTTCCTATGTATTTATGTGGCAATCTCTGCTTTTTGGACAGTATTTAAGGCATGAAACTGCTGGCGAAAATGGCATACAAGAGTTTTAATTTTCCTTTAGAACTGCAACATCACAATACAAATTCCTATGGCACTACACTAGCTTGACCCTGTTATAAGGAGGAGTAATTATTTTGCCATTGAATATAGGCAAATTAACCTTGATCCATGAACAGAGACCGATCACCTTGTCTCAGCGCTTTGTTCATCAGGACTCATAGGTCTCGATTTGCATTGACAACATCACTCTTTCACTTCCGTAATATTCCTGCAGGATGCAGACAACCATACCAGCTCTCCGCTGCTGAGCAGGTTGGTTGGCTGTGGCTGAGACCATTGATGTTCACAGCTGTCAGAGAGAACAGCAGTGTTATGCAATCGTTTTGTAGTTGCATCATGCTATGCTCCCATTCTCGGCTTTTTAAATGGATGTTGCAGGCAGTACAAAATGTACAATGGAAGTCATGAGACAGTGTGTTGGTGTATACATGTGGATCTCATCTATCAGGAACTAAGAGCTCTGATTGGAAATGGCCCAATGGGCAATGCAGAGCACATGGCCTTTCACTCGTCTGTGATAGTGGTAAACTGAACTATAGGAAACTTTGGATATTGCCTCGTCAGTCCGTGGACCTCTTTAGTTTGGGAACGCAGATATTTTTCTGTTCTTACCTGGCAAAGAAAAATCAGACTCTTGACTGATTTAGGTGAGGTTAGTTTGATAAAAATGTAATAGCAGCAGCTGCAAGGTTGACACAGGAAGGAACAGTAATCGATACTTCGGACAGTCCTGATCCTGTGTACCACCCCTGCCCCAGTACATCATCTTTTTTTTGTACTTTGCAACAGCTGAGCCTGGCACAAGAACGTATGCCTTGATTTATGAGGTGTTCAAACCTTCCAATTAGCACAATGAAATGCTATCTTTATGTGAAAGTGGTCAATCGCTGGACTCTCCCAGAATACTCCCTACATCTCCAAAAATATATCAGTATAGCTAGGTGCTCACATCACAATTAAACATGGAAACTCTTATCAGTAATCTACTTGAAGTCAGGTCAGCTTGCACCAAGCTGGACATTAGCTGTGCGTTCATAGTAACAAACAAAAGCTGGCACTGTAGTTTTAGCAAGTGTGCGGATAAATCTCACTTCAGTGTGGGAAATGGAACTCCATTTTGTCAGCAAACACTCATGTGTTACAAAATGTAGCCCTTTCTACCTATACTAGGCTGGTACAAGGATTATGAGGCCTACCTTTCTTAAATCAGTACAGTTGTTTCTTTTTCTTCTTTTAATCAGATTTCACTTGCACATACATTGCAATGTAGCATACTTTTGGCTCTTCATTTCATCCAGCTGATTGATTGATTATTTCTTATGCCCTTATACACAAGTGTTTCAAAGTGCAACCAAGCATGGGAGGGGAGGACTTAGGGGAGACAAGACAAATTATCTTACTATGCATGGTCCATTCAGATTATGCAGATGAACAGGAAAGGTGTGGGGGGGAAATAGGGACAAGCGCGTCCAGTCCTGTCAAAACATGGGTTAAGTGCAGAGAGATAGCATTCTCGTGGGTCATAACTGAAGTGCAGTAGTACTGCAGCAAATGCAAGGCCCGGGGCTAGTGCAGAAGACTGGCTAGGAAGGTTTGGGACCTGTGAGGTTCTGAAGGTACACCAGGCAGCCAGTCAGCGAAAATGAGCAGAGGTAGAGGAGATAGGGCGAAAGAGCAGAAAGAGGAGGTTAGCAGGGGAGGGGGAGAGAGAAGGAGGAGGCGAAGAGGAAAGTCTTGAGGAGTTTCCCAAATTTAAGGAGATCCGGCTCAAGATGGAGAGAGGCAAGGAGACTGTTCCAGAGGGAGGCACCTGCACAGGATAAATGTCTCCTCCCAAGACTCCGCTTGGAGAAGTGGCTCACCCACAGAGAGTTGGAGAAAGATGAGCAGAGGACTCAGGAAGGAGAGTATTTAGGAAGAGAGCGATGCAGATAGAGTGGGCTCAGGCCCCAGAATGCCTTGTGGACAATGCAAAGTGTCTTGAACTTAATCCTTGCAGCCACAGGGAGCCAGTGAAGCGATTTCAGTGCCGGAGAGATGTGGTCCCTGGGCTTAAGGCCAAGGATAAGTCTCATGGTTCTGTTCTGGATGAGTTGAAGAGGACGGAGGGTAGAAGAGGGCAGGTTATGGTATGATATGGCATTTATAACGCGCCTATACACAAGTGTTTCAAGGCGCGAAAGGTTGAGAAAGAGGCTGTTGCAGTATTCCAGTGCAGTAGTCCAGCCTGGAGAGGACCAGGACTCTGGAGACAGTGAGGCTCTAGGGAAAGGTGAGAAAAGGTAGACTACCTCTGAGAAGGTGCAGCTGTCCTTTATGTGAGATAACAAGGAGAGAGTGGAGTCGAAGACGACCCCCAGGTTTTTTGCCTCGTTGGTAGGTTAATGCGCAGGGCCAAGGGAGGCCGTCCAGAGAGAAAGAGGGAAGGAGGGAGCAGGGGTCCCAATGAGGACAATCTCTGTCTTACTGGCATTGAGGCAGAGGTCGTCTGCAGCCCACCAAAAGTAAATTGCGGACAGTCAGGTATGAGTGAGGAAGAGGAAGAGACTGAGGGTAGCCTGAAAGAGAGCTGCGTGTCATCTGCGTAACACTGAAAGTTGGAGGTGAAGGTGGCTATCATACACGCCAGGGGGGGTCATGTAGCCATTGATAAACCAGGGGATAGGTTACATCCCTGGGGGGCCCCACAAGTAGAGAGAGCGATAGGGGATAGACCTGGGATGGACGGTCAGAGAGAAAGGAGGTTAGCCACACCAGGGTCTGTGCAGTGATGCCCAGGGTATCACAGAGACGTGTGATCAGGGTGTTGTGGTTCACTGTATCAAAGGCAGAGGAGAAGTGCATTTTTCTTCCACAGTTCTCTCTCAGAGACACCACACCACATTACTTCCACACCTCCTCACTGTTAACAATTGTATCATGGCAGTATATTTGTGTTTAACTACTTTTAAATCTCTATGTAGGGCTAAATGTTCTTCAAAATACATTATTTTGACCCATCTTTCTAGATGTACTTGGTCTGAGAATCCCTCAAACCCAATTTTGTGGGATTCAGTTCACTTGACATATTCGCTCGCACAGTGTTAAAGGGGGCCATTTTGAAAAAACACTTCAAGGGCCACTTTTGGTCCATAGTTCATGCCTGGTCTGTGAATAGGTAACCAGCGGAACGGAAATCGCAGGACCAGGCACTCAGGCTCCTGATAGGCAACAAGCAGCAGCACTTTAGGGGAAGCTTTCTGCAACTGCTGAAGTCACCGAAGTGAGACCTTAGGAAGGCTCAAATAAATACTGTAGTATTAATACACCTATAAAAGTAGCATGGAGAGGATAGCTTCAACTCTGTGGGGACATGCCAGAAAGGGGGACATTCTTCTGAGAGTTTTTTTGACCACAGCTAAGATCTGTGGAATTAATTAATTAGTGAATAGCTTCCTAGTAATTGGAGAGGGCACTGTTTTGAAATCCATCATTGTAATATTTTAAATATGTACTATATATGCCGTGAATGCATACTGTTGCTGTATTGTGGAACAACATGCAGAAACAACAGAAATCCACTACATAGTTCCTCAGTCTGCAATTTCTCTGGGTGCAGAGCAATCCATCTTACCTCACTGTTCAGCGAGACAAAGCTAGTTATTAAAAAATGCATTGTTTGTTTTTTTGTCGCAATTATAGTCTCCTGCTATAATCCAAGCCTGTTCTCCCAGGCTTTATGTTGACATAACACTGGCAAAGCAAAACATGAAATCTCAGGAAAGCGCATACATATTATTAGAGCAATTCATCTCGCGTTTCCCTTCCTCACACAAAATGCTGGGACCTGTCACACGAGTAGAGAAGAAACCGGCTTATTGGGACTAGGTGGGCGCATTATAAGAGTACACTCACTGGGGATAATGGACATGCATGGCAAGAACGAGTTCCGAAAATACCCCTGTGGCAAGTCTAGGCTGGGGGACAGTAAGGATGACTTCCCTGTACAAATACAATATGCCAAGTCTACATTCTCAATGGATCATTACTGGCAATGGTTGTGAAAATATAATATAGATTTCTGAAAATGATGAATGTACCTGCAAGATATCTAGAATCTTAGCCTTTACTCTCCACTCCTGTACTTTTTACTGCACTTTGTATGTTTATTTTGTCTATCACAATCTGCCTGTAACAATGTAAGAAATGGGCCCAGATGCCCCAGGGCTAGGCGTGCTATATAAATAAATAAATAAATAAATAAATAAATAAATAAATAAATAAATAAATGTGCAGCTACTCCAGTAGAACACAGTGCAATATACCTCGTCCGTCAAGGTTCTGCCAGCAGAGGGGGGATATATTGGGGTCCATTTGGTGTCTTGATACCATCTGAATGAGTATCTCTATCACTAATTCCTTGGTGGGGGAAGCCCGACTCACCCAGATTAGCTGCTATTCGTTATTAGTCAGTGCCCATCCCTATTACACTTGCCAGCTCTCAGTACATCACCATATCGACACATCTGCTTGTACTCCCCACAGAAATGTAAGCAACCCATTAGCCAGCCATTATTTGTTTCAGTCGCGAATACTATCTGCCTAAAAGGGGTTGCAGATCTGGTGGATCCAGAGATCTTGAACCTGCACATTAAGCCATCTAATTAAAAAAGTGCTCGGTGTGTCCATCCCGATGATTGTCCTGGTGCACCCCATCATTATGCCCATACTGCAGGTGGAACACAGCAGCAACACTTTTGCAACAAAAAAAAAGTACGTGCGTGCACAGTCCAGTTAAGATGGCACAGCAGCGCCTAATCAAAAGTGCGATTGGAACATTTGCAGCTAATAGCAGGGATAGAAATGTGCCATGTCCCTAATAAGCACTTAGGCAGTCCAGCTCGTATCTATATGGTGCTAGTTATTGTCCAACCCAAATCTATGTTATACATTCAAATGTGGTTCATTCAAGTATGTACCTCCCAAAAGAAAATTGCTCACATGGTACATATGCGTTCACATTCAATGTCACACGCGAAAATCAACAAAACGTCTTGCCTAGTGCAAGTGAACACAAATCATGAGTCTGCAAGCACATATCTATACAATGAATTCCAAATATAACCATGAACCTTAAAGTGCATTCAAGTGTGCATCCATGATTTAAAGTGCACTGACCCATGGCTAAAGTGCTGACATAATGCAACCTCTAGCAATAGTACATCACCTTTAAATATATAAAGTGCTTGCATAGTACCATTTGTCCATTGCCTTGTGTAACCATATAAGCAGACCACTATATCCCTATGCTTATCCAAGTTCATATAGCAATATTGTTCAAAATGGTATATATGGACTTGATAAATTAATTGAGACCTAGAAGGAACCATAGTATCTCCGGATACCAACATAGAAATGGAAGAGAAAAGAACAATAATGAAACTCACTTAATAAAATATAACAACACTTCAGTAACAAACGGGGAAACTCTGACTTCAATATGCAATATATTTACACAACATGTTGTAAATATACTATGAAGCAAAACCAAAATGTGATGGCTGGAAAGTTTTCATAACCACTGGCACGGCTCTGGGCAACACTCCAGACCATTGTTTTTCAGCCTTCCACGCCATTGCAGAAAGGGAAAGGCCATATGCAAATCAGGCTTGGTATCCCCCAAAAGGGGCATCCAGCCTGAACTGCTAGGTCACATCCCTTCTGCACGAGACCACAAGCATGCCCAGGCATGTTTTGGCCTCATTGTGCGGCATCAGTGAGGAGTAGCTTGGGTCGCTAGGCCCAACATGCTCAGGACTCTTGTCTGGGCATACTTGTCCAACTCAGGGTGACTTAAAGCAAAACCAAAACGTGATAGCTGGAAGATTTTGAATCAATCCAACCCACTGGTGCAGCTCTAGACAACCCTTCAGACCATAGTTTGTCCGCCTGCCAATGTCAAAACATGTCTGGGGTTGCTTGCGTTTCTGTGTACAGGGGACCGGGCTTAGCAGATCGGGCAGGGCTGCTCCCATTGGTGGTTGACTGATTTGCATATGGCTGGACCCTTTTTGCAATGTTGCAGAGTGGCTAAAAGACAGTGGTGTGTGTGGAAGGTTGCCCAGATCAGTGCTAGTGGTTCAGATTTATTCACAACCTTTCATCCACCAATTTTTGGTCATTGTTTGTAGCCCTGTGTGAGAGACGCCATGCCCAGACTTCGGTCCCTTACTCACTGCACCATGGGGAAGCAAGCAGCACCTCACTGATGAGGGCCAACAAGCATGTCTGGGATTGCTTGGGTTTCTGTGCAGAGAGTACCTGGCCTACCAGTTTGGGCTGGGCTGATACGATTGGTGGTAGTACATGAATGATTTGCATATGGCTGGACCCCTTTGTAAAAACACATATGGGCTAAACAATAGTGGTGTGTAAGGTTGCCCCTTGAATGCTTCACAACCTGACTCAAGCCACACCTTCTGTCTTTTTAAGGGACTTCCTATACCATCCCAACTGGCCCAAGTTCACCCTGGCAAGAATACCCAAATCCTATTGTACATATGTGTCTATGTATAATTAGTATATATCACAGCATCATCAATCTACCCCGGTACTGCCTCCTGCATTGCTGCATATGTAGGTCATTTCTAGTTGAAATGACACCCCATTCTTTGAAAAATACAAAATAAATACAAATACAAATAAGATGTGCAGGGGGGCTAATATCGACCCTCCTGCGCATTGCACAGATGGACCAGTGGAACACTGACTAGCAATTCATCGAAAGTCTGAATGAATCATAACCACTGCCATTGCTTTGGGAAAACCTCCAACAATTGTTTTTCTGCCGGGAGCCTTACAGAAGGGCAAACATGTATAGACATGAGGTTGGGCTCATGAGAATGGATGCATGAGAATAAATGAATCATTGCATTAGTTCTCAGACATTGGTACACGTTGGGTGTCACATGAACCATGCAAGCGAAGAGATGTGGTAACTCCTCTCTTCCATAAGGAGGGACATAATAAAAATACTACTTCATGGCTGTTTTCATGCTTTATTCTAACTCAATTCCTTTATATTTGGGCAAGTCTTTCATAATCATATTATGTTTATATTATTTTGATGGTATGTTGGTTTTAAGTAGATGTTAGGTGCATGCCAGGATTATCGAAGGTACCACAGAACAATTGACTGATTAGACTTGTTTATCAGTCACCTGTGGCCTGCCTTTGATGCTCTGTTGGGCCAATATGGATCCATGGCTCTGTGCACAGCCTCCCGAAGAGTTTAGATGGTGGAATTCCTGGATAAACAGATCCAGCCTCATTTTTAAGGAGTGGGAGTATGCTGCTAATAACATGGGCTAAATCGAGTCAGCACTAAACCCGCGAATACAGCCTGGGTGCTTTCCTATTCGGCACAGTTTCTCTTTGACTTAAAACAATAAATGTTCTATGATTTACCAGCCACCCAATCCTGCTCAGGATAATCAACCTTGCTGGTTTATTTATTCTTTAGTTTCTTTATTTAAGAAGTTTCCACAGTGGAAAAGACTGCTTCATACCCCAGTCTCTTATTACTTTGCAACGGAAATCATGGTGCACTCTGAATCGAGTTATGCTTTGAACTGGGCCACATTGTACATTCGCTTTGCCAGCTTTGACTTTTTTTCAAACACCATCACGTTCTGGCACCAGTACTGCCATCCGCTTCACAGACCCATCATTCTGCCTCACGCACCCACTGAACAGACTTGCTTCACCCATTTCCCTTTCGGTACTGTCAACGCCCAAATCCATTACCATATAATCCAATAAGCAACAAAGTTGGGGAGAGGGACAGAATTTATTTCCAAACATCCATTCATAACTCGACAGGGAAACTGGCATTATATGATATGTTATGTTATTTATAACACACTTAATAGCCAGAGGTTTCTAAGTGCGGACCCGGGGATCGAACCTGGGTTGTCCCATGTCATCTTGCTTCCAAGGCGAGCACGTTGCCCCTGAGGTATCCTCCCGAGACATAGTACCCCATCCCAAAAATGTTTCCTCCAGGCACATTTTATACAATGGCCCTCATACAGAAAGAGTAAGATACATTTAGTCAGTTACATTAACAATGAACTTCAGAAAGGAGCTTCCTTTGGCCTTGGAGGGCATGGATGTACAGCACCATGCAAGCCTGTACAATTCCGTTCAGTCTACTAACACGATATTAACCAACTCCTCTAGAGGATCTTTCCATTACCCGTAATGCAAACTGATCTGGCATCTAATACTCATGTGATCACGTTTCCAGTTGTCAGGCAGCAAAGTAAGACTTCGTGTGATAAGGGGCGCCTCGCTGGGCATACCTCCAGCTCGATTTCAAATCTCTCACAGTGCCACCTCCCTAAAACATGGTTGTGATGGCAATGTCAATGCCCAGGAATGGCTGCAGTTCTGCGCTGTCAGTGGCTAATGTACGTCCACTGGTAATAAAGATATGACAACCTGGATTCCTCTAAGACAGTTCTCCTCCTCCTCATGCCAGCAATATTGCTTGCATTTCAGAGAGATTCTTTGGCACTTCTCTGATATCTTTTTATATTATAAAAACTGTGACGTTGAAGAGTGGCAAACTGGGTAACAGTAATTCTTCTGTATCACGGGCTTAATTGTACTCCCACTCACCACCTCACGTGGCCTGTGCCATCGATCAGTGGGTCTAAAATACAAGAACCCCTGCGTGTGGGATGAAGAATAAGAATATACAGGTCAAGAGGAACAGCTAAAAAGTGCATTTAAAAGGTTAGTGTCTTGCATGTTTCCTGGTAAGGACCGCACTCTCAATATTTAAAAGACAGTGACAACAATGGTTGCCCTGCAGATGAAGAACAGTGACTTGCACCCACGGGGACCGTTGGTAGGGGTTCACTGAGAGATACAGTGACACAATGGGATGATGGCACCGTCGATTGGTCTGGCAGGCCGACCCCCGACCCCTCTTAAGGAGCATGCACACTGCTCTCTCTTCCACTGAGGCCACCAGCAATGGCAGCATGCAAACCTCCCTCTGAATTAGAGATTCGGCTGTCATCAGTTTTGAAGAAAGCCTGAAGAGATGACGTTCCCAAGGCCTGGGAAGATGGCTATTTCGGCAGGCGTCTGGGCAGCGGTGCTGGCTTGTGGATCCCCCAAAAGGCCCAGAGGAGGAAGGGCATCGGTGGAGATGTGAATGTAAAAAAGAAGAAAGGGAACCTGGGGCAGGCTCTGGGGGAATGGGTAGCAGATGGACAATGCAGAGAGGCACCAGACGAGGTCACTGGTCCCCAAAGAAAAACCGGGCTGTTTACAGGGGATGAGGCTGTGGAGATGGTGCCAACAAGGGGTGGAGACAAAGGAACACAGCACGAGGAGTGGTGGATAAGAGACCTTTGAAAGAATCTAGAAAAGTACATGGATAGGGAGACTGGGTAGGGGAAAGAACACATTTGCATCTGTGCCTAAGGGGGAGTTGGTGGTAAAAGGAGTGGTGCAGCTGGTCTGAAAGACACAGAGAATACCTTGGGCAGGACTGGTGGAGGAGCTATGGGTGGCTTGCGTGGAGAGCATTGGCCACCTACTGAAGATTCAAGGCGAGGTGAAGACGGGCCTAGAAGACCTTGGTAAAGAAAAGGGGTCTGGGTGGCTATGAAAGAGGCACAGTAGTGGTTGCTGATTGACAACTGGTAGAAAAATGGTCTAACATCGGGTGGGTTGACTTCCTAGCGGGTCATCCAACCCAAGATCCATCTCCCTCTAATGTCGGGTGGGTTTGGGTTGACCCCTTAAAATGTGGAAACTAAGAGCATGGGGGAATGATGCTTGAGATGTAATAAAGGAGTCATGTGAGGATGAATGGGAAGTGTGTAGTTTCACTGCAACAAAGATGCAAATGAACACCAGCCAAGTGGGCGGAGTAAAGGGTCAGCAAGTGAATGGGAGAAGGCCCGGGCTGGGTCAGATTGGTCCCTGGAGTGAGGGGGTATTTGGTGGCATGACCAGTGGAAAGAAAGCTTGGGAGAGCATACCCTGTGTGAGTGGGCCAGGTGGGGGGGTCGGGAGGTGCAGTATGCCTCATTGTCCCTCCAGTGAGGGATACCAACACGTAGCGGCCTCACTAGCTTGAGGAGCTTGTGGACCTAGGACGGCAGGCAAGAGGACTGTGGCATTGCAATTGGGGTGTGTGTGGATGAAGGGGACTGTGGCTATGAATGCCTTTGTTTCAGAAATGTGTGTTGTAGAGGTGTAAGAAGAAAGATAAAAGGACGTGAAATAAGCAAAAAGACTTGTGGAAGGCATGTGATTCTTCTGTGAGAAGGGGTGACTACTGGAAAGGGGGAAAGGGAGAGAAGCAAGATAGAGGTACGGACAATGTGGGGTTGATGTGGGGACAGAGTGGGAAAGCTACTCAGAAGAACACAAAGCTAGAGGAGGGTGTCCTGTCTCTGGTGGACAGTGTTGGCAACGGGAAGGTGTTGATTGAGAAACCGGCAAAGGATGTGGTAGGGTTGGGCGTGGATGCAGGTGGGCCAGATGTGCATGCACAGGGAAGGGTAGGAAGCGGGATGAGAAGTCGCAATGAGAAGTTGACAAATTGACCTGTGTGGGGTTGGCAAAACCACTGGGGTTCCTTTGACAAAGGTTACTAAGGAGAGAATTTGGACAGGAGAGTGAGTGGGCATTTTTAAATTCTTGCACAGGGAGGTGAGATAGAAGGAAACCTCAAAGGAAGAGGAGATAGAACTGGCAAGGCGGCCTAGGGTATGCCAGCCTTTGTGATTTACAGCAGTATTTAATTCATCAAATTGTTCTAATACGTATATGTAATAAGGCAGTAACAGGTGAATGTAAGGGCCTTCATGTGGCTGAGATGCGATGAGGGATTTAGGTCCAGTTAGGGGATGACGAGTCAGTGGAATAGGGTGATATAGACTGCGAACTAAGACTACAGTGGATGGCACTGATGTGACGCGTGGCAGGCTTACATTCGGCAAGTGGCCCACAGATTCCCCATGCAGCGTTTCAAGGATGGGCCTCTCAGAGTGGGGTAGGTGGACAAGGGCGCTTCGAGGGTGGGGGTGTCCAAGAGCACACAGGTACCCCTGAAAAGGAAAAAGAAAGAAAAGGAGTTTGAAAACGCAAGTGCAAGGCAGGAAGGAACGAGCAGAGAAAGAGGTGGATACAAAGTACTTTGGAAGGTCGTTATTTGGCAGATAGAGGGGAAAGCCATGATCCCAGCATGGATTTGCAAGAGGGAAGTTGAAGCAAAAGAAGAAGTGAATACGACAAGAAATGGATGTAGTAAGAGACCGGCCTTGAAATAAAGGGGACAACAGCTTCCACTCCCCGGGACCATTAGAAGGGAAGCATTGGTTGGGGGGAGGCTCACCCCTTAAGGAGACTGCAAGAGCGCTCGGCCTCCCTTTCTCTGAGGCCTTCACCTGCCATCCCCCATGTATACGTTTCTGGGGATGACATGAAGATGAGTAAAACCAGTGTGCAGCATGAGGGTGTAGGTATTCTGAGTCAGGGTGGGTTTTTTCGGGGCAATGCTTATGCTTATGTTTTAACTTAAGTGCTAAGGACGAGTCTGCTCGTCCTATTTGCATAGACTCTTATAGAGCTCAGCATTTAAGGGGCTAAAATACTATCATGTTACTGTTGTGATGTTTTTGGAAAGGCAGGTTGAAGAAAAAATCGACGGAGAACTGTTGGTGAAGAAATCGTTAAAGGACAGTTTACAATTATGAGTTTGGGGTAAAAAGGGGAAGAAGAAGGGTGCTTGGTCTTTGGGGAGGGGGGGCGCCTGACACGTATCAGACTGTAAAGAACCAGCAGCAAAGGAGTTGAATACACAGTACTGTGGGAGAGAGCTATTGGGACAAAGGGGAGGGGAGGGGAAAGAAGGATGTATTTTGAAGTGGGCAATTCAAGACTTCGAAGAAGCAAATGTGGCAAGGAGGATATAGTGCAATGGGCCTGCCTCGAAATAAAGTGGCCGTAATTAAAGTAAGTATAAGTGGCACCGACTATTATTGAGGCCACACCTGCCAGAGGGCAGGACTCGTAGCAATGGAGAATGATGGTAAACTAAGAAAGAGCTCGAAGATGCTCACCTGGAAGCACCTACAAAGGGGGATGCAGCCTGTGATTCGATAAATCCTTTTCACAAAGTAGCCCCCAGAAAACCGAGGATGGGCGAGGCAGTGCAATGCTCGGAAAGCGTCCCACAGCCGTTCGCCAGCACTTTCTCCTCAGCGAGGTTATGGATTGGAGACATGGTTACACATTGGAATGCGGGCTGGTGATAATCGCTGGCGCTGGTGCTTATGTCTGACTGCCTCTGCACTAATTCCCTTTCCAGGACGAGTGGTCCGTGTACGATGCCACGGTAAAGCCCCCAATCCAAATCTGCCACTGACCTCCGTTAATCCCTTTTTTGAACTGTAAACTGGCTCGATGACGTCAGTGCAGGGTTCAAGCCTGGGCAGCGTCTCGCGTCTGCCCGCGTCTGCCATGCCTTCTGTGATTTGTGCTGCCATCCATCGTGCTAATTCCAGAGCCTGCGCGCTTTGATCTCAGATCAAAAAGCGCAACCCAACGACTCGTCAGATCAAGCGTTACCTAGCCTTGAAACTATGTCAGCGGTCGTCAGTTCACAGTGTGGTAATGACAAGCCCCTCACGCCATGATTCTAACTGACACGCCAAGCCTTGTACGGTTTGTAGCTTGGAGACGAGCACCTCAAAGGACGGCATTTTCTGCAAGTAGCACAATGGACGCAACTGCTTGTATCACTTTTCGCAAGAACGCCCACCAATAGCGCTTTCGAACAACAATCCCAAACTCTAAAATAAAATTAAACTTCATGGAACTAATAGGGGTATAATTAATGGTGGTGTGTTGCAGAACACAGATATTAGTGATTGTGCCAGAGTGCAAGCGGCTTGTTTGGTTAAATACATTCAACCATATATATCTCTACCTGTGGGATTTATATACTGCAAAGCTAGCTGGGAGGCAGCTGAGAAATGCACACAGCAGAGGCAACAGCGGGGGTTAGAAGTTAGAGGCCAAGGGAAGTAGAGAAGCTGAAATTAATAGGGCCAGAAGGGAGGATGAGCTTCAGTGGGGGGGGGGGGTGGGTGATTCGGGGGTAAGGGTGTTGTGATGTGCGGCGCCTATACACAAGTGTTTCAAGTAGCGGCACAAACAACACAGAATCACAGTCCAAAATAAAGGGAATATTCAATCAAGGTACCATAAAAATATATATACATATATATATACACTTTATTCAAACACAACATCTGCACATAGAAAATGAGAAAATACTATACAAAACCCCACCCGGAAGGAAGAACAGAGAGGATGCAAGGGACTGGAGAAAGTAGCACTCTGAGCATAGTTCCAGGGTAGTAGGTAAAGTATTGACCACAAAAAGGATAGCTGGGATGAAAGCAGGAGCAATCGTAACTTAACCGTTCTCTAGGGTCCAAGTGGACCGAGGGGGCAGTTCAGAGTTAACAGTACCTGGATTCAGTTCTTGTGGGCTGATGCAGGCAGACTTGGGGTCGAAGGTAGATGCAAGATGAACAGGCTCAGTTCGTGGAGGGCCCAGCAGCAAGCAGGCATTGAGTAGGGGTGAATGTACGTGCACTGTGCGGTAGAAGGACAGCTCTCAAAGATGCAGGTGGGAGCAGTCCCAGGAACGCATTGCAGTTGCCCAGGCCGAGTCAGTCTTTAGCTGCTGGGGGGGGTCGATAAGTGACAATCCAGCTATTCGAGTCGGTGGGTGAAAGTCATCAAAATGGTGATCTAGGGTGCATTGATGTGCGATCAATAAGCTGGAAATTCAAGCTGGGTCGAGCTGTGGATAAAACCCCTGTTAGAGTCGGCGTGTGACTCTCCAGTGATTCGGTTCATGTCTTGGCCTTGAGCAGTTGCTTCAGACCTGCCAAGTGCCAAGCTTTAGCTAGGACATGATGTATTGTCGAGCTGGTCAAAGGTGCAAGCAATTCGATGTGGTGGAGGAGTGCAGCGACCAGCGCGGGCAACTTCCCTCGTGTTTCAGATGCAATGAACATGGAGCACCTGGTTCAGTGCAGTGGAACAGGGAGCTCTAGCTAGTCCTCCAGGTGCTTCGATGCCCACTCAGGGGGATTTCAGGATACAAGGGTTCTGTTCAGGGTCTGCTCTCCCAGCTCAGGAGATTTCGGTGCAGAGTGGTAGGTCCTGATCCACAGCAGAGGTTACTCCCAATGTAGGTAGGGGACAGATCTGTCTTCTGTCATGGATGATTCCTTCTTCACCTCAGGCTGAGGGCTCTGGAAAGCACACCTTTCCCAAAGGATGTCCAGTGAGATCTTTAAAACGAATCTGCAGCCTTAAAGGATCTGAGAGGAACTGAGCAAATCTGATGAAGGGGTGCAGATCCCTCTTTTTAAGGGCAAAAGTCCTCAGTTGATTGGACTAAAGCTAGCCTGCCTTAGTGGTCCAATCCCAAGTCTGCAACAGAGTGGATTTTTCCCTGCTGATGTCACACCCAAAGTGCTTTGCTGCACAGCAAGTGGAGGGAACAGGAAACAGAGAGAGGAATAGTGAGAATCAAGATGGTGGACGTCTTCTTCCATTGACCAGAGCCTTCCTGCCTACATTAATCCCGTGCCCTTCCCTTCTCACTGTGCACAAATGCCTTTAGAGATGCAAAACCTCAGTTTGAGTCTACTCCGTTGGAATGGGTCTGCTTCCTTTATGCCCGGGCTCAGGACAGCTGCCTGCTGTCTGGCTGTCTCGTGTGGAGGGTGTTACCTACCCTCACAAAGAAATCAAAGAGGAGCCTCAGCCCTCCAGGTTCGTGTCTGCCATTTGGCGGGCTGCAACCGGCTGACCAGAATACACATCACCTTCTACAGCAAAGCCGACTCACAGGTGCTGACACATGTGTGTTCTCAATTGGAATATTGCGTTCGTGATCATTAGTAGTACCATGCACTATGCCTAAACTTAGAAATAGATTTTATTTAGAGTTTCCCCTTCCACCATACACCTCATACTGCAAATATGTCTGATGTAATGCAAATATGTACAATTCAGCTACAGAGTGAAATGTTTTTTACAGTCCTGAATTCATTTTCCACATCCTATACTTCATATCCTGGTTTCTGGAATCCTGTTTCATACAGCGCCTGCACACCACTCAGAATTTACCCAGTTTATGATTACCTGAAAACAAACTCAAGAGCAAAAACTCCCTTAATCCAAAAATGTCATAATGGTTAGCAGCTAAAAAGGGATGTCTAACATACAAATATAGCAGTTGGGTAAAAATGAGACAGTAATGTAATTGACCGGGTGCATTACCTCCACTTTGCCTCCCAAAACTGGAGGAATTCCTGTAGGCACAATTATCACCCATGGTATTTCCTACAGAACCCCAGTGGGGACAAACACTGTCTTACTGGCACTCATAATCTGTCATATTCACCTTCAGACTGAGTGTGGTAACAGTAATTTAGTTTGGCGGTAAATCCTCTGGAATTAAAGATTTTAATGATGTCCATTGATAGGTAATAGGAGAAGGTATAGGTGGAAAGGAGAGGGTTAAGATGAGGCTTGTGGCCCCCATAAGGGGAAGGAGGAGGGGCAATTTGATAATAAATGGACAAAAACGAACAAAAAGCATGGAAACAATAGAGATTCCTCTTTTGTACGGACAACATTTCACTTCGCTCATGCCTATAACTATGGGCCCCGGGGCATTGCCTGACTCAGTAATGCCCCTGTGGCTTAGGGCTTATTGCTTAATTATGACATGACCTGAGATACAGGAATTCTTCCCAGACAATTTACCGTCTGATTAGGTCTCCTTAAGCTCTGTACTTAAATTACCTTTTGAAACTGTGAAATGGACTGGTAGGAGGACTGAGGAGGCTTTGTGCAGTTATGTTTATGGAGTAATCAACTGGTAGATTTTTATTTGGGATCTGCAATAATGCACCTTAAAGCAAAAGATAAGGGTTTACGAGACTCCACTCTATACTTTCTGCTTGGCTGTTTCACCCATGCCAAGGTAATCTCAAATTGGTTGTTCTTTTCCAAAAGGGGTAACTTGTAATGATTTAGGGGAGTAAAAATAAAATGTTTTAATTACAAATGTTGTTATTAAAAATACCTTTGTATATATTTATCCTTGTTAAACACAATGCTATAAAACTATTTGTATTTGTGATGGCGAGTTAAGTAGCATCATTGCATATTCCATCATATACTGGTTGCCCCACAGTATTACAAGTTGTTTTTCTTCAGAAATGAAAGTAAACGTCAACTCTTCAACTGAAAAAACCCTTTAAAATGCCACCTTCCTTGCTTCTGTGCAGTGTACCTTGGAGATCTCACGCCTTCTTTATACTTCATACTGTGAAACAGGAATGTAATAATACAATTTACTGGTATGGTTCACAAAAAAGTGTTCAACCAGGGTTATGTTTTTAAGATTGCATACAGGGTTGATACCATAGTGACTTAAAGAAGAAATCAGGATTACAAGAATATGTGACCGATTGTGTAGTTTTTGTATTTCTATGTTTATTGTTAATGTATGCTAGTTTGTTATGTGTAGATGTTTTATTGGTAGTGTAGACACTTTCTTGGTCTGTCTAGATTTATTTTCCGACAATTCTCTTTTTAATGCAGTTTGTATTCAAGCATTTATTATGATAACAGAAAAAATGTTGTATGAAATGACTCATATTAGAATGCTTATAAAATTATAGATTGGTTTAATAAAACTGATTTTTTTAAAGAAAACATGTATTTAATGTGAATAATAGTTGCATATGTAACACACCTGGGACCCTTTTTGTCCAGTCGGCGGGTCAGCGTTTCTGGAGAGCACGAAGACAACTGTAACCTTGTGTTTCCACATATTGAAGAAACTTTAAACTAAAAAAGAAACATCCTTCCAGAGGGCAACTTAAAAGTTAACCTCCCCTCAGATCAATTGCAACAAAAGATAAATGTAAAACAGTGGTCACACAATACCTCCTGATGACCCACCAGAAGGATAGTGGAGAAACGCGTATTGAGGGTATGGAAATAATTCCTTTCTTTTCAGTTTGATGACATACCCAAGTGAATGCAAACTTGTTTCATCACCTTGAAGGCTGACAGCTGGTGCAACGTCTATATGCCCCAGCTTTGTTTTACTATATTGACAATTAGTGTTGGGCAGACACAATACAGGACATGATTGCTGACAGCCACAAGCTCAGAAAATCATCAACTCAGAGATTCACCAACCGGTTGACCTTTGCCTGCAGCTTTAACCTCACCCCTTTTTGCCTGTGTAATGCCTTGTTCCCAAACAAGGGTCCATTGAGAAAGAATATTTGGGTTTACCTCTTTGCAAGTGCTTTATGTTGTTAGTACAGCTGTGGCTGGAAAGGCTGCTTGATTGGCTTTCCCCACTTGCAATATATAAGGATGTGGTGCGTACTGTGTGTTTAGTAACAGTTCCATGAGCAAGGCTGAATCAGTAACTCTTAGTTTCACAGAGGCTCAAATACAGTTTGTGATTGGTGGCTCTTCGATTTTCCATAACCTACCTGACACTGGTGAGTTAGACACTG
This sequence comes from Ambystoma mexicanum, assembly GCF_040938575.1. Taxonomy (NCBI): domain Eukaryota; kingdom Metazoa; phylum Chordata; class Amphibia; order Caudata; family Ambystomatidae; genus Ambystoma; species Ambystoma mexicanum. The sequence continues at coordinate 542,318,810 of NC_090923.1, read as the reverse complement.
GCATCACTGGGGATAGATTAACGCAATTTAAGAAAAAAGGTGTTCATACAGAATTGCATGGACATCTACATATAGAGTATTCAAAGGCAAACATAATTCTGCTTGGTCTCCTGATACAAACAGATGAACAATACAACATTGTTTTTCCACAAATAGCCACAATATGCAGCAGAGATATTATGTTTCATACAATAAACACAGCTGCAGGATTAGCTTCCAAAATCAAACAGGAAGTAGAAGTCTATGAGCAGGCCTTTGACAGTAACACTCTTATTTCAGATGCAAAAAATAAATTGGAATTGATCAATAAGGAGGTTGATGAAGTTAAAAAATGCTATCGGCAGAAAAAGTTCAGACTAAAAAAAGACATTTAATTTTTCAAAGGAAAGAGCATGCCCATATCTTTTGGCTGATTACGGACCACTTTCAGTGTTTTATGGTCAATCACAAAAACCACAACACGTGAGAAAGAAAAAGTGGTTCACTTTCTCTAACACAAGTAGCTCCTCTAACAAGGATCAGAGAATGTGAACAATCAAGATCAACTTGAAACATGTAATAGGCCTTTTTTAGGTAGGGGCCAAGCATGTGGTCCCAGACCACCTCAACAACGGAATTATTTGAACAAGGGGACACAGGGAATGTTCAGCACCCAGCAGAGAAACTACCAGCGATAGAAATACCCATCTTCAATGTATCATCACAAGTGCTTACGGCAGCCCAAATCCTTTCTGTGTAGTCTTTCTGTGCATTCTTTATTGGGTCTCTCTTGTGCGGTATCCTGCCCTGTCTGTAGATATAATTCCCAAAAGATGTTTCTGTATTGGGGTTGGGTATTCCCACACCCAGCCCTTCCTGCTCTAAAATTCTTCATATACAAGAAGCAAAAGAGCCCTTTTACCCCATTTGAGTGGCTGATCTTGCGGCCATTTTATACTTGCTTCCAAAAACGTAAACTGTTCAAATGAGCATGTATGGTTCATTGTTTCTAATATTTTAATGTTAGGTTGAGTATTGTGAACCATGATGTGAGCACCAAGCCATGCATCAGTTATGAATTTAGAGATTCACACACACAATCCTTTTATCACAGTATTGTTTATCAAATGTAGTGATCTCTGATCTGAACCCGGTGGCAAATATATTAACTCTTTTCTACAACCATTGGTACTAGTTACCAGAACGTTTTTGTAAGACACCATGTCAGTGATCACTTCTTTGGAATGGCTTGATTATTGTTCGACCAGTGAACTTTTGGTAACTTTTAATATCACAGTCCAATAAGTAAACGTTCCCCAATTAGATGCTCTAGAGTTTCTTGATGGCAAATTGATTTAGCGTCCATGCCCTCATATGGTTCCGACCAAATTCATCACAGAACGTTTATGAGTGATTTTATATTATTTTGTCTTTTGTGAAGAGATCTTCTGACAAAAGATAGGTACTACCATGGAGGCAACATTTGCACCCAGATTGGCCAATATATTTATGGCAGATTTTGAGGACAGGAATATTCGGTATTGGAAACAATATATTGACAATATTTTTTTAATTTGGACATGAAATGTGGAAAAAATACATGAGTTTTTAGAATGGCTCAACAAATGCAATGTAAAATTGCAATCTACCTGTCAGTTTGATGCTGTTGTCAAGCCATTTATGTATTTGGCGATTAGGCATAAACACAGGAAACGCTAGACTTCATTATATCGGAAAGAATCAGACTGCAGCTCAGTGCTCTTATATAACAGTCAACATCCCAAAGCTTTGAGGGATAACCTACCTTAGAGTCGATGTTTGCACATAAGGCGGTATTGTAACTACAAAGAGCGCTATGAGGTGCACGCTAATGCTCTCATTGAGAGAATAGAAGATAGTGGTTACCCTCGTAAACGTTTGAAGTGCTCAGCCAAAAGAGCATGTGTTATGGACAGAGAATCCTTATTGAAACCATGGCAAAATAATAGAGCTGAAAACAGACTAGTGTGTGTAACCATCTTGTGGAAACACGCAGCACGAATCAATAAATTGGTGAAAAAAACATTCAGAGTCTGGTTAAGTGCATTGGTTGCCTGACAAATATGCCTGACAAAATATCCCCTGTTTGCTCTGAAACATGGCAAAAATATCAGAGACAGCATAGTGCACTCTAGGTTTGTGGAACAGAACACAACCTCCAACGAAAATACCCACCAGGTCTTGTGCAGCCACCTGGATTCGGCAGCGCACTTCACCCCTGAAGCTATTGCTTGGATACAATCCTTCCTTAGTGATCGTACCATGAGAGTATTCTCTCCTATTGCTTCAGCTGACCCTATCCCTATCACGTGTGGTGTCCCCCAGGGTTCTTGTGTCTCACCTACCTTATATAACATTTTCACTAAGCCCCTTTTCGATGATCTGGATCATCTAGGTATCACCTACACTAACTATGCAGATGATACACAGATCCTCCTACCAATTACCGGTGATTATGAAAAGGATTTGGCCTTGGTAAAGAAGGTTTACCTCATCATCCAGGCATGGATGGCCTCCCATGGACTATGTCTGAATGATGACAAGACAGAGATCAACATCCTGGGTACACAACTATCACTAAAGAAACTAAGCCCTAATTATTCTGCCTTTAGCATCGATAACAACATTATTAAAACTGCCAAGGATGTAAAAACACTAGGATTTTACCTGGATTCTGCCCTATTGTTTAACAAACAGGTAAACACGCTGTCCTCGGCCACAGCCTATACCTGTAAATTAATCAGAGCTGGTAGAACCTTCCTTTCCAATGCTATCTGCATCACCCTTGCTAGAGCTCTTATATTATCAAGACTCGACTACTGTAATGCCATGTACATTGGGGCGAGTAAACAAACCACTAAGAAAATCCAACTCCTGCAAAACAACGCCCTTAGAGCTGCGCTAGGAATTGCGAGGAGAGACCATATCTCGGACACTAGAAGAGCTCACAACTGGCTCTCTAGGATTGACAAAATAAAACTTAAAGTTGCCTCCCTGACTCATAAATGTGTAAACAAAGCAGCCCCTCGCTATCTTATGGACAGAATCATCACTAAACCTAAGACAAGACTAACTAGACATTCAAATACTAACTGTCTCCTGATCCCCAGATTCAAACTAGCCAGAGTGGGAGGCAACAGCTTCCAGGTCAAGGCCACCCAATTATGGAACTCACTCCCCACCTCACTCAGACTAGAACCATCCTACACAAAATTTCGCCACACCCTTATAAAAATGCTCAAAGTCTCTGATGACTAAGTGGTCCTTGGCGCTTACCCTCGTCACCTAGATCCTATCCTCTTTTACTTCAGACTCCAACTGGTATGCCGTCTATAAAGACTGGACATAATCTTTTCTTATACATATTGTATATATATTCTCTGCGCTATTTTTATGTAAAATGTAAATAATTGTAAAAATGTTATCCTTACTATGCTTGTTGACTATACTGTAATTTCTATCTATGTACAACTAAGCTGTGAGTAATCATATGCGATGCGCCCGACTACCTGTGAGTTTGGTGCGCAATACAAGTAATAAACTAAACTAAACTAAACCCCTATGAACCACTGGAATATGCAGCAAACTCCCATTGTGGGGCATTTTTCATGCAGCAACTGCAGTGTATGAGAGTTTACAATCAAGAGCAAAGCACAATGTGTCATACTGGAATTTGAATAACCATACCAATTGCAAAAACAAATAAACATCCAACTAATACACGGAAAGTTGTGAGATTATAGTAATACAAATTACCACAAGAGAGCCCACCTCACAGTATGGGATTGCTAGGGTAATCTGTTTTTGAAAAAGGACCCTCAGAAGCTGAAATATACCACCTGGAGTCAGTGGCGTAACACAAATTGTTGGGCCTACCCTGTGAACCCTGCTGAGGGTCCCCACCTCAAACCCCTCGAAGAAGTGCAGTCAGCACCTGATTTCCAAGCTGGTCTGGATCAACCCGCATCTGCATGATCATCATGTTGATGCAGGGGCACACGTCCTTGGGTAAAAGAAGTAGGTGTGGTTTTAATCAAACCTTACATCATTCAGTCAGTGAAGAAACAAAGGTGGCTGTGCCTGCCATCCAAAGGTACCACCTGCCACTGTGCGCAGCTAGTAATATTAATATGTGCATACCAGTGGGGGAGGCAGATTTTCTTTCTGGTTGGAGCGGGCAGCTCTTGAAAGGGTACTACCATTGTAAATTTCAAGGTCAGGGGCTGCAGCTGGATATTTTTAGTGGGCGGCATTAACAACATCACCCACAAATTGGTGTGAGCAACTGAAGGTATCAATATTTGTCTGCTGATTATTTGTACAATTATCTACATCTGTCTATTGGGTTTTATGTTGGTCACTGTTCCCATGTATGTGTGTCATCTGAATACTGCATGATGGATTTGCTAATCATACCCAACATAGGGTTAGCTTTCAGTCTTATTGTTATTTTGACACAAGGTGGGCTGAGTAGAAGGGTAGCTATAGATATTCATGGTTAAGGGCAAGAGTGACAGGGTGTGCTTGAGGGAGCAAGATAGTGATCTGCAAACAAGCTGGCACTGCTGACTTGAACTTGATAAATGTCTGCTTTGTGAAAGCAGCGAGAGGAGAGAACACCTGGAACCACAACTTGAATTGATGTAGATAGGGTGCCAAGGAGTGCAGCTTGAATGTATGTTTCATAATGGGCGTTGAAATTGAATGGTGGCAGAGACCGTCAAGTAAATGAAGAAATGGTCATAAATGGAATATTGATAGCTGGGCACTAGCATCGAGGGGCAACAAGGGAGTGTAAAATGTGGTCAAGTGAGTTACAAAGATCGTGCATGGGCTGGTAGTGAAGGGCAACAGAAAGTGGGCAGACAGGGTAGAGTCGAGTTAAAGTCAGTGGCCTTTGCTGTATTTGGGACATTCAAGTCTCCGAAAAGCACTGCAGGACCATCAGAGGGCATGGAGTTGAGTAGTAATTCCAGGTTAAAAAAGAAACACTGAGTTTCCAATGTGGCTGGTAGATGAGAAGGATTGTGAGGGGTGCGGGTGCCAGATGTTGAACAGCAATGAATTTAAAGGAAGAGGGAATAAAGGCAAAGAAGGAAGAATGGCAATGCAGCCACCTCTCCTAGGAAAGGAGACGGGAGTGGGAGTAAGCCACAGAGTTGGAGTGAAAGACTACAAGCATGACAGAGCCACAGGACCTGATGAGATAGAAGTTATTAGCAGGGTATTGGACTTTCCACATTCCTACAGTTTGATCAATGAGGGGGGGGGGGCTTGAGGATGGGGGGAGATTTTTTCTGTTATGAAACAGGTAGGGTAGATTGGGTTGAAATAGTTGCGGTGAGAGCAATGACATTGTTGTTTGCCATATTTTCAGGGATTGCCTCATTTGCCCCAGGGCTTTCACAATATAGCCAAGGGACCACTGTTATACCCTGTCAAATAATGATAAAAGATTTATTCGGATACAATATAATCCATCAAAGAATAACAACATAAAAACAATATAACATTTCATCAATTAAAACATCAGTACAATTACGAGGTTTTTAAAAAGCACATGTCAAAATACATATTTCATCATAACCCCCTCTTCTGCCATGCCCAAACCATTTCTAATATTTTAGAAGCTTTAAAAACACACTAGCAGCTTTAGAACCCATAAATCCATTAAAGGTAATTAGTGGTGCTAAAAACTTCATTAATATTTTTGAGAAACAGACAACGCTCCGATATTTTAATATCCTACTTTGCAGCCAAACTATCTAAGGTTAAACGATAAAACCATAATTTCGGATACAGAGCTTGCCGTCTAGGTCAAGTTATCCACTCCAAATATTATTTGCAGACCCATGTAATTTAGAGAAACAAATTCTCTATTGACATAGAGGCCAGAGTTGGGCTGGGAAGCAGTTGACAAAGGCACCTCTCCTCAAATAATGTCTTAATATTTACGTAGAATCTATTTAAGTTCATACATCTTTCTTCCAAAGGTACAGCAAATCTAGGACATTCAGTAGTAGTTTAATGAACGGAAGCCATTGAAAACTATGCCATTCTCTTTAGGTACAAAGCTCCTATTCAACACCTTTATGAAATACTAATTCCTCTCTCGTATTAATTTGCAATAAAAAAGGTAGCACTCTAAAAACAAGACTACATATGAGATCGGTAAGAGCCCAACTTTACGATAAAGTGAAATAGACAGGTCACCACTTGTTAAAAACATCAAACTTAAATAAAATATGTTTTCTCCCTGCTGGATGGATTGCAACATTACTGCATAAACGTCAGCTGGAAAATCCTGTGACTTATAGCCCTCCAAGGTTTCCAATGTTGCTCTCCCCCCAAATTATCTAGAAAGCACTTGGGTTGCTATGGCTCTATGGTGTGATCAAATTGGTTATCCCAGGGGTCATTAAAGGCTAACCACATCACAGTTAATCAAAAATATGAACAACTGAGATGGCTTTTCCTTTAAACCTGAAGGGAATTATTTTTTTATAGTTTTGGTGACACTCCGTTACAACCGTTTTCTTCAGGTTGACTCCCATTTCCCTGGTGTCACAGAAAGATTCTAAACATTGCAGCTATCTATGGACTCCTACGGATTCCGACGGGGGGCTGAGATATCAGCACGATATTGTTGGTATATAGAAGGATACAGACTTTCCTATTACTGCACCTAGGTGTGTCACAATCACAGTTTTTAATAATTTACGATAAAGAATAAATATATAACGCAAATTACAAAGGTGATCAAACACAAAAATGCTTCAGTTCCATAGACCTCTATCAACTTTGTTAAAAGCTATTTTAAAATCAATAAAGACCAAGTATAAAAAGCATATTATTTTGGGTACAATATTTCTCCATTAGAACACAGAGAAGAAAAAACTGTTCAACTGCACTGCTCTTTTCTCTAAAGCCCCCCTGTTAAGCAGATAAACCACCACTTTCTCTGGGCCAGACCTCCAATTGTGTCAGCAGAATTTTACAATTAATGTTAGCCATTGCTATCTATTAAAGAAATAGGGCAATAATTCCCAGGAAGGTTTCTATAGCCTTAAAATAGGTATTATTTCAGCTGATAGCTAACTCCTAGGGATAATACCCTCAGTATTAATGACATTACAAAAAGAATCAGAAATAGAATCCATATTATTGTTTTGTTCAAAACCATCTCAACAGGAATTTTATCAGGGCTGGGTGCGTTAACTGGTTTTTACCAATCTAACTTCTAATTCAATAAAAACCTGATTGTGGGAATTCCAAGATGGCCTGTGAGCAGGGAAGACGTGCGTGAGCGGTGCTCCATCTCCCGGCTCGGGGCCGGCTCAATAAAGACAGACAATTGAAGCAGCCGCGGTCCCCGGAATAATAAGGAACACCGGTGGCCGAAATCACTGACGAAGGGGAGCATTCGAGAAGAAGTGGCGAGCACCTACCCCCGAACCGCCACCTCACGGACGAAGCTGCAACGCCTCCCGCATCCGGAGCAGGACGAAGAGTCAAGTAAAAGCCGACAAGGGGTGATGCTTACAGACCCGCGGTCACGGGGCTGAGCACCCCCTACATCCAGAGGGGGTGAGCGCTCACCCCGTCCGCGGAGACAGCAGGAGGAGAGAAGGATTGTGCGGCCTGGGCGAGACGCTGGATTGGGCGCATCCGAACGCCGTAAGCCACAGGATTGGCCGCATCCGAATGCTGTAAGTCCCGCCGGAGTGCAGGTAGAGGAGCTCCTGGATTGAAGTTACAGTCAGTGACACGGGCGGGGGCTGGGAGCGGTGTGGACCCTCCCCCCACCCCAAAATCAAAAGCGCGAACCCGTGCAAAGTGTGACGGCACAATGAAACTGGGAGGGGGCCCCCCAGCTGACCCCAGCGCCCCAGGAGGGAGAGGGCACTCGGCTGTAATCGCTCCCCAGCCAAATCAGGACTACGGAGGCTCGACAGCAGGGAGCAGCACACCAAGGGAGACACTCCCAGCCAAGGGGTGAGGAGGAGTGGGGTGGGGACCCTCCGGAGAGACACGGACGGGGAGCAAGGCAGGCAGGTCACCAAGCCCGCTCTCTCACAAAATTGGGTCAGCAACTCGGACCCTGACGGGCCCCCTCAAATAAAAGAAAACAGCAACACACCCACAATACCACAGAGACTTAGAGGGAGGAGTGAGACACCCCCTAACCCCCGTACCACCTCAGGAGCAGCATAGAGAATTCCGGCGCCCTGAAGCCAGGAACAGCCCAACAGCTAAAATAGAGGAGCCCAAGGAACTCATAGGACATAGCTCCAGCACAATACGCCCACAGCACTCCCAGCACAACACGCAAGGGGCGACCAAACACACACGTGTAGCCAAGACAGCACACATGTCAAAGTCGAGGACCTGACAATCACAGGCTACCACGGCAAAAGGGAAACAAGACCAACACCTGGCCACACTCTGGGGGGCAGACACAGTAGGCCTGTCGAAAGTGTCAGCCCAAAACGACAAAGCAAAATCCCCAAGTGTCGAAAAGGAAAGATCCGATATGGCCACAAAAGAAGATATGAGAGACTGGTTTAAAGAATTCCAGGAACAATTTATGGCCTCAACTCACACACAATTCGAAACTATGAGGGACAAACTGAAACAAACAGTGCAAGAACTGAGAGTAGGCATGTGCAAACTAGAAGAAAGAAACGATATATTAGAAAGAACACTGCAGAACCTGGACGACGAAACCCAACAATATGCGGAGACGCAAGAGCACCTAGCCAGACTCTCACACAATTTGGAGATACAATGCGAAGATTTGGAAAACAGGTCACGGAGATCAAATATAAGAATTAAGAACATGGTAGAGTCCATAGAAGAGAAAAACGTAAAATTTGCCGTACAACAAGTGTTCAAAGACATAATAGACGATGAAGAAGAATCGGCGATCCTAATTGACAGAGTCCACAGAGTGGGCCAGCGACGAGAAGGAGAATCCGGATATCGCCCCAGAGATGTGTTAGTGGCAATGACCTCATACACACAAAAGGAGCAAATCCTATGAAAGTCCAGAACACTTGATCAAATAAGAATGAACGGAACCAACATACAACTATATCAGGATCTGGCCCAATCAACCCTCCAAAAACATAGAGAAATGGCCCAAGTCACAAAAGAACTTACCACGAGGTAAATACGATACAAATGGACCTTGCCATTCAGCCTCCTGTCCTCATGGGAGGGTGTCCAACAACGTATAACCACGTGCGAGGAAGGCCTACGAATAATGAATATACAAGAAGATCCGGAAAATAGGGTGTGTCCCAGAGACTCCAAGAAAGGGCAAAGAGCCCCGAGAGGCTGGCTAACCATCCCACCCAAAGGGGAACAGAATACCAAGAACCGGGATCACAAGAACCCACCAACCCCATCGCAACATGGAGAAACCAGTTAAAACCACCGCCATATCCACAGGAAGGAAGCAGATTACCCGGGACCGCCGGCAATCGATTAGATCGGCCAGAACCGGGAAGAATTGACCCACCACGAATATCCTAAGTGGGGTTTAGGACCCCCCACGTTCAAGTTACCTGAGTAAAGAGGGCATGGCGTGCGAGGCGGAACGCCTGAGCGATCATAGGGCCCAGAGCCCTCCTCAAGGTTGTTTCGGGGGGAGGGGGGGAGTTGAGGGATCTTTAAAGGGAAAAGTTGGGAAAGCGGGGAGGGGATTCACACCGGAAGACAGGTGACGAAAACCAAAAGACCTCGGCGAGACATATAAGCCAAGACAACCAATGGGGAAATGGGACTAAAAATTATTGCATTCAATATACGTGGGCTGAACTTCCCAGTTAAAAGGAAAAAGGTAGAACATTACCTACACAAAGAGAAGTTCGACATCCTGACACTTCAGGAAACGCAAAAATATCAAGAAACAAGACAAGGGGAAAATCCGAATCAAAGGATACACACAGATCATTCATGGAAATGACTCAGAGAAGAAAAGAGGTGTACTGATAGCTTTCGCCAATTCGCTGAACATTCAAATTCAGGAAACGCTAGTAGACAAACAAGGAAGATACATGTTTGCTAATATACGAACAGAAGGTTTCCCACTAACAATAGCAACGATATATGCACCCAATGTGGGCCAAGGGTTCATAAGAGACTGCATAGACAAACTGGAATCCTTCGCGAAGGCAGAAATCATCCTTACAGGAGACTTCAACATCGCATGGGACCCATCCATAGACCGCTCAAATCCAAAACATGTGGGGCAGGGCACACCCTCAATAGCCCTCCAGAAGGCAATGACAAAACTAGCTTTGGAAGACACATGGAGAAAACTTAGAGGCCCGACGCCAGGATACACTCATTTTTCACATGTACACGGAACGAGAGCCAAGTTAGACTACATATGGACGTCCACAAGCCTACTGGGGAAGATCAGTGAAATGGAGGTGAGCAACATCTCTCTTTCGGACCATGCCCCCCTGTGGATAAGCCTCCCCACCATTCGCAAACACACACGCCTATGAAGATGAACATTATCAGGGAAAATCCTACACGACTCGGTCGTGAGAGAGACTATCAGGGAACGAACAGAAGAATACTTCAAAGAGATCAACACACAGGACATGTCTAAGTCAACCCTGTGGGAGGCCTTCAAGGCGGTAATACGCAGCCAGATCATCTCGATCACAACACAAAGAACCAAACTGAATAACAAATGGGAGGCAGAACTAGAAGCAAAGAGCACGGAACTAAGAACAGAAATGGCACACAACAACTCATCGAAAGTTAAAAGAGCATACAGGCATATCCAGGGCCAACTGGAGGCCCTATGAACTAAGCGAGCAGAAAGGCATCTCCTATACCTGAAGCAATGGTACTACGTGAAATCGAATAAGGCAGACAATCTACTCACCAGACAACTACGGGGCAAACTACAAGCCCAATCGATAATAGCCCTTATAGACGATCATGGCCAAAAACGCATGCTGACAACCGAGATTGGGAGGATTTTCCAACAATACTACCAAAAGCTGTATGCCACGGAGAACCCAAGAAAAGAAGACCAGATTACTTACCTCAAAAACGTGACACTACAATCGGTGACCCAAGAGGAGAAAATAAGACGAGACGAACCCATTACTGAAGAGGAGGTGGAGGCGGCGTTTCGGGACCTACCAAAAAATAAAGCACCAGGGCCGGACGGATTTACAGCACAATTCTATAAAACATACATAAAGGAACTGTCCCTGTACTTAACAGGACTGTTCAATACCTTCAAAGACCGTGCGGACATCACCCCCTCCATGAATGAAGCAAAGATCCTAGTCTTCCATAAGCAAAGAAAAGATCCGGAATCCCCAACCTCGTATCACCCCATTGCACTAATAAATTTAGATGCAAAACTCTACACTAAAATCTTGGCCAAAAGACTGTCGGAGGTGCTCCCCAGGCCGATCCACCAAGACCAGTCGGGATTCATCCCTAATAGAATGACCCACAATAACATCAGAAGAATTACTCACCTGATTGAAAAGACTGGACACACAAGATCAGCGGCCATACTCCTAGCGCTCGACGCAGAAAAAGCGTTCGACCGGGTGGAATGGTCATTGCTATTTCGCATTCTAGAGAAAATGGGAATGGGGGAAGAATATATAAAGATGATTCGCGCAAACTACAATACTCCGTCAGCTCGGGTTGCGGTGAACGGGGAAATCTCAGACTCGTTCAAAATACGAAGAGGCACCAAACAGGGATGCCCACTTTCCCCACTTCTGTACGCAAAATTCCTGGAACCGCTCCTACAGAAAATCAGAGAAGCCCCCGAAATTCAAGGAATCGATATGGGAGGGACATCACACAAAGTGATGGCATACACTGATGACATGTTGCTGTCGCTATCGAACCCGAAGGATTCCCTCCCCGCATTAATGAGAGCAATAGAGACCTACGGCTCCATTTCAGGTTTAAAAATCAATAGACATAAATCCGAAATCCTAATCCTGGCAGGCAACCGCAAAGACATTCGCAACCAAGCAGCGGATCTACAGTTGAAGATAGAAAGGGATCAAATACCTGGGCATAATCCTCACGAACAAAATCACAAACCTCTATGCAGAGAATCTTCCGAACCTACTAGAAAAAACCAAAGGAGATCTGGCAAAATGGAATCCACTTACGACCTCATGGTGGGGCAGAATGACAGTAATAAAGATGGTGGTTTTACCAAGACTTTTGCACACCTTCCAGGCACTCCCAATCTGGATTCCTCCCTCTTTTTTCAAAGCAGTTACGAAAGCAACATCAGAATACATATGGCAGAAAAAAACACTGAGACTATCCAGACCCTCCAGCTTATAGCGATTTTGCGATCCCGCAAAATGCTGCAAAAACTGACGTTTTGCGCAAAATGCCGCAAAAGCGGCCGTTTTGCGCAAAAACAGCATCTTTGAAAAAAAAGAACAATTTTTAACTTTTTTTTAAAAGTAATCTGCAAAAATTACTGTTCTAAAAAAAAATACTCAGGGTGCCAGGTTCTCAACTTTTTTTTACACAAGAAATGAAATGCGCTAACACATCTCATCTCTAGCGTCCCAAAAAAGTGCAGCCCAATCCACAAGGGACTTATGAATGGGCACATTTTATATGCGCGCCCGGTCAGATGGCCCATTCAGATGGCCTTTTTCACCTCCTTGATCAAAGAAATTGTAGGCAACCCTACGAGCACGGGATGTGGGGCTGCCACTACATGACAGGGTCTTTCCTGACCCTGTCATGCATTTCTTTTAAGGTATGAACCGCTGCTGTGTCGCTTGCATTTCTGTTCCTCAAACAGGATAAAAATGCAGTTTTTGGGTTGCATTTTACAGAAGCAGGCACGTGGAGGGCCTGTACCTGTGAAAGGCGCTGGGAGCTTGCAGAACACTGTCGGGAGAGCGATTCTATTCAAAGTACTGCCCATTTTGATGACAAAAATCTATCGAATGTAACAATTTGACCTATTTCGTTCAGTGCTATTCGATTGATTTTTATAAATACTGAACATGTGTTGCGGGGGTGTCACCCGCTCCCCATGTTCAGTATTTTTGGTCTAGGGTGGTTGCAGAAGTGTTTTCCCCTTTTTCCTCAAAATTGGAGCCGGTGACAGAAAAAAGAGAAAATAACGAAAAAGGGACCCTGCGGAGTCGGATCCGACCCGCGTTAGAGGGACGGATCTGGCACCGCAGGGTTGCAGGGGAAGCGGCAGCGACCAAGCAGTTAAGTAGGGGAGGGGGTGGTGTGGTGGTGAAAGGTAAATTTTGGGTTGTTTGGCTGAAGTGCAAATCAATTCGCAGCGAAATTTACTACGGTCAATTCCGCCGCAAATAATTACACTTCGGTCAAACAACCCAGAACACCATTCAAGGCAGCTGGCCAGCGCACAATTTGCGCTACAGCTCAATCCTGTGGAAATGCGCCGGTCACCTTTGAGAATAAGGTGACCTGCTCATTTCTAAAAATGCGTTGTCTAAAAATAGCATATCCTCCGTTCTTTTTTTAAATGCCCCATTATTTCAGGAACTGGGTCAAAATCTACATTTTAAAAAAATAAAAAAAGGTTACACTTTGAGAGAGAGGGAGAGTGATGGGTGAGATGTGAAGTGATAGGCAAGAAAGCAGAGGGAGAGCAGTGGGTCAGAGGAGGAAGTGCAGCACAAGAGAGCAGAGGAAGCAGTGATGCGGTGGGCCAGAAATCTGAGAGCGAGCAGAGGTACAGAAAGTGTGGTCAGTGAGCCAGAAAGCAGAGAGGAAGCAGTTGGCCAGAAAGAGGCAGTGAGCTGCAGATTGGGAAAAGGATGAGGGAAGAGTGTGCTAGAATGGGAGAAAGGATGCAAGATGCAGAAGCAGCACAAAAGAATGAAGGACTGTATATTGCGGGAGGAATTGTAGAGTTTAAGGTGTGAGCTGGGAGTATGATTTGGAGTGTGGCAGTGGCTGGGCAGTGAAAATTGTGACTTGACAGTGTGACAGTGAGAGGTTAAGGAATGCAAGTTGTGATGGAGAGTTGGTGAGATGTGTGTTGGTGAGAGAGGTGTGTGGGTGTTTGGGGGATTGGAGAACATAGAGGGGGAATATTTTCAGCATTACAATCGATAATGGTCAATTTAGTTAATACTATTAAATAGGCATGAACATTAAACCAGAAATGTAGCCAAATCAAACACTGTTCTGCCAAGCCAGAGACATCTGGGACTCTTCCTATTAAATGAATACAAAAGATACATAATGATACCCTGGCTCTCTTGCAGCCTTGCACTCTGCTTATTTCCAGTAATGTGGCAATCTTACACCCTCCAGTTAATACAAAATGTCCCGCAAAAATGGCGCAATAAAGCTTTGTGCAGCAAAATTTGCCATTTCATGCCGCAAAATTTGCCATTTCATGCTGCAAAATTCTGGAAGGTCTGACTATCGAATCAGACGTTAACAGCACCTAGAGAATAGGGGGTATGGCGCTCACCACACTTTAAAAGATACTATGAAGCGGCCCAGCTATGGGTTCTCAAAGAATGGATTCCTGATAACTCCCAAAAGATATGGGAAGCACAAGACAGAGCAGTAGCCAGGAATCGACACCGTAAACTTCTATGGACCAAACCAGAGTATAAACACCAGAACGTCTGCATTAGCAAAGTGATGAGTACCCCACTAGACATATGGAATAAATCAACCAAAAAAGAAATTCTAACAATCGATCTGACCCCTTTATGCCCATACTAGACAACCCGGAATTCCAACCTGGCTTAGAGAAGGGAGCATATCAGAAGTGGGAGGATGGGGAGTGCACGAAAGTCAGAGACGTGTTTGTCGGACAACAAATCAGATCATTCACTGAATGCAGAGAACTTCTGAACCTATCGCAAAAAGACAAATTCAAATACGACCAACTCTGCCATGGGCTTTCCACACCACGGATAAAACAAGCGGTGAGCAGAGACCCGACCCCATTTGAGAATTACATACTGACGCACACCGGATCCAAAAAATTTGTATCGGCCACTTACAGATCCCTCAACACACCTACAGAAGATGTCAAGTGGCAATACATGAAACGTTGGAACACAACGCTGGAGAAAGAGATAACAAAGCAACAATGGGATTATTTATGGTGCATTATCCCAAAATGGTCTAAAGCCATCCAAGTAAAGGAAGCATGGATAAAAGTCATGATTCAATGGCACTATACTCCAGAAAGACTACATAAAATGTATCATACCACCCTCCATAAATGCTGGAGGGGGTGCAACGTGGCAGGGAACTGGAGACACATCTGGTGGGACTGCCCCAAACTAACACAATTCTGGGCAGACGTAAAAGCGCACATGCAAGCCATATTTAATGGTGCTGAGAATCTGTAGGAAGAGGTGTGGATGTGTGGACTGTGGAATCCAAAAGACAGGACCCTGACGATCTCCCAAAAAAAGAACTTCATGGGACTGCTGACAGCGGCCTGGCTAGAAATAGCGCAAAAGTGGAAACAACAATCCCCTTCGACCAATCTGGACTGGATCAGAAGAATCTGGTCCCATATCACCATGGATAGAATTGCGTACAACATCCAGGGAGAATCCCCAAAATTCTACACAAACTGGGGAACAGCACTAGAACATTTGCAGAGCGATTATATGCTACAATGGTGCCCCCGTAAACTTTGCATATTGGACCTATTTACCTGAACTAAAATTCCGAGGACCTGAATCCAGAACAGAGCCAATCGTCCCAAACCAGTGGGAGGGAGGGGAGGGAGAGGAGGGGTAGTTCTTAGGACTGTATTTCAGTCCAGTTGTATGAATGTTTACCTTGTATTTAGATGTAAATCACAATAAAAATAATTTGAAAAAAAAAAACCTGATCGCAAAAGGATATCACATCATTATTCACTAATTGGTCTTCTACTGCGAGTCTTCAGGGAGGGATTGTGATACTATATAAACCCTTAAAATAATTACACCATGCTTCATATTGGATTGATGTTAATAATGCACCCATACCCTTATTATCATGTTCATTTTAAACAATATTGTAACACTTGTGCACAGGCACGTTTTAAAGGCTATATCATATCATATTCTCAAAAACCTTTTGGTCTTTGAGATGTGCTGCATCCGTATGAGACCCCCATCATTTTTCAAGAACGTGCTTCTTTTTATCTCTCTTTCTATTCTTTCCTTTGTCTAGAAACCTCATTGAAGTTGGGATTTTTACCAACATAAAGGCTGGCTTTCAAATTTGATTGAGCTCTTTTGCATTCCTCATCATTCCAACTATTGGTGTGATTTGATGCTTGGAAATTCAGAATACGACAGGAAACACATGGTATAATAGGCTACAAAATGCTGCCATAAATCACATTGATATTATTATTATTACATGATGTTAATATATTTATATTGATATTAATATTAGTACATGATGGTTGTGGTAGCCAGTTAGAATAAATAAGTGGTAATTAGGTCAAATAAATGTTGGCCCATTGTATCCTGTGTCTGGAACCACCCATGGAAATTCCGACATTCATGTTATTAGAAGAATTCCAATTGTTAGAGGGAGGTTCTGTGAGTACCACAGGGTCATGGTCACTCTATAACCTGTTATCCACATTTAGGTCAATAAGCATTTTACAACATTCCAGACCGATTAAAATAGAGTCAATGTGGGAGGTAAAGTGCCCTCTTCTATGTGTAGGTAAAGCGTGCCTGTCTCCAGGCAGTTAGTTGTTCATTACCTGCTCTCAAACCCAGCTCCGTGATTAGTGTAGCTAATTCAATAGCATCCTTGTGATGATATTTAATTCTCTCCCTGTTAAAGCAGGACATTTCCAGATAGTGCCTTCCCATTGTATATACTTTCCAATTTCAACAAAGGTTCAAACCGGATATTAAGGTCACCGGCTACAGAAATGCATGTATCAGGGTGGGATGTCAATAATGTATTGCATAAAAATGGTTTCATATCCTCCATAGATCTAAGGTCAATCCGACCTTAAGCCTACCTTAAATAAATGTTGCATAGAATAAACTGCAAGACCTTGTCTAGACAAAACCTCAGAAAAAGAACATCAGGATTGTTACTAGAACACACAGAAGGCTCATATTTTAAAGTAATACAACATCATATTATGAAACCCCCACTAAGACTACCAAGCAACTTGTTCCTCAGGGATCAAAAGAGCCTCAGTTGGTCATGTCTCCTGGAAGCATATAATGTCAAAAGATTTGATATAGTATCTCCAGTCAAGATCTTCCAGTTAAGAAAGCAAGCCAGCTATATTGTAAGAGCTTATATTTAATCCCTTTTTACCTGTTTTGCAGGGTTGCATTCTCCTATTACTTGAATGACGGGTGGCTATAGTGTCTTTGAGGCTAATGGCAATAATTAACAAGGGTTGGTGTTGGACATGATAGCCTCATTCTTTGAGGAGATGGGTATTGAGCCATAAAAAGGGACTACTACAACCCATACTCTTTTGATTAGCACAATTTGGAAACCCTCTGGTGGATAAAATCAAAAGTCTACTGCAAGAAGACACTCCACCATATCAGAGTCAGTCAATGTAACCTTTATTATGTCATGTAAGGTATTCATCGGACCCGGAAACCTGCAAACAGATTTTATATCATCTCTGATCATTCTGGAACAACTCTTAAAATTCCGGATCCAATGTGTTCCCACCAACTTCCTGGCAATTGTTTTTGTCAACATCACCACCCATTCTTTTTACAACATGTTTGCCACTAGGATGGTCGGAATAGCCATTGACTATATTTCTAACAGCCTTGTTTGGTTCAAGTTCAGGGCTAACACTGCAGACGTAGTTTTACGTGCCCTCTCCCGAATAATTGCATTCAGGGTTCCAGAGGTGGAAGCCGCCTGTCTTACTGATTGATTAGTCATGTCTATTATTTCCTTTATTCCTTATATTGGATTCAGACGGTTTAAACTTGTGGTGATTGTCCTCAATAGTAAAAACATCCTTATTTGGTGGCAATTATTTTTTGTCAGTTAAATTACAATTTACACTCAAAAACTCACCAACATCCCTTAAAGCATCAATTTGCTTTTTTTTAAAGCATCAACGTCACTAGTGAGTTTCAAAATTAGAAGCTTTAAACTCATACATAAAACCCACAAAAATGTCAAAGTAGTTGGTCTCCAATGTCTGTATTGAAAAATGTGAACTCAAATGTGCATGGCAGGAGACCAACTTAACTTTTTCAGGATCCGAATCATCACACTGCCAGAGTGGGTTAAATCTATTCGGGAGCACTATCCCCTCATCTATGCAGAATTGGGCTTATCCATCATTGTCAGTCTAGTCATTCTCAGTCTTGGCATTGAATTCCAGTGGGCAACTCACTTCACGAGCAGACAGATCCGGCTTTGATTTGCATAAGTAATGTATCTCGACTGGTAAAGAGAACAGGCGCCCATCTTCTTGATTATTGGGGGGAACACATTTCTAAAGCATTCAAAATGTCCAATCCCCAAGTTTATTGTCTTTCAATTTTGGGTTAAAATCCAGATTGGGGCAGCCATTTGGTAACAAATATGAATGAAAATCCATGAGGTTTTTCTGATTTAGTATTTCCTTTGTTGAGAATGTAAAAGAGAATTTGGTGTTAGCAGCTTCAATGGATTTAAAGTCCACTAATAAAGTCTTGATTTCTGAAATTAAATAATTAATCTCTATGATTAAGGACAATATTGGCTCTCTTTCCCCTGCCCTTGCTGATTTCTGCAACCACTCTTTTGCTTCTCAATCTTTCCCCTCCTCCCTCAAGGACTCCCTGAAAAAACCTTCTGTAGACCTGTCTTGTCTGGCTAACTACCACCCCATCTCTATCATCCCCTTGCTTGGAAAACTCTTGGAGAAACTGGTCTTCCCCCAACTGACTCTGCATACTGAGCTTTTTGGTTGCCTACACAACGATCAATCTGGATTCCAAGCATTCAGAGGCACGAAAAACTGCTCTTCTGAACAACCCTGAAGAACTGCTTGCATCTCTGGATTCAAACTCTCTAGCTGTTCTCATTCTACTTGATCTCTCCTCTGCATTTGACATGGTAAACCACTCCATCCTCATAAAACAGCTCCACAGTACCCTTGGTATCAGAGAGGGCACTGGACTGGCTGACCTCCTTCCTCAATGACGGTCCATTCAAGGTTATTCAGGGCTCTTTTGTGCCGTCTTCCATCTCTATCTGTACGTGCAGTGTCCCCCAGGGCTCCAACATTTCTCCCTGGCTCTTTAACATCTATCTTGCTCCGCATGCACACCTAATTTTCACCTTCTCTCCTAACTTCCAGTGTTATGCAGATGAGACACAACTCCTCTTCAAACGTCCTTCTGATGATCCTCTCCTTACATCCTCCATCATTCCTGACTGCCTAACTGCCATCCTGTCCTGGTGTGCCTCCAATGATCTCTGCCTCAATGCCAGCAAGAATGAGATCCTTCCCATTGGGACTCCTGCTCCTGCTTTCTTCCCCTCAATCCGGCCACCCTCTATGAGCTCTTCCCCTTCTCCTTCATCTGAAGCCAGGAACCTTGGAGTCATCTTCGACTCCTCTCTTTCCTTCCTCCCCACATTCAGGGCCTTGCCAAGAAGGCCCACTTTCAACTCCACCTCCTCAAAGGAATCTATCCTACCCTCACCTTTCCCCAGAAGTTCAATGTCTCTAGAGTTCTGGTTCTCTCTATGCTAGATTACTGCAATAGCCTCTTCCTTAATCTTCCCGCTTCTTCTCTACAACACCTCCAGCTAATCCAGAATAGGACTACGAGAATGATCCTTGGCCTCAAGTCGAGGGATCACATCTCGCCAGCACTAAAATCTCTCCACTGGCTCATGGTTGCTGCAAGGATCACATTCAAATCCATCTGCATCATCCATAAGGCTGTCTGGGGCTCGGGCCACGCTATCTACAACTGACTCTCCCTCCAGATCTCTACGTTCCTCAGGCAGCAACTCTCTGTGTGCCAAGTGCTTCGCTAAACATTGAGCTGATGGGCGATCTCTTTCCTCCACTGGCTCCCTCCTAAGGAACAGCCTCCGCCTTCCTCTTCTTCTTGAGCCGGATCTCCTCAAATTCTGTAAGCTCCTCAAGACCATCCTTTTCACCTCCTCCTGGCCTTCTTTCCTCCTGTGCTAAATCCCACAGTTGCTGAGATTTGTGATCAGGGTCCTTATGTGTCCACCTGGGCCCTGACCTCACACACCCAATCGCCTTCAGCCTTGCCCGCTCCTTGCACTTGCCTTGGCACCCACTGGCCTGTGCTATCACAGGTCTGCACTCTGCACTTAATTTTTTATTGGCAGTTGACCACTCTCACCAAGTCACTTAACAGCTGCTTACTCTCTAGCACTTCTCCCGGTGGTACTCCTAGCACTTACCCCCACCAGCCTCGCTCCTCTCTTCTCTCTCTCTGCACTTGCACGCTCTGAATGCTCACAAGTCCTAGTAGGACCGCCCCTATCTTTCATTGTTATGTTGCCCTGTGGGCGCTTTGAAACACAATTTACTTGTTGTATAAGCACCTTACAAATGCACAATAAATACACAAATAAATATGATTGCGTCACCGGCAATGGCATGTTTTTTAGAGACTTGCAAAACATCTTGGCTTGCGGAAGCCTTTCTTTTCCCCACTTTTAAAAACAGATTAGAAAAGATAATATATAAGAAAAAAGCGCACAACAGACAGTGTAAAGATTACTGACTGTTCTGGAGCTAAAGACGCAATAAAGAAACAGCCCCACCTCCAATGCCAAACAGCGTGACTTAAACACATACTTTGGCACGGCCACTGGCACACCAAAAGTACCCATTTAGTCCTGGTATACAGCTGTGAAGGGATGCGTGGCCAGAACATCCGGTGGCTGCAGCCGGCTCCTGTTATATGGCAGAGACTAGCTTACATGTCCCAATGACTGCCATCAAATGCTTGCACATTGCCATCGTACACCCAGGTAAATCTTCAAGTGTACGGAACAGCCTCATATGCCCCAGTAGGTGGCAACATATATCCCATGGACAATAATGCTATTATAGACAGTTTACCTACTGCCAACCCACCCGCGCCCCAATGGCCTGATTTACAAAATGTTTTTGAATTGGGTTTTCCCATAGGAAAACCCTTGTGCAAATCAGGCTCTAAATGTTTTGCTTTCACCATCTCTCCGCTGAACCAAACTCACGTCCCTCCGTTCCGGTCCCACCATCCCATGGGCCATATTCTGCCTCTGTGGGCCTACATTTTACCCCACATCCTTCATCGGCTTCATATCGGGAAGGAAGCGGGACGCGTAACGATGCATTCTGCCTACCTGGGGGAATAAGTCAGTAGGCAGTGTCAGCTAGCACCTCATCCATTTCACTCCCAATGCAAAAGTACACTCTGCATGTGAGATGGAAACCCAAAGATAAAACATGATCACTCCTGCCCTTGGGCATAAGTGCCCGCAGGATGACATACCCTTATGCCACTCAAGTATATATGATAGGAGTGGAAATGTTTTCCCAGCACCATCTCAGTGCATTGGAAGGCAGTGACAGGAATAGAAACAGCCACATGTTTCCTCTTTGAACTCCAGTTGGAACTACTTAAGATACAATAAGCATCATGTTGTTACACCATACTCTACGCACATTATTTCTTTGAACAAGAGTTTCCATTCATCAAGTTCAGAGAAGTCTTTTATTCTTCAGTGCCTGGGATAACATTTCCACAACCCTCTGAATATTCGATAGATGCTAAGTGGGCTCTGATGATCGCATTTCTGTTGTGTCGTATTGAGCTTCTTTGAGAAATGCCATTCCCCAGTCACCATCGCCACCCTGGGTTCAGGTGATAGCCAATCGGGATGCTCAGAACATGGGCCAAATTTGCAGGTACAAACCCGCAGTTCCGAGAGGCCTGAGTGCTGAAACCCATTTCTCTTGTCACCACTTCCCCAGCATGCCCCCAAAGCCCCCGCATCGCCATTAGTACCTGTGATGTGCAGACACATGTGCTAAAGGCTAGATTAACTTAAGAAATGAAAATAAAACATACTTATCTTCCTGCGGCGCCGTGCTCCTGTCATGGTAGAGTCTGTTTTCCTTGATGATTACAATCACTATCAACAATGAAAACGGACTCCATCTCTCTAAGTCTCTCATTGCAGGTACAAAGTCAATTGGTCTTGTCTTTTATCTTAATGTATTTTCTCCTTAAGCTTCGCTGGGGCTCTTAATTTAAGTTCGGCCCACTCCTTGATGGCAAATACACGCTACCTCTTCCTGAGAATTTAAGTACTGAGCAGCAGTACGTGGGTGAATGTGTGTGTTTAATTCTCTTAAGCATACCCTTCCTCCTGTTTGCTTCAATGTGTTGACATTCTTAGGTAGGGTCCATATCAGATTTACGCACAATAACAATCATTCGCAGAAGAGCACACATCCCATCACTCGGAGCAAGCATGATAGTGCCTCCAGAAAGGAATTCCAATACTGTGAGCAGGTCTACTTCCTGCCAGGAGGAACCTCATTATAGTGCGTTTTTCCGAAGGATGCCGTAAGAAGTCTGAGCAAGTGTAGGAGCTGAAGAAGGAAGGAACAAACTATGTGGCCTGAATTCTCTGACGACCTATCTTGTATCCATGCGCCAGATAATACCATACCATCACATTTTTTCCATCTAAAAAAATTGCATTGAATGTATGTTTTTGGGGGGTAAAAGGTTAACTTTTGCTCAGGAGGATTTTAAAGGGTAAAAAAAGAGGAATTTGGGGGGGTGTCTCCCCCCCAAAAAAAATGCATTTTATGCACATGTTTTAGATGGAAAGAATTTGATGCAAATGCATTTAGATGCAAGGAATTCGATGCAATGACCATAAACCCACTGAGTGAAGCCACACCTGTTTGCCAGTCCAGTGAGTAGTCTGGTAAAGTAAAGCGAATCCCTTCGTGGGGGTTATGCCATGATATTCCAATGACCATTATGCAAATACATGTGGCAGTGTATTCCTTGAATGGTTAAAGGTAAGTCTTTAAACGGCAAATGACCAATCGTGATGAAGAAGCTTTTATTGCACTAATGAAAACTATGTTGCATCAAGTATGATGTCTTCATTTGGAGATTAACAGTGCACAAAAAAATGAACACGTTGCGTATTTCTCTAAATATAGCAAATGTATAATATTAGATGATCTAGCCTAAAATTAGGGATAACATTAAACATACATTTATCAGGGATCTGGCAACCAACCAGAAAAATGTCTGCCTAATTCAAGTGTTCGCCGCTATGATTATCCCGCATCCTCCCCAGTATTCGTATAAGTGCGCCCTGTAAGAGACACAGAAGGCAATGCCGATCTAGGAAATAGTGGCAGCACCTGGAAGGCAGGACAGGCGATGACAAAATGGATGTTGGATGCACCTCTCTCAATGCGGTGCATTGGAGCTCGACGAAGCAGCTGAATGCCATGTCCAGTGATGCCCTACATTAAAGAGCCCAGTGCTTAATTTGTTGGGGTGTTCGTCAGGACTCAGCCCATTCACTTATTTCTGAGCCCAGGCTCTTATTGTCTCAGACTCACTTTAATTATGAAGTGGTGATAGTCAGTGCATCCATCAGCCACAATGAGCTGAGCAGGTGCGAGCTGTAGTCTAACCCCAAATATGTCGGCACTGTGTGCAGCAGCTATGGGTGGTGGCAGCGGAGGTGGGGAACTGCCGCCCTCAGTGCCACAGGAGTGCAAGAACATATTTTGGCCTTGACACTTATCGTTTTGGGAAATTAAGCACTAAAAGAGACGCTCTCAACTACGCAGGCAGCACTGGTGACTCGCGAGACCTATGAAGGAGCGTGCCAGTGGTTGGTGGTGGCTGTAAGGAGCAGAGAGAAAGCACCAACTCCAGAGTGCGGGGCAGGAAGCAATGAGTGGTTGCCAGCAGACACAGCTGCGACATACATGTTGGTCTTTCAGACATTAAAACAATGAATGTGCCTTGATTAGGCACATAATCTAAATTTTCCATACAGAGTGAACATTCATATAAATACCGCATCTCTCTTCTCATTTCTCTAGTGACATTTTATGAAAGTGTGATGTCTGGAAGTAAGACCTGTCATTGGACACTTTACAAAGAATTCGTTTTACAAGCAAATAAACGCCCCCTTCTTTTTAGATGAAAAATTTCCTTAGAAGAAAAGCTAAGGGAGTTTAAGGGTGTGTCCCCCAAGAGTTAGCACATCTACAGAGTGAATTAAACGTACACTCAGGAATGTAGTACTCTTCCTGTAAATACTGCCTGGAATAAGCCTCGTCTGCAAAGCTGTTTTACGAAATTGGGGTGTGATTCTTTGCACTAGTGGAGCAATGTCCGTTTGTGGAAAAGCATCATCAGGGATTGATGGTTATAGTTTCCATGATTATGAAGACCTGTTCAGGTTAAGGTTTATTGCTCGGCTCAGGCATCCCTCAGCCCCAGTGCTGAAAGTGGGGAAATGTTCTCTCGCGGGACGTGGCAGCATGAAGCCTCATCAGCCTGTCTCTGGAATCTTATCATGAACGGATCATACTACTTTAAGACTAGTTCAATTCTTCAGGTTGCATTTCTACATAGACCTATGTAGTGCCCAATGTAAGTAGCCCCTGATTCCTGGCCCAAGCCGGTGCCCATGCATTCCCTGCCACGGGCCAGGGACAGTCCTCATGGCAACCACCACCCCACTCCCCAGGCCAGCTGGATGGGGAGAGGCATCGCACCGCACCAGTAAAATAAAATTGCTTTTAACAGGAGATGGGCTATGCCCTGAGTTCTTACCTTACTTGGGTGGAACACAGACACCAAGGTGGATGGTATAGGGTTCATAATAGGAACCCCTCCTTATTTATAAAAACGCATGAATCTAATGAATTTAAACATTCCTATCAAATATCCCCTGGAATGAGTTTCCTCTAAAAGGGGACCTGCCCCATCAATTCACCCCTGCTTGCAGGGTTCACAGGGAGTCACCTTTAACCCAAATTACAATCACCCTACTTAAAATTCTATACCCTAAACATTATCTTAATTATAAAAATACCTTTAAGTATAAACATACATATACAAATGGCAAACAAGACATCGAACGCATATTTCACATCATGTCACAATGAGCAGCAGTCATCCCCTTACAGTACATTCATGGCTCTGTCCTTAATGTGGCCGACTGGGAGGCCTGTCCCTTGATGGTTTTGGGGCCTGGTCCCATTACTAATTCTACTGGTTGAGCCCGTCCACCACGTGAGGCCATCCAAACTCACTGCACATGGCCGGCACTTGGGTGGGCCCTGCCTGAGTGAATGCCTGCCTGCCGCACTGCTGCAACCCACAGCGCATCCATGTTTTCATGGTGGCCCTAAATGCCCGAGGGGTCACCACACTCACTTTCCCATTATCAGGGTTGCCCTGGGGGGCTGCCCACGAGCACCGCCATGCCCACTGTGTTATTTTGTCTTCAAGTGGTGTTCATGTGGGAAAGCTGCCATGGTCAATGCCACACCCACGGTTCCGCCTTCATCATTTTGCAAGCTCCCCATGCATGGCCCTGGAGGTGGGCCGACACAGGGGCACGGTCGGGTTGCCTGATTTGGACTGTCTCCCCTACGCAGTCCGGTCTGGGAAGTGCTTCTGTTCTTCAGCCCGGGCAGCACTGTGTCACTGCCCAGGCCCTTTAATGTGCATGGGCCTGTCTGCTCAAGCCCCTGGGAGGGCTGACAACCAGCATGGCCCCTGGGAGGGCTGACAACAGCCACAACCCAGTGGGTGCCCTGGCTGCTCGGCAGGCAGCCATAGCTCAAGGTTACTAAGCAGATTCAGCCGGCCACATAAAGGTTCCTTCAGATCCTGGGCGACTGCTCGAAGCTGCTGCCTCCACAACAAGGGGGCATTACCACTTAAATATTTTGCTAATCATCTGGCTTTTAGGAAAGCATTGACGACCACTTTGCTCTAGCTCTGTGCCCCTATTGTTCTTCCCTAGCTTGCAGCTTCCTTACCAGCGCCATGATGCCTTTGGGCGACCGTGCGCTTTATAAGTGTATATAACATAACATAACATGGAGTTGATTTTATTTCTTCCCTCCACTCTTCTTATCCTTTTCTCAAATCTCTTTCTAATCGCTGCCTTTCACTTCAATGTTTTTTTTTTATTTCCTTCTACAACGCTCCTGTGCCCATTCCATTGTTGGCAGGGGAGTTCTGCCCCTTCTTTTAACATTCCATCCAGCCACATGGTTGGCTGGATGTGTTAGTCCATAACACTAACGCACACAAACAAACACACTACATTTAGGGCCCGATTCATGGAAAAGTGCGCATAGATCCCGTAAAGATCGCACAGCGGGATCGACTTTGCGATTCTCTGCATGATCGACTTTGTGAGTCCCTGCATGCAGAAGTTTCAGTGCGTGCTTTGCGTATCCATGGATTGTTTCCCGCAGAGCAACCCTATGCGCAAGGCACGGCCAGAACGCTCCTGACACCCCCCCGCAACGCAGAACTAACCGCCAATCGCTACCGTGCGCTCTCCTCGGCCGCAAACTCATGCTCCCTGGTACTCCTGGGGTCCACTGCAACCAAGCCAGCAGCCTGGCAACATTGTGTGGCGTCCCCCGTAACTGTTAACAGCACCCGGACAACATGCGTACCATTTCCCATAACTCAAGTAATTGTTTGTCCCTTAAATCTGCGTGCAAACTCCTGCAAACTGTGCCTGCAACCCATTGCACTGCTCATTTGCACCCCTAAATCCGATCGGAACCCTGACTGTGTGGACACACCCCTAAAAACAACATTTGATCTGACCTTTGCACAGTGATTCCTATGCACAAGTGCCTGTACGCCTGTCATCGTGTGGTGGTTAGATCGAGAGCTTTGCGTGGTCAATTCCCCAGCGTGAGATTGCAGGGTCACATCCATGAATATGCTTGTTTGTGCGCAGTTGAGGGCGTGAGATTTGATCGCACAGGCCGCCCCTTGACATGCACACAATTACCCTTGTTCTTCCTCATTTTGCGTCCTCCGCCTCCTACTCTGAGCTCAAGCCCACGCTCTGCGAGAAGTCTCACGCAATGTGATGACTGCACGCAGAGATGTGCCAGACCTGTGCAAAGTCCCTGCAGTGTCCGGAAAAGTCCTGCAAAATCAATTCCAAGAATTGACAAAGGGGGTTTTGCAGGCAGATTGATGTGCAGATTACCTATTTTCCACGCAAATAATTCCATGAATCGGGCCCCAAATACATTATGTCATTTAACGCCCTTGTGTCTGTGTCTTTATTTCGTAGTTTATCTTAGAGGGCAAGCATGTAGCCTTTTCTACCCGGGCCCTATTTGGGTTACGGGCTACATAAGCCAATAGACATGTGTTGACATATCTTGTAATGAAACGTATTTTAATAAATATAGCATGTTAATCTATCGGCAGATATTTTCATGTAAGTTCCTGTCACTGACACTTGAAGCACTGCATTCACTTTTAAAGATGCATCCTGACAATAGCTGTACACATCAGATGGCGGGGCTAGGTCCAACGTTTTCCAGATCACAAACTAATGAACAGTAATGAATCTGTAATCGTTTGCTGTGGACTTTCCATGGCTATTGTTCGAGTGGGTCCTCATTTGCTTTTCTTAATTTTCTGACAGGGTCTTATGCTCTTGCACGTATTTATTCTCTTAGTTATGTGTGTTGGTAGAGAAGACAGCCAAAGCTACTCAGATATTCTAACCTCAGGGCCCAACTCTGGAAACAGGGCTAACTTCTTACAAGTGCCCTCAAACATCTGCTGCCCATGCTTTTCCAAACGTTTACTGCGCAGTGCTTTGTCAGCTGAGCAGGCGCTAATGACACACAACACCATTGTGTCAACTTCACTCTGTATTGTCTGCCAGTGTTTATATTTCCATTGGGTACAAATATCATGCTTTCCAAATGTGAAACCTAGGATTGAATTCATGTGTGCACGGTAAAGGACTTTCTTCCAGTGAACATGTTTTGAGCTTTCCACAGTTATTAACTTTTCTTATGTCCATGTACCTCATTTCTAAACAGTGCAGTTTAGTTTATTATTTATAGAGCGCACCGAACCTGAGGTATCTGGGAGCTTTTTGCGAGAACAAGGAAATAGTGGTTACAAAGACTGCTGTAGAGGTGCAGCAAAGGGCGAGCTGGGATAAGGTAAGTGAGCTGAGGGGAAGGGCGGGTGATAGGTGGCATGAGTAGGGGCTGGAGAGGGACGCTGAGTGGGCGTGCAGAGGGTAGCCCCCTGAAAGCGGAGGAAGGAGTGGGGTGATGCATCCTTGCAGGAGACGCCCTTCTACAAGTGGCCTTCAGCAACATCACTTTTTGGAATATGAGATACACCCCGAACTGGTTGTTTATGTAGACGGTTTGAAGTGAGTGCTCACTCCAAACCTGGGGAGCCTGCACATCAGAACTTCAAATCCCGTGTCAGGGATCACTTAGCTGTTCATCATGATTATACATTGAGCAACACTAAATTGGGTAATAATAACACCTGATATAATAGTGCTTAGAAGTTGGAACAATCGGGAATGAAGTGCCATATGCGATCACACATTATTGATGTAGTTGCCGCAGGGTTCACAAACATTCCATTCATTAATAATAATGCACTGTCTCCCTACAAGGCCAGGAAAACATTAGACATGTAACCAAACCCCTCATTGGCATGCATCCAAATAAACACTAATGCATACCCACCACCCACAGCTCTGATGGAGGTCAGGGCCTTTAACAAGGGTGGGTAGATATCACCCAGTATGGCCCACCGAACTCAGCATGAAGGCTATTGGTTCGCTAAGCCCAATGTTCAGGTTGCTACAAGCTTTTCTGTGGGACGTAATGAGCTGTATTTCCACATGAAAAACCTTGATAAAGATGGCCGCTATAGAAATGGCTGTTGCGGCTCTTACTGGAGCTCCTCATCCATTATAATGGGGGAGCTCTTGGAATGGTGGGGTTGGTGAAGCAGCTGATGCAGGTGTGAATCGCAGAGGTAAATGAGAATGGGGCTGGATTCAATGGGCTGGGAGTGGCGTGATTATGGTTTGGGGTGCATGAGGTTTGATGGGAGTGAGGGGGCAGGACAATAAATGGAGTACCAGGAGAGGAGGCACTGGCCAGGAGGCTAGATCACAGGCTTTGACTGGTGAACAAAGCCTGAATTCCTAGCATCCTCATTGGATGGTTTACACATCCTGTGTGCTATTCGAGCTTTTTAGGCTCTGCTGAGGGCCGTATTCGGTGTTATGGGACTGAAGACCAAGTTAAAGGCCTGAGCGCAGGAAGGGGATTTAATGAGGTTGACACGACGCATGGTATGGACTAAGGACAAAGGCTACAAAGCTATTATTATCCACTTGCTCGTTCATGGGAAAAACAAGTCAAACTTGCTTTAATGCTTGATGTAAGTAATGCCTTTAGATGCCTATACAGCAGGCAGGGTAGCTTTCCCTCCTTCCTGGGGGTAATAGCCACACTACTTCTGGTATTAACACTGGATTGAGGCACTTGTTGATATTATTTAAATCCACCTGAGCAGCCTTTGGGAAATAGCTGCAGACAGGTATATGATATTTTAAAGTCCACCTAGGCGCTTGCAGAGAACTAACTGTTGGTATGCTCTATGATGTGTATTTGAAAGGCGCAGGGAACCCCGCTCTCTAGATTAGGGTATTAGCATCAAAACTAGTCTCAGAAAGAAAATCCAGAGGATACAATTTGAAAATGCATATTAAGTGTTTTATTATACCTAATACATTTATTACTATGTGAGTTTAATCACAATTTAATCTGCACTCAAGCAATTATTTATTTAACATAGCAGGAGAAATTTAAAAAAACATCATAGTTTCATAAAAACCCTACTGTTGAATCATTCATGCATTCATCCACATCCGTACAACATACATCAATCCACTCATACAAAACATCAATAGGTACAAGATAAAAACATATAACAAATATCACAGTTCATCAACAATTCAATTATTGTACAAAATGTTTTTTGTGCAAAACAAAGGGCATGGCCACAATAGATTTTGTAGGTGGTCAGCAATTAGGATAGGCTAGAAATAGAAGATCTTCACAAGTGGCCTTATCCAGAATTTCTCTACCGGTTTCGACGTATTAACGTTGTTTGTGTTACGTCTTCATCAGGAAAATTACAATTAGTTTTTTTGGCACAACCAACAAGAATCAATCTGTTTTATTTATTTGTATGGAACTGAAGGTACTGTCATAGAAGTTGGACAACTTTTATGACAGTACCATACAAATAAATGCAATGGATTGATTCTTGTTGATTGTGCAAAGAAAACTAATTGTAATCTCCTGATGAAGACGTAACACAAACAACGTTAATACGTCGAAACCGTTAGAGAAATTCTGGATAAGGCCACTTGTGAAGATCTTCTATATCTAGCCTATCCTAATTGCTGACCACCTACAAAATCTATTGTGGCCATGCCCTTTGTTTTGCACAATAAACTTTGTGTACAATAATTGAATTGTTGATGAACTGTGATATTTGTTATATGTTTTTATCTTGTACTTATTAATGCTTTTGTATGAGTGGGTTGATGTATGTTGTACGGATGTGGATGAATGCATGAATGATTCAACAGTAGGATTTTTATGAAACTATGATGTTTTTTAAAATTTCTCCTGCTATGTTAAATAAATAATTGCTTGAGTGCAGATTAAATTGTGATTAAACTCACATAGTAATAAATGTATCAGGTATAATAAAACACTTAATACGCCATTTTCAAATTGTATCCTCTGGATTTTCTTTCTGAGACTAGGTATGCTCTGTGATGCCAGTCCACTTGGAACGTGACATTCTGACCAATCTGTGGGCTATATTGGTTTGTATATCCCACAGATTGTCCATTGGGAATGCTTGATCAACATTTTAAGGGTCATAACTAAGCTTTATAGATCAGGTCCAAGTTCTGTCCCGGGCGTTATGGGCCCTGAAGTGGGATACACTGATGACTACTCTCTCTGCAGTACAGGGCTGAGTAATGGTTCAGCACTGCACTACTACTAAACCGTCAGTGATCCCAATCATAGAAGGGAAACAGGCACAACCCAACAGGTATACCTTCTTCACCTCTTGTGGTATTGTGGGATGAGAGCAAGCTATACTCTTCAGGAAGGAGGTAAGCACGCAAAGAAGCACCCAAAGCATCAACAGTAGTGTGATACCAAAATAAATAAAGTGTCTAATCACTGGTCTATAATAATAGGAGTCTTTAATCAAACTAAAAATACAATAACCCTCCCTTGTAAAGCAAGACATAGAATATGCACACTTTTCTCACCTGGGCCTGAAGACAGGCGTAGACAGGTAATAGTAGAAAGCATGTTCAAGTTCAAAATTAATCTCTTTAAAAGGTAAACAGTGGGGACTTAGTTAACTGCCATGGGTCCTCCCTCCCCCAGTGCCAAGGCCTTTTTTGGTGATTTTGGTATTTCGCCATTCAATCTTTCCAACGTTTTTCTGTTTCATTAATTGTCTTTAGAGCCCATAAAACCGGTCAGGGTTAGAACTACAATGAGGACTTCTATCTTCTTCTTGGGTGTCTGAACAGTGTCAAACTGGGCTTCTTGGCACTACTCAAATGGTCAAAACGTATCGAGTGGAGTCGTCTCAATGGATTGAGTCACCATTGAGATGGTTGAGTCAGTATGACGCTGTCCAGTAAAGCAGTGCTGTTCTGTAGCGGTGATCAGCTCAAATCAGCTGAAGACTAGGCAGTCAATGGTCAAGTTGCCAACCTCAAGCAGCCGAACCAGTTCGATAGGGTCATGGTGTGGCATGGTAAGGTGATGCAGGTCTGCAGCAGTGATGGGTTTGAAGACCGATGGGGAGCAGGCCCCTACCTGCAGTTTTGAGTCAGTGGCTCGATGGGATAAGGTGGTTTGAAAAAGTACTTATTGTCAAAGGCAGCTCCAAGTTCCCTGCAGTGGCAATATAATGACTTGACAGGGGTTGAAAGGTCACTAATCTGAAGCAGAAAACAGTGCCCAGAGCTCTAATCTTGGCTTCTTCATTCCAGGGTCTGCAGGGGCAAGGTGGGTTCTTCTTCTGCACTTTCCAGCCAGGAATGCTTCCTAGAGAGAACTTACAGGGGCTGCCACCACCAGTGAACAGGATCCAGGTGAGCAATTTTCAGACAGCATGCAGGTCAAATGATCCTCTGGGATGGGGATGGAGAGTTTGTCCTCCCTCCTTGGAGTTTTCATCTTCAGCTCTATGGCAAAGGAATTTGGGCTGACTGTACCCCAATACAGTGGGAACTCTCTATTGGCTGTAATTTTCTTCCACAGCTACACTAACCCCTGTCTGCCTTACATCAGAGAGACTTCAGCAAGTACCGTCTTGGCAGTGTCTCTCAGTTGTCCTGGTAGGGCTTGCCTTTAAAGCACTGGGGTATATCCTGTCATCCTGAGAAGGTGACAAACCTTCCCAGAGAGAACAAAGTGGAGCTACTAGGGTTGAACTCAAATGTTTTTTTCTGGGTTAAACTCAGCACCAGACTAGGGTACACACACTCGAACTGTTGAATGAATCACTAGAAACCAGTTGACAATAACATTACATCAAAAGAGCTTTTTGCCAGTATAAATGTGCATTCCTATAGACCACCATGTAGTACCTGGCATGGTTTATGTTTATTTAATAAACTGCTGCCATGACATGGATGTTCCCTAATGTAATTTGGATCAGGGTTGCACACAGTTAAGGGCAGCCTCGGGCTGTTGGACTTTTGGGTTCTATGAGGCTGTTTGAAGAAATTCACATGTTACTCTGAAACTGCCATGTTGCCAAACTACAGAGCAGGGTCTCAGTAGACACTTCCAGCAGAGTTACATGTTTGCACTATATTTTTTAACATGGAACATTGTGAAAGTTAACTTGTTAAGCAAAGCTCATTTTCTGAGGCAGAATTACCAGCATCATTTTCTAATACAAAAAACAAAAGAAATCAGAATTGTCCGCCCATGCAGGTGGCAATATGTCACATGAAGACCATGTTAAAGGCCTGAGTGAACAATGTTTTTGGGGCATATTGCGCATTAAGGCCCGAGATTAGAGTCTATAAAGTTATTATTACCTTTCTTGATAATATATAGTCTATACAAGTATATAGCAGTTGCTAGTACATACAACTACCTGGGTAAGTGCAGAACATTTTCTGCAGGCAAGCTTGGCACTGCTAGTAGCTTTGGAAAGTAGCATTCTCAACACTCTTCAAGCTCTCAAGTACAGTCTTCCGTGTAGACTGTTTCATATAGCCCAGATTGTGTCCAATGTGAACAATCTCTAAACATTCCAAGGGTTATTATTAAACATTATAGCCCAGGTCTGGGGTCTGTATTGGGTATTAGGGCCCCTGAAGACCACACTAAGGAATTTAAAGAGCATAAATGGTGGATGCAACTGATGCCTTTAGATGTCTACATAACAGGAGGGTTAGTGCTCTCTACTCCCTGAGAGCAACGGCCACTCCTCTTTCGGTTTACATTAACTTTACTATGTACAGGCCTGTTGATTGTTCATTAATTAGCCTGGGCAGTTTTGGGGAAGTGGCTGTGTGTTTGCTCCACAGTATCGGTACGCTTGGAATGTGGTATTTTGAGCAATCTCTTGATTATTCTCATTTATACTGCCCACACTTTCTACCTGTCCTGGAACTCTTCCAGAGTGTCTTTGGGCACACATACCCACCCCTGGATACCTTTCCTATACCCATAAAGTATTCAAGGAGTTCTTGGTCTACAGCTGGTTTTGTAATTTATTTTTGAAAGTCCCACCTACACTTCTCTCCTTTAAAAGTGAATTGTTGCAGCACTTTAACTCATTCTAGTAACTGTGTGACTACTTCTGCGAGTTAATTGTGTTTTATGTAATTCTAAAATGTGTCCTGATTTTTTATGTTTTGTGCTCTGTGTAGTAATCGTTCCCCTAACCCTAGCCTGATATTATCAATAATACGTGCATTTGTATTATTTTAATAGTATGCCCTAGGGGCATGAATTCACATGGTTTGTCAGTTTTGGCCTTTGGGGCGTTGAAGTCTATATCACTTGTAGGTTGCAAATGTCTGGTTACCTTCTCTACCCGCCCCTTGCCCCTTATGTGTTACGCCCTAATACCTCATCTAGACCCTACCATACATAATAAGGGGGGTGGGGGTGGATCTGTCTTTATGACACTGTTTAATTGTGCAGGCCCTTAGGAATTATTTTGCTAGGTTGTGTGCTTCCCTTGTTCTCCCCCTTTTTTAAATTTATGTTGGGTGCCCATCTGTGATAGTGGCCCCACATATAGGCATTGGGATGAGGATAATCCTGTTAGATATTTACTGTTTTGTGATATACTAGGTATTTCTTAATATTGTGTATAATGTGCTAAGAACTTCTTGGACCTCATAGAGATCTATATATATGACATCATAAATGTCTATAGTTTTCATATTATTGTTGTGTAGTTTTAGAGATAAGTGTGTGGACTAATTGCACTTTTGTGACAGCCTACCACCCCTACCTGAGAGTTCAGCCTTATCACTCTCTCTGTCTATGTTACTTACCTTAAGAGCTGTTCATCTTCCCTTTCTTGTCAGGTGTGTTAACCCCCATTAAGTTCAGTGGTTGTTGAACCCTCAACAGAGGTTTGTACTAAAACTGCCTTAACATCTATAAAACCAGCTATATCATATGAAGTGTGTACTGTGTGTTAGTGTTGCAGGAACACATATGGAATTGTGCTGACAATCCTCAGTTAGGGTGTTCCACACTGCCTTTGTCACCTCTATAAGAGGTGTCATCTCCGTAATGTTACTTCCTGGGATACAGCTGTATTGAGTTCCAATGCAGCTTAGCAAAGAAGGTTGCACTTATCGATTTGGAAGGAGACACAGCTGTCAAAAGTGAGAGCTGTGCCCAAGGGATTTGAATGATAAGGTCTATT
Source organism: Ambystoma mexicanum (assembly GCF_040938575.1). Lineage (NCBI taxonomy): Eukaryota > Metazoa > Chordata > Amphibia > Caudata > Ambystomatidae > Ambystoma > Ambystoma mexicanum. Next base: position 542,283,720 of record NC_090923.1, on the reverse strand, counting down.
CCCCTGGTGGTTAATAGGAGCCTTTCCCTAGATACCTTTCACTGGACCAAAAGGTTCTGCACAAACGTGTGTACCCTTTTAACATATTAAACATGTATATTGGGTACTTGTATAACCTTCCATTGAGGGGCACACATCGACCTTCAGATTGTTGATTGAGGATTTGCTAGGGTTCAAAAGGGTATACAATCATAACCAACTACCACATAATGCTCTTTCAAACATCCGTTCAATGTAATAATAATAATAATGTTAATATTAATGTAAAGAATATTAATATTAATAGTAATAATACACTGTCGTCCATTTTCCCCTGACACTAGATGGAATGACTTCATCTGACACTCAAAGTCCTATTACCCCCAGCAGCAAGAGGGTGTGTATCCGTTCAAACCTCTGATGAGGTTCTCATGGAAACCTAGCAAGCGACAATCAAAACCATGAGAAACTTTAAGGGAAAAGCAGTGGTTCCCTGGTAAGTCACGCAATGTAAAAATGGCCGCCTGTTTTCATTGGAACACCTTGGATTCCCATTGTGGTGGACACGTAGCGCATAGCTGTGGGTTGGTGAGCCCATTACTTGTTGCGAGTTTCCACTTCTGGTATTTTCCTCACAATTGAGAATACATGTTCTAATAACAGACTTATTGGCATACGTTGTATATTTCAAGCACAGTGACACATTTTTGGCTGTTTGGGTTGACATTTTAGAAAGTGTTTCATTCTCTAATGTTCGGTCTGTTATAGTGTGGAATGAACAATCTCATGCCCAGAGCCCTGGGCCCCACGCTCTCCCTTAGGCGTTTCACAAAGATTATGGCCCCAAACAAAGGGTGACAACAGAGTTTTCTCTGAGAAATACATTCTCATAGCTTCTGATTGCGTCTTGCTTCTGGGTACGCTCCCTAATGGAGCACTTCAAGGGCAGGTTTGTTTAGGACATCATGAGAGATGACTTTTTAATTTTTCCCGTTTTGACCTGGAATGGGAAGGTTTTTCTCTATTTCCTCTACTGGCTATGAAGTTGTGCATGGCGCGCCTAGTCACTTAAAGGTACTGGAGCCTGTTTTTTCCTGTAGACAATCAGAAAGATTGGATTGCGAACACTAGCCACCATTTGAGCATAGTGTTGGCTCTTTTTAAACGATGGGAAAGTGTGGAATCCGGGCTCTAACCACCATTAGCACCCAGGGAGGCGCCCGTAGCCAATGGAAATGCTTGGAACGCGGGCTGTCTTCACAAAGGAACGCCTGGGTTCTGAGTGCGTGCATTAGTGTCAGGCACTTCCCTTCCTGGCTCCCTGCTTCCCCTTCCCATTAGCACCCGTGTATATCCCTACACGGGTGCTAATGTTTTTGTTGTTGTATTTTATGGAATGAAAATAAAACTTTTATCTCTAGGCCAGCCAGGCAGTCCTCTCTTTAATGTTGATGAGATCAGTCATCAACATTGAAAACAGACTTCCTGGTTGTAGGCACTGTGCAGCGGCGAGCGGAGAGATAAAGGTACGGTTTTCTTTTTACAAAATAAAAACTGGATAGCTTTGGGTTGGTGAGTGCATTACTGCTGCATTACTGTGGCTGCGATCGGCCCTTTAACTTGGGTGGAGGGCTGTCACCTACTGGGTGTGCCCGTCGGGGCATATCATCTCAGTAGAAGCCTTCATTCCAAAATCCCCTTTATGAGGTGTACACATTAGGCATGGCCTACCTCTGTCAACATAAGCCCAGTGTTAGGCTTTCCATTTTCCCTCTGCACAAGCTCAAACAGTGTTAGAGCAGCCCTTATGATCTGCCTCTATTGTGTGTCAGGTGACCATCACCTTCCTCGATATATGATATGATAGGTTATTTATAACACACTTAATACCCTGAGGTTTCTAAGCGTGGACCTGGGGATCGAACCTGTGTTGCTCTGCGTTGTCTTGCTTCTAAGGCGAGCACGTTGCCGCTGAGCTATCCAACCAAGACAAGGCCTTTGACTTTGGTTTGGGACCACTAATTTCCGCAGTGGTCAGCTATCTCACAATGGATCCTCAGTGCTCAAACTCTTCAGTAAAATCCCTTATTGAATATTTTGCTTTTGTTATTCTCCTGCCCATCAGCAAGCTTTGAATAAAAGTTTGAACTACCCAGAAAGGCATGGATTTCTGACTTCCCTTTGATGTGCGTACCCAGTTGAAATTCATGAACAAGTTCCCTCACAGGAAGGACCTGGTGAGGCTTCATTTTTTTTCCACCTGTACCAGCTCTAATTGAATTAGATATTTTACCATCAGGCTCTATTGTGTCCAAAGTGACGTTCCCCCTTGTTAGAGGCTTTTGTTTTGGGCTCCGGCCACTAACATGTATATGTAATGCCCGCCCCCACCACCCCGGTGTGTGCTCTAACACTTCCAGGGTACCCCAGACACCACCTTAACATTTATCAAGCAGCTTCTTCAGACGTCAGATTACACTGTATAATCGGCCATTCATTAGGGTATACCTTAAAGACTACATGGTTGGTCTTACTCATCGCTCAACCTAAAAAGGATACAATTCTGAGACAACTCTGATAGGGGGTTTAAACCTGGGTTTGAGCAGATTACTTTCCCCTGGGACCATGCCAGGGACGCATTTCCAATCAAGACTTCTAGACCCAGGCCTAGGGCTGCATATTTTCATGGAGCGGCATATTTCAGTGTACATTCCCAAAAAGAAATATGAGAAGGCATTTCTTGGAATGTCTTTGCAGGTACTACAGAGAAAGGAGTGAGCAAGGTCAGCCGAGCTGGTGTAAAAGGTGACACATGGCAAGGCACTGACCTGTGCTCCAGCCTGCAGCATTTTTGGAACTGTGTGCCCACTACACACAGGTACCTCCAGACCTGTCAGTACATATTTCGTTGTCAGAGAAGAGTTCACGTACACACGTTATATGCAGCACTGGTGTATTCTGCTTCAATGACAGGATGTGGGCAGTGGTCCTCCCGTTCTGTTGCTCCCCCTCTTCTTCATTCTTGCAGGGGGGCTGTGCTGTATAAAGTCAATACAGTGAGTTTAACATACTTTGCTGGCCGGGACCGTGAACTTACTTTTCTAGCGTCATTTCATCTTTGATGTAATTATGTGTGCAAAACAAAGGCCTGATAATATTTCATGAAGGGAAGACTGAATGCAGGTGACTGAACAGTTACAGCACTAGATGGGGAAGGGAATTCAAGGGGTTCTCAGATTGAACCATGGGGGGCTAAACTTGTCTGTTCCAAGTCCTTTTACATCACTGTTGGCGCGTGCTTTTAGTTGTTACATGATTTAAAACGTGTTATTTTGAGCACACACATTGTCGCAACGTTTGTGGTTGTGTTATCTATCTATGGAAAGCAGGTTTGGACTGGGGCATAAAATTGTCACGGGCACCAATGAAAAAGTGGCCCACAGTTGTGTATGACTATTCATTCCTTTTGTGACAGACTGAGTAGTACCCAAGGAGAGGTTTTTGATTCTAAATTCTCATTCTAAAGATTTATTCAATAACACTGGTCAAATCTACTAGCCATCTGGTGAAGTAACGTATGAAACTGGCCCACATGGGCCAAAAGAAAGTGCCCCACTTTGACCCAAAAAACTGGCCCACACTAGCATTTTGCGTTTTTGGTTCAGACATTGCCCTATTGTTCTATAGATCAGTCTGAGCCTGATAGAAAGTTACCTAAACTGATCACCTTCAGAAAGTAAAAGATGCAAAGGCCTCCATTATATTTGTGCTGGACAGATTATGATTAGCCAATTGTACAAGTGCAGCAAAAAGAGGCATTGCTAGGGGTGAATGGGGGGGCTATAGCCCCGGGTCTTTTGGTTGTAGCACTGCATAGAAGCTAAGGGACTACAACCAAAAGGCTAGCTACCCCTGAGTCCCTACAATCCCGACATTAGCTTATCTTTTCCAGACCTAGCAACATCCCTGGCAGCAAAGAAAAAGAATGTACCCTTCAGACCATATCCTTCCTTTACAAGATTGTGCAATATTCTAGAGACCCTGAAGTGCACAGATACATAACAGAGGCAGGCAATTGATCCTTTTAATATTTAAGATTAGAACCGGTACAATGACCTACAACATTGTGCATGCACTGTTGGAATACATCCACCAATGCCAATTTGCCAAATTAGTACAGATTGAAATTTTTCGCAGATTCAAGCCATGAATTATTTCTTTTAAATTTTGCTCTAACATGAAACTCTTTTTCTTTTTTAACATGTCCTTCAACACCCTAAACATGTAACTCCTCCAACGGGTTTCCTGCGGGAGAGGAGATTGAGCAATGCTAACAAATAAAAGTAATGACCGGGAATTCTAGCGACATCTATCAGCTGCTCCAGCCTGCTGGTGATGATATCGGTGAGCAGCAACTACTAGCACAATGTCTCCCTGGCTGGCGGTGTTGCCTGCTTTACGTTTTATCACCTCCTTGTTTTTTGCTCCCTAAAGCTCAATCCCTCTTGCAGCTTTCGAAGGCCACTGCGGAAGTGAGGAAATGGCAGTTTCAGACTATGGACCCTCCTCCACACAGAGGGGGTCATTCCGAGCTAGGAAGTAAGTACCGGTAAATTCCGCCATGGCGGAAAGTACGACACCGCCCTGGCGTCAGACCGCTATTTGCGTCCCATTCCGACCTCGCAGACACGTGCTTTCCGCCATGCCGGAAAAATTCAGAGCGGCATGCCGCTAAACGACCCACAAAACCCCCTACCGGCATGCCGCAACACGTAAATAACAACACCGCCTTGGAAGCAGCAGCGTCTGTAAATAAAGGTGACCGTAATTTACAGATCCCATAAATTACGGTCACCGCAAAAAAACGGAACCGGAAATTTGATCATCGCACAGGAACGGGAAGGAGCGCGGCGGCCATCTTTAAAAACACAATTCTTTGCAATCCTCATCCGCCAGCACCCTTAGGAGCAAACTGAAGTGGGGAAAAGGATCACACCACAAGGAAGAATGCCAAAAGCCCCAAAGAAGACTGCGGACCGGCTCGGCAAGCAGAAATTCAGCCCTGAAGAACTGCAGGCCATGGTGGACTACCTGGCAGAGCATGCTGACGTTGTGTTCAGCCCTGACATGCGCAGAGAATCCATCATCCGGAAAAAAAACATCTGGGCTCAAATCGGCCAGAGGGTGAGCGCTTTAGGCACCACCCCCGCACCTTCAGGGACTGTCGCAAGCGGGGGGGATGACCTGCGGGTGTGGGTGCGGGGCCTCCTCTCCGCAAACCGGAGTCAGGCTATGCAGACCAGAGGAGGCCCACATTCCCCTGTCAGACTTGAGCCTTGAGAGGAGACATGTGCTGCATTGATTGGTACCGAATCCATTGAGGGCGTCGGCGACATGGAGTGTGGGGCAACGTCGTCTGCCGAAGGAGGTGTGTGTCCAAAGTCTACACTGCCAATGGCCATTGCATGATTAAAACTCCCCCAAGGGCCATCAAAGGCACCTTCTCATGTTGCCTTCCCCCCATCCAACTCTACCCCCCTCATCCAACTAATGCAGAGCCAACTGGCATGCAATCAAGGGCCAAGTGCAAGTACATAACCCACATCAACCATAGTGCATTAACTTGCACATCACATCATGCACACCGTGCAGTCGGTTTGGCTGTGTGCCAGCCACACTGCACATAACCAGGCCATGATGAGACACTCCGAAACCTGCGTACATGTCATACTCATGCACATTTACCACTTCTGTTGCTACACCCAAAAGAACACAAAGCCCAATTGACAGAAATGTGAATGCAGCCATGTATGCAATTAGGACATCATACAATCACTCATGTTGGGCCTCTCTTCTACCCCCACAGGCACTGATCATGACAGGGTGAGCCACAGTCCAGCTGCCCAACCACCTCCATGGGCAGTGGCAGGGTCTGGCGCATTCCTGCACTGAAGAGAACACCTATCCCAGCTCCGGAAAGGCCAGTGGAGGCCGCACCACCCCAATCCCTCCCAGCATCGGCGCCTGCCACAGTGCCCACCCCAACCTCGGCACAGTCCAGCATTTCAAGGGAGGTAGCAGCTACAGGCCCCGTGGAGAATGTGGACAGCTCTCCATCCATCTGTGGGGCGTCCGAGGATGAGTTCTATCTGACAGTCCACACCCCGGAGCCCTGCAATGTCCCGCTGGCCTCATGCAGTGACTCTGGAGATCCACAAACACCTGCCCGTAGTCCTCCTACCAACACGCAGGGGCACGAAGATCGTGGGCCAAGTCCACCAGTACAGTCCTCGCCAGAGCACGCAGGGCCAAGTCAATTGAGCGATGGATTACCATCATTTGGCACACGTCGTGCAAATCAGCTCGCTGATCAAATCAATGAGTTCATTGAGGACACCCGCCAGGCCAAGGTGGAATGGCACAATGAACTCAGGGAAATGCGCCAGTCACTCACTGACAGCACCAACAGGTTGTGTGAGACAGTCACTGACAGCACAAACCGTTTGTGTCACGTCCTAGGACGCATAGCCAATGCCCTTGAGGCTGCCCAATCAAATCCGCAGCATCAGCAGGAGGAAACGCCCTCATCCAGTGGCGCCACTCCAGCAAGCTCACCAAGACGCACTCTGCGTTCCATGCGGCGCAGGGACATGCCTCCCCCGGGCCCCGGGAGCAAGAATCTATAGTCAATGCTGCCACATGTGGCCTTCACGTACTACATGGGACTACTGTTGTTGAGTTGGGGGGGAGGGGGTGGTGGGTAGGGTTTGTTGTGGAGTTGGGGGGAGGGGGTGGGGGTGAGGGTTTGTTGTGGAGTTGGGGGGAGGGGGGTGGGGTGTGAGGGTTTGTTGTGGAGTTGGGGGGAGGGGGGTGGCTGGAGGGAATGTTCACACTCATCCTTTATTTTCAATACACTATTGGTGTTGCAAAGTTTAACCGTTGTGGACATTCCTCATTGAGCATGTGTATTATGACGTCTGACAGTGCATGGTCTACAAGTATACACACACCCAGTGCCCTGTGTGCCCATGTAATGCCACCCTCTGCTGACTTGTGTTCTGGTTATTATGTCCAATCATTGTTTGGCACACGACATGTCCCTCAAGTGCACCGCATCCATGATGCCATCTTGCCACTTCCTCCTCCTCCTTCACTCCATCTTCATGTGCTGCTAGCAGTCCCATGTCAGGGGACAGAGACGCAATCCAAGGGATGCACTATGTGTTCAGCTTTACACATGACATGGGGATCTTGGACACCACATAGCAGTAGAAGGGTCCCCCACCAGTCCAGGTTCGCCAACTCATATGTGCCTTACGCTAGCCAGGTGACTGATTCATCTCCACACATGCACGGGTATGGCCAGTGTTTAAGTGCTCCCTGGGCCTGTTCTGTGGGTTACTGACAGGGGTCATGTACCATGGTGTCAAGGGACAGCCACCAACACCTGCATGTCTAGCCAATTGAGGTAAGTGTTTGAACTGTCACGGTGGAGAACTAAACTTGGCTGACATGGCAGCGTGTAACTGATGGCCATACGCACATGTCGATGGATGCATTTCGCCCATTCATGGCCACATTATGTGTCCAGTTCAATTAAATGCTGTAGGAGGGTGCGTCTACAAGATGGTCCATGAACAATGGCACGGACATCTCGTGGTACATGCTTCGTTGATGCATGTAGCAGTCCTGATGTTATATCCATGTAGTGCTGTGTACTGTGTGAATATGTAGTTGGGTGTGTTGGATGTAGTCAGTGGCTCGTAATCTTCATAATGCTCTGATCCATACTATGGTGAATTCCAACACTCCTATGGGTGTGCCAAATCGGTGACGTGGTGTGGTATCCCTGCTGCCCTCAGTTCAATCCATTCCCAGGGATGAGTCTCTGGTGTAGTGCCATGCTGGGGGCAGCCACATTGTGCATATGCAGTGTGTCTTCCTATATGCCCGTACAGTTGTGGTGGCCGCCAATGAGTGGTGCATGTGTTGTGGGAATTGGCCTTGTCAGATGTTGGAAATGTTGTGTTTTGTGTGTGCCTCACTCCATCGATGTGGGAATCTGTACTGATGTGCCATTGCACTGGTTCTGTGGCAGGGTGGTTGGTGGGGTGAACATTGTGCACTGGCTTCATCATTTCGACCCAGTTTGTTCATGCAGGCACCCACCTCATGGCACCAATGCACTGCATGACACAGTCAGACGACTCACCAGGTAGCCAGGCACGTCATCCTGCATGTCGCCCCATGCAGCACGGTAGCGTGGTGATCAGCTGGCCCATTGAGTCATGAGTTGTTCCTTGATGTCGGGCCCACCCATGTGTGATGTTCTTGGTAGCGTTGCATTCCATCTGCACGTAGGGGGAGTGGTATTGCTTGCAGTTGCTATCCGCCACCTGCATGCCATGCTGGTCCACCTACGACACGTGGGTGCTGTCAGGGGCACCCATGTCATTTGGCATGCCTGCCAATGCATGGGGGCCAACATTAGTGTTGTATATCTCCTGGGTAGTCCATGTTAGGGATTTGTAGGCCCTTGTGTGCTTGGGGAGGTGAACCAGCACTTGTTTATGTGTCCTTGTAATGGACGGTTGTGACATGCCATGCATGGGCCCCACTGTGTGCTGGTAGGTGCCTGTGGCATGGGTGTGGGGCACATGCAACACCTTCAGTTGTGCCAGGATGGCAGTGTGTATTTGTATGCTGCTCGCTTATCTCGTTATTTCTCGGCCCAATTATGGTGGTGATGGTGTCACAGTCAAGCTGGTAGGGGGTGTGTATCTGCTCAGGGGTTTCCTTGAGGGACAGGACATGCTGCGTGGGAACGGGGGCTGCTGGGGGGATGACGGAGGCTGCACTGGTGCTGCATGCTGGGCCTGTCTCCCCCTCTTTCTCACCCTGTGTCTCCTCAATGGGGGGGGGGGCTGGTGTTGTAGGTGTAGTTATTGTGGTTGTGCCCTTGCTGGCACTATTGGTATCATCTTGGTGTGGGAGGGGGTGTGGTGTGTGGGCGTGTTCCTTTTCTGCTGTGGCAGACTCCATTGCCTCAACCTGTGCTGATTGTGTGCACCTGTGGCTCTGGGAACCACTGCTCAGGGTTCTTTACTCCTTCTCTGAGATGCCTGTATGTACTCAATGCCGGTAAGGTACTTTACGGGCTTAAGAAGGCTGTTATTTACGTGTGCTCCTTGCTTGTGATCAGCTCCGGTTTACGCCATGCCGCTAATTTCGGCATGGTTGGGTGCGTGCGACCCAAGACTGATAATTACGGCATCGTAGTTTACGGTGCCGTAATTAGCGGTCTGAGAGGTCAGAATAGCCTGTAGCGGTAAACGATGCCGGTAATTCATTACCGGCATGATTTTTATCTTACCTCCTAGCTCAGAATGACCCCCAGAATATCTGAAATATATGTACAATATAAAGTGTCACCAACGTTGATAGGGATTTATTGGGTGTTTGATTTAAGGAATTCATGTGTGTTGTTATTCTTGGTTTTCCAATTCATAAATGAGTTATTGATCTGTGGTAAAAAGAGATATGAAATTGGGAACCAGGAAAACCATATCATAATATCAGCTTCCCGCCATAGTTAAAATTGTCTGATCCTGGTAAAATTGCTTTGTAGAATTTGAATGCTAGGTTTTGGCCTCTGCTGCAGGGGCTATCGTCACTACAATTTACTATCTAATATAGTGGTAACAACAACTTTAAAAAATGTATGGAGTTGCATAAGGTAAAAACAGAGTGAATTGTGTGTGATTGTGTAGGTGAAAGGAACTATTAAAGATGTGTTATGTTCAGTAACAATAGTTAAAGCCCTGCTGTGGCGTTACTGCCACATGGTCTCACTCATCTGCTCTTCAACCAACCAGAGTGCCTGCAAATCTACAGTGTCTTTTGTGTCTTTGTGCAAAAACATTGACTTTCATGCAACATAATTTCCTGCCAAAATCTGTGTGAAAACATAATTTACAGAGAGCTGGTGCATTAGCAAATAAAAAGACACAACTTGTGGTCAGAAACCTTAAAACGTAAAGGGGTTGAAAAAGTTGTGGAGTCTGAATAATGGGCAGAATCTGAAAAAGGGGAGTGTTTAAGTGTGTATGTTGGTGGGGGGCATGCACCTCGTTGGGCATAGGGCAGCAGAAAGCCTAAATACACCAATGACCAGACCATCTGGTAATTACCGTTACCAGATGTGGTAATCTCACTGATCATAGCAGTACCACTGGTAAGGCAGTAATTATCACAGGTTTTCTGAAATACTGCTTGTGCTATTTCAGAAAATCCACATGTTTTGAGATACATAATTAGGTAGCGGATAATTTACATACAGTATTAAATATGAATGAATCATTTATAACACTGCATGGACCGGGATTCGAACCTGTATTGCTCTGCATTGTCTTGCTTCTAGGACGAACGCTGCCCGTGAGCCATCCTTCACTGTTACCACCGCACTCATGATGACCCCCTAAGAGTTTACAATGAGAGGTGCAAGCACTGCGATCACTTTGTAGAGTGTAGTTGAATGGAGAGTCGGAAGCCAAGGGACGTCTATGCTGTTGCCAGGTTCTCAACTCGTTCGAGGATCTGGGCCCCCATTAATACTGTGCCCTTGCCAACCCGCAAGACAGCAGAGGAAATAATAGTTACGAATATACCCTTTCAAAAATAATGTTTCAATGACAAGTGAATAATGTTTCATTTGAAAGAAATAGCCACTTCTACTGGAGCAAAGCTAAAGTGCCCTAGACTGTCTGTTAATTTGCCACACATCTTCCGACGCACGCGCACGCACGCACGCTCTCTCTCTCTCTCTCTCTCTCTCCCTCTCTCTCTCTCTCTCTCTCTCTCTCTCTCTCTCTCTCTCTTTTGGCCACATATCCACAAAGAATATAGAATATGTTCTTAAGATTATTTGTGGAGAAAAATGATGACGTGTTTCGCTAGTGAGGGGGTTTAATCACCAAGGGCCTAATTCACAAAACAATTTCCCCTCTTCCATGTGCAAAGTGTGCAGATAAGGCAAAAGGAGAAAATATGTTATATGTGTGTTAAGTCGGAATTAAAATATATGCACAGGCTATTTCGCAAAATGCACCATTTGGGGTACACTGGGGGTGGCACTTGGAAGTGCCATTTGAGGGTGAAACCCGTATTCTTAAATTGATGGGCTCTGGAAGGCTCTCTCGCAGCAGTGGTTTACCCTATGGCTGGTCTGTCCTGTCGTCACAGGTGCAGGAGAAAGTGCAGCCTAGCCAAGGTTCTTCTCAGAACCTGCCTGTATTGCTGTGCCCTAAATAGAAACGCTCATGCTTCACCTTATAAGTATGCATCGTACAAGCGTTTTAATTTCTTTTTTTAATGTCCACTCCTGAAATAATAAATGCCTATCCATGAGCTAAGGTACTGTTTTTAATATACAATGTTCTAGAATACACAAGCCGCAGTAGCTGCGGAAACCTGCCAATCATCCCAGTCAGCCATGTTTGCCGCTGTATTAAACACCAGGCATACACCTTGCCCTTGAATAGTACTGATTATACTAGAGCGGAAGATGCAACCATGTATTAAATGATCTGACCTCCATTTTCTGGGAACAGCCAAAAGCTTTGGTTGTGTACATTTTCAGTAAGGATCAGACACTTTCTAACGTCAATCACGTCTAGCACATGCTGGTCAAAGACAGTGAGAGTTGGAATATGACTTTGTCGGTTTAAGGCCTTGCCTGCGTCAAGGAAGTTGAAGGCTCAGGTTCCTGTTAACACATGTTAACAAATGGCTCTGCCCACATAACTGTTTATTTGAAAGAAATGGAAATATCATGATGAGGGGGGCACAGGGGCGTAGGAGACCCATAAAATCTGGGGGGGACAGGGGACACCTTGGGGACTTGGGCGGAGAGAGGCAGGAATTGCCTGCTGGCAGATACTCCTTTACATCCCCCCCCCCGTCACTGACATATGCAGTAGATTGTACAGGAGCTTACCCAAATGTATGGAAATACTTTGGTCTTAATAATATTCCCCCCACGGGCCTTGTTTTTCTCTGCCATCTCAGTTGGTGTGATGATCCGTTTCACTTCTTGTGTTTCTCCAGGTCTGCCAGCGATGGACCTTTAGAGAGATCTTTTATAATACTCTGACCTGCGCTTCAAGTGCAGATGCTTTATGGAGTTTCGCCAACCCTTCCTATCCTATTCCACTTGAACCCTCAATGATGGAACATGAGTGTGCCCCTTTACAGCAGTGTATGAGCTGCATTCATACCTCGGCACCAGGGTATTCACTGGATTAACATGGATAGCGGAACAAGTGCTGTTGTGAATCTCAAGGCTCTGCTTTATCTTTTTTCTGGGTCACCCAGATGGCTTATGGTGGCCTCTATTAAAACCTGTCTAAAAGTCATTATTTAGCTTGTGGTGGATACCAGAAATTCAGTTGCATCCCTATTTTAAAACAAGCTTTGGCAACGCCAACCATTTGGGTTTTAATGTAGGCATGGAAAAGGCACTTGCCCTGCACTGCCATAGTGGTATTAGGTACCCTCTGATGGTAGCAGCTGCAAAATGGTGCAAGTACCTGGACATTTAATGGCAGTGCCTGGCAAATGCCCAATACGTATACACAAGCAATCACTTGCCATTGCTGGTTTTTAGCAGGACTTCAGTGAAGGAAATGCAAAGTGCTAATAGAGTGGCTGAAGGCATCCCTGGATAAGACATTTGTATTACACCAGTAGTATGTTCCCAGCTCCAATTAAGTTATTAACTACACAGGGCTTTGTAGTATGATACGATATGGCATTTATAACACTATACACAAGTGTTTCAAGGTGCGATGAGGCAAGGGAGGGGGAACAGAGGGAAGACAGACAACAATCCTACTAAGTCAGGTGTCATTCAGATCGCGCAAGTGCATTTGAAGGGGAAGAGGGAAAGTGCGGAGGGGGTGAGGGGAAGGGGACAGTGCAGTATATGGGATAATAAGATAAATAAACAAAGTAAAAGTAAGGCCAGCAGGTGGCAAATGCAAGTGTAAGTGCAGACAACAGGTGTCAAGTGCTGGTAGTGGGAATGTAGGGATACAGAAAACAGTCTCCAAGTGCGGGGGTTGCCAGGAAGGCAGTGCAGGAGTGCGACTGGCAGGGGAGGGGGCCTGGGTCCGAGATCAGGGGGTGGCCAGGTAACCTGTGCAGTTTCAGTATCAGCCAGGAAGTCAGCAGGGGAGAGGAGGAGAAAAAGCAGAAGCAAAGAGAAAGGTTTTGAGGTGCTTCCGGAACCGGAGATGATTCTCCTCAAGTTTTCAGGGATGCAGGGAGGCTGTTCCAGAGGGAGGCCCCAGCTGAAGAAAGAGATCTACCACCAACTTGTTGCTTGGAGGAGCGTCTGATCCTGAGGAAGTTGGAGGCGGCTGGGTGAAGAGCTTGAGAAGGAAGATATTTAGGGAGAGAGAGTTGAAGGTATTGAGGCCCCAGGCCCCAGAAGGCCTTATGGACAATGCAGAGGGTTTTGAACTTAATCCTCACAGCCACTGGGAGCCAATGCAGAGATTTCAGTCCTGGAGAGATACGATCCCTGGGCTTAAGGCCAAGGACAAGTCTCGCAGTCCTGTTCTGGATGAGTTGCAGAGGGCGGCGAGTAGCAGGCAGATTTAGAAAGAGGCTGTTGCAACAGTCCAGCCTTGAGAGAACCAGAGCTCTGGAGACAGTGATCTTCTGGGGGAAGGAGAGAAATGGAAGAATGCCTCTGAGGAGGTGCAGCTGGTAGTGAGACTTCTTAGAGACGTCAGAGATGTGAGGAGAGAAGGAGAGTGTGGAGTCGCAGAACACGCCGACGTTTTTGGCCTCACAGTTGGGACCAGGAACAGGGCCAAGAGAGGCCGGCCAGAGAGTGACAGGAAAGGAGGGAGTGGGTGTGCCGATGAGGCGAATCTTGGTCTTACTGGCATTAAGGCAGAGATCATTGGCGGAACACCACTCCTGTATGGTGGGCAGACAGTCAGAGATGAAAGAGGGAGAAGAGGTGGCTGAGGGTAGCCTGAAAGTGAGCTGAGTGTCATCCGCATAGCACTGGAAGTTGTGGCAGAGCACGGCAATGTGGTGGGCAAGAAGTGCCAGGTATTGGTTGAACAGCCAGGGAGAGAGGTTAGACCCCTGGGGAACACCACATGTAGAGATATAGATAGAGATAGAGGAGAGGAAGGACCCAAGTTGAACCTGGCAGGGTCGATCAGAGAGGAAAGAAATCAGCCATGCCAGGGCCTGACTGGTGATTCCCAGGTTATCACGGAGATGGTATGGTTGACTGTCTCAAAGGCAGAAGAGAGATCAAGTAAAATGAGGACACAGGAGGTGTTGGAATCAAGGTTGGAGAGCAGGTCTTCTCGGATGTTCAGGAGAGCAGTTTCCGTGCTTCTGTCAGCTCTGAAGCCAGACTGATGATCATGGAGACAACCAACACATTCAGTGTGAAGATTGAGCTGGGAAATGGCCAGCTTTTCCAAGAGTTTGCCCAGGAAAGGAGTGATGGAGATTGGGCGATAGTTAACCGGGCAAGACGGGTCGGCAGAGGGTTTCTTAAGGAGAGGGTGCACAAGGGAGTGCTTCAGAGTTGAAGGGAAGACTCCAGTGGTGAAGGAGTGGTTGCAGAAGTCGGCCAGGGAAGGAGCCAGGGAGTCAATGTGGTCCTTGATGGCTTTGGAGGAACAGGGATGAACCTGTTTTGATGAGACTTTCATAGATCAGATTTGTCTAGAAACCTCTTCTGGGGAGAACAAGGGAAAGGCAGAGAAGGAGGGGGAGAGGTGGCTGAATAAGGGTTAGAGGAAGAGCAAGGTGTAGAGGGAGGAAGGGGAGAGGAGGAGAGAGGGGACAGTTTTAGAGATGAAATGAGAACCCAGTGCCGTGCTGCCCTAAGTCAATGGCTTTATCTAAACCCGAAGCACATCCTATGACATTTCTGGCCTGCACCACTCTCCTTGTGTTATGGACTTTCCTGAACTCCTCTCTCCCCTGCACACACTGGTCACCCCGTGCTGCAAACCATCCCCATCTTTCATCTGCACTCCGTTCTTGTTCCCATCTCTCCCCTCCCTTGATTCTCTATTTTTCTGTCCTCTGCACCCTTTCAACCCTTTTTCACTTTGCGTTCCCCCACTCTACTGCACCGCAGTCCCTCACTTCCCATTCCCCCGTGGCCAGAACCCCACAACTCTCATCTGTACACTTACTCAGCACATTCTCCTCAGTCTTCACAGCACCCTCGATATCCTTGGGCCCTTTTCTACAACTACAACTATTAGTCATGCTCCATTGTCGTACCTCATTTTGGGATCTTCTCCAGGTTACTGTCGAGGCAAGGCCCAGCCAGTGCTGTGCACACATGCTTGTATTTATTATTTACACTATAATGCTGCTTGCCGCTTGCCGGATGCTGCCCCCCCATACACTGCACTGGTCTGAGACCACATGTTTGCCTCACCTGCACTGTACAAACAATGGAGACCTTCCCAGAATAGTGCTACGGTGTATGTGCTCCAGGTATGTCACCACAAACCAGTTTGCCTGCGGCGACCTACAAAGAGTTCCACCAGCGGGTAAAAATCAGTAAATATTGAATCCCACTGAGCTGGGGGCTTTTTTCTGAAGTTGCGTAGGTTTGCGATGCACTCGTGAGCACGTTGCGCAACACATGGGTCTTGGGTGTTGATTTATCATTTATGTTCTGTAATGGGGCTATGCGAAACGTGAACAGTGCATGCACCACATCATGGACGTATGTATTTTGCTCATCGTTTAAAAGTGCAAATTGCATGCTCAGAACAGCCCAATTTAGCACTTTTGTGCTGTTGGGTCACCTGCATGCAATTTGAAACCTTCACGAGGCATGGGGCGAAGCCTGTCTTTTCCTGTTATCATGAAATAAAACGAGGGTCCGACCCTCGGTTTTTCAATTCATGATGAAACATTAGGATGGCAGGATTCCCTGATCAGTTTGCAACTCGCTGCACATGTTTAGAAACTGTATAAATATGACGTTGGCATATTCCCCCTAATAAATCCTCCCTAGGCGGGCCTGCACTGCTCCTGGGAGAGGGGAGCCATTTGACTTACCTTAAGTACGGAAGCTGAGGTCTCAGGAGGTCGAGTGGCAGTCAGAGTCTCACTCTGTCTCCCTCGATATTAACACACGCTGTCAGTCAGTCACTCTCAGCAGGAGCATGCGTCGCTGCCTGGTTTCTCCTTCGTTCTGGAAGCTGGGCAGCAGGGCACTGCGCAGGGGCACATGCAATTCCCCGGCCTGGGCACGTTCCAAATGCTCAGGCGCAGGGCACGCATGAGGAAGCAGCAGAAGTTCTTGTTTTTGCCCGCTGCTGCAGACAGTCTGAAGTTAACTTGTACTTTTGCACGCATGACCAGGGATGTCATTTCACCAAAATGCCAGCGGTAGCGGAAGTGATGTCACACAACCCTTGACCACTGATGACATCACAGGAGGTGATGTAATCTGTCCCCACCATGAAGTGGTATCACAGGAAGCGATGGAACTCAACCTTTCACCCCTTGATAAAACAGGAAGTGGCATCACATAGCATTGTTCCTAAGTACACTACAAAAATATGTTTACGATATCACTATAATGTGATGTCCATTTCATACAAGAATGGATCGCCATATATATCATTAGGATCAGTGTGTATAGACCCATATTACCAAATTACTGTGCATGCAAGCAGACGTCCATGGCCAAATGATAATGATGTGTGATTATATAGCACTTACGCTTAAGCGCTTTATATCGAAAAAATATACACCCACTATCACCCAACCTGTGTTGGTACTCATTTATCGACCTCAGAAGGATGAAAGGCTGAGCTGAGGTGTTTAAGAACAGACTAAATCAGTGACTCACCCCCTAAAGTGTGCCTGAAATGAACCTTTAATGAGTCTACCAATTATTGTATAGAATTCCAGAAAGACACATTATTTGGTTTTCCTATTCTTTCTTATTTAGGGTCAGTGCTGAAAGTGTTAGACTTGTGGCACCCCTGTTCTTTTTTTCTTCTTTTTTTTAGATGCCTGAACAAAAATGCCAGTGACTCCTGAAGTAAAGAGCCACATGGTGCTGGCCACAGCCCAGGAGCTTGCATTACAATAACAAAAACGGACACTTTTAAAAAAAAAAAAATTAGGGGCAACAGGGGAGACCACAGGGGTAGCAAGGGAGACCTCAGAGGTCGCAGATGTGACCTCTGGCGACTCCTAAATGACATCCCTGCGCATGACATCTGCAGATGTATTTTACATGCTGAAGTGACACAAATTCTGGGGGGGATAAATGACATTATATTTAAAATTGTGGGGGAGATTTGTCTCCCCTGTGCCCCCCATGTCGTACGGCCATGGGGGGCATTTAGATCTTTGGTTAGACATCGACCAATGACAATTGGAAGGCATAAGCACAAACTCAAAATGCTTCTGATCACCTGAAAGGCAATTGGCTAACTCCTGCTGACGGACACGTGTTGTATGTGTTGGATGTGCCAGCTTGGCTTGTATCACTGCAGAGAACTTGCCTTTAGGGAAACGTGCCCACAGTTCCCATCTGGCATCAAATGAATGCTAAATGAAGGTATCTGGTGCGAGAAGTTTGATTTGAAGGCATTCCAGCTCAGGCTTTGAGACCCGATCAGTCCATTACTTTGATGAATCATGTGTGCAATGCTTAGCTTACTGTGTGCTTTCATTACAGAGGAGTTTATTTTGCTTTCACTTGTGGAACTCTTGGCTTGTTGGATGAATAATTAGGTGCAAAAAGGGTATTTTTTTCAATCTGCAAGAAGCACAAGGCAGATGGTTTTTAAAGTGAATTAGACGCCAGTGTTTGGTGAAAGAAAAATCTGCTCACAGCCTTACATCCCAAGCACAGTCAAGCACAGATAAGACGAGGGCTGCACAATCCATCACCAATTGTTCCTTGTCTTATGCTCCACTTCTGTTATTGACCTGCTGTATAATGTAAACTGTTATGAAGTGTGATTTCTGCTTGTTCCCATGAGCAAATATATTGTTGCTTTTTTGATTTTTTTCCTACTATGTTCACATCTGCAAGATGTCTGTAACTATGCTGTGACACCCCCGGTTTGGGCGTATTATAAATGCAATAAATAAATAAATAAACAAATCCCCTTATTTATATATGTTGACATATGCACTACTCAATACGTAGCATTCCAAAAGTATTATCTGTTGGCACACCCACGTCATGGAATCTTGCATGAGGCATATATGTGATTGCAGCTTCATGCCAGGCTGTGGGAGAGGGGCTAATGGCCACTCTGTAAAAGCACAGAGCAGCCACAAGAAGGAGCCCTGGCAAAGTACTTTATGGGAATTGAGAAGGGATCCATATTTGAGATGGGATCTACATATAAGAAATGGATCATGCAATGGAGTGAGTAACAGATGGATAAGAGGGAGCGTGAAAGACGCCTTCTAGAGTTAGGCTAGTCTACTGTAAAGATGACGATAGAGTAATGTGCGACCAGGATCATTTCAACCAACACAGCTTTTGCCTCCCAAGTGCTTGGATGCAGTGCTGTGGAAGGAAGGTACTAGGTGAGACCTGGGAGGAAATCCTAGTACTTGCACACCCAGGTCCTAAAACCTATGGCAGGAAATGAAAGCAGAGACTCCTTAACGGTGAATTTTGAAAACATAGTTGCTAACATTATCCATTCAAATGGGAAGGTGCTTATCCAGTCCTTTTTTTCTTTGCATTCTGGGACTAGTAGAGTTTTATAATCAGAGAAGCAGATGTATAAATCACAGGATGCAAAGAATAAACAGGAATGGATAAGTGCCTACAGATTGGAATGGATCATGTTGGCAACTATGAGAAAATGTAGTCAAGAACTAAAGGGGAGCAAATCTGGACATATTATATTTGCTCACTCTGGTGAAATTCTAGCATTATGTAAGGCATGTTACGTCAGGGGGAGGGCTGTTTTGGCTGGAACCATCCACTATCTAATCCCTCTCCCCATATCCTCCAGCAGATGCCAAGCAGGCAGAGCCCATTAAGATGGATTTGGGACCCATGGGTAAATAGTCCCCACCCGCTACTCTGCCCACATGCATCTCTGGTGCAGCATTACCAAGCTTGATGTTCAGAGGAGGAAATCCTTGAAATGTAAGGCTAGCTCCGCTACACTTGTCTTTAAGAGAAAAAAGAATGCAAAGAGTACCATGGCGTTATACTGGTACCCATACTCTACCATCAATGGAATAATATTAGGATGTGTTACGCTAGCCTTACACACATGTCATGTTATTGGGCATTTGTATAGCGCCTTTTACCGTTGGTATGATTCCAAAGCGCTGTGGGTTGAACCCCCTCGGGGACCGCAGTCCAGGTCAGTGAAGAGAGTAATGTAGTAAAAAATGCTTGGGTTGACTCGGTATGTGTGTAGCTAGTGTGGCGTAAGTGGTGTGCTCTATGCAAGTGAGGTGCATACTAGTGCTAGGTGTGGTTCAGTTGTGTGAGATCAGTAGAATGTGAGCAGCAAGATCAATGGAATTGGGTATCTGCATTCTGGCAGTGCTGGAGTGTGTGGTTGAGACTAGGTGTGCAGCTAGGCCAATTTTCTAAGGGTATAGCTGTATTCTAAAGACTGTTGTGGTGCATAAGTATGTGTGCAGCTAGGCCGAATTAATCAAGGTGTGTATCTGCATTATATTGTTTGTTAGTGCAGAGGAAAGAGTTAGCATAATGGTGTGTTTGAATGTCTGTATGCTTTCGAGGTGGACCTTGTTCCTGTTGAGCGTCCCGTGCCTTTCGAGGGGGTGGTATCTCATTTGGGTTTGGGCTGTTGGGCTAAGATTCTCCCTGTGTCTTGTTGGGTCAAATTGCTCTGGCAAAGACTGACGGGTGGTAACAGGCAGATCTACCCCAAACTCATGTTGTTACTATCTAGGTGCTAGAGACGTCCTTGGTCGGTAGTTTTACTAGATGGATTCCCTGATAGATAGTTCTACTAAAGCATTCCCAAATAGTTGGGATTAGCAAAGAATAAGTGCTAGAACGGTCCTTGGTATATAGTTCTGCTCAGGGATTTCCAAATGTGTAGGATTAGCGAGCAAGGACATTTCCTGGACTGATAGCATAGTTCATATTTGAAGGGCAATGATCAAGTTCATAAGAACTGTTAGGGCTTGGGTTGGTAGTTCTGCTAGATAGATTCCCGGTAGGCATGTTTTGCTAAGTAGATTCACTGAAAGGTGCGGTTAGCAAAATAAGTGCTAGACTGCCCCCCCGGTCTCTAGTTCTGCTCTTGGATTTCCAGATGAGTAGGATTAGCAGGCTTGTGCATTCTTGGACTGATTGCATAGTGCATAATTGCAATGCATTGATCAAGCTCAGAGTGCTATTAGTGCTTGGGTTATGAGTCTAGCACAACTGGTCCTGATTATTGGAGATAGATATCTCTAGGCCTCAGAGTGTACGGTAATCCTGCGGATGAAGGTCATGAATCAATTCCATCAAGTACATGGGTGCTACTATTATTCGGGTTTCAACTCTGGGGCAAAGGCTCCAGGTAATCGAGGTAGATGTCATCTGCCCTGAAAGTCTATGAAAGGGTCCTGTATTGAGCAGGATACCATGCCATTTGTTGGTCGTGGTGGAAAATTGGTAAATTGAATGTTCATGACATTCCCTTATGTGTTTTTAGGCAAAGAGCCAGGTTTTGAGTGCCTTCAGAAAGCCATGTAGTCTTTGCTGTGTCTAATGCAGGGAGGCAGTGAGTTCCACAAAGTTGGCATCAGGGTTGGGTAGGTTGACCTTTCAACGGGCCACTAGGAGGAGGGCAGTCCTTGACCTTAGAGTGCGGGTTGGGTGGTAAGGCGTAATCTTTTCTTGTAGGAATGTGGGGCCCACTTTGTGCACCGCTTGGTGGGTAATACATAGGAATTTGAAGGTCGCCCTCTGTCCAATTTGGACACAGAGAAGGTTGCGGAGAGAAGGAGACATGTCGTCCCTTCGCCCCAATGCGAGAAGCAGTCTGATGCCGAGTTTTGCACTCTTTTCAGTTTGTTTAGCTGGTAGATGGGTGCACCCAAGTTCGCATAATCAAGCATGGACTGACAATGGACATAATTGCAGCCAGTCTGTTGGGGTAGATGAGGTAAGGAAAGATAAGGAAAGATAAGCTTCAGGAGTCTAAGGTGGAAATGACAGGATTTGGATGCATTGTCGATGTGCTGAGGCAGAGTTAAGTCTGAGTACACTGTGCAGCCAAGGTTTTTGACAGTAGTGGTGGTTGGGGGGTATGGGGGGGCAAGTGAGGGTGGCAAGGGAGTCTTTGTGGAAATAGATCAGTTTTGCCACATACCATAATCTCTGTTTTACCTGGGTTCAGAAGGAGATGGTTGGTCGTCATCCAGCGGTCAATGTCTGTGAGGCATGCTGCTAGGTCAGGACGAGGGTAGGTGGTCAATTTAGGAATTCCCAAGATGATGTGTGTGTCATACGCATAGTTATAGTAGGTGAGGTTGTATGAGTGGATGATCCTGGGCAGGGGGGGTCAGGTAATGGTTGAAGAGAAGGGGAGAGACACAGGCGCCTTGGGGTACTCCAGTGTTTACTGGGTGTGTGGAGGAGAGAAAAAGGGGGAGATGGGTGATTTGCTTTCTATTAGTGAGGAATGACGTGATCCAGGTGAATGCTGAATCTTGTATTGCTAAGGAGTGTAGTGGTCAGTCAGCATTAACCACCACCCAACAAGAGGGCACCAGACGCTGCAAGGCAGTGTTACAGGTAGGGCTAGTAACTTTAGAGAAGCATAGCCTTTAAGAGCCCAAGGGAAGAAGATAGCAAGAGCTATAAAACAGTTAAGGGCTAGAAAACAAACACTGCCTAAAGTCAGATCCAGAGGAGTCTATAATTGCTGAGGAGAGAAAGATCCGACTGGTGGGTTATGAAAACATAGCCTAACAGACATGAGTAATGGAGGACGAAAATACTTGCTGGAAGGAGTCTAGGGTATCTGCACCAATGGGAGCCAGGACACTGGCCTGCTGTAGAGGAATATTAGAGCCTGATGCACCCCCTAAAGTAGTGATTGCAATACTTTTATACTGGGCCCCAACCCTTCAGTACAAATGTTGAATGTAAGAACTGCATATATTCTCAATTAAAAACAGTCATCCTCACACCTTTAACAGAGCATGCTCTGCCCCCCACCACACAGTTTGACCACCACTGCCTTAAAGCAAGGGGGAGAATTGCTTAGACAGGATAAGGCAAGAAGCAAGCTAGGCACTGTGTCCCAGGCCGTGAGATTAGGGAAACAGGAGGGAGACCCAGATTGCCTTAGACCCGTGAACCACTTTGTTATCCAATCCCAAGCCCTTCAGTATTAGTGTCAGCAATCCTTCAGAGTGACAACCCTAGTCCTTATGGGTGGTAAGCACATACATCCCCTCATCCCTCAACTCATCACTACTAACATCTTTCATCCTTACACCTCCCATACTCCTTCAAATGACTACCAGGGGTCTAATGTACTTAAGAGATTCAGACCATATCCATCTTCTATCAAAAACCATTCAGTCAATGTTTGCACTGCACAATCATCTCAGCAGAACCCTTCCCCCAGCTCTCTACCACTGGGTCAGAGGAGGTGTCATTGTGTGCTTAGACAGCATGGAGTCGTACCGCCCAACCGCCTTTCAGGTCATTTTAAAATGGTGGCTACAGTAGCAAAAACAATGACAATACAGATAACACAATGGGCCTCATTACGACCCAGGCGGTAAGTTACCGCCTGGGCCGTGACTTTACCACCATGGCGTAAACTATGTTTACGCCATGGTGGTTGGCGGACTTACCGCCCCATTCCGACCTTGGCGGGGCGGTAAGTCCCCAATCCCCATTTACCCTTCCCCATTCCCATTTTTGCCCCATAGGGCATAATGGGAGTGGGGAAGGCGTTAATTACGCCACCGTAAATTACGGTGGCGTAATTAACTCCATGGTCCCTTAGCGCCATGGATTTTAACACCTGCTAAAAGCAGGTGTTAAAAGCTCCATGGCGCTAAGGGACCTCGTACTCAGGCGGTAAGGGTCGGCGCTGTTTACGCTGCCGTAAACCCCTTACCGCCTGGGTCGTAATGAGGCCCAATGAGTATTAAAACGCTGTTCAGATCGGGTAACCAGACTGTGCTCCCATAATTATGTCTGTATTAATAGCTTCTATTCTGAATCGCTATCACTGTTATTAATCGATATGTAACACTGTATAAGAAATGTTTATAAGCTGTTTGCAACCTCGCCGTAATACCTTCGGGTCTGGGCGAGTAACAAATGTAATAAATAAAAAAATAATTGAGCACATTTCATACACATTCTAAGGCAAAATTGGATTTAAGTTTCAAACTTAAGTCTCACTGAAAGGTTGTTCCGTAAAAGAAATTAGAAATACAAATATGTTCCTGGCTGCTCTGTATTTCCTTCCAATGTTCATTTTCTGTAAGTGCTTCTGGAAAAATAGTTGATGTTATGGCAGAGGGTATTTTACCGCCTCAGAGATGTTTATTAAAATGCGGGCAAAGTACTTCATATCCTTAAAATAAAAGCACAATCGCGAGTAACTTGTCTGCTAAGTTCCACAATGTGTGCAGAAATGTCGATGAATGCCTTTGTGTTTTTCACCTATCACCTATACGTGTAATCTTTCTATACCACCCTAGGCATGGAAGTGACTGATCTTGACATGGTCTGTACTTTAAGATGGAATCAGGTTGGTAAGCATTTAACACCCCCCAACACCTCCCCCTCAAGCAAGCCTCCCCCGCTACTCCCCGCACCCGACTCACTTGTGTAAAGGCCTTGTTCCTATATTGCATGTGAACCATGCGCGGGAAACGGGAAAAGGGCATTCCATAGTCGTCAATGTGTGTGCACTGCACTAGTTCACTTCAGTATTTAAGGTTGCCCCTAGCTCTTCCGCATTTAGTATACAAGACTATGCACTCAGCAATGCCTTATTTGCTTTACTTGTGGGTTTACAAGTCTCACGCAAGTTTAACAGAATCATATGTTTTATTACAGTCCTACGTGTGTCTTTCAGTCTTACATGTTGGTATAAGGTTCCTTTTCCCCGACCCCTAGCAGTGTGTGGATCGCGTGCTAGTCCTCGAGGGCGTGGATTTTATTTTCCTGAGTCCAAGGTCGCGTGGTTGACAGATCCGGCGTTGCTCTGCTGCCCAGCTCGGTGTGTGCCTCCCTTTAATCTCCAGGCTGGTATTGCTGATCTCTTACTCGACGAACACTTGTCTTGACGCCCATCAGATAATCTCTTGGGGTGTAGTTCTTTTGTCTCGGTCTCTTACATTTCCTTTTCCGATTGCGTCTTTGCTTCCACATGGACACTGTAGGCCTGATTTACAAAGCATTTTTCAATTCTGAAAGTCCCATTGAAAACATTTTTGTAAATCAGGTCCTATATCTTTGTTTGATTTCTTTGTTTAGTCAATTTTGGAGAAGACTGTTCTTGGGTTTTCCAATTGTCTCTGGGTGCATAGTTTTAGGTTTGTGAAGATCGTACACTGCTTACGGAGGGGGAGGAGTGGAGGGGAGGTTTACGGGGGGGGGGTTGTCTACAATTACATTTTTTCTGTGCTTGAAAATGAAAGGATTATTTGAACCATTTTATAAGTTGAATCCTGATTCTGCATATCAACCACACAATAATGCCAGCCTACTCCAGCTTGGCAAACTTTGTTAGTGGCCTTGATGTAAACCGTTAGTGCTTTTTAGCAGAAGGAGTTGCATGTTTTCGGAACGGCTAGTGGCCTAACTTGTATAGCCTTTCTTGGTAGTCAATACTTGACTGCCATGGAGGACAATTGGTTTCATTACATAGTCCAATTATTGAGTCCAGAGTTTCATGTTTTGAAGCTTAGACAGTAAAGTGCAGTATGTGTGCCAATCCTTTTCTTGGAGGCCTTTCCTGGCTTGTTATAAGGTGTGGCAAATGCTTTTCCCAGCTAAGCCTATTTAGATGCATGCTCTCGTTAGGCCTCGTCTATGGTAAGCGGGCGTTGACTGTTTATAGACACCACAGGATGAAGTAGTAGTTGAGTAAGTAAAGGGTCTGCCTCAAAGCTTGGTTTGTCCCGTAAACATTGACGAAACCATCTACATGGAATAGGTTATTGTTCGTTATATTTTCTGGTAGTTATCGAAGGTCTGGCGATTTTTCGATGTTAGTTGCCAGTTTGTTTGGATACATGTTTAATAGTGATAGAGAGGCAACATCCCAGATTTATCACGAACTCCTGCATGAAATATCAACCTTCCTGGTTATTTTCACACCACATCTTTCCTATGAGGATATCCCCGTGATTATATTGTGTCCATTTCTCCAATACCATTCTCATGGAGGATTCGTCATGGAAGACTGTATATTTACCATCCTCCACCCAATCAACACATTTATTTATTAAGGTGCTTAGGGAGTAAATAAATGCGCCTTTCCTTTGGTTGGTAATAAATCCAATGTGTCTCCTGTGTAGCTTGATCTCACTTTTCCACAGCTGGTTTTCCCTCTTTTGTATTCGTATAATCTTGTATTTACTCTAGCCTGTGTTTGATGGGAACACTTTTCCAATCCTGCAGAACATTCTTCTTTCTTTTTTCTTCCATGTCAGTGCTCTGAATATTTGTAGGTCCTTTTGGTATTTCACCCTTAAAGTTGGCTAATCTGGCATACTGTTTTTTGGATAAATAGTTTACACATTTCAATGTTGAAGGCTTTGCAATTTAAGATGAACCACAAAATGCGTAGTCGGTTGTGTCATTCCACAATTATAAAACATATATATTATTGCGATATCTATGGAGGAATTCTGTATCCCACCTCGGTTGTGGATGTATTCTCTGAATATAAAAGTGATCAATGGTCTTTATATTTTCATGTTTAAAAACCATTTCTTTATTAATTATTAAACCACATGATAATATAAAAGGATACATTTCAGATCATCGGCAAACCCCATATGATAGGTTGATAGTGAAAAAACGTACCATTCTCCAAAAATTGGTAACTTCCCTCACCTAACCCCTGTGTTAGCATTGCCCTAGCAACTTCCCAGCCTTCATGAATCTTATACCCCCACTTCAAAGACCTAAATATAACAGCTGCATGTTCAAAATCAAGCATAAGGCAATGACTAACGTCATCAATATTTGCCACCACTTCCCCATCAATAATATTTACCCCTTGAGTTCAGAGTGGGTGAAAGTCCGAGTAGAAACAACCTATTGACCAATGCATGACATTCCACTTTCGACACTGTAGCATCCTCGCTTCTTTTTTCACATACAAGCTTTTCTTGTTCAATGACACACCAGCCACCCATCTATTTCATTAATTGTTGAAAAGTAGGCACTCTAGGTGAAAGCCATCTTATGGCTATGAAGCATTTAGCTAAAATGCAACCAAAGTGTATTAACTTGGTCACAGCTCTATATTTATTCATTGAAGGTGACAGCCCAGTAAGTACAGTGCCAGAGAGAGAATGTACAGCTTGTTGGAAGTATGCTCCAGTGAACCCAGGTTTGAGGCACAAAACTCATTCACCTTGGAGAGGACCATAGCAAGTGAGAAAAGGAGGCCTCATAATCCCTACATTCCAGTCAAACAACTGGCTAGGATCTATCTATTCTGTACTTTACATTTTTTATGATATAAATGTAGTAAACACATTATGTTTAATTTGTGTGAATTTAGCATTCCTAGCAAATTCCATTGCCTGTATAGATACTTACTTCCACATCTGTAAACTCCCCTCCAATGTATTTCTGACTAGCTGAGACACTGCACAGTTCCCCCACCTAATTTAATTATCAGAGCAAGAAGATTATAAGATTTAGTTTTCTTGGGAAACCCTTCCCAATTATCCCTATTTGCCTTTGTAACATTTGCATATCACAAGAAGTGTCCAGGGTGAATTCTGTACTGTCCTCTCACATCAGTAAAGGTAAGGTATTCCTCCTAGCATAGAGGTCGCCCAGGATGGTACATCAGTACTTATGCACAGTGCTGGATCATTTGGTACCACTATCCTGCAAAGTGCTGTTAAAATCAGCAGTATTTGCTTCTTATTCATAGTCCCCTTAAAGGCCCTGGCCAATGCACTCCTCATAATCTCAGCCAAGTAAGACAGTGTGTAGAAGGGGGTTTCATACCACGCCTTGAGTTGGGCATAAAGATAATAAACATCATAGTCGGTCACACCTATACCCCAATCCCCATAACTTCTGTGACCATCCTCATAGCTGCCCACAATATATTTCAACACTGGCACTGTAAATCACTTTCAAGATACTGCAGCCACAATATATGATAGCATCCCCACTGTAAATCACTTTGAAGTCTTGTCCATAATATATACAGTACTGACACTGTAAATCACCTTCATGGTGTTGCACCCACTATTCATGCTCATCACAATTAATCACTTTGATGATGTCATGCTGACAAAAAACAAGATTGTGATTGTAAATCACTCTCATGACTTCACTCACACACAATTGCTAGCATTGCCAATATAAATCAGTTTAATGATGCTAGTTTGCTCCCCGTAACCTTTCAAAAACATGGATGTGTCATTAAAATTTGTCAAACACACACATGCACACACTTATTCCAGTCAATCACACTCACACAAATGTATACAAACATGCATACACTGATTCACTCACTGAAACACGTGCACGCATATTCAAACTCTTTCACATGCCAGGACAAGAAGAGGGGCCCAAAAGGGGCATCCACACCAACACCATCCACTAATGTTTTTGACTCACTTCTAGTCCTTGAGTGCAACAAGTCATTGTATAAGTTGGCTGTATAGTTTCATGATCATGTTCTTCATAATTAAACATAGCTGTAAGGCTATAATTAGAAGTTGTGGAATTATTATTTTGTTTAATAATTTGTGAATTTCCAACTTCGAAGCTGTTCCTCTGGGTTTACTCTTTGGAATGGCTCTTTATTCAAAGGAAGGTAAATGGCATTCTTCTCTCTTTCTCGCTTCTATCTTTTGCTCCCGTTTTCACTTGTGGATTTGCTCATATGTCAGGGGCCCAGTGCGATTACTGGAGTGTCTGTCCTCTTTCCATTTCCATATTAATTTCATTCTATGTATGTCTCTGCTTTCAGAGTACAGGTATGATACCAATTGTTCTATTCTGGTTAGCAGCACTACTTGTAGATCCTTTTAAATTCTAAGACTTCTGATAACTTCAGATGGCTGAAAGGATTCTTGCATGTCTATTTACAGTCCTTTTTCATTGCTTTCTCTAGTTCTTCCATTTTATGTTTTTTTTCTGATTTGAAGGTTGCCAATAGCTGTCTGCATTGGAAGTTGGCCAATGTAAATAGCAATCTTGACAGTGACCATTTCCATCACCCCAGGACCTTCAAGAATACCACCATGCTTGCCTAACTATGAGTAGAGGGCAAGTCCATAGTGCTTCTCACACTATCTTAAGTCAGACTAGTTGCAGACACCAATGGTAGAGCCTGTTTCTTGACAGGATTCACACTCTGGCAGAGACTACCCATATGTTGTCAATCCATGGACTCGATGCAGCTACTGGGGTCTTCCTTTCTAGTCGTTCTTGGACCCCCATTGATCCCTTTGAAAAAAGGCATCACCAAACTTCTGCAGCATTACTTTTTTGGGCTCTCATCTCAAGCACCCAATCTTGTCTGGCCCAGGCACTGTTTGAAACCCTTTCTGAATCAGATGCCACCTCCATCCTAGCAATGGAGCACCAACATACCTCTGAGAGCATTAGTCTTTGGTGCCATCTGCCCTATGCAAGTTCCTCTGCTCAGGCCTATGGTCGCCCATACTCATATTATCCCAGTGATAGGGGAACATAGTTGTGTTGGTTGGACTCTACTTTTTCCCCTTCTGGCACTAGATGCGCAAAGCCTCATAGCAGAGCCCTATAATGTGACTATGAACATTAGTGCAGTATTGAGAAACTTATGATTGTAATTTGAGTTGTTCATGAAGTACATATCAGGGAAACACCATCAAGCATTCTCAATATAAGACATGTATTTGATGACACTTTTATTTGGTTTTGTGTGTAAGTGTCTGCACTTGGAACATGACAAACTGGGTGACATCCTTGTAGCCAAACACTTGAGCAAGTTTGCCGGCCTCAAAATTACCCAAGCGGGGTAGTGGGCACCCTCTGAAAAAAGTCTGCCCATCCACATGTATCCTCTGCTTGTGCCCTGAAAAGCAACACATGACCACAGTGAGGGAAAACAATGTCTCCAGGATTGCAAACTCATACCACCTCCTGGGCATATATAAATGACTCTCTTGCCCTCTCATCATTTCCTCTCACCTCATGTTTGGCTTTGAACAGTACTCGGTTTTATAAAAATGACTTAAAAAGTACATAAACCATAGTAAGGTATTTATAAAAATATAAAAATCCTTATAGAAATTTGTTAGGCAAAAAGTGTACAATTGTGGCATTATTCTCCCCCATTTTGAATGGGAGACTACAATATCAGAATGCAATTCAGCAGAAGGCAAAATGGCCTTTGAGGTTTGAAAATGTACTTTAAAGACTTAGGGCCTCATTACACGGATGGCGGTAAGTGATTACCGGCACCGGTAAGGGCACCAGTGCCAGTAATCCCTTACCGCCCTACTACGAGGTCCCTTTGTGGGTCCTTACCTTAACGGCTGGTTTTACCAGGGACCTTGGAGGCAATTACGATACCGCAATTTGCAGTACCGTAATTGCCGCCTTCCCCATTCCCATTGAGCCCTGTGGGGGCTCAAATGAGAACGGGGAAGGGCCAATGGTGAATGGGGAATTACTGCCCGCCAACCTTGGAATGGGGCGGTAATTCCGCCATTCACCATGGCGGGATCCGTAAATTACCGGCGGCAACCATGGCGTTAATAGCGCCATGGTTACCGCCTTCCGCATAATGAGGCCCTTAAATTCATAACAAAAGGTAATGTGTGGAAGGATTACTTGTTTGTGTTTCAATGTTTGACAAATACAGGCTTTATAAATGGCTTGATGAAAATATTACATTCTACTCAAAAATAAATACTTTTGGTGTGTTAAATATGAACATCTGAAAATAATGTACTTAGTTTAAAACTGCTTTGTATGCTATATTTTAGGAGGCCTGGAGGAGGCTGTAGGCAGATAACTGGTGGTTTGTGTGTGCTTTTAGAATAAAAATTACCCTTTGCATTTCTTAACACAGAAACGTTAAGAGCATCTTGTCTAAAACAATGGTCTATTAAATGGCCCATCACTTCACTTATAAATCGCTCACAATTCAAAATCTCTGCTTGATGAAAGAAAAGTAATAAGCCGTAATCATGGGTCCTGAATCTTTTGATGGACTGCTGGGAAGGGGGTATATTTATCTTAATAGCATCACAGGGGCATCGGAGGAGACACCATGACACCATAACCTCACTGGGACAAACAGAAAAGCGGGAACCGTCCAAGAAAGCAGCACCCCCACCCCCTTGATACTGAGGCCATGTGCCATCGCACAGACTGCCTATGCTCGGGAGTCGGCTGGCTCTGTGTAGGTCCATGTGAGGCTGTCTTGACTTCAAGTCAGGGTTAAATAAACGCACTATGCTTGAAGAGCCCTGACCACATCCACCGGCGGGTTGAACTGTTTACTCAGGAAGTTGGTAAATTAGCACGATCCCTTCAAAAAGCCCCCCACACCGAGACCTATCTCAGTCCCTTTCAATCCCCCACCATCACAGAATACACAGAGGAGCCCATGACACACGACGTCCATATTACCTATCACAGTTTATCAAGACTCGGCTCTTCATTTGACTTGCGGCCACGGGTGCAGTACCAAGAAGCTGCCTGCCAGGGGAAGGTGGGGCTTTACAAACCTGCATAATACAACCTTCTATAACAGAATTGTCATATACTTAGTACTGCAGTGCCATGCTGATTAATGACTTTGTATTTGCAGATTATTAGTGGAAATACTGCTTGGGGCGGTGATATTGTACCTACCTACATAATCCTCCTCACGCTACCGAAACCCACAAGGAATCTCATAAAACATATGAAATGCGTGTCGTTCAGATTGCCTGGGCATCGTAGACAACCCATGATATCGAATACCCATAACCCATCCCATTGTCTCGAAGTCTCAGAACATTCACAATCCCAGCACTGTGACCTTTTCCAATCTTGAAGGCATTTTGTGGTACTTTGAACAGAATATATTTCAATTGGAATTTCCTAATACTCAGAGTATCATATACCCTCAAATCCTCTTGCCGTGATACACAAGGCTCCAGCAAGTGTGCAGGAGGGCGGCCCACCACAGACAGCAAGGTCACCAGAAGACCGTCCACTTGTCCAGAAGTCGGAGAGGAAAGAACATTCACACCAGCGAGCCATAGTCATGAGCTCAGTGGGCATGTGCGGTGCTAATGCGCAGGTGCCGCTTGAGGCCCTGAGCAAAGCACAGCATGCCACATCCATGACCACATCAGAGTCTCGAGGACGACCTGAACCTTACGGTGCCTGCTCAGCGGACCCTGCTGTTCTGTCTGCTAATGCAGACAGTACAGCTGAGAGTGGCTCCCGCCTCACGAGAGAGAGAGAATACATTATAATAAATATTATACAAAAAATCATGCATTTGCGGCTTTAACACTTTCACATTATAGGCAAGTGCCCAACCTTGCATAGTGGTAGCACAGTCCCTGAGCATTCTGGGTCTGGCACTGTGACTCTGGCAAACGCTCCTCATCCCCCGTTGAATTTGTGTCTAGTCCAGCATGTCACATTTTCCAAATGTAAGGCCACTGAGAACTCTCCATCAGCTAACACAGGGGGCAAGTGTTTTTCTGTCCTTGCCACCAAACGTTGGAATGCCCTGCCTGCAGACATAACAACTGAGCCTGCGTACTGGAAAAAACTTCTGAAAAAAACTAAATAACTTGCCAAGTCTCAGAAGAAGTACAATAATCCTAGTACCAGATTATTGACATATGAGCGAAATCAATGCCCTATAACTGTTTGATGTTCTGAACAATAATTGTTTCTCACCAAATGTATTTACTGCCCTGTTCTTGTAAGTTTCTTATTTATTGTAATGCAATTTGTATGCGCTCTGTATGTAACCTGCTTAATTTGTATTGGAAACTACTTGCACTTCAATTGTAACCTGCAAACTTGCGGCTCGATACCGTCGAGTTAAGAGCGCCATATAAATAAATAAACTAAACTAAACACCATCATGTGGATTCCGAGATCCGCCACGGAAATGCACACATCAGCCATTTGCCACACCGTCTTCCGGATTTGTAAGAGCTAATGTTAATGAGATGATGGGCCTCATTACGACTTTTGCGGAATGGGTTAACGGGCTCCGCTAATGGAGGCGGACCTTTTAAACCCATTCCGCAAAATTAAGAGGTCTGCTCGCGGGAATCGGCCCGTTGTTAGCTACGGCTCCCATTCATATTGAGCCCTATGGGGGCTCAAATGGGAATGGAGAAGGTCCGGGCCTGGGTTCCCAGTAGGAGGAATTACCAGGCCCTCCGAAGTCGGAATGGCCTGGTAATTCCCCATTCAGGGAGCCCGGTCCCGATTTTGGAGGCAGCCATGGCGCTAATATCGCCATGGCTACCTCCAAAGTCGTAATGAGGCCCAATGTCTGTTAAATGAGCAGCAATGACTGCTTTCATGGTGAGGAACCCTGCAAAGGAGCATTTTATTCCTCCACCCACTCTATCTAGGAATGCACTGCCCTCTCCATCTCTCAGTTGGATAGGGGATTTTTCCGAGGTGGGCAATATAAGTTCAGGGTATTTTCCTGCTCCTGCACTTTTGTCTTCCATTAAATCCTTCTGATGCAGTGCACCAACAGGTTCACATTGACCTCTTGGTGCTAGGCAGCTAGTTGTGCAATAACATTCCTACTTTCACTCCTGAGAGGCCGCTTAGGAATTGCTTCTCTGAATAGTTGCATAGCATTGCTTTCTTGGGACTATGAAACCAGTGGCCTTCTTCATGACATTCATTTCATCCCCTACATCATGCACTGGCCGGTAGGATTTCACGACACAAAAAAAGATGTATATCACCGGTCCACTTATTACACGCTGCAATAAACAGCTGGCCAAGTACATTTTAACATAAGTTCTCTGCCAAAACGAATTTCCTCCTAAACTCGCATTACCATACCACGTAATACAATTGCAATGAGGCTCCTTGTTATGTGAGCACCAATTATTCTTGCTATAAGATGAACTTTTTTGATTTTGCCATGAAGGGAGATCAAAGAATACCCCCTGGCGGTATGCCAGCTACCGCTAAAATAATATAAGGTTTGAAAAAAAAGTAATATTGTAGCGGAGTAGTCCCCTATGCGATGTTTAAAGGCAAGCTAAAAGGGCCTATAAAGAAATTTGAATTGTGTTCTGGGGATAGCCACCACAGGTGACATCATAAAATGGTTACAATGTCACAATCAACAATGCCTCTCTGCATTAACAGGGCCACCGGAAGAGAAGGTACCATAGCTGAGATCCGAACCCCGAAGTGCTGGTGCTTGATAGTAGTGCCGCTGAGATCTGAGTGGGACGGCGCTAGTGCCAGACGACAGGGTCATCATACATTGGTAGTGGATCTAAAATACTCGAACCAATTGTACAGATTGGAGCGTGCCCCGGTATGGGGAACAAAGACTACTGCGCACACGCACATAATGAAGAGCAAAGGACAGACAGTTACCACCTGGCAAAGAGCTTCTGACCAAGCAGGGGGTAGAGAATGCAAACAAAATCTACCAGTAATTGCCTGCATCCTCTCAGCTACCGGTGCGCCACCCACGGATGACCGCCATTTTTTTCATTTGTGGCTTTTGGCCCATATATGGCCCTTTCTCACTACCCCAGTCCCACAAACCTCTCCCAGACTCCTACAAACCCCTCCCTTTGCCCCACATAATGCCCAACTTGCATCACTTTCTCCATCTCACCGCTGCTCTCCCACCCATTCAGATATGGCTGGTAACAGCCATAAACAGTGGCGTAGCACAAATTGTGCGCCCCCTGCGAGCCATGCAGAGGTCCCCCCGAAGCTTGGCAGCAAATCACGTGTCGCTCCACACTCTGGGCCGGCCTAGACTACCATGCTTGCACAATACACACGATGATCATGCTGCTGATAAGCCCCTAAATTGCTCTGAAAGTTTGCTATGGGATTTTGGAGTGTCAAGCCACACTTGATGATTAATTAGGCTGTAGAACTAACACAGTAGCGAAATAAGCACTAGTTGTGTGGTTTACCAGTGCGAGGAGTCAAGCAGGAGACTCCCTTTGGATAGAGGGAAGCAAGAAGAAGGAGGCTAGGCATTGTCCATTTCTGTGAGACGAAATCAGTGGAAGGCTTTATCACTGACAGAAAGGACTCAACAACACTGGCTGCATTCGGGCATATTGGCAAAGCTTCAATAGAACAACCGTATAGATTTTATTGTTCATGCCAAATTTGTGTATGGTTATAATGCTGAACCATTTCTGGCCATATATTGCTGTTAGTCTGGCTGGATTTTGTTCAGTTTTACTATCTAAAATGTATGTTTAGCAAGGACACCTTATGGGGAAATTAAAGGCATGAAGAGTTTATTTTTCAAACAACACCAGTATTTACTACCATCTCTGGAAACATTCTTCAGGTGTTTAATATGCACCTTTCTCAACCAGGTCTTTACCGACTGGTGTGGTAACCAAGGTACATATTGGTGAATGTCTAGCGTGCTACAGTGTGCTGTAGCTGCTGGAGTCTCATGGATAGCTTGGGAGAGATGCCCAGCAATGCTAGTGTGATTTAAGTGCTGCTGTCATTATGTATTGCGAGTCCACACAAGACTGTCCGTCCAGCAGAGGGGGCTACTGTTAATTCCAGGAATATATTCATGGGTTTGTGAAGCATTGTTGTGTTCTCAATTAGTGTACACTAACTAGACGTCAGCTGTAGAGGAGCTGCTTCTGAACACAAATCATTCCCCTTGGGGGCCTCAACCCTAGTCTGGGATTAGTAAATAAGGAAGAGACATTAAATATCTGATGTCATCCCGCTTTTAATACCTAAATCACACATATCTGACTGGTAAGCCAAAATGAAAGTCTCATATATTTCTAACTATATCAATCTTTATAATCGTTGTGCTAGATTTAACGTCTGTGTTATTTTGCTGCAGTTGTGTTAAATTGTAGATGGCAATCTTGCACAGAGTGGTAGTAAGCACTGCCGCGTGACTTATTTCACCTGCTCTGCGGGAAACTTGCTATCTAGGTCTGGTTGAATCTTTCTTTGCTCACTACTAGAGAGCTAATGAAAATACACAATAGGTGGTGCCCTGGTTTCAATCATCTGCACAGCCATTCTTAATCAGTGCATCCTGCCCAAAGCTCTGTCACTGCAGTGTCCATTTTGTGAGATGAAATGGAACTGTATGTGCTAGTGAGCAACTTGCTGAATGTTGATATAAAAGGCTTACGTTTTGTTTTCATGCTGCCTGTACACTGATATCTTTTAACTTTTGTGCTGCTAGTGGAACTGTCTTCATTGGTGATAGTTTCAGTGTTCCATTGCCTGCTGCAAGTAATGCAAGGCTACACACTGACAAATGTGTTTTGTGACCACATAAAATGCAACAGTGCTGCCATCTATCACTGGCTAAAACAGCTGATGAAGTTAAAGAGGGGGTGTAGGGAAATCTATACAAACGCAAAGGAGACATTGAAAATTTGACATGGAAAAATAAATACCGTCTGTACAAAGCATTTTAAAGAAACAAATGAGAGGAAATGTTGTGATGCCTACCGACCATCTATAACAACAGTAAATGAAAAGACCCAAAATAAATATTTCAGTTACATGACACTATACAGCAATCTGTAATAAATAGAGAATGGTTAATAAGGGGTGAAAAAACACAGCAATATATAGGAAAGTGAAAATTGAATTAAAGCGTACATTATTTCAGAAGTGAGAATTTGCCTTATCCAATGAAACCTAGAGGGGCTTGAAGTGCACATTTATATCGGCACAAGCCTGATTGCAGAAATTGTATAATGCCCCTGTTTAAAGAACAAAAGATCATGTGGGAAAGAAAGTGACATTTGTACATGAAACCAGTGAAGGGAGGGTCCCTGGAATGGCCCTTGTGTCCCCTACATGCATGACAGCCTGAACAATGACACACGAGAGATCCTAGTCGCTGTTTGGCCAGCCCCCAGGTGGGCGAGTACACCCCACTATGTGAGCAGATATTCTCTTAGACAACCGTTCAAACCCTATCCAGCTGATGTCTTTGTGGATACAGTTGCCCCATCACTGGATCAGGTGAATTAATGATAAATGTCCAGCCATGCTGACGTCATTCTTGACAATACGATATAGCAGCGTTAGTCACAAAGCAAACTTGCATACCTGCACGAAGTTACGCAGACACACATGTGCACACACGAAGAACATGCATACACAGTTCTATAGTTAGAGGACAGATACTTATATATTCTGTCAGAAGCCTTTGCTTTCCACTAGCCAAATGCAGAAATTCAAGAAAGCAAGAGTCACACAGAGCAAGCTTGCAACCGCTTATTGCAACTAAAAATATGGAGCAACAGGGTTGTATAAGGGACCTGGAAGATTCAAGTACTACTAACTTCTAAAGAGAATAATACAATATATATATATATATATATATATATATATATATATATATATATATATATATATGTAAAAGGAAATCATAGAATGACTGTAGTGAATTTACATGAAGCCACAGGCCTCAGAATAAGGGACGAATAGATGCAGACTCTGCTGCATGATGCCCAGTGCCGGTGCTCGCAGCCAAGGACAGAGGCGGGTGGAACATTCCTGACTCCAGGGGCAAGGAGCCACCTGCAAAATAACAGAATAAATCCTCACTCCTCACCCTGGTGACTCAGCCGAGCCGAACTATAGCGATTTACCTGTGGTAGGAAGAGAAGCAGTTCCCAGCGAAGACAGACAGAATTGTTACATGTGTTTTCCAACAAACATGGCAACCTGCAGGCAGTCTCCCAGGCTAGGTGGCTATACCAGTGCCAACAATGTAAACACACAAAAGGTACACTGAGAGCTGTGAACAGAACAGGGTCCCAGGCCTGAGGAGACCAGCTGCAGCCAATCAGGGAGCCCAAATCCAGGGGTGGTGTGTAATGGCCAAGGGGCAATGGTAGTCCTGCGACCCTGCAACAATGTAATAGATAGTTCTTGGGGAAGTCTCAGGCAAGGTCACCTGACATGGAAGGACCATATAGGGCACATCCATAGGTGATACTACCCGAGCTACCCAATAGAATGGGCCAGAGATTGTGATGTCATAACGCCATAAAAGCTTGTGACACAGGCTCAGGAGCTGTGATTGCTGGAGAATTTAGTTTTTCCTGTATAATCCCTGTTTGTTTGGAGAACAAAGGACAGTTCTAACTTGCCCTTGGCTGAGTCCTCCATCATTGCTGGAGGAGGGTTCGTTGGGCCCGGGGGAGTCTGCTAAGCAGTGACTTTGTAGCGTGAACCCTGGTCCTCTGCCATAACTTTACACCAGCAACATTGTTCTGGAAAGCAAGGATTGGTAATAAAACAAATGATGCTCATTAACAGCTTCCATTTGTCACTGTGTCCATCAAAGAAATCCCTAAAAATACAGAACTATATCTTGAAACCTGGGCTCCCAGAGGACTAGCCCAAATTATCTGCATATTTCATCAAACATGCTTTCCATTAAGGATACATTCATGCTTACAGAGACATGGAGTCTGGCATCTCTGAAGCCACCTGATATAATCATTTAAGAGGACATGGACTGTGTCAACATTTGGACCCAGAGCACTCTAATTTCAAACAAAACCTTGCGACAATAGTGCCATGACAACCAGGCTTCCCAGTGGTCATAAATGGCCCAGCTCTGAGCATCAAAGGACTTTCGCCCTGTGGCTATGGAGCAGAGGTGGAGCAGAGGTGGTCTGCTATGCGAGGCGAGACGTGCAGTATTTTTTCCATTTCTATTTCCTGGAGGGGTGGCTACCCTGTCCCTCCACCCAGCTGTACTTTAAAATCATCCAACACAGTGGAACGCGGAGCAGAGGTGGTCTGCTGTGCGAGGCGAGGTGTGCAGTATTTTTACCCTTTCTGTTTCCTGGAGGAGCGGCTACCCTGTCCCTGCACCCAGCTGTGCTTTGAAATCATCAAACACTGCAGAACGCAGAGTGCAGGTGGAGCACAGTGCGAGGTGTGCAGTATTTTGTTCCCTTTCTGTTTCTTGGAGGAGCAGCTACCCTGTCCCTGAACTCAGCTGTCCTTTAAAATCATGAAACACTGCGGAACCCAGAGCTGAGGTGGAGCAGAGGTGGTCTGCTGTGGGCCCATGAGGGACTGGGTAAGTCCAGCTTTATTTTTATTTTCACTTTCGCCTCCTGCCACCCGCTTTACCTCATTTGTACAGAACGGTTATATCTACTGACTTTAATAGTAAAACTAGTGCGTGCGAACACTAACACCAGCAACCATCTCGCTGCTAATCACGCAGTTCTAACCTGTGGAGGTAGCCTTTTGGAGCACGTGGGTTGTGCCTTATTTGGTTGTTTCCATACATTTTTTACTTTATTGCAAGTCTCTATTAGGAAGGTGCAACTGTCTACATAATCATGTCTAAACCGACACTACGAAGTGCACAGACTCATTTGAACAGCAAAATAAAAGACCAAGGCCACACTAGGACTTGAAGGAAAAACAACACTACCACCGAGAGAAAGGCTTATATGGAGTTCAACCCCAGGTCTTCCTCATTTGAAAAGGAAGCAGACATGCCCGATACAGAAGGAGAGGAACCAGGCTGTGGAGGAAGCTGACCAATCTTGCACTTGCTACTAGCGGGGAAAATTGAACCAGTCCATGTGAGGAAAAACTGAAAAAATAAAGGCCTCTGTAAGAATAATGTTAAGGGGAAATATTATACTGCTTGGAGGTATACTTATGTGTGAAAGTGCTGAAGGGGTATATCAATTGACTGTACATCCTGGAACATTAGTAAATATTTCAAAAGTGTAAGTGCTCATGGTAACTTTGGATTTGATCAAACAAACACAAATGCTGTATATATTGGGAGATCAGTGACTCCTTTTATGTGTAAAGGCCAAGTTCAGACTGGGAGCTAAATATTGTCTCACTTTTTACATACCTATGACAATAATGTCATTGAAGTCTGTCCATGTTTATTTCTCTGAGCAGAGAGCTCTGTTACTAGCTCTGAACCACTCAAGGAAAAAAGGGAAAGGGTTTTTAACTGCCACGCTTTTTTCCCATTTTAAAGGGCCCTATGAAAAATGTACAATTGGGCCTTTTTTGCACATTAATGCAATATAAATACCATTGAAGGGAATCTATCAAACATACACGTTAAATAGAAATGTTTCTTTTTGTGAGCGATATGCACACTGGAATGTCAAGTAGCCTGTCTTTAAATGGAGTTTTCTAAATTACTGTTTGAAACACTGGCCTATCCATTGTGAAAAAGGAGATATTTATTTTATGAAAAGTTTAGAGATTTAGGCTGGGATTTTCTGATAACATTTAGTTTTCCATAAAAAGGAAAGCTTTGCCTTGAATACTGTGCAAGAGTAAAATAAATGTACATATGGTGTGTGCTTTCACAAAAGTATATATATCCAATTTAAATTCAGCACAGACCATTGAATTGGCCAGTGTATTGACAAGTCATCATTGTAGTAACCATTGATATTGCGATTTCATAGAGAATGATAAAGATGTATATTTTTGAAATTGGTTTTTATTAGTTCTATTTTTAATAAATAGACCTTCTGTGCAACCCTGAGTGTTTGTTTTCCAGAAAGGGGAGGGTGGCTGTACGGAATCGATATTGTAAAACTGTTGTGTCAGAAGTACATACAAATAACTTTGCTAAATAATAAAAAATTGGCCGTGTCTGATTTGGGGTGGGTAGAAATCTCCCCCGAACTAGATGACGCCCAATTAAATCATCCTGCAGGGGATTTGTGATGAAATAAAGTGGCATGCAACTCCCTTACAAAAATAGCAAAATGTTTTCTGAGGGCATAGGATCAGTCATTTTGTAGAAGCAAAAACTACTGTGTAAATTGGTGCTATAATAACAGAATGCTGCCTGCAAGAGCCCCTTTAGTCTACCATGCCTGGTGCATTGATATTTTTCCATCTTTGTGCTACATTTATATGTATTTTTATTATTTTGTAAAAGTGCTGAATGTTGCTTTAAGGGGATTAAATAGTAGTAACATGGTGCCTGGTGCATTCCTTTTTGTTAACTTTGGTGCTGCTATCGGATTGGTCTACATTGAAAAGATATGTGTTGAATTATGCTTTTAAGTGCATATTTTGCTTCCATTGTAAGCTGGTAAGATAGCTCAGCGAGTTGAGCGCCTGCCTGCTGCAATCTGAGCATGATCTGCAGGTTGCAGGTCCGAATCCCGGCAAGGCCAACTCAGCCTTTCATCCTTCTGAGGTCGATAAATGAGTACCAATTTCAGTTGGGGGATTTTGTATGTAAATATGTGCTCTGTAAAGCGCTTTGGATTAATGCGCTATATAAATATACACATTATCATTTCTCCTTGTCACACGTGTCACATGTGACTTAATAGGTAGTGATGTTCCTTCTGTCCAAGTAATGCATGGATAGACACTGATAAATATATCTTCTGACCACAAAAACACCACAGAAACGATGACACATTGCTTTTCTTCCATCCCAAGCTACAACAGCAATTAAAAAAGGAGATGTGGAACGCAAAGAGTGAGTATGCAACATTCTGGAAAATGATCAAAACAACTTTGGAGTGCACAGGATCAACCATTTTGTAGATATCTGGGCCACTGTAAAAGTTGTGGCTAGAATTGCTGAATGTTGCCGTTAAGAGACCATTTAGTCTTCAATAACGAGTGCATTGATATTTTTCCCATTTATGTGTCATATATTTATATTTATTATTTTGTAACTGTCCACATTGGGGAGATATTTGTTGAAAGATGTTTTTAAATGCATGTTTATTCTATGCTACTTCTACAGTACAGCCCCACATGTGATTAATAGGAGGCACTGTGTAGTCTTGCACAAATAATGCATGGCTAAACACTGACCAATGTTGTTACAATGGCTTCCGATTGCATGGGATCAGCCATTTTGTAGAAGCTAGGGCTACTGTGTAACTTGAGGACTCAAGTGTGGAATATTGCATGTTTGTTCCGTCCTATGTGCAGCATTTATTTGTAGTATCATTCGTTTGTAAAGAGAGGTGGCTGCTCCATGAGGCACGGCCAAACACATACCTTTATTTACAGTGCGCCACCGCAGGCTTTAAAGTACAGCCTTGTGCAGTTGGGTTGCAGTACTGTCGGCCATTAATCATTAGCACTATGAACACACAGACTAAGAAATGTCCACTTCAGTGGATTACTACACATGGTTAATGAGTGGTGCTGTACAGTCTTGTACAAATAATCTGCCCGCAGACAAACTTTTTCTTTTGTCAAGGTGGAAAATGGAGCTCAGGAGGATAGCTCATGGGCACCGTGCTCGCCTTGGAAGCAAGATGACGCAGAGCAACATAGGTTCGATCCCCGGGTCCGCGCTTAGAAACCTCTGGGTATTAACTGCATTATAAATAACCAATTGCAATCTGCACTTCTTTGAATTTCACAGGCATTTGAATCAGCCAAATCCGTACACTACTGTATGCCTCTAAAATGCACCTTTGTGCACCAACCTTGCATGTGTGGGAGTGCACTAATGCAAACTGTT
Source organism: Ambystoma mexicanum (assembly GCF_040938575.1). Taxonomy (NCBI): domain Eukaryota; kingdom Metazoa; phylum Chordata; class Amphibia; order Caudata; family Ambystomatidae; genus Ambystoma; species Ambystoma mexicanum. Next base: position 542,241,772 of record NC_090923.1, on the reverse strand, counting down.
GATAGGTAGCGCTGAGCCGTCTAGCAGAGGTATTGGGACTGAAGTCAAACTAAACATGTGCCCCTGCTACTTTTGACACGCTGAAACATTAGGTTGTATTTGTATTTGTGTTTTATTGATTTATATAGCCCTTTAATCCAAAGTGCTGTACATGAGAACTAGAAGAAATACAACAACCATAAAATGGTAATTGAATCACAACTCGAAAACAGTATAAGGAACAATTTACATTATTGCTGATGTGAGGACGGAGCGGAGAGGGACAAGGGATAGGGGAGAGACAATAAACAGCTAGTAATAAATGAAACATAAATTGAAACAGTGAAAGGAACAATTAACATTATTGGTAAGGAGGGAGGGGAGAAGGACAAGGGAATAAGAGGGAGTGGGAGGTAAAACAATATAAGATGATGAATGAGTCACAACTCGATGGACGAGGAACAGTTTACATTATTGCTGGGGAGAGGAGGGAGTGTAGAGTGACAAAGGAAAGGGAGGGAAGAGGAGGGAGTGTAGAGTGACAAAGGAAAGGGAGGGAAAAGGAGGGATGAGAGCAGATGTCAGCGGAGTTAGAGGGAAGTAGGATGGTGGGAGGAAGAGGAAAGGGAAGAATAAGATTAGGTAAGAGCAGGAGGTAGTATAAGAGGGAAGTGAATCTGTGCTTCTTTATTTGTCACATGTTTTTTCACCAGCCTGGTCGCAGATGTATTAATTCATCACTTGTAGAATGTATGTCCTTTTTGTGTGGCTGTATGAGAACAGATATGAAACGTACACGTGTTCATATGTGTGTATTTGCTAATGCACACACCATTCTCCTGCTGTTATTGTTCACAATGCTCAATTGTTCCTGTAAATACAGTGTTAATTACAGATACATATTTAAATCAAGGAAAACACAAGTTGCCTCTTTGAACACATGTTCCCCCACATATTTATCTCAGGGAATAAGTCATGATAGCTGCAAAGCAAGAACATAGGAGACACACGTCTTTTGGGGAGATAAATGGAAGTTAGAGCATTTGCTGCTTACACATCACATCCCATCTTACCACCCAACAAACTGCAGTATTTTTGCATTCCTTTAGGGCCATGTGTGTATTGCTATAGTCATTGGGGGGAAAACAAAGTCTGACCATATTACAGACATAATTACTCTGCGGACTGATGCTTATACGCATATGGGTCAACCTGTAATGACTATTTTAAACACATGTTGTCAGTTGGTATGTTGTTTACTAATGAATAGACAGTCACCACTCTTTCAATAATTTCACACTAGCTATATTAGCACCATCCCACACCCATGTAGACAATGAGCAGCCTATGGCCACTACACAGAGATTCTTACCTGCTCCTTTTGAATACAGAAACTTAACAGGAAATTGTGGGCAGGTCGAATTGCAAACTCCAATAATCCCTCCTGTGGCCTTCTAACTGATCATTGTATATTCACCAATTTCATCTCTTGTGGTTTTGAAGTGTCCGTGGGACAACAGTTGATTAAGGGAGATCCGATGGGCTCTCTTGTCCTGCATACTCAGCTCAGGGAAGTACGGAGTGTAAGGGCCTCATTACACGGTATGCGGTAACCATGGCGCTGTTAGCCCCATGGTTGCCGCCGGTATTTTACTGTGTCCGCCTTGGTGGATGGCGGAATTACCGCCCTACTCCAAGGTGAGCGGGGTCGGTAATTCCCCATTCACCAAGGCACTTCCCCATTCCCATTTATGCCCCCATAGGACTCAATGGGAATGGGGAAGGCGCTAATTACGGTACCGCAAATTGCGGTACCGTAATTAGCACCAAGGTCCCTTTGCGGGCCCGTTCCTTAACGGCTGGTAAAACCAACCGTTAAGGTCGGGTCCCGCAAAGGGACCTCGTAGTAAGGCGGTAAGGGTTTACCGGTACCGGTGCCCTTACCGGTACCGGTAAACCCTTACCACCTACCGTGTAATGAGGCTCTAAGTCTTCTTGTAGCACCTCCAATGAGAAAAGTGGGGAGAGAGGTACCCAGTCCTCTCGGGTTCCTAAGCCCCTACTTCAATGTCCTTTCAGAATGTCAGGAAGGAAAAATGTGAACTTCAGCTATAGGGCCACTTGGTATAGATCCTTTTTATGTTGTATTCAAATGAAATTCTTGCTAGTGCTATAGCATACTTGCTGATATATTTGCAAGCGTCCTTTAGTTGAAGCTTTTTCGTGAAGTCATGGTTGTGCAGTATAGCTCTGCCTATTTTTAAAAACACGTCTTTCTGATTAGCCAGACCGACTAGCTTTGCCAGTGCTTGTTATTTGAATGTGTGCTTAATGCTTATTCATATTGATCACACATTGAAAAGGAAAGAAAAGCATTCATAACAGAATAAAGGGCCAATTATGCCACTACTGTGCGCAATCTTGCCCGCGTGCTTCAGGTCCAGTGGATACAAATCTAATATAATAAATGCAATTTAGCAACACATTCTTAAATTGCAGTGTATTTTATGTCGTTCAATCCAAGCTACTTAGTTGCTTAACCAGTGGTGGCTTAAAAATCTCATAATGGCAGCAGCAAAACACAAGAAAATGAATGTATTCTTCAAAATCAATGACAAACTTTAAAATAAAGAAAAAAATGTTGTTTTCTTTACAACAGTTCCCAGGTCAAAAACAAAGCACATTTGAATCAGTTTTGATTGTTTCAAGACTTTGGAAACAAACTAAATCTGCATCAGTTTTATTGCAATGATTTTCTTGTGAAATTGAATGGGATATGTTGTTGCAATGCTTCTTTTTTTTAAAAGATGGACAAAATCGTCAAAAACACTGGACAAAATCAAACCATCAAATGCATTCGTTTTGCTAGGCACAGTGTGTAAATGGACCTTACGCTTATGTTTACAAATGCATCCTATGTCTGCGGGGTATCCAGTAAAAATGTAGCCAACAAATATGTAGTCAGTGAAAAAGTTGTGGTGAAAATACCTCTGAGGTGAATAAATGCAGCTGAAAAGTAGCCAAAAATGTAGTGCTGCTGGTATAATTGTTAGGGTTAAGGGGGGTTTATTGGGCTTATGATTGACTGGTTTAGGGTTAGGATAGGGGTTAGGCCAGTGGTCTTCAAACTTTTTTGGCCTGGGTCCCCCATGAGCAAAATATGGGCAGGCCGGGCCCCCCCAAAAATGCCAAATGGACAGTATGTATTGCACGCCGTCACCGTCACTACATCCTACTCCTAGGATAGTCCCTGGGCTCCCATTGCAGTCGCTGGGCTCCCTCATCCCACTCCTACCCAGTCCCTGGGCTCTCACCACCCCATCACACACCCTGGGCTCTCCCCACCCTGCTCACAGCACTATCTCATGGTTCCCGCCCCACTACTCCCACCACAGTCTCTGGGCTCCCCCCATCCCGTTCCCAACACAGTCCGAGGTCCCATCCCGTTCCCAACACAGTCCGAGGTCCAGTGGCGACTGGTGAATTTTTTAAGTGGAGGGGCATAACAATTTCCCCAAAAAATGTCATAGCGACCGAGCACAGTGATGGAGCCCAAACCAATCAAGGGGAGATCGGGAGGTTTTTCCCCCAAGAATTCTTTTTTAAATAATGGCTTAAAATGTTGCATTGTAGAGCATACTTGGGTAAAAATGGGTAAATAGCCAAACAGTTTGCAATTGGTCCTGGGGGGGCAGGGAGGCAGGCATGACATTTTTCACTGGAAATCTATGATAGATGTCCAGTAAAAAGATACCATCCCCGTCTCGTGGGCCCCACTGGGTCTAACACAATCAACATGATTATGTGTGTATGCAAGGCGCTAAGGTGCCAAGGGGGAAAGCATGGTATTTTTGACTGGACATCTATAATAGAAATCCGGTAAAAAAAATACCATCACTGTCCCCTGGGCTCCACAGCGCCTCAGAAGGGGAGCTGATTTTGGCAGGTGGGTAGGGGGATTGTTCAACAACGGCATTTAGGCATTTTTAAAATGCCTTTGTTGTACAACCCTCCTTCCCCCCTCTATCCACCTCTTGCCAAAATCAGCTCAATGTACCAAATCGAACTAACACACAAACACACATTCATACAGCAATCACTCTATCATTCACATGAGCATCCATCACCATACACTCACTCATAACACAAGCATACACGCATCCATACACATGTTTAAATAAAAAAGAAAATTAACATAAACGTACCCTCTGCATTGGCCTGCGTGAGGGTGCTGAAACGCCCTGCTCCAGGCTGCTCTGTCCATATGTGCGAGGAGGCCCCTCCTCACACACACAGACATGCAGTGCCCCAGCCAGCATTTCCAATGAGCTATGCAATGCTGGCGAAGCAAAATGCCCCAGCACTTGCATGGCTCAGTGAGCATGTGCGTCTGGGGAACTAAACTGAACTGTCAAAGGGAAATAGTGTTCCCCTTTGACAGTTCAGCCAGCACAGGAGCACTCCCTCGGCTGGAAAAAGCAGCTGAGGGAGTGCTCATTGTTTCACTGGGCTGGCTCCTTAGCTCCTCCATAATGGGTGAGGGTGCCACTAGTTGGGCGCCCCCTCGCCATTATGGATGAGCTGCCAGGCTCGGACTGGCCTATAGGGCAATGCCTGTACCAAAAATGATAAATGCTAGTGTGGGACAGTCAAAATGGGCCACGTTTTTGACCAATGTGGGCCAGTTTGATGAGTTACTTCACTATGCAGTTAGTAATTTTGACTATTTTTGCGGAATACATATCCTTTAAATATCACAATTTACCTACATTTTAACACAAAGCACCCCCTTGGGTACTCTTCAAACAGTCTGACTAAAGGAATGAATATCCATTTACAACTGCGGGCCTCTTTTTCATTGGTGTCTGAGACAGTTTCATGCTTCAGCCCGACCATGTGAGCCGCCCCTACCTATTTCTTCCAATCTTTAAAAAAAAAAAAAATGCTGGGCTGTCATGGCCCCCCAGGCATGCAGCCGCAGCCCCTCTGGGGGCGCGGCCCACAGTTTGAATACTGCTGGGTTAGGGTAAGAATAGGGGTTGTGGTAATAATAGTGGTTGAGGTTTGGTTAGTGGTTAGGGTAGATGAAGTGTCAGGATAAGTGTTAGGGCATGGGTTTGAGTACGTGTTAAAGAAAGGGATACAGAGTTTGGAGAGGGCTGGTGATGTGGGCGTCGGGTAGCGGTGTGGATAAACCTAGTGGATAGCGCAAAGTAAGCATTAGGGTGTTAGGGAAGGTTAATATTAGAGCAAGGGTTTGAGTTAGGGCAATCCCTATGTCATTTTTTTGGCGAGCTGGTGATGGGATTGGTGAACGAGTCACTGTTCATTTCCTATTTATTTTGCATTCAGTAGTTTGCAAATAAAGTACATTCACGCGTCGAAGGGTTATTGTTCGGTGAGAGATCAGGGTAGGATAAGGGTTGTAATTAGAGTTAAGGGAAGGTTTTGGAATGGACTTAGGGTGATTGTGGAGGCTTCGTTAGAGGTTTGGGTCATATTTAGGGTTGCAGCCTTATAATTTTCTGAATTTAAAAATAGCGTTTATGGAGACCTTTTCACTGGCAACATTTTCACACTTTGCATTGCTTGTAGTGAATAACTACATTTATTAAAACGACTTTCTGCTGACTACATTTTCACATTACTACATTTTCCTGGGGACATTTGGACATAGAACCGTCAGCAGCGCAGCTGCTTTAGCTGCTGTTTCACGAGCACCCCATTTAGTGAATGGTTCTGAGTCGTTATAGCACAGAGTGGCTGGCGTGGCGAGGCGGCTTCACGTGGCACGCACCTCATAACCCACAATGCAAGTGTTCGTGGCCTCGTTATCGCTGGCGTGAATCAGGGCGGCTCTGAAGACATAACACCCAGGCATTGTAAGGCGAAGTGGGAATGAAATCTGCCCGGGCGATGAAAAGCCAGATCGCTTTCTCGCCGAGGAATGTCGGCTAATTTGGGCCCGCTTCTTATCATACCTCAACAGTGTCGCGAAACAATGTCAAGTATTTACTGTGGCCAGTTCCTCCGCGAGCTTTTCCCACCGCCAGGAAGAGGGTCCATTTCCTCACCGGAGAGAGCAGAAAGTGGTGTATTGTGGGAGCGACTTGAAAAGGCCAATTAGTTTACTGTTATTCTCAAAGTAATTAACTATGGAGCGAAAAACAAAACGCACATTCCTTTTAACTGCACGCAGCGCAGCCCGTGCTCCGGAGGGTCACGCGACAAAGACGATAACGTGAAGGTAGCAACACGCAAGAAGGAAGGCACAGAACGTGCAATAAAGTCGCACCACTATAAAGGACTGTTTTATTTTATGACGACATTAAATCGTCCAACAATGCATAGCAAGCGCTTGCTGGCCGTTTCTAGGGTGCCCTGTACAAAGGTTTCCCCAACCCGCCCATGAGTGGGCAGAGGGGGAGGGGCGCAGTTTGACACGGTCCCTAAGCTGCTAGAAATGGGCCATGCAGGTGGCAGAAAGAAGGAAGGATTTTGGGGTTGGCTGTTAAAAGGGATGTTTGCTTGAAAATTCGGGGTCACAGGGTTTCAGGTGGAAGCACAAGAACGTCTCAACTTCTGAAATGGACCCTCATAAAATTATGACTTCAGAGTCAAGGGGACCAACGAAGTGCACACAAGAAAGAAAAGCCACGCTCAGCTCTTCTCAGGGCACGACTCCTGCAATGGACGAAAACAGAGACTCTGAAATCTAATAAACATGGCGATGGCGGTGACGTCATTTACAAAGAGAGTGGGAGATGCCTGCGCAGGTGAAGGTGATGGGTCGGTGATCGGTAGACATTATGGTGCGGGGAGCTGTCAAATACTGGCTGTGGAGCTGAACCAGACTGGGTCGGGATAAAAGTCTGTACTATTCTGGGTGATGACAAACTATTTCATGCCGTATAATGCGAGACCGCACTATTTTTGTTCACACAGGTGGTTGAGGCGAGAGGAGTAAACTCCTGAATTTGGAGGTCTGCACAGTCCTGGTTGTACAAGTCCCCGTCCAACCTAACCTAAAATAACTGAGGCAACACTGACGTTTTTCCCCAGTGTTATACCACTTAAGACCAGCCTTATCCCAGCCTTATCCCAGGCTATCATCCTTTTTCCAAACAGGTGGCCTACCCCATGTCTGCACTGCTCTACCACACATGCTTATTTGCACCAGTCAGGACCTTTTATGCAGATGCAACAGACTGATAACGCTCACCCCTCTGCGTTTGTGAGAAGGCTTGCAGGTGGAAATTGCAGCGTCATGATATATCCTCACAGACCAAAGGAGAGGTCATTATCCTAGGCAATAATGAGCCATCCAGGGACCTTACAATATATAAGCAGACAGAGGTAGTAGCTCGCATATGTGAATCTAGCAATAAACACCTGTTATGCGGGCTTCACGGCAAAGGGCCCAAGTCTTGTGCCCTTATTATCAGCCCCTCTTAGAATCCACAGGAAGGCAACGACAGGACCGTGCAGCGTCCGGACACTCACAGATCCTGCGCGTCAATGCACAGACCTGCTTTCACAAGACTCGGCACAGAGCACTGCCTAGTCTTCTGAAAACAGTCTGCTCACTGAAGCGTTGGTGGCTCACTTGTGTGATAACTCTGTTGACCACTGTCCTATCCCCAAGGCCATGGGATCACTACCAGCCAGATTTGTTTTGAAGCAGTGTTACCGCATGCAAGAGAAACCTGTACTTTTCAGAAGACGCCACACAGGAGACTGAATACAGATAGGTATGGGCTCAGAACTTTTTGCACGGTTCAACGTGATTTTGCAATGCTGAAAAATGTAGTGCAAAGTTGTTTCTGCCATCCAAAATTAACTTTGCACTGACTTTGCACTGCAAAAATACATTTTGCACAGTTCCATGAACCAGGGGTTGTGTCAGCAGTGCAAAGTCACTTTTCAGCAGTGCAAAGTCACTTTGAACAATGCAAATAAATACATGAATCGGGCCCATAGTGTTGTACATGTCCAAATTTATATATGTCCTGTTGGGAAGGGGGCAACCCCGTCCATCACCCCATAAGCGCTTTAGAGTAAGGCGAGCAGCATTCAAAACACTATGATGGGCCAGGGGGCATGGGGACAGTGGTATGCCCCACCCCAATATCATCAGCCGACATAGTACAGCCCAAGGTGTGAAGAAGAGTGCCATTTTGTATAGATGTTAGTGTATTCTGTGTAGATGTTACTAACCATAGTTTGGAGACCAGGCCTGCGTGGTGAATGCAGCATTTCATTCATTGGGCCCTAATTGCGAGACAAGGAACATTTCTAGCTATGCCTGAGCTCGCACGAGGACAACCCACACCCCCAACTGCCATAAAGCTCCTTCATTGTTCGAACTTCGAACAGTGGTGCAAAGATGTTTTCCTATCCGCAAGGAATGTGCCCTAGAAGGTCACGATCATAGACCAGCGCCTGGTGTGCATGTTATCTCATATTGGCCAAAGCATGACCTGGCCCATCCCCAGGCGACCACGAGTTATAGCCCATATAACAGACTAAACGTCAAGATCACTGAAGTCCATGGCACCAGGTTCCCTTTGACCACCAACCCCCAAATAACAAGTCCTGAAATGTTCAGAGAGGATGGACATTGCCTGCCTTTGAGCTACAATTATGTGATTTGTACTGCGAGGCGCTGGGAGGGATACATTATAGTTTGAAACGAGGGTGGAGACTTTGGAGCCGGATAGCGCGGAAGAGAGTGAGTGAATTGTGTGTGTGAAGGTTAGAGTGCCCCATAACCACCTTTGTGCCAGTTTTACAGCCTGCCAGGTACACAATATAATGATAAAGTAGCATTGTATTAGGAGTGTGGTTAATTTGTTCTTTGACCTTCGTCGGTGAGAAGAAGATGATCTCCGAAGCACCACATGATGGAAGACGGATGGACTGGGCTGGAACCAATGACCTGGTATCCCTTATGGGGCAGGCACATCCTGTATAGGGGCACACCAACCAGCCGTGCAGGTTTTTGCTGTATGTATTGCATCACTATTGCGTCACTATGATGATGTGTCTCTTCCTAAACCTCTGCTTGTACCCTTTTTTGGCAGAATGTTCTTAGGAGCAGAGTTTTTTGCTGTTGCTCTCATCTTTGTGTGAGAATAAAACTTGTTATCCTTACAAGATCGCCTTTCTTCCCTAGCGGGTTGTATTCCCTCTGGTGTGAGCTTTCAGGGACTCGCCTTCAGTCCAGCAATTTACAGACATCTCTTTGTTAGGGTGAGTTTTGTGATTAAACAACACAGCAGGGTCTAAGTTCCATTATTCACATAAAAGTGTTTCTTACTGAATCACTAGAAGAAATGTTTAACATTTTTAATTGTAGATATTCATATGTTGCCATAATGCTCTTTGCTCAATTGTTCTATGAAGGGATAATGTCTTGCATCTGGGTCGGGGCCGTGCCCCTGGCACCCACCCCCCTCCCCCACAGCCCCGCCCCTCCAAGGAGGAGATAGTTCCCCCAGTAATGTTTTTCCATTTCCAGCACTGCTGGTGGATTGGTTCGGGTTTGGCTGTGCCACCGGATCTCCTCGGATAGACTGCAGAATTGTGGCTGTTTGGCTGTCGCTGGAATCATCATGATGCTCTGGTGCATTGGGGTATCCTTTTCCCCCATTTTTCTCCCGTACCTGCCAAGAACAGAATGAGGAGAGTTGCGTGCACCAGAATCACACATGTAGGAAGATTTAGCCATATTTTATTTTACACAGAGAGGGAGGCCGTGAAAGGTTAGGTAAACCACGCAGAATCTTATTTTGTGGGGAAAACCACACACAAAAACAATTGTGGGCATATGTGTGCAATAATTCAGCACATATTTTCATCCAAACGAAACTCACAAAAATCTCCAAGAGACTGGAGGCTGTATTTGCAAACAATTGATGGCTGTTTTATATTTTGTGCAGACAAATATGTATATTATTATGGTACCATTGCCTGAATGTGTCTTTTCTGGATGGACATCTCCATTGTATAGCACTTCAATTCGTACACATCCATTTGGAGAAATAAAACGGGTGAAATAAACGGAGATACCATATGTTTCCGGATAGGATGAGAAACATTTTCACCAGAGATATTCCACATAAAAAGTCCTCTGCACATAGAAATGAATTCCAGTAATGGTCTGGAGGGTTGCCCAGAAGTTAAGATTCATTCGAAACCTTCCAACCATCACCTCTTTTGTTTTGCTGTAGTCATCCTGAGTGGGACGGGTATGCCCAGACGTTGGTCCTGTGCCTGCTGGGTCTAGAGACCCAAGCTACTCCTAAAAAAAACAATGGCCTGGAGGGTTGTCCAGAGGAATGCCAAAGGTTTAGATTCATTCTAAACCTTCCAACATCGCCTCTTTTGTTTTCCTGTAGTCATCCTGAGTGGGATGGGTATGCCCAGACATGGGTCCTGTGCTTGCTGGGCCTAGAGACCCAAGCTACTACTCAAAAAGAACGATAGGCTCGAGGGTTGCCCAGAACAATGACAGAGGTTTAGATTCATTCTAAACCTTCCAACCATGACCTCTTTTGTTGTCCTGTAGTCATCCTGAGTGGGATGGGTATGCCCAGACATGGGTCCTGTGCTTGCTGGGCCTAGAGACCCAAGCTACTCCTCAAAAAGAACGATGGGCTTGAGGGTTTCCCAGAGCAATGCCAGAGGTTTAGATTCATTCTAAACCTTCCAACATCGCCTCTTTTGTTTTCCTGTAGTCATCCTGAGTGGGATGGGTGTGCCCAGACATGGGTCCTGTGCTTGCTGGGCCTAGAGACCCAAGCTACTCCTCAAAAAGAACGAATGGCTTGAGGGTTTCCCAGAGCAATGCCAGAGGTTTAGATTCATTCGAAACCTTCCAACATCACCTCTTTTGTTTTGCTGTAGTCATCCTGAGTGGGACGGGTATGCCCAGACGTTGGTCCAGTGCCTGCTGGGTCTAGAGACCCAAGCTACTTCTCAAAAAAATAATGGCCTGGAGGGTAGCCCAGAGCAATGCCAGAGGTTTAGATTCATTCTAAACCTTCCAAACATCACCTCTTTTGTTTTGCTCCAGTGGAACCAGAAATCACAGTTCACTACATAACAGGCATAACACCAGACACAGACATTGGAGCATACAGAAGGTCAGTCTAGGATATGTCATATCATTCACTGCCGTGTCATTATATTCCAAGATTTTCATATTACTGTTCAGACTCTGGCACATACCATCGCCCCGCTAGGGCAGGTTTACGCTTGACATGCCTAGGATATTCCGAACACCCGGAGCAGAAGTTCCTTTTGCGAGATAAACACGATACAAAAGCCTGGTAACATTATTTTGGTAAGTACCACAACATTAAGCTCGCTCCAGCAGCCCTTTATTAGCCAACAGAGTACTTATGAATACAAGCCCTTTCCCCTGAAATGACAGAGAACTACAGTGTCCAGGTGCCCGGAACAGCAGTCACGTGAACATGGGTAGGAGGGGATTTGCCCGCTTTGGTATGCAGTGCTTCTATTAGAATGCATTGTCTTTTTTATATATATAAATAACTATTTTATTCAGTTTCTAGCAATACAGATTCATACATATAAATAGCAAACAATCTAATAACCGTCTTTAACAAACATTTATAAACACTGAACATTTTCAAGTGACCCCTCCCCCTCATCTCCAATGTCCCCTGCATCAGCACAAAATCAGGAAAAAAATAAACATTCTCAATCAATCATTTCAATAAATCAATGAATTAAACTATTTTTTATAGTCCAGACTACATTCTCACTAACCTTTACAAAAGCACACGTTGAGCAGATATACAAACACACTTTAATGGTGAGAAGGTGGAACCCTGGTGGAAATCCCAGGAACCAATGGTTTCTACAGGATCCAATTGCAAAACATATTTGAATATTGAACTGTATTGGTCCAGCGGGCATACAAATAAAAACTGAAACCAATACGTATAATGATACCCAATAACCAGTACCAAGATGAACATAGAACAACGTCAAATTAGTCACCATAGCAGGTCAGTGGATGTCCACAGACGCATATGACAGAAACTGGATCCAGTAGATGCCATTTGTAACTGGTCAACTGAATTTCAACACAAGGATTACTTTGTTGTCACACTTTTTTTGGAGGGCGGAATCACTACCAAGCAGTCAGAGTTCCGGACACGCTCAAACAGCTCTAGAAATTCACGGTATTGTTTCCCTGGTGGCTGATACTTACATTGAGTCAAATGATACAATCCCGAGTAGAAAAAAAAACAAATTATAACTGATGCTACCCAAATTCTGTTGGGGGTGGAGCAAGATATGGGCAGGAACACATTCAGTTTGGGCATCGCAGGAAGGCTAAAGGAGAATAGATGGGGAAGGCTTAAAGGTGCGGTAAAAATGGCGGACATTCTGTTACTGCTGAAAAGAACAGCACAGTGGATATACATACTGACCTGGTTTTCTGTACCGCTAAACTTGTAATAAGCCCTCTATGTCTTTCTCCACCAAATATAAGAATTGTATTTTTTATATTTGATTTGATTTGTATTGCACTTCATACCAAAGCACTTAACATTATGAAAAAGACACTCATAGGTGAGAAGCTAGTTACAGGATAAGTCCATTGGATAGCAATTGGAAGATAGAGATTGGAGCGCATAGGGGAGTTGGTTCCAATACGTAGGTGTAAGCAAAGAGAAAGACCGGTAAAAAGATTAGGCATGTAGGGCGAGGAATAAACAGAAGGAATTGAGACTGAAAAGGAACAGAGCAGGTAGGAAAGTGAAAAGAAATCTAGGAAGAAAGAAGAGGAGGGGCCATGTCATTGATACCTTTAAACATTATATACATAGGCTGTCGAAAAGCAAACACAAGACTTAAGCCACCAAAGTGAAAGCAAGGCTGGGAGAATAGACTCAGAAGGATATAAAAGAAAAAGAAGACGAATTATAGATAGAACGAAGAGGGGAGCTAATAGGCAGGAGGACCAAGAAGAATAATCAGGCAATAGAATATTTAAGCAAAATGAGAGAGGAAATAAGAATTTAAGTACCATGAAGGGAAAGAAAAGAACGCACCTTTTGAATGTTAAGCAGGTGATAGTGACAGGGACGGGCAACAGTGGAGATATGGTAGGAAAAGGAGAGTATAGAGACAAAGACAGGATTGTGAGTGGAGAAAGTAATAGAAGGGGATGACACAGAAAGGAAACAGAAGGAGGAGGTAAAGAAGAAGGAATAGTGCTAGAAAGAAAAAAAGAAACCTATTTTTTAGAAATATTGAGATTCAAATAGTTTTCAGACATCCAGGATTGAATCGTGTGCAAGCAAGCATGAAAGGGTGGGGTGCAGAACTGCCATGAAAGAAGCGAAGGAAAGAAAAATTGGAGAATCTTTTACATAGAAATGGAGAACTTGTGAGGAAGAGATAATAGAAGCAAGAGGAATGGTGTATAGAGAAAAGTGCAGGGGGCCGAGCGCTGAAACCTGTGGCACATCATATTGAAGAAGAAGAACAGAGGAAGATTGACTTGTCTGGGAAACTGAGTAGGTACTTTAACAACGATAAGAGTGGATCCCGTCAAGTAAGACAGAAAGGGTGCAGAGAAGAATAGAATGGTCAACAGTGATGAATGCTGCAGACAGATCAAGGAGAACAAGAAGATTAGATTGCTTAGAATAGCTGGCAGAGAGAACAGAATTAGAAGCAAAGAGAAGTGCTGTTTTAGTGGAATGGAAAGAACAAACCCCAGATTGATAGAGTGTCAGAAGAGAGAAATGACTTAAGTGAGCAGAGACTTGAGTACTTGAGTATAGACTATGGGCCTCATTACACGGAAGGCGGTGAGCCATGGCGCTATTAGCGCCATGGCTCATGCCGGTAAAATACCGGCACCGCCTTGGCGGAAAGGGGATTTACCGCCCCATTCCAAGGTTGGAGGGGCGGTAAATCCCCTTTCCGCCATTGCCCTTCCCCATTCCCATTTCTGCCCCATAGGGCTCTATGGGAATGGGGAAGGCGCTAATTACGCAACCGCAATTTTGCGGTGCCGTAATTAGCTCCGAGGTCCCTTAGCGGGTTGGATTTTAACGCCTGCAAGAAGCAGGCGTTAAATCCTCCAACCCGCAAAGGGACCTCGTAGTACGGCGGTAAGGGTTAACGGTCACCGTTGCCATTAACGGTGACCGTTAACCCTTACCGCCGTCCGTGTAATGAGGCCCTATATGTTAGAGAAGCTTAGAGTTAGAGGCAGAAGTAAAATAGGCCGACAGTTTGAAAGCAAGGAATTATCGAGCAAAGGAGTTCTTTATACTTGGAAAAATAGACGCATACTTGTACACACATGGGACAGTTGAAATAAGTAAATACGAATTACAGAAGGTGGTAAGATAGGGAAGGAGAAAAGGATAGACTACAGAATTAGAAAAGAAGGCAAAGGATCAGAAGGTGTAGCTGTAGGTTGGGCTTTAGACAAGTAAGAACAAATATATGTATCAGAGAGAGGAGGAAACGTGGACATCGAATGAAAAGAGAAAGAAGGGATAGAGGTAGAAGCTCTGGAAGAGATTGTAGGATTTCTGTTTATATTGGGGCATTCTATGTTACACAGTCAGATTGCTTCAACATAAGTAGCTTGACTGGTTACTTGAATTCAACACTCTTATTTTTCCTAATATTCGGTCACTCAATTGCGACCCATCATGATGCACTTTGCATTCAACATCATACATACAAAGGCACATTGCTTATGAGAGACACGCGTATCCAATTATCTTCCTCTTATTACCTTTGCTCCGCTCACCTTAAGCTAATGTCGATGTCAGTGTACCACCAGAAATGTAAGGCTGGTTGAGCTATTTTTGTGCTCTGACTCCCAATCATTTAATTTCACCTGTCAGTGTGAAATTCCCTGAGATTTTTTGGTTTTTATAACAAAATTAAACAGGCAATTCCGTTTCTGAAAGTGAGATCTGCTAATCAGACCCAGCGTTCATGATGCTCAATGTAAAAAAGCTTAATGCACAACTGTACCTTCCTGTGACAGTGTCTGTCATCTCCAGCAGGCATCCTGCAGTGGCAGCAAGACAGTGTCAAACCTGGCCACCATAGCCAGAGCCATTGTGTTATCAAGGCTCGACTATGGAAATGCTCTTCTGATAGTGGCATCTGTCAAGGATTTAGCTAGATGCCAAGTGATTCAGAATGATGCAGTCAGGCTAGTCAGAAATTTGAAGAAGAGAGATCATGTTACGAGTGAAAGAGTTTCCCTCCATTGGCTCAGAGTTGAGGAACGAATAAAGTTTAAATCCCTCTCTTTGGTGCATAAGTGCCTTTACGGCAAAGCCCCAGGTTACCTTAAGAACAGTTTAGTGCCATACACCCCCCTGAGACGGTTACGATCCGTAGGTAAGAGTCTCCTGTCTGTTCCCAATTTCAAATTGAAATCTGGTCTGGGTAGTTGTTTTCTAGTTCTGGCTCCACAACTTTGGAACAATCTTCCCGAAGCATTAAGAACAGAAAACAACCACCGAAACGTCTTAAGACACACCTTTTCAGATAAGGAATTCAGGTTTCCAGGCACATAGGGCTACCAATCTGGTTTAGGAAGCGGTCAGGTCTTATGCCTGGCCATTTCTGTTGTAATGTCCAAGCGCCCTGATGCCTGTGGGCTACCGGCACTTTATAACTATGAATACATACATACATACATTCTTGAACACAGCTTCACAAACTCAAATGTCCAACAAGCAGAGGTGCTTGCACCTCTGGTTCAAAATTTCATAACTGTGTCGGATTGGAAGGGTTGACTAATAAATCAGATTGGGGAAAAAAGTCACACTGTTCAAAGTACATGACCTTATGAAAAAGGTAGGTGGGGGCTTAAACGTCTCTATGGCCCCAAACGTGGACTAGGGTGGCAGAGCCACTACACAGTACCTTTTGTTCTTGTCTTTGGGGCACAATTACATTGAGGCAAGCTTTCAGATTCAATTCAGGGTGCCTTTCGAGCTGGGCAGCTGTCAAGTGAGGGAGATGCAGTGCTGGAAACAATGAAACATTTAATGTGGGGTAAGAGGTGCTGGAAGACTCAGCAGCCTCAGATTTGGAAAGGCAGATATTGGCCTTCAGTGGCCAGCGGGCTTGCATGTCTCAAAATGGGCTCAGCGTACTCCAGCAGGGTTGGCTTAGGGGTTCAAAGAAGCACTGGGAGATCTTCCGCTTCCAAGTAAACTCTTCCATTGCCAATGGGCAAGGGCTGAGGCCATCAAACACCCTGACAAGCTGGTCTGTATCCTTGATGACCTGCTCTTCATGCACCTACCATTGTCTAACAGCAGTGCAACTAGCTTCCACCAGACCGACTAAGGCATACACTTATTAGAAGTTAGATGCAAGATGCAGAAAATGTACAAGCCACTTCTTCCTGCAGGAACTTTGCGTCATAGAAGCTTTCAGGGATGCACATATTACGTTTACACCTGCCCTGTGCTGCTACAGGGTGGGGGCTAAGGGCACCTGCAGTGTGTCTCAGGAAAGGCACATGTGTACTCTATACTTTTGGCATGGAATATTTATGAAAAGGGGGTCTGATTAGCAGGCCTCTCAGCAACAGAAGTAGCCCCATCGTTTTGTGTGAATAAACATCAAGAAAGCTCAGTCTATCCTCTTCAAACTAGATGGCTATTTTATCACAGTTTCTCCATCTTGGAGTTTGCTGTGGTTCCCAAACTACCTGTCCCCACTCCCCGCTACCTGCAGACAAAAGACACTTGTTACAGAAGCATGGAATGTACCCTTAGAAACAGACTTGCTCTGGACCAAACTACTGTAGCATTTTGCCTATATAAGTGGGGGAGACCCTCCACTCAGTTTAGTCATCTGTGGAACACCTTTGAAGAAGGATTCACATGAAATTCTTTTTGGGTTACAGACTACTCCAATGCGCTCGAACATAGGGATGAAGATAAGCGCTATTGGAGAAGAAAGCTGTTCTCCCTTATCGTCCCAAAAGCCTATTTGGGTTGACCAGCTGTCTGTACAAGGCTCACTGAAACTGAAACAATGGTTCCCAGGACCTGCACACTGGAGGTGATAAGACTCTGCAAATGACCTCTAAAAACCTTCCTGTTGGCGAAGGGCAGAATAAATGACCAATCTTGGCTTGAGACTCTGGAATGGGATTCCTAGTGACTGCAATGCCCGGACAGCAGCACAAAGCCTGTTTACCACTAAAAGATTCTTTCTGAGCCGGCTTGAATGTGCACAACCAATTTCATGCTGCTATAGGATCTGCGATTTGCCTTTGGATCTCCAAGTGCTTTGAACCATTCACCTGCTCTTCGAGCCATCCAGAAGCTGATTCGACCAATTGAAACAGATTTCCCCTGACTTGACCCGAACTTTGATCCGTAGAAGCAACCGACTCACTACATCTCGTTCGCCGACTTGATCTAACAGAAGCATCATCTCATCTAATCTTGAATGCCAACTTGACTCAGTAGAAACCATCAACTCAACCTTCTCGTATGCTAACTTGACCCAGAAGAAGCATCATCTAGCCCATGACTCGTACTGTTGGAAGACATCAACTCAACCCCTCACACATGCTGGGTAGGCCAGTAGAGTGTTTATTAGTTGTTTATTAAAAGATCATATTTTTATAGAACCTTTGTTTGAACATTCTTTCATTTTGTTATCACCATGTTATCGCTGTTTGGATTGTTTCTGTACCAGCTTCAGCAGATTATTGCCCACCCTATGGGTAGGCTATACTCTTCTGAAGGAGGGATACCTGTTGGCTGTCCGTATTTCATCTTTATGATGAGGATCAATGCTGGTTTAGTATTACTGTGGTCTGAGTTAGCACTTTAACTACTACTCATCCCTGTACTCCTGCAGACCAGAAGCCATTTTGTCACATATTAATACATCAGTTAAAAAAAGTTCTAGTAGAACAAGAATAAAGCAGGTGAACATTTCTTTTTAATAACACCTTATCCAACATGTTTGTCAATTTGATGTCAGGGCAGGATTCATATACCACGCTTTGAGGTTCTTTAGTTATGGCTTAATTAATGTGTTCATTTTATAGTGGAGGTCAATAGCATCTGTATCCTCGGAACCGATAGGATTAACCTTGCTGACGTTTTAAATTCGCAAATCCTATGAAAGGTTTGAATTTCATTTATCAGACCTCATTCAGCAATTAAAAAGCCATACATTTAATCACCCATTTACATCACATATACACATTACATGGTAAGACAGGGTAAAAGAATGGCATAGAAATAGGGAGAGTATACTCGCAGCCCTATAATGAATACAGACTACACATTAAAACATGCACGTCCCTTTTTAGACAGCACATATGTTACGTTCGGTATTTACACATATTTTCCGCCTAGGTGCAGCTCACAGTGTTATAATTAATGGTGCTTTTACAAAGTGATAGAGCGGGTACTCTCCTTCCTGAGCAAGGGTCTCAAGTACTGGACTCTTCAAGATTTTAACATATCACATATAAACAAAAAGTACACAGAGGTTTCCCCACCTAGACCACCTAGAGGGCACACACCCACCCCACTAGGGGCCCAGGATTTTGTGAATGTAGCAATCTGCAGAGTCCCTAGTCTAAACCTAACATACAGAGCTCTTGCATATGGTGGCTAATATTATCGGGGTCACCCTCTGAGTCCAAACCTATTTTACATGCAAGATAATCTGGGCAAAGTGCCAGTATTTGGGCTGCTTCATCCATCTTCATCCTGGCCCAGACGGTATACACGCATTTCACCGCTGTATTTTTCATCGCGTGTTTTTTCATCGCCGTTTTTATTTCGAAAAAATACTCATTGTTTTCTTTTTTTGGGGGGGTTAAAAAATTAAATATATGGTTGTGGGTGTAAGGGAATAAACATTTTTTTTAAAAAAGGGGGTTTGGGGGGTAACCCCTCAACAAAAAAAAATTAAAAAAAGATGAGTTTTTCAAGAAAAAAAACGGCGATGAAAAAACCTGCGATGAAAAATACTGCGGCGAAATAACGTAGAACCGCCCAGACAAGGGCGTTTTTCTTAAGTCTAGTGGAGGCCACCGTATCAGTGCTGTGTGGCTCTTGCCACAGCCCTGTTTCTATCAAGTTGTATAATACTTTTGTCACATGAGCTGCCCATGGAATGCTTTTGACCCCGATCCACCCCTGCTGAACTCAGTAATAGAGGTAAATAGTATCTTTATATCCTATCCACAAATACATGCCAGTCTTCAAACAGATCGGGAAACCAATAGGATTAACCTTGCTAACATTTTGAATTCAGCAAATCCTATGAAAGGTTTGAATTTCAATTGTGTGCCTATCCTAGCTACACACGTGGTTTTGCTTGGGCCTTCTAATTTCAAATGGAAAGCATTGGGAGTCTCTTTGTGCTGGAGTTCTTATTCCTTCACAACCTCTCCTTTCTCTTGGTTTCTCAATAGTCTGGGGGCATTCGTGAGTAAAGCATCCCCTGCTCTTCTGGGATACAATAGTAATAGGATTTAGTGGGACGGGGGTTGAGGGTGTTATTCTGCCAATAATGCAGAGTTGGGAATGCCGCTGCAATGCCCCCATTCTCTCTGGCTTCAAGACTCTAGAGAGGCTTGGGTAGTTAAAACATCTGAACATGTTAGCAGGGTATGGGTTGTTTTGGTTAGATGATAAGTTTTGTGTGCACTTCTCAGCAGTCAAATGAGGTATTAAACAATTAACGTATGGTAATGCTTTGACCAATTGCAGTGATGCAGTTTTAGACTGGTAAATTAAATGTTAATAAAATGCCCAGAGTGTGACTCTTGTTAGGGGTTGCCCCCTGCACATGTTGTACATATGAGGTCTTTGATCACTGTGCATCTTCAGTGCCTTTGCCAGGGGTTGTGTGATGCCCTAGACAAATAGAGAATGATTCAACACACCCTGGCACGGATGCCACCTTAAGGTGATTTTGTTTCCCCCTGCAAGTGTCATCCTACACGTATGCCTACTTTTGGCTCACCCTAGTGCCACCACTGTTCATCTAGAAAGTCTGGATGAGATTTGAATGTTTTAAAAGTTAGTTCCTGCTGCCACTCTCAAGACCCGCTTGAGTGGCCTCCTTCAATATGTATTAACTTTGGAATCCAATAAGCGCCTGCATAAAGGTAATAAGGAAAATCTCAAATCTTTGATTTTCCCCCCATAAATTTCGAAAAATTAAGCATGTGAATTCCATGAATCTCAGTGAAAAACAAAATAATATTTGATAATCAGGGAAGAAGTTGAGGAAGACCAATGTGAAGAAGCAATGAAGTAAAGCTACATTTATGTTAGGAAGACAATGGCTTCCTTTCCAAGAAAACGTCTGTGTCACTTTCAGTGTAAAATCAAGGAATCGAAACGACTACAATACCATTTCTTGCGCAATTGAAGCATCTTTACCTTCATTGCATGTTTTCCCCACATCTACTTGAGTAGAAGCAAATTCACATTTCTCTTCTGCATGAAGAGATGGAGCACGCACCACTGCAAAAGGCGGTCGGTTGGTACGGTATGTACGAAGGGACGAGAGCGCTTTGGCGGGTAGAAAGGATGGGCCCACATGTGGCTCGCCCATGGAGGGCAAAGTCATGGATGCCACCCAGTAAAGACCAGGCAACATGGCTGACGACGGGTAGACTGGCAAATCACTATGGACCCATAGTGGTGGTCGTTGTGCTGGTTCTAAGGAGCCCCGAGAGGGTGTGTATGCTCCGAGACATCACAAGGGTGACGGTCTCACCATGAGAGAGTTCACTGTCAGCCCACCACCACCTTATAGTGGACAGTGAAAATTGGTGTATATACCACATTCCACACATCGCTTCCGCTGGTGCGTCCGAGGCGCGTCAGCACAGGGGCATTTCCACTGCATATGAGGGACACTAGCCAGAGGGAGAAACGATACAATATGGCCGTGGGCATTATGTTACCGCCGACCTGTAGAAAGCCTTTACATGAGCTCTAAGGAGCTTTTCACATGTGTCTTACCTGGACAATGACCAGTATATGCAGAGTACAGGTCTTCTGTTCCTACACTTCAACAGCTTGGTGATGGGGATCTCATGTACTGTGCTTTACATTATTATTTCTTCCCAGCATGTTTGGTGTCTAACAGCATTTTTTTTATTCACATAGGGTTGCATTGCCCCCCACTCCCTCGCCTCCGCCCCCATTATTGCTCAGTGCTATCAACTAGTGGAGAAACCGATCCCGAAAACTACACAGAAAATATAAGAGTATCTTTTTAAATCAGCTGGCACGGGTTGTTGTATGGCAGCATACCAGCTCTATGTTCTCATATAATGATTTTAGCAAGAAACAATGTGGCCCACCGAGCTGAGAATGTTTGGGTTCCCAGGTTGTCAGGAAAGGGTGAGGCTGCCATGAGCAATTTATGATGGAGCGTGGAGAGTATTTTGGAAAAGGGCCACCGCCAGTTAATCATGGCAAAATCTGGAGGCTTTTCACTTCATTTATCAGAGGGAAAAGCCAAGCCGTCCATGGTGTTACCTTGGAGGCTCGAGAATGCATTCACACCCTAAATCACAGAACGCGCTTCCTGCACGAAGAGGAGGTTAAAACAACTCGGCACCCAGGGCAGCGTTATTAAGGTGGAGCGATAGGAACACCTGGCACTGCATTTAATGAATCTAGCCCTACATGGACGCTTGATTCCTATGGAAGCTGAGTTACCATGATGCCCCCGGGCTGCTGCGCGCTCTACAAATATGAATAAATAAAAATAAATACCCAGTCTGCACTCATTATTCAAATGAATGCAGTAGACAGCAGACTCCCAAACATCCCAGAGTTAAAAAAGAAGAAATTGGTCACTCCGTAGAGAGAAAGTCAAGTTCCTGTGCATCGCCCAGTAGGCAACTCGGACACAAGCCCCAAATACTTACAGAAGCTGCCCCACCAACCCCCCATTATACCCTAGTATGTCATTGCCATAATCGAAATCACAGCAACACCCCCTCCTTTTGACATAACATAACAATTAAACAAGGTGGAACGACAAGCAGGGCACAGGTGCCAAGGTTTAGTGTTGGCTGGAGAATATTGTCATTGGAGGGGTGTAAACATGTCCCATTAATTTGTGCCATTGTAGCGAGTAATCCCAAAACAAGTTGGGTTTAGTTTTGGAGGGCAAAACAAAAGGGAAGCCCTCCCTCCCTAAGAAATGTTTTAGAATAAAGGCTTAAAATCTTGTCTCTTATAGTGACCTTTTTTTAAAAATCAGATACGATCTGTACAATTTACAATTGGTTTTGTAGGGTAAGATATGAAAACAATTGATAGATCCCAGGCTACCAACAGTACACAGGAGCATCTTCCAACAGTTGTCCACAATGCCTTTGCACACTAAATATCCCATTGTTCTGCCAGTGTAGAAGACAGTTTCTTGTTTGTTGTGCCCACAATATATGCCAGTGTTCTTTCTGCCAGAATGACACGTCCATGCTAACTGTGCTAATACATGCCAGTTATCTCACAAATATCTCACAAAAGAACACACTCCTGTTGCCTTTGACCATTATTCCAGTAATACCACTTTAAAAACACAAGTTCATGCTGACTGTGCCAATATATTCCAGTATTCACACATAAGAACATTCACATGGGCTCCGCCCATAATGTCAGTAGTATTGCCATACCACTGTATAAAAACATGTCGATGCAGGATGTGCCCCTATAGGCCAGTATCCCCATATAAGATCACTCAGTGTGTCTATGCCCATAATGTCAGTTATATTGCCATTATACTGTAAGAAAATATGACCATGAAAGCTGTGGCACTACCTCCATGTAAGAATTCAAAAGGGTGGGCACTGCTAAATGCTTTGAATCTCTTTCTTAAATTGAATTAGTGTTGATTTGATATTTGGGGCACACCTAAAACAAAAAGGAATCAGAACTGAATCTGGTTTGCTCTCCAAACGGAGTTGCTCCAAATCTGTTGCAATGTAGTTGTGTTGATTACAAAATCATAAGTCCGTACTCAATTAGTAAAATCATGAAGATTTTTATCTTCTATTTTATTACTGAGGCTTAGACGTCATGCAATCATTCAGCGCCTGTTAGTGTATTATGCCAATGCATTTCGGACATTGTCCGTCATCAGGGCTCTTGGCACTCTCACCATCACTTTACACTATTATATATAAATAAATCAACCAAAATAAGCCAAAATAATAATAAAGCAAAATGATAATAATCAAAAGATATAATAAAGATAGCAACCATTTGTCATATGTATACATATTCATATCCAAAAATCATTTAAAGTTGCAATTCGTGATTATATTCACCAGTTGTTTGTAATACATGTTCAATTCGGTGCAACAACATGATCAAATAGGTCAAAATTCAAATCCATATAATCAAATATATCAAAATTAAAACACATACCATTTTTGCAGGTTTCAATTCCCCGGTTGTGTGTCACCATAGATAAACAAAAAAAATATAATAATAAATGCACGAGTGTCTAAACCGGGCATTTTGTCCAATTAGAGCTACTGTACAATACCTGTTGTGTACCTGTTAAGTGGCGGCAATGCAAGCCTCCCTTCTCTTGTGCTACTCTGTAATGCCTCAGTATCATGTATTCAACGTTAACCTGCAAAGAATCATCATGTTTATCTTTATGTGGCCCCGTATCTATTCACCCATTTGTTGTCACGTATTAATCCCTGCTTACCTGTGTCAACTATAATCTTCTCGTAACGTCCCGTGTTACGAAAACCCGTGTCCTCGCTAGACGCTGGTTTTCACTGTTTGGATACTGTTACTAAGCGACTTTCACTTTCCCGTTCTTGCCGCGCACCAGCGTTACTGTTAACATTGGTATGTTAAAGTGACAACGTGGTTGCTCTTGCATATGCAGCTAATGTGAACCCAATGCTCCTAATCCATGTGTAATTTTGTTACTAGATAATATATAAACTACATCATTGTATAGATGTCACTTTTGCAAAAACCAACTGATTGCGTTTGTAATTACATTTCATGTGTATCAATTGCTGTCAAGAGATTGTAATTATCCAAAACATTTTACAAGAATTAGGAAACATCAGAAAATAAGTGGCAAAGTATTCCACCAGAGTTCATGATTGTAACAACCTGCAGTAGTTCAAGTGTCCAGAAACTGGAATGAACGAGACAGGAAACAGGTTCCTGCCTTGGGTCCCGCTCAAAAACAAGTTCTGAATGGGAATGTCCCCCCATTATGGGCACTGCACATATAGTTCAACATCATCTCACCCTAATGCAGTGTTCAGATCACCGTTACCCTAAACATGATCCATGCCATGAAAGTGTAGATTGTACAAAAAAACATCAACTTAACCAAATTAAATACTCAAAGTTCCTGTAGTGTTATCCATTAGCTGTTCCTCGTTAGTTGTGTGTTACAAAAAAAATGTGTAGTTTATTTCTTCATTGATTCCGCCAGGCTTCAATGAATTCAGTCTGTCTATCCAATAGGACTCTCTTTGATTGCGTCTTTTAGTGATATCTTCATGTCTGTCTCTTGGTTTGACTACTTAGTCAAACCAAGAGACAGACATGAAGATACATGTTGGTTAACATACCAATGTTGACAGTAACGCCGGTGCGCGGCAAGAACGGGAAAGTGAAAATAACATTCCGTCGCGCACGCGCGGGTCGCTTAGTAACAGTATCCAAACAGTGAAAACCAGCGTCTAGCGAGGCCACAGGTTTTCGCGACACGGGATGTTACGAGAAGATTATAGTTGACACAGGTAAGCAGGGATTAATACGTGACAACAAATGGGTGAATAGATACGGGAGACACATAAATATAAACATGATGATTCTTTACAGGTTAACTTTGAATACAAGATACTGAGGCATTACGGAATAGCACAAGAGAAGGGAGGCTTGCATTGCCGCCACTTTACAGGTACACAACATGTATTGAACAGTAGCTCTAATTGGACAAAATGCCCAGTTTAGACACTCATGTGTATTTATTATTACATTTTTTTGTTTATCTATGATGACACACACCCGGGGAATTGAAACCTGCAAAAATGGTATGTGTTTTAATTTTGATATATTTTATTATATGGGTTTAAATTTTGACCTATTTGATCATGTTGTTGCACCGAATTGAACATTTTAACGCATGTATTACAAACAACTGGTGAGTATAATTACGAATTGCAACTTAAAATGATTTTTGGATATGAATATGTATACATATGACAAATGGTTGCTTAATTTATTATAACTTTTGATTATTATCATTTTGCTTTATTATTATTTTGGCTTATTTTGGTTGATTTAATTATATATAATAGTGTAAAGTGATGGTGAGAGTGCCAAGAGCCCTGATGACGGACAATGTCCGAAATGCATTGGCATAATACACTAACAGGCGCTGAATGATTGCATGACGTCTAAGCCTCAGTAATAAAAGAGAAGATAAAAATCTTCATGATTTTACTAATTGAGTACGGATTTATGATTTTGTAATCAACACAACTACATTGCAACAGATTTGGAGCAACTCCGTTTGGAGAGCAGGGGGTAGCACACCTAGGACCAGATTCAGTTCTGATTCCTTTTTGTTTATTACTACCTCCATGTAAGAACATTGACGTTGTCTTCGCCCATGAAGTTATACATATTACCATGTTATTGTATAAAGGCATGTCCTTGCAGGCTGTGCCACTGTATGCCAGTACTCCCACGTAAGAACACTCACATTGTCTCTATGCATAAAGCCAGTAATATTGCAATGCCACTGTATGAAAACATGCCTATTCACGCTACTCCACTATGTGCCAGTAATCCCATGTATGAACATTCATGTTGTATTTGCTTATAATGCCAGTAATATTGCCATGAAACTGTACAAAAACACGCCCCGTTGGGCAGTGTCGCTGTCTTGCAGTGTACCACATAAGAACACTCATTTTGTCTTAGCCCATAATACCAGTAATGGTGCCATGCAGCTGTATGAAAGCATTCTCATGCAGTCTTTGCCACTATAGGCCAGCACTCCCACGTAAGAACACTCACAATGTATTTGCCCATAATGGCAGTAATATTGGCTCACCATGCCACATTGAGATAATCTGTACATGCTGGAATGTAACACCCAACAATCTTCCCCTACCTCTACAGAGTCCCCGCCTTAGCTCCTATCTACACAATGCCCTTTCCCTTAGCCCCCCACTTTGTTCACTCGGCATATTACACACACACACACCCTGCACAGACTCAATCTCATTCGAGCATTCATAAACACGCACGCTCGCTCACACGTAAAAAATACACACATGATCACACTTGCAAATACGCACAAACTTGCTAACACGTAAGCATGCGCATGCACTCACATAGCACATTCAGACACCATTCCAAACCCCTCACATAAGCAGTGCCCCACCTCTCTCTCACACACACACACATTTGCAACTTGTTACTTACCTTCAGCGACAGTGACATCTTCACAGGACTTCATCCAGGCTAGGGATTAGCTAGCAGCGCAGGTCAGGGGTCAGGACCCTTAATTCACTGCACCCTCTTCCTGCTCTGAATGGGGGCTGGGGTGGGGTCAACATGCTCACCTCACCCACCACGTGAAACAGGCAGGAGAGGCGGTAGAAGAGCCATTTGTTTCTCTGCATGGGCCGGAGTTCTAGAGTTCATTTAGGGAAACAACTGCAGTGATATCAGACAAGATCTCCTTAATGTTTTTTAAATAATTGTCCATGAGACAGTGCAGGGTGCTGAGTGCCTCCTTCCTAGCACCTGTACAGGTCTTTGAAAGAGATTAGGAAAACCACCAATCTTTGCATTCTTAATGAATCGAACTATTTTTAGATTGTTTACAAATGAAAGCACTACATTGGCCTTATGTGTTTTGCATTATGTAAGACACATTTTAATTTTTTTTAATGTTTTATTAGGTTATTTTTTTGGACTCTGAGGGTACCGGAAATTACAGGTTCGATTCCCTAAGGCCCCCCATGAGTGAGCTGTACCTGTAGTAACTGATACACCCGTCCACACGCTCTAAACAAAAGCTACCTGTGTCGCTTGCAAGAGATCCCTCCAAACCTACCGATTCAAGATGGTATTCAATCAGCCCCTTACAGATTGGGAGCACCTTCCTAAAGAAGGGCAGGGCCACTCTCAGCTTCAGTCCTGAAATTTTGCAATGGATACACTAGAACTACAACTATCAGAATGCAAAGTCATATGCGCTGACTCACTTGTGATCTCTGTCATCATCCTGGATACGAGTGCATGTCATTATAAATGTCTTTAAACATTAGAATGCAGTGCAGAGCTTGTTTATTTAAGAAGCACTTTGCATGCACAAATCAGATGGAACAGCTGCAGCAGTTGGCACCCAGATAGTCAGAAGGGATGATATTCAAGTCATTTGGACGCCATGAGCACCCGCGCTAGAAGGCAGATTTGATGCATATGTGGCATTTTTCTGCACGACAGGCCATTTGTCTGCGAGAATATCAGCGTGGAAAAAACAATTTGAATAATGCGCAACTGAATGTGTTTCTGTAACCCTGCGGTGAGCAGTGATTTCAGGAGCAAATGAGCGCAGAGATGTGAAACGCTGTTGGCAAGGTGTTGTGGAAACCGATAGAGAATACTTTTTCATATACATTTGATGTTTTTAAAAATTCAAAAACGCATACCTCTTAAATACTATGGAAAGAACCAAGAAGAGGAGGTCACATGGATAAGTACTATTATTATTTAGGTACTTGTATCGTGGAATGGATGTGGGGAAAAAGGAAAAGGTTCAGTCAGGTAATCAATTGTAACTTCATATTTTAATATTCATCAAAAACATTATAAAAACACATAATACATTTGTATAATATCAACCTTAAAAATCAACGTGCTGGTGTCAAAAATTAACCATAAAAATTAATTGAAGATCCCATTCAGTTTCATAGCCGTCCACTGCCTTTCGCTTTAAATTTGGAAACACTTCATATTTTGAGATGTTAATTGTTTGCATCTGCTCTCTTGTTGGGCTGCGTTTTGGAAATAATTATTTCTCACACCACATACAGATTAATCTAGATTGGAGATCTACAATCAAGTTTGGAACAACTCAATGTTTTCTATCTCTGGAATCTACTGGGTTTCTTATGAACTATGTCAATATTTAAAAAAAATGGTTAATTTTTTGACACCAGAACGTTCCAATGTGATTTGTACTCTAGAGTGCGCCCTGATGAAGGCGACCACCAGTTCATTTGAGTGAACTAGTTAGAATTTTGTCGCCGAAACTGTAATGTTGACGATACCATACTATTTTGTATTTACAATTGCCATATAGCACTTTGGCACTTAGCACTTTTATTGCCTGCAGTACTTTTTGCAATAGCAGTTTCATCACTTAATGAAATTTAGTGATACAAATGTGCTGCACTAATTTTTAACCAAATGATTTTTAAGGTTGATATTATACAAATGTATTATGTGTTTTTATAATGTTTTTGATGAATATTAAAATATGAAGTTACAATTGATTACCTGACTGAACCTTTTCCTTTTTCTCCACATCCATTCCACGATATGATTACCTAAATTATAATAGTACCTATCCATGTAACCTCCTCTTCTTGGTTCTTTATGTACTTTGCTCCCCAGGTCCATGGTATAGGGGGACACCCATTTCCTTTTTTCCTCTTACATACTATGGGCCTGATTTACAAAAGCGTTTTACAAGGGCTCAATCTCATTGGAACACGCTTTGTAAATCAGGCCGTATATCTCACAGAAACCGGAAACATGAAACGTGCCCTCGGAAGTAGTCCTTACCTTCCTGCAGCTGGGACTCGAGTTGAATTGAATTGGGATCCTCGGTTTCTTCAGCTGGTTCGTATTGGTACAATGTTTGTGATTGCCTCACGGCTGCCTCGCTGTGGTCTTTGAGCGCAGTGGGAGGGACGGTTGTAGGGCCAAATCGAATGCTAGGCCGGGTATCGTCTCCGTGCACTTTTTCTGGGGACTCTTGCTCGCTCGGTCCCTCTGTTGAGGCAGCAGGGCCAGACTCTTCCAGGTCATTTTCTGCTTGTCCTGGGGTTGGAACGGCCACATCTCCCTTATCTGTAGAGTTCTCTTTCTGCTCTTGGATTTTGTGGTCCTGTGGCAGCATTTCTGCCTGTGGCGGCTCTGTGATAAATCCAAGGTTCTCTTCCTCGCTTTCGTGCACAGGGGATTGTGTGGGTGGTTCACTTTCATCCTGTGTGTCAGGAGTCTCTGTTATACTTGCATCATCTTCATTCTCTTCGGAGTCGCTGCTAAGGTCAGACAGAGTAGAGGGCTTATGCAGATAGGAGACAGTAGATAAGTCAGTTGTTTCGGTCGATTCAGATAATTTGGAAGACAATATGCTTTTCTCAGAATGGGCGTACCCCTCGTCTTGCTCTGTGCTATTTTCAGTATCTAGACTCGTTATATAACTCCTGTGTGTCTTAGGGCTTTCCAGTTGCGCGGCCTCGCTTTCAGGCGCATCCTGATCATCACTGTAAATATCATCATAATGACTTTCTGGATCAATGTCCTCATTCTCCACTTTGGATGGGGTAATGAATGTGGCTGCGTCACACTCGGGCAAGGGGTAACACATAAGTTCACCCCCAGAATTTGGGCAATGACACACTTTGCATGGGGGCATTTGGAATGTATGGCCAGCCACATACTTGTCATCTTCTTGGATACATCCAATGCTTCCGCACTGTGGGCATCCGTCTGCTGGCTGTAAGACATCAATGCAATTTGCAGGCAGCTCCGGGCAGGGGATAAATTGGCAACTGATTCTACCACCTCCTT
This sequence comes from Ambystoma mexicanum, assembly GCF_040938575.1. Taxonomy (NCBI): domain Eukaryota; kingdom Metazoa; phylum Chordata; class Amphibia; order Caudata; family Ambystomatidae; genus Ambystoma; species Ambystoma mexicanum. Next base: position 542,211,878 of record NC_090923.1, on the reverse strand, counting down.
TTGGGCATGAGCACTCAGTGCTGCCAAAGTCAACAAAATAGGACTCGCCTTCTGGTACCTTGCCATGCCTAAATCCTACATTTACACAATCATAGTACTGGTAGCCCTCACAAGTACATCCCCGCTGCAGGCAGGAGGCACAGCAGGCATCTGATTCAAGGACCTCCTCAATGCAGTGTTGCAGCGGTTCACATTCCACTCCTGTGCAGTCCTTTTGAGCGTTTGACAGTCCAGACAAGAACAATACCAAGAGGGCAGGGCCCAGGCATCCTAGGTGTGTTAACCTGTACATATCAACCAGTTTCATCAATCAGTAAAGCACAAATATGGACCCTTTCTTTTTTAAGCAAAACAGTGTAGATTGGTCCGGGGTCTTCAATTATCCAGTGAATTAAGTTCTTCTTTCAGATCCTATATTGATGGACAAAAAGAACATTGTTAAAGTACAAATGCAAAGGATGAATCACAATGTTTTTAAAAATGAAGACAGTTCATTATGTTTAGTTGCAAACTAACACCTATTATGCATTTGAGTTTCATCGTAAATCAAGAAGCTATACAAATTTTGTTTCGAATACATTTTCGGTGACTCCAAATGTAGTAATATAAAAACAAGTGGGAACACTTTCTAACTCAGTTCTTAAAATCATGCACAGTAGAAAGAGTGTGGATGGATGGAATTCTGCTCGATATTATTTTCATGATCAACATCTGACTTCTGAAAAGAACAGAAGTTGACTTGTTAATCATTTTGCATAATTTTGAATTATTCTCCCAAACATAAATCTAAGCCAGAACTGATAAAAATGCATATTTATGGGCATACCCGAGGAGATTTATCTTCTGTGAAAAGATGGTGAGCTAAAGACTCTGGTTGAGACTGTAACCCGGGATGTAGGAAGGTAGAGAGACACTCCCATGAGCCCCCTTGTTTGCGCATCCCAGAGGGCCAGCATAGGTGTACTGTCAAGTGCACATTTCTGCATGGCAACAGTTCTCTTGGAGTTCAGAGTAGCTCCAGGTTGTCTGTGTTATGCTAACTACTCTCTTCAATTAAGCTACATTGAGGATACAAATGTCCTATGTCTCCCCGTTATTTTGAACCCTGCATATATTCAGGCGGACAAAACATCGTGCCACATAGAAGTATTCTTTTCATGCTATTTCTTAAATGATAATGTAAAGTTCCAACCCAGAATTATCTACTGTGTAGCTCAGTCAGTTTTGTGAATTAACTAATTCTGGTTCATGCACTACCCAATCATAGTGTGAGCAAATGATTGCATCAGTACAACACACCACAACACACCACATTGACTCTAGGTTCTGGTACAGACATGTTACCTCCTTGATATAATCAAATGGCATGCATCATGCCTGATAACTCTGACATAGCTAGCAAAATGCATGACTATGATTGAGTATGCTCCTTGTATTCCATTCTTTCCAGAGTAGTTAGTTTCCTAGAATGATTTTACACATACTTTCGATTAAAAAGGAAACTTATTGTAGCCTACTTCCAATAAGCTCCAGACTTAGTAGTATAGCGTATCCTGAAAGCAGCTGAAAGCGTTGGGAGCTGAACAGAATTATATTGAATGGTAACCTTGTTTGACGCAAGGCCCATCTATTTTACACTGCCTACACTGACTTCCAATTAAATCAGAGACTAGCGAACCAAACCCTAGTGGACATTTTCAAAGCCATCCATTCACTGGATATTCTCCTAATTACAAGCGACATATTTTTGGCATTTTTAGTTGTTCATTGCATTGGTCTCGTAAAGGATGGGGCCAAGTCAAAGAACATGAACGCTGAGGTTCCTTTTATCATGTGACTCCTATTACAGGAAATGTTGGTCTCTGCTGATTGATTAAATATTTTAAACATTTTAACTTAGCAGCTGAGGCACGCAGCCTGCAACATACACAACCTAATATGAGGGCACATTAAATGCCCTTGATCTCTATACAATCCTGCAAGGCATCTCTTATAAGACACTTTTAAGTCCCAAAAATGTAAATGATGTCCAACAGAACATTGTAAAAGCTAACCCCTCTATTTATTGCACGACCGGAAAGTAGATCTTGGCCATACCGAAACATACATGATATCTGGGACCATGTGTAGAAAGCCATGTACTGTTTGATAACTATTGCTTATAGCAATAGGGGGTCATTGTGCTCCACCAAGATACAGCACCAGTTTACCTGCCTTGCCCATGCACACAGGGCATCGACATTCATGTAAACATGCTAGTTATAACTGATGTAATGATGATCTGATAGTGTGAAGGCCATAAGCACATTTGTGACAGTGAAACATTTGAGCAGCAATTATGCCTTTCCATTTACCTCTAAAACCTGAAACAGATATTCTATCTGGTCCTTGACTGCAAGTTTCACACTTAATACCAGTTGTAAGATATACAAATAACATGCACAAATCCATACGTGTGGGCACCGGGGGATTGGTGGGGCATAACAAAGCTAAATGTACATACTTCTGCTCTTATTCTACGGGGTTATCCTTATATGACTTCTCTGGTAAACCCTTCACTTTCTTCTGGCATTTTTCTTTCTTCCTTTCAACATGCCAATGTTCTCCGCATTTTTAAAAAAAACAGTTCTTGGTCCCTCTCTCACTGCTAACAAAGACTCTAGTTCCCTTCTTCCTCCTGACTCTAGAAGCCTGGAACATGCTGTCTATTCCCAGCTTTCTGCATATCTAGAGTCTAATTCCCTACTTCCTCTTCTACAATTGGGGGTCCATGCTGCTCAATCTGCTGCACTTACTGATGAGCAATTGTCTCTACTAGTTCTGCTTGAATGATCTGTTGCTTTCGGCACAGTGCATCTTTCGGTTCTTTGCACTTCTCTCTCTTGTCTTGGTATATCTGGTGCAGCACTTTATTGGTTCTCCTCTTATCTCTTGTATCAAACTTACTCTGCTTCTTGGGCAGAAACACTTATGTCCCAAACTTTACACGCTGGGGTTCTTCAAGATGCAGTCCTTAGCCACTCACTTTCTCACTCCTCAGGAACACTCTCACTTTTGTCTCACTTTTGTCTTTTGGTTTCCACTGCCATTTCTATGCTGATGTTTCTTTGATCTTATTCCATTCTTATCCTATTCTTGCTCTCTCTCTAAATTCCTCTCTCTCTCTCTGACTTTTTTTCCACCAGTCACGCCCTGGACTCTTTCTCACTCTCTACATCTTACACCTTTAATAACTGAGATTCTCTTTTTTCATTCCCTCCCTCTCTCCTTGTTAATAGCCTCTTCTATTTCTTCCAATTATTATCTTGTTATTTCTTTATCTGCTCACAATTTAGGTGGTGTTTTAGACCAACCTCTTGGTTTATTTCATCATATTTCTATTCTTGCTTTTTCCTGACGCCTTCAGCTGCACATTTTTCATAATATCTACCCTTTTCTTACCTTCTCTGCATCTGAAACTCGTATCTTTACTTTTCTATTTTCACGTCTCGATTATTGTTCTTCCTTTCCTGTTAGCTTACCTGCCATTTCTTGTTAGCTTACCTGCTTATGCCCTGCTTCAGCTTATGCTTGCCCATGTAGGGCAAAACGTCACACATCTTGCAGCTGAAAAAAACCCCATCATTAGTACCCCAGTCTAACGGGCCGGGGTACTAACGGCAATAAGCCCCTCCACTGCAGGCCATTACAGCATATGGAAAAGCCCCCAAGGGCCTTCATTAAAGCCCTCGCTATGCTTGGACCTGTAACTATGGGTCCCTGGGGCATTACCGTATGCGGTAATGGCCTGCAGTCGAGGGGCTTATTGCCTAATCAACTTACAGTATGCACACAAACCCCCCAAAAACGGCCACCTGAGGCATAGCTGTTAATGCATCATGCTAACCCGAGCGACGACTATGCTCTTATCTTTAGCTCTGTCACACTCTCCCACATCATCGGCTAAACAGGCCCAAAGCACTGTAGTCTATCAGATCATGGGCTCTTCCCTATGGAACACATACTCCCTTGTTTCTCTGCCAAATCCATAGAAAGCAGATTGACGGCCAGGAACTGGGTACATCTGACCTAACACCTTCAAAACCTCAGGTTTCGTATCTGCCTTTCCCACTGCCCCACTAATGGACCGCACACCCCTTTTTCTTATTGAGACAAGCACAGCGAGGCCACCAATATTGGCAAACAGGCTCTATGCAAGACCGCTTACATTACATTACATGCAAGCCAGTGTGATTGTCGATCATTCTGTGCAAAAGCTTCCTACCAAATTTTACTCCACTCTATGAAAGTAACACAACAGTGCAATTGAACACAAGCACAGTTAATGTAAGCTAATTCCTAAAGAGATTGCAGATTCATCACAAAAGGGCCTCATGGTTCACAAACATCCCACAACTCTTGATTTCGTCACTGAAAATAAGTCTTGTCTACTGGAATGTACACCCTAAGACTCTATGGAAAATTCTCCCCTTTCTTCCACATGATAATCATAAAGCCACTGTACACTTACTCATCAACCTATGACTAGACCATGCAAACTCCACTAATTTTGCCATATGAAGAGATTGCACCTTGTGCAAACTGCAGTAGGCCACCTCTTTGCCGGCATCTAAAACCACTCTTACATTACGTCTTTCCTAAGAGAACCCTTTTGCAACACAACATCACTTTCAAACTACTCAGATTTCCTAAAAGTTTCCCCATCCGATCGCCCTGGCAGAGGAGACAGATGATTCTCAATGGCACCTCGTTCTCTGCAGAGCACTCTATCTTCACAGATCCCCCATGCATATTCCCTGCTTAAATTTATGGAAATTATAAAGATATGGCTCTTTATTCGAGCTGTAACTGTCTACACCTGTCTCTCTCTTCCTGGGAACTCTTGAAGCTCTACCTCTTTCTCAAACTAGACTCACCTTCCTTCTTCCCCCCCACGCCATCTTGTTCAGCATCTAGAAACAATGTATTTTGTGTTTTGCAATCTAAAAGGAGCCGCATTCACCACATCGCCCACGGAGGAGCTGGAGCTCCCCCCACTGCTGCAGCAGTGGCGTGCCTGGAGGCACACACGGAATACGAGGTAGGGCCCCTGCCTCTCCTCTCCCTGCATCACCCTGGTGCATCACTCTCACCCGAAAATCGCCTCTTGCCCCACGGATCATTGCCATATTTATTTTTGCTGTGTTGCACCTGCTCGAGGTGCCTGCACAGTCCTGACCTGGCCCCTACAGCACCGGAGTACAGCCAGCACCATCTCCGCCCACGAGGCCATTAGCCATTCCAAAATGGCCGACCGAAACTGCATCCAGCGAGTCCCGTGTGTGTAAACACACCAGGACCAGCTCATACAGCTGATTGCCCCACCTTCTGTATTTGTTGGCCAATAGAGAGCCTGGCAGGCTCTAAGCCGGCCCACTCCCAAAGGCACACTACTCAAGGCAGTGTACCCTGTCGTGAGCCTGTCTGGAGCTGCTCGAGCCCAGAGCCATGAACCCTGCCTCCTGAGCGACCGCCTCCGCACCACCACCTCGCCTGGATCGCACAGCCCACCCTATCACCCATACCGAGCCCAAGAACTTCTACAGCTGCACTGATGCCCTGAACACGGCCGCAGTCAAACTTAAGAGCACAAGCACATGATGCCTCAAACCACCTGATTTTTATCGTTATTTGTCACCGGCCCATATTATACCTTGCCTCAGTCAACATTACGTTACGCTGGCTTCTAAACTCCAACCGTCCTGAGCCCTGCGTGGCCACCCCTCTGATCCTATACAAAAACTAACTTTCGTTTGCACACTTGAACTTCAATGGCCTCCTGCATGCCCCGTGACATAACCCATACAATGATTGCTTTACATTCGATATTACTACCAAAAATATAGTTGCCTGTCATAGTTTTATTTGGTGTGACATTTTTGGTATTGCCCACCCGACAACCCAGGTCCTGATGCGCTTCACGCTCAATTTTTACAAGGTACTGTCTGCCTACTTATGTTGTTATGTTTTATCCTTACTGTTAAACTGACTGGAGCCCTATCCACGACCCGAGCCTATCTTTAGTTACCCCCGGCTACTTGAGTAGTCATGCCTACCCCTTGCTTTACACAGGACCACCCCATCTAGCCCATTGCAGTATTATTTGTGACAATTGCATTTGACTTAAACTGCGCCACACCTAGGACAATTGTATTTTAGCCTGCTGGTACTCTACTGCTGTCGTGCACTGAAGGACTACGTGGTTGCACCTAGGTGTGCCGCCCCCACTCTCTGCATTTTTAGTCATTGCTGGGATTGTTGCACTGAGGTGCCGCCCTTGTGTTCTGTACTTTTAATTACTGATGGGATTGTTGCACTGAGGTGCCGCCCTTGTGTTCTGCATTTTTAATTATTGTTGGGATTGTTGCACTGAGGTGCCGCCCTTGTGTTCTGCATTTTTAATTACTGCTGGGATTGTTGCACTGAGGTGCCGCCCTTGTGTTCTGCATTTTTAATTATTGTTGGGATTGTGGCACTGAGGTGCCGCCCTTGTGTTCTGCATTTTTAATTACTGCTGGGATTGTGGCACTGAGGTGCCGCCCTTGTGTTCTGCAATTTTAATTACTGCTGGGATTGTTGCACTGAGGTGCCGCCCTTGTGTTCTGCATTCTTAACTACTGCTGGGATTGTTGCACTGAGGTGCCGCCCTTGTGCTCTGCATTCTTAATTACTGCTGGGATTGTCCCACCTAGGTGCCATCACCACCTGCCTCCCAACATGCGCATTACCAAAACCTACCTTATATACATACTTTGTTCCCTACTCTGGACCATTCTCACTATTATCACAACAATGGCCAACACTAACACCACACCTTGTAACCTTCAAGAGAGAAATATACGACTTAGAGCGAGACTACCACATCTGTATGACCTAAAAAACAAAAGAACTAGACCCCTTGGTCCTACACTTACTATAACTGCCTCTGACTCCAACCCTTCTGCCCTAGATGCAGAAAGACGCCCTAAAAACACATTGACCTCTCCCACAACCAGAAAAGACCCGATCTTCCTAATCTCAGACCCACTCAAAAAATAATCACGACTCCTACCTTATCAGGAGCCCTCAGCAATGCTAGGTCCCTTATAGCACACAACACAGAAATTGCTGACATACTAGCCATGGACAACCTAGATCTCCTAGCTATCACCGAGACCTGGCTTTATGATGCTGCTGGCCCTGCACTCATGATTGCAATACCAGACAACTACAATATACTTAGAGTTGACCGGCCTAACTCTAGGGGAGGTGGCCTGGCCATTATTGCCAAAACAAATTTGGCAGTAAGGCTCACCCCACACCCAGATGTCACATCTTGTGAACTTCTTTCTGCTAAAATACCCATCTCTAACAACAGTACACTAACTGTCCTTCTGGTGTACAGACCTCCAGGCCCTCTAGGTAATTTTGAGGAAGATCTATCTAGCCTCCTCACCACGAACATCAAAGACTCCACTCAGCTCCTGCTACTAGGTGACTTTAACCTAGGTTTCAATGATGACACGGACAGACAGGCCCATTCCATTCAATCTATCTTAGTCGATCATGGCCTTACCCAAAAAGTCTTAGCCCCTACACATATAAAAGGGCGGACACTAGATTGGATAGCTAACTGAAACTGTGCCACCACCATCTCCAACATCTTACCCCAATCATGGACTGACCACCACCTTATCTACTTCTCTACTATCATAGAGCCTCCTAAACTAGACAAGCTTGAAACAGCTCCACCTATGCCTACTAGAAGTAAAAAAGAAATCACAGCTGAAAAACTACTTCCACTCCTCCTACCAGCCCTCACTGCCTGCGCTATCAATTCTGATCCTAATATATTAGTTGAGACATTCAACAACACTATTTCCAAAGCCTTGGATACTATTTCCCCTATCAAACTGCGCAAAAGTAAACGAGAATCTCACTTTAACTCATGGTTCACCCCACACCTCAAAGAATTAGGGATCCAAAAACGTAAACTCCAAGCTATTTGAAGACACACACCTTCAGTTGAGAATAAAACCTTACACTAGGTTTCTACCTCGACTCCACCTTATCGCTCAAAAAACAAATCAACTCCCTGGCTTCCTCCACAGCCTACACTTGCAAACTAATCAGGGCCTGCAGACCTTACTTGTCTAAAACCAATTGTATCACTCTAGCCAATGCCCTAGTAATGTCCAAATTGGATTACTGTAACGCCCTATATGTGGGCGCCAACAAAACTGTCACAAACAAACTACAAATATTGCAGAACAACGCTCTTAGAGCAGCCCTGGACATACCCCGTAGAGCTCACATATCTAACATTAGGAAAGACAATCATTGGTTAAAAATCAGTGATAGAGTTCTCCTTAAAACACTATCCCTCACACATAAAGAACTGAACAACACTGCGCCCCCATACATCTCAGCCAGACTGACCAGAAAATCCTCTATTCGCCACACCAGGGCCTCTAATCACTCCCTACTTGAAATTCCCAGATTTAGACTAACTAAAGCAGGTGGAGTAAGCTTCCCTGTTAGAGCTGCCTGTGCCTGGAACGCACTCCCCATGGAACTGAGAACTAATCTTCCCTACTCTAGATTCAGATGTAAGGTGAAAAGCTGGCTTTGGACTAACAACAATTAACCTGCTGAAATCAATCCTATCACGGCGCCCCTTGACTCTGTTCTGACACCAGATTATTTGAATATCTGTTTGATCTAAGTATCTGACACCTGACCAATGAGAGAGATTCACATGCTGTATCTCATGTATACTTGTATATTTGTACTGTATATATGTTAATGTATCCTCTGTATGTATGTAACCTAAGCCTAAGTATACTTGCAACTGCTGCGCCCGGCTACCCCTGGGTTTGTAGCGCATTATCAAATAATAAACTAAACTAAACTAAAAATCCTAAACAAATAAATAAATAAAACCCTGATCCGTGCACTCTCCTTCTTTTCCTCGCTCCTTATCTTAAAGGTTTGTCTTTGACCGTATAGGGGTGAGCATGTTTCTTCTGTGACAATGCTTACTTGTTTCTACTGGAAGATCTTCAGTCACTGCTGGTTAAATTGATGCAAAAAGGGAGGAATTTTCAAATTGAAACAAAAAACGTATTGCAGTGCTTGACCAATTGTTCTGCTCTCTCCACTCATGAGGAGCAGACAATGGCGATCCACTTCACAAGAGGACATGGGCAGCACCTGCCACCGGCTCTTTGTCATTTAAGATCAGACAGAGGCCATGCTTGATCCCTGGCAGTCTAAATTCCGCACTATACAGTACCTTAGTCGTGAAATACCCCTGGATTGAAGTATATACCAGAAATTAACCGGAAAGAGGAAGGCAAGGGCAATTCCCTACTGCTTTTGGAATTGCAACGTGTTTCACGTGAACCTTCAGCTTGACAGGGAAACATAAAAGTGGATTGTTCGGTGGTTCGTGCCTTATCACTGCTTCTCCATTTAGGAAAGACAGATAAGTAGGGCCTTCCATTCTGGCATTTCTGTGCAAAGTATTGTAAGGATACCAAGGGGAGTGGTTATTAATTACAGCGTGAGTGCGAAATCTATGAAAATCCACGCTAATCTTGCTACCACATGACTGCCACATAACAAATCCATTATTTCGGATGTTTACTACATTTATATACGGTTAGACTGTAAGCCCCTTCATTTTAAATATCTCTGTTTCATATGTATACCTCTGGCCTCTGATCCATCAATTTGGACAGTTGAATGGTGCTTCCATATGCATAGTTGGAATGCCTGAATATGATGCTATACATTATGGGTAAGAACGTGGCTTAAGTCAACTAAGATTCACAACAAGCATATTTGCTTTGACAAATTAGCAACTTGTCTAGGCCCTCATCCACACATTAGGCATACACTTATAGACTGCATATACATGCACATACCACACATGCATCCACACACTAAAAATGCATCCACATATTGCACACAAATCCATGCACCACACCCTCACGATTAACCCCCCAACGCACACAATGCAAATACCCCTGTACAGCCTCTACCGATTATGCTTTTTGTCTTCCTAAGGTCCATAAATAGAGTGTGTTAATATTGGATAATAGCAAAACCTGTCATTGGAGCACTTTGAAGTGGGCAACATCTTGTATGAGGTGCTATAGAAGCATATAAAAGTGTATTGTTACTATTATATGTAAATATGTACAAAAGGAAAAGATGCAAATCAAAACTCTACATTTAAAAATAAATGTATGGACTGCATCCCACACAGTATATTAAAGAAACCCAGGCTAGGAAATGTTGTGATGTCAGCAGACTAGCTACAACAAAAGTATGTGTTCAAATATTTTTATCTCTTCAATTACATGGAAGAATACAGCAATCTGTCTTAAATAGAGAACAGTCAATCTGGGATGAAAAACAATCAAATTGAGGCCGACATTATTTCTGCTTCATCGCAGGACTGAAAATCAGCATTACTAAAACTTACAGAGACTTGAAATGTAAATATTTGAAAGGAGCTTAATTGCAAAAATGTTATAATGTTGCCCTGTTTACAAAAAAAAAACAATTAGAATATTGAAATGTGGATAGGAAAATGATTGTAAATGCTACATTTGTGAATGAAACAGTACCTTGGGCTAGAAAGCAACAATACATTTTCCCTGGCGACCGTAACAGTACTAGGGGATGTTTTCCCAAGCAAATGAAACCCAGACGTTGAAGCTGGGCTATAAACTTTATGACACTGTCTAGGGTGACAAAAGGTAGAGGCCTTGCAGGAAGACACATGCTACACATTAACAAACTCTATTTGCCACTGGACATAACGACCAATTCTCTAATAATACAAGGAATATATTCTGAGAAGCAGGCTCATGGTGACTTGTCCCAAGTAATCAAAACATTCATCAAACAGCTCTTCTAGTGGGGGATACCATTTATGCTTCTAGAGAATCGATGCTTGGCATCAATGAAAGCCAAATGGTGGAATCACGCTTAGCAAACTTTAAAGAACTCTCTGACAAGGAGTCCCGTGACAACTACACTCTCAGGGGTCATACATGGCCCATCTAGAAGTTTCAAATAGACCAACATTATATGACCGGTTGTCAGGTCCGGAACTGGAAATACCATTAATATTTTGTGAACCCGTCACATGGGAAGAAAAAAATTGCAGGTTTAAAAAATAACATATGGGATCACATTTTCATGAATATCTCTTGATAGGAATGTTCTGATAGCTTCCATTTTTTTTAATTGTTTAGGGTGAAAACCTCTATCAGCCGAATGTAAAATTATTGCTCTGCCTTTTTGTTTAATTATGCAAATTAGACAAATGCACATACATTTGCGCAGAAACGTCACAGATCAGTGGTTCCTATACCCCAGCATCTGTGCTGGCCAGGCCGTTATTCTGAGTTGGGAATAGGTCTGTTGAGTGAAAGATTCAAAGAATGAGAAGCAAATATTTGTCACATACACATCATATGTCGTGCATCATTTAATTCACCGGAGTGGGAGCAATATGGCAAACTAATTAGTAACTTGATTACATGTCAGAAACTGCATGTTTTAGTAAATCACAATTGTTTAATGTAAAAATCTCCAAGATGAAATCACATCAAATGGGAGGGAAACTAGGTTTAGAAGTTACTCCAATTAGACTGCCCTCTTCATTAATATGCCCATTGAGTAAAAGGGGAAGTGCAGTTTAGCGGAGAATGTTGTGGCACTAACTTGAGGTCTGAGCTGGCTGACAAGTACAATGTTCCTTTTTTGATGTCTCTGTGAAGCAGATTGTGAGCTGCATACAGGACTACAGGATGTCTCTTTACCATTTATCACTGCCACTTATGTTTTTCTCCAGGAAGAGGAAGCAGAGAAGACCTTAAAAAAGCACTGCCTTAGCAGAGCGTAGAGAAGTGCTTGCTAACTACAGTTAAGCAGTTTGGGAGTGTGGTGAATGGATTTACATTTTAAATATGCAGGCATTACATAAAAATTACCAGCTGCATAGCACAAAAGGTACTATTAAGACACAGGCCGGTGACAACAGCTGAAACCTCAAGAGGTGTATACATAGTAAACTACAATCTAACACTACATCATCAAGTGTGGTTAGCACAATGGAAAATAGTGGGGTAATAAGTAAGCAATGCAGCGAGCAAAGTAAAATCACTGCATTTTTAAAATCCCCCCTCTTGTGATCATTACCACCCGCAATAACAGTCCCAGACTCAGTGTAAGAAATAGCACCTGTTGCGTGAACCCCCCGAATGATGAATATGTGGAGAATGGGTCGCAGGCGTTCGTCTAAGGTTAATAGTTCATTGGATAACTCTGTGGACAACAACTCATTGTTGAATATATGCTTAAGCTTACAGAGTGACTCAATAGAGATACATACTCGAGTAGAGGTACCTATAAGAAGAGACGTTTCTGAAATTATCATTGGCATAGTATGTGTAAATGGTACCAATTCATCAAACTCTCCCGACATAGTCCAGATCTTGGAAAGTGTCTTTGCTTCATCTCCAGCATATGACACATCCTTCTCATCTGATACATCTACCGAAGTTGAGTTACCGAACACAGAGGTTTTAACTATATAAAAGCTCTATTTGTATTAGCAATAATTTACACAAAGAACAGCACATTTTGAAAGTGGGCATGATTAAACTTGTAACTGTGGTGCTAGCAGGCCACTCGGATGATAATGAACTAAATAATAATCAGCCGGAATTAAGGATTTCTAACATTGAATGTAATCATGTTGATGTGGTGGCAATTTTAGATACCCAATCTGAAGCACAACATCAGGATATGGAGATAATTGATGAGTCCCCAGCTAGTCCAACTGGCTGTATAGATACATATAACAATCTATCCCCTATATCTATTGCCAATACACCAAATTAATTTGAATCTAGAACTCAAGGTCAAGAGAGGAGATTGAGAAAAAGATGGAGGAGAGTAAAGTGTAAGAAGGGGTCCTCAAAAATGACACCTCAATCTAACCTCCTGACTAATAATACCCATAGACGATCGCAGTCACTGGCAATGGTAACTGAAGTAGATACCTTGACATGTGTTGAAGTGTCAAATCAATTTGTATTGCTACCTATAGACCCCCCGGCTATACCGCAAATAATAATGTGGCACAAACTAAATCAAGTACTCTAGACACTTTGTTAGTCCAAAGAGGGACTACTCGATTATCAAATATAACAGAGAATAATCAATTTACGGGTAGTCTAAGGATGAACAGGGAGGAGGTTAAAGAGATATTAAGCAATAAGCCTAATTATTCATGTGACAATGAGGGCATTTTGAGTGACTCCAAGAAACAAAGCTGCACACAAATTGTTATCACTGAATTGTTTGCAATGGACTCTAATACCTTCCTGAATCGGAAGAGAATATTACAACTTTTTTGATTGAATGCCCCAATTACAAATTATCGCATCGAAGAATATCTCATCGGTTGAATTGCCAAGCTGTTCTCAGGAAACCAACTGGGCATTAGTTGGCTTTATTTCACCAGCCATCTCAGAACTTGTATTGTTTAATAGGCAAGATCTGTTGTGAAGGGGTTTTGATTGCCAACAAATCCAGAAAACCGAATTATCCAAGGATGTTACAAAAAATGTGGAGTCCACCTATTGTGACACAATTCCTACTCGCAATTATTTAAAGTTGATTATAACACATTAGCAGAGGTATTGGAGGGATACACAAATGTTTACAGTAAAAATGTAATGAATGGTGGGAAAGTTACATCAGAACATGCTTCCCCGAAAGATAAACCGTATTCATTGCTGTTACTCTCTTGGAACACAAGAGGGTTTACATATTTTACTTTGAAACCACAGGGACTAATATTATTATTGGAATCAGAAATATTTGTCCTGCAGGAAATCTGGCTTACTCGTAAATATTGCCTGGATGGGTATCAGGTCATACAAAGATCAGCCAGAATAAATCCTATGGGAAGACCACCTTGTGCTCTATTAATCAGAGCGAAACAGTTATTTAAAATTATCAAATTCTTACCTAAATATCCTTAGACATTTGTAGTGGCTGGGATACTTACGATTAAAGAGAATAGAATGCACCAGAATATACTGAACATAAATGTATACAACCCTCCCGCGAATATTGATACAAATAATATCATAGCATATGTGGAATATAAGCTTAATGAGTGGTCATTACTTGATGCCTAAGGGAATTTGATTATAGTGGGAGATATGATCTTCCAACGATACCCATCCAGGCCGTACAGCTCATGTAGGGAGAGTTGTTTTAAGTTGCTCAGAAATAGTTTTAATGTATCAGTGTTGGATATGAACTCTGATTATGAAGTAGAAAGTGACACTTTGAATGTTTTTTTTTAATGACTTCTATGGTTATGTTACAATTGTATGAACCTAGTTTGCCGGGTGAGCCAGAACCATATACCTGGTCACATGGGTGTTATCATTCCTGGATGGATTGTGTACTTATAAACCAGGATCTTTTCAGACTCATAGAATGATTTGAACTTATTAAGAATACCCCTAGCAATCACGTTGCAATTAAAACCTTACTCCGAGTACCACACTGTAAGATTAATGAATATATTTTGGGAACATATACTATTAACAGTGCGGCAAATCGGATTATGTGGACAGAAAAGAATGTGGAAACATTTAATATTGTGATAGCCAGGATATTTCTTGAAGGATCTAGGGATAATGTATTTAACTTGGACAAACACTTTGTTGAGATGGAACGAATATTGGAAACCCTTTATAGATGTATGAGGAGTATTAGTCTTCATGGGCCGGGACATGTGGGGATTTATGATGCTGCGATTGCTTATAGAAAGATACAATTTTTTGCAGATTTGAGGGTTATCAAGAAATTAGGGGGCATTGAAGCTGTAAATCATAATGTGATAACTAAATTGTAAATTGTATGAATAGCATACATTATGACCAAGTTTGGTCGCTTGTTTATTCTGGAACTAATCTCAAATTGAATTATGCATGTTTTTACATCTGGCAAGTTATACTAAAAAATCATTTAGTTGGTATAGAGTAGTCACTGTTTATCCCATTTATTGTTATTGACGTTCAATTTTACAAAAACGTATTTGATTGATTTATAAGATTTTATTAGAAGATATTTTATATATATGAATTTTATATTTATGAATATTTTATATATGTTAATTATTAAGAAAATAATATAGAGAATGCAAAGTGATTCCTCGAATGAAATTGTGTTGACAATTTGTTTTAATGATGTGATTATTTCTTTTTGTGTTTTTTAACTGGGTTAATGGTATTTTACCAATAAAACCTAATAACAAAAGGAAAAAAAAAATGTGGATGGCTTAGCATGATGTCACTTTTGGAACACTGTCCAATCACATAGCCCGACCAATCAATATAGAAAAATAAAACTCGCCCTGAAAGGAAGTGGTTTCCAATCTATAAAAGTCCATACCCATAGATTGACTTGTGGACTCACAGACTCACTGACTGGAAAGGACTGACTGGCAGACTGACTGGAAGAAGGAGCTAGAAAGAATTTCTGATAACAACAAGACCGAGAATAGAATAGCCTGTTTCCCTTGGACTCGTTTTGGACGACTGCCATTCCACTTAAAGAGAGGCTCACATGGAATTTAGCCCCAGGAATTCCTCAGTGGAAAAGGGAAACAGAAAGACCCAATACAGAAGAAGAGAAACCAGGCTGTGGAGGGAAGCTGCCCTATCTTTCTGACTGGTGCCCAGAGGGGGAGAATTGAAGCAGTCCTTAAGAGGGTAAAAAAGAAATTCCCATGTAAGTATAATGCCAAGGACAAAGCTTATTCTGAGTGGCGATCACTGTCTCCTTTTCTGTTTAATGGCCAAGTACAGAATGGGAGCCATCTAATGTCTTCCTTTATACATGCTTAGAAAAATATTGTAATTGTGGTAATTCCATTGTTATTTCACTGAGCAGGGCCCTGTTAATAGCCTTGCCACGTTAAGGAAATTGGAAGAGGGTTTTTAACTGCCACTCATTTTTCCCACTTTTAAATTGCCCATTGAAAAATTACTACTGTACACTTTTTACACAGTAATACAATATAAAATCTTTTGAGGAGAATCATGCAAACATACACATTAAATAGGCATTTATATTTTTGCAAGTGATTACCATGCAAGAATGTGAAGTAGCTTATTGTTAAAATGAGATTTTAGAATGCTCATTGAAATACTTACATATCTATTAAAAAAGGGGAAGTATTCATTATCAATAAATGAAAAGTAGAAAGATTTAGATGGGCAGGGATCATCTAATTTAATTTGGTTTTCTATAAAATAAAGGTTTTGTCCTGAATCCTCATTTAGTTTCCAATATGTGGTGATTGTGTGCTTACAGTAATCTAGATGCACATATGGTGATGTGTGTGCTTTAAAACGTTTACATTCAAGTTAAATGAAACTTTGGCAATTCAGTTAACCAGCATTGAGCCTTTTTCATTGTAGTAACCATTAACATTGGGATTTCATTGAAAATGCTGAAAATGTATAATTTGCTTACATTTGCTTATGTTTTTAATAAATAGACTTGGTGTGCAACCCTGAGTTGATTTTGTCCCTAAAGGGGAGGAAGACTGTAGGAAGTCAATACTGTTAACCTGGTGTGTCCCAGGTTTATAAAAAAAAACGTTGTTTATTAAATAAAAATGTGCGTGCCTGATTTGGTGTGGGGGGAAATTCCCCTGTGTGAGATGCTGCCCGATTGAAACATTCTGCACTATTAATTAACTGTTTTGCACATACCTTAATTTAAACCAACTAGAGTTTTAGATTGAAATATAACTTGATTAGCCTTCCTGATACACTTTGAGTTGATATCTATTATGCCACGTTATTTTGAGGACATTTGTTATAGTTGCTAAAATGACCTTGATTTAAAAGCAGGGTCCTAATTCTACCTTCATTACTGCACCAGGTAATTGTGTGCTGCTGGCTTAATACGTTTATCGAATTGTTTCATCATTTGGAAATGAGTTTAATGTAATGGAAATATGAATACATTATTAATGGATCCTGTTTAATTAGATGTAGCTACTCCCCCACTTCATCACCTTCTGATTTTTGCAAATGGTTTTATTGGAGTCCATTCACTCACTGTACAGTATGTGCACTACCGATTATGAACTTCAATCAGGCACTTCATTCAGTCATTTTATAATATATTGACCGGCATTGGACTGTGAACCAAAAGGGGGCCTGGAAACTATTTTGACAGTGGCCCCTATAACACCATGCAAACAAACACAGCAAGCGCCCCAGCCCCTATAAACAAGGCTTGCGCATGGTTCAAAATCTGGAAGGAACATACCGAAAACCTTACAGCAATTCTTCACGCCAAAGGATTAAGGAGCATGAGGAGAGAGGAACAGCAGGTGGTGCAGTTGGCTGGGACAGAGAAGGACAATAAGATCCGAAACGCAGACAGCAACAATGTAAGTTTGATAAGGTAGCTCTTCAGACAGTGGCTGCGTCAAAGTGCTAATGAGATGCCGAAGTACATTTATGATTGTAAGACTATGCAGAAAGAGTATTCAGTCGCTGCTTGCTAATTGGAGTGAAAGGCAGAGTCTGTCTGCTAATGC
The DNA here is from genome assembly GCF_040938575.1 of Ambystoma mexicanum. Taxonomy (NCBI): domain Eukaryota; kingdom Metazoa; phylum Chordata; class Amphibia; order Caudata; family Ambystomatidae; genus Ambystoma; species Ambystoma mexicanum. Next base: position 542,194,195 of record NC_090923.1, on the reverse strand, counting down.
TGGTCCTAACCTTCAAGGTGACCCCGGAGAGTCCCTATCTATGGTAGACTCTGCTGTAGGTTGAAATAGATGACAACAGAAAATGATAATGATGGGTTTAAGCAACCATGACATAATTGTGAAATAGTCAATCTCTGAGAAGAAAGTCAGTGATGACTGACAGTTGAGCAGTGTGAGAGGACAATGAGTATGTATGTAATCTGCTAGATGTGTGAATGTTAAGCAGCAGTTCCATCAAAACGACACTTCTCCATTGGCACTGACTCAGAAGTCTTCCTGCTGTAAACTTCAGCCACTGCATTAGCAGAGTGACATGTTTCAGATCCTGTGTCTATTATTAGGAATGGCTGTATATTTTGTAGTGGTATCTTATGGGATTCCGTCCCATAAGTGTGTGCTGGACCATAATTGGTCTCATCTACATTGTGGCCATTTAGCAAAAGTACAACCATTCTCACTGTATTAAGCAAGTACCCAAATCGTGCTTCTTAGTATGGGTATAGGTGCCCATAACCAGGGATCTGATGGATTAGGCCAAGCCTGGGTTTTTACCAAGTCAAATCCAGACCAAAGTTCCTCACTCACCATTCTACACATGCTTAGAAAAATCCCCTCTATCATCAGAGAGGCCTGCAGCAAATCGCAGTAGAATAGAGTTCTCACTTCTGCATGTCTAAGCTCATGCATGTAGCGTTTGTTCTCTGTAACAAAAGGAAATACACAGGTATCTAATTGTTTTTTTAGTGTATCTTTGTATGTTTATTCAGATCTTCCATGATATTGCGGCATGAAATTGAAAATCGTGCGGCACAACATTGTATTTATTATGGCATTTTTGTTGCACATTTTTTATTGCCTGCAGGTTGTAAGATTGGCAGTTTGCAAGAAAGAGAAATTGTGTGAGGCTACAAGTGAGCCAGTTTAGCATTATTTGCACCATTTGTACCAATGTAATTGGAAGAGTCCTAGATGTCCCAGGCGTGATAGAATAGTGTTTGTTTTACTCTACTTGTTTTGGTTTAATATGCATGCCTATTTGATATTCTTTGCTTTATTTATCAGCTATAATTGTAAACATATTCTCCTTCTATGGTCTCCATACACCCACAAACCCCAATCACCAACACCCCTCACACTCACCAATTCCCCCTCACAACTTACACCCCCAAATTACTCACTTTGCCAGTCATGCACATATTCATGTGTACTGTCACACTGCCAAGTCACGCTCAAACTCCTGAGTACCTGCCACACTCGAAACCATGCTCTCAACTCGCGCCTTACTCCTCAATTCCTCATGCAGTCTACATTAATACATTCTTTATTGCTCCTTCTGCATCTTGCATCCTTTCTCCCCTTCTATCATACTCTTCCCCATCTTTTCTCCCAATCGCAGCTCACTGCCTCTTTCTGGCCAACTGCTCCCTCTCTGCTTTCTGGCCCACTGCTCCCTCTATGCTATCTTACCCATCACTACCCATCTAGCCCATCACACCCACCCTTTCTCTCCTTTCCCCATCATATTCTGACTTTTTAAAAACAATGTTTATTTTTAATGTATGCTTTGCGCCAGATCCTTAAACAATTGAGCATCTAAAAATTGGGCGTAGGATGTGTTGTTTTTTGGAAATCAGCAGGTCACCTTATTCTCAAAGGTGACCTGTGCATTTTCAGGGAGCTGGACTGTAGTGCAAAAGATGCGCTGGCCAGCTGCCTTGTATACATTAGTGTCAGGAGCACACTACCAACACTAATATTCCACAGTTGCACATTTCACTGTAACAGGTTCCTATAGGGAGAAATCGTGATAAGCAATAGGGTCTGTTTATTTGCTTTTGCACCTTACTACTATCACACACAGTCCATCTAGAACAGGGACTGTCGGCAGCTACTTGAAAGTTCCTTAATGCATGGACGATCACTGTTACACTAATATGGTTTGTCCTATAGAGCAGAGATAGAGCTAATGCTACACTGTACTGCACTGTTTCTGCAAGCAGGAACCAACAGTCTCCCTCTCCCAAGGGATAACTGCTGTCTGCATGCACTGGTCTTACCTGTACCATTACGCTCAGAACATGCACCCAAGAGCTCCCCTCTTTAGGGGCAGCCAGTCTATCAAGACTCAGCTCGCACACCAGTGCACCAAACCGGCCATCTACCCACAATTGAGGAACTACATCCTCCCACACCTACCTGCCCAGCCAAGTGGGCCCAGACCCTGATTTGTACACTAATCAATGGGCACCCCCTTGGAGCACACGCTATTGATTTCCACAACCTCATACTCGAGCAACACTTTGATATTCTAGCCATTACAGAAACATGGCTTCATGGTGCCTCTGGCCCACTGCTCACTTTAGCCATCCCTACTAACCTCACCATTTACCGGGCCAACCGACTCCACGCTATAGGAGGCGAAGTTGCCCTCATAGCCAAAACCTCTCTAGATATCAGATCCTCCCCTGTTCCCACTATTTCAGGATATGAAATGCTGCTTCTCAAGCTTTCTACCAACCCTCAAACCATGTACAACATACTCCTGATCTACAGACAACCAAATAGTTCCAGCCACCCTGACTTAGACATCCGTCTTTTCATCACTCCTTTCATGAAACCGAGGACCAAATTCATCCTCTTAGGGGACTTCAAGGATGCATCAGACCCCAGAGCTGGAGCACTAGTATCAGCATTAGCAGACATGAACCTTACCAAACTGATAGAAGCTCCCACCCATTCAAAATGACGCATTGGATCCTAACGGCCCACTGAACTGTTGAGATCTCTTCCATAAATACAGTACAGTGGTCCAACCACTATGTCATCCATTTCAATCTATCCCTCACAAAGTCCCCCACAGCCCATGCACATGTGCAGAAGCAAATACAATTGAAAAACAACTGCAATTTGACACAAGAGGCACTGGAACCCACACTATTGGCCTTGCTTAGCACATTCCCCCCAGTCTCTGAACAGGATCCCCCAGGACCTGGCGGAGCATTACCAAGCTTGTTTGATCCACACACTAGGCCTACATTCCCCACTCAAAACAAAAATGCCCAAACCACACAAACCCAAAAACACATGGTTTTCAGAGGAACAAGTCTTGCTACGAAGGGGGAAAAGGGCTCTTGAGCACTTAGGCAAACGGCACCCTTCCTCTAATAACTGCTCAGCTCTAGCCACTGCCGCCCTTGTCTACAAGAAATCAGTAGTCATCCTAAAAGCTAACACATACAATACTAGAATCTCAAATGCTGCCTCTAACACCGAAGAACTTTTCTCCATCCTGAGAGAGAACTTGAAACACCCATCCGCAGTACTACCTTTACTCGCTCAGAGAAACCTTGGTGTAATATATGTATTCCTTAGGGAATTGCTCTTGAATGTATACTTGCAAAAAATAAACTAGCTGCGCAGAAAAAAACGAAAAGCATCCAATACCAATATTTGCATTATGCCACACGATTATGTTCGATGCTAGTATTGCAATTATTATTTCATAGGAATATAGATAATATAAAGCAAAATATCTTGCTCTGACACCTCACAGAAATACCCATCCAGGCACTTGAATTGCTAGCCTCCTAAGGAACCCCACTCTCACAGGGCATCTGAAATAGAGATCTCCCACAGCAAATCAGAGTTCTTTACAGGATAGCTTGCCGGGCTGCAAACATAGAGAGATCCTAACATCGCCGTTTGACCACCTTTGTGGAATGTATATCATGCAAGCACCCACGCTTGTACACTGGTAGGGTGCATCAGTGCCACTCATCTTGCATTTCCAAAAGGAAAACCAAAATCTTCGGAAGGTATGCAGTTCTATTTTTATACATCAAAATTTAATGTTCTCTGTGCACCAATGCAATTTTTCTTAAATGCACAGGACACACCAAAAGAGGCCCCTGTTGAAGACACTCACCAGGAAATGGCCATACTTCCATGTAGGCCTGTCCACCACTCATATTGAAAACCCATTGGAAAATAAAATGCTGTAGTTGTCCTAATATTGCTTTTAATGTTTATTTAACTCTCAAATTAGGCCACACATGCACCTCCAGCATGCATTTAAATGCACCTCCATCATGCATTTAAATGCACATTTGAAAACTATATTTTTATTTGTTGTAGAAATAACAAAGGGAAGTCATTTAAATAAATGGCCGGATGCATGCAACACGTATAGACGCAGACTGTTTTCTGATAGTTTTCAAAACCTTACAGGCAGGCCCATTGCTAGTTTTCAAACACATAAACATAAAAGTAGCCCTAATGTTCAAGAGAAGAATGAGACTGGGAGCACATTTTTTATAGTTTCAATATGGCTGCTTTTTGGTGCTTTTTGCCTCTTGTCTATCTACCAGCTGTATAACGACCATTATATGCTGCTTTACCATATGAGGCTGGGTCCTGATGGGTTCCCGATGAGTGTAAAGCACCAAACAGTCAATCTCACTTCTATTGGAAGTTCAGATGGCACCACCTTTCTGGGTTTCCTTCCCCTGCCATGTACCAAGTAGTTTGGACCTACTGTAAACCAAACCATTTTCTTGGAGCTGAGATAATGCTAGTTTCTGTTGTGTTCACAATTCAGAGTGTGCTCTTTGTTTATTTATTTACTTATTGGGTGTTTGTGTTTGTGAGGCTCCAACCATGGTCAGAGACAGGGGAGGATTGGCAACATTTCGCCTGGTGTTGCAAGTTTACTTCTCTGGCCCATAGTGCAATGGCCCAAGCCCGCAGTGCAGGGGTCCCAACTTCCAGAACAAGCATTCTCAATCCCATCCTCTCCCTCTCCCACACAATTTCAAGTAAATATAGTAGAGACTGAAGAGATCCTGCCACCCTTCCCCCCTCAAGTTCATGACAAGACTGAAGGCCAGAAAATGCCACGATCATACATTCTGTTTCGAACAAATACCAAGTGCACAAATAATCGATAAATATGTTGAGAGGTATCCCCTCAGCCAGTCATACAAACCAGGTGCGGTACAAATCTATCCATGTGTGAATGAGGAGCTGCAGCCCATGGTCTGAGATGCCTATATGGACAGCCTTGACTAAGCACCAAAAAGCCATGTTGCTGACATCGTCAGAGACACCACGACATAGCAGCGTTAGACATGAAGCACACGTGCCATCCGCACTTCGTGACACTAACACACAGTTGAATACATGAAGAACATGAGCATACAATTCTATAGTTAGGGGACAGATACATATAAATACTGCAAGAGATCCTGAGCAAAGTTTGCAGTTGCTTAAACATGAATAACCCTACTGAACTGCAGGAGCACCTATGGGACCTGACATGGCCAAGTGTGACTAACCTGTGGAGAATATAGTATAGCGTGCACAGTATACAAACGGCAACGCATTATAAGGTTTAGGAGAATTATGGCAGGTATCAGACCACTGAGCAAGGGATGAATATTTGATTTATATTTTGAAGTACTGGTCCATGGGGCAACAGCACAGACAGCCTGGGGGCACTTTCGCTTTTCACTCTTTACCAGTCTGCTCCATGGTGAGAGCCCTCCGCAGTTCTCTAAAGTGCCATTTCATAACAAACCATGGCACCACGAGCTGTGGAATAGCTTGGAAACTGGACACCTCGATGTCCTCAGAAGCTATACATTGCACAAAATGTTACAGGCACTTTAAATGGATGGTTTCACAGGCCAGGCAGCCAAGGTTGAATAGAGACCTTACCTCAAGGGATAGTCAATGCGGGGGAGAAATGAATTGGGACAAGGTGATCATACTAATAGGCTCTGGACACTTTTTGGAGGGCAAAGCTGGACTTGTTAATCCACACCAAGAAAGAGCACTAAGGACTGTAAAACAGTTGCATTATACATGGCAGTCTGGAACAGCCATATAAAGAAGGCATACATCATTTTCTTGTTACAGTCTAACTGTGAAATCATTACTTGCCTCTAATAAGACAATTACATCACCATTTGCTTGCACTAACTTATTGCAGTTGTATTGTAACGTCACAATGCCGACTGCCAGCGAGCAGAATTCTAGCTGACTTTGCTGCAATGATTTATATACATGACCAGCTTTTCAGATTCCTTTCTTCCAAAACAGCTTTCACATTAGTGTGTTTTCCCAAACAAATATTGCATTCATTACATATACACACCAAACACTCAAAGATCTCTTACATCAGTGTAAATTCAAGATTAAGGGGATAATGGCGTGGACATGTATTATAAGGAATAACATACTCTTATGTAAGTAAAAAAATAATGGCATAGCCAATAGTTTTGGCGTTGTTTTATTGCATTTGACATTTATATGTAAGAATCCACCAAATACTTGGGCTCCACTTAGCCAGTAATTCCAAAGACGCCTGCAAATTAGTGCTTGTAGAAAAATACCATTAGTAATAGACATAGCAGAAAGACGTCCCTTCGCTGCAGTGTAGACACAACATTTTGCTATGTGTATTGCCAATGTTACTTGTTAGCAAACACTATCTTTGGAGGCGTTCATGGCATGTTTATTCTAAGGGTGCACTAGGGTGTTGCGGAAATAGGCTTCTAAGTACCTGAAAGACAAAATCAGCCTAAAAACTTCACTTAGACCCATTAGATCAGCCAACTCCTTCTGCATCACCACCCCTCGATTTAATCTGAAAAGAGCCGGAGGAACCAACTTCCCGGTACAAGTGGCCCCAGCCTGGAATGCGCTCCCACCTAACTTTTGTGCCTTCCAATCTTTCCATAGCTTTAGGAACAATACCAAAACATGGCTCATCACGAATGACACCAATGCCTCCACAGCGCGAGTATTGTAAATCAGCCACCTCTTCGCGCAACAATCCTGCACTTTTTTCTCTGCTACCAACTTTGTATTGCTGCAATCACATGTCGCTACTGTGCATGCTCTGTACTTACTGCCTTGCCTTCTGTTATGATGTATGTATGTTTCAACTTGCCTCATGACGATGTATTAATGTATCTATCATTTCCTAAGTTGTCTTGTAATGCACCCAGATACCTGAGAGTGTGGTGCACTTTATAAATAATAAACAAACAAAAAAGGGGTGAGCTAAGGTGGGGGGTAGTAGGCAACGACGAGCATGGTAGGCATGGATGAGCTAGGATTCGTGGAGGTAGGCAGAGGTGAATTAGGAAGGGTGGTAGGGTGGGTGGGTTGATGGGGATAGGCAGTGGTGAAGTAAGGTGGGCTTTAGGGTCATGGGCATGGCTGATGCAAGGAAGGTCTGGTTAGAGTGGTGTGGGCTGGGTTAGAGTGGTGTGAGGGTATGTGTGGCCAGAGTGGAGTAAGGTGGTGATGCGGATGGAGAGGTGTAAGGTATTGAGGAGTGAGGTAGGGTAAGAGTAGAGAGGGGTGAGGAAGGGTAGATGGGGTTAGAGTGGGGTGGGTCAGTGATGGACAGGTGTGGGGATAGCGTAGGATTTGGCCGCACAGTGGGAGATGTAGGGTTTAGTGTAGAGCAGTGATGGTGTGGAGTAGTGGTGATGTGGAATGGTGGTGTGTGGTGGTGTGGTCATGTGGAGGTGGGGTGTGGTGGTGTAGAGTGATGATATGGAGTAATGGGGGTATGGAGTGCTGGAGTAGTGGCAAGGGATGGTGGTGCGGGGGTGCTATGGATTGTTGTGCAGTTTGGTGGGGGGTTATAGTGATAGTGTGATGGTGTGTAGTGAAGGGTGGTGGTAGTATGGAGGTATGATTGTGGTGTAGCTGTGGCTTGGGGGTTCTGGGAGATGTGATAGAGTGGATGTATGTGAAGGTGGGTGGTGGTGTGGAGTGGGGTGAGCTGAAATATCTGATAGAGAGACAACCTAAAATAAAGAAGAGGGGCATGTGCCTCTGTCGGCACTGGTCCATGCTGCAGCATGCCTACAGTGACCAGGGTGGGGTTTGAGGTTTAATCAAGACTGGGGGGATGGACCAAAAAAACAAGCACTCCCCTCTTTCTGCCACACACTAGGGACTAACTACTTCTCTTTCAAGTTATCTGTCAGAGAGGGTTGTCAAGCAGTGCCTTAAATGGGCTGCAACATAAAGGGGGGTTCCAACTAAGGGACATGACTTGAATGTTGGCCGTAAATAGCAATGGCCAGGTCCTAAAGGGGGTGCAACATAAACTAAAGAGTACACCAAGAAACCTTTGTGCCACCCAGTAACCATCACTGGAAGTTCACCTCCAGATCAGAGCCACATGAGGCATTGCGAGTATGAAAATTAGCACAAATGCAAGCCTTTGCACCAGAAAGTTGTCTCTTCCTAAAGGGCAATGCTATTGTATATATATAAGGCAAGTTCAAAAGTGTGTAATTAAATCACCATCCTTCTGTAAATAAATCACATACGAGAAAGGGGAGCACCACTGAGGTTAAGTAACAATTTACATAAAATCAAAGAGTGTTTTGGGAACATAAGAATGACCTCAGAACGCTACATTTGAAATATGTCTCTGATAGTATTTTGATTACATATTTTAGATTTTAAATAATATTTTATACTTTATATTTAAATATGTCTGTCATTCAAGCATGAAACCTTTCCGTTCATGTACAGCACGCTAGGCTCTCTGCTTATTTCATTTGTCACAAAAATCATCTTAAGAGTAAAATGTCTGCAAACTACATACCAAATATACTCATTTGGACAGCACTAGTTACTGGATGTGAGTCAGGAGCTTTATTTATTTTATTTGATTACATTTGTTACTCGCTCAGACCCTTGGGTATCATGGCGAGGTCACAGTCAGCTTGAAAATGCATACATTGCATTGAATCATATTGGCCAATAATAATTGGCAAGACAAGGTACATAAGAGAGTACAGAGGACATATATTCATGACACAAACCTATATACATGGGGAAATATATTGACATCAAGTTGTGATGGCTATGTTATTACTATTGATTAAATAGCCAAGTTTTCAACAGTTTTTTTAATCCATTTAGAGTTGTCTCATTTATGATGGGGAGCGGCAGGGAGTTCCAGTGTTTGAGGGCTAAGTACTGCAAATTAGCTCCTCCTGCTCTGATCTTTTCAAAGTGGGGTATTGCAAGTAATGAGTGGTTATTAGATCTTAGGGATCTGGTATTAACCTTTTTTGTTATTACGTGGTTTAGGTAGATGGGAGCATATTCATGTAAGCATTTGAAAGTGGTGCACAATGTTTTGAATACGATTCTATCTTTGATAGGGAGCCAATGGTGCTCTCTTCTGGTTTTAGATATGTGATCAGATTTTCTTATTTCGAGGGCAGCCCTGAGGGCTTTATTTTGTATGAACTGCAATCTGTTAATGTTGGTGGCCGTAGTGCCTGTCATGATGCCTACCTCCAAGGAGCCAGGTCCGACCCAGCAACCCCAGAGGCAGGCATCATTTCCCCCAGGGGAGTGCCAGCGGGCCCAAGCTGGGGCCCTTTGGACTCAGTCCTGGCGCCTTAGGCGCCAGGCTCATGTTGGACCTCTGTCCTGGCGCCTTAGGCGCCAGGCTCATAAAGCTAGACATGTGTTGAAGTGTTTTAATGTGCACTTACCTGATGCAGACCATGCTGCCACATCCAGGCCCTCTTGAGGCCTGAATAGGAACTACTTTACCTGTGGGACTCCTTTCCACCCGGGTGTGGTCGGGGAAGGATACATACCTGATCGGAGGAAGGATACACACTTGGAACTTCTTCGAAAGCTATTTAAACCACACCCGATCAGCAACTCACGCTTCGCGTTGTTCTGCTCCTCGCAGCTGGACGCTCACCGTGTCAGCTCCTGCATCTGGACTTCAGCCACGCCTGTCAGCATCCTGGGTCACCTGCAAAGGGAGACAAGAGACCTACCAGCTAATCTGCACCACGGAGACATCACCGACGATCCTGAAAGGGAAGACATCATTTTTAAAAGCATTTCATTACGATCGCTGCAGCGCTGCATTTCACTCACCTTTCCTGGGTTCCTCCATCTTCAGCAGCGATCATCCGGATACACAGCCACTTCCCAGAGCCTAGAGAAAAAGACAAGAATAAGAGGTGAGAGAAGGAAGGGAATAGGAAAGCTCAGTTTCCTTCTAAGACTTACCTGTTGGGTCATTCCCATTTCATTTCGGGTCTTGCTGCTTCCAAGCAGGACCCCTGCCCCTATGGGGAAAAAAGACAAAGATATTAGATGAGCGAATGCAAAAACATTACCTGAGCGCTCATCTAGGACTTACCAGATCTTTACTGGAACTGCACGTTTCACTTCGGTCTTAGATATGTGATCAGATTTTCTTATTTCGAGGGCAGCCCTGAGGGCTTTATTTTGTATGAACTGCAATCTGTTAATGTTGGTGGCCGTAGTGCCTGTCATGATGCCTACCTCCAAGGAGCCAGGTCCGACCCAGCAACCCCAGAGGCAGGCATCATTTCCCCCAGGGGAGTGCCAGCGGGCCCAAGCTGGGGCCCTTTGGACTCAGTCCTGGCGCCCTAGGCGCCAGGCTCATGTTGGACCTCTGTCCTGGCGCCAGTATAATCAAACTTACCTGAACTCCCATACAACCTCAATCCAGTGAAGTAACTGGGTTCAACGCGCCCCTGCGTCAGAAGCAGGATGGAGAGCTCATCCTTTCAGACCCTAAGGTGAGACTTCACGGGGAATCTTGGAAGGGTATCGTGGAGGGTTGGAAGAGAGTGGGAGGCTTGAGCATAACTCAGTCAGTAGGTAATACTCCCTTTTCACGCACAGGGGAATATTCCTGCGAGCCGGAGAAGCCAGAGTAGAGGGCCCTTCCTGTCCATCTTCAGAGTCCTGCGCTTCACCATTGAAGAAGCATCAGCACTCGAAGCCAGACCTGCGCCTCCGTGGGAATCAGGTGAGCGTTACAGTGCCTAGAAATAGTATGTTGCAGTAGTCTAGTCTTGATAAAATCAAGGCCCTGACTAGTATGATGCAATTGGAGGAGGTTCGGAATTGGCTGCTGAGTGAGATAAGCTTAGAAGTGTAGGATGTGGAGGAAGAGAGTGCGTTAATGTGCTTGGTCAGGGAGAGGTTTGAGTCTACTCCTAGTGTTTTGACATGTTTGAGTACAGGGATAATGGTGCCGTCTATGTTGATAGTGGCATAGTCTGGTTGTAGGGAGTTTATTTTGGCTTGTGAGCCCACAATGAGAATCTCTGTCTTTTCATCATTAAGACATATGCTGTTTAGAGCCATCCAGTTTTGGATTATGGAATAGATTTTATTTAAGGTGGATGTGTCTTGTGTATAGTTCCCTGTGAGTGTGATGAGGATCTGGGTGTCATCTGCAAAGTTGGTGCCATATTACATGCTCTTGCTTACCTGTTGCCATGAGAGAAGGAGGAGAAGAGGGAGCACTTTGGCAGTGACACCAGCTGAAGAAGACGATTCAACGCACCCCTGGCTGTTTCATGCCATGACGATTGATAGTTGCTATGTCAACCATAAAGTCTGCTACCTAATACCCCTTTCTCTCTCTTTTACCTGTAGCATTGTTTTGGCATGTAGTTGGTGCTAACACTACCAAATGCGTTAAAACCAAATAGGATCTTTCTGTGACCTTATGAAGGAACTCAACCTTTGGCTTTGTTTCTCGATTTGCTCATGGAACCTCTGGGTGACTTGAAATATACTTACAACATATGACACAGGAAGGACACATTAAAGCATGGGGATAAAGCTGTATTGTGCTGATTTGCACAAACATTTCATATTTGCTGGAAACTCCTCTTTCAGTGCAAAATGATGTGAGATTATAACATACCCACAAAGCAAGATTAAGAGAACAGTCCACGGAGGGTGTTACACTTCTTCACTGAGGAGGGAACTTTAGGCAATGGATGGACCAGGTGTCAGCCACCGATGTGGCAAACATCTTTGAGGGGTGGTAATTAAAAAGATAACTCAGTCTCATCTGCATATTGGTAGGCTCTCACATCCATGGAACTCATGAGGTCGCAATTTTAAAACAAGGTAGATCTTATAAATATTTGAGGTTTTATGTAGCACAAAAGAGGCACACAGAAAACAAACAAAAAATGACAAGTTTAAGAATACTTAGAACTGGAAGACATGTTTTAAACACATTGAAATCTATAGAATTCTTTGACTTCTTAGCTGTGGTTTTTGTAAGTTTATTGGCTTTTGCTGGGCTGAAAAGTCCTTAGAAGATATTTAATGAAGCACTGGGGAAACCACCAATACTCCCTGTTAATTGGTGTTTGTATCATTTCAAGCTCCTACCAATGCTAACGGTCCTATGTCCTTTAACATGCACATTTTAGTAATTTTTAAAACATCTCTCTTTTGACAGGTCTGACTTGGATACCCCCACATTTCGCGTATATTTCCTGGAATTTCTCTCTACCAATGTCAATTATTGCAAAATTAAAGTGCAATAAGAGATCGGAGAGACTTTTTTGATCAGCCTCATTAAGAGTTGGCTGGTATCTCGACAGTAATACCACTGAGATACCACCAAACGGCATTACCATTACCACCACTTGATCCGGTGGTATCAACACCGGATTAAAAGTGGCAGAAGGCTTTGTTACGGATAACGTTACTCTTGGCTCTGGTTGCTGCCTATGACCGGAAACCGCATGATGGTCTCATTGCACCATTAGACATTTTTGATGTTTTTTTTTGTGGAAATATTGAAAATACAATCTGGTCACCATGAGCGTCACATATGGAACACTAGTGAAGTTTGTCATTCTCTGACCATGCTCAATTAAGGCAGGCAGTCTGGTTTTTGGAAGAATTGTCACTATATTAGATGTCTCCGCCTTAGGAATATCTGTAATATATTTCATTGTAATGCACGTCATTCGACACAATTCTTGAACAGCGAATATAACAACTTCATTAAGAGGATTTCCTCAAAAGTATCCCCTGAAGAATGTTCTAAGTTATTAGGAACAGAAACATGTTGGGGTTCATAAGCTATGAGAAGTAGACCATGCACAGCTTTTGAATGAATTGTGCTCTATACATTTTATCCACATCACTGGGTGTGGTGAACATTTTTTAATATGTTTTTGATAGATGATATTTGCTTGTCTTATTGTTTTAGTGGTGCTACAATATTTGTGTGGAGTTTATAAATGAAAATAAAGTCTCCAAAAAATATTTGATAAGAAACGTGTTATAAGAATTTCAATTCAGATATGAAATAAAATGTTTAATACTGGTCAAGTGGTTCCGATTGAGACAATTCCTGTTCTAGTTGTCTCTGTTTTTAGTGAGGTGGGCCTTTTGGAAAAAAAGGTGGTGTTAGTCCCCATTAATTGGAGTCCATAGGACTTGCAACGATATTACCGGTTGGCAGTTTTTGGGCAGTAAGGCAGAGGAATTACCTGCAGGCCTCTGCTGAGGTGTTTCCTTTGCCTTACCTCCAAACCTGTAGTTCAGCGGTGCGGTAATGCGGCAGTAAACCAGTGGTAACTATGTTACCACTTCCTTAGCAGTGTTTTTTTTACCACACTGCCAAACTCGTAATGCGGCCCATTGTAGCAACATCTGGTCAAATCCTTGAAGCAGTTATCCTGAGTAGAGGAAAAGCTCAGCATTCACTACTGAACAAACTCTGTGAATTTCCACTAAACCTTTACAAACCTCAAAAGAACATGTAGGGTGGCTGCAGCATATTTAGGACTGAAGGTCATTGATCTCGTTCTAACACTGCAAGACATTCGCTGGCGAAAGTGGAAAACCATGCCAGTGTCAACAGAGCAACACTCTGCAAGGACAGGGGATTGTCATTTCCTTCCACACTCTCCATGCCAGCCTGATCTGTGGGCATTAGCTCTACTCATTGCAAATGCCCATGCCAGCTGCAGCCCCGCCCAAGGAAGGGAGGTTAGCTGCAAACGCTTAGGGAATGGAAATCGCAATAGAGTCCATGTTGTACTTGCTGCGCATCTGACAAAGTGCAATTGATTTTCCCTGCGTGGTTTCCCCTTCCTCCTGGTAAAAACCCAAGGCATGGAAAACACACTGCTATTAAAATGCCTTTAAACAATGCATTCCGTGTTATTCCTCCAGGAGCGCCGAAGGCTCATTCATAACAACCCTTGACAGCAATGTGGTGTTAGAATAACGATCCATCACACTCCAAGTCACTGGAACAAATGTGCTGTGCTTCGGCAATGTATTAAGCATCTGGCTTCTTGTAGTTATTAGCAGCAATGTTTTAAAAGGATTACCACGGTGGCACAGCAACCCCAGCAGCATGAAAACATTGCATTCTGAAGAAGTACATTCAAAGTGTTGTGTGGAAGATCATTTTGAATGTTCTAGTTTACGGCACTTTGCATCCAGCTTCCAGATGGCTGCAGAGAATGTTATTCATCCTAATCCATTTCTGTTTTTTCAGCCAACCTCACTTTGCATACTAGGCTTTTCCCATTGTAAGGATGGGTTTGCAAACCCAGAATCCAAAATGCTGTTGCCTAATAGCAGGAACTGTGTAAATAAGATCCTGGTGTGATGGGCGCAGCTGGCATCGCAGTGCGTGGGTTTCACTGGTCATAAGCTTTATTTGTTTTAATTAAGCAACACTGAGAAGGTGGTGATGGTGAACCATGCCAACCCAAGTTATGTGAGATGTTGCTCAAACTAAAAACGTGCCTTTCTCCAGGGAAAGCCCCTTCAATTTCAGTCCCTTCCTTAAGTATGATGTCAGGTGGGTCTCGATGTGGCTGTGGATGTGGTGTACATTTTCACGAAGTATGTCTGCTATTGTACTGCTTGTTGTAGCCGAAATGTGTTTCACTCAATATGCACAACAGCAAGCTCTCTATGCAATCTACTCATAAAAGTATCACACTCCTGGATCCTGTGCTGCTAGCTTCAGAGGCATTCCATTTACACTAAGGTCTGTTGTGGAGAGACCGAAGCCAAAGCGCCCTTGCATGCACACAGCTCACATCCAAGCAACTGCAGAAACAGCTTATGGGCAATGTCCTGTTAGTGAGTGGGACAGGCTTTCCTGGAGAGGGGATTGGAGCCCGGAAGTGGCCGGCAGAGAGGGTTACGTGGAAACACGTGTGTGTGTGTGTGTGTGTGTGCGTGCGTGCGTGCGTGCGTGCGTGCGTGCGCGCGCGCGCACTTACATCATTTGAATGGTATGTGTATTTACAGGACTGTGGGGGTGTGCTGGTGTCCGTCGAGTGCGTTGAAGGTCTTTCAGGGTAGTGGGTAGGTGGGGGGGGAGTGTCAGCAAATCATCCTGATGGTAATCCAGGTGCATTTTGGACTAGGGCAGCTCATCTATTTGCACTCATTACAGAGAAATATCAATGCAGTCAAAAAGAGTCACCGGATTCCACTGTCTTCAAGAGGAGTTGCAGTGGACCTCAAAGCTGTGACATGGAAGTGAAAGAAGCATAAAATAGTTTCCAACGGAGAGGCAATAAGAATGAAAAACTGTAAAAAAAAAATCCACGGAAGGTTTTTACCGCCCATATAGATAAGAGTAAAAGCTATAAGAACAATGTATATTACAGAAAGTATGAAAAGGTATAAAATGATTCTCCAGCACATGTTCATACTCAAACCTGATGATGATCTGTGAGAATGGGTCAAGGAAAAAGGCGGATTCAATATTAAAAGGCAATTACTGTTAATAAAAAGAATTGGGTCCCTGGCTTTAAACCTGAAATAAGAAATAAGTACTGACAGATCAGAAACCTGGATTCCTTCAAACGTGGAACATGCCGTGCAGGCGAATGTGTGAAAAATAACACACCATCATCCAGGTGCTGCTATGAAATCAAAACTCTGGTTAACTAACTCTCGAGCACTTATGTTAAGTAAAGCCTACAGAAGAAAGGATATGAAAGCAATGCCAGATTGGAAGCAGGATTACATGCACAAAAAATCGAATCACAAACACATCTGCTCCATACAATCTTAAATCAGTTACTGCCAGATTGCCAAACATTGTCATTAAAAACAAGCAAACTATGACTTCAAAAACCTTTGATTCTTGGGGACTGAACATGTTCCCAGAAAAAAAAAGGGTGCTCACAGGGTAGCGATTCCCAGCAGCTAAGACATTGATCGAGGAATACTACGAGTTCATCGGGACAGGATTGTCTACAACCCTAACACAGTGGCCCTCATTACGACCCTGGCGGAGAGGGTTTTACGCCGGCGTAGTGCATGGCGTACCTCTCCGCCTGACTACGAGTTCCCGTAGCGCCATGGTGATTTTTACGCCTGCTTTTTGCAGGCGGAGAAATCCATGGCGCTACGGGACTTGTTGTTAATTACGCCACCGTAATTTACGGTGGCGTAATTAACGCCTTCCCCACTCCCATTATACCCTATGGGGCAAAAATGGGAATGGGGAAGGGTAAATGGGGATTGGGGACTTACCGCTCCACCAAGGTCGGCATGGGGCGGTAAGTCCGCCAACCACCATGGCGGAGTTGGCAGCTTAGCGCCATGGACCATGGTGCAAATTGCACCATGGTCCTCCGCCAGGGTCGTAATGAGGGCCAGTGTCATCTTTCCTCATTCTCCTTGATCTCTGTGCGACCTTTGAAATCCTTCCCTTCGTCAGACTCTCTCACATCTCGGCTTTTAGAGCATTGTCCAGGCTTGGTGGGACCTCCTACCAGGCTATTTGCTCGTTTTATGGTTCCTAAACACTGGGACGCACTATGCCACACCCTCCCAAAAGAGGGATATGTCCATGATCCTCTCCTCGGCATACTTCCTCCTTTGGCTTCTCAGATACACTATTTGCGGGTGAAGCACACATATCCTGTTCCTTCTGGTGCTTCATTCCTGACTCTTTATCGGCTATAGGTCACTGAATGCTGCTGCATTGCTTGATGGCGAACTCCTGTGAAAGGTAAGTGATCCTTCTGGCAGCCTCCAGTGCTACACCTCTTGAGTCCTCCTCTATATCCTTTGACCTGAAATCCATACCCCGTCCCACAAAGTTTGTAATCATAGAGCTTCTCTTTCAAAGTGACCTGGCACCTTAGCACTTTATCACCTAGGCTGAACTGGCTTCCAGGATTACCCTGAGCATCCATTCTGATCTCACTGGTTATTGCAAGAAAACACGTATCAACACCATAGAACTCAATCTTCTGGATTGCTGCTCCAGTCCCCACCAGTTGGCTATCCATGCAAATTCACTCTCAATTAAAATTCCGTCAACTTGTTTTTAAACCCAACCAGGGGCATACACACGTGCCACACTAAATCTATCTCTCACAATTTACCCCTGCACTCTACCATCTGCCACTTTGGACCCAAGCTCCCTCACTGTTGGCATCCTCCAGGGCTGCATCCTTAGCTCCATATTCTACACCCTCTACACCTCCCCCTGGGTCACCTGATCTCTTCCTAAGGGTTTTCCTACCACCACTTGGTGGACAGGATGCAAATCATCTCCTTTCCTATCTTTCCTGACCTCTCTATCCACATATCTCTTTACAATCCATCACTGAACGGCACTTCATCATTTTATGCTGAACTCCTCCAAGACTGATGTAATCTATCTTTCTTCCACCACTGACTTTCCTGTGCTTCCTTCACTCATCATATTTTTGGCTGCCTGTCCTTCACCCTCTCCAAAAACACATCCTCAGGGTCCTTTTTGATGATGACCTTCACCAACACCACTTCATTACTTCTAACTCAACAGTAGCCTGGTTGAACCTGGCCAACATCACAAAAAGCTGTCCCTCCTTACTTATAAATGTACCGAACCGTCATAAAGACCCTGAAACTGAGTCACCTGGACTACTGTGCCAGTCTTCTATCTAGCAACTCCCTCTATTTAATATCCCCACTTCACAAATGGCCCCATTACAAACGCACCTGCTTTTCCCCCACGTCCAAACCCTGTCTCCATGCCTGATGGCTTTCCATGAAAAACGGGTCCCTTTTTAAACTTCTACTGCTTGCTTTCAAATCTCTGCATGGACGTGCACTCCCCTTCTTAGCTAACACTATCTACTTCTACTCTCTTCCCAATATCCTCCATCATAATGCACTGCCCAATCTCTTTCTTCCCCAAGCACCCCGCACTATGATGCTAACCCTGTGTTGTCCTGATTTCAGAAGTAGTTAAGTAATGCAGGATTTCGCTTGCAGGTCCTGTCTGCCAGACTAGCTATACTCCTTTGCCTTTACTCGTTCAGGCATGGCATGGATGTCCATGTACAAAGGATCTGCAAACACTTTTCCCCATCCCTTCATCTTTAGATGTTCCTTCATGCCAGTTTTCTCCCTGATGCGGCCCAGGTGGGTCATTGCCCAGGACGGTTGCATGTCTTTTTATCTGAGACTCATTCTGCTAGGTGTGCAATGGCTAAATAGATTTTTGGCAGAGGCAAAGCTAAAGAACATTGTCAGGTTCACCAGTTTGTCTTGGGAATCCATTTTCAAAAGCACATGTTGTAAACCTGTTGTTCATGAATATCCAGCAATTTGGGCCCAGTTTTGAACTTGCATAATTGGAAGACTTGGTGCCCGTGCCATGAACCACCAATGTTCCTAGTTTCAGGACTGATCTTTATTAATGGCAACCATTTTCCGACACTTTTATTAGCTTAGCGTTAGTGCCCATCCTGAAATTTGCTTCTGAGGCTTCTTTCTTACCAAAGCTTGGTGGGCCTAGTGGATAACTACTACTCTATTTGGTTCCGGTTGTTTCTTCCGGATGTCCTTTCATTGGCTGCATGACATGGCATTCCGCAAATAAAGCAAATAAAGCAAATAAAGGCACAAACAATATTTTCTGGCCTTATCAGAATATGTTATGGTACTGAGGGGACTGTGATTGGTGGGTGTGTACGTCAGTGATTTCTGTGCCCTTTCCAGTGCAAATCTAGGAAAACTATTATTTAAGTCAAAATTACTGAACTAGCCCTGCAGTACCTATTATGGAGCAGCGTTTTAACAGTTAATAATTAAGCAATAAGCCCCGAGCAGGTGGGGAATTCCCACTTCAAGTAATGCCCTCCATGTGAGGGTCTTATTGCTGTTAGTACCCCAGTCCGTAAGGCCGGGGTACTAAAAGCATTTTTTTCTGTTCGGAAATGCTCTGGAAAAGTCTGTTTTCCCTTTCCAATAGCGGCCATTGAAAACAATAAAATTATTAAACAAACAAAATGGCCGGCATGGAAAGGGAGAATGGGCTACGTATAGTCCCTTCTCCCTTTCCATTGAGGCCATTAAAAAAAAGGAAATAAATATAAATAAAAAAATGGCTGCCATGGAAAGGAAGAAGGGACTACTTGTAGTCCCTTCTTCCTTTCCATGGCAACGTGTCGTGGATCGGGAGTGGACGTGCTGGAGACAGAAGTGTTTCCAGTGCGTCTGCTCCTGAAAAGTAGCAAAAGAAACAGTTAAGGGGGTTGGAGGGGCAGAGCCCTTACCTCATTTCCCGGTGGTGGAAGATGGCAGCATCCAGCCATGAGGCAACCCGAAGCAGGGGGGATTACCATCTGGTAATTCCCCCATTCTGAGCCTCCTCATTGGTTGAGAGGCTGCCACCCCCCCTCCCGCCAGGTACTAATTAGAGTTACAATAAATTTCAACCAGAATCATGTTCTCTGCCATACACTTCCCAAACATGTCCTATTACTTCTTTAAAGAAGTATATTGCCTTCCCTGTCTTACAATTTCATTAGCTATTAAAGCATCCCTTGATCCACATTTTCTCTTGTTGATTTGTTGACTCTCCGTCAACAACACACACAATATAATATCTAACTTTATATGATAACAAAATCTGCAAATAAAACATTTTGCATATTAAATAAGAACATGGCTAAAATATTAAATAGCTATTAAATAAATGAAAGTCCTTCAAGTTCCTCATTAACTGCTACTTGAACAATTGAAGCATAAGGTCACACCTCTTATGAACCTGCCACTGAAGAATCATTGCTCATTTACAGCAAAAATGCCTTGATATCCGTGATATCTAAGTGTCAGTGCTTAGAGGCTCTTTTTCGGTTGTTAGAGGATATTTATTCAGTGTTGTACCTTTTAAAGGTATTCATTCATTATCCCTCACTCCCTCGCTCTCTCAATTGTATCTGTGTAACTGTCGGTAACATAGCCAATCAAGTTACTCACTTTTTTAAGGATATCTCTGTGACCTACACTCATAAATCTCAAGCCCAACAAGGCTCACTCTTCACGCTTCGTGGTTGATGCATTGAATACCATTAAATTGGGTTCATAATAAAACTGATAACTATATCACTAACAATCAGGAGGTATCTGCCATGAAGTGCTGAATAAAAGCATGAAGACATGTTTAGTATGAGGATGATAATCCTTGCAATATTTCCAGGAATCCCTGTTGTTGTTAAATTTAGGTGATCTATGGGTGAACCCGAGACAGAATTGCTAAGGGTTGTAAACAACGAGTAATTGATGCTCACTACAAATGGGCTTCAGGCAGAAAAATCGATAAGTGCTTGAGTCTCTCGGAAAGACAGATTTACATTATCAACAAGCAGGGATATATCATGGAGAAATATCTGATGTGCAATTAAAGCATTTCAGAGGACTCCAAATTTGCAATTAAGACTGGGAACCCTAATGATTGTTTAATTCAAAGCACTTTGGGTTAAACCTACAAGTAACAGCTGCCCTTTCTGCCATGGAGCAGTAAAGACTTTACAACATTCCCCCTTTCTATGCGCAATGTATGAGCTCTTATGATTGAGACATTTGAAATGTTGTGTTCCTTATCATGGTAGGCCTCATCACGAGTTGGGCTGTATTCCCGGCTGTAATACCGCTGACTGTAATAGCCCTAGCACCGATCGGTCCGGTGGTATTACCACTGGATCACGGGTTGGGCCTTAACGGTAAATCCCCATTCTGATTGTGTCCATTGGATCAAATAGGGAATTTTCGGTGCTAATACTGCGGGCTAATACAGTCGGCTGTAATACAGCCGAAAACAGGGATTTTCACCTCCAGAAAAAAGCAGGAGGTAAAACAGAGCATTTAGCACCCAACTCGCGATAGGGCCAGCCCTTAAATGTGGCGGTATTACCGTTACCACCGCATTTAAGTGCCTCAGCCCAACTTGTCATGAAGCCCATGCGGCAGAAGATGTAGGTGCAAATTCACAACCTGTCGATGTGATGTTTGCGGTATCTAGTTATATTGGGTCTGCTTGGGCTAACAGAAAAAGACATCTTAATAAAATAGGATTTATTTTTTAACTGTTTTTAATTCAGACTATTTCAAAGTTACACAATGTATTTATTTTTTAATATATATGCATTGAATAAATACTGCTGATGAGTTTGATTAATTAGATCAGATGCGTTTACTTGGCAATTGTAAATTTGACATTGCTGCTGGGGGGATAGTTCACCTTTTTAATGTATCGAAGAAGTTGGGGAGTTTCTCGTATCTAAAAGGTTTAAATACCTTTGTGAGCCAATGTCAATGTTAAGTTTAATCCAGTAAAACTAGCCTTTGTGTGTTTTAGGGACACATGAAACCATCAATGTGTATGAGTGAAGTGCCAGAGCAGGGTGCATCTTAACATGATAGTGATGATAGATGGTGTTTTGCACCCATGAAATGCCCCGTGCCTTCAATGCGGGGCTGATATGCAGCAGGCAACCACATCACTGCCACTATTGGACAAGGTATGAGTCTCGATTGCCTAGGCGTGGGAGATTGAGATGGGTGTTGCAGTGGCCCAAGGCACAGGCTTAAAAGAGGGTGGGTCTGGGAAGGAGTGCCTTGACAATTTAGACAAGATCAGTGGTAGAAGTGTACCAAAAGCAGTAGTGGAACTGTGACCCCAGTGGGGGAGAGAGTAGGCAGGAAGGGAGCAATGGGCAACACAATTTTCAAGGGTTGCAGTCATGCGGGTTGACAGCCAATTGAGTTGAAACAGATTTCAGTTTAGCTGTAACTGCTATTGGGTGGTAAAATGGAGAAGTGTGCTTTCACTTCACAAAGAACAGTTACAGAATGGGGACAATGGTTGCAAAAAGTAGTGGCACTGTTAACAGTTAAACATGAAAGTAGGGTAACTCTGCTCCTGACTGTTCCTGCCTACTTCGACCACCGGTTAGGATTGGAGGAGTTTATGGTAGGGGAGTGAGCACGCCATGCACTGTGCATTTCATGCTTTTCTTAGCCTAGCAAGTACAGACAGCTGGCAGGTCTCCACCCCTGGGTACCAGTGACGTACTCACCTGGGTTCATGCATGCATGTAAGGTTCCAAGGAAGCGCGCAACAGATACTGGGCCTCATTCCGGGTTTGGAGCTAACCATGGAGTAATTAGCTCCATGGTTGCCTCCGAAACCGTCCCAAATCCGGCATGGTGAATGAGTAATTACCGGTCTATTCCAGGGTTGGAGGGACCGGTAATTCCCCATTCACCTTTTGCCCTTCCCCATTCCCATTCTGCCCCATAGGGCACAATGGGAATGGGGAAGGAGGTAATCACGGCACCGTAAATTACGGTACCGTAATTACCTCCAAAGTACCTTTGTGGGTCCCGTACTTAACTCCTGCTAAAAGCAGGAGGTAAGGAAGGACCCGCAAAGGGACCTTGGAATACGGAGGTAAGGGATTACCGGCATCGGCACCCTTACCGGTGCCGGTAATTCCTTACCTCCAACCTCGGAATGACCCCCACTGTCTCTGCCCACTGTGTTTATAAACAGCTTTACTCGGCTGCAACCCTGCATACTTGAGGTGGCCACCATGAAAATCTCCTTTTTTCCCGTTTGGGGATTTTTGGGCATTGCCCTTCACTCTATCGAGTCTATGCATAGCAGAAATTTGACTTCCTGATTTAGTGATATCTTGAGTTGATGTAATGCTTGCGAGGGCACGCACGCTTTTGCCAAAACTGTGTCTCGATTGTTAAATGACCCACATCTCAAACTTCAACTGTTAGCTTATGCTGCGGCCTAGTTGATTTTGTTTTCACTGCAAGGACAAGCATTGGCAAAGCCAGTAGGTCGCACGTTTTGAAAGTGTATGCACAGTGAGTGTTTTGGAAGGGTATACACAAAATAGCTGGATGGCCAGAGGTGAAGGTGGATGAGGGACAGAGCTTAGAGCAAAAGTAACAGAAGAAGAAAGTAGCACATGGGATTGTGAAAACATTGGAAGGTGCCCAAAGTGGTAAATGTGTACAAGGGTGTCCGGTGCAGAGGGTGTAAAGGTGCACTGGGGTAAGAATGCCAGGCGAAATGAGCTTCACAGAATGCTCAGCTGTCTGTTGTATGTTATGCTATCTTAATATTCAGAAGTAGGGCATGCCAGCACAATTAAAAGAAAGTCACTGTCAGGCTCCATGACCATCTAAGTGTCCCTGTGAGACCAGACGTTACACCCTACACTTGGGATGGGAGGACCAGGGTATTTTTGCTTTTCCCACACGTGCTTCAGCAAACCTTTCCTTGGTGATTCTTTGTTTATCAAAGGCCTCATTTGGAGGCTGAATACTCTTAGTGCCCCTGAGAAACCCTAAGCCTTGTAGAGTCAAGGTTGCCCATGTTTCCGTTTGTGAATCGCCTCACACTGTATGGCTGTATGGACACCACTGGTATTTGATTCTAGTGAGGTTTAGCCTTCTGTACTATGGGGTATCCCTACCAGGTACCCATGCACACATCCAGTACAGAGGCCAATGGCCAGGCATTGTTCCTATGCGATAGTAAGAGAGATACAGAGGTTGCCACGT
This sequence comes from Ambystoma mexicanum, assembly GCF_040938575.1. Classification (NCBI taxonomy): domain Eukaryota; kingdom Metazoa; phylum Chordata; class Amphibia; order Caudata; family Ambystomatidae; genus Ambystoma; species Ambystoma mexicanum. Next base: position 542,170,489 of record NC_090923.1, on the reverse strand, counting down.
ATAGTCATAGAGACAGAAAGCAACTACAGTTGGCAAAGGCAGACATGAAATGTGTGTAAACATTTCTTTTTGTGACTGAGTACCATTTGCGTTTCACTTTCTTCGTCTATTTTCAATGTGCAGTCTTCATGTTTATCCAGCTTCTCCAGAAGGAGGAGTTGGGTGGGTAGGGTAATTCCCAATGTGTTCCTTTTAGCCAATTACAATTTGACACTCATTGAATTATGGTGCGTTTCACCAAATAACGTCACGCAATCAAGTTATAATATATTTGACAGATAAACAGGTTTGAACATGTCTCACTGATCTAGTCATTGCTTTGCTGAAAGTCAGTGTGAATGGGAATACTCTTTGAGGCAATCTGAATGGTCCATAAGGCCATCTACGGAAATAAATCAAACTTTCTCTCACAGCACTTCATTTTGCATCCACCAGGGAGACATCTTAGGTCCAAGACTCAGTCTAGACGTAGTATTCCAAAGTTTAAAAGAGTTTAAAAGATCCAGAACTAGTGAGAACTGGTGAGAGGTCCTTTTGATATCCGGCTGCCAAGTACTGAATTCCCTGCCACTGCCCCTGAAAAAAGAATTGTATCAATTGAGATTTCATAAAAAGAATGTAAAACTTTGTTATTCACTAACAGCTAAGCTGATGAGACCAGGTTACGTCATTCTGTGGGTGCCTTTATTTTTCTGATGCTCGGCGGGTGAATATGTGCATTCTACAAAACCACCGAATATAAACATATACAGTAACATTAGATTCATATATTTACACCAAGACAACACCTAAAGGAATCATTTTCAACCCCCACCTAAAGAAAAAGGACTGTTTAAAGAAACAGTACATGAAACTAAATAAATGTTAAGTTGGCCATATAAGATTCAACAAAAATGATCAAAGTCAATGGGCCTCATTCCGACCCTGGCGTTAACCAAGGCGCTATTAGCGCCTTGGTTGACGCCGGTATTTTTCCGACTCCGCCATGGTGAATGGTGTAATTACCGCCCCATTCCAAGGTTGGCGGGGGCGGTAATTCCCCATTCAACATGGGCCCTTCCCCATTTTCGTCACTATAGGGCTCAATGGGAATGGGGAAGGCGCTAATTACGGCACCGTAAATTAGGGTGCCGTAATTAGCTCCTAGGTCCCTTTGCGGGTTGTTTTTTTAACGCCTGCAAAAAGCAGGCGTTAAGTACCAACCCGCAAAGAGAACTCGGAATAGGGCGGTAAGGGTTTAACGGCACCGGTCTTGTTACCGGTGCCCGTTAACCCTTACCGCCCTACTCGGAATGACCCCCAATGTCAGAATTAAATGTGGAGACAAATCCTCAAGGGCCAGTTTTCGCCCAACTCTTCTTCAACCTACACACATCCTTCCTCAGCAAACTCATGTCCACCTTTGGCCTCAACTATCACTTTTTTGTTGGTCATACTCAGATCTTCTCCTGTCCTTCCTTTACCTTTCCAATCTCTGAATGCCTAACCAAATGCTTTATAAAAGTGTTAGAGCCCCCCTACCAAGAATGGACATGTTTGAAATGTCCTGTTCCATGAGATGTCACCACTCAGGATTGTCTACAAGCAGGCTTTAGATTACCGTATCGTTCCAGGGGTGAAATATCTAGTTGCATATCAGCCTGGTCCCACCCACAGGGACAGTTCAGCATGGAAATGCAAGAGTAATTCTCCTCTGATCAAGAGTACTGTTGGGTGTCCTGACCCACGTTTGAGCTATCATGCTGAAACATTTGGTGCTGTGGGCTTAGAAAATCCAAGATGGCCAAAAAGCCCACAAGTGCGCCAGAATCCAGGAGAACCACGCAGTTTGTGCGCACACCCAAAATGGTTACCTAACTTGCCACCCACCAGTGTAAAGAAAGATCTTTGTTAACAAAATCCACTGTTACTGATGTCAAAAAGTTGCTGAAATCGTGACTCATTGGACCACTTTAAAGATTCAACCCTTTTGTGGTGTTCCACATAACCATTTTACTGTAAGGAGCCCCATCAAAACAATGTTAAGCAAGGATTTACTACCATGTAAGAACCATTCCTGTTTGGAATGCATTAATCCAAGAAAAATCCCAAAAATGGTTGCATTACCAGTACTCACCACTATCAGAAAGCCGGCGTTTTAAAACAACACCAGATTTTTTTTTTTTGTGTAAAACTGAATAAATGAACCCAAAGCAGGCCAAAGAAAGACTTACTGAGAGGTGGATACAATGTAAAGTTTTATTCTGAAATGACTTGAAGGTTTATAACAAGACTGGCTGAGCTCTGCAGGTCTGCAGCGGCTTAAACTGAAACTGGATTTAAAATTACCAAAAATCGAAATGTGTAAATAAACTGAGGGACAGACTTGTGACTGCCACATAGTGTGTCACTGTTAAAATGTCATAGTTTTGAACTTAGAATCAGCATTCTACCTGCATATGTAAAAATTGTCTTGACTTAAACTGGGGAACAAAAAGTGACATTTTATCTGAAACCTGGCTTAATGAAACTGAATTCTGCCCACCAGCTACCCCCGACAGGAGTTGAGACTTGCACAACAGCTGTGTTCCCAGGCCTAGCTGCCTTTTGCTGCTCCCACCAAAAGGGATCTGACACTTCTCTGATTGAATTACCTGGGCTCTGCAGGAAATTGAACAAAGCCCTGTCCTGACTCAGGCAAATGTTTTATTGGTGGGAGTCGTAAATGTGGCTTCCTCCTGGAAGGAAAGGGGAGGAGCACTGCATGTGAGAGCAAGCTGGCTTGGCAGAAACTGGGAGGGGGAGAAACTGGAGACAGAGGCTGAGCTTGAAGAAAGTGGAAAGACTGGTTTCTGTACCATGTGACCTGAAAAGACACACCCCTGTAGCCAGAATATGGTTTTAGAAAAAGATGAATAACTCATAGTACGGACTTGTCATAATTATTTAAATGATACCATAATTCTTGTGATTTTTCTGCCCACATTTTAAGAGGTGTTTAGAACCGGTGGCATGTTCTGGGGGCAAGCTAGCAGTTAAGAGGGTATTACTTAAAATGTATGCATGTTAAAAATCTGACACTTCATCAATTAATGTCCATACTCCTTGCACACATTTGGGTAAATGCGGGGAAAAATCCAATATTGGTAACCCACCTAAAAGTGAAATATGTTGCCATTTTTGAACCCAAGCTCCTAGGAAGAGCAGATTTGGGACAGAGACTACCTCATGTGATAGGTAGTATGTACATGCAATGACAAACCACTATGTATTTGAGAAGTCTGTATTTGAATCAAATATAGATTTGTGGGCAAACTGACCAGGGGAGGATCCTCTGACTCATAAAACCTACAGCATCACTCTGACTCACAGTTCCTTCCCCAATTATGTGAGAGGGGAGAATTGGGCCAATGGGCAGTTGAGAGAGGGGCTGGCTAGTGATGCTGCACACACACCCACTTTCAAAACACATAAAAGCAGACAGTCAGGACAGATAGGGACATTCTATTCCATCTGCTGCGGGACGCTCTGCCGGGAAAATCCATACTTTACCTCCATCAACCTCCAGAGAGCCAACATAGAGACTTCAATCTATCCACCTTCAGAGACCAAGACTTTACTTCAGAATTTGTAGCAGAGAGGTCAACTACAAGCTAAATCCCTCTTTAGCAGGCCTCAAATCATTGCCATTATCACAGCCAGGCGAGCTGTTTGAATTCTTTGCAAGAACTCTTGCCATTTGCCAGAGAGCAGTGTTGTATCCAGAGAGAGACCAGCTGAACTGGAGACCGCTGTATCTGGACCCACAGACCTGATCAGAACCAGCGACCCAGACCAGACCAGCAGAGTAGAGCTGACCCCGACGCTGTGCGCAGAGACCGTCCGTGGTGAGTGAAGAAAACCTGACCAGATCCATGGCGAGGCCCATTCTATTTCTAAATATATTGTGAGTACCTAGCAGAACTGTTCAGAACCAATCTCTTAGTTAAAATAATCTAATCCAAGCTATTTTAATCTAAGTAGAACTGCCTCCTAACTGTCACCTGTCATTTGCAAAGCTGTCACCTGTCATTTTTAGCTGCAAGCTGTAACCTGTCGTTTTAAACTTTAAAAATTTCAAATCCGAAAAACTACCTTTATTTAATCGTCCGTATCTCTGGAACCGACTTCCTACTCCTTATACTTTCTCCGTAATCACGATTCTCGTACTCGCGAATTTTGTCGCGATTTGCGATTTGGCCCGATTTCTTTACTTGTAAAAAGACAGCTTCTGTTGCCTGAACTACTAAAATTCGTTTGCCTCTTAAGAACCATCCCTGAATCATTGCTAGAGTGAGCCTGGACTAATATTAACTAGATACCACTCACACTGAACCTCTAGAGGGAATTAAAAGCACTTTAGTAAATTTTTCACTTCATTGCCAGCACATATAAAAGCATCTTGGGCCTGTGTTTCAAACTTCTGTAGTCTAAGCTTGCTGGGGTGAACGGGATTACATTTGATTGCATTTCTGAGAACTGTGTGCTTTCCTTCCATTTCCTTGCATTGCATAAAGGGGGGGAGTGGATTGCCAGAGAAAATTGATTACATTGTTTTGTTGAAATCATATTGAGTATTTTCGGTATTGCATTTCATTCAACTTTGCATCCATCTGAACTTATATAAAGCATTCTCTACCACCTTATTCTTCTGTTCCTTTTCACAAGTGTGCTAGTGCCAGACTATCCATTATTGATTACTGCTCAGATTAAGTGTGATATTCAATGATTAATTTATTATCAAGTGTGATATATATATAAATATTTTAAATTATAAAATAAACCGTTAAACTTGCAAAACAGAACTACTTCGTGGCTCAGTGGGGTCAGGGGGATTCCAAGAGAGGGGTGTTATATAGGGGTAGTCATCCAGAACGCATGAACTGGACGTAAAGATATATCAATAAGGGTTTCCATTCAGTATCCCAGACTAGGCATTGACTTAGCTGTAGTGTTGAATTGAATCCTCTTACAAATTGGGGGCTCGTAGCCGGGGATTCTGGATTAGATCTATCACTTGTGCAGATTAATACAGTGTGCCAGCTGACCAGATACACATATCCGGTCGGATCACCACGCTGTGTTACGCTGTAAAGCACTCCTCAAAGGAACGCTCTAAGGAAAAGGTCTGTTTTGCAAAAATAAAATACAAACTTCTGTAAGTCAGGAAGGAACACAAATTCCAGAATGACGACCTTGGTAGATATGAAAATAGCTAGAGAGCACTTCTTACATAAGTTATTTGTGAGAGGTGAGTGGACTCATCAGGACCAGGCGGTCTGGTTGCAAGTGATCGCACCCCAGATCACGGAAACAGGGTCAGATACATGGAGAGACCAGGGTCCCTTACATGTGGCCCTGAGTGAACTATATATGTCCTCTAAGGCCAAGGATGAGCACAACAAGATTGCCAGGGTAGCGGCATATTTATATTTACGTATGGGAGCCATGCAGGACAAATGTGCTGAAGGCCAAGATCTGGCGAGTAGGCAACTGCTGGCATTACAGAAGGCCCAATCTGATCTGGACTCTTCTGAGCAGAGGCTGCAGAGGAGCCAGGAGTCAGAAAATGATAGTAGGCAGTATATCATTAAAATAAAAGAGGACATGGATATACTGCAACAGGAAAAGGCTGACCAGGATACTAGATTTCTGGCCCTGCAGAAGGAGCACCAAGACAGTTTGGACTCCTTACTGCAGAGCCAGAAAAAGCTGGAGCAACAATTAGACTTTAACAGGGCATGCACGGAGCAGATAGCCACCCTGCAAAGTCATCTAGATAGAGTGAAGGCAGAAAGCAACAAGCTGATTTTGAAAGACCTGGATACCCAGGCAGAGTTTGATGAAGAACGCCAGAAAGCTGGTGCCTTTCAAAGGCAGAGGGACGACCTGGCGGCACAAATGCAGGCTCTTAGTCAGGAAAGAGACGCCTTAGGCCAGGAAGGCCTTAGGCCATTTAAAAAGAAAAACAGAAGAAAATCACTTGGCCCTCCAGGGGCTGGGTGACCTCCAAAAAGAACACCAGAACTTGTTAGAACACACCAGGACGGTGGAGGATGCTCTGGCAAGAAAGGAGCAGGCCAATAGGGACACAGCTCAGGAGGTAACCCTCCTGCAGCAAAAACTGGCCCAGTGCTCCAGGACCAATCAGGAGGCACAGAGAGAGAATGAGGCTCTCTGCCAGCACAATGATAGACTCCAACAACAGGTAGCGATGCAGGAGAGACTGATAGAGTCTAGTAAGGCCTTAACTGAGGAACTGAAGGCGCAGGCTCTTGCAATGCAACAGGGAGCAGGGGCGGATAGAGATGAGGTTCGCTGGGAAAGAGAAACTCCTGAGCATAACCCCAGGAGCCCTAGTGCCAGAGGCCTTTATCTCTCTCAGTCCCTGGACTCGGCCACCCCCATGTCCCCTGGCGCACATGAGCACAGGGCCACAGGGATGGCAGTTACTATCCAGCCAGAAGCATGGGGCTCATAGGCCAGTACCACCCAGAAATGGAGGGGCAGGCATCCGGGTATGGGCACCCAAGCACAGTGCAATTTAATGGGGAACCCCAGGAGAGTAGGCCCATTAAGGGCATCCTGAAAACCTCTGCCCAGTTAGGTCAGTGGGGGTGGTACCCATCAAATCCTGGCAGCAAGGAGGGATCTGAAGACTCCTCTGAGCGGTACAGGACACAGGAGACCAGGTCCCCACATTCTGCCAGCCATTCCCAGGCTCGCAGAATCCGGGAAAACCTGGAAGAACAGACGTGAACCTCTGGGAGCAGTGCCTCTGAGTCAGAAGATGAATGGACCAGGGTTACCCGGACCAAAAGGGCCAATAAGACAAAAAGGGCCTTGCTTAAGGACCCCTTAAAGCAGATTAAGGCAATCAGGAGCGTCATCACGCCTTATCATAAGAACGCCAAGTATTCTGTTTGGGAGCACTTAGAGTTGTTTGAGCAAATGATGGAGACTTTCCATTTGAAGGACAGCCAAAGCTGTATTCAATAGGTAAAGTGGACCTTCTCCCCGGAATACTCCAGTTTCTTTGCGGGGCTGGAGGACCAAAATCATTTAAGATGGTCCACCTATAAGGCGGCCATCTTGAAACATTTTTGTACTCATAGAAATCCTCAAGAGGCTCGCAAGGCAGCCTACAATTTACAATGTGGGGAGGATCAGGCCCCACAAGAATTTGTGCAGGAGTTAAAGCGTGCTTTTGCACAGACCACAAGAAGGGTGCGCACGGATCGCAGAGAATTTATTAATACGTTTTTCCATGCCTTGCCCAAATATATAATGACCCAGCTCGTGAGGGATTTTCACGAGAAAAGATCTTTAGACTGGGTCATTGAACAGGCGACCCGGATCTATGAGGTGCAGAAGCCAATAGAAAATAAAAATAATGCGCCCAAAAACCCCAAAGCCAACAACACCCCTGCTGCTGCCAAGGTGGCAGAGGTAGAGGTAGATTTGGAGATGGGGGGGCCTAAAAACCTACTTGCACCTAATAAAGCTAGGCCCAGAAGGTGCTCGGGCCAGTCACAGACAGGGAGCCAGGGAGGTAGCCCCACAAATGGGGTCCCTCGCTCTCCTGATTATGTAAGCCCCCATTACAAGGGAAACAGACCCATCCTGGGTTATGTGTGGACTCCTCCAGCCCAAGGGGGGGATCCAGCCAAGCACCTAACCCAGAGAACTTCCCTCCCAACTTCTCACAGGAGGGCAGAAACTCACCAAACCCTGGGCAGAACTTCTTCCCCAGGTATCCACCCAACTTCCAGCCCCAAAATCCTCCACCCTTCTTTCCCCAATTCCCTGAGCCCAGACAACCGAATCCGGGAGAGGGGAGGCCAAGGGTGGAGGGGTATCCAAATCTTCCCAACCAGGGGTACTACCAAAGAAGGGATAGCTACCCTTCCCAGGATCAGCCCAGGGGAGAATACAGGGCCCCGTATCAGCCTGAGCGGGTTTCCCAGTTAGAGCGCCAGGTTCAAAACATGGCGCGGGATCTGGGTCACATACTGAGGGCTCAGCAGAACCCTCAGATCGGCATGCCGGCGCAGAACGCACCCAACTCTGGACCTGGTGCTCCAGAACAATGACGGGGGCAGCACCCCGATAACTCACCGGTTCCCAGGGAGGAGGCACAAGGGGAAGTGGGGTGTAAAGCCTTGGAGGAAGCTTCCTTCCCAACTTGTAAACAGCCCCTGGAAACCCAGGAACCGGAAACAAAATCTCTTGCCCCTGAAAGTCTGCCTCCTAAGGAGCAGAGGGGGGGTAGGAGAAACAAAAGACCCAAACAGACTCAGTTTGAGGAGGAGGTACAGATCTTCCAATTTGAGGGAGAGGGATCCTCAGAGGATCCTGGGAAAAGGATCTTCTCCTTCAGAGATGGGGGAACTCCTCCCAAAGAAAAATGGGTCCCAAAGGATTCCAATCCAGACTGGGGAGATATGGAGACTGAGCTACCGCCGCCCACCATCTCATCCCAGAACCAACAGCAAGAAAATCCCCTGGTTCAAACCCATCCTGATGACTGCCTCCAAAAAGGGGGGGAGGGGCGGCCCAGAACCGGAGCCAGGGGAACCCACAATGGCTCTGATCTCCAGTTGCCAACTTTTTCTTTCAGATTCCCAAGGCTCTCCACAGAATTCTGCCCAAATCTCTTCGCTAGCGATGTCCAAAACCAGAAAGTTAGCCCACCAGTTGTCCAAAAATGTGCATTATCTGTGCCCCCTTGAGGAGAAGGAGGGAAGATACTATGCCTCGGTACAAGTACAGGGGAAGGGTACAATTTTGGCACTGGTGGACACTGGATCTCAAGCTACCCTTATGTCCAGAAGGGCCTTTGACGAACTGAATGCAGGAAGGGGAGAGAATTACCAAATTCCTCTCACCTCTCTTCCTGGACAACTGCAGAACTTTGACGGGAAGGAAATTCCCGTTGAGGGGACTGCAGACTTGGACATTAAAATTGGGCGACACAAGTTGAAACACCCGGTCATAGTTGTGACTCCAGAGGGCACCCCTTGTTTACTAGGGAATGACCTCCTGAGAAGGTTGTCACCCCTAATAGATTGTGTAAACAAGGTCCTCTGGACCCAGACTAGCCGACCCATAAAATTAAAACAGAGTGTCAACCATGTTAGTTTAAGCGGCACCTGCCACATGGTTGAACAAAAATCTGACCAAGTAGAATTTCACTTCCAGAATAGCCAAATTCCAGACGTGACAGTAATAGCAGTAGGACAACAGGCTGGTGATGGAGGGTCCTCTCTATTTCTGAAAATCAACCTTCCTTCCAGTCTAAAGTGGTACTCCACGCTGGAAGGAAACACTCTGAAATTCTATACTAATCCACAATCAGAAACTCCCACTCCTATAGTCCAGAAAGATGTGAAATCAGCTCAGAGCCTGGCTGATATTCAGCAAATTGGAGAGCAGTTGTTCATCCCTGTCCAATTAAATGATGGGAAGGACTCTGTTCTCGCTCGAGTGTGTGTGAACAACGGTAAGAGCTTCATCAGCGAAGCCATGTTCCGCCAACTCCCAAAAGATCCAGCCATTCCCACATTCAAACTGATAGACAAATGGGAAATGGACCTGGAAGCACCTAATTCCAAACAGCTCCTGCCAAGCAGGTGTATGCTCAAAATCTCCATTGGCAACAAGAGCATAGTCCATAATTGTTGGGTCGTGTGAGACGTCACTGCCGCCTTTTACTTAGGCAGTGACATTCTCAATCGCTTTGCCATTAGTTTGGACCTAATAAACTTCAAAGCTTGGTCCCGATTAGCGGATAATCCCATGGGCTTTGATGATCCAGAAAAAGCATTTAGGTTCGCTCAATTGCTACCTTATGCAGTTGAAATTCAGATCAAAGAGGAAGTCACCATCCCAGAAAGGACCCGACAATTCTCCCTGGAAGTGAAAGTTAAAAGAGGACAATATCTGCAAAACCCTGATGCTTACATACATCTAAACGCTTCTCTCCAACAGCAAGGGTTGGGGGTAAACCCAACTCCATTAGTCAACATAGAACATGACACCATTCCAATAGAGGTGGATAACAGCGACTTAAAGAGTATTACTCTAGCCGCAGGCACCATTATTGGAATGGCGGTTGATGACCGACATTTTTCCATTGATTTAGGTAATGAACTGCTAGGACCAATCCCCAAGGACTGTTTCGACAGTGACAGTGAGGACAATACAACACCAGACAGGATTTTTACCCGGCATGGGGGGAACTTCCTGGTGTACACTTCATGCCCTTATGGTAAGGAAGATGTGACTTGTGACTTCAGGAGGGATGAGGTGATTTTCCAGGTCCATGAGGGCTGCCTTTCCCACCTGAAGCCTCCAGTCCAAATCAGCACTCTGACCAGGGACTTCTCCACCCAGCTGGAGGAGGCCGCTGAGATAGCCAAACCAGAAGTCTTTCCAGGCTTCAGGCAGATGGTGGATGAGAGAGTCAACCTAGCTGATGCCTGTGTGACTCTGGAACAAAAGCAAAAGTTGAAACAAGTTTTCTTGGATTTCCAAGATCTCTTTGCGGTAGACTCATATGACTGTGGTCGCACTGACATCCACACAACAACAATCCCCACGGACCCTGGCATGACTCCGGTGTTTGTGAAGCAATATCGCTTGCCTCTCGCATCAATGGAGTCCCTTACTGAAATAATTAAGAACCATGAGTCCCGGGGAATAATCCGTCCAGTCCACAGCACCTTCAATAATCCGGTGCTGGGAATATTGAAGCCAAACGGCCAGTGGAGACTCTGCGCCGACCTCAGGGAGCTCAACAAACGGGTCCATACTTCCCGATGGCCACTGCCCTACATTGACCAAGGGCTGGCCTAGATCCAGGGGTCACAGGTATTCACTGCAATAGACCTGACCAATGGATAGTGGACTGTGCCTGTCAGTAGGGAGGACCAATACAAGCTGGCTTTTACCTTTGGGGGCCAGCAGTACACATGGACCCGGACTCCCTTCGGATACCTCAACTCCGGCAATGAATTCAACATTTTCCTACACAAGGCCATGCCCGACCTGGGTGCAAGGGGAAACCTGGCTTATGTAGATGATGTCCTCATTAAAAGTTCATCTGTGGAGGAGCACATAGCGGAGATCTGTTATGTTCTGACCCAGTTGAGGGCCGCCGGAGCAAAACTTTCCTTTCAGAAAGCACAGTGGTGTAGAACCCGTGTTAATTTCTTGGGGCATGAGATTACTCCTCAGGGTCTCTGTCCCCAGGAAAATAAAGTGGAAGCACTTCAGAAACTGAAAGACCCCACAACTCTGCGGGAACTAAGGAGCCTCCTTGGACTGACTAATTACAGCAGAAAGTTCATTGAGGGCTACGCAGAGATCACCAAACCCCTGATTCATCTCCTAAAGGGAGGGGTCAAGTGGGAATGGGGTCCAGAACAAGCCGAGGCAGTAAGGCAGCTCAAAAGAAGCCTCTCACAAGCGCCTTGCCTAGCTTACCCTGTTAGAAACAAGGAGTTCTTCCTGGAGACGGGGTTCTCTAATACGTGCTTGACGGCAGTATTATACCAAAAGCATGACAAGGTCAATAAAGTAATCTCCTATGCGAGCAAAACATTATCCTCTGTGGAGGAAAAATTCAACGATTGTGAGAAGGCACTCCTGGCGACGGGGTGGGCATTGAAGAATTACCGCCCGTTTATCCATGGGGAACACATCATAGTGGAGACTCCACACCAGCCTCTGCAATATCTCCAAAGTGACAGAATCCGAGCCAGGAATGTGAGTAATACCCGAATTACTTCCTGGATTCTGTCAATGCAAGGCTTTCCTGCGGAGGTCTGATATGGCCAAAACAAGAAGAGTCCCCTCGCGCAAGGTCTGGCTGACTTGCATGATTGTGCCAGAGAAAACTGTCTCGAGGACGAAAGTCTAAAAATCAAGGACAACATGGAGGCATACCTTAATTCCCCACACAAAGTCTTTGAAGAGGACAAGTGTGAGGGAATGTCCACTGTCTATGTGGATGGATGCTCTTACCATGTTGACAACAACGGGGAGAAAGAACTGGTGGCCGGCGTAGGGAATGCATGGGTGAATGAGTCCCCAGAACCCTCCGCTGGATACAAAATTGGTCCCCGAAGTAGTCAGGTGGCATAATTGATGGCTGTGCATCAGGCCATCCTCACTGCTGTCCAGCATCAACTCCACGAACTGGTCATAATCACAGATTCGGATTATGTACGGAACGGGTTCGTGGAGCACCTGGTTAATTGGAAAACCAGAGGCATGTTATGTGCTAATAACAAACCCTTGAAACACGGGAAGTTGATCCAAAACATTGATGATCTGGTCACCTCGAATGAGATGACCATCTATTGGAAAAAGATCAAGGGTCATTCCAAAGTAGAGGGACCAGACAAAACTGGAAATGACTTAGCTGATCAGCTGGCCAAAACCGGGGCCATCCAAGGGTATCCAATTGAGATTGAGTCCCTGTTGGGGGAAATCCAGGTCACTGCTATCACTAGGTCCCAGACAAATGCTCACAACGACCTTTCAACTGCCCAATGGAGTAAGGAGACCCCTGATGCTGATTTGATTACCGCTCAGAAGGGGGATCCAATAATTGGTAAATTTTACCAGCACCTTGAGGACCCTGAGAACTTTCCCCTGACGGATACCAATTACACTGGGAAAGAGGACCTAAGAGTGTTGATGAAATGTCCAAAAATGTTCCGGATCCAAGATGGTTTGTTGGTAAGGAAATCCAAAGCTGGCCACGATCAGTGGGTGGTTCCTACCTCATTCCGAAGCCTGATGTTAAGTCACGCCCATGATGCGGCCACCGCCGGTCATAGGGGGTTTCACACAACATTGGAAATCTTAAGAGAGGTTGCATACTGGCCACACATGGGCCAGGACCTCAACCAATACTTGAAGGGTTGTCTTGTGTGTGCACAATTTCAGCCAACATCCCTCACACACCGTGCGCCTCTCCAAAAGAGGGGGATGACACTGCCATGGTCAGATTTACAAATCGGCTTTGTAGGCCCCGTGATTCGCTCTGCTAGGGGGAATAAGTACATGTTGACTGTGACATGCTTGTTTACCAAGTGGGTGGAATGTCTCCCAGCCCCAAATTGCAAGGCAGAAACTGCAGCTGCCCTGATGATTAACCACATCTTTTCCCGTTTCGGTCTACCTCAAAGGATTGAGTCAGACAGGGGTAGCCACTTCACCAGTGAAGTAATGACAAAGATGTGGGAGATACTGGGGGTCAAAAGGAAGTTGCATATTGCTTACCGGCCAGCTTCTTCTGGGGCAGTAGAGAGATATAACCAAACCATTGTGAGCATATTAAAGAAGTTTGTGGCAGATTCTGGGCCAAGTTGGGATATCCGATTACCTCTGGTCCTTATGGCCATCAGATCTACCCCTTCATCTGCAACCAAAATGTCACCATTTGAGTTGATGACTGGGCGCAAGATGGTGCTTCCTCAGCATTTGCTCTATATGACCCAAGAGCAGACATTGATAAATGCCTCCACAACTCATGAGTATGTGGAGAATTTAAGGAAACACCTTCAACATGCTTTTGCCTATGCTCAGCGGAATCTAGAAAGATCAGCTGAGAGTATGAAGACCCACTATGACCTGAAAACTTCCAGGAAGGAATATCAGGTGGGGGACTGGGTCTATCTATACAATTTGCAAAGAAACCAGGCCAAACAGTGACAATTTTTGCCTACATGGAAGGGTCCCTTTGAGATTATAGACAAAATCTCCCCTGTGGCCTACAAGATCCGCATCCCCAAAGGCGGTTTGGCAGAGGGGGAAGACAAGTGGGTCCACATTAACCAGTTGAAGTGTTGCCATCCCAGGCACACTCTGCAACAACTGGAGGAATCCTCTGGAATCCTAGAGGGTACTGTCTCAGATTAATTCAGTTCTAACTTAAAAGATCCTACATATAGCCTATCAAATTCTGTGTTTCTCAAGTTTATGTGTTCCTGTCACTTAATTTAAAAAAATGTGCATGTGCATATCTGTTGAGTTCTAAAATTCATATGCCACCCCACTATATCAATGGTGGGGGAAAAATGTCTATGAATAGGTATTGCCGCTCTTCCTTTGTCGTCCTAGGAGAAAGAAAACCTTGAGACTGGCCAGGGAGGACAATCCGGAGACTGGGAGCAGAGACGCAAGGGGCCCAGGGTACCGTCCAATATTCCCATCAGGACCGGCGAGGAGAACCGATCGATCAGTACCGGATGGAGGAAAAGATGCTGAACTGTGCCATTTGCAGAATTGGAAGAAGATTATGCGGACAGACCAGTGCGTGGGTCAAAACCCTTGTGACCCGACTCCCCATTGACTCAAATTCAAAGGGCAGTCACGTGGGGGGATCTGTTGGGTGTCCTGACCCACGTTTGAGCTATCATGCTGCAACATTTGGTGCTGTGGGCTTTGAAAATCCAAGATGGCCAAAAAGCCCACAAGTGCGCCAGAATCCAGGAGAACCACACAGTTTGTGCGCACACCCAAAATGGTTACCTAACTTGCCACCCACCAGTGTAAAGAAAGATCTTTGTTAACAAAATCCACTGTTACTGATGTCAAAAAGTTGCTGAAATCGTGACTCATTGGACCACTTTAAAGATTCAACCCTTTTGTGGTGTTCCACATAACCATTTTACTGTAAGGAGCCCCATCAAAACAATGTTAAGCAAGGATTTACTACCATGTAAGAACCATTCCTGTTTGGAATGCATTAATCCAAGAAAAATCCCAAAAATGGTTGCATTACCAGTACTCACCACTATCAGAAAGCCGGCGTTTTAAAACAACACCAGATTTTTTTTTTTGTGTAAAACTGAATAAATGAACCCAAAGCAGGCCAAAGAAAGCCTTACTGAGAGGTGGATACAATGTAAAGTTATATTCTGAAGTGACTTGAAGGTTTATAACAAGACTGGCTGAGCTCTGCAGGTCTGCAGCGGCTTAAACTGAAACTGGATTTAAAATTACCAAAAATCGAAATGTGTAAATAAACTGAGGGACAGACTTGTGACTGCCACATAGTTTGTCACTGTTAAAATGTCATAGTTTTGAACTTAGAATCAGCATTCTAGCTGCATATGTAAAAATTGTCTTGACTTAAACTGGGGAACAAAAAGTGACATTTTATCTGAAACCTGGCTTAATGAAACTGAATTCTGCCCACCAGCTACCCCCGACAGGAGTTGAGACTTGCACAACAGCTGTGTTCCCATGCCTAGCTGCCTTTTGCTGCTCCCACCAAAAGGGATCTGACACTTCTCTGATTGAATTACCTGGGCTCTGCAGGGAATTGAACAAAGCCCTGTCCTGACTCAGGCAAATGTTTTATTGGTGGGAGTCGTAAATGTGGCTTCCTCCTGGAAGGAAAGGGGAGGAGCACTGCATGTGAGAGCAAGCTGGCTTGGCAGAAACTGGGAGGGGGAGAAACTGGAGACAGAGGCTGAGCTTGAAGAAAGTGGAAAGACTGGTTTCTGTACCATGTGACCTGAAAAGACACACCCCTGTAGCCAGAATATGGTTTTAGAAAAAGATGAATAACTCATAGTACGGACTTGTCATAATTATTTAAATGATACCATAATTCTTGTGTTTTTTCTGCCCACATTTTAAGAGGTTTTTAGAACCGGTGGCATGATCTGGGGGCAAGCTAGCAGTTAAGAGGGTATTACTTAAAATGTATGCATGTTAAAAATCTGACACACATCAATTAATGTCCATACTCCTTGCACACATTTGGGTAAATGCGGGGAAAAATCCAATATTGGTAACCCACCTAAAAGTGAAATATGTTACCATTTTTGAACCCAAGCTCCTAGGAAGAGCAGATTTGGGACAGAGACTACCTCATGTGATAGGTAGTATGTACATGCAATGACAAACCACTATGTATTTGAGAAGTCTGTATTTGAATCAAATATAGATTTGTGGGCAAACTGACCAGGGGAGGATCCTCTGACCCATAAAACCTACAGCATCACTCTGACTCACAGTTCCTTCCCCAATCATGTGAGAGGGGAGAATTGGGCCAATGGGCAGTTGAGAGAGGGGCTGGCTAGTGATGCTGCACACACACCCACTTTCAAAACACATAAAAGCAGACAGTCAGGACAGATAGGGACATTCTATTCCATCTGCTGCGGGACGCTCAGCCGGGAAAATCCATACTTTACCTCCATCGACCTCCAGAGAGCCAACATAGAGACTTCAATCTATCCACCTTCAGAGACCAAGACTTTACTTCAGAATTTGTAGCAGAGAGGTCAACTACAAGCTAAATCCCTCTTTAGCAGGCCTCAAATCATTGCCATTATCACAGCCAGGCGAGCTGTTTGAATTCTTTGCAAGAACTCTTGCCATTTGCCAGAGAGCAGTGTTGTATCCAGAGAGAGACCAGCTGAACTGGAGAGCGCTGTATCTGGACCCACAGACCTGATCAGAACCAGAGACCCAGACCAGACCAGCAGAGTAGAGCTGACCCCGACGCTGTGCGCAGAGACCGTCCGTGGCGAGTGAAGAAAACCTGACCAGATCCGTGGCGAGGCCCATTCTATTTCTAAATATATTGTGAGTACCTAGCAGAACTGTTCAGAACCAATCTCTTAGTTAAAATAATCTAATCCAAGCTATTTTAATCTAAGTAGAACTGCCTCCTAACTGTCACCTGTCATTTGCAAAGCTGTCACCTGTCATTTTTAGCTGCAAGCTGTAACCTGTCGTTTTAAACTTTAAAAATTTCAAATCCGAAAAACTACCTTTATTTAATCGTCCGTATCTCTGGATCCGACTTCCTACTCCTTATACTTTCTCCGTAATCACGATTCTCGTACTCGCGAATTTTGTCGCGATTTGCGATTTGGCCCGATTTCTTTACTTGTAAAAAGACAGCTTCTGTTGCCTGAACTACTAAAATTCGTTTGCCTCTTAAGAACCATCCCTGAATCATTGCTAGAGTGAGCCTGGACTAATATTAACTAGATACCACTCACACTGAACCTCTAGAGGGAATTAAAAGCACTTTAGTAAATTTTTCACTTCATTGCCAGCACATATAAAAGCATCTTGGGCCTGTGTTTCAAACTTCTGTAGTCTAAGCTTGCTGGGGTGAACGGGATTACATTTGATTTCATTTCTGAGAACTGTGTGCTTTTCTTCCATTTCCTTGCATTGCATAAAGGGGGGAGTGGATTGCCAGAGAAAAGTGAGTACATTGTTTTGTTGAAATCATATTGAGTATTTTCGGTATTGCATTTCATTCAACATTGCATCCATCTGAACTTATATAAAGCATTCTCTACCACCTTATTCTTCTGTTCCTATTCACAAGTGTGCTAGTGCCAGACTATCCATTATTGATTACTGCTCAGATTAAGTGTGATATTCAATGATTAATTTATTATCAAGTGTGATATATATATATATTGTTTAAATTATCAAATAAACTGTTTAAACTTGCAAAACAGAACTACTTCGTGGCTCAGTGGGGTCAGGGGGATTCCAAGAGAGGGGTGTTATATAGGGCTAGTCATCCAGAACGCATGAACTGGACGTAAAGATATATCAATAAGGGTTTCCATTCAGTATCCCAGACTAGGCATTGACTTAGCTGTAGTGTTGAATTGAATCCTCTTACAGTACCCCAGAAAGGTGTGTTCTCCTTGTTAGGCTTCCCCTCTCATCATAAACTGCCTAACACCATCTGGCCCTGGATGGCCCTATGCTGCCTCAAACTGATACACATAATAGTGTATGACAATTGTTTCACATATGATTATTAAATAAGGTGTACAGACTACAGTATGGGAACAGCCATAGCTTATCTATAGCAACACATATGCTCTGTTCTTCCTCTACAACAATCAATGGCCATTTAAAATCCATTTTTGGTCGTGCTCCATAGATGATGTCATTTGACTTCGGCTTGGCAGTCAAGATGCATTGTTGGATTACGCAGAATAGCTTAGAATGGTGCACCCTACGGCCACTGGACGTAGGGAGGCCATCTGTTCTTTTTTGCAACCGTGTTCCTTTACAGCCATCACTTTTCAGTTTTGCCCAGTGGGAAACTGACAGATGAAGAAGTACAGTTGGAAAGAGTGTTGAGGTAGTATTACAGTATACTAAACTGTTTGTTGTGCACATGCAGGTGTGTTGAACCGCAGGAGACTGACAACTTAATGTCAAAGACGGTAACAATCAATTCTGAGTCCAGATATTTGTGTACCCACACATATACACAAACCACTTTTGATGCCTGGGATTTTATTATTGATCATCTCAGCCAACAATTCGTTCGTAAATGTCCTGGCTTCTTAAACATGGATGTAATACGTGGGGACGACCATGGTGGAATGATCATGGGGTCTGGATTCGGACACGGGACCATGAATTGCATCCAGCAAGCGACCTTCGGTCATTGGGATCCTCACTGCTGCCTGGGCATCAGAGTCTGAATGTCAAAATAGCGTGTAAGACCCGTCAAGGCATTCATGGGCAGCAAGCTCAACTTTGCTTCCTGGGTTTTTGGCATTGCACACAGGTGTGTTGGTTGTCATCTACAGTCTCATTTAAGAATTGGGTATGGAAAGTGATTCAGGAAGTTAGGTTATTCCAATATGTTTGCCATGTAAAAACCTTTTCATGTCTTTAAGTACCAATTGATACAATTGTCCTCATCGTCAATGGGCTTTGTATGACACCCTTTTCCTGTGAAATTACTATATGAATGACTATAGTCTTATAAACAAGGGAGGGGTAATTTGGGACATAAATTGTGGAAGGGTCATTAATCCAAGTGATAATACCCCTCCCGACATCTATAAGGCTATTAGCACATAGCGGTAAAAGCAATACATGTTTTGGGATTTTGGTGTTGAATTAAAAAACGTTACTTTAATAGTGAGTAAAGTATATAAACAATCTGAGTTGGTAAATTAAATGTTGTTTTATATTGCCGTATTTAAATAACAAGACTGTCTTCTTAAGTGAAGCATTTTAATTGGTTAAAATGGGAAGTGTTGTATGATCGTTAAATAATTGGCATAAATGTATGTGTGTAACCTGTGTGCAAATATAAATAAAGTTGTTAACGTGCACATGCATTAAATGTCATGCAAAAGTAAACGGTTTAGTTACAAGAGAGTGAAAGCCTTTTCCTGTGTTTTAAGCTTTCTATTCGGGGAGTTAAACTGGATGTTGCAGCAGAATGGTCCACCCAGAGAGCTAGTGTCTAGATGAAAGGAATTTGCCCAGAAAACTACATAGTGGCTTCCCTGTCTGCTTTTGCCGTCAGGATGCTCAGAATTAAGTCAATATCTGTACTTATTGACTGCATTCTAAACATTCTTGGCGGAGAGGAAGTCAATAACGATCTACTTGTGCTAATATGTTATATAAATGTGCCAGAAGCTTGTGACCGAGTGGCAGCATGCCAAAAGCTCTTGGGGCCTTCATAGTGGCTACCCGCCTACTCAATGCTCGGTTACTTCTCTGTTTATGATCCTGAGAACTTTAAAGCTCTTGCGGCCTTCATAGTGGCTTCCCGCCCACTCAGTGCTCGGTTACTTCTCTGTTTATGATCCTGAGAACTTTAAAGCTCTTGCGGCCTTCATAGTGGCTACCCGCCCACTCAGTGCTCGGTTACTTCTCTGTTTATGATCCTGAGAACTTTAAAGCTCTTGCGGCCTTCATAGTGGCTTCCCGCCCACTCAGTGCTCGGTTACTTCTCTGTTTATGATCCTGAGAACTTTAAAGCTCTTGGGGCCTTCATAGTGGCTACCCGCCTACTCAATGCTCGGTTACTTCTCTGTTTATGATCCTGAGAACTTTATCTGCTCTTGCGGCCTTCATAGTGGCTACCCGCCTACTCAATGCTCGGTTACTTCTCTGTTTATGATCCTGAGAACTTTATCTGCTCTGTATTTTTCCACAAAATGGATCTCACCCCTTTGCGACTTCTGCCTTCTGCTGAGTTTGCCACAGAGTCGTCCTAGTGTCTAGGGACAGGGAATGCTCATATATTCAGAGCAAGGTGATGGTGACGCTGGAGGGTTTCTTCCACAGCAAATTGCAACTCCAACACAACTTAATTTGATCAGTTGCATGTTTTGTAATTGACCATGCAAAGCAACATTGTTGAGGTTCAGTCGTATTTTTTTCTAAGCTTTTACCCTTTGCCCTTCTTGAGTCCTCGGGATTGTCTAACAAGGGGGTCCCGAAGCTAATGTAGATGGGCCCACCTAGTGACATTAACATCTATAAAAGCCCACACAGTGCTGCTGAGTGGGCATTTACATATTTTGGTTGGTCCTTACCCACTCAAGCACTACCCTGTGTATGCCTCTGTGTACATTCTGTGAATGCCAATCTTGAAGTTTGAAGGAATGCCCCAAAACCTGTTTGGTTCTGTTTACTTTGAAGACTCATCAGTTTACCTCTCATGGCATAAGGCAGGGCTCACTAGTGGACATCTAAATGGCAGCTCTTGGTCTTTGACAGTAACATTTGCTGGCAGCAACTGACCCTGCCCTTGACAATTATCTGGTCTGTGCTGCTCTTTTCATCAGATGTTTGTGAAACGAGCCAGTGAGTCCTTGGCTGAAGAACACTCTGTGATTTGCAGCAGGGTTTCACCAAAGTCAATTAATTTATCACACAATACTAGCAGCTAGCGGCAGAAACTAAGTGGGTAGTCTTTATTCAGGGAACTTAAAAAGGAGACTAAACAGGAAGGTTCTGTCATTTCATCGCCGGTAATTTCAACTCTTGGCATTTAAACATGTAAATTATAACGAAAAATGTTCATCCAATATGTTTTTGTTTTTGTGGGGGTCCCCATCCAAATGAGCCCTCCCCCACCTATTTTTTCCTATTCCCTACCTCCCCAAACTCTGATAAGCCCTTTCCCACCCCAACCCCTAAAAAATGTGATGAACTTTTTCATTATAATGTGAAAGTTTAAATTCCAGGCTTTGAAATTACCGGCTGTTAAGATGGATTTCCGAACTCCGACCTGGAGGGGCAGAGGTTCGGAAGGCCAGCCTAGTTTCTTGGAACAGGGTAACCTCTGGACAAGCCAGACCAATCAGGGTAGTGATGGCGGCGGTCAAGACTAAGTCTCAAGAGGGGTGAGGATGACTGAAAGACCTCAATGAGCACACAAAGCAAGGACACTTACAAATTACTCTAGACAGGTGTTATATTAAAAATATAGACACATTTATTACAAGGCCTTTGTAACATCGACCATAGCAAAGAATCACAATAATACTAAAGTAAACCAACACATCACAATCAATACAATCTATATACAAGACCGAGGGGTCTAAGGAGTTAGGAGCATGAAATGTGTAGACCACCTAAATGGGGAGGAAAACAGGCAGTGCAAGTAATCATTAGACCCAGTTCGACATCAGAAATACACCTAACTAGGAGGCAGTCCAAGCCCTACGAAGAGAAGAGCCTTATGCTCAATAGTACATGCACGCGCTTGTGCCAATGGACAAAATAGGGTCTCTTCAAGGGTCTCTGACAGTTCAGGAAGGTGAATGAGGCGATGAAGAACAAGTCCCCACTTCTCAAGCAAGACATCCACTTGCGGGCAGACGCAGGGTGAGAGTGTGGGATGGATCTGCTATTTCGCAACAGCGGTAGAAAAGAAATGGGTTCCTGCGCTAGGGGCCACCGGTTGGGGTATGGACTACTCACCGGTCCCCGACGCAGGCAGACCCAGACTGCCATTTCAGTTCATGTTGCTGGCAGGTTCGGATGTGACAATCAGGACGTCTCGACACTGTGTAGATTTCACGGTAGTAGGATTTAGGGTCGAGTGGGTCACAAACGCAGCGAATGTGCACAGGTCATTACCACAGCAGGGCAACACCGCAATCACGTTTACTCTGGTCCGGGCACACTCGTCTCACTTCAGACCTAGGAATGCCAAGTGTACGAAATTCGGTGTGAGGGTGCCGTGGATACAGAGCTAGCAGTAGGCCAAGTTCCGAAGGCTTCCCCAAAACGGCGACGGTGACAGAGCAAACGTCCCGTGTAAGCTGGTCAGCCCACTGGTTGGCCCAGGGACACTTCCGAAGAGGCTTACTTGCAGGGTTTGATGAAGGTGCCGAGAATAGTTGGTCTCACTATTCCAATGGGTCAAAGCACCTTCGCAGACCTTCTAGGACGATCAGATGCCGAGGGGTCTCGCAGGACGACAGCGGGCTTAGGGTGCCAAACCTTCCAGCGGGTTACCAGCAGTTCCTCGACTCGGCTTCTTGTTGCAGGATACTTGGCTCCTTATCCCTTGTTCGGTGTGAACTCAGGATATTGACCTTGTAGTGGTGTTTTTGGCCTCCTCCTATCCAAAGTTCCCTTCGCACCAAAACGGACAGGACCCAATAGGAGAACTGCTCACACTCACTCCAAACGCGGACCAATCACAGACCACGGTGGTCCCAGGCATTCAGGACACTTCAGACTCTCTGGCACCCAGGATGTGTATTGGGAACAGACATCCCAGCCCACATCCTGGAGGCACACACACAAGGCATGCAGAAGCCCGCGAAAGCTTTGGGTTTCGCGGGAAAGTGCATGACCAAATAAGGACTGGCCCGGGTCGGCTCGACCTGGGGACGGTGAAGGGGCAAGATGGCCAAAGGACAGGGCAAATAACCATGTGGCATGGCCATTTTGGAGCCAGGCCACCTATTTGTGCCAAACGCGGTAAGCGCAGATAACATGGCAAAAAAAGGGTTCAAAACATAAGATAAACAATAGCTGCCACCAGTTCTGTCCCTGATACACCTGCACAGTTCGTAACAAGTCCAGCGAGAGTTTCTAGGGCCTTTGGAATGACTAGATACCCAAGAGTGCGGTAAAGTAAGTTACATTGCACTCTTGTTACATGTTGCACAAAAGCTGCAACATGAGGAAAGGACTAAGGGAAACAAAGTCTCCCAGTACTGACTGTTTTAAGGGCATGTCAGTTTCCCCATAAAAAGTGAGCGAAAGCCCATGAAATCTTTCCTAACACCGGCGATGAAAGGACGTTGTACGAATTTTGCAAGACTACAAATATGAGCTGTAGGAGGGAAGAGGATGAGGGCCAAGTGCTTCTATTCAGAGGGCTTATGGTAGAAAAAGTGTCTCATTTCCGGCTGCTAGTTTCTTCCATTTCTGAAGAGCTGATGTAGATTCTTGCAACATGGCGTCCTCTGACCAAATAATCTGGAAGGTCAAGGAGAAAGCTAGGATTATGTCTATTTTATGGAAAAGTCTCCTATGATTAAGGATTCTGTTATCAGTCACCCACCTGTGAAGAGGCAGAGGCTGGATGGATCGGTGTATCGACTTAATTTGACCAATCAGAACTAATATTATGCCATTGCTGCTGGGACATACATGATTTGAGCAGCCATTTGGGAACCTAAGCAGTGTCATCGCCAATAAGGATGCAGGAATTCAGGCACTATTTTCCGGCAGATGACTGCAATTTCTGGGTCCCGTCTGGGTCCCCTCTGGCTCAGCGCACCTAATGTTCTAGACTCCACGCTTCTGTACACTCCACAGTCCCCTCCCGTTGCTTTTTGCTCGGTTCCTCGCCTCTGCTCACCTCATTTTGGGGACCCGCTCACTGTGCTAGATCCACCTCTATCACCGCGCTCCGGCCTGCGGGGAACGGTAATGCTAAATTAAATGTCTTGCTATAATGTTTTGGTCAAGTTCAAAGGTATTTTGCTGTGTGGAATCCAGTAGCCTATGAAGACTTGGGCTAAATAACAAATGAGTCATTTCCAAGGACCTTTTGGTTTTTGCCAATGACGTGGATGGGAGCATTGTGACCCCTGGGACAGCATGATCAAATGTGGCTCTTATACTGTGCTTGAGGCCGGATTCCAGACTCTTAGCGCGGGTCCAGGTATCGAGCCGTGCAGCTCAGTGATGTCTTGTGTCCAAGATGGGCACATTGCCCCTGAGATATCCTCCCGGCCACACAATCCCAGGGGGAGATTGGATTGGGAACCAAAGGCAGATATCACCTTTTTTATTGCATTTCACCATTTGTCATTGATTGTTATGCTCCTAGGCTGCAGAAACGTCACTTTTATTAACCAGAGTGGCCTGTCAGCAACTTTGAGTTCCTTTTTTTATGAGGCAAACTGTTGGGCGAGATTTAGTATTAAACCGCAGAATTGGAACAGAAAGGTCACAAAATATCATCCAAGTACGACTATTGAAACCAGTTTTCCACTTAAGCTAAATACCTACTCTCAACAGGTCTTAAACATTTTAACCAACGTTGACTGGAGTGTGAGGAGGGTGCAATACACGGATAGGGCCCCTACATAGGTGGGCAAGGTGCACAGCTGGCAAAAGGTGTATAAGAGGAAAAGGTGAAACAATTTACAAAGGAGGGAAGGGGCACAAGAGAAAGGAGCATGGAGTGAATAATGACAGTAAAAGGATCACAGCCATAGTAGTAGTCTAGCATGCCTACCATTTGGACACTGAACAGTTAATTATTGTCTGGGAATTAGACAGTGCATTAATTGTCCCTGTGCTCGCTCATGCAATCAGCAAAGAATGCTGCTACATTGAAAAATGAATTAGCAGCCCAGCTGATAATTAACTATCAAGGAAGGGCCAGATTGCAGAAGCTTTGCACTGGGGCAAGTGAAATTCTGCAGAGTATTAGCACAAGGGCAAAGTTTGCCGATGGACAAAAACCTCTTCTTTGAATGCAATTATGCACCAGGCCAAAGTTTAGCCTAGTACTAACATGGAATGTTATTAGCACTAGAGCAAACTTTGCCCTAGTGCAGAAATCCATTGAAAGTACATATTTATTGCTCTACGGAATTGTTTTGAGCTAGCGCTAATACCATGCAAAATTGCACTTGCCATGCTGCAAAGTTGTACTAATGTGGCCCCACTGGTTTTGGCCCAACTTTGCCGTAGAGCTAATACTGTGCGATATTGCACTTGCACGGGTGCAACGCTTCTGTAATCTGTCCCCAAGTTCCCTTGCTGTTCCCATGAAAGACAGAAGAGTTTTCCACTTATTTGGAAGTTTCCTGAGGAGGACAGCCACCGTTGGCTACCTACCTTCATCTACCTTACATCTTGTGTAGCACAGACACACCCATGTTGAGAAAAACACATTGGGCTTCATTACAAGTTTGGCGGTCCGGGAACTACGGTACTGGTAAACTTACGAGTTCTGCTCGAGTGTGCCATTACGGCCGCCAGGTCTGTCCTGGTGGCCGTACCGGCACCCGTGAGCAGAGCATGTCGGAATCACCAGCACCATTCTCAATGGTGCCGGTGCATCCAACCTCCCCATTCCCATTGAGCCCCGTGGGGCTCAATGGGAATGGGGAGTAATGTATTCTGACGCCCGCGAATTGGCAATTTTTGGGACCGGCTGGTCCGTAATGACCAATTAATCGCCCATTCCGGGTGCCGGAAAAAATTGCACGTTTGGCGGCAGACTGACGGTTTTACCGGCAAGGCTACCGCCAGACTTGTAATGAGGCCCATTGAGTGGCTGCTGCATTGCTGTCCGTCCACGCACTTGCCTGGCTGGCACATCTCAACAGCACAAGATTATTTTTTTTAATGAGAAAAGAAGCAGAGAAATCATCATGGATCCACCAATCAGAAACCTTAAAGGAATATGCCAATCAGAATCGGAGAGCAAAGCCAAGATCCAATAAGACAATAAGCAACCCTCTGTGCTTCAAAGAGCCCAAGACTGACATCATTTGATATAGATATGCAATTGGTATGTGTGAGCGAAAGAAGTGTCTCGAACAAGACCCATATGCATGGGATATTTGCTTTTTTGCTTCACTTCTGGCATAGACATTGCAGAGCTGTCATGGCCTTACCGATATGCAGGGGGACAGAACCAGCAGGTTGCAGGCCCTACTTCTGCATTCAACACATTTGACCAGTCACAGCGAGTCTAATTCATGAAATTTGTCTCCAGGAACGCACTAAAAATCAGACTTTGTAAAGAAGCATTCAGGCTCTAAGAACCCACGATGATATTCTCCGAGCTCACCAAAGAGAGACTTGGTATCAAACCAAAATATTCTGCCAGCAAGATACTGAATCCGGCTGAAGACAGCTAGCAACAACCCACTCTCCATGAAGGCCCTGGACCTGAACTCCAACAGCAGCTGGAGTGTGCAGAGCAGTGAAGCACATGGCACTGACGCTACTGACAAGCAGCCCTATGGGCAATGATGGAAACTGTGCTACTCCTCCACAGGACAAGTGCAGCTAAAGTGGCCACAAGGCCACATACTAGAACTCTATAGAGCCATTAAATAGACACATAGATACATATATAGAAAGTTAATTACATGCTCGTAATTAGCAGGGGCAGTGTTCTTCCCTGGTAAGTAAAGGTATTAATGTGCTTAGGAATTCGTTAACGATTGAACTGATTATCATACTTATTGGTAAGTGAACATCCTTTTGGTTTTTTTCCCCCATTCATTTCGTTTTGTTTAAAATTGCTATTATTCCAGGTTACTGTAAATTTGGTCTATTCAGTTATGCTTCCCACTATCAGATTTTCCACCACTCTCTCTGATGTGATATGATATGACATTTATAATGCGCCTATACACAAGTGTTTCAAGGCGCGACGAGGCAAGGGAGGGGGAACAGAGGGAAGACAGAGACAACGATCTTACCAGGCCAGGTGACATTGAGATCGCGCACGTGCAATGGAGCGGTAGAAGGGGAGAAGTCTGGTGGGAAAAGGGGCAGGGGAAGTGCAGTGCATAGAAAACAGATGTGAAACAAATGCTGCCACTGGCCAACGTGGAAGCCAAATGCCAGGGCACCGTACGTGCCTTTTTCCAAGACACTCTGGTTGTCCTGGCTGAGCGAGGTGGGCTGTCACCCCACCCTCTTATAGCCCCAGTGTACCTACCATTATCTGCAGCAAGTAACCTCACTTTGATGTGAAACCTCATCCGGATTCCTCTGTCAGCCTGCTGATTTAATCCACAAGCCCTGTACCCTGAACCCACACTAAGATATCATGACCCTCACTAGATATTTCTTCCAAGGCATGACCTGTCTGCCAACACATTCCTGCATTGTATGTAGGTGATCCATCGCCAGCCCATCAGAAAGGTAGCTCAGTGTCCCGCCTTTCCCAATGCGAGGCCTCAGTGTGGGATTCTCTGAAGGCAAGGAGAATCTGAGTGATGGTAAAACAAGCAACAGTAAGGTTGGCAAGCTGGCATCACTTACACAGCACAAGCAGAGGCCCCTCCCCTGGACAGTGCTGTCTAGTGGTACGAGCAGAGCATATGGCCCCGGGGTAAGTAGGGGATAAGTGAGGAGAAAGGAGCAATTTCTCTTTCTTTGTTTTCAGGTTCCATAACAGAAATCATCCCGACTGTATGGTGGTGGCCTTACTCCACTGCACACCTGAGATGGTAGCATGGATCGATTGCTCAAGGGGTTAAAGTTTTTCATTTCTCCAGCACATGAATTTTAGCCCCTCTCCTGGACAGGTACTCCCCCCCCCCCTTCTCCCCACACTCCTCTACTCCTCTACCAAGTAGGCTGAGCCATGCCCACCTAGACTCGATTTGTGATTCTAGGATGGACAGATACTGGCCTCCCTCTTACTATTAGCTGTGTGAAGGTGGGTTGGATTTCAACTGATCCACTTGCTCCACAGCCTCATGGATAGCCTTTAACCCTAGATCCAACTCTGCTGTTTCAGATTTGCCAATCAAAGTGAAGAACACCATGACTGCAGATTCTCTCGTGCTTATTTTGGCAAGTATAGAAACACGATGGATAGTTGTCAAGTTTGATGATTTCATGATATGATTGTAAACTTAGTAATTATCATTAATTAAGCACCGCAGTCTGGTTAAGGAGCAGGGCACAATCCTAATGTTCCCTTATAATACCAGGCCCCGAATTTTAAAAATCCTCCTTTCCTGTTAGCATTTGTCTTTGCCTCTTTGTTTGCCATTAATTGACTGTTGTTTTTATTTGCTGCTTTACCCACCCCTCCTGTTTCACCACTGTGGACTGTTTGTAATTGTCTTGCTAATTAACTATTCTATATCGAAAAATGTACAAGCACCTCCTACTCTATTAATATGTGGAGGCTGGTGAATTGCTTAATTGGAGGGGCATAAACATGTTCCACAAATATGCCAGTGTGACCGAGCCTAGTGAGCATGCCTGAACCAACCAAGGGCTGTGTGGAGTGGCGGGGGATCCCATTGAGAATTGTTTTTTTTTAAATTAAATATTAGGTTGACATGGTGCATTAAACAGCACACTTTCTGTGCTGGGTAAAAAGCCATAAAGTTTGCAATATGTGTTGCAGGGCAAATCCAATTAAACAATGCAATAGATCCAAGTAACCAACAGTGCACAGGAGCATTTCTATGATGCTTTCACTCACAATACATGATATGAAATGATAGTTTATTTATATAGCGCCTATACACAATGTTTTCAAAGCGCTTCAAGGCAAAGGAGGGAACCAGGCAAAATACAATGACATTCTTACAGCCCATGAACAACAAGAATGTGAAATTGACTATCGTGCTGGCCTGGTGACATTTCAGATAGTGCAAGAGCTTTGACACAGATAGGAAGGGAGAGGGTGAGAGGGAAACGGGAACAGACAGGCAACTACCGTACTAGGCCTGGTGACATTTCTGGTAGAGCCGGAGATTTGAAAGAGGTGAGGGAGAAGGGGAGGAGAAAGGATGGAGAGGAACAAAACAAGTGACTATCGTACTAGGCCAGAATAAAACATTTTCACACTGGCTGTACCCATACATTTCCAGGCTGGCTGCACCAATATATGCAGAGAATTCCTATAAAAGAACATACTTTTATTCTCCTATAAATAATAATCATCACATAAGAAAACATGTCCACACTTTACTTATGTATTTATTTAATATACGTGCAGCCACACAGCTTTGTATATACAACATGAGACAGCAACATACATATATAGATACAATAATAAACAAGCATCATACAGTTAAAACACCTTACATTTCATCAATCAATTACATCCAACTTTACATGTACACTCCATTAGATAAAATGTTTAAAATTTCTATGCACTTCCAGTAAAATGTAACCATAAAAAATAATAAATTCATATCTTCACCCTTCATAAAATTAATCCAAATCATGGATACATTGTTACAATCGTAATGGTTGTTATAAGATTTCAGTAACTCATCCTAATGGCAGTTAAACTCTCACACTCCACCAACAGTTGTGTTGAAGAGTTTCCGCTTTGGATTCCCCACATAAGCGGCACATTCTATCTAGACGTATTATGCCTAACTTTGCTCCTTTAATCGCCAATACATCATATATGTTATATTTTAATAATACATACTGGTGGAATATTTGGGGACATGGATATGGCACAATATATAGCGGAATTGTGTTACGTTCCTATAGCAAAGAAAACTACCACTATTACTTTGCGTTCACAACTGAACCAAATGTTGTCCTTCGCTAAAATATTTTATTTAAGTCTCAGCCATCTTTTAAACCCATAACCATGCCTTAGCACACAATTATATTCATAACCTGCCGACCTTTTATTGTGAAGAGAAAAGATGTTGCCCAAGGTGCCCAGCTTGTTACATTGATCAATCCTTTCAAATGCTTGGATATAGTTAACAACGATAGTTGCGTTATCTACCAGCCTAAGTTTTTCACAGCACAAAATAGTTTGATAAGTAAAATCTGCTACTATAGCATTTAGGTCAAATTCTAATAACAAGAATTATTCTGTAACATTGTGTGGCATCCTGAACAGTTTGCGCAAAATCATTGCTTCAAACTTTGTCAGCTCCGGCAAATAATTGTGACCCCAGATCTCAATGCTGTATTGTAACAGTGGCAATATTTTTACCCTATATTGGAGCAAAATTGCTTTCACTGAATAGCCCACATTTTTACTTATAAAAACATTTATGGCATTTACTGCTTTCATGCACTTTGCTTTTGTTTCGCCCCAGTGCTTTTGTCAGTTACATGTTTTGTCAACATGAACACCAAGGTATTTGTATACCTTCACTTGTTCAAGAGAAGAACCCTCAAAGGTCCTGCATGTCTGTTTTGGAATTGACTGTTTACCAGAGAAAACCATAATTTTACTTTTTTCTATGTTTACAGTCAACCCGTTTGATCTCGCATAGTCACCCAAGGCATTAAGCATGATTTTCAAACCCTTAGGGGTGTAGTCTTAAAGCAGCAAGTCGTCCGCATAAGCAAGCCAACGTAAGTGTCAGACCCCACTTTAACCGTACAAGTGTGTATGTTCATGAACTGCTTATTCAAATCGGCTAAATACAAATTGAAGAGCTTTACCGGTACAATACACCCCTGTTTCACGCCACGATGGGCAGGTATCGATCTTGATAATATCCCTTTACCATAATGTCCACACTGGCTCTGCTACTTAATGCCAGTAACTCTACAAAAGAAAACACTCCTGTTCAAGGGTCAAGTCCTAAAAAGGAAAGTGGGGGGACTCTGATCTCTTCACACTAAAAAGCAAGTGCAGGGTGGCTGAGAGGAAAGGGCGTGCTTCATGTTCATCCTCTGACAAACTGACCTGTCGCCTGCTACAAAGACAATACCGGCTCTCCGTTCTCACCAAGAAGTGAGCGTATATCCAAGCCCGCATCTCTGCAGCATCTAACAACTCTGAACTCTTTAAAATCTGCAAGGAACTGGCCAATCCTGTGGCAGTCTCTACCTCTCGTGTATCTTCCCAGGCCCTCTGTACGGCACTGGATTCTCACTTCATTTAAAAAACTCAGGACATCCTGTCCTCACTCTCCTCCTATCGCCTCCCTCCTTCCATCCCTTGCTCTTCCTCTGGCCCTTCTACAGCCAACCCCCTCCCTCCTTCTCTGTCTTTCCCCTTTTCTTTGCTGACAAGGTTTCTACACAAGTCTGATCTATGAAAGTCTCATCGAAACAGGTTCACCCCTGTTCCTCCAAAACTATCAAGGACCATATTGACTCCCTGGCCCCTGCCCTGACTGATTTATGCAATCACTCCTTCACCACTTATTCTCCCCATCCCCCTCGAAGCACTCCCTTGTACACCCACTCCTTAAGAAACCCTCTGCTGACCCCTCCTGCCCGGCTAACTATCGTCCAATCTCCATCACTCCCTTCCTGGGCAAGCTCCTGGAGAAATTGGCCATCTCCCAGCTTAATCTCCACACAGAATCTGTTGGTTGTCTTCACGACCATCAGTCTGGCTTCAGAGCTGCCAGAAGCATGGAACCTGCTCTCCTGAACATCCGTGAAGACCTGCTCTCCAACCTTGACTCCAACAGCCCGTGTGTCCTCATCTTGCTTGATCTCTCTTCTGCCTTCGATACAGTCAACCATGCCATCCTGCTCAACCGTCTCCGTGATAACCTGGGTATCACTGGCCAGGCTCTGGGGTGGCTGACCTCTTTCCTCTCCGACCGAGCCTCCCAGGTCCAACTTGTGTCCTTCCTCTCTGATATCTTTTTCTCTACCTGTCGTGTCCCCCAGGGATATAACCTCTCTCCCAGGCTGTCCAACCAATACCTGGCACTCCTAGCCCACCACATTACCGCTCTCTGCCCCAACTTTCAGTGCTATGCGGATGACACCCAACTCATTTTCAGGCTACCCTCGGCCTCCTCCTCTCCTTCCCTCATCTCTGACGGTCTGTCTGCTATCCAGGAGTGGTGTGCCACCAATGACCACTGCCTTAATGCCAGTGAGACTGAGATTCTACTCATTGGCACACCCACTCCCTCCTTCCCTGCAGCACTCTGGCCGGCCTCCCTTGCCCCTGTTCCTGCTCTCACCTGCAAGGCTAAAAACCTTGGGGTCACTTTCGACTCCACACTCTCCTTCTCTCCTCACATCTACGATGTCTCTAAGAAGTCACACTACCAGCTACACCTCCTCAGAAGTATTCTTCCCTTCCTCTCCTTCCCCCAGAAGCTCACCGTCTCCAGAGCCCTGGTTCTCTCTAGACTGGACTATTGTAACAGCCTCTATCTAAATCTGCCTGCCTCTACTCTCCCCCCTCTGCAACTTATCCAGAACAGGACTGCGAGACTTGTCCTTGGCTTAAAGCCCAGGGATCGTATCTCTCCAGGACTGAAATCTCTGCACTTGCTCCCAGTGGCTGCAAGGATTAAGTTCAAAACCCTCTGCATTGTCCACAAGGCTTTCTGGGGCCTGGGGCCACAATACCTTCCACACTCTCTTCCCAAATAACTTCCTACACAAGCTCTTTGCTCATTCGCCTCCAACTCCCTCAGGGTCAGTCGTTTCTCCAAGAAATGAGTTGGTGGTCGATCTTTCTCTTCGGCAGGGGCATCCAACTGGAACAGCCTTCCTGCCTCCCTGAAACCTGAGGAGAACCAGCTCCGGTTCCGGTAGCACCTCAAAACCTACCTCTTTGCTTCTGCTTTCTCTCCCTTTCTCCCCTACTGAATTCCTGTCTGTAATCGCACTGGCTACCTGGCTACCCTTCTGATCTCGGGCCCTGGCCCTGCCAATTGCACACCTGCACTGCCTCCCTGGCAACCCCCGCCCCTGAGGACTATTGTTCTGTGTCCCTACAGTCCACCTACTAGCACTTATGTCTGCTCTTACCTGCACTTGCCACCATCTTGGCCGTACTATTATCTTATTTATTCTACTTTCCCATGTGCTGCACTTTGCCCTCCTCCCTTTCCCCCGCACTTATCCCTTTCCCCCTTCCCATGCACTTGCACAATCTAAATGACACCTGGCCTAGTAAGATCATTGTCTGTCCTCCCTCTGTTTCCCCCTCCCTTGCCTCGTCGCGCCTCGAAACACTTGTGTACAGGCGCGGTACAAATGCCATATCATATCATATCAACCATCGCAATGGGATGTGACGTCACCAGAAATTAGCATATGAAAGTGAAATATGCACATTTTATTAAATAGGCTTTACATAACCACCCAAATTACAGAGGACGAATGGCATTTTCATAAAATCCACACACACACAAAACCGAGAGAGAATATTTTCTTCTAATAGTGTTTTTGAAAACGTTAGGTGTACATGTTATAAACTCCAAGAACCAACACAAATGTTTGCCCTGGAACTTGCTGTACCAAAATGAGACATTTCACCTTTAGTTGTTTGTTATTTTTCATTACGTTATATAGTGCAGCGGTGAAGTGTCCAGCCTCCAAACCTGACGCCTGTGGTTCAATCCCTGAGGTTGGCTTTAATTCATAAATTCAAAGAGGATATTCAATGTTTTACATTTTAGCTGTGGGGAAGTGAGTCCACCCTTTGAAAAAAGTGGGTGGACTCTGTCCACCCGCGTGTACCCTCCACTTGCGCCCTGCTCATGTTGGCTGTTCCTTTAAACATTCTATCACATTATAAGAAAATATGTTCAAGCTGGCCGAACAATGTAGTACAGTCTAGACACATACTAACACTTATCATGGTTGCTTTATCCTTGATTCCCAGTAAAAAATGATGTGCCACAGAAAGAAATTGCTAGACTGATTGCCCCAACTGCCAGTCAAGACACGTAATAATACTTAACATGCTTGCTTTATCATAAATATATAGTAAAAAATGTCATGCCACAATTAGAAATGGCTAGACTGGCTGCCCAAAATGGCAGTCTAGCGACGTAATAACATATCATCAACCTTTTTTTTTAATTAATATTTGTATTTTGCTTTAGAAGATTTTTTACTAGGACGTCTTACTCCCTTCTTCCTTCCGAGACCTGGCCAACCAGACTTTGTTGATCAAAGTGGACATAATTTGGCTTGAACTGGCTGCTACTCCCAGTGTATGCTAGAGAACTTCTATATGGACATTCGAAATCCAGTGATCACAACATATTCTTTGGGAGTGAATGTTAGACTTTATCACAGCTGACACACTTCTCGAACTTTGAATGACAATCAAATGCATAATTGGGGCTCGTCTGCTTGATTTTGCTACACAGGGACTTGGTATGACACTCAGTTCTCTATGTTTTACCGATATCTAGTTTTAATAGTATATCATTAACTAGCTGCAACCCTCATCGTTTCTGCATTGCGGTTGTCTTTTTTTCGTAAATTTATCCCGAATGCATTGTACAGATTACCAAAAATTCTTTCCAGGTATCAGTGTAAAGGGCTTTGATCCAGCAAGATGCAGGTTGCTCCCTCGAACATTTTAATAATAAATAAATAAGTCTGGAGTTTTACTTTAAATGGCGCTCAGGCGGATCTGTAAACGATAAAGGTGGGATGGGTTACTAAGGTGAAGACGGGAGTAGGATAGTGAGAGGAGTGGTGTTCTGTTGGCAGCTTCAACTCAGTATACACCGGGCGCTGAGCTTGGTGCGGGTATCGGATCGGAGTCAGTCCGCGTGTGCTGTTGTTCCGGCTTATGTGTTGTTGCGGTGTTGTGAAGTGCGTGCGGCTTGTTGTGCGAGAGATGGTTGTGTGAGTTTTTTGAGTGCCCTCTGTAAAGATTGCATTGTTATAAAAATGTATTTTTTCAATGGAAAATCATTTATTTACATGCAGTAGGCATTGGGTGATGTATGGGGCATGCTGGTGGATGTTGCGTGTTTACCATTTGAAAGAACCGAGGTTTACACCAGGCAGCCCTCTGGAGGACATTCGAAAGGAGACATTTTCTAGCAGTAAAGGCGCACCCCTTCACGCTACCACCACCTACTAAAAGCCAAGTTACCCACTGAAGTGCCACTTTAAGTGAAATTCAAGACACAGTTGCGCACTTCAAATGTATAATGCGGTTTTAATGTTCAGCTCGAAACATCGAGATCAACAATCTATCACTTCCTGTTAAATGCGAGCGCCTTCTCCCCGCTTGACGCTTGCATCTGTCATCCTGTTAATGAGATGGCAACAACACATACATTTCATCAATCAAACGCGGGCACCCAGCACATTCTCGGCAAAAGATTACAAAACTAATTTCGCTTGTTGTGTGCAAACCCGAATAAATGCAAGCTTTTCAGTTTGTGAAACTGTCCATTAATCAGCCGCAGCACTGCCTAGTAGCACAATTTCAAGTCGCTTGATTTTCGGAGCGGATGGTTCCCACGCAGTAAATCTCCCACCACTGCTCCTTTTCCCACAGCACTGCAAGAAACAGCTGCTGAAATATCAATGTCTAAATGGGTTTGAAAAGGTAAGTATTGTTCACTGCATGTTTTCTGTGTGAATATGGGGTGTCATGTAGGGATGTAAAACCTGTATGACGAAGGATACGTGAAAAAGTATGTGCCAGTCAAATGAAATGTATACATCCCATAGCAAAGCTTTCTAAATAACTAAACCACTGAAGGGATTTCTGCTTTTCGTTTACTCAGTCCAAACTTTTATTTTGCTTTAGAGGCGAATCTCACCACATTAATGGAATGTCTTTCCGGAGAACACAGAATTTGATGAATATGTTGAATTAACGATGTACATAATGCTGACTAAATATCACAGAAAGAGGAACGCTGCTGTAGGCTCAGAAGTTAACCTTTTTGTTTAATTGAATTTTGAATAACTTGCATAGCACTTATGATAAAGCCCTGGACAGAGAACAATAAAATGGTACACACTTAAGATAGATTACAATCTTCTCAGGTAGCTTGAAAAGCTTGGGAAGGGTGAAAAGAAAGGAGATGGGACTTAAGAAGAGAGTGGAAAGGACAGAATTTAGGAACAGATGAAATGAAAGGAGGAGGAGAATCCCAGTGCACAGGGGCAAGAATGGAGGAGCAGTAGAAATGGGACTGAGTATGGGGTTGGGGGTGGGAGCAAAGAAAGGTCAAGCAAAGATGTAGAGAGGACTTAATAGTTATAGAGTGTGAGCAAACAGTGATGAGAGAAGAGAG
The DNA here is from genome assembly GCF_040938575.1 of Ambystoma mexicanum. Lineage (NCBI taxonomy): Eukaryota > Metazoa > Chordata > Amphibia > Caudata > Ambystomatidae > Ambystoma > Ambystoma mexicanum. The sequence continues at coordinate 542,134,490 of NC_090923.1, read as the reverse complement.
TATAGGAGAGGCCATGAACAGACTTAAAGACTGTGCAGAGTAACTTAAATTGATTAGCAGAAAAGAGAGCTGGGGGATGGGGGGAAGTGGATGGTAAAGCAAGTGGAAAGAGAAGACAAAACGCAGAGGGACATATTTTTGGGGGTAGAGGACATAAATGGTGAGACCGTAAAGAAGAGAAAACAGTAGTGCGAGAGAGGACCAGGAGTAAGAAGAATATGTTTTATGGAGGTAACAGTAAGTAAAAAGTAGATTTTGTGAAATTTGCCAACATTTTTCTTGGGACACAGCTAAATCCTATGCGTTGCAGCACTAACGATTTAGTGGGGGAGTGTACGTCTATGTATTTCAAGTGCAGCTGTCTACAGTTGAGGGTTGTGCAATATTTTCCATTCAAATTACATGCACAATAAATGACATGCACATTTGGTAGATATGTAAAAACATTGCACGCAGACACCCCCACCGCCTCCCCGCAGTATGGAAAAAATCAAGATAACAAGTCAGAGTTTCACAAGTGGTAGTCATTGTAGACTGAAGGAAGGGAATCATCATTGGGCTCAGAAAGCAATGTGGTGCACTAGAAAAGTGTGTCAGAAGGTCCCGATGATGCGCCAGAGGCATATAGAATTGTTTGTTGTATTCAAATACAATGTGTTGTGTTATTCTCTACTTACTTGTTTCATCTATTTCGATACATTTATTACATGACCAAATCACCTAGGGTAGATCTAGGGTCACAGATAGCCTAGAGGGTAGTTTAAGGACAAAGAAGCCACATACAACAATTAAGTAACATTCATAAGAGAATACATTTAAATGATCTTACTTGTAGATCTGCTGGTCTGTGTCACTCTCTTTGTATTATCTAATTGTTTGCATACATACGCTTCAGTGTGATAATAAGGTTGGAAGGTCATTTGTTTGCATCATATATTGGTGTGTAGTACTTGAAAACATCTGCATTTGAACACAATGTGTGCTCTACTTTGGCTCAAGGCACTTTATCTGAGGCATGTAGTCTTGGACTACATCACATTTATTGTACATGTAAGATTTACTATATGCAAAGGATTTGGATAACATCTAGTTAATAAAATAATGTGTTGATGTGCTTAGTCTTGAAATGATTTGCCCTTTTTCCCACATGTGTTCATTTGATTGAGCCTAGAGAATTGTATTTTGCTCAAACTGAAGCACTTTAAAAGTGTGTGTTCAGATCGAGCACATGATTCGATCTGCGTGGCCTAGTACCTACAATAGTAAAATAAGGAATCCGATTATTGGATGTTGAGATAATTATATAATGTATGTTAAACAGGTCATATGTTACAATAAGGGACAATAACTAACAAGAAATGTATTGGAAAATACGGTATGACAAGACTACAACTGTGCACATGTACACTATATAGATATTTTACTGAAGTTCTTTATTGATAAATTGTACTATGAAATAGAATTATAGATGGATCACACATGCAATGATAATTGCATTTTCATAGGGTTATATTAGGTGCAGAAATGTCAAGACATGTATACAATAGTGTCCCTACGAGTTTAAAGAACACGATGTATTATTAGAAAGCATCTTGAACTCAATGTCTAGCAAGGCTAAGGTGGCACTTACTGAGGGAAAACAATTTCTCTATGGAAAAACACTCGAAGTGAAACAGGATTTGGTTCACTTTGGGGTTGGGGGGAATTCTTCCTGGTTGGATATGGACTACAGAGCAGAAAATACATAATTGACTACTGAATTAAGCAGAGGGGTGTGCTCTGTTGGTCAGAGGGACAGCCTTAAAGAGTTATAAGGAGAAAAGGGAGGCTTATTCTGTGAAGCAATGTGCCCTGGACATAGCAGTATTCCTAAATGATTATAAAAAATTCCAGAAATTAGTCGCAACTGGATGGGAACAGGTTGTGGGTGATTGTGTATATTTTGCAACAGGACAGTGAAATTAAATTCTCCCAGGAAGAGATTGACATCTATCAAATAATTTTAAAATGGTTAGTCCACACGGCCATATGGTTTAGGAAAAGAGGTATTTATCTGGTTTCCGGTATTCGCACATTTGTGTAAATCAGTTATTGATACAGGACAGACTGCAGAATAAAGGAAGAGCAATTAATGTACCAGTAATTAAGAAAGGTTCCAATGCTGACCTCTGTTGCATTAAGCCAATCTCTTTGCTGGATAGCTCCAGTAAAATATTTACAAAGTGTCCGTTAGCCAGATTGGAGGAATGGGCCAATTGCAATAACATCTGGAATCCCAGCAAAGCTGGTTTTAGAAGAGGATACAACACAGTTGATCAATGTTTTATTTTGAATACGATCATAGAAAAATATTGTAAATTAAGGGAAGGGAGAGTATTTGCTGGTTTTTTGGTCCTAGAAAAAGCATTTGATTCAATTGTTAGAAACAATCTATGGTGTAAGTTGCATTTGATCGGCCTCAAGATCTACTAAAGCTTGTCCGAATGTGGTATGAAGACACCATGGTATCAGTTCACTATTCAAGAGTAAGAAGTTGCATGCCACCCTACTTTCTTTTATCGTATTTCTTTCTGATTTTTTACCTTTATGTGTCTAATTGGAAAGCTAACCCCCCCACTTCTGAACAATATTCTATATAGTCCAATTGTGTACGATGGTGATACAGCATTGCTGGATTAAACACCAGCAGGGCTGTAACCAGGGCTTCTTTATGCCAACAAATATCTGGAAACTCGTAGTCTGAATTTAAAATCATAATAATTGTCTTCTGGAAGCAGGTGAAATCATATAAGTGGTGCCTCAATGAAACTAGAATTCAGGTGGTCAATTTTTATAGCTACATCGGTCTTCTTTTCTCAGTCTTCTTTTCTCTAATAATTCTTCATGGACTTTACACATGAAGAAGTTAGTGGAAAGGGCCCCCCTTTGACTTAAAGGATTATTAAGATTATATTATTAGTATAGGGCCTATACATTAGATAAATACCTTGATGTGTACAAAATGAAGCTATCCTCATTGCTTTTATATGGAAGTGAGATCTGAGGATATGCTAACTGTGCACCTCTTAAGATGGTTCAGAATACATTCTTGCGCCACATAACAGGACTTCCTCCTGGTACCCCGTCCTGTGCTTTAAGACTCGAACTGGCAATCCAGAGTGTTGAGTCCATGGTACATTCAAAATGTTGGTTTTTCCTTTTTAAATTACATTTGGGTTTTGCTCTAAATGGCAATGTGTGGGAGGGAGGTTCATCAACATGGTTGGCCTCCCTATGAAAGCGTGCATTTATCTGGTTTAACAAAGGCACTAGGTTATGGTCTGTTTGGGGTGATGAGGACTGGGATTTGACCTCCTCAACTCATCTAAAAAAAAGTTATTAACGGCTAGAACGGTCTTGAGGGTAAGAGAGAAAGAACAACTGTATCAGGTGGGTGTAAAGGGCCAAGAAGTGTGTGTGTGATATGGGGAAGGAGGACGATTTCGTGCACTTCCTGTTAATGTGTCCCTGTTATGCTGACCTGCGTAAACAGTGGCTAAGGCTAATTTTTTTGCAGAATGGAAACATGACATGTAAAGTTGCACTGTTTTATGTAATTGTGAAGATCAGGTGTCAGTGTACAATAATATGACCATGTTAACGCCACTCTTTTACTATTAGATACAATATATTTATATGTTCCATGACCTCTAATGCTCTTTAGGCAATTTGGTATTTTAAGATTTTAGGTATTGTGATGTGATTATTTGATTGAGAATATTTATTGTATTAGATTGTTATGAATGATATGGGTAGGAGGGAATGATTTACAGGTAGAAGGTTTTACGTTATAAACTTTTTCAACACAGCATTAAAATTCCCCTCCTTCAGTTTTAGTGAGATCATTATTCTGAAGCAGCAGATCGTTTATTTTAGACTTATTCATGAGATGAACAAGTGTTTTAAAGTTGGCGTATACATATTTTAAAATGAGGGCCACAGCGTAGGAAAAGCCATACAAATGTAACAATGGATTCACAGTAACCACACATCTCTGACACAGAATTTAAACCAGGCCAACACCTGGCCGCCGCGTCCCAGCCTTACTCCAGAGGTTGTAGACAGACATCCACGGTGACTAACATCTATGGCACGGGTCAGCAACCTTTGGCAAGCCAGATGTTTTGGTATAAAACTCTCATCACCCCTAGTCAGCATAACAATGCTGAGGGATATGTCCAAAGCACCAGGAGAACCACAGGCTGCAGACCCCTGATCTATGGTTTCCCATAATGGAAGGGGCCACATCTATCCCCCTGGCAGCTGCATTCACTCCTGCAGCTGGAGATAGACTGGTGTTGGTGATAAGAAGCACTAGAGATGTCTGTGCCTATCAGTTACTAAAAGTGGCTTGTTCCATTGCACACATTTGTATGATTTTATGCCCATAACAATTTAGCATGTTTTACCAGCAGCAGTAGTCAACTCTATGCTTCGATGGTCACAAACAAGCCCCGCATTTACATATTATACGGCACTGATCACCCCCTATAGTTAAGATAATATCAATGTGCATTGACCTTTCCCAAAATTGATGCTGGTGCAGTGACAATACATTTGTATTATGCTGAAGCTGTGCTGGTCAGCGATCAGAAATGCTGAGATAGCTTTTTATTCAAATAGGATGCTCTTGGCAACAAATAACTCAGAAAAACTATCAATCACTTCATTCATGCAGCAAGAGCATCCTCATTATCAGCAGCTATACCAGCTTACATACACATCACAAACTATGCGAACAGTGCAGGTTTGATGAGGTTTAATGAAAACGCAAAAAACAAAACAGTGTCTTGCAGAGGGAATTCATTCATTAAGCTAAAACATTGAAACTATAAAATGTGACATTTCTTTACCCACACTGTGGCATTCCTTTACTCTCACTACCATGGTCCAGCTAGCTTCTCCCTCATTTAAGTATGCATGACAACACATTGCCTAATATGGGCGGGCACCCACATAAACAACTTCCACTCATGAAGTTAAATCAGAACAAGACTTAACCCAGTGGGAAGGCAAAAGCTGCCCCCTCGCCCCTGCCCTTTTCAGTGCCTACCTGGCGGACTTTAAAGATCATGGGAAGAGTCTTCGTTCATTTCCGCCAACAATAGGAGGTGTAAAAATAACGAGACTTCTGTATGCATACGACCTGATCCTGGTAGATGAGACCGCTATTGGCTTGCAACGTCAACTTGCCAGCCTGACGAAGTACATCAAAAGCAACAGCTTAGAAATAAATCAGGAAAAAAATAAAATCATGTCCATCGAAAAATCCAGAAAGAAATCCGAGAACCTACAATGAAATCTGGAAGGTTCACATATAGAACAAGTGAACATTTCAAATAGCTTGGCGTCACACTAAGCAACAGCACAGTTGTCGCTCCGATGCAAGCCGTTCTCTATCAAAAGGTAAAAAAAACTGGCAATGCAAATGAGGGCAATAGATAAAAGATTGGGCCGGATTTCTATTATTCCAGCAGTAAACTTTTACAAGGCTAAAGTAATCCCCTCTCTAACATATGGTGTGGAAGCCTTGCCACTGATACCTGCCAAAATTTGGCCAAAATTGGAAGTGTATTTCTGGCGGCGAGTTCTGGTCCTTCTGCCATCGACTCCACTAGTGCTGATTCGAAGCGAATTGAGCCTGCGCTCATTACAATCTGTGACTGAACGCAACAACTTGATGCTTTATAGAAAGACCCTCCTACCAGGTATACCAGAAATTTTTAATATTATCAATGCAGATGTCGTAAGCGGAAATAACAGACTACTGGTGAAGTGGTAAAAAAAAAGTTGACGACACCTGCACAGATTGGTTGCTCAGAGGAGGACCTTTTATCGATCCCAACCAAGGTCGGAAACAAGTTGACAGAGCATGACTGGATTATTACTAATGACATGGCACAGGCATACAAGTTGACAAGTGACTTGCCAATAAATAAAAGAAAACTAAAACAATTGCAGGGTACATTCAGAGATTTCCAAGCAGGCCCCACAGAAGCACCTTCTTAAGCGCACGTCTCAATGTAATTCCAACAAATGAATTTATGGCAACTAGAGGTAAATCAGCCTCAAACATATGTCGATACTGTGAGAAACCAGAACAAGTATAAACACTAAGGCATGCCTTACTATCATGTAGAGGTTTTAGCAAAAAAATAACTATCTATCTGGGCCACCTTTTCTCAGACCTGCAAGTATATGATGAAGAGGCCTAGTGGAATTGTCTAACTTCACTAACAATAGCAGTGGCAAGTTGTTTCCAGAAAAGGTCCTTATGATAAGAGTAAAGGAAAATATTTCTGAAGGTAACAGACAGAATTTGACGAGTGACATAAGGATGACCGTAGCGGAACAGACAAAGCAATTTAATGAACTTTTTTCGCTAGGTCACAATTACTGTTTTCTTTTATCCTTGCAAGTGGAGGATGTAAAGGCAGATCTTATCTGCTAGTTTTATCTTGTAAAAATTGTAAATCAATTTAATCAAGTAAATAAACAATAAAAAATGCTGCAGTCTTCTTAATGTGAATCTTTATTTGTAATTCATAAAAAGCAGATAAAAAATGAATATTTTGCCCACTCCTTCAGGTTAGCCATGATATATATATATATATATATATATATATATATATATATATATATGTTATATATATATACATAATATAGAGCGGTGGTCGTTGCCCTCGAAACATACATTACAACTTCTAACAAGGCAGTAAGACATGTACCGCCCGTCCCAGGCCCTGAAGCTTAGCCCCTCGACCTATGGCCCAGGTCAACAGGACACTGGTAACCATGTCCTGACGTATTACCTCCAGACCCCTTATAAGGTACATTCCTCCTGTGTTGCATTAACCTGTAGTATAACCTATTGGAAGATTTACTAAAGAAGATAATACTGAAACGAGTGAATGACTGCGGTGTGCATGGCCTAGGGCAAATAAGTCAGGAAAGGACATTCATCTCTGACATTGGCCACGATGGCACGACAACACCAGCCGGATGAACTCCGCCACCCTGCCAGGCCCAGCCCAACCCACGAGGCTGACCAGTGACGTCTTCCAGCCAAAGCCAACCACATCACAGCAGCACCTATAGTTAGTCGTCGCCACCCAATCCCCTTGAACTTGTGCCCCCTATAGTATGTAGGTTCTTATGACGTTTTTTGTAAATATATACGCCTGTCTTTGCTATTGTCAAACAGAGCGCTCTCGGAGTTTTGCAGAGTTCTTTGCATGCCCTATTCTGATTGATAAACTCCCATTTACGCTCACCCGCACTCTGTCTTGGCCTTATTCCCATCTTGGGAGAGTCCTTCATTGTCTCTCATTGCGGGGAGGATCGTGCTGTGTGGGGACGCTTGCCTTCAGTGGTGACCCCGATATAATATATCTAGCCACGGCTCTAGCTTCTGGCAATAAGATGTAGGTATTCGTAGGCGCATCTAAGGCGAGCAATGACTGGGATGATTCTACCCTTGAATACCAGCTCACCTGAAATATTTTAATCACGGCTACAAGTATGGAACTGCGTGGTTACCAAGTGCGATCACAGGCAGGGTAATCTTTACAATCCACAAGATATTGAACCACCCCATGTTGAACTTGCGAATCACAGATCTCCTGAACCTCGAATTACAGTGTTCCTTGTCTCAGGATTGGAACGGGCCGAGAATGCGAATGACCATAGGAATCAGAGACAAAGGGCTTCAGTAGGGAAACATGAAACACAGGGTGTATCCACCAAGTGTGGGTAATTGCAAATGAAAGGCTACCCAGGGAATCTGTTGAATGATCTCAAATTGCCCAAAGAATTGGGCAGGCAATTTGGTGGGCAAATTGCGCGCAGGCAGGTTCCTGGAGGATAACCACACCAAATCCCCCACTTGAAATAGAGGTTTAGCAGAGGGTTTCTTATCCTCTTGGATTTTCATATGAAGCTGTGCCTCTGCCAGTGCCTCAGCAACATGCTTGTGTTGCTTCTGGATTTCAGCAACCATATGATTGGCAAATGGAACCACACTGAGTGGTGCAGGAAGGAATGTCAGTATCTTTGGATGCTGGCTGATCGAGCAAAATAAAGGACTTAGTCCAAGTGAGGTATGGATGGCATTATTGTACTCCAATTCAGCAGCATCCAATTGTTCAGAACAGTGGTTTTGCAAAACATTGGCATAGCACTATAGGTATTGTTCTAGCATCTGATTGGTCTGTTCAGTCTGTCCATTGGTTTGGGGGTGATACCCAGAGCTCAGGGCACTTTGAACCCCCAAATGCTTGCATAGCTGACTCCAAAAGGCTGAAGTGAATTGAGATCCACGGAACAATATCTTCTGTGGCAGTGCCTGGAGCCGATAGATCTCATACAAAAAATTGCATGCCATCTGCAAAGAGGTAGGTACCTTAGGAAATGGAATGAAATGTGCCATCTTTGTGGAACAATGTATAACAACCATAATACATGTATTTCCTTTGGATGGTGGTAAATCGGTAATGAAGTTGGTGTCTATAGTATGCCATGCATACAGAGGTGTTTCAATAGGTTGTAAAAGTCCTATGGGTTGTCTTTTGAACGTCTTTGTCTGGGCACATACGGGACATGTTCCCACATATGTCCTAACTTCGGCTGACATTTCAGGCCACAAGTACTGACGGGATACCAACTCTATTCCCTGGTGACTACCAACGTTTCAATCATGGAGACTGTGCAGAATGGCCTCCCATAGGGATGCGGAAGGAACTTACACCCAATAATAAGAGAACAATAGTCCTTCACGTTCTTGAATGCTAGGATTAAGCAATAGTTCCTGCCTAGCCTGATCATCAGAAATATCTTGTAAAAAGGTACGCAGGATGGGTTGTATTGCCAGCAGGAAATGCTTGGAAGAGATAATAGGAGTGTTGGTTCCTTTGGTAGTAGCATCTGAGCCCAAGGAATGGGATAAAGCATCGGCTTTCAGATTGTGTGTACTAGGAATGTAAGTGATGCTAAAGTCATAATGAGAGAAGAAGAAGGCCCAACAGGCCTGTCGGGCTGTTCGACACTGAATGGATCATAGCTACTGGAGGTTCTTATGGTCAGTACGCACCTCCACTGGGAATCTCCCTCCTAAGAGGTGGTGCCTCCGTTCCTCAAACGCCACCTTTATAGCCAATAGCTCCTTCTCAATGACGGCATAATTCTGTTCACTTACAGACAGCTTGCGGGACAGATATGCGATGGGATGTTCCTGCTTGGTATTAGGATTGTATAGCAATAACACGGCTCTGATGGCAAAATCAGAGGCATCAGCCCCAATGATAAAAGGCATCTCCTTGTTGGGGTGCTGGAGTACCGGAGCTGACATGAGAGCTTCCTTTAGCTGGTTAAATGCGGTCATAGCATTGTCATCCAAAAGGAAAGGAGTTTTACTGCTGGTAGGACGAGACAGAACCACCGTTGTCTGAGAGACATGGGGAATAAAGCGCTGGTAAAGGTTGGCTTGGCTTGGGCCGATAACTTGGGCTGATGGGCTGTTATCGCCCGTTCCAGTCCCTGGAACGTGAGATGAATGCCACATTATTTCCATTAGCATAACACAAAATGCTAATGGAAATGTGGAAAATCCTATTGAGTCTATGTACTTTATTGAGAAATGTAAAGTAGATGGAGTCTATGAGATTTCTTTTTTAGTTCAATTTTTTAACTGTGAAAGGTCGTTCCTAAATGAACCTTTTTTTGGTTGTTTTTTGATTTATTTCATTTTTTTCAGGCGAGGTGAGAATGGAACGTGAGGAGGGAAATGAGGAAGGGGCACCAAGGACTAATATGGAGAGGCATGTGGACAGGGGAAGATGTTGCACAGGTGTTCCATCTAAGGTAGGGGACAGTGTTACTCATGCTCCTTGATTACCGCTTCAAAAGCACTATAAAAACTTCTTTCCCTGCAGAAACATGTGTTGCAGTACATACAGAGGACTGTTGTCCTCAAAAGATATGAATCAACAACCTCTTTTATTGCTTGCAAGGTAGCTGGTGGGATTTTGTGTCCCACAGAAGTAGGCTGTGTGGTTACAGTATTGGTTGAGGAAGATGAGGTGGAGGAAGACAGCCTACTATTTGCTATGAAATGAACAGCCTTTCTGAGAGCAATGCGGTGGTTGGATTGGGTGTGGCAGTGCGTGGAGGTGGTCCCGTAGGAGAACTGTCCAGGTAGTCAACGACTGAGTAGTGCATTTCACTTTGGTAGCTTATTCGTTGGTACATTTCCAACAGTGGTAAAGAACTGCATTACCCATGATTCTCGCTTGGTGCTAGAGGTAGGCACTTCATCTACCTCATCTTCTTGGTCCTCTTCATTGTCTTTGGAAGTACTGTGCTTTTTTTATTGTGTAGGTCCTCCAGCTGGTGGTGGTGACTCTTGGGAGGAGGGATGGCAGTAGCTGATCCAATTTTTAGGATAAATAGCAGTTTTGCTAATATTTTTCCAAGTATGTGCTCTTTACTAGATTGTTGATGGATAATGAGCAAGAATAGGCGTAGGAGCTTTGCGAGGGGAAAATGTTGAGCTTGAAAGTTACGAGATCAGTAGGAAGTGCAGTTCTGAACTGTGTGTGAAGCAAGGGCCTGATTGCAAAGTGCGGATGCGTTCGCGAACACGTCATCATGCCTTGTGCATGTGCCATGTCACGTGACACTGTCCCAAAAGTCTGCAATGACATCAGATGTTTGCGAATGTTGATGGACGAAAAAACAGTGGAAAAAGTTGCAAAAAGTGTATAGAAGTATTACAAATGATGCTAGAAGGCGGGAAATGGCAGAGTTTTAAGGTGAAACTTTGTAAATTGGACAACAATGTTGCAATATTGGGTAAGTACGATATTAGTAAATTGTAGGAAATTAGCATGCACTTGTAAAAACACATGATATTCACTGAAAAAACTTTGTTAAAGGGACATTATGGTCTAGTTGCACTAAAAAATCCTATGAAATTTAATTTAAAAACTTTGTTAAAGGGATGTTATGGTTTAGTTGCACAAAAAAACAATGAAATGTAATGAAAAAACGTTGTTAAAGGGATGTTATGTTTACAAGTAAAACCGAAAACCCCCAGAAATGTGCCAGTTATGGTAAACTAAGCAACCATAACTTGCGCCACCACCGTGCACTTCTAAGACAAACACTCAAGACATCAAAGATGATATCAGAGTGCAGATAGCACCATTCATGATTGTTTGCCACATAGGTCAAGATGTCGTTCCTGAAAATATGTGAGTCACGTTGTACACCATGCCCACAAAACGAGATATGATTTGCTCCTGTCATTAATTCTTGTCTGTCATCAGAGACTAATATGCCTCACACAATTATAGATTGCAGGCCTTTCTATATTCAAAATACTTCCACAAAGTTTGATTTATATGCTCAGTTCTCCTTTAGCTTGTATTCAGTGTTTCCTCAAAATACTGCAAATTTCTGTATAGGATTTAACTAATTCTTGGGACATGCATATACGTGCACAGCATTTTTTGTACTCACTTTTGGTTTGTCTTTTAACGGCCCAGGACACGTAGGGAGATCAACAGCTCAAAGCAACTCTCCCAGGTAAGCTCTTCCTTTCTGTCTGCCCCTGCTCCAACATCCTTCACAGGCAATCTGATTCTGTCTTGGGAAAGGTGTCTTCATTCAGCTCCCTCTGAAATAAGCCTTCGTAAAGAGAATGTCCATCTGCTACAGCCAGGAGAAACCCCAACCAGGTTTTCTCCTAATGGGCAAGTTCTCTTCCTCTACTGCTTTCTCAAAATCTCTCCCACTTCCTATTTCTTTTACTTTAAATACTCAACAAACTGTACCCATGCAAAATCATGTGATCCAGTAATTTCAAATTGGATGGGAACATGTGATAGATTCACTTGATATACTCACCCCCACACCCACAAGAATCCTCCTCTTTGCATTGTTTGGCCCAGTTTATTTTGACATCTCATATGAGTATATGTTTAACTGTGGGTTAGCCAACCCCTATGGAGTCATGATCAAATCAGACTGAAATCTGTCTTTCCCTTTTATGTTCTTATAGAAACCTGTGTGTCTGCTGAAGCCTACATAAGCAGAATTGCAATAACATTTTGAGTTCAGAAACATCCTTCATGTGTCTGTTGCTGCAGGCACAATGAGTTATTAGAATATATGAAATTATCAATAATGTATACATTTTAACATATCTTGTCTATACGCATGTCATCAGTGCCACATTACTTAATTTAATTCTACTCTTGGTTTTTTAATCAAACAAAGGGTTCAGAATTTGAAGTCAATAATGTACTTCATTTTTTGTCACATAAAATGCATGCACTTTTGTAAATCTGTACATCACATGCTTTGAACAGCTTGAATTTCTAGGGGCCTTGCTATCAAGTGAAAATATTTGCTCAACAGATATCCTGGAAACAAAGGCTTCCATTTAAAATGGTGCTTTATATGATGCGCACACATAATGGATGAGGCCCTATTGTTCTGTTTAGGTCCAGGGTAAAGGTTGTATGTGTTCATCGGTTCATCTGAAGTGGCTATTACTACATGGCCATGGCTCCTGATGTCTGACCTTGCTTTCCTCATAACATATGTAGACCCACTGATTTGAGCTCATTCTGATATCTGGCTCACAATTTGCTCTATTTTCTTGGCATTGTAAAAAATACCTTTTGTTTTGAGTAAACACATCTGTGCCAAACCATCATCGTTAATGTCTTATTAACTGATTAATGGTGACATCTGTTTCACAGAAAATTAACCTCTGCATTCCTTGCCTTGAGAGCTGAGCCTTGGAAAAACACATGTCCGCTTTAATTAGAGTCCAACTAACTCTCCTGTTTAAATGTTGGATGTAAAATGGAAAACAAAATGTTTTATATAATTATTATTGCTAATGACAATTTAATAGATGTCGGCATGATCATCTCCTTACAGAATATTAAAATATAATTTCAATAAGCCTACATGCCCTTCACATGCATGGGATGGGGGAAAACAGATGCCTGACCTGGCAATTCACTTGACAGACCTACTGCAGACCTTTCTTTTCCCTATATCTCTCCTGGACGGTTTGCCTTTCTCTTTGAGTCCCTTTGTCTCGCTGTGTTGAATCATCTATGGATCATATATGGATTTACATGTTTCCTGCATTTCTACAGTATGGTTATTTTCCTCTCATTGGCCAGTGAAGTCAGAGAAAAGGTTTGCTTTGTCACAAGGACACATTCGTTTTTGGAGAGCAGTAGTGACATATATGTTGGCATGTTCTATGCTTCTCTTATGAGGGTCGTAGTAGAGTACTTGACAGAGCCGAGTTCATCACACTTGCACTTGTTTCAGTAGGACATTATGGGATTGGGAGGAAACAGGTCACAATCAGAGCTGATTAGCTGCATATTTCTTCTCACACCTCATTGCACAGCATCCCACTGGAGCAGCAAAAGCACCTAATAAAAGAGGTGGCATGCCACCAGTGCCTTAAAGTCATGTACACAACCATTAGTGTGATTTGTATTACCCCTAGTCACTGAAGGATATTCAAACATGTCACATCACTGTATATAACATCATTTCTTGAAACACTTTTGCAGCTTGTCCATCTGTTACCAATGAAAATGATACACATTATAGAAATCTACTCTGGACTCTTTGTGATAGTTGCAATAGCTTTCTTATTGCATCAATTGAGGAAGATTGACCATTCCTTTCTTCTTTGATCTTTCTGGTAATATCTAGATTTTGTTGGGCTGTCCTTATCTTTTAGCAAAGGCTATACGTTTGACTATACCAGGTAAATCGGGCCTTCCTTATGAACTTCTAAATGAAACAGACATTACAACATTGGCATCTTGCATCAGGACTCTGAAATATACGCAGGCGTGGCCGTGTCTTGAAAGCCTTGTGCCTGTATTATGGACAATTCTGATCTTTGAGCAAACCAAACCAGATGGCATTGTTGCCATCATGATTAGATTTAACCATTGCTGAAACTACAGTTCCTATGTCGCCCACTGCAATAAACATTAATATTGTTATCCGAAAAAGTAGATTTGTGTTCATTATGTATGAGGTCAATTTTAAGTTAAGTGCAAATTCCCTGGAAACAATCGAATCAGTTTACAATTATGTCCCCACTGCCTTTTTCTAGGGAGGTTTAATAATATTGAGTTTCAGGGTGTAAATACGCTACAGATATCTTTGATGTCTCAGGTTCCAGTGCCTCTTTACACATGATAAGTAGTAATGTTCCCGATGCTATGCGCGTGCATTTTGGCTGGCATTACAATGCATTGCTATGGAGCACGCCTGTAAATGATGTTCCTGGTGAATTTTGCACAATCAGCAATATTAGCACAATATATCTGTGGACTAGTGATAAGGATGAATCCGGAATCTCGCTCCTGTTCGTTCCAAAAAAAGTGACAAACTTTCCACGAGGCCAAGATAACAGGTATGTACAGCCCCTACAGTGCTTTTGGAAGAGTGCCCAGTTTTGGTTCTGATAGACATGGCCACATTGTATGGAGTAACCATGTGGCCTAATGGGTTTTGCGATTGTGAGTCTTCAGCAAAGGACTCACCTTAAGTACCAATGTATTTTCTTAGTAGGTATTTCAATTTAGTATCAATCAATTTGGCATTAGATCAAAATAAAACATAAAAATGACAGAAAACACCTAACATGGTGGCTTGGCAATTGCTGCATGTTGAATGAAGAAGTTGATTATTACCACTGATAACATCATGGAACATGTTATAGAACTTTGCACCAGTGCAAGTGCAAATTTGCACGGTATTAGCACGAGGGCAAAGCTTGCCCTGCTGCAAAAAACACTGGTGCTGCATTAGAAAACCTTTCCACATGGTAAATGCAATTCTGCATCGTATTTGCATTAGGAAAAAAGTCCTTAGTGCAAAAAATATATACTTTCAATGCATTTTTTCATAAGTGCAAATTTTGCTGTAGTGATAATACGATTCTGTATTAGTACTAGGGCAAACTTTGCCCTGGCGCAAAAATACATTGAAAGAAGAGTTTTTTTGCACTAGGGCAGACTTTCCCCCAGTGATAATACCATGCAAAACTGCACTTGTAATGGTGCAAAAGTTTTCTGATCTGTCCGAAATGTTTAGTGCACTGGGGCAAACTTTGCCCTAGTGCTAACATTGTGCAATCTTTCAATTGCACCTGTGCAAACATTCTGTAATCTGAATCCTGGCGCTAGAACTATTAAATCACATGTAAAATGTTTTAACCTCAGGAGGCTGGTAAAGTTTGTTGAGTGTTCATGTGATGTTACTCTATACCTAAATAGTTATCACTACCTACCTAATGGTAGGCAGTGTGCAGAGAAAAGTGCAAAGAGAAAGAAGAAAGACTAAACAAGGTGACTACCGCTTGTAAAATAAGGTGTTATAAAAGCTTCTTGGAATGCCTGTGTTGGTGATCAGTTGCATTACACATTAGAGTTGTTGGATACTCATTGGATGAGAGCGCCAACATGGAAGGCCCGACCACTGACAGTGGTCCGTTTAAACCTGGGTATTTTTCACTTAGTTAAAGAAGGAGGAGCACAGCACTAAGCTTCTGCATTATTAATGCAGTGTCTTCCAAAGATAAGATACAGTAGCCCTGTTATTTACGAGGATGTACAGGCCCACGCAGAAAGACCTAAAGGCACGCTGCACGGGACTGGCAGGCTGCTTAATAATGCAAGCACTAGTGTAACGTGCTCCAGCCTTGCATATACCAGTGGCCCTCTGAACCTTTCATTTCATCCTTAATGCAGAACATGTTTATTAATAACATTGAGTGAATTACAGTAGCCCACCCTAGACAGCAGATGCTTCATCTGTGGGGGTCTCTTTGGCGCCCATAGGCCCATTTATAAAGAAGCACTAATTGAGCCGATGAGAACGTTGGTAACATCTTCTCAGAGCAGCTAAATGAAGGGAGGCTTTGCTGCCAAACCCTCCAACTCACATCTGCCTGTTCTGTGCAATGTCCCACATGGCCACAGCATTCTGAGAGAACATGAATGGCAGCGTTACAACATCGGTTGCTAACGTGGCTGTGACGCCTGTTACTCAGCCTGGGCAGCGCATTAAGATTATAGTGCATTTGGTGACAGGCCTTCCTCCCATGGCAGTGTCCCACAACCAGTGTTGCATGTTACTGTGCAGTGCTGCAGTCTACCTTACTCAATATGTGTTTACCACATTTAATTGAAATGATATTTAGGGGTTATGTCAATCAAATGTAGGTACACATCTCAGAGATGTTTGTGCATTTAGAAATGGAGACATAGCAGAATATTCCCAGTGTAATGTACATTGATGCGGTTTACAAAGAGCACATTATGTGAAGACATTGATCTCAAATGTTCAATTAATGACAGTTGATCTGATTAGTCACATGGGAAGCAGACATGTTTAGTTAACAGTCGACATGCATTTCTCAAAGAGCGTGTGCTTTGTATGGGCTTAAATTTTAATAGAGCAGTCTGTACCTCGAGGGGTTTTGTGTTTTGCGGCGTGTCTGTGTTTCAGTTGGCAGCCATGACAACAGTACCTTTCTAGACACCCTGTTCTTTAAGTGTAACTTTCATTTGAAAACCTCACTCTATCGAACACTTTGACAAATAATAATCTCAGTTAATGGAAAAACATACCTCTCTCCATTCCTAGTGTTATGGGAGCATGATGGCATGAATATCAATGACGTAATAATTAGAGTAATGAATGAACGGTGTGTTTGTGTGAGCGTGTATGTGTGTGTGCATACGTGTGATCATTTGTCTTCTAATTCTTGAAGGAGCACAACTAAATGTTTCTAATAATTTCCCAATCCCTATGAAACAAAGACTATGGTACTCATTATGAGTACGGGGGTATGTTAAAATAACAGTGTTAAATTGGCTGTGACAGAATTGCCATCTTTTTACCACCACTTTCCCGCAACACTGTACTACGAGTTTTAACCTTCAAGTGAAGGAATTAGCTATAGTAAGATGATGTAGATAAAAACCCCAGTTTAAACCCAATGTCAAACCGGATATTAAATTATGCCTCTTATTACAAACGATTTGTATGTATATTGGCCTACGCCAAGTGGCTTAAAAATTGTACGCGAATAACTCTCTGCGGCAAGGTCTTGACCTTAGAAATTGATGTAAGCCGCCATCTTGAATCAAACCTCCATTTTAGGTTAGAAACCGCCATTTTGGGGTTTTATACAAAGTCACCCTGTTATCTAAAATGGCGGTCTCGTGTGTCCTTGTTCTTGCCTTAACCTCTCCAACCTCTGTAGGGGAGTTAATGTCCAACCTGCCCTCAGGCTACATGTTAGGGTCATGTAGACCTTGTCCTTTGTTGGCCTCGGGAGCAGGGGATTACTTGAATTAGCAATGTTAAACTACAAGTATACAAGAACAGTAATGCTATCCGAATATAATATGCGAAACATTGTTTGGTCTGTATTAAAGCAATATATAAAGAGTGTAAATGTTAAATTGAAGAATAATGGAGTGTGTTGGTAAATGTATTGAAAAGTAAACCGCATGTGCGAGATATGTAAATTAGGAAAGTGAACCTGGCGCGACACTAGCCCAGTGCATGATTAACCTGTAAGTGGGCTGGACTTCATTTTACAAATTGTATAAATACGTCGATGTCCAGCTAGGAAATTCCCTCACTGCTCATATTGAACCCTGCTGGTGGTCTCTATGATGTATTGACAGCCAAATAGCTATTTGTGTACTTTGTTGAATACTGTTCAGTTTTGTAATAAAGATTCTGGGAATCTTTATAAGCCCGTGTCGGTGTATTTTCTGATTCCACAGATGGCGCCCGAATAGGGACCCTCAAGATTGACTTCGTCTCGTTGAAGGTTGGCTCGGCTATCGGACCGGGATCGGACGGTGTCAACAGAACCGGCCACTCTAAGACGAGAAGTGAATTCCTCGACGAAACTGCACAATCCGATCCCTGGACGGTGAGCTATAGCCCGAGACGACGTCTTGACGAGGGTCCATATATTTGAGGTGGGTAAATTTGCCGAAAATCACCAGACACGTGGGTCCTTTGCATTGTCCTTAGTAACCCGATCGGGCCTCCCAGTGCTTTGGTCAGGTGAATCGTGTCCCGATTCTTAATTTAACCCTGACAAATTTGAATTTGGAGCATTGTACTCGCGAGCACAATTATTTAACCAGGTAACACCAGAACTTTGATATGCTTGGGAAATTGTCTGCCTGCTTTAGGGCATTTTTCCGCAGTGACAGACAATCTTTGGAAGATAGCCGTCCCGCACCACAGGAGGGGTCGCCGGCATGTACTATATACTGTAAGAAAGGCTTTGGTAGTATAGCATTTAATGACATTTGGCACAGACAAACCAGACATAATTCTAATATTCGGTGGCCAACCAATGGTAGTTTCGAAATCCCTCGTATAGAATATTTAGAGTCTGTATTAGTAAAGAAGAAGGCTAGGCCTGCAGCATTTGACATGTTGCACAGTTGGAAAATAGAAGCTTTGCAGCAACAAAAGAGTACAGAGAAACATATGCGTCGACATATGACGAGTGTCGAAAAGGCACGGTTATATGATCAAAATAAGCAATTGGAGTCAGTTAGGAACACGGACAGGGCATTTCAATTAGGCATTCAGAAAATCTACCCTTCAAAAGATTTTCATACGTCAGACGAATTGATTAATATACTTTTGCATGAATGAAGGCCAAATGCTTCTGCACCACCTCCATATGTCCCTCCTCCTTGCGCTTTGCCCCTTCCTGTTGTAGTTCCCCCTCCCATAGTTCCTCCGGTCCTCCCTGTTGTTCTTCCTGTTGTTCTTCCAGCCGTCGCCCCTTTGTCTGCCCCCTTGCCTTCACCTGTTGTTATTCAGAATGTGCCTACTCTTCCTCTTCCAAGTGATCCTGCATCGCTTGTAGTAGACCAGGGAGCAAGACCAAGGGTTGTGAGTCGTAATACTGTGTCGCCAGACAAGAGGAGCGAATTGACTGCTTGGGCTAAACATTGTATGGAGAAGGGTGAACAAGCTGATGTTTTTTCCACACTCGAAAATGTAAAAGATATTCCTGAGAAAAATGTTTTTATCGAAGGATTAGGGACTCATTTAAGTATAATGTGTAATAGACTAAATTATGTAGATTTCCCACAAGGGTTACGGGATTTGAACGCCTTAGCGTTGTCCAGAGATACTGCGGAGTAGGTATATGAGCATGTTGAGAGGATTTTGAGTATAGGAAGGAGTTGGAAGAGTTACAGAACGAGGAAGTAGATGGTGATAGTTTAGGTATTATGTACTTACAGAAACGGTTTTCTCCTCGTCGAGAATTAAAAGGTGAGTAAGCACGAATTTGTACAAAGGACGTGATAAGATGGATTTTGGATATGTCGATAACTCCAGATGAAGTATGTGACACATACAGTCAATATACGTTAGAAATGCAAAAGAAAGTGATACAGGTGATGGTAGAGCACCTGCAGAAAGAGTGTGTAAGAAAAAATATTTGTTGTCCCGCAGAATTGTTGAGTGTTTATAAGAGAGCTTTTTCGATTGATACTTCTTCGACTGCCTTAGCGCTTGACTTGGCTCTGTTGCTTAGTAAGCGTTCGGAGCTGCCTACTTCTCAGTTGCCTATGAGAGAGGTCCCTCCGACATTTGTCCCAAAAGTTGAGATTGTGGCTGATGCTGCACGGGGTATAGTAGCCGGAGAAATTCCTGCACATTACGTTTCACAGTTTGTTCACGTCCCATTTTCAAGACAGGAAGTGAACACCATAAAGCAATCTATTCCTGATATACGAAAAAATCCGACCGGATTCTATAAAGAAATAGAGTCGGTCTTACAGTCGTCGGTATTCACTCTAAGTGATATTGATCTATTATTAATTCCCGTACTTCTGCCAGTTGATTTGTGGAAGCAGATTAGGACTATAGATGACATACCTGGGTTGGGAGATACATGGGATAACATGACTAGGCTGGACAGAGAAAGACCAGCTGGCGAACAACCACCTCAAGTGATATTAACATTGCCTGATAGAATTATTGTAAAATTGAAAACTATGGTTCCAGAAAAAAGAATCATATGGGACAAGCTTACGGCCTGTGTCCAAGGAAAGTCTGAGGGTGCTACCGATTTTTTCAATCGGTTCGAGCAGGTATTCTCGGATTTCAGTGGACAAGACTTGGGCACAGAGTCAGGGAAAAGGTTGTTTGTCAACAAATTTGTACGTGGATTGTTGCCTGACATCCAGTTACAGATTATGTCCTCTGAAAGCACTTGGCAGGCGAAGTCCCAATCAGAAGTATTGCATATGGCTCAGTATTATGAAAATCGTGTAAACACTGAAAAAGAGAAACTTGAGAAAAAAAGGGTGAATTGAAAACTAAAGTTTTATTGCAGCAGATTGTTAGAAACCCTAGAGGGGGTAATCAATTTAGAGGTCAGTACATTCCACAGGGAAATGCGCCCTTGGCTCCGGTAACTATTAACCAGTGTGCCTATTGCCGGCAGGAAGGCCACTGGCGCCCACAATGTCCGACCTTACAGCAAAGGTCATTTGGGAAAATGGGTAGACGATCCAGAGGTCGCCCAGGTGCAGGGGGCCCTGGCAGAGGTCAGTTTGCACCAGAATCACAGCAACCTCCTTCACAAGATAAGCAAGTTTCGAATGTGGATAATAGAAACATTTTTGATCACCCTTCTGCCGCGTACCTCTCCGAAGAACTTCCTTTTGATAATATTTTGTTCCGCTAGGATTGCCCAAAGCAGGATTTGGAACCTACGCCTATTCCCGTTCATCAGAAAGGCCCCTACGTTGAGATGGCGGTGGGAAATAGTAAGCATCTATTTTTAGTGGATACGGGAGCACAGAAATGTTCCATTGACCATTCACGGGTTCCAAATATTCCCCTGTCAGGGCAATCCAACGTTTCCGTAGGGTTTTCAGGCACACCTTTGCCGGTACCGATAACACTGGGTCCCTTCACGGAACAGTGTCCCTTTTTACTTACCACAAACTGTGGGGAGAACTTGCTGGGGCTAAATTTGTTGAAGGCATTACACGCAGTAATTCATTGTTCTCCGGGTGGAATTCGGCTAACAATTTCACCTCAGCAATCGCTCGCCTCTCAGTTTTTGACTCGACCTTTACCGCCAGAATTTAGTAATGTTCCAGAATGCTTATGGGCAATTGATGATAATGATGTGGGCATTCTCCAAATTTAACCTGTTAAAATTATTTTGAAACATGGAGTAAAATTGCCTCTCATCCCGCAATATAAGATCTCAGTTGAAGGCGAACAGGCTTTGAAATGTATAGTTTCTGATTTTGTACATCGTTGAGTAATTGAGGAGTATGTAACAGCCCCATTTTGCCAGTATACAAAAAAGATGATAATGCGATTCCCTTTCTTTTTATAATTGATTTACGCTCTATTAACAAAATTGTGGCTCCTCAATTTCCTATTGTACCTGATGTTACAACGATATTAACCATGATTCCGGGTTCTGCCACTCACTTTAGCGTTGTTGATCTTAAAAACGTGTTTTTCAGTATTCCTATACACAAGGATAGTAGGTATTTTTTTGCGTTTACCCTAGGTGGACGCTCATTTACATTCACTCGTGCACCACAAGGGTACACTGAGAGTCCAAGTATTTATAGTAGGGCATTGAAAGAGCAGCTTGATACCCTCGAGTTGCCTACTACTTGCACGTTACTACAGTACGTAGATGACCTCCTCTTGGCCGCTGATTCTGAGCGTGCCTGTAAAGAAGGCACCGTGTTGTTGCTTTGTCATCTAGCAAAACATGGCCACAAAGCTTCACTTAAGAAATTCCAATATTGTTGCCAGGAGGTCGCCTATTTAGGCTATCTCCTGTCAAAGGAGGGAGGATGGTTGACACCTGAACGGATAAAGACCATTTCTGGAATGCCTGTCCCAAATACGCAAAAGGAAGTTAGAGCCTTGATAGGTATGGCTTCTTATTGTAGATTGTGGATCCTGAATTTTTCGTTAACGATTAAACCAATGTTGGCTTTGACAAAGAAGGGCATTTCTTTGCCATTGCCATGGACCTTGGAACACCAGACAGCATTCGATTTGTTCAAATCCGCGCTGTGTTCGGCGCCGGTTTTAGGAACTCTGAATTATGATAAGGCCTTTGTATTGTTTGTGCATGAACGTGATGGATGTGCTTTGGCTGTGTTAACGCAGGAACATGGAGGGAAGAAAAGGCCGTTCGGCTACTATTCCTCCGCCCTTGATCCTGTAGCATGCGCTTTGCCAAGATGTTTGCGCGCTGTTGCTGCTGCTGCTGCGTCTGTAAAACAGAGTGAGGGAATGGTCCTGCGTCATGCGTTAACCCTAATGGTACCTCACTCTGTAGATATTTTATTGAATAGAACTCAAACGCAACACCTCACTTCTGCACGATTGACAAGATATGAACTGATCTTGTTTTCTCCCCACATTCAAATTAAGAGGTGTTGCGTATTAAATCCGGCTGAACTTTTACCTGTCTCACAAAATATTGTTGATAATGACGATATGTCACACGATTGCCTTTATATGACAGAACAAGAGACTAAAGGCAGAATCGATTTGAAAGACACGCCTTTGAATAGCCCTCAAGGAGAGCTATTTTGTGATGGCTCTTGTTTTAAACTTCCAGACGGTACATCCACGACTGCTTATGCTGTCACTACTTTAAGCACGGTTGTGGAAACTAAAAGAATTATGCATAACTCTGCGCAGGCCGCAGAAATTATAGCGTTAACTCGAGCTTGTGAGCTTTCTGAAGGGCGTACAGTAAATATATGTACTGACAGTCAGTATGCCTTTGGGGTGGCCCACAATTTTGGTAGACTTTGGAAAGAACGAGGGTTCTTGACCTCGCACTGAACGAAAATCCAGCACGGCACTTTAATAGTGCGATTGTTTTCAGCACTTGCACTCCCTGTTCAGTTAGCTATCATAAAATGTTCAGCACATCAAAAAGTTACAGATGATGTAGGAAAAGGGAATGCCTTCGCCGATCAGATAGCTAAACAGACTGCCACTGATTTCAGTTCAGAAATGTACGCTGTAAAAGAAGTTGTAAATGTTTGCACTTTGGGAGAAAGTATCGATGTTGTAAAAGATATTCAAACAGATGCTACCATAGAGGAAACTAAGAAATGGATCGAGGGTGCAGGAAGATTGGATGATGATGGGTGTTGGGTAGACAATGTTGAAGGGAAATGGTTACTCCCTGACACCTACATTACAATGATGGTTATTATGGCTCATGGTCAGACACATGTGTGTGCGAGGAAACTAACAAAAATGCTACACAGTGTATGGGCCAATGATAAGATTTTCAAAATTGTGGAGCGTTTTGTCCAGAACTGCATGGTTTGCTTGCAGCACAATGTAGGGAAAGGTACCTCGACTCCTACAGGAGGTTTCGCTCCACCTTCTGTCCCGTTTGAGGTTATTCACTTTGATTTTATTGAAATGGAACGGTGTAACAATCTTAAATATGTATTGGTTGTTATTTGCGCCTTTAGTAAGTGGGTTGAGGCCTTCCCGGCTAAAGATGCAACGGCCATAACCACGGCAAAAAACTCTGTTGAAAGAGTTTTTTCCTAGGTTCGGGCTGCCGAGAGTCATCTGGTCTGATAATGGGCCACACTTTATTGCCACTGTAATCCTGCAAATTTGCAAAGGACTACAGATTGACAAGCGGTTCCATTCAGCTAGACATGCCCAGAGTGCCGGATTAGTGGAAAGGCACAATGGCATTATAAAGAACAAACTCGCTAAGACGTGTGCTGGCACCAATCTAAAATGGCCCGACGCCTTACCGATCGTGTTACTATCGATGAGAACGACCCCTCAAACTAAGACTGGGCTCTCTCCCTTTGAGGTGGTAATGGGGAGACCTGCTAATATTTGGGGTGTGCCAAAAAGTCGCTCATTACGGGATATAGAAAATGTACTTCTTTCAGACTACTGTAACCAGTTGACTAAAAATCTGTTTTCAATTTATCACCAGGTGCGAGAGGCATTGCCTGTACACTACGAGGGCCCCGGTCACAGTCTACGACCAGGGGACTGGATCCTCACGAAGGTTTTTGAGAGGTCATCTTGCCTTTCACCTCAGTGGATGGGTCCCTACCAAGTCCTGCTAGTCACCCAGACTGCTGTACGGGTAGCGGGTCGTAAACACTGGATCCATGCGACGCACACCAAACGGATCCCACAGCCCGTGCCATGCGATACAGAAGACACAGAATCTCTTCCCACTGCTGTAACTAGCGTGCCTGAAACAGCAACAACCAACAAGGGAGAATCGGAGACCGCTTCAGAATCCGCAAGGCCGGACAAAGCAGCCATCTTGTCTCCGCACTCCCCAACAGTGGAACTTCCGGATCAATCCTTTCTTGATCCCATTTCCGTCCGTTCACCACTTCCAGGAGGAAGTGACGACACTTTGTTCTCACCAGAAACTGCAAAATATAATTTGCGCCCAAGGAAATAAATGTACAGCATGGTCTGACAGTGCGACTGAAAAAAATCATTTGAGGGCTTGTCTTTGTGGCCCGATTGTACGTAAAGATTCTGTTGGCTAAGGGTTGTGGGAAAGACATTAAGAAGACGCGCGACTGGAGTCGCCAGCAAACGAACAATTGGTGTTTTTCGATTGAAGACTATGATGCCTGCACCCGCTACCGCTCGTACTGAACTTTTAGATAAAAATGTGACTAGCAGAGACAATGATCAAGTATGTAAGGGGACCCCCAAAGTGTATTGTTGCCTTCTCGTACTAATTACTGGATTTGTAATGACTTTTGGGTTTGGGTTATAGTATCTGGAAGAAGCATATCCGTTAGAGGACTTTTTACCTATTGAAAATGTATCTGTGATTCCCACTCCTTCTGTGCAATCGCATACTTTGTCGCCTAGAGATTCTTTGCATAGATGGAATTATCAGAATAATACCCTTTTATTAATAATGAATGCCACTCATGCAATTTTTAATAAGACCAATTGCTGGATCTGTACACATTTACCGCAACATGGGGATAAATGGCTAGGTTGGTATATTTACCCTTTGCCTCTGACAACTGCCTGTTACGCTTCTCTTAGAGCACTATTCTTTGGTTGATGGAATGACAGCTTTTCAGGGAACTTTGATGGTACAAATTTAAATAGTTTTGAAAAGAATGTTTTGATGCCCCTGGGATGCTCGCTTTTTGTAAATAGAAGCAAGCCAAACGTTGCTTCTGTTAGGCCCTCTGATAGATTGTCTCGTCCTTTTCAGTCTTTAATCTCTTTCAAAATGGCTCCTATAGGCAATAAGGATGCCACGCCTCCATCTTATTCTGTTAATCACAGCCCCGATTCAGTATCCTTCTGCATACAGAGGAATGGAACACGGTCAATGGGTAATTTTTGAAAGTGCGCCAATTTTGCGAATTTGATTATTGAAAAAAAGACCTCTGTACGTAGGCGAACCTGTCTATTTTGTTCGCGGTAATGTGGCATTTCCGTGGTTGGCCAGGGATTCGCAAGGAACCTGTTATTTAGGGATTCTATTACCTGGGGTATTTATTGCCAGTACTACAGAAATTTCAAAGACTCATCCACGACGAGGTGTAAAAGGGAATACTCCAGCGCAAACTTTAGGAGATATTATGAAATCTTTTGTGCCATTTTTTGGGCAAATTACGAATTCAGAAGATATTAGGGGACTAGCGAGAGTATTGGAGAGAACCATCAATCGGACTACTGACATACTCTATAACATGACGTTAGAGCAGAGAGCGATAAGATTAGTGGCTCTTCAGAACCGGATGGCATTAGATGTCATCCTGGCAGAGCATGGAGGAGTATGCAAATTAGTGGGGTCCGCTTGCTGCGTTTACGTTCCAGACTCCTGTCCGACGATCTTTATGGCGATCCAAAATCTACATGTTCTTAGTTCAGAAGTACATGTTCCTGAGGGAAATTGGGAACTTGGTACATGGTTTTGGGACCTCCTACGGTCATGGGGATGGAAGTTGTTCTCGGCCCTACTGATTATATTGGGAAGTTTTCTGTTTCTTTGTTGTTGTATACAGTGTCTCCCTGGTATATGCTCAGTATTAGGGGGATGTTGCGCGCAAGCAACAAGTGTATTAAGGAATAAAATATACGCCCCAAAGGAGCTCTCAAAGAGTATGTGTTGAAGGAAACTCTGGTATCAGACCTAATGGCAATAGATATGTCCGACAATGATTCGGGGTGTCTGGACGATGACGCATGGAGTTACTTACAATCAAATCAGAAATAGTATTAGCACTTGGCATAGGCCAAAAGGAGGGTTTGTCAAACCGGATATTAAATTATGCCTCTTGTTACAAACGATTTGTATGTATATTGGCCTACGCCAAGTTGCTTAAAAATTGTACGCGAATAACTCTCTGCGGCAAGGTCTTGACCTTAGAAATTGATGTAAGCCGCCATCTTGAATCAAGCCCCCATTTTAGGTTAGAAACCGCCATTTTGGGGTTTTATACAAAGTCACCCTGTTATCTAAAATGGCTGTCTCGTGTGTCCTTGTTCTTGCCTTAACCTCTCCAACCTCTGTAGGGAAGTTAATGTTCAACCTGCCCTCAGGCTACATGTTAGGGTCATGTAGACCTTGTCCTTTGTTGGCCTTGGGAGCAGGGGATTACTTGAATTAGCAATGTTAAACTACAAGTATACAAGAACAGTAATGCTATCCGAATATAATATGCGAAACATTGTTTGGTCTGTATTAAAGCAATATATAAAGAGTGTAAATGTTAAATTGAAGAATAATGGAGTGTGTTAGTAAATGTATTGAAAAGTAAACCGCATGCACGAGATATGTAAATTAGGAAAGTGAACCTGGCGCGACCCTAGCCCAGTGCATGATTAACCTGTAAGGGGGGTTGGACATCGTTTTACAAATTGTATAAATACGTCGATGTCCAGCTAGGCAATTCCCTCACTGCTCATATTGAACCCTGCTGGTGGTCTCTGTGATGTATTGACGGCCAAATAGCTATTTGTGTACTTTGCTGAATACTGTTCAGTTTTGTAATAAAGATTCTGGGAATCATTATAAGCCTGTGTCGGTGTATTTTCCTTTGCTCGGTGTAACAGCCGTAATATTGTATTTTTTTCTGATTCCACACCAAAATCGTGAGGTTTATGGTGGCAGAATGAATGCATGCCATCATTGGGCCAAATTAGAGAAACTCTGCATCGGTGCAAGTGCAATTAGCATTAGGGCAACAATTGCTGTAGTGCAAAATACAAAGGGCCCGATTCACGGAAAAGAACGTCACTGCGCGAGCCTGTGCTGAATAAATTATTTGTGCTCCGCGTATTCATGGAATTGTTTGCACAAAGTAACCATGTACGCATGTCGCGGCCGGAACGACCCTGCACGCCCCCACGCAAAGCGAAAACAGCCAGAACAGCCACCTTTGCATGCTCCCCCAGGCGCAAATAGATGCACCCTTCAAACAGGACTTGGGGTGCCCCGCAAGCAGGCGTGCATCTCGGGGACTCTGCGCAGGGTCCCCTGTAACTGTTATGGGCACCCCTACAGCATATGTATGATACTTAACTCAGGTAAAGCTCAGAAAATCTGTATGCAAACCCCCATAAACCATTCCTGTATCCCGCTACAGTGTGTACGCGCACCCCTAAGTCAGATCAGACCCATGGCTGAGTGCACGCACCCGTGAATCCGACACCCGATCTTACCTCTGCGTGGTGATTCCTATGCGCAAGTGTCTGTACGCTTGCCTTTGGGTGGCAGATTATAAGAGAGCTTTGCATGGCTATTTCCCTGCTGAGAGGTTGCACACTCGGATCCATGTATATATATCGTTCCACCTAATAGTGGGCGTGCGATCGACTGCCTGCGGCCCATCCCTCATAACGTCCACATTTTCCCTTGTTCTTCCTCATTTTCCATGTTTGGTCCCTAACCTGCCGTCTGCACAGCCACGCCAGTCTCTGTGTGGTGTCCTGCGCAAGGCACTTGGCCTCTCACAGTGACCTGCTAAGCATGCGTGAAGCCCATGTAAAGTATGAAAAAGTGGCATGCATTCGATTCCATGAATCGACAAACAGGGTTTAGCATGCAGTTTGACACGCAAACTCCGGATTTTCTGTGCAGATCATTCAATTTATCGGCTCCATATTCTGTCAATGCATTTGAGCAACAGAATGCACTATTACTGGGTCTAGGGCAAACAGTGACCTGGTGCACAAATGCATTGAAAGTGTATGTTTTTTGTACTAGAGCAATTTTGTTTTTGCCATTGTGCTAAATGCACTTGCCTCGATGTAGAGTTACCGTAATACCGCCCATAGTCCCTGACTATGTATTCTATTTGCAGTGCATCTCAACTGTGTGCGTGCATGGTAGGATTCAACCCATTATAGTTGTACATAAATCAGGTTGCTAAATGGCTGCCAACCTAGTGACGGTGCCAAAGTCTGCAAGTCATAGATATAGTTTTATTGATCTAGTGCAACCATTATTCAAATCAAGAACATTACCATATCAACCACAAGCAGGAATTATCTTTTCCTTTTGGGCGTTGAATGCCTTAAAAAAGATGCCACATCGAGTGCCCCTGTTGCCTCAAAAACAAGTCAATAATTGCCTGTGGGAACAAATGTGTGCATTGGCTGATATATGAAATTGGATATCGTGTGCACACATCACCTTCCCAATCAAGTGCAAGGAATTGGCATAGGGCTGCAATTATCCATTCCTCTGGAGGTCCATTTTAAACAATTGTATACACTCTAATGCATGTTTAACACATAATGTTTATTTCCTTCACATTTTGCTTCTTTATAACTGTCTCTTTCAGGCAGAATTCTGGAAGCTATGCGTTTTCCTGCAACATAACTTTCCTGAAATGCCACGTGCATTGCATGTGACATATATATGCAGCATTTATTTTATTGTCAGAGGAGGTTCCGGTCGGCCAGTCGCCCAAAATAAGTGATCACTGTTTTGGCTGCTATCCTCTCAGCATGAACCTTGCCAATATGATGCACTTTTTTGGCAACACATATCCACATAAGCTTTTGGGAAATGCAATCAAATAGGTAAATACCCTTCAAATTCATAAATGTCTAAGGCATACGTTTTCACCATTACAAATCACCATACGTAGTTTCGGGAGGTTTGAAACAAGGATGAGAACATGAAATAGATTATCAATTTTTAAACTAATATAATGGTATTTGGGGTGAGTCGTAGCTGGATGAAGAATAGTAGAATGGTTATGCTCAGTTTTGAAGTTTCTTTGCTTTAGTGGGGCTGTCGAATGCCGTGCCTCGTAGGCCGGAATCTGAGGGGTTTTCATAATATCCCTCATTAATATTCATGAGAAATATTTGCATACATTTAGAATCGTTGTATGCAAATTTATCTTATGAATATTAATGAGGGAAATCCAGAAGAACCGTCAGGAATCCGGTGCTCAAGGCCTGGAGTTGGACAAACCAGTTTATAGTAAGGATGAAATGGTGTTCTAATGCCTTAATGTGCCCCCACTTCCATTATATTTAATTATGCAAACAAGCATTTTGGTGCATTTGAGTTATCGACACAGCATATCTCTTTATTTGTCAATCTTTCAAGTGTAAAAGCACATTAATTTAGCACACATGTTTCGGCTTTGTACGATTTTTCTATGTTCTAAGCAATTTAAAATGAAAGAAAAGAGTAGTATAAATTAGATATTTGATAAAAAATGCACACCGAGTGAAAAGTAATTTATTTACATGTGAAAAAACTTGAATTAAGGGGCAGTTAAGGTGAATATGTTCAGTGCATCAAAACCCTTAAAATTCAGTGAAAAAACTTTAGTTTAGGCAACGTTAAGTTGAAATTATTTGATACAACGAAATCCTTGAAATTCAGTGAAAAAACTTTCGTTGACGTGATGTTAAGGTGCTGATTTAAAGCAACAAAACCCCAGAAATTCACCAGGTACTGTAGCTGCTCCACCTTAACTATGATGTCCATTATTTTGACCCAAAGCACACTGATGACATCAGAAATGACATCACTGGTGATATCACATATGACATCACTTATGGTATCATGAGTGACATCACTGATACAGTAGATCATGCATGCAAGAAAGAGAGAGGCAACATTTAAAAATCATGTTTCTGCATATAATATGATGTCACTGTGGCCTCCCATGAAACTACCCTTCACGGACAACCTGTTGACCCAGGATCAGGGGCCAACGCTGCACCCATGCCCACAGAAGCTGAACTTGGCAGCTTAGCTCCTGAGGTCATAGAATTTGGTCACCTAAACCTAGACCAGAGGTGCATGGAAATACTCAAGAAGGCATGCACGCCTAACACAAGGCACTGCTATTTTAACAAATGAAAATGCTTTGTTTTATGGTGCAGAACACAGGCTCTTAATTCAACAGTTTGTTCACCGTCGCCCAACATAGTCGGCTACCAACTCTACCTACTTGACTCAGGATTGGCCTTTAACTCAATCAAAGTACACCTAGCTGCCCTCTCTGCTTACACCATATCCCAGAGTAAGATTTTGTGGTGTAAGGTGCTCGTAGTTAAAGCTTTCATGGAGGGTGTCAAAGAACTGTACCCTCCAATCTCCAACCCTACTCCCTAGGACCTAAATGTCGTACTCAAAAGACTCATGGGGGCCCCCTTCGAGCCTATGCACAAAGCCATCCTTAAACCTCTTACATACAAGACAACCTTCCTAATAGCTGTTACATCCATCAGAAGGGTTAGTGAACTACAAGCTCTATCATGACAAAACCCCTTTGTAGTAATACACAAAGACAAGTGGTGCTATGCATACATCCTCACTTCTCACCCAAATTCATATCATGTACTTTTGTTAGGGCTCCAGACCAGTGTTGTGCACTAGCGTGCATTCAATCTCTCTTCCTTGTTAACACTCCCTGCTCCTGCCTCCCTCCCACCAGCCTCCCTTCCCTGGGATTGGGCCTTCTGCCTGTGTTAGCAGCAAGTGAGGTGCTTGGACCTGCAACCTGCACAGAGCCTCATTTAGCCTCAGTCTCACAGGTAAAGCTGAATCAGGGTCTCTGACCCCTTGAAAGTAATTTTAACTGTACTTTTGTTTGGCTTCCAGACCAGCGTTGAGCACTAGTGTGCACTCAATCTATATTCCTTATTAACCCTCCCTGCACCGCCTCTCACTCGCCCCCTTCCCTGTGATTGGGCCTTCTGCCAGTGCTAGCATCAAGTGAGGTCCTTAGACCTGCGACCTGCACTGAGCCTCATTTAGCTTCTGGCTCACAGGTAAAGCTGCATCTGAGTCTCTGACCCCTTGAAAGTATGTTTAAGTGTACTTATGTGAGGCTTCCAGGCCAGTGTTGTGCATTAGTGTGCACTCCATCTCTCTTTCTTGTTAAACTTCCCGGCTCCCGCCTCCTGTCCGCTCCCCTTCCCTGTGATTAGGGCCTTAGCTCATTATCACACAACCCACCAGGGATCCAGGGCAGCCCACTGCATGGGCAGCCCCTGTAGCAAAGGACAGCTCCAAAAGAAGCAGTTCTAGGCCGTGTTGGCCGGTGTTAGCCTGAGGATCCGGCATCCATCAACCAGCAGCAATACATAAGGTAAGCAAAGTCTAGACAGGGAGACCAGCAATCAATGTACCCCATTTGACTGTCCAACTCAGTTTTATCCTATGCTTTCTCTAATAGCATTTGGTCTGATTGTGTAAGTTAGTCATATCTCGCATTTAATCTAATTGTGTAAATTAGTCATATCTCGCATTTCTCCTGATTGAGTAAGTTAGTCATATCTCACATTTAACCTGATTGTGTAAGTTAGTCATATCTCGTATTTAGCCGTTTGTGTCAGTCAGTTTGATTGTGTAAATCAGCCATATCTCACATTCACACAGATTATGTCAGCCAGACATATCCCACATTTAGACAGAAGTCTTTGGTAAGACATAATTCCAAAAGTGTTACCCCATTGACTGTTGTACCCCTCCTTAGGCTTTTCTCCCTCTACCGAAGTATTTCAACTCCAGGGGTGACTGCATTGACTGTTGTGCCCCCTCTTCAATCCCTTCTTCATCTAGACAGGTGTCCCATGTATAGATGTTACTGCATTGACTGTGCTACCCCCTTTTTGGACTACTCTCCCTCTGACCAGGTGTCCCAAGCCTATGTATGACTGCATTGACTGTTGTGGCCCTTTTTCAGGTCCTGCTCCCTCTATCCAGGGATCCCAACTCTCGGTGTGACTTCATTGACTGTTGTGCCCCCTGCTTAATTCCCACTCCCTCTTGACAGGTGTCCCAAGTCTAGATGTTACAGCATTGATTGTTGGACCACACAGAATCGCTGGGAGTTAAGTGTCAGAAGCCCAGTGTCCCTGGCAGCTAAGGTACAGGTGCCCTTTCAGCAATCGTTGTGTCTCTAACCAGACATTCCCACCCATTGCTGGTTCATACATCGGTGCCAGAAAGAAAGACTACTAAAACTGTGAGGGTTTACTATCCCTGGTTTGACATCTGCAACCAAAGGACCCCCCCCCCAAAATAAAAAAACATAGGAGCCAGAATGGAAAGAGTAATAAAGAAACCAAACCATGAAGGTCTTTCAAACAAGGTCTCAACTATCCACAACAACACCAACTACAAGCAACAACTAAGCACAAACAGCAAAGGACTAACCCCCAAGGACCAGGAAACATACCAATCCAAAGAGGATGTCCACTCAAAGGAATACATCCCACAACCCAAACATCATGCCTCGCCACAAGAAAGACAAACAGAAATAATAAGAAAACCCAAACTGATCTGGAAAGTGCCGAACAGCATGATCCCACAACTCAGAAAAACTGGACAAATAACAGCCCATACAGCCTGAGGAGGGACACAAAGAACAGACTACTACTGCATGGTAAGCAACAATGGCCCAGCAACAACAAACAGGGTCATCTTATGTACTTTTGGGGCCCTGGACACGGACATCTTTGGGGCCAGCCTCCACCAACCCAAAGAAATGAAGTGATTGAAAATTAGCATGTTTACTCCCTTTAAGCCCCCTTGCCCTCTTCATTCTTGCTCTAATCAGAATGATAAACAAGTAGCATTTGAAGGCCAACATTAGCAGTCTACGAAGAGATTACTTCTGTTCTAGTATAAATACGGGAGACTTTTTATCAATAGCATCCAGGAAGGTATGCAGCCCGTAGTATTAATGCAGGACCGCATGTAACTGGTATGTGCAACCTAGAATGGACACAGAACTCTCATTAGCTGCCTCACAGAATGGAAACGTGCTCAACGATGGATAGAGGAGACCAGTTGTAAGGAAGGAGAAATCTACACATACCATAGCATGAATAGTGGATGCAGATTAGAAGCTACCAGGAAGGTGTCTGTATCCAGACACTGAGTTTAGAAGTGGGACATTGTTTTCAAATACTATTGTCATTTGAGATCAAAGCCCCATGTGCCTGTAGTGTGCAATGTATCAATGCTCACTATTATGGTATAAGATACACTGTAGCCAGTGAAACCATGAGTGATGCTTTTTTGAAGATCTTCTCCTGAAAGGGAAATCACTCTGAAGGGCTCACAGTTTTGAAAGGTTTAGGGACTGGGAATTTTGAGAGGTTAGGCAATAGAAGAATAAATGAGAAGCCCAGGATCACACATTGGTTAAGGGGTGAAACTGTGATGTGCACCAACTCTGTCATTCCTGCCTTAGAACACTTTCTTTTCCAGTTCTTACCATGAACTAAAATAATCTCATTTTATAAAACTAACTTGGAAAGTACAAAAATCACATTACCAAACATGACCATTTTTTTTAAACGAAATATTATAGAAGGGTATTGCGCAAAATGGGAATGATTCTAGCTTCATTCTCTCCATCATCAAGGGAAGTTTATAAGTACCAGCATACCAATTGATGTGATTTAATAATCTGGGGTTGTCTGTTGTATTTTAAAGCATGAAATACCTCCAAAACACTGATTTTTGAAATTGTGATTTATGATTTATAAATGTGCAGAAAAATCTTTGACTTTTACAAAAAAGCAAACCGTTTTTTGTGTCAAACGAGCAGACCTCAAAATATGCTTGCCCGAGGCCTGAAACATATGGTATGATGGCCAGCGGTCGAAGTGGGCAGGAGCAGTTGCGAGCTGATCCTCTACATTTTTTAATTAAGATTTACTGTTCCTATACTTTTATTTTAAAACGAAACCATTCCGGAATGGAAGTGTAGGAAGAAGTTGAAGCTTGCACTGCAGTGCACTAAACGTTCCTTTTAACAGCAGGCGCATTTGTTTGGGGGGATTGTATTGCGCGTGGGTTGGAGCTTGTCAATGGGGTTTGTGGGTTGCAGGCCAGCAGGGAACATAGTTCCACTATTTCTTTTCTTACACTTCGACCACTGGTAATGGGCTAAACGATGCCACCATCATGCGAGAAGGCAAACATCGCAGAAGACAGCAAAGTAATGTAAGAAATGTTACATGATTTGACTAGGATCACCGTATCGTCTGCTGGCAAAGCCAGGATACAAGCATGAACGATTTGGTTACACAGGTCCTCATTAGGACCCTGGCGCTAAGTGTTTAACGGCGCCGTAAAGGTCTGTGGCGCTGTTAAACACTTAGAGCCATACTACAAGGTCCCTTTGCGGGACCCGACCTTAACGGCTGGTCTACACCAGCCGTTAAAGTAGGTACCCGCAAAGGGACCTTGGTGCTAAGTACGGTACCGCAATTTGCGGAACCGTACTTAGCGCCTTCCCCATTCCCATAGAGCCCTATGGGGCGAAAATGGGAATGGGGAAGGGCCATGGTTCAATGGGGAATTACCGCCCCGCCAACTTTGGAACGGGGTGGTTATTCCCCATTGAACCATGGTGCACCCGTTACAACACCGGCACCAACCATGGTGTTAATAGCGCCATCGTTTAGCGCCGGTGTTGTAATGAGGGCCACAGTCTTGAATTTGGATACTTATTTACCACTTGGTCTATAGGTTTATACTCACCATTGGAGGTGTTTACCTAGGTTTTACAACATCCCATCAGACCAAACCAATTTCTAGACCTTCATCATACAGATGACATGTTAGTTTTTATAGCAACTCTTATCTGGTGCAGATACATTGCTGATAATGGCACATGTTGTCTTGCAAAACCAAGTACATATGTAGGCAGGTTTATAAACTTCAAACATAGGAAAGGCTCAGCCAACCTTGCTGGAATGTGTTATTCTAATCTTGCATATGAACACTTTTCTCTGCAATGAGTGCTCAACACACTGAGCTAACTTCTGAACCATTGTGGCATTCAATTTTTCAATATGCATTTCACCTTTGGCTACTGTACATGATCAGCATAATTCCCTCAGGAAGAAAAGAATGCTAGAGGATCTGTGCCACAAGGAACACACATATTATGTATACCACAGTGAACACAGAAAGCATTACATAATGAATTGATTAATGTACTTGTCAAAACAGAGAGACAATAGGTTATGAGCCTTAGCAGCATGCCATAAAATTTCCTGACATGTGCTATTTAAGTCTGGTGAACAATGGAATCTTACTTCTTTAGATCAGGCAGCCTTGTGGGGGCCTCTTCCAAGGTGGGGGCCCTGGGCAAGTGCCCCTTTTGCCCACCCATAAGAATTTCTCTGATAATGAACCAACAGCCAACAAGTGGTACAAATACAAATACAGACCCCACCAGGACCCCAAACGCAACATGACAACTAATCAACCACCCCGGTCTACACCATGGACAATACCCCAACCGGAATCAGGGACAAGCTCGAATACATCACACTCCCTACATCACCAAAGACTGGAACAACGGACGGGAACCTACACAATTTACCACCTGGAATAAACCGAAACCTACCAACCCCGTCATAAACCTTATCAGTCTACTCGGCGAAGGTACTTGTAGAGGAGGAGCCAAATGCCCCTATCAAGAGCTCTGCCCCCATGTTGCCTATATGTTGGGATTCGGAATTGCGACACATGCAATACCAGTGAGGATGCCTGTACAGCAAAGAATTATTGAAACAAGGTATCCACTGAGAAAACCCTATATGCATTCACGAAAAGCAGTGTTCTTCTGGATGGAGTCCCTGAAGAAGTGTGAAAATGAACAAGAAAGAAGACTAGTGACATCATGCGAAGTAGAACTGACGCACCCTGAAAAGAGACACAAGAGGAAAGAACATTCTATAAAATCTGAAGAGGAGGTGTTGAAGATAAGCAAAATTTCAGGATCGAAATGAAGATGCTCATGCAAAGAAACGCTGAAGAAAAGGCAAAGTCATTTTACACGTGTACAGATGCAGTAACTTAAGTAGATACAGTGATCTTGAGGCTGGCTACATAGTGAATAGATTGCAGCGATGTGCCAATGTATATATATAGGAGTGCATAGAATCTGGATGTTCCACGATGCACTTTAGCAAGGCTTGAAACCCTGTGTATGGAAAGGTTTTCAGTCTGGCGCAGTTGGAAAATAGCTAATTGCGAAGGATAAATTCAAGAAAGGCTTGGCTGGCCCAGCACCAAGAGTTGAGGCCACCGTGAGCCTGGTTGTCCATCATTTAGTTACATGAATTTGAGAAAGAAACAAACTTCTGTTTGAGGTGAAATGGAAAAGCACTGAAGGTGCCAAGAGTTCATCATTTAATAGTATTATATGCAGCAAATAGTTCAAAAACATGGTCTACAGTCTCATGGTCTTTTGGTCAAGCTACACCGAAACCAGAAGATAGACCATGCCACACTCCCTTTTATGCTCAGGCACAGAGAGCTTTTGCAAGGCCAAGTTCAAAGCCTTAATTTAAAGGCAGACCGCAAGAGTGATGATAGATGTTGGGCTAATTGAGTGGGGAGCCATGACCAGGCCGACCCTCCCAGCACCTGCGGTAGTAGCCTGCGTGCTGATACCATGTGGAATATTCCATAAGGGTACAAGTGTGCCAACCATTTTTAGAGGGCCACGTATCAGAGGGCCCTATAGTTTGTGTAGCCAATGAATCATAGGGCCTCATTAAACGGTAGGCGGTAAGGGTTTACCGGTACCAGTATTTTACCGGTACCGGTAAACCCTTACTGCCTTACTACGAGGTCCCTTTGCGGGTTGGTGAATTTAACGCCTGCTTTTTGCTGGCGTTAAAAACCAACCCGCAAAGGGACCAGGGAGCTAATTACGGTACCGCAATTTGCGGCACCGTAATTAGCACCTTCCCCATTCCCATAGAGCCCTATGGGGCAAAAATGGGAATGGGGAAGGGCAATGGGGGAAAGGGGAATTACCGCCCCGCCAACCTTGGAATAGGGCGGTAATTCCCCTTTCCACCAAGGCGGTGCCGGTATTTTACCGGCATGGACCAAGGTGCTAATAGCACCTTGGTCCACCGCCATCCGTGTAATGAGGCCCATTATGTATTTTATGACGATGAAGGAGGGGTTAGTTGTCCACCTGATGTTAGAGACCCAATCACTACCCCCTGTTAGTATGGAATGTATACTTAGATGTTCCCTGTAAGCATATCACATCCCCAAGTAGTTTTTTTTAGTTTGCCACGTAGTGTAACGTCAGTGATGATGAATATTGACTATAAAAGTTATAAAAGTTATGTTTTTTATGAAAAGTATCGAGAGCTTGCATGAACGTCGGATGATGTCCATTGTAACCTTCTTGTTTTAGATAATTGCAAATAAACCGGAACAGAGTTTTGTCAACTTCCTGAGTTGGTTTGATTATTGATGTATAAGTCATTTCTGCATCTCCATCCATCTCTAAGTATTGTATTTGTATTTGTTTTTGTATTTATTGTGCTTATATAGTGCTTTAATCCAAAGCGCTGTACATTATAACAACAAGGTACATAAAAACATGTTTAACAGTAGAAGCAATTTACAAAACCTGAATCAAACCAATAGAACAGTATGTAGAGCAATTAATCTGTGAGGGTAAGAGGGAAGGAGGGGGTGAGGATGGGAAAGGAGGAGGGAGGGTGAAGAAGCAAAGAGGTTATGGGAAAAAGGGGGGAACCCTTTTTTTTTGCTACCTCGTCTTAAAGGACTAAGGTCTATGGGTTCAGAATGATCACCAGAGAACCACACTGCCCAACAGGTTCAACCAGGATAAATCCACGAGCAATGGAAACCCAACCAACAACACTCTGGGCAGAACAAACAATGTAAACAACAACCTGAAAGGAAAATCATACAAACTACACTGCAGCCTTCTCAAAGTTAGATCCATAGCAAAACACTCAATAGAAATCCATGACCTTCTAAGCGAAGGAGGCACAGACATGCTCTTTCTCAGAGAAACCTGGTTATCAGACAACTATAAAGTCATCGCGAATGAAGTAATACCAGGCAATTATAAATGAATGCATGCCAACAGAGAAAACCGAAGAGGAGGCGGATTCGTAGTCATACACAAAGAACACATGCGAGCATCTCAACTCATCACAACCAACACATAAGACTATGAATTCCTCCTCATCAAGATGGAACTCAACAACCAAACCAGCATAGTATTTCTCTACAAAACACCTTCTTACAACCCAAACTTTGTAACGAAACTAGTGGCCATGGCCGCCATTCTATCAACCCACCACGAAAACCTACTAATAGTGGGAGACTTCAACATACTGTTTGAAAAAGAAATTGAGTCCACTGCAAACTCACTCTGTGAACCCCTGGAAGCTATGCATTTCAATCAATAGTAAATGGATACACGCACGACGCTGGACACACCTTGGATGCAACTTTCTGCAGAGAAGGACTATGCGCATCCACGCCACCTACACCAATGGTATGGAGCGACCACTACTTAATACCATTCTGCATCAAATCCCAAACCTGCCTACCGGCCAGAAAGCAGATGCTCTGTGCCAGCAAGAAAAGTAACTGGAAGAACCTAGACCTAGAGGTCCTTACAAACCTTCTAGACTCAACTGTCCCAAGAGAAACAGAACCCACTGAAACAACCATATACACAGCAGAGGACACACTCAACAATTTGATCACCAAGGCCCTTGACCAACTGGCACCAGCTAAAACATTCAAAGCAGCACCAAAGAAACTGGCAGCAAAATGGTTCACAGAAGAACATAAAGAAATAAAAAAACAACAACCGCAAAATGGAAAAGAAATGGAGAGAACAATACACCCGACGAGACAAAATAAAATACCAAAGACAACTCAAACTATACAAATCAACAGTCCTCAAGGCAAAAATGTACTGCTACGCCACAAGAATAGAATCCGCAAACAATTCACAGAAAGAACTCTTTGTGATGCCCGCACTGCCTCTATTTAATCCAACGTTCCCGCGCACCCGCGCCGCGCACCAGCAAAGTACCGGCAAGTACTGTTTGCTGTTCGAGGGTCGCGGGTTGCATCGAGTTGGTTGCAGGGTGCCCGTAGCTTCTTGTGTAGTGACCCTCGACTTGCTTGTCTATTGCGGGCTGATTCTTGCTGTTGTCCTGATTAAGGTACGATAGTTGTTCCTTGCTATCATCTCTACTAGGCAATTTGTTCCAGTCCAGGGGGGCTGTGTCCATAGGCTGGGTGCCTAGTGGATTTATTGTGTAACTTTCCACCTTTAGTTGTCCTCACCCACAGGAGACTGCGGGCTTTATGCCTTTGATCCTAAGGGCTTGGTGTGGATAATTAGGTTACTTGAAGTGTTTAGTCTATATTACAAGTGGTATGAGACGGTAGAAATCTTTATGTCTCTGATACCCATTTGTGGTAAATGATTTTTCGTTAAACTTACAGCAGGCTCTATGGTATGTCCACTTGCTAAATTGCTGTTTATTTCTTTCACCTGTTAGGCGGTTTGTAAATGCCTAGCAATCTCTTTAAATGAGCTGTGTCAATATACTTTACTTTGTACCCTTGATACTCATACCCCTATTTTAGTCACAGCTGACTTACAGTGTGGTTGAGAGGGAAGGGGAGGTGGTTCAGTTTCCCCCTTATTGTTGTGGCAGGCTGTAGCCTTACCTTTGATCGCTTGGCTCTTGACTTGCCTAAATACAAAGGGCCTGTGCTACCACTTGTACCAGACTAGTGTACTGCTGTTGAGCATGAGCCCAACTTTAAGAAGTGGCTGTAAAACAGGTCCTCCAGCTAAAGCTAATAAGCCAACTGCTGGGAACAATATTCACAACAGTACCCTCCCTCTGCTACATGCGAATAAAAAGTCTCTTCTATCTATGTCTACTCCGTTGGAGGAGAGGGTTGCTGGGCAGGTTCATGATGGGTGTGCAGAGAGTTTCATAACGGTAGCACCACCTGCTGTTAAGGTTGTTCCCTCACTTGGCCTTCCTCCTGCCTTACCATTGCCAACCTTTTCCGTTTAGGAAGCCAATGAAAATGACGGGGAGGTGGGTGGTGCTGCTGCTCACGTACATGACATAAATTGCTCGCATTTACACGACCACAAAAGCTTTCCTCACATCTCAGATACTTCTATGCTGGCACCCACTATTATGAGCGAACTAGGAAAACGAGTGCGGCTCTCACTGGGCCCCTCTTCCCCAGCGTCGTGCTCATTTCCCTTTCGGGAACAAGTCCATTTCCATCTTCCTGTAGGAAAAAGCAGTAAGTAAAAAACGCTGTAATGTCGCAACTGCCCCTGCAGTTATTTCGACAAGGGGTTTAGAGGGGGGTTCAGCCCCCGGATATGACAACTTTCAGGTTGATGAGG
The DNA here is from genome assembly GCF_040938575.1 of Ambystoma mexicanum. Classification (NCBI taxonomy): domain Eukaryota; kingdom Metazoa; phylum Chordata; class Amphibia; order Caudata; family Ambystomatidae; genus Ambystoma; species Ambystoma mexicanum. The sequence goes on along the minus strand of NC_090923.1, from coordinate 542,093,610 downwards.
GACTGCCATCCCGGGATTTTCTTCCACTTGGAGTAGACGTCTTTTCCCTAGGTAATGATGAAGTCGATCTGTCGGCCCCAAAGGGGGAAGTAAGATCTGCGTCCACCCCGGAAGATTCTTCTTCCACCATGCATCCAAATGAGCCTTTCAATTTCCCGGTATTTTCGTAGATTCTTAACCTGTTGGACAAGGGGCATGAGTTAACCCATTGCTCAATAAGGGAAATGCAGGGCTCTCTTGCGCTAATGAAAGACAAGATGGCTAGATTGGAAGGTTTTATTCTAGCAGAGGAACAATCTAAACCCTTCTATCTAGCCCAATTTGAAAAAATGTTGGCGAGTGCTGGTTTCACCTCTCAACATCCCCAGTCCAGCAGTTCTACTTGTTCACAAGGCTCCCAAACTGAATCTGGGATCCTGCCCTTATCACTGCCACAAAGATCCTACTCGCAAGTAGTGCAAGGAGACAAGAGGGTTGGATTGGACCTTGGCGACACTGAGGCCATCGATCTGTTGGAAGTAGCCAAACTCCAGCATGACCGTCTCTTACAGGTGGAACAACTCCTATACAAGCTGGCTGTGACCCAGCATTTTTTGGATCCGTCAGTCTGCCAAGGCGAGGGACCTGAGGTTACTGAGGAGATTGTCATTCCACCGGACAGCCCCTCTCTTTTGATAGATATTATCGATGCTCAGTCCACCCTTGCCGTCGTGGCTCCTGGCTTGCCCCCGGAAGTTGACGAGGGTCCTGTTGTGCATGAAGGAAGGCATTTTGTCTCTCGTAAGGCAAGGAAGTCCTTCCGAAGAGCTCAAAAATGATTAAATCAGACAAAGGCCATGCAGAAGAAAATGGCAATCAAAGTATCCTCTGTCCCTTGTTCGCAGGTGCCAACAGATCCCAGGGCATTCATAAATTCCGCAAATGTTACCAATCAAGATGACCTGGGACTGGACCTGTGTGATCTCAATGAGGAAAGCAAAAAACATCTACTGATTGCAGCCCTGAAAAGTGGCAACGTCCAGCTTGCATCCCGTTCTACTCCTAGGATTCCAACGGTAAAGACGCAATCTCAGCTCCACTGTTTTTTTCCTATTATCGATTCCAAAAAGGTGCTTATCCGGTTGCCCATTGAATCAAAAGGGGCACCCATTTTGAGTCCAGCATGTGTCTCTTCACCCTCGGCTCTGTTAGCGGGAGGTCAGGTAGTTGAGTCTCTCACACCGCAACTGTCTCGGTGGAAACTGAAGAACAGGAGGAGCCTACCCCTCAACCAGAGGCTGTCCAGGTTCCTCTTTTTTTGGAGTGGCCTTTCCTTATTGAGGAAGTGCCATGCCGTCAACCGGTTCCTGTAACGATCTCTACTGACTCATTGTCCTTTTCGCAAACTCCTAAGGACATGAAACAAATCCTTGGTTGGACTAGTAATCCGGACATCAACGGCCCAGTTCGTATAAACAGGTCATTTTTGATGAATTCATTTTTCCAGATTCCTGCACTAAGAAATCTTTCAACAAAGGACCTTGACTGGGTAAAACTAGCGGCCAATAATAACCACAGAGTGTTGTGCAGAGTCCAATCGCAGATTATATCTAAAATGCTTTTGGACTTCGCAGATGATTTCAACTCCATTGGTCTAGTGCCTTGTTTATTTCCGGATATGGATAGTGCCTGGGCCTTTCTCGACTGGGTACCTGCCCCCCAAAAAGAAGGCTCCTTAGGCCCAACCCAATTCCCTTTTGAGTCGCATGCTAACCAATTGTCCCTGCAATTGGCTTCGCTTACGCAAGCACTCAGTGGCCTATCTTGGGCGGAGCCCTTGATAAAAGTGGCGGTAGCCATGAAAGCACCTACCCATGACTCATAATTGGATAGCATCACCGTCGCCTCTTGGAATTGCTGTGGCACAAGCAACCTCGGGGCATGGCATAGACGGGTCGGGCTTGATCAAAAACCAGATCTCTTATTTTTACAGGAAACGATGGCTTTAGGCGAGCTTGTGCTAGACGGATATACCTGTTTTTCTGTTCCGGCACGTCGCGTGCTAGCAGGCCGTCCTTCTGGCAGTATCGCCATCCTAATCAACAATGGTTTGAAGGTGGTGTCATCGTTATTAGACTATTCTGATTCATGCATATTGGTGGAGCTGTCGCTTGAGAATCGCAATGTTCTGTCTCTGCTCATGCTGTCGATATATTGGAATCCGCAGGCTGAGACTTTGCATTCAGTCTTAGAGGAACTGGATCGCATTTTAGGCCATGCCTTTGTCTCCTGTCCTAATCATGAAATTGTGATTGGAGGTGATTTGAATTCGTATTTAGAACTTTATAACTCTGCGCGGCCCTCTTGTCACTCTTCCCCATATGTCCAACAAGCTTTTTATAGAGGAAAACAATGGACAAGTTTTTTTGAAGCATGGGGTATTTATCCAATCCAACTTGCGCCACACTCTATTAGAACCTCTTGGAAGCGTGGTACAGCTTCATCCCTCATTGACTACTTATTGGCATCAAGGGTGTGTACTGGTCTGCTCGACCCAATCTCCGTTTTGGATTTGGGATTGAGCGACCATCACATGCTGTTCTCACATTTACATCTAAGGATTGATGCATATGAAGCCTCGGCCCCTGCTTGCATGGTGGCAAGTGACAGGCATACCATCTCTGTCAAATGGCACCCTTCTGTCTCTAGGAAATTGGTTTTCTTGGTGAACAGGGACCTCCTAGTGTGTCACGAGGATTACCTCTCGGTGGGAAGCGTGGAAAAAATCAATGAAATAAATTTGACAATGATTCATAGGCACCTGCTTAGCCTAGTGAATGATCCTCAGGCTAAGGACTATCTTCAGGATGTGCACCCCAATTTGGCCTTGTTTGCAAGTTTAAAAAAGCAAAAAAATAGCGACCTTCATAAATTAAGAACTATGTCTCATAATTTGCCAAATTATGCTAGAGAAAAAAACCATATTGGAGCTCGTTTTAAGCAGCAATTAAAGACTCTCCGCCAGGCTGCGTACAATTTAGCCAACCAACACATGATTGAGTTGCTATGCAAAAAAAAAAAACAGGGATTTATGGTCTATCCTAAGAAATCCAACAGGTAAGGTAGATCTACGATTGGTTGCAACCATTTCTGGTACTGAATGGGAGCAGTTTTTTCATCAAAAATATGCGCTGCCGGAAATCTATTCCAAATCTGAATCAATTGCCATGCAGTTGTCCCGTCCACGTGTTTGCCCGTGGGATGTCAAAGACATCATATGGGCAATTTCCCAACTGAAATTTTCTAAAGCGGCGGGTCCAGATGGGCTTCCCTCGTGTGTCTTTAAAGACGATCCAAATTTTTGGGCTAGGTACCTGCTTCCACGCTTCCAGTTGATTTATCACACTGGTAGAGTTCCAAAATCATGGCTGATGGCAATAGTAATTCCGATCCATAAAAAGGGTGCCTTAAGTAATCCATTAAACTTTAGGCCAATTGCCTTAATAGATACAGCTGCAAAAATGTTTGCACGGTTGGTCTTGTGTGATTTGGAAGCCCACTTACGTGCCTCCAATATCCTCTCAAAAGCACAGGTCGGCTTTCGGCAGGCAATGGGCACGCAGTTAAATGCTTCGAATTTTGCCCATCTTCTTCGGACTGTGCACTCTAAGTCAAATGGTACGATCTACATGGCATCATTGGATCTATCTGCCGCCTTTGACAACGTCCTACGAACTCGCCTTTGGCAGAAGATGTTGTCATATGCTATCCCGTCTGCGCTGGTAGCAATAATTGCTGCCTTGCACCAAAACACCTCATATAGGGTGTGTATCAATTCTGACAGGCTCTTAACTGATAACATCCCTACATGCATTGGTGTGAAACAAGGTTGTAATCTGGCCGCCGTATTATTTAATCTCTACCTTGCCGACATTGACAACATTTGGAGGGATTCTAACTCTTTTCCGGTAGCTTTGGGCAAGTTACGTATTCACTGGTTGGCATTTGCGGATGACATCATCCTAATCGATAGGGTTCCATTTGGCCTCCAAAATAAACTAAACATCTTCCATGACTATTACATGTTAAACAATATGACTATTAATCCAGCTAAATCTCATATTATTGTCTTTACAGCTAAAGAAAAAAACGCCTAGGTTCAATTTTGTCCTTAATACACAACCTATCATGAGAAAAAAAGAGATAACCTATTTGAGTTACCATCTATCAAATGGGATGTCTCTCGGCGGATGGTGCACAGTGTTGAATTCCAAGCTTAATCCATTGTCTGCCCAAATTAGAATTATTTTCCGAATGCACTGCAGATATTCGCTCATGCCCCTTTTACAATACTACACCATGAAAGTAGAGCCCATATTACTCTATGCTGTGGGCGTGTGTCTGTTGAAGCTTTGGCCTTTATTAAATCTTCTGCAAGGCAAACTTTGGAAAAAAATCTTAGGTCTCCCAGGTTACTTACCCAACGCCATCATCATACACGAACTGGGTCTATATCCCCTAGCAGACAAATATCTCTGGCGGATGGTTAATGCGTTTAGTAAAATGATTTCACCCCCACCAAATTCTCTGTATGAGGACTTTAAGTCAATGCTCTTACAAGAGTGTCCCTTCTCGATTTCTGAATTTAAAGAACGAGTACATGCCATTCTAACATCTTTGAATATGTCTCAGCAAGATCTAATTGATTCTCCGAGCAAAGTCAAAACTCGATTCTTTAAAAATGCTTGGGCACGCAATTCAGACCTGATCGGTGGTTACTCTTCATTTAGCTCCTATGCTACATTTAGGCAGGCAGTTTCACCTCGGCTGCCTTATCTATTATGTTTTCCCGACAAAGTTGCAAGAAGGACGTATATGCGATTCCGCTTGGATCTCATCCACATGGGCTCCCGTATTAGGAACTGGTCTGATTATAGGGACCTGGGGCAGTGGGATTGTTGTAGATTCTGTTTAAAGCTTAGTGAAATAGAACCTTAGAACATCTGTTTATGCATTGTACATTTTTTGATCAACAAAGGTGATGCTGCTTGGGCGCATTTTTGACTTCCTACTCCCCTTTTGAATGCCATCTTGTTTGGCTTCGTTGTATGCAGGGCAACTCTAATTCCATCATGCTAGCTACTGTTAGATTTGTTTTGTTAATTGAGGAGCACCTGCTGCCACTAAATAACGCCATCTTTAGTGGGTTGACTTTGGCTCGTTCACCCCTTACCTATTAGTTATCGCTTAGCAACTGGAACACTTTTGGTCTGATTGTTTGAACCTTTTGTTTTTTCTGTTGTTTTTCCTTTTTTTTCTCTAACACGAAGGGTCTATTTGATTCTTCTCTGTATATATGCACACAGTCATCTTGTATGAGCAATGATTGTCAGGTGGTGTTTTGTTTTGTGTGTTACATGGGTTATTAACATGTTTCTAAAATGCTTTATGAGGTGCTAAATGTCTTAAGATGTGTTTTCTGTTCTTTTCTAACAATTTTTTGATTATGTATTTTATTGTCCTAAGTAAAATTTGTAAAGGTGTAAATTAATTTTTGCTACCAAAAACAAATTAATACATTTTAAATTTTAAATATAAAAATAAAAAAATACAGCTGATAGTCACTGGAGGACTTGAGACACACAATAAATCATTATCGAATGATTAGGTCGGAATTGTGAGAAGAGCCATGTTTTGAGGCATTTTCAGAAGGTTCAGAAGGAAGATTCAGCTCTAAGAGATAGTGGGAGGGCATTCTATTGTTTAGCTGCCCCTACCGGGAAGCTATGACCCCTGTTCTTTGCAGTTTGAATCTTGGGATGGTGGGTAGGTGTAGGTGGGCGGCCCTGGTGGGTCTGTTAGGTTTAGGTCCAGAGAATGTCGTGGACAGATATGCTTGGTGCAGTATTGGATAGACATGCGTGTGAGGGTTTTGAACAGAACGCGCTCGTGGATTGGCATTTCTTCTAGCAGATGATGTATGGATGACCTGTAACTTTTTGATGTTACTGGTCATAGATCCTGCGAAAAGGGCGTTGCAGTAGTCTAGCCTGGAGATTATAAGGGCTCTTGTAATTGTGATGCCGTTGTCCGGGGTGAGGAAAAGTCTGCAGGCGTTGATGAGTTTCATCATGTAAACCGTGGATGAGGCAATTGCGTTTACCTGTCTAGTGCACAAAAGTGTGGAGTCCAGGGAGACCCCCAAGGTTTTAATTACGTTGGAGATTGGGATGGGAATACCTTCGATAGTGAACTTGTAATTATCATCGAGTTTGTTTAAGAGTGTTTGTGATCCAATGAGGAAAAGTTCAGTCTTATCGTCATTTAGGCATAGTGAGTGTAGAGCCATCCATGCCTGTATGGTTTGATAGACTTTCCCCAGTGAGTTGGAGTCCATGTCGTAGGAGCCTGTGATGGTAGGAGGATTTGCGTATCATCTGCGTAGTTAGTGTAGGAGATGCCCTGGGTGTCAAGCAGGTTGAAGTTATTGTAGAGCATGTGGGTGACACAGGAGCCTTGGGGAACTATGCAAGTGACTGATACTGGAGTGGCTGAGGCAGAGAGTGAGAAGACTCTCATAGTTTGGTTAGATAAAAGTGGCGAGATCCATTCTGTTGCTTTTTGGGAGAAAAGGGCTGCTGAAGAGAGGTGCTGGCAGAGAATACAGTGGTACATCAGATCAAATGCAGCTGAGGGGTCGAGCAGGAGGAGGAGAGTGAGTCTGCCATTGTCTTTGAACTCGTCCATTTGGATTTTTAAGTCTAAGAGTGCAGATTACGTTCAGTGCCCTGGACGGAATCTGGACTGGCTCAGTCCAAGCAGATTATTAGCTTCAAGATACTTTTGGATCTGTAGGTATGCAGCTCTGTCCAGTATTTTGAGAAGAAAAGGGACTGTTGTTATGGGGCAGTAGTTGGTTGGGTTGGTGTGGTCTAGGGATGGTTCTTTGAGCAGAGGAAGTACCCAAGCATCTTTTAAATTGGCCGGTATGCTAGCAGTAGAGAAGGACGGCAACCGCCAGCAGACCTGTAATATGCAGGTCCGGAAACAATGGACCGGCAGGCTCAGAATGAGCCCGAGGGCCTCATTATGGGTCTGGCGGTAACCGTGCCAGTGATACCGGCAGGTTGCCGCCGGACCCGTAAGGATTTACCGGCGCCTGACTTCCCGGTAACACCGGGGGAGTACAAAGCCGCCAGACCAGAAAGTCAGGCACCGGTAAATTGTGTGTCCCCATTCCCATAGAGTCCCATAGGACTATATGGGAGTGGGGACCACAGAAGCACTGGCACTGTTAATAACGGTGCCGGTGCTTCCGTGAAAACTCTGCGGGCAGTTGCCGTTTTGCTTGGCAGGTCAGACCTGCCGGGCGGGATGGCACCCGCCTGCAGACCTGTAATATGCCGGTCCGGAAGCAAGGTGTTTCCTGACCGGCAGGCTCAGAATGAGCCATCTACTCTTTTCTTGCCTTCTTTTCAAAACATCTGCAACTGTTGTCAGAGTGGGAGCAGAGGGACTGAAGTCACCCTCCTACCCTGAGGTTCCATGAGGTACACGCCCGCGTCACAGGCCTGCCTCAATCATGCTCAGGATGGGCCACCTCTCTGGATAAAGAGATGGCATTTCAACGCCCACTCAATCCCTAGCCTTTCTTCATAGAACGAAACAATGTATAGCCGTGGATCCCAATCCTTTATATGTACTTAAAACTGGATGGACAGCGCCGATAAAATCTATGAAACAGCAACCAGACAGTCTAACTCATAAACGCTTACCAGAGCCATTCTGGGCTGGACTGTAAGGAATATTTGAGTAATTATAAATTCAAATAAAAACCTAATAGCTTCTTTTCCGAATTCTGAATGCGAGAATCGTGCTGCTTGTACACTCATTTATGGAGACTAGAAGGGTACCGAAAAAAGTAGTGGAACTGTGGTCTTGGCAGGGGAGAGGGTAGGCGGAAGCCTAGTGCAACATGTGACAAGGTGTTGCAGCCGGGGCATTGCAATAGTCTAAGTGACTAGTAACTAGGCTCCAATTACAACTTTACACTTGCACAGGGACATGAATGGACAAATACTCTATAGAATGGTGAATGTGATTGTAAAAAGTAGAGGAATGGTAAACAGAAAAAAAGAAAACTACTGGAACACCGCTCCCGACCGTTCCTGCTCACTTCCATCACTGCTTGAACATACATTTATAACAACAAATCTAGTAACTTTGAGCTGTCATAGGCTCGTGTGCAAACTTATAGCCTTGAAAAAGGACCCAGAGGGCCGAAACACGTGTTGGCTGGCAGTATTATTGTTTGACAACATTTTTAAGTTGCGCTACACACAATTTGGACATTAAATGCCTCACTTTATATTGGCAACAATGTTTTGCAGGATTTGTTATAGCTCGAAAGACTCACGTGATTGTGCTATAGACACATAAGTACTTATTGTTTGGGAAACTTGCATTTTCTGAAGGAAGTCGCAAGCTCAATACATCAGTAACTAGCAAATGCTTACTTGGCTGGCGCTCTTTCAAACAGGGAAGACGTGATGCCACTGGCAGGCGTTCCTGACCGGCTGCTAAACGAATCAGGCGGTTGATTTCCTTGAAATGTTCTGACTATATACGATTAAGCCATGGTAAATGGCGAAATACCAAGCACTGGCTGGGAAGAAATAATTAAGAACATGTAGTCCTGGTTCCCGCCTGTCTCTCTTTCGTTCCAGAGCCTCACTGCAGTTCTGCAACATTTACATTGACATTGAGATATCGGGGCTGAGCTGAATGGAGGCGCCTAGAAGTTAGGGCAGTAACAGTCTGGGGGAGAGATGAGTCGCCAACTCTAGTATATATACTGAAATGTCACGATGACAATACATTTGCTATAGAAGCAATATTATTCCACAGCTTTGCAAAATGGTATTCATTTTGTGTACCTTTTTCTCTCCATCACCCAACAACCATAACGTCAACAGGCAGCTCATGCACCCAGTGGCATTAATTGCGGTAATACACACATGCAGGCGCAAGATGCGGGTCACCCGTCGCTTCTTCTGCTGCGCTCATTTGTAGTTGGCAAGCGCCCCCCTTAGCCCCCCTTTTTCATCCCCATGGAAAAAACAGACAAATGCAGTGACAACTGGAAAATGAAGACAGGTAACACAATGTAATACCAGGGACCAGATTACAGAAATGTTGCAACTGTGCAAGTGCAAAATTGCACTGTATTAGAACTAGGGCAAAGTTGACCTTAGTGCAAAAAACATTTGGCGTATTAGAACACATTTGCACCGTGACAAGTGCAATTTTTCATGGTATAAACTTGCCCTACTGCAAAAAACAAGCAATTTCAATGCATGTTTACATTAGTCGTACCATGAGAAATTGCACTTTTCACAGTGTAAATGTTTTCTAAAAACGCCCCAATTTGTTTTGTAAAGTTTGCCCTAGTGCTAATATGGTGCAATTTTGCACTTCAACGGCTGCTAAATTCTAGTAATCTGGCCCCAGAACGCAACGTGAGGGAATGAACTATATACAATGCATGATTTACAATTTTTTTTGTTAATGGGTTGCCCCATTGTAAAATGCTTTTGCCAATCAGGCCAATAGTCACAAAAACACCAAACTCCACTAAAGTTAACAAAACAAATAGAGACCCGAACATTTTCGGGAAAGCCTGGTGCACTTTGTATTGAAGTTAGGCAAAGTCATAGACCTCCACAAGACGTATGTTTCCTATAAAATCTCAACTATAACTAAAGAGTCGCAATGTGCGTGTTTTAAGTTTTACGTAACCCACGAAAAGGTAGTCCCACAAGCGTGCCATTGAATGAAGCCATGGCAGGCTGTGTTTCCCATTTCCTAATAAAACCCGCTTGCACGCTAAGAGAGAGTTTAACAAGATGGCGTTATCGCCCCCTCCCGGCGATGCGCGGCATTGTCCTTTCACTGGAAGGCGCGCAGAGAGGAGGACCAGACTGAATGCTAGCGCTGGCTTCTCCCGCACAGAGCCGCGCTGTGAGCACTCGCGCGCGTCTGGAACGCGTTCGCTGCCTCCACGGCTCGCGCACTCGAGGGCCGCCTTCCGGATCTCTGCACACCAACAAGTGGAGCAAAATCCGAAAATAGAGCCGTTGTTTATTTTTAAGGACTCAGACAAGTTACTAAAAAGTAGTTTGCCCATCTTTAAAAAAAAAGTCAATGGCCATTTGTGTCGGCCGTATCAATGTTCACTGATCATAAAGTGTTTAAGGCTAAAAATAAATGCAGGTTTTAAAAATATAAAATTCAGCGCTGTGAAGGTGTTTATTAAGTTTAAAAACTGCCACCTCTCAAGGTCAGCGTTTCAAACGAGCAACCTGACAGCACCCTCCTTAGTTCAAATTAAAGACTTTTGAACATTAAGTATAATTTCATATCATTTTGACGCCAGAGCTAAAACCAGCGCCTCTAGCAAACGCTAATACTGAAAGGAAGAGAACGGTTCTGTTTAAATGTAACACCATATTTTTTACCAGGTTAGGGTTTAATCATTTTCCTTATAGGTTACAGAACCCCAGATAGCACAAAAAGCATCCCACTTCTTAAACGCATGTCCCGCAAAGTATTATTAGCAGGGCTGCTGTAAAGTTCCAGGTACCCTCACGTTTTATGCCCCACAGTGAGTTCACCCTCGCTATAAGCGTTCTCGGGCTAACCTGTGCAGCAGGCGGCGTGCGCTCCTGTCCGGCTCGCTCTCCTCTCCAGCCCTGCTGCTCCCACGTCTCTGCTCCCAAGTGTTGGGTCGCCTGACAAACTCCCCTTTCCTGTCCTGTTCTAGGAGCTGCCCAGATCGCGTGCTGTAACCTGAGTCGGCGACTTACCATGTGCTCCAGATATGGTTCACTTTTCCCTGCCAGGGATGCGAAGAGGGAATAATGGGGAAGGTCAAAGCGCTGCTGCCAGTGCCCAGTCAGATCGATTGATTGATTGATATTTTATTTCTATCGTGCTCGTACACAAGTGTTTCATCGAGGTATAATCATAAGAAGGGGTACTGCGGTTGGCAGCCCCTAGTTCCGTTGGCAGTCTCAAACTCGAGGAGTTCTTTGGTTCTGCACTTTGGGTGTAAAGTAAAAAAAATAAAAAAATCACAGCGCGTGTGCGCTATGGAGTTCCATGAATGGTCATTATTAATGCAATTGTTGCACACGCAGAGTGTCAGAATTGCACACATATACACACCAATTAACAATGTATCTTTTGTTATATGCCTGCATACAAGAGAATGCATTCCCGTCTGAAAGCTGTATTATCCGGCTGCTGATGCCATGATAGAGGACTATGGAATTCAAAATCAACTCCTGCAACATTACAGCAGGGGGAGATGACATTTTCACTGCAGCTTTTCCCCATTTTGGGCTGCTGAGGGGAACACTGGTATTTTGTTGTCATGTTGTATATAGTTTCCTTATGCGTCTCCGCTCATCTGCGCCCCCTGTAATGCTGGTCCATGGGGACAGGGCAGGAGGTGGAAAACGGATGGCGGGGGTTGGGAGTTGGAGAGGAGGAATTTCCATCTGGCAAGGGTGCAGACATTCTAGCTCTTTTGATTTTTTATCAAATAATAAAATAATGCAGGTAATTGCATCTCAGGAAGGGTAGTCTACTAACGAGAGCCTCCTTTCCTTAAGCTCCACGCCAAAAGCATGGTGGACACATGCACCCTGCTGCATCACTGTCCTGATGTGCAGCACCTGCTCTCCAGTGGCACAGAGCAGGATCAGAGGTCACAAAGTACCTGTATGACAGCTGCAGATGACAGCAAAGTCACTGCAGAGCTTGCATTCAAATCTGCACCTCTCACCCAATACCATCAAAGGTATGATAAATTATCGCAAGTAGCATGTTAATATAAAAATGTGTCAGATCTAGGTTTTGGTACAGTGACTGGTAGTTCACAACCTTATTAAAACCACATCTGATTTGTAGCATATACAAGCCAGCCAGATAAAACAATGGGAGGGAAGACTGTGCCTCTCTTTGATCCTTTATAAGGTCAGTTAACACCTCTCTCCAGCAGGGCAGCACCCAACATGAGCCCTCTGGGAAACAAGGTCCAGAGCAGGGCTTTAAGTGGGCCAGGGCTAGCCAGGGGCGAGTCCTGGCAGTCTCCAAAAAGGGCTCCCGGGCCGGGGCCCTTCTGGGGACCACCCCGACTAATCCCAGCCACACCGACACCTCACTCAGGGAGCCTGTGTAGCCGAAGTGCTGCAGTTACACAGGCTGCCTGCAGGTGTCAGCACTTCGGAAGTACTGACACCTGCAAGCAGCCTGTGTAACCGTGCAGCGCCTCAGCTACACAAGCTGCTTGATGTCTCTGTACTCAGAAATAGGAGGTCGGCTGGACTGCCCAGCTCTCCTTTTGTTTCCGAGTAAATAGTCATCAAGCGGCATGTAGCCAGGAGGCTCCATGCTGCTTGATAACTTAACTCGAATACAAAAGGAGAGCTGGGCAGACCAGCCCTCCTCCTGTTTCTGAGTACAGAGACATCAGCAGCAGGGTGACCTTTTATTCAAGGAGCCGGTGGTTAATGCGTTGCCTATGTAAGAGGATTCAATTCAACACTACAGCTAAGTCAACGCCTAGTCTAGAATACTGAATGAAAACCCTTATTGATATATCTTTATGTCCAGTTCATGCGTTCTGGATGACTACCCCTATATAACACCCCTCTCTTGGAATCCCCCTGACCCCACTGAGCCAAGAAGTAGTTCTGTTTTGCAAGTTTAAAAGGTTTATTTGATAATTTGAACAGTCGATATATATATCACACTTTATAATAAATTAATAATTGAATATCACACTTAATCTGATATGATAAAGATTAACAACGGAGAATCTGGCACTAGCACACTTGTGAAAAGGAACAGAAGAAGAAGGTGGTAGAGAATGCTTTATATAAGTTCAGATGGATGTAATGTTGAATGAAAATGCAATACAGAAAATACTCAATATGATTTCAACAAAACAATGTAATCACTTTTCTCTGGCAATCCCCTCCCCCCTTTTATGCAATGCAAGGAAATGGAAGGAAAGCACACAGTTCTCAGAAATGCAATCAAATGTAATTCAGTTCACCCCAGCAAGCTTAGACTACAGAAGTTTGAAACACAGGCCCAAAATGCTTTTATATGTGCTGGCAATGAAGTGAAAAATATGCTAAAATGCTTTTAATTCCCTCTAGAGGTTCAGGGTGAGTGAAATATACTTGGGATGAGTTCAGGCTCACTTTAGCAAGGATCTAGGATGGTTCTTAAGAGGCAAACGAATTTTTAGCAAGGAAAGCAAGGAAGCTGCTGTTTTCACACGTGGAGAAATTTGCAAATCGCGGCAAATTCGCGAGTGCAAATCGCGGCAAAAGTATCGGGAGTAGGAATGTGGTTCTAGGTTCGTTGACCTCCACAAGACGTATGTTTCCTATAAAATCTCAACTATAACTAAAGAGTCGCAATGTGCGTGTTTTAAGTTTTACGTAACCCACAAAAAGGTAGTCCCACAAGCGTGCCATTGAATGAAGCCATGGCAGGCTGTGTTTCCCATTTCCTAATAAAACCCGCTTGCACGCTAAGAGAGAGTTTAACAAGATGGCGTTATCGCCCCCTCCCGGCGATGCGCGGCATTGTCCTTTCACTGGAAGGCGCGCAGAGAGGAGGACCAGACTGAATGCTAGCGCTGGCTTCTCCCGCACAGAGCCGCGCTGTGAGCACTTGCGCGCGTCTGGAACGCGTTCGCTGCCTCCACGGCTCGCGCACTCGAGGGCCGCCTTCCGGATCTCTGCACACCAACAAGTGGAGCAAAATCCGAAAATAGAGCCGTTGTTTATTTTTAAGGACTCAGACAAGTTACTAAAAAGTAGTTTGCCCATCTTTTAAAAAAAAAGTCAATGGCCATTTGTGTCGGCCGTATCAATGTTCACTGATCATAAAGTGTTTAAGGCTAAAAATAAATGCAGGTTTTAAAAATATAAAATTCAGCGCTGTGAAGGTGTTTATTAAGTTTAAAAACTGCCACCTCTCAAGGTCAGCGTTTCAAACGAGCAACCTGACAGCACCCTCCTTAGTTCAAATTAAAGACTTTTGAACATTAAGTATAATTTCATATCATTTTGACGCCAGAGCGATATGGTAAAGGTCGTTTTTCAGATTTTAAATTTTAAAAATTCAAAGTGACAAGTACAGCTTGCAACTAGAAAATGACAGGTGACTGCTTTGCAAATGACAGGTGACAGTTAGGAGGCAGTTCTACTTAGATTAAAATAGATTGAATTATATTATTTTAACTAAGAGATTGGTTCTGCGCAGTTCTGCTAGGTACTCACAATATATTTAAAAATAGAATGGGCCTCGCCACGGATCTGGTCAGGTTTTCTTCACTCGCCACGGACGGTCTCTGCGCACAGCGTCTGGGTCAGCTCTCTAGTTCTGCGAACAGCGGTCTGGGTCAGCTCTGCAATGCCTCTGGGTACAGCACTGCTTCTGGATCTTTCTGCACAGCTTTCTCTGGACCCAGCGCTGATCTGCACGGCTCCTGGATGCTGCTCTCGCTGTTAGGTTTGCTGGATGCTGAGGCCCACTGAGAAGAGTTCTCAGTTTGTGGGTTTAGGCCCTTGCTTTGAATTCTGAATCAAGTTCTTTGGAGTTTTAAAGTCTAAGTGTGGAATCTAGTATCTTCTGGATGTTGTGTGGTCCGGCAGAGCGCGTTGCAGCAAATGGAATTGACTCTCTCTATCTGTCCTGACTGTCTGCTTTTATGTGTTTTGAAAATGGGTGGAGAGGCTAGCTTCCTAGGCCCTACCCCTCTCCACTTGTCATTGGCCACTTCATCCTCTTCCCCTTGATTGGGGGAATGAAATGAAGTGTCATCATGATGAGGTCTGTTTATGGTACAGAGAACCCACCCCTGTCAAATTACATACAATCTATATTTTGACCCAAAAGACATATTTGCACAGGTACACATTTGTTTAAAATTACATGCACCCATCACATATCACAGGAGGTATACCCTGTCCAAATCTGCTCTTCCTGGGAGCTTGCATTCAGAAATGGCAACATTTGCACTTTTTAACTGGTTTCGTAATATCAGACATTACCCCAAATTTATACACATGTGCGCAAGGAGTATGGACATTACTTGATGAAGTGTCAGATTTTTAACATGCATACATTTTAAGTAATACCCTCTTAACTGCTAGCTTGTCCCCAGATCATGCCACCGATTCTAAAAACCTCTTAAAATGTGGGCAGAAAAATCACAAGAATTATGGTATCATTTAAATAATTTTCACAAGTCCGCTCTATGAATGATCCATCTTTTTAGAGTTATGTTCTGGCCCCAAAGGGGTGTGGTTTCCCCCCAGCACAAGGTTCAATTTCTGGTTTTTCCAGTTCTGCCAAGCCAGCTTGCTCTCACAGGCAGTGCTCCTCCCCTTTCCTTCCAGGAGGAAGCCACTTTTACGGCCCCCATAATAAAACATTTGCCTGAGTCAGGACAGGGCTTTGTTCAATTTCCTGCAGAGCCCAGGTAATTCAATCAGAGAAGTGTCATATCCCTTTTGGTGGGAGCAGCAAAAGGCAGCTAGGCCTGGGAACACAGCTGTTGTGCAAGTCTCATCTCCTGTCGGGGGTAGCTGGTGGGCAGAATTCAGTTCCTTAAGCCAGGCCCCAGCTAATGTCACTTTTAGTTACCCAGTTTTCTGCATTCAAATAAAACTAACCATTTTTACATATGCAGCTAGAATGCTGATTCTAAGTTTCAAACTATGACATTTAAACAATTGCAACCTATGTGACACTCAAAAGTAGGTCACTCATTTCTTTTAAACATTTAGATTTTTAGTGTCTTTCAGTCCAAATTTACTTAAACTGCTGAAATCCACGGCTCAGCCAGTCTTGTTATAAACCTTCAAGTCACTTCAGAATATAACTTTACATTGTATCCACCTCTCAGTAAGTCTTTCTTTGGCCTGCTTTGGGTTCATTTAATCAGTTTTACACAAATGTCTGGTGTTGTTTTAAAACGCCGGCTTTCTGATAGTGGTGAGTATTGGTAATGCACCCATTTTTGGGATTTAAGAAAATGAATTCCCCACAATTCTAGGTTGCTTTTGGCAATCAGCATTGCCATTCCCAATGGTTTCAGACTACTGTGTGGGTAGTCCAATGGTGGTTTTAGGCAGTGCCCTTCTGTGCCCATAACATCGGCAAAAATGAGTGGCAGCCTATTCTTCATGCACTTCCCTGTGCATTTTCTGGGAAGCTCTGGCCATCATGATGTTTTCCATGTCAGTACTGCACAGTTTTGAGGTAGGGCTCGGATGCATGGATAAAAACATCCCACAAGCCCCCCCCTTGCGATGGCCATTCTGTTTCACTGATGGGACTCGCAAGACCTGGGATGTTTCCTCATCTTCTTCCAATAGATGGCACAGTTCAGCATCTTTTTCTCCATCCGGTACTGATCGATCGGTTCTCCTCGCCGGTCCTGATGGGAATATTGGGCGGTACCCAGGGCCCCTCGCGTCTCTGCTCCCGGTCTCCGGATCATCCTTCTTGGCCAGTCTACAGGTTTTCTTTCTCCTAGGACGACAAAGAAGAGCGGCAATACCTATTCATAGACATTTTTCCCCCACCATTGATATAGTGGGGTGGCATATAAATTTATAGTCAAAACATATGAACATGCACATTTCTTATTGCATTCAAAAACGAAAACACCCACATTGAGAAACTCAAAATTTTATAGGCGATATGTAGGATATTTTAAGTTAGAACTGAATTAATCTGAGACAGTACCCTCTAGGATTCCAGAGGATTCCTCCAGTTGTTGCAGAGTGTGCCTGGGATGGCAGCACTTCAACTGGTTAATGTGGACCCACTTGTCTTCCCCCTCTGCCAAACCGCCTTTGGGGATGCGGATCTTGTAGGCCACAGGGGAGATTTTGTCTATAATCTCAAAGGGTCCCTTCCATGTAGGCAAAAATTTTCGCTGTTTGGCCTGGTTCCTTTGGAAATTGTATAGATAGACCCGGTCCCCCACCTGATATTCCTTCCTGGAAGTCTTAAGGTCATAGTGGGTCTTCATGCTATCAGCTGATCTTTCTAGATTCCGCTGAGCATAAGAAAAAGCATGTTGAAGGTGTTTCCTTAAATTCTCCACATACTCAGGAGTTGTGGAGGCATTTATTAGTGTCTGCTCTTTTTGGGTCCTGTAGAGCAAATGCTGCGGAAGCACCATCTTGCGCCCAGTCATCAACTCAAATGGTGACATTTTGGTTGCAGATGAAGGGGTAGATCTGATGGCCATTAGGACCAGAGGTAATCGGATATCCCAACTTGGCCCAGAATCTGCCACAAACTTCTTTAATATGCTCACAATGGTTCAGTTATATCTCTCTACTGCCCCAGAAGAAGCTGGCCGGTAAGCAATATGTAACTTCCTTTTGACCCCCAGTATCTCCCACATCTTTGTCATTACTTCACTGGTGAAGTGGCTACCCCTGTCTGACTCAATCCTTTGAGGTAGACCAAAACGGGAAAAGATGTGGTTAATCATCAGGGCAGCTGCTGTTTCTGCCTTGCAATTTGGGGCTGGGAGACATTCCACCCACTTGGTAAACAAGCATGTCACAGTCAACATGTACTTATTCCCCCTAGCAGAGCGAATCACGGGGCCTACAAAGTCGATTTGTAAATCTGACCATGGCAGTTTCATCCCCCTCTTTTGGAGAGGCGCGCGGTGTGTGAGGGATGTTGGCTGAAATTGTGCACACACAAGACAACCCTTCAAATATTGGTTGAGGTCCTGGCCCATGTGTGGCCAGTAGGCAACCTCTCTTAAGATTTCCAATGTTGTGTGAAACCCCCTATGACCGGCGGTGGCCGCATCATGGGCGTGACTTAACATCAGGCTTCGGAATGAGGTAGGAACCACCCACTGATCGTGGCCAGCTTTGGATTTCCTTACCAGCAAACCGTCTTGGATTCGGAACATTTTTGGACATTTCATCAACACTCTTAGGTCCTCTTTCCCAATGTAATCGGTATCCGTCAGGGGAAAGTTCCCAGGGTCCTCAAGGTGCTGGTAAAATTTACCAATTATTGGATCCCCCTTCTGAGCGGTAATCAAATCAGCATCAGGGGTCTCCTTACTCCATTGTGCAATTGAAAGGTCGTTGTGAGCATTTGTCTGGGACCTAGTGATAGCAGTGATCTGGATTTCCCCCAACAGGGACTCAATCTCAATTAGATCCCCTTGGATGGCCCCGGTTTTGGCCAGCTGATCAGCTAAGTCATTTCCAGTTTTGTCTGGTCCCTCTACTTTGGAATGACCCTTGATCTTTTTCCAATAGATGGTCATCTCATTCGAGGTGACCAGATCATCAATGTTTTGGATCAACTTCCCATGTTTCAAGGGTTTGTTGTTAGCACATAACATGCCTCTGGTTTTCCAATTAACCAGGTGCTCCACGAACCCGTTCCGTACATAATCCGAATCTGTGATTATGACCAGTTCGTGGAGTTGATGCTGGACAGCAGTGAGGATGGCCTGATGCACAGCCATCAATTCTGCCACCTGACTACTTCGGGGACCAATTTTGTATCCAGCGGAGGGTTCTGGGAACTCATTCACCCATGCATTCCCTACGCCGGCCACCAGTTCTTTCTCCCCGTTGTTGTCAACATGGTAAGAGCATCCATCCACATAGACAGTGGGCATTCCCTCACACTTGTCCTCTTCAAAGACTTTGTGTGGGGAATTAAGGTATGCCTCCGTGTTGTCCTTTATTTTTAGACTTTCGTCCTCGAGACAGTTTTCTCTGGCACAATCATGCAAGTCAGCCAGACCTTGCGCGAGGGGACTCTTCTTGTTTTGGCCATATCTGACCTCCACAGGAAAGCCTTGCATTGACAGAATCCAGGAAGTAATTCGGGAATTACTCACATTTCCGGCCAGGATTCTGTCACTTTGGAGATATTTCAGAGGCTGGTGGGGAGTTTCCACTATGATGTGCTCCCCCTGGATAAACGGGCGGTAATTCTTCAATGCCCACACCGTCGCCAGGAGTGCCTTCTCACAATCGTTGAATTTCTCCTCCACAGAGGATAAAGTTTTGCTCGCATATGAGATTACTTTATTGACCTTGTCATGCTTTTGGTATAATACTGCCGTCAAGCACGTATTAGAGAACCCCGTCTCCAGGAAGAACTCCTTGTTTCTGACAGGGTAAGCTAGGCAAGGCGCTTGTGAGAGGCTTCTTTTGAGTTGTTTTACTGCCTCGGCTTGTTCTGGACCCCATTCCCACTTGACCCCCCCCTTCAGGAGATGAATCAGGGGTGTGGTGATCTCTGCGTAGCCCTCAATGAACTTTCTGCTGTAATTAGTCAGTCCAAGGAGGCTCCTTAGTTCCCGCAGAGTTGTGGGGTCTTTCAGTTTCTGAAGTGCTTCCACTTTCTTTTCCTGGGGACAGAGACCCTGAGGAGTAATCTCATGCCCCAAGAAATTAACACGGGTTCTACACCACTGTGCTTTCTGAAAGGAAAGTTTTGCTCCGGCGGCCCTCAACTGTGTCAGAACATAACGGATCTCCGCTATGTGTTCCTCCACAGATGAACTTTTGATGAGGACATCATCTACATAAGCCAGGTTACCCCTTGCACCCAGGTCGGGCATGGCCTTATGTAGGAAAATGTTGAATTCATTGCCGGAGTTGAGGTATCCGAAGGGAGTCCGGGTCCATGAGTACTGCTGGCCCCCAAAGGTAAACGCCAGTTTGTATTGGTCCTCCCTACTGACAGGCACAGTCCAGTATCCATTGGTCAGGTCTATTGCAGTGAATACCTGTGACCCCTGGATCTGGGCCAGCCCTTGGTCAATGTAGGGCAGAGGCCATCGGGAAGTATGGACCTGTTTGTTGAGCTCCCTGAGGTCGGCGCAGAGTCTCCACTGGCCGTTTGGCTTCAATATTCCCAGCACCGGGTTATTGAAGGTGCTGTGGACTGGACGGATTATTCCCCTGGACTCAAGGTTCTTAATTATTTCAGTAAGGGACTCCATTGATGCGAGAGGCAAGCGATATTGCTTCACAAACACAGGAGTCATGCCAGGGTCCGTGGGGATTGTTGTTGTGTGGATGTCAGTGCGACCACAGTCATATGAGTCTACCGCAAAGAGATCTTGGAAATCCAAGAAAACTTGTTTCAACTTTTGCTTTTGTTCCAGAGTCACACAGGCATCAGCTAGGTTGACTCTCTCTTCCACCATCTGCCTGAAGCCTGGAAAGACTTCTGGTTTGGCTATTTCAGCGGCCTCCTCCAGCTGGGTGGAGAAGTCCCTGGTCAGAGTGCTGATTTGGACTGGAGGCTTCAGGTGGGAAAGGCAGCCCTCATGGACCTGGAAAATCACCTCATCCCTCCTGAAGTCACAAGTCACATCTTCCTTACCATAAGGGCAGGAAGTGTACACCAGGAAGTTCCCCCCATGCCGGGTAAAAATCCTGTCTGGTGTTGTATTGTCCTCACTGTCACTGTCAAAACAGTCCTTGGGGATTGGTCCTAACAGTTCATTTACTAAGTCGATGGAAAAATGTCGGTCATCAACCGCCATTCCAATAATGGTGCCTGCGGCTAGAGTAATACTCTTTAAGTCGCTGTTATCCACCTCTATTAGAATGGTGTCATGTTCTATGTTGACTAATGGAGTTGGGTTTACCCCCAACCCTTGCTGTTGGAGAGAAGCGTTTAGATATATGTAAGCATCAGGGTTTTGCAAATATTGTCCTCTTTTAGCTTTCACTTCCAGGGAGAATTATCGGGTCCTTTCTGGGATGGTGACTTCCTCTTTGATCTGAATTTCAACTGCATAAGGTAGCAATTGAGCTGACCTAAATGCTTTTTCTGGATCATCAAAGCCCATGGGATTATCCGCTAATCGGGACCAAGCTTTGAAGTTTATTAGGTCCAAACTAATGGCAAAGCGATTGAGAATGTCACTGCCTAAGTAAAAGGCGGCAGGGACGTCTCGCACGACCCAACAATTGTGGACTATGCTCTTGTTGCCAATGGAGATTTTGAGCATACACCTGCTTGGCAGGAGATGTTTGGAATCAGGTGCTTCCAGGTCCATTTCCCATTTGTCTATCAGTTTGAAGGTGGGAATGGCTGGATCTTTTGGGAGTTGGCGGAACATGACTTCGCTGATGAAGCTCTTACCGTTGTTCACACACACTCGAGCGAGAACAGAGTCCTTCCCATCATTTAACTGAACAGGGATGAACAACTGCTCTCCAATTTGCTGAATCTCAGCCAGGCTCTGAGCTGATTTCACATCTTTCTGGACTATAGGAGTGGGAGTTTCAGATTGTGGATTGGTATAGAATTTCAGAGTGTTTCCTTCCAGCGTGGAATACCACTTTAGACTGGAAGGAAGGTTGATTTTCAGAAATAGAGAGGACCCCCCATCACCAGTCTGTTGTCCTACTGCTATTACTGTCACGTCTGGAATCTGGTTGTTCTGGAAGTGAAATTCTACTTGGTCAGATTTTTGTTCAACCATGTGGCAGGTGCCGTTTAAACTAACATGGTTGACACTCTGTTTTAATTTTATTGGTCGGCTAGTCTGGGTCCAGAGGACCTTGTTTACGCAATCTATTAGGGGTGACAACCTTCTCAGGAGGTCATTCCCTAGTAAACAAGGGGTGCCCTCTGGGGTCACAACTATGACCGGGTGTTTCAACTTATGTCGCCCAATTTTAATGTCCAAATCTGCCGTCCCCTCGACGGGAATTTCCTTCCCGTCAAAGTTCTGCAGTTGTCCAGGAAGAGAGGTGAGAGGAATTTGGTAATTCTCTCCCCTTCCTGCATTTAGTTCGTCAAAGGCCCTTCTGGACAGAAGGGTAGCTTGAGATCCAGTGTCCACCAGTGCCAAAATTGTACCCTGCCCCTGTACTTGTACCGGGGCATAGTATCTTCCCTCCTTCTCCTCAAGGGGGCACAGATAATGTACATTTTTGGACAACTGGTGGGCTAATTTTCTGGTTTTGGACATGGCGAGAGAAGAGATTTGGGCAGCATTCTGTGGAGAGCCTTGGGAATCTGAAAGAAAAATTTGGCAACTGGAGATCAGAGCCATTGTGGGTTCCCCTGGCTCCGGTTCTGGGCCGCCCCCCCTTTTATGGAGGCAGTCACCAGGATGGGTTTGAACCAGGGGATTTTCTTGCTGTTGGTTCTGGGATGAGATGGTGGGCGGCGGTAGCTCAGTCTCCACATCTCCCCAGTCTGGATTTGCATCCCTAGGGACCCATTTTTCTTTGGGAGGAGTTCCCCCCTCTCTGAAGGAGAAGATCCTTTTCCCAGGACCCTCTGAGGATCCCTCCCCCTCAAATTGGAAGATCTGTACCTCCTCCTCAAACTGAGTCTGTTTGGGTCTTTTGTTTCTCCTACCCCCCCTCTGCTCCTTAGGAGGCAGACTTTCAGGGGCAAGAGATTTTGTTTCCGGTTCCTGGGTTTCCAGGGGCTGTTTACAAGTGAGGAAGGAAGCTTCCTCCAAGGCTTTACACCCCCCTTCCCTTTGTGCCTCCTCCCTGGGAACCGGTGAGTTATCGGGGTGCTGCCCCCGTCATTGTTCTGGGGCACCAGGACCAGAGTTGGGTGCGTTCTGCGCCGGCATGCCGATCTGAGGGTTCTGCTGAGCCCTCAGTATGTGACCCAGATCCCGCGCCATGTTTTGAACCTGGCGCTCTAACTGGGAAACCCGCTCAGGCTGATACGGGGCCCTGTTTTCTCCCCTGGGCTGATCCCGGGAAGGGTAGCTGTCCCTCCTCTGGTAATACCCCGAGTTGGGAAGATTTGGGTACCCCTCCACCCTTGGCCTCCCCTCTCCCGGATTCAGTGGTCTGGGCTCAGGGAATTGGGGAAAGAAGGGTGGATGATTTTGGGGTTGGAAATTGGGTGGATACCTGGGGAAAAAGTTCTGCCCAGGATTTGGAGAATTTCTGCCCTCCTGTGGGAAGTTGGGAGGGAAGTTCCCTGGGTTAGGTGCTTGGCTGGATCCCCCCCCTTGGGCTGGAGGAGTCCACACATAACCCAGGATGGGTCGATTTCCCTTGTAACGGGGACTTACATAATCAGGAGAGCGAGGGACCCCATTTGTGGGGCTGCCTCCCTGGCTCCCTGTCTGTGACTGGCCCGAGGACCTTCTGGGCCTAGCATTATTAGGTGCAGGTAGGTTTTTAGGCCCCCCCATCTCCAACTCTAAAACGGGGGTGACCTTTACCTCTGCCACCTTGGCAGCAGCAGGGGTGCTGTTGGCTTTGGGGTTTTTCTGGGCATTACTTTTGCTATCTATCGGTTTCTGCACCTCATAGATCCGGGTAGCCTGTTCAATGACCCAGTCTAAAGATCTTTTTTCGTGAAAATCCCTCACGAGCTGGGTCATGATATATTTGGGCAAGGCATGGAAAAACGTATTAATAAATTCTCTGCTATCCGTGCGCACCCTTCTTGTGGTCTGTGCAAAAGCACGCTTTAACTCCTGCACAAATTCTTGTGGGGCCTGATCCTCCCCACATTGCAAATTGTAGGCTGCCTTGCGAGCCTCTTGAGGATTTCTGTGAACAGAAAAATGTTTCAAGATGGCCGCCTTATAGGTGGACCATCTTAAATGATTTTGGTCCTCCAGCCCCGCAAAGAAACTGGAGTATTCCGGGGAGAAGGTCCACTTTACATATTGAATACAGCTTTGGCTGTCCTTCAAATGGAAAGTCTCCATCATTTGTTCAAACAACTCTAAGTGCTCCCAAACAGAATACTTAGCGTTCTTATGGTAAGGCGTGATGACGCTCCTGATCGCCTTAATCTGCTTTAAGGGGTCCTTAAGCAAGGCCCTTTTTGCCTTATTGGCCTTTTTGGTTCGGGTAACCCTTGTCCATTCGTCCTCGGACTCAGAGGCACTGCTCCCAGAGGTTCCCGTCTGTTCTTCCAGGTTTTCCCGGATTCTGCGAGCCTGGGAATGGCTGGCAGACTGTGGGGACCTGGTCTCCTGTGTCCTGCGCAGTTCAGAGGAGTCTTCAGATTCCTCCTTGCTGCCAGGATTTGATGGGTACCCCCTCCACTGACCTAACTGGGCAGAGGTTTTCAGGATGCCCTTAATGGGCCTACTCTCCTGGGGTTCCCCATTGAACTGTACTGTACTTGGGTGCCCATACCCGGATGCCCACCCCTCCATTCCTGAGTGGTACTGGCCTATGAGCCCCATACTCTTAGCTGGATAGTAATCTGCCATCCCTGTGGCCCTGTGCTCATGTGCGCCAGGGGACATGGGGGTGGTAGAGTCCAGGGACTGGGGGAGATGAAGGCCCCTGGTGTTAGGGCTTCTGCGGTTATGGTCAGGAATCTCTCTTTCCCAGCGGACCTCATCTCTATCCGCCCCTGCTCCCTGTTGCAATGCAAGAGCCTGCATTTGTGCTTTCAGTTCCTCTGTTAAGGCCTTACTCGACTCTATCAGTTTCTCCTGCATCGCTACCTGTTGCTGGAGCCTCTCATTGTGCTGGCAGAGAGCCTCATTTTCCCTCCGTGCTTCCTGGTTGGTCCTGGAGAACTGGGCCAGTCTTTGCTGCAGGAGGGTTACCTCCTGAGCTGTGTCCCTATTGGCCTGCTCCTTTCTTGCTAGAGCATCCTCCACCCTTCTGGTGTGCTCTACCAAGTTCTGGTTTTCTTTTTGGAGGTCACCCAGCCCCTGGAGGGCCAGGTGATTTTCTTCAATTTCCTTTTTTAAGTGGCAGACTTCCTGGCCCAAAGTGTCTCTTTCCTGACTGAGAGCCTGCATCTGTGCTGCCAGGTCGTCCCTCTGCTGTTGGAAGGCACCAGCTTTCCGGCGCTCCTGATCAAACTCTGCCTGGGTATCCAGGTCTTTCAGAATCAGTTTATTGCTGTCTGCCTTCTCCCTATCTAGGTGGCTTTTCAGGGTGACTACCTGCTCAGCACATGCCCTATTGAAGTCTAGCTGTTGCTCCAGCTTTTTCTGGCTCTGCCGTAGGGAGTCCAAACCTTCTTGGTACTCCTTCTGCAAGGCCAGAAATCTGGCATCCTGGTCCGCCTTTTCCTGTTGCAGCACATCCATATCCTCCTTTATTTTAGTGATGTACCGTCTGCTGTCATTTTCTGACTCCTGGCTCCTCTGCAGCCTCTGCTCAGAAGAGACCAGGTCAGATTGGACCTTCTCTAACCCTATCTGTTGCCTATTTGCCAGATTTTGGCTTTCAGCACATCTATCCTGCATGTCTCCCATATATAGGTACAGGTATGCTGCTATCCTGGCAATCTTATTGTGTTCCTCTTTGGCTTTAGGAGCCATATATAGTTCACTCAGGGCCACATGTAAGGGACCCTGATCTCTATATATATCTGACCCTGTTTCAGTTTCCTGTTGTGTGATTGCCTGCAACCACGCATCCTGGCCCTGTTCGGTCCATTCACCTCTCACAAATAGCTTATGCAAGAGGTGCTCTCTGGCTATTTTCATATCTACCAAGGTCGTCATTCTAGAGATTGGTCTCTGTCCTGACTTACAGAAGTTAGTATTTTATTTTTGCAGAACAGAACTTTTCTTGGAGTGTCCCTTTTGAGGAATGCTTCACAGCGTAAGGCAGCGTGGTGATCCGACTGGATGTGTGTATCTGGTCAGCTGGCACGCTGTATTAATCTGCACAAATGGTAAATCTAACCCAAACGTCCGGCACGAGCCCCCAATTTGTAAGAGGATTCAATTCAACACTACAGCTAAGTCAACGCCTAGTCTAGAATACTGAATGAAAACCCTTATTGATATACCTTTATGTCCAGTTCATGCGTTCTGGATGACTACCCCTATATAACACCCCTCTCTTGGAATCCTCCTGACCCCACTGAGCCAAGAAGTAGTTCTGTTTTGCAAGTTAAAAGGTTTATTTGATAATTTAAACAATAGATATATATATCAGACTTTATAATAATTTAATGTTTGAATATCACACTTAATCTGATATGATAAAGATTAACAACGGAGAATCTGGCACCAACACGCTTCTCTATAATCAATAAGGAGTTGACTTGAAATGGATAAGGTAGCACACAGGTGAATAGGAACAAAATAAGAAGGTGGTACAGAATGCTTTATGTAAGCTCAGGTGGATGCAATATTCAATGAATGCAGTACAGAAAATACTCAATATGATTTCAACCAAACAATGTAATCACTTTTCTCTGGCTATTCACTCCCTCCTCTTTATGCAATGCAAGGAAATGGGAAGAAAGCACACAGTTCTCAGAAATGCAATCAATGTAATTCAGTTCAATCCCCCCCAAGCACGCTTAAAGAAAACAGATAGGAGTTTTGAAAACACAGGCAAAATGCTTTGATATGTGCTGGCAATGGAGTGAAAATATGTTAAAATGCTTTTAATTCCCTCTAGAAGTTCAGGGTGAGTGGTATCTAGTTAATATTAGTCCAGGCTCACACTAGCAATGATTCAGGGATAATTAGCAGGTTAAACGAATTTCTGGCAAGTGGAAGGCAAGCAGCAGCAGCTTTTTACACGTGAAGAAATTTGCAAATCACGGCAAAATTCGCGAATGCGTGTTCCGCGATTGCGGTAAAACTATAAGGGGTAGGAATGTGGTTCTTGGTGCGATTAAAAGCTAAGATTCTCAGCTTTCAGATGAAAGTTACTGCAAGTCTCTAGCACAAACGGTCGCGGAGATATGAGCGATTAAATAAAGGTCGTTTTTCAGATTTTAAATTTTAAAAGCTCAAAATGACAAGTGACAGCTTTTGCAGCTAGAATGACAGGTGACAGATTTGGAGTTATCAGGCAGTTCTACTTAGGTTAAATAGATTGAATTAGATGAATTTAAACTAAGAGCTTTGGTTTGGTACAGTTTTACTATGTACTCACACTATATTCTTGAATTAAATGGGCCTCGTCACGGATCTGGTCAGGTTTTAGACGGGACTCTGGTATCTGCACTTCACAGTGACCTGGGTCTGCTCTCTCTCTGGATTCTGAAGATTGAGGGATTTAAAGTCTGGATCTTTCTGCACAGCTTTCTCTGGAGATTGATGGAGGTAA
Source organism: Ambystoma mexicanum (assembly GCF_040938575.1). Classification (NCBI taxonomy): domain Eukaryota; kingdom Metazoa; phylum Chordata; class Amphibia; order Caudata; family Ambystomatidae; genus Ambystoma; species Ambystoma mexicanum. The sequence goes on along the minus strand of NC_090923.1, from coordinate 542,066,482 downwards.
AGTATGGATTTTCCCGGCAGAGCGTCCCGCAGCAAATGGATTTGAAGGTCCCTATCTGTCCTGTCTGTCTGCTTTTATGTGTTTAGAATGTGGGTGTGTTCTAGCATCACTGACCCTACCTCTCTCTCAGCTTCTAATTGGTCAAACTTCCATTTCTCACTTGATTGGGGGAGCTAAGTTGTGTCAGAGTGATGTCATTTTACAGCCTGCAGAGAGGACACTCCCCAGTCAAATTGCACACATTCTATATATGATAACAAAAGACATATTTGCACAGGTACACAGTTGTTTGAAATTACATATACATGGTGTGGCTGAATTTAGCCATGTCTCTGTCCAAATCTGCTGTTTCTAAGAGCTTGCATTGAGAAATGGCACATATTTCACTTTTTAACGGATTTTGCAATTTCTGACATTGACCCAAATTTACACACATGTGCGCAAGGAGTATGGTCATTAATTGATGAAGTTTCAGATTTTTCACATGCATACATTTAGAGTAATATCCACTTTTCCGCTAAAACCCCCCTGAACATACCACTGGTTCTAAAAACCTCTTAAACTGTGGGCAGAAAAATCACAAGAATTATGGTATCATTTATAAAATTTTCACATGTCCGCTCTATGAATGATCCATCTTTTTAAAGTTATGTTCTGGCTCCAAAGGGGTGTGGTTTACCCTCAGCACAAGGTTGAATTTCTGGTTTTTCCAGTTCTGCCAAGCCAGCTTGCTCTCACAGGCAGTGCTCCTCCCCTTTCCTTCAGGAGGAAGCCACTTTTTACGACCATTTACGACTCCTGCCATAAACCATCTGCCTGGGTGAAGGGGGTTACATTGTTCAGAGCTCCTGTATTCTGTAGGGGGCTCCCCTTAATTCAATTATCAGAGAGATGGTATATCCTTAGTGTGGCCAGCAAAAGGCAGATAGGCCTGGGAACACAGTTGTGACTCAAGTTTCACTCCTGATGGGGGTAGCTGTCAAGCAAAATCAAGTTCCTTAAGCCAGACTTTCAGCTAACTGTCATGTTTTTTGTTGCTTTTTAAATTAACTTGCAATTTTACACATGCAGCTAGAATGCTGATTCTAAGTGCAAAACTATGACATTTCAACAGTTACAAAGGCATGTGACACCAAACATAGGTCACTCATTTAATCTAAACATTTTCGATTTTAGTGTCTTTAAATCCAGTGCAACTTAAACTGCTGACTCCATAGCAGTTTTGTTATAAGCATTGTTTTGGGCTCTTTATTTCCCAGATTTTGTAGGCACACAACACTCCATTCTACCAAATGTCTGCTGGTGTCCAGTGAGTTTTTAGATGTGTTGCAATGTTTAAAATAGACATTTTGAGCCTGCCTTCAGAGAAACACAGGGTGGTTTTAAAGCGCTTTGAAGCTAACCGGCGCTACTGTTTTTCCTTTGGCAACCCATTTCCCTCATGGCAACCCGGCCTATCATTCTCGCACTGGTGGGTGGCAAGTGAGGCAACCATTTTGGTGTGCGCACAAACTGCGCAGCTTTCCTGGATTTCGGCGCACATGTGGGTTTTCCGCCATCTTGAATTTTCTAAGCCCACAGCACCAAATGTTGTAGCATGATAGCTTAAACGTGGGTCAGGACACCCAACAACAACATACATTAAACACATTGTTCACACTGAGCAAGAAATGTTTCCACAGGCTAAATCATGCTGTTGCCGCTTTGCTTAATGTGGATGTTGTACTGACACAGATCTTTAATTACTGAATTGCCGCTGGCCCTTCTATCCTTACCCATCTCTAAAATCTAATGCTTCTAAGTAAATATTGTTAGAAAATGTTTCTTAGAATGAATGAATCATTGGCTATTTATTTTCCTGTCATGGGTTGCAAACAGACAGGAACAGTGCACACAAACATTTCATTCCTGCACACAGAGTAAAATAATTACAGGCAACAATAGTAGGGCTCCTAACTATTTGCAGTGATTGATTATTGCCAATCCAGATTCCATGCATGATTTAGATTTAACAGTAAATATTGGTAAATTGGCCACCATGTGTTTTACTTCAAATAGAATTGACAGTGCCTTTCTCGGTTTTTTAAATTTAGATTTTTACTTTTCAATTTGCACTCTAGAATTAAGAGAACAGGCAATAATGCCCGGTTTATGTCCTTTTAAATAACCCTTTAAAGAACTTGGTGCTTATAAGAAGCCTAAAGAACAGTTTCTGGGGAAACCGTCAGACGATTATATTTGCTGTGTATGTCGGGTTTTGGTTGATTGCAAGGAAATTGGTTAGTGCATGCAGTAGTTACCTTTAAACAGTATCTTGTGTAATCAGGTGGCAGTACAGTGAGTAATGCCTGTTTGTATTTATCACTCTCCCACGGAATTTGGTCCTGAAGAAGGTGGTATACCTTTTCCCGCCGAAACGCAGCATTATGTGTCGACGGTGGATAATGTCGCAATTAACCTGCGATTTGTATCATGTTTATCGTATTAGCTTGTAATTTCGAATGTAGATTTATTTGTATGTTACTTTTGATCTTGTGTCTTTTCCCACCTTGGTAAGCAATGTGACCGTGTTTAAGAATGTAAATGAAAATAAGAGAAATAACACTGGTGTCTGTATGAAAAATAAAAAAAATAACAAAACATAACAAAATAATAATTTCATGATTGAATCAATGTATGACTAGTGCAGCTAAATGACTTGTGCTATACCATCTGATACAAACAAATAACCTGAATAGCCCTGTTCTAATAGTTTAAATGTTATTGAATTTTCTGGTTCTGACATAAAAGTCAGAATGAAATGGTATTTTTCTAAAATAATGTTCTGATCGTAGCAGGACGCAGTTAAAATCAGGCATAACACTATGATATAACTAGAAATTTAGTACGATATATTTTAAAATTCATTTCACTGTTTTATAGATGGAAAAGGAATTCACTAGAATCATAATACAAATGAGGGTATGTCTGTTAGTAAGGTCAATTCAGTAACTTGTACATGTTGGTACAACTTAGCATTCTTACTGTACTTTGGTTTTATTATTGGTCCAACTGTTTAGTTGAAAGGCTATTTTTTTACATTTTGAGATTTGAATGATATGCAGTATATACATTTTATTGTCTTTTATGGGAATATTTACTGAAATAAGTATTGAAGAAGAAGACAACTCAATTACGTTACATAATGTTTCATAAGTTCTGAACGCTCAAAGTGGTTGGAGAACTTAAAATGATGTTCAATTTTTATAAAGCAAACCTTTGCATATCCTTTATTTAAGAACAATGTATTGTTGGGTTTTATTTTAATAAGATCAGACTCCCAGTCCAGCCGCTTCTATGATATGAAATAGAAGCTTGTTACGGTCCTTACACTGTCTAAGGTTCCTGCGAGAAAATCATATTCTGCATTCCAACTTTTAACCTTTGCTGTCAGATGCATATAGAGATCACATATACCGCAGGATCCAGTGAAAGCCTTATGAATTCATATATCAATATTATTCCACAGTGGTAATTATCTTCTGCAGTTAATTAGGTTTTATTTTAATATGGCAGTTTAATCCCACTGGGAAAAGGCTGTATTTGAAAAGAGACAACATGGCTAGCTGAGGATGGTAGGTTTGCCTGGACCACTCTGTGTCGCATGCTTCCCCCTATCTTGGTACCCTATTGGACTTTTTCTCCCTATGAATGACAGGCCTGATCATTGCTGGACCTTGGATCAGCTGGGCTATGGAAGAACTGGTCCATGGAATCCTCTCTCCATCCTGGGTGAAGGATCTGCTTCGAATTCCATATGTTGGCCCTCATTACAACGCCGGCGCTAAACCATGGCGCTATTAGCACCATGGTTGGTGTCGGTATTGTAACGGGTCTGCCATGGTTCAATGGGGAATTACCACCGCATTTCAAGGTTGCCAGGGCGGTAATTCCCCATTGAACCATGGCCCTTCCCCATTCCCATTTTCGCCCCATAGGGCTCTATGGGAATGGGGAAGGCGCTAAGTACGGTACCGCAAATTGCGGTACCGTACTTAGCACCTTTGCGGGTCCCTACTTTAACGGCTGGTGTAGACCAGCCGTTAAGGTCGGGTCCCACAAAGGGACCTCGTAGTAAGGCGCTAAGTGGTTAACGGCGCCGTAAAAGGCTGCAGCGCCGTTAAACACTTAGCACCAGGGTCGTAATGAGGCCGTTCTGTTTAAATATGGCTTGTGAATCTTGATTTCTGTATTTCTTGCCAATATATTGTCTTCCTCATTTTCATTGTGCCTTTATTTCCTCTTTTTCTTCCTTCTTTCTCTTGGCTGTGGACTGGCAAAACATGAACACCCTTACCAAACAAGGGGCCTGATTCATGGAACGTTTTCCTATGGGATTGCGCCATTATAAAACACTTCCATGAATCATGCCCAAGGAGTTCTTTGACCTGGAATAATTCAATTGATCAAATATATCTTAACACCAATATTCGTGTTAGTCTAAATGCCACTTTGATAAATTGCTTTGTGAAATATTCTCCACCGCAAAGTAAGTACTGGGTATGAGCATGGGAAACCAAACAATAGGCATACCAATATTCATAGTTTGGACAGCTATATACTTTGGAGAATCATAACTCCTCTCCCCCTGAAAATACCCCTTTTAAAATGGAATGACTTAAACGTTTGTCAGATTCACAAAAGCCAAGAAATTAAATCCTTGCTCCTTTGTCTGTAGGTGCAAATCCTTTCCAATGTGTATCAAAGTTACCATTTCTCATGGCTTCTACTGTGCATTCCATAATAGGACAGTTCATTATCACAGTATGATTTATTGTGGCCTTTTAACAGATCTGTGAAATTACTGGGTGTAACTGTTGTAAAATGCAAACTTTGAACTGCTTTAAAATGTAACATTTTACATTTCTGCACTGTGAATATCGTTTCCCCAGTTATGTCATTGGAAAGCTCTTTCAAGGACAGTAGCCTAATTCCTCTTGTGCGAACATGGGTTTCATAAACTGCCAGTTTATTCTCTGCATAACAGTGTTAATAAATATATTCAATAGTAGCTTAAATGAAACATACATTTATGAAATATGAATGTCACACGTGTTGCTACTTATGAACAACTTTATATGTTCAATGCCATTGTATTTCATTTTTGGCAAAAATCCTTAAAGCAGGTCTGTTCACCTGAGCATCTATGGCGATAATAACATTCTCGTTATAGTAACTTTATCTTACAATTATGCCTGTACTCCAAATTATGCGCCCGGATGCCCTTGCGCCAGGTGCGCTTTGTTATGTTATGTTAGCGATACTTGTATAGCGCACCGTCACCAACGGAATTGGTCCCCAGGCGCTCTGGCGGATCTGTAAACAGGAAGGGTGAGGGTAGGGTTAGTCGGGAGGAGGGGAGAAGGAGAGTGGGAGAAGTGGTGTGCTGTTGGCAGCTTCAGCTCGGTATACACCGATTGCTGGGCTTTGGTGCTAGTATCGGATTGGATGAAGGTCTCGAGTGCTGTGGGTGAAGTTCATGTGTTGTTGATGCAGTGTGGTAAAGTGTGTGCGGATTGCTGGAAGAGAGATGGTTGTGTTGTTTTGTGTGGGTTTAAGTATGCAGAAGATTGAAGGTTGGGTAAGTGGGGTCTGTATCCTGGTTCAGGTACTTATGATTCCGTTAGAGTTGTATACCTGTGGGTTCGGATGTTGCTGGTTCCTCGTGGGCCGACTCGATTTGGTGGTGTTGCGCTGATCCAACTGTATCCTATTGAGTATAATTTGGATTGGTGGGTGAGTCTGAACTTAATCTTCAGGTGTGGGACTAGTAGGGTGATATCTATTCTCAGGTGATCTAGTGTGACCCTGGTCGGTTAAGGCTTTGAATGGTTTGAGTCGGGGTCGTGTTGAAGTGTTGTCCTAGGGGATCCGTCTTGGTGAGCGTGTGTATTCAGACGTTCGTATCCTTTTGTCCTGACTGGTTCTTTGTTTTCCTAGGGGTGAACATCCTTGGGACTGTTTAGTTGTAGTTTTGTGTGGTGGGGCATTGTGCTTGCTGCTTTGTATTAGTGGACATTGTGTAGTGTTGAAACATTCTGTTTCTCACCCATTGCATTGGGGCCCGTGATGCAGTGCTTCCTTTCCCTCTCTATGTTTTGTTCTTAGGGCTGTTGGGGAAGGTCAGAGTTAAGGTCATGGTCCTCTTGATGATTCAGTCTAGTATTTCTGTCTTAGTTTGCTATGTTTACTGTCTTTGGTCGTATTGTGACTGTCTCCCGTTAGGTCCTTTAGTATGCCGTGGGATATTTATCTCAGCTTTTCCCATTGATTGATCGGTGTGTATCGCGGTCGCTCTACGTTCATTGATGTTTTTAGTTATGTCAGTTCCCCTGTGGCCAGTCTTTCTAGTCATGACGTGAAGAGCCAGGTTTTGAGTAATTTCCTGAATAACAGGTGGTTTCTTGTGTTACGTATGTACTTTGGAGGGTCGTTCCAGGTTTTTGGGGCTTGGTGAGAGAAGGAGGCTCCTCCAAGTTTTCTTTTGTAGTATGGCTTCGATTCCAGGCGGATGTCCATGCTTGATCTGAGCTTTCTTGTTGGTTGATGTAGGCGCAGTTTGTCTCTTAGGAACTCAGCGCCTTAGTTGTGTACTGCTCTGTGCGTAATGCACATTGTTTTGAATTGTATTCGTTGTTTTATTGGTAGCCAATGTAGTGTTTTCAGCGCTGGTGCAGTGTGTTCTCTTCGTGGTAGTTTCAGAAGTAGTCTGGCTGCTGGGTTTTGAATGTGTTGTAGTTTTTTTAGGAGTCGTTCAGGCATGTCTAGGTATAGGCTGTTGGCGTAGTCCACTTTGGACATGACGAGGGGATGATGATGGTCGTTTTATTGGCGAACGATAAGAACGGTAAGATTCTTTTTGCCGCTTGGAGGAGAAAGAAGCATTTCTTGAGGAGAGGGCTTACTTGTGGCTCTAGCCTGAGATTATTGTCCATCAGAACCCCTAGGTTTTTCACAATCGCCGAGGTTGTTGTGGTTGTCCCAAATTTCCCTTGGCCAAGGGATTAATTGGTTTTCTCCTCATATATATAAATAAAATATATTATAAATCATTTAAAATACATTTATTTTATAAATAAATAAAATACAAATACAAATTCTCAGTACAACTTCACTGGTAACAAAAATCCATACGCAATATCACATTACATGGAATCCTTGAATTTGCTATTTCCTGTACTTAAAAGAAGGCTAATGCCTTTGCTAAATGTATAGAGGAGGTTTCCACAAATTTGTCATTAAGTGATCTGAACGGAATGTATTCAAATTGCATACTTTATGATGTATTTAAAAGTGCCCTACCCATATTCCTTCAGTTGCGTTAAAAACCTAATTCTTAGGGTAAGAATACATATGGCCTTCTTTCCCTTGTTTCTCAGTCTGAACAAGCTACTTGTTAGTTTTAGGTTTTGTTTCAACACTCATTAGTAATTATATATATGCAATTAATATTTCTGCTGTGTGAAAATGCTTTAATCTTCATGTGTGTTCATGCTAACTTACAAGTTCAACTTTGGTTCACATTGTGAGTTCAGAGACTTCTTCCTATCGAATGCTACAATTTAAATGGTGATCTGGAATGTGATGCTTTTACTGTTGGCAGAGCGGCTGGGTAGCAGTGCCTGCGGTCGTGTAAATGTTACTTAATAAATTCTTTAATAATCACTTGCTGCCTCCGCGTTAATCCAACACTGGTGATGAGGAACTCCGGACGGCGTGTAACGCATCGTGGCTTTCACTTCCCGGATCTCCACACCGCTCTACTGCGGTGTCTTCCCTCCCAGCGGGCAAAGGAGAGAGCGAGTGTACCCGACAGGACCCGACAGCAGGCGCTGGGAACAGGTCAGGAGGTGTGGCTGGGGTCTGCGGGAGGAAAGCGTTGGGCACCCGCTGTTCCTCCACGGAGGGGCCAACGCCTGTGGGGAATCAATGCAGGGCTGTACGGGGTCTTGGCCTAACAAAGGTCCGTTGGCCATCCCAGCTGCAAGCAGACACGCACCTCAGCGCAAGGGGAGCATATGCATGCCCGTCTTGCCCCGCCCATTGGAAACAAACCAGGCTGTTCCTTACAGCACGCTCCTGTCAAGAGAGGGCGTGGTTCACTTTGAGCTTGTGCAGAGCAGCCTGACTAAGCCAAGTACGAGTGTCTGAAAGGGGGGCACGGCCTGATTTCCCAGTCATCTAACCAGCTGCTTATCATAAACATTGTGACGTCGGCTGCACGTCTGGAAGGGGGGGCGTGGCCCACTTCTGTGATCAGCCTATCAGCTCCTCTTCATAAGCATTGTGACGCGTGTTGCTAGGAAGCAACTACTGCAAGGCGCAAGGAGTGTGAAGGGAGTGACAAGGAAAAATGTGTGAGGGAAGTTCCTCTTGCTCCTGTTAAAGTTCCCATTGAACCGTGGAAAAAGGTGGCAATTTACTTGGTGGGACCCCTTCAAGGGCTTGGTGAGGGGTACAAATATTTGGTAGTGATGATAGACTACCATTCTAAATGGTTAGAGTGGAGAGCGCTCAGAGAGGCTACCACAATAGAGATGTTGTTGTTTCTTGAAGATGTGTTCTATAGTGAGAGATTCCCACCGAAATTGTCACAGATGATGGGGTACAATTTTGTTTGGATAAAATGGTGAATTTCTTAAAGAAGTATTGTATCAAACATGTACGCACAGCGTTATACCATCCGAGAGCCAATGGGTTAGTGGAGAGAGTGAACAGATTTGTGAAAGGTGGAATCCAGTTGGCATTAGCGGCAGGGTTAGAGTGGTCTACAGTTCTCAAAGAAATGGTTTGGAACTATTGTATTACTCCTCATTTCACCACAATGATTTCGCCATTCGTATCTTTGAATGGCAGACAACCGGGAAACAAATTATGCCCAGGGTGGCTGGAGATGGCAGGCTGTGTGAACATAGATCGTCAAGAAATTATGAGACTTATCAGGGAGGCGCAAGATACATACAAACAGAGTTTTGATGAGGTCACCAAAGCTAAGGAAACACATTTTGAAATTGGAGACTTTGTTTTGATAAAGAATCCTCGCATGGTTTCTAAGTGTGTGGAGAGCAAATTTTTAGGACCTAAGAAGGTTTCAGCGGTGCGTAGTAATGTGGTAATTCTAGAAGGTGGGGAATGTTGGTCCAAATCAAAATTGGTTAAAAGTTCATCCAGTGTGGGTGAAGATGGTATGGTGAGGAGTGAGAATGATTTGAATGACAAATGTACAAGTGGTGAGGCAGAAATGGAATATGGTGAAGATTTGCATGTTGCAATTCGAGAGGATGGAGTTGGCTCTGATCCAGGATTCTGTAAAGGAAGAGCTAGAAAAAGACCAGCACGTCTCAGAGATTATTATCTGGAGTAAAGTTCAAATGTATAAATATAAAGGGAGGAGATGTGTTAGGTTTAGGATTTGTTTCAACATTCGTTAGTAATTATATATATCCAATTAACATTTCTGCAGTGTGAAAATGCTTCATGTGTCTTCATGCTAACTTACAAGTTCAACTTTGGTTCACATTGTGAGATCAGAGACTTCTTTGTATGGAATGTTACCATTTGAGAGGTGTTCTGGAATGTGATGCTTTTACTGTTGACAGAGTAATCTAACATTACTCAACAACCATTCCCTTCACAACACTATCTCCAGTCTGACATTTGTATATTATGGTTCCTGCTCATTATGCAGCATATTAGTGAATAAGATGAGCAAATATGTTTGCAGTTTAATCAAATATATATATATGCTTCAGAAATTGTATAATCAGAAGCTTGTTTTATTTTGACAATGAAAATGAACATGGACGGCAAGATTCATAATGAAGAAATATGTAGTTTACTTGTTCCATGTTTTTAAATAGCAATAATGTCACATAATATCTTACATCCCAAGGTGTATTACTGTAGATGATTTCCATCGTTTTCGCTTTTTCAGCCTATTAGCAAAAGTGTCAGTAACATGCTGGTTCACAACAGAAATGAACATCTTGAAACATCACAATGCTGCAGTGCATTATTTGATTGAATGTGGTGCTTTGCACTGACAAATCAAATAATCAATGTTAAATAGATGAACAAGAGAGGCAGAGAAAACATGATATGCTCAAGGCTTTAAAGAAGATGAAAAAAACAAATGCAAAGGCGATTCTGTTTTTATGCTGCCTTGTTCCATGAGGAAAAGGACAGCATGTCAAGTCATATACCATGTTACAATATGTATTATATATTGCATCATATCTGTTACTTTGTCAGATTTACATTAGAAGTGAAAATGACACTAAGAGAACATTTTCTTTTCATATGTAACATCGAAATGGTCACCTTAGTTTAAACTAAAGAGGTTTTTTTCAGAAATGCCCAGATTCATAAGCCATCACTTTGATAAATGCCTAAAGAAATTAATGGGTCCATCTGAGTTTAAAGTCCCTGGTTCCAAACTCCATAAAACACATTATATTCAGTATTTTTCCCTAGAAAGGTCCTAATCCATGGGCATATATTTTTAATCTAATTTGAAAGCCAACAATTTCAGTGTCTAGTCGATCATTACTTGCAACTTCAAATAAGCAGATGCCTAGGGCAGGTCATTGACCTTTAACATTGATATTGCATTAGACCACATGAAGACAATGTCTGTTAAAATGAGCTGGATATTAAAATTATCCTTTTGTTCACAAAATATCTTTCTCAGCAAATGATTTCTGCTAATAAAATGAGTTAAGCCTACACAAATGTTATTCAGATGGAATAAATAATGCAAAGTCAATTGTAATTATGCAAGAAAACTCGACTATACAAACTGGATTTCGGAGTTTAATTTTGGAACCCTCTGGTTGAAAACTGGATACAGATTTAGATTCAGTATTAAAGAATGGATAACATGCATACATAAATGATATATTAAAATGTATGATTCATCATATATTTAAAAAAAATTCTGTTATGCATGAAGTGACAAGAACACAATTGGCTTCTCCAGATTCAGAATATTCCTATGAATCTCAATGTGTCATTTTCAGTAACATCACATGTGCATAAAGATAACTATTAGAAAAATGAATATTCCAGTCTAATTTTGATTCCTCATTCCTGAGGGGAATGCTAATTCAAAGTTGAGACATTCATTTATGAGCAGGGGTCAAGTCCTAAAAATTAAAGTGGGGGGACTCACCAACGAACACAATGGGATTTGACGTCGCCAGAAATTCGCATATCAAGGTGAAATATGGACATTTCATTAAATTGACTCTGCATAATCACCCAAATTGCACTGGACGAATGGCATTTGCCTTTCATAAAATCAACACACACAAAACCAAGAGAAGATATTTTCTTCTAATAATGTTTTTGAAAACGTTAAAAGGTGTGCATGTTTTAAAGTTCAAAAACCAATGCAAATGTTTTCCCTGGGACTTGCAGTACTGAAATGTGACATTTCACCTTTAGTTGTTTGCTGTTTTTCATCAGGTTATGTAGTGCAGTGGTGAAGTGTCTGGCCTACAAACCTGACGACTGTGGTTTGTGGTTGGGTTTAATGCATAAATTCTAAGAAGATATTCAATGTTTTTCATTTTAGCTGGGGGGGGACTCTGTCGACCCTCTGAAAAAAGTGGGTGGACTCCGTCCCCCGCGTGTACCCTCAACTTGAGCCCTGTTTATGAGACCGAGAATTCAATGATCCACTGGTAGCAAGGCAGGGGACCCAAGTGCATGTGAGAAAATGTAGGGAAACCTCCAATCCTAAAATACTGCATCAAATTATGTTGCATGAGTACAATTTACTGGGTATTTAAATCAAACACACAGTAAGAAAAAAGGGGAAAACAAACAAAAAGGGAGCCCATCCGCCAGGAGTATAGCAGATTTGGGCTCCAACTGTTAGCAGTTGATGGTAAAATCTTATTAAGGTGGCTTTTCTGATGACATTGAATGAAAAGTGCGTTTCGTAAAGTGTGACCAGATTTCTTCAGAGGGAAGGAAAAGGTTACCTGGCAGAACTGCCTATGGCCTGTTGGGTCCCAAAGTGAGTGCTATAATTCAGAATTATTTAGACAAACGTCTCAAGAATTAATAAAATCCCAGATAACTACCTAAACTATTAAAAAGCTGTACCAATGAAAGGGAAATGCAATTCAATGTGCATGCGCTTTGCGATGTATATTTAAAATTGAATAATAAGAAGTATCAACATTATAGTGCATTTCCACTGAAATCTCTGAGATCACTGGAGTCCTTAGACATATAACATTGAAATATGGCATCACAAGTCCTTTGGTTGGTGTCTGCAATAGTCAATAAAGCATTTGAAATCTATTTGTTAAGGCACATGGGACTGGGGTGTTGTGAGGGTGAACCTGTCTCCTTCAGAACAGGGCAAGTGTTAGGTGCTGATATCGAAGCATTTCCAAAGAAACTCAAACCGCTGGAGTCCCAAGCCTTTATTTGCAACCAATCCAACATTACAAAAGACATCACAAAGTATCTATGTTCAAGCCAGGAACTAATAGTCTGTCACTGATAGTGTCCAACAGTTTTGTATCAGTCCAAGAATAGGTGAGTTGTATTCGAACAACATTTTTCTCTGATGCAAATACTTGTCAATAACATTAGATAAAACTAAGTAAATTGTTTCCAAATTAAGTCTATGAACTGCTTCAACTTTCAATTTTAGGGTGAGGTGGTTTTCAGGTAGATATAATTCCATACTGTAGATTATTTTAAAACCTTAATCAAATTATTTTAATTTATCTCTCTACGTTGTTGAGGCATTTGACTCTATAGTCATTCATATTGATTTTTCTATGTATGGATGTTTGTGCAAATTGATATGTAAACATTAGTGAGATAACAACAGGCAGGCTGTGTTTCATTTCTGTAAACTGGCAGACCGCAAGCCAACGGTGCAGCCGTCTGGTGCTCCCGGACCTGTAGCTCTGTTGCCCCATTGGCTCTGGCCCCTCCTGGAGAGAAGACGATGAGGTTACAAGGCCTGGACCGAGCCACGCTTATGGCATTAGCCCGCAGGCGAAGGGCGCAGCTGTCTGTTGCTGTCAGGTGCCTGGAAGAGGCCAAGTGAAGACGTGTGGCCATTAACATTGACTCGAAAGGGTTTCCAGGGAATCCTGCCTCTCAAGTGGACTAGCGGACTAGTAACTGTGCAAGTTGTAAATTGCAATATCCTTCTTCAGTTTTTTCGTTAATTTCCCTGAGCGGCTCTTGAAGCTATGAACATGTGAGCAAAGTGGGTTGACCTCCTTGGCGGTGTATAAACTCGATATAGAATAAACCATAGAGCCATAGAGCTGACTGGCCTTGTTCTATTACCCACACATTTGCATCGTTTTACACTTTTAACAATTTAAAATGTTTTAATATTTTTAACATTTTAACATTTTTTACATTTCATTGTCATCTTTTAACGCGGGTCCTCTCTTGTTGCCAGAACTTGGTCCCTTTGGTTTCTGGGATAGTTTGTAACTGGAGAACTTCATTGGTGGACGGAAATGGTGAATAGGAAAGCGACTAACCCGATTTCCCCGGCATAGGGAGACACAATTCAAAACGATTCAAACTGTTCAAATCTATGAATGATGTCAATGTCCTGATAACAGAAATCAGGGGCTCTTTGGGACACATTGAGGCAATTGATGCGGCTGTCACTAATGGTGAAACCACAAATCCACTAATACCGGGGCGAGTGGGGGGAGTCACTGCTGTAAATGCTAACTGTGCTGTGAACTCCACGTATCCCTGTCTGTTAGAAATTCTACCGGACCCCCCCCAAATCCAAATATTGAGACCTCATAATGACAAGTCTAGAAAAGGTATAGAGCTACTTGAAGACTTTAGGGTACCAACCCCGGGGGCCCCAACAGAATGCAAGATCTTTATTATCCCAATATTACACACAGTCTCAGGCAAGGGGGAAGGAGCTATCAAATGCCACTGCACCCCGATAGCTGGCCTGACCTATAGGATCAGCCTACACTCATGGGGATTTCGTTGGCAGAAATTGATGTCAAAAGGTTGGACGGTACAAAGAAAGGGTTTGAGGCAAGCCAACGGGGGGTGGGACGGTGACAGAGGAGGCAGCTGCAGAACCGTTGCTGCTGACAAACCATTTTGAGATCCTGGGGGCTGTGAGTGGGATTTGGGTGTTGGATAATGGTTGGGTGGAGGTGGGGAACACAAAGCAGCCCAGAGCTAAAGGGAAAAAGGGCATGGGCCAAAAGCTAAGGCCTAAGGGGGCACAGGCCACTGGTACTGTGCTCAAACTCCCTGTACCCACTAGTGCGAACCCGAGTACGAAGTGTGCCTTCCACAATTTCCAAGAAATTATTACATCTCTCCATTTGCTTACGGTTTAAGTAATGAGCCTTAAGAAAACAGTCAGTCAAGTCAAATAAACTTTTATTTGGCGTACGCCATCAAGTTAAACAAACAACATACATCAATTCTCAAGGATAATAAAAAAGAAACATATAACCAACACAGGATTAATACACAGAAAAAAAATCAGTAAAACCACTGAGGAGAGTGTTACTCGCAGCCTCAGGGTGCAAGTTAGAAGAACATATTTGGAGCCTATTGAGTTAGCTACTACATGTGAATAGCATAGAGAACCAGATATTAGACTTTAAAAAAAATTGTAAGTCGGTTGACCTGAAGACTTCTCAGATACCCGCAGGTTACAACCCCTTCATCCTTAGTAGCCAGGTCCTGTGGATATATTGTGCATAACCAAAAACCACAAATGGATCCAGACTCATTTTTAACAGACTCTTTGCTGATTTGCTATCCCAAACCCCATAACTTCCGTACAATCTCCCAAGGTACACTGTTCCTTTTGGGTTCCCACACATTGGACACTGGGCCGTGTTGGAAGCATGCCATGAATGGGTCTCAGCTGCCACCGGGATAATGCCCAATCTAAAGCATAAAAATAAGGACCTTTTGAACACAGGTCGAATATAGTCCAAATATGCTTTCTGTCCAAAAGGGGTACGCTCGAGAGTCCAAACCCTGTTTTAATTTGATGACCATGTTTAACAGATCGCCTAATGTCATAAGATGTCTTAATGCGGACTGTGAGTTTTCTAAGCCCTCTGGACTCCACAACTTTAGCCAAAATAGTACAGGTTTGAGCTTGAACTGGGCAACCACCGGAACTACATTTAGTTTGATAAACACCAATGTAGAGGGAACACTGTTGGGCAATAATCGCACTTTTTTAGGAACTTACGTTAACTTACAATTATCTCTTTCACGTTGGGATGGCCCCACAATTCTGCCCCATAAAGAGCTGCAGGTTTTGCTTGCTTGCCATAAAGGTTTGATGCAGGTGAAATTGCTCCTCCTTCATGTTTAACATGGAGGGATTTGATGGACCCATTACATTTTTCCAATGTGGTGCGCAATCGCTTCACCTGCTCTACCCACCCTCCCATGTCGTGAAACCTCACGCCAAGATAGTCAAAACATTTAAACTGAGCCAACTGTGCTCCCTCCACCTGAAGTATCAAAGGGGCACATTTTGCGAATCGGCCTAAAAACCAGAACTTTGGATTTTTCAATGTTTAGGTCCAGATGTAGTTCTTTGGATTTCGGGATAAATATTCCCAGGGCTTCCTTCAGGCCTTGTCGGGTAGTGGACAAAATGACTACTTCATCCGCATAGAATAAGGCTGTGTATTTATTAGGGTCCCATTTTGGGCAGAACTGGCACCCCTTTACTAATGCATCGATGACCTCCTGAATATTAAAATTAAATAATAGTGGTGCCAGAGTGCAACCTTGCCTTACTCCCTTGTTGACAGCGAAGGGCCTTTTGGTTTCCCCGCCCAACCCGTAGCGGACCGAGGCACTCTTTTCAGAGTACAGTAAATTAATTATTCCTATTAGGTCAGGTGGGACATTTGGCCATGCAAGAATAGACCATCCTTCATGGGTCACTGAATCAAATGCAGTTTTAAGATCCAGAAATACAGCATATAATTTAATTTGATTTAACACAATGTATTTCTGGATCAATAAATATAGTATAAAACATTGGTTGAGGGTGCCCCTTTTCCTCCTAAACCCTGCCTGGAGGTCTGTAATGACACCATTGTAGTCTGCCCAGTCCAGTAGGTGGAATAACAATACCTTACCGAATATTTAACCCGCGCTGTCCAGGAGGGAAATAGGGTGGTAATTTGCCAGAAGGTCCCACCCTCCCTTCTTGTACAGCAGGGTTTCTTCGGCCTTCCTCCAGGATTCTGGTACTTGGCCTTTCCTGATGATAGCATTAAAAACTCTACAAAGAAATTGTGCCCAGATATCAACCTCATCTATGAAAAGACCTCCAGGAATGAGATCTGGGTCTGCGGCTTTTCTGTGTTTCTGGACAGAAAGGGTGCATTCTGCTTCTCCTAAACAGATATATAGGTGATCAGACAATCGCAGGTACTCTGATGTGCAGGGAATATGCCGCGGAACTGCATGGTTCTGGTGGCCATAAAGAGATGAAAACGGCTTCCAGCAGCCTTCTGCAGCTATACAGAAATCTAGTTTTTGATCTCCCTTTAGGCCTTTATCCGTTACCAGTTTCCAAAACAATACGCTATTTTTGAACTGAAGAGCTTCATACATGGCCCTCCACTTATCTGACACACAATCCTTTTTCTTACTATGTATTACTTTCTTGTACTCTAACCATGCTTGCCGCAGAATCTTCTTATTTTCCCTCTCCTTCACTGTAGCACAATCAATGATCTTTCTTTTTGCCTTACGACAATCCTCATCAAACCATCCCTCTTTATGGATCGCCCTAGCTCGTATTTTGCCCGATGAAACTGAAATAAATGGGAGTATATTCAAGTTTAAGTTCTCATATGATTCTAAAATTAACGATCGTTAGCCTCATTACTACAAATTACCTCAACATTGCCTACTATTGCTTCATAAAGTGAGGGTTTCAACTCTTTATCTCAAATCTTTGCCCATTTTACGGCTTTACGTGCATGGCCAACTATTTCAAGAGATTGATTTAGTTGTGCCCCGTAAACTCCTAGGTCTCCTAGGTCTCCTAGGGCAGGGGACTTTATTCCCCTGAACTAGAGTACTGTCAGGTAATGGTCACTTTTGACTGTATTTTGAACTTCAAAATTAAATACCCTCGTCCAATCTGCTGCTGATATAAGTATGTAATCTATTAAAGAGAACCCATTGTGCCCCTTGAAGTTTTCTTCACAGGTTGATCCTCTCGGGTATGACCATTCTAAGCCCTTAGATTCAGGTTGAATAGAAGGCAGGCTGAATCAATTGCATGCTGATGTGTGCGTATTGGGGCTGCCACCACAGCTTCTGGGATATCCCAAGCCAGGTCCTGGTCCTCCCACAAACCAGCAAGAACACCCAAAGGTTCTATTTGCATGCTCAGATCTCCAGCCACCAATAGCAGTTTGTCGGTGCACCTAAATCCATGTTCTTGGTCTAGAGAATTCTTAAGTAAGATTGGGGATTCTATTCCCTGTGGGTTAGAGGGCCTGTTAAAGATATTCATGAGAAGGATTTCCTTCCCCTCTTCAGTAGTCATAGTTAAAAATTGAAGATCTCAGGAGCCCGTATCATATTGGACTATCCTCCATCCCGGTAGAACATGTACCCAGACTAACAATCCTCCACAAGGTCTACCCTTCGAATTTTACTTCGTGGGAAAACAGTAAGACTGCAACCCTTGAAGAGGAACAGGATCCACTGCCCAAGTCTCTTGGAGCTTTACAACGTTGAAGCCTCTTATAAATGAGGTCCAAGGCAGTTCTGCCGTCAGTCTATTTACATCATCTATATTAAAGGACACAAAACAGTCAATGAACTGGCTAGATTCCTAGACATACCCCCTATGATTAACCTAAAGAGGGGCACATTAAGCAGTACTGACAGCACAGGTCCGAGCGAGGCAGTTACAACTTTTAACTCCTACTCCTGTGATGGGAATACGAGGGCGTAGGGTCTGGTAAACTCTGCCCCAGCTCAGTTAGTGAACATGCGTACTGGGTCAATGCTAATGCAATAAACTATGAACCGTTTTTATGAGGACATAGTGACACCAATACGCAGGTCATATGAAATGAATATTCAGGCTTGGGAGGGTGCACTCTGTCACCTAGAACAACTCCCATGAGAAATCTTGTAAGCAGAGTACAAACCCGGGACCCCAAGCAGGGGAATACATCTGGCCCGAATTGTGTTAACCCATGTGGTTGACTTGGAATCCGTAACTGGCAAAAGAACAAGGTTTGTAACAACGAAAGGAGGGGGATTTCACATGGAAATCTAGGAAATGTGTTTATGTATGACGTTCCAAGGCTGAGAGCAGACCAATATGAGTGCCAGACCTCACTAGTAAATAAAACAATTAATTGACTGCGCCACGTCAGAGGTTGTTAATCATTGATAAGGGACAATATCATCAATGATCTCATTACGCCCCTTTGACCCACAAACCTACAATAACAAACTATTGCCCAGGTGTGGGAGGAACATTATGATTGATCTTACAGAGGGGAGCGATGAAGGGTTGGAGGGAGTTGAATAACTAGCTGAAGGAGATGATGTCAGTGGGCCCACTATAGCCCTGGATATCCCGTTCAGGGATGTGTTTAGAAAGACAGAGCAGGGGGATTCCAAAATGGCGGCCGTGGCGAGGAGACGCACGTAAAGGTCGCTCCCGCCGGGCCGCATCAGAAAGCACCTCAAAAGCGGCGACCACGTAGGTAATCGGTGACCTGCCACCTGAGGAGCCCCTGGAGATCGTGGGGAGCCTGCTCTGAGTGGGAGGAGGAGACTGCGGGCTGCGGCGGACATACATGGCTGTGATCGCCTGGGAGGGCGCAGAGTCTCCAGACCCCACGTGGTGCAAGACCGGAGCTGCTTTGGTGGAGTGGCTCAGGGTCGGGCGGGAAGCGCAGCTGTAGACGGAGAAGAAGCGCTGTGCCGGGGCTTTCCCTCCGGCGGGAGTGTCAGCTGCTCGCCCTCCTGCGGTGCCTGGTGGAGAGGGGCGGGCCCGCCCGCCGGAATCGCCGCGTCGGTGGCCGCATCAGGGACACTGTGCTAGGGGTGCCGTGGAGGACCCCCTCTCCCAGCTGGAGTAGAGTTCGGCGCCCGCTGGAGAGGCTGCAGAACGTCGGCGGCCCCAGAGCGCCAGAGGAGGTTTGTCGGCCCGGCTCCCAGGGCATCATCAAGGTTGGAGGTGAGCGCAGCTGTGGGAGCCCAGGGAGAAATACAGATAAAAGCGGCCTGGGAGGTTGAGGGGGTCCCGGGAGACGGTAGCTGCCCGGCGGTGCGGGGGGGGTGGAGACGTTCCCCACCCACTCCCCTCCGACAGTGTGGAGGATTGGGGCCCGTTGGTGGCTGGAGCAGCCCCCCCTACAGGTGACACAGCAAGATCACGATGAAGGACATACAAGGCCAGGCAGGCCGGGTCCAGCTGGAGGCAACGGCTGATGTGAGAGCCCATCCAAAGAATTCCGTGCCTGGGGAGCACGGGGTTCGGTGTTACTCCTTCTCAACCTAATCTGCATGAATTAAGAGGATATTTTCTGGGCAGGAGAAAGAGCTGTGGACAACATCTGGTGAATTATTGGTGACCAGAGAAGGTCTGGTAAGCCGGAGATGGTCATATAAGCCACATAATTAATTTGGGACCCTCCATGCAGAATGAGGTAGAGACTAAGAGCTAACTCATTGCAGAGTATGGGGGTGGGGCAGGAGGGAGAAAGAAAACCCCTGGGGGGCTGTGGAGTGTGGCCCCCCCAGTGAATATTACGTCCCAGCACAAGAGAGAAGCGGCAGGGCTGGCGGAGGCCTTACTGGGTGTACCGGATGTTTAAGAGCAAAGGACAGAAAGGAAAGGGAGGCCCTTTGGGGGCGACTTTGACCTCTACCAAGCGGGACACAAGCATAGTCCAGATGTGGACGGGTGAAATGGAGGGCAGCCAATGAGGAATAACTCAGATGGATGATCCCGAGTCCTTGAGCTGAGTCCCCCTGCATGGCCATCAAGTCTCGAAGGAATACATGCAGGTCTGGTTTAAGGACCTGCAGGACACATTTATGTCCACAGTGCAAGATCAGTTCGCCAGCCTGAGAGAGGACATGAAGCAGGCAGTCTAGGACATTCGGCAAGATGTCGCAAAACTCGAAGAACGGACCGACACCTTGGAAAAAAAAAATTGGAGGAAGAAACTCTGCAATATAGTGAAACACAGGAGCAGCTAGTCCGCCTGACCCACAACCTAGAGCTTCAATGTGAAGATCTGGAAAATCGGTCCCGTAGGGCCAATATCCGCATAAAAAATATGGTGGAGTCGGTGGAAGAGAAAGACTTGAAGAAGGCGGTACAAGAAGAGATACTTGCAGAGGAGGACGCGGAATCGGTCAAGGTTGATCGGGTCCATCGCATGGGACCAAGGCAGACGGGAGAGCCGGGGGAGCGCCCCAGAGATCTGCTGGTGGCGATGTCATCTTACCCACAGAAGGAGGAGATTGGATGAATGGAGTGGAAATACACCTCTATCAGGACCTGGCGCAAGTGACCCTACAGAAGAGCAGGGCGATGGCTCCTGTAGTCAGGGAGCTGGTGAATAAGAAGATCAGATACAAGAGGACCTTTCTATTTGGACTGTTATTCTCCTGGGAAGGAAAGTCAAGGAGGGTGACATCCTGCGAAGAGGGTCTTCAGGTGATGGGCATTCAGGAGGAGGATGCAGGCAGCAGGCGCCAGCAGCGCAGGGACACGCAAAGTAAAAAATTATGGGAATGGAAGGAGGTTCAGCCCAGAAAGAAATAGATAGAGGGGAGATAGTCATGATTTACTAGTAATAGTCGTGTCAGGGGGTGGCAGGCACCAGAAAAAAGGGAATGGAGGTATCTCTGGACACAGGGGTCGATGCGCTTCAATTGCCATTTGAAACAAGGCCCGGTGGGGGACGCATTGCGGAATCTGTTGAGTAAGGTGGTAAGGTAATGCATGGTTTAGGACTCCCCGAGGTGTTTCTCCTGAGTTATTTGAGGGACAGGTGCGAAGGACTGAGCGCCCTAGCAACCATAGTTTCCTGGGTCCTCCTCAGGATAGTTTGGGGGTGTTGGGGGATGTTGGGTTGCGGGGAGTTTCATGGGGTTTGGGGGGATGGGTAGGTGGTGGCCAATGGGGCGAAGAAGATCCGACTGGAGAATACTCAGGGAGATGGCCGAGTAGGATGGGGAAACTGAAACTATTGACATTTAACGTCTGGGGTCTCAATGCCCCGGTTAAGAGGAAGAAGGTGGAGGATTTCCTAAGAAGGGAGAGAGGGGACATACTGTTTCTACAGGAAACACATATAAGAGTGCGGGACAAGGCACAGCTGCATTTAAGGGGGTACAAGCGGATAGTACAGGCTAATTCCGCTGACAAGAAGGCTGGGGTCTTGATTGCCTTTTATGATGGGCTCACATCCATCTACATAACATCCAAATGGACAAAATGGGCCGATTTGTATTTGTGAATGTTACTCTGGAAGGGAGGGCGTTCACCTTAGCCTCGGTATATGCTCCGAATACGGGGCAAGATGGTTTTTTGAGAGAGGTATTGGAGAAATTGGAGGCCTTTGCGGAGGGGGAGATAATTTTGGAGGAGACCTGAATGTGGCTTGGGCTCCAGCTGTGGATCGGAGCTCGGGAAGTCATCATGGCTTCGCCAAAAAATGAGCCATCTCGCGTTATGTGATGTCTGGAGGGAATTGAGGGGCCAACAGCAGGGGTATACCTTTTATTCTCATTTGTATGGCTCAATGTCTAGGATAGACTATTTCTGGGCCTCTGTGGTGCTCCTGGGGAACATTCAGGAAGTGGGAATAAGGCCCATTTCACTCTCAGACCACGCACCGGTGTGGATAGA
Source organism: Ambystoma mexicanum (assembly GCF_040938575.1). Lineage (NCBI taxonomy): Eukaryota > Metazoa > Chordata > Amphibia > Caudata > Ambystomatidae > Ambystoma > Ambystoma mexicanum. Next base: position 542,044,524 of record NC_090923.1, on the reverse strand, counting down.
GCTGAAAACACTGGAGAAAAGGTCAGGACTCTGAAAAGATCGAGGAATATTGGGCCCTTAATGACACGGGGGATGTTAGCACGGGCACGGCATGGGAGGCCTTCAAGGATGTGATTAGGGGGCACGTGATAGCCCTGAAAGTTGCCAAAGACAGACAGCGATACGCATGGGAGAGGGAACTGGAGGCAAAAATGGCAGACATTCGAGCAGACTTGGTCCGCACGCCAACTCTCCGCCTGAAAAGAGAGCTAAGACAAACAGAGGCCCAACTCGATGCCCTTCGCACAAAAAAAGTGGAGAGAAACCTCCTTTTCCTCCAGCATTATTACTACACGAAGGCGAATAAAGCCGACAGATATCTAGCTAGGCAGCTGAAAGTGAAACAGCAGGAATTGGTCATCAAAAGGCTAAAGAATGGGTGGGGGGAGATGGTATCCAGCACGCAGGATATGGGGGAGGTCTTTAGAGACTATTATCTCCTCGGATACCCCTAATGCTGATGCTCAACACTCCTATTTAAGCAGGATAAGCTTGCCTCGGCTTTCGGAGGCGGAGAGAGAGTTATTGGAAGGAGAAATTAGGGAGGAGGAAGTCAGGACAGCCATAAGAGAGCTCCGGCCTAATAAAGCACCGGGCCCTGATGGATTTACAGCAGCTTTTTATAAGAAATACGCTGCTGTTGTCCCCCCTTTTGGTGGCCCTCTTTAACACCTTTGGGGAAGTAGGCTCAGTAACTCTGTCAATGAATGAGGCCAAGGTTTTGGTATTTCACAAGGAAGGCAGGGACCCACTGCTACCGACATCTTACCGGCCCATAGCTCTTACAAATTTGGACTCCAAAATATATACTAAAGTGCTGGCGGCACGACTGGCTCTTGTGCTCCCCAAATTGATTAATAAGGACCAGTCAGGCTTTATACAAGGCCGGAAAACCCATGACAATATTAGACGAGTCATACACCTGATTGATCCTGACGGATCCGACCTGCTTCCAACCAGTGGTGTGTCGGGAATTGGAGAAGTTAGGCGAGGTCTCGGGGTTGAAGATTAATAGAAATAAGTCGGAAGCACTGGTATTGGTGGGGGAGGGTGCGGAAATAAGCCGGGTGGTGTCTTCCCTAAACTTTAAGGTAGCTGATGTGAGGATTAAATATCTGGGGGTAATACTTACGGACAAGGTGGAGACCCTCTATGAACAAAATTATAAGGGTCTCTTGGCAAAACTCAAAAGAGAGCTTGAATGCTGGAATCCTATGACGATTTCCTGGTGGGGGCATATGGTAGCGGTCAAGATGTCGGTCCTACCTAAATTGCTTTACCTGTTTCAGGCTCTACCGATATCGATCCCCAAGACCTTCTTTGGAGCCCTTACTAAAATAGTACACTCCTTTGTCTGGAGGAGGAAACCGCCCAGGGTGGAAAGGGGGGTATTGTCTGCATCCCATCAGGACGGAGGCCTAGCTTTCCCACATTTCCTCAGATACTACCAGGCGAGGCAGCTATGGGTCATAACGGAATGGATGGGGGGAGAAGGGCAAACAAAATGGGCTGAACAAGACAGAGCTGTAGCAAGAACCCAGCTAGGGGATTTGCTATGGAAGGGCATACAGGGCAGACACTTAAACTTGTGAATAAGCAAAGTCTTAGGGGCCACACTGGAAGCTTGGGATGCTCAAACGAGAAGAGGGGTTATGACGACAGTGCCGGGTCCGTTCTCTCCCATGTTCGGGAACCCGGATTTTCCACTGGGGATAGAGAAAGGGGCCTATGGGAAATGGGAGCAAGCAGGGTGGACTAAGATCGGTGAGATGTTCCAGGATGGGGAGGTCAAGTCATTTCAGATTTGCGCTAGACCTCTGGGGTTGAAGGACTCAGACAGGTTCAAGTATGGACAGCTTCACCACTGGTTAGTGTCATCTGATATCAAACGGGCAGCCGAGAGGGATCTCACTCCCTTTGAACAGTACATCATAACCAATTCAGGGTCGAAGAAATTTGTCTCAACGTTGTACAAGTTCATAAATGTGCATTCAGAGGAGGTCAAGTGGAACTACATGATAAAATGGGAGCGAACTTTGGGGAAACCTATTACTAAACAGCAGGGGAAAGACCTATGGGGGAATATCTTTAAGCTGACCCGCTCCATCCAACTGAGGGAAATGTGGGCCAAGATTGCACTGCAGTGGCATTACACACCGGAGCGTCTGAATGGGATGTTCCCGAAAGTCTCCAAACTATGCTGGAGGGGATGCGGGGGGGAAGGCACCTAGAGGCATATATGGTGGGACTCTAAAGGGATTCAGGTTTTCTGGACAGAGGTGAAATCCCAAATGAAGGAGATGTTCCCATATGTGGATCAATTGGGGGTGCAGGTATGGTTGTGTGGACTGAGGGACCATGCTGCTGAGAAGTTCTCCAGGTCACAATGGAGATGTTTCATAGGCTTACTTATTATGGCTCGTCTGTTATAGCCCCGCATTGGAAGAAATGTGAACCTCCGGGGGTTTTTAGCTGGCTGTAGAGGATCTGGTCCCTTGTTACAATGGAGAAACTGTCGCACAATCTACAAGACTCAACCGAAAAGATTGGGTGCGATCTTGGACTTCCTTCAGTCGGACTACATGATGCAATGGTGTCCGCATAGGATCAGGATTTTTGACCTATTTCAGGCTTGAGGGGCTCGGGAGACTACCACCGTTGGGGGGGAGGCAAGGGAGGGGGGAGTTGGTAGTTCTTACTGGATGCTTATTGTTGCAAATCAATAAATATATTTGACAAAAAAAATGAAAGACAGAGCAGATGACTACTATCATTGGGGTTTCAGATGGCACAGTAATATCCAGCCAGGGCAACACGGGAAGCCCCAAGGAATGTAAAACTGAATGTGGCAGGGGTCATGAAATGAATAATATAATTAAGTCACATGAAGCCCTGACCAATAATGATCCTCTAATCTTGGTAATGGGAGACTTCAATGTCCAGCTCGAGCCGTGTGATGAGTTATGTGGCCTTTGGGATGACCAATATTCAGCACATGAGGTCCCCCAATTGATGTTGGCAAAACCGGTTGGACGCCACCCCCACGCTATTGAGGTCATGATCCTCTTGAATGAGGCTGGACTACAAGTGTGCAACGGACAAGTATCCCCAGATGAGCCGGCCACAGTCACCTGGGCAGAACATCAGGGGTGCTCTAAGATCAATTATGTCCTGATCAGCATTATTGATTGGGCCCTGGTGGTAAGCCTCGAGGTCTTAACTCGTAGTGAGAGAGACCACTACCCTGTCAGCTGTATTGTAAGAGGACCGTGGGGCGGAGGTGGTTGCTTGCTGACCGCTAGTGAGGTTGCGGTGGTGGGCCACTCCAAACAATCCATTAAATGGGCTTCCCTGGAATTGGTACAGGTTAAACCCATTATCTATGAAAGTATAGTTTCCCTGATGGCGGTTATTTGCATGTCGGAAGTGAATGATGCCAGCATTGGACCCAAATACGATGAACTTATCCAAACAATACATCCCTTCTTAATTAAACCAGTAAGGAAGATTAGAAAGGCAACTCTTGAAAATAGAGGGTGGGTCAATGAGGATTGCGAGGCTACCAAACTCAATTTGCTAGCCTATCTTAAAGACCCTGGCACACTGGATACTAAAGAACTCAGTCTTCTGAGGGCTGATTATAAGCGTATTCATGTCCTGAACAAATCTGAATATGTTAAAAATAAATCGAGTAAACGCCAATCATGCTGTAACAGGGGCGATAATACAGGCTTTTGGAAACGTATTGGTGGCATAGGCTCGGATAAGGTGGGGCTGGCACTGTGCCATATCCCCCCGTTTGTATGGCATCAGCATTTTAGTCTCCTATACCAAACAGGGCCTCGGGCTAAGTATGAGGGCACTCCCTGCAGAGGCGAGGCGCAAATATGGGGAAGAGGAAGACTTCCCGCCTTTCCAAGTGGCTGAGGTGCAGGAGGCCAAACATGATCTGGGTGCAGGGAAGGCCCCGGGCCAGGATGGAATCCCCATAGACTTGCTCAAAGATTAACTGGAAATGTGGGCTCCTTTCTCAACGAAAGTATTCAACTTTGTTGCTAGGTTTAAGAGTGTCCCCTCATCCTGGCATGAGGCAATCATCAGACCTATCCATAAGAAAGGTGATCAGAAACAACCGGGGAACTATAGGCCCATTTCTTTACTCGATGCAGTGGGCAAGGTACATGCAAAGGTATTGGTGACACACCTCCAACACTGGGTAACTGAAGGTGGATTTTTGAATCATCTCCAGGTGGGGTTTCGGCCAGGTGTAAGCACTGTGGATCAATGCTTCAGGCTAGCTTCAATATTGGCCAAACATGTTACAGTTAAACACCCAAAAATGTATGCAATGTTTGTTGACCTACGCACTGCGTTTTATTGGGTATCCTGACCAAAACTTTGGTCAGTCTTAAAGAACAAGGGATCCCAGAGCATCTACTGCATAACATACAGACCTTATACTGGGATAAGCTGGCTACTGTGAGATAGGGGTTTGGGTGGGGAGACCACTGAACTGTTTAAGGTTGAGTGCGAGGTCTGTCAGGACTGCTTGCTGGCCCCCCTCTTATTCTGTATATATATTAATGAGATTATCTCGGGAGTTGCGGCTGACTGTCTTGCTATCCCCAAACTAGGCTCTGATAGGTTCTCGACATTATTTTATGCTGATGATGCCTTGATCCTATCAACCTCCCCTATGGGCTTGAAGCACAATCTGAAGGTCTTCTTAGAGAAATGCAAGGAACTCATATGGAGCTCAATACCAAGAAGACCAAAGTTATGGTGTTTGCCCAGAGATCATCTAAAAAGTCCAAACTGACCATAGAAGTTAAGATGTGTGTGTTGGAGCAAGTCAGCTCATAATACTACATGGGGATTAGGTTCTCTGAAGATTTGAGTTGGCGGGCCCAGGTTATAAAGGCAGTGGCTACACTTGAAAAATAAAGGGGGCGGGGCTCTGCCCTTTCCATGATTTCCACGATGGAGGATCTATTTCACAGGTATTCCAGATTTATAAAACCCAAGGCCTATCAGCCACAATGTATGGTGTTGATGTTGAGCTGTAGGCATCAACCAAAGCCCCGGCACTGAAAAAGGCTGATGATCATTTTCTTAGAACACTCTTGCAGCAACCCAAAAGTGCACCCGTGGTCAACCTTCGCCGGAAGTGTGACTTAAAATCAATATCCCAAGTGCTGGAGACAAAACATTTTTGTATTGGTGTAAATTATGGTGCACCCCAGAACTAGAACATTATAGAAATACACTCAGGGGTCTGCAAGATGTTCCCGGCTCAAGTTCCTTGCCTTGGCTGGGATTTGTACCTAGAGGCTTTGAAGAGCTAGAGATGACAGATCTCTGGCTAGCCCCACAAAGTATGCCATCAGATGCGAAAGTAAGGCTTAAGTCAAACTGACGTATTGTATTAAATACCTCTATGAAAACGGCATGTCGCAAATTAAGCACAGGCACTTTAATCTTGGATCTGAAACCAATGGAAGGGTTTGCGACATACCTGGATTGGGGAGGCCCTAGATATGCTTGGGCACTATCCATCCAGCTGCGGAACAGCACACTAAAACTAGCGACATTTACTGCAAAATGGTCTATATATAAGGTGGTATTTGGGGCACAGAGGGAACCGTTAACGCGTTTTCTTCTTTTTTGTCCACTATATAGGGACCTAAGTCATTGCTATGTACTGCTGTTATTCAGAAACAGGGCTGTTGAGTCTACTGCAATAGCTCTAGATCTTTGTAAACAATCTGCAGACATTAATGCAGTCCACTTTATTTCAAAGTATGTCTTTGGGATCTGGCTACGTAGATCTCGATTACTGGCTGTAGGATGAATTCTCCCCTGAAACCTTTGGGTGTTTTATTGTTTCAAAAGTGTTTATTCCTCCCAATTGCACTTTTTCCAGATCGGCTATGTCTATTGTTTTTTTATTATCTCATGTATGTACGTATGTGTATGACAATGAAATGCTTTCATGGTTTTGACAGGCGAATAAAGATATGTTTCAACAAATCCTTTTGCAGTATTGTGGGTGACTTCCCAGCAATCTAAATTAGGGGACCACCTGTAATTTCTTGATTTATTGTTGTAAATAAAACAACATATTCATATAAAAACAGTCTTTTACTCCGCCCAGATAGTGGTGTGGGATTTTTGCATTGTGGGAGTATTTAATTAGTGTCACTGTTCCATGAAAAGAATCACTACAAAAGGAAATATATTCCAGAAATATTTCCAATCACACAAGCAGCACATCCATTTTCGAATTTCTAGCCCCACGTACACATGGTTTGTTTGAACTGTTTCACTTACACGTGTGTGCATTGAATGTTAAATACTAGAGGTAATCAAAAGTGGATTTCCAATTTATTAATCGTCAGTATTTACTCCATGATTTATAATTCGGCCTGTGTTTACCCTTACCACCGAACACTTGTGTATGGGCGCGATATAAATACAATATTATATCATATCATATCAAACTCGCCATGAGATTCTTTGTGTGAAAAGTCCAGCACACATTATCGTATGTTCTGTATGCTCTATCCTATTCATTACTTACCTTCTAACTACAAGAACATTCTTCGCATAAACACATTTTAAAATGCACTCAATTCAAAAGTACAGCAATTAGAATATGCATGAGTGTGAGGAAATGTTCGGCCGGCCACCACCATATAAATCTATTCTTCACAACCCTTTGCTTGTTTATCTTGCTTAAACACCCATTATGAGCAAAGTGATTTTATTGTAAAAGGGCACCGATGATCTATGTTTAATCTGGCGCCTATCCAATGGAACATACATGCATACATTTTCTTTTCCACTCTGAATTTTGAACTGGTTCCAAGTGAATGAATTTCGCAGAAACTGTACTTTAAATACGGTCAAACTCTAATTGTTGTGTCTGAAGTTGACTCAAGGTGAAGATTTTGACAGGATCAAGCTTTGATTCAAGTTAGCAAAGCAAGGTGAGGGCTTTTCTTCCTTCGATTGCTGTGTTTTTAACCTTGAAATAAGCTAAATTAAAAGATCTGCGTTGTTAATGCTATGTTATTTGGTATTTGTAAAGCACTAGACCTCCACAGGTGTGGCTCATAGAGCTGGACGACCCTCACTAGTGTATTGCTGGAGCTGACTGGGGTTCCCGTCAAACACGTCGCTAGGGGTGCCATAGCCCCTGGATAGAAGCTCAGCGGTTACAACCAAAAGGCTAGCTCGCCCCTAGTCCCCACACCCCAACAGTCCCGACATTAGCGTAGCCCCGGATCTTTTACAAACCTAGCAACACCCCTGGTTCCCTTAGACATGTCTGAAACATATGCAGTGTAGTTACATCTATAATGATCTCATTATACGTCCAGCAGATTTTGAAAAAGAAATACTGAAGGCAAGAGTTCACTTCTTGTCACATATATTCTTGCAATCTGCCTCATTACAAAGCATCTGCCCAGTTGCAGGTAGCTAATATGGGAATCTGAATGCTTTATTTTTCATTTTGTAAGATTCATTCCACCCACATCTTGAAAGAGTACATGAATTGTAGACATACTACATTATTTTACTGCATACAAAAGTTTAATTGCACAGAAGGTGTGCATTGCGTGGCAAAGGAGGTGAGAGGGTGGGCATCCGAGATGACAATTATTTCATTCCTTTTGAGAGCCCTCATGCAAAACATTTTTTGCTGCATTGCAGATAAAGGCTTGTGCTTCTCTTCAGTACAGGAAAAAAAGTAAAAAAAATGTGTAAAGGGAGTTCATCCAATTTGATCTTCCTCTATTTGGAATATGTGGTCTCTGCTGTTGTCCTCTTATTATGGTAAATAATGTGCAGGTCATAACTTTGCAAATTGTATAGGGTTTTTCAGATATAGATTTCCCATCGTTCCATAAAGATAACAGAGTATTTGTGATTGCATAAGGAATCAAGACTTCCATACAGTAGCACATGTCATAATGATATTGCAAGTCACAATACATTTCAGAACCAAATAAAGGAACAAGGACAAAGGCTGTTTTTTTTATAGAGTCAGAAAATCAAGCTTATTGGCAATATCTTTTACATACAGAAGGGGGTATTTGTTTCCGTATAATAATTTGACAAACCACCGCCCGATTATATATTTGGTTTTTTGACGACCACCTTATCTCTGCATTAATACATCTGAACACATGAACATTTATCATTTGAGGATCACATGGGGTAGCAAATGCTATCCCTGGCTCTCCTTTGTAGACCCCTGGCACTGCCTCTGCAAGCCCTGGGTTAGAAACTGCAGAAGCACTGCCAGTGGCAGAATGCCAACACAGTTGACAGCTTCCCTTCCTTTCTGTTGCTCAGTCCGCAGACCATTGGCATGCGGGCCTGAACCCCATGTCACATTCATTTTTGTCTGGAACCTCGTTTATCACGCTCAGTATTTACAGAAGTGCACAAACAGGACAGCGGACAGTGCACAATTGTCCTGCAGCAAAAAGCACAGAAGCACAACACCAAGCAATGTAAGAAAATAATCCAGAGGGTGGAGTATAGTGGTTAGGCCACTTGTGTGTAAACGCGTTATAAATGACATATCATATCATATCAGCGTATGCCAAGTATGTGAACAGGCAACTGCTGCCTGAAAACATTTCCAGAGAAATCAGGCTTCTGGGCAAGAGCTTTGTGTTGCCTCTTTTTATTGCAAACGATATTAATTTGCACCGAAGAACGCTTTTCGTTGAACAGATCATCTGGGGCGCAGCTCTGGTCTGAGAGCGTCAGGGAGCAGTGTAAACACAGCCCTGTTTTGCAGGTGTTTGATACATAGTTCTGGCGAGCAAACACCATTAGTGTGATGCTCAGCTGCGCTTAAGAAAGCACTATTTTCAGGAACACTATAGAAGCATGATGCGAAGTTCTGTTTTGGAGTTCTTTCTGCAGTGGCATTAAGTTTCACTCTACTTTGGTGATGACTTTAGTGGCAGGATGTACAGCTCTTTTGGGGGGTGAGGTCTGCAGTGTTTGATGCAAAGATCTGCTTTGGGGAACACTCAGTGGCATGCCGCACGCCGCACGACACTGTTTTGGGATCATTGCAGTGATGCTGCCATTATTCTGTTTCTGATATATACAGATTACTTTTTCTCTGCCGATGTATGCCTATTTTTGTTGGCGAACAACACTGTTGTTCTTCCTTGTAATTCCATTCTATATGAAAACAATGTTCGGTTTTGTGAAGCAGTGCTTCAGTAAGATGCATTTAATGGGGCCTGTGTATCCGCAATGCCCACAGCACTTCATGTTCCTCTCACTCAGTAAGATGCATTTAATGGGGCCTGTGTATCGCAATGCCCACAGCACTTCATGTTCCTCTCACTCAGTAAGATGCATTTAATGGGGCCTGTGTATCGCAATGCCCACAGCACTTCATGTTCCTCTCACTCAGTAAGATGCATTTAATGGGGCCTGTGTATCCACAATGCCCACAGCACTTCATGTTCCTCTCACTCAGTAAGATGCATTTAATGGGGCCTGTGTATCCGCAATGCCCACAGCACTTCATGTTCCTCTCACTCAGTAAGATGCATTTAATGGGGCCTGTGTATCCGCAATGCCCACAGCACTTCATGTTCCTCTCACTCAGTAAGATGCATTTAATGGGGCCTGTGTATCCGCAATGCCCACAGCACTTCATGTTCCTCTCACTAGGAGGTAATTGGTCTCTTTACCTGCCTTATATCATGATATGATATGACAGGTTATTTATAACGCGCTTAATACCCAGAGGTTTCTAAGCGCGGACGCTCCGTGCCATCTTGCTTCCAAGGCGAGCACGTTGCCCCTGTGCTATCCTCCCGAGCCAACAGCGGCCCATGTGCATAGGCAGCAGCGTCTTTCATTTTACTATCCCATGTATGTGAGGATGTTATTGGCATACAATGGTAGTTCCTGAGCATATGAGGATGTTCGTGGTGTGTGATAGAAGGTTGGTTGAAGCACTAGGCAAACTAGACTGCAGCCTAGGCCACCGGCCAGCAAGGGGCGCCAAACAGTGTTTTTTTGCTCCGCTCCTATGAATTACAAAAGAGAATATGTACGCTAATCAGAGATTACGTGCTGCTAAAGCATTCCAGCAAATAGGAGGAAAACTCCTAAAAACTATAGTGCTTACAGAAGAAGGAGTCGTTCCACATGGCAGTGAAAGCATGACTGCTCTCTCTTGATACCTGTTCTGGGTTCCAACAGCATAATGTCTAGCTGGAAGGTAAGGACCAGTTAGGAATTCTACCAACCCAACGAAAACACCAAAATAAAGGCTTTCAAAACGTGTATCCATTGTGTCTGTGTCTACTATTGTTACCATGCCTTCCTTACAGTAGGGAACATTTCTGAGTGAGAGAAGATTATGGAGCCATATGCTTTGTGACAAGGAGATAACAGAAAAATTAGGAGCTCCATATAATTAGAGGGCTCAGTGGAAGTAGTGGTTTTTGTTTTAACTTGTTATTTTAGCTTGTTGTTTTGGTGTATTACGATATGTTGTGCAGGAGGCAGAGGCCAGAGGTGTGCCAGTGTTGATAATTCCTTTTAGAGTGTTTAGTGTGGTGGTGCATGTGTGTGTGTGTGGAAGGGGCGGTGAAACGAGCGACAGGGGCCGACAGGGAGGCAGTGGCGGTGGACTGGTAATAGCAGTGTGCGTAGCGCATAAAAGTAACAGTTGGGGGGGGTTTGAGTATAGAAATCGCGACGATGGGATGGGGACACCACTGGAGACACTGGACAAAATTGAGACATAACGTAAGCAGTAAGTGACTGAGACACAAAGGGGGATGCCCCGCTCCTGGCCAGAGCAGTACACCCATAATAGAGGAATATTAGATCACATGGGCATGTTTTTAGCTGATGATTATAAGAGTAAACAACTTCAAAAAGAAAAGAAATAGTACATCTATGGAAAATGATAGAGGATGTTGAGGACCCTCATTAGGAAGGGGCGCCAAAAGCAAAGGGCATAGCTATATATGTAATGTCTGAGCCAACACAGGAGAACAACGCAATAATCTCACACAGGGCTCTAGCCACTCACCACCTGTCCAGCCACAGGATATACAAACCCATAATGTGTGCCTTCCCCAGCTACTGCCCCACCCTCCTACATACCAACACCAAAGGCTATCCCGCCTCAGGACAGTAAGGTACAGAAGGAGCTGGAGCAGGCAATGGAGGCTATGCGGGTAGAATTGGCTCGATTGAGGCCAGCACAGGATGGAGGAGGGAAGAAGGGGAAAGGGTTAGATGAATGGAGAGCAGGAGATATTTTGTCAGGTTAGATAGTACAGCCATAAAGGACGTGCATATCGAGAAGGAGGGGCGTGGTGATAGGACAGCAGGAAGCACAGTGTATGGGACTGTAAGGGTAGACAGGGGTACGGACGGGGAACTAAGGGAAGAGGAATGGGATATAATAGATGAGTTTGAGGATGATGAAGGGAATGAGCAGACGCCTAAGATCACACCGCTGGTGGTACGTTTGTTGGGATCATGGATAAGGAACAGGTTTGCCCGAGTGGCAGTAGCAAGGAAAAAGGGAAGTGTTGGATGAAATGAAGGAAGGAACACAGGTACTCAGATGCTGTTGCTGCACAGAGGCATAGGCAGGATGCCCTATGTGTCCTATGCGCAAATGGATAAGAATAATTTTATCAAGCTGCTCCCGCCCCTACTTCCGGTGCCGGGAAATTGATCTATGCCTTCGAAAAACAGACAGCGGTGATTCCCTTAGCTGTGGGGGATATGAAATGTTTGCTTGTCGCAATAGTAGGGGACCAAGCTGGAGACCAAGCTAGAGACCAAGCTGGAGACGTGTGGCTTAAGGCAGGGTACCTGGGGGTAAAACTAGATGATGACGCACATGATGGTGTGCCCTTTAATAACATCAGGGCGCAGGCATGGGATGTGCTGTAGCGAAAACACCCCGACATGCCGGACTTTCAGTCTATCATGCAGTATACCATGGGGGACGATGAGGACCCTCTGCAGTACATTATTAAGGTTCAGGAGATGTGGCGTGTGAAGACGGGGGACTAGTGGGACTGATCAGTTTCTCTTTTTTACTTGAAATGGATTTGCCCAAAGAAGTTCAGAAAGCAATAGATAAATGGGTGGCCATTAAAGCGAAGGGGTGGGCCGAGATACAAACTATCATCATACATCACTGTAAAAGAATAAAACAGTGAGAAAAGGAAACAGCTCAATGGTTGCAGGCAGAGGACTCGAAACTAGGGCAAAATAAATTAGCAAAGATAACAGTTTGAGGGGCTGGCACCATTGAGCACGCGAACAGAGGTGGCGGAGCAGACACTGGCTCCTCCAGATGTCCAAAGAGAAGCATTTTGGCCAGGAGGGGGACAAGGACAGTGGGGGCGTGGACCTCAGTCCCCCTATCTGCACTGGCAGCAAGGAGGTCAACAACAAAGGAGGGGTGGGTTCAGAGGGGGAAGAGGGAGATTTGGAGGGATGGGAAATAGGGAAGCAGGTATGGGTCTCTCACAATGCTGGAGCTGTGGGAAGTGGGGACATTTTGCAAGGGAATGTAGGAGCAGGCAAGGGGTGGGATATAACCCATATAGCAACTACTGCCCACCACCCCTGCCCTAAACACAGCTTCCAACCCCCAGGCCAACCTCCATAACCTACAAGATACACCAGGCCTACACTCAACTACCACTAAGACCCCAAGGTGCACAAGTGCAACACCCACAAATGACACAACCATTATTGCCACAACAGAACACAATGTATGGGAATAATATGCCAACGATTGATGCAGTGCCAAATGGCACTGTTGTACCCTAACAAGGAGTGAGCGTAGTGGGAAACACCCCTTTCCCATTTCCTGGTACCAACAGATATCCCGACTAGGACAGCCCACAGAGAGGTATTGCATGCCAAGTCCTGTCCATAACGGTCCACCCTGGCGAGGAACCCTTGGTGGGCGCTGAGATAGGTAACAAGCAGTTCATCTTCATAGTTGACACATGTGCCACTAAATCATGCATCAGTGAGGGAAACTTGCCACTATCAGGAGAAACTCTTGACACGCAGGGCTTCTCTGGGGCTGTCGCTACAAAAGAATTTGACATTAAAATGGGAGAAAAAGTGGTGTATGCACCTTTGTTATATTCTGAGAGTTCCCCAATAAGTGTATTGGGGTGAGACCTGTTGAATAAATTGTACATGGCCATTTCTTTCACAGATGAAGGGGTAGTGTGCACCACTCCCAGCATGTGTGTTATAAGTGCAATGGTCATAATACATGCGAGGGGAGCAAAGGCTGTGGTTCGTGATATCCCTATGGACTTTGTGTATGGCATAACAGTGCTTCTCAAAGCAGTGTCCCAAATTGGCAAAGCCTGTTGGCGAGTGCCATCTGATTTCATTTTCTGACCTGTGGTGTCCCCTGAACTGGTGGCAGGAGCAATATTGTGCATAGATTTACAGGGTCTGGTTATATCAGAGAAATGGATTGTCATAATTGGAACTGACTCAGATGCCTGCGAGTGGCGGACTGTGTTATTTAATGACCGCTGCAATACCCCTCAAAGAAGTGACAGATGTAGATTTGTTTGAAGATAGACCTGACGATGGTGAGATTGTGCTGGCGATTTCTATCCCTTGCGACAATATGGGGAAGTATTGGAAAGTGCAATGTCCTTTGATGGCACTCGTGGCCCCCCCACCTTCAATGGCGCAGGCTTAGAACAGGTCCCTCAAAGGCTGTGGACAACAAATGCTCACGATGGTGGGCTCTTGCAATGGGTGACCCCCATTCGCACAACACTCAAACCAGGAGCAGTGTTGCCTCAGGTGAGGCAGTATCCCTTATCGCGAGAGGCAGAGGACCGTATATTGGACACCATTGTGGCCCTACTGAATCAGGGGATAATTGTACCATCTACTTCCCCATGCAACACATCGATCTACCCAATAAAGAAGGCAAAATGGGGGAGTTGGAGAATGATTCAAGATTTGCACCCTCTTAATGACATTGTACAGGAATAATTGTTTTCCTGAACCCCGTGACAATACTTTGCAACATCACCAAAGAGACGACCCACTTTACTGTGGTGGATCTTAAAACTGCCTTCTTCTCTGTTCCCCTGCACCGAGATTTACAATACCTCACTGAGTTTAGACATGGGGGATGCGCTTTGAACACACAACATTGCCTCAAGGGTACTGTGAATCCCCCAGTATTTTCAACAGAATACTATATACGGATTTAGGGAACATTCAAGTGTACAGTACGATACTTCTGTATGTTGATGACTTGCTAGTGTGCAGTGACAGTGAGCATCAGTGCAGGGATGACTCTATAACACTTCTACTGCTCTTGGCCTGCAAGGGATACAAAGTGGACAAGGCCAAATTACAGTACTGCCTCCAGGAGGTACTGTGCTTGGATCAGTTGATTTCTGTGAACGGTAAAAGAATCATCCCTGATCGCGCCGTTACTGTGCGTGCCATTTTACAGCTCAAAACAGTGACGGCGATGCAAACATTCTTGGGACTCTGCAATTATTGCAGGGCATGGATACTTGATTATGCAGCATAGACGAGACCCCTGTTAAAAGGCCTTTAGGAAGCTCAAAGAGCGACAGTAAAGAAGTGTGGACAGAGTAGATGTGTGCTAATTTCAATGACCTCAAGGAGGTCATCATGACTGCACCAGTCTTAGCAAAGCCAGACTACACGCAGGAGTTGTACCTATTCTTCAATTCTAATGGACAGTTAATGACTACTAACACAGAAAAACTCCATGGGCCACAAGCCATTGGCCTACTGCAGTGGTATCCTAGATTCTGTGGTGCAGGGCCAATTTGTCTCTGAGCAAGCACTTGCTGCTGCAGCATTTGCTATTGAGAAGAGTTACACTGTTGTCATGGGATGCTGCATGACATTGTACGTTGAGCATACAGTTTTTGCCATTTTACAGCACTCTAAATCCACTGTGACCACAGAACGAGCATCTGCATACAAGATCATTCTGTCCAGTCCAAAGATTGCACATTGTACAATGCAAAACTGTCAACCCTCCCACTTTCTTGACAGAAATGTGTTGTGAAGAAGACTTGGCCAATAGACTACTCGAGGTGGGACGGTCTTCTTCGTTGACGGGTCAGTACCAATTGTAATTGTGCGCAGATGCCTAAGGGCTTGGTGCGCTATATAAATAAAATACAATGCAATATAATTGTAATTGTAATTGTTTATTTGTAAAGCGCTTATACACAAGTGAAGTGCTTCAAAGGGCTTCAAGGTGGGAAGGGAACAAGGTAATAGAGTGGTCGCTCTTAGGCCTTGAAGATTCCAAATGATCTTAACAAAAAACTAGAATACTAGGCCAAGGCATTTCAGCTAGTGCAAGTGCATGCATAACGGCTTGTCAGATAGTGCAAGTGTATGACAAAGAGTGGGAGTGAAAGGGGGGCAAAGGACATAGAGAACAATAAACTACCATACTAGGCCTGGCAATACTACACCTATGCTTGAGTATTTCAGGTACAACCAAGCATGGGAGGGGAGATAGAGGGAGGATAGGACAGACTTTCTAGGTGTAGTAGGTTCAAAGTCATACAAGTACGCAGACAGGAAGTGCGAAGGGGGGGAAAAGGGCGGCCGGTCAGGCAAGGGCCTGGGTTAAGTGCAGCGTGGCTGCCCCTCTCATGGAGCAAATTCTGAGTGCAGTAGTGCCAAGCAGAGTGCAGAGGCCTGGAGGCAAGTGCTGGATGGGAGGGGGAGCCTGGGACCTGTGAGGCTCTGGAGGTGCACCAGGTGACCAGTCAGCGAACTGAGCAGCTTGGGAAGAGAAAGAAGGAGGGAAGGATGGGAGGAGAGAAAGGAGGTTAGCAGGGGAGAGGGAGAGAGAAAGAGGAAGAGAAGAGGAAGGTCTTGATGAGTTTCCAGAACTTAAGGTGGTTCGGCACAAGACAGAGAGGGGCATGGAGGCTGTTCCAGAGGGAGGCACCTGCCGAGGATAGGGATTTACCCCCAAATGTCTGTTTGGAAATGAGGCTCACCAGCAGAGAGTTGGAGGAGGCCTAGGCGAGGGCTCTAGAAGAAGAGTATTTAGGAAGAGAGAGTTGTGGGTAGTACAGGTCCCAGCCCCAGACAGCCTTGTAGATTATGCAGAGGGACTTGAACTTGATCCGTGCAGCCACAGGGAGCCAGTGGAGAGATTTAAGTGCCAGAGAGATGTGGTCCCTGGGCTTGAGGTGAAGGATAAAACTTGCGGTTCTGTTCTGGATAAGTTGAAGAGGTCGGAGAGTTGCAGTAGGAGGATTGAGAAAGAGACTGTTGCAGTAGTCTAGTTTGGAGAGAACCAGGGCTCTGGAGAAGGTGAGCCTCTGGGGGAAGGTGAGAAAAGCTAGAATGCCTTTGAGGAGGTGCAGCTGATAGTGTAACTTCTTGGAGATATCGGAGATGTCAGGAGAGAAGGAGAGAGCAGAGTCGAAGATGACCCCCAGATGTTTTGCCTCACTGGTGGGTGAGGGCGCAGGACCAAGAGAGGCTGGTGAAAGTGGGAAAGCGGGAGCAGGGGTCCCAATGAGGACAATCTCTGTCTTACTGGATTAAGGGAGAGGTCATTAGCAGCACACCAGGACTGAATTGCGGCCAGGCAGTCATGAATATGCAAAGATGAGGAGAAGGCAGAGGGTAGCCTGAAAGAGAGCTGGGTGTCATCCGCATAACACTGAAAGTTGGAGGTGAAGGCAGAGATCTTGTGGGCGAAAGGGGCCAGGTACCACAAGTAGAGAGAGTGATAGCGGAGAGAAAGGGCTGAAGCTCCACCTGGGAAGGACGGTCAGAGAGAAAGGACGCTAGCCACACCAGGGCCTGATCTGTGATCCCCAGGGTCTCATGGGGATGGGAGATCAGGATGTTGCGGTTTTGCGAAAGCAGAGGAGAGCTCAAGAAGAATAATGAGGACAGAGGGAGAGTTAGAGTTAAGGTTTGAGAGCAGGTCTTCACAGGTGTTCAGAAGAGCAGTTTCCATGCCTCTGGGTGCTCTAAATCCAGACTGATGTCATGGAGACAACCAACGGATTAAGTGTGGAGGGCAAGCTGAGAGAAACCCAACTTCTCCAACTTTGCCAAGGAAAGGAGTTATAGAGATCAGGTGATAGTCTGCTGGAAAACCTCCTCACGTGTGACAGGGGAAAGGGAGGAGAGAAGAGGGGGCATGGTGGGGCCACCAAAGGGAGCCCAAGAGATGGTGCATGAGTGGGTGTGGAGGAGAGAGAGGACAGGATTTCCTGTGTTTTGGCAGTGAAGTGGGCAGCCAGGGCTTCACAAATGGCCTGGTCGGGTGCCATAGAGGATGAGGGTGCAGTAGGGTTGGCTTGTTGAATGCCATGGAGATGCAGGCTTGAATTATGAACTCTTTTCTTGGACCGGATGCAGACTCTTTATTGTCTTTGCAGAAGGTGGCAGGCCAGCTTTTCAGAGGGTGCGCCTGAAGATCCCCATTTCCGGTCTGCTGCCCTGCACTTTGTTTAAGGTCTTCCAAGTCAGAGTCGTACCAGGAGTTGCACTTTTGGCAGGCTTCAGTCAGACCCTCATGACAGGGGCAATGATGTCCCGAGTATTGGAGATGGAAATGTGCAAGTTAGAGAGGGCTGTGTCAGGGTGAGAGTCAACCGCAAAAGTAGGAGGAGGAGAGTAGGTGGAAGCAAAAGCAGCCACTGATACTTTTTTCATAGGTCGGGTGCCCATGAAGGTGGGAGGCAGCACAGGGTGTGCCAGTGCTAAAGGAGAAGAAAGCTTCAGGTGAGAGGAGAGAAGAGAGTGATCGGCCCATGAGAGTGAGGTAGATGGATAGAGAGAGGGATGTCTATGGAGATGATGGCATCCAAGGTGTGGCCAGCAGTATGTGTCAGACCAGAGGGTATAATGGAGAGAAAGAGAAAGGAAGAGTTGCAAAGGTTGCAGAAAGCTCCTGAAGAGTCAGGAGAGTCAAGATGGATGTTAAGATCCCCCAACAGGAGGAGTTGGGAGGAGGAGGAAAGTAGAGAAGATGCCAGGTCAGCCCATTCTGAGAGGAAGAGGGTGGACTGGCCAGGCGACCGATAGAAGGTGGCCAAAGTAAGAGAGGAGACAGGAGAGAGAGAGAGCCTGCAGACCAGTCATTCAAAGGAGGAATAGGCCTGAGTGGGGATAATGGAACGCGGGATCAGCTCTGGAAAGTACAGGCCAATTCCCGCTCCTGGCCTGTAGAGCCTTGGCTTAGAGCGGATCTTGTAGCCTTCAAGGAGAAGTGTGTGAAAACTCATGACAAAGTTGTCCTCAAACCAGGTCTCAGTGAGAGCAAGAACATCAAGGTCCAGCTGTACAAGGAAGTGGCAGATGTCCGAGGAGTGCTTGACTGCTGAACGAGAATTAAGTGTGGCAATGTGTAGCAGATTGCCATTTTTTAAGGACTTGCGGGGGGCGCAGGGGACACCTAAATTCGATTTCTAAACTAACAGTCAAAACAGGATGAATACACACCTACATTCAATTTTTAAACTGGCAGTCAAAACAGGATGAGTGCACACCTAGATTCGATTTGAAGACTAACAACAGCAAAACAGAATGAATACACACCTAAAAACGAATGTTGTGATACAGGTATAACAGCATAGCAGTACAGAGTGAGGGCAATGGGATGATAGCTCAAGAATGAAGTAGGCAGACTAGAAAGGAAGTTCCTGAAGTACAGAGGGACATATGCAGCAGAGATAGGGAATTAGAATGCCTGAGAGGTAGAGGGTAAGAGTCAGGGAGAGATGAGGCGGGCAACTGAGCAAACTCAGCACTCACGTGATGCCTGGAGGGATGCCACAGTCAATGAGTGCAGTGAAGAAGTACCCAGCATAACTCATATCTTTGCCAATAGTAAGAAATGGTCCAGCATGCTCAGCCAGGCCCGGACAGGCACAGACAGGTCCTTGGATGAGGGTCTTTGATGCAGGTGCCAGCTCCCACCTCCCGGTGCACCAGATTGGGTGAAAATAGATTACTGTGTCCAATCACAGGGGCCAGGCTACAAACAAAGAAAAGGTTCCAGTACAAGGTGCAGGAGCGGCCATCTTGGAGAATGGCACGAACACAGGATGCAGGCAAGGGGTCCCAGAAAAATGGTGTTTAAGGCAACAACACCAGCAAGATGCATATACTAAATAATTTTGAACCAAAAAAGTGCTAACAGCACAATGGTTTTGAAACACACAGTGCTACACTTTAAATTGTAGGAGGTGGTTCCAGCGCTTTTCTTGGGCCCGATGGCCTTACCTTCATGATGTTGGAGGTCCAGATGAGGAGAGGAGGCGGAGGGGCCTCGAGGGAGCACACTGCTCTGCTGCTTCTTGCCGTGTGTTTTCCAGGACACAGGCTTATGACCTATTTGGGTGACAGTGGTCAGTCTAGTGGATGGGGAAAACGAAACACTAGTGCAGAAGAGGTTAACAATGCATTTCTTGGCTCAAGCTGCCAACTCATAGCGCCACATGACCATATACTATGATTCACCATATGTTACCACCACAGTACACACAGGTATTGCACTGTGGAAAAGAAGGGGATTCAGGAGGACAGACGGCTCTCCTGTGCAACATGCTGCATTATCGGACAAACTATTACATGCGCTGTCCCAGCAATCTGTAGTGCCTGTTGTGAAATGCAACGCCCACACTAATTGCACAGACAAGGTCTCACTCAGTAATGCCAATGCGGATGCAGCAGCAAAAACAGCAGCATGCCTTCCGATACTGTGTCGGAGTATGCAGTGTTAACACCCCGCACAGAACAATTGCCAGTGCCGTACAATGCCTTACCAGTTGCACAGTTGATTGAGTTACAGGAATGGGCACCACAAGAATAGAAGGACATTTGGGTAAAGCAAGGGCCCCAATGGAACTCTTATGGCAGCTAGAGATGTCAAAGAAAGCGGTAATACCCCACGAGTCATTACTGATCGCCTTCGACCAGTTACGCCATCCATCACACGTTTCCAAACAACGCATTGCGGCGAACATGCAGGGTGATTGGTTTGTCCCCAACCTGCAAGAAAATTTGACAAACATGGTCATACACTACACCACATGTCAGAGTTACAATACAGGCCTCACATTAAGAACCATCAGAGGCACTGTGCCCTGCCCTACTGGGCCATTCTGCAAACTTCACATCGATTATGCAGATATGGGAGAAAGGTGCAATGGCTCCCATTACCTCATTGTCCTCATCTGCCCTTTCTCGTGCTGGGTGGAGACGGGACCTTGTGCACACCCAGCTGCTAAATGGCCTGCTAAATTCTTGGTGCGAGAGGTTTTTCCTTAATGGGGTGGGGGCGACGTGTTAAGATCAGATAATGGCACACACTTCGTTAACAACCTTTTCAAAGAGATTTCAGCATTATTGGGTATCAGGCATCGGATGTGCATCATTAACATCAAAAGTGCTCCCTCAATAACAGCCTAAGCACCCCCCCATTAAAGACTAAAGAAACATTACCCAATACTTCTGCACCACTTTGGTACGCATTACATTTGTGCAGGAATTGCCCTCTCACAGTTCTCTATACTCTCTTGTGCTACATCTCTCTATTGCTATATCTATCTCTCCATTCTGCTCAGTCTCCCCCTCCTCTCATCTGCCTCTTATAATTAAAGATTCCTTTTTAGGTTGCCCACACAATGGATCCAGCGTGCTCCAACAGTTCCATTTATATTAGAAAAAATAATGTTATAGTATTATGTCAAGGTTTTCCTATTCATATATATGTGCAATGCATTACATTGGCTTAGGAATATATTTAGGGGGTAATTTTATATGGGGAGGACATATAAAAAGGGGGGTATATGCAAACAAATGCTACCATTAACAAATCTATTCAGGATGCTAACTTAGCCGAAAGGGGAATTCAAGATGTAAATATGATCAGAAAGCTTTGCACGCATGACAGTGTGGCCACAGACACCAATGTTGATGTCCAAATGAGAAGTGACAGTATTGCTCATAATACTAATGACTTTAGTACCCCTTCTACGATACTTTTCAATCTCACCAGGTCTCTTGAACATGTATATAAAATTAGTTTAATGCGTAGGAAAAGTAAACCTAGAAAATATAGATATGATAAATATAATGGGCTTGGTCTAGATACAATAAAAGATGTGCACCATCCGGAATTCTCAAATAGTTGGTATGCAGACATGAGTTCAGTGGTAAAAAGGAGGGTGAATGGGAATTATGTGTGTTTGTTGATACCCCATGCATCAGGGGCACCAAAGGTACTAATATCACAAGAACTACCAATTTTAGAGGCTCAATCCCTAGTTCATCTGGCACTGTGTAGGCTCCGAGGCACATTCCAGGAGCAAAGTGTGCAGCTAGAAACTATGGATCTAAACCAGCCGCAATGCACTCAAAATCCTAAAAGCATCTGCTGTTCGCTGAGACCATACTTGAACTTACAAGGAGTTAAATACATTGACAGCAGGTGGCAAGAAACAGAAATGAGCTGTGCAGCAGGAGGCCTACTAGGATTTCGGAGTTGAGGTATTGGCTCAAGTGAAAAAAGCATGTGCAAAATTCTGGAACAAACACATCGCAAAACTAACCTGGGTCAAAGCAATGGAGAAGCCAGAAGCAGTGCAGCAGCAAGAAACTTATGAACTATGTTTTTACAATGAATTTTTGTGGGGGTCACAAAATCGATTTTTGTGGGGGTTAATATGTGATCGAATAAAATACTATTTAATCCAGACCTCAGCTGCAGTAATGGACTACTACTCGGTGTGTGGACAGCAGGTATTCTTACACCTCCCGCCATCATTGAGGGGCTACTGCCCACTGGCCACGTTGAACTCAGAAATTCTTGTGATCCCTGAATAACACCTTGCAGTGGGATCAAAGCTGTTGCCTGCCCCAGCCCTAGCTCCAGTCACAATGGGGCCCAGCAGAAACCCATCAGAATGCCATATCTTTCGTGTCTTGCCTGAGAAACAAAAGAACAGCAAGCTATGCAGAAAAAGAAGATTTAATTATCTGACCCAAAACACCTCCAAATTGCTCAAAGAAATAACTAATGAAGCCCACATACGTGCGCTTACTGGGATCGAGCCTTTGCAACATTTTTCAACCATCAGGGTAATATATAAAGAAACTGCTATCTGCCTTTTTCGGATTTTATCAAAGAGATGAAATCAAAGAAACACATGCCTTAACTTTAGTTAGGGGTGCACTTTTAGAGGATTGAACCACTATAATATTTGAAAAAACTATATGCAACATCATTGTGGCGACCATCTAACTAGGACAGACTTTAACTTCGAAAGAACAAGCCTATTGCAGATCGTATAGCATTGGATGACTGCCTTGAAAATGACTTAAGTCGAAACATGTGTCGGCTGACATCCTTCTCTATTGAAGACATTAAATCAATCACATGATATGAATACGAGTTGCATTTGTAGCATTTATGATACAATAACAGTAATTTGAATCCATTAATATATATGGGTGCAAAGTGCGTCATGCCAATCATGTACTATTAAAACTGTATAACTTGTAGGTGCTTATGGATGCACTCACTTCCTGATTTGGGTGACGCAGTCATCCTCAAACTAAGGGTTCAGTGATCACAGCGCACAATTCAGGGACCATTACCCATACTTATACACTCATTGTTTAGCAAAGAAGAAACCTTTTTTGCATCTCTACTTTTGCTTGGGGTCCAAACAGCAGAGAATACCAAGTGGCTGCAAATTGTCAGATGGGAAGTCGTACAGCTGGCTAACAACACAGAACAAGGTCTCAAAGCAGTCAAGGTCGAGATGTGTGCCATAAGGTTGATGACCCTCCAGAACCGGTATGCGGTTGACTTGTTCACGGCGATGGAAGGGCGGGTTTGCTGAAAGATTGGCAATTCTTGCTGCACATGTGTGCTTCCAAACAACGCAGAGAACAGCTCCCTGTCACAGATAATAGGTGCACTACACTCCCCCGGATCGCACATGCAAACTTAAGCTGGAATACAAGAAGGTGATTGGTTTGATGGACTTTTCGCTTGGGCACCATCCTTGATGGGGGTGATCATAAAGATGCTGCTGCCAGTTATCGTGTTCATATTGGTCCATTTTTGCACCTGCCAATTGGGGCTTCGATGTTGTGCCAAATCAGTACCTAGCAGTGCCATGATAATGGTTTCAATTAGTGTAACAAATGCACCTCGTGGTGCAAAAGACAGTGCTGTCCAAACAGTTGACTCAAACAAACAATACATGTTAGTGATAGAGCAGCACTTGCACCCTCCCGGTCCTATCACTTCACCCCAGCAGGGGATGGGGATTGTATATGCATGTCTTGCACTCCTGAAGAGTATGCCCAGTCTGACCACAGTTTACGTCATGTATGCAGAGCATGGGTTCCAAAGGAGGGATCACCGCCTTATTTGGAGGCTCAAATATTGGAAGAGGAATGCTACTGGGGGACAAGTATGGTTCGCCTTATGGGGGTTTTTTGTTAAAGTAGAATTAACAAAAGGGGGGAATGTTGGGAAGGGGATACGATCTTCCCACACCCCCAGGCACTTTAGGATAAGGCAAAAGCGTCATCAGTAATGTAAGAGACCATGGGGTTTGGGGTGCCCTTACAGACATCTACTGATCATATTGTTGTACATTTTGTAGGTGTAGTGTACATACAGGAATAGCAGTCATTTTAGACGCTAGCAGTCACATTGTGGCATAAAGCTTAAATGTAGAGCAGCAGTCAGCACCCCAGGCCTAGGCCGCAAACATGAGCAAGGGAATAGGTTGTATTCCAAACACTGATGAGAAAACCCAGAGCTACACAGATCCATAAAACCCTTCATTGTCCTAAACTGCTGCCAACCTTTGTGCCCTTGGAAAAATGCGCCCTGCAAGGCCACGGGAGGAAGGCTGAGTGCATGTGAACAGTGTGATCCCATGTGAAGGAGGGCACGGGCCTCCAACCCCCACCAGTCCCAAACCTAAATTATAGCACCCAAATGTCCTGGCTGTGGGACCCCTGAATTCCAATGTAACAGATAACCCCAGACCACTGACCATAAACCTGCTGGACTCCCGATTGATCAAAAGATCAGAAAGCAGGGCATTCCTGTCTTCACTTCTAGGTCATGTGATTTGTGCTGCGAGGTGCAGGGGGTGATGAAAATATAGCCCAGAACAAGGGTGGGAGACCTTGGAGAAATGCCGGCCTGTCTAGGAGCGAGTGAAATGTGTAAGTTAGTGTGACCTCAGCCTTTCCACTGAGCCCCTTTATGCTTGTACCTGCTGCAGTGTTACATAGACATAGATGTGTTTATTAGTTTGTAAAATTATTATTATTTGTTCTCCCTCTGACCAATGACAACTGCAGCATCGCCCACGTGGATGAAGATGGATGGCCGGGGCTGAGTTCAATGGCCTGGAATCCCCTGTGCAGCAGATGATCTATCTATGTGTATGGTCTCGTCAAATAGCAGCACGGGTTTCTACTGTATGTAACGATGTCACTGATGATGCTGTCTGCAGTTATAATGTGCTGCACAGGCTGATGTTACTAGAACGTTCCGCAGCAGCAGAGTTCTTTGCTGGCGCCTTTTCCTTTCTACGGAAATAAACCTTGTTATCCTTGCAAGAGGAGTACTGGACCTTTTTCTTTAGGGGGTTGTATTGTTTCTGGTGTGAGCGTCTAGAGGCTTTCTGACACTATTTACAGATTTTTGTTGAAGTTCACCATTTTCCAATTACTCCCTAATAGATCATGGACTACAGATCAAAATATTTGGTTGAAAGCACTCTCGATATTGCAAGACCCCGAATGTACTGAAAACACAACAGACTTGAGATAACTATTTTTAAATAATGTATTACTGAGAATTCCTTCAAGCTATAAACACCGTTTAAGAACAGATTAAGTATGACTTTCTCTGCAAGGCACTCAATGCATGCCAGCCTGTAATTTACCCAGCGTGTGGGAGGTTCACTGCTTAAGATCTAGAATATCAAATGATTTCATCTTGTGTTTAAAACATGCACAACTTCAAATTAAAAGAAAATATAACAACAGGATGGATTTTCTTCTGCAAAAGCTATATTCCATCTGGCCGATATGACATAATAGCATTCCGAGAGAAATTGCCTTACATGTCTCTGCCAACATCATTCATGTTACATGCATCCCCCCTGCACCAGAGCGTTCATAAAAATGTCCCCTGCCAAAATAGTTACATTCAATAAAGCAAGCTTTTTAAAGTGCTGCTTGCTTTTATTTTTGACAATGGGTCCGTCTTTAAAAAATAATGGAACCATTACTATGTATAAAACCTTTCTGATACCAATTGCATACGACACCATAAAGTCAGTGCCAAGCGAGTCTAGGTCTAGGGGCAATGAAGATTACCATCTGTGATAGGGGCATTTATCTCACGTCCCTCTTCCTCATCCCAGCCATTACTAAATGAGGAATATTCAGGCACATCCAAGGATTCCTCCTTTATATCTCTGTGGGTTACTGGGGACCTCTCCCTGCCTCAACACTGTCCCCTGCAGCACTTCGGTGTCCAGTCATTTGGTCGACTACAAACTGGTCGACTGCAATTTGGTCGACGCAATTTGGTCGAAAACCAAATGGTCGAATTTTTTTTTTTATTTAGATTTTTTTTTTCGGGTTTTCGTTTTGTAAAAAAAGGGGTTTTTAGAGAAAAAAAGGGGGTTGGGGGGACCCCCCCCCAAAAAAAAAAAAAAAGGGTTAAAAATCGACCATTTGGTTTTCGACCAAATTGGTTCGATCATTTGTCTGGTCGACCAATTTTTTTCGACCAAATGTCTGGTAACCAGCGCTTCTTCACAGTGGGTGTCTAGGCTCGCAGAGACTTCCCCACACATCACAATGACCATTAGCAGTTGCCCACAACACCAGGGACGATGCCCACTATGTGAGTCTGTCACCCACCTTAAATGCTGGGTGAACATCCAGCCGTGTCACCACTCTTGCTGAGTTCCTTCTAAAGCTCACCAACTCCAACCTGTGACCCTCTCCAATCTTTACCCATAGAGTCGTATATGCTGGTGTTCTCGTGCCTATCTGCGGATTTGATCCAAATGACTTGCCAATTATTGATTTTGCCCATTCATTGATCCATGTTTTATGATCATCAACTATTTCATGACCCTGTTGCTTGAATACGATTGAAACTAAAGGGAGCTCCATAAACTGCGGGAACTAGAAGGAGCAATGTAACATGAACAACAGCAAGTTTCAAGTTGATTTATGCATTTTTTTGGCATTAAGTCACGTAATTCGTCGTGTACATGGTAAATGTGCTAAACTGTGCTGAGTCAATAGATCACAGTTCAAAAAGGAGAAAGACAAATAAGGAGATTTTTTTCCTTTTTTAATTACTAAACAATGCAATGAAATGAGTGTATAAACATTTCAAGGTGAACAAAAATGAAAAAACAATATTGACAAACTCTTATGTAGACAGATATATAAACACAGTGCTGATTGTCAGCAATTTGCTACTAGGTTGCAGCAACAGAGAAATAAGTAAACAAAAAAAGCTCAAACTTGTAATTTACAATAAAAAATGAATTAAACACATAGATGTTAATTTATAGAATTCTTTTAACACAAATTAACATTCAAGTGCCGAAGCACAGACCAACTTACTACCTGGCACTGGCTAACTCAAATATATGTATCTAAGTTTCACATCAATTTACACCAGTGGCCAAGAGGCGATCACATTTTAGTTTATGTCATGCGTATTGCCTGAAGGTTAGAAAGAAGAATGCAATGAAAGCATCATCAATTGTTAATCTGGCGGCTGAATGCCAGAAAGAGGCTGATAAAGGAGACCAAAATTAATGAAGTCTATGCCAACCGCTATTGTTGAAGATTGAACCAATAGTTTATTGTTAGCATGATGCGCCTACTGCTGTAATCATACCAAGGGATAGTATACAGAGTGGTACACAATTGTGAGCGGCACAACTTGCATTTCGGTGGAGAATGGAGTATGCAGCCACCTTCATCAGGAAAAACTGTCTCTGTACAGCCCCTAAAAGAATACAAAATAGAGTAATGAATGAGAAACGTTGACCAGCCAAGGTCCTATTGTTTCTGATACCTTGGTTGACAATTTACATACATGTACCATGTTTTAGACATAGATATGGATTGTTACCATGTGAAACAGGGCAAAGAATCCCGGAGAGGGTTACCAAGGTACATAGCTGCTTAAATACAATTGACTGATATCTGGCCCTCTGCTTTTCCTTTCACCTCTTTTCCTTCTGCCATCTGTCCTTCCCTAAGCTCTTTCTCCCTCTTGTGACAGAATGACATCTGCAAGGGAGTAAAAGTCTTAGCATTTATGATTATTTTTATTTTTATTATTTGATGTGGTTGACTTCTAACTTTTCAACATTTATAAAAAAAAGAACATTAAAATTGTTGTACATGACTTATTGTCGTACAGTAGGGCAAATGATACATATCAATTCTTGGTGATTTACAATTCTTTCTACAAATTCAAAAGCAATTGTAATAGAACATTTCTGCCAAAACTTAAAAAATGAATTTGATAAAATTACTATTGTTAAAAAATAACTTATAATTTAAGATGGAATGCACTACTGCTCATAAAACCAATTCATAAAAATAAGTGATAACAATAAAGTCTTGAATATAAAAAGCAATGTTAGGAATGGATCTATGCCCCACTTCGATATTTGTTCAGTGTGTCAATTTGAGCATTATCATCGAGTTTTAGATAATCTAAGAAATTAATTGCAGCAATAGTTACAGTGTTTCCCTCCCCACTGAAAACACTCCTCCAAAGAATATCACAGCTGACAAATTGGAAATTCTGGTAGAGACGTTCCAAGTAGTATTTCCTCTTAAAGCGCAAACCAGGATAAAAGAAGAGTGTCGGCTCTAGAGCCTTTTTACAGAATCTAGATACTCTAAAAGATTGGCTCACTTTTGTTCTTCTTCCAAAAGTTTCAGGCATGGGCCAAAGATTGAGCCTAAAGCGTAGGAACATAGTTGTATACTTTGAACTAGGAAACTTGATTAGATATGACTCAGGCCTAGTGAAACTCTTAGTTTGAAAATCAGCTGCTTCCAACATTTTGTATCGTATGCACTGCTGTCGAGTTGAGATCCAATCATACAACCATAGTTTCTTTTTTGCACAGTCAGGATTAGTCAACAGTAGTTCTAACGAAATCCCAGCTGCCAACATGATGGCTGTAATGTGCTTCTTCCAGAGTACCATATCATTCACTGCTGACGTTTTAAAGTCGACAGCCAAGATCAATAGCAATGTCCCTTCAGCATTATCTGCCACACATTATGACAACATACCAAGTTCGTGCCCAATTATGCTCATCGGCTGACTGGTTGGAAGGGACAAACCCTTTCCCAAAATTGGCCTTCCAGCTTTGTCCAAATGTTTGTGTCCTGATACGCCCTGGTCTCTGAACCAACCATTACTACTGGCACCACCTTCTGTTTATAGAACCTTAAAAGTGTCACAACTTTCACTGTTACGACTATCACAACCTGCTTGTAGGCTCACCTGTGAAGACTTGGGTAGTTTCTTTCTTGTCGACTCCTTCTGCCCGCGTCTCCTGGAAGTGCGGGACTCGTGAAGGTAAGGGCAACCTTCTTCCGACGCCACTTCGTCGGTGGAGATTCAGAAGTTCACAGTGTTGACGGTCTGTTCCCAGGATTGAGAGGAGTTCGTCACAGTCAGTACGTAAACATGTGATCAGAGCCCAGGGAGGAACAGCAGTGGTCCGAAGGCACCGTGGTAATAGAAAGCCCAGGTGTGGAGATGTGATGCGATCCGGAAGGACCGTGAAGCAAGAAGTCCAGGAAGGAAGGACCACGGAAGACAGCTGTGCGGCCACGTTCGAGCAATCCAGGAAGGAAACACTGATGGAATCGCTTGGCAGAGATTCCAGGTAGGCGAACGCTAGGAACAGCAACCGGAACTTCGGAACTGCGAGCGTTGACACTCGCCGTACCGCAGGGGCGGGGCACTTATCTAGCAGGGTAGTGCTTCCCAGGAACTAGACCGTGGATCCAATGTCCTCCATATTGGGGGGCATGAGATGCTATTCTGGCTCATTTTCGGACCGACCAGGACATCCAGAGGGTGCAGCAGCATTGATTCATGACAAAAAGAGGCTTTGGGGTGACTTTCCCATATTTCCTATGTATTACCATGGCTTGTGCAGCAGCAGTCTGTGTTTTTCTTTTCTTTTCCAAAATATTTGGAGAATCTGCTGGATGACTATTTGTATTAAGACCAAGGTAGCAGTACTCATTTACTATTTCTAATTTGGTGCCATACAGATACCAACTGTAGTTGCACGTTTTAATTTGTTGTTTGGAAGCACAAATCAGAATTTTGGACTTATTCAAATTAATGATCAATTGGTTATAGTTCACATTTGATTCCAGGGCTGAATGTAAATTTTGTAAGCCTCTGGGAGTTTTCCAGAATAACACCAAATCATCAGCAAATGCTAGCCATGGTAATGCATTTGGACCAATATTGGCGGGTCAGAATTGACTGATTTAAGATGTGTCCAAGATCAAATATTTAAAAAATTAAACAAGCACAACGCTAATATACACCCTTTCTAAAGCCTCTATAGGTTGGAATGGACTCAGATAGATTACCATCTACAGACCTTCGTATTTGAACAAAGATGTTCGTATGTAATTGCGAGATCAGGGCTTGTAAATAAGGTGGACAGTTTGTTCTCTTCACCTTTGCAAATGGTAAGTCCCTTGATACAGAGTCGAAGGCAGCTTTAAAGTCTACAAATACCATATATATTGTTTGTTTGGTTTGCTATGGAGCGATCGGGCTATCTCCCTTTTTAAATACGGGCACGATGATTGATTTTCTCCAGGTCAGAGGGATTCGTCTAAGGCTAGTGACTTTGGAAAAGATGTTATAGAGCACAGAGGCCCACTCTTCAGGATGGTCTTTAAATTAGTAAGGCCACCAGGACGTGGTGCAGGCAAAGTGCTTAATTTTGAAATTTGAATTAGTATGTCATCGTTATCAAAAGCCATGTTGTCATCAGTAGTCCATTGACATGAGACCCAAATTGACTTTCCTCATGACAAGCATATAAGTCTCGAAAGTGTTGGACCCAGGTCTCTTTGGAAACAGAGTTAATCTGATAAGGAGACTGAGTTGCTTGATTTGCAGCATTTAGAATTCTCCAGATCTGGGCAATGTTTTTAGAGGCCATAGCTGTAAACATTAATTCTGACTCTTTTTGATGAACAGTGGCTCGATGAAGCTTTGGCCAATTCTTATATTTCATTTTCAATTTTCGAGTGGCCTTAAACCTTTTACTCAAGACTAGATTACATGTTTGTCTAATGGCTCTCTGCAACTCAAGTTTCTTCAAAGATATCCGCTGATCAAATGCATAATTATGCCTAAAACATTGGTTTCTGATTAAGGGAGGGTCACAGTCTAAACAAGTTCATGGCTGCGACATAGTTACCACTTGAAAGGTCAGGATTTAGATCTCGGGGGTCGACTTTGAAAGCAGTGTTCACAATTAGCTACTTGATCAGCCAACCATCGAAACCTTTTGCGACCACCCAAGACTTCAAGCAAGGGTGTATAACATTCAGGATCCTGCAACATAGTTGACCACAACCAGGTCATTGCCAAGAGCTCATGATCACTGTGTGCCTATGAAAGAACTTGGAAGTTCTGAGTGACATCAAACATACCATGCTGAGCAAATATGTAATAAAAAATGGCAGGCTGTGCTCCCCTCCTCCGGGTCGGTTTAGGAGGAATAACCCCCTTGAGAGCACCATTTAACATAAATTGTCTTCCATCAGCTTTAGCCATTGTTGATTTAAATCATTGGGCTTGGCAGTTGTGCCCGTAAAGCAATGTATGTTCAAGTCACCCGCCAAAATTACAAAGTTGACAGTCATATCTTGGGCAATCAGTTCTAACATTTTCTCTAGGTGCCAGAGGAAGGTTGATTCCAAAATGCCATCATGGTTCCAATACAGGTTCAGGATAGCAAGGGTGGCCACTGATGTTTTTACTCTGACCAGTTGCATGGATATGCCTGGTGTAGCCAAGGTTCTAATACGACACCTCGGTCTGCCTTAACTGCAACCATTAATCCAGAAGTGGGTCTACCAGTATCAGAAATCCTAGCCGGCAACACAGATTTGACGTACCCATGCCAAATCGAGGGTTTGGTGAGCCACATTTCTTGCAATAGGATAATATCAAAATCATTGAGAGGATTATGATCAGTGCACAATAAATGATTAAACCCTCTTGTGTTTCAACTGGCCAACTTACAAAATCTTGAGTGTACAGGTATGGATTGTTATGCTTTAAATACAAAGGGAGGTAGGACCGTGGTTGCTATCAACAGGTACTCTCTATCAACAAGATTTACTACTTTCTTTACAAATTATTTTTATTTTGAATAATTACTGTATTAAAATTTCTTAAAAATAGAAACGATTTTCATGTTCATAATACATTCATAATAATACTCTAAAGATACAAACAAAAAATAGTACCAAAAAATGTTATTCTAAAAAGATTATTTCAAAATACATTCATTAATATGTAAAACAGCCTATAGGAAAAACGTCCTATTAGGTCAGAATATTAGATCAATCACAATCTCTAATTATTTTTTATCATCAGTCTAGGATAATTCCTGGACTGTAAACTCAACATGTTTCAGTCCTCTGGATGTTGATGGGACTTTCTTCAGGAGAAGTTGTTAACAATATTAGAGTGATGAGAGTCTTCTTTTTTGAAGTTATAATTCACTATAACAAGGAGCAACTGAATTTCCAAGTGTAGTTGGTCCCTTTTTGGAGGAGAAATGTAGCCTTCATAAATAGGCTATTTTATCTTCTAGGGCGAGCAAATCTTTCCCAACCTCCTCTATATTTCGAGGTAAGATCTCGCGAGGTAAGTGCAGTTTACAGCTCTCGCCGGATAATTTCGCACACAAGTATACACGCGTATGCCAAACTGATTGAGACAGTTTCCGGACACTACCAGGCAGACTGATCAGATTTACACTGTAAAGTGTTCAAGATAACATCTCTGACAGAACACTTACCTCGCGAGATCTTACCTCGAAATATAGAGGAGGTTGGGAAAGATTTGCTCGCCCTAGAAGATAAAATAGGGACCAACTACACTTGGAAATTCAGTTGCTCCTTGTTATAGTGAATTATAACTTCAGAAAAAAAGACTCTCATCACTCTACTATTGTTAACAACTACTCCTGAAGAAAGTCCCATCAACATCCAGAGGACTGAAACATGTTGAGTTTACAGTCCAGGAATTATCCTAGACTGATGATAAAAAATAATTAGAGATTGTGATTGATCTAATATTCTGACCTAATAGGACGTTTTTCCTATAGGCTGTTTTACATATTAATGAATGTGTTTTGAAATAATATTTTTAAAATAACATTTTTTGGTACTATTTTTTGTTTGGATCTTTAGAGTATTATGATGAATGTATTGAACATGAAAATTGTTTCTATTTTTAAGAAATTTTAATACAGTAATTATTAAAAATAAAAATAATTTGTAAAGAAAGTAGTAAATCTTGTTGATAGAGAGTACCTGTTGATAGCAACCACGGTCCAACCTCCCCTTGTATTTAAAGCTCTTCCAGTCCCAAAATTGAGGTAGGACTCCATTCTTGATTAAGAACGGGTTTTGGGATCTCCTCTTAATGTATAATACGGATTGTTATGCATCAAGCCCAGCCACATCACCGTGTGCTTGTTTGGATTTCCACAGAGCATGTGAGTTGGCCATTGGAGCAGATGTAACCTGTTAGTCAAAATTAAAGGCACCTCGAGTGCAAGTAATTCTCAGTTTAGGGTCAACAGCAGCCATCACTGCAGTAGGTTCCTACATATCGTCTTGCATGAGTACTGTCCCCTCGCCACCTTTGGAGATGATCTTGCTTTTGAATGAAGCCCGTGTGAAAGAGATCTGTTTTGGCTTTCCATATATTATTCAATACTATACCAAATTAAATCTATAATTGAGCAAGCGTGAGATCTTGATCATGGAGAAACTCTATTTGTGAGAAGTTTAAAGTCTGATATCTGCCATCTCTACATTGTAGCAGTAAATAATGTTGAATTTTGGTTGGGATCCTATGTTGATCATGATCGACTAAAGTTGTCCTTAGGGGCATTTCAGGTGTAGTGCATTTGTTTGATACATGCTTGTTCCATTTAAGGGGCATTGTTTTATGTAAAGTGTCAGGCAATTTTGGTGGTCTTTTCCCTAAGTTTGTTTGGACAGTAGATGGCATAGTAATTTTAGCTAGGTAATTTCTCATCTGCTCTAGGGTGAGGAACATGGGAGCCGATATGGGAGGTGCTCCACTGACTCTAGCCTCCAAACATGGCATTACTTTTGAATTTCTGACTAGAGCAGATCCATTATTAGCGACCCTCTCCAGCGGATCACTTGTTTTGCTCAGGAACTCAGCTTCTCAAATTAAATCATTTATCATGATCTAGAGGGAGGCATAAGGAAGTCTCCAGCGAGGCAGATGCTCTCGCCTTATTACCTGCTTGCTTTACCTTCGTAAGCATACTTTTTGGTTATTGTATTTTGGTTCTTGTATTTTTAATTTGATTTATTTGCTTGCCCGATTTAGATAGTGATTGTATACATTTGCAAGATCCTGTTTGGGTAGATTAAGTGGCGCCTTTTGATTTTTCATTTTTTTTGTCAGTTGTATTGCATTATTGAAAATGGTAAAGGGTGTTCGAGCAGATTTGGCATTATTCGGCTGCCTGTTCTTGAGTTGATATACAGACTATCTCTTGGACAGTGCTGAGGTCAAGAGACCTGGAAACAGATGCCAGGGTTTTCTTTTGTAATGTGTCTGAGTTCACCAGGATTAGCAAAATACTTTGTGTAGTAGGCTGTAGGTCTAAAGTGTCAATTTTTGGTGGACTCAAAGCTACACTGTGTAGTCCATCATTTACTAAAGTTGCCAAATATGGCTGTACATCATTATCAATGTGTATCATCTCCCCTGAGCCAATTTGCAATGGCACACTGATGTGGGCATCTTTTTTAAATATTTGACATGTATTCAAGAAGGTTAGCAACAATTAATTATTTTTAGCCATCCTTTCATCCAATGTCTCGTATAGCCTAGTTAATGATGTGAAGGCTGTGTTCATAGCTCTCAAAGTAGTCTCAAGTAGAGGGGGAGAGACTGATCTTGGGAACGAGGCTCTACGAGGCGGTAGGTTAGCATATGAAATTGATAGGGAGAGGAAGAAGAAGAGGTTGAGTTGGAAAACAAAGCTGGAGGTTGTGATGGCGTACAATAAAAGTAGGGACAAAGAAGGAATGTCCACTTTGTCAACAATTGGCAACTCTGGCTGCTCTTTGGGCCAGAACCTGAGGCCAATTGATCATCCACATTAACACTGTTGCTAGCGTCAGTGTCAATAACACTCGCCCCAGACTGGGACAGGTCACTCGACTCTATAGTATTACTATTTAGCACTTGGCCAACAGTTATGCCAGCTCCACCATGATGTGACGATAAAGAGGCAGGAGGTTGTTTAGGTAGAGACAGAACGGAAGTACATTCTATTTTGCTCTTGTCCACCCCTCTCTTTGCGCCTTACCAATCACATTATTCCACATGTCTACTTTCCTCTCCCTTCTCTATAGCCCCCTTCTCCCATCACAAGCCACTCCTTAATCCCAACATATTCTCACTTACATACCCTACTCATTGTTTTCTACTCTCATTTTACATCGTGGGTTCTCAACAATCACTACCTCACTCCTCACTAATTACCATCAGCTCCTTACTCCCCCATCTAAAGCTCCCCCCTCTCTGCCATCACTTCTAAATAAGATTCACCCCAAATCTTCGTCTTGTAATAAACATATTTATCCTAATCACCTATCCATCTTGTAAACTCCCAACTTCCTGTTCTACTCCAGCAACAACTCTATTGGTTCTTGAATTTCCAAATCAATATACAATAAATCTCCCTTCATGACAGACTGTATCCTCACCAGCTCCCATAGACCTGACCTCACTACTATTTATGAACCTTGGATCACACATACTGATTTAGCTATCCTTGTTGCCCTCCATGATCAATGTTCTTGTTCAACCACGTTCCCTTCATCATAGATCTCGGAGGTGGTGCAGGCTTCCTCTGTTCCAACTCCCTCATATTATTTCCTGCTCCCTCACTCTCCCGCTCTATCTCTATCTTCTCTTGGATTAATGTCCTCCTTCCTCGCCTACCCCATCACTATCATTTTCAACACTATCTACTGCTCTCCAGTTCCACTGTCTCTTTCTTTGATGATCTAGCCTATTTCTTTGATATCAACCCTGCAGACAACCACATCTTCCTCATGGGTGATTTCAACCTACCAAACCCTCTGCGGCAAAAAGCACAGAATTACAATCCATCCTCTCTAAACATCATGTTTCTTCTATCCAAGAGCCTCCCTCTTACTTAGCTGTCAAAATTCTAGATTTCATATTAATGTCATCACAAGTCTCCTACTCTAACCTCTCCATAGCCCCATCACTTTCTGATTATTCTCTTCTCACTATCAATATTTTCATTCCACCTTCCTCATCCGCTCCTTCTTCTCCCATGTTATCTAAGTGCAAATTGACCACAATAATAACCATTCCGGCCAAACGGTTGTCTATTCTTCACTACCCAATCTGCCTTCTCTGCCCTTCCCAACCATGGCCTCCTCCATAATCAACAGCATTTAACAAGTTCAACTTTTAGCACTCCACTTGTTCACTTCTCAAAACCCCTTTTCCCTCCCTCCTCTTGCCCTTAATACCAGCTCCCTCCAGAATCTGTATACAAAGTACTCTTATGCTCAAACTTCTATTCAAGTGGTGCATATATTACACCCCCTCTGACCTTGAAACATATCTCACCACATTTGTCACCATGCTTGACTCCGCAAAATCTGACTAGCTTCAATCTCGTATTCCTCCCAATCCAACTATCCTCACAAATTCAACAAACCCTCAACTATCCTACCTCTTTTCCAAAATTCATCTTCACCTCACTCACCACCAATGAATTTGCTTCCTACTTCTCTAACAAAATCTCTAGAATCCATGACTGTCTCTTGTCCCTCCTATCTCTCCCTTCTCCATACTCCTACTCTTTTCCCTCTCCTCCTAGTATCTCTTCCTCCCTTTTTCATGCAACTAATCAAAACAAAGTCTTCTCAATTCTTCACCAGGCATTCCCCTAATTTCCACTGAATGATCTGTTGACCCACAAATCAAACACATATCTCCAAGCAACTACTCCCCCCGACCTATCGCTTCAATCTCTCAATTACTTAAGGAATATTTCTTTCAGCCTATAAAAGTGCCTTGGTTGTCCACCTCTTGAATTGAATATCTCATTATCTTGATACATCTAATATAAATAATTATATCCAATCTATTGTCCACATGCTTCACTCCACTGAAAACCCCTCTAATGAATATATGCAACTTCACTTCTGCTAAGCACTGTACATTGTCTTGCCTCTCTTTCTACTCGAGATCCCTGCTGCCTTTCACACTGTATGTCATTCTGATGCCCTTTCCATAGTGCCCCACTTGGATGCTAAAGGCACTGCCCCCTCCTGGATTCATTTATATCTCTCCTATCACCTCTCCCCTCCATTCTCTGCCCTTCCTCTGGCCCTTCTGCATCCACCCCTCCTCTCTCCTTCTCTTCCTTTCCCCTTTTTTCTGCTGACAAGGTTTCAAGACAAGTCCGATCTATGAAAGTCTTGTCAAAACAGGTCCACCCCTGTTCCTCCAAGACTATCAAGGACCACATAGACTCCCTGGCTCCTGCCCTTGCTGACTTCTGCAATCACTCCTTTGCCTCTGGAGTCTTCCCATCCCCCCTTAAGCACTCCCTGGTGCACCCCCTTCTTAAGAAAGCCTCTTCCGAGCCTTCCTGCCCGGCTAACTATCGCCCAATCTCTATCACCCCCTTCTTGGGCAAGCTCCTGGAGAAACTGGCCATCTCCCAGCTCAATCTCCATGCTGAATCTGTTGGTAGTCTTCATGACCATCAGTCTGGCTTCAGAGCTGCCAGAAGCACGGAAACTGCTCTCCTGAACATCCGTGAGGACCTGCTCTCGAACCTTGACTCTAACATTCCATGTGTTCTCATTTTGCTTGATCTCTCTTCTGCCTTTAATACTGTCAACCATACCATCCTGCTCAACCGTCTCCGTGATAACCTGGGTATGACTAGTCAGGCTCTGGCGTGGCTGACCTCTTTCCTCTCCAATCGACCCTCCCAGGTCCAACTGGGGTCTTTCCTCTCTGACATCTTTTTCTCTACCTGTGGTGTCCCCCAGGGATCTAACCTCTCTCCCTGGCTGTTCAACCAGTATCTGGCACTTCTCGCCCACTGCATCGCTGCTCTCTGCCCCAACTTTCAGTGCTATGCGGATGATACCCAGCTCATTTTCAGGCTACCCTCGGCCTCCTCTTCTCCTTCCCTCATCTCTGACTGTCTTTCTGCTATCCAGGAATGGTGTGCCGCCAACGACCTCTGCCTTAATGCCAGTAAGACTGAGATTCTACTCATCGGCACACCCACTCCCTCCTTCCCTGCAGCTCTCTGGCCGGCCTCTCTTGGCCCTCTTCCTGCTCCTACCTGCAAGGCAAAAAACCTTGGGGTCATCTTCGACTCCACACTCTCCTTCTCTCCTCACATATCCGACGTCTCTAAGAAGTCACACTACCAGCTACACCTCCTCAGAGGTATCCTTCCTTTCCTCTCCTTCCCCCAGAAGCTCACTGTCTCTAGAGCCCTGGTTCTCTCGAAGCTGGACTACTGTAACAGCCTCTATCTAAATCTGCCCGCCTCTACTCTCCGCCCTTTGCAACTCATCCAGAACAGGACTGCAAGACTTGTCCTTGGCCTCAAGCCCAGGGACCGTATCTCTCCAGGACTGAAATCACTGCACTGGCTCCCAGTGACTGCGAGGATCAAGTTCAAAACCCTCTGCATTGTCCACAAGGCCGTCTGGGGCCTTGGGCCAAAATACCTTCAGCTCTCTCTTCCTAAACATCTTCCTTCTCGAGCTCTTCGCTCATCCGCCTCCAACTCCCTCAGGGTCAGCCGCTTCTCCAAACAACGAGTTGGGGGCAGATCTCTCTCCGCTGCAGGGGCCTCCCTCTGGAACAGCCTTCCTGCCTCCCTGAAACTTGAGGAGAACCATCTCCGGTTCCGGAAGCACCTCTAAACCTTCCTCTTTGCCTCTGCTTTCTCTCCCCCTCTCCCCTGCTAATACTACTGAAACTGCACTGAATCTGCAACTGGGCCACTCACCGTTCTCGGTCCTTGGCCCAGCCACTCTCCCCTGCACTGCCTCCATGGCAACCCCTGCACTACAGGACTGTGTCTGTATCCCTACAGCCCCCCTTCCCAGCACTTGTCTGCACTTACTTCTCACTTGCCACCAGCTGGCCCTTGTTATTTATCCTGTTTGCTGTATGCTATTAACCCTATACTGCACTTTTCCCTCTCCCTTTCCACCTTGCACTTTTCCCTTTCCCTCTACCCTTTGCACTTGCGCAATCTGTATGACACCTGGCCTAGTAGGATCGTTGTCTGTCTCCCCTTGTTCCCCCCCTGCCTCGTCGCGCCTTGAAACACTTGTGTATAGGCGCGTTACAAATGCCATATCATATCATATCATATCTCTGATCATTTCTTTAAAATTTCTTGAATTTCTCCATATTCTTCACCTGTGCACTTCCTCACTTGGCTCCCTCATTCCCTTCTTTAGAATTGCCTATTAGCGTTTTGCTGGTGACACTCAGATCTTCTTTCCATTTCCATCTTTCACATCTGAACTATCTATCAAAACCTCTGCATGTCTCTCTATGATCGGTTATTGGATAGTGTTGCCTTATGCTGAACCCAACCATAACACAAGTCATTTAATTTCCTGCCACTACAGCTCCTTGCTCCCTCTCCTGCCCAATCTGCTTTCCACCTAAAACCCTCACTTTCTGCTCACCTGTTAGTACTCTTGACATCTACTTGGATCATGATATCAACATTTCTTTTTTTATTTCCAAAAATTGCCTCAGCCGCTCTTATTAAACTTCTGAACATTTGAAAGACCTGTCACATACTTCTTTTTTTCACCATTGAATATCAAATTTCCTCTTAGCTCCTCTATAAAGTACAATACTCTACAGGTCTCCTTCTGGGTCTCTCTGAATAGTCATTCTCTCCTTTAGAAAAAATGCTCAACATTGTCATTTATACTCTTTGCAGTCTCTCTCCCTTATCTCTTGTCTGGTTCTTCAGAGGTCAACTCGGCTGGCTTTCGATGCATGACCGGGCTAAGTTCACATTTCTGTTGCTAGCCTAAACATATTACACTAACTTCCCACATGTCTACTTGACTATATATCTTGATATTCCCCCCTCACTCCCTTCAACTCCATCACAACTGATTTGAACATCTCCAGTGACGCATGTGCACCCTCTTCTTTCAGATATGTCTCTCTCCTTACTGCAATATATAAGATTGCCCTTTCCTCTAACATAAAAAACTCTATCTCTCTCTCCTCCAGAAAATCTCTTCTAAATGATCACATCGCTAATTATTCTATCTATTAGTAATCACTGCACTCTACCCTCCGGCTCTTCTGACCTCTGCAGCAGGCATCCCTCAACTTCCTGCCTTCTTGTTGTCTGTCCTTGTTTTCTACTTGGTGTTGTCTCAGCCGCCTTCCAACCATTTATGTCTGTCATATGATCGTTACCTACAGTAAGGTTTTTTTTCCCCATAACACCCTATTCTGTTTGTTCCCTTTGCAGAGCATTTTTGTCAAAAATATTTTACTTTCCTGCAGTGTAAATAAATATCTATCGCACAGAGCATTGTAGGTGGATGCAATACACCTGATCATTTCCACTGTATAAACCTATGACACAAACACCAGCACACTCCCAACAAACCTATAGTCCTTGACCACTAGGAGGATGATACCAATTGGTCAATAAAGGAATGTGATTCCACCAAGTGGTGGCCCTATAAATGTCTGTAAAAGGGAACCCTTAGAATGATTCCCAGGAACACCTAGTTGATCTACTCTGCATCATAAATGAGAGGGTCATCCCTGCTTCTGCAAATACATTGTAAACAGTGCTCATAATCCTGCATCTTAGCAAATGAGTGGCCACTGCCTGGAATTGTGGGTCCATTTTGGAACCACTGTTACATCATGTCGATTTTGTCATCAAACCTTTTTTATTGGCCTCCACAGCCATTGGACTAGCTGTGGATAGTCGTACATATTCAAAAGATATGAGAGACGTCATCTATTTAGTAGAAGTCCTGCCTTTCACCATGAGAAGCAATTGCTAGTCTACATGGATATATGACCTCTATATACCAATATCCCCCAGGATAAGGCTATCACTGTGTCACATTGCATACCTGCTGCACTTTTAGTTATATATTTGCTTCTATATTAATTATTGTATGGATACATTTTAAGGTTTTTTCTAGCATTTTTCCACAGACCCTATTTTTTGACTCTCAGTTCGCTTTCCCCGGTTGTCTGTGAGTAATGGGATACTTGCTTTTCTAGTGAAAGCACACTGTCCTGCCCTGACCTGATGCCCTGAAGGTAACAAAAAGGCTACATGATTTTCCTGTAGCTTCTGTCCTCCATAGGCACGCAAGTACTGCTCTTCTAATGTCTAGGAGGTGAAGCTGATGCTTCTCCTTATTGTCAGGGGATAGGTAGCTGGATGTAATTATGACTTCCTCAAAGTTAGGAAAGGAGAAGAACACCTTGGCCTTAGAGCCTGGGTTTGTAATAGGAATTAGGGTGTTGGGTGTGACCATGAGGAATAATTCCCAGCACGACAGTGCCCCCAGTTATGTCACTGCAGCCATACTGACAAGGCCTTCCATTTCTTGTTGTATCCTTCTCGTGAAGAAGGCTTCCTAGAGCCTTGAATGGAACTAGAAACCTCTTCTGAGATATCCTGCTTTCTTAGGCCTACATATCCATGTCCATGCCCAAGCTACAGCAGCTTCATCTCCATAATGTGTTCCTGAAAGGGCTGGTTGGGAACAGGAAGGAGGAGTTAGGCATGTCCTGCTGCAAGCAGGCATATCAGAGGAAACCAAGCCTTTGTGGACCAATAAGTTGTTTAAATGATCGTGTGATGGTGATCCACCTTCATCCTCATTAGGATCTTAGGTATGAGGGGGAAGGGGGGCATGGGAAACAGAAGGTGATTGGTCCATGGGGTTGGGAGAGAATATGCTCCTCCTTGCTCTGCATATTGTGGGCAGAAATTGCTAAATGAGAGTTCGCCCGGTGGTGAATAAACCCAGAAAAGGCTGGCCAAATTTCTAGCATATATTCCTGAAAGTCTTTTTTACGAGGGACCATTTTTCTGACAGGTGAATACCCGGCTGGGGTGGTTTGCTCTCAATTTGTCGAGGTCCACATATGAAAGCTGACAAGGATAATATGTGATGTTCCAGCAAGGAGCCACAATTTGCCTTGCAAGCTTGGCGAGGATCCATGACACTGTCCATGCTGGTTGTGTATGTAAGCTGCCAAAACCTAGTTATCTCCATACCACAGTATCTTTATTCTTCAACCAGGGAATGAAACACTGAAGAACAGTGAAATTGCAGCCAGTTTGATGGCATCCCTATCTCCTGTACATGCTATAAGGTCTGGATGTTCTACATCCCACTGCGATAGCCCCCACACCCGGGAGCTGGCATCTTTTGTCAAGATCTAGAGGTGGGTGACAGGGATGATACTCCCTAGATTGTCCATCCTAAAACTGAAGAGGTTAGTGCACTTCCAGAATCATATGGTTTGAAGTCTTCCAACTCTGGGTACTAATGGCTGTGTTGATGTTCTCACAGAAGATGCAGGGGAAGTCTTGTGCAGTGACTGTAAATGCCAAAGATGCCAGGCTGCACTGGGCTTTCGGCCCCTGCGCAGATGTAGATACTACCTGCTCTATAATGACTGAAAGGGAGTTTTAAAGCATGTGTGCCCTCTCCTCTGTAAGGAGGACAGTGCACCTGACTGTGCCAAACTGTACCCCCATAATCACACAACACGGGGTGCAGATAGAGGACCCTTGCCCCAGTTAACAATTAGTCTGTGGTCGATTAGCATCCTGCATACTCTCTGTAGGCGACTGTGACAAAATAACTTCTGTCCTTCCCCCTATAACCCTTTCTATTCTACACCAGATTTTATCATAATTTCCCATTGACCACTTTCATATGATCCCAGGCTGCCACATAGTATGTATGGAAATTTGGGAGGGCTAAGCCCCTTTGGCTCGGGGGGCCATCAATACTCTCATGATGATCCTGGATTTCTGCTTTTTCCATATAAAAGATGCTATGGATTTATATAATGATTTGAAAAAGGACTGCAGGATTTTAATCGGTAGGACTTGAAAGAAATATAGTCATTTTTGGAGGATCACCATTTTTATCGTGTGGACCCCTACCCAACCAGGAGACCATCATTGGGCACCATTTGCTCAAAAGTGAGTTCACTTTCTCGAGAAAAGGGACAGTGAAGCTATGGAATTGGTGATTTGGATACCCAAGTAAGCTAATTGGCAATCTAACATGGTGAATGGGGAGTCACGTCACATTATGGTTATTTGGGATGCATTACGGGAGAAATTTAGCATCTCAGATTTCTTGGCATTGTTTTAGTTCTAGTTCTTGGGAGATCCCTTGAACAGATATTGCAGGCTCAGTGACTGTGAGCATCAAGTCATCCGCAAATCGCCACGACTTTGTGCTCCTCCCCCGGAACATGATTCCCTTAATCTGGTCTGTTATTCGTATTTTTGTTAATGGGTGCTCTAAAAATATTGTGTAAAGCAATGGGGATAAGGGACATCCCTGTTTCATTCACCTTTGAATATTTATCGGTTGGGACAAAGTGCCATTTTTTGATAGCCTTATTGTTGGAGTAATATAGTTAGCTTGAATCATACGAATATACCTGGATCCAAAACAAATATTTTCCATGGTTCGAAAGAAGACCACCATTCCACCCGATCAAATGCTTTCTCAGCGTCGAGTGCTAGCCGAATGGATGGGTGGCTTTTCTTGGATACCTTTTCTACCAGGTGTCAGACTCTTCTGATGCTGTCAAACATCTGCTTGTTCTTTATACATCCTGATTGATCTGGGTTAATGAAGTCTGGTAGTATTGCATCCAGTCTATTCACCAGCACCTTAGTGTACATTTTTGCATCCATGTTTATCAATAAATGCGATCGGTCGGTATGACCTGCATTGTGTGGGATTGTGTGGGGTCTTTGTGTGGTTTTATAAATAACACAATTTTAGCCTCTTCCATTGTAGGGGATATTTTACCCTGTGTTCCAATTGGTTAAATAGGGATGTCAATGTAGGTGTTAGTATCACCCTGAACATCTTATAAAAGATTGCTGAAAATACGTCTGGGCCCAGAGTTTTGTTGAGTGGTAGCGAGTTGATGGCCTGGATCACCTCGTCTTCCGATATATCAGCCTCTAGATGCTCTCTGGTTTGCGGTGTAATTTTATACTTTTGCACTACAGTCTTTTTGGGGGTTGCATGCTAGGTTCAGATTGCCCATTAGTATTATATCCCTTGCAGCGATTGTCTCCAGGGTCGCCTATGTTGACCTAAGAAAGCTATCCTGACCCACATTTGGCACATATATTGAGGCTATAGTCATAATCTGCATTCCTAGTTTACATTTAACAAATAGATATCTGCCCCCTTTCTCTCCCTTGGACTCCAAGATAGACAGGTTTCCCCTGTTTTACCCCCTGCATTGGATTGATACAGGTTCAGATATCCTCTTAATTTTAACCTCAGTTTGCCCTTCTTACGGATTTGTGTTTCTAGGAGGGCTATAACCGCTGGGTGCTCTTTAGCCAGATAATGTTCTAATTACTTCCATTTAACAGGGGTGTTTAAACCCATCATATTGTATGTTAGAAGCCTAAATATTAGCTGCACCTCCTTAGAGGCATTCTCCCCTTCCTCACCTTCCCCCAG
This sequence comes from Ambystoma mexicanum, assembly GCF_040938575.1. Lineage (NCBI taxonomy): Eukaryota > Metazoa > Chordata > Amphibia > Caudata > Ambystomatidae > Ambystoma > Ambystoma mexicanum. The sequence goes on along the minus strand of NC_090923.1, from coordinate 542,000,220 downwards.
AAACTCAATGTCTCCAGAGCTCTGGTTCTTTCCAGGCTGGCCTTTTGCAACTGCCTCTTCCTCAATCTGCTTAACAATTCCCTTAGCCCCCTTAAACTAATTCAGAATAGGACTGCAAGATGTATCTTTGGCCTCACGCGGGGGACCGCCCTTAAATCTCTCCACTAGCTCCCGGTAGCCTGCTAGAGTCTAATTCAAGACCCTCTGCATCACTCACAAGGCTTTTTGGGGCCTGGCACCATGCTATTTCCAACTCTCGCTCCCTAAATACATCCCTACTAGAGCCCTTCGCTCATATACCTCTAACTCTCTGCAAATCAGGTGCTTTTCTAAGCAGAGAGTGGGGGCTAGATCTCTCTGTTCTGCAGGGGTCTACATATAGAATGACCTCTGTGCCCCCCTCAGACTTGTGCCGGATGCTCCTCAAGATCTTCCTTTTTTCTTCCTCCTTCCCCTTTTCTCCCCTGCTAATGTCCCCTCTGCCTGAGGCTGGTGGTCTGGTTCCTTCAGAGTCTTACAGGGTACCAGGCCCTACCTAGACCAGTCTAACTCTGCACCTTTCCCTTTCCCCCTCACAACCCTCATCTGCATTTTCCCTCACAGACCCCCATACACTTAGCTGGTGGGCTTGTACCCCTGTTGCCCTCCAGCACCTTAATTTGCACTTAGTTGTGGACCCCCTTCACTCTCTTCTCCCTTGGCCTTATCCATCTGGTATCCCTGGCACTTTCCTTCCCATGGCCTCCTACCTAACTCCTGCACTTACCTACCTCCATTCCCTCATGCACTTCTTGCTACTGCACTTGCATGATCTGAATGTCACAAGGCAATTAGGATTGCTACTCTCCTCCTTCCTGTTCTCCCCCATCATCCCCTCCTGCCTTGCTGCACGTCAAAACACTTGTGTATTGGCGCATTACAAATGAACAATAAATGCAAAATAAATTGCGGCCCCATCGCACGTCCATTCTATTGAATTCTATTGTTGCCTGCCTGCACCTGTATGTAAATGTGTGTCGACCTAATGTATAGAAAAGCAGTGTCCCCTTCTTGCTTTAGACCCAAGCTTAACAACCTGACAAATGTGGATTCTGCCCCCCTTCCCTGAACTCCCTTCAGAACACCCCTGTTCCCCCCCCCACTCCTCCCTATTGATACCCTATTGATACCCCCTGCCCCTCCTATTTAGCTGTTGATTCATGTTGTGTGTGTTTAGCAAAACAAGTCATATGCAGTATAAACAGTTGTGACAGTACAACGGATTGAGCACGTACAATTCAATAAGTAAGGCCAACCGTGTATTGTTTCTTGGCTGCTAGTCCATTCAGCAGGGGTAACAGAAACGCAGAAACAAGGAATTTTCAGGTCCGTGAACAGGTAATATATGGAAGTATCCAATAACATGTGACATGCACCCATAAACTCATGAGTCAAATACAGTGCCACATTACATGCAAGTCCATTGAATCAACAGTGCTTTCATTGTTTATTTCTATCGCGCTCGTACACAAGTGTTTCAGAGCGAGACAAGGCAAGGGAGGGGAACAGGGGAGAACAAAACAGCAATCTTACTAGGCCCAGTGACATTGAGAATGCGCAAGTGCATGGAAGAGGAGGAGGGGAAAAGTGCATGGAAGCAGGGAGAAGTGGAAAGTGCGAAGCAGAGGAGAAACAGATAAATAATAATAAATAAATAAATAAATAATAAAGGCAACAAACAGTGGTAGTGCAGCCAGCAATTTGCAAGTGCTAGGTTTAAGGCAGCAGGCAGGGTAGGCCTGATACGTGCAGGAAGAAAAAGGGGGGTGCTGTATGGGTACAGATACAGACCCCAGTGCAAGGGGTGGCCCAGAGGCAGTGCGTGAGGGTGGCAAGGTGAGCAGGGACCTGGCCCGGAGGATAAAGGGTGGCCAGATGCACAGTGCCAAGAGAGAACAGAGCAGCAGGAGAGAGGTGGAGCGAAGGCAGAAGAAAAGAGGAAGGTCTTGAGGTGCTTCCGGAACCGGAGATGGTTCTCCTCAAGTTTTAGAGTGGCAGGGAGGCTGTTCCAGAGGGAGGCCCCAGGCAAAGACAGAGATCACCCCCAGCTCGTTTCTTTGAAAAACGACTTACCTTGAGGGAGTTAGAGGTAGAGGAGCGAAGAGCTTGAGAGGGGAGGTATTTGCGGAGGGATAGCTGAAGGTATTTTGGCCCCAGGCACCAGAAAGCCTTGTGGACAATGCATAGAGTTTTGAATTTAATCCTTGCATCCACTGTGAGCCAATGGAGAGATTTCAGAGCTGGAGAGATACGATCCCAGGGTTTGAGGCCAAGGACAAGTCTTGCAGTCCTGTTCTGGATTAGTTGCAGAGGGCAGAGAGTAGAGGCAGGTAGATTTAGAAAGAGGCTGTTACAATAGTCCAACCTAGAGAGAACCAGAGATTGGCATACCATGAGCTTCTGGGGGAAGGAGAGGAAAGTTAGAGTATCTCTGAGGAGGTGCAGTAGGACGTTTGACTTTTTAGAGACCTCAGAGATGTGGGCGGAGAAGGAAAGGGTGGAGTCAAAGATGAACCCTGAGGTTCTTAGCCTCGCAGGTGGGGGTAGGAGGTGGGCTAAGGGAAACTGGCCAGAGAGTGAGGGGAAAGGATGGTGAAGGTGTGCCGATGAGGAGGATCTCAGTCTTGCTGGCATTCAGACAAAGATCATTGACGGCACAGCAATCTTGAATGGCAGTGAGGCAATCAGAGATAAGAGAGGGAGAGGAGGAGGCCGAGGGCAGCCTGAAAATGAGTTGAGTGTCATCAGTGTAGCACTGGAAATTTGAGCAGAAGATGGCAATGCAGTGGGCGAGAGTTGCCAGGTATTGGTTGAAAAGCCAGGGCAAGAGGTTAGACCCCTGGGGAACACCAGAAGTAGAGAGGAAGTTAGATGATAGGAAGGACCCAAGTTGGACCTGGTAGGGTCGATCAGAGAGGAAAGAGGTCAGCCAGGCCAGAGTCTGATCAGTGATACCCAGGTTTTCACAGAGACGGTTGAGCAGGATGCTATGGTTGACTGTGTTGAAGGCAGAAGAGAGATCGAGGAGGATGAGAACAGAGGGAATGTTAGAGTCAAGGTTGGAGAGCAGATCTTCACGGATGTTCAGGAGAGCATTTTCCGTGCTTCTAGCAGCTCTGAAGCCAGACTGGTGGTCATGGAGACAGCCAACAGAATTGGAATGAAGGTTAAGCTGAGAGATAGCCAACTTTTCCAGGAGTTTGCCCAGAAAGGGAGTAATGGAAATTGGGCGATAGTTAGCTGGACAAGAAGGATCAGCTGTGGGTTTCTTGAAAAGAGGGTGAACAAGGGAGTGCTTCAGAGGGGAGGGGAAGGATCCTGAGGCAAAGGAGTGGTTGCAAAAATCAGCAAGGGCCAGAGCGAGGGTGTCAATGTGGTCCTTGATGGTTTTAGAGGAACAGGGATGAACCTGTTTTGATGAGGCTTTCATAGACAGGACTTGTCTAGCGACCTCGCCAGGGGAGAAAAGAGGAAAGGACGAGAAGGATGGTGGGGGGGTGGCTAAAGGAGGGTCACAAAAGTTTGGCTGGTGTGCAGTCCGTAGGTTCTCTTCACACACACTAATGATACGGTGTGATCATCATATGGCTTGGGACAGGGTAATCCTAGGCTAGAGGAGCACATAGAGCCCTAGATGTGCCTATTTAATGGCAGAATAATACAAAGTCCCAAGAGTGTTGTGTGAAGTCCCACTTTGAAAGGTTGGAGACCTGGGGCTAGGTCTACCAATGCCTGGCAGAAGGGTGACCTATGGGCAGGTCAGTTAAACAGAAGCCCGAACAGGACTGTCCATTTATATTTTATCTTCTTGCTTATGAGAGCCCTTGTCACTGGGCCCATCACCCAATCTTCAATGCTCTGGAACAGAAGAATTGCCATGCCATTCACCTTTGAGGTTCCAGCCGTTCTCATGGCATATAGGATTTTCTTCTTCTTGTTGTACAATGACGATGCTGCTAACACATCTCTTGCTCCAGTGCAGTGTTCTGAACACTTGGGACCCACCCTGTGTACCCTGTCAATTGGAATTACCACATCTAGGTCCTCTCCCAAGATTTCAGTGAAGACGTTTTGCACAGTCTCTTTCAGATCTTTATCTGGCAGGTTTTAAATTTGGATATTAGACCTCCGTGAGCAATTCTCCAGGTCTTCACATTGAGTTTCTCTGTTTTTTGCTACCCTTATAAGGTTTTCCAGTGATTTGTCACTTTTTCTGGCGTCTTCTACCAATTCCTGGAGGGCATTTTCTGTGGCGTCCATACGTGCGCCCAGGCTAGCTATGTCCCCCCTAATGTCTTGCAGGATTTGCTTCATATCTGCTTTCAGGGCAGCGAATTGTGAGTGTAGGGAGTCCGACAACTTAGTTTGGAACTTCTGAAAACATTGCTTCAGTTCTTCCTCATTCATTGGCATGTCTTAGGGGTATAGTCCCCTGTATGTGCGCCCCAGATCTCTGTTGGGGTGGTACGACTGTCGCTCTGGCCCACCTGCCCCAAGCACCTTTGTAAACTCCCTTGCTGCTGCTGTCTCAATGATTTAGAGCTGGCCAGCCATTCTTTGTTCTTCTTTCTGGGCATTGGGAGCCTGTGGAGGGTTTGACTTCTTTGGTCCCCTGGGGACTGCCTCCTCAGCGTGTATGGATGACTCTTGGGTCCAGCTTCTCGCACAGGCACTAATGTCACAGTCTTGTTAATGCCCCCTCCTCACTGGCCTCTCCTTAGTTTCCTTGGGCTAGAAGTTTGCCTGGCATGTGGGTTCCGGATTCCGCCTGTGTCTCCAACTCTGGTTGGCCGCTCACTCCCCTGGTCCCAGGTGCTTTAGGTGCAAGGTGTCACTCCGTTAGGAAGCCACGTTCTCTGCTAGTTCTGGGCGTTCCAAGCTCATCTTGTAGGGTCTCCTGTGTAGCTGTGCTCCCGGTGGGCTGCCACCCCTGTGTGGCACTCCTGCCTCATATTGCGGGGTGCTCTCATCTGGTCAGTGCTGCTTTGAGAGTGCCCCCTATGTCACAGGCACTCACTGCCCTAGGCCCACAGTGCTCCAGGGTTTCAGGCCCCCAGGCCTGAAGAGCCGTTTTGCTGATGGCCCAGGCCACCATTGTAAGCTGCGGGGCACCGATTGGTGATGCTGCTGGACCCATACACCCTCCACCATGCCGGTCGCTGCTGCCATCTGGTTCTTTGTGGCGGCCGCTGCTTCCGACACTGCAGCGGTCCCAGCCAATCTCATCCTCTGGTACCCACATCAGCTGTCTATTCCTCCAACTGTTTCCTGGGCTGCTCTCTCTGTGTCGCGGCGCTCTGCCTGTGAGGACTGCTTCCATCCTCCTACAATTACCAGAGTGTTCCTCAGCCCTTCACGTTGCCTTCTGACCTGATTCAGACTTTCTTTGTTCAGTTTCTTTACTGTTTCAGCCCTGGGCGAACAGAGCCTGGCACTTACGACTTACCCCCTCCGGCGGACAACTTGGATCCTTTTGTGTAGCTTAAAACTGGAGCAGTACTTTAATGCTTCAGGCTCGGATTGAGGTGTATTGGCAGAGCTGTTTCCTTAGCTAGAACCAGAACATTGTTGTGATGCTGTAGGTATGGATTGAGGTGTAATGGAAGAGATGTGGGTTACTGCTGATGCAAAGTTTTCCCCTTGACTTGCACATCTTGCATCATGCATTGTCAGGCATTAGACAGCAAACTAGTGTCCCTAAATTGTCTATACTGCACCCAACATGGACAGGCCTTAGGCAGCACAACTATCCCCTGAATTACATGTAATGTACATTACATGATTAAGCTTTAGACAGCAGAACTACCCCCCCAAATGAAGAGGCCACGTTTCACAAGTGTATAGTAAATGACCAAGGAGCCAAAGTGAGCCCACTTGGAAAAACATGTCTTTTCATAGCTTTTGGAACTAGCTTCAAAACAACACCACACAATTCTCTGAATTCATTTTAGAAATCATACCATTTTGTGTGAAGCTGTAAAAACTTGATCATAAATCATCCCCCAAAAAGGCAGCCCTTTTCCTTTTGTGTAGTGCAAAATAGTGAGGGTGAGTCAGTACCTCCATGGCTCTAGAAGACCTCATGTGGGCATATCTCAGACTCATTCTGCATAAGCTAATCCCTGACTGTCCTTCCTTACCTCTGAAAATGCAGATGAATACTGCAGCCCTGCTTTCGGCCTAGTTTCCTCATTTAGCTTCACGCAAAGCTGTGTAAGGAACATTGGCAGAGATCCTTACTTACCTAGCAAGATCCCCAAGAGACCATACATTTGACATTGCAGTGTTATTGGACTGTCCATGAGTTGACCCCCTATATTACAAGCATGCTTCGCTTTACCTTCCTGAAGCCAACACATCCACTGTAAGGCACCCAGCACCATGTTGCACTTTGAGAAATCAAGCTTCAAGGGAGACCTGCCACTTTAATCACAAACTAGAAAGGGATCCATTAACTAGAGGGACCATTTGATCCACAAGAGACAGGAAGATGGATGAGACTTAGTATTACATGTTTTGACCCCTCTACATTTCTATTGCAAAGCACTCTGGTTATGACCTCATGCATACAGGAGATTGTTGGTGGGAACCCAGGATTGGTTAATTAAGGTGGGCTTAGCCTAAACCAATCCCTGCAGTCCATTTGGCTTTAAAAGAGGGCTGAGCCTCTCTTTTGGCAGATGATCTGAAGGCTTCACTAGAAGCAGAAGGAAGAACTCATCATTGGACCCTGGCTGGAGGTACAGTCTGCCTTACATCTTCCGCAAGTGAAGGAAAGCCAAGACCTCCAAGAAGGAAGCAAGATCCCTCCCCTAAACATCTCCCATGGAACAGAGGGAGATACTGAATCCACAGGACCCTTCACGAGCTCCAGAACCCACACACAGCCAGCACCCAGGGTGCCCTGCTAGGCTTTGCAGCAAGATTGCTAGGTGGCAAGAGCCAGAGAGTCTCTGAATTAAACAGAGTATAAGGCCGGTGCCTGCAACACTCTCCTCAGCTTTGGGCCGCCTGCCTTAAAGAACGACACCAGCCCAGTGAAGAAGCTAAGAACAGTGCATCGACACCTATCTACTGACGTCCGTCCTAAAGGATATTTTTGAGCCAGCCGAGCCGCTCAAGCTGCAACCGACTACACCGCTCACTGTAGTTACCGGGTGTCCCCTGGCAACCCCATTGAGGCACTGGGCCTCCAGGGTGTTGGTGTCTTATAGCACCCATGGGGGCCGGCTTGATGCTAATAGCCGGCCCATAACAATATTATTCCTTTTCAAGAATAGACAAGTAAATTATCAAAGTAGATAAATCGGAGTAAAAACTGCCAGCGTTCTTCGAATGAAGAAAATGCCCACACTTTAAAAAAGCCAGAGCATGGAAGTGTGAGTAAACTGAACTGACTTGGGGAATTAACGTGGAAAATCAAACGTTAATAGAATTAGGAATGTAGCCTGTTGCCAAGGGCTAACACTGACCTAGTAGAGTATGTGTATTACTTTATGAGTCTGCTCCCTTCCTCGTGTATTCAGAGTTTATGGCTATGTATTTCAACTCGGAACATTACACTTCGGTCACGCAATCCCTTCCATTTCCCACAGTCCCATATACACTGTCAGGTCCGCGCATGCTCCTTGAGAACTCTCCACAAGAAAACTTGCAGGCGACAGATTTGCCTAACGCTATGCGCTGAATGTGGGGCTCGCTGGGGACCCTCGTGAGGTGGGGCACGAGTGACCCAGAGTGCTCTAACCAATCTGGCCCACAGCATGAAGTGTTTACTTAACTTGAAACCAGAGGCAACGGCCCATCAATCACTGCTGATTACAATGTGCACTGATGCCTGCCTCATGCTAGACCCTTTCATTGGCATCCTCTTAAATCGCTTCCGGTAGTTTAGTTATCTTCAAGAGAAGTTGTGCTCGGATGCATTTACTCTGCAGATACGCATCTCGAATTCTGTTTAATTATTTAAGTCTCTGTGGTACAAGGGGAAACTTCTGAAAATGCCCACGCAGCAAGTCCCACACCTCAACAATTAGGAGAAACGGTTAAAGGCTGAATCATATTTTTTCATCAATTCATATATTTTACGCTAGTAAACCAATGCCATACGTGTGTGTTTCATGATCTCGCTATTATAATTTTATGTTTCAAGGACTCGGAGCCCTCGTTACCTTCCCCTCGGCAGCAGCAGGTTTCAGCCACGTATAACGTGGAGCAATGGAAAGAGCAGCAAGAGAATGGTAAGGAGGGGGGGAAGAGTAGGTCCCACAGGGAAGTGGTGTGTTGAGCAAGCCCCCCTCGTCGCTCCTTGCCATAGAGGCCTACCTCTCATACTTGCCAGAGCTCAGTTATGTTGAAAGCTGTTGCTGAAGCTGACGAGGTTGCATAATTGAGTGTTTGATGCACACCCACGTGTTCATTTTTTGTGCAGCTGTAAATGTTATTCACGCTCCGTACCTTTGTCAAGAAAATGACAGCAAGTGTGCGACTTTACACGCTTTATAGTGTCGAAGTCTGCGCAGTAGTACACGTCTTTGGGAAGTCTCTCTGATTGTCCAATGCTAGTTGTGAAATGATCAGTGCTGCACCGCAAGTGCTGCTTTTGGGCACACATCTTTTTGCTTTGGCGTATTTGTAATCCTGTTTTTATAAATTGTGTAGGAATGTAAATTCGCATGTGTTATCAACCTCGGGATTTACAGAACATGATTTCTTGAACTTGGAACAACAAAATATGTACTGAAATGTTTTTTTTATGTAACTGTGGGAATATGTAACGAACGGTTGAGTTTGTTTATTCATTTCTTTTCTCTTTTCTTTTTTGTAAAGGTTTAACAAAATAAAATTAAAAAAAAGGAACATGATTTCAGGCCTCTGGTCCAGCATACTCTCACTAAACAGTGCGAATGAAGTAGCTAGGTGCGAAAAGTAGACAGTGAGTCTCTGCATTTCTAGTTTTATAATGTTCTTATAAAATGAATTTTGCATGAGCATTCCTGTTTTGCAGCAGAAGGAACAACAGTCACTTATGTGGGTATGTATGTATGCATGGATTTCACATGTTGCTAACCTAGCTACCTAGCAATGGTATGCTGTAAATAATCAGCGGATAAACAGAATGAACAGCTGATCCAGGTGCGCCGAAAGCAATTAAGAGGGTTCATCCCATGTGGGCCAGTTGCACATTTGTGGATCTCCATATATGTTTTTAGCACTTGCTTGCGTATGTGCAAATTGTGGCAGATCCTTGCTCCCTTTCTAATGAGCATCACTTAGTTGAATAAAAGTAAGATATGTCATTAATAACGTATAAAGATATGCCAGGTTGGGCTATGGGACCACACAAAATAAATACTGATATAATGAATACATTGCACTTGCTCTATGAGGTCCCAGCACAAGAAACGCGTGTATGTGGCACAGGCACAAGCTACACCGCTGCAGCAGGTTGCTGATTGAAAATGCCCAGAGAGTGAGTGGTTGGTGCAGTGAACAGAATAATAGATAGATCGCCACTGAAAATGCAAGGTGACTGAGGAGATGTACACAAATCCTTATGCTAGTAACTGGATCCAGTAGAGACTAAATGGTCAAGTTGAATTTCATCCCGGACACCCTGTTTTACATATAAAAAAAAATGAAACAATGGAGGCTAGCTAACTACAAGCTGTGGGCTATCTAATGTGGATTATGTCAGCTATGAGTTGTTCAAGCTAAAACAAAAAACAAAACTCTCAAATGTGCCAGTTCTGGTTCCTGAAGCAACCATAACTCAGCTGCGTCCATTATAAAACGTCTCAGCCACTGCTATTCATTGCTCATGATGTCTCTCTTAATGTTGATTGACATGGCCAATGGGATCTACAAAATAGTTTTACAGTAGGTATAGCCATTTTTTGTTGGCAAACACATCCATCTTTAAAGTTACTGTAAGCAGTTTGAGTAACTGCTTACTTTCCTAAGCTATTTGTGTTGCTTTTGTCTTGTTGAAATGTGGGTATGTTTGTGCCATTTGTGTAGGAATATGTGGCAGCCGAGCTATGGTTGTTTTAGGATGGAGGTGGTGGAGTTCCTTTAGAACAGTCAATTTATAGGGCTCTGTTGTTTTTTGCTGAAAAGTTTATTTGCCAGCATTCTGTCAGTGACTGTGTTAGAAATTTTAAAGCCAAATATCCACAACACACCTTTAACCAAAGCATTGCCACTGCATTTAGTATTTTTTATTAATGAACAGTGTTACATCTGGCTTGCGGCCATCCCCAGTATTCACTTTGCGTGGAGTGTGGGCTTTGTCATGGCGCAGGCCCCCTGAGCCATGCAAAGTGCTCACTATTAATGGCCAGCAGCCATGCCCAGTACAATGGTTATAGCCATGTTCAGTGGCCACCTTGCCCAGGGTATTGGTCACAGCAGAATTGAGGTTTATCCACCTCGTCCACCATTTTTGTGTGCAAATCTATTAAGGTTGCTATGACATCTGTGCAGGTCCCATTCTCCCCATCGTGGGAGGGTGTGTACATGTGGCAAGATGGCCCAATTTATGCGCACATGGCACCCTCTATTGCTGTTATCAAATTGAGGACAAACCTATTCTGCAGAATCATGAGTGGTAATGCTCTCAGCTCCTCTTTTATGACATAAAAGCCTTTTTGGTTGCATTTACTGTTTGGAGCAACTCCCACCTGATTATTTACAAACATTTTACATTTGCATGTGATTGCAACCCGGGAGCAAAGAAAGACGTAAAGAATGCTGTTGCCCTATTGATCAGTTTGTGCTGATCTGGTGTTTCCTCAAAGGCCACTTGTGATTTAGTCGAGAAATAATTTTCTATTTTATTGAGTTTAATGGTATGGGGTTTGAGAGATCTTTTGTTCCTTTGATGCCCATTCATTTGGGGGAAGTCGCTAATGTGTACTTCGCTCTGAGGTACTACCAAAGTGGGGTATATCACCACTAAGGAACATAGCCCTCCCTAATTCGGGGGTAGTTGCATATAGGCTTTTGAACCACACACCCAGTAGTGATCCATCAGGACAGCAGTGATTATTTTCATGCCAGGTACTTCAAAGATAAGTGTGCACCTTTTATTTTCTCCCACCACTACTGGACCAATATTCGCGAAGCACAATGTAGCATTTTCTATGAGTATTTTGGTGAGGGGGCCTGTTTCATCATTTACCCGTGCTAGTAATCTGGCACATTCAGTCCAGTCTTTGAGGCATAGATCATTTACATTCTGCACTACTTCTACTGGTACGGTCATGACAGCCTGGCCTTGCACCAGATCATTCCTTACATCAAAACCTTCTGAGGTAAACACATATCCGTACATCTGGAATTGGGGTCCCACACAACACCCAGGCTGCCCAGGGCTCTCTGTAGTTGCAGTGTCTGGACACTGCAGTAGCTTAGGGTCTACATCTCTAACTTCCCCTTGGTTTGGGCCTTGTAAAACATGTTGTAGCAACATATTATTCCTCTGGGGGTCTCTCTTCATTGCTTCTGTTTTTATGTAGCTATCTTCATACATGAATACTTCCTTTTACATCCATTGTAGGGTTGCCTGGTTCTCTTGAAACTGTCCCCTAGCTGTACAAAGCACTATATGGGTTAGGCAGTGTGCTCTGAGTGCTGGTACTTCTGTCACTATAAAAACTCTAAACGTGCTCATAGGATAGGTGATTAGAGAGCATACATAACGGCTCTCATCAGACGTTTCCCTCCCCCTGGGTCATGTGTTGGTACCACAAATTATTAGTGGCTTGTGTGGAATTGGTCAAATATGAGTTAATGTGCTCAAAGTCATCCAGTAGACTTCTTCTTAGTATTTTAATTCATGTAACAACTGCAGGAAATATTTGGGTGATCATCTCATTTGTCGAGGGGTGATGAGGGTTATAATGTTGTATACTAGTTTGGCTACATTATAAAGGACCAAAATTAAACGCAAGTGAATAATAGAAATGCACATTAAAATCACCACTCAACAACACACTTTGTAAAATGTATAAGGATCAATTTGGTCAATGCGGTAAAGTGCGGAGTCCCGCCGAAACCTCTAAGGAGAAAGGGCAGGCAAACTTAATAGCATCAACAATCTTCAGAGATGGATAACCCTAACTAAATAAATCCATCCCTATGATGAATGGAGCCTTGTGCTCAATGTTTAATGCCCGCGTAAAAGCGTTCGGTCGTGCGTAAAGTCACAAAGTACAATTTCTAAGGAGCTGGCAAAGTTAGAGAAATGATTCTGAAGGGTGAAAACAGGTTCCACGAGTGAGGGGAGGATCTGCTGCCATGAACAAAGCTATTCTCAACTTTGGGACGACTTTAGGAAGCAGAGGCTACCCAAGCCAAAGAGAGGACCACAAGGTATCCTCTGTGCATGAAATACAATCGATGAACGTGGGGCCACTGGTATGTGGTTTCAGTACTCACTGCACTTAGCTCAGTTCAAACTTTGCAGCTCTGGAGGGGGTCACCAGAGGTATGATTTAACACCCTTGATTCGGGTTCAAAATGTTAAAAGGCACTGCGGGTGCAGATGCGGGTCCGGTTTGCACCAGTGGCTATATCTCTTGTCTCGGTTGAAGAACAAAGAACAAAGAAAACACTGATGCAGCTGGTCTCAGAGCACCAGAAGTGATGTGATAAAACCACCTTCAGCGACCTTCATCATCACACAGTGACGCTGGGGCACCCAACTCCCGAGATCTTACGCACGGTTTTCTGTCACGGCCCAAAGCATCTGGGTCAACAAAATTCAATGAAAAGGTGCTTTGCAGTAAAACCCCCCAAAGATTTAAGGCAAAACTTGATATGATAATGCTCCTGCAAGGGTGCCAAGGTTTGAGCTGGACAGTCCACTGGATGGCCCAGGAACACTTCCGAACAAGCTCATTTGCAGATCAATCAGGAGGCATTGAGAGTGATTGGTTCCACCACCCCAAGGGGTTGAAGCACATTTTCAGGTCTCCGTAGATCAAGCAAAAAGCAGGGCTCTACTGGGACAACAGCAGGCTCACAGTGCCAACCTTCTTCTGTGTGGTTCTAGATAGTCCTTGGATCTGCCTGGCTGTTCTGGACTTTGATCCATCTACAGGTTGATTTGGGTTGCTCATCTGTAGGTCTGCATTCAGGACCCCTCCTCATATCCACAAGTTGGGTAGGTGTTCGCACCCAGCCGCCCATTGAGGAGATCTGTCCCACTCATGCATGCCAGGAGTGGTCCAATGAGGGACCACTTCAGCTCTCATGCCCTCATGTACACCAGACATCCTGACACCAGTAGTGTGCATTGGGACCAGACTGTCCCAGCCCCCTTCCTGGGTATGCCCACACATGACCTGCAATAGCCCAAGAAAAACACTACTTTCATGGACAACTGCATGCCGAAATAAGGAATTCCCAGATCACAAAGACCAGGGGGAAGGCCAACTGACAAAATGGCCAAAGGAGTAGACAAAAGACTTTGTGGCATGGCTGTGATGGACACTAGCCACAGTCATGAGACAAACGCGGTAAGTGTGGTATGGCTTGGTAAAAAGTTACAAGTACATGAAAAAGCTTCTGCTGCCACCAGTCCACTCATAGGCACATTGTCCAGTCACCAAAAAATCCTAGGGCCAGAGAAAATTACGCCCCGAATACTCGATATATCAATGTACTTTGTACAATGATGAAATGTTACCAAAAGAGGCAACAAAGTCGAAAGACTGAGAGAAACAAAGTTTATCAGTACTGACAGCCTAAAGGATGTGTCAGTTTCCGCTTAACGATGAGCGAAAGCCCAGTGGACTAAGGTCAGGCAAAAGTCACTGGCAAAAGTCAGGTCAGGGTGCTGAAACAAAAGCAAAACGTTTGGTTGGGTTCACAAATATAGAGGTAAATTATTGATAAGAGAAATTTTCCCTAACAGTTGCTATAAGCATAATTGCCACTGTAGCTACATTTTGTAAATTACCAAGTGTATTGTTATGTCTTCGATCCTACAGTGAATAGCTAACAAAATTGAGCAGTCCCATTTTTCTTCTTACAGAGTCTCTTTTCATTTTTTTCAAAATGTCAATGTTCACAAGAAATATTGCATCAATAGAGCAAGAAAATCCTTTAAAAAATAAAATAAATTTTGAGGTTTACTAGCAAAACAGCGAGTGTTATATTTCTCACTCCTAAAGCAGGATATGTATAGGATAAAGTCATAAGAAATATAAGGGTCAAAGGAGGCATTTAGTGTATATACTTTTCATTTTAGTGCTACTCTTTATCTCATGCAAGCATGGTTTTGGCAAAAAGTGTCCACCACGTCTCCTCTATTGCTGTTTCTAAACAAAAAGAACACTGTCTCTTTATATTGCTGGATGTTCGTTCCTGTTCATGACCAATCTTGTTTCGATCTGTCTCATCTCTTCTTCATTCTCTGGTTCAAGTGGTTGCGGCAGGGGAGTCTCTCCATTCTTTACTTTACTTTATTACATTTACACCGTGCACCACTGACCCAGTGGTTTAAGGGCACAAACAGAAAGGACAAACCCGAAATAAAACATAACAACACATAGGAGGGCAATACAAAGAGCCATCCAACAAACGAGTCAATCCGAGAATGAAGCATTTACCAGTCACAAGGTGACTATCTGAGCAAAAAGATGTTAGTCTTTTCCTAAAGATCAATTGATCTTATTACTCTAGAGTTCGGCAGAGTAGCATTAGAGTATCAGGTTGCAGTTTTGAGGAACCCATGGGAAGATATTGGCACATACTTAAATACAGCGGTAGATTACTAGACCCACAACCCATGAGGATACAGTCCTTGTTTGATTGAGGACAACAGTCACTCAACTCAATCCTACATAATATCTTCACATGAAACAATCTGACCGCTCCCGGCCCTATTCTCTGGCAAAGCCAGCACCTTGTTACGTAGGGCTTCTCTAGGCTCTTTTCCTTCTGACTTCTCAACATTTGTAATGGCAAAGATCCTTTGGTCCATAACAAATGCTTGAATACTTTTATCCTTTATTGGTGGCATTTGTGACTTTCCTATGCGTAGTCTCCGACGAGTCGCTTGATTATATTTAGCACTCACCACTTGTGGCTGATTTGCAAATTTTGGTAGAGATTTAGGGTCGGGGACAAGGAATGTAGAGGTAGGCTCCTGTATTTGCCCGTTAATGTCTTCAGGAGAAGGAACATTTTCATTAGTACGAGTTATAATGCCATCATTTGCTGGAGGGTCACACATAGACAGTGTAGTTTGTGAGGATTGATCAACCCTTTCCAATTGTGTAGCTTCTTGACACGAATTGTCAATTGTATTATGTCAAGGATTTGATGTCACTGATGTATATCTACACCTGTCTTTCTTGCAGTTGCACACTTGTCGGTGTGAACTCCTCTCTGACAATGGTCTCTCAAAGCATGGCTGGTGCCAGCTCCTGGTAAAACTCTGGCACAGTACCTTGTCACCTGCATAGAGAGCAGGTGGTTTAAAACTGTTGTGGCATCAATTTTTTTGTTGTCTTCATCAGTCTTCTTTGACATCCCCTGCTATGCATGAAGCTGTTGAGACATTAAAGCAACACTCGACATCATAGAAGCCAAATCATCATGTATTTCAGTTCCAAGTACATTTCCAACATTATGGGTGTCAATTTGCACTTGAATGGGAGGACCGAGAGGTACACGCATACGGTGTCCCATCACTATCTTGAGGAGTCTGATGATGGTCGGGGCTGGACTGATTACATAGGGCATATAGGGCTAAGGGTAGGCAATGGAGCCATAATGTTTTCAGGGTGACTTTTAATTTTGCAATACATTCTTTGAGGATGCCATTGAGACACTCACAATTACTGTTTGCTTGCAGGTGATAAGCGGAAGATCATTTATGCTTAATACCCAACAGAATTGTAATGTCCTCAAAGACTTCATTTACAAAATGTGGTCCATTGTCAGACCTGAGCACTTCTCCCACTCCCCACATTTGGAAGACTTCACACATGAGGAACTTTTCAGCTCACGTGGCATCAGGATGTGTGCATGTCTACTGAGTCAATATGCAAATGTTGAAAGGGTCTATGCTCCTCTCACTGTTTGCAGCATGTGCCCAGAGGTTTACTGCTGGCACGTCAAACAATTCACAATGAAACTGGCAATGTGCTCTGCCAGATTGGGCACAAACCAGTCTTCTGAGATCAAAGCTGCAAGACACTTTTGTGTTGTATGTGCTGGGTGATGTAGTTGATCTAATGCTACTTTAAGCAACCCTAAGGGCATAACTGGCTCTCGCCACTGTCCTGCCACCACATTGCACCTGTGGGGCACAATGAGCACCCCCTTCTTTTCCTTGGTCGTGCTCTTCTGGCAGGGCACTCCCCTTCAACTCAGTAATTTGGCAGTAGGTAGTGTATGAAAGCCTTCCTTCATTACCATGTTTTGTGCACATGTGTATCTATTTGGTGCAGTGGCAAATTCTGATATTTCAGGAAAATACAATGTCTTTTTTCATCCAAACCGTCGGCATTGTTTCTGCAAGAAACTAAATCTATACCTCTAGTGTGAGCTGCACACTTCACCACGGCGATGGCAGATGGGAGTTGAAGTGCGTTTATGACCCTGTCCAATACTGGCGCATGTTGCACTTTAGTGCTGTCTATGTGCAAGAAGCCATACCTTTTCCATTGTGACATTCGTGCATGTACTGTTCATGGCACATAGATGGTGTTGGAATACACTGCTAATGCCTCATCTTCATGTGTTTCAAGCATTAAAATTAATGCTACCAATTCTGCTGCCTGTGCAGAAAAATGCAGTGGCAATCTTGCACTTACCACTGTTTCAAAACTCTCATTCAATCTTGCTTTCACCACTGCGGTCCCCATATGCCCTTTGCCTGTGCTTTGATTAATTGACGAGGACCCATCAATGAAGAGGATTGTCCCCCACCTACGGCATTTTCTTTAATGTGTGCCATCTCATTATGATAAGTCAGTGTACTTGATGCAATCATACACATTGTCTCCTTCTTTTACTGGCTCTGCTATGAATCTCGCTGGGTTCACTACTCTGCACCTGACAATTTTGATCGCTGGATTTGATATAATTACCTCTTAACCAGAGGCTCTCTGTGTGGGTAATGTGCTTTTAGGCTTTTCATGAATTGCAAATAGGCATGCTCAATATATAATGTTTCTCTACAGCCCATTGTGAAACTGAGAGACTTTTCAATTGCAAAGGCTGCTGCCACCAATGCTTGTTCACTTGGATAATGACCTCTCATTACTGGATCTAAAATCCCACTCTGAAATTCTACTGGTTTGCATGCTATGGTAGTTCTTTGTGCAAGGACTGTTGTTTTTACTACTCAATTTGAGTGGGAGAATAAGACCAATTCTGTACTGTAATCAGAGCTCCCAAACACGGATGGTGTTCTTATTGCCATTTTTAGTTCATAAAAGGCTTCTATCATTTCACCTGTCCAGGTTATATCACTGTTGACTTTCTGGGCTTCCTTTAAGAGTGGTCTGACATACGTCGTGTAGTCAAAGACCCATGCCCTGCAGTAATTACAAGGGCCCAAAAATGTCTGCATTTCTCCACCTGCCTTTGGTCTGTCTGTCTTCATGATTACCTTCTGCCCTCTCAGTGGTCACTTTCCTCCCCTCTTGGGATATTAGCTGGCCTATATACAGGACTTCTCCCTGGAAATATTGCAGTTTTTCCTTGTCTTACTTGTACCCTTTCTCTGCCAAGATTGTCATCAGGTGTATTGAGTCTTTTCCACACTGCTCCTCTGCCTCGCTAACACTGTACCGTCAAGCTGTACATTGCCTGAGTCCATCTGAATTACCTGATTGAAGATTGAAGGGGACTCACAGCACCCCTGATGTAATCTTGTATGTTTCGACTTGGTCAAGCAATAGGAAAACAAAGTCAATTCCTGGGACTCTTCATGGGGGACTGAGAAGAATGCATTCTTGAAATCAATCACTGTGAAATATTTAGCTTTTGATGGAATATTGCACAATACTGTGGCTGGGTTCGGGACCAATGGGAACTCTGTGTCAACAATGTTGTTTAAGGGGCATATGTCCTTAATAATTCCCCATGAGCCCCCATTGCCCTTTTTACTGGGTACACAGCCATGTAACAGGGGGATTCCGATGGCATTAGTATCCCTTGCTGCACTAAAATGGCAATGGTAGCAATCTTTTGACATTGGGAACTGTCTTCAATTTAATTTTGACTGCCCCTACACCTTTTAATAGACCAACATCATATGGACTACTAATCCACAATATGCTTGGTACTTGTCTCAAGTCTTCTTGGAAAAAGACAGTCTTTTTCACCAGTGCATGCCATTCTCTGTGGCACTTCTCTCTTCTCAATGTTTAGTCGATGAGTAAGACTTATGTGAAACATTACTTCATCATCTGAGTCATTGACTGTAAACAAGTCTTCATCTGTGAAATTGGTCATTCTGTGTCCCCCAGCAAGAGCTATCACTGTCCTCCAGTTTATTCCATCATCATAAACCCCTTGAAAAATCACCTTATCTTCCCTCACTATGTCTGCTTCTAACTCTATTGTAATCACTTGCCCTTCTTCTTCATACATGGGTACTTCTGGTATGAACAAAAACTCTGTGGGTAACCATAACAATCTGCCCCCTCTTCTTAGGAGCCATGCCAACAATATGTGTACTTCCTAAAGAAAAATCTCTGGGTCCAATGACACGCCCTTTTGTGCTTTCTGATCCTAAAATACATAATGAATTATTGTGCATCCCTGGAGTAGAGCATATTATCCCCTGGTCAGTCAATGATATTATCATGTTCATTTTGCTCATCAAATCTTTCCCCAATATGTTGAAAGGTGTCTTGCAGGAATACAATAATAGCATGGAGAGATCGTGTTCGCGTATATTAATAGGTAAGTCATCAGTGAAAGGAACTTATTTGTCGCCCTATAACTCCTTGTGCATTCATGGCAATATGTTTCCCCTCTAAGACAAAATCGAGTCGCTCCTGTGTCTACAAGGAAAGAAAGTGTTTTGTCACCTATGGTTACTGCGACTCTCGGTTCCTCTTGTGGGTCTGGTGTAGATGGAACACATTAAGGCTCTCTGCGGGCTGTCCTATTGTGGGTATAAGCTAATTCCAGTGCCAGTGAAAGGGTTCCCCCCACTACTGTCACCCCACCATCCTGGGTGTGGGTGTCTGTGACAGTGTGTTTGCGTTCAAGGATGCCATTGCTTTCTGTTGCACAGGTGTTATATTTGCATTGGTATTTGCTGTGCATGCATGGGGGCTTGCTGTACTTCCACTGGTGCTTGTATCTGCATGGGCCTTCCTTGGGGTGTAGGTTGCATTTGTGGTGCATGCGTCTGATACCTCGTGTGATCTTCATCATAATATTCATGTGGTTCTGCACTATATGGTGGGGGATATGCTGCCCCCTCTTGGATCTGGCAAATTCAGTTGTATCACTCCCCTGCTTCTACACACCTGGGAAATAGCCCCCATTTCTCCACATGTCCAACACTGCTGTACTGGTCCTCCATTGACTCCTCCTCCCTGTGGAGCCTGAGTCCAAACCCTCTGCCTGTGGGCACACCCCCTCTTCCTCCCGGAAAAGAATTCTACTTTTGCCTTCCTGAAAAATTTCTGTTAGCCCTGGGCGGTACCTGCTGCGATTTCTGTATAATTATCTCCCTCCACTGTTTAACACTTCTCCTTCAAGTAAGAACTTTGATAGTTTTTTCAGAACTAATTTTTCTTCCTCCACTTTTCTCTCCTCCATTTTCTTTCTAGCTTTTTCTTGTTTCAGAAGACAATTGTGAACTATAGTCAACTGAATCTCTGGCCTTAATTTCGCTTCCATTCCCACTATTTTTTCAAATGCATCTGTACTGCCTCAGGCAGTCCTTGGCACAGTATGTGATAAAAAATAGATATTGTATTATCCCATGGCACTCTCATTTAAAGACACCATTTTTAATGAACCTCCTGAATTTAAGCAACCGGGTCTTCATTGTCACGCATCTTGCGCATCATTCGTGTCATGATTGCACTCATGTCTGGCGAGTCGAGATATTGTACCCTAAGTGCTCTCCATACATCAGCCCTACAGTTGTTAAATGGTGCTACATCATGAGTGGTGTTCTGGGCTGTCACTTCAGGGGTAACCCACTTGTTTCCAAATGGCATCTGCCCTTGCCCCAATTATGGCAGTAAGCAATCATTTTATGTCACTCACCGCTAACGTCATTCCCGCTGTCATTCTTTCTAATTCATAAATCCACTTGCCTGTCCCTGATGTTAAAGTTGGTAGCTTACAGACTAAATTGTTCTTGTCCATCTGTGGCCATGGAATATCTTGTGGTCTCCCGTCCCTTCTCCAAAAATGGGAACTATGTCCATTCTACCTCTTGTCCTAGCGCAGCGGCGCCATTTGTCTTCATAACTGCATCTGTCATACTAACTTTATTTCATTCTGGTAAACTTCTCAACCTATTCACGTATGGCGTTCTTTCTTCCTCCCTTCTGGTTTTTCCAAGTTCACACACACACTGTCTCTTTCCCTTTTCTCATGCTTGTAAAGGTGGCTTTTGCAGCCCTTTCCTCTTAGTCTTCCTCCTCATCTATGAATATTGTATCTTCGCTGTTGTTTCCTTCTTCATTCTCACTGTCATCAAAATCTAGTCTTCTAATTGGGCTTGTTACATATGCCCCGCTCATTACCTCTTCCCTCCCCTTGTGGGGGTCCTTCTCTTGTCCTTCCTGTGCTACGTGCTCCATCCCTTTTATTTCTATACAACCTACCAATCCTTCTTCATATGGCTTCCCCCTCATTTTCATCTGGAAGTGTATGTTTTTTAAGTATCTCATCCACTTCCTTGCTACTTCTTTCTCAATCTCTTTGTCTTTCTTGCAATTCCTGTATTTTGTCTCTGTCTTTATCCAGGGCTGTGTATCCCCTGATGATCTCATCTATCTTGTCAAGCCCACTGGGAAGTAACACAACTTCCTCCTGACCACGGAAGCCGAATGGAAGTCGACCCTCCACCCTAGGTTGGCACGGGTTTCTGGATATGGAAAACAGGTCACCATGTGGCAACCAGTGGGGGGAAGAGGGTCAGGGAGATGTTGTGGATAGGTAGGGGGAGATAGGAACACCAGAAAGAGGTTTAGGGAAAATAAATGGATAGGGAGGGGGAGTTAGAGAAAAATACATAGCATAGTACCAACAATACCTGATAAGGAAGCATATACTGAATTGACTGCCCAACCCTAAGCTCTCCAAATCACCTCTTGGAATACCTGTCCACCTGTGATACCAGCATGCCCTTCCTTAATCAAGAGTAACTGTTCTCAGCATCCTGTGCTCCTGTCCTCCTGTCTAGCACACTCATACCTATTCAGCATGATTGGAAGCACATAGTTGCATGACAATGTAACAAACACCTGTAAGCACATAAGCTGGTCCCTTAATACTCAGAAGCAAGCAGCATGAGAAACATTTGACACAAAACAACATGAAAGCATTAGTAATAAATTAGCGGCAACAATTAGTCTTTTATTCCGTTATTTCCTGGAACGATTCTTCCCCCTCATGTGTAAAAATTGTCCCTATTGAGCCCATCCCATCTCCCTGATAACCAAGCACTCATTATGAATTTTTCCGTTGTGTCCTAATCTCAATTTCCATGCCCATAATGGTCAGAGCACACACTAATCAAGACACGTTGTGCTTGGGTACTTATCTCTGGCCTGGGGACCCATCCCTGGAATCCCCAGGGGTTTGCAGTGAATCCCAAACAACAAATGAAGAGACACCACCTTGCAGAGACCTACCGCTCCGCTGGGGAGAGTGAGGTGGCGTGCACCGGAGACCATGTGTGAGCGGACCGGTATGGAGCACAGAGTTCCCTATGGACACTGCTAGTTCACCCACTCTCCCACTGCCTCCTCTGCCATTCGCCTCCAGTCCTCCACCTCAGTGTCCGCAATCGTTCCTGACCTTGGCCCCGGCCTACGATTGCATATCCCAAAATCACCAGCAAGCAGCACGGGCCAAGGCAGGGCTTAAGAAGCTGCAACGGCAGCCTCACCTCCACTTGTCCAGTCACTTGAACGCTGCCCCGCCTGCCGGGCCTCACGGAAACTGTAGTTTCCACACACACAAGGCTGCCCCACTGTCTATGAAAATTGAAAGAATGTTTCTGTTTACATTTAATACTTATTGAATGTATGGGACCACTGAGAATATCAAACAAAAGGAACAAAATACATGTGTTCACTCATGTAGTGTCCTTCCAGACATCTGAGGTTTTGTAACCCAGACAACATCCCTTAGCATACCATGCAACCTCACTACATGTTGTAGAAACAGACTAGCCAACTCCCTCGCATTGAGTATCCCCACACAAGGAATGAAGTGTGCCTGCTTAGAAAAGTAATTCACCACAACCATTATGGTGTTGTATTAGCCCGACTTTAGGGAGATCTGTTACAAAATCCATGGACATATGTGTTCCTCTGGGATTGGGAGAGACTGCAATAACTCTACTCTCTTTGAGTGCTCATTCTTGGATCTCATACAAGTATCACATCACTGAATATAAACGTATTGAGGTTCATTCCCCATCACCAAAAATACCTCTTTAACATTTTCAAGATTTTCAGTTCACCTGCATGACAAGCCAAACAAGACTTTAGACACCAAAATAGCACATTTTCCCTCAGAGTTTGGGTAGGTAGATATAGTCTGCCTGCCTGATAAGGCAACCCATCCCATATAGTCCTTTTCTCATTCCTGTCCTCCCAATCCTGCAACTCCTTTGCAAAGAGACTCCTCCGAACTTCACTTAAGATGTCAATAGACACTGCCCCAACTATTCTATCCACTGCTATAATATTTCACTCTTCCTGAATAGCAGCCTCTGTGTGTCCCTGTCTAGATAAGGCATCCACCTTTCTGTTATTCTTTCCTGGCAGGTAAGGGACTATAAAATCGAATTCCTTCAAAAACTGTGACCACTACAACTGATGTGGACTTAAGGACTTGGCTGATTTCAAAAACTGTGCATTTTTGTGGTCAATTTCCGGGAAAAGAATGCTACGGAATGCATCAACTCGGGTTCCGCTCGTTGCAAGAGAATGGCTCCAATCGCTAAGTTGGATACATAAGTCTCCACTGGGAACAGCCTCTCTAAATCCGCATATCGCAGGGTTTATAGTGATATTTTCAAATTCAATAATTTCGAATGCATAATTTCGAATCAATAATGTTGAAAAAAAAAATCGAATTCATTTTTGTTTACATTTATTTTTTTAATGGGGGGGTTCCCCCCAACCCCGTGTTTTTTTTAATAACCCTTTTTTTACTAGCCAAACCCCAAAAAAACATATAAAATAAAAACTAAATATTCACATTTTTTGTTTTTGAAATTAATGCATTCGAAATTATTGATTCGACATTTAACTGCACACCATATCGCAGTATTGGAGCCTCAGTGAAAGCGTCTTTAATTTCTTAAAAGCCACCTCTGCTTCCTCATCCCAAGCAAACCTAGTTGCCTTCTTAAGTAATTGTGTTATTGGGGAAAGGATGTGTGAGAAAGTGCTAATAAATCACTGGTAAAAATTGACAAATCCCAGGAAGACCTGAACATCCTTGAAAGCATGAGGAGACTGCCACTGAGTGACTGCCTACACTTTCTTAGGTACAAAAAACACACACCCTGGACGTTGCCGACCAGGAGCCCAAAGCTGCACTCCTTGCGGGATAATATCCCAGGTCAAATATCTCAACTAGAACAGAAGTTAGATGGCTCCAATGAGTCACATATCCATAACAGTTTAGGCTGTAAATTTGTAATTTAGATGGCGAGCAGCATACAACTGTGCTCAATAGTTTAACACAATACGTAATCATTAAAGTGTGTATTTCAATATTTCTGTACGCCTGCTGGAGTAAGATAAGGAAAAGGACCAAACTGACTCAAAACAGGTTAAAACAGAAAGTAAACAGGTTTTATATGAACAAAAGTCTCTGTCTGTTGCACTGTTAGTTTCCACAGTGCACCGTGAAGGGTGTCGTAAAATACAGTAATTCAAAATACAACAATGGTATGGTTTAAGCTATAAAAAATTCGGGTAGCCAAAAAGAAGGTGAATCGAATGAGTATGACAAGTTGTGTCCCAATTACATCAGTGGTGATAACATGTACAGTTTCCAACATAAATCCTTTTGAAATTTTCGACATAAAAAAGCACTCTTAGTTGGTATGAGGTGCCAACGCGTTTCGGATTCCATTAATCCATCTTCAGGGCCGGATGTGCTCATATTTCATAATGTATTCAAGTAGAATCTCTTTCATTGGGTCCTAAGAATAATTCAAATGAACTCGTCAAACATCCGCCGGCAGGCGGAAACGCCGGCCAGAGGAAAAGGCCTTGTTTGCCCTTGTTCGCCGGTGGATGCCGCCAGCCGCCTATTCCGACTCCAAGGACTAAGTCATCTAGCTCCACCACCACATCCCACCGCTCGCCCAGTTACTACTAGTCTGCAAAAGGTGAGAGCCCCATCTGGTTGCTAACCATGCCACTTGTGCTTGCAGATCAATGACTATTGTTTACGCTTCATCTGTATAATCTGCTGACACCCGGCCAGCACCGTACTTCCTATTAGAGCTAATCCTTCATTGTGCCCCATTGCACTGCCTGTGCACCACCAGAGACTATATCACTGACTGCCCTGATCAGATCACTGCAGCATTGTACTTACAGCCAGTGCTCTCCTGTGCCGCTCTTGCCCAATTGGCACTCTGATCCTGTGTTTACACTGTATTCTAATACTGTAGCTTACAGCCCAGCTCTCAGCCTAACGCTGTCCCACGTGCATCAATGGTATTTAGCCTAGCTCGTGTCCCACTTAGGATTATTGTTGTTAGCCTAATGCTTCTGCATGTATGATAATGTCATCTAGCCTAAACTGCACCCCTCCTAGGATTATTGCTACCAGCCTACTAGCACTTTACTATTGACTACGGTATCTAGCCTTATTGGTATAGACAAAGTGAGCCTAGCCTCATCTTACACCACCCCACATCCTTAGCTATGATAAACTGGATATTGTGCATCATGTTCCCCTTCTGCCTTGTCCCAGCGGACACCCCATGCACTGGCAACCACTTCCTCGCCCTCAGTAATGGGCACACCAAACTAGCTTGCCCAAGACACCATCCCATCCCGTGTCCTACCCCCTTCCTCCCCACCATACCTCCTTTCCCATCCTCCTCCATTCTCACTCCCAGTCCCAAGGACCCCTACATAACCAGTAAGGAACACCATCCCACCCCAGCCATCATCAATGATCCACATGTACTCCCCAACCCTTCAATCAATGGTAAAACATACCCTATCCTAGGATATAAGAGAACATCCCGATTAAGAGCACGCACAAGGTTACCACACCACAACACCATTACCAGGTCCCAGCCACCCAGATCACCTAATCCTTCGGCCCACACAACAAATAATAAACACACTCAGCCTACAGTAACTAAAACTACTCCACCGTGTTGCCCACCTACTAAAAATGATCTCACTAAGGATCCCAACCCCCCCATTAGTCTAAAAAATGCACTCATCAACGCCCGCTCCCTTGGAGCCCACGCCATTGAAATTCATGACCTCATCATCGAACTCGACCTAGACCTGTTAGTAATCACAGAAACCTGGCTACACCAAGCCTCAGGTCCTCTTTTAGCACTGGCCATCCCACCAGATTACACCATTCTCAGATCTGATAGGACCACCACTCCAGGAGGCGGTGTTGCAATCATTACTAAAAATAGCATCAAACTTAGATCAAGTTCCATTGAAATAATCGCAGGGTACGAACTACTGCTCGCCAAACTCACCTTGAATGAAAACACCACAATTAACATAGTGGTCATCTATAGATCCCCTAGCACAAACAGCCACCCAGAAACAGACATCCCACTAATACTGGCGCCCTTCCTTAAACCCAAAACGAAATGTATCATCATTGGTGACTTGAATCTCGGTTTTAATGACAACCAAGATACCAAAGCCACCGCCCTTCTCCTGGCACTAAATGACATGAATTTCTGTCAACACATCAATGTCCCCACTCACACCAAGGGCAGAACCCTTGATTGGATCCTCTCCCTCAACACCAACATCACTCTAGGCCCGATTACCCCACTTAGTTGGACAGACCACTACTGCATATAATTTACTATCACTAGTGACGACCCCTGCACACCCAAGAATATAACTATGGACACCATTGAAAGTAGAAACCCGAAAAAACTCACAGCTGAGAACTTCGACCCCACCTTGAACAAATTGCTAGATACACACTCAATCCTCAGCAATGACCCAACTACCATCGCTGAGTACTACCACAAATGCCTCTCCACAGCGATTGACACCATAGCACCTGTCACCTCCAAACTAAGACGCCTCAATAAAAAATGCAACTTCTGGTTCAACGAGGAACTAATCGTCCTTAGAAGGAAAAAACGCTCTCTCGAGCACGTCCATAATAAACATCCCTCCCCGGACGCAGCCAAAGCATTCAAAGACGCAAATACCCTCTACAAATCAGCTATCATCACCCACAAAGCAAACGCCTACAATGCTCGCATTAGCAGTGCAGCATCAGACTCCAAAGAGCTCTTCTCTATCCTTAGAGAACTTGAAAATCCACTCCCAACCGACAGACCCACAAACACAAGTAAAGAATGGTGTACCACCATACAAGACGCTCTTGCCTCCAAAATCACTATGCTGCAAAATAAAATCAATTCCAAAAAACTACTCCTAGCAACCAAAAACTCCCCCTCCCCTAATCCCTGCACCCTTTCCAGTGACAACTCCAACCCCCCCTTCCAATTCACACCAGTCACCCACGACCTCATACTCGACACAATCTCCAAACTAAAAGCATCCAACTGCAAAGGAGACACTGTCCCGGCCAAATTAGTCAAAGCCTGTGCACACACCCTGACCCCTCTCATCACTAAATTTGTCAATGCCTCATTCAACTCCAATACAGTTCCGACCTGCATTAAAGAAGCCTGGGTTACCCCGCTTCTAAAAAAAACAAATCTAGACCCCACCATTCCAACTAATTATCGCCCCATAACCACGGTCCCATTTTTACTCAAAATCATCGACAAACTAGCCTACAACCAAATTCAAACCCATTTAGAATCCAATCAGCTCCTCGGCACCAGACAATCAGGTTTCAGGCCTAACCACAGCACTGAAACAGCTCTCTTGGACCTCAAAATCCAGATGGATGCCATCAGAGATTTAGGGAAACTTTGCATTCTTCTGCTGTTGGACCTCTCAGCCGCGTTCGACCTGGTGGACCACGACAAACTCTGCAACTCACTTACCCGCGAGTTTAACTTCTCCAGGGCAGCCACTGCTTGGGTGAAATCCTTCTTAACCGACCGCACCTCCAGAGTGTCCATAGGCAAAGAAGCAGCCAACCCCATCCCAGTCCCCATAGGAGTACCCCAAGGCTCTTGCCTTTCTCCCACGCTGTACAATGCATATACCAAGCTCCTGTTCTCAGCACTTGACGAAATGGGTGTCATATACACAAACTTTGCGGATGACACCCAGATCCTTATACCACTGACAGGCAACTATGACCAGGACACACTAACAATCAATAAAATCTACGTCATCATACAAAACTGGATGGCATTAAACAGCCTATGTCTTAACGATGAGAAGACAGAAGTCCTCATCGTAGGATCTCCAGTCAAAATAGCAACCCTTCAGCCAGAATATTCAATCATCAATATCGACGGTACCAATATTCCAGTGTTAAAGCAAGTAAAAACACTGGGCGTGTACATCGATGCCAGCCTGACGATGACTAAACAGATCAATGTACTTTCCTCCTCCACGGCCTACACCTCTAAATTAATTGCACTCAGCAGACAATTTCTGACCCCAGCAAATTGCCTCACCCTAGCCAGAGCACTGGTCCTATCGAAATTGGATTACTGTAATGTATTACTACTGGGCACCTCTAACACCAACCTAGCCAAAATGCAACTTTTGCAAAATAAAGTCCTGAGGGCTGCTCTAGGCATAAAAAAATCAGACCACATATCCAAGATTAGGAAAAATGCCCACTGGCTCCCCATCAAAGCCCGAATTATCTTCAAAACATTATGCATCACCCACAAATGCCTTACCAAAAAAGGACCTATCTACCTCAATAACACTCTGCATCCCAAATCCGACATGAGCCGACTTAGATCCAATGACAAACTCCTCCTGGACCCCCCCCGATTCAAAAACCAAGAGCAGGGGGCAGCAGCTTCACCACTTTAGCCCCTAAACACTGGAACACCCTACCCATCCACATTAAAAAAGCATCTTCCTTCATGATCTTTAAGAAACAGTTAAAAACCTGGTTATTCAACCAATATTAGCACCCAAAGATAGGACCCCGTCCATCTTATACTGCTGTGAATACTTAGGTTATTGTATAATGTTGTGAATATTCTGTAATTTATATCATGTAATGGAACGAATGTAATGTTTTGAATTTTACTAATTGCTAAGCTGTCTTTTAACCACGCCGTGACACCTGAGGGTCTGGGCGTGTAACAAATAAAAAAAATAAATAAATAAATAAATAAAGTAACTAATAGGCTTAGTAAATACACTGACCTAGTGAGTCGAGGGAACTGGACTCAAAAAGGTGTTGTCGGGTCTGGAGAGAGTCGCCTCCCATCTAGATCATTGGTAAATGGTGGCGGGATTCAGGTCTCATGCAGGTATCTGCAGGTAAAAGGGAAAAGCCCCCATCAGAGGTGATGGCAGATTCATACTAAAGCAATTTAGAAGTCACACTGACAGACTGTTTTTCCCGCTCGAAAACATCGCCCCCTTGTACTAGCGTGATGAGCTAGTTCGAACGTGTATAGTAATAGGAGTGAGAATCTCTCCGTATGGAGTATCTTATTGGTTTGAAATTCAATTGTACTTACTGGATCTCTGCAGGGAGGATAACCCGAGCGGCCCATCGCCAAGACGAGTCACTCGTAAGTGAACCTAGATAAAGTGGTTGTCACGGACGCCACGCATGCGCGTTGGCGCTTAAGCCGCCATGTTGGTGTGGGCAGTAAGCCGTACAGAGCCGTATTGCGAGCGGCGCTGCAATAGTGTCAATCAGGAGAAGAATCAAATTGTACTCGCGCATCTGTATGCGTAGGTAAAAACGTCTGCAAGGGCAGAAAATAGGGTCATCATTAATCTGAGTAGTGGGGAGCAGGAGGGGGGGCGTCACAGTTCCAGTCGGACTGTCGGGCACCCCCCCTCCTGCTGGTTAGCTAGGACCCAGAGGGAAGAGCTAGCGAGCATACCGGCTCCTATCAAAAACTGGGGCGAACTGAAGAGAAGTGATCAATGGTCAACTTCTAAATTCACATCTGCAACATCAAAGGAAACACATAAGATCAAATTCACAGTTCATAACGCGAGTTACGTGAATGCTGTAGTCGCTTCCCTATTGCCCTGCCTGCTTCTGTGTCTCTGGATCTCCTCCTCAGCCTCTGTCAATTGTGCCTGTAGTTCACAGTGTTCACTATATTCATCGCGCACAGATACTGAATTTGGTCTGTTTATTTTTATTCAGTTTATAACATGTTCACTGCTCTAGGTGGGGGGCACATATGTGGGATTAGTGTACCTGGCAGCTTCCTTTAATTCTTGTATTGGGAATAGTCCCTGTGTTTCAGGAGACGGATCAGTGTTCTGGGGAGGAGGAAGAGGAGGAGCCGAGGGCGCTTTGCCCTCCACTTCATGCCTATTAAGCATCCACTCCTTCTCAGATGACTCTTCTGTCTCTTCCTCATATATGTCCCATATTTCTAGAATGGTTAATCATTTTTCTAACTTCTTCCCTTTGCATGCAACATGCAAATATGTTGTCATGTGTTGCAATACTGACCTCGAAAGAGTACCTTGAACAGCTTACTTGCAGAGCTCTTCACCCACTGGGTGTGATGCTTGGCTATTTTGTCCTTGTACCAGGGTCATGCTTTAGATAAATAAACAAGGGGAGTGTCTCTCATGATTGCACATTACAATTTAATCTGCCAATACTTACCAAACCAAATACTATTTTCATTCCACTTACTCCCTTGCTCACCCCTACTTTATACTCCTTTTCCAACACTTCTAGGTCTTTCCTTCCAACACCACACCTACTTTGTCTCAACAACTACCCTGGCAAGCACCACAAACGCTGTCCACAATCCAGACCACACCCTATGGTCCAAACCACAACTTTCCATCTTCTACAGTGTGCACCAATGTAGCCAAAAACTTCACCTCCACAAAACGAAATCAACGTACAACCTACGGCTGGTGCCAAAAATCACTCTATATATATATATATATATATATATATATATATATATACCTCAATACAATATATCTGTCTTCTCATCACCTGGTGAGGTAAACTCTTTTTATCGTACCACAGAAGGGGTTATTTGACGCACTCTTCTGTGACCTTGCCATAGGTAGCAAGCTTGTCATAGGTATTCTACTATGCCCATCTTTTATAATCTCACAGTTCCTCAATACACAACCAATTAAATCCCCCGTTTTGCCAGGATGATGCTATATACTTACATCCGTGGATTAGCCGAGGCCTTCGGTTTCGAATTTCCACCAATCTGCCAAACACCTTCTGCCTTAAATTGGCACCTCACAGGGATCAGACAGGAATTTCTCCAAGGGCACTCCTGTCGACTTTTCTTACCTCTTGCATGATACCAGTCTCCACAGGTCACCTCGCAGTGTTCAGGCCATGGCAGAGAACTTCGACAATCCGAATGGGCTGGCCAAAACCATCCGAACCACAGCTATATGTTAAGGTGGCCTGAAAACCCCCAGTTTTAGCAGAAACAGTAGGCTGGGAAATCCTGCACCCAATAACAGAAATAGTCAAAGTAAATGGCAACACCTGCTTTATTAACAATCCAAATAAAGCAGGGACAGCGAACAAGCAATACAGTCTCGAGGTTCTCAGCGCTCCTCATATACACCAATGGATCAAAAGTAAAAAATACATCACTACTGATGTCAAACCACAATTTTAGTTACAAATACCTAGGGGGTTGAGGGCTTCATTAAGGGAATTGTATACATATATAATATATAGGGGTTAGTCTTCTCATTGGTTACATTCTATCTGATAGCTCCACCTGAGACCACCTCTAAATTGATAATGACAAATACATGTAATTTCTTTATTACTGGATTGGCTAATGCAACATGTACTGGGTGGCATAACATTGAGGGTTTTCATTGGTTGGCATCTTACTGAGCAACTTTGGTTTGGTTGTTTATTTGTATAGCGCACACAGCCCGTGGGCAACTTGGCGCTTAAAATTAGGCATATGGTTACAATAAGTGTGGTACAGTAATTATATAGAGGCGAACATTAGGACTGGGTCGTGAAGGAGAATACATACATGGAAAGGCTTTGCAGATTTATGCAAAGAGCTACACCAGGTACATATTTGGTCATGAAGAGGGTGATGCAAGGCAGCATCACACAAATACAGATGTCAATTAGGCAGCATCACACAGATGACCTACATGGCACCTACCCCATGTTGCAGGGTGGCAGCATGACACAGATACAAATGTCAATTAGGCTGTTTACCTACATGGTGCCTACCCCATGTTGCAGGGTGGCAGCATCACACAGATACAAATGTCAATTAGGCTGTTTACCTACATGGCGCCTACCCCATGTTGCAGGGTGGCAGCATCACACATATACAAATGTCAATTAGGCTGTTTACCTACATGGCGCCTACCCCATGTTGCAGGGTGGCAGCATCACACAGATACAAATGTCAATTAGGCAGCATCACACAAATACAAATGTCAATTAGGCTGTTTACCTGCATGAAGCCTACCCCATGTTGCAGGGAGGCAGTATCACAAAGATACAAATGGCAGGATCCGCAGTTAAATAACACAAGGTTTGGGTATGCGAGGCAAGATGCGGTTGCAGTCCACATTAGGGACCCAATGTATGTCATAGAGATTGTGACAAGGGACGTTGCAAGAAGGAAATATTATGTAGAAAGCAGATGTGATGATAGGCAGTTGTGGACCTGCAAAGCAGTGACAGTGTCATTAAGGTGAAGGTTCTGGTGATTTAGGTCATGTTTGAGGGGCGGTAGTAGTTGCTTACCTGGCAAAAGCATCAGGTACGCTTTAAGGCTCAACTTTGTACAACTGACAGGTCATCACTGCATGAGCCAAAATGGGAGTAGGGGAAGAGACGTCCGATGCAGGTGTTTATCTGTGTCTAGGCTAATGAATAGACAGTGTTGCTAAATTATGGATCATGTATGAGAGGACCAGGTTCTGAATTATTTCACCCTGCATTTATTAAGATTTTAGCTAATTTGAGTTTGAGTGTTATTACTTATCTGACCACTAGAGACATAGTTGATCCACTCTTTATGAATTTTTAGCTTCTAATTACTTGGCACCTGGTATTCAAAGGTTGGTTGTTCTTTAATTATTCTTAGAGAAATATGTCTTGTGCCTTGGGAATTATTATCTTATGTTCTCTTCTGAACTGTCAAAACCCTTCCTAGTTTCTCCTTAAGCTTTGAAGGGGACTCTTCCTTGTCTCAGCACTTTGTAAGATGTTTGGATGCTCTTCCTTACATAGGTACATGGAAGAGTGTGGAATCATCTTACCCTGTATCGGTAGGGAGATGAGGGAGGTGTGGGATATTCCCGGTATAATGCGTTCTTCCCTGATAATCGCCCCTAGTTCCACAAGGGGAGTTTCTCTCCCATAAAATCCATCCACTGAGTACCACCCAAGGGGGGCTAACGGGTAGCAGCCTCACCTCCCTGGCATCATGGGAATGGTCTCAGCCTAGGGAAGCAGGGACGATATCCTGGGATTCATCACATACCCTTCCCCTCATGCCGCTAGCTGCCCCATCTGAAGCTATTAATATGAGTTCTAGGGATTCCATGGAGGATGATTTTGTCGGGGTGATGGTACCATGTTCTCTTTTGTCCGTTCCTACCCCTAATTGAGCCCATGTTTTTCCTCCTTTTTGGGTGGTAGGGACTCTGTGGGTGTTTTTATTCCCTGCATAAAAATGTATTTTGGAGTTCTTCAGACTCTTTTTCTAGATATCATCATGGGCTCTCTTCCCAATTTTCCATTTTCTCACTGGGTTGGGCATAAACGGTAGTAGCAAAAGATGGTTCAACCACTGCTTTCTTAACTCACCTATCTTGTCTGGGTTCTTTTAACGGTGGCATAGTTGAGGAATACCGCTTATTAAAGGGGCAATACCTTGCAAGATGTCCAGTTTTACCACATGAGAAACATGTTTTTTTTCGTCTAGGAGATGGGAGTCTGTGTGACAAAATTTTTCTATCTTCTCCTCCTACTACAAAACTATTTCACGCCTTGGAACGCTTGTGTATAGGCGCGTTATAAATACCATATCATATCATATTCCTATCCGGGTCACTATCTCTAGATTCTGTTAGAGTCTCTAACTCCTGGGAATTGTGAGGGAGTTTAAATAGGGCAGATGGTTTCCCTGTAGCATCTACTGGTTCCCCAATGGAGGATAATGGCCCTCATTACGACCCTGGCGGATTTTTTCCGCCATCGGCGGACTTTTCCGCCATGGCGCAAAGTCCCTTTACGCCATGGCGGATGGTGGACTTACCGCCCCATTCCGAGGTCGGCGGGGCGGTAAGTCCCCATTGACCCATTTACCCTTCCCCATTCCCATTTCGGCCCCATAGGGTATAATGGGAGTGGGGAAGGAGTTAATTACGCCACCGTAAATTACGGTGGCGTAATTAACACCAAGGTCCCATAGCGCCATGGATTTTTACGCCCGCAAAAAGCGGGCGGAAAAATGACCATGGCGCTATGGGAACTCGTAGTTGGCGGTAAGGGGTCGGCGCAGCTAACGCTGGCGCAAACCCCTTACCGCCAGGGTCGTAATGAGGGCCAATGACTTTAGTGGGGAGACAGGGTAGCTGGAGGATTCCCCAGCAGGTGCATCTTTAAGGTCCACTGCTGTAGTTGGACGCTATTGTTTTAAACTCTAGACCTCCACATTTTTCTTCTCCAGGGTCGATGGATCTTACCCAAGATATTATAGAACTGAAAAGACTGGTATTTTCCCATGAGAACTCGTCCTCAGCCTGATTCAAGTAAGAGCCCATCTCAGTCTCCTCTTCCGGGTGATAGAAAACATTTTCTTGGGTCCTGTTCTCCTTGGGATGACTTTTGTCCTTCTCCATGTGGGTCTGGCTGGCCGAAAACTCCCACAGGTTTTCGTATGTCAGACGTCCAATTAACTTGCACCTTCCAATCTTACTTGGGCTTGATGAGTAGTTCATGAGGACACATTATATTTCCTCTTCATAGGAGAGGAGGGCAAGCATCTTTCATTCTCTTTTCTGGCCACTTTCCAAAGGAGTATAGTATAGATGACAATATTACTGGGGAGGTTTATCCTTAGATCTAGCGACATTACAACCTTGTCTCTAGCAGGAACCAGACACTATCTGGGACAAAAGAGATTATAACTATTCCCCTCAACAAACTTAGGCACTGGAAAAATGGCCTGGGCAGTCAACAGATAATACTTTACTCCCATTTTAGAGCTTGGTATGCTGGGGACTACCTTGTTAAGTAAAGCATCAGCTAAGGTAGGGTCATTATGCTGCGCAAATGCCAGATCTGGTATTACTTCTGCCTCCTCAGTATCCACCTTTGGTGTTTCAGTTCTGGGGTTTTGTTCTATGATTAGGTCTTGACTACTGGAGAGATCTGAGCCAATTGACTCACCGGTGGTCACTGAGGATTTGAAAGCCCTTTCATTAGGTTTTGTGAATTTTAGGATTCCCTGGTTTGTGTCACCCAGGCTGGATCCAACCCTTGACATCATATATAAGAGTGTGGAAGAAGGAGACAGACACACAACATTGTTATGGTTATAGACATTTATTTGGGTCAAAATGAAAGAGGAAAAGCCCTAACTGTTTGTCATGTAATGACCAGGCAGTGCATAGGTATGCAGCCTGCATGAGTGCTGCTAAGGTTACTTGCTTTTCGACACGCACACCAAAAATGCTTCCACATAACAGTGTTTCCCTTTTCCCTGCTTTTCTGTGGGTAAACAGGTATGAGGTTGCGCCGGCAGGGTAGCTTTGTCCTCGGCTACTGATAAGGATGCCTCCCAGATGTGCGTCCCAGAGACTTGGCCTGTCTCTGAGGAGGGAGGGATAGGAGCATGCTGGCATCAGGTGCAAGACAGTCATTTTCCAGCACAAACAAGTTGCTGAGGATTCAAGCAGGGGTTGCATCATGTTGATTTTCAGGCACACTTGGTAAAAGATTTGCACCTACAAAGGGCGGGTGGATTCGCCAGCGTGCTTGTGTTGTTCACATGCAGACTGTCCTGGGGTGGGGCCCTCTTGCGGCTTTCCCTTATTGCTGGGTACTGACTAGAGGGGGTGGCAGAGAGTCAAGTCCAGAGAGTCCAGTCGAGTCTGGGTCAGTGCCCAGTCAAGGTGATCCCTGGCATAGTACAAACACCTAAGGAATGTAAGATTGTGCTCCTTGTAATTTGGAACTTATAACTTGCATTTGTTTTCCATTTTGCTAACATAAAGTCCTATGCAGTTTGTAGAGCTTATTGCCTATGTTATCTACTTATTGCTAAAATAAATCCAAACTATAAGGCATTTCCTTTCTTCCTGAGTGAGTTAATTGTGTCAGCAAAATCAAACCTATTAAGAGTGTGTTTGTTTTCTGCTGGTTCCCACTGGACACACACACAGATATAGAACACTGTCCCTAACACTAAGAGGGGTTTCCCTGTCTGAACTAAATACTAAGGACTCCGTCAGGATGTCCGTCTAAAGCAAATCATCCACTGTCCTGTGGCAAAACCTATTTCCGTACCTTACACTCTTCACTAAGTAAGAGAATACTAAGATCTTCTTAATCCAGAAGAATGAGTCCCTTCTTCTGGACTGAGGCTTTGTATTCACCTGGTGATGAAACGTGTTTTCCAGATTGCATAAAACAAAAAGTTCCAACAGTTCTCTTAGAAGGGTTCTCCATCAATGGCAGGCACAGACAAGAAAGGACCTTGAAATGACTTACTCTATTCACAATACCAGGGGGCTGGCTCTGTGGTTTCTGGCATTTCTGCAACTCACTGCGACGACTCAGCAAGCAATGGGGGAATGTCTGCCTTCCCCAGGTCTTTTCTTAGACTTTGTAAACAGTTCAACAAATGGTGGGGGAATGTCTCCCTTCCCCTGGTCTTTCTCAGATCTTTCAAGCAGTTCAACAAATGGTGGGGGAATGTCTCCCTTCACCTGGCTTTTCTGAGACCTTTTAGGATGCCAGAGGGAATGACTCCCTTTCCTCTGGCTCCTTTGCAGCTTCTCGTATCCCCAGGGGGAATGACACCCTTTCCCTGGTCTGTTTCCAGCTCCTCATGATGCCAGAGGAAATTACTCCCTTTCATCTGACTCTTTTTCAACATCTCATAAACCCAGAGGGAATGACTTCCTTACCCTGGTTGTTTCCCAGCTTCTCTGCTATTTAGAGGGTAGACCTAGTTCACTGTCCTGCCAGCTAGAATGTTCATGTTATGGTTTCTTTAGATAGGATAGCAGACCTGGTTCACTATCCTACCAGGTGCTGCTATTGTTTACATAGTGGTTGTAATAATTTCATCTGTCGTTGGGGTTCCCAAACCCTTGTTCCATCTGTAATTATTTCTTCATACTCATTCTTGTACTTAGGGTCCCGGACCCCTACTTAGTTGTTCTGTTAAAGTCTCTTTCCGAGGCTTTCTTCCCAGCCTTCAATTCCAGTGTACTTTTGCCCTTCTTAAGGGGTTCCCAGATCTGTCCAGTGTTCCCACCAGCTGGTCCAGGCAAGCCCCAACCTTCCTCTAAAATGGGCTGCTTGCAATCTTCTTCATCTCAGTACTTTTGCAGGATTCACACAGGTAGTCCCTACTCTTCCTCGTCTCAGTACTTTAGAAGATGTTTGGATACTTTACCTTACATTGGATGAGTCATCTCACTCACACGTACATCTAACAATGAGAAATCCACTTCTTCTTCAGTATTTTCCTGAACATGTTAAGCTGAGAACACTTTCCTTGTGTGACAAGCTGCTCATGTGGTGCCAGGTGGAGCCTGTGAACCTTGTTCTGATTTTCTTCCTTCTGGTGTGGGTCCAGTCTTTTGAGCTCACTTTCACAGGAGAGGCTGCTTGGGATTGTGCTGTATCTACCTATCGGGATTACCCTCTTTCCTGATGGGCCAGCGTGGAGGCATTTCAGGAGACAATTCAGTGTCTGGATTTGTAATGTGTTTACAGCACAGCAATGTTGCTGGCAAAGCCAATATTTATTTAAAAACTGATACTTCTTTCAGATGGCCTCATTACGAGGTTGGAGGTAGCCATGCGCTATTAGCGCCATGGCTGCCTCCAAACTCGTTCCGACTCTGCCCTGGTGAATGGAGCAATTACCGGTCCATTCCAAGGTTGGCGGGACCGGTAATTCCCCATCCACCAGGGACATTCCCCATTCCCATTGAGCCCCCATAGGGCTCAATGGGAATGGGGAAGGCGCTAATAACGGTACCGAAAATTGCAGTACCGTTATTAGCTCTAGAGTCCCTTTGCGGGTCCCGTCCTTAACGCCTGAAAAAAACAGGCGTTAAGGAAGGACCCGCAAAGGGAACTCATAGTAGGGCGGTAAGGGATTACCTGCACTGTTGCCCTTACCGGTGCCGGTATTCCCTTACCGCCCTCCTCGTAATGAGACCCATGTGTTGGTTCCTCCCACACTAATAGGTAAAGCTAATTTTGAATAATGAGTAAACGCATTTGAGGATGTGTTTGCTTATTTCTGCATGCCTGCTGGTTGGTGATGTGCTCCTTGGCCATACTATTTTTGCATGTTTTCTTTAATAATTTCCAAGCAAGACCTACTCTATAGGCACACTCGCTCTTTCCTTTAGCCGGCATTAGACCTACCTGGGGATTCATTATCAGTAGTGCAGTTTATCCAAAGAAACCTTCTAAGGCATGTCGTATGCGTATGACTCGGGTCAGATAAGCTGCAATGCAACGTGCGACCAAGCCAGGGATCATGAATTGTCTGTCCCCATTGCAATGGCCAGGTGGCCTTTAAGTGACTGGTTGTCAGATCTTGTACAATCAAATGGCGCCCATTGAACCTTTATTAGAGACACTTATCTGGTGGAGTACGCAGAATCCCAAAGCTGTTCCTAATGTCATATTTTAACAATAGCACTGCTGGTAAATGTTTTATGGTTGTTGGACATACAGTAGACAAATATCATTCGTCTACAGATGCACCCTCTGTTCCAATACTGGACCTAATGTGTTAAAAGGGCCCACTGGTTGATTTATGTATTTGTGTCCCACCACAGCATATCCCCACTGCGTGTTCACAACTTTTGGTCTAGTAATGTAATGCAATGTACTCAAACTTAAACACCCTTGCACAGGCTTCACTGCTATGAGGTTGCCAGTGAAGGGTTTTGGACATTTACCTGCAATGAAGAGCTGCTGTGAGAGCTGGGTTTGAATCTCAGCTTGGCAAATACCTTTTCTTTTTGGCCTTCTACCCATTGCCAAATGGAACAAACACACACAGGGTTTCAAATTACGTAGGCTTTGAGAAGGGTTTTTTCAATCACAGAGAGGGGGCTGATGGGCAGTGGTCCAAGTGAACAGGAGCTTTCAGGAGCGGAGTAACACTTCTTTTATTTTTGCTGTTAACAGTTCTACTACTTTTTACAACCATTTTTTCCATTCCAGAACAGTTCTTTTTACAGTTAACATAGCTCTTCATTTACCAACCCAACAGCATTTACAGCAAA
Organism: Ambystoma mexicanum; assembly: GCF_040938575.1. Classification (NCBI taxonomy): domain Eukaryota; kingdom Metazoa; phylum Chordata; class Amphibia; order Caudata; family Ambystomatidae; genus Ambystoma; species Ambystoma mexicanum. The sequence goes on along the minus strand of NC_090923.1, from coordinate 541,961,146 downwards.
ACTGAAATCTGTTTCACTGTACATTCACTGAATGACATAGCCTGGAGGAAGGCTATCTGGCTTCATCTTCACCCAGAAGCTGGGGGAGGTTCTGATAACACTATGAAATTATCCCTCATTAAACCCCATCTTACCCTTATTTTGGAAAAACATGTCAAGTTGTTATCTCAGGTTAATTGCTTAGATTACAGTTGATAAAGGTCCAGGCCATTTGCACAAGATTATATTTTAACATAAGGTGGCTACTTGGGATCTGCTCTTCATGGCACTGGACAAGTGTGCATCTCTGTGGGGTCCTTCAGGAACACTAACTATTCATTCATCAGACTCTTTCAGACCAACATATTTGCATTCTTGAGATGCAGGCTTAGATTACCAGATTCTATTAATGACAGCACCCATTTTTCTAGTGGTAGGCCCCTGTTGAAGCAACTGCTGTTCAGGTAGGTGTTAAGTATGGGGTTCAGCAGAGTTCAGATAAGCAAGAAGAGGGAATTCATTTCACACCGCCATATATACATTTTCAAATTGACTGACCAACTGAGAGAAATTAATGAAAAACAAGACAGAAGACCTCCTTCTTTTGCCTGTTCCACCAATTTGGCTGTCAACCTGGCCCATCCACAACCGCATGAAACGTGTTGCACCTTGCTCCGTCTCGCTTACCCTCTCCCTTGCCAAAGTTACTGTTCCACTGCTTTTTTGGCACACTTCTACCTCTGCAGATGGGGTGTGCCACCCAGCAAGTACAATAATGATTGATAATCTTTTCATGTATCAAGGTGCACAGGTTCAGAACCCTTGACATAAAGCACCACTTTCTAACTCTTCACAAACAGTTTCACCAAGTGTTGGCGAAGCAAAAACGTCTGGCTTCATAAATGTACAGGGTTAATTGTTTAAATAAATACCCTACAGGTAAAAAAAAGTGTATCCTCTTATTTTGGAAAAACAACACACCTATTGGTTTTCCGAATGCTTGTCTTCCATGAAAACATGTTGCAATTAAATACATACTTAAAAAAAAGAATGTCAATGCAAATTTATTTGGCATAAAATTCACTCCTTGATTACATGCAAAATAGTCAAAATGTAAAACACTTGTGTGAAAAAAGATGTAAGTTAAAATATTAATGTTTTTCACCCTGCATTGAAATGCAAATTCATTTCATTATGTACGCGTTGAAGTAAACCAAGGCTTTTCAGTTTCCAGTGCTGCAACCACTTGCTGTAGGGTGGGACAGCTTACCTTAAGAGCAAGCACATTCAGAAAAACATTTAGATGTCTGAACCAAGATGAATATATCATAATACACGTTTACAACACATTTGGGCGTTTGGGAAAGCTATTTCATTATCACATAGCTTACAAACTCAATACTATTTTTTTTTTAACTTTTATTTATTGATGGTCATGACTGCCACATACAGCACACTCCGATGGAACATAATACAAAAAAGGTATTTGCAACAGCATTGCACAAACAAGTTTATAATACTTATGGCGTGGGCCTAGGAGAGACTTCATCATCTGATACCATATCACACAGGTACATCCTAAATGGAGCCCAAATGTCCTTGGGGTGATTTGTCTTAGCCAGTGTCATCACATATTGTTCCTCTCATTCATTAACGAATGTCAATTCCCGGAGAAAATGTTCTATATGCGGAGCTGAGGGGCTTTTCCAGCTTTGCAATATGCAACGTTTCGCTATTACACAGGACACATTAAACAGCCTTCTGGTGGTTTCCGACACTTTCCAAATATCCCTAAACAGATACTTTTGCGGAGTGAGTGATGCCGGAATTTGAGTTATCTCCTCAACAACGTCAGCCACTGCCCCCCAGAATCTCGCCATCACAGGACAGGCCCAATACATTTGAAACGAGCCACCTGCGGCTCTCCACATTTTTGACATTCCCCAGAGCAGTTCACATTGAATATTTTGGCCGGTGTATAGTGCAATTTGTTTAGAATTTTACATTATATCAGGCGGAGACCAGCGTTCAACGATACAGCTTTGGTCAATTGCCAATATATGGACCACTTCTCTTCCGTGATAGTTCCATCCATGTCCGCCTCCCATGTTGCCTTGACGTTGTTCAGGGATTGGGAATGTGTTTGCATCATGGTATAAAGTGTGGATATACCGGGACCAGTACCGAATGTCATGGCTCGCAGGAATGCATGTGTGGGGGGGTTCATCGGGGAATAATGGCCATCTAGCATTGAACGCTGCTCTCATGCTGTGAAATTGGAATGACTTGAGCTGTCCCCACGACTGCATTTTTGAAGTCATCTAAGGTCACATATTTCCCATTAGGGAACATGTCGTGCATTTTTATGTCCCTATTTGGGTCCCACATTTTCTGCAAGGCTTCATCGAGTGAGGGGGAGATGCTGGGGAAATTCCAAAGTGGGGCCTCTGGGTCATAGGATGTCTCGAGCCGTAGTTTTTTGTAGTGTGCAGTCCAGGCATGGACCGTAAAACTAACCGGATCAAATCGGCATTTGTCTCTGTGTTTTGTGCTGAATAGGACGGAGCGGAGATCAGTTGGGGTTGCGGCATACCTCTCTATCTGGATGTGCGGTGCAGTGTCCAAAGGTTCATACCAATGCTTGGTGAATTGAGCTTGCGATACCAGGTAGTAAAGTTCAAAGTCTGGTGCTGCGATGCCCCCCATGTTGTACGGTTCGACCATCTTTTCCCGCTTCATCCTAGCTGCATCCGCACTCCATATGAATGTCGTGACCATGGACCGGAGTCTCCCAAAGAAAGCTCTCCCTGGCCAAATGGGTATATTGCCAAAAAGATACACACGTTTGGGGAGTACTACCATTTTCAGAATAGCTATCCGGCCATACAAGGAGATAGGAATCCCAGCCCATTATCTGTAATTTAGTGTTGAGTGAATGCAGGAGTTGTTCATAGATATCCGCAAACAGTGTCTGCCTATCCCTCGATACAAGTATGCCTAGGTAACGAATGTGTTGGGTGGTCCATTTAAGTCCACAAGTGTCCCTTGGGCACCGCGTGGCTGGGATTAACGGAAATATCTCAGACTTGGCCTTGTTTATCCTGTAACCCTAGTGTTTAGCAAGCAAACTCATGTATGTCAGACATAATGGGGCTTAGGTTCTCCTCGGGGTCTCAGACATACAGAAGTGTGTCATCTGCGTATAATGATATGGATAGGGTTGGGTCCGTCATTCTTATGCCCCTGTTCCTGTGATTTTGTCATATGAATGGTGCCATCGGTTTGATCGTTAGAGCAAACAGTATAGGGGAGAAAGGACAGCCCTGTCTGGTGCCCTTTTCCAATAAAAAGAATGTGGACATCATATAATTTGTAAGAACCCTAGCCCCAGGTGCAGTGTATAATAGTTGTAACCACTTGATAAAGTAAGGGCCCATCCCAAAGGACTTTAGTGCTGCGAACAGATATTCCCAAGAAACGGAGTCACAGCAGCTCTTGCTTCAGGATTCATTTGTTCCATGACCCCAAACAGTCTGTGGAGGTTTAAGGCTGTGGGTTTGGTCGCTAGGACTTTAGCAAATATTTTGGCGTCAGTTAATTAACGATAGCGGTCTATACAAAGACATGTCGTGTGGAGGACGTCTGGGTTTCAACAATACAATGATTATGGCTTTGTGCATGGCTTCCGGCATTATATTGCGGTCCATCGCCTCCTCCCATTCCTTTAGAAGCACTGGAGCAAGTTCTGCATTGTATTCTTTGTAAAGGTCGGCACCATCTGAGCCTGTGGCCCTCCCCTGTGATAGGGCCTTGATTGCTTCTATTATCTCCTCGCAGCTGATTGGTTGCTCAAGGGTTAGTATGAGCTCAGGGGATAGTTTCAGGAGTTTTAATGCATCAAGATACTCCTGTGTTCCTAAGATGGATTTGGTATCTCGGTTAGAATATAGTTCTGCATAAAACTTAGTGAATTCTTGATTAAATCCCTTCTTCCCTGGTGACTACTGTGCCGTCCTTCCTGTGGATACTTGCAATAGGGTTATGTTGTCGTTCAGCTTTTATAAGATTTGCCAGTGACCGACTTGCCTTATTACCCTCCCCATATCTGCGTGCCCTAGCAAGGGTAGCCATATATTGTATTTCCCTGGCCATCAGTTTATCAAAATCTTTTAAAAGACCGCTAATGTTTGCACAGTTTATTTTTCATGTGAATCGCTGTTTTTGAGTACCAATTCACAGATTTGTGACTCCGCCTTCCTCAGTTCCAGTCTCACAGATTTCAAGAGCCCCGTGGTCTTGGACATAACGATTCCCCTCACCCAGACCTTGAAGGTTTCCCAAAGTGTTGCATAGCGATCCACTGAACCGACGTTATTCATAAAGAATTCTTCAATCTCCGTGTGGAGAGACTCAGTCACATTGGGGTCTTTCTTTTAGGATACCTGCAGACATCCTCCATCTCCTAGCTGATGGTGGGATCTCACGTAGTACTATTTCTAGTGATATCGGGGAATGATCAGAGAGTGTGCAGGGGTAGATGTCACAGCACGTCAACATGTTTGAGAAGGAAGAGTACAGGAGCCAATAACCAATGCGCGACTCGGAGTCGTGCACCGAGGAATAATATGAATATTGCCTTTCAACCGGGTGGAGCGTTGTCCACACATCGATCAGTGATAATTGTGCCATTATCTAGAGAAAGGCAGTGGCTGCCCTCATGGGTGCCCAGTGAATATTAGACGATCTATCACGGTTGGTGTCTAAAACCGCATTAAAGTCCCCTACCCACAGTATTGGAGCTTCATCTAGCGTGGTGAGTATATCTAGAATTTTAATGAGGAAGTCTGGGTCATCAATATTGGGTCCATAGGAGTTAACTAGAATAACAGGTTGTCCCGCTATATCACACCAAACCACCACATATCGTCCCAGGGAGTCTCTTCTGCTGCCCAACCATTTACATCCCAGTGAAGGGTTTATTAATGTGAGAACCCCCCAGGCATGAGTGGAATAATCTGTGTAATATCGCTAACGTCCCCCAGTTTGTAAGGAAATCAAAGTTCACTTTCCCTAGTGCATGGTTTTCCTGCAGCATCAATACATGGGGGCTTCAATGCTATTTTTTACACCAAGGGTAGATTCATCAGTGGCTAGTGATTTTTTCACTATAGAGGCATAGATATTTACCAAGAATGTTCATGGATTCTCCCCCCGCAGAAATAGTTTTAAAAAATCAGTCAAAATGGTGGATTTTGCAGCACACCTTTTGTGAAAAAGTGGGTAAAAAGCCATGCAATTATTTTAGGATAAGACATTAAAAAAATCCCAAAGATTCCAGGTGCCTAAAAGTAGAGAGGAGCATTTTACAAAGCATTTTCATTGTGCCTTTGCCCACAATGTATGCTATGCTATACTGCTTTTATACGCTATCCATAGAAATGAGAGACTAGAAATAACTGTATGGTTTATTTGTTCAAATTTCGGCTGTGCGAAAATTACGTACAGCTAAAAACTTTGAAGAAATACCCCATACGGTGCCAATATAGTAAACAGGAGGAGGTGGAGTTGTGGGGTTGTTCCGCGCACCCTTGCTCGCTCTAATGGCATGGGGAAAGTGGGGGACAAAGAAAGTTGGAAGAAAACAAACAAAAGAAAAGCACCCTGCGACAGAAGTTCTGCCTCTAGATGGGGAGGTGGAATTCACGGTGCAGGGTGTGCGCTGCAGCGAAGGAGAAAGTGTAAGTTTGGACAGCAGAGGTAAGTATTAGTGTTAGGGAGGGGGACTAGGGGCGGGGGGGTTCATGATTATTGTCATTATGAAAATTTCGAATTTGTAATTTTCGTATTCAAAGTTTTCGTAATCAAAATAATCATGGACAAGTAGTCTCATAGAGGCTATGCTTGTCAGTATTCTGCCATTGTAAGTAGATATTTGATGCTGGCTGCTCTCACTAACACCAGTATGCCATTTCCAGAAGGAAAATACATGTGCTTGTGCCAATGTATGCCAGTATTACCACGTAAGAACACACTCATGTCAGCTTTGCCATAATGCCAGTAATGCCACTAGTAAAAGGCATATCTATACTGACGCTGCCAAAATATTCCAGTATTGCCATATAAGCAAGTATCCCCATCTAAGAATTCTCATTTTGCTTTTTCCATAAATCTAAAAATAATGCCACTGACAGAGAATACGTCTATCCAGACTGTGTCACTATGGACCAGTATCCGCACCCAAGAACACTCATGCAAATTTGTCATTCATGCGTGCAATAATGCCACTGTAAGAAACCAAGTCGATCAGGGTTAATAATATATAGGCTAGCATCCACACACAAGAACACTTATATTGCTTTAACCTTAATGACAGTAATGATTCTACTGTAAGAAGCCTTGCCCATGAGGTAGGTGCCACATTATCCCAGTATTTCCATATAGACCAATATCCCCATGTAAGAATACTCATGTTGCTTGTGGTCTCGTGCAGAATGGATGTGACCAAGAAGTTCGGGATGGACTGCCCCTTTTGGGATTCGACCAAGCCTGATTTGCATATGGTCTTTCCCCCTTTCTGTAATGGCTTGGCAGTTGAGGAAAAATGGCTTTGGGGGTTGGCCAGAACAATGTGAGTGCTTCAGATTAATTCTAAACCTTCCATCCATGACCTATTTTGTTTGCTTTAGTCACCCTGAGTAAGACAAGTATGCCCCGATGTGGGTCCATGGCCCAAGGCTGCAACATGTCTGGAGTTGCTTGTGGTCTCGTGCATACGGGATGTAACCAAGTACTTCAGGCTGGACTGCCCCATTTGGGGTGGGACCAAGCCTAATTTGCATACAGTCTTTCCCCCTTTCTTCAATGGCTTTTCAGGTGAAGAACAACTGTTTGGATGGTTGCTCAGAGTGATGTCAAAGGTTCAGATTAATTCAAAACCGTCCAGCATTACCTATTTTGTTCTCCTTAGTCACCCCAAGTGGGACAGGTATGCCCAGACATGGGTCCCATGCCTCATGTACCTTGAAACCCAAGCTACACCTCACTGATGACATCCAATGAGGATGAAACATGTCTGGGGTTGCTTGTAGTCTCGCGCAGAAGGGATGTGACCATGAAGTTTGGTCTGGACGTCCCTTTTGGGGTGGGACCAAGCCTGATTTACATATGGTCTTTCCCTTGTCTGTAACCACTTGGAAGGCAAAGAATAATTGTTTGGAGGGTTGTCCAGACTGATGCCAGAGGTTCAGATTAATTCAAAACCTTTCAGCCATTACCTCTTTTGTTTGCCTTAGTCACCCCAAGTGGGACAGGTATGCACAGACGTGGTTCCCATGCATCAAGTACCTAGAAACCCAAGCTACACCTCACTGATGACATCCAATGAGGCTGAAACATGTCTGGGGTTGCTTGTAGTCTCGTGCAGAAGGGATGTGACCATGAAGTTTTATCTGGACGGACCCTTTTGAGGTAGGACCAAGCATGATTTGTATATGGTCTTTCCCTTTTCTGTAACCACTTGGCAGGCGAAGAACAATTGTTTGGAGGGTTGCCCAGGGCAATGCAAGAGGTTCAGAGTAATTCAAAACCTTCCAGCCATCATCTCTTTTCTTTGCTTTAGTCAGCCTGAGTGGGGCGGGTATGCCCAGACATGAGTCCCGTGCCTCCTGAGCCTAGAGACCCAAGCTAGCTACACCTCACTGATGATGCCCAATGAGGCCGAAACATGCCTGAAGTTGCTTGTGGTCTCGTGCAGAAGTGATGTGACCATGGAGTTCAGACTGGACTTCCCCTTTTGGCATGGGAGCAAGACTGATTTGCATGTGGTCTTTCCCCTTTCTGTAATGGCTTGGCAGGTGAAGAACCATTGTTTGGAGGGTTGCCCAGAGTGATGCCAGAGGTACAGATTAATTCAAAACCTTCCAGCCATCTTTTGTTTGCTATGCCCATAATACCAGTAATAATACCACTGAAAGAAAACATGCCCATGTGTGCTGTGGCAATATCTACCACTATCTGCATGTGTGTACATTTATGCCGCTTTGCCTTAAGGCCAGTTACAATGTAACAAAACATGCAGCCTGTGCCAATATAGGCCAGTATATGAGGCCAGTATATGAACATACACATACTCATGTTGTTTTGCCCTGAATGCCAGTAATTATGCCACCATAAGAAACCATGTACAAGCAGGCTGTGCTAAAGTAGGCCAGTATCTGCGCAATAACACTCAATGTTGCTTTTCCCTTAATGCCAGCCAGAGACGTCTTTGGAAGAGGGCAAATGTGGCATGTTTCTCAGACCCTCACTTTGAGGGAGACCCTCAAATGACTGCCTAATGTAAAGGAGGCAGTGCAATTATTTTACAAAATATAAACATATCTTGATCTTCAATAATTATTTGCTAAGGCTCTGTGTCTACTGACTGTCTGTTCTTAAGAACTAAAGTTTAGTATGACCAATTAATCCTGTAACACATTTGGTGTTCACTGTGCTACTTACAGTTTGTGTGTTTACTATAGAACAACCTGTGCAGCTTTTTTTTAACTTTCTTTGAGAAGTACTGATCACATGCAATAACCAAAGTTGAAATGTATATTTATAAGCTCAAGTACCACTATGGTTCAGAAGGTAACTCAGTGTGTTAAGCACTTGTTTCAAAAATCTGTGTTCCTATGCCAGATCACACTTTCAAATCCTGGCATGGCAGATTTCACCTATACTGTGTAATGTTAAACATAAAGTATGCAGACTCAGGTGATAGTAAGAACTACTCTGCTGCAAAACAACATACCTGCACCAGAAACTACTAGTTATGAAAAATAATACAGCATCAGCATGGTGCAGATCTATAGCTGGGCCCCTCCTAAACAGGGTTGTAAAGATTGAGCCGCCAGCCCAGTGGCTCATTACAAGCTTGATCTCATTCCGTCAGAAATACTGACAAACTCATTTTCCTTTGCCACTTTTCTATCCCGTGGATTTGACACATTTTTGGAGTCCTTAGGACCGCATAGAGATGTTGGCAGTTTTACTGAGAGTAGTAGTTCTGCCACTGTAACCTCACCCCCTCAATTTCTGGTTGTAAAGTGGAGGATTCACCTCAAGCTTTATCCACTTCATCTGCCACTTTGTAATTTGTTGGTGCAGGAAACTGGCAATACAGTGGCAGTAATTATGTTACCACCACTTTGCGACCCTTTTCCCTGTACCACCAAACTCGTAATAAGGGGGGTGATTAGAAGCCAAATTGAAGGCAGTCGAGGGGAGATCTTGGATAATCTTATCTCGCTGTATCGTGCCATGTTGTCTTCAATACAAAGGTTTGCCTTCTCTCATTATAATGGATTTATTAGCCCATTGCTTGCTATTTCTTTTCTTGTAATCAGTTAGAGAGTAAGGGGTACCAGACAGTTGAAAGCCAACTAAGTATCACAGGTATTTGCCCTCCTAGCCTGTTTCCTGTGCCTGTAACCCATTGTCAATGTACCACCTCTCAATTTCCTTCCGAGTCTTCCTTAATAGTCTGTTCCTAGAATCTAGGTGCATCCATATTAGTGTACCCTCTAACTGCATCACCATGTGCAGCACTCTTTTGTCTCACAGATAGGTGTGCGCTATATAACAATAATCACATAGAACATTTAGGCCTGTGCCAAGCATATTTTTGGGCCTGCTTACTTGACACAATAAAAAGAAGGCATTTTTCGACAATTTCATATGGTCATAAAATTCTTAAAAACAATCTGCAAACATCTGTCAAAATGTAACTAAGCATGTGAACCTATCTAACAATTTCTTTTGTTGGGTTTATTTACATTTTAATACATGTGATGGGGTTGTGAGAAGGTGCAACATTATTGGAAAGAGGTCCTGGGGTGGATCAAGGGACTAGAAGGAATCGACAGGGATACGGACCCCATACTGGTACTGTTCGTCATGAAAACAGCTGAAGGAGAATGGTTGAGACTCCCACACATGCCACACTATCTCCTCCTGATGGCCAGAGCGTCCCTGGCAGGAGGCTGGAAGAGGGAGAAGCTCTGGTCTGAGAAAGAATGGGCTCACAAAGCCTTGGACCTATATAGAATGGAAGGACTAACCAGGCGTTTTCATGACAAAAGCTCAACGAGGGCCACAGAATGGGCCGCATTCCTGGGTAAATATGACCCGGAGAGACCGCAAGGGAATAATGGTGTGAGGGAAGAAGGGGATAGAGCGGGGGTGTCATAGACAGAACTCTCCCCCGGTCAATGGAGAGAGCAGAAATGTAGAGTGGGTACCATGCCAGTAACGGGGAGAAGAGAAAAGGAGTGAATATGTGTGCCCCGAGATGGACCCAAAAACAAGATCAGAGGCTAATGGGGTATATCCCGCGAAACATGAACACTTGACCCAAAGAGACTTTTGATGTGGCAGTACTGGAGCCACAAGACTGGCAGGGTGTTGGGGGTGGGGGGGCGTGAGAGGGTTGGGGAGTTCATACCCACTGTTGGTGGGAAGGGTGAAAATGTTTACAAACCTTTATGGTGATGTGGTACATTTATATGCTTGATACCGACTTGATATGGTGTAACTGAGCCACTTTACTAATAAACTAAATTTGAAAACAAAATACAGCAGTAAAAACCAGATACAATCTTGTTGGCTTATATAAAGTGGCCTTTCGATACTTGCAGTCTTCCATTATGATGACAAAAATGCACCTCCAGTTATTCTGCTTTTGCATAACACTATCCTATAGTGATCTTTTATTTTAATATTGCGATCATATGACTTGTGTATTTTCCAAGCCAGGTCTGCAAAACAGATGAATAATGTTTAGTTTTCAAAACATATACATTCACAAAAATGTAATTAAAGGTTGCTGTGTGACAGGAACTGGGAAACAATGTGATTAAGTGCAGAAATTGTAGACTTGGCTGAAATCCCAAATTCGTCACTTAAACTTTTATCCTGGTTAATTCCTTCAATCTCATCATGCCTCAGCTGTCAAAATTGCCAGTCTCTAAATATTTCAAAATTGTCAAAATCCTGTCTCATGAATTAACTCAGAACAGTGATTCTTCAGGTAGAATCATAGTGACCATGGGTATAATGTTATCTCATGTTGATTTATACGGTGCAACGCCACCACGCAAGGACAGTCTTTAGGCATTCAAAATGCAAACCACAATCCCAGTCATTTTGTGGCACGTTCATGGCACACACCATTTCAAAACCCGGGCCCCTTCTTATCTCGGTCTATGTTCAGATATTGCACCCTTGTGGTAACTTCTAATCTATCTATACTACAGCATAGTCTCGGGAGGACAGCTCAGCGGCAACGTGCTCGCCTTGGAAGCAAGATGCCACAGAGAAAAATTGGTGCGATTCCCGGGTCCGTGCTTAGAAACCTCTTGGTATTAAGCGCGTTATAAATAACCTATCATATCTTCCTCATTGCTTCATACCTATCCTCTGTATTAATGCTTGAACATGCTCGGGTACGAATATTGATCAGTGCCCTATATCAATATTACAGCATTGATACGGTTATTCTGTTTGACATTGTTAACATATGTTCTGTGGCTATGCTAGAACACAAATACCCACATCCGGCAGCTATTGTTGCTCTTGAAATGACACTTGTTTTTTATTCTCTTTCCTACATGGATGAAGGAGGTCGTAGGACTATTAAGCAAATACCATGCTTATTGTAATAGCTGTCATGGCAATGTATGAAGATATGAGTTTCAATCAAGACAAAAGGTGTGGGGGAGTTGCTACCAGAAATTCGTGGGTCCCTTAATTTTTTTCTTTTTTTTTGCGGGAGACCCCAAAGCTGTCTATGCCCCAGGGCCCAATTTCTCTAAAGATAGTATTGATGCCAGTAATAAGGACTGTAAAATAAAATGTAAGCAGACAGTTTTGTCAGTCCTGTCATTCAGCTTTGTATCCATTATAAAGGCAGCTGTGGGATTTAGAAATAGATTTGAATGACAGGCGAAATGTCACAGCATTCATTAAATGCCAACACACACACATGCATATGCACACAAAGATACATGCTGTGAACACACACACACACACACACTCAGACACATACGCCCTCACACACACTCTCTATTACTCAAATAAACTCTCTCTGACACACAATTTCGCCAAAACATGCACACAGACATGCATATATGCGTATTTTTGGTGAGCACCTGTGCTGCAGTAGTGGCATCTTCTCACTCAGGATGGGATCCCCTCAAGTTCCACCACCACGCCCACACAGGGGATCAGAGGTTAGCCGCCTCCCTTCACCAAGCCCTTCGTTCCCTGCTGTGTAATTAAGCTCTGTTCTGAAAGTTTTGACTTAAGGTGGGAGATTCTAATGCCTTTCAGAGCACTTGGCATGTGATAGGAATTTAGCTTTGATATCTCCCTGCCCTTTCCCATGAACATTGCTGTGAAGGGTGCTAGAAACTTCCCCATTCTTTGTGTTTGGAAAGGATCCCAAAAAGTTTAGGTTGTTTGTAAACACAAAGACTACAATGGCATTTTTACATTACAGATTCAGTAAAAGCACTTGCTCTGTAATGCACACGATAGAAGTAGTGTTTTTTCAACACCGCAATCCCTTTTGGGAACCAGAGTGCCCCCCTATTGAGTCTCCACTGCATAGATTTTGGCTCATGGGTAGAGCTCTCCACTTGCATGCTTGGTTGTATTTGGAGTGAAACATGTGTTAATGGTGCTATATAAGAGGGACTGCACTAGGAAGAGGGGGCAGAGCTGCTGAAATTGACCATCGAAGAGCACAGATGAAATTTAACATCTGACAGCTGCACGGAAACACCAGAAGAGATTGCTGAGAGTGCATCTGGGTGGAGCTATATCTAGGAAGGCCTAAGAACTGACACGGTGGAGAGCGGGAGGCCATCCTTGAGAGTGGAGCAACCAGAACCCTGCTCTATCTTTCCAGAGGGTCCTGATATGCAGCTGGCTTTCCTGAACTTTAAACAAAGGCTTTCTATGTAAGTAGAACTGAGCCCTGGGAAACCAAAAGGGGAGCAGTCTGCTTGCCTTAAATCCTTTCACTTTATAGTGGATGGGGGTAAAACTGTGTAGATCCTTAGCCTATTTAACTAAAACGATAAATGTAAATAATTCCCCATTTGGTGGAACACTACAGGGTGATTTTTGTAAGAATTCTAAATTAACAAAGCTCACTTCCCAGTGTGTAATGAAAAACTATAGCCTATAATTTAATTGGGTAATCCTTTTTGTCCTGTTGACCCCCCACTTCTTTAAGGAAGAGGGGTGTCTTTGTTTTTAAATCAGTCCAATATTTTTGTGCAGCTTCCCCTAACACAGGCCTCTCAGTGGAGGGGCGCCCGAAACACAAAATTCCCCAAATTATTACAATTTTTCTGTCCAACTTCCCCAACACAGACTAAAGTAGGGATGGGTCTGAAAAACAAACCGCTAAATCACCCTGCGTTTATTTTAAACCAAAGGTGTGAGTGAAATCATAATTGCCCTATGTATTTGTACCAATCTTGAAACCCTACTGCTAGCCTTTTAAACCCACAGGAAAATCAATATTGCACAACACTACATTTATAAATGCTTTGGTTATTGATCACTTTAATTATTTCTTGAAGTGAAATTTGTAGATAGTAAAGAATTGCGATTTGCATTTTTGTTAAACTATTTTTTTTTGTGCAATTATCATAGATAGCACTGTTTTTAACCACAGCGTGACCCAAGGAAGAGCAATTATCAAAGGGGCTCTAAGTGCTGCTTTGATAATTGCCCACCGTAGCAACTTTTTGATAATGGGACAGGGAGTCAGCCTCACCTGCCACACAGGGCGTGTTAAGCCCTTTAGTGCTGGCTTTCGTTTCCTTATGAACAGATACGGTGTGTTGACACCTTAAAAATATCTTTGGGTGCGCCTGCCTCTATCTTCCATTGCCCCATTCCCAAAATTCCACCTACAGTCTCTCTGAAGCCTTCTTGGGCTATTAACAGGCTGCACCTCCCATGAGCCTAATTTGCATTTTAAAACGTAACAAATGGCTGCACTCCTTCATGCATGGTAATATGACCTTTCAACAATCAAGGTAAAGCACAAATCCTCATTAGCAATGCCTACAGTACATCATTATTAAGAATTCCAGGACCCTATCATTATTGCCATTCATCTATATCTTAATTTTCAGGGTGTCCAGGATGTACAGACAACTGTGAAGTCACACCAAAGAACACATGTAAAGAGCTTACATTTCTTTTAAATATGTGAAAACCTTCACACGTAGAAGGCTCCTAAGGAGCCTCTCATCAATGCTTTGCCACCTATGTTGGTAGTGCATGTAATGCACAGTGGGTGCTGAATGCCACCCATTAGCTGATTGAGAAACGACAGAGATGAGGCAATGTGCCGTCTGTGCTGTGGCGGAACGCAAGACATTCCAGCAGCATTCGATAATGGCAGTGAGGTCAAATGTGTCCTCCAGCGTGGCAAAATCTACGCACTTCCTGCGCCGAAAAGTCCACATGCAACGCCATAGGGAGACATGCAGAAACAGGAAGATTTTACCCGCAAACAAACGGGGGCTGCTACTGTGCGCTGCTTTCTAATTATCGGAAAGCAGCGCAGGTGGAGCGCACAAAGAAAGAAAAACAAAAGCAAAGGGAGGATAGCTCCGCGGCAACGTGCTCGCCTTGGAAGCAAGACGACACGGAGCAACACAGAAATCTCTGGGTATTAAGCGCGTTGCAAATAACCTATCATACCATATCAAAGTTTTGATAATCTGGCTTCTAGGGCCAGATTATCAAAGATTTCAATGTTTTTTGTGTATGCCTGCGCCAGCCTTAGTGCATGATTTCCATTATCAGAATGGTTTAGTTCGCATATTCCAAGGAGGGCATATTTCCTTTCTGAATTGGATAAGGCTCGACAACAGGCACAGTGTAGGGATTTTGAAATACATATACGTATGTTTTGTATTTGTGTCGAATTAATGTAATCTTGTTTTATATATTTTTTTTATAAAATCCTTTATGATTCGTAAATAACATTGTTTAAAATCCTAGTGATTTGAGTCCTCAGGACACAGTTAATTACTCTCAGCTGCCCACCTAGGGAATCTTTTGTGGATGTTGGGATCTTGTCAAAGGACATTTTCATGTTGCAATGCCCTGTGGTGTGGTGTACAATGACCTCATGCTAATTAGGAACATGATGTTTGACATTCCTAATGCTGTCTGCAGCACAGGCCAATTTGGCCTTTGTGCCATCTTGTGGCCTATATGTCCGTATTGGTTTTACATTATATTTATGCTGTGTATCACAATTCAACAAATTGTTCGCCCCAAGGAAGGCTCAGCAATTCGTTTTCTATTCAATTTCCTTTACCATTCAGGGGCCATATTAAGGGTCCGGGCTAATTGAAATCTCTCCTTACCAGGTCATTACAATCCTCTATTTACCTCATCTACCTCAAAGCTACAGGGAAGGATACATAGCTCATAATCCTGGGTACTTGATATAAATTGGATTGTAGCTCATAATATCTACTTTTCTCCTCCTTTGCAGTTTACATCATCTCTTTCCCATGCATCCATCTATACAAAGCTAACTTTTTTCGTGTTTACACTTCTGTCAGCTGACTCAGCAAATCCAGAACTCCACTTCCCTACATGAATTCTTTCTTATAAACTGTTGTTGGGGAAAGCCTACGCTCTATTAGGAGTGCCAGTGGTTCAGATTAATTCGAAACCTTCCACCCATTACTTTTTTGGTTTTAATTTGTCTCCCCATGTTGGAGAGGGTATGCCCAGACATGTGTCCCTTGCTCGCTGCGCCATAGGGAACCAAGCTGTCCCTCACTGAGGAGGCCCAACAAGGCCAAAACATGTCTGGGGTTGCTTGTGTTCCGTGCAGACGGGACCTGGCCTAGCAGTTCGGGCAGGGCTGTTCCCATTGGTGGCAGTACAGACTGTTTTGCATATGGTTGGACCTCTTTTGCAATGACGCAGACGTGCTAAAAAACGGTGGTGTGGAAGGTTGCCCAGAGCAATGGGAGTAGTTCAGATTAATTCAAGATTTTCCACCCATCACTTTTTTAGTTTTAGTTGTCCTCTATTAGGGCCTGTTTCTGGACCTCTCAATTTCAACCTGCAACCACACACTAACCTTAGCAAGGGACTTGTCTATATATTGCCTTCAGGGTAAAGCTCTTCCTTGAACCACGCTATATATTACAGACAGTTTCTCTCCCAAGGAATGATAATTAACCTCAGTCAAAAACATGTAATCATACAGCCACACTCACATCCCTCTCCCTTCATCCCAAGTGGTTTTCTCACATTCATTGTCCATGTCCAGTTTCTAATACCACATTTCCTTTCCCATCACCTTCACACCCCTTTTTCCAATTCACAGAACCAAAGTCTGATGACATCCTGGTGGGGTCACAATACACCACCTCTTTGACAAGGTGAGCCAGAGTAAGACCACTTGGGTGGTGATGTGTGCAGTATGAAAACTTGATGACATGACATAACTACAGCTCTGTTAGTTCAGACAAACGTTTGCTTTTTATGCAGACCAAAGTACCCTGATCACCATGCCTCTCATCACTAGAAACATCCCATCCCACACTATGGATGCCCTCAGCACCATGCAATTGCATACAGTTTTCTTTTCTGTGAATCTAAGCCCATGCATGTGTCGGGGTGATTATCCCGGGGTCGGCTGAGCCGTCCGCGGACCTCCAGGCTGGGAGGCCCCAACTCCTCCCGTGTTCCCCAAAAAATGAGTATGAGACACACACAAGAAGCAAGGCGGTTCTGCTGTTTATTAAAACAACGGCAGGGATGGGTTTAGGATCGTATGCGTCCGTCCAGACTCTCAAAATTCGTAGGGCTCGCAGGCCCTTTTTGCCGCAGTATGACGCGCTACTTGCGTCACCTGGGAAAGTTAGCGAAAAACCTATTGCCACTCCGGATTGGTTCCTCGAGTGGTAGGGTTAGAATAGTATACATATAGAGAGCAATATTAGTGGTTGAGGATGAGTCAGGTGGTATACTTGGGTTGTCCCTTCTATTAGATAGTTGAAAATTGTTACATAAAGACCCCTGATGATTGGCTAATGTTAGTGGCGTCAGTGATGAGTGCCCCCATGTTCTGATTGGTCCTCCCGCGAGCCCCCCAGTCTGGGACCATCGTTGTTCCCAGCTCGCGGTGTACCTGTTTCTAGCAACAATGTGTAACTATGTGTTCGTGCAGACAATGTGCGGGTTTGCTCATAGGCTTGAGAGCAGGCCATTCCCATCGCTGTAGGTGTCCATCTGGTAATTTCACTGTTGCAACCTGTGTCCCAGACGTGGGACCCAGGCGACTTCTTCCTCGTGGGTCTGGCACCTTGTCAGGTCGGCTTGGTCACGTGTGGAGAGACCGTAGCTGGGGTGGAATTCTGCACATTTAAAGTTGTATTTTGCTTCTGTGTGCTTGGCTTTGCTTACAGGTGTGACCTTGGCGCCGGCTGGTAGCATACGAGTTGCAACATCGCCCCCTTGGCTGTGAGCTCTCGCTGGGCTCGATCTGCGTGATCAGCACTTGTACTCTCGCTCATCCAGTGTTCATGGCGGTTCTTGCTTGCGGCCTACTTGGACCTGGTTCATGGGTGGGGATGCTTTATGCGTCTTGCGTTTCTGCATTACTAAAAAACCTATGTGAAAAATAATAAAGATGTGCATCAGTGGGTGTATCCATCACCTACGTCATAGCACTGAATATATTCTTCATGTAGGTTGGTGCGTGAGTGACCAGTGTGCATGGTGGCAGGTGTGTTCTTGGCAGTTGGCTAGGTCGTTATGGCATCTCTAACGATGTGGGTGCTTGTTGTTGAGGTCTTAGTCGAGTTCATCCATGCCGCAGGTGTCCGCTTGAGTAGGGCAGGCTGGTAGGCATATCCTTATGTTCTTGAACCAGGGTATTCGGTCGTCTGGTAGATAGACGAATTCATCTTGTGGTGGGTGTATGGGCCGCGATCCTCTATGCCATGGTCGCGAGGAGATTGGGGGGAGCTTTTTCTCCCATTCTCCCACTTCAGTCCCCCCTCTGGTCGACTTGTTGACCACAAACATATCTTTTTCTTTATCTCCTCTTACTCTCCATATTTTGGTCACTCTTTCCAGGTGTCCATAGTGGTTGACATGGTCTTCAAATGACCAGTACATATACACACAGCTCCCTCCCGGTTTGCAGTATACCCATCTTCCGATATAGCTCCTCAGGTTTCTTGGGTTCTCAAGCTTTACGGATGGTGGGTCTAAGTGATTGGTGATGATCTGTTTGCGCAGTTTCTCTCTTTCCTTTATTATCACGTTGGTGTGCTGGTCATCATCAGTTGGCATCAAGGGGTGCATGCCAACCATTTCGATCATTTTGTCTGTAGTGCGTGCCTTCCTGGCCTTCCAAAACCTTATTACAATCAATACAGCTGCAGCCAGTATTATGCATCCAACTATTATCTTCAGCCCGTCCGACAGCCATGACGGCATCCATGACCATAACAATGAAAACCAGCTATTATCCTTCTTTACTCCTTTACTTTCTTCCATCATCTTGGAGTGCATCTTCACCAGTTGTGATACTGCTTCAGTAAGTGTACCATTGTCTGCATCGTTAGCAGGAATAAATGTGCCGCATGATTGCCCTATTTTTGCACAAACTCCTCCTTCCATTGCTGTGAGAAGATCCAGTACATATCTGTTTTGTAGTGCTACCATTCTTACCGCTCGCAGCTCCTCTTTTATGGCATTGAATCCGTTTACTGTTGAATTAATCGTCATCATTAGTTCCCATTTGGTGATCTGGAGCCATTTTGTGTTTGCATAAGCTTGCAGTCCTGGGTGTATTATTGACGAAAAGAACATTGCCGCCCTGGTGAATAATCTATATTCTGGTGGAATAGAAGTGAGTGCTGTTTCTGACCTTCCCCACAGGTAGTTTCCTGTCAGGGGTTCTCCTTGTCTCTTTATCCTTGTTAGGACATTATTGTTGTTGTTGTTCTCTCCCTCCTGTGATTGTACGGATCTCCTCTTCATCTTGTTTCATTCATCCAATTTGGGGAAATTGGCCATGTTCATATGTTTTTGGGGCACTACTAGTGATGGTACGTTGATGTGTACCATTGTGCATATACCATTCCACAACGGAGGCAGGGTGTGATATGCCTTATCTCCGCAGGCCCAATAGTGATCCATTATCACTGCCGTTCCAGCACCCCCCTCTGGTAATTCTAACACACTTCCACAGTTGGTGTTATATCCCACCTCCACATCTCCTCTGTGTTGGTAGCATAACTTGGGTGCGGTCAGCGGTAGTATGCTTATTGGGTCTTCATCCTTCTCCATCCATGTCAGCATGGGTACGTATTTGCCCCATGTCGTCCAACATCTGTCGTTGTGTTCCTGTATGGTGGTAATATTTTCTCTTGTTATAATGTTGCTACCGACCACTCCTATTTCCCATTCATTGTTCATGTATACCTTCCCTGTTATTGTTATCCGTGGCCTTTCCCAACATCCTTGTATACCAGGAGCTTCAGTGGCGTACCAATCACATGGTAGGTATTGTAGTGTTATCTTCTTCGTTTCACCCTTTTCAGGGCCACTCGTCATTTATCTGAATGCTTCAGCGTGTAAGCTACCCTTATGGTAACTCAAATATAACTTGAGGTAATTGTTTTCGTATGGGTATGTGTCTCTTGTTTCCCACTGCATTCTCACCACCGTCCCTTGAAATCGGCCTCTCGTTTGAAATAGTGCCAAATATACTATACATCGCGCCGTCTTTTCCTGTATTTCTGTGGCGACGAATGTCCGTGAAGCGCTCATGGCGTATGGGATCCATGAACACACATAACAGCTATCTTCTGTTGTCTGCTTACCAATTTGGGACATGTGCTGGTACCACATGTTGTTTGAGACGTGTGCTGAATCTGTTATGTAATTATCAATACCCTTGTTATCAGTATATGTGCTGCGTTTAACTCTACTTCCCTTATCCGTAGGGTTGCTAGCACCACCTGGCGTCATACCTGTTGCAGCCGTGGGAGGGGGCATGTTAGTTTTGGGTGCGGCCATAATATTGATAGCATAACTTTTCTGCCATACAGAGGCAACCAGCAGACCAGTGATGACCAATACTCCTATCATTGTTATTACAAGAGCTAGTCTCACCGGCATTTTGCTCTTACCTTGCTGCGGTCCAGTAGCTTATTCTTGTGAGGTTAAAGGTGCCCGCCTGAAAATCCTCAATACGCTTATTATTATTGTTAGTTGTTGTTATTAAGCTCTCCCTATCAAGTAATCGTTCAGTGCCCAGGCGAAGAGCTGTTCCCACGCTAATCTTAGTGATCTATCTCTTAGAGCCGGTAAGTGGTCGTGAAGGTGGGGAAATGATTGTCCTATGGCCAAAACAAATGCGGTGTAATATACGCATACCCTCCTTCTTTTTAGGTACTTTGGTCTTCTTATATGATATACAAATTGGTGTTATAGGGCTTCAGGGGTGTTATCATCCATGGGCAGCATCTACTCCTGGGAAGAGTACACTGTTAGTTACTTATTTTCTTAACAATACAATTATACATGGTACCTGCATGTGCGAGAGAAGAAAAAAGAGAAAACATACAAGTGTTTTATATGTGTGTGTGTGCAATACCCAAGTTTGTTATACAACGTCCTTCAATCGGGGGTGACCTTATAGGGGAGGGGCTGGGGCTCAATTGGGCGGAGGTTTGTTTACTTTGTGATCTCGTGACCATGGGATGGGCTGTGGGCAAGCGTCCAATGTTTATCTCAGCAGTGCCTCCAACTTGTCGGGGTGATTATCATCTGGGCTGGGAGGCCCCAACTCCTCCCGTGTTCCCCAAAAAATGAGTATGAGACACACACAAGAAGCAAGGCGGTTCTGCTGTTTATTAAAACAACGGCAGGGATGGGTCTAGGATCGTACGCGTCCGTCCAGACTCTCAAAATTCGTGGGGCTTGCAGGCCCTTTTTGCCGCAGTATGACAAGTTACTTGCGTCACCTGGGAAAGTTAGCGAAAAACCTATTACCATGCCGGATTGGTTCGTCGAGTGGTAGGGTTAGTATAGTATACATATAGAGAGCAATATTAGTGGTTGAGGATGAGTCAGGTGGTATACTTGGGTTGTCCCTTCTATTAGATAGTTGAAAATTGTTACACGAAGACCCCTGATGATTGGCTAATGTTAGTGGCGTCAGTGATGAGTGCCCCCATGTTCTGATTGGTCCTCCCGCGAGCCCCCCAGTCTGGGACCATCGTTGTTCCCAGCTCGCGGTGTACCTGTCACTAGCAACAATGTGTAACTATGTGTTCGTGCAGACAATGTGCGGGTTTGCTCATAGGCTTGAGAGCAGGCCATTCCCATCGCTGTAGGTGTCCATCTGGTCATTTCACTGTTGCAACCTGTGTCCCAGACGTGGAACCCAGGCGACTTCTTCCTCGTGGGTCTGGCACATTGTCAGGTCGGCTTGGTCACGTGTGGAGAGACCGTAGCTGGGGCGGAATTCTGCACATTTAAAGTTGTATTTTGCTTCTGTGTGCTTGGCTTTGCTTACAGGTGTGACCTTGGCGCCGGCTGGTAGCATACGAGTTGCAACATCGCCCCCTTGGTTGTGAGCTCTCGCTGGGCTTGTTCTGCGTGATCAGCACTTGTACTCTCGCTCATCCAGTGTTCATGGCGGTTCTTGCTTGCGGCCTACTTGGGCCTGGTTCATGGGTGGGGATGTGTAATGCACGGCACCTGTGTTGCGGTTTGACATGGCTTCATAGGCAGTATTACATCTTCTTTATATTCTCATCATGATGCGAGGGGTGGGAGAAGCATCAGCAAGCGTATACGCGAGTGCTTTATGCGTCTTGCGTTTCTGCATTACTAAAAAACCTATGTGAAAAATAATAAAGATGCGCGTCAGTGGGTGTATCCGTCACCTACGCCATAGCACTGAATATATTCTTTGTGTAGGTTGGTGCGTGAGTAACCAGTGTGCATGGTGGCAGGTGTGTTCTTGGCAGTTGGCTAGGTCGTTATGGCATCTCTAACGATGTGGGTGCTTGTTGTTGAGGTCTTAGTCAAGTTCATCCATGCCGCAGGTGTTGGCTTGAGTAGGGCAGGCTGGTGGGCATATCCTTATGTTCTTGAACCAGGGTATTTGGTCATCTGGTAGATAGACGAATTCATCTCGTGGTGGGTGTCTGGGCCGCGATCCTCTAGGCCATGGTCGTGAGGAGATTGGGGGGAGCTTTTTCTCCCATTCTCCCACTTCACATGTAACACTTGTCCTCTTGATAACAGAGGGAATGACTTACAGATAGCTGGTTGGTCATTAGCGTGATCATTGCATGTGTATTTGCCTTTGACCATTCTACAGACGCACAGTCCCCTTAGGACAGAGACTTAGAACTGTAGGCAGCTACTTGACAGTTCCCGAATACACCGATTACTCATGGTCACAGTAACATACGGTATCCGAAGGAACCAGAGATGTGCTGTTCCCGCATGCAGCAAACGACAGCCACCTTCATCCAAGAATCAAAACTTTATGCATATTAGTTCTTGCTCTCTGGCATGCCTATACTCGAAAGGGGACGAGGTGTGGCAGTGTCATATGTTAATTTATATTTGACTAAACGAACCAGCTAGCTTCATGAATTCTGTCTTGTGGACAGCTTTGATTGTATTTAGATGTTTCCTTGTTTTTGTGCTAGATAACATCAATTAGCAAGGATGAGCTACCTAAGTACTGTTGTTATGTATTCCCAAAAGGACGGCCTTGCATGTGGATGTACTTAAGATAAACAAATAACCCAAATCATCCAACACTGGTATCTGGATCAGGCCATATGATTATTTTCCCTGAGAGTATTGCACTATCAATATCCTCTTAAGCATCTAGATTATATAAATCCTCAAACCCTGCTTTCCTGCTTTAGGAAACCTCCAGATAACTAAACACAGACAACAGAAACTGTGGATTTAAAATAAAAGCAGTCTCTATTGTCTGCAGCCTCTAGAAAATATATTCAAAACATTGTATATATAGAAACATACTTTTATTTTATACCAAATATATCAAGAAAATGATTTTGTGTTATAAAAATATATACTTTTTTTTAACATAGTCAAAAAGCATCATCACATCAAAAAATTATAAACACAATAGAAAATACAAAAAAATAGACAATATAATCTAACAATTAATTGCTACACCACTCAATTTTTTTTATAATAAATTGTCTCAACAGTACAGATAAGTAAACCCTGTCATGCACATGTTTCTGTCCTTAAATGCGCCATAACTGCTCTGAACTTTCATCAGGGGGTAAACATGACCTCTGTCCATTTTTAAACTTATACAGTATCTTTAGTTAAATATACAACACATTTCCTTTATAAACCTCTAAAACGTGGGCTGTATAAAGGCTTATATGTGATATTGTCACTTTTTGTAGGCCACCTACCAAAAAGAAAGATTTTTTCTGCTGATTTTCAGTGGCCCATAAAAAGCGAAAGTAGCACAATCCTTTGCCCCCACCTCTCTCCTCACTGGTGGGATTCTTTGAAGTCGGGGGGTGGTTTCACCCCTGGGTGCTCCTCCCCCAAACAGCCACCACCTTCCTCCCCACCCAAGCATACTCCTACACCATAAACACACACACACAACACACACAAACATAAACACACACTCACACATATACTAACAAACACTAACCTGTACTCCTGTGTATTCCCTCTACTGCCTGCGCCGGTCAGCCACAGAGGCATGACAGTTTGATTTAGAAATCACTGGTCATTTCATGCTGGCACAGGTTGTTTAGTGTTCATTTGAGAAGACAAACATGCACAAGCATTTTTGAGATTAGCTAGCATATGTCAATTTTCAGGTACCAGAACAGCACTTTGTCAGAATGCGTGGGGGGGGGTTGTGCAGTGGCATTGACATGGGCCGTTCACAGACAACATGACCTCTGACCCTTTTTGTACAACTGACGCACATGGAATGGATGTAAATGGCATCAAGGTGTTACAAATGCATTCCAGCTATATGGCCATGTACAACGGTACATTTAGCATTTCTATGAAATGCATGTGTGATTGTGTGGTCGTGACAGGCAGTGTACATTTCCAATTTGTGTGCAGCAAAAAAGTGTTTTGTGGGTGGGTGCATCAGTATTCTTTGGCTGTGCATCATGAGTTGTGGTTTTGCTTCACTGTGTTTGTGCTATGGTGCATTCTGGTACATGCAGTTCTTTAGTTTTTCACTGTACAGGATAGATGTCGGTATGTATGCACTGGGTATTTTTTATTCATGGATAAATACCTGTCAAGGACTTGCACTCTACCATGCTACTACTGTGTTGCACCTTGAGTAACACCTACACACTTGCACATTTCATGCACTCCCAACACTGAGTGGAGTCATCTCCACTTCAATGTTTGAGGTGTACTTGTTTTACAGTTGTCTGTAATACTATTCCTTGCTCTTCTTCTTGATCTGCCTTCGGCTTTTGCCGCTCTATAAGGCCTCTGTGCACTTACATGGAGGTTTTCTAATAGTTTTAGGAAATCGCTGTGGGAGTAATGATGGATTCATGCATGCAGCATGCACATCCACTGGTCATGGCTTGCATACTGGGCCATAATACAACACTGCACATAGCCTAGTAGTTAGACTCTCCCAGCAGCCAGGTGTGCTATGCTGTTTACTGCCCCCCCCCCCAATTCAACACTGCACATGGTCTAGTAGTTACACTCACCCAGAAGCCAGGTACGCTGTGCAGTGTGTCGTGCCATGTACTGAGGCAGCATGGAGTTGCGCAGCACCATGGATTTGTGTGTTGCCCTGGATATCTTGCACAGCAATGGGTGATGAGGTGGCGGGCATCACACACCATCTGCACGTTTAGCGAATGAAAGAGCTTCCTGTTGCGGTACACTGCCTCTACATCATGCCTGGCCACCAGCTACACATGTGTGCAGTCCACGGCACCAATGGCGTTAGGCATGCCTGCAAAAGCATGGCAGGTAATTTTTGTGGCATTTACCTTGTCAGCAGTCCTGAGCAGGCTGATGTGGTCTTGTACGTGACACGGGAGTGCATCAATCACCTGGAATAGCACACGGGAGAAACTGGGTTGTGACATACCATGCAGCTCACCAATAGTGTGCTCGTATGTGTCTGTGGCCAGAAAGTGTAGCACAGACACTACCTACAGCAAGGGGGGAATGACTGTGTGGATATTGATGATGCTGACCAGGTCTTCATGGATCAGGTCCAGTATTGAGGTGATGGTGTCCCTGTCTAGCCAATACAAGGTGTGGATCTGTCCTGGGCTGAGGTTGAATGGTGTGGCCCTTAAGCAAGGGATTGGTGCCTGCAGGCTGCAATCTGCTGGACATTGGGGATTTGCTGGCCCATGATGGCCCTCCTTCTCCTAAAGCGCCTCAGCTGCATCCTCAGCCTCAATGCTTCTTCAATAATAGCTCTGCAGGCATGGCCTCTAGCTCCAGTACTGCTACAGCTACTGCTAGCATTGCAGTGTCGGAAGGGGTGTGGGATGTGGGAGTGGTCCTTTTGTGCTGTAGCACAGCCCATTGGGTTCACCGTTGCTGAATTTGAGCACCTGTGGCATGTTTCTACACACCAGAATCCACTTAACGCCTGGTCCACAATGGCAGTGTTTCCGGCATCGTTTGCATGTTGTTACCGGCATGTCCATGCTGGGGATTGCGTGTCCGTGCACCTCGGAATGTGCACTTACTTATGCCATGCCGGTATTTCAGGCACGGCTGCCGCGTGCCAGTGATGCCGGATGCGATGGGTCCCTTGTGATGCCGGTTTTACGGGCATTGCGACTTGGACTACGCTGGTCCGGAAAAAGGTGCCAGTTTGGATATCGCGGAACTGCTATTTCCGGACCAGCATAGTTGTAATGAGGCCCCATGTGTTTGAAAACTGAAAGAGGTCAAATCTACCCTCTGATAAAAGTCCAGAGTAGTTAAAACCCATTTAAGGACAGCAACGTTTGCACGTCTAGGTTTTAAATTACCCCCTAAGAATCACTATGTGGATATCAGTAGATAGGCAACAATTAGTTGTATTACTGCTGCTACCCTCGCTGCAACATTATTACCTGATCTGGCGCTGCTGTGCCTAAATACTATTGATGTTACACCAGTGCTTAATTTGTGTGGGTGCTTGCCAAGGCTCAGCACCAGGACTTATTTCTCTGCCCGGCACTTATAGTCCCATACTCAGTCTGATTATGATGTTCTGTTTTGACTTTATTAAATCTCATTCAGCAGTTGTCACACAACAAGCAAAAACAGCGTGCACTGACACATTTGCTTCACCCATTGTCAGTACGTTATTCATCAACTTGATGACCCACGTAGACAGCAGAGTGGTAGTTATCCATTTTCTTTGATAACAATGAGTTGGAAGGCAACATTGCTGGGTGGTTGTGCTGACCACGCCCACACACATCTCCAGCCCTCCTGCATAACATTGGAGCAACTTCAGTGTTGCAATATGCAGCAACAAGAGGACATTCACCAACCTGCAGCACAAACACAGGGGAAAGGCCAGGGAAAATGCCTGTGCCTAAGAGAAGTGCCTTTCATGATTGTCAACCTATACACAAAGGTTTTACTGCAATGTTTGACAGACAAGTTCAACAGTTCAGTAATCATTTTTCCTGCATGTGTCAATCAATTAAACTTAGTAGGAAAGCAGGTTGGCTTGTTTTTCTGTGGATAGTTGGTCATCATGTTCTAATTGCCACCTATATAATCGGAGCACAAGCTTAACAATGATGATGTGTTTAAAGAAGCACTTAAAGATTTGTCTTAAACAAGTATTTTTTGTTATTTTATGTTGTTTGGTATCTGTACATTGCACATCTGCCATGGCTACTGCATCCATCACCCAATAAAGTCAGTGGGAGTTGCAGCGTTGGGTGTTGCAGCAGTGGGTGGGGAGTAACCCGCCCGATGTGTCCCAGGTGCGCTCGAAAATATTTGGGCCGTGGCACTTATTTGTTAACAAATTAAGCACTGCATTACACAGAAGACACACATTACTACTAAAACCTCGATTGGGAAAAAAGTTGCAGTCGTTCCAATAGTCTCAATAATGATACAGCTGGGCAGGGGGCTGAAAGAAGCAGATGGAGAAAATATGAGGCTAGTAAACGGGATGCAAATGCGTTGTGAACTTTCAAGATATGCTATTTTAATTGAAAGTGATAACCATAACCTGTCAGGCTCCAAGCAAGCATTGTGTTAAGTTCTGTTGCTTCCAGAACCACCATGGTTCTGGAACCTGTGGCAGTTGGAGAGAGCTGGGGGTTGCGGTGGCTGCTCTTCTCTGGCTATCTTAATAAAAATATAAGTTCTGGGTGTGCGTACCTCAACAGATTGCACACAGGGAACAATTACACCAGGAACCCAGATTAACTCACCAAAGGCAAGCTTGCGCTGTGGTTGCATGTCTTGCCATCTTGCTTTCCACCCGGACTACCTCGACTGCCACATTTGTGCTTGAATCAAACCACCAGCACAGTACTAAGAAGCCTGATTCGCCTTTGTCGAACCGCCATAAACAGCTATGGTATTATTGTCTGATAACTGTCCACTGCTCCGTTTCTGAGCCCTAGAGAATAGCTGGGTAACTTTAATCCGTTTAGTAGTCAGGAACATTTCCTTTTGGTAGACCTCTGTGGTTTAAATTTCATTCTCCTTCTGTACCATTACCCAGAGTGATGCATCTTGCTATATTTTCATTGTGCTCTTTCAAAAGGGGTAGGTTTTTGTCGGGTTCCCCATTTAGTTATTATTGCATATAGTTTGTTTTTATTAAAGTATATATATTTTTATAGAACCTTGATTGGACATTCCATTATTTTGGACTGTTATACTTTGCTGGTTGGGTTGGTACTGTTTCACATTCACACCACTCTTCAGAGTATAGCCTTCCCTCGGCCCACATTACCACAAAAGGCAAAAGAGGTATATGTATTATTCTATGCGTCTGTGTACTCCTGCAGGGCAGAAGTCAGTTTGTCACAGGATCTCAACAGAAAGGGGGCTGGCGATTGGTGTACATGGCCTAGCACGTCCCAGAGTGAGAATGTGATGGTAGCATGAAAGGATATGTACGATCGGTAGAAATGCACGCCAAGTTACATTAAAGGTGTTGGGGTTGTTGTGAACCAAAATGGTCTTGCTGTGAGAAAGCTTGTCTGACCTTCATTTGGATTGAAAAGTTGTCTTCCATGGATAGCTTCAGTATTTGAAGACAGGCACAGTGCACCCTAGACACAGGGCCCAAAGAGATGAGTCATACAATGAGAGAACCAAAAGGAACCAGAGAAAGACAGACAATGCAATTGGTCCACATCAGTGGTTCGCAAAGAAAACATCAATGTATAAAGTAAAGCGTGTACGAAGGAAAAGAGCACTCAACAAAGCGTCACGACAGCGCTCATAGAATCCTCAGTAACACCTTATTCTCCAAACATTTGTATTATTTCTTGCAGCGTATCAATTGACTAAGAATTGGTTACAGCGGTCTCTTCTGAGAGACAAACAAGTACATTCAACTGGTTATAGGTGTGATGCTGGAAATGCATCGGAGGGACAGGGCCTCTGTATCCTTGTCCTTTACTGCTTTTTATCGTGTGTTCTGTCGTGTTTTCCACGCAGGAGTTCATGGGGGACTCCTGGCGGTGCAGCTCTCTTTCTTTTGGTTTGGTGAATGGACCCGTGGGATACCCTTATGGCACCCATGGGTGGGGGTACAACCCTGTGCCACGAGTGTATATTTTTGGGCACCCGTGGGTGGCCCACAGAGCAGGGTATGGGCTGGTGACAGCTCCATACTGAATTTGACAGGTGTGCGGAGTATCTTAAATTTTGGGATACCCCGGCCCTGCCATTGGGGTCAGTTGATTCCTGATGGAAAACAAGATGGCCCCAGTGGCCTCTTGCTTTCTACTACCCATTACCTTGTTTTCCCAAAGTCCTGGGGAGCCCTGACTCTGTCCCTTCCCCCTGACTGGCTGTTGGGTGGAAATACCATATATGGTGTTGTTGTGAAGGCCCGGCCAGACTAGCTGGAGCCTTCCCGGTGATGTATGTTGTGGGTACCTCCTGTAGGTGGGACCTGAGTGACTAGAGTGTGTGACGAATATGCATTCTGTGTTTTGGGTGTCTAGTATCTGGTGGTTGACACAATGACTGCGATAACCCTGCCCGAAACCGGTATGAATGCAGCTTGGCGTGTTGAATGGCTCGGTACTTGTCTCAATACACATAACTTGTTGTGAGTGTCTGGAGAGAAGTGAATGGCCTGAATACCTTGTGTGCCTGATTGGCTGCCTGCCTGTATGAATGCCCGTAGTCGTGATTGGATGCTTGAGTGTGCCCCAGCGGAATGAATGGGAGATCAACAGTATATCTGGGGACCTCTCACTGCTAGGAATCGTGATCAGAAGCTGAAGTCCACTACGACGAGTAACTGGAGTAACTGACACTTGACCTTGAAACCCCCGCTGGACGAGAAGGAGTGCTGTGGCTCTCCCTCGCAATCTGAAGGCTGCTGTGTTTCCAAGGACTGACCCAGAGAGGACCTGGTAAGGTGCCCTCTTCCCGAGCTACGAGGGACCATCGTGCATAGCTGATCTTTGCCAATGCTCCCTGGTAGACAGACCTTCGACAGGTTGCCGACCTGATACGGGGACTGCTGTGGAACTCCAAGGAGAAGCACTCGGACTGTTGTCCACCACTGTTGACGACCGCCGTCGCCGACCGGAGCCGCCGTGCTCCCGTTTGCCTAAGAACTTCAATTGATCATCGGACGCTCTCGTCTGCATCGTCACCCGCTTGTCTCCTGCTGGAGAAGGCCCGACCGTCGACGCGCTGAGGAGCATCCACCGTTGGGTTTCCCGCCACCGAAAGACCACAGAGCCGCCGACGACTCGACGCCCTTGCTGGGCCACAGTTCTTCATCATCTCTTTGCGGTCCAGAACTATCGTCACCGAGGTGCCCCGCACGCCTCTTCCTTGCAGGACGCCAACGCTCTGTCGTCGGCGAGCATCGCTAGGAACGAAGCTGCCACTTCATGCTGTAGTTCACCCTGTTCATAGTCGGACCTTCGATGACCCGTGACTCCTGCCTTAAAGGGAGGGCACTCAAGAAGGGCCGTCGATTCTCTGACACCGAAAGTCAAGTTCCCCGACACCTCTCGATGATCCGTGGCTCCCGCCTGAAAGGGAGGTACTCAAGAAGGATCGGTTGACGCATCGTCGGAGAACTCTACTCCACCAGGTACATTGGGGGGGTAAAACCTTAATAGGAAGAAGTAAGACTATCGAACATTACATGGACTGGGATTGTGCTATATATCTTTATTTACAGGTTGCCCAGGTGGGGGGATCTCCACACAGAACTGTGCCTAGTGGTAGGGGTCAGTATTCTGCCTATTGTTCCAACCATCTTGCGTTCCTTCCTATCTCTATTGCTGGTTTCCTCATTATTAATCTGTGTGACATTTTAACCTTACAGTTGATGCACTTTAATGAGATTTGATAACATTAGTGGTACCACTTTAGAATTGTATATATTTATCATTATTGACTTCCGAGTACAAAGTGCGTTATTGTGATCGTGTACATACCTTTGAATATTAATTATATAAAGACTGTGTTTTCAGTAATACAGTGTGTGGACATTCCTTTGTGGGGGTTCGGGGACTACACTGTACTTAAGAACCAGCCTGCATCACCTCCTGAGAAGCTAGGCCTTGATTGCTCTTCCATTGCTACCTTATAGAGAATCTTGGCTGGGGTCTTCTGTGCCTCTCCTCTACCATATAGAGAGCGGAAGTACAGACACCCCCTACCAGTCTTTACAATAGGCACTAGAAAGACAAAGCACTTCAGATTGAAAAGAGAGACACGAGAAAACATCAGCTTACATCTGCAAGTGACCAAGAAATAAGCATTGTCCATTACCTGAAAATGAAGAGCCTTCTCACATAGCAATGGATAAACCAATTTAGGAGAAACTTAATTGAGGTGGTCCAAGGAAAAGGGGAGAAAGAAGCCAGCCAAATATGTGGAGGGTAGGGGTGGGTCCAAGGAAAAGGGGAGAAAGAGCCAGCCACAAATGTGGAGGGTAGGGATGGGTCCAGGGAAAAGGGGAGAAAGAAGCCAGCCACATATGTGGAGGGTAGGGATGGGTCCAAGGAAAAGGGGAGAAAGAAGCCAGCCACATATGTGGAGGGTAGGGATGGGTCCAAGGAAAAGGGGAGAAAGAAGCCAGCCACATATGTGGAGGGTAGGGACGGGTCCAAGGAAAAGGGGAGAAAGAAGCCAGCCACATATGTGGAGGGTAGGGACGGGTCCAAGGAAAAGGGGAGAAAGAAGCCAGCCACATATGTGGAGGGTAGGGATGTGAATAGAATAGTAAACATTCTGCCCAGTGACAGTTATACTACTCACTTGGGAAAGTAACTTGCACATTAATTCAAGTTCAGTATAGGGAGTGGCCAATGTATTTACTCCAAAGTTCTTGTTTGGAAAAGTTTGAAACAGCCACGCTATTTTAATTGAAAATGATTAATGTTTTATTACTATGCATACTACTCTTCTATCATGCTGACGACGCTCCTGCAAGGAAGATGGAACAATAATATTTGATCATTTGTAAGCATGTAGATTCATTTTAATTAAAACTCTGGATTTATGATTTCAAATTATGTATGCGTACTTAATTAAGGAAAGTGTTTATTGTGAGCCTCAAAGCCTAATTGTAAAACAATCATGGTATGTGTGTGCAGTTGGAATGAAATTACCTTGATTTTGTGTGGGCAAACATTTACATGTAATAAATAGCAATTAGCTACCTCTGAAATCTTACACGGAAAAAAGGAAAAACGTCAAAGCTTCATTTAATTTTAACTGGGCCACTGTATTATCATGAGGCAGGATTGCTACAAAAATGAACCAATATCAGGGTTGTTATGGTGCTAAAATATAGACCAATTGAAATTAAGTTTAAATATTTATATTCTAATGAGTTAATGTTCTTACCACATAAGCTGCAAGCTGAAAGTGTGCATTTCTGCTTTAGTGTTTGATGAAGGTGCATGGTTTTAATTCAGAACGGGTGTAAGTGTATGTCTTCCTCATAAATCTGACTTCTATTCTGTTTGATGCCTGGGAACCGCAGCATTTTTGGATTCTTGGCATCCCAGAAAGGCATGGTAAGGCTCCTGACACAGATCCACCATTGAATATGATATCATGCTACATAGTGAATGGGTGGGTGGAGTAACTAGGATATGGGTCAACGTGGATGATCCTACTGCTGAATGAATATGTCTGCACCATCAAGATAACAGCAAATAGGTCCATGCTGCTAATGCCCGGGCAGGGTTGCCAATCTATCATCGGTTTCATGATGTAATCTGTCTTCTTTCCTAACTGGACAATGTTTACCAGGGTGAATCCTACAGAACTAAAACATAGATCCGCATCGCTCTACTCTCTTCACCAGTAGCGTATGCGAGTCCCTCTCTCTCTCGTCCTCTCTTTCTCTCTCTCGTGCTTTTATTACTTCCAACCTCAGACATTAGACAGCATTCCACACGCTGGGCAACCACCCTGTTATACACTATCACTGACCTCTTGACCCGCAATGTCCGCCTCATGTCTGTGCGACCTTGTAACCAGCAGTATTATGTTATCCCTTGTAATAACTGTGAAACTATGCTGACCATAACTATGAAACCCTGCAATCATATTCTGTTATCTACCCTTCTGTAAGTCCAGCGCCTGGATGCCCTTTGGGCTGGGTGCGCTATAAAAATCACTAAATAAAATAAACCAATAAATCGGTTGGTTGATTTCAAGGCGCCTCACGAAAGGGTTAGATGCCATGACTTCTTTTTAATCTGCATGCTGTTGCAATTGCTTCTCTCTCTGAACTCACTCATTTACAAAAGAATAGGAAACATAAGAAACAAACCAGTGTCTCCACCGTTCACATGGGTTGGGGAGTCTAAATACATTCAACATGAACCAAAAATGCTCCCAGTAGTGCAGTAAAGACAAACTGCTGATTCGTTCGCTTCTTTCAGTGCAAATCGATTACAGGTGGAGAGTGCTCAAAATAACCTCTCTTATTATTAGGTTCACTGTAATTCTACTTGCTAAACACAAGCTCCATGCCCCTCTCAGGTTCAGAAGCAGTAGTTACCTCAACGTAGGATGTTTTTCTGATTTTAATAACTGTGAGACAATACTTCCCACCAAAACTGTAATGTTGGCAACTCTATTGCAGACAGTGTACTGCTTAAGTGCAATAATGGTTGGTATAAGTCCTTTTTTAGCAGCGTTCCATTCGTTCTCCCTTGTCGCTCCTAGTTTAAAACAAAACACTCTACCCTAGTGGGTAGAATGTTTGGGTAGAATGTTCTATGAACAATAATTCCCCCTCATCAGTCCATTGCCAAGTGGTAAGGTCCCTTGGCCCTCGCCATGGCTTTCCTTGAGACAGGCGCCATTACCACATGGTAATATTCTTGGAATCCAGCTATATTGCTTAATTAGCACCTGGGCGGTGGTCAAGGCATGTTAAAGCCCACATTCCGAGCCTCCTTAGAAGCATTATGCCACCGGGAAAGCAGGTGAGTGATACCTGCGCTCCCCTGCATAACCTTCTCCCCAGTCTTCACCCCCAATTTTCGCATCCATCACCTACCTCACCTCCTCCCTAAATACCTGCAGCTTCCTTGTCCCACCA
Source organism: Ambystoma mexicanum (assembly GCF_040938575.1). Lineage (NCBI taxonomy): Eukaryota > Metazoa > Chordata > Amphibia > Caudata > Ambystomatidae > Ambystoma > Ambystoma mexicanum. The sequence continues at coordinate 541,927,281 of NC_090923.1, read as the reverse complement.
CAACAGCAGGAGCATTTGCGCTTGGCTCAGCCCTGTAACCTAGCCCATGGTATTACCTGATTCAGGAATTCCCCCTCCCATCTGGGTTCTTGCTTAGCTAACTGCTTCCTTCAATTCCAACAGCTTCCTTAATTATCTTCTTGTAAATTTCTTACCCCGAGGTCACTGCATGCACTTGTACATCATACAATCTACAATCTTGGTGGGAGGTCGTCATGGCCATCATGTCTATCTGAAGGGCACCGTCTTGTTCCAGGGCCCTCAGCCCAATATCCTCCTTTTCGATAGGCGTCTCCCGTGTCTTATCTTCCTTCCATCACCTGCTCCTCCTACTAGCACCTCTCTGGCTCCTCCGGCACCTCCTTTTTCCACCGTCTCTCTGGCACCTTCCTCCTCCTCTCTGGCTACTACGCCACCTCTGGCTATGACTTCTGCCAAATCTCCGGCCCCTCTACCATTTCGGATGGGTTTACCTCAAGCCTGTACCTCACCCAGCTCTGCCAAGTTTTGACACTCTCCGCCCTGATGGCTACACAATCCTTTCTGAGCCAAGAACCAACTGACCCAGAGGTGGAGTAGCTCTGATCATTCTGGAGTGGGTCCCTGCTTCTGACATTCCTATGCAGGCCTACTCCTCCTTTGAACACTTGGTCTGCAGGCTCTTTATCTCCTTTCCTCTCTCTAACTGTGGCCACCTTCTGCAGGCCACCTGGCCAGGTTGCCCTTTCACCTGAGTGGGCTGACCTCTCCTCCTCTCTCCTTGCCTCTACCTCTCAACTTCTCCTCCTCTGGGACCTCCACATCCAGCTGGATGCTTCTAATCCTTTCACTGGGGTCTTCACCAACCTCTGTGACACTCTCTTTCTCCATTCTACCCTCTGGTCTGACACACTCTGCTGGACACACCTTGGATGTACTCATCTCCTCAGACATCCCACTCGCTAACTGTTAGGAATGATTTCATAATTGTATGTAATTTCCCCTCCATCTGTCAACCCCCAAACTTTTTGCTGCTGTTTAGACACCATTGACTGATTTTGATAGGGAAGCACAGCCTTCAGCTGCACGCCTATGGGCTTTCGCTCACTTTTTATGGGGAAACTGACATGCTCTTAAGACATTTAGTACTGGGAGACTTTGCTTGGAATCGTACAAAAATGTCAAGCTGGGAACTGCGACGGCCGAAAATGCCGACTTTATTTTTCTTTTTAACCCCTCCTTTACAGAAAATATATATATATGGGGGGGTTAAGTGGATAATATTAATATGGGGGGCTGCAGGAGGTCTCCCCCCGGATATATATGTGGTGTAAAGGGTTAAAAAAGAAAAAGTCGCATTTTCGGCTGTCGCAGTGATCACATAGATCCCTTTGTTTCCCTTAGTCCTTTCCTCATGTTGAAACTTTTATGCAACATGTGACAAGTGTGCAATGTATCTTAACATACAGCACACTTGGGTCTATAATCATTTCCAAAGGCCATAGATATTCTCGCTGGATTTTTTATGAACTGTGCAGATGTCATGAACAGGACTGGTGGCAGCTATCTTTTTGCATTATTTTTAACCCTTTCCTGCCATGTTAACACCGTTAAGCGCATTTGGCATGAATAGGTGGCCTGGCTCCAAAATGGCCATGCCACAAGGTTCTTTTTCCTGTCCTTTAGCCATCTTGCCCCTTCACCTTCCCCAGGTCGAGTCGACCTGGGTCAGCCCTTATTTGGTCATGCACTGTCCCGCGATTCCCAATGCTTTCGCAGGCTTCTGCATGCCTTGTGTGTGTGCCTCCAGGATGTGGGCTGGAACGTCTGGTTCCAAAATTATAGGGGGTAGAGTCAAAAGCTTCCCTAGCCTAATGCGTAATGGGGGGTCAAGAAACCTTGCAAAAAGAACTGTGTGATTAATAGTTCTGAAGAAAAGGGGTCACTGTGGGGTACATAGAAAACAATGAGGATTTATTTTGACATCTTCTTTGTGCCGTAGCACAATACAAACAACATAGAAACGTGCATGTGTATTCTGCACAGTAGTGGGTTAGTATCTTTCTGACAGTCTAAACAATGTCTTTTTACTGCACAGTTAGCATTCTCGTAGTGGTAACATTCTATTAATATATATTGTTCATAATCACAATACATAAAAAACGTTGTCGACACTTTGATGCGTGTTTCTGGTTCGGTAATTGATTGACAGGGGTCAGTGGCTGATGGAAATGGAGCAGCACTGCACAGTGGGTACCGAACCGTCTTCAGGACATGTAGGTCAAAAGTCAGACTGGATTAAAGGAGGTGCGTCATCCTAAGGTAAGAAGGAAGACTGTGTTTAAAAACGGTGACCTGGTTTGAGCACAAAAATTGTGGAAGTATGCAAGGAACTAAGACCTACCAAGGAGGCGTTTGCTCGACGCGCTGGCTATGGTCTTGGAGTAGTGCAGCTGCTTCTAATGCAGCAACCGTGGCTATCTGCAGAAGTCAGAAGCCCAGATCTAAGTAAAAAGGTTCAATAAAGGATTATTAGAGATGGAAGTGCTAATTTTAAAACTGTCATTGAGACTGTGATAAAAACAGGTTGAAGGAGGGGTGAGTTCCATGCGTTACCTAGCGTGCTTATTAATTAGCCTTATTGTGTTAAACGTGTAGGAACAATGACTGCCGTGGGGGAGGATGGCCCCATTTGTGCACGGTGACAAGTGGGCACAGTGACATAGTTGCATGTATCAAATGTGCAGATTCACTGAGCAAGTAATCGTAGGCAGTGTGTGTTTTTGAGCAGATCTCCCATTGGGTCCTCTCCGTTTTGGCACAAAGGAAACTTTGGGTAAAAGGAGGCTGAAAACACCACTACCAGGTCGATCTCCTGAGTTCTCACTGAACAAAGGATAGGCTCCAAGTATCCTGCAACACAAAGCCAAGTCGAGGAACCGCTGGTGACCCGCTGGAAGGTTTGGCACCCTGGTTTGGCAAAGGGAGTCCGTTTAATGACAAGTACAAAAAACGGGGAGTCATGGCAATCAACAGTGATGTGATAGTCCGTCTCGCTTCAACTCCAACGAACTTCACACAAACAATAACTTTTATTCTCAAAACACATCATAATCTGACGTGTTACACTCAAAAGTTAACATCTCATTCTATTGGTCAAGAAAAGGTAACTTTAATATAGGTGCTATATCTGTATATGGCAACACAGTCAGGGGATTGGGTAAACACTATCAGGTGGGCAACTAAGCCCTTCATTCAAAAATGACCACTGTAGAGGTCACTAAACGTATGACGCCCTATTGGTTCTACTACCTATAGGACCCTAGATTATTTGGTCCATTGTGATTGGGTTGGCATCAACCCCATGCATACATTTCCACTTTGCTTAGCAGCACGCAGAACGGTCAGCCAGGTGCAGGGTGTCCCCCAAGTCACCCTGTCTTCCTTCAATCAATCAGCACTTTATGGGCTATGTGTCAGTTAGTTCACTGTGGTTGGCCTCAAAACTGCATCTTCTTGTCTCGAGAAAGTTCCGATATCTCTGTCTGGGCAGATGCCAAGGGTAGGTGTGAACCCATGCTCCTTCTCACTCAGATGGTCACGTGCTACCACACCGTGAATTTGCCTGATTTCTCTCAATTTGTATATTTGATTTTCGTTTCACCTGCCACCTGCCTTCGCCTTCTTATCTCGATTCTTCAGAGGCAGGACATTCTGTTCTTAGCTTCAATTAAAAGTAGGTACTGTTCATAGCTTCTATTGGTATGTCCTTGGCTCCCCTGGCACAAGCTGTCTCTGCTGAGTTTCGATTCAGCCTTTTTCCCTCGTTTTGCAGGAATATGAATCTTCTTGCATTTGGCCTATAATAACCTGGGTTGGTTCTGCTTTTCATGCAAAGTGGACTCGCACTTATATAACATGCTTCGTTTTGAGGTAGATTGTGTACAATGGCGCTTGCCGCTCTATTCTTCTACTTAGCATAGCAAGCTGCACTGTTTTATTAGCTTTCATGCAGTTATAAGCCTATGCACAGGCGTTAGCTAGTTGCATATCTTCATCCTGCTTACAGCTTAAGCTCCCTTGTATTTCAACAACATTCTCTTCTTTTAGTTTCACGATATCTTTATTCATGGCATTTCGTCTCTTTTCGTCGTCCTTGGATCATCATATCTTCTATGGGTGCGTTAGTCCAGGCCCTCGTGACGTCACCATTCATCTTCCATTAAGGATTTGTTGGTTTCTTCCTGGACAGTATTTAAGCAATCTTCATTTCGTTTCATTTTCTGGTAGGGTTTTCTCAATGGGTACCTTACTGCCCATGGTTATTGGTACTTTAATAGGTATTTCCCTCTGCTGGTTTATTTGCTCATCATACGTCACATATTTCGGTGTGAATGTTCCTGGTACTTCGAAATGGGCGATTGGAGTGGAGGCTTTATTTGGGACCTCCTCTACACTCCCCCATCTGGGCGATTCATTGACCCCTTTCACTTCCCCTTTGGATTCATCTTACTTGGTTCCTCTGTATTCATCTTCACTTCATCATCTGGGTTCATTCCTTCTTCATCTTCTGGGTCTGTACATGATGGTTTGAAGAAGTGTCTCTTTGGAGTCCATATTTTTATTACTCCTCTCAGGCTTCCTGCTGTCCTTACATATTCGTCTTTGTTCCATGTCATCAGCTGACATTGTCCATTTGGGCTGCAGTAAATCCATCTTCCCACATAATTTCTGCGTTTCCTGGGATAGAGAAACTTTGTACCTTCTGGTGCGTGCTTGCTAGCCTTCACAAAGTCTCTTATTTCTTCATCCGTCAGATCTCTGGGCTTCCATCCTGGTTTGACATCAATCATGATCTTCATCCCTATGGCTTTCTTTGCAGTTTTCTGGCATTGCAAGATTATTATCTTCATAACACAACATCCTAGTAATATCATCACTAGCAGGGCTCCCAAGAATTTGAATGCATCCGCCATCCATTGTGGAACCCATGAAAACAGTGATCCAAACCAGCTATCATCATCAACTTCGTCAGTTTCATTGATCTTCTGGTTCTGTAGGTTTGTCAGCATACTTATAGCTTCTGTTAAAGTTCCATTTTCCTCATCGTGAGAAGGTATAAACGTACAACATGATTCTCCTATTTTTGCACAAACTCCTCCATCCATAACTGTGATCATGTCAAGTACATATCTGTTCTGGAGAGTCATCAGTCGGATGGCTCTTAACTCTTCCTTGATGGCATTGAATCCTTTTATTGTCGTGTTGATGGTTTGCAGTAACTCCCATCTTGTTATCTGCAACCATTTAGTATTTACTCCAACTTGGATTCGTGGCATGAAAATCGTTGTGAACACTGATGAGGTGAGGCTGAACAGTCTGTGTTTATATTGCATTGCATGAAAGGCTTCTTCTGATTTAGCAGAGAAGTAATTTTCTCTCTTCATTTGGGTTGTCAGTTCCACAGATCTCTTCTTCCTCTGGTGCGCATCTGCTTTTAGAAAACTGTCAATATTCAGGTCACTTTTCAGGATTACTAATGCTGGAACGTGGTTGTTCACTATTGTGCAAATAACTCCCCAGTTCTTCGGCAGTCTGATGTATGCTTTGGGTCCACATGCCCAATAATGATCCATGATCACTGCAGTCCCATGAGTCATTCCTGGAGCCTCAAAGATTTGTCCGCAGCTTTGATTCTCCCCCATGTTTCTTGTGCCATTGTTCCTGAAGCACAATTTTTGGCTTTCTAGTGGCACTATCTGCAAGTTTCGGCCATAATGGCTTGCACAGTCTTTGTGAATTTTCAATTGCTTCCTTGTAGGCTCTGAGAACCATCCATGCTCTGCAGATCACTACTCCTTTCTCCCATCCATCTGGTGAAAGCACTGTTCCCTAAATCTGCATTTGGCCTCTGTTTTTCCAAATGTGAGCCTCTGCTGGAGTTTTTCCTTGGATATTTAGTCTTGGGTTCACTTCCCATCTTATTCCTGCTCCTTTAACTCCAGGCTTCTTGTACCTGATCACATGATTCCTAGTATGAGCTCTGTTTCTTGTCCTAATGTCTTGGACATAGTCATCTTCATCGGGGTAAGCTGGTTCAGTTGCCGATATTAATGAGGCATCACTTTCCATGAACTGGCCTCTGGTATTGCACATTGCTATGTGTGAGAGACAGTGAGCGGTCTGGACATCGATTTCTACAGCTACGAAGATCTTGGACTTCCCCATGCTGTACGGTTGGAGTGCACAATCGAAGCATACCCCTTCCGAATTTAGTCTTCCAACTTTCTTCATGTGCTGGTGCCAAATGTTGTTACCTAGGTGTGCTGTGCTATCTAGGTAATCGTTCAGTTCATTGTCGTCTTCATGCAAGCTTCTCTTGATTCTTAAGGTTTTCATGTAGTTTGTTATTACTACATCTCTGAATGCATCTGTATGGCTCTTTCTTGCTGGAGGGTTCTCAGATATCCTGGTCCATGGTACAGGTCTCCTCGTTTATGCCATTTGAGTGGACAAGAGTCTGGCAGCTCTTTCCTTTTCTTCATGCATCCTTTCCCTGTTGGATGCAAGTGCCCATACCCTCCAGCCTGGCGCTGGTCCGGTATATGGCTGTACTGTGGAACTGGAATGTGTCCCTTGTGTTGGAACGTATATGCTTGGTAATGCCGTCTCTGCAGTTTTGTTTTTCAGTTCCTCATGCAGTTTCCTCGCTCTGGCTATGTGCGGGAATAGTAAGTCTACTAACATTTGTCTCCGTGCAGAGAGTTTCTCAGTGTTGTCTTTTGTTTTCTCAAGAGTTTCTAACATGACTGCTTCTGTTGGCTTTTCTCTTAACTCTTCTTGTTTTCTCATGACAGTTTCTGTGAAGTTTCTTATGGCAGGCAGTCTCTTCCCTTCTGCTGCCTTGGTTTGTGGTTCTGCAGTCATTGATGCTAGGCCTGTTTCGTGTATATTCAGTGTTTGCATGCATGTAGTTGTCAGTGATGTTACTCCATTCATCTCTTACCGACCATGTCTCCGTCTTTTCTTTTCATTTGTTACCACAAGTGTGTGTGTATTGTTGCTAATTACATCCATTTCAAGTTCATTCACTCCACCATCAGATCTTCTAGGGACTGGAATAACTACATAAGGTCTGGGTGCTCTTGTGGGTTTCATGCGTTCATCATTAGTTGGGTGCACTGAAATTGGAACGCTTTGTGCATCAATAAAGAATGCAGTTCTAATTGTTAATGACAGTAAGATAATGATGAATATTATACATAGGTACATGATAGTGTTGTATGTTAGGTGGCAGCATTTTCTTCCATAGAAGCGGGGATGCCTCTCTTCCTGTGGAAGGACCAGGTTGCTGCTCTGGACCCCCATATCGATCATTCGCCAAATGTCAATGTTATTATTCCCTTAACCATTATCGTCTTTCGAGTTCTGTGTTTAGGAGTGTTCTGGTGCTTCAAAAGTGTCCCCCCTCTTGCAAGTGTAAATTGTCTCTTATTTCAGGATACAGTTCTTTTGCAAGACTATGGGAAAAATCAAATTAAGTAATACTTCAGTGGGTCCCTTTACTGTGCATGTTCAAAGCAGGTAAGCTCCCAGTCCACCCCTCGAATCTGCTTCAGTCCTGAGGACATGTTAGACACTGATCAATATGAAGAATAGGAAAAATAACAACAGGTATAACAAGTGAAGTTCTTAACACTGCTTCCTCGATCTGCCCCTCGGCAGAAGGCTTCACTGTCTCCTCAGGAGACTTCGATGGAGTTTGGACAGTTTAATCTGTGCTACAATACCATGTAGGAGCATGCTTAGCTGAGTATACTTTACTGGATCTCCGAGAAATGTGAGTACGTCAACATGGATTGGTCTCCCCACTAACTCTGGAAGGTCCTCAATAAGGTGAAAGAAGACATGGTATACCAACCTGCTGTCTTCTGGTGATAGGGACATCTGTCCTGTCTTTGTTGAGATTCAGGATTATATGTTTTTTCCTTGATGTAAACAATGTCTGCACTGTCTGTTTGCGTGGAGTGCTACCAGAATTATGGTCTTATCTAAAAGATGGCTTAAATGTTCAGTGTTTGCTGGGTCTCGGAGAAATGTACGTGTGTCTGTCGTTCTTCTGACAATGGTTGGACAGTCTTCAATTAGGCAAAGGAACAGTGTGACAATAAGCTCATTTGTTTTTTCCTGTGTCGGGAACATTTGATTCTTTCTCGCTGTACTCAAGGAATAGAATGAATTGTTCAGCAATGACAGTAAGCAGTTGTCTTATTATTTATTTGTTTTCAGGCTCTTGGAAAAGGTCTGTGACACTTGTGAGCCTCCCTACCAATGATGGGTATGATCTTAGCACTAGGTTGAAATAGGTGACCACGTCCTTTGCGATATCTCTACTGTGGGACACCATAAGTGATTCCAAATATTGTCTCAGTGTGGAAAGAATCTGGGTACTGTATTTTCTTATGTGTCCTCGATCAAAATTTTGCATATCCTTTCTAATTAAGGCTTCAGCGTGCCTCAGTCCAGAGTTCAAAGTCAACAGATTATGTTGTGGCTTACGCGTGCAATTTTCTGCTTCACCCTGCAACTAGGATGCACAGAGTGTCTGTTTTTATGTCCTTATCCCCTTTTTTGCTTAGAGGAATGTCCAAAATGAAGCCACAACTTTTGCACAAAAGTTCTTTGTCTTTGTCTAGCTGGTCATTTGTCCTTCTTCCTTGTCATGGATCTCGTCTGCACGTGCTGTGGTTCTTCCCCGTCGCTCAACGATTCCTATCGTATGGGTGCAGGCAGGTGGCCTTCTCCGATAAAGGGTTTGATATCACCAAGAAAAATCTACGCTCTCCTGCCCTGTAGCTTCACAGCGGACGCAGTGCAGTCCTCTATGATAAAAGGACAGTTGAATCTTGGCTCATCCCACCTTTTCCTTGTATGGTTTTTCACAAGGATGGCATCTCCAGGGAAGACGAGTGGAACACGTAGACCTTGAACCCCAGTCTGATGCAGTGTCTCCTCTGCGTTCTGTGCTGCGCTGCACCCTTTTTGTCAATGCTGCAGCTGGTCTGAAATTACAGTAAGGCAAGATGTCATACATTTCAGATAGTTTTGCATTTCAGACCCTAAAATCTCTCCTGTTGACTGGACATCACATCTAGCTCTATCTCAGGGTATTAGAAGAGTTCTCATTCTTCTTCCTGTGGCTATCTCGTGTGGCGTAAGATGATGGTCGGAGCCGGGTTGGTTCCGAAGAGCATATAGTGCCAGCGGAAGGCAGTGCAACCATCCCTTCTTTAGAGTAAGCTTAAACTTGGCTATCCTTTCCTTTAGCAAGCCATTGAGCTTCTCACAGATTCCATTACCTTGCGGATGATACGCTGAAGAGAACTTGTGCTTTATACCAAGCATTAAGCTGATCTGTTCAAATAAAACTAAACAAATAAATAAATAAATAAATAAATAAATAAATAAATAAATATTGAATTAACAACGTGAGGGCTATTACCTGATCTCATGACTTTGCATACCCCCCACCTTGGGAACGCTTCCCTCACTAAAAATGTTGTCACACAGGTAGAGTCTGGGTGTGTACATGGACCTGCCTCAATTCATCTAGAGAATGGACACACCACAACAATTAAGTATCTGCACCCATTGCATACTTGAATCATGTCAATGTAATCAACGTGCAAGTGCTGAAAAGGCCCTATTGGCCTGGGGATGACTCCTCTCATTACCTTTAATGTGTGCCCAGCGGTGAATTGCTGGCAGATTATGCAGTTCACCATGAAAAATGCAACATGCTCTGCTAAATTCGGTATGAACCAGTCTTCTGTGAGCGTTGCTGCTAGATTCTCCTTTGTCATATGGGCTGGGTAATGTAGTTGCTCCAGCGCTATTTTTAATAGGGAACTGGCATTACTGGTTTACCAGTGCTGTCTTGTCACCACAAGCTGTCAGAGGGGTTTAAAGAACACCCTCAACATTTCCACAGGTTCTTTTCCTCCTGCGGTGCCTCCCCTTGGAGTTCCATTAACTGCATTTGCCCCAAATTGCTGTAACCCTCAGGTGCGGTTTGTGTAAACATCATTAGTCCATTGGCATGGATAGCTTCCACTGCCATAACCGTCTCATTTTTGGATTCCATACGCTTGGCTTCTGTGTCTGCTGTTTGATTTCCACGTGAAATAAAATGTGTCCCCTTGGTGTGGGCGGCACATTTTATGACAGCTATGCCCACTGGGAGCTGTAGTGCCTTAATTAGCCTGTCCAATAAAGTTACGTGCTGCACTGGCGTGCCGTCTGCTCGGAGGTAGCCTCTCCTTTTCTAGCGCGCCAAGCCTGCGTGCACTGTCGACGTCACATAGGCAGAGTCACTGTACACCGTTACTTCCCGGTCTGTGTAATTCTCAATGGCAAGTATCAACGCCAATAATTCTGCAGCCTGTGCTGAATAATCAGATGGTATTCGTGCACTAAGAAGTACTCACAATTCTCCATTTGTTGTGTACTTCATCACAGCACCGCCTGTGTATCTTTGCCCATCACTTTGATCGATTCTCAAAGACCTGTCAATAAAGACGATCTCTCCTCCTGCCAAGGCATTTTCTTTTACCCGGGAATTTCATCATAGAATTCTTCATAATTTGCGCCATCATGTATCGGCTCTCCCTCAGTGACTGGCTCTGCTATGAACATAGCTGGGTTTACTATCTTACATCGGACTATTTTAATCGATGGGTTTGATATGATCACTTCATAAGCAGAAGCTCTCTGAGATGCCAATGTGCCCTTTGGTTTCTTTAGAATGGCAAATAATGAGTGCTCGACGCATAACGTCATGGAGCATCCCATTACAATGGTTGTCGCCTTCTCTATGGCAAATGCTGCGGCAGCTAAACTTTGATCGCATGGAAAGTGGCCTCTCATTACTGGGTCCAGATTCCCACTGTAATATGCCAGGGGCTTGTACCACTACAAGGTTCTTTGAGCAAGCACTGCTGTGTTGATGCTGCCATTTGTTTGTGAAAATTCCTCTGCATAATTGGGAATTCCGAGAACTGGAGCTGCACAAATAGCTCTTTTGAGTTCAGGAAACACATTCTCCATTGTTTCAGACCATTCAATCTTTTCTTTCGTTACATGGGCTTTCTTTAGGGACTCAAATAAAGGCTTAGTATAAGAGCTGTAGTTGAAAACCCATGCCCTAACATAGTTGCATAGGCCTAGAAAGCTCTGCATTTGCTTTATCGTGTATGGCTTGGCCATGTTCAATATGGCTGCAGCCCTTTCTGGGGTCACCTTCTTTCCCTCATGTGAGATCAGCTGGCATATGTACAGCACTTCTTGTTGACAATGTTGTAACTTCTCCTTGTCAACTTCATATCCTTTCTCAGCCAATATAGTCAGTAGCTGAACAGAATCGTGCCTGCATTGCTCTTCTGTTGTGCTGCAGATTGAGATGTCATCCACATATTGTAAGACAACACTTTTTAGTGCAATATTGCTCAAATCCATCTGAAGGACTCTGTTGAAAATAGACAGAGACTCACAGTACCCCTGTGGCAGCCTCATGCTTTTCAGACGCATTTGTCTGAACGTGAATGACATCAGATCTTGTGAGTCACGGTGTAACGGGATTGAGAAAAATGCATTTTTTAAGTCAATCACTGTGAAATATTTTGCCTCAACAGGTATATTACATAGGATTGTAGACGGGTTAGGAACTAGAGGGAATTCAACATCGACAATATCATTTATTGGGTGTAAATCCTGGATTAAACACCAAGACCCTCCCTTTGATTTTTTGATCGGATAAACCGCGGTATCGCATGACGACTCTGACGTCACTAAGATGTCCTGGTCCATCATGACAGAAATTGTCTTCAAAATTCCTTCATCTGCCTCTCTGGACATGGGATATTGTCATGCCTTGGGTAGAATTGCTCCTGGTTTTAGTCTCATTTTCATTTCTCCCACTCCCTTCAAGAGGGCTACGTCATAGGGTCCTGTAGTCCATACTGAGACAGGCACCTGAGCAATGTTGTCGTCAAAATATTCAGGACGATTTAATGCTAGCATCATTCTCTGAGGTACCTCTCTCTTGATCATCTTTACCAAAAAGGTGAGACTCACTTCTACCATTGTCTATCCTATATCTGTTTGTTCTTCAAACAGATCGTCATCGGTAACGTCAGTCACTCGATATCCTTCTTTGATGGTGATTACTGCGCACCATTTTCTGTCCTCGTCATCGTAACCCTCAACCAAAACCACTTTCCCTAGCACTGCAGCTGTGTTTATCATCAAAGGAAATACTTGTCCCTCCTCCTCATGCATCAGTATGCTTAGTCCAAATAGGAACTCATCAGAGGTTCTCATGATTTTGTCTCCAAGGCCTGGCAATCCTGCCATAAGCACACGCATGCCATATGCAAACATTTCTGGCTCTAATGGTATAGCCCTCATGGCTATGCGTCCTGAGTATGCTCTAATCATTTCGCATACATTTGAGTAGTGCATTCCTGGAGTGGAACATACTATGCCCTCCTCCGTGGATGAGATTGTCATGTTTAACTTTGTCATTAAGTCTCGGCCCAAAATGTTTACTGGGGTTTGACGTGAATATTATAATGGTACATTCATTTCGCACTCTCCTATGGAGACTGGGGGTGCGCTTGTAAAGGGAACTCGACTGTGAGTTCCTGTAAAACCCTGAGTATCTATGGCCTCGCCGGACAAGGAAAACTTGCCTTCACGTATGCATGAGCGTGTTGCACCCGTGTCTACTGGGAAGGAATAATCTTTACCCCCTATAACGGCATCCACCCTAGGTTCCCTGTGAGGGTATGGTGTCACTGATAGGATAGAACACATCAGGGTTCTCAGTGAGCTGTCCTAGTTCATATACAAATTTGACCCACTATGCACTTGCGGATTTTCCCCATTCCCATTGTTACTTCCCCTTCCATGGTTTGGATTCTGCCCTGTGCTCATTGCCTGTGACACCTGCAATGGTGCCTGTTGGGATTGTCCTTGTGGAAAATTGGCATTGCTCTGAGGTTGCACTCCTTGTTGTGCTCCTGGCGCTTGTTGTTGTACCGTGTGATTCTGTGTAATGTCCTGTTGTAAAACTGCAGGTGGATTCTCCATGCCTGTTCCCATTCCTTGGTCATTTTGTATCATGCCTTGATTTCTGCATGTGCGTGCCAAATGCCCTGTCATTCCACACAGCCAACATACTGGCGGTGGTCGGATTATTTGCCCATTTGACATACCTTGGTTTCCATTTTGCATGTTTTGAAATCCTCCTTGATTATTTTGGAAGCCTCCCTGATTACTCTGCCATCCTCTTCCTCTAAATCCTCTTCCCCTTGGGTAAAACCCTACGTTACCCTTGTTATTCTGTTGTGTACTAGCCACCTGCTGCATGCTTGATTCAGCTGCGCTAGTTAGCATGGCTCCTTCAAGAGTATACTTTGATAATTTCTTCTGCAGCAATTTCGCTTCCTCACCCTTTTCGAGTTGCGTCCTTTTTGCGATTCTTTTCCTGTAACAGTCTACAATAATGTGCGATGGTCAACTGTATTCCTGCCCAAGGCTTGGCTTCGATTCCCACCAATTTCTTGAGTTGTTATTACACCGGTTCTGGCAGTCCTTGGCACATGTCTTGGAAATTCTGTATATGAAGTAACGGATCCTCAGAATCCTTCATTTTGCAAGTCATTATATCTCCCATATCAGAAGTATCTGGATACAGTACTTATAGCGCTTTCCATACTGCGGTTCTACAATTGTTAAATGGAGCTCCGTCATGTGAGGTATTAATTGTGGTTATACCAGGGTAGCCTGCTCGTGTCCACACATCGTCTGCTCTCTCACCAAGTATGGCGATTAGGAGACCCTTAATGTCCCAAAAGCTAATGTGTTTCGTCCTGTCATTTTTTTCTAACTCATGTATCCACTTTCCAGATCCCGATGTCAGCATTGGAAGCTTGTTTTTCAAGTTTTCGTGATACATGTGTGGCCATGGAATATATTGTGGTCTTACTCCCCCTTCTCTAGTAGTGGAAATTGGAATGTGTGGCCCTTTCTCCTCTCTCATTGTTCTCCTGTCTATTGCAGGGGTAATATTCCTGCATCGCCGTCTACCTGGCAATGTCCTTAGTCTGTCTACATAGGGCGGTGAAGACACCCCCCTCTGACCATGAGATACTCCTTCATGTCGGTCAGACTGCATGGCTGACTCTGATGCCCTTGGTGCAGACTCGCTAGTGTCTGACCATCGTATCCCTTTATCCCTTGGGAGTCGTCTTTCGCTACGCCTCCCTTCTTCATTTTCCTTGCGCTCCTCCCTTTCGGAGCCAGACATTTGTTGTCCCCAATTCACGCAACTTCTCATATCCTCTTTATCCCTATTTATTTCTAGCCTATCCAGGAATAGGTCTCTATTTCCACTACTTCGCTAGACATCCCCAGTGTCATACAGCTGAGTGCTCTACAGGCGCTTGTCTTCCCGCTCCCCTTGGGGTGTCCGTTTTAGCCCCATTTCATCATATATTCTATCGATCGTTTCCTCGATGCTTCTGGTGTCGAAGTCATCTTCAATATTTGCCCTAGACGTGCCTGGTACTGAATCGTACGCAGAAAATAATTCTTCGATGTCTTCCCAGTCTACAACTGGATCGGGTTTTTTAACCTCCTTCTCCAAATACTGAGGATCGCATGCTCTCTGTCTTCGCTTAGGTTCGATATCGTCATCAAATTCTTTGCGCTTCCTCACCTCTTCTCTGACCCTATCTTCCTCCTTTCTCTTTTCATTTCTATGTTCATCTGCCCTTTGAATTTCCTCATCTCTTCGTCTTCTTATTCTTTTCTCACATATTATTTGCTCTTCCCCTAACTTTTGCTGTTTCTGTCTGTCTTGATCATCGGCTGCTCTTGGGTTGCGATCGAGCTTTCTGTCTTGCTCTTCGCGATATAGCCGTTCACGCCTTTGTCTGTCTTTCCTTCTTATCCTTTCGTCTCTTAACTCCTTCGCCTTCCCCTTTCTCTGTGTCTCATCTAGCCTCTCCTTTTGTTTTGCGTCATCAATGCCTTTGCCATCGAGTTTCAATAAGATTTGTCCTCCCATCCATTCATCCTTTGCGAATGCTATCTCATCAGTTCTACCTTTGCTTCCCTTCCATCTCTTTCCTTCTCTTTCTCTGTAGAGAGACGCACTTGTCTGTGCCTGATCTCTTCTTTTGTTATCATGTCTCTCCTTGTCCCTTGAGACTGTCGAGATAATATTCTTGTCCTTATCTTTCCCCTCGATTTTTGTCACTACTATGCGTAGGTGACTCATATGCGGGATTGCTGTACCCCGTGGCTGCTTTAAGTTCTCTCAGTGGGTATAACCCCTCGTCCTTACTTTCTTCAACTCTCATTTTGGGAGGGGCAGGTGGCGCAGTAGGCGTCTCACCCCCCTCTGTGCATACATTAAGTATCCAATCTGTCAGCGGCTCTTCCTCCTTTACCTGTTCATACATTTGACACAACTTGAGAACAGCAAGGCCTTTTTCTAACTTCTTGCCTGTATGTGTGGCATGCAAATATGTCGTCATATGATGTAAAATGGCTTTGGATAAAGACCTATTTTGTGGCCATGGCATAAACATCTTGTGGATGGTACCTTTAACCCACTCGGTACTATATTTCTTTAGCTTGGGTGTTTTGGCAACTGTTTGCATAAATGTGCTGATGGAGTCATGTCCTCCATGCTTAAATCTGTTCCCTTTCCTCTTATACAACACTTGTCAATGCTTTTGTGTGGTTTAAACAACTTCTGACAATGGCCCTCATTACGACCCTGGCGGAAATTGACTGACCGGACCGCAACAGCGTAAATAGCGTTTCCGCCATTGCACGAAGGAGCAAAGTGCGGCCAATCACGACCCATCGGGCACGAGCATTACGCCATGGCGGAATCCGAAAGGCTGCGATGGCGGAAATGACCCCAAAACGGCCCTTACCGCCGCCGTACGCTGCACCAGGTGCAATACCGCCACCCATCCTAGCGGTCACCGTAATGAGCGGTCACCGTAACGAGCGTGCACCGCAAATTACGGCCACCGTAAATATACGGAAACGGAAGTAAAAGCATGTGGCCGGAACGGGAAACAGCACGCCGCACAACTATAAAATCCGAATCCCAACACAACCATAAAAAATCCGACCCTGACACACATCCCAACCCGTTAGCAACCCCAGTTAAAAAAATAAATATGGGAAAGGTAGCCAAGAAAGCGTGTGACCGCAAGCGGCAGGTACACTTCTCCCGAGAGGAACTGACCGTGCTCACCGAGACCCTACAGGAAAATTCCGCCGTCGTCTTCTCCAGTCAAATGACCAGGACGGCCCTTGCCAACAAGAAGGCCATATGGGCCCTGGTGGCACAGCGCGTAAGTGCGGTGGGGACAACACCCCGCACGCCACAGCAATGTCGCAAGCGGTGGGACGACCTGCGGATCCGCGTACGCAGCATACTTTCTGCGAACAGGAACATCGCCACAGCTACCGGGGGGGGTTCAGAGTCGCCCATCAAGTTGACCCCCTGGGAGGAAATCTGCGCCTCCACCATAGGAATGGAGAGCATAGAGGGAGTCGGAGGGATGGAGAAAGGAGTGCCGACATCCGGAGAATCAGGTAGGTTGGCCAAGAGAAACAATGCGAAATCCACAAACCACGAACATGTGCAGTACCATGTGACCCCATAGTGCAATACATACTTAGCCCTGACAGCGCCCTCTAAAAGTCAGAATGAACAAACAAATCAATCAAGAAGCCATAAACAACCCCTACATGTGCAGCATGCACCCCCTAACTGCAGGCAGCCAAATGAATGCATCCTCAATCCACACGAAAATGAGACCACCTCCAAGGCCCAGTCCCAAATCAGCCTCATGTACCACCCCAATGCATTTGATACGTTGCCATTCCAAATCCGACAGACCCATAACTAACGCTCGCCCCTCTTTACTCCACCACAGGGTCCGATACCAACGACGAGCTGCAGGACACCCCTACCAGCACGCCTGCAAAGAGGGCCAGGACCAACGTCCCAAGAGCCTCCACCTCAGGTGCAAGGATCAAGACACGGCAGCAGCAGGAATCAAGTGGCAGCACACTGGAGGGGACTGCAACAGGCACCCCAGCAGCCAGCAAGTCCACAACCCCAGCACCACAGGTCCCCCCAAAGAACGTATCTGATGGCACCGCCTCTGGTGGTAGCAGCACCATAGGTGACACAGCTGTCATGCCAGCATGCTCCGACACGGAAAACAGTGCTGGCGACGTAGGTACCATCCATGACCTTTCCCAATCCCCCTGCATGTTCCATCCCCTACACCATGACGAAACCACGCAGGGGCACCCTGAAGACGACGACTGGCCAACCCCCACAAGTCCTGTGCCAAGGCAACATGTGTTGAGCAGCCCCCCTGTCACACCACCGCAAATGTCCATGGCCCAGCAGAGGCAACAGTCCCTCGACCTGCTGATCGAGCAACAGCAGGAAGCGTCCACGCTACTCAAGGACCATGCAAATGAATGCGGGGGTTCCAGGGCAGCCATGGAAACATCCACCGAGACACTCAGGGCACAAATAGAGAAAAGTAGTGAGAGCCTCAGGGGAGAAATGGAGAGAAGCACCGAGAGCCTGAGAGCACAAATGGAGAAAAGCACCGAGAGCCTGAGGGGGGAACTGCATGCGACGTCCAAAGACGTCTGTGCTGAACTTGCTGCTGTGCGCCGTGTGCTCTCGGAGCTCTCACAAACCCTCAGAGACATGCATGGACGCGAGCAGGCAGAGACCTCATCCGTGGCAAGTTCCGTCCAGGGCAGCCCCCAACGCAGATCTGGCAGGAACCTGCGCTCCACGGGCAGGGGTGCCCCTGATACCCGTAGAGGGGGCTTGCAATAGCGTCTACCCACGGACAGCATGCATATTTGGACACTGGTGTTGGGGGGGGAGGTAGTAGGGTGGAGGGGGTGTGTTGGGCTTCACTGGGTGGCGGGTCCATAGGGTGTATGAATCAAATCACATTAACAATACAGCACCTCATTATCATCCAATGACATGTGTGGACATTGATATTTGCGTACGAGGCCTTCATAGGCGTACAGTCCACAATGTGCCTGTACTACACACACACAGTGCCACAGGTCCCCTTTCCGTGTAATAGGCACCATGCGTGGTTGCTAGAAGCATGCATCTATGATGCTCTGTCGGATTGCACGTGCATCCTGTGCCTCATGGACTCCTTGAGGTGCCTCCACATCCCCACCCTCATCATCATCATCATCTTCAGGTGCATGCAGTACAGCGTCAGGGGGCATGGGCACATTCCTACGTATGCACATGTTGTGCAGCATGACACATGCCATGACCATCTTAGAAACCTTCTCATGGCTGTATATGAGTGCCCCGCCAGACCTGCTGAGGCTGCGGAAACGAGCCTTCAGTAGGCCGAATGCCTGTTCAATGACCACACGGGTACGTGAGTGGGCATGGTTGTAGTCCTCCTCATGCTCGTTCTGTGGGTTCCGGATTGGTGTAAGGAGCCATCTCTTCAGTGGATACCCGGCATCACCTGTATGAGACGAATAAAGGGTGTCAGTGGAATGATAGTGCTAAGTAGCCCCCCCCCCCTGCAAGGTCATTGACGCATCAAATGGGCCACGATGTCATGCATGAAATGAGACTCACCGAGTAGCCAGGATCTGTGCCCTGCGTGTCGCTCCATGTAGCGTGGTATTCTTGTGTTCCTCAGGACCATAGAATCATGGGTAGATCCTGGAAATCTGGCACAACAATGCGTAAATATCTTGTTGGAGTCACACACCATTTGCACATTGATTGAATGAAATTGTTTCCGGTTGCGGTACTGGACCTCCATGGCATGTGGGACAACCAATTCAACATGGGTGCAGTCGATGGCACCAATGCAACCCGGGATGCCGCCAAGTGCATGGAATCCCACTTTAGCGTTGGTAATCTCCTGGTACGTGCGTGGTAGTGTGATGTGGTCGTCGGCGTGCTTCAGGAGGGCATCGTGCACTTGGAAGAGTGTCCGTGAGAACAGTGGCTGTGAAATGCCATGCAACTGTCCCACTGTGTGCTGGTAGGTGCCTGTGGCCAGGAAGTGGAGTGCAGACACCACCTTCAGTAGGGGTGGGATGGCGGTTGGGCTATCTATCATGCTCACGAGGTCAGCATGTGTCATGTCCACAATGGCGATTATGGTGTCCCGGTCCAAACGGTAGAGGGTGTGGATCTGCTCAGCAGTGAGGTTGAACGGATCGGCTCGGAGGCGTGGGATTGCGGGCCGCCTGCGTGGTGGTGGTGGCAGTGCTTGTGGGCCTTGCTGACCCTGCCTTGCCCTCCTCCTCCTCCTCCTCCTCCGTCTCCCCTGTGCGCCCGGTTGTTGTACCTGTTGTTGTTCGTCGTCTTCTTGTAGTTGTAGCACTTGCAGTGCTATCTGGTACCCCAGGCCCAACATCGCTAGTCCTGCCGGTAGCATTTTGGAGTGGGAGTGGTTGTGGGAGGGGTTTGGGTCTGCAATATATGTGCTGTCGGCCTGTATGGCCTCCACCTGTGCTGATTGAATGAATCTGTGGCAGATGCAATCCCTTCTGGTCGAGCACGGCCCGCACGTAAGGCTGCATTTGGCCGCATGGCATCTTGGGATTGGAATCATGTATCAAATCCCGATGGCAGTGTGATGTACTTTGACTGATTTTCATGCTATGCTCCCATTGTTACACATGCTATGATTGCAGCCGCTTACATACCTGTGAAGAGTCAGTGGTATGTAGGGCTCGATCGATGGCCGACCCTCATGCAGCACAGTAACGTACTTCACCGACGGGCGTGGCGTCCCATTTGTGATTGCAGCCAGTTAGCATCATGACACACAGCCGCACTACATTGATGTAATTGTGAATGCAAGCGTTCACAGAAGCCTTTTCGACGTAATGTTGCAAGTGAGGAATTCGAAGGCCAGCATTTTTGGTTTTGAAGTAGCGGCGAGGATACGCCCACAGGTCTGGCTGGAAATGTAACGTTCTATTGTAGAATGTCCTTGGGACATGGCCCATAACGAGCAGGCAATGAATGATATGAATTGATTGGGATGCGCAATAGCGTAGTGGACGATGAGGCAGGACGTTCCCAAATCCATCTTGCTTCACAACACTACAGATCCGGCCAGGGGCACAGTGGTTTTTGCGGACTGCATTACGCACAGACGCGATGGAAGTTTCACATATTATGTGAGTGAATATTCATGCGTTTTCATTGCGGGATGAGGGAATGATGTGTGGATGCATGGACTGATGAATCCGTTTAGGGTCTGCCATGTACATGGGTTTCTTGGTTCACTCCCCTTCCCCTGCGTTATGTGATGCAAGGCTGCCATAGTGGGACATACGTCTCTCTGCCCTTGTCGGATCCTCCCTGTCTCGACGCGCCTTCATACACTTGTGTCTAGGCACGTTACTAATCCCATGTCATGGGTTCTATCTTGACGGACGCATGCACAGTAACCGACGTTGCCAATGGTGTATTTAGCTCGATTGGTTTCGTTGTGATTCGATACTGGATTAGGGGTGTGTATATTCCTTTGGAGTGGGCTAGCATGCATATGGGTGTGGATTTGGTGTGTTGAATGAAGATTGTAATGCATCATGAGTCCCGTAATGCAATCGGTTGATTTGTGTTTCTTTTGGGTGACAGGTATCTCCTGCCCTATTGCAGATGCCATCTCTACGCCACTCCTCCAGATGGTTTTTACTCTCGACTCCTGCAGCTTCGGGTGAATCAGTGGAGCACCATTTCGATCATATGGGACGATCGCCAATGGGCCACATGCCCTTACGCTGTACTGGTGGCTAGGTGCAACATTTCGGCCTTTCAGCTCGACTAGTGCCTGCCTCATGGGACGGACCTGCGGTTCTTGCCGCTTCCATGTTGCCTTTTGGAACGTTGATGTAAGCCCTGTGTGCCATGATGGTACAGGGCGTCACACAAGTGGAAGCCGGTCAATTATTGCAGATGCAGCCCTCGGTGATGATGGTTGTTTTGGTGGGATTTTGCAAATTGATGTGGGGCCTTTGTCATTTGGATGTGCATTTAAATTGTATTCCGATATTTGTCGTGTTGCGTTGTTCTTTGCAGGTGATGTGGCGATTTTCGCTTTGTGGCGGTATGTATTGCGTGATGATCTGCTTTGTGTTCCGCCTTCTGAGTTGAGTTGTGTGGTACAGTACTGGCCGCGTTTGCCTACGTAGCACAGTATGGTCACGGATAGAGGCTGCCATTGTGTCTGTTTACATGATGTGCTGTTCAGGGGCGGGGGATTGGCTTTTGGCCGACTGGTGCCTGTCAGCCAGGTCGATTGGTGGAATGATGGGTTGTTCAGAATGTGGCTGGTCACAGGTGACTGTGTTTGCGTGCGTTTGTTGGAGGGGGACTGGGGTCATGTCCATTGGAATAGCTTCTGTATTGATGCCATCTGTGCCCTGCAGCTCCCATCGGCCCCTCTTGGGATGGGCCTGGCTGCTCAGTCACTCTGCCGACTTGTGTGGTACATGCTTCTGCTGATGGTTGGTTTGTTTACTGGCATGAGTACAGGGCTGGTGCAATCCCCCTCAGGATGCTGTTGTGGATGTTGCCTTGCGCTGGTGGCAAGCGATGGGGGACTACTGTTGTTTTGTGTCATGTGTTCTTGATTTTCATTTTGATGTGTTGTACCTTCACATGCCTGTGCTGCGTCAGTACGGCTATGGTGACATGCCGTACATGGATGCCCACTCACGGGGCGCTTTGAGCCCCTGCATGCTTTTCTACGTTGGCATGCATGGGTGAATAGTGGATTTCACTGGTTGCATAGTGTGAGTACATTGCGCCTGCCAGGAGTTGTGCAATGAGGCCAGGGAGTGGAGTACAGGCACTCAGTGGGCCATTTACGGTTGGTTCGCGTTGCCGTATTTCTCGCCATGGCGGAATGGTACTTTACGACGTGCTTGATGGCGTTCAGTACATGTCCGCTAGGGTCAGAATTCGCGTACCGTTGCGCCATGGCGGTGATTCCGGTTTTGCAAGGCGCGCGTGCGCGTACTTGGTGCAGTTAGCGTTGCCGTTCACTGCGGTGTCGCTAATGGCATCGTACTTTACGGTGACGGGTCATGATCGCAACGAGCGGTGTTCGATGGCGGTATTGCATTTCCGCCATCATTTTTCCATTTCCGCAAGGGTCGTAATGAGGCCCAATATGAGCGAGCACCAAACACTGCAAGCTCCAATCCAAATTTCCACAAAATGTTATATATTCTAATCTATTCAAAAACTATCAATTCGTGTGTGATTTTACCTCAGCTATTAAATCACAACATTTTAAAACAGTTCTCTTAAAAAAAAATCTTTTTTCACATGACGTCACAACAGAACATGTAAAACAGACACTTGACAGACTAGATGGACACCAGCTGGATACGTATATTTCTGCCTCTAATTATTACTCCTTCATGGAGTGTAAACGTACCCCTGTCACGACGTATTTAAACGTTGTGGTAGCCTAATCGTTCCCCATTATGTGGGACTCTGGGTAAACGTTTCTTCTAGCCACTATATTAAAGCGTAGGAATAAGGTGAATCCTCTTTTTTCTCGGGTGTCTCCCCCGGTAACCTCTCCCTTCTGGGGTGTCCTCCCCGGTAACCTTTCCCTTCTCGGGGGTCCTCCCCAGTAATCTTTATTTGTTTAATTATTCTCGAGTCATTATGCCCATATATATATATATATATATATATATATATATATATATATATATATATATATATATATATATGTATATATATATATATACATATATATATATATATATGCATATATATATATATATATATATATATATATATATATATATATATATATAGTCTTTTCTACTTCTGACTATTTTTGTTTTTCCTCCTCCCTACGTTACCTTTTCCCTTTACTTATTCTAAGGCATGCACTATTTTTCGAAGCATTACATTTTTTGCTTCACTCACCGTTCACATGGTTTGTCTCCGGACCCTCGGGATCACTGCCTTCATTACCGCTGTCTTCAGCTTTTCGCCCGCTCAGCTGCACATAGGAATGGGAAGGGAAGTGTGGGGTACACGGGACCCCTCAGGCCCTGACTGCAGTCTCTTCATTATCTACCACTGTCTACGCGGAGCTTCACGCTCTACTCAGCTGAATGGCAAAGGACTTGTGATATTTCCGAGGACCTAGAGTTACTTTATGTCGACGGTCAAAAGGTGTCTTATTTTAATCAATAATCTATAGTTGATAAACCATCCTCTTCTGCCAAGTGTACTGGGGAGACCCCCGGCTGGCCCATAGAGTCAGGGTTTGCTCTGAAGTACTTTAAGACGAGATAACTGCACCTTGAGATGGATGGGGGTGCAAATTTATTACTCCAACACCAGTCAATAGGGACAACTCAATGGTTTGGCAAAGGGAGTCAGTTTAATGACAAGTACAAAAAACGGAAGTCATGGCAATCAGCAGTTACACAAACAATGGCCCTCATTACGACCCTGGCGGAAATCGAAAAACGATGGCGGAAATGCAATACCGCCATCGAATAGCGCTCGGTGCGATTATGACCCGTCACCGTAAAGTAAGATGCCACTAGCGACACCGTAGTGAACGCCAACGCTAACTGCACCAAGTACGCGCACGCGTGCCATGCGAAACCTTAATTACCACCATGGCGCAACGGTACGCAAATTCTGACCCTAGCGGACATTTACCTAACACCATCAAGCATGGCGGAAAGTACCATTCCGCCATGATGAGAAGTACGGCATCGTGAACCAACCGTAAAAGGCCCTACTGAGTGCCTGTACACCACTCCCTGGCCACATTGCACAACTCCTCGTAGGTGCAATGAAGTCACACAATGCAACCAGTGAAATGTACAAGTCACCCATGCATGCCAACGAACAAATGAATGTAGGTGCTCCAAGTGCCTTGTGAGTGGCCATCCATATTTGCCATGGCACCATTGCCGTACTGATGCAGCACAGGCATGTGAAGGTACAAGTACAGCAACATGAACTGAAATATGAGACCAACAAAAACAGGCCCCCCATCGCTTGACACCAGTGAAAGGCAACATTCAAAGCAGTATCCTGAGTGAGACTGCACCAGCCCTGTACTCCTGCCAGTATACAAACCAACCATCAGCATAAGCATGTACCTTACAAGTTGGCAGAGTGACTGAGCAGCCAGGCTCATCTCAAGAGGGGCCAATGGGAGCTGCAGGGCACAGATGGCACGAATACAGAAGCTATTCCAATGGACATGACCTCAGTCTCCCTCCAAGAAACGCACGCAAACACAGGCACCTGTGACCAGCCATATTCTGATAATCACATCATTCCACCAATCCACCTGGCTGACCGGCATCTGTGACACAAAAGCTAATCCCCCGCCCCTGAGCATGACATCATTAAAACAGTCATAATGGCAGCCCCTATCCCTGACCTCACTGGGCTTCGTAGGCAAACGCGCCCAGTACAGTACCACGCAACTATACTCAGAAGCCAGAACCCAATGCAGATCTTCTCACAATACATCGCTCCACAAATAGGAATATGCTACATTACTTGCAAAGAATAACGCTACACGGTCAATATCATAATCAAAATTTAATGCACAACAAAATCACCAAGCCCATACAGCTATTAGGTCATGAACTCCAAAATATATTTCATTATTGTGGGCTGCATCCGCAATAGATGACCAGCTTCTTGTGTGACGCCCTGTTCCTTCATGGTACACAGGGGCTACATTCACGTTCAAAAAGGCAACATGGAAGCGCCTAGAACCGCAGGGCCATCCCATTAGGTAGGCACTAGTCCAGCTGAAAGGTCGATATGTTGCTCCTAGCCACTAGTACTGCGTAAGTGCATGTGGGCCATTGGCGATCGTCCCCTAAGATCGTAATGGTGCTCCACTGATTAACACGAAGCAGCAGGTGTCGGGAGTAAAAGCCATCTGCAGGAGTGGCATACAGATGGCAGCGGCAAAAGGGGAGGAGATACCTGTCACCCAAATGAAATGAAAAAGAATAGTATGGGCATCAGAACTTCATTTGAATTACTCACTTCAATGATCACACTAAATCCACAGCCATATGCATGCTAGCCCACTCAAAAGGATTATTCCCACCCAAAAATCACTTGCGAATCATAACTATATAAATCGAGGTGAAAACACTATTACAAACGAGTGTTTGTGTGCATGCGTCTGTTAAAACAGAATCCATTAGATGGCATTAGTAACGTGCATAGACACAAGTGTTTGAAGGCGCGTCGAGACAGGGAGGGTTCAACAAGGGCAGATAGACGATAGTCTCACTATGGCAGCCCTGCATCACATAGCGCAGGGGAAGTGGATAGATTCCAAAAAGCCATGTACATGGCAAACTCTCTATTAAATCATCTGTCCATGCGTCCATACATCATTCTCTCATCCCGGTATGAAAACGCCTGATTATTTACTCACATAACATGTGAAATTTCCATTGAGTCTGTGCGTAATGCAGTCTGCAAAATCCACTGTGCTCCAGCCCGGAATTGCAGTGTTGTGAAGTAACATGTATTTGGGAACGTCCGGCCTTATCGTCCACTACGCTATTGCGCATCCCATACTATTCATATCAATCATTGCATTCTCGCCATGGCCCCGTCCCAAGGACATTAAACAATAGAACTTTATATCTGCAGTCAGACCTGTGGGCGTCTCCTCGCCGCTAGCTGAAAACCGAAAGCGCTGTCCTTCGAATTCCTCATTTGCAACATCACGTCGAAAAGGCATCTGTGACCGCTTGAAATCACAAATCCATCCATGTAGTGCGTCAGTGTGTGAAAATGGCAACTGGCTTCACTCACAAATGGTACGCCCCGCCCGTCGGTGAACCGCGGTACAGTGCTGCATGAGGGTCCACCGTTAATCGAGTACTACATTCCACTGACCCTTCACAAGTTTGTTCGCGACTGCAAAGATAGTATGTGAAACAATGGGACCATAGCAGAATGAACATATGAACCAATATTTCACTGCCATCGGGATTAAATACATGATTGTAATACCAAGATGGCATGCGTCGAATTGCAGCGTTGTGTGCGGGACGTGCTCGCCCAAAGGGGATTGCAGCTTGCACAGGTGGAATGAATCACCACAGGTGGAGGCTATACAGCCTGAAAACACATAAATTGCACACCCAACCCCCTCCCACAACCACACCCACTCCAAAATGCTACCGGCAGGACTAGCGATGTTGGCCCTGGGGGACCTGATAGCACTGCAAGTACTCCAACTTGAAGAAGAAGACGAACACCAACCACTACAACAACCGGCCGCACAGAGGAGACGCAGGAGGAGGAGGAGGGCAAGGCAGGGCCAGCAAGGCCCACCAGCACAGCCACTACCACCACGCAGGCAGCCCGCAATCCCACGCCTCCGTGCACATCCGTTCAACCTCACTGATGAGCAGATCCACACCCTCTACCGTTTGGACCGGGACACCATAACCACCATTGTGCACATGACACACGCTGACCTTGTCAGCATGATAGATAGCCCAACCGCCATCCCACCCCTACTGAAGGTGGTGTCTGTACTCCACTTCCTGGCCACAGGCACCTACCAGCACACAGTCGGACAGTTGCATGGCATTTCACAGCCACTGTTGTCACGGACACTATTGCAAGTGCTCGATGCCCTCCTGCAGCACGCAGACGACTACATCTCTCTACCACGCTCGGAGCAGGAAATTACGAACACAAAAGTGGGATTCCATGCACTTGCCGGCATACCGGGTTGCATTGGTGCCATCGACTGCACCCATGTGGAATTGGTTGTCCCACATGCCATGGAGGCCCAGTACCGCAACCGAAAACAATATCATTCTCTTAATGTACAAATGGTGTGTGACTCCAACAGGATCATTACACATTGTTGTGCCCGATTTCCTGGATCAACCCATGATTCTATGGTCTTGAGGAACTCTACAATACCACGCTACATGGAGCGACACGCAGGGAACAGATCCTGGCTACTCGGTGAGTCTCATTTCATGCATGATAATGTGGGGTATGTGATGCGGCAATGACCTGGCAGGAAGGGGGGGGGATGCGTACGTAGCAATGTCATTCCACAAACATCCATTATTGTCCACATACAGGTGATGCTGGGTATCCACTGAAGAGATGGCTCCTTACACCACTCCAGAACCCACAGAACCAGCATGAGGAGGACTACAACCATGCCCACTCACGTACCCGTGTAGTCATAGAACAGGCATTCGGCCTACTGAAGGGTCATTTCCGATGCCTCAGCGGGTCGGGCGGGGCAGTCCTGTACCGCCATGAGAAGGTTGCAAAGATGGTCATGGCATGTGTCATGCTACACAACATGTGCGTACGTAGAAATGTGCCCATGCCCCCTGACGCAGAACTGCAAGCACCTGAAGATGGTCATGATGAGGGTGGGGATGTGGCAGCACCTCAAGGAGTCCGCGAGGCACAGGAGGGCCGTGAAATTCATCAGATTATTATTGATTCATGCTTCTAGCACTCACGCCTGGTGGCTGATACATGGACACGGGACTTGTGGCACTGTGTGTGTCTGGAACATGCACAATATGGACTGTACGCCTATAAAGGCCTCGTACACAAAGATCAATGTCCACACATCTCATTGGATGATTGTGAAATGTTTATAGCATATGTGAAATTATGTTACACACCCCATCGACCCGCCACCCAAGTAAGCCCAACACACCCCCTCCACCCTCCTACCTCCCCCCCGAACACCAGTGTCCAAAGATGCTCATTGTCAGTGGGCAGACGCTATTGCAAGCCCCCTCTCTGGGTATCAGGGGCACCCCTGCCTGTGGAGCGCAGGTTCCTCCCAGATCTACGTTGGGGGCTGCCCTGGACGGAACTTGCAACGGATGATGTCTCTGCCTGCTCACGTCCATGCATGTCCCTAAGGGTTTGTGAGAGCTCAGTGAGCACACGGCGCACAGCGGCAAGTTCAGCACATACGTCTTTGGACGTCGCATGCAGTTCCCCCCTCAGGCTCTCGGTGCTTCTCTCCATTTGTACTCTCAGGCTCTCGGTGCTTCTCTCCATTTGTGCCCTTAGTGTCTCTGTACTTCTCTCCATTTATGCCCTAAGTGTCTCAGTAGATGTTTCTATGGCTGCCTTAGTACCCCCACATTCATCAGCATGGTCCTTGAGGAGCCTGGCCAGTTGCTGCTGTTGCACGATCACCTGGTCGAGGGACTGTTGCCTCTGCTGGGCCATGGCCATTTGCGGTGGTGTCACAGAGGGGCTGATCACCTCATGTTGCCTTGACACAGGGCTTGTGGGGGATGGCCAGTCGTCGTCTTGTGGGTGCCCCTGCGTGGTATCCTCATGGTGTACGGGATGGAACAAACAGGGGGATTGAGACAGGTCATGGATGGATCCTACATCGACATCACCGTTTTCTGTGTCGGAGCATGCTGCCATTAATGCAGTGTCACCTATGGTGCTGCTGCCACCAGAAGCAGTGCCTTCTGTGGCATCCATTGGGGGGACCTGTGGTGGTGCTGTTGTGGGCATGCTGGCTGCTGGGGTGCCTGTTGAAGTCCCCTCCTGTGTACTGCCACTTGATTTGTGCTGCTGCCGTGTCTTGATCCGTGCAGCTGAGGTGGAGGGTCTTTGGCCGCTGGTCTTGGCCCTCTTTGCAGGTGTGCTGGTAGGGGTGTCCTGGAGCTCGTCGTTTGAATCGGACCCTGTGGTGGAGTAAAGGAGGGCAAGCGTTATTAATGGGTCTGTGGAAATTGGAATGGCAATGTATCACATGCATTGGGGTGGTACCTGAGGGTGATTTGGGTCAGGGCCTTGGAGGTGGTTTCATTTTTGTGTGGATTGAGGATGCAGTTGTTTTGCAGCCTGCAGTTAGGGTGTGCCTGCTGTACGTGTAGAGGGTGTTTTTTGGATTTTTAATTATTTATGTATTTAATGTGACTTTTAAAGTGCGCGATCAGGCCAATGTATGTGGACGTTCTCCTAGACATGTGTTTCTGTTGCACTATGTGGACACATGGTACTTCACATGATTGGACATTGTGGATTTTGCATTGTTTTATTTGGCCCACCTATCTGATTCTTCGGATGTCTGCACTCCTTTCTCCATCCCTCCGACTCCCTCTATACTCTCCATTCCAATGGTGGAGGCACAGATTTCTTCCCAGGGGGTCAACTTGATGGGTGATTCCGATCCTCCCCCGGTAGCTGTGGCAATGTTACGGTTGGCGGATAGTATGCTCCGTACGCGTATCCGCAAGTCGTCCCATCGCTTTCTGCATTGCTGTGGGTTGCGGGGTGCGGTCCCCACCGCACTTACCCGCTGTGCCACCAGGGCCCATATGGCCTTCTTGTTCGCAAGTGCCGTCCTGGTCATTTGCGTCGAGAAGACGACGGCAGCATTCTCCTGGAGGGTCTCTGTGAGCACGGTGAGTTCCTCACGGGAGAAGTGGACCTGCCGCTTGCGGTCGCACGCTTTTTTCGCTACTTTTCCCATTTTTATTTTTTGCACTAGGGTGGATGACGGGTTGGGATGTGTCTCAGGGTAGTATTTTTAACGGTTGTGTGGGAATTCTGATTTTATAGGTGTACGGCGTGCTGTTTCCCGTTCCGGGTCCATGTTTTTAGTTCCGTTTCCGTATATTTACGGTCACCGTATTTTCCGATTGGCGCTCATTACGGTGACCGCTATGATGGGCGGCGGAATTGCACCTAGGGCGCCGCACGACGGCGGTGAGGGGCGTTTTGGGGACATTTCCGCCATCGCGGACTTTGCACTTCCGCCATGGCGTAGTGCTCGTGCCCGATGGGTCAGAATTAGCCGCACTTTACTCCGTCGTGCAATGGCGGAAACGCTATTTACGCTATGGCGGTCAGGTCAGTTACTTTCCGCCAGGGTCGTAATGAGGGCCAATACCTTTTATACTCAAAACGCATCATAATCTGACTTGTAACACTCAAATGTTAACATCTCATTCTATTGGTCATGAAAAGGTAACTTTAATATAGGTTCTATATCTGTATATGGTAATGGAGTGAGGGGATTGGGTAAACACTAGCCCTTCCTTCAAAAATGACTACTGTAGACGTCACTAAAAGTACACCGTCCTATTGGTTCTATTAACTATAGGACCCTAGATTATTTGGTCCATTGTGATTGGGCTGGCATCAACCCCATGCATACATTTCCACTTTGCTTAGCAGCACGCAGAACGGTCAGCCAGGTGCAGGGTGTCCCCCAATTCACTCTGCCTTCCTTCAATGAATCATCACTTTATGGGCTATGTGTCAATTAGTTCACTGTGGCTGGCCTCGAAATTGCATCTTTTTGTCTTGAGAAACCTCTGATATCTCTGTCTGGGCAGATGCCAAGCGTAGGTGTGAACCCATGCCCCTTCTCGCTCGGATGGTCACGTGCTACCAAACCGTGAATTTGCCTCGTTTCTCTCAATTTTTGTATTGGATTTTCGTTTCACCAGCCACGTGCCTTCGCCTTCTTATCTCGATTCTTCAGAGGCAGGATATTCTGTTCTTAGCTTCAATTAAAAGTAGCTACTGTTCATAGCTCCTATTGGTATGTCCTTGGCTCCCCTGGCACAAGCTGTCTCTGCCGAGTTTCGATTCAGCCTTTTTCCCTCATGTTGCAGGAATATGAATCTTCTTGCGTTTAGCCTATAATAACCTGGGTTGGTTCTGCTTTTCATGCAAAGTGGACACGCACTTATATAACATGCTTCGTTTTGAGGTAGATTGTGTACAATGGCGCTTGCCGCTCTATTCTTCTACTTAGCATAGCAAGCCGCACTGTTTTGTTAGCTTTCTTGCACTTACAAGCATATGTACGGGCTTTAGCTGGTTGAATATCTTCATCCTGTTTACAGCTTAAACTCCCTTGTATTTCAACTATGTTCTCTTGTTTTAGTTTCACAATATCTTTATTCATGGCATTTCATCTCTGCGTCATCCTTGGATCGTCATATCTTCAATGGTTGTGTTAGTCCAGGCCCTCGTGACGTCACCATTCATCTTCCATTAAGGATTGTTTGGTTTCTTCCTGGACAGTATTTAAGCAATCTTCATTTCATTTCATTTGTGGTAGGGTTTTCTCAATGGGTACCTTACTGTCCTTGGTTGTCTGGTTATTGGTACTTCAATAGGTATTGTTCTTCTGACAGGCACTGGGCAGAGCCCTACTGTGGCTCTCTGCTGGTTTATTTGCCCATCATTCATCACATATTTCGGTGTGAATGTTCCTGGTACATCGAAATGGGCGACTGGAGTGCAGGCTTTATTTGGGACCTCCTCTACACCTCTGCAACTGGTCATCCTAGAAGGTCTGCTAAGATGCTTCAACCCATTGGAATATTGGGACCAACTATTCTGGGCACCTTTATCAAACCCTGCAAGTAAGCTTTCTCGGAAGTGTCCCTGGGCCAACCAGTGGACTGACCAGCTTAGCCAGTTGCTTTGCTCTGTCAATGCTGCCGTTTCGAGGAGGCCCTGAGAACTTGGTATACTGCTAGCTCTGTGTCCCCGGCACCCTCATACCGAAATTCATACACTTGGCGTTCCCAGGTCTGAAGTGAGATGAGTGCGCCAGGACCGGAGTAAACGCGGTTACTGTGTTGCCCTGCCGCGGCAACGTCCTTTGCAAGTCTGCTGCATTTGTAACCCTCTTGCCCCTGAAGCCTGCTGCAGTGAAACTGGGTCGATAAATCCACCCCGAGTGGAGAAATCGCCACTGTCCTGTTTGGAATTCATCGCTGTATCTTAGGAACTAAAAAGTGCAGAGACGTCCTTTTTGCCGCATCCGAACCTGCATGTGAAGTGGACTGACCTGCCGAAGTTTGGTTCCACTTGCATTGGGGACCGGTGAGTACTCAATACCCCAACCAGTGGCCCGTAGCGCAAGGGCCCATTTTTACACACGAGTGGCCCCTGAGAGCCCCTCTCCTTTCCACTGCTATTGCGAAATATCGACTCCATCCCGAACTCTCGAACTGCCTCTGCCTTCAAGTGGAGGTCCTTCTTTAATAGTGGGAACGTGTTCTGCATCGCCTCATCCACCTTCCCGAGCTGCTAGAGACCACTGAAGAGACCCTATTCTGCCCATTGGGAACAACAGCGTGCACTGGCATTGCATGTACCATTGAGCGCAAGCCTCCTCTCTTCTTAGGGCTTGGACTGCCTCTTAATTAGGTGTATTTTCAATGTCAAACTTGGCCTACAGATTACCTGCACTGCATGTTTCCTTCCCATCTAGGTTGTTGACATAGTTTGTGCATTTAACCCTTTAGACCCCAATGGTTGTGTATATACATTGCATTGATAGTGTTGTGTTGGTTTAATTAGTGATACTGTGATTCTTTTTCTGTGGTCTATGTTACAAAGGCCTTATAATAAATGTGTCTATATTTTTGATATAACATCTGTCTGGAGTAATTTGTAAGTGTCCTTGCTCTGTGTGCTCATTGAGGTCCTTCAGTCACCCTCACCCCTCCTGAGACTTAGTCTTGACCGCCTGCCATAGCTACTCTGATTGGTCTGGCTTGTCCAGAGGTTACCCTGTTCCAAGAAACTAGGCTGGCCTTATGAACCTCTGCCCTTCCAGGTCAGAGTACAGAAATCCATCTTAACACTAACCCCCTCCCCACTCCTCTCTCTTGGACTGAACACTTTCTGCTTTCCTCTCACCTGAAACTCTCTGTCCCTTAGGTAAAGCCCAGCCCAGCACTGCCACCTACCTTCTCGGTCAATAGACCCATAAAGCGTGTGTCGGTGTATGACTTTTCCTCTACTTTCTCTGATCCTCCTACTCCTGCAGCTGACTCACACTCTGACACAGCCCTTTCTAACCTGTATCTTTCTATCTCCAACACTCTAGACATCATTGCTCCTGTCATGAGAATCTATCTAGAGCCTAACTCCAAGTGCAACTCTTGGTATGACTCCGACCTCTCTGCCCTGAAACACAAGTGCAGGGTGGCTGAGAGGAAGTGTAGTGTTTCGGGCACATCCTCTGATAAACTGACCTGCCCTAAAAACAATACAGACCCTCTCTCCTGTCCAAGAAGATTGTCCACATCCAAACCCACATCTCTGCGGCTTCTTGCAACACGGCCAAACTCTTTCAAATCTGCAAGGAATTGACCAATCCGTCTGCAGTTTCCACCTCTCCAGTTCCCTCCCAGGCATTCTGTACGGCTCTGGCTTCTCACTTCACCACTAACACTCAGGACATCCTGTCCTCACTCTCCTCTCCCTCTACCTTTCACTGCCCTCTATCGCAGCCTCTTCCTCTCCTCCTCCTTTCTCCTCTTTCTCTCTGACAACACCTGACAAGGTTTCTAGACAAGTCCAATCTATGAAAGTATTGTCTAAACAGGTGCTCCCCTGCTCCTCCAGAACCATCAAGGACCACATTGACACACTCATTCCAGCCTTGGCCGATTTATGCAATCACTCTTTCACCACTGGATCTTGCCCTTCTCTCCTCAAGCACTCCCTTGTGCACCCCCTCTTAAAAAGCCTTCTGCTAATCCTACCTGTCTGGCAAACTATCACCCGATTTCTATCACTCCATTGCTGGGAAAACTCCTGGAAAAGCTGCCCATTTCCCAGTTTGTTCTCCCCACGGAATCTGTTGGTTGTCTCCATGACCATCAGTCTGTCTTCAGAGCAGCCAGAGGTATGGAAACTACTCTCCTGAACACCCGTGAAGATCTGCTCTCTAACCTTAAATCCTCATCCTCCTTGACTTTTCCACTGCTTTTGACACGGTCAACCACACCATCCTGATCAAGAGACTCTGTGAGAACCTGGGCATCACAGATCAGGCCCTGGAGTGGTTTACCTCCTTCCTCCTGGACTTAGATCCTTCTGATTGGGGCACCTGCTCCCGCGTTCCTTCTCTCGCTCTGACCACCCTCCTGGAGCCCTCTTCCTTCACCTTCCTGTGAGGCAAAAAACCTTGGTGTCATCTCGGACTCCACCCTCTCCTTCTTTCCGCACATCATGGACCTTGCCAAGAAGGCCCACCACCAGCTGCATCTCCTCAGAGGTATTCTTCCTTTCCTCACTTTCCCCCAGAAGATCACTGTCTCTAGAGCCCTGGTTCTCTCTAGTCTGGAATACTGTAACATTCTCTTTCTCAATCTGGCTTCTTCTGCTCTCCACCCTCTGCAACTAATCCATAACAGGACTGCAGGACTTATCCTTAGCCTCAATCACAGGGACCGTATCTCTCCAGCCCTGACATCTCTCCACTGGCTTCAGTGGCTGTAATGATCAAGTTCAAGACCCCTTGCATCGTCCACAAGGCTTTCTGGGGGTGGGGCCATCACTAGACCTAACTGTCTCTTCCAAATTACTTTCCTTCTCAAGCCCTTTACTCAACTACCTCCAATTCTCTGAGGGTCAGATATTTCTCCAGGCAGAGAGTGGGGGCTAGATCTCTCTCATCTGCAGTTGCCTCCCTCTGGAATGGCCTCCCTGCCCCTCTCAAACTTGACCCAGACCACCTGAAGTTCTGTAAGCAGCTCAAGACCTTCCTTTTCTCCTCTGCTTTCTCTGTCTCCCTCCCCTGCTGACCTACCTGTCTGCAGCACTGACTAGTTGCTTGGCTACCCTCAGATCCTCATTGGGTATTAGGCTCCTCCACAATCAGTCTCCCCAGCACTGCCTTTGGGCCTACCGTGCGCTTAGGGGCCATAACTGGGGCTCTAACTATAAACTCTACAGTCCCCTGTCTCCTTGCACTTACTCAGAGTAATGCTGCCTGCCCTGATTACACTTCCCCCTTCCCTCTCCCTCACACTTCCCCCTCTCCCTTCCCCCTGCACTATGCGCTGTCACACTTGCACGTTCTGAATGACAGAATGCCTAGTAAGATTGTTTGTCTTGTCCTCCTTCTGTCTTCCCTCCCTTGCCTTGTCGCGCCTAGAAACACTTGTTTAATGGTGCATTATAAATAACATATCATATCATAATTACTTGCAGGTTCCAATATCAAGTAAAAACTACAGGTTTGCAAAAAAAGAACATAAATAATATTCTGCCTGGGAAATTATGGGGAGTTGTGCAAAGTTCCAGGTTACATATTTTCTTCAGTTACAGGAACAGCCAACTATTTTGCTTCTTGTAGTGGGTCCAAGGCTTCTCCTGATTGACAGTAGTAACATAAGTAAAATATGGAATACAAATAATATGAGTGGTTATAACCAGATTGCTGTTCAAGGTAACTGAGTGAGTGATCAACAGTGGACTCTATATATCAAGAGTACACTGAAAAATAAATAAGTTAATGATCATGATATACCCTTTCACCATGGAAGTGTACGACTACACTTGCAGAAATTAAGTCCTGTAGCCTTAATGCCATAGCTTCTAGAGCACCCGATCTGGCTGGGATTTGTATTGTACATTTTCAAAAGTCTCCAACATAGTGGGTTGGGATTTTATATCATCCATTTAAAAAGATAAACAATGTATGGAGTATCCCAAAACTATGGCACACACATTTGTTTATTCGATTGTATAATAGAAGCCCAAGCGAGCCTTCAAGTATTGATCAATTAATAGCTCTTCTTGATGCTCCATCAAAGGTTATTGCTAAGATCTTTTTAAAAGAGCTGAATAGTTGGGGGAAAGGATCACAACCTACTGTCTATTTTTTTTTACGTATTTCTCTATGTGGTAAATATGAAACCTTATACAATTCACCTTACAAAAATACAACCAATAAACAATAAAAACGTACCTATATTCAAATTATGATTATGTTAACAGCATCAAATATCCCATCCCAGGTCGAACATACTTCCAATATTAATATAGCCCTTCTTTGTAAGTTATGCGAAGATCATAGTTACACATATAAGTCAAATTGAACAATACGAAAACACAGTACCTTGCAGATGATGCACATATAATACAGATGCAAATGCATACATTGAAGTGCAAATATCATATAAAAACCCACAAAACCAGAGTCAATCCAATAAATTCAATCTATTTAAAAGTTACTTACCAAATAACCCAGAGTTTGGCAAAAATCTCTTTAAAAGGCCAACAGAGCCACTATCATAGTAAGCCGATTCCAATTCACCAACCTCTCCCATCAATTGGGTGAGATTACAGCAGAGACAGAATACACACATTTTACAAGGAATAGGATTCTCCCCTGCATTAAAGGAGGGCATTCCATCACCAAGTGATGAAGGGATTCCACACAATCCACCTTGCACAACCTATATGTGCACTTATATCTGGGGAGGCAGACACATGAGCTCACAATGTCCAAAGTATGTAAACAATTCAGTCTAAACTTAATGTACCACATGCAAATATTTTCAGACGAAGATTTCATTAAATAAGGCCTAGGGGACCTATAATTAAAATAAATAATTAGTAGAGACAAATCCTAAAGTTTTCTTCTTTGATTTAATTACTGCCTTAGGAGAGGCTACCAGAACACCTGCTTCACATAAAAAGCATTCATTCACATGACCTCATGAATTCCATTAAGAGGTTATTTGCCTCTAACCGAAAGACATCCCCCAATTTGTCAAACAGTGAGCCCCTTGTCCCCTCTCTTAGCTTAAAATAAAGCCCCAATGTGTTATGCTTATAGGTCAACCACCATGATTGAATGCTCAATTCTAGCCTAATGACACTAGTAGGAACAGAAGGAGGGAAGCCCATCATTGCCCACCACATTTTACCTTCAAGCACATTAAACAATTTTTCTGCTCCTAAAGGAGATGAGCTCCAATCCATACAGAACTGAGGGAGTAACTTTTGCTTAATAGAATTTGATAAGAGGCCAAAGTGAGAAAGGAAACAGCTTCACCTGAATAACCTTCAGAGGGGACAAAAAGACCACAACCGTGGCTCCCATTTTTTCTTTAACCATTTTCCTTTGATTCCTATTAGCAAAAATATACCCCAATTGAACAAACGGATCAGCTTATTCTATCCCATTTTCATCAATTTTCTACCTACATATATTGAGTTTCCTGTTATTATTGGCAGACATAATTCTGGATTTTTCCGGGTTGATTATTCTCTCTACCATAATCTGCAACCCAGTCAAGTTTCTGCTGGAGGCCGATTAGAGTTTGATCTAAAGGTATAAGAAAATCGGCATAGGCCATGCATTCCACCCTGGTATCTCCTAGCTTTGGGGGAAAAGATGTAAAGCCAACACACGATATCCTCGAATGCGAAATCTACAGGTTGAAAAGGGTTGGATCGCTTTCCTTATTTTTCTATACTCGCTATTAGGGTGCTCTTCCCTACTCTCTCCTTTTTGCTTTATCATAGGTGTCTGTCGTTTGGTTGAGGGACTTCTTTTGTCTTTCTAGTTTAGCATTGGGACTTTATGGTGGTTGAAAATGCCACCTTAAGTTATAGTGAAGACCAGATAGTCAACATTGTGAGGGGTCTTTCCTTGTTTGACCCGGTCGTCGTTAACCAGAATATCCCTTTTTTAGATTTAAGTGAGGATCTCCTTAAATTAAAGAAGAAAACTTTCCATACAGAGCTGCACAGACATTTTATCTGTGACTACCTCAAAGCAAATATCATTCCTGCAGGCCTGGTGGACCGTTATAAACTCTGCCTCTTCCTAGAAGATGATGCATATAAGACCAGTTACAGCTTTTATTGCTACCAAATGTAGCAGAGACTTAATGATGCTGATTATTTCAGTGGCTCAATATTTAAAGGCACTCACACAGAGTGAACCTGATATTGAAGAACACATACAGTGGTAGCAAACGCTCAGGGCAAACTAAGAGATATAATAAGACAATTCAAGGAATTTAAGCAGACTGCGTTGAACTAACAAAAAGAAAAATTGCTACAGATATCTGGATTTCAAAACAGATATAGGCTATCCGTATCTGAAGGCTAACTATCTTGAAACTCGTAAGAAGGAGCGAGGTCAAGCTACAGGAGGCCAAAGAGGGCGGACACTTTGGGTCACATTCTCTGATTCATTTGACCCATAATATGCTTCTGCTCCTCCATATTGACCATATAGAGGCTGCTGACCTTTTTTAGGCAGGGACCAGTCCAGAGGTCCAACATGGAACCCTTATTTTATGACGCCCTATGGAAGATGGGGGCTTGTCTTTTGTCCCATCCAGTCCTACTGACTGGTTTGTGATTACATTTCTTCGTAAGATTAGATTGAAATGTTACTTTAAGGATTCTGACCCAGTTGAGAGACAAACTGATTCTGGTGTCTGTGTGCTATCAACATTCACGCCTCAGGATAATCAAACCTCCAGATATATCCTCACATTTGAAAAATGTATTCTTAAAGAATTCAAGAGTATTTAAGCCGGTAGACAAGAGAGCAGGTTTAATCTTTCGAGTGAGGAGCATTTTGCTCTCAAGTCACTTACCAATAATTCTCAGCTGGTGATTAAGCCAGCTGACACAAGTCGTGGCATAGTGGTCTGCAGTACTGACCAATACCAACATATGGTAATGGAATTACTCGACGACAGTGATAGCTATAAAACAATGCATAGGGATCCTTCTGTTGATTTCAAAAAGGAGATCCTTGACACAAACGTGTATGCTGTACAGAGAGATTGGATTTCCCAGTAAGAGTTTGGTTATTTAGACCATTCAGAACAATGCATTCCATCATTCCATGCAATACCAAAGATTCATAAAGATGCACATCGACCACCAGGTCATTCCATTGTGGAAGGTTGTGGATCTAATTTGGGGCCCATTTGCTAGTTTATAGATGTCTTTCTTCAGCCCCTGAGTCAACACACTGTCACTTATCTGAGAGACACATCTTCGGTCATCCAACTGTTTGAAGGGAGGGTGTTTGATCGAACACATCAAGTTCTTGTCACTATGGATATACAGGCACTCTATACTAGCATTCCTCAGGAAGAGGCAATTCAAAGTGCTCGTGATTTCCTGTGCGAGAGAACCTCGAATGTGTCCTGATTGAATTTATTCTTGAATTACTCTCTATTGCGCTTCAACGATCAGTTTTACATGCAGACACGCAGCATAGCTATGGGCACCACATTCTCACCTAGTCTACCAATATTGCTCATGACAGCCTTTGAAGATCGGTATGTACTTTCTGAGACTAATCCCTTTCTCCTGAGGATCTTTATATGCCATCACTACATAGATGAGACACAGGCTACCCCTCCCACCTGCAGATATTTGTGATGCACGCCACTATGACAGATCTCTAAGTTGGTCTGTATTCTCCATATAGCAGCAGATCAACACTTCTTGTTAATACAAAAATACATTTTTATTTGTCATCAAACACTGTAAAAAAGCCTGTTCTCAGGCTCTAAATTGTAACACAAACACATTTGTTATATACATAGGCTATCTTTCCCTGAGCACCTTCAAACACCAAATTCACATTCATACAGCGCTCTTTGTAAGGTGCTTTTTGATATGCGGTGAACAAAGTGGTTAGTAAACAGTGCCTCAGGGTGGTGTTCTTATTCCAATGTACATTTCAAGTCGACGCTGTTGGTGTTTCCAGCATGAGTGAAATCTATACAGTTGTTTTAGTAGTTGCTCTCATGCTTTCCTCAGGACTGGTAAAGGGGGAAAATTGGTGTCTGCTTCACATCCAAGGACCCCCTGGGTCTGAATATCTAGAAAAATTAAAATGATGACAGTACGACTAGGTGTATCTGCACGTGTTTGCTAATCAACTGTGTTGAGTGGCTGCTGTTCATACCTGCACTTGCACTCTCGGTGTGTTGGGCTGCATTTCTTCTCGAGGCATCTTGTGTACGCCAGAGATGTCTTGTAAATAGGCTTATGTCCTTTTGAAGGATTCCTCTATCTTGAAGGCGACTGTTTCTTGCGTCATCAAAAATGGTTCTGTAATGTGAAAAGCATGAGGTCATCGCCATATTTCTATTTGTGTGAACACATCTATATCACAATCCCTGTGCATTTACTATTCTTCAGTGTGTGAGGTATCATTAATTTTATGAGATGTATACAGTATACCTTGCCCAGACTATTCAAAACATTTAGAAATGGCTGATGTTCATTATTAGTCCACATGCTTATGTTGCGGGTTTCATTACATGCCCCGTTGTGCTGTATTGCCACACACGTGCTATGCGGCTATCTATGCTTGCAGCAGAGATATGCTGTTGTGGAAGTACAGGAGAGGGTTAATCGTCTGTGCAGTCTAGATTGGGCAGTGTCCGAACACTGGCTCGGGACCACGTTGCTAAGCAACCGATCTCACTGGCATACCTACGCTTTGTTTTACTGCTACAATTGGATCTCGTTGGCTACTATTAAAAAAGTACTTATGCTCGCTCCCGATCTGTTCATTGAAACTTTCTGATACGGCTCTGCCTCCGTCCTCGAGTCTCGCGCTTGCGTACTCGCAACGGGGACACGGCCCTTATTATAAAATAGTGATTGGCTGTTCATGTACTGTTTGCCACGTTGTCTTGACAACTTGGCGTGGTCTAGCGCAGAGCAAACAACACTTTAGCTAAAGTGTGTCACCTGCCTGTATCTCATGTGTGGCAGGTGTACTCGCATGATATATTGTATTATCTGCATTATATTATTTGTCTGTTCTAAACTTGTTTCTGTGTCTATTATAAACTATTCGAGCCTCCATAAGTTATCCATGGTTGCAAAAAGCTTGCTGGCACGGCTGGTCATTGAGAGATGACACTAATTAACAAAAATTATATTGTTATCCTGCATATGGTGTATCCTCAACTTGGTACAGCACCCATATTGATAAGTCTACACGCTAGTTAGTCATGAAAAAACACGGTGCAGCTGCCATAGTGATATTCGTAGTTGCGGCTGCCTACTTGCTATATTCTGTTAATTGTAGCTCTAAAATAAGTGTCACAAATTACTCTAAAATATTATACGGCCTGTACATTCTGCAACAAATATCACAGATTTCCCCACTGTCTTGTCACACAAGGTAATGCTTTTTGTCTCACAGTAGTTCACATGTCTTTCAATATTTACTTACACATTTTTTGTCATTCATTAATTTTAGAAAGAAACTTTCAGTAAACAGTGTTTTTACATTCTATGGTAGCCGAACATCGCTTTTGGACCTTACATGAATGCATATATTTATTATACAAAAAGGTGGTGTCATCAACACTGGTTAGTTGGTAATTGCTTGAGAACCTATCATCTTCTCAATGTGACTTGGTTGGATTTCGACACAAAAGTGTTCCCATGGACAGTACATCAGGTTCGAGGATTCTTAGTTGATTTGTTGCAAGTTTCTAGAAAGTTTTTAGAAAAACACTCCATTCAATGGTTACATTGAGATCGTTTTTTACTGTGTCCAGACAGTGGATCAATTTTTGTTTTAGCTTCCTGAGTGCTAGATCCCGATCTCCTCCTCTTAGTTTACTGCTTACAGTTTGTATGACAACCAGCACAATTCCGTATGTTTGTGTTTCTTTTCTCTGAAGTGTGCCGTTATCTTCAATTAGGTTCTTCAGGCACAATCTATGCTCGCAAATGCGCTGTCTGATCTCGCGTTTATATTTTCCAATATACAGAAACCCACATGGACACTTTATACCATAGATACTCCACTTTGTCAAACACTTTGTCAAACAGTTGGTGAAGGTTTTGTATTTCCACACTACTCCATTCATGGAAACTTCTTTCAGTTCTTGTGTCAACCTACATACTGAGCACTTCCCGCATATATAGTGTCCCACTACTGGGGAAGATTCCACAAATTGGTTTGGGGGTCCTTCTTGGTTGCGAAGTCCGGCTATGTATGGACTTGTCGGTCTTTTAGATTTTGACTTCTCTTCAGTTAGTTAGAATGGCTCTCCTGATATCATTGCTAATAGGGGTGAACCTGGTCATGCACGTCATATACAAGACATCAGCTGTCAGAGTGGAATGACTGCTAACAGCTCAAAATTGCTCATAGTGTTGTGGATCAGCCAGAGTCACAGACCAGAAAACCGCAATTGGCTTTATATTTAAAAAAATGACAACCAGTAAATTAAAATAAACTGCAATAAAATGCCACTCCTCTGGCAATCTGCTGTCCTAGGCCTGGGCCAAGTCGGCTTTGTTGTAAATGCATCCATGTACACCGGAGTTATATACAGTTAGCTGCTCTCTATCTTTTAGTAGATTGTTGTGCCTACTCTTCTAATCAGCAATTTCTTTGCTTTATTCAGATGGGCCTGTAAAGGTGCCCTTATTGATGTACACTACATTCCTAGGTGCAGGGTCAGAAAGCTGGCAAGTGAATCAAGTCCTCTTCATGTCCCCAGGCTGAGCTTTGGTGAGTTTTGTCTGGTAGTATAGGTTTACCTTTGTTGAGGCACTCTTCTTTGAGGGCTAGCCCAGAGTAATAGGTCTGTCATTTTCTGTTTTCAGTATTCGCAGTGAGACTACATCTTCTGAGTGTGGGGATAAGAGCACTTATTCCATTCAGTGATAATGTGTACAGTCACAGATGTTTGGTGAGGGTTAGCACCAAGGTCTATGCAACTCTTTGCTAATGATCATGGTTTGGATTTATTTTTGCATCGACAGGGTTGTATACTATTTGCTCCTGATGAAGGTGAAATGCAATTGAAAACCGCTGAAATGCATAGAATGTGCCCTATGCATAAAAACTGAAAATCTATGTAGTATGTATTCTGGGATGTCTGGGCATATTTCTCTGCATAGACCCTTTATGTGTTCCACCTCCCTAGAATAGCTTTAGAATAGGTTGCCCCTGCCCTTTTCCAAAAAATGTTTGTAGGAGTAAGAAGGGTTGTTGATGTTTTATATGGGATTTGGACGGTTGCCAGACATTTGGTCGAAAAAAATTGGTCGACCAGACAAATGGTCGAACTAATTTGATCGAAAACGAAATGGTCGAATTTTTTTTTTTTATTTTAACCCTTTTTTTTTTGGGGGGGGGTCCCCTCCCAACCCCCTTTTTTTTCGCTAAAAACCCCTTTTTATACTAAATGAAAACCCGAAAAATAAATATATAAATAAAAAAAAAAATTCGACCATTTGGTTTTCGACCAAATTGCGTCGACCAAATTGCAGTCGACCAGTTTTTTTTCGACCAATTGACTGGACACCATTTGGACATCTGGATACAATATCTGGATGTGTGTTTATTTGTTGCAATGATGCCTTTTTGTGTGTAACTTCCCT
Organism: Ambystoma mexicanum; assembly: GCF_040938575.1. Classification (NCBI taxonomy): domain Eukaryota; kingdom Metazoa; phylum Chordata; class Amphibia; order Caudata; family Ambystomatidae; genus Ambystoma; species Ambystoma mexicanum. The sequence continues at coordinate 541,883,936 of NC_090923.1, read as the reverse complement.
TATGGTATGTGCTGTTCGATATTTGTTTTGTTGCTTATTATATTACACGGCATGTTGTGCTAAACTCATAGAAAGAGCACTTTTTCGGCGGCTTATAACTCCACTCCCCCTGGTTGAATCCTCACCAAACTTTGCAGAGAAAGTATATGGGTGGCTCTGAATTGTTTCGCCAAGTTGGGCAAGGTTACGTGAGGGGTGGGGAGTTGTAGGGGGGTCTCAAAATGTATTTTTTTGCCATGGACTGAATGGGGAAAAACTTTGCGCATGGCTACAGGTCGAACAGCTGGACGGATTTTCACCAAATTTGCGCCAGGAGCGGGGGCTTGGCCAGAAAGCATGCTGATGTGTGTTCAGTGGAAATTGGACCGGTAAATCTTTTGCAAAAAACTGAAATCTACGTGCCAAATAATTAGTGATATCTGGGTCCGCTGCGCAGACCCATTTCCCTGTTCGCTCAGCGGACAGAAGTGTCTTTGGATCGCGGTACGGCGTGCTGTCAGAGAATTTTGGATGCGGCCGGTGGTTGGCTGGAGGGAAGCGTGCTGTGTGTCAACCTTTTTTGGGAAAGCCGCCATGGTGTATCCGAGGACAGTGCAGCAGCGGAAGGGTCTGGAAAATGTAACATACCCATTGTTTTGGCGGCAATAAGGGAGAGAATGGCTGGGGGAGTGACAAGTGGTTTATATGTGACATATGTAGGCTAGTATTGTCTGTGGTGATTGGAGGCAGCTGTTGTAATGGTCCCTTATCTTCTGGCGCAACCTGTTTGTGGGAAACTCTTTTCGCGGTGAGTGGTGGCAGATCATGTGCAGATGGGGAATGAATTGCACATGACATAGGGTGGGTGGGAGCGCGGGTGGCGGTGCACTGTGGATGGAATGCGGTAGTTGGCCACATGGAGGACTGCATGGGTGAATGAAGGTGCGGTGGGTCTGTGGAAGGATTACACTCTTGGGTGCATGGACAAAGCCTGTAGCCCGTAGGCTGTAGGGCATGCACTGAGGAGCATAGGGCAGCAATATACACACAGCAGGAAGGCATATTTGAGTCTGCATCCGGCACAGGGTGGTGCTTGCATAGTGCAGTGTGTGCAGATTGGTTGTAGTAGCGTTAGTGCTGCAAACTGAATGAGGGTAGGTTGGCAGTGACACAGTACTTTCTGAATGGGAGTGGGTACGCCTATAGTATGTGAATGAAAGTATATAGGGGTGCAGGAGTGAGTGTTTCTTTAACCATTGTGTTAACTGTTCCAATTTGTTGCTGCATAGCTACATGGTGGTGCCCAGGTTGGGTAGGACTGCTGGTGGCAGTGGTGTGTATGTCGATGGTCGTAGGTGGTGAAATGGTGAAATGCATGGTGGCATTACATTGCTGTAGGTGTTTTCAAGGCCTATGCTGTGTGCATAATTGTTGAAGTAGGCCGAATGTTGTGAAAATGTTGTGGTTAGTGACACAATACTTTGTGAATGGCTGTGGGCAGAGGTGGTGGAGGATGTGGTATGTTTGTGCATTCTGGTAAGTGTGACCTGTGTTTGTGATTGGGTGTTTTATGGTGTAGGGGAGCTGGGGTGAAGTTCTGCTCCTTACGTGTGGCACGTTTGTGCAAAATGGTAGCTGTCCACATGGCCATTATGTTAACTGTTGCCATTTCTTGCTGCGTAGCGCCATGGCGGTGTACAGGTTGGGTAGGAATGTTGGTGGCCGTGGTGTCTATGTAGATTGTCGCAGTTGCTGATATGGAAACATGCATGGTGGCATTACGTTGCCGTGAGTGTGTTCAAGGCCTAGACTATTGGATGCATGGCCGAAGGCCGTGGGCCTTAGGCCATGCATTCAAGAGTCTAGGCCTTGAGGACACGCATGGCAGTAATGCATTTTTCAATGTACATGAGTTAGAGGGTGGTGAGATGTACGAAATGGGTGTGGAGCACATTTAAGCCGTTATAGGCCACTGTTGCAAACAGATTGTGGGTAGGTTGGCAGTGGCACAATACTTTGTGAATGGTAGTGGGTACGCCCATTGTATGTGATTGAGTGCACAGGGATGCAGGAGAGAGAGTGTCTTATTTGTACATTATGGTAACTTGCAATTTGTTACTACATACCTTCATGGCGGTGCCTTGTGGTTGGAGATGCTGCAGTGAAAAGTCACGCTGTGTGGGCACTGGGTGCAATGCTTGTAAACTGTCAGTATGTTACAGGGTATGGTTGAAGGGCATCTTATATGTGCTTGGATAGAGTGCTGTGTGCACAATGCTTGCAGTATGGGCAATGTTCTAAAGATGTTGTGTTTATGTTGCCAGTGAAACAATCCTTTGTAAGTGGAAGTGGGTAAGACAATGGTATGTGAAAGGGCGTAGGGGTGCCGGAGATAGTGTAATGTTTATACATTATGGTAACAGTTGTATGTAATGATGTGTATGTCCATTGTAGTGTTGAGGTTGATTAGAAGTGCTGGTGCCAGTGGTCATATGTGCATAGTGGTAGTTGGTGATATGCTGACATGTATTGTGGAATTACAGTGGGGGGATGTGTGCAAGGAGCAGACCCACTGAAGCAATGCAGGTTTGGCAGTGTATGAGGCACAGGGTGGTGATCTTTGGAGAATGCGTGTGGAGCACATTGTCGATGTTCTAAAGCAGCACAAGTGAGTTGCAAAGCGTGTATTGTGCATTCGATGTTGTGGTGATAGTTGGAAGATGTTACAGTATTTGGTGTGCAGCAGCATATGGTGCAGTGAGAAGTTGGGTAGTGTGGCCACAGGGTGCAGTGTGTACGTAATGTGAGTAAGGAAGTGGGTATGGTTGAAGGGCAGCTCGTATGTGGTTGGTTACTCTGCTGTGTGCAGATTTATTGAAGTAGGCCCAATGTTGTCAAGGTGGTGTGCATAGGTTGGCAGTGACACAATAGAATGTGAATGATAGTGTGTAGGGGTGGTGCAGGCTGTACTATGTTTGTTGCTTCTGCTGAGTGTGACACATTTTCGTGAACGGGTGTTTTACCGTTTGGGGGTGATGGGTCTGTAATGTTTGTGCATAATGTTAGGTGCCCACATGGTCGCTTGCTTGGATGTGTAGTGTTGCGGTGGGTGTGGAAAGGGTTTCAATATTTTGTGCATACCTAAAGGTTTGCTGGGGCATGTTAGGATGTATGTGGATGCTGCAATAGTGCCTTCTTTAGCAGAAATCTCTGGAGGAGGGGATTTGCAATCAAACGGAACGTGTACTGAGAGTGTTTAACAGTAAATAAGGAGTGGTGTATAGAAATGAAAGTGTGCAATGCAAAGGTTTTGTATGTGATTGGTGCATGCATGTTTTGAAATGTGACAGCACCCAATTTCGGGAGTGCTGCAAAAAGTGACCATGCAAAGGGAAGAAGTATAGTCAGAATTTTACTGGGCCGTGGCCCTCACTGTAGATGGGAAAGCCCACGTGCACATCCTCCCATTATGAGCAGGGTGGAAATGGAAATTGAATTGTGGGAAATAGGCAATTAGGAGTTTAGGACGTGGTTCATTGGAAAGGGCGGTACCATTTCATCACACTGCTGTGTCGTGAGTGTGGTCGACATGGAGAGACGCACAATGCTTATCGTCAGTGATACCTTTATGCGCCATCTGCACAGGTGTTGCGTGCAAAGAGGCGTTGCTGGTAATTTCGGGTTGGAAGGAGAGGACGCTTTCTGGGCCTGGCAGGGTGACTGCAGTTTCGGCGGGATGGTTCACCTTTGCAGATATGTGGCGTCCGTCACAAACGTGGACTGTGTCGTGGTGCACTATGGAAGTGCACATTTGGGTTACATGTCGTGCGGACGATTAATCCGTCTACTGATGAGGTTGCTGACCGCAATGATGCGCATTTCTCCTACTGCCAAGCTGGTTTTCTCATGCATAACACCAAGAGCAGTGTGGGTCCATGATGGTGTAATCTGTCCCCAGCTAGCGGTCGGAAGGTGTGTTATCAACAGAATTGTGCGTCCGTTTATGCAGACTGCTGGCATGTTCTCTACCCACTATGAGAACATGAGGTCGCAAAATATGCAGTGGTTCCGTAGAAATGGTATTTATTTGAGCACCATTGGCAATGCCAGTTTCTTTCATACTGTGCAAGAAGCATTGACCCGAATGTAGTAAAAATGTGAGGACAGGCAAACAAAAACGCATACAAAGAGAAAATACCCCCAACAAAATATTGTTTGACACCCCCCCAGCCCCACCTTCGCTGTCACGAAAAGGTAATGGATTACGCAGTACTTTCAGGATGGCACGTGCCACATCCTGGGTGGATATGTGGATGTCATGAATGAGATTTGTGATGGCATCTTTGATGTCATGGGTGTTAGTCCTTGCAGTGCACACTGGTGGCACGAGTTATGGTTGCTTAGCTTACCATAACTGTTGAATGTCATTTTTTTTCTTCAGTTTTACCTGTAACCATAACGTTCCTGTAGCAACGTTTTCCCAGTGAATGTCACAGGTTTTTTGGTAGTGCAACTTAACCGTAACGTCCCTTTAACAACGTTTTTTGTTAGTGTGTGTGTATATATATATATATATATATTAATATATGTATTTTTATAACTAAATTAGAGTTTCTGTTTAAAGCATTAAATGAAGTAGTGTTTTCCATATGTGTATGAAGATTCATCAATTAGCTCTCATTAGCTGATCTATGACTAGTGAGCCTTTGGCCCAGTTGAGTAAATAAGCTGTTTAGGGCTGAAAATAATTCCTGATAGGAAAATCGCTCTATGTGTTAAAAGGGGTGGAGCAGGTAAGACCCTTCCCAACCTGCATTATCCTAGAGAGACCCCCCTCTGAATTAAAACAGACTCTAACTCCGTTATACGAATGGATAAGGAGCAACATGTTAAGAAGACATCAGTCAATCCCTCAAGATACCAGCTTCATCCAGAGTCGAGCCCTATCAGATCTGTCAAAATCAGAGGATAGATCCAAACTCGCGATGTACACAGAGCATCCCGAGCCCCTACCTGCTTTTGCCAGGCAAAGAGTCAAGAAAATTCTGCATGCTGCCATTCCCAACTCTTTTCTAAACTAGTTTGGAAAATGCTCAACCTCTTTTAGAGTCAATATAACTAAACAAATCCTTAGAACAAAGCCTGCTGGGATCTTAGGTGATGTATCCATTAGGGAAATATGCCAGTAACTCTGGGGCAACTATCTGCCACACTTCTTAGAAACTGGCACAGTAATCACCTTAGACCAAGACCTCTGCATAGTTTGCTCTCAGGCGACTTGCACAAATAAAGAATATAGATTATCAGACCACAGCATTGCATTTTAGGAGCCTATTGGACACAATGTCAGGCTCAAAAGTCCTCAAATTATTATATTTACTGAAGGCAAATTGCAAATCTTCCCAATCAAAATTCATTGTCCATGGAGACTATCTGAGTTTAACCGTATTTAAATCAATACCTTCTTTCATTGTAAATAAGGTTCAAAAGTGATCAACCCAGGAGGATTCAGAGACACAGCTGGCCTGAAAAGATATCTTATTAATTGTATGACTATTTAATGCTTGCCAAATCCCCCTTGCATCCTTCTCAACTAATTATTTCATCATTCCTTGATTACAGTTGGGATGGGATTGCATCCTATAAAATGTGAACCAATTCTTATACCTCCGTCTAATCCTCCAAACTTGTGCCACCTTCTCCAACTCGGTCACAGTATGATCCTCCCTCACTTTATGAATATCTGCTCTTATTTGTTTTTTCCTGTTTCTGATAATTATATCAAAAACAAACTGGGGGTTCTTACCATAAGGCCTTTACTTCTAGTTTTTATTAGTAGGTACAATGGGCTGCCAGCTTTTTTAAAGTATCCATAAAGCTATCCGTTGAGCAGTTTCTCTGCCTTTCTTCTAATGGCCAACCATAGCAGCAGATTTCAATCATTCATTTTCGCTTGATTAGTGAAAAATGGGCTCAATCTATTAAGAGAGAGATTAAGAGAGATGTTATAGCACCCAGCGTTGAAACTGGGTATCGGCCCCCATGCCATCTAAATTGTAGGGTCAACATGGCATGATCACTCAATCTAGTTTTCTCCACCACAAAGGACAACATATAAGTACTTAGAAGATTAGCAGCATAGATGTAATCTACTATAGAAGAGGATACTGGGCCATACCATGTTGATTAGTTTACGACATAACCACAAAAATTACCATTCATTTTAATGAGGCCCCACCTAGCCATAAATCTTGCCCAAGTCAAACCTCTCGCCTCCCTTTTAGGCAAGTCCGCAATTATGGAGGATGTATTAATTGTCGATCTCCATATAGGGTTAATCCACCTGAGGACAACAACAGTTAAAATCCTCTCTTACAATAACTTCAGAGAACTGTTTAGAAGATATCCATTGCAATAAAACTTCTTCCATATCCAAGCTGATCTTATAAACATTCTCTACCCTGGGTTTCTATACACATTAAAATACATTCATCACAGTGTGCCCCGTATCAATAGACTATTTACAGGCCAGAAATGCCTCAGAGTCGGATTTAACAATACTCAAGTCCTAACCTGAGATCTTTTTTATTGTGGTCAATAATCCCCGAAATGGCGACTGTAACTCCCTTTTTTTGCTTTCTTAGGTCTTATTACAGAGCCATCTATAACAGGAGAGTCCAATAATCATGTTTCCTGTAGAAACGTAACATCAAAGGTTTTAAAATACTCCCCCATTTTAGAATTAAGAAAAATGTTGAAAACCCAGACAATTCCAGCAAAGAAAGATATAAAAACTCAAGTTAAAAAACCTGGACATTTTCTGGTGTTAGACGTGAGAGAGGCAGCCAACTATGAACAGTCCTCAGTCCCGGCAAACCCCTAACGCACGATGACTAGCCTCTGTCCTATGCCATCTATATCACAACATAATTTAGCACACTTCTAGCCACCCACTCAGGATTATCATTTGAAATCTTATTATAAATCATAGCCCTCGGGATAAAAGACTCCTATCCCCTCTGAAATAACTCAGCATAAGCAGATTGCACCAACTCAAAGTGAAGCAGAAAGAAAAAAAGTGCACCATACATTTCCTGAAACATGCATCATCAAAAAGATCAAATTGCTTGAGGTCTACAGAAGAAATTTCAGACAAAACAGGAATCACCCTGAATAAAGCCAAAATTCACAACCTATTCAGAGGGCTCTCATATTCCTCGTCAAGCACAGATTCGAAGCACAGAACTAGGGGAAGCTCTCCCCGCTCCAAGTCCCCAGTTTTCTTTCTGTATGATCCAAACCTACACATTTTCTCATCCCAATCGGAGGGCTTAATCTCTTCCACAACCACCCCCTCCCACAACTAGCTCACATACCAACCCTCCCAAGTCCGTCAATGAAGAGTCAGTCACTAAAAGAGGTTGATCAAAATCAGCAACCAGCAGTTGCTCCATTTCTAAATATTCAACGGGAGTACCCGGGACCTGCTCAGGAGATTCTGCGGAGCTAGATTGAAAGAAATGACGAATGTCCTTGCGTTTCTTCACTCTTTTCCCTCTTTACCCTGGGCTTCATAGATTTAGATCTAGATGTAATCCCCAGGGTGGTCCCAATAACTCTTTCCCCCTTTGTACATAGCACAAAGTACTTCCTAGGGCCTCAGATTGGGACTGAGAGTCAGGAATAGTTATTATTTCCCCAACCAGTTCCTTGACATTCTTAGACGACAAATTCCATTCCTCACACATCACAGCGGCACATTGAATTTTCTGAAGGAACTTCCTTGAACCCCTTTAACTGCCCATATGCCCACACCTTTGATTTTTGGTATTTTTCAACTGAGAGCACAGTTTTTGTTTTCTTCTGTCCCTTTTATGCTGAGTTGAGCAATTAGACACCAAGAATTCCAAAGATTGCCCTTCGGAATGAGGAACATCATTGAAAACCCACTTGGTGTGGGTGCTCCTACTCCCTACTGCATGGGAAGTAACATGAGAGAGTTTATCATTGCTCTTAATTTGGTCAAAGACCCAGTATGTGAGCTTACTTTCGAATTTAAATTATTGTATAAGCGGACCAATGCTTGCAATACGAAATTCAAAATGGCTAAATAACCCCCCATCATTGTGCAATCCGGAAGAAAACTATCCTCCCCCTTAAAGGTCAAGCAAGAACGAAAACCCTCACAGGACTCATTGGGTAAATTCTCCCCAGCCACTTCAGAATTTCCTGGAGATTGAAAAATTAAACTTGGGGAAGCACTAAGGCAAGTAGCCGGTAAGCCTAAGCCCTGGATATCCTCCTCAAGGCTCAAACATGCATTAAAAAGAGATGTATTTATTTGTTCAGGAGCACCATTGGTCGGCAATGATGGATCTGCCTTGCTTGCAGGTACATTAATAACATCGCGAGCTTAGAGGTGGCATGGGGAAAGAAAGATGTAATTTTCTTGCTAGTAGTCGCTGGCGGAGAGCCCTTAACCTCCAAATTGCTTAGAACAGTAGCCATTTCCATGTCCAAAGGAGTCGCCCCACTACTTCTAAGATGTTAGCGTTTCCCCCGGCTGCACATTAAGGCTCCCAATTGCCACAAACACACTTGTAACTGAAGTTAACACCAACAACACAGAAGAAGTCTCCAGCAGGGAACCAGCATACGGCAAAGTCTGCTTCGCACCGACACAGTGACAGTTTATAAAAACTCCAAAAGGTGATTTATACAGGGCTCACACTTATCAATAAAAAGCGTACAGCACTCTTAGAGTACCTACAATCTACCTGGAGACGAGCTCTCACCCTTTCACTGCTTCAACTGCACTCTGCAGCAGGCATTCTGCACAATGGCGCTCTACGCCTAAGCCGCATTGAAGAGTGTTCATGGTGTAACACTGAATGTGGTCCCCAATGCAACGCTGTCTCACAGTGTCAATTCTTCCTTCAATTGCCCTATGCAGCAGGCACTCCGCACAACCTACTTATCAGACTGGGTGTAATTCTGGCTTGTCTACCTTCATGAATATTATTGCCCTGGCCCAATTATGACCAGAGGACTGCCCACTTTATCTTTTATTATTGCCTGCACAGTGGCCTTTAAGGGGGTTGATAGGAATATTCTATGGAGGAAATTACATCACTAGTACTTACAAAATGGACTTTTATGGATGATAATAATGTTATACCGAAGAACTACAGTAAGGATTAGACCAAATGTGCAGGGACACACCACTGATGATGTGTTCTTGCTCGAATGTTATTCAATCTTTATATGGCAGCCCTCTCTGAATGTTTTACCAAATTGAGCCTATTCCCTCCTAAATTGGGTACAGAGCAAATAAACTGACTGTCCTATGCTAATAATCATATTATAATCGATACAGCCCTGTTAGGCTTCCAGCATCCAGTAAGTCACAGTCATTACTTCTCATTTGTTCATGTACTTTGAATTAATAACAAAACAGAAAAGGTATGTTTTGACAAAAGGTGACATGTTGAGGTCTTTATTTGGCACTCAATTAGTAAGGCAATAGAGGTGGGCCATGAAATGAAATATTTGGGCCTAATATTATTTGATCATTGATCGAAATTGGAAAAGCAGCAGGAATAATTAAATGTAAAATTTAAAATCAAAGTGCCTATTTACTCCAATGTACAATGTGGAAGGTTTAGTTTGGTGCCCATGGTCCAGCCCTATAAAGCAAAAGTTGTTCCCTTTGTCCACTCTCTAGTCAATAATAGCTGTAATCTCTACTGTGTGCTCAGCAAACGTGGCAACCTTTAGCATACATCTGGGCCGCCACCTCTACTATCTTCTCCCCTTAAGAAAGTTCTTTACAATTGTACATTAAGTCCAGTAACTCCAAATGAAATGACGGGTATGTTAAGAAGTTTGACGCCCACAGTATGTAGTTGGGACACCCTTCCAGCACTGAGGTCAAGATATTTTCCTGATGCCCTGACTGGATTCATTCCAAATATAGGGAAGGCATCTTTAGAAGGATGATGGCCCTCATTACAACCTTGGCGGAGGACCATGGTGCTATTAGCACCATGGTCCATGCCGCTAAGGTTGCAATTCCGCCATGGTGGATGGCGGAATTACCGCCCCATTTAAAGGTGAGTGGGGTGGTAATTCCCCATTCACCAATGGCCCCTTCCCCATTCCCATTTTTGCCCCATAGGGCATAATGGGAATGGGGAAAGGTGATAATTACGGCACCGTAAATTACGGTGACGTAATTATCGCCAAGGTCCCTTTGCGGCATGGCTTTTAACGGCTGCAAAAAGCAGCCGTTAAACAGCCATCCCGCAAAGGGAACCTTGTAATCAGGCGTTAAGGGTCGGCGCCGTTTACGGCGCCGTAAACCCCTTAACGCCTGAGTCGGAATGAGGCCCAATGTCAGAGACGTCATTTTACGAAAATGCCAGGTGTAGTAGTGACATAACACGACCCCTGACCTCTGATGACATCACAGAAAGTGATGTAATTTGACCCTAACCCGAAGTGACATCACGGGAAGCGATGGATCACGACCTTTCACCCCTTGACAAAACAGGAAGTGGCATCACATAGCATTGTTCCTAAATCACTCTGAAAAATATGGCTATGATATCACTGTAATGTGATATACATTTCATGCAAGAATAGATCACCATAAATATCGTTAATTTCAGTGTGTATAGGCCTATATTACCAAATTACTGTGAATGCAAGCAGACATCAAGGACAAATGATAATGATGTGTTATTATATAGCACTTATGCTTACACGCTTTATATGGAACAAATATACAAATAATATCACCCAACCTGTGTTGGTACTCATTTATTAAACCTCAGAGGGATAAAAGGCTGAGTTGGCTTTGCCATGATTCGAACCTGCCGATCACAGGGTCGCAGTTGTGACCCCTGGCGGCCCCTGGAGACTCCTAAATGATGTCCCTGACTAATGCCTGTTCAGCTGAAGACAGCTATTATTTCCCCCCTGTTAAAAAGCCTTCTTTAGTCCCTCTTGATTTGAGTAATTATAGACCGGTTACAGGACTTATGTGGCTCCCTTAAAACGAGAACAGGTGGTGTCTTTCCAGCTACAGGATTTTGTCGAAGCTAATTGCATTCCAAACCATCTGCAATCAGGCTTTCGCCCTAAACATGGTACTGAAACAGCATTACTATCTTTTTGGGACGGCATACTAAGACAGGTGATGATGGACGTTTTACCTTGTCGGTTATCTTACTCTTATTGTCTGCTTTCGACACGGTGGACCATGCCTGATCCACCATTGAGAGAGAAATGTTATGATCTAAGACTCAGTGGCCAGGTGATTAAAATCCTTCTTGACCGATAGGACATACATAACCAGTTAAATTTTCCTTATCGTCCCACTAGACAATGCAAATCATGCGTATGCCCTCGAGGCTCTCCACTGTCTCTGTTGCTGTTTAACATTTGTATGATACCCAATATTTTAAAATAATACAAATTAGGTTTTCATGCATACACTGAAGATACTCAGATGTGTCTGAATCTAGGTGACAGTAATGGGAAAAATTATGCTTTTGCAGAATGTCTCCAGGAATGGAAAGTTGGGTGCTGGACAATGCTCTACAGCTCAAACCCACTAAATCTGAAGTTATTCTTCTAGAACCTAATTCTAAATGTCACGGTCTCAATAAGTCACCATCAGTGGTGATGCTGTTTGGTAGCCCTGTCTATTATGCCAATCAAAAACCTTGTTTTTCTGGCACCATGATCTTGGCTTGGAATGACCAATAAACCACGCACTTTCTGAAACTGAGGCTTCTACACAGAGCAGCACCATTGATTGACCCTGAGTATCTGCTTAGTGTAATAAGGGTCCTGATGAACGACTATTGTAATAATTTGTATTTCGGTAGTCCAGCTGATGAAATCAAAGAATTGCAAAAAATTCAAAACACAACAATTCATTTGATTTTTTTGTTGTCCTGCTGTGATTCGACTTCTCCCTTGTGTTGATCTCTTCATTGGCTTCCGTTGGACAGACAGATTGATTTCAAAATTATCCTCTGTCTTACTTTTAAATCTCAACATGTAGCTGCAGACCAAGCTGAAAAGATATATTCCATCACAAGCATTACGTTCGACAGATAAGATGTTTTTGGTCAGTCCTACCCTAATTCTGTGCATAGAGGAGACCAGCAATTTCTAGTTATTGCCCAACGTTTATGGAATGTTCTATTGTTGAGCATCCCGGAGTTGGAGAGTTTTTCACAATTCCAGAAGGTCATTAAGGCCTGGCTATTCTGCTAGTACAATACCTTGTCTCCATGAAGTTGACATTGGTTGTGTGGTGTAATTTGTATACACCTTAATGCAATTTAGTTTGTCTGTGGTGCGTTATAAATCCCTATCACATATCACAAATCACATGCACCTTCTGCAACCTACCTAGATCCTCGGCCACCTGAAGGTTCTGTCATCAAGCTAGATGGATCACTATGCAAAATCACTCCCCCTTGAAGATTCTACTTTTTGTCTTTAAATCAATTCATGGCCTTGCTTCCCACTAACCTGCTGACTGCATCTGCCCCTAAACACTTGTGTATAGGTGTGTTATAAATGGCATATCATATCATATCATATCTCCCTCTCGTACACTGTCTTCCTCATTTATTTTCAACAAATCCATCTCATACCCCCACTCCTCCTTTAGTTTCCACTCCTTATCAATACTAGCGCCTCACCACTGGAATGCTCTACCCATGTGCATTAAAGACATTCAATCTGTGGAACTGTTCAAGACCAGGCTCAAGCACCACTAGCTAGCTGGCGAGAGAGCCATAATCAACCCCCTTTTTATCCACCCATGAATGACCCAAGTCCATAAATGTCTATCTTATTTATGATATAATCTCTAGTTAATTTACCTGGTATATTGTCCTCTGCATTACCACTTTCACCAGATGGTTCACTGTTAACCATATTATCTTTGTAACTTGTAAATGCACACTATTTAGGGACTGCCTATGTAATTTGTAATGTATCCTCTGTATGGCATTTATGACAGAAGGGCCCTCCTTACTAATTACTAAACACAAAAACAAGCTTAGGTTTGCCTGGACCTGCTTGTCATAAGTTCTTTTATTTCCTTCTGTCTGGAGCGCGGATTCGCCTCCCTTTGCCACTGAGTTTGTATACTTTCCATTTTTTTTACTAAGCTCCTCTTCCCACATCTGAAATGGCTGCCACAAGCATGGCTAATGCTCAGCTCTAATTGTCTCGGTCTGCTTCACCCTTATGTGCTGGTCATGGTAGGGAATACGGCTATCTTCCATTGAGATGGAGTGGGAGGCGTACTCGGGAGTCATGGTAGATTTCTTGTTTCGTAGATTGAGTGCAGGTCCTGTCATGCTGGTCTATGGGAGTCCTTTCTGTGCATGCTCGGTACTTTCTTGGAGTTTCCTCATCTGACTAATTGTTGTCCACACCTACCTATCTAGGAATGAAGTTCACCCAAGGGTCGGACTTGGTCAGTCAGGATGCAGGTGGGAAGAGCCAGGTCTTAAGTGCTTTCTGGAAGGTGAGGTGTTCCTCCATGCAGCGGAGAGTAAAAGGGATAGAGTACCATATTCTGGGCACTTGGAAAAAAAAGGCAGATACCCATTCTGTTCGGCTTTGCAGGAGGGATGACCAGGAGGAGACCAGTGCCTGATCTCAGGTTTGATATGATATGGCACTTATAATGCACCTATACACAAGTGTTTCAAGGCGCGCTGAGGCAAGGGAGGGGAAACAGAGGGAAGACAGACAGCGATCCTACTAGGCCATGTGACATTGAGATTGTGTAAGTGTAGGGGGGAGGGGAAGGGGTAAAGTGGAGGGGGAACGGGAGGGGGCAGTGAAGTACATAGGAGAACAGTAAAGTAAAATAAATAAAGAAAATACATAAAAGTGTGGCCAGCTGGTGGCAAGTGCAAGGATAAGAGCAGATATCAGGGGTTAAGTGGTAGTAGGTGCTGTAGGGATACAGAACCATTCCCCAAGTGCAAGGGTTGCCAGGGGGCAGTGCAGGTGTGTAACTGGCGGGTAGGGGGCCTGGCCCCGAGATCAGAGGGCAGCCAGGTAACCAGTGCAGTTTCAGATTCAGTCAGGAGATCAGCAGGGGAGAGGAGGAGAGTAAGCAGGTGCAAAGAGGAAGGTCTTGGGGTGCCTTCGGAACCAGAGACGGTTCTCCTCAAGTTTCAGAGAGGCAGGGAGGCTGTTCCAGAGGTAGGCCCCAGCAGAAGAAAGAGATCTACCACCAAATCGCTACTTGGAGAAGTGACTGACCCTGTGGGAGCTGGAGGGGGATGAGCGAAGAGCTCGAGAGGGAAGATATTTAGGAAGAGAGAGTTGAAGGTATTGCGGCCCCAGGCCCCAGAAGCCCCTGGGGACAATGCAGAGGGTTTTGAACTTAATCCTCGGCGCCACTGGGAGTCAGTGAAGAGATTTCAGTCCTGGAGAGATATGATCCCTGGGCTTGAGGCCAAGGACAAGTCTCGCAGTCCTGTTTTGGATGAGTTGCAGAGGGCGGAGAGTAGAGACAGGCAGATTTAGTAAGAGGCTGTTACAGTAGTCCAGCCTAGAGAGAACCAGAGCTCTGGAGACAGTGAGCTTTTTGGGGAAGGAGAGGAAAGGAAGAATACCTCTGAGGAGTTGCAGCTGGTAGTGTGACTTCTTAGAGACATCAGAAAGTGTGGAGTAGAAGATGACCCCAATGTTTTTAGCCTCACAGGTGGGCGCAAGAAGAGGGCCAAGAGAGGCCGGCCAGAGAGTGACAGGAAAGGAGGGAGTAGGTGTGCTGATGAGGAGAATCTCAGTCTTACTGGCAATAAGGCAGAGATCATTGGCACCACTCCTGGATGGCGGCGAACAGACAGAGATGAAGGAAGGAGAAGAGGTGGCGGAAGGGAGTCTGAAAATGAGTTTAGTGTCATCCGCATAGCACTGAAAGTTGGGGCAGAGAGCGGTAATGCAGTGGGAAAGAAGTGCCAGGCATTGGTTGAACAGCCAGGGAGAGAGGTTATACCCCTGGGGAACACCACAGGTAGAAATAGAGATAGAGTAGTGGAAGGACACAAGTTGGACCTGGGAGGGTCAATCAGAGAGGAAAGAGGTCAGCCACTCCAGGGCCTGACCGGTGATACCTGGGTTATCACGGAGACGGTTGAGCGGAATGGTTGACCTTGTCAAAGGCAGAAGAGAGATCAAGTAAGATGTGGACAGAGGGGGTGCTGGAATCAAGGTTGGCAAGCAGATCTCCACTGACGTTCAGGAGAGCAGTTTTCGTGCTTCAGGCTGCTCTGAAGCCAGACTGATGGTCATGGAGACAACCAACAGATTCAGTGTGAAGATTAAGTTGGGAGTTGGCCAGCTTTTCCAGGAGTTTGCCCAGGAAAGGAGAGATGGTGATTGGACAATAGTTAGCCGGGCAGGAAGGGTCGGCAGAGCGTTTCTTAAGAAGAGGGTGCACAAGGGAGTGCTTCAAGGGGAGGGGAAGACTCCAGTGGCGAAAGAGTGGTTGCAGAAATCAGCCAGAGCAGTAGCCAGGTTGTCAATATGGTCCTCAATGGTTTTGGAGGAACAGTGTTGAACCTGTTTTGACGAGACTGTTTGGTTTCTGTTAGGTCTGTAGGGAGTAAGCTTGTGTTGTAGAGATTCTGGGCCTGTGTTGTGCAGAGCAAAGTGGGTGATGCACATAGCTCGTAGGTGGACCATTGCCCGACAGGGAGCCACTGCAAGACACGGAGGGTGGGTGTGATGTGTGCTCTCTATGGCTTAGGGCAAGGAATACTTTGGTGGCAGTGTTTTGGACCCATTGGAGTTTCCTGAGTTGAGATTCAGGGGCACCAAGGTAAGGGGAGTTGGCATAGTCTATACGAGAGAGGACGATGTTCGTGATTGTGGCAACTCTCTGAGGGTAGGAAAGGTAGGAGAAGATTCGTCAGAGAATGTGAAGGCATAGATAGCATGATTTTGACACAGAATTGATGTGATTGCATCAGATCTGCATCCATGGTGCATCCAAAGTTCTTTACTGTGTGGGAGGTAGGGGGTAGAGGGCCTAGGGAGGGTGTCCAAGCAGTGGGTTGGGGGAAGAGGGCACTCTGCCCGCAGATCATGATTTCAGTTTTTGCAGGGCTGAGAAGGAGGTGGTTAGCCATCATCCAGTGGTCAATTTCTGTGAGGCATGAGGCGAGGTCAGGCGAGGGGATGGAGGAGTCCTTTGGGATCTTGAATAAGATTTGGGTGTCATCTGTGTAATTGTAACAGGTCAGGCCGTGGAAGTGGATAAGTGCCGAAGAAGGCGTAGGTAGAGGTTGAAGAGCAGGGGTGAAAGAGAGGTGCCCTGTTGGTGACAGGGTGCAGAGTCAAGGAGGTATGTTTGTAATTGGAAGGAGGATATCCACTTCAATGTTACATTCCTGATACTTAGTAAGTGGATTCTGTCCATGAGCTGGTCAACAGTGTCAGAGGCCTTTGAGAGGTTGACTAGTATAAGTGCGGCAAAGCCTTCTAAGTCTAAGGTTCTTTTGAGAACATCCCAGATGTACACTAAGGATGATCAGTTCTTTTTAGGGGTCTGAGGCTGGATTGGGTAGGGTCAAGGACGAGGTTAGATTTAGTGAAAATTCATAGCTGGGAGAAGTATGTTCGGTCAATTGGGAAATGGTTGTTTGCAATATGTCTGTAGTTGGCAGGTAGAAGGAGGTCAAGGAAAAGATTTTTGAGTGGGGGTTTGATATGTGATTTATTGAAGATTGCTGTGAGCATGCCTGAAGTGAGGGCTATGTTAATGATGGATTTTGCAATGCTACCGGCACAGGTTGAGGAAAGGATATCTTTGAGGAGAGAGGGGAGTCAGGGATCTCCAGGAGATCCTGAGGGGCTATTGCTAGCTAGTAGCTTAAAGAATTCAGGATGGGAGATGGTAGAGAGGGTAGAGAAGAGCGGGTGGGTGATTGGAGGATCCAAGAGCCCACCCGAAGGTGCACATGAGCGGGGCTGGAGTGCTGCTTATTTAAAGCTGATGGTGCAATTTCTTTCCATGGCTGTGGTGTGGAACTGATCAGCGAGGGCATCACAAAGTGATTGAGTGTGGGTTAGGGGGCGAGGATGTGCAAAGTGGGGCCTTGAATTCTTAGATGATCTTGTGGAGTTCCCTGCTTGGAGATTCTATTCCGGTAGAAGTATTCTTTGGCCTTCCAAATATCTGCCCTGTAAGCTTTGATCTTTCTGGCATAGGCAGTTCTATTCTGAGGTGAAGGTTCAGCCCGCCATCTACGTTCCAGGATGTGGTTTGGGGTTTTTATGGATTTGTGCATGAGGGAACCATTTGTGGGAGGAGCCTCATCCTTTTGAGGAGGATCTGATAGGAGTGAGAGGTCTGAGAGCTTTGAAAAGCCATTTGCCAAAATGGCTGATGGTGAGCTGACTCACCAGAGGTGGCAGGGAGGGAAGGGAGGCAAGCAGGGAGTCAGCCAAGTCTGGAGTTACTTTGCTCTTGGTCCATAGTGGAACGTGGGTGGATGGTCCTGGGTTAGTCCAGGGATCTGCTGTTGAGACTGTGAAGAAGATGGAAACGTGGTCTATCCAGATTAGTGGTTGAGGGGTAAGCATAGAGATCAATTCGGAAGAGCTGAAGATTGCGTCAAGGGTGTGGTCTGCAGAGTGAATGGGTCCTGATACCAAATGAGTCAGGTGGAGGGCTTCTAGGTTGTGTGAGGGGGACGTGGGTGGAGTCCCTGTTTTGAGGTGTGTGAAGGGTGTGGATGCTGGGATGGGTCAGATCAAAGGAATGGTGGCAGAACAGCAACTTGGGCGGTCGTGTGGAATTAATGTTGTGGGGGAGAGGTCAGGAGGGAGTCTTCTAAGATTGGATACAGGATTGGTGTGCTGACATCTGGTGGGCAGGGTGGCCATGCCTGGTGTCAGTGCCCGTTGTCCAGTAGAATGGGCTGAAAAGCTCTTTCACTGGGTTGGGTTTAATTGTGAAGGCTATGAGGTGGGGTGTCATGCATCTGGAGGGGAGATAGGGTGAGGTGTGCAGAGATGAGAAGGCCCGGGTAGTGCAGTGTCTGTGTTTTAATGGATTCTGGGATGACAGTGTTGTGTGTGTGAGGGTTGGCAGAGCAGCAGATTGAGGGATAATTGCTAGGGAAGCCCAGGCAGTGTTTAGGGATATGAAGGGTGGGACATGGCTGAACAGAAGAGTGGAAGGGGGGTGACATGGGCAAGGGTGGTCTGAGGAGGGAATGATTCTGGGCCGGGTGAAGTACAGGCATACTGGGAAGGTCAGGAGTGGGGCCTATTTATGAAGGGTGGTGCGTTTGGTCTTGGATGCAGGGGGTGGATGTGTGTTCTCAGAGTGGCCAGGATGAGGAGTGAGCGGAGGTGAGTGGGGTGGGATCTGGCAGGGAGGGTGGGGATGTTTCTGAAGCGTCAGAGGGGTTCTCTAACTTTATAGCTGCTAGGCATGGTGGTTGATCAGCCTCTTCAGCACTGACGTAAGGGGAGGGTGCAAGGGTAGCAGACGGCACAAGACCAGTCTGAGTCAGGTGCGATACTCGGGCTAGTTGTGTAAGAAGGTGGTAGGATCTATTATATGGTGCACTGTGTAGGCTTGTGTGGGGAGGAAGAAGATTGGGGCAATAATGAGGAATGGCTAATTCCTGTGGAGGAAAGGCAAGTCTACAGCACTAGCCCTGTGGAAAGAGATGCAGGTAACGCACTGAGTAGTAATTTGATTCAAAGTTACAGCCCTGCACTAATAGGCACCAGGTAGAGTCAATAATACACACCTACAGCCTTATCCTTGTGGGAGAAGATGCAAGGTAGTGGTGCAAAACAGTAGCTAGATTATGTACAGGGTAGTGACACAAAATAATAGCTAGATTCTAAATGCTATTAACTCCACAAATGACAGCCCTACAGCCCTATGCCTGTGGGAAAGGATGCAGGGTAGTAGCACAAAACAGCAGCTAGATTGAAAAGGCAATTAACTCAAATAATTACAGCCCTAAAGCCCTATACCTGTGGGAAAGATGCACAGTAGCTGCACCAAACAACAGCTAGGTTCAAGATGCAATTAATTCCAATAATTACAACCCTACATCCCTATACCTGTGGGAAAGATGCACGGTAGTGGCACAAAACAGTAGCTAGATTCAACATGCAATCAACTCCAGAAATTACAGCCCTATAGCCCTATGCCTCTGGGAAATGATGCAAGGTAGTGGTATAAAACATTAGTTATATTCAAAAAGCAATCAATTCAAAAAATGACAGCCCTACTACCTCATCTTTGTGGGAAGAGATGCAGGGTAATGTTTCAAAACAGTAGCTAGGTTCAAGCTGCAACCAACTCCATAATGTACACACCTACAGCCCCATCCCTGTGGGAAGAGATGCAGGGTAGTGATACAAAACAGCAGCTAGATTCAAAATGCAATTACCTCAAAACATTAAAGCCCTATAGCCCTATCACTGGGTAAAAAGATGCAGGGCAGCGGCACAAAACAGCAGCCGATTCGAGATGCAATTACCTCCATAAATTACAGCCTGTGCCTGTGCGAAAATATGCAGGATAGTGGCACAAAACAGTAGCTAGAGAAACAGCAAATAGGTTCAAAATGCAATCAACTACATTAATTTCAGCCCTGAAGCCCTATTCCTGTATGAAAAGATGCAGTGTAGTGGTACAAAACAGTAGCTAGATTCAAACTGCAATCAGCTCCAATAATTACAGCACTACAGTCATATCCCTGTGAGAAAAGATGCAGGCTAGTGGTACATGGCAATAGCTACATTAAAGGCCTACAACAGCAAGCAATCATAGTCCCTTACCTCATTGTTGCTGCAGACAGGTATTGTGGCTTGTCAGGGTCAGGGGAGCCCAGGGCAAACAGGCGATGGAGGTATCAGAGGAGTTTCCCTTTGCCAGGGCTCTTAGCCAGCTGCCCAGTCAAGGCTATCCTGGGAGTGTGTGACATCTAATGCTTCTGTGAAGTCAGCTGACCAAGCAGCTTCCTCCAATCAGAGGAGGGTGGGTAAGGAGAAGGGACCAGAGCAAGGATGTCTGAGGGTGCGTAGGAGGAAGCAGGGATGCTGCAGGACAGCCTGGGGGCTCAGTAAGGATGGTGCTGGAAGAGCTTAATGGCCCTCAATGGAAGGAGACTTACCTTCTTCCAAATGTGTACTGCAGAAAGTGGCTGGCTTGCAGCCTGCTCTGCCCTAATGTATGAAGTCAGCTGACCAGGGAGTGCCCTCCAATCAGGGGAGGGTGGGTGGTGAGGAGGGCGGAGAGCAGGGATGTCCGAGGGTGTGTTAGAGGAAGTGGGGATGCCACGAGATGGCCTGGGGTCTCAAGTGAGGAATGCCGCTGGAAGTGCTTACTGGCCCTTAATGGAAGTAGGCTTACCTTCTTCCAAATGAGTACCACAAAACGTGGTTGGCTTGCGGCCTGGTCTGGCCTAAAGATTCCAGGAAGTCAACTGCCCAGCCAGCTTCCTCCAATCACGGGAGGGTGAGCAGGGAGGTGAGAGGGGAACAGGGATGTCCAGGGGAGGGTAGGAGGAAGTGCAGATGACGGGAGATTGCCTGGGGTCTCAAGTGCGGACGGCGGTAGGAGCGCTTATTGGCCCTCAATGGAAAGAGACTTACCTTCTTCCAAATGCATGCCGCAGAAAGTGGCTGACTTGTGACCTGCTCCAGCCGAATGCTTCTGTGAAGTCAGCTGACCAAGCAGCTTCCTCCTATCAGGGGAGGGTGGGCAGGGAGGGGTTTTGGAAGTCTGGATGTCCCAAGGTGGGTAGGAGGAAGTGGGGATGGCACGAGATGGCCTGGGGGCTCAAGTGAGGATGTTGCTGGGAGCACATACTAGCCCTCAATGGAAAGGAACTTACCCTTTTCCAAATTTGTGCCAGAGAAAGTGAGAGAAGCATAGAATGGCAATAACACCAATGTTGAAGTATGTATACACCTTGGGACTCATTACAAGTTAGGCGGTAAGGGGTTAACGTTGCCGGAAAAGGTGCCGACACCGTTAACCCCGAACCACCTCATTACGAGGTCCCCTCGTGGGACCCGCTCTTGACGTCTGGTCAGAGCAGACGTCCTTTGAGGGTCCCGCGAGGGGACCGGAATGTTAGCATGCTCCCCATTCCCATTGAGCCCTATGGGGGCTCAAATGGCAATGGGGATGGTCTGGGTCCTGATTCCCTGAATGGGGATATACCGGGCCCTCCAAAGTCGGAATGGCCCGGTATTTCCCCATTCAGGGACCACGGACCCGGACACGAGTTTGGAGGCAGCCATGCCCTTATTAAGTGCATGGCTGCCTCCAAACTCGAATTGAGGCCCCTTTGTCTTTTAACCATGTATCTATAAGGGTGTGTGTGTGTGTCTGTGTTTGCCTGTCTGTGTTTGTGTGGATGATAATAGGTTTGATATTATAGATTCCAATGCCATTCAGACAATGCAAATAATTGTCAGGCCACAGATATTTTGTTTTGTGCGATAAGAAGACCTATAGTGTTGAGCCTGCCAAACTATGCAAGGTCGGTATAAACTGTAGCACTTGTCTTTGCTGTTACTAAAAAATGTTCTTAATTTTGAACTCCAAAAATAAGTTTCACAATCAGAGATGTAACAAAAGTAGACAGCACTGCCAAGAAAAGCATTAATTTATCACCTTGATATGATAAGGTACACTGCCATCATTTGAGTAATGCAGGCATTTCCTAGAATAATCCAGGTCAAGCGTCTCCATCTGGAACCAGATTAATTAAGCTTTGAGACTGCGAAATCATTTTAGGAAAACTTGTTCGGACAGAATATAATGTTATGTCTCAATCGTTTAAGTTGATATAGTCAAGACTTCTCAAAGCAATGCCTTATTTTCTGCTTCTATGCTCATGTTAGTGCGACCAGGGTTTTTTTTTTCATTTTTGTACATTTGAAATTGTGTTTGGTTATTTTCTTTATTTTTTTGCGAAGTGCAGATTAGGAGAGTATGGCAGTGGGAGCCTTGTACAACAGCTGGGAACTTATTAAAGACTTTTAGGGAGTGAAATCCCCATTATAAAGGGAAGAATAATAGGATAACAGTTTACATGCTCCATATTAAGCTCGCTGAGTGCTAGATACCCAGCAGTGGCGTAGCACAAAATGTGGGGTACCCTTTCCGACCCGTGAAGAGGTGGCTCTCACAAGCTTCACAACAAAGTACAGGCTGTGCCACACTCAGCCGCCCTGGGCCACCACGCATGCACAATGCACATGATGATCATTCTGCTGCTGGGGTACACCACACCCTGCACTAGGAGAACGATCTAAGTATGTGTTTTAATGAAGTCTCAAATCTTTCACTGAGCATAGAAACAAGGAGGCTGCATCTGGCTACCGAGTCCGGACACCCAAATGTACCAGCCAACTCTATGCATGGCCAGTAATATTATGCACAGTAATTATAACATTAGAAAACATGTTCATGCTGGCTCTGCCAGTACATGCCACTATCTCCATGCGCCGCCACATGAAGAACATTTTTTATTGGTGCTGCACAAACGCTTGCCAAACCCCTGCTCCACCATGTATCAATGCTTTCATGTGGACATTTCCCTAAACGCCAGTACAACATGCAATGCTACACAAATGAACCATTTCATTCGTTGGCTGCAGAAATGCCTCCACCCACCCCATGTAAGAATGCATAACATATTGGCCTTGCCCCTTATATGAGTAAAAAACGTCAGTCTAGCCACTTAATGAAATGTATATGCTTACTTTACCAGAGATACCCAGAACAAAATGCCATGCCGCTGTTAGAAAATGCTAGACTGGCTTCATTAAAATGCCAGTCTAGCCACGCAATAACACATATCATGCTTCCTTTATCATAGATGCCCAATATAAAATGCCATGCCACAGTAAGAAATTGCTAGACTGGCTGCATCCAAATGCCAATCTAGCAAGGTAATAATACTTATCATGCTTGCTTTATCACAGATGCCCATTAGAAATATCATGCCACAGTAAGAAATGCCTAGACTGGCTGTACCAAAATGCTGTTGGAGTGCATGCAGTCCAACTTCAGAAAGAATTGCTAAATAAATTATTTATTTCTGAAGTTGGATGAGCCTGACCCCTTTCGCCACTCCCCCATTCCCCTGAGGACATTTACATTAGAGTTAAAAAATGACAGAAAGAAAGGGTGAGGGACATTTGTGCATTACTGCACATTTTGTGCTAAATGTGCAGTAAGGTAAAGGGTCCTTTCTTACCCAGCATTGTTTCTTGTAACCATTACTGAAGATGTAATAACTGGGATCAATCCCAACTGCGAGGTAGAAGGATGGGGGAGGGAGGAAAAACAGTGGCATTTTTATCATTAGTTATACCAAGTCTAACTAGTACAAGAAACAGTGCTGGGCAAGAAAGGACCCTTTACCTTACTGCACATTTAGCACAAAATGGATTCATCACAACCACTCACTAATTTTTCATTTTTTGTATATCTCTGATTTTCCCTACCCCTATTCATCCTCCCCTATCCTCCACCCTTTGTCTCTGTCATTTTTGAGCTCTAATGTAAATGCATATGGGTAATATGTCAATTGCTGAACTTTTCTTTTCTATGTTATGGCTGACTGCACTTTTCTCTTTACTTTCCCATTTTTGATCTTTGCAATGTTACATGGAATATGGTGTTTTTTGAATGCATACGTACTATTTTCACTTATGATTTATTGCATCTAGATATGCCCCGATTTGAGAAAGGCACCTTGCCGAAACATGTGTAATCTATAGGGCAATTTAATTAAACCTTCCTATCACATAACCCTACCTGGATTCAGCCTTATTTTCTTCTGGCGCAGTAATATGGTGCAGTCACAGCAGCTTGTTTTTTCAGTAAATATAAATGTCTAACAAAACAATTCATATGTGGGTACGTCTATGCTTAAAAACAGAGCAAACTGCAAAGCCACCTTCAAAGAGAGAAAAGGTTCAAGTGTGACAGTTTTTCCCAAGCAGGATGGGTTGAGCGGTGTAGGCAACTTGGGTGCTGCTTCCTCAAAGGCCAGTTTTAATTTCCCAGTCAATGATTATATTCCGCCAAGAGTGATGGCAAAGTTCTCCCAAGTAGAGTCCGATGGTAGAGACTAACCAGTAGATTTTCACCTTTTTTGGCTACCGTTTCAGGGTTGGTTTGATCTGATTTCAACGTTCTTACTTCCTTTTCCACCATATAAGTTCCAATCTTGCTGTAGATTTCTTTCCCTGAATGGCAAATGGAGAGATGGGTTTCCAGAGGTGCAGGGTATGCAGAGAATTATCCCTGTGTGCTTCCGCTGTCTGTTGAGGTCTGAGAACACAGTTCATTAGTGCTCGACTGTCACATGTTCTTTCTCATCTCCGGAAGTGTACAGGCTCTGATAAGATGCCTTTCCAGGGCAGATATAGCTTAGGAGATAATGCAGTAGCTCACAGGCACCTGATGCAATGCTCCTTGGCCAGTCAACAGCTTCTAGACACATCTATACCTGAATTGGGACATATTCTTTCTTAACAGGCATGGTATGCTTCATTTCAAAACGAGTTAATTGTTCCGTGATGGACATTCTTCTTGGTACAGAGTTCCAACATAATCTGTGTTCCTGGATGACTCAGAAGAAGACAATCATAATGATTTCAGAAACCCATGCTGGAGTTCACCTGCAGCTCTTTGTACACTTGTAGTTCTGGATGAACCAATTCGTCCAGACTATGACCCAAAGCTGATTGGAAGACAATTGAATCTCCAAGGTTCTGGGTAGATAGTGCCTAACAGGATACTTAATACCTTTATGGGCCCTCCACATGGGATAACTGTCAGGATTTCACAGGGCATGGTTAGGTTTCCAAGTGACAGCATGTATGCTAAAGGCTCATTTAGATTCCCACATTACTGTACACAATTTAAGCATTCTCTCTGGAGGTTTAGGAGGAGGGATCTGTAGTATGTTGCAGCCTGAGTTGGGTATGCGTCTTGTTGTAGAGGGCAGTTTATGGAGGAATGATATTTAGTTTTCTTTAATGTGGCAACCAGGAAGCCTTTGTCTCCCTAGGGCAAGATGGAGGCTTGACTTTACATCAGAGATTGGCTGAGCTGAATGTGAGGTAGTTTGGAATGTCTGAGAGGATTCTAAACTGCCTTTAATTCTAGTTTCCCAAGAGTCAGGTCGCAGTTTTAATAGTTCTGTAAATAAGTTCATAAAGTATTCCAGAATTCTTTGATCCCGTGGACGATTCGATGAAAAGACCATCTACAGAAGACTCCAGTGAAACGTTGGTCTTTTCTTGAAGCAGGAGAGCGAGTACAGATGAAGCAAGCTAAGTCTCTCTTAACTCTTTTAAAGTTACTAAGTAATAAGGTGTAGTATATTTCTGAACATGTAAGAGAGATAAGAGCTGTTTAACCGGATCGTTCCGAAAGTAAAAGACTTTGGGTTAAAGACCCTGTTACAGTGAGAATTTCTGTGTTAGCAAATCTGAAAACGGCAAGCATGCGCGTGTTTTTAAGGAACTGAACTCGTTGTGCTAGTGCGCGAGTAAATGTATAAACAGGCGCGCAGCTAACATCGATCGAGTAAAATATAATTTTGTTTAGTACGAACCCTGTTAATAGTTATTAACACACTGATCTCCACAAGCCTTTTCTTTTCATCTTGTGCATACCTCTTACAAGCAACATTGGAGAAAAGGACCCTCGTACATTGCCTACATGCGCACGAGCGTTGTATCTTTTCCGAAATGGATTTGAATAGGAACTCAACTGTGGTTTCACATCGGAGGCAGTCTGTAACGATGAATGACTACGAGGAGTAGCGCGGAAGAGATTCAGTCAGTAATCTAATTGTCAAGAGAGAACCACAAGAATAAAGAGAGATAAACTGCAGGCTGTTCTACAGTTTACCGGCAAGCAAGGAGAAACAATTGAACTGGTCAGTTTTTATAGTTAATAGATATAAATGTGCTGAAGGATAGAGACAATACAAGGAGGTTTAGTTGGAAGTAAAAGTAAAGCAGGCAGCAGAAGAAAATACAGTATTTTTAAAAGGAAATAAGAGAGAGTCAGTCAGCATAGCAAAATCAGATAGATAGAAGTAGGACTGAAATAAGTGCCACTAGGGCTATACTTGCACGTTGCACTTTACAGCCATCATTTTTTCTGTGAAAATGTTGGGACTGGGTATATATTGGGGTGCATCTTATAATTGGGGAGACATAAAAGAAGGGGCGAGGGGAGTACACTAATTCGGGAAGGGGGGAAACTGATATGGGATCAGGTAAAACTAATATGGGATCATAATGCATCTCCAAACCTTACTACCTTACACAAGAACTGCACGACAGAAACCCCACAGCCTGGGATAGTGGTAAATAGTGGAAATGACAGCACAAGTGATATGAAAAGTGTCGGGTCACGAGCCCCAACCATGTTTACAATGTTACACATTGCCTCACAACCGACTAAGAAACCTGCCTCAACTGTTAATGAAATGTATACTATGTTTCCCACTGTTACGCCAAGTACCCACAGAGGTTCTCTATATTGACAATTTAACACTGCCACTAATGAATAATGGAATATTTCCGATTTACCGCCTGAAAACAATCGACGTATACAAACCCTCAGGTACCACAGATAGGCAGTCCACAAGATGATTGGCTAGAGGATGATCTAGTATGTTCAGTAGAAGGAAAGGGCCCATACCTGGTCCATACCTGGACCCAACACATGAATGTGGAGAACACATGAGTGTAGAATACGGCTGAGTGAATTTGGAGAGCACATGAATGTAGAAAACGGTTGAGTCTAATGTGGGGATGAACATGGACCGCGGAGGAGCTTAGGGGACGACTGAGTACAGCTATCGGCTGAATCTGGCGAACGACGGAATGTAGCGAGCGGCTGAGTATGGCAAGCAGCTGAGTATGCCGGGCGACCGAGTGTAGTAAGCGACTGAGTATGGCGAGAGAACGCGTATGCGTCAAACGAACGAGAAATAAGAGCGAGAAAACGAGTACACAAAACAGATAAGTACATTGTACGGAAGAGTGAACGGAGCTGACGAATGCAGAACTGACAAAGTGGCGGATGAGCATCTGATGCGAATGAGTGCATAACAGATGAGCCTGGAGAGCGGGTGAACGCACGAAACAAATGAATGAATGGACCAGAACGCATGATTATGCTAGATGGAGGAGTACGCTATACGGATGAACCCGCTGACCCGATGAATAGAGCACAAGAGCAGATGAGAAACAAAACACATCGCACGGACCGGACCTGACCCCTGTGGATTGCGTGATGTGCAGTCTTTGATGTGGAACGCAAGGAACCGTTGTAAGAGCATACTTCATTTCACACCCCACGCTTACTCTCTCCTTACACCACCACTCAAGTAGAACACAGAGATACTATGACACCATTCGGTATAACTGTTCTCATATCAACATCCACCACTCACTCCCCATCACTCTAAATAAACATTGCTGGTTTCCCACCCCCAGCCAAGCGTTCTCGTCAGGTCTAACGCTGCCTCAATCGGACTGGATAACTCCCGCCAGACCGAACACATACTCCTGATTCCTCAACCACCACACCTATCGCTAGGAAGCAGCTACCACAAAAATGCCGCACCAGCTGCACACATACCTGGTGCGCACACGCACCTTTGACCCTCTCTAATCTCTCCACTGACCAGAACCTCGGTTCCCAAGGGCGTTCAACCTACCAGCGCCTTCAGACCATACCAATGGTATATAAGGCGCTATATAAATGCAAAATAACAATAACAATAACAATAACATCCCAAAGCTAACATGGGTCACCACACTTGAAAAACCGATAAAGATCTAACATGAAGAAAAATTTGAACTATGCTTTCAAGGGGAAGGAAAAGTAACTGTGGGTTCAAACACACGGTGCAACAGCACCCTTGTCATCCTTTACATGCAAAAAGGAACTGCTGCCCTGATGGACCATTACTGGGTGTGTGGCAAGCAGGCATACTTGCACTTCCGGTCATCAAGGAGGGGCTACTGTGTTCTGACAACGCTGAACTCCGCCTTGCTGGTAATACCAGCAAAGCACGTCCGGGGGGAACTGGTGCCCAACAGACAGCAACTGGCACCCCGACCTAACAGTGAAGATCCCCCCCATCTTTGACATACTATCTGAAGACAAGCTGCAAAATCCAGTGTCACGCACAAAGAGAGCCTCCAACTACCTCTCTAAAGACTCTTCCAACATCCTAGCACAAATTCCTGATGAATATAAACTTTTAAACTCAGTTGAGACATTTTTGGCATCACTGATCCCCAGTATCCAGGCACGAGCGAAGGACAAGTGGCTCCAGATCGTCCGCTGGGAGCTGATCCAACTGGAAAATGACACGGAGGAGGGGTTCAACATCATCAAGATGGAACTAAGAGCACTGAGACTAATGACAATGCAAAACCGCCACGTGCTCAACCTCCTCACAGCTATGGAGGGTGGTGTTTGCCAAAAAATTGAGGGGGCATTGTTGCACATTTATACCTTCTTCAGATGCAGAGACCAGGACACTGTCACACATGATAGCAGCAGTGCACAACCTCGGAGTAAGAATGAGGAAAGAAGGAGGTGTGCAACCGAATGACTGGTTCAGTATGGGTGCCGTCATGGATTGGAACTGTAATGAAAATGCTGATCCCCCATCGTCTTCCTCCTGCTGATCTTCTGTGTGTGCCAGTAGGGGTTTGCTGCGTTGCAAAGGCAATTCCTAATAGTGCGATGATGATGGTGACTATTGGCAATAAAAATAGTAATAAGGTGCCTCATGATACTAGAGAAGCCCAGGTGCAAACAGGTGAAAGTGATGAGCCCAAATATTGCATGGTGACAATATACAACACAGGGGACGCGGTTGATAATCTCTATCACACTACTATTAAGCAACCCAAAGATCCCGAAAAGGAATTATGGGTCGACCTTGAGGGTGCATGGGGGATGTATCTACATGAGATGCACTCCCGAAGAGTATGCATGGCATGGAGAAAGCTTGAGAAGTGTGTGTAGAGCAAGGACACCCATAAAAGGTGCCCCCACTAGGGATGAAGCAGTAGAAAGGGATGAAGAATGTAGACGCACTGGGGGAGGGTATTCGTTACTTTAGGAGTAACGGAATGGGGGAATGTTGAGGAAGAGGTGGTCTTTCCCACCTCCCTCAACATTCCTGCAATGGCCAGATGCAGTATATGGTAAAGGGGGAGAGGCCACCCTCCTCTTTGTCTTCTGCACTACATAATATTAGTAAACAAACAAATAACCAAGTCTTTGTCATGGGCAAGCAACTCCATTTTGTGCTACACCGAACGCCATTTTTACTAGGCCCAAGAATGATCTCTCAGTAGTCGCAGCTCTCCCTTTCCCAGCACCGTGTACAGACAGCCCAAGCCCCCTCCACCTCGTGCCAGCCCAAATGAGCCTTGTTCTCGCAGAAGTCCAGCCATTCATTGTTGCAACGTTTAGTATCCTTTCGTGTCGGATGAGCTCATTTCACTGTGTGAGAGGTCACAGGCCATGTGCCTATCCATCTCCACTAACCTGCCCATGTTCCCTCAATCCCCAGCCTGCCAGGCTACAGTCCACCAGTCCTTCATCCCTCTACTCTTTGATGTAGTTATGCATCTGGCCCCTGGCAATGACCATTCCATGACACCCACCATGATCCTATGTACCCATATGTCCTCCCCAAAACTAACAAATGTCCATCTATATCATGAGACATCAGGTAGCTCAAAACGTACGAGAATGACACCCAGATCCGGGCTACCATGTTTTATGAACCCATGAGCACAAGGGTCGGAATGCTAATATATCTGCCAATGGTTTCTGAAAGTACCCCTATTCATGCAATTACTTTTATGTTCGCCATTTGTCTTAAGCCACCAGCTCTGTTGTTTTAGCTTAGATAAATGGCATTGTAGTGCCTCTCTGCCCTGACCTTCACTGCAACGATGAGCCCAGCTGACCACGTGCACTGTGACTGACGAAGAGACAACAACCAATGGAACCCATGCATTCCATATGGAGCTGGGATTAGAATATGTACCTTGCCAATCAATTATGTTAGTAGGTTACTTATATGTGATGTTATAGCTGACGCTTGGTGCCTTTTTAAAATGCTGCTGTATCTGTCAGCAGAGTGCTCTAGAGCAGCAGAGTTCTCTGCATGCATACTATTTGTTTTACTTGCAATTAATCTCCTCATCTCATTCCCTCACGGGGTATGTACATTATTTGGTCTATTGGATATTACGTGTTGTGGGGATAGTATACCTTCAGCAGGCACCATCAATTTCTGCTTAATTATCCAAAAATCTAAATATTGTATCCGCTTTTAAAATTCTATTAAACAATGTTCTTTTTGTTCCTTCATTTACCACCAGGCCTTTTATGTCCCCTATGGCTAAATGTATTCCTGATGTCATTCTCTCTAACTCAATAATCAATTTTCTCACCCCAGAAGTTAAACTCTGTAATTTACACCTTAAATTATCTTTATCCATTTGTGGCCATGGTATCTATTGTGATATTTCTGTATTGGGTCCCTAGATGTGGAACTGTCCTTGCTGAGCTCTGTTTGGTATGGCGTCCTGTTTTTCTATTGCAAGGTCACAGGGTGTGTTTTGGAGGTGAAGTCGATCAACGAATATCCTGGATACCTCAGGTTTTTTTTTTCAGAAGATAGATTTTCCACACTGTTCATTTGGTAATAAGTGCAAAAAGAAAATGTATTCATTAGGTTGTTTGTTACGTGGGCTCATGGCCCCAGTTATCATCAGCCGACACATATTTCGACCCGTGGGTCTTTATCAAGGCTGATACATGTTTAAAATAAATTTAACACACATGTGAAAAAAGTAAGTTGTGGAGGCGGCATATGTGACATACTAGATGTGTGCCAGTGCCAGGTGCATTGAGTGGTGAAGTGGCATGGTTATTCGGTCCAGTGATTATTAAAGAATTTTAGTAATTTAAATAAATCACAATACATAAATCATATTTAGTTACATGGCACTTTGTGAGATATTGGTCCAACACTACGGAACAATATGCCCACATACACGCTGAAAAATTTGCGGTAGCTCCCCGGAATCTTCAGAGCATGATGTTTGCTATATTTAAAGAAGAAAAGATATTGGCAGACCAGGTATCATCTACAGTGCGGGCATGAACTCAAATCCTTATGAGGGTGCAATGTGAAATACCATACTGGCCTCACGCCCCATTGTGGCGCTACCCGGATCTTGATCCAACTATGTACCAGACCCTACATAATAGATGGGATCCGGGGAAGGAAGCTAAGCTGGGAGATCTCTTTCCGGAGGGACACTTTGTTACTGATACAGAAGTCCAAGAAAACGTGGGAACCGGCCTGATCACAACGCTATAATACCACCGCCTGAAGGCAGCCTACAGGGGCCTATGGCCATCCTTTCCGAAAGAACCGCCACAAACTCCTGGCAGACATACTAACACAAGCGGGTTTCACGAGTGCTATCTCAGAATTGTATAGATTGGTGCAAACACAAACCCCGTCTAAAAATGAGATGAGATCCAAATGGGAGAAAAACCTGGTCGTCGTAATCGATGAACAACACTGGATGAACTACTGCAGATATACTAAAGCAATTTCCCTGTATGCCAATTTTAGGCTCATCCAGTTCAAAATTCTGAACCAACTGTACATCACCTCTAGTAAGATCACCAAGTTTGGCCCCTCAAAACAAGCCACCTGCCCCAAATGTGGTGCGCTGGCGGCGGACGCTATCCACATGTACTGGAGTTGCCCACCAATCTGACAATTCTGGGAGGAAATTGCAGAAACAATGAGTGACATACTGAACACCCATATCCCGGCGACTCCACTAAAGTATCTACTAGGAGACATTGGAAAATCCTTGATAAAGACCTTCAGACTGTTTGCTGTGGCAGAAGAAGTGGCCAAGCGAAACATCCTTAGAAAATGCAAATCCAAAACCTCCCCCACTCTCCGGTCCTGGCTACAAGACCTGATACAGATTCAGGAATGCGAGGAGATTTATATGCAAAGTGTACAAGCTACTTCTAGACCTAAAGACATTTGGGCCCCCCTCAGAAACTACCTACGTAACCCCAAAGACCAGACAAAAGAGGAAGAGGGGCAGCCGGAAATGTGAACTATTTGCCCAGCATATGCGTCGATATGTTATGTTGTATACTCATGTTATCCTACTGTACAAACTGTCGTACTGAGATTCATCATGATTTCATGCCAGTAATAAATAAAGTTTAAAAAAAATAAAAAGAACAGGACAATTCATCATAAACAAAGAAGCAATAAAAAGACAGATTTTTTCATTCGAAATGCCAAAATATAATACTTTGCAGCGTATTGGCAAACTATAAAAGAAGTTAATGAGGCATCCATCAAGTAAAATAAGTGTATCGTACCAATAGAAAAGAGCTCTTGCACATGGCTTGTTGTCTAAATATGGGAAAATGTTCCAAAATTAATTACAGACTCCATTGGACATA
The DNA here is from genome assembly GCF_040938575.1 of Ambystoma mexicanum. NCBI lineage: Eukaryota > Metazoa > Chordata > Amphibia > Caudata > Ambystomatidae > Ambystoma > Ambystoma mexicanum. The sequence continues at coordinate 541,851,331 of NC_090923.1, read as the reverse complement.
GACCAAACTATTGTTTATATAAACTAGATTAAACATGTTTTTTTTCACTGTGATTAATTCGAATTAAGAATTTGTGAAAATAATTAATACAAATGTTTTACCTGTGCTCTGTGTGCATTCTGTGTGAGCAAAGTTAAAATGCTTTAAACCTCTTCTTGCATTGTAAAAATAGCATGTTTTTAAATAGTATCACTATAAAAAATAGTTTTAAAATGATGTCATAATGTAATGTGCTTCAAGCGGGGAATGCTTATCTCCTTATAACTGTGATGTGGGTAATGGTTCCCTTATTGGCGCAATGATAGCATATGCATGCGTTGTGCACACTGCAAAATCTATTAAAATGAGTTCCTTTTGGGATCCGCTTTGTATTTATGTTGTTTCTCTCTGATCCTAGTAGGTACAGAGGAAGTGCTAATTTTTGGCTTTTTGTTATGACGTGGACAACTAATGCCTGTATGACATGGAGACAGTGCGGCCATGTCAAAGCACTGGCATATTTGTATCCATCACACTCAAAGCATTCATTTTTTGGCCGACTTCTTGTCGCTTTGTGACGCCTATGAGCTAAAACATAAAATAAAACACTGAGTTTTATGTGGACATCTTACTTAAATTCCTAGTAATCGACAGATATTTCCACTAAACCCATGTCAGAGGGCTGTAGAACGTCCACGCTTGTTTTTTCCTTACTTCCTGTGGCATGTGGTCTTGAATTTATAACGGAAAAGACAACATTGCAAACCTGATTATGTAAAGGAAACGCCATGATTGCATAGACTGCACCCACAAAACATGGTATTAGTTGAGACCCCTGATATGGAAAATGTTATCAAGCGACCATGTATCTCAAGTAGGCTGGACAAGAACTACTTCCTGAATTGTTGAGTGATTTTTTTGTAGTGTGTAAATACTTTCAAACTATAAGAATGAAGAAGAAATTGAAATGATATGTTAATTATCTCTCCCAACTACATTTATGTCATCTGAGTGTAGTCCATTCAGTTCTGGCTTTTCATTGCATTCTGGGAATTGCAGTCCATTAATGCAGAGAAAGAATAGGACTGGGTGGGTTAAACTCATCAAGCTTAGAACTAGTTATGATCTATTTGTCAGTTATCAGATTTTGTATACGTTCCTTGCCAAATGCTTAGTCCCTTGCCTTGCAGCGGATTTACAGGGATTCTATGGGCGCAATACGTTACCTGGGCTGTTCACACTGGGAGGTTAGTGCCGGTCTGAGACGCAATGCATTGATGAATAGCAGACTTCATAGCTACCCATTCTGAAACTGTATCCTTTTTTATTTGTGTTTTTAGTTTATCAAAAACTTCAACATAACATTTAATAAACAAGACATACAAACATCTACATCTTAAAAATGGCTTCAGTATGATTTCCATTCTAGATGTATTGTGATAATTCATAGACTTTTAAACAAGTTAAAAAGAAGAATAAATGTCTAAAAATATTGAATTTGTTAATGTAGTTATTTTCTCCCAGTACTTTATGAATTATTATTAAAACCTTAGTGAATTCAATAATTAATGATATTGAATATCCATGCATCAATCTATCCCAAAAGCTTTCATGCGCCAGGAACGCCATACTAGTTACAAATTTACCAAATGCAGATATTCTTCCATCAGCAGTCGCTGGGCACAATATTAGCCAATGTTTCAGAGTTTTAAATGACTCTGCCTTACTGCAGAGCCGGCAATTCCTGTCTTGCATACAGATTCCACTTAACAGGCCCCACCTATGCAAGGTCCCCAGCAAATTGAAACAAAAACACATGCAGGTGTAATGATATTTAGGATTTGGAAATCTAGTTACGTATAACGGGTACACTATTAAAAGGACTGTGGATCGAAGCAAAAACATAGTACAGTTTAGATCTCAAAATCTGGTCGTGATCATTGCACCAGTCTGATGATTTGACCTTATTAAAGACTTTTTCTGGATTTTCCAATAAGCATATATTGTTAGAATCGATATGGGCAAGGAGTAGGTCGGAATCCTTTGCACATTTTTGCAGTGGCTGGCTTAATTTCTGTGTCAATGCAAGATTAAGATCCACAAATAGTGAGGCAGGAGAAGGATCTAAAATCTTATGGTAATATTTCAATTTAGCAATGTTCATGTAGGATTTCCTATATATTGGGTCTAGTTAATGTATTACCATAAAAGTCATGGATGCAGGGAGTCATAATAGATTTTTTGCAGAACATGACCTATATAGTAATTTCCAGTCTAATGAATTTAGGTCCATACCATGCACAATTGATGGTACAACCTTGCTGACACAGAATCTCAATACTGGCGTCGTAGTGTATTTACAATATTTTAACAGAATATTGCACGTTTGCGCATATATAGGTGCCAGTTTAAATCTTAATTTAACATATATATCACCCTTCTTCTCCTTACTGTAAATCGGGAAGCCCAAGTATATTAAATTGGTTGTTGTTTTCATTCAAGTTTTCTCTGTATGCCATACAAGGTTACACTTAGCCCTAGAGTAGGAAGTAGCCAAATTAGCTGTTTTGTCAGAATTGAATTTGATATTGTTCTTCAATAAATACTGGTGCTCTTTGCAGTTTGATATATGTTCTGTTAAACAGGATGATAGTGTACGTAAGCAGTATGGCAGGTATCCTATAATGGTCTATTTTGAGAGGAAAGGAACAACCATTTGATATACGTTCTACTAAGTACTATGTCAGACAAATATACATTAAAGAGGCAGGGTGCTAAAACACAGCCCTGTCAGAGCCCTGCAAATGTGTCTAGTGAAGCACCCAGACTCCTGTTACAGTTGAGTCTAATTTGTAGGTTTCAGCAGACCTCCAGGAATACCCAAATAATGGAGTTTATTCCAGAGTCTAGAGCAATCTACAAATCAAAGACGTCCAAGAGATCAATACACAGCATGAACAGGGGTGGATGTTTATTTCTCTTGGTGTGTTGTTGTAAAAATGGAATGATCAGTCAGTTTACTTTGGTACCACAATGTTTATGGAAGCCAGTTTGGAATTTCGTTTGTTTAACAATTGAGGTCGCCCAGATGGAATGCTCCTCTACAAATAGTGAAGCAAACATTTTTGATGAGGCATCGACTAAGGCGATTGTACCCTAGTTTTCAGTATCTTTTAACTCACCCTTTTTGTAGACAGGCACCACATAGCATGCCCTCCATGAATAAGGAATGTGCCCCCAAAGTGAAATAAAAGTAAAGAGTTTATTTTAAAAAGATAGCCTGAGGCAAGGGATCTTTTTTCAAAACCAGATTAGGGCGACCCGCTGCTTGTGATAGTTTTGTCTTATTTCTCAGTTGGACTATATGTAGCCGGGTAAAAGTGACCCACCAGAGGCCCAAAGAGTTAAGATTAAAATGAATCGTAGTAGAATTAGGTTGGCCAAACATCTCTCTAAGGAATGTGTTTGACGATTCTTTGGGAATTACGTTATCCGAGGAATTAACTTAATGAGCCGTTGTTAATATTCATACTATTCACACATTTCCATATAGTGCAAGGGTTACATTTATTGGTAATTACTAACATCCTTTGGCTATCTCCAATTCCAAGACTATAATAATAGAACTATAGCCAATTACGGTAATTTTGCTTTGTTTTGTTTGTGTGATTTTATCATGTTCCGAAATGGATGGGTCTCCCTTTATTGCTTTAAGGGAACATCTTAAAGCATTCTTTCAGTCTTAAGTTTATGGATCAAATTGATTGGGCCTAGGAACATTTCTTATTAAAGAAAAAATGATCAATTTTTAACTTGGCTATCCATGGAGATTGTCTCATAATGGAATTCAAGATCCTATAATATTTTAATATGTAGTTGTTGGACCACATGATTCAATGTTTCTGCGTGGGAGATATGATATCGATAAGGCTCCCCCGTAAAATGGTGGAGCATTTCTATATGTAAATTCAATAAGAGATAAGCATGGTCACTTGTGGAGCAATGCTGTGCTTCCAAAGATGCAATCTTTACAAGCAAACTTTCTGATGTAAATATATAATCTGAAGTAGATTTACTTGGCCCTCCTATGCAAGTCAGTTCTATTTGGAATATTACCAACTGTATTTCCATTTAGTCTATGTAGGTGCCAAAAATGCATGGCTTATGCCCATTTAAGTCTATACCCAGTTGTTCCACTATGAAACTGCTGTGGTTTGTAGGTATATCCCTTACTACCCAGATTAGGGATTGAACAATTTAAATCATCCCTTAAATTGTATTGTTCCTAATCAAACTTTCAATACCACACTTTTAAAAGGGTATTAAATGGAAAAAAATGTCGCCCTCCAGAATGCCACCCTCCAAAGTGCTCTTTGGCATCGTTAAGAAAAATTCAGTATCTGTTCAAGTTGGGCGATTCAATAACCAGATTTCTTGTAGAGTGAAAACACCATTAAGTGGATTAAAAAAGCTTGTATGCTCTCTAGTGCTCCATGATAATAGATTTAACGGAATTTAGCCAAAGATTCCTCTTCCTTACCAGTCAATTCGACTGGACCAAAGCTGTTGAGACTCAGGACCAATCGCTTTACCCTAAAGTCTGAGTATCCTTTGTGTAGCGGGGGATTGTACCAGGCACTTTATAGGGAGACATGTGTAGTCAAGCACACAATGTAATTATTATTATTATTATTATTAATTATTATATACCTTTACTAGATACTTGGCCCGCCTCTTGTCTGTCCCCGTTTCCTGCAATCAGCAAGCACAAAAAATTAAAAGAAGAAAAAACAGTGCACACTCTATTCTATTAGCACCTAAGATCTGGGGTGCTAATAGAAGTAACACATGCAGTGGTGGGTTTCATCGGCCAGTAACTGCACTGAGGCCTTGAGTTAAAGTCCTTGCTTCCCTCCGACATATAACTTCATATTAGTTGGCACTGGGTCATTGCTGGCTGATCCATCCCGCTGCTGTGGGTGGAATTGCTAAATTAGACAAGAGGCCGTCTGCTTGCCCACTGAGAAGGGGCGAAGGGACAGGGACTCCCAAGAAGCCAGGATCTCTGAACGGCAAGGAAGCTGGAGCAGTGCTGCACGAAGGCTTGAAGTGTCACTCTCCTCAACCAATGTCTCCCAAAAACAAACTTTATGTTTCAATGTATCAAAAGGGCAGAAGGCAAGGCTGTTGGGTCAGGCATCAAACTGCACCAGTCCTGCATGAAAAGAAGACTTGGTGGCTACTTTCATGACAATTATCTCATCAAAATATACAAACCTGTCTCAAGTTTCAGTCCACAGGTTGTATTTAACTTAAGAAAAATGAGTCAAGAGCATTTTCTATAGAGCACTAAAAAGAAATGGTACTACAGATAATTCTGAGTGCATTTATTTGCTAAAATAATATAACAGCAGTGGAGCATATTGTAGCAGCAATTAACAGGACTTTATTGATTAACTATTTATGAAAATGTGGAATAGGAAGGGGTGACTTTCAGGAAACTAATATTTACAGATTGAATTTGGTACATCCTAGTCCCACTCACCTTCGCATCAACTCAATTTCACAAAGCAGATGCAACTGCAATAAAGCAGGTCTATTTATGCACAGCAATAGTCACTTATTCCTGGGTAGCAATTAGTATGTGCTCAGAGGATTTGGTAAAGCCACATTGGGCCTCACTCATTACACGGATGGTGCTAAGGGATTACCGGCACCGGTAAGGGCACCGGTGCCGGTAATCCCTTACCGCTCTACTAGGAGGTCCCTCAGCGGGTCCCGTCATTAACGTGTGGCCAGACCACACGTTAAGGAAGGGACCCGCTGAGGGACTTGAGGGCAAATAACGGTACCGCTAACAGCCCTATGGGGGCAAAAATGGGAATGGGGAAGGGCCTTGGTGAATGGGGAATTACCACCCCACCAACCTTGGAATGGGGCGGTAATTCCCCCATTCACCAAGGCGGAATTGGTAAAATACCGGCGGCAACCATGGCGCTGATAGCGCCATGGTTACCGCCGTCTGTGTAATGAGGTCCATTGACTTGTTAAGAACTGTTTTACAGCAAACAACAGTTGGAAGAGTCCAACAAGTGGGCTTTCTCATTTGCTATCAAACATCACAGTGCTAGAGTCCAATCAGACTTTCTGTCACATGACAGGTCAATTTTTAATGTTGTCTGTTACAACCGAACAATAAATGATATTAAATGGTGAAAACTAACACGCAGCGAGCCTAATTAGGTGCACTGGAGCAAATCGGGTGATGCCTGTGAGCCTTCCAGATTTGCACCTGCTACCTTCTGGTACATCACTGAGGTCCCTTTGTCATTTCAAATTGCACATGAGTATCCCAACGACTGAGTTCTGGGCTTTGTGAATCAGGAATGAGACTTATACCTGAGAGCCTTAAAAACAACCGTATTTACCTGCAAGGTACGCTTGGACTATGAAACGCTACACGGTATGCATCATTATGCCTGCACTGTCATCTGAGTGACTGGTCATGTAAACAGCGCCTTGATGCCTCTGGGCTTACCACGCTATGGAAAAATAAATAAAGAAATACAGACAGAAGGTAGAAATCTAAAATTCTCACGGGCAGCTCTGGATGTGCGCCATTGCAAAACTTTGTGAATCAGGCCAAGTACTTTCAGCCAAGCAAACTGCTGAGAGATGAGGAATGCACCTGGTGAGGACTTCCTGAATGCACATAGCTTGATGGGAAATGTATACGCAACAAAGCGTGCATACCCAGCCACCACAACAATTCAAAACTACATTCATTTACAGTTTCTAATTTGCCCTCAAAATTCCAGCATCCCTTCCAATATCAAGAGGTTATAGCCTCACTGCACCACATGTGTTACAAGAGTACATGTCTGCTGAGTGGGAGGCCCGTCACTGTCGAATACTGTGTTTTCTAAGTGGGGGTGGGGCAGCTTCTTTCATGAATCTGTCTGCCTAGATGTAGGGGATTGTGTCAACATGACTTCACATTCAACCTCTCCATATGGAGTGGCTGTCCGAGTCTTGTAATAGCACCAGTGCCCTGTTTCAAAACGTACCCTGGAGGGCTGGTTCTCCGAGAGCACAATTGTCATTTTTTGCATGAGCCAGACAGTTATTGTAGAATTCAGATTTTTTATTTCATCCCGAGTGCATAGGTTTGATCCAAAGCATCGCGGAATATTTCAACTTTATCGAAGCCCTGCAGTCCTGATTTAGTTATAAAAATACACTAGCATTTCGTTTTAAAACATTCCACGGTAACAAATTATGTTTTCCACCAATGGGAAAATTCCTAACGCATACTTCAGACATGCTGATTAGAACCAGAAGCATCTGAAAAAAGTCGGTAGACATCTTTAGCAGCGAAATCCCGTTTAGTTCAGCCCCTTCTCTCCTCACGCTCCTTTACAAGGGTCTTAAGGTCTCAAAACAGATGGCCGTCAAGGAGAATTCACTGTACCCCCTGCTCGCCCCTTCAGCCTACAAAAAGCGAGTACTATTAAAATTAGGAATGATAACGACTGTATTCTAACGTGTAAAAGTCCCCCATGACACACTATATTAAAACGTGATATGATATGATGATATGATATGGTATTTATAACGTGCCTATACACAAGTGTTTCAAGGCGCGACGAGGCAAGGGAGGGGGAAACAGAGGGAGGACAGACAACGATCCTACTAGGCCTGGTGTCATTTAGATTGCGCAAGTGCATGGCAAGGGGGAAAGGGGAAAAGTGCGAGGGGGGAAGGGAGAGGGGAAAGTGCAGTAGAAGGGGTAGTAGAATAAATAAGATAATAAAACAGCCAGATGGTGGCAAGTGCAAAGTAAGTGCAGACATAAGTGCTGGTAGGGGGACTGTAGGGACACAGCAACAGTCCCTAGGTGCAAGGGCTGCCAGGGAGGCAGTGCAGGTGGGCAAATGGCAGTGCCTGCACCCGAAATCAAACAGGGTGGCCAGGTAGTTTTGACCAATGCAGTTTCAGCCAGGAATTCAGCAGGGGGGAGAGGGAGAGAAAGTAAAAGCAAAGAGGAAGGTTTTGAGGTGCTTACGGAACCGGAGATGGTTCTCCTCAAGTTTCTGGGAGGCAGGAAGGCTGTTCCAGAGGGAGGCCCTTGCTGAAGAGAGAGATCTACCACCAACTCGTTGCTTAGAAAAGCGACTGACGCTGAGGGAGTTGGAGGCAGATGAGCGAAGAGCTCGAGAAGGAAGATATTTGGAAAGAGAGAGTTGAAGGTATTTCGGCCCCAGTAGGCCTTATGGACAATGCAGAGGGTTTTGAACTTAATCCTAGCAGCCACAGGGAGACAGTGCAGAGATTTCAGTCCTGGAGAGATATGATCCCTGGGCTTGAGGCCAAGGACAAGTCTTGCAGTCCTATTCTGGATAAGTTGCAGAGGGCGGAGAATAGAGGCAGGCAGATTTAGATCGAGGCTGTTACAATAGTCCAGCCTAGAGAGAACCAGGGCTCTGGAGACGGTGAGCTTCTGGGGGAAGGAGAGGAAATGAAGAATACCTCTGAGGAGGTGCAGCTGGTGGTGTGACTTCTTCGAGACATCAGAGATGTGAGGTGAGAGGGGTAGTGTGGAGTCGAAGATTACACCGAGGTTTTTAGCCTTGCAGGTGGGAACAGGAAGTGGGCCAAGAGAGGCTGCCAGAGAGCTGCAGGGAAGGAGGGAGTGGGCGTGCCGATGAGTAGAATCTCAAAATTTCTGGCATTAAGGCAGAGGTCATTGGCGGCACACCAAACCTGGATAGCAGACAGACAGTCAGAGATGAGGGAAGGGGAGGAGGAGGCCGAGGGTAGCCTGAAAATGAGCTGTGTATCATCCGCATAGCACTGAAACTTGGGGCAGAGAGCGGCAATGAGGTGGGCAAGGAGTGCCAGGTACTGGTTCAACAGCCAGGGACAGAGGTTATATCCCTGGGGGACTCCACAGGTAAAGAAAAAGATATTGGAGAAGAAGGACCCAAGTTGGACCTGGGAGGGTCGGTCGGAGAGGAAAGAAGTCAGCCACGCCAGAGCCTGACCGGTGATACCCAGGTTATCACGGAGATGGTTGAGCAGGATGGCATGGTTGACAGTGTCAAAGGCAGAAGACAGATCAAGCAAGATGAGGATGCAAGGGGTATTGGAGTCAAGGTTGGAGAGCAGGTCTTCACAGATGTTCAGGAGAGCAGTTTCCGTGCCTCTGGCAGCTCTGAAGCCAGTCTGATGGTCATGAAGACAACCAACAGATTTGGTGTGAAGATTTAGCTGGGAGATGGCCGTTTCTCCAGGAGCTTGCCCAGGAAGGGAGTGATGGAGATTGGGCGATAGTTAGCCAGGCAGGAGGGGTCGGCAAAGGGTTTCTTAAGAAGAGGGTGCACAAGGGAGTGCTTCAGGGGGGATGGGAATAATCCAGTGGCGAAGGAAAGATTGCAGAAATCAGCCAGGGCAGGAGCCAAGGGGTCAATGTGGTCCTTGATAGGAACCTGCTCCCTCCCACAATCAGAAATATTGAATCCCACACTGTCTTCGGAAAAGCAATCAAAACAAGACTATTTGTATAACTCTTACCCTTCATCTCACGCTGAGCACCGGATACTTGTAAACCATGCATTTCCATGTACCTGTCGTAACTAAGACACTTTCTTGAAAAAGCACCACGATGCCTCTGGGCTGCTAGGCGCTTTACAAATACAAATAGTTTTGGCGGAACAGGGGTGAACCTGTTTCGGAGAGACTTTCATAGATCGGACTTGTCTAGAAACCCCGTCTGCAGAGAAAAGGGGAAAGGCAGAGACAGAAGGAGGGGGGGTGGCTGAAGATGGGCCAGAGGAAGAGCATGGAATAGAGGGAGGGAGGCGATGGGAGGAGAGAGAGGACAGGATGTCCTGAGTTTTTGAAATGAAGTGAGAAGCCAGTGCCGTGCAGAGGACCTAGGAAGGGACAGGAGAGGTAGAGACTGCAGCAGGATTGGCCAGTTCCTTGCAGATTTTAAAGAGTTCAGCCGAGTTGTTAGATGCTGCAGAAATGCGGGCTTGGATATGAGCTCTCTTCTTGGAGAGGACGGAGAGCCGGTATTGCCTTTGCAGCAGGCCAGTTTGTCAGAGGATGAGCAAGAAGCACGCCATTTCCTCTCGACTACCCTGCACTTGTGTTTTAGGGTGACGAGGTCTGAGTCATACCAGGAGTTACACTTGGCTTTGGGCTTCAGGCGGATTCTCATGACAGGGGCAATGATATCAAGAGTATCAGATATAGAAGAATGGAGCATGGAGAGGGCTGTGTCAGGGTGAGAGTCATCCAAAGGTGGAGGAGGGGGTGAGAAGGTGGCAGCGAAAGCCTCAACTGACACGCGCTTCATGGGTCGGATGACCGAGAAGGTGGGAGGCAGTGATAGAGGTGGCTTGGCCTGAGGGGTAAGGAGTGTGAGGAGGGAGGATAGGAGAAAGTGATCACTCCAGGAGAGAGGAGTGGAGAGAGGGACATAGAGGGGAAGGTCTGAGGAGATCAGAACATCGGGAGTGTGCCCTGCAGAATGAGTCGGGCCAGAGGGGAGAATGATGAGTGAGAGAGAGTCACAGAGGTCGCGAAAGAGTGCAGAGGGGGGACAGGAGGCATCCAGGTGGATGTTGAAGTCTCCAAGAACGAGGAGTTGAGTAGTTGAGGCCAGGAAAGAGGAGGAGAGTACAGCCCACTCAGAGAGGAAGGAAAGAATCTGACCAGGTGGCCGATAGATAGTAGCCACAAAAAGGGAATGGCTAGGGGAGAGAGAGAGCCTGCAGACGAGGCATTCAAAAGAGGAGTAAGTCTGCGGAAGAGTGACAGAGGCAGGAATCCACTCAGGAAAGATAAGGACTACACCCCCAGCAGGGCGGTTGGGCCTCAGCGCGGAGAGGATCTTGTAGCCGTCAGGTACGAGCGTGTCAAAGCTGGTGACAGAATTGGGCATGAACCATGTCTCAGTGAGACCGAGGATATCAGGGTCTAGTTCTTCAAGAAGGCGGCAGATATCAGAGGAATGTTTGACAGCAGAGCGAGAGTTAAGAGTGGCAATGTGGAGAAGGTTGCCATCTGTCAAAGGACTTCCGGGGAGGGGTACAGATCAGAGGTACGCCCTGCGGAGGTGTAGAAGGTGTGGAAGGAGCCCGAGAGGGGGCAGTGAGGGAGGGGGAAGCCAAGGTAGCCAAGAAAAGGGGAGGGGGGACAGCCATAGAGGAAAGGAAGTTGATGAGGCGTGGGAAGTGTCTATCAAAGAGGTGAATGTTAGCCTGAGGGCCTTGGACCAGGACAGTCCCATTGGAGTAAACATTAATGATGACCTTAGAGGAATGGAAGGAAGCCAGGAGGGCATCCCAACGGGTGCCACCATCAATGGGAGAAGAGGAGAAAGGAGAGAGTACAGAGATCATATGAAGGGTCCATAAGTCGGATGAAGGAACGACAAATTGGATGTCAGTGAGAGTTTCCTTGGAGGAGGCACTGGTGCAGGTGTCAGCGATAGGGAGGCCTTGGTTGGAGACCAGGATGTCCTTTTTAAACTTCTTCCTATCAGATTTAGTGAGGGGCGCAGGATAGTCAATAGAGAAGCAGGTAGAGAAGATAGGAGAGACAGAGAGCACCATAGAGTAGGTGGGAGAGGAGGGGGGTGGAAGGAGAGGGGGAGACACTGGCAAGAGTAGGCAGACAAGAAAGTGAGCGGCAGGCAAGTTGCCCAATAGGACAGACTCTAGGGGTTAAGAGCTTACAACTTCTCAACTTTAGAACGGGTGAGAAGCCACCTAGGTTTGAGAATCCTGTAGGGGAGAAAAAGGCCTAATATTCACAGTGAAACATTTTAAATACTGATACAGTGCGTATTACAACAACATGCCAGGAACCACCTAAGTTTGAGAATCCTGCAGAGGAGAAAAAAACCTAATATTCACAGTGCAAAATAGGGAAGAAAAAGGCCTAATATTCACAGTGCAAAATTTTAGATACGTGATGATCTAGACTTCAGTGAACTCGTGCAGTTGTGTCGACTGGCCATAGGGAACTCTGGAGAGTACCGTGTAGGCCTTTGCACCCTGGAGCTCTTTTGTATGTTAACTTATTTTATTTTCAAATGTTCTCATAAAAAGGTTGGGGTTGCTAAAAATGTGTGATATGGGCCACGTTCAGAACTATGGTTCCCCTCCACTCCTGGGTGTATATATCTAGGATTTCATGACAGTCTGTGCCCCTACCACATGCAGGTGGGCCTATGAATGTTAAAGACACACATCAAAACTAATTGTGGGCTAATAGCAATATATTCATTGTGTGAAACAGGCTGTTGTGTGTGATGTGACAAAAATTGGTGCTGCAAAAAAGCAAAGAGTTTTTGAATGTCTAAGAAGGAGACATTGTGGAAATAAACTAAGTAGTTAAAAAATAAACAGGATTCAGTTTGTTGTCTTGCAAGTATGGATTGCTAATTGGTGCTATGTGGTACTTCGAGCCCAGATGAAAACACTGAAGTGCAAATTATGCAAACTTTCACACTTAGGGCCTGTGGGATGTACTGACCCACTAGCTCTGCCCTGCGACATCACTGTGTGCTTGTTGCACCGGAACCAGCAAAATGGCCGCAAAAAGCCATATGCGCGCTAAACCTATGAAAATTGCACTGTGAAACCAGAAAGTTGGCTGCCAAACTACATTGCCTGTGTCAGTGGTGGAACAGGAGACCACACTGCTGAAACCTGTCATTGGGCTGCCCACAGAGTGCAAATGGAAACTTCATGAAAGGCAGAGCTTTACTGCAAGGAAACCTAAAGGTGCTCTGAAATCCATTTTTCCTTGGCTGCTGAAATTGCAAAATAATGGTTCAAAACATCAGGAAATATCCAACATCTTTGCTGGGTGTTACCCGTCACCTATTTAAGGAATCCACATAAGCACACAATGTCAGCAGAGCAGAATCCATCATAAGAATATCCATTTTAAAAAGTGTGCTTGTCTGTGAAAATCTGTAAAATATGGGCGCAGTACCGTCGGCCGCCTGTGTGATAGCTGTCATTTAATTACACTGGAAGCTTAAACTTGTGCAGTTAAAATCAAATGGTTGGAATTAAGTGACCTGCCATCAAAAGTAATATAGGTTGCAACTATTTAATCTTTATGTTTTAAAAGACTGGAATTAGAGATTTGTTTGCCTGTTTTAAAATTATGAGTTTATTTTTCAACTAAGAAAAATGTAACAATTGACTTTAAAGTAAATCTGATGCCAGCCAAAGAACTTCAAAGCAAATTCCACAGTTGCCCCAACAAAAGGCATCTCTCCTGCTTTTCATCAAAGCCCAGGAACTTGCAGTCAGGTGTTACTGAAGAGGGGAGGGGATTTTGCTCTGCTGTTCCTGGGAGAGACAAAAGACTCCCTTGGCTGAAAAAAATATGCAGATGCAAATGTCAACAGAAACCCCTGCTAGAGGAAAGAGGCGGGAATTGCTCTTGACCCACCAAAACTTTGGGGGTGGGACAGACAGTGTTGTATATTCTAAAAACCCAGAAAAGTATATTTTTGAAAAGGACTGACACAGAACTTTGCGAAATTGTAAAAATACAGTATTGTTAATGTGAAATTTCTGGTCACGTTTTAAAAGTACTCAGACCTCTGTGCTATGTTCAGGGACATGACTACAGAATTTGTGGTTTTGTAGCAATTGTGGTGATGCCAGAAACACGAAACTTCACATGATTATGCCCAGATATCATGCGCACATATGTGTAAAATTGGGGAGAAATTCGACATTCGGTACCAGATCAGAAGTGCAAAAAATTGCCAAATCTAGACCCAAGCTCTCACCGTGACGGGGCTCAGATGAATACTTGCTCCACCAAATATGGGATATAAATATGCTATTGCTAGCAAGTTTGTAAAATTGTAAATATGTCTTGTATGAAAAATTGATTTTCTGTGCAGAAACAAAGGGGAGGTTCTCCCTGGATCATAAAATACAGCGTCATGATGACACCCTGTTTTCTTCTCAAATCAGGGGAGAGGAATGACCCTTACCAATAGAATACATAGGGGTATGCCTAGTACACTTCAGCATACCCAGCCCTTTAGAAAATAAATAAATAGAGATAGCTTAGGACCTAGTCACACACACATTCACCCACCAACCGATTGCTGGCGGAGCACTTTGCAAGAGAAATCCATATTCCAGATTCCAGACTCCAGAACTTTGAAAGCAGAAAGGCCCATTTCCAAAGCTGAACCATTCTCCGCTTGGCCTTTTAAAATCCAGAAACCAGATTTTAGCCCAGACCTCTAAGGGGGACGAAAAAAGAACAGCCTGACTGTGCTGTGCTGCTTTCTTGCTCAAAACTATTGCCAGAATCCCAAGATCCAAACCAGTAAAGCTTGCTGTGACCAGATAGCTGCGAACCAGAACCCATGAGATCCAGTGCAATCCCGCCGTGCAGTGACCAGAGTGCTTTGCTGATTCCAGAACCAGAGCGCCTTGAGTCCAGCCTAGTGTGCTAGCAGAATTCCAGTCCAGAATTCTTTGACCAGATCCCTGACGGGTCCATTCCAAATATTGGTAGTGAGTATCCATAGCATTGGATTGTCACTGGCATATGTATTATCCATAAGTCATCCTATCCAAACCCATCTTCTATTCTATCCAGAACTGCATTGTTAAGAATCTTTCTTACCTGAACTCTTTCTCTTACCCTCTAGTCCTTTGTAATAGTAGTGTTAAAAATCATCTTTGCGCTAATATATTTTCTGAAGTAAGGCGAGCGTCTTGGCAGGCCAAATCAACTAGTGATATCCTGGGCTGGTGGCTGCGCTGTCGTGTAGTTTGCGGCTTCATAGTCTACCCCTAGTGTAAAGAAATCTTGTTTGTCATTTTAAAAAGTGCATCTTTCTTTTGCAAATTCTGACTCTTTCTGAAAATAAAGACCTCCACAAAAACATTCATAACCTCTTCACCATGTATGCTAACATCCTTAGTTTTCCAACAAACCCAAAACCGCATCCCAACTCCTTATAGTTTTTCCGTAATTGCACTTACCATGCTCGGAAAAGTTTGCAGCAAATTTTGCATTTGGCTCAAATCCATCACGTGTAAAATAGCTGTTCATTGCATCCAACCTCAGAATTAAGTTTTCAACTTGCTAGTTATTCAATAATCATTGCTAGTGTTTGTTTGAAACCATACAAAGCGGCTCCCACTAGTATTGAAACCATTTCAATGAATTAAATACATTTTAAGTGTTTTTACCATTCCACTCAAAGCCAAATTCATAACCATTTTGACAAGTTTGCAATCATTCCTGTTTTTCTCTGTGTTTGCTGGAGGGAATTTGGGATTGATACTATTTTGTTCAATTCTGTATTCCTGAAACCTGTTTCTCTCCTTCCATCTCTTTATATTGCATATTAGGGGACGGGGGGATTGAGTAGTGTGCAGGGGGAAAGAGTAATCACATTGCATTTTTATTGAACCCACACAAAGTATTATTGTATACTGCATTATTTTTCCTATCATTACTCCGTGTGATTAAAGGGATTCATTGCGACATCACCCCATTGTTGATCATTGTATAACCATTAAAATAGTGTGATATATATATATAATGTAAAATAAATAAAATAAATATTTTTAACTTTGCAAAACAGCCTGCTTCCTGGTTCAATGTGACGGGGGGGATTAAAAGAGAAGGGCGTGATATAAGGGTACATCATTCAGAAATAAAATAACTTATAGACATAAATAAATAATTAAGGGTTCCAGTTGTGCATCACACGCTGGGCATCGACGTAGGTGGAGTGCTGTGTTTGAATCACTTACAGGATTGGGGGCCTGTCCGGATTTCTGAATTAGACATACCACTTGTGACAGCTTAATACAGTGTGCTAACTGACGGGGTACATAAACCCTGTTGGGCTACCATGCTGTGTTACACTATGAAAATCACCCCTCAATAGGAACGCTCTAAGGAATTGGTCTGTTTTGAAAAAATAAAATAAACTTCTGTAAGTCAGAAAGGAAATTTATATTTCCGGAATGGCGACCTTGGTAGAAATCAATATGTCTAAAGAACACCCACTGCATAAATTATTTGTAAGGGGTGAATGGACAGAGCAAGATCCGAATGTGTGGTTGCAGGCAATCACAGAACAGACCACTACAAAATGATTAGACATATAGCAGGATCAGGGTCCATTACATGTGGCCCTGAGTGAACTGTATATGGCCCCTAAGGTAAGGGAAGAGCAAAGCAAGATTGCCAAAATAGCGGCATATCTGTACCTCCATATTGGAGCAATACAGGACAAATATGCCGAGGGCCAAGATCTGGCAAACAAGCAACTGCAAGCATTAGAAATAGCCCAAACTGATCTGGACTCTGTAGAGCAAAGGCTACAGAGGAGCTAGGAATCAGAAAATGAAATTAGGCAGTACCTAACCAAAATAAAAGAAGACATGGGTATCCTGCAGCAGGAGAAGGTAGAACAGGATAGCAAAATGCTGGCCTTGCAGAAGGAGTACCAAGAAAGTTTGGACTCTCTACTGCAGAGCCAGAAAAAGCTGGAACAGCAAATACATTTTAACAGGGCATGCACAGAGCAGGTAGTCACCCTGCAAAGCTGCCTAGATAAAGAAAAAGAAGAGAATAATAAACTAATTCTGAAAGACCTGGACACCCAGGCAGAATTTGATGAAGAGCGTCAGAAAACTGGTGCGCTCCAAAGAAAGAGGGACGACCTGGCTGCAGAGAGGCATACTCTGGCTCAGGAAAGGGACACCTTAGGCCAGGAAGACTGTTATTTAAAAGAGAAGATAGAAGAAAAACACCTGGCCCTTCAGGGACTGGGTGACCTCCAAAAAGAACAAGAAAACTTGTTAGAGCACACCAGGAGGGTGGAAGATGCTCTAGCAAGGAAAGACCAGGCCAGTATGGACAGGATTCAGGAGGTAACCCTCCTGCAGCAAAAACTGACCCAGTACTCTAAATTGACACAGGAAGCACAGAGAGACAATGAGGCTCTCTGTGAGAAAAATGACAGGCTCCACAGACCAGTAGCTATGCAAGAGCAATTGATAGAAACTAGCAAGGCCTTGATAGAGGAACAGAAAGCTCAAGTTCTTGCATGGCAACAGAGAGCAGGGGCTGAGAGAGATGAGGTCCGCTGGGAAAGGGAAACACCTGAGTATAACCTCAGGAACCCTAGTACCAGAGGCCTTCATCTCTTCCAATCCCTGGACTCTGGCATCCCCATGTCCACTGGCGCGCATGAACCAAGGGCAACAGGGATGACAGACTTCAATCCAATGAGGAATATGGGGCTCACAGATCAGCACCTCCCAGGAATGGATGGGCGGGCATCTGGGTATGGGTTCCCAAGTACTGTAAAATTCAGTGGGGAACTCCATGAGAGTAGGCCCACTAAGGGCATCCTGAAAACCTCTGCCCGGCTAGGACAGTGGGGCGGGGGGTACACATCAAATCCTGGGAGTAAGGAGGAATCAGAAGACTCCTCTGAGCGCACCAGGACACAGGAAACTAGGCCCCCACATTATGCCAGCCATTCCTGGGCTTGCAGAATCCAGGATAGCCTAGAAGACCAGTCGGACACCTCTGATAGCAGTGCCTCTGAGTCAGAGGAGGAGTGGACCAGGGTCACCCAGACCAAAAAAGCAAACAAGGTCAGAAGGGCCTTGCTCAAGGATCCCCTAAAGCAAATCAAAGCGATAAGGTGCGTCATCATGCCCTATCATAAGAATGTGAAGTATTCAGTTTGCAGCACCTAGAGCTCTTTGAACAGATGATGGAAACTTTCCGTTTGAAGAATAGCAAAAGCTGTATTCAATATGTGAAATGGACCTTCTCTCCAGAGTACTCCAGCTTCTTTGCGGAGCTGGAAGACCAAAATCATTCTAGATGGTCCACCTAAAGGGCGGCCATCTTGAAACATTTTTCTGTGCACAGGAATCCTCAGGAGGCTCGCAAGGCAGCCTACAACTTGCAATGTGGGGAAGATGAAGATGAAGAATTTGTTCAAGAATTAAAGTGTGCCTTTGCACAGACCACCAGAAGGGTGCGCACTGACAGCAAAGAATTTGTGAATACTTTCTTCCACGCTCTCCCCAAGTACATCATGACCCAGCTAGTGAGAGACTTTCATGAGAAAACATCACTAGACTGGGTCATCGAACAAGCCACACGCATTTATGAGATGCAAAAGCCTGTGGAAAACAAAAAGAATCCAAAAAGCCTCAAACCAACCAACACCCCTGCTGCTCCCATTTTAGATTTGGAGATGGGGGGGCCTAAAAACCTGCCTGCCCAGAATCAAAGCAACCCCAAGCCCAGAAGGCCCTCAGGCCAATCACAGTCAGGGAGCCAGGGAGGCAACCTCACAAATGGGACCCCTAACTCCCTTGACTACATCAGCCGCCGCTGCAAGGGGAATAGACCCATCCTGGGTTATATGTGGACTCCTCCTGCCCAAGGGGGTGGGGGGACCCAACCAAGCACCCACCACTGGGAACTTCCCTCCTAACTTCCCCCAGGAGAGCAGAAATTCCCCAAATCTTAGGCAGAACTTTTTCCCCAGATATCCACAAAATGTTCAACCCCAAAATCATCCATCCTTCTTTCCCCAATTTACTGAGCCCAGACAACCTAATCCGGGAGAAGGGAGGCCAAGGGTGGAGGGGTACCCAAATCTTCCCAACCCGGGGTATTACCAGAGAAGGGATAGCTACCCTTCACGGGATCAGCCCAGGGGAGAAAACAGAACCCTGTATCAGCCTGAGTGGGTTTCACAGCTAGAGCGCCAGGTCCAAAATATGACACAGGAACTGGGCCGCATGCTGAGGGCTCAGCAGAACCCTCAGATGGGCATGCCGGCACATAATGCTTCAAACTCTGGACCTGGTGCTCCAGAACAATGATGGGGCAGCACCCCGACAACCCACCGGTTCCCACGGAGGAGGCACAAGGGGAAGAGGGGTGTGAAGCCTTGGAGGAAGCTTCCTTCCCCACTTGTAAAAAGCCCCTGGAAACCCAGGAACCAGAAACACAATCTCCTGCCCCTGAAAGTCTGCCACCCAAGGAGCAGAGGGGTGGTAGGAGAAACAAAGGATCCAAACAGACCCATTTTGTGGAGGTACAGATCCTCCAATTTGAAGCAGAGGGGTCCTCAGAGGATCCTGGGAAAAGGATCTTCTCCTTCAGAGATGGGGGAACTCCTCCCAAAGAAAAATGGGTCCCAAAGTATTCAAATCCAGACTATGTAGATGTGGGGACTGAGCTAGCGCCGCCCATCATCCAACCCCAGAACCAACAGCATGAAAATCCCCTGGTTCAAACCCATCCTGGTGACTGCCTCCAAAAAGGGGGGGCGGCCAAGAACCAGAACCAGGGGAACTCAAAACTTCACCCATCTCTAGCTGCCACCTTTTTCTTTCAGATTCCCAAGACTTTCCACAGAATTCTGCCCAAATCTCTTCTCTCTCAATGTCCAGAACATAAAAACTAGCCCACCAGTTGTCCAAAAATGTACATTATCTGTGCCCCCTTGCGGAAAAGGAGGGAAGATACTAGGCCCTGGTACAAATACAGGGGCAGGGTACAATTTTGGCACTGGTGGAGACTGGATCCCAAGCTACCCTTCTGTCCAAAAAGGCCTTTGATGAACTGAATTCAGGAAGGGGGGCGAATTACCAAATTCCTCTCACCTCTCTTCCTGGACAACTTCAGAACTTTGACGGGAAGGAAATTCCCGTCGAGGGGACTGCGGATTTGGACATTAAAATTGTGTGACACAAGGTAAAGCATCTGGTCATAGTTGTGACTCCAGAGGGCACCCCTTGTTTACTAGGGAATGATCTCTTGCGAAGGTTGACACCCCTAATAGATTGCATAAACAAGGTCCTCTGGACACAGACTAGCCGACCAATAAAATTGAAACAGAGTTTCAACCATGTTAGTTTAAACTGCACATGCCACATGGTTGAACAAAAATCTGACCAAGTAAAATTTCACTTCCAGAACAACCAAATTCCAGACGTGATATTAATAGCAGTAGGACAACAGACTGGTAATGGGGGGTCCTCTCTATTTCTGAAAATCAACCTTCCTTCCAGTCTAAGATGGCATTCCACACTGGAAGGAAACACTCTGAAATTCTTTACAAATCCACAATCAGACATTCCCACTCCTATAGTCCAGAAAGATGAGAAATCAGCTCAGAGCCTGGCTGATATTCAGCAAATTGGAGAACAGTTGTTCACCCCTGTTCAGTTAAATGAAGGGAAGGACTCTGTTCTCGCCCAAGTGTGTGTGAACAATGGTAAGAGCTTCATCAGCAAAGCCATGTTCCGACAACTCCCAAAAGATCCAGCCACATTTAGACTGATAGACAAATGGGAAATGGATCTGGAAGTACCCAACTCCAAACATCTCCTGCCAAGCAGGTGTATGCTCAAAATCTCCATAGGCAACAAGAGCATAGTTCTTAATTGTTGGGTTGTGCGAGACGTCACTGCCGCCTTTTACTTAGGCGGTGATATTCTCAATCGCTTTGCCATTAATTTGGACCTAATAAACTTCAAAGCTTGGTCCCAATAAGTGGATAATCCCATGGGCTTTGATGATCCAGAGAAAGCATTTAGGTCAGCTCAACTGCAGCCTTATGCAGTTGAAATTCAGATTGGAGAGGAAGTCACCATCCCAGAAAGGACCCGACAATTCTCCCTGGAAGTGAAATTGAAAAACCCTGATGCTTATATTCATCTAAATGCTTCTCTCCAACAGCAAGGGTTGGGGGTAAACCCAACACCACTAGTCAATATAGAACATGACACCATTCCAATAGAGGTGGATAACAGTGACTTAAAGAGTATCACTCTAGCCGCAGGCACCATTATTGGAATGGCGGTTGATGACCGACATCTTTCCATTGATTTAGGCAATGAACTGTTAGGACCAATCCCCAAGGACTGTTTTGACAGTGACAGTGATGACAACACAACACCAGACAGGATCTTTACCCGGGATGGGGGGAATTTCCTGGTGTACACTTCCTGCCCTTATGGCAAGGAAGATGTGACTTGTGACTTCAGGAGGGATGAGGTGATTTTCCAGGTCCATGAGGGCTGCCTTTCCCACCTGAAGCCACCAGTCCAAATCAGCACTCTGACCAGGGACTTCTCCACCCAGCTGGAGGAGGCCACTGAGATATCAAAACCAGAAGTCTTTCCAGGCTTCAAGCAGATGGTTGAAGAGAGAGTCAACCTAGCTGATGCCTGTGAGACCCTGGAGCAGAAGCAAAAGTTTAAACAAGTTTTCTTGGATTTTCAAGATCTCTTTGCGGTGGACTCATATGACTGTGGTCGCACCGACATCCACACAACAACAATTCCCACGGACCCTGGCATGACTCCAGTGTTTGTTAAGCAATATTGCTTGCCTCTCGCATCAATGGAGTCCCTTACTGAAATAATTAAGAACCTTGAGTCCCGTGGGATAATCCGTCCAGTCCACAGCACCTTCAATAATCCGGTGCTGGGGATATTGAAGCCAAACGGCCAGTGGAGACTCTGCGCCGACCTTAGGGAGCTCAACAAATGGGTCCATACTTCCCGATGGCCTCTTCCCTACATTGACCAAGGGCTGGCCCAGATCCAGGGGTCACAGGTATTCACTGCAATGGACCTGACCAATGGATACTGGACTGTACCTGTCAGTCGGGAGGACCAATACAAGCTGGCCTTTACCTTTGGGGGCCAACAGTACACATGGACCCTTTGGATACATCAACTCCGGCAATGAGTTCAACATTTTCCTACACAAGGCCATGCCCGACCTGGGTGGGAGGGGTAACCTGGCCTATGTAGATGATGTTCTCATCAAAAGCTCAACTGTGGAGGAACACATAGCAGGGATCCGTTATGTTCTGACACAGTTGAAAGCAGCCGGAGCAAAACTTTCCTTTCAAAAGGCACAGTGGTGTAGAACACGTGCCAATTTCTTGAGGCACGAGATTACTCCTCAGGGTCTCTGTCCCCAGGAAAAGAAAGTGGAAGCACTCCAGAAACTAACAGACCCCACGACTCTGCGAAAACTAAGGAGCCTCTTTGGACTGACTAATTGCAGTAGAAAGTTCATTGGGGGCTACGCAGAGATCACCAGACCCCTGATTCATCTTTTGAAGGGGGGGTCAGGTGGGAATGGGGTCCAGAACAAGCTGAGGCAGTAAGACAACTCAAAAGAAGCCTCTCACAAGTGTCTTGCCTAGCTTAAACTGTCAGAAAGAAGGAGTTCTTCTTGGAGACAGGGTTCTCTAATACATACTTGACTGCAGTATTATACCAAAAGCATGACAAGGTCAATAAAGTAATCTCCTATTCAAGCAAAACTTTATCCTCTGTGGAGGAAAAATTCAACGATTGTGAGAAGGCACTCCTGGCAACGTTGTGGGCATTGAAGAATTACTGCCCGTTCATCCAGGGGTAACACATCATAGTGGAGACTCCACACCAGCCTCTGCAATATCTCCAAAGTGACAGAATCCGGGCCGTAAATGTGAGTAATTCCCGAATTACTTCCTGGATTCTTTCAATGCAAGGCTTTTCTGTGGAAGTCAGATATGGCCAAAACAAGAAGAGTCCCCTCGCGCAATGTCTGGCTGACTTGCATGATTGTGCCAGAGAAAACTGTCTCGAGGACGAGAGTCTAAAAATCAAGGACAACATGGAGGCATACCTCAATTCCCCACACAAAGTCTTTGAAGAAGACAAGTGTGAGGGAATGCCCACTTTCTATGTGGATGGATGCTCCTACCATGTTGACAACAACAGGGAAAAAGAACTTGGGGCCGGCGAAGGGAATGCATGGGTGAATGAGATCCCAGAACCCTCCGTTGGGTACAAGATTGGTCCCCGAAGTAGTCAAGTGGCAGAGTTGATGGCTGTGCATCAAGCCATCCTCACTCCTGTCCAACATCAACTCCACAAACTGGTCATAATCACAGATTCGGATTATATACGGAACGGGTTCGTGGAGCACCTGGTTACCTGGAAAACCAGAGGCATGTTATGTGCTAATAACAAACCCTTGAAACATGGGAAGTTAATTCAAAATATTGATGATCTGGTCACCTCGAATGGGATGACCATCTACTGGAAAAAGATCAAGGGTCATTCCAAAGTAGAGGGACCAGACAAAACTGGAAATGACTCAGCTGATCAGCTCACCAAAACCGGGGCCATCCAAGGGGATCTAATAGAGATCAAGTCTCTATTGGGGGAAATCCAGGTCACTGCTATTACTAGGTCCCAGACAAATGCTCACAATGACCTCTCAACTGCACAATGGAGTAAGGAGACCCCAGATGCTGATTTGATTACGGCTCAGAAAGGGGATCCAATAATTGGTACGTTTTATCAACACATAGAGAACCCTGAGAACTTTCCCCTGACGGATACCAATTACATTGGGAAGAGGACCTCAGAATGTTGATGAAATGTCCAAAAATGTTCCAAATCCATGATGGTTTGTTGCTGAGGAAATCCCTAGCTGGCCATGATCAGTGGGTGGTTCCTAACTCATTCCGAAGCCTGATGTTAAGTCACGCCCATGTTGCGGCCACAGCCGGTCATAGGGGGTTTCATACAACACTTGAAATCTTAAGAGAGGTTGCCTACTGGCCACACATGGGGCAGGACCTCGACCAATACTTGAAGGGGTGTTTTGTGTGTGCACAGTTTCAGCCAACATCCCTCACACACCGTGCGCCTCTCCAAAAGAGGGGGATGACACTGCCATGATCAGATTTGCAAGTAGATTTCATTGGGCCCGTGATTCGCTCCTCTAGGGGGAACAAGTACATGTTGACAGTAACATGCTTGTTTACTAAATGGGTGGAATGTCTCCCGGCCCCAAACTGCAAGGCAGAAACAGCAGCTGCCCTGATGATCAACCACATCTTTTCGCGTTTTGGACTACCCCAAAGGATTGAGTCAGACAGAAGTAGCCATTTCAACAGCAAAGTAATGACAAGATGTGGGAGATACTTGGGGTCAAACGGAAGCTACATAGCTAGCCTCTAGGGGTGCAGTCGAGAGATACAACAGAACAATTGTAAGCATATTAAAAAAGTTTGTGGCAGATTCTGGGCCAAGGTGGGATATTCGATTACCCCTTGTCCTAATGGCCATCAGATCTACCCCTTCATCTGCAACTAAAATGTCACTGTTTGAGCTGATGACTGGACGCAGGATGGTCTTCCCTAGCATCTGCTCTATAGAACTCAAGAGCAGACATTGATCAATGCCTCCACAACTCATGAATATGTTGAAAATCTAAGAAAACACCTTCAACATGCTTTTGCCTATGCTCAGCGAAATCTAGAAATATCAGCCGACAGCATGAAGACCCACTATGACTTAAAGACTACCAGAAAAGAATACAATGTAGGAGACCGGGTCTGCTTATACAATTTCCAAAGGAACCAGGCCAAACAGTGTACATTTTTGCCTAGATGGAGGGGTCCTTTTGAAATTGTAGACAGAATCTCACCAGTCACCTACAAAATCTGCATACCCGAAGGCAGTTTGGCAGAGGGGGAAGATAAGTGGGTCCATATCAACCAATTGAAGTGTTGCCATCCTAGGCACACTCTGCAGCAACTAGAGGAGTCTTCTGGAACCCCAGATGGGGTCACTCAAGCTCCCTAGAATTCCCACTATAAAAAATGATTCCATCTGTATAATCAATAAATTGCAAATCAAAAAAATTGTGCGTATATGTCAAAAATGTATGTATCTGCCCCACTACATAAATAGTGGTGGGGAAATGTCTACAAATATGCTTTGCTTTATCATCCTAGAATTGGAAACCATGGAGACTAAAACCAAGGAGAACTAGCCAGGACTGGAAGGAAAGATCCAAGGGGCCCGGTGTCACGACCCTCACCCAAAACCCCCTCTGGCAAACCCATTGGCGAGGCGGAGTCAGGACTCGGGCCTCTAGAGCCTGGCATCCTCTTCAAAAGCCTTCATGGGGCCAGTCTGGCGCGTATGGTGCCAGGCTCATACACCATGAAAAACAATGTGCTTGGGAACTACTTTATTGTATTGTCAGCCAACATGGAGGCATCCACATAGCTTGGACCAAGCTATGCGGTCTAGTGTTTTAGGTGTGGTAGACTAGGGACTACTTTACCTGGACTATTTTGTTGGGGCTATTTAAACCACACCCGAGCAAGACAACCTGCTTTGCGTTACTTTGCAGCTTGCAACGTGATGCTCACCGTGTCCAGCTATTCCCTCGAACCTCTGAGAAGCAGAACCTACAAGGAGACAAAAGGAACATCATTACCAGCAGCAGCTTACCTCCAGTCTTCATCTTTAAATACTTGCAGCTACTGAGAACAGCTTCCTCGAATCTGCACGCCTCCCTGACAGAACGACCTGAAAGAGGAAGATAGAGGCATTTACAAATTACAAACTGCTCAAAAGGCTTACCTGGCTGGTAGCCTCTCGGCTGGCACCACTCCAGACAGTCCACTTGCGCTGAAGAACACACTGAGACCTACAAGGAAGGAAAACACAGGTTAGCAAAGGCAAGACTTTGCAGCGCTGCGCATAGCGCTTACTTACCGCGTCATAGCGCTCTTAATGCAGTTTCTCATTTACCAGCGGGGCTCAACCAAGCCAGTTCACCGCGCTGAAGCTCCACATACCTAAGGGAGAAAAAAGAGACATTTTAAACAAAGAAAGGCATGCAGGATAGCAACAAAACTAAAGAACAGCAATAAAACCTACCTGAACAATATCAAACGGGCCGGCGTCAGTGAAGTAACTGGACCGCACTCGCCCATGAAAGACAACGCGCCCCTGCAAAGAAGTCAGGATGGAGAGCACGCCTAATTCTACCACAAGGTGAGGAGAGGGCGCCAGAGGGACTGACATCATACGGGGGTGGAGGGAGGATACTTACCCCAGTCGGTCAGTTTTGAACACAGTCCTCCTGTATTTTCAGGCAGAACCTTCCCCGCAGACCACATCAGGGCAAAGCTGAGAAGCATACCAGCGAGTAACCCGGCTGGGTGGTGTCCCTGTGGATACCAGGTGAGCATAACACCCGGGGTATCGCTCCATACTCACATCAGGAATTGGCGAGGAGAACCGGTCGGTCCACCACTGATCGGAGAAGCAATGAATTTTGCCATTTGGACCAGAAAGAAAAGAAACGGATCATCCCAAGCTTGCGACTTCACCTTGACAGGCGGTCATGGGATGTACTGACCCACTAGCTCTGCCCTGCGACATCACTGTGTGCTTGTGGCACCGGAACCAGCAAAATGGCCGCAAAAAACCCTATGCGCGCTAAACCTATGAAAATTGCACTGTGAAACCAGAAAGTTGGCTGCCAAACTACATTGCCTGTGTCAGTGGTGGAACAGGAGACCACACTGCTGACACCTGTCATTGGGCTGCCCACAGAGTGCAAATGGAAACTTCATAAAATGCAAATGGAAACTTCATGAAAGGCAGTGCTTTACTGCAAGGAAACCCAAAGGTGCTCTGAAATCCTTTTTTCCTTGGCTGCTGAAATTGCAAAATAATGGTTCAAAACATCAGAACATATCCAACATCCTTGCTGGGTGTTACCCATCACCTATTTAAGGAATCCACATAAGCACACAATGTCAGGAGAAGCAGAATCCATCATAAGAATATCCACATTAAAAAGTGTGCTTGTCTGTGAAAATCTGGAAAATATGGGAGCAGTACCGTCGGCCGCCTGTGTGATAGCTGTCATTTAATTACACTGGAAGCTTAAACTTGTGCAGTTAAAATCAAATGGTTGGATTTAAGTGACTTGCCATCAAAAGCAATATAGGTTGCAACTATTTAATCTTTATGTTTTAAAAGACTGGAATTAGAGATTTGTTTGCCTGTTTTAAAATTATAAGTTTATTTTTCAACTAAGAAAAATGTAACAATTGACTTTAAAGTAAATCTGATGCCAGCCAAAGAACTTCAAAGCAAATTCCACAGTTGCCCCAACAAAAGGCATCTCTCCTGCTTCTCATCAAAGCCCAGGAACTCCCAGTCAGGTGTTAATGAAGAGGGGAGGGGATTTTGCTCTGATGCTCCTGGGAGAGACAAAGAACTCCCTTGGCTGAAAAGAATATGCAGATGCAAGTGTCAACAGAAACCCCTGCTAGAGGAAAGAGGCAGGGATTGCTCTTGACCCACCAAAACTTTGGGGGCGGGATAGACAGTGTTGTATATTCTGAAAACCCCGAAAAGTATATTTTTGAAAAGGACTGACACAGAATTGTGCGAAATTGTAAAAATATTGTTAATGTGAAATTTCTGGTCACGTTTTAAAAGTACGCTATGTTCAGGGACATGACTACAGAATTTGTGGTTTTGTAGCAATTGTGGTGATGCCAGAAACACGAAACTTCATATGATTATGCCCAGATATCATGCGCACATATGTGTAAAATTGGGGATAAATTCGACATTGGGTACCAGATCAAAAGTGAAAGAAATTGCCAAATCTAGACCCAAGCTCTCACAGTGACAGGGCTCGGATGAATAAGGGCTCGGATGAATACTTGCTCCACCAAATATGGGATATAAATATGCTTTTGCTAG
This sequence comes from Ambystoma mexicanum, assembly GCF_040938575.1. Taxonomy (NCBI): domain Eukaryota; kingdom Metazoa; phylum Chordata; class Amphibia; order Caudata; family Ambystomatidae; genus Ambystoma; species Ambystoma mexicanum. The sequence goes on along the minus strand of NC_090923.1, from coordinate 541,823,690 downwards.
GAAGTTTGTAAAATTGTAAATATGTCTTGTATGAAAAATAGATTTTCTGGACAGAAACAAAGGGGAGGTTCTCCCTGGATCATAAAATACAGCGTCATGATGACACCCTGTTTTCTTCTCAAATCAGGGGAGAGGAAAGACCCTTACCAGGAGAATACCTAGGGGTGTGCCTAGTATACTTCAGCATACCCACCCCTTTAGAAAATACATAAATAGGGATAGCTTAGGACCTAGACACACACACATTCACCCACCAACGGATTGCTGGCGGAGCACTTTGCAAGAGAAATCCATATTCCAGATTCCAGACTCCAGACTCCAGACTCCAAAACTTTGAAAGCAGAAAGGCCCATTTCCAAAGCTGAACTATTCTCCGCTTGGCCTTTTAAAATCCAGAAACCAGATTTTACCTCAAACCTCTAAGAGGAACACAAAAAGAAAAGCCTGGCTGTGCTGTGCTGCTTTCTTGCTCAAAACTATTGCCAGAATCCCAAGATCCAAACCATTAAAGCTAGCTGTGACCAGATAGCTACGAACCAGGACCAGAACCTGTGAGATCCAGTCCAATCCCGCTGTGCAGTGTCCAGAGTGCCTTGCTGATTGCAGAACCAGTGCGCCTTGAGTCCAGTCCGGTGTGCTAGCAGAATTCCAGTCCAGAAATCTTTGACCAGATCCCTGACGGGTCCATTCCAAATATTGGTAGTAAGTATCCATAGCATAGGATTGTCACTGGCATATGTATTATCCATAAGTCATCCTATCCAAACCCATCTTCTATTCTATCCAGAACTGCATTGTTAAGAATCTTTTGTCTTTTCTGAACTCTTTCTCTTACCCTCTAGTCCTTTGTAATAGTAGTGTTAAAAATCTTCTTTGTGCTAATATATTTTCTGAAGATAGGCGAGTGTCTCGGCAGGCCAAATCAACCAGTGATATCCTGGGCTGGTGGCTGCGCTGTCGTGTAGTTTGCAGCTTCATAGTCTAACCCTAGTGTAAAGAAATCTTGTTTGTCATTTTAAAAAGCGCATCTTTCTTTTGCAAATTTTGACTCTTTCGGGAAAAAAACGACCTCCACAAAAACCTACATAACTTCTTCACCGTGTATGCTAGAAACGAAATTTAAGTGTCTACTTGAAGCTAACATCCTCAGCTTTCCAAACCGCATCCCATGTCCTTATAGTTGTTCCATAATCGCGCTTACCATGCATGGAAAAGTTTGCCACACATTTTTTGCTTGTTTGCTTGGCTCAAATCCATCACATGAGAAGTAGCTGTTCATTGCATCTGACCTCAGAATTAAGTTTTCAACTTGCTAGTTACTCAATAATCATTGGCTGTGTTTGTTTGAAACCATACAAAGCGGCTCCCACTAGTATTGAAACCATTTTAGTGAATTAAATACATTTTCAGTGTTTTTACCATTCCACTCAAAGCCAAATTCATAACCATTTTGACAAGTTTGCAATCATTCCTGTTTTTCTCTGTGTTTGCTGGAGGGAATTTGGGATTGATACTATTTTGTTGAATTCTGTATTCCTAAAACCTATTTCTCTCCTCCATATCTTTATATTACATATTGGGGGTGAATCAGTAGTGTGCTGGGGGAAAGTGTAATCACATTGCATTTTTATTGAATCCACACAAAGTATTATTCTATGCTGCATTATTTTTCCTATCATTACTCTGTGTGATTAAAGAGATGCATTGCGACATCACCCGATTGAGATCATTGTACAACCATTAAAATAGTGATATATATATATATATATATATTGTGAAATCCATAAAATAAATATTTTTAACTTTGCAAAACAGCCTGCTTCCTGGTTCAATTCTGACCGGGGGGGATTCAAAGAGAGAAAGAGAGAGAAATAAAATAACTTACAGACATAAATAAAAAATTAAGGGTTCCAGCTGTGCATCACATGCTAGGCATCGATTTAGGTGGAGTGCCGGGTTGAAATCACTTATGGAAAAGTGTGCATTTCTCCCACATTTGCAGAGTGCTGAGAACGACGGTGCATGAGCCCTCATGCAGAATAATAAATGTGTGCCCCGCAAGCAGGCCTGCATCCCGGGGACCCTGCGCAGGGTCCCCTGTAACTGTTGCCAGCACCCAGACAACATGCGTATGACACTTCGGAAGTCAGGTATAACTCAGAATATCTGCGTGCAAACCCCCGTAAACAGGCCCAGCACCCCACTACGCAGTGTACGTGCCCCCCTAAGTTCGATTGGAACCCCATCTGCATGCATGCACCCCCAAATCCGACATAAAAACTCAACTGCATGCTGCAAATCCTATGCGCAAGTGTACTTAAGCCTGTCTTCGAGTTGTGGAGAGATCGAAGAATTTGCGTGGGCATTTCGCAAGCGAGAGGTTGCACAGCTACAACATCCATGAATACGTTTTGCTGTGCACATTTGTAGGCATGCTATAGACTGCCTGTGGCCCGTCCCTCAAAACGCCCATTTTTTCCCTTGTTCGTCCTAATTTTCTGAGTTCTGCCCCCTACTCCACCCTCTGTGCAGGCCTTGCCCACATTCTGGGTGGAGTCTCGCTCAAGGCACTCGGCCGCTTAAGAGACATGCCAAGCCTGCACGAAATCCATGCAAGCCCAAGGAATATCTGGCGCATTCAATTCCATGAAAAGACGAACGGGATTTCGCACGCAGTTTAGCCCGCAAATACCCTATTTTCGGCGCAAATATTTCCATGAATTGGGCCCTAAGATTGTTGCTTGCAGTTGTCACTACAATGGTCTGCTCTTAACTTGTTGGGTCACTTCAAGAGGCAGAGGTTCTCAGAACTGTTGCAGTGGAGTAACTGAAATGCCAGCCCTGAGGGGGCTAACTATATTAAATATTCTATTTTTGGTTTTGACGCTTTGTGGCATAAGTCACAAATATCGCCAAAATCATTGCTACTTTCAAAGATAAAGGAGGAGGGGACTTTGGTAGGAGTTTATGGCGTTGGCATGGCAGCTTGCCAATGCTTGATGATGAAATGGCCGAAGCACTAGCTGGGGCTTGTTTTTTCTGTTTGCTTGGCTTGATTTTTTATCCATGTGCTGTGTGCTATAATGAGTTCCTCTCACGCGTCTGTGTGACTTTTTTTAGAACCGAAGGGTGATCTGAAAGAGGACTGAGGTAGGCCTCCATTTTCTTTGCCCTTTCCCAATCTGCACAGAGATGCAATCTGCACGGAGATGTAATTTGCAGGAGCTGAGAAACTCCAAGGCTAAAGCATTTAACATCTCTTGGTTCGCCACATATAAAGTGTTGGAGGAGGCCGTGCAGAGGGCCAATAGAAGCAAATGCTGAAACTGCTCCGGAAATGTCCTGTAGTCACCGTATGTTGAGTGCAAGCTGATCAGGAGGTGGCGCTGTGCATATAACGTGCACCATAGCAGCCTAGAGGCGAAAGGCTGTGCACCATCCAAATTGGAGTGGCTCACACACTGCAGAGAGGGGCTATTTGTTTTGCCTGCACCTTAGAGCGTGCTCACAGATGCTAGTATGCTCAAAAAAATAAATGCATCTAGGTTTTCGGAAGAGGTACCCAGTTCCAGCCTCTGCAATGAACAGAGCTTTGTCGCCGGCCTAAAAAGGTCCAGACGGGTGCGGTTCCTGGCTTGCAGTGATGTGTCATTTTAATGCCTCCTGGTTGAGTAGTACCCTCGGGGAAGTTTAGGAGTAGAAATTACCGGCATAGGAGATTCGGGAAAGATGTCGGCGCAGCAGCGATCCTGAGCGGGGAGAGGAGGAGGTGTGGACGGTGCAGGAAGAAAGAAAACAGCAAACGGAAGGAGCGGGAAAAAGGACACGAAAATAAAGCTTAAATAGGTAGGGAGCTGGTTCAAATATCTTACGCTCATGCTGATCAGGGAAGGCCAACATGCCATAAGGGGGACACAAGCAGGGGAAATGGGAAAGGAGCGAGCAGGATTCATAAGCCCCAGAGCTCCAGCCCCAGCACAACTGAGGCAGAATATGCACGGACAGATGCGTACCAAAACCTACATTTTGGGGGAGCTGCCACTTCAAATTTTTGGAATGGCGCTAACTTCAGAGGCGGTGGGGAGGGACAAAATGCTTTATGTTGGTTGCATATTACTTCTTTACGCATTATAATGAGGCAGTTCTAGTGCAGCTTCAATGTTACATGCAGTTAACGCTCTCCTTTAAGTCTGAAAGCATCCACTTAAGAACTGTGGTGAGAAGAGGCTATTTTATGCCTCCTCCACCCACCCACTCAACAGTATGCTTTAAAAAGAAATGTAGAATTCCGCAGCTGTATGACGGAGCTGACTTCTAAAATTGAACACACAGACCAAAGAGTGACGGAATTGGAGCAGAGACTGGGAGACATGGAGGTGCAAACCCAGGAGCAGGTGGCCTCCTTGCTGGAAGTCCACCAAAAGATTTGAACCCTGTCGAACCAAAATGAGATTCTGGAGTATGAGGACCTAGAAAATAGGGCCCAGAGAACTAACCTCCAGATCAGAGGAATTCCGTCATCAGTCCAAGACCGAAACCTGCCTGAATATGTATGGGATTTGTTTTAATCCCTCCTCCCACACCTGGAGAATCCGCAACTGCAGCTCGACCGCACTCACAGATTGCGCAGCGGTAGGAGTTTTGACTCAGAAAACCCACCGGATGTCATCACCAGGGTCCATTTCCACACTAAAAAACAGTAGATCCTGCCGGTGGGCCGTTCCCAGGATGAACTGTAATTTCAAGGTTCTCCGCTACAGATCTTTGAAGACCTGGCGTCTGCCACTATGAAAAAACGGAGGTTTCATCGGCCTTGACTCTCTTCCGTCGGGACCAGAAAATCAGGTATCGCTGGTTATTCCCCACAACTGTGCAATTCTCATATAAGGGGGTCGCTCGGTCGATCTCATGCCTGGAAGATGCAGAAGAAATCCTGAAGGTGTCCTCACTAAAAGAAAGGGGCAGTTCCCAGCGGGACACTCTCACGGACACAGAAGACGCTGCACCGAAGGCAAGGTGGCCGGCATGGTCCAAAGTCCAAAAGGGTCAAAATCTAAACAAACTACCCTCACACACCATCTGAGAAGCAGGAGCCGGGTGGTACTTGACCTCAACACCTAGACACTTGAGACTATGCCATCTAAAAACCTTGAAGAACAAAAAACAAGATGGCGAGATGGTCTTCACTCAGTCCAAGCCTAACCTCAAGGCGAATGACATCTAAAATTCCTTGGGGTATTTTACTGACAGTTCTCGGCACTTGGACAGTTTGGAGTCCATGGTTTTGACTCATTTCTTTTAGTTTTAAGTTTCTGTTGGGTCATATTCTTAAATGTTCGGTTGGAGCTCGTTCACAGGAAACTACAAGTTTGGGATGGCAGCCAACACCCACCTGACTCCCTCCGCCTCCCCCCCTTCCTCAGAGGCAGAGGTAAATCCAGAGTCTCCCCACGAAATGTTGTCTTTTGTTTCACTGATTGTCAGAGGTCTGAACTTTCCCATGAAACGAAAATCCATTTTAAAGTGTCTGAAAGATTTGGAGGGATCAGTGGCATTCCTACAGGAGACCCATCTTCTCCCGGAGGACTTCACCCACCTTCGAAGCAGAGACTTTCCAAGACAGTTTTTGGCTTCAGGAGGCTTTAAAAGAGGGGGATCAGCAATTCTTATGGCAAGGGGCATCCAGTTTGAGAAGCTAGATTCGATTAAAGACACAGGAGGCTGATTCCTTGGAATAAAGGATATTCTCTTTGGCCAGCTCTACTCCTTGGTATCGGTCTATGGCCCGAATGAGGGCCAAGAGCTCTTCTGTGAGGGTCTGGAAACTTCTCTTCTCCCCTTTCTGGAGGGCCAAACCATTATTGGGGGTGATTTTAACAGAGTCCTTGACCCAGATAAAGATAGAACTAATACTCCAACCCCGATGGATTTCAGGTATTCTTCACTTGTTTAGATCACTGGGGGTGGTAGATACTTGGAGGGTCCTGCACCCAGATGAAAGGGACTTCACCTTCTTTTCACAGGTTCACCACTCCTATTCCCGAATAGACTTAATCTTGGCCTCCCCTCAGCTAAATTCTTTCCCGAATGAGGTGGACATTGCTCCAAAGGTTTTCTCAGACCACGCCCCAGTACATTTACAAATTAGGGCATGGAATCCGGCTCCGGGGCCCAGACCATTATGGTGATTGGACAATCCGATTTTGAATGATTTGGCCCTACGGGATGAGGTAACAAAGGCAATTAGAAATTACTTTCAAGAGAACTCTACAGAACTCACATCCGCATCTATTACATGGGATGCCATGAAGGCAGTCATTAGGGGCATACTGATTTCTCACACTGCAGCTTACCACAGAAGAAAGAAACAGGCTAGAGCAATTCTAGAACAAGAAATCACAGAGATTGAAAGTAAATATAAACAGGGTTGGTCCGCTAAGGCTCACTACGCCCTGCATATTGCCTGGAATAACCTGCAAGCCCTTTAGCCCGAGGAGACAGCATGCTCCTTAACAGCAGTTAAACAGGGTTATTATGCGAAAAGCAATAAAGCCAACCAACTCTTAGCTAGGAAACTGGCACAGGCCAAAAAACTGAACTTTATCATAAGCCCCCAAAGACCATTATGGGGTGACTGGCTATGGGGAACGAGATAAACTTCATTTGGCACAAACGCACTTTGTAGAAACTATGCTAAATCCTGGGAGGTCGGCCTCAGCACAAAGGAAATATATTGCAGAAGCGGCCCTACTGTGCCTAACCCGGGAAGAGATGGAGGCATTAGAGGCCCATATCCACCAGAGGAAGTAGGGCCCTAGGCCTGGATGGGTTCTCGTCCACATTTTATACGCTTTTTAGTGCACAGCTGCTTCCCTCCCCTCACGGCTCTCTTCAACTCTTCTAGTGAAGTGGGTAGTATGACTCCCTCCATGCGGGCCTCGACCACGATTTTGCTGTTGAAGCTTGCCAAAGACCCCAAACAATGTGCCTCTTACAAGCCAATATCTCTCCTGAACATTGATGCAAATATTTATTTTAAAGGTATTAGCAAATCGCCTAGCCCCCCTCCTTCCTACGCTAATCAATGGCAATCAAAAGGGGTTCATCATCGGAAGAAAGACAGGGGACATTAGACAGGCACTAAACCTTATTGAAGCTACTAAGTTGAGAAATAGGAAAATTGACCTTTTAGCTCTAGATGCAACCAAAGCCATTGATAAGGTAGATTAGTCCTTCTTACACTTATCCCTGGAGGCATTCGATGTTGGACCCCAATTTAGGAGAATGTTAACTCCCAACTATTTCTCCCCAAATACTTTACTACAGGTTAACCAGATGCGCTAGCTACCGATTCCCCTAATATGTGGCACGCCACAAGGATTCCTCCTCTCTCCCCTCCTGTTTGCCCTCATTATGGAACCATTGTCCCAACACATACAAAGGAATAGCTCGATCCAGGTAGTGGGGACCGGACCCACGATACTTCCCATAAGGTTTCTCTCTATGCGGATGATGTGCTTTTCACAATCTCTGACATAAGGCCATCTCTCCAAGCAGCCTTACAAAAACTTAAAGCCTTTGGTGATGTTCCAGGTTTCGAAATAAACTATGGGAAGTCAGTGGCCCTGGGGGTGGGATTGACACCGCAAGACATTACATCTCTTCAGACTATATGCCCGATCCACTGGGACACTAGGGCTTTTGAATACTTGGGGACCAGCTCACAGCCGCTCCAGCTGACCTCTATATGGCCAATTGCCAATCCCCCAACCTCTTTAAACTGCTTTAGAAGGACTTAGACGGATGTGCAAATCAAGAGATATCTTTCATGGTTCGTATTATAGTCGTAAAGATGAACCTCCTCCCTCGCCTACTCTACGGCTGTGCATCCCTCCCAGTGGTTATCCCAAAAAGAGCATTAGACCAGCTCCAAAGTAAAGTCCTTAGATTTATATGGTGGGGCAAAAAATTTAGAATCCCCAAGAAAGTGATGATGGGAGGTTCACATCTGGGGGGCTTAGGGGTTCCGATCCTACAGAAATACACAGCGGCAGCTCAACTCACACACATACTGGCATGGTCGTCTGAGGCTCCAACACCAATATGGATGGAGATTGAGTAATCTCAATGCTCTCTCCACCTCCGTTTCTTACCGTTTATTCCCCACACATCGCGAAAACAAGGGCCATTCCTACTCTCATCAACTAGGCTTACCCTGAAACTCTGGGACTGGGCATTAAAAGGAAAGGAGATTCCTAGGGGTATAGGCCACTCTCCCCCGTCTTCGGAAACCCCGCTTTTATGCCAGGTATGCCCTTGGGGGCTTTCAGAAGCTGGAAGAAGGGGGCACAACTATTTGAGGGGGGGTCATTCCCGCACATTTGAGCATTGCAAAAGGGAATACCACCTATCAGAGGCAGATAGGTTCTCTTACTCTCAGGTGCATCACTGGATCACACATCCCAAAACAAAACAAAAAGACACGCATAGTTTAAGCTCGCTCGAACTAGCAATCTGGCAGGGGGCGGGCACGGGTGGAATCTCGAGACTATACAAACTGTTGAGGGATGATCGGTTAACCCCCTGCAGAACAGACGTTATTATGTCCTGGTGGGAAACGGATCAAGGACACCAACTGGATGATACCGAATGGCTAGACATCTGTGCAAGAACTGACACATCATCCAGGTGTGTAACGAACAATGAATGTGCCTTAAAACTACTGTTCCGATGGTACTATCCCCCGAGACAGATACACCACTTCCAGGCCTCAAAGGGCACAATGTTCATATTTCCACATGTGGTGGAGCAGCCAACAGGTTTGTTCATTTTGGGAGGCCATTGTGGGAACCATAGAAGCCATTACGGGGAGTAAACTCCTGATTCGACCTAAAACCCTACTGCTGGGGACCCCGGTGGAGGACATATACCCAAAAACCGGGGCTCATGCCAAATTATTGGCGCATCTGCTTCTGGCGGCACGCATCACCATCGCTTGCTGCTGGAAAGCCTGGCACGCATCACCATCGCTCGATGCTGGAAAGCCCTGGAAGGCCCAGACATGACCCTATGGTGGATTAAGCTTTGGTATGTGCTGGTGTCATAGGGCAAGGGAGGGAAAACTTCACCAAGTTCAAATGATTTGTTCGCCTCTACTGGAATATGACTGTAAATACCCAGCTACAACCTTCAAACCCCCCCTGGCATTTCTATGCTTGGGCCCGGGAGTGAGCAGATGACGGGGTCATTGCTGGGATGTTGTGCCTTTTGGAGGGGTGTTTGGGTGGTCAGGGACAGAAACAGGGTTACGAGGCAGGTCTTCATGGCTATGTTTGAACTGAGGCATGGGTGTGGTCTTTTGCATTTGACATACTTGTAATGTTTGCCTTTTCATGTTATGAAACTGTTAAGAAATGCTCCAACCATATAATAACAATACAAAAAAAGTGATGTCCTCAAATAAGTACACTTTAACTTGGTTTAATAGGTGGAAGTTCAAGCTAAGCAGTGAATGGTGACTGGCAGAATAGGTGTCCTGCTGTTTTGACTTTAAGAGTCTAATTGTTCCACGGCAGCGTTCAGGAGGAGACACATATGCTGATGCTTTGTCTTTAAGTTTTGATGTGTGCATTCATTATTAGGCAAGCGGCTACTTCTGCCATCAGACACTGGTGGGAATTGCAGATAAGTACACGGTACCAGAGTCCTCTGATGGTTACATGGCATCAGATCAGAGGTGTATTGTAAGAGCTTAGTCTCAAACCTTCCATCCTTACAGAGAGCCATTCTTCATAAAACAATGTTAATTTGTGATTTCCTTTCTTTACCTACAGATAAACCAGCAGATATAGATAACAAAACCTTCTGTCGATTTATGAATATATTTGCATTAATTGTAGGATAACACGCGCAGAGAATTAGCCCTGCTAAACTTCATCTAATAGCAGAGATTAAAAAGACGACACTAATTAAAATGAGCATGAGATATGTTGAGCAACATAGGACATTTAGTTACATAATTGTTTGATTCTCTAAACCCTTATATAGTAAAATAATGCCACATATTTTAAATTGAGCTTATTTTCATGGTGGCAAGAGCACACATCTTGTGTAGTTTAACAAAGCATAAAGAACTGTGACAGGCAATGGTTTTGCCTTCAAAAAGTTCCTTCACAGTTGAAACCACATTGCAATATTGGCATTTTAAGTACTTATGACTTTCTAATACTTCGGACTAATCCTCCTACTCGTGACTCACAAGAATATAGACCGTGCTAGTGCAAGTGAATCTTGGTAGAGCCCTTCCATGACAGCAGTACCCAAGGATCATAATGTGTTTCACTTGTAGGCACAATGATAGGCATCATGAACCATGGGATGAAGTCTGCCGTCCCCAAAAAAATACTGGTTTACATTCAAGTCCAGAAGTGCCTGAAAAATCAAGACATTTGCATGCTGACTCCATGTGCCCAGAACCATTTGCTGAAGTCACTTTAAGCAAGGATAAGAAATGTCCTCCAGGACAAGTGTGCACCAAGAACAAGAAAGGGGAATTTGAGGATGGGCAAGTGAGAGGGCCCTGGTAGGGTGCAGAATGTAAACCGCCTATGATCGGATTTGCTCTGTGTGGCTCCATGGATTGCCTTTTAAACTGGTGAGGCAGAAACCATGGACCTACGGACCTTTGACTATTCTCATCGGGTGGGCTTTGGAAATGGGCGACTACTTGACAAAAGTAGGCAGGGGTATTTCCCAGTGCAGCTTGGACAGCACTAATGGGGTTTTCATAAAAGCACCTGGGCATTTGACAGTATGTCCAGGTCACCTACCTTGGTGTATGTAGTTAGGTTATCAGGCCACTCTCTCTGGGGGGGGGGCCTCAGATCCCCCTGTCAGTGACCGACTGCCACAGACATATCCTGAAAATGATGAGTAACATTGCAGTTGTCTAAGAGTGCATCTGTGGGTAAGTAGGCTTACTCTAGTTATAGGTGCATCAGTTAAGAAAATACCTACAGGTGTGTTCACCTAAAAAACGTTACCTTAGAGCATTGTATTATTTGCAAAGAAAAGCTTTCGCCAGTGGGAGTGTGAAAACAAAATCAAAATATCGAGTTTGAGTACCCCAAAAGGAAATTCACCGAACACGGGTTACAAAGGAACATACAAAGATCTTTAATTTATACTGAATCAGTTACAAAGAACAAAACAAAATCAGATAGCTATCGGCCCTCAGTGCAACACAGCAAACTCCAGCGTGGTTCAGTGTATTCAGTGAGAGGCGCTGTACATTAGAATTTGTTGCTCTTTTATACAAATTTGCAAAGACGATGTCCAACCCTACTTCTGGTTAATATTCCTCTAATACATTACTGATCTAGGGTTCATGCCGAGTTCACATATCCACATGTAACTAGTTTGCCTTTAACACATACGTCAACAAGCCTACACGGCAATTGTGTATTCTGGGATTTCCCATGCAGGTCTTCTCAAACATTAATACAATGTAGTTAAACAAGTGTTCTTAGTTCAGTATTTGAATACATTGTTCTTAACATATGCTCGCGGATTAGTTTCATTGACGCGATTAATCCTTTACACACAGGTCAACGATGGACAATGTCTCAGTTCACGACCTCAACAAGTGGCCTGCAGGCAAGTTACATATTAATTGCACACAGAGGTCAAGACGGCCATGTTGTATTTCGGAATGACATCGTCCACCATTTTAACTCACAGGGTGACTTTACAAAGCAAACCTAAAATGGCGGATTGACCTAAAATGGCGGCTTACATTGATTTTAAGGTCAGGACCTTGCAACACGGATTTCTTCGCAAGTGACTTACAAGCAGCTTGGCGTAGGCCAATATACATATATTCATTGTAATAGGAGGCACAATATAATTTCTCATTTGACAGGAGCTGACCATAGGCTCTAACTGAGGAAGACTCAATGTCTTCCAATGAGGAGGCAGAGCATTGCAGAGATTATGAATGGAAGAAAATGCTGTTCATTGGAGCAGGTGTGGTTTGATGCTGATGATGGAGAACAGGACATCATTACACTGTTCTTAACTGTCTCCAGCATTGTGACCCTGGCAGGTGGTCACTCTCTCGCTGAAACTCCTGGTATATTTGCTGTCCTTTGTCACAGGTCAAATTATACAAGGGCGTTGGAGCCCCTCTACTGAGAACGAACATGGGTCAAATACCCTGCTCTATGGAATTTCTTCCACTCAGGAGGGTCTTCAGCCATGTTTTAGCTCACTGCACCCTTCACAAAGGAGAAATAGCCATTTGCATATCAGTCAAGTGCTTTGGATCTATCTTTAAAACTAATCAGTTATAAAAACCCCTGGGCTAACTCTTATCTCCAATGTTACATTCAGAAACAGAGCTCCCACCAAGTCAATTATTATAGTATTGTTTATAATCGAAAAAAGTAGCTTAAGAACAAAAAATCACTTTCCAGAGCCAAACGTTGGTAGCGAGAATGTAGCAAGTCTTCAAGAAAACTTTAACAATAATGATCAAATACAATATATGATTGAGTTGAGAGCACAAGATAGCCAGAATTCTGTTTAATAAAGGGGTTGTTGGAAGAGCAGGGTGTTCAGTTCTTTCCTAAACTGAAGGAAACTTGGAGAAGTTTGGATTGCCGCCGGGATGGTGTTCCATAGGACCAGAGCAAAGCATGAAAAGGACTGTTTCTTAAAACCCTCGTTGCAAGGGAGAATAGTTTCCAGTCTGCATATGGTCCTACGGAGGGATGGCCGTGTGCTGCCTCATGTGTTTGACCTTGTCTCGACGTTCCGTGTGAGGATTCAGAACGCTGAGGCAGGGCCAAACACGGGCGGATGTAATTACATCCCCATCTAACTACTGATACCTTATTAGAAGCTGCATGAACAGTTAGACAACTGGATGTTCTAAATTAGATCTACCGAATAAACCACCGCTCACATAATTGGAAATAGATCAAATATCCAATGGATTAATACGCTGAACACTTAACAGTTACCCTACACTATTCGAGGGATAATTTCCTGTCTCAAAATGGAATTCACAGGAAGTGACACTAATGAAATGGTATGACCGGCTTTCCACTATATCTTATAGATCTCTAGAAGAAATGACTTATTTGTTGGCCTTGAGAAAGACTGAGGAGGGTTGAAATACGTGTTGGCTGCAACACTATGGATCTTTTTTCATAAATAAAATGATATGCTGAATATAATAGAAAATCGTGGAATTGCAAAACAAGTTTCCAAAATATAATATTTCTTGCTGGACTAATTTAGCTTCAAGATATTTCTTAAGACTAACCTAGCACGACAATGTCATAGGCAACATTTTCCATTAGTATTTTAGACTTTAGGTGACTTTAGGGCAGCAACACCAATATCCTATGGACTCGCAGCTTGGCCAGCACCGAAGTTGTCCATACTATTAGGCACCGTTTGAGAAGTGTTTCTAGCACCCCTACCCACTGATTTGCATTTGTAAAGACCATTGTTTATAGCTGCCAGCTGCAGAGTGAACTAAGTAATTCAAGTGGACCATATTGATCCAAAGAAGTGGCACGCGTCTGTCAGGGTAGCCCTTTGGCATTTCCCTATTTCTTGAAGGGTCCGCCATTATGGTGATGAAAACAAAATGAAGGCATTGTGTGTGTTTATCCGATAACAAGACCAACATTTTAATCCCAATTTAGAATGGGATAATTTTGGAATGGGTGAACAACCTGTCAAATACTAACTCACAACTTTATGTAGACGTCCTGGAAGGTGTTGCTTTGGAAAGGCTAAGAAAGAGCACATTTGCGATCAGTTCATGTAGGTGCAAAGACAGGCACATCTTGGGAGAAATATGGCTGAAGAGAAATAACAGATTAGTCAAAGGTCCTGCCTTAGCTAAGAAAACACAATACATGTTGGGTAGTGGGGTTCATGCTCGTCATGGAGTAAAGTTAAAATCATGCGTAAAATGCATGCATAAAACATTTACGCATGATTTTTACTGTACTCCACATTTTCATTGATTTATTTGGCACAGAGGAGGCACACATCAGAATGACTATTTCTGCCATCCTCTCAGCCATACAAATGCAACAGCATTTAAGCCAGCATGCCATTTTCATGCTGGTGCAAATGCTGTGGATTCCTATGGAGTCTGTCATAAATAGCTGGTGTTATTTACTCAATGCGCGCTGCAAAGTGAAAAAGAATGCGTAGCAATGATTACTTACTTCGTAGTGCAAATGACTACTAGTGGACAGAGGGGATGCATTTGCACCTAAGTGCAAACGTGACATGTCCACTCCATGCAAATTACTGAAATAATTAAAATCACTTCTACAGTATGTTTTCTGAAAGAGATCAACAAATAGGAAAATGGTTAAAATATGTCAAAGGGAAAACAATGGTAAACTCGAAAGAAACCAGTAATATATTCACTAAAACGGTTGAAAATGGTCTGGATGTCAAATAAGTGTGAAGGTGCATGAAGTATGAAGCATGAAGTATGCCTTCATCAACTAAAATAGCCTTCTCTGTGGTTAAGGTGGGAGGAGTCAAAATGAAGATAAGTCTTTTGCTAAGATTAAAGTAAATGGCATGGATTTTGAAATGCTGTTCTGGTGCTGGCTGCACACTCACAGATGTAGGGACCAGGGACAAATATCTCAAATTAAATGAAGTATAATTACTTAAATCGGATATTTGTGCAGGCGAATATAGCAATCACCAAATAAAAAGGTAACAAAATGAGTCACCCAATAAGAATTTAGATGGCAGAGTAACAAAATTTGTGTGTATTTTTGGCAAAGAAGGGAGGTAATTTACAGGGGCGGAAGAACAAAGAGAACTTAACATTGCTTCACGTCCAGATGCAAGTAGGTATTGTGGGAGAAGTAAGAAAGGCGAGACGTCATGGGAGCCTAAATTGTTTGCCAAAGTGTGTATACATAATTAGGTTTGGGACACTTTCATCACAATATTAGGTCTAGGGAAGCATTTAAACATGTATTTACGAAGGTGAGGAATGTTCCAGTATGCATGCAGGAAGCAGTAACTTAGTAATTGAAAAGCGCCTGAAGAGGCAACAGAATTAGTAATGCCTCTTGTAGTTGTACACAAAGCACAAGGACAGGTTAGACTCCGTATTGACCTACAAGTTTTAAATAAGGGTGAACAAAATTTAAATTTCCCAATGTACCAGAGCCTGAAAGTGTGAATGCAGACCTCGGAATATTTATAATCATTGACTTTTAAATTAAACTTCATCCTGTATTGAGATGCTTTAATACATATCTATCAGGGGATATTGTATTTTCGTTTAAAAGGATGGCATTTGATGTTGAGTCAGCAATGTTGGTGTTTCAGAAAGCAAAACAGTATTTGATAAGTAATAGAGGATTCACTGTTTTGTAGATGCATCCACTTGTGTAGTTGGCAAGTGATTGAACATGGCAGAAGACGTCATTTGATGCGAAGGACATTAAGGACCAGTGCTAAGGTGATAGAATAGAAATTCAGAAAGACGATCAAAGATTTTTTAGGTCATTAACTATTTAATTTAAATAATGTGTTGAGCCTAAAGAGCATTTGGCAATGGCAAATGTTGTGGAAAATAATCCCAGCAACAGAGCAGAGGCACTTTCGTTCTTTAGGCTTTTAAAATATGCTACATTTTTGCATTGAATCTCTGAATGGACAAGGTATTTGCTCAACCTTAGGAAAAGAAATGGAATCTGTATGGCGATAGGATTGTAATGATAGATTTGAATATGTCAAGGGTTTTGACCCATGTTGAATTATTAGGCCAGAACAAAACTAAATCAATAGACTGGGTAGATGTGGGGATGAGCTGTCGCCGCCCATCATTCTATCCCAGAACAAAACTAAATCAATAGACCGGGTAGAGGTGGGGATGAGCTGTCGCCGCCCATCATTCTATCCCAGAACAAAACTAAATCAATAGACCGGATAGATGTGGGGATGAGCTGTCGCCGCCCATCATTCTATCCCAGAACAAAACTAAATCAATAGATTGGGTAGATGTGGGGATTGAGCTGTCGCCGCCCATCATTCTATCCCAGAACCAGGAGAACCGCGCAGTTTTGCGCACACCAAAATGGTCGCCTAACCTGTCACCCACCAGTGCAAGCGTGATGGACCGGAAGCGCCAGGGGTGAAAGGTGGTGCCAAAGGAAAAATAGCAGTGTCTGTTAGATCAAAAGCGCTTTGAAATCACCTTTGTTTTTCTGAAGTGCAAGCTAAAAATGCCTATTTTAAACATTGCAAGATATTCAAAAATCTCAATGAACACCAGCAGACATTTGGCAGAAGATAGACTTGTGTGCATACAAAATCTGGAAAGAGAAAGAGCCCAAAACAATGTTTATAACAAAACTGGCTGAGCTGTGGATGTCAGCAGCTGAAGTGAAATTGGACTGAAAGGCACTAAAATCTAAATGTTTAAAATAAATGAGTGACCTACTGTTGAGTGGCACATAGTTTCCAACTGTTAAATGCCACAGTTTTGAACTTAGAATCAGCGTTCTAGCTGCATGTGTAAAAATTGCAATTTTGGTTTGAATGTAGAAAACTGGGAACTAAAGTGACATTTAGCTGAAGCCTGGCTTGAAGAGAGTGAATTCTGCCCGGCAACTACCCCCGACAGGAGTGAAACTTGCTCAGCCACTCTTCCCAGGCCTGGCTGCATTCTGCTGCCCCCATCAAAAGGAGATGACACCTCCCTGATTGAATCAGGGGAGGAGCACCTGGGGACTGCAGGAAACTAAACAAAGTACTGTCCTTGGCCCAGGCAAATGTTAAATTAGGGGGGTCGTAAATGGCTTCCTCTTGGAAGGAAACGGGGAGGGGCACTGCATGTGAGCAAGCTGAGCTTGGGGGAAGTGGATAAACCAGAAATTCCACCATGTGCTTTGGAAAACCACACCCCTTTGGGGCCAGAGTATAATTTTGAAAAGATGGATAATTCATAGTGCGGACTTGTAAAAATTATATAAATAACATCATCATTCTTGTGATTTTTCTGTGCACATTTTAAGAGGTGTTAGGACTCTGGGGTATGTTCTTGGGGATAGTAGCGGAAAAAAGGTTGTTACTCCAAATCTATGCATGTTAAAAACCTGACACTTTATCATCTGAAACCCATATCCCTGGTGCACGTTTGTGTAAAATCTGGAAAGGTTTAGAGGTCGTTATCTGGATGAAAAGGGGAGAATTCTGTCATAAGTGGACACGACATCTTCCAAAGGCAGGGATCGGATGGTTTGGTGCTACAGAAAATATGTTAACTGGACATATAATATTAGAAAAATGGTACATAGATAAATATGTATTTGGATCAGAAATAGATTTGTGTGCAATTTGACAAGGGGAGGATCCTCTGACCATAAACCTACCTCATCACTCTGACTCACAACCCAGTTCCCCCAATCAAGGGAGAGAGGAGGAACTGGCCAACGATAAGTTGAGAGGGTTGGGCATAGAAGATGCGCCGACCCTCCCACTTTCTAAACACATAAAAGGAGACTGTGCAGGACAGGTAGGGACATTCACTTCCCACTTCAAGCTGATTTCTTGCGGAGCGTTTTGCCAGAATACACCAGATCCAGCACTTAGAATTCAAATCCAGACAGAGACCAGAACTTTGAATTCAGACTTCAGAATGTGTCAGCAGGCCTCAAAATCTTTTGCAAACTGATTTACCCCAGACTTCCAAGGGGCACATCAGAGTAAAACAGCCGGGCTGAGCTGTTTGATTCTGGCCTAGAACCCTGTGCCAGAAACACCCAGAAAGCAGAGCTGTACCCGGAACCAGAGACCAGACCTTTGTGAAGCGCTGAGTGCCAGACCAGACCAGCAGAACAGAGCTGACCCAGACCGCTGTAACCAGAGAACCGGTACTAAAGACCGTCCGTGGTGAGAGAACCGCAGTCAACATGACCAGATCTGTGACGAGGCCCATTCCTTCCAAAATATAGTGTGGGTACTCAGCCAGAACTGTAAAAAAACAATCTCTTAGTTTAAAATAATCTAATTCAAACTATTTTAACCTATTGAGAACTGCATCATAGAAATCGTGTCCCGTCTTTTGATTCAAAGCTGCAAAACTGTCATCTGTCATTCTGAAACTTTAAAATTTCATTTCTGAAAATCTACCTCCACAAAATCGTCCGTATCTCTTGAACCGTTTGTGATAAAAGCGAGATTTCACTTTTATTTTGAAGCTGTAAACCGGCTTGCTGCTCCTTATACTTCCTCCGTAATTGCGCTCGACGCACGCGACTAAATTGCAGCGATTTGACATTTTGCTTCATTTCAGCCACGTGTAAAAATATTTGTCCCTGCTTTCCTTTGCTGAAATTCGTTTGCAACCTGACAATCATTCATAGAGCATTGCTAAAGTGATCCTGAACTAATTTAAAGTAGCTATCACTCACCCTGAACCTCTAGAGGGAATTAAAATAATTTTAAGCATATTTTCCCTTCTTTGCATACCACCTTTAAAGTACTTTGCCTGTGTTTAAAATCATCCCTGTTGATCTAAGCTTGCTAGGGGGGACCTGAATTGGGATTGTACTGTGATTGTATTCCTGAAGACTGTGTGTGTCACTTCCACCTCCTTACATTGCATAGAGGGGGGGGCGGTGAATTGCCAAAAGGGGAAAAGTGATTATATTATGTTTTGCTGAAATCATATCAAGTTTATTCCTGTGTTGCTTCTTTTCCACCGTGCATTTCCTTGTACCATATAAAGCATTCTCAGCTACCTTATCCTCTATACTACTCCTAAGTAATTAAACCAGCGTGCTAGTATCACATCATCCATTGTTGATCACTCACTGTCATATGTCTAAGTGTGATATCAATTATTAATTTATCATAAAAGTGTGATATATATATATTGTTTAATTCTCAAATAAACCTTTTAAATTTGCAAAACAAACTTACTTCTTGGCTCAGTGGGGTCAGGGGGATTCTAAGAGAGGGGTGTTATATAAGGGTTGTCATCCAGAGTACACGAACTGGACATAAAAATATATAAATAAGGGCTTCCCTTGAGCAATTCCAGACAAGGCACTGACTTAGTGGGACTGCTTGATTGGAGTCATTTAACAAATAAGTTAAGACAGCAATTAGTACTGCATCTGTCCTGGCAAAATTTGATACAGTTTGTTTGAAAGTATTTTATTTATTAGATATATAGAAATTAGCAAGTTTGAGCTGGCAGCAGTGTTCACACAAAAAAGGAAAGGGAGAACACTAGGATATACCTTAAGAAAACAAATGTAGGCCAAATTAAGATGCTTAGTAATGTAAAGAAAGGTATTGCTTCTATGCAAGCCAGACATATATTTAAAACATTTCTGTAGGTCATGACATTTGTGGTCAAATTATACCATTAAGAGACTTTTTGAGAGAGAAGGGATTTAACAGGTGGTGAAGAGTTTTAAAAATGTGACAGCAGAGTTAAGATTTGAAAGAGGTTCTGAGTGGAAGATTAGTTCCCACAGAAGGATTGAAGAGGAAAATATTGATTATTGCTACTTTATGATGGAGAGTCAAAATGCTATTAAGGGAATAGAAGTGAGTATCGTGCCATACACTCTTGTTTATTACAAAAGATATCAAAAAAATAAAATGTAATTTCCCAGGACCCCGCCATTCTCGCTGTCCAACCTGAGAGAGTAGATACTAAAATGTGGTTCCTTCCCACATGTAGTCCTCTTGTCTTTGGTGAGGGGAATCCATCAATCTGGGCAAAAACAGCAGCAAAGCCATTACCTTCCACCACCAATTCAAGTGTTCCCAAAACATTCTGAGCAGAAAAACAACCCCTTAAGAAGAACCGTTGACTCTGGAAGAGATAGGGAGGTGAAAGTCACAGCCAGAAAATAAGGTCAGGGTGAGAAGGGTGATAATACACACCTCCTTACCCTCAATTGAATCTCTACTCTATATCTCTCAAATATACTAGGAATACTCTAAATTCTATGGCATGTCACATAGGCTTCTTATGATGTTAATTTAATGATTCTCGAGCACTACAGCAGAAGCAGAAACAAGAGGTTTTCAAAGAAACAAATGGAAAACCTGCACATTAAACCAGTCTGCCACCCTTTGCCTGCC
Source organism: Ambystoma mexicanum (assembly GCF_040938575.1). Classification (NCBI taxonomy): domain Eukaryota; kingdom Metazoa; phylum Chordata; class Amphibia; order Caudata; family Ambystomatidae; genus Ambystoma; species Ambystoma mexicanum. Next base: position 541,803,527 of record NC_090923.1, on the reverse strand, counting down.
CAAAAGGCCTAGTATGCCAATGCACTCCTGACATAATGAGTTTGAAAGATGTATAGGTAAATATCCAAAGAGAACATGACCCACTAAACTCACTAAGCTGTGGTAGGGTAGGAGTTCTCCTTGGGCAGCTGTTTGACTCCAATAAAACCAGGAAACAATCATGAGGTGCACAAATTGCAGAAATACCGCTCCTTAATGCATGCAATTATGGCCTGGGAGGCCAGTAAGTCTGAAGTGACCAAAAGAGCGGAGAACTCTCTATCCGCCCACATCGGGCCACAGTTTTTATAGACAAAACTCACGAAATTGCAATATATTCCAGACATTAAGTAAATGCAAATCCCTATTCTCGTACTGGCCCTTTACAAACCTGAAGATTCACATACATTACCGACTCTATTGGTTAATACATTACAAATGACATTCCAAATCCATGCCCCTGTAGATGACCTAATAGGGCAATTAGTAAATGTGAAATCAGCAGCTTGAGGCAACACTAACATCCTTTCCCATGATACCAGACATCTTGGCCCCTAGAACATTCCCATACCTTGCAGCTTCCTCATCATGAAACATGTTTTTGCAACTACCGCATTGAAACATGTTGCTGTCCCCATTACTCAGCTAGGCCAAGGGCAGAAACTGTGAGTTTGTAGGACATTCATCTTGCTTGGGAAAGAGAGATGCTCATAGAAAACCATGTAACAGGTCCCACTTTAGAGAAGTAATTTCTTGCATTATTTGTGCTACCAAGCCACTCCACCACAAACTTGGCAGTCCTAAGACTTCACTAGAGGGCAGTAGATCAAAAAATGGCAGTCACACTAAAACAACATGGCAACGATAACAACCTTAAAATGGCAGAAACCCTCACATTTTTAGTATTCTCACATCCTGTATTTCCATTTACTTTTAGGGTATTGCATATTAACATTCACCGCTCTAGTTAATTTACTAACTACACCCAGGCCCTCTTTCATCTTGTCAAAAGAGTTTTCTGTAGCCACATTTTACTGACATTATGCACATTTCTTCCATATTCTTCTCAGCTGCATGGTGGGAAACAGCAATCCCCATCCCCTGTGCAATCAACATTCGTTTTTCAATGTAATTTTTGGGTCATTTGAGTGATTAAAACCTGTTCCTGGTGGACCAATTGGACGTTCTATTCTAACCATGCGAGGAGGATCCTCAACAGTCCGTTGTTCTGTTTGTGTGTGACCATCTTTCAAAGGGGAGTTTTATTGACAGGTTTCAGTGTGAGTGACATCATGGGCATTGTTTTGAGCACAATCCTCTTGAAGCATCCCACAATTAGTTGACAAATGCAGAAAAGAACAAGCAGCAAAACAAGAGCATGAATCAGCAGTTTGAAAATATTACTCATTCATGAGGGCACCCATGAAAAGAATTGACATTAACCAATCATTTTCCTTCACCCCACCCTCTTTCTCCATTGTGGTGCAAAAATGGTCTATTATATGCATTGCCTGGGTAAGAGTTCCGTTGTTCGTGTTGTTGGAAGGTATATAAGTACAACAGTAAGCACCCAGTTCCACACAAAATCCACCTTCCATTGCTGTTGACTCTGAAACACAAGGAGAATCATGTAAGTTTGATGATCTTTGTCAAGGGTTTATATTGATCTAGCCAGGCCCATCTTTTGACATATTTTTCCCTGACAACAATACATGTTTCATTTATTTGTAGTACTGCACTCTGTATTATTTATTTATTTATTTTGATTCAGTGCAGCGACAAAACCCAAAGGCATCTAGGCGCAAGTTACTGATAACCCAAACATCCCTCAAGCTTTTCACCTAATCAGCCCTTCGACTTTTATCTCTAACCAGGGTTTTCTTTTGCAGTGAAACTACCCCTGTCCGTCTTCATCAGAATATTGATCATGGGTTGTACCATAAAAACAACCACATTTTTCCCCTCTCCATTTGTTTGATATCTTTTTAAATTTTATGTAGTTATCTTCATATGCAGTTGTCTAACTTCTACCCTTCTGTACTTGAACCGTGTGCCCCTGAATCAGCCCTCGCACCATGCATAAGGCCAGGTGCACTAAAAAATGCTCCAACAGAGAACCCTTATCACATGTGCTGGGTAAGTATTTGCTTACAACAATATACTACCTATGCTGGTATTTCTTGTGGTATAAACAATCTAGGAGTGGCTGTTGCATGAGGGATCAATGAACAAACAAAACAAGATCCACACAATCTCACCTTTCCCATTGCCCTCATGTGGCAGTACCACACGTTATCACCTGCATGGTGATGCACAACCTTAGATCTACCATTTCGGTTAGAAATAGCCCTAATTCTAGTCTTAATAACACTAATATTCACGGGTACATTTTCAATGTTAATATCATTATTGGACTCACCCCTAGAAAGAAACCATATAAATTCGACCATGAAGAAAGATAAAGACATGAGGCAGAAGAACTAAGGCAGAAAATTGTCAGTAGTCTTTGAAGGCTGTGGAGAATCGTCAATGCCCAACCGCCCAAATGGACGTATTGCTTTTAAAAAGGTTAAAGGAATGTCACTAATCTTATTATTCTCCCCTTTATTTCCCTGCTGTTGGGGAGGGAGGAACTCTTCTCCTTCCTGACATCGCTGATGTGCAATCCATGCCTTCTCTCTGACGAACTTTGATGGCTGTGGACATGACATAGATGACATTGTACAGTCCTGTGAATTTAGGTTCCTTCCACTTGCACACGAATGCCCAGACCCAAACATGATTTCCTGGGAAGAGCTGTAGTGGCTGTAGCTCTGCTGATTCTTGCTATTGCTACAATGAGTTGATCACTGGTGAAGCATGCTCTTTTTGGTGCGGCCCAATCTGGCAAGACATAAATCTGACCAATGTTGTTAGTTCCCTGAAATACCCCCCTGTGGGCAGCCTCGTATCAGTGACAATCCCGTGCGGTGTACGGTGATGATCAGGACCAGGCTGGTTTCTTAGTGCAAACAAGCCGAGTGGCAGACAGTGTAGTCAGTTCTTGTGCAGAGTAGCGCATAATTTAGCAAGTCTTAGTTTCAATAAACCATTTAAGCACTCTACTTTCCCGTTGGCCTGGTTGGAGAAAAGTTTGTGCTTTATGCCCAATAAAGGGGAGATCTCTTTAAACATCTCATTGAAAAAGTGAGTCCTGTTGTTTGATCTCAGGACATCACATATTCCCCACCGGGGTAAAACTTAATGTACTAGACAGTTAGCTGCCGATTTGGCATTGGAGTGAACCAAGGAACCTGCTTCAAGCCATCGGGAGAATGAGCACACAACAACAATCAGATAATTAAAGTTACTGCACTTGTTAACCATGTCAACATAGTCAATGGGAAAGTGTCCAAAAGGCTCCAGGGGTGGGGCAATGTGCCTTTCAGGGTCCTGCATGTTCGACCCATGGTGTACATTTTGCATGTGATGCAATTTGAAATGAAATCATCAACATGTTCTTGAAGGCTTGGAATGAACCACTCTTCCTATAAATACACTGCAATGTACTGCTTGGTGGTGTTTGCAGGGAAGTGGAACTGTTCGAGGGCAACTGTAAGTAATGCTTAGGGCATAACTGGTTTCCCTGAAATGCTCTGTCTCCATATTAGATCTGTGGGGTATAATGAACACCCTCTCTTTGTCCATAACTCTTTCTCCTTCTGGGATGCTTGCGGTTCGCTAATTTCAGCCACAGGGATTGCATTATAAGGAACCATGGATTCTACTTGCTGTAACACTATCTCAGGTGATAACAGGAGAATCATTTTTGTAATTGGGTGTTGCTAAAACTGGTGCAATACTGAACACATTTTTAAGTTCCTGAAATGGTTGGATCATCTATCTGTCCAGAAAATTGATCCCTTAACTTTATGTGCTCCCTTCAATCCATTGCAGTAGAAGTTTGGTGTAAGTAGATTAGTCAAATAGCCATGCTTGACAGTAGTTACATAACCCTAAGAACTGTTGAATATGTTTCACTGTGGTTGGCTGTGGTGTGTGGTTTACTGCTGCTGTCCTTTCTGGCATTACTCTTTTCACTGCCGATGATATGATCTGTCCTAGGTACACAACCTCTTGCTGGCAATACTGCAGTTTTTTCTTTGGCTACCTTGAAGCCCTTTCCTGCAATAAAGTCAGTAGTTTGTCGGAGTCTCTTCTACATCATTTTTCTGATGGGCTGCACACTAGGACATCATCCACACACTGAATGACTGTGCTCTATACTTGTAGGTTTCCTAAGTCCATTTGCAATAGTCTGTTAAAAATACTAGGGGATTAACAATACCCTTGTGGCAAATGAGTGTATGGGTATCTGTGGCCCCTATGAGTAAATGCTGTGAGCGGCTGGGACTCAGGGTGCAATGCGATGGAGAAAAATGCATTCTTGAGATCTACTACAGCAAAATTAGCGGCTTCTGTGGGGATGTTACAAAGGTGGTGGTAGGGTTGGGGACCACTGAGAATTATGCCTCTACAATGTTATTCAACAGGTGGAGGTCCTGAATAACCTTCCAAGATGACCCTTTCACTTTTTTGACTGGGTATATAGCCGTGATACATGGTGATTCTGATGGCTGTATTATTCCCTGCTACCATAAAGCCACAATAGTGTCATAGTTCCCCTCCTCTACCTCTTTTGATATGGGATACTACTTAACTCAGGCCAACAATGCACCTGGTTTCAATTTATTGTGAACCACCCCAATGCCCTTTAACAGCCCTACATCGTGGGGGCTGCTGGTCCTTAACTCACTGGGCGCCTTTTCTAAATCTCCCTGCGTGTGCAGTGGTAATGTCTTGGCAAGGAGCATGGTGTGGGGCACTTCTCTATGCTCCACAATTATGTACCGTTCATCGGACACATCCCTCAGTCGCTGTATTGGGTCAATATATAGAAGTATGCACCATTCAAGATATTCTTCATCAACACTGGACAGGATTACAAAGTCTGCCTTTTTGATCACTGATTCCAAATATGTCTTGATAATGGCACCTAGTGCCCTGTCGTGGGGGACAGTTGTTCTGTAGAGAAACTCAGCAGGTATGCACCAAATTGTGTCCTTAATCCCAGGCACCCAACCTTAAACAATTGTTACCCCATAACGGAACACATCTAGATGGAGTGGTACGCCCCACAGGGGCATTGTGACTGTGTGTGAGTGTGTATTAGTGCTACAGTCCTAGCATGGTATGTGCCTGGGGTACAACACACTATACCCTCTTCTGTGAATGAGATCATCCTATTCAGCTTGGTCATGAGGTCCCTGCCAATGGGTTGACTGGGATGTCTCGTGAATACAATAAAGATGCTGACACTTGTTGTCTTCAGTGAAAGGGACAGATACAATACCCCCAGAAAATCCCTGCATGTCCATTATTTTGTCCGACAAAGGAAATATCCCTTCCCTAATACAGGACTTGGTAGCCCCTGTGTAAAAATGTTCGATCTCCTACCTTCACTCCCACTTGGGCTTCCTCATATGGGTCAACAGTTACTGATAGTACTGGGCACATCAGAGTTCCCTGTGGGCTTTCTTATTGTGGGATTGCCCCCAAATATGCTTGCTCCTGTGTATTGGGTTATCATTCCCTGTGGTAAGGGGCTCTTATCCCGCAGCTGAGCAGGTGACAACTGCAAATATGATTGGACAAGATTTGGTACCTGGTATTGTACTGGCTGCTGTGCATTTGGTGCTGGGTATTGTACTGGCTGTTGCTGCATGGGTCCTGGGGTATATGGGGCAAACTAGTGCTGCAGGAATTGGGGTTGTGGGTAAAAGTTCAGGCGATACCCCAGGACATTAGGGTGGTGGGGCATGGCCGGTCTATTTCTGCATTCTCGTGTGAAATGGCCTCTCCTCCCGTGGGACTAATAGTGCCCCCCAAATCTGGGGCTCCTGCCCCAAATCTGCCCCCTCTAGCTCTCTAAAAACCCCTTATTCCCATTTGTAAACCTCCCATTTCCCCTGTAACATCTATCGTACCTTCTGTACTTCCCTGCATGGGGCTGTGTTCAGGTTGCCCTTCCATGGTTTCGGGTATCACTGCCCCTTCCATGCTCAACATAGCCCATTTTCTCTTCACTAGCTTTGTTTCTGCCCTCTGGGTTTGCTCTCCCCTATCCTTATCCTTCTCCTGTGTCTGTCTGCAATAATGTATGATGTGTGCATGTATCTCGGGCCATCCCTTTGCTTCAATTCCAACCACCTTATTCAAATCAGCTTGAACCTATGCAGGGAGACATTTGCACAACACGTGATAGAAAGCAAGGTCACTTTTGTCCAAAGCCTCTCCCTCTATAACTGCCACATCTGTGTGGTTCAAGATAGAATTTATGTTGTGTCTCTTAAAACTTTCCATATTTGTGCTAGACAGTTGTTAAAACGGAGTGCCATTGTGGGGGGTATTGCTCAATGTCACCCCCCATACCCTGCGATTTTCGATATCTCGTCAGCCTTACAGCTAAAGTGATTCCTGCTGTGTGCTTCTCTGGGACATAAATGCACTTGCCAGCTCCCATGACGAGAGAGGGCAAGGTGTGCATTAAGTTGTCCCAATCCATTTAGGGCCAAGGTACATAATGAGTTCTTCCCAGTCCCTACTGCAGCATCGGGAACTGTGTTCCTCACTTTTTACATTGTGATGCTTTCCCTCGCTTCTGACCCTTCGGTAGTGCCATTCAACCACGTATGGTCTAAGCCTGCAGCCCTTCGTGCTACTTCTTCTGTGTCCTCTGTCTCCCACATTTTGTCATTGTCCTTTAATTTTTCTGTCGGTATATATATTGAGTCATAGTGTACACTGTGTTTGCGCTTGTTCATATCATGTGGACCCAGTGTAGCCTCCCCTAAATTGGGTGTTTCTTCCCTTGCGGTTATCTGAGTTTCTTCAGTAGCTTTACTATCAATCTTAAAAAGATTTTGTCCCGACCTCCATTGATCTGTGCATATTGACGGACACTGCCCATCCCCTTACCACTGTGCTGATTTTACCAGCTCCTTCTCTGCCTTCTGTAATACTGCTTCTAATTGTCAGTGTATCTTATTATCAATTTTTAAAATCAAATGGGTCTCTGGTGTGTCCCTGGGTTTCCCTATCATTCCCTTTATGTCTTTCGTTAGAGGTGACATCTGTGCACCTGACTGATTCCCTCTTTACCATTCTCGGGGACATTCTCTTCCTCTACAAACATTTTCCATAGATCAAGTATGCTCTGTCTATTTATCAACTGTTTCTCTATATTCGTTGACAACAAACACATGTTCATATGTTCTAGTACATTTTTATCATATGTGCCATCTTCAGGCCATGTTTCAACCAGTTTACCCGCTGTCCTCTGAACCCACTCTTTGTTATGATTAAAACCCTTTTCCTTATATTGCAAAAGTGCTTTACACATATGCTCCAATGAGTATCCACAATAACACAAGGTTCCAACTAAACACCAGACCAGTGACGCCTTATTTCCAAAGCTCACAACACACCAATTAACTAGTTACTCACATAACTGTCACAAAACTTCAAAACCGTAAACACATTCACTTCTGTATTTGCCAAAAACTCCCTACCCAAACACACCTCTATATGCTGTGGGAAATCATGATGTCTCTCACCTGGTAGTCCCCGGGGCTATCTCTCTCAGGTGGCCAGGGCACGGTCATCGCCTTTGGATCCAGACCCTGGGGGTGGACCAGTGTGGGAGGATCACCTGGTTTAGGGGTCTTCAGGTCTTCAGGGAATGGGGTGAGAAAGCCTATGGTGAAACGCGGTATTCCCCCCTTTCCTGTACACCTAACCCATCCTATTTCATAGGATCCCTGATGTCCCAACTCCCCCCTTTCCACACAAACACTGGGCCAAGGAAGAGGGCAACTGAAAGTAACAATACTGACTCTTATACATCACATTGGACATGTCCTGCTAATTGGGTCAGGCATAGTCAGGCACGTGACTCTAAGTGCATACATCTCATAGCAATTAGCTCTCCTCACATGGATACAAGGTGGAAAATAGAGACCCACTCTGAGCAAGGTGGAACATGAGTAAGAGTAGAACATCCGGGACGAAGGCGAACCTACTGGATCAGAGCAGCAGATCGAGGGACAGGACCAGCCGGTAGACAACCCCAGGAGGTTCTTGCTTCCAAAAGGCCATGAAAGATATGTGGAAAAGTCTGAATTCCAAACAAGAAATCTGCTTTGTGTTCCAAGGACGCCAGCGACCCTCCCGGGTGAACAGCAGAGTTGGGGAGGCGAGGCCAAGTCGGTGGTAGTGATCTTGACTCGCAAATTGGAAGAAAGTAAAAGACAAGAAAGAAAGGCACACAGCCAGTAAGTTGGCAAGCGATGTGAGAGACCGCTATGTTCTAAAGAAAGAGTGAAGTGTCAATATTGTATCGCAAAATTGAATTCTGCACGTGTGTGGATGAGACACGAAGAAAGGCAGGCATGCAAATGAACTTTGAAGTAACTTTGAAGTAACGATAGCTGGAAAGTCAGTGATAGTGAGTAATGGAGTGCTCCGGCAAAACCAAGTAGCCCACTCGAAAGACTATGTGATAGGTAGAAGGTTGTCTTGATAAAGTGAATGAACTGTAAAAGCTTGGTGATTGAAGTTATCGGAGTGTGAGTTGAAAGCTGGAAAGTTGAACTGGTCCTGTAGAGGTCTGTCGCAAAAACCGTGCACATTCGAAAGTCTTTGACATCAGGAAACCGTCTAAGCCCGACTGATGGAGGCCAGAAGTATAATAAGTTAGATGAAGGGAACCCCTGCAAGTGTTGTGAACCTTTTGCTCTGAAAGGTCTGATCCCGACAGAGGGGTCCAACATGAACGTTTGCTCTAAGAGGTCTGAGCCCGACAGAGTGGGACCGCTGTGAACTTTTCATTAAACTGTGTTTGATGTCATTGAAAAGCAAGACTTTAACGTCGAAGGCCAGGCAGGCATCGATCCACATTTTAAACTACCTTGTATTAAGAGCATGAGCCAGAGTGTGTTGTCTTGTCTTCAGGGACTACCTTACCCCGTGCTGTCCAATGTGGGGAGGTGAGCTGACTCAGACACACTTATTCTTTTGAACAATGACTTTCCTTTATATACATATATTCCTTTTCACACTTTTTGTACTAGGTATAGGGCAGGCATTAGTCCATTTTGATTTGACGGACACAACTAGGACTGTTTGTTTATGATTTGATGGTCGAGACTACTCCCATTATAGCTATAGGGCAAAGTAGGAGTTTCTCCAATCCCATTAAAACTTTAATAAAGTTTTTCCAAATTGTACATTTTCTGTCAGTGTCATACTTGTGATACCATGCCTCCCTTGAAATGCACAATGTGCTAACAATACCTCTATTTACATAACTACTAACAAAACCTGCAATAAAAAACACATTTCTTTGCACAATGATGTAGGTCCTTTCTCTGCATCCTTACCTTGAGGCAAGGGTACTGAACCCTCCTCCAGCTACCTTGACCTTTAGAGCTTGAGGGATAACCTATCCTTTTCCTCATAGGACCATTACTTTATAAACAGTGCTGTTTTCCCCATTTTAATATGGTTTTCCCCAAATGAATGCATCCATTTTTCATCAGTTTATGATGTCGTTGTTCACCGCATCAGGGGAGCTTCACCTCAGCAGTTTGTTAATAGTCATGTAATATTGTATAACCTTGTCTTTCCATGTCTAGAGGAGCTTTCCCCTGCTATTCCATCAACTCACAAACAATAGCAATTCACAAGCAATAACAAAAAACAATAATTTCAAGAACAGTGTGTTTCACACAAAATGTGCACTCACTATAAGTTCTTTGAGTCCCTTTGATGCCGTCCCCCCTTTAACTTCTTGTACAGCCTGGCACAGGACCCCAATCCAGAGATCAGAAAAATGCACAGCCTCTGCTCACCTACTCCGTGGCCCATGTGTGAGGAATTCGACCAACCACACGGTTTGGCATGCGCTTGTGTGGACTTTTATGAATGAAGGAAGCTGTATGGGCTTGGCCCCTGCCCAATGACAGGGAATAAGTTGGTATTACCAGGGGATCCTATGCATGATACCCCATGGCCCAGCTTGGTAGTCACACCCATAGTCACCCAGCAGAAGTCCTCAGAGTCAGGCAGGGGACGTCATCACAGGAGTTTCACATGAATTCAGTTGTCCCTACTTTAGAATGCATGTTTTAAATGTTGGTGATCAGGCAATGACACTGCCTGCTTGAGTCTGAATTGCTCCAGGCACCTTAAATGAACGTGTGATAATGTAACAAAATAGTGTAGCATACAAGCTAGCAAAGCATTTGAATTTAACTACCACTATATTTGGGGGAAAGGAGCAAGTGTTAGGAGTGTGGCAAACGGTAGTTAGGCAGTGACATTAACAGTGTCAGTTTGTAAGGGAGTGGCACAACAACACACCACCGGCTTGAAGAGGAATTGAACTCCCACTGACATCCTCCCTTGGCCCCATTTCGAGGTGAAAACGTTGGCAAAACTGCCACATAAAATGGTGTTTGGCTGACCTCCCACATAGACAGCATTGAACACAGACAGTTTGTGGCACACCTATAAGAAAGGGGTACATATGTAGACATCCAAACTCAACTCATCGGAAAACAACAATTGTATCCCAGCAAACACGAGAAGGCCTGAGTCAAATTGGAGAGGGGCTTAATATATCCACCTCACCTCACCTTGTCTGCTAAAATATGTACCTTAAGAAGTAGGACTTATTCCAGACCTCATTGTCAAACCACAGCAATTTATTCTACACTGTTTCCACAAGGAAGAGTAACATGGACGCCAACATTTTGTAATATAAATTGAGCAACTGTTTTTGCCTCCACACACTGAAATCTTCTAGGAGATATTTTGTGACTGGTTCAAAAATTGTCCCTGTATCTTTATGAGCCTGACACTGCAATCAACATACTCAGGTTTGGGATTGGAGGGTGAAGGAGTAATTGTTGTGCAGTTTTCAGATCCACTGACACAGTTGGTTGTGATGGTAGTGAACCAAAGTGCCAGTGTATCAAAATATCATTTTTCATTCCTGTCAGACATTTTCTCAACAAACCACCTTGTTTAACCTCTGCTGCAAAAAATCCTCTGAGAAGCCTTGAATTAATCCCATGCCCAGGCAAGACCAAGAACGGTTGGGAGTTAGAAGGTTTTGTTCACTTGTCTTCACTGCACTAATGTGGCAAATGTATTATTTGACCATAGTGCTTGTAATCCGGAATCAGTATCACTAGATTGACCTTCTTCACTGATATCCGGCACCATTTGGTTTTTGCTATTGTGAAATGGGGTATGGCATATGCAAGGAACAGTGTCAAGCTTGGAGGAAACAGCTGTTTCTTTTCAATCATGCCTCATAGGTTGGATAGAGGTTGCATAGAGAGACGCATGTTTGGTTTTAGGTGTCACGCAGAATGAAGTGAAGATTAAGATGAAAAATAAGATCTTTAAATATAAACCGTCAGTTGAATATTTAACTCCAAATATATTAGAATAAAGCAAACTGTACAAAGTTTGACACCTTTTCTGCATCTTTGTTTTCATTTTGAAACATTAAGGGCCTGATTCACACAGCCTTTTCCTATGGGATTGTGCCATTATAAGACACTTCTGCGAATCAGGTTGATGCAGGGGAGCTCCTCTTGTCACCCTTAAAATTACTTATTAGAGCTAGGGCCTCCTGACTCCTGGCATGCTGGTTGTGCCATCCCTCAGTCTTCTCCAGCAGTTCTCCATCATGCACCTCCCTTCAGTCTGTACCACCATTACTGTAGCAACAGCATCTATTGTGGCCAGAGGCAGATCACCTTAGTAACTCATCAAAAAAGACAGGTTGCAAAAATGGGTGCAGCCCTCTTCAGATTCAATGGTCAAGAAAGATCCACATCCACAAGCTCACTTGCATCAAGATATGTTGTGCTCGTCAATGGATAGCATCTTGTAGGGTAAAAAATAGCCCATGAACGTCAGAAATAAAGAGACCATGCCAGGCCAGCATTTAAGAGTGAAGCTGGCTGGTGCTATCCATTGGAAAATGCAGGCCAGTCCAAAACACTTCTTTTTCTGACTTAAGGCCAAGTGACATGGAAAGAAATGGGCCTAGTTAAACTCTACTAAAATGGACAAACACAGAGGTGGAGAAAGACACTTACTGTTCACAAATGAACTGACAGTTAAATAGAAAGGCTTACTTGGAGTATTAAAGGGGACATCAGTTTCCCATGATAAATAATGGCCTATGCATGGACAATACCAAAGAGATACTCATTTTAACTGTTATATTAAAGAACACATGGACAGATGTGTGCATTTGGAAGCTAAAAAGAAGGAATAATGCCTTTATAACTTAGAAATAAAGTCGAATGGCAAACTGTGTTTATCCAGTGATACGAGACTGGATTTTAAACCTATTAAAATGACATTTGTAACAGAAAGGCCTATTTCACTTTCATAAACAAACACTGAATCCCTGTGCTAACTATGGCCTATTTTGTATGCAGGAGATTGTTTAATTGACCGCTTTTCCAATATTGTATAATGAAAAGATTGTATTTAGGAACAACAGGCCCTGGTGCAACATTGAAAGTTGCGTGTACATGTTGGTTAAATGGAAGATGCTAGCTTTGCAGAATGGTAAACTGCAGCTTGTTCTCTCTAAGCTGTAATCACCCATTGACCTTTGAACTGAATACTGTATCTGGATCCTGACCTCGCGGCCCTTTGGTTTGATGAATACCTTGGATGCAGAACTGGTCACCAGTAAATGCTTAAATATACAGAGAAAGAGATCGAATTTGTGGTGAATTTCTGATAACATGACTAACAGAAATTACCTTTAAGGTCAGGCTCCACATAAAAAGTGCATTAGATCTGAACAAAGACCCATTGGAAATCTGAACTCAAGATCTTTGACTGGGCCCACCAGGAAACAGGTCTGGCTGCCAAACTAAATACTAAGATACACAAAGAAGTAGATTGATAGATAATGGGAGTTACTGATAACATGTACTGCAAAAGTGACCTTTGGGTCCAGCCTTCCCATAAACAGTGCTTGAAAGCCTAGGAGGGAGAAGATTAAGATAAACATGGATAAACCATATGGCTGGTCACATGCTTTAAAGGGAATGGAAACTGCTTGTGGCTAATCTGAATGTGAAACTGGGGGCCACGTCCTGCCCGGTCATTAATTAAACATTGAATACAGTTTGTCCTAAATAAAAGGAGCATTGTGTGTCCTATCGAGCCCACCCCAGGTTCAAATTAAAGGGGATGGAATCCAGTCGGGATGTACACAAACTCAGTTATGGGAAATATTATGAATCTGCCATTTTAATACACCTGAGAAATGGGAAATTTGGCAAAAGGGTAGATCATGAAGTTAAGATTTAATATAGAAATGGTCCCATTTTTAGCTATTTCGGCACAGCAGCAAACCGCAAAAAATGTATCAGCAGGTGTGGTGGGGGAGGTGAAGTGAGTTGGCTAGCCAATCCTGACCGAGGGAATTATGACCATATTGGAGTGTCATCACTCCTATAAGAGGTTATGTTTGCATCAGAACAGAGTTTTTTTTACTTATTCTGTGAGATAGCCTGCTTCTGAACTCTTGCAAGTAACAACTAGCAGAGAGGCAAGGAGAGATACCAAGGCCATCAGGGTAAACCTTGCCTGTAAACCTGGGAGCCCTATCTGGGAGAGGCCTACCTGGAAGGACCTTGCTGTTTGAGAGGTCTGATGTGAGCTGCCTACCAAGAGATGGTCCTAAGAATCTGACTGGTTTCCTGAGCAGAGAGCCCCCATGTAATTAGACCCATTCCCAAAAAGCCATCCATTGTGTGTGAGCTACCTGCCCTTATCCCTTTCCACTAGTGGGTAAAAGGGTGTGTGAAAATGGGTAGGCCCTTTTACACATTTCTTCAATATCACTTAATGTACTTCCCCCTAGGAAACACCCCCTATGTGGAAATTGCATTGTGTTGGGAACAACCTGTCTTAATCCTTTCCATTAAACTGTGGGGAAGAGGTGACACTGTGTAGATCCTCAGCACATTTGATAAAATAAATCAATTAATTCCCATATAGAAAATCACGGGACGAGTGTTGTTAAAATTTGAAAAGAACAAAGTGCATGTTTAGTGTGTTAGAGCCGTTACAGCCCATAAAGATTCGGTTAACTGTTTCTGAATCCCTTAACTTCTGGTCCAAAAGGGGGATGTCCATAATCCCAAAATAAGTAATACTAAAGACTACCTTTCAAGTGAATGTAGAGGGTGCAAAACGACATTTCCCATTTATGCCCAGTCATTTTAAATCAGAACTACAGAGCATTGCATCTCATCTGCATTTTTGTGTTGCAAAACGAAATTTCCCCTGTGTTCCCATTTTTCTCTGATCCAAATTACAAAGCATTGCTTTCATTTCGTGTGTGTTGAAAAATGATTTCCCTTTCAGTTCTTTTTGTCAACTGTACCTTTAAAATGAAAGCCTAAAAACAAATTTCACCATTGATGCCCTTCATTCCCAAACCAGAATTACCAAGCATTGCTATCATTTTCATTTGTGTTGCGAAAACCATTTTCCCACTGTATTCCATTCCTTAATATAGCATTTCTAGTAACAAGTCCAAAACAATGTTCCCAATTGTGCTTCGTTCCCAAACCTTGCTTTTCAAATCAAAGCCAAAACGAGGTTTCCCATTGTGTTCCCACTCCCCGGACCTTGTCTTTCAATCAGAGTGCCATTGTGCTTTGTGATATTGTGTAGTACCACAACGTTGGCGGTTGATGTTTGTGATTATCCTCCTATTTTGGTAAAAACCTTCATAAATATATATTCTTACTATAAACCGACCTGGTTCCTAGTCCATTGGTGACACAGGGTAATTGTTGTGGTGGGTACGAGACTGGTTGAAGGCATCACCAAAATTGAATCCGTAAAGCGCTTTACTGTGCGCCACCTTGCTTGGGGGGGAAAGGAACTCCCAGATTTGAGTGTGACTGCCTAATAAACTGCAACAAAGCCATTCTTTTCCGCTAACGCTGCCATATTTTCTACTGAAAAAAACACAACTAAAACAGGCACACACAAGAATAAAACTTCCCACTTACAAGAAAAAAGTATGGTTTAACCAATTAACTGTCACATAAACTAAAAAACAAAACAAAAAAGCAAATGTCTCCCAAAAAAATACACAACACAGAAAAGGGTGCATAATAGAGCTCAGTACTGGCTACACTAAGCAAACTGAACAAATTAAGGTTTCTCTAATTAAAATAAACAAGATCAAATAAGTATTTCCCTAACAAAAACAAAAAACTATAAAGAAAGTTTCCCCAAACAAAATAGAAAATCTCTTCTCTAAGAATTAAAACAAAAAATGAAGGATTCCCTAACTAAAATATCAAACGTTTCCATACAATCAAAGGATTATATTTGAAAAACAGGGATATCAATTTCTATCAGAAAGGACTTACAATGATATATTTAAAGATGGCATAAACATTCCACAGAAGGGTGTCTGTACAATAGGATAATGATAAGAACAAGTGGTGAGCCGGTTTATGAGGGTGCGAACAAAGAAGAACATAGTCGGGGACAAAAGAAGCAAACGAAAGCAAAATAAGAAACATGTGATTTTCAAAGGTAACATTGACCCAGCAGGGTCAAAGATAGGTTCCTCCAATGCTTTAAGTGGCATGGAAAAACGAGCCAAGGATTATCAGAGGTGGGGGGGGCGGGTGATCTAATGGTGGGGGTTGCCTGCAGCCCATCAGGTCATGCCCTCTTAATGAGCCCCAGCTTAATGGCCTAATGATATGATATGATATGATAGTTTATTTATATAGCGCCTATACACAATTTGTTTCAAAGTGCTTCAAGGCAAGGGAGGGAACAAGGGATAATACAATGACATTCTTACAAGCCATGTACAGTAAGGATGTGATATTAACTATCGTACTCGGCCTGACGACATTTCAGATAGTGCAAGAGCTAAGACATAGTTAAGGAAGGGAGCGGGAGAGTGGGAAGGAAATAGAAACAGACAGGCAACTACCATACTAGGCCTGACAACATTTCAAATAGTGCTGGAGTGGGGAGGGGGAGGAAAAAACCAAGTAAGGGAAGAGGGAGGAGACAGATGAGGTTGCTATCATACTAGGTCGATACAGGCGGCCCCCGCCAGACAGCCTTTTGCAGCGATCATCACCCTCTGCTGATCCCTGCATTTCTTAACTTATGGCATGCCTGTCAGGGGTCGACACCACCCCTTTTCTTCGTTAATGGTGGTGCAGACCCTACAAGACATACTTTAACTAAGAGATTAAAGGGATGCCTGACGGAGGCCAGTGCCACCCTTATGGAAGAAAAGGCAAGGCCAAGGGCCTTTTCTTAAAGCCTGAAGCATACACTTCAAGCTTTAGCAAGAAAGGTACTGGTTTCTAACAGCCCCACCTTTGCTTCCACAATTGTCGCCCCGGCTCCCGCCCGGCATGGGGCCGGCGCCACAATTAAGAAAGGAAAATGCATTTTTTTTTCTATAGCCTGACGCTCATGCATATGAGTGAGAGCTTCAGGCTTAGAAAAATAGGCCTTGGTCTCTAACTGCCTCATCATCTGGGGCTAATGGGGACTTTAGGGAGGCCCGGGCGTGCCCCGTTACAGATAAAACAAATTGGAAACTGGTGGGGCTGTCCCCTGGCTAGCCCTGGCCCACTTGAAGCCCTGGGTTTCTCCTTCTAGTGTCTCTACATCATCCTTGGCTCACTGTCCTGCAGGAAAAATAAATCCAGGTAGATAGCCAAACTCGTTTTCTACCTTGGAAATTGTCATATCATCTGTTCTTGAATCTTGAATGAATCCCTGAGTGACTTATCTGACCCAAAGCCCCACAAGGATTTCACCTTCATGAGTCACCCTGAATCACCAATGGCTTCTGTCAAATCCGGCATTTGAGTGTGCTTGGATTCACACGTGTTTTGGGGTCGGTTCACCCATTCATTTTCAGAAAGATTGTTGTTGTCCAAGTAATGGTGTGAAACTGTTTTGAAGAATCGTTTATCTTTAGGGGCCTAAACAAACACAGGACTATGAATCCTGGTTAAGCCCCCAAAGATAAACATTGTTACTTGAAGAATCAGATCCGTCTACCTTTAGAAATGTATGTTCTCATTTCTGTATCACAATCCACGGAGCCTCTCCCTCGGAGCAGGAGCTCCCTAGCGTCGCCGCATGCATCCTGAGCCCCCCTACACCCGAGCATCACGGCACACACGACGAGGAGGTAAGCTGCAGGCTCACGATCAGCTGCCCACAGCTCCCCCCTCGCCCTGCCGTCACGAGAGCCTTTAAGAGCTCCTTTAAGCAATATCTGCAGTTAGCAACGGAATCAGACTGCATCCTGCTTAACTTCATTACTCTAAGGGCACACGGCTTTCTACCTTTGTTTTTACGTGGTCACAATACCACAAGATGGCCGCCGCTTCGTGCCTTCTCCGCGCCTGACCCTGTCCGCCTTGGCTGCCTGACTTCGCTGCTCTGCCTCACTCCGATTGGCTGCCTACTCTTAGCCAACCACAAGCCACCGTCAGGCGAGAGCCGGCCTGCGAAGTAAGGCCAAGAAAGAAGGCTCCACAGCTGACGGAGCTGAATCCACGGAGCCTCTCCCTCGGAGCAGGAGCTCCCTAGCGTCGCCGCATGCATCCTGAGCCCCCCTACACCCGAGCATCACGGCACACACGACGAGGAGGTAAGCTGCAGGCTCACGATCAGCTGCCCACAGCTCCCCCCTCGCCCTGCCGTCACGAGAGCCTTTAAGAGCTCCTTTAAGCAATATCTGCAGTTAGCAACGGAATCAGACTGCATCCTGCTTAACTTCATTACTCTAAGGGCACACGGCTTTCTACCTTTGTTTTTACGTGGTCACAATACCACAAGATGGCCGCCGCTTCGTGCCTTCCCCGCGCCTGACCCTGTCCGCCTTGGCTGCCTGACTTCCCTGCTCTGCCTCACTCCGATTGGCTGCCTACTCTTAGCCAACCACAAGCCACCGTCAGGCGAGAGCCGGCCTGCGAAGTAAGGCCAAGAAAGAAGGCTCCACAGCTGACGGAGCTGAATCCACGGAGCCTCTCCCTCGGAGCAGGAGCTCCCTAGCGTCGCCGCATGCATCCTGAGCCCCCCTACACCCGAGCATCACGGCACACACGACGAGGAGGTAAGCTGCAGGCTCACGATCAGCTGCCCACAGCTCCCCCCTCGCCCTGCCGTCACGAGAGCCTTTAAGAGCTCCTTTAAGCAATATCTGCAGTTAGCAACGGAATCAGACTGCATCCTGCTTAACTTCATTACTCTAAGGGCACACGGCTTTCTACCTTTGTTTTTACGTGGTCACAATACCACAAGATGGCCGCCGCTTCGTGCCTTCCCCGCGCCTGACCCTGTCCGCCTTGGCTGCCTGACTTCCCTGCTCTGCCTCACTCCGATTGGCTGCCTACTCTTAGCCAACCACAAGCCACCGTCAGGCGAGAGCCGGCCTGCGAAGTAAGGCCAAGAAAGAAGGCTCCACAGCTGACGGAGCTGAATCCACGGAGCGCAACAGGCGATAGGCGCCTGCATGCTGTCCATAACTCCTCTGCTCCAAGATTATACCAGGCGAGTCCTCCTTACCAGACGGCCAACCCCACCAGTAAGCTCCCTCGAAACACTGTCATGACCTGCTATTTGTAAAGTCCTTTGCTGCTTGCTTGTGCCACCACCCTAGGCTCATAATCATCGAATGACTCTGAACATCTTGTTCGCTACCCCACCAGATGCTGTTCCACTGCACCCTTGTTTTGTACCTTAGGGTTACGGTCTACACTGTGCTGTATCGTGTCATTTGATCGGCAATTAGTCCATACCCGATCTATTTATGCACCATGGTTGTGCCACACTAACCATATTGTTCCCCTTGGTCGCTATAGACCACTCCGACCTTGTGTTGTGCCTATGGTCGCCCTCAGACCTCATTGACTATTGTGTTGTGCCTCATGGTCGCCCTCAGACCTCATTGACTATTGTGTTGTGCCTCATGGTCGCCCTCAGACCTCATTGACTATTGTGTTGTGCCTCATGGTCGCCCTCAGACCTCATTGACTATTGTGTTGTGCCTCATGGTCGCCCTCAGACCTCATTGACTATTGTGTTGTGCCTTATGGTCGCCCTCAGACCTCATTGACTATTGTGTTGTGTTGTGCCTTATGGTCGCCCTCAGACCTCATTGACTATTGTGTTGTGTTGTGCCTTATGGTCGCCCTCAGACCTCATTGACTATTGTGTTTTGCCTTATGGTCGCCCTCAGACCTCATTGACTATTGTGTTGTGCCTTATGGTCGCCCTCAGACCTCATTGACTATTGTGTTGTGCCTTATGGTCGCCCTCAGACCTCATTGACTATTGTGTTTTGCCTTATGGTCGCCCTCAGACCTCATTGACTATTGTGTTGTGCCTTATGGTCGCCCTCAGACCTCATTGACTATTGTGTTGTGCCTTATGGTCGCCCTCAGACCTCACTGACTATTGTGTTGTGCCTTATGGTCGCCATCAAACCTCATTGACTTTTGTGCCTCACATTATGGTCGCCTTCAGACCACTTCGATTGTTGTGTCGCGACTTATAGTCGCACACAGACCAATTGACTACTGTGTTGATCCTTATGGCTACACTCTGACCACATTGAACCAACCTGTGTTGTGCCTCAGGTCACTAACAGACCACACCCGTTACCCTGAGTACTTGCGACGCCACCCATCATGCATTGGTGCATATCGACTCTCATCCACCTTTTGTATACATATAGTAGACACTGGACTTGCCAACCCAACCCTCACTCCAATCAAGACACATTCTCTAGCTCATATATGGTAACCACTACCCCTTCCTCGTGGCCCAGCACCATGACACCTGCAAATCCGTACTTGGACGATCCAGCACTCTGGATACGCCACTTTGCCACAAGTCCAATACCTAACCAACCTTGTACTACCGCTAAGAGAAACACTAGACTGAATACCAGAACCAGCCCACCTACCTTTCATGTCCCTCACCAGCCCTTCAGTCATACCTGCCATGATATTATCAATACCTACCCTTGCACGACTCTCACTAGAAACCTGAGGCTTAGTTCGCGGCTGCGCCTTGCACCCCAGTATTCACACGCTAGAACCACTAACACAGACACACTCTCTAGCCACCGCACTATACGCTCAACCTTATCACTGGCTCACAATTCCGCCTACGACAGCACACAGTCTCACTACGCCACGTCATCTGTTGCCACCCAACCTAGTCTACCTTGTGCCTTATCAATCAGGAACCAAAAACTAGCATCTAGATGCACACACTGGTCATACCATACTAACAGCCCTGTACCAGACAACATCTGCAACACCAGCTCTCACAAACCACATCTTCCTTCGACACCCACCCCCGACAAACATCAAGACAACGCCACTACGGCCACTAAACAACAAGACAACGTTACACTCAAAGGTGCTCTGATCAACGCACGATCTATCCAAGCTCATGCCCTCGATATTGCTGACCTCATTGTCTCAGAAAACTTGGACTTACTTGCAGTCACGGAAACTTGGCTGCACGCGGCCTCTGGTCCCTCTCTGTCACTAGCCATCCCAGACAACTACTCCATAATCAGATGTGACAGGGATACTAATCAAACTAAGGGCGGCGGCCTAGCCGTCATATTTAAGAGCGCGCTCAACATCAGAACCTCAAATAGCCTTCAGCTACTCTCAGCTGAATCTCTTTCTCTTAAACTGCCTATTTCCCCCAATCATACAGCCACAATCCACCTCATTTATAGGCCTCCTGACCCTACATCCTCATTTGTTGAAGACATTTCCTCTTTCCTAGCATCCAGTGCGAAGCCTAGCTCCCAAATTATGATCATGGGTGACTTCAACCTGGGTTACCTGGACAAGAATGACACCAAAGCCACCGATTTAGCAAATATCTTGTCTGATTTCGGCTTCACACAACATGTCTTGGAGCCCACCCATATCAAGGGCCGTACTCTTGATTGGGTTGCCGACTTGAACTGCGCCCTTAATGATATCTCTGTATCCCCCTGTGCTTGGTCTGACCACCATTTAATTTCGTTCTCCATTAACACGAGCCCTCTTGAGGACTCGCAAAACCTCGCCCCACCCACGCTCACACGGAATAAAAAAGACATCACCGTTGAGAAACTCCTACCACTCATCCTCCCTTTGTTGAACGCGGCTTCTGAGTCGTGCGCTGACCCTACAGTGTTAGTAGACACTTATAATCGTGTTATGTTAAAAGCCCTCAACACTATCGCCCCCATCAAACTGCGTAAACAAAAACCGCGGTCCCATTTGAACTCCTGGTTCACACCGCAGCTACGTGACCTACGCAAAGAAAAAAGAAAAGCTGATGTCTTATGGAAAAATGTCCCGTCCCTAGCCAACAAAAGCAACCTTACGGCTGCCACCCTTGCCTATAAAGAAGCTATCCTCTCGGCTAAAAAGGAAGCATACAATAAAAGAATCACTCAAGCTCGCTCTAACACCAAGGAACTCTTTAAGATACTCAAGGAACTTGAGTCCCCTATTGCTCCTCTCGATAAGTGTATCCCGAACACTGAATGGTGCACTAATATCCAAAAATCTCTACTAGACAAAATAACCACTCTCCAAACTAAAATCAAGGCAAAAAGAACCCACCTCTCGGAAACTGATAAGTCAACTAGCGACACTTGGAATCATAAAACCCAGGCGCCTAAACAAGATCTTAAACCTTTCAGCTTCTCTCCCCTTTCTATCAAGGAAGTAGAAAACATTATAACTAAGCTAAAACCGTCCAACTGCCAAGGTGATGCTTGCCCCGCCGTTATCATTAAGGAAGCCGCACATAAGCTTGCCCCATTTATTACCTCCTTCATAAATGCCTCCTTTGAATCATGTACCGTGCCTGACAACCTCAAGGATGCGTGGGTTATACCTTTAATTAAAAAAGCCAATCTGGACCCCAGCAACCCTTCAAACTATAGGCCCATCACCACCGTGCCTTATCTGCTTAAAATCCTCGATCGCGCAGCCTATCTCCAAATCCAGGAGTATCTCGAACGCAACAATCTACTAGGGTTGAGACAATCTGGCTTCCGTCCCAGGCATGGCACTGAGACAGCATTACTAGATTTAAAAACCCAAATCGAGGACCTGAAAGACAAGGGCAAAATGGCGCTCCTACTCCTCCTTGATCTTTCAGCAGCCTTTGATTTGGTCGACCACCAAATCCTCTGTCGCCATCTCAAAATTGCCGCCCATTTCTCAGACGCAGCTACTTCTTGGATCAGCTCATTCCTTGCAAACAGAACCATGAGGGTTTTCTCTCCACTAGCAGCGGCTGACCCATCCCACGTCCCTTGTGGAGTTCCCCAAGGATCCTGTGTATCTCCCACACTTTACAATGTGTTTACCAAACCACTCTTTGATATCCTTGACTATCTGGGTGTCTCTTACACTAATTATGCGGATGACACCCAGATACTCATCCCTATCACGGGTGATTTTGTAACCGACTCAAAATCTCTCAATACAGTCTACTCCGTCATCCAAGCATGGATGGCTAATCACGGGCTCTGTCTCAACGATGAAAAAACGGAGTTAATCATCCTGGGCTCCCAATCTAAACTTTCGAAACTCGACACCAACTATAAATCCTTCATTATTGACGGGAATGACATTAAAGTGGCCAATGTCACCAAAACCCTGGGAATTTACCTCGACTCCACACTGTCCCTCATTCGACAAACTAATGCAGTTGTTTCTGCATCATCTTACACCTGTAAATTGATCACAGCCTGCAGACCATTCCTGACTCCGGACAATTGCCTGACCCTGGCGAGAACCCTCATCCTGTCCAAAATTGACTACTGTAACGCCCTCTACCTTGGGACCAGCCAAAGAAATCTGGACAAACTCCAGGTCACGCAAAACAACGCCATAAGGGCAGCACTTAACATACCTAGACGGAACCACATATCCCATTTTAGACGCAACATTCAATGGCTACCTATTTCCCACCGCATATCACTCAAATCACTTGTGCTCACACACAAGGCTCAGAACAATGCAGCTCCTGCTTACTTAGTATCACGCTTCTCGCAACACACGGCCACCAGACCCCTGAGATCTGCCCAGATCCACACTCTGGTCATCCCCAGCTTCAAACTACGCTCGGCGGGAGGGTCGAGTTTTCCGGTCCTTGCTGCCAAGCTTTGGAACTCACTTCCTAACGCCCTAAGGAACATTCCGCACTGCATCGAATTTAAAGCCAAAGCTAAACTTTGGCTACGGGAACAAGATACCTCACCTTCCACCCCTGCATCCTTCGGCGGCTAGTGTTTGTTCTGCACGGCTGTCTGCTCATTGTCACTCCGGCTCTCACATTTGCCTAACGCGTTTAGGTTCGCCTGCCTGTGATTCTGCTGTAATTTAAACGGATCAGATGTATACTTATCCTGCTACCTGTAACTGCTCACAGTCCTTACCCTTCTCCTGTAACGGGGGGCTGATACTATGTTGTTACTTGCTATGTCAATATCACCTGTAACGGTTTATTGTATCACATCTTCTGCAACATGTAACCTCTTTTCTGTAACGTGTAACTTCCTCCTAAACATGCGCCCGCAAGCCTCTGGGCAAGGTGCGCAATATAAATAAAATAAATACAAAATACAAATACAAATGTGCAAGTGTTCGGTTTCATAACTGCATTTATTTTGTTTGTACTTTATTTTATGATTCTGTTCCGATCAAGAATATTTGTAATTGACAATGTGTAGACAATGTATGATGATATTGCCTGCCTCGTGTTCTAATGAAGCCGACATGATCCTAAATTGTACATCCCAAGCATAATTGTGAATCTTATGAAAATAAAACCAAACGAAATGTGCACTGCATCACAACATTTACACATATCTCGTTTTAATTATGAAAAAGGAAAGGTTTTTTCAAGCCTTTTTAACTCACTATAAATGTGCTGTTGTTTTTTACACATGCGCAGAATCTCCAACCACAGGGATGTCGAACTATGCTGCACTGAAGATCCCTAATAAGGGTGAAACTGGTATGCATTTGTCTGTAACCCTTAGAACTGTCTCTCCTGTGTTGAAGAATGTATATATAAAATAGTACTACCCTGTTAGACAAATACAATTTTCTGAAGCTAAAGGCTTGCTGATGAGTTGTGTCTTTGTGTGATTAATTACTCCGAAACTTATGTAGTAAGACACAACTTTAGTGGGTTCACAGTTCTTATCAGACAGCAGGTAAGTACATCAGGGACACAGGTACATTTACATATAAGTAACGTTCATGGGTAAGGAGACATCCACCGGTCCCCCACTCACTCAAGCTCCAGGTCCCAACAGACACCATACTCAGATTCTCAGGCAAACCATACACACACAGGTAAGAGAAGCAAAGCATAAAACACAACACATCCCCCCTTTATGAAACGTGTTACAAACAAAGGAAAGAACAGAAGGGAAAAACTCCAATGGAAGCGGTTCAACACAGGCCTTTGCCTCACCTTCCAAAACCCCTACTTCCAAGCAGTGGTGTTGCTAGGTCTGGAAAAGATCAGGGGCTAAGCTAATGTCGGGACTAGTGGAACTCGGGGCTAGCTAGCCTTTTGGTTGTAGCCCCTGAGCTTCTATCCGAGGCGACAACCAAAAGACCCAGGGCTATAGCCCCCTCAGCCCCCCCAGCAACGCCTCTGCTTCCAAGCTAAACGCCCCAAGCTGCTCTCTCCCCACTGAACCCTAGGCTAGCTAAACACGTAGCTACGCACCCACTACAACTAATCTGTAGCCGGCCTACTACAGACATCACCACCAGGGAACCAGCCCTCCAACCAACAACAACCAAAATCAACCAAGCACACACACAACACCAACCTCTTTCGTCCGCCATAAACCAAATGTGTGAAGACACCATTCAGGTTTCCTAACCCCCAATAGCGGCCTAAAGCCAGGTCACTTTTTCACATTTGGCACCCAACATGCCGGGAATCTCCATCCCCCACAATTTGGCACTCCACATGCCGGGAATCTCCATCCCCCACAATTTGGCACTCCACATGCCGGGAATCTCCATCTCCCACAATTTGGCACTACACATGCCGGGAATCTCCATCACCTACAATATGCACACAACCACTTCCACACAGCAATCATCACCCAGGCAATTTGAGCATTACAATTTGGCAAACAAGAGTTATACACTTCCATTGAGTCCAATTTGATTAAGCTTACAAAGTCCTTTGTATTGGTTTACCTTTGGAAATAACAATTCATTAATAAAAACAGTGCAAAAAAAAACTTAGCAACTTCACATTTTTCTCATTTTTCCTGTAAAACATGCCACTATACCGGGACTCTCAATCCCCCCAAAATGTGCACACACCCACTTCCACACAGCAATGTCACATTTTTCTAATTTTTCCAGTAAAACATGCCACTGTGCCGGGACTCACAATCCCCCAAAATGTGCACACACCCACTGCCACACAGCAATGTCACATTTTTCTAATTTATCCAGTAAAACATGCCACTATGCCGGGACTCTCAATCCCCCAAAATGTGCACACACCCACTTCCACACAGCAATGTCACATTTTTCTAATTTTTCCAGTAAAACATGCCACTATACCGGGACTCTCAATCCCCCAAAATGTGCACACAACCACTGCCACACAGCAATGTCATATCCACACCGAGGCAAATTGAGCCTTAAAATTTGGCAAACAAGTTACACACTTCGATTGAGTCCATAATATTTAAGCTTCAAAGTCCTTTATGGTGATTTGATCTATGGAAATAACAATTCATTAACAAAACAGTGCAAAATCCTATAAACTCCAATTTCTCTTACTAACAGAGGCCACGTAATATAAACTCATTTAGCACATACCTTCATTCAGGGTCACCTGAGATCTGATCCTCAACCTCTTCATCATACCACAGTTACACTCTCTTAATGTTGTCCCCACTCTGTCACTACATCGACAACTATACTTCACAACAAAGCATTCAAGTGACATTCACTATACAACAGCATTTCATTCATAGCACTAATCTGATAGCACATCTTCAAAAAAACGGAATGATGAACCTTGCAACTAAAAACTCCATAGTTGGTACCGGAACCAATCAACATCTCGAACATCACTCTTTAAATGACTCCTGGAACAGTAAGTAAAACATCAACAGTACCTTCTGCAAGCACTATTGCTGCACCACTAGTGTTACGGCTGGATTCTCTCAGCAAAGTTACAGTAGCCTGCGCTGCGTTGCAGTCCAACCACATCCAAATACGATGAAAAGCAAAGCAAGGTCCCAAGACGCTCATTATACCAGAAATGTGCACTTCCTCACAAGGAATACACTCTGCACACTGACGTCCCTAAAACGTTCCAAGGTTCTCTACTTGGAAGGCTTTGTGTACAGTCAGCCAGTTCCTGCTGATAGGATTGCTCCAACTGCTTCGGAACGTTGGCTCACTCCTCCGCTTGCTCTTCACCCTCACCCTGTGAAGCTTAAGTGACGTCACCAATGTTGTGTGGAGCTTAGACCTTAACATAGCTCCTGGCTCCAACTGTCATCCGAAGCCATTAGCGTGACCACTGCAAGTTATTGCTGACTGACTTTGCAACAGAATTGCTTGAACTCCAATGCATACACAACAGTAAGGTTGTCTACAACTGCTCTGTCATTAGTATACTTCTTCACTGTATACGCTTAGGCAACTTCTTTCATGCACTGAGCAACTCATCAACTGACTGCACAGTCACTGTATGATCCCTGGACCCTTTTCCGCTGTCACTATGAAGCTGCATTTGTAAACCACCCCAACCCCTTCGTTGCGCTCCCTCTCATGTGCGCCATAGTCCTCCGATCATTTCTTTAATGTGCTCCCTCAGGTCCGCTATGGTGAAGGGCGTTTACTTCACTGAATCACAACAGCTTTGTCTAAGGGGCGCTGCCCCACAACACTCTGCAACCTGTCCAGGCTAAATGTGCTCACTGTGGGCACGGGGCAAAGGGTGCGCTCACCTTAGGGCTGGGGGGGGCGACCGGTGGATGCGGCTTCCTCTTTTTTCCAGGTGGATGTCACACTCGTACTGCTACTTTTCTAACCTCTTAACTGCTTCGCCGTGCTTTTTGTTTCTTGTACGTCCTTCAGGATTATCATCGCCAATGATGAGCTGTGTCTTTGTGTGAATAATTACTCAGAGAATTATGTATTAAGACACAACTTTACTGGGTTCACAGTTCTTATCATACAGCAGGTAAGTACATCAGGGACACAGGTACATTTACATATAAGTTAAGGTCATGGGTAGGGAGACATCCACCAGTCCTCCACTCACTGAAGCTCCAGGTCCCAACTGACACTTTGTGGAACTTCCAGGGACCTTGAGTCATAACATTCCATACTCAGATTCTCAGACAAAGCATACACACACAGATAAGAGAAGCAAAGCATAAAACACAACACTTGCATTTAGGTTCATTTGCACACCCACAATGCTTTGCTCATGTGACTCTGAACTGTGGGCAAATTTACAGTGATGGCTACTGGGTGGGTTGTGACATGTTTGACTTGGCTCAAATGGCTTACTCTATTTTTCAATTCTTTATAAAAGTTTTGTTTTAGCTAGATTAGACCCAGAGTACGGCGGTCTGCACAATATGGGGGAGCATTGTGCCAAATTCACAGCAGCAGCTCTTCACAATACCCCTGCATCCCATTAACACAGGCTGCATATTGTGCTTGTCTATGATGCCTTACAGGCATGATGGGTTGATGCAAACATTGAGTAATTTCCTGTTGAAGTAATAATACTGCAAAAGCCCACCTTCCCTTTAACCATTAAGGCACTGGGACGTGTCAGTATGTATTATGATTTTAGCCTTGACAGCCAACAAAAAAGAATGTTCCCTTGGTTGTTAAATCTGTTGTAAAGGGGGTCCCGGGAGGGACGTGAAAGCGTTTCTCCCAGGGTGTTTTTGTGCTCTGCACAAGCCAGCGAGTTGGCCTGCCCATAGAGCGCTTATCTGGGGGGATATATAAGGGGCAGGGAAGGTTCGGGAGCAAGCGACAGGTAGGACGTAGCGTTTGTCTGGTCGTGGTGGTGGCTCTCCTCCTGTCAGCAGGGAGGGGGGAGGTATGGGACAAAAGGGCCAGAAAGAGCAGGAGGGATATACCCTGGAGGGCAACTAGGAGTGGGGGAGCAGATGTCAGGAGGACAGGTAGCAGTCCAGGAGTTGAGGAGCCGGGCAAGGTTGCTAGTGGGGAAGAACGGTAGCAGAGGTGGGCACAGGATGGGTAAGTGAGGATGTTACCGTCGGCTTGGACCCAAGAGGGGCGACAGTGCAGAGGGGCCGAGGGGGGAAATGCCTGCAGAAGAGTGCAGGTGGGAGAAGGAGGACTATATCCCTGTTAGATAGGGAAGGAAGGGGAAGGTATGGAATGACCTCCCCGCAAAATAGGGCTGTAGGCGGAGGGAATGGCACGGCCACCGTGGTCCCAGAGGAGGTGGAAGGAGAGGGTTTGAAAGCAGCCCCTAGAGCAGCTGGAAGAGGACAGTCTAGAAGGCGCAGTATGGTCCCTAGCACGGCGGAGCGCAGGGTGGAGGAGGGAACCCCTCACCCGAGAAGAGAGGAGCAGGAAGGGGTTGGAGTGACCCCACCCAGAAGATGTCACAGGATCAGCTGGGTGGATACCCCGTGCTCGCCCGAAGATGATCTGCCCGTCCCGAACGTATGCTCGCAACATGAATGTTCTTTAACAGCAGACGATCAACTGGAGGTGGAGAATGGTGTGCGTTGGGGGATAAGGAGCAAGGAGAGTTGTGGGGAGGGAAAATGTGTGGAGCGGTCTAAGGTTTGAAGCGGAAGTTGGGACTGGGGTTAGTGGGAGTGCAAAGGATGGCAGGAAAATTGGCCTGGAGACTCTGCTGATGTTTTTTGTCCCCGCTGCAGGAGCCCAGTGAGAAAAGAGAGGAGGAGTGTCGGGCAGAAAGAGGTGAGCAAGAAAAGGAGTGGTCGGCAGCATGGGTCAGGCTCGGTACTCGGTGGGGGACACACAGTGAGGGGCCTGGGGGCCGCGCGTTAGATGGGGAGATGGGGAGGCTGCCCACAAGAGCATTGGTTAGGGCAGGCAGAAGAAGTGTCTCCTCAGTGGAAATGCAAACCTACAAGGTTGCAGAGCCCGTGGCCCAAGGGGTGGTAGCGGTTCCTATGGAGAGGACAGTTGAGAGTACGGAGAAGGCCAAGAAGATGCCTTATATGGGCATTACAAAGCCACTGGGCACATCTGATGGTAGCGACAAAAGAGAAAATATGGGCAGGGGAGTTTGTAGATGTTTTTAAACTCTTGCACAGGGAGGTGAGAGTGAAAGAAGGGTCCAAGGAAGAAGAGCGGCTGTTGGCCACAAGACCAAGGTCACCGGTGACAATTGAAAATGGACATCAGCATTTATTATATATGCGAGTGTTTATTGCAAAATTTTCCCCGAGAGGTGTGTTGCGTTGTTAAAATACATGGACGTAATAAGAAAAGCATTAACGAGTTTTGGGGTATTTGCATGGGTGAGATACAATTTAGAACTTAGGGCAAGGATGGGTGAGGACAGCCAAGTGGTATGGGGAGAGATCGACATGGACCTATGGCTACAGTGGATGACGCCTATGGGTCCAGCACCAATACTACATACAGCACGTTGTTTACCCGTGCCTTACCAGCCCTTTCATGGTTGCCCCACCTGGGAGGGGGTGGGAGGAGGAGGCAGGGGTTCAGCCATCAGCAGCATGCTCGGCATTCAATAACGAAGGCTGCACGAGAATGCTGTGCACATTTAGCCACGAGTGTAGCCGGTGTGCGGGACGGCATCCCGTTTCACAATGTATTCAAACAGGTGACAGAGGGAGGGGGCATGGGGCAGGGTGAGGAGTTGTGGGGATAGGCCTATACTCCAGTTACAGTTGTGGTTCTGGAAGAGTGGCTCCATTTTTACCCGGATAGTGAAGGGGCCAAGATGCTGGGGTAAGGTTTTCACAAGGGTTTTAAGTTGGGTTATCAGGGTCCGAGTATGCAGATGTAGGCAGAAAATTTGAAGTCTGCTCGGGAGAATTTGGAAGTGGTGCGAGTGAAGCTGCACAAGGAGGTGGCAGTGGAGGGAGTGGTAGGGCCATTTGCGGATTTGCCGGGTGACTTTGTGGTGCTCCCTTTGAGGGTCGTGCCTAAGAAGGCAGCAAGAGAATGCACCATTTATCATGGCCGGAGAGGATGTCAGGGAATGGCTTCAGTGCACCGGAAGAAAGCGTGGTGTCCTATGTCAGTGTAGATCAATGGGGGAACTCGGATGATCAAGGTTGGAGAGAAAGTCATTTTAAAGGGTAAAGTTTGGAGAAGGAGAAGGATAGAGGAATGGGAGGAGACGAAGATTGCAGCAGTGTGGAGTTATACTTTTCGACACAGGCAGGGAGAGGATGTTTTAAAAATAAATAAATAATAAGAGGTGGGAAAAGAAGGCAAAGAATTTACAAAAATAAAGGAATACAAATCGTGGGGTGCAAAAGGGCTATATCAGAGGATTTGCGCTCAGGTGAAGGAGCAGAGGAAGAGCGGCACACAAGGGCAAAGGGGATAAACTGGGCAGTGATGAAGTGAAGTAGCATGGTGTGTGGTTTGAACGGCATGGACGCGGGTGCATGGTTGGCCTCTGGTGCAGTGGGCGGAACAGCATTGAGATGGAACTGCATGGAGAGATGTGCACGGACCGCCCCTGGTGCAGGGTTTGAAACATTGATGATATGGAACATTTGCAAGGGTGAACATGGGGACACCATGGCCTAGAGGAAGGGATGTGGTGTCTCAGAGGGCAGTGCGCAGTGGGAATTAAATGGCACGGACAGAAGATGCGTATATGGCAACCGGGAAAGGGGAAGACAGTATGTGAGGTGTGTAGCAGAGAGCAGGCAGCGTGTATTGACAAGGGTGAACACAGGGGTACATTGAGGGAGAAGGTATGGCCCCCGGTGCAGTGGGGGAGCAATAAGGAAGGGTGGAGGGTAAGGAGCGGAGAGCAATTGGGTATGGTTGTGATGGGTACAGGGGAGTAGATAGCCATGAGATGCTGTTCAAGATGCTGGCGCCAAATAAAATGAGGTTGGGTTTGGCTTAGGGTTACAAGTTATCACGTAGATTGGCAGAGGAGAGGAGAAACTTTGCGGTTGAATTCATGATTATGGGAAAGAAAAAGGTTAGTTACGGCATTAGTTGGGGGTGCTTGATTGGAGAGCATATGATAGATAGAGGAGAATGGGGCATTGTCCACAAGAATACGTAATGCATTCACACCACATAGGTTAGGGCTCTTAGTGGATAGGGAAAGTAAATAAATAAAGAGAAATAATAACAAGGGGAGCATCAGAGGAGTTTCAGGAATTCCGAACAAAATTGTTGGTGGCAGCAGTGGGCTGGTGGTCAGGTGGTGTCGGGTGAAGTGAGTGGATGGACATGGGGTATAAGGGCAAGAGGGTGTGTTTCAAAAGAAAAAGAATAATAAAGAAATAAGTAAAGGGTAAGGATAGCAGGAGACCAGTTTCAGGTCCTATTGTTGAGGTTGTCCAAGGTTTTGGGCAGGGGCGTGTGCTGGTCATCATGCGAGACGGACATGGTTTTGAACTGTTTTATTTTTTTGTTCTTCGGGGGCATTTAGCGTGTTGGAACTGATAGGGGGGAGAAGAGGTGAAGGAGGTCTATGGTGGGAAGATGTACACTTATCAGAAATAGTCGTAGTCATAAAGTTCCGCAAATCAAAGACGGATCAGAAAGGAAAGTGCTTGTGCGTGCTTCTGGATAGAGGTAGTAAAGAGTTGTGTCCAGTGAGGGCGGGAGTATCGTGGCGGGAAACATGTAAGAGAAGTGAGGGTTTGGTTTTCCAGCATGAAAATGGGTTTTGAGGTGACAGCAGTTCAAGTTCTGGGGGTCATGAGAAGGGCTCTGTTGGCTTTGGGGGGGAGAGTTGAAGATGTTGAAACACATGATTGGGACAGCATCGGAAGGTAGTAGGATGGGTCTATCTGAGGCGATGGGTAATAGGGCCAGTTAATAAAGGAAAAAGATTAGGGTGCAGGGGTCAGGGGGTAAGGCAGTAGGTGGAGAGAAGACTCAAAACATTTTTTCTTTTTCTGATGTGGCACGGAGGAGTCGTGAGTTGCCGCAGATCCGGATATGTGGACACCCCATGGTTAAATGGGCAGGGAAAGATGCAGCAAAAAGAATTTTCAGGACCCAATTGGGATGTAGCTATAACATTGTTTCAGTGAGATGGTCAGGGTTAGTGGGGCTTAGGTGGGACCAACTGCTGCCTATGCTAGCAGGTTTAAGGGAGCGTCATGGGGTTCCGGCAGCAATCATTTTGCATGCAGGGGAGAACGATCTAGTTAAGGATATGTGGCTGTCACTGCTAAAAAAAGATGGAAAAGGGACCTGAGTTGGTTAAAGGAGATGTGGCCCAAGGTGCGGTTGGTTTGGACGAAGTTATTGCCAAGGAGAGTATAGAGGGGGGCTTTGAAGGAAGGTGCAGTAGAAAGGACAAGGAATTGGGGAACATGTATTACCTCAGGGATGTAAGGTTGGCTGTGGAGAATATTGTAAAGTGTTGGAGGTAGAGGAGAAGTTGGGTAGGGAAGGGGTGGGACAGAAATAACACCTCAGGGGAAGGTTTTTCTGGTGGCTGGGACATGGCCCTTAGGAGGAGGGGTGGGGGATGCACAATGGGGTACTTGCGCAGTAAAGGAGGGACGTTGTGCTGTTTGCAGAAATGGGCTACCCCAGGGGTACAAAGAGGGGGAAGAGGTATTGAAGGAGGGGCTTGGCCTCGGGGAGAAGATGAGAGAAAGTGGGAATGAAGGTTCAGAGGAATTTAAGGGGAGGGGAGGGAGCAAGGGACAGGAACGGAGGAATTAAAATTGTTTATTTATTTGTTGGGAATTGAAATTATTTATTAATTTGTTTGGCAATTGTTCAAATGTATATGTTAGTCTGTAAGGCCAGGGAGCCAAGTTTGTGTTTTGTGAGCTGTGGCCCGTCACATTAAAGCGACCTTTTCCACTTAAAAGCAAGTCTGGGTAATTGATATTGATAATGATATTTTATTTCTATTGCGCTCATACACAGTGTTTCAGAGCGCGACAAGGCAAGGGAAGGGGAACAGTGGAGAACAAAAACAACGATCTTACTAGGCCCAGTGACATTGAGAACATGCAAGTGCAGGTTAGAGGGAGAAGGGGGAGCAAAAGGAGAGTGCGGAGCGAGAAGGAAAAACAAAAATAATAATAAAATAATAAATAAAAAGGCAACAAACAATGGGAGTGCAGCCAGCAAGTGGCAAGTGCTGGGTTTATGGCAGCAGGCCATGTAAATCTGAAAGTGCAGGAAGAAAAGGGGAGGGCTGTATGGGTACACATACAGACTCCAGTGCAGGGGGTGGCCTGGAGGCAGTGTGTGAGGGTGGCAAGATGAGCAGGTACCTGGGCCCGGAGGACAGAGGGTGGCCAGGTGCATGGTCAGAGGGAGAGTAGAATCAACAGGGGAGAGGGGAGGAGAAGGCAGAAGCAAAGAGGAAGGTTTAGAGGTGCTTCCGGAACCGGAGATGGTTTTGGTGGAGTAAGCCCAAAAATATCCAGAAAAAACGCTGTAAGCCCACATTGCGTTATTCGGGAGAAGTAGTAGTGCTGGGTCAAGTGGGGCTGTGCCAAAAAAGGTATTTCTGGCTAATGTGGTGTTCACACGTGCCTAAGTCACGTGAGTGCGGGGGAGCAGGGATCCCACCTCACATGATGAGGGAAAGATAGGGAGATAATAAAATGTGGTGATGGCCGGAAACGGGCAGAGTTGAGTACAATCTGAATGTGTTTAGTCATGATTTGTTAGCTCTCCTCATCCCCCTCCCAGCCCCCCCCCCCCCGCGCAACGTGTACATCACACCCATGACCTCCCTGCTAACATCCGGATGCCAGGGAGGAGGTATCACAGCTTTTACTCTTTCACGACTTGTTTTCGTAGAGAAATCTTTGTGCATCATTTTCTACTGTTTTACAACTATGCACTCTGTTATCTTGACCTATGTGCAAGTGCAGTGATTGACACGTTAAGCTAAGGATTTCGTGATATA
The DNA here is from genome assembly GCF_040938575.1 of Ambystoma mexicanum. Classification (NCBI taxonomy): domain Eukaryota; kingdom Metazoa; phylum Chordata; class Amphibia; order Caudata; family Ambystomatidae; genus Ambystoma; species Ambystoma mexicanum. The sequence continues at coordinate 541,769,213 of NC_090923.1, read as the reverse complement.
GTAAATTGTCTCACGTTCACTCCGACTGTAAAACGTAGCCTCTCATGACACCTGCCTGGCACAGTCCCTACCTTTCATATTTACTTTCAGAATGTGCTGTGTGACATGAGACCCATTAATAATTACGTGGTGCTTATGACTCCCACGTTTGCAAAACTGGAAGCTAAACATCTGTTAATCATTTCTGTTCGTAACCCGCTGTGAAAGGATTCCTGAGCTGCTAAAGTGATAGGCTGAGCTCAATAAACGTGCCCCCCACACAGAAGAAATTACATCTCCATAGAGAAAACAGTCACTTCCTCCCAAGTTCTTATGCTTCAATGCATTCATAGAACATGTTCCTATGCATTCACTACCGCAAGCTTCTGTAACAGTAGGTCACATGCATCTATTCAGCCAATGAGAGGCTCAGCTGGGTGTCAGTACTTCTCACAGCGAGAACATCTGGCATCCGCCAAATTAACGCATTGCTGGACTGCGATTTACGTCAGTAAGGTGGAGGATGAATGTACCGACAAAAAGCGGGAGGGAAATCCTCCAGCTCATTTCCAAACCTCATTGTAATTACAGCAGTGGACTGAGTGACAGTAACGGTAATCGATTTTGGCAGCAAAGAGGAAGATTTACCTCCAAACTCGTAGTGAGGCCCTTTATTCAGAAAACATACAGTAAAAGTGCAGTATAAGAAAGAGAAATAACAACATATCAACCATAATAAAATGTGCATAAAATTCATATAAATTCATAACAGCCTAAAAATACAACCGAGAAAATAACAGAATCAGCAACAAATGTAGTAAAATGCATGCTCGGATGTCCTAATGCATTTGACAATTGGATACATATTGGCCTCATTGCGAGTCCGGCGGTAACCCTACTGGTGCTACCGGTGGGTTGCCGCCAGCCCTGTAAATATTTACCGGCACCTGACTTCCCGGTGCCACCGGGAGAATACAACTCCAGCGGTCCGGAAAGTCAGGCCCCTGTAAAATGTGAGTCCCCATTGGGAGTGGGGACAGGAAAGCACCACAACCAAAACAACTTGCCGGCTAAACAGTAGTAGATGAAATAATAAATATAATTAAACACCAAAAGCAGAATTTTAAAAAACTCAAAGCACAAATAAGACCTATTCATTTACTACATAAAGAGTAACCACATTCCATTTCTGTGTCAAATTGACACCCGGCAATGGTGCGAAAATCGAAACTTTTTTATTTTTATTGAATAATAAAATAATGGGCTAATTCTTTCTCAGAAAGGGTGGTCGGCTAATCAGACCCCCTTTCCTAACGCTCCATGCCAAACGCCCTGCTGCATCAGCTTCCTGACAGCTGCAGAACCAGCTTTTCATTGCTACATGGCTGGTTCAAAGGTCACCTGGTCAATCCTGACAGCTGCTCTGAACCAAAGTCACTTTAGACAGAGACTTTATTTAAATTCTGCACCTGTGACTCAAAATATCGTAATTGTGGCCCTATCAGTCTGGTGGCAGTGGAAACTCTAAGAATAAGCCTTACAATGGATGATGGGGTTACGGTGACTCACGCAACTGAGGGAGAGGTTAGCAGCAGCAGTTGTCGGATTGGGGTACCAGTAGCAGGTGATATGGTGGTGTATTGATGGGATTAGAACTGTTGAGGGATTGGGGTAGCAGATGCACTGAAGGGTGGAGCACCAGTAAAGGGGACAAGAAACTGCCAGAGAGTGCCGAATGTCAGTAAGGGGAGATGACAAGCAGTTAGGGCAACAGCATGACAGTAAGGGCGGACATGGAATACTCAGGGTGACAGAATGGCAGTAAGGGGGGACAGGGAGTTATCTCAAGGGCAGAGGAGTAGATAAGAGTGTGTGAGGAGCACTAAGGCGGTTCTGCCAGCTAATATGGAGGTTTGCTGAGATATGAGAGTTGGGTGCAGGGCAATGAGGTGCCCAACAGGCCCAGGAGGGGCACCGGAGGCCAGTGAGGAGCCCTACAGGTCAATTTGGGGCAAGCAGTGCAATATTGGAACAGGAGGGCAAAATTGGGCCTACAGGCGAATGAGGGTCTCTGCATGTCAATGTGAGCCCATCAAAGAAATGTAGCAAGCATATGGTCCAAAGAAACACTGAAACACTATGGGCCTCATTACAACATTGGCGGTAGCCATGCCGCTATGGAGAGACACTATGGAGAGACATAAAAAGGTCACCCATGAAAAGAATAGAAGACTGGGTGAGAGGGAAAAAAGATTCCCCTTCACTGAGGGACAAAGGAAGATAATAACCAAGTCCAAGGAAAAAGTTCTGGGCTTGACACAGGTCTGGAAGATTTATCACAACTATGAACATCTTATCTAACACTCATCCCTCCCAGACTAAGGGACAAGTGGATCTAATTCTTTCCTGGATGGATCTCATGTCACAGTCGGTTAAACCTACTATAGAGTCCGTCAGAAATGTTTTTGTAAATCTTTTTGAGATTCATTAGAAAGTTTTTCATCCTTAATAAAGTACAGGACCTGCAATCATTGCTAGGCAATTTGCTCTTTTAAAAGAAGGGGTCTAAGGTGACAGTCCTGCAGGAGAGGTTTCAGCTCCTAAACCTGCAATAGACTTTTAAATGGGTTCTTATAAAGAAATCCTATGGGCCTAGAGGGGTTTCCTTTATTCCTCACCACCTCTCCCTCTGGAGCAGGTTGGGTCTCAGGTATGTTAGTTGGAGTAGGAGTGGCAAAGCATGGTACATGCTTCCACTTCCCCTGAGACCTTAGTTTACCTTGGTTCGGGATCTCCCTCCTAACACTAGGATTTAATATTGGGTCTCTAGTAAAGGATTCAAGTCTCAAGAGTTTGCCCTGCTAGCATTAGGACTTACACTAGGGTTATCTGTAGAGGATCCCACAGGTTTAGAGTTATCTCCTGAAACAGAGATTGTAGCACCCTCAGAACACATATCCATCTCTCCTGTAGGAGTAGTTGAAGTCACAGGCTTTTTAATAGAACGCTGTCATGGCCACAGGCACCAGAACACAAAAACCACACCATATAGTGATGGGAGCAATGGGGCATTTGACTCACTTATGTCCCTTTGGGACCTATAAACACAGGGGTCCTGGCTGGACTTAGTCCTGGCGCCTTTGGTGCCAGGCTCATATAAAGATGTGAGCAGGAACACTTTATTTGAGTGCAGGAGTGCTTTTACTTTATTTCAGTGCAGGACGGCTTTTATTTTAAAGAACTTTCCAGGAGCTGAAAGCCTTTATTCCAGAGAACATCTTCATGTGCTGACTCATTGGGTGTGGCTCCCTAGGCCTGGTCTTCATATGCTGACTCATCGGGTGTGACAGGGTGTGGCAGTCAGGCTGCACCTGGTAGGCGTGGCTTCAGAAGCTCAGCTATATAAGCTGATCCATCCTTAAGGCCGGTGCACTCACCGCCGCTTGGACCAGTTTACCTACCTTTGAAACCAGGCATTCTCCTGCATAATCACCTCCAGGAAACCGGTGCTTCATCACTTCATCTGCAGACTCATCTCCTGACATCCAGTGATCTTGATCCCGTCGCCGCAGCACCGCACTCCGCATCTACGAACTCGGACCGTGTGAAGAAGAAGAAAGACAAGCTTAGAACATCTGTCCTAGGGCCGTGCCGCATTTGAACCCTGTGCCCCCCCTAGTTAACAACTTACCAGCTACTGTACCGCTGCAGCTTCGTTCCTCCTTCCCTCCAGCTGTCGCCTCGAGCTCCGCAGCTTCTGCCGGGCCGGCAACATAGCAAACATCAAAAGTGGAACGGACAGCAATACAAGACAACAAACTTTACACTACAACAAAAATAGACGAGGAAAGAAAAAGGCAAACAGGAACACTTACCTGAAGTATAGTGGCTTAGTCACAGCAGGACTGGACTACCACGTTCAAGTGACCAGTGAAGGAACTCGATCTAGATCATACAAGCACCCCTGCCAGAAGCAGCAGGATGGAGTGCTCGCCAAAACGAATCAACAGGTGAGCTTTCCAGGGACAGCGCATCCCACGGGTTCACGGTTTGGGAGAAGGAGTCTGGAAGGGGATCAGGCGCACAAGCTGGCATACTCACACCCCATATTCTCCACGCAGGAGAAGTCCCGAACAGCATCACCTATTACCACCAGTCACCACATAAGTGCAGAGGGTGAAGTCCGACTCAAGCAACCTCACCCGTGGGAAGGCTGCAACCGTGCCCCAACGCCTCCGCAGAGACCAGGTGAGCGTAACAAATGCCTGGTTAGAAAACTATGTGTAGGTTTCTTATAACTCTTTTTGTTTTTCAGTTTTTCAGGCCTGAAGCTTTTCTTATGGGCACTCTGAACTAAAGGAGAAAACGTAATTCTACCTCGAGGTCAAGGTCAAACACTGCCTTTCAGTTTGGCCAATAACACCCATGGTCAATCTTCTGGATCACCTCCATGGTAAGTGGATTTTCAGGAGAATCCCGCTTTAGAGTTTTATGAACGACTTTCACTGTAGGTGGGTTTTCAAGTGGTTCAGACACTTCAGAGCTAACTGCAAATGCTTGTGTGTCACTTGTATGACACCACTTTTGGTTTGGATGTATTTGAATTGACCTTTTCACAATTGATTGCGGGAACATTTACCTTTTCACAATTGATGGTGAAATGAAGGTCAATTAGGACATATATGCAGGGGGAAACCCCCTGGAAACCCCTACTCAATCCAAAAACCCCTGCGACCCCCAATCCCATTATATTATTTAACACCCAAAACCCGCCCCACACATATATATAAAAAGTAAAATAAAGGTAAAGGTCAATTGTGCAGAAGGTCAATTAGGACCACTATTATTAGGCCAATTAGGACAAAAGGTCAATTGTAAAAGGTCAATTTGGGTAATACCCTTGGTTTCTGACAGGAGCAACTAAGTTCTTGCCAGCCCTCTGAATTGCCTCGACAGGTTGGGGGTGATAGTTCAGGTTTTGAGATTCAAGGACTACCTCTACAGTCTGTCGGGTTTCAGGGGATATAGTCACCTTAGCCTCAGCTGAAGGTGGAGTCACATCAGGGACCTGAAATGTGGTCCTACACCAGAGTACCATTTTAATAGAAACACTTATATTTTTATTAACTATGCTAACCATATGTTAGCATGCTGTATGTGGATTTTCAGATAATCCAATTACTTTAGGGTTAACGAAAGGTGGGTTCACCTCAGTGACATCTTTAATGACATTACATCACATAAGGGATGGGATAGCAACAATTAAGTTTATCTCTACAGATTGATCCCCACTTCTACTGTAGGTAGGTTTTCAAGGGGTTCTTTCACCTCAGTGTTAAAAATAAGTGGGGTCACAGAAGTGACCTCTAGCTCTGTGGGCCTAGGGGCTTGGTCCCTATTTGAAGTTATGGGTTTTACACCCAAAATGCCCCACAGAGTGGCAATTAATGCCTTTTATCTCTGAGGGGGGTCTCCTAAGGGGACCTCTCTTGCTTCAAGTTTAAGAGCCTTAACCTTTTTGCAAGGCGGCTCAACTGAGTCCAAGACAACAGACTTTCTGTAACACTCACTGGTACCAGACTCTACAGGGTACATAGATATGGGACTTTCAGATCTATCTTTTGTCTCATGTTCCATTAAGGGGTTTAGATATGTAGAAGTTCACTTGTTATATCTAGGTATGAGAACTTGTCTCACCCACCTATAGTTACATCTTTCAACCTGATTCATATCCAAGATCAAATCTCCAACTCACAAAGACTCACCAACTCCCCAGGGCTCTACCCTTTCATCCTGGATCTTTAACATCTATCTTGCTTGCTTGCTCAGCTTATCTCCACTTTCTCCCTGCACTTCCAGTGTTATGCCGATGGCACCCAACTCTTTTTCAAACTTCCCTCTGAAGTGGGAGAATGGGAGAACAAGCTCCCCCCAATCTCATCACGACCATGGCCTAGAGGATCGTGGCCCAGGCACCACCACGGGACGAGTTTGTCTACCTACCAGATGACAAAATACCCTGGTTCAGGAACATAAGGTTATGCCCACCAGCCTGTCCAACTCAAGCCGACACCTGCGGCATGGATGAACTCGCCTAAGAAAACAGCCACAAGCACCCACATTGTTAGAGATGCCACAACGACCTAGCCAACTGCCAAGAACACACGTGCCACCATGCACACTGGTCACTCACGCACCAGCCTACACGAAGAACATATTCAGTGCTATGACGTAGGTGACTGACACACCCACTGACGTGCATCGTTGTTATTTTTCACATAGGCCCTTTTATGGTAATGCAGACTCGCAAGACGCTTGAAGAACGCGCGTATACGCTTGCTGACGCTTCTCCCACCTCTCGCCCTGTGATGACACCATCATGTAGACCTAACATTGCTTGTGACGCCATGTCAAACCGCGACCTCCGTACCATGGATTATGCATCACCACCCATGAACTAGGCCCGAGTAGGCCGCAAGCAAGAGCCTCATCATGAAAACTGTATGAGCAAGAATACAAGTGCTGACCACGCAGAACGAGTCCAAGCAAGAGCTCATAGCCAAGGCCACGATGTTGCAACTCGTATGCTACCAGCCGATGCCAAGGTCACACCTGTAAGAAAAGCCAAGCACACAGAAACGAAATACAACTCTAAATATGCAGAATTACGCTCCAACTACGGTCTCTCCTTACGTGACCAAGCCGATCTGACAAGGTGCCAGACCCACGAGACAGAAGTCACCTGGGTCCCACGTCTGGGACACAGGTTGCAACAGCGAAGCGGCAAGATGGACACCTACGGCGATGGGAACGACCTGCTCACAAGCCTATGAGCAGACCCGTACGTTGTCTGCACAAACACATAGTTACACATTGTTGCTAGTGACAGGTACACCGCGAGCTGGGAACGGCGATGGTCCCAGGCTTGGGGGCTCGCGAGAGGACCAATCAGAACACGGGGGGACTCATCACTGACGCCATTGACCACTAATATTCTTCTCTATATGTATCCTATATTAACCCTACCACTCGGGGAACCAATCCGAAGTGGCAATAGGTTTTTGGCTAACTATCCCAGGCGACGCAAGTAGCGCGTCATACTGCTGTAAAAAGGGCCTGCGAGCCCCGCTAAGATTGAGAGTCTGGACGGACGCGTACGATCCAAGACCCATCCCTGCCGTTGTTATAATAAACAGCAGAACCACCTTGCTCCTTGTGTGTGTCTCATACTCATTCAGGGAAGCACGGGAGGAGTTGGGGCCTCCCAGCCCGGAGGTCCACGGGCGGCTCGCCGTCCCTGGGATAATCACCCCGACACCTCTGAACCTCCTCCTACTGCCTCTACTATTCCTGACTGCCTGTCTGTTAAGGTGCCCTGGTGCACCTCTAATGATCTCTGTCTCAATGCCAGCAAGACCAAGATCCTTCCTATTGAGATTTGTGTTCCTTCTTTCCTCCCTTCACTCTGGCCGCCCTCTATGGTCTCTCCCCCCTCTCCTTCCTCTGAAGCCAGAAACCTTGGAGTCATCTTTGACTCCTCTCTCTCTTTCCTTCCTCACATCCTAGACCTTGCCAAAAAGACCCATTTCTAACTCCACCTCCTCAGAGGTATCCTCTCTTTCCTCACTTTTCCCAAGAAGCTCAATGTTTCTAGAGATCTGGTACTCTGTAGGCTGGACTATTGCAACAGCCGCTTCTTTAATCTACCCTCTTCCTCTCTCTGCCCCCTCCAGCTAATCCAGACTAGGGCTGCAAGACTTATCCTTGGCCTCGAGCCCAGGGACTGTATCTCTCCAGCCCTAAAATCTCTCCATTGGCTCCCGGTCGCTGCAAGGATCAAATTCAAATCCCTCTGAATCATCAATAAGGCTGTCTGGGGCCTGGGACCCCGCTATCTACAACATGCTCTCACAAAATACTCTCCCTCCAGATCTCTCCTATCCTCTGGCTCGAACTCTCTGCTTGTCAAGCATAGGTGGCCAATCTCTTTCCTCAAGTGACTCCCTCCTCTGGAAGAGCTTCCCCTTTCTCTCTGTCTTGAGCCAGATCGCCTCAAATTCGACAAGACTTTCCTCTTAGCCTCCTCCCTCCCCCTCCCCTTCACTTGCTAAACTCCACAGTCACTGAGATTGGTGTCCTGGGCCCTTATATGTTCTTCTGGCTCCTGGCCTCCCGTCCAATCACCTTCAGCCTCCGCCCTTCCCCTGCACTTGCATTTGGAAACCCACTGGCCTGTGTTCTATCACAGGCCTGCACTTATTGTACTGGCTGGTGACCACTCTCCTACCAAGTGGTCAATGCCTTGCCCTTACCTGTTGTTCTGCAACTGGCTGTCTGGCACTTCCCCCTCTGTGGAACCTCCAGCAGTTACTCCGCTCCACTGTCCCTTCTCTCTCTCTGCGCTTGCACGTCCCGCATGTACACAGGGCCTAGTAAGACCGCCTCTGCCTTTTGCTCATCATTGTTAATTTAGCCCATTGTCTTGTTTCCCTTGTTCCCTCCGCTTTTCCCTGTGGGCGCTTTTAAACACAATTCCTTGATGTATAAGTGCCTTACAAATGCATACAACAAATAAAATAAAATAAACTCTGAAGCTTCTGACTCATTAGACCATCAAAAATAAGCACAGTCCAAAAAATCCTTTTCCATAGATGCGTTATACTCTTGTTCCATTTTTCTGATCTTTAAGTTATAATCCATTAGACGTTTCCTTTGGTTGAATTCCATGAATACACCACAAGCTATATTAGAGGGTGAGGTAGGGACAGGAGAAGTAGAGGGGGTTGAGCTAACATCCACCTCCTCATCAGAACTTTCATATTCAAACTCAGAGGAATTTTAACTGGTGCCTAAAACACCATCATCTTCACTCTAACCAGTATTGTCAGGAGTTGACATAGGTGAGGGGCGTATCCCATTATTGTCCCACAAACTTTGTAATATTTCCAGCTTACTTCCTTTATCATTGATGCCAAATTCTTAACAGAATCTAAACAATATCTCTATTGACAAGTGTGAGTAGTCCTCCGGCCTAAAGCAGGCCATAGTAGTAGTTTCAAATTGCAAACACAATCAGCAGAATCTACTTTGGCTAAACCAAACCTACTGGATGGTTTCCTTTGTACACAAAGTATCTCAAAAGTCAATGCAATTCAATCTACACAAATCCCACTGCATGGCAACAGTGTTAGGACATTTTTCTACAGTTCTACCAGACTTCAGAAAAACCATATCTGAGGCAGTACATACGCCCCACTCTTAATTCAAGGCTGTACCACCTGAGGATGGGGGTAGCATGGACAGAGCAGCCAGGCTTATCTTGGGGGGCAGAGGGGGTTTTAGCTTGGAACAAATAAATTACAGCATACATATAGTCTAAATAAAAACTGAAACACTAACAGCCTCATCACAAGTTGGGCGGCATCCTCATTGAGATACCGCCCAACTGTATCTGTGTTACCGCCCAACCCTCCAGTGGTTTTACCGCCGGATCACGGGTTGGGCGGTAACTATAATTCCTCGTTGTGTCCATTGGACCCAACGGGGAATTTTCAGCGCAATTACTGCTGCCGCTATTACTGCGTGGTAATTGCCCCGAAAATCAGCATTTTTGCAGTGCATTTACACCGAATTAGAGCTTCGGGTAAATGCTGCCAGCCCAAGATTGGGCAGACACTTAAATGCAGCGGTAATAGCGTTACCGCCGAATTTAAGGGCTACCGCCCAACTCGTGATTAGACCCTAAGTATTGTAAAGATAAAGGGTTCATTTAAATACAAGTACACCAAGATAATTCTTGGGTAAGTAAGTACTATAGAATTATATAAACACAATCATAAAAACCAGCTCAATACCTATGGTATGCAAACAAAGATATAACTATATTTAGAGGAGCAAGAAGCAAGTCAAGTTGTTGTCAAACCTAGGGTTATACTTTCAGGATAGTGGTATACTATTCTTGGGGAATAAGATCAGGTTAGATATGCTTTTAGAATACAATCAGTATTTCAAAGGTAGTAGACCCTGTCAATCACACATTGATGCTCAGTTATGAAATCACATAATAAACCAACCCTGTTACAAGTATACACCTTGCAACATAACTTTTTAAAACTCAGTTCAGAGCTGGAAAATCAACTCATATACTTTCTGGTGGTGTGCCTCAGGTTACTCAATGATAAGTATGAACACTCACAAACTATTTTAGAATCCACCAATCAATTCAAGGAAAGCAAATCCCAATTTCACTTTAAGAAAGAGACAATGGGCCTCATTACGAGGTGGGAGGTAAGGGATTACCGGCACGGGTAAGGGCACCGGTGCCGGTAATCCCTTACCTCCCTACTACGAGTTCCCTTGCGGGTCCTTCCTTAATTCCTGGTTTTTGCAGACGTTAAGGACGGGTCCCGCAAAGGGACTCTAGAGCTAATAACGGCATCGCAATTTGCGCTACCGTTATTAGCGCCTTCACCATTCCCATTGAGCCCTATGGGGGCTCAAATGGGAATGGGGAATGGCCCTGGTGAATGGGGAATTACCGGTCTCTCCGACCTCGGAATGGATTGGTAATTCTCCATTCACCAGGGCGGAGTTGGAAGGTTTCTGGAGGCAGCCATGGAGCTAATAGCTCCATGGCTGCCTCCTACCTCGTAATGAGGCCCAAGGTATTTCAAGTTAAGTAATTAACCCTATGACTATTTTGGAAATGCTCTAAACAGTTTTAGGGGAGGCACTACCCTGTGTTAAAAGTTTGGAAGAGCAGAAGCTATTCAAGGTGAGTAAAACCATATACTTTTAAGAGGGGCTTCAAGCAACTCATTAGAGAGGTATTAACTTCCAGACTCTTTTAGATCTGTATAAAGCAGACCAGGGAAAGCAAAACCCAATGTTACACTTTAACAATGACACTGTGTTATTCAAGGCAGGTAGACCCTATTGGTGAACATTTGAACTCATTCAGTTAAGCAATGATAAAACAGTACCAACTCTTATTACTTTTTAGAAGGGGAAACACCATTCAAAGTTACTAAAGCAACTACTTTTCAGGGAGGCGCAAAGCAACTCAAAGGTAAGTGTAGAATTCTCAAGTTTCTGTTTCATAATCTCTCATCCACACAGGCTTTGACCTATGCCTATGTAAACTATCTTCATTCACTCCACGGGTTCCTGTGGATCTTGTACCCTCTGAAAGAACCTATGTCTTTCAAACGTTATGTTCTTCTTGGCTTCAAAATGGAGTTCTAACTTTTTCTCAGCCATTGAGTATTGGTCCATTTCACCTTGGCCTTGCTGCACAAGATTAGGCAATCCATCATAAACACTCCTGCCCTCTGTTCCTAAATTATGGAGCAGGATAGCCTCTTTTCTCGCCGCTGCAAACTTATCACCCCCTATTGCAATCAGGTACGTGTCGAACAATTTCTTCCACCTGTCCCATCTTATTGGCGGAGTTCCGGGGTCTGACAGAAATGGGGGTGGCGGTGACATACTAGCCGCAGCGATAATTGTGTATTATATTTCAATAAATTCCACCTGGCTCTATATGCGCAGTTGCACACTGGCTGTATTCTTATTTCCCCAATATTTTCTTCACTTCAGACTAATTATAGTCACTACTCGTATTTCTGTTTGTCTATTTATTCTGTAACTCCTCTCTGTACCTTGTCCAAGTCTTCCAAAAGTGTTCTCTGTGTACCTTACTCGGCCAACCCTAAAAACGATTTGACCTGTTCTTTATCCCTTGGCACCGGTGCATCCCTCAAAGCTTCCACTAGATTCTTCTTTGGTCTCACTCCCTGCTCATCAATTTCATGTCCTAGATACTCCACACTTTTCACTGATATCTTACATTTACTCCTTTTCACCGTCAGCCCCGCCTCCCCCAATCTGTTCAACACCTGTTTCAACACTTCATCATGTTCTTTAGGGGAACTAGCATATATCAAAACATCATCTTGGAACACAATAATGTTTTTCACTCCATCCAGTAGTGTCTCCATCCTTCTTTGAAATACCGCCGCCGCCGAAGCGAGTCCAAATGGCATCCTACAGTACTTATATGTTCCAAATATCGTTATAAATGCTGTTAAATGTTGACACTCTTCCGTCAATGGAATTTGATGATACGCCTGAGAAAGATCAATTACTGAAAATACTTTGGCATTGTTCAACACAGATAACTTATCACCAATTATCGGTAAAGGGTGTCTATCCACCAGGATGCTCCTGTTAAGATCTCTCAAGTCTACACAAAGTCTGATGTCTCCACTCGCCTTTGCAGCTACCACCACCGGTGACAACCATTCCGAGCTTTCACTGGATGACCTTGATGTGCCAATTTCATCAATACCAATCTAATGGCTTGAGGGGGAACCAAACACCTACCCCTCCTCAATCTGCCTTCACACAAATTCAATTCAAGAGAGGAGTGTGGGAGGCTGCAAGGAAGCAGTCTCAGCAGCAGAGGGTGGCGCTGCGGGGAGACGGTCTCTGCGGCGGCTGCAGAGGGGCCAGCGTCATAGGAGCTGCAGTGGAGACGGCCTCTGCAGTAAGCCTAAGCTTAATGACACTTTGTAACTTCTTCTTTCACAGAGATACAGTTACCACACTAACATCTTTGGCAAGTAATTACTTTACACTTGTTATACTTTCGAGGCAGAATCCTTTTCTTATCCAGTCCTTCCCTAGTCTAATGCATGAGTTCTATCAGAGGCAGAAGAGGGACCCCAGTGGTCTAGGTGCCAGCTGTATGCAGGTTGAGATAGGGTTCAGTTGCAGGAAAGTCAAAGTTCCATAGGAGATCTTCTAAAACAAGTAAGTATTCACTTTCAAAGTTAGTTTAAGTGTTCAGGGACTTCACAGAAGGCTGCCTATATGTGTTGTAGCATTAGGCCTGGGCAAGTGTTATGGGAAAATCTCCAACCACATGAATCCCCCACTCATCCTCACAGGATCCACACCAGTGTTAAGGTAAGTAATACCTTGCTTTACTTTACTTTACTTTAATCAATTTGGAATGCGCACCAATAACCCAGAGGCTTAAGGGTGCAGACAAAAAACAAATAACAAAGGAAAACATGATAGAACAAACATCAGAGCAAAACAAAGTATGAACCCATCACAATATGAAAACTAGCATACCCCTACCCTCAGACATTTCAGCCCTTTATCTGAACAGTAGAGTCTTTGATCTTTTTCTAAACATTGCAGTTGATGTCAGGGCTGTAGGTGTTGGGGAAATGCATTCTGAGCCTTTGCTGCTGCCGAGGTAAAAGCACCTTTCAAAACCTGCGTTAACTTACATGCCAGTATTTCAAGCTGATTGGTGTTGTTAGACCTAAGAGACCTGACACTTAGTTCCAGATGCACTGCTTCACTCAAGTACAGTGGGCTTACATTGATTAAGGACTTATGGGTCATCAATAAAAGATGAAATTGTAGCCTGGCTTCAATAGATAGCCAATGCTAACTTTGTCTCGCAATGGAAACATTATCTCGCCTCTTGAGACCCATGAGGACCCACACTGCACTATTCTGTATGATTTGCAGTCTTGATCTGATTTGGTTATGCCCACAAGTAGGCTACTGCAGTAATCAATTTTAGAACCCACAATAGCCCTACCTACTATCTCACATTTTGCATGTGAGCCATAGGGACGTAATTGCATCAGCAATTTAATATGATAAGCCATAGAAGGAACCTAGCTACTAACTTAGGCCCGCATATTAAGATTTTGGTCCAAATGGACCCCAAGAGTTTTGACCTTTTTTGTGTCTTGATGTCATAGCCAGCCACTGAAAATGTATTGTAATCTGTACTCAATATCAGTATTTTAATTTCAGTGCCGACTACCATCAGCACCATTTTCTCTTAATTAAGCACCAAACCATTACTCACCATCCAGGTTTCAATAAGCTCATATACTTTAGTCACAATTTTTTCATCCTTAGCAAGAATCCCTTTTAGTGGGATGACACATTTAGTTTCGTCGGCATAATTCATCAAGTCAATTTTATTTTCTTCAAGCAAATTTATAAAAGGGACCGTAAAAATATTAAATAATGTAGGGGATAGACAAGCCCCATGGAGCACTCTAATCAAAGCAAGCTGGTTTGTTCTCTGCTTCCTTACTACAAACCCTCCACCATTGATTGCTGAAGAATGAACCAATCCAGAATGCAGCCTTGTCAGAAAAATTAGCAACCTCCTTCAATCTGGTGACCAACAATGCATGGTCAACCAGATCAAAGGCCGCAGACAGGTCCAACAACCTGAGCAAAACAGCTTGCCCCTTATCCAGAAACTGAAATAGTCTGGATTTCAAATCAAGAAATGTAGTTTCAGTCCCATGCCCTTGTCTAAAACCTGACTGTCATTTGTTTAAACATTCTAGTTAATGGTTGTGCTGCACACCTAATTTTAGAATCAAATTCAAGAGGATGATGTAAGATATTGTTATCAGAATTTAAGGGTGCTGGGGAGAAAACCACGGTCCTGACACAAGTGAACTGTTACAATAACTATGAAACAGTGCCCTTCGTTGATTGACACTCCCGTCACCTGCACACCTACAGTACTGTCAAAAAAGCAGTCAAAGCTTTGATCAAGATTTTATATCTGTGGCAGTGGAAATTCTTATAAAGTACATTCTTTAGCCATAATGTTCATAACAAATTCACAATGTTTTTAATGATGATAATGAATATTAATCGCAATCACACTTCAATTTCAACATAGCATAAAAATATCTCAACGCGTTTCAGGAGAATCCCTTCTTCAGGAACTCGTTAGTCTTTCTTCTAAGAATTTTCAGTAATATCTAAAGAATACATTAGAATATATTCAAATAGTGTTACATGTTTCACACTTTCATATTTTGTATATAGTATATATTGTTTTACGATCAGACAGTTTATCACCTGGCTAGACTGTGCCATGTGCCAACTTCAGGTAAGTTTTCGCAAAATTGTGATCTGTGGATCCTCACTATCCACTCCCTATGGTAAAGGTATAGTAATCTTCATTAAGACAAATCATTCTGTTATTCACTATACTAATCTAGATATTTGAACTCGCTTACATATACTGTACTTTCCCCACTAGTCTTATTTTCAGGGTTCTTGGAATAGAACCCTGAAAATAAGAATAGTGTGAAAAATTGAAGACTATTTGAATATATTCTTATTTATTCTTTAGATATTACTGAAAATACATTGTATCCCCCAACACTCCACATAAGGTGGGATATGCTGGTGAATCCCACTTTACTTCTTGGGAACAGTTGTTTACCCAAGTACATTAAAGAGAAATTAACAGGGAAGCCCAAAGGGACAACCTAGCCAAAACCCAAAGGTTATAGGTAACTATAACTCCAATCATACACTATGGAGAGAAATATAAAGGTCACCAATAAAAAGAGTGGAAGACTAGGTCAGAGGGGAAAAAGATTCCCCTTCACCTATGGACAAGGGAAAATAATAACCAAGTCCAAGCAAAAAGTTCTGGTGTTGACACAGGTCAGGAGCATTTATCACAAATATGAAAATCTTACCTAACACTGATCTTGCTGGACACATGTCTCCATGCTGCTAATCGTGGTCTTTTCAGTCAGTACACATCATCCTTTAGGTGCATGCTGATGTGGAAATAACACAGAACGTGACATTCTCATGAGCCTCACACATCATGCCCCAACAGATGATGAGCATCTTGGTCCCATTATGAAATCTGCATCAGTATTTTTTAAAGGAAAATGTGGCATAATGCCTCCCGAGAACCACTGTGGTCACTTTGGCATGTTCAACATGAGAATCGCAGACAATTAGCTCACCCAACAACGAAATAATCGAACTAGACAAATTATTTAACATTGATAGTACACATTAGAGGTTACAAAACTGAAGAGAGGAAACGTGTTTTCGTGTTCTAAAGGAAAATGGAAATACACTCGTTCCTAACCTTCAAACTGATGGTCTCATAGAACTCCATCACACCTGGTAAGCTGCCACGAGGCACAATGCTCCATCCTACTTGCCTAGACACCAACCCTGTTTCCTTTACTGTAGAGTACCTTTTCCCCTCTGCCCAGCCATCGATAGCCTCTTCTCAACAACTACCAATAACACCACCATGATATGCATGCCTTACAGTGCCTTTGTCTGTAAAACTCGAATTTAGGTGTTCTTACATCTGTGCAACCATTTTAGTTTTTTATGCTTAGACTGCCTTGTCTGTAAAAATCGAATTTAGGTGTTCTTACATCTGTGCAACCATTTTCGTTTTTTGCTTAAGGTGCCTCTAGAGTGCTATTCATGTTGGTGAAACATCCTCCTATGCTCATGGCTTATTTACCTTCACTTACTTAGAGTCCTTACTTTGTGGCAGCTTCTTTGCTGTGGGCCCTCTCTCCATGAGGGGCAACAACAAGCTTGCCAGTCTATTTAACCGTACCTATCTGACTCATATGCTGCCTGATGTAGCCCCCTGTAACTCAAGCTTAGGCTTTGACAGTCTATGTAATCGTACCTACTTGACTTATATGCTGCCTGATGTAGCCCCGTGTAACATGAGGTGTGGATAGATGCCCCCCCAACCCCTGTTATAATTAATCTACCATCAAAGTACAAGACAGTTGTACGCATGGAGACCTGAGGTGGTGGGTGTGTAAGGATGATATAGAAGGGTACATCTACAGGGGTGGAATTTAAAGCCTACAGTTTAGCGCTCTACACAGAAAGACTTGCTCAGGGTGAAGGAGCAAATGGGAAAAGGTGGGCTCCACACAGTGCCAGAGCTCCAAATCTGCACTGGAGCAACATCAATTCTATAGCAGCTATGACTGGTTAACGCCTGAAGACCATGACCTTCAGTATGTGAATATTTCGCAAGTAGTAGTAGTAATTGTCATTTATATAGTGCCTTAGTGGGAACATTCTCAGAGAAGGCTTAGAGTGTGTGTGCAAATTAGGCTATGATTAAGAATTACGTGGGCTAGCTAGGCTCCAGTACGCAACCCAAGAGATCAGGCATGTGGATGAGTGCTGGGGGAGGTGATGACAGGACGCTAGTGCAAGAGACTGTGTGTGACCAGCTAGACTGAAAACTGTGGTAGGTTGTCGCTGTATTCTAATGGCGAAGGTGTTGAGGCTAATATGTTGAAAGGGGAAAAGGCATTGCATGTCCAGCTAGACCGAATTTGTTGTAACTGCAGTCTACAGTGTTTTTATGCATAACTTAAGCTCAGATGCAGCTTTTCTTTGATCTCACTGTGCGTTCCGATTGTGGGGAAAAAAAGGACAAGCTACCCTCCTATGCTCTTCTATTTGCTATAGACAGGCTACCCTCAATGTCCTCTAAGCACAAATAGAGCAACTATCTTATACAGTCTTCTAGACGTGGCAGATAGGCTGCCTTAAGGACTACGATCATAGGATTTTCTAGCACAATAGACAGGCTACCCTTCTAGTCGTACTCTGTATCTTCTATGTTCCATAATAGGCTACCTCCAGGCATCTTCTAGTGCAGTATCAAGGATACCTGCATATATCATGTGTTACAATAGCTAACTTGAAGATCGTCTAATTGCAATGGAGTAGTCCAAGCTCTTTTTATCTATGGACACAAGCTGCACTTCATGGAAAAGCCTAAACACGTTATTATTATGGTATTTATTGGGTACAGACCTATCTTCAGGAAGCAACAGAGTTTGTTGCAAAACATATGCGTAAGGTCACAAGGAAGCGGGGAGCTGACAACGGCGGAGGGACAGGCAATTTGTCAGCAAAGCATCTACAAGCAACCAGGGGAGGAAACAGTGGGGAGCAGATCACACAGTATCAGGTAGGGTGGGGAGTGAGGTTTGATGATTATTACTCTGTAATGGTTACCAGTGGCAAAGAAGTTTAGGCTTATGTATTTCCACCAATCACCTTTATTGTTTTTCCTCACTGATTGCAGACTCCTAACTCCTGGGACTGTCTATGGATTGTGCACACATCAGAAGTGGTATCGAGTGTGAGCACAGACTAGAACTAAGTAAACACTCTTCACAACTTCAGCTGGCACAGGATGCACACAGTTTGTGAACACACACTCATTAAATATGGGACTGGTAGTATACATTTCTCACACGTTTGGCTGTGAGTGAGTATACACCCACAGTTGCGGCATGTGTTGGAACTGTGCATAAGCATGAGATGCTTCCCGCAGTCTGAGAGTGCATACTCATTCCTCACACCTATGGATGGTGTATGAATAGCATCTCACATCTAATACAGGACATTCACAATCAGCGCACACATAGTACTAAGCATAAGTACCTATTCCTTAAACTTGGAAGTGTAAATTTACACATCCCTCGCGCCTAGGATTCAGAGTACTTACCTGTTACTCTATATGAGTAAACACCAAGCAAATTATCAGATTAAATATGAGTGAAGGCTCCATAGTAGTGGAACCGGGTATGAATACACATTGGGCCTCATTAGGAATATGGCAGTACGGTAACAACAGTGCCAGTAAGGTACCGGCACCATTGCTACTGCACCGCCATACTCCGAGTTGTGCTTGCGGGTGCCTGATAGCCCGCCAGGTCTGACCTGGCGGGCTGTCAGGCACCCGTGAGCACATCTCGCGGATGCACCACATTGGGCCTCATTAGGAATATGGCAGTACGGTAACAACAGTGCCAGTAAGGTACCGGCACCATTGCTAACGCACCGCCATACTCCAAGTTGTGCTTGCGGGTGCCTGATAGCCCGCCAGGTCTGACCTGGCGGGCTGTCAGGCACCCGCGAGCACATCTCGCAGATGCACCGGCACCCTATGGGGCCGAATGGGAATGGGGAGGGCGTCCACACCGGCACCCGCGAATGGGCAATTATCGGCCTGCCATACTCGGAATGGACCAGTCATTTCCCATTCGCTGGTGCCTGTGTCGGATGCGAGTTTAGCGGTAGCCGTGCCTTTCTTACAGGCACGGCTACCACCAAACTCCTAATGAGGCCCATTGTTGCCCCCCAGACTGTGCATAGTATACATTAATTTCCTGTGGAAGGGAAAATGGGAACACAAAATGCCTCAGGCTGAGATTGAGTACTGACTTCTCATTCCCAGAACAGCCAATCTCTATGCACACTTCACCCTACACATTGATCATAAGACTGCAATTAGCATCTAGGTCTGAGCATTAGTACAGGTTTAGCACACATGGACTGGCCAGGATACACGCTCAATACACTGTTCACGTCTGAGATTAGGCACAAGTACAAAATCCCTACACATATGACTGGACCAATGATAACTCGCAAATACCTACAAGAAAAGATTACATCTTACCTCCCAACCTGCACCCTAAGGTCAAGCTCGACCCTCCTACTAGTGGTTCCCGCCTCAAATTTGGCCAGGATCAGAGGGTCTGCTTACTCAGCCCTGTTGCCAACCTTGTGGAACTCACTGCCTCCCCACAATAGAAACAGCGAAGACTACATGGTTTTATGGAAGGCAATGAAAACTTGTCTCTTCCCCTAGAAACATGCAAGGGACCTGTCTGAACATTCGAACTACTGCCACTTCCAAGAAGTGGCTTGGTAATCCCTTCAATGCGGGTAGGTAAGAACAACTGGGACTCTGGAGCTAGGTCTAATGATGAACTAAATTGAATGCTATGCACTGGCTGGCCCCCTACATGCCTAGTAAATGCCTAATTGCCCTATCACGCCAGCACGGTTGGTTGACTGTGCTACCATTATCCAGCCTAGAAGTTAATTACCAGGACTCCAAACCGTGGGTATAGTAGAACCTATGCCCTATGCTAGGACTCGGCCTGCCGTTTGTCCATTGTCCTTCACCAGATATACACTATGCTCTTGGCCAGGAGATATCTGCCTCTAACTACCTGAAACCATTGCCCTAGACTTGAAACACAAATCTAGTAGCCCTTGTGTACCTACGCCATGACAGAGTTGTATCACTGCCTTCCTCCACCAGGTATACACTACACTCTGAGGCAAAGAGATATCTATCTCCATTTATCTGGATCGACTGTGCTAGTAACACAGGCACTAATAGCACTTATGTACCAACGCCTTGACTGAGCTTGATCAATTGCCTCCTCCAGACATGCACTACTTTATCAGTCCAGAAGATGTGTATCCTAGCTAAACTTACTTATCTGGATTCTTTGAGCAGAATTTCATACTGATGGCCTACTAGCACTTATATATTTGTTAATCCTACTTATCTGGGAATGTACTGAGCAGAACTACATACCAAGGGCTTCTAGCACTAATATTGAAAAGATAAGATTTTTGTCCCAGATCTTGTTGTCATCGTCCAACTGACATCAATGTTTCTCGTATCATGTGATGCTTAATCTGATCTCTCTGGGAATTCATCCCAGAACTACTTTCACATGGGGTGCAGTAACACCTGTAATCTGATGCTTTATTGGGCTTGCTCTTTGTATCTTGCTGTTATTCACTCCGTTTTCCTATCAGATAAGCACTCAAGCACTGTAGTGCACTCAGCTCCAACAAGGGTCTTTGATGTGGTGTAATTTCAAAAATCTGAACCATAAACTAGGACTGCAATACCAGACCACCCGCTGTTACCAAGTATCCAAACCCGAAATGTGGTTGCACTACCATTTATGCTCTAACGTTAGCTCCTTTTTCTAGGGAATATGCTACATAAATTAGGCAAGAATCACTATGACTCAGACCAGGATCAGATTAGCATAATCCTTATCCACGCCTCTCAACCTTCCTGACTCTAGTTCCATCCAGCCAACGCGCTTCCTCCCACCAGCCCACAACTATGATCTCAAGTCACCTCAATGCAGTAATAGTATGATCAACCTTCATTCTGCAGCCCCGTCAACCATCCTTAGCAACAGTCGCCCCTGCCTACTTACCCTGAGAAACAGTAAGCATCTAGAACTAAACTCAAGAGAGAAACTATTATCACCACCGCCCTGGCCATCTTAACACAGAACTCGCTCCTATCACTCAGAAGAGCTTGTACCGGAGTACCTAGAACAAAATACCACATTACCAACATTAAAGACAAATCCAATCTACTGCCTAGCAATGTCGGTACCGCTACTAGACTAAACAGACCCACCGGCCCAACTGCTCTAAGCCATAGCCCAATACCTTTAGCCACCTTTCTCATCAAGAGTAGCAAACCTCACCACAACATCCAGGGTGCCCTCATTAACGCCAGGTCCCTGCCGGCCTATGCCCTAGACATCGTAGATATCACCATTACACATAATCTCGACTTCCTAGCCATCACAGAATCATGGGTCCACGCGGCAGCAGGCCCGGCCCTAGCAATGCCAAACAACTACACGATCTGTAGGATGGACAGACCCTCTGCTAAAGGCGGAGGTGTAGCCATTATAGCAAAAAACAACCTCAATATGAGAGAAACACCAAATACACCTATCCCGTCGAGAGAATTACTCTCAGCAAACATGACTCTGTCTCCTACCACCATCTTGAGTATCCATCTGATCTACAGACCCCCAGGGCCCGTACTTACTTTTGAAAATGATGTAACTCAACTCCTCTCTTCCAACTCCAAACCAAAATCCCGAACTATTATCTTGGGTGACTTCAACCTAGGTCTTTAAGACCACCTAGACAAAAATGTACTATCCCGTGCCAATACTATTTCAGCACTAGGCTTTTTGCACCATATCCAGAACCCCACACACATGAAAGGCTGCATCCTCGACTGGCTTGCGGATCTTAACTGCAAGTCAGTCATCACTTCCTACTCTGCCTGTCCATGGTCTGACCACCATCTCATAACATTCAACATCGATGCTAAATTAGGCCTGACTAGCCTCCCATTACAGCCAATTAGAATTAGAATCTCTGATTCCCAAAGTAGAAAGCTGCAACACAGATGCAAACTGGTGCTCAAACATCCAGAATGCTCTCTTAGACAAAATCACACTACTTCAGTTAAAAATTGCAGCTAAAAAAACCTTTGTCCAACCTACGGCACCTACCAGCAAGCACCCGAACGTCCCAGCCAGCAGTGGAGTGCCACAATTAGAATTTGCAAAGGTCACCAACTCAAAAGTCTTTCAAATTATCTCAAGCCTTAAACCTTCAAGGTGCCAAAGCGACCCATGCCCGGCAATAGTCATCAAAGACTGTGCCCCTCAACTCACCCCTTTCATCACAAGTCTCATCAATGCCTCATTTAAAAATAATTGCGTCCTGATCGACCTAAAAACGCATGAATGTTACCTCTACTAAAAAATCCTACGCTTGACCGAACATACCTACTAAATACCACCAAGTCACAGCAGTGCCCTTCCTACTAAAAATGCTATACAGGGTGGCATACCTTCAAATTCAAAACTACTTGGAAACCAATAACCTCCTTGGGTTACATCAGTCCGGATTCCGCCCGAGACATGGGACTGAAACAGCCCTTTTGGACCTAAAAATCCAAATGGATGAACTAAGAGACAAAGGAAAATTAACCCTACTTCTCCTCCTCAACGTATTGGCTGCTTTTGATCTTGTTGACCATAATATCCTTTGCAAACACCTGGCCTCAGCAGCACACTTTTTCTCTAATGCCACTCAATGGATAAAATCTGTCTTAACACAAATCCTCATCCGTATTACCGGCGACCATGCCACTGACACTGCCACCCTCAATGCCATATATCTAACTATCCAGGCATGGATGGCTCATTATGGTCTGTGCCTGAATGATGAAAAGACCGAGTTGCTCCTCATAGGATCACAACTCCGGCTATCCAAACTAAATGACGCCTTCAAATCCTTTATGTCAACACCATCAAAGTTTTCATAGAGGCAAAAACCCTCAGATTCTATCTGGACTCATCGCTCACACTATCGAAATAAGTAAAAGCAACTTCATCAGCAACAGCTTAAGCTTGAAAACTCATCACTGCTTGTAGACCATTCTTGTCACCTGATAGCTCCATCCTGACTCGCCTGGACTACTGCAACGGCCTCGGTACTAAGAGCCACAACATCAGAAAACTCCAGGTACTGCAAAATAACACCCTCAGATCCGCACTCAACATCCCTAGGACCACACACATTTCCACAATAAGTGGCTTCTACCCGCCCCGAGAACACATCCACCACAACCAAGCAGTAGGTGAAATTCATACAAGTGAGGGGCTTCATGAACCCTGTCTGCACATGCATTAAAAGTCCTTCTGGTTCTGGACGTGCAGACAGCTTTGTAGATACCCTTTCCAAACATTTTGTGTTAAACATGTAGCACAATTCTCACAATAATGTTGAGCCTTAGAGACTAAACCAAGGCCCATCCAATCTCCCTGAAATAAAGTAATCATAGCATTTTTACCAGAATTTCCATTGGCTTCTGGTGCAAGAACAAATTATGTTCAAAACACTCACCTTGACACATAAATGTCTCCACCGGGCAGCCCCCTCTTATCTGTCAGACAAAATGTCAAAACCCCATCTCGAAAGGCCCACTAGAGCTGCCTACATGCACCTTCTTGACACGCAGAGATTCAAACTCTAGAAAGCCAGTGGCAGCAGCTGCCCTACTATTGCCAGTAAACAGTGGAACACCCTGCCAGTCAAACTCAGGGCTCAAGACTCCTTCTGGATCTTCTGCAAACAATTGAAAACCCACCTCTTTACACAAGGTCTGAGTAATTAACCTATTCACATTTGACTTTGTATATAATGCACTGTCACAAGTACATAGGGGACGCCCCTATTCAACTATGTAAATAATGTAAGTAATGTTTCAATATGTGTCCTTGATTTTGTACATACATAACCATGTAAACTATTGTATCTTCACATGTAAGAAAAGCGCCCAGGTTCCTTTGGGTTAGAGGGCTATATAAATAACAAAATAAATAAATAACTACATAAATAAATCTTGTGAGGCAAGTACCTGCATTGATGTGTTGTACATAACTGTGTGAGTCTGACAGAGCACAAACAAAAAGGCCTGGTCAGATGCCGGACCTTCAGGTTCACTGAGCACCAGTCACCATAGCTAGGATGTACTCGTATGTCTGTTAGTACAGAACTTGTTGCAACCGCACTCTGAGAAGATGCCACCAACAAGCAATGTCAGACCCAGCAAGACACAAGGATGACCATAGATGCTGATGCTAGACCGGGCTCATGAGCACCAGCCATCATTTTGGGGATGTAGTGGTAGGACATATGGAACTGAACTGGATGCAGCAGTATTCCAATAAGAAATTCCAGCCCCAACAAGACACAGGGACAACTATAGAATAATAGCCCAAACCCCTAAGGAAGATACTAGGCCTCATTACAAGTTTGCCGGTCCGAAAATAACGTGCCGGTAAGCTTACCGGCACCGTTGTTTCCGGACCGGCAGACTACACGTCTGCTGGCGGTTGCCGTTTTGCCTGCCAGGTCTGACCCTGGCGGGGGGAACTGCACCCGCCAGCAGGCCTTGACGGAAGCACTGGCACTGTTGCGCACAGTGCCGGTGCTTCCATCCTCCTCATTCCCATTGAGTCCAATGGGACTCAAATGGTAATGGGGAGTAACAATTGCGCCGCCTGACTTACTGGACCGCCGGGGCTGTAATGCCCTGGTTATTCTGGCAAGTCAGGCGGCAATAATTCATCCTGAGTCTGGCGGCAGCCTGCCTCTTTTGCTGGCACGGCTACCGGCGGACTCACAATGAGGCCCACTGTCTCCCGATGGGCAATGAGAGGTCATCTGGAACAGGGTCTCCCTCCAATCCACACAGGCTCTCAAACACAGCAATATGCTAACTCTCTCCTCTGCACCAACAAACAATAGAAAGCAGCTATACTCTTGATTAATTCGGTTTAGCTGCACACATACTTATACACCTCCATGATCACATCAGCAGCTATACCCCATGAACATCGACCTAGCAGCACACATAATCACATTCACAAACTCACTTGCCACCAGACTGTAGCTTCCCAAGTCCAGTTGGCCTTGCTGCATACATTGGGCCTCATTATAAGTTTGCTGGTCCGGCAACAATGGTGCCGGTAAGCTTGCCGGTACCTTTGTTCTACGAGTTCTGCTCGCGGGTGCCTTCCTGCCCACCAGGACTGGCCTGGCGGGCGTACCGGCACCCGCGAGCAGAGCATGTCGGATGCACCGGCACCATTTTGAATGGTGCCGGTGCATCCGACCTCCCCATTCCCATTGAGCCCTGTTGAGCCCTGTTGGGCTCAATAGGAATGGGGAGCGTTTCATTCCGGCACCGTGAATGGGCAATTACTGGGTCCGGCAGGGACGTAATGACCCGGTAATTGCCCATTCGTGGGTGCCGGAAAAATATGCAAGTTTAGCGGCAGCCTGCCAGTTATACCAGCAAGGCTACCGCCAAACTTGTATTGAGGCCCCCTTATACTGATCCCACACAACCACTGCACCATGCCAAGTGCACCCAAGCACTATTTACCATACTACTTTCTCCACTGACCTGGACTACGGTCCCCGAGGGCGTCACACCCAGAGCGCTTTGGCATCATACTAATGGTAACAGGCGTTGTACAAATGCCCAATAACATATGGCAGCATGAAGGCATATAAAAAGGCCCCACCAGCATGGGGTGGCAGCACCCTGATATTATGCCCAGCATTGTTGCACAACGAGGAGCAATCTGGCATTTAACGGCAGCACCTTCCATTACTGGTATGACCGACGCAAAGGCATACCAGGAAGCTCCTCCTCTGACATATGGTAGCAGCACTCTGGTGTCCCGGCAGATCCCAAGGTGCATTAATCACTCCAGAAACCTACTCCTCACAGCATATGATCCCAGCTTCCAGATTTTCATTCCAGTCACATTCATATGCTCACTACCTTATCTTCTATCAAAAATAGACTGTCAATGCCATGTAAAGCCTGGAAGAACGTTGCCACACTGAACTGCACCCTTTTTCATCCCAGTCATACGACAGCAGTAACCTAATATTACAGCATTACGCAAAATTAGCAACTCCATGGCTGATAAAATAATCAGCCTCTTAAACTAGAGTTGGTAGTTAAGATCACTTTCTATCTGCTTCAATAAGATCGTATGGTTCTCTCATTATTACTTATTTAAATATTGAAGATTTATTTATTTATTTATTTATTTATTTATTTTTAATGAAGATTGATTTATTGTACTTAATAGATGTTACTGCCTGTGATTTGTTTGGCGACAAATGCCAATAGATGTAAGAACATCAGAGGCAAAGAGGTTGTGCTGTAACGTCCACTAACCATCTATTGCCCTTCATATTGGCTTGTGCGAATTGACTTCTCGCTTCGGCAGCACATATACCAAAACTGGAACGCTACAGAGAAGAATAGCATCGCCCCTGCGCAAGGATGAAGAAAACAAAAAGAACTGTAAGGATTTTGAAACAGCCTGCGTGGCATTGTACAAAGGCATGCATGACTTGGCTCACTCACTCACTCAATCATATAGTCACTCCAATGCTCACTCTACGGCCATTTGCTAAAACTTTCAACCTTGCCACTTTTCTCTTATGATTCAGTCGTGTTTGTATTTGTTAAGTTCAGACATAGTCCAAGGCAATGGAGCTCTGCACAGAGCATGGTAGAGGTCCTTGGTTGGTAGTGATGCTCTACTGGTTCCCAGGCTGGGGACGAGGATTCAAGACCCTGTACGTGGGTGGGGGGTGGAAGGTCAACTGGTGCAGAGTAATAGAGGGTGGGGGCCTGGCGCAGTGTCATTATATGTGGTGTAGGTTACAGCATTATTTTGGAAATATACGATCCTTTTGAAACAAGGATGTCCCGGGAGGATAGCTCAGTGGCAACGTCAAGACGACATGAAGCAACACAGGTTCGATCCCCAGATCTGCAATTACAAACCTCCGGGTAAAAACAATTCCTGTAACAACGCCTCGATGCCGGTGGGCTGTGTGAGTGCTTTAAAAAAGCAAAAATAAATAAATAACGTGCTGGTATTACCGCATACCGAGAATCAGGTCTGTAAGTGTTCTTAGCAATGGCAGAGGAACGGCAGAGCAACACTGTGGCATAAAAGGAGATTATCTGGGCCAATGCTAACATAGAAGCATTTCGATGTTGCCCTTTTCAATTGAAGCCTGGAAAGATAAATAGTATACCATTACACACTACAGAAATGATTAAACAAGATTAGTATCCTTGGATGCTTCTGTCACTTTCATTTCAATCTTCAATTTTGATGAAAGGTTTACTGCTGTTAGAGCCCATTACTTGCCATCCTCTTGTTAAAAAGTAATAGGAGTGCATATTATCTTATGATTACTCCGTCTAGGAATGTGGCCAAGGGCAGATGCTTGTTACACGCCGTGGAAAGCAGAGCTTATTCCTAATGGGCACTCGGATCCCAGTAATGCCAGATAATTTGGCAAAAAGACCCATCCGCTTTCTGGACCAACTCAGCGAGAGAAACTGTAAGTGTGATTTAAATTGAGGTTGAAGTAAACTGGCTCGGGTTAAGAGAGTAATGCAAAAACAAAAAAACCTAAAACTAAGGAGAGGGCACAGTGCCTTCACAGATCCATGCTACACGACCGATGCTGGGCTAATGGAACATTGCGACCATGGCGATTCTCTAGGCGCTATCTCAAAAAGCACAGGAATATGACTCTGTGTACAGAGCGATACAACAGCAATAGCTGTATGAGGGTGTAAGAGATACTACCTGAAAGGATTGTCCCTGGTGAACACCATCTCTTCTTTCTGCCATTGGAAACACCCGCCGGCTATCTTCCCTCCGACTCTATGCTCCCCCTATCTGCCAGCCCCCACTCATCTGATGCAAAGGTGCTACCACACTGCACCTCACCCACCACCCATGGCCAGTTAATAAAAGAAAGAGGGGTTTCTAATGGAGCCCTGCCCTCCATTTCCATGGTGACCATGTAAGCTGAGGATGCAAAAAAGGTAGCAGATGACCCTCTCTCGAAAGAACACAGCATGATAACCTGTTCAGTGGTTTGTACCCACTTTGAGAGTCTGCAGCCATCACTTTTTGCTCACTGTACTTTTCACAAAGGAGGTATATCCATTTGCATATCAGTTTTTGTCCCGCCCACAAGTGCAGTCCAGCACCGATATGCCAGGCAAACCTCCTTTGAACAAGAGTACCAACAGCAACCCCATACACGTGTTTCAGCCTTGTTGAGCCTCATCAGTGAGGTGGAGCTGTGCCTCTCTGAGCACAGAAAGCAAGGGGTCCACGCCTGGTTCCCCACATAATTTAGGGTGACCAACCCAAAGTTCCTTCCAAAACACAAAAAAGGTAGCAGGCGCCCCTCTCTCGAAAGAAAACAGCATGATAACTTGTTCACTAGTTTTTACCCACTTTGATAGTCCGCAGCCATGCTTTTATCTCACTTTACTTTTCACAACTGAGGAAAATGATTTGCATATCAGTATTTGTCCAGCCCAAAAGAGCAGTCCTGCACCGAAATGCCAGGTAAACCTCTTTGAACAAGAGTACCAACAGCAACCCCATACACGTGTTTCAGCCTTGTTGGGCCTCATCAGTGAGATGGAGCTGTGCCTCTCTGAGCACAGGGAGCAAGGGGTCCATGTCTGGGTTCCCCAGGTAACTTAGGGTGACCAACCCCAAGTTCCTTCCAAAATACAAAAAGGAAGCAGGCGCCCCTCTCTCAAAAGAACACGGCATGATAACATTGCTTTTTTAGTACTGGGATGACCATGGCAGTTTTTGAATAAGAAGACAAAGGCTGTGTCTAAGGACAGGTCGAAGGGTTTAGCAAGGTGAGAGGCCACCAAAGGGGCAATAGGCTTGACCAGCTGAGGTGCAAGAGGGTCTGATGGGGCACACGAGGGGTTGACCTTTATTAGCAGAGATAGGACTTCTTAAGTATTAATGTGACTAAAGTGGCAGAGGATAATGGTGGAGTAATCAGCGTGTATAATGTAGGAGGAACAACTGTGAGGAAGGTCATTATCTCTGAGTGTGGAGTTGATAGTCATAGGTTCAGGAGGAGTGAGGAGTGAGTTTAGGGTGCCCTGTAGCCGGTGAGGGTGGTTGGAGGGCGTGTCAATGAGGGTGCAGTAGAAATCTGTGTTTGTTCGATCAAGAGTGGGCTTGAGAGAGCTTGGGGCAGAGAGGCACTGGCGTAACAGAGGCCCCCACAATCCCTGTGTTGTGGGGGGCCCCGCCACCACATGCCCTGGCAGGGGGCCCCACTTGGAGTTTAAAAAAAAAGCTAAATATATGTATATTTGTAAAGTAATCAAAGAAATTAGCTTTTTGAATTCACTCTGCAGTCGTAAAAAAATTATTTCTGCAACAGAAATAGTTTCTTTATGAAGGCAGACCAACTACAAAAAGAAACTTTCTTTATGAAGTCCAAGGGTTCCCCCTCTCCTCATGACATGGGATACCCTAGGCTGGAGGCCTCCATTTAATTGGGTGGTGAGAACCCTACGAATTAAAAAAGAAATAGTTTAAAGTAATAGGGCTCCCCTCAACCCCATGACGTGTGCATGTGGGAGTGTATGGTGAAAGGGTGCACACTTAAATGTATAGGTGGCTGCCTGTGTGAGTGTATGGTGAAAGCGTGCACCCAAATCTATCAGTGGCTTAGTGTGCGTGTGTGTGTGTACAGTGAAAGGGTTCACACTTAAATGTATGAGTGGTGACATGGGTGTGTCTGTATGCTGAAAAGTGCTCACTTGCATGTATGGATGGCTAGATGTGCATGTGTATATGGTGAATGGTGTGTTTGTGCTTGTATTCAGGGGCAAAACAAAACTTACATTTTGGAGGGTCTAACACTTCAAATGTTGAGAGAGGTGCTAACTTCACGGGCAGTGGGGGAGGGGCTAATTTATTTGTGTAGGGGCATCTAACTTCTTTGCTCATTTTATTGAGACAATGCTAGTGCAGCTTCAATGTTACAAGCAGTTAACTCTCTCCTTTAAGTCTGAAATCACCCACTTATGGACTGCTGTGAGAATGAGCAGTCTCCTGTTCCCTCTCTACCTTTCTTGTTCCCTCTCTACAAGTACTAAACCCACATTATGTTTTCAGTTGGCTACAACATTTGACATTTTAATGCAGGTACTAACAGTGAAATGCTTTACGTTAGTAATTGCTGGGCCCTTGTTAACAGCTGAAACCCACGTGCGGTTTTACATCTGTGTCCTGTTCTGTCCGGCAACTCCTCTGTAGTGTTATGTCTTCGACGGATGAGCGCATGCGCGAGCCTCGTTCTGGCCACGCATGCGCGTTTGAAATAAAGACGGTCCGTGTGGCAGATGCCGCCGTGACCCTGGAACGTATGGTCGCGTGTGTATGAGTCTTATTGCATGCATGCGTGCGGATGCCAGTACAGGGCGTCCTGAGGCACGGGAAGCCCCATCACATTGGCGACGAGGCGGGACACGGTGAGAGAAACGCTCGGAACGTGTAAACATGTCGTTATGGGTATTTCTTCTTCACGTGTATTACGAATCTCACACGAGTGATGGCGGCCATTTTGTTTTGGTGTTGAAGGTGGTTAAGGCCCGTGAGGGTGCTCGTGCGCTGCCTAAACACTGAGGTAAACAACCCTTCAATTTTTGGGCACCCTGCAATTTTCCTCAAGAGGGAGGATTGCACTTTTACCTGAGCTAACAGGTTGTGGGAGAGGAGCAAACCTCTCACATCATCACAGCAACTCTGCCCAAGAGGTCAGGTACATCGAATCTGAGTGCAGCCAGGTTTGCGGCCTCTAACACGGACTGAGGTGCCTGTGCAACCTGTGAACATGATGGACAGCGATGGAGACGCTCCTGCGGCGGCGAGAGTGGTGAGAAGGCAGCATGGATCCTTAGAACCAATGCAAGAATTGGACACCTCAGGTCCACCGTCAAAACTGGGTCCGAGATGGCTTCTATGGATCAAGAAACTTGATGTTTTTCGCTGCCACTGGGGAGATGGCCGATGATGCCAAAGTGGCCATGCTGCTATACTCAGCGGGCACACAGGTACTGCGCATTTACGAATCTCTCTCCTTACCAGTAGTGAACTATGATGCTTTCAAAACCGCGCTGAAGGATCATTTCATCCCCTTATTCAACGTTGACTTTGACAGGTTTGTCATGTGTGGGGAGAAGCAGCATGAGGACGAGTCGTTAGATCAGTTTTGTGCACGCTTGAGACAGCTAGCCACCACGTGCAGATGGACGGATGTGGAGTTAATGATCTGCCATCAACTGATTCAAGGTTGCAGCTCAGGCAAGCTGAGGAGGCAGGTCCTGAGGGAGCCAGGCATGTTGCTTGTGCAGATTTTGGACAGTGGAAGGGTGTACGAACTCGCCGAAAGTAGAGGAGCTAAGATGGATGCGGCCACATGCCCAGGCAAGCATGAGGACACTTTTGCTGTCGGGAAACAACCCCAGACAAAGTCCAGGTGGAGCCAGAAGAGGCAGGAATCAACAACACTGCAAGGTAGCCCTGCCATTTGCCAGTATTGTGGGTATGACCTGCTGCATTCTGAAGACTGTCCAGCTAAAACGAGAGTCTGCGGAAGACGCAACACGCCAGGGAACTATGCCAGGATGTGCAGAGCTGCTGCCCCGGTTGCCACGCAGAGAGGGCCCGCTAGGCTGAGCGGCGGGTTTAGGAGACAACGCAGTGTCGCTGCCGTCGAACAGGATGTCCAAGGACTTAACATTGCAGAAGAGGAGGAGGAGGACGAAGAAGTCTTTTTCATCTCAAACTTGGCTACCGGGACCAAGAAACGCAGACAACCAACGTGCGTTGTAGACATTCAAGGGGTCCCTACACATGTACTAATAGACACAGGAGCCTCGGTGTGCGTGCTGGCCACTGAACATTATGAGGCCATACCAGGCCCCCCTCCGCTGGACAAATCAAGAGCCAAAATGTTCACATTCGGTGGTGATGATCCCCTACCCATCAAAGGGGTGTTTGTAGTTCCTGTAGCCCGAGGGGACAAGGTGATAAAGGCAAGGTTTTTCGCCATTGATGTCAGCCCATGGTCGCTGTTGAGTTGTGCGGCCTCAGAAGCATTGGAACTGGTTCACTTTGCACTTGCGATCTACCAAGGGGACGTTGAGTCACTTCTGGAGAGGTTTGAGACTACCTTTCAGGGGATTGGCCGACTGAAAGCGGAGCCAGTGCGACTACACATAGATGAGACGATCCGTCCTACGGCGCTGAAGCACCGACGAATCCCGTTCCACCTTAGGTCCCAGGTTGAAGACGAGCTCAAATCACTAATCAGTGTGGACATTATTGAAAGGGTGGAGGGGCCGACTCCTTGGGTCTCGCCAATCATGGTGGCACCCAAACCTAAACAACCGGGCAAGGTACGCATCTGTGTGGACATGCGGTTGCCCAATGTAGCCATTAAGCGTGAACGCCACCTGACCCCCACTATATCAGCGAACTGCAGGGGACCAGGATATTCTCCAAACTGGATCTAAGGGCAGGGTATCATCAACTAGAACTGCATGCAGACTTGAGGTACATTACCACCTTTACCACACACGAGGGTCTGTACCAATTCAAACGCCTCAGCTTTGGGATATCCTCCGCCGCAGAGGTCTTTCAAAATGCCATCAGGGGCGCTCTGGCGGGTCTAAGGGGAGTAATCAATATGAGTGACGATATTCTGGTTTTGGCCACATCACATGCCGAGCACATGAAGCGTCTAAAGGCAACCTTGCAGAGACTCAAAGA
The DNA here is from genome assembly GCF_040938575.1 of Ambystoma mexicanum. Classification (NCBI taxonomy): domain Eukaryota; kingdom Metazoa; phylum Chordata; class Amphibia; order Caudata; family Ambystomatidae; genus Ambystoma; species Ambystoma mexicanum. Next base: position 541,736,493 of record NC_090923.1, on the reverse strand, counting down.
CCTTAGACTCACCTTGCATCGTGAAAAATGAGAGTTCTTCAAGGATCGCATTGGGTTCTTTGGGTTTGTGTTTCATGAGAACGGTGTATCACCGGATCCAGAGAAAGTCAGAGACATTCACGAGGCCGCAAGCCCCCAGTCGCCGACAGAAGTCCGCAGCTTTCTGGGGATGGTTAATTATTGTGGCCGATTCATCAAGGGGCTAGCATCCCTCTCTGAACCCCTCCGGGCCCTCACGAAAAATGACGCTGCCTGGGTCAGGGGCACAAGAGAACAAGAAGCGTTCAATTCCATCAAGAAGGCGCTGTCCTATCAGGACACAGTGGCGTACTTTGACCCATCAGCCGAATCTGAGATCGTCGTGGATGCAAGTCCTGTGGGTCTAGGGGCTGTCCTAATGCAAGAAGACGCGAGAGGCGAAATGTTACCCATCGCATATGCAAGCAAAGCCCTCACAGAAACTGAAAGACGCTACTCACAGATTGAGAGGGAAGCCCTGCCATCCTGTGGGGTTGCAGGCATTTTAGGTTGTATATTCTTGGGAAACCCGTAACTGTCATAACAGATCACAAGCAACTTCTTCCCATCCTTGCGGGCGTGTCTTCTAAACCACCTCCCAGAATTGAGTGTTGGATGCTCGCCCTCATTGAATATGGGGTCAAGTTAGTGTACCGGCCAGGAACAAATAATCCTGCAGACTATTTGTCCCGCCACCCCAACGAGAAAAAAGGAACATGGCCAGGGAGAGGTAGTAGAATGCCAAGATTTTATCCACAACATTGTGGAATGTGCCATGCCGGTGGTGTTGGACAGAATTGTAGTGGCACAAGAGTCGGCGAACAACGAGGTGTTCAAGATCATCCGAACTGCAATTCGGAGCGGGGAATGGAGAGACATCCTGCAAAGCAATACAAGGAGGGAAAACAGAGCCCAGAGGGACCTTCAGGCGTTATGGAAGGTTTTTGATGAACTCTCCATCTCGGAGGATGGTTTGCTGTTAAGAGGGCGGCAAATTGTAGTACCTCAGTCGCTGAGGCCTCGAGTCCTAGAGCTGGCACACACTGGACATCGGGGCATGTCAAAGACAAAGGCGAGGCTGCGACCAAAAGTATAGTTCCCTGATCTTGAGGGCCTCGTTGAGTTACATGTGAAAGGATGTTTGTCATGCCAAGCAGCAAGCCCCATAGAAAGGGCACTGCCGATTAACTCAATGGAACGGAGTGAGAAGCCGTGGGGTACAGTCCACGCAGATTTTGAATCCACCGGAAGGGGTATGTACTTTTTAGTGGCAGTGGACCAGTGGTCGAGGTACCCAGAGGTAGAACTCGTGGACTCAACAGCCAGCGACCATACCATCCTGGCCTTAGAAAAGATGTTCGCCACGCATGGCCTCCCTGACAGAGTGAGGAAAGATCGAGAAGCACACAACACTAAGGAGACCGAAAGGAGAAGAATGCAAGACAAGGAGATAGTAGTGGGAGACTCAGTGCTGGTATGCAACCACAGCCCAGAAGGAAAGCTGTCATTGCCCTACGAACCACAACCGTGGGCCGTCACCCATGTTAAGGGGTCCATGATTACCGCGGCAAATGCAAGAGGAACTATCACCCGCAACCAATCCTTTTTTTAAAAAAAATTACAACCGCCCCCGTAATGTCGACCCAGTAGCGCCTGCACAACCAGACGATGATGATGAAGTCCCTGTAGATGACCCACCCATGGATCAGACACGGCAGTCGGGACCCCACCACACATCCCGCATGTGGAACGGCGGTATCCTGCGCGACAAGGCTGCACTATACCTGTCCGACTCAAGGACTACGTCCTGGACTCTGGAGACTGAACAGGTGACTGTTCAGGCTAATGATCCACTGTTAAAAATGTTAATGTTATTTTCTGAGTATGGTTTAGTTGTAAGTTATTGCACTATTTTGTTTAAAGAAAAAAAGGGATGTTATGTCTTTGACGGATGTGCGCATGCGCGAGCCTCGTTCTGGCCACGCATGCGCGTTTGAAATAAAGACGGTCCGTGTGGCAGATGCCGCCGGGACCCTGGAACGTATGGACGCGTGTGTATGAGTCTTATTGCATGCATGCATGCGGATGCCAGTACAGGGCGGCCCGAGGCACGGGAACCCCCATCACATGTAGGTCAGCCAGGTCAAGTCAACATAGCCGAAAAGTTCAGGGGGCGGTGTGCTGAAGCCCAGTCAGCTACATGGTTTTGCACCACAACTTTTGTTTAATGCCTTGATTACTTATTGGTAATCTTCATTACTCCTAGCCATTTCTTCCTCTTCCCAGTACTTGTGTATGAGGCATTACTTGTCTATGAGGCACTCTGACTCATACACAAGTAATGGGATGAGGTAGAGGTATATGGAGGTAATGCCCGAGTTAGCTACTTGTTTTCTTTATTAATCCTAGTCCCACTCTTCCTCATCCCAGTACTTACATTTGAGGCAAGTACTGGGATGAGCTATCTCAAATCCTTTCCATTATAATTTGCATTATTCTATCCTCGTGTTATTTCTGCTCTTTCCTTTTCACTTTTTCTTTTTTTATGTTGGCTTTTAATTATGCAATTGATACTTTCTCTTTTAATATATTTTGTTTGTTTTATTAGTACCCAGCGAGGGACAGTCAGATTGTAACAATCAATCTGATTGGCCCTCACTGGGGCTTTACCTGACTAGGAATCCCTCTCCCTGTGTTCCTTTTCTTTGTGCCCGGCGGGAGGGGTGTGGCAGCCCCTCAGCCAATGAGGAGGCTCGAAACAAGCTAATCCCCGCTCCGGGCCACCACACAGTTCGAGGCTGCCAGCCTCCCCCACCGGGATTCATGTGAGTGTTTTCTTCCTCTCCCTCTCTCCCTCTCCCCCCCTCCCTTCAAACAATCCTCTCCCTACCCTCCCAACCCCACTTACCTTCTTTTTGGTCCTTTTTCAGGAGCGAACACGCTGGGAACACTTCTGTGCCCAGCATGTCCACTCCCGATCCACACAGGCTGTCATGGAAAGGAAGAAGGGACTAGATGTAGTCCTTTCTGTCCTTTCCATGGAAGCTTTTTTTTGTTTACATTTTTACTATTTTTGAATGGCCGCCATGGAAAGGGAGAAGGGATTACATGGATTGTTTACTTTTTTACATTGATTTTGAATAGCTGGGATGGAAAGGGAAAAAAGACTCAGTTTTCCCTACCCTGGAGGCCATTTTTGTACCTTTTTTTTCTGTTCCAAAACGCCAGAGCTTTTCGAAACAGAAAAACATTGTTCTTAGTACCTCGGTCTTGCGTGCTGGGGTACTAATAGCAATAAGCCCCTTGACACGGGAGCATTACTGAGTCATGTAAAGCCCCGGGGTCTTCGTTAAGGCCCTCACTTTGTTCAGGCCTGTATCTAGGGGCCCTGGGGCTTTACCTGACTCAATAATGCACCCGCTTCTCGGGAGTATTGCTTAATTGTAAGGCTCACTGGTACCTCCAGGTTAGATATTGCTATATAAGTTTTTAAGTAAAATACAAAAAAAGATGAATAGATGTGGAGTAGGTGTTCATAACTGTGATAATGTGCAGGCCATCAATCAACCATCATGATACAGTGGTTCATGCTCTAGGGTGTCACTTCATCTTACCAGTGTACACAGATTGGAACAAAGAGCTACAGGTCAATCTTCGCATGTCAGGCATACAGATAATGATTTTCAAATACATTGGAAAATGGAGTCATCGTGGAGGTTTTGACTGCTTACTATGTGCGCTTTTGGCAAGCATTACTCGTTTCCATATGTAAGTTTGTGTTTTGTGTTACATTCTACATTATCTTTCAGGCATACTTTTATTTTCTTCTGAATTGTTTTAAGTAAAGCCATGTGCTTGCTGCCTGCTGTAATTGTAAACTGATCCTTCAAACGAAAGCAGATGTTGGTTGTACATTAAATATATTTTTGCTTTGATCTCCCCCTTCCTTAGTCTGTGAAATTAAATGTACATTCATAGAATATTAATCTGAAATCTGCCTTGGCCGTTCCATGCTCGGAGAGGCTTGTGCAACACAGCAGGTGTGCATTCGAAAATTGGAGCCTGGGGATGTCAGAATCACAGAACAGCTGTTCTGGAAGATGAGACCTTGGAACTTCAAATGGCCTCCCATGATACTTAGGGGATACGAATGTGCTCAGACAGGAGCACTCAACATACTATCCACTCGATCTGAATACATAGAGAAGCAAAGTTCACATACATGTGCGATTTAGGCAAAATAACATATATCATCATATGAAATTTTGATTCGTAAATTGCAGTTTATGCCCCTGCTTGGGCACAATGCGCTAAATCATAGAGAATTAAGCGAAAGTGTGCTAGTACAAACCTATTTATTACATAGATAGATTTTTTAAAATGTTAGATGATTTAACATAGTTCCTAATATTAGTTGGAGAGGTTATTTCAAAGGCGAGGGTCCTGATGGCAAAAGGAGTGATCGCCCTCTCATGTGTCCAAATGGAAAAAAAGAGATCAATCCAGGAGAATCAGCACACATGTTTCTGGCTGGTCTGTACGGGGGAGTCCGTGTTTTATAATACATGGGTCCATTCCATAGAATACTCTGTGTGAGGGCCATAGTGACACGATCTATCCCAGGCAGTTTATGATCAATGATGGTGCTGTGTCTTGTATCTTTGAAGACTTGATAATGTATTGCAGATCCACATTTGTATTATTATGTTTAATATTAGAGTATTTATTGAGAGCATACCTATATTTGGGAAGCAACGGAAGAATATGGTTAGGTAGCAGAGAGTCAAGGTAGGGCGGATCTAATAACAGGGAAGGGAGGGTGGTAGCCAGCAAGGGCTCTACAAGTAACCAGGGGAAGAAACAGTCAGGATCAGATTACCCAGTAGCAGTTGTGGTGAGCAGTGGACGGTATATGAACATAGGTGTTAGGAAGGATCCAATCCTTGTAGAGGAGGGTCTTGAACTCCTTCCTGAACTGTAGAAACGATGGAGCAAGTCGGATATTGATGGGGAGGAGGTTCCAGAGTCTTGGGGCAGATACAGTGTGTTGCAGTAATAATTTCTGCCCAAATTTATTCATAGGCACCACATGATGTGAAAATGAGAAGGAAAAAAAAAGATTCTTTAAAGTTCTATTAGCAAGAGCTATCCTTGTGTTATCTTGTTGATATACTCACCTCCCCCTGGTTTTGGGCAAGGTGGAAGAATTCCGGTCAGAAATCTAAAGAATTCTTTGGCAAAGTTTTGTGAATTGCCATTCAGGGGATGCACAGTAAAAGTGGGGATTCAAAGATGTGTGTTTGCCATTGAATTTCTCTGAGGGCAAACTATGTTCTCACCTACAGCAAACAACAATATACTGAGTCACACCAACCCTCTTTGACAGAAGCAGATGTCTGGTAGCAAAATCAAGATTTTTTATGTTTGGTGCAAATCCATACAACCTTTTTTGAAACATACCCCCTGAAGTGGAAAAAATCACATAAGAGATCTCTTGGATTCACAAACTTTATGAAGGGACAACTAGATTTTATGGGGCCCAGATTCATTTTCTGAATGCTCATCATTGTGGCCCATGGATTTATGTACATGCCGCACTGAAAACTGTATAAGTGCAGACCCTAGAGAAGTAGACTGTAGCCCAAAAAATAGGACACCAAATCTGTTTTTATTAAAGGGTACTGCGGACCAGGCCACAAATCCACATGTCAGTTCCACTGCCTCAGTGGCACTTTGGGTGGCTGATATGATCTGCATTTCCAAGGCCGTAAATCAATATACCAGAGAGGGCTTCTGGGGGTGATCAGGCGGCTGACCGGGACCTCTGCGCTAGTGGTAGCGTACAGGCTCCCCATGGCTTTTGTAGGTGCATGAGACATGGCCAAAAACCATGCCCAGGGCAAAGAGGCACTGGCCAAGGAAGCAGACAGTGGCCAGTGGTGTCATGGCAGAAGGACACACCCCAGGAAAAGTGGCCACACAAGATGTTCACAGACCATTTGAAATAGTTATGACTAGTGGCTTGATGGTACACAAGGCATAGCCACAGTCACCACATGGTTTGCCCACATCAGAATACTTGTGGTTGCCTGAGAAGCTGCCGAATGACATGCATTGGGCAAAGTGTCCAATGGGCTTGGCTCCGGATTCTCTCAGACCTGCGATGGGCATGGCTGAAGGCCATGCCCCTGGTGAAATGGTTACTGGGAATGCCCACAGTCCATGCTTAGATTCCAGATTGGTTAGCCGCTAGTTGATTTTTAATACAAAACCTGAAAGAGTAGTGTTGTAATAAAGGGTGACAAGTCAGGCTTGGTCTTCATTATGTTCATGCGCCTTTATTACCATAACTCTCTAAGCTTTGTGCAAGGGCACCGGCATCCCATCCGGCCAGTACAGATCTCAACGGTCCACTCAAGAACCTTAACACATCACCACACACTCCCACATTCTATTAGCTCTCACACACAAAGAAAACCAGATCAAACTCCTTTAGACTATGAAGAAAAATACCACAACGCTTGCAGTACATCTTGCCAGGGCCAACTTCCTCCCCACAAACTGTGCATGATCGCAGACATGAGCTTTTCCCATAATTCTGCGAAGGATACTCCAGCAAACTCTGCACTCCACCCAGCTTCCTTTTCGAGACAGAGCATGATTCTTCCCCGACATCGGAACCGGATTGTCTGTTGTATTTATCGTGTTCAGATGCCAATGATCTACAGCTCACCGCCACCTCTGTACAACACAATAAGGTACTGCCTGCCTGCATAGGATCCATAGCAGGCACTCTGCGCTCCACGTCGCACGCCACGCTGCATTCCAATGGTTCATCTAGGAACTCCTTCTAAGGAGCTGGCAACATCACCCTGACAGCCTCCGGCTCCGTGGAAGCAGCACGTTTGTAACCATGCCAATGGTTAGTTTGTTCATACAGCTGCTGCCGCTCACTATCACACATTGCAATGGCATGCCAGGAAGACACAGTACCAGCACGTCTAATCACAACACCGGCCTGGACACTCCAATAACCAGGTTACGAATACACATGAAGCACGATATGTCACCGCCCCCCTCAGGCTCAAAACACTGCTAGCCGACACCGCTAGCCTACAGTTCTGTACACGGAGCAGGATCCTCGCTCCGACCCCATTGCCGCCACTCCTGACACTGGCCCCAGGCTACGACCAGCCCGCTTCAGTGCCACTCCGGCTGGCCACCTCTGACACTGGCCCAATGACAACGAGGGCCCATGATGGTGCCACACCAGTGCTCGGGCACAACACACGCCCAACACAACTCCGCTGAGGTTTCTGTCAGATGGGTTACTTTCTTCATGCCGGGGCACCACAATGACTGCACAGCACCCCAACTCCTACTCAAGGACCCAGCTCTGCCGGATGGGACGGGTCACTGGAGGGCGATGTCCTCACACATTTGGCCGCACCCGCTGCAGCAGCAACCCCATCCTCGTCGTCAATGTGGTAATAAAGGATGACAAGTCAGGCTTCGTCTTCAGTATGTTCATGCACCTTTATTACCATAACTCTCTAAGCCTTGTGCAAGGGCACCGGCATCCCATCTGGCCAGTACAGATCTCAACGGTCCACTCAAGAGCCTTAACACGTAACCACACACTCCTACATTCTATTAGCTCTCAGCACGAGGACACCAGACACATAATAGCAAAATCGACTTACAATATTTCAATCTTGTAGACCAATTAGCTGTTTCACATAATGCTTTTAAGGACCTTGATTGTCTCTTTTGGGACTGTAGACCTACCAGGGTCCACAGAGATTACAAAATTGCTACTTGATCAGTTACTTCAGAGCGGGCCATTCTGATTGAGTTGGACCAGGTTGTGCAATGTTGTTGCGGACAAAATTGTTTTTTATGGATGTTATTGTGTATCCATAGCTCCAGTGTTGCAAAAGAGTTAAAAGGTGCCTATTGTGTATTGCATTCCAAGGGTTTGGGGCACACCCCAACCCATGGTAGTGTCTAGTTTGGCATAGAGGTTTGGAATATACTGCCATAAAAATTGAATGAAAGCGCAGTTTGGCTTAAAAGTCCATGGACACCATTCTGGGTCCCTGAGCGAGCATCCATAGACCCGCAGCCAGGTCTACAGAACCAGAGCTACTCTGAGCGGTGACTGCAATCCTTTCTTGTGGAGAGTAGACCTGGAGCTAAGTCTGCGCTATATCAGTGAGAGCCCATGGACCTGACTCAGTGCTGCAGACCCCAAACTGGGACTGTGCTAGGTCTGTGAGAGTCCAGAGACCCAATGTTATAGACGGATCTGCAGACCTGACTCCTGTGTGCAAGACATATGGGTACATTGTGAGTCGTGAAGATGCCGTGGGCAGTGCTGAAGATTATGCCACCGGCAGAAATGCAGGCCATGCCCAGTGTGCACATTGGGGCTATTGGAGGAGTCCAGGGCTTGGCCAGCTGCCATGTCCCGTGGACATTGACCACTGGGATTGGCATGTGCCCATACCTCGTATAGGCAAAATGGGTGCTTTCATCCATGAACAGCAAAGATGGCCATGGAATTGGCCATCCAGTGCGTGCATTGTTGAAGGCAATGCCCCATATGGTTTCTTGGAGGTGCCTCGGCATGGCACAGGGCTACATATCCCCTGGGCCAAATGAGAGGGCCAGGTCATGGTCGAAGTGTCTACTTGCTATGTCCAAGGTGTGTGCCTGAAGGATGAAATGGACAACAAGACCGGTGTCAGAGTGGATATATCCCTCCGTTCTAGGAAAATGATTCCGGTAATAGCTGTAGGTACCCAGAGACATGTACTGCACATGACAAAATTGAGTCATACATGCAGGTTTTTGTATTGTGTGCATTTTTTTAAAGACATTGCTACGTGTCTATGCAGGCAGATAGATAATCCAATGTAAACAATGTGTCACTTAGTTCAAATCAAATTTTGGTTTCCATAAGAGGGGCTCCGTGATTGTTTCTATTTTTTACATTTTTGGCACACATACATGTTTTGGTGGTGGTGCCACTACCAATGCATGCTGTTTTATGTATACAAAGCTGGTGTTTAGTTGTATTACTGTGCAGTCTGTAGATCTAGGGCCCAATTCATGGAATTATTTGCATGGTTCAAAGTGACTTTATACTGCTGAAAAGTGACTGCACTGCTGACACAAACAACCCTGATTCATGGAACTATGCAAAGTGTATTTGTGCAGTGCAAGGACAGCACAAAGTGTTTGTGCAGTACAAAATGAATTTGCACTGACTTTGAACTGCAGAAGTCTACATTTGGAACCCATATGTGAAACCACCGTTTCGCAACCATACTTAGAATCCATATTTAATTTGCATCTGACCAGCATTAAAAAAATTGATCTGGCCCCAAAGACCCTATATTATTGCAAAAATATTTAATCTGTATCTCATCTGCTTTAAAAAAAATAATCTGTCCCCTAATGCCCTCTATTATTGTCTGAACATTTATATTCCATCTGACCATCATTTAAAAAAATTGCTTAAAAAGAAAATCTTTCCCCTAAGGTCTTGTTTTACTGCAGGTGCAACTAATCTGCACCTGATCAGCTTGTGAAAACGTAATTACAATTTATGGACCTGTACTATCTCTGGACCTCCACCCCCACTCCCCCAAACCATTTTAGGAACAACTATTCATTGAAACAGGTAAAAACCACAATGGCACCCTTAAGAACTGCAATTTTATTAACTAAAATTATTTCTAATAATTGATGAAATCTATTTAAACATGTTTTGCCTCCATAATAACTCAGCCACCCCTTACACCGACAGCTCTTTTGGCCATAATAACAAAGAATGGTGCATTGCCATTTGGATATTAACAATCGCCTTCCTGTAGTAGATTACCATAAAACGCTTTTGAAAGGAATATTCTGAAACCTATAAACACAGGAGTACCCTGGAACAAACTAGACAAACTGACCATAAACATATATAATAATGGACCTATTATTCCACAGGCTAAAAGCTCAACCTTATACTTGATGAAATATGATCCTACTTAACAGATTACTCAAGGACAGACAGAACCTTCAAATGATACTTACCCATAACCGACTGGGGCAATCAACCAATGCCAACACCAGAACCTTGCTCAGTTGAGGAATATAGATAACCACAGGAAGGCTTCTAAGGAATTTAAGCCCAAAAAAGTGGGCGAGGGTACCCTTGCCTACTTTACAAGACTCTTCCTTCTCCAGCTATTGCCCCAAACCCCCCAACAAAACCATAATCCCGCCCCCAATTTTTGCCCCCACCAAAAACATCTCAAATCAGATCTCTATAATTAGGCACAATTGACAGTAGACCAGCCATCAATAATGCAAACAATGTCTTCCAATTCTTAGAGTTCAATGTGGGCTTACTAGAAATCACAGAGACATGGTTCACTGCCAATGACTTCATAATACCATCTGGCTATAAAATAAAGGTCTCAAATAGAACTAATAAAGAGGTGGGGATTTAGCACCCGCCTACCAAGAGAGACTAAGGATTTCCCAGGTGAAAAGAACTTCATCTCCTATTTTTTGAAAATGAGAGTGCTGATGCTATATTAAAAATAACCTCTCCACCCCACCCATTATGGATTTCTGCCCTTCAGGTCGCAACCTGCTCCTTTATCCATGAATGATGAGATCTAATGGCTAGTATGCAAGCCATCTCAAATATAATCCTTGCAATTGGATATATTAACCTATTGCTTGACCAACCAGAAAATCTAAATTGCCAATTTTTCACCAAAGCGATGAATAATCTGGGTTTCAAACCTTGGAGTAATAAACTTGCACAAAAGGATTGGCATGCCCTTGATATCATCTACCCAGTTGAGCTAGACCTCAAACAGGCCACACACATCAAAGTGCCAAGGTGTGATTACCACATGCTCACCTAATGACTGGGAGATCCACAACCATTATATAAATAATGTAACCAAAAAGGAAAAACCAAAAGCACCATAACGTTATCAGACAAATAAACCAAGCCAAGAAATACAATTTTGAAGACTATTTTACACCACATAAGAATAAAACAAATCAGGAATCAACCCCTTCCTACTAGAATAATTAAACATTTAAAACACTAAAAGACTGGGCATTACAAAAAAGAATAAAAACTATAATCAAATTTAGCAACAAATGGCTTGACATAGTGTAATATATTGTAATGTAAAGGGGTCTTATATAAGGACCTTGTGCCAATAATGTTGGCCTGACTGCTCATGGATCTGTAAGGAAGGAGGGAAGGGTGTGTTACATGGATACCAGGAAGGTAATAGCAGCAACCTTTGGTATTGATGGATGCAGGTCGGAAGGACCCGTAACCTGTGTGCTGATATGAACATCTCTATGTTGTTTGTGGTTGGTACAAACCAGGCAGGTTAGTGATATTGGTAGCCCCTGGATGGTGGAGTGAAAACAATGACAGCATGGTTGTTGATAGAAGATGCATAGGTTCCGAATCTGTTCAGAACACTAGACGTGGAGGTCATGTGAAGGAGTGTTTGAGTTGTAAGGATGCAATAATTTAGTGGTGAGTAGTTAGTTGAGAGATGAGTGGACGGGGTGAGGTGTTCTTGGCTCCTAGTTATAGATATTACTGAGATTAAAGTGTAGATTAGTGTCACACAGCAGAGGTGCCATGAATCAAATTGGTTTCCCAATGATGGCAATGCCAAGAGTTTTTGAAATTGCTTGTTGTAAAATCACCCAAGTTTCTGGTACAGTTTTTAGTCAGTTGCTATTATTGGTCATTTATTTCAAAATGTAAAAAAGTAAAGAAAAGGTCAGGCGCACACTCTAGTTACCAGTCTTTTTAATCCTTAAACTAGTAATAACAGGGTTTGATCCAAGCGATGTTAAAAAATAACAGGATTCCTTGAGACTGTAATTAAAAAATAATTGGCAACAGCTGAAAAGAAACACAGCCTCCCTGAAGAGAGTTGGAGACTCGAAAGTACTTGGAGGAGCAGAACTTACTGTGCATTTGAACTGGCAGTTGGGATTTAACCCTGGTATATTTTTTGAACAGGTGGAGCAGAATTTACTATGCATTTGAACTGGCAGTTGGGAGTTAACCCTGGTATATATTTTGAACATTTTGTGGGATTTAACCCTGTTACCACTCATATTTGGGATTTAACCCTGTTATCTTTGAACATTGCTGGGAGCAAACCCTGTCATTACGAGTTTAAGGATTAAATGACTTGGAACTAAAGTGCGCGCCTGACCTTTTCTTTTTTACTTAATGTTGCTGGAAGCCCGGGTCCTGAAGGCAGCAGCACCGGGGGTTGTCATGCCCTCACTTTGGAGAGCCATAATCATGGTTTTTCCCCCCTCCCCCAATTTTGGGTAAGATGTGTGTGTTTGGAGGGGAGTTTGTTCCTGGTCTCCTGAACAAAACCTTATGTCATCACTACAATGACCAGAAGTCCTTGAGACTGTAATTAAAAAAGTAATTGGCAACAGCTGAAAAGAAACACAGCCTCCCTGAAGAGAGTTAGAGACTCGAAAGTACTTGGAGGAGCAGAACTTACTGTGCATTTGAACTGGCAGTTAGGATTTAACCCTGGTATATTTTTTGAACAGGAGTAGCCGAACTTACTGTGCATTTGAACTGGCAGTTGGGATTTAACCCTCGTATATATTTTTAACATTTTGTGGGATTTAACCCTGTTACCACTCACATTTGGGATTTAACCCTGTTATCTTTGAACATTGCTAGGATCAAACCCTGTTATTACGAGTTTAAGGATTAAATGACTGGGAACTAAAGTGCGCGCCTGACCTTTTCTTTTTTATTTATTTAAAAATGGTTGGTTGAAAAGTCGAATATTTAACTGTTTCCTGAAAGTCAGGTTTTTCATTTTCAGGTGGAGAGATTTGACGAGGGAGTTCCACAGTTCTGCAGCCTGAACTGAAAAAAAAGATCCTCCTAGCCATTTCCTGTTGAGATTGGGGACTAGTAACAGGGCAGCATTGCTGGACCTAAGTGTTCTGGAAGGAGTGTAGTGTTGCAACTTACTTCTGAAAGAGGGAGGGCCCCCAACCTGGTATGAATGATGGGTGATGCACAAGGTTTTGAATTTTTTTTTTTTAATGGGAAGCCAGCATAGAATGTGTAATACTGTCATGATATGTTCAAATCACTTAATTCCGAAAATAAGTCTTCCTGCTGCATATTCATTTTGAAAACTTGACTCCATTAACAGAAGATCCAACTAAACAATGTCTGTGTACATTAAACTTCCCTTCCACCCTTGACTCCTGTACTTGACACTACTGCACTTATACCTTACGGCTAGCACTTCCACAACCACAGGCATATTAAGCCATTAACTATAACCTCAAATTTCCCTTCTTATGTCAACTCCTTTTAAGTTAACTCGGCCCCAGAGCATTACCTGGCCCATTAGTGCCCCCCTCCAGTCTGGGTTTATTGCTTAATTGACTTGCAAAGGCACCTAATGTGACACAGACACCTCAAGGTTCCCCAATGGGAGAGGGAAGGGTCACTGGAGGGCGATGTCCTCACACATTTGGCCGCACCCGCTGCAGCAGCAACCCCATCCTCGTCGCCAATGTGGTAATAAAGGATGACAAGTCAGGCTTCGTCTTCAGTATGTTCATGCACCTTTATTACCATAACTCTCTAAGCCTTGTGCAAGGGCACCGGCATCCCATCCGGCCAGTACAGATCTCAACGGTCCACTCAAGAGCCTTAACACGTAACCACACACTCCCACATTCTATTAGCTCTCACGCACGAGGACACCAGACACATAATAGCAAAATCGACTTACAATATTTCAATCTTGTAGACCAATTAGCTGTTTCACATAATGCTTTTAAGGACCTTGATTGTCTCTTTTGGGACTGTAGACCTACCAGGGTCCACAGAGATTACTAAATTGCTACTTGATCAGTTACTTCAGAGCGAGCCATTCTGATTGGGTTGGACCAGGTTGTGCAATGTTGTTGCGGACGAAATTGTTTTTTATGGATGTCATTGTGTATCCATAGCTCCAGTGTTGCAAAAGAGTTAAAAGGTGCCTATTGTGTATTGCATTCCAAGGGTTGGGGGCACACCCCAACCCATGGCAGTGTCTAGTTTGGCATAGAGGTTTGGAATATACTGCCATATAAATTTAATGAAAGCGCAGTTTGGCTTAAAAGTCCATGGACACCATTCTGGGTCCCTGAGCGAGCATCCATAGACCCGTAGCCAGGTCTACAGAACCAGAGCTACTCTGAGCGGTGACTGCAATCCTTTCTTGTGGAGAGTAGACCTGGAGCTAAGTCTGCGCTATATCAGTGAGAGCCCATGGACCTGACTCAGTGCTGCAGACCCCAAACTGGGACTGTGCTAGGTCTGTGAGAGTCCAGAGACCCAATGTTATAGACGGATCTGCAGACCTGACTCCTGTGTGCAAGACATATGGGTACATTGTGAGTCGTGAAGATGCCGTGGGCAGTGCTGAAGATTATGCCACCGGCAGAAATGCAGGCCATGCTCAGTGTGCACATTGGGGCTATTGGAGGAGTCCAGGGCTTGGCCAGATGCCATGTCCTGTACACAATGACCACTGGGATTGGCATGTGCCCATACCTCGTGGGCAAAATGGGTGCTTTCATCCATGAACAGCAAAGATGGCCATGGACTTGGCCATCCAGTGCGTGCATTGTTGAAGGCAATGCCCCATATGGTTTCTTGGAGGTGCCTCGGGCATGGCACAGAGCTACATATCCCCTGGGCCAAATGAGAGGGCCAGGTCATGGTCGAAGTGTCTACTTGCTATGTCCAAGGTGTGTGCCTGAAGGATGAAATGGACAACAAGACCGGTGTCAGAGTGGATATATCCCTCCGTTCTAGGAAAATGATTCCGGTAATAGCTGTAGGTACCCAGAGACATGTACTGCACATGACAAAATTGAGTCATACATGCAGGTTTTTGTATTGTGTGCATTTTTTTAAAGACATTGCTACGTGTCTATGCAGGCAGATAGATAATCCAATGTAAACAATGTGTCACTTAGTTCAAATCAAATTTTGGTGTTCATAAGAGGGGCTCCGTGATTGTTTCTATTTTTTACATTTTTGGCACACATACATGTTTTGGTGGTGGTGCCACTACCAATGCATGCTGTTTTATGTATACAAAGCTGGTGTTTAGTTGTATTACTGTGCAGTCTGTAGATCTAGGGCCCAATTCATGGAATTTTTTGCATGGTTCAAAGTGACTTTATACTGCTGAAAAGTGACTGCACTGCTGACACAACCCTGATTCATGGAACTATGCAAAGTGTATTTGTGCAGTGCAAGGACAGCACAAAGTGTTTGTGCAGTACAAAATGAATTTGCACTGACTTTGAACTGCAGAAGTCTACATTTGGAACCCATATGTGAAACCACCGTTTCGCAACCATACTTAGAATCCATATTTAATTTGCATCTGACCAGCATTAAAAAAATTGATCTGGCCCCAAAGACCCTATATTATTGCAAAAATATTTAATCTGTATCTCATCTGCTTTAAAAAAAATAATCTGTCCCCTAATGCCCTCTATTATTGTCTGAACATTTATATTCCATCTGACCATCATTTAAAAAAATTGCTTAAAAAGAAAATCTTTCCCCTAAGGTCTTGTTTTACTGCAGGTGCAACTAATCTGCACCTGATCAGCTTGTGAAAACGTAATTACAATTTATGGACCTGTACTATCTCTGGACCTCCACCCCCACTCCCCCAAACCATTTTAGGAACAACTATTCATTGAAACAGGTAAAAACCACAATGGCACCCTTAAGAACTGCAATTTTATTAACTAAAATTATTTCTAATAATTGATGAAATCTATTTAAACATGTTTTGCCTCCATAATAACTCAGCTACCCCTTACACCGACAGCTCTTTTGGCCATAATAACAAAGAATGGTGCATTGCCATTTGGATATTAACAATCGCCTTCCTGTAGTAGATTACCATAAAACGCTTTTGAAAGGAATATTCTGAAACCTATAAACACAGGAGTACCCTGGAACAAACTAGACAAACTGACCATAAACATATATAATAATGGACCTATTATTCCACAGGCTAAAAGCTCAACCTTATACTTGATGAAATATGATCCTACTTAACAGATTACTCAAGGACAGACAGAACCTTCAAATGATACTTACCCATAACCGACTGGGGCAATCAACCAATGCCAACACCAGAACCTTGCTCAGTTGAGGAATATAGATAACCACAGGAAGGCTTCTAAGGAATTTAAGCCCAAAAAAGTGGGCGAGGGTACCCTTGCCTACTTTACAAGACTCTTCCTTCTCCAGCTATTGCCCCAAACCCCCCAACAAAACCATAATCCCGCCCCCAATTTTTGCCCCCACCAAAAACATCTCAAATCAGATCTCTATAATTAGGCACAATTGACAGTAGACCAGCCATCAATAATGCAAACAATGTCTTCCAATTCTTAGAGTTCAATGTGGGCTTACTAGAAATCACAGAGACATGGTTCACTGCCAATGACTTCATAATACCATCTGGCTATAAAATAAAGGTCTCAAATAGAACTAATAAAGAGGTGGGGATTTAGCACCCGCCTACCAAGAGAGACTAAGGATTTCCCAGGTGAAAAGAACTTCATCTCCTATTTTTTGAAAATGAGAGTGCTGATGCTATATTAAAAATAACCTCTCCACCCCACCCATTATGGATTTCTGCCCTTCAGGTCGCAACCTGCTCCTTTATCCATGAATGATGAGATCTAATGGCTAGTATGCAAGCCATCTCAAATATAATCCTTGCAATTGGATATATTAACCTATTGCTTGACCAACCAGAAAATCTAAATTGCCAATTTTTCACCAAAGCGATGAATAATCTGGGTTTCAAACCTTGGAGTAATAAACTTGCACACAAGGATTGGCATGCCCTTGATATCATCTACCCAGTTGAGCTAGACCTCAAACAGGCCACACACATCAAAGTGCCATGGTGTGATTACCACATGCTCACCTAATGACTGGGAGATCCACAACCATTATATAAATAATGTAACCAAAAAGGAAAAACCAAAAGCACCATAACGTTATCAGACAAATGAACCAAGCCAAGAAATACAATTTTGAAGACTATTTTACACCACATAAGAATAAAAAAAAATCAGGAATCAACCCCTTCCTACTAGAATAATTAAACATTTAAAACACTAAAAGACTGGGCATTACAAAAAAGAATAAAAACTATAATCAAATTTAGCAACAAATGGCTTGACATAGTGTAATATATTGTAATGTAAAGGGGTCTTATATAAGGACCTTGTGCCAATAATGTTGGCCTGACTGCTCATGGATCTGTAAGGAAGGAGGGAAGGGTGTGTTACGTGGATACCAGGAAGGTAATAGCAGCAACCTTTGGTATTGATGCATGCAGGTCGGAAGGACCCGTAACCTGTGTGCTGATATGAACATCTCTATGTTGTTTGTGGTTGGTACAAACCAGGCAGGTTAGTGATATTGGTAGCCCCTGGATGGTGGAGTGAAAACATTGACAGCATGGTTGTTGATAGAAGATGCATAGGTTCCGAATCTATTCAGAACACTAGACCTGGAGGTCATGTGAAGGAGTGTTTGAATTGTAAGGATGCAATAATTTAGTGGTGAGTAGTTAGTTGAGAGATGAGTGGACGGGGCGAGGTGTTCTTGGCTCCTAGTTATAGATTTTACTGAGATTAAAGTGTAGATTAGTGTCACACAGCAGAGGTGCCATGAATCAAATTGGTTTCCCAATGATGGCAATGCCAAGAGTTTTGAAAATTGCTTGTTGTAAAATCACCCAAGTTTCTGGTACAGTTTTTAGTCAGTTGCTATTATTGGTCATTTATTTCAAAATGTAAAAAAGTAAAGAAAAGGTCAGGCGTGCACTCTAGTTACCAGACTTTTCAATCCTTAAACTAGCAATAACAGGGTTTGATCCAAGCGATGTTAAAAAATAACAGGATTCCTTGAGACTATAATTAAAAAAGTAATTGGCAACAGCTGAAAAGAAACACAGCCTCCCTGAAGAGAGTTGGAGACTCGAAAGTACTTGGAGGAGCAGAACTTACTGTGCATTTGAACTGGCAGTTGGGATTTAACCCTGGTATATTTTTTGAACAGGAGGAGCTGAACTTACTTAGCATTTGAACTGGCAGTTGGGAGTTAACCCTGGTATATATTTTTAACATTTTGTGGGAATTAACCCTGTTACCACTCACATTTGGGATTTAACCCTGTTATCTTTGAACATTGCTGGGATCAAACCCTGTTATTACGAGTTTAAGGATTAAATGACTGGGAACTAAAGTGCGCGCCTGACCTTTTCTTTTTTATTTATTTCAAAATGGTTTGTTGAAAAGTCGAATATTTAACTGTTTCCTGAAAGTCAGGTGTTTCATTTTCAGGTGGAGAGATTTGACTAGGGAGTTCCACAGTTCTGCAGCCTGATCCTCTTAGCCATTTCCTGTTGAGATTGTGGACTAGTAACAGGGCAGCATTGCTGGACCTAAGTGTTCTGGAAGCAGTGTAGTGTTGGAACTTACTTCTGAAAGAGGGAGGGACCCCAACCTGGTATGAATGATGGGTGATGCACAAGGTTTTGAAATTATTTTTTTTTAATGGGAAGCCAGCATAGAATGCGTAATACTGTCATGATATGTTGAAATCGCTTAATTCTGAAAATAAGTCTTGCTGCTGCATATTCATTTTGAAAACTTGACTCCATTAACAGAAGATCCAACTAAACAATGTCTGTGTACATTAACCTTCCCTTCCACCCTTGACTCCTGTACTTGACACTACTGCACTTATACCTTATGGCTAGCACTTCCACAACCACAGGCATATTAAGCCATTAACTATAACCTCAAATTTCCCTTCTTATGTCAACTCCTTTTAAGTTAACTCGGCCCCAGAGCATTACCTGGCCCATTAGTGCCCCCCTCCAGTCTGGGTTTATTGCTTAATTGATTTGTAAAGGCACCTAATGTGACACTGACACAGACACCTCAAGTTTCCCCAATGGGAGAGGGAAGGGGGAAAAAGAGCAAGGAATTGGAGTGTGGATTGAAAAGGAATAAACTGACCCTTCATAGCCCTTGGGTTTTCCAGATCGGGTAAATTGAGGGGAGAGGCAGAATGGCATGTACGAGATTCAGAATAGTGCAACAAGAAAATAAATGCAAGGGTAATAAAAAAAAGGGAAGGAGCTAAGTATGTAAGGAGTAAGTGCTGGAAAGACAAACATTGCTTCCTAGCCTCATTGAGGTTGCAGCATAAACCTAAATAGGTTTCCCATGCAGCGAACTGGATGGGAAATCAAGGCTGAGAGAAGAAATCCCCCTGGGGGTAGTCATCAGAGGGCCATCGGCACGAGTGAAGAGGTGTGACCTAACCTGGACAGATAACTGTCATACCAAATATGATTTTTTGAATTGCAACATTTTTCATTGCCTCTGAATCCTAAGTAGTTCTCTTCGCTTCTGAGCTCAAACGGTAGATTGTTTTACAATGTAGCAAAAGAGTTTTTCCTCCATGCCTCTTTCTCTTGGCTGAAGTCAGCATGCATATCGTAGAGCTGGGAGCTCTCAAGAAACTAGTATGGGTGCATTCTCATTGGCTGCTAGAGGTCAGACCCCTTAAAGCATTGTGAATGATCTCTTGGGTTGAGGGCCAAAATAGGTCAGGCTGCTTTTTCCTTGATATACTGAATTGAGTCCATGATGTATTTAGAGAGGCAAAAACAGAGAGTGGCGCAATAGTCCAATTGGGATAATACCATGATTCTTTTCATATTCACGTTATGAGATATAGACATGGAAGTCAAGATTTGTACAAACAAGTGCAAGTGGAAGTGTTTTTTTTCTTTGTGAGGTGTTGAACGTGCTTGGCAGTCTTTTGACCCTGGTGAGATCTGCAAATAATCTCTGGGTGGTGAGGTTAGAAGATCAATGCTATGGGGTTCTGACGACCCACTTGGAATTATTTGGGGCCACACTGCTTCATCTTCTGATTCTCAATGTGTATTGGCATGAGTATTTGCTAGATTTGGTGGTATTTTCGGAACATCTGACAGGCCTTATACGGGTGGCCCCTCTCCCCCCACTTGGCTGCCTTAAATAACTCAGAAAACCCATCCTGCACTGGAGAGGATTGTAACCAGGTCTCTTGTAGACACACTAACATGTGGGCCTTCAGCTCGTAACCCACGTCCCGATTATCAAAAAAGCGGGAGTGACCTAGCGTGTTCCATGATAAAATCGAAAAGGGTATACTCTCACAAAGTTCAGATGAAACACTCATTGACAGCTAATGTTGAAGTGTGCTAAGCAACCAAGACCATTCCTTTGAGACTTCAGAGGCCTTCATCCTAGATTGCAAAGCTTGGATTTCAACACTCAACCCCTGGTCCAGTACCCTCCCCTTAGTCACTACACCAACAGGTTTATACCCTACAAATTCCAAGAGGTCGAAACCAAACACTCTTAGTGATTCCCTCCTTTGCCGTACAACATTGGCAACCAATTTTGAATTAAAATACACCACAGGTCTATCAGTTCTGTGTCTATCAGGAAAATTAGCCCTCTTTATGTTGGTAGTTGAAATGCCTTGTAAACTTGAGACCTCAGACAACAAATACAGAATATTTGTGCGATTTAGATTGACTAATCTGTTCACAGGGATTACATTTTCAAACAAAATCCCATTTACCAAATCTGATTCTTTTACTGGAAATTGTTCTTCCCTCTCCAACTTACAGGAGCCGCCCAACAATACGGGACCCACCGGCCAGCGTTCAACTGTCCCCCACCTCTTGTTCTCGCAGGGTTGTAGAGGCTGTTGAGGCCGAGTATCTCCCATGTCACATGATTTCCCAGGAAGATTGTCCCCCACTGTGCCAAATTTTAAGATACAGGACTTCTGGGATGGTTGATTCTGTAAAAGTTGATCTTGAGAGGCAGGCCATTGACAGCTTCCCAAAGGGACCCTCCCAAAACCTGGGGAGGGGGCACTTGTCCAAGTCCAGGAGGCAACTCACTTATGGAATCTGGCCCTGTCCTGGGCCTTAACTCAGCATCAGAACCAGGCCTCAATGAACTTATTAACATGTAATCTTTAAGGGTTACTGTCACCTTGGAAGATGTTGATTGTATAGAACTGCCACTCACATCATGTGTTTCGCAGAGGGGCAACTTTATTAACAGTGAATTCTGGGATTCCCTACGTGAATCCAATTGGGAAAACAGGGTCCGCAAAAAGAACCTTGAGGAATGAGAGTTTAAATTCACTGCTGAAAGATTTTTTGCTTTCTTCTTCACAGGGCCCTTCTGTTTCCACACTTGCTGCTGAGGCTGTGGAGAGACACCTTTGGTTGCTTCTGGGGCTCCTTGCAATGCATCACTGGTTGCCGAACAAATAATTTGAACCTCTCCACCACCAGCATCTACCCGCCCCCAACAAGGAAAGAATTCATAAGGTTTTTAATGGCTGGGGTAGGTTGGCCGAATTCCAAAGGGACTTTTCTCTGATGTACCCCAGGCGGTCCCCCTGAACACCGAATCAGAGTCAACTTCACACAAAATAACATCATAATATGATAGGTTATTTATAGCGTGCTTAATACCCTGAGGTTTCTACTCGCGGACCCAGGGATCAAACCTGTGTTGTTCTGTGTCATGTTGCTTTTAAAGCAAGCACGTTGCCCCTGAGCTATCCTCCCAAGACCATCATCAGAGGGAATTTCACAAAACGGCAACCGCTCTTAATGATTATGAGCTACTTTATCATCAGAGGGCCTTAGACCCAGGACGAGAGCTGGTGTTTCTCCCTGGGTTTTGTTATCAAGCAATAACCACGGCCTGTTAAGTAGTACCGCTGTTAATACTCGCCAAGCCACGAAAAAACAAAAACTCTTTTGCTGATATATACGCAGCTTTAAAACGTAAACAGAAGCGTATCCAGTAGCACAGCTATATATTTCGTTTCTGTTTTCAAACTCTCATAGAGTGAAACCAGTTTACATTGAACCTGGTTAATTTCCACAAGCAAGTGGGCCCAAGGGGGAGCCCCCTTCCTCTGTGTTAAGAATGGAGCATCAGAACTCCTTGTAGGGGGAGGAGAACCAACTGAGGAAAGAGAAGAGTCAAAGTCCGGCACATAACTTTGGCACATCTCAGGAGGCCAGTCCAAGTAGCTTGAAGTATCTTTACTCTAAATAGATGGTGTGAAACTTGAAACCCAGTGCGTGGAACCAGGATTTTATTGGCCTTAGAAGCCAAGGAACCCGGTTTCAGATAATCCACCATCACCTGATTACCTTTAGGCTGGAAAAACAAGGTAATAAGTTTGGAGGAGTTTTTCCTGGCGGACGGCCCCCCTATAGAGGCATCCAATAAATGTTTCGGATTACTCCTTTTGCGGTGTAAAACTTCCTTTAAAGACTCCACTTCCCTGGTTTCCAAATCAGAGGGAGAAGTATCCTGGTGGAAAGTGGTAGTGGCAGATTTACCTCAGCCAAGAATTCCTCGTCCGTGATCGGGGCAAAGTCATTTCGGTACGACATCTACAACTACAACTAAAATGAAAGTTTCACCACTGAATCAGGAGTATTGGCACCCTAAATAACTAGTAACTACAAGTCTGTGGGAGTGCAATATTTAATATTACTGGTAAGACTCACGCTCAGGCATAGATATCCGGAGGAGTGAGGGTAGTGAAAATGTCCTGGGCAGTCACGTGTCCATGCGGCCCACACGGACTGCACAGACTGCCACTCATTCACCACTGTGCGCCACTCGGCTGTATGCCAGGGGTCTTGTAATGCAGCTCCTCCTCCGAAAACAAAGGCCACGAACAACAGACTGTCAGCAAGGGAGCCCTGCACAGACTGCCACTCATTCACTACTCCCCGCTGCTCCGCAGTACGCCGGCAGTCTTGTAGTGCAGCTCCTCCTCTGAAAACAAAGGCCACAAACAACAGACTGTCAGCAAGGGAGTCCTGGACATACTGCCACTCATTCACCACTATGCAAAAAAATAGAATCCCATCAAAACCATTATGCAAAATACAACAATTTCATAAATATAAGAATAAAGAAAAGAGAAAGAAAAAACAGAACATGGCAAATAAAGAAAAAACGAGGAAGAAAAAGTTAATAAAGACCCAAACATTTTTTTTTATCTCACAAGGTCACTCTAAAGAACTAAATTAAAACCATAAATAAATGTAAAGTTCATAAAATGTTTGTGATTTCACAAAATTAGTTACTGCAATAACAGTGGAAGTATTATGTCACGAGAAGCATGTATACCAAACATGCTCACCAACCCTGAGTTCAAGAGCCTATATATTTTTTTAAACAACTACGCCGGAACCCTAAGCTGCTGGGCAAACTCTAAATAAATGCTTATGTTTTCACTTTCAGATTCATTATTACAATAACGACAACCAATCAGTTCCGCTTTCAGATAACCGAATTTGACCATAATCTGTTTGGTCATATGCAGGATTCAACGGAAACGCAAAAAAAGCATGTCTTACAGGTTTATCTGGATAAATAGATATAAAAGGGGCCAACGTACCTAATTTCTTATGGTCCCCCTGCAGATGGAATAAACAGGGATATGCATGCAATGTAGTCATTGTTTGGATCCAGTCGTTTTCATATGATAGTTTGTTTAAGCCTGCCAGGATTGTCCCGTAATTCAACTACCGAACTACCTATCTGTAACAAGAGGTCAATGCACAATCATAGACTTCATTCAACCATGTTCAGCTCCTAGACATCAAAATTAGTTCCAGGTCCCAATACAAGGTACCCGGCTCTGGGCATAACATTTTTCTCATCAGAGACACGATTTACCACTGGGCTTTTGCTTGCAAATACACAATACCTAACTCGTAACTAATTGCATCAATTGGCACTGAATTTGAAACATGCAGAATCCTTCTCCAAATCAAAGCTTCAAGCTGCGGCAACTTGTCCAAGATAGACAAAGGATAGACTTACACACCATAGAGGATTTTATGGGCAACTTTGCCTTCATAATGTTTTACACTCAGTATCACAGTCATAACGGGAGTCCACATTTACCAATGTGCGAGTCTTATGGCATTCTTGTAACTTTATTTGGCCAAGCCTTTATTGTAATGGGAATCCCAGACAGAATGAAGAATCCACTATCACGACCAGGACCACACCCACTAGCTATCGAAATTTGGTCTCTCATCAACCTCGGAAACATTGCATTATTTGTGTCTTCTCTGGGTTAATCTGAAGCACATGATTGAGCATATAGGCAGAGAAAGCATGAATTCATCTTTGAAATCCTACCAGAGTACAATCAAAATTGAGAAAGTCATCCCTGCAGGACAACCAGAAGGGCCTTAAATGCAGTGGTCGAAGTGTACGAAAAGAAGTAGTGGAACTATGCTCCCTGCTGGCCTGCACCCACTCCCCGCAAACCCCATCACCACGTCCCCTCCCACACACAATACACACCCCTAAAAACATGCACCTGCTGTTTAAGGGAACGTTCAGTGCAGTGCACTGAAAGTGCAAGTTTCAACATCTTCCTACACTTTTATTTTAAAACAAAACCATTCCGGAACGGTTTCTTTTTAAAATAAAAGTATAGGAGCTGTAAAAGATAATTTAAAAAAGTATAGGAGCACTGCTCCCGACCGCTCCCGCTCACTTCGACCACTGCTTAAATGATGAACCCTTGTGGAAAAAAAGGTTGCAGGTTTGAAATTATCACCTATATCTGATAAGTATAGATTGAACAAGCATGGAGCCAATACGCATCCCTATCGAACACCTTGAAAGGTAGGAATCACATGGGAGACAGAACCAGATTGATTCAATCACACCTAATAGACTGCACTATAGACCCACTATGGGCCACAAGAGACCATATGGCACACACCACTGGCGAAGCTTGGCCCAAAGATGTTCCCTGTCCACAGCATCAAACGCTGCTGTTAAGCCGTTTGAGGCTATGAACACTGACTCGTACGTTCCTTCCCGTGCAAGATGTTGGATGCTTTTCACAATGAAAGGAATCTCATTTTAGGAAGACAAGTGAATGGAATCTGAAAGGGGAAGGGGCAGCAAAAGAGACTCTTGGTTTTGGAAGCATTCAGGCACAGACTGTTGTGTATCATCTAGTCTGAGAGGAGTTTGTGAACGTGAGGTGAGTCATTCAGTCTAAAACATCTGAAAATCATCAGAATATGCTTGAAAGGTTAATGGAAAATCGGCCATAAGGTTAGCTGGAGGCTCCATATTTACATTGTATCACCAGTATGAACGTACTGAAGTTTGTGGTTCTCAGCAATTGATGTTACCGACCTTACAATGCAACAACACCAAGATTGTATTTGGAGTCCTGTTTTGCAACAAGGAAGAAACACATTTTAGGGCTCCATATTCTACATAATGGGAATCTTACACATGTTTGTTTAGTGTTTGGTGTTTCACAGTGTCAGAACCTGCAGACAGATCTAAGAGAATTGGGGTGGAAGGAGTAGGTATTCCACGAGCATATCCCGCCGGAACTAGAGTGTGGATTCTGTGACTTCTGAGAGTCCAAAACCTGATCGGAGATTGATGTGCACATTGTATGTGTTCTAGCAGTTGCTGAAAGGCCATTTTCACCAGAATCTTCCCACTAAATGGAGTGTTAGTGATGGGATGGCCATTTGCTTGGATATCTGGGGCCATATTACTGAACATTTTCAACAGTGCTAAAAGTTGGGCAAATGATTAGATAATACGAAATGGAGAAAACAAACCGTTTCATGTAAAGAATTGTGCACTAGTGCAAACATGAATCAGACTGTGCTTTGGATACGTGGTTTCCTCCTTATCATAAAAGAAATATCATCTTTCCTGAAGATGGCCAAAACATCAAACAAAGATGCTAGGGATAGCATCTAATTTATTCGGTTTGAAAAGGCCGAAACATATGAACATATGTAAACATATTTTAAGGCTTGAAATCAGATTACCACGATAAACTAGATATTATCTTTAGTTTAAAAACAGATTTGTCATGTACTAACCTCACTGACTGCGCTTAGTGCCTATATGAAGTCAAATAAAAAAATGTGCGAAATAAAAAAAAAGCACATTAATGCTCTTAACTGTTTTTATACTTCATGATGAATAAAATATATTATATGTGAAAAATTGGTGAACCCGTGCATTCTATTTCAAGTTATTGAGAATAGAGCAAGTACCATACCTGTTGGTCCCATACTAAGCTGATTGAGAAAAGGGTAGTTGGTTTGACCTGTTCTTTTTGTAGTGCAATGAGATATGGCACATGATGTAATGTTAGAACATTAAAGATCATAAAATGTATAAAGTGCATAGTGCGTACCAGAACCTCAAACTGAATTTTGGAACATTATAGTCCATTCATGGTCAAACGACATCTCACTATAAAGTACCCAATCTTTGGTTGTATGAATACATTATGCATATATGTCAATTTCTGAATACTCAATTAGCATAATCCGGCTATATCACCGGCATGTTGCATAACACCTATGAACATTCTTAACATCTTCCATGTTGGAAACAAGAGTGATATACAGGTCCTCATAATAGCATGAAACCCTCGGTTAAAACACTACAGTGAAAAAAAAGAAGTTCAACTGTGATGAAAAAGGTGGAAATTAGTGAATCTAGATAACATCACATGATATATCTATAATACATAAATGTGAACAATTTAAAAGAATTATGATAATTCGGGACACAAAACCGTGTTTTTTGTCAAGATGCAGCAATCGGGCAGATGGAAAGCCTTGGGCATAATTCTTAGATGTCTTGACTAAAAACCTATGCTTTAAAATGTTTCTGGCCCCCGTGAATGTGTAGAGTTCCTCATCTTTTTTATGTCCTCCGGGAGTTTTTGTATTATAGTCAATAATATATCTGCATTCTAGTTGCCTCAGTCTGCGCTCTCGATCTCCTTCTCTTGGGTGCTGGGATTCTAGGTCGTTCCCAAAGTATTAGAAGGAAGAGATGTGTCCTGCATGTTTGTCGTCAAAATGTTTGGCAAGAGGATATGTTGGATCATGGTTTTTAATAGCTCTCAGATGTTGGAGTATGCGTACCTTCACTTTCAATTTTAGTACTCCGAATATACCAAAGGTCACAGCTGCATTTGATTACATATATTACATATTTGTTGGAACACAAAATGTGTTTTATAATCTCAATACCTGTGCAGTTCGTGGATGTTTGTATTCGTTGGTGTTTACGCTATGTTTGCAGCCTCTGCACCTGGCACTTTTCTGAAAACCTTTATGTTTGGTGAACCAATTTGACATGGAAGAAGTAACTTTGGTTTGGAAAAGGCTACGTGATAATTCCGACTGTATGGATTTCGCCTTTCTAAAAGTTACACTGGCATTTGCCTGTACGGATTGTCGGATATCTGGATCTCTTTGCAATAGTGGCCAATGTTTAGCCATCATTTTCCTTATTTCTTTCGAAAACCGTTATTAAAGGTGGTGATGAATCTGATACTTTTGGGTTATCTTTTCTGATATATATTTTGTATATATATATTTGTATGCAGACCAAGAACAAACTACATGGCAAAACCTTTTCTCATTTCTCTTTATTTAACTTCCTTCTGAAGCAACAGCCCCAGTTTCCACTCTGTTCTCCTTCCAGCCTCTTACCTCTAACCCCTCTCTTTCAAAACCATACATTCTATTCCTACAGTTACACATTCTATGTGGAACTCTATTTTATTTACTATTTACACGTTCTCAACTCATAACTCTACTGCATCACAAACTATCAATTACATTTAATTTATTGGTCCATCATTTCCAGATCTCACCACCCTTCTTCCTGTGGACAGTAAAGCCACCCTGTCTTTATTCCATGCCTTCTCATTCTCCATTCTGACAGAGTTTCCAAAATCCTCCTTAATACAGCAGGTCCTGGAAAACTTCAACATACCTTTCTGAACATTCCTGCCCAAATGTATTTTTAACATTGTTCCTCTTGGCATCGGAATAACACAAACAGAGTTAATTTGATCATACCATTCTTTTTTCTTCCCCCCACTCGACATTATTCTCTTCCTCACCTCATCATTATCCACTTTCACCTCTCTTGCCATATTCAACTACCCAGGGCACAACCTGGTATTAGGCTTGCTCTTTGTAAGACTTTCAAATGGACAGACAGCAGTCATGTCATATGGAGCCAACCTGTATTGAAAAACTCTCTCCATCACTGCTCGTACCCAGTCTCCTCCCGTAGATGTTGCTAGCCTCACAACATCCATCAGGTTCCTGTTAAACCATTCCATTGTGGCGTTCCCTTTGGAATAGTACAATGCTGTTGTTACATGTTGTATTCCATTCAACTCCAAAACCTATCTCTTTTGCCACAAATGTTGGCACATTGTCTGAGATCTACTTGTGAGGGAATCCATCCCTCCAAAATATTGATTGTAAATTGCATCACCCTCCACACACTGATATTCTTGGCCACATACACATCTGGCCATTTAGAAAATATGTTCACTGCTATTATTACATAGTTACCCAGGGCTCCTCTCACACCCAAAGGCCCCAAAATATCCACTGCCATCACATCCCAAACCATGTTGGGGACTGTTGTCATTTTCATGTCTGGAACCCTTGGCTGCAATACCTCATTGCTGCCTCTACATCCTTTGCACTCCTTCAGCAGCGCTCCACATCTGCATCCATTCCAGGCCACCAGTAATCCTCCCTAATGAAACCTTTAATCTTAATCACCCCTAAATGACCCTACTGGCCAAACTCCATTACAGACTCCCTTATGCCTTCAAGAACAACTATGCAGTGTCCCATGACCAGTATCCACCCTTTTGTGCCTAGTTAATTCTTTATTATCTAGAATACTATAAATTCAACACTGCTTCATCTCTGTGCAAACCCTTACTTACATATTACATCACACTCTTGTACGTTTCATCAGCTTTACAACTTGCATTCCAGTCCTTCTCATGTATCACCCTTGAATTCACAAATACCTAATTGTTCCCCCTATCTGACTTTCCATCATGTTCCACTTCAGAGATGGCCCTTCTTTCTATTTTGTTCCTTGATAAGGCATCAGCTACATTGTGAAAACAAAGTTAAAATATCCCAAAAGGAAATACACCGAACACGGGTTACAAAGGAACATACAAAGATCTTTAATTTTATACTGAACAGTTTCAGGGGACAAAAGTAACGGATAGCTATCCGCCCTCAGTACAACACAACAAACTCCAGCATGGTTTGTGTGCTCAGTGAGTGGGACTGTATATTAGAATAGTCCCACTTTATATACGTTTGCAAACATGATGTCCAACCCTACTGCGGGTTAATATTCCTCTAATACATTACTGATCTAGGATTCATGCCGAGTTCACACATCTATATGCATAGGGTTTGCCTTTAATACATTCGCCAACAAGTCTACACAGTATCAGTGTATTTTAGTATTTCTCATAGAGGTCTTCTCAAACATTAATTCAATGTAGTTAAACAAGTGTTCTCAGTTCAGTATTTGGATACATTGTTCTTAACATATTCTTGCTGATTAAATTCATTGGCACAAGTAATCCTTTACACACAGGTCAGTGAAGGACAAGGTCTCAATTCACGACACTAACAAGTGGCCTGCAGGCAAGTTACATATTAATTACACACAGAGGTCAAGACGGCCATGTTGTATTTTGGAATGACATCGTCCACCATTTTAACTCACAGGGTGACTTTACAGAGAGAACCTAAAATGGCGGATTGACCTAAAATGGCGGCTTACATTGATTCTAAGGTCAGGACCTTGCAACACGGATTTCTTCGCAAGTGACTTATAATCAGCTTGCGTGGGCCAATATACATATATTCATTACAATAGGAGGTACGATATAATTTCCCGTTTGACAAACCCTCCTTTTGGCCAATGCCAAGTGCTAAACTACTTCTGATCTCCTTGCAAACAACTCCATGCATCATCGTCCATGCACCCTGAATCGCTGTCAGAAATATCTATTGCCATCAGATCATTTGCTAAAATTTCTTTTAACACATATTCCTTGGAAGTTTGATCTGGGGCATACACTTTATGTCCCATTGTACCTATCGCTTGTGCGCAACATCCCCCTAGCATCGAACATATACTAGGTAAACACTGGATACAACAACAAAGAAACAACAGAATTCCCAAAATGATCAGTAAGACCGAAAGTACCTTCCAACCAAAAGATCGCAAAAAGTCCAAGAACCAAGCGCTAAGATCCCAGTTTCCCTGAGGAACATGCACTTCTGAACTAAGGACGTGCAGATTCTGTATTGCTTTGAAGATAGTTGGGGAGGAATCTGGCACGAAAACACATCAATTGGACCCCACTAATTTACACACTCCACCACGTTCAGCCAGAATGACATCTAATGCCATCCGGTTCTGGAGCGCTACTAGTCTTATCGCTTTCTGTTCTAATGTCATATTATAAAGTATGTCCGTGGTCCAATTGATGGTTCTCTCCAGTACTCTCGCTAGTCTTCTGATATCTTTGGAATTCGCTATCTGCCCCCAAAATGGCACAAATGATTTTGCTACATCTCCCAAGACCTGTGCTGGAGTGTCACCATTCTCGTCCCGCCGTGGACGGGCCTTTGAAACCTCTACAGTACTCGATATGAACACCCCAGATAACAGGATCCCTAAATAACAGGTCCCCTGCCAATCCCTGGGTAACCATGGAAATGCTACATTACCGCAAACAAAGTGGACAGGTTCGCCTACATACAAAGGTCTGTCTTCCCCAGTCAAATTTGCAACGTTGGCACAACCTTTAAAATCTCCCATTGACTGAGTACCATTCCTCTGTATGCAGAAAGAAACTGAATCGGGGCTATGGTTAACAGTGTAAGAAGGAGGCATGGCATCCTTATTGCCTATCAGAGCCATTTTAAAGGAAATCAGAGATTGAAAGGGACGAGACAGCCTATCAGAAGGCCTAATAGAAGCAACGTTGAGCTTACTCCTATTTGCGAAAAGCGAGCATCCCAGGGGAGTCAGAACACGTTTCTCAAAATTATTCAAATTAGTACCATCAAAGTTCCCCGAGATGCTATTGTTCCACCGGCCAAAGAACAGTGCTCTAAGAGAAGCATAACAAGCAGTTGTCAAAGGTAAAGGATGAATATACCAACCTAGCCCCATATCCCCATGTTGCGGTAAATGTGAACAGACCCAACAGTTGGACCTATTAAAAATGGCATGCGTAGCATTCATGATAAGTAATAGAGTATTGTTATGGTACCTTTGTCTATGCTGGGAGTCCCTAGGGGACAGAGTATGCAAATGTACAAAGGGAGTAGGAACAGTGGGTACATTTTCAGTCGGTAACAAGCACTCTAAAGGATGAGTTTCCTCGATATACCATAAGCCTAAGACAGTGACTATTATAAAACCAAATATTATTATAAAAACACAGCAATACGTTTTCGGGGCCCAAGTGCTTTGTCCATTATCCCGGCTGGTCACACGATCATTTACAAGTCCCATATGAGCAGTAGCGGTGGCAGGCATTGTAGTCTTCAAACGACAAACCCCAATGTTATTAGCTGGCAACCTCCCGGCTGCGCGACTTCTTAGTCCGTCCACAACCCTAGCCAACAGAATCCCCTTTCTCAAATTTGGGCAAAACCAAGCCCTCGATGATCCTTTCCTTCTGCAGATGCACAGAAAAACCGTGCCGTAAGTCTATTTTCTTGGACGCAGATTGTACCTTGCTTTTCCCGGTACTGATTGATCCGGAAACAATGTGTCATCACTTCCCGTTGGAAGCAACGTATCAGGAGCAAGTGAAGATGCAGAATTTGAAATGACAGTTCCGGAACTAAAACTTTTGGAGAGTGTGGAGACAGAATGGCAGGTTCCCCAAGCCTCACTGGCTCAGAAAGATTCTCTGATGCACTCTCAGCGCTATTTACTGCTTTGGGTTCATTGGTTGCAGCGTTAGCGAGGGGTTCTGTTTCTTCTGTATCGTGTGGCACCGGGTGAGGAAGTCTCTTGACATGTGACGCGTGGATGCAGTTTTTTCGGCCTGAGACACGCACCGCCGTTTGTGTGACCAACAGGACCTGGAATGGGCCCCGTCAACGAGGTGCAAGGCAGGAAGAACGCTCAAATGCCTTGATGAGCACCCAGTTCCCAGGCCGTATGCTGTGGCCCAGGCTCTTGTATCGCACAGGTAAAGCCTCTTGCACCTAGTGATAAATCAAATACAGGTTTTAGTCAACTGACTGCAATAATCTGAAAGAAGTACATTTTCAACATTTTTCAAGGATCTACATTTAGGAAGATTCCAGATATTGGCAGGTCTCTACATTAACACCTCAAATGGAGAAAGCCCAGTCTTAGTTTAAGGGGTTGTACACATGGCTAATAACACGATCGGTAAGGCGTCCGGCCATTTTAATTTAGTGCCGGCACACGTTTTAGCGAGCTTGTTCTTGATGATACCATTGTGTCTTTTTACTAGTCCGGCGCTCTGAGCGTGTCTGGCTGAATGGAACCGTTTGTCGATCTGTAATGGCGCACATATCTGCAAAATTACAGCAGCGACAAAATGTGGACCATTGTCCGACCAGATAACACTTGGTAGCCCGAACCGAGGAAAATACTCCTTTGACATGGTTTTCGCAGTAGTCATGGCTGTAGCATCTTTGACAGGGAAAGCCTCGACCCATTTACTAAAAGCACAGATGACAACTAATACATACTTCATATTGTTGCACCGTTCCATTTCAATAAAATCGAAGTGAATGACTTCGAAGGGGACAGAAGGTGGCCCAAAACTTCCCCTTGGAGTTGATGTCCCCTTTCCCACATTGTGTTGTAGGCAAATCATGCAGTCCTGAACATAGCGCTGGGCAATTTTCAAAATTTTGTCATTTGCCCAAACTTTCTCTAACATTTTCGTAACTTTCTGGGTACATATATGCGTAGCACCATGGGCCATGACGACCATCATCTTTACATAAGCGTCAGGGAGTAGCCATTTCCCTTCAACTATGTCCACCCAACACCCATCATCATCGAGTTTCCCCAAGCCTTCAGCCCACCTCTTGGATTCTTCTAACGTGGCATTGGCTTGGATATCCCGTACAGACCCAACACCCTCATCCATTGCATAGGCATTTACAGTCTCCCTTGAAGCATACATCTCCGTAAAGAGATAGGTACCAGTTTGTCTAGCTATCTGATCAGCGAAAGCATTCCCTTTTCCTATATCATCTGTAATCTTTCGATGTGCTGCACATTTTACGACAGCTAACTGAGTAGGGAGCGCAAGCGCTGAGAGCAGTTGTACTATTAGGGAGCCATGCTGGATCTTTGTACCATGCGAAGTTAAGAACCCTCTCTCTGACCAAAGTCTCCCAAAGTTGTGAACCACCCCAAAGGCATACTGACTATCAGTATATATGTTTACTGTAAGCCCTTCGGAAAGTTCACAAGCTTGGGTCAATGCTATAATCTCTGCGGCCTGCGCGGAGTTATGCGTGATTCTCTTGGTTTCCACGACCGCCCTTAATGTGGTGAATGCATAAGCAGCTGTGGATGTACCATCCGGAAGTTTGAAGTAGGAGCCATCACAAAAGAGCTCTCCTTGTGGATTGTTCAAAGGAGTGTCTTTTAGATCAATTCTACCCTTTGTCTCTTGTTCGGTAGTATACAAACAGTCATGTGACTCTTCGTCACCTCAAGCAGTACCTTGCAGGAAAGGTAAGAGTTCAGCCGGATTAAGAACACAACACCTCTTAACTTGGATGTGAGGAGCAAACAAGATCAATTCATATCTCGTCAACCGTGCGGAAATGAGGTGTTGCGTTTGGGTTCTATTCAGTAGAACATCTACAGAATGAGGCACCATCAGGGTTAGATCATGGCCTAAGACCATTCCCTCAATCTATTTTACAGACGCAGCAGCAGCAGCGACAGCTCGCAAACATCTTGGCAAAGCGCAAGGGCGGAAGAAAAGTAACCGCACGTTCTATTCTTCCCTCCATGCTCCTGCGTTAATACAGCCAAAGCACATCCATCACATTCATGCACAAACAACACAAAGGCCTTTTCATAGTTTGGTGTACCCAAAACTGGTGCCGAGCATAATGCAGTCTTGAGCAAATCAAACGATTGCTGGTGATCCGCGTTCCATGGCAATGGCGAAGAAATGCCCTTCTTTGTCAAAGCCAACATCGGTTTAATCACTAGCGAGAAGTTTGGGATCCACAAACTACAGTAAGAAGCCATACCTATCAAGGCCCTAACTTCCTTCTGTGTATTTGGGACAGACATGCCAGAAATGTGTTGTATTCTTTCAGGTGTCAATCTTCTTCCCTCCTTTGACAGGAGATAGCCTAAATTGGCGACCTCCTGGCAACAACATTGACAATTTTTAAGCAAAGCTTTGTGACCATGTTTAGCTAGATGAATCAGCAACAACACAGTGCCCTCCTTACAGGCACTTTCAGAATCTGCAGCTAAAAGCAGGTCATCAACATACTGAAGCAATGTACAGGTAGAGGGCAATTCAAGGGTATCAAGCTGTTCTTTCAAAGCCCTACTATAAATGCTAGGACTCTCTGTGTAACCTTGAGGTGCACGAGTAAATGTGAATGAGCGTCCCCCTAAGGTGAACGCGAACAAGTATCTACTGTCCCTGTATATAGGAATACTAAAGAAAGCATTCTTCAGATCCACAACACTAAAGTAAGTAGCTGTAGCTGGAATCATAGTTAATATTGTCGTCACATCAGGCACAATCAGAAATTGCGGAGCAACGACTTTATTAATGGCACGTAAATCAATTATGAAACGGAATGGAATTGCATTATCGCCTTTTTTGTACACGGGTAAAATCGGACTATTACACAAACTACCTGAAATTTCCTCAATCACCCCGCAATGCACAAAATCGGAAACAATGCAATTCAAAGCTCGCTCGCCCTCAACTGAAATCTTATACTGTGGAATGCATGGCAGCTCAATTCCATGTTTCAAGACTATTTTAACAGGCTCAATCTGTAAAACACCGACATCATTGTCGTCAATTGCCCATAAACTCTCTGGTACATCAATGAATTCTGGCGGCAAAGGTCTAGTCAAGAATTGAGAGACAGAAAGTTGCTGTGTTGAAATCGTCAAAAGCACTCCGTCAGAAGAACAATGAATTACCACATTCAATTCTTTCAATAGATTCAACCCCAGCAAATTCTCTCCACAATTCGAAGTCAACAGAAAAGGACAGTGGTCCGTAAAGGGACCCAAAGAAATAGGTACCGGTGAAGAAACTGGACCAACAACTGGTGTGCCAGAAAACCCTACAGAAACATTGGTTTGCCCTGACAGTGGAATGTTTGGAACCCGAGAATGATCAATGGAACACTTCTGTGCTCCGGTATCTATCAAAAACAGATGTTTCCTATTTCCCACTACCATTTCAACGTAGGGACCTTTCTGATTAACGGGAATAGGTGTAGGTTCCAAACCCTGCTTCAGGCAATCCTAACGAAACAGATTGTCATCAAAAGGGAGCTCTTCAGATAGATATGCAGCAGAAGGATGATCGAATATGTTTCTAGTATCCACACTCGGAATCTGATTATCCTGTGAAAAAGGTTGCTGAGGATCCTGTGCAAACTGACCTCTACCAGGGCCCCCTACACCCGGGCGACCTCTGGATCGTCTACCCATATTTCCAAATGTGTTATTCGACCTCTGTTGAAGGACAGGGCATTGCGCATGCCAATGACCCTCTTGTCGACAATAGGCACACTGGTTAATGTTCACAAGACCCAAGGGAACATTCCCTTGTGGAATATACTGACCTCTAATCTGCGAACTACCCCCTCTGGGGCCTCTGACAATTTGCTGTAATAATACTTTAGTCTTTAAATCACCTTTTCGCTTCTCAACTCTATGTTTTTCATTGTTGACACGATTCTCGTATTACTGAGCCATGTGCAGCACTTCTGATTGGGACTTCGCCTGCCAAGCGCTCTCAGAAGACATCATTTGTGACTGGATGTCAGGCAGCAATCCACGCACAAATTTGTCCACAAATAACCTTTTCCCAGACTCTGTGCCTAAGTCTTGTCCGCTGAAATCCGAGAATACCTGTTCGAACCGATTGAAGAACTGGGTAGCACCCTCAGACTTCCCTTGGACACAGGCCGTAATCTTGTCCCAAATAATCCTTTTTTCTGGAATTCTGGTTTTCAATTTTGCAATGATTCTATCAGGCAAAGGTAGTATCACCTGGGGCGGTCTTTCACCAGCTGGCCTTTCTCCATCAAGTCTAGTTATATTAACCCATGTATCTCCCAACCCTGGTACGTCGTCTATAGTCCTAACTGGTTTCCACAAATCTACGGGCAGGAGTACAGGAAATAACAAATCAATGTCACCCAGGGTGAATACTGAGGACTGCAGGACGGACTCTATTTCTTTATAGATCCTGTCAGATTTTTCCTAATGTCAGGAATAGATTGTCTAATAGTGTTCACTTCCTGTCTTGAGAACGGGACATGAACAAACTGTGATACATAATGTGCAGGAATGATCACAGCAACTGCATTTGTTGCAGGATCAGCCGCAATCTCAACCTTCGGGACAAATGTCGGAGGAACCTCTCTCATAGGCAACTGAGAAGTAGGAGACTCCGAATGCTTACTAAGCAGCAAAGCCAGGTCGAGCGCTAAAGCCGTTGAAGAAGTGTCAATTGAGAAAGCTCTCTCATATATACTCAATAACTCTGTGGGACAACACATTTTTCTCTTCACGCAATCATCCTGTAGGTACTCTATCATTACCTGTATCACTTTCCTCTGCATTTCAGGCGTATACTAACAGTATGTGTCATATACCTCAACTGGAGTTATCGACATATCTGAAATCCATCTAAGCGTGTCTTTTGCACAAATGCGTGCTTCCTCAGATATCGATTTTCGACAAGGAAGGAACAGTTTCTGTACATGCATACTTTCCCCCTCATCATTCTCATTCTGTAACCTTTCCAACTCCTTTCTATACTCAAATAACCTCTCAACATGCTCATTTACTTTCTCCACATTGTCTCTTGAAAACACTAAAGTGTTTAGATCCCTTAACCCTTGCGGGAGATCTGTATTATTTAATTTGCCCCACATTACACATAAATGAATCCCTAAACCTTTAATGAAAACATTTTTCTCAGGAAAATTATCCATATTTGAAAGTGTGGCAAAAACGTTAGTTTGATCATCTCTCTCCATACAATGCTTAGCCCATGCAATCAATTCATGTTTCTTTTCTGGAGATACAGTATTACGAGTGACAACCCTTGACCCCGCACACTGATCAACCACAATCGGTACAAGACCACTTGGAAGAGGGGGAGCAGGCAAATTCAATGGAGGTACTGTTACCGGTGCAATAGGAAGGGGTGGAGGAACAGGTGGAAGAACTACAACTGGAGGAAGAGGAACATTAGGAGGAGCAGGAACAACAGGAACAACAGCAGGAAGAGCAGGAATAACAGCAGGAAGAGGCAAAGCAGCAGGAAGAGGAACATACAGAGGTGGCGCAGAGGCACCAGGCCTTCGTTCATTTAACAATTTGTCAATGGATTCATCAGAAACATGGAAATCTTTAGAAGGAAAGATTTTCGGAATGCCAAGTGAGAAAGCCCTATCCATATTCCTAGCTGACTCAGACTGTTTTTCTTGGTCATACAACAATGCTTTTTCGGTGTTCGTCTTATGATGGCGCACATGTTTTTCCCTACTCTTAAGTTGCTGTAACACTTCTTTTTTCCAATTATGCAAAACATTGAATGCTGCAGGTCTAGCCTTTTTCTTTAATAGAATTGACTCTAAATACTCAATACGAGGGATTTCAAAACTACCATTGATTGGCCACTGAAGTTCGGAGGCATGTCTGGTTTGTGTCAAATATCATAAAACACTATACTTCCAATGCCATGCTTACAGTACATAGTACATGCCGGCGACCCCTCCTGTGGTGCTGGACAGCTAAATTCCAAAGATTGTCTATCGCTGCGGAATAACGCCCTGAAGCAGGTAGACAATTTCCCAGGCATATCAAAATATTTGTGTTACCTGGTCAATAATTGTGTCTGCAGATACAATACGCCAAAATCAAATTATCAGGATATTTAAGAATCGGGTTACAACTCACCTGATCAATCCTAAAGAGGTCCTATCAGATTACAAAGAATCTTACCTAACTAATCTTACCTCGTGTTTGGTGATTTCGGCAAATCTGCCCGCCTCGATAAGTGGACCCTCGTCAAGATGCCGTCTCGGACCACAAGCTGATCGTCCAGGGATCGGGACGTGCAGCGCTGCTGAGGTGTCACGTCTCATTCAGAAGGGGCCCCCTTCACCATCCGATCCTGGTCTGATAGCTCGTGTCAACCTTCGACAATCTGGCATCAATCTTGAGGGTCCCTATTCAGGCGCCAACTGTGAAAACAAAGTTAAAATATCGAGGCTGAGTACCCCAAAAGGAAATACATCGAACACGGGTTACAAAGGAACATACAAAGATTTTTTATTTTATACTGAACAGTTTCAGAGGACAAAAGTAACAGATAGCTATCGGCCCTCAGTACAACACAATGAACTCCAGTGTGGTTTGGTGTGCTAAGTGAGTGGGACTGTACATTAGAATAGTCCCACTTTATATACGTTTGCAAACATGATATCCAACCCTACTGTGGGTTAATATTCCTCTAATACATTACTGATCTAGGGTTCATGCCGAGTTCACACATCTATATGCATAGGGTTTGCCTTTAATACATTCGCCAACAAGTCTACACAGTATCAGTGTATTTCTCATAAAGGCCTTCTCAAACATTAATACAATGTAGTTAAACAAGTGTTCTCAGTTCAGTATTTGGATACATTGTTCTAAACATATGCTCGTGGATTAGTTTCATTGGCACGAGTAATCCTTTACACACAGGTCAGCGAAGGACAAGGTCTCAGTTCACGACCCCAACAAGTGGTCTGCAGGCAAGTTACATATTAATTACACACAGAGGTCAAGACGGCCATGTTGTATTTCGGAATGACATCGTCCACCATTTTAACTCACAGGGTGACTTTACAGCGAGAACCTAAAATGACGGATTGACCTGAAATGGCGGCTTACATTGATTCTAAGGTCATGACCTTGCAACACGGATTTATTCGCAAGTGACTTATAAGCAGCTTGGCGTGGGCCAATATACATATATTCATTACAATAGGAGGTACGATATAATTTCCCGTTTGACAACATCTTCTGCACCCCCTAATATACTCCATCTTAAAATTCAGACCTTGCATTCCAGTTATCCATCGACCAATCCTTCTGGATTTACCTTCCAATCCATTTTTGTTGCCTATTGCCGTCAATGTTGTGGTCTGTCACTATGACAAAGTACCTTCTTCAAAGATAATTCTTGAAAATCCCAACTCCCCAAATACATGCCAGTACCTCCCTCTCCACAACAGAATATCTTTTCTCAACATCCTTTCAGGTGAGAGAGGTAAATGCCACTGTATGCATCTCTGCTCCATCAAACTGCACCAATACACAACTCAAACCATTTTCAATGGCATCCGTATACAAATACACTTTCAAATCTTCCCTGGACCACCTCACCAAAGGGGCTTTCACTAAAGGTTGCTTTATTCATTTGAAATCGTCTTCGCATACATCATCTCAGCTGAACCTTACACTCTTTCTTGTCAGCGTTCTTCAGGTTTATGTTTTCTCAGCCAAGTCTTTTATAAACTATCCATAATACTCTATTAAACCCAGAAACAAGAACACTTCACCCTTGCTCTGGTGAGCCTTAATGTTCACTACAGCTTCGACTGCATTCAATTTGGGTCTTATTCCCTGTTTGAACAGTTCATGCCGCAAGTAATCAACTTTATACATCATACATTTGCCTTTCTCTATCGAGATTGTCAGACCTACTGCACACAATATCCTTTGACCTTCCTTTAATCTCACATTATGCTCCACTTGATCCATTGCCCCCACCAATATGTCATTCTGATAACACTGCACCCCTTTCATCTCCCCAAAAAATCTATTCATGACTCTCTGAAAAACATGTGATGCTGAAATTAGACCAAACGCCATCCTCCTACACTTGTACAACCCAAACACTGTTATGAACATAGTCAGATCCATAGAACTCGTATGTAAACAAACCTGATGATACGCAGCCTTCAAATCTGTGGTTCAAAACATTCTAGCAGCCAAAAAATCGGAAATCATTTTGCTGATCTTAGGCAGGGGGAACCTGTCTGGAATCGCATTCTTGTTGAGTGACCTCACATCTTCTCTGCTCTTTCACACCACCACAATTGAACTTATCCTCTCAGTGGCTTCTGCTTCCTCTATAAATCCTTCACTCATCAAACGCCTGAGTTCACTCTCAATCTCCGACCTCAGAGCCACAGGTTTTGTTCTGGCATTAGTCCTCACTGGCACTGCATGAGCATTCATTTTCATACAATGCACAAAGCCCTTCAAACAACCAGTGTTATTCTTAAACAGATCAGGATACCACTGTTCAAATCCTTGCGACTCACAGACCATTGTACCTCCACTCACTGTCAGGACTTGTGCTGTGTGCTACAGGTCTGGCTTTATACCTAAATAAGCCTGGGTCTCCCAAGACGGTACCTCACACTAAACCCACAGTCTTTCGGTCCTTACCCTTAAGCATTGCTCTGAATTCACCCAAAATCTCACAATTTCTATAGGCATGTCTCCATATGTATATGCCCAGTGCTTTAAGTGGGCCGGGGCCTGCCGGGGCCGGGCCCCGGCAGTCTCCAGAAAGTGGGGCTGAGCCGGGGCCCAGCCGGGGCCCCCCGTCTCACACAACATTGGCGGGATGCATTATCCCGCCGCAGCCGCGACGGGAGATGCGCCCGTCATTATGTCGGCCAAGCTGACAGAAGTGCCAGCCAGCCACAGCGACGCTGAGGCTGGCGGCACTTCTGTCAGTTAGTGTAACTCCCTCTGATGAACCCTCATCAGGGTCATCAGAGGAAGTTACTGTCCCTTTGTTTTCCCTCCCCAGGTCACTGACCCCCGCGGGCTCCGTGATCTAATATGCAGATTAAATCACGGAGCCCGCGGGTTCGCAGAGGGTGAAAGACGCCTCGGGCTCAGTGATCTATCTGCTCATAGCAGATAGATCAGAGCCCGAGGTGCCTTTCTCCGTCGGCAAAGCTTTATAAAAGATGCCTTGACCTGTGTACGTTTCAAGCCATCTTTTATAAAGGTAGATATATTTCTATGTTTATAAAAGACGGCTTGAAACGTGCACAATTCAAGGCATCTTTTATAAAGCTTTGTCGACGGACAAAGCCACCTTGCGGTTTGTTTTGTCCGTCATCAACGCTTTATAAAAGATGCCTTGAATTGTTTACGTGTCAAGCCATCTTTTAGAAACATAGAAACATTTTACAAATATCTATGTTTATAAAAGGTGGCTTGAAAAGTACACAAACCATAGTAAGGTAAGCACACAAGTGTGCGTAACTTACTATGGTTTGTGCACTTTTCAAGCCACCTTTTATAAACATAGAAATATGTAACATTGCTATGTTTATAAAATATGGCTTGAAAAGTACACACACCATAGTAGTACGCATACAAACATATAAATGCTCACATACATTTATATATTTGTTTGCGCACCTTACTATGATTTGTGCACTTTTAGGCCACGCCCACAATGAAAGCCACACCCCCAAACGAGGGCCCCCCTCAATTTCTTACCCCACTTAAAGCACTGTATATGCCACAACTGTTAGCTCCTAGCAGGCACAGCAATTGGAACCCTCTCTCCAGGTACCCACACTCATCAGCATGTAATCTGTTCCACTATCAACTAGCATCCTAAATTTGAGACCATTAACATCA
Source organism: Ambystoma mexicanum (assembly GCF_040938575.1). NCBI lineage: Eukaryota > Metazoa > Chordata > Amphibia > Caudata > Ambystomatidae > Ambystoma > Ambystoma mexicanum. The sequence goes on along the minus strand of NC_090923.1, from coordinate 541,694,367 downwards.
ATCAGAGTGTGCGGGTCGGGCATACACTGCATTCATCACACGCAATTCGTGAACCGTCCAGACCACTCAGGGACAGAGTGACTTCCTGGACAGACTTTGCAGCCTTATAACTTGTTCACTGTCTGCAGCACCTAGCTAGTGTTAAGCGGCTTCACTTCAGCTAAGTCAATGCCTAGTCTGGGATGCTGAGGGAAACCCTTATTGATATATTTTTAGGTCCAGTTCATGTACTCTGGATGACAACCCTTATAGAACACCCCTCTCTTAGAATCCCCCTGACCCCACTGAGCCAAGAAGTAGGTCTGTTTTGCAAATTTAAAAGGTTTATTTGAAAAATTAAACAATATATATATATCACACTTTTATAATAAATTAATATCTGATAGTACACTTAGACATATGATGTGGATCCACATTGGGTAATGTTACAGTGGTACACTTGATTACTTAGGAGTAGTATAGAGGATGAGGTAGCTGAAAATGCTTGATGGTTTCAAAGAAATGCAAGGTGGAATAAAATGCAGTACAGCAAATAAACTTGATATGATTTCAACCAACAACAATGTAATCACCTTTCTCTGGCAACTCACTCCCCCCTTTATACAATATAAAGAGATGGAAAGGAGAGCACACAGTCTTCGAGAATCCCAACAAATCACACTTGATAATGCAATACACAGTTCCAGTTCCCCCAGCAAGCTTAGAGAAAACAGGTATGAGTTTTAAATACAGGCAAATTACTTTGAAATGTTGTGGCAATGAAGTGAAAAGATGCTAAAATTGATTTTAATTCCCTGCAGGAGGTTCAGGGTGAGGGAGAGATACTTTATATTAGTTCAGGCTCACTTTAGCAATGCTCTATGAATGATTAGCAGATTGCAAACGAATTTTACCAAAGAGAAGCAAAAAGCTGCTGATTTTTACAGATGAAGAAATTGGGCCAAATCGCAAATCGCGGTAAATTTCGCGAGTGCGTGTCTCGCGATTATGGCAGCACTATAAAGAGGAGCAAGTCGGTTCTAGGTTCGTTCCTAGCCCAAACGGTTCAAGAGATACGGACGATTTAATAAAGGTAAAATTTCGGATTTAAAGTACAACTCAAAATGACAGGTGACAGCTTGCAGCTGAAGAATTGACAGGTGACAGTTGTGCAGCTTTAAAAATGACAGATGACACGATTTCTAGGAGGCTGTTCTAATTAGGTTAAAATAGTTTAGATTAGATTATTTTAACTAAGAGATTGGGTTCTGCACAGTTCTGGCGTGATGAGGTCTGTTTATGGGTCAGAGGATCCTCCCCTAGTCAATTTGCCCACAAATCTATATTTGATTCAAATACATATTTCCCAGATACACAATTTGTTGAAATTACATGTACACAATTTGTTGAAATTACATGTACACATTATATATTCCTTATGGTCCATGCTTGTCCGCCTCTGATCTTCCTGGGGGCTTGCATTAAAAAATGACAACATTTTGCGCTTTTTGACTGGTTTACCAATATCGGACATTTACCAAAAAGTACACACATGTGCGCAAGGAGTATGGACATTAATTGATGAAGTGTCAGATTTTTAACATGCAGACATTTGGAGTAAGACCCTATTTTCCGCTAGCAACCCCCCAAAATACACCACAGGGTCCTAACACCTCTTAAAACGTGCACAGAAAAATCACCAGAATAATTATATTACTTATATAATTCTGACAAGTCTGTACTATGAATTATCCATCTTTTTTAAAAATTATGCTGTGGCCCAGATGGGTGTGGTTTAGGTTCCAAAGCACATGGGGGAAGCTTCGGTCTGTCCCTGCCTTCAGCTCGGGTGGCTACCAGAGGCACTTCTCCTCACACTTCTCCCAAGAGGAAGCCACTTTACAGCCCCCCCAATATAACATTTGTCTGAGTCCAGGACAAGGCTTTGTTCAACCTCCTGCAGGTGCCCCTCCCCTAATCTAATCAGAGAGGTGTCATCTCCTTTTGGTAGGGAAGCAGGAGGCAGCCAGGCCTGGGAATGCAGTTTGATCAAGTTTCAACTGATGTCGGGGGTTGTTGTCAGGCAGAATTCAGCTAAATGTCACTTTAGTTCCCAGTTTAAATCAAAACTTCCAATTTTTACATATACATTAAATAATTACTTCCTTCAAGTCATTTCAGAATATAGTTTTACATTCTATCCACCTCTTAGCAAGTCTTTCCTTGGCCTGGTTTGGGTCCCTCTGTTCAGTTTTACACAAAAGTCTGGTGGTTATAAAACGCCGGCTTTCTGATAGTGGTGTGTACCGGTATTGCATCCATTTTTGGGATCTGTCTTGAATTACTGCATTTCAATAGAGTGGTCTTTTGCTTGATAGTATAGGACCCTTGCTTAACATTGTTTTGATGGCATCCTTACAGTAGAGTGATGATGTGGAACCCCCCACAAGAAGGTTGTATCTTTGGAGTTGTCTTGTGCCAACTGCGCAGTTCTCCTGGATTCTGGCGTGAATGTGGGCGACGACAGCTCATCCCCACATCCACCCAGTCTATTGATTTAGTTTGTTCTGGGATAGAATAATGGACGGCGACAGCTCATCCCCACATCTACCCAGTCTATTGATTCAACATGGGTCAAAACCCTTGACATTAGGCACGCCTTCCTGCCACACTCTCGTTACACTATATGCTGGGTGAAGTACTCATTTTCAGTAGCTAAATGTTCAGCGTACCCACACCTGTAGCATCTCTTCCACACGTTAAACCTCAAATCCGCACAAGGCTTCGATTTCACCCTCCTTCTGATCAAGGGTCCATAGTCTTCCTTTGCAAACCTCAACTTTACACCTCTCTCTACATGATTCACACAGTCCCACTCAAAATTCTATTGCATTATATTATTTAACACATCTCCCCAATGTTTCCCTTAAAGCCCAGTCCCTATTCAGTGCCTAAACTGGTAAAAGAGTTTCAATTGCTATCATGGGTTTGACTAGTTCTAGGAACATGAATTTAAATGCACAGGGATTGCTATACTTATGTTTGGTTTGTCTTTTGAAGGGCACAGGGAAGGTAGGGACATCAACAGCTCCATGAAAGCTCCGCCAGGTAAGCTCTGTTCTCAGACTATCCCCTGCTTTTAGAATCAGTCTCACAAAATCTGGTCCTGCATTGGACAGGATTTCTGCATCAGGCGCCCACTGAAAAAAGGTCTTCTCGAGGGGATTCACATCAGCTATAACCAAGGCAGAATCCCATTCAGCAACTCTCCAGTCAGACAAGACCCTTTCCCTGCAGGTATTTCCCACAACCCTTATTTTCGATTTAAGCTTGGGCTTAAATAGCTGATGTGTTTCCCAAATGCAGAATCCGTTGATGCAACGATTTCTCACTGCTCGGGTCTTGTCATTTGCCTCTCTTTACTGATACTCCCAATAATACTCCACTTTATTTGGATTGGCCCAATGTATTTTATCATCTGAAAATGGGAGGTTCGGTCCCATCCTTTTGGAGTTCTGGTCTGATTTGGAATCAAATCTGCTTTTCTCTCATAATTTATGCTATGAACCTATGCCATTACAAAGAAACATTTCAGCATCCATAGACAAGCAACATGCCCTGATAGCATCTAATATGTAATCTAATGCGTCATTTGTATAATGCCTTTCACCATTAGTATGGTCACAACGTTCTTTAGGTTGAATGCCTTCGGGGGACCGAAGTCCAAGGTATGGGAAATTCAATGGGGTGCTAGTATTCATGTGTGCATTATAGCTAATATAAGGTTATAAAGGGTGGCTAAATCCCTGCTAGCCACCCTTGTCTAGTTGGCATGTGGATTGGTGGAGAGAAGTAGTTTGGGGAGGTAGTCTAGAGGGGGTTATGCAAGAGGATAGTCGTTATATGTGTAGATACAGTTTGAGTTTCTGTCATGAAAGAAAGCTGCATTCTTATGGCAGAAGTGTGCGAAATGTCTTAGTAGTGTATGATAGCAGATGTGTGCATGTCAGTGTCTGTGCCTTCGTCTAAATACCATAAGCATGGAGTGTGATATGTTGAGTACATTAGCTACACTCTAACAAAGGCTTAGATTCCCTATTTTCACCCTACGCTCGGATTACCTATATTGAATTCAATGGCTACAATCTACATGCATCCAAATATAACACAACGGAAACGCTCCACATGCACCTTGATTGAATACAATGGTTACCTTCTGCTTACAACTAGATTTGAAACATTGCCTACATTCTGCAATTCACCCAGATTCAATACATAGGCTACATTCTGCAATTCACCCAGATTCAATACATAGGCTACATTCTGCAATTCACCCAGATTCAATACATAGGCTACATTCTATATGCAGATTCAGCTAAAATCTATGCAAAGGAGGCTACCTATTACCATTCACTTAGATGGGATATATGGCTAGACATGGACATTCACCCAGATATAACGCAGGGGTTGGCTAGATACAGAGAGGATGGTGTCTCTTACCTGAAAGTTGCGCTGGCGTCTGGACTTGTGACCTGCTTAGGGGCTCCCACCTGCGAATAGGTCATACTTGGGATTGGAGCAGCCTCAGGGAGCTGCCCACGCCTCTGGCCCGCATCCGACTGTCCAGGCAAGGCTTCACTGAACGAATCGCTGGAATGAATGTCTTTTGGTCATGTGATTCAAATCATGTAGCAAACGGGGACCAATGGGGGAGGACATATTGTTGCAGCCAGGTGACCTTGTGTAGGCGTGATCGGAGGAGGGTTTGTCCGGTTGCCGGGGGCAAAAGCCTGAAGGAGTGGTGGTCCTCCAACAGGTGGACATTGAGTAGAACAGAATACCAGAATGTGGGAGCTTGAACAGAGAAAGAGGAAGCTCCTATTTTGGCGAGGTTGAAGGGGGGATCACAAGGAGGAGTGCAGAGCCAGATCTGAGGTTTATTTCTGGTCGGTATCATGTGACTTTATTCTGGAGGAATTCAGGCCTTTCTTGTGGAGGGCACATTGGTTGATGTGGAGTCTTAGCCAAGGCGCTTAGGGATGGGAAGGCTAGGTGGGGCAGGGATTAAGGGGAGTGTTTGTGGGTGAGTGGGGGGGGTGAATGGAAGGTGAGGGGAGATGGATAAGAGGTGGGTGCATGCTGTTGGGGCAGAGGGAGAAAACAAGGAGGATGGGGTGGGTCTGACTGGCCCTGTCTAAGAAGGATGAGAGAGGAAGCGGGAGGGGGGAAAGAGGAGACAGTGGTCTTGTTTCTGGCATGCCAAAGAGATCCTCTGGCCTTGGAACTGTTGGGCATGGCAGGGTTAAAGTCTGAGTTAAGAGAGGATGGGTGTGCCTGGTGGGGTGGATACACTGGGTGTTTACTCAGTCCTTGCCAAGGGCGGTAGATGAAGAAGGCATCAGAGAGTGTGAGGCTCCAGAGTGGGGTGTAGGGGAGGTGTAATTGGCCAGGTGCTGAAATTACAAGGATACCACTGGATTCAAGACAACTGTTGTGCTCAGATGGTGGCTAGGCTAGGAAAGATTAACTATCTGAAAGCTGTAGGTTGCTTCACGACATTCACTATGCCCAAGGTCGAGTAAGAATCGGGCCCTTCGTAGCATTAAAGATACAACTAGGTATGAAAGAAGCTCCTAGATTCAGATTATTCGCAGTATAGAAAAATGCACCTAGATTCAAAACATTCATAATATTAAATTGCACGTAGAGTCAAAATATTCAGTGTTAAAATTCACCTAGATTCAAATTATTCACTGTTTTAAAATGCACTTAGATTCATATTCATATTATTAAAATGCATCTAGATTCAAATAATTCACATTATTAAAAATGTACCTAGATTCAAAACATTCATAGTATTAAAATGTAGTTATTTTCAAAACATTCTTGTTATTAAAATGCACCTAGATTAAAATTATTCATAATATTAAAATGCATCTAGATTCCGATAATTCACAGTATTAAAAATGCACCTAGATTCAAAACATTCATAGTATTAAAATGCACCTAGAGTCAAAATATTCAGTGTTAAAATTCACCAAGATTCAAATTATTCACAGTATTAAAATGCACCTAGATTCAAATTATTCACAATATTAAAATGCATCTAGATTCAAATTATTCATGGTATTAAAATGAACCTAGTTTCAAAACATTCTCGGTATTAAAATGCACCTAGATTCATATTATTCATAATATTAAAATGCATATAGATTCACATAATTCACATTATTAAAAATGCATCTAGATTCAAAACATTCATTGTATTAAAATGCACCTAGAGTCAAAATATTAAGTGTTAAAAACCATAGATTCAAATTATTCACGGTATTAAAATGCACCTAGATTCAAATTATTCAAAGTATTAAAAATGTACCTAGATTCAAAATCTTCTCAGTATTACAGTGCACCCAGATTCAAATTATTCATGGTATTAAAATGCAGCTGAATTCACAACATTCACAGTGTTAAGAATGCACCTAATATTAAAACATTTGCAGTGTTAAGAATGCATCTAGATTCAAATTAATAAGTACCCTTAAGACGTGCATCTTGAATAATATTTGCTGCAGGTAGGGATGTAGATGAGTAATGTGTAAGCCTGGAGAGTCAACTGTGAAGCGTCGAGGGCTATAGTTGAAGAATGAGGGAGTGGACGTGGAATCATGGAGAAGAAATGTAATATAGGAGCTCTTAGGGGGGCTAGAAGCTGGTGATCGTTTCTGAACTTGATGATGCTGTGGCCAATATCATCCTGGCGGGGCGCAGTGGGAGAACAGGGGCAACCAGGGAATGGGAGCTGCCGACCTATCAGAAGGGGAGGGCAGGCGGAGGGGGTGGGGGTCCAAACGAAAATGGGAAAAAACAGGTAAGGTGAGCAAAGAGGCACAAAATAATGCAAAACCCAGATGATAATAAATTAAAACCAAACGAGCTCACCCTCAATGTTCACACTGTGCTGCAAGGCACGTAAATGAGACACAAAGAAATTCAACAGGGGATAAGGTCACTGGACCCATTCCGTTCATGTGACAGACACCACTGGCCTATCAGATGGGGAGGGTGCAAAGAGGGGCGTGGGGGTAGGTGAGGAGGAATGGAGAGGAAGGGAAGAGGGAAATACAAGAAAGGCAGACAAAGAGGCACACAATAATGCCATACACAGATGAAAATAAAGGAAAACCAAACAGGGGCACACACTCGATTTGCACACTGTGCTGGAAGGCACGTAAATGAGATACCAAGGAACTCAACAGGGGATAAGGTCCCCCGACGCATTTCGGTCATGTGGTAGGCACCACTGACCTATCGGATGGGGAGGATGGGAGGAGGGGCATGGGGATGGGTGAGGAAGGGAAGAGGGAAAAAACAGGCAAGGCAGACAATGAGCCACACACTAATGCAATAAAGAGAAACCAAACAGTGGCTCACCCTCGCATTGCACACCATGGGGGAAGGCGCGTAAATGAAACACCATGAAACTCAACAGGGGATAACGTTCCCAAACCGATTACTGTCCCGCGATAGACATCACCGACCTATCGGAAGGGGAGGGCGGGAGGAGGGATTGAGGATCAGAGGGGGGTGGATAGGAAGGGAAATGGGGAAAAACAGGCAGGCAAACAATAATGCAATAAACGGATAAAAAATGTAAAACAAAACAGTGAAATATTAGAACGTTATGGAAAAATGTAACTTTATTATTAATTCACAAATATCAATATATCATGACTACACTGATATTATGAGGAATGCTTCACTGATTTCAACTCTGTTTTTGCTTTTTGAATCAAACAGAGAGTTGAAGAGTTAGGGCCTAAAAGGCGATATCTTGTCGTGCCATGATAAAAGAAACCTTGTAATTTCGTTTTTCTATTGCTGTGCACTGGATATTTCTATGAGACTTAACCATTAACTTAAAAGGGCTCCTTAGGCCCCTTGGCATCCTTGCCATCAACAGACATGCACAGATGGTCATTAATGACCCTGACATGGGACAAAATGGATGAGAGCCTACTGGAACTTTGTGTTTCATGTACTCTGTCTTGAAAACCAGACAATCTATAATATTGGGACAAGAGACAGGCGAAGCTCAGGAAAACTGTTTCCACATCACAGAAAGCAGAATTTTGGAATGGACAGTTATATTTGTTGAATTGATTTTGGCAGAACCGGGTGCCCTGGACACCTCATCTGTGAATCCAGCTCATATTATTAGAATAGTTACTCATTAATGATGGGCATTTATTGTACCAGAACCTGAACTTTTAACTTTCTTCATTGGGAGCCAAACTTTAAATGTATTGAGGCCCAGCTGTATTTACCTACATGTGTCCATTAAAAGTGACATGCAAAATAGAACACAGGGCCATAGTGCATTTTATTTTTAATTCAGCAATTTGCAATGTAACTTAATTCAGGGGATATACATATTTAAAAATGTTGCTTAACAACTATTTCAATGAGATTGTTCATTAAAGAGATGGCCCTGTGCATATTGTAACGCATGTTTTGAGTCATTTGTAGAAGAGAGCTTGCACAAAAGGAAGACTGTTAGTGTTTAACATAGACTTACACATTTTGCTTCAGGAAAGGCGCGTTATATGAACAGTAATGCACACTACATTTCATTTAGCAAATTTTTGTTGCATTTACTAATCGGGTTCGTTTCTGTGATGGGGTACTCCTTTTATATCCCCATATATATGGACAATTGTTGTAGAATATCATGAATGTAAATGGAAGACACATTTGGTTAAGAATGAGGGAAAATATACTGGAAGCATGATACACCTTTGCCAAAGGAGAAGGGAGAACAGAAGGAGATTGGCATGGATGCATTCGTGCATTTATGAACATTAGGTTAAGGATAAAGGGCGTTCACAGACTTTGCTTGTTCGTCTTGTTCATTGGAAGCAGATTCTAAGTATCTCCTAGTGCTGGCCTTAACCTTCACGGTTGACCTCAAAGAGAACCCCTATTTTGTAAACTGCCCAAATTTGCTAAATCTGATAATAGAATAATGGTGATAATAACAAGCTTGACTATCCATGACATATTGTGAAACAGACTATTCTTGAGACAAAGTGTACAATCATTGGGCCTCATTACACGGATGGCGGTAGGGATTTACCGGTACCGGTAAAATACCGGTACCGGTAAATCCCTACCGCCTTACTACGAGGTCCCTTTGCGGGTTGGGGGATTTAAAGCCTGCTTTTTGCAGGCGTTAAAATCCAACCCGCTAAGGGACCTTGGAGCTAATTACGGCACCGCAAAATTGCGGTGCCGTAATTAGCGCCTTCCCCATTCCCATAGAGCCCTATGGGGCAGAAATGGGAATGGGGAAGGGCAATGGCGGAAGGGGGATTTACCGCCCCTCCAACCTTGGAATGGGGCGGTAAATCCCCTTTCCGCCAAGGCAGTGCCGGTATTTTACCAGCATGAGCCATGGCGCTAATAGCGCCATGGCTCACCGCCTACCGTGTAATGAGGCCCATTGATAGTCATGCAGTGTGTATTTCAGGACAATCAGTATCTGTCTAACCTGCTAGACATATGGATGTGGTTTAGCAGAGGACCTTTAAAGCATCACTTCTCCTTGGGAACAGGGTAGTCTCCAGTAGTCTTCCTGCTGGAAACGTCAGCAACTGCTGGAGTAGAGTGACAGGGTTCAGCACCTTCATCTTTGAGGAAGCAAAGCATAGACCTCACCAGTGGTCTTGGTATGTTAGCATTCAGATCACATAAGTGTGTGTGCTGGCACATTGGTCACAACTGCATTATGGCCAATTAAGTCAAGGTCCATCGTTATCCTTTTATCCTGGCCATCCCATACTTGGGGCTTCCTAGTATGAATATAGGAATCTATAACCAGTGATCTGACAATTTAGGCTAATCATTGCAGTCAAACCAAGGCCAAAGTGCTCCACTTACCATTTCTACTGTGCCCAGAAATGTACAATCCCTCAAGAGCAGGCCTACAGTACCATGCAGTAGGGCACTTTTAATTTCTGTGAAACTGAGTTTCTGTGTGTGTGTGTGCACATGTGTGTGTACATGTGTGTAGTGCTTGTTCTTTTGGTAACAAAGGGCATGTTCTAGTGATATCTCATTGGTCTTAAGTGTATCATTGTGTGCATGTTTACTCTTGCCTCAAAGTACTGCCACACACAGTTCCTGCAAATAATACATGCATTTGGTTTATATGTGATCTCTGGTATAGCCCAAGTCGAATAGTCGAATGGGGTAGGATGTAATGTGTTACTTTCTGTTTGACTTAACAAACAAGGATGTTTTTGATCGTCACTTGTGGAAAGTTGTTTGTGTCCAGAGGTTGCCTTTATTCTCGTGGATGAGCTACCTGAATGTTTTCATGTATTATTAAGGGGATTGTCCTGCATCTGTAATTACATAAAGTAAACTAGCAGTGTACACATAATTGACATTATGCAACTGCTTTACACCCTTTGATTGTATTTCATGATAGTATTGCAATTCCCTTTATCTCTGAAAGCTCCGGATAACGCAAAGCATGCAATCCTGATCGGGTAACTCACAGAGATGTCCACTAGCTTTCCGCTTAAGTATCCCTCTTTCACGGGGCAGCTGCAATAGAGATCACTGAGCTTAGGCAGGACCCATCACAAAATAACTCATTACTTTTGCAGGGCTGGGCATCTGGAACGCTCTTAAAGGTACCCCACCTGAGGGCCACCCGTGGGCCATCTCCAGCATCCCGCCCTTTCGGGATGCATAGCATACGATGCCCGTGAATAAACATTGGGAGGGAACGTCACCACTGCTCATTTCCCGTTTTAAACCACTGCTCATTTCCCGTTTTAAAAAGAACAACCAAAACACTCTCTATACCAGTTGTCACAGGTTTCTACATGCAGGAAGCCTCCGCTGTTTATGTGTGTGCTATATGATGTGGGTACGACGTCCTTTCATCACGGAATGTTTTTTTGCATGGATTTTTACAGCAGATTTTTTTGGGAAAAAACTCATCGAATTTTTTGGGGGGGTTAAAAAAATAATATAAATTGGGTGTGGGTGTACGGGAATATAAAAACAATTAAAAGGGATCGGGGTTTGGGAGGTAACCCCCCAAAAATAAAAAAAATAAAAATTCGATGAGTTTTTTCGAAAAGAAATCCACTGTAAAATCCCCGCGAAAAAACATCCTGCGATGAACTGACATGGAACCATTATATGATACTTAATACCCAGAGGTTTCTACAGACAGACCAGGTGATGGAACCTGTGTTGCTCCGTATAGTCTTGCTTGCAAGGCGAGCACGTTGCCCCTGAGCTATCTTCCCGAGACAGAAATGTACAGAAATGTAAAAAAATGCAAAGGACACACTAACACACACACAATGCCCATGGTGCAGAGGTTTACCAGGAAATCTCCAGACCCCCCTATAGCCAGTTCACCACTAACAGCTGTTACTATTCCTAAACAGTACTCAATTTGTCGACATTAGAAAGGTGAAAGTGTAAGATGGCTGCGCAGGGAATGCAACCTGGGATTTGAATGTTGCATGCAGCCCTCGGTAGCGGCCACATTTCCTCCCGAGGCATTTTACTAAGATTGGAACCAGCAATCTGCAGGCTTCACATGCGAGTACTAGAGCAGGCCTATTAACCCTTTCAGTTATCATACTGGGATCTGCACTTTGCACCTGCAGGTTACATGCACACCCAATCAATTGACCCCTGAACTGGCTTACTGTTTATGGGCCCTACCACCAGCACGTTACAAGCACATTCCTGCAATGAGGACATATATCTCGGGACTATCTCACTGGCATTTAAACCTTTGACCCAGAGGTTACTCATCACTCTGTCCTGCATGCATTTTAAGCAGTTGTGTTGGCAAACGAGCCAGTGGCCTGAAGACAACGCGTACCACTGCAGCATGGCTCCACTCCACTCAATAATCTATTTTCCCACCATAGGTCTCTTTCCATACTGCTCTCAGTGATTCCTCTGTATTTTGCTAGGGCTCGGTGGCTGTCCTTTCATGTTGTCCCATACCAATCAGTGCTTTATACAGAGCAGCCGTACTGAATAGTGTTGAAGTAGTACATATTATGTGGGGTTATTACCAAATGAATTGGTACTTATTGCATCAACATCAACAGCTCCTGATTGACTCAATCAGAATATTAAAAAAGTGATAGTGCAAAATGAATGTCAGGGCAGCCCTGTGCATGTCTAAATACTGATAACCCAGTGGAGAACAGAGTTGCCATGTGAAAGCTTTCGAGATAGTTGAGTACTGGAATATGAGTGTCTACGTCAATCAGAATTACAGTGTATTTTCAGTGCTTTGTGCATGCTTCTGTACTGGGATACAGGTACATACAGCACATATGAAAAGGTGTACATTACGATGGGAGAGCTCCGTGGATGTCCTAGTACAAAGTCACACATGCGTATTTCAGGTCAGGATATGATAGGTTATTTATAACGCACTTAATACCCAGAGGTTACTAAGCGCGAACAGGGGATCGAACCTGTCTTGCTCCATATCATCTTGATTCCAAGGCGAGCACGTTGCCACTGAGCTATCCTCCCGAGACTGAATTGTCATAGTGGTGAATTGTCATATTTATGTCCATGTCCCAGTACTAGAGTAGAGTTTTACAAAGCAGGTCAAGAAAGGGAAGCAGTGCAAGACTTTAGCATCAATCCTTAGATATACAGAGCAGCCCTAAATCAGCCCAGAGGTCCATTATGGGCGGTCTATATATGTTTCAGTGCTTGCATGCAAGTGCATGCAGCAGGTCAGAAGTCATCGACGAGAAATCTGAGGGTGTCTCAATGGTCGTATGCTAGCACCTGGTTCTGTGGGACTAGAGGTGCATTGGGACCGTGGTCGGCTTGGAGCAGTTTCCACAGCAGTATTGCCTTGAATTGTGAAAGCCCTATGTTTGTCTTGGAGATGATTGCATGATGTAAGCTAGAATGGATGTGTAAAAGGAAAAGTTGGGCTCTAGATATGAACGCTCCTGTACTGAGCTCGGTATTGAGTCTGATGGTCACAATATTTCTGTGCAAGGTCACAGGTTGGTAGAGGTGAACCCACACCTCTAGTTTAGGGAATAATTAATAGCCCTGGTTACCTTGCAGTTTTTAAATGCTTAGTGAATCTTATAAATACAAAGATTCTCAAGCTGGGTGCAGTATTTCCATGCGTGATTCTTTATTTACAGTAGTGTAGACACATGGTCTAGGGTGGTCAGCCAACCCCAAAGGGTCCTTCTCAAGGCAAGATAAATAGTAGAAAGCCGGGTAAAAATGGCAGCAGGAGTCCTCAGTTGATCTGGGAAGGCAGTGTTTTTCCCTGGTGCGGCCTGTCGTAGTTCAAGTCTGATGCCTGCGATTGTGCGATGTGAAGGAGTTGCACTGCAAACACACTGCCTTCCCAGATCAACTGAGGACTCCTGGGGCAATTTTTAAATTACAATAGTCAAGTCCACTTAAAATCAAGGCGACCACCACAGGAGCCTGAGAGGCAGTAGGGATGTAAGGAAGAACTTTCCTTAGAACCCGAAGTTTGAAATGGCCGGTCTTACAGATTGCGGCCACCTGATCTTCCATCGTCAGGGAGGCAGAGATTTTTATCCCCACATTTCTTACTGACAATACAAGAATAGGAAGAGGGCCAGGGGAGCGGGCCAGAAATCTTTTGTCCGGAACAGGTGGGGGAGTGGTACCCACAACCAGAACCTCTGTCTTGCTGGCATTAAGTTTTATCCAATATGAGGTCATCCAGCCTTCCAGCTCCTCCAGACACTTCCTCAGGCGGGCTGCTGTGTCTGCCCGAGAAAGATCCAGACGCAACAGGATCTGGGTGTCGTCCGCACAAGATTAGAAGGGGAACCCATGGGACGGCAGAAGAATCAACAAGAGTCTAAAATACATTAAACAAAATAGGGGATAATGCAGAGCACTGGGGGACCCCGCGTAAGACAGGGACAGGGGCTGAATGAAAAGGAGGAAGAGATATCGATTGGGACCGGCCTGCCAAAAAGTCGGATGATGAATACACCAAACCTTTAAAAATGTCTCTTACACATGGACACCAATATTACTTCTAAGAGATTTAAACTTAATCCACAAACAAAACTAACCCCACAACAATCCTCTGGCCAGATATAATGGGTCCTTGTCCACCACTTCCTCCTACTGTGAGGAACCTTGGAATCACATTAGACACCAACCTTACACATGAAACGGAGGTTAACGCCACCATAAAGAACTGCTTCATACAACTACGCACATCACACCCTGCCTCACCTCCACACAAAAGACATTGACATTGACTGTTATCTCACTGGTACTATTTGTACCATATCTAGGTCAACAGCCTTAACTTTGGACTTCTAGAATAACTACTCAACAGAGTACAATGAGTACAAAATGTGGCAGCCATATTACTCCCAGGACAGAAAAGATAGGAGCGCATCATGCCAACGCAAGTATACCAGGCTCCCAATGAAAAAGAGGACCACTTCAAAATTGTATGCATTGCTCGCTGTGCCTACCGTGGCATGGGGCGCATGCCATTGCAAGGAAATTCTCACTCTGTGCACCATCAGAATACGCAGATGCAGCAATGCTGCATTAGTAACGGTAACAATCTTCAACTGGAAACAGCATGTATTCGTATTTGTATTTGGGGTTTTATATACTGCCAACCTAGCTAAGAAGTAATGAAGCACTCCACATATTATGAAGTAAGGAGCAGATGTTCAAATATGTGATATGGGCTGTTGCAGCCATGCGGTGGGATGTGATGCAGGAACGCAAGGAGCATATGTAGCACCTAGGTATTGACTGAACAGCGAGGACTTGAATTCCATCCTGAACTACAAGAGGATTGATAAAGTTCAGATTGCTGCTGGTATGGTGTTCCAGTAGGTAGGGGCACAGCAAGAGACAGCCTGTTTTCTTTTTCTTGGGGAGCACTTTGGTCCCAAGGAAATACATGGCTTGGCTCCTGGAGGAGTGCGACCCACTTGAACTACAAAGATGTTCACCTTGGTAGGCAGGCATGCAAGCAGTTGTTGCCTTATAGATAATGGGGGTCATTATCGGGTTGCCGGTAAAACCCACCGGAAGGCGGCTGGTTACCGGCAACCTCATAACTCCCTTACTATCACCTGATATCCAGGTTTCACCGTAATATCACAAGTTGTGGCAGTAACGGTTACTCCCCATTTCCATGGAGTCCCATAGGAAATGGGGTCACTGAAGCACTGGCACCATTGCTAACAGTGTCGGTGCTTCAGTGAGAAACATGCCGGTAGGGGCCTGTAAACCAGGCAAGTCAGGCCTGCCGGGGATCGTAGCCCCTACTGGCATTCTCGTGGTATGGCGGTCCGGAAAGGGTGCTGGGACGTTGCTACCAGCACCCTTATTTCCGGACAGTAATACTCGGAATGAGGGCCAATGCCTCAGTCTTAAAGCATATTCTGACTGGGATGGGAAGCCTTTTGGATGGGAGAAATTTGTTTTAAAGTTTCTTGCTTGTTGTTATGAACATGAGCTGGCCTGTTGGGCAGCTGTAAGTGGGACCAGGCGCATCACTGATAAGCTGGTGAGGAGGGTGTTTCCCCCATCAATGTGGGAAATTAGCAGGGCCTGAACTGTGGTTTCAGTATCTGCGGGTGGATGGAATGGTATTATTGTCCAGAGAAGAGTTAGCAGGTACCAGGTGGTTTGGACCTTTTTGTTGATATGCTGAGAGAAGGAGAGAGTGCTGTTTATAGTGACTGTGAATGATTTTGCAATTGAGGACAGGTGAGGTGTTGAGCAGTCAAGGTGCATGTCAATTAGCCACTCTTGAATAATATCCTGATTATATAAGTGACAGAGTAGGATGAATTCTGTCTTTGTGGGATTGAGCTGTGTGTAGCCTGTTTGGCTACTACTCTCAACTACTAACCTTTCATTTAAAATCTCCTATCAGTGTATTAAACTAGACACACATATCCCACATGGATGCCTGTAAAAGACCTAGGCAAATCCACATGAACATTATGGAGTTACAATTAACTTCCCCTCTTTAGGCTCCCATTTTGGTTCTCCACATCAATAGGTAACATTGTCCAAAACAAGTGTAGCCTCTGGGACATTGAGTTCTCCTTTCAGGATAACCTTCAAGGCTCTCTGACAAATCTATAGAAATATTCTGGCACGGGAGACTCCAGTACTTCCGACCTGCACCCATCAACACCACAGGCTTCCCATCTGGCTCTTCCGCTATCACACTTGGCAGAGCCATGCTCAGCAAGGCCAACACCAAATGGTTAAAAGGCACGATACTAGTCTACTTTGCTTACTGTACTTACTTACATGCACTGAGGCCCTTGTGCGCTTCCAGGATTTCACTATGCCGGCTAAAGATCCGATAGAAGGAAAATGACAGGAAGAACATTGCTCCTGGCAGTGATGTAGTTCCCACTCTGCCATCTCCTTTCTGCTTGGACTCAGCATGGAATACGGAGACCGCTGAGGATTATTCAACTCTTCTGCACTGTCTTTTGAGATACAGTACACACGTTACACTTTAACGTGTTGCCATCCCTTTGAAATGTTGAACACCACATGACTTGTAGTTTTTCCTTTGAAGAAGGCCTTCTTTACAGCTGTGAACCCCTTCTGTCGAGATGTTGATGAGAAGGCCCTCTGCCCTGTCACACACTGCAGGAGGTTCTACGCACAGATGACAGCTTCATGTGTTATTTCCTTCTTTCTGCTGCAGCTGTTACTGGTGTGATCGCCAGAGACGTGTTATTTTACTTCGTCTGCATGCTTCCTTTGTCCTCTGGACTCCCAAGGAATGTGTTGCTCAACCATGGCCTCCCACAAATTGCCTATTAGCTACCTGCTGCTTGATTTTAGCCATCATTATAGCTTTCCAGAGCATCTGGGGCTGCCTTCATCATGTATAATACATATCTGTATTATATACATCATGTATAATACAATCTGCTTGTCCTTTTATTGTTATTATTATACCTGTTAACTTTGTAAATATTGCTTTCTCTGCTTTTTCATGCTGTAACTAAGTGATGCGCCCGGTTGCCCCTGGGCCTCGTGCGTTATACAAATAAATAAAATACAAATACAAATAATGGAACTCGGTCTACTACGATTGGATGTTCAGCCGTAAACACAATATGTCACAAGCTGCCCAGTCCTCTGTCCTGCCTTTTATATCTGAAAACGGCTTGAGCTTCACAGCAGACATCTCCATAAACAGCTACTCACAGGTCTTAGACTGTATTGCTAAGTCTTGATTCTAATACAGACATTAAAGGGAGGATTAGCACTTTTCACTTTCTTTTTTGAAACTCCAAGCAGTAAGAGGAAGCAAATATACGTAACTGCATTACCCACAACACCTAAGGAAAATAAGGTAGTCCTTTAATAAAAAAAAGCTTGATACCATTTGCGCCAATCACAGTCCAGAGCCATGTACAAGTCTTTCCACGTTCTGCCCATCTCTCCCGCTTCTCCTCTCCCAATGTTATGGACTGCCATCATGCTGTGGGGAGCTCTCTTTGTATGGTTTGCTCTGTCGTTCACTCGGTTGGTGCAGGCTTCTGTCCCCGAAGAACCAGAGAAAACGTTCTTACAGACATAAACGCCTAATGTAATCACTCGAACCAAATCATCCTATTAATGCCTAATCATATGAAGACCATGAAATCCTGCCAATTAGCAGGGAACATGGCCACGGAGAAAGAATTACTGAAGCACCTTAATGATTGTCTCAACCATAACCTTCATGAAATTATTGTTAAATAATAGTACACTCGGTGTATATATAGATTCTCATAGGCAAATCGTATAGGAAATCTGTTTACTGTGTCAAGACCTGAAGCTTTGTATGATAGTAGTTTAAATCGTATTTACAACTAATAAAGTCATTCTGCTTATAGATGCCTTCAAGCCCCATGTGTAATGAACACCAGACCTGTCATCATCAATTCTTGCTTGCACCATAAACCACTTAGCACAACCAGTCGAGGTAGGAGAAAAAAATGGGTCTACCTAGAGTGATAAACACATGTGACCACTTCTTAGGCCCTAGGGTGAATATTCTTGGACTTTAGGAAATTAGAGATTAGCCGGTAAATGCCAGATATGAGCCAGCTGAATACTGGTCTTCACCCACCTGGATATGTGTGATATTTTGCCTTTGGTCAAAATATGTTGTAATTGTCAAGGAATCTGGAATTTGAAATGTTCTCACATCAGCCTAAGAACATGAGTATAACGAATTTGCCTGATAGCAACTTCAGCATAAGTTGACTATTATCCATCCTCTCCAAAGCCAAATGCAGAACTTTACCAACATCCCATCCCTACAACGAGTTTGTAGTTGATCTTCATCTGCCTGAGTTGTTTACAGACCAGAGGGTGCTTTCAAGGTGGCTCTCCATCAATAAAATAATTCCCTGCTGAGATCGATCACCTATAAAATTGATAGTTTTATACTCCACCTTCATTTCCAACACGAAGAACAAGAAATCTAAAATATTAACTACATCTGCATCAGAGGGACGCTTTCTCCTTTCTAGACATCAGCTATTCCTAGTAATCCAAGACACTGATTAAACTCTTGGAGGTATCTGGTGCTCATGAACCCCTGATGAACTCTTCTTCAAGGCCCTCTCACCCTCCTTGGATCAGTAGGTGAGGCACAGCTGTGATGAATTGCCATCTGGCAAGAGTGTTAATGTTTATTAAATAATAAAATGATGCAGCTAATTCAATCTCTGAAAGGAAAATCTGCTAATCAGATTCCCCTTTTATAAACTCCATTCGAAAAGCATAGTGTGTGTTTGTAACATGTTGCAAAAGTATCCTGATTCCCAGTACCTCTTCTACCAGTGGCACAGAGCAGGTTCAGAGGTCACATGTGCCCTTTTGACAGCTGCAGTGACACCCAAGTGACTGCAGCACAGGGCCTGCATTTAAAATATGCACCCTTGTTCCAGAAATTATATAATTCTGAAGATGTGGTCCTGGTGGCACATACAACTGTAAATATCTCTCAGAGTTATCCCAGCCACATTAAATTGATTTCACATATGTTTTAGGAGGATTCTGCCATCTTGATTCTCTCTTCCTCTCATTCTCTTTCCATGTCACCTCAACTTCTTCTGTTGCAAAGCACTTTGGGTACAACATCATAAGGGAAACGTCCACACAGTTCAAGAGCAGGGATTGGACCCCTAAAGCAGGCTAGCTTTAGTTTAATCACGTGGAGATGTTTGCCTATAAAAGAAGGGGTCTCCCACCACTTCTTTGAATCATCTGGACTCATCCTGAACCATCTGGAAGCGTTTTTTGGACCCTGCTGAGAGTGCATCCTTTCTAAAGTCCTCCCGTTTTGGGGTGAAGACAGAGGTCCCAAAGGCAGAAGCAAGATCTATCCCCTAACCATCCCCACAGGCCATTGGGGGCAAACACTGCTGCTGGACCATAAGCCTAGCCCCCCTGTGTCTAAGACCTCACCGTGCTTCAGGTCCCCTGAAGGTGTGTGCCTGGCTCCCCTGTGTGTGTGAGCCCGAAAAACATACCGACATTGGCCCTCAAGACCTTGGAGTGTGACTCCCAGCACCCGGAAGCCAGATCAGCGGAGATCCCAGTTGTTAACAATGACCATCTCCAAACCATGATTCGAGTGTGCCTCAATGCTGAGTGATCCAACAGGACCCCTCAATGATGCCCTTTGACTTCCATTGTTTACTGTACTGCTTTCCGGTATTTGACCTTGTTCGCTGCCGCACTGTGCCAGCAAAAGCATGTCAATGCCCCAGCTCAAACTATGAAGTACCACTGCATTGCCTTGCTTGAGACGCCATCCAAAATGCTAGCTTCTTTACTGCCGCTCCTGTGAGTCGACTGACCTGACCTTGGTATTTCCCAAACTGCAACTTCTGAGCCTTCGCATGGAACCAACATGCCTGCGCATCTTGGTAACAGCTTGACCGCCATCGATCCATGACCATTGAACCAGACCTGTTAACCACCCGATCAGCACAGCTTGAGTAGAAACTTCAAGACCGCAGTTCTCCTTCCATTCAAACACGTCTGCGACCCGAGTCAACACCGCGATAGACGCTGAGAAGCCTGGTTTAATGCTGTCCAAACCCCAAGTCATTTGCAGAAGGCATTATAACAGATTGGCCAGGTAATTGTTATCCCTTATTGCAACTTGAAGAAATATCCTTTTGAATGCCATTCTCCCGTTCTCTCACCGCCAAGAGCGCTGCATCTTTTCTATCTCTGCACATTCTGTGTTTGTTCCAGGTTTTACAGTGTATTTAGGTAAGTTATTATTATTGTACATGGTGTGTCTGATTACAGTATGTATCTTTGTAGAACTTTGATTGTGACATTCCTTTATTTTGGATTGTTATACTCCTCCGTTTGGGGTGCTACTGAACCACAGTCACAACCCTCTTAATAGTGTACTCCCCTTGGAGCCTTCCCTTGGAGCACATTAACACAAAAGGTGAAGGAGGTATATCTCTTGACTGTGCCTGCTTTACCTTTATGATTGTGTTGGCTCTTGGTTTGCAGAGGTGTAAGGGCTGTGTGGGTGTTTTAGCCGCTACTCATCCTAGTACTCCTGCAGGACAGAAGTTAATTAGTCACAGGAGCTGACAGATTTGTCATAAATAAGCACCCTAGGAGAAGGACTGAAGATTCCATATGTGTCCCAGCAGAGTTTGAATCCAAACATGTGTGGTCCAAATGGATCACAATCAATAATCTGTTTGTCTCCATATCTGAGCTTAAACTTTGGAGATCATCAGAAACAGTGGGAATGCATATTCCATCATTATCCTACAATTGATGTAACTGTTCATGGCCTCTGTTTGTTGGTCAGGCTACGAGCTGTCAAATCTGGAAAGCTAAGCCAGCATTGAGTGATCAGCCATTTTCAGAGGCCTCTCAGATTTAGCAATAGCAACCGATGAAAGTTTGCCAGTATGTAGTGCTTGTTGTGGAGGTATCTATGGTGGCAAAAGGGCAAAGGAGAACATGCATTATATATCAATTGCTTGGATTTGCTAGAAGGTTTTGGCCTGACAGATGACTGAGTGACATGATGAAGCCTTCGCAGACTGTAGAACATGTAGGAATACAGAAAAGTCACCCATCTAGGTGATTCTTGTTCTAGACTCCTAATACAGCTGGCAAAAGACTACATTATAGACTAATAGAAAACATTGCAGTGCAGGTGCAATATCTTGCAGCACATATAGCCGTCCGTTCAAACTGAAACACCTGACGTACCTCAACACCTCTGCCACTAGCATACAGCGACTGCCAACAAATTCGGTATAGCTGGCCACACATCGTCTTTTCAACAATAGCACTCTATCGCAAAACCTCCAACAGCACCCACCCACATGCCTGGTCTTTTTTGGGTTGCTTAGTGGAGCCTAGCCAGCCACCTAAGTCTTAGACAGGTGAAAAATGCACACATGCATCACCTAATCTAAAACTCTCAGAACCTCCAGCACATTGACTACGGTCACCTCGGGCGTTCCAACCACAAATCGCATTGAGGCCATACAAATGGGGAAAGAGCGCTATATAAATAACCAAATACAATACAAATACAATACAATACAACAAGTCACTTACATGATTACAAAAGAGAGTAAAGTGTCCTCAATTGATGGACACACCCATCCCCTGCACTCGAAAATGCTGCAAAAACCAGTCAATAGATATAGAAATTCATCATTTGGTTAAATCTATTTCCCATAAAGAATATGACATTAGTGCAGACTTTCTATTGTTCAACGTTTACAAATAGACAATAATATCAGATATAGAAAAGGTGTTTTAATAATACAATAATATGTATATTATTCTGGTGCATTCACAGTAAAATGAGCTCAACACGTTTCGGGAATTAACTATCCTAGCAAATTATAGTATTATTAATAACACCTTTTCTATATGTGAACTTATTGTCACTTTGTAAACGTTGAACAGTAAAATGTCTGCACTAATGTCATATTAGAAATAGATTGAACCAAATGATGACTTTCTAAAACTATTGACTGGTTTTTCCAGCTTTTGCGAGTGCAGAGGACGGGAGTGTCCGTCAATTGAGGACACTTTACTCTCTTTTGCAATCATAGAATTCCAGCCTGAACCCCTGTACCATCTGAAGTAATCAGGGGTCTCTTTAAATCTTTCTCCAGTATTGCATGAGAAATGCTTCTTTTCCTCACCAAGCGTGATGGCATGCTGCAAGTTATTATCTGATGAAATAGCAGCTGTCACAAAGTCACTCTGGATCCTCTGGCATATACTACATAGCTCCGAGTGGGAAAGAGAAAGTTCTTTGATCTCAGTTCCAGCCAGTGGTGGGGGCAACACAGCCCCACTTGTGACCAGCCTTGCAGTGAACCTCAGATGAAAATATTGGTTTAATGGACATCCGGGCTTTCTCCAGGTCCCTTTACACCCCAACACATTTCTCCATTGCAAAACAGAGGGGGGTCTGGGAAACTCTCTACCAGCACGAACACAGCCCATTGATTTGTTCTTGGTTGGATGGCACCTGGGAGAGTCTCAACCAGGTCTTTAGCTCACTGTTCTTTTCACAGAGAAGAAATGTCCCCGCATATCAGTCTTTGTCCTGCCCAGGGGCAGTCCAGCACCGAAATGCTAGGCAATTCTGCCCTGAACAAAAGTACCACAGCAACCCCATAAACGTGTTTCAGCCTAGTTGGGCATCATCAGTGAGGTGAAGCTGTGCCTCTCTAAGAGCAGTGAGCAAGCAGTCCACGCCTGGTTTCCCCTGGTAACTTAGGGTGAGACCCAAAGTTACTTGGTATGCAAAACAGAGGGGGATCTGGGAAACTCTCTACGAGCACGAACACAGCTCATTGACTTGTTCTTGGGTGGATGGCACCTGGGAGAGTCTCAACCAGGTCTTTAGCTCACTGTTCTTTTCACAGAGAAGAGATTTCCCTGCATGTCAGTCTTTGTCCTGCCCAGGGGCAGTCCAGCACCGAAATGTTAGGCAATTCTCCCCTGAACAAGAGTACCACAGCAACCCCATACACGTGTTTCAGCCTAGTTGGGCATCATCAGTGAGGTGAAGCTGTGCCTCTCTAAGAGCAGTGAGCAAGGGGTCCACGTCTGGATTCCCCTGGTAACTTAGGGTGAGACCCAAAGTTACTTGGTATGCAAAACAGAGGGGGGGTCTGGGAAACTCTCTACCAGCACGAACACAGCTCATTGACTTGTTCTTGGGTGGATGGCCCCTGGGAGAGTCTGAACCAGGTCTTTACATTTCTCCATTGCTTTGTTGAAGGAATCACCGAAAATAGTGTCCCCGAAAAAAAAAAAACAACACGTGCACTGCTGGACAGCCTTGACACAGCTAATTTTCTTCGTTTTTATTACGTTCTCAGGAGGATGCCCTAACGCCTGTCTGTAGACATGGCCTTACTCCAGTCACAATTCACTCATATAAAATCTCACTCTGTGGCAGTTGCTGAAACATTTGTGTCCTGTTTCCTTTCCAAATCCTAGGTCAATGGAAAGGACACACAGAACAACATTTCTTGGCAAGGCCTCCAGGATCCATTCATACCCAACTCAGGATGTTTTGGTGAAGTGGGGGGTGGGTTTCCCCACAAATCCAATCTGGACACTCCACCCTAAGCTAACTAGGGACTGCCTTGTTTTGGGGCTTAAAGAGTAGCTTTTTTGTACATATGAGGAGACAACCATTATTCTGAAAACCTAGGATGAAGAATTGTATTAAATGTATAGATCGCCTGTTTACGATCTGGGCCTGGCTTTTATACCATCTAAAGGAAAGTTGCCATATCAAATGGCATTCTTGGGATGATTTTGCTGTGCCCAAGACAGTTCCTCATTGGAGAGTTTACTGGATGTTGTGTGCCGTGCATCTCTGATTCCTCTGTTGAATTCTTTCCACCTGTTCCTTTGCCTCGGTGCATGAGGATTCAAAGCTCTAATACCATCCATTAGCCAGACCTGACTGTTTACATGTTTTGGAAGAGAGACATTGAATAGAGCGAAGGATCTTATTTCCTCCTTTCACGCCATGGGGAAGGGGATTTTGAATTATGTCCTCTCCCATGTGTCCAATCATTTTGCTGCATTCTCCTCTATCATGATCAGTAGTGGTCCTCCACCGTAGTTGTTCCTGTACTCATAGGCTTTGGGCTTGGTCCATCAAGCAGAAAAAGGCTAGGTTCCCAAAAGTAGGGAACGCCCGTCCCCTGCACACTTTCACAGGCTAAGATAGCCAAACTTTTAATATCTGTTTTCACAAGGGTTTTTCCAATAGAGAGTTTCAGTACAATTAATTGAATATTTCCGATATGCCTTTTTGTCATGGGTAAATGGCATGTGATTGTAAACATAATACACTTCAATCAATATATGTTATCAAAAGAATATTTTTAATTAAATGACCCAACGCATTTCGAGAAAACTTTTATCAGGGCTCTTGATCAGTTGACATTTCTATAAACAATTGAAAAGAGATATTCTTGTATAAGTTAATTCCATCTGGTCACTTATTCAACAAACACATGTAAAATTAAATAAGATATGAAACAACATCTATGTTATAGTCCCCATGGTCCTAATGGCACCAATGGTCTGAAAAGTAGGACTGGGAAAGCTCTGAACTACCAACATGAGGCATTCTGTCCCTAATAACACAAGAATAATCACATTTTCAAATCTTCTAAAAAGCACACCTCTGATGAAAGTACCAAATTTAAAGATGAAGGAAAAGAATGAACCATTATCTCACCTCTCCTTTTCTCTGGAGAACTCACATGCTCCAATCTCTCTAATTTTCTTATCGGAGGGTTATATTCCTTACAGTACAGTGTCTATGTGTCAATATCTTCCATTTATCAAGAAGATTCAAAAAGATGCAATTTGAGGGAACTAACTCAATTCAACCTATACGTTATGTTATGAACATGACAGCTCTTTATCCAAATCCGACAAAAATCTAAGAGCAGTACTTACCACTCTTTAAGTCTGTTATATATAGAGAGTGGTTATATGGTCTCAGTGGAGGTAGATCTTGTTAGAATATTGGGTATTCTCATTCACATTACGGTAAGTTAAGGAAAACTATATATGACAGATCACTCACCCCCTCTCGGATTTGTATGCATGCGAAGTTCCATGCTTTTTTAAAGTGGGGATATGGTATTCTGCCCCTAATATCCCAAGACAAAAATGTGTAACATTACAATGTATTACTATCCTGATGCCTTAAGCAAGAGTATATATTAATAAAGAAAGAGTGAACAAAAATTAAACTACTTACTCCCTTCAAATGAGTAGTCTTTGGTGCCTTATAGGTATTGGCGTTTAGTCTGTGATATCATAAACGCTGGATTCAATCATTAAACAAGATGGCCACCATTTAAGAGTGGCGTACATTGCAGGCGCAAGTACGTCATTGCGTTGTGCCGGTGATGACATCATTAATGCAAACAGAATGTCTCGTTCTGCATTTTCAGCAGTCTATGCAATCTAATGGCCCCAAAGTGTAATGTGTCCTGGCAGAAGCCAAGGCATATTTTACAGTCTTATAAATGTCATGAAGTATAATGCAATCAAGGTTTGTATTAACCCATGATGATCCAATGGGAGACAATATACCCTCAGATGGGTAAATATATGGTAAAATGGCAAACAATGTTGCAAAGGTATTAAAGAAGACAACCAAGAACAACATAATGTCATACTTTCATAAAAAGATACATTAACTGTAATCATGCGATAAACCAACACAATGTCTAAAGAGCACTGTTGTGTCAAGCAGGCAGGATCGCAAAGAAGCATGCCCATAGGGACAGCAGCTTATGCTGCCTGGGCTTAATCATTGCTTAGGCTGCCTTGCGAAGTGTCTCAACCACTGATGCCCTCAGAACCCATTTGAAGCTTGCACCCTGAGTGCGTGTGTGGAGAGCAATCAGAGAAAGCTCTCCCCATGCCACTCTGATGCGCGGCCTCTACAGAGAGTTCTCAAGTGGGAAGCGCACAGAAAAGGTCTGTCTGTGATAGATGTCTTATGTGAGCACACTTTTGGAAGATCATGGCCCTGAGCTGTGTCTGATGCGCACATACAAAGCACAAACCCGAGCACAGGAACTACTATGAGTACTGTGCCATGGCAGGTTCCACAGGGGATCGCTCGAACTACAGCTACGCCTCTTAAAATTCACACTCTATTTTCAATTATTATTGTGTAAACAATACATAAGCACAATATCAAAACATGCCCTTATGCTGTGCTGTTTGCACCCAAGAAAAATGCGTGACTTGGAAGAAAGAGAGATGTCAGTCTTCTTTAAAGGCTTACATGTTCCCACTTTCTTTCATGGGTGATCTAGTCTTGAGTGTTTGCTATTTTTGCTGCATTGACTTTAAGTAATGACAATGAAGTGTGTTACACCATGCCTCGAGTGTTCGCATGTAATCATTGTTAGATGATGGGAGGGAGTTTGGGGTGAGAGTTGGTTGCCCTTTTTCTAGATGCTTCAAGAATTGCTCAGCACTAAACATAAGAGGATGATTTGCCCAAATAAATCTGCGACGTGGTTGCTTAATCTTTTTGAATCACCTCACTAGTTTTTCAAATGTGAAGCAGTTTACCACAGAAAGTCCTAGCAAAACTGGCCCTAGTAACAGCTAACGTGTCTAGATGAGGGAAGTAATATCTAGGTCTCCCACAATTTCAGACTCACTGATTGAAAAGGCTTATGAACACAGTGGCATATCACTCCTCAATTTGACAATACAGATGATATTATACCAGTGATGGCCTTCCTTCACTGCCAGGTAGGAAAATGGTGACATTTCATTTAATAACAACCAACAGGGACAGACCAATCTACACAACATTCAGAGCCAGTCACAAACAGGTGTATTAGTAATGAATTTATCAACATACACATTGGGCCTCATTACAACCCAGGCGGTGGACCATGGTGCTATTAGCAGCATGGTCCATGCCGGAATCCGCCATGGTGAATGGCGGAATTACCGCCCCATTCCAAGGTTGGCGGGGCGGTAATTACCCATTCACCATGGCCCCTTCCCCATTCCCATTTTTGGCCCATAGGGCTCAATGGGAATGGGTAAGGCGCTAATTACGGCACCGTAATTAGCTCCTAGGTCCCTTTGCAGGTTGGTTTTTTAACGCCTGATAAAAGCAGGCGTTAAAGTGCAACCCGCAAAGGGACCTCGTAATCAGGCGTTAAGGGTTTAACGGCGCCAACACCTTTTACGGCGCCGTTAACCCCTTAACGCCTGGGTTCTAATGAGGCCCATTGACCACAACTGAGGAAAACAGGTTCTTGTCGTTTGTACCTACTGCCTTACACGACCTGTTTCAAACTGGCATTGAAATATCGCAATTGATGAGGAAGATAAGACTCTAGCAATACTTTGATGACCAGATCCCTGACAAGTGTAGACTAGATGTTACAGGACTAAAATCGAAGAAACTGCTCTGAAGCAATTAAGCAACAATAAATCTATTACCATCAAGCCGGCTGACAAAGGCGGAGCAATTGTTATCATGGACACCACAGCATATAATGCCATGGTGGCATGACTGCTAGATGTCAGAGCCAACTACCGGATACTTGCAGAAGTCGTGTGATCTGACACGTGTTTTGACCCAACAGGGGACTTTTTCAAGGCATGTATTAATAGGCGATGATATTGAGCACATGGGTCAGCACTCAGCTGTATAAACTTTTTGGCCAGAGTGGCCACTGGAACAAGATGGGTGATGAGGGCCACTCTGGCCAAACAGGTTATACAGCCGAGTGCTGACCCATGTGCTCAATATCATCACCAATAATGACATGCCTTGAAAAAGACCCCTATTGCATTGAAACACTTGTCAGCACAAGTTGAAGTGACTAATAAAAACACCTACAAATCAACTTCCATACAAGATTCGGCTCTTACATCAGAACTGAGCCTAGATCCAGCAAAGTTTTTGCACATGGTTTGAGTTCAGTTCCCCCTCCCAAACCACTTTCTTTTTGCAATTAAGACATCAGGGCTACATCTTTACTGGAACTACTCACCTGCAGCAGGACGCCCGAGCAAACACTGTGTTAAAGCACAGTGATCTACAGTTTCCAGAGCCCTCAACTTCCCCTTCCCACTATGACCAACAGGCCTGTCAAGACCAGGATGACCAACCAAAAATCATTCTTACACACTAGAAAGCTCACAGCACCTATGGAGCAGCATTTTGTTCATTATCAGCATTCCGAAAATGACTTTATATGGACTGTTCTTGAGGAAGTTCAGTTAATGAAGGAAATATCCATACACTTCTTCTTTATAGAGAACAAAAGTGGATTTTCAGACTACGGTCTGGCTGCACTGGCCTTAATGATAAAATCTGTTGGGAAACGCTGGCAGTTAATCTGCAAAGTAACATTTCAGAATTCCACATTTGTTTAGATTGTTGCAGTGAACCCTGATCTAATGACGGACCAGTAGGAAATTATTTGATTTTCCTGTGCTGCCTGTATGTTTACCAGGCCAAGATGGCCCCTGCCTTGGAGTGCACTCTTCACTAGCCCTTTTTCTAGCTTTACATGAGCACGACTGGAAACCTAGCCATTATTACAGCTGTAGAACAATCCCACCCGAGTGCTATTGAATGAGGTCATTCCTAAGCGGACTCCACCGCAGTGAGTATTTACACTGTCGATTGCTGATGTAAACCGCTGGTAGTCGAATCCTCACCTCAATGCGTAACCACTAGTCTATAAGCTCTGGTGGAGGCTGTGTCATGCTCCTTCACCCGGCCATCATAATATCTGGGCACCCCAAAGGTGTTGCTACCCCATGATAGAACATACATTTTAAGATGCATGTAGGAGACCTAGCGGTCACCATTACCCACACAACATAATAATTTGGTACCTGTGAACAGACTTGTTAAACTTGCTAAACTTGTTACTACAATACAGGATCTCGATAGGCGTAGGCACTGTAAAGGTACTGTGAGACGCACTAGTGATGTATACATGCATCCAGTAGACCTTTTCAGTGCCCTGACCTATCAGTGCACAGGCTGAGGGGTTAGCTGAATCTCGTATTCATGATGGTGAGAATTTGTTTTACATTATTCCCAATGGACATTTGGTACCCCACGTGGACACGGGTCCTGGTAACAGTTGCCCACTGTAAGTGCACCGTGTTGGCGTTAAACACAAGAGTACATTATGGTATTACAAATTATACTGTTTACACAGACACTGAAAGGTGTTGTTGTAATAATATTTTAGGTGCAGATTAAGCAATTTTCCTCAACCATTGTAATGAAGACGGCAGCATGCAAGCATCCTGTTATTGAATTAATATGATTCGACTCGCCCCTAGTGATACAATAACACTAGCAGCCTAGAAGACTTTCCTGATGAAGATGGCCATTATGTGGATAGGCCATGGAAACCGGTTGATGTATACAGTCTGGGGAACCAGTTGTTGAGCAATATAAACCAGACTGTTTTGTTGGAGTGAAAGTGACCGCTCCTCCTTTTATGTCTTCATGGGAAATTGTGCACTCGATCTAATACACATTGATTGGCACATCATTTTTAATAGTGTGGTATGATCCAGGGGGAATACAATTGTTGAATCCCAGTCCTGAGACATTCACGCATGTGGTGTTTCCACTTTTGAAACATTTCTCTGTTTGTCCTATGGCCCCGATTCACAAGCTAATGTGATTGTACGTTATGACACCTTGAATTTTAGGAATGCGTGACCTCTTGTTATACGGACCAGGACGTGTTAACAACTTTTTGTGACCTAATTAACAACGAAGACCGTTTATCCTCTTATTCTATCCTTTCATAGATAAGCAGCACACCACCGTCTCCAAGGACTAGTGGTGGGTGTTTAGGGACAAATAGAGGCGTGTTCTGTCCCTTTTCTTGCTCAATCCCTTGTCCTGGTCCAGTATTATGAGTGAACTAAGTCTGTGTAACTAATGAATGTTGTGTAGATTAGTCTGTCCCTGTTGGTTGTTATAAGATGTACATTTGACAGACTCTACAGTACGTAGAACTAGGTCCCTCTAAGTATTCTTTGACATTTCAATTAAGCCACTTTGCATTGCCTTTTACTGCTAGGGTCTGCCATTTTTAAGAACATAATGACTTTGTATGCCCTTCTAGGACCTAATGACCTTTATCCACCCTTCTGCTAGGACTCCTAAAATTTAAGGCACTGTGTGAAGTGGGCATTAATGTATTAGGGCACTGATTTATTAGGACAGGACTCCACTGAACTGCTCTGCTAATCGTGGCAGCAGCATGACACTGACAGGGGGCTTTTGTCCAGCATCTTTCTACAATGGGCGTTAGGGGCTCATACTGATATACCAAACTGTTCCTTTATGTGTCTTTTCTTCTTGATGGTTTTTGTGCATGGCATGCGGGCTAGATAAACCTCTTAGTCTCCGCTAGTCTCCCCTTCTCCATGGACGCTTTGGTTAGGGTCCTTTTTTCCATTACCTTCTCTAGCTGTGCCCAATAGGGCTGTTACTTTCCCTCCTCACACACACACACACACACACATTTGGCACTCTACAATCATCAGAATTCGAAACAGAGATCTTGAGGCAAGATTTGTCAGGGGTGTGCTCTGGATTACAGTGGCAAGTGCATTCCATGTCAAGGAGGGGGATGTAGAAGTGAGATTTCCTGGAGGTATGGCTGAGGTGAGCACAGCCGTCCTGCGAATAAAAGGGAGAGTCCGGCTGGATGAAGCCCAACCAGAGCTGGTACTGGTAGGTGATCACAAAGAATCTAATTTGGGTCATGGCATATCCAATGCCCACTGCCCAACTGACAGAGCGGTAGATGCAAATACTCTCTAACCCCACTTCCTGTGTTTGCAATCAAATATCATCAGTTTCAGCAGCCCCAGGAAATCCCATCAACTGTACTAACCTCATATGTAATTGCTAGATTGATGATTTACTGATTAATCCGTTAAAGGGAGTCCTGGTCAGGCGTTACTGAAATAATAGAAGATCACTGAAGTGTATAAAAGAGGGGTACTGAAATTGTTATGTCTCTCTCCAATGTCATTTTAACAGATTACTTCTCTTCAATCCCCAGACTCAGCCACAGCGCTAGTGGCCTCAAAGCCCACTTGGAAGGGCTGGTAGCAACACCTCATAATCCTCTAGCTCCAATCCTTGTCAGGCTACCCCTGGGTTACCTCTGCCTTGATTTCCAAAATTGTAAATCTGGATGACTTGTGGGTTAAAAAGATGATTTCTTAGAGATCAGAAAGGGTCCACAAAAGTGTTGTTTGAACCTCAAAAATGGATGCAAGCAAGCACGGGATTTAATCCCATGAAAAAATAAAAGGTAGAAACTAATCTCAACACTTGCAGTGTAATCTACTAGGTCAAGGCATACACAAGCTAAAGCACACACTGAGTCCTCAACTCCACATATGGTCTCTTTTCTCAGCATAGTACACTACACCAGTTTGGGTAGTGAATCAGTTAGAAATTAATGTTTGAGGGTCTTTGAAGGGGCTGTCTAGGGTGAGAAATATACCTGCAGGAAATCGTCGAATGCATGTTGGAAAGGGTCATTCACCCTATGGACCATGAGTGCACAAATCTTTATCAAGACCCACTTTTCATTGATAGCCCCTCCCTGAGGGACTTACAGGATTCCAGCAGTCCACAATAGCCCACACTCAGTCTGAGATTATTAAATCATTAAACAGCGATTTCCAAGATTATAACTAAAAAAAGGAAAACACCAAACAGGGATATTGTGAAGGAAGGCCCTTTACTAACTAAGGCTGTGGGTTAAGCATCAAACCCCTCTGAACCACTTCCTTGGCTGATCAAGGAAAATAAATGTGCTTAGAAATAGAGAAAGGAGCTAATCCCAACCCTCGTGAGTGATTATGAGACTGCCTATTATTCTCATAACAGGCTTAATAAAAAAGAAGAAACAAGAACCAGAAAATACCAGAATGGGGAGCACACATGAAGCCGTAAGAAAATAATTTATACTCAAATTTGAGGCTGAAAGAAATATAACGACACGAGATCCACTGTTTGTAAGAACTCGGAACATACATTTGTGGAGATTTGAGAGAGATATAAAAGCCTACAAACCATGAAACAATCAACACATGACAATATCCAGCATCTTAAAGAGACTGTGAAGAATCTGCAGATGGAAGAAAACAATTTACTGGAACAGATGGAAAGCTCAGAAAACAATGCAAGACAGAATACATTGAGACTGATGAGGCAGAACACAACATTAAATACTTCGTACTTCATTGTATCCATTTTAAAAGGAACTCCACTGATTGATGAATCTCAGATTGATTTAGAGAGGTGGAGAGACAACACAACCACACACAGATCTATTCAGAATGAGTGCCCACAAAGAAAAACTGAGAAAGAGGTCTAGTTAATTTTCTGAGTGTCAATGTTAATGAGTTGGTCACTGCTGAGGTTGAAGAGCATTTAGGCTGCACGTTTTACATATTTCATATCATTTTACATTTTCATAGCAAGGGACAACAGGCAATGTGATTTAGGGAAAAGTATAAAAGAGTTTAAGAAATAATATGTTAATGTACAAATGAGGTTTTCAACAAACTTGAAGGTCAAGTGAAAGAATACAATGCAAGACAATAGAGAAGGCAGATAAGCTTTCTATTTAGTATGATGCAATGAGAAAATGAGAAATAGAGCAAAACTAAGCACATTTGTTCTCCCTTTTTGAAGGTACAAATGATGGCTTAGATATAATTACCCTCTAACTGCGCCCTCCTGAGCTGATGATGATACCTTTTAACACAACACTTTGTTCTTGGCCTGGTGTGATGACTTTCTTGGCACATCTAGAATTTTTCAGGATTTTGAACTCCTCTCATTCTGTTACAGCATAATTCGACATGACCATGCCTGGTGCCTTGGGTCATCTGGCCATTGGCTAGTTATCTGACTCTTAACATTGCTTTGGTCCCTGGGATTATCAGGTATAACACCTTGCCTGAGCTGTTGACCCTCCCACAGTTGCTGTTTCTCCACCATTTTAAGAGTCTCTCTCTAGGCATGTTGGTCTAGACCAGCCATTTCCCCTGCAGCTCCTTATTTTGGGCACCTCCTCCTTCTACTTGTCACTTCCCACTCCCTCATTTTGATTCTTTATCTATTCTCACTCCTCTGTATTCTCCTTCTTGCTTTTCCCATCAATTTTCAATCTTCTTCCCCCTCAGACTCCCCTTTAGCTTCTCCCATCAGCGCCTCTCTTCCAGTACCGTTCCCCCTCATTGTACCGCCAAACACTGTCTTTCCCCTTGCACCATAAACCTCTCACTTCCACAACCTTCTTTCTTTTCTTTCTGCTTTTTATACGTGTGCAGCATCCCATCAGACATCCAATTGCTTGAGAGTGTTGAAGTATGAAAATACAGTGTGATGAAATGACTACTACTCTGCAGGAGTACAGGGATGAGTGATGGCTGAAGCACCTACTCTGCCCTGCTCTACTATTAAACCAGCCCTGATCCCAATCATAATGGTAGAACAGGCACAACCCAATGGGTATACCTCCATTGCCTCTTTTGATAATGTGAGTCGAGGGCAGGCTACACTCCTCAGGATGGGTAACATCGGTTACCGAAGCAATCCAAACACTGATGAATGTCCAACCAAAGTTCAATAAAAATTGGATCTTTAAATTAACTAACAAACATTTGCACGTCTAATAACACACTGCTGCCCCACCACAGTAAAACAAATTATGTAATAAGGGGCACTTTGAGTTTGTAGACAGGGGCATGTGATTGTGTCTCTCCAAAGATAGAAAAAGCAAGCGGAAAAGTCACTGGAATCTTTTAAGGTGGACCAGGGGGACAGGAATACTTAAAATATTAGGTTCTTGTCTTTGGGGCTCAACAGCAATGAGCCAGGATTTTCCTTGTCACAAAAAGATGAGCCACTCACTTTTAGAAACCAAATATAATCGCTCTTAGATTAAATGTTGATTTGTAAGGCACCGGCTGTGACTGGAGTAACTTTGTAGCGCCGAATGGGGCGAAAGGTTAACATGGAGCGGGTCTTATAGACAATTTTGGAAGATTGAGAAAGGTAAGTGCAAGTGTGGTAAACAGAGGTATACGTGCTGAAATTAAGAAACAGGAGGCTTATTATAAACATGTGTGTCTGGAATGGAAATTGCTTTGAAAGCTCTTGGACCTAGGGGGTGGGAGAAGTGACCCATTACATATAACCTGGTCACAGGGACTAAAGTGAGAGGAAAGCCCATAAATTGGGGCCAGGAATAGAGCACAGAAAGAGGGATAGGAGAATCCAAATAAATGATTTTAGTTTTGGCAACATCCTTAAGGCAGGTGGTGTTGACAGATATCAAGTACTCATCACAGGAGAAGCAGGGTGAGATGAAGTTACAAGCAAGAGTATATATATATATATATATATTTTTATATATTTGTATTTATTTTATTGGCTGAAAGAATTCAACCTTACAAAAAAGGAGACTTTGTTACAACATAATTTAGATAATAACAAAAGAAAAATAACATATTATTTACAAATTTACATCCGTTGTATAAGCATACCAAAATACACCCCACTATTATTATTATTATTATTATTGACAACATTAAAACACACTAAAGGGAGAAACCAAAGAGCTAAAAGGATTGTTTAAGACTAAAATTTCAGTTTGGACCGATGTGTGTAATTTCATTAAAAAAAAGAATAACAATGCACTTTGTATTTAGTACACTACTTATTAAAAAGAGCCTAAACCGAAAAATGTATGGGGTTATCTTGTGACCAGAAATCATGTGGCAGAATTGTTTTTATGAATTGCGTTAATGCAATGTGAATCACAGTTCGATTGCTCGTGATTAGAATCGTCCATATTTCACAGGGCGATCGATCGCAAAATATTTGCAATAAATTGCGAAAGTAATGTTCTCGGAGCCCAGACAGTGCAGAACATTACAACTACTAAATGAGATAGTGTTTCCACTTGTTTGCAGTTTTTACAAAATCGCAGTAATGATGATTTTTTGGAATTAATCCACGCCTAGCTAAAATCTGGTTTGTTGGATGAAGATTCAACCGTAATCTTAGCATTTCTGCACGAACATAATGTGATGGACACTTTATAAGGTAATGGGCCATTTGTTTGAACTTTTTAGGGGGAAATAGGTTTAAATCAAAATCTACATAACTTGTACACAGTTGATGCGTCAAAATCCAATCATGCCAATAGATTTTTTTCTTGGCTTTGTCGGGATTAGTAATTAACAAATCAATTGAAATATCAGCATCAACTAGCGAACTCAAGATGACTTTTACCCACTGTTTAGGGAATGCATCATGAGATGAGCAGAGATATATCGCCAATGATCGCATAATGTTCGTATTATTAATTCCTAGCAAACATTTGCGATAGAAGTTACACATCTTCCATAGGACCGAAGCAGAAAGTGAGATCAAACCTAATTCATACCTTAATAAACAAATCGGGGTACACAACGGTAAGCAGAACACTGCTTTCCAAAATTTACCTTCAAGGTGATCCTAAAATGTTCTGGGCTGTGGTATGAAGGTCTCAGCTCCGTAAGAAAGAATGGGGACGACTTTTTGATTGTAAAAGGTGACAACATGAGTGGATGTGAATTTTCCATATTTGTGCAGTATTATCCTTGCTTGTGATGTTAAAGTCATAGTTTTTGCCTTTAATGTGTCTGCATAAATTTGATTTTTTACAGAGCCTGAAAAGGGAAGGCCTAAATATTTATAATTAGTTACAATTTTTAGAGGTACTTTCTGCAAAACCATTGAAAATTGGACATTGTTGTGTTCTTTCTTTTTTGACAGGTAACTATCTGCGTTTTACTCACGTTGATAGTCAGATTGTCATTACCAACATACTCATCTAATTTGGTTAGTAGTTCTTGCAGTCCTTCTGGGGTTTGTGAAATTAAGACTAAATCGTCGGCATACAAAAGCCATGTGATTTTTTGGGACCCTAACTTGGGAGCATCAGAGAGTGCTTCCTCAAAGGAGATTCCTATATCTAATAGGAAAAGATTAAATAATGTTGATGCTAAAATGCACCCTTGTTTTA
Organism: Ambystoma mexicanum; assembly: GCF_040938575.1. Lineage (NCBI taxonomy): Eukaryota > Metazoa > Chordata > Amphibia > Caudata > Ambystomatidae > Ambystoma > Ambystoma mexicanum. The sequence goes on along the minus strand of NC_090923.1, from coordinate 541,658,119 downwards.
GGCCTCTCAGTGTCGCAATTTTCGCAGTTAATAAACCCTCAAGAGATAGTCTGACTTGCATAGTTGTGTCTGAATGAAGCTTTTTGATTATGGTTAGTACTGATTATGGGCAGCCATAATTTTGGAGTTTCTGAAAAAGCAACATTCTATCCACCGAGTCAAATGCTAAACGTAAGTCTACAAATGCCATATATAGTGGTTGATTAATCTTGGCGTATTTCGACTTTAGCATGTTTAGCGTGATTAAGTTTATCAAGGTCCCTAAACCCGCCACAAAACCAGATTGAAACGGTTATCGTTTAAGATCAGCTGAAGTCCATCTGTTCAGTTCTTGTAATATAATGCGACAATATAGTTTTCCGGGGGCATCTAATAAGGCGATGGGTCTGTAGTTCTCAGGTAGACTCTGGTCTCCTTTTTTGTGGATAGGAACAATTAGGGAGTGTTTCCACGAGACAGGAATCTCTTGCGTGTCATTTATATGCTCAAAAATTTGATACAAAATGATGTCCACAACTCAGGATGCTGTTTGAAAATTTTATTGGATAGGCCATCTGGACCCGGAGCTCTGGAATGACTTATTTTGTTGATAAAATATAATATATCGGACTTAGAAATGTTAATGTGAAATGGTTTATAAGGAAGTGTCCCAGGATATTGCATAGAGTTGGGTGGAAGAGCATACATTTTGGAAAAGTGATTAACCCAACTCGCTTCTGGGACACTCTGAATTCGGGACATCGCCTGCACCGGAGATATGGCATCCGTTAAAACTTTCCAAATTTGAGCCGAGTTCCTATCTCGAGTGATTTTTAACATCACCTCTCCATCACGCTGGAAAAGTTTGCTACGATGATGGCGCCGCCAATTTCTGTATGTAGTTTTAACTTTGTTTAATGTTTCATATCTAATGCTCAGTGGAAGCTTTAGCGCATTACTTTTTTGAAGTCGAAATTCTGTTTTTTTATTTTGCGCTTCTATGTCAAAACAATGAGTGCGCCTAGGGGTCAGTGTTTTATGAGCTCTGCTGTCTGGAAAATATTGCATCAGATCATAGTAGGGAGTATCAATGGAAGCTGGAGCATTCCGCGAGTGGCAAAAGGCAACTCGCAGAGAGTTGTCGAAGTGACTAAGACTAGTTTCATTCCAATATATGCGATTTAGCTGGTTTGAGACAGACAATTGACTGGAGATCACCATGGAGTTATGTTTAGTATGTGTAACAGTGGACAGCCATTTGATAGAGAGAATGCAAATGTCGCTATTTGCATTTGAGTCAATATTAAAGGCTTGGATTTTAGAGAACAATCTATCATCTGTGTAAATATAATCAATTGTGGCTTTTGAAGAGCTCTGTTGCCACGTATGATCAAGCACACCTATGTCTAGTCTGCTCCCATTGAGCATACAAAACCCTCTATTTGACATTATTTTTTCCCACAATCTTTGTCTCGAATTTCTCATCACATACTTTTCTTGTAGGCAGTGCAGAATGAGGTCACCAGCAACAATAGTATGCTGAATATTCGGAGCTAATACAATAAAGTCCAGCATGGTGGATAAATCCGTCAAAAACTTTCGATCTTCAATGCCTTTGGGATTCCAGTATAAGTTTACTATCGCGTACAAGATTTTCTCGATTACTATGACCGTTAGTTGGACAAAAGAGTTTGGAGAATATATGCTGGTATTCGAGGTCAATTTGGAGCCCGTCAAGAGGCCAGACATCGGCCGACCTTTCTCTCCCTTCATTGCTGGCAAGAAATGTATGCTTTGATTTTCCCAGGAGGGAGCAGACATAAGCCAGGTTTCTTGTAAAAGAATCACATCATAGTTAATGAAGGGGTCTTGCGTGTTATTAAGTAGGTGGCGGAAACCCCGTGTATTCCATGAAGCAAGACTGATGGAACGTTCATTTTTAACCTTGTACGGAAGTTAACTTCTGGAATCACAATTACAATGGCATTTGGCGGGAACATTTGTCACTGTTTTCGCTTCTCTGTCACTCATAGAGTTCATGATCTCCTTCAAGACAGATTCAATCCAGACATCAGCACTGTAGGGACCCTCAGATGGATTTGTAGGGCCCAATAAAAGAATGAAACCTAGTGCTAATAGTTGATCTTTGGCTTCCCATTTGAGATTCCTAATAACTCGGGATGTCAGCCATATACACGCCGTGCTCACTAGGTTATCATTAAAGAACTCAACTTGAGCTATGTCTGTGGACCCAATGTCTTGTAAGAGTGGTATATCAGAAAACACCTCTAAAATGCTATGACGATTTAATACATATTGAGGGTGCAGCGCTGGCCAACAGCCTAGCACTCAGGCAACATGATTCTCTTTGTTCGCTTTCGTTTTCAAGATGGACTTTGTGGCAGGATTCTTAGGAGGAACTGAGACCAAAGAGGGCTCCGAATTTAGTGTCACTGGGCGTATCGCTTTTAACAAGGTGGCAATTTCTGCATTGTGACTAGGCGATGTGGGTGAAGAAACTACCGGTATCTTCTCATGGCTGCTCTTAAAAGTGACCGAGCGTCTAGGCACAAGGGACTGGGTTGTATGAGGTTTGCACTTGCCTGAATCAAGTGTTGGGGCTTTGAGTGTCGGTTGAGATACAAATGCACTCATATAAGCGTCAACTTCCTTTCTGATTTCTGCTCTTCGGATTGCCAGCAAATCTTGCTCATAATCATCAGATGTGTTGGATTGGGAAGTTAACGTTAGACTCTTTTTGGAGCTTTTGGAAGTTCGATTAACAGTTTCTCTCAGGGCAGTCTTCTGCGGTTTGCTACTGACCACCCGCTCGGGTAGTTGAGTCTCGGAACGTTCTTCCTGCGTGCCAATGTTTTTGTAATCTTGGGCTACTTGAACTAAAAGGTCTAAAGGAGCATAGGGCGTAGCTGCTGTGATATTTTTGTTAGCACAGTTAAGCTTCAGTTTTCGCATTTGGTTCAACTGAGTGTACTTTTTTGTGATGGCACTGGAAGTTGACTGGCTATGCTTTTTAGGGAGGGTGAGCATGTCAAAAAAGGGTTTGGAGCTTGGTGGATCAATTATTTCCGATTGCTTAACATTTTTGGATTTTTTACAAGCAACCACAGCCTTTTTTTTTTGTTTGGTGTTCTCACCAGAATCAGATTTGGTTTCTGCCAAAGCGGGATTTTTACAGAAGATTGAATAGGGCACTTGAGTAGTAGCATTGTTGGTAGAACCAACTGGACACTGATTATTATCTGGCATAAAATGCCTGAGTTATCTACAGTAATTGGTGACATTTGACTCTTAGCATGTTGGTGCAAGATTGAGGTTTCGACCGCTATTGGTAATACATTGGCAAGAGCAGGATTCGGAGCCAGGGTTAAGTCGATCATAGGTGCGCGTTTGATAGGTGATACGCACTGATCGACAGTCATCTTTACAGGTATAGGTATTTGATTTGTAAGAAACGAAGACTTTGCCCAAAGTATTTCTTGCTTCGCCTGCCAGGCTAAAACCGATAATAATTGGGCACTTTGAACATCCAGTTTAGTGTTTAACGTATTAAACAATGTAGTGATTGTTTGCATAGTTAAGTTCATTGCTTCCAACGTTAATTCAACTACCTTAGACACATTTTGTGGCAACTGCGGTTTCTCTGCCAGAGAGCATTTACGCAGAGTCGGATGTTAAAAGGAAGATGTTAAATTAGATTTTGTGCAACCTCCATTCGAGTACAGCTTTGGCGAGAAGGACAGATTGCCAAGAGTCTGTTGCAGCAAAAAATCTGAATCAGAGGAAGGAAAATCAATCACTGCTACATCCTCAGGATTTCTCACTGACGATGAGCTGTGTTTGTTTTCAGAGTTTGGAGCCATTGAGTCCCCTCTTAACACTGTGCTGTCAGATAGAGATACATGCACTGCCGTACAACACTCTTGATTACTTAGGCAGAGCAACCTGAGAATGTTCTTTAGTAATCTGCACAGTTGGATTTTGTGTCGCAATCCGGGTAAAATGAGCGTATATCCTGTGAATTTACAGATTGTTTCTTAAGGTCAGTGGCGTGAGATGTAATACGCTTTTTTGATTTCAGGGTAGGCTGCGCTTTAACTCCTAAGCCTACCGCACGAGGAGTCGATACACAAGGAACTGCCTTCACTTGCATGTTGCTTGAGTTCAGGTTCATATTCATTGTGAGCAAAGAAGGCATTCCAGTGCGTAAGGAGTATACATTTCGTTTCATGATGCCTCCAGAAAGCTCAGGTCACAGACACTTGACCAGTGAAGGTTAAAACCAAGAGACTTTGTCACGACTACCACTACGAAACACCAAGATCTCAAAAATGTCTAAGCAAATAAATGGGTAAACAAGAAAGGACAACTAGCGGTTTTTCCCCGGAACTCGCTTTGCGCGCGCCGCCGCGGCAAAGCGGCAAAGCGGGACTTTACGGGACTTCGCCGGTGCGCGCGCGTGGTGCGCGCGCGAGTCCTCTTATATAGTCACGCCCACAGAGGAGTTACAGAGCCTACAAGTAAGTAAACACAGAGTTAATATGAGTATAATAAATATAGTCTCTTAGATGCTGGTTGTTGAATCTTCAAAAGTGCTTCACCTTATGGTTGTTTGAGTCCGTAATGGTCCGTAGTAATAACGGCAATCCAAAGCAAGCGTCAGTTGCAGGAAAGCAGCACAAAGCAGCGGGCAAAGCGGGACTTTTTACGGGACTTCGCCGCAAGAGTATAATCATTTTCAAACTTGAAGGAAATCTGCTTGTCACAAGCATAGGTTTGCAAGGTGCAAGGTGCAAGGTGCAGAAAAATGGTAGATGGGCTCCAACAGCATTGCATGAAGAGCCACAGGAAAGTATAGAAACTTAGGAAACAGCATATTTACAGATTCCACATTCAGAGAGGAAGGGTCTGATCCCTCTGTCATGAAGTAATGTTCAGGTCCATTCAGTGACACTCCCTTTGATGACACAGGAAGGAATTTTTCAGGCGGTCAAGCGATGTGAAATGGTTGACAGTGTCAAAGTCTGAGGACAGCACGAGCAAATTGAGGATAGTATGGCAGTCACAGTCTACGGAGAGGAGACATTCATCTCTCATTTTGACGGTATCACCCCATTACTTTGCAAACCTTTACTGCAAAGTAGAAAAGATTGAATCATTTACAATGAATTTATGCGGATATATAGATGGGTAGTTGGATTGGGATATTCATTAAAGTGGAGGGATTTGAAGGGTCTCCGCCCGTAATGTAATTTCCGCATACATTTGTTGTAAAGAATTTGATGTTTTTGTATTCGCAGTCATGGATGTGTTGTTTTTACTTAGATCCATTTTGCCAATGACTGGAGTGATTTTACACTTAACAAATTTAGTCCCAGACTTGTGATCATTCCAAACTGATTAAAAATACGTTTTTTAACTGTGACCAACTTGTTTTTCATCACCAAGAAAAAAACTTGATAATAAAAGAAATTATGACTAAGCTTTTAACTATTTCGAAATCAATTTACACATGTACATTTGTGCTGTCCAAAGAATTACACATTCAATGTTTTCCTCATATATATCACAACACTACTACCATCATTTGTACAATGTATTTCATTTTATAATACAATTGAACGTTTCCTTACTTTATTATTCTGAGAAGCAACATAACAATTGCATACCAATTGCATAACAGTTATCTTTTCTACACCCTTATGTTCACTTTGAATTTGTGATCCCCACACCGGCATGTTTCAACCAATGAGTGCTTGTTGCTAGTTCTTCCTCAGCGTTTTTCATTATGTAATGCTTGTGTAGCCATCCTTTGCTCAAGTGCTCAATCTCTCATGTCAAGATGTAAACATTTCACATTTCCCTGAAAACAAAATAAATCTGTATCAGGTGTTTCATACATTCCTTATGCTATTACATATCTCTTACACATAATTGCGTTTTCACTCTAGCTTTCACTACATGGCACTTGTGCAGAGGCCTGTTTATGTGCTCTAAAGATCAACAATGATGCAATCTGCAACATAATTCTCCTTTTGACGTTTTGGGCCCGATTCATGGAATTTTCTTGCACAGTTCAATGTGACTTTGCACTTCTGAAAATGTACTTTGCACTGCCGACACCTTGACTCTTGGAACTGTGTAAATTGTATTTTTGCAGTTCAAAGTCAATACAAAGTGACTTGGCACTGTAAAAATAACATTTGCACAGTTCCATCAGTCAGGGTTTGTGTCGGCATTGCAAAGTCACTTTTCAGCAGTGCAAAGTCACTTTGAATCGTGCAAAGAATTCCATGAATCGGGCCATTTATCTCTTAGTGATGCCACACAATAAAAAGTCCCCAGCCTCTTTCATTAAGGTGCAAAGTTTACCTATACTGTACTCAAGATTCCACACTCACATCTCTTTTTTACTTATTTTGCTCAGGGTCTAATTTCTTTCCTTAACTTGTTTTTTATGCTGAAAAATAAGGTCCAAAATATACTTTTGTCATTATTCATATTATTTTGTTTGCATTTGGTCCCGATGCATTACAATCCAGGATTTATTTTTTGTATGTGTTCTTGTCGTATTTCCTCTTGCATATTAGTTTTTCTTTCCATTTTTATTAAAAGTGGAATACAGTGAAATATCAATTTGTCGATTATCTGATATAACCAATGATATTAAATTGGGTTATATTATTTGGTATTTTACTTGGAAAATAAGTCCTAATTTGCTTTGCTCATTGTTTGTTCCTTGAAAGAAGATGCTACTGCCTCGTGTTTTGCTGACATTTTATTTCGATATCCATAGAATGCGTTGTACATTATGCATAATGATGTCATTGCTCTACAGTGACGTCAGTGTAGCTATACACTTTTGCCATTTTCTTTATTATGTAAACACAGCCAGCTTGTAGGTGTAGTTGGTTATTTGCCCACCCATTTACTGGCCATGGCCATGCTAATCTCTATGGCCATTCCCACCCAGTTCCCGGAGACAAGGAAATGGATCTCTAACCCCTACCAATGTTTCACTGTTGGACTGGAACAGGCAGGGTTTTAGACGTTTTAAGTGTAATTTATTTAATTTAATTTAATGTGATATAGTTGTATAAACAAAAACTTTACACATAATTCAACAAATGTATGCTATTAATCATTCCTTAATTCCCAGATTCATCATTTTAGAACATAATCATCTGAATAAACTCATACAAAGAACATATTTATTGTTCCATATAAATAAATAGGTCACTACATCTAAAAAGATAAAGACTCCTGAATAAATGAATGAATATCCACCAATCATACAAAGGAAACAAATACTGTCCATACACTCAGCTCTTATTAACATCTTTTGCTACTTTAACTGGATAGATAAAAGCAGGATTCTACCCCCAAGATGCAAGTTATTTCTAATCAGAGATATCAATTCATAGGCCTTATTGGATTAGTAGGTTACTGGCGCTCAATCATTTGTTAGCCATACGCCATACTCTATATAGTACCAGGTGAAGACTAGCATTCAATGTGTTTATGCAGATATACCAAAACTCATCTTCCTTAATGTAGTCCAGATTATGGACATAACTGCCGTAATGCTTAATATATGTTAAGCCCAACAGTGGGCATAACATAAGGATATGTCTAGCAGTTTCGGCTGAGGCACTGTTTTGACAGATCCGGACGAAACTATCAGTTTTAGGTGTTGCTCGTTCAGGGCCAATCACCATTAACACCGGCAGGTGATTAATACGTAATAGCAATAGGAAGCGTTTTAGGTTATCTGATGGACACAGATTTAAGTATCATTTGGGCTTTTTGTATGTATATAGTAGATGAGAGATAAATCCATAACTACTCAAGCTCTCCAGATGCTCATAGTTGTTTTGCCATTACCATAACTTCAAACGCTCCCCCAGCTTAAATTTCAGATATTCAAAGTCTTTACCACACAAAGGCGTCCATCCTATTGTCTTGAATAGTGTAGTCATTTCTACCATGAGCTTAGCCTGTTTGTTCCCACTAATATCCTATCTCATAGATATCATCAACACATTGGTAGGGTTCACGTGTATTTTAATGAAGAGTTCCGCTCTCTTCTTCATGACCATGGATTTCAGTGAGAACAATCCAAGTTCTAGTCTCAGGATTGCCATCGGTATACCTTGCGGTAGTCCCAGAAGCTTCCGCCAGAACTTGCCCTCTATTATCTGTAGCCAATCTAAATTAGTATTAACCAAGGCCTCTAGTCCATATATTACCATAGGCACCAGACATTGAATATATAGTTGGCAAGCTGCCCAAATAGAGTATCTGCTCTGATTTCGAGAGAATTGACAGATCATAGCAGTTAGTTGGGCAACCTTTATTTTACGGTTTTGAGAACAGGTATCAAAGTTTCTTTTAGAGTCAAATTCCACTCCCAGATATCTATATGAATGAGTGTATTGAATTTCATGACATTTAATGTTCATACAGGGGTGGCTGATTTTCCCATGTGAATAGAGAATGAATTCCATTTTATTATGATTTATTACTAAATTATTTAATTCCACATATTCCCACAGCCGCTACATAGATCGTAATAGTCCGTTGAATGTGTGATAAAAAATTAACAGATCATCCGTCTATGCCATTACCAAACAATTCTGCGTGCCCAATTTCGGGGGACAATTATGAGCAGCCCGAATGAAATCGGGGATGTCTGATACAAACAGATTGTACAATGTTGGTGCAGTAACACATCCCTGCTTCACTCCCCTATGTTGTTTAATGGGTCTGGTGATAGTTCCGCTTCCATCTAACCTCAACTGCACTGTGGTGTTATAATGTAGAAACTGTAAGTAGTGGAGGAACCCCTCAGGGCACGCCATTTCCTTCAACTTCCTCAACAGCTTCTCCCTATTGACGACATCAAAGGCCACTTTAAAATCAACGTATAGAGCATACCGTGGTGGATTGTTGGGTTGTAAAGCTTTATCTCTTAGGCTATTCATGATTATCAAATTATGAGAGGTCGAGTATCCGGCTCTGAATCCGCTTTGAAAACTATCCAGAACCCCTATTCCATCAGCCCAAGTTTGCAATTTCTGCAATAATAGGGAGTAAAACATTTACCGGAACAGTCCAACATACGCAATAATCTATAGTTTCCCGGATTCAATCTATTCCCTTTTTTAAATACAGGCACTAATATTGCTGTCTGCCAAGTCTCAGGAATTCTCCCTTCTTGGAGGACCTTGTCGATTAGAATTTTCAGTAGATTTGCCCAGAAAATGGGACTTTTTTCATGATAGTATTCGAACGACCGTTAGGTCCCGGTGCACGGGAAGCTTTAAGTTTGGAGATTTTATCTAGGAGTTCTTCCAGACTTTTGAGAATGGGGGGACCTGCTTAACTATAGGTGATGCTTCAATTATCTCCCCAATTTTTCCATTATGCTTCTCAAGGAACCCCATCCATTCCTCTGCATTTATGGGGTTTATTTGGGGAGTTACCCTGCTCCCCCTTGCCTCCCCCAGCAGAGCCCAGATGTTTTGGGTGTTTCTAGAGCAAATAACTTTAACAGTCTTTTGCCAACATTCAAGTTTTTTTGTTCTTTTCCATTGTTTGGACCAGGACCTATATTGGTTCTTCAACTCCCTTATCTTACTATGGGCTGCTGTCATGGACCTAGTCGTAGTCCTGAATTTGCGTATTTCACTTCTAAGTGTGCGTTTGGCATCTCGTATTACTTTATCATAGATCAGGATCAGGATGTGGATCCCTGATAGTGAGTAATGACTTTTCAGTAGCATACTTGCCCATAAAGGCATATATCCATCCTTCCATGTCCTCAAATGACATGGAGTTAAACAGATTATAATGCCTTATGTTCCAGTCTTTACTTGCCTGGCTAGCTCTTATGATGTTCTTTTCTGACCACACTAGACGTGTGGCTGTTTGGTTAATTAGAGTGTTGCCAGTCAGTACAGCCTGGGAAGAGCCAGTGATGCTTTCAAAAGTCACACTCAAAACTTCATGGTCACTCCAGTCATTATCCAGAACTTTCATATCCTTAACCAAAGATGCCGCTTCGGCACTGGTAAAGACATAATCAAGTGTGAGGTACGCTCCTCCAGGTATATTTCCCCGGGCGGTCGCTGGGAGTTCGCCCGTTGATAATTTCAAGGTCCCGGCTTTTTTGGAAGCATAGCCAACTCTCCCCTCCTCGTCATTATAGTTATGTTGCATGAGCGAGAGCGGGTGTAATGATTTGTTGTTGGCAGTTCAACCTCCCCCTTTGGCAGTTAAAGTCATCAGCAAGTATGACAAAACTGCTTTTCGTTTCACTCTTCCATCCACTCAGCAAATCTTGCAAAGTATCTTGAATTCGTACTCTGCCTGTCGCACCATGGGGATTTACCAGTAACAGTTTTACCCAATTATCATTCACAGATATAACCACCTCCACAGCATTAATATTGTCCTCAAATTCAGTAGGGAATTCTCTAGATACTATTGACTTTTCCACCACAATCAATAATCCTCCATAAGGTCTTCCAAACTGTCCCTTTTTGCCGGGGTATGGTATAACATATACCCATCAAATACAATAGGGTTGAGTAACCAAGTTTCTTGTAGCATAAAGAGTAAAAATGTTTAAAACCCCTAGTACTCCAGGTCAGCAATGAGCAGCAATGAACGGGTTCAGGGCTTGTTCATAACCAGGGGTAAGGCGTCTGCTAACCACTTAAGTGTATTCTGTATATCACTCATTTGTACATGTTTCCCTGTAGTGAGTGTAGGCTTAACATTTGTATTATCCTTAGAGGTCTTGGACTTCACAGTTATCAATGGATCATCATCCTCGGGGTTGACATCCACCCTCAGCCCCACCTGGGCTAGGCTGCTCCTATGTTTCTGTATAAGTTGCGCAGAAGCCGGACCCTTACAGTGTAGTGCAGTCACATTAGGGTTAGAGGAATGGAGAGGTTCTACAAATGAAAAGACCTCAGAGAAAATTACTTTTAATTGTAGTATTAATTGCAATTTGGCAAGCACAGCCCCCCAGGGCAGCCACTTGCCTCCAGTTTTATGATTGAGGTTCTTCACTATGCAGATCGTGTTCTCCTCTCTGTATTCCTCCCTAGACTCTGCCACACTTTCCATGTCGGTGTCAGTGCTCTCTTGTCTACCTCTTGAGGTATTCCTTTGAGGAGTAGAAAATTGATTATCTTTAGTGATGGAATTTTCAGAGAGAGCAGAGTCTTGGCTATGACTTCTAACAATTGATATTTCATGAGAGTTTTCCGGTAGAATCCAACTTGTTAGCGTCCCTGAGCCCTTTATTTGCTGTTTCTTGGCCTTGAGAGCTCTTTTCCTGGCCTTTCTAGATTTTTGCTGTGGATTGGCCATGTTTGGTGGTGGTAATGCCACCTCTACCGGCACATCTTTCAATGCTGCTCTTTTAGCCATCCTTTGCTGTTTCTTGGTGAGATATGTCATTTGTTCTTAAATAGGTGGCACATGTGCCTCAATGTTCACTGGGACCTCAGGGGTCACCTGTTCCTTCTCTTTAGGAATGTCAGTTTCATATACCAAACCTGGATCGGGTGAATTAAGCTGCAATACTGTATTCACATGAATTCTCCCACATAGAGTGAGGAGAATTTTTAAGGCAATGTGTAAGGAGACTATGGATGCCTGAAGATCTGCAATTGCAGCAGCATTCGACTAAGATAGATCATTAGTGAGATATTCTGCCAGGTGACCCACGTCCTCAACGTCAATCCGCAGATTAGGGGATTCAGACAAGCGGCCAGTACTTAAAGCAGTAGAAGGGCTATTTGCCGGCTGGAGTACCTGCACCTCTACCGTGATGGTGTAATGGTGACTGCTTTCTGGGGCGTCCCCATTGATTTATTACCTGAGATAGCGTTACTTGGGGGCGGCGCCATCGATCTTTGTATGGATAGACAAAGGTCTAATAATTAATTGTTATCAATATCATCAATATCATCATAGTTGGTCGACTCCCATTATGCTGTGATGGGATTGCCTCTTCAGTGGGCTTGCTATTATGTGCTGGTAATGTTTTTTGGAATAGGGCAGGAATAGTGCCTCTTTCACTGGGGGCATTTTCATAGTTTCCCCTTCCTTTGTTTTATTTAGTTTCATATTTGTTTTTTGGCGTTTCCTTTTCTCAGATTGTAATTCATTTTTTCGCTGCATGCTTTTGGTGGCATGGTCACCTTGGGTATTGTACAAAGCTCAAGCTCAACAGTTGGGAATTCAATACCAGACACAGTATTACGTGAGCTTAATACCCACAACTATGTTCGAGCACTGGTCTGGAAAACGGTCACGTGGGGGATAATGAGCTTCTATGTACAGCGGAGAAACACTGCAAACAGGATTGAGTTTTTACGGAGGTCCGATCACCAGGAGAGTCCCTCCCTCAGCAGTGCTCACTACAGCGTACGCGAGATAAAAGAGGACATTAATCCCCCGCAGTCAGCGTACGCGAGATCAAAGAGGACATTAATCCCCCGCAGTCTCCCGCACGCAGCAGTGCACACGCTGAGAGAGGAGATAGAAAGTGGGCGGGTTTTCCATACCAGAGAGAGTGGAATGATTTCTCCGCTGCTCACGCACTCCTCGCTGGGCTAAGTCACAGGGGGGCCTCCCCACTCCTTCCCACAAGTGACCACAAAGGACCGCTTGCACTCTACCTGGCGGCACACACTCCGCGCTCGAATGGGGCTTTTATGTTTGTTGTAAGTCCTAGGACAGCAGCTCCTCCTCCTTTCTGATAGCAACTGCAAACAGACTCCGAAACAGCACGAAATTCAATCAGTCCAACCAAAGGACCACTTGCACTCCACTTGGCCCCATGCACGCTCCGCGCTCTAATGGGGCTTTTATGTTGTTTGTTGTAAGTCCTAGCAGAGCAGCTCCTCCTCCTTTCTGATAGAAACTGCAGACAGACTCCGAAACAGCACTAAAATCAATCAGTCCAACCACAAAGGACCACTTGCACTGCACTTGGCCCCGTGTATAATGATGTCAGGACTTCTTTGGAGAATCAGGTCATCTTGGCACAAAAGCTTTACTTAACAATTGGGCGGAAAGTATTTTTGTGATTAATCTTTATTGGAACGCTGAATCTTCCAGTCTTGAAGGCTCTTTAAGTAGGATTACAGCGCTTTTAGCCAAAGCTATGATTTCCAATGATAACATTAATGTTGTTATGGCGGGGGGTTTATTCACATTGTTTGTCAGCAGTATCTGACAGCATAAAGAATATTTGGAATATGCAGAATTGTCAAAAATGGAGAAATGTTTTTGAGCTGTGGGGTATGCCGACAGCAAATGGGAACATGGAAGGTGATATCTCCGCAGGGATGACATGGAAGAATGGGTCGGCTGCCTCAATTATAGACTATTTAGTACTCTCACGATGAATGTGGAATGCCTGTAGCACCTTAAAGGTGATGGAAACCACTATACGCAATCACAATATGCTAACAGCTACTTTTAAATTTGGGTTGAGAGCCTGCTGTTTAGTAGTCTGAACTGCCTTAATCATGAATCCTGGAGCAAATCAAGATGTTGAGTTCCTCGCTGGTGGTACGAATTTAAATAGAGACCTGTGAAATGTGGTGGCTTATTCCACATGTGAGGTCTCCAAATGTAAAGATTTCTTGTGGGACATAGATCCCCAAAGGGGTCTGTAGTAGGTAAAAAAGTTAATTATAGACATGTATTTGACAAGTTAATATGGGAAAGAAAGAAGGTTCTGAGAAAGAAAATCTGTACCTTGAAATATTTAACTTTAGATGAAGTGCGCCTTAAGAATATGAAAAGAAAGATGATTCAAGAACATACAAATTGGTTAAGAGCTCATCGATTATGACATTTCTGGACTGTGATAAATAATGAATCGCAACCCCAGATAGTACTACAAAATAATTGGGCCAGTGAAGATCGATGGCTTCAAAATAATTTGATCAGTGAAGATAGATGACTAGTTCACTTTGAACGTAGATAAAAAAGGACAAATTATGTAAAAGTAACAATGCTGGAATATCCTGTATGGGAACTAGATTTTAACATTGAAGATGTTGAGCGTCTTATAACTAGGGCTTTGGCTTCAAGGGCTGCGGGCCCATATGGCCTGACAAACCAAATTGTAAAAGCAGATAAACGACTTTGGTCCCAGATTTTCTTATTACTTTTTATGAACATTATTAAAATCAGACAGATGCCTAGCACCTGGAAGAACTCAATAATAGTGCTAACATATAAGAAGGGCAATCAAGCCAATCTTTCCAATTATAGGTCGATCGCCCTTCTGGACCGAGATAGAAAGATTTTTGCCTCCTTAGTGTTGGAAAAACTGGAGTCATGGGCATCGAACTCAGGAATATTGTCAAAAGAACAAATCGAATTCATAAAGGGCATGTCCACTAAACTAAATGGAATAATGATGACTATGATGCAGGATAGAGTGTGGGAAAATCGAAATATTTGTTTATACACAGCATTAATAGACTTCTCCAAAGTCTTTGATATGGTTAATCGTGAGCGGTTATGGCAGAAATTGACAGCTTGTGGTATTCCTATTACCCTTCTTGCTATTATTGAATGCATCCATGACAATACCAAGATATATATTAGGCTGGATGATGAAGGCAGTTTAACAAACTCAGTCAATACAGAAAGAGGACTTGGACAGGGGTGCATTCTCGCCCTCTGCCTATTTAATCTGTATTTGGCAGATATGGGGGAAGCCCTATACAATAATGCATTTATTAGTCCTAAGGTGGAGGACCAGAAGATCTGCTGGATGGCTTATTTGGATGATATTGCTTATTTGATTCCAACCCAATAGGCCTCCAGCGACTTCTGTCTGCCCAGGAAAAATACACCTTAGATAATGACATGGAAATGAACTCAAAGTCATATGTTGTCTGCTTTGCTAAAACAGCAAAGAAGCAGAACATATTTAAATGGGTGGTAGATACCAATGAAATAAAAGTAGTGAAGGGGGTAATCTATCTGGGATTTGAAATTGCTGCTAGGCAAAATATTTTAAACATCCAAAAAGGCTTAGAAGTGAAAATGTATCATTTGTGAGCCAAATGCATCGGATATTACAAAAACTTTGCAGGCTTTCTATCATTCCGTTAATCAAGTTCTGCAAAGTGAATGTGATTCTGGCCATCTTGTATGGCACAGAAATAGAGTCACAGACTTATGAATTGCAATGGGAGAGCTTAGAGGGTAGGATCTGGAAGAAAGTGTTGGACCTCCCTCTTTCTCTGCCCATGGCGTCTCTATGCTTTGAGCTTGGTTTGACATCGATTAAGACCTAGCTACAGTGGAGTATACTGACATTATATGTGAAGGTAATTTCCCCTAGCAGTAGAACACTGTATGAAGATCTTAATGTTGAGGAACCCAGTGTCCTCATTGACTAAGTTGAGAACAATGGCAGAAACAATTCTTGGGAATAGAAGTAGGTTGCTGCCCAATTATTAGTAAATCCAAATTGGGTAAAAAAATCCATAATGATTTCAAATTGGACGGCCACAACTGACCAGATGCGAGGTTATCGCCAGCATTCATAATTTTCTATACTGGATAAACCGTTGGGTTGTATTCTGAAATATCTTAGAAGATTTCCTAATGCTCTGTCGTGTGAACAATTTGTATGATTCCGTCTGAATCTCTTACACAGTGGAGAGATTTTGGAAAAGCGTCTAGTGGCTCAGGAGAATGACAGCTTATGTAGATTTTGTTCTGGGTCTGACATGAAACAGACGTTTAAACACATTATGATAACTTGCCCAGCATTGCAAGTTCTTCACCATATGAACTTGGGCCATTTTGTATGTCAGATTAATTGGCTTAACAGAGATGAATTTTGGAATGGATTAAGTGCGGGCAACCAAACCTTCCTAACTATTGAGAAATTCGTTTTTGATATTGATTGAAAAGTATAGGTGATTTATGATTATAACTGTTCTTTTATAAGAGCAATTGAACCAGTTTCTAAGCACAGAACCGGGATTCAAATCTGTGTTGCTATGCATTATCTTGCTTCCAAGACAAATGTGTTGCCCCTGAGCTATTCTCCTAGCCTAATAATATGGATTGCAGATATGTTTTATTATCAAATTCTTGTTTTACTTATAAATTGTATTTTAAGACAATGTGTAAAATGTGTTTTTGTATTGTAAAAGGTCAATATTATTGTGACTACAACACAATACATAAATAAATAAAAACTACAAGTTCCAGAAAATCAAAACTACAAGTTCCATAGTGAAAAGATTAGGACACACTTCTTAGAATGTAGTATACATGAATTACATTTTAAGAATGCCAGGCCCATGGCAAATACTTCAGTGGAGGACACCAGTCCAGTTATGCATGCTGGTTGTCCAGGTTTGCATTGGGGTTCGAAATCTAGATAGTTGAAATCACTGATGGCAAATTCTATACTTTTTAGGGATACTGGACGCAAGTCTTGTGTTCCTGATTATTGACTGAAATATGCAACCCTTTAAAAGAAAGCAATGGCATGGAAATTGGGTTTGGATTTCAGTCAGAGATCTCAACTAGAGACCGGTGTCAGGCGGACGTTGCCCATTCGATACTCATTTCTTGTTGCATTGTGGGATTTGTAGTTCTGCTTTTCCCATTATAGAGTCCCATTATAAATACAGGATTCAAGTACTGGAACTGAACTAGATAGATTTCACCCACAGGACGAATGTTGGATTAAGGTTTCTGTTATAAACAACAGGTTTCCAGGTTCTCTGGCAAAATCGGAGACCCTTACCTTACAGTGAATAGACAGAGATGCTACAGACACATGCAATACCCTCAGAGGAATTAAAAGTGCTTTCTTGAAGGGTTCAAATAAATATGATGGGCTCATTGAAGAATTCCGTGGCCGTGGGTGAATGGAATTCCATATCAGTGGTATTTAAACTTTTTCACACCGACACCCCGCCCCCTTGAGTTAAAATATTGTTTTTGAGCCCCCACATTTAGGGGTCCCAAAGGATGTCTGAGAGGGGCCCAGGCTCTTTAAAATATAAGCAGATTTTCTACTGCTTATATTTTGATTAAAAGCATTCACTGTAATCCTTTTTTTATATTAAAAACTGTCATCTTAATCCCTTTTTAAAGAGTGTTTTGGCTCCCTGGACACCCTGCAGGCGCACCTAGGGGTGCCAGCACCCCAGTTTGAAGACCACTGCCCCATATACAGCCTTGGTTGAGGCATTTGTTGCCGGTCATCATGGCACAGACCTCACAGTGCAATTTGCATTCAGCAGTTTTCAGACTGAATCTTGCAGATACCACTATTGGCTCAAATCACATTCTCCTTTAAACTTCACAGATGAATGCTCTCATTGAAGATGCAGCACATCATTCCTTGATGCACACCGAGAACTGCATAAGCCCACCAAACTAGGCATTCAGGTTGTATGCAAGGGTTGACATACAGACATGGTCAAAGCACTTTAGCGAGGTAGGATCAGGGATAATTAAATAGTGATTGAGCGAGAATAGTCGATGCCAAATGCATGTGTATATAATAGTGGAGGAGCCTCTGTAGTGGGCTTGCTGTGCGTGTGTGTGGAAGCATGTCTTGAATGTAGAGTGATGTGTGGTTTCTGAAATTGAAGGAGCGGAGTGTGGTGAGATGTTTGGGAATGCCGAGAAGGTTGGCTGAATGCTAAAGGGCTTGTATGAGAATTACCTTAATAAAGTCTTGTAAGAGTACGATCCAGAAGTCTGATGCCTCATACTTCACTTGGCGATGAAGCTGGGATACGATTGAGAGCCTATTAGCAGAACCCCACGCAAAGACAGTGTAATTGTTAGCTAACACATAAGAGAGCTGAGTTTCAGTCCGCATCTTCTAAGGGGTAAGAGTGCCCAGCAACCAATTCCGAGGCACTCAATTCCTGCTACTTTAGACAGAGGGAACATCAATATTCCCCACAACTAAAAGGAAGGGCAAAGTGCGGCAACTAAACTGCGCACGCACGTAAGCCGGCGCTGTGGTCACATCAAACACATTCCCCGTCCTTAAAGGAAGGGACTGTGAAGCATCAGCTAGCTTGCCACCATCTCCGTTTCCCCAGCAACTGACAAAAACAAACATAGGCAAAGGCTGTGACGCGTCAAATTGCGTGCCACCATCTTGGTTGCTGTAGCAACCAATGTAAATAAATGTGAGCATCATAGCACCGCTATGTGTTTCTTCTACCTACAATAAGAAAAAAAAGGGACAGGGAAGGAGGAAAGAAGGCAACTGCTACATTAATACATGTCAATAAAGTGTTTTTTCAAAATTTCCTTTCTCTGTAAACCTCTGCAAGACAACCATCAGAATTGCAGAAGGAGATCAAGGAAGAATGACAACAATGTTACAAAACATTGCTCCCCATCTCACTTTCCTTCCAAATCCAGGAGACCCTCCAACTCCATGGAAAAGGTGGAATCAATGTTTTGAGCAGTATGCTGCTGCAGTCTGTGGAATGAACTTTATTGCTGAAAGAAAGAAATCCTTATTGATGCATTGCCTAGGCACTGCAGGTCAAGAAAAATTTGACGACCTTCCTGATTTACAAACTGAAGAACCGGATGTATTTAATGAGTATGAGAAATGCATACTAAAATTAATTAGACAAACACTACGAAACTAAAAGCAGCATAATACTTGAACAGTGCAAATTCATGAAAAGATATCAAAAGAAAGAGGAGACTGTGGAAACCTACAACATGGCACTCAGGGGATTACCAAGAACATGCAACTTTGGCCAGCAATCTGATGAAAGACCAAGAAATCAGTTCATGATAGAGTGCTGGGACAGCAAGATAAGAGAAAAGTTGTGGGAGAAAAGGGATCCCTCTTTGGACAACGTACGCAAAGTGGCCAAAGAAGTAGAACACACGTTCAAATGTTTAAAAGCCCTGGAGAAGAAAGCTCAAGCCACTAAGGTAATAGACGTGCCCAACAAAAGCATAGCAGCCATCACTACCAACAGGCCTCTAGGTAAACAAAAGTTTGCATCGAGTGTACGTAAACAATCGGAGGGTCCCTCCCAAAGACGTTGTTATAGGTGTAATGTGATTTGACACATGGCGAGCAGCGCCAAATGCCCAGCCAGGGAAGCAAAGTGTACAAGATGCAAACGGAAGGGTAACCTGACTAAATGTTGCAGATCTCTTTCCGTCAGCATGATTGAAGAATGGTATGATCATGTGGAGGAGGCTGTTTGACAGTTGAGGGAGAAGAGGAAGAGGATCTGGAAGCCCCTAAGGATATGGTGTGCATTTATGCACGATTTGTACGTGTGATGATAGACTCTGGGGCTAGACACACCCTCATGCCAAGGAAAATCTGGAAAAAAAGAATTCCCAAATTGCACATTGAGAGATGACATAAACCCTCAAGCTTATGGAGGTGTGAACATTAAGGTGCTACGGTGGTTCATGGTACAATTCCAATTCAAGGGGAGGACGGCGTCAGGCAAGGTATACATCACTGAAAAAGGAAGCATCCCATTGCTGAGCTGGTTGCAACAGAAAGGATGGATAATCAAATTGGACCCAAATGAAGAAGAGTATGTCTTACTCTATGATGTTGAAACCTTGAAACCACGATGCTTCAGAAAGAAGATTGGATGATTGAATGGCTTAGTGCACAAGATAAGACTGATTCAAGGTGCAAAGCCAGTGGTACAGAAAGTTAAGATCAGTGCTCATTGCCCTTTGAGAACAGGTCAAGAACGACCTGAGAAAGATGAAACAAGAAGGAACAATAGAGATGGTTGAATTATCAGAGTGGACGTCACCCTTAGTGGTGGTGGCTAAACCAAATGGAAAATTAAGATTATATATTGATTTGAGGTCTCTCAATACATACATGATACCTGATAATCATTCCCTTCCTAACATAGCTGAGACGCACTCGCCATTGGGAGGATCGCACATATTTTCATCCTTAGATCTCACATCTGCATATCATCAAATAAAGCTACATGAAGATTCAAGACAACTTACAGCCTTCATCACTCCGGAAGGCCTCTTTCTATTTGTCAGGATGCCCTTTGGCTTGGTCTCGGCAGCGTCCATTTTCCAAAGGGTGATCCACCAAATATTCCAGGACGATGAAGTGGTCATATGTTTTCAAGATGATGTGGTTGTGTTTGCTCCAGACCAGTCTACACATGACAACAGATTGAGAACGGGAATGGCAAAACTAATCAAGAGAAGTGTACACTTAACCTAGAGAGAATTGAATACTTGGGCCATACAATTTCAGCAGAAGGTGTGAATGTAAAATAAAAACTGATGCACAATATGATAATTATAGTAGAGCCAACATGTAAAAATCACGCTAGATAGTTCCTTGGAATGGGTGATTTCTATGCAAAATGTATACAAAACGTTGCAGACAAAACTAAACCCATGAGATCCCTACTGAAAAATAAAGAACTATTTGAATGTACATTATAATTTGAAGTTATAAAGTCAGTCCTGGAGGACACACCTTCACTAAAAAAACTTTAGATTGGGAAGAAAGACAATCATTCCCACTGATGCAAGCAATACGAGGCTGGGGGTAGTTTTAAAAAAAGTAGATGACAAAGAAGAAATGTGATCGCATTTGCATCGCGCCTGCTGAAAGGGGCAGACTTGAATTATTCAATGATTGAGAAAGAGCTGTTAGCAATGCAATTGGCAATTGAAAAATTCAGAACTTTTCTTTGGGGTTCACCATTCATGATCAGGACAGATCACAAACCTTTGAGGGAGACATTGGAGAAGAAAGGTCTGGATGGTGTTTACTCAAGGATATGGAGATGGGTTATGGCCCTTCAAGAATATTGTTTCAATGTTGAGTACCTTCCAGGAAAAAAGAACATTCCTGCGGACTGTTTTTCGAGGCTCACAACCTATGAAGAGGAAAATGAAGAAGAACCAGATTGGGTGCTCCTTATAGAGCAAAAGACAATTGTCAAGGATAAGTGGGATGAAAGTATATAGGGTGACGATTGTTTGAAGAAAGTGAGGACTGAAATTGTGGAAAAACAGATGATTACT
Source organism: Ambystoma mexicanum (assembly GCF_040938575.1). Lineage (NCBI taxonomy): Eukaryota > Metazoa > Chordata > Amphibia > Caudata > Ambystomatidae > Ambystoma > Ambystoma mexicanum. The sequence goes on along the minus strand of NC_090923.1, from coordinate 541,637,017 downwards.
AAGAAGTCTGTGATGGAGTCGAGCTTGGAAGACATGTGGATGGTGAGAGAGGAATTACATGTGCGTGGGGAGTTTGTGATGAGAGGGGACCGACTTATTCCCCGAATAGGGTAAGGAAGAGGGTTGTAGAGATTGCCGATGAGGGGCATCAAGGTATCACAAAAACTAAATAGAGAGTGAGGGCTCAGTATTGGTGGCCGGGATGTGATCTGGAAGTAGAGCATGTGGCATGGAATTGTGTGCCATGCTCCTTGAGGGAGAAGAGTTTGGTAACGAGGGACATGACAGTGATGGCAGTACCCAAGATGCCCTGGGAAAATGCTGTCATGGGCATCATGGGTCTGATCTGGAGTAAGGGGGTGCAGAAGCAATGTATAGTGCTAATAGATTTGCTGTCTAGGTGGGTAGAAGTGAAAATTACAAAAACTAATGTTAATGTTATGTTAAAATGCTTTTATAAGGCGCAGCTCACCCAGAGACCTGAGTGTTCAGCAAAACAGCAAAAGTCAGAATCCCAGGAAGTCACCAGTATTCAAGCAGAAAACCTAATCATTAGAGTTAAAAAGGAAAGTTCAAGAGATATCGTAAAAGAAAGAACTTCGGAGCAGAGCTGAAGACAAGTGGGAAGTGAGTTCCACAGGCGCTGAGTGATAGAGTCAAAACTAGTACTGCCAAAATGAGTCAGACTTTACTGGGGCTGCTCGAGACTATTTGAGAGAGCGAAGCGAGTGGGAGATACAGAAGTTCTTGGTCCTTTCATTCAGATAAGCTGGCACTTTGTCAGTGAGACACTTATGAGTGAGAAGCAAGATCTTATAAGTGATACAATGTTTAATGTGAAGCCAATGAAGGGATGTACGTGCTGTAGTAACATGATTCCTTATCGTAAGGCCGCACACAGCTTGAACGGCATTGTTCTGAACAACTTGAAGTGTGTCCAAATTAGACGTTGAGGTACCTGCCAACTGGCTGTAGCCATAGTCAAGTTTGGAATTGACCAAGGCAACAGCAAGTGCAGCAGTATTAGTTTCAGAGAGAAGAGGTTTGAATTGCCTAATAAGGTGCTTAGTATAAGCACAAGATGCGTTTACCTGGCTAACATGTTTTTTCATATTTAATGTGGAGTCAAAGTAGACGCCCTGGGTCTTAACCAAAGCGCTAGTTTTAATGGCCAAACAAGCTATATCAAAAGCAGCATATCTGGGATCCAGTTAAATGCAAGACAATGATTTTGCCAACGAGCATACGCTCGGTTTTATTGCCAGGGAGTTATCAATCATCCATTTCTCAATCATGTTATAAATTGAGGTGATTTTTATATGGTCCTTCTCATAGTCACCAGTAAGTTTAATCAATATCTGAGTATCATCGGCGTAGTTAGTTTAACCCACACTGATGCTATCCAGAAGTTCAAAGAAAGGACGAGTGTAAAGGTTAGGGGAGAGACATTCTCCTTATGGGACACCACATATAAGAAGTTTGCAAGGAGATTTAAAGCCACCTGAGGCAACGCCCTCAGATCTCGGGCCCAAAAAAAGAGGCCAAACAGAGCAGATCACTACTGGAGCATTTTGCAATAGCCCCCAGTGTCTCCAGAAGCAACAAGTGTTCCACCAGATCGAATGCTGCAGAGAGGTCCAGGAGCATCAGCAGGGCAAACTGGCCTGAATCCAAAGTGTGGCATAGGTTAGGCTTCAAGTCCAGCAAGGCCATTTCAGTGCCATGTAATGCTCGAAAGTCGGATTGCAAGGAACCCAATAGATGATTATCTTCAATATGTTGTTGAATCTGGGTGTATGCCACCTAGTCCAAATTTTTGGGAAAAAAGTCACATTTCTGATTGGGCGATAGTTGCCTACAGAGGCAGGATCTATTTTTCCCTTCTTGGTCACAGGGGAAATCCAGACATTTTCAGCAAGGCAGGGACAGTAGAGGTAGCAAAATAGGAGTTAATTTGTGACAAAGGGAACCAAACAGTCAAATGATTGATTTTTGAAGGAGAACAAATATCATCAGAACAAGGGGAAGGCTTAAGGTGAGAGATGATGTTGAGGAGATCAGCTTCTGTTATCTTCTTAAAATTAAAAACAGGGATATTAGAGCCAAAAGACTGGATACAAAAGACAGCATTAGGTTTAATAGTAGTAGGGATGGCAAGGTTACAGAGCAGCATAGCAATCTTGTCACAGTGAGAATTAAGTTTATCATTAAGACCCTGTTGGACCCTGTTGAATATCCTGACACAACTGACCGCTCTTAACAATGGCAGGAAAGAGATTATCCTTCCCTTCAAACTCCTTAAGAATAGTAAAGAGTTCTCTTTGGGAGGATTTAGCTATTTTAATTTGCTCTTCTTAGTAATCACGTTTGGCAGCCAGAATTGCAGTCTCATAGTCAGATGCGGCTTTGCAATAAGAGACAAGATGTCTGTTGTAGCATTTTTCCACCACGCCTGCTCTTTTTGTCTCTTCAATTTTCGAAGGCCAGAATCTTGTCAGAAAACCAGGATTTACCTATGGTTTCAGTTTTAACAAGTTTGTCAGAAGGAGGAGCGAGTGTATTCACAATGGATGTAATTACCTTATTATATTGGTCTGTAAGGATCGCAGTGCTATCTGAATATAACAAAGGTCGAGCTAGTTCGCAGAAAGCACCAGGCGTAATCTTAAGAGTATTCCTTACAGTCATTACAACTCGAGGATTGATATTAAGTAGAGCAAGTTGACCAGTAGGGTCCAAAAAGAAGGAGATAAAACTATGGTCAGGCCAAGGACATGCTAAAATTTAAAAATTATTCAGGGCTAAGTGGTGAGAGAGAACCCCAGCCAGAATGTGCCCATCTTTGTGCGTAGGGGCCTTTATAAGTTGTTGTAGGCCTTGGTCCTCAAATAACTGGATAAGATTAGAAGCCTCATGATCATCAGAGTGATAAGCCCAATAGTTAAAATCGACCAGAATAACCTCATATGATGTAGTGTTGATGAAATCGCCAAGTAACATAGGAAGCTGTTCTTCAAAGAGAGAGGGATAACCCAGCGTGATGGTAACAGATAATGGGGTACAGTTCAAATCAAAGGAAATGTCGGAGTATCTTGCAGAGAATGGGATTGACCATACATTTACGTCAAATTATCACCCACAATGCAATGCTTTCACTGAAAAATGTAATAAAATCATCAAAGATTGCATCAGGTGGGCATTGGTGACTGGTGACGATTGGGAGCATGCTGTGATGAGTAGGGTTGAAGCACATCGTTTTTCACTGCATTGCTCTACTGGTGTGTCGCCCTTCGATTTGAGCAGAGGGAGACGGGTGAATTATAAGTTATGTCCTCCCTGGATGAAAAGAGCAAGGTGGGGATGGGACAGTATTTTGCAAGCAAGGAATTGCATTGAAGAGAGACAAGTGGTAAACAAAAAGAACTATGACAAAAGGAAGCGTGTCAGAGTGAGTAGTGTGAGGATTGGAGATGTTGTGAGAGTCAAGTTACCTGCACCTGTAAGAGATAGTGCTTTGAAGTTGCCCAAACCCTGTCGAGTGATGAAAGTCTTCCACAATGTGGTTATGATGGAAGATGGGAGGATGTGGAACATGGGGAGAGTGGTGTGAGTGGAAAGGCAGCAAAGCTGTGAGCTAGTGAGTGAAGAGAGGATGGGGATAAGACAGGAGGGAGGCAATCGACTGAGGAGGGGAGCAACACGAGGACAAGAGGAGTGGTTGGTGGAAATAGGAAATCCACAAGGAAAGGAAGAATTCCAGGGAGATTTTCGGATTTTGTTATGGGGTAATGTAAAGTGTGATGAAGCATGCTGTGTTGTATTCTGTGTCCTCTGTGTGAATGTGTGAAGGGGGATGTGTGTAGTGGGCTTGCTGTGCATGAGTGTGTGTGGAAGCATGTCTTGCAGAATGTAAAGTGATGTGTGGGTTCTGGAATGGAAAAAGTGGAGCGTAGTGAGGCTATTGGGGCTATTGGGGAGGTTATCTGAATGCTAATGGGCTTGTATAAGACTTACCTTGATAAAGTCTTGTAAGAATATGATGTAGAAGTCTGATGCCTCATACTTCAATCTCCAAAAGCAGACCGGTCCCCGTCCATGCTTCGACCTCATTTTGCAGCCCTCTGACCTCTAATATCCCCTGTTTCTCGCCCCCAGTCTGTCTTCTGAAAACTTCAATTGAAGGCTCCATAAGACTTCTCATTGGTTTACAAATAATTTTGCAGCTGTCCGGTGTGCTCTTATAGTGAATCAGTCTGGTTTTCCCTGATTTTTTTTTTTAAGATGTGGTTGGTGTGTGTGTTTGAGGGAGATATGGGGTAGGAGGCAGTGTAATGGTGATAAAGGAAAATTGTGTGTGTCCGCGCGTATATAAAGTAAGATGATGAGAAAGAATTGTAAACCGGTGTAAAAGTATGAAGCGCTGACAATGCCAATAGCTCTGTCTTTGCGGTTATAAAAACATGTTAAGTTCCTGAGCACAGACATTCGGATGTGAATAAGTCGAACAGGAATGCAGTAGAGAGGGGTTGTCAGAGAGATGAACGGAATGAATAGGAGTGTGAAGATTCATGAATGAGAGAGAAAAGGAGAATGCGTGAATGAAAGATTAAGATAGTTGAACGAGTACGAATTTGTTGTACCAGGGTTATGCACACACGATTTTGTAGATGGATACTAGATGAAAGTTTATAAGGCATATGTCAGTTGTCAGAATGTATGACTGGATAAATGCAGATGTGTGATATGGATGAATCGATTATTGAATAAGCATGTAGGGTTGAATAAATGAGTGTGAGGATAGGCAAATGAAAAAGAATGTGAGTGTGGATGAATGGGTGAGTTTGAGTATAGATGGATAACTGGATCGCTTTGAGGATGAGTAAGTAATAAAGAATGACCACATTGAGAGTGCAGGATGGAGGACTGTGTGGACATGCTGAGCTGTGTCTAATGTAACAATCAACCCAGCTTCGGGGTCGTGGGGGCGTACATATCTGATAAAAGCGCACGGGCCTCTGCGAGGGCTTAAGATGGCCCCAAAAGAACCATAATGACTCAGAGGACATGGAGTCAATCCACACTGGACTCAAAGACTGAGTAGATAAAGTGTGAGATAAAATCCAGCGTAATCATCAGTCAAATAAAGCAGGCACAGCATACAAGCATTAACATCTTGCCACTCTCGATGATTTAAGTAGTACAACGTGTCATAAATGACGTGATCACATTGTATTAGTCAACAAAAACCTACAGTGAATGGGGATTGGTTAGTGGTGGTAGCTACATATACACTCTATAGGATTCAAACATCTAATTGGGTTATGCTTGTCTGATGGCTCCTCCTGAGACCACCCCTATATTGATAAAGGTTAACCTATGTCATCTCTGCGACAAGGTGTTGGTTGGCATATAACTTGAAGGGTGACATAACACCAGGAGCTCTGATAGGTTGACTTTCTGCTTCACAACATTGGACAATTGACAGGTATTCAAGACATGAGCCAAACAGAGAGTAGGGGGAGAGGTGTGCATGGATTGCTTTTCTTCCAATTAAACAAGTTACCACCCCTTATTCCTAGACCATGAGCCATGGTGATCTCTTTGTACGTGGCCTTGCACGGCACCTCATGTCTGTGTGTATGTGTAGGGAGTACGGCAGGTGTCTTATATGTGTTCATTTCTAATCAATAGACAATGTTTTCAAATTGTGGGCCATGTGTGATAGGACCGTGTTTGGAATACATTTATCCTATATTTATTGAGAACTCAAATAATATTAATGTAAGTTTTGTGTTTTCTGTTGCCACTGGAGAGACTCTTTGGTTATTCTTCATGGGGTCTTTTGGCTTATAGTTTGCCTGCACCTTGCTAACAAAGACTGGTTGTGCTCTTAATTAATCTGTGAGTATACTGCTTGCGTCCTGGAAATTGCTGTCATACATTTCTCTATGCCATTCCTATCCTTCTTTATTTCACTGTAACCTTCGCTTGGGTTGTTAGCTACTATCTGAGCTCTACACGAATCTGTATTTTTGTACGTTTTCTAGAAGTCTTGGGCCTTTGTTTATTTTAAAGCGTGCTGCGGCTTCCATTCTGGAAAAGATGGCTGCCCCATTATGCTTGTTTTTCTATGTTAGTGAGCAGTATTTGCACGTCTTTCATGTTACATTCACATTATACATCTGTTATGTTAGTGTTCTTCATGTCTAGTGGATGCTATGTTAGTATTCTTCATGCATAAATCCATATGTTACCTATTGTATGTGTTCTTCATGTTGCGTGCACATTTGCTTTGTGTCTAATGTATGTACCTGTATTGTTACGTTAGTTTGACTACCTTTGCCATCTTCAGCTTAATGTGTTTCCATATACTGCTGTACCTACCTGGGATAAGGGCGGTATGGTTGTCTTAGTGAGTAACGTGTCTCACCTGTGTGGTATTGGGCTGGGGGAGGGGCAGAAGCTATGTATGATGTATTAATCTACCTCACAACAGGCTTAGGGCTGTTACCGGCAATGTATGCAACCCCGACAAGGGAAGGGGCTGATTGCATTTCGCACCCCTGGGTTTTTTCAGAGTGCAAATATATATATATATATATATATATATATATATATATATATATATATATATATATATATATATATATATATATAATTATTTTTCATGAGAGACAGGCTCTGTGTATATTGCATGAGCCTAATCCCCCATGAAAAAGAAAAGAACAAGATGGCCCCCGCCATAGTCAATAGAAAAGGGACTTTACCCATTTTCTACTCCTATAATGAGTGCCGAGGACAGGATGGGGTCCTGCGACCTGAGCAGACACTCCAGTCAAACGGTAAGTAGGAAGGAAGGAGGATGGGGAATGGGTGCAAGACATCTTTGGGGGGATGGGGAGGTTGTCAGCATGGGGAGGCAACAGGGAGTGAAGCCCTGTTTCCTCCCCACAATCAAGATGTTCGCACCAGGGTAAGGGCCATGGGTGGCTGGGAAAATGCAGGCTTTACACTGTCAGGGTAATTCATAGAATTTCGCAGAAAAGTGTCGCAAGCGGCTGGCGCAGAGTGTCCGCGTGCGATTGACTGCGCCAGGCACGTGCGCTAAAACCGATTTCCGCGCACAGCGTATTCATGGATTTTAGGCTTCCAAACCAGCCGCGGCGCAGAGAATCGCAGCGACCCTGCAGCAGCGCCAGTAACGCCCCCAAGAACGCCCTCGCGCAAGGAAAAGCCATCAAAATCGCTAAATCATCGCAAAGGGCTGCGCTAACCCTGGACCAGTTCACCGGGCTGGCAAACAGCAAACACCAAGCGGGGAACGTGTATTGCAGGGGTGCGCGGGAAGTTCCACACGCGACAGGCCCCGTGCAAGCAGGGTACGTGTATTTCAGGGGTGCGCGGGAAGTTCCACACGCGATTTCAGCAGGGTACGTGTATTTCAGGGGTGCGCGGGAAGTTCCACACGCGATTTCTGCAGGGTACGTGCATTTCAGGGGTGCGCGGGAAGTTCCAAACGCGAATGGGCCAGTGCGAGCAGGGTACGTGTATTACATGGGTGCGCGGGAAGTTCCACACGCGATTCCATCAGGGTATGTGTATTTCAGGGGTGCGCGGGAAGTTACACACGCGAATGGGCCAGTGCGAGCAGGGTACGTGTATTCCATGGGTGCGCGGGAAGTTCCACACGCGATTTCATCAGGGTACGTGTATTTCAGGGGTGCGCGGGAAGTTCCACACGCGATTGTCCCAGTGCGAGCAGGGTACGTGTATTCCATGGGTGCGCGGGAAGTTCCACACGCGATTTCATCAGGGTACGTGTATTTCAGGGGTGCGTGGGAAGTTCCACACGCGATTGTCCCAGTGCGAGCAGGGTACGTGTATTTCAGGGGTGCGCGGGAAGTCCCAGACGGGATAGTCCCAGTGCAAGCAGGGTACGTGTATTTCAGGGGTGCGCGGGAAGTTCCACATGCGATTGTCCCAGTGCGAGCAGGGTACGTGTATTTCAGGGGTGCGCGGGAAGTTGCACACGCGATTTCAGCAGGGAATGTGTATTTCAGGGGTTCTGGGGAGTACTACACGTGAATTGGCCGTGTGGGTCCTCCCAGGTGTACGCTCCACAACCTCCACGGCCCCTGCAGGCAGCCCACAACACGGGGGACTACCCTGCACCCCTGCTCATGTCCCGCAGGCAGCCCATCCACCATGGGCATGCCCCCCAGCCAACCCACATGTCACCTTGCACTACTGATCAACAATGCATGTCTCCCACCACCCCCACCCCCCAGCACTGTGGGGCACCTGCCAGCAGGCCCCCACCCATGTCTCCCACCACCCCCACCCCCCAGCCACCAGGGGCAGCCTCCACCAGGCCCCCACTCATGTCTCCCACCACCCCCACACCCCAGCAGTGCAGGGGCAGCCTCCACCAGGCCCCCACTCATGTCTCCCACCACCCCCACCCCCCAGCAGTGCAGGGGCAGCCTCCACCAGGCCCCAACTCATGTCTACCACCACCCCACAACCCTGCCACCATGGGCAGCCTCCACCAGGCCCCCACTCATGTCTCCCACCACCCCCACCCCCCAGCCACCAGGGACAGCCTCCGCCAGGCCCCCACCCATGTCTCCCACCACCCCCACCCCCCAGCAGTGCAGGGGCAGCCTCCACCAGGCCCCCACTCATGTCTCCCACCTCCCCCACCCCCCAGCAGTGCAGGGGCAGCCTCCACCAGGCCCCCACTCATGTCTACCACCACCCCCACCCCCCTGCCACCATGGCCACCCTCCACCAGGCCCCCACTCATGTCCCCCTGCACCCCCACCCCCCAGAATCCAGGGTCACCCTCCACCACGCCCCCACTCATGTCTCCCACCACCCCCACCCCCCAGCCACCAGGAGCAGCCTCCACCAGGCCCCCACCCATGTCTCCCACCACCCCCACCCCCCAGCCACCAGGGGCAGCCTCCACCAGGCCCCCACTCATGTCTCCCACCACCCCCACCCCCCTGCCACCATGGGCAGCCTCCACCAGGCCCCCACTCATGTCTCCCACCACCCCCACCCCCCAGCCACCAGGGGCAGCCTCCACCAGGCCCCCACTCATGTCCCCCTGCACCCCCACGCCCCTGCCACCATGCCCACCCTCCACCAGGCCCCCACTCATGTCCCCCTGCACCCCCACCCCCCTGCCACCATGGGCAGCCTCCACCAGGCCCCCACTCATGTCTCCCACCACCCCCACCCCCCAGCAGTGCAGGGGCAGCCTCCACCAGGCCCCCACTCATGTCTCCCACCACCCCACCCCCCTGCCACCATGGGCAGCCTCCACCAGGCCCCCACTCATGTCTCCCACCACCCCCACCCCCCTGCCACCATGGGCAGCCTCCACCAGGCCCCCACCCATGTCTCCCACCACCCCCACCCCCCTGCCACCATGGGCAGCCTCCACCAGGCCCCCACCCATGTCTTCAACCACCCCCACCCCCCAGCCACCATGGCCACCCTCCACCAGGCCCCCACTCATGTCTCCCACCACCCCCACCCCCCAGCAGTGCAGGAGCAGCCTCCACCAGGCCCCCACTCATGTCTCCCACCACCCCCACCCCCCAGCAGTGCAGGGGCAGCCTCCACCAGGCCCCCACTTATGTCTCCCACCACCCCCACCCCCCAGCCACCAGGGGCAGCCTCCAGCAGGCCCCCACTCATGTCTCCCACCACCCCCACCCCCCTGCCACCAGGGCACCCTCCAGCAGGCCCCCACTCATGTCTCCCACCACCGCCACCCCCCAGCAGTGCAGGGGCAGCCTCCACCAGGCCCCCACTCATGTCTACCACCACCCCCACCCCCCTGCCACCATGGCCACCCTCCACCAGGCCCCCACTCATGTCCCCCTGCACCCCCACCCCCCAGCATCCAGGGTCACCCTCCACCAGGCCCCCACTCATGTCTCCCACCACCCCCACCCCCCTGCCACCGTGGGCAGCCTCCAGCAGGCCCCCACTCATGTCTCCCACCACCCCCACCCCCCAGCCGCCAGGGGCAGCCTCCGCCAGGCCCCCACCCATGTCTCCCACCACCACCACCCCCAGCCACCAGGGGCAGCCTCCACCGGGCCCCCACTCATGTCTACCACCACCCCCACCCCCCTGCCACCATGGGCAGCCTCCACCAGGCCCCCACTCATGTCTCCCACCACCCCCACACCCCAGCAGTGCAGGGGCATCCTCCACCAGGCCCCCACCCATGTCTCCCACCACCCCCACCCCCCAGCCACCAGGGGCAGCCTCCACCAGGCACCCACTCATGTCTCCCAGCACCCCCACCCCCCAGCAGTGCAGGGGCAGCCTCCACCAGGCCCCCACTCATGTCTCCCACCACCCCACCCCCCTGCCACCAGGGGCACCCTCCACCAGGCCCCCACTCATGTCTCCCACCACTCCCACCCCCCAGCAGTGCAGGGGCAGCCTCCACCAGGCCCCCACTCATGTCTCCCTGCACCCCCACCCCCGAAGAGTGCAGCGGCAGCCTCCACCAGGCCCCCACCCATGTCTTCCACTGCCCCCACCCCCCAGCCACCATGGCCACCCTCCACCAGGCCCCCACTCATGTCTCCCACCACCCCCACCCCCCAGCAGTGCAGGGGCATCCTCCACCAGGCCCCCACCCATGTCTCCCACCACCCCCACCCCCCAGCCACCAGGGGCAGCCTCCACCAGGCCCCCACTCATGTCTCCCACCACCCCCACCCCCCTGCCACCATGGGCAGCCCCCACCAGGCCCCCACTCATGTCTCCCACCACCCCCACCCCCCAGCAGTGCAGGGGCATCCTCCACCAGGCCCCCACCCATGTCTCCCACCACCCCCACCCCCCAGCCACCAGGGGCAGCCTCCAGCAGGCCCCCACTCATGTCTCCCACCACACCCACCCCCCAGCAGTGCAGGGGCAGCCTCCACCAGGCCCCCACTCATGTCTCCCTGCACCCCCACCCCGGAGGAGTGCAGGGGCAGCCTCCACCAGGCCCCCACCCATGCTTCCACCACCCCACCCCCCAGCCACCATGGCCACCCTCCACCAGGCCCCCACTCATGTCTCCCACCACCCCCACCCCCAGCCACCAGGGGGAGCCTCCACCAGGCCCCCATTCATGTCTACCACCACCCCCACCCCCCTGCCACCATGGCCACCCTCCACCAGGCCCCCACTCATGTCCCCCTGCACCCCCAGCCCCCTGCCACCATGGGCAGCCTCCACCAGGCCCCCACTCATGTCTCCCACCACCCCCACCCCCCTGCCACCATGGGCAGCCTCCACCAGGCCCCCACTCATGTCTCCCACCACCCCCACCCCCCAGCCACCAGGGGCATCCTCCACCAGGCCCCCACTCATGTCTCCCACCACCCCCACCCCCCAGCAGTGCAGGGGCCGCCTCCACCAGGCCCCCACTCATGTCTCCCACCACCCCCACCCCCCAGCCACCAGGGGCAGCCTCCACCAGGCCCCCATCCATGTCTCCCACCACCCCCACCCCCCAGCAGTGCAGGGGCAGCCTCCACCAGGCCCCCACTCATGTCTACCACCACCCCCACCCCCCTGCCACCATGGCCACCCTCCACCAGGCCCCCACTCATGTCCCCCTGCACCTCCACCCCCCAGCATCCAGGGTCACCCTCCACCAGGCCCCCACTCATGTCTCCCACCACCCCCACCCCCCTGCCACCATGGGCAGCCTCCAGCAGGCCCCCACTCATGTCTCCCACCACCCCCACCCCCCAGCCACCAGGGGCAGCCTCCACCAGGCCCCCACCCATGTCTCCCAAAACCACCACCCCCAGCCACCAGGGGCAGCCTCCACCAGGCCCCCACTCATGTCTACCACCACCCCCACCCCCCATGCCACCATGGGCAGCCTCCACCAGGCCCCCACTCATGTCTCCCACCACCCCCACCCCCCAGCAGTGCAGGGGCAGCCTTCACCAGGCCCCCACTCATGTCTCCCACCACCCCCACACCCCAGCAGTGCAGGGGCAGCCTCCACCAGGCCCCAACTCATGTCTACCACCACCCCCACCCCCCTGCCACCATGGGCAGCCTCCACCAGGCCCCCACTCATGTCTCCCACCACCCCCACCCCCCAGCCACCAGGGGCAGCCTCCACCAGGCCCCCACCCATGTCTCCCACCACCCCCACCCCCCAGCAGTGCAGGGGCAGCCTCCACCAGTCCCCCACTCATGTCTCCCACCACCCCCACCCCCCAGCAGTGCAGGGGCAGCCTCCACCAGGCCCCCACTCATGTCTACCACCACCCCCACCCCCCTGCCACCATGGCCACCCTCCACCAGGCCCCCACTCATGTCTCCCACCACCCCCACCCCCCAGCCACCAGGGGCAGCCTCCACCAGGCCCCCACCCATGTCTCCCACCACCCCCACCCCCCAGCCACCAGGGGCAGCCTCCACCAGGCCCCCACTCATGTCTCCCACCACCCCCACCCCCCTGCCACCATGGGCAGCCTCCACCAGGCCCCCACTCATGTCTCCCACCACCCCCACCCCCCAGCCACCAGGGGCAGCCTCCACCAGGCCCCCACTCATGTCCCCTGCACCCCCACCCCCCTGCCACCATGGCCACCCTCCACCAGGCCCCCACTCATGTCCCCCTGCACCCCCACCCCCCTGCCACCATGGGCAGCCTCCACCAGTCCCCCACTCATGTCTCCCACCACCCCCACCCCCCTGCCACCATGGGCAGCCTCCACCAGGCCCCCACTCATGTCTCCCACCACCCCCCACCTCCCAGCCACCAGGGGCAGCCTCCACCAGGCCCCCACTCATGTCTCCCACCACCCCCACCCCCCAGCAGTGCAGGGGCAGCCTCCACCAGGCCCCCACTCAAGTCTACCACCACCCCCACCCCCCAGCCACCATGGCCACCCTCCACCAGGCCCCCACTCATGTCCCCCTGCACCCCCACCCCCCAGCATCCAGGGTCACCCTCCACCAGGCCCCCACTCATGTCTACTACCACCCCCACCCCCCTGCCACCATGGGCAGCCCCCACCAGGTCCTCACAATCCCCAATCATGTGCGTAATGGTCAGCCTCCACAGCCAAAAAGCCCTACCAAGTAACCCATTCACCCACACGGAAATGGAAATCACATGTTACACCCCCAATGTTCATGAAGCTAATGAACCCATGTCCGTCACACACAATGGTTGCAATTGAATGGGAAAACACCCAACATGACATGCATGAAACCAATGAGATGATACCACACAGTGAAGTATGGAAACAAAATTGTATTGAAAAAAATAAAGAATGCTAAAGAAAGAAAACAAACTACAATGTGAATGAGAAAGAAAAGCTGCATGTCCGTATAAAAACACAAAACTGCAAATCAGAATCCCAAAAAATTTTGTCCAAAGTCAAATGTAAAAAAATATCCATGCAATAAAGAACTATGTAAAAAACTACCAAGGGTCCATGAGCCCAACTGAACAAAGGAAACCTACTAAAAAACCTACCTAAAAATCAACTATATACAAAAAGTGGAGCAGTGTCCGTCGACTCCAAATCATAATAAGAAAGAAAGGAAACCTAAAACTAAAGAACTATATACAAAGGCGGTGGGCAAGTCCAGCGGCTCACTCCGTGGTGTCCCGGGCCAGGGCATCATCGAACTCCTGTTCGATGTCCCGGAGGCAGTCCAGTTCCATGGCCCGAGGGTCCGCAGGGACGACGCCGTGTCCTCCTCCAACCCCCTGCGGATTGCCTTGAGGCACTCGGCCCGCCTCAGGGCCCTCCGCATGGAGTTCTCCGCCCTGACCATTGTGAGCCGCGCCTCTTCCGCCCGCCGCCGCTCCGCACCTATGGCGTGGCCCAACCGCTGCCACACGGAAGACACTCTCTGTCCTGGGTCCCCCTGCCCTCCGGCCGATGCCTGCCCCTCCGATGTCGAAAGCCCCGAGCCTTCATGTCTCCCACCATGTTGCTGCTGCTGCTGCTCTGCCTCTGCCCGTGCACTGCCTCCTGCTGCCTGCACATCCTCCGCCGGCTGGGGTGCAGTTGTTGATGTGGCCACCCCTGCTGGACCTCCGACTCCCGACTGTGGCAGGGATGCCTCCTCCACCAGCCTGGCCGCACCGTCAGAGGCAGCTCCACAGGGCACCCAGGTGACTGATGGGTGGGAAGATGGCACAGAGGACGACTGGCGCGTAGGGGGTCCAGTTGAGGAGGGGGTCGGAGCAAGCCCCATCAGACAGCGGAATCCGGCCTGGGTGACCTGTCCCAGCAAGCTGACGTGGTCAACGAGCCATTCGAGATGACGTGCAGTCTCTCCATGAAAAGACTGCAGGTCACCTCGCATGGCCCGTTGACGCAACGCCACACCAGCCAGGACAGGCTCAACCCGGACCTGGATGGCCACGTCCGCAGGCAGAGGAAGGCCAGTTGACGTCAGCTCATCCCCTGCCTGAAAACGGGTCTGGACGTAGGCATCCCTGCTGGTGCAAGATGATGCAGGGACAGGATCGGGGACAGGATTGCACACAGGCACCTCCGCGGCGGCCTGTGCTGCCTCCTGTCCCTGGTCCTGCACTGCACCACTAGCACCAGTGGGATCCCCACCTCCAGACCCCGTCTCTGGTGCTTGCACGGCCTCCTCCTCCACCAAACCCCCCACCAACCTGGATGACTCCGTGCCATCTTCCCCTGTTGGGCCCTGTGGGGTCCCAGCTGCCCCTTCTGCTGCCGAGGAGTCCAACTGCAACCTCCGCCTCTTGGACCTCCCCCCGGCAGCTGCGGCCTGGGACGCGGCACCGGACTCCTCACTCCCCGACGAGATGACAACACGGGAGGGGAGCCGGGCCTTGCGTCTCCGGCTGGCGGTCGGATCCCTGCCGCTGTGCTCCACAGCAACTTCTCAGCCCTCTTCATCAGTTGACGCTGCAGACAGGGAGAAACAAAACACAGGCATCAGGGCACTGTACAATGGACACATACACACATGACAGTTGCACATGAGTGGCATTGGCAAACCTCAGACATGTCATCACAATCCCCAACACACATGTCATTGCAACTCGCACACATGAGCCATACCACAGCCATATCGCAACTGCCACCACCATCCCTACACATACAACAGCATCAGCAGCCAAAGGGGAGCCAGACATCACATGCAACACAGGAAGTGCACCACACATGTACACACACCACCATACTTGCATGCATGTCTACACCTCTGCCAAGTGTCGCACTGTTCAGACGGGCATCCATGTCACATCTGCCAATCAGGCTTCCACATACCGCTGTCACATGCATCCATGTTGCATCACTGTTGCACCCTTGTCAAATACACACACATGCAAATGTACACAGTGCTCATACATGCAGCCGAAAACAACATACATGCCTGACATCACGGACATGTCTACTTACATACACATTCATCCAAACATGTGTGCACGCACAACTGCATTTGCCATGCAAGCCCACACACACAAGCACCATCCATGTCTCACACATTACAGCCCTCGCATGTGTCAGCCCCACGGCCCTGTACACCCCCCCCATACTCGACCCCATACAAACAGATGTGCAACATGCACAATACCGAATAATCACCACACGCACTGCTCACAATCAGGATGCATGTACACTCACCGCTCGACTCCAGACGGGTCTGCTTCTCTAGGACCTGGACGTGGAGCGCTGGGGATATGCGTTCCAGGGCCCCCATCTGTTCTTCCGACAAGTGGCCCCGGCGCCCCTTGGCATCCGCTGCCTTCAAGAGGCGCTGGGCCTTGTTCAGGGTCCTGGACCTGAAGTCCTCCCAGCGCTTCCTGACATGTTGTAAGTCCCGGACTGCCACCCCCTCCGCGTTGATGGCAGTCACGATGTCAGTCCAGATCCGAGTCCGTCCTTCCTTGTCGGCGCAGGAACTTCCGAAGAAGGCATCATACTGCCCCAGGACTTGCTCCACCAGGACACCAACTTCGGTGGCACTGAAGCTGGTGCCCCTCTGCCTCTCTGGCCGGGGGTTGTCAGTGGTCACAGATGGTGTTTGCCCCGACATGACAACCCCAGAGGCAGGAGTGGGAGGGCAACTGGGTCCTGGGGCTGGGCTGTGGAGCGATGGAATTCCAGTCGGGAGTCTTCGGTTCCAGCAGGGGTGGTCACAGCAACAGCACCCCTGGCTGATGTGCAGGCAGCAAATGGCAGTGCACGTGGGCAGCAGGCAGTCAGGCAGCAGCAGATGGCAGGTGGGAGCGTGCTCGGGGCTCTGGGGGGCAGTAGTTCGGCCTTCTGGGCAGGAGCGTGGTCTTCCGTGTGCTTACGCGTGGCCAGCTTGGTACGGAGTGATTTGGCACGTGAAAATCCTGCACGTCAGCGTGAAAATCGAGGAAAGGCCCTTAGCGCGTAAGCGCGTCAGCACGCATACGCGAATCTGTTGGACCAAAGGCCCTCAGCGCGTAAGCGCGTCTGTGACGTGACCCGCACGGGTGTTTCCCACACAGCACGTGATGACAGAGCACACGTGGAAAGACTGCACGTCAGAGTGTCATCGCGTGTGATTGGTGGAAATGGCCCTACACGCAGAAGTGACAAAGCATGTAATTGGTGGACACGCATAAGTGACAAAGCGTGTAATTGGTGGAAATGGCCCTACACGCATAAGTGACAAAGCGTGTAATTGGTGGAAATGGCCTAAGCGCGTACACGCCGCGTAAGTGACGCTGGACGTGTGGGCCTGTATAAAAGCTACGCGTAGAACACCATTTCCTTGTACGTGCTTTTCGTGGAGAGCGAGTGGGTGAATTCTGTACTTCTTGACGTTTCACACGCGATTCACTTCACGGCGTTTCAAGTTCGTATTACCTGTTACCTCTGACAGCTTTTTCTCTTTTTTCTCTTTTACTGGTTTACCTGGGCCTGTTCCCTCAAACAGTGTTCCCTTCTACTGTTGTCCTGTCTCCTCAGACAGCGTACAAATCTTCTTTTGGCGGGGGTGTTGCCAACCAAACGTGCTCCTTTTTCACGCTCTTTGACCTGGCAGACGGGGAGTCACGCACGTATCGAACATCTGTGCTTGCTCCGTGTGTAGCCTACCCCTTCAGAGGTCATTCTAGGCTGCGTGTGACACGCATATGTTCATTCTTGTGTTACTGGGTGCCACAGCGTAGTGCAGGTTTTTCTTTCTGCACACGTGGTCTAGGAGGGGTTGCGTGCACGTCATCTCCCTTTTTTGGGGCTCCTGTGCGTAGCGTGACCCGTCATCTTTCCCCAGGGGTTACAATCAGCCTTGCAAGAGCACTAGGGTACAATTACCATCTGGTACCCAACCCCTTTGACCCCCAATTGCCCAGGACAATATTTTACAGCCACTCCCATACACACATTAACATCAGTGCCATGGCTGGGAGGCGAGGATTCCGTAAGGGTGGCAAAGGTGGAAGAGCCACAATGGCCGTGGTGGATCCGGTAGGGGACGTGGTCGTTACTTGCAGGGTGAGCCTGTCCCCCCATGTGTGGAGGACCAGTCAAGGGCACCCATAATCCCCCCCCTCCCGTTGAGGCTGATGTGGCTGACACCATCCATGCTCAGCCCTTGTTGGACCAGCCCATTGTGGCACCAGACCTGGCTGACTCCATGGCTGACTTCCAGGTCAGCAGGCCTATGACACGTGCGCTGGTGCACGTTGATGTCACCATGCCACGTGCATCTGGGGCAGCAAGGTCATCTGCTGCACCAAGAAGGCAGGGCGGAGAGGCTGCAGGGGCAGCTGCGGCTCCATCCACCCCAGCCCTCACACACCCAGCCCGGACAGTGTCGGTCCTAGTCCATGCTGCTGACATTCCCCCTGACACCATCACACTAGAGCCAATGCCTGCACCAACTCCCATGCTGAGTGTGCAATCCCACACTCCTGATACAGAGTCCACCAGGGCTCCTGCCCCTAGTGTCCAGAGCAGCGCAGGACACTCAGGATCACCACCACCTTCCAAGCGGAAGAGGAAGAGTGCTCGTCCGGCACAGGCTGATGCCCCAGACATGGCCACACAGTCCGGCCCGTCCAGGAACCCCATCTTCACGGATGACGAACTGAATGCACTTGTCGAGTATGTGTCCGCACATGACAACGAGATGGTCATTGTTGCAGGATCCAAGACCACACCTGCACAACGCCAGGCACACTGGCAGACCGTTGCGGACATCGTAAGTGCCCTTGGAATCGTGAGGCGCACAGCCAATGATTGCTATAAGCGCTGGAATGACCTAAAGCGCAGGGCAAAGAGTAAGCTGGCCTCAAGTCATGCCGCAACTCTAGTGACTGGAGGTGGGTCTCCAGTAGTAGACATGGAACTCACTCCACATGAGTCAGTCGCTGGGACCTACGTCACGGAGGAACAGATCCAAGGCGTGGGAGATTTGGCTGATTACGAGGCATTGTCCGGTGAGTGCACATGCATGTGTGTGACATCCATGTGCATGGTGTGTGTGAGGGCTTCTGTTTGTGTGCCAGGTGAGAGTGTGTGCGCCTGAGTCGTATGGGTCAGCCATGTGCTTCATGCAATACATCCTGCGCAGCTGCATTTGGCCATAGCAGTATCCCTTCTGCCAACAGTAGACATCTAGCCCAACTGCACGCCAGTTGCCCTTGAAGTGTCACCTTACCACAACATTGTTGCTTAATTTTTCACTGTTCATTTAGTCAGATTGTTTGCATTCCACCACTTTTACTAGGCATGTCGCAGTCCTCTAGTCACATGTCTGACATGGCTATGGTAAAGTGGAGTGACTTTGTTACCTGGATATCATTTGTTCAAACATGTCCCTGTGCAATTGGACCATTTCGGACTGGCAGCTCCAGGTGAAGAATCTGACCTGTTTGAATTAGAAAAGCTATTACATGCGGGAACTGGACTGAATGAATAGGTGCTGCCCTCCTCTCCATCTTCACTCAATAGCAATGGTACATGCCATCCGTGTGATGGCATGTGTGTTTCACCTGGCAATCACAGGCCAATGTGTGATGCCACTGCCAGGCAGCATGCAGAAAATGTGTTCATCTTCCATCTTGGTGTCATCAGTGTGTGCCATTTGCCTGACCTTCATACGCAGTGAGGGTGCATGCATGGGAGGGTTTTAGTCATGTGGGACATGTGTCAAACAAGTACTGGTTCTCTTGCTTCTCAGCCCTCATTGTGTGCCATGGTGCTAATGCCTGTTTCCATTTCTTTGTTTTTATGTCTTTGCAGGGGAAGACGCACCTGATACTGCTGGGGTTGTGGAGATGGTGCAGACCCAGGAGGGGTCCGAGGGCCGACCAACCACCAGTGAGGGACGTGGTGTGGTGGTGGGTGAGAACCCACAACTGCTGCAGGTCGTGCTCTCAAGGGGTGTCTCTGGCTGCACCTCCCCCGAGCTGTACTCAGGTGTTGATTCGGATGAGACCTACGTGCCATCGCAGGTGAGTGTTCCAGGGAGGGATTCTGTTCTGTCCCACCCACCTGCACCGGGGTCAGAACCCTCAATGGGGATGTCAGTGTTGGCAGCTACGCCTTTGGTGGTAACGGATGCAGGGTCACACTCCGCGACATCTGATCCTGTTCCTGGGCCAGCAGATCAGAGGGGGAATGCAGTCCTGCAGCCTCAGGCAGTGCCGGCACAGCAAGGCGCAGTTCGCCTTGCCCCAGACAGGTGTTGTGCCCGCCGACGTGGTGGCCGTACGCCACCTGGCAATACCGCATGGGAGCAATCCATTTACGGTATGGCAACCCAACAGGCAGCATCATCCGAGATGATGGCTCAGGCCATGGATAGGGTGGCCACTTCCATTGTCCCCCCTGAAAGGCTGATGGAGCGACTAGAGCAGGCAACCGACTCCATCTGCCAGTCACACAGGGAGGACATGTTGGGGTCCAACAGGGACAGGCGGGCGGCAGTGGCGACTCTGCAGGAGGCCATCTCCATTGAGTCCCAGGGCCACAGGGAAGCCCTGAGGCAGGAGCTCCTTCACCTCAGGACGACTCTTGTTGAGCTTGAGGCTTCAACACACCAAAGGACAGAACAGCAGCTGGAGCGTCTCACCCGTACGCTCTCAGCTGAGATGCAGGCAACGAGGGTGGAGGTCCGGGCATCCCGTGAGTTGTTGCATGGGGACCTCCGCACACTCATCCTCCAGAACCAGACCTACCACACCCGCATGCTTGCAGCCATGGAGGAGCAGACTAGGGCCTTGCGTGGGCTGCCTCCCATAGTGCAACCACCTCCGGATGCAGCTGCACAGGGTGATAATAGCGACAGCAGTGATACTCCCACAATAGGGTAGCCGTGTGGGCCATGAGCCCATGGAGGTGTTTTTTTTTCCCAGGATCCACGCAGGTGGGTTCTGGTGTGCATCCTGTCTTCGGACCTCCTGGGTGGCCTCCCCAACCCCCCCGGGCCCATCAATGGCCATTTTTTATTTTTTTTTTATTTTTATTTTTAATTTTATTTATTTTATTCCCAATTTTTCTGGGACGATTTGTTGGCTTCCGTGGTTCCTGTGGGCATACGCTGCATTGTGGCTGGGCACATGCAGGCTTGTAATGTATTTGGTTCAGATGCTTGGGTTTGAGTCACACACACCCCTCCTGCTTCCCGTTTCCATGGGCTTGCAAAGGGTGTGCCCAAGTGACAGTGAATTACACAGTGACGTTGGACTCCCATGAGCTGTGTGGGCAGTCTGTAGTCAATACTGTGTATACATTCCTAGTGCATATTGCTGTTGTGTTGTACACTGCATGTTGCATTGATGTGTAACTCATCTTCTGTGTCTACCTCCCAATTTGCAGGTCCCTTCCTCATGTCTACACAAGGACCTCTAGTCTGGAGATGGGGTCCATGTTGGCAGCAGTGCACCTACAACTCTACATGGCGCCAACACTGCACAGTTGGTAGTGGTGGGAGTGCAGGCATTTCCAGGTGGTGAGACTACTAATATTTAACATTTGTGATGTCATGTTAATGGTAGTACGTGCTCAAGTTTGTTGTTGGTCCGGCATTACTGTGAGCATTTCAGGTGTTGCAAGTTTCTAATAGGGACACTGTACATTGTGACACTAGTGTCATGTTGTGGGGATTACTTTGTTTACCTGCAAATAGCATGACATGGCACGGTGTGTCGTGTGGCGGTGCTGGGGTTGGGTTGGCTGACATGGCACTGTCCTCTTGTTGCATTTTGCAAGTGGGTATTCATTTTAGCTGCTTGAATGTGTAACTTCACAAAACTGCATTGGTGGTGTCTGTGTGGGTAGGGATGCACACATTGTGACACTTCCAGGTGAACAATCTCAGGCTGATATGGTTTTCACGGTTCATTCTCCAGACATTCAGGATCAGTGTCAGGTTGAGTCATCATTGATTGTCAGATGGAATGTGCCAGGGCAGTGTGCACTCCACAGGGGTGTGATTTCTATGTGAAGTAATTAGCCACTAGCTGTGTACGGGCTGCCTCCCCCCGTGCCCTTTCCCCTCCTATGCGCAGCGGCTGTGCATGTGGTTGGGGATGTGGTGCCACCAGCATGTCCACGGCCAGGCCCCGGCGTGTTGCAACGTTGTGCAGGACACATGCTGCCACTATGATCCTGCACACTACTGGGGGAGCGTACAACAGCTGCCCGCCAGAACGGTCAAGGGAGCGAAAGCGTGACTTCAGCACTCCGAATGTGCGCTCCACTATGCCCCGGGTTGTAATGTGGGCTGCGTTATATCTTACCTGGGGTGGCGTGGTGGGGTTCCGAATTGGCGTCATTATGTGGGGGCTGAGAGGGTAGGCACTGTCCCCTGTGGAGGTAGTGATTGGTATCATTGGTGGGGTTGTGACCTTGCTCAGTATCTGACATGCATGCATGTGCAGTGGCATTCATACTCACCAAGCAGCCATGTATCGCCATGCCGCCCAGCTTCTAGGTCCCGGTTTAGGGTGGACATTCAGTAAATGAAGCTGTCGTGGGTTGACCCGGGATAGTTGGCATATACTGAGGTGATGATTCCCTTGGCATTACATACTACCTGCACGTTGATGGAATGCCAGTGCTTGCGGTTCCTATAGATGTGCTCAGATGCCCTGGGGGGACGTAGAGCCACATGGGTGCAGTCGATGGCACCTAGCACTTTGGGTAATCGTGCCACAGCGTAAAAATCCAGGGCGGCAGCATGCCTTTCTGCAGGGGTTCTGGGCAGGTATATGTGCCTGCGGACTGATGGGCGTGCAGTGATGATGTTCAAGACCTGGTGTAGGCAGCGTGACTGGGTGGCCTGTGATACACCACCCACAATGGCACTTGTCCGCTGAAATGATCCAGTGGCTAAGAAGGGCAGTACATTGAGGACCTTCTCCAGGGGGCTGGGTGCTTGGGAGCACAGGGTGGGTGATGTGAGGTCATCCTCCCACTCATTCACCAGGTCCAGTATGATGTGTGGTGGAAACCTGTACCTCCCATGCACCTGGTCATCAGGCATCCCGAAAAGGCTGGTTCTGGGTGTGAATATTCTGGCCCTGACTATCCTCCTCCTCCTCCTTTGGTAGGCCACGCCCACTGCTGCTAGGAACGGTATGTTCATCCTGGGTCTGAGCTTGTTATTTTGTTAGCGCGCAAATTAATGTGTTGCGCGTGTTGTAGGCGAGCGTATGACCCGCGCACCCCTGAAATCCAGTACCCAGTCCAATAGCGTGTGGAAATTCCCGCGCAACCCCGGGATACAGGTGCGCTGACGTACTTGCGTGTGTAAGTGTCCGCGCACCCCTGATATACACGTACATAGGCCAATCGCGTGTACGCGCACTTTTGTCCAATTATACGCGATGACACCCTGACGTGCTGTCCAATTACACGCGATGAGACTCTGACGTGCTGTCCAATTACACGCGATGAGACTCTGACGTGCTGTCCAATTACACGCGATGACACTCTGACGTGCAGTCTTTCCACGTGTGCTCTGTCATCACGTGCTGTGTGGGAAACACCCTTGCGGGTCACGTCACAGACGCGCTTACGCGCTGAGGGCCTTTGGTCCAATAGATTCGCGTATGCGTGCTGACGCGCTCACGCGCTAAGGGCCTTTCCTCGATTTTCACGCTGACGTGCAGGATTTTCACGTGCCAAATCACTCCGTACCAAGCTGGCGACGCGTAAGCACACGGAAGACCACGCTCCTGCCCAGAAGGCCGAACTACTGCCCCCCAGAGCCCCGAGCACGCTCCCACCTGCCATCTGCTGCTGCCTGACTGCCTGCTGCCCACGTGCACTGCCATTTGCTGCCTGCACATCAGCCAGGGGTGCTGTTGCTGTGACCACCCCTGCTGGAACCGAAGACTCCCGACTGGAATTCCATCGCTCCACAGCCCAGCCCCAGGACCCAGTTGCCCACCCACTCCTGCCTCTGGGGTTGTCATGTCGGGGCAAACACCATCTGTGACCACTGACAACCCCCGGCCAGAGAGGCAGAGGGGCACCAGCTTCAGTGCCACCGAAGTTGGTGTCCTGGTGGAGCAAGTCCTGGGGCAGTATGATGCCCTCTTCGGAAGTTCCCGCGCCGACAAGGAAGGACGGACTCAGATCTGGACTGACATCGTGACTGCCATCAACGCGGAGGGGGTGGCAGTCCGGGACTTACAACATGTCAGGAAGCGCTGGGAGGACTTCAGGTCCAGGACCCTGAACAAGGCCCGGCGCCTCTTGAAGGCAGCGGATGCCAAGGGGCGCCGGGGCCACTTGTCGGAAGAACAGATGGGGGTCCTGGAACGCATATCCCCAGCGCTCCACGTCCAGGTCCTAGAGAAGCAGACCCGTCTGGAGTCGAGCGGTGAGTGTACATGCATCCTGATTGTGAGCAGTGCGTGTGGTGATTATTCGGTATTGTGCATGTTGCACATCTGTTTGTATGGGGTCGAGTATGGGTGGGGGTGTACAGGGCCGTGGGGCTAACACATGCGAGGGCTGTAATGTGTGAGACATGGATGGTGCTTGTGTGTGTGGGCTTGCATGGCAAATGCAGTTGTGCGTGCACACATGTTTGGATGAATGTGTATGTAAGTAGACATGTCCGTGATGTCAGGCATGTATGTTGTTTTCGGCTGCATGTATGAGCACTGTGTACATGTGCATGTGTGTGTATTTGACAAGGGTGCAACAGTGATGCAACATGGATGCATGTGACAGCGGTATGTGGAAGCCTGATTGGCAGATGTGACATGGATGCCCGTCTGAACAGTGCGACACTTGGCAGAGGTGTAGACATGCATGCAAGTGTGGTGGTGTGTGTACATGTGTGGTGCACTTCCTGTGTTGCATGTGATGTCTGGCTCCCCTTTGGCTGCTGATGCTGTTGTATGTGTAGGGAGGTGGTGGCAGTTGCGATATGGCTGTGGTATGGCTCATGTGTGCGAGTTGCAATGACATGTGTGTTGGGGATTGTGATGACATGTCTGAGGTTTGCCAATGCCACTCATGTGCAACTGTCATTTGTGTATGTGTCCATTGTACAGTGCCCTGATGCCTGTGTTTTGTTTCTCCCTGTCTGCAGCGTCAACTGATGAAGAGGGCGGAGAAGGTGCTGTGGAGCACAGCGGCGGGGATCCGACCGCCAGCCGGAGACGCAAGGCCCGGCTCCCCTCCCGTGTTGTCATCTCGTCGGGGAGTGAGGAGTCCGGTGCTGCGTCCCAGGCCGCAGCTGCCGGGGGGAGGTCCAAGAGGCGGAGGTTGCAGTTGGACTCCTCGGCAGCAGAAGGGGCAGCTGGGACCCCACAGGGCCCAACAGGGGAAGATGGCACGGAGTCATCCAGGTTGGTGGGGGGTTTGGTGGAGGAGGAGGCCGTGCAAGCACCAGAGACGGGGTCTGGAGGTGGGGATCCTACTGGTGCTAGTGGTGCAGTGCAGGACCAGGTACAGGAGGCAGCACAGGCCGCCGCGGAGGTGCCTGTGTGCAATCCTGTCGCCGATCCTGTCCCTGCATCATCTTGCACCAGCAGGGATGCCTACGTCCAGACCCGTTTTCAGGCAGGGGATGAGCTGACGTCAACTGGCCTTCCTTTGCCTGCGGACGTGGCCATCCAGGTCCGGGTTGAGCCTGTCCTGGCTGGTGTGGCGTTGCGTCAACGGGCCATGCGAGGTGACCTGCAGTCTTTCCATGGAGAGACTGCACGTCATCTCGAATGGCTCGTTGACCACGTCAGCCTGCTGGGACAGGTCACCCAGGCCGGATTCCTCCGTCTGATGGGGCTTGCTCCGACCCCCTCCTCAACTGGACCCCCTACGCGGCAGTCGTCCTCTGTGCCATCTTCCCACCCATCAGTCACCTGGGTGCCCTGTGGAGCTGCCTCTGATGGTGCGGCCAGGCTGGTGGAGGAGGCATCCCTGCCACAGTCGGGAGTCGGAGGTCCAGCAGGGGTGGCCACATCAACAACTGCACCCCAGCCGGCGGAGGATGTGCAGGCAGCAGGAGGCAGTGCACGGGCAGAGGCAGAGCAGCAGCAGCAGCAACATGGTGGGAGACATGAAGGCTCGGGGCTTTCGACATCGGAGGGGCAGGCATCGGCCGGAGGGCAGGGGGACCCAGGACAGAGAGTGTCTTCCGTGTGGCAGCGGTTGGGCCACGCCATAGGTGCGGAGCGGCGGCGGGCGGAAGAGGCGCGGCTCACAATGGTCAGGGCGGAGAACTCCATGCGGAGGGCCCTGAGGCGGGCTGAGTGCCTCGAGGCAATCCGCAGGGGGTTGGAGGAGGACACGGCGTCGTCCCTGCGGACCCTTGGGGCCATGGAACTGGACCGCCTCCGGGACATCGAACAGGAGTTCGATGATGCCCTGGCCCGGGACACCACGGAGTGAGCCGCTGGACTTGCCCGCCGCCTTTGTATATAGTTCTTTAGTTTTAGGTTTCCTTTCTTTCTTATTATGATTTGGAGTCGACGGACACTGCTCCACTTTTTGTATATAGTTGATTTTTAGGTAGGTTTTTTAGTAGGTTTCCTTTGTTCAGTTGGGCTCATGGACCCTTGGTAGTTTTTTACATAGTTCTTTGTTGCATAGAGATTTTTTTACATGTGACTTTGGACGACATTTTTTTGGATTCTGATTTGCATTTTGTTTTTTTTTTATACGGACATGCAGCTTTTTTTTCTCATCCCCATTGTAGTTTGTTTCCTTTCTTTAGCATTCTTTATTTGTTTAAATACAATTTTGGTTTCCATACTTCACTTTGTGG
Organism: Ambystoma mexicanum; assembly: GCF_040938575.1. Lineage (NCBI taxonomy): Eukaryota > Metazoa > Chordata > Amphibia > Caudata > Ambystomatidae > Ambystoma > Ambystoma mexicanum. The sequence goes on along the minus strand of NC_090923.1, from coordinate 541,610,764 downwards.
TATCATCTCATTGGTTTCATGCATGTCATGTTGGGTGTTTTCCCATTCAATTGCAACCATTGTGTGTGACGGACATGGGTTCATTAGCTTCATAAACATTGGGGGTGTAACATGTGATTTCCATTTCCATGTGGGTGAATGGGTTACTTGGTAGGGCTTTTTGGCTGTGGAGGCTGACCATTACGCACATGATTGGGGATTGTGAGGACCTGGTGGGGGCTGCCCATGGTGGCAGGGGGGTGGGGGTGGTGGTAGACATGAGTTGGGGCCTGGTGGAGGCTGCCCCTGCACTGCTGGGGGGTGGGGGTGGTGGTAGACATGAGTTGGGGCCTGGTGGAGGCTGCCCCTGCACTGCTGGGGGGTGGGGGTGGTGGGAGACATGAGTGGGGGCCTGGTGGAGGCTGCCCCTGCACTGCTGGGGGGTGGGGGTGGTGGGAGACATGGGTGGGGGCCTGGTGGAGGCTGCCCCTGGTGGCTGGGGGGTGGGGGTGGTGGGAGACATGAGTGGGGGCCTGGTGGAGGCTGCCCCTGCACTGCTGGGGGGTGGGGGTGGTGGGAGACATGAGTGGGGGCCTGGTGGAGGCTGCCCATGGTGGCAGGGGGGTGGGGGTGGTGGGAGACATGAGTGAGGGGCCTGGTGGAGGGTGACCCTGGATGCTGGGGGGTGGGGGTGCAGAGGGACATGAGTGGGGGCCTGGTGGAGGCTGCCCATGGTGGCTGGGGGGTGGGGGTGGTGGGATACATGAGTGGGGGCCTGGTGGAGGGTGACCCTGGTGGCTGGGGGGTGGGGGTGGTGGGAGACATGAGTGGGGGTCTGGTGGAGGCTGCCCCTGCACTGCTGGGGGGTGGGGGTGGTGGGAGACATGAGTGGGGGCCTGGTGGAGGCAGCCCCTGCACTGCTGGGGGGTGGGGGTGGTGGGAGACATGGGTGGGGGCCTGGTGGAGGCTGCCCCTGGTGGCTGGGGGGTGGGGGTGGTGGGAGACATGAGGGGGGCCTGGTGGAGGCTGCCCCTGCACTGCTGGGGGGTGGGGGTGGTGGGAGACATGAGTGGGGGCCTGGTGGAGGCTGCCCCTGGTGGCTGGGGGGTGGGGGTGGTGGGAGACATGAGTGGGGGCCTGGTGGAGGCTGCCCCTGCACTGCTGGGGGGTGGGGGTGGTGGGAGACATGAGTGGGGGCCTGGTGGAGGCTGCCCCTGGTTTGGGGGTGGGGGTGGTGGGAGACATGAGTGGGGGCCTGGTGGAGGCTGCCCCTGCACTGCTGGGGGGTGGGGGTGGTGGGAGACATGGGTGGGGGCCTGGTGGGGGCTGTCCATGGTGGCAGGGTGGTGGGGGTGGTGGGAGACATGAGTGGGGGCCTGGTGGTGGGTGCCCCTGGTGGCTGGGGGGTGGGGGTGGTGGGAGACATGAGTGGGGGTCTGGTGGAGGCTGCCCCTGCACTGCTGGGGGGTGGGGGTGGTGGGAGACATGAGTGGGGGCCTGGTGGAGGCAGCCCCTGCACTGCTGGGGGGTGGGGGTGGTGGGAGACATGGGTGGGGGCCTGGTGGAGGCTGCCCCTGGTGGCTGGGGGGTGGGGGTGGTGGGAGACATGAGTGGGGGCCTGTTGGAGGCTGCCCCTGCACTGCTGGGGGGTGGGGGTGGTGGGAGACATGAGTGGGGGCCTGGTGGAGGCTGCCCCTGGTGGCTGGGGGGTGGGGGTGGTGGGAGACATGAGTGGGGGCCTGGTGGAGGCTGCCCCTGCACTGCTGGGGGGTGGGGGTGGTGGGAGACATGAGTGGGGGCCTGGTGGAGGCTGCCCCTGGTTTGGGGGTGGGGGTGGTGGGAGACATGAGTGGGGGCCTGGTGGAGGCTGCCCCTGCACTGCTGGGGGGTGGGGGTGGTGGGAGACATGGGTGGGGGCCTGGTGGGGGCTGTCCATGGTGGCAGGGTGGTGGGGGTGGTGGGAGACATGAGTGGGGGCCTGGTGGTGGCTGCCCCTGGTGGCTGGGGGGTGGGGGTTGTGGGAGACATGCATTGTTGATCAGTAGTGCAAGGTGACATGTGGGTTGGCTGGGGGGCATGCCCATGGTGGATGGGCTGCCTGCGGGACATGAGCATGGGTGCAGGGTAGTCCCCCGTGGTGTGAGCTGCCTGCAGGGTCCGTGGAGGTTGTGGAGCGTACACCTGGGAGGGCCCACACGGCCAATTCACGTGTGGTACTCCCCAGAACCCCTGAAATACACATACCCTGCGAAATCGTGTGTGGAACTTCCCGCGCACCCCTGAAATACACATACCTTGCTGAAATCGCGTGTGGAAATTCCCGCGCACCCCTGAAATACACGTACCCTGCTCGCACTGGGCCAATCGCGTGTGGAACTTCCCGCGCACCCCTGAAATACACGTACCCTGATGAAATCGCGTGTGGAACTTCCCGCGCACCCCTGAAATACACATACCTTGCTGAAATCGCGTGTGGAACTTCCCGCGCACCCCTGAAATACACGTACCCTGCTCGCACTGGGCCAATCGCGTGTGGAACTTCCCGCGCACCCCTGCAATACACATACCCTGCTGAAATCGCGTGTGGAAATTCCCGCGCACCCCTGAAATAAACGTACCCTGCTCGCACTGGGCCAATCGCGTGTGGAACTTCCCGCGCACCCCTGAAATACACATACCTTGCTGAAATTGCGTGTGGAAATTCCCGCGCACCCCTGAAATACACATACCCTGCTCGCACTGGGCCAATCGCGTGTGGAACTTCCCGCGCACCCCTGAAATACACGTACCCTGATGAAATCGCGTGTGGAACTTCCCGCGCACCCCTGAAATACACATACCCTGCTGAAATCGCGTGTGGAACTTCCCACGCACCCCTGAAATACACGTACCCTGATGAAATCGCGTGTGGAACTTCCTGCGCACCCCTGAAATACACGTACCCTGCTGAAATCGCGTGTGGAACTTCCTGCGCACCCCTGAAATACACGTACCCGGCCAAATCGCGTGTGAGACTTCCCGCGCACCCCGGTATACACGCACACGTATTTTTTGTCAGCGGGTGTCCATGTTTGTGGGTACCCCTTTTGCACGTCATTTGTCCTGGAGGGCCACAGTATAGGACATTCATCATGGCAGTATATAGGTGCTATTTGTTGGCGCACCTTTTGGCGCACATTTCTTACAGCCGCAGAGACGCTACCGTCTGCTTTCTTGTGGCGGTCGTGTTTGTGCCTGTGCGCTGGTTTGAGCGTGCGCTTTTTTGCCCTATTCTATTCCATGAATACGTGTTGTAGGCGAGCGTGTGGGCGTTCCGCGCACTTGTGCCCTGTACTTCCCCCGTGACGCCCACGTTTTGGCAAGTTGTTCCCCATTCCGAGTGTTACGCCCGTGTTCCGCCTACTTTTGTTGCGTGCGCCGCGCTATGTGCGATTTTCGCTGTGGCCTGTGCGATTTTCGCTGTGACCTGGCGCACGCTGTTAGATGGCCTGTGCGCCAACGTACGCCGCACACTTTTTTATGGCACATCCGCTGGTTTTCTCGCGCACGGCCTTCCATGAATCGATGTGCACTGCTTTTCGTGCGATTTTCGCCCCTTTGTAGTCGCGGACTGCCACCTCCTCCGCGTTGATGGCAGTCACGATGTCCATCCAGATCCGAGTCCGTCCTTCCTTGTCGGCACGCAACCTTCCGAAGAGGGCATCATACTGCCCCAGGACATGCTCCACCAGGACACCAACTTCGGTGGCAGTGCAGCTAGTGCCCCTCTGCCTCCTTGGCGGGGGGTTGCCACTGGTGCCAGATGTTGCAGTGCCTGACATGGCAACCCCACAGGCAGGAGTGGGTGGGCAACTGGGTCCTGGGGCTGGGCTGTGGGGCGATGGCAAAGCAGTCGGGAGTCTTCGGTTCCAGCAGGGGTGGTCACAGCAACAGCACCCCTGGCTGATGTGCAGGCAGCAAATGGCAGGGCATGTGGGCAGCAGGCAGTCAGGCAGCAGCAGATGGCAGGTGGGAGCGTGCTCAGGGCTCTGGGGGGCAGTAATTCGGCCTTCTGAGCAGGAGCATGGTCTTCCGTGTGTGAAAGCATGGCCAGCTTGATACGGAGTGATTTTGCACGTGAAAATCCAGCACGTCTGCGTGTAATTCGAGGAAAGGCCCTTAGCGCGTAAGCGCGTCAGCACACGTCTGTACATTCATTGGCCCAAAGGCCACCAGGGTATTCGAGTCTATGAAGTCACGTGCACGTTGAATATGGCACACGTTTGAAATGTTGCGTGTTAAAAAAATGAAAGACACGTCCGAGTGTCAAAGCGTGTAATTGGTGGAAATGGCCTTAGCGCGTACACGCGGAAGTGACAAAGCGTGTAATTGGTGGAAATGGCCTTAGCGCGTACACGCGGAAGTGACAAAGCGTGTAATTGGTGGAAATGGCCCTAGCGCATACACGCGGAAGTGACGCTGGACGTGTGGGTCTGCATAAAAGATACGTGTAGAACACCATTTCCTTGTACGTGCTTTTCGTGGAGAGCGAGTGGGTGAAATCTGTACTTCTTGTCGTTTCACACGCGATTTACTTCACGGCGTTTCAAGTTCGTACTCCCTGTTACCTCTGACAGCTTTTTCTCTTTTTTCTCTTTTTCTGGTTTTCCTGGGCCTGTTCCCTCAAACAGCGTTCCCTTCTACTGTTGTCCTGTCTCCTCAGACAGCGTACAATTCTTCTTTTGGCGGGGGTGTTGCCAACGCGCACACGCGCTTCTTTTTCACGCTCTTTTTCCTGGCAGATGATGAGTCATGCACGTATCTAACATCTGTGCTTGCCCCGTGTGTAGCCTACCCCTTCAGAGGTCATTCTAGGCTGCATGTGACACGCATACGTTAATTCTTGTGTTACTGGGTGCCACAGCGTAGTGCAGGTTTATTTTTCAGCACACGTGGTCTAGGAGGGGTTGCGTGCACGTTATCTCCCTTTTTTGGGCTTCCTGTGCATTGCGTGACCCGTCATCTTTCCCCAGGGGTCACATTCAGCCTTGCTAGAGCACTAGGGTATGATTACCATCTGGTACCCAACCCCTTTGACCCCCAATTGCCCAGGACAATAGTTTACAGCCACTCCCATACGCACATTAACATCAGTGCCATGGTTGGGAGGCGAGGAATCCGTAAGGGTGGCAAAGGTGGACGAGCCACAAGTGGTGGCCGTGGTGGATCCGGTAGGGGACGTGGTCGTTACTTGCAGGGTGACCCTGTCCCCCCATGTGTGGAGGACCAGTCAAGGGCACCCATAATCCCCCTCACCCCCCCTGGTTGAGGGTGATGTGGCTGACACCATCCATGCTCAGCCCTTGTTGGACCAGCCCATTGTGGCACCAGATCTGGCTGACTCCATGGCTGACTTCCAGGTCAGCAGGCCAATGACACGTGCGCTGGTGCACGTTGATGTCATCAGGCCACGTGGATCAGGGGCAGCAAGGTCATCTGCTGCCCCAAGTAGGCAGGGTGGAGAGGCTGCAGGGGCAGCTGCGGCTCCATCCACCCCAGCTCTCACACACCCAGCCAGGACAGTGTCGGTCCTAGTCCATCCTGCTGACATTCCCCCTGACACCATTACACTTGAGCCAATGCCTGCACCAACTCCCATGCTGAGTGTGCAATCCCACACCCCTGATACAGAGTCCACCAGGGCTCCTGCCCCTAGTGTCCAGAGCGGCGTAGGACACTCAGGATCCCCACCACCTTCCAAGCGGAAGAGGAAGAGTGCTCGTCCGGCACAGGCTGATTCCCCAGGCACGGCTACACAGTCCGGCCCGTCGAGGAAGCCCAGCTTCACGGATGCCGAACTGAATGCACTTGTCGAGTATGTGTCCGCACATGATAACGAAATGGTCATTGTTGCAGGATCCAAGACCACACTTGCACAACGCCAGGCACACTGGCAGACCGCTGCGGACATCGTAAGTGCCCTTGGAATCGTGAGGCACACAGCCAATGATTGCTATAAGCGCTGGAATGACCTAAAGCACAGGGCAAAGAATAAGCTGGCCTCAAGTCATGCCGCAACTCTAGTGACTGGAGGTGGGTCTCCAGTAGAAGACATGGAACTCACTCCACATGAGTCAGTCGCTGGGGCCTACGTCACGGAGGAACAGATCCAAGGCGTGGGAGATCTGCCAGATTATGAGGCATTGTCCGGTGAGTGCACATGCATGTGTGTGTCATCCATGTGCATGGTGTGTGTGTGAGGGCTTCTGTTTGTGTGCCAGGTGAGGGTGTGTGCGCCTGAGTTGTTTAGGTCACCCATGTGCTTCATCCAATACATTCTGCGCAGCAGCATTTGGCCATAGCATTATCCCTTCTGCCAACAGTAGACATCTAGCCCAACAGCACGCCAGTTGCCCTTGAAGTGTCACCTGGACACAACATTGTTGCCTTTTTTTCTCTGTTCATTCAGGCAGATTGTTTGCATTCCACCACTTTTACTAGGCATTTCTCAGTCCTCTAGTCACATGTCTGACATGGCTATGGTAAAGTGGAGAGACTTTGTTACCTGGATATCATTTGTTTAGACATGTCCCTGTGCAATCGGACCATTTTGGACTGGCAGCTCCAGGTGAAAAATCATACCTGTTTGAATTAGAAAAGCTATTACATAAGGGAACTGGACTGAAAGAATAAGTGCTGCCCTCCTCTCCATCTTCACTCAATAGCAATGGTACATGCCATCTGTGTGATGGCATGTGTATTTCACCTGGCAATCACAGGCCAATGTGTGATGCCACTGCTAGGCAGCATGCAGCAAATGTGTTGATCTTCCATCTTGGTGTCATCAATGTGTGCCATTTGCCTCCCCTTCATACGCAGTGAGGGTGCATGCATGGGAGGGTTTTAGTCATGTGGGACATGTGTCAATCAAGTACTGGTTTTGTTGCTTCTCAGCCCTAATTGTGTGCCATAGTGCTAATGACTATTTCCATTTCTTTTCTTTCATGTCTTTGCAGGGGATGACGCACTTGATACAGCTGGGGTTGTGGAGATGGTGAAGACCCAGGAGGGGTCTCAGGCCCGACCGACCACCAGTGAGGGACGTGGTGTGGTCGTGGGTGAAAACCCACAACTGCTGCAGGTCGTGCTCTCAAGGGGTGTCTCTGGGTGCACCTCCCCCGAGCTGTATTCAGGTGTCGATTCGGATGATGAGACCTATGTGGCATCGCAGGTGAGTGTTCCTGGGAGGGATTCTCTTCTGTCCGACCCACCTGCACCAGGGGTAGTACCCTCAATGGGGATGTCAGTGTTGGCAGGTCCGCCTTTGGTGGTTACGGATGCAGGGTCACACTCCGCAACATCTGATCCTGTTCCTGGGCCAGCAGATCAGAGGGGGAATGCAGTCCTGCAGCCTCAGGCAGTGCCGGCACAGCAAGGCGCAGTTCGCCTTGCCCCAGACAGGTGTGGTGCCTGCCGACGTGGTGGCCGTACGCCACCTGGCAATACCGCATGGGAGCAATCCATATACGGTATGGCTACCCAACAGGCAGCATCATCAGAGATGATGGCTCAGGCCATGGATAGGGTGGTCACTTCCATTGTCCCCACAGAAAGGCTGATGGAGCGACTGCAGCAGGCAACAGACTCCATCTGCCAGTCACACAGGGAGGACATGTTGGCGTCCAACAGGGACAGGCGGGCGGCACTGGCGACTCTGCAGGATGCCCTTTCCATAGAGTCCCAGGGCCACAGGGAAGCCCTGAGGGTGGAACTCAGTCAGATCAGGACGACCCTTGTTGAGCTTGAGGCTTCAACACACAGAAGGACAGAAGAGCAGCTGGAGCGTCTCACATGTACGCTCTCAGATGAGATGCAGGCAACTCGGGCGGAGGTCCGGTCATCCCGTGAGTTGTTGCATGGGGACCTCCGCACGATTATCCTCCAGAACCAGACCTTCCACACTTGCATGCTTGCTGCCATGGAGGAGCAGACTAGGGCTTTGCGTGGGCTGCCTCCCATAGTGCCACCACCTCCTGATGCAGCTGCAGAGTCTGAGGAGAGCGACCACAGTGATTCTCTCACAATAGGGTAACCGTGTTGGCCACGAGCCCATGGAGGTGTTTTTTTTCCCAGAATCCACAGAGGTGGGTTCTGTGTGCATCCTGACCTCGGACCTCCTGGGTGGCCTCCCCCATTCCCCCTGGGCCATTCATGGCCATTTTCTTTTTTTCATATATTTTATTTACAGTGTGTTGCCTTGTGTGGCTCCCGTGGGCATCCGCTGTATTGTGGCTGGGCATGTGCAGGCTTGTCCTGATTTTGGGTTAGATGCTTGGGTTTGTGAGACACACACCCCTCCTGCTTCCCGTTTCCATGGGCTTGCAAAGGGTGTCCCCAAGTGACATTGACTTACACAGTGACGTTGGACTCCCACTACATGTGTGGGTAGTCTAGTCAATACTGTGTATACATTCCTAGTGCATATTGCTGTTGTGTTGTACACTGCATGTTGCATAGATGTGTAACTCATCATCCATGTCTACCTCCTAATTTGCAGGTCCTTTCCTCATGTCTACACAAGGCCCTCTACTTTGGAGATGAAGTCCATGTTGGCAGCAGTGCACCTACAACTCTACATGGCGGCAACACTGTACAGTTGGAAGTGGTGGGAGTGCAGGCATTTCCAGGTGGTGAGACTACTAATTTCTTACATTCGTAATGTCATGTTGATGGTAGTTTTGAGTGTCAGTAGCTGATAAGTGTTATTGCTAAATACCTGCTCAAGTGTGTTGTTGGTCCTGCATTACTGTGAGCATTTCAGGTGTCACGAGTTTCAATTAGGGACACTGTACTTTGTGACACTTGTGTAATGCTGTGGGGATTACTTTGTTTGCCCTCACATAGCATGACATGGCATGGTGTGTCGTGTGGCTTTGTTGGGGATGGGTTGGGTGACATGGCACTGTCCTCAAGTTGCATTTTGCAAGTGGGTACTCATTTTAGCTGCATGAATGTGTTTTTTCACGAAACTGCATTGGTGGTGTCTGTGTAGGTAGGGATGCACACATTGTAACACTTCCAGGTGAACAATCTCAGGCTGATATGGTTTTGAAGGTTGATTCTCCAGACATTCAGGATCATTGTCAGGTTGAGTCATCATTGATTGTCAGATGGTATGTGCCAGGGCACTGTGCACTCCACAGGGGTGTGATTTCTATGTGAAGTAATTAGGCACTAGCTGTGTACGGGCTGCCTCCCCCGTGCCCTTTCCCCTCCCATGCGCAGCGGGCGTGCATGTGGTTGGGGATCTGGGGGCACCACCATGTCCACGGCCAGGCCCCGGCGTGTTGCAACGTTGTGCAGGACACATGCTGCCACTATGATCCTGCACACTACTGGGGGAGCGTATAACAGCTGCCCGCCAGAACAGTCAAGGGAGCGAAAGCGTGACTTAAGCACCCCGAATGTGCGCTCCACTATGCCCCGGGTTGCTATGTGGGCTGTGTTATATCTTACCTCGGGTGGCGTGGTGGGGTTCCGAATTGGCGTCATCATGTGGGGGCTGAGAGGGTAGGCACTGTCCCCTGTGGAGGTGGTGATGGGTATCATTGGTGGGGTTGTGACCTTGCTCAGTATCTGACATGCATGCATGTGCAGTGGCATTCATACTCACCAAGCAGCCATGTATCGCCATGCCGCTCAGCTTCTAGGTCCCGGCTTAGGGTGGACATTCGGTAAATGAAGCTGTCGTGGGTGGACCCGGGATAGTTGGCATATACTGAGGTGATGATTCCCTTGGCATTACATACTACCTGCACATTGATGGAATGCCAGTGCTTGCGGTTCCTATAGATGTGCTCAGATGCCCTGGGGGGACGTAGAGCCACATGGGTGCAGTCGATGGCACCTAGCACTTTGGGGAATCGTGCCACACCGTAAAAATCCAGGGCGGCAGCATGCCTTTCTGCAGGTGTTCTGGGCAGGTATATGTGCCTGCGGACTGATGGGCGTGCAGTGATGATGTTCAAGACACTTGTCCGCTGAAATGATCCAGTGGCTAAGAAGTGCAGTACATTGAGGACCTTCTCCAGGGGGCTGAGTGCTTGGGAGCACAGGGTGGGTGATGTGAGGTCATCCTCCCACTCACTCACCAGGTACAGTATTATGTGTGGTGGAAACCTGTACCTCCCATACACCTGGTCATCAGGCATCCCAAAAAGGCTGGTTCTGGGTGTGAAAATTCTGGCCCTGACTATCCTCCTCCTCCTCCTTTGGTAGCCCACGGCCACTGCTGCTAGGAACGGTATATTCATCCTGGCGTCTGAGCTTGTTAGTTTTTTGCGCGCAATTTGATGCGTTGCGGGTCGACGTATGCCTGCTTCCTGCTGGTGTACGTGTTTCTTTGCGCGTGTTGTAGGTGAGCGTGTAAAACTTCCCGCGCACCCCTGAAATCCACGTACCCAGGCCAATAGCGTGTGGAAATTCCCGCGCACCCCGGAATACACGTGCGCTGATGTACTCGCGTGTGTAAGTGCCCGTGCATCCCTGAAATACACATACATAGGCCAATCGCGTGTACGTGCACTTTTGTCCAATTACACGCGATGACACTCTGACGTGCAGTCTTTCCACGTGTGCTCGGTCATCACGTGCTATGAGGGAAACACCTGTGCGGGTCACGTCACAGACGCGCTTACGCGCTGAGGGCCTTTGGTCCAATAGAATCGCGTATGCGTGCTGACGCGCTTACGCGCTAAGGGCCTTTCCTCGAATTTCACGCTGACGTGCAGGATTCTCACGTGCCAAATCACTCCGTATCAAGCTGGCCACGCGAAAACACACGGAAGACCACGCTCCTGCCCAGAAGGCTGAATTACTGCCCCCCAGTGCCCCGAGCAGCCTCCCACGTGCCATCTGCTGCTGCCTGCCTGCCTGCCTGCCTGTTGCCACCGTGCCCTGCCATTTGGTGCCTGCACATCAGCCATCTGCAGGGGTCCAGTTGCTGTGTCCACCCCTGCTGGAACAGAAGACTCCCGACTGGGATTACATCCACTCCACAGCCCAGCCCCAGGACCCAGTTGCCCACCCACTCCTGCCTCTGGGGTTGCCATGTCGGGCACTTCGACATCTGGCACCAGTGGCAACCCCAGGCCAGAGGGGCAGAGGGGCACCAGCTTCACTGCCACCGAAGTTGGTGTCCTGGTGGAGCATGTCCTGGGGCAGTATGATGCCCTCTTCGGATCGTCCCGCGCCAGCAAGGAAGGACGGGAGAGGATCTGGGCCGACTGTGTGGTTGCCATCAACGTGGAGGGGGTGGCAACCCGCAACGTCCAGAAGATCAAGAAGCGCTGGGAGGACTTGAGGTCCAGGACCCTCGTGAAGGCCCGGCGCCTCATGGAGGGGGGCCGGGGCCGCATGAGTTCCATCCAGATGAGGGTCCTGGAACGCGTACGCCCAGCGCTCCACGCCCAGATCCTTGAGAGTGAGACCCGTCTGGAGTTGAGCGGTAAGTGGCCAAGCATTGCTGTGTGAGACAGGGCATGTTGCGGTGTGCTGGTTGTCTGATACTTGCCTGTATGTGTGACATAGGCCATGTACGCATGTATGTGTGCAGGGACATCATGGTAATGCATGTGCGACCAGTGATGTGTGAACCACATGGTTGTTGCATGTGTTTAAATGCGACATGGGGAGCCCTATGCAGATTTTACACATGAGAGCATGCCAGTCTCTGTTCCTGGACATGGGTAGGGGTGAGGGATGGGTGCTGATGCCAGGTACATATATGGTAGCCATGTCTGTGTGCCTGACCTGCGTGTCTGTGACTTGTGAATGCCATGGATGCATGACACATGTCTGTGACAATGTACAGATTCACTGATGCAGCCTAGTTTTCCTTGTATCCACTGTGTTTGGGATGTATGAGGCCAGATGGATGTGACTGAGGTGAAGTGTGTGCATGTGATAGGCATGACCCATGATGCATGTGAGTTCCATATCATTGTATGTTTCAAGAGTCCATTGGACATGTATGGAAATGTCCATGGCATGCACCATGCCTGTTACTGTGTGTGTTTTGCCTGGACTGACCCATGTGTTGTGGAGGGACATGATGGAAGTGTACTTTGACAGTGGTACTCATCTGCCATTGCTTCCTGTCTAGGGGACCATTGTACAGTACCCTGATGCTTGTGTTCTATGTCTCCCTCTACGCAGCGGATAGTGAAGAAGAGGGCGGAGACGGCGCTGTGGAGCAAGGCGGCCGGGATGCCCCCACGGCTGCAGCGGAAGGGGTGGGTGAGCCCCCACAGGGGCCTGCTACGGCGAAGACGGTGAGGAGCCATCCAGGTTGGTGGTTTCCACAGAGGAGGAGGAGGCCGCTACTGAGGCGCACATGGGGCCTGGTGGGGGCATCCCTGCTGGTGCAAGTGGTGCAGTCCAGGGGCAGGGGCAGGAGGCAGCACAGGTCACCGTGGAGGGGCCTGTGCATGTCGCTGTCCCTGACCCTGTGAGTGCACCACCATGCACCAGCAGGGATGCCCCGTCCCAGGCCTGTCCGCAGGTAGAGGGGATGTCCATGTCACCTGATTCCCCTCCACCTGCGGACGAGGGGACCCGTGGCCGTATGGAGAAGGTCCTGATTGGGGTCGCGATGCGCACGGGTGCAATTCGTGATGACGTGCGTGCTTCCCGGGAGGAGCACGCACGTCATCACGAAGAGCACCGTGCCGACGTGGGCCAATTGGGATCTTCCATGTTCGGGGGTTTCCTGCATGTGTCGGCCAATCTGGCGGCCCTCTCCTCCTCTGTGGAGGCTATACGCCGGTCGTTCTCCTTGCCGTCTTCCGGCCCAGATGCCACCAGGGCCCGCTGTGGACCTGCCCTGACCAATGCAGCCAGCTCGGTGGGGATCCCATCCCTGCCACAGTCGGGAGTTGGAGGTCCAGCAGGGGTGGACACCACAGCAACTGTACCCCAGCAGATGGAGGATGTGCCGGCATCATCAGGCAGGACACGTGCACTACGGCGTCGGTGGATTCCATCAGCCTGGATGCCGTCATGCTGGCAGAGGTGGTTGCGTCGGAGGCAGCAGCAGAGTCAACGTGGGAGGCATCATGGCTCGGGGCCATCAACATCAGAGGGGCAGGCATCGGCCGGAGGGCAGGAGGACCCAGGATGGGAAGTGTCTTCCGTGTGGCTGCGGTTGGTCCAGCAGATAGGTGCAGAGCGGCAGCGGGCGGAAGAGGCGCGGCTCACGATGGTCAGGGCGGAGAACTCCATGCGGAGGGCCCTGAGGCGGGCCGAGTGCCTCAAGGCAATCCGCAGGGGGTTGGAGGAGGAGATGGCGTTGTCCCTGCGGACCCTCGGGGCCATGGAACAGGACCGCCTCCGGGACATCGAATAGGAGTTTGATGATGCCCTGGCCCGGAACACCACGGAGTGAGCCGCTGTACTTGCCCGCCGCCTTTGTATATAGTTCTTTAGTTTTAGGTTTCCTTTGTTTCTTCTTATGATTTGGAGTTGACGGACACTGCTCCACTTTTTGTATATAGTTGCATTTTAGTTAGGGTTTTTTGTAGGTTTCCTTTGTTCAGTTGGGCTCATGGACCCTTGGATGTTTTGTACATAGTTCTTCATTGGATTGTTTTATTTGTTTAGTTTTTATTTATTCATCATGGAGCAATGGTCTTTGCATTTATTTTTCTCTCTTGGATTGATTTTATTTTTAATGTGACTTTGGACAACATTTTTTTGAATTGGGATTTGTAGTTTTAATTTTTTTTAAGGACATGCAGCTTATCTTTTTTTTATTGCCATTGTAGTTTGTTTCATTTCATTTACATTCAATTTTTTTTGATACAATTTTGTTTTCATACTTCACTGTGTGGTATCATCTCATTGGTTTCATGCATGTCATGTTGGGTGTTTTCCCATTCAATTGCAACCATTGTGTGTGACGGACATGGGTTCATTTGCTTTATGACCATTGGGGGTGTAACATGTAAATTCCTTTTCCATGTGGGTGAATGGGTTACTTGGTAGGGCCTTTTGGCTGTGGAGGCTGACCATAACGCACATGATTGGGGATTGTGAGGACCTGGGTGCAGGGGGACATGAGTGGGGGCCTGGTGGAGGGTGCCCCTCAGTGCTGAGGGGTGGGGGTGCTGGGGGACATGAGTGGGGGCCTGGTGGCAGGTGCCCCACAGTGCTGGGGGGTGGGGGTGATGGGGACATGAGTGGGGGCCTGGTGGCAGGTGCCCCACAGTGCTGGGGGGTGGGGGTGCAGGGAGACATGAGTGGGGGCCTGGTGGAGGGTGCCCCTCAGTTCTGGGGGGTGGGGGTGCTGGGGGACATGAGTGGGGGCCTGGTGGCAGGTGCCCCACAGTGCTGGGGGGTGGGGGTGGTGGGAGACATGAGTGGGGGCCTGGTGGAGGGTGCACCACAGTGCTGGGGGGTGGGGGTGCTGGGTGACATGAGCAGGTGTGCAGGGTAGTCCCCTGTGGTGTCGGCTGCCTGCAGGGGCCGTGGAGGGTGTACAGGGAATATCTGGGAGCACCCAGCTAAATTGCGTGTAGAATTTCCCGCGCACCCCTGAAAACCACGTACCCAGCCAATTCACGTGTGGAAATTCCCGCGCACGTACCCGGCCAAATCGCGTGTGGAACTTCTCGCGCACCCCTGAAATCCACGTACCCTGCCAAATCGCGTGTGAAACTTCCCGCGCACCCCTGTAATCCATGTGCCCAGCCAAATCGCGTGTGAAACTTCCCGCGCCCCCCTGAAATCCACGTACCCGGCCAAATCGCGTGTGGAACTTCCCGCGCACCCCTGAAATCCACGTACCCAGCGAAATCGCGTGTGAAACTTCCCGCGCACCCCTGGAATCCAAGTACCCAGCCAAATCGCGTGTGAAACTTCCCGCGCACCCCGAAATACACGCACACGTTAATTTTCAGTCAGCGGGTGTCTGTGTTTGTGGGTACCCCTTTGCACGTCATTTGTCCTGGAGGGCCACAGTATAGGACATTCATCATAGCTGTATATAGGTGCTATTTGTTGGCGTACCTTTTGGCGCACATTTATTACAGGCGCAGAGACGCTATCGCCTGCTTTCTTGTGGCGGTCGTGTTTGTGCCTGTGCGCTGGTTTGACCGTGCGCTGTTTTGCCCTATTCGATTCCATTAATACGTGTTGTAGGCGAGCGTGTGGTCGTTCCGCGCACTTGCACCCTGTACTTCCCCCGTGACGCCCTCATTTTGGCAAGTTGTTCCCCATTCCGAGTGTTACGCCCCGTGTTACGCCTACTTTTGTTGTGTGCGCCGCGCTATGTGCGATTTTCGCTGTGGCCTGTGTGATTTTCGCTGTGACCTGGCGCACGCCGTTAGATGGCCTGTGCGCCAACGTACGCCGTGCCCTTTTTTAGCGCACATCCGATGGTTTTCTCGCGCACGGCCTTCCATGAATCGATGTGCGCTGCTTTTCGTGCGAATCTCGCACTTGCACTGCGATTTTCGCTATTCCACTGCGAATCACACGTTTTTGGCCACTTGCGCCGCGCTAATTATTCCATGAATCGGCCTGTCAGTGTATTAAAGGTAATTACATTGAGGTGACCTTTGCTGATTGAAAACCTTTGTCCTATTTATTATGGCCAAAATTGAAACTCAAGCTTTTGGGGATGTCCCCCGATTTACATTTAATGTATGCAGGGGACATCCCTGCAACACCCAAACCCATTATACCATGCAAGGAGAGCGGAGAACACCCCTGGAGCCCCTGCTCCCCTTGTACAGTATAATGGGAATTCATCATTTTCGTTTACTGCTGAATGCGCAAGTTTTTTTCTGTTGTTATTTCGGTACGATACCTAATACTCCTGCAGGAAATATTACAAGTGTTTTTCTCCCTTTGTTTTATACTAACAGTACTATGAACAAGTTTGTTGCTAAGCAGCAAAGACCTGCATATTTGAAAAAATGCTGTACATATGTCTAAATTCCACATTTTTCTGTTGACCAATCGAACATTTTACCTGAGTCACGACCCCACGATGGCATTCAAAGACAGGAAATAAAAAAGAAGTGAGATCTAAAGGGGCAGGAGGCAGTTCTTTGAAACCCTCTTTGTCCTCAACTATTGACGACCTGGGTTGATCATCAATGGCTCTACCTTGTCCTCTTAGTACTGTTGTCCCAGGGGAAAAGAATACTTCCCAGTCTGAGGAAATGTTGGAAGTCACGTTTGTTGCCCACCTGATACTATAACAGAGGTCTTTGAACCTCGATATGCTCTTTCCTTAATATAATGGACATTTTGTTGGGCACAGGCGAAAACCAGGCATTGCTCACAATGCACAATATACATCTTTACAAAAAACATGGGCAGCACATGAATTATATCTTTACTTTTTTTACTTATCAAATCATGGCCTCTAAGATGCAGAGGGGAAGATTTTCAGGTGGTTTCCAAGTTTTTGGAAAAATTTCCCTGGAATTAGAGATTACTCTAATCCAGATTAGAATGTGATGAGCGAGTGTTAACTCCTGAGCAACTTTTACAATAGTCCTCAAGACGGAAGCAGGGAATCGACACTACTTGATTTAAAGCATGCTCTCGATGAATTAAATTCTTGCAATGATAAGAACTCCAGTAGCCACACAATGGGTGGAGACTTCAATATTATAATAGGTAATGGTCCACCTGTTCATCTCTTTGACGACACCGAAGATAGTGTTTGACATTTCCTTGTCATGGAGGAATGCTAGATGCTTGGATTTGTGCTGATGGTTTTAAAATGTACACCTTGTTGATTAAATGGGGTATGCACTTTGTAAATAGTCGACTTCCCTCCGACAGACCAGGTGCTTACACAGATAAAGGGCAACAAGGTTGTTTCGACCATTGATTATTTCTGTATTTCCAATCAAGTTGAACTTTGAGTGTTGCCTTTAGACTAATTCCTGCACTATTCTGTAATCATCATGCCATAACCTAAGCAAATCAAGTGTCAATGCAAGAATACTATCACGGTATTGCTCCCTAATACTACCATGGCCACTGTGCCTTCATATAGAAGAAGGATTAGTCGGGCTCTATCAATTGATATATCTATGCAAAAGAGAATAATGATTAATAATTGGGGATTAAACAGTCATCTACTGAAACCAGACCTAGATGCTGATATTATTATTGATGTCTAACACACATTTTTGAATGTTGTCTCCGCTTTTTTTTTTAACTTGTGTTAGACCAAATCCCAATCCAAAATTCGGCTTGATTATAAATGTAGAGCTACTAAAAAGAGGTTACTACATCTCTTAAAAGACTGCACTCTCCCTTGCCCTCCCAGAGGCTTACACTATTATCAGAGGGGACAGAAACATAGGCAGAGGGGGGGGGTTGCTTTTATAGCAAAAACCCATTTGGCCTCAGAGCTACCTCACATACCAATCTACCAACTGCCGAACTCTTATCAGTTAAATTCCTGCTAACAGTTATCCAAATTATCCTTATACACCTCATCTACCGCCCACCAGGTCCCATCTGCTCTTTTGTGGAAGACATCACAGATCTCCTATCATCTAATGTCAAATTAGGCTCCCAAATCAACTTACTTGGAGACCTTAACTTAGGGCTCCAGGATCCCAACAATACCAACGCCCTAGAACTGGAAAACTCCATCTCCCAGCTTGGCTTTAAGCACCAAATCACAGAGCCCACGCATATCAAGGGTCGAACTCTGGATTGGTTGTCAGACCTCAACTGCTCCACGAAAATACTGCAGAATGAACCTATCACCTGGTCAGACCACCACTTCATTTCATTTGCCATCCAGGGAACAACACTCCCCATACTATCATTTCCCCCCCAACACTCTCTAGGAACTCCTGCAACATAACACTGTCCAATTTACGGCCTTTAATAAATAACATCCTGGATGAAACCAACTATAAAAACCTAGACTCAAATAATCTAGTTGACCTTTAGAACCATACCTTTCAGTCAGCCCTGGACAACATTGCACCGTTCAAACTAAAAAAGGCCAAACCAATTGCCCACCTCAACAAATGATTCACACTGGAACTAAAAACTCTTGAGGAACACAAAAAGAATGGCTGAAACTACGTGGCAAAAGTCACTTACTAGTCATAATAAGGCTCTGCTCACCACAGCGGCGCCCTAGTACAAAGCTGCCATCCTTACCACCAAAATAGAAACCTAAAACAATAGAATCCTTAACGTCAAATCAAAGACTAAGGAACTCTTCAGTATCCTAAGGGAATTGGAATCCCCAGCCCCACCAACAGAGGATTGTATAAAGGATGCCGACTGGTGTGAAAAATCCAACAAGCCTTAGCTGACAAAATAGCCTCACTTAAATTCAAAATAGAAGACAAAAAGAACTTCCTCACAAGCAGTTCCTCTACAAAGCACTCTCCTAAGCAACAAACCCTTCAGTGCCCGCTGTTCGCATTCTCCCCAGTCACTCCTAAAGAAGTGGAAGACATCATCAGAGGCTTAAAACCCTCAAGCTGTCAAGGAGATATATGCCCGACCCCCATCATCAAGGAAGGTGACAAAGAGTTGTCCCCCTTCATAGCCACGGTGGTAAACTCTTCATTCAAGGCCAGCCTAGCCCCTAACAACCTCAAGGAGGCCTGGGTCATGCCACTCCTAAATAAACCTAACCTAGACGCGAACATACCAACGAACTATAGGCCCATCACAACCGTCCCGTTGCTCTTAAAAAGTCTGGACAGAGTTGCATACCTGCAAATTCAGAAACACCTGGAGGATAATAACCTTCTTGGCCTCCGACAATCTGGCTTTCGGCCCACGCACGGAACGGAGACGGCCCTACTAGACCTGAAAATTCAGATGGACGAGGCTAAAGACAAAGGTAATTTGGCCATCCTTCTGTTGTTAGACCTCTCGGCTGCGTTTGATTTGGTCAATCATCAGATCCTCACCGAACATCTAACCACAGCAGCTGCCTTTTCCACCAACGTATCCAACTGGATTAAATCCTTCTTATCCAACCAAACCACCAGAGTCTTCTCACCCTCAGCCTCAGCAGACCCAATCCCCAACCATTGTGGAGTGCCCCAGGGTTCATGTGTCTCACCAACGCTGTACAACATATTTTGAAGCTTCCCTTTGATCGTCTTGACAACATGGGTCACAAATTATGCAGATGACACCCAGGTTCTAAACACGCATACGGGCTGCTACGAAAATCAACGAAATCTACTTGGAAATGAAGGCATGGATAGCTGCTCACAGCCTCTGCCTCAATGATGAAAAAACGGAGCTCCTGATTATCAGCACTCAGGCACGCCTAAACAAGCTTGACCATGTCTTTCAATATTGATGGGAACCTGATCAAAGTTGCTAAGGAAATAAAAATCTTAGGAGTTTATCTTGATTCTACTTTGTCCCTAAAGAAACAAGTCAGCACCATTGCATCATCCACAGCCTATACTAACAAGTAGATCAATGCCTGTAAATCATATTCGTCCCCTACTAGCTGCACTACGTTAGCTAGATCCCTAGCTCTATCTAAAATCGATTATTGCAACACGCTATTCCCAGGATCCTCCGAAGGGAATCTTGACAGGCTTCAGGTTTTACAAAACAACTCTGTGAGATCAGCATTAAACATCCCTAGGTCTAGCCACATCTCGAGTATCAGTTGGAAGTCCAACTGGCTCACAGTTTGCGATAGAATAACACTACGCACTCTGGCAATCACCCACAAATGCCTGTCAAATTCTGCCCCCCAATACTTGTCATACAAATTCTCCAAACCTCAACCAACCCGACCCACCAGATCTCTCCACTCACACTGCCTCACAGTACCAAGGTTCAACCTAAAAACTGCGGGAGGAGCCAGCTTCCCAGTTCAAGCTGCCAAATGCTGGAACTCCTTGCCTCCCTCCAGCAGAATGGAACCCTCCTTCTGTGCTTTCAGATCCAGAGTAAAGAGTTGGCTCATGGATAATCCTTTCCTCTGAAACCACAGTCCACGCTCTAACAACATTTGATCTCTACTGACCTGTACTTGTGTTTTTTTCAGTGCACTGATTCCTATGCTCTTATATGTATTTACTGTTTACTGTCCTACCTGTAACCTTTGGTCAACCCGCCTGTTTCTATCCTATTTATGTATGCCTGTAACATTCCCAAGTTCTCCAGCGCACAGTTACCTCAGGGTTCGGTGCGTGATACAAATAATAAACAAATACAAATACAAAGTAGTATGAAGGTATTAAGAACCGTATACTAGAATGTTTGTTGTCGCGACAATAATAGAACATTCGTGTGAACATACCCTTGAAAACAGTTTACGTGATTTAGACATAATATAGATTTCAGATTTCACCTGATAACCTTCCGAGATGACACATGTACTTGATATGCGATCACTGTGCAAAACATACTGATTGTAATGTCGCCCTCAAAAGATTTTTTATCTATTCTGCATTACGGAGGAAGTGTAACGTTAGAACCGAAATCAGAAAAGTGTGTAAAAGTGCAAGGTTACATGCATTCCAGTGTCAAATAATATCCTTTGTAGGATTTACTTTCATTCTTGCAAGGGAACTGTAAGTACGCATACCTCATACTCTGGACTTGTTGCAAAGGAGGAAGTGATTGTAGTTTAAGTTCCAGCATCCCCTTTAACACAGTACTTGTTTTAGTATGGATTAAAACAGCGAAAAGGAACTGAGACAATGAGAGGCAGACGATGGTATATATAGAGAGACACCCATACATGCCACTTAGTGTAAATAACCGATACTATACATAAACATTTTCATTTTCTTGGAAATTCCAAGCATAACACATTCTCGTAAAGCACAGATACAATAACATTACTTGATAGGTGAGTGAGCTTAATGTTGACTCCGGGAAAGTAATTGATGCAGAATCTTGCTCTTTCATTTTCAGTACATTGCCATAAAGCAGTACAAGGGAAAAGTTAAAGTAGTATTAGATATGTGGGCAGATCCAACACTCGAAAATATCACTTTGTGCATGCTGGTAGGGCTCACCATTGGGATATGCGATGTGTCAGTGGTTTCGTCACTTGTGAGCGTCTGTGCTTCCATCAGTGTGCTCTCCAAAAAGAAGGGATATGTGAAGCAACAGATTATGAAAACATTATGCGACTGGTGTAGGGCCCTATGGCATTGTTTACTAATGGTCACAATTCACTGATTTATTAGAGGCTCCAGAAAGCAGGGACAGATGTAGTATAGTAAAGTGAAACAATTTAAAATTCAATAGAATCTGGTAACCATGGACACTTTAATACAATGTCTAAGTAAATATACACCCAGAGCTCTAATACATTGCTGAAGTTGACTTTTCAATACACTACTTTAATTAAATCAAGAGTTCATAGAGAATACTTATTTATGCAGACTATCGTACTGCATACCAACACACATAACTAATTCATCATCCAGGACTCACCTGAGGCACTGTGTGCAAAAATCGAGCTGGAATTGCATTTGGAAGTAATTTACAAAGCATTCTGGGTAGATGCTTTTTTGTGTACTTCGATTGTTTGTGCATATCGTCGGTAAAGTGCAGGCTCCACATGCAGTATCGATTGGCCCCCACACTGCCCGAGACATCCTGTGTTCTACTTTCAATCTCGTCAACTGGAAAATCGCAATTTTTAATCCATCTTCGAATTAAATCCATATCCTTCAAGAATGTGTGCAGGACTGTGCCCAGACTTTTGGCATGGCTCACAGAATGGCAACCAAAAACGATACATGAAGGCATTCTTGAAAAGTCTGTAAGATCTGTTTAAAAATATATATATAATTAAAAAAAATAATATTCTATTTCAATCCACAGTATTGCAATGTGCTATTTACTGAGATCAAACTACTTGAAACATTAGACAATGGGGAAGTCTTTGAGATAAATGAACATTACAATACTGGGTACATTAGGTAGAAATAGATAGAAACTTTGAGATCAGCGAGCATCGAATATAGAGAAGTAAATAGGTGACCTACCCTTAACTGGACGAACAAACAAACCGATTCAGCAAAGAGGGGAGCAAGTAGCCGTGGAACAGGTATCCGGGAACAGATAGCAAGATGACGTATTTGTTGCGGGGTCTTGAAGAGGGGAGTCTGGAGACACTTTGCTTGGAGATACCATGAGAACAAAGGTCACTGTGCAGAAGATCCCTTTTGAAGTGTACATGGTGTTTGGCACCTTGGCCGTTCCCACCCTCCCGGCCCCCTTGCGAGTGCATGGCCACAGGTGCGAACTGCCATTGATACTGGAGGGGGGATGGATGGACATGAGGCGAGCGCAAAAGGCCCGGATTACTGCTGAAGGGAGACACACTTATGTGGATTGCAAGGGTGTGGTCTTGAAGAGGGGAGTCTGGAGACACTGGGTCTGGGGAGGCCATGAGAACAATGGCGACTGTGCATAAGATCCCTTTTGAAGTGCACATGGTGTTTGGCCCTTTGGCTGTTACCACCCTCCCAGCCCCCTTGCAAGCGCATGGCTACAGGTGCGTACTGCCATTGATACTGGAGGGGGGACTGATGGTCATGAGGCGAGCGCAAAAAGCCCAGAACAAACACAAACCTATGTGGATTACAGGGGCGGGGTCTTGAAGAGGGGAATCTGGAGACACTGGGCCTGGGGAGGCCATGAGAACAATGGAGACTGTGCATAAGATCCCTTTTGAAGTGTACATGGTGTTTGGCCCTTTGGCTGTTGCCACCCTCCCAGCCCCCTTGCAAGCGCATGGCCACAGGTGCATACTGCCATTGATACTGGAGGGAGGACTGATGGTCATGAGGCGAGGGCAAAAAGCCCAGAACAAACACAAATCTATGTGGATTGCGATTGCAGGGGCGGGGTCTTGAAGAGGGGAGTCTGGAGACACTGGGCATAGGGAGGCCATGAGAACAATGGCCACTGTGCATAAGATCCCTTTTGAAGTGTACATAGTGTTTGGCCCTTTGGCTGTTGCCACCCTCCCAGCCCCCTTGCAAGCTCATGGCCAAAGGTGCGTACTGCAGGGGGGACTGATGGTCATGAGGTGAGTGTAAAACGCCCAGAACAAACACAAACCTATGTGGATTGCAGGGGCGGGGTCTTGAAGAGGGGAGTCTGGAGACACTGGGCCTGGGGAGGCCATGAGAAAAATGGTCATTGGGTAGAAGATCCCTTTTGAAGTGTGCATGATGTTTGACACCTTGGCTGTTCCCACCCTCCTGGCCATCTTGCTAGCGCATGGCCACAGGTGCGAACTGCCATTGATACTGGAGGGGGGATGGATGGGTATGAGGCAAGCGCATAAGGCCCGGAACACTGCTGAAGGGACAATAACTTATGTGGATTGCAGGGGTGGGGTCTTGAAGAGGGGAGTCTGGAGACACTGGGTCTGTGGAGGCCATGAGAACAATGGTCACTGTGCAGAAGATCCCTTTCAAAGCGTACATGGTGTTTGCCACCTTGGCCGTTCCCACCCTTCCGGTCCCCTTGCGAGCGCATGGCCACAGGTGCGAACTGCCATTGATATTGGAGGGGGGATGGATGGGCATGAGGCGAGTGCAAATGGCCCGGAACACTGCTGAAGGGAGACACACTTATGTGGATTGCAGGGGCGGGGACTTCAAGAGGGGAGTCTGGAGACACTGGGTCTGGGGAGGCCATGAGAACAATGGTCACTGTGCAGAAGATCCCTTATGAAGAGTACATGGTGTTTGTCACCTTGGCTGTTCCCACCCTCCCGGCCCCCTTGCAAGCACATGTCCACAGGTGCAAACTGCCATTGATACTGGAGGGGGGATGGATGGGCATGAGGCGAGCGCAAAATGCCTGGAACACTGCTGAAGGGACACAAACCTATGTGGATTGAAGGGGCGGGAACTTGAAGAGGGGAGTCTAGAGACACTGGGTCTGGGGAGGCCATGAGAACAAAGGTCACTGTGCAGAAGATCCCTTTTGAAGTGTACATGGTGTTTGGCAACTTGGCCATTCCCACCCACCCAGTACTGGAGAGGGGTATAATGGAGGGGGATGGATTGTTGCTGATGAGGTGAGCGCAAAAGGACACCAACCATTCTTTCATGTTCCTCATAGACAAGTGAGTGTGTTCTTGATTCACTGTAAAATTGAAACAACTATTTGTATATGCTCATTTGTATTTTATTTAGTTTGGTGATGATGATGGCACAAACTACACAGTTTATACTTGAGGTTGCAGCACAGTGTGTGAAAATCCCCTGTACTGTTCACTGTCACTGGGCATTACTCTGCGAATGCGGAATACAAGCCTTCCATAAAGCCACCATGTAAACGAACGGTAGGCCACCAGCCTGTACCACCTGTGGACGAGAAACATACATACTGTAATTGAATGAACCTGATAAGTGATAAGTGTCCCAACCATGCTTGAAAATGCATCCTGAATTATATGGGATAGTTGTCCTTATAAATGTTACTTCATGGATAAATGAACTTGGGCTTTGAAGTCTGGACACATTACGACATTACAAAAGTGAACACCCATTCAATCTATAACAGTTTGGACAACAAAGAAATTGCGATGAACACTCTGATTTTCAAAAAGCGAGATAAATATACTCAATTTGCAGACTACATTCACTTGTCAGTGATCGATGAAAGTTACGAGAATGTAGGAGACAAACATGAAATGTAAGTCGTCTCAGTGGTCAAAATGGCATCACATCTAGAATACACTTACTCGTTACTTAGATTGGGAGGGCAAACTGTTGCGCGAGGGTCATGCATAAGCACCCTCATAATCCTCAACACAGACCTTGTGAGGCAAGTTGCCTTGACATCATGGAGCCCGGTAACACATAGCAGTGTTGTGTCTTCTTCTGATATGTAGGCCAAGCATCCAGAGTTGTTTTCTTAGCATCAGCAGTTCTCCACCTCGGTTGGCATGACCTCGCAATGATTTCAGGTACACCAGGTGGAAAAGTCGTCCATACGACTAGGCTCAAGCTCATGATCCGGAGATTCATCTTCCCAACTATAGTTGGATTCCCCATCGTTTTCGCAACTTTCTCTTTCAACTACTTCTGCCTCGGAATACTCAGGGCCCGATTCTCATGTAGGTGTTAAGTACCAAAAAGGACGTTCAAAGGCTTAATGACCTTTTCGGTACTTAAGACCTATTCTGAAGATGGCGCATTCTTCTGAAGTCAGAAGGAATGCGCCACTTTCGGAATACATGTGGTGGTTGCTAACCTAGCAACCGCCAGATTCATAAACTGGCTTTTTAGAAGCCTATTCTTGGAAACCAACTAGCAACCACCACATTCATAAACTGGCTTTTTAGAAGCCTATTCTTGTGGCACTCCTCCAGTTTAATATGTGTGCTAAACTAGCGCATATTTATGGTACCCTTTTGGTGCCGTTAAAATGGAGGAGTGCCACCAGTGTAAATGGAAGTGTCCATACACCCGTGTTGTATATGGACACTTTCATGTACATCAAAGCAAGCAGCTTCAACGTTGCTGCAACGTTGAAGCTGCTTGCTTTGGTGTACATGAAAGTGTTCATATACAACACACGGGTGTATATGAACACTTTCATTTACACCAAAGCAAGCAGCTTCAACGTTGCAGTTGAAGCTGCTTGCTTTGGTGTAAATAAAAGTGTTCATATACACCCGTGTTGTATATGGACACTTTCATGTACACCAAGCAAGCAGCTTCAACGTTGCTGCAACGTTGAAGCTGCTTGCTTTGGTGTACATGAAAGTGTTCATATACAACACACGGGTGTATATGAACACTTTCCTATACACCACAGTAAGCAGCTTCAACATCCTGAAATGTTGAAGCTGCTCACTTTGGTGCATAGGATCGGCAGCATTTTCGTTAAATAACGATTCCCTCGTTATTTAACGAAAATGCTGCCGAGATTCTTCAATCCGCCTGTTTCCATTAGAAACAGGCGGATTACAGTGAAAGCACTGTCGTGCTTTGCGATGACGCCCAGGCCCACTTCAGAATAGCAGTGGTGCCTGGGCGTCACGAAATGGCGCAGTGAATCATGCTATTTAGCACATTCACTGCGCCCTGATGAGAATCGGGCCCTCAGGCTCGTACTGGTAGGGCTGTATTGTTGCCATTATACGACACATTTTTCAATAAAACGCAAGTAACGATTGAAATCAATAGTTATGCAGAAACGAGTCACAGCTGAACAGAGCAGAAACAAGTCACAGGCACCCCAAAAAAATACAGTTAAACGATTGAAAAAGCAACTCTGATGTTGTCTGATGGGAAGGGGTCTGTTTATACTTATTGAGGAAAGAGTAGTTCAGCCATTTCTATGGAGACACGTCAATAGCTTGCGCACAGAGAACGTTGACACGAGACGTGCATTGACGTTGTGAAAAGGGATGTATGCATCTAGTGATGTCAGCTTCAAGGGCGGGCGATCTGTATTCTTGCCGTGAGCGCCCTTGTAGTTAATGCGATGATTCAACGGATAAGATTAGCACAAGATGGCTGCACCCAACCCATTGTTTTTGCATTTGTAAAAGTGAGGAAAACTAAGGGAAGATGCCTAGGAAACTGTTTTAAGATCGATTAGCGTATGCTTAAAAATACATGCCTGAACGATCGGGACAATAACATTTTTGAGCGCACTTCCCCTTTAAGAGCAACCACCAGAGGTTTTATTTTGATCTGCAAGAGACACGCACGTTTCCTCATTATTACTGAATTGAGGAATACATAAACTCAGCCATGTTTGAAATAAAAAGGCCTGCAACATACAGCAATGAGCTATGCCAGGACAGAATGCATGAACTATGAAAGCATGATGCCTGGTTACAAGGTCTAGCGCAAACAGTCTTGCCTGATGAATAAGGGATGAACCACACATCCACATCTGGGGTGAAAGGTTAATATTTGCATCCATGTCTGGAGGGAAGCAAAGCTTTGTGAATGCAATCTCACACAAGGCTGCATGCACTTGGCATCCGAAGGGGGGCATGGCTGCAGCAGCCTTATCAGGTGTGAAGCCGCAGCATCAGACATAGCAGACCCAGTGCATGCAGCCATGACTGGAGTGGAAAATGAGAACAATTGTGCAATTTGTTTGGTGGAATGCCTATTGCGTGGAGCTATGTCTAAGGTGGGAGAATGGAAACGGACTGCCATGTCTTTCTTGAAAGTCTGAGAGTGGAAGACCCAGTGCATGCATCCCAAGGAGGATGAACTGAGCCATGCAGACATAAATGAAGACTGGAAATGAGCATATGTTTGGACTGTGTGAAAGGGAGAGGGGGTGTGGCACTTTGCCTGGGCTGACAAAAATCCTTGCAAAGTCTGTACCTGCATACCACCTTCAAAGCACTTCGTAACTTTCTAATGGACAGGATTTGCACTCAGAGACAGGTGGGCCACTCATACCCAGGGTAATACAGTCGTTCAGTGGGAAAAGCTAACAAGTAGGTCTGACGTCGGCCCTGGCCTACCATGTGACAGGATTTGCCACATATGTTCATCCCCTGACTTGCTAATTTAAAGCCACAGGCTTTACCAACAGACCTCATGTATGACAATTGGTTTTAGTGAATTGCTACCGAAGTAATATTACTTGACAGAATGATTTGCAAGCCGTAATGCTGTGGTAAGAAACATAAAGCTTATCTAAAACTGTAGGCCACAAAAGACCGCAAGGAGATTGGATTACATGAGAGAAAGAAAGACCCATATCAATTTATGAAGCAATAGAAGTACATCATTTCCTTTTTTGTTGAAAACCAAACCACAGGCAGTCTTTTCCACCAACCACGATACGCTGGAATAAGATTGCACAGTTGATATCAGAGGTTTACTAAAAGAAATCAGACAACGAAAGCAGCTTTACTTCAGTGCTCACAAGAAACGGATGTTTAAAAGCAAGTTTCACTCAAATGTGCAATCATTCCACAGAAAGAGCAGCTTGGCTGTCGCGGATGAGCGATTGAGCATTCAAATGATCATTTAATTTACATTTTTGACACATTTGTTTTAAAGCCTGTACTACTAGCCACCTAAGTGCGCCAGAGCACTAGACAAAATAGATCTACAAATACATATAATACATGCTTTATAAGACCTGGAAAGTAAGCACTTTAAAACATGTCTAAGACAACCCTTAGCACCCGGTCAACCCTTTAAAAACTTCTCAACCTCTCGTCACGTTTGACCCCCAAAAACAGAGAAAGCCTAATCTAACGGCTTGCTTTGCAGCCCATTCGCCCATTATGCCCTTAACTGGCTTCAAAGCTTCCTCTTCAGTGTATTCTCTAGAATCTCGCGCCGCCCTTTTGATGCAGCAGCTGTGCTACCCTCAGGGGCAGGCCCACAAAGATCTATTTTATTATCCACCACCAAGGTTTTTCAACATCTACATGCAGCCCCTGGGTAACCTCCAGAAATCTACTTCCTTGGTGGATTACCACATGTATGCTTATTACATCCTCATCATAGTAAACAGCTCCTCCCACTAAATCACCCTGATGTTCAATACCAAATTCCTCACATTAGGATCACCCAAAGCTCTTGCCGCTCTCTGCTTCTGTTGCCCAAACACCACCATTTGGGATCACAATATCTTCAATGGTCTGAAAGCCACACGTTTCCGAGCGACTCTCAAACACCTTTCTCTCACTCAAAGCCTACGTCACCTCAAATCTTTCTTCTTGCCACTTTACTCTAAAACTACTCCGCATTACAAAACCCTTCATCTCTCCTTCGGGCTGTAACACAAGCTCTAATTACGGGAGAAATTGAATTAACACAACACCGGATGGGAAGAAGTCAAATTGCGCATTCAACAGAATTTGGTAGCCAGACTCCTCTGTAATATCAGTCACCACACCCACATTCACCCCACCCTCCTATCTCTTCACTGTCTCTGTCAGAGAAAACTGCACTTTAAAATGCCTGTTTCAGGTCCACGCAGCACTGCATGGAAACACTCCTGATTGGCCATCTCATCTGCTCTTCACTTACAAACCTGTAAAACGTTTACGTTCTTGCAACAAGAACCTGTTAGAGCCTACCTCTCATTGAATTTGTTCCCAATATCTCTGTGACATTGCCAATTGACCCGGGAGGATAGCTCAGCGGCAACGTGCCCGCCTTGGAAGGTGCTTATCCAGTCCTGTTTTTTTCTTTGCATTCTGGAACTTGTAGTCTGAGTTTTATAATGGGAAAAGTCAAACTACAAGTCCCAGAATGCAAAGAAAAAAAAACGTACTGGATATATGATATGGTATGATATGGCATTTATAACGTGCCTGTACACAAGAGTTTCTAGACACCACAAGACAAGGGAGGGAAGACAAGACAAAATGTCCTACTAGGCCTTGTGTCATTTGGATTGTGCAAGTACGACAACCCGAAGTTCATGGGGGCTGAGGGGAAAGTGCAAGGGAGAGGGTAGGAGGAAGTGCGGTCAGGGCAGCAAGCGCTGAGTAAATGCAGCCAGGTCAGTGTGGTCCTGGGTAAGTGCAAGGAGGCAGGGGGGCTGTAGGGGTTACAGTTACAGCACATAAGTGCGTTGTGGGCCCTAAGACAGTGCAAGATAGACTGGTCATGGAGGAACCTGGTACCCAGTGAGACTCTGAGGCAACCAAGGAACCAGTCGGCTCAGCAGACAGATAAGTTAGCAAGGAAGCTTGAGAGAGAAGGCAGAGGAGAGTCTTGGGCTGCTTCCGAACTTCAGATGTTTCGGCTCAAGTTTGAGAGGGGTCGGGAGGCCATTCCAGAGGGAGGAACCTACACACTCTCTGCCTGGAGAAGTGCCTAATCCTTAAGATAGCTGGAGGTAGCTGAGCTAAGGGCTCTAGAAGGAAGGTATTTTAGAAGAGAGTTGGATGTAGTGCGGGCCCCGGCCCAAGAAAGCCTTGTGGACGATGCAGAGGTTTTTGAACCGGGAGCCAGTGGAGAGATCTCAGAGCTGGAGAGATATAGTCCCTGAGCTTGAGTCCAAGGATAGGTTTTGCAGTCCTGTTCTGGATTAGTTGCAGAGGTCGAAGAGTAGAGGTAGGAAGATTGAGAAAGAGGCTATTGCAGTAATCCAGCCTAAAGAGAACTAGGGCTCTGGGGCAAGTGAGCTTCTGGGGGAAAATGAGAAAAGGTAAAATACATCTGAGGAGGTGCAATTGGAAGTGGGCCTTCTTGGCAAGGTCCATGATGTGAGGAGAGAAGGAGAGAGTGGAGTCAAAAGGTGACACCAGGGTTTTGTTGCCTCAGAGGAAGGCAAATGTAGGGTGCCAGTGTGAGCGAGGGAAAGTGGGAGCAAGGTTCCCAATGAGAAGGATCTCCATCTTACTGGAGGGAGGAGAGGAAGCTGAGGGAAGCCTGAAAAAGAGCTGAGTGTCACCCGCATAAAACTCAAAGTTAGAACAGAAGGTGGAGATCAAGTGGGCCAAAGGGGCCAGATAGACATTGAAAAGCCCTGGGGAACACCACATGTGGCGAGAGAGGTGGTGGAGAGAAAATACCCAAGTTGGACCTGGGAGGGTCGGTCCAAAAGGAAGGAAGTCAGCCACACCAGGGCCTGATCCATGATGCCCAGGTTCTCACAGAGTCGATCGATCAGGGTGGCGTGTTTGACCATGTTGAAAGCAGAAGAAAGGTCAAAGGGAAAGCTGGAGATTAGAGAGAGTTTACATGCCTCTGGCTGCTCTGAAGCCAGACTGATGGTCATGGAGACAACCAACAGTTTCAGCATGGAGAGTAAGCTGGGAGAAGGCCAGATTTTCTGGAGTTTGCCCAGGAAAGGAGCGATAGAAATCAGGTGATAGTTTGCCAGTCCGGTAGGATTGGCAGAAGGCTTTTCTAGGAGGGGGTGCACAAGGGAGTGATAGAGGAGAGAGGGTAAATATCCAGTGGCGAAAGAGTGATTGCAGAGATCAGCCAAGGCTGGAGCAAGGGTGGTAACATGTTTCTTGATGGCACTGGAAGAGCAGGGGAGCCTCTGTTTGAATGACACTTTCAGCCTTGTCTAGAAACATCATCAGGCATTGTCGGAGAGAAGGAGGAAATAGGAGAAGGAGAGCCAGAGGAGGCCAAATGTCCCGGGTTTTAGTGGTGAAATGAGAAGCCAGAGCCATACAGAGGGCCTGAGAAGGAACAGGAGGTGTGGAGACTGCAGTAGGATTGACCAGCTCCATGCAGATTTGAAAGAGTTCAGAAGTGTTGTTAGAGGCTGCAGAGATGCAGGCTTGGAAATGGGCCCTCTTCTTGGATAGGACAGAGAGTCTGTATTGCCTTTGGAGCAGGCGGCAGACCAGTTTGTCAGAGGATGCACCAGAAGCCCTCCACTTCCTCCCAGCCACTCTGCACTTGTGTTTCAGAGTGGCAAGGTCGAAGTCATACCAAGAGATGCACTTCGAGGTAGGCTTCAGACAGATTCTCATGACAGGGGCAAAGATGTCCACAGTGTTGGAGATAAAAAGATGCAGGTTCGAGAGGGTTGTGTCAGGGTATGAGTCAGCTGCAGGATTAGGAGTATCAGAGAAAGTAGAGGCAAAGGCATCCACTGACACTTGCTTCAAGGGCTAGATGACCGAGGAGGAAGGTAGCAGTACTGGCGAAGGCTTTGCCTGAGGGACAAGAAGTGGCAAGAGGATAGCGGAAAGTGGTCAGTCCAAGAGAGGGTAGTGGCGAGAGGGTTCGAGAGGAGGGTGTCTGAGGAGATGAGAACATCCAAGGTGTGTCGGGCAGAGTATGTCGGACCAGAGGGAAGAATGGAAAGGGAGAAAGAGTTGCAAAGGCTGTGGAAGGGCCCAGGGGAGGGATTAGAAGCGTCCAGGTGGATGTTGAGTTCACTGAGATGAAGTTGAGAGGTAGAGGCAAGGAGAGAAGAAGAAAGGTCAGCCCACTCTGAGAGGAAGCGGCGGCCTTGCCAGGTGGCCTGCAGATGGTGGCCACAGTCAGAGAGAGGGCAAGAGAGATAGAGTGCCTGCAGGTAGGCATTCAAAGGAGGAGTAGGTCTGCGTAGGAATGACAGAAGCAGGGACCCACTCAGGAAAGATCATGTCTGATTTTATGCAACCAGCATTCATTTTGATCGAGCAACATCAGAGGTCAACATATGTTTGCTGCATTGTATTCTATCCTACTGGAGGCATATATTTTCAGAATACTATTGATATTTCTCCTCAGAAAAAGGCCAGACTCTTCTTTGTCACATGTAGGGGTGTTTGGGCATCCTCTAAACTCTTAAACCCTCTCTGGTGAAGTTTGTTGTTTTGTTTCCTCCCACTTTCCTTGTCTGCCTTTGTTAGACAGATGATGTCTCTATTTGGAAACTTGGTGTATCAATAGTGTTGTAGAGGAGCATGTAGGTGCTTTCTCACTAGTTCCAACCCCTCACTGCCGTCATACTGGAATAATCAGAGAAGAGCAGTAAATGGGATCCCCTGTATTGTTACCATACCACACTGAGGGCCTCATTCCGAGGTGGGCGCAAAGGGATACCGGGCACCGTTAAGGACATTGGTGCCGGTAATCCCTTTGCGCCATATTCTGAGGTCCCTTAGCGGGTCCCGCAATGGGCGCCTGGTTTTACCAGGCGCCCTAAGCGGGAGCCACTAAGGGACCAGAGAGCTAATAACGGTACCGTTATTAGCTACTTCCCCATTCCCATTGAGCCCTATGGGGGCTCAAATGGGAATGGGGAATGGGGAATGGATTTTGAAATGGGGACTTACCGGTCCCTCCAGGGTTGGAATGGACCAGTAAGTCCCCATTGAACCAGGTCGGACCCGGACCCGGTATGGGAGGTAGTCATGGCGCAAATAGCACCATGACTACCTCCATGCTCTGAATGAGGCCCTGAGTGTGTGAGAGACATTGGACACACAGACAACCATACAAAATGTACCCTTGCACTGAAAGTGTGGAAGGATGCTAAATGGAAGGATGTCAGCCCTCACCTATGGACGTCATAGAACGTTAAGTGAAATCTGGTGAAAGCAGAGTGATGTCATGAAGAAAATATATGAACGTGTGCTGAAACAATATGAAAATACTTAAGAGTAACAATGTAACTGAAGCAAGAGAAACATGTACCTAAAGCTAAAGTAATTGTGAATACAAAGATGAAGTAACTTACTGGCCAATGATTGTAAATACACAGTAATGCAAGGTAGAAAGGAAACATATAGAGTCTTGCCATAGAGGGATATATAATGTGGCTAGGATGGCCATGATAGGAAAATGAACAATGGTTCATGTCGAATTCAACCAAGCTACCTCAGAAATAGACCAATGCTGTAAAATCAGGAGATGCAGAAGAATAGTTCCGTTTTCAGAACCAACAATGAGTCAAGGTTGGCCCAGAATTAAGGATGCTATTTTAAGGACTAAGCACAGAGCACAAAGGGAGTTACATGTATAATCTCTGAATGTGGGACATTCCTCATAGATTGAAGAAGACAACTTCTGCATTAGCCAACTGTTGGTAAATTGAAAGTGTGCAAAGTTCATATGAGATAGAGTGAGCAAGTCATAATTGAATCAAATAGCATTACAAAGAAGGCCTAAATTGACACATTTGTGGTCTGCTAACATGTGATTTTCGAAAAAGAGAACAATGGATATTCAGTTAGCCTCAGACGAAGATAGTGGTGTGCTCACACTCCCCTGAATGTTCCAGGACAGTGAGCCAGCTGCAAGGTCAACTACTAATGGAAGACTTTGGCTTATGGCCGACTGATGAGAGATGATGGACTAATTGGGAAAATGGGGAGTAGTCTGATGGAATTCAAACACCTAGGTTTTGTTTCAGGTACGTGCAACTAAGGAGCCAAAGGTCCAAGGTTAGGATAGTATGCCAACCAATCAGTGGGTTTGAGGGGCAACCTAACATACAATGTTGCATAGACCAATCCACTGCTACTTTGGTTTCTATAATCAGCACTATACATGTTTAGAGGTAGTTCAAGGCATGCCCTACAGATAAGGGGTAGCCAATTATGCACTAATCCTTATATGTTCTATAAGTAGATATGCTACCTTAACCAATCCCTTTCCTAGCCAGGTCTTATATTGACGTCATAGTTGACGCATATTGGGGTATAAGACCTCTCTGTAATCAAGCCACTGTGTGAGGGTCCAAGCATTAGTCCGATGATTGTCAGGTCTCCCTACTTTATTAAATTGGAATAAAGAAGAATTTTGTCATATTCCTTGAGTCTTTCCTCTTATTTGGCCTGAGATCATTATTTGTAATTCCATCTAGCACAAAAGACACTTCAAGGTGCTAGAACACAGTGTGGTCTCTCCTCCATTTCGAGGGGTAATCAACTTGTCTCTTTGTATTTATCAGCATATTCTCGTTTATGATGATGTTGTGAGGTACTTTGAAAACCTTTATGCTAGGGAAACACAATTATTGGGATGGTGGGGGCAAGCTCTAAGTGCGAGGGGGTGTGGTGGTTCCAGATCAAATTCTATATCATTTTTTAGCTTCTAAAGCTAGCTGGGTATTGGCTCAAATTCTTTCACATTTTTGTTCTTAACTTGCACCATGATTGGGCAATTTGTGTAGAGATTGATTGTATATTTCTTAATACAGCTGGATTGCCCAATGAGTCTAACTCCAAGACGGATGTTTACAACCAGCATTGCAAGGTGTAATGCTTTGAATGTCAATTCCAATGAATATGTTGGATAAGAAAAACAAATCAATCACTCAAATGCAATAGTAGGTATCTGCCAAGACAATTTCTGAAATTCTTTCCCAATTGTCTTGGTGTCCTTTGGGGTTTCCAGAGTAAGGTATGCTGTTCACACTCTATTGCACCAGCCTTTTCTTTTCGTAAAAGAACACCATTATGTTGCAGAGGGTTTTATGAGTAGTGAGTGTTCTAGGAAGAAGAACGTCAAAGAACTAGCTGAGAAGGTTTAGTCCTGACTTTTTAAGAATAGGTCATACTTGAGAAGAGGTGCTGCTAGATTTGATGAGCTGATTGGGAAGTACTGTGTTCTGACCACAGTCAGTGTTGAAGAGCGGGTGCACATTGAAAGCCCGATGAGAAGCAGAAGTGGTAGGACATGGCTGAAGTGGACCTGAGATCCTGTGTTTCATGAAGTGTGTTGCTTTAATAACTTGCTATTTGTTTTGTCACCACCATCATACAAACCAACTTTCCCCAAACAAACGTTGCAAACGTTGTTGCTAACCTAGTGATACAATAGACACATCTAACTGTCCTCTAACATTTTGGTTCATGGAGCAAACAGAATCAGCACCAAATTGCTTGAGCTCCTACATGGCCTACATGGCCAGCTTTCACCTCAAATAATGGTCAAAGGAGTGACACGCAATGCAGCCATACCCGGTAACACAATGTATAGTGAAGAAGGTTTAATAGCCACTCTCCCCCATTCAGGTACTATACAGCAATCATCTTATGACTCTTTTTACTATCAACATGCCAATGCGCAAATTCCCATTTCACAAATGACAAACAACCACAACAGTGAGAAGCTGAACAACTCAAAAACTGGAGGAATTTGAAAATCTTATAGGAGACACCAAGCCCAAACCCAATGACCCAGAACTCTTACTAGCAGATGGAATTTTAGCAACACTAGAAAATTGGATAATCAAAGCACCAGGCACCCTCACCCCACAAAAACGTATCACCCTCTCAGAAAAGAAGACTGCAGCAAAATGCTTCACACTTCACCTACAAGTACTGAAAAAAGAAATTGAATACTGGAAAACCAACGAGAAAACACTTCAACCCACAACAGAAGGCCACTTATCAATGCCAGATCCGTCACCACAAAGAAGAAATAATTCAAGCAAAGAAACATTATTATTCTAAATTAATCAATAATGCACCTCATCCAGAGAAATTACTTTTCAAAATCATTAATGAGACGAGAAACCCTACTTCCTGGAGGAAAGTACCTTCACGTACCTAAATACTATGTGATATCACCAAGCATTCCAGATGCAAAGTACTAAACATACATAAAGCCATTGACTCAGCAATAAGGAACAGAATTGAAAGCAACATTTAAACCCCGGTCACCGACACTCACTTTGCAAACCCACTGATGACCAAACGGGTGAAACTTAGCAAAACAGCCTGCTCACCAATTGACCCTGCTCCGGCGAACATTGTGAAAAAATATCCTTAACAAGGAAGCACAAGCTTAGTATTTTCACAAATTAATGAACGGCTCGCTTGAAACAGCAATTCTACCAATTTGTTTTAAAGACTGCCATTTCTAAAAAGAAGCACAGCTGGTGACCGAAAAAGAGCCCTCCAACTTTCATCCTATTTCAAACATACCATAACCAACTAAAACTCTAGAGATATACAAATACAGTCAAATCTTGGTGCATATAGAGTCTAATCATTTACTTGATTGTTTACAAGTCAGCTTTAGAGGCACTGAATCAGTACTGTTTCCATTTGGGATGGCTTTAGACTCGCAGAGGACATCAACATCATCTCAGCACTCGTGCTCCTCAATATCTCAGTGGCCTTCGAAACTATTATCCTCAGTACAGTAATTAGTCCTGAAAAAACCAGACTCCATAACACAACTGTACAATGGATGAGATTGTGCCTAACGAACAAAACAGAAATAACCTGTCTCCCCCTTTCACTTCAAACCCACAACCCATCACCTGTGGAGTCCCCCAAGGATCGGACCTCTTGCCATTCCTCTGCAACATCTATATGACTCTTTTGAAAAAAATCCTGTGCACTCACCTGTTACAGCTATGTGGATGATATGCAAATCATGTACAAAATTACTGACAACAGAAACTACAGCACCACACTCAGCAGTTGCCACATGTGAATAAGTGAATGAATGACAGCTAACTACCTAAATCTCAACCATGACAAAAAGAGAAATAATGCTAATTTGAACTCACACCTCATCTGAAACACCTCTACCATGGCCTTTTGAAATGGTTAACTGCCCAAAATCATCTAAAGTGATCAAGATCCTAGGCTTTTTAATGGACAACGGACTCACGCTTCTATCATCTCTACTCTATTAAATGGTTTAGATGGATTATGCCCTACCTCTCCTTCGCACCCACAGTGCTTACATTCATCTCCCTTAATTTTTCAAGAATTGACTACACAAAAATCATTTACATAGGTATGCCTGAACACCTGACAAAAAAACCCTCAGCGGATCCAGAACACAACAGCTAGGCTCCTACTCAAACTCAAAACGAGGGAACACATCAGCTGCTCTTAGAGCACTCCACTAATTACTAATCAAAAAAAGGAGCCTGTTAAAGGCCCTCGTCATCGCCCATAGAGCACTTGTGGGTCAAGGAGCACTCACTTTACCAACTAATCAGAGACCTAAGATCGAGAAACAACATGGTATTGGAAACCAACGATTTTGCAGAAAATACAAGGAGGCTCTGCCTTTTCTACTATTGTGACTAACCACTGGAACACACTAGCCAGGGGAAATCCACACCCTAATGCACCACCAGAAATTCAGGAAACACTTAAAAACATGACTCATCAATGCTTAACCTACACCCATAGTGCAGTGGAAGCAACACTTCTCAATAGTTCCATCTGCCTAGAACATCCCATGGCACTCAAGAAACTATAACAACTGGAAAAACAACACATAAAGGTACTGCGAAAAGCCAAAGAAAACAACTTTACTGTGTCCAGGAATACCTAAATCTCAACACAGTATATCTTCACTCATCAATTGTCACGACCCTCGGCCAAAACCCCCTCTGGCAAACCCATTGGCCAGGTGGAGTCAGGACTTGGGCCTCTAGAGCCTGGCATCCTCTTCAAAAGCCCTCATGGGGCCAGTCCTGGCGCCTATGGCGCCAGGCTCATACACCATGAAAAACAATGTGCTTGGGAACTACTTTATTGTATTGTCTGCCAACATGGAGGCATCCACATAGCTTGGTTCCTAAGAACCAAGCTATGTGGTCTAGTGTTTTGGGTGTGGCAGGCCTGGAACTACTTTCCCTGGTACTACTTTACCTGGGCTATATAAACCACACCCTGACTGCAGAACATGCTTCATGTTACTTTGCAGCTTGCAACGTGACGCTCACTGTGTCCAGCTATTCCCTCGAACCTCGGAGAAGCAGAACCTGCAAGGAGAAAAAAGGAACATCATCAGCAGCAGCATCTTACCTGCAGTCTTCATCTTTAAACACTCGCAGCTACTGAGAACAGCTTCCTCGAATCTGCACGCCTTCCGGACAGAACGACCTGAAAGAGGAAGATAGAAGCAACATTAAAGAAAGGTGTAGAGACATTTACAAATTACGAACTGCTCAAAAGGCTTACCTGGCTGGTCACCTCTCGGCTGGCACCACTCCGGATATTCCACTCGCGCTGAAGAACACCATGACCTACAAGGAAGGAAAACACAGGTTAGCAAAGGCAAGACTTCGCAGCGCTGCACATAGCGCTTACTTACCGCATCATAGCGCTCTTAATGCGCCATCATTTACCAGCAGGGCTCAACCAAGCCAGTTCGCCGTGCTGAAGCTCTGCATACCTAAGGGAGAAAAAAGAGACATTTTAAACAAATAAAGGCATGCAGGATAGCAACAAAACTAAAGAACAGCAATAAAACCTACCTGAACAATATCAAATGGGCGGCGTCAGTGAAGTAACTGGACCGCATTCGCCCATGAAAGACAACGTTCCCCTGCAAAGAAGGCAGGATGGAGAGCACGCCTAATTCTACCACAAGGCAGAACCTTCCCCGCAGGCCACATCAGCACAAAGCTGAGAAGCATACCAGCGAGTAACCCAGCTGGGTGGCGTCCCTGTGGATACCAGGTGAGCGTAACATCAATCACTGAATCCAAACACCGCTTTTAATAATGAAACTGACAGCAAGATCAATTTTTTGAAAGCACTACAGAATCCCCAAGAACATTTCCCACTTTTTGAGTAACCCTCAATTTCTCTCAACCTTACTCACTACACACAAATGCAAACCAGCCCCTGGCCCACAGCATTTGAATAGAGACACTCTCCACAGACTTCAAACATCACAAACGTACAACCCTAATGCCAGCTAACGTGCTCATCACCTGGCCAACACACGCTGATACTATATACTCATGGCCACACCTCTGGACACAAAGCCTTTGATGCGTCTTACACGTCGCACCAAGAAAGCTTACAAGCACGCATTGCTCAGGGTACTTCTGATCACTCTCCTCCCGACTAACCAAACCCACCGACTGTCTTCCAGATCCACCAGAACATCTGGAGCCCATGCAAATGCCAGTGGTGCGTAGAAAGGAATCTCCATAACAGAACATAGCATAAAATAACAAGACATGAGATTAAGCTTCCTAGGTAGGTGCTGTCCTTATTGGCAGTAATAACGCTTTGGCTGCCAACCCAAACTGGGGAATATAATGTTCCACAATGGTTATTACAGGGCATATAAACAGATTCATAGTCAATGGGACAACTGTGTTTAACACACAGACTAACCCACTCAGACACACTCACACATAGATACACGTCCCATTTGCAGTTGAAGGGTTATGTAAACTGTTTTTCCCTCATGAAATAACCAGAACACTAATTGTGAAATGGGGTCAGGAAAATGAGGAATGCTTGAATGGCTTGAATTTAACAGGAAACATCATTGGTCTGGATGGAAATTTTGGAGGGTCAGAGCAGGAAGAAGTTCAAACTTTCCACATAATCAAGACACCATATAAACACCATATAAATATATATACATCTTCAACAATCCTCAATACAATACATTTCATGGTGTTAACCCTCGCCTTTGACAATGTCATACATAAATGTTAAAAAAATAAAACCCTAAAAAAACCTTCACTTTAAAACACACAATATCCTAGCATACAACTTAAACGTCCACAAAGTATCCCACTATACAATACTTAAAATTCCATTTACATATGCTAATTCCTGACTCAAACTTCCAATACTGCCCTAAAAGTAGAGCTTTTGTCGTGTACCCAGATACGATAAAGTGCAATTTGCGCAGCTACTGTGTTCGTATTGAGGCAGTAATCCATCTATCTAGTATTCTTGCGAAGGCTTTCTTGACCACTTCAAAGCCCTTTCCCCGATCCGTCAGGACACCACTTGAGGATCTCAAATAATTTGTTATTCAATTACGTGAAGGGTGCTCTCTTTACAGGTAACTGATTTCTTTAAGAAGACCCCATCAGTGCTAACAAAGGACATTGCAGCGCCAGGCCAGCCGTTATAAAGAGCTCACCTCAACTCTTTTGAGCCATGGCTTTTAATGAAACAAGCCCTAATTTGAGTCACAGATATTCCATGGGAGTGGATTGGGTTAGTCCTAAAATGCTTTGCCAAAATAATCCCTACATTCTATTAAGCCAATTTAAATCCCTGCATGCCAGGGCTTCTAGACAATAAAGGATCGTAGGGCAAAATCATTGTTTATATAACACAAGGATTCCTTCCAATGAGTATCCTGCGTGTTGTCCCATGAATTTATGTACCAATAATTTTAGCTGGCTAGATTTCCTGGTCTTAGATTCCCTTATGATCTTGTATTGCAAAAGAATTTGTCATGTCCAGCCTTTGATACTTATAGGAGTCGATGGGGGTCATTACGACCCTGGCGTTAAGGGTTTAACGGCGCCGTAAAAGGTGTTGGCGCCGTTAAACCCTTAACGCCTGATTACGAGGTCCCTTTGCGGGACCCGACCTTAACGGCTGGTTTTACCAGCCGTTAAAGTAGGGTGCCGCAAAGGGACCTCGGTGCTAATTACGGTACTGCAATTTGCGGTACCGTACTTAGCGCCTTCCCCAGTCCCAGTGAGCCCTATGGGGCGAAAATGGGAATAGGGAAGGGCCATGATGAAATGGGGAAATACCGCCCCGCCAACCTTGGAATGGGGCGGTATTTCCTCATTCCACCATGGCGGTCTCGTTACAACACCGGCACCAACCATGGTGCTAATAGCGCCATGGTTTAGCGCCGGGGTTGTAATGAGGGCAGATGTATTCAATCTCTCCCAGTAATGTTTTCTAGGCAGGTTTATTAACTTTTTTTTTTTAAGACACCAGCATGACCTTCTTCTTTCCCAGGTTAACAGATAATACATTTGCCACCGCGTACCTTCCTAATTCGTTCAGTTGATCATACCAGAGAAAGTCTGACCAAAGACAACCAGGTCGTCTGCATACAGCATTGCGTTGACTGGAATAACCCTATTTTCAGAGGGCATTCAGCTTTAATTGGCAGCCTCTCTATTATGTCTGCTATATACAGGTTAAACAGCAGGGGAGCTGAGCAACTGTACACCCCTGCAGGATGCCTTTGTTTATGTCCATACAGTCAGATAGCATCGAATTTGTACCCAAACGTATTCTTACAGTAGACTGGGAATTTAGAGCTATCAAAATATGGAGAAGTCTATAGGGGAACCCCATCTTCCTTAGCCTGTCCCACAACAGGTTTCACAAGTCTACACTTTCTCTCAGGCTCCTTGCGGGTCGGATAGCTTAAGGGAGAAGGAAGAGAGGCCGCCGTGAAATCTGCTTTCTTGTTGCAACCTGAGATTCAATAATCACGATATCATTGCACTCGGCCTGCTGCTTTTTGTTTGTACAAAGTAAAGGAGGGACTTCTGCCACATTCAACCGCCCACATTTTTCATTCCACAGACTACTCAGCAGTCCGATTTCTGTTTTAGATTCAAAATGAAAGTCACAGCAAGTGATAGTTCAATAAGTTGATAGTTCACAGCAAGTCAGACCAGTCAAGTGGTAGTAAAATAAGAATCAGGGCAGCTGAATATGGGATGTCTTTTCATAGATACATTTTTCATGAAGAGACTTATTTTCCCGTGGAAATTCAACTCCGGTCATTTTAAAGCAAACAGATTCCATAGTGGAAAGAGCAAAAGGGTGAGGTAAAGGGGAAGAAAAAAGAAACAAATGTTAAATAAACACAGGCTCAAAAGACAAGTAAAAACAGGCCTTGTAAAAGCTAACAGTTTTGGCTTCTAACTAAGCATGGGAAAGGCATTTTCTAGGCACTGCCATAATCGTACTACATGGTGGCCATAAAATTAAAAAAGCTGGTAGTGTTAACGCCTCAGTATATTATAGCAGTGCCTGTAAAAACGCTATACAAGACCCAAAACTATTGGTGTTGCCATTGTTTGTTACTAACAGGGCTTTAGAAAGGGTTTTGGTACTAAGCACCCGTTATAGGTCATCACAAATGTAATCTCAGCTGTCTATAGGTACCCTGGTACATCGTTATATGTTTTGTTAATTTTAGTTCAGCTTTTCACACTGTCATTCGCTCTAAATTGTGGTGAAAACTGATCAAATGGGGCATTGATCCATCGCTCCTCCATTTCATCAAACATTTGCACCACAAAACCCAGGTCTAAGCTAGGCTATCGCAGGACGGCCTTTTATCTCAACCTATTTCGACAAATGTCGGTTTAAAGCAGGGGTGTGCCTTTTGGCTTACTGCACAAAAACTCAGACTCATTTAAAAGTGGAAAAGGTCGCTTTAATGTGACAGGCCAAAGCTTACAATTAAACGCTTACCTGGCTCCATGGCCTTACAAACTAAAGAAATATTTAAACAACCAATTAACTAATTAAACATTTTCATTTTCCCCCAACAATTAAATAATGAAATAAAGCCATTTCCTCCCTAACTGTCCCTTGGACCCTACCGTCTCCTTACCCCTTTCTCCCCGGGGCCATGCCCCTCCAGGCTCAATACCTGTTCCCCCGGGGTGGCCCGCTTGTGCAAACAGCACCACCCCATCCTTTCCCGTGTCATTCCCCCATTGTGCTTCCCACCCCCCACATCAAAAGGGGCCATGCCCCGGCACCAGAAAAACCCTCCCCTGAGGTGTTCTTTCTGCCCCACCCCCCCCCACCACTTTTCTTTACCTCCAACTCTTTAACCAATCTCCCAGCCAAGAGCCCAGGTCCGCCAGATAATGATTATTCCCATAAATCGACAAGTGTACACCATCCTCGCTAAAGATCAGGAAACCTTCAGACACTATTTCCTTATGTTCCATAACCTGTCCCGCACCGAGGCACAAAACTTAACACTCTCCCAACCCGAGTTAAATGAAAAAATCCACTGTAAGAAGGAGCTGAACCGTTCAAACAAAGCGCAGGAAATTGCGCACCCCATTGGCAAGGCTTTGTCTATGTATATGCGGTCCTCGAACTGCAAACCTAACAACCAAAAATCCTCCGGGTGCACCGGCAATAACCTGAAAGCTGCCTTAATGTCACACTTGGCCATGAAGGCCCCTCGCCCTTCTTTCCTTACCAGCTCCACTGCCTGGTCCACACTTGCATAAACAACCCCACATTCTTCCGGGGCAATGAAATCATTGACTGACATGCCCTCCGGCCAAGACAAACGGTGTATCAATCTGAACTCCCCCGGAGCTTTCTTGGGCACCACCCCCAGTGGGGATATAACTAAGTCACCCGGCAGGTCATTAAATGGCCCTACCATCCTTCCCGCCGCTATTTCTTTGCTCAATTTTTGTCTTACCACCTCAACATTTTCTTTGGCTGACTTCAAATTTTCAGCCCACCGACGCACCCTTGGGCCCTGGTACCCAAATCTGAAACCCTGACAAAACCCCTCACTCAAAATCTTAGCCCCTTCCCTGTCCGGATAAAATTGCAACCATTTTTGCAGCACCCCCACTTTAATTGGAGTAAAAGCTTTTCCCCACAACCCCTCTACCTGAACCTCTCGCCCTCCCCTTGTCTCCCTGTTTGAAACACTGAGTAAGAGGGTGGTTTCCTCCACACTTGCTACACTCGTGCCTGAACCTACACAGGGTCCTTGTGCAGCCGTCCTTATTAAATGCCCAACACGCTGCTGAGGACTGCCCTCTGCCTCCTGCCCCCTCCCCCTCATGGACGGGGCGACCAAGAAAGGACCGGAAAGGCACCGGCAGCCCACTTGCTGTGTGCAATGTCGGGGCAGGCCTCGTTGGAGCCAGCCAAAAATCCATGTCTATCTCCCCCCAGACCTCCTGACTGTCCTCCGCCATTCTCGCTCTGAATTCCTCATCATACCTTACCCAGGCAAAGCCCCCAAAACACGTGAAAGCTTTCCTAATTACGTCCATATATTTAAGCAGGGCCACGCAACGCTCCGGAAATTTTTCACAATAAACACTGGCATAAATGATAAATGCTGACGTCCAATTCTCAATAGTCACCGGGACCCTTGGGCGCGAAGCCAGTTCCCTCTCTTCTTCTTTAGACCCTTCCTTTGCTCTCACTTCCCTATGGAGCAATTTAAAAACATCTACAAATTCCCCCGCCTGAATCTTCTCCCTGGTCGCTGCCATCAAGTGTGCCCCCAACGGTTTTGTTATCCCCATGTATGGCAGTTTTTTCTCCTTGCCTTTCACTTCAACCTCCTTTTCTTTTCCAGCTTGCACCTCGAGCACCAATGGCTCCACCACCTTGTTCGTTTGGACCTCCACTGAGCAAATGCTCTTCTCAACCCCTAAGGCTCCAATGGCCTGTACACCAACTTCTTTCCTTACCTCTTGCAGTCCAGACCCCTCATTTCCCATCCCCCTTCTTGTGACCCCTCTTTGCCATGTAGATGACCATTCCCTTTCCCGCTCCCCTCTTTCCACGCCGGCCGTCTGCGGTCTGGCGTCCACACCGATGCTCATAATCTCTTTTCTTAGAGGGCTCTTACTGCGGGGACAAAACATGTCAGCAGACTCACCCAGCAAACAGTTCCCCCGACCTCTTGCCCCCCAACCACCCTGCACCTGCCTTTCCAGATCCCACCTCAAACTTCTTCTCTCCTCCC
This sequence comes from Ambystoma mexicanum, assembly GCF_040938575.1. Classification (NCBI taxonomy): domain Eukaryota; kingdom Metazoa; phylum Chordata; class Amphibia; order Caudata; family Ambystomatidae; genus Ambystoma; species Ambystoma mexicanum. Next base: position 541,565,921 of record NC_090923.1, on the reverse strand, counting down.
CCACTTTCCCCTACCGCCCTATAACCTTCTACTTCCCATTGCCCCACATAATCCTCCAATCCAACTTCATCACCCCTCAAATAACATTGTGGATGCGAGCTCATGCCCGAGTCGAGTTGATCTTCCTCTTGCGAGCCCGGGGCATCCGCCCCGCCACTCCTTTGACGTCTTCTCGGTGGGGCCGTGGAAACCCCTGCCTGGTCCTCTTCTCTCGGGCGAGGCGTTCCGTCCTCCACCCTGGAATCCCCATCGCTAGGGGCCGTGCTGCACCTTCTAGGCTCTCCAAGCACTGACCGAGGTGGGGCCGTTCTAAAACCCTCTACCTCCACCTGACCCGCGGGGGCTGCGCATCGCCCTCCGCCCTCACTCCTCCTACCTGGGAGGGCCGTTCCGCACCCCACTCTAACCTCCTCAATTGATGGGGACCTCTCCCTCCTTCTCCAACCTGCACTCTTCTGCAGGTATTTACCCCCTCTTCCTCTCTGCCCTGTCACCCCCTTCTGCACCCCCTCACTGGCTCCACTGTGGTTCCCTTGAGCCACCTCCTTTTGAGCACTCCCAGCTTCCCTAGGGATATCATTTACTTCCTCCCTCACTGGCTGCCCAACCAAAATCATTTCTCCCCCGGACGCCCTCCTGTCTATCTCCCTCCTCATCTTCCTGCCCCTGGATTCCCAAACCTCCCCTGTCCCTGCCGCAGGGGTGCAAGCCACCACTGCCGCGAGAGCCCCATCTGACGCTGCTCTACGCTGCGGCCTACCACCACTTATCTCCCCTTCCCCCCTGACCTCTCCACCAGTGACCTCCCCCACTGCACCTTCCAACTGGGCCCTAGATGCCCTACTAATTATTTCCAAGGCCTCGCTCAGAGCCTTAGCATCAACCAGACCCTTCTTGCTGGCTCCTTGGCCCACCATCGTGCACTGCTAACCTGGTTGTGCACTAAAATATATATACCCCTTGAAAATTAACCTAGCAAACCTAAGCCCCCGAGCCAAAAACTACCCATGGACCTGTACCCCAATTGACCAACTACTAACTTCGAACAAGTTAAATAAGCACTTGCAAACACCCACCCGCTAATATAAAATACCAAATGCTATTCTCAAAATTATTATTAATTAATAAAAATGTTTTTTTTTTTTATATATATACCTCTATTACCCCCTAAAATAATGCCCCAGACCCTGCAACCCCCTGCCCTGGCAATAAAGTGCCACAAGCTAAAGAAAGCCCCAACAACCAAAAGTCCAACTAGCACAGGGGCCGAGATGTGTCCGTGTCACACTGCCCCCTGGCGGCGTGTAAGCAACACTGCACCTAAAGAAACTAAATTAACGCGGCCCCTTTAAATGGGAGCACACTGCCCCCTCTGTCACGCGAAGGCTACCGTGCACAGAATTCCCCTCTCCCAGCCGAACAACAGGGACCAAGTATTCCCCACCTAATAACCGCCGCAACAACCCGTGGGCGAGAGGCACAGAACCCAACTGCCCGCTAAACCCGCCCTCTCTCCCGGCCGAACCGCGTTCCCTGCCCGTACTTCACCCCCACCCCCTGCAGCACTGGACGAAAAATGCTGTGTCACAATGCCGTGACTTAAAGGAAAAAACCCCTACGCCTGCACACAGACCCACTGGAACCGGAGCCTGATCAAGTAAGAGGGGGTACCTTATCTACGGTACCCCCGGCTATAGCAACAAATTATGCAATTGAAAAGTTTACTAACTATAACTAACCTCCCCCAACTGCTAAACACTATCCCTTTCACCTACGCTACCCTGCAGCACCGAAGGCCCAGCTACTCAGGGAAGGCTCGGGAGCAGGCGACAGGACTGACAATCGCCAAGTCCAACCGTCGCCTGCCTCCCGAACCTTCCCTGGACCCTTAAATACCCCGGGGAGGCGCTCTGCCCCCCACGGCCACTCGCTGGCCGTGTGCAGCGCCAAAAACCTCCCCGGGGGAAACGCTTTGCATTCCCCCCGGGGCCCCCCTTGCCAGTATTATATGGCTGACCTGAACACTGCTTTGATGACAGAGCAAAACCATCCTCACAAGTAAATAGCCTAACCAACACTGACAATATTGTCATATTAGTCAAAAAACATATGGGACTACAACATACCTTGGATGCGCTGTACACAAATGCTGTTGATAATGGCTTGAGGATAAACATGAAGAAATCAAAGATCATGGCCATTGGTAAGAATGCTTATAGGGGAAATAATTTTAACTAGCATCTTTGAACGTATAAATTGGCCAAGACAGATACATATAGGTACTTGGGCATTCAGGTAAAAGCATCACACTAATTTTTGTATTTGTATAATACTATAATGCCTAAAGTGTGGGCCAAATGGCTTGCTATCAGGAAGGTGAACGATACGTGGGGTGGTCGCCCAATGGAGGCAAACATTTTGGCGTACAAGAAAGCAATTGTCCCAGGGATTTTATATGCCCCAGAGATTTTTTCAAAGAGGGCAATTTGCTGGTTTCCGGTGTTGTAACGGGTTGTAACGGGTTCGCCATGGTTCAATGGGGAAATACCACCCCATTCCAAGGTTGGTGCGGCGGTAATTCCCCATTGAACCATGGCCCTTCCCCATTCCCATTTTTGCCCCATAGGGCTCTATGGGAATGGAGAAGGCGCTAAATACGGTACCGCAAATTGCGGTACTGTACTTAGCACCAAGGTCCCTTTGCGGATCCCTACTTTAACGGCTGGTGTAGACCGGCCGTTAAGGTCGGGTCCTGCAAAGGGACCTCGTAGTAAGGCGCTAAGAGTTTAACGGCGCCGCAGCCTTTTACGGCGCCGTTAAACACTTAGCGCCAGGGTCGTAAGGCTTTTACACACTGTCTGAATATCTCTCTAACATTTTGCATGGATCAGGGTGGTCCGGGTGTTCCTGAGTAAACTCACTCTAAAAAGTCAGGACCACAATCGTGTATTTAAGTGGGCCTCCCTGGCGGGAAGGCGCAAATACATTCAGTATTCAAAACAGGGGGGTGGGGGGTTTCCCAGGGCCCGAGGCAATATTTAATACAGTGCGTCTCCCTATGCTGATCCGTTTTATTATGTACTTACGCCTTGACATTCTACCTGATGTGGCCAACAAATTGAAACTGCCTGTCATTTATTTATTTATTTATTTATTATTTATTGTTTGCTTGTTAGGCGCTTATACAATAGGAAAATACTGTTACAAAGGAGCAAGGGTGCAAAAACATTAAAAACACAATATTTAAGAGCAAAGGGGGGTGGAAAGGTAGAAGGGACGAACCTACTATGCCTTGTGAGTATTCAGAAAGTGCAGGTGCAGGAGCACTGATGCACTGGCCTATTTTAGGAGACTGGCCTCATGACAAGGCCTATGCGCAGTTTGTCACACAGGAAACTGATCAATTTCGGAGCGTGCTCTATGCAGCTCAATCTAATGTGGTGGCCTCCGCTGTCCATCATGTTTGGCTTCCGGCCACCGCTATGTTATTCGATGGTAAAGATTGTTGACTTACTTTGTCATCTTTTGCCAAACTCCAAAAGGATCTTTTAAGAGATACAAATATGAATTGTGATATAGTATTTTAGAGTTTGTTCTGGGTGTTTTTAATACTAGATTTCTCGTTTTTATGGAACTAAAATCTGAAAGGTGTTTTAAATTAAATTAGGCTCACTTGTTTCAGCTGAACAATATGAAAATCTTATTTTTTTTTAACAGAAATTGATTGTATGAATTGGGTGTTGATAGCTATTGTATTATGTTGGATTATTAGTGTAAAACGTTGTTTGTCATGACGGATTAAAGTTTTGTAGCAAATTGATAACGATCCAGCCATTTAAAACCAAGAACTCAGAACCAATGTATGGAGAGAAGTGTAAGCCTGTGGGTAGCCCTCGTGTGGGCCGGCAACACCGCAGCCGCCGCTGCAGCAAGGCCAAGGAGTCCCATGACTCTAGCAGTCACAATGTGTTGACAGCAAGAAGATGAAGAATCAGAAAACAAGTTTCGCTGATTAAAACCAGGTCCAAATCCTGCCTCAAGTGCAATAATATAAATCATGTAATCGAGCCTACCTGGCATTCATTAAGCACCAATTTAACAATCACTTAAGATGGCAAGTCTGAAGTATAAGTCTAGACAACGAATTTCCGAGTCAACATTGAACATATTAATTATGCTTACCCCTAAAAAAACAGAAACCTACAAACCTGTTCAGTAGAAGAAAATCAGGAATGTTCCCACATCTTACGCAGAGCGTACATTACTCACCTGAAATGCCACTTCCCCAGGTGCAGTTGTCTTCGCTTTGTGAATATGATCCATTTCCTTGTGCATCTTTTGACAGGCATAATTTACCCCTGTTTTGGACATGGTTCTTTGTGAATACCACCTCTATGAGTAAAGTATGCTCGTACTGTTAAACAAATTACAACACATGTAGTAACATATCCATGTGCATGTTGCTCGTCGTGAACCAGGACCATTAAAGGGTTTTGCCATTAATATTTGAGAACTTGAGAAGTTTCTAGAACGCTTGTGAAAGGGACAGAGCAGTGGCGGGAGGGGGACAGGTCGGTCCCTTTCTGTCTGAGACAGGCAACATGGCTTTCTTTTACCCCCACATTCTGATGACACGAAGGACCAGCAAGATGGTACCAGGATACAGGGCTAGCTGCTCTGAGAGGCTGGAAGGAATGGCTTCTGTAGAGGAACATTTTTTGCAAAGACCAGTGTAAAGTTGTCTAATATGTTCTATAATGCGCCTGGTCATACAAAGGGCTACGGCAGAGAAAGGGACATCACTGTCACTCTTCAAAATTTGGCTATACAGCAACATTATCACCATCATTCCCAAAGGGGTGGATGCAGGGTCACCAGCCAGAAACTGGCATTCTGAGCCTTCTTCCGTGTGAACCCGGTCCTCTTGTGGGTGGGTGGGGTTCCCTGTAGGGTGTGGGAGCTCAGTGGAGAAAGGGCAAACTGGAGTTTCTGTGCTGAGATCCAGCACATTGTGGGGAATCTTAAAGCCGAACAGTAGGGGGCAGTAATCTGTGTTCTGCAGAGTGGCTTGATATCTGCAAACCATGTCACCTTTTCCTATGCCATAAAACAGCAGTGCAGTCTACATAAATCGTTGCTCATGGTGGCCATCATTGAACCATTGCATACCTCCACCATGTACATGCACGCAAGTCAGTGATCATGCCTAGTTCTCTGTCTGCATCCTGCAGTGAAAAGCATGGAATGACTTGGCCCAGCTGGGTTTCTTTCCCTCTCACTAACAGGGGTGGACAGGGGCCAAAAAAGGCCCTGGAAATAATGTTCAAAGTGGCCCCATATTACAGATTTTCAGTAGGCCCAACCCTTTTCCTATGAGACCATTTGGAAATAAAATAAGTGACCACACATAAGAAGGCAGGGTGCAGAGGCCTACCGGGAAATCTCCAGAGTTGCCTATAGGCCAGTCCAACCATGCTCACCAAAGGAGGGGGTGTTGGGGGAGCGAATCACTACAATAAGAGTAAAAGTGTGCACCTGTGCGGATGCGGTAGGGATGAGTCTGTTCCCCTCGCATTCTCTGCAGCAAATAAATGAATCTGTGTGGAGTAAACTTGCATGCTGCGGGTATACTTCACATGCAGCACGCAAAGGCTTTCTTTGGCTCATCATTTGTTTACCACAACCACGTTACTTTACTTCAATGGCCTATTGTGTACAATAAGTACTAGAATCCCCACAATGGTGTCTTGATTTCGAGGCCAGAAATCCGTGCCCTTTCTGAGGTGAGCTGAACGTATAACCAGTGATAGAAGTGTTCCAAAAAAGTAGTGGAACTGTGACTCTGGTGGGTGACAGAGTAGGAATGAAGGGAGCAACGTGCAACACATTTTTCAAGAGTTGCAGTCATGCTGGTTGACAGCCAATTGAGTTGAAACAGATTTCACTTTAGCTGTAACTCATATCCGGTGGTAAAATGGACAAGTGTGCTTTAACTTCCCAAAGAGCAGCTCCGGAATGGTGAAAATGGTTGCAAAATGTAGTGGAGCAGTTAACAGCAAACAATAAAAGTAGTGGAACAACGCTCCCGACCGTTCCCGCTCACTTCGACCACTGTGTATAACCTCTGCTTCATAACTTTGATGCACCCAATTATGTTACCGTTCGTAGCATGAAGGTTGGACTCTCAGTTAATGGAGGAAATTAGATTCTCAGCGTGTACACTGAATATACAAGGAGCATACAAAACAGCAAGTGCTCTCCGCACAGGTTCATTCTTGGAGAAGCATGACACTCTTTGGCTTTCCCCCGAATATTTAGCAACCTCCAGGATAACCCCCACCCTATTTTCTGCCGTGCATTAGTCAGAAGGCCCCAGCGCCTCAATGGCAATAAATCTTTCACGGGCAGCAAAGCAACTTGGCATCCGATATTTGAGGGAAACCAAACTTTGCCTTACATGCCCTCCTGCAAACACATCTTTTTTTTTTTCTCCAAGAGTTACCTCCTGCATTTCATCAACTGCGGGTTTTCTAATTGAGTTCAGAACGAGGAACAGCTGGAAGTTCTTAAAAGACTGGCGCTGTAATGGGCGGATCAGGCAATGTCAATGTAGCTCATTCATGTCCGCCAAGGAGGCGGCATTGTTCCCGGTGGAGCCTACACCACTGTTCTCTCATTATCATTGGGCCGTGAGCGCGGCTAGCAATTACATAGCAAGACACATGCACTCCCCCTGGAAGAAGAGATATCGGATACGAGCCTTCCCCAAGGAGAGCCGAGGTATGCGAACCGTCCACCCTTGATTACTGCCTTTTTATTTCGCAGTGTTTTCAGGGCACATAATATGCACCAACTGGTTCCTGTTAAACGTTGACGACAGTGGGGTTAATGGCTGGAGGAATGTCCCCAGCACAGGCAATCATTCAATACTTTTCAAAGAATGCTCTTGTTTATTGTCTTAAGAATCGTTTTTCACCTTCTTCTCTGACCGCATGATCTACATGTAGCAAGGGCTTGCTTGAATTATTTATGCTCGAGTTGATGGGGCCTTTTCCACTTTATTACATGGAAAGCTTTTCAAAATGGAAGTTGCACTGCTACCGTCCAAAAATAAAAAAAGACAAGTCTGTGTCTAGATCTATAGTCTGTAGCTAAATTTCTCTCCTCATGGACACAATTGGCCGCATTGAGATATTGGCGGTTTGCAAAAGGTTGCAGTATTTCCATTTCCATTACTGCCATATTACTGAACCACCATACTATCTGTTTTTGGCGGTATGTTATCGCATGGAATTACTGCTCATTTTAATTCCAGTAAAATTCCTTATGGACTCCAAAATGGTGACTTATTGAGGCACCACTCGCGATGCTGTTGCAGTAACGGTGATCAATTTTGGTGGTAAATCAGCAAATTTACCAGCAGTTTACCGCCAAATTTGTAATGAGGTGCAACGTATGTTGTGCCCTACGATGTACTCTTTCCTTCAACGAGTGCCGCAAAAGCATATCATCGTTAGTTTACAAAGTCACTGAGCAATATTTCATGAAAATGGTGTGTGTCCCTTTGAGGCAGAACGTAGGTTCCATGAGCTTGCATCAACAATCCCCCATCCATGCTTTAGTTTTACTACCAGTTAGCTGTGGTTACGCAATATGCCATTGCACATCCTATGAGATTCATCCATAGCCCGTACTGATGTACAGTGCTCTGTTGCTTCCCAGGGCTAGGTTTGCATGCAATGAATACCCTACATAAATTAACATGTTTTTAGAATTCGCCATTTTCCATTGTAGAATTCTTGTTTGAAATAATAACGCATGTACAGCCTCTCACTGTGCGTTATTATGTAGTTGACATTTAATGAAAATTGATTGCCATGAGTGGCTTGAAAACACAATGGGGCTCATTTGTATAGGAGTGGTGTGGTAAAATATGTATCAAACTAAGGTGTAAGGCTTATACCAGTCTTTATACTTGTTTTACAACTGCGCGCCATTTTAACATCCTTTCACAGTTGGTAGGAGACATGATGGATCATCAGATACACCAGAAATAAACAAATACACCTACATATCAATGAGATTCTGCTGCCAAATGCCCAGTTTGAGATTGCTCTAATGCTACACAAACCTTTCAGCTTTGTCAATTCTGGTGAAAGTCAGTGAGAAACCTCAAAACACTCATCCCAGATTCTGATTTACGCACAGTAGTATAAGCAACTGTTCTTTCCAAACTGGATTATGGAATGTCTTCTGACGAGCTTTTCAAGAAGTCACCAAGCACTGATTAAGGCCAAAGAATTGAAGCTGCACACACACTCTGCGGCTTGCACCACTTTCAATACAATGCTCATTTACTAATTGTATTACACAGGCTCCCAGTGTAAGCCTGATGTGTTTTCAAGGCAGCCTGACTAAGATACAAAGATTTGAATTTACAATCCCTTATTTACTTGGGAGAGAAGCTTCGGATCTTTGCAAGTGACAAGATGTTATGGAGCAAAGAAGCAATTTGCCTGGAAACACGAAAGTTCAGAGAGAAACCAATGCTAAGTCAATCCTTCTTAAACGTGTGCTCCAAGAATCTAGAACTCACTACCTCCTAAACTAGGTTATAATCTAACTCTCTCCATCTTCAGAAAGAAACTGAAGACCTTTCTCTTTAAAAAAAAAAAACATAGACACAGATGCGTTTCCGGCATACTGCCTATGTCCAATTTAAATTGACAGCTCTAACCATCTTCAGAATTATCTCTAAAGGAGCCAACACCCATACTTGGTCAATAATGCAAAGTATGTTTCTGTGGTCCTTTCTCCAACTCTCATATCTTAACTAACCTTCCCCACCAGCATAATGTCCTCCCCCTCCCATGTTCTCCAACCCCTCTGCCATCACACCTTAGACTTTTGGCATTACTGATAGCTAACTCTCTTTCCAGTATTGACCCAGGCCCATCAGCGCTCATGCCTCATTTGTGATTATTAATGGATGCTGAACCTTTCTTAAAGACTGGCTTCCTTCACCTGTCTTTCACCTGTGTTTGGCCTTGTCCTGAAATCAAAGACAGCTTAACTGTCTGCTTTGAGAGCACTGACAGTGTTGGGATGGGGATTTTGTTTAAAAAAGAAAGATCATTCTTTATAATTTTACATTTTGAAACTGGTAGAATTTCGAGACTGAAGTTACTGGCATGAGGAGAAGAATCCAAAGAAGATTAATGACCAGTTTATATTTATTCAGAACAAATACTTTAAAAGATAATTCATTGTAGGAGCACATGGGTTTTCAATTCAAATCACTTACAAGATGTTTGTTTATTATGAAACACTAGGGAAAGTTGATGCCACAGTTGTTATCTTTAAACAGTATACCTTATAGAACTCTTTCTATCTTTATCTTCCTTCCCCTGGCAGGTCTATGCTACCATTTCAGCCTGTCTTTTAGCCATTCAATCCTGGATAGCCGATCACTACTTGGTATTCAATTCCTCCAAAACCAAGGTTCTATTTTTTCCTGCCTCTTCTTTCCTCCCTCTACCCCTTATTTCCATATAATTTCCTCCCTCTCTCCTACCTATCTCTTCTACTGTTCGTAATCTTAGCAATCCCTTTGACTCTTCTCTTTCCTTTTCTCCACACATCTCCTTCCTTTCTCGCTCCTACAGAGCCCACCATTTTAATATTCACAAAACACATCCTTATTTATCCTTCAATGATTCCAAACTTCTAATCTCCTCTCTCATTTATTCCATACTCTTCTATTGTTCCTCATTGATTTGTGGTGTTCCCGTCTCCCACTAAGACCCACTCTATCTCTAGTTCATCTGTTCATCATCTCTTCTTTTCTCTTTCTGTCCGAGATTACATCTCCACTCCCGTTTTCTCTCTTCACTGGCTCCCTTTTCACACCGACTTAAGTTTCATTGTCTGCTTTTTAAATCTCTATATAATCTTTCTCCTCCTTATCTGTCTTCTTTGATTTCTTTCTATTCCCTCTTTCTTCTTACTGTCCTTTGCCCCCTGTGAGCCCAGTCCCACATCCGCTCTTCTAGCCCCTCTGTTTCGAAACCTGCCTTAAAGACCATTTTCTTTCCTCATAAAAACCTAATTGGTTTTTTTCCATACTGACTTTTGATGTACCGATTTTATTGTACGGCGCTTTGGCATAAAGCACTTTATCTAAATACCAATAAAATACAAATACAAAATGTGCTTGTATTTTGGGTGACCTATAAGATTAATGCATTTTCATAGATGATAGCTAATTTAAAAACTTTGTTCTTTAAGGTAAAGGGGTGAACACTGATCTGTGTACAAAAGAAATCTGGTCTGCATTTGTGATGAGAACAAGCACATACATATTGAGGCTGATTCATGGAATTATTTGCACTGAAAAATGGGGATTTGTGCGCCATTCTGCCCGCATATCCTCATTTGTTAAACAGGGATTTGCAGGCAGAATGGCGCACAAATCCCCTTTTTTCGGCGCAAATAATTTCATGAATCAGCTGGATTGTATTTATCCCTGAAAAAATGGTGCAAGCTAATGATAAGAATCTGTCAAATGCTATTCACATACATACTCTTTTCAAGCAGATGGTTCAAGAGTTCACACCGACATTTGGCTTGCAAACAATTAATTGGAGTTAATGGATGTGTCATGTAGGTTTGAAACCATTTCATGCCTGGAACGATGGAAGGTAACCCCATCCATTATATTGATTGTAATTTCAAGTTGAACAACAGATAAAAGCTATCCATTAGAGAATAAATGGTTTCAAAGGTGGGTTTGAAACAGAAGTTGCACACTCCCCAAGGAATGACAACCTCTCATTCAAAGGTAATGGGCAGGGTGGGTGGATTTTGCTGATAGTCATTAGTGACATCAGGCCAATCACAGTATTTGCACAATAGGTTATTAATGCACTAGGAAACTCTATATGGGAGGAGTGTGATAATCATAAAATGTCATAATACTATGGGCAAAGGGAGCGATCATGTTAATCTTGCAAGTCGACAACCCTGAACATGCAACAGAGGAAATCAATGTCAAACTGCAGACAGGGGAATTGAGGAACACCTGAGTAGAGGATAATCCAACCAGAGAGCCGCAAGGGGATGAGATTAGGATGCCTTATTAGCTGTATCAAAGAGCTGAGACGGATATATGGATTACCTGATGTCCAGTGATTGCTACTATATCTAGGAAAGGAAGATCAGGAAAATTAATTTATGATGATGGATCTTGTCCACAAGTTTCCACCAAGCAATAGATAGACATCGCATACCCTAATACCACTGTAATGTATATAGCTGCCAGAATCCCTTAGAAATTAAAAATTGGTGATACTATTTCCCTCTGCAGATTACAAAAAATAATTGTCTTCCCAGGGTTTGTTTCAGCAACAAGAGTCTCATGGAATCTGTAAACTAAGGAGTCAGTAGAATTCATTTCTAAAATAAATTAACAGTCTATGCCCTGTAACCACCTTACTAAATTAATTTCCCAAATTAGATTCTTTTTTTCGAGTACTTAAAATATTTGAGGAAGGGTTTGTATGGAAATGGGATCTAAGGAAACAATTGTTCGAATTGATTACCATTTCACTTGCCCTCACTACAAAACCAAAACCATTTAGAATGTTCCATTTACTTGAAACAGACAAATGGTATTTGGAGTTCCAAATTCTGAGACAACATAGAACATCAATGTGCAGTTATTTATGAACTAGTGCTTCCCCTGCATTAACCAATGTGGCTATGTTGTATAGTCTGACTTTTGCTTAGTTATGAGATGGCTTGCTATTGTTTTACCCACATTTCTAGTCATGGCATTTTATTCAGTGCTATAATAATATTGTGCTTGAAATTGAAATAAAAAGGATTTCTCTCATATTATATTGAGAACAGACATTTGTATATAATAATTATCAATGTCTGCTTGAACAAGTGATGTCATTTTTGTACATGGTTAATCAACATTTAGTGAGACAAAAGTAGGCATATTTCATGGTGATTTCTATTTGCATTTCATGATCGCCTGGATTTATTTGAAATAGTTTTATGACTTCCCAGAACAGCTTCTTTTGTACTTTTTTTCCGTAGCTTGTGAGGTGGGATTGTGGCCATAGGGATTATTAAATTGGTGTTAGCTGCATCTTATTGTAAAGGTTACATGTCGTGATAACAAATGAACACATAATGAAAAATATGTAACAACCAAAAATACCGATTTTTTTTTCTTCTTTTTTGGGGGGGTTCCCCCAAACCCCTGTTTCACCCAGGAAAAAATCCACCCCAGCCGCTTCCCCACAAAATGTATCCCTTTACCCAACCCCCACATACATTTTCGTTATTTATTTCATTATATATTTTTCATTATATATTCATTTGTTTTTCGCTATAAAACTGTATATCGATTTTAATACTTTTGTAAAGTTGGTATATTTTTCGGTTGTTAATTCGCCCTGAAGGAAGTGGAACCCCATTTAATGTGCATTTCACAATGATGGTTCTAACAGCATGCTTCCACACAAAGGTTTTCTCAGAAATAATTCCAAATATAAATTTTCCTGGATCACAAGATGGGCAAACAAAATGACAGTTGCTTAATTCATTCCACCCATTAAGCTAGATGTGTTCATTCAAGGTTACAAGCACCCTTATTCAAGGCCACAACTACACTTCCTCACATCTGTAATTCATATCGGCCTGCTATTTCCCCAGATTGAGTTTCTGAGGCACAATGTCAGGTGCCTCATGGCAGGACTACCCCTTCCCCCACCTACGGCCTTGCTAGCACTGTAACATTTTCGAGCCTTCTCCTTGCTCCCAGAAATAGCCCAGTACTCTCACTGTCATTTTTTTTCCTTAAGGCTTAAGGGCCTCGCCCATCTCTAAGAAAACCCTCTTAATCCACTTTCCCCACATAGTAAGGATTTTGTTTAACAGTGCCTTTTTGTGAGATATGTATTATATGTTTAGAAAATAGCATAATATCAGTTTTTGCAATAGAAATATGATAATTAGCTAATTTACGATGCTACAACATAGTTAGTGTAAGCACTTCTGATGAACATATTCTTAAAAGACCTTGCCTCTACTGATTTCCTTTTTATTATTCATTGAACAGTGCTCCAAAGACCGTGTGGGACTGGACCATGCTTTACAAACTGTATGAATAAATAAATATATCATAACTATAACTGCAGTAAATGGTATTACATTTCAACAGATTCCCTGTTAAAGACCCCTGCTCGGGTCTGTGATGGGAATATCACAGTTATTACTTGGCTTTATTTCTGTCAATATGTGTGTTTACTCATGCGCCCAGGTTCTATTTGCACTCAAATCGGTGAAATAACGTTATTGTAAATGGCATAAACTGAACTGCAAACAGTGTCCTGGTGTGGATGGGACTCTGTTGGTTTATTTCCAACATGTGCTGCCTTCTGTTCCCTGTGAGTTTGTGTCTGACCCTTTTAAGTGTTTTCACTTGTCAGCACACTGCCATCAATATTGCTTTTCACTCATAAACAGCAGCTGCTTCCCACGCCATACACATCAGCTTCCATGCATGCAATTTCCCAGGGTGGGCCCTGAAGAAAAGATGGTGGTCCACAGACTGTCAGGGTGAGATAAACATGGTTTATACAATGTATTTTATGGCATCATTGATGGCCCAAAAATCATTCAGAGTCACGAGCAGGGTCCACGGTTTTGTATTTTATGATTTGTGGATACGAGGGTCGACCTGCGCTCTCTCATCTCCCTTGGGATTTCCTCCCTCAACTAGGCATCTGTATCTCCGGTTAGTGATACCAAACGGTAAGCCCTACTGTGTAGTGTCTGTCTTCAACTAGCGGTGTCTCCCTAAATGCAGCCTGACTAAACATTCTAACTATCCCTACGCTAACCAAAGATTTGGTTGGGAAAGTGCCTTGCTCTTGCTCTAGTATTCAGGTTACTTCTTTCATGTCCACTCATGCTTCCCTTCTACTCTTACTACTACTTCCTCTGACTTACTCCTCCAACAAGTCCTCTGTCCCTCCGCTGTTTCACTCCTCATACTCATCACCTCCACTCTTCGATGTTACAACTCCTCCCACTCCACATCACTACTCCATCCCTCTACTTCTATCCTCCTCCCACTACTATGCTCTCTCTTCCCACTACTACTCTCCTACTCCCACTACTACTCCCCTGCTCCCACTACTTTTCTCCTCTTCCTACTACTTATCCTTCTCCCATCACTATTCAAACAGCCTCCTTTTACCCAATACAATACACTACACATCCACTTTTATGCCACCTTTGAGGGGGCCCCACAAGGCTTGCTGATCTGAAGAAGTAAGATTACATTGTTCACCAGTCTTAAATAGCACAGGTCAGGATATTTTATGGGGTGCTGCTGAGGCTCTAAACCCATTGCCTTTCTGTTTTGGCAAGTGCAGTCAGCCTTGATCAATTCATCATGTATTGCTTTCTGTGTTCACTGTGGTATACATAGTTTGTGTGTTCCTTATGGTACTACTCTGTAGCATTCTTTCTTTCCTGTGGGAATTATGTTGATCATGTGCAATAGGCAATGGTGAAATGCATATTGATAAACTGAGTGCCACAATGGTTCAGAAGTTAGCCTAGTGTGTGAAGCACCCATTGCAGAGATATGTGTTCATATGCAAAATTAAAATATCACATTCCAGCAAGGCTGGCTGAGCCTTTCCTATGTCTGAAGTTTATAACCCTACCTGCATATGTACTCGGTTTTGCAGAACAACATCTGCTATTATCAGCAATGTACCTGTACCAGATAGCGGTTGCTATAAAAACTAACATATAATCTGTATGATGAAGGTCTAGACATTGGTTTGTTCAGATGGGGTGTTGTAAAACGTAGGCAATCACCTCCAACAATGGCATAAACTGTTAGTCCAAGAGGTGAAAAAGTATCCAAATTCAAGACTATGGAATGACAGTGTTCATGTTTGTATCCTGGATTTGCAAACAGACGATACAGTGATCCTAGTCAAATCATCTAATATATCATACATTACTGTGCTGTCTTCTGAGGGGTTTGCCTTCTTTCATGGTGCTGGTATCGTTTAGCCCATTACTTGATATTTCTTCTTATGTAGGTCATTTGGGTGGAAGGGTTGTAAAACAGAAGAGAACGGACCATATGTTGCAGTCCTCAGGCAAGCATATTTTAAGGTCTGCTTGCTTGACACAAAAAACGGTTTCCTTTTTGGTAAAAGTCAAAGGTTTTTATGCACGTTTGTAAATGAAAATGACACAAGCCATTGTTTTGGAAATATTTAAAGCTTTAAAATACAAAAGACAAACCCAGATAAAATGTGTTAAATCACATTGATTGGTATGCTGGTATTGCCTGTCCGTAAACCTTTTAAACTTGTCAGGCCTACCGAGTGATTTCCTTCTCATGGTGTGATCTTCATAAAAGCCTTATTCATGGTTTCACTGTGTTAATAGTGAGCATATTTATATCGCACAGGCATGTGTTCCTTTCATATCTAATGGCAACACTATTTGAAAACTAAATCCCACTACTAATCTCAGTCTGTCTGGATAAAGACACCTCCCTGGTAGCTTCTAATCTGTCTCCACTATCCATGCTACGGTATGTGTAGCGTTCTCCTTCCTTCCAATTGATGGTCTCTATCCATGCATGAGCACTTTTGCATTCTGTGAGGCAGCTAATGTGAGTTCTCTGTCTATTATGGGTTACATGTACCTTTTACAAACGGTCCTGCATTAATACTACATCTACCTTCCTGGATGTTATTGATAAAAAGTATCCTGTATGTACTAGAACAGTAACCCCTTTGTAGACTACTAATGTTGGTCTTCAAATGCTACTTGTTTATCATTCTGATTAGAGCAAGAATGAAGAGGGCAAGGGGACTTAAAGGGAGTAAACATGCTTATTAGGCTGCAAGACAGGATATCAACCTATAGGTTGTGAGTGCGACGGGTGTTTTTTTTTGTCACGACCAGTATTTTTGATCCCTTCATTCCTTTGGTTTGGTGGAGGGGGGCCCCAAAGATGTCTGTGCCCAGGGCCCCAAAAGTGCTTAAGATGGCCCTGCTCCACATGCCACCGCTCCCTCCGTTCTACTGCTGGTCTCTTGGTCTACCTCCACCTCCACCTCCACTGCTGACCTCATCCAAATAACCACACTTCCTGCCCACCGTTTGGGGATTACATCCCCTGTGCTGTCCACTTCTGTCTTTCCCCCCCAGGGGGTGTGTGTACCGGCAAGGGTCTGTGAATGGGGGATAATCCCTGCGCACTTTCTCCGTGCATTGTTGCTGCATAATGAGCTTGTCGACATTTGAAGTTCAAGGTTTATGTTCCACATTCAGGACCCAGATTTGAGCGCTCTCTCGTTAGGTTCATGGGGCGATTGTGCATCCCCCCATTAGTCCCTGGTGGTCTAGTGAGCATCTGTGTGGCTGTACACGTTGCTCTCACTGCTTGGCGGCTCTGTTATATTTTCCTTACTTCCACGTATTTATTGCGGTTTGCGTTCTCTTGGTCGTGTGGTTCTGGCATCCTTTCTGTCGTCTCTCCTACGTTCCCCTTCAGTGAGACTCTATCCAGTGTATGTGGCTTTGCTGGAGTTACGTCATTGTACAATTAAGGAAAAGATACTATCAAGTATCTGTGCGACGAGGTAAGACTGTGCATGCTGGCACAAAGAGGGGGAACAGGAATTGGGGGGCCTTTCTGCTGGTGTGGATCATAGGGCTGTTTCAGGATGCCTTCTTTACTCTCCGCTCGTTCTGCTCCTGAGAGTGACTACTTCCCACCCAGACAACGCCACATTATTGCCCTTGTCACATGTAATGTAATGTGAATGAAATGTATACTGCACAAAACATCTTGCCACAGGAGTAGCATCAAGGTGCAGAATATTTCAGTACGAGTTCATGACGACAGAGTTGCCATTACCTTCAAGGCCTAAACCTTTAGTAATACATCATCAGTGAGAGTTTGAAAGTTTGAGTGAAGTGTGTAGAAGAGTTAGACCAAAGTTAGGCCCAAAGAGTTACCGAGGCCAGCTTAAGTTATTGACTTATTAATTGCTAATGTATATAGCACCAGCTGCAGTGCACAGAGTGCGTTGTAGCACCCAAAGAGAAATGGGAAGAGGGAAGTGCGAACACGAAAAGTGGGGCAGAAGGGCACATAAAGGTCCATTCACATTTCTTGTAACATTCAAAGCCCAAGGGGCATGGTAATTAGTGAAGAGCAGGAAAGAGCAAGGATAAGCGCATGGAGAGATGAAGTGTCGCACGGTTGTGAAGAGGTGAGAGTCCTCAAAGGCGAAGTGCAAGCTGAAACTCCAGGTCCATGAGTCAGGCAAGTGTCACGCCAATGTCCAGCCCTCTTTTCTGGGGAGTCATGGAAGGAGGACTGAGTAGATGCAATGCAGACCCAACTTCCTTTTTTTCTTAGGGGGTGGGGGGGGGTGCTCATGAGACTTCTCACTTTGGTGAATTTCCAATGCAGGTATGGTTTGTATATGTTGGTAAATGCTCTGAGGTACGAGATTCCTCTGTCATTCCAGGCTTTGTTTAGGATGCACCAAACTTTTAAATAAATCCTGTCTTTCAAAGAGAACAGTGAAGGGCCTTCAGGATGGGGTAGATGTGATCATGGGGCTTGAGATGCAGCGCCAGACGTAAAGCCTTATTTTAAATAAGTTGCAGGAAGCTGACCAGATAATTCCAGAGATCAAAGCAATGTCTATAGCAGTGGTACAATCTAGAAAGCACAACTGCTATGGTAACCAAGACCTGATTTTACATGTTAAAACAGGCAAGGTGCATTTAGAACCTGGAGGTGTCAGTGACAAGCTTTGGATACCTTTCCGATGTTACTGTTGAAAGAAAACTTGTGATCAGACCTTTTTTTTGGCCAAAGCTACTGAGGATGGAGGGTAGGATCCTATAAAAATTAACTTCATTCTTCAAGACTCTTAGGCACAGTTTGCTGTCGATCATCCAGTCTTGTAATGTCACATGGCAGGATGAGATGATCCGAGCGTGTCCGGAATGTTAGCCAATCTGCATTTATGGTGTCATTGGTATACAGTTGAAAAGGGATGTGGAATGTCTCATGGATATCAGTAAGAGATTTTATATTGCAGCTGCCGAAACTGAACTGAGGGAGTTGGGGGGTGCTAAAAGGTCAATACCTAACCTTGATGCTTCAGTCTTGCATGAAGAAGATGACTTTTAAGCTAAATGTGATTTCATTCAGCCCTGGTTCATTAGGTTTGTTATTTGGTAGTGTAGGCTGAAGCCATCAATATACCCTTTGAGACTTTCTATTCTCTCACCTCTATTTTGGGGGATATTACCCAACCCCAAATACCACTGGTGTCATTAATCTGCCCCCTGCTTTCGCTTTGTATGTGCCATGAATCGCCCTAGGCTGTGCCTTGCTGATATTTGTTTATAATGACTTCATTTGACTAGCTTGCTCTTGCAGTAACCTCTTCCACATGGTGCTTCCATGTACAACCTTTATAGAACCTTAAACCTAAATATTTAATGGACTCAAACAGATTCAATCCATCACCTTTTATGACAATACTTGTGCAAGTGTGCTGGATCACACCCATATTATACTGTATTTGGGACATTCATTTTTAGTTTAGTTTGATTTCTTTTATGTAAGCTGGAAAGTGGAGATTAAGCTCGCTGAATGGGTAACCAGCTGCGGTTGGGATATCTATTTGTAAGTTATGCAGTATAAAACAGGGATTCTTTCTTCCCAGTACTTTAAAGGCACATTCACAGCAACTGAATAAAATATACTCCTGACTATCAAGTGTTATAAGACTTTTCTCTCTTCAATTGGTATCTGATCTGACCACTAAAACAATCACAGTCGCTTACATTACAGCCATTGAAATGATGTCCTTCTGCTTACCAAGAAAGATCATACTTTTTCTGAGCATCTGCCATTGAATATAATCTCCTCCTGCCTACAAAGAAATATGACTTTTCATCAGCTCTCAGTCACAATTACTGAATGCACTCTCTCACGTCAAATGAATTCTCATTAGCAACTTTGCAAGCAACAAGTATTTGGTCTGGCCACTAAAAAATTACACACTGGTTTACAGCCATTGAATATATTTAATAAACTCCAGCTTGCCTCAAAACAATTCTTTGGTGTCCTTATCTTCATATGGACATAACATTTAATTACAACAAGATGGCCTATCCAATCTCCTTTTCATACCTACCCCTCGGCTAAAACCTCTTTTAATTTGGTACCTGCCCTAGCAACCACTTGCTTCTGCAGCTTCTTAACCAAACTGATCGTGAAATCGAACCACATAAGCCCTATTTGTAAGGGCTTTGCTCAAACCACTGATAACACTTTGCCGATAGCACTGATAATGCTTGGAACAAATAGATTTGTCAGAAATGTGTAATGACTGGGTGGTTAGGTTTATGTCCTAATATTTTCACCCATTCTTACTAATTGGTTTATGAGCGTTACCTACTCTGCACATTTAGATTTCTGCAACTAGTCTGAGAAAGCCAATCAGGGTGCATTAGTAGATGGAGCTCTGTACTTTCGACCTCTATCAAGCTCCAATCATAAACAACAGTGCTAAAGTGAAAAGGGGGTGCATTTTATTATGCAGAAACGTACCAGTGTCACTAGCAGATATTGCTTTGCATTCAATTAATCGTGAAATAGAAACAATCATGGACTATAAGCTGTTCAACCATTAGCCGGGGAATAACTTGCACCATATATTGTTTATCCCTTGATGTTCACAGGAACTGTGAATGAGAGAGGGTACCTTTTGAGAGATATGATTTCTTTTTTTTCCTTTTCCTGGAGCTTAGAAATCCATCCTGCAGACGAGACACTGCAGAAAACATTAAATGGAATCCACTGGCATTGTAAGCAACTGCAAGCTTCTGAAACAATTTGAACTCTGCTTCCAACAAGACTACAAAGGGTATATGATGTTTTTTTCAAGTAAAAAAAATGAAGGTGCACATCATGTTTGGCTTAACTGCTCTTACTCCTTTTAATAAGCCAACATCATATAGATCAATGGTCCACAATGAACCCGGCACTTTGTCAAATCTTTCTGTGGAAATTATGGTACTTTTCTCACAAGCATTGTTGTTTGGTGACCCTCTTTTCACTCTATTTGTAACTGATCTGTAATACAGATATTAACAAGTCACCTTATCTTCTGAAAAATCATCTTAAAACATGTTTGTTATCAGTAAAGTCAGTTAGTCTGTGTGCTGAGTCAAGCGCTATTACTGTTCACCAAGTTACCCCTTGGTCATCAGCTCCATGCAATATCACTCTGTGCTCTCTCACTGTCACTGCTTCTAATTAATTTGTAATATTTTGCCCTTCTACCATGTCCTTTGGGGCTTCTGGTCTAAACATAAATTCTGTAGATAATCTCAACAACTTGTCCTATATTCGTGGAAGCCATGCTAGTACCACTTGTACCCCATTAAGAAAAAGCCTCTGGGTTTAGTGGCACCCCTCGTTGTGCTTTCTGCCCATAAAATGCCCTCAGAAATTCTTGCATGTTCACATAATGAATACCTGGTGTTGAACATATTATCTCCTCTTCAGTGAAAGAAATTGTCATATTGCGCATCAAATCTCTCCCCAATATGTTAACCAGTGTGTTCCATGAACATAATAATGGCATAGCCATATCATGTTCTCCTATTGTTATAGGCAGTTTATCTGTAAACAGAACCATTGTCTTAGCCCCAGAGAATCCTTGGGTGTACATCAATATTCTTGACATTGGAATTCTTCCCTCTCTAACACAGGAGCTTGTCGCCCCAGTGTCAACCTAGCAGGAAATACTCTTTGATAGTCTTTGATCATTTTGATCATTTCTTTTGTACTAACTTTGCTTGCTCCATCTTTCTTTCCTCAACCTTGTTCCTGTCTTACTCTTGTTTTAATCGACAGTGATGATGGTCAATTATATCTCAGGCTATGCTTTTGCCTCACTCTGTAACGCTCACCTGAATCCCTCGGAGGCGCAGGTCTGGGCTGGTGGTTCTCGGAGTCTTCTAGGGTCACGCGCAGGCCTCGAATGCCACCCTTGAAAGGCCCTTTCCTCACTGAGATCTTGATCTGAAGGGTGAGGTGTCTGCAATTATGAGAGCAAGGGGTTAATATGGATATATAAGCCTGACTGGGTAAGCTGCCTCCCCTTCCTGGTACTCCCAAGTAGTTCGTAGGCTAAAGGTGCTCACCTTATGTAGGTGAAAGCGGAGCTCTCCATCCTGCGTCTGTGCAGGGGCGCCGAAGCCAGTTACTTCACTGGTTAATTGTCCAGCCTCTTGGTTGCAGAGGATGAAGATTTGGAGCAAGGCCATTGTTAGCAGCACGAACGGCGGTTGCTTGAATTGCTGCTGAAGACGAAGATGGTATTTCGGAAGGTAAGATTTCGGATTTCTCTTCCCCAGATGCAGAAGTTGAAGATTCTCTGGAGCTGACACGGTGAGCGTCCTGCTGCTATTGCAGAATAACGCGAAGCACGTTGCTTTGATCGGGCGTGGTTTAAATAGCTTACTGGAGTGCTTAGGTGTCTCCTTCCACAGCAGCCTCGCCCAGGTAAGAAGTCCCAGCTTCCAGAATAGTTCCAGTATCCAGTCCTAGGGAGTGGTGCTGGCCACACCCAGAAGGTAAAGTAGTTCCAGCCATGGATGGATGAGGATTTCATCCTGCAGGTGAGTGAGCAGCATGGTCTGCAGCAGGTAGGTCCACCCAAGCACCATTCCTTATATCATGAGCCCGACACGTCCTGTGCCGGGACTGAGTCCCCTTATGAGCCTGGCGCCACTGGCGCCAGGACAAGGTCCATAAGGCCCCTATGGGAGCCGATGGGTGCCTGGAAATGAAGTTGTGACCCAGCTTCCGAGGCAGTTGGGCTAAACCTGACTCCTTGGAGGCTGCGGTCATGACAGCACCCCCCCTCAAGGCCCCTCCCAAGCTTGTCTTTTCCGGAGGTTTTGGCTTATTTGGAAAAGCCCGATGAAATTTTCGGACTAGACGAGGTGCATGTACATATTCTGAGGGTTCCCAAGATCTCTCCTGGGGTCCATATCCCTTCCAATCAATCAGGTAGTATAGTTTTGATTTGGAAATTTTGGAGTCCAAGATGTCTTGAATTTCAAATTCGGATTCCCCGTCAACTTGGATTGGCTCAGGAGGTTTAGTCAAACGGGTTCCGGGTTGCACAGGTTTCAGGAGAGAAACATGGAAGACAGGATGTATCTTCATTCGAGTAGGTAATTCTAGTTTGACAGCCACTGGGTTAATCACAGCCGTGATCGAGTAGGGTCCTAAATATCTTCGGTTGAAGGTGCGTGGCCCTTTTAAAGATAAATGTTTAGTGGACAGCCAGACTTGATCTCCTTTTTGATATTGAGGAGCCTCTTTTCGATGTTGGTCTGCTCCTTTTTTGTATGATTCTTTAGCTCGTTGAAGATGAGCTGTGGCTTCTTTAAATGCTTGAGTTATCGTCAAATGCAGATGGTCAACAGCAGGTGTTCCGAGAGCTTGAGGTGGGTCCAGATTTGAGGTTCGAGGATGACTTCCATACAGCAGGAAAAAAGGGGTTTTTCCCGTCCCAGAATGGATTGAATTATTGTAAGCGTATTCAGCAATCCAAAGGAGATCCTTCCAAGTACCCTCGGATTGATGCAACATGCAGCGCAGATATTGTTCTAAAGTTTGGTTAGTTCTCTCAGTCTGCCCGTCGGTTTGAGGGTGATGGCTGGTGGAAAGTCGTACATCAATTTGTGCTAAACGACAACAACTCTGCCAAAAATGGGAAATAAATTGGCTCCCTCGGTCAGAGATTAGTACTGAAGGGAAACCGTGCAACCGGACAATGTTTTCAAGAAATTCTCGGGCTAGAATGGAAGCTGTAGGTAAACCCTTCAGTGGGATAAAATGAGCCATTTTAAAAAAAGGTCCACGATCACTAGAATTGTGTTGTATCCGGAGCAAGGGGGTAAATCCGTGATAAAATCCATTGAGAGCGTGTGCCAAGGGCCTGGTGGAATGTCTATTGGACGTAGTAATCCTGCTGGTTTTTCCTTCTGACTCTTGTTTTGTGCGCAGATACCACAAGAAGCCACAAACTCTTTAACATCTTTCCTCCAAGATGGCCACCAAAAATGCCTTTTAATTTTCTCTGAGGTTTTGGCAACTCCAGGATGTCCTTCCATTAGAGAATCATGGTAGCAGGTGATAACCTGTTTTTGTAAGTCAACGCAGGGTAAGAATAGTCTTCCTTGGAAATACAATAGGTTCTGATCTATTGTAAAATCCTTTCCTTTCAATTGCCAATTCGATGAATCCTCGGGAGTTATGAGTTGATTGACCCTTGCTTTAATCTCTTCGAGGGATAGTGTGTTGATTGCTCCTAGTATCTTTTGTTCAGGAATTATTGGCACCGGCTCTGGATTATCTGTAAGTTCGTCTACCCCTATCCGGGAAAGGTCGTCTGCTTTTCCGTTCCTAACGCCTGGTCGATATGTGATTACAAAATCGAATTCTGCGAAGAATAAAGCCCAGCGTAGTTGCCTCGAAGATTGAGCTTTAGCTGACTTCAGGTACTGGAGGTTACGGTGATCCGTGATTACAGTTACTGTTTGCCGGGCTCCCAAAAGATAATGCCGCCAGGCCTTAAAGGCGGACTTAATTGCCAAGAGTTCTTTGTCCGTAATTGTGTAGTTGATCTCAGGAGCCGAAAATTTGCGAGACCAAAAGGCTACAGGGTGTAACTGGTGCGTTTCGGGGTCTCTTTGTGACAGCACCGCCCCCATTGCAAGACTGGAAGCGTCTGTCTCGACGATGTAGGGAAGTTCTGGACGGGGATGCTTTAAGACTGGAGCAGAGATAAATTTGGCTTTTAATTCTTGGAAGGCTTGTTCGACTGCTGGAGTCCACTCGAATTTTTTATTCTTTTTCAGAAGAGCCGTGATAGGTTGGACTACCCGAGAGAATTCAGGAATGAACCTTCGGTAAAAATTAGCGAAGCCCAGCATGCTCTGTACTCCTTTCACGGAAGTTGGTGAAGGCCATTTGGTAATAGCATACACTTTTCTTGAGTCCATGTGAACTCCGTTGGGTGACAAGATGAACCCTAAAAATTCCACTTCCTTTGCGTGAAAGGTGCACTTCTCCAGTTTAGCAAACAAGCGGTGTTGGCGAAGTCTCTGTAAAACCGCTGTGACGTGTCTACGATGATCAGTTTCTGAGGCTGAGTATACCAGGATGTCGTCAATATAAACGACTACCCACACATCAATAAGTTCTCTGAGGACATCATTCATGAAAAACTGGAAAGCGGCCGGTGCGTTACATAGTCCGAAGGGCATTACTTGATACTCAAATAATCAATATTTAGTGCGAAAGGCCGTCTTCCATTCGTCGCCCTCCTTAATGCGTACCAAATGGTAAGCTCCTCTGAGGTCTAACTTTGTGTATATGCAGGCGCCTTTTACCTGGTCCAATAATTCAGGAATCAAGGGCAACGGGTATCGGTTTTTAACTGTAATCTGGTTCAGGGCGCGATAATCGATACAAGTTCTTAGGTCACCTTCCTTTTTCGGGACGAAGAACAAAGCTGAGGAAGCCGGGGATTTCGAGGGATGGATGAATCCGTTAGCCAAGTACTGGTCCAAGTATTGCCTGAGATGGAGGTTTTCTGGTTCAGTGAGGGCATATATTCTACTGCACGGAGGGGTGGAACCAGGTATTAGGTCTATCTGGCAGTCGTATGACCGATGCAGAGGCAGGGTGTTGGCTTGATCTTTCTGAAAGACGTCGCTGAACTCTTGGTATTCCAGAGGTAATCGGGGGTCCTCGGAAGTGATGGCTGCTAGCTTGATTTCGGGCTGAGGATAACAGGTTGAAGCGCATTCTGGAAACCGAATTACCTTGGCTCGCCAGTCTATCTGAGGATTGTGCTTTTCCAACCAAGGCATACCCAGAATCACCTGAAACTGCGGGGCCTTGATTACATCAAACACGATCTTCTCCCGATGTCCGTCTTGACATAACAACGTTACCTCCATGGTGGTATGCGAAACTGGTCCGGAAGCTATTTCAGTACCATCCACTGTAGTGATTACGTCCTTTACCATCTTGGAACGTAGGGGAAGATCCATCCTGATAGCCAAGTCTTGGTCCACATAATTACCGATTGCTCCGCTATCAATGTATACTTTGATAGCATGCATGCGATATAGTCTATTTGGACTTATGAGGACCATAGGCATTACCAAATGCGAGGTTAAGGAACTGGTTTTAACGCTCGGCAAGCGGACCTCTACGCTTGTCGGGCGAGGTCGTTTCCCGATTCCAGTTCTCCGCATTTTTATCAGAAACTCCTACGGTCTTCTTGACCGGTTTCACTGAGCAATCACGAAGGAAATGTCCAGAATTCCCACAGTATAGGCACAGCTGTAATTGCCTTCTTCTTTCCCGTTCTTTCTGAGTTAATGGTCCTTTTACTACTCCTATTTGCATTGGTTCCACGGAGTCATTCCCTTTAGCGGAGCTCTGAGGTCTTGAAAGTACCCGGGTTTCAAATCTGGATCGATCGGTCTTCCTGTTCTGTAGCCGATGATCTAATTGGACTACTAGGTCGATATAATCTGAAGAGTCTTGCGGCGGATTAACCACCTGTGCTAAAACGTCTTTAAGTTCCCCACGTAGACCTCTGTAGAAGAGCGTGATTCTCTTAGCTTCAGGCCACCTGGTCTCAACCACCAGTCTATTAAAGGACGCTATGTAAGCCAGGAGATCCTGATTACCTTGTCTGAGTGACAGGAGTTCATTGTCCAAGGCCTGCCCCTGTGAATGTCTTGCGAACAACTTTTCCATACTGGTCTGAAAGTCTTGAAAGTTATAGAGGACCGGGTCATCCTGTGTCACGAGAGGAATGGACCAATCTGCAGCACTACCGCTAAAATAGGAAAGTACAAATGCTACCTTGGCTTGGTCCGTTGGGAATGCGGCGGGTCTACACAGAAAGTGCAAGCGGCATTGATTGATGAATACTGCATATCGCTTTGGATCGCCGGAAAAACATTCGGGCGGGGCCAAAGGCACATTCCCTGGCAGATTAATTTGCACCGGATTACTTGAGGTTGTAGGAGTGCCGCCCCCTCCATAGGGAGGCAGTGGCGTCTGTCCCGCTTGAGCCTGTAGCAACTGTCTGGCCAGATCATCCGTCCGTTCCTTGGCAATGATCAACTCCCTTCGTAAAGCATTTGTTTCTTGGCGAGATGCGTGTACTTCTGCTCTTAGTTCCCCAAGCAATTGAGCCAGTTGATCTGTGTCCGAGGTTTCCATTGCGCCTGGGTGGGAAAATTGCGGTAGGCTTCGCGTTCTGTAACGCTCACCTGAATCCCTCGGAGGCGCAGGTCTGGGATGGTGGTTCTCGGAGTCTTCTAGGGTCACGCGCAGGCCTCGAATGCCACCCTGGAAAGGCCCTTTCCTCACTGAGATCTTGATCTGAATGGTGAGGTGTCTGCAATTATGAGAGCAAGGGGTTAATATGGATATATAAGCCTGACTGGGTAAGCTGCCTCCCCTTCCTGGTACTCCCAAGTAGTTCGTAGGCTAAAGGTGCTCACCTTATGTAGGTGAAAGCGGAGCTCTCCATCCTGCGTCTGTGCAGGTGCGCCGAAGCCAGTTACTTCACTGGTTAATTGTCCAGCCTCTTGGTTGCAGAGGATGAAGATTTGGAGCAAGGGCGTTGTTAGCAGCACGAACGGCGGTTGCTTGAATATGGAGGTCCGGAGAGCGATGGAATGGCGAAGGTATTGCAGGCAAGTAAGTAGAAAATGTCAATTCGAAGTTAAAAGCACTTCTTAATGTCTCTTTTCCTTTTTCAGGTCGCCGAAGCAGCTGGGTCGAAAAATGGATGTCGAGGAATGCACCGAGGAGTGAGAAAGATGAGCGCTGCCCAAAACACGTGCGTATAGATGGAGTTTTGTATTTCTTAATGATGTCCTTTTGTTTTGCAGATGCGAGTAGCAGCGTCGGCGGAGGCGAGAAGAATGCAGCGCAGGTAAGGAAAGTTTCACGGAGGTTTACTAATCAATGTCTTTGCTTCCACAGGGTGCCGGAAAAAAATGGAAAGCTGCTGCCCGTGGCTTGAGATGCACCGATGGACTGGGTAAGTGCTGCACTGGTTTTTATCTCGTGCTAACCTGGTGTTCTTTTCCCTTTTCAGATGCTGCTGAAGACGAAGATGGTATTTCGGAAGGTAAGATTTCGGATTTCTCTTCCCCAGATGCAGAAGTTAAAGATTCTCTGGAGCTGACACGGTGAGCGTCCTGCTGCTATTGCAGAATAACGCGAAGCACGTTGCTTTGATCGGGCGTGGTTTAAATAGCTTACTGGAGTGCTTAGGTGTCTCCTTCCACAGCAGCCTCGCCCAGGTAAGAAGTCCCAGCTTCCAGAATAGTTCCAGTATCCAGTTCTAGGGAGTGGTGCTGGCCACACCCAGAAGGTAAAGTAGTTCCAGCCATGGATGGATGAGGATTTCATCCTGCAGGTGAGTGAGCAGCATGGTCTGCAGCAGGTAGGTCCACCCAAGCACCATTCCTTATATCATGAGCCTGGCACGTCCTGTGCCGGGACTGAGTCCCCTTATGAGCCTGGCGCCACTGGCGCCAGGACAAGGTCCATAAGGCCCCTATGGGAGCCGATGGGTGCCTGGAAATGAAGTTGTGACCCAGCTTCCGAGGCAGTTGGGCTAAACCTGACTCCTTGGAGGCTGCGGTCATGACACACTCCTCACAATTTTCTTTGATTGCTTCTGCACTTCTTCAGGGAGTCCCAGACATGAAATGTGATAAAAAATTATTATATTTTTCTCCCAAGTTTCCCTTGTTTCTAAACGCTATTTCTCTTGTATGTCTTGTATATAAGCAGCTGAGTCTTCGCCTGGCCCCGTTTTCTGTGTCATTATCGCACTCATGTCAAATGTACCTGGGAATTGTATTCTGAGTTCCCTCCAAACGTCTGCTCGACTATTATTAAAAGGTGCCCCATCATGTCTAATGTTTTGGGCTGTCACCTCATGGTATCTTGCCCGTTTCCAAATGTCTTCTGATTGGTTGGCCAATATGGCATCAAACAAGCTTTTTATGTCTCCTACAGCCAAAGTGGTTCCCACCGTTTCTCTTTCTAACTCATAAATCCACTTCCCTGTGTCCACTGTAAGTGACAGCAATTTATATATTAAGTTATTTTTTTATGGCTGCGGCCAGGGAATATATTGTGTTAATCCTCTGCCTTTCTGTAATAAGGGGAATTGTGTCAATACACTTCTGCGCATGGGTGCAGCTGTACCCTTTGCCTTCATTGGCGTTGCTGCCATACAAACCTTCTTACAGTCTGGTAAATCTCATAATCTGT
The DNA here is from genome assembly GCF_040938575.1 of Ambystoma mexicanum. Classification (NCBI taxonomy): domain Eukaryota; kingdom Metazoa; phylum Chordata; class Amphibia; order Caudata; family Ambystomatidae; genus Ambystoma; species Ambystoma mexicanum. The sequence continues at coordinate 541,537,426 of NC_090923.1, read as the reverse complement.
TTGCATATGGTGTGCTCCTTTCTGGACTCATTGGACGTCTCTCTGGGAGCAATAAATACTTGATGGACTCTATCGCTCTTTCCTCCAAATCTATCAAATGAATGCCAATGATGTCTTCAAATAAGTGCACCTGTACGGGGTGACAGCGCAACATCCTCCTCTCACTTTCATCATCCCTTTCCCATCCTGACTGTCTTTCCTTTTCATCTTCATCTTCTTCCTCAAACTCTAGCCTTCTAAAGAGCTCCCTTACATACAGCCTACTTACTATTTCCTCCTATACATTCCTACCCATACTTTGCAGCGACTTTCCCCGATTCTGTCTTCTATTTATGCTATCTCTTCTACTCCTATTTATGCTGTCACTGTTTGTTCTTGTAAATTCTTCCCTCTCCCTGTCAGTCAATGTCTGACTGCTAATTATGTCATCAACTTCCTTTTGATGTCCCTCTCTCTCTCTTCCTCTTGTTTCCTTTCTCTTTCTCTCTTCCTCACATTTTCTTTTTCTTTCTCTCTCTTCCTATGCCCTTTTCCTTTCTCTTTCTCTCTCTTCTTCTCCCCTTTTTCCTTCTCTGTCTCCTGTCTGTTTTCATCTTTTAACCCCTTTTCTTTGCAATCCCTGCTGTCTTTTCCATTAAGTTTAAACATTTGCCCTCCTACCAATTTATCAGACACAATTGTTGTCCCATCCCATTCTTCCTGTATGCCTTTCACTCTTTCAACTTCTTCCTCTGCTTCTGTTAGCTTTGCCTGCAAACTACACTGCGCGTCATATTCTCCTTGCAGCAATATTGGTCTTCGCTTGATCACTTTTCCTCCCTTTATGCTGTCGTTCTCACTATACACTGTGGGAAAATATTTAGGGTTGGTATACCCTGCAGCAGCCTTTAATGGGTATAGTCCCTGTACAGTCGAGGACGATACACCAATCAGAGTAGGAGGAGGGGCCATGGGAGGTGTGCGCTCTTCGTCATGCTAGTTAAGCATCCATTCTTTCTTGCTCGGTTCCACTACCTCTTCCTCGAACATTTTCCACAGCTCAAGTATAATTAGTCTGTTCCATAACTGTTTTCCTTTATGTGTGATATGTATATAGGTACACATGTGTTGCAGCACCTCTTTCGATTGAGTACTATCTTGGGGCCAAGGCATAAACATCTTGTCAGCAGTATCTTTAAGCTACTGAATGTAAGTAAATTGTCATTTGACACAGTACACATTGATCAACCAGAAAAATTGCACTCAACCATTCAGTTGAGTTAATGAAGACTTTTACTCAAAAATGAAAAAGTCAATAACTCCATATTTATACACAAATAATATTAATAATTGTCCTAAATGTAATTGGATACAATATATATATATATATATATATATATATATATATATATATATATATATATATATATATATATATATATAACCAGCCGACACACATTTTGACCTTCTCTATCTTTCTCAAGGCTGATATATAGAGCACTTGGCATTTACAAAATTTTAATCAAAAATAGTCCCAAGCTCATCTTATTCTAGAAGACCATAGCTAAAATATTAAATAATTGTATGCATTCTCACAAAGGAAGGAGAGATAACAAAGAAAACACAGAAAGATAATACCATATCATTAGTTGAGATATCTCATCACATATGATCATCATTACAAGTCGTTAACCAGGACTTTTATCACGTCTTCTGATGATTTATTAAGCTGATTAGCTTTGTTTACACTCCCAGGTATAGTGAAACAAACACACCCTATTATATATGCCCTCTAATATGGCATAATACAACTGTTAGTAACTTGTCTTGTCCGTTCAGCCGTGGATGCACTCCTTGTGCTGTATAGTTATCACTGTCCTACTATTATGTGCGCAAAACGTGCACTTTATCATTGTGTAATTGAAACTATTAAAAATAGCACTCCATGCAGAGCTCTCTTATTCTTGTTGATATGGTATTGTGGTCTTAGAATGGCCTGACTGCTGACTTTATCCTCTGAAATTAGATACTTATTTAGTTACTGATCCTGTCATTATGGATCAACATGCTCAGATTCAGGGATTGCAATGTTAACTTATTACTCACCAAAAAAGTACTGCCCTTCAGTACATCTAGTGTGTTGATTTAGTGTAGTCATGAGGTGTATTTTCAAGCTAGAAGTCAAGTTCAAAATAATTGTTAACACTCCTGTACCCCTTGGTTAAAAATGTAGTAACTTAAATATAAATTAATTGTCTTATTAGTTATATGGCTCCTCAAATATGCATATGTTGTTAATGAATTAAGCAAAACTCACCAAATATGAAGGATGTCCTGTTCGGATTCATCCTGCCATGACTGGCATCCCGCGTGTTGTCAATAGCAGTCACCGTTTTGTTTCTAATTAAATACATTGGCGTAAACAAAAATAATGCTTTGTATGTGTTTTGCGAGATACTGTTAGCTAGTTGTACCTCTATTGTAACCACATTTTAAGTAAGCTGAAATACACAGCACTGATATTGTCATAGCACTCATCTCGGCTAAGGACCCCTTACTCAACTAAATTTGAAGTCTTGCTGCCTCGAGCTGAATAACGGATGTAAGTAGAAACATAGAAAGTGGCAAATAAAAGGGGAGGGGCCATATTGTATTACATGAAAAAAAAAATATATATATATTTTATTTATATAGAGAGAGAGAGAGAGAGAGAGAGAGAGAGGAGAGATAGAGGAGAAAGAGAGAGAGAGAGAGAGAGAGAGAGAGAGAGAGAGAGAGAGAGAGAGAGAGAGAGAGAGAGAGAGTAACAGGATTTATTACGGAAACTGCACCACACTCCGGAACAGAGTATTATTTATGGGCTTCCTGCACCTACAAAAGAAGGGTGCGCGACACACTCAAAAATGGAGTAAAATAGAGATGACATACATCTATCAGGAGAATAACACAAGGCGATCGTAAAAAAAGTCTACACACATGTTTTGGGGGGTTTGAAAAATATCAGTGTAAAAGATATATTGACGCATGTCATTCTAATGATGATAATATAGGATGAAAGCTTAAACATTATAGACATAATAGCAAATTATTAGACCCTCAAAAAGCAAGCGATTGGCACCAATCAAACCTAGAAGGGGTAGTTTTTAAGAAAACATGGGATAAAATAAGATCTATAAAACTATCAATAGAAATAACAGGATAGTACGAATTGATAAAAACTATAAACAAAGAGAAAAAATGGATGTCATTGTATACATTTGGAAATTGTTTGAAGACAATTTATTTTGGAGATGGGTGGCGATTGATGGTGCTGGCCAAAGTGATTGATTCATTAATTAAATAATAAACAAACAAATCTGGTAAGTATTAACTGTCAACAACGACTTGCCATTAAGGGACATTCCCTTGTTACATCCATGTAGGACATTACCAAGAAACACACCTAAAATAAGAAAGAACTATGCTGAGTTGGTGAAGGGCATGACTAATAAAACACTTATGCCGTGGCATCAAGAAGGTAAATTATCAAAAGCAGTACTTTGACACGTGACAACATACTTGCATGCTACATATACAAGGAACAAGCTACAGAAAAGGTTAGCTGTTTTAGAATTATGGAAGATGTATCAGAGTGAGAGAGAAGATATGCCTGAGAAGGAGTGGATACTCAATCAACGTGAGGAGAAGGATGTAACACCCTCATCTCCTCTTTCTCCTCCTTAAAATGATAGCATGACAGAAGACAAACAGGGAATCTATCCTCTAAGGAATTAAAAGGAGCGGCAGGGTATGTTAATACATCATACACTACTCCCGCTTATCGCAAAGACAGCATGGAAGAAAGTAAAAATAAAGAACCCAAATATATGTCCACATGCAACAAACATCAAGAGGGTGATGAGAGAAAGGATAGACAGACATAGAGGAGGAAGCCAGAAGACAAAAAAGAGAGAAGGAAAGCAAGTGGAATGCCAAAGTTACAAACCGAGTGGATTACTCCCTGGGGATCTCCTACACAGGTGCCCAGGGAAGGGTCATTGTTCTTGGATCCCAACCCTGGAGGCAGACTAGAGAGGGAGGACTACCTGGGTAGAGGATTCTCAGGGATTGAGGAGGGAGTGCCAAGGGGTGAGACATGGTATCCATCCTTTCCTGACAGTAATCTACCCAACTTTCCTTCCCTTTTAGTAGAACACTACAACTCCCATAATTCCTGTCTTTGCTTTCACTGCCAAAGTACTGGGACAAGGAAGAGGCAACCAGGAGTGCTGAAGATTACCCAAAGGAACAACACTGGGAAAGGAAAGACTTCCTATATTCCAACACTTGATTGGCCCACTAATGAAGTGAGGCAGAGTCAGGCAATTAAAGCTGACTAATATCACCTGAAAGCCATCAACTCTAGCTGCGAGTATAAAAGCAGCAGCCTGAAACAACAGAGGGAATGAGTTTGGGATGCTGGATGGTCCACAGAAGCAGAGAGGATGGAGCACAAGAACGCTGTGCCTGTGTGCAGACAGGGTCGCAGAAAGGGAGCTGTGCCTGCAAAGAGCCTGGAGGACGAAAACAGTGTCTGGCTGGCCATGCCCAGGCCATTGCTTTTTCCCCTGAGATGCGGGCCCCAAGGGTGTCAGAGGGGCAGCGGATGAGACTCTGACCTCAACACTTGTATCCCGGCAAGGCAAACCACCAGCAGCGCGCTACGGGTGAGTTTCTTGTTCATGAGGATCCGAGAGAAACTCCCTAACATGTGGGTGGCTGGAGTAGTAAAAGGGATAAAGCAAACAAAGCAAAGAAAGTAAACAGATAGGAGGTGCAAGTGGCACCGGGAGAGTGCTGAAGCACGGCATTGTGGAACTGAAGTTTAAGGGAACAAAAGAGAAAGTCTATCTCAGCCGAAGAATCTTTGAGGGAGGAAAGAGACCGGTGTGTGAAGATGCAAATATTGTAAGAAAGTTGCAAGTAAAGTCTCCAGAAAGAAAAAAAAAGGATAAGTGCTGCAGAGGGGGGCAAACGAATTTGGAACAAAATATGAGAAATGTTGAAATGAGATGCTGTTTGCCCAGGAGCGCCCAGATACAAGGAACTATAATTTTGTGTGATACAAAGTAGAAGGGTGGTCCTGTGAGGTGGAATCGCACATTCAAAAGTCTCTGTGAAATGTTCTGAAAGATATAAAGTGGGATCCGAAGGCAGGAAAGTAACTGTGATCCTGAGTGAAAGTTGAAAAAGTGAAAAGCAAAGTATGTCAACTCTGAATATGCCAAGAGGGCAAAGCATATGAACTTTGAAAGAGTCCAAGAGGGCAAAGTAAAGAGAATAAGTAACTACAAATAGCAAGAGGCATTGGGGTTGTGAGATGAGTAAGATTGTTGATTGTTGAATTGTTTAAAGAGAGGTCGAAGTGGTCATGCAGAGGTCTATGTAAAATCCTTGCAGTTTTGAAAGTCTTTGACAGTAAAAGGATATAAAGACAAAACGTGGGGAAGGGAATCCTCACAAGGAGAAAGACAGGCTCGAGCCTGGTAGAGGGAACCCTGCGCTGAAACAAGACAGAGTGAAAGTCAAGTGAGAAGGAAAGTGGGGAAGGATGCTTTAATTAATGTAATGCTTTGCTAATAAAAAAAACACCATGCCACAATGAAAACATGTCCAACTGTCTGCACAATGTAGACCAGTCTAGACACATAATAACATATTACAGTAAAGCATGCCAGGCCACATTTAGACACACCTAGACTGATTGCACCAATATGCCAGTTGGAGAAATAATACTTATCATGGTTATTTTTATCACAGATTCCCAGAAAAATATACAATGCCAAAGTCAGAAACGGCTAGACTGGCAGCCCTCAAATGCCAGTCTAGCTAGGTAATTACACTTAGCAATACTGCTTTATCAGAGATGCGCAGTTAAAAAAGGTCAAGCAAAACTAATAAATGACTAGACTGGCTGCCCAAAATGGCTGCTTAGCCTGGACATGGATAATCATTAGGACTTATTGCAAATCTCTGCACCACCCCACACATCCACTCTCCCTCCCACCCCCACCCTAACCCCCAAAACTAGCTCCTCTGCCCAGAATTACCTCAATGTCTCTCTTCCTTGTCCCAGTGCTTATGTATGAGGCACCTTGCCTCATAGGTATGTACTGGGATGAGGAAGAGTGGGACAAGGAGTATTGAAGATTACAGGTAACTAAGCCATGCATTACCTCCATGTCCCTCTATCTGATCCCAGTACTTTGCGTGTGAGGCAAAGTGCCTCATACACAAGTAGTGGGACGAGGAAGAATAGGGCTAGGAGTAATGTAGATTACCAATAAGTAATCAAGGCATTAAACACAATCAGTGGCAAAACAGCATTAAGCTGACTCAGCTTCAGCCCCCCCCCTCAGAATTTTGGGTTATGTTAACTCGACCTGGTCTCGACCTGATTGACCTATAGAGCCGTTGCCGGACAGAGCAGGACACAGATGTTAAACGGCGCCTGGGTTTCGCTGTTAGCTAAGGCCCGGCAATTACTAATGTAAAGCATTACACTGTTAGTACCTGCATTCAAATGGTTAATTTTTTAGGCAATTGAAATCATGATGTGGGTTTCGCACTTGCATGCCAGGGGAGTGACTTGAAGGGTAGGGAGGGGATAGAAGACTTCTCATTTTTACAGCAGTCCATAAGTGGGTGCCTTCAGACTTATAGGAGTGAGTTAACAGCTTGTAACATTGAGTCTGCACTAGAATAATCTCATTAGAATGCATAAATAAGTTAGATGCCCCCACACTAGTGCATTTGCCCTTCATCCAGCGCCCGTGAAGTCAGCGCCTCTCCCAACATTTGAAGGGTTAGCCGGCCTGAAATGTAGGTTTCATTGCACCCCTGAACACAAGCACACACCATTCCCCATACACACACACACACACACGCACACCCAGCCAACCATACATTTAAGTGTGCACCCTTTCACCATACACTCACACAGACAGCCAACTATACATTTAAATATGGACCCTTTCACCATACACTCACACACACACATCCAGCCACCCATAAATTTAAGTGTGCACCCTTTCACCATACACTCACACAGGCACACGCAGTCAGGCACACGCAGTCAGCCACCCATGCATCATGCACTCAATCATTCATGCACATTAGATGATATACATATATACACACACACTTACATGCACAAACACACATTTAAAGAAAATACATTTTCTTACCTTTAATCTGTTGGTCCAGGGAACAAGGCCTTCAGTTCCCTGCAGAAGCCAGCAACGCTTGTTTCCATCATCTGCAGAGGATCTTGAGACCTCCATGTCATGGGGTGACGGGAAGCCCTATTACTTCAAAATTAAATGGTTTCTTTTTGAAGTTACTCTGACTGCATAAAGAAATTATTTCTGTTAAAGGACCCAACCATAACGGAAATAATTTCTTTATGAAAGCATAGTGACTTCAAAAAGAAAGTATTTCTTTTTTCAGTCATTGGGCTCTCCCACCCCATGACATGGACGCCTCCAGCCTGGAATCTTCAACGTCATGGGGTTTGGGCAGCTACCAGACTTCATCAAGAAATTGTTTCTTTTTAAAGTCCCTCTTCCTTGATAAGGAAATTATTTCTGTTACATTGTAACATAAATCATTTCTTTATGAAGGCAGAGTGACTTCAAAAAGAAACTATTTCATTTTTATTTTTTAAAAACATGTTTTTCTGTTTTTATTCTTGAGGGGCCCTTTCGCAGGACATGTACTGGTTTGGCCCCCCACATCGTAGGGATTGTGGGGGGCCATGCTACGCCAATGGGTGACATTTGGGAGGAGAAGGTGGAATAGATAATCCCTGAGCGCAGCTTGTGATATTTTTCTGAGAGAAAATAACAGTGATCCACGCAGACGGGAGATACCATTCAGTAATCATCTCTTGAAGTAAATGGACACTTATATGTGCAATTAGGAGACACTTGAGAGGAGGAGAAGGAGAATAAGAGAATCCCTAAAGGCATTTTGAGAAATTTATGTTAGAGATTCAGGGAGGTGGGAGATGCCATTTTGGCACCATCTGTTCAAATGAGTGGTCAACAAATGTGCCTTTGAACGACATTTAGGAGGAGAAGGAAGAGTAGAGAATTTGGGAGGGCAGCTTGAGAAATATTTCTGAGAAAAAGTAGCAGAGATACAGGGAGGTAATAGATATCCTTCTGTGTCCACCTCTTGAAGTGAGTGAACAGAGCATGTATCATCTTGTAACACTTAGGAGGAGGAGCAAAGCATCGCTAGGGCCGATTGTGTGCAATTGACTCTGGAGTGACTTTTGTGGGTGAAAGTAGAAAGGATTCAAGGAGGCAGGAGGATACAGGTGATACCATTCAGTGTACATCTCTTGAAGTAAGTGAACAAGACTTGTGCCATTGGTTTACGCTTGGGAAAAGGAGCAAGAGGAGCTGAGAACCTCCGAGAGCAGTATGTGCATGAGCCAAACGTTTCCATTTTTGATTTTCATGATTGTGTAATGTGTGATTTTTGTGGGAGAAGGTAGTAGGGATTCAAGGAGGCAGCAGATACTATTCAGGTCCATCTTTGGGGGGAAGAGAAGGATTCACAAGCCATTAAGTGGGGGTGTGTCGCAAGAGAAGATCAGTATCCCTGAGGGCAGCTTGTGCAAGACTTAAATTAATGTGGTTTTTGTAGAAAAAGTAACAGAGATTCAGAAAGGGGAGATGAAATTCAGTGCCTGTCTTTTGAGGTGAGTCAATGAGTCATGGCCACTGGATGACACTTTGGGGGGAGGAGTAAGAGGAACAGTGAAAACCTGAGAGCAGCTTGTGTGAGTGTCATGCTCATGTGATTGGTATGTGGCAAGGTAGCAGAGATTCAGGTAGGTGGGAAATACCTTTCAGTGTGTGACGAAAACACATTTGGACAACATGTGTAGTGCACCCAAACGAGCCAGTGGCACAAGGAGACATGTTTCATGTGGTCCTTCCACATCTGCAGCAGCACCTGCTGTGTGATATGGGGATGCCATCTTTGTATGTGATCAATTGAACATAGCTTCCAATTAACATTCCCTCACCACAGTCACAACTCACTCTGGAGTGCATGAATCAGTACAAGTACATGCATGGATATTGCACCATGACAATGCACATCCACTGAGAGAAGAGGTTGCAATAACCATTCCATCCTCTGTATCAGGAAAAGAAGGTGGTCAGATTGTATCTTTAGTTTTGGGGAGATGTGCCTAGTAAAACTCCTGCCCCTTGGCCTCGTTTAAATAGAATCAATGTGACACAGATGTACCAAATAGAAATAAACACAATTAGCCAGGCAAAACTGAATGCTACTATGGTGCCTTCAGAAAGCCCAAGCAGGGGTGAAACTAAGAAAACGAATGCACCTGCCTCCTAATTGGAGAAACGATGGCACCTTTTATAATACATTGCAAGTACAAACAATAAAATAAAAATAAAACATTCTTTAAAACTATACAACCAATGAGTAAAAGTAACTTATTGTTCTCTGGAAAAAAATTAGGCCAATGTGGAGGAATCTAACTTGACGAGTCTCCCTAAAATTATTGGAAAATTAACTGGCTAGTGAGTGCCAGTCCATGCCAAGACCTGCTGCCAGGCGAGTTCCTTCCCTGGACCATTCGACCACAACAATAGAATGACAGGGACGGCGCACTACCGTGTACTAGTTTCTTCTAAATCTCAGATTGTTTCTTCTTAAGATCAACGAGGAACAGCAAATGGTGTAGACTGTTTTATGTATTAGGATAACTTTTTTTAAATATGAGATATTCACTTCTTGTCTTTTTCTAATATGACACTGTTTGTATTGAATCTTGCTGATTGTATTGTGTAATATGTACAAAGTTGAATACTTATATACACGTATTCAAATAATTTTTTTTTTTTAAAATGGTGTAGTTGAAGAGCAGGAGGAGTTTGAAACGTAGAGGCCTCTATCTCCAATGACCCCATCCACTGATAAGTCAGATAAACATCATTATGTCAATGACATAGATCACGATCAAGATAAAGATTATGATCCACCAGTTCAAGCAGGAATGTGCTTTGCTGCTGGAAAGCAGTAATATATAAAAATATGAAAATCACATCACTGATACAAAGGCTATAGTAATGACAGAAACGCACCCCCTGCAAACAGTCTCTACAGGTAACAGCCTTCTGGCCACAGATGAGTAAGCATATCATGTCATTACATGGCATCTAGAACACCACCACCGCTAATGTCAGCACCATCATACCCAGATGAGCCAGAATGTGTTTTTTTAGCCCATAATGAAAATAAAAACTGGAGCTGGTCTTCACATAGGACAAACCACACCTGAATCTGGCCACTTGAAAACACGGCCAGAAATAGTGTGCAGTGGGACGGGAGGGGCCAACTTTGGTACTACATCTATGTGGACCCCTATACTGCTGCACAAATTGCCCAGGCATGGGAAGAAGTGAAAAATTCTGGAGTGCAACCCACCCCACTCCCTAAGACATGTAGCATACCATCACCAGTCCACAAAATGACCCCTATAATTACTGCATCTCTGTCATACATTGGGACACTAAGCATTATTTCTAATGCCCCAACGATGTATAGTACTGATCCCCCATTTCCTCAGGTTAGTTTTGTGGAATCATTTCCATCGGGACAGAAATATCACAAGTCACATGAAAGACAATGGGCCTCATTACGACCATGGAGGTGGCCATACGGCTATCTGCGGCATGGCTACCCCCATACTGGGTACCAGGTCCGGGCTCCGTGAATGGGGAAATACGGGGCTATTCCGACCTTGGAGGGCCCGGTATTTCCCCATCCAGGGAACCCGGACCCGGTACATCCCCATTCCCATTGAGCCCCCATAGGGCTCAATGGGAATGGGGAGGATGCGAACAACAGGCCTGTTAATGACGGGCCCTTTGTTTGCATCCTGGTCTGCTCGCGGGACCCGTGAGGAGACCTCATAATGAGGCGGTAAGGGGTTAACAGGGCCTGCAGCTCTACCGGCCCCATTAACCCCCTACCACCAGGGTCATAATGAGGCCCAATGCCTCATCATTGTTAAACTGACTTTAATGTTAGCATAGTACCTTTTCCATACTCTTTTGTGGGAAGCCATGGATTCTGGTGAGTTATGTGGAAAGACAATTATCAATGGGAAGTTCCTGGGCACTAATTCTTTACTCATTGGTATTGTATGATGAGGTTATGGCCAAGGTAGAGTGGATACTGTAGCAGTCGATGGGCCAATACATCTGCTTCACCAAGGACATGTGGACCAGTGATCAGAGTATTGACAACATGGCTATTGCAGCACAGTGGGTAACCTTTCCTTTCTATACTAGCCCAAAGAGGCCAAGAAGTAATGCAATGGGGCAACAGCCATACACGCTTTGCACCAGATAAGGTTGAACATGTAAGCATTTCATTGTAGAAGCAACAAGGGTGTTGACATCTGGGAGAAGGTGATGGAGGTGGTGGCCCAGACGCTATGGCCTCATCCTTTGCATTTGGGATTTGTTGCATCAGACACTGGATGACATATCTTTGCTGCCTTATGGAATGTCAATACAATGCTTGTTCCTTGATTTGTGCATGTCCTTCACCTAGTCATCACATGATTGATCAGTAATTGTCAACTATAAAATAAATGATTGCCCGTGGAACAGAAGATCTGCTCACATTTCAGCTTTGCTTATCATGCCATAAATGCACTGCTTCATTGCAGGCACACCAAATGTTGATACTGCACAACCCGATGGCCACCAATTGGAGCCCTACTTTGCACATTTGGAGCAGGCTATGTGACCAGTGCAATGCAATTGCATATTAAAGCAAAAATCACAGAGCAGCTCTAAATGGAGCATTGTTGACAGCGTGCCAGGGGCAGCTGTTGTCTAGTGGCTGCTAAGAATTATGACCTTTCAAGGAGGCTATCAAGCAGAATAGCCATCACAGTGCATCCCTCAATGTGGTTCTCCCTCCAGTGTATCTGCTTGAGATTGAACCAATCCTACATGGTGACTGCCCTGCCTTGATGGGTGATGCGAATTCAGAAGAGCTGGTAAGTGACCAGCTTGTAACCTTTCGAGAAGGTTATTGGGTTCCTTATCGCTTCCTTTATGGACCGATATTTCAAGGTATAAGGGGCCACTTTTCATATGCATGCGGTAGTGTCGGGGGAGGAGGACTTACAGCAAACAACACAAGGATTAGTCACTGCACAACAAATATAAAGGAAAGTGTTGCTGAATGCCTTACCACATCAGTTTGAGAAAGAACACAGGTTGCAGGAAGAACAACAACCAGCCCAAAGTTTGCCATCTGCATTGGGAATGTCAAACTCAGTATTGATGACATCAATGGGCAGTACATCACTTTCATCTGTTAAAAGCATAGTGAGAAGTACAGGTGCAGCTTACATGGTGAGGAGATGATGTAGGACATCCTTCTCCATCACTCAGGCATTTTGAATACAAAAGGGTCATCCTCAAGAGCAGACAGTGGACAAACAGCTATACAGATGCTTAATTCATGTCTACTAGACACTTCAGATGGCAGAAATAAAAAATGTATGTTATAAAATACGAAATGCTAAACAGGCATGACGAGATGTGCTGTAGTTCAGATATCCAACCCAATATATTAATGTTGCTATATTAGTTTAGGCCAGACTAATATAACTGCACTGGTCCGGTTAGATATAACACTCCATCTTGAAACAATGAACACTTGTACACAGTATCTCTTACCATTTGGCACACATAAGTGGGACTATTTGTTTTGAATTACTCAGCAACTGAACAGTGAGGTTGTTTTGTTAAACCATGTTCACTTATAATTGCACTGCCAAATACAGGCTGACATGGCTTCAAGTAGAACTCAGATAAGCAATAGAAGATTCTCTACAATGAGCTCACTGATCAAGAGTGACTCATAATAATTAATCCAGGAGTGTGTAAGTCGATGCTTACTCATAGGTTTCTATGTGTTTGCAAATGTATACAAACGATGACATTATATGAGGGGCAAGTCAGTTGTCTTTGGAAGCTGTTCTTTTGCTTTGCTGCAAATTAAAGGCTTGCCAAGCCAGCCTCATTCGTCATTGGGATCTTGTGTCTGAATCTTTTATGCACCAGGATGATGACCCAGTAGAATATTTTTACAGCAAGCCATTGTTCTTGGCAGCAGGGGTTGAGGTTGCTATTGAATCTCTAAGCTGGCCCGCACAAGTGTGCGGCTGGATAGAGTTCTTACTGCAGCTCAGGGTAATGTCTTTAACCACAGGCGAAGCCTCTCAGTGCTCAATGATGAACAAAACATGCTGAGTCACTTGATAGAGGAAGACTATGGATGACATCTATCCATAGCCATTATGCCAGCTCGGATGCTGATGACTTGCTACCTGGTATATGTCAGACACCAAAAAGAGGAGCAGGGTTGTGTGTGTGTGCGTGTGGTTGGGAAACAGAAAGATGTAGTAGTATTTGATAAGCCCTGACCTGTTCTTGACTTGTTGACTTGCCAACAAGCCATTCCTGTTTTTACCAGTGTTGTTTTCTAACCACTATTCTCACGATCATACTACCCCTTGTACAAAATGCTCTCCCACACAGTGCAGCCACTGTATAGAGGTCTAGGGCTTTCCCACAGAGCATAGCCATTCCCTGCATGTTTCAACCTTTATCACAGAAAAAAGCTTTCCCTAAAGTTCACAGGCTCTCTCACAAAATACAGCAAACCCCAAGAATGTACAGGCTTCTGCAGGGTGCAGTAACTTTCCTGTGTTTCGAGTCTCTATGAGCGAACTGTCACTCAACAATGACTGCCTCACTCCACCACACTCAGCCACCTACAGTAGGTAAGGATGGAGCTGCAGTAAGTACCATTCCATACAAGCCTCAAGTGCCAAGGATTCCAGCTTCACTCAGGTGAGAGGCACCAGGCAATGCAAGCAGTACCTGCCTACATGGCTGTTCAGCCGGTCCCATGAATTCTGCAGAAATGCAGGCGCTGTCAGTGGTGTGCTGCCCCAAGCCACTTGTTGGGTGGTACTAGCTAAACAGGCCTGCTGCTGCCTGCTGTTTCCTGGGCTACTTGCACTGATTGGCAGACTTGGCTACTCATCAGATGTTCCCTGCTGCTTTGCGTGGCGTGTCCAACAACATCAGACTGCACACTGGCCCTGAAAGATACTAGCACCCACATCATTACCATGCTAAAGGGAGCTATGTTGACAACTCGTGACCTGTGGAATTAGTGGTTGGGGGACTCATTCACACATTAAATCTTGTTATGCCTCTGGCATATGTGATTGTGCATAGCCATCCTCCCCAGGGCACAGTCCTTGCTTCTCTTCCCCAGCTCACTTTCTTGGGAAATCTCTCCACCTTAGAGAAGACTGTACACACATTTCCCTTGAAAGTCTGCCGCAGTGGCAGGTCACAGTTCTGCCGCACGCAGGACCAGGAGGCCTGTGTGAATGGGGAAAATGTCTTTGCACCCTGAGACTCCAGTGCCTGTCTTGGCCCTCTCCACAAGGCTCCTCTTCCACCACTTATTTGTCCTACTGATCCACCTCCGCCTCCTTGGGTAGGTCCGCTGCTTACTGCCTGGCCTCTAGTCTGATCCCCCTCTTAAGGCTCCCTCCAACATGTTGCCCCTCATCAAGAGCCTCCACCTCCTTTGCCTTCTCACCCAGCTGTGTGAAGAACACTTCTACCGCCAAAATGGCCGCCCCTTAGATTCACACTGTCACCCTCTACTCCTGGGTGCTTTTATCAACTGCCCTCTGCTTCAAAATAAGGAGTATGTCTGTGTCCTCTTCAGCATGTCCTGCATGCATGACTCCTCCACTATGGGCCATGCAAGTGTGGTGGTCTGCAGCAGATGCCCTGCCGCCTCAGCTTCCAAGCTCAATGACATGTTCAGTTAGCCCAACCCCCTCCTATTCTACTGCTCCCCCTTCTCCTCAGCAACCACCCAATCCCCCTACAGCTTCCTCTGCCCAGTTCAAGCCTTGCAATGCTACGTGGCACATGACCTTGAACCAGCACCAACAAACAACATGAGGTTCTCATGCTCCTAAACAATCCTGGGGAGTTCCCCCACTTCCTCTTGCATACATTTGCTAAACTAGAGAACATTAAAATCACAAACACCAGAGAACCTCAACTGAGGAATGAGAGGAACACAGAACATTACTGCACTCCGAATTAAGTACAAAAAGACACAACAAAAATCACAAACCAGCACAAAATGTTGCAAGACAATGGCCCTCATTACGACCCTGGCGGAAAGTGACTGACCGGACCGCCACAGCGTAACTAGCGTTTCCGCCATTGCACGAAGGAGCAAAGTGCGGCCCATTCCGACCCATCGGGCACGAGCACCACGGCATGGCGGAAGTGCAAAGTCCGCGATGGCGGAAATGACCCCAAAACGGCCCACACCGCCGCCGTACGGCGCCCTAGGTGCAATACCGCCACCCATCTCAGCGGACACCGCAGTGTGCGCCTACCGGAAAGTACGGTGACCGGAAATATACGGAAACGGAAGTTAAAACATGGGCCCGGAACGGGAAACATCCCGCCGTACACCCATAAAACCACAAAATCCACACAACCACTATAAACACTACCCTGAGACACACCCCAACCCGTCATCCACCCTAGCGAAACCAAGAAAAATGGGAAAAGTAGCGAAGAAAGCGTGCGACCGCAAGCGGCAGGTCCACTTCTCCCGTGAGGAACTCACCGTGCTAACAGAGACCTTCCAGGAGAATGCCGCCGCCGTCTTCTCCACGCAAATGACCAGGACGGCACTTGCGAACAAGAAGGCCATATGGGCTCTGGTGGCACAGCGGGTAAGTGCGGTGGGGACCGCACCCCGCACCCCACAGCAATGCCGTAAGCGATGGGACGACCTGCGGATACGCGTCCGCAGCATACTCTCTGCCAACCGCAACATTGCCACAGCCACCGGGGGAGGTCCTGAATCACCCATCAAGTTGACCCCCTGGGAAGAAATCTGTGCCTCCACCATCGGAATGGAGAGCATAGAGGGAGTCGGAGGGATGGAGAAAGGAGTGCAGACATCCGAAGATTCAGGTAGGTGGCCCTAACAAAACAATGCCAAATCCACAATGTCCAATCATGTGAAGTACCATGCGTCCACATAGTGCAACAGAAACACATGTCCAGGAGAACGTCCACACACATCGGCCTGATAGCGCACGTTAATACCCACAATAAATACATAAATAATTAAAAACCCCTAATACACGCACTACACGTGCAGCAGGCACACCCTAACTGCAGGCTGCCACACAACTGCACCCTCACTCCACACACAAATGAAACCACCTCCAAGGCCCGACCCAAATCACCCTCTGGTACCACCCCAATGCATGTGATACAATGCCATTCCAATTCCCACAGACCCATCAATAACCCTCGGCCTCCTTTACTCCACCACAGGGTCCGATCCAAACGACGAGCTCCAGGACACCCCTACCAGCACACCTGCAAAGAGGGCCAAGACCAACGGCCAAAGACCCTCCACCTCAGCTGCACGCATCAAGACACGGCAGCAGCACAAATCAGGTGCCAGCACACAGGAGGGAACATCAACAGGCACCCCAGCAGCCAGCATGCCCACACCACCACCACCACAGGTCCCCCCAACGGATGCCACAGAAGGCACTGGCTCCGGTGGCAGCAGCACCATAGGTGACACCCCATTGATGGCAGCATGCTCCGACACAGAAGACGGGGATGTCGAAGTCAGATCCATCCATGACCTCTCCCAATCCCCCTGTCTGTCCGATCCCGTACAACCTGAGGATACCACGCAGGGGCACCCACAAGACGACGACCGGCCATCCCCCACAAGCCCTGTGGCAAGGCAACATGTGGACAACAGCCCCTCTGTGACACCCCCGCAAATGGCCATGGCCCAGCAGAGGCAACAGTCCCTCGACCAGTTAATCGTGCAACAGCAGCAACTGGCCACGCTCCTCAAGGACCATGCCGATGAATGTGGGGGCACTAAGGCAGACATAGAAACATCAACTGAGACACTTAGGGCAGAAATGGAGAGAGGTACAGAGACACTAAGGGCACAAATGGAGAGTAGCACCGAGAGCCTGAGAGTCCAAATGGAGAGAAGCACCGAGAGCCTGAGGGGGGAACTGCATGCGACGTCCAAAGACGTATGTGCCGAACTAGCCGCAGTGCGCCGTGTGCTCACTGAGCTCTCACAAACCCTTAGGGACATGCATGGACGTGAGCAGGCAGAGACATCATCCGTTGCAAGTTCCGTCCAGGGCAGCCCCCAACGTAGATCTGGGAGGAACCTGCGCTCCACAGGCAGGGGTGCCCCTGATACCCGCAGAGGGGGCTTGCAATAGCGACTGCCCACTGACAATGAGCATCTTTGGACACTGGTGTTCGGGGGGGAGGTAGGAGGGTGGAGGGGGTGTGTTGGGCTCACTTGGGTGGCGTGTCGATAGGGTGTTCAACTTGATATCACATATGCCATAAACAGTGCACGATCAACCAATGAGATGTGTGGACATTGATCTTTGTGTACTAGGCCATCATAGGCGTACAGTCCATATTGTGCATGTCCCAGACACACACAGTGCCACGAGTCCCGTGTCCATGTATCAGCCACCAGGCGTGAGTGCTAGAAGCATACATCAATGAGATGCTGACGAATTTCACGGGCCTCCTGTGCCTCGCCGACTCCTTGAGGTGCTGCCACATCCCCACCCTCATCCTGACCATCTTCAGGTGCATGCAGTTCTGCGTCAGGGGGCATGGGCACATTTCTACGTACGCACATGTTGTGGAGCATGACACATGCCATGACCATCTTTGCAACCTTCTCATGGCGGTACAGGAGTGCCCCGCCAGACCTGCTGAGGCAGCGGAAACGACCCTTCAGTAGGCCGAATGCCTGTTCAATGACTACACGGGTACGTGAGTGGGCATGGTTGTAGTCCTCCTCATGCTGGTCCCGTGGGTTCCGGACTGGTGTGAGGAGCCATCTCTTCAGTGGATATCCAGCATCACCTGTATGTGGATGAGAAACGTATGATGTGGAATGCCATTGCTACGTACGCACACCCCCCCCCTTCCTGCCAGGTCATTGCCGAATCACATAGCCCACATTATCATGCATGTAATGAGACTCACCGAGTAGCCAGGATCTGTTCCCTGCGTGTCGCTCCATGTAGCGTGGTATTGTAGAGTTCCTCAAGACCATAGAATCATGGGTTGATCCAGGGAATCGGGCACAACAATGTGTAATGATCCTGTTGGAGTCACACACCATTTGTACATTCAGGGAATGAAATTGTTTTCGGTTGCGGTACTGGGCCTCCATGGCATGTGGGACGACCAATTCCACATGGGTGCAGTCGATGGCACCAATGCAACCCGGTATGCCGGCAAGTGCATGGAATCCCACTTTTGTGTTCGTAATTTCCTGCTCCGAGCGTGGTAGGGAGATGTAGTCGTCTGCGTGCTGCAGGAGGGCATCGAGCACTTGCAATAGTGTCCGTGAGAACAGTGGCTGAGAAATGCCATGCAACTGTCCGACTGTGTGCTGGTAGGTGCCTGTGGCCAGGAAGTGTAGTACAGACACCACCTTCAGTAGGGGTGGGATGGCGGTTGGGCTATCTATCATGCTGACAAGGTCAGCCTGTGTCATGTCCACAATGGCGGCTATGGTGTCCCGGTCCAGACGGTAGAGGGTGTGGATCTGCTCATCAGTGAGGTTGAACGGATGTGCTCGGAGGCGTGGGATTGCGGGCTGCCTGCGTGGTGGTAGTGGCTGTGCTGGCGGCCCTTGCTGGCCCTGCCTTGGCCTCCTCCTCCTCCTGCGTCTCCACCGTGCGGCCGGTTGTAGTTGGTGTTCGTCTTCTTCTTGGAGTTGGAGTACTTGCAGTGCTATCAGGTCCCCCAGGGCCAACATCGCGAGTCCTGCCGGTAGCATTTCGGTGTGGTTGTGGGAGGACACTGGGTGTGCAATTTATGTGTTTTCAGGCTGTATGGCCTCCACCTGTGGTGATTCATTCCACCTGTGCAAACTGCTCTCCCCTTTGGCCGAGCACGTCCCGCGCACAACGCTGCAATTCGGGGAATGGCATCTTGCTATTGCAATCATGTATTTGTACCCGATGGCCGTGTAACATTGGTTGACATGTTCATTCTGCTGTGGTCCCATTGTTTCACATACTATCTGTGCAGTCGCGAACAGACTTGTGAAGGGTCAGTGGAACGTAGTACTCGAGTAACGGTGGGCCCTCATGCATCACTGTACCGAGTTGCAACGACGGGCGGGGCGTCCCATTTGTGGGTGAAGGCAGTTGCCATTTTCACACACAGCCGCACTCGATGGATTAATTAGTGATTTCAAGCGGCCACAGATGCCTTTTCGCCGTGATGTTGCAAATGAGGAATTCGAAGGGCGGCGCTTTCGGTTATCAGCTAGCGGCGAGGAGATGCCCACAGGTCTGACTGCAAATATAACGTTCTATTGTTCAATGTCCTTGAGACAGGGGCCATGGCGAGGATGCAATGATTGATATGAATAGTTTGGGATGCGCAATAGCGACGTGGGCGATGAGGCCGGCCGTTCCCAAATACATGTTACTTCACAACACTGGAATTACGGGCTGGGGCACTGTGGATTTTGCAGGCTGCATAACGCACAGACTCAATGGATGTTTCTAATGTTATGTGAGTAATTATTCAGGCGTTTTGAACCCGGGATGAGGGAATGATGAATGGATGCATGGGCAGGTGATTTGATACAGAGTTTGCCATGTACAGGGCTTCTTGGGATCTATCCGCCTCCCCTACGCTATGTGATGCAGGGCTGCCATAGTGGGACCATCGTCTATCTGGCCTTGTTGAGCCCTCCCTGTCTCGACGCGCCCTCAGACACTTGTGTCCATGCACGTCAACATTCCCATCTGATGGATTCTGTTTTGACAGACGCATGCACAGGTACACTCGTTTGTGATGGTGTTTGCACCTCGATATAGATGGTTATGAGTCGCTAGTGGTTTTGGGGTGGTGATGATCCTTTGGAGTGGGCTAGCATGCATATGGCTGTGGATTTAGTGTGATCATTGAAGTGAGTTGTTGGAATGTAGTTCTGATGGCCATTCTGTTCTTTTTCTTTTCTTTTGGTTGACAGGTATCTCCTCCCCTTTTGCCACTGCCATCTGTATGCCACTCCTGCAGATGGGTTTTACTCCCGACACCTGCTGCTTCGTGTTAATCAGTGGAGCAGCATTACGATCTTATGGGACGATCGCCAATGGGCCACATGCCCTTACGCAGTACTGGTGGCTCGGAGCAACATTTCGGCCTTTCAGCTGGACTAGTGCCTCCCCATTGGGACGGCCCTGCGGTTCTGTGCGCTTCCATGTTGCCTTTTCGTACGTGAATGTGGCTCTGTGTACCATGAGGGAACAGGGCGTCACACAAGTAGTGGCTGGTCATTTCTTGCGGATGCAGCCCACAATGGTGAAAAGTGTTTTGGAGTTCATGGCCTGATGGCTGTATGGGCTTGGTGATTTTGATGTGCATTAAATTTCTATTCTGATTTGGCCCGTGTAGCGTTCTTCTTTGCAAGTGATGTGGCATATGCCTATTTGGGGGGCGATGTATTGTGAGGAGATCTGCATTGGGTTCCAGCTTCGGAGTTTAGTTGCGTGGTACTGTACTGGGCGCGTTTGCCTACGAAGCCCGTGAGGTCAGGGATGGGGGCTGCCAATATGACAGTTTGAATGTTGTCATGCTCAGGGGCGGGGGATTGGGTTTTGTGTAACAGATGCCGGTCAGCCAGGTGGACTGGTGGAATGATGTGATTCTCGGAATATTGCTGGTCACAGGTGCCTGTGTTTGCGTGCGTTTCTTGGTGGGGGACTGTGGTCATGTACAATGGGATGGCTTCTGTATTCGTGCCATCTGTGCCCTGCAGCTCCCATTGGCCCCTCTTGAGATTCTTTTGGTCGTTGGCATGCATGGGTGACTTGTACATTTCAATGGTTGCATTGTGACTTCATTGCACCTACGGGGAGTTGTACTTTGTGGGCAGGGAGCGGTGTACAGGCACTCAGTGGGGCCGTTTACGGTTGGTTCGCGATGCCGTACTTCTCACCATGGCGGTATGGTACATTCCGCCATGCTTGATGGCGTTAGGTACATGTCCGCTAGGGTCGGAATTGGCGTACCCTTGCACCATGGTGGTTTTTGCCGTTTGGCATGGCGCGCGCGCGCGTACTTGGTGCAGTTAGCGTTGGCGTTCACTACGGTGTCGCTAATGGCTTCGTACTTTGCGGTGACGGGTCATAATCGCACCGAGCGCTATTCAATGGCGGTCTTGCATTTCCGCCATCGTTTTTCGATTTCCGCCAGGGTCGTAATGAGGGCCAGTGTCTGATACACAGCCCTAACATGGCTTGTTGAGTGTTCTCTAATGTCTCTCGCTCTGGTTTCCCATTGTGTCTGCGATATAGCTCTAAACAGGTTTGTATCCGGTCTCTCTCAGTCTAGTCTCTTGTTCATCCCCTGAATCCCCTACGCACCTCCTTTTGGTTCCAAGTTAATAGAATGGTCTGTGACTCTCTGTGCAGAGCCCTGCAGACTTTTATTTCTGCTGAAGTCCCTAATTAGCACACAGTCTCAGAGATGTAGACTCTAGCACACTTCTCGAATCCAACGCACAGACTTAGAGTTATAGCACCCACCACATTTCTTGACCTCCCAGTCTCAGGGATATACGACCCAGCATACTTCTCCTATCACCAAGTGCTTCTCTCACCTTCCAGTAGGGCTCAGATATTTTCACCCGCTAGCTGTAGTGTGCCCACCCAGGCCAATAGAAAATAACTGTTAACACATTCCTATCAGAAAGCATTTATTCCCCCTTGCTTAGGATTTCTGTTAGGCTATGATAGTGTCAGCTCTCTCTCACTCCTTTTATTCAATCCCAGTGTCTGGGATATAGTCCTTAGCAGGTGTTTAGATATTGCTTTCAAATCACTCACTCTGGTTTCCCCCAGTGTCTGAGATACAGCCCTAATCAGACGTTTAGCTTTTTCTCTTGTTCCGGTATCTCTTGGTCTCTGGTTCATCCCAAGGGAGTCCACCTCTTCTGCTTTGGCTACCTCAAGTTAGTAGCACATGCACTGACCCACCTGCAAGACCCTGCACACTTTTATAGTGCTGCTGAAGGTCCTGTTTCTTCAATAATTCCCCTGAATGATTATTCACTAACTTTTCTAATCCTGATTGGCAATTCCCTCTTTTTCCTGAATCGTCCCTATGTGTTGTCAAGCTTTTACTGAGACTGCCCTGATGTCCCTGTTCATCATTTAATGTTTTGGATTAATTTCAATTAGTGTTGCTGCATTGGAGACGAGAGCTTAAAAGCCTGGTCTGTCAGTTTGAAGTCAGGCGGAAGTATTATCTGTGCCGTACAACACTGCTTTGGGGACAGGTGGCCTCCCAGCATCTCCCTGGTGTTTTGTGATGACCAAGGGACTGGGTAAGCAATGTTGCTCTTCCTTTAAGGGCTCATGTAGGAAGAATCATTTTCCAGATAAGTGGCTGCACTAGCTTCTCCATCAGCAGTACCAGATGTTCTCAGACTCTTCACACTGAGTGGGGTATTGTTGGCAGAGTAAATAATTGGCAAATGTTCCATTCCTTGACCTGAACATCCCCTCTCCCTGAGGGACAAGTTTTGAGATTTATATTTTCATTATTTCTCTCTAATAATAGAAGGCAGGATGCTCTGTGTTGTAGACCAGTTTTAGAGGGTGGTGTACCAATTGTGACGAATCCTGCGGAATCCTCACAGAATCCGTGCCTGAAATCTCCTCCCAGGTGGCCACGGGAAGACCAACGCTTCCTGACCTAATCCTGGGTTTGTTACTAGCCAGGTGGATCACCTGGGATGAGAGGGCCCCAAGAGGACAGAAGGGTACTGCTAGGAAGACACAGTAATCTTTGAAGGATGAGATAGCCATGATGCCAGATTACCTGGTGGCTTGCTGTCAAAGTCAGACTCCCTTTCCTAAGTGTATCCAAAATGCTGATAATGAAAGCTATTATGGTCAGTATAATAATCAAAACACCTATATCCTCCCTTCTGCGAAAAATGATCTTCCCTTTGGTTTAAACTGTGAAAATAAGAAACAACCATTACAATCTTTAAAACTCTCATTTAGCAGTACGTTTTACAAACAGATTGAGTTAAGTGAAAATAAAACTGAAATATATGGTAAAAAGAAGAATCAAAATGTTGTGGATTTCAAGTCCCATAATGCCATAGATACTGCAACAAGAGGCGCTCAGAGGTACAGAACTGCAATACACAGTACAGTGTTCTGAACAATCTACACCGGAGTAGGAATTTTGACTATTTAAATCCCCTTCAGGTGCAGATGCAAGTGAATAGCAGTAGAAGCAGCAAAAGAAGCTATCTGTGGCAATGTATGCGGCAGGGGCAGAACAAAGATGCCAGGAACGCCATAGTGCCTTTGGCGCTTAATGGTGCTGAGAGAGTCATGAGCCACAGAAGCCCAAGTTGCAGAGGTTGCGCAATGGGAAGCAGTGATGAATTGTGGTATCCCATGAGAGAGAGGCGCTCTCCTCACTTTATGGCTGTCTCCGGTGGCTGGCGAGCACTGGGGCATGAGAAGTGTGATGAGGACTCCTGCTTGGGAAGGCACGTGTCACAGGACCAAAACCGGAGCTCTCAGAAGCTCATAAAGAAAATAGCAGAGCAGAAGTGGCAGCAGAAGCGAGTGACACGGACCTGCAGGGAAAACCCGGTGAGTTATCCTTTGACAGGTGTCCCTGGGGCACTCCATTGTAGACCTATACCCACTTGCATTTCTTTTGACTACCTAACTAATGAAAAAAGCATTTTAGGTCTAAAAATCATATGAAGAGGAAACGAAAGGAGAAAGTATTTAACCACCACTACCCAAATAGCCGAAGAACGTTATTTAAGAAAGGCTGTGATTACTAATGCCCAAGGATAGGGGGTTGGGGGAGGGCAGTACTAAAACCGTATTATAACCACCGTTTACAAAGCAGGGGCAATACCAAACCAGAACTGTAACCTGCATTGCCAAAGTAAAGAGGGGGCAATCTATGAGACAGATAAGCCAAAGGAGGTTAATTGAAAGAAACTGTAAAAACAGCTTTCTTGAAGAGAGATACTTGAATAAAGGACATTATCAATAATTCTCAGGTGTGATAGAGAAAGCTCAAAGATGGCAGGAAAGTGGCCCTCCTTGTGACGAGTTGAAAGGGGGAGAGGAATATAACCTGCAGTGTATGTAGCCAATTAAGCAGTGGAACGAACAGCATCAATGGGTGTTGCATCCTAATGGAAGAAGTTGTGGATCTTATTGTTGTTGAAAGTCAAAGACTTTACTGGTGTTTTGAAGTAACGCATGCCACAGAGTACTATTAGTAGTGGTAGGAGATTCATCCTGGCAGGAGAGTACATCAGGAAAGGGATTGTTGGTGGTAGTGAACCAAGAAGAAGACATTGAAGTACTCCATTGTGGTGAAAGGTTCTGGTGGAAAGAAAGCGGCAAGGGCACCAATATGTTTAATGAACTGTGGTAAAACCATCCTGACGAAAACATTGTTGTCTATAAAGAAAAGGTGTGTAGTAGTGGACTTTCTCAAGAAGAGAGAAATCCTATTGAAATATTAATTGGAAGAAGGATGAACTTTGTTTGATTCTAAGACAGTTGCAACGCCAATTGAAATCCTTCAGAAGTGAAGAAACGTTGTGTTGGAAACAGAACTTGGCTATTGCGAGAAACATTTGTGTATGTTAACTCTTGTGTAATGCTCACCTGTTATCCACGGGTATGTCACAAGCCTGTTCTGACCTCTTACGACCTCAAACCCTTCCCTGGAGGCTATTCGACTGTAGACTTGGCCTGAAACACAGGATTGGTAGAGTTTAACTCCCTATTGTTTCTGTGTGCTTGAACCCCTTCTTCCCCGGGGTCCAACCCTTCTCTTTGATCCACAGCTCACCTTGTTTTCTTGGATAGTGTGCTCTCCGTCCTGCTTTCAGCGCAGGGGCGCGTTGATTTATGCGGGCTCGTTGCTGCCTAGTTACTTCACTGGCAAGAGTCCGGCAGGTAAGTATAATGTGTCTTTTGAACAGTTCTCTAACTTCGTTCCTTTCCTTCCTTAGATGATGGCCGGCGTCCGGGGATGGCGGCGTCCTGCTGAGATGAGTAGTGCTGAAGGCGGGTGAGAGCGCGATGCGCGATGCACCCCTTTCGTATTTGTATTGAACTGAGTTCTTTTTCTGTGTCTTTTAGGTGCCGCAACGTTTTCAGCGTGGATGCCGGTTATGAAGAACAATTGCGGTGAGTAAGCGTGGTATGCGGCGCCTCTAGATGTTTCCACAGTAACCTGGAGTATCTTTTCCCTCTTGCAGATGAATTAGAAGTTCCAGAGACAGAGTTCCCCCAGAGCGGCTGGGATTCAGGTAAGCGTTTGAAGCTTGTAGAGTATTTAAAAATAAGCGAAGATTTGCAGAATGCTTACTAATGCCTGTTCTTTTCCCTTTTCCTTAGGAAGCGGTGTGCTGGGATGGGAATGACACCGCCGAAGATGCCCACAGAACAGAAGGAGCGATGAATGATGGGCAGAAGCGCTGCAAGGTAAGGCTGTTCCTAACTGTGTTCTTGCTCTTGCAGGAGCTGAGCGCAGAAGAAAGATGCAGGTCTACTGGAGACCGATCCGAACACGGTGAGTGTCACGCTGCAGGTGCAGAAAACGCAAAGCATGTTTCTCAGCCTGGGCATGGCTTAACTAGTCTCTGTGTATCCCAGTTGTCTCTGGGCTGAACCACACCCAAAAGACTAGACTGCCCATGCAGTTCTGGGAACAAAAATATGTGGGGGCATCCATCTTGTCCCCATCAATGCACTACAAGTCCAATCACCAATGTTATCCTATGGGAGTGAGTGAGTCTGGTGCCACAAGCGCCAAGTCTGACTCCAAGTGGGTCTTTGGAGGGATGGAAGGCCCTGGAGGGACATGTAGGTGATTGTGGCCTGGCTCCAGCCTGACATCTTGGAGGGCTGGGGACATGAGGGGCAGGAATCATGACATCTTGAAGTGGAACTTGATTATTGGAGTGAACGTTGTTCATTGAACTTTCATTTGGAAATTCTGCTTTAATTCTGGGGAAGGGGATCCGACCCTGCTTACAAGAATATTTGGTTCTAATTATTATTTTGTGGAACTTGAACAGCAATATGAATACCTGAAGTGCATTTGTTGTATGTGTGAGTGGGACGGACATATGTCATTTTGTATTAGAGTGTTTTCTTTTAGTCTTAATTCGATAGGCAGGGAAACCCATGTTAGGTTACAGAAAGCGAGGCATTTATTATACCATTTTAATTTAATGAAATGGCTTCTTGTGAAAAACCTTTATCAAGTTGTCTGCCTGGCATTTCTCACCCCTCACACGACCTAGGGAAACATGTATCTGGGAAATTCCAATGGTGTCAAAAACTCACTAACCACGGTTTGCGGGTTTGGGTGAACTGCTGCACCTTTCTTTTGGGGATCCATGGCACATGATTTACTGGCTGCTGAGGAGGGGCTGTGGCAAATCCCCACCAGGGATAACTATCTCCGGGTAGCTCTCCACAAAATTAGTGGGCTTCATTGGTTGTTATGATTTTCACCTACCCCACTTGCCGGAGTCTAAGATCCACATTGGAAGTGTTTGAAATGCCCACTTGAGGCTGTGGCAGGTTTCTCAGGAATAGATACTTCTATATCTGGCACAAGCCTTTGGAAAAAGGTGGTTCTCTGCACTTCTCCTGTGCAACAGCCAGGTTTACTAAGGATCAGCAATATTGTCATTGGCGTACCCCCGGAATAACTAGGAACCAATTCTTATAACATTGCATGTTTGTATTTCCTTCCCTACACATTGTTATCACAGAAACAAAAAGCTTTTGCACTTGCATTATAGTGACTGTTTACACTCATAAATAGAAGCACATAAATAATGTTCTTACTCTTTTACTATGGTTTTGTTTAGCATGTATATTTATTCCAGTATGCATATTTATTATTGTGTAAAGAGAATATATGTGCATTAGCACAGTATAGTCAAACAATACACGGTCCTAGCAATAATGTAGCTGAATATAGTACTTGCATCCTACTTCTAGGACTCAAAAGCCGGCAGACAATCAACTATGTGCATGGCAATCTAAAATATGGCACAGCAAAACTTGAAGATATACTCACAGTAGTGCTGACAGGATGGGTGATCCAGTAGACAGGTGATATTATCCAAACCACTGTAAACCAATTAAAAGGAAATTACTAAAAGAACTCTATCAAACGCCCATGTTTTATAAGTGTAATTTTTAAAAAAACAATGTGTAGCTATGGGCTAATAATACAGCTGAAACAGTCGGCAGCCATCTGCTCTTTTCCCTTTTACCTACCAGTGCATATTTATGTATTTATTTTAATAATTTATAAAGCGCCAATTTAACCAGGCCGGAGTGCATAAGGGCACTAACACTAACAGTTTCTAAACATACACAACCAAAAACAAATACAGAGGCAATAAACAGTAAGGAAATAAGATGAATAGAAGTACAACGACTGCAATATATGGTACCGCCCTCCATGACCAGGGAACTGTAAGGCAGAGCAGAGGTATCTAAATGAGCTTTGCCAAGACTGGCTACATATTACAGCTCAGTGAATCTGGTCACACCAGAGAAGAATTAGAAGCTAGCCTAACAAAAATACATCATGGCCAATCATTGTCAAAGGTCATGTAAAAGAAACATGTGTGAAAAAGGAGTGATATGGGCTACACTGAGACCCCAAGACACAGAATAACGCATACAATAACATTTGGCAAAACTTGCAAAGTGCCCCTTTTATGGCCTAAAACCTTTCAGCTCTGGTATTGGAATAGTATTTTTTGAACTTAGGAATATGCAAACTTTGGTTTCCCAGATGTGTTAGTCTATGACTCTCTGCGAGCCATTGCCATTTATTATGCTGGCTAAGGCTATTGGGATTTGTTGTACAAAACATATGGAGAGGCATAGGTGGCATATCTTACTCTTATTCTAACTAAAGCCATTCAGGAGTCCTGGCAAGCTATCTAGTTCAGTTGTGCCTGCCAGCCCTTCCCTGCAGGGAATCGTATGCTCACCAGGAAATTCAGGAAACTGTGTTAACCCTCTCCTTTGGAACTTGCATTATATGATGAATACAGACTTTAATAAACGCCACCTTCTCCCAGCTAAACAATCCGGATCTTGGCAGACAGTGCCTGATCCTAATTCTTGGTCTTTTCAAATAGCTGGTCACCATAGCCTAATATCATTGTTTAAGGAAAAATACTGGAAATGAAAGGCATGGTGATGTCATCGCCTGTAATGTGTGTCTCTTCCCCAAACACAATGCAGCCAGCACACAAAAGAGCCCAGCCAGTCCACTATCAAAACTCAACTAGCCAGCGGTTCCCATAGCTTAACATGGGTTTTTCAGAAAAGACATGGCACCTTTTTTATAATCAAGAATTACATGTTTCCCTGCAATAGATATAAATTATCCAAGTGTTGGGCTAGTTATTTTCTCTGTATGCATTTTACTTTAAAAAATGGCTGAAAAGTCAAATTACTTTTCAGTTGCATTCATTATAAGAGAATCCAATCGACATTTTAAATTGTATTCTCTTTATTACTACATGAAATGTAAATTAGTATTTTAACAATGCATTATTACTGAAGGCCACTAGGCTACAGCTAATCGTTTCTATTTACAAACACTTAATGTTATATTAAAACAATTTGATGTGCTTTGTGCACATGGCAGTCTGTCTGCATAAGAATGCATTGTAATATTCGAAATAGTACACATTTTCAAATGAAGAAACAATCTAACTGCAGTCATACATACTAGATGTCTTGCATGTGAGGGGCAATTAATGAGATGTTCTCTTTTCCTTTGTACTTTTCTCTAATGACAGAGGCAGGAGGCTCTGTGTTTTAGGACATTTCCTTTGGTAGGCAGGTGCAGGACCGATGCAGAGGTGATCTGGTTGGGCACATTGTACCTGGAAATCGCAGGTTATAGTTTGTGGGTTATAGCAGGACAGCTGCGCCTTCCTTTCAGAGCCCATGACACAGAATAGACAGACTGCTAAGGAAGGGTTTTGGGGAATCCCAATTCACTGTCTCTGGTGTCCTCCACATGGTTGGTGGGGATCTTTGATCCTCAGGGGCTTTCTAAGCCTTGAAAGAGGACTCCCCCATGTGTCTCTGTCACATGATGAAAAGCAGGAATCCAACACAAATAGACCAAACACGACTATCAGAGGACCACGCAGTTATAAATAGCTCACACCAAATTAAAATGAGGCTGCTACCACCATTGCTCTCAGCCAGGTGAGTGGAACTGTTATAGAAGAGACACCAGATATGGGAGAGTCAGTAACAGGAGCAATGCACCAAACATATCAAACACACGCCACACCTGTCAATATGAAATATGCCACATCAGTATGCCACAAAGTTGTCCTTATGTTTGATGTTGCCAGCACAAACATACTCATTGGACCTCATTACGAGTTGGGCGCAAAGGGATACCGGGCACCGTTAAGGACATCGGTGTCGGTAATCCCTTTGCGCCCTATTCTGAGGTCCCTTAGCGGGTCCCTTCCTTAACGCCTGGTTTTAGCAGGCGTTATGGACGGGGCCCGTTAAGGGACTTCTGAGCAATTTGCGGTACCGTTATTAGCGCCTTCCCCCTTCCCATTGAGCCCTATAGGGGCTGAAATGGGAATGGGGAATGGCTTTTTCAATGGGGACTTACCGGTCCCGCAAAGGTTGGAATAGACCGGTAAGTCCCCATTGACCCAGGGCAGACTCGGTACCGGTATTGGAGGATAACCTCCAAACTCGGAATGAGGGCCATTGTGTCTCAAATAGTGAAAGATACAAGAAAACATAGACATCCATAAAACATATTTGGGAGGAACATCACACAGTGCTTTTGTTGTTACAGCACATCGCATTACTATAAACAGTGTCACATATACAGTAAAACAGCCCCACTGAAGCTTCTGGCATTCCCCAGAGGCACTAAAATGCCCCAGGGCCACTCCTGCGAGGATCATATCTGAGGCAAAACAACAACTACTGTAGATCCTAGTGGGCGTCCAAGGCACCACAATGCCTCTAGGGTCACTCATGTGAGGGTGCCATCTGAGGCACAACAACACCTCCTGCATTTAATTTTGCTGCAAGGCTACTGCAGTATCATCAGTCCACACAAGAATTTGAGAAGACCTGGATACCCTTGGGCACTATTAATGAGAGCTAAACAACCGCAATACAATCACTACAGGATTGGTCAAAACACTGATGAATATAAGAAGGGTGGAGACAGAATGTAACACCAAACACACCTGAAATATTCAGTGCATGGCATTCCTACAGATTAGAAGTGGAGCAGCCAGTGAATTTCTGGTAAAGTCTGAGCTAGAGTACAGACAGAAGGTTAGATTTAACTTCCAGAGGCAAACACAAGCCCCAGCATAAAATGGAAGGGCGTGTAAATCATACAAACCAAGATGCTATAACTCAAGTGCTTCTTCCCCATGCCCCAACACAAATCCCCTACCAGCCTTACTGCTGTTGCCACAACATAAACCCTCCAATTGCTTCCCTCCAAAACACAATCCCATGCATGCACCATTTAGCTAGGAAGATGGTGAGCCAGAGCTGTATATTTCTATTTATTCTGGAACTTGTAGTTATGGATTGCTGCTTCATAAATCCAGGACTACTACTTCCAGAATGCATAAAGGCAAGGTTTTGGACTACCAGCCTCTGAATGGAATGGGTCCTGTTGGCATGTATGCAAACCCCTTACCTGGCATATGCCTCGCCATACAATAAGAACAGCCAATCTGGCATTCTAAAACTTCCTCACAAACACCTTACATGGCATTATGATTTCCCATAACAGCACACACCTCTAGCTAGAATCCTTTTCCCCCCTTATATCTTCAAAACAACACAAATCCCTTATTTGACATCCTGCCCCTCAGCACAATAATGCATCCTAGCTGGTAAGATATTTTGTGTATTATAATGATTCATCACTACGTGGGTATCCCTAGGTTAACCCCTGCCACCCCCAACATACAATCCCACCCCACACTTCCAGGACAAGAAACAGGCTGTATCAGGAATCAAAATGTTGTTTAATGTAAAACAAATCACTTGAAAAATGGTCCCCTAACTTTATGCTGGGGACACCACATTGACACATCAATACATTTGGAACTGGTTCACTGAAGCAAAATGTATCCTACCTGAGTAAATGTCACTACATTTAATACACACATTCAGTCACACCATGACTCCACTACTTGAAATTCTATATCTAGACAATCATGAAAGAATACAAAGTCCATTGTTCGTGATATCATTACCATCAAGGGAAATATGCATTTGTAGTTATTGTGTCCATAATATGATATTCCTCGAAATATCTCTTTTAGGAACTGTGAATTTAAGACAATGCTATGTTGTGTATGTTTACCTTATGCAACACGACCCAAAGGTATGTATGATGTTGGAACATTTCTTGAGACAGGTTATATAAATCATAAACAATATGCTGGTATAGGGTCCTAGTTGATGTTTATATTTTATTATACGTCTGAAGTGTATATTTTTTTAATGGATTTGTATATGTTTTATGAATTTTACATTCGAAATAAACTGAATTTATGATGATATGCAGTCCTAGGGCAATCTAATTACTAAGCAACATGATGCAATTCACATTTCCTTGCACACTGCTTATTAGACACATTTTATTTTATTATTCCCAATACAAAAAGCAAGCATTGGTATCAGAGAAATGTCAGAAACAAAAGCACCATTGACATAAAACACATCTAAATGAATTCCCCCCTGTGTGGATGTGGTGCTGTAGTTTAGGGACACTATGCACAGCGTAGTGGTTCATACATTCAACATAGGAATATAGTTTATGAATTTCAAATCAATTAATAAATACCCCTCCTACTTTACTTCACAGATCCGGTGCCACTGGTGCAGGGTCCTCAACCTACTTTGCAGTGTTACGACAGAGGAGTTTATGTAATTTAGTCTGGTGTCATTGTCTGGAGAAATTGATTGAAAACAGCCAATCTGATCTGATCTGTCTTTTAACATATGTCTAGATTTCACAAATCACAAATTATCAATAAATCCTAGAGATGTGGAAATGTGCACTCATCCACAATTCCAGTGTCAGACTAAACCTGTGAATGTTGCCAGGATTTCATTTGGTTGGATTTTAATTTAGACAGAGTTGTGCTTTATCGGCACAGAAAAGCTATCTTTTCCCACGTTAAACACATCTGGCTTAGTTTTGAATCAGTGAGAAAGCAAAGTGCAGTGCCCACTTTATATGCTTAAGCACTCTATTTGCAATGAGCTCCCCTAGTGGGAGTTACTTCCGAATCAATCCACTCCTAGGAATTAACAGAGAACATGTTCTAGTGAGCCCAAGTCTAAGTGTTCCCAGGGAATTTTCTAGCAACTGGCCCCTTCGTGTCTCTTCCGTCTTGTAGGAAATCAGGTCTGCCTCATGCAAATCAGTCTCTCTCTCATGAACAAGGCTTTTTTCATTTCCAGATATTATCCAAGATCAAAACTCATCCATTCGGAACAAGTTTTCCATTTCCTGGACTCTTTCAAAATCTTAGCTTTCCATCCTTCCCTGTGTATTTCTATTTGTATAATGGAAATTGTTCCCACACTAAGTCATCATTACCTCACACTTTTCAATTGGTCAAGTAATTTCATTTGCTTGCTCGACAAGCATAAACTACCAGAGAATACAACCTCTTAACTTCCATAGGTAGATCACATTTTGGAACATGAGAAAAGTGGGGGACTGTATGCTCTGGCACTTTTAAATTCAATATCGGATTTTATTACTTGTATTACTGGAGCAATATGACATGTTACTGAAGTAAGTATTTCTAGATTCCCCTGGTTCTTACAAATGCAAGGATATGTAGCATGAATTTATGAGATGAGATCTGACTTTTTTATGAATACGTATGATTTTAGTAACATTTAATACACCTCAAAATGCCACGTTTAGACTCATTTGATTGAGGAGAATCCCACAGCCATAACAAACAGTTCCTATTGATTCTAGGTCCTATGGTTGTGGTTTTATGTCCACAATAATTTTTAATGTATGTATGCTACTTGTTACATCTTAAGCTATGAAACCTTCTTGCTAACCTCACAAGTCATGTGAGCAGTTCTCAGCGGTCCCTTCATCAGCCCTCCCATTACTGGGCATCTGATGGAACATATTACTTGGCTGATGTCTAAAAGTTAGACCTTAAGTGCAACAATGTTTCTTTGAAGCTGGGGAATTTGGAAAACAGGTTTCCCATCATGTATTTAGCTCAGATTGTAACTTTGCCGAAGAGCACAGCAGAAGCCTATTTGGAATGTATTTGAATATATCTATTAAGAATATCCTCTTGTCTTGAATGTGGGTGTGAAGATCCCTTTACCCAGTAACCTTTCACAATTGATTCTTTGTTATGGAAGCATAATGAATTTGTGGGATGACAGAGCAGGTAGCCTGTTCCTCTCCATGTGGCTGAACTAATCTCTAGGGATGTCTAAGCCTTTCTTCAATCACAAATATGTGCATGGTACACAGACGTAATTTGATATCAGGTCAGCAAGAAACACAACATTGCACAAGCCAACTCGGAATATGATATGATTTCCTATATATGAAAGGGTTGTTCACTTTCTGTTGTAGTGATGGGGCATAGACATTCTTCATAAATAATGATTGCAATGTATAGACTATCTTTTTTCCATTTCTTTATATTTAATTACAGAAGTGCTTCATTTGAAACACATCATTTGTTAGCCTAAAAAACAACACGAGTGTTTGCTTTAGAATTGAAGATGCCTTTGCATTTACATTTGCAGTCCCTTTCAAAAATGCAAACTAAGTTTGTTTTCTTTTGTGCTTATCAACATTTTTCACATATTTATTTTCACAATTAATGTGTTATGGTTTTAATATGTTCATCTTTTTCTTCAGGTGTAGCAGAAAGTACACCGTTTGTATCTAGTAAGAGTTTCTCATGTTTTTGCATTACAATTCGGGAATGTTCCTGCTGTATGGCAAAATCCCAGTTATGTGTTGGAGCTATCCCTCACGTGAGCAGGAAACTGCCTAAATCCCACAGGTGCACCATGACACTTTTTTCATGGTTGCTGATGAAAAGCACTAGTCATGAATAAAGTGAGGCACGATTCCAGACCCTCTGTACTTTAGATATAGGCACTCTTTGTTTCTCTTTTATTCTCCCCAAAGGGCTGCAATGCTATGAGCAACAGCACATTTCAAATGATCTAATGCAGGCATTTGAAATGTGCTTGTAATTATGACAATGTAGCAATGTGCTTCTATCATGTTGAGGAAGCAACAACCACATAATTCCCCCCATTTTACAGTCATAAATAACCCTGCATTATGCAGCTCTGGGACTGCAACTGGAAAATGATGGAACGCTGTTCAGGTGCTTCCTGAGTGCATGAAAGAAGGCAGCCATTTTGTGTCACAACACAAAATGGAATTTATTTGCGGAAGGAACAACCAGCCCTGGCATTTCCAATCTGAGGCGGAGGAGATTCAAAGCGTAATTACCTGAGTGGGGCTGGCCTCCAGTTGTAGCTACATCCTGTCTGTCGTAACTTGACTCGTTGTGAAGAATATATGGGCCTCTGTCCCCAAGTACCACATGGAGAGAAGAAAAAAAATCACTCCCCGTGCGAGCCTTGAGGCCACAGATGGTTGTTGTTGTTTCGCAGGAACAGACGCCGCCGAGGACCCCAGAGCTGTGGAATGAATTAGGTATTAGTACAAGCAAACTCAGTACTGTCAACAATGTAACTGTTATTGAAAATAGGGCTTACCCAAGGGTTATATTCTAACTGCCAGTAAGGTTGAGGTGCAGGGAAGCGTCGGTAATCCTTCAAAGCCAAAGCGCCAGAAACTCAGCGCTGGCTACCACCTGATGATTCTTGGAAGTATTCTGAAAACTGTGATAACGTAGCAGTTCGAGGAACTCTGGAGAGCGTAGAATACCAGACAAAGCAGATAAGGATAATCCAATCAATCCATGAACATGAGCTAAAGTCAAAAGGTCTGTAAATCCAAGCAGAAACCAAACGCCAAATCCAAGGAATAAGAAAATCCCGTCCGTAATCCGTAACCTTGATATCTGTAACCAAATGAATCCAACGTGAATCGAAAACGCCAAACAGTGTCGCGGAACAGCTGTGAACCGACGAGTGATTCAAGTGCGTCGCTTTTATACCTGCCGAGTCCTGATTACGTGAGCGGAGCTCAGGGCACGTGACCGAGAGTTCGGCCCGGAACCAGGAAGTAGTTGTTGCCGATTACTCTTGCTCCAGCCCTCTCGCAATCTCCATGGCAGTTGCCAGCGGAAACGAGGGAACAAATAGTATCGCCTTCTGACAGAGCCTGGAAGTTGGTGACGCTTCCCTCGCACCACAGGTAGCGTGATCATGTCAAGGGCTGACTGTGACTTGGAGATTCTCGCTGTATTATGCGTCAGAGAATCACCGCGGGTATGAGTGTTCTGTAAGGCGGTGTGCCTGGTGTGCCTGACCTTCCTACTGCGCATGACACTGTCGCACCCATCAGCCAATGTTGCTTCCACTCTATCCATAACCTATCAACCCACACCGGGGGCAACTATTTTGATCTCTTATTCATTTCCACCTCCCTCTCAGCCACTAATTCTACTGTCACACCACCCCTATCTGATCCCTCAATTGTTTTCATCACCATCTCCTTTCCACCCTCTGACCTCTACTCACCAGTTGGATCACCTATTACTTAAAGGAAATGTAAAGCTTCTGCCATTTCTCCCTATCTCTTGGACCTACAATTCTCACACTCAGTACGGATTCCTCTTCTACTAACACTGCCTTATCCAGCTTCCAATCACTACTATAAGACGCTCCTAAGTCTCAGCATCCCCAACCATGGGTCACCCAATTCATAAACTCTCTCGCATAGACATACCTTGTCTGGTGAGCAAATGGAGGCATATCCACTCACATGAGGACCTGCAACTTTACCTCTCTGCTCTTAACTCTCTCTAGTCCTCGCTTGATAGAGGGACAATGGATTTCTACTGCACCCTCATTGACTCTCAATCCAACCATCCTCACCATCCATTATATGGATACAACCCTGCACACCCAATACTTCTTTTGTTCCCTGCCCCCTTGCTTGGAAGCCTGTCTACTCAGATGTCTGACGCCGGACTGACCCTCAAAGCGGGCAAACATTGCCTACATGGAGAAGCTTCCACATGCCTCCTTGGCTCATCAGTTTGCCGCTGGCACTTATTTGTGTTGTGACAGGAGGTAGAGGGAGGGGAAAAGGTGTGGCAGCATGCCTATTAGTAGGCCTATCCAAGCACATACTCAGTCCTCCTTCCTTTGGAAACAACATTGGTTCAGAAGCAAAACCAACAAAACTTGCCAAACTGCCTGTTATTCAGCAGCAAGTCGGCTTGGATTAAGAGGCAGTTCAGAGAACCTGCCATAAAAAGCAGGTTGAGTGCTCCTGAGAAGAGAGATTCTTTCTTCATCAGTTATAACAGAGCACCAAATGCAGTGGTGTAGACAGGCTATCGACTAATTGGCAAGTATTGTCCACCTTTCACAATAATACCGATAGCAGTGGGTTGATAAGTGAACAATTATACAAGGTACAGACACAATTTCACAGGGAACAGAGGACAGCTCCGTAGTCATATAAATGACCAGAGACCTATCAACACCGAGATCCTGTCCTCTACTCCGTGTATCAAAGGTTCAAAGGGAGCATGGGCACAGGGGTAAACACACATCTTGTTTGACAGGATTTCCTTTCTTTCAATGCAAGATGTTGGATGTTAATTATATAATGTACAAGAGCACTCAGGAGCTGCTCATCCATGTTAGGAGCCCTTGCCCACATAGAGCCATCTGCAATGCATGAAAGCACTGGGACGTTCAGTAGAAAGACCCTGCTGATAAAACAAACACAAATCAAGCAACAGTAACTGTGATGATGCATCTTCTGATGCAAGTGGGAGATTGTAACTGGGTACCTGTTGGAAGGGGCTGGGTGATTACACCTTTGAGGATGTACACATCTTATTCAAACTATGCAAGGTACCAAGATACATGCATGTGTCAAACAATCACTGCTAAAAGATGACTGTCACACATGCGTTTCTGGGTTGTGTGTAAATAAAACTGAAAGAACGTATCCATATCTTGGGGTGGTTTACAAAGATCTCTAGTTGTGTCATGTTTGAAGGAGTGAAGGACGGAAACCAGTCCTAGCTTTTAGGTTTACATTATTTTCCATTTTGGTACATATAGTTCTGCATTTATAATATGTACAGGAATACAAAACGGTAGACAATAAGAATGCCAGGACTTGAAGAACATGACCTTAGAGTTCTGTTATGGGATATTTTTAAGAAACATGAGTGTGCCTGACGTGGTGATGTTGGGTGAGAAAAACGCTTTAATATCAATAGCAGGCGTATGATTGGTTATAAATAGCAGGTGCTCCGCCTGTATTTCACAGCTTTGAAAAAGAACAGAAACATTGCATATGCTTCAATACTGGCAGGGAGGACTCATTCATTATCTGCACACAATCAATAAAATGAATACCATTTAGTTGGGTAATATCAATATGTAATATGTAAAATATTGAGACTGCTGGCACTCAATGTGATGCACTTAATGGTACTCCTTTGCTGTGACAGGTCTTTTTAGTAAGTGCAAATTTGTGAGTTATTTATACTGCAACAGGTATATCTGGACGTACAGCCTGCTCAGACCCACGTTTGCAATCTCATTTTTCAAGGCAGCATATTGAATCACTGAGTAAACCCCTTTCCTTTCTAAAGTGCTATGTGTTCATGCTTGTCAGATATGCAAAATTAATTTGTTTTGTTGTAGCACTTCAAGTCTTTCATCACTTCACACCATCGCCAGACAACTAGTACACCTAGATGCCCGTACAATTTCTTTAGTTGTGTGTAGTAGTAGTTGTCATTTATACAGCACCTTTTCCCATTTGTATGGCTTCAACGCGCTTTGTGGTAGGAACGCCCTCGGCCACCCAAGTCCAGGTATGGGAAAATTCTCAGAGAAGGCTTAAATTGTGCATGTGCATTTTGCCAAGATTAGGAATTAGGGGGGCTGGCTATGCTCCAGTAAGCAGCCCAAGAAGTCAGGCATGTGGATGGGTGCTGAGGGAGGTCACGGCAGAGCGCTCCTGTAGGAGAATCGATGTGTCACTGGAAAAATGTGTTAAGGCATGTCTGTTGTAAGGGCGAGGCCATTGCGTGTCCAGCTAGACCAAATTTGTCATAGTCGTAGCTGCTTTTTAAAGTGTTTTGGATGAATAGCTGTGCCTGCGGCCGATGTCAACCAAAGTGTGCGTACATACCTTAAGCTCAGATGGAGCTTATCTCTGATCTCGCTGTGTGATCCGAACGTCTGTGTGAAGATGACAAGCTACCCTCATATGCACTTATAGGTATTATAGGCAGGCTACCCTCAGTGTCCTCTAAGTGCAAATAGACCGGTTTCTTATATTGTCTTCTCGGCGTGGCAGACAGGCTGCCTTAGGGTCACAGGACTTTCTAGCGCAATAGGGTAGGCTACCCTTGTAGTCTACTCTATATCTTCTAGGCTCCACAATGGGCTAACATCAGGCATTTTCTAGTGTAGTATCAAGGATACTTGCATATATCATTATGAGTTCCAGTGGCCAACTTATAGATCTTCTAATTGCAATGGATAGGTAACCATCATGTATCTTTGAGCGCAATACACAGATTAATTTGTGTCATCAAAGTACATTAGTAAAGCACATAGTTGAGTTTGGTTTTAAATGTTGTCATGTTGGGTTATTAGATGATTCGCATACTTTCCGAATGAGGAATACAAAACAGGGCAACCATTGCGTGTGATCCTGGGCAACTGATAATCACATAGATGGTAAAATGTAAAAATTGCTACTACCTACATATTTCAAATGTGTAATTCCGTAACAATGTATTTTTTCTCTGAGTATGTGTGTCAAAATGTCTCACTCATAGTTTAACTGGCTATGTTTAGTGACCATATATGTATTGCACATCACAGCATAATGCATTGATTTTCAAATGAGGAATACTAAACAGGGCAATATTTTACTTTATGAAAGTCAAACATTCACAACTAATTGCCTCTTTCTGTTCTCCAAACATTTTCAAACAATGTGGTCAAGTGCAAATGTTTCAGCTGGGGCTCAAATAACAGCTTCATCACTTGACCAAACAATGTGTGTGATCCTGGGCAATTGATATGCACATAGATCCTTACATGTCAACATTGCCATTAGCTACATATTTCAAATTCGTCATCCCATAAGACTGATATCGTTTTCAGAGTATGTGTGTCAAAAAAGCTTCACTCATGTTCTTTGTAAAATGACCATATAAATATATTGCACATCGCAACATAATTTATTCAGTTGCTCACTTATGGCAACATCACTGGAAAACCATGGCCCTCTTCTAATCTCAGTCAATGTTCTGAAACATGCAGCTTCCTGATAGCTTCCAATCAGTATCCACTATCTTTGTTATGGCAACTGTACCTACCTTGCTACTTCCAATCTGAATGCTGTAAACATACATGAGCACTTGTTCATTTTGTTGGACTGTTATTCTGAGTTATGTCTCTATACTGGGGTACATGAACGTTTTTGTTGATATGGCTACTGATCTGTGTCATGCATCTAGACTAAAGTCTGTATACTTTCCTCCTGGCTGATATTGTTAAAAGGTCTCATGTACCTATGGTAGATCACAATTACTCTTGTCGTGAATGGCTAATGTTGCCCTTGAAATGTCACTTGTATTTTATTCTGATTCCAGTAAGGAATAAGCGAGTAAGGGGACTTGGAGCACGTACCCATGCTTACTCTGAACGCTGCAAGGGAAGCAAATACCCAGGGAATCTAGATGCCTATATTTCTTAGGTACGTGGCACGGTTTGGATTTAAATGTGCCTGTGCCCTGAGCGCCTACATTCCTGAATCCAGCCCTAACACATACAGCCACCAGCAAAGGAGCTACAGGTGGCAGACTGTTTGCACTAAAACATCAAAGTTGTACCCACTTCCATTAAATCTTTGTCTTATCCCTCACGTATCTATATTTCAAAAGGCACTGAAAACATGCCTAATGAAAACAAATTAAGCAAATCTCTCGTTTGCAGTTTTTCAATCATTTCTAGATGCAATTTAGCTTACTCTGCTTTTCCATCTGTTAATAATCAAAACAAAAAAACACTTTAAGAGGAATGGGGCCAAAATGTATGTTTTTATTATTATTATTATTATTATTGTTATTATTATTATTATTAATATGGCATTTATTGAGCACAGACCTAGTTTCGAGATGCACCGCAGCACTTTACAGAGGTATACAACAATACAGATGCATAACAGAGAGCTTTTTTGTGTGGTAACAACAGAACAGATATACAGTGGGGGTAGCGTACAGGGGGCACAGAGGAGGGGTACAGCTTTACAGGGTGGCAGGGAGGAGAGTGGTGGATGACGTCTGGCAAATCAGGTGGTGCGGCTGGTGACTTGATGGCCTAGGTGTTGAGGAGGAGAGACTCCTTGAAGAGGTGGCGCGTGGGGGAGAGTCTGGTGATGATGGGGAGGGGGTTACATATTCTTGGAGCATAGGCAGAGATGGCTTGTTTTCTGGTCCTTTCCCTTTTGCAGCTGCAGATTTCAAGTCTGCACGTGTCCTGGTTCTGGTGGTGTTCTGTCCGGCAGAGATGCTGAGTTTCTCCACAAGATAGCTGGGTAACTGTATGGTGTCTGCCTTACTGATGATGCAGCAAGACTTGAAGGTGGTTCGTGTGTGCAGTGGGAGCCAGTGAAAGTCGATGAGGGCCGGGGTGATATGGTCAGAACTGTGTAGACCCTTGATGAGGCATGCAGCCATGTGTAGGACACTTCTCAAGGGCAAAAGGGAGGATGACGGGAGGCCTTCAAGGAGGGTATTGCCCCCATCCAGTTCGGATAGGACTACTGCTTGAATGATCCACATAAAGCTGTCTGGAGGGACTAAGTAGTTGACTGTCTGCAGGACGGAGAGCTGATACCAAGTTGACTTTTCTTAGCTATGTGTGTCTTTAAGGAGAGGTGTTTGTCAATGTGGCACCCAAGGAACTTGGTGCAGACAGTGAGCTTGGGTTTGAAGCCCTCAAGATTCATGGTTGAGAGCCAGGTCTGTATGTCTGGGTGTTTGTTGATTTTGGTGAGGAGTAGGATTTCGGTCTCAGAGGGGTTGAGATTCAAATATGCACTGAACATCCAAGACTGGATACGCACGAGGGAGGTTTTGAGCCAATCATGAGGTATAACTATGTGCTGTCAGCGTACTGGTGGATGTGGATGTTGTGTGTGACTTGGAGGGCTCCATTGATTGGCCCTCAAGGCACCAAAGCATTAACTAGCTCCTCAAACATTTTCCCCACTCTTTTCTGAGCTTGCCCACTGTTTCCAAGATTGTGAAAGCAATACTGATATAGTTTTGTGTTTCAGGGTGCATAACTGCTTGCAACTTCCCTGGTTATTCTTTTTGCATCTCTTGTATTTTAATCATAAATCCACTAAAATCTCGAAATATGGGATATCCAGTTTCCCTTTGCTCCAGGCAGAATTATATGGAGTGGTGTATAAATGTAATTTGTTAAATTAGGGAGCAGAGCACAGACATAGTTGACAAATTGCTTACCTTTGTCTAGTCCTTAATTTCTGGGCAGCTGTACTCTATATTGTGGGTCTCATAGCCTGGCCGTATAAATCCTAGTAGGCAAAGCACTGTTAGCTAAAAACCCAGGACTGGCTGACGGTGGCACTGATGACAGTGGCAACAAAGTCAGAATTTGACCATTTGAAACTATACTGAGAAAATCGTTTTCCTGCATACATTTCAATGCTACACGTTTATAATTGTGGAAATCATTTGCTATATTAACCCAAGTGAACTGAAGCCAGTCCTGGAGCAAGGGGTGAATAAACACGTCAGCAGAACATAGCTGCAACGTCCTTCATCCTTAATCCTGTTCGCAGAGGCCCTCCATACATTTATTTCCTTTGAACTTGCCTGCGTAGACGTAACAGAATATTAGATTGTTTGCTTTTGCCAAAAGGGCTGAGTGCTTCCAGAATGTTCGCCACATCTGTGTGTGTCTTTGACAGAGGCCTCCTGCTTGAAGCATCAGCTGGGAGAGAGAGAACAGTCAAAACACGTCCACAGGTGCCGCCGTTAGTGTTGGCAGCCATACAGCGAGAGTCCATCCAGAAGGGAGATTTGAGCAGGATATTTTTTGAAGTAATGGATCATTGATTTAAAGTTTAAGTTCAGCAAATTGCTTCCAACTTTCCAGCTTTTAGCTTTTACATTATTTGCACACAAAAAAAGAGCGGGGCGGGAAGGGTGTCATCTCTCAAAAGGAAGATATGAAAGGCAAGCCAATTATTGAACTAGACTGCTGACATAATTAAGTGCTTCTGCCATGCTTAATAATTATTCTAGCTCACAGACAATTTCAGAAAGAAAAAGTGACATTACAAATTAGTGAATCTGAAAATTACTTTTCCATTTATCTATACACGTCGTTTCTCGTAGTTCATCAATTATTCGTGATAAAATATCCTTTCCAATATCTGGCTTCCACTTATTGCTACTGCTTTTGTAGAGTTCTTTTTTCTAATATTGAAAATTGTATTACTAGTTTGCTAAATTCGTGTTGTGCTAGTCAATTTCAGCGCAGCTACACCCCTTGATCAATTTCAGCCTTGCTGCTCACATACAAACAATACTACATGAACACCTCAACATTCTGCTAGAACGCAGCTATACCCCAGGAAAATCACCCTAGCTGCACACATAAGCGTCCTACACAGGCCTAATACAGCCAAACCCCAGTATTGGTGGCCAACCTCCAGACTGCACACATTCAACTGATCTCAAATACCACCACACCTAATGCTAGCATGCAGCTACCGTCAGGCAGTCGCATCAGCTGCGCACATAATCGTTACCCCCAAGCACCCAATGACACCTGACTCTCTCGACTGACTACGGTCCCCGAGGGCGTTCAACCCACTAGCGCTTTGAAGTCATACCAATGATACATAGAGCGCTATATAAATGCCAAATAACATAACAACATAACAGTAAAACAAGAGAAATGCAAGCCCATGTTCAAAATGCATAAGAAATAGGCATGTATCTGAATCTCTCACAAGCCATGCACCAACAGGACTGACCTTTTCAGCAAACGTATTGGGAGAGTAGTCAAAGTGGCTGCAATCGCAGAATTAGCATGGACATTGCAATGCTTTAAGGTTTTGCATGCTTTTGCAGGTGACTGACGTGTCCGACAGCTGCAGTGAAATAGTATGTGTTTCTGGAATGTGGGATAGAGTATAGTCAATGTATTCTGTGGAATGTCTATGTGTCTGCTGGGAGTCTGGTTGTGCTGGATGCAAGCGTGGGTAAGCCTGAGGGCAGCATGTGCTGGGCGTGTGAGTAAGAAAGTCAGGACTGGGAAGATTGCTTGGTAAGTTGAGAATGATTGACAGCTAAAACAGTGAGTGAGGGGCTCAATTTTGAAGTTACCATCACTTGGGGGGCCTGTTAAGTTTTCACTTTGGTGTAAGCAGATCCCCTCCACGTAATTTACAACATTTGGACATGGAAGTGCATATGGGGAGCATAAAATGTTGGTGCGCTCGCCTTTATGCCACCCTTTTGTACGCCACAGTGCAAATTGA
The DNA here is from genome assembly GCF_040938575.1 of Ambystoma mexicanum. Lineage (NCBI taxonomy): Eukaryota > Metazoa > Chordata > Amphibia > Caudata > Ambystomatidae > Ambystoma > Ambystoma mexicanum. Next base: position 541,493,324 of record NC_090923.1, on the reverse strand, counting down.
GTAAAGGCAGCCTGCCATTTAGGCATGGCAAGCAGCATTGACAATGGATTCCTATGGAATCCGTCTGCTTTTTGCTGGTGTAAAAAGCAGGTGGATTACCCAGGAATCCACAGCATTTGTGCCAACATGAAAATACATGCTGGAGTATTTGTTTGGCGGAGAGGCGGAATCATAACTTACTATCTGTGCCTCTTCTCCTCCATACAAATGAATGAAAAGGAGGTGTAACATACATTTGATACATAAAAGTATTTTGCACATTACATTTACATTACGCCGCTTGGAACTTGAGCTCCTAAGCATGATCATCCATCTCTCCAACACATCTTGGCACTTTCTTGGGCATAGTTTTACTCTACTACTTGCAGGACACAGAAGCTCTACATCATGTCAGTTTTGCTTGGGTCCGTACCTTTCAAAGTGATTTGAAGCACACACACCTTGCAGGATACAAATGCACCGCGAGGAGGACGCAGGTGTGACATTGGTATCCCTTCAATCACATAGTTATTCTGTAACATAGGTGAATGTAGGATGTAGGGCCCTACTGTCAGCATATGTGACAGTTTGGGATCCAAGGGTGGAAATTGGTGTGCGCCACATCAACTGAGCAAATACCTCATCAAGTGGGTGCCCCTAAATAAACTGGGTGCCAGATCCTGCTCCGCTCCAACCAATGCTATTTTGAAACTGTCCATTATAAAGTACATTTTGCACCGGAATTGCTTATTTATTTTTGGTTATTATTAAATGTATCTCCCAATTGGATATTCTAATTGTTTTTGAGTGCAGGGTGAGGTTAATAAGGCTAGAACGCCAGTATTTATTGGAACATACTTATGATTTGTACTTATTATCTTTTCTTGCTGTACAGTACATTAAAACAAAATAAAATAGAAGCAACCCTGAGATGATATGATATGACATGATAGTTTATTTATATAGAGCCTATCCATCCAAGCGGCTTTGAATTTCTACAAAGCAAAAGTAATTCCTGCAATCGTTTACAGAGCGGAGGCCATGCCAGTGATACCCACTAGCATTTGGAGAAAGCTGGAAGGTTCCTTCTGGAGGTCGGTGCTAGGTCTCCCATCTTCGACACCAGTAATATTGATCAGAAGGGAACTGGGACTAACCTCACTGGAAGCCACAGTAGACCTTAAGAATCTAATGCTCTTCAGGAAGGTCCACAGCTCAAACGAAAGAATGTATGAGATCATTCACGAAGAACTAACAAAGGGTACAAACAAAATGTTAGTTAAATGGTCACTTAAAAACCTGGCATGTTTGGAAGAAATCGGAAGCTCGCAAACCGAACTAATAAATAACCCTACGAAGAAATCGCGAAGATTTGTCACACTCACCTGTGTCTCTGCAGGAGCGATGGACGAGCCTCCCTTGACCCCGAGTCTTCACTTCCCCTGTTTCATCCGGAGGAATACCTGTCAAATACAAGGTGTACACTCAGACATGAATTCACCTGATTCCCCCAGGCCCTTCCCTTCTCTTTACTGTGTGCTTTGATGTCCCCCTATGGGCTTACTTTGATCTTTAGTAGGGTGTGCACTCCATCCTGCATTTGCAGGGGCGCGATTTACTCATGTGATTGGTGCCAATGTCTGGAGGCTGAGTTCAGATGCCAAACGCTGTTTTATGCCTTCACAGCGAGGCCGAGAGTTCAAGGCGCCAGTTTCTTCACTGGCTAGAAAGTCCTTCCCACAAGTGAACATTGCGCAGAGAATGTTGAGTGTCCAAAATTGTCCGTATTGTCTTTGTTTGCCAGTATTTTTGTGGGTGAGTAGCGCTGTGTGTATAAGCTAGCTACTGGTAGGTTTGCGCAGCGCCTTCAATTCGAGCGCACCTGATAATGTCTCTCCTTTTCCCTTGCAGGAGAAATTATGTGGTATTAGCGCCTTGAGTCCGATTTCAGCGCTACTGGTGGTTAGGTAAGTTTGCACACAGGCTTTTGGTAAGTATGCACCGTGTAGAGAGAGAGAACCAGTGAAATAAGTGTCCGCGTTATTGGAGCGAGCACAATGAATAATGTCTCTTCTTTCTTACAGGGGTTTGTGCGCTCGTGCAACTAACCTGGATTCCAGCGTCGTGGTAAGATTCGGTGAGTATGCACAGCGTTACTTATGTGCGCGTGTTAACGCTGTTCTTCTTTGTTCTTAGAGGTGCCGGTGTAGAAGTCCCCTCTTGACTGGAGATAGCTGCGGCATGGAGTAAGAGCCAGGTAAGCTGAAGCGGAATGATCCAGAGCGGGTAAGCAGTAGTAGGATGATCCGGAGCCGGTAAGCAGAAGCAGGATGATCCGGAGCAGGTAAGCAGAAGCAGGATGATCCGGAGACGGTAAGCAGAAACAGGATGATCCGGAGCAGGTAAGCAGATGCTGGCTGATCCGGATGCAGATTCTGCGAGCAGACGAACGCATGTTAATCAGTTAGACATTTGGTCCTCGAATGTAATGGCTTATCAATAAAACAAAAGGTCCATCTTGGTCACCTATTCACGGACTACTTCAATATGAAAGAGGAACATTGGTGGTCTCACGTAATGAATGGGGCCAACAGGAAGGCCGTCATTGTAGTTGGGAACTTTATCCAGAGCCTCGACTTACACCATCAAAAGGTAAAGGAAAAAAAAGGGGGGTGCCTGGTTAACGCAAATGGAAAAAGGTCTTAACAAATCAAATAAAGTGAAGGCCATACTAGGGGAAACAAATAAGCTCAAGCCAATCTTGTAAAAACTGGTAAAACATTTAAATGAAGTACAAAAGAAATGCACCTATACACAAGTGTTTTAAAGCGTTTCAAGGCAAGGGAGGGAACAATGGAAATACAATGACATTCTTACAGTCTATGAACAGTAAGGATGTGAAATTAACTACCGTACTCGGCCTGACGACATTTCAGATAGTGCAAGAGCTAAGACATATATTAGGAAGGGAGGGGGAGAGTGGGAAGGAAATGGAAACAGACAGGCGACCACTGTACTAGGCCTGATGACATTTCTGGAGTTTAGCAGGGAGGAGGGGGAGAAAACGCAGAAGCAAAGAGGAAGGTTTTGAGGTGCTTCCGGAACCGGAGATGGTTCTCCTCAAGATTCAGGGAGGCAGGAAGGCTGTTCCAGAGGGAGGCCCCTGCAGAGGAGAGAGATCTACCACCAACTCGTTGCTTGGAGAAGTGATGGACCCTGAGGGAGTTGGAGGCGGATGTGCGAAGAGCTCGAGAAGGAAGATATTTGGGAAGAGAGAGTTGAAGGTATTGAGGCCCCAGGCCCCAGAAGGCCTTGTGGACAATGCAAAGGGTTTTGAACTTAATCCTTGCAGCCACTGGGAGTCAGTGCAGAGATTTCAGTCCTGGAGAGATACGATCCCTGGGCTTGAGGCCAAGGACAAGTCTCGCAGTTCTGTTCTGGATAAGTTGCAGAGGGCAGAGAGTGGAGGCAGGCAGATTTAGATAGAGGCTGTTGCAATAGTCCAGCCTAGAGAGAACCAGGGCTCTGGAGAGTGTGAGCTTCTGGGGGAAGGAGAGGGAGGGACGAATACCTCTGAAGAGGCGCAGCTGGTAGTGTGACTTCTTAGTGACATCAGAGATGTGAGAGGAGAAGGAGAGTGTGGAGTCGAAGATGACCCCGAGGTTTTTAACCTTGCAGGTGGGAGCAGGAAGAGGGCCAAGTGAGGCCAGCCAGAGAGCTGAAGGGAAGGAGGGAGTGGGAGTGTCAATGAGTACAATCTCAGTCTTACAGGCAGAGGTCATTGGCGGCACACCACTCATGAATAGCAGACAGACAGTCAGAGATGAGGAAAGGAGAGGAGGAGGCCGAGGGTAGCCTGAAAATTAGTTGAGTATCATCCGCATAGCACTGAAAGTTGGGGCAGAGAGTGGTGATACGGTGGGCAAGGAGTGCCAGATATTGGTTGAAGAGCCAGGGAGAGAGGTTACTTCCCTGGTAGAGAAAAATATATCGGAGAGGAAGGACCCGAGTTGGACCTGGGAGGGTCAGTCGGAGAGTAAAGAGGTCAACCACGCCAGAGCCTTACCAGTGATACCAGGTTATCACGGAGACGGTTGAGCAGGATGGCATGGTTGAGATTGTCAAAGGCTGAGGAGAGATCAAGCAGGATGAGGACGCATGGGGTGTTGGAGTCGAGGTTGGAGAGCAGGTCTTCACAGATGTTTAGGAGAGCAGTTTCCATGCTTCTGGCAGCTCTGAAGCCAGACTGATGGTCATGAAGACAACCAACAGATTCAGTGTGGAGATTAAGCTGGGAGATGGCCAGTTTCTCCAGGAGCTTGCCCAGGAAGGTAGTGATGGAGATTTGGCGATAGTTAGCCAGGCAGGAGGGGTCGGCAGAAGGTTTCTTAAGAAGAGGGGGCACAAGGGAGTGCTTCAGGGGAGATGGGAAGACTCCAGTGGCGAAGGAGTGATTGCAGAACTCAGCCAGGGCAGGAGCCAGGGAATCGATATGGTCCTTGATAGTTTTGGAGGAACAGGGGTGAACCTGTTTCGACGAGACTTTCATAGATCGGACTTGTCTAGAAACCTCATCTGCAGAGAAAAAGGGAAAGTCAGAGAAGGAGGGAGGGGGGGTGGCTGCAGGAGAGCCGGAGGAGGGGCAGGGAATGGGAGGATGGAGGCGATAGGAGGAGAGTGAGGACAGGATGTCCTGAGTTTTAGAAATGAAGTGAGAAGCCAGTGCCGTGCAGAGGGCCTGTGTCATGATGCCTACCCCCAGGGATCCGGAAGAAGCCCATCAGCCCCGGGAGCAGGCATCTAGACATTTAGTAAAACCTCAGCAGCCCCGGCTAGGGGCTATCTGGGTTCAGTCCTGGCACCTTAGGCGCCAGGCTCATAGTAGGAATCAGTCCTGGCGCCTAAGGCGCCAGGCTCATAGTCATTACTTACCTCAGGCAGACCATGCTGCAAATGACTCCAATCCAACATGAAGCCTGAAAGGGACTATTTTTCTACAGGGACTATTTTTTACTCGGGTGTGGTTCTAGGGACTTCTTACCTGGGACTACTTTTGAGGCTATTTAAACCACACCCGACCAGCAACACACGCTTCGCGTTATTCTGCATCCAGCAGCATAACACTCACCGTGCCTGCAGCCTGCATCCAGTTTTCTGTCACGCGCGCCTCGAATTTGGAGCTCCTAAAACAAAGAGGAAAGAAAGGGACAAGGTTAGAAAACGAACTTATTTCTATTCCACACCTGATTCTGGATCCATCCTGTCTCCGGACCTGTAAAGAACATCATTTCTGCACGCGCCGCACCTCCAGCTGCAGCGCCGCGCCATACTCACCAGTCTTCACAGCATCCTTCAGGTCGGCGCTGCCTCCATCATTTCTTCGCTGAACTTCGGCACCTAGGAGACAAAAGAAAACCACAAGGTGAGCCGAGGGAACCAACAAATATAACTCTTACCACCATAGACTTACCTGATTTACCACCGGAGGCATCCTTTTGTGACTCTCCATATTTTCACGTGCCGCATCTGTAAAGAGAGACAAAACAACACGTTTTCCTCGTGCAACAAATACCGGACAGCGCCGGGTAATACAGACTCTTACCTGAGCGCCACCAGCTGCCACAAGAGCATCTTTTCACAAGCCAGCTGCAAGACAAGAAAGGAAGGGGGGAACAAGAGTGCACATTGGACATATTGAACTCTATGAACTTAATACTTACTGGTCCTCACCAGGAACCTCAGAGTCAATACTCTCCGGAACTCTCCCGATTCTTCAAACCAGTGAAGTAACTGGAATCGACATGCCCCTGCAAATCCACGCAGGATGGAGAGCTCATCTTTCAAGAATATAAGGTGAGATTGCTGTGAGGGCATTTCGGAGGTGATTAGTTGGTGAGGACTGTGGGGGTGCCATCACTTGAATCCACAAGTGGCTAAATCCATCTCTCCACTTGCAGGAGAATACTTCTACGGGTTAAGCAGACAAGATTAGGAGGGCAGATCCAGTCAGTCATCGCTGCACTACGCATCACGTGGGTGGAGACCGCAGTTGTCCGGGTCCGACCGACACCCCTGTGGGAGCCAGGTGAGCGTAACAGCCTGGGAAGGAACAGGAGAAGTAGAGACTGCGGCAGGATTGTCAAGTTCCTTACAGATTTGAAAGAGTTCAGCCGAGTTGTTAGATGCCGCGGAGATGCAGCCTTGGATAAGGGCTCTCTTCTTGGTGAGGACGGAGAGCCGGTATTGCCTTTGAAGCAGGCGGCAGACCAGTTTGTCAGAGCATGAGCATGAAGCATGCCATTTCCTCTCGGCCACCCTGCACTTGTGTTTTAGGGTGACAAGATCAGAGTCATACCAGGAGTTACATTTGGCTTTGGGCTTCATACAGATTCTCATGACAGGGGCAAGGATATCAAGAGTATCAGATACAGAAGAGTGGAGCATGGAGAGGGCTGTGTCAGGTTGAGAGTCAGCCAAAGGGGGTGGAGAGGGTGAGAAGGTGGTGGCAAAAGCCTCAACTGACACGCGCTTCATGGGTCGGATGACGGAGAAGGTGGGTGGCAGTGATGGAGGTGGCTTGGCCTGAGGGGTAGGGGGGGGTGAGGTAAGAGGATAGGAGAAAGTGATCACTCCAGGAGAGCAGAGTGTTGAGGGGGACTGAGAGGGAAAGGTCAGAGGAGATAAGAACATCCAGAGTGTCCCTGCAGAGTGAGTCGGGCCTAAGGGGAGGATAGTGAGTGAGAGAGAGTCGCAGAGGTCACGGAAGAGTCCGGAGGGAGCACAGGAGGCATCCAGGTGGATGTTGAAGTCTCCAAGAAGGAGGAGTTGAGTAGTCGAGTGCAGGATTGAGGAAGAGAGGTCCGACCACTCAGAGAGGAAGGATGAGATCTGACCAGGTGGCCGATAGATAGTAGCCACAGTAAGGGAATGGCTAGGAGAGAGAGAGAGCCTGCAGATGAGGCATTCGAAAGAGGAGTAGGCCTGGTGTGAATAACAGAGGCAGGAATCCATTCTGGGAAGATCAGAGCTACACCACCTCCAGAGCGGTTGGACCTGGGCGCTGAGAGGATTTTGTAGCCATCAGGTAGGAGCGTGTCAAAGCTAGTGACAGAGCTGGCCGTGAACCATGTCTCTGTGAGACCGAGGACATCAAGGTCAAATTCTTCCAGATGGCGGCAGATGTCAGAGGAGTGCTTGACAGCAGAGCGAGAGTTAAGAGTGGCAATATGGAGAAGGTTGCCATCCTTGCTGGACTTCCGGGGAGGGGTACAGATCAGGGGTACGCCCTTCAGAGGTGTAGAGGGAGCCCGAGACGGGGCAGAGAGGGAGGGAGAAGGTAAGGTAGCCCCGGAGGAGGCAGAAGGGGGAGGCGAGGTAGCCGAGGAAGGGGGTGTGGGGACAGTAGGAGAAGAAGGAATTTGATGAGGCACAGGAAGCGTCTATCAAAGTGGTGAAGGTTAGCCTGAGGGCCTTGGACCAAGGGATGGGAGGGCCTTGGACCAAGACGGCACCTTTAGAGTAGACATTAATAATGACCTTGGAAGAGTGGAAGGGTGCCAGTAGGGCGTCCCAATGGGTGCCACCATTAATGGGAGAAGAGGAGAAAGGAGAGAGCACAGAGACCATATGAGGGGTCCATATGTCAGGCGAAGGAATGACAAAGAGATGTCGGTGTGAGTTTCCTTGGCGGAAGCACTGGTGTAGGTATCAGCGATAGGGAGGCCTGGGTTGGAGACCAGGATATCCTTTTTAAACTTCTTCCTACCAGATTTAGTGAGGAGAGCAGGATAGTCGATAGAGAAGCAATTAGAAAAGATAGGGGAGACAGAGAGCACCATAGGGTCGGTGGGAGGGAGAGAGGTGGAGGGGAGAGGGGGAAACACTACAGAACAGCAATAGAGTAGGCAGACAAGACAGCGTGAGGCAGCGGGGTGAACAATAGGATAAGACAACGATACGCAGGATTACAGAGCAAACAGAACACATCTAGTTTGAGAATCCAGAATGGAGGAAGAAAGGGCCTAGGTTAAATACAGATACAGATATAGTGCATATTATAAAACAGCAGTAAAAACACACCACAGTTTGCAGGATCTTCACAACGCTGCACTCACGCGCTCAGCCTGGTGGAATGGCGAGTGTGGTGAGCAGCGTTGCAGTAGGAGCAAACACACGGCCCCAGAGAGCCAATCAGGGGGGGTGTGGGCGGGATGGGAGGTGGGGGGAGGAGGAGAACCACGGGGAAGGAGGGAGCGGGAGAACAGAGGACACGGGAAGAACAATCAATGGCAGGCAATGCAGTTATTTTCCAGCCCAGGAGGGCACAAACAACTAGATCTTCACAACGCTGCACTCACCCGCTCAGCCTGGTGGAATGGCGAGCGTGGTGAGCAGCGTTACAGTAGGAGCAAACACACGGCCCCAGAGAGCCAATCAGGGGGGGTGTGGGCGGGATGGGAGGCAGGTGGGAGGATGAGAACCATGGGGAAGGAGGGAGCGGGAGAACAGGGGACATGACAAGAACAATCAATGGCAGGCAATGCAGTTATTTTCCAGCCCAGGAGGCCACACAAGGCAAGATCTTCACAACGCTGCACTCACCCGCTCAGCCTGGTGGAATGGCAAGCGTGGTGAGCAGCGTTACAGTAGGAGCAAACACACGGCCCCAGAGAGCCAACCGGGGGGGGGGCGGGATGGGAGGCGGGCAGGAGGAGGAGAAATACGGGGAAGGAGGGAGCAGGAGAACAGGGGACACGGGAAGAACACATCAATGCTTCACAAAGCTGCACTCACCCGCGCAGCCTGGTGGAAAGAGTGAAGGAGATGGGTGAGGAAAGGGAGGGGGGGAACAAAACAAGCGACTATCGTACTAGGCCTGATGTCATTTCAGATAGTGCTAGGGGGTGGTGGGCGAGTACGTGGAGTACCTAGTTAGGTTAGATACATGCTCACATGCTTGTTTGAGAGTAATGCTGCCATTAATTAATTATTGTTTTTATTTATGTTCTGTTTTTTGGGGGGGCGGTCAGTGCACTGGCTAACAGCGAATTTTATAACTTCCAGTTGTGAGTCTCCATGATATCAAGGGACATCTTTTTTCAGCTGTAGTTTACGGCTGGGTGTATTGCCTTCAGAGATGTATATCTACATGTCCTAGCATGCATTGGGGATATTAACGTGCACCATTGTACACACAACACATGCAACCTGCACTTCACAATGAGCCCCACTCCCAAACATGATCAGAACCACCTTTTTGAAAATCCTCTTTGAGCTGAAGGTGGCCTCCCCTACTCGCCGGACTGAGTACCAAGGACTACAGTTTTTGCAACAACAAAGAAATGAGAAACATGAGTGTTGCATAGCTTTTCGAAAGACTCATAGCCATAGTTTGCCAAAAACATTGTTTGTAGTATTTTCCCACAATACAAAAAGTGATACCCAGGACTTTTTGCTTTTTTTCTGTGTTTTGATGCCTCACCTGCATTTGGATCAGCAAGATTGTTTAAAAGCATATTTGCCTGCATTTAGGACATCCCTGTTAATTTTTATTTCCCACTTTTCTGAGAAATAAGAAATTATAATAATTATTTGGTTTACATCACCGCAGGAATGTAGAATCTTTGTTTCCAAAGGTCATTTTGCCCCATACGTGTGGGAGATAAGCATGGGGATGGGTTTAATATTTTCAGTGATTATTGTTTTTATCAATTCCCTGATTTGCGGGGGGCAGTGTACCAGCTGGCAATGAATTGTGTAGCCACCATGAATAATATTGAATGCTGAAATATCGAATATATAGCTTCTTCAAGGCTGACATAGATTTGTAAAACGTATCTTGCGGGGGTCCCTAAAATCAAGATGCACTATGCAGCCATAATATGAAATTACGAATATCAAAATACCCAATGTGTTCAATGGTGACATTGAATTGTGTGACTTCCCCTCATCTCGGAAACTTTGAGCTGAATTTGCCTTCCCCCTCCCCTCTCGCCCCATGCCCTTCTCAGTGAGTGCTGAGTGCCAAGCTAACCCCAGAAGCAACGTCTGAAGTGAGAATAATACAAGAACACATATGTCGTTCATCAACGCTGTAAGCGGAGAAAAAACAAAAATAGAAACAAATATACACACAACATAAAAACCACACATTAATTACTGTGCCACTCCTTTTGACAACCACTGGTAGCACCGTTTTAATGTGGGCAGTCTTCTGTTAGCAAAGGTCTTGTGTAGGTATGCCAATATGTCATAATATGCTTCCTTTGAAGAGCAGACTGAGAGCGCCTGCTAAACATAGTGGTTCCACTGTTTTTTTTTTGTTGCCAATTTGTACTTCGGTCCAGTGTCACAGGTGCCTTAATACGAGGCAGCTCATCGCAACATCTACTACCACACTGTGACGCACCCTCTTATGTCAACAAATAGCAATTAAACATAAAGAGTTGTGCCCACCTATAACCCACATTGGATTTAAATGCGCCACATAACAATCAAGGCGACAGATGGGTGTAACAATAACAGGATATTGCTTTTCAAAGTAATATATGTATTGTCGTTACCCGACACCAAACAACACTTAAACCCATCAGCAATATGAGCACACAGACATTTCAGTGGCATAAAGGAGTAAACAAGGCCCCCATAATCTGGTACAATGGTACAGATACATTAACATTCCATATCTTGGGAAATGTCTGCAGGCATCCCCAGGTCCTATATATGCATTCTTCTCTAGACATGCAATAATCTAGGTCCCACTCTCACTGATATGATATGGCATTTATAACGCGCCTATAAAGGCACCACGAGGCAAGGGAGAGGAAACAGAGGGAAGACAGAGACAGTGATCCTACTAGGCCAGGTGACATTAAGATCACGCAAGTGCAGGGGAATTGAGATCACACAAGTGCGAGGGACCTAGGGCAAACCTAGTTGTTTCTCCTGCTCCCCAATGCTTGGCAATATTGTGCTTGGCCACAATCATCGTATTTGCTATGAAAGCTTCTCATATCACGAAAAGGATAGTTCTGTCGATGTGCCCAGTAAGGCGAATTTCGGATCATCCAATATAGGCTGACCTAGTGCTCGCGATATGCACCTCGGCACTGCAAGCCAAAAGGTATGTATTTTTAGGCACAACTAAAGCGTATGATAGAAACTGCCAACTGTCTTATGACAACGTTAACAATAGGGGTTCCCAGCTCTAGTACAATAATACAGTGTAGGATTTTAAACTGAACCAAACTGATTCTGGCTGGGATTGCCACCTCAGGCTGTGCCATCTGTACCTCCTGACAATCCTCAGTGTGAATAGGATCCACATCTGCTTCCCACATCTGTACAAGCCTCATGAAAGGGTGGCGGGTAATATTAAAAACCACCTGATACAGGATCGAAATAGCCCTTTTTGGGACTAATTCCATGTTTACATTAGCATCCAAGGGGTTCCGTTCAAAGCACTCGTAATTCATAGTGTGTCTAAATATTGTCTTGGGAGGATAGCTCAGGAGCAACGTGCTCGCCTTGGAAGCAAGATGACACAGAACAACACAGGTTTGATCCCCAGGTCCGCGCTTAGAAACCTCTGGGTATTAAGCGTGTTATAAATATCATATCATATCATGAGATAGTTACATTCACCTACAGAGGAAAGCCCGAACCTGTGTCGCATTTCCGCAAAGATTAGCATGCGTCCCTCTGTCAGCATATTCACCACCCTGCACATTTTCCTCACCCAGCCATGCCAAATTCCAGTTCCTGTATTTTGGGCAAATTCCTGTTGTTTCAAAGGGAAGCCTGCGTACTAATCATCCTTGCCAACCTCACTGTTCTGGTGTCAACTTTCCTGACCCGTATCACCTGTCTTGAGGCTATTGGTATACATGCAAGAATTGCTGTGCCTGAAAGAGGTTGGTGTGAGGCAGGCAATCACATTTTTTTATTATTATTATTATTATTATTATTATTATTATTTATTTATGTGATACAGTTTTAAACAAATGTAAAAAACTTTACACATATTTACATCAAACAACTGAAATTCGATTAATAAAAATAAAATTCCAAATCTTGATAAAATCCTTAATACAATTAATAGATAATTGATACTATATATGAGTTCAGAACAGAGCATAGTTATTATTTCATGGCCACGTTAGTGGCCATGTAGTTATGGTTAAGTTGCTGTTTCCATAGGAAGAGCACTTTTTGGGTGGCTTATAACTTCGCTCTCCCTGGACGGATCCTCACCAGACTTTGCAAAGAAAGTAGTTGGGTCACTCTGAATTTCTTTGCAAAGTTTGGTGAGGATTCGTCCAGGGGGGGAAAAGTTATAGGGGGGTCCCAAAACTTTTTTTTTTCCCATAGACTGAATGGGAAAAAACTTTGCGCACGGCTACAGCCCGAACCGCTGGACGGATTTACACCAAATTTGCGGCAGGAGCGGCGGCCTGGTCCCAAAAGTGTGCTTTTGTAAATTTGGTGTAAATCCGTCCAGTAGTTTTTTAAAAAATGACCAAAATGTAAGGCAAAAAAATTAGTGATATCTGCGTTCGCTTTGCGGACGGACTTCCCTGTTCGCTGCGCGGACAGCACCCCGATTGGCCCATGGGCTTGCGTCATGTCCGCGGACATGCAACGTGTTCGCTGATTGGACGGCGAGGGGCGTGGAGCGCGTCAGATTTTCTGTGGCGCCCGCCATCTTGTATTCGCAGTCGACCGCGTACAGCGCAGTGAAACGTGGATAAAAAATTGTATTTAGTGCCATGTGTTGGTGTGTAAGAGTGTTTGGGTAGGGTTGGGGAGTATGAGATAGGTTCAATGCTTTGTTTTTTTATGTGCTAGACCTTTTTGTTGCGTTCGATTTGTCCGCGGAGAACACGGCTGTTCTGACATTTTGTAAATAAACTAAATGGTGGGGTGTTTAACGGAGTATGTGTCATTTTTGTTCGCAAGGAAGGTAAAAATGAGCTATGAACACTCGCGGTGTACTTAATTGTTCGTAAATACACAAACTGGGGTGTCCTCAGGACGCTGTCCGTATTGTAATCTGTCTAGTTGAATGTGTTCTAAGAACACTCGCAGTGTCCCGAAATGGTTGCAATTACACAAAATGGGGGTGTTCTGAGAACGTTGTTTGTTTTGTTTGTTGTCAGGGTGAAAGTGTTTTAAGAGCACTCCTTTTGTTCGCTAATAGTACAATTTCCTAGGGGCGTCAACTGACTTTTTGTCCACTAAAGAAACGATAAATCCGGCTGGTGTGCGTCGACATTATGTGATAATCCTATGACTGGCGCTATTGACCTGACTGACTTGCTTTTGCGACACTAAATCATATCTCCCGCCCCTAAGCCTGATATTATCAAAGCATTCATATTCCCCGCCTTTCTCCGTGACGTTACAGGGTGCGTAATGAAACGCGCCCAGTCGTCTCCAGTACTACGCGACTTTACACAGAACCCGGATGACAACACACATTATGTCACAACACAGCGCGCCACAATTCAGAATATGAAAGTGTGATTTAAAAGCAAAGAGCAAGTTTGTAAATGTTGTAAAGTACATTTATTTGACATCAAATGTTTAGAGAATATTCAGCAATTTGCATTTGTCTTTGTTGTCGATCCGCAAAAGTTCATGTTGAGACACGCGATGTTCCTTTGCGGAACAGAGAGTGTTAGATCAGGTTACAACTTAGTGCGCCACAATTCGGAATATGAAACTGTGGTTTAAAAGTAAACAGCAGGATTGTACATTTGGTAAAGTACATTTATTTCACATGAAATGTTTAGTGAATATTCAGCGATTTGCTATTGTCTCTGCTGTCGATCAGCAAAAGTTTATTTGGAGCCACGCGTTGTTCCTTTGCGGTAGATAGGCTGTTGGTTTATGATAAAAGCAGTAAATGGTCTCTCTGATAATCGGAAGGTTGCTCCAACAACGAGCCATTAGACCACCGTATTGGTTGGTATGTTGTTTGTAGCCACTAGTACTGCGTAAGGGCATATTGGTCCTTGGCGATTGTCCCATAAAATGGTGAGGGTCATGAAGTTGCATATTTGGACTTGCACCTGGCAGTTGAAGACCCCATCCGCTGGAGTCTGTAAATCGTGACATAGACAAAATGGGGCCACGTACCTGTTTTGAAAAACATAAATTAGTCTCACCAGCCGATCTTCATTAAAAATCATCATTTTATTTATTAGGGCGTGAAACTATTTGCTATCGAAGATAGTGCAACAGAGTATGTTAATAATAAAATAATAATATTTTCCCATTCATATAGCGCTAAGAACTGTGAGGTATGTAAGCGGTGCTTATTATTAACCACAGTGTGTGGTGCTCATTTATTGACCACGGAAGGATGAAAGGCTGAGTTTCGCCTTGCCGGGATTCGAACTTGCGTTAGCAAGCTGTGCACGGATGTCAAAGCGAGCGCTGTACTCGCTGTGCCACTTGACAGGCTACAGTGAAGTGGCACGGGGGGTAGAGCGCTTGACCGCCTATAGACCGGTTAAATTATTTATATTAACCCACTCTGTGTCGTCTGCCTTTTTCAGAGCCCTCTAAACGACAGGGGATCAATTCGGCGGTGATAGTGCGCGGTAGAAAACATTATGCCACTTTCAACGAACAAGTTCAACTTCAGCGGTCTTTAATGCTACGCTATTGTAATTATATTTGGTATAAAGTAATCTAAAGGGTTACTTAAAGTACAATTGCAATTTCCATTGTCTACGAGTGGTGCAGTCCCAAAATACGACTCCGCGTGTGCCAACGATCTTTCGCATAGTGATATAATATGTAAAAGTGGTTTCGTTTCAGAAATTTCATCTTTATCTTCTCTTACCTTTTAGCAACACTCCTTCAAGAGAAGTCTTTCATCACAATCTCTGTCTGTCAAGGTCAAAACACAATACAACCTTATAGTCTGCTTCGTGAGCCTCTCCGGGGCCCGAGAAAAAAATGGAAGCAGCTGACCTTCACTGTGAACGAGCATAAATTCTTACTTTGCAACATTCTGTGTAAAGCCATCTGTAGAAGTTGGTTTTTGCACGCCATGTTTGTATATTGTTTGCGTGATATTAAAAAAAGTTTGTTTAAAGGACGTTATGGTTCTAAGTACAGCCGAAAGACCCCTGAAAATAGCAAGTTATGGTAAGCTATGAAAAATAACTTGCGCCAACACCATGCACTGCTAAGACTAACACCCAGGACATCAAAGATGACATCGCAAATGTCATTGATGAAATCACTGATGACATCACATGTGTATGTACTTTTCATGGAATTTGTGTACTAGGGATTTTTATTATAATGTTCCGAAAAAAGTGTCAAGGATATTGCAATAAATATCATACCGTTATTAGTGCTTTGAACGATGCATTTATATCAATAAATAGCATTGTATTATGGGATTCTATGTAGTATACTGAGCTACTAATGGAGAAAGATAGCATTGTGTGCAGAGTACAAGATAAAAGTATAATATTTGTAATGTTAATATGTAGAATAATGAAATGATAATTGTCCTGAAATGTTCGAAAATTCACAAAATGGGGGTGTTCTGAGGACGTTATTCGTATTGTGTGATTGCTTAAGCTGTATGCAATGAGGGAATGGTACAGAGAGTAAAGTGGACGCCGTCCGCGGACACCGCGGCTGTTCGTGGACAGGGCGTGGTAAATCCGGGTTTTTCCAGGAAATCCAACATGGAAAGAAGACTGTACGGATCTGCCAATCAGATGTCGAGGTTGTGGATTTGTGTTGAAAGAGACTGTGTGTGGCGAAGATGGCAGAAGTGGAGAAAGTCAGGGTGTTGGTGCTCGGAGATATGTTTGTGCATGGTTTACAGCAGTACGCTGAATGCAGGCATGTTGCAAAGAACTTTGATGTGAAAGGAGTGGAGGTGGTGTGGAGCACTGTGCCTGATTGCAATGTACAGGGAATTGTACAAGTTTGTGCGGATATGGCCACGATGAACAGTCCGCATGTGGTAGTTTTGCACTATGGTGCTTTCCATTTGGGCAACGTCAGTGCCCCTACTTTGTTGGCTGATTTGGAACGCTTGGTTCAAGCCGTAATGAAGATCCTTCCAAATGCGAAAGTAATTTTTTCTGGATTACTACCTAGGGCAATATGGGACAATAGTTCAGTTTTTTGTCCTCAGCAAAACATTGCTAGGTGTGTCATCAACCGAGGCATGTGTGCCTTCATGCTTAGAGCTGGTATGTTCTTCTGTAACAATGAGAATATTGATGCCAGTAATGCTGTTAATTTTAAAGAAGATGGCATTTCTTTATCTTTTACCGGAAATGCCTTTCTATTTTGGAATGTAAGGGTTGCTTTGGAGAAGGTTATGTGAAGATTTTAGAAGTAAAGTAAGAAAAAAAAACAAGAAAAAAAATATAAAATAACAGGTGTCTGTCAAGCATCTGTAAAAAAAAAAAACGGCTCTTTTCAGAGCCAACTTCAAAGGGGAAATGGGGCACACTATTTAAATTTACATTCACCACGCTCAGATTTTCGATGTGTCCGCGGACATGGCGGTAGTCCGCGGACATGAAAATCACTACGAGGGGGTTAGTATGTTCTATGTTACATGTCAGGGATATTATGGTTAAGTTGTGCTACTAAAAACCTATGAAATTCAGTGAAAAAACTTTGTTAAAGGGACGTTATGGTTCCAAGCAAAACCGAAAAACCCTTGAAATTCGCCAGTTATGGTAACATAAGCAACCATAACTCGCGCCACCGTGCACTGCTAACACTAACATCCAGGACATCAAAGATGACATCACAAATGTCATTGATGACATAACTGATGACATCACATGGCTGGCTCTCCCTTTTTATCCTTTACTGACATATCGAAGCCACATAGTTTTCTACAGTAACAGTCAGGAAGTAAAAATTGAAAAGGTACTATATTTGTAGACTTGGGGTCCTGTCACATCATATGAAACATGTACATAGCGGAAGATACAGGCTTGAAAGAGAGCAATCCTTTCTGTGCATGAAGATAATCATTATGGTTATCAGCACTTTGTCATAGTTTTATTTTTATTACTCTACCTTCCCTCTATATGCTCATATTTGTATACATTATACTCACTCTCCATAGAGTGAATGGGAAAAAAAATTTGCTTGCGTCTACAGCCCAAACCGCTGGACGGATTTCCACCAAATTTGGACCAGGAGCAGCGGCTTGGTCCTGAAAGCGTGCTTTTGCAAATCTGGTGAAAATTCGTCCAGTAGTTTTTTTTTAAAATGACCAAAAAGTAGGTTAAAAAAATTAGTGATATCTGTGTTCGGTTTGCGGATACACTTCCCTGTTCGCTCCACGGAAAGTGTCCTGATTGGCCAATCGTCTTGCGTGATGTTCGCGGACATGCAAAGTGTTCGCTGATTGGACGGCGTGGAGCGTGAAGCGCGTCAGATTTTACGGTAGCACCCGCCATATTGGATTCGCGGACGTCCCCGGACAACGTGGTGAAACTTTGTTCAAAATGTGTATTTTGTAGAGTGTGTTGGTGTGTAGGAGTGTTTGGGGAGGGTGGGAGTGTCTGAGATAGGATGAAAGTTGTGTTTTTTATGTGTTAGACATTCTTTTTGTGTTCGATTTGTTTGCGGACATCACGGGTGTTCTGCAATTTTCTAAACAAACTGACTAGGGGGTGTTCTAAGGAGTCAATATGTGTCCGTTTTGTTCGCAAGCAAAGTGAAACTGTTCTAAGAACACTCGCGGTGTCCGGGGAGTGTTCGTAGGTGGTGTCCTGAGGACGCTGTCCGTATTGTTCTCTGTCAAGTTGAATGTGTTCTAAGAACACGCGCGGTGTCCTGAAATGTTCGCAAATAAACAAAATGGGGGTGTTCTGAAGACGCTTCTAAGAACACTCGCGGTGTCCGGGGAGTGTTCGTAAGGGGTGTCCTGAGGACGCTGTCCGTATTGTTCTCTGTCAAGTTGAGTCTGTCCTAAGAACACTCGCGGTGTCCTGAAATGTTCGCAAATAAACAAAATGGGGGTGTTCTGAAGACGCTTCTAAGAACACTCGCGGTGTCCGGGGAGTGTTCATAGGGGGTGTCCTGAGGACGCTGTCCGTATTGTTCTTTGTCAAGTTGAATGTGTCCTAAGAACACTCGCGGTGTCCTGAAATGTTCGCAAATAAACAAGATGGTGGTGTTCTGAAGACGCTTCTAAGAACACTCCCGGTGTCCGGGGAGTGTTCGTAGGGGGTGTCCTGAGGACGCTGTCCGTATTGTTCTTTGGCAAGTTGAATGTGTCCTAAGAACACTCGCGGTGTCCTGAAATGTTCGCAAATAAACAAGATGGGGGTGTTCTGAAGACGTTTTTGAGAACACTGCCGGTGTCCTGGAATGTTCGTAGGGGGTGTCCTGCAGACGCTGTCCGTATTGTTCTCTATCAAGTTGAATGTGTCCTAAGAACACTCGCAGTGTCCTGAAATGTTCGCAAATAAACAAGATGGGGGTGTTCTGAAGACGTTTTTGAGAACACTCCCGGTGTCCTGGAATGTTCGTAGGGGGTGTCCTTAGGACGCTGTCCGTATTGTTCGTTGTTAAGTTGAAAGTGTTCTAAGAACTATCGCGTTGTTCTGAAATGTTCGTAGGGGGTGTCCTGAAAACGGTGTCCGTATTGTTCGCTGGCAAGTTCAAAGTGTTCTAAGAACACTCACATTGTTCGCGGACATTAAAAGTTTCCCATAGATCATAGTTGAAATGTTTGACTCTATGGATGTGATATTCTGCGGTGGTTGTTGCCAGGGCATAGAGTCTTGGGTGCATGGCCATTTGGCCATGCACCCAAGACTCTATGCCCTGGCAACAACCACCGCAGCATATCACATTCATATTTGTTTATAACTTTGGGTGAAAAACAAATGTATAAGGAACAAAGGTATTAGATACTATGGATGTGATGTGCTGCTATGGTTGTCCTTATTATTGTATACTTACTGTTTGGTCTAGTAATGGGAGTCCATGTTTTTCTTCTTCATTTCTGTGATAAAAGAAAATAGCATGTTAGTATTAGTATTTTGTAATGACTTATTACATTGTATAAGCAATATACTTTTATTTTTTTTCGACCCTCATATTTAGTAGAGTACAAATCAGAGTACTGTGCAATTTGCTCAGTTTCTGTATTTGTTGCTAAAATCATTGGGTCTGTGGGAGAAAAAAAAATCCATGTTGGATTTAAAAAAAACCCTTTTTCTGTTATGCTACAGTTTATTTGTTTGTTTGTTTTCAGTGTTCACTTGTTGTTTCTGGCTAATGCTTTATACTTTGCTTTGTTGTATTTTTTTTGGAACAGTAACAGATTCTTCATTTGTTTTGATATTATAAAATTTTGGAGCAGTTAGATACCAATTGGCGTATTCTAACTGTCTATTTTTTTAATATATTTTAGTGGTTTTCATTTACCTATTTGGATATTGTTAAATTTTGGGACAGTTAGATACCAATTGGCGTATTCTAACTGTGTATTTTCTGGCCTAATTTAGTGGTATTCATTTATCTGATTAGTTGTTGTAGAATCTTTGAGCTGTTCGATAGCTTTTGGAGTATTCTAACAGTTTATATTATTTTAACACACATTTATAATTTTGGGACAGTTAGATACCAATTGGCGTATTCTAACTGTGTATTTTTTGGTCTAATTTAGTGGTATTCATTTATCTGATTAGTTGTTGTAGAATCTTTGAGCAGTTAGATAGCTTTTGGAGTATTCTAACAGTTTATATTTTTGTAACACAAATTTACTTAAAGGTTTAAATACAGTTTATTCATCAAATTTTGGTTTTAAGAACATCAAATAAGCGTTTGTAAGATTTGCTGGTAATCTCTGCTTTAGAGTAATGGTACTATCATTACATTCAAACCATCCACATTTCTTTTTTATGTATGCAGTGTAGTGCCCTGA
Source organism: Ambystoma mexicanum (assembly GCF_040938575.1). Classification (NCBI taxonomy): domain Eukaryota; kingdom Metazoa; phylum Chordata; class Amphibia; order Caudata; family Ambystomatidae; genus Ambystoma; species Ambystoma mexicanum. The sequence goes on along the minus strand of NC_090923.1, from coordinate 541,473,403 downwards.
ATTGGTTGTGGCTCCTGCGTGGTAGATTATACCTATTGTTGTGAAGGTTTTCTTACCAAGTGATATTTGACCATGTGTGAATGCAGTCAGCTTGCAGTTGTTTTTGGTACCATCTGCATTGTAACGTAGAAGCATTAGTATTACGTATTTACTATGTGTTTGTATTACTAACGTGGAGCGATTATCTGAATTGCAGGTAGAGCATAATCTACCATGGTTTGCATTTTGTACAAGTTGCTGAAATGGAATGGATTCACAATTTGGTATTGATATATATATGAAGCGTTCATTGGGGATTTCTTCTTGTGTCACATTGTTGCAGAGAGTGCATGTATGTTTCCACATGTATGAAATCTGAAAGATTTCATTTATAGGTATGTTTTTGTTTTCCAGTACTTGTAGTAAGTACATTCGAAATTCTTGTGGATCTTCCTGTGAGTTTATAGTGAATTTCACCATTCCAGCACAGTAGTCCAATTGTCATCTTATTCCAAAAACACTATATGTGTTGTCAGGATTGTTTGCTGCATTTCTGTGAAGTACAAACATTTGCAAACACAATGGGTCTGTACTGTGTGAGTAAATGTTGTGAACAATTGGTGGTAATTGAAATAGAATATTCATTGCTACATTTGCATAGCAACTTACACCAACTATATTTGAGAATTTAAATGGTCCAGGTAGTTCTGTATCTAACTGCTTTTTTTGGAGTTTGTCTTCCTTCTTTAAAGAAGTACCTGGTTTACTTTCTCTAATTGATTCTTTTTTGTTTGTGGTACTTGATGAAGTATTAGTTTCTTTTACTCTCTTTGGAGGATTTGCAGTGACGTCCTGTTGCATTTCTGTTTGATTTAGTTTTCTTTTACAACGTTTTAGTTTTTGTGGAACAGAATATGTGTTTAGATGGGGAGTGTATAGTGAGCGAAGTCTATTATATTCTAAAATGCAAGGAATATCAGCGTTTACTTTACTTGCATCAAAGTTGATTAGAAATAGACCGTCAAGTGTACGTAAGCGTGATAGTGCTACGTAGCTCATGCCTTCTTTAAAGACTGGGTTACCAATATCTATCATTGCTTTGTCTAGGGTAAGACCTTGTGATTTATGAATTGTGACTGCGTATGCAAGAGTTAGAGAAAATTGTTCTCTGCGTACATACATATCTTTGAAGAGAAGGAATCTAGCTGTTGAGCGTCCTATCCGTTTTACTTCTGAAAGTTTGTCAAAGAGTATATTGACAAACTGAATTTTGTTGTCACGTGGGTATGTTTGAAAGCCAAAAACTGTACCCAGTGCTCCATTAACTAGTCCTTGGTCCATGTCAAGGTTACGTTTAAGCATTACTCTGCAATTTAAGGATAATTTTAACATCTTTTCTAAGCCTGCTCTGTTTGAGATTGATTTTTCTAAATTATTTAGTCTTGTTGTGGCTTGGTCACACATGGGTAGTGTCATACCATGTACATCTAGTTTGTCTGTGGCGCTAATTTCCATTATTGGTTGCATTTCTTTACTTAGCATGATTTCATTGAATTTGAAACAGCTTGCAAGAGTTGGCATTAAGGCCATACAATTGACATTTTTGTGGGCTAATTGTTCCATAACATCTGTAGCACATGCATTATCACCATAAAGTGCATTAATTTAGAAAGTATACCAACTCTCAAACTTTTTAAAATGTTGGCATAAGTTAGATCTGCAGATTGGCGCATGTTTTCTGTTAATTCTCTTGTATTGGAAATGTTGCCAAAGGTTGACATTTCCAATGCTGCCAACAGTTTTACGGCAGAGTTTGTGCCCTAATGTTTTAAAAATAGGTTCACCTTTTACTGGTGTTAATTGAAGCAGATCTCCAAAAACAATAATGTGTTTTCCTGCAAAGAGCTCTTCATAGTCTGTTTTGAGTACTTCTTGTAATCTGAGGTGAATCAAAGCTAACATCAGGTTGGAGACCATGCTCACTTCATCTATTAGTAGCATTTTCATTTGTTTCAATACTCTGCGTAATTCCATTGCAGCTTCTGCAGAAAGTTTGTAATAGTCTAATTTGTTCTGGTGTTCTATTGGTAATAGTAGTAATCGGTGTAATGTAACACCACCTATGTTGTAGGCAGCTAAACCTGTGGGGGCAGTGACAACAGCTGACAGTTTGTTGTTTGTCAATTGTTGAAGGAACTTACTAATGATTTTGATTAGGAATGTTTTGCCAGAACCAGCTTCACCACTGACGTACAGTAGTATAGGTTTATAATTATGGCAGGAACATTCTTTATTTTCATGTTTTACACCATGTGCAATTTGTTTTGTTACTTCTTGAAAAATGCTACTTTGCTCATTGTTTAGTTTTGATTGTAGTATAGTTAAGTCTTCCTTATCTTCGTACTGACACATGGTGTTTTCTACTTCTATCATAGCTAATTCTGCCTCATTTGTTATTAGTGGTTCTTCCAGTGGTTCTTGGCTTCCTGTTACAGAAGGTTGACTACTGTCAGGAGTATCCTTATCTAGTTGAGCTTGGAGTTCTTCTTCATGTTGCTGTTCATTGTGCAACATTGTTTTGTACTGTGTAAAGTTTACATCAGTTATAGTGCTTTCATTTGCTTTGAAAGCATCCTCATATGAGTCATAGTTATCTAGTAATTGTTCTTCTTTTCTCCATGGTTTGAAGAGTTGTAGCAGGGACATGTAATATACTTCTTTATGTTGAGGAGTGTTCAATGACAATTTGATATGATTAATTAAATTTGGTTTAGTGAGTTTAACTAAGCTGCCTTCACAGTCTGTCACTCTATATTTACCTTTTTTTTCATCGGGTTTCATATTATTTTTGTATGTGTAGTTTTGGGCTATTTGGTATAGACACATGTTTTCCAAAGTATTACTTCTGTTTGGGTAGTATGTGTCCAATAAATTGTTTTTTAAAATGTCTTGGCTGTTGGGATCATGTTTGGCTATTGTTTCTATATCTTCATATGATTTTAGAACTCTTTTTCTAGATTTAGCTGGACCAAGACTTAGCCATTCTATATTTTCAGATTTACCATACAATGAAGTACCAGTTAAACGATCAGCTGCTTCATAAGATCCACATTCTCTATGGGTGAGCATTTTTATGCCCAAGTTGTATAATTTCTGAGATACTGTTTTATCTGATGACAGGTCATTCCAGAGGTCTTGGAGCTCTGTCTTTTCTGCTTTAGTTAAGTATGCTGTGACATATCGTGCAACTGCAGTAGAATTGTCTGCAATGTACTGCACATCTATGTTTGCATTCCATAAGTGGGCAATGATTGCATTATAATCATTGATATATTTTTCTTCTTCTTTTCTTTTTATGTAATATGTATTTTTAGGTGACTTTCCTTTAACAGTATGTCTAACTGAAGACATGAGGTTGTTTACTTGACCTGTATTTGTAACTGATCTAGGGAAACCAAATCGGCATTTGGTGTAGTATTTGCCTTTGTTTTTGTATTTGCAACAACAATATATTCCACATTTGTGTCTTTGAAATTGTAAAATTTGTGCACAAAGATCACTATTTGTGGCTTCTGATGGAATTTGACAAGTGACATATTTTTCAATAAAATGTAAAACAGTGGCATCACTGTCTTGACCAAATTTAGGAGCATCTTTAATCCATAAAAGCATGTGGATATGTGGTGCTCCTCTGGCTTGGTATTCTTTTCTCCAAAAGAAGTGTTGCACTTCTCCAAGGGGAGGAACAGTTTTATTACAAATAAAATGTAGCATAGCAATGAAGCGATGGTGAAAATATCTTGAAACATTAACAGGATCCAAAGAACAAAGTTCTCCAGGTGTTAGAATATCTATGTTTGTTTTCCCATGCATATTCTGCACAACTTAATGTAACAAACCAAGTGGGTGGGCCAAGGTTTCTGATCATACAACGTACATCTCCATGACGTCGAAACCAGTACTCTTTAGTACCACGCATATTTGCTAATAGATTTGTAATATTTGATTGTAAAACCTCATCCTTTTGTTGCACTTTCTCTAATAATTGTGTAGCTGTCATATTTTGAAAGTGTGATCCTGATTTTAATATGTGTGCAACTCCGTAACATAAAGTTGCTAGTTCACTTTCAAAGAGTAGGTGGAATATGTATTCCACATTTTCTCTAAATCTGGGATCTTCAGAATACATCCGTAATGAGCGGTATTCTGAAGCTGATATTTGAATAGGTCTATCATCATACCTTCCTCCTTTGCCAGTTGGAAAGAGTAGAGGAAAAGCACGTGCTTCTATACTTTTTTCCCATATAATGATTGGCGATCCTTTTGTTTGACGCATTTGGTAAGTTTCCAGTACATCTTGTACGGTGTCATTACAGTGCAAAGGATGAATTGTATACTGGTCTAAAGTATTTGATATTGTAGCAGGATCTAGTAGCTCAAATTGACCAGCTTCTTGTGTTTCTTGAATTATTTCAGTTGTATCTTTCAAGTTTTCTTCAATATTAATTTCTTTGTAATATTCAATATTCTCTTTAAGATATTGGAAGGCTTGTCTAACTTTATATAAATCTGCCAGCTGTTGCCATATTTTTTTGTCTTTTGTAGGTACTCCATTTACTAATATAATTAAAGATTGCTGCATTGGACGTTGCACTCCTAGAGTATGCACATTTTCTTTTAGATTTAATGGTAAATAAACTACTTTTCCACGAATGCCTTTTACCAATTCAAAGGGAGGTAATTTTGCTGTTTTTGGTTGAAGGCGTATTATTGCTTGAAATGGGTCTACTGTTTGAATTATGATGCTCTCATATAAATTAAGTTGCTGTAGAGGTTTTGGTACTGGGTATAATTCCAAATTATTTGTGATAGAACGTGAAGGAGTTTGGTTGTTGTCAAGTTTTGTAGGCAATAACTGCAAAGTATTAAGGGCTCAGTTATTTCATATTTGTTTTCTGCTAGAAGGTAGAGAGCTAATTCAAACCATTTAGAATCTTCATTGTCTTCTATTTTGTATGATAGGTCCACAGTTTTTGTGTTACTTTTATAAAAAATTCTACGGCAACATACACATACATGGTTTGGTACTTCAGCTGATGTACTTTTAAATGTTAGTATTTCTTTTTTGTATGTGTTTAGCAAAAGGTTGCCATGTGTAGAATTGTTGCTTAATTGGTTTAAAGCTATTTCATTATGTAAATGGCTTTCACTTCCAAAATATTTTTTCGGGATATAGTGAATTTCTTCAAGTAGGTCTTTTGCTGTACCATGTAGAAGGATGTTATTTAACTTTGCTAGTGCTAAAGCAGGACTTTTAGCATAATACAGTTTATAGACTAGATTTCTTATAGTTGAATGATGTGTTGATATCCTTTTGATATCATGGAAAGTGGTTTTACAAGTAGGTCCTGTAATGCAGGCCAATGAATGTCCTTGTAGTCCTGTGTACTTGCACACTGGACAGGTATCTATATTTTGCAGTAATTTCATTTTGATTTCGTCTTTGCTTTTTACATATTTATTGAGGAATTGGTGTAAAGATTTGAAACATTGTTTGGGAATGTTACACATTGACGTGCATGGCCATTTGTACACTAGACGTTCTGATTCAGTTGAATGGAGGGGTAATTCTAAGTTTTCAGGGCATATTTTTGTAAGGAGTACTTCTTGTTCCATTATGGTATTATTCACTTTTTCATAACCTCGACCACTGCTATTTATGGCAATTGTATTCGTTTGCTTTTGTTTGTACGCTTCTTCATTAAAATATGGTTCTGTGCTCGTAGTGTGATTCCATTCACCTCCGCAGATACTTAAGAAGTTCTTTCTGTTGACATTTCGCTTATTGAGAAGTCTTTTTTGTAATTTAGTTATTAGTTTTGTTAGTGGTTTCATTTTGTTTAACAGTAAAATAAATAAATTTCTTTTGAGAAGAATTGCACTGTCCATCAATGCTTCTAAGATTAATTTCCTACAATAGGTTTTAAGCTTTGAACCTGATTTCTCTCCTGTTTTTATAAGATTTTGAAGGACTTTGTGACGGTATATTTTGGCTAAAATACTTTTCTTGGTATGCTTACTTTGCACTATATTAAAATTTGAAGAAGTAGTTTTATCTGTACTGATAGGTGATTTTCTGTTAATTGTTTTTTGTTTTTTTTACATTTTGATAGAGGAAGCGAAGTTGTTGTACTTGAAACTTCTTGTGTTTCACTAAATGATTTTATTAGCTGTTTTGTTTCAACTTTTTTTACAAATTCTGCTAGAGATGGATGCTTATGTTGGACACCTTTATTTTCATTTGCTCTAATTTTGCGTTGCTTTCTACGGAGTTGTCTTTTGGCAGGCATTCTTTAGGGTCTGTTGAAAAAAATAAAGAAGATATGGGTTAGGGTGTTCTGGAATGTATGTGTGCTGTGTGCATGAGTGTTTGAGTAAGATGATAAAGATGTATGTAATGGTGTGTGATTGTGCATTGGGAACTAAAACTAGTAGGGGTAGGTATTCTTGAATTTATGTGTCACTAAACTGGGGTTCAGATGACAAAAAAAAGTAAGCTAGTGGTGTGGAAAAGTACAAATAGTAAATGTAATGTATACAATTAAAACAGTTGTTTGTTCTATAATATGAAAATTGTAGTGGTTCAGTTGGCTAATTTGTGTGTCCAAAAATAGAAATTTGTGGGCCATTCTGGTTGTAAATCGCTGTTTACGACATGGACATTTTTGGACAAAATGGTACAAAATCTCTATTTTAAGAAACCAAAATAGCTGGTATTAATGTTATAGTATATTTGATTAATAATATAAATAATATGGTGATATTTTACTTACTTTTTTTTTAAATTAACAGGTAACTTCTTAGTTTTTCTTTCTTCTTCGAATTCGGCTGCTTCTTTTCAGGAAACTGGTCTTCACTGCAACTGTGAAAGCTTCAAATTAGTAATTTTGTTTGTATATAGTACTGTTTTTAATTTAGATATTGATTTTTTTAATTGAAATCCTCAGTGCCTTCTGTAAAACCATTAAACTAATTTATTTACATAAGATACATTGCATCAGTTCAGTGCATATGACATGTTCTTAATGAACAAATTGTATTGAATGACTAACTGTAGCAAAAATAAAATATCTTTACTATGTCTTGTGAAATTTATAATATATTAGTGAATACCACTATTTCTGTAAGTAAACTGTTCTAGGTAATAGCGCCTCAATGTCATGTCTAATTTAAAGTAATTAAGTAAATAAATAAATAAAAACAAAAAATATGAAATTGTATAAGTATTTTTATAAAGGTTTAAACATAGATTGTGTTTGCATGCAATTTTGTTTGAATATATGTAGTCTATATATTTCATTTAAAAAATGTTAGTTTAACATGATTTGAGTGTGTGTGTATAAAGAAAGTAAAAAGTATAAAGGTGTATAAGTGGTAGTTGATTTTAGGAAATTGAAAAAAGTACAGTAAATTCATTTTACAGATTTTACAAGGTAAAAGTCTGTTTGAAAATGTGTTCATCTACCATAGCTCTCAACTCACACGCTTTTGGCGGGTGTCACACGCCTTGTAAAGGGCAGACTCACCCGCCAAGCCTCCTGCACGCCCATTCATTCCAATGGGCGTCTCACCCGCTAAAAACAAAATCGGGTGATTTCACCCGCCTGTAAAACAAAAATGGTTGAGAGCTATGTCCTGTACTATACAGAAAATATGCATACCTGAAGTTTGTGTTCATGCATATGGATATGCATGGAGCTGCAAGTAGAAATCTTGAAGACTTGTACAGTATTTGTGGTAGATGCTGCTTGCCAATGATATGACACTTGTACTCAGAGAGATTCAGAGTACATTTGCAGTGCTGATCTATGATGATGCAGTTAGATGTAGAGGTCTTGAATGTGATTGGTGCATGGTCATGTGATTTTTGAGGTACATCCAATGAGGGAATGGCAGAGAGAGTGTAGTGGAAATGGTAGAAGGGCTGTTCATGTTACGATATGTCCGCGGACATGGCGGTAGTTCCAGGACATCGGGAGTTACATCCGGGGATTTTTGGGTTCAGAAGTCATGCAAATGAGATTAAGCACTGAAAGGGATTGGTCAGGAAAGTTTGGTGGGTGTGTTGTGCCAGGAGAGATTTTCTGAGATACTCTTTTTGCTGAGAGAACAAAAGATAGCTATGGCTGTGTGTTTCAGAAAACAGATTGTTTGGATTTTAGGAGATTCGTGGATACATTGGTTGAAGGTGCATGCAGAAAGCTGTGGAGTAGCTGTAGATCTTGGATTCCCACATGTGGAAGTACACTGGCATGGAGTACGTGGAATGAAGTGGTTGGATTTGCTACCTCTCTGTGCTACTTTGGAGACAGAGCAACATCCAGACATAATTGTAATTCATTGTGGAGGGAACAGTTTAGGGCATGTGACTGGAATTCTTTTGCAATTTGCTATGAAAGAAGGACTGAGGAAGGTTATGGACATGTTTCCTAATTCGCAAGTGATATTTTCACAGATTGCGCAGAGACAAATGTGGCTTCGTTCTTCTTCATTTGGTCCACAAATGGAAAAAGCAAGGCGCAATGTTAATAAGGCTGTTTGTGGCTTTCTAAGAGATTTTGGCATGTCTTCTTTTCACAATGAAAATATTATGTTTTGTAGTACATACATTTTTCGCAGAGATGGAGTCCATCTTACTTATGCTGGCAATCAGATTCTTCTGAGAAATGTACAAAATGCATTGCGACCTTTTTTGGAATTACAACAACGATTTTGAAGTAGATGTTAAGCATTTACAATTTTTGACTTACAAACACCACCCAAAGGCTCTTTCGAGAGCCACCACTTCTTTCCAGAGAAAATTACAATGTTTGTGATGGAGTAGTAACCCAATTTTTTTAATGTTCGCGAACTGTACTAAAAAATACAAAGAGCCCTGCTTCATTTATTTTCACTTCTATTTTTTAACTGGGAAAGGCGGCTCTGAAAAGAGCCTTATTTTTTGGGATTTTTGTAATTTTGTATTTTTTTTGGTTTTTCAGACACGACACACTAGGAGAGGAGGGTAAAGGAGGGTAAAGGGGGGGACACCAACCACAGGGATAAGAAAGGGCGAGCTGAGAGAGGAAGATGTAGAGTGGGTTTTATTTGGGTAGTGAGCAGGTCTTCTCGTGCTCTGAGACGATAGTCTCAAAAGCACTCCGAAGTCGCTCCCCCCTGCAGAGTACTGTGTCACAGTACATACATACAACTGTGACCCTCGAAAGGTAAGGGTCATCAGCATTCTGTATGGCCTGTGAGGCAGCTTGAGAAAGACGCTGTCCCACAGAGGTGGTCCTTGTGGTGACAGGATCAGAAACAGAGGATGAAGTAGAGGAAATCAACCTGCTACGTTCTTCGCAAGGTACAACCCTGCGAATAGCCCCAGAGTGAAATAACCTCAGGTGTCGCTTCATAGTAGTGGTCCCAAAGCTGTAGTTACCGTGCTTCCCGCGACTGAGCATCATTTTGCACTCATTGCAGGTAACATGGTTCGCACGAGCCTTAGGACCATTCCCATGAATGGTAAATAACCGCCACACCCAAGACTCACGCCTAGTGCGGGTAGTAGGGATTTCCTCTACCTCATTCTCATCATCCTCTTCTTCCTCCTCCGCATCCTCAGTCCTGTTCCCCTCTTCAGGCCCTTGGGGAGGTGGTGGTGGTGGAGAGGGTGGTGGTGGTGCTGAAGCAGGTGCAGCACCAAGTGGCAGTTCAGCAGCCAAGGATGCCATGTCGATGATGGTGTAGTCTGCAGGTGGCAGCAAAAATCACTGTGTTCTGACGAATAGCCAGAAACACAATGGGAATAAGCTCTTGGGCGTGGTCTTTTATAGGGGTGCTTGTGCGCGGTCCGCGGACATGCGCACTGTGCGCGGACAGATCGAACACAAAAAAAGGATGGGAAAGTTTCAAAAGGTATATAGAAACTCAAGATTGCTATGTGGGACTTGTGGCATGGTGAGATTTTATTGAAAAATATTATGGATTAACTGAAAATGTACTTTTAAATTGTTAGGTGACACGAACAGTGTCCGCATTTCAGGACACACGATGAGCGTGGGCGCGGTCTAGTGAACTAGTCTGCGAAGGAAGCGCCTGTCCGCAGGACACCAAGTGCACGGAGATTGGTTAGCGCATGCGCATTGATGTCCTACGGACACTGTTCGGGTTCTGAAGTAATTAAAAGTGCGTCACACGTGAAAGAATATTTCAGGACACTGCGTGTGTTCTTAGAACAGTTTAAACTTGGTAGCGAACAGAAAGGACAGATATAGTGTTCTTCAGGACACGTGTAATTTAGTTTATGTACGAACATTTCAGGACACCAATTGTGTTCTTAGAACACTTTCAATTGGTTAGCGAACACTACAAACAGTTGTACTGTTGTTCAGGACACATCATTTTCGTTTATTTACGAACATTTCAGGACACCAATTGTGTTCTTAGGACAGTTTTAAGTTGATAGCGAACATTACGGACAGATATAGTGTTCTTTAGAACACTTTAATTTTTGTTTCTTTACGAAGATTTCAGGACACTACGAGTGTTCTTAGAACATTTTCAACTTGCATGAGAACATTACGGACAGATGTAGTGTCCTCAGGACAGTTACATTTTCGTTTCTTTACGAACATTTCCGAACAACCGCGGTGTCCGTGGACACCTAAATTGGTTTTATTACAAGGAACTGAAAGTAATTACAACACAATATAAGAAAAGTAACTTTATTTCATATATATATACAATTATGACTGGGAAGGTGGGGCAGAAACGGAAACAAAAACAGGAGAATTAGGGATTTCTAGATAACTGGGATCAGGTGAAGAAGGGAAGGAAATGTCATCGAAACGCTTTGGTCCATAGTCAGGGTTTGGGGTTAACTGCGTGGGATAGGGTGAGGGGGGACAAGTGCAGGTTGGACAATGGTGTGCTGTTGGGGGTTTCACATAATTTTCCACAAAGTTTTTCAAATCCATAAAATTTTGCATAAGGTCGTCCATTTTTTGATGAATCTGCTGTAGAGTGATATCCTCTGATTGTTGTTGTGAGATGCTTGGAATTTTTGTATGGTCTGTAATAAAAAAAAAATGTATATGTTAAATGTATACAAAATAATATTTATTAATTGGTTTATATAGTAAAGTGTGTACCATTAGGTGGACTATTTTCTAACATTTCCTCTCGTGGGAAATGCTCCTCTAGCCATTCGAGAGTACTACACATTTCTGTGAGAAAACAAAAAAGTAATATGTTTTTTTTTTTTCTAATATAGAAAGTTTATAAATATATGAGTAAAAAGAAGTGCACTTACTATGTCTGGTGAGATATGTAATCAGTAGTGTATACGTCTGGTCTTGCTGTTGGTTGTGGAGCGTCTGTGAGGTAATTATGGTGGAAGCCACTTTATCTTCTTTTGGTATATTCCATTTTAAAACATATTGTATTTACATGAATGGTTAGTGTGTTACATATATGGGTAACATTTTTTAAGTATTACTACATATACTTTGTATGTGTGCTGCTTTGTGAATTTGTTAAATGTTCCTATGTTATGATATAACTATTACACATCATACCTCCCCAGAGTTTTTAGGTGGTGGTGCTGTTCTCCGAACATGTCCGCGAACATTAAATAAGTTCGCGGACATCAAGTTCATAAGAAGAGATCTAGTCAGTTCCATATGACATGTATATAAAGTCAAAGTCATTATTGTTAAGTTGTGCTACTAAAAAACTATGAAATTCAGTGAAAAAACTTTGTTAAAGGGACGTTAGGTTAAGTTGCGCTACTAAAAACCTATGAAATTCAGTGAAAAAAACTTTGTTAAAGGGACGTTATGGTTAAGTTGCGCTACTAAAAACCTATGAAATTCAGTGAAAAAACTTTGTTAAAGGGACGTTATGGTTCCAAGTAAAACCGAAAAACCCTTGAAATTCGCCAGTTATGGTAAGCTAAGCAACCATAATTCGCGCCACCACCGTGCACTGCTAAGACTAACACCCAGGACATCAAAGATGACATCACAAATGTCATTGATGACATCACTGATGACATCACATGTCTGGCTCACTATTTTTTCTTTTGCTGACATATCTAGGCAACATGGTTTTCTTCAGTAACAGTCAGAAACTAAGAATTTTATTTTATTTGTAGACGTATCCTTCTAGTAGGTTCTTACAGTAATTCCCTTAGAGTACAGTCACATCATATGAAACATATACATATGGGAAAACACAAGCTTGAAAGACAGCAATCCTTTTTGTGCATAAAGATAATCACTAGACTTATGAGCACCTTCTGATAGTTCTGTTGTTTTTTTTTTTATGGCTGTACTTTCCCTGTATATGGTCATATTTGTATACATTGTACTCACACTACTTTCCTTTGGGTCCAATCACATCAAGTGATACATATACATAGGGTAAATAGCAGATTTGAAACAGAGCAATCATTTATTTGCATGAAACTAATCAGTTAAGTTATGAATTGTTTCTGCTACTACTTGTGCTTTTTTGCTAACTTCACTTTCCCTGTATATACCCATATTGGTATGTGTTCTTGTCTCTTTGTGTTTTGTCTATAGTAATGCAATTATGTAATACATGGGTTTTATTAGCTACTTATACATATTTCACAGTACACAAAAATCTATTAAGAAAACAATTATCATTTCATTATTTAAGATATTAACATTACGAATAGTATACCTTCATCTTCTACGCTGCACACAATGCTATGTTTCTGCATGAGTAGCTTAGTGTACTAGATAGAATCCCATAATAGAATGCTATTTATATCAATGCATCGTTCAATGCACTAATTAGGGTATGATATTTATTGCAATGATCCTTGACACTTTTTTCGCAACATTATAATAAGAATCCCTAGTACTCATATTTGATGAAAAGTACATTCACATGTGATGTCATCAGTGATGTCATCAATGACATTTGTGATGTCATCTTTGATGTCCTGGGTGTTAGTCTTAGCAGTGCACGGTGGTGGCGCGAGTTATGGTTGCTTAGCTTACCATAACTGGCGAATTTCAAGGGTTTTTCGGTTTTACTTGGAACCATAACGTCCCTTTAACAAAGTTTTTTCACTGAATTTCATAGGTTTTTAGTAGCGCAACTTAACCATAACGTCCCTTTAACAAAGTTTTTTTCACTGAATTTCATAGGTTTTTAGTAGCGCAACTTAACCATAACGTCCCTTTAACAAAGTTTTTTCACTGAATATGTATATACGTAAAAGGAGAGAGAAACATCCTCTTCATATTCATATTAAAATTAAACATTTCATACTTGCACAGCAAGAAAACCACTACGTACCAGGAAGAAGAAGCCCCCTCGAGTTTGAATTCATGAGAGCAGCGGCCTCACGCCACACCTGATGGAGTGCAAGATGCAGTTTAGAATTGTAGGTATTAACACACTGCTTCCAGAAATCTGCCTGATCCATATAATCTATATTATGAACAAACTCACCGAGATACTTTATATACTTCATTCTCATCCTACAGCATCTCGTCAGCACATGACGAGCCGTCTCCGGCTCGGTAGGCAGATCACAAATCCTACAGTATCTTTCTGCTAAACTCAGACCCAATTCTGGGCCCCGAGTAGTCAGAACCGGTAAATGGTTGAGGCGCATTAATAGAATAAACCGCCTCAGATGTTCTGATGGGCATACATTTAAATAGGGTTGTGCCTTCCCATAGGTATATAGTACAAATAGGATGAAACTATAGCTTTTCAGGCTACTAAGATGGTTAAAATTATTCTGCCAGTCCCACAAATTGAGGCGATTGCGCATGCTAGTAATCAGGAAATCATTTTCCCTGCCCCATTCCGGTGACCAGCTGATTTCTTCAGTCAGAGACCGAATCTGGCTTTCTAATTTAGCCTGTCTACCCGCCACGCAATCTTCCTTAATAGTCAAAAGTAGCCTATTTGTTGGTTTATTATTGAGTCTGATATAGAATTCCATCCTCTTCCTTAAGACCGTGGCTTTAAGAGAAAAGATTCCTAGCTCGAGTCTAATGATCGCCATGGGGATACACTGGGGAAGGCCAAGAATTTTTCTCCAAAACTTACCATCTACCAGTTGTAGCCATCCTAAATTCATGTTTATCAAAGGGTCTAAACCATACGTCACCATGGGGGCCAGGCATTGAATATACAGCTGACGTGCTGCCCAAATTGAAAATCCACACTGATCACGTGTGAACTTATAAATTAAGGCTGTAAGTTGAGCTGCTTTTGTTCTACGCTCCTGAATGCAAGTGAAATAATTTCCTTTACTGTCAAATTCTACCCCCAGATATCTATAAATATGAGTGTATTCAATTTCGATCAAGCCCATCGTCATTCTTGGTCTAGCCACTCTACCAGCAGTATATAGCAATAGCTTAGTTTTACTATTATTAATAACTAATTCATTGTTTTCTGCATATCGCCATAGCTGATTGGCTGATCTCAGGATACCACTGAAAGTGTGATCCATGATCACCAAATCGTCCGCATAAGCCAGGAGTGGGCAGTGGCAGGAGCCTATCTTAGGGGGACAGTTATTAATCCCTGAGAGGCATTTGGGTACATCTGAAACAAACAAATTATATAGGGTAGGAGCTGTCACACATCCTTGCTTTACCCCTCGACTCTGGGGAATGGGTTTGGTCACTGAACCCAAATTATCCAACCTAACTTGAACAGTATTATTAGAATGTAGGAGCTCCAGATAATACAATAAAGATTCGGGACAGCCCAAATTCCGCAATTTGTTCCATAGGAGGGAGCGGTTAACCGAATCAAAGGCCGCCTTAAAATCTACATATAGGGCGTATAGTGGAGGGTTAGAACGGGCCAGTGCCTTATTTCTCAGAGTATTCATAACAAATATATTGTTTGAAGTAGAATAGCCTGCTCTGAAACCGCTTTGAAATTGATCTAATATACCAGCGTTCTCTACCCATATTAGCAATTCTTTCAAAATAAGGGCTGCGAACAATTTACCAGAACAATCCAGCATATATTAGAGCCGGTAGTTCGTAGGATCGGACCTACTACCTTTTTTGAAAACGGGTATGATGATGGCTACCTGCCAAGATGCCGGTATACTACCCTCATATTATACCTTATTAAACAATATTTTCAAAAGGTTTGCCCAGAAAGGGGGGTTGTTTCTCAGCACCATATTAGAGAGGCCATTTGGCCCTGGAGCTCGTGAAGTATTTAATGACTTGATTCTATTTTGCAGATCCTCCACAGAAACAGAGAATGGGGGAGTATGGGGTTTGCTAGCAGTAGGAATACACATCTTACAGCTGCTCCCCATATTTCTCATTCCCAGAAAGGAGATCCATTCATCACACCCTATAGGATTAACCATGCTGGATATAGTTTTCCCTTTCGCTTTCCCTAGTATAGACCAGATTTTACGAGTGTTCTTGCCACATAATGTTCTAACTGTGTGTTGCCATCTCTCCACTTTCCTGATATTTTTATGTATTTTTAGCCATACTTGGTAAGCAGCCTTCAGCTTTCTTGTTTTGAGAGCTATAACCTTTTTGGGGTCAGGGCCATTTCTGATATGTCTCATGTCTCCTCTAAGCTTGCGCTTCCTATCTCTAATTGCACGGTCATATTTTAACTCGTTTGAGGCCTTACCCACCATCAGCCCCATTTTACAAGAGCCGTGTAAGCCAGAGAATTTGCTAATCCAGCTTTCTATTTGTTCGGGTGACATTTGCATAAACATATTTAATTGTTCAGTCCCCCACTCACCAGACGCCCTTGTGGCCTTTAGAATATTATTCGCTGACCAAGAAATACGATTTAGGGAGTGGTTGATTATGAGATCTCCCAGATTTGCAGTTTCTACATTAAGGTGGCTGTATCCCAGAGATAATATCAAGGGGTCGTGGTCACTCCATTTATATTCCTTCACCCTCATATCTTTAACGATTGATGCAATCTCCACACTAGTGTAGATATAATCCAGGGTGCTCTCACTACTCCCATTCTTCCAGGTAAATTTACCGGGACTATCGTTTCTAGTTCGACCATTAATTATTTCAAGGTCCCAGCATTCAAAGAAACCCCTCCAGCACATCCCCTCATTATCAGTAAAAGCCTGATTCCAAAAACTATTATTCGCTAAGTACTGATTATTGCTTATACTACCACCACTATTGATTCTACAATTTAGATCCACGGCCACAATAACAAAATATCTGTCATTGGTTAATTTCCAATTGCTTAAAAGATTGTGCAGAGTATCTTGTATGCACTCTCTATACTTCGCACCCGGGGGATTATATACATTTATTAACAATATTTCTTCCCATCTTGCTTTTATTTTGAGGGTCAGGGCAGCAGCACACAAATAGTTATTGTCCACTGGGATCATTCTGCTTTTAATCTTATTAGATATCCCTATAGCTAAGCCCCCATAAGGTCGTCCGCGTAAGCCTTTCTTAGCAAGGGTGTGGTATGTAGCGTAACCATCAATGGCTGTCTGCTGCACCAGCCAAGTTTCTTTTAATAAAATGATGGGATATTTGTTTATCAATAGTAGGGAACCCTTATTAGTAAGAAGATGCTGATGACCATGTGTATTCCAACTTAGCAGGGTATAATCTCATGTTTGTTGTAGAACTAAAGGCAGCGAATCTGCCAGCCATTTCAAAGTGTTTTGGATATCTGACATCTGTACTTTCTTTCCCATAATTTGGGAAGGTATGCCACTCTTGTTTTGAGCGGCCATAAACTCAGCACTTGGAAGTGACGGATCTTCCTTCTCTTTACAGGCATCTACTTCCACCCCAACTTGTAAAAGACATTGCTTATGGGATCGAATCAATTGGGCTGATGCAAGAACACAACAATGGAGAGCTATAACATTGGGATTACATACAGTAAGTGGTTCCACAAAAGAAAAATCTTCCGAGCGGATAACCCGCAATTGTGGAATCAGATGCAACTTATTCAGGACTTCCGTTCTTGTCAACCACTTATCCCTCTTCTTTTGATTTAAGTTTTTAATAATGCATATTTTACTTGCATTAGGATCGTCTATTTCTGTTGCTTCCATTGGGTTATGTGGCCCCTTGGCATCCACATTATCATCCCCACATTGATTTGAACATTTCGTGTCCTCTTCAGCTAAGCTGGTAGAAATGTCAGAATCTGTATCCTCCAGGATCGTGCTGGTAACTTCCTGTGTTATGTCCGGGATAATCCAGCTTGTTAAGGTCCCTAATCCTTTCTTAGCACATTTCCTAGTTTTCCGCCTCCTGCGTTTTGCTTTTTTAGCACGGGTTGCTGGAACATTAGTAGCAGGTAAGGGGGAAGCTATTTCGACTACCAAGTTTTTAGAGGCTAGGCGTCTTTGTTGCCGTCGCTGCTTTTTTGTCAGGGGTGCTTCCAAGCCATTCTCTACAGGCTTGTCTGATTTGTCGGGTACCATCAGTGCAACCGGTCCCCCAGCTCCATTTGGGGGCTGCTGATTTGATAGATCTTGCCCCATAGATGTAACAGAAGTAGGAAGCCCCAACTGTATTATCAAATTGGTGTGGATCCTCCCACATAGTTTTAACAACATTTTCATGGCAAATTGGAGAGATGCCACTGAGGCTTGCAATTCTACAATGGCTATGTTATTGCAGTCCTCAATGTTTCTGCTATCTCCCCTATCCATGCACTCCGGGTCTTCAGATCCAATATATAGGTTTGGAGAAGTTGATAACCGCTCAACTGTTGGGACCACCGGGGAAATAGAGGTAGCGTGCATAGAATGGGTACCCGACAAGTTAGAAGTTGAGTTGCCTGGTTGTCTTGGGCTAACAGATCCCCTAAGACTTTGTTGCTCCCCCTGGACTGCATTTAAAACCTGGGCCTCAACCACAAGTGGACAATCGTTTAATGCAGTGGAGGGTTTGTTTGAAGAGGCCATCGATTTTCGCATTGATAGACATAGGTCTAAAAGAGAGTTATTATCAATGTCATTATAATTAGTATTATCCAGGGTAATACTATTATTATGTTGGAATGGGGGTGGAAAATTACAATCTTCAGCTACTGACTTAACCGCAGTGGTGGTTTCCTTTATGTTGTTTTTCCCAAACATAGCTGGAATAGTCCCTTTAATCAATCTACCCACCTCCTCCCTAGTGTTGATATTCTTATTTACTTTCTGCGGTGGATTATCCCTGGGCCCTTCTTGGCCTTTACGCAAGTTATATCGGGTTTTGTTCTGCCTTGTTTTGGCCATGAGGTCAAGCAAACCTTGGCCTCCCTTCTTCTTAGGTGGATGTAGCGATAGAATAAATAAGCACAAACGTGCTAGTATAGTCTCACTTGAATTATACCGGCTTCCACAGTATGTAAGATCAGAGGTGCACCAAGGTACAATGTAGTTGTAGGTATGCGAGATAAATAACTCACCACCTTGAATTTCAAGTTAGCGATATCACATCACCTCAGCGCCAAACAGTCGCAAAACAGTTGGCGCCCTTCACCCCTGTCGGGCTTAACGCTGCAAGGGTGGTAGCCTGTGTCTTTTGACTGCTCCCGAGGTCACGTGGTCTGGGCATGTCTTGTGCGTGGCCCCGCCTCCTCCAGGAAGCGTACGGCAGGGATAGTAGCGGCAAGAGTCGAGGAGCAACTCGCAGTGCCGGCTCTTTGATTGTAGGCTCCAGTCAATGTAAAATCACCAGTTCTTTGTGAAAAACAACGCACAAAACGGGAGGCAGCCTGGTCTTTTGACTGCTCCCGAGGTCACGTGGTCTGGGCACGTCTTGTGCGTGGCCCCGCCTCCTCCAGGAAGCGTACGGCAGGGATAATAGCGGCAAGAGTCGAGGAGCAACTCGCAGTGCCGGCTCTTTGATTGTAGGCTCCAGTCAATGTAAAATCACCAGTTCTTTGTGAAAAACAACGCACAAAACGGGAGGCAGCCTGGTCTTTTGACTGCTCCCGAGGTCACGTGGTCTGGGCACGTCTTGTGCGTGGCCCTGCCTCCTCCAGGAAGCGTACGGCAGGGATAGTAGCGGCAAGAGTCGAGGAGCAACTCGCAGTCTACAATCTTTGATTGTAGGCTCCAGTCAATGTAAAATCACCAGTTCTTTGTGAAAAACAACGCAATCACATTTTTTTTTATTTAGTATACGGTAGCCATTACGGTTTTTATGCTATAAGGTTACAATATAGAACCACTCACAATTTTTATGCTATAAGGTTACAATATAGAACCACTCACAATACAAGCATGTATAAATACAGTATGCAAGGAGAGAAACGTAGTACTGTACTTGAATCCATATGTAAAGGGGCAGATGAACAGGCAGGTATCACCAACTGCCCCTAATCAGATATAGATGCAAGTACCAATTCCTGCCTCACTGACTGGGCTTTTGCTTTGAAGACATTAATGAACCCTATACCATCTAAGGAACCAAAGTTACAGGAAAAACCAAGAATTGGAGCAAAACTATTAATGTTGCCAGTCTAAGATTGTATATACATGATCCAGTGACAATCGCCCAGATGTGCACTGAATTAGAAATTAGAAGTCTAAACTGTTATGGTTAAAATTGATGAAAATCTATTGTATGTCAAAGACTGCTCTCACAGAGATAGGAATTGGACGCCAGGATAACCCATAAAAAGTTGGTGATACCTGCCTGTTCATCTTTCCCTTTACATATGGATTCAAGTACAGTACTACTTTTCTCACCTTGCAACTGTATTTATACATGCTTGTATTGTGAGTGGTTCTATATTGTAACCTTATAGTATAAAAACCGTCTGGTTTGCCTGCTACCATTAAGGCTTGCCCGCTGAAACTTGCATCCTGCTATCTAGCGTGTCCAGTGACCAGAAGGGCCCATCCAAATCCAGTCTGAGGTGCAGTCCAAAATTGACCAGAACTGCACTGCTGATCCAATCCCACCAGAGGTGCCTTGGTGCCGGTACACCTGACCCGATCCAATGACCAGAACTCTGACGGTCCAATTTTAATCACAAGGGACTGCGACCCATAGCATATTTGCATTGTATTATCCCAATCTCAACCCATCCCATCTCTAACTTCAGAACCTTAGTATTGTTAGAACCATTCTTGCACTGATTTTTCTCATCTGTTTAACAAAACCATAAGTCGTTAGTGATTTTGAGTAACTAAAGTAAATCCCGGAAAGAAATAGTTTATCCACCACGTGAAGGGTTACACTGGCCACGTAACTGTGGAGATTCTCGGGTGGCATTCTCTTTTTCATAGTCATAAATATAGTGGAATAAAACCAATCTGTCATTTTTAAAACCAAATTTCTGTTTTCATTTTCACGCCTATTTTGCAAAAACGTCACTCACTAAGACCTCCATAACGTCTTCAATTTTATAGATAGAAATGAAATTTCAACTCTCACTGATACCTGAGACCCATTTTTATCAAAAGTCGCATAGTGAAATTTTGACATGAATTAGCAGTTTTCAAAAAGTTACATGTGTCTTTTTCCCATTGAAAGTGTTTTTTCAAATCCCATCCTGTTCTAAAGTGTGTACTGTTGATAATATTGTAGCCCATGTGTATAGGACCTGTTTAGTGTTGCGTTCCTAAGAATTTTTATCCATTTAAGCATTTTTGCACCCTTTTGCATTATTTTACAAAGACATTTTCACCTGTCATTTAAAAGTGTCAATTTCCAAAAATCAGTTTTCTCTCTTGTTTGGGGAGGGAAGATTTCCTTTAAACTCTAGACATTATCTTTCATTCCTGAATACCTGCCGATTACTTACATCTGTGTAGGATTGCTCATTAGTACCTTAAGAACTTGGCAGGGGGAAATATTAACCTAAACGCTATGTGTTCACAAACCAAAACTGTTCTTTTCCCTGTGTTTTCTATTCTGCCTTTTTATAAGTGAATTCAATTGCTTTACTTATTTTCTGAATTGTATTGTCACCACTTGCTGATTGCTGCCATATATATATATATATATATATATATATATATATAAAAATGTATATGTGATTTGAATATTAACTAAATAAATAAATATTTACTTTTACAAACTGGCCTGATTCCTGGTACATTGTGGACTTGGGGTTGTTTTGAGATGGGTGTGACATGAGTGGTATATCATTCAGAATATTGACCTTATAGACACAAAAAAATAAGTATTTCATTGCGCACTACATGCTAGGCGAGACCCGGGTGTGTGCCTGATTGGTGTCCAGTTAAAGTTTAGAAAACAAAAGGGTCGAATGCAAAAGGGTAGAGTCAATTTGACTGAAAACAAAAGGGTTAAATTTTTTTTTAAAAAATATTGTTTTATTAGGGTTTCCGTTTTTGTAAAAAAAAAGTGGTTTTTACCAAAAAAACGGGGTTTGGGGCAGCCCCCCAAAAAACAATTTTTAAAAAATAAATAAATTAAAAAAATTCAACCCTTTGGTTTTCAGTCCTTTTGATTCAACCCTTTTGTCATTCAACCCTTTTTTTTCTATCCTTTGACCTACAACCTGCCTGATTGAAATCCTTAACAGGACGATACCGGAATACCAATAGAGGGGCTCACTACACTGATAGGGAAGGTGAAATTATAGGCAGGTTAGATGCAGAATACACGGGCAGAGAAACCAACGTGTGGCAGATGCATTAGGGGAATGTAGCATGAACAGGCACAAATGTAGGTCTCTAATACGGAGGCAAGAAGTGCAGCAGTACAGCCATATTCCTAGAGCAGAGGGTGTAGCAGACCCATAAGTTAGCAGGGCCTCAAACAGAATGCTGAATTCATAAAAACACACCTATTTTAGAAGCTCTGAAGCTGCCCAGACAGTACTTTGTGGCAAGCGTCAAGGTCATATGCACGAAAGGGAGTAAAGGAGATGCAGAATGCTGAGATGGGATAACCATTCCCACGACGAGGAGCAGTAGACTCCCAAGCTAATTAAATTATAATAAGAGCACAAACAGCCATTGATGATCAGCTGCATGAGATCAATGTGCCCAAATAGACTACATAGTGAAAAGATGAAGTGTGCCTGCAGTGGCACCAAAGAGTACAACATGCACGTTAGAATTAGGTAAAAACCCAAGTAAATAGGAAGAAGTTCATTCTCCAAAACGGTCTCCTAACACGTGATCAAGACATGAAGAACACTGACTATTCATTATGAGGCAAGTATAGATAAGACACCTGTTGAACTTCCTGATATGCACACAGACATGAGATGATACACAAGGCCAAATACAAAGGAATAGATAGGATAAATGGCCTGAGAATGATGGAGAGTACTTTTAAATGGAATGTGTGCTGAGCACAGATTTCCCTCTCCCTCTACCATATGCGTCTATCATCTTTTGAGGTATCGTCAAAGTGTCCATGGTTGGTGAGCAATGTGCCAACCAATGGAAATCCCTTTTGCCACACTGCCTATGATGAACAACGCCAGCCAACCAATGGTCAATATGGTGATGTAGTGAAACCATTATTTACGATGGGCTGGGCTAAGGAGGAGCCATCAGATAGTTATAGGCCAATGTAGGATTAAAACATATGTAGCCTATATGTATTTTAAGAAATTAACCAATCCTAACTATGTTTAAGGATTGTAACTGATATTGTATTAAGACATCATTGCTGATGTACTTTTGGTACAAAATCCGCTCACACTCAGGCTAATGTCGAGACCTACTTTCATGTCCCGGCTGTTATTCTATGTTTTGAATAATGCTGGGTTTTTGAATATTATTGAGTATTGTTCTTTATGCTAGCATAGCAATTCAGGCCCATCTCCACATTTGGTAGCAGGGGATGGTTCCCTAAGTGTAATGTGGACTGTCCAGCTGTCCCCCTTGGACAGCAGGGGTGGTTTGTGGAGAGCGGAAATAATGCGCATCTAAGAAGAGAGGTCAGTAGATACCCACATTCATGATAATTCCTGTCCGGTCTCGCAAGTCACCCGGCTGGGCAGAGAAGGGTGGAGAAGGCAGATAGAGGAGACTCGGCGCCGAAGGCCCTCAGGTGATCTGTGGATGTGAGCATAAACTGTACATGGAAAAATTGAAAATTTACTGTCTTGTGTATTTAGTGTTTTGTGTATTATATAAAAAGAGAGAAATCTTTCAACAAGGGTCGGAAAAGACTGCACCGTAAGCCTCTTTCTAAGGGCAGAAAAATAAGAGAAGGATCCCCTGCATAATATGGGAAGACAGCTGTATTTTAATTTATGTTAATGATTGTTGGCGCAGTTTTATCTTGTTGTGGTTTAGCATAGGGAAATGGAGGTGTTTTTGTTGTGTTGATAGAAGAGTGAATTTGTGTTGTTAATAAGGAAAAGTTGTTAAGAGTGTGAGCAGCATTTTTGTGGTGCTCCTCAGAAGAGGGATTTTGTACCAAGTGGTCTTGGAGAGAGAGATGGGCGTGTTAGTATTGCAGAAAAACATTGTAGGAGAAGGATAGGAAACAGGAGAAATAAGGGTGTGCGAGTGTTGAAGAGGTGATTATTGACTATTGGTAAGTTGTGTTTTTAAATTGCTATCGTTTCATATACCTCCATTGTCCACCTATGTAAGTCACTTTCCAGATGGAGGTTACTGTATCCAACTTTTGCATTAGCACTTTTTGGGCATTTCTATGTGCAGAATGGAATTACCATAACAAATAATCTTGGACCAAAATAACCGGACAGAATATGGCAAAATACTACTTTATTATCCGTTCAATAAAGTAGGGAAACCTGGCGAATAACAAGTTGCAGTCCACACACTCTCAGTTACATTTCAAGTATACAAAAGCTTTATACCTCGATGTGCCTCAGCTATGATGTCATCATATGTGGCAAATAATAAAACCTATCGGGTGGAGGGATTGGTTAGGGGAACATATCTACTTATTGTTTCTGTAAGTGGTAATAACATTATTGGCTGACCATTGTCTGGTAGGCATGCCTTGAAATTCCCTCTAACTACATATAAATCAAATTATAGCAGCATAACAGCAGTTGACTGGCTTCTGCAACAGTGTATGGCCCACCATCACATAAACCCTCTGATTGGTTGGCATTCTCTCCCAACCTTGGACATTTGGCTCGTTAGCAGCACGTAAGCAAAACAAAACCCAGGGCAGAGTATAATGTCAGACTACTGCCTACTTGCTCAGTTATTCTACCATCTCTCATCAGCTAAGGCTTTTCCTTTGTATTTGACCTTTGTGGATGTTCTCTTCTCTGGAACCTTTAAGGGATTTAGGGTACATTGTTACCTTTGCCTGAAGCTTATGAATAGGCCTTGTTTTCCTAGTCTTACACCATGTGTGAAGAAGCCATGATTTTGTCCATTTTGCCTTTTATTAAGTGCTATTTGATTCAATTATGTCAGGTGTCATTACCCTCTTAGGCCTCTGGAGACTTGGTTGTTCCATCTCACATATGCTTTTCTGCATCTTTATTCATCAATAATTGGCATTCACAAATGTTTGCTCATTTACTTAATCTAAGAGAAATATGTCCTGCGTACATTGCTTATCCTCATTGACTTCCCTTGTACCTTTCAGTAGCTTCTTTCTGTGGCATCCTTGGTCTCTGTCCAACAGCTATTTTTTGTTCATTAACACATTTGTATTTCCAGCCTCTGTCATCTCTCCAGTCCTTGTCTCTTTCCTCTGAACCTTTTAATTAATATTATTCAAAGCCGACGTCCATTTTTCCAACATGGCTGATTCTCCCATGTTATGTTTTATACTGCACATATTCTAAACCACCCCATTTGGAAATTCAAACTATATGAATGGAAGAAGTATATTGGCAACATTTTCACAATCTATAAAGGTCCAAAAGAAGAATTATAACCTTTCTCACATATCTAAATGAGTTTCACCCAAGAATCAAATTTACACTGGAAATGGGCACTTGCAGTGTCCACCTTCTAGATGTACTGATTACACACAGTGACATCAAGCTCTGTAGTAGCGTCTACTGGAAACCTGCGGACCTAAACAATATCATGCATTACGCAAGTTCCATCCACCTCATCTCAAGAACAATCTACCATTGAGCCAATACATGAGAATGCGTAGAATAATCTCAGAAGAATCCACCTACAAAGAAGCTGTGGAAGATGTCACCAATAGATTCAGTACAAGGGGGTATCCAGTGACAATATTAGAAGAGGCTATAAGGAAGACCAACATCAGGAACAGGAGTAACCTGCTAACACCAAGGAAACACAGAGAGGAACCACCCTTTGTACATCTGATGAAATTCTCCAAACAAAGTGGAAAGATCAATCGGCTAATTAAGAACAACTGGAGGATTACGAGATTAGATCTGCAACTGACTAGACTTTCTCCAAAATCACCTATGATAGCATACACACGATGGAGGAATCTGAGAGACAACTTGGTCAATGAAGAAAAAAAATAACATTGTGGACACTGTAGTAACATTCAAAAAGGTGATCATGTGAGGCATCCTTACACGGACCAGAAATTCAAATTGCGCAATTTCGCTACATGTGATTCTAGATTTCTGATATATGGATTAATTTGCCCATGTGGACACTTCTACATGGTGTTACCTAAATTAGGTATTTTCCCTCTTTTTACGGGGATCAGTTCTCAAACGGGAAAAATTAATCAAAACACATATGTACAAAAGTGAGAAAATGATTACCCCTACTGGCTACTAGATTGGTGGTGTTTTCATGCAATAGTCATATTTACATTTGAATTCATGTAACCATTGTTTTTTTTTACCCCTGTTTGTGACACAACACATCAGTAGGCTTTGTATTGTCTTAACTTCACAGTACTGAACATTGAGTCTAAATTTACCTCAAATTGTTTGTTTGACAACACCATATTTGATTTATGTCTCGAAATGGATAACTCTATCTTCTATGTGTGCTTTTAGACCATTTGGTCTCTACTTTTGAATACATAAACTTGTATACCAACTCAATAAGGTGTGTCTTGTACTTTATGTACAATCATTCTTTGAGGCACGGGTATAGGCAAGACTGACCCATTCATTTGTTCTGTTACTATTTAGACTTCCTGGGCAGAATGGGGCTTTAACCAGGAGCCCTGGTATACTCCAGGAATAAGTCCTAATCCTTGTTGATATAGACTCCTCTCTCTCTCTCACCCCCTTTTTTAGACTGCAATGCCATTTGGTGAACAATAAAGGGTTCTGCACTATATGAATATTCTGTTGCCATCTGTTACTGTTGGAGTTGAGAGTTCCGCTGCTATGACAACAATGTAAGTGAAGATAATAATTACCAAATGATCTGAAGTTACACCGCGATAATAGTGCGGCATAAGTACTTGTTGTAAACAAGAACCCTGTATTTGTTTGCAAGGAACACCACTTCCGTTCCATGCAATAATCAGAGGAATAAGCTTGTCACTTTTGTTGATAGATGTGATCTTCAAAACACATATCCTTGGACATTGATCGGACCGTGGAAGTATGTTTTTCTAACCAGACCCCTTGAGTCGTGCGGCATAATTATTGCTGTTTGAGTGATGAAAGTTATAATGTTCATTCACAGGAAGCCTTCAGGCCCTGGACAACATGTGGTGAATCACAATGGTTACTGCATCTTTAGAATCAACTTCTGCCAACCGTCTATGTTAGGATTGACAGTTCCGCTGCTGCAGCACTAATGTAAGTGTAAAAGCAATGGGTTTGGAACTAGAGACCGTTGAAAATAACTTGATTATTAGAAACCGCTCTTTAGGAGACAGCAGCTAGGACATGAGATCATGAATCATGGAAATATTGTTTAAAGTGATCTTATGAGAAATATGTGCAATCATATTTTCTAAAAAAAAGTAAAAGAGTCATCCTTGATTATACTATAGGATACAAAAATACTTTGTCAATGGATATGGCCACTAAAAGAAATATGTTTTCTCTGGTGACAGAGGAGTTTCTTACGCTTCTAGCACATGCAAAAAAAAAGATTGGTGCTATTTCTTGTGCAGTAGTTGTATAACCAGAACATACTTAAGAGTCTGTTGTATATTAAAAATACAGATACCTGGAGATTTAATATTATATGTCATACAACCATGGACCATTCAATTATGTAATTGTTTTTAGTGTGTTTACGTGTCATTTATAGATTATTGTTTATGAACAACAACTATAGGGGTATACAAGAATCAACTATTAAATTGAAGAAATTTTGTCCTGAAGATGGCCCTTATATCTATATCGACACGGACACTAGGGATAGTGTCTAATGTAAAATGAGGCCGCAGCATGTCGATGATCTGGAAAACCTACAATAATAAGAGTCGGTTTTTATACAAATTACTTGATTTCTGATCACATATGTTGTGATTGTCACCCGTACGGAATTTGTTTTTCTCTGTTTTTTTGTTATTTGAGATAAGGTTTTTAGATTTGCAAACTATGACAAAAAAATGAAATTATCCTGTTCATTTTGTCAATTTCTATATATTGTGACATTTAATAAATTAGTTTTGAAATGAGTTTGATGTTTGGTCCTACAACTTAATTGGTTTGGGTTCATTGAGGTTGTTATGGATTATCAAATCATATTTGTACAAATGTTAATATGACTATTGCATGAAAACACCAACAATCTAGTTGCCACTGGCATAAAGAGGGGTAATCATTTTCTCACTTTTGTGTATATACACTTCTATATGGGACAGACTATCTGCAAAATCAAAGACAGGATCACGGAACTCAAATCCAACATCAGACTGAACAATCCAAGATCGCCAGTGGCAAGACACTTCAGTGAAAATAGCTCAGCTGAAATTTGTAGTGTTAGAAACAGTCAAGACTTCACCGAGAGGTGGCAACATACAGACACCCCTTTCGAAAAAGTGAGATGTTCTGGATTCATAGACTGGATTCTATGAATCTCACTTGACTTAAAAAGGAATTTTCACTCACCCCATTCCTTTCACATTTGCAACAGACCATGTTAAACGGGATATCATATCGTACCTACTTTCTTGCATATATCGGCCTAAGCCCAGTCGCTCTGCGAAGAAAACTGCGTTGCAAAGTTCCGATTCTAGATCGACTTCGCCGCCATTTTAGGTCCATCTGCCATTTTGATTTCTATTCCAATGTAACTCTGTATTCTAAAATGGTGGACAGTGTTTTCCGCTTGTAACTGAGCCGTCCTGCACTTTGTACGTTAGTTAATGTGTAAACTGTCCGTTGGCCAAATGTTTGGGTTGAGTAAAGAGACCTTGTCCCATGCCTGACTTGTAGACAGATGATTGTCTGCGCCAATACGTCTGATCCACGGACATACATCGACCACAATGTTGAACACATACTGAACGTAGACACTAGCTGAACTGCATTGTAATGGATATGTGTTAAGGCTTATTGTTAAATCCAAGAATACACTGTTGCCATTGTAACCTGTTTGCATTTAAACTGAGGCTGATCCATGTGCATATTGTCGGACAAGCCATAAGTGAACTCGGCACGAACTCTAGACCATGGATTATTAACTTGCAGAGGGGTTGGACATTATGATCGAAAATGTATAAAATGCACAACTGTTTAGGCGTCCAGTACCTCTCACTTCTCACACCAAAAGGGCTGGTATTCGCTGTGATGTACTGAGGGCCAGATAGCTATCTGATTTTGTTTCTTTGTAACTGTACAGTATTAGAATAAAGATCTGTGAATCTTTATAAGCCTGTGTTTGGTGTATTTCCTTTTGGGGTACTCAGCCTCAATATTTCCTTTTGCTTTTACAACCAGAGAAACATTGTAGTAAGGGGCTCTATCCTGTATCAGTATACTGTACACTAAACAGCTTACATGTTCTGGAAGTAGCAAATGTACAACATGATGTATTGTGTAACCTCATGTTAGACAACTTATCTGCTGTGAGTCATCCACTACATTGACTTGGTCATTTATGAAGTCTAGATATTGCAATGAGGAATGTAAAACAACTGTCAACAGAGTACACTTGGTGTAATTGTGCCTGACACGTACTTATTCCAAACATGTGGATTAACACAGAGGGATGTGAAATGTACAACAATTAGTATTATTTGTACCGAGCCAGTGAATATGTATGTTATATTATCTGCTTTATCTGTTAAGAATTGACTCACATACCACAATGATGATCTATCAGGTGAATTTATCTTTTCTGTGATGCACCTATTTCGATCACTTAACATAAAAAATACAGAAATGTGAATTTGTTACATTAAATGATGAGAGGCATACGGTAAACAATCGCTCAGAATGGTTCTATAAGCAATACGAATCATAAAGTGTCTTAGGCGAAAACAATGTATGCCGGAACTAGCAAGGTCCTGCGTTTAGCAGAGAACCTCAACAGTTAATTTACAATACATGCACTTGTGCATTTTGTGAATGCTTGTGTCCAGCTGTATCCAGATAGACAGATCTGAGATCCATCATATAACTCTAAGAAATATGTAATTCATGTCAAGTACGCTACTTGCATCAATCATATTGATGGGAGATAGCCTTTCTGACAGGCACCTTGACGGATAACCTAACTTGACCGAATCTTTGTTTACATATGATGGCACGCACCTCTGCACCCTGTATGTCACACATAAGTGGCCATTTTGAACGCTAATGCCCTTGCGGCTCCCTTTCAGAGGACTACTGTCACAGCCCCATTCTTTGTCGGTAGGTAGCATCCCTTACAATAGGTTTTCAGTGGACTTTGTGCTACGAATGTACACATTGAATGCGCACCATTTAGATATTCAACCGCCATATCTCCTTATTATTTAGTGACTGGCTTGCAGCATTCTGCACTATTACACTTCGTGTACAGGTAAGACTGTGACATATAGCGGATGTTGATTTATAATGAAGAACTCTATTCCCCATGCTTAGAAACCTTTCTGATATTCCTACACTAGGCATTGCAGCCGGCCTCTGGAGAAGTTACATTTTTCGGTAGGATAAAGCTTTAACCTTAACCATTAGAGGTATGTTCCCTCCGTGAATCTTTTGTCAGGTCCACCAGACATGAATATGCCATATTACATATACCAATGTTTCTCCTGTAGAATTGGTATGCAACTACGATGACTACTGTCTCTTCCTCCAGATGTGATATATGTATAAAGGGACACATCACTGACCAGAGGACTATCTTGTGACTTCAAACAAGGTAACTCTTATTCACTTTATTGAATTGAACAATTTTTTCTTTAATGAATTGTCTGTTCTTATAGATTAACAAAACACCTATCAGAATATTTGGCTTATTTTGTAGATATGAGTTAAAGTTTGAAAATATGATCTGCATGAATCATTTGTTCCTGATGAAAGGATTGCATGTCCTGAAATGTGCTGAGCTCCATTTTGATGGATCTTTGTCATAAAAGTGTTTGTTTGAAAATTGTTTTTTCTAAATATTATTGACTGAACAAATTTTCAAGAAATGTGATGAATTGTTACTAGAAAGCTGACATAAACTGTTTTCACAAATCTGAAGATACCACTTGCTTGACAATTACAGAAGACAATGGTTATTAAATCCAATAATGTATGCAGAGGACGCGAGTGTCCACCAATTTGGGACACTTTCTTTTTCATGATTGCATATTGGGGACTTTTGGTGCCAGAGTTGCATTTTCTCACCTGCACTTTTGAACCTTATAGAATCTTTTTAGTTATCTTGACATATTGAACCAGATGTATTGATAGAAAAAGGTGTGCCTTCCTACAATTACCATACCCAAAATGATTTCTACTACACCAAGCTTCAATGTGACTCATCTACCTTGCGTTTCTGCATATATACATTCACTTTCGTCTGGTAACTTATCTTCTTTGTATATATGATTTCTTCTTACGTGTTTACATGTTCACTTTGTTTCTTCAGTTATCTCATCATTCTGTAAGTATTCTTATATTGTTTCAGTGTGTCATTGTCTCTTCTCTTGATGACGTCATTTTGCACCTGTCAGGTTTTCCTTACAGCTCCTTACAGCGCCTCGATATATATCGGTGTCTGCAAATCTCCTGCTACCAGTTCAAGGGTGCATTCGGTACGGCTGTCTGAGTGCATAACGTCTCTCATACACTTGATGCCGTATTGGAATTATACTAGGTGTCATGCACAGTGTCTTCTTGTTATTCATCCAATAAGTCAGAGGTAAGGGGTGGGGTCTATAAGTCAAGTACACATCTGCTTTGCTATATTCCCCCCTCTAGTCGAGTCCTTGACCACCTCCTCTTTCACAATTTTCTTTATTTTTCTACAGAATGACTTCTTAGGGATCCACATCTTAGTCACCCCATCAGGTCACCTGCATTCTTGATGTGTTCATCCATACTCATGGTCATATGGCAACACTCCACAGTTGGTTGACAGAACACCCAATGACATACATAGTTCTTATGATCCATAGGTTAATAGAACTTTGTTCCTGGGATGCCAGGGGACTTTCTTTCCGGTGCTCACGGGTGGTGTTTTCCGTCTGTGGGTGCTCGTCAGTCGCAACATTTACATCACTCATTATTTTCATCCCAATTGCTTTCTTTGCTGTCTTCTTGCACTGTCCTATGAATATTCTTATAAAACAGAATCCCAGCAATACTAACACTAGTATTGTAGTTTGGAGGCATGCGCTGACCAGGTTGGAACCACTGAGAACAGGGAAGATAACCAATCTTCATCCTCAGTCTCGTCTACTTCATCTACCATCTTTGTATGCAGGGTTCACAGCATAATTATTGCTTCTGTCAGGGTTCCATTTTCTCCATCATGGGCAGGTTTAAAATGTACAGCAAGAAGGCCCGGTCTTGGTGCACATGCCTCCTTCCATTGCTGTAATTAATTCCAGGCCATACCTGTTGTGGAGGGTCATGAGTCTGATGGCCCTCAGTTCGTCTCTGACCACAATAAATCCTGTTATTGTTGTGTTGATCGTTTGCAACAGCTCCCACCTAGTAATCTGTAACCACTTGGCATTTACTGAAGTCTGAATTCCTGGCATGAATACAGCTGTAAATATCACTGTTGTTCTGCTAAACAATTTATGCTCATCTGGAATGTCATGATAGGCTTCTATCGATTTTGCCAAAAAATGGTTCTCCCTCCTTTCGCCATGTGAGGTTAAGCAATCTCTTCTTCCTTAGGTGTGCATCCATTTTCGGGAAGCTCTCAATATGGAGATCACTTTGAGGAATCACCAATGTAGGAACATGTATGATCACCAAGGAACACATTCCTACCCAATTTTTAGGCAATCACATGTAGGCCTTGGATCCACAAGTCCAATATTGATCTATCAGCACGGCAGTTCCTCCATTAATTCCTGGTACATCAATTATTTGCTGGCATCCTTTATTTTCTCCAACTGGGATCAGGCCCCTGTTCTGAAACACAATGGCCCTCATTACGACCCTGGCGGAAAGTGACTGACCGGACCGCCACAGCGTAAATAGCGTTTCCGCCATTGCACGAAGGAGCAAAGTGCAGCCCATTCCGACCCATCGGGCACGAGCACCACGGCATGGCGGAAGTGCAAAGTCCGCGATGGTGGAAATGACCCCAAAACGGCCCACACCGCCGCCGTACGGCGCCCTAGGTGCAATACCGCCACCCATCTTAGCGGACACCGCAGTGAGCGCCAACCGGAAAGTACGGTGACCGTAAATATACGGAAACGGAAGTAAAAACATGGGCCCGGAACGGGAAACATCCCGCCGTACACCTATAAAACCACAAAATCCACACAACCACTAAAAACACTACCCCGAGACACACCCCAACCCGTCATCCACCCTAGCGAAACCAAGAAAAATGGGAAAAGTAGCGAAGAAAGCGTGCGACCGCAAGCGGCAGGTCCACTTCTCCCGTGAGGAACTCACCGTGCTAACAGAGACCCTCCAGGAGAATGCTGCCGTCGTCTTCTCGACGCAAATGACCAGGACGGCACTTGCGAACAAGAAGGCCATATGGGCCCTGGTGGCACAGCGTGTAAGTGCGGTGGGGACCGCACCCCGCAACCCACAGCAATGCAGAAAGCGATGGGACGACCTGCGGATACGCGTCCGTAGCATACTTTCTGCCAACCGCAACATTGCCACAGCCACCGGGGGAGGATCGGAATCACCCATCAAGTTGACCCCCTGGGAAGAAATCTGTGCCTCCACCATTGGAATGGAGAGCATAGAGGGAGTCGGAGGGATGGAGAAAGGAGTGCAGACATCCGAAGAATCAGGTAGGTGGCCCAAATAAAACAATGCTAAATCCACAATTTCCAATCATGTGAAGTACCATGTGTCCCCATAGTGCAACAGAAACACATGTCCAGGAGAACGTCCACACACATTGGCCTGATAGCGCACTTTAAAACTCACAATAAATACATAAATAATTAAAAAACCCTAAAACACCCACTACACGTGCAGCAGGCACACCCTAACTGCAGGCTGCCAAACAACTGCACCCTCACTCCACACACAAATGAATGCACCTCCAAGGCCCCGACCCAAATCACCCTCAGGTATCACCCTAATGCATGTGATACAATGCCATTCCAATTCCCACAGACCCATTAATAACCCTCGCCCTCCTTTACTCCACCACAGGGTCCGATCCAAACGACGAGCATCAGGACACCCCTACCAGCACACCTGCAAAGAGGGCCAAGACCAACGGCCAAAGACCCTCCACCTCAGCTGCACGCATCAAGACACGGCAGCAGCACAAATCAGGTGGCAGCACAGATGAGGGAACATCAACAGGCACCCCAGCAGCCAGCATGCCCACAACACCACCACCACAGGTCCCCCCAATGGATGCCACAGAAGGCACTGCCTCTGGTGGCAGCAGCACCATAGGTGACACCCCATTGATGGCAGCATGCTCCGACACAGAAAACGGGGATGTCGAAGTCAGATCCATCCATGACCTGTCCCAATCCCCCTGTCTGTCCCATCCCGTACACCATGAGGATACCACGCAGGGGCACCCACAAGACGACGACTGGCCATCCCCCACAAGCCCTGTGGCAAGGCAACATGAGGTCACCAGCCCCTCTGTGACACCACCGCAAATGGCCATGGCCCAGCAGAGGCAACAGTCCCTCGACCAGTTAATCGTGCAACAGCAGCAACTGGCCACGCTCCTCAAGGACCATGCCGATGAATGTGGGGGCACTAAGGCAGACATAGAAACATCAACTGAGACACTTAGGGCAGAAATGGAGAGAAGTACAGAGACACTAAGGGCACAAATGGAGAGTAGCACCGAGAGCCTGAGAGTACAAATGGAGAGTAGCACCGAGAGCCTGAGAGTCCAAATGGAGAGTAGCACCGAGAGCCTGAGAGTCCAAATGGAGAGAAGCACCGAGAGCCTGAGGGGGGAACTGCATGCGACGTCCAAAGACGTATGTGCCGAACTTGCCGCAGTGCGCCGTGTGCTCACTGAGCTCTCACAAACCCTTAGGGACATGCATGGACGTGAGCAGGCAGAGACATCATCCGTTGCAAGTTCCGTCCAGGGCAGCCCCCAACGTAGATCTGGGAGGAACCTGCGCTCCACAGGCAGGGGTGCCCCTGATACCCGCAGAGGGGGCTTGCAATAGCGACTGCCCACTGACGATGAGCATCTTTGGACACTGGTGTTCGGGGGGGAGGTAGGAGGGTGGAGGGGGTGTTTTGGGCTCACTTGGGTGGCGGGTCGATAGGGTGTTCAACATGATATCACATATGCCATAAACAATGCACGATCAACCAATGAGATGTGTGGACAATGATCTTTGTGTACTAGGCCATCATAGGCGTACAGTCCATATTGTGCATGTACCAGACACACACAGTGCCACGAGTACCGTGTCCATGTATCAGCCACCAGGCGTGAGTGCTAGAAGCATGCATCAATGAGATGCTGACGAATGTCACGGCCCTCCGGTGCCTCGCAGACTCCTTGAGGTGCTGCCACATCCCCACCCTCATCATGACCATCTTCAGGTGCTTGCAGTTCTGCGTCAGGGGGCATGGGCACATTTCTACGTACGCACATGTTGTGGAGCATGACACATGCCATCACCATCTTTGCAACCTTCTCATGGCGGTACAGGAGTGCCCCGCCAGACCTGCTGAGGCAGCGGAAACGAGTCTTCAGTAGGCCGAATGCCTGTTCAATGACTACACGGGTACGTGAGTGGGCATGGTTGTAGTCCTCCTCATGCTGGTCCCGTGGGTTCCGGACTGGTGTGAGGAGCCATCTCTTCAGTGGATATCCAGCATCACCTGTATGTGGACGATAAACGTATGATGTGGAATGCCATTGCTACGTACGCACACCCCCCCCCCCTTCCTGCCAGGTCATTGCCGAATCACATACCCCACATCATCATGCATGAAATGAGACTCACCGAGTAGCCAGGATCTGTTCCCTGCGTGTCGCTCCATGTAGCGTGGTATTGTAGAGTTCCTCAAGACCATAGAATCATGGGTTGATCCAGGGAATCGGGCACAACAATGTGTAATGATCCTGTTGGAGTCACACACCATTTGTACATTCAGGGAATGGAATTGTTTTCGGTTGCGGTACTGGGCCTCCATGGCATGTGGGACGACCAATTCCACATGGGTGCAGTCGATGGCACCAATGCAACCCGGTATGCCGGCAAGTGCATGGAATCCCACTTTTGTGTTGGTAATTTCCTGCTCCGAGCGTGGTAGAGAGATGTAGTCGTCTGCGTGCTTCAGGAGGGCATCGAGCACTTGCAATAGTGTCCGTGAGAACAGTGGCTGAGAAATGCCATGCAACTGTCTGACTGTGTGCTGGTAGGTGCCTGTGGCCAGGAAGTGGAGTACAGACACCACCTTCAGTAGGGGTGGGATGGCGGTTGGGCTATCTATCATGCTGACAAGGTCAGCCTGTGTCATGTCCACAATGGCGGCTATGGTGTCCCGGTCCAAACGGTAGAGGGTGTGGATCTGCTCATCAGTGAGGTTGAACGGATGTGCTCGGAGGCGTGGGATTGCGGGCTGCCTGCGTGGTGGTAGTGGCTGTGCTGGCGGCCCTTGCTGGCCCTGCCTTGGCCTCCTCCTCCTCCTGCGTCTCCTCCGTGCGGCCGGTTGTAGTTGGTGTTCGTCTTCTTCTTGGAGTTGGAGTACTTGCAGTGCTATCAGGTCCCCCAGGGCCAACATCGCGAGTCCTGCCGGTAGCATTTCGGAGTGGGTGTGGTTGTGGGAGGAGACTGGGTGTGCAATTTATGTGTTTTCAGGCTGTATGGCCTCCACCTGTGGTGATTCATTCCACCTGTGCAAGCTGCTCTCCCCTTTGGCCGAGCACGTCCCGCACACAACGCTGCAATTCGAGTAATGGCATCTTGCTATTGCAATCATGTATTTGTACCCGATGGCCGTGTAACATTGGTTGATATGTACATTCGGCTATGGTCCCATTGTTTCACATACAATCTTTGCAGTCGCGAACAGACTTGTGAAGGGTCAGTGGAACGTAGTACTCGAGTAACGGTGGGCCCTCATGCATCACTGTACCGAGTTGCACCGACGGGCGGGGCGTCCCATTTGTGGGTGAAGGCAGTTGCCATTTTCACACACAGCCGCACTAGATGGATTAATTTGTGATTTCAAACGGCCACAGATGCCTTTTCGACGTGATGTTGCAAATGAGGAATTCGAAGGGCGGCGCTTTCGGTTTTCAGCTAGCGGCGAGGAGATGCCCACAGGTCTGACTGCAAATATAACGTTCTATTGTTCAATGTCCTTGAGACAGGGGCCATGGCGAGGTTGCAATGATTGATATGAATAGTTTGGGATGCGCAATAGCGACGTGGGCGATGAGGCCGGACGTTCCCAAATACATGTTGCTTCACAACACTGGAATTCCGGGCTGGGGCACTGTGGATTTTGCAGGCTGCATAACGCACAGACTCAATGGATATTTCTAATGTTATGTGAGTAAATATTCAGGCGTTTTTATACCGGGATGAGGGAATGATGAATGGATGCATGGGCAGATGATTTGATACAGAGTTTGCCATGTACAGGGCTTCTTGGAATCTGTCCGCCTCCCCTGCGCTATGTGATGCAGGGCTGCCATAGTGGGACCATCGTCTATCTGGCCTTGTTGAGCCCTCCCTGTCTCGACGCGCCTTCAGACACTTGTGTCCATGCACGTTAACATTCCCATCTGATGGATTCTGTTTTCACAGACGCATGCACAGGTACACTCGTTTGTGATGGTGTTTACACCTCGATATAGATAGTTATGAGTCGCAAGTGGTTTTGGGGTGGTGATGATCCTTTGGAGTGGGCTAGCATGCATATGGCTGTGGATTTAGTGTGATCATTGAAGTGAGTTGTTCGAATGTAGTTCTGATGGCCATTCTGTTCTTTTTCTTTTCTTTTGGTTGACAGGTATCTCCTCCCCTTTTGCCACTGCCATCTGTATGCCACTCCTGCAGATGGCTTTTACTCCCGACACCTGCTGCTTCGTGTTAATCAGTGGAGCAGCATTACGATCTTATGGGACGATCGCCAATGGGCCACATGCCCTTACGCAGTACTAGTGGCTCGGAGCAACATTTCGGCCTTTCAGCTGGACTAGTGCCTCCCCATTGGGACGGCCCTGCGGTTCTGTGCGCTTCCATGTTGCCTTTTCGTACGTGAATGTGGCTCTGTGTACCATGATGGAACAGGGCGTCACACAAGTAGTAGCTGGTCATTTCTTGCGGATGCAGCCCACAATGGTGAAATGTGTTTTGGAGTTCATGGCCTAATGGCTGTATGGGCTTGGTGAATTTGTTGTGCATTAAATTTCTATTCTGATATGGGCCGTGTAGCGTTCTTCTTTGCAAGTGATGTGGCATATTCCTATTTGGGGAGCGATGTATTGTGAGGGGATCTGCATTGGGTTCCAGCTTCGGAGTTTAGTTGCGTGGTACTGTGCTGGGCGCGTTTGCCTACGAAGCCCAGTGAGGTCAGGGATGGGGGCTGCCAATATGACTGTTTGAATGTTGTCATGCTCAGGGGCGGGGGATTGGGTTTTGTGTAACAGATGCCGGTCAGCCAGGTGGACTGGTGGAATGATGTGATTTTCGGAATATTGCTGGTCACAGGTGCCTGTGTTTGCGTGCGTTTCTTGGTGGGGGACTGTGGTCATGTCCATTGGGATGGCTTCTGTATTCGTGCCATCTGTGCCCTGCAGCTCCCATTGGCCCCTCTTGTGATTCTTTTGTTCGTTGGCATGCATGGGTGACTTGTACATTTCACTGGTTGCATTGTGACTTCATTGCACCTACGGGGAGTTGTACTTTGTGGGCAGGGAGCGGTGTACAGGCACTCAGTGGGGCCGTTTACGGTTGATTCGCGATGCCGTACTTCTCGCCATGGCGGAATGGTACTTTCCGCCGTGCTTGATGGCGTTAGGTACATGTCCGCTAGGGTCGGAATTCGCGTACCGTTGCGCCATGGTGGTATTTACGGTTTGGCATGGCGCGCGCACGCGTACTTGGTGCAGTTAGCGTTGGCGTTCACTACGGTGTCGCTAATGGCATCGTACTTTGCGGTGACGGGTCATAGTCGCACCGAGCGCTATTCGATGGCGGTATTGCATTTCCGCCATCGTTTTTCGATTTCCGCCAGGGTCGTAATGAGGGCCAATGTTGCATTCTTCATTGGTAGTATGGATACTGGTCCTGCTTCATTTTCGACCCATGACAGTAATTTTGCATACTTGGCCCATGACTTTAGGCATTCATCATTCACTATTTGCACTATTTTTACTGGAGCTCTCATCAATAAATGTGCACTGCATGCTAGCATTCCTTCTTCCCATCCTGTACTGGTGGCAACTCGTCCATACACCAATAGCTGAGGTCTCTCCCAGCATCCTTGTAATCCTGGTGTTTCCCATAAATCTGCACAATTCAACCTTTTTTGTTCAGCAATCATTATTTGTTCTCCAGTAAGGGATGGATATATGAGCATTCTGCTCATCCAACCTATATCTTTTTCCATCTTCTACGTTTAATGCAAGTATCTTCATATGGAAACGATTTCTTTGATAACCATCGTAGGGTTGCCCATCTTCCTTCGAATTGCCCTCTTTTTGTGCATGCAGCTAGATGGCTAGGACACTTTGCATCATGTATGGGTATTTCATTTGCAACAAATGTCCTGGCTCTGCTCATGGTATAAGGGATGAGAGAGCATAAATAGCAGATCTCCTCTGACATTCTTCTCCCCATATCTTTCATGTGTTCATACCACGTGTTATTTTTTAAATGGGCCGAATTATCAAGTTATGAATTTATACCTTCATTATCTTTCCCAACAGCTATTTTAGATAGGGCAATTTGTTTGGAAATATCAGAAAAAATATCGCTCACTTGTGCCTTTATAAGGGATAGAAAGAAATGTCTCATTGTCAGGTATTTCATTTGAATTGTAAAACAATATCTTGCGAAATGTAAAGAGCATAAGAAAATAAAGACAACACATAAGACAAAATGTAGTTGTAAGAATTATTCAATGCCATATTATATCTTTTGGAGTAGCTGGTCTTCTTGTTAACAGTGTGCGTTTTATAGAATGGAAAATTCCCATTTTTAATTGTTCACCTTCAAGTTGGTTTTCAAAATGTACACTTGTTATAACAGAAACTCAATTATAATGGCTGTAATAACTCTGGAAATGATAGGACTGTTTTTATGGTTTCTCAAAAATGCAACATCCACGTTTCATTGTACTAGAGTTGGATATGTTGTGAGTATTTATACACACACAGCATGCAGAAATGTGTGCAATGTATCAGGCAACATAGAATGTGTCATGCAATCTGTGTGTCTTATTTTAAATGAGTCCTGTTTATGTTCAACTGAAAAAGTTATGGAACTACAGATAGTCCATTCATTCCCTATTAGACTTAGGAAATGTCAATTTGTTCCACAGGGTTTTTAATCCATTGATTCTTTATCCTTGCCCTTGGTAGCTGATCTGGTCAGTATGCACAGAAGTTCTTCTCTTGCTTCACTGTCGACAGGTGCTGGAGGGGTCGAGGTCTCTCCTTTGTAGAGCTTCACGTCAATCAGGTGCAGCCATGGTCTTCTTCCTTGGATTTTCTACTGCAGCGGGAGTGACCCCCTCTACTATGTATGGTCCCTCCAAAGGTGGCATGTTCCAAGTTATAACGAAGATCTTTACAAGCACTTGATACCCTAGATACAAACTAGACTGTTTGAGTAAGTCAATAACATTAGTTGGTTGGTTGTCTTCTTCCATCTTTTTCAACCTTTTCCTCTGATTGTTGATCTGTTGAGAAATAAAAGAAACACTAGTGGTCATACTTGTAAAATAATCATACATCTCATTACCTAATGTTGTCGTTACACTATGTGCATCATTTTTTACTTGAGTGGGAGGAGCCATGGGTACTCTTATGCGGCACCCAGTCACCAGCTCATGAGGAGTTAGGTGGTGATCTGAACCAGGCTGGTTTCTCAGGGCAAATAAAGCAAGGGGAAGGCAATGCAGCCATCCCTTCTTCAGAGTCATTTTATTTGGACTTAGCACACACCCCATCCAGGAAACACCTCATGCATGAGAAACTTGGCAGCGCATGTGGCATCAGTGTGCATGCCTGGACCTGCCTCGATCCATCTGCAAAAGGGACATACTACTACAAGCATATTCCTATAACGGATACATGCTTGTAACATATCCACATAATCTATATGTGGATGATGAAACAGACCATTGCATGTAGGGATTGCTCCTCTCACTGTTCACAAGGTGTGCCCTGCTGTACATTTCTGTCACACAATGCAATTTACAATAAACTGTGCAATATATTCTAATACATTTGGTGTAAACCAGTCTTCTACGTTTGTTGCAGCAAGACTCTCTCTGGTAGTGTGCATGGGGTAGTGAAGCTCCTCCAGAGCCACCTTCAATATTGCTAGATTCATAACTGGCTTTCCAGTGCTGTCCTATCTCCATAGAGTCTCACTGGGGGATAAAGAACACCCATGTCTTCTCTGCAGATCTTGCTTTTCGTGTGGAGCTCAACCTTGCAGCTCAATTAACTGTACAATGAATAACATATTAAATCCTGCCTGCATCAGTGTGCATCGTTCTGATCCTTGCCTAACATCTTCTAATTCAAAATCCGAAATATTTGGGAAAAATGCTGCTCTTTTGGCTTCTATATCTGTGGCTTTGTTACTGCGATAAATTAAATCTGCCCCTCTAGTATGGGCTGCGCATTTCACCACAGCGATAGCCAATGGGAGCTTTAGTACTTGACTAAGCTTGCCCAATAGGGATGCATGTTGCACTGGAGTGCTGTCTTCGTGAAGGAAACACCCCCTTTTTCAACGTGACAACCCTGTGTGTACTGTTGTGGTCACATAGGTGGAGTCAGAATACACTGTCACTTCCTCATCTTCAAATCTCCTAAGTGGGACGATAACCATCACTAATTCTGCAGCCTGCTCTGAACAATGTGAAGGCAATCTCGCACTTGTCACTACTTCGAATTAACGATTCTTTTTTAATTTCACTAATTTGTGGGAGCGAGGGGCCATCAGGCCCCTCGCGTCCTTTACTTCTCAGTACAAGACTCGGACCAAGTGCCTCCAGTGGTGGGTTCACCCCTCGCCCTTATGCAATGTCAACTTTGGTTAACATTTGCGTAGATCGGGCCACTGTGCAGGACACAGGGCATCCATTTTTGTACCCCCTTTCGACTCCATCTTGGTGACTAGGCCTCACTGCGATAGTACAAAAGGCTTCGCTTCCCTTTCTTGCAACGGCCAGATGCGCAGGACACATGGCCCCCACAATCTTTCCCACTCTAACTGGAAAACTCAGCGGCTCCATTCTCATGCTGAAGCCGGAGGTACTTGCAACAAATAATAAATGTAACACATCACTCTTCCTCTGAGATCACTGTCCTGCATGTGAACCAGCATGAGCTAAGCACATAGCTCGTTCATCTCCACAAACGTGTCCTTGCCCCCGCACCCTCGCCAGTGGAAACTTACTGCCATTGTGACCCTGTGCCCCTGCAAGGTATTCCTTTCATGTGCCAGACCACTGACCAAGCCATGATGTCCACCCAACAGATCCACAACTAACACTAGACCCCTGCTGCAGTATATCGTTGTCTACCACTAACAAATGTCACATATCAGAGATTCTTATGAACGCAGACCCTAACTTCAACCAGTGTTATTATGGTGGTCAAGACCCTTAACCTAAAGC
Organism: Ambystoma mexicanum; assembly: GCF_040938575.1. Taxonomy (NCBI): domain Eukaryota; kingdom Metazoa; phylum Chordata; class Amphibia; order Caudata; family Ambystomatidae; genus Ambystoma; species Ambystoma mexicanum. The sequence goes on along the minus strand of NC_090923.1, from coordinate 541,431,115 downwards.
CTTTATCATCCAATGTAATTGATAGTATAGATATACGTGTGACTTTTATAGAGACATGATGAGTTATTCAAAGACTTCGAACAATTGTTATTTAGTGCATGCATTTTTGAGAATATGTTATGTTAGCTTAGCTAGTGACCACCCTGCTTCACAGCGACCTGACCTTCACCCATTCGGAGCACAGATGCCTGACGTCCATCCTCCCGCCAACCAAGCAACCTACCCGGAGGAAGAGATGCCGCCCACACCATAGGCACCATATGGACTGTCCAATCTGGGACAAACGTAGTACCCATATTAGTTGTGTCATTTGTCCTATAAAATGTATTGTAACATTAATTTTGGTCAGAGCGCTCTCAGAGGCAACAGAGATCTTTGAATGCCATTTACTTATATAAACCTTGCCTTGAACTCTCGCAGCCTGCTCTCTTTGCCTCATTCCCCGTCTGGGGTGTGTCGGTTTTATTCTTTTGCATGAGAAAGACGGGGAGGGCACAAACACTACTGCTGTCCCAGTATGCCTTTCACCAGTCATTTGGTACATTTTTGAAGAACCCTCAATAAAGAGAACCTCTCCTCCTCCGAGAGCATTGTCTCTACCATGAGGAATGTTATCATAGAAGTCAATATACGTTGTGCAGTCATGTATTTAGTCATCCTGTTCTACTAGTTCTGCTATAAATGTTGCTGGATTCACTATTCTACATCTAACAATTTTGATTGCCATACTTGAAATGATCACTTTGTATTCAGATGCTCTTTGTGTAGTCAATGTACTTTTAGCTTTCTTCAAAATGGCAAATAAGGTGTAATCGACAAATAATGTTATTGAGTTCCAATTGTAATACTGGTGGCATTCTCAATTGTGATTCACACAAAAGGTAGGCAACAAACATCTGTGTTTTAAACTAGTAGTAGCCAGATAGAACCCAAGAGAGGTCCAGTTGAAATAACCAAAAAACCAGTGGTAGGAACAACAATTTGAGTTGGAAAAGGAAGTTGGAAAAGAGAACAAGGCTGTGGCAGAAGACAGAAGGATAGAGCGAAAGTACTATCCCTGCCTACTGTGCACTCTCAACTAGGTTGCGGTGTTACAACGCCTGTCTCATAGTGACAGAATAAGAGTAAAATTACCAACTTCTATTGTATGTAATACATTCAGCCTTGTAAATTCCATACCACTCTCTTCCAGGTGTATTTAGCTTGGAAGAGACTACAAGTAAAAGGAAGAAGCGCACCGGGGAAGGTAAACATGATATATTCTTCCTTTTTACACCCTCATGTAACATCGAATGGGGTAAACACTCCTTTAATAGCCCATTGATTGTCACACTGACCCTGGATTGCTAAGGTTAAAAATTACACAAAATAAAAAAGGAAAAAAGGATAAACTCTCTCAGTTGTCACTGTTCTCCCCTCATGAGAGATGAGCTGTCCTATGTACAGGACCTCTTTTTGACAATATTGTAACTTCTCTTTGTCTATTTTGTATCCTTGCTCTGCTAGTATTGTCATTAGTTGAACTGAGTCTCCCCTGCACCTTTCCTCTGTTTCACTGCACACTAATATATCATCTACGTAGGGGCGTGGCTTGGACGGCCATGTAAGAGGTCGCACTCTGGAGGAGCTCCGCTGATCCTGTTTTGATCCTGATGGAGGGGTACGTCCACGGGGGCCGGCCGACGTTGGAAATCGATGTCCAGGTGTGTGAATGCCACCACTACATCCTGTGAAAGTTTGGGACGTCCAGAAGGCTTAGAAACCGAAATAATTGTGATTGACTGGGACGAGCCCTGAGCAGGCGGACAAGACAAAATGGCGGCGACACGTTGCGAACACCGAGGATCATGAAGTCAGTGTCGCGATCACGAGTGCTGGACCTTTGCGTCCCTTTGCTCGGAGACTAAAACACATGAGCACCGCCTAGGACGCACGGTGGCCCAGCGAGCGGGAGTGCCGAACGGATGTGGCTATAACGACAGGACCGTGGGCCTGGTGGTCGGAGTGCTCCGGGCGTGTTGGATGCCCCAAGGTGTGGTGGGTCAGGCTTCGGACGTTGGGTGGCGTGACTCCCCCTTGGTGACTGGCGGGACGGGCCCTCGCCCGACTCATACAACATTATGACCACGAGAGGTGTGAAACCTAAGGCCAAACATCCCACGATGGAGGCTTACGCCAAGTCCCCCCCAGGGGCGGAAGGAGGCAAGATCAAAGAGACCCCCGTGACGACCGCGGAGTCACCTGGCACGATAAAGGAGGTGCTGGCGGCGATTGCGGACTTAAAAGTGTCATGGGAGACCAAGCTGGGCCTCGCCATGAAAGAGCTACAAGAAGGCTTAAACCTCAAGATCGGTGCCGTCCAGGAGGAGGTGAATCTGCTTAGGCTGGATGTGAGGGCGGTCTCGGAACGCGCGGGGGCCATCGAGAAGGAGACGGCCATGAATACGGCAGATTGCGCTGCTCATAAAAAGGAGCTACACGCCCTTGTGCAACGGGTGGGCAACCTGGAGGACAGAGCGGAGCAGGCGGAGGGACGTGCCAGATGCAACAATATCCGAATCGTGGGCCTACCTGAAGGAACTGAAGGGCCAGACCCTACGGAATTTGTGGAATCCATGCTTTTGCAGGAGATTACCGGCGGGGTACTGACCCAGGGGTTTGCAGTTGAGAGAGCTCATAGGGCCCTAACCAGGAGGCCGCCTCCCGGGGCCCCCCCGCGGCCGGTGATCGCGAAAATTTTGAACTATCGTGATCGCGAAAAGATTCTTGAATTCTTTCGAAAAGGGGGAACGATTGACAGAGGATCGGCTAAGATTACGGCCTACCCTGACTACACGCTACAAGTACAGCGGAGTCGGATGCACTTCGGAGCGGTGAAAAGGAGACTTCGTGAAGCTGGCCATCGCTATATGCTACTCTACCCGGCCAAATTGAAAGTCTTCTACAGAAGCAGATCCCTGTTTTTCGAAACACCAACTGAGGCGATGGACTGGCTAGACGCGCTGGGCAGTCCTCAAGAATCAGGCATCCAGGCAGAGACTACGGAAGATAAGTAGCTTGTGGCTGGGCCGCCTGGGGCAACGGGGCCGAGACATTGGGACTTGAATATAGTCATTTGTACGATATGTGATGCGTATGATGTGGTACTGACTGGCTGGCCCGTGGGGCGTGCCTACCCGTGGTCACTTGATTGGGAGCTCCAAGAGGCTTCCTTTGTCCCCAATAGTAATATATCTAGTTAGTTAGGTCGCTGTTAGATCGGCGACGCCCCGCGGGGTCCTATTCCTTGAAAATGGGATAAGACTAGACGCGGGTGGGCCTGAGATCCAGGGATGGAGCTGGGCTTTTGTTGGGATGGGAGGGGTTGTTTGCTGTGGTGTGTAGTTGGGAAACAGGGAGGGGGGATGGAGATCAAGGGCGGAAGAGCCGGCGGAGTGTTAGACCAAGGGGGTATTGTGGGGAGGGCGGGGCTGAATACAGACCAAACAGATGGCATCGGATAGTCTTTGCATAGTTAACTGGAATGTCCGAGGCCTCAATAGTTACCTCAAGCGAAACAAAGTCATGCTATACCTGAAGAGGATGCGGATAGACATAGCCCTGCTACAAGAGACCCACCTCACCAGGGAGAAATTGGAGGTGGTTACGAGGAAGTGGAAGGGCAAGGTAGTGGGTGCCACGTACTCGGCGTATGCTAGAGGGGTCATCACCTGGGTGGCGCCGCATGTGCCGTTCCGGGTGCTCGACTCGATAGTGGACCCAGAGGGTAGAATGGTGGCGATAACAGGACTCCTGGAGAACAGGGAAGTACACATCCTCAACCTGTATGCCCCCAATCATGATACTGCAGCCTACTTTAGATCCCTCTATGGCAAACTTAGCCCCTTGGTAGGGGGCGCGATGGTGTGGGGTGGGGACTTCAATTGTGTCTTAGATCCCAAAATTGACCGGTCCGCAGACACCAAAGGGAAAATGTCGCCGGTGGCCAAGGCGCTCGGGACATTGCTAGGAGACTTGAGACTGGTGGATGTGTGGAGGAGACTCCACCCCACGGAGAGGCAGTATTCGCATTATGCGGCGCCATACGACTCATATACGAGATTGGATTATGTGTTTGGAACTGCTGAGATAGCGGGCGAAATAGTGGAGGCGGAATACAAAGCTCGAGTATTGTCGGATCATTCGCCCCTGGTGGTAGAGTGGCGACACCAACCCCCTAGGCCTCGGGTCCCCACATGGAGACTCCGGGCGGAAGCACTGCAGGATGAAGGTTTCCGGGAGGACCTGAGGGTTGCCATCGAGGAATATTTCGAGATAAACACGGGTAGTGTGCGTTCCGCGTGAACTCTGTGGGAGGCCTTTAAGGTAGTGGTGCGCGGAGTGGCGATCTCTAAATCCAAGGGACTTCAAGGGGGTATCGAGAGGGAGCTTCAGGACACCGAAAGGGAACTGGAGAGCCTGGCTCGTCTTGAGAATGCCACTCAGGTAGACAAGACTAGGATGAGAGACCTTCAGGTGGCGTGCAGCGCTCTTTGGGACCGACTATGTAGACTGAACCATAGGAAATACACTGAGAGGCTGCACGCGGGGGGCGACAAGCCAGGCAGACTGTTGGCCTGGCTGTACAAGAGTGAGTCCCCCCGAGTGGTTATCCATGAGATCCGTGATGAGGACGGTGGCCTTCGCAACACTCAGGATGGGGTGAACGAGGAATTCCTCAGGTTCTACAAACGTTTGTATGAGGACACTGGGGAGGACAGGAGCCAGGACATCCTGAACACACTGGAAGACATTGGTCTGCCCACCCTAGACGACCTGGAGCGGGAGGAACTGGACGCCCCTATCACTTCTGATGAGCTGGAGGTGGTGATCCGGGGCCTCCCCACGTGCAAGGCACCTGGGGCGGATGGCCTGCCTGGTGAGTTTTACAAGGTGTACGTGCAGGAGCTGCTGCAGCCTCTGCTGGCCTTGTTTAACGAGGCATACGAACAGGGAGAACTCCCGTTGTCCCTCCGTGAGGCCATGATTGTTCCATTACTGAAACCAGGCAAGCCGGCTGTTGAGTGTGGATCTTATAGACCTCTGTCCTTGCTAAACCAGGACAGCAAAATACTCACGGCGGTGCTGGCCAACAGGTTGAAGAAAGTGATTGGCAAGCTTATCCACCCGGATCAAACGGGATATGTCCCAGGCAGGAATATCAGTGATAACCATAGGAGGCTGCACCATGTTATCGACCATACTAAGGATGACACGGGCGAGATGGCGGTAGTGTCGCTGGATGCGGTCAAGGCCTTCGATTCAGTGAGATGGCCTTGGCTGAAAGCGGCCCTGCAGGGATACGGCGTGGGCGCTGGTTATATCAGATGGGTCCAGTTGTTATATAGCAGCCCGGTGGCTAGGGTCAAGACTGGGGCCACAGTCTCGGATGCCTGGCAGCTTAGCAGGGGGACCAGGCAGGGATGCCCTTGGTCACCCATGTTATACATACTTGCGCTGGAACTGCTGGCGATATGCCTGCGGCAACAATACGGTGAGGTGGGCATTAACACTGCCAGCGGCAGTCACTTAACATCTCTCTATGCGGACGATATGCTGTTGTACCTCCGCTACCCGGAGGAGAACCTGCAGTACGTACTGGAAGTACTGGATCATTACGCTGTCCTCTCGGGCATATCAGTGAACCCCAGGAAGTCTAGCCTGTTCCCTTTGGGCGGGTACAGGGACGTCCCGTTGGAGAGGCTGCCTGTGTTGCCAATACCATGGCGGACCGACACGTTTAGGTACCTGGGGGTAAATATTTACCACCGGACTGAGGCGGTGCACAAGCATAACACAGAGAAAGCCATAGAGGGGGTCAAGAACAGCATGACATTCTGGTCCAGATTGCCCCTGTCCATGATGGGGAGGGCGGCTTTGCTGAAAATGGTGGTCCTTCCCAGACTCCTGCACTTTTTCGTGAACGTCCCGTATTTGATCCCTAAAAGCCTATTTGTACGACTTCATAGTATGTGTAGGGGCTTCGTGTGGGGTAACTCCAGGAGTAGGGTGGCCCTGTGGAAGCTTCAGATACCGTACGAGAAGGGGGGTATAGGATTGCCTAACTTCGAACTATATTATCTGGCGGGACAACTGTTGTATGTGGCCAGGTGGTTGTCTGATGAAGATTCGGCGGAATCTAGGTTGCTGCGTGAGGATGCGGCCCCATATTTCCTGAGAGAGGTGGTGTGGCTACAGAGGAATAAACTGACGGGAAGAGGGTGGCTATTGAGGTTGGGATGGGAGGTCTGGCACAGAACATGGAAACTGATGGGGGAGTCAGAACCACTATCTTGGCAGGTCCCGCTGGTGGCCCTGTGCGAAAATGACACCCAACTGTTTCACTCTGTCCGCAGGCATTGGGAGCCGGTGGGCCTGGCCACGCTTGGGGACATATGGAGAGAGGGGGAGGCGCTGGACTTTCAAAAGTTGCAGGACGAGACGGGGGTGCACAGAGGCCAGTACATCACCCATGCTAGGCTAGTAAAACGTGTAAGAAAGAGATGGCCGGAGACGGCACTGGCAGATGATCCTGATGCCACCCTTGAAACTATGTATGATGTCTCAGAGGGTGGGCATGAAATATCACGAATATACGAACTCCTCAGAACGAAGGCTGGGAAAGAGTTTCCCCAACTGAGGCATGAATGGGAAGAGGAGATGGGTGAACTCATGACGGAGGGTCAGTGGAAGGGGGTCCTGGGATATCATAAAAAGGTGTCCAGAAATGCACGGCTCCAACAACTCCAGTTCTACATTACTCACAGGGCCTACCTGACTCCCCAGAGGATCGCACGGTTCGGAGGCTCGACTACTCAAAAATGCCCCAGGTGTGGGGAAGTGGAAGCTGGGTTGCTACATATGTTTTGGGCCTGCCCGGAAGTGCATAGATTTTGGGAGGAGGTCAAGATGAAGCTCGCAAGTGGGGGAGTGGTGTTGGACGTGGGATCTGCCTGGTCATGTATGCTTGGGATCTTCCCCAGGCCCAGACACTTTAGGCACCTGAGCAAGCTGAGGGACCTGGCATATGTTCTGGCCAAACGCAGGATTGCCATGAACTGGAAATCGGCTAGCAGGCCGAGAGTGGAACTGTGGTGGGCGGACATTATGAGGTGGGCGGAGGCTGAATCCGTGGTCTGGTTTGAAGCGGTCACTAGAGGGGGCGAGGAGGAGATAGGGCCCTTGCTGGCCTGGCGACAATTGGTGGCCTCTATGACCAACCCACAACAGGGCTTGGACGACTCTGAGAATTCTGAAGATGTGCCTACGGACAATGTTTCTCCTGACGGTGCCCCGACTGAGGATACAAGGGAGCCGGCTCTGGCTTGATGAGGGGTGGGGGGAGTTTTCTCTTTTTTTTCTTTTTCCTTTCTCGTATTTTCTGTTGTGGTTTCTGTAAATAATTAACAGTTGTATTGTGTTGTGTGTTGTTTGTTTTTCTAAAATATAAAATCAATAAAATATTTTAAAAAAAAAAATATATATATCATCTACGTACTGAATTATCATGCTCTCGAATTTTACGTTACCTAAATCCAACTGAAGGACTCTATTAGATTAATGGTAGCTCGCAATACCCCTAAGGCAGTATCATGTGTTTTAGTTGATGATTTCTATATGAAAAGGAAGTCAAATCCTGTGAGTCTTCGTGAAGGGGAAATATAAAAAAGGCATTCCTTAAGTCTATAACTGTAAAATATTTGGCTTTAGCTGGGATGTTACATAATATTGTAGCAGGGGTTGAGGACCAATCAACAACATTGATTAAAGGGCGGAGATCCTGAATACATCTCCATGACCCTCCGTTGATTTCTTCACTGGGTACACAGCCATGTTACATGGGGACTCTGATGGCAATAATATTCCCTGCTTTATTAAACGGGAAATGGTCTCAAATATGTCTTCATCTGCTTCTCGGGACATTGGATTCTGTTTTGCACATGGCAAAATTGCTCCTGGCTTACGCTTAATTTGAACTGCTCCTAGTCCACACAATAGACCCACGTCATATAGACTGTTGGTCCATAAAATGCTTGCCACCTTTTCTAAGTCTTCCTGGAAAAATGACAGTTTCTTTTTTACCAATGCCATTCTCTGTGGTATTTCTCGATTCTCAATTTTCATCCAATAAGTGAGACTTATGAACAATACAAATTCATTGTCTGAATATTCATCTCTGAACAATTCTTTGTCTGTCAAATCTGTCAGTCTACATCTTTCTTTAAGGGCTATTACTGTTCTCCATGCTCTTCCCTCATCATCTGTGCAATGAACAACCACCTTTTCTTGATTTACTGCTGCTGCCTCTAGCTCTTTGGAAATGACCTGTCCTTCCTCATCATCCATAGGTATTTCTCGTCTAAACAAAAATTCATCAGGTATTCTCAATATTTCCCCTGTCACTCCAGGAAGCCATATCAACAAAATACTTACTCCATACAAAAATATTTCAGGACCTAAAGGGACCCTCCTCATAGTGCTTTTTGGCCTGTAAAAGCTAGTATAAACTCTCTCACATTCATATAACCTATCCCTGGAGTCAAACACACTATCCCTTTGTCAGTAGAAGATATTTTCATGTTTAATTTTGTCATCAAGTCACATCCTAATATGTTAACTGGTGCGTCAAGAAGAAAATAATCACATTGACACGTCATGTTCACCTGCAGGAATTGCTAATTTGTCAGTAAAGGGAACCAAACTTCGAACACAGGAACAAGTTGCTCCCGTACCCAATAGGATTGAAAATGTCTTGCCTCCTATCGTTAACCTGACCCTTGGTTCCTCTTGTGGGTCTGGTGTCACAGATAGTACGAAAAACATCAAGTCACTGTGGTCCTTCCAATTGATGATTTAAATTCAACCCTGTACCTGTAAAAGAATTCCCTCTCACTACTGTCACACTGCCTATCCTGGGTGTGGATGCTTATGGCGCTCCTGTATTTGCCTTCCGTTGAGGCACTGTTGCTTGTTGCACCAGTGTGTATTGTGGCTGCTGTCCTTGTGCTTGTTGTGCCTTCATGGGTGCTTGCTGTGGTTGCCCTTGTGCCGACTGCATTTGCTGTGGGGACAGCTGTGCTTGCTGTATTTGTGATGCACTTGTCTGATACTGCGTGTGATGCTGGGCATAATATTCCTGTGGTTTTGTGTTGTACTGCAGAGAATAGCCCATCCCCCTCTTGGAGCTTGACAGTTCTGTTGCATGCCCCCTCCTCTACTTCTACCCTTTCGGACTATATGTCCTGTCCTCCCACAATTCCAGCATTGTTGTGGCTGTCCTCCATTAAATTCTCCTCCCTGTCGAGTGTTTTGAAATCCTCCTCATCCTCTAGGTGCATTGCCTCTACCTCTTGGCCAAATGTTGTACCGAGCCCAATCCATAGGGTGCACTACATTACTTTGCTACACTGATTGTAACTCATGTGTAGCCATGCCTTCACCACTCATCAGTACTACTCCTTCTATAGCAAATGTTGACAATTTCCTCTGAACTAACGTTGCTTCCTCCTGCTTTCTATTCTCAGCTTATTTTTATTTTTCTCCTATAGCATTCAACAATGATGCACGATAGCCAACTGTATTTCTAGCCATGGCTTCGCTTCAACCCTAACTGCTTTTCCATCTGCTCTTGCACTAGCTCAGGTAGTCCCTGACATAAAATGTGATAAAATAATGCCAATGTTTCATCACACGGTTCTCTCGTCTCGAGATGCCAATGTTCCTGAATCTCCTGAATAAAAGTGACAAGATCTTCGTCCTTCTCCCATTTTCCTGGTCATAATTGCACCCATGTCTGATGTACCTGGATACTCTAAGCACCCTTCATATGTCTGCCCTGCAGTTATTAAATGGCGGTCTGTCATGTGTCAAGTTTTGTACTGTTACACTTGCATATCCTGTATGTCTCCAAATGTTGTCAGCTCTCTCCCCTAGAATAGTTGCCAGTAGGCCTTTTACATCACGTACTGCTAACGACATTCCCGCTGTCATTATCTGTAACTCATGAATCCATTTTCCTGCACCTGCAGTCAAACTAGGTCATTTACATTTCAGATTATCCATATCCATTTGTGGCCACGGACTATATTGTGGTTGTCCTCCCCCTTTCTCTAATAATGGGAATTGTGTAAATCCTGGTACAAAATCATATCCCCCTACACTTTGCACCTTCCATGTGGGGATAATCTTGCCCGTTTATCTTCTTCCTGGTAGTGACATTAATCTGCTTACATATGGCAGGGACATATACCCTGCACTGTGCAATTGTGCTGATGGTCGCTCAAAATATGGTGTTGGTTCTGGTATTTTTTCTTTCGGGTCTTTTAAATCTAACTATTTTACCCCACTCTATATTTGGGTCTATCGAAAAGCTGCATGCGCCTTCTCTTCACGCTTTTTTGTTTTCCTCCCTCTCTTTGTCTGACATCATCATACCCCAACTGGTACAGATCTTATCCCTTTCCTCATCAGCAAGTCTACTAGGGACAGCGTTGTATGCTCGTCGATCAGTGTGTTATCTGCTCTATGCCCTGTTTCCTTTGGTGGAGATCCTGTGATGCTCCCCATAGCTTCATAGCCACTCTTCTCTCTCATTTGTCTATATAGATCCCCAATCCTTTTCCCATGCGCATCGGCCCATGTCTGTACTCTCAGTATCCCTTGCAGGTCCCTTTTGTCACAATTCAACCAAGGCTTCCCTCCATCGTGCTCGATCATGCTTCTCTTTTCACATTCACCTTTTCACTTTATTACAATTACACTTTATCACAGTTCAGCACAGGCTTCCCTCCGCCAGGCTTGAGCCTGTCTTTCTCTTTGTGGGGATTCCCTTTTCCACTATCCTTCACACTTAAATTTCACTCTGTCACAGTTTAGCACAGGCTTCCCTCCACCGGGCTTGAGCCCGTCTTTCTCTTTGTGAGGATTCCCTTCCCCATGTTTTGTCTGTATATCCTTTTACTGTCGAAGACTTTCGAAACTGGAAGGATTTTATGTAGACCTCTGCATGATCACTACAACCTCTCTTTAAACAATTCAACAATCTTCCCCATCTCCCAACATCAATGCCTCTTGGTACTTGTAGTTTCTTATTCTCTTTACTTTGGCCTCTTTCAAAGTTCACATACTTTGCCCTCTTGGCATAGTTCACATACTGTACATACAAATGTGTGATTCCACCTCGCAGGACCACTTTGCACCACAACTTATCATAATTTCTTATATTGAGGTCTTCCCGGACATATGGCATCTCATTTCAACATTTCTCACATTTTGCTCCCACTCCGTTTGCTCCCCTCGGCAGCAATTTTCAATTTTTTTACTTTCAGGAGACTTTCCTTGCAACTTTCTCTCAACACTTGCCTCTTCACGCACCGGTCTCTTTCCTCCCTCAAGGATTCCCCGGCTGTGATACACAGTCTCTTTCTTTCCCCTAAACTTCAAGTTCCAGAATGCCATGCTTCAGCACTCTCCCGATGCCACTTGCACTTTATATCTGTTTACTCTCTTTCCTTTCTTCGCTTTATCCCTTTTACCGCTTCAGCCACCCACATGCTAGGGAGGTTCTCTCGCTTCCTCATGAACAAGAAAATTATTCACAGCGCAGCGCTGGTGGTTTGCCTTGCCGGGATTTTGGTATATTCAGAGTTCACATACTTGCTTTTCAGTTTTTTTCAACTTTCGTTCGGGATCGTGGTTACTTTCTTACCTTCTATTCCTGCTTCATTTCTTTCAACTCAGAACATTTCACAGAGAGTTCCAAATGTGCTATTATACTGCAGAGGACCACTTTGCAACTTATCATAGTTCCTTGTATCTAGGCCCTCCTGGGCATACCGCATCTCAGTTCAATATTTTTCATATTTTGCTCCCACTTCGTTTGCTGACCTCAGCAGCACTTTTCCTTTTTTTTACTTTCGGGCGACTTTACTTGCAACTTTCTTTCAACACTTGCATCTTTACAAACCGGTCTCTTTCCTTCCTCAAGGATTCCTCGGCTGTTATACACGGTCTCTTTTGTTCCCTTCAAGTTCCACAATGCTGTGCTTCAGCACTCTCCCGGTGCCACTGGCACCTTCTATCTGTTTACTTTCTTTCCTTTGTTCGCTTTATCCCTTTTACCGCTCCAGGCACCCACATGCTAGCGAGGTTCTCTTGCTTCCTCGTGAACAAGAAACCTGTAGCGCAGTGCTGGCGGTTTGCCTTGGCGCGATATATGTGTCGAGGACCTGGTCTCATTCCCTGCCCCTCTCACACCCCTGGCACCCATGTCTCAGGGGAAGAGCAATTGCCTGGGCATGGCCAGTCAGACACAGATTTCTCCCTCCAGGCTCCTTGGAGAGATGGCTCCTTAATCACGCTATGACCCTCTCTGCACACAGGGCTCACATTCTCGAGCTCTGTCCTCTTCCTGCCTCTCTGGATCTGCTCTTCTTTTGTGGACCATCCTGCATCCTAAACTCATTCCCTCTGCTGTTTCTGACTGCTGCTTTTATTCTACCAGCTAGAGTTGATGGTTTTCAGGTGATTGTAGTCAGTGTTAAGTGCTGGACTCTGCCTGACTTCATTAGTGGGACAATAAAGTGTCAGAGTATAGGAAGTCTTTCCTTTCCCAGTGTTGTTCCTTTGGGTAATCTTCATATTATGTAATGTGTGTATATTATGTAATGTGCATGTTTGTATATATTATGTGATGTGTGGGAAAGTGTGAGTGCATGATGTATGGGTGGCTGGATGTGCATGTGTGCTAGGACTGATTTTCTGTACTCTGGCCTGGTGGACAGATGTATAAAAGGCCAAATTATATTGTGAGAGGAACAACTCTAGGAAGCAGTAGCCAAACCAGTTTGGTAGCAGTGACAGGTGGTCTAGGCTTAGTTCTTCAGAGGGGGTGAGCTTGTAAAGAGTCCACAATGAGGTCACACAATGGGAATCACAGATTTAACTTAGATAGGATGTATACAGTTATGTATTTATGGCCAACACACACTATCAAACGAAATACATATATAGATTTGCTTTGTCATAGGGCATAATACATATCAGAAACTCCTACAAAGGAAAGGTTAGACAATTATTATGCACAAAAAAAGTCCACATAGATGATCCCTAACTAAAATTGTCCAGCCCTAACTTGCCTGGGGCCTTGTGCCCAATAGTTCAGGTTACAGTTCCACAGAACTTCGGATGCAGGAATAAAATGCAGGTAGGGTCTGTGGGGTCCAGTGAAGAGTTCAGGGTTCAAGTTAGACTAATGCCCAAAAGTAGCCCCAGCAGTCAGATGTCTTGCACCAGAAACCAATGGCAAAGCCAAAGGTGTTACAAATAAGCTTTATTATAAGCCCATAGACTTATAAAGGGAGTATAGGGGTAGGTTAGAAACTCTGTAACTTACCCCCCTTACTCCAATTCTTACCCAAACTTGGCAGAACAAAGGAAGATGGTCGGACATTGCTTTTCCCGCTGAAAGTCGCAGTCCTTGATTCCCAGGTGTTGCAGGATTGAGCTGATCTTCGGTTGGTGTATTTTACTGTTGCAAGGACTCTCGGTCGAAGAATGCAGAATAACATGATGTAGCACCCCTCTCAGGACTGGACTCAGGTCAAGTAAGCAATTTTTGGATGGTGGTCACCGCGCACATTGACGCAAAAGAACTCAGCTGCCACGGTCTGACTTGCCCTCCTATCTCGGGTCTCCTTGATGCTAGGATGCTGAAATTCTGCAGAAGGTAGGTAGTCTTGCAGGGCTTGCTGAGGATTCCCCAAGTTTCAGGCAAGATCTCAGTAAGGTGATGCCGGCAGCATGATAGCCCAAAAAACGAAGCTGGTCAGCCACAGGACGGCTCCAGGGCACTTCCGAAGGCTTCCTGTGGCAGGGCACCGAGCAGACATCGGGAATGGATGGTGCCTCAACTCCAAGGGTTGTAGCTCCTTCGCATGACTACTAAAGTTCAAGGTCAAGAGAAAGAGAGGACTACTCCAGGACAGCAGCAGAAGTTGGTTGCCAGGGCTCCTTCAGTCAGGTCTCAGGTTTCTTTGCAGGTCTCACAGCCGGATAGGATACTTGGCTCCATCAGGTTTCTCCAGGATCTCCTAAGAATGGGAGTGGGGGTCCTCTTCTTATCCTAAAAGCCAGGTAAGAGCTAAAATTCCCACTAGCCAATAGCAGGACTAGCCCACATACACACCCCAGCAGTGGTCCAATCAGGACCACTGGCGGAACATTCATGCATACCACTCAGACACACTGAAACCAGTTTGTGGATTGGGTACAGACAGACACAGCGCACATCCTGCCAGCAAACACACACATCCATCCAGTAGCCCGCCAAAAGCTCCTGCTTTCCCGGGCACTGAAAGTCCGTATAAGGATTTTCCTGGCCTCTCAGTTCAGGAAGAAGGCTAAAAGACAAGATGGCAAAAGAACAGGCAAAGAATCTTGTGGCACAGTCATGTTTGACCAGTAGCCACAGTTAGTAGCCAAACGCGGTAAAGCTAAAACGAAAATCCCCAAAAAATGGAGAAAAATCACTGCTGCCACCAGCCTATCCTTTTAGCACACCTAGAGTAACCAAAAAATCATCTGAGGGCCCTATTCTTATCCAGGTGTTAAGTACCGAAAAGGATGTTAAAAGGCTTAACAACCTTTTTCGGTACATAAGACCTATTCTGAAGGTGGCGCATTCCTCCGAAGTCGGAAGGAATGCGCCACTTTCGGAATACATGTGGCGGTTGCTGGGATGGGTTGGAAACCAACCTAGCAACATCCACATTCGCAAACTGGCTTTTTGGAAGCCGATTCTTGTGGCACTCCGCCAGTTTAATATATGCGCTAAACCATTGCACATATACGATACCCTTTTGGTGCCGTTAAACTGGACGAGTGCCACAAGAAGCCTTGTTTGGTGTAAATGAAAGTGTTCATATACACCCGTGTGTTGTTTATGGACACTTTCATGTACACCAAAGCAAGCAGCTTCAACGGTGTAGGATGCAACGTTGAAGCGGCTTGCTTTGGTGTACATGAAAGTGTTCATATAGACCGCACAGGTGTATATGAACACTTTCATTTACACCAAAGCAAGCCGCTTCAACGTTGCATCCTACAATGTTGAAGCGGCTTGCTTTGGTGTAAATGAAAGTGTTCATATACACTGCACGGCGGTATATGAACACTTTCATTTACACCAAAGCGAACAGCTTCAACGTTGCATCCTACAACGTTAAAGCAGCTCGCTTTAAATGAAAGTGTTCGCTGCTCTCTTTAAAAGAAAGTGTTCATATACACTGCACGGGTGTATATGAACACATTCATTTACAGGTGTATATGAACAGTTTCCTATACACCAAAGTGAGCAGCTTCAACATCCTGCAATGTTGAAGCTCCTCACTTTGGTGTATAGGAATGTGTTCATCTGTGTTCTCGGCAGCATTTTTGTAAAATAATGAATATGTCGTTATTTTACAAAAATGCTGCCGAGATTGGATTGCGCCCGTTAGAACTAAAAACAGGCGCAATACTCACAGATCGCGGTCATGCTCTACGAGGACGCCCAGGCCCACTTCAGAATAGTAGTGGAGCCTGGGCGTCCTCTTTTGGCGCAGTGAATCGTGCTGTTTAGCACCTTCACTGCGCCAAGTTGAGAATAGGGCCCTGAGTGTTAGTATAGGGCAAAACAATGCACCCCATTGTACTGCAGTGTAAGCTGCATTGTACAATGATAAAAAGTTACCACAAGTGATACAAACGTAACCAAAAGTAGTAACATAGTAACATGACTAAGGGAAACAATGTTTCCCAGTACTGACAGTCTGAGGACATATCAGTTCCCCATAACATATCAGCAAAGGCCAGTGTAGTGAAGCTTAAGGTTTCACTGCACTGTGAAAAGAGAAGTCAGATTCAAAAATAAAAGCAAAAGGTTTGGGGGTTTCATAAAGATGGAAGGAAAGGTGCAGTAAAGAAAAATCTTTCCTAACAGTGTGTGAGTGAATGGTTAATGGGTGTATGTGTAAATGACCAAATGTATAGTGTGTGAATCTGTTTGCTTGTTTTCAATGCCTGGATTACTTACCTCTAATATTCATGACTCCTAGTCCTACTCGTCCTCAACTCAGTACTTGTCTATGAAGCACCTTGACTCATAGATTTGTACTGGGATGAGGAAGGGGGAAGTTGAGGTGATGCTGGGCTGAGGAGATGAGTTAGGGGGTGGAGGGGAAGAGTGGGGGGAGAGGCAACGTGTGGGAAGGATGTGGCAGGAGATGGGTGCTCTAATACATAATGGTCATCAATGATAAAGCAGTCATGATATGTGTTATTATTGGCTAAACTGGCATTTGGGTGCAGCCAGTCTCGCTATTTCTTAGTGTCATGGCATATTTGTCTGGGCATATATAAGGAAGTAAGCATCATACGTGTTATTACGTGGCTAGATTGGCATTTTGGTGCAGCTAGTCTAGCCATTTCTTACTGTGGCTTGGCATTTTGTACTGGGCATCTCTGATAAAGCAATCTTGACAAGTATAATTACCTGGCTAGACTGGCATTTGGGTGAAGCCAGTCTAGCCTTTTCTTACTGTGGCTTTGTATATTTTTCTGTACATCTATGAAAGGTAAGCATGAGAAGTGTTATTACATGGTTAGATTGGCATTTTCATGCAGCCAGTCTAGGTATGTTGTACTGAGGCATGGCATTTTTTACTGTGAATCATCAAGGCTACAGCAAACATGATAAGTGTTATTATGTGTCTGGTCTACATTGTGCAGCCGGTTTTTACACGTTTTCTTACTGTGGCATATTATTTTAATAGCAAAGCAGTAAGATAGCTCAGTGGGTTGAACGCTCGCTGCTGCGATCTATGTGTGATCTGCAGGTCACAGGTTAGAATCCAGGCAAGCCCAAATCAGCATTTCATTCTTCCGAGGTTGCTAAATGAGTACCAATTTCGGTTGGGATGACAATTGTATGTAAATATGTGCTATGTTTAGCGCTTTGATAAAAGCACTATATAAATAAGAAAACATTATCATGAATTAAACCATGAATGCTCCTGTGCAGTGTTGGTGACTTGCATCTATTGGATTTTTGGATACTGTATTATCGTACTAACTGGCAATGTAGGGTCTCTAATATTATGATTATACCTGACATGCAGCTATAATTGGCATAATACAGAAATAAATGTCAATACAATGCTTAAGTGGCATATCTATGGCAGTGCCTCTGCCTATGCTGATTCTATATCATGACTCCATCCATGGCATATGAAGGCTGCACTCTTGTTAACATGTGGTTGGTATCTAAAATATTCCTGTCAGCTTTAGTACCTATTTGGTATTTTAAAAGTCCTACATTTCTGTACTTTTTGTTACACCCACAAGCCACCTCCCAGGATGTCAACAGGGTTAAAGAGGAACTGATGCCAACAGGGTCAAAGGTCATGTAACATCACTTCCTGTGATGTCATCAGGTGTGTGATG
This sequence comes from Ambystoma mexicanum, assembly GCF_040938575.1. Classification (NCBI taxonomy): domain Eukaryota; kingdom Metazoa; phylum Chordata; class Amphibia; order Caudata; family Ambystomatidae; genus Ambystoma; species Ambystoma mexicanum. The sequence continues at coordinate 541,413,595 of NC_090923.1, read as the reverse complement.
TCACGTCTGCTACCCCTGGCATTTTGGTGAATGGACGTTCCTGAGACCACCCTTTCTGAGATGGAGTTACCTCCATCATTCTACTAATCAATAAAATTCAAAGAAGCCAGGGCTTCTATACCTTTTTCAGATGGCAATTTCTCTCATGCCCACCAGCCAAAAAAGTTGAGAACTACTGTTCTAAGGGTCAAGCTCAGCCTCATGGTGAGAAAGTATATTGACGCCATCTGCACTAGAATGTTGAGATCCAGACATGTTCATTTTGTATCCCTGTAGATATATATGTCCAAATGCCAAAGCTCTGGTTTCTCCGTTATTAACTGTGCCATTTTTTGCCTTGGCAGGAGCTTGGTAACCTGTGAGATTCATGAAGGTCCAGGCCGCCAGTCTCAGCGGCAGTGGGATAATTAGCCGGGACTGGAAAGAGGGAAAAAGTTGAAGAAATGTAGAGTTTTGAGAAGATTCCGTACTTAAGGATGTCCGGCTCAAGTCTGAGAGGGGCAAGGAGGCTGTTCCAAATAGAGACACCAGTGAAAGAGAGTGACCTGCCCCCCCACTCTCTGGTTGGAGAAGCGTTTGACAATCAGAGAGTTGGAGTTAGAAAAGTGGAGGGCTCTAGCAGGGAAGTATTTAGAGAGAAAGTTGGAGATACCGTGGTTCCAGGCCACAGACAGCCTTGTGGATGATTCAGAGGGTCTTGAATTGGATCCTCATGTACACTGGGATCCAAGAGATTTTAGGGCTAGTGTTGCTGCCCTATTCTGGATTAGTTGAAGGAGGCGTAGTCTGGAAAGGGGGAGATTGGAGAAGAGGCTGTCGCATTAGTCCATCCTAAAGAGGACCAGAGCTCTGGGAACATATTCTGGGGAAAATTGAGGAAAGGGAGAATGCCTCCAAGTAAGTGAAGCTAGAAGTGGACCTTCTTGGCAAGGTCCAAAACATGAGGGGCGATGGAGAGAGAGGAGTTGAAGATGACCCTGAGGTTTTTGGCCTCATAGGATGGTAACGGTAGGGGGCCCAAGCAAGGCAGCCAGAGGGTAGGAGGGAAACAGGGCGCAGGTGTCCCAATAAGAAGGATCTCCATTTTACTGCCATTAAGACAGAGGTTGATAGCGGTCAGACAATCAGAGATGAGAGAGGAGGAAGAGGAGGTAGTAGAGGGAAATTTGAAGGAAAGCTGTGTGTCATCAGCATAACATCGGAAATGAGGAGAGAAGGAGGAGATCAGGTGAGCAAGAGGGGAGAGATAGATATTGAAGAGCCATGGCGATGGGATAGAGTCCTGAGGAACGCTGCAGGTAGAGAGTAAAGTGGTGGAGGAGAAAGGGCCAAGCTACAACTGGGAAGGGAGGTTAATGAGGAAAGAAACCAGCAAATACAGCGCCGGTCCGTGATGCTGAGGGTATCACAGAGCCGTTTTATGAGGATTGAATGGTTGACTGTATCAAAGGCAGAGGAGAGATCAAGGAGAATGAGAACAACAGGAGAGTTAGAGTCAAGATTTGTAAGCATGTCTTTACAGATGTTCGGGAGAGCAGTTGCCATGCCTCTGGATGCCTGGAATCCATATTGATGGTCATAGAGGCAACCAACAAGTTCAGTATGAAGGATCAATTGGGGGAGGACCAACTTCTCCCAGAGTTTACCCAGGAAGCGGGTGGTGGAGATAGGGCGATAGTTACTGGGCAGGATGGGTCAGCAGATGACTTTTTAGGAGAGGGTGCACAAGGGAGTGCTTGAGATATAGAGGTAAGGAGTCAGTGGTGAAGGAGTGGTTTCAGAAATCGTCAAGAGCTGCGGCGGGAAAAGAGAATTTGTCCTTAATGTTTCTACAACAGCAGGGGAGCACCTGCTTGGACCTTCATAGAGAGGACAACTTCAGAGACCTCATCAGGTGCTATGGGCAGGAAAGAGGAGAGTGCGGGTGGTGTAGAGAGGGGAGCCAAGGGAGGCAGGAGAACAGGAGCAGGAGTGAAGGTGGGGGTGGTGGAGGTTGAGGACAGGGTATCCTGAGTTTTAGATGTGAAATGGGAGGCCAAGCGGTGCAAAGAGCCTGGGAAGGAAGGAGAGAGGTGGAGATTACAATTTGATTGCTGAGTTCCTTGCAGATTTTGAAAAGTTCAAGTGTGTTGTTAATGGTTCCAGAGATGCATTCTTGGATGTGGGCCCTCTTCTTGGGGCGGATAGAAAAATGATAGTTGGCCGAGTGGGCTGTATTCAAGAGGCCACTGGGCTAACATCTGGGACAGATCTCTCAAACATTCTCTACCCTGCTCCCCTCCCAGCCTACTTCTGCAGGAGTCTGTCCTGATACATTTTGGTTTCACCATCACCGTCTTGTGGCCAATGCGGGATTTAACTTTTATGGGTTTAACTGATTCATGGTGCATCACCCTTTCTCAACTCTCATGCTGGACTTCCTTTGCATCTTGTACTGATGGGCCCCTGAATCATGCTGTTCCCATCTTCATCTTGTATCCTGGCTTGCAACATTATGTGTTACTACTGACTTCTGCAATTGTATTCTCCCTCCCCACTTGCTTTTCCACTCTTTTTGACTACTTACTCTGTGTTCTCTCCTCCTCTCCCTTTCTCCTTTTTCCTATCTCCTTCCCTCCTCCCCTTACTTTCTTCTATGCGCTTACTCTATCAGAATTGTCCCTGGACCTAGTATGATAGCAACCTCGTCTGTCTACTCCCCCCTCTCCTTACTTGCCCCCCCAGCACTATCTGAAATGTCGTCATGCCTGGTATGATAGTCGCTGTTTTGTTCCTCCCCTCCCTTTCTGCACCCCTTTCCCTCACCTTTTGTTTATCTCCGCTTCTACCAGAAATGTCATAAAGCCTAGTACTGTAGTCGCCTGTCTGTCTCCTTTCCTTCCCCCTCCGCACCTCCCTTCCTTATCTACATCTTAGCTCTTGCACTATCTGAAATGTTGTCAGGCCGAGTACGATAGTTAATTTCACATCCTTACTATTCATGGCCTGTAAGAATGTCATTGCATTTTCCCTTGTTCCCTCCCTTAACTCGAAGCGCTTTGAACCACATTGTGTATAGGCGGTATATAAATAGACTATCATATCATATCATAAAACACAGTTGGAGAGCTGCATGGTATTGGCACCCCTAGCTGACTAACCTGTGATGCACTGCAGCGGCTAATGAACAGTGTTTTGACAGCAGGAATGGGGTTCCATGTGATAATGTCCCTGCACAAATGTCGGCTAGGAAATGAGTCGGGAATACCAGAGTAACTCTGGAGAAACTTCTGGAGTTACAGTGGATGGTTCGGTAAAGCGAAAGAGTACTCCTTCACTGCACAAGGCCGAATCAAAAGACTGTGGTCCCCAGCCAGCCGAATACAACATGGTTCATGGACAGGATGTAAGTGGGAGTGGATGAATCATGAAGAGGTGTGGGGGGATGAAGCCTCCTGACTGTTGTGAGTAATATGGACAATGTGTCCCTTCTGCCAATAGGGGAGCCAACCCCTTTCAGGTTAGGAGATGAGTCCGCTACGGAAGACCCTCCCTAGGGATCTGGGCAAGTGGGACCTCACTGGGAGTGACTCCCCTCTTGGGGACAAGGAATCCCGTTCCAGAATAGAATTCCCAGTCCAAACCACCTTGTCTGCGTATATGGATGTTAATGTTAATGTTAAAGGACATTTGTACCGTGCACTATCACCACCGGAGTGGTCCCCTGGCGCACTGGTTATGGAAAATACTTTTATATCTCCCACAACCTCTGCATTTCACAAGAATCCTTCTTTACCTCTCTTTGCTGCAGGCAATGCTGAACACAGCCTGAATGTTCTTACCATGAAGAAGGACACTGTTTCAGGTATCCCTATGATTTGTATAAGAAGAGGACGGATTGTAAAGTAGAGCGAAACTCCTATGGAGGCAGGCGAACTGCTACACAGAGGAGAGCCTCCACAGTATTGATGTAATGGAGGGGCAGAGCAACATTACACCGCAGAGCCAGTGGAAGCAACGAGGAGGAAGAAGACGCTAACTGGACACGTGCAGGGTGGTGTTCGATCCACTGAGATGCCCAGGTCAGAACAGGAGAGGATACAGAGAGATCTCTGTTATGTCTGGTGGTGCGACAATAAAGGAGCTCTGGTGATCGGGAAGGCCAGCAATGGATGCCAAGACCAGATTGCACGAGGGAGCTTGGATCCCCAAGCTCTGTGCACATTAGAGCATGGTTGCTTAGATGTGATTAGCTATGGGGAAAGCCGACAAGGTTTCAGGAACCTAAGAAGCCTTGCAAAAAACCTACTGCTACAAGGTACGCACATTGTAAATAACGATTGGAAAGCATATCAAGGTTACGTGAGCCTGAGAAGCCGAAAAAGAGGAAAATCCCTATGGAAAGGAGATTAACATAAATACAAACAGAGTAATTAACAACCAGGAAAACTATCCAGATTACAAGAGCCTAAGCAACCCGAGTGTGCAAACTCCATATGAAAAGTGGAGTGAGAATAAGACAAGTAGTGTGAAAAATCGCTGGAAAAGCTATTCAGCTTATGGGAACCTGAGAAACCCGAGAGTCAAAAAACCCTATGAAAGTGGGACTGAGAGAAGTATCAACACTGTAAATAACTGCTCGGAAGGTATCTAGATTATGGAAGCCCGGGAAATCTGAGGGAGATATAAAGACCTTTTAAGTAAGGGTAAGAAAACCAGAGAGAAATTTGGCACTTTGAACAACCAGGTTGGACAACCGCCCTATACATATCTATATATATATAAAATGCTTAGCTATGTTTCCGTACTCAGCTGATGCAATTTATCAGTGTTATGTTGCCCTCTGCTAATCGAATGGCAAAGTGCACCTCTGCGTGCCCTTCCACATCAATAACAGCTATCCTTTTAACAAACAGAATGAGCACATTTCTACATAGTCACCTACACCTTCCACTATCGAAAACATCTGTAATAGTTTCAAGTTACTTCTTTCCACACCACTTCTCTTCAGAAAGAGCACAGCAGTTTCAGTGTCAAGGAATAATTCATTACCAGCTCAACATTTCAGTCTATAAAGAGTGAAACGCTGTAGGATGAAGGCCTCCCCATGAGCAAAAACTAAAAGTAGGTGCTAGAATTATGCTACTACGCGATCTTAAGCCAACACAGGAACTCTGCAATGGAACAAGATTGACAATTGCGTGTCTACAATGACACATCATAGAAGCCTGTGTAATTGATGGATTAAACTCAGATACTGTTGTTATACCACGCATACCTCTCATTTCAGGTTCGTATACCGTGCACACCTCCCATTCCATCTAATACAAATATATCTTTCAAAATCAAAAGAAGACAGTTCCCTAAATGTTTAGCCTTTTCAATGACCATTACTAAGCCACAGGGACCTACGCCCTCTTCCTGGATGCGATCAGTGGTAATTACAATATTTTAGAAGGGGGACAGAAGTGACCCTATGAATTACCGACCGATAATGACCTTTAACAGAGGCTAGAACAGTGTATTTTACTCTCCAGAAACAGCTAGTACATATATAAAATCCTTTGTGTAAAAGAATGCCAACAGTCCGAGGATTGTGGGACTCCCAGTGTTTCAAAGGAGGAAAAGCCAGAAACATTTTATTTTCTCAGTAAACCTCAAAGATTGGGATTGTTTGCTTCCAGAAACCGTTTTTCGTTAATAACAAGGGGAGACTGAAATCCTTAACATAGTATTAAAGCTGGGAAGAATATCCTGCTGTGCAAAAGGTCACTTGAAGACTAAGAACCAGTCAAGTGTAAACTGGGCCATACTGAAACTTTGCTGAGGCTAGTTTACGAAGCATCCCCATTTTGCTTCTTAGTTAGGTGTTTTCTAAAGTGTTAGGGCCAATAAATTGGATAGGATTGGGATTAGAAAGGACTGTATTCTGGAATTCAACATTCATCCTTAGCTTTGTTTTTGGACGGTAGGGAACCTCAATCATAGAAATAGGACAAGTTAGGCATTTTTGATCTTTTTATTTTTAATAAAACCCATGAACCATGAGACAAGATCGTCCAAATCCTTCTTCTGCTTTGCCATATATGGTATAAGAAGTGGGATGTAGACCAATTGATAAAAATTGGGGACCCCTTCTCTTTGTTAGGACCACTGAGAGAGTCAGAGCCCGTACCCTGGCTACTTCCCAATCCATGAGCTTTGATTTATATAGTGTGAAAACCATATCCATACCCCTGAAGGAGAGATGTTTAATACCAACAGGATTGTGTCTCTCCCCTTCACTAGGACCCTATATCACCTAGTATGCAAATCTGGGCTACCTTGGCAGTATGTTCTAGACATTGCCACTGACTTATTAGACGCTGATTATAGTGGGGAGGTGAATTTGATCCTACATATCCAACATAACCATGGGACCTCCGATTTCCTAGTTAAAGAAGAGGATGCTGTAGCTCAGGGAATCACAGAGAAATGCCCTAGGATACAGGAAAGACCCAAAGTCAAGTGGTATCCCGGATTTACTAGCGTGGAGTGTTTGCTGAGGTAAAGACCTATGTCACAACATGCAAAATCTGCCAGAAAACAGCAGCCACTCCAGTTCCCCCAGATCCCTTACAACCACTTCCCATTATTGATATCTGCCTTCTCTATAATATCCATGGAGAACAAACATATACTAATGATCGTTAACTATGCCACCCATTACCCGCAGGCCATTCCTCTCCGGAACAACACTAGCCAACAGACCCTGAGCTTGACCAACAGCTACTCTGTACTGTGTGGGGTAAGTAATCTGAGGCTCACAACTGAAGTTAGGTTCCTGAAAGTTTGACACTTTATTTGCAAAAGAAACAATATAAAAATCCTAACTAAACCTACTGCACCAGGGGATTCACTGCCTATTCTAATATCTTAGTGAAAACCTTGTAGTCAACACAAAACCAACCCTCACACTAAACAATCAAACAATCAAAATAAAGCAACAATAACATAAATAAAAGATTCCCAAATAATTAAGGTCTTGGTAGACTTCTGCTGGTTCTGGGCAGATTCTGCTCCCTCAGAAATGTCCAAAGTCACTTTTTCCCAATGAAAACAAAGTCTCCAATAAGTTCTAGAAAAGTTCCAAAGAAAATGAACACTCACTCAAACAAAAATCCAAAGGTAGCACTTTCTTCTTCTCTGGATGAAAGCTCCCCTTTCAAAGTTCCATAAAGAAAACAGCACCAATGGTAATCCTGGATAAAGTTTAAACAAAAATGCCACTTCCACTTAACAACTTTGCTTCCTGCGGCATCTTGTCTGCAATTTCTCAGGTTGCTTCTTCTAAGGAAATAGCTCTCTATTTGACTATTTCCTTTCCTCAGGGTTAGTGTGAAAGTGTGCTTCTCTGTCTCTCAGACTACTTCTACTACAACTTCTTCAGCATATAACAGTTCTGACATAATTTTAGACAATTACAATTCAACTTCTGAACCACAATTCAACTTCTGCTGCTGCAATTTGATATAGTGGAAATGTTATTAGGCAACTTAAACAAGACTCTTTCGACCTCTACAGGTTGGCAAGGCACTCCTCTGTCTACTTCTACCAGAAAGGGCAGCCTCTTAGTCTTTCTTCTAAGTCTTGCAGCCACCTCAAAATCTACTTCAGTTTCTGACTGCCACAATGTCAGCTTAAGTGATGTGTAGTTGTTTCTTGTTACAAGAATCCAGATCCCTTCCCCAGCTTCAAATGCTTTTCTGTGTCTCCAGGGTTTACCACACATCAAGGAATCTGGCACACACACATGCCCCCCCACTTCAACCCCATGTGTACCCTCTTGATCCACCATACTAGGCACATCAAGCCTCAGCCAACTAACTAGCCGTCATTCACTCAACTGGCCCACAAGGATCCTTGTTCATACTCAATCATCCATCCTAGAACCACTGGACCACACGGACACCTTACCAACCCCCTGTATGTTTACTCCACAGGTTGTTAATCAGCAGAGCCAAGATGCCGGAGCTCACAGAGCCAACATGCCGGAGCTCATTATTCAACACTAAAACTATTTTGCTCTTAACACAAAGTAAGATACCATATCTAAATCTAACATTACTCCCTTCGCTTCATACAGCCACGTATCCACACCGGTAATATCTAACATCTAACGCTTTTCTTTTTCTCCTTTCCAACTTCCCTTAGTGCGACTCTTTTAATGACATGATTTGTGTGCATTGTGTTTTTTCTATACTTCCAGCCATGTCACCAACAAACATGCTTGAATAATTCTGAAATGTCTATAATTTCAATCACTGAACCCTGACCAATGTACACCTTTGTGTATCCAATATTGTCACCACAATTGCCATGTATGCTATGCCCTGAAACATAACTGTTTCATCTTCAAATTGGCATACCAACATCCCAATGTCTCATAACCTTCGTCACTCACATTGGAACATGTTTCACATCTCACCTGGGTTCCGACCACACAGGTAACTGCTCACAAATGACAATGTATACCACACCCTGTATAAATCACCACAGCCTTAAAAAGACCCCTGTCAGGTCAAAACACGTGTCGGCGTATGTGTTTAATTAAATCACCATAATACACCAATTGGCAAGACTCCACATTTATTGCTTAAATAGGCACTACTGAACCCACTGATGCTGGCAACATCTCTGACCCAGCACCTGGTTGATTCCGGTTCTTACCCAAAACCTACTCTAACCCCGGCAAGACAGAAGGGCACCATCTTATAAGAACCACTCACCGGCAGCAGGATCCACTATATTCTTTATACTTGATCAGCGCAGTGATCTGCATATTCTAGTGCTCTACCCAGTTTGTACAGCTGTAATGCCACTATCCCAGTTTCATAAGACTTTATCACCCTTGTATCAGAGGAACCAGGGTTAGTATTAGCTTCAACAACTTCAGGACAGAAAGTTTTAGTTCTTATTTCAGCTGGTTTCTTCTTGGGAAGGTTCCTCCTATTGGCTTAGGCAAAGCTTGTTCTGCTTCTATGTTTAACAACTTCAGCAACTTCTATATTTAAAAGAAGGATGCTATTAGAGTTAATAGTCACTTCACAATAGCTTTTAAGCACACGCAATGACTTCACGATGGTGAAATGCGACTTGCTACTTGCATTCCCTTTTACAAAGGCAGCTTTCGCCTGTAACAACAATCAGGAAACAGAAACTCAAATACGCAGCCTCTCTGAATCGTTGTTTCCTTGTAACACAGTGGGAATGTCTGCTACTGCTTATGTTGTCATTACTGTTGCCATTTTCTATGTTAATAGGAGACATGCAACTTCGCTGGTTAATGATCTAAAGGTAACAATGGTGAAATAACAAAAAATGTTCACACGTGACCACTTCGGTCACTTCTGAATTTGCGTGTGATACATTTCCCCTTTGTCGGATGGAAGTTCCCACAACTACAAAGACTTTCACTCGCTTTAATTTCATTGCGAATGAAGTTCAGCTGGTTACAGATACCGACTAGGAGTTTCTGCTGCTATGAAGTTCAGTCTTTCATTCACCAGCTCCAATATTACAGCAGCTGCAGGTTGTCTTGGCTTCCTGACTTCTCTTCCTCTACTATTGCTTCTACAGGCACTCTCAGGAAACACACCTTTCCTCAGCACAGTGTTTTGGATCGGGCCTCATCAAGAGAGAGTCTCCCTCTCTCCAGCTTCCTTCGGCTTGCTTCTGCACACAGGCCTCAGGTAAAATACAGGACTTCAGCTCTGCATTCACGACGATCAGGCACACCTGAATAGACTGCCAGCTTTCTCCTGTCTCTTCCAGTGCAGCCACAGCCAGACATGGTTTGTGAGCCCAGGACCAACTCAGCCTGCAGGGGAAATCTCCCTGTTCTTTTGTCCAGCATCCCTTTCATGGTCACACTTCCTTGTGAACTGCCAGCCTTCAGTTCTGTTTCTTCTCCTACTGCTGCCTCCCTTCCAGTTCCTGCTCCAGCTTCTTTCGGTGACACCCTTCTGAAGCAACATTTTATTCCCCTCTGGTGTGTTAATTGGCTTTAGGTGCAGACCCTCAGTTGTAATTGCCTGACCTCACCATAGAGCTTTAGGCTTGCCTGCCTGAGGGATTTTAGGGACATGTAGTCGTCTTTTGGACAATTAGATCTTTCTACTGCTTTGAAGGTTTTTGAAACGGTTTCACTTCTCTTAACATTTTTAGAAGAGGAACAGTAAGAATTAGCCTTCTTAGAGATAGTTGGAATAAATGGCCACAGTTCCCTCATTCCTTTTGGTATACTTTTGGTTTCAGGGCGGATATAGATTTTTGGGAGGCAAAAGACTGATTTCCTTAATATACCACTTTGTTGATTTATACCTTCGGAGTTTATCACCCCTTCGTTAGTAGGAGGGTCAGATCCTTTAAATCTGAAAATATGCCAATTCCTCCTTTAACCCAGTAGCACAAGTGTCCCTCTAGGGAAAAATACAGTTTCTCATCCTGCAAACTCTCCCCACTACCCTGGGCCTTGTCTCCACCCAGGTGATCCTCCTACGGTACACTACCACCCAGGATTGGGATCAGGAAGCATCTGGCACCTTCTGGCCACCTGGGAGGAGACTTTAGGCAGGGTTTCAGCAGGGTATCCCCAGGATTCTCCACACTACCCATCTGCCACTCTCCCAACAGACAGACCTCATAACCTGTTAGACCAAATTCCAGCGGTCATTTCAGAACAACCAGGTAGAGTGAAGAAATTCTATCATTATTTTGGACCTCGGCTAGGCAAAGAGTAAACCTAAAGCACTATTGGATTCCAGAGGCTAGGAGAAAAAATAATGAGACCAAACCCCAGGAGATAATCAAGGCCAATATCATTGATCCCTCAGAGAGTCCTTGGTCGTCCCCTATTATCCTAGTAGCCAAACCTGACAAGTCTTGGAGATTTTGAATAGACTTTAGAAAGCTGAATTCCATCTCTGCTTTTTAAAACTATCTGGTGTCTTGATTTATTTATTTGCATTTTTAAAGCACTCACAGCTCACCGAGGCGCTGTTACAGGAATTTGTCTTAGTTGCACATTTATAACACGCTTAATACCCAGGGATTTCTAAGCACGTACCCGGGGATCGAACATGTGTTGCTTCGTGTCATCTTGATTCCAAGGCGAGCATGTTGCTGCTGTGCTTTCCTCCCGAGATGATCTTATCAAGAAGCTAGGGCCGTCAAAGTATATCTCCATACTAGAACACTAGACTTTAGCAAAGGTGCCCAATAATCACGCAGATAGGGGAAAATCAACCTTGTCCACCCCTCAAGGGCTCTTCCAATTCAGAGTCCTGCTTTTTGGGTTGCATGGTGCTTCTGCCTCATTCCAAAGATTGATGGAAAAGATCCTAAGACCTTATTCTAGTTTCTCTGGAGCTTATTTGGATTACATCATTATCCATAGTAAAACCTGGCCTGAACACATGCACCATCTGTATGTGATCGCAAGAGGCCTCTGGAGAGCAGGTATAACAGCCAGCCCAAAGAAATACCATCTGGCTCAGTCGGTTGTAAAGTATATGGGTTATTTTGTGGGGAATTGACTGATCAGACCCCAGACAGAAAAGGTCTAAGTGGTACAAGCAACACCTGTACTAAAGACCAAAAGGGAACTTTGCGCTTTACTTGACAAGAGTGACTACTATAGAAGGTTCATACCCAATTATTCCACTTTGGCTGCCAAACTTACTGACAAGCTCAAGAATTCCCATCCACAAAAGCTTGTCTGGGAGAGTGAAGACCAAACATTTTTTGAAGGCCTCAAACAACTGTCCTAAAAATGCTTGATTTCAACCATGAATTCATCCTGCAGATAAGCACTTCTAAGGTCGGTATAGGAGCTGTATGATTACAAGAAGATGATGGCATGGAACATTTAGTCCTAAACACCAGCTTGAAATGATTCCACAGAGAACAAGCATATGCGACAGTGGAACCTGAAGCCCTGGCCATCAAATGGGCAATCATGAACCTATAATATTACCTCACCGGAAAAAGATTCCGGCTTGTGACTGACAATTCTCCCCTAACCTGGAGGAGTCTGAGAAAAGATTCCAACTCCCGAATCAGAAGAGATGGTTTTTGGATCTACAACCATTTTGGCTCTCGCTCAAAACCCAAAATAGAAAAGAACCAGTCACTGTGGACATTTTAAGTCATTTCACACTTCCAAATCAAGGGGGAGCCTCTCAGTTAATGGGAGATGTATGTGACAAATCTGGGCAATTCATGCCTTCTCCCCAGAGGGGAGCCACCCCCTTTGAGGCTAGGGAGGTAGTCCCGCTACACAAGACCCTCTCTAGGGGTCTGGGCAATCAGGATCTCATTGGGAGTGACTTCCCTCTTGGGGACAAGTACTCCCATTTCAGAAAGAAAATTCCCAGTCCAAACCACAATGTATGCCAATATGGATAAGAAAAATACTTTTATATCTCCCACAACAACTGGATTTCAAAAGAATCCTTCTTTATCTCTCTTTTCACAAGAATCCTTCTTTATCTCTCTTGGCTGCAGGCAATGCTGAACACAGCCTTAATGTCCTTGAAAACGAACAAAGGACACTGTTTCAGCTAAACCTGTGACCTGCATAAGAAGATCACAGATTGTATAGCAGAGGGGAACTCCTACAGAAGCAGGCGAGCTGCTACGCAGAGGCGAGCCTCCACAGTATTGACGTGCTGAAGGGGCGGGGCCACATTGGACCATGGAGCTAGTGGATGCAATGAGGAGAAAGAAGACACTGACCGAACACCTGCTGGTTGGCTTTTGTTCTGACCGAGAAGCTCAGGTCGGAACAGAAGCAGAGATAGACAGATCTGTTCCATCTGGTGAAGCAACCACAAAGGAGCTGTGGTGGCCTGGAAAAATGTACCACTACAAGGTACAAACATTGTAAATAACGATGGAAATACAAACAGTATAACTAATGACTGGGAAAACTATCCAGCTTACAAGAGCATAAGAAACCAGAGTGTGCAAACTCTATATGAAAGGTGGATTGAGAGTAAGACAAATACTGTGAAAAACTGCTGGAAAAGCTGTTCAGGTTACGGGAGCCTGAAAAACCAGAGAGTAAAAAACCTATGAAAGGGGGACTGAGAAAATTATCAACATTGTGCATAACGGTTGGGAATCTATCTATATTCCAGGAGCCTGAGAAACCAGAGTGAGCAAATAACCTATAGAGGGCACAGAAAAGAGATAGAAAGACTTTTGAAGTAAGGCTAAGAAAACCAGAGATAAATATGGATCTTTGAACAACTATTACGCGACCTGCGGTAGCGGCTGTATAGTTAAGTAGCTCAACTCATAGTAGGAGCACCTTTTGTGTGGCTTATATCTTCAGCCTCCTAAACAAAACTTTGCAAAATAAGTATATGGCCCCCATGCAATGATTCTGTGAAGTTTAGTTCAGTTTTGTCCGGGGGTGGAGGGGAGTTATAGGGTGGTCCCAAAATTTGTGGAAATATTCATCCACACAATGGAAAAAAGATTTTGTTCAAGCCTACAGCCAAAACCACTGGATGGATTTTCAACACATTTGTGGCAGGAGTGGCAGTTTGGTCCCAAAAGCATCCTTTTGTAAATTTGGTGTAAATCCGTCCAGTATTTGTTTTTTAAACTGTGAAACACTGCCGGAAAAGCTGTTCAGCTTACAGGAGCATGAGAAATCAGAGAAAAAAAACCTAGGAAGGGGGGACTGAGAGAAGTATCAATACTGTGCATAATGGCTGGGAGCTATCTAGGTTACGGGAGCGTGAGAAAACAGAGTGAACAAATACCCTATAGAGGGCAAAGAAAAGAGATAGAAAGACTTTTGAAGTAAGGCTAAGAAAGCCAGAGATAAATATGGAACTTTGAACAACTATTACGCTGCCTGCAGTAGAGGCCGTGTAGTTATGGTTAAGTGGCTCAACTCATAGAGCACTTTATGTGCGGCTTATAACTTTGCACTCCTGGATGAATACTCACAAAACTTTAACTTTGCAAAATAAGTATATGGCCCCCATGGGATGATTCTGTGAAGTTTAGTTCAGTTTCATTCGGGGGAGGGCAAAGTTATGGGGCAGTCCCAAAATGTGTGGAAATCCTCATAAACGCAATGGAAAAAAGATTTTGCTCAAGCCTACAGCCCAAACCACTGGACAGATTTTCAACAAATTTGTGGCAGGAGTGGCAGTTTGGTCGCAAAATTGTGCTTTTGTAAATTTGGTGTAAATCTGGCCAGTATTTTGTTTGTTTTTGTAAACGGCCAAAAGGTAGGTGCACTCACATCCTTATTCAGTCCGCGGACACCCCCCTGGACCAATCAGGCCCGGCGTGATGTCTACAGGCATTGTTCATGCCTGCTGATTGGATGGTGAGAAGTGTGAGGTTCATCATATTTTCTGAAACGGTTGCCATGTTGGATCTGGGGACAGTAGTCGGTGTCCGCGGATCACTCAATGGGGAAAAAAACTCTAAAACACATTTGGGGTTATTTGGTGGTTGAAGGAGGGGCGGGAAAGTGTGGCGGTGGAATAAAGATGATACAGAGCTGTTTTTATAGTGAAAAGGCGGGCACAGCTGCCATTCAGTCCGCGGACACCGTGGCACTGCACGGACACTGGAGTGAGCGAACAGCTTAGCAAGCACATTCAGGGTTATTTGATGGCTTAAAGAGGGCATAGAAAGGGTAGTGGAGTGGAATAAAGATGATATAGAGCTGTTGTTATCATGACAAAAGCGTTTGCAGATGCTGCTCAGTCTGCAGTCAAAATTGCAGGAGGTTCAGGGCGTGTTTTGTTATTTGAAGGTGTATTGTATGTACTTGTTATGTGGTTTTATTTTAGTGTCATGGTTGCGGCCAGTGGCCATATTCTTGGGGGCTTTGCCGTAGGCAATAGCCCCAAGAATCTGCCAACTGGCCACACCCACCACAATAGTAATGTGTGTATAGTAATTATAGGTAATGTAGTGGGAGTGTACAGTATTTGTAATATGGTGGAATTATATCATTAAAGTGTATATGGTATTTATGATTGTAGTCAGTGGTCGAAGTGTACAAAAAGAAGTAATGGAACTATGTTCCCTGCTGGTCTTCACCCACTCCCCACAAACCCCTTCACCACACCCTGTCCCAAACACAATACAAACCCCCAAACACATGCACCTGCTGTTTAACAGAAAGTTTAGCGTATGTTTCAACTTCTTCCTAAACTTTCATTTGAAAACAAAACCATTCCAGAATGGTTTAAAAAGAAAAGTATAGGATCATTAAAACTTAATTAAAAAAAGTAGAGGAGCACCGCTCCAAACCTCTCCCGCTCACTTAGACCACTGATTGTAGTATAATTGAGGACAGTGCTTCTTTATGTGTCCTCCACCTTTCACACGGTCAACAATTGTATCCTCATTAAACTGTTTCATGATACCATTAGCATCATGGAGTGGGCGCTAGACTGGCTGATTTGTTTTCTTACCAAACTACCCTTATCAGCTGCAACTACGCTGGTTGTACTCCGCTACCTCTTTGTGTACCTGTAGAGTACCCTAGGGTTTTATCCTATAATTGTGGATCTTTCAGATCTATTTCGTCACTTTGGCTCACCTGATGTCATTCTGCTTTTCTTATTTCCAGTGTTATGTTGATGACAGATAGGTTTCTTTAAACTTCCCTGAACTTATTTGTTGTCCTTGTTTTTTGTCTCTAATTGTCTGACCGCCATTGAGGCATTGTGTGCAGATGACAATCTGTGGCTCAATGCCAGTAAGATGGAGATATTTTTACTGCAACACCTGTGCACTGTTTTTCTTCTACCCTCTGGCCACTGTCTTTTGGCCCTCTACTCTCACCATTCTGTGAGGCCAAACACCTTGGGGTTATCTTTAAGTCCTCTCTCTCCTTTACTCCTGACAGTTTGGAGCTTGTAAAGAAAGCCCATGCTTTCAGTTTGACCGCCTTACAGGCATTGTACCATTCCTCACATTCACCCAGAAGCTCAACGTCTGTAGAGCCCTGGTCCTGTGTAGCCTGGACTACTGCAACAGCCTCTTCCTTAACCTCCCCCTTTCTTGTCTATGTCCCCTTCAGCTAATCTAAAATAGGGCTGCAAGACTTACCCTTGGCCTCGAAGCCCAGGGATCATATCACTCCAGCCCTAAAATGTGTACATTGGCTCCTGCTAATTGCAAGGACAACAATATGTCTAACTTTGTTTCCGTAAATACTCCCCTGCTAGAGTCCTCCGCTGTTGTAACTCCAATACTCTGCTTGTTAAACGCTTTTTGAAACAGAGAGCATGAGGCATGTCTCTGTCTTTGGCTGATGCTTGTCTTTGGAACAGCCTTCCTGATCCTCTTAATTTTGAGTTGGACTTCCTTAAGTTCCGAAAACTTCAGAAACCTCTACTTTTGTGTTCCTGTTTTACTTAATCCCTTCCCTGCTAACTCATTCCACTGCCACTGAGAATGGTGGCCTGCCCTCTCATGCACCTCATAAATTCCAGGCCCTATAGCTAGTCAACACCATTCCCACCCCCTTCAGCACTGCCCTTGCGGGTCTACCATCTGGTGGATGTGTACCACACCCTTGGGACTCCTCTGCCCCAACAGGTAGCTAGTAGCCTCCCAGTTTGGCATGTCTTGACATTTTCCTTCTGGGCTTGTATGAGCACTTGGTAATCCCTACTCCTCTTTCCATTCATGCACTTCTTTTATTTATAGCAGCAGTGTGTACAATTTTTTAGGATAAGCAAGTGAAATGCATATGCAAAGTATTTGTAGAAAGTGTTTAAGTGGCAGTTGGTGTTTGGAAGTGTAATATGTTGATAGGGTTATATGTAGAGTTTTTGAACTGATTAGTAGATATATGTGTGACTGAAAGCAGGCAATAAGAGAGTGCTACAAACATAACAGCAAAAAGGGTAGAAGGTCTGTTTTGTGCGAGGGTGTGCACGTGCAATCTGGGTTAATGCATGTCCTAGAGAGGGGACTGCAGAGACTGCGGATAGTCATGAAGGGCCATGGAATATGGTCCTTATTGTATACTAGAGAAAAGTATTTGGGACAGCAATTGTTTCTGTGCTTTTTTCTTTTTCTCTGGTATACAATTGTCCATTATTTCCATTAGCATAGTAGAAAATGCTAATGGGAATGTTGGAGAATCTTATTAGGTTTAACCACTTTATTAGAAAAATGTAAAGTAGCTATTTTTTTATCTTCTATTTTTTTTCTTCGAAAGGTGATTCCTAAAGGAGCCTTTTTTGATGTTTTTGATTTAATGGTTTTTGGTTTTTTGCAGGAGAGGCCAGGAAATAAGGTGGGAAGGGAAGCAAGGGAGGGGGCAGCAAGCACAGCTATGGAGGGGCAGGTGAACAGGAGAAGAGGTTGGGCGTGCATTACATGTAAGGTAGGGGGTAGTGTTTCTCATGCGCTTTGATTACACCATTGAAAGTACCTCGAAACTGCTCCGCTTGCACAGTGTTGTGTTGCAGTATACACAGAGTACTGTTCTCTACGAATTATATGGATCAACAGACTCTTTTATAGCTTGCAAGGTAGCTGGTGGAATGATATGCCCCACAGGAGTTGCCCGTTTGGTAGCAGTATTGGTTAAGGAAAATGAGGTAGAGGAAGACAGCCTACTACGTCCAGAAAAAGGAACAATCTTTCTCAAAGCATCCGGGTGGTTGGATTTGGTGTGGCGTTGCTTGGAGGAGGTCAGGTAGGAGTACTGCCCAGGATGTCCGTGACTGAGTTGAATGTTAGACTCAGTGCATTTAACCTTTGTAACCTTAGCCTTTGGTACACCCCCAACAGTGGTAAAGAACCGCCAGACCCATGATTCTCGCTGAGTGCTGGAGATAGGCATTTCCTCTATCTGATATTCCTGCTCTTCTTGATTGATTTCTGCATCATTGCAGTTTTGCTGTTGTGGAGGTCCACCCAGGTGGTGGTGGCTCTTGAGGAGCTACCACCACCTGCAGGTGGGAGCAGGGGAGAGCACCATTTTGCAGGGAGGAGCAGTTTGTAAGTGCTTTCAAGGCTGCAATCAAGGAGTATGAAAAGCACTGCTCCTTAAATTTTAGGAACACATAACATCTTTACTTGTACACCTGCCACTCCGTATTTTTCACTGGTGCCCCTTCCCTCATTTCTCTCCCCCACCTCGATTCCTGGCCTCTCCTGCAAAAAAACAAAAAATAAAGAAAAATACAAAATCAAAAAACACCAACAAAAGGTTCTTTTAGAAACCAAATTTCACAGTTAAAAATAGAATTAAAACAAATAATCTTATAGACTCCATCTGCTTTACATTTCTCAGTAAAGTAGTTAGAGTCAATACGATTCTCCAACATTTCCATTAGCATTTTGCATTATGCTAATGGTAATAATGAACAATTATATACCAGAGAAAAAAATACAACTTTCTGTCCTACTTTTCTCTAGCATACAATAAAGACCATAATCCATGGATCTTTATAACTTTCCACGGACTTCGCAGTCCCCTTTCCAGGCCATGCAACATTAAAAGATCCGGATAGCCCATGCACACCATCGCACAGGACAACCCATATACCCTTTTTACTTCTATATTTGTAACACTCCCTCACTGCCTACTGTTGAGCAATGACACATCCATCCACCAATCACTTCCAAAAATGTTACATATAACCCTATCAAGATATTAAACTTCCACACACCAACTGCCACTTAACAATGTTCTACAAATCTTTTGCATCTGCATTTCCCTTACTTATTTAAAAGAATTGTACACAGTGCTCCTATAAATGCACATATGCATTGTTCAGTGAGAGAAGCGCATATATAGAAGGGGCAGTACAGATGAGCAAGTGCTCATGGGAGCCCAGGAGGCAAGTGCCAAGGGTTGGCAAGGTGGAAGACCACTTCCTAACTGCTGGGGTGGAGGAGTTCCAAGGGTGGGGTATATTTTAACTGTAACATCCCTTTAAGAACAGTTTTTCTGTCAATTATTAATGATTTGTCTTTTAACAAATATGAAAGTATAAGCCTCCTTTAACAAAAAGTTTTGTGCAACCCACACTCATGTGTGTCGTTATCACCAGCACATGCTGGGGATGCAAAATATCATTGAACTACCTACAGCATGAGGCTCAACTATGACCCAGCCCCACCAAACTACCCCTATTATTCACTGCACCTACCCTGCATCCTAGCTCAATGTCCACTATACCCTAATAATATGACTAATGGCCAGTCTCGAAAATCCAGTGGGCATGGCTACGGCCATGCTGCATTCCCCAATAAGCACCTCAGAGTACACCTTCACGTTTGCCAAGTGCCTGGCCCACTACCAAGACACCAACACCCTGATTCATGGAATTATTTGGGCGTACAACGCACATTTGCGCGCCTTTCTTCCCGAAAATCCCCATGCCTCAAACAGGGATTTTCAGGCAGAAAGGCGCGCAAATGTGCGTTTTACGTGGCCCCCTCTGTCTGAGATAATGGGGCAGAAGGGCAACAGAGCGGCCCAATAAAATGGATTCCCTTGAGGCACTGTGATACCAGTGGGGGTCCACCTGTAGGCTGGCTGGACTGAGAGTAGAGGAGTGCCACAGCCCAAAACAGGTGCACAACAGGCAGAGCCATTCCCCCCCAGCAAGGGTCGCACATTGCGGGAAGGTGGCATAGGTTTTCCTCTGAGGATTCGGTCGGCTGCTGGAAGTGGAAAAGGAATGGGACCCTAAGCCTGACTATATTCGGGCTCCCCCACAACTACCTGATAAGTCACAAGGCGCTGCTACCAAATAACACTGAGTTGTAAGACCTGCTCAGCGGGAGCACTGTCTTGGAGGGGGCGGTGACATATTAATTGAGGACCATGAGTGGTAGTACACTGAGTGGGAGTACACTGAGAGAGGTGGCTGCAACACTGGGAAGTCAAGGTAAAGAGCCTGGCACAGAGGCAGATCAGAGGGGCAGCAGTCACTAATCCATGAGTCCGAACAGAGAAGAGTGATATAACCCGTATTAACATTATCGCGCAGCGGCTTGAAGGAGAGGCGCCTGCTTCGGAAACCAGGGCAAAGGGACTGGCCCGGCACCCTCGCCCACCCTAGAGGCTGCTCAAAAGACCCACAAGGCCGCATCCAACACCCAGACAGTTACAAAAATGACCAGATACAAAGATAGAGCCATGAAATCAGGGAACCAAATGAAGATCGGAGGTGCAGGTGGGCGACTTGACCCGGGGGGAGAGCCGAGTAACAAAGACAATGCATTTACGGCAATGCTGGAAATCTTGCAGGCTATCCAGGACTCAAGGATACAGTTACAACACCAAATAGACTTGTTGGGAGTGGATGTGGGGCTCCTGGGACAGGACTTGAAGAATATGTCCAGGATGCCGTAGGTCGTACCTTGGAGGTGGAAGATGCCCTAACACCATTAGAGTGAGACACTCAACTGTTGCTAACGTGAACCATGATACTCGAAAACAGAATGGAAGATGTGGAAGGATGCTCACGCTGAAATAACATACACCTGAGTGGGCTGCCGGAGAAAGAGGAAGGACCCTCCATGAAGTTATTCCTTAAATGACTCCTCCAAGACTGGATGGGGCCACAAGGACTGTCGAGATTCTTCTCTATAGAACGAGCGCACAGGGTGCTGGGGAAAGAGCCACCACCCAGACAAGTAATAGCCAAACTGATGAACTATAGGGACAGGGACGCCATTCTCCAAATGGCACGGAAGAAGGGACCCCTGCTGCATAACGTAATGCTGATAGCAATGTTCCCAGACTTTACCAAGTCAGTTCAGAAACCAACAAACATTTGAAGCAGCAAAACTGAAGTTCTGGAAGAAATGGATAAAATATGCAATGATGTGCCCAGCTACACTGCGTGTTTGTGGACCACAGGGAATCTGTTTTTTTAACAAGTCCTCTAAGCTTGGGAGTCGGCAGAATGAATGCCGGAAACAACCAACAGACAACCTGCATCATAGGACACAGACAAGACTAGACTGGGGCAGAGCGGGACCAAACCACCTGAGACGGACGGACTGACAGACAGAAGGTGATCAACTGCCAGATGGCACGTGACTGCGCAGACACACAGTATGTACGAAGGGCATGAACATGGGGTTTGGCTTAAAAACCTATAGCCGCAGCCAGCAGTTGGAAGTAGGTGCAGGGCGGCTCCTTTGAGTGGACCACCAAAACTGAGTCCCCCTCTGAAGCGGCAGAGAGAGGGACGGTTTCTTGTTTCAAGTGTCGACAGATGCTTCTAGGTTGGGAGAAGTATGGGGTGGGTTGGGGAAAGGTTTTGTTTCAAGAGGCAGGGAATAAGGGTGAGGGGGGATGTTTTGTTGGGAAGGCATAATTGAGACAAACTCCACCAGATCACACCATGACATCATTAGCTATTTGTGAGCGGAGGATAGCACAGGGGCAACACGCTGGTCTTAGACCATGCAGAGCAATAGAAGCTTGAATCCTGGATCCATGCTTAGAAACCAAACTTAGGTATAGTATTAGGTGCGTTATAAAACATAAATAAATAAATAAAATATAGAATCCCCATTTCAACAAAACAAAGAACGCTAAATGATGGGATGTAAGACGGTTAACTGTTTAACATGGAACGTGAATGGCATAATGGATAAAATAAAGAGGGGCCTTGTGATGTGCTATATTAGAGACCGTAAAGCAGAGGTAGTTTTGCTATAGGCGCCCCACTGCTGGGCTCAATGTCCGGTTTCTGGGGAGGTGACAGTACAGTGTGATGGAACATGCAGGCTACCATAGGAGGAGTAGCAATTATGATGCACAAATCCCTACCTCTGAAGGTCACCACGGTGACAAGGGGAGATATTTGGGAGTTGCCAGTGAACTTTTGGGGGAAATAATCCTGTTGATTAGCATCTACGTACAACCACAGTGTCAGGCGGTACTCCTAATGGAGCTGTAGGCCTTATGAGCAGCACAGGGAGCACAGGTCCCCATAATGGGAGAGGACTTTAACAAAGTTCTAGACAAAACCCTAGATAGACAATCTTATGGGAGGCCACTTCTGAGGTGCGGCAACACTAGGTAAACCTCCTTCCTGTCATCAACCGGACTATGAGATGTATGGAGGATTTACATCCAAATCAGGTGCAATTGTCCTACTACTTGGGGACCCACAACTCTCAATCACACCTGGACTACATGTTGTTGTATTGCACTGTGTCTGGGAGGATGACGGAGGCATGGTACTTGCCCAGGGGACTGTCAGACCATGCCCCACTACAAATTCAGCTGGAGGGGAAAGCAAGAGCAGGGACTGGAGATTGAATGCCTACCACCTGGGGAACCATGAGGTTAACAGAGCGCTTAAAGACGGCACAGAAAAATACTTTGAATTAAATGTGGGGACGGTGGACAGTCACTGTATATTATGGGAGGCAGAAAAAGCAGTGATCAGAGGGACAGCAGAAAATGTAATAGGGACCCTGGAAGTCAAGAGACGGGCCAAGATGCGGGGGAAAGAGGAAGAGGCAGAGTAGGACAAAAGTCTCCACACACAGGCACCAACGGTTGAAAATAGGAGAGCCCTCGCCAGGGTGGCCGGGGAGTCGAAGGAGATAGCGGTGGATGATGCCTGCTCAGCATACTTGGCAAAATGGGCGAGAATGTATGACCTGGGGGATAAAGAGGGATGGATGTTGGCATAGCTGGAAAGGAGGGAGGAAGGCGCGAGATGGGTGCAGGCGATCACAGATGGGACGGGAGGAGAAATCATGGAGGGGAAGATATAGCCCAGGCCTTTGCTGTTTAATAACAGACCCTCTACTCTGGGGATCCTGGGGCCACCTCTGAAGGAATCGAGAGATACCTGTCAGATATAGCCCTACCGCAACTAGAGGAGAGGGAGCATAAAGAAGAGCTTGACAGTGCCATTCAGGCATTGCAGTCGGAGAGGACCCCCGGACCGAATGGGTTTCCGGTACAATATTGGAGAAGCGCATGAGAAAAAGTGGGTGACCAATTGTTAGGTATGACGCTAAGGTTTGGAAAAGGGGAAACTCCCTCAAGACCTGAGGACGGCCAACATCATGGTGGTCCACAAAAAAGAAAAAAACACTGACTGAATGCCCATCGTATCGGCCATTTTTACTATTGAAGGTGGATGCCAAAATGTTGGCTTAAGTCCTAGCAAAAAGACTGTGACCATGGATTGGAAGACTGATCCATCAACATCAGTGTGGGTTTGTACCAGGAAGGGCCACCCAAATTAACTTGAGAAGACGACATAATGCCTTAGCACTCTCACAGTCCTTCGATGGGGACCACGTGATAATGGCCCTGGACTCCGCAAAGGCCTTTGACTCGGTTAGGTGGGGGTTCCTGTGGGCAGTGATGCATAAAATGGGCTTGGGGTCCCACTACATGAAATGGGTGCAATTGCTCTATGCGAGGCCGCTGGCCAAAGTAAGGATAAACGGCCACGCATCACAAATGGTTCCGCTGCAGAGGGGCACCCAACAAGGGTGCCAGCTGTCCCCTCTACTGTTCCTTCAGCTAATTGAACTACTAGTGCAGGTGCTTAGAATGAACCCCTACATTTGGGGGTTCTGGTATCCCGGGGGCTGGGAGGATAGGGTATCCCCATACAGGGACAACATTCTGGTGTACCTCGGGGACCTTCAAGAGATCGTGACCGAGGGTTATTCACTTGCTGCAAGAATGTTGGGGGTATTGTGGACTAAAAATTAACTGGGGAAAATCTGTGATCATGCCAGTTAAAAGTGGACGAGCAGCCGTTCCCAGGCGATGCCCCCTTTGCGTGCAAACCCAGGGGTTCAAATATCTTGGTATTTTGTTGCAAAGATATTTTGGGACATTCCTGAAAGTAAACCTGAACGCAGTTGTTAGTAAACTCTGGGATGACACAAAGCACTGGGCTACCCTTCCGGTGACACTGTTGGGGTGAATCAACCTACTTAGAATGTTGGCATTTCCTAGGTTACCGTACGTACTACAAAACACATCTGTACAGGTCACCAACACCCATTTCAAAGTGATTAACCCCTTAATAAGAGGGACATTATGGGGGGATAAGAGCCCACGCATAGCACTCACCGTCCTAACTAGATAAGTATGGGAGGGCGGACTGGGTCTCCCAGACATTAAAAAGTACTACTGGGCTGCCCACCTGATTGTAGCTAAAGAATGGTTGTTTGGCAGAAGGGAACTGTCTCACACAAGGCTTGAACTAAATGCATTTCAAGTGGTACAACCGCTGCAGATGCTCTATAGGAGTAATGGATGGAAGTCACTACCCCCAGCGGGGCAAAGATTAGTACAGATAAGGGAAGAGATCACCAAAACGATGGGTTGGAAGGGGAAGATCACCAGAGCACAACCGCTATGGAATGACACACAGTTGGAAGAGATCCAAAAACTTGGGAGCCACCCACGGTGGACACAGGCAGGGATTGCCAGAGTCAGGGACGTGCTTGGGAATCAAGCACTACTACCCTTTATGGACCTGAGAGATACATACGGCCTGGGCCAGGGGGAGGAATATACATACTTATGTCTGAGGCATGCAATGATGGCCCAATTTGGGGAAGATCTAGACTTACCGGAATACAGTCCTCTGGAGTTAAATTTGTTCACGAGGCCCTTCAGAGGAAAGAAATATCAACTCTCTACCAGGTCATAAATAACTTTTCAGCCCCCCCACTAACACACCTAAAAGATAAATGGGAAGAGACCTCAGTCGCCTGGAAAGCGAAGAATGGGTCGAGGCCACGGTGGCAATAAGGGAGGTGAATGTATCCTTGAGGATGAGACTAGTTCAGTACAGAATACTGCACAGAATATACCTCTCAGGGGACAGGCTTTATAAGATGGGCAGAGCAGAGGAAGAAACGTGTCTCGAATGCGGGAGGGTGGTGGGTACTTTTATTCACTAGCTTTGGGAATGCCAGCTGGTATCAGACTTATGGGATAAGGTCCTGGGGAGAATGAACCGGGTCCCAGGTATAACAATCCCCAAAGACCCCAAAATGCTGCTGCTGCATTCGAGCAGAGAGGTGGAGGGGACGAGGTGGGACAGTAAACTAACTGCTATTGCAG
Source organism: Ambystoma mexicanum (assembly GCF_040938575.1). Lineage (NCBI taxonomy): Eukaryota > Metazoa > Chordata > Amphibia > Caudata > Ambystomatidae > Ambystoma > Ambystoma mexicanum. Next base: position 541,388,490 of record NC_090923.1, on the reverse strand, counting down.
CAATGGTAGTCAAAAGGGACTTGGAGGCTAAGTGGGGGTCCAGAGACATACCAACGATGGATCACTGAGAAGGAGGAATGGAACACTGCCACAACATGGAGAAAATCGCTGACAGAACAAGAGAGATGCCCTGGAAATACCAGCAAATCTGGGGAAAATGTGAGGAAGCAGATGGGCAAGGATGGAGGAAGAAGTGGCTCCAAGGAGTGGGGAGATGGAAACAAAAGAAACCCAAAGGACCGGTGGATATCGAACAAAGGATTAGGGGAACAGATCGGGTGGATAGGCTGGGGAAACCTACATTGTGTTAGGTATAAATGTTATATGTGTTTGTTTAATGAAACAAATGCTAATAAAAAAGAGTTTTAAAAAAATGAATATTTTTTCCCATTCAAACTTACGGCTTTGGCCATTCCGCATGCCCCAATGAGCAAATTACAGTACACATTTCCCCTTGCTGAGGGTCAGGCCCATTGCCCAGGCACCAAAGTTATATCACTGTTTTGAGTACTTACATTTTGACACTTTCAAAAAAATAAAACACAGAACAGATTTACAAAACCATGCTTTCAAGTTCTTCCTGATGCTCCTCGTGCATATTTGCTGCAATCCTACCCAGCACTTCAGCCTGTAGCCATAAGCAGAATTTATTTTCCTATTCAAACTTATCAGGATTTCGAAAATGTTTACCACATAGCCAGTCCCAGGTGGCCATGCCCACTTTAACCCCAGAGCCAGTCCCTCGTGGTCATGGCCACTAGCCACATTGTCCGGGTCATGGCCTTTGGCAATGACCCGGATGATCTGCCCACTGCCCATGGCCATAGGCTATACCTCAGTCACCAAAGATATATCACTATTATTTCATCTACGTTTTAACAGTTTTCAAAAATGAAAACAAAGGACATAGTCGCGAAATTATTCTTTTGAGTCCATGCCAATGCTCCTTGCACAGGTTTTCTGCAAATCCATCTATGTTTTAGTTTTCGAAAAGTGTCAAAATGTATGTTCGAAAAATTGGCATATCACTTACTATATCTTGACAAAATCCATTCAGACTTTACACAAACATTGAAGGTTGGGTCTATAATCTTTGTGCTAACTTTTCTGCAAATTCTTCAAATGGTAACAAAGTTATAAGCCATCTAAAAATATTGAGACCTGCCCTTCATTTTGCTCCCTCTTGACAAAATCCCACCAACCTTTGCAAAAGCATTGAAATCTGGGTCTAAAATCTTATTGCAAACTTTTGTGCAGATTCGGCTAACACCAAATGTATAAGCCTTTTAAATATTTGTGGAACCCTCTTCTAATGTTGCCCCTCTTGGCGAAACAGCACCAAACTGTGCAGAACCATTCAGGGTCGGGTCTATAATAATATTGCAAAATTTCATGCAGTTTCATTGAGTGGCGGCAAACTTTTAAGCCATCCAAAAGCTCCTTTTCACCAACTCTATTATGCAGAAGTATGCATGGAAGCCCCCGAACATCTGGGAACCTCACAAAAAAAAATCTGAACACCTAAGACATTTGCAGACTTCGTAGAAGAAAAACATACGATTTGAGGATGTTTACGGTCATATCCCATCCCATCCACATCACCCCAGACATAATGTCATTAGTTTGACAAGTGCAATGTTATATTTTTTTATCTGTTTTTAGCACGATGTCCGCGGACTTCAGGCAGTATTTGCAAATCCAACGTGGCATTCGTTTCAAAAATGTTGATGTACCTCACGTTTTTGGACATGTCTGCGGACATCATGCCGCCCCCCTGATTGGCCCCTGCGGGTGTCCGCGGACCGAACAGGGAAGTGAGTCTGCGGATCAGACCCAGATATCACTCATTTTTGTTCCTACTTTTTGGCTGTTTTAAAATAAATCTACTGGACGGATTTACACCAAATTTACAAAAGCACACTTTTCGGGACCAAGCGGCCACTCCTGGCATGAATTTGGTGAAAATCTGTCCAGCGGTTTGGACTGTAGGTGTGAGCAAAGTTTGTTTCCATTTTGTCTATGAGTATATCCACACATTTTCGGACCCCCCCAATAACTTTGCCTCTGCTTGACGAAAATGCACCTGACTTTGTGGAATCATTCCGAGCAGGCCATATACTTATTTTGCAAAGTTTCGGTGGATTTGTTCAGGGAGGGCGAAGTTATGAGGCAACCAAAAAATGTTCTTTCTAGGAGTTGGGTAACTTAACCATAACTACACGGATGCTACTGCAGGCCATGTAATATGTAAATATTTATAAACTAGGTGGGGTGACAAACCGTTGAGTGTGGGCGCCGGCAATTGGTGGTTGTCCAGTTTCTGTGAGGTTATCTTTGTACTGAGTTTAGATAGTTTGTTAAAAGTAGAGACACACCAATCCTGAGTTGTTTTTGTACATGTTTCTTAATGTACTTAAGAACATATGACAATGTCTGGCAACGTAAGTCGTGTGAGGTGAAACAAAAAGCTGACGCGTGTTTCGACCGTAGTCTTTATGAAGGCTGTGATAGGTGAGATGTTGGGTGATATATGTGCAAAGATTGGTGGTGCAGTGGTGAATATTGGATTAAAACATTCAAGATGAAGATACTTAGTTTAAACGTGTACAAATGCAATGAAACGCAAGCAGCAAAGCAATCATGAAGTGAGCCACATGCTTTCAAATAGATTAGACCACGGCAAGCGCCAACATATACATATATACTTCAATAGATACATATGGACAAATAAAGAATAAATGTTTCCACTACGTATAAAGCAGTACTGAACATGGCAAGAAGGCCTCATTCAGTGTTGCAGTTAAGAAAAGCAATTGAATTAAACAGAATAAAAGTTCAGTTAAGTTCACTGAGCCAAGAAAGCCAAGGTCTTATCCAACTGGAGTTGACTGACATTGGATACAATTAAAGTGAAAGAACAGAAGCTCCTGTTCAGAGAGGTCAAGCAAAACCAAAAGACGTCAGAGGACTATTGAAAATAAAATCAAATGCACAAAAAGGCAAAATTTCATGGTGTCCAGTCATGTGATAGAGGGAAGTTGGGCGAGAGAGATGATCACACCTACGCACGGAAGCCGGCTAGTGCCTATACTCCTTAAACATTCGCAGAACACAGTACAAACTCAAGGCCAACTTCAAAGTATTAATTGACATTGGACCATTGAGGTGATGATGGATGATATTTTAATTGGTAGAAAGCTGGTATTAAGGCGAGCTTATCCGCACCTGGTTTTTCAGTCTGTCTGTTGCTAACGTAGGTAGGAAAAGTACTGACGGGGGTTAGAAAGCCAACCAATTGTAAGGGACCACATAGTTGGGGGCCCTATAGTGTGTGTAGCCAAAGGGACATTGTACATTTAGTGACGTTCATAGTTGCCATTTTAAAGGGAGGGCTTAGTTGCCCCGCCTGATGTTAACTATCCAATTACCTCTTTCGGTTACTCTATACAGATATAGAACCTATGCTTAGTTATTCACTTAGAACCAATCCCACCTCCCGATAGGTTTTAGTAGTTTTCCACGTAGGATGACGTTGGTAATGACGCAGGTCAGCGTGTCAGTGATGACCACTTTTGGGTACAAAAGCCCCAGTTTTTTATGAAGTAGTTAGAGTCAGAGTATGGAGCGATTGCTGATGGTCTTTGTACTCCCTGTTTTAAGATATTTGACATTAAAACAGACGAACTTTGCCTAACTATTTGTGTCGCCTTGATTATTGATGTATGAATAAAATCTGCAACCCCATCTATCTTCAGGGAACCGCTACTCATCTTAAAGTTCTGGAAGCCTCCAATTCACTTGGTAGTAGAGATTAGATGGTTAGATAAGATACCATCAGTCGTCAACATAAGTAACTTTTGAGTCTCTGCAATATTGCACAACCTTTGCCATTTGGCTGACAGGACGTGAAGCTCCCCGTAGAAGTGGTTACAATAGTAAGGGACAGTTTGACGGGACCCCTATTTTAAGATTGAAACCCCTCCCACATCTACGCGAAGCGGATCGGAAAGCAGCTGGAAGAGGCGGTAACGAAGGTGGTGATCCCGAGGGTCCGAAGATGAAAAACATGTGAACGGTGAGTGAATAGACCAAAGAGTGTGGCAAAGGGATGCATGAATAGTGAATAGCGGAGAGTAACATAGGGAGGCGGGATAAAATATAACGCAAGAGTAAGAGTGTAATATATATATGTATATGGGGAAAAAGATATTGACTTGAGTATGGCCAAGTAATATATGAGGAAGAATAGTCGTGAGTGTGGCCACGCTATGAGGATACTCCCTGTTCGGATACTCCCTGTTCCTAGGCTTTAAAGAGTGCTAGCAGAAGCTTTAATTCAGAGCCCTTTAAGCGGGACATATAGAAGACGAGATTGGTTGAAGACAATCTTAAAGGAATGAGCTTAAGTTCCAAATCGATTTTAGAGGGTAAGACGAGTCTTAAGAAAAGATCGTGAGTAGTATGTGTGGCTGGTCAAGGTTGTCTGTTTGTTTTATGTGGTCGAAAGAGGTGTGATGACGTCAGAGTTCAAAGAAGAAAATGTTATGTAAAGAAGAAGCGTGAAGTTGTGACGCGAAGATTGATTGTTTAAAGATTAAACTTTGACGGTTGTTTTTTAGCAAGATTACAGTAAAAAATTGTGTTGTTATGGGATTGGAGCTTACGACGATTGATGCTCGCTCATAAGTGCATTTTTGATTAAAAAGACGTAAATTTGAAACTGTGACTAAAGCATAAGCGAGTGTTAGCAAAGAGAAAAGTGAGGGTTAAAAATGGAAGAAGTTACTCCATTAGTGCAAACAGCTACCGAAACATGCACTTAAACTTAAACAATACAGTGCAGAGTGGGTTAAAGGGACCGCAGATAAAATGGTGGATCATTATCGAGAGCCTAGCGAGTCTAGAGCTTTGGAAAATGTATGAACATGAGAAGGAGGAGAAGCCTCCTTTAGATTGGATACTCAATATATGCAAAGAGGGGGGTGAAGACCCTTCTGCTCCGCCCGCCCCATCTGAAATAAAAGACGAAACTAAGGATAACAAAGGGTTATACCTTGTAAGAGAACTTAAAGCAGCAACGGGATATAGTAATCCGTCATATGAGTCACCTACGCAAAGTAGTGACGAGGGTCCAGAGAAAGATATCGAGAAAGAGATAACCTCCAAAGTCCCGAGGGACAAGGAGAGACACGATAAGGAGAGAAGTGATCGAGAAAGTGCATCGCTAGATACAAGTAGAGAAATAAAGAGATAGAAAGGAGACAAGGATAAAACTGATGAGATGGCGCTCTTACCAAACGAATGGATGGGAGGTCAGATTTTGCTTAAACTTGATGGCAAAAGTATCGAGGATGAAAGACAAAGGGGAGATCAAGACAAACAAGATAGGACAGACAAAGAAAGGCAGGAACGATTAAAAGATGAAGGGGCGAAAAGAAAAGATACACAAAGACGAGAACAATTATATCAAGAAGAACAAGCTAAAAAACAGGAGAGAGCAGAAGAGCAAAGAAAACGTGACAATAGACAAAGAACAGCTGACAAACAGGAAAGGCTAGGGTGGAAAAGAATAGAAGGTGAGGAACAGGAAAGGACAAGAGAGAAAAGAATACAGAGACGAAGGGATGAGGAGATACAACGAGGGGATATGAAAAAGAAAGAGGAAGATAGAGTAAGAGATGAAGCGAGAAAGCGCAGAGAAGTCAATGATGACATGGAACATAAAAGAAGACAGAGAGCACGGGATCTTGAGTATTTGGAAAGGGAAGTAAGAAATCCCAATACACGGGTAGCATGGTAAGATATAGAGAAATTATTTCCCGAAACCGAGTCGTTATCAGACTAGTCTAAAGTAAATCTAGAAGACGAGTTTGACTCACGCAGTATTGGGGAAACGATTGATAAAGTTTACCACAAAATGCAAACCCACAAAGAATCACACGGGAAGGGAAAAAATGATCGCCTCGAAAGCACTCAGTTGTGTGACACAGAGGAAGCCTCCTGTAGTGCGAGACATAAAGATCTGTCTTTAAACAGACTAACATTAAATAGAGATGACGATGAGAGAAGTCGCACGAGTTGGGCACAAGAAGAATCAGACGAAGAAAGGGAAACCTTCCAGAGAGATGAGAGAAGTGATATATGTGATCCAGAGGGATATTCACCTTTGGATAAAGTAGTAAGATGGTCAGATTTAAAAATACCTATGTCTAAGGCATCAGAGCCACTGACACAGTCGGACCGACGTAAAGGGCAACCCCATGGTCAGAGGGGAGAGTCCCCGCCTTATGTAAGCAGGCTAAGATCATTGTCAGGTAGACGGTGATGGGGGAATATTACCCGGCGGTAGATAGACAAATGATGAGAGATGAGAATGAGTTTTGAGCGCCACAGTTCCCCTTGTTAGAAAAAGGAGGGGCCAGGCCGCAATATATGCTGTGGCCCCAGATGGACAGGGATAATTTAAAATGTAAACTCCCGAGTTTAACTTCCGACGCTGGAAAATGGAGTTAGAAAAAATGACGTGAGGGAATACATTAGCTATAGGGGATATTAAAGGTCTTCTGATTGCCATACTTGGTGAGAGAGCTGATGACCTATGGACACGGGCAGGTTACCCTGGTGTGACTACGGTCAACACTGTGCATGATGGAGCGCTGTTTAATATCTGTAGAGCAGCAATTTGGAAAGCGATTCGAGTGCTATATCCGAAAACGTCCGATATGGGAGCTATAACGACAAGAAAGGGAGAGGATCCGTTGCTTTACATTCAAAGTTTTCAAGACGCTTGGACACTTTTAACTCGCGAGGCTTTGGGGAAGTCTATATCTATATTTTACCATATACTATGCCAAGGGCTGCCAGAGCAGGTACAAAAGCAGCTCAAGAATTAGTGGGGATTATAAACCGTGCTCGGAAATCCAGTTAACCATTGCACATTATTGCAGACTCCTGCAGGAAAAGAATCGCAAAAAGGATGATACGCGAAAAAGTGAGGAAACAAAATTATTTCAGAAAAAGCTGTCCAAGTACGCTATTGAAGGGGCAATGTTAACTAGCGTGGGTGGACCAAATTTGCAGCAGGCAGTAAACATGCCACAGATAAATAACCAAAGACAGTTTGATCAGACAAATAATGGATATGCTCCACGAGGAAGGGGATATCGAGGAAGAGGTTGGCAAGTTAATCAAGGGAATTGACAGAATAAACTGGGAAGTTTTCAGAATATGCAAAACTGTAACCAGAACATGCAATATGGGCAGATGTAGAGACAGCCACCCATATGTTGAACATGTGGAATGACAGGGCACATAGCTTGAATATGTAGAATCCAAGGGATGGTGCAAAACGATCAGTTTTCTAGACAGGGAATGCCAAATCCACCTGCATATTCGCAGCAGAACGGAAATGGATTTGAGCAAGATCAAACAGTGCGGCAGCAAGCACCGAGAGTGCAGCAAGGCTCGCAAGCACAGCAAATGACAGGTAATCAACCGCAAGGACAATCGCAGCAATCGCCTATGCAAATTCAGAATTAGAATAGTAGGCGTCACTGTTGATGGAGGAAATCCATTCACGAGTGATGGATAAGACTGTACCCGAAATAGGACAGCTCACTGGGAGTCCTGATGTGTTCAGTCCTATCTGTAATGCTGAATCCTCATGAGGAACCGAGGATAGATGTAAATATAGGTGACAAAGCCTTTTCCTTAGTGGGCACGGGTGCAACACGCTCGTGTATATGTGAGGGCAAATTTTCAATGTCGGGCAATGCGATGAATACTCAGGGCTTTACAGGAGCAACAAGTCGTGTCCCTTTTACAGAAGAATTACCCGTCTCCATAGGAGAATACGATATGCAGGTGCCACTGCTTTATTTGAGGCAAACACCTGTCAACATATTAGGACGAGATTTGATGACAAAAATGAATATGACCATTTTGTTTACAAGCGATGGCATAATATGCTCAACACCAGGAATGCATTATGTAAACGTGTGCGAGATGATCATGGCATTTGCAGGGCAAATAGCGCCCAGTGCAATACTGCCTGAACCCGAGGTGTTCCATTATGGGATATGTATTCTGTTAACATGGCTACCAGGTCTAGTAGGCAGAACCATGAGAATACCAGATGAGTTTCTATTTAGGCTTCAGATACCCATGGACGAAGAGGAAGGGCGAATTTTTCCCTTAGACATAGAAGCAGCTATAGTCCGAGGAAATATGGCTTTGCTTGATGCAACTGATGATAAATGTAGACGATGCAGCACAATAATTGCCATTGAGGAAGGTTGCAGAGTGACTGACGTCACTGATGAGGAATTGTTTGGAGATGACCTATCTGACGATTTTATAATATTTGAAATGTGCATTCCTTATTGGGTAAAGGCAATTAAGAAGAAGTTCCGCAGAGAATGATGCTAGCAAAGAAGCGTCCTGAATATTTTGTATTGTATTGTATTTTGCATTTATATAGCGCCTTATATACCATTGGTATGGTCTGAAGGCGCTGGTAGGTTGAACGCCCTTGGGAACCGAGGTTCGAGTCAGTAGAGAGGGTGAAGAGAGACAAAAGGTGCGTGTGCGCACAGAGTATGTGTGCAGCTGGTGCGGGGTTATTGTGGTAGCTGCTTCTTAGCGGTAGGTGTGGTGGTTGAGAGGTCAGGAGAATGTGTACGCTCTGGCAGAATTAATCCAGCTCGAGAGTGGCTGCGTTAGGCCTGAGGAGAAACGCCTGGCTGGGGGTGTTAAACCAGCGGTGGTTACTTAGAGTGATGGGGAGTGAGCGGGAGATGTTGATATGAGAACAGTTATACCGAATGGTGTCATAGTATCCCTGTGTTCTATTTGAGTGATGGTGTAAAGAGGAGAGTAGGCGTGAGGTGTGGTATGATATATGTTCATTCGAATGTTCCCGCATATCAATGCATATTATGTACGTTCCTCACACTCAGCTATTCCCTACACTCAGCCAATTCCTACATTCCGCCATTCCCCACACTCAGCCAATTCCCACATACTCAGCCATTCCCCACACTCAGCCGTTCCCCCCACTCAGCCATTCCCCCCACTCAGCCATTCCCCCCACTCAGCCATTCATCCCACTCAGCCATTCCCCCCACTCAGCCATTCCCCACATTCAGCCATTCCCCACACCCAGCCATTCCCCACACTCAGCCATTCCCCACACTCAGCCATTCCCCACACTCAGCCATTCCCCACACTCAGCCATTCCCCACACTCAGCCATTCCCCACACTCAGCCATTCCCCACACTCAGCCATTCCCCACACTCAGTCATTCCCCACACTCAGCCATTCCTCATACTCAGTCATTCCCCACACTCAGTCATTCCCCACACTCAGCCATTCCCCACACTCAGCCATTCCCCACACTCAGCCAGTGCCCCACACTCAGCCATTCCCCCACACTCAGCCATTCCCCCACACTTAGCCATTCCCCACACTCAGCCATTCCCCCACACTCAGCCATTTCCCCCACACTCAGCCATTCCCCACACTCAGTCATTCCTCACACTCAGTCATTCCCCACACTCAGTCATTCCCCACACTCAGCCATTCCCCACACTCAGCCATTCCCCACACTCAGCCATATGGCGAAAGTGCCAGTTTCATTATGTACCACTGGCCCCTATGATGAAGGTGTCATGGCCATTGGCCCAGAACCACAGACCCTGCACAATCTGGGGACGAGAGCCAGGGCTAACACAACCTTTTATTGTCCCTTGGGGACAATACAGCATAGAAGGCCCAGCTGGACTCAGTCCTGGCGCCTTTGGCACCAGGCTCATGAATAAGTGTGCACTGGCACACTTTTATTTGGTGCAAGGTACTTGTTTTCCCTGCAGGGGCCGCCACGTGCATTTGTTCGGGCATGGCTTATAGAGAGAGTTGGATTGCACGTGTATCATCCTTTAGGAGTGGCAGGATGGGGCTGGTGAGCCAAGACTTGTTTTCAGCTACCAGCTTGAGCGCACCTTACCTTGTTTCCAGCTACCAGCCTGAGCACATCTTACCTTGTTTCCAGCTACTAGCCGCAGCACTTACCTTGGAATTTCTTTTCAGTAAACATCATCGTTGACTCTGGCATTCATCATCCATCTCCAGAACTCTGGAAAGCAGCACTCCAGGCCGAAATCGTGACACTACGAGCAATCCATCGGAAGACGGTGCCGGCAAGAGAAAAAGATAAAGACAAGGTTAGAATTCGCTAAGACATTACGTTTAAGGTCGTGCTTTGACAAATCCTCGTGCTTAACCTTAATCCAACACTCAGCTTCTGTCGGAGCATCGTAGACTCCATTCTCTTCCCCTTTGGCCTTGCTTCATGCACCGCAACTACCGCTGGGCTGTATTTCATCTGTTGGGAGAAAGTGGAGGAAAGACATCATTGAAAGATACGGACAATAATCAGGAATCAACATCACAATATTTTAAAGTCATAAGACACTTACATTCAGGAGTGGTTAAGCCACAGCTGGTCTGGGCTGCCACGCACAATTGGCCAGTGAAGGAACTCGGTCCATCAAGAAGCGCCCCTGCAGTGAGAAGCAGGACGGAGAGCTTGTCATCATTAATCAACAGGTGAGACTATATGGGTCGGCGCATGCTCACCACATTTTGGGAAGAAAGGTTCGAGAAAGACAGTAGTCACATAGCAGCATTCTCACGATCTCTCGTATCCACGCAGTGTCAACAATTGTCGCAGCCCACAGCATATGAGCAGGGGAAGAAGCCTGACAAGGGGGATCCACTTCCAGGGAAGGCTGCAACCATGCCCCTACGTCCCCGCAGAGACCAGGTGAATGTAACAGAATGCGAAGCCTCTACAAATCTCTAGCTGGGCATTATGGAAATGTCAGAAACAGACCATTTGGCCCACCTACTGGGGGAATTGCGGGCTGAAGTCCATGCCGCCAGACAGGAATCCAATACTTTAAGGAGGGATCTTATTGTAGCCTGACAACGGACTGACGACTTGGCAAGACAAATGCTTCAGACCCACGCGGGTCAGGTCCCAGTACCTGGACTTGCCCAACCTCCCATGCCGCAGCCATCACCACCAGTTCAAGTGGTTCTTTCAGGTGCAGTGCCACTGGTCCCTCCCGAACGCTTTACTGGCGACCCTAACAAGTACGCTATATTCATGAACCAATGTTGCCTCCATTTTTTGTGCAGGCCAAGGGCTTTTCCTAATGATCAAGCCAGAGTCACCTTTGCGCTCTTATATTTAGGAGGTAGCACAGCGGACTGGTCGATACCATTAGTAAACCAGGATGATCCGCTACTCCGAGACTTTGGGGAATTTCAGCGGGTGATGAAAAATTGTTTGCAAGGCATACTCAAGGACAAGCCTTGGACAACAAATTATTGTCACTCAGACAGGGAAACCAAGACCTATTTGCAAGAGAAAAAGATAAAGACAAGGTTAGAATTTGCTAAGACATTACGTTTAAGGTCGTGCTTTGACAAATCCTCGTGCTTAAACTTAAACCAACACTCACCTTCTGTCGGAGCATCACAGACTCCATTCTCTTCCCCTTTGGCCTTGCTTCATGCACCGCAACTACCGCTGGGCCGTATTTCATCTGTTGGGAGAAAGCGGAGGAAAGACATCATTAAAAGATACAGACAATAATCAGGAATCAACATCACAATATTTTAAAGTCATAAGACACTTACATTCAGGAGTGGTTAAGCCACATCTGGTCTGGGCTGCCAAGCACAATGGGCCAGTGAAGGAACTCGGTCCATCAAGAAGCACCCCTTCAGTGAGAAGCAGGACGGAGAGCTTGTCATCATTAATCAACAGGTGAGACTATATGGGTTGGCGCATGCTCACCACATTTTGGGAAGAAGGGTTCGAGAGAGACAGCAATCACATAGCAGCATTCTCACGATCTCTCGTATCCACGCAGTGTCAACAATTGTCGCAGCCCACAGCATATGAGCAGGGGAAGAAGCCTGACAAGGGGGATCCACTTCCAGGGAGGGCTGCAACCATGCCCCTACGTCCCCGCAGACACCAGGTGAATGTAACAGAATGCGAAGCCTCTACAAATCTCTAGCTGGGCATTATGGAAATGTCAGAAACAGACCATTTGGCCCACCTACTGGGGGAATTGCGGGCTGAAGTCCATGCGGCCAGACAGGAATCCAATACTTTAAGGAGGGATCTTATTGTAGCCTGACAACGAACTGACGACTTGGCAAGACAAATGCTTCAGACCCACGCGGGTCAGGTCCCACTACCTGGACTTGCCCAACCTCCCATGCCGCAGCCATCACCACCAGTTCAAGTGGTTCTTTCAGGTGCAGTGCCACTGGTCCCTCCCGAACGCTTTACTGGCGACCCTAACAAGTACGCTATATTCATGAGCCAATGTCGCCTCAATTTTTTGTGCAGTGTGCAGGCCAAGGGCTTTTCCTAACAATCAAGTCAGAGTCACCTTTGCGCTCTTATATTTAGGAGGTAGCACAGCGGACTGGTCGATACCATTAGTAAACCAGGATGATCCGCTACTTCGAGACTTTGGGGAATTTCAGCCGGTGATGAAAAATTGTTTGCAAGGCATACTCAAGGACAAGCCTTGGACAACAAATTATTGTCACTCAGACAGGGAAACCAATACCTATTGACCTACATCGCAACCTTCAATCATCTCATAGCACAGACAAACTGGCCAGAAGAAAAGAGGACTAAGCTCTTTTATCGAGGGTTGTGTGGGGAACTTAAGGATGATCTAACCCAAGTGGTCAATCCCCCCAAGGGATGTGCGGAATACATCAACTTGACTGTTCAGCTCGATCACAGATTGCAGAATCGAAAAATGGATCACACAGGAGCTGAAGGGAGGTCAGTCTATATGCGACCTCGGGACAATCAAACCAAAACCCACAAACAAACTGAACCAATGCAGATCGGTGGATTATGGAGTCCTATCACCAAGGCTGAAAGGGAGAAAAGGAGGCAACAACAGCTCTGCTTATACTGCGGGAGATCAGGGCACTTCCTCTGAGAATGCCCGAAGAAACCACCCAAGAGATTAGTTGGAGCAACGGACAATGGCAAAGAGGAAAAGGAACAAGGTTTGAGAAACTCCAACTCCCGACAAGCGTAGGGGTCCACTTGTCGAGAGAAAAGAAGGAATCCGTACAGACCTCACGTTTAGTCATCCCGGTACTTTTGGTTAACCACAAACAACAGTCAAAGATGCATGCCTTGGAGGCATACATTGATAGCGGAGCTGTGGGAATTATATTGATCAAGATCTAGGCCTTCCTCTCCCAAAAAAGCTGAAATCGGAAAACGTCACAGCAGTGGATGGTTCTCAGTTATCATCCGGGCCAGTGACGCAGCATACCGAAAAAGTCATGCTTATGTGTCAAGATGGTCATCAAGAAGACATCTCATTCGATCTCATCAGTGCTCCTCAGTTCCAGATGATATTAGGAATGCCTTGGCTGGAAACCCACAACACTAGGATCGACTGGCGAAAACAAGTTCTGACCTTTCCTCAAGAGTGTGCTAATGACTGCTACAACGAATATGTGGGCAACCTGAAACTCAAGACAAAAACCATTCTGGTACTCACTGGTTCCTTACCAGCTGAATATCTGGATTACCAGGATGCACGCAAACACCGTGCTTCCACACAGGCCTTACGATTGCCAAATCGATCTGGTGCCCAGAGCCCAAAATCCCTGCAGTCGAATTTACGCCCTAACAGAGCAGGAAAACCAGCATCTAAAATATTACCTGATCAGTATCTAGCTAACGGATTTATCTGCCCATCTAAGTCCCCTGCCTCCATGGCTCTCTTTTTCGTACCTAAAAAAAGAGGGTGACTTAAGAACTTGTATTTACTATAGAGCGCTTAACCAGATCATGGTAAAAAACAGATACCCACTGCCACTTATTGCAGAGATTCGAGCCTATCACCTTGCAACAGTTAAAAAGGGGGACAAGTGGAAGACGGCATTCCGTACCAAGTATGGTCTTTTCGAAACCAGGTTATGCCTTTTGGTTTATGTAATGACCCGGCGGTGTTCCAATTTTTTATGAACGATGTGCTTCATGAATTATTGGACGTTTGCTCACTTGTCTACATAGATGACATTCTCATTTACTCGGCTTCCAAGGAGGACCACGTCGGCCATGTAAGAGCAGTATTGGAAAAACGTTGACAGCATCGGCTGTTTGCCAAGTTAGAAAAGTGTTTCTTCCATGTAACAGAAGTGGAATTCTTGGGCTTTATGCTCACACCACGAGGAGTACACATGGACACACGCAAGGTGGAAGCTATCCTTCACTGTTTATTCCTAGGTTTTCGCAGACAGTTCATCCAATTACCTACCTGCTGAGAAAAAACAAGAAATTCCATTGGTCTCCAGAAGCAGAGAACACCTTCCAGGAGCTGAAACTTGTTTTAACCACAGCACCAGTTATTCCACACCCTCAACCAGATCTGCCATACTGTCATACTGTCATGATGCCTGCCCCCGGGCATCCAGACCAAGTCCATCAACCCAGGAAGCAGGCATGATGTCATCTGGAGCAAGCCCAGCAAACCCTGTTAGGGGCCATCTGGGTACAGTCCTGGTGCCTGTGGTGCCAGGCTCATATGGGACATCAGTCCTGGCGCCATAGGCGCCAAGCTCATATGTTTAAACTTACCTGATGCAGACCATGCTGCAAGTAATCCAAGCCCTTGTGAGGCTTGGAAGGGACTACTTTTCCTAGGGAACTATTTTGTTACTTGGGCGTGGTTGTGGAGGATTACATCCTGCAGCGTGACGCTTACCGTGCCTGCAGTCAGCATCCAGCATCCTGCCATGCCCGCTTCGAGACCAGAGCGCCTAGAAAGGAGGAGAAAGAAGAAGAAAGGTTAGAACAAGAACATTTCTGGATTTCTTACCTGATTTCGGATTCAACTCATCTTTGAACCAGAAAAAGACTTCATTTTAAATGCGTCGCTTCGCCAGCAGCAGCGCTGCTCCATACTTACTGTTCCTCGCAGGACCACCACAGTCTGGCACTGTCTCCATCACTTGGTTACCGCATTCCAGCACCTAAGGGGGAACAAGGAAAAAACGACAAGGTGAGCCAAGGGAACAAACAAGGACAATCTCTTTCCATCATATATTTACCTGATTTTGCCGCCAGAGGTATTAATCACCAGAACGCCAAATCCTCTTTCGCCGCACCTGCATGAAAAGAGAAAGCAGCAAGTTTAACCTTGGCAACTTTTACCTGATCGCTTTCAGCTGCCACAAGACGATCTTCTTTTGGTTCTAAGCTGCAACAGAAAACAAAGGAATTGGACAGAGTGAATACTCAGACATTGTGAACTCTTTAGAACTCTTCCAATATCTTCAAGCCAGTGAGGTAACTGGCCATCAACGCGCCCCTGCATTCCTCGCAGGATGGAGAGCTCATCATTCAA
The DNA here is from genome assembly GCF_040938575.1 of Ambystoma mexicanum. Lineage (NCBI taxonomy): Eukaryota > Metazoa > Chordata > Amphibia > Caudata > Ambystomatidae > Ambystoma > Ambystoma mexicanum. The sequence continues at coordinate 541,373,022 of NC_090923.1, read as the reverse complement.
AACTATAAGGAGACTAATTCCACGGGCCAAGCAGACGAAGCTAGGTGGGTCCAGTCAGTCATCTCTGCACTACGCATCACACTGGTGGAGACCGTGGGAGTCCAGTTCCGTCCGACACCCCTGTGGGAGCCAGGTGAGCGTAACAGAACGTGAAGCCTTCCTACAAATCCTCACCCGGGTGTCATGGAGACCTCAGAGACTGACCAATTGGCCCAATTATTAGGAGAACTTAGGGCGGAAGTACATGCCGCTCGGCAAGAAACTAATACCCTCAGGAGAGAGCTGATTGTTTCTAAGGAACGCACTGATGACCTTGCTAGACAATTATTGCAAAACCAAGCGGAGCAAACCCCTCTACCGGGACTCGGGGGGATGCCAACCCCTGTTACATCAAGCAACCCTGTGCAAGTGATTCTACCAGGAAATATCCCTTTAGCCCCGCCAGAACGTTTTGCGGGTGATCCAAAAAGATTTGCCGTGTTTATGAACCAATGCCGTTTGCACTTTTTATGCAGACCTGGAGCCTTTCCAAACGATCAAGCTAAAGTAGCCTTCGTATTATCCTATATCAGCGGTAGTGCAGCGGATTGGTCAATCCCATTAGTCAATCAGGATGACCCTATATTCTTCAGGATTTTCAGGGTTTTCAAATGAGCATGGAAAGACTATTTGCCCGACACTACCAAGGACAGGCCCTGGATAACGAACTTTTGTCCCTACGACAGGGTAACCAGGATCTGCTAACCTACATCGCAACCTTTAATAGGCTGGTGGTGGAAACTGGATGGCCCGAGGAAAAAAGGGTTACATTATTTCATCGTGGCCTTCGAGGAGAACTTAAAGATGTTTTGGCTCAAGTCGTGAACCCACCGCAAGACTGTGCTGAATACATATACTTAGTGGTCCAGTTAGATCACAGACTTCAAAATCGAAAGGCTGATCGAGCCAAGTTCGAGAACCGGGTGTTGGTTAAACCCAATGCTAACCCCAAAGGAACAGAGGCCTCTGAACCCATGCAAATCGGAGGAGTTAAAGGACCCTTGACGCAAAAGGAAAGGGAAAAGAGGCGGCAAATGCAATTATGTCTATACTGTGGAACTTCGGGACATTTTCTACGGAATTGCCCTGTAAAACCACCTAAGAAAATGGTAGGAGTGGCTGATAAAAGCCACAAGGAGCCTGACTCGGGAAACGACCACGCCCGACAAGCGTAGAGGTCCGCTTGCCGAGCTTGAAGAAGGATACTCAGACCTCGCATTTCATCATACCAATGGTCATTATGGATCCAAGGCAGCCATCACATATGCACGCAGTAAGGGCATACATTGATAGCGGGGCCATAGGAAACTATTTGGACCACGAATTGGCTTCTAGGATGAATCTACCTCTCTGCAAAAAGATCACTTCAGATGTCATCACCACATTCGATGGAACTGAAATTGCCTCTGGGCCGGTAACCCATTCCACCGCTGAGATGACACTATTGGGTCAGGATGGACATCGAGAGACGATTGTGTTTGATTTAATCAAAGCCCCGCAGTTTCAAATAATACTGGGGATACCTTGTTTGGAAACACATAATCCTTGTATTGATTGGCGAGAAAAGAGAATAACCTTCCTGGATTGTGCACATACCTGTTATCTAAAACAAACCTTGAACAAGGACCTGGCCACCGTCGCTACTCCAGCCATGCAGTTACCTCAAGAATATCAGGAATTCCAGGATGTTTTCCAAAAGGAGCAGGCAAACACCTTACCACCTCACCGGTCATACGACTGTCAAATTGATCTCATCCCTGGTGCACAACCTCCATGCAGTAGGATCTATGCCCTTACGGAACCCGAGAACCTTCACCTACGACAATACTTGGATCAATACCTTGCCAATGGCTTCATTCGTCTATCCAAGTCCCCTGTATCTTCAGCTTTGTTCTTCGTGCCAAAAAAGGAAGGTGACCTTAGAGCGTGCATAGACTACCGTGCATTAAATCAGATCACGGTTAAAAACCGATATCCATTGCCTCTGATCCCCGAGTTACTGGACCAAGTAAAGGACACTTGCATCTACACAAAATTAGATCTTTCAGGGGCATATCATCTGGTACGTGTAAAGAAAGGCGACGAATGGAAGACTGCTTTTCGCACGAAGTACGGATTATTCGAATACCAGGTGATGCCCTTCGGTTTGTGCAATGCACCAGCAGCCTTCCAGTACTTTATGAACGATGTCCTTCGTGAACTCATTGACGTCTGTGTTGTTGTATACAGAGACGATATTCTAGGGTACTCCTCTTCAGAATCAGACCATGTGGAGCACGTTCGTGCAGTCCGCGAGAAACTACGCCAGCACAAGTTATATGCAAAATTGGAAAAATGCGTTTTTTATACTACAGAAGTTGAATTTCTTGGATTTATTTTGACTCCAAAAGGAGTTCGAATGGAGTCTCGAAAGGTGGACGCCATTCTAAAGTGGCCATCACGCAGTTCAGTTAAAGGAGTACAAAGCATGCTCGGGTTTGCTAATTTCTACCGCAGATTCATTCCAGATTTCTCGCACGTTGTACATCCTATCACAGCACTTTTGCAAAAAAACAAACGCTTCTTGTGGACTGAAGAAGCTGAGAATGCCTTCCAAGAACTGAAAACTAAATTCACGTCTGCACCGGTATTAAAGCATCCTCGCCCTGACCTTCCATAAATAGTTGAAACTGACGCATCCAGTCTAGCCATGGGAGCAGTTCTGTCCCAGAAGGATCCTGAAACCGGTCAACTTCACCCAGTAGCATTTTGGTCCAGAAAGTTTTCGGCACCCGAGTTAAACTATGCGGTTACCGATAAGGAGTTATTAGCCATCAAATCTGCCTTCAAGGCTTGGCGGCACTATCTTCTCGGCGCCAGGCATACCATTACTGTAATCACTGATCACCGAAACCTGCAGTATTTAAAGACAGCCAAGGCCCAATCGTCTCGCCAACTTCGATGGGCATTGTTCTTTGCCAAGTTCGATTTTGTGATCACTTATCGACCAGGCTGTAGAAATGGCAAGGCAGATGCCTTATCCCGAATAGGAATGGGAAAAGCATATTCGAACCCGGAACCGGTGCCTATAATTTCAGAACAAAGAATTCTTGGCATAATTACTTCACAAACACTAGGATATTCAGGTAAAGATCCAACAACTCTTCAATCCAACAGCCCTGCAGGACTGGGTAAAGAAAGGCTCAGACTACTCAGTCATCAATGACCTACCTTATTATCAAGGACGACTATTTCTACCACTCCAAGAACTACAAGAACTAGTCATCTCCAATTATCATGACACCCTGATGGAAGGGCACCTAGGTATCGCGAAAACTGAAGCTAAAATTAAGAGACAATTCTGGTGGCCTACCTGGCGAAAAGACGTAAAGTCCTTTGTAATGTCGTGTGGCATTTGCGCTCAAAATAAAAGTCAGAAGAAAAAGCCAGCTGGCCTTTTACAACCTTTGGATATTCCACCTACACCATGGCACACCTTATTGTTAGACTTTATTACAGACCTACCTACATATAATGGATTTAACACCATTCTGGTTATTGTGGATCTTTTTTCCAAGATGGCCCACTTTATTCCTTTAAAAGGATTACCTTCTGCTTCAATTCTGGCCAAGAAGTTTCTCGAAAACATCGTTCGAATACATGGATTTCCCTCCGTATTGGTCTCTGTTCGAGGTAGTCAATTAATTTCACATTTTTGGAAGAAATGTTGTCAATTAGCGCTAATCGACGTGAGGTTGTCAACCAGTCACCACCCCCAGACCGATGGTCAAACAGAGAGGACCAACCAGACTCTTGAACAGTACCTGCGTTGTATGTTACACCAGACTGAAAGTAATTGGAAGGACATTCTATGGATTGCCGAATATGCATACAATAACTCTGTACATTCTGAAACTGGACAAAGCCCCTTTTATACCATATACGGGCAACATCCTCGAACCTCAGAACTTGACTTGCCTCAACACTTAGAAATGCCCGCAGTGAACCATCTGCACGCTACTATTACACAAGCCTTCAAGGAAGCAACTGAACATTTGAAACAGGCAAAAGAAAAGTACAAGAAAAATGCTGATCAGCATCGAAGTGATGCTCCACAATACCAAACTGGGGATCAAGTTTGGTTGGCCACAAGACACACACCTCTAAAGGGAAAGCGGACCTTTAACCCTAGATATTTGGGACCTTACCCTGTTAAGGCCATTATCAACCCGGTGGCCGTCAAATTGGAATTACCTGCTAGTATGCGAATTCACCCTGTCTTCCATATTTCACTTCTGAAGCCAGTACAACCTGGGACAAGACTAACCAAGCCACCTGAGCCCGTCCTGATAGACGGGGAACCCGAATTCAAAGTAAAAAGTATCCTGGACTCCAAAATGGTTTACTCAAGACTTTTTTATTTAATCGACTGGAAAGGTTACGGACCACAAGAAAGGTCATGGGAACCTAGTGACCACGTTCATGCACCTAGGTTGGTGAGAAGATTCCACCGGAATTTCCCAGACAAACCAAGGCCAAGGGGAGGAACGACTCTAGGAGGGGCCTTGGGGGGGAGTGCTGTCATGATGCCTGCCCCGGGCACCTAGACCAAGTCCATCAACCCAGGAAGCAGGCATCATGTCATCTGGAGCAAGCCCAGCAACCCCTGTTATGGGCCATCTAGGTACAGTCCTGGCGCATGTGGTGCCAGGCTCATATGGGACATCAGTCCTGGCGCCATAGGCGCCAAGCTCATATGTTTAAACATACCTGATGCAGACCATGCTGCAAGGAATCCAAGCCCTTGTGAGGCTTGGAAGGGACTACTTTTCCTAGGGAACTATTTTGTTGCTTGGGCGTGGTTGTGGAGGAATACGTGGTTGTGGAGGAATACTACATAGGACTACTTTGGAGGCTATTTAAACCACACCCGAAGAGCAGCACATGCTTTGCATTATTCTGCATTCTGCAGCGTGACGCTCACCGTGCCTGCAGTCAGTATCCAGCATCCTGCCACGCCCGCTTCGAGTCCAGAGCGCCTAGAAAGGAGGAGAAAGAAGAAGAAAGGTTAGAACAAGAACATTACTGGATTTCTTACCTGATTTCGGATTCAACTCATCTTTGAACCAGAAAAAGACTTCATTTTAAACGTGTCGCTTCGCCAGCAGCAGCGCCGCTCCATACTTACCGTTCCTCGCAGCACCACCACGGTCTGGCGCTGTCTCCATCACTTGGTTACCGCATTCCAGCACCTAAGGGGGAACAAGGAAAAAATGACAAGGTGAGCCAAGGGAACAAACAAGGACAATCTCTTTCCATCATATATTTACCTGATTTTACCGCCGGAGGTATTAATCACCAGAACGCCAAATCCTCTTTCGCCGCACCAGCATGAAAAGAGAAAGCAGCAAGTTTAACCTTGGCAACTTTTACCGGACAGTGTTGGATAACACAGACTCTTACCTGATCGCTTTCAGCTGCCACAATACGATCTTCTTTTGGATCTAAGCTGCAACAGAAAACAAAGGAATTGGACAGAGTGATTACTCAGACATTGTGAACTCTTTAGAACTCTTCCAATATCTTCAAGCCAGTGAGGTAACTGGCCATCAACGCGCCCCTGCATTCCTCGCAGAATGGAGAGCTCATCATTCAAAACTATAAGGAGACTAATTCCACGGGTTAAGCAGACGAAGCTAGGTGGGCCAGTCCAGTCAGTCATCTCTGCACTACGCATCACACTGGTGGAGACCATGGGAGTCCAGTTCCGTCCGACACCCCTGTGGGAGCCAGGTGAGCATAACACATACATGGTCGAACAGATGCCTCCAACGTAGCAAAAGGGGCGGTATTATCACAAAGTGACCCTGACACAGGACCATTACATCCCATAGCATTCTGGTCACTTGGCTCACTCATGTCCCTTATGTCCCTTTGGGACCTACAAACACATGGGCACTGGCTGGACTCAGTCCTGGCGCCTTTGGTGCCAGGGTCATATAGAGATATGAGCAGGAACACTTTTTCTCAGAGCAGGAGTGCTTTTACTTTATTTCAGTGCAGGAGTGGTTTATTTTACAAGAACTTTCCAGGAGCTGAAAGCCTTTATTCCAGAGAACATCCTCATTTGCTGACTCATCGGGTGTGGCTCCCTAAGCCTGGTCTTTATGTGCTGACTCATTGGGTGTGCCAGGGTGTGCAGGCAGGCTGAACCTGGTGGCGTGGCTTCAGAAGCTCAGCTATATAAGCTGCTCCATACTTAAGACCAGTGCTTCGCGTTACTGTGCACTTGCGTGCAACGTGGCGCTCACCGCTGCTTGGACCAGTTTACTTACCTTTGAAACCAGGTGTTCTCCTGCATACTCACCTCCAGGAAACCAGTGCTTCATCGCTTCATATGCAGACCATGCCCCAATGCCTCCGCACAGACCAGGTGAGCGTAACAATCACAGACAAATAACTGCTAGCGATTAAGGGAGCCTTCAAAACACGGAGAGACTATCCTCTGGGGGCGAGACATACAGTCATTTTCATCACGGATCACCGCAAACTGCAATACTTGAAGACCGCCAAGGCCCAATCCTTACGCCAACTTCGTTGGGCTCTCTTCTTTGTGAAATACAATTTTAATATCACCTACAGACCCGTAGTACACAATGGGAAAGCAGACGCTCTGTCACACATGAGTGAGGACAAAGAAAGAAGAAGCTTTTACCACGTCTGAGCCTGTGGCCATCATTCCTGAAGAATGAATCCAGAACCAAATTGCTGCAACCACCTGTTTGGATGACTTGAAAACCGATCTCCAATCTCAGATTAACCAAGCAACACAACAGGAGTGGCTATCTAGAGGAGACCAATACAGCATTGAAAATGATCTACCGTACTTTTAAGGGAGACTGTACATTCAAGACAAGAAACTACAAGACCAAATAATAGCAAACTATCATGATTGACTAGTGGAAGGACATCCAGGGATTGCCAAGACTCAAGCTAAAATACTAAAAGGCTATTGGTGGCCAACCTGGAGAAAAGACATTGCCCAATTCATTGAGACCTGTGGTGTCTGCGCATAACACAAATCTCAGAAGTTAAATCCAGCCGGGTTACTGCATCCATTGACGTTACCGCCAGCACCATGGCATATGTTTTCAATGGACTTTATCACAGATCTTCCTCCCTGCAATGGATATAACACCATCTTAGTTGTTGTGGATGTGTTCTCCAAAATGGCCCATTTTATCCCATTAAAAGGATTCCCCACTGCTTCCACCCTCGCCACCATGTTTTTGGAACAGATTGTCAGATTACACGGATTCCCATCAGTAGTAATATCAGATCGTGGAACTCAGTTTGTCCCAGCACTCTGGAGGAGGTGCTGCAAAATAGCCAAAATTGATCTCCGGTTATCCATTAGTCATCATCCTCAAACCGATGGCCAAACCGCACGGACCAACCAGACCTTGGAGCAATATCTGAGGTGCATGTTGCAACAAACTGAGGAATCCTGGAAAGTCATACTTTGGTTGACCAAGTTAACCTACAACAATTCCATCCACACTAGCACCGGACAGAACCAATTCTACACGGTGCATGGTCGACATCCTCGAACGTCCACTTTTGATTCACTTGACGAATTGGAAATGCCAGCAGTGATAACCTTGTGAAACAAAATTACAATTGAATAGGTCCAGAAAGGATTTTGCTCAAAATACTCATACTCCTTATCACCCTCTGCGTCAAAGAAAAAAATCACTCTTTCTATATATGAAAAAATATATTGATTTTTTATATAAGGTTGTATGAATGGACATCAAATGGACGTTTTTTAGAAATACAACATCACACGGTCGCTAACCAGAAGTACAGACAAAAAATATATATATATTTACATCACACACGGCCACAGCATTTTTGTGGTATAACAGCTAATTTGTGTGTCGTTGTTTATCAGGACAGTTCACAAAATAAAATACATAACAAGACCATTTAACATAGTGACAACAAAACACAGTTGTGAAATGACAATATTTCTCTTTGTGGTGGACAGTGACAGTACACTGTAGTTAGGGGTAGTTTCACCGGGGTGTTTCAGCTGTTTAGGTGGGTCTGTTATGCCTCATCTTGCACACGGCCTTCATCAGGCCCACCTAAATGGCTGAAAAACCCTGGTGTAGACGCACTACCCCTAACTACAGTGTACTGTCACTGTCCACCGCAAAGAGAACTATTGTCATTTCACAACTGTGTTTTGTTGTCACTATGTTAAATGGTCTTGTTATGTATTTTATTTTGTGAACTATCCTGATAAACAACGACTGTGATTGAGTTTGTCTCACACACACAAATTAGCTGTTATACCACAAAAATGCTGTGGCCGTGTGTGATGTAAATATATATTTTTTGTCTGTACTTCTGGTTAGCGACCATGTGATGTTGTATTTCTAAAAAACGTCCATTTGATGTCCATTCATACAACCTTATATAAAAAATCAATATATTTTTTCATATATATAGAGAGTGATTTCTTTCTTTGACGCGGAGGGTGATAAGGCATATGAGTATTTTTAGCTAAATCCTTTCTGGACCTATTCAATTGTAATTTTGTTTCATAAGTAACCCTCCTGGGCAGAATAGGATCCATACCAGGAGCCCTATTGAATCAGCAGTGATAACCTTACATAAAACTATCAATCGGATTCATAAAGAAGCAGCCGAACATCTGACCAGAGTTAAAGAAAACAGAAAATGTTTGCAGACACCGAAGAGAGGCCCCACATTATCAGGTCGGAGACAAGGTTTGGTTAGCATCCAAAAACATTCCCTTAAAAGGACCAGAAGCCTTCCGTCCCAAGTACCTTGGCCCTTATCCCATCAAAGCCATAATAAACCCTGCTGCCATGAAATTGGAATGACCACCTAATATGCGAATCTACCCGGTATTCCATGTTTCACTCCTGAAACCAACGACACCAGGTACTCGGATTGAAGCACCACCCAAGCCCGACATCATAGAAAGAGAACCAGAATACGAGGTCAAGTCTATTATGGATTCCAAGATAGTGCGATTTAAATTGTTCCACCCAATAAACTGGAAGGGTTATGGACCTCAAGACCGTACATGGGAACCCAGTGAATTTGTCCACACTTCACGACTGATCAGACAATTCTATCGCAACAACCCCACCAAGCCAGGACCAGGAGAAAGAACACCTGTGAGAGGGGCCTTGAGGAGGAGTGCTGTCATGGCCATTGGCCCAGAACCACAGACCCCGCACCATCAGGGGACGAGAGCAAGGGGTAACACAACCTTTTATTGTCCCTTGGGGACAATACAGCATAGAGGGCCCAACTGGACTCAGTCCTGGCACCTTTGGCGCCAGGCTCATGAATAAGTGTGCACTGGCACACTTTTATTTGGTGCAAGGTACTTGTTTTCCCAGCAAGGGCCTCCAAGTGCATTTGTTCGGGCGTGGCTTATAGAGAGAGTTGGATTGCACGTGCAGCATCCTTTAGGAGTGGCAGGGTGGGGCCAGTGAGCCAAGACTAATGGGGTGGCCAGGACAAGACTATATAAGCCTGCCCAGCCTGCACTGGCATTATATACATTGAGGAATCAACCAGGTTCTGACCCCCATCTTACGCCGCATGATATAATAACGGGAAGGCGAATGAGAACACCCTTAATGCCTCCATCCTGAGTTAGAAGTGATGCTCTGCCAACGTCAGAAATTTTAGGGCTTGAATTGCAAAATGATTTAAACTGTATGACTTCCAGTTTTTCTGTAATTTCAGGACAGTTGCAGAGACAAGGGTGTAAGGCAGCATAGAACACAGAAGGATATGCTTCAACAACCCAACCTACTGAATTTCAACTTCCAAAACTTTACCCAGGAGATACGATCCTAGTCTGTAACCACACAAGAAAAAAGTGGGACGAACCCCGATTCAACGGTCCTTTTGTCGTTGAGGACGTAATGCCATCTGCTGTCAAATTGCACGGTAGGCACGCTTGGATCTTCCTGGGGGACATCAAGATCTACTCTGGAGAAACCCCTCTGCCTACACCCCTACACGAAGAAGCTACAATCATCGGGGAAGAACCACAGCACATGCAGACGAGATCTATGACAAGGAAGAAGTACGCATAACCAGACAAGTTGAAAGAAAAGAACCCTTTAGTTGGGGTGTGGCTTGATTTTGGACACTCCCTTTTCAGCTATAGTGAAAAGGGTAAAAGGACACATTCGAACACTCTCTGCATCCTAGTTGCAGAGTAAAGGAAGATCTGCATTCTTAAAAGCCACAGAAGCTCATTGACTTTGGACTGAGGCCTGTTTAAGCCGTGATAGAATAAGAATATGCCAGATTCAGATCATGGACACAGCAATTGGAAGAGGGTACAGTACACCGATTCCTTCTACACAGAGTACTTGTTTGGTTCTACTCATGGTGTTACCCAGTGATGACCTTTCTAGGCTCATACTTACTTATTTCAAGTTGGTGTTACGCTCTTATCCTACGTTGGTAGGGAGAATTTGCCGCATTCCAACTTAAAATCAAAATCCTGACAATCATAAGAAGATTGCTCATAATCATCATGGAAGAGTTTTGAAGTTGCCTGAGTACAGTGAAGAAAACACAAATGCCCTTATCAACCGACGCAGCACATAGACTGGTCAGTATGGTGTTTTTTCGTCTAATTGAAGAATACCTGCATCTCGTTGGAAGACACACAGATGTGGTAACTTTTCTGAGGGATCCAAGAAACACTGCAAATTTGAATGTAATCCTGGAAGGAATTATAATCCAGGTGGCTCTCTATTCTGAAAGAAATCACAGAGCGGTGTAGAAACTTTCCTCCGAGGGACAGATCGAGGAAGAAAAGAGAAGACAACGTTTGTTCATGCTGACAGGGAAGCAACATATCATCTGGACTGAAGCAGATGCGAGGTATCGATTGGGAACTGATAAATGAAGCAGATTTTACAGAGACTCGCAGGGGACATTTTTCTTCACGATGAAGAAACATTTGCATCTCGACTGGTGAAAAAACTGGTTCCAGAGAGAGAGAGAGAAAGTCATTTCCTAAATGCATCCAGAAAGCAGAGAGCTGATAGAGGACGAATGCTGGATAAAGACAACAGCTTTCAAAAAGCAATTTAAAAAATGCAGAACTATTAAAGTTTGTTTTTCCTTCCTTAGCATCAAATGATCGAGATGTTGAACCTTAATAGTAACTTTGTGTTGCCCATGAGAATAGATGCACACATTTTCCAAAAGGTAGATGCTGCAAACTCACATATCACTGCATTTTCTACACATGCATTATATTCATACTCACATTGCTTTCACTGACAGTGAGAACTGCATTTTATATAGGAGCACATGATGCAAAGACTCCTGTATATGTTTCTCCGCAGAAGGAAAAGGTAAGCTTGGTAACTACAAGGCAGCCTAGACCCTAGATAGTTATTCCCGTCCCAAGAAAAAATTGGAAGATACCTGAGCTTAAAATTGATGTTTTTGGTAATAAATCACACATAGCACTTGGTTTCGAAACTGCTTTTAAACACCAGAAACACGGTCAGCGAATCAGACAAGGTAAGGGGTTGGTAAAGGTTGAGTTTACACAGATAATGCATGCAGGCACACCTGGTCCAGTGACAAGAAGCCCAAGCACAAGTCCCACAGAGAAATCACGTACAGAGATTATAGCAGAAACTTTTTGGCCGTTCTTAGCTGTTGCTATGAAAAAACAGATGGATAAAGAAAGACTAGCTAAACTTTCATCTATGCAGGGAACCCGGATGGATGTTCCTGAAAACACTCCAGCCAGAAGAAGCTATGTTGATGCATTTAGAAACGTAGTTATAGACAACTACATGAAGAATTTGAGAACCAAAAGAAGCACCCAAGAAGATAATTATGAACTGAATAATTATCTGGACAGCACAGCACACTTGGGAACTAACATATGGTACCAACACATGAAAGAAGTTGGAAGAAGAACGTCAGAAGAAGAACGTCAGAAGAAGAATGCTTTTTATGTGCCCTCCTACCATACAGCATGGTGAAGTCAAAGATCTTCATAGCTATTGAAATAGATGTCCTAACTGTAAACTGTATAGTTCACCTAGCTTTCTGTAGTACCAGAGGCCAGTTCATGGGTCGAACAGTCTCTCTCAAATGGGCAACTGAAGGAACAGATCTAAATGAAGATGACTATGTTCAAGACATAAAGACAAAAATCAATGCTAAGACGAAGAACGTTGTGATCAGATATGAGAAACCTTGAGTAAAAGAAACCGGAATAAGAAGAGAATTGAATAAAAAACTGAAAGTTCCAGGACACTCCACAGAAGACATCCGCAGATGGAAAAACAGAGGACAGATGAAGATTTGGGGAACTGTCCTATCACCAGATGGCTGGGAAGACGGAATAGTGATCTGCAGAGACTGGGTAATAATGGGTCACTACCAACCAACAATCGAGAATGCACAAATGTTGAGTAAACCATTATGGCCAAAACTTGCTAAACTACTGACATGGGTCGAAGACAGAGGAGGTTCCCTACAGATAGTGCCAATGGAAAGTTCTAAATTATGCTTTAGAAAGAATGGTACAAGAAAAATGGGACGGAATCAGAACTGTAAATGAACCTTCGATGAACCAGGAATGAATATCGGAACAGCAGTAATTATGGATCATTATTGGGCTTGTGGATCCAAGGCCTACATAAGACTGCCTAAAGATTGGGGAGGAATCTGCACATTGGTGAATGTCCATGTTCCTGCGTTGGTGATTCCTAAAAGTGACATGAACATTGATCATTTCCCGAAAGCAGATGCACATCTGAGGAAGAAGAAATCTGTGGAGCTGATAAAGCAAATAAAGAGAGAGAACTAATTTTAAGCCAAATCAATAGAAGCTTTTGACTCTGTTCCATATGAACATAGACTGTTCATCCAGACTTCTTCAGTGTTCACATTGATCTTCATGCCAAGCATCCAGGTTGGAGCAAATACCAAGTGGCTTCAGATCACCAGGTGGGAATTGCTGCAGACGATTAATACTACCATCAAGGGATTAAATGCAATCAGAGAAGAATTGAGAGCTGTAAGGTTGATGACCCTCCAGAACAGATATGTCCTGGACATGATTACAGCTATGGATGGAGGAATTTGTGCCAAAATCGGAGAATCATGTTGCACATTTATACCTTCTCATGATGACGAGAATGGAACATTGACAGAGGCCATAGACGTGCTGACGAAACACCATGGCCAGATGATAGAAGAGGTTGAAGATATTGCTGATGACAGCTGGTTTGGATCACTCGTCTCGTGGGTTTCACAATCGATGGCAGATATGTTCAAATTCCTTGGAGCTCTGTTACTATTAGTGATGATTGGATTCTGTGTGATCAACATACTAATCTCACAATGCAAAAAGACAGCAAAGAAAACCATAGGGATGAAGATTATGATTGATAGTTAACCAGGATGGAAGCCTAAAGATCTGACTGATGAATAAATCAGAAACTTTGTGAAGGCTAGTATCCATGCACCCGAGGGAACAAAGTTCCTGTATTCAAAGGACCATAAGCAGTATGTGGGAAGATGGATCTATTGCAGTCCAAGTGGACAGTGCATGCTCATGACATGGAAGAAGGATGAGCATGTGAAATCAGTTGTATGCTTCAAGGGGGTCATAAAGATATGCATTTCTTCAGACCAGGATGTCTGGAGGTGGAAGATGATGTGAGAGTGGTCGATAAATCGCCGAGAGGGGGGAGTGTAGAGGAGGATCCAGTACTCCCACTCCAACTGCCCCACCTACATTACCTGAAACGTATGAACCAAAGTATGTGACGTATACTGAATAGTTAAACCAGCAAAGAGAAGGGTGTGGGCTCTGTGCATTACCCATAAGAATACCTATACGTAGGAGAATATGGGAGGTAAAGTACCCATGGAGGAAACCATACTTGCATCCAAGACAATATGATGGCCATTTCAACAAGATTCCTGAAGAAACAAAGAAACTAAATGACAAAGATGAATGGTGATGTCATACAAAATTGAATCGACGCGTATATAGAAAAATAACCGGACCAGAGAGGGTGACAATTTATAAGGTACAAGAAGATGCCAAGGATAAGTGACATCTTGGGATCAAGATGAAGAGACTTATGCCACAGAAAAGATACTTAGATAGTTTAAACGTGTACAGATGCAATGAAACGCAAGCAGCAAAGCAATCATGAAGCTAGCCACATGCTTTTAAATAGAGTAGACCGCGGCAAGCGCCAACATATACATATATACCTCAATAGATACATACAGACAAATAAAGAATAAATGTTTCCACTACGTATAAAGCAGTACTGAACAAGGCAAGAAGGCCTCATTCAGTGTCGCAGTTAAGAAAAACAATTAAGTTAAACAGAATAAAAGTTCAGTTAAGGAGTTCACTAGCCAAGAAAGCCAAGGTCTTACCAAACTGGAGTTGACTGACATTGGATACAATTAACGTGAAAGAACAGAAGCTCCTGTTCAGAGAGGTCAAGCAAAAGCAAAAGACGTCACAGCACTATTGAAAATAAAATCAAATACATGAAAGACTAAATTTCATGGTGACCAGTCATGTGATAGAAGGAAGTTGGACAAGCGAGATGATCACATCTACACATGGAAGCCGGCTAGTGCCTATTTTCAGAACACGGTACAAACTCAAGGCCAACTTCAAAGTACTAATTGACACTGGACCATTGAGGTGATGGTGGATGATATTTTAATTGGTGGGAAGCTGGTATTAAGGCAAGCTTATCCACACCTGGTTGTTCAGTCTGCGTGCTGCTAGCATAGGTAGGAAAAGTACTGACGGGGTTAGAAGCCAACCAATTGTAGGGGACCACGTGTAGGGGACTCTCTTGGCACTGTGCACCTGGCCACCTCTGTCCCCTGAGCCCAGGTACCTGCTCACCCTGCCACCTTCCTGCACTGCCTCATGGCCATACCTTGCACTGGGGACTGTATCTGTACCCATACAGCCCCCCCCCCCCATATTTCTTCTTTTCTGCACTTATTCAGACTTACCCAGTCTGCTGCCTTAAACACAGCACTTGCCACTTGCTGGCTGCACTACCACAGTTTGCCTCAATTTTCTATTTATTTTATTTATCTGCGCTCCTAGGCTTCTGCACTTTCCACTCTCCCCCTTCCATGCACTTTTTCCCTTTTCCCTTTCCCATGCACTTGCGTGTTCTCAATGTCACTGGGCCTAATAAGATCATTTTTATGTTGTGCTGTGTTCTCCCTTGTTCCCCTCCCTTGCCTAGTCGCACTCTGAAACACTTGTGTACGAGTGCCATACAAATAAAATATCATATCATATCATATAGTGTGTGTTGCCAATGGGACGTCGTACATTTAGTGAGGTTCAGAGTGGCCATTTTGAAGGTGGGCTTAGTTGCACCACCTGATGTTAACTATCCAATTACCTCTTTCCATTAGTCTATACAGGTATAGAACCTATGCTTAGTTATTTACTTAGAACCAATCCCACCTCCCGATAGGTTTTAGTAGTTTGCCACGTAAGATAACATTGGTAATGACGCAGGTCAGCACGTCAGTGATGACCACTTTTGGGTACAAAAGCCCAAGTTTATTATGAAGTAGTTAGAGTCATATTATCGAGCGATTGCTGATGTTCGTTGTACACCCTGTTTTAAGATATTTGACATTAAAACAGATGAACTTTGCCTAACTATTTGTGTCACCTTGATTATTGATGTATGAATAAAATCTGCATCCCCATCTATCTCCAGTGTATCGCTACTCATCTTAAAGGGCTGGAAGCCTCCAGTTCAAGTCTCTAGGGCCCACAAAAGGTGGACCACATGGTCAGGGTCACTTCAAAGTTCTTGATTCCAAGTTTATGTGGTTCGACAGTGTTCAACCATGCACTGATATGCTTCAGATGCGGGTCAGACCAGGGTCAAGTGTGGAGAGTCATGCAGTGAGTGTATAGCAAGTTGGTTCAAAGAAGGAGCTCAGAGCAGTTTGACAATGGAGTTCGAGAGATGCAGTACAGAGTGCTCACCAGGGTCAGTTCAAAACATTTGGTAACTGCTGGTTAGGTTATGAGTGATGCTCCAGTAGTTCCAGTCAAGGTCCAATGATGATTCAAAGCTGTGATCCTGATGGTCTAGAGTGAGATTCGATGAGGTGGTTGTTCGAGGTCAAGCTAGTTTGAGACATTGGTAATTGTTGGTTTGGGTCACTGTATGACGCAATGCTTTCACTGGTTTGAATCGAGGTCCTGCGATGAACTGGTACTTTGAGCCACACAGGTGACAAGATCTGCTTGGTATGATGCAGCTGCAAGCTGGATTGAAGGTGCAATAGCCGCAGTTTGAAGGTTAGTAAATGGCCAAAAGCAGCACCAGCGGGTCCCATTTATTCAAAAATAGCTCTGTGCAACAGTAAAAGAACAGGGATCCTGGCTGTTGTGCCTCTAAGGATGCTGTGAGTCCCAATCCAGGGATTCAGGGACAATGTGATTATTTGTTTTTGATCTCACAACACATGGGAGGCTTGCAAACACCTGCAGGGTTCCATAATCTCCAGTGAGGTCCTGAGTACCGGTATAGCTGGCAGAGAGACAGGTCTTGCTTCTGTAGCAGGTCACCCCCAATGTGCCCAGAGAATGGGTGGGGAGCAGAGTTTGCCTCTGCCTTGGAACACTCAATCTATGACTCACAGGCAGGAGGCTTTGGGGAGGACTGCTCTCCCAAAGGAGGTCCACACAAACTCTTCCTTCAATCCTAAATGGTCCAAATGTGAATAAAAAAGGGGTGGGAGACCCCTTATTTTATAGGTAAAAGGCTCCATGGCATTTGATGATGGCAAGCCTGCTTTAAAGAGTCAAATTATTGTCCTTGTGATAAGTGGTCTTTACCTAGGTGAATCATACCTAAAGTGTTTTGTGTTAAGGGAAGTGCAGGAGACAGGTAGGAAGGCAAGGTACAGAGAAAAGAAAGATGGTGGAATATTCCCCCAACTATGATGAACTCCCTCTTGCAACACTAACTCCACCCCCTTCACAGACACATAAAATCAATGGTCTTTGGTATAATTAATTCTGGTGTGACACTAGAATTTTTGTTTACTGTGTGCCCCTTGGTTCCTTTTTCCCAGTATAGCGCCTGCCAATGGCTGTCCTGCTGAATAGAGGTGTTACCGACCCCACAAAGGATCACAAGAGAGGCAGCTCCCACTGGCTCTTGTCCTGGCAGGTGCAGCAAAGGCAGCAAGTCTAGGGAGAATACACACATCATATGCATAGCTGCCCAGGGCTCCAATGTTAAAATGTGTATGATACAGATTGGATGTGGCTTATATAATGATGTAAATTTACCAGGCACCATACTCAAAATCAGGTACGGCTTTCATATTAAGATTAAACTGCCAACAGGATGCTGGTTCATCATAACTATGTGGTTTTGGAACAGAGTTGTAGACTTTAAAAGCAACCGTTTTGCTAAAATGACTTTGCTGTCACCCAGCTGTCAGACAGGGCACCTGTGAACTCTAAACCTGCTATGTGCCACTAAAGAGCAGGCACATAGCAGGTTTAGAGTTAAGAACAGCATATAGATGCAGCAGGGTATAGTAGTACACTATGCTTTTATTGTAGAGCTTTATGAAAGGTGGGCCTGCGTAGCAGACCACCCTTTCTGAGATGGAATTACCCATTTCCTTTTATTGATTAATACAAATAAAAAAACAGTGCTTCTGCGCCCTTGCAATATGGCAGTTTTGCATAGTCCACTACATCGTTCTTTTTATTGTTTATTGGCTAAAACGAAATGTTCAACCTTAACAATTGTATAAACTAAAAACAAAGAACTAAAATGTACATACAATTACATTTCCAAAAGCCATAAAACATTAACATTAATGAATGAATTATTTAAAAATATAAAAATGTCATTAATCAATTTCCTTCAATTCGAATGAATTTAAAAAACCCAATAAAGAAATATGTAATGAACTGTTTGCACCACTCAGGCATGATCTACAAAAACTTTGCAAATTGAGATGCTTCACTTTTGCCAAAAATGTACAAAAAAAGGTCTGTCGCTTAGAACTCAAACTAGTTTAGTACAGTACATTATCAAATGCCCCAAATTTTCGATCGAGTATGATTCACCACAAAATCTACAGTGTACACAGTCAGCCTTCAAGTCTCTAAAACATTTCCTGACTTCATGGGTTCTATAGAGATTCCATTTAAATTTCATGGAGTCCTTTCGTACATTTAGACAGTGTAGGGGAGGCATGGTATCACAAGTATGACACTGGCACAAAAGATACAATTTGTAAAATGTTTATTAACTTTGTGCGGTTTGGAAAAACTCCTACTATGCCCTGTAACTAGGATGGGAGTTCTTGTCGACCATCAAATGGCGGATGCGAACAATACCTAATGCCCGCCCTATCTCTTGCACAAAATGTGTAAAGAAGTATGTATAAAAGGAAAAGCACTATTCGACAAAGAATAAATGTGGCTGAATCAGCTTTCCTCTCCACGTTTAGACAGCACGGAGTAAGGTAGTCTCTGTAGGCAGGATGACAGACTCTGGCTCGGGCTTTTACACTGAAACAGTTTGGAACGTGGAATGAGGCCCACCTGGCCTGCCACGTTACAGGCTCTTGTTCCAGTCTCTTCCCCAAATAATGAAACAAAGAGTTCACAACAGCCCACCTCTTTTGGGCTCAGACCTCTTTAAAGAAACAAAAAGTTCAATGTTGGCTCCCCTCTGCCGGGCTCAGACCTTGCACAATTCAACATTGGTCCCCCTCTGACAGGGCTCAGACCTTTCACAATTCAACAACACTTGCCTGGGCTCCCTTCCCCAAGCTTTTGACATGCAGGGTCTCCCTCTGCCAGGCTCAGACTGCTTTTCGGATGTCGAAGACTTTCAATTTTGCGGGGCTTACTTGGCAGAACTCTGCAGGACCACTTCAACTCAGCATTCAATGTTTAGCTTTCCCTCTCCCCTTCTCTCGCATTTCACTTCGTTCACTTTCGCTTTTACAGTTCATTAACTTTTATCGTCACAAACAATGCACCTTTCACTGAGACTTTTGAGTGGGATAATCCTCTTTGCCGGACCCTCAGAATCACTGATTCCATAGCTGTCTTTATGTTGTGCCTTCACAGGTCTGCCTTTGCTCATGTCTCATCCAGACGTGTGCAGCCTTCACTTGCGATATATTGTTGCAAATGTCAATCTTTCGTAGCACTCACCGGTATCTCAGGTCTCTTGCCAACTCACCCGATGTGTGCTCTTAAGTTACTTCAATTCAGCACTCCAACTAAGTCAATGCCTAGTCTGGTATGCCCAAGGGAAGCCCTGATTTATATATTTTTATGACAAGTTCATAGATCTGGATGATAAACCCTTGTATAACGCCCCTCTCTTTGAATCCCCCTGACCTCACTGAGCCAAGAAGTAGGTTTGTTTTGCAAATTAAAAGATTTATTTGAAAAATTAAACAATATATATATATCACACTTTTATGAATAAATTAATATTTGATAGCACACTTATGAATATAATGTCTATCAACAAAGGGTAATGTTACAATTGCACACTCTTTTCAATCAGTGAGGAGTTAGTATAGAAAGGATAAGGTAGCAGAGAATACTTTTATGGTTTCAAGGAAAAGCAATGATGGAAAGAATGCAGCACAGAAATAAACTGATATGGTTTCAACAAGAGATAATATGATCACTTTTTCTTTTGACAATTCACTCCCCCTCCTATGCAATATAAGAAGATGGAAGGAGAGCACACAGTTTTCAGGAATACATTCAAATGCAATACAAATTCTAGTTCCCCCCTAGCAAGCTTGGAGCAACCGGTATGCTTTTAAAACATGCAGAAATAATTTTAATGTGATTTGCAATGAAGTGAAAATATGCTAAAAATGATTTTAATTTCCTCTAGGAGATTCAGGGTAAGTGACAGCTACTTTGAATTAGTTCAGGTCAACACTATCAGCGATTCATGAGGGATTATCAGATTGAAAACGAATTTCAGCAGTTGCACGCAAAAGACAGCTGTTTTTGACTGGATTTGGGCTTGTTGGAAAGCTTAGGTTCTTGGCCTTAAAAGGAAAGTTAAATCTCGCTCCTAGGATGTGGGGTTCAAAAGATACAGGCAATTAAGTGGAGGTAGATTCTCAGAAATAAAGTAAGATTCAAACGACAAATGACACTTTCATAGGTTTGGAATCACAGAATGGACACATGATTTCTATGCAGTTCTAAATAGGTGTAAATGGTTTGAATTAGATTATTTTAAACTAAGAGATTGGTTTTGCACAGCTCTGGCTGGATACTCACTCCTAATTTTGGAAGGAATGGGCCTCGTCACAGATCTGGTCAACAGGTTTAGCTGCGGTTCTCTCTGCTCTGCTGGTCTGGATCTCTGGTTCTGGCAAAAGTTCTTGGCACTGCACAGCGGTCTGGTCTCTGGTTTGCGGTTCTGGCTACAGCACTGCTCTCTGGGTCTGGCGCGGGCAAAACTTCTTGGCTAGAATCAAACAGCACAGCCCGGCTGTTTTATTCTGATGTGCCCCTTGGAAGTCTGGGGTAAATCAGTTTGCAAAATTGTAAGGCCAGCTGAGAATACTTTTAGCTTGCAGTAGGCCTTCTGCTTCAAAGTTCTGGAGTCTGGAGTCTGGTTTTCTAAGTTCTGGTCTCTGGATAGTGCCTGAATTTGGATGTCGTCCATCAAAGTGCTTCACAAGAAAGTGGAAAGTGAATGTCTCTACCTGGCTTTCAGTGGTTCTTTTTATGTCTTTTGAAAGTGGGTGGGAAGGCTGACTTTCTATGCCCAACCCTCTGAGGATCCTGATAGGTTAAAGGATTTTCTGTGCTCTCACTGGAGAACAGAGTTGTGAGTCAGAGTGATGCTACCATTTTGCAATCTATTGAAGAAATGCCCCTTTGCTTTTACTTAGAAAATGAATTTTTCATAATCAAACATGTTTCCAAGGTACACACGTGGTTCTAGCATAAACCCAGTGTCTACAATATGAATAAATCGCTGGGTTCGGTCTCAGAACATCACACAGAGTTGAGTTTAGTCTCAAATTGTGGGTACATTTCTCATATTAAGAATCCACAAATTGTACATTTCTGTCAGCTTAATACAATATTTTATAAGCAATTTAATAAAACATACATTTGCTCTCAATTCAGTATACCCATTTGTTTGTCCCTGCCCCCGGGAACTTGGCTTGACTCAGAGATCAAATGTCTTTCCTTTCCCCAGAGCAACTGTTGACAATTATACCTCAAATCAGCATATCCTATTCAGTTGAAAGAAGCTATTGTGTTGACTGAGGTCAGCAGACCAGGGTGCCACTCTGCATCTGGTTAACACGACCATGTGATCTCCTGTGCTGTTGCTGGTAAGGGCAGGTGTGAATGTTTCCCATGGACAGAGGCCTCTTGAACTTTCAATTAAATCAGACTGCCTTCTAGTATATGGCCCGGGAACAGTAGGTGTTGAGAATTCTCATTAACCAGCAGAGGTTTGAAGTCCCAGCTGGCTCAGGTTCCTTGTCAGCTCCTGAAATACAGGTCTCCTGTCAGAGTTTAGACCGCTAGCGCCGGTTAGTGTCGAGCGCCGGTACTGCACCCCTTTTTGGGAGCTGTCTTGAATTAATACATTTCAAAAAGAAAAGGATTTTACTTGATAGCATATGATCCTTGCTGACATTGCATTGATGTGGATTCTGCAGTAGAATAATGTAGAACACCCAACCAGAAGTTGGATTTTTGTTTGGTGGTTCCGTGCCCATGATTTTAGCAATTTTTGACATTAATTAAACAGATTTTGACAGCACCATATTCCTTTGCACTGTTTTCGCTCATGGCGCTTCTGGCCCATCACGCTCGCACTGGTGGGTGGCAGGTCAGGCGACCATTTTGGTGTGCACAAAATTCTGGATTCTGGTGCAAATGTTGGCTTTTCAGCCATCTTGGATTTTCTAAGCCCACATCACCAAATGTTGCAGCATAATAACTTGAACGTGGGTCAATGCACCTGACAAGCCCCCCCGCCCGACTGCAATTTGATTTCGAGTCGAGGGGGAGTCGGGTGCAAAGGATGTTTTGATCCACGCGCTGGGATGTTTGCATCATCTTCTTCCGATTCCGCAGATGGCACAGTTCAGCATCTTTTCCTCCATCAGGGTGGATCGATCGGTTCTCCTCGCCGGTCCTGATGGGAGTATTGGGCGGTACCCCGGGCCCCTCGGATCTTTGCTCCCGGTCCCCGGGTCGTCCTCTTTGGTCAGTCTCCATGGTTTCATCTCTCCTAGGATGACAAAGCGCCAGAAACATATTCGTAGACCTTTCCCCTCCACTATTAATGGTGGGGCGAACATATACATTTTATACATCAGGATAGATTTGCGTTCCAGAATCATAGAATTTTATAGGCTATTTGTGGAAAATTTTAGGGTTGGAATTGTATTACTCTGGAGCGGCCCCCTCTGAGATTGCAGAGGACTCCTCCAGTTGCTGCAGAGTGTGCCTGGGATGGCAATAGTTTAGCTGATTTATATGGACCCACTTGTCTTCACCTTCCGCCAAACTACCCTTGGGGATGCAGATCTTGTAGGCGACTGGGGAGATCTTGTCTACAATTTCAAAAGGTCCCTTCCATGTAGGCAGAAATTTCCGCTGTTTGGCCTGGTTCCTTTGGAAATTGTATAGATAGACTCGGTCTCCCACATAGTATTCTTTCCTAGTACTCTTTAAATCATAATGAATCTTCATGCTATCGGCTGATCTTTCTAGGTTTTGCTGATCATAGGCAAAAGCATGTTGAAGGTGTTTCCTTAAATTTTCAACATACTCATGCGTTGTGGAGGCATTGATCAGTGTTTGCTCTTGGGTCCTGTAAAGCAAATGCTGGGGAAGCACCATCCTGCGTCCAGTCATCAGCTCAAACGGTGACATTTTAGTTGCAGATGAAGGGGTAGATCTGATGGCTATTAGGACCAGAGGTAATCGGATATCCCAACTTGGCCCAGAATCTGCCGCAAACTTTTTTAAGATGCTCACAATGGTTCGGTTGTAACGTTCCACTTCACCAGAAGAGGCTGGCCGGTAAGCAATGTGTAGCTTCCTTTTAACTCCCAGTATCTCCCACATCCTTGTCATTACTTCGCTGGTGAAGTGGCTACCTCTGTCGGACTCGATCCTTTGGGGTAGACCAAAGCGCGAAAAGATGTGGTTGATCATCAGGGCAGCTGCTGTTTCTGCCTTGCAGTTTGGGGCCGGGAGACATTCCACCCATTTAGTAAATAAGCAGGTCACCGTCAACATGTACTTATTTCCCCTAGAGGAGCGAATCACGGGGCCTATGAAGTCGACTTGCAAATCTGACCATGGCAGTGTCATCCCCCTCTTTTGGAGAGGCGCACGGTGTGTGAGGGATGTTGGCTGAAATTGTGCACACACAAGACACCCCTTCAAGTATTGGTCGAGGTCCTGCCCCATGTGTGGCCAGTATGCAACCTCTCTTAAGATCTCAAGTGTTGTATGAAACCCCCTATGACCGGCAGTGGCCGCATCATGGGCGTGACTTAACATCAGGCTTCGGAATGAGGTAGGAACCACCCACTGATCATGGCCAGCTTGGGATTTCCTTACCAACAAACCGTCTTGGATCTGGAACATTTTTGGACATTTCATCAACACTCTAAGGTCCTCTTTCCCAATGTAATCGGTATCCGTCAGGGGAAAGTTCTCGGGGTCCTCAATGTGTTGGTAAAACTTACCAATTATTGGATTCCCCTTCTGAGCCATAATCAAATCAGCATCTGGGGTCTCCTTACTCCATTGTGCAGTTGAAAGATCATTGTGAGCATTTGTCTGGGACCTAGTGATAGCAGTGACCTGGATTTCCCCCAACAGGGACTCAATCTCTATTAGATTCCCTTGGATGTCCCTGGTTTTGGCCAGCTTATCAGCTAAGTCATTTCCAGTTTTGTCTGGTCCCTCTACTTTGGAATGACCCTTGATCTTCTTCCAGTAGATGGTCATCCCATTCACGGTGACCAGATCATCAATGTTTTGGATTAACTTCCCATGTTTCAAGGGTTTGTTATTAGCACATAACATGCCTCTGGTTTTCCAATTAACCAGGGGCTCCACGAACCCGTTCCGTACATAATCCGAATCTGTGATTATGACCAGTTTGTGGAGTTGATGTTGGACAGCAGTGAGGATGGCTTGATGCACAGCCATCAACTCTGCCACCTGACTACTTTGGGGACCAATTTTGTACCCAGCGGAGGGTTCTGGGGACTCATTCACCCATGCATTCCCTACGCCGGCCACCAGTTTTTTTCCCTGTTCTTGTCAACATGGTATGAGCATCCATCCACATATACAGTGGGCATTCCCTCACACTTGTCGTCTTCAAAGACTTTGTGTGGGGAATTAAGGTATGCCTCCATGTTGTCCTTGATTTTTAGACTTTCGTCCTCGAGACAGTTTTCTCTGGCACAATCATGCAAGTCAGCCAGACCTTGCGCGAGGGGACCCTTCTTGTTTTGGCCATATCTAACCTCCACAGGAAAGCCTTGCATTGACAGAATCCAGGAAGTAATTCGGGAATTACTCACATTTCCGGCCCGGATTCTGTCACTCTGGAGATATTGCAGAGGCTGGTGTGGAGTCTCCACTATGATGTGTTCCCCCTGGATAAACGGGCGGTAATTCTTCAATGCCCACACCGTTGCCAGGAGTACCTTCTCACAATCGTTGAATTTTTCCTCCACAGAGGATAAAGTTTTGCTCGCATAGGAGATTACTTTATTGACCTTGTCATGCTTTTGATATAATACTGCAGTCAAGCATGTATTAGAGAACCCTGTCTCCAAGAAAAACTCCTTGTTTCTGACAGGGTAAGCTAGGCAAGGCGCTTGTGAGAGGCTTCTTTTGAGCTGTCTTACTGCCTCGGATTGTTCTGGACCCCATTCCCACTTGACCCCCCCTTCAAGAGATGAATCAGGGGTCTGGTGATCTTTGCGTAGCCCTCCATGAACTTTCTGCTGTAATTAGTCAGTCCAAGGAGGCTCCTTAGTTCCCACAGAGGTGTGGGTCTTTAAGTTTCTGGAGTGCTTCCACTTTCTTTTCCTGGGGAAGACCCTGAGGAGTAATCTCATGCCCCAAGAAATTAACACGGGTTCTACACCACTGTGCTTTCTGAAAGGAAAGTTTTGCTCCGCCGCCCCTCAACTGTGTCAGAACATAACGGGTCTCCGCTATGTGTTCCTCCACAGATGAACTTTTGATGAGGACATCATCTACATACGCCAGGTTACCCCTCGCGCCCAGGTCGGAAGTTGATGTATCCGAAGGGAGTCCGGGTCCATGTGTACTGCTGGCCCCCAAAGGTAAAAGCCAGTTTGTATTGGTCCTCCCTACTGACAGGCACGGCCCAGTATCCATTGGTCAGGTCTATTGCAGTGAATACCTGTGACCCCTCGATCTGGGCCAATCCTTGGTCAATGTAGAGAAGAGGCCATCGGGAAGTATGGACCCGTTTGTTGAGCTCCCTAAGGTTGGCGCAGAGTCTCCACTGGCCATTTGGCTTCAATATTCCCAGCACCGGATTTTTGAAGGTGCTGTGAACTGGACAGATTATTCCCCGGGACTCAAGGTTCTTAATTATTTTAGTAAGGGACTTCATTGATGCGAGAGGCAAGCGATATTGCTTCACAAACACTGGAGTCATGCCAGGGTCCGTGGGAATTGTTGTTGTGTGGATGTCGGTGCGACCACAGTCATATGAGTCCACTGCAAAGAGATCCTGGAAATCCAAGAAAACTTGTTTCAACTTTTGCTTCTGCTCCAGAGTCACACAGGCATCAGCTAGGTTGACTCTCCCTTCAACCATCTGCCTGAAGCCTAGAAAGACTTCTGGTTTTGCTATCTCAGTAGCCTCCCACAGCTGGGTGAAGAAGTCCCTGGTCAGGGTGCTGATTTGGACTGGAGGCTTCAGGTGGGAAAGGCAGCCCTCATGGACCTGGAAAATCACCTCATCCCTTCTGAAGTCACAAGTCACATCTTTCTTACCATAAGGGCAGGAAGTGTACACCAGGAAGTAGGAAGTTCCCCCCATGCCGGGTAATGATCCTGTCTGGTGTTGTATTGTCATCACTGTCACTGTCAAAACAGTCCTTGGGGATTGGTCCTAACAGTTCATTTCCTAAATCAATGGAAAAATGTCGGTCATCAACCGCCATTCCAATAATGGTACCTGCGGCTAGAGTAATACTCTTTTAGTCGCTGCTATCCACCTCTATTGGAATGGTGTCTTGTTCTATGTTGACTAATGGTGTTGGGTTTACCCACAACCCTTGCTTTTGGAGAGAAGCATTTAGATGAATATAAGCATCAGGGTTTTTCAATTTTTGTCCTCTTTTAACTTTCACTTCCAGGGAGAATTGTCGGGTCCTTTCTGGGATGGTGAATTCCTCTTTAATCTGAATTTCATCTGCATAAGGTAGCAATTGAGCTGACCTAAATGCTTTTTCTGGATCATCAAAGCCCATGGGATTATCCGCTAATCGGGACCACGCTTTGAAGTTTATTAGGTCCAAACTAATTGCAAAGCGATTGAGAATGTCACTGCCTAAGTAAAAGGCGGCAGTGACATCTCGCACGACCCAACAATTATGGACTACGCTCTTGTTGCCAAAGGAGATTTTGAGCATACACCTGCTTGGCAGGAAATGTTTAGAATTGGGTGCTTCCAGGTCCATTTCCCATTTGTCTATCAGTTTGAATGTGGGTATGGCTGGATCTTTTGGGAGTTGGCGGAACGTGGCTTCGCTGATGAAGCTCTTACCGTTGTTCACACACACTCGGGCGAGAACAGAGTCCTTCCCATCATTTAACCAATTTGCTGAATATCAGCCAGGCTCTGAGCTGATTTCACATCTTTTGGAACTATTGGAGTGGGAATGTCTGATTGTGGATTAGTAAAGAATTTCAGAGTGTTTCCTTCCACTGTGGAATACCACCTTAAACTGGAAGGAAGGTTGATTTTCAGAAATAGAGAGGACCCCCCGTCACCAGTCTGTTGTCCTACTGCTATTACTGTCACGTCTGGAATTTGGTTGTTCTGGAAGTGAAATTCTACTTGGTCATGTCATGAGCACTACTCCCGAGGAGCCACGACTGGCC
This sequence comes from Ambystoma mexicanum, assembly GCF_040938575.1. Taxonomy (NCBI): domain Eukaryota; kingdom Metazoa; phylum Chordata; class Amphibia; order Caudata; family Ambystomatidae; genus Ambystoma; species Ambystoma mexicanum. The sequence goes on along the minus strand of NC_090923.1, from coordinate 541,345,709 downwards.
CAGCGCCCCCGGAAGCAGACCCTTCTTCCACATCTCCGGACCCAGCAGACCCCTACAGGGGCCCTTTGGACCGTGTCCTGGCGCCTTTGGCGCCAGGCTCATAAAGGACTTCAGTGCCGACGCCATAGGCGCCGGGATCATATTGATAAACTGTGTAATAATGCTTGGGTGGACTTACCTGAGGCAGACCATGCTGCATACTTACCCAGAACAATCCAGTCTGGCTGAGTCCTGTAAGGATATTTGGCGTGTTACAGTACAGAGTACAGCAATACTGCACAAGTAGCACAATTTTTTTGCAGCACCACCACAAGGGTGCGGTGCATTGCTATATGGGTTAGCAGATTAACAAGGAAAGACAGACTATTCAGTCAAAAACGATTTTAACATATAAGATGCAAATCTATTTTTACAGTTAAAAGCACACGTGTTCATTTAAAAATGCACACTATTTTTCACCTGAAATGCCTATATTGCTAGAGACACATTTGAAAATTAACAGCTAACCTATTAACCATTAACCTGACTAATAAAACCTTATTTTAATATAACTCACTAATAAAATGTGTTCTCCACTGCAGAATTAGGCATACTCTGAAAACCATTTAAATGTGTGTGCAGATTTTTCTCTTCTCTTCTCTGCCTGATTCTCCGTGTTTTTGTGCACAGTAACCGCAGGAAGGAGGAAGTCAGATTTGCAACAATTGCAAATGTATAAGCGAAGCTATTGTTGAAGAGTAGGAGGATGAGAGATGATGGATTTCATTGGGACACGTCATACAGAGGGCTGAGAGGAAAGTTTTAGTGGGCAGTATCAGGGAAAAAGACAGGCAGACATCTTTCTGCACTACTGGGGAGAAGACCTGGCTGTGGGGTCCTGACTGAATGCAAATTCCGGTGTCCTGCTGCAGTCGAGACTGGGGAGAGCTGAAAGAAAAACCTTTCCACTGGCTGAGGCATTCCTATCTGAAAAAGCTGAGAATTCCAGGCAATGACCCCGGCTTGAGAAGGCAAGCGTTCCTTTTTGCTGGAATTAATCCAAGAGAGCCACATTCACAAAGAGAACAACTGAAGAACACTCAGATAAGGTAATTACCTAAGCGTGGGAGCCGGGTGTGTGCACGAAAATATGCAGTCAGTGTAGGATTCCTGTGCGTGTCTTAATCAAACACCAATGTTGCAATTTGAGTTCTGTTCTCCGCCACGCTCTTTGCAGTGTGACATAGAAAATGCTTTTACTGTACCATTTTATTTATTTCTGTAAAGAATGAGATCATGTCTAAATGCAACTTTTATAATACAGAAAATATTTGAAAACAGACGGGTGGTTTATTTTCTATTTACCATTACAATGCCAATGATGTGGGGAGATTTTTAAACAGTGCAATGGTCATTTTAAGACAGATGTGTGTATGTCAGAATCAGTATGAATAATTGTGAGTAACTGTAGCATAACTTGTTGGAGGTACATGAGCCAACGGGAAGAGAGACTCTCTGAACATAGCTCCCTACCGTATATAAGGTAGTGGAAATTACCACAAGACTACCACATATAGCTCTCTGTCGTAAATAAGTCAGTGAGTTCGCCCATGGTGGCGCACCAACACTATCACTGGAAATGTGGTATTCCTAGAATGCAGGTCTGAGGTCTCTCTAGTGATCACACGAAAAATCTAAGCAAAGATAAGGGATTCTGGACATTGGGGCCACAAATAAAACAAGGGAATTATGCTCACCAAAATACCACCAACCACGTATACCAAATATGCAGGTCTGGGTGCTGAAATAATGCATGTCCATTGTATTATTGTTGCACATGGCCAAATCTGAATACAAAGAGTGATTATTGCTAAGTTATTTTTCGGCGGTAATAAAATACCGTCAGGCCCCAAATCTCCACAAAATACCCTACATATTTATGGTGCGTTGCAGGCCGGGAAAGTGATCATAGAGTACCTACTGGGCGTGGCAAGCGTGTATCACACTGCCATTTGCACATTAAAGGGAACCCATTTTATAATAGCAGTGTGCCACTAAAAACGAATTTCAGAATGTCACAAAGGGAAACCACATTCTCAGATCTAGTGCAATATTTAGAGGCAAAGTTATTTGCACATGGGAATTGGTCTTCGAACAGTACCTTAGAATGGAGTAACCGCATTCAGGGTGAGGTGCAGAAAGAAAAACTAGACAATATTTTTGCAGAAGGCAGCATAATTCAGGTCTGCCTTACAAGATTATTGAATGCAGCCGATAAAAGTGCAGAGAAAGACTGTTTAATACGGCTATGCGGCAAAATATGGTTTATTTTAAACAAGTCCCTGCGAATGCAAGAGAATGATACTCAGCTAATTAACAGGTTAAAGACTGAATTAGATGGGGCAAGTAAAAATCAGGAAATGTTGAGAGCAGAATTGGATGTATGCCAAAAAGACATGCAATTAAAATGCAGAGACTTTGATACTCAGTTATCCAAAAGCAAGAAACAATTTGAAGATAGTGAGCAAGAATTGACACACTTAAAAGCCTTAGTGGACCACATTAGGCAGGATAAAGATGAGGTTGTTTCAGAAATGCAGATTTTACAAAAAGAACATTGTGAAAAAGAAGGTGATCTCCAGAGTGCAGAACAAGAAATGATTAAAATGATTCAAGAAAGAGACAAAAGAAATAAAGAGTTCAATGAATGCCAAATGCAAATGTGTGACATGCAGGAGGCGATTAATAAAATGAGCGATGAAAATAATTATTTGCAGAATGAAGCAACCAGACTCCTTAAAAAGTGTAAGGACTTAGAACAGCAAATGTGCATTCCCAGGTCCCAGGAGAGGCGGCAGGGTACCACATTCAATGGAGTGGAGGTGAATTCTAGCTCTGCCCAAAGAGCTAGTGCCCCAGTGACAGGGCCGGTGACTGAACTTGGTTGCAGCGCCCTTGGGGGATTTGATACTCCCATTGGGGGCAGCCACCAATCTCATACACCTGAAAACAGGATTGAATCACAAAATAGTGCAATTCCATGCATTGCAACAAGTAGCCCCATAAAAATAATGAAATCCATTAAAGCCCTGATCAAACCATTTAAAAAGGGAGGTGAATGCTGCATTGAGGATCACTTAGAAGCGGTACATGACATTTTTAAAGCACTCCAGATACCTAAGGAACAGTACAGACAATATTTTCATTTAACTTTAGATGCCCCGACGGCCAGCATCATAAGGGGATTAAATGAACAGCAGAATATGACATGGCTGGAGTTTGAAAAAGAAATTAGGCGTCATTTTTCTCCTTTTCAGTCATTGCAGGAGGCAAAGAAAGTCGCGTACACTATTACTGCTGGACCTAATACATCCCCTCGCCAATTTTTACAAGACTTAAAAAGAGCATTCTCTCGCTTTGATGTATCTTTTGACTCAAATTCCAATGAGTTTAAAACCGCATACTTCTATGGGCTACAGAAAGACATCATATCCCAATTGGTCCGTGAATTTGACCGTGACAAGTCCCTTGAATGGATTGTACATCAAAGCACAAAGCTATATGAGGTACTCTATTGTCAGGGTAGAGAAAGTGATAAAATGAAAGATACTAGGCCTAAATCTAAAGAACCCTCAGCCACAGTAATGGAAATCAGGTCAGCCAAAATGTCCCTTGAGTCTGCTCAAAGCCAAGGTAAAAATAATGTGACACCTGAACAAAGGGGTAATCAACAAAGATCGCCATTTCCTGTACCAATGTTCCAAACACATGATCCTAGTAATAGAGAGAGCTACATCAGCCCTAGATATTTAGGAGATAGACCCCGGGTAAGATACCGGTCTGATATGGCAGGTATGAACAATAACCAGAGACAAAATCAAGATCAAAGAAACGATGGTCCCTACCAGTCATTGGGGACACAGAGTAGGTTTGATCCCAACACCATGATATATGGTAATCAGGATAGGCCCCGATATGTGGATCGATTTACTGATGATGGAAATCAACATAGGGGCCAGTACCCACAATCTGAGAGACAGGACATGAGGCAAAACGTGAACTACAGTCCACGCCAGTACAATGATTCCCCACCAGGGGACTATAATCAAAGGATGGGTGCAACCCGCTCCCCTCCACAAATGAATCAAGAGTTCAGAAACCATCCCAACCGGTATCAATCACCTGAGAGGTATCAGAATAGATCCAATCAGGGGGAAAACAACCAATATCGACCTAGGCCACAGAAAGAGGATCCTAGAGAGATGGAAAGGTTCCAGTGCCTTGAGGCCCAAGTGAAAATGTTAGCTGAGCAAATAGGAAAGCTCTATACAGCGCAAAAACAACCTTCCAAAGAGGGGGCTGATGGCCATAGCAATGACCGGGGGGCTTCCGAAAAGTGACTAAGTACTCATGATAATCGCAGTGCCAAAATGACAGATTGCTCTGATATAATTCTGCATGACAACTCTGAGGTGACTAATGGATTAAAAATGAAAGTACCAGTAAATGAAATTGTGACAGAAAGTGCAAATACTTCTAAAAAAGAGGTACGGTTTAACTTAGAGCTAAATAAAACAGTATGCCATCCCAGACATGAGATCAGGCAGCTTGAGCATGTGGAAACGGATAGAGTCCCTTGAGAAAATAAATGGGTGTAATCAGGAGGCAGTGACAAAGAAAAAAAAAAAAAAAGTTGATTGTTATGATGGCACATAAACACTGTAGTATATGTAGAATATAATATAAAATAAATATAAATAAATAAATAAATAAATAAATGCACATATAATGGAAGCTCATGGTTGGTGTGCAGAGAGAAAGTGTATTAAATATTGAATGCTGTTTTATATGTGTTTGTTTTCTTTTAACTTGTGTTTAATTTCAGAAAAAAAAAAAAAGAAACGAAATATTTTTACCAAGCATGTTTTATTTTTGGCAAAAGGTGGAAATTAGTATTGTGCTATGTACTTAATCTGTTTATTTTCTATCTTGATTTAGACAATTAACATTATTTGGTCGGAGGTTCCGGGATCAGAGGCCACGGGAGACGATGGAGTCCTGGAGTCCCCTGGATGAAGACCAAAAGATGCCTGCCTCCAGGGGGAGGTGAAGACAAAATAACCGGAATGCCAAAAGAGATGACTACTGTGGATTCAAGATTGCCAAGATGAAAGAGTACTCGAATGAACTGAATAACATCGCTGGTCGGGACATACCAAAAGAGACAAAACAAAAGTTCCGGCATATGAAGTTCCACGTATTTATTATTTTAATTATTTATTTTAACTTGTTATATTACTTATTTGTTTTAGTTAGTTGTTTTATTTCATTGTTTTTAATTGACTTGGAAAATTTAAACTTAAAGTAATGCCACTTCCACTGAGAAGGCAAATGTGGAACATTTTATGAACTGATGGACTCAGATGAAATGTTGATTGCAAATTTTCATTGATGCACATGAATATTCATTTTGTTGGATTGCTATATTGTAAAAAAAATAGAACAAGTTGTTTTTAGGAATTGGCTTGAATTATAGCCAAGTTCTAAAAACAAAAGGAGGGTATATGTAAGGATATTTGGCGTGTTACAGTACAGAGTACAGCAATACTGCACAAGTAGCACAATTTTTTTGCAGCACCACCACAAGGGTGCGGTGCATTGCTATATGGGTTAGCAGATTAACAAGGAAAGACAGACTATTCAGTCAAAAACGATTTTAACATATAAGATGCAAATCTATTTTTACAGTTAAAAGCACACGTGTTCATTTAAAAATGCACACTATTTTTCACCTGAAATGCCTATATTGCTAGAGACACATTTGAAAATTAACAGCTAACCTATTAACCATTAACCTGACTAATAAAACCTTATTTTAATATAACTCACTAATAAAATGTGTTCTCCACTGCAGAATTAGGCATACTCTGAAAACCATTTAAATGTGTGTGCAGATTTTTCTCTTCTCTTCTCTGCCTGATTCTCCGTGTTTTTGTGCACAGTAACCGCAGGAAGGAGGAAGTCAGATTTGCAACAATTGCAAATGTATAAGCGAAGCTATTGTTGAAGAGTAGGAGGATGAGAGATGATGGATTTCATTGGGACACGTCATACAGAGGGCTGAGAGGAAAGTTTTAGTGGGCAGTATCAGGGAAAAAGACAGGCAGACATCTTTCTGCACTACTGGGGAGAAGACCTGGCTGTGGGGTCCTGACTGAATGCAAATTCCGGTGTCCTGCTGCAGTCGAGACTGGGGAGAGCTGAAAGAAAAACCTTTCCACTGGCTGAGGCATTCCTATCTGAAAAAGCTGAGAATTCCAGGCAATGACCCCGGCTTGAGAAGGCAAGCGTTCCTTTTTGCTGGAATTAATCCAAGAGAGCCACATTCACAAAGAGAACAACTGAAGAACACTCAGATAAGGTAATTACCTAAGCGTGGGAGCCGGGTGTGTGCACGAAAATATGCAGTCAGTGTAGGATTCCTGTGCGTGTCTTAATCAAACACCAATGTTGCAATTTGAGTTCTGTTCTCCGCCACGCTCTTTGCAGTGTGACATAGAAAATGCTTTTACTGTACCATTTTATTTATTTCTGTAAAGAATGAGATCATGTCTAAATGCAACTTTTATAATACAGAAAATATTTGAAAACAGACGGGTGGTTTATTTTCTATTTACCATTACAATGCCAATGATGTGGGGAGATTTTTAAACAGTGCAATGGTCATTTTAAGACAGATGTGTGTATGTCAGAATCAGTATGAATAATTGTGAGTAACTGTAGCATAACTTGTTGGAGGTACATGAGCCAACGGGAAGAGAGACTCTCTGAACATAGCTCCCTACCGTATATAAGGTAGTGGAAATTACCACAAGACTACCACATATAGCTCTCTGTCGTAAATAAGTCAGTGAGTTCGCCCATGGTGGCGCACCAACACTATCACTGGAAATGTGGTATTCCTAGAATGCAGGTCTGAGGTCTCTCTAGTGATCACACGATAAATCTAAGCAAAGATAAGGGATTCTGGACATTGGGGCCACAAATAAAACAAGGGAATTATGCTCACCAAAATACCACCAACCACGTATACCAAATATGCAGGTCTGGGTGCTGAAATAATGCATGTCCATTGTATTATTGTTGCACATGGCCAAATCTGAATACAAAGAGTGATTATTGCTAAGTTATTTTTCGGCGGTAATAAAATACCGTCAGGCCCCAAATCTCCACAAAATACCCTACAGTCCCCAGCCATCAGGGCTGGGAGGAACTATTTCCTCTATTCAGGAACTCTTTTCTTACCTGGGTGGGGCACAGACCTGAAGCACTTCTCTGCTATTTAAACCACGCCCGATGGAATACACGTGCTTCGCGTTATTCTGCATCAGCAGCAGGACGCTCACCGAGTCGGCTCCTGCATCCTGGCTCTTGACACGCCCACCAGCACCCAGAACACCTGCAAACAGACAAGAAAAGAGAAGGCGAGCATTAGAAATTATACTTACCGGAATCCGGCCTCAGCAATCCTACCTCTGACGATCCTGCAAAGGAAAGGTACAATATTAGCAGCGCTCTCAAACGCTCGCAGCCACGCCGCCTTGCTTTACCCATCCGTGGCCTCGCCAAACTCCACCGTGGCCACGACGCCGGCAGCATCTCGGCACCTGAAAGACAGAAAAAGACAGTCATTAGAGGTGCCGGCTCTAAAGCGGCCACATTTCTTCCACTTACTTACGTGCCTCATCACGCGCGACAGCGGCTGTGTCGCCGGCAGCATCTCGGCATCTGTAAGCAGAAAAAGACAATCATTAGAAGTAAGCAGTCGCTTTTCTTTCACTTACCTTCCTCCACCGCGGCCACGACGCCAGCTACATCCCAGCACCTGCATAAGAGGAATACATGGTGAGCATTAACTAAGCATGGAGAAAAAATACTCACCAAGAGACTTACCTGCTTTAGGTTTCTGGGCCCCGGCTCCTGTGGAGAAAAGACACTCATACTTACGGCTACCGCAGGAGAGACGAAAGGACACAGTGTCCGCAACTATTTCCCATCCAGTGACGTAACTGGATTCTACGCACCCCTGCACCTGAAGCAGGATGGAGAGCTCATCTTTACAATACCTAAGGTGAGAACTCGCAGAAACCAAGTTGGGGGTCAAGAAGAGTGAGAAACGGGAGATTGGTGGGAACACATATCCACCCCAGCTGGTAATCAATCCCTTTTCTTCCACCTGCAGAAAACTTACTCTACAAGCCAGGCAATCCAAATTCGGAGGCCCCGTCCAGAGCATCTTCCGGGCCCTGCGCCTCACGATAGAAGAAACGGTAGCAGTCCAGTTCGGGTCAGCGTCTCTGTGGGAATCAGGTGAGCGTTACAGGTCAGATTTTTGTTCAACCATGTGGCATGTGACGTTTAAACTAACATGGTTGACACTCTGTTTTAATTTTATTGGTCGGCTAGTCTGGGTCCAGAGGACCTTGTTTACGCAATCTATTAGGGGTGACAACCTTCTCAGGAGGTCATTCCCTAGTAAACAAGGGGTGCCCTCTGGAGTCACTACTATGACCGGGTGTTTCACCTTGTGTCGCCCAATTTTAATGTCCAAATCCGCAGTCCACTCGACGGGAATTTCCTTCCATCAAAGTTCTGAAGTTGTCCAGGAAGAGAGGTGAGAGGAATACAGTAATTCTCCCCCCTTCCTGCATTTAGTTCATCAAAGGTCCTTTTGGACAAAAGGGTAGCTTTGGATCCAGTGTCCACCAGTGCCAAAATTGTACCCTGCCCCTGTACTTGTACCGGGGCATAGTATCTTCCCTCCTTCTCCTCAAGGGGGCATAGATAATGCACATTTTTGGACAACTGGTGGGCTAGTTTTTTAGTTTTGAACATTGCCGGTGCCTGTAAACCCTTACCGCCCAACTCGGAATGAGGCCAAGTGTGTCTCTTGGTTCTGCCTTTCATCCGTGTGAGGCGAGCTAATTGGAATCAGGTGTATGCACTTGAAGTCAAGTGCCTGACTTTGCCTGACCCGATTAGCGGGACATGTCCAGTACGATCTATGAGAGTGAATTTTGTTACTTTCAGACACCCTCTTCCTTGGCCTACTGTTTGTGCACAAAGGGGCGGGTGTTGGGACATCGGATCCTAAATAATAGAAGGGGTTGAATGTACAAATAAGGGGGGCATATCATGTCTTACCGTGGACTATCTCACCCCCACTCCCTGAAATACCCCTCTCCCAGGTGATCCTCCCGCACTTGTCCAATCCCCAGGGTCTGGATCCAAAGGCATTGTCCATGCCCTTGCCACCTGAGAGAGCGATCCCCGGGGACTAGCGGGTGACACACCCTCTGGTTTCTCACATACCTTTCCCCTATGCAATGTAGCTGCATCTGTTTCACAGGGGAACCGGTAAAGGAAATCAATGTACCTGTGGTCTTTACCTTTTTGGTGTTCCACAGCGAAACAGTAGGGCTGCAGGTCTAAGAACCATCGCATGACTCGAGGGTTAGAGTCCTTTCATTGACTTATCCATACTAACGGTGAGTGTATCTTAGATGGACAATTGCCCATTTGATGGCAAGGGCCTCTAATTCCAATACAGAGTAGTTCTTCTCGCGTGGGAAGAGTTTATGACCAGTGAATAGGATGGGGTGTTCTAATCCATTGTTTACTTGTGATAAAACTACTCCTAACGCTGTGAGGGAGGCATTAGTTTGTAACACAAATTCTTTGGAAAAGTCTACTACTTTTAAGATTAGGTTCTGACACAAGGTTTGTTTTAGGTTGTTGTAACATGCATCGTCCTCCTCATTCAAATGAATCTTCTGCCATTTCTTAGCTTGTCTGTCAATCTATTTGTTCTATCTGAAAATTACGGGATAAACCTATGGTAATAACCGATCAATCCTAGGAATGCCCTGAGGTCTCTCTTGATCTTGGGTGTGTGGGCATCTAAGACAGCTTTAACTTGTTCTTACTGGGGCTGGACACTACCATTCCCTACAAAGGAGCCTAGGTATTTCACGGTCGATTGAGCCAGCTTGCATTTGGATAGATTAGCAGTTAAGCTGGCCTCTCTGAGGGTTCTCATAACAGTAGACAGATGAAAAAGATGGCCTTCCCAAGTTTTACTATAAATGATGATGCCATCAATATAGGCCCCACATACATTGCAGTATGGTTGTAGTATCCACTCCATAAGTCTTTGGAAAGTGGCTGGGACCCCATGCAGTCCAAAAGGGAGGACTTGAATAGAAATAGTCAGATTGTTGTCAAGAAAGCTGTCTTTTCCTTATCAGGTAGATGTACTGGGACCTGCCAATATCCCTTGGTTAAATCTAGGGTAGATAGAAAGGTTAATTTCCAGGTTTATCTATTAACTCATCGAAGTGTGGCATAGGATAGGCATCGAAGGCAGAGATGGCGTTAACCTGCCTGAAGTCTATGCAAAACCTCCAAGAATGATTGGGTTTTGATATCAGCACAAATGGCAGAGGACCATGGGCTCGAAAGAGTACTCAATAATGTTGGCCTTCAGTATTTTTCTAACTTCCTCAACTACTATTTGTTTTCGTGCTTCTGGGAGTGTATAGGGTTTCAAATGAACCATTTTCCCCTTTGGAGTTCTGATATAATGATAAGTACCATGAACTCTCCCTGACTTCTCGCAGAATATATCGGGGAATGTCATAATAAGGTTGTTCAAATCTTCTTGTTTCTGTTTAGATAGTTCTTGCGCAATAAGTTCAGAGTTGTCTATCTCCTCAGGTACCAAATGAGACAGTTTAGAGGAGGTGGTGGCAGAAGTATTTTCTTTCCACTCCTTAAAGAGATTTACGTGGTAGAGGTGGGTCTTTCGTTTTCTATCCAGTTGGTCTATTTGATAGGTACAGGTCCCTGTTTGCTCTAGCACCTCAAAGGGCCCATGCCAATTTTAGAAAAGTTGATTTTTGGTGGTAGGTAAGAGGACTAATACATTTTGTCCTACTGAAAAATATCTTAAATTCACCTTCTTGTCATAGGTGGACTTCTGTTGAGCTTGAACTTTCTCCATGTGAGTGTGAACTAGACTTTGGATGAGTTTCATGTGATCTTGCAATCTGGTAGCTGTCTGTGAGAGGGGAATGGATGCCTCTTCTCTCTCCTGCCAGGTCTCCCGGAGCATGTCTAAGACATCTCTTGGTTCTCTACCGTAGAGTAGCTTAAAAGGGGAGAATCTGATAGATGCCTGAGGGGTCTTTCTTACTGTAAACAGGGCTCATGGGATCATACAATTCCAGTCCTTCCCATCCTCATCTACCAATTTTCTCCAAATAATTTTAAGGGTTTTGTTAAATCTCTCTACCAAACTATCCATTTGGGGGTGGTAAACTGAGGTTCTTAAGGTGGCAATGTGTATTCATTCCTTGACTTCACCCATAAACCTACTCATGAAATTGGATCCATGATCCGTCCAAATTTATTTGGGGAAACCAACCATAGCAAAGATTGGTATTAGGTGTTTTCAAATTTGCTGGGTTGTGTTGTTCCGCTTGGGAAAGGCTCTGGGTCCCGGTAATGTAATCAATGATTACCAGAACATATTTATAACCCAGTCTAGAGGTTTCCAAGGTTCCAATGATATCCATCCCTATACGGGAGAAAGGGACTTCTATTATCAGTAATGGGTTTAGAAGGGCAGGCAAGGGAATATGTGAGTTGGTTTTCTGGCATATGTCACATGTCTGAATGAAGTTCTTTATTTCAGCATGGATACCTGGCCAGTAGAATTTCCCACTGATGTGAGCTTGGGTTTTAGACTGTCCTAAATGCCCCCGTGTCAAATGAGAGTGTGCAATCCCTAGCACAATCTTGCAATGGGTTTGGGGTATTACTTACTGAATTTTACTTAGGCCTTCTCTGGAGGTTTCCCTTCTATAAAGCAATCCCTGAAGAAGGAACTCACCTTTTGCTGTCCTTCTCCCTCAGGACTCACTTGTAAGAATGCCTCTGTGAGTGCTGGATCATTTCTCTGGGTGAAGGCTAGATCTGAAAGGATGGTAGGTTCTTCTTCCCTTTTTGCCTCAGGGACATGTGTCTCATTGGCCGCTCCAAAGCCTAAGCTACCTCTCTCAGTTTCCTCTGGTTCACTTTCTTTCTTAAAACTGGGAAATAGAACCTTCTCAAGAATTCCCTGTGCAATTGTGTCCCCACAGTGTATTTCATACAGGGTTTCACCATGGTTCTGTAAGAGAACCTTTAAGTCTCCCCGAAAGTCTGGATCTATAACGCCTGCTAGGACGTCTAGGCCAAAATTCCAGCCAGGCCAAATTCTGGGACCAATCTTATAACAACCCACAGGGGGTTTTAAGACTAAGTCCGTGGGAATCACCCCTCTTTTCTCGGGATGAATAGTGGCTTCTTGTCTGCTACAAATATCAAAGCCTATGAATTATTTTGTGGCAGTAGAGGGGTCTGAGGCTCTATGGCTAAGTTTCTTGAATTTTAGGGTCCCCCAATTTGTCTCAATTGAGTCGTATCACAAAGCTGACATCATATGTAGGGGATGCATGGTATCACAAGTATGACACTGACAGAAAAGATACAATTTGTAAAACCTTTATTACCTTCATGGCCGGGCTCAGACCTTACACAGTTCAACATAGGTCCCCCCTCTGCCGGGCTCAGACCTTGAACAGTTCAATGTGGGGCCCCTCTCCCTGTCTCAGACCTTTCACAATTCAACACTTGCCTGGGCTCCCCCCCTAGATTTTAACATTCCAGGTCTCCCTCTGCCAGGGTCAGATCGCTTTTTGAATGTCAAAACTGTTTGAATGTGCTGGGTTTACATGACACACCGCCGCAGGACCATTTCGACTCAGCATTCAATGTTTAGCTTTCCTTCTCCCCTTCTATCGGGGTTAACTTCATTCACTTTCGCTTTTATAATTCATTCACTTTTATCGTCTCCAACAATGCACCTTTCACAGAGACTTTCGAGTGGGCTACTCCTCTTCACTGAATCACTCCATTATTCAGTATCACTGATTCTACAGCTGTCTTTATCATGTACATTATATTATATTGTTGCAAACGTCAATCTTTCATAGCACACACCGGACTCACAGGTCTCTTGCCAACTCACTGGCTGTGTGCGATTCTTGCTTGCTTTTCCGATTTTCAATTCACGAGTCAAGGTGAGTACCACAGGATTGGCCTTGCCTCCCTAACTCTGCTGTTCACCCGGGCGGGTCACTGGTGTACTTGAAACACAATGCAGTCTTTGATAATGGGATCTGGCCATCTCCACGTATTGTTTGTGGCCTTGGGCTTTTTGACCCGCTGCTCTTGTCCCTTGGTCCGTCACTCTGCCCCAGTAAGTTTGCCTTCCCCTCAGAAGTTCTGCTCGTACTCGTGTTCCACCTTGCTCAGAGCATTTCTCTTGGTTCCGCCTTTTATCGGTGTGAGGAGAGCCAATTGGAATCAGGTGTGTGCACTTAATGTCAAGTGTCTGACTTTACCTGACCCGATTAGCGGGACATGTCCAGTATGATGTATAAGTGAGTTTTGTTACTCTCAATTGCTCTCTTCCTCGGCCTAGTGTTTGTGCAGAAAGGGGGGGGGGGGAGTTGGGACATCAGATCCTAAAAAATAGGAGCGGTTGGATGTACAAAAAAGGGGAAATACTGTGTCTCACCACCGGCTATCTCATCTCCACTCCCTGAAGACCTCTCTCCCAGGTAATTCTCCCGCACTGGTTCAACCCCAGGGTCTGGATCCAAATGCGATGGTCGTGCCCTGTCCACCTGAGAGAGAGACCCCCGGCGACTAGCAGGTGAGACAACAGGGACAACAGGGAAATAAATTCCATTGCGTGACTAAAAGTCCTTAAACCTTTTGTTCATGACAAAGATGGTCATGACAAAGATGGACCATACTAGCTCGACTGGGAAATTAATTCATTAAAAACACCAATCAAATTTCATCAAACATCTTTTTACACAATTAGGAGTAATCTTTAGCTCTTCATCTGATGATCCTATTTCACACATATTTTATCACAAAAGCTTCCACAAATATAAACATTGTTCTCTGTTTTTAGTTGCAGGATTTTATTCCGTTCTTCAAAGCCACTTCCATCGGACCATCGACTTAATATTGAAAATGCCAAGGGTCATATAATATTGCAGACATTGACACTGCATTCGGTATACCCAAAACGCCTCTCCAAGCCCTACTTTCCATTTGTAGTATTGGGTGGGAGAATCCATGTAGGGTAGACCTCAACTCCATATGTTAGCTTTGGGATAACTGTTGAGGTATAGTATTTAAAAAAAGGGACCATGGAAAATGTACAGACTTTATTTTGTATGTAGTTTATCTGGCTCGTCTTCTGATCTGTTTGATGAATACAATAACTTTACATTCTGTCTTTGCTAAGAGTTCCTGTGATGTAAAATCCTAAATGAATTAAGTGCATGACTTTCTCCAATTTTACTCCCCTCAGAAACCAATTGCTCTAAGCCGTGGTCTTCTTAGAAGTGAAGGTCAAGACCTTTGTTTTCTAAGCATTGATCCGTAGATAGTTTGTATCAGCATACTCCTCAAAAGCAGTGATTGCCCTTTGCAAACCAACCACAGAGGTGTCACAGAGGAGAAAGTCATAAGCATATGCAGTCCAAACAACTCTCATAGACCCAATTTTGGGAAGCACGAAAGCAGCACTAACAATTTCTTCCCCCACGTCTGAGATGTAGAGGTTGAAAAGGCAGGAAGCTAAAATTCAGAACTGCCTTAAATCATTGTCGACTGTAGTTGCCTTAGTCATAACCCCCGCCTTATTAAGCCTGAACTGGATTGTCATTGAGTCATGCAATTTAATCATTGATTTCAAAAGGCCCTTTGGAATGCCCCAATTATTTAATTTCCAGCAAAGTCAATTCCTACTTACAATGTTGAATGCCGCCCTAACTAGGTCCTGGAAAGATTTTAGAATAAAGCCATTTATTGTTATTCCGTGACTGTTTCTAAATCATGTCTGCCATTTGTTTAATCTCCCCACTTCCATTGCCCAAATTTCGAGATGTTTCAACAGTATTGTGGAAAGGATTTACTATCTGCATCGATAATTGAAAAAGGGCAATAATTCTTAGGTGCACATCAAGGACCACGCTTATAGATACAAATTATGTAAGATGTGGTCAAATATAGGAGGGTATTGTTCCATTTTAACAATTTAATTGAAAAGAAATTGTAATAGCAGACCAAACCTTTGAATTTTCCTTAAGGACCTTGTTAGATAAATTATTGAGGCCTGGTGCCTTTGATTGACTAGCTCTAGGGATAACAGCTAGTATAGTTTGAGGCAAAAAATCAATGCAGCTACGGCATTCTATTGTGGTTGCTGCTGGATTAACAAAGAGTGGAAGATCCCGGTCCCCAGCATAAAGTGCTTGAAAATGAGTAACCCATTGTGACTCCGATACCGCGTTAATCTGTGCTCCCTGTTTTAAATGGTTACGTGCAATCACCAAGTTCAAAAAATCAATGTTTTTTTTATTTGGGACTCTCTAGCATTAGTTCAGAGTCTTGTTGCAGAGTTATTTAACCATTTTTTATCAATTCTAAATGTTTTAGTAGAGCCAATTTTTTAATATCTCTAATTGCAGCTCTTAATTGCCTTTTTTTCTCCACTGTCTTTATGTCGTACAGGTGGAATTTTTCGCTGACATGTCTGTTCATGTCGCGTCCTCCACATCATTGCATTGCTATATTATTCAGACTCGAGGACACAACATGTTCGAAGTTATCCACCGTAAACAGACCCAATTTCATCTCTAAACTGGTGTGTTGCATCATTCGTTTATCTGGGTATTAAATCTTTTAATACTGCCAATGTTCCATGTGAGTCTGTTGCCTCTCAAATTAGATGTTGTCTCCTCAGTATATAAGGGGTTCTGATGGTCTGACAGTATTTCTAAATGAAACCTGAGGAAACTAGGATCACTTAAGTGGGTATTTTTTAAATTCAATTCACTGCATTTATCAGACAACATTTTATCCATAAATATGTAGTGTAATGTAGAGAGGAAATGTCCTCTAGCCAAGGTGTGTTTGTCTGGAATTTCTCCTCTAACAGATCCATTTAATTTATAAAGACCAAGTCTGCACCTACAATTCATCCATTTTGCCCCATTTTGGATTTTTTACCCGATTGTTCGTCCATTAATGCAACCAATTTCTCTGTGCTTCCTATGTCCATCTGTGGACAGCTAGAGTTTAAATCCCCTAAAATAATAAAGAGGACAATTTCTGTTCTGAGTTTTTCCAGGTTTCAACACAGTTTGCAAATTCCCTAAACAATGTTTCCAATACAGAAACCTTCTCATGCCAATAAACATTGATCAATAAAACAGTCATTTCTCCCCTCCAACCCACTTGGATAACAAATTCCACTGCCAAATAATACCTAATAGATTTCAGATTTTTTATATCTATATTTCATACCACTACCCATCTTACAAATTGTCATCACACCACCTGATGGTCAGCCTGTTTTTTGTAGAAGATTGGATATTCATTTAATTCTAGTTTATTACGTAGGGTACTATGACCTCTAAAATTCCATGTCAAGATGTCAAGATTTTAAACACACGGGAGTCGGCTAGAGTTTCTTGTCGTAGTGTTTGAGTGACACGATGGAGCTGAGAGAGCCAACCAAGACCAAACCTGCTCTATCACTCTGCCTCCTGAAAGTGGGTCAATGAGTCTTACATAGTGATTGGCCGGTTCCCTATTTTGAACCGAAATGTTATTTCCCTATCAGTATTCAATGGCTTCTTGCTCATGTTGTCTCTACTAGGTGTCTTTTCTATTTCTCGTACCTCAGTGACCTCAAAACCCAGACTTCTCAAGCTTGAAATTTCTTTTCCGTTTGCCTCAGCCACCAAACTAGAACGCACGTGAATAATGAGAAAACTAGTACAGGGCAGATCACAGTATTCCACTCAATCTATGTCCCTCAAGCTTATTATGGGGTGATTAGGCAATTCTGAGAACAACATTAGCAGCAATGATATGTTCAAAACAATTGAGGCATCACCCTTAAAAGAGCTCCCTATAAGAAATGTGTGGGATTGGGACACTGGCACTATTCTATTTTCTTCTAAAACCGTTACTTTCTAATTCCCTTTTCTTTGATCAAAGAGTGAATTATTAGCACCTCATGGCATCTTTGACTTCCCCGATAATTCTAGAAATCAGGTGTTTGGGGCCTGAACAGAGGAATGAACCCTCGATTTATCATAGATAGAGAAGGCTTTAGTACCTAAAATACTTAGAGCATCAGAATCTTCTGTTGTTACTAAGGGTGTCAATAGACAGTTACAATAGAGTGTCCCACTTCCTTTTGAAGGCATGGTTGAACCCTAGACTGCAACCCTGTTACCACTTGCCTATATTGTCGACCATTGTCCTCTGTGTTATCATCCCCAAACCAAGTCAGTTATTGGCTGTTGGACAAGAAGAAATTTGTGGGGAAACTATCCTTAGGAGGGTTCACCACGTTGCCACCAAAGTTGTAAACCTTGGTAAACCCCATATGTCAGATATTATTGTACGAACTTTAATGGGTGAAGTCTGTGACATCATGCTGGAGATAGTAGGAAAACTTATTCAATTTGGAGGAGGCCCCTACTCTTGTTACCTTTCTGTGCTTTGGTTTGTGAAGAAACCGCTAAGCAGCTTTCCTTACCTATTGTTGCAGAGGTTCCCATTGAGTAGATATAGATGAAGTCAATATCAAGTTCGCCCCACACGATAGAGCAATCAGAGTCTTTCCATTTTTCCGATAGAATACAGTTCAGAGCCATCACCATCTTCAGAGAAGCTATCCACACTGACCTCTAACAGTGGTTTAACAATTTCTAGAGTGTCAACGAGTCTTTCCTCCTACGTTGTTTCATGTTGGCCACTGCGTCTCTAATTGATAGGTCACATAGAAACCTCTTTGAACAATTATTCCTTAAGGGAGCTTTTAAGTTCTTTGCTTTTTTAGGGTTGCCATTTAATAAGTTCCGTTGTTGACACCTTAGTCTTTATCCCCGAGCATCTTTTTCCAGTAGTTCAGGATCCGGCCGAGAGGAAATAGAAGCTAGGGTATCAGAATGTTTAGATGAAATTTGAACCCCATCCTTAGTAACCCACCAGGCTTTACTCTCAACTTCGGGTAATATAGTCATAATTGGGCCAAAAGCACATGGTGCAGATTTAAACTTTAAAACAGAGGCGTTACTGGAATTAAATGTATCTACCTCAACGTTAATGTCCGGCATTAGCTCCTCCAAATTTTGAATCATTTGGACCGCTTGTGAAAGGTCCGACATGCCCTGTGTTTCAGGAGGTTTTGAAATAAACAAGGCACGTAATTCGGCTTCATTTGTCGCAGATTCTAATTTTCTCTGGCTCAAGGCCATGGTTATAGTGTGCATTTGTACCTCAGCTTTTATACCCTCAAATAATGAGACAAATTAAGAAAGTACATAATTTAAAGCAATCAGTGCTTTTGCCAAATTGACCTCACTGCCTGTGTTAGCCTGAACTGTTGCATTACCAGATTTATATGTAGAGGGGAAAAGAAGTGTTATTGTTTTTTTCCCCCTTTGGATGGGGATTAGAGACATAGGATGAGATCAAAAAGTCAGACTCTCTCTCATCTGTCTCTGGGTAAGAGTAAATATTTGGAGAATGAACATTATCATGGTCCAGTGTAATCTCCCCCCAGTGGTCCATTAGTTCCTCCATTATAGCGCCTATCATTAATGAGCTGTGCAATTCCAATCTTGTAATCAATTCCTGAATTTCACAAGACCGACTCAATGCCGAGTTGTCTGCTGAGCAAGGAACACTGAAGATTGTAATCATACGGGAGTTGTCTATTTCCACCCTCACTCCTGGAGAAACCGGTAATGCCAAATTTCTTGCCATCTTCAACATTTCCTCTGTTATAGATGTGTCTGTATGTTTTGACAAACTGCAAAATTCATACATATTTAAGTAGTGGGGTCAAAGGGCACTTACTACGATCTAAGACCACAGCCGCTCAGCTGAAATGCAGAACTGCTCCACTCAGCTCCTGACTTCATGCACGCTTTTGCACCAAAATGGAGTCTTTATGCACAGCAGGAGTGATTGGTTGCTCGTCGAGCAGCCGCTGCTCCCAGACATGAGTAGAAGATAGCAGATGTAACTGACAGGCTAGTCAGTGTAATAGCCTGCCCCAAACACAATATAATGCAGTGAGACCTCTGCAAAACTGCTCCAATCAGATCCAAGACTTAGCTCCCTACTTCACGCACGCTTTTACACCAAAAATGAGTCTTTATGCACAGCAGGAGTGGTTGGTTGCACGTCAAGCACCCGCTGCTCCCAGACGCGAGTAGAAGATAGCAGATGTAATTGACAGGCAAGTCAATGGAATGGCCTGACATGAAAACAATATAACGCACAGAGTCCTCTGCAGAACTGCTCCACTCAGCTCCAAGACTTAGCTCCGGACAGCACACCACTACAGGCCACTGTTAGGTCCCTTGGGCCTGGACATAAAAGGGACGGACACGCCGAGGAGCTTTTGACTTCTCTGTATTTCAACATTCAGGCATTCACCACCGAACACTTTCTTCCCTCCCCCTTTCATCATGAGTCACGTGGTCTAGTCCACGTGACTCTGTGTGTCTCTTAAAGGTGTGCTAGCCCTGTAACAACACCCCCGGACAAATGTCCTTTTATCGTTCTCAGCACTCTTAAACTAAACACTAAACGTGCTGGTTTCTTCACGATCCTTTGGGGTCAGCTGCTCGTGGCTTCATCTGGGTTCTCTTCTGGTCAATCCATTCTCTTTGTTTCTGGTCAGGGTGAGAACCTTGGGGGAGTCCAGGGTCTGTCTATAACATCATGCAGTTCTGGATCCGTATCCGGAGGATGGAATTTCTCACTTCCGCTTGCCACCGCGAGTTTCAATAATGAACTGTTTCGAGTTATTTCCTTCTCTTCATTTGCAGCTGTCACCATGGTTCCTTTTACCGCAGTGACCTGGAGAGGGTGTGGGGCAAATCTGGAGTCGGTTTTCTTGACCATTGCTTGTTGTACTAGCACTTCATCTCCGATCTGAAATTCTTTCGGTCGTGCCTCTCTTCTTTCATCTGTCTCAATACAAGCTTGTTCCTTCCGCTCCGCATCCCTTCTTAGGATTTCAGGATCTGCTTCTAGCTGGTTTGCTGGATGTCGTATTATTCGTGTGCGAACTTGGTATTTCACCATGAGCTCCGCTGGGGTCTTGTTTGTGGCCTCGTGCAGCGTGTTATGGTAATCACGAAGCATCCGGCATAGTGCTTGATGCGGATCAACATTCTCAATTCGGGCTCTCTGTAAAGTCCTCTTAATGGAAGCCATACACCTTTCGGCCATCCCATTGGCTTGGGGCCAGCGGGGTGTAATTTTCTGGTGTCTGAAACCTAGGTGTCTGGCGAATGTTGCAAATTCATGCCTGCAGAACGGCAGACATTGTCTGATTTGATGACTTCTGGTATTCCCCATTCGCTCACTACCTCGTCGAAGACGGCTGCGACCTGGGCAAATGCCGTGGACGTGGACCGCTTTACAATCGGGAACCTGGAGTGTTCATCGATGAATAGTAGTAAATATTCACCTGATTCAAGTGGTCCATAACAGTCTACTGCAACTTTCTCCCACGGATGTTGTGGAATTTGTGTTGGCTGCAGAGGTATGGGGGCTTCTGCTTTGGCTGTGCATTGACATGCTACACAGTTTTTGACCCATTGGTCCACGATGGCGTCTAGGAACGGTAACCATACATGGCACCGTAGCTGCCGTTTGGTGTTGTCTGCGCCACGATGACCCTCGTGAGCTGTCTTGATTACTTCTGAACGTTGGGTGGCTGGGACCACCAGTCTGCATCCACGTAGGAGTATGGCTTTGTCTTTTACAGCCAGTTCTGTGTGCACTTCCGCCAGCCTTTCTAGCTCATCTCTGCATGCTCCAGGATGTGTTGTTATTGCCCGCCGAAAGTCTTTCCACCTGTTGTTTTAGGTGAAGCTGATCGCCAGGGCCATGGATGGGTCAGACGCTGATGCTGAGGCGATGGTTTCCAGTGATATCGCTGGGGGAAGCGCATTGCTGGTGACGTAGCTGATGTATTCAATGTCACCAGGTCATGGTGTAGGCTTTTCTGTGGGTTGTCTGGATAAATAGTCAGCTGGGTTGTTTTCACCCCCCAGACTATGGATGATTTGGTAATCATATTCCTGTAGACGTATGCCCCATTGTTCAATTCTGGGAGGCATCTTTGTTCTGGGGTTCCCAAATAATGATAGTAGGGCCTGGTGATCGGTGATGAGGGTGAACTTTTTTCCTATTATGAAGTAATGGAAATGTTCACACGCCCATACCGCTGCCAAACTCTCTTTTTCAGCTTGGGAGTATGTGGACTCGGGGGCGCCAGTGCCCAGCTGGCATATGCCACAACATGTATCAGGTGGGCGTCAACTCCATTGGTTTGGGCAAGTATGGCTCCTATTCCTACCAGACTTGCGTCCACGACGATCTCGGTGTGCCATTCCGGGTCAAAGTAGGCCAGTTTCCTGGCTTCCGCTAGTGATTGTTTGATGGTATCGAATGCATCTTGGCATTCCGCCGACCAGGCAAAAAGGATGTCTTTTTGGAGTAACTTCCTGAGGGGTTCTGTGATCGTGGCATAGTGCGGTATGTACCTGGCGCAGTATCCTGCCATGCCAAGAAATGATCTGACATCTGTAATTTGTCTGGGGTCCTGCAGGCTGAAGATTGTGGAGACCTTTTCAGGATCTGGGGTCATGCTGTCCGCAGAGAAGATGTGTCCGAAGAATTTTAACTTGGACTTGCTGAAACGGCACTTATCGACATTGAGGGTGAGACCTGCTTCTTGAATGGCTTTGCAGGTGGCTCGAAGGGCTATGTCATGTCCTTCCTTCGATCGTCCATACACGAGGATGTCATCACTGTACTTCAGTGCTCCTCTTATTGGTCGAATGATTTGTCTGATGGCCTCATGAAAACTTTCCGCGGCTGATGATATGCCAAAATTTAAACGTTTGTAGCGGAAAAGACCATCATGAGGTGATAATGCCTCTCGACTCCGGATGGAGTACCATCTGGTGGTATCCTTGAGTTAGGTCAAGTTTGGAAAAAAGGATGAATTTATTCAGTTGGACTATCATATCTTCAATTCTTGGACCTGGGTGTCGCTTTCTCTGGATGGCAGTGTTGGCCATCCGCATGTCTACGCAGAGTCTGAGCCGTCCTCCTTCTTTTGGCACGATCACTAATGGGGAGAGCCCAGGGGTCGGGCCTACTGCCGGCTCAATGATCCCACCTTCTAATAGTTGTCTGAGTTCAGCCGACATTGCCGCTTGCAAGTGGAATCCAACTCTCCTGGGGTGTTGTGGAACGGGTCGGACTGCTGGGCCAATGTGTAGTTTCACGGGTGCGCCCTTAATTTTTCCCAGGCCCTTGCATATGAGTGGGAACTCGCTTAATATGGTCTCCTTTGTCATGGTGCCTGTGTGCGCCTGCCAGTTTTGAATGTTGAACACGTGATCTTTTGTGTTGGGCGTTGGTGCTGTTGAACAGATTGTGTCGCCTTCTCGTACGTGTTTATCTATGAGCCCTAAGCAGGAGGCGGTCCGATAGCTTAGAAGACATCTCCCCTTGGTTGGACTGCGAATGACGTGGGTGATGGTCGTCGTGGAGTGACTGTCATGGATGAGTCGACGCCCAAACGAGCCAATGGCTTGTAGGGGGACTGCTGCACCCCGCTGGAATATCTTGGAGGCGGATGGTGTTAAAGCTGGTTTTTCAGGAATCTGGCAAAACTTCTTTTCACCCATTCTGTTTACGGTTGCTCCCGAATGGACTAGGGAGCAGAATGATTTGCCACCTATTTCCACTGCTATCTTGGGCGCTTCTCGTGCTTCCCTATCATCCATGATGAGATTGACATATTCGTCTTGTGAATACTGCTCGTATTGGTTAGTTTCGTAGTCGAATCCCTGTTGTTCTACGCCGTAGTAGTTCTGGTCTGATGGGGGTCCATCATATTTGTCTCTTATGTGTGAGACCTGGTCATGTATCTCATTGTCTAGCGTTCTATCATCTGGGTAGACGCCTTTGACTACTCTGACGTATCTTCGTGGGTTTTGCTGATATGGCCGCATTTGATAGGTCTGTGCTTGTGGGTTTCTGTTGAATGTTTTGTGTTGAGGGCCCATGGGCATGCATGGTGTCGGAAAAGGTCTGCCTTCCCTGCCAACCGACTGAAAGTGTCCTTCTCTGCTGCAGTTGCCACATCTCTGTGAGAGTGCAGGACTGGCCCCTGCATGGGGAAAAGTCATCCCACAGTGTTAGCATTGTCTTTGCATTCTTGGGGTAGCCGTGTAGTTGGGGTTGGAGGGTCTCTCTGTTGTTCTGGTGTAGTTTGGTTGTATTGCCGCTATCATTTCATCCTTGTCTTCTTTTGCTGAGGTGCTGCCTGCCATCTGTGTTACTTGCTTGTCAACTCTTTCTAGAATTCTGGCCATTTCACTGACCTCCTCAATGGTGAGTGCTTTCTTGAGGAGTTGCTTTTTTAGGGTCTGCGATACACATCCTTCAATAACTCATAGGCGGATGGCTTCTTCTAGTGAGAAGGCGTGAAATTGGCAGTGTGCACCTTTTATTCGTAGGCGGGTGATAAATTCGTCGACCGTTTCATCAATTCTTTGGGTGCGCTGATTAAATATGTATCTTTCATAATCCCTGTTGGGCTCAATCACCAGCCTCTTATTCAAAGCTGTGATTAGTGCTGGAAAGTCTGTTTGTTCGGCGGTTGGAATGGTCTTTATAAGAATTTTGACATAATTCCCTGCTAGATTGAGGAACATGCTGTGTAGTCTCAGTGAGTTCTCTTCCCCTGCAGCTTCAATTAATGTATTGAAGTCTTCTAACCACTCCACCCACCTCGGGCCTTTGTCGGCTTGTGGTGTCATGGAGAAGGGGGGGCATTCGCCATGCAGTGGCAGCCGTGTTACCACTGGGGGCCGGACGAGTTGGAATTTGTTGGTCTGCTGGAGAGCTCATGACGGTGGTGGTGGTTTTGGCGCTGGGGGAGCGGTTGCTCTCTTGTAAGTTGTGGCGTGGTGGTACTGCAGCTGTGTGTGTGTCCTGTGGACCTCAGGCCAGTTGCTATGATTGTTTTCTTTGTATGTGGCATGAGAGGTAGTGAAGGTAGGGCACACACGTGTGGGTCTTCCTTGTTTTTGTCCCCCTCTTTGTTGGCGTTGAGAAACAGTGGGGGAAATTGGGGGTGGGGGCACCACCCACCTGTGTTCTTGTCGCTTGAGCTGGCCAGAACCGGATTGTGGTCCTTGGAAGGACCGCTGGCGGGTTGCAGCACAGTCGTGGTGTGGTGTGCACTCCCTGTGCACACACACCTCTAGGCAGGGCTTGGTCTTGTGCTGCAACTGCTGGTGAGCAGCGTTGTTTGCTGGTTTCCCACGGGGGGGGGCGCGTTTGCTCTTCACGGCCGCGGGGACTGGAGGAGGAGAAGGCGGGGCCCAGGAATCCGGCGGTCCTGCCGATGAGGAGGAGGCAGGGAGGCAGCATCTCGTTGGGAACCCCGCCGGCGCACGTGTACACTGTGCGGCCACGGGGTAAGGAGGAGGAGGATGGGGCCTGGGATCACGTGTCCACTGCGGCTGGCCGGGATCGGCGAGCAGAACGCACTAGAGCGGGATCGCTCGTGCGACAAGCGAGAGGAGGACTCGGCGGTCCTGGACAGACCTCGTCGCCAGTTGTTAGGCCCCTTGGGCCTTGACATAAAAGTGACGGACACTCTGAGGAGCTTTTGACGTCTCTTTATTTCAACATTCAGGCATTCACTGCCGAACCCTTTTTTCCCTCCCCCTTTCGTCATGAGTCACGTGGTCTAGTCCACGTGACTCTGTGTTTCTCTTAAAGGGGCGCTAGCCCTGGGACAGCCACTACACATGATGCACTGATTTCCAACTGAATATGCCCCTGCATACAAAAAAAGAAGCCTTTTCACATGGTTATAGACACTGAATGCATGCTCTTGCCCAAAAATCTAATGTAATCCAATCTCTTGCCTGCCTCACTACAATTCTTCTCCTTACGCAGACATTACATTTCACATCTATCTATGCCCTTCAAAGTGATCACAGGGATGTACATTAGCAGAGTCACCAGCATACATGCCAACCCTCCCGATTTAGGCAGGAGACTCCCGATTTTTTCATTAAAAACAGTGCTATTTTTTACTGTCTCCCGCCTAAAATAACAATATCCCCAATGCATTCCTATGGAGAAAATGCATTCTCCCGATTTCGGTGCTGAAATCTCCCTCTTCGGGGCTTCGGAATGTTGGCATGTCTGGTCATGAAGTAAAGAGGGGCAAATTGGAAATGTTTATATAATTTATTAATTACGTTTCATAAAGATAATTCTTATGTTAATATTATGAATAAACAGGGGACACGATATGTGCGTCTTCACAGCTTCGCTTCTTCTCCAACTGTCGTTTCCCTACGTTCCATCTCGTCACTCCCATTCTCCTGCACGAGCATACTCTCGTGCAGATGCACGCTATTTCACATGTGAGGATACTACACATCTCCCTTCTTTATACAGAAGACCTCTTTGGTATAGTTCTCATTATCCTACATAGTCACGAAGATATCTTGGTGGTCTGCATTCTCTTCCCGTCCTGGATCTTATCCTGTTTCTTCTTTCTTGATACTCATCTGAATCTGTTGCCAAGGAAGGAACTCTCTTAGAGATTCTGCTCAACGCTTCACTCTCACTTCGCACATTCTTATCATCAATGTCAACAGTTGTATCAACTCTACTTCTCTCACTATCCATTTCACCCAAGCCATCAGACTTACTCCCCCAACATTGATCACTTATATCCATTACCCTTTCATTGTTCCATACTCTGCCATCCTGGGTCCTAATAGCATGGGAATATATCTCTACCACTCTCACGGGCTTGGACCATTTGCAACCATCTCTTCTCAAATTCACAGGTAGTTTTATCCTCACCCAACCACCCACTTGAAATTCAGGTAATTTCCTAAAGCGTTTTTTATCATGCATTTTTTTGTTGTCAATTTGCCTATGTCTAATATTCTCCTTTGCTATCTCTATTTTATTCTCACTTCTCAGAAGGTCATTCATCCACCCTGGAGACATGTTTGTATTGGCTTTCCTGCCTCTATTGAGTTCAAATGGCGTGACTCCAGTGGAACTGTGAGGAGTGAATCTGTGGGCTAACAGGGTCTCTTTGACTGCTACCTTCCATTCCTTTCCATTGGCCCATGCCAGTCTAATAGCATCTTTTATTACTCTGTTGAACCTCTCCACAATACCATTGGTTTGTGGATGGTAAATGGCGCACAATTTATGGTTGATGGCTTTACCTTTCAAATATGTTTCCATTTCCCCAGATATAAATTGTGAGCCATTATCTGTGAGAACTATTTTGGGATAACCTTCTCTTTCACACACTTCTTCCATGAACCTTATAACATCACGTGTGGTAACTTGAGGTAAGAATTTAATTTCAACCCACCTGGTTAACATGTCAATTATCACTAAACAATACGTAGCACACCCATCACTCCAAACGGGACCAATCACATCCATAGCTAATTCACTCCACGGACTCTCAGGAACGTCTCTCAAAACCATTGGATATTCTGCACCCTTGCACACTTTATCACTCTTGGAGCAAAGGATACATTTTCTAACTTGGTCTTCGATCAGCCTATCACAACCGGGCCAACAATATGTGCTTCTGATTCTTCTTTTAGTCTTTACAATGCCCTGATGTCCTTCATGAGCCATCATTATAATCTTTCCTCTTAGGTCGGTAGGGG
Organism: Ambystoma mexicanum; assembly: GCF_040938575.1. Lineage (NCBI taxonomy): Eukaryota > Metazoa > Chordata > Amphibia > Caudata > Ambystomatidae > Ambystoma > Ambystoma mexicanum. The sequence goes on along the minus strand of NC_090923.1, from coordinate 541,318,755 downwards.
GTATTATTTTGTCTCCTTTCATGAGATAATCACTTTGAAGATATCATTCTTCTCGTACGTCCCAAAAAGCCTTTACTTCTGGAGAAAGTACTTCATTCTTCCTCCACCTCCCTTCTTTGACCATCTCCACAACTTCTAATAGAGTGTCATCCTTCACCATGCTATCGCTCCAATCTTCCTTGGACACAGCTTGGCTCGATATTTCACACACAGCTTCTTGATCTCCAAAATCTTCTTCAACATCATTAAGATTGGTCAAACGAGACAAACAATCCGCTGTAATGTTCTTTGAACCTGGAATGTATATAACTTTAAAATTGAACTCTTGAAGTCTTGTAACCCATCTCCTAATTCTGCTGGATACTCTGTCCAGGCCTTTGGTACTGAATATTTCCACTAAAGGTTTATGATCTGTGTGTATGGTGAATTGCACCCCCCAAACAAAAGATCGGAATTTCTCAATGGCCCACTTGATTGCCAAAGCCTCTTTCTCAATTGTGGCGTAATTCTTTTCCGGTCCTTTAAGTAACCTTGATGCAAAAGCAATTACTAATTCTTGTCTATTATAATATTGCGATAAGGATGCGCCTAAACCCACATCGCTTGCATCAGTGGTTATTACAGTCTTCCTGCCTCTAACATAACTCTGCAGTGCCGGGGCTTGGGCTAAAGCCTTTTTTATGAACTGGAATTCTTTCTCACTCTCCTTATTCCAGATGAATTTCTTATTCATTTTCATTAGACTCCTCATTTCAACAGTGTGGTCTGAGAAATTCTCTATAAACTTGGCGTAATATTCTGCCATTCCAAGAAAGGTTCTTAGTTGATCTTTGTTGTCTGGAGTATTCATGGATCTGATAGATTCTGCTAAGTCTTTCTTGGGTCTAATACCATCACCAGATATTACGTGTCCTAAATATTCAATCTCTTTTCTATTGATTTTCGATTTGGCTTCACTCAACACCATTCCAGCCTGGTGTAGTTTGTGCAAAACTCTGTTCAACCTCATATCATGTTTGTCTTCATCATCTGCAAAAACCAGTACATCGTCTTGAAAAAAAACTACACCTTCCATATCACCAAGTATATTCTGCATTATTCTTTGAAAAACTGAAGCTGCTGATATTAACCCAAATGGCATCCTGCGAAACTGATAGAGTCCCTCTGGCGTGATAAAAGCCGTCAAAGATTTAGAATCTTCATGTAGTTTAATTTGGTGGTATGCCGCTGTGAGATCTAGTGTGGAAAAAACCCTTGCAGGGCCCAAAGTGGATATTAGTTCTTGTATATTGGGCAATGGGTGTCTGTCGGGAATCACACATTTATTCAACTCTCTCATGTCGACACATATTCTTATTTTTCCTGTAGTTTTCCTAACAATGACCAATGGTGAAACCCATTCCGCTGCATCAATTTTCTCAATAACTCCTTGCATTTCCAATTTGGTTAGTTCCTCTTTGACTTCTCTCTTGAGAGCCAACGGAATATTTCTGAGCTTCTGGGCCACAGGTCTTGAATCCTTCTTTAGCAGTATGCGATGTGAGAATCCTTTTAAACATCCTATTACATCATCTCTAAATATTTCGTTCTTTATCTTCTGAATGTCACCAATGTATGATCCATCGATTTGGTAAACCATTTCATCAGCATTAGGGTCTAAACGGACTTTGAGTAATTTCTGGTGTGTCCAACTGAGTAGTGCAGACTCTCCGCTTTTAGATACATAAATGCGACCACTTGCTTTCCTCCCTTTGAAGTCTAAGTTTGCAACAAACCACCCAAGCAATTCTATCCTGACTCCACCGTATGCTTTGGGTTTTACATCAACTTCATGTAAATACTCTGGGCCACATTTCCTCCACATGTCTTCTGGTATCAGCGTATACTTTGCTCCAGAGTCAACCATCATATTGACTGGGAATCCATTCACAACAATTTCAGTTCTGGGGCTCTCTATGTGTGTGTCTTCATCAGTAACCATGAATACACATTCCTCTTCATCGTCATCATCTCCAATCCAGTTAGAGGATTGTTCTAGTTCACCATTTGGGTTGGTCCTACAGCACTTTGCTATGTGACCTTTTCCCCCACACCTTCTGCAAATCATCTTTAGAGCAGGGCATTCCTTATTGTCGGCCCAGTGACTTGGGCTACCACATCGGTAACATCCTCTTTGTCTGGTCCTCCCTCTACCATCCTGGGGAAACATGCTCCTGTTTTGACGTTCTCCTCCTGACGTAGACGTCCTTATCATGTCGGGTCTATTCCCTCTCCTAGATTCAACTCTGCCAGGTCTTCTTGTATTGGCTTGGTTGTTGTATGTATCTCTACTCTCAAAGGATCTTCGCCGTAAATTGCTGGTGTTGGGTATTGTTCCGTCTCTTTGTGATCTCATTTTCTTTTTCTTGTTGCCTCTAATTATTCCAATTTCTTCATCTTGGTCTGATTGTACAAGACTGATCGATGATTTGATTGATATGTCCTTCATTCTATTTTCTAAGGTAGAAACACACGTTTCCGTATGCTCCACTTCCTTGGCTAATCTAAGTACAACATCGAGTGTGGGATCATCTTCAGACCAAAGTCTCTCCCTGACCTTACTGCTCCTGCACTCAAGCATAAATTGGTCTCTGATCCTTTCATCGAGTTGTTGGTTGAAATTGCAATTCCGGGCCATTTTCCTCAGGGCAGTAACATATTGTTCTACAGATTCTTCTTTCTCTTGAACTCGCTTTCCGAATTTGTATCTTTCTAGAATGGTGCTCATTTTCTTGTCGTAATGTTTATTGAGTTTGGCAATGGCAATTTCATACATGTTCATGTCCCCTGTTTCATCTTCTGTGAGATCCGGCAAATCCTCAAATTTCTCTTGGCCGGCTGGTCCTAAACAATGTAATAGTAGAGACTTCTTTCTTTCTATACTGTAATTCACTCCACAAACTACATGTGCGTAATGTTCAAAAGCTTTAAGCCATCGTTTCCAGGGAAGTATAGGTTCACCAATTTCCGGTAAAAACATGTGTGGTGGCTGCACTCCTTGCATGGCCATTTTTGATTGTATTTAATTGGTTCAAAGATTAAGTCTGAAGTCTGTATTTTGTACGATCTCGCACTCTTTATTTTTATTTATTTTTTTTTTTTTTACTGTGAAGAGGAAGAGTGTGAGGAGTAATGAGGATAGCTGACGAGTGTCGAGTGTAGCGTAGAAAACTTTGTGAATTTTTTTTTATTTTTTTTATTTCCACTGTGAAGAGGAAGATCACGAGGAGTGATGAGGATTACTGATTACTCGACGTGGAGTAATGTTAGAAGCCAGGATGGTTTCGCCGGAAACACACGACATAGTGTGCGTAGATTAAGGCAGTCAAAGGGTGGGCACACGGCAGGGAGCAGTGAATAAATTAACTGGGTCAACAGTTGGGCCCGCCTCCTCTGAGAGCACGTAATGTTTATTGTGCGTAGGACGCAGCGGTGAATGAGGCCAAAAGTCAAACTGGGCCCGCCCCCTCTGAGAGCACGTAACGTGGTGTGCGTAGGACGAGGCGGTGATTGGGGCCAAAGCAGTGAATACATTATCTCGACCGTCAGTCTGGAAATGAGCGCTGCAGGCGATCGCGGCTGAGATGCGAACCGCGTTCCTACCTGCAGTGCGGCCGGAGATCCTTCTCAACGGCCACTATTGTGTCTTCCTTTCATCCTCGTCGCCATTGAAGTAAAGAGGGGCAAATTGGAAATGTTTATATAATTTATTAATTACGTTTCATAAAGATAATTCTTATGTTAATATTATGAATAAACAGGGGACACGATATGTGCGTCATCACAGCTTCGCTTCTTCTCCAACTGTCGTTTCCCTACGTTCCATCTCGTCACTCCCATTCTCCTGCACGAGCATACTCTCGTGCAGATGCACGCTATTTCACATGTGAGGATACTACAGGTCACCAGTAATGACAAAAACATGGCCATTTCTATTTCACTTTCATACCTCTCCCTTAGTTAAATCCTATTTAAATGTTCTAATTGTCTCTCAACTAAATATTATTTTAGTTTTCATCCTGTCGCTCAACTAAAGCTATTTTAATAGTTGACCGTTCTTTCAATTAAAGTCTATTCCCCAATTGCTCCAGCAACCTCCTACCTCTGCCTCTGTCTAACAAGACTGATCCCGAAGCCAGGCATAACCTATTTCTACTATTTTGAACCCAAACCACCTCAGAAACTTTGCCCAAACCACTGATATTGTTCACAACATCTCTATTTGTCCGAATTCTCAGTATTCTGGCGTTTCGGTTTATGTCGTAACAACGTAGGTGTGATCACGTGGCTCGTGGCCCTGGTCATGTGGTTCATGAATTCCTGCTACTGATCCAGGAGGATGCTTTTGTTCGAGAAGGATGCAATTGGTCCTCACTTCATATTGACAATTTGTTTATATCAGGAGTTAAATCAGTATTAAATGCGGTTGTGTGTTAAGAAATATTTTCCAGAGTAAGGACACGCGCCATGTGTTGCCGTTGATGTGCTTGCTCCCTTTCATCTCCCGGCCCATCTTGTATTTATTTGTTGTGCAAATTGGAACCAGATAAAACATTAGTGTTTCTCTCATATATCTGAGCTGAACAGATGGGATTTCAGGTTGTAGCATCTGCGGAAAGACGTGCCTAGTGCGTAGAGGACACCTTCATGTTCTCAAAAAGGGAAACTAGAAAAGATTTATGTTTTTAATTATTCAGTACCTTACGGGACCACTACCTTGAAAATAGTTTAACCTCTAAGCATAGCTTTTTCGCAGCCTGTATAAAAGGAATAAATGACAGCATACATTGATTCAGCATTGAACAAGGGACAGCGTTTGCACGTTGGCCGAAAGTACAAAGAATGCTACATTGAAAGCGGAGATGAAACTCAGTTTGAACTCAGTTATTCCTATGGCAGTTAAGGTCCCGAAAATACATTTACAAGTGAAAAAGGGATTTATGCATGGTTCTACGGCGATTGGAAAAAAATAATTCTACTGTTGATATCACTTCATCCTTTCAACATTTAGATTATACTTGATTTTATGTGCACTTTAAACTAAGACTCATTTCTTACCTATGTTGTACAGTTGTTTTCCTAATTTGTACATGTGTAAGGTTCATGTGTGAATCAATTCACAATAAATAAATACATTTAAAAAAATTGGCCAATGTACACACTGTAAATTTGATTACCCCAAAGAAATTCCTGTCAGAACTTATTTGCATTGACAATAAGCACACTCATTTATTATTTGTTAAGTTCATCATTTTCTTACTTTGTCAAATTGTTACTTGTTACTTTGTCAAATTCTTATGAGTGAAAGGGTAGCAATAACGGCAGAAATAGCGGGGAGAGGCGAACTATGGAGAATGTTATATTTTTATGGGAATCTGGTCTCCTAATGTGTGTTCAAAGAAGGGAGAGATTCCTAACCAGCCACTTGCTTAGTGTCCCACCCCCCACTCTGACAACGCCAGTATGATGCGAAGGCTTCTGATGCAAGAGATGGACTACATTGTATCACAGGCATCGTCAATTACAGTTTGCAAAGATGAGGAACTTTTAAGGGTATCAACTCTGGACCTCCGAGACCATAATAGTGTTTCGTATCTATTCAGAAATGTCGCATAGGTATGGGAAGCTACGGAGACATAGGGCCTCATTACACGGAAGGCGGTAACCTTGCCGCTATTAGCGCCATGGTTGCCGCCGGTAATTTACCGATCCCGCCATGGTGAATGGCGGAATTACCGCCCCATTCCAAGGTTGGCGGGGCGGTAATTCAACATTCATCATTGGCCCTTCCCCATTCCCATTGAGCCCCCATAGGGCTCAATGGGAATGGGAAAGGCAGCAATTACGGTACTGCAAATTGCAGTACCGTAATTGCCTCCAAGGTCCCTTTGCGGGTCCCGTCCTTAACGGCTGGTAAAACCAGCCGTTAAGGTAGGGACCAGCAAAAGGACCTCGTAGTAGGGCGGTAAGGGATTACCAGCACCGTTGTCCTTACTGATGCCGGTAATCCCTTACCGCCATCCGTGTAATGAGGCCCATAGAGTTCCTCGACTCCGTTTTAGACAATGGGCCTCATTACGAGGCTGGCAGCCGCGGAATGAACAGTGCCGGTAAGGGACAGGCACCGTTCATTCCGGGCTGCCACATTACGAGGTCTGCAACGGGTCCCGCTCTGGACGCCTGGCCAGACCAGATGTGCAGAGCAGGACACACTAGCAGTCCAGGATGCTAACAACGGGCCTGTCATTAACTAGCCCGTTGTTAGCATCCTCCCCATTCCCATTGAGCCCTATGGGGGCTCAAATGGGAATGGGGACGTACCGGGTCTGGGTCCCGCGAAAGGGAATTACCGGGCCCTCCAAGGTCGGAATGGCCCAGTAAGTCCCCTTTTGCGGGACCCGGACCCGAGTTTGGGGGTAGCCATGCCGCTAAAAACAGCATGGCTACCTCCAAACTCGTAATGAGGCCCAATGGGTTTACATAAGTTTCTTACACACCATTTATTGCGCCATAGGTCATACATTGAAACACTGACATCTGGTGTAGTGGTTGAAACTAAAGTTTAATCATAGCCCTTTGTGATGAAACGTGTTTCGACACTGCTGTGTCTTTATCAAATCTGGGCAAGTCCTTATCTTTTCCCAAGTTTAAATCAATTCGATTTTCTAATTTCATATGACAATTCCTGGGTTGTTTAAACTTGGAAAAAGATAAGGACTTGCCCAGATTTGATAAAGACACAGCAGTGTCGAAACACGTGTCATCACAAAGGGCTATGATTAAACTTTAGTTTCAACCACTACATCAGATGTCGATGTTTCAATGTATGACCTATGGTGCAATAAATGGTGTGTAAGAAACGTATGTAAACCCATCGTCAATTACAGCTCTTTACATTACCCAACTAAATAGTACTCATTGGGATGCCAGAATTTAAACACCTGCAGGACGGTTAGACAACCTTTCTCAAAATCTAAATGTCTATGTACCTGTCCCGAGGGGATGATACCAGCCAACTGGAAGTAACTGCTAAGTATACAACTTCAGAAGCACAATAAAGGTAGTAATGTGGACAATTACATACCACATTTGTCACCTAACATTTCTAATTCATAGGCATTGTTGATTCTTTAAAAATATTTTGAACCAGAGCTCTGTAACCATGTACCATGGCATTATTAGAGCATTTCATTTCTTAGTCCTGTACACATTGTTAAGGCAGGGCCAACGAGTGCTAAAATGCAATATAATGAGAGCCTAAAAGCCAAGCCTCATTGATTAAAAATTCCACACTTAACATGGGACAACTAGAGATGTCTGCAAACTACCCTAAGTGTTGAACCTCTTTCAGGACAGCATGTAAGATACAGTTAATGGCTAGGGTCAGCCGCTTCTCCAAACAACGAGTTGGGGGCAGATCTCTTTCCACTGCAGGGGCCTCCCTCTGGAACAGCCTTCCTACCTCCCTGAAACTTGAGGAGAACCACCTCCGGTTCCGGAAGCACCTCAAAACCTTCCTCTTTGCCTCCGCTTTCTCTCCCCCTCTCCCCTGCTAATACTACTGAAACTGCACTGAATCTGCAACTGGGCCATTCACCGTTCTCGGCCCAGCCACTCTCCCCTGCACTGCCTCCACGGCAACCCCTGCACTACGGGACTGTGTCTGTATCCATACAGCCCCCCTTCCCAGCACTTGTCTGCACTTACCTCGCACTTGCCACCAGCTGGCCCTTGTTATTTATCCTGTATGCTGTATGCTTATAACCCTGTACTGCACTTTCCCCTCTCCCTTCCCCCATGCACTTTTCCCTTCCCCTCTACCCTTGCACTTGCGCGATCTGAATGACACCTGGCCTAGTAAGATCGTTGTCTGTCTCCCCTTGTTCCTCCCCCTGCCTCGTCGCGCCTTGAAACACTTGTGTATAGGCGCGTTACAAATGCCTTATCATATCATATCATATCATAGTAGTCATGATTTGACCCAGTCATGCATCTTTTAATGCACAATGTCAATGACATGTGCAGTTTAATGACTCCGGCAAAGTTGCTTACTTTGTGATTCATTTTATTTATCAATAAGGCATGCCGGAGAAGCCAGCTGTGTTCTTTGAACTTCGGATGGTCCACCTGAGTGCTTTTGGGCCAAACATTTGCATGTTACAGGAGGTGAGGGTTATCATAAAAAATGGGCACTAACGCATGATGGGCCTCATTACACGGACGGCGGAGGACCAAGGTCCATGTCGGTAAAATACCGGCACCGCCTTGGAGGAAAGGGGAATTACCGCCCTATTCCAAGGTTGGTGGGGCGGTAATTCCCCCTTCCCCCGTTGCCCTTCCCCATTCCCATTTTTGCCCCATAGGGCATAATGGGAATGGGGAAGGTGCTAATTACGGCACCGCAAATTGTGGTACCATAATTAGCTCCCTGGTCCCTTTGCGGGTTTGTTTTTAACGCCTGCAAAAAGCAGGCGTTAAAGTCTCCAACCCGCAAAGGGGCCTCGTAGTAAGGCGGTAAGGGTTAACGGTCACCGGTACCATTAACGGTGACCATTAACCTTTACCGCCGTCCATGTAATGAGGCCCAATGTGTGTTGCCTGCTGCAACCACTAACACAACATTTGCTTAAAAAAAGCACTGCTTAAAAAAAGAAAGAGTGTGGAAAGGGGATTTGGAGCCCGAGTGAGACCTTGCTGGAGGAGCCGCTGGAGCGGGTTTGACACACGGGTAGACTTCCAGTCCAAAATTACCCACATCCTAGGGGATAACCTTAAAACAAACACAAAAGCTATCCTCCTAGGTGGCCTTAATCTGGGCTTCAAAGACCTGAAAGACAAGAAAGGCAAAGCCCTCACCAAAGCCCTCCAAGACCTAGGCTTCACTCAACTAGTCAACGACCCAACCCACACCAAAGGTTGTATACTAGACTGGATCGCTGATCACAATTGTGCCACCGACATCAGTTCCAACATGCCACGCCCATGGACCGACCACCATCTACTACACTTCTTCTTACCCTGTAAACCAGTAAGAAACCCAAGCCTACCTGCGCCAGCCACTATGGCTAGATCAAAGAAGCTTCCCACCATAGAAAGAATCATCCCTCTTCTTGAAACCTCAGCTTTAGCCCACCCCACATTTACAGATCCAACTGAACTAGTTGAGATCTACAATACCATACTCAAAGAGGTACTAGACACCATAGCCCCATTGGAAATGAAAAAAGCCAAACGGATACTTCACGCAAATTCATGGTTCACACAAGAACTTTTGGATGCCCGAACCACTAAAAGAGCAGCACTAACCGCATGGCAAACAAACCCTTCCACCACCACAAGAGACACCTACCTCTCAGTAGCCAAAGAGTACAAGCAAGCCATCTCCAAGGCCAAAGCGGCCACATACAATTCCAGAATTGAGAAAGCCAACTCACAATCTAAAGAGCTATTCGCCATTTATAATGAGCTGACCATCCCCCACTCATCCACACAATCCACGGAAAAAAATGAAACCTGGTGCAACAACATCCAGCACGCTATGTTAAACAAAATAACAACACTTCAAAACAAAATTAAGACGTAATTTGATAAACTACCCAAAGCCACACCCCCCTCATTGCCGCCTGTGACCACCAGGCCAACAGCAGACTCCACACAGGCCACCCTACTAATAGCAGACGCCACACAGGCCTCTAACAAACCCGCAACCTTCCCATTCAGGGAAGTAACAATTCCTGAAGGCCTTCTAATCATGAAGCGCATCAAACCATCGCTATGCAAAGGGGACACCTGCCCCGCCAACGTAATCAAAGAATGTGCAACAGCCCTAGCACCATTTGTCACATCATATATTAACGCATCCTTCGCAAACAGCACTGTCCCACTCGCCCTTAAGGAAGCTTGGGTCAGACCGCTGTTAAAGAAACCTACCCTTGACCCGGACTCTCCCAACAACTACCGCCCAATCACCACCGTGCCATTCCTGCTAAAAATTCTAGACAAGGCTGCATATTTACATATTCAAACCTACCTTGAAACTTACAATATACTAGGCAAAAGACAATCTGGTTTCCGCCCACGCCACGGCACAGAATCAGCTCTACTGGACCTCAAGAACCAATTACTTGAAACCATGAACAAAGGCAAATCCTCTCTCCTCCTACTCCTGGATCTCTCGGCAGCCTTTGACTTGGTTGACCACAAGATCTTGTGTAAACACCTCACCAACACTGCCCACCTCTCCCAAGAAGCCACAGCTTGGGTCAGCTCCTTCTTGGAAGGCCGAGCCATGAGGGTCTTTTCTGACCAGGCCTTAACCTCTCCATCCCCCATTGAATGCGGAGTCCCTCAAGGATCCTGCACCTCTCCTAGATTATACAATCTATTCACCCTCCCACTCTATAGCGACTTAGAAGACTTTGGCATAGCCTTTACCAACTGTGAAGACGACACTCAAATTCTTCTCCCATCTAACAGGAGACTATGAGCAGGAACTCGACACACTCCAAAAGACCTATGCGCACATCCAGGCTTGGATGGCAGCTGTCAGGTGTATCGACCCACGTTCAAGTTATTATGCTGCAGCATTTGGTGCTTAGAAAATCCAAGATGGCCGAAAAGCCCACATTGGCGCCAGAATCCAGGAAAACTGAAAAGTTTTTACGCACACCAAAATGGTCGCCTGACCTGCCACCCCCCAGTGCGAGCGTGATGGGCCAGAAGTGCCATGAGTGAAACGTGGTGCCAAAGGAAAAACAGCAGTGCCTGTTAGCTCAAAAAGCGCTTTAAAATCACCTTTGTTCCTCTGAATGCAAGCTCAAAATGCCTATTTCAAACATTGCAAGATATTCAAAAATCTTACTGAACACCAGCAGACATCTGGAAGAATGAAGTCTTGTGTGCATACCAAATCTGGAAAGATGAAGAGCCTAAAATAATGTTCATAACAAAACCGGCTGAGCTGTGGATGTCAGCAGCTCAAGTGAAATTGGACTTAAAGCCACTAAAATCGAAATGTTTAAAATAAATGAGTGATTTAATTTGGAGTGTCACATAGGTTGCAACTGTTTAAATGTCATAGTTTTGAACCTAGAATCAGTGTTCTAGCTGAATGTGTCAAAATTGGAAGTTTGGTTTGAATGAAGAAAAATGGGAACAAAAGTGACATTTGGCTGAAGCCTGGCTTAAAGAGATTGAATTCTGCCCGGCAACTACCCCCGACAGGAGTTGAAACTTGCCCACAAACTGCATTCACAGGCCTGGCTGCCTTCTGCTGTTCCCACCAAAAGGAGATCACACCTCTTTGATTGAATTAGGCGAAGAGCACCTGGGAGCAGGGAAACAGAACAATGAACTTCCCTTTGCTCCAGACAAATGCTAAATCAGGGGGTCGTAAATGGCTTCCTCCCGCAAGGAAATGGGAGGGGCGCTGCCTCTGTGACCCATCTGAGCTTGGAGGCAGGGACAGACAGAAATCCCCCCATGTGCTTTGGAACCTAAACCACACCCATCTGGGCCAGAGCATAATTTTAAAAAGATGGATAATTCATAGTACGAAATCGTCAAAATTATATAATTAATATCATTATTCCTGTGATTTTTCTGTGCACATTTTAAGAGGTGTTAGGACTCTGTGGTATGTTCTGGGGGCATACTAGCGGAAAATAGGGTATTGCGCCAAATGTATGTATGTTAAAAATCTGACACTTCATCATCTGATGCCCATATTCCTTGCGCACATTTGTGTAAATTTTGAGGAAAAACCAATATGGCGAAAGTCACTAAAAAGCGAAAAATGTTGTTGTTTCTAAACCCAAGCTCGTAGAAACATGTGCCTGGAACCAAACTGTACCTTAAGCAATCTGTGATGTGTACATGTAATTTCAACGACGTGTGTATCTGGGAAACCTGTTAGTTATGAAAAATTCATTTTCTAAGTAAAAGCAAAGGGCCGTTTCTTCAATAGATTGTAAAATGGTAGCACTGGATGACTCACAACTCTGTTCCCCAGTAAGAGCACAGAGAATTTTCTAGCCTATCAGGATCCTCAGAGGGTTGGGCATAGAAAGTCAGCCTTCTCACCCACTTTCACAAGACATAAAAAGAGCCACTGAGACCCAAGGAGACACATTCACTTTCCACTTCAAACTGATTTCTTGCGAAGCGCTTTGCCAGAAGACTCCAGAACCAAAGCTTAGAATCCAGACTTCAGAACTTGCAGCAGAGAGGCCTAGTCCAAAAGCTGAATCCTTCAGAGGCCCCAGAATCCAGCAACCTAAGCAAACTATTCAACAGCCGGGCTGTGCTGTTCGCTTCTGGCTAGAACTTTGCTGGTACCAGAGACCTAGACCAGACCGCGGTGCCAGTACCAGACCCAGAAAGCACAGCTGTATCACGACCGCCGACCAGACCGCTGTACAGTGCCGCTAGCAGACCAGACCGCTGTGCAGTGCCAAGAACTTTTGCCAGAACCAGAGATCCAGACCAGCAGAGCAGAGAGAACCGCAGCTAAACCTGACCAGATCTGTGATGAGGCCCATTCCTTCCAAAATTAGGAGTGAGTATCCAGCCAGAACTGTGAAAACCAATCTCTTAGTTTAAAATAATCTAATTCAAACAATTTCCACCTAATTAGAACTGCATAGAAATTGTGTGTCCATTCTGTGATTTCAAACCTGTAAAAGTGTCATTTGTCATTCTGAGCTTTACTTTATTCTGAGAATCTACCTCCATTAAATTGCCCGTATCTTTGGAACCGCACGTGCTAGGAACGAGATTTAACTGTTGTCTTAAAGCTAAGAATCTACGCTTTCCAACAAGCCTACTCCTTATAGTCGGAAAAAGTGCCGCGAATTGCAAACTAGCTCAATCTCACCACACTTTAAAAAATAGTTGTCTCTTGCTTGCCATGCTGAAATTCATATTTTCACTTCTTTGCAAATCACATGTAAAGCATTTTTGCCTGTGTTTGAAAATCATCCCTGTTGCTCTAAGCTTGCTAGGGGGAAACTGAATTGGTATTGCATTTGATTGTATTCCTGAAAAGTGTGTGCTCTCCTTCCATCTCCTTATATTGCATAGGGGGGGAGTGAATTGTCAAAAGAAAAAGTGATCATATTATCTCTTGTTGAACCCAGTTTATTTCTGTGCTGCATTCTTTTCCATCATTGCATTTCTTTGAAACCATAAAAGTATTCTCAGCTACCTTATCCTTTCTATACCAACTCCTAAGTAATTAAAAATGTGTGCTAGTGTAATACTATCCATTGTTGATCACTGTCATATTCATAAGTGTGCTATCAAATATTAATTTATTTATAAAAGTGTGATATATATATCTTGTTTAATTTTTCAATAAATCTTTTAATTTGCAAAACAAACCTAATTCTTGGCTCAGTGAGGGCAGGGGGATTCAAAGAGAGGGGTGTTATACAAGGGTTTATCATCCAGACTATGAACTTGTCATAAAAATATATAAATAAGGGCTTTCATTGGGCATCCCAGACTAGGCACTGACTTAGTTGGAGTGCTGAATTGAAGTCACTTAACAGAGTGGGGGCTCGAGCCGGGACGTCTGGATTAGGTCTACCATTTGTGCAGCTTAATACAGTGTGATAACTGACAGGATACATAAATCCTGTTGGATCACCACGCCGTGTTACACTGTAAAATTACCCCTCAAAAGAAGGACGCTCTAAGGAGACGGTCTGTTTTGCAAAATAAAATACAAACTTCTGTAAGTCAGGAAGGAAATCAATTTCCAGAATGACGACCTTGGTAGATATCAAACTAGCCAGAGAGCACCTCTTACATAAACTGTTTGTGAGAGGTGAATGGTCTGAACAGGACCAGAATGTGTGGCTGCAGGCGATCACACAACAGGTCAATGCGACTGGGTTAGACAGCTGGAAAGATCAGGGTCCCTTACATGTGGCCCTGAGTGAACTATACATGGCCCCTAAGGCCAAAGATGAGCACAACAGGATTGTTAGGATAGCGGCATATTTATATTTGTATATGGGAGCCATACAGGACAAATGTGCTGAAGGCCAAGATCTGGCAAATAGGCAACAGATGGCATTAGAGAAAGCCCAATCTGACCTGGTCTCTTCTGAGCAGAGGCTGCACAGGAGCCAGGAGTCAGAAAATGAGAGTAGACAGTATCTCATTAAAATCAAAGAGGATATGGGTATCCTGCAGCAGGAAACGTCTGACTAGGATACCAGATTTCTGGCCTTGCAGAAGGAGTACCAAGAAGGTTTGGATTCCCTACTGCAGAGCCAGAAAAAGCTGGAGCAACAACTGGACTTCAATAGGGCATGCGCAGAGCAGGTAGTCACCCTGCAAAGCCACCTAGATAGGGAGAAGGCAGAGAGCAACAAACTGATTCTGAAAGACCTGGATACCCAGACAGAATTTGAGGAAGAGCGCCAGAAAGCTGGTGCCCTTAAAAGGCAGAGGGACGACCTGGCGGCACAGATGCAGGCTCTTAGTCAGGAAAGGGACACCTTAGGCCAGGAAGTCTGCCAATTAAAAGGAAAAATTGAAGAAAATCACTTGGCCCTCCAGGGACTGGGTGACCTCCAAGAAGAACATCAGAACTTGTTAGAGCACACCAGGAGGGTGGAAGATGCTCTGGCAAGAAAGGAACAGGCCAGTAGGGATAGGACTCAGGAGGTAACCCTCCTGCAGCAAAGACTGGCCAGTACTCCAGGACCAACCAGAAGGCACAGAGAGAAAACGAGGCTCTCTGTCAGCACAATGATAGGCTCCAGCAACAGGTAGCCATGCAGGAGAGACTGATAGAGTCTAGTAAGGCCTTAACTGAGGAACTGAAAGCACAGGCTCTTGCATGGCAACAGGGAGCAGGGGCTGATAGAGATGAGGTTCGCTGGGAAAGGGAAACACCTGAGCATAACCTCAGGAGCCCTAGTACCAGAGGCCTTCATCCCTCGCAGTCCCTGGACTCTGCCACCCCCATGTCCCCTGGCGCACTTGAGCACAGGGCCACAGGGATGGCAGATTACTATCCAACCAAAAGTATGGGGCTCATAGGCCAGTACCACCCAGGAATGGATGGGCGGGCATCCGGGTATGGGCACCTAAGTACAGTGCAATTTAGTGGGGTACCCCAGGAGAGTAGGCCGACTAAGGGCATCCTAAAAACCTCTGCCCAGTTAGGTCAGTGGGGGGGGGGTACTCATCAAATCCTGGCAGCAAGGAGGAATCTGAAGACTCCTCTGAGCGTCACAGGACACAGGAGACCAGGTCCCCACATTCTGCCAGCCATTCACAAGCTCGCAGAATCCGGGAAAACCTGGAAGATCAGACGGGCACCTCTGGGAGCAGTGCTTCTGACTCAGAGGATGAATGGACCAGGGTTACCCGAACCAAAAAGGCCAATAAGGCAAAAAGGGCCTAGCTTAAGGACCCCTTAAAACAGATTAAGGCAATAAGGAGTGTCATCACCCCTTATCACAAGAATGCCAAGTATTCTGTTTGGGAACACTTGGAGCTTTACGAGCAAATGATGGAGACTTTCCATTTGAAAGACAGCAGGAGCTGCATTCAGTATGTAAAATGGACATTCTCCCCAGAATACTCCAGTTTCTTTGCAGGGCTGGAGGACCAAAACCATTCAAGATGGTCCACATATAGGGCGGCCATCTTGAAACATTTTTCTGTTCACAGAAATCCCCAAGAGGCTCGCAAGGCAGCCTACAATTTGCAATGTGGGGAGGATCAGGCCCCACAGGAATTTGTGCAGGAATTGAAGCGTGCCTTTGCGCAGACTACCAGAAGGGTGCGCACGGACAGCAAAGAATTTGTTAACACTTTTTTCCATGCCTTGCCCAAATACATCATGACCCAACTAGTGAGAGATTTTCACGAGAAAAGGTCACTAGACTGGGTCATTGAACAGGCTACCCGGATCTATGAGGTGCAGAAGCCCATAGAAAATAAAAATAACGCCCAGAAAAGCCCCAAATCAACCAGCACCCCTGCTGCTGCTAAGGTGGCAGAGGTAAAGGTTGCCCCCATTTTAGATTTGGAGATGGGGGGGCCTAAAAACTTGCCTGCGCAGAATAACTCTAAGCCCAGAAGGCCCTCGGGCCAGTCACAAACAGGGAGTCAAGGAGGTAGTCCCACAAATGGGATCCCTCATTCCCCTGATTATGTAAGTCTCCATTACAAGGGAAACCGACCCATCCTGGGTTATGTGTGGACTCCTCTGGCCCAAGGGGGGGATCCAGCCAAGCACCTAACCCGGGGAACTTTCCTCCTAACTTCCCACAGGAGGGCAGAAATTCACCAAACCATGGGCAGAACTTTTTCCCCAGGTACCCACAAGGTTTCCAACCCCAAAATCATCCATCCTTCTTTCCCCAATTCCCTGAGCCCAGACCACCTAATCCAGGAGAGGGGAGGCCAAGGGTGGAGGTGTACCCAAATCTTCCCAACCCGGGGTACTACCAGAGAAGGGATAGCTACCCTTCCCGGGATCAGCCCAGGGGAGAAAACAGAACCCCGCATCAGCCTGAGCGAGTTTCACAGTTAGAGCGCCAGGTCCAAAATATGGCACGGGATCTGGGTCACATGCTGAGGGCTCAACAGAACCCTCAGATGAGCATGCCGCGCAGAATGCCCAAAAACTCTGGGCCTGGTGCCCCAGAACAATGACGGGGGCAGCACCCCGATAACCCACCGGTTCTCCGGGAGGAGGCACAATGGGAAGGGGGGTGTGAAGCCTTGGAGGAAGCTTCCTTCCCCACTTGTAAATAGCCCCTGGAAACCCAGGAACTGGAAACAAAATCTCCTACCCCTGAAAGTCTGCCACCCAAGGAGCAGAGAGGAGGTAGGAGAAACAAAGGACCCAAACAGACCCAGTTTGTAGAGGAGGTACAGATCTTCCAATTTGAGGGAGAGGGATCCTCAGAGGATCCTGGGAAAAGGATCTTCTCCTTCAGAGATGGGGGAACTCCTCCCAAAGAAAGATGGGTCCCAAGGGATTCACATCCCGACTGGGGAGATGTGGGAACTGAGCTAGCGCCGCCCATCATCTCATCCCAGAACCAACCGCATCAAAATCCCCTGGTTCAAACCCATCCTGGTGACTGCCTCCAAAAAGGGGGGGGGGGCGGCCTAGAACCGGAACCAGGGGAACCCACAATGGCTCTGATTTCCAGTTGCCAACTTTTTCTTGCAGATTCCGATGACTCTCCACAGAATTCTGCCCAAATCTCTTCTCTTGCAATGTCCAAAACTAGAAAATTAGCCCACCAGTTGTCCAAAAATGTGCATTATCTGTGCCCCCTTGAGGAGAAGGAGGGAAGATACTATGCTTCGGTTCAAGTGCAGGGGCAGGGTACAATTTTGGCACTGGTGGACACTGGATCCCAAGCTACCCTTTTGTCCAAAAGGGCCTTTGATGAACTAAATGCAGGAAGGGGGGAGAATTACCATATTCCTCTCACCTCTCTTCCTGGACAACTTCAGAACTTTGACGGGAAGGAAATTCCCATCGAGGGGACTGCAGATTTGGACATTAAAATTGGGCGACACAAGGTGAAACAACTGGTCATAGTAGTGACCCCAGAGGGCACCCCTTGTTTACTAGGGAATGACCTCCTGAGAAGGTTGTCACCCCTAATAGATTGCATAAACAAGGTCCTCTGGACCCAGACTAGCCGACCAATAAAATTAAAAAAGAGTGTCAACAATGTTAGTTTAAACGGCACATGCCACGTGATTGAACACAAATCTGACCAAGTAGAATTTCACTTCCAGAACAACCAAATTCCAGACATGACAGTAATGGCAGTAGGACAACAGACCTGTGATGGGGGGTCCTCTCTATTTTTGAAAATCAACCGTCCTTCCAGTTTAAGGTGGTATTCCAAACTGAAAGGAAACACTCTGAAATTCTTTACTAATCCACAATCAGACATTCCCACTCCAATAGTTCCGAAAGATGTGAAATCAGCTCAGAGCCTGGCTGTTATTCAGAAAATTGGTGAGCAGTCGTTCATCCCTGTTCAAGTAAATGATGGGAAGGACTCTGTTCTCGCCCGATTGTGTGTGAACAACAGTAAGAGCTTCGTCAGCGAAGCCATGTTCCGCCAACTCCCAAAAGATCCAGCCATTCCCACATTCAAACTGATAGACAAATGGGAAATGGACCTGGAAGCACCCAATTCCAAACATCTCCTGCCAAGCAAGTGTATGCTCAAAATCTCCATTGGCAACAAGAGCATAGTCCATAATTGTTGGGTCGTGCGAGACGTCACTGCCGCCTTTTACTTAGGCAGTGATATTCTCAATCGCTTTGCCATTAGTTTGGACCTAATAAACTTCAAAGCTTGGTCCCGATTAGCGGATAATCCCATGGGCTTTGATGATCCAGAAAAAGCATTTAGGTCAGCTCAATTGCTGCCTTATGCAGTTGAAATTCAGATTAAAGAGGAAGTCACCATCCCAGAAAGGACCCAACAATTCTCCCTGGAAGTGAAAGTTAAAAGAGGACAAAAATTGAAAAACCCTGATGCTTATATTCATCTAAATGCTTCTCTCCACCAGCAAGGGTTGGGGGTAAACCCAACACCATTAGTCAATATAGAACATGACACCATTCCAATAGAGGTGGATAACAGCGACTTAAAGAGTATTACTCTAGCCGCAGGCACCATTATTGGAATGCCGGTTGATGACTGACATTTTTCCATTGATTTAGGAAATGAACTGTTAGGACCAATCCCAAAGGACTGTTTTGACAGTGACAGTGATGACAATACAACACCAGACAGGATCTTTACCCTGCATGATGGGAACTTCCTGGTGTACACTTCCTGCCCTTATGGTAAGGAAGATGTGACTTGTGACTTCAGAAGGGATGAGGTGATTTTCCAGGTCCATGAGGGCTGCCTTTCCCACCTGAAGCCTCCAGTCCAAATCAGCACCCTGACCAGGGACTTCTCCACCCAGCTGGAGGAGGCCGCTGAGATAGCAAAACCAGAAGTCTTTCCAGGCTTCAGGCAGATGGTGGAAGAGAGAGTCAACCTAGCTGATGCCTGTGTGACTCTGGAACAGAAGCAAAAGTTGAAACAAGTTTTCTTGGATTTCCAGGATCTCTTTGCGGTAGACTCATATGACTGTGGTCGCACCGACATCCACACAACAACAATTCCCATGGACCCTGGCATGACTCCAGTGTTTGTGAAGCAATATCGCTTGCCTCTGGCATCCATGGAGTCCCTTACTGAAATAATTAAGAACCTTGAGTCCCAGGGGATAATCCGTCCAGTACACAGCACCTTCAATAATCCGGTGCTGGGAATATTGAAGCCAAAGGGCCAGTGGAGACTCTGCGCCGGCCTTAGGGAGCTCAACAAATGGGTACATACTTCCAGATGGCCTCTTCCCTACATTGACCAAGGGCTGGCCCAGATCCAGGGGTCACAGGTATTCACTGCAATAGACCTGACCAATGATACTGGACCGTGCCTGTCAGTAGGGAGGACCAATACAAACTGGCTTTTACCTTTGGGGGCCAGCAGTACACATGGACCCGGACTCCCTTCGATACCTCAACTCCGGCAATGAATTCAACATTTTCCTCCACAAGGCCATGCCTGACCTGGGTGCAAGGGGTAACCTGGCTTATGTAGATGATGTCCTCATCAAAAGTTCATCTGTGGAAGAACATGTAGCGGAGATCCGTTATGTTCTGACACAGTTGAGGGCCGCCGGAGCAAAAATCTCCTTTCAGAAAGCACAGTGGTGTAGAACCTGTGTTAATTTCTTGGGGCATGAGATTACTCCGCAGGGTCTCTGTCCCCAGGAAAAGAAAGTGGAAGCACTTCAGAAACTGAAAGACCCCACAACTCTGCGGGAACTAAGGAGCCTCCTTGGACTGACTAATTACAGCAGAAAGTTCATTGAGGGCTCACCAGACCCCTGATTCATCTCTTGAAGGGGGGGGTCAAGTGAGAATGGGGTCCAGAACAATCCGAGGCAGTAAGACAGCTCAAAAGAAGCCTCTCAGAAGCGCCCTGCCTAGCTTACCCTGTCAGAAGCAAGGAGTTTTTCTTGGAGACAGGGTTCTCTAATACATGCTTGACTGCAGTATTATATCAAAAGCATGACATGGTCAATAAAGTAATCTCCTATGCGAGCAAAACTTTATCCTCTGTGGAGGAAAAATTCAACGATTGTGAGAAGGCACTCCTGGCAACGGTGTGGGCATTGAAGAATTACCACCCGTTTATCCAGGGGGAACACATCATAGTGGAGACTCTACACTAGCCTCTGCAATACCTCCAAAGTGACAGAATCCGAGCCGGAAATGTGAGTAATTCTTGAATTACTTCCTGGATTCTGTCAATGCAAGGCTTTCCTGTGGAGGTCAGATATGGCCAAAACAAGAAGAGTCCCCTCGCGCAAGGTCTGGCTGACTTGCATGATTGTGCCAGAGAAAACTGTCCCGAGGACGAAAGTCTAAAAATCAAGGACAACATGGAGGCATACCTTAATTCCCCCCACAAAGTCTTTGAAGAAGACAAGTGTGAGGGAATGCCCACTGTCTATGTGGATGGATGTTCTTGCCATGTTGACAACAACGGGCAAAAAGAACTTGTGGCCGGCGTAGGGAATGCATGGGTGAATGAGTCCCCAGAACCCTACGCTGGGTACAAGATTGCTCCCCGAAGTAGTCAGGTGGCAGAATTGATGGCTGTGCATCAAGCCATCCTCACTGCTGTCCAACACCAACTCCACGAACTGGTCATAATCACAGATTCGGATTATGTACGGAACGGGTTCGTGGAGCACCTGGTTAATTGGAAAACCAGAAGCATGTTATGTGCTAATAATAAACCCTTGAAACATGGGAAGTTAATTCAAAACATTGATGATCTGGTCACCTCGAATGGGATGACCATCTACTGGAAAAAGATCAAGGGTCATTCCAAAGTAGAGGGACCAGACAAAACTGGAAATTACTTAGCTGATCAGCTGGCCAAAACCGGGGCCATCCGAGGGGATCTAATCGAGATTGAGTCCCTATTGGGGGAAATCAATGTCACTGCTATCACTAGGTTCCAGACAAATGCTCACAATGATCTTTAAACTGCACAATGGAGTAAGGAGACCCCAGATGCTGATTTGATTACGGCTCAGAAGGGGGATCCAATAATTGGTAAGTTTTACCAAAGCATTGAGGACCCTGAGAACTTTCCCCTGACGGATACCTATTACATTGGGAAAGAGGACGTTAGAGTTTTGATGAAATGTCCAAAAATGTTCAGAATCCAAGACGGTTTGATGGTAAGGAAATCCCAAGCTGGCCATGATCAGTGGGTAGTTCCTACCTCATTCCGAAGCCTGATGTTAAGTCACGCCCATGATGCGGCCACAGCCGGTTATAGGGGGTTTCATACAACACTTGAGATCTTAAGAGAGGTTGCATACTGGCCACACATGGGGCAGGACCTCGACCAATACTTGAAGGGGTGTTTTGTGTGTGCAAAATTTCAGCCAACATCCCTCACACACCGTGCGCCTCTCCAAAAGAGGGGGATGACACTGCCATGGTCAGATTTGCAAGTCGACGTCATAGGCCCTGTGATTCGCTCCTATAGGGGAAATAAGTACATGTTGACAGTGACATGCTTATTTACTAAATGTGTGGAATGCCTCCCGGCCCCAAACTGCAAGGCAGAAACAGCAGCTGACCTGATGATCAACCACATCTTTTCGCATTTTGGTCCACCCCATAGGATTGAGTCATACAGAGGTAGCCATTTTACCAGCGAAGTAATGATTAAGATGTGGGAGATACTGGGGGTTAAAAGGAAGCTACACATTGCTTACCAGCTAGCCTCTTCTGGTGCAGTAGAACGGTACAACCGAACCATTGTGAGCATCTTAAAAAAGTTTGTGGCAGATTCTGGGCCAAATTGGGATATCCGATTACCTTTTGTCCTAATGGCCATCAGATCTACCCCTTCATCTGCAACAAAAATGTCAGCGTTAGAGCTGATGACTGGACGCAGGATGGTGCTTCCCCAGCATTTGCTTTACAGGACCCAAGAGCAGACATTGATAAATGCCTCCACAACGCATGAATATGTGGAAAATTTAAGGAAACACCTCCAACATGCTTTTGCCTATGCTCAGCGAAACCTAGAAAGATCAGCCGATAGCATGAAGACTCACTATGCTTTGAAGACTACTAGGAAAGAATACAATGTAGGGGACCGGGTTTATCTATACAATTTCCAAAGGAACCAGGCCAAACAGCGGAAATTTCTGCCTAAATGGAAGGGACCTTTTGAAATTGTAGACAAGATCTCCCCAGTCGCCTACAAGATCCGCATCCCCAAAGGCAGTTTGGCGGAAGGGAAAGACAAGTGGGTCCATATAAATCAGCTAAAGTGTTGCCATCCCAGGCACACTATGCAGCAACTGGAGGAGTCCTCTGCAATCCCAGAGGGGGCCGCTCCAGAGTAATACAAATCCAACCCTAAAATATTCCACATATAGCCTATAAAATCCTATGATTCTTGAATGCAAATGTCTCCTGATGTATGAAATGTATATGTTCGCCCCACCATTAATAGTGGTGGGGAAATGTCTACGAATATGTTTCTGCCACTTTGCTTTGTCATCCTAGGAGAGATGAAACCATGGAGACTGACCAAGGAGGATGACCCGGGGACCGGGAGCAAAGATCCGAGGGGCCCGGGGTACCGCCCGAAACTCCCATCAGGACCGGCGAGGAGAACCGATCGATCCACCCTGATGGAGGAAAAGATGCTGAACTTTGCCATCTGCGGAATTGGAAGAAGATGAAGCGGGCATCCCAGCACGTGGATCAAAACATCCTTTGCACCCGACTCCCCCTCGTCTCGAAATCAAATTGCAGTCGGGTGGGGGGGCTTGTCAGGTGTATCGACCCACATTCAAGTTATTATGCTGCAACATTTGGTGCTGGGGGCTTAGAAAATCCAAGATGGCCGAAAAGCCCACATTGGCGCCAGAATCTAGGAAAACCGCGCAGTTTTTACACACACCAAAATGGTCACCTGACCTGCCACCCCCCAGTGCGAGCGTGATGGTCCAGAAGCGCCATGAGTGAAACGTGGTGCCAAAGGAAAAACAGCAGTGCCTGTTAGCTCAAAAAGCGCTTTAAAATCACCTTTGTTTCTCTGAATGCAAGCTCAAAATGCCTATTTCAAACATTGCAAGATATTCAAAAATCTTACTGAACACCAGCAGATATCTCGTAGAATGAAGTCTTGTGTGCATACCAAATCTGGAAAGATGAAGAGCCTAAAATAATGTTCATCACAAAACCGGCTGAGCTGTGGATGTCAGCAGCTCAAGTGAAATTGGACTTAAAGCCACTAAAATCGAAATGTTTAAAATAAATGAGTGATTTACTTTGGAGTGTCACATAGGTTGCAACTGTTTACATGTCATAGTTTTGAACTTAGAATCAGCGTTCTAGCTGCATGTGTCAAAATTGTAAGTTTGATTTGAATGAAGAAAAATGGGAACAAAAGTGACATTTGGCTGAAGCCTGGCTTAAAGAGAATGAATTCTGCCCGGCAACTACCCCTGACAGGAGTTGAAACTTGCCTAGCAACTGCATTCACAGGCCTGGCTGCCTTCTGCTGTTCCCACTAAAAGGAGATCACACCTCTTTGATTGAATTAGGGGAGGAGCACCTGGGAGCAGGGAAACAGAACAATGAACTTCCCTTTGCTCCAGGCAAATGCTAAATCAGGGGGTCGTAAATGGCTTCCTCCCGGAAGGAAATGGGAGGGGCGCTGCCTCTGTGACCCATCTGAGCTTGGAGGCAGGGACAGACAGAAATCCCCCCATGTGCTTTGGAACCTAAACCACACCCATCTGGGCCAGAGCATAATTTTAAAAAGATGGATAATTCATAGTACGAAATCGTCAAAATTATATAATTAATATCATTATTCCTGTGCACATTTTAAGAGGTGTTAGGACTCTGTGGTATGTTCTGAGGGGATAGTAGCGGAAAATAGGGTATTACTCCAAATGTATGTATGTTAAAAATCTGACACTTCATCATCGGATGCCCATATTCCTTGCGCACATTTGTGTAAATTTTGAGGAAAAACCAATATGGCGAAAGTCAATAAAAAGCGGAAAATGTTGTTTCTAAACCCAAGCTCGTAGAAACATGTGCCTGGAACCAAACCTGTGATGTGTACATGTAATTTCAACGATGTGTGTATCTGGGAAACCTGTTAGATATGAACAATTCATTTTCTAAGTAAAAGCAAAGGGGCGTTTCTTCAATAGATTGTAAAATGGTAGCACTGGATGACTCACAACTCTGTTCCCCAGTGAGAGCACAGAGAATTTTCTAGCCTATCAGGATCCTCAGAGGGTTGGGCATAGAAAGTCAGCCTTCCTACCCACTTTCACAAGACATAAAAAGAGCCACTGAGACCCAAGGAGACACATTCACTTTCCACTTCAAACTGATTTCTTGTGAAGCGCTTTGCCAGAAGACTCCAGAACCAGAACTTAGAATCCAGACTTCAGAACTTGCAGCAGAGAGGCCTAGTCCAAAAGCTGAATCCTTCAGAGGGCCCAGAATCCAGCAACCTAACCAAACTATTCAACAGCTGGGCTGTGCTGTTCGCTTCTGGCTAGAACTTTGCCGGAACCAGAGACACAGACCAGACCGCGGTGCCAGTACCAGACCCAGAAAGCAGAGCTGTATCCCGACCGCCGACCAGACCAGACAAGACTGCTGTACAGTGCCGCTAGCAGACCAGACCAGACCGCTGTGCAGTGCCAAGAACTTTTGCCAGAACCAGAGATCCAGACCAGCAGAGCAGAGAGAACCACAGCTAAACCTGACCAGATCTGTGATGAGGCCCATTCCTTCCAAAATTAGGAGTGAGTATCCAGCCAGAACTGTGCAAACCAATCTCTTAGTTTAAAATAATCTAATTCAAACCATTTCCACCTAATTAGAACTGCATAGAAATCGTGTGTCCATTCTGTGATTTCAAACCTGTGAAAGTGTCATTTGTCATTCTGAGCTTTACTTTATTCTAAGAATCTACCTCCATTAAATCACCCGTATCTTTGGAACCGCACGTGCTAGGAACGAGATTTTACTGACTGTCGTCTTAAAGCTAAGAATCTACGCTTTTCAACAAGCTTAAAACGGTTTTTCCATAATCGCGCTCGACGCATTCGGAAAAAGTGCCGCGAATTGCAAACTAGCTCAACCTCACCACACGTTAAAAAATAGCTGTCTCTTGCTTGCATTGCTGAAATTCATTTTCAACCTGATAATCGCTTGTGTATCCTTGCTAGTGTTGACCTGAACCAATCTTAAGTAGCTATCACCTACCCTGAATCTCCTATAGGGAATTAAAATCATTTTTAGCATATTTTCACTTCTTTGCAAATCGCATGTAAAGCATTTTTGCCTGTGTTTGAAAATCATCCCTGTTGCTCTAAGCTTGCTAGGGGGGAACTGAATTGGTATTGCATTTGATTGCATTCCTGAAAATTGTGTGCTCTCCTTCCAGCTCCTTATATTGCATAGGGGGGGAGTGAATTGTCAAAAGAAAAAGTGATCATATTATCTCTTATTGAAACCATATCAGTTTATTTCTGTGCTGCATTCTTTTCCATCATTGCATTTCTTTGAAACCATAAAAGTATTCTCATCTACCTTATCCTTTCTATACCAACTCCTAAGTAATTAAAACAGTGTGCTAGTGTAATACTATCCATTGTTGATCACTGTCATATTCATAAGTGTGCTATCAAATATTAATTATTTATAAAAGTGATATATATATATCTTGTTTAATTTTTCAATAAATCTTTTAATTTGCAAAACAAACCTAATTCTTGGCTCAGTGAGGTCAGGGGGATTCAATGAGAGGGGTGTTATACAAGGGTTTATCATCCAGATCTATGAACTTGTCATAAAAATATATAAATAAGGGCTTTCATTGGGCATCCCAGACTAGGCACTGACTTAGTTGGAGTGCTGAATTGAAGTCACTTAACACAGCCAATGGTCTCTGTCTAAACGGAGAAAAAACAGAAATCCTATTGATAGGCCCCAAGGAATCCCTAAACAAGCTAAATGAAAAATACAGCTCCTTCACTATTGAATCATCACAGCCTCCACTACAGTGAAAACCCTTGGAGTATATCTGGACTCCACCCTATCAATGGACACGCCATCTCATCCTCAGCGGCATTAACAACAAAAATCATAAACGCAGTAAAACCCCATCTGTCACCAATGAACTGCCTTAACATTGCCAGAGCCACTATAGGCGCAAAACTTGATTACTGCAACATTCTACTCCTAGACGCCTCCAGTAACAACATTAACAGACTACAAACTGCACAGAATAATGCTCTAAGAGCCGCCCTCAGCATCCCCAGGAGAGAGCACATCTCCCAGGCAAGAAAAGATGCCCACTGGCTCCCAATCAAGGAACGTATAACATTCAAGGCCCTCACAATCACACACAAATGTCTCAGCCAGACCGCTCCAGCCTACCTCTCAGACAGAATTCACCAGGCTCCAACTAAGAGACCAAAACGTGAGCAATACTGCCACTTACTCTCAGTCCCAGCATTCAACAGAGCTAAAGCGGGCGGCACAAGCTTTGAAGTACTAGCCCCTAAAGCATGGAATGCTCTCCCACTCAGTTTAAGAAACGAGAACTCCCTCACAGTATTCAGAAAGGGTCTAAAAACAAAACTATTCAACTAGACCAATCAGCAACACAGCACAGTCCCTGACCCCGTTCCTCTGCCACCTCGGAACATCTATCCAACACTGTCATCTTAACCTGTCCATGAATATGTATAATGCGTAAGCAATTACCTGTAGTAATTTGTTTTCACCAATTATGCAATAGCTGTCATAACTTGTATGCATACTCTGTAAGAAACAAACATTCTTTAACAGCGCCACGATGCCACCGGGCCTCTGGCGCTTTATACATTCAAATTAAATAAATAAATAAATAAACAAATAAATAAATAAGATTGCGGGGATGGGTAGAGATGGGGGATTGGACGGGGGAAAGGGGATGAAAGGAGGGGCAAGGGGAGAGAGTGTTAGGAGGGAAGAAAAGCACTTCAGTCTTGTCAGTGTTGAGGGAAAGAAAATGGGATGACATCCAGTTTTTTATGGCCGTTAGGCAGGAAGAGAGAGTGTGGTGGAGGTTGGAGGTGAAGGAAGAGAAGGAGAGAAAGAGTTGGGTGTCATCAGCATAGAAGTGGTGGGAGATGCCGAAAGAAGAGATGACGGGGCGAGAAGGGAGGTATAGAGAGAGAAAAGAAAAGGTCCAAGTACAGATCCCTGGGGGACGCCATAGTTCGGGGGGAAGTTGGAGGAGGTGCGGCCGCCCCAGGAGACAGTAAAGGATCGGTTGGAGAGGTAAGAGGAGAGCCAGGAGAGGACAGAGCCTTTGAAGCCAAAGGAGGATAGAGTGCTGAGAAGTTAAGGGTGAACTACGGTATCAAAGGCTGCAGAGAGGTCAAGGAGGATGAGAATTGAGAAATGCTTAGCGTGACGAGCAGTAAGGAGAGAATTGAGTACATAAGTGAGAGCAGTCTCAGTGGAGTGTTTAGGGCGGAAACCAGACTGAGAGGTCGGGAGGAGGGAGTGAGAGGCGACGAAAGCTGAGAGTTGAGAGTAGGCTAGGCGCTCGAGGAGCTTTGAGATGAAGGGGAGAAGGGAGATTTGTCTGAAGTTGGAGGCAAGAAGAGGGCTAGCAGAAGGTTTCTTCAGGATAGGGATGATGGTAGCATGTTTGAAAGCTGAAGAAAAGGTAGCAGAGGAGAGACAGATGTTAAAGAAGGTGGTTAGGTAGGGGATGAGGAGAGGGTAGACTTTGGGGATGAGGGAGGTGGGGATGGGATCAGAGGGGGCAGCAGTAGGGTGAGTTTTGGACAGGAGACGTGAGACCCAGGCTGGAGTGATAGGAGAGAAGGTGGACAAAATAGCAGAGATGGAAGAAGAGGGGGGAAGGAGGGGAGAAGGAAGAAGAGGAGAGGATGTTTTGACGAAGAGAGAGAATTTTGGATGAGAAGAAGTTGGGAAAGTCAGAGGGAGAGAGGGGAGAGTTTGTGGAAGGGTCAGAAATAGGCCGGGAAAGAAGGTGCAGACGTGAGAAGCTTGTGAGTGGAGGAGGTTAGAATAGTAGGAGTGCTTGTCAGATGTGAGGCAAGAGTCATAGAGTGAGTGATATGAGAAGTAAGAAGATTGGTTGGTCGGAGAAGGGGATTTGAGCCAGCGTCGTTCAAGACGACGGAGGAGGCGACGCATGGACTGAAGATGATAGGAGAGCCAGGGTTGGGGAGGTTTTTGAGAGGGTGAGAAGGAGGTAAGAGGATAGAGATGGTCAAGACTGGAGGATATAGAGGAGGACAGTGAGGATAGGGCATCGTCGGCCGAGAGGGATGAGCAGTCAGAGAGAGTGGGAAGGGAGGAAGAACAGGAGTAAAGGAAGAGAGAAGGGTTGAAGTTGCAGAGATCGCGACGAGAGAAGGAGGGAGAGGAAGAAGAGGGGGAGGACAATGAGGAGGGGGAGGAGTAAGGGAGAAGGAGAGTAAGGCGTGGCGAGGTAAGTAGTAGCAAACCAAACAACTTAGTATAGAGAGTCCAAGAAAAGTGAATGCCCCATCAAGGTTCTATGAAAATATAGCCTTCTAATTAAATAATATAATCAAATAAACCTCACAAAAAACACAAGCACATCCCAACCGTGTAAGAAAACACAGGAAATGCAGATGGTATGGCACTCTAGATACTCCAGCAGGGTTGTTCAGGCAAGAAATTGCAGGAGTGTCACTGTTAAAAAACAATACGCTTGAAGAACAAGGTGTGAAAAGGAGTTTATTAGTCACTAAGGTCCCAGAAAGTGGACCACAGTTTCAGAGCCCCCTAACAGTACCTTATTCTTGTTTTTGAAGGCTGAGCATTATCGAGCCAAGCTTCTTGATGCTTCAGCTGCGGTCGAGCCAATGTGAAGAAAGTTGAAAACAATGTGATCACACTGGCAGTTGAGGTTGAGTCTGTTCAATGGTGCTGGCTCCAGAATGGTTGAGTCAGAGTCCAAGATGGCAAGACAAATGTCTTCCAAAGGTTTGAGTAGCAGTTAAGTAGGCGGTGAGACAACTGCTTTTGCTGAGTCAAGTGAGCATTTTTGATGGTGAGTTCGATTGCTTTTAGAAGGTTGAGTCGGCGCTCAAGTCGGTTGCTCCCTTCGAGAATGCAGTTTGGGTTTTTCGAGATGGTCCACAGTGATGCGCTGGTGTGGCTGGAGAGGAAGCAAGTGGTTCAAAGTTGGCTAGAAGTGTCAAAAGCAGCACAGCAGGTCCTGTGGCAGCTCAAAGGCATCAGGTTGGTTGAGATGGCTCGAAGGGGCGAAACAGGACCTTGGGTTTATTGGGCTTCCTGGGTGCTGTGACTCCCAATCCAGAGGCTGTATGACAAAGTGGGTCCCTGTGCAGGGAGGTTGGCTTGGAACTACACCTCCAGTATAACCCATATGTAACCTGTTGCAGCCCTTCTTCCATCAGGTAGCATTAAGCCAACTACAGAGTAACAAGACAGCACCTGCCTCAAGGCTTGATCGTACACGCTACCAGCCCTGGCTGATCTTTGCCCGGGAATCAATGTCACCAGTTCACACTCTTGCTTCAGCCGCAGGATGGCACCATGCCCGGGACAAGCGAAATGACACCAGAAGCAAGCCTGGGCTGTGAGAACGACCGGCGAATCACTCAGGCTCTCCTCAGTTTCCCCACTAAGACTAGAGGAATTAACCTAGGAGCGCGCTCTTACGTGTGTGAAACCGCACCGAACCTCTGCAAAACTCTCAGCCGCGTTCGACACTCTCTCAATCGCACATATTCCTTACTGACATGGTCCTCTGGTGACCCTTGCTGACTCTCTTCTCTCCAAGCCACAGTGCTGGACACCCTTCTGCAGCAATCAATGTCATAAGTTCTCCGGACAGCAATGAGCAGATCAAACCCATGTGGCCCCATGTACACGCGGCAATTATCAAGGCCTGCACTTTCTCCGCTCTTTCCTCTAACAGCTCTGAGTGCCCTCCTCCTCTGACATCATCATTTCACCTTTGCACTTAATGGAGTGCAGAGCTCCCCGATCTGCCCTCGAACAGCGCTCTGTGGGGCTCCCAACCAACCTGCCCCAGACCTGAATGCGAGCATGGATATGGACTCACGGTAGCTGCTCCTAGTGGCACTTCTCAATGTGGCACAGTGCACCTTCCGGCACAGCAAAACAAAAGCAAACAGGCAACCAGGTGAGGCAACTAACTTTCCTCGCAGTGCAGCACCATCTACAGGTATCATGTCAGCAGCACAGAAGTCATGCAGACACCAGGCCTCTCGCCACGGTGTTGTCAGTAGCCCCATCTGCCCACTAGCTGCCTCTAACAGGCACACACTTCACCTGGTCTCCACTACCTCTTGCTGCAATGACCTCTGTACCTCCGTAGCTTGCAGAAACAATACAGTCTCCCTCTGACAGCATTGTCCCTGTCTGCCCCCATTGGCCCTGGCATTGCTCCTTACATTAAAAGCTGGCCTTCACAGGCCCCACTGCACCCTGCAGCACTACCTCCAACTTGAGAGAGGGTCTTCTCTGGGTTTGGGGGGCGGTGGATGGTCCTTTCCTTGATGTCCCTTCCAGGTGCTGTCCCCCCAGCACAGCCCACGCAGGTTACTCCAGCTCGTTGCCAGTATAATAACAAGGTCTTGTCCAGAGATGACACTGAGACTGTTGTAGGAGCAGGAAACATCTTTACAGAAGTTCCAGTCTCAGGTAAAAGGCATAGGTATACATTTAGGGAACATCAGGTAAGGTACATGGGGATAACATCCACTGGCACCCTATCTCAGTCAACCCATCTGCCAATTGACACTCTCAGAGCCATTCAGAAGATAACATTCTCTCACACAAATCTCCATATCAGTCACTCCTACCATTCCATGCATACAGGGCAAGGTGCAGGGAAAGGCAAGTCACATCAGAAGGTTTCACTGCAGACCCTGTGATACTCGGGTGGGCAGGAGCCCAGCCCACAATGTCGCTGCCACATCAGGAGATGCTCCCCTTCCGTCGGCACTGAGTGTGCAGCAGGGTAAAGTGGTGTGAGCGTCATGCATCCAGCACCTACACCTTGCTCCCACCTTCCTGCAAGATACCTTTATCCTTTGGTCACCATATAATTTGAGATGTTACCCCCTCATGCCCCTCTGATCGTGTAGACACACGAGGAGCGACTGTAAATGGCTGCCACATCCATTGCTTACAGGGTTTCCTAGAAACCGCTCGATGAGCCCTGACGCCCATTGGCCCAGCGTCTGCATTTCCTGGATTCAGCCTCACCGGAAGGCATCAGCCGGCCCTACCTCTAAGGCACTCTATAAAGGCACAGGCCTGTCTGCGCCGTTACGGCCGTACAGCGTTCCACTCTGCCTGCTTGTACGCTGATTGACATTATATTGCTGTCTGTCCCTTTTTCACCCTGGACCATCCTCTCCAATAAGCCAGTTGCTGACACTTCTTCTGCTAAAGATGATCCCTCGCTGATGACCTAAGATCTTGGATGATCAACCGGCAGACCACACATCCTGATAAGCATGCCTTGAAGCAAACACACTCAGTGGCTTTCCAGTGTTACTCTTCTCCTTCATTGTTAACAGGATTTTATGACACTTCCCTTTTTTGCTGCCACAATTCTAACAAGTAGCTGTGCCAGCCTGATGTTGTTCTACAATAACGCACAACCATAAATGTATGTCCCGCCCTAGCAACTAGTCACACCCATCTTCTGTCTATGACCACTTTAACTAATCATGCCGTACAGCACCATACAACATACAGTAGACACCTGATCTAACTAAGCTGTAGGCTATTAAGATCAACGTTTACTAGTCAGCCACCCTCAGAGCCAACAGATGGCTTGTTTCACCTGTCGACCAGGCTCCTGCTTGTGTGCCCAGTGCATAAAAATACTATACCTCTACGTTGCTAATGTAGCACTACTATGCTTCTGCATGCGTTGATCACTGTCATGGCTCATATCCGTCATAAGAGCTAGTTTTCTTTTTTTTTTTTTAAATCTCTTTCAACAACACTTTATTGTTTTCATATAAACAATGATATTAAAAAGCAACAATGCTTCACAATCCGCTTAAAGAATGAAATTACAAAGAGACTAGAGCATCATAAACAATACAGCTCAAACAAGAAAACAATCTTAGTGAAGCATAACCAGCAAGTCAACATCGAACAGAGCTAGTTTTCTGCTCTTAACAATAGCACAAGTGAACTGTTTTAACTCTGTTACTGCTTTTTGTTTGCAACTAAACTGTACGCTCCAGCATACCACTGTTGATTTTGCACCATTTGTACTTTACACTGTCACCATGTACTTCTTCAGACACTCTACTGCACATTGAGTACAGTCCACCTTGTAATCACAGGAAATGTCTTGTGTCTGAAAAACTAGCATTGCAATGTTTCAACTGCTCATTGTGATCTGTCTACCCCACTATATATTCACGGACGCTAGTCTACACTCAAACCCCTCCGCTATGCCTCTTACCAGCATGCACCACACGCAAGCTAGCATTGTCATGCTC
Organism: Ambystoma mexicanum; assembly: GCF_040938575.1. Taxonomy (NCBI): domain Eukaryota; kingdom Metazoa; phylum Chordata; class Amphibia; order Caudata; family Ambystomatidae; genus Ambystoma; species Ambystoma mexicanum. Next base: position 541,286,001 of record NC_090923.1, on the reverse strand, counting down.
TCCTTACCCTGTACCAAAGGTACCTATGCTTACCATGATTCAGGCGTGGTCCGTGTCTACTGCCCAATGCACGACCTACTACCCTGTCCCACGCCTTTCTTACCCAAAACAGCAGCTTTTCTGTTTGGGATCCCTCCATCCACCAGCATATCCAAGAACACTACCAACACTATACATGCAGACTGCACAACCATACCTGATTTAGACCCCACCCTCCTTTTACACCCCCCCCCTCAGTCAGTTCTCCCCTCACAGTCCCCTGCCAAGGTCTAATGCACCAAAAATGACTATGAGTAAGAGCCTGTGACCGCATCCCGCCCTTCACCACGCCAACAGGAGATTTAGATTCTCTTCACATTCCCACAAGTGCACCCCTGCACTCGGAAAACAGGACAAATTGCCAATTACCCCAGCACACACCCACATTAATCAAAAGTTCATTCCAGCAACAGGTCCTTCCAACCCGCAGTGCCACCTGCCTAAAACACTGTCCCTCTGTAACAAACCACATATGAACCCACACGTCACACCCTGCCCACAGAACTTAGATATTAACTCACACTTGACAGGTGCTCTACTGAATGTGCGATCCCTAGGTGCACATGCCTCTGAAGTACACAACCTCATTTTGGAAAACCAACTAGACTTTATAGCTCTCACTGAAACCTGGATACACCCAGCATCAAGTCCCCTACTCACGTTAGCCATCCCGCCAAATTACACGATACTCTAATCAGACCGACAATACTCAGTGGGAGGAGGAGTAGCCATCATTGCCAAATCCTCCTTACAATTCAGAGTTTGCAGCACTGACAGAATAGAGGGCTTCGAGCTCCTTACCCTCAAACTTACCACTGACCCTAAAACAACCATTAACTTCCTTCTCTTCTATAGATCACCAAGCTCCACCAATCATCCGGATACTGACATCCCACTACACATTACCCCCTTACTCAACCCTAACACTAAATTAGTATTATTAAGTAATATAAACCTCGGTTTCAACGACACTCTTGACCATAAAGCCACAGCATTCCATACTGCATTACAAGAAATGCAATTCTCCCAAATCATCAATGCACCCACCCACACCAAAGTTAGAATGTTTGACTGGATACTAACCTTGAACTCTTAAGTATCCGTTGTAGACATCAGTGATGTCTTTTGGTCAGACCATTTCCTAATTTGTTTTAATTTCTCAACTAGCAACTCCAAAGAAGTACTCTCTGTATCACCCATTCCAGTATTAGCGAGAAACTCACGTGAGCTCACCCAGGACAAATTATCCCCATCCTCACCAAACTACTAAAGGACCAACCAAACAGTACCTCCAATCCAGGTAGTATATCCCGTTTCGCACACTCATGCCTTAAAACAGCTATTGATGAAGTAGCCCCACTTAAAACTAAACTACCAAAACCCAAACGTAGTAACTCCTGGTTCAATGATGAACTTATAAAGCTCAGGAGAAATAAAAGAGCTTTAGAGCACCTCACCAGAAGAAAAAAAATACCAATGAAGCCAGAAAAGAAATCCAACTTCTATCACAGAATTACAAACAGGCAGTAATCTCACACAAATCTAGCTTTCTTAGTCTACGTATCTCCAATGCGGCATCAAATAGCAAAGAACTATTTGCTATCCTCAAAGAATTGGAGACATCCACCTCCCCCCCTAGCCCAATCATTGCCAGTAAGGCCTGGTGTACCACCATTCAGAACACCCTAACATCTAAAATCAGCTCTCTACAAGATAAAATACTACTAAAAAGAAAATTATTGGACGAAAGTGTTAACGTCGGCCCTATTACCCTATCAAAATCTTTAGCCTTAGCAACCCTATTTGACTTCTCCCTAGTCACCAAGGACCAAGTTATCAATACGATCGCTTCTCTCAAACCATCACATTGTGAAGATGACAGCTTTCCTGCTACATTGTTCAAAACGTGCTCCCCAACGTTAGATCCCATCCTCACCAGCTTCATTAATGCGTCTTTCAAGGCGAACTCAGTCCCATCACAGATTAAAGAATCCTGGGTAACGCCACTACTAAAAAAAAACACCTTAGATCCCACCACCCCCACTAACTATAGACTCATCACAACAGCCCCCTTTCTCATTAAAATAATTCATAAAATAGCATATACCCAAGTACAAGCCCACCTCGAAATTAACCATCTATTTGGCAACAGACAATCCGGCTTTCGGCCCAAACACAGCACTGAGACAGCACTACTCGATTTAAAAAATCAGATGGATGCTCTCAGAGACTCAGGCAAACTATGTATTCTACTACTACTTGATCTGTCCGCTGCATTTGATTTAGTTGAGCACGATAAACTATGCCTAGCCTTATCCAAAAACGTTCACTTCTCACAAAATGCAACAAACTGGATCAAATCATTTTTATCAGAATGAACTTCCAGAGTAGACATTGGAGAGGAAGCAGCAGAGCCTATACCTGTCCCCCTTGGTGTTCCTCAAGGATCCTGCCTTTCTCCCACATTATACAATGCTTACACCAAGCTTCTTTTTGCTGCATTAGACGCTATGGGAGTAATATACAGTAACTTTGTGAATGATACGCAGATACTCATCCCAATTACAGGAAATAAAGATCAAGATACCATAACCATAAACAAAATCTACTCTCTCATCCAGAACTGGATGGCAACTAACAGTCTTTGCCTGAACGGCGAAAAGACGGAGATCCTTATTGTCGGATCACCATTTCAACTAAAGAAACTGCCCCAAGATTACACCTCCATCAACATAGATGGCACCCCCATCCCCATCTCTAACCAAGTTAAAACACTAGGGGGTTATCTGGATTCTAGCCTCACCATGAGCAAACACATCAGTTTGCTGGCATCCTCCACAGCCTACACAGCTAAACTGATTTCCCTCAGCCGCCAAATTCTTTCTACACCGAACTGCATCACCCTTTCCAGAGCACTCATCTTGTCTAAGTTAGATTATTGTAATATACTATTGTCAGGTACATCCAAGAAAAACCTATCCAAATGACAACTATTACAAAATGAAGCCCTGTGAGCAGCACGAGGCATAAATAAAAGGGACCATATCTCACAAGTTAGGAGATAAGTACATTGGCTCCCAATTGAAGTCAGAATCCTGTATAAGACACTAGCTACCACACACAAATGCAATACCCAAAATGCCCCCTCCTATGTTAATAAGTGCCTCACCCAAACAAAACCTATCAGACTTCTGAGATCCCAGTACTTACTTGTCTCCCGTTTCAAGAATATGAGAACCGGTGAGTCCAGTTTCACTGTCCCAGGCCCCAGACTTTGGAATTCCCTCCCTACGAACATCAGTAATGAAACATCCCACACCCAATTTAAGAAACTCCTAAAAACCTGGCTATTTAACAAATATTAAGCCCACTGCCTGTGTCCAGCACATAACACCTGGACTACCGGATTCACTGCTGTATATATATGTAGCACTGCAATTGTAGTACTTTACCTATGTTACCCCACCTTACGATTATATTCTGTATCCTTATTTGTACTCATTTCATGTCCTGCAGAGAAGAGTTGTGTTCTTCTTCATATTTTTGCCTATTACTGTATTAATTATGCAACTTCCTTCTATGTAACCAGCAAGTACCTCATCTCTACTGTAACTTATGCCGTGATACCTCTGGGTTTGGGCATATTAACAAATGCAATAAATAAAAAAGTGCTTCTTTCTATTGCATATTACAGTAGAAGGAGACTCCCAATAGTTCTTACTCTTTACTGCACTCACACACTATCAAATGAAACTGATTTTCATTTGGTATTACCTATTTACTTTCCATTGCTGCTGGGCATGTCACTGCCCACAGTCTTATGTCAGTGCAATCTAGTCTCATACTTATTGTGAATCTAATGGTCTAATCCTTACCTGCTGCATCTCTCCCTGTATGCTCAAGGGACAATACACAACTTAAAATGTATATGCCTTGTATCATGCACTGTCACTATCTGTTTAGTTCATTGTACCAGTATTACAAATCAAATATAAGGCAATGTACATAAGCAATGCTGCATCACATAAATATTGTGTTACGTTCCGTACCAACCCAGAAATGCATTTAATTCCTGGTCCGAATTAAGACCACTGGTGGTGGTTCTAAAGTGAAAAATAAGTTGAGCTTCTTCTCATCTCAGTACCTTTACAAGGTCACCAGCTCTCTCATTTTGCACTAGCCGTTTTAGGCCATAAAATCAGATATCTTCCAATTTATTATGTGTGTATTTCACATTCCATTGTACAGCCGTTATCATACTGCCAATATATATTTTCGTACATATGCATTTTATAGCTTAAATCACAAACATGCTTATGCAATTGATAAACACTTTTACGGCAATGGTGTTATTATGTGCCTCCATAAACATGTTACAGTTTTCTGTGAACTTACAATAGTTACAATTTCCACATTTGAAAAATCATTTAGGTTTTGCTGTTAACCATTGTGTCCCAGAAGATTGATGGGGGACTGTCTGTAAAAAATTCAGGGCAGTTTTATTACCAATAGTGGGGACGTTTCTGTAGACCACGTTTGGGATTGGATCTAGAAATGTACATATGTCTTGAGCTAACATTATTATATTCCAATGTTTTTTCACCAAGTTGTAAATCAATGACTTTGAGTCGAATTCATTAGATGTATTGACTCGTTGCAGTCGACTTTCTTTTTATGGGGAGCTATCAAACGTCTACAATGGTATCTCAATCAGGGTACCAAATTACATATTTGACAAAGGTTTATGATACATACGAGGAGACACAAATGATGTGTTTATATACTGTTTGTCATTCCAAGATGGCGGACAAGAATCAACAAGTGTGTTAATGGTGTTTTCTTTTTAACATAAATTACACTGATTTAATTTCAAATACATTTTTGCGGAATCAGTAGGACGAGAACAATTCAGCATATATTATAAAAATTAAGCAAAATTATGGTAACAAACTGATTACTGCAATAATAGCTACCTTAACAAGTTAATAGGTAGCCAGTGAATGTGATTAGGCTAGTCCAAGAAAGAGGACAGTTATTGATATAAATAGGAGGATTTTAAAATGGCGTTTGACGGATATAAAATGCTGATCCATGGCGAAATGCTCTGGTTCAAGGAGAAATACTTTACTTTTACAGGTATGTGCCTATGACCTTGTTAGAGAGCAACAATTTAATACATATCTATTCTTTGTTGAACAGTTAGGACAGTTTCCAATTATATTTTACATCTTTTATTTTTCAGAGATAGTATAGTAAAATTACTATGAAAGAGTTATAACCATATAAAAATATACCAAGAATGTTTGCAGATACATCATGCATTCAGGTAAGCTAGTTGATGATGGAGTTTATGTATTATGGCACAGATAAGATAATTTAAAAAAGTAGCAACATTCATTATTTCAGATTATGCTATGCAGATCATCTACCAGCAGAAGCTAATTAAGGAATGAGAGGCGGTTCGTAACTTATTGACACGTTTCACTGGTGAGTGGGATGAGCAATAGGGTTATGTTTATAGCTATTACAATTTAAAATAATTTGCCTATGGTATGCTCATGGTGCAATATGCTGACCCAATATGGGTACTAGGCCCAATAACAGAATATCACACTGGTAACAGCTAAATGTTGTAGGAGTGTATATTGTAAGGTGTCAAGAAGATGCAGAAATGCATGAACAATTTTGGTAGGTGTGAACAATCATTCAATTTCTATGCTTTGTTATTTTTAGATATCAGGATGGTAATAATATTATGTAACTACGAGCATTGACACATTAGGTCTTATATTTGGGTGATTAATTTGAGTCTGTACAATATTTTCATACAGGTAATTGAAGATATATGCATCAGCTCAGAGCCGCAAAGTAGCTCCCTTACCTCCACTGAATTTAGGTCGGTGCTAAGCGAAACACGCGTTGACTGTTGGAATATTCATGTTTGATGACGTGCGTGGAATACATGTCGAGAAGAAGCATCGCTACATCTGTTGATATTTTCTGTTGCATTGTGTCTTTAATTGACCTTGATATGTGCACCATTTATTGAAGTCTTAATCTTCATGGTTTTTATATTTTGCATACAAGATATTGGTTTTTAACATTGACTTTTGAGGCGCAATAGGTTTGCCATTGCTTTAGGGGTGCTTTGAAAAATTGTCTGGATAGGTCAGGACAGCAATAGACCCATGCTGCCTTTTTCTTTGCTATTTGAAAGCACGGAGTGACTAACGCAGACTGGTAACAAGAGATGAACTCTATCAAATTAGCGCAGGGAGATTCACTCATAAGGAACCTGTATTTTGGTTGCTAATTATTAATTGGACATGTTATTTTCTACTGTACATATCGGAGGACATATTTTAGGCATATTTAGAAATTTAGAAAAGGTAGATATTTACTGTCACATTTGTTCTCCACACACTAAGATATAGGATAGGCAGTGTTCCTGACCTAGAAAAACCTGGGTTATTTCAGCTGTGTTTGCTTACAGATAAAACGCAGTGGAAGAGCACTCTGTCCCACTTCTTGGGAGTCAAGTGTACTGGTTTGAGGAACAGGGCAACGTCATCACAGTGAACAAATAGATTGGGGAGGAGCAGAGAAGGGATGGCTAGGATGGAGGGTGTTGTTTGCAGTACTTTGCAAGCCATGAAAACAGACAGGCCCATTTCCCTGTTTCAATTACATGTTGTAAGCTGTAGCCCACATGTAATGTAAATCAGTGTAAATTAGTTTAGCATAGCACACCTGTCATTTTGCTGGCCTGGATGTTAGAAATGTAAGCACTGGTCTGGCACAAAGCACCCGGCTTGTGGGAATCAACCTGATGTGACTAGTCCAATCGATTGACAGAGGGATCTGGCAACTCAGACACCTTTGCAGGACGGGCAAACTGAAGTAATTCACGGCTCTAAGGATTGAGTTCAGTCTTCAGTGGCAATAACGTTGGCTCTACCAACAGCTACAATACCCATTTGAATCATGGATGCAACATTTGCCAGAGCCAGAAAAACCACAAGTAGAACTACTTACCTACCTGCCAGTGGAGAGGGAGAGACCTGGAGGCCTGTGGTGATCTGCATGCAATATATGGTCAGTAACATGCAGCATTTAAGAAAGCACCTTGATGTCTGGAAAGATGAGCTGGTGCTAGATATTGCTTATGAAATTGCTTATGAAACCTGGGAAGGGTATTTTAAGTATTTCCCAAAAGTAAACATCAATATGTTGGGCAGGCTCAGGCAATAGGAGATGAGCTGCAGACTGCACTGGATCCCTAAGTCTATGTTCAAGGTCAAACTGACCAATTTGGATGCCTGCTGGAAGTGCGAATAGGACAACAGGAACAATGCACACTGCACACTGCGTTTGCACATACCCTAAAGTGAGATGTGGTTGGCAGGAGATAGAGGAAAGAATGCCTTAGTTTTAAATTCTGTGATTTTCAGTGATGAGAGAAGAGAGGTGGCTGGTGGAGCACTACTAAGAAGACTTTGGTTGACGAAGATAGCAATGATTGAATAGTGTCAACACCAACACCAATTACCTAATATGAAACTGGACACGGCTCAGTCCTTAACCAACAAGAATATTAAAAACAAAGGCAAACATTCCTCAAAGTCACACCAAGATACACTGCCTGTGGTACTTCTGCTCACTGATCTTGAGAAAATGCACTCTAGACTAAATACCTCTTTCACCTCATTATGGAGAGTCCACTGTGAAGAAAAAACTAATAACACAAAGAGGTCCATGTAAATGTTTTCATAAATATAAAATGGATGAATTGGAACAATATCTATTCAGATGTGATCTAGGATATGGTGAGTATCATTCAATGTTGTATTAGCAAATATATGGTTGCAGTAGGTTTTATTTATTTAGTTGATAGTTTCCACAAAGCACTTGAGGCTGTATGAAGGTGGCGGCAAGAAGTATGACATCACTGTTAGCTGATTTTCACAAGCTTTCTAAGTGGAACAATGCACATTGAATGGTGACAGGCATTCACTGGGTGATTGTCTGATGATGTGTGCGGCTTAGCTATCTAGGTAAGTACTTGCATGTGCCTTTGCGTAGCAGGTGGCAATACCTGATCTTTGGCATGTGACCGGCAAGGTATAAGATTGCAGTATGATTATGTGAAGTTGTTAGAGACAGCATAGGAAGGATTCCAGGTTACTATTGAGCATATGGGGTGTGAATCAGTTCTTCCCGGCACCTTCAGGGATGTGCACAGGGACATCATTTCACCAAAATGCCAGGGGTAGCGAAAGTGACATCACACAACCCTTGACCCCTGATGACATCACAGGAAGTGATGTCATTTGACCCCACCCCAAAGTGATATTGCAGGAAGCGATGGAACGCAACCTTTCACCCGTTCACAAAACAGGAACTGGCATCACATAGCATTGTACACTACGAAAAATATGTGATGTGCATTTCATACAAGAATAAATCGCCATATGTATCGTTAAGATCAGTGTGTATAGGCCCATATTACCAAATTACTGTGAATGCAAGCAGAAGTCCATGACCAAAAGATAATGATGTGTTATTATATAGCACTTACGCTTAAGCACTTTATATAGAAAAAATATACACCCAATATCACCCAACCTGTGTTGGTACTCATTTATCGACCTCAGAAGGATGAAAGGTTGAGTTGAGGCGTCTAAGAACTGACTAAATCAGTGACTCACCCCCTGAAGTGTCCCTGAAATAAACCTTTAATGAGTCTTGCAATTATTGTATAGAATTCTTCTTTTTTTGAAGGGGCCTGAACAAGAGAGTGAGCCACTCTAGAAGTAAAGAGCCACATGGTGCTGGCCACAGCCCAGGAGCTTGCATTACCAAAATACTTTTTTTAGAGGTCGCAAGGGAGACCACAGAGGTCGCAGTTGCGACCTCTGGCGACCCCTAAATGATGTCCCTAGATGTGCTTTTGTATAAGTGCCACCAAAATCAATCCAATTAAACGAAACAATAGAGCGCACCAGGTGCAAGGAATAAACGGTCACATCTATTTACTGGCTATATACTGGCCACATCGGGCCAGGGGTTATAAAGTTGAAAACCGCAGGATTAACATAATTTAAAAAAATAACATTTAGTAAAATTCTAACAAAGTCATTAGCTACTCTAATCAGGATCCTATAGAACTCTGTAGATTGATATCTACCATTGGCTAATCCACTATCTCCAGAACCACCCAACCACCCAAGTCCAACCCATTAACTTAACATGATCACCATCAACATCATTATCATTGTTTAGCAGGTTTTATGCTGACAGTGATAACAAGTCTTTATACCATTGTTTGGCACTTCTCAGGGAGGCCTTGGATGTTGCATCCCATCCGAGACAACCCAATTAGCAATTATCGTGAACAGAGAGATCAAACTTTGGCATTAGGAAAGAACAAATGCTCACATCCCAATCCCCATGCTTGGACCCCAATGATCCTAGAACATTCCCTAACCTTGAATAGCTCATTCTGAAACTCTCATCTCGACACATATTGCCAGCGCAGGTGCAGTCTTCTAATTAGGTCATGGGATGAATAGCTTGTTTAGAAAAAACATGGGAAGTGCCTCTCTGCAGAAAATAAATTGTATTTTTCGGTCTCACCAATACATTCTACCATGGGTGCAATAACATTGGGGACAATGTGTATGCAGCTTAACCTTGTACCTTTGGCAATGCTACTACATGAATCTCTGTCCTCCTGGCGATCAAAGCTTTGTGTATTCATGTAGTTATCGCCTGGAATAAAAATAATTGTTGCATATTGAGTTTCCAGTCCTGGAAACAGCATATTCTCACAGCTTCAGCTAACACCATCCTATCCTCCCTTCTTCCCTGGCGTTGGCTGTCTGATGCTTTCGAAGCAGGAGTGAAATGGAAAGCTTTTAATTAAAGAAATAAATTGTGCAGCTTCAAATGGGGTCCTTGACTCAAAATGGTGATACCTTTGCTCAGTGTTACAACAAAGCACAACAAAAACGAATGTTCTAATGTATGCCCTTTTCACCTATACATGCCTGCCACCCTTCATTGTTGTCTATATCGTCTGTGTATTCAGCAACCCAAGGCTCCCTGAAGTGCAGCAAAACTAGTTCGCTTAAGTGTGGCAAAACTACCTCTATTCTACTTGTGTCCATAATCTATAAAACAACATGGCAACTGTTTGGACAACAAAAAGGCCTGAAAACCTTCACTAAAAGTGTTTTCTTAATTTATATTTCTGCTCTTTCTTGGAATGTGTGGGAGGCGGTGTATGACGTTACATCTCCCCTACCTGCACCATCACATTCCCTCCTCTTTTTAATTTATTAACCAATAAACCTTCAGCCATCATCCTATCATATGTATATTTAGGCACCCATGCCCTGCACACTCCTTTCAAACTACCTCCACATGCTGCATGCTCCTCTGGTGTGCAGGTCATAAAACAACACCCCATCTCCATCACAATCTACCCAATGCTGCACATAATTATTGGTCCTAGGGGTGGAGTAGATGAAACATGTGCTGGAGGCCAATGGGGCATTCAGTTTGGGCCATGCAGTGTTCCTTTTTGCTGTTCCATGGGTCTGTCTGCGCATAGGCATGTATTGAGAGGGGAGTGGCTTCAAATAAAACTAAGTGTAAGTGATAACATTTGTGCTTATGCTTTTTTCTTCCCAACTCCTTTATACTATCTCATAACTAGCTCTAGTATGCACAGGCTTATGAGTAATACAACGAGAACAGGAACCAACACCTTAAAAATGTTACCCAACCAGGCAAGCACCCAGGAGAACATCAGGAGATACCAATCTTCATATACCACTCTTCTTTTCCATAGTAGTGTGTAAAGTGTGGAAGGCAGTTATAGCATCAGTCAAGCTGCCAATTTGCACACCGTTTGCTGGCACGAACGTGCAACAACTCTTTCCTATTTTCACGCAAACGCCCCCTTCCATAGCAGTGAAGAGGTTGAGCACATATCTTTTTTGGAGAGTTGTCAATCTAACAGCCCTGAGCTCGTCCTGTGGAATGTAATCCTTTCTCAGTGGCATTTGCTAGTTGTACCAGCTCCCACTTCGTATATCTGGATATGATATGATATGCCATTTATAACGTGCCTATACACAAGGGCTTCAATTTGAATGTGGTGTGGCCTGCACACCTGGTGCAAGAAGAGAAGAGAAAAAGACAGCAGCTTTGCTGAAGAGGGTGTACTTTGTGGGAATTTCCACCAGTCTATAATGTGAGAAATAATTCTCATGCTTCTTTCTTTGTAATGTCAGAGAACAATGGGTCCGCTTCTTAAAATTCACTTCACTAATTGCAGGATGTTCGCAGTTATCGTTGCAACTTGACTTTGTTGCACCACGAGCGCCGGTGAGTGTAAAGTAATTAGTGAACATGAACCACTCCAGTTCGGTGGAAGCTGTGTATAAGCACGTGTGCCACAGGACCAGTAGTGCTCTCTCATTGCTGCGGTTCCTAATTGCAATCCTTGCATGTTCATTGTACGCCTACACCATGTGCTCCTGCCCACGTTCACTGTTCAATTTTATCCGAAACATAAAGAAGTGTGTATAAGTCTCTGTATGTGAAATGGTTCTTTCTTTTCATCAATCCAGGTAAGTAATTTGGTGTACTTTCTCCATTCAGCAAGACATATGTTATTAAGATGTGCAACTATTTTTTTTTGCCATTCCTACTATTGCCTCTGCTGTGTATCCCATTATCCTCTCTTCCCATCTCCTTCAGTGAAAAACCTCCCCTATTATGTGCAGTTGTGGCCTCATCCAACACCAAGGCAGCATTTTCCCTTTTAAATCTGTACATCTTTTGACACTCTGTTGCATGGGGAATGAGAAAGCAAATGTAACACGTCTCATTCAATCTGTCCATTCCCATGACCTACATGTGGCCATACCACATATTATCTTAACTAATATTATTGATGTCGGAGGAAGGGCCATCATTGATACCACCCAGAAAACATTCCTGGCTGAAAACGTCCCTTTTTGTCATTGTCAACTTTCAACTGCTGTTATCTAACACATTTATAACAGCAATGCCTTTTTGTGTCATCAACTGCTGAAATTCTAACCAGAAAGAGAAAAAATGGAAAACAAAATGATAATAACTATACAAGGCATATTTTTCATAAATCCTTCAACTCTCCTGTGCTGTGGGGGAAAAGAAAATGAGTCTCTGGAAAGTTACACATGGAATTAGAAAAAGTCACATGAAACCTTACTATACTCCACTTTCCTATCCCTCCTTTTCTTCAGAAAGGGTGATGTTTCTTATGTTTCTCTTGACATCGCTGAGGTGGACCTTTGCCTTTCTACCTTTGATTTTTACAGCTGTTGGGCATAAGTATATCACTTCAAACCGTCCAAAAAAAAACAGTTTGTTAAAGCTGTGCACAAAGCTCCTCACAAAAACTCTTTCACCAGGATAGAGCCGAAGTGGTGGTAGCAGTACTGCTTCGTCCTGAGGTGTCACCTCTTCTCCAGTAACAGTGGCCGGGCGAGGGCCTACCTGGATGGATATAAACTAAAGAGTGTTGGTCAAGGCACTAAGATATTCTTGGAATGCAAGCATGTAGACGTTAGTAGCGCATGCATACTTCTACCTGCAGCTATCTCATGTAGGGTTTGGTGGTGCTCAAAACCTGCCTGATTTCCTAAAGCAAAAAGAGTCTGTGGCAAGAAATGAAGCCAGTTCTGTTGAAGTGTGTCACACAACTTTGCAAGGTACATTTTTAGCAGGCTGTTGAGGTGTTTCACAACTCTGTTGGCTTGAGGGTGGTATACCAAACACAATTTATGTTTAATGCCCAATAAGGATGTAATCTCTTTAAAGAGGTTTTTGAAAAAGTGCTGCCCATTGTCCCATTTCAACACCTCACAAATCCCCCACCAGGGAAACACTTCGCATTCAAGGAATGTGGCTGCCGATTTACCATCGGGATGGACGAAAGGGGCCTGCCACAAGCCAATGAGAGAAGGGACATCCACAACAATCATGTAACGATAATTGTTACATCTAATATGAAGATGGCAAAAAGGTCCAGCTGTACAAGGCAATATAGCTTTAAATGTTTTTAAGGTGTGTCCTGCAGTGTACTTTTCACATATAACATAGTTGGTAATACATTCTGACACATGCTCCTGTAAATTAGGAATTAATCATTCTTCTTGTAGGTACCAAGATATATATTCCTTAGATGTGTGTGTGGGATAGTGCCATTGTTAAAGATCAATTGTATGTAATTCCGAATAGCATAACTGTTTATTCTGTAATATTTTGTCTCCAAACCAAATCTGTGGGGGATAAAGAGCATCCCCTCCTTTTCTATAATTCCTGTTCTGGTTGGGAGGGACGTTCCTGGAATTTAATTATCTGTGACAGGGGTAAAGCATTATAGGGTTCAGTAATGGGCACTTGCTGTTGTGGTATCTCATTACTCTTTTCTACCAATTCCTATATATTTGGTGAATATGCTGCTGCTTTGGCTGCATTAGCTACTACCTCATTCCCCCAATCTATAATGTCTACTCCATTTGTATGGGCTGCACACTTCACAGCTTCTACTGAAGAGATTGATAATACATCAAAGTCTGGAAAGTAACTGGTTATGTTGTACATGTGTGCCATCTGACCTTTTGAAACCTCTCCCTTTCCATTGACCTATGAGGTGTCTGAATAAATGGTGACAGGTTGATCTTCCTAGACATTTTTTGCTGTCATTAGTGCTATTAGTTCAGCTGATTGTGCTAAGTAGTGCAAGGGCAATCTTGCTGTTGCTACTATCTCACACTCTCTGTCTTCATAGTATACCACTGATGTTTCTGTATGTTTCATTCCCATGCTCTAAAAATGTCCTCGCATTACTGGGTCCAGAAGGTCAATATAATAGGCCAGAGGTTTGTTCCCCACTGGATGCTTCTGAGTAAAAACATGAAAAACTCCTTTTTATTATTTGGCCTAGCCAAAACCGGGCAATGCTGATTGCCTGTTTAAGTTCATGGAATGATTAGATCATCTCCACTGACCAAATGAGGGGACCCTTTTCCTTTTGTGCTTCTTTTAATCCCTGTGAAGGGTGTATGGTGTAGGTGGCAAAACCAACAATCCAGGATTGGCACTACTAGCGAAATCCCAGAAATTGCTGAATTTCTTTGACAGTGGTTGGCTGTGGTGTGTTGTGTATTGCCTCTGCTCTTTCTGGTGTCATTCTCCCCCCTACCAATGATATTATTTGACCCAAATAAATGACTCTTATTTGCCAGTATTGCAATTTTTCCTTGACCACTTTATCACCCTTCTCTGCCAATAGTGTCAAAAGCATCACTGAGTCTTTACTACATTCTTCTTTGTTAGTTCTGCACACCAAAAAAGTCATCAACATATTATTGTATTACTTGACTTTGTGTGTAGACATTTCCCAAGTCCATTTGCAACACTCTATTAAAAACAATGGGTGATTCACAGTACCTTTGTGGTAATCGAGTGTGGTGAAATCTCAGCCTGAGGTAATCAAAATGCAGTAAAATAATGTGTAACTGGGTGCAATGGTATTGAAAAGAAAGCATTCTTGAGATCAATCACTGTGAAGTGGGTGGCACCTATAGGAATATTACACTAAATTGTGGCTGGGTTAGGCACCACTGGAAATTCAGCCTCCACTGTATTGCTTAAAGGGCAGAGGTCCTGCTCTAATCTCCAAGACCCCCCTTTTGCTTTCTTCACAGGATACACAGCAGTATTACATAGAGATGTTGATGGTTTTATAATACCCTGTTGCCATAATGCAACAATGGTGTCATATAAGGGTTCTGTCGTGTCTGTATATCTTCACCTGGTGGTATATAATGGGGATTGGTATAGCATACAGCAGGCTGTAAGGGGTAGTTTGCTGGCACACTCTGTGGACAAAGGGAGTATAAAGAGGAGCGGAAGTGGGAATTGCACGTGTCTCATTATTTCTCTGTGTTAGTTGATCAGTTGTGTTTCCCTCCTCTTCCTCCGACATCTTCCATAGCTTAAGAATACTTAATGTAATGCCAATTTTTAAACATTTTACCAGCTGTCTCTTGTACCCACTCATGGTGTTACATAATTATTTTCTCCCTGTATGTCATGATCTCTGCTTCCAAAAGATCAGGACTTGCCCGACTCCCTTGGAAGCAGACCCATAACCCCGGTTCCGAGTGCCAGCCAGTCCCAATTGGGACCTTTTGGACCCTGTCCTGGCGCCAGTGGCACCAGGCTCATAAAGATGCCCAGTCCCAGCGCTGGAAGCGCTGGGCTCATAATGCTTGGGTGGACTTACCTGCAGCAGACCATGCTGCTTACTTACCTGCCAGTTGAACCCCTGATCCTCTTCTGTTTGGGACTACTTCTCCTGTTGGGTGGGGCAGGAGCCACTCCCTAGGTTCAGAATACTGGAACTCTTCTGGAAAGCAGGAACTCTTTTCTTACCTAGGCGTGGCTGTGGAAGGAGACACCTAAGCACTACAGGAGGCTATTTAAACCACACCCGATGGATGAATCTTGCTTTGTGTTATTCTGCATTCTCTGCAGCAGAACGCTCATCGTGTCTTCTGCTTCTGATCCTGGGCCTAAGGGAACAAAGGCTTACCATCCTGGAATCCAGTCTTCAGCAGCACCTGTAAAGACAAAGAAAGAACAGGTTAGCACTACGGTCTTCAGTGGCAGCGCATCTCTTACCTGGTCCATCGGCTGTCACCAACGCCTCGCGCTGCATTCCGGCATCTGAAAGACAAAGGCTTACCTACTCTTCGCATGCTCCGGAGGTCTTCGCACTGCATTCCGGCATCTGAAAGACAAAAGCTTACCAGCTCTTCGCACGCTCCGGAGGCCTTCGGCGCTGCATCCCGCATCTGAAAGACAAAAGAAGGTGCGTTTAAAGACATTGGGCAACTTTATTACTCACGTGCCATTACTCCTTCCCACGCCGAATCCAGTGGGTATTCCAGCACCCTTCAGCTTCTCTAAAGCTCCGAACTTGTACCTGCAAGATAAAAGGGACAGTTAGTGCGCATCGTGAAGCAGGCTACAAGCGCTTACTTACGTGCTTCCAGGCGCTTCTATTCCTCACGCGGGTTCGATCCTCAACTCTCATCAGCCCGCCATCCGCCATCGCCGGAACCCTGCAAAACAAGAGATATCATTACAAAAGACTTTTAAGACATTTGAAGTGCCCAGAACTTACCGTTCGTGCAGTTAACGACGGACAGCAGTCCTCTGAGGTCAAGAGGCCTGCACCCTTATCCAGTGAAGAAACTGGTTACGGCACCCTGCCCCGAGGCAGATGGAGAGCTCGGCGTTCACTTACCTAAGGTGAGGGCGTTAACCTTTGGGGTTCTACAGGAGAAGAGAAAGGGAAGAGGAGAGAGGCACCCAATAACCCCAGTTCATTAATCCCATATTTTCTATCTGCAGACATCTTACTCTTCGAGTCAGACATACAGTGCACAGAGGTCCAGCCCAAAGAGCCAACCGTGTGTTACACATCACCTTTGAAGATACGGCATTCACCCAGTCAAGACCGGCGCCTCTGCGGGAATCAGGTGAGCGTTACAGAACACAAAGCCTACCGCAAAACTCCCACCCAGGCGCTATGGAAACCTCGGATACCGACCAGCTAGCCCAGTTACTTGGGGAACTAAGAGCAGAAGTGCATGCAGCCCGTCAGGAGACGAATGCTCTAAGAAGGGAACTGATTATTTCCAAGGAGCGAACAGACGATCTCGCTAGACAATTGCTACAGTCACAAGCCGGACAAACTCCGTTACCCGCATCCGGGGCAAATCTTCCTTCAACATCCTCTACGAACCCAGTGCAGATCAACCTACCTGGGAATGTACCTCTGGCTCCGCCCGAACGATTTTCTGGTGACCCAAAGAGGTTTGCAGTATTTATTAATCAGTGCCGGTTGCACTTCTTATGCCGGCCAGCAGCCTTTCCAACTGATCAAGCTAAGGTAGCTTTCGTGCTTTCGTACCTTAGTGGCAATGCGGCAGACTGGTCGATCCCTCTAGTTAATCAAGATGATCCGGTTCTCCATGATTTTCAAGCTTTTCAGCTCAGTATGGAAAAACTGTTTGCAAGACATTCACAGGGGCAGGCCTTGGACAATGAGCTCCTTTCATTGCGACAGGGTAATCAAGACCTTTTGGCTTATATTGCGTCTTTCAACAGACTGATAGTGGAAACTCGATGGCCTGAGGACAAAAGGATTACGCTGTTTTATAGAGGTCTACGTGGAGAGCTCAAAGATGTGTTAGCCCAAGTAGTGAATCCCCCGCAAGACTGTTCGGACTATATTGACTTAGTCGTTCAAATTGACCACAGACTGCAGAACAGGAAGGCCGATCGTTCCAAGTTTGATGCTCGAGTATTTTCCAAACCACCAACTCCTACCAAAGGAGTAGACTCCGGGGAACCCATGCAAATAGGGGGCCTGAAAGGACCACTAACACAAAAGGAGCGGGAAAGGAGAAAACAGCTGCAATTATGCCTCTATTGCGGAAACTCGGGGCACTTTCTTCGAGACTGTCCGGTGAAACCAGCCAAGAAGGCAGTAGGAGCTGCAGTTACCAGGGTCACAAACTCTGAGCAGGGAAACGACCTCGCCCGACAAGAATAGAGGTCCTCTTGCCGAGCGTTAAAACCAGTTCAGTGACCTCGCATTTCGTGATACCTATGGTCCTCATTAGCCCTGAACATCCGGATCGATTACATGCGATTGAAGCTTACATCGACAGCGGTGCCATCGGCAATTATGTGGATCATGAAATGGTTTTGAGGATGAATCTGACTCTTTGTCCAAAGGCTGTAAAGGACGTCATTACTACGGTGGATGGTACGGAGATAGCCTCCGGACCAGTAACGCATACCACCCAAGAAGTGACGCTAGTAAGTCAAGATGAACACCATGAGAAGATCGTGTTCGATGTGATCAAGGCCCCTCAGTTCCAGATTATTCTAGGAATTCCTTGGTTAGAGAAGCACAATCCTCAGATCGATTGGCGAGCAAGAACGGTTCAGTTTCCAGAATGTGTCTCTACTTGTCACCCTCGACCTGGTGTTGCACTGGCAGCAATTTCCTCGGAGGCTCCCCAGTTACCTCCTGAATACCTAGAATTCCAAGATGTTTTCCGGAAGGATCAGGCTAACTCTCTACCTCCTCATAGGTCTTATGACTGCCAGATAGACCTGATACCTGGATCTACTCCTCCTTGTAGTAGAATTTATGCCCTCACCGAGCCTGAGAATCTTCACCTCCGACAATACCTGGATCAATACCTAGCGAATGGGTTTATTCGTCCTTCCAAGTCCCCTGCTTCCTCAGCTTTGTTCTTCGTTCCAAAAAAAGAAGGGGACCTTAGAACTTGTATAGATTATCGCGCCCTGAACCAGATCACCGTTAAGAATAGATATCCGTTACCTTTGATCCCTGAACTCCTGGACCAAGTCAGAAAAGCATGCATATATACAAAGCTGGATCTTAGAGGAGCCTACCACTTGGTACGAGTAAAAGAGGGCGATGAATGGAAGACGGCCTTCCGCACCAAGTATGGGCTATTTGAATATCAGGTCATGCCCTTCGGACTTTGCAATGCCCCGGCCGCCTTTCAATATTTTATGAACGATGTCCTCAGAGAGCTCATAGATGTGTGTGTTGTTGTTTACATTGACGACATCCTCGTTTATTCTTCATCGGAAACTGAACATCGGAAACACGTGAAAATGGTCCTCGAGAGATTGCGTCAACACAAACTTTTCGCTAAGTTGGAAAAATGTGTTTTCAACGTGACTGAAGTTGAATTCTTGGGATTCATATTATCACCTAGCGGAGTGCGTATGGATTCAAAGAAGGTTGATGCAATTCTCAAATGGCCATCGCCATCCTCCGTAAAAGGTGTTCAAAGCATGTTAGGCTTCGCTAACTTTTACCGCAGGTTTATCCCCGAATTCTCTCGAATAGTCCAGCCCATCACCGCCTTGTTAAAGAAAAACAAACGTTTTGAATGGTCTACCGAGGCGGAACAAGCTTTCCAGAATTTGAAGACTAGATTTATCTCTGCACCGATCTTAAAACATCCTCGCCCAGAACTCCCCTACATCGTTGAAACTGATGCTTCGAGCCTTGCCATGGGGGCAGTTCTATCACAAAAGGACCCAGTAACCAATCAGTTGCATCCCGTGGCATTTTGGTCCCGCAAATTCTCGCCTCCTGAAATCAATTACACTATTACTGATAAGGAACTTCTAGCTATCAAGTCCGCCTTTAAGGCTTGGCGGCATTATCTTCTGGGGGCCCGACACACCGTTACTGTGATTACAGATCACCGAAACCTGCAATATTTGAAAACCGCAAAAGCTCAATCCTCTAGGCAACTCCGTTGGGCACTATTCTTTGCTGAGTTTGACTTCATAATTACCTATCGACCTGGTACAAAAAACGGTAAAGCTGATGCCCTTTCTCGGATGGGAGTGGAAGAACATTTGATCAATCCTAAACCTGTACCTATCATTCCCGAACAAAGAATTCTAGGTGTAATCGCCACACAATCCATAGAGGAAGTTAAGGATAAAGCCAGGCTACTGGTAACTCCAGCAGACACACAGAATTGGCATCTGCAGGGAAAGGACTTTACGGTGAAGGACAACCTATTATATTTCCAAGAACGGTTATACCTGCCCAGCACAGATTTACAGAAAAAGGTAATCTCTTGTTATCACGATTCTTTAATGGAAGGACATCCCGGTATGACCAAGACCTCGGAAAAGATCAAGCGCTACTTCTGGTGGCCGTCTTGGAAAAAAGATATCAGAGACTTTATAATGTCCTGTGGAGTATGCGCCCAAAACAAGAGTCAAAAGGAAAAACCAGCCGGCCTCTTACGCCCTATTGACATCCCGCCTCGCCCTTGGCATACGCTTTCTATGGACTTCATCACCGATCTACCTCCATGCTCCGGATACAATACGATCCTAGTAATCGTGGACCTATTCTCCAAGATGGCGCATTTCATTCCACTCAAAGGCTTACCAACAGCAGCAACTCTGGCCCGAGAATTTCTCGAAAACATCGTCCGACTGCACGGTTTTCCTTCAGTTCTAATTTCGGATCGAGGTAGTCAATTTATTTCTCATTTTTGGCGAAGTTGCTGTCGGTCGGCTCAAATTGATGTGAGACTTTCGACCAGCCACCACCCTCAAACCGACGGACAAACCGAGAGGACCAATCAAACTCTGGAACAGTATTTGCGCTGCATGCTACAACAAACTGAAAAAACTTGGAAAGATATCCTTTGGATAGCCGAATATGCCTACAATAACTCTGTCCACTCGGGAACTGGGAAGACCCCGTTTTTTCTTTTATACGGTAGTCACCCTCGAACCTCGGAGTTGGATCCACTCCAAGATCTTGGAACACCAGCAGTAGACCACCTGCATTCTACAATCACCCAAGCCTTTAAGGAAGCCGTTTCTCACCTTCAAAGGGCTAAAGAACAATACAAGAAAGGAGCAGACCAACATCGGAAGGAAGCCCCCCAATATCAAGTAGGAGATCAAGTCTGGTTATCCACCAAATATCTACCTCTAAAAGGACCACGCACATTCAACCCAAGATACCTTGGTCCCTATTCCATCACTACCATAGTAAATCCAGTAGCGGTCAAGTTGGACATGCCCCCTCACATGAAGATACATCCGGTCTTCCACGTCTCTCTATTAAAACCCGTGCAACCTCAAACCCGACTAACTACATCTCCAAAACCTATTCTAGTTGATGGAGAACTCGAGTTTGAAGTCAAAAGCATCCTGGATTCCAAGATCTCCAAATCTAAACTATTTTACCTGATTGACTGGAAAGGCTACGGTCCCCAAGAAAGATCCTGGGAACCTGCAGAATATGTCCACGCGCCTCGTCTAATCAAAAGATTTCATCGAACATTTCCTAACAAGCCCAAACCCCCGGAGAAGCCCGGTTTGGGAGGGGCCTTGAGGGGGGGTGCTGTCATGATCTCTGCTTCCAAAAGATCAGGACTTGCCCGACTCCCTTGGAAGCAGACCCATAACCCCGGTTCCGAGTGCCAGCCAGTCCCAATTGGGACCTTTTGGACCCTGTCCTGGCGCCAGTGGCACCAGGCTCATAAAGATGCCCAGTCCCAGCGCTGGAAGCGCCGGGCTCATAATGCTTGGGTGGACTTACCTGCAGCAGACCATGCTGCTTACTTACCTGCCAGTTGAACCCCTGATCCTCTTCTGTTTGGGACTACTTTTCCTGTTGGGTGGGGCAGGAGCCACTCCCTAGGTTCAGAATACTGGAACTCTTCTGGAAAGCAGGAACTCTTTTCTTACCTAGGCGTGGCTGTGGAAGGAGACACCTAAGCACTACAGGAGGCTATTTAAACCACACCCGATGGATGAATCTTGCTTTGTGTTATTCTGCATTCTCTGCAGCAGAACGCTCATCGTGTCTTCTGCTTCTGATCCTGGGCCTAAGGGAACAAAGGCTTACCATCCTGGAATCCAGTCTTCAGCAGCACCTGTAAAGACAAAGAAAGAACAGGTTAGCACTACGGTCTTCAGTGGCAGCGCATCTCTTACCTGGTCCATCGGCTGTCACCAACGCCTCGCGCTGCATTCCGGCATCTGAAAGACAAAGGCTTACCTACTCTTCGCATGCTCCGGAGGTCTTCGCACTGCATTCCGGCATCTGAAAGACAAAAGCTTACCAGCTCTTCGCACGCTCCGGAGGCCTTCGGCGCTGCATCCCGCATCTGAAAGACAAAAGAAGGTGCGTTTAAAGACATTGGGCAACTTTATTACTCACGTGCCATTACTCCTTCCCACGCCGAATCCAGTGGGTATTCCAGCACCCTTCAGCTTCTCTAAAGCTCCGAACTTGTACCTGCAAGATAAAAGGGACAGTTAGTGCGCATCGTGAAGCAGGCTACAAGCGCTTACTTACGTGCTTCCAGGCGCTTCTATTCCTCACGCGGGTTCGATCCTCAACTCTCATCAGCCCGCCATCCGCCATCGCCGGAACCCTGCAAAACAAGAGATATCATTACAAAAGACTTTTAAGACATTTGAAGTGCCCAGAACTTACCGTTCGTGCAGTTAACGACAGACAGCAGTCCTCTGAGGTCAAGAGGCCTGCACCCTTATCCAGTGAAGAAACTGGTTACGGCACCCTGCCCCGAGGCAGATGGAGAGCTCGGCGTTCACTTACCTAAGGTGAGGGCGTTAACCTTTGGGGTTCTACAGGAGAAGAGAAAGGGAAGAGGAGAGAGGCACCCAATAACCCCAGTTCATTAATCCCATATTTTCTATCTGCAGACATCTTACTCTTCGAGTCAGACATACAGTGCACAGAGGTCCAGCCCAAAGAGCCAACCGTGTGTTACACATCACCTTTGAAGATACGGCATTCACCCAGTCAAGACCGGCAGTCTAACATGGATCCCACTATAGGCATACTCCTCCACTGGACAAACCAACATGTCCCCCCACCAATCTACCCTATGCTCCAAACAACCATCCCAACTTGGTGGAGGACACAAGGCAGCTTCAGTCTGAGTACCCATTTAATATGAAATGGTAGTGGTTCTAGCTTTGGACAGGGTCCCCGTCATCATGGCAGCTGCTTTCGGTACCTGGGCAGAACAACATCATAAGAGCATCTGACAAGAACAAAAGAAAATATGAAAAAAGATAAAAATAGGCACCAGAATTATCATGGCTAGGCTCATCCAAGACAACAGTCGAACAACAGGTCATTTGGGATTCCTACATCGTTCTGCATGATTATTCTGAGCTTGTGCAAGGGGGCAACAGTGTTGAATCTGGGACCTATTTTCGGAATCATTGGGAGGGACACATGTGCAGTACGTGCTCTTTATTTTCTGGCAGAACCCTCCCTCCATAGCTGTTAGGACGTGGAGGATATACCTTTTTTCAAGGTGATAAGCATCGGGCCCGCAGTTCTTACTTGATGGCACTGAAAGTTGATTCGGATGACTTGACAAACTGCAAAAGTTCATACCGGGTCCCCTGGAGCCACTTGGCATTTGCTGCAACTTGGACACCAGGTTCCAGGAGGGACGGGAAAAGTTTCTGTGCTACTAAACAGCTGATACTGTTCAGGCATCTTCTTTAAAGCTTTTGAAGATGCTGCCGAGAGGTAGGTGGACCACTTGGTCCATCAAAATAGTCCATCCTTTCAGTGAACAAACAGAGTCATTGATATGTCCATGTGGGATGATAAAGGGAATGCAAGGGGCACAGGGGACAAAAGGGGCACAGATGTGGCATTACACATTGGGCAGTGTGATGAATCAGAGGTGATCATCCCAGAAACCCTGGCCTGAAGCCCTTCTCATGTGGCCAGGGAAAGGCAGCCACTACCTGATCCTTATCCTGGGGCCAGTATTATGTGGGAGGATCACATGGGATGAGGTTCAGGTCAGGCAAAATGGGAGAATCCCATAAATAACTTCCCTGTTGGTCATACCCTATTGATAGTCTATTGTAAAGTTGAAAATCCTGGAATTAAACAAACTAAGAACATTAGGGACTTTAAGTCCAATAATGCCGTAAGTACTGGGACAAGGAAGAGGGGCTCAGATGTGCAGAACTGCAGCATGCAGTCTAGGGGTTCTGATGATCCACAGCTGAGGTGGGCTTTCAAATGTTTAAACCCTTAAGTGCTAAGGCCGAGTAGGCCTGTCCTATTTGCATAGACTTTCATAAACCTCAACATTTATTGAGTTAGTGCTCCAGGTGCAGGCCATCAAAAGGAGAAAGAGAAGGAGAAGCAGCAGAAGCAGTTGTTTGAATGCAATGCAGGAGAGGAGGTCGCAGCTGATGTGAAAGCAGGAACTCCTGGTGTAGCTGTGGCAGAATTCGAGAATCCTGTAAAGTGCGGACAGTGCACAGCGGGAAGCGGTTAATAAACTGACTACCCACAGGGAGAGACACACTTTTGACATTCTGCGTACTACTCCCGTGTGTGGCATAACCGGAGCATACTTGGAGCGAAAGCAGCTCCATCTGGAGGAGGCACGAGAGAAGGAAACCTGACTGCAGCTGTTAAGACCAAGGTTTTCCTCACCGAAGGCAGGAATACATACAGCTGGTTCCGAGGAGATGTGTAAGCAAAAAGGTAGTTGGCCTTGCCTATGTGAACCCGGGGCACTCCTAACCCGACTGCTGATACAGCATACTGATTTTGAATACCAAACTGATGATAAGAAAGATTTTGAATACAGAGTTAATGAATTAAGGGGAATTGGGCACAGTTCTCGTTTTAAGAGGGAGCATGAGCAAACCATTGTAATCACCATTGTGCAAGCCAAAAGGGGACAATACTTAAAGAACGTGAAAAGAAACATGATTTAAACAAAGTGAAACAGAATATTGTAACCATCAATACCAAAGCCGAAAGGGAACAATATTCAAGCGAGGTGAGCAAAAGAAAACAAAGTTGTCAGAATCCCTCCTTGTGATAATTATCAAGGGGGAGACAAATAAAATTTGCATTGCCGAGGGAAAGTGCACCATTGTGAAATATATTGTCAATGCATGAAACAGTTGTTGCTGTAACTTTCCCATTCGCGGATTAAAGTGCGGAAAGTTGGGAGCAAGCCCAAGGTACTTATAGTAGTTGGAGATTTGTCCGGGCAGGCGAGTAGATTATGAAAGGGAAACTTAGTGGTTAGTCTTGGAAGTTGAGCGGACCAGGAATAAGTTGAAGTACCATAGTGTGGTAGGAGGCTGTGGTCGAATGAAAGAGCACATCAGATGGATGGTGTGGTTTGTGGAACTCTTGTGAAGTCATCCTGACAAAACTGTGTTTGCATTTAAATAAGTCTTTTTGGTTTATCAATCAGCAGTTTGTGGAAACTTTGAATATTGTTTTGAAGAGTAAGAAAACCGGTTGGGCAATAAGGCAATTGCGTTGCCAAGTGAAGAGCCTGTGGAAATAACAGAACTTTGTACTATACTTTTAGTGGAACTTGGCTAATGAAAGAACTTGTTTACTTTTCACTTTAAGTGCGAATTTTTCTGAAATGATCTCGGGGAAGGGGATTCAATGTTCCCTGTAAGGCTTTATGTTTATAATTTCTCAATGTGCATGTAAATGTTAATTTGTGAAGTTTGAACAGCCAGATAACCCTTTCTTGAGTATTTTTTTGTGTACAAGTGTGAGGGCAGCAAAGTATGGACATTAGGTTGGTTTTCTTTAGCTTTTGGGTTTGTTAGGTTACGGAGAGTTAGGCGTTGGTGTCACTATTACTGTTCAATAAAATGGCTAATTGTTAGAAAACTCTTATCTACTTGTCCGTCTCACATTTCTGACCCCTCACAGCGGGCTAGGATCAAATGTTCCTCAGGAATGACTAGGACAAGCACATTTAACATTGTGAAGCTGCACACACCTCGCCAGAAAGGAGGCAACTGCCTGTTGGCCTACGATCCGCAAGTCCAAAAAATGCCCAGAAGAGCAACTGTACCTTCAGCCAGGTCAGTGTTGCAAAGCGTACGGCTGCAGTTTCCATTTTTGCCAACAGACACCGTGCCATCGCCCTTAAAACACAGAGACAACTGGGTAAGTGTCTGTTTCTTAACAGGTTTTTCTGGCTGG
This sequence comes from Ambystoma mexicanum, assembly GCF_040938575.1. Taxonomy (NCBI): domain Eukaryota; kingdom Metazoa; phylum Chordata; class Amphibia; order Caudata; family Ambystomatidae; genus Ambystoma; species Ambystoma mexicanum. The sequence goes on along the minus strand of NC_090923.1, from coordinate 541,260,257 downwards.
CTCCTTGAGCCATGTCAGATGTTGTAGATATATATACCACAGATTTCCACATTCTTGGTTTACACATGCCACCCCTTCTTCTGAGAATCCCATCATCTCTCCAGCTCTGCAACTCTTCACCCTTGCTCCCATCGGTTATTGGAGATACAAGACCCTTTTAAACTCAATTGGACATTTTGCGTACACCGTACACCAAACCTTTTGTTCTTTACAATCTGTAGCTGAACACCGTTCGTCAACAGGTAAAATGGATGCTGTGATTGATTGCCCTTGGAATTGCCCTTGGACCCTGCACAGCTATCTCATCCAGGATAAACAGGAACACCAGAAGCATGGGGGATGAGAGAGCATATGTAGCAAAATCCTACAGACCGCTCTCTCTCAACTCTCCTCATGTGGCTATACCATACATTATCTGTTGCAAACCCATGCAAATCTACTATCGAGTCTACATTTTCATTGTCCTCATTGTTCAGGAAATCAGCACATTTCTTTTTGATCTTCATAATATGTGCTCAAATTCTATGAGACTATCTACATTTAAACCATTCATATCCATACTGTTTGTCATCCTTAAACAAAATTACAAAACAAACAAAAAAGACATAAACAATTATCCTAATATACATTATAAATTCAAAATGTTATTCTTTTTGAAAAATGTCAGTTCCTGGTTTTCATCCCCAACCCCCTTTTTAACTTAAACGAACTGCAAATCCTTAGGGCATACTTGACCTTTTTGAGCCTGCTCCTGTGCCGGTGGAGGGTTACCGGTATCCCTTCGTCTATGAGGACCCAGCTCTTGTTGCCCTCCACCTTCACAGCAGTCAGAGTCATGTAAATCACACGCTTCAACCCATGGATACGCTGCTCATTCCAGCACCACACAAAGATTTGGATATAAATATAATCCCCGGGGAGTAATACTGGCTTGTGCTGATCATCAGTTTCCTTGCTGCTTCCTCCTATAGGCTGTTGGTGAGAAGACACAACCTGTGAAGATATACTTTTGACAACCTCTGGTTATAGCCCTAAGGTACTCCCTAAACTCCTCACCCAAGACCTCTGTGGTCTTATGTACATCTGATGCAGTGCATGCAGGTGAGAGCGGTGTGAGGGCTGAGGTGGTGCACTTTCCCTAGCTTATTCTTTAAATTAAAACACACTAAAGTAAGACAGTACACCATGGTTTACTTAAATCACTGCACATCTTAGCCAACCGGACCATAAGAACCTTATTTAACCATTCCACGATCCCATTGTCCTGCGGGTGGTACACTGAACACAGCCCGTGCTTGATTCCAAGAGCGAGGTAATTTCTGAGAACAAGGCATTCAAAAAGTGGGTTCCATTTTCGGATTTCAAGACCTCACAAATTTCCCACTGTGGAAATACCTCCCTCACCAGCAATTATGCTGCAGACTTAGCATCAGGGTTTACGCAGGGACCAACCTTAAGCCACCGGGAGAATGGACAAATTATGACTATAAGGTACCAGTAGGTATTACATTACACAAGCATATCAACAAAATATATATGGAGTTCCTGAAATGGCCCAGAGGCCCTAGACAAACTCCACTTACCTCATGGTGTTTCCAGGATTGAAATTCCTATGAACCATTCAGTTTCCGCCAAATCTACCTGTTCCTGTAGGTTTGGTATAAACCATTCCTCCTGGAGCTCTTCTGCAATTTGCCATCGAGAAGTGTGCAACGAGTAATGTAGTTGCTCTGGAGCAACAAGAAGCAATTCTACAGGCATTACTACTTTCCCTATCAGCTCCTGTCTCCACAACAAATCTGTGGGCGAGAAGACACATTCTCTCTTTGCCCAAAGCTCCTCGTCCTGTTTAGATGCTTTTCCTTCAATTTCTATGATTTAAAGCGACGAGACTGCAGTGTATGGAGCTGGCAACTTTACCTGCTGGGACACGATTTCCATTTTCTGGATGACAACTATGTGGCTTCTTTGGCCGCCGTCCCATCTGCAGCATTATTTTCAAGTGCTATTCAAGTGCTATTCAAGTGCTATCAAGTGCTATTGAGTTAGTACCATTAGTGTGCACAGCGCATTTTACGATGCCTACTCCTGTGGACAGGATTAACACTTCAATGAGTCTGAATAGCAGTGCAGCATGCTGGACAAGGTGTCCTGTTAGATCTCCTAAACCTTCTTCTCTGCCACCTTGATAACCCTGAATGCACAGTGGAGGTCACATATGCAGAGTCAGAATAAATAGTGTAATGCAAAGGGAACTGTTTCTTCAGTCTAACCTGGTATTCCTCATCGTCAAGGCCCACAGTGGCAGTATGCCTCTGGCTGTTGTCCAGATTGATTGTCGAGGACCCATCAACAAAAAGTACCTCACCTCCCTCTAAAGCATCCTCCTTAACACTCATCCTCTCTTCCTCTTCTCCCTCATATGATGCACAATTGTGGACAACGTCATCAGTTTCACTGGCTCTGATACAAATGTCATAGCATTAACTAGGTGACACCGTATGGGATGTATCAACGCATTCGATGAAAAAATCTCATACCCCGAAACTCTCTGAGTCATCAAAGTCAAGTTGGACTTCTCCAAGATCGCAAAGACTGCCTGCTCCACGTACAATGTCACCAGCCAGCTCATGGTAATGGTTTAAGACTTTGAATTGCAAAAGCCGCTGTCACTAAAGCTTGCTCACGAGGTAACTGCTAAAGGTTTATGGCATAGCAATGTTTGCTGGATCAGGACCACGGTCATCACCTGCCCGTTCGAGTGAGAAAACAAATAAAATTGTTTCTTGTAATTCATGGTCACAAAAAGACTGAAGCATTGCTGATCGCAGCCTTGAGTTCCCGGAAGCTAGACCCCATTTCCTCAGACCATTCTATCAGACCCTTCACCTTCTGTGTTTCCTTAAGTCCCTGCAGTAAGGGCCTCACGTAACTCGAGTAGTGAAAGAATCAAGATCTACTATAGGTACAGAGTCCCAATAACTGCTGCATTTGTTTCACTGTGACTGGCTGAGGTGTATTCTGAACTGCAGTGGCTCTGGCATTACCTGCCTTCCTCCGTGTGATATCATTTGCCCCAAATATACTACATCTGTCTGGCAGTACTGCAATTTTTCTTTGCCCACTTTGTACCCCTTCTCCACAAGCATTGTGAGGAGCGTTATCGAATCTCCTCAAAACTGGTCTTCTGAAGTGCTACAGACTAGCAAATCATCCAGTACTGGATTACTGTACTGCACACATGTACATTCCCTAAATCCATTTAAAACACCCTGTTGAAAACAATGTGAGAGTCACAATACCCCTGGGGCAACCCTGTGTGCTCAAATCTCTGACTAAGACACGTAAACACTGCAAGGTACTAAGAACTGGGATGTAAGGGGACAGAGAAAAATGCATTTTTTAAATCACCGTGAAATGGGTTGACCCAGTAGGGATATTACAGAGAATGATAGCAGGTTTCGGTACCACCACCAGTAAATTCAGCCTCAACAATTTTATTGAGGGGGGGGGGGAATCCAACTGGACCTCTTTGCCTTCTTCACAGGGTAGATTGCCATGTTACATCGGGACAAAGGAGGTTGTATTATGCCTTGCTTCAACAACACCATAATGGGCTCAGAAATTCCCTCGTCTGTGTCTCTAGACATGGGATACTACTTAACCCATGGTAATATCGCACCAGGTTTCAATTTTATTTGTACTGCTCCAACATTCTTTAGCAGTCCCACATCATGATGATTGCTGATCCATAAATGGTTTGGCAATTTTTCCAAATCCTCGTTCCAATTTGGCAATGTATTTCTAACAATGAATACGGTCTGTGGTACTTCTTTTTGCTCTGTTTCTATCTAGCAAGGTCCCCCAATCTCATAAACCATCCCTCCTGTGTCTTCAGTGTCTTCAAACAATTGCTGAGCATCACTCAGCGACAAAGCCGGTTCGAAGCACAGAACTGTGGCCCACTCTCTGCCTTCCTCATTGGTGCCTGAGAGAACCACCCTGTTCTTATTGATACCTATTGCCTCTAGGAGAATCATAACAATGGTGCCTAGTGTTACCTCCTGCGTCACAACAGGCCGAAATAAGAAATCAATCAGTACCCGTCATGTCTGATCTCTAATTCCCAGTAAAAACAAATGGCTGGATCCCTCTGCAAGCTCTCATGTACTTAAAAAAAAAAGATTATATCTGCTTTCTGCCAAGCCATAAAAACCATGGGCTGGCCTGTTGGCTCACCACATACCAACATAATTCATTACAAGTCCCAGCTGGTCTGAGACCACTTAAACCTGGTGCGCCTCCAACGATCTCTACCTTAACGCCAGTAAGACAGATATCCTTCTCATTGAGACCCCTAACCCTGCTTTCTCTCTCTCACTCTGGCTGCCCGCATTGGGCCCTCTTCCTTCGCCTTCCTGAGAGGCAGAAAACCTTGGTGTCATCTTCAACTATACTCTCTCTTTCTCTCCTCACATCTCAGACGTCGCCAAGAAGACCCACTACCAGCTACACCTCCTCAAAGGGACTCTGCCCTTTCTCACTTTCCTCCAGAATGTCAATGTCTCCAGCACCCTGGTTCTCTCAAGGCTGGACTACTGCAACAGCCTATTTCTCAATCTGCCTGCCTCTACTCCCTGCCCTCTGCAACTAATCCAGTACAGGACTGCAGTGCAGGACTTATCCTTGGCCTCAAGCATGGGGATCATATCTCTCCAGCCCTGAAATCTCTCTGCTGGCTCCCGCTGGCTCCAAGGATCAAGTTCAAAACCCTTTTCACTGTCCTCAAGGCTTTCTAGGGCCGGGGCTTGCACTACATCCAATGCTCTCTTCCAAAATATCTTCCTTCTCGAGCCCTTTGCTCAGCTACCTCCAACTCTCTAAGGGTTAGACGCTTCTCCAGGCAGAGAGTGGGTGGTAGATCTCTCTCCTCTTCAGGTGCCTCCCTCTGGAAAGGCCTCCTTGCCTCTCTCATACTTGAGCCAGACCACCTGCAGTTCCGGAAGCAGCTCAAAACGTTCCTCTCATCCGCTTTCTCTCTCACCCTCCCCTGCTGACCTACCTATCTGCTGTACCGACTGGTTGCTTGGCTACCCTCAGAGTCTCACTGGGTATCAGGCTCTTTCTTGATCAGTCACCCTTGCACTGCCTCTGGGCCTACCAACCACTTAGGGGCTGTAACTGTCCCTTCTTCTCCTTGCACTACCCAGAGCCGCGATGCCCTGGCTGCACTTACTCAGAGCATTGCTGCCCTGTTTTCCCCTCCCCTCTCCCTTGCACTTCCCCCCTCTCTTTCCCCTTGCACTTCTCGTTCTCGCACTTGCACAATCTGAATGACACAAGGCCTAGTAAGATCGTTTGTCTTGTCCTCCCTCTGTCTTCCCTCCCTTGTCTTGTCGCGCCTATAAATGATTTATCATATCAAGGCCATAGTTACTCATTACCCCTCCTCTGGCCTCTGACACCCTGCAAAATGTTTTGTTCCCAGACACTCAGAATTCACCTCCTGAACTCCTGGCTGCAAAGTTTAATACATTTATAAAGAAAGCACACTACATGTAGATTTAAAAATTCTCTATGTATGTATATCAGTGTGCATGCATGTTTAATGATTGTCGCCCGTTCTTTACAGTGGGTTCTGCATGACAAGTCCCCTTCCTTGCATGCGCATTATGAAACTCTTTGTCTCCCAGGTTCTAGGCACTTTATAGCACACCATATCTGGATTGTGTGTATATTTCATTTGGCGATTTTGGCACTTATCCTTCTACATGTGCGCAAATTTAATATGTATCATCTTGAACACAAAGTAACACTTGAAGTAACACATCCCATTCCCATTTAACTACACTGGACACATATAAAATTGCAAAACCATGGCAATTTCACTGCACCCCCAGTCACAAATATGGAGTGCACAACATGAACGGCTCTTCATCATTAGGACCTTTCCTGACCACCCCAAATATAGAGACTATGAAATCTTATTTCAGGAGAGTATGACCATTTGGGCGAACCAATGCTGAGAGGTCGACACAATAGTTAGAGACTTGTACAGCAGGAGATAACATAATGGAACAGCTGTGTATAGGTATTTGTTGTTTGATCTTCTCTCTTCTTGTCTCTTATTCTATTATCAAACAAATGACTGTAGGAATTAGAGATAGGAATAGCAATGAGTGTGAAATTGTGAATGTAACAGCACTTAGAGGTAACTTCATGACCAGACATAAAATAAGTATTCAAAAAGAAGTAAGTATAGATGTCAATATTATATATGAACATCACTCTGAAGGAAATAATGTCTGGTACAGTGCTATGAAAGCAATTGGCAGGGCCAAGTATAACAATTCATGGTATGTGCGTGGACTTATCCCACATGTGGTTGGCACCCCCAGACTGTTCATCCCCAAGAGATATCAGTGCTAGAGGCACAGAGCTTGGCACACTTGATACTCTGCAAGTTGCAAGGGCAGTTACAGGGAGACACAGTACAAATAAGGCTTGAAGAAACAAACAAAAGCAAATTTGAAGGGAAAAAAGGAACAGAATATAACAAATGTGCAGTAAGACCCCAGATGTACACTGAAGGAGCAACATTCTGGAAGGGCACAGCAGTATTCAAGGCAGAGGGACTGGTGGGATATACAGAAGATGTAATCAAGAATGTAGATGGAAAATGTCAAAATGTTTTGGTATCATATGTCAATAAGGTAATGAGTTTGCAACAGCATGAACAACCAGTAAAAGCACAGTTAATCACTCGATCTTCATTTTGTTTCAGAGGCAGAGGAACCTGTGGGTCAGAACAGAGGGTGCAACAAAACTCTGACCATGACAACACTGCAAGATGGCATTGCCACAATAATGGACCTGTTCTTGCAGTGTGGGACTAACGCCTACCAATATCCTGGAACGGGGTGTGCTCACTCGTCAACTTGCACATTGCAGTACTTTCAATACCCGAAGAACATCTATCGATCCCAAAAGTTAAACCTCAGACACCTACTGTGCCCCCAACAGTAGAGAAACACAATGACTCTCTGACATTGTCATACAGGAGAATATCTAATTACTTCAGTAAAGAAGTAGACAAAACCCGGAGTAAGTACTAACCCAATACCGTTTATTTTCAAAAACAGAGACATTGTTTGCATCCTTTTTTATCTCCTGATATAAGGCAGCCACAAATGGCAAGTGGCTCCAGATCGCACGCTGGAACCTGGTCCAGCTTGCAAATGCCACCGATCATTGGCCTCAATTCTGTGCGAGAAGAGATGCTTGCCATCTGCATAATGCCAATGCAGAACTGCATGGTACTTGACCTCCTCACAGCGATGGAGGGGGGCGTCTGCCTGAAGTACATGATGTACCTACGTGCCCCCAAATGACCAGGACAATGGAACACTTACAATAGCAATAAAGGCTCTGCACCACCTAAAAATAGGGATGGAAAATGTAGGAGGAATTAGAAAAGAAAATGATTGGTTGACAGAGATGTTCTCATGGATGCCAAATTGGTTTTAACGAATGCATGCACGGTAATCCTACCCACTCTGATCCTCTTCATTTTAATTTGGAGCATTTATCCAATTGTTTGTTGTGTGTCCCGTGGAGACAGTGTAAAATGACTTGCAGTTATGGTAGGTAATGCCACTACTCTTTGGAAACATGAGAATATCCAAACAGACGAGATAGAAATAACACCCAAACCAAGAATGGTACCAATAGACCATTCAATAGGCCCATCGGGAACCCTGTGGGCACCACCTCCAGATCCTGAGGATTATCTCCAAGTCTTTGTAGATCGCAAAGATGGAGGTTTCTTAGGATGCATTCCCTGGGATTACACAAGTGGAGGAGGAAATCTGAGAAAACGTTAGCAAGATATGGGAAACACAAGGGGCGAATGTTGGAATGAACTTCATACATCATACATCCCACACGAGAAAGGAAGTATAAGTTAAGAAAACCCATAAAACATGAGTCTGAAGCTACAGTAAAGACCAAAAGCCCTGACCGCAAGCAGATCACACTGTCATTCCCACTATATTCCTTCATTGAGAGGTAAACAGTAGACAGCAAGACACATACATTTACACTTAGAGTTCAGATGTGTAGAAAGATGACAGACACATTTAGCCAGCAAATGCACATTTAGAATTAATGCAGCATACACGCATGCACACATACACATGCATTAGATTAGGGAGCATTTTAGGCAATAGAGTGAGCATTAATTAGATATAGCAAGCAGTAATGCATGAGCATTTCCTCCATCCAACTTCGATCTGAGATGGACAGCAGCCAGCAAGCACACTCACATACACTTTTATAGGTAGGCCTCAAGCCATGTAAAGTGATGGTAATGACACATGTAGGCAGGCGTTGGGCTTAACCAGACATGCACACACACAAGTAAGCAAGACCAAAAGAGACGAGAAGTGCTTCAACTAGTTATATAAGCATGCAGTAGAAACGTTGAGAGGTAGAAAGTGTAACACAATATATATATACATGTAGGTTAAAACTTCATAGGGGTGTGACACAAAGAGTAGGCCTCAGAATAATGATAGGTGTATGAACCATTGTGATGCACAAGGCTTCGGAAATCCATAGTTAGGGCCACACAGTAAAATGCACTTGGTTTCCAGCACATACAAAAGAGACACACACACAGAGACAAGGTCAGCGTCCTCGATGCAGGATGTAAAGCTGTGCTACAATTGGTTAGCAGGATGAGGGGAAATTCTTTGCAAAGCACACTATGAGAAAACATGATTAAATCAGATGTTGCAGATATGATCAGACCCATGTAGGGATTGGTTACGAGTAGGGAGGTGCAGAAAGGTCCCACACATCTAACAAATGAGACATATAGCTAACAAAGTTTCTGCCCATGTTCCTAGAAACGAACTAAAATAAGGCCACAGATTGGTGGGAACGAGGCAATTTACAGAGGTGTGCACAAGACAAAGCCACTCGGACAGCAGGCACATGCTGCCCCCTGTAGGCAAATATTCACTTAAAAGTCAAGCAAAAATCATTACGTGACATTAGCATTTCTTACCAAGAACATACAGAGGTATTTAACTAAGGTTGTTAAAACCAAGAGATGAATTAAGTATTGAAGGAATATAAAAACAAAGTTTTCTTCACACTCTCTTTCACCTACATTTGAATATATGAACTATGCACACCCACCCATTCATTGAATAAACAATTTAGTCAAGCACATAAGTTTATTAAGTGATTTTACTATGTGCTGAAAACTTCAACTACTGATTGTTTTATTCGTGTTACGTCGAGCATTCTAATTGTATTTCCTTGACATTGCCGGCAAGCAGCTAGTCCTCTTTTTATCTCCTGCAGTAGGCGTCGCTCGCCTCACTGTCAGCTGCGGTATCTACATTTATGTGCATCGGCACACGCCCGCGCAGCGGGTGGGCGCTGTCGGCACGCCGTCTGTGTGCCAAAGGCGCGCTAAAGGCAAGCCCGTCTGTGCCCGTCTGTACACGGACGTTACAGGACGCCCAGGACCCTTTGGCCCATGTAGTCCCTGGTCTTCTCTCCTATGATCGTAAGTCGCCGCTCGCTCTTGCCCCTACAAATACCCTTTGGCCTATGGGCTTTAAGGCTACATCTATTATCTCTAAATACAGCTCTACGGCTGAAATTCGATGTGCCCTACTTAATATCTGCTTGTGGCTGGCTCATGCATTGGAATGCCATGATGTCATTTCTAACAATTAATTCGACCTACTGTTATTGTTCAGGCACTCCCCTCTGATTATGAAATAATACATCTGGACCGCCACTCATCTCACCCTGGCGGTGGAATAGCCCTTATTTTTAAAACTAAATTTAAAGCTTCCTATTCTATCCCTGATCATAATTTAAAAATGGAATGTGGTCTTTGTCACATTTTGATTTCCCCAGCGTGCACTCTGTTTATTTTGCTGGTTTATCGCCCACCCGGGTATGATGCCATGTTTTGCGAACAATTTCCTAATCTTGTGCTCGAGCTTCAAGTTAAACATCCGGGTATCCTCATTGCTGGAGACTTTAATCTTCCCTTGAACACTGTCTCTATGTGTCCGGTTACCAACTTTTTGTCCTCTATGCAGGACCTAGGTCTCCCTCAATGGATTTCTGAACCTACCCACATCCGTGGAAATATCCTTGACTTGGTTTTTGCCCCCATAGCTGCTCTTTCCTCCATTTCTGTTAGCCCTATGCTTTGGTCTGACCACTTTTTGATATCTTTCTCTTGCCCCCTTCAGGTTCTCCCTCCCCGTCCTGTTAAACCCTCTGTCCTTAAACGTAGCTGGTTGAGAGTGTCTAGTCCTGATTTGACCTCTGCTCTACTAGCCAACTCTGGCAACGCTGTGGACTGCTCTCTACTCAAGCTTGAAGCCGCCTTTCTAGCATCGGCTGACTTGCTGGCCCCTATTAAACTCTGTAAACTCAAAACTCACACCCCTGAACCTTGGTTCACTGATGATCTTACAGCACTGAAACTGCATTGTCGTCAGGCAGAGAGAAAGTGGCGTTTGGATTACTCCCCTTCTGCTAAGAACTCATTTCGCTGCTCTCTCTCAGCCTATCATATAGCTCTTACCACTGCTAAGAAGCTTTACTACAGCCAGAAAGTTCAATTAGCCCTTAATAAACCTAAGGCCCTCTTTGATCTTGTTCAATCTCTCTCTTCCCCTGAGAATAGTAGGGCCTCCGTCCCTCCTTCGCAGGGCCTGTGGGACTCTCTCTCGGTCTTCTTCCTTGAAAAAATCTCCACTATTCGTGCCCATATAGAGGCTGGCTTGCCGTCGCTCACAGCCCCCAAAATGGTTACTGCCTGTCCTTCTCCAACTGCCTGTTGGTCCTCATTTCCACAGTTCTCTAACTCTGATGTATTGTCAGCCATTTCTAAACTGAAGTCGGTATCTCCTAACAATGCTATACCTCTTGTTCTTTTAAAGGAGGTATCTGCTGACCTAATTGAGCATATTACCACTGCTGCTAATACCTCCCTCTCCACTGGGTTAATTCCTCCTTCTCTTAAGCATGCCCTGGTGGTTCCTCTTCTTAAGAAGCCCTCTCTTGATCCTGATGTTCTGTCTAATTATCGCCCTATCTCACTTCTCCCTTTTCTTATGAAGTTGATGGAGGCTTTGGTAGCTCCTCTTCTCCCCAATTTTCTTTAATCCTCTCACTTCTTTGATCCTTTTCAGTCTGGTTTCCACCCTTGGAGGGGCACTGAGTCTGTCTTGAACTCAGTACTTGATGACCTGGTATGTTTGGTGGACAAGGGTGGTGTCGGAGCAGTCCTACTTCTGGATTTGTCGGCTGCTTTCGACACTGTTGATCATCCCATCTTGCTCTCTCGTCTCTCCAATGCAGGTCTCTCCGGCTGGGTCCTTGATTGCTTCACCTCCTTTCTGTCTGATCGCTCCCAGTCTATCTCTCTTCCCCCATTCCAATCCATCTGGTTACGCTCCTTTGTAGCATTCCTCAGGGCTCAGCACTCTCTCCTATCCTCTTTAATATCTATATTAGATCTCTTCTGCTTCTTATCCAGTCACATGGTTTCCGCTACTATTCTTATGCGGACGACACACAGATCCTCATCCGCCTCGATCTTACTCAAGCTGAGACCGCAGTACGACTCAGGAACTGCTTGCAGGATCTGGGGCACTGGATGATGACTAACTGGTTAAAACTGAATGGCAGTAAGACCGAGGTCCTGGTTGTGGGTACTTCATCTCCCCTTCTTTTTTGGACCTTGCAATTTTGGCCATCGAGCCTTGGCCCTCTTCCTCTTCCGGTCCAATCGGTCCGTAATCTGGGTGTTAAAATCTCTGCTTCTTTGTCCCTTGATAATCAGGTGTCTAGTGTATGTAGTGCCGGACACTTTAAATTCCGCATTTTGCGGAAAGTTCTGCCCTTCATTCCTGCTGAATGCCAGGCTCCAGTAGTTGCCGCCTTGGTTCTCAGCACTCTTGACTATTGCAACTCTCTCTACTTGGCCCAGCCTTGCTATCTGATCCAAAGGCTTCAACTGCTGCAAAATGCTGCTGTTCGCTCCATGTTACGCCCTGCTTTTGGATCGCATATTTCCCCTCTGCTCAAGAAATTACACTGGCTTCCTGTGGCTAGCCGGATCTTGTTCAAATCTTTGTGCAAAGTTTATCCATCACATCCCTCCCCGCCTGCTGCGTTCTCAGTCTGCGTTTCTTCTTATTGCACCCCGCTATCGCCTGTCACGCATGGGAGGCCATGCCTTTTCGGTGGCCGCCGCCAGAGCATGGAATGAGCTGCCTATTGCTCTCCGTGCAACCAAAGATCACCTTACTTTCCGTCAGTTGTTGAAAACCATTCTTTTTTAGGCCGTCTCTCTCTTTCAGTGCTGTCAGTTTTTGTTGGACATTGATTCCTCTCCATTAGCTAGCGCCCAGATGCCTTTGGGTGTACGTGCGCTTACTAAGTTCTTATAACAACATAACATAACACATGGTGTTAGAGCAAGAGATCAGAAAGCATCCCACATGAAGTCATGCAGTCACATCATGAGAAAGAAAATAGAAGGGATTCATGTTTCCAACCAGAAGTCGCAACATTAACTGCCGGGTGAGCAGTCATTAGGTGAGAATAGTAAGATGCTGCCAACATTTGAACTCTCATGGCAAAAGATGCAAAGTGTTCATTTTTGTTGTCATACTGCTCACACTTCACAATTCTGTTGGTCACCAATGAATGAAGTAGCCCACGTCAGGATAACCAGAGGGGCAACACCAATCAGAAGTCAAGTTGTATCAGAAACATTTTAACTAGTCTACTATACAATCAAAATCCTGAGAAACTAGATGGTCCCACCATGAAGTAATTATCATGAAGTAGTTATTAGAATGGTCACGAGGGATAGGATAGGCCAATAGGGCTAGGCATTGTATAGAATTACTTATGATATGATATGACATTCATAACGTGCCTGTACACAAGTTTCTAGGTGCCACAAGACAATGGAGGGAAGACAATGGGAAGACAAGCCAAATTATCCTACTAGGCCTTGTGTTATTCATATCGTGCAAATGCAACAACCCGAGTTGCAGGGGGAAAGGAGTGGGGAAAGTGTAGGGGAGAGGTAATAGGGAAGTGCAAACAGGGCAGCAAACTCTGAGTAATTGAAGCCAGGGCAGCACGGCACTGGGTAAGTGCAAGAGTCAGTGGGGCTGTAGGGGGACACAGTTACAGCCCCTAAGTGTGTGGTAGGTGTTAGGTTGATGCATGTTCTATTATGAGTATGGAACCATACTCACTCACAATTCTGTATGATGTCAGCGCAATGTTCCACTTAGAATGTTTTGGTCTGGTGTAGGCAGTTTGAAGGTAGCAGCTGTACTGCAGGGTCGCGTCTGCTGCCTGTCGTGTTATTCTTAAATAAACCTCGTAATTACTTAACCAATGCCTGTTTACTTAACAGTAGGCCTGGAGGCAGTACAGGGAAGACTGGCTGTGGTGGAGCCTGGTACCCGGTGAACTCAGGGGGTACCAAGCAACCAGTCAGAGCTACAGAACAGGTAAGTTAGAAAGGAAGCGAGAGAGAGAAGGCAGAAGAGAAATGGAAGTTCTTCAGCTGCCTATGAAACTTTAGGTGGTCTGGCTCAAGTCTGAGAGGGGCAGGGAGGTCATTGCAGAGGGAGGCACCTGCAGAGGAGAGAGGTCTACTCCCCACTCTGTGTTTGGATAAGCGTCTGACCCTCAGACAGTTGGAAATAGGTGAGTGAAGGGCTCTAGAAGGAAGGTATTTCGGAAGAGAGATTTGTATGTAGTGTGGTCCCTGGTGCCAGAAAGCCTTGTGGACAAAGAAGAGGGTCTTGAACTTGATGCTTGCAGCCACCCGGAGCCAGTGGAGAGATTTCTGGGCTGGAGAGATACAGTCTGTGGGCTTGAGGCCAAGGAGAAGTCTTGCAGTCCTGTTCTGGACAAAGAGTAGAGGTAGGCAGATTGAGGAATCTGCTGTTGCAGTAGTCCAACTTGGAGAGAACCTGGGCTCTGGAGACGGTGAGCTTCTGTGGGAAATGAGTAAAGGTACAATACCTCTGAGGAGGTGGAGCTGTAAATGAGCCTTCTTGACAAGGTCAGTGATGTGAGGAGAGAAGGAGAGAGCAGAGTCGAATATGACACCAAGGTTTTTTGCCTCACAGGAAGGCGAAGTTAGAGGGTTCAGGGTGGGTGGCCAGAGTGAGAGAGGAGAAGCGGGAACAGGAGTCCCAATGAGAAGGATCTCTGTCTTACTGGCACAAAGGCAGATATCGTTGGAGGCGCACCAGTCCTGAGTCACAAATAGATAGTCAGGAATGAGCAAGGGAGGAGAGGAGGCTGAGGGGAGCCTGAAAGAGAGCAGAGTGTCATCATAACACTGACAATTAGTGGAGAAGGTGGAGATCAAGCAGGCCAAAGGGGCCAGATAGACATTGCGGAGCCAGGGTGAGAGGATAGAGCCGTGGGGCACACCACAAGTGGAGAGAGTGGTGGTAAAGAGAGAAGACCCAAGTTTGACCTGGGAGGGACGGTCACGAATGAAGGAGGTCAGCCATGCCAGGGCCTGATACGTGATGCCCAGGTTCGCACAGAGTCAATTGATCAGGGTGGCGTGATTGACCACGTTGAAGGTAGAGATAAGGTCAAGGAGGATGAGGACAGAGGGAAAGCTAGAGTCAAGATTAGAGAGCAGTTCTTTACGGGTGTTCAGGAGAGCAGTTTCCATGCCTCTGGCTCCTCTAAAGCTAGACTGATGGTCATGGAGAAAACCAACAGATTCAGTGTGGAGAGTAAGCTGGGAGATGGCCAAATTTTCCAGGAGTTTGTCCAGGAAAGGAGTGATAGAAATCAGGTGATATTTTGCCGAATAGGTAGGATCGGCAGAAGGCTTTTTTTAGGAGAGTGTGCACAAGGGAGTGCTTGAGGAGAGAGGGGAAATATCTAGTGGTGAAAGAGTGATTTCAGAAATCGGCCAAGGGTGGAGCAAGGGTGGCAATGTAGATCAGACTTTCATAGATTGCACTTGTCTAGAAAAATCATCAGGAGTTGTCGATGAGAAGGAGGAGAAAGGCGGAGGAGATGGACAGTTGGCCAAAGGGGGCCAGAGCGAGGTTGAGGGAGAGGAAGGGGAGAGTGAGGACAGGAGGTACTGAGTTTTAGTGGTCAAATGAGTAGACAGGTAGACAGAGCCGTACAGAGGGCCTGCGAGGGAAGAGGAGAAATAGAGATTGCAGTAGTATTGGCCAGCTCCTTGCAGGTTTGAAAGAGTTTGGCTGTGTTGTTAGAGGCTGCAGAGACGCAGGCTTGGCTATGGATCCTCTTCTTGGAGAGGACAGAGAGTCTGAATTGCCTTTAGAGCATGAAGCAGGCCAGTTTATCAGAGGATGCACCCAAAGCCCTCCACCTCCTCTCAGCCACACTGCACTTGCGTTTCAGGTTAACAAGGTCAGCGTCACACCAAGAGTTGCACTTGGAGGTAGGCTTCAGATGGATTCTCATGACAGGGGCAAGGATGTCCAGAGTGATGGATATAGAGAGATGCAGGGGGAGAGGGCTGTGTCAGAGTGTGAATCAGTCAAAGGAGTATGAGGAGCAGAGAAGGTGGAGGCAAAGGAGTCCACTGACGCTATCTTCATGGGCAGAATGACTGAGAAGGAAGGTGGCAGTGCTGGGGTAGGCTTTGCCTGAAGGACAAGAAGTTTTATGTGAGAGGAGAGCAGAAATTGGTCAGTCAAAGAGAGAGGAGTGGTGAGAGGGTTAGAGAGGGGGATGACTGAGGAGATGAGAACATCCGGTTTGTGTCGGTCAGAGTGAGTCAGACCAGAGGGGATGATAGCTCAGTGGAAATGTACTCGCCTTGGGAGCAAGCCGACACAGAGCACCACAGGTTCGATCCCTGGGTCTGCACTTAGAAACCCCTGGGTAGTAAGCGCGTTATAAATAACCTATCATATCATAAAGGGAGAGAGAGTCGCAGAGGTTGAGGAAGAGCCCAGATGAGTAATTAGAAGTATCCAGGTGGATGTTGACATCTCCCAGGAGGTAGAGGCAAGGAGAGAGGAGCAGAGGTCAACCCACTCTGAGAGGAAGAGGGCAACCTGGCCAGGTCTCCTGTAGATGGTGGCCACCTTCCGAAAGAGGCCAGGAGAGACAGAGAGCCTGCAGACAAGGCATTCAAATGAGGGGTAGGCCTGCATGGGAATGACAGTTCAGGGCCACTCCACCTCCATGTCGGTTGGTTCTGGGCTCTGAGAGGATCTTGCAGCCCTTAGGGAGGAGAGTGTCAACTCTCGTGACATACCTGGCTGTGAACCATGTCTCGGTGAGAGCGAGGGCATCAAGGTCAATGTCTTCTAGGAGGTGACAGATGTCAGAGGAGTGTTTGACAGCAGAGTGAGAATTGAGAATAGGGACATGGAGCAGGTTGCCATATCCGTGGAGGAGTACAGGAGTGAGGTACGCACTGCAGGAGCGATGGATGGGCCCGAGAGTGGGCAGAGGCAGTCTCAGGAGATGGCATAGAGACCATAGAAGAGGAGGTGGGTGTAACGCTCACCTGATTCCCGTAGAGGCGCCGGTCTTGACTGGGCG
This sequence comes from Ambystoma mexicanum, assembly GCF_040938575.1. Taxonomy (NCBI): domain Eukaryota; kingdom Metazoa; phylum Chordata; class Amphibia; order Caudata; family Ambystomatidae; genus Ambystoma; species Ambystoma mexicanum. The sequence continues at coordinate 541,243,625 of NC_090923.1, read as the reverse complement.
TATACCGTATCTTCAAAGGTGATGTGTAACACACGGCTGGCTCTTTGGGCTGGACCTCTGTGCACTGTATGTCTGACTCGAAGGGTAAGATGTCTGCAGATAGAAAATATGGGATTAAGGAACTGGGTTATTGAATGTCTCTCTCTTCTTCCCTTTCTCTTCTCCTGTAGAACCCCAAAGGTTAACGCTCTCACCTTAGGTAAGTGAACGCCGTGTTCTCCATCTGCCTCGGGGCAGGGTGCTGTAACCAGTTTCTTCACTGGATAAGGGGAGCAGGCCTCTTGACTTCAGAGGACTGCTGTCCGTCGTTTACTGCACGAACGGTAAGTTTCGAGTAATTCTAATGTCTTTAAAGTCTTTAGTAATGATGTTTCTTGTTTTGCAGGGTTCCGACGATGGCGGATGACGGGCTGAAGTGAGTTGAAGATGGAGCCCGTGTGATGAATAGAAGCGCCTGGAAGCACGTAAGTAAGCGCTTGTTGCCTGCTTCACGATGCGCTCTAACTGTCTTTTTATTTTGCAGGTACAAGTTCGAAGCGGCTGCAGGGTGCCGGAATACCCACTGGGTTAGATGTGGAAAGGAGTAATGGCACGTGAGTATTAAAGTTCCCCAATGTCTTTAAACGCACCTTGTTTTGTCTTTCAGATGCGGGATGCAGCGCCGAAGGCCTCCGGAGCGTGCGAAGAGTTGGTAAGCTTTTGTCTTTCAGATGCCGGAATGCAGTGTGAAGACCTCCGGAGCGCACAAAGAGTAGGTAAGCCTTTGTCTTTCAGATGCCGGAATGCAGCGCGAGGCGTTGGTGACAGCCGATGGACCAGGTAAGTGAAGAGCTGTCACTGAAGACCGTAATGCTAACCTGTTCTTTCTTGTCTTTATAGGTGTTGCTGAAGACTGGATTCAGGATGGTAAGCCTTTTTCCTTAGGCCCAGGATCAGATGCAGAAGACACGATGAGCGTTCTGCTGCAGAGGATGCAGAATAACGCAAAGCAAGATTCATCCATCGGGTGTGGTTTAAATAGCCTCCTGTAGTGCTTAGGTGTCTCCTTCCACAGCCACGCCTAGGTAAGAAAAGAGTTCCTGCTTTCCAGAAGAGTTCCAGTGTTCTGAATCTAGGGAGTGGCTCCTGCCCCACCCAACAGGAAAAGTAGTTCCAAACTGTCGGGGGGGATTCTGCCGGGGTCGGCCGGGCCGTCCGCAGACCTCCGGGCAGGGAGGCCCCAACTCCTCCCGTGTATATCTCGGATCGAGACAGAGTATGAGGCACACACAAGGAGCAAGGCAACTTCTGCCGTTTATTATGCAAACGGCAGGGATGGGTCAAGGAGCGTACGCGTTCGTCCTGACACACACACAATAGTGGGGCTCGCAGGCCCTTTTTACTACATTATGACGCGCTACTTGCGTCATTCCAAAAAGTTACCAAAAGAACCTATCGCCACTCTTGATTGGTTGCTCGAGTGGTGGGGTTAGTATAGTACGCATATAGAGAATGATATTAGTGGTTAAGATGTAGTCAGGTGGTATATCTGGGTTGTCCCTACAATTAGATACATAAGAATTGTTACATGAAGACCCCTGAGGATTGGCTAACGTTACTGACGTCTGAGATAAGAACCTCATGTTCTGATTGGTGCATCCGTGAGCTCCCCAGCCTGGGACCACCGTTGTTCCCAGCACACGGTGCACCTGTGGTTGCAACAGTGTTTCAATATGGGTACGTGCAGGCAATGTGAGGATTTATTCATAGGTGGGAGACTGACCGTTCCCACTGTAGCAGGTGTCCATTGAGCCTTTCAAGTGTGTCGGCCTGCGTCTCGTAGCGAGGTACCCAGACGCCTTTTCTCTCCTGGGTTTTGGCATCTCGTCAGGTTCGGCTTGGTCACGTGGGGAGGGACCGTGTTTGAGGCATAATTCTGCACAATTAATATTGTTTTTCCACTGTATGTCTGGTTTAATTTGCAGATATGATTTTAACATTGGTACGTGGAGTGCGAGGTTGCAACATCGTGCCTTTGAAGATTTGTTTCTTGACTGTGGGTTTGCAACATTACGACCTTGGCTGGTTGCTCCACTGGGTTCTTTCTGCAGGCTCAGCAACCTGACTTTTGCTTTGTTAATGTCCACGGGAACTCTTGCTTGAGGCCTACTTGGGCCTGGTGCACGAGTAATCCATTTAGTGCATGGATGCTTTAGGTTATAGTGGCATACAGTTTCATGGCCAGTATCGTGTTTCCATTATATCTCTCATGATGGTAACGGGTTTCAAGAGAAGCGTGAGCAAGCGTTATAAATGAGCTCATGGTGCGTCTTGCGTTTCTGCATTCTGAAAGCCTATGTAAAAATAATAAAGATGCACGTCCGTGAATAAGCCTGTCGCCTACGTCAGAGCACTGAGTATGTTCTTCGTGTAGATTGGTGTGGAAATGTTCAGCGTGTATAATAGTTCAGCGGTGCTTCCCGTTATCTAGGTCGTCATGGCATCTCTAACGATGTGTAGATTTCAGTCTAGTTGGTCCGTGCCGCAGGTGTCGGCATGGCCAGTGCGGGCTGTTGGGCAGGCAGATGGACACATCCGTATGTTTCTGTACCAGGGTATTTGGTCATCTGGTAAATGGGCAAACTCTTCTCGTGGCGGGTGTCTGGGCCGCGACCCTCTAGGCCAAGCGCGAGAGGTGAAGGACGGGAGTCTGGTTTTCCATTCTCCCACTTCAGTCCCCCCTCTGGTCGACTTGTCGACCACAAACATATCCTTCTCGTTATCTCCTCTTACTCTCCATATCTTGGTTATCCCTCCGAGATGTCCATAATGGTTTACGTGATCTTCAAATGACCAATACATGTATTCGCATGTTCCTCCAGGAGTACAGTACACCCATCTTCCTATGTAGCTCCTAGGGTTCCTTGGGTTCTCGATCTTCACTGATGGTGGGTCTAGATGATTGGCGATGATTTGGGTGCGCAACTTCTCCCTTTCGTGTATTATCACACCTGTGTGCTGGCCGTCATCCGCTGGCATCAAGGGGTGCATTCCCACCATTTCCAGCAACTCATCAGTTGAGCGCGCCTTCCGGGCTTTCCAAAATCTAATTATTATCAGTGCAGCTCCAGCCAAAATAGCACATCCCACTATTATTTTCAGTCCATCTGACAGCCAAGATGGCATCCATGACCATAATAGTGAAAACCAGCTTTTATCCTTGTTTACGCCGTTACTTTCGTCCATCATTTTGGAGTGCATCTGGGCCAATTGTGAAACTGCTTCTGTTAGTGTACCATTGTCGGCATCGTTGGCAGGTATGAACGTGCAGCATGATTGTCCTATCTTTGCACAAACTCCTCCTTCCATTGCTGTGAGAAGGTCCAATACATATCTGTTCTGTAGTGCTACCATCCTTACAGCTCGCAGCTCCTCTTTAATTGCGTTAAACCCATTTACTGTCGAATTTATGGTCATCATTAGTTCCCATCTGGTTATTTGCAGCCATTTTGCGTTTGCGTATGCCTGCAGTCCCGGATGTATTATTGAGGAGAAGAACATTGCTGCTCTGCTGAATAGTCTGTGTTCTGGCGGTATTGAGGTTAGTTCCGTTTCCGACCTTCCCCACAGATAATTTCCTGTTAATGGCTCTCCTTGTCTTTTTCTCCTGTTTAGGACAGTATCATTGCTGTTGGTCCTGTTTTCTTGCTCCTTCTGGAGTGGTGCAGATCTCTTTCTTCTCCTGTCTCCTTCATCCATTTTCGGAAATTTCGCCACATCGACATGCTTCTTAGGTACCACTAGTGATGGTACATTGACGTGTACCATTGTGCACACACCACTCCACAGGGGAGGCAGTGTATGATATGCCTTTTCTCCGCAGGCCCAATAATGGTCCATTATTACTGCTGTTCCCGCTCCCCCCTCAGGTAACTCCATCACACTTGCACAATTGGTGTTATATCCCACGTCCACCTCTCCTTTATGCTGGTAACATACTTTGGGCGCAGTCAATGGTAATATAGTTATCGGGTCTTCATCTTCTTCTACCCACGTGAGCATTGGTACATACTTGATCCATGTCGTCCAACATCGATGATTGTGTGTCTCGATGGTTGAGATAGTTTCTTTTGTTACCATGTTGCTGCCAACCACTCCTATCTCCCAGCTGGTACCCAGGAACACCTTTCCTGTTATCGTCAGTAATGGCCTCTCCCAGCATCCTTGTTTACCCGGAACTTCCGTGGCGTACCAATCACATGGTAGATACTGCAGTGTTACCTTCTTTGTTTCTCCTTTTTCAGGGCCACTTGTTATGTATCTGAATGCTTCAGCATGTAAACTGGTCTTGTGATAACTCAGATAGGTCTTGAGGAAGTTGTTTTCATATGGGTATGAGTCTCGTGTTTTCCATGTCATGTGCACTACTGTTCCTTGGAATCTTCCTTTCGTTTGGAACAGGGCCAAATATATTATGCACTGTGCTGTTTTTTCATCTATTTCTGTGGCAACAAATGTTCGTGAAGCGCTCATGGCGTATGGTATTAATGAGCAAACGTAACAGCTATCCTCAGTTGTCTGCTTACCAATGCGGGTCATGTGCTGGTACCATATGTTGTTTGTGACGTGTGCTGAATCTTGTACATAATTATCAATACCTTTATTGTCTGAGTATGTGCTGCGTTTAACTTTATTTCGCTTTTGTTCATTGTTACTGTTACCACCTGACGTAACACCTGTTGCAGCAGGGAGGTGGGGTACATTAGGTTTGGGTGCAGCAAAAAAACTCATAGCATAGCTGTACTGCCATACAGAGGCAGCCAAAACTCCGGTGATCATAAAAATCCCTATTATTTTTATTACATATGCTAACCTCACCGACATTTTTGCTCTTACCTTGCTGCAGTCCTGGCAGCGTATTCTTGCGACGTTAAAGTTGCCCGCCTAAAAATTCTCAAAAAGTGCTTGTTATTAAATGTTAGTTTTGTTTCATTAAGCTCTCCCTATCAAATAGTCATTCAGTGCCCAGGTGAAGAGTTGCTCCCACGCTACTCTAAGTGATCGGTCTCTCAAGACCGGCAAGTATGGGCGGAGGTGGGGCATGTAATTTTCTATGGCCAGGAGGAAGGCCGTGTAGTATACACGTACCCTTTTCTTTTTTAAGTATGTTGGCCTTTTTATTTCGTATACAAATTGGTGTGACAATTCTTCTGGGTAACTATCGTCTGGCAGCACCATCTACGCCTGCACACTGAATTTGTTAGATAACTTTTCTTAACAATACAATATTACGCAGCTCCTGTATGTGCGAGAGAAAAAGAGAACATTCACGTGTTTACATGTGTATTGGTGCAAGCGAAGTCCTTAGTTTTTATTACAATTGTATTTAGTAGTCAATGGGGGGGGGTTTGCTCAGATGGCGGGAGCAGTTTTACTCTTTGAACGTGTGACCATGGGGTGGGCAGTGTGGGGATCACCCCCTTCTTCGTCCGTTATTCTCTCCGAGGGAACAATTGGGTCGTTGTCTGTGGTTGTGTTTTCTTCCGCTGCCGGGGATGTTGTTGGCGTTTTTCCAATGGACCTGTCGTTGGCGCTGGGGCGGGTCTGCAGTTTGTAGATTTTTACATCATGCAGGTGGTTCCACGCACGCTTATCCTTTAGTTTTACTGCTCTTGTTGATACGTCCTCTACTAAATGGGGGCCAGTGAACCTCTGCTGGTTCCACTTTCTATTAAAATTTCGAAGTAGTACGTGGTCACCTTTGGCAAGTTGGCACAAGTTCTCCTTTCCCAATTCTGTATTTTCGTCTATTTCTTGGTTGCTGGTGGACCCGCCCCGTGTGCGCTCGAGCTGTTGAGACACAAACACAACGCTAGTAATCAAAGAAGACACATATTGATACATTTCATCACCTAACACATTCGCAGAACTTTCTTGGTCGGTGAATGCCCTTGACGTTGGTGTTAGGGGAAGGCGCATTTGGCGTCCAGTAACCACCTCGTGTGGGGTGAGGTGGTGGTCGGACCCTGGCCTGTTTCTAAGTTCGAACAGTGCTAACGGAAGGCAATACAACCAACTTTTCTTTGTTGTTTGCTGTATTTTAGCAATTGCCTCCTTCAATAGGCCATTCAGGCGTTCACATACACCATTGGCCTGTGGGTGGTACGCACATGCAAATTTGTGTTTAATGTTCAGTAGGGATGTGATATGCTGGAACATTTCATTTGCGAAATGGGGTCCGTTGTCTGATCTTAACACCTCGCACACTCCCCACCTGGGGAATACCTCCCTTACTATAAATTTGGCTGCTCTAAACGCATCAGGGTGTGAACAGGGCCCTGCTTCGATCCACCTAGAAAATGGGCATACTACTACTATCATGTATCTATTGCCTTGACAAATGTTGATCATATCAACATAGTCAATGTGGAGGTGCCGAAAAGGTCCTTCTGGTCGGGGTATGGTACCTCTTATCACCTTTAAAGTATGACCGGCCGTGAACTGTTGACATGTAAGGCAATTGCTGATAAAATTTGACACATGGGATGTTAACTCGGGACAGAACCAATCTTCTCTAATTCGTGCTGCTATTATTTCTTTGCCTGTATGGGCAGGGTGATGTAATTGGTTCAAGGCGGTATTTAACAATGCCAATGGTATTACAACTTTCCCAGTGCCACCCTGGCGCCATAGTGCGTCGGTTGGTGACATTGTGCATCCTCTTTTCACCCATACTTCTTTTTCGGCCATTGGTGCAGCCGCTTGTAACTCCATAATCTGGGTGGCTGGGAGATGGGTGTACCCTTCTTTTATTAACATCTCCCTCGCTATTCCCCTCCCTCTCCCTCTCTGTGAGTCTGTGGGGTTCCATATCTCACCAAAATATGCAGCATATTTTGCATGTGCGTCTGCTGCTGCATTTCCTTTTGATATATAGTCTTCTCCATTGGTGTGTGCTGTGCATTTTACTAGGGCTAGTTCTTGGGGATCGTTTATTACTTCAATTAGTTCAGCCAACAAGAGGGCATGTTGTACTGGAGTGCCGTCAGCTCTCCTAAACCCTCTTCTTCTCCACTTTGATAGCCCTGAGTGGACAGTGGATGTAACATATGCACTGTCGGAATATATAGTAACTTTTTTATCAAAACTTTCCTTTAGTGCCAATATGAGTGCAACCAGTTCCGCCGCTTGAGCAGAGTAATGCTGTGGTAATTGTACACACTTAATAGCCACACACACTGGCGCTTCCATCATTTGTACTACTGCTGCCCCAGTCCTCCTTATCCCGTCTCCTTGATCAATAGTTGATGACCCATCAATAAACAAAAGCTCACCTCCCTCTAGTGCGTTTTCTTCAACTTTCCTAGTACATGAGTACATCTCAGTTACTTGGGTGCAGTCGTGGGCGTAATCTCCCTCTTCAATTACTTCTGCTAGGAACCTTGCAGGGTTAACCGTGCTACATCTAACAATTGCCAGTTCAGCTTTGGACAAAATAATCTCATAACCTGTTGCCCTCTGTGTCGTCAGTGTGGACTTAGGTTTATTCAATATCGCAAATAGTGCATGTTCTACAAATAGTGTAGTTGGACACCCCATAGTTATTGATGATGCTTTTTCTACTGCAAATGCAGCTGCAGCAAGACCTTGTTCGCAAGAGAATTGTCCTAACATTATTGGATCTAAGTGACCGCTGTAAAATGCTACTGGTTTATAGCCCATGCTAGTCTTTTGGGCCAATACTGCTTTCATTACTGCTGAGTCGCAATGTGAAAATATAAAAAATCGTCGCTCATAGTCTGGGGATGCTAGTACTGGAGCAGTTGATATTGCTTCTTTTAATTCATCAAATGCCTCCTTCATTTCCATAGTCCATCCCAACTTTTTCTCCCCTTTATTTGCTTCCTTCAAACCCTCAAGCAGGGGTCCTATGTAAGAGCTGTAATCAAATACCCATGCTCTACAGTAGTTGCACAGTCCCAGGAATTGCTGCAGTTCTCTTACAGTCTGTGGCACGGGAGTGCCTGATATTGCCTGTGCTCTTTGTGGTGCAATCCTTCTTCCATATTGTGATATCAGTTGGCCAATGTAAAGTACCTGTTCCTGACAGTATTGTATCTTTTCCATGTCTACCTTGTACCCCTTTTCAGCCAATATCGTCAACATTTTTAATGAGTCCTCTCTACATTTATCTTCATTTGTACTGCAAATTATTATGTCATCCACATACTGTAACACTGTGCTTTCCAACTCAACGTTACCCAAATCCATCTGTATTACCCTATTGAAAATTGAAGGTGATTCACAATATCCCTGTGGTAATCTGGTATGTTTCCACTTCCTATTTCGGTAAGTGAAGCTTGTCAAGTCTTGTGAGTCTGGGTGTAATGGTATTGAGAAAAAAGCATTTTTAAGGTCAATCACTGTAAACCGTGATGCTTCTGCTGGAATGCCACACAAAATTGTGGCCGGGTTTGCTGTTACTGGATACTCTGCTTCTACTATGTTGTTCAACGGTCTGAGGTCCTGTATGAACCGCCAAGACCCTCCTTTAGCCTTGCGCACCGGGTACACAGCTGTGTTGCATGGGGATTCTGAGGGGACCAATATGCCATTGTTTATAAGGGCTGTTATGGTTTCGTATATGCCCTCATCTGCCTCTCTTGACAATGGGTATTGTTTCACTCTTGGTAGTATGGCACCCTTTTTTAATTTTATCCTTACACCCCCTATGCTTTTAATGCATCCTACATCATAAGGGCTAATAGTCCATAATGATTTTGGCACCTTTGACATATCTTCTTTAAAAAATGGGACTGGTGTGCCAGCGGGTGCCTCAAGTGCCATTGCAATTTTCTGTGCCACTTGTTTGTGAGCCACTGTTAGCCACATTTCTACACTCATCATGAACACCATTTCATTTTCCTCCTTTTCTTCTGAAAACAACTCTTCATCTGACACCTGGGTCAGCCTACATCCTTCTGCTAGTGCTATCACCGCCCTCCATGCTCTCCCTTCTTTATCTTGGGCGTGCACAGCAACATAATCAGCTGTTGCAATAATGCTCTCAATGTCCACTGCAATGACCTTCCCTTCCAGTTCATTAGCTGGTGTTTCTGGTCGGAATAGATAGGCTGCTGGTCTCCTCCATATTTTCCCTCCTATCCCTGGCATCCATGCAAATGCCATGTCTGTTCCGTACTGGAATAGCTCGCCGTCTACCGGCTCCGCCCTGATCGCTATCTGTCCACAGTATGCTTGCAAAATCTGTCGTGCTGCAAGCATGTTAATCCCTGGAGTAGAGCAAATTATGCCATCCTCTGTAAAGGAGATCGTCATATTTAATCTGTTCATTATGTCCCTCCCCAGTATGTTTACTGGTGAGGCACTATAATACAAAAGTGGTACTGACAGATCGTAATCTCCAATAGATAGCGGAACGTTATCAGTAAATGGAACCAACCCTTTAGCCCCAGAAAACCCTTGTGTGTTCATGGCTTCGCCTGACATCTTAAACTTACCTTCCCTTATGCAAGACCGGGTTGCCCCGGTGTCAACAAGGAATGATAATTTTTTGTCACCTATCGTTACCTCTATGCGTGGCTCCTCCGCACTATTAGGTGTTACTGACAGGATGGGACACACCAAGGCCGTCTGTGGGCTGTCCTATTGGGGGTACAATGACTGGCCATTCCCTGTGTAAGGGTTGTGCCCCAACACCGTCACCCCACCCAATTGCGTTCGTTCAGGTTGTGGTGGTGGTTGTATTAACGCTGCACCAGTTACTTGTGGCAGGTATTGTTTTATTTGTTGTTGTGGTAGGGAATAGTGTTGGTCACTCCCTTGTGGTGACATCTGCTGTGGTTGTATGCCCTGCTGTTCTTGTGATGTCCTATGTTGTGCTTGTTCGTTCCATGCTGGTGTTCCTGGCCTGACCCTGCATGTACGTGACATGTGTCCTAATAGTCCGCAGCTCCAACACACGGGTGGTTCCCTGTTTTGCCATGGGAAGTTCCCTGTGTTGTCCTGGTATACTGGTTGCCCTGTCTGGTAGTTATTTCTGAGTCCCCCAGCCTGTTGTTGGGTATTATATCCGTATCCTCTTCCCCTCATAAACCCTCCTCTCCCTCTATTATAATTATAATACCCAGCTCCTTGCATTGGGTACCCTCCTCCCACGTTCTGTGCGTGTGATTGCAGAGGCAGCACTTGCTCTATTACCTCTTGTGGGGGCGCTATTTGAGCTGGATTTTGTGCAGCCACTACTTGCGTTGGGCTTTGGGCCATTGGTGTTGGCGCAGTTATTAGTGCCCCTTCCATGGTATATTTAGTAAGTTTTTTCTGTACTAATTTGGCCTCTTCTGTTTTCCTGTCCTCTTCCTTTTGTTTCATTTTTCCTTGCCATGTTCTACAGTGATGTACTATAGTCAGTTGTATTTCCGGCCATGGTTTTGCTTCCATCCCCACTACTTTCTTTAATTGTCTCTGAACTCCTTCTGGGAGCCCTTGTACTAGTATATGATAAAATATGGCTGGTGTTTTGTCCCATTGTTCTCTAGTTTCCATGCGCCACTTCTCTTGAATATCCTGGATATAATCAACAGGATCCTCGTTCTCACCCATCTTACGGGAAGTAATGGCTCCTATGTCTGATGTGTCTGGGTACTGCACTCTTAGTGCCTGCCATAGCGCATGTCTGCAGTTTGCAAATGGTGCCCCATCATGCGATGTGTTTGTTATTGTTACCCCATGGAATCCCGCTCTTTTCCAAATATCATCCGCTCTATCCCCTAATATTGATATTAACAGGCCCTTAACATCTCCCACTGCTAGTTTCTGTCCTGCGGTGTGTTTTTCCATTTCATATATCCATTTACCCGCACCTCCACTTAATGATGGGAGCCTACATTTTATGTTTTCCTTATCCGTATGTTTCCAAGGTACATATTGTGGTCTAACCCCTCCTCTCTCCAGCAGTGGCATTACATTCTGTCTTGTGTCATCCTTTATGCTCCATGATGTTAACTCTTCACACCCCTCCTCTTCCCCCATTCCTTTTACTACTTCAAATCCTTCCTTACTACCTCTTCTCCTACCTCCCTCTTCTTCCTTTCCCCTTTTTTCATCCTTTCCTGTGTTCAATATTGGCACGTCTGTTTGCCTGTCTTGCCTGCGACTAGGGAGGTCCCTAAGCCGACATGCATAAGGTGTAACTTCGTCCATGAAGGGTGCGAGCTTTATTCTGTGCAGAGAGCGTGCAGTTGTTGAACATGTGGGGTGTGGCGTTAGAGAGCGTGATGGTGATGTGGGTGGCGTGTGTTGGTTGGTGAGCGTCGGTGGCGTGTGTTCGTTAGTTTGTGTTTCTCCCATTCTTTTCACTTCCTCCTTACTTCTCTCCAGCTCCTCCCATCTTCTACTCACCCATGGCGAATCTATGTTTGTTCTAGTGAGGTATAGCTTATCTAAGCTTTCCCTTTCACTCTTCCTTCCATCCTCACTACAAAAATCATTCATAAATTGCGCCCCCCACTCTGCCTTTTTTCCTTTTATTGTTACAGTTTTTAAGTCTATTAGGTCTCCCTCTTCCTTTCCGTTGTTACCACCTGTTCCCCTTAGTGCTGACGTTGTTGCTACCTCTCTATTTTTATATACTTCTCCCCATCTTTCACTCTCCCTCTTACTCTCTTCTCTCTCCCCTTCACTCCTCTCCTCCATCTCCCTACTATTTTCCTCTCTTTTCCTTTTTAATTCCTCCATTACTTCGTTGCTCATCTGTTCCAATATCCTTTCATCCTCTCTCCTCCTTTCCCATTTCACCCTTTCTCTTTCTACTATACTCTCTATTACCTTCCCCTCTTCATATTTTTTAGCTGTCTCTGATATTATCCTCCTCCTCCATATTTCCATTTCTTTTTCATTTTCTTCTTCTTCCTTCTTCTTCTCCCTCATCACTACTCTTGATACCCTTTCTGCTGCTGCTTTTACCCTTACAGCTTCCCTCTTTCTCTCCTCACTTTGCTCCCTTAATTTTTCCAATTCGTCCTTACCTTCTTTCCTTTTCCTCACTCTCTCTCTTTCCTCCCCCTCAAGTTGTTTTATCAGTTCATTCTGCTCATCCCTTAGTTTAGCTAATCTTTCCTCCAAAATCTCTTCCTTCTGCCGTAGCAGCTCCTCTCCCCTCATTTCACTCTCTCTTTCACTATCCTCGTTTGTTCTCTTTACCGCCTCCCTTTCCTCTCCAGTTAGTGATCCTCGTAATTTCAACAATATCTGTGCAGCTACCCACTCATCGTTTCCTATCTCTACAGTCTGCTCTTCTCTCCTCCCGTCCCCCATTGGTATCTTTCCATGAGCCACATATGGTGGAGGGCTGTATGCCGGGTTTGAGTATCCTTCAGCCGCCCTTAACTGTCCTTTTATTTCTCCTAATTCTCTTAAAGGGTACAACCCTCCTCCCTCTGTTTTCACTCCCGGTGTTAAGGGTATCTCATTGCTCGGTTCCTGTTTTATGTCAGCTAATTTATCAACCTTTCCTCCACCCAGTTTTTCATTCCCCATATTCTTTGTTCCTTCACTCTCCTTTTCCCCATCCGTTCCTTCTTTCTTAATCTCCTTTTCTTCCGGTGTTTCCCCCATAGTGAACATTCCATTTGGTCCTGGTCTAGACCCCTGGAACATCCTCCATAAGTTAAACACCTCCACATGGTTTGCCAACTTCTTCCCCTTGTATGTATTGTGCAGATGGTTTAATAGTGAATGTTGGGCATATGGGTCAAAGCTACCATTAGGCGGCCATGGTGTCAACATTTTGTTGTCCGTCCCCTGGGTCCACTCTATGCTGTACTTAATTAACTTCTCCCTATGTGGTGGCAGTGTGGTGCATATATGTTGTAGTGGGGTAGTGAGGGTATTCCCCCACCCTCCCAACCCTCTCCCGTATGACATACTAGCGCACCCTTTCTTACCCTTCCCCTTGCTACCAGTTTGCAACATACAACCTTTTATTGCTTACCTTGCCCCGCAAGTGTGGGGACTTACGACAATCCTTTGACAAATTATGCAATGATAATAATCACAAAAAAAAAAAAATTATAAAACAAATATATTTATGATGTTATATTATATTCCTTCCCCTACGGCCCCCTGCGGCCGAAGCGCACGCAGCCCCCTGCAGCTGCGTACCCCTTACGACGATCTTACACAGTCGTCCTTTTTCCCCGTTCTCCTCCCACCTTTACACTTGCCGTGGCCGGCGTTCTCCGTGCGCAGCCACGCCCCCTTCCCCTTCTCCTCTTTGATCCACTCGTTTATCGTTTATCTCCGTGTCCGCTCCTTTATCATGTTTCTCTTCCCCACCAATGTCAAACCCAAAGCTTCTTGTGTTCACGATATCTTACTAAATCCCTACTGGTGACGTCACCTATTTCTTCGAACTACTGGTATATTCGTGTTATGTTCTTTAAATTCAAAATACACTTGCAATCTACCCCGCTAACCCTACAGCTGTCTTCCTGTCTCTCCTTGAACAAGGTAATCCCATCAATACTATAACCGGACTGCGCACGCTGCGTCGCCTCGCGTGTGATACGCCCCTCAACAGGAGGGCTTAACCAGCCAATTATCTTCCGTTTTGGGCAACTACGTAACTAGCCACCGCCCACAGGGAAACGTCATCTACCTATCGAGTTTCTTGCTCGAACAATAGGGAACCTCATCTACCTATCGAGTTTCTTGCTCGAACAATAGGGAACCTCATCTACTCATTGAATGATAAATGTCAAATCGTAGGAAACCACACACACCCACCCTCACACGTAGTCGCGATTTAGGCCAATCAGTGTCTTTCGAGCGGCTGCACGTGATGTTTTCGTGCCCCGCCCCCCTCTTTCGCGTAACGTTAGCTTTTTGTTGCGAGCGTCTGCACGTGTTGTTCTCGTGCCCTGCCCCCCTCTTTCGCGTAACGTTAGCCGCCTTCTCTCGCACTCAATTCACTACCATTCATTCCATTATCATCACTCAATTAAACCTTCACCCCACCTTTTTACAATACCTCCCTCCTCCCTTATTTACTTCCGCCCCCTCCCTCACAATTTCGCATTGCTTGTTGTGCGTGTCATGCTCACCAAGTTCCCTCGATGCAGGGCCGCTCGACTGCGTGCACCCCTCCAAGCGGCTCGCCACCTCCCCTCGTCTGGACCACGTCTGGACACTCGCCGACCGCGGGCGGGATACTTCTCAACCGGCTCCCGAGGGCCAATATCCGGATTGCGCTGTCCGGTCCTCTCGCAGCTCCGCGATGGTCCTGTAGTCCTCAGAAGGGGGCAACGGCAGAGGGGGCCGCGCCGCCGGGCCTCCCCGCAACGGGAGTGCCTGGAAAAATAAAAAATAAAAGTCGATCTTAAACAGATCTCAGCAGTGCCTCCAACTTGTCGGGGGGGATTCTGCCGGGGTCGGCCGGGCCGTCCGCAGACCTCCGGGCAGGGAGGCCCCAACTCCTCCCGTGTATATCTCGGATCGAGACAGAGTATGAGGCACACACAAGGAGCAAGGCAACTTCTGCCGTTTATTATGCAAACGGCAGGGATGGGTCAAGGAGCGTACGCGTTCGTCCTGACACACACACAATAGTGGGGCTCGCAGGCCCTTTTTACTACATTATGACGCGCTACTTGCGTCATTCCAAAAAGTTACCAAAAGAACCTATCGCCACTCTTGATTGGTTGCTCGAGTGGTGGGGTTAGTATAGTACGCATATAGAGAATGATATTAGTGGTTAAGATGTAGTCAGGTGGTATATCTGGGTTGTCCCTACAATTAGATACATAAGAATTGTTACATGAAGACCCCTGAGGATTGGCTAACGTTACTGACGTCTGAGATAAGAACCTCATGTTCTGATTGGTGCATCCGTGAGCTCCCCAGCCTGGGACCACCGTTGTTCCCAGCACACGGTGCACCTGTGGTTGCAACAGTGTTTCAATATGGGTACGTGCAGGCAATGTGAGGATTTATTCATAGGTGGGAGACTGACCGTTCCCACTGTAGCAGGTGTCCATTGAGCCTTTCAAGTGTGTCGGCCTGCGTCTCGTAGCGAGGTACCCAGACGCCTTTTCTCTCCTGGGTTTTGGCATCTCGTCAGGTTCGGCTTGGTCACGTGGGGAGGGACCGTGTTTGAGGCATAATTCTGCACAATTAATATTGTTTTTCCACTGTATGTCTGGTTTAATTTGCAGATATGATTTTAACATTGGTACGTGGAGTGCGAGGTTGCAACATCGTGCCTTTGAAGATTTGTTTCTTGACTGTGGGTTTGCAACATTACGACCTTGGCTGGTTGCTCCACTGGGTTCTTTCTGCAGGCTCAGCAACCTGACTTTTGCTTTGTTAATGTCCACGGGAACTCTTGCTTGAGGCCTACTTGGGCCTGGTGCACGAGTAATCCATTTAGTGCATGGATGCTTTAGGTTATAGTGGCATACAGTTTCATGGCCAGTATCGTGTTTCCATTATATCTCTCATGATGGTAACGGGTTTCAAGAGAAGCGTGAGCAAGCGTTATAAATGAGCTCATGGTGCGTCTTGCGTTTCTGCATTCTGAAAGCCTATGTAAAAATAATAAAGATGCACGTCCGTGAATAAGCCTGTCGCCTACGTCAGAGCACTGAGTATGTTCTTCGTGTAGATTGGTGTGGAAATGTTCAGCGTGTATAATAGTTCAGCGGTGCTTCCCGTTATCTAGGTCGTCATGGCATCTCTAACGATGTGTAGATTTCAGTCTAGTTGGTCCGTGCCGCAGGTGTCGGCATGGCCAGTGCGGGCTGTTGGGCAGGCAGATGGACACATCCGTATGTTTCTGTACCAGGGTATTTGGTCATCTGGTAAATGGGCAAACTCTTCTCGTGGCGGGTGTCTGGGCCGCGACCCTCTAGGCCAAGCGCGAGAGGTGAAGGACGGGAGTCTGGTTTTCCATTCTCCCACTTCAAAACAGAAGAGGATCAGAGGCTCAACTGGCAGGCAAGTAAGCAGCATGGTCTGCTGCAGGTAAGTCCACCCAAGCATTATGAGCCCGGCGCTTCTAGCGCTGGGACTGGGCATATTTATGAGCCTGGTGCCACTGGCGCCAGGACTGGGTCCAAAAGGTCCCCCAATTGGGACTGGTTGGCACTCGGAACCTGGGTTATGGATCTGCTTCCAAGGGAGTTGGGAAAACCCTGACCTTTTGGAAGCAGAGATCATGACAGTACCCCCCCTCATGGCCCCTCCCAAACCGGGCTTCTCCGGGGGTTTTGGCTTGTCAGGAAATGTTCGGTGAAATCTTTTGATTAGGCGAGGAGCGTGGACATATTCAGCAGGTTCCCAGGATCTCTCTTGGGGGCCGTAGCCTTTCCAGTCAATTAGGTAAAATAGTTTAGATTTGGAGATCTTGGACTCCAGAATGCTTTTGACTTCAAACTCGAGTTCTCCATCAACTAGGATAGGTTTTGGAGATTTAGTTAGTCGGGTTTGAGGTTGCACGGGTTTTAATAGAGAGACGTGGAAGACCGGATGTATCTTCATGTGCGGGGGCAAGTCCAACTTGACCGCTACTGGGTTTACTATGGTAGTGATGGAATAGGGACCAAGGTATCTTGGGTTGAATGTGCGTGGCCCTTTTAGAGGTAGATATTTGGTGGATAACCAGACTTGATCCCCTACTTGATATTGAGGGGCTTCCTTCCGATGTTGATCTGCTCCTTTCTTGTATTGTTCTTTAGCCCTTTGAAGGTGAGAAACAGCTTCCTTAAAGGCTTGGGTGATTGTAGAATGCAGGTAGTCTACTGCTGGTGTTTCAAGATCTTGGAGGGGATCCAACTCCGAGGTTCGAGGGTGACTGCCGTACAAAAGAAAAAACGGGGTTTTCCCAGTTCCCGAATGGACAGAGTTATTGTAGGCATATTCGGCTATCCAAAGGATGTCTTTCCAAGTTTTTTCAGTTTGTTGCAGCATGCAGCGTAAATACTGTTCCAGAGTTTGATTGGTCCTCTCGGTTTGTCCGTCGGTCTGAGGGTGGTGACTGGTCGATAGTCTCACATCAATTTGAGCCGACCGACAGCAACTTCGCCAAAAATGAGAAATAAATTGACTACCTCGATCCGAAATTAGAACCGAAGGAAAACCGTGCAATCGGACGATGTTTTCGAGAAATTCTCGGGCCAGAGTTGCTGCTGTTGGCAAGCCTTTGAGCGGAATGAAATGCGCCATCTTGGAGAATAAGTCCACGATTACTAGAATCGTATTGTATCCGGAGCATGGAGGTAGATCGGTGATGAAGTCCATAGAAAGCGTATGCCAAGGGCGAGGAGGGATGTCAATAGGGCGTAAGAGGCCTGCTGGTCTTTCCTTTTGACTCTTGTTTTGGGCGCATACTCCACAGGACATTATAAAGTCTCTGATATCTTTTTTCCAAGACGGCCACCAGAAGTAGCGCTTGATCTTTTCTGAGGTCTTGGCCATACCGGGATGTCCTTCCATTAAAGAATCGTGATAACAAGAGATTACTTTTTTCTGTAAATCTGTGCTGGGTAGGTATAATCGTTCTTGGAAATACAATAAGTTGTCCTTTACTGCAAAGTCCTTTCCCTGCAGATGCCAATTCTGTATGTCTGCTGGAGTTACAAGTTGCCTGGCTTTATCCTTAACTTCCTCTATGGATTCTGTGGCGATTACACCCAGAATTCTTTGTTCGGGAATGATTGGTACAGAGATAAATTTAGTCTTCAAATCCTGGAAAGCTTGTTCCGCCTCGGTAGACCATTCAAAACGTTTGTTTTACTTTAACAAGGCAGTGATGGGCTGGACTATTCGAGAGAATTCGGGGATAAACCTGCGGTAAAAGTTAGCAAAGCCTAACATGCTTTGCACACCTTTTACGGAGGATGGTGATGGCCATTTGAGAACTGCATCGACCTTCTTTGAATCCATACGCACTCCGCCAGGTGATAATATGAATTGCAAGAATTCAACTTCAGTCACGTTGAAAACACATTTTTCCAACTTAGCGAAAAGTTTGTGTTGACGCAATCTTTCGAGGACCATTTTCACGTGTTTCCGATGTTCAGATTCCGATGAAGAATAAACAAGGATGTCGTCAATGTAAACAACAACACACACATCTATGAGCTCTCTGAGGACATCGTTCATAAAATATTGAAAGGCGGCCGGGGCATTGCAAAGTCCGAAGGGCATGACCTGATATTCAAATAGCCCATACTTGGTGCGGAAGGCCGTCTTCCATTCATCGCCCTCTTTTACTCGTACCAAGTGGTAAGCTCCTCTAAGATCCAGCTTTGTATATATGCATGCTTTTCTGACTTGGTCCAGGAGTTCAGGGATCAAAGGTAACGGATATCTATTCTTAACGGTGATCTGGTTCAGGGAGCGATAATCTATACAAGTTCTAAGGTCTCCTTCCTTTTTTGGAACGAAGAACAAAGCTGAAGAAGCAGGGGACTTGGAAGGACGAATAAACCCATTTGTCAGGTATTGATCCAGGTATTGTCAAAGGTGAAGGTTCTCAGGCTCGGTGAGGGCATAAATTCTACTACAAGGAGGAGTAGATCCAGGTATCAGGTCTATCTGGCAGTCATAAGACCTATGAGGAGGTAGAGAGTTAGCCTGATCCTTCCGGAAAACATCTTGGTATTCTAGGTATTCGGGAGGTAACTGGGGAGTCTCTGAAGAAATTTCTGCCAGTGCAACACCAGGTGGAGGGTGACAAGTAGAGACACATTCTGGAAACTGGACCGTTCTTGCTCGCCAATCGATCAGAGGATTGTGTTTCTCTAACCAAGGTATTCCTAGAATAATCTGAAACTGAGGGGCCTTGATCACATCGAACACGATCTTCTCATGGTGTCCATCTTGACTTACTAGCGTCACCTCTTGAGTGGTATGCGTTACTGGCCCAGAGGCTATCTCCGTACCATCCACCGTAGTAATGACGTCCTTTACAGCCTTGGGACAAAGAGTTAGATTCATCCTCAAAACCATTTCATGATCCACATAATTGCCGATGGCACCGCTGTCGACGTAAGCTTCAATTGCATGTAATCGATCCGGATTATCAGGGCTAATGAGGACCATAGGTATCACGAAATGCGAGGTCACGGAACTGGTTTTCACGCTCGGCAAGAGGACCTCTGTTCTTGTCGGGCGAGGTCGTTTCCCTGCTCAGAGTTTGTAACTTTGGTAACTGCAGCTCCTACTGCCTTCTTGGCAGGTTTCACCGGACAGTCTCGAAGAAAGTGCCCTGAGTTTCCGCAATAGAGGCATAATTGCAACTGTTTTCTCCTTTCCCGCTCTTTTTGTGTTAGAGGACCTTTCAGACCACCTATTTGCATGGGTTCCCCGGAGTCTACTCCTTTGGAAGGAGTTGGCGGTTTGGAAAATACTCGAGCATCAAACTTGGAACGATCGGCCTTCCTGTTCTGCAGTCTGTGATCTATTTGAACGACTAAGTCTATATAGTCCGAACAATCTTGTGGGGGATTCACTACTTGGGCTAACACATCTTTGAGCTCTCCACGTAGACCTCTATAAAACAGCGTAATCCTTTTGTCCTCAGGCCATTGTGTTTCCACTATCAGTCTGTTGAAAGACGCAATATAAGCCAAAAGGTCTTGATTACCTTGTCGCAACGAAAGAAGCTCATTGTCCAAGGCCTGCCCCTGTGAATGTCTTGCGAACAGTTTTTCCATACTGAGCTGAAAAGCTTGAAAATCATGGAGGACCGGATCATCTTGATTTACTAGAGGGATCGACCAGTCTGCCGCATTGCCACTAAGGTACGAAAGCACGAAAGCTACTTTAGCTTGATCAGTTGGAAAGGCTGCTGGCCGGCATAAGAAATGCAACCGGCACTGATTGATAAATACTGCAAACCTCTTTGGGTCACCAGAAAATCGTTCGGGCGGAGCCAGAGGTACATTCCCAGGTAGGTTGATCTGCACTGGATTCATAGAGGATGTAGAAGGAAGATTTCCCCCAGATGCGGGTAACGGGGTCTGTCCGGCTTGTGACTGTAGCAATTGTCTAGCGAGATCATCTGTTCGCTCCTTGGAAATAATCAGTTCCCTTCTTAGAGCGTTCATTTCCTGACGGGCTGCATGCACTTCTGCCCTTAGTTCCCCAAGTAACTGGGCTAGCTGGTCGGTATCCGAGGTTTCCATAGCGCCTGGACGGGAGTTTTGTGGTAGGCTTTGCATTCTGTAACGCTCACCTGATTCCCGTAGAGGCGCCGGTCTTGACTGGGCGTATACCGTATCTTCAAAGGTGATGTGTAACACACGGCTGGCTCTTTGGGCTGGACCTCTGTGCACTGTATGTCTGACTCGAAGGGTAAGATGTCTGCAGATAGAAAATATGGGATTAAGGAACTGGGTTATTGAATGTCTCTCTCTTCTTCCCTTTCTCTTCTCCTGTAGAACCCCAAAGGTTAACGCTCTCACCTTAGGTAAGTGAACGCCGTGCTCTCCATCTGCCTCAGGGCAGGGTGCTGTAACCAGTTTCTTCACTGGATAAGGGGAGCAGGCCTCTTGACTTCAGAGGACTGCTGTCCGTCGTTTACTGCACGAACGGTAAGTTTCGAGTAATTCTAATGTCTTTAAAGTCTTTAGTAATGATGTTTCTTGTTTTGCAGGGTTCCGGCGATGGCGGATGACGGGCTGAAGTGAGTTGAAGATGGAGCCCGTGTGATGAATAGAAGCGCCTGGAAGCACGTAAGTAAGCGCTTGTTGCCTGCTTCACGATGCGCTCTAACTGTCTTTTTATTTTGCAGGTACAAGTTCGGAGCGGCTGCAGGGTGCCGGAATACCCACTGGGTTAGATGTGGAAAGGAGTAATGGCACGTGAGTATTAAAGTTCCCCAATGTCTTTAAACGCACCTTGTTTTGTCTTTCAGATGCGGGATGCAGCGCCGAAGGCCTCCGGAGCGTGCGAAGAGTTGGTAAGCTTTTGTCTTTCAGATGCCGGAATGCAGTGTGAAGACCTTCGGAGCGCACGAAGAGTAGGTAAGCCTTTGTCTTTCAGATGCCGGAATGCAGCGCGAGGCGTTGGTGACAGCCGATGGACCAGGTAAGTGAAGAGCTGTCACTGAAGACCGTAATGCTAACCTGTTCTTTCTTGTCTTTATAGGTGTTGCTGAAGACTGGATTCAGGATGGTAAGCCTTTTTCCTTAGGCCCAGGATCAGATGCAGAAGACACGATGAGCGTTCTGCTGCAGAGGATGCAGAATAACGCAAAGCAAGATTCATCCATCGGGTGTGGTTTAAATAGCCTCCTGTAGTGCTTAGGTGTCTCCTTCCACAGCCACGCCTAGGTAAGAAAAGAGTTCCTGCTTTCCAGAAGAGTTCCAGTGTTCTGAATCTAGGGAGTGGCTCCTGCCCCACCCAACAGGAAAAGTAGTTCCAAACAGAAGAGGATCAGAGGCTCAACTGGCAGGCAAGTAAGCAGCATGGTCTGCTGCAGGTAAGTCCACCCAAGCATTATGAGCCCGGCGCTTCCAGCGCTGGGACTGGGCATATTTATGAGCCTGGTGCCACTGGCGCCAGGACTGGGTCCAAAAGGTCCCAATTGGGACTGGTTGGCACTCGGAACCTGGGTTATGGATCTGCTTCCAAGGGAGTTGGGAAAACCCTGACCTTTTGGAAGCAGAGATCATGACAGTGGGTGTCAGCGAGGCGGCGGACAAGGAAAGAGGTGGCGTAGGAGCCAGAGAGGTGTTAGAAGTAGTTGCAGGAGAAGGGAGGAAGTTGATAATACGCAGGAGGCACCTATCAAGATGGAGGAGTGAGGGTTGAGAGTCCTTGTCCATGGTGGTGCCATTCAGATAGTCATTGATGATGGTCTTGGAGGAATGGAAGGGGGCCACGAGGACCTCTCACCGGGTGCCACCAATAATGGGAGAGAAGGAGAAAGGAGAGAGAATAAAGACCGTATGAGGAGTCCACAGGTCAGAAGACGGAACGACAAAGAGGATGTCGGTGAGAGTCTGTCTGGAGGAAGCGCTGATGTGGGTATCAGCGATAGGGAGGGCTGGGTTGGAGACCAGGATGCCCCTCATGCACATTTACCTTCCAAACATAGTGAGAGGGATAGGATAGGAGATAGAGAATCAGTTAGAGAAGAAGGGGGAAATGGAGAGAACCGTAGATGGTGCAAGGAGGAGTGCTGGTGGAGGAGAGAGAGAGGAGAGAGTGGAGAGGGAAGAGGAGTACAGCCAGTGCTGTATGCAGAATGAGCAGGGATCATGGGGGTATCACACAGTAGGGACAAACAGGATACGCACAAGCAAGAACGCACTACGAAGAGAACACAAGACAACACATTAGGGATACAACAGGAGAAGCACAAGCAAGAACATAGAACAAGAGTAAAACAGACCACAGCAAGAACTAGGAACAAAAACAGGGGGGGGACACAGAGATCAACCTAGAGGGGGGAGGACCAAGCAGCAACAGCAGTAACCACAATCAGAAGAAGAAGTGGGAACCTAGCGAGTGGGAGAGAGTCCAATCAGCGAACAGTATTTCTAAAGTATTCTGAAACAATGTTTCAAGGGTCCCTCCACTTTCTACTATAAAACACAGGGCCTCATTCCGAGGTGGGCGGTAAGGGGTTAACGGCACCGGTAAGGGTGCCGGTGCCGTTAACCCCTTACCGCCGCATTATGAGGTCCTTTAGCGGGTCCTGCTAAGGGCGGATGGTTTTAACAGGCGCCCTTAGTGGGAGCCGCTAAAGGACCAGCATGCTAACAACGGGCCCGTTATTAACGGGCCCGTTGTTAGCATGGTCCCCATTCCCATTGAGCCCTATGGGGGCTCGAATGGGGATGGGGATGGGTTCCCTGAATGAGAAAATATCGGGTCCTCCAAGGTTGGAATGGCCCGGTAATTCCCCATTCAAGGAACCCGGACCCGGTATGCGGTAAGGGGCTAGCCATGGGGCTAATAGGGCCATGGCTACCTCCAACCTCGGAATGAGGCCCACAGCCATTTTGTGATGTTCTTTGAATACTTTTTAGGATTGTTACCGGACCGCAGTTGCATGTAATATATTTTTTTTTCTTGCTGCCATGCACTTCTTCTGACTCATTGGATGACTTTTATTATATTGATTTTCAGGCCTTACCCTAATTTTATTCATTCATTTATTTATTTTGTATTTGTAAGGCACGTATACATCAAGTAAATTGTGTTTCAAAGCACCCACAGGCAGCAGGGAGGGGACATGGGAATGAAGAACAAATACAACAGTGAAGATAGGGGTGGACCTACTAGGACTTTTGAGCATTCAGACTTTGCAAATGCAGAGAGAGAGAAGGGATGAGGGAGTGAGGCGGGTACGTGCTAGGTGTATCAAGAGGGAGTGCTAGGGAGTGAGCAGCTGTAAGTGCTTAGATGGAGTGGTAAGCCACTAATAAATAGCAATAAATAAGTACGTTCAGGCCTGTAGTGACATAGGCCAATGGGTGCCAAGGCAAAGTGCTGGCAAGGGTGGAGGCTGTAGGCGATTGGGTGTGGGAGGCCAGGAACCGGGAGGACACATAAGGGCCCTGGTCACCAATCTCAGCAACTGTGGGATTTAACAGAGAAGGGAAGGAGGAGGTGAAAAGTAAAGTCTTGAGGAGCTTCCGAAATGTGAGGAAATCCGGCTCAAGAGGAAGGGGGATGCTGTTCTATAGGAGGGAGCCTGCTGAGGAAAGAGATCGGCCACCAGCTCACTGTTTAGCACAGCGCTTTACAGACAAAGGGCCTCATTACACGGTAGGCGGTGGACCAAGGTGCTATTAGCACCTTGGTCCATGCCGGTAAAATACTGGCACCGCCTTGGAGGAAAGGGGAATTACCGCCCTATTCCAAGGTTGGCGGGGCGGTAATTCCCCCTTCCCCCATTGCCCTTCCCCATTCCCATTTTTGCCCCATAGGGCTTTATGGGAATGGGGAAGGCGCTAATTACAGTGCCGCAAATATGGGTGATGCGGAAAAGAGTGATCTATCTAATCACTGCATGACTCAATTTTCGAATTTTTACATTTTCTGATTCGGAATACCTTGACACGCAGTGATCACATTAATCACTTATTTATACATCTGCAATGCAAAATCCTTTCTCTACAAACTCTTTACCAATATTTCTTGGCAACATTTTGCGAATCTTCCGGAAGTAGCATTGAAGTCTGCGTATCTGGGAACTTAATGTAGCAATAAAATGTAATACAGTCACAAATTAGTTCTAGATGGACTTGAGCTGGCTTGATTGTTCACAGCTATTACAAACATCACTAGAACTCCATGGAAAAACTCTGTCACGCAGTTTTGGGAGAGAAGTGAACGCAGCATTGTTCATTAGTTCTGTCAGGACAAGGCATGAGCAGTGAATTCCGCATGAGGTGCCATTTGGAGGTGACTCATTTTCCTATTTTCAGTTAGACGCCATTCGTTAATCATGAAAGCGCCTTCCTGCACTTGCATTGTTCAGCGTGCTGTCCGAAAATATAGTAAACAGATGAATGGAAAGCCCACATTGGCCCCTGTACGCATGTTATTAGGTGTGTTGTTTTTCCAAAAAACGCTCACTCATATATGTCATTATAAGGGCCTTTTGGCGTGGCACTGGTCATCTCCATTACTGTAAATTCTGCAGCGAGGACTATTCGAGATGACTCGCTTTTCTTTGATGCATAGCAGGTTCCAAAGATCCCTTTCTGCTACAGAGGAAAGGTATGTCACATGACGGCCTTTTGCGTACCAGGTAAGGTCTTGTCGTGGAGTAGTTCTATGGCAGAGGTAGTTTAAGAAATAATTCAACTCCTATGCACGTGTGATGGGCAAGCGCCAAGGGAGCTCAAGGGGCGCAGGTAAGTAATCGGGGAGGCCAGAGCAAGGGAAGTGTAACAAATGGAAGTGCGGCCAAACAACCCTTCCATGAGAAGCAAGCAGGAGAGGCAGCCTGATGCCACCTCTCCTGGCACACCCCCTCCCAACATCTAACACAGGCAGGGGAGGGGAGTGCAACAATAGGGGAGCCATCAGGGCCAAGGTGAGATGCAGGAAGGAAAGTGACAGGCCGCACCAAGAGGGCCGTCGGCGTCAGCCGGCTATGGGGGCAGGAAGCCCCTAAGAAGCAGTCATGCCTGAGGGCATGACAAAAACATATATACAGGAAGAACTGACCCTAGAAAATCAGTTCTCGCTAATAATCCAAACGCAGCACCAGCATTCCAGTCATTCTGAGTGTGCAGAAGACTTGCCAGTTTCTTTCCCCAAAATCCCACCTAAGATAATGGAAAGAAGGAGGAGAAGAAACACAGAAGTGCAACGAACAGGGCCCACAGAGTCGTTGGAAGAAGAAGAATTGGCAGCACGGGCCAGGGAGGTGACACTGGTCCGGTGCCCAAAAGATAACAGTTATTGTCATGATTATGTATAATTTTGGATAATATGATTACCAGATGTGTGATGATATGACTGTATGCAATACAAATCCTACTAACTTTTTATTGCCAAACCACAAGTCAACTTTTCAGTACAAAACTTAGGTAACAGACTAGCCGGCTCTTGGCTACCCTGATTACTAGAAGTACTCGCAAGTCATTCGTGCTCGACATAAGAAAAACACACATTCATACATTTGACCCATAGCCTTCTGATTTGGTGAGCACAGACAGGAGTTAGGCTCCAGTTAACAATCCCTTTAATATCCCATCGCCATTTTTGAACTGTTGGGTTTACATTGCAGTTGGAGTCAATGGATGGGGTAATTCGATTAGTCAAATGCTTGCTGCACTGCTGGCATGCCATGGCTTTCTGTGGCAATGTGAAATAGGTCTGGTGTATGGGGATGAGTGTCAACCTGCCACCTAGCTGTGCAAGAAACCAGCTGTTACGATGAGGGCTAACAGATACCAATGAAGTTTGTTCGCTTGCCCTTGGCTGGCATGAACCAAACCCAAGACTTCCTTGTGAGACACTACAAGGGGTGCAGCCAAGCTCAAAAAGCCATTCGGAAAATATTGCGAAATACAGTCATATATTAAAAGCTATCATTTTCCAAACCAACTTGATTAAAATGTGAATTTTATGATCCAAGCAACATAAACTAAATTAAGAAAATTGTTAAGGGGAAACGCAATAAATCTTTCAATAGTTACAATGAAAGCTAATAAAATTACCAACTAATTTGGATTCCTATAGGGAACAATATTCATCTATGGAAAATGTGACAAAATACCCAAAAAATTATTAAGTCCTTCATTACAAGGTTGGTGTTATTTTATCCATAAATACTGCTAAACCAAATTACCATTATGTCATGTGGTAACTGTCATTTTTACGGTTGATTCAGAGCCCGCTGGATTCTACATTTATTCCCCAGTTTTGAGGGCCGTTGGACTCCATTGGAGAAATGCAGTATTTTATTTATTTATTTATTACTTTAGGGCAAACGCCCAGACACACGGGGTATTAGGCGTTGATACAGTGAATTGGCAGAAAAAAGTCACAATATTCTAGTCTCATCTGTTAAATAGCCAGGTGTTTATCAGTTTTTTAAAGGTTGTATAGAACTGTTCCTTTCTGATATGCAGAGGCAAAGAGTTCCAGATGGTGGGCGCTCTGACACGAAAGCAGACCCGACCTGATATCTTCTTTCTGAAGCACGGGTGGAGAAGTGTGGTACTAGAAGCTGATCTTAGTGAGCGCATATGATGTTCCATTGAGATTGCGATGTTGAGGTATTTGGGTGCTTCCTTGTGAATGCAGCGATGTGCAATTGTCAGCGTTTTGGAGTCGATACAGTCTTTAATGGGTAGCCAGTGGACTTCTCTTCTAATTGCAGAAATCTGGTCTGATCTGCGTAGACCTGGTGCAGCATGCAGGGCTTTGTTTATAGCAGTTTTTAGCCAAGTTAGTTGCGGTGGTGCCCAGGAAGAGTACATTGCATTAGTCCAATTTTCTGATGATGAGAGCTCAGGGGAAAGATATCTGCTCAAGTGATGAGATTGGAGGTGTGGGCCATGGCAGACGCTAGCATATTGATATGTTTGTCATGGACAGTTCTGCATCAAGTTGTAGACCTCGTGTTTTAACATGTTTAAGAACCGTTATGACAGATCCATCAATTCAGAAGGTAGAGAAGACAGTGGCAAGGAGTTGTGGACGGTGAGGGGAGCCTACAATGAGCAATTCTGTTTTTTCGTCATTGAGACAAAGGATGTGAGAGTCCATCCAGTTTTGTATGATACTGTATTTTTTGTTTATGCTAACAGAGTCACAAGTGTGATTGCCTGAGATGGGGATGAGGATTTGCGTATCATCTGTGAAGTTAGTGTAGGAAAACTTGTGTATAAGCGCGTTATAAATGCCTTATCATATATCGTATCATATCAGATGATTCCTAGGGAGTCCTGCAAATCTAAGAGTGGCTTAGTGTAGGTGTTGTAAAGATAAGGTGAGAGACATGAGCCTTGGGGGGCACCACAGGGAACCTGGATGGGATTGGTGGCCGGCTCATCAATGAATACCCTTGATGTGCGGTCACTGAGGATGGACTTGATCCAGGAAGTGGCTATAGGCAAGAAATGGAAGTGGGAGCTGAGTTGCTTGCAAACTGTGCCGTGGTCCACAAGGTCAAAGGCCGCGGACAGATCCAAAAGGAGTATGGCTAAGTTCCCTGAGTCACAGATGTAGTCCATCTGGATTTTTAAGTCAAGCAGCTGTTTCTGTGCTACGTTTTGGGCAGAAACTGGATTGTCTGGTTCCTAGCAAGTGGTGCTATTCTAGGTGCATTTGTAGTATGGAGTAGGCAAGCCGGTCTAAGAATTGGAGAAGGAAGCAGACCGTGGAGATTGGATGATAGTTGCTGGGTATAGTCAGTCGAGTGGCGGTTTCTTAAGAAGTGGGCTGTTCCAGGCTGATTTATGCTGTGAGGCACCTCACTGGATGTGAAGGAGGCATTCATGAAGTTGGTGATGATGGGGATCAAAGTGGGACCTCAGAGTCTGAATAACATTGCTAGGCAAGTGTTTCTCTTGCTGTTAGAGGGTTTCCGAGAGTTTTCTAGAACCCTTTCTTGTGTAACATTGGCAAACGCGAAGGGTGGGAGAGGGATGGGTTTGCGCTCAAGTGAGCACTCGAGTTTCATGAATGAGGGGGTTTTGGCTGCAAGTAGTGCTTTTTGTGTCACGCTTTTCGCACATAGCTAGGCAATTTAGTTGGATAGGGTGGCTTGAATGGTAGAGCACCATGCCTTGAGTCTGGGTCAGAGCTGCCATGGGGGTGGGGTTTTCCAGCTCTCTCAGGATGGCAAAGAGCACTTTGAAATTAGATCCAGCATTAGAGATTTGGGCATCATAAGAGAATTGGCTTTGTGAAGTACGACAGAATTCTTATAGGATTTTGCTGATTTGGAGAAAGCTTCATGCAAAGATGCTTAAGGGCGCTTTTGTTCCTGCGTAAGATTACCAGTTCTGCTGAAAACCAGAAGGTGGATGGTTGGTGTGCTTTTTGTAATTTAGCTTTAATTGGGGCATGCTGATCCATGGTTAGGAGTAGGCTGTGATGGTAGCTATTAGCTCGAAGATGGGGGCACATGGCATTAGGAGTGGTATGTGTAGTGAGCATGGTAATGATGGTGGGCTTGAGAATTTCATGTGTCAGTTTGCAGGTGTTGCGGACTAGAATAGGCTTTAAGGAAGGTGTGGCTGAGGTGACAGTTTTTTCAATTATTATTATTATTACAGTATTTACTGGACAACAACCTAGCTTTGGAGAAGCAAGAGGGTGTTTTACAGAGATATACAACAATATAGATGCATAACGGAGCGCTTTTCAGAGATAACAACAGAATAGATATACAATGGGGGGTGGAATACAGAGGAGCACAGAGGGGGGGTACAGCTGTACCGGGTGGCGAGGAGGAAAGGGGAGCATGAATTCTAGTGAGTCAGGTGGCACAATGGTTTGGTGAGGGAAAGTTCAAAGTAATTGAGGGAATGGTCAGACCAAGGTAGTGGGCCTCATTCCGACCCTGGCGTTAACCAAGGCGCTATTAGCGCCTTGGTTGACGCCGTTATCATTCCGACTCCGCCATGGTGAATGGCGGAATTACTGCCCCATTCCAAGGTTGGCGGGGTCGGTAATTCCCCATTCACCATGGGCCCTTCCCCATTCCCATTTTTGCCCCATAGGGCTCAATGGGAATGGGGAAGGTGCTAATTACGGCACTGTAAATTACGGTGCCGTAATTAGCTCCAAGGTCCCTTTGCGGGGTGGTTTTTTAACGCCTGCAAAAATCAGGTGTTAAGTTCCAACCCGCAAAGGGAACTCGGAATAGGGTGGTAAGGGTTTAACGGCACCGGTCTCGTTACCGGTGACCGTTAACCCTTACCGCCCGACTCGGAATGAGGCCCAGTGTCTTGAATGAAGAGATGTTGATGGTGGGGTTAGCAGATAGGACCCAGTCCAATGTATGTCCTTGAGTGTGGGTTGGGGAGGAGATCAGTTGGGAGAAGTTCATGTCTCCAAGTGCTGGTATGAGAATGGTAGGTTTCAGGTCTGCTGGATTATTGAAACTGAGATTAAAGTCACTGATTTGAACACATCTGGTCAAGGGTTTCATGAGTGCGGTGATCAGGAGAGGAATATCTAAATCAGGTTGGCTAATGGTGTTAGGTTGGTGGTACAGGAGGAGCAGATTGATGGTGGACTGGGGGTCAGTGGTGAGTTTAAGTAACAATATTTCATAGCCTAGAATGGGCGTAATGGGGATGGATCGAATTTGAAGTGAGGATTTAGCGATGAGAGCGACGCCACCTCCTGGGGTGTTTATGTGATCCATTATGAAGACAGTGTAATTGGGGGGTGGCTAAAGAGAGCAAAGGGCCTGAGGCACTGTGGAGCCAAGATTCTGCGATGGCCAGGATGTCAAGGTGATGATCAAGAATGGTGTCAGGGACCTCAATGGCGTGTGCTCCCAAGAAGTGTGCATATAATAAAATGCAGTTGAGTGTTGACGATAGGTTGGTTAGTGGCTGATGAGCAGTGGGTGCAGGAATGGGGGAACTTTTCTTGTGAGATGTAAAGAGGTGAGTGGGATGGGAGGGGGGAAGTGCGAGAGCTAAGACTAGTATATCCATGCTCGCCTAAGATAGGGAGGGGGGGGGGATGAACAAGGGTGTTGGCAGGTGAGCTATTCTAGCTCAGAGCTTATGGAGTCTGGGGGTTCCCAATCATGGGTGCGATAAACCAGACTTTTTCCCTGTCTCTGTGCGTGGCTCAATGAGATTCCAAGTGAGATTCTTTGTGAATTGGTGGTCTTGAGAACAATCAGTGGATGTGTGGCCTACATTGGTGGCAGGAGTAGTTGGGTGGAACTTAGTGGTGCTGTCGTCTGAGTGAACTGCAGATGCAGGCAGGGCAGGCTCACACAAGGGTGAAATGGCTGGGAAGCTAGAGTCTAGGATACCAGCTAGGTCGTGTATGGCAGTAAGTGGAGGATACAGTACTTCTCACGGTAAAGGCAGGGGGGGAATTGAGTGACAGTAGTCTGCTTAACAGAGAAGCCTCAATTTGAGGAGTAGTCTTGTCCAGGGGCTGCTCATGAAGGGACGTACAGAGTTCAGTGCTCTGGGGTCCTTCCTCACTGTGGGTGCAAAATATAGTCAGGTGGGATGATGAGTACCTCAGGGGAGCGTAGAGGTTAATACATTGGGTAGTTGGGTTTGTTGTAGCATTGGGTGCCATTGATCCAGGTTTGCAAGAAGTAATTGTGTCGCTGAGCTTCTGGAGGAATGTGGGTAGGATTGGTAGGGCATGACTGTGGATGCGGCAGCCAGAAAGGAGTGAGGCAATGAATGGGGGGTTGTGCAATAAGCCAGGATATGTGCTGCAAAGGAATGTGGCTGGGATCTGACCATAGACTGAAGGGGATGTGCTGGTGGTAGGAAGGAGGTGATGTGGCAGTGATGTGGCAGTGAGTGAGCATGTGGATGAGATGGGCTGCTTGGGTGGCATATGCACAATAGCTGTGAATGGGTTAGTGCCAGGCTTGTGTTGTGGGGGTCGAGGAGGCATTGTGGGTATAGCGATGTGGGCTGGGGTAGAGGGTTGGGTTAGTGAGCATGGGCCTGTTCCTTGGAGCCCAAGTGAGCACCAGATAGGGATGATACGGGTGGGAGGGCAGAATTGTAACAATAGATTGCTTTCTTAGGTGCTGAAGGGAGACGTTCATCTGAGCCATAGATCTGCTTACCTCTAGGGGTTCCGAGATGTTCTGGGCGTTATGATATTAGGGAAGCCTGATGAACTAGCGCTTCTTGGGTGGAACAGTGTCAGAGAAGCCATATGAGTACTTGAGGCAACATGAATCGGCCACCCTGACGGACAGGGCCTGACAGGAAGTAAGACTTTGTTAGTTAGACTTTGTCAGGGCTGATTCGCCTGACTGCTCCCCTGATCAGCTGCAACATTGGTGATTGTGAGCCAATCAGCATGAGCTGGGGGCAGAAACACAGGTAGGCAATCAGACATCAGTGGAGCAGCCACCTTGCTGGCGGCGGCCATTACAGAATGGAGCACACACTCCGAATAGCATGAAAAGGTCCCAGCAGGGCTTACCTTTGGTGCGAATTCTGCAGGAGCAATGCTATGACCAGGGTTGCCCAGATGGTAGAGGGCAGCTCTTCCTTGTACCGGCCAGACAGGAAGTAGAGGCCTTGGTCATTGGCCTTCGTCAGGTGCCGGCTTTGCCAGCCAGCTCCCCTGATCAGCTGCAATGTTGGTGATTGTGGGACAATCTGCATCAGGTGGAGCGTAACCACTGGTAGGCAATTGGACATCAGTAGAGCCCTCTGGTTGGCGGTGGCCATTACAGAATGGTTCTCTTGACCAGGGGCCTGGCAGTAATTTATCTGACCCACAAGCTCCAGATTCATGGATCAAGTTGAGTAAGGAAAATGTACCTTGCACTGCATTATTGACCTCACCAATATACACCGGTGTATAGAAATGCATTTATTCAGTCTCCAAACCTACTTGCAGTGCCTGGTACCTCTAACACTCCCCATAAATTGAGGTTGCAGTGGAGAGTCAATTGCTGCAGCATGATCTTGTCCTTTTGTATGTGGCCGTACATGAAAGGAATTAGCCAGTCATGGAGGTGATTGTCCGCATAGGGAAACTCCCAACACATGAGAGTGACAGTGCTCTGTGGATGAGCCTGTGAACATCAGGGCGTGCCAGCCTTCTGTGGCAGAGTCTGTGAACTTTAGTGGGTGGCTGCACTTTGACAGGGGTGGCAGAATACCGAGGAAGATTACAGGAACTATTAGGTGTTGCTGCGCTCAGTGGGAGGGTCCACAAAATAAGGTGGTGGCAGCACTCTGTTGTAGAAACCAAGGCATTTAGGGGTGGGTTGCACTCTGCGGGAGAACATGTGTCAAGTGGCAGATGTGATCATGACAGTACAGGCACAAAAGGCCACGGAATGATGCCATTAGCAAGTCAGCAACTGTTCAGGGCCTCTCTGTCACTACTACAGCAATCCATTCTCTAAGCACATGTACCACAAAACAACCCCACTCAACTTTTCGGTTTCCCTTTGGTGTCTGAAGTGCACCCATTAAACAGTCATCACCATCATTATTAGAGCTGGTGTGTTGGCCATGGGTCCATGTTGTGCCACAGTTTCCCCAATTAAGTGACTGTTCATTTTTATATATGCCAATTGTTCAAAATGCATCACTGAGAACCAATACCACTGACCACACTAAAAACTCTCACAATGCACACTTGCAGGGGTGGCAGTTTAGCAACTTGCAAAAGTGTTGCCGGGAAGATGGGCCATTTGCATTGCCATTACTGTACTGGGTCATCATCCCTTCCCAGAGGGGAAGTGTTCAGTAGATAGGCATCAAAGCATCTGTGCAGGTAATGTGCCACTGTCTGTTCCTGTTGGTTACCTGTCTTTTTTCAAGATTCTGCATCACTGAGGAGGATTCCCCACAA
This sequence comes from Ambystoma mexicanum, assembly GCF_040938575.1. Lineage (NCBI taxonomy): Eukaryota > Metazoa > Chordata > Amphibia > Caudata > Ambystomatidae > Ambystoma > Ambystoma mexicanum. Next base: position 541,210,604 of record NC_090923.1, on the reverse strand, counting down.
GATATCCTCCCCGTAAACTACACACTCACTGCTCACAAACCTTTCAAACGGTGTCAGTGATGTGATGCTTGTTGATGTCATAAATCTTGAGGTTGTATTCCAAGTGTAGTGACAGCATTTGGGTTGGTTAATGTTCTTCCTGCTGCCTATGTTTTTTCCCCCAATGTATATTGCTAGGGCTGCGCTCTTATCCATTTACACAGTCTCTGCCTTGTGATGTTTGCTGTCAATCCTCCGCATCTGACACTGACATATGTGGATGACAACCAGTCACTTTATCTTGCAACGTGTGTCCATAAAGCCAGCAGGTACTCAACATAACATTTAACTCCAGCTACCCTTGGATCGCCGTTCAAGGTTGAGAGCAGGACCCTCAACAGCTGTGCCACATTCGCACCACCAGCCTAGGCACAGGCCCTTGCTGTGTTGGACAGGTGCAGCTCAAGAAAGCACACAAGAGAAAAGGTCTTCACAGTGGGACGTACTGTGATGGCTAACCCACTTTGTGGCCCACTCGCTAGATGGTACTGGTGGTGGTATGTTGCTTGTCTTTTGGGATATGTAAGGTTTCGAATCTGATCTTTTCACCTCCCATGTCTGTCTTTTCATGGTGCCGAAGAATATGGGGACAAATGCTTGTGGTACCCACATTGGTCCCTGCCTTCACTTAGGGTACCTTTTTCCAACAGAGTTTTCAAGGCCCCAGATTTTGTTGGTATGTATTCCGGGTGAAGTGCTGCCACACCTTTAATCTAACAAGAGACAGAATGGGCCCATCTGGGCATGATGGTGATGGCAGTGCTGCTATTCTAAATGCTGCATAATGATTTCATATACGTTTTTGATCTGTGACAGGAAAGCTGTTTCTCGAAGAGATTGTACACAAGTGGGGAAGAACTTGTATTACTCCTACAGCCTCTACATCTGTGGTGCCATGCCCCTCCTCTACAATATCACTACTTTACAGCACAAACGCACATTACTATCTGAAATCTGTTGGTCATAATCGCTACCTTAACCATCATCCTTGTCATTGTCATGATCATTATTGTCTGACTTGCCATTGGATAGGGACAGCTCTGAAACAGACCTAGAAATGTCAAACCCCTTCATCTGAGCAACTGCATTGTGTATTGTTCTTCGCTAATCTCCAGTCCAGACAATCTGCACCCACCCTTTGGCCCTGGGATATGGATGGAACTGAAAGTAACACCTCCTCTATCGGTCTCAGTGGATATTTATTACTGTGGTGCAACACCTCGCATGTACTTATAATGATGCATGCATTCTTGAGCAGCTTGTCTCTGGGGGGCGTGAACCATGAGTCACACTTGTGATTCATGCATTTAATTTGTTATGCTCTCTGCTCTATTCATGATTGCATGAACTTTGTTCTTTGCACGAATTTTGCTTTGTTTTTCTTTCTTTAAAAAAACATAAAATGTCTTTAATAAATAACGGCTACTAAGTCAAGCAGAGGCCTGTTGCAGAAGTACCCCTTCAAGCTTATATAGCTCGCCATGGTCAATTAATTTGAGCACCCACGGCGGTTATAGGGTTCCACATTACTTTTCTTTTGAGGCGAATTTGATGAATGCCCCCACTCCTCGCTCATCCACTAGTCCCCAGGGATCTGTTATCCAGGTGGCCAGGACATGGCCATCCCCTCGCTTTCATGAAGTCGCACCAGAATTAAAAGTGGGCCACTAAACTGTATGGGAAGGCCAGACCCCACTTGTTTACCGTCTTCTCAATTCAACCTTCTCCTAAGGTTTCTGTAACCAAACATCCACCATCGTTATGTTTCCATAAACCAACCTCACCTTCCTTGCATTCTACCCCAGCCTTGGTGTTTCCTTAATTCAATGTCCGCCTATTGATATTACCAGATTTATCTTCCACACTTGTATCTCACATCCTCTTTCACTTCTGTAAGAAACCAGAAGGTGTCTTCACTAGTCCCCAGGGATCTGTTATCCAGGTGGCCAGGACACAGCCATCGTTTTGGATCCAGTTCCTGGGGGTGGGCCATTGCGGGAGGATCACCTGGGTGAGGGGTCTTCGGGGAGTGGTAGTGCGACACCGGATGGTGAGATGCAGTATCCCCTTACCTTTAACACCTTTACCCATCCTACTAGGTAGGATATTTAAGAAATCTAACACCCCACCCCCTTTTACAACATAAACATTTTCTCACGGACAGCCCGCTATGGGAGAAAACAGACTAACAACCGAGCAGTATGCCTGAAGTGTCCCAATACAATGGTCAGGTGATGTCAGGTAATTACTGACCATCACACACATCTGACTTCCATTAAGCTTCCCCACACGGATAAAAGGGTAGCACGAGAGCACACTCTAAGCGAGGCAAAGCACACAAGGAAACAGCAGTTTTGAGATGGCAGCTGAATGAGAGAGGAAAGACGGCAAAACAGAAGGGGAGCACAAGGAGGGAAGTTCCCTTGACCTTTTTGACAAGGAACTGTTACTTTCTAGAAACCTCAAGAATAGAAAGTGTAAAACCAGGAAACCAGGCGAAGAATCCTGCATTGTGTGTCGAAGAAACCCGGGGCCCTCGCGCATCAACAATCAAGTCTGGGAGAATCACCAGCTGCTGTGGTACCGTCCTTGGCTCCAAGAACAAAGCAGCACAGCCGGTGAGTTGGGGAGACTGATACAAGACCGGTCTGTGTTGAAGCCAAGGTTGCAAGCAGTTGAAAGGGTACTAGGAACTTTGTGGTAAACCAACCTAAATGCCTCAGCGCCTTATGTCCATTTGTAGTTCACACACACAAGTGTGTCGCATGGATATGGAAATAAAGCAGAGAAAACATTCCTCTCCTCCGTTAGGCAAAAGTTAAAGTTTGTATTTTCCATATATTCACATGTGCCACAAAAAGTAACTTTGTACCAAAAAGAATTTATATTGGTAAATGATTGCTTAAGTCTTTTGCTTTTACTCTTGCGATTTTTTATTATTATTATTATTGCCCACTTGATGACACGTGTTTCGGCGTCTTGGTGCCTTTTTCAAATCTTGGCTTATATTCAAGCTTCAAATCTTATTCAAATCATATAAAGATTTCTGGCCAATTGAAAAAGTTACATTTGTATAGAGGTGTTGATTAGATTATGACATCCCATTTTACATAATATAAAACAAAATCACAGTCACAATTTGCCCGAACACAGAGAAAGAGCGGGGCAGGGGGGAGATATTTAGGAAATTTTAGAAAAAACATGTTATATCATACATTGCATTGAAGAAAATAATAAACGGGGAGAGAGAAAAAAATCAAGAAAAGTTTCATGAGAATCCTTGTTTACAAATCACTCTGATTAAGTGCATCATATTACTCCATGAGTGATGCCACTCACTCTTACCTAGGTCCATGTTCTGTTTAATTTCACGGGTTAAATCCCTCCTGTTAAATTAAAAGCACATGATATGATGGAATCAGTCCGTTCTCCTAGTACTTTAGTAAGTTGTATGCTTTATGTGTCAATACGAACTCTATTTAGCCTTTAGATAACTTGTCTGAATATTCTACTATGTTTAAAAATTGTATTTCATGTGAAGTGTGCTTGGTGGCACTGTTTTTAAACAGATATGCATTGTGGCGGTACTATGCCTTTCTGTGTCCGTTGTTGTCATTAAGCTTTTGTATTTACATTTAGTTTGCTCGTTAGTTCTATACTGGATTTCAGAGTTAAATAGCATGTGTAAAATCCTTAGATGACTCGTAAGACTAGATCTTACCTTCCGATGCTTCATTGCCGTCTGATTCTTTTCCTTGTCTGAGCGCGAGCGAACGGCGGCGCCGTAATGAAGTAATGTTTGCTGTGCATTCCCATGACTACGCGCGGTAGTCCTACCTCAGAGTTTAGTCTGTCCACCATGTTTTGGACTTATTTTCGTGTTTCCCAATATACATTACATAAATAAGGGAATAATTGATATTAGTATGGTTTCTGTTGTATTCATATCTAATGTAATCCCTTGCCGGATAGGCACCAAAAAATTTATCATGTCCTTATTGTTAATTTGAAATAGAATAAAATGCACACAAAATGGTTGCAAAAATAATGATCTTTCGTTTGTCACTTTCCTTGATTGCGCATAACGTCATACGGTGAGAGTAAATAACAGTGAATGTAGTATTATATCTATATTGAGCACATGTGTGTCATATGTAATTTTCCATGTTGAATGGCAGTCTTGACGTTTAGTCAGCATGGGTAGACACCAATCAAATTGTGTGCGCGGTCTATAATTAAACATGCTCATCGGATGTGGACCTGATAAATAGGTTATTGCAATATATGTATTTAACAATGTAAGAGCATTGCTAAATTTGCATGACAGTCTTCTAAAATCTATTTGTCCATTAAAGCTTAGATTCAATGCACATATGCTTGCATATTGTGTTTGAATGTTTGTATCAAAATAAGTACCTTGCTATGTTTGTATGATAGTATTATTCTCAATCTGTTGTGGCCACCACTACAACTACTGTAATCATCTATGTTGAACTACCTATTTAAATGTAACCTTTTTCAATTGCCCAGAAATCTTTATATGGTTTGAATAAGATTTGAAGCTTTGAATATAAGCCCAGATTTGAAAAAGGCACCAAGACGCCGAAACAAGTGTCATCAAAAGCCCAATAATAATAATAAAAAATTGCAAGATTAAAAGCAAAAGACTTAAGCAATCATTTACCAATATAAATTATTTTTGGAACAAACTTACTTTTTGTGGCGCATGTGAATATATGGAAAACACAAACTTTAACTTAAGGTTGCAAGCAGAAACATTGTATGTCGAGCACTAGAATGAACATTGTTAAAACACGTGTGATAAGAGACGCAAGTAAAGTTGAACTGCTGATGAGTGATTAAACTTTAAAATCAAGATACAATACCTTTGACAGAGTGGTCCGGCACCACGTGGGTGCTCAATCGAAGGTCTCTGTAAGTTATCCAGCTGAGAAGTGGCAAAAGTGAACGTGAGAAAAAGGTTCCATCAAGAAGAGAATGAGTCATTGTGAATCAAAGTGGTCCTGCAACGGGTCAAGCAAAATCCAGCGCACATTCAAAAGTCTTTCATTTTGATGAAGGAGAAAAATTTGATCTGAGCCCGGCGCGTGGAAACCAATTGAAGTTTTTGTGTTAAAGTGGGTCTGAGCTATGGCGCAGTGGGGCCTGGGGTGAACAGTAAATCATCCGAGAAGTTGTGTATGTAAAATATTTGGTCTGAGCCCGACGGAGGGAGACCAATTGAAGATTTTGTGTCAAAGTGGGTCTGAGCCCGGTGGAGGGGGGCTCCGGAAGAACAGTAAATCACTGAGAAGTTGTATATGTGAAATCCTAAGAAGAAAGGAACTTTAATGTTTGTCGTGTTGCATCAGGCGCTCTGAAATAAGAGACTTTGAATGACAAAGAGACTTTGGCACAGAAGGCCCTGATGTTGAGGTTTTGAACTGCATTCTCGTGCAAGAGAAGCCAAAGAGTGTGCTAAGCTTGAGTGTGCCACCTTGTCCCATGCTGAAAACGTGGGGAAGGGAAGACAACGGCTTGAATATCCTGACATATCATTTCTTGAACACTTTTCTTGGCATAACAATATTTCCCGCACTATTTGTATTTAGAAGTAAGGATTGGCAATAGGTTTATTAGTATAGGCCCTTTTATTTTGACAGACTTGACTAGGACTGCATTATTATTTTATGGTCGTAGCTTGATTCCATATTTAGATTTAGGATTATATAGGCAAATTGAAGTTCAATAAACACTCTTGTACTATGATCACATGTGTCTGTTTTACTGTTTGATACCATGACTTCCTTACACTTCCTCCTTCCTTCCCAATCCGCTTCCTTCTACACTTTACTGCCAATAAACTATGTCCTTCCTTTCTAAGCACCTTCTTGCTTCACCCATACTCTAAACTCTCTCCTTCCTCTCCAAGCACCTTCTTTCTCCACTCTGCTTCCAAGCCCTTAAGATGCTCGACAACTTGTTCCAAACTCCTGCTATGAGCTCCAACTCCAAACAACCACACTGCTTAGCTAAGATTCTGGACTAATACATCTCGTAGACCGCCTCCCTCAGGTTGGTGTTAGCGTGTTTGTAACTGTTAACGTAAGTGAGTTAGTGGCTGTAATTGGTTTTATTTAATTACAACAGGTGATTATGCGTTGGTACTTTGGGCCTGGACCTAGCTTTCACATGGTTGATCTGCCGTTCTTGGTTTTCTCTTTCTGTTTTCTGTTTTACTAATTGCATGGATCTTGCTTACCCTGGCTGCCACAAGCATTTCCATTCCAATAATAAGGCCTCTTCACATGTGATGTTGTTTTTCTGCATGAGCTCTCCAAGCCCTCGCTGCAGGGACACACTGTGGCATTTGTTCACACAGCCGGTATTGTGTTTCATAGGAACATGCTGTGTGGTTTTGATGATGTCTGGGTGAGCCTGCTGAGTGAAGCCTGAAAGAAACCAAAATGGGCCTCAGAGGCTTCGCTGGGCTTGTGGATTGAGTGCCCTGATCAAAGTAATGCTTTTCTGATGTTTGAGCAGGTGTTCACTGCCGGTACTGCAAGTATTGAACTCATTTGCTACATGATTTGTGGTCATTTCAGGATTCTGCTTTCTTAAAGGGACAGTGTTTACCAATCCCTGGGGCCCTAGGATCTCATGCATATTGTTTTAAGGAATGGTGAAAGCATGGCCTTATTAATCCCCTTTTGTTACAGCTATCAATGTACAGGAATCATTATCCTTTAATGGGGAATGTCCTTAACAAGTCCCATAAGATGGGCCTCTGCCTTAGGGTGCATACTAAGTGTGGGTGGCAAGGTGAGCCACTCCATTCCACCGCTTCTACTAGTTTGGGGAGGCTTGTTGCCCCCCCCTTTTGTCACCCCAATAGATGCCCCCAGTTTTAGATATGAAGCTTCATCATATCATACCCCATTTGAAGTGAAGGTAAATGTTCCATGAGGAGACGAAAACCTGAGTCCAACTTCTACCCCAAACCAGGAAGAAGGAAGGGCAGAGAATCCATGGGGGCAAGTTGTTTGAGGCACACACAGCTAAGATTCAGGGAGGCAGGAGATACCATCCAGTGTATATTCCGTGAAGTGAATGAATACCACACAGACATCGGCTTACTCTTGAGTGACAGACACATCTGTACAACATGTCTAGAGCAATTAAATAAGCCAAAGGCAGGGGGAGAAGGCGACATGTTGTTTGTGGGTTTGTTTTTATAACAGTGGCAACACTTGTTTTTTGCCCTGGGGAGGCCCCATTTAATGCACTCAATTAAAGGTATCATCATTCTCACATTACACACACCCCAATACAATTCGATCTGGAGTACATGCACCAATACCAAGTGCATGCACATATATTGCACCACAATAATGGTGACGATCTTGCATTTGAGGGCGGAAAATCTAAATCACATGTTCAGTACATCAGAGAGGCTGCACATGGCAAGTATTTGCATGCTATTTACATGTTTCACCACTTTCTATCACTAATGGGGGTTCAACTAGGCAATGGAGCGCTTAACCTCATGTGACTCAAAGCAATACATTAACAAAAGGTGGAGATAGGAAGTTATAAAGCTCATGCCTTAAGTAGGGCGAAGAAACTAGCATTAGGAAAGGACCCTGGTTAGAATAAGAAGCTAGTTTTGTGACTACTAGAAATGCCTTCTATTTCATTTCACTCCTCTACTTGAGTCAAAAACAGTGGACGAGGTATGCCCCAATCTGCAAACTCCAAACCACCCCATTAAGTAGCATGCCATAAGCACAGCAATAAAATGAAGTAATAAAAAATCCCAGACACAATACCACATAAATGATAATATAAACGTGTTATTTTTAGGTTCCGCTGTCATCCAATTCTTGTTCATCGTGGAACTCTAGAGAGTAGAACTAAAGCTCACCTCTTTACGCCTCACTGTCCCACAGCGTTGTATACAGCACTGCTACTCTTAACTACAAACAGTTCCGATCTTGCAGTGACTTCTGAAGCTTTTACAGGGCAAAAAGAAGTGTATATGTGCTGTTACCAAAAAACATAATCCGTAAACATGGTATTAATTGTAATGGTATTCTGTACTTGCAGCTTTCCTACCATATCCGCTAGTGGTGACAGCATGAAGCCTAATACTTAAAATGTCATGTACTCCAGGGACATCTCTTGATGTCCACGTCAGCTAGAAATACACAGGGCCTCATTACGACCCTGGCGGAGTGGGTTTACGCCAGCGTTATTCGCGGCGGACCCGTCCGCCCTACTACGAGTTTCCGTAGCGCCATGGAGCGTTTTCCGCCTGGTTTTTCCGGGCGGAGAAATCCATGGCGCTACGGGACCTTGTCGTTAATTACGCCACCGTATTTTGAGGTGGCGTAATTAACGCCTTCCCCACTCCCATTATACCCTATGGGGCAAAAATGGGAATGGGGAAGGGTAAAATGGGGAATGGGGATTTACCGCCCCGCCAAGGTCGGAATGGGGCGGAAAATCCGCCAACCCCCATGGCGCTATCGGCAGCTTTCCGCCGTGCTCCATGGTGCATTTTGCACCGCGATTTCCGCCAGGGTCGTAATGAGGGCCACAGTGTGTAAGGTGACATTCATTAGAAAGTATTCATTCTGATTTTGGAATGAGGAAACTATACAATCATTTTCTGAACAAATATTTATATTTTTTAAAGCACTTCATATCAGACTACTCATGCTTCTAGCTTTTTATGATATAAGGTGGTGTTGCTCCACTAGTACCCAACTCAATGCTACTCCACGTATTCTATTTGGAAGCATAAAGTGCACTGCCTCTTTCTCATAATTCAAACATATCACTGCAAGATGCAAACACTCTCTAGCAGTACTATTTTACTGATTTAAGATTGTTTGTATTTTGGTCTCTTATTTCAATCCCTATATAGCTCTTCCCGTATTAGCGGCTGTAACAAAGCCACATTGGACACACAAATTCAAGGGGGGGGGGCAGACATATTAGGACATCAGGGAAAGATGCTTGCTACGTATTGTCCCCATAGTTCTCCCACACACCCACATGATTAAAGAATACATGTTAGCGGTGCTCAGTTCAGGAAACGGGCCACATCACCCACTGTAGAACAGCAAATGCAGACTATACAACCTTCTGAAGATTACCCTGCTGCTCTCTATTAACATGATGAGGTAGAGGCAGCCGAGGTTGAGAAGGTTAAACAAGGCTGGAGTGTGTAAATGAACTACAATATGAGCCAAACCTTAGGCCAAGAGTAATCCAGACTCCTAACATTACCACCCTATAAAGCTCCTAGTAGGCCTCAAAAACGTCCAGGCAGTCTGGCGAATGACCTTTCTCCCAGAGGAGCCACATATCAAATCCCACCAACATTTATGAGGGCAAGTAGTTGCTGTCAGCTTTTCTGTGTATACAACCTGGCCTCTCATGGCCTTCCAGGGCCCTCCGGAGTAAGTAGAAGTATATGTGCTCTCCTGTTCCCTTGGACATCGCTTGAATACACCTAGGCATTGTAGAAAGGCCCCAAAGCCTGTACCTAATGTGCCAGACAGCCTCTGCATATGGGCTTTACAATGTACAGTTTCTCTCCTGTAGTGTTCTCCTTAACGTGAATGTCTCCTTTGGCAGAGTGAACCTGCTGTGCATTATTTTACAACCTTACCTCTAATTTAAGTCTGACATATGTCATTTCAGTGGATTATTTACCAATTCACTACATACAAAGAAGACACTCATTCACTGTTCTCCAACCAAGGCCATCCTGGTATGACTCGTGGAGCTGGAGATTCTCTTTCAAACTCTCTTTTCATATCCCCATCATACATTCTTCACACACCCAATCATCGTCTCTAACACCTCTGTTGGCGGGCTTAGTTTTACACTAACCGCCTATGGCTTTTAGCAGGAAGGAGTACAATATATTATCTGGTTAGTAGCCTCAACAACTAAAAGGAACTCTTGAGCACATTTTAAGGATATCACGCATCCACTCCATGATGTAATGTAATATATCCACAACATTACTAACATCCTCAATGAAGGTTCTGCTAGCCAACAAGAGAAGTTCTCCTAGGTTCTTCTGATTACATTTCCTTCTGGTCAAAACACTAAAAACTATGCATGCATCCCAATGACCACTATCACTCGCTTTATGTTTTCATTTCCGTGCATGCTAGGAGTTAAGTCTGCAAGCTTTTGTCTTCCTAACCTATTCCACTCTTCCCCTGTCCAGCTCTCATTGGCCTTGTTTCTTTTCCACCCCACAGACCACGGTCTGGCTGTTACCCTAGGTGGGGTCTCAATTTGCTTCTACGGAAAAGGCTCAGTACTTTAAGACCCCAACAGTAAACATTAGTTCCAAATGTTGCCCCTAATACTAAGTGTTAGTAACTACACATTGAAAATACTGCACAAACCCTTAAGCTTCATAAATATCCTAACATTCCCACACTTTTCTGCAGAGCACACTGATCAAACATGGGAACTCGACAGAACAACTAACCTCCCAGGCTAGAAATCATGTGCCCCATTCAGACATATTTTCTCCTTTCCCTTGACTCTCAATCAAGCTGAATTATTATGTAACTTTATTATAAGTGTCACTAACCATACCAAGATGGCAACTATAGACACGCCTACATTGTTCAACCTCTTATCTGTGCACTGCAACATCCCCTATGTGTGCACATCCCCATATGCCAGACCCAAATTCCTCACTGTGATATTGTTCTTTTGTATATTCATTTTGATTGTGTGCGCTTCCTGATGTTTCAGGAGATAGTCTATATTAGGATCCATAGGAAACTCGTTTCTTAGGAATAACTCAACGTTTTCTATTCTCCCTTCCTATCAATCACCATCTACACAAAACAATGTTAGACCACCAACCGTTACCATGGTATCCTTCGGCCCTGTCATAAAGAACACATTGCACTGCAACGGCCTGACCACAAATGACCCATGAATAAGGTCTTGTGTAACTGTATAATTCACTGCACGTGTACTAATCAGCCATCTGCGCTTAATTAGTTTGGCATGCGCTAACTCTTCAGATTTTGGATAACTTATTGATACCACACATCCCTCTGCAACACTCTGACCTGCCTGCATCCCACTTAAAGCATTTCTTGCATCAGGTATAAATGGTTTACCTAGGCAGATGTCGTTTTGCTCCTTGAACCTTATACAAGTATCTAATTTTGGAATGAGGTACAAACCCATCACCCATGTTTGAAAGGCCGCCATTTCAGGAGTCAAAATTTGCATGTATTTATCGTTCTGACAGAAGCCTACATTATGCAATATCTTGGTTTTATATCAATTCTGTGGTGATATATGGAATACTCAAGAGAAACCCAACCTCCCTCAGCTCCATATCTATCTACATGGGAATCGCTCTTCCCATCTCAAAGGCAATCTTTTCCTGCATTGTTTCTATTTCTCTTCGGGTTATCCATGCAATAATTTGCCAGATGATAGCAGACGAAACAATAGCAGACGAAAGTACAATGGAATGTGATGCTGTATCAATTGAGATACCCCATCTTGAACCTCCCGTACAAATCTAGTGAGTAGCATTTCCATTGGGTTTACAAAATTCAATATATCTTCTAAAATCCCATCCTGTTTAATTTACCATTACATTGATACTACGCTCTAACATCATTGATTGTTCATTTATGGTTACAATGGTTTGATCAGATATTGAACCAGTTATTTCTGTTACACTCTAACCTTGTCCAGTCTTTGTTGTATCACTTTAAAATCTTGGCCTAATTTTCGAGCTTTGACCCCCAATGTGTACACAGTTGTGTCCCCACAATAGCCCCAATTATTGTGACCACAATTGTTGCTATCAGAAAACCTGCCATTTTATGGTTCCTTTTTCTCTTAATACCCAATGTGCTCATAAAGGTATTCGCCAGCTGCATCAAAATCTCTTTCACCACTGTTTGAGCTCCTTCTCTGCGTATTTGCACCCACTGTTTTACTTGAGTGGATTTAATCTCTGCCACATTAAAACTTCCTTCTAAAATCAATTACGGATTAACACTAGTATAAAATGTTATAAATAATAGCCTCCTATTTCTTAAATGAATCCAAGCGCATCTTCCACAGCAATGGCCCGATGTTGGCTCAAGTAAAACTTGTCCATTCGCCAGAGAAGCCTGTGTCTATGACACTAGACACGTTATAACGAACACATTTTCTAAATACAATGATTCTTACAATGATTCAATACAATATGATTCTTGACTCTTTTGTTCTTCTAAGGTAGCATGGACCGGTGTGTTGTCATCTCGGTTTCTCCTCTGCATCCGCCAGCCTCTCACCGCCTTGTAGATTCCTCCTTAATCGTCCCAAGGATGACTCCTTTCTTTGTCCATTGACATTGGGCTCCAGCAACCTTTTGGAGGGAAACCAATTAACCAATCACTACAACAGAGGAGAGTGACAGACAGGTTAAGTATCAAGCACCAACAAAGGCATTTTCATCTATGTTTTTAAGAAAATATATATATTTTGTTAACTAATACTACAATAGTTAATTCATTCCTGCAATCAGACTAAGCACACCTAATTACATGTTACAATGAATCCTTTTACTCTTAATCTTGTGTCCGTCCCTTTGTAGACCATTGTAAACTGATTTTCTCACCCAGTTCATGTTGTATCCTTGCTTCTGATGTGACCATTACACCTCTCAGTCCTTATTGGTTTCTCCAGTTCTATTATTTGCACCTCATGTTTCGAGTGAAATGGTTTTATTTGATTCACGTGGACAAACTGTTCCAAAGCCATATCCCCTTCCGTTATCAGTATTCTATACACCACAGGCAAAACCAATTTTGAAAAAGCCATGCCAGGATGACATGCATTTAGAATTCTTATTTTTTCCTTTTGCAAAATTGAACTTGTATACCTGATCACCGACCTCAGACTCCCTAATGGATAACCTCCTGTCATAGTATGATTTGGCACCCTCGGCCGCTCTTTCTCTATTCCTCTGAACATGCAAATGCTTCATCAACTCCTCCACATACTCATGAACTGTGGATGCATTTACAAAGACTTGCTCATTGGTCGTGTACATCAAATGTTGGGGAAGTACCATCTTCCTGCCTGTTATTACCTTGTGTGGGCTGAGATTTGCAGATTTTGATGGTGTCGCTCTAATGGCCATGAGCACTAAAGGGATGCGTAAAACCCAACTAGACCCTGCTTTAGCCATGATCGTATTAAGTATGTCAATTATTGATCTGGTCCATCTTTCCATTCCACCACTGGAGGATAGCCAATACAAAACATGTCACTTCCTATTTACCCTTAAAATTTGCCATATCTTGGTCATCATTTGGCTGGTAAATGGCTTCCACAGTCTGATTCTATTCTTTGGGGCAAACCAAACCTCGGAAATATGTGATTCACCAACAATGTGGCTGTGCTCTGTGCACTAAAATCAGGTGCAGGTATACCTTCTAACCATTTTGACATTAAACAGGTAACTGTCAGCATGTACTTGTTTCCTCGCGATGATCTTTGGACCGGGACAACAAAACTATTTACAAATCTGACCAACGAAGAGTGTCAATCCTCTCTTCATTCATGGTTCTCTATGTCTTGGGGAGGTGGGCTGAAATTGTGAACATACCAAACTCCCTCGGGTGTATAATCCACATTCTGGCACATGTGTAGCCAATAAGCATACTTCTTTAGTATTTCCAAAATTGTCTCAGAAACTCTGTGGCCCACAGTTATCACATCATGGGTGTGATGTAACATTTGCCCCTTAAATGAAACAGAGACCACCCATTGGATATGACCTGAAATGGATTTTCAGACCAAAAGTCTATCTCACAGTTGAAATTGTTTTGACTGTTCATAAGCACCCTCAATTCCTCTCTTCCCTTGAAGTCATCCTCTGTTACGGTTTTTCTTTCTGCATCTTGTTGTAGTTGCTCGCGCTTCCGCGAGCCTTTGTCTTATGTCCCAGGCGCGTGGAATCTATCCGGGTTCCACGCTCGTGGCGGCAGTTGGTCTTTGAAGGGAAGGAGCTGGGAGGGGATTGGTGTCACGGTGTACGGGTTGAAGAATAAAGCATAACTCAACTTACCGTATTCCTGCGTTATTACACTGGCGACGAGGATTTCTTCAACCCCAACCCACGCGCCTTGCGAAACCGTGGATCATCATCTGGTGCCCTCAGCTGATCTCCCGAGCTGCGCTTCCGGACGAGGTCGAGCGCGGTTCTTGGCGTGATTGACTCCAGCTGAGCGACCGCAGTCCTTCGCTTTCAAGGATCCGGCCGAGCCGCGCTCCCGGACGAGGTCGAGCGCAGCACACGGCGGGGAGTGCAGCCGTTGTCTTCGGCCGAGCGACCGCTGTTCTTCGCCGTCAAGGATCCGGCTCGAGCCGCGCTCCCGGACGAGGTCGAGCGCGGCTCAAGGAGGTGTGTGCAGCTGCTGCCCTGCGGCTCATAGTAAGTCGCAGACGAAGGACCACTGCAGGTGAGAGGTGGACCCTGGGTGGGGGCACAGCCCTGCGGATCCTCATAGCCCGGAAGGGCGCCTGCAGAAACCACGGGTGTTACGTTGTTCGGCTCCGCCCTTTCCCTGAGGAAGCTAGCCCGGTGGGCGTGGTTGCACTACCTCGACTTCAAGGAGAGGAATGTTAACCCCTTGAGTGCGGAAGTCGCAGGAACTGCAATTCCCTGTTGGCTACTTCTGTTTCAAAGAGGAGGAAGTGACTTGTGACTGTCTGTGTAACTATTTGTAACGTACAGATTCAACGAATTCTCTTCCATTAGAGGTGTCTTCAATGAAGTAATCCGTCATAAGGGTCTGCTGTTTAGGACAGGGTGTAAGTTATAACACCATGTGCTCCAAGGAAGTCGGGTCCTGGTCACGTGCAGACATTCCATCTGTTCCATTAGCGCTTGAGCTCAGTCAGTGGCTATGTCGGTTCCATTGACCATGCAGCACAGCAATGCTCGCCCACCTCCAGCTTTTCTTCCCAATCCAGGGGAGCCCCCCATTGGGTGGGAACTTTGGGTGGACACTTTCAAGGTATACCTGAGAGCATCAGGTGGTTCCAGAATGTCTGATGACGACAAGGAAGCGACCCTGCTCAATTGCCTTGGTACGGAGGGTTTGAGGGTCTTCAGGCATCTTCCAGGCCAGGATGTTTTGGCCTTGTCTTCTGGCGATGGAGATGGAGAGGGGGGGCAGGCAGTGGTTTTGGCATTTGAAACTGCTCTTAAGAAGCTAGAGACACGCTTTGGCAAGAGAGCTAACATTGTGCTAGAAAGGTATCATTTTTTCTCAAGGGCACAGGGTCCTGGCGAGAACATTGATTCGTATGTGACGGCTCTGCGCACCCTCATTTCTACATGTAAGTTCACGGGCCTGGCGGATGAAAACATTCGTGACCAGATCATGATGAGGACTAGTGACTCAAAAGTAAGGGAGAGGTTATGGACGGAGAAGGACCCTCCGTTGGAGAAAGTGATAGAAATAGCTCGTGCCCTGGAGGAGTCAAGGAAGAGTGTCAAGGAAGTGACAGAGAAGGCGGACATTGTACACATGGTTCAGCCACGCAAGAATGAGGAAAATCGTGCCAGGGACAGGGATCAAAGAGCGACGCCGAATAGCAGAGATCTCTGCAAGAAATGTGGTTGGAGGGGTCATGTTGCAGGAGCTAGGGAGTGTCCTGCTTCCGCTGTTGTATGCAGAAAATGCAAGGGAAGGGGACATTTTGCCCGCATGTGCAAGGCTGCTCCACAGAGGGAAGTTGTACGGATGGTGGACCCTGAAGAGGATGATAGTAATGTAACGGTTGTAGGGTATGTTAGTCCCTCCCCTATGGGGGATGTGCTTCCAAAGGAAGGTTCGCTGTTGAGCGTGGGACCATCAAAAAAGAGTGCGTGGGCTACCCTTAGTGTGAATGGAGTTCCCCTCAGTGTGTTGGTCGACACGGGTTCTCCTTATACCATGATTTCTCCTGAGATGTACAAGTCCAAGTTCCATAAGGAGGTATCTAGTTTGAGTCCGTCTGACATCAATCCATGTGCGTATGGGCGTGTTCCGATTAAAGTATTGGGATACGAGTGGGTTGATATAGAATTTCATGGCCGGAAAACCAGAGGAAAACTCTATGTAGCTTGTAAGGGTGACCCAGTTATTGGGTGGGATGAGCAGGCTGCCCTGCAAATGCAGGTTCGCCCTGGCAAAGATGTCCCTGTTTTGTGTGTGAGCAAGGGAAGAGAAGGTGGTTTGGGTCAAGGAAGTGCGTTGACAGCCAATACTCTTCAAGAGAGGTTTCCGTCAGTTTTCTCCCCTGTCCTGGGCAAGTTGCGAGGTTTCTCACACAAGATTGTGCTCAAGAGGAGTGCTGTTCCCGTTGTGCACAGAGTTAGGCGTGTACCTATCATGGCACGTGAGGGTCTCCAGACAGAACTTAAAAAACTGATGGAAGCTGGTGTAATAGAGTAGGTAGAATCTTCAGAGTGGTTAGCCCCGGTTGTATTGGCACGCAAATCCGATGGTGGCATGAGGATGTGCGTCGATCTAAGAGATTTAAATTCCAGCATCTGGATCGACAGGCATCCCTTACCGAATATACACGAGATGCTTTCGCTTGTAGGAGGGGCTTCTTGTTTCTCCACCTTAGATTTGTCCTCTGCTTATCACCAGGTGGATCTACACGTCGAATCACGCCCTCTCACTTCGTTCATTACGCCGTTTGGAGCCTTCCGTTTCCGGCGGATGCCTTTTGGTTTGGCATCTGCCTCCGCTGTTTTCCAGCGGGTTATGCAAAAGTTGTTTTGTAGAGTGGATGGTGTGGAATATTTTCAAGACGATATCTTGGTGTGAGGCAGGTCACGTGAGGAACACGATGAGAGGATTATACAAGTTTTGGGCATTTTGGAGAAGAGTGGTCTGACGGTCAAATTGAGTAAGTGTAAAATAGGGGTGGAGAGTGTAACTTATTTGGGACACACACTGGATGCCAAAGGGACACATCCCAAGGCTGAATTGGTGAAGGCGTTATGTGAAGTGTCTCCACCCACCAGTAAAGACCAATTACGGTCGTTTTTGGGATTGGCTGAATATTACAGCAGGTTCATTCCCACGTACTCCGACAAGACAGTTGCCATGAGAGCCTTGCTCAAAAAGGGTGTACGTTTTGAGTGGTCAGAGTCGTGCCAACGTGAGTTTGAAGGTTTGAAGGCTCAAGTGGACCAGGCTCCATCTTTAGCTTCCTTTTCTCCATCAAGGAAGACAGTTTTGACAGTGGATGCCAGTGAATATGGGGTAGGGGCTGTTCTCGAGCAGTGTTTTGATGGATCGTACTGCCCCATTGCTTTTGCGTCCAGAGTTCTTAGTGAGGTGGAACGCAGGTATGCCGTCATAGAGAGGGAGGCCTTGGCCGCTGTCTGGGCATCCAAACATTTTAGAACATTCTTGTGGGGGTGGAATACACTATACGCACCGATCATAAGCCCCTTGTGCATGTATTGACAACTAAAGGATTGTTCCAGGCATCCTCTAGGGTGATGCGTTGGATGGCCGACATGAGTGAGTATAATTTTAAAGTGGAGTATTTACCTGGCACTAAAAATATGGTTGCGGATTGTCTCTCTTGTTTTCCCCGCCACGATGTAGGCGTGGAAGACTCAACACGGGCTGTGACGGGTGACGAATATGTGTTGGTGGCCAAGGTGTTTCCGGCCGTCAGTGAGCAGGAGTGGGGTAGAGAGTGTACATTGGATCCAGTGTTAAACAGCATCAAGGCAGGTCTCGCTACCGGTGCGGGCATGGATGAATTGGATAAATCGTTCGGTCAAGTGTGGTCTGAACTGTCTGTGGGTCCTTGGGGCATTGCCAGGGGTACCAGGTTAATACCACCTGAATCTCTCAAGGCCAAGTTGGTGGAGTTGGCTCATGAGGGACACATCGGTAGATCTATGACGAAAAGAAGGCTTAGAGAAGGGTATTGGTGGCCCAAGATGGATGAGGAGGTTGAGAAGGTAGTTAAGGATTGTGTGGCTTGTTCCATCAGCGATAAGAGCAAGACAACGTCGCCCCAACCCGTTCAACCCGTGGAAGTGCCCCAAGACGTGTGGTCAAAGGTGGCCGTAGACATTATGGGTCCCATGGACACTTTGGGTGGAGGTTTCAAATATTTTGTAGTGTTGGTTGACTACACCTCTAGGTGGGTTGAGGCCACGGGCTTGTCCTCGATCACCACTGAGAAGGTGATTGACTTCTTGTCGGCGGTGTTTGACAGGGAGGGAGTTCCTGCTGGAGTAGTCACCGATAATGGTCCCCAATTTGTGTCTGGTGCCATGCAAGAGTTCTTCTCCAAACTAGGGATTCGTCACCATAGGGTGGCTTTGTGCAATCCAGAGGCCAACGGGTTAGTGGAGCGGATGAACCGGTTCGTGAAAGGGGCGGTTCAGTTGGCCCTCGCCAATGGTTTGCCATGGTGCAGTGTAGTGACTGAGGCACTTAAGGCTTATAGGGTTACCCCTTCATCATTTACTGGTGTGTCTCCGTTTGAATTAATGAGGGGTAGGAAACCAGGGTCCAAACTCAGGGTAGCCGCCCTTGGGGGTGGTGTGCAAAGTTGCATCAACATGCAGGAAGTTCTTGACAAGGTACGCGTTAAACAATCCTGTTTTTGGGAGTCTCAGCTTTCAAAAAGGAAACCCCTGCGTGTGCAAGTTGGTGATCTTGTGGTGGTGAAAAATCCGAGATTTGTAGCTAAGGGTTTGTCCAAATGTATGAAGCCGTGTGTCGTGACCAAAGTAGGTCATGGTTACGTTAAACTGCAAGATGGTACCAGATGGAGTTTGAGGCGGGTGGTCCCTGTTAAAGGAAAGCTGGCGGATACTAAGGACCAGTGTTGTGAGGGTGGTGGTGCTACAGTTGGAGATGATCTCGAGTGTGCGTCTGAGTGTGTGGTTCCCATACCGAGCCCTTGGGGTTCCAGTAGTGGTATGGTAGTTCCAGGGCGGGCTACTCGGCTAATCATATGCATCTAACATATGATTGAAAAACATAACTATTATTGGGTCTTCTTTTTGTGCCTTCATCACATCCTGATTGGATTTGTCAAAGCTCCATTGAACTACTGGTTGATTACCTGTCTCTTGAGATTTGGAATGTGTCACCACGTCTACCTGGATTTCACTTGTCATTCATGATATCATACAATGTGGCAAACAACAAAATCCTACAAGGGGTTGTGACATGTTCAAGGGGAACATCTAAGTATACTTTCTATATAGGAACGAGTTGTGATTGGGCCTTTACAGTCAGGTTGACAACTCATGCCAACCCATAGTGCAAGTCCTCTTTGACAGTTACTAGATATACAGTATGCAATTGGCTCTTCAAACTATAAGGCCTTTCATTATATGGCATTGTACAATTGTTTGGCACACTTGTACCCTTTTGGAACATTTGATTCACTAGCAGCACGTAAGCCCATACCCCAGGTTCCGGGAGTTGGACTTGACCGTGTCTCCTCTCCCAATTAGCCCTTCATTCTTCACCACTCATGCCTTCTGCCATGATGATTGTCTATGAACTTGGCCTTGAAATGTATTCTCATCTCTGGGAATATAAGGGAGTGAGGCACACGCTTATCACAGCTCTGGTCTGCGTGTCCAACTCCTATTTTCATCCTTAGTTCACATGACAGAAGACCACAGTTCCACCTATTCTGCAGCATTTAATAGACACTCATAGTGTTCTTTTCTTTGCGCCTTAACAAGGAGCGATTCAGTTTCTCAGGTTTGCTGCCTTTGAGAATAGATAACTGGCCTTGGCTTGCTTCAGCCTTGATTTCAAGCCAAACAGCTTCACCCTTCAAGTCCACAATCTTCAGCTTATTCTTTGCTGTGACATGCACAGCTCTAGATCCTTCTTTCTGTGTGGGTTTAAACTAACTAAAGTTTGTGGCATCGATGTCCAGACGCTATACATTGGCGGCTTTGCCTGCAGTCTATTCACTATGTATAGCCAGCCTTTATGATTACTTAGCCTACTTGCGTTACTGCATCTGTACAGTTATTGAAAAGCTTGCATTTTCTTAAGTACTCTTCACACGTGCGATCTTCTTTTCACACATGAACGTTTATTCAACTCCTTATTTCATCCTCAGATTCCATAGGGTCTATACATTCTTTTCTTCAGCTCATCTTCCCTGTACGTCATGCTCATCCTGTGACGTCACCAGCTTCTCCTTTCCATTCTCATATTCCTTTGGGAACTTCTTCCAAGAGATTGTCATATCGTCTACATTGAATATGGTTTTCTTAGTGGATAACTTTTCTAGAACATTTGTAGTGGTATGGTCACAATCAATGGTGTAATGCATGGCTCTGTGTCATGCTTCTAACATACAGGCAACAGGGGGCGGGACTTCCTGCAGAGGTATTCGGCTGCTCCTCTAGAGTCTGCTTAAAACATTCTCCAAGCCTGGCACGAGACAAGGAAGACCCAGCATAGGACCAGGGTGCCACAGTGGTAAAGTATTGGTAAGTGCATTTCTTTGTGAATCAGAGATTGGCTGAAAACACCACTTAGGATGCCATTTAATGCACATCTGTTAAAGCAGCTGTTCACCTTAGTGAATCAGCTTGAATGTAAAGACATTCCTTTTCTTTACTTGCCTGGGAAATTGTCTCACATACATAGGGAATTGAAAAGGGGAAGCTATACGTAGCACAATGACAGGTGTACTCTGT
The DNA here is from genome assembly GCF_040938575.1 of Ambystoma mexicanum. Classification (NCBI taxonomy): domain Eukaryota; kingdom Metazoa; phylum Chordata; class Amphibia; order Caudata; family Ambystomatidae; genus Ambystoma; species Ambystoma mexicanum. Next base: position 541,189,792 of record NC_090923.1, on the reverse strand, counting down.
CTTTTCAAATATATGTATTGAGACAAACACAAATAAAATAAAACATAGCTGAATCATGCATACCTATACTTAAACTGCACACAAGACACTTCACCCACTTCTGGTCTTGTTCCGCTATCACAGAAATATTCTGCAACATCCTCTCCCCTATTTCGGATGTCCGTGACAGAGTCTCGACTCCATTCAAAGATGGCCGGTAGGGCAACTCCTACACATTGAGTCTGCCTTCCTGATGGACCCAGGCACTCTGCAGCTACCTTACTGCTCTATGGCAGCGCTTCAGAACTCTGAATGTGGGCTGCAATCTCATTGTCATTAAGGTAAGGAGGCTTCCCCCCTCCTGCATCTTGCAGTTGGTTGTGTATATTTCATCCTACGTACAAACTATTGGGACGACCATGTGCCCTGTAGTGTCTTACTTTTTGCCTTTGTACTATGCATCCACAAGGCATGGATTTCCTTTAATGCCCATGGGTTAACTGCTGCCATACCTTTCTGTATCATCTCCCTTCCCTGCTGTATACCTGCGCCCCCTCCATGTTTGACTCCATATGGTTAGCACCTGCAACCTCTGAATGCCTTACTTCATATCCGTTACCTGACATAGGCCCCATACCATGAGGCGTGGCTCTGCTTGACTCTGCATTTATCCTAACTTTAACTCACATGTATATGCATGCTTAAATGTAGCCGCCTGTACCATGAGGCGTGGCTCTATTTGAGTATGCATTTACCCTGACTTTAAGACTCGTGTATAAGTATGCTTAAATGTAGCCCCGTACTATGAGGCGTGGCTGCGCTTGACTTTGCAGTTACCTTAACTTTGTCTATCCCCTCAGGAACTACCTGCAAGATGTAATGTTTGCATGGGATTGCATTTTGAAGACTGTCTCTTCGCACTTAATGTAACTAGCACCCCTGTAACTAGCACCCTGATACCTGAGGGTTTGGTGCACTTCTATGAATGAAACCATAAATAAATAGAGGGGATCAATCCACAAAGATTGGTTTCATTGTTTATAAACTGCACCAGGTGCATTGTCACCTGACAGAATTATAGTCACCAATATTCAACTGTAAGACATAAACAAGCATTGGAATAGCCAACAGGTTTGTTCTGGTACACTGAATAATGTTGCACTTTGTATTGTAGGCATGTATTTGTGTTGGCTCTGTGAAGAATGAGCCCAACTCAAAGAGCATGGAAGCTGGAGTGCCACTTTTCACATGACTACCGTTAGCCTCGGTTTAATATTTAAAACTTCTAACATTTAAAATCAGCAGGAATCCTGATGCTTGCACAGCCTGCTACAAAGGCATTCACTTGCTTTTGATCTTTATACCATACTGAGTGGCATCATCAATGTCACAACACATGTTTAAGTCCCAATCAAACAGTCTCCAAGTGATGATTTAACTGTTATATCTAATACCCTTATAGGCTTTGAGGAATCTACACAGGTGATAACCCACTCATACCCTAGGATAATCATTGACGAGTGTAGTAGCACGTCTGGGATACCATAGGAATTGAGGTTCACATGATATTACCCCATCAACCTGAATTTTGGATTGGAAGGCAGTGCTCTTGTTATTTATTGCTTGCATAAATGTGAGGCTAGGCAGATGCAGTGGGCTATAACAGTTGTTCTCTTGTATATAGTTCTAGTAGTAATAAGTGAGGTGTAAAGGTGTAAAGTACATGGCTTTTGGCAATTGATGTATATACCTGGGCATATTAAGGTATTACATGACCATAATTACTTATGAGGGCAGTTTGCTGCATGGGGAATTAATGTGCCAGTTCATGGTACCATGAGCCACTTTGTGAGGGTTGGTGTGTTAGTAAGTGACTTTGTAAACCTTTGAGTGTTTTTGTGCGTGGTTGAAGTACCTGGATATATCATGGCTTCGGCATGTTATTGGACTAGCTGGTCTGTGCTTGCTTGGTATATGATGGCTTATAACAGTATCTGGCATGTTTTGGGAGTACTTGCAGTCCATGCCTTCGGTTTGACTTCCTGCAGTTGATAGAATATGATGCCAATTTATGCCATATGATCTAAATACCTGGCCACATATGGTGAGGCTTTCCGCCTATGTGATGCCACTACCTCCCTTCAACACAGAAACACTCCTACACATAGGACTACAGACATATATGCATTTGCTTGTACACCCCCAAACACTTACAATCAACATAACATAAAACCATATCACAAAACACACATCATCTTCTAGTTGGCAATACGTATATCTATATTCATTGCATACGGTACACATAAAAAGTCAGATCAATTGGCTTTGACAAGGTTTGATATTTTTAGGCTTAGTCACATATTGCTAATCTGTAAATGTGTTTTGAACCTATGGCTCTGAAACAAACATTACAGCATTGTGGCACTTGGCTTATAAGTGTGGAAAGGGCGCAAGTAGACAGAATGGATATATGCCAGGTAAAAGGAAGAGACTATTATTTTCAGTATAGCACGAGAACTACCATTTTGGAAAATTAACTTTCCCTGAATAGTTTGATGTGACCTATGCAAAACATTTCAATAGGTAAAATGTGTTTTTGTAATGAGGTAATCTTCCGCTGGCCTTTCAACTTGGGAATTTAACAGGGTTGGATGAAACAACGAGCTCTCCTGAATTATGCAAGACTGTGAAAATGAATAATGAGTTGGTCGCCTTCTTTAGTATCTTTAGATGAGTTCAATTACATCTGTGACGTGTCAACCCTTAAATCAATACAAGAGTCCTCAATTTGCAATAAAGCTTGAGGCCATTTAGTGAAAAGATCAATAGATGCTGTTTGCACAATGCAATATCTCTTGGTTCCCTGCACAATAAATTAAGAGAGCACAGTTACAATGTGTTCCCGTAATTCTGACACCAGACCTCTTTTAGCATCTCATTCTGCCCTTTACCTTGTTGCTTCATTTGCCTTTTGGGACCGTGTTGCGATATGAGGTATCTTTTATTATTTTCTTTTGAATAAATCATGCTTTCTGCATGTCCCTTATGTATCATAGTGCACAGGAAATGACAACTGCAGCAACTCAGTGGTCCATCTTGGCCCCTTTGCTCAAGTACGTCAAGGAAGCTTGATATTGATTTAGAAGAGATTGAGAAGACTGCACTGGAAGACAGGTGCCACTCATTTAGAGATCGAGCGTTCAATTTAGGTGACTAAGGAACCCCAGAACCCCACAGGTCCAGAAGAGCACATTGATGAAAACATTGAGAGCAAAGACAATGATAGCGCTGTTGCCGGTCATGTGTAACGAAAGACTGGGCATGCTCCCATGATCTGAAGTGCATGCTCCTTGAGTTATCTTTGGCAGTGTACCAATCAAAACGTATCCATAGCCTTTCAATTAGGCAGAAAGTGGGTTGTGGTCAGCAAATCACAATCAATGTTTCCCCCTAAAACAAGAAACAAGGACAGCTTAGTTCTGCATGGGTGGATCCATGTGTTGTCGGAGAAGATCTTGCAACATAATTTACAGATCTAAATGAATATGTGACATGCACCTCCTTTCTTGTTCTTCAGTCCCAACTGCCGCTGGATCTGCGATTAACATGGGGAGCATGAGGGATGGAGAGGACATGAAATGGAGGAACCAGCCACAGGAAGGAAACAGTGAGCAGGAGCAATGGAGGAGCTGCACACTCGCTCTCTTACAAAGGGACCTGATGCTGTCTCCTTAATCCACCTGAAGAGCAAATTGATGAAAACATTGGCATGATGTGGGTGTTTTGACTACAGGAACTCTAAATCTTGACAGGCATCAAATGCTCCCATTGCAGAACCATGTCTGGAAGAGAACCCTCACCAGGTTTTCTATCCAATACAGGCACACCCTCAATACCTTGGGGCATATAGATACAACTATTTGACATATACTTGGAAGTCATAGGTGGGTCAGAATAAGCAGATATGTGGAAGAGGGCAATGCTCCTCAAAAACCAATATATGGAAGCACATCACATTTGTGAGAGTCTGCCTGTGCACCCACCACCGACAGCGGATGCTGACCTGGGTGTCTTCAAGGAAGCCAGGTTGCTCATAAACATAATATTTACAGAGATACCAAACATACTTCTGCACAGAATCAGGTTCCACACTGGGAAACAAGGCATGACTGAATACATTAACAACGTTGCGGTCATGCTGATGGAAGAAGCCACTCCATTCATGCAAAAAATACAACATTAGAGGACGCAATCATGGTAGGTACATGTGGCAGAGGAAACAGCGGTCAGGTGCAAGCATGCCCAGAATCAAAAAAATGCAGAAGTCAAAATGGTCTCGAGATTACAGAGACAAGGGTGATACGCCAACCAGAAAGGCACTAAGAAATAGTACAACAAAACTACAAAGCAACCAGAAGTAATCAACTGTCCTCGACTATCAACATCTTGCCAATGATACCAAACGACCCGCAAGACAAGAACAATGGATAACCTGCGAAAACGTAGTACATTTCACCAAACGCTGCACTATCACTGGCCAAGGGGAGAAATAGCGGATGATTCAACAGTTTTAACAGTGAGCAACATGCATAGAAAACCCAGCTCTGCTGCGATGTTATTGTGAATGAAACAAAGCATTCCATGTTGGCAGTTTCAGGCCCTGAACTCACCATACTGCCCATTGACCTCCATTGACCTCCAGACAATGTGTGCCAGCGCCAAAGAATTGCAGCTCAAGGCATCAGGCATACACCGCGGTATATGGTGGGAACAAGGTTATGCTAGCAGGGTGCACCCATTGCCAACTTACATTCAAAGGGCAAAGCACCAAGAAAACTGTGTATGCCACTGAAATGTGCAATACCCTTCTGGGATGGTATGAAAAAAGAAGCCTTAAGATAAACTGTTACTCATGCAGAAAGATATTGGTGTACTTGATAGATACTAAGCCAATGAGTAAGATGCTCAGTGTCCATGAAGACAACTTTGCACTAGGCATGGGACATGTGTATTGGGGCAGCATTTTTAACTAACAATTAGCGTTGGGGTAAATAGAGTGGGCTAGATTTGTTGGGCCACAGGCTACGGAAGTGTTGGCATTGCAGCAGGGGCATTGCCACGTTAAGAAAATAATGCTTCAGAAAATAATGTACAATTAAGAAGTGCTTTGCAATGCGAATTTCAGGGCAAGTTTCAGACTACCCATTCCAACATTGCGATGGTCGTTGAAAATAAGCACTCAAGGAAGAATGAGATGGAGTGTAAATTATATTCCCTGGGCCCCAGGATGCTGTGCTAAGCAGAAAGTTGTCCAAATGTATAGGGAAAGGAAGAAGGAACGGTTAGCTTCCTGGGGAGAAGGAGGTGGTGCTACTCGCTGGCTGGAGGTTGAGGGCTGTCCTGTGTAGCTGTCTCTGGAGAAGATCATTGGCTGGGCTGCAGAACAGTGTAGCTGCAAAGGGAGTTCTTTTGAAAGCCGTCATTCAAATCTGGGCATGTGCCCTGGCAGAGACAGGCCGAGTCGCACATAGTTGCAAGAAGGGTGTGGCGAGCCATGGGCGAGGTGACCATTCTGAAAGGCAGAGAGCCCGGAAATCCTTTTGGGGGTTGAGTATAAATAGGTTGACAATCAATTAGGAGCTCTTTCTACAGGGCGTCAGAGTGGACGCGGCAGGCAAGACTACTTTAGCCCTTGATGTACCAAAGAACAAATGGTGTAGCCTGAATCCAAAGTATTAGATAGGGTTTGTTCTTCTACACAGAGGGGGTTCAACATATCATAATCCTATTACCAATATAATGTTAGACAAGAGTAGGGGAGTAACTAAGAGCTGAAAATGTACTCATATTGCATTGCCTTCATCACAATGAGTGCCAGTTAGGATTTCTCATACGTATCCAATGCAGTGTGTGTTTCTCTGATTTCTACATGTGCCCAATGCAAATGCTTATTGCAAGTGCACTCTTATCCAACAAGTAAACTAGTTGGATTGTTCATCTGTTCTTGCTGAAGTGTTTGACTATAAAGTGCATAACTGAGAGTGTGTGGTGATTTGTTGTGTGTCTAGAGCCTGTTCTACTTCTTGCATCTAGCAGTAAATGGGCATTATGATTGGTGGCATCGTACAGTGTCTGTAATTACCTAGTTAGTGTACCGTGGTATCAAAAGGGTGGCAAAAGGGAAGGGTCAGGATTTTTCTACATATCTGGTGTGTTCACCGAGAACATTTGATCTAAGTGCATCAGTCAGACATGGCAACATCATATTTGTCGATAGAGTGCTGTGCAGGACACATGTTGAATCATGTTTGTCAATAGTGCTGTGATTTAAGTGGTTTCTAATTTGGCACATGCTTTATACGAACAGTGGGCAAAATGTCTGAGGTGTTTGTTGCAAACCTGCACGAGTATGCGGAAGCCAAATTCTTTGCCTTAGCGATATGGTCTCCAGATACCATGAATGTGGGGAGAGAGCGTGTAGTTGTCGAGATAGAAAAGGAGACCCCTGAAAGATTATTTGAAGAGGGCACAGTGTTACACACATGCCTGACCAGACTTTTTGATTGTGAGTAGAAAAAGTCTCAAAAAGACAACATTATTCAATTGGGGGCAAAACTTTGGTTCATCCTGTGCAGAGTACTAGAAATCCAAAAAAGTGACAGAAAACTACGGTGAGGTGCCAGAACAAATTGACAGAATTACGTAAAAGGGTGACTGAACTAGAAAGTGCAGCAGATGGAGCGCAGCTACCGCTTTCACAGATGCATGCTATATGAAATGACTTGATGGATGAATTGTCGCAATTACGGGCAAATCCACAGCATTGTGAAATATTACAAACTGAATTGGAACTTAAAAGAAGGCAGGTGCAGGAAAATTCAGAACAGATAGATCATTTAAAAGGGGAATTAACTCAGGTCTAGGTGGAAAGGGATGTCACAATAGCAGAAATGTAATCATTACATAAGGACAATAGACAATGGTCTTGAGATGCTCAGTGCTTAGAAAGTGAAATCGCTCATTTAATGTCAGAGGGCAAAAGAAATCTAAAAATTATTTCCGACTATAAGGAGCAAGTCGCAGAAATGATTACTTTAATCATAAAACTGAAAAGAAAACAATCTAAAATTGACACCTAATCACGATAAAACACATATGTTGAATGAAGAGTTGCAGGAATTAAAATTACGAAACTCTGATTTAAGAAGATACATTTTGCATTCACAGCATTGTGAACTGCAGAGTATGTCAATTAATGGACATGTGCCACGCCACAGTCTGGGCGCCAAGCCAGCAGAGGCATGCTTGTTAAGAACTGCCCAGCTTCCAGTTTCTGAGGAAATATTCAATGTAGAGACGGTGAGACAAGCTATGTGAGAGAAGGAGAGGGTAGCCTGCACTGCAGGGAGAGAGGTGAACTGAAGCCAGCAGTCGATAGAAAGCACACATAATTATGATTGTTCACAAGAAAATGCGATGCTTATTCAACCACTTAAGATTATGAAATTATATAAAGGACTAATAAAATCCTTTAAAAAGGATTCAGATTCATCAATAGAAGAGCACATGGAATAGGTAGTAAAAATGTATCAGACCTTAAAATTCCCAAAGGATCAATAATTGGCTTCTTTCATTGGACTATTGATCAAACACATTCTGGTTTTCTGTGTAGTTCAAATGAACAGACCATCTTATTGTGGTAGGATTACCAGCAGGAGATAAAAAGGTTCTTTTTTCCATATATGTCTGTACAAGAGTCAAAAAGGGCAGTCTATGCATTGTCATCCAGCATAGATGAGTCACTCAGACAATTTTTACTAACGCTGAAAAGGACTTTCATATGATTTGATGTGGGTGATGAGGTTAACTCGACTGAGTTCCAAAAATACAACAGCCAATAGCGGCCAAGTTGGCCCGCAAATTCACAAATAAAAAAAGTATACATTGGATTCTGGACCAAGAAATGAAAATATGGGAGGTTGTTTCTAACAATTAAAATAAATTAAGAGTCAAGGTATAAAGCAACAGAGGCAACAACGTTTCCTGCAGTTTCAGAAATTAGATCAGGGAGGAATATGGCTCTGGAAAGAGATCCCAAATAAAATGACACAATGCAAAATCAGAAAAGTGTGGAGACACAGTTGTATAACCATTTTGGAACCAGGGGGAAAATGTATTGATTTCTTTTTAAACCCTCTAGCAGTTGAGACCCCTACTTTTCTGGCAGATGCCAATGATGCGATCAACATCACTGAAGGACTTCCATTTGATTTATCCTATGATTTGTTGGTCACTCTGGATGTAGAATCTTTATATTCCAACATCCCTCAAGATCGGGTATGTCGAGAGACAGCCAAAACCAGCTACGCAATGTTCCAACTAGTATCCTACTGGAACTGTTGGAGGTGGCTCTCGGCAGGATTTATTTCCACATTCAGAGCCAATTCTATATACAAATGAAGGGGAATGCCATGGGGGCATCTTTTGGCACCAATTTGGCCTCATTATACATGGTCACATTTGAGGAGTTGTTTATTTTGAACATCACCAATCCTTTTTTCACAGCTGTATGACTACTCAAAATATATATCAATGACATGTTGCTTATTAGGTACACAAGACAAGTTAATATCGAGGAATGTTACAGCTGGATTAATAGGCTTAATTCTCAATTAAGGTTCACCATGGCCAAAAACACTGTATCTGTCCCCTTCTTAGATTTGGAGATCAAAGAAATAGAGAGAACATTAGGGGTGAGTCTCTACAGAAAGCCTACCGACAGAAATACAATCCTGCATTACCAGAGTTACCACCCAAAAGCCTCAGAGAAAATGTGCCTTTTGGCCAATTTCTCTGTATTAGGAGAAATTGCACCCAGGATTTTAAAAAAGAATTGGATATTGCTTGCGAAAGATTTTTGAATAGAGGTCATTCGAGCCATACATTAAGACAATCCAAAAAAAGAACGAGGAGCTTAGACAGATCCTCCCTTTGGAGAAATCTGGATACGTACCTAAGACCTCCAGAACTGTTTGTTTCAGATCCTTCAGCTCGCATAGCAATGCCATAAAAGCCTGATATAAAAAACAATGGCATGTACTACAGTCGAATAACCCAGAAATAGAAGCTCTGCTTTTTGCCTTTTAAAGAGGTAAAAACCTCAAACAACATTTGGTTAGTGGCTATAAGGCAACAGCCAAATCATCGCCCAATTTGAGGTCAAACTTAGGACTGCCCTTGTGAAACGGCATTACCCATGTGGAGGCTGAGCGGTCTGTAAGTTTACCTTGTCCAGACTGAACTTTGAAGTTAAGCACAGAGAATGGCAGGTCAATTTTCACAGTACTTGCAAAAGCCCCAATGTGATTTATATAATACAATGTCCATACCTCATGTTGTATGTAGTCAAGACTTCAAGACAAATCATGACCAGAATCACAAATATAGGAACTCCCTTTCATGTGCCCAGACTGAGCTTGATTTAGAGTTTGCTCAAGTAAAATGGATGTGTTGCATGGTGTTAAGGCACCTTGGGTTCTTGTCCATCTGTGGATTGTAATTCAGCCAGGATTCTTTCAGTTTCTCACATGAGAGAGACAAACCGTATTCAGTGGCTAAACTCTCTAGTCTTTTGTTTTCCCCTATCCATCACACCTGACGAATGTCACATGAGTCCTCAATTTCTTCTTGGATTTACTTTAGTTACTTCAAAACACTAGGGAGTTATGGTTTTGTAACACATATGAGAGAAATAATCAGTGCAAGAAGGATTCTAACAATACTATGGTTCTGAATTAAAGATGGGATGGGTTGAGATAGGGATAATACAGTGCAGATATACTATGGGTGACTGTTCTTCCTATTAATACTTACAGAAGAAGTTATTAAATTGGACCGTCAGCTCTGGTCAATGAATTGTATCAGGTCTACCAGAAGCAGGGCACCTCTAGCAGGATTGGATCAGCAGCGCGGTTCTGGTCAATTTTGGACTGCGCCTCAGACTGGATTTGGAAGGGCCCCTTCTGGTTACTGGACACGGTAGATAGCAGGATGCACGTTTCAGTGGGCAAGCCTTAAATGTAGCAAGCCGCGCTGAATTAGAATTATTCTTTTAAGTTCTGAATTTTTGCAATTGGGTCAAGCTAGCAAGAATTTCAGCAATGCTAGGGTCTGGATTCTGCAAAGGAATCTGGATCTTTCAAGGATTCTGGAGTCAGCTACAAGTTGAAGAATTCTGGAATAAGGTGCTGCGCAGACATCTGGATGGGTTCTGGAAGCAGTGTGTTCCGGAAGCAGCCTGTTCTGGAAGCAGTCTGTCTTATGTGTAGTGAAACTCTTATATTTATACATTACAAACTTTATGGCATGGGCAGAACTTCAAAACACACCCCCATGTCTGTGAGTGGTACAGGCATGTGCTTTGTCCTGGTTGGCAGTCTGAACAGAGCTGTCAGCATTATGACAGGATTTAGGAACTCCCACATGGATTTTTACCAAAACATACTTTTGCACAAATGTGCATTTCTAACATTATGTACCCTCATAAAATTGGACACATATATTTTATATTCGATTTCTACATTTACATTCACTTCCCATCTGTGTGAGAGCTGTCCTGGTCATTCTACAGATTTTTATCAATTTTACCCATAACACTTTGGATTAATCATTTCTAATTTGGTACATCTCTGGGCGCTTATCTGTGGCTCATGTACATACAAACATAAGTTTGCAAAATTAATAGTTTTGCCACAATCAGAAATTTTTCATAACTTTTGTTGCTTAAATGTGGTGGTGTCTCTTGGGGATGAGGGATGGCGTTAGCTGATGTCATTTTAACTTAAATGGCCGTTTTTGCCAAAAGAATGTACTGTGTACTAGATTGTTAACAGATGAGTACGAATAGGTGTTGGAGCTGTGCAAGAGAAATGTTGAAGTTGCAAGTTCCTACATTAGTAGAAAATGTAGTTTCAAACTGTCCACGAGGCACAGATGTTATTTTGAAGTGCGTATGGGTTCTCGGACATGTCATCATGCTGAGCGCCAGCATATGGTATGGTCATGTGGCATTCTCCGGAAGGTGTGCAATGAAGTCAGATGTTCGTAGACATTATGGTTAAGTTGCGCTAATAAAAACCTATGAAAATCAGTAAAAAAACTTTGTTAAAGGGACGTTATGGTTAAGTTGCGCTACTAAAAACCTATGAAATTCAGTGAAAAAACGTTCTTAAAGGGACGTTATGGTTCCAAGTAAAACCCCTGAAATTCGGCAGTTATGGTAAGCTAAGCAACCATAACTCGTGCCACCACCGTGCACTGCTAAGACTAACACCCAGGACATCAAAGATGACATCACAAATGTCATTGATGACATCACGGATGCCATCACATGTGCATTTACTTTTCATGAAAATTCTGTACAAGGGATTCTTATTATAATGTTGACAAAAAAAGTGTCACGGATCATTGGAATAAATATCATGTGCTATTTAGCGCATTAAGCAATGCATTGATATAAATAGCATTCTATTATGAAGTTCTATCCAGTATACTAAGCTACTCATGTAGAAACATAGGCATTGTGTGCAGCATACATGATGGAGGTGCAATATTCATAATGTTACCATGTTGAATAGTGATATGATAACTGCTTTCTTATTAGAGTTTTGCGTACTGTGAAACATGTGATAAGTAGCTAATAAAACCCACTTACTACATAATTGCATTATTACAGACAAAACACAAAGAGACAACAACACATACAAATATGAGTATATATAGGGGAAGTGAAGTAAGCAAAAAAGCAGCAGTAGTAGCAGAAAGTTCATAACCTAACTGATTACCTTAATGGAGAGAAATGATTGCTCTGTTGCAAAGCTGCTACTTACCCTATGTATATGTATCACATGATGTGACTGGACCCTAAGGAAAGTAGTGTGAGTACAATGTATACAAATATGAGCATATACAGGGAAAGTACAGTAATAAAAAAACAATAGAACTATTAGAAAGTGCGGATAACCCTACTGATTTTCTTCATGTACAGAAAGGATTGCAGTCTTTCAAGCCTGTGTCTTCCCCTATGTATATGTTTCATATGATGTGATTGGATCCTAAGGGAATTACTGTAAGAACATACTTGAAGGATAAGTCTACAAATATAGTACCTTTTCAATTTCTTGTTCCTGACTGTTACGGAAGAAAACCATGTGGCCTAGATATGTCAGTAAAGGAAAAAAGGGGGAGCCAGACATGTGATGTCATCAGTGATCAACTTTATAAAAGGCCAAAGTACCCCTTTAGAATACTCCCTTTCTCACACGGTCAGGGGGAGACCACAACTATTTATATATCAAGGAGACAGTTATACAATTTATAAAATGTACTGATCTTATGCAGATTGTCTGATGAACAACAAACCTCCCAGTACCTCTAGTCTTGAAAAAATAGAACAAGTACGTGTTTCTTATGCACAGTATCAAAAAAATATGTTTTAATAAAGTGTTGCACAGTAATAAAAAGCTCATAAAAATGTTCTATATGAGTATGCCCAACACAACACAGCATGATGTAAAAGCAATACAAATCACAAAATTCACATACATATAACCACATACAATAGTAAAAAACAATGCAAAAATACACAAATGGCTTTAACACTTTTCCAAAAACTGAGTATACTAGCTTAGATGAACAACAATCCCGACATGTTTCAGTTCTTTCTTGCACTAATTGCACAAACTTTCTTCAGGGGAAGAACTCCATTTCCTTAGTCTCCACCATGCGATCCAGGGCCACACATAGAGATTCCAAAAATGTTCCTAAAACCAGGATAGACAAGGGAGGAGGGGCTGTCACTGGACATTGTCATCATACATCTACAAAAGTCAGTATACACTTGAAACATAGTTCAACAACCAGATACCATATCACAGATGATATTTGTATAACGATTGAGTTTATTTGGAAGAGCCACCAGGAGGCCAACCTTCTTCACAGCAACCTCTTCGTGTATGGTTCCATCAACATTCTGGAACAATACACAAAGATGTTGTCAGGGATACAGTGCGTGTGCCTGCCATAATCAGGGACATATATACAGATTAACTATAGTAATATCGCCACATCTCCCCCTCTAAATAATATTATAACTTATAATAGATATTTAACATTACTGGAGTCACACTTCGCTATGACTGTGACAATGCATGCAATTCCTTAACTTTAAAATCATACATCAAAACAAAGGATACAAGTAGTCTTTTCATGTTGCACCATTGTATAACTGCACCATGGATCCATGTTCTGTCAGCTCTCAAAGTTCTCAATAATATACATAGTCTTGTTTATAGTTCCACATTCTTTTCCTATGTCTTTATAATGGCTGACTATCCTCAATTCTTTTCTCATGTGGACCTTCCTTTGTTCTCTTTCCTTGTGTTTTTCCTTTGCACATCACACTTGGTTCATCAAACTTATCTTTGAATGTCTCTCCATACATGTTTTGTTCTCTTTCATTTCTCAATACTTCCTCCTTCTTTGCCAGGATTATATCATTACATGACCACTTCTTGCCGTCCTCTAAAATCACTGATTTATTTGAACACTCTATCACTCTTTGAGGAGGACGAAATCTTGACTCTCCTTTCATTACACGTTTGGGTTCTCTCACTCTCACCCAATCACCTTTCACAATTTTACTCTCTTGAACATGTTTTTGCTTGACATAGTATTTTTTGTATTCTTCTTGCTTCCTTTTTACTTTGTTGACAATTTCTTCCAAGTTTATCTCTTTGCTTCTCTTATTTATCATCCAAGCAGGTCTAAGTCTATTTGTAGATATTCTTCCTCTCATCAGTGTGAATGGTACTTCCTCAGTCACCGAATGTGGGGTAACTTTGTACGTGTTGAGAGCTTCCTTGAGCTTCTCTTTCCACGGTAGGCCATTGACAATGGCCAATTGAATAATGCCTTTTATGAAACGATTCATTCTTTCCACTAAACCATTCCCCATGGGATGGTACAGGGCCGTTGTGCTGTGTTTAATGGCTCTATCCTTCAAAAACTTTTGAACTTCTAGAGACATAAATTGAGCTCCATTGTCAGATATAAGTTCTTGTGGTTCTCCTTCCCTGTTAAAAATTTCTTCCAAAAACTTCATAACTTTGACAGCCAATACAGAGTCCTCAACAACACCACATTCTACCCACTCGGATGTATAATCCACCAATACAATAAAGTAAACTTTTTGTGATCCCAATGTTTCATATGGTCCAGCTATATCAATTGCTAATTTTGTCCATACTGTACTGGGAATCTCTACTGGCTGCAATGGTGTAACTCGCGTCGCTTTGCTTTTGTCACTCACCGCACATGCGGTACAGTCTCTGACAAGATTTTCCATTTCGCCCCACATGTTAGGCCACCAATAAGCTTCTCTTACTCTCCTCTTCGTTAATGTTCTACCCACGTGGGCTTCATGGACAATGTCCATAATTCTCTTCCTCAAATTAGCTGGAGGTATTATTCGATCTCCTCGATAAACACATGTATTATCACTCGACAATTCATCCTTGAATCTTTCCCAGGATTTGAGATTATCCTCGGTATCTTTCCAGCCACTCTCAATGGCTCTTCTCAACAGATTTTGTTCAGGGTCACATTCTCTGGCTTCCACCCATTCCTCTTTTGAGAAACTTGGATGTACATGTGCTATAATACATTCCATGTTTTGATCTTCCGTTAATTCTTCTTTGTCCTCACCATCGGTTGTAGCACCCTCACACGACAGGCGAGAGAAACAATCCGCTACCACATTGGTTCTTCCAGGGGTATATTTTATGTTCACATTAAATTGCATGATAATCAGTGACCATCTCCTTATGCGTGGGGATGTCATGTGAGGTTTTTTTCGAGTTCAAAACATGAACAAGTGGTTTATGGTCTGTTTTAATGTCCACCGGAATACCCCAAATAAGTCCCTTGAAGTGTTCTAATATCCATTTGACACCAAGGGCTTCCTTCTCTATGGTCGAATAATTTTTTTCAGCCCCTCTTAATGTTCTGGAAGCAAAGGCAATGGGAACAATTTCACCTCCTTGCACTTGTTCTAGCACACCCCCAAGTCCTATGTTACTAGCATCCACTGATATTCTAGTCTTTGCATTCGAGTCAAACATCTTTAACGCAGGAGCTTTGTTGATTAACATTTTGATCTTCTCAAATTCTCTCTTGCATTCATCAGACCAATCAAACTTTTCGCCTTTGCACATTAGATTTCTCATCTTCTCAGTTCTATCACAATAATGATCTGTAAATTTAGAGTAATATTCTGTTAATCCCATGAATCGCCAAAGTTGGTCCTTGTTCTTGGGATCAGAAATTTTAAGGATGGTGTCAACCAATGATTCCTTAGGCTTTATACCGTCAGCATTTATTCGATGACCCAGGTAAGTTAGTTCACTCCTCTTGATTTTGCACTTTTCAATCTTGAGTGTCATCCCCTTCTGTTGTATGACCTGTAGTACACCTAACAACTTTGCGTCATGCTCCTCTTCAGACATTGCCGACACCAAGATATCATCTTGGAAATAGTGTACTCCCTGTAGACCTTCAAACAAATGATGCATTAACCTTTGGAACACAGCGGCTGCTGAAGCCAATCCAAAAGGCATTCTCTTGTATCTGAAAGCTCCCAACGGTGTTATGAAGGATGTCAAATGCCTAGACTCTTCTTCCAGAACAACTTGGTGATACGCTGACGATAGATCTAGCGTTGTGAAGTACCTCACTGGCTTCATGGTGGTCAACATTTCCCCAATGTTCGGCAGAGGATGCCGATCTATCCAAATATTGGCATTCAAGTCCCTTAGATCAACGCACATTATGATTTATCCGTCAGGTTTTTTTACAATTACGATCGGGGATAACCACTCCGAGCTTTCGATGGGCTCAATAATGTATTGCATGCATAGCCTTTCCAATTCAGCTCTCAGTGCTTCTGTGGTGCCAATGGGTATATTCCTCACTTTGTGTACTACTGGCTGTGCACCTCTTCTGAGTATGATGCGATGTTCGAATCCTCTCAGTAAACCAATTTTGTCATTGAAAACTTTAGGGAAAGTCTTTGCCAAATTATCAGCAGTGTTACAACTGTTCTCAGTGATGCATAGAATGGGCACATTCTCACCTGGGTGTATTCTGATTTTCAAGGATGCTTGTTCCCACCATCCAACTATTGAAAACCCATTTTCAGCCACATACAGTCTGCAGTATGTCTTCCTTCCTTCAAAATTTAAATGTACCCAAACAAAGCCTATAATGTTGATAGGTGTTTTTCCATAACCGGTTGCTTTTATTTTGGTCATCTGTAACTCCTCCATCTTTTTCTTTAGTATGTTCACATATGTCTCTACATCAACCATAGTATATGAAGAGCCAGTATCAACCATGACCTGTAAGGTTATGCCATTAATCTCCATAGGAACCCAAGGTCCCACGCCACCTTCACCTGACGTAAAAGCAAGTATTTGTACTTTATCTTCAAGTCGATCTGTGACTGCTAACAAGCTGCTTGGACCACCAATTTCTTCCAATGCCTTTATGCTCGTCATTGCTGCACCTCTACCTCTATTATATCAACCAGCACTCCTCACATGGCGGCTATTAAATTTGCCTCTTCCCCTACTGTTGCGACACATTTTTCCAAAATGGCCTATATGTCCACATCTGTAGCATTCTGCTGACATAGCTGGGCAATCTCTCTCTGCATTCACATGCTTATACCATCCACAATTAAGACACTTGTTGTTTTGTCTGAACGTGCCCCCTCTCTTGTCTAGATCCGCCGCCTATGTCAGACTTGACCAACCTCTTAACTATGGCAATCAAATCTTCTTCCTGATTGCTATGTTGCCCATCATCCATCTCTTGAACTGATTTTATTTCAGCATTCTCCAATTTATTTTGGACCTCCTTCATACACTTTTCACCAAGTTCAATCGACCTGGCTATTTCAATTGTCTTCTCTAGCGTCGGGTTCTTCGCTTGCTAAAGGCATTGTTGGATGCGTGGATCTGCCACGCGTAAAACCATTTGATCTCTCAAATATTCATCTGCTACTCCTGTGAAAGCACACGTAGCCATCAACCCTCTTAGCGCAGCCAAGTAGGCATCTATACTCTCACCTTTACTTTGTCTCCATGTGAAAAATCTGTATCTATCCAATACAATGTTGGTTTTATTTCCAAAATGCTTATTCAGTTTGGCAATCGCTATGTCATACTTCCTGGCTCCACTTGAAGATTCACCCCAACTTTCCTCATCATGATCCAAATCAGGTAAGGTCCTGAAGATCCTGAGTGCCTCTGCCCCAATACAATTGAGAAGTGTAGCCTCTTTAAGGTCGTCATTATATTTGGATCCACCTATTGCCCTCAAATACACCTGGAAGTTATCTTGCCATTGTTCCCAAGGACATGCTGGGTTCCCTGGTAGAGCCAAAAATTTCACTGGGGCAGCTATACTCTGCATGTTGCACTCAGCTAGTTTCAGCAGCAAAGCGTCTGTGTATTGATTTATTTTATTTCATGTAATTGTTGATAGACCAACAAAAGTGTCCACTGTATCTGTTTCTTTAAATACGTTCACTTTCACTTTGTTTTTCATCTAATGTTCAATGTAACGTGTATTCTTCTACACGAACGTACACTTTTCACATTAATAGTGGTCGTGCACGTATTCAACTTTGCTGTAATCATCAGCTGCGACTTTAAAACGCTTCTCTCACTCGAAGCGAAACGTGTGAAGCTGCGTGCCGCGTATCAGCTGCGCGCCACGTACTATCTCCAGCAGTCGGCAATATTCTTCATCACAAGATGGCGGCACACACTAAGGTGCTCCCCTCTAACAGCAACGGCGGTTGGCCCTACGCTTGCGAGGCATTCATAATATGCCGAAGCCGTGAGTTATTTTTTTAGTTTAATTTCACTGTGAGTCCGCCTTGTGCGCCGCTCACCTCTTTTTTCTGGCACATGTCATCTGCAACGTAGCGACTGAATTCTTGTGCAATTCAGCGTTCCTGTCAAAGCAGTTACTTTCTTGAATGCGCTCCGTACTGCACCCGGGGGCTCCCTCCACACGAACGAGTCCTCGTCGGCAATTGTTGTATATCCTTAGCGATATATATACTCATCACAGATGAAATTTGTATAACGATTGAGTTTATTTGGAGGAGCCCCCAGGAGGCCAACCTTCTTCACAGCAACCTCTTCGTGTATGGTTCCATCAACATTCTGGAACAATACACGAAGATGTTGTCAGGGATGCGGTGCGTGTGCCTGCCATAAGCAGGGAACTATATACAGATCAACTATAGTAATATCACCATAACAAGTTGCACAGGTTGATGTCAACCTGGCCTCACAATCTGTAGAACAAACTACATACATCTTCGTATGATTTTAATAGTGCTGGTATTTCAATATACCATAGAATAGCTGCAGACTTCAAAATTCAAGTCTCTATCACTTTATTCATTGCTTCTAAATAGCTGTAGGTCCCGTTCTGTGCTGCAAAACAACAACAACAACACAATCCCATAATTATATTTCCATATGGGACCACATGAGAACACGTCTCGTCACCAAAGACACCACTGTGCCACAATTACACATTCACTACTTATTTCTCTCCATTTCAGAACCGTGACAACCATACCTACACCTTGGGTGACCCCATAGAACATATGGTGCATTACTACACATATCTATAGTGACTTGGTAAAAAACATCACCAAAACCTAATTGCCCAACAAATGGTACCTCCTATTTCAGTAGTTTGCTGTCCACAGGACTTGCACCGTAGTCATTCCGTACCAAATACAGTTTTTCAATAAGGCCGCACCTCTGAAATCAGGTACCTTTTTAAAAATATATATATATATAAGAATAAACCTCAGGACTCTAAAATCTATCTACAATGAGACCGCATTTATTACGCTACAACCATGCGTGTGTACCGCGTGAAAAGAGAGCAGACTAGTTCCATATTAAACGTACCTTCTTCCCGCGCAGTCTCTAGTCTCTGCGCAACCCAGAGACCACACAACGCCAATACTCCACGTGTATGCGAGCCGCACTACTCCACCTCTTCGCAAGCTCGTATATATCAACTCTATTCTGCCTATCACAATAGACAAAAGACTCAGACACTCACTATCATGGGTATAGATAGAGGACTCACACCGGGTTTCTACACCATCTAAATGACATATCGGTGAAGCATATGGCAGTACCAAGACAAACAACACTATGGGGTTTACCTCCTGTTAAGGGCTATTTTCCTTGTGGACAATGTATTATGTGTGCCTATACCAAAGGAACTAAGCAGATTGCACTTAATCCAACTACCATGTGGATGCTTAATGACATGACCAATTGCAACACAGATAACGTGGTTTATTTAATCACATGTCCATGTGGACTACAATATATTGGAAAAACCAATAGGAAATGCCGTACCCATATGGTGGAACACCGAAGTTGTATAAAGAACCAAATATTAACGGCACATATGGTAAAACATTTTGTACAAATGAAGCATTCACATGAAGATCTGAGGTGGGTGATTTGAAGAAGGTGTTTGGCAAAAACAAGTCAGAAACAGATCGCAAATTAATACTGTTTGAACAGAAAATGATTTTTAAATGTCAAAGTAATGTCATTGGTCTAAATGAGGAAATAGATTGGCAGCACATGCATGGTTAAAATAAGAAATTTGATGTCAAATGCAGGAAAGTGTTGTACTGGAGAAATTGAATTATAAATGTAAGAAATCTCAAGAAAGTTTTTCTAATTATATGATTTTTGAAAAAATTATACCTTGCTGGAACTACATCTCCAACATACAATCCAGCGCCTGTTCTTTACCAAAAACTTTTTTTCATCAATTGGTTTGGAGCCCTGTCATTTGCATTGGTGTCATCTACATCGGCAGGTACTGCATTTAGTCTGTTTTCCATGTTTATTATTTGAATATAGCGCTTTATATATTTTTTGAAATATATTCCCATTGTAGGTTGTGCAGGTCTCTTTTATCCCAAATGTGTTGGTTGGAGCTTCATCAGTATGATTGGCGATGTTGCATACTTCCAGACTCACGGGTGTAGAAACCCGGTGTGAGTCCTCTTTCTATACCCATGATAGTGATTGTCCGAGTCTTTTGTCTATTGTGATAGGCAGAATAGAGTTGATATATACGAGCTTGCGAAGAGGTGGAGTAGTGGTATGTTTAATATGGAACTAGTCTGCTCTCTTTTCACGCGGTATACACGCATGGTTGTAGCGTAACAAATGCGGTCTCATTGTAGATAGATTTTAGAGGCCTGAGGTTTATTCTTATATATATATTTTTTTTTAAAAAGGTACCTGATTTCAGAGGTGCAGCCTTATTGAAAAACTGTATTTGGTACGGAATGACTACGGTGCAAGTCCTGTGGACAGCGAACTACTGAAATAGAAGGTACCATTTTTTTGGGCAATTAGGTTTTGGTGATGTTTTTCACCAAGTCACTATAGATATGTGTAGTAAAGCACCATATGTTCTATGGGGTCACCCAAGGTGTAGGTATTGTTGTCACAGTTCTGAAATGGAGGGAAATAAGTAGTGAATGTGTAATTGTGGCACAGTGGTGTCTTTGGTGACGAGACGTGTTCACATGTGGTCCCATATGGAAATATAATTATGGGATTGTGTTGTTGTTGTTGTTTTGCAGCACTGAACGGGACCTACAGCTATTTAGAAGCAATGAATAAAGTGATTGAATTTTGGAGTCTGCAGCTATTCTATGGTATATTGAAATACCAGCACTATTAAAATCATACGAAGAGGTATGTAGTTTGTCCTACAGATTGTGAGGCCAGGTTGACAGCAACCTGTGCAACTCGTCCAGTACATTGTGATTAAAAAGCATATGGTATCTGGTTGTTGAACTACGTTTCAAGTGTATACTGACTTTTGTAGATGTATGATGACAATGTCCAGTGACAGCCCCTCCTCCTTTGTGTATCCTGGTTTTAGGAACATTTTTTGGAATCTCTATGTGTGGCCTTGGATCGCATGGTGGAGACTAAGGAAATGGAGTTCTTCCCCTGAAGAAAGTTTGTGCAATTAGTGCAAGAAAGAACTGAAACATGTCGGGATTGTTGTTCATCTGAGCTAGTATATTTAGTTTTTGGAAAAGTGTTAAAGCCATTTGTGTATTTTTGTATTGTTTTTTACTATTGTATGTGGTTATATGAATGTGAATTTTGTGATTTGTATTGCTTTTACATCATGCTGTGTTGGGTCATACTCATACAGAACATTTTTATGAGCTTTTTATTATTGTGCAAAACTTTATTAAAACAGATTTTTTTGATACTGTGCATAAGAAACACGTACCTGGTCTATTTTTTCAAGACTAGAGGTACTGGGAGGTTTGTTGTTCAGACAATCTGCATAAGATCAGTACATTTTATAAATTGTATAACTGTCTCCTTGATATATAAACATGTCATCAGTGATGTCATCAATGACATTTGTGATGTCATCTTTGATTTCCTGGGTGTTAGTCTTAGCAGTGCACAGTGGTGGTGCGAGTTATGGTTGCTTAGCTTACCATAACTGGCGAATTTCAGGTTTTTTTTGGATTTTCCTTGGAACCATAACGTCCCTTTAAGAACGTTTTTTCACTAAATTTCATAGGTTTTTAGTAGCGCAACTTAACCATAACGTCCCTTTAACAAAGTTTTTTCACTGAATATACATAGATATATTAAACTTATGTGTGATTTGAATATTTAATAAATAAATAAATCTTTACCTTTACAAACTCTCCTGATTCCTGGTTCAGTTTGACCTGGAGGGTATTTTGAGACGGGTGTGATATGAGTGGTTTATCATTCAGAATATTGAATTTATAGACAAAAAAAAAAAGGGTTTCATCGCGCACTACATGCTAGGCGAGACCTGGGTGAGTGCCTGATTGAAATCCCTTACAGACATGTCACATTGACATTAAGTTGTGTCATTTGTTCAATTTCTAGATATAGGCAGTCAGTCCTGAAGAAAACATTACCATATTAATTTTGGTAAAATGTTGAAACTAGGAGCAAGGGGAAAATAGAAAACCCTTCCACAGAGCTCAATTTTTAAAGAAAACAAGATTTTCACACTATGTCTCACTTAGTAGACTGTTGTGTTTATGAATGCGGCCCATTATATGTCCTTCCACTCAAGTGCTTTAGGATCCTCCATGAATTGGTTTGTAGTCGATTGATATATGTACTCGATTGACTAGGTGGTTATTGCATCATTTGCACATTAGATTCTATTGTTCACACATGAGACATTGAGATCAATGGCACTATTTGCACTTTATGATATGAATCTACTCTACTCTTACGGATGTACGACCGGCCCTTGTGTCGTCCTGCAACTTGATTCACTTCACTGATTCATCCAGCTACCACCCATCCCTCATTGCACTCTATGTACTCAGGGACCTGAAATCTTGTTATCACATCTCCAGGACGAGAATCACGCTGTTCTTCATGTGGACTTGAATTGCGCTGTTTTCACATCTCATCCACCTGATTCCTTGCTGTTAAACATCTCAGGGACTTGAATCACGCTGTTCTTCATGTGGACTTAAATCACACTGTTTTCACATCTCATCCACCTGATTCTTTGCTGTTTCACATCTCAGGGACTTGAATCACGCTGTTCTTCATGTGGACTTAAATCACTCTGTTTTCACATCTCATGCACCTGATTCTTTGCTGTTTCACATCTCAGGGACTTGAATCACGCTGTTTTCACATCTCATGCACTTGCTTCTTTTCTGTTTCACATCTCAGGGACTTGAATCACGCTGTTCTTCATGTGGACTTGAGTCACGCTATTTTCACATCTCATGCAATTCATTCCTGCTGTGTTTTCACCTCACATGGAATTGAAACGTGATATCACACATCCTGGCATCCCCCTCGGTCTTCACTTTTATGTCTATCATTCAACTCTACGCCATCTCCATTTCATAATCAGTCCACTACTACCACTATCCTCTTCCCTCCCCCTGTTCCCTCCTTTATGTTTGCAGCACTTATTTCTCCTCCCCAGCCTGTTCATCTCTCCTACCCTCCCCCTCTCTCCTCTTATATGTTTTGCTCTTGCATTATTGCAACGACCGTCAGGCACGTACAGTGATTTTTATGTATATGTTGTCACCTTGTATACTTCCTTGTTTTATAGTGTACCTTCATACACTCAGCACTTGCACATTCTGAATGTTCCCATGGCTACTAATAATGTTTAATCCTGTTAATCCTCTTTATCCACTTGCCCTCTCTGCATTGGAGCACATTGAACGCTTGTCTAAGTGTGTAGGCACTATATAAATGACCAAGAACTAAATACATAAATAATGTTTGTCAGATATATTGTGAGTGTGTCTTGTAATTTATATGTGATACTGTGTCAATAATGTTTTGGTGCCAATTCATGAGACAGTTTAGGTGGCTATTAAATATGAAAAATGTCTAATAAATTGTATTTTTCATTCATTATTGAACCTTCATTCCTCCTTTGTTTTTTGTTTGGACACAGCGAAGAGCAAATCCATGAATGTCAGTATTTCTATCGACAAATCCATTGGTAAGGGATACATTGGGCATCATTACAAGTCCGGCAGTAACCGTACCGGTAAAACCGGCAATTTACCATCAGACTTGCGAATATTTCCGGCGCTTGGCTTGTCGTAACACCGGGACATTACAGATCCGGAGTTCCTGGAAGTCAGGGGCCATGAATTGTTAATCCCCATTCCCAGGACTCAGTGGGAATGGGGACCATGGAAGCACCGGCATTGTTTATACGGTGCCAGTGCTTCAGTGAAACTATGCGGGCGGGTGCCATTCCGCCTGCCAGGTCTGACACTGGTGGGCGGGACGGCACCCGCCCGCAGAGTAGTACTATGCCGGTCCGGAAACACTGGTGCCGGTAGGCTTACCGTGACCAGTGTTTCCGGACCGGCATAGTTATAATGAGGCCCTGTGTAATTGTAATTGTTTATTTATACATGCATCAGTCCCTGTTACCTTGGCAACTCGCCACGGGTATGATTTCGGTACAGTGTGGCAGAGTCAAATCGAACCCCAAATCAATCACCTCCTGGGCAATACCAGGTGCTGGGAGCATAGAAGAGATTTTACCCTGTGACAATGACATATGGGAACAGCAATCAAATGGAACCAAGATATGTAGATACATTTATTGAAGCAGGTGCTCAATATAGGGATCAGTATCCGCTAAATGAAAGACATAATGTGACATGTAGGCCACTCTCCTATGCTTAAATTATAGTTCAAGGATAGTTCAAGGGAGTTACAGACAAGGAGTATCACCACATACCCGCCTCCTCTGTCACGCAAGTTCAGGGGGTATACTAACTTAATTCAGTCACCTGAAGGTAATCAGAGTAACAAAACAGGCCAGAGCAATTTGAATCCAATAAGTATAGGACCAGAGTACAGAGAGATGATTATAGGTATCAAGATAGGTTTCAGAGCCCAGAAGCATGAGTGAAGATGCTGGCTGAGCAAGTAGGAAGGTTGTGCGCCAGCCAAACACGTCAACAACAGGTGACAAATCAGAATGAAGAGCCGAGGAGTGTCATTGCCCAAGGAACCAACAAATGACTAGTCAGGCAAACACCCCACACTAGAGAACAGACACAAAATACCACATCCTAAAATGAACACACAGGACTGCACAATAACTTAGAATTGGGGACACAAAGTGATCACATAGGAAATACACACAAGAAAGGAGTGTGGTTTAACCTAGAGTTAAATCAATGTATTGATACCATTCAGGTATGTGAAGACAGTGAAAGGCAAAAGAAAATACATGTGGTTACACCAGTTTTAGTGGTGAACCCAAAGAGCAGCTGGAAAGAAAACAAACAAAACAAAGGTTCATTGCAAATGGAAACAATGTGTACAAATAAACAAATACCCCTCAGTATTAAGGGTGCAGGATGGGAAACTCATAACAAAGGGGGTGAAAGAGAAAATGTTCATATGTGTGATGAGGAAAAGGGCCATCACATATTTAATGCCTTGGATGATTAAGTTAAAAAAGCACGAGTGAGAGCACGGAAAACATCAGAAATAAATGACACAGAACTAATTGAAATAACTAGTGAGGACATGATGTAAACTAGTGAGGAAAGAAGCATCTTTCTGCGACTGAAATGTTTGCATGGGAAATGTACGCACTACAAATGTTCGTACATGACACCCCCACAGCCTCTGCAGCCTTTTAACTTAAAAAACATTTTTTTTTTACCTACCTAAAAT
This sequence comes from Ambystoma mexicanum, assembly GCF_040938575.1. Taxonomy (NCBI): domain Eukaryota; kingdom Metazoa; phylum Chordata; class Amphibia; order Caudata; family Ambystomatidae; genus Ambystoma; species Ambystoma mexicanum. The sequence goes on along the minus strand of NC_090923.1, from coordinate 541,164,413 downwards.
GCATACCACCAAAGGTTCGAACTTTTGGTGTTCGAACCTTTGGTGGTATGCATTTTCAGACTTTTGGTACGGGTCGGAACTTTCGGTGTGGTCATTTTGGCCGAAACCAGGAAAGAATGAATACAAAAACAAGTGATGTGGTTTCATTACCCGATTAATTTAATACTGTTCATATGGCCACAGAGGGAAACACTCACAGGCAGGTGAGTCCCCAGAGGAATATTTCATGCCCTAGATGTTCGATGAGGTGCAGTTTACTGGTAAAGTTCAAGTGCAAGGTAAATTCCAAGCACAACATGTTCAGGTGTTAACACATGAAAAAGAAGTTAATGCAACTACTGTGAAATCGTGTCCCATAGAGAAGCTAAGTGATGGTACTGAAAACAATGTAGAAAAAACAGATAAGGAAATGGGTGAGACCTTAAGCAGGCCCATTATGCAAGGAGGCAGTCAATAGTGAAGTTTCAAATGGAATCACAGAACAGAAGGATACACAAAGCGGACAGGAAAGTAGAAAATGAAACAGTCAAAAAGTGGGGTAAAACATCATTCCACATACCCCTGTGTTTAGCAAGAAGTCAAGGAGGAATAATGAAAATCAGTCGGGAGATGAGCAACAACTCACATTTCCTATGTATACTTGAGGAATGTGAAGATTGATATTATATCCCATCTCGGTGGAAGACTAATGCAGTGTGTTTGCAATGGTGAATCCAGGAGCACAGGCTACTGTAATGTCAAGCCAAATGCGGAATACCATAAATGAGGGAAGACCACAACAAAACATTTCAGATTTAAGACAGATGAGGTCCCTGTGCATGATTTTAATGGTGAGGAGATACATGTGGAAGGTGCTACTTAAGGTAGGGAAACATAAACTGAAACAAGAAGTGGTGATCACGTCGATTGAGGAGACACCATTCCTATCAGGCAAGAATTGTCTGAAGCGTCTGTCGCCATTAATTGATGGGGTGAATGGTGTTTTGTGGTCATTAGACAAAAAGCCCCTGAAGCCTCAAAAAGTGGTGAGCCAGGTTAGCAGTGCAAGATAATGCTACACCATTGCCATGTCAGAGAGAGCAGTAGAGGTATATCTTCAAAATGGCTATGTATCAAGTGTCATTAGAGATTCATTTAGATCCCAGGCAGAGTGGCAGACACAAGTGGATGAGGACTAATTATGATTATATTTAACTGAGGAATACTCTAAACAATTTGATGCTTCGGTGTTAGATCAGGAAATATAGATCCCAACCATTGCGGAAATACACGTGACTGAAGGTCAGGGCCAGGCCTGAATACCTATGCACATGAATGGGTATCCAGAAATGATTGAAGCAGTGTTGGCCCTAGAACAGCAGAAGAGTTTCATTAATAAGAAAGTGTTCAAACAAATGCTTGACAGAAAAGAAATACCACATTTTGCAATAGAAAATCAACAAGTATTTGTATTAGACAGTCCTGATTTGGGACATACACTTGTGGGAAGATGCATGTTGAAAATAAAAATAGGATTCAAAAGCATCCATCACAATATATGGATTGTAAGTGGAACTGAGACCAAATTCTATCTGGGAAATTATATCATGCACACAGTGAGTATGGATTTAGATTTTTTAAATCAAAAGGTTTGGTGCAGTCTGGGTGGGCACAACTGGAATTTGAGAATAAAAGGCAAGCATACCAATGTGCATAAATAATGCCATATGCAGTTGAACCCCAAGCAAAAAAAAGATGTTACCATTCCTGCATTCACAAGGCAGTTTACAGTATGATTGAAATCCAGAAAGGGACAAAAGATTATGGAGTCTGATGAATTTGTGTTTACCAATGAACCCATGAGACAGCGGGGACTACAATGTGAATACACACCATGTGTAGATGCTGGGGTACTTGTGGATAACAAAGAATGTCAGGAGATTGACTTGAATAAAGGTACACTGTTAGGAATGGCAATGCAAAAATCATATTACACTACAGAGTTGAACAACTCAGTTATTGGGATTTCTGAAAACTATGTCATTTCATGAGGTGAACTGCCTGAGTCCTTAGACTGCAAACCAAAAGGGATCTTCAAAATTCGGTCAGTGTATCCATATTAACCAAAAGATGAGATTTATCATCACCAGGATGACTGTATTCTATTCCAGATGGATGACGATGAGATAAGAGAAAAACAGCACATTGAGGTGGAGGCTGAAATACCAAGATTCTTGAGAAGGGCGTCTTTCCAAAAAAAATATTACCACACAATTAGAGGAACGCAGAGACATTCCTCCCCTCAAGGATGTTCCAGAATTTTCTGAAATGGTATAAGCTGCATATTTTTCTGAACTGATACAAGCTGCAGATGCATGTACAAATGAGTTAGATAGAGACCAATTGAGGAAAATATTTCTAGAATTTAAGGATGTATTTGCCAGAGTTGCATATGATTGTGGGCATACTGACCTGCATGTTGCTACCCTGCCAGAAATGTATGGTAGGGAACCTGTCTATGTGCAACAATATAGGCTACCCTTGGCATGTTTAGAGTCTTTGGCAGAAATAACCAAGAGGAATCACTAGACCCATTCACAGTGACCATTAAAGCCCAATGGTCGCTGGTGGTTATGTGCAGACTTGAGAGAACTTAATAAGAGGGTACCTGTGTCAATGTGGCCCCTTCCATTCATCGACCAAGGCCTTGACAAATCCAAAGGTCAAAGGTTTTTACCACTTTAGATCTGATGTCTTGGTGTTGGTGTGTGTCTTTAGCAAAGGACATACAAAATCTATTCGCGTTTATGTTCCACGGAAAACAATATGCATGGAAAAGAGTCCCCTTGGCTACATCAACCGTGGGAGTGAAATTGGAATTTGTCTGAGTAAGCCACTTCTGGATGCAGCAGAGGGAGGAATGATATCCTCATTAAGGATGAGGACATACAAAGCCATTTTAATTAAATAAGACATGTACTCAGCCAATTGCAAAAGGCTTGGCCAAAGGTATCATTGCAGAGGCGCAATACTGTAGAAAAAGAGTAAATTACTTGGGACATGAAGACACAGACCAGAGATTGAACCCACAGAGAAAAAAGTTAGAAGCCATTCAAAAGTTGAAGGATCCCACAAATTTTAAGGGTTTGAAGAGCGTGTTAGGGATGGCAAGTTAAAATGAAAAATTCATGGAAGACTTTGCAGAAATTACACAACCATTGACTAAATTACTGAAAGAAGTGCCCTGAAAATGGGGGCAGGAACAGCATGAGGTGGTAGCCAAGTTGAAGGTGTGAGAAACACAAGGGCATTCTCAGTCCTACTCCCCTTAGATCCTCTGCACAGGTGGCCAGGGAAAGTCCATCGCTTTTGGATCCTGACCCTGGGGTTGGATAAGCGACGGAGGATCATTTGGGAGTGGGGAACCCTTGGGTGAGACATGGTATCCCCTTTTCCCATTGATGACCATTCCAACCCTCTCCCGACCTTTATTGGCTATTCTAAATCAGCCCCCCTCAGTTTGCCACACATTACTTTTGACAGTACTGGGATGAGGAAGAGGCGACTAGGAGTAATGCACACCAACATGCACCACTTTGGTACTGAGACAAGGAAGAGGGCCTCAGAAGAGTACCATTGTAAACATCAGGCATGTCTTCCTAACGAGCCTAACTATGGTCAGGCAATTAATGAGAACGAAACACACCTGCAACCCCTTTACACAGCTTAGGTGTATAAAAGGGGTGTGTGCACCAGATTAAAGGGAGATGCTGATGGGAGCAGATGTGAGCTGTGCTGCAGACGTAGAAACAACCCGAGTACCGGAGCAGCTGAGGGTCAGGGTGAAGGTGAAGTGGGAGTAGGTGCTCCGTGGCGCAGAGGCGAGGAAAGGGAAGGAGACCAGATACAAGGTCATCCTTCATTCCAATTAAGACACTGCTCTTTCTCCTGTGCACTGCAAGAGCATGTGTGTGTCTGAGGGGGCAGAGTGAATCCCTCTATGCTGAAGCCATACAGTTTGTGGCCTACGCAATGCCAAAGAAGACTCCAAAGTGAGCCTGTGAGTTTTTCAGAATGAGAAACCCGGTGTTACTGTAACCGCGAGTGAAAGAAAAAAATTGTCTATGAAGCTGAAACTGATAGAATGTAGCAGAGTGGTTGCGTGCCTTGTTAAATGAACACGCATGTTTTCAAAAGCCTCTGAATGTTGTGAATTCTTCCTTTGTGAATCAATTAAAGTTTGCTGAAGTAGTCGCAAGCCTAGTAGGAATGTTTTCAAAAGTCTTCAGCAATAGAATACAAATATAGAAACCAACTGTTATTGAATATGAACTAAATGGAAATATTAAGGAAATGAATGCCTATTGAAAACCGAACTTAAAGAGAACTTTGACATTAAAAGACACTAGTAAGACACTGAAGGCTGAATGCCTATTGCACATAAAATGAAATTAGAAGTGAAAGCATAATTGAATATTGAACTGGAAAAGGAAATTTAACTGTGAAACAAACAAATACAATGACAAATGCTAAATGTGTGTTGCACAACAAACATACCCAAATCTTGAAACTGAATAGAATTATCAATATACAAATATATTAAAAGACTGCATTGAACTATGAACTGCAACTGAACATTCTGCATTTGGAAAGGGGTGTGTGAGACATGGTGGCAGAGCTACGCACAGGAGTGAGCCTTGGGGAAGGGAACCCTGAGGTCTGACAAGGTTGGATTGTTGTGTTTGAAACTTGCGGAAGGGAACCCCCTCAGTGATTGGGAATTACATTACCTTTGAACTGGAGAAAGGTAAACTTCAACACTCTTTTTCAAGGAACTTTCTTGTGCTTGCAGAAGGAGAGCTGGGAGAAAGCTGTAAGCTAGAAGAAACTCAGAACTTTAAGTTGAACACTTTTTATTTCGACTTTGACATCCCTACCCATTTGTTTGTTTTAGTTGTGAGGGTAAGAATAGGTTTTGGACACAGACAAATTGAACTATTTCAATCAGACTTTCCATAGTTTCATTCAGGTAGGGAAATGCCGCCTTAGCATAGGGCAAGTTAGGCCTTCAACCATACTGACATTTCATTTAATAATTATCTTTTCTTTAAACTTTAAGTCTGTTGTATGTGTCTTGCGTCCTGATACCTGCACAAAGTATTGTTTGGTAAGGGCTCCATGTTTGGCATATCCAAAGAAGAATCAAGATTTCTTCCTAGAAATAGCATTCACAGACCTAATCATGTCAGCAGTTTTTCATCAAAAGCATGATTCAAGCAACAAGACCATTGCATATGCCAGCAAAGCACTGTCACAAGTGGAAACCAAATGTAATGAATGCAAAAAAGCACTACTGACACCTGTTTGGACGTTACAACTATTCTGACCCATTATTCAATGAGATCGGGTGATGGTTGAAACTGCTCATAAACCCCTGACATGTTTGCAAAGTAAAAGGATTAGATCAGGACATTTGGCTTGATTGAGAATTACTTTGTGGACATTGGCATTGCTGGGATTCCCCGTAGCAGAAAGGTACAGACAGAATAAAATAGGTCTAATGGCTCTAGGTTGGCAGAAATGCATGATTGTGCATTTGTAGGTACAACACATAGTGCAGAGTTGGAAACGGATTTGATTGAATTTGAACAATCACCACACAGAGCATTTGATGAAGAAAAACGTAGCAATCTCCCAACCGTATATGTGTATGGGTGTGCATATCATGTGAGAAATGACCCTGAAAAGGAACTGGTGGCAGCAATCGGAAATGTGTAGGTCAAATACGAAAACATCCCATCTTTGAGCATGAGGAAAGGTCCCAGGAGTTGTCAGGTAGCAATACCCATGGCAGTAGAAACAAATTAAAAGAAATAGTGTTGGTTACCGACTCTGACTGTGCCCGGAGTAGTTTTGTGGAGTAGTTATAGGGATGGAAGCTGAGAGGGATGGTCACTTGCAACTACAAAAACTCAAGCATGGAAAGCTGATTTAGGTCATTGACAATAATGTTTCTGAAAATAAGATGACAATTCATTGGAGGAAGATAAGGATGCACTCCAAAGCACCAGGAGAAGACAAGGAAGGAAATTATAAGGCTGATCAGTTGGGCAAAATTGGGGCGGTAATGGGAGAACTGTCTCCCATTGACCACTTGCGAGATGTTTTTATGAAAGTTGTTTGAGAGCTTGAGCGAACATCCGTGGATGTCTGTTGTAACTCCCTGTTTTAGACAATTGATAATAAAACAGTCGGATGAGACTTTTGCCAACTTCCGGAGTCAGTCTTATTATTTGGTGTAAGAGTTATTCTGCATCCCATCCATTGTATGACTTGTTACCAAATTAAGGACCTTATGTTCAAGAAATGGGTCTTTTCAGACCCTTACCTGCTATTGTAAGATATATTTTGCCCAATGTATGGCTTCTAAAGTAAGTGGGCATTCTGGATCTCATTCCGCCTACTTCACAGCTTTCCATGATAAATAATGTATCTTTCATAATATCTGGTAGCAGCCTGCCACATTAATTGCATTTGGAATTCTGAAATCTGTTCTCCCAGCTACATATTAATACTTTTGTGAATATTAAGAATTGCATTAATTATTAAAAAATCATTGAGAATGCAAATCGTGTCAAATCAAAGAGGAGACTTTGAGCTTCGAAACATACACAGTTCATGTGTGTAAGTGGTATGGTTTCAAAGGTATGAGCAAAAATAGATAGGGCCTCATTACAAGTATGGTGTTAAGTGGTAAAATTGGCAGTAAATCTGTTACCGCCAACTTCTCCACTATGCCATATTATGAGGTTGGGCCTGGAGTGGAGGATTCACCTCCTGAAATATGCTAGAGGTAAATCCACCCATTCACTGCCAAAAAATTGGCAGAATAGGTGGAATTACTGCAGTGGAATTTCTGCTGCAGTAATTCCACCAAAAAAGCCCAATTGAGTCCAATAGGCTAAAAGAAATTGGGGACTTACACCGCCAGTGCCACTTTTAATCCAGCTGTAATTCCGCCAGACCAAGTGGCGGTAACAGTAATTCGGTTGGCCGGTATTCCAGCAAATTTACCGCTGGGATACCACCCAACTCGTAATGAGGCCCATATTCAACCTCATTATTATTTGAGTCATGCCCTACAAATTAACAGTGAACAACAGCATGTGTTTCAGCACATCCCTCATGTAAATAAAGCTATATGAGGCCTTCAGTGAATGATTGATTTGAAATGAGATGACAGGTCTTCGTTTATCTCCGGCATTTTCTAACAGTGGTCAGTTTTATTTCTAGGCAGAGTCCAAAAGGTGACATGGAAAGTTCAAAAAGACGTGTTAAGTTGTGTTATAAAGAAGAACAGACAAAAGAACCAGCAGATGTGAATCTCTACATACACTGCACAACTCCAGTATTTGGTATTTTAATGTATTAATTTAAGCCACATATGGAGGGATTTTCCAAGGGTGGTGGGCTTGTTTGCTCTGAATTGGAACCCAGGTCAACTTGAAGTCAGCACAATATAGAACTGATATGAATGCAAGTATTATTGAACCCAATACAGAACCAATTCTTTTTTCTTCACTTAGATTGCAAGATATGATATTACATAACATTCACAATTTTTGTATACATTTTGTACAACAATCCAGCAGTGGTTGGGAAAGAAATAAAACATTACATTAGAAAGGTTCTGAAGGAAATGATTCATTTCTTCACTTGCTGTACAGTAGAGAGACTGCATATGTGCATCATTCAGAGCACTTAAAATACTACCAATTGTCTTTTGTCATTTAAAAAAATAGTTATGTAACACCGGTTGTGTCCTCTGGTTAGCAGTTCCAGTGTGGCAGGCACAGTTCTCAGCACTTCTTGCTTGTCAATGTAATATTATTCAAACTCAGTCTTTATGCAAAATGTACTGAAGGCCCAATATTGTTCCTCAGATACCTTAGTTTGTGGCACTAATCTGGCACCTCTTACATTAAATTTAAGACTATCATAATTTCTCTTTAATTTTGTCTACATTGAGCCATCTGCCTCACACTTGAAAGAAGCAGCACAGTTTGCAGTTTTCCAGCATCAGTTTGCTTTAAGGAAACAGTTTTAAGTTCCATTTATGGTGACACTATGCATATGCAAAATACAAAGGGCCTGATCACGAGTTGACCGGTATCCCGGATGGGATACTGGCCAACTTTATTAGTGTTAGTGACCAACCGTCCGGCTGTCCGGCCGTATTAGCACCGGATCATGGGTTGGGCGCTAACTGTAAGTCCCCATTCCTCATTGGATCCATTGGAACCAATGGGGATTTTTTTGGGCACATGTACCGCGTGTTAATACCGTCAGCAGTAATTGCGCCGAATATGGACATTTTCCCAGCGAGTTTACCCCCAGCTGTCAGCTGGGGGTAAACACGCCAGACTCGTGATAGGGCCAGCCTTAAATGCGGCGGTAACACCATTACGGCTACATTCAAGGGCTACCGTCCAACTTGTGATCAGGCCCAAACACTCTTCACCTGCCAGATTACTCACATTTTGCAGCAGTGCAAGCACAATTTGGACCAGTGCCAGGGTAAACATTTCTCTGATGCAAAAAATAGATATACAGTGGGGGTAGGAAACAGAGGGGCAAAGAGGAGGGGTACAGCTGTACCGGGTGGTGGGGAGAGCGGTTTCTAGTGAGTCAGGTGGCGTGAGGGGTGATGTGATGCCTAGGTGTTGAGGAGGAGAGACTCCTTGAAGAGGTGGGTCATGAGTGCTTTCCTGAATTGTAGGAACATGGGGGTGAGTCTGATGCTGATGGGGAGGAGGTTCCATAGTCTTGGTTCATAGGCAGAGAAGGATTGTTTTCTGGTCCTTTCCATTTTGCAGTGGCAGATTTCAAGTCTGAATGAAGTGAATGAAGGTCAGGCCTGGATACCTATGCACATGAATGGGTATCCAGAAATGATTGAAGCAGTGTTGGCCCTAGAACAGGAGAAGAGTTTCATTAATAAGAAAGTGTTCAAACAAATGCTTGACAGAAAAGAAATAGCACATTTTGCAATAGAAAATCAACAAGTATTTGTATTAGACAGTCCTGATTTGGGACATACACTTGTGGGAAGATGCATGTTGAAAATAAAAATAGGATTCAAAAGCATCCATCACAATATATGGATTGTAAGTGGAACTGAGACCAAATTCTATCTGGGAAATTATATCATGCACACAGTGAGTATGGATTTAGATTTTTAAATCAAAAGGTTTGGTGCAGTCTGGGTGGGCACAACTGGAATTTGAGAATAAAAGGCAAGCATACCAATGTGCATAAATAATGCCATATGCAGTTGAACCCCAAGCAAAAAAAAGATGTTACCATTCCTGCATTCACAAGGCAGTTTACAGTATGATTGAAATCCAGAAAGGGACAAAAGATTATGGAGTCTGATGAATTTGTGTTTACCAATGAACCCATGAGACAGCGGGGACTACAATGTGAATACACACCATGTGTAGATGCTGGGGTACTTGTGGATAACAAAGAATGTCAGGAGATTGACTTGAATAAAGGTACACTGTTAGGAATGGAAATGCAAAAATCATATTACACTACAGAGTTGAACAACTCAGTTATTGGGATTTCTGAAAACTATGCCATTTCATGTGGTGAACTGCCTGAGTCCTTAGACTGCAAACCAAAAGGGATCTTCAAAATTCAGTGTATTCATATGAACCAAAAGATGAGATTTGTCATCACCAGGATGACTGTATTTTTTTCCAGATGGATGACGATGAGATAAGAGAAAAACAGCACATTGAGGTGGAGGCTAAAATGCCAAGATTCTTGAGAAGGGCGTCTTTCCAAAAAAATACTACCACACAATTAGAGGAAAGCAAAGACATTCCTCCCCTCAAGGATGTTCCAGAATTTTCTGAAATGGTATAAGCTGCAGATTCTTCTGAACTGATAGAAGCTGCAGATGCATGTACAAATGAGTTAGAGAGAGACCAATTGAGGAAAATATTTCTAGAATTTAAGGCTGTATTTGCCAGAGTTGCATATGATTGTGGGCATACTGACCTGCATGTTGCTACACTGCCAGAAATGTATGGTAGGGAACCTGTCTATGTGCAACAATATAGGCTACCCTTGGCATGTTTAGACTATTTGAGAGAAATAACCAAGAGGAATCACTAGACCCGTTCACAGTACCTCAAACACGCCTGTATTAGGCGTGTTAAAGCCCAAAGGTCACTGGCGGTTATGTGCAGACCTGAGAGAACTTAATGAGAGGGTACCTGTGTCAAGGTGGCCCCTTCCATTCAACGACCAAGGCCTTGCACAAATCCAAGGGTCAAAGGTTTTTACCACTTTAGATCTAACGTCTTGGTGTTGGTGTGTGTCTTTAGCAAAGGACATACAAAATCTATTCGCGTTTATGTTCCAAGGAAAACAATATGCATGGAAAAGAGTCCCCTTTGGCTACATTAACCATGGGAGTGAATTTAGAATTTGTCTGAGTAAGCCACTTCTGGATGCAGCAGAGGGAGGAATGATATCCTGATTAAGAATGAGGACATACAAAGCCATTTTAATAAAATAAGACATGGGGGTCATTACGACCCAGGCGCTAATTGCGCCAACTTTACCACCATGGTGTAAACTAAGTTTACACCATGGTGGATGGCGGATTTACCGCCCCATTCCAAGGTGAGTGGGGCGGTAAATCCCCATTTCCCATTTTTCCTTCCCCATTCCCATTTTTGCCCCATAGGGCATAATGGGAGTGGGGAAGGCGCTAATTACGCCACCGTAAATTACGGTGGCGTAATTAGCATCATGGCAGGTTAGCGCCATGGATTTTAACGGCTGCTAAGAGCAGCCGTTAAAATCAGAATAGGCGTTAAGGGTTAACGACGGTGTTAACCCTTAACGCCTGGGTCGTAATGAGGCCCATGGATTCAGCCAATTGCAAAAGGCTCGGGCAAAGGTATCATTGCAGAGTCGCAATACTGTAGAAAAAGAGTAAATTACTTGGGGCATGAAGACACAGACCAGAGATTGAACACACAGAGAAAAAAGTCAGAAGCCATTCAAAAGTTGAAGGATCCCACAAATTTTAAGGTTTGCAGAGCCTGTTAGGGATGGCAAGTTACAATGAAAAATTCATGGAAGACTATGCAGAAATTACACAACCATTGACTAAATTACTGAAAGACGTGTCCTGAAAATGGGGGCAGGAACAGCATGAGGTGGTAGCCAAGTTGAAGGTGTGAGAAACACAAGGGCATTCTCAGTCCTACTCCCCTTGGATCCTCTGCACAGGTGGCCAGGGACAGTCCATCGCTTTTGGATCCTGACCCTGGGGGTGGATAAGCGACAGAGGATCATTTGGGAGTGGGGAACCCGTGGGTGAGACATGGTATCCCCTTTTCCCATTGATGACCATTCCAACCCTCTCCCGACCTTTATTGGCTATTCTAAATCAGCCCCCCTCAGTTTGCCACACATTACTTTTGACAGTACTGGGATGAGGAAGAGGCGACTAGGAGTAATGCACACCAACATGCACCACTTTGGTACTGAGACAAGGAAGAGGGCCTCAGAAGAGTACCATTGTAAACATCAGGCATGTCTTCCTAACGAGCCTAACTATGGTCAGGCAATTAATGAGAACGAAACACACCTGCAACCCCTTTACACAGCTTAGGTGTATAAAAGGGGTGTGTGCACCAGATTAAAGGGAGATGCTGATGGGAGCAGATGTAAGCTGTGCTGCAGACGTAGAAACAACCCGAGGACCGGAGCAGCTGAGGGTCAGGGTGAAGGTGAAGTGGGAGTAGGTGCTCCGTGGCGCAGAGGCGAGGAAAGGGAAGGAGACCAGATACAAGGTCATCCTTCATTCCAATTAAGACACTGCTCTTTCTCCTGTGCACTGCAAGAGCATGTGTGTGTCTGAGGGGGCAGAGTGAATCCATCTATGCTGAAGCCATACAGTTTGTGGCCTACGCAATGCCAAAGAAGACTCCAAAGTGAGCCTGTGAGTTTTTCAGAATGAGAAACCCGGTGTTACTGTAACCGCGAGTGAAAGAAAAAAATTGTCTATGAAGCTGAAACTGATAGAATGTAGCAGAGTGGTTGCGTGCCTTGTTAAATGAACAAGCATGTTTTCAAAAGCCTCTGAATGTTGTGAATTCTTCCTTTGTGAATCAATTAAAGTTTGCTGAAGTAGTCGCAAGCCTAGTAGGAATGTTTTCAAAAGTCTTCAGCAATAGAATACAAGTATAGAAACCAACTGTTATTGAATACGAACTAAATGGAAATATTAAGGAAATGAATGCCTATTGAAAACCGAACTTAAAGAGAACTTTGACATTAAAAGACACTAGTAAGACACTGAAGGCTGAATGCCTATTGCACATAAAATGAAATTAGAAGTGAAAACATAATTGAATATTGAACTGGAAAAGGAAATTTAACTGTGAAACAAACAAATACAATGACAAATGCTAAATGTGTGTTGCACAACGAACATACCCAAATCTTGAAACTGAATAGAATTATCAATATACAAATATATTAAAAGACTGCATTGAACTATGAACTGCAACTGAACATTCTGCATTTGGAAAGGGGTGTGTGAGACATGGTGGCAGAGCTACGGGGAAGCTAAGGAGAAACCAAAAAAACCCAAAGAGCAAGTCCTTACCCCCGGAAACAATAAAGGGAAGCAAGGGAAAGTAAATTGACGCACAGGAGTGAGCCTTGGGGAAGGGAACCCTGAGGTCTGGCAAGGTTGGATTGTTGTGTTTGAAACTTGCGGAAGGGAACCCCCTCAGTGATTGGGAATTACATTACCTTTGAACTGGAGAAAGGTAAACTTCAACACTCTTTTTCAAGGAACTTTCTTGTGCTTGCAGAAGGAGAGCTGGGAGAAAGCTGTAAGCTAGAAGAAACTCAGAACTTTAAGTTGAACACTTTTTATTTCGACTTTGACATCCCTACCCATTTGTTTGTTTTAGTTGTGAGGGCAAGAATAGGTTTTGGACACAGACAAACTATTAAATTGAACTATTTCAATCAGACTTTCCATAGTTTCATTCAGGTAGGGAAATGCCGCCTTAGCATAGGGCAAGTTAGGCCTTCAACCATACTGACATTTAATTTAATAAATATCTTTTGTTTAAACTTTAAGTCTGTTGTATGTGTCTTGCGTCCTGATACCTACACAAAGTATTGTTTGGTAAGGGCTCCATGTTTGGCATATCCAAAGAAGAATCAAGATTTCTTCCTAGAAATAGCATTCACAGACCTATTCATGTCAGCAGTTTTTTATCAAAAGCATGATTCAAGCAACAAGACCATTGCATATGCCAGCAAAGCACTGTCACAAGTGGAAACCAAATGTAATGAATGCAAAAAAGCACTACTGACAACTGTTTGGACGTTACAACTATTCTGACCCATTATTCAATGAGATCGGGTGATGGTTGAAACTGCTCATCAACTCCTGACATGTTTGCAAAGTAAAAGGATTAGATCAGGACATTTGGCTCGATTGAGAATTACTTTGTGGACATTGGCATTGCTGGGATTCCCCGTAGCAGAAAGGTACAGACAGAATAAAATAGGTCTAATGGCTTTAGGTTGGCAGAAATGCATGATTGTGCATTTGTAGGTACAACACATAGTACAGAGTTGGAAACGGATTTGATTGAATTTGAACAATCACCACACAGAGCATTTGATGAAGAAAAATGTAGCAATCTCCCAACCGTATATGTGTATGGGTGTGCATATCATGTGAGAAATGACCCTGAAAAGGAACTGGTAGCAGGAATCGGAAATGTGTAGGTCAAATACGAAAACATCCCATCTTTGAGCATGAGGGAAGGTCCCAGGAGTTGTCAGGTAGCAATACCCATGGCAGTAGAAACAAATTAAAAGAAATAGTGTTGGTTACCGACTCTGACTGTGCCCGGAGTAGTTTTGTGGAGTAGTTATAGGGATGGAAGCTGAGAGGGATGATCATTTGCAACAAAAAAAACTCAAGCATGGAAAGCTGATTTAGGTCATTGACAATAATGTTTCTCAAAATAAGATGACAATTCATTGGAGGAAGATAAGGATGCACTCCAAAGCACCAGGAGAAGACAAGCAAGGAAATTATAAGGCTGATCAGTTGGGCAAAATTGGGGCGGTAATGGGAGAACTGTCTCCCATTGACCACTTGCGAGATGTTTTTATGAAAGTTGTTTGAGAGCTTGAGTGAACATCCGTGGATGTCTGTTGTAACTCCCTGTTTTAGACAATTGATAATAAAACAGTCGGATGAGACTTTTGCCAACTTCCGGAGTCAGTCTTATTATTTGGTGTAAGAGTTATTCTGCATCCCATCCATTGTATGACTTGTTACCAAATTAAGGACCTTATGTTCAAGAAATGGGTCTTTTCAGACCCTTACCTGCTATTGTAAGATATATTTTGCCCAATGTATGGCTTCTAAAGTAAGTGGGCATTCTGGATCTCATTCCGCCTACTTCAAAGCTTTACATGATAAATAATGTATCTTTCATAATATCTGGTAGCAGCCTGCCACATTAATTGCATTTGGAATTCTGAAATCTGTTCTCCCAGCTACATATTAATACTTTTGTGAATATTAAGAATTGCATTAATTATTAAAAAATCATTGAGAATGCAAATCGTGTCAAATCAAAGAGGAGACTTTGAGCTTCGAAACATACACAGTTCATGTGTGTAAGTGGTATGGTTTCAAAGGTATGAGCAAAAAGAGATAGGGCCTCATTACAAGTATGGTGTTAAGTGGTAAAATTGGCAGTAAATCTGTTACCGCCAACTTCTCCACTATGCCATATTATGAGGTTGGGCCTGGAGTGGAGGATTCACCTCCTGAAATTTGCTAGAGGTAAATCCACCCATTCACTGCCAAAAAATTGGCAGAATAGGTGGAATTACTGCAGTGGAATTTCTGCTGCAGTAATTCCACCAAAAAAGCCCAATTGAGTCCAATAGACTAAAAGAAATTGGGGACTTATACCGCCAGTGCCACTTTTAATCCAGCTGTAATTCCGCCAGACCAAGTGGCGGTAACAGTAATTCGGTTGGCCGGTATTCCAGCAAATTTACCGCTGGGATACCACCCAACTCGTAATGAGGCCCATATTGACCCTCATTATTATTTGAGTCATGCCCTACAAATTAACAGTGAACAACAGCATGTGTTTCAGCACATCCCTCATGTAAATAAAGCTATATGAGGCCTTCAGTGAATGATTGATTTGAAATGAGATGACAGGTCTTCGTTTATCTCCAGCATTTTCTAACAGTGGTCAGTTTTATTTCTAGGCAGAGTCCAAAAGGTGACATGGAAAGTTCAAAAAGACGTGTTAAGTTGTGTTATAAAGAAGAACAGACAAAAGAACCAGCAGATGTGAATCTCTAACATACACTGCACAACTCCAGTATTTGGTATTTTAATGTATTAAATTAAGCCACATATGGAGGGATTTTCCAAGGGTGGTGGGCTTGTTTGCTCTGAATTGGAACCCAGGTCAACTTGAAGTCAGCACAATATAGAACTGATATGAATGCAAGTATTATTGAACCCAATACAGAACCAATTCTTTTTTCTTCACTTAGTTTGCAAGATATGATATTACATAACATTCACAATTTTTGTATACATTTTGTACAACAATCCAGCAGTGGTTGGGAAAGAAATAGAACATTACATTAGAAAGGTTCTGAAGGAAATGATTCATTTCTTCACTTGCTGTACAGTAGAGAGACTGCATATGTGCATCATTCAGAGCACTTAAAATACTACCAATTGTCTTTTGTCATTTAAAAAAATAGTTATGTAACACCGGCTGTGTTCTCTGGTTAGCAGTTCCAGTGCGGCAGGCACAGTTCTCAGCACTTCTTGCTTGTCAATGTAATATTATTCAAACTCAGTCTTTAGGCAAAATGTACTGAATGCCCAATATTGTTCCTCAGATACCTTAGTTTGTGGCACTAATCTGGCACCTCTTACATTAAATTTAAGACTATCATAATTTCTCTTTAATTTTGTCTACATTGAGCCATCTGCCTCACACTTGAAAGAAGCAGCACAGTTTGCAGTTTTCCAGCATCAGTTTGCTTTAAGGAAACAGTTTTAAGTTCCATTTATGGTGACACTATGCATATGCAAAATACAAAGGGCCTGATCACGAGTTGGCCGGTATCCCGGATGGGATACTGGCCAACTTTATTAGTGTTAGTGACCAACCGTCCGGCTGTCCGGCCGTATTAGCACCGGATCATGGGTTGGGCACTAACTGTAAGTCCCCATTCCCCATTGGATCCATTGGAACCAATGGGGATTTTTTTGGGCACATGTACCGCGTGTTAATACCGTCGGCAGTAATTGCGCCGAATATGGCAATTTTCCCAGCGAGTTTACCCCCAGCTATCAGCTGGGGGTAAACACGCCAGACTCGTGATAGGGCCAGTCTTAAATGCGGCGGTAACAACGTTACGGCTACATTCAAGGGCTACCGTCCAACTTGTGATCAGGCCCAAACACTCTTCACCTGCCAGATTACTCACATTTTGCAGCAGTGCAAGCACAATTTGGACCAGTGCCAAGGTAAACATTTCTCTGATGCAAAAAATAGATATACAGTGGGGGTAGGAAACAGAGGGGCACAGAGGAGGGGTACAGCTGTACCGGGTGGCGGGGAGAGTGGCTTCTAGTGAGTCAGGTGGCGTGAGGGGTGATGTGATGCCTAGGTGTTGAGGAGGAGAGACTCCTTGAAGAGGTGGGTTATGAGTGCTTTCCTGAATTGTAGGAACATGGGGGTGAGTCTGATGCTGATGGGGAGGAGGTTCCATAGTCTTGGTTCATAGGCAGAGAAGGCTTGTTTTCTGGTCCTTTCCATTTTGCAGTGGCAGATTTCAAGTCTGAATGAAGTGAATGAAGGTCAGGCCTGGATACCTATGCACATGAATGGGTATCCAGAAATGATTGAAGCAGTGTTGGCCCTAGAACAGGAGAAGAGTTTCATTAATAAGAAAGTGTTCAAACAAATGCTTGACAGAAAAGAAATACCACATTTTGCAATAGAAAATCAACAAGTATTTGTATTAGACAGTCCTGATTTGGGACATACACTTGTGGGAAGATGCATGTTGAAAATAAAAATAGGATTCAAAAGCATCCATCACAATATATGGATTGTAAGTGGAACTGAGACCAAATTCTATCTGGGAAATTATATCATGCACACAGTGAGTATTGATTTAGATTTTTTAAATCAAAAAGTTTGGTCCAGACTGGGAGGGCACAACTGGAATTTGAGAATAAAAGGAAAGCATACCATTGTGTATAAATAATGCCATATGCAGTTGAACTCCAAGCAAAAAAAAGATGTTACCATTCCTGCATTCACAAGGCAGTTTACAGTATCATTGAAATCCAGAAAGGGACAAAAGATTATGGAGTCTGATGCATTTGTGTTTACCAATGAACCCATGAGACAGCGGGGACTACAATGTGAATACACACCATTTATAGATGCTGGGGTACTTGTGGATAACAAAGAATGTCAGGAGATTGACTTGAATAAAGGTACACTGTTAGGAATGGCAATGCAAAAATCATATTACACTACAGAGTTGAACAACTCAGTTATTGGGATTTCTGAAAACTATGTCATTTCATGAGGTGAACTGCCTGAGTCCTTAGACTGCAAACCAAAAGGGATCTTCAAAATTCAGTGTATCCATATGAACCAAAAGATGAGATTCGTCATCACCAGGATGACTGTATTTTTTTCCAGATGGATGACGATGAGATAAGAGAAAAACAGCACATTGAGGTGGAGGCTAAAATGCCAAGATTCTTGAGAAGGGCGTCTTTCCAAAAAAATACTGCCACACAATTAGAGGAAAGCACCAACATTCCTCCCCTCAAGGATGTTCCAGAATTTTCTGAAATGGTATAAGCTGCAGATTCTTCTGAACTGATAGAAGCTGCAGATGCATGTACAAATGAGTTAGAGAGAGACCAATTGAGGAAAATATTTCTAGAATTTAAGGATGTATTTGCCAGAGTTGCATATGATTGTGGGCATACTGACCTGCATTTTGCTACACTGCCAGAAATGTATGGTAGGGAACCTGTCTATGTGCAACAATATAGGCCACCGTTGGCATGTTTAGACTCTTTGAGAGAAATAACCAAGAGAAATCACTAGACCCGTTCACAGTACCTCAAACATGCCTGTATTAGGCGTGTTAAAGCCCAATGGTCACTGGCGGTTATGTGCAGACCTGAGAGAACTTAATGAGAGGGTACCTGTGTCAAGGTGGCCCCTTCCATTCATCGACCAAGGCCTTGCACAAATCCAAGGGTCAAAGGTTTTTACCACTTTAGATCTAACGTCTTGGTGTTGGTGTGTGTCTTTAGCAAAGGACATACAAAATCTATTCGCGTTTATGTTCCAAGGAAAACAATATGCATGGAAAAGAGTCCCCTTTGGCTACATCAACCATGGGAGTGAATTTAGAATTTGTCTGAGTAAGCCACTTCTGGATGCAGCAGAGGGAGGAATGATATCCTGATTAAGAATGAGGACATACAAAGCCATTTTAATAAAATAAGACATGTACTCAGCCAATTGCAAAAGGCTCGGGCAAAGGTATCATTGCAGAGTCGCAATACTGTAGAAAAAGAGTAAATTACTTGGGGCATGAAGATACAGACCAGAGATTGAACACACAGAGAAAAAAGTCAGAAGCCATTCAAAAGTTGAAGGATCCCACAAATTTTAAGGTTTGAAGAGCCTGTTAGGGATGGCAAGTTACAATGAAAAATTCATGGAAGACTATGCAGAAATTACACAACCATTGACTAAATTACTGAAAGACGTGCCCTAAAAATGGGGGCAGGAACAGCATGAAGCAGTAGCCAAGTTGAAGGTGTGAGAAACCCAAGGGCATTCTCACTCCTACTTCCCTTGGATCCTCTGCACAGGTGGCCAGGGAAAGTCCATCGCTTTTGGATCCTGACCCTGGGGGTGGATAAGCGATGGAGGATCATTTGGGAGTGGGGAACCCTCGGGTGAGACATGGTATCCCCTTTTCCCATTGATGACCATTCCAACCCTCTCCCGACCTTTATTGGCTATTCTAAATCAGCCCCCCTCAGTTTGCCACACATTACTTTTGACAGTACTGGGATGAGGAAGAGGCGACTAGGAGTAATGCACACCAACATGCACCACTTTGGTACTGAGACAAGGAAGAGGGCCTCAGAAGAATACCATTGTAAACATCAGGCATGTCTTCCTAACAAGCCTAACTATGGTCAGGCAATTAATGAGAACGAAACACACCTGCAACCCCTTTACAAAGCTTAGGTGTATAAAAGGGGTGTGTGCACCAGATTAAAGGGAGATGCTGATGGGAGCAGATGTAAACTGTGCTGCAGACGTAGAAACAACCTGAGGACCGGAGCAGCTGAGGGTCAGGGTGAAGGTGAAGTGGGAGTAGGTGCTCCGTGGCGCAGAGGCGAGGAAAGGGAAGGAGACCAGATACAAGGTCATCCTTCATTCCAATTAAGACACTGCTCTTTCTCCTGTGCACTGCAAGAGCATGTGTGTGTCTGAGGGGGCAGAGTGAATCCCTCTATGCTGAAGACATACAGTTTGTGGCCTACGCAATGCCAAAGAAGACTCCAAAGTGAGCCTGTGAGTTTTTCAGAATGAGAAACCCGGTTTTACTGTAACCGCGAGTGAAAGAAAAAAATTGTCTATGAAGCTGAAACTGATAGAATGTAGCAGAGTGGTTGCGTGCCTTGTTAAATGAACAAGCATGTTTTCAAAAGCCTCTGAATGTTGTGAATTCTTCCTTTGTGAATCAATTAAAATTTGCTGAAGTAGTCGCAAGCCTAGTAGGAATGTTTTCAAAAGTCTTCAGCAATAGAATACAAGTATAGAAACCAACTGTTATTGAATACGAACTAAATGGAAATATTAAGGAAATGAATGCCTATTGAAAACCGAACTTAAAGAGAACTTTGACATTAAAAGACACTAGTAAGACACTGAAGGCTGAATGCCTATTGGACATAAAATGAAATTAGAAGTGAAAGCATAATTGAATATTGAACTGGAAAAGGAAATTTAACTGTGAAACAAACAAATACAATGACAAATGCTAAATGTGTGTTGCACAACGAACATACCCAAATCTTGAAACTGAATAGAATTATCAATATACAAATATATTAAAAGACTGCATTGAACTATGAACTGCAACTGAACATTCTGCATTTGGAAAGGGGTGTGTGAGACATGGTGGCAGAGCTACGCACAGGAGTGAGCCTTGGGGAAGGGAACCCTGAGGTCTGACAAGGTTGGATTGTTGTGTTTGAAACTTGCGGAAGGGAACCCCCTCAGTGATTCGGAATTACATTACCTTTGAACTGGAGAAAGGTAAACTTCAACACTCTTTTTCAAGGAACTTTCTTGTGCTTGCAGAAGGAGAGCTGGGAGAAAGCTGTAAGCTAGAAGAAACTCAGAACTTTAAGTTGAACACTTTTTATTTCGACTTTGACATCCCTACCCATTTGTTTGTTTTAGTTGTGAGGGTAAGAATAGGTTTTGGACACAGACAAACTATTAAATTGAACTATTTCAATCAGACTTTCCATAGTTTCATTCAGGTAGGGAAATGCCGCCTTAGCATAGGGCAAGTTAGGCCTTCAACCATTCTGACATTTAATTTAATAATTATCTTTTCTTTAAACTTTAAGTCTGTTGTATGTGTCTTGCGTCCTGATACCTACACAAAGTATTGTTTGGTAAGGGCTCCATGTTTGGCATATCCAAAGAAGAATCAAGATTTCTTCCTAGAAATAGCATTCACAGACCTATTCATGTCAGCAGTTTTTTATCAAAAGCATGATTCAAGCAACAAGACCATTGCATATGCCAGCAAAGCACTGTCACAAGTGGAAACCAAATGTAATGAATGCAAAAAAGCACTACTGACAACTGTTTGGACGTTACAACTATTCTGACCCATTATTCAATGAGATCGGGTGATGGTTGAAACTGCTCATCAACCCCTGACATGTTTGCAAAGTAAAAGGATTAGATCAGGACATTTGGCTCGATTGAGAATTACTTTGTGGACATTGGCATTGCTGGGATTCCCCGTAGCAGAAAGGTACAGACAGAATAAAATAGGTCTAATGGCTTTAGGTTGGCAGAAATGCATGATTGTGCATTTGTAGGTACAACACATAGTACAGAGTTGGAAACGGATTTGATTGAATTTGAACAATCACCACACAGAGCATTTGATGAAGAAAAATGTAGCAATCTCCCAACCGTATATGTGTATGGGTGTGCATATCATGTGAGAAATGACCCTGAAAAGGAACTGGTGGCAGGAATCGGAAATGTGTAGGTCAAATACGAAAACATCCCATCTTTGAGCATGAGGAAAGGTCCCAGGAGTTGTCAGGTAGCAATACCCATGGCAGTAGAAACAAATTAAAAGAAATAGTGTTGGTTACCGACTCTGACTGTGCCCGGAGTAGTTTTGTGGAGTACGTATAGGAATGGAAGCTGAGAGGGATGGTCACTTGCAACAAAAAAAACTCAAGCATGGAAAGCTGATTTAGGTCATTGACAATAATGTATCTGAAAATAAGATGACAATTCATTGGAGGAAGATAAGGATGCACTCCAAAGCACCAGGAGAAGACAAGGAAGGAAATGATAAGGCTGATCAGTTGGGCAAAATTGGGGCGGTAATGGGAGAACTGTCTCCCATTGACCACTTGCGAGATGTTTTTATGAAAGTTGTTTGAGAGCTTGAGCGAACATCCGTGGATGTCTGTTGTAACTCGCTGTTTTAGACAATTGATAATAAAACAGTCGGATGAGACTTTTGCCAACTTCCGGAGTCAGTCTTATTATTTGGTGTAAGAGTTATTCTGCATCCCATCCATTGTATGACTTGTTACCAAATTAAGGACCTTATGTTCAAGAAATGGGTCTTTTCAGACCCTTACCTGCTATTGTAAGATATATTTTGCCCAATGTATGGCTTCTAAAGTAAGTGGACATTCTGGATCTCATTCCGCCTACTTCACAGCTTTACATGATAAATAATGTATCTTTCATAATATCTGGTAGCAGCCTGCCACATTAATTGCATTTGGAATTCTGAAATCTGTTCTCCCAGCTACATATTAATACTTTTGTGAATATTAAGAATTGCATTAATTATTAAAAAATCATTGAGAATGCAAATCGTGTCAAATCAAAGAGGAGACTTTGAGCTTCGAAACATACACAGTTCCATGTGTGTAAGTGGTATGGTTTCAAAGGTATGAGCAAAAATAGATAGGGCCTCATTACAAGTATGGTGTTAAGTGGTAAAATTGGTAGTAAATCTGTTACCGCCAACTTCTCCACTATGCCATATTATGAGGTTGGTCCTGGAGTGGAGGATTCACCTCCTGAAATATGCTAGAGGTAAATCCACCCATTCACTGCCAAAAAATTGGCAGAATAGGTGGAATTACTGCAGTGGAATTTCTGCTGCAGTAATTCCACCAAAAAAGCCCAATTGAGTCCAATAGGCTAAAAGAAATTGGGGATTTACACCGCCAGTGCCACTTTTAATCCAGCTGTAATTCCGCCAGGCCAAGTGGCGGTAACAGTAATTCGGTTGGCCGGTATACCAGCAAATTTACCGCTGGGATACCACCCAACTCGTAATGAGGCCCATATTGACCCTCATTATTATTTGAGTCATGCCCTACAAATTAACAGTGAACAACAGCATGTGTTTCAGCACATCCCTCATGTAAATAAAGCTATATGAGGCCTTCAGTGAATGATTGATTTGAAATGAGATGACAGGTCTTCGTTTATCTCTGGCATTTTCTAACAGTGGTCAGTTTTATTTCTAGGCAGAGACCAAAAGGTGACATGGAAAGTTCAAAAAGATGTGTTAAGTTGTGTTATAAAGAAGAACAGACAAAAGAACCAGCAGATGGTAATCTCTACATACACTGCACAACTCCAGTATTTGGTATTTTAATGTATTAATTTAAGCCACATATGGAGGGATCTTCCAAGGGTGGTGGGCTTGTTTGCTCTGAATTGAAACCCAGGTCAACTTGAAGTCAGCACAATATAGAACTGATATGAATGCAAGTGTTATTGAACCCAATACAGAACCAATTATTTTTTCTTCCCTTAGATTGCAAGATATGATATTACATAACATTCACAATTTTTGTATACATTTTGTACAACGATCCATCAGTGGTTGGGAAAGAAATACATTACATTAGAAAGGTTATGAAGGAAATGATTAATTTCTTCACTTGCTGTACAGTAGAGAGACTGCATAAGTGCATCATTCAGAGCACTTAAAATACTACCACTTTTCTTTTGTCATTTAAAAAAATAGTTATGTAACACCGGCTGTGTTCTCTGGTTAACAGTTCCAGTGTGGCAGACACAGCTCTCGGCACTTCTTGCATGTCAATTTAATATTATTCAAACTCAGTCTTTAGGCAAAATGTACTGAAGGCCTAATATTGTTCCTCAGATACCTTAATTTGTGGCACTAATCTGGCACCTCTTACTTTAAACTTAAGACTATCTCAATTTCTCTTTAATTTTGTCTACATTGAGCCATCTGCCTCACACTTGAAAGAAGCAGCACAGTTTGCAGTTTTCCAGCATCAGTTTGCTTTAAGGAAACAGTTTTAAGTTCCATTTATGGTGACACTATGCATATGCAAAATACAAAGGGCCTGATCACAAGTTGGGCGGTATCCCAGATGGGATACTGCCCAACTTTATTAGTGTTCCCAACTTTATTAGTGTTAGTGACCAACCGTCTGGCTGTCCGGCCGTATTACCACCAGATCATGGGTTGGGCGCTAACTGAAAGTCCCCATTCCCCATTGGATCCATTGGAACCAATGGGGATTTTTTTGGGCACATGTACCGTGTGTTAATACCGTCAGCAGTAATTGCGCCGAAAATGGCAATTTTCCCAGCAGGTTTACCCCCAGCTATCAGCTGGGGGTAAACACGTCAGACTCGTGATAGGGCCAGCCTTAAATGCGGCAGTAACACCGTTACCGCTGCATTCAAGGGCTACCGTCCAACTTGTGATCCGGCCCAAACACTCTTCACTTGCCAGATTACTAAAATTTTGCAGCAGTGCAAACACAATTTGGCCCAGTGCCAGGGTAAACATTTCTCTGATGCAAAAAATAGATATACAGCGGGGGTAGGAAACAGAGGGGCACAGAGGAGGGGTACAGCTGTACCTGGTGGCGGGGAGGGCACCTTCTAGAGAGTCAGGTGGCATGAGGGGTGACGTGATGCCTAGGTGTTGGGGAGGAGAGATTCCTTGAAGAGGTGGGTTTTGAGTGCTTTCCTGAATTGTAGGAACATGGGGTGAGTCTGATGCTGACAGAGAGGAGGTTCCATAGTCTTGGTTCATAGGCAGAGAAGGCTTGTTTTCTGGTCCTTTCCATTGTGCAGTGGCAGATTTCAAGTCTGCACATGTCCTGGCTTCTGGTGGAACATTGTCCCCATTGTCCACCAGAGATGCTGTGTTTCTCTGCAAGGTAGGTGGGGCACAAGAGAGGACAATGTGAAGCCTTTAAGGAGTGTATTTGCCTCCATCCAGTTGGGATAGGACCAGTACTTGAACAGTGGATATAAAGTTGTTCAGAGGGAGGGCTTGACTTTCCACAGAAGAGAGTGCTGGAACCAAGCTGTCTGAGTTTTCTTAGCTATGTGTGTCTTGAAGGAGAGGTGTTTGGCGATGTCGAAGCCCTCAGAGTTCATGGTTGATAGCCAGGTCTGTATGTCTGGGTGTTCAGTGTTATTGGTGAGGAGTAGGAATTCCGTTTTGAATGGTTTGAATGGTTTGAGCTTCAAGTATGCACTGAACATCCAAAACTGGATCGACGAGAGGCCAATTTTGAGCCTTTGGATGTCCTTGACAGAGTCCATCTTGAGGTATAGCTGTGTGTCGTCAGCTTATTAGTGGATGTTTTGTGTGGCCAGGAGGGCTGCCAGTGGCCCCATGTATAGATTGAAGATCACAGGGGAGAGGATGGAACCCTGTGGGACTCCTCAGTTAACAGGTACATTGGCGAATTGGAGGAATTCATCCACACAAACTGCTGGTGGTTGGCGAGGTAGGACTTGAACTAGTGCAAGACAAGTTTGCTGACTCCTATGCACGAATGTAGGGTATCGTTAAGTGCCTGGTGGTCTCCTGTGTCAAAAGAAGCCGAGAGGTCGAGTAGAATGAGGAGGCAGCGGTGGCCATCGTCAAGGATGCTGAGGGTATCATCGACCACCTGTATGGTTGCCGTCTCCATGCTGCATCTGGGTCTGAACCCGGATTGGTAGGTTTGGAGGAGGTTGTTAGTAGTGATATGTTGCTGCCGTTGTGCAACTACCCATTTCTCAATGATCTGACCTAGGAAGGGAAGATGAGAGATGGGACGATAGTTATCTAGGTTGTCGGGATCCAGAGTGGGTTTCTTTAGTAGAGGGGGGATTTGTCCTGTCTTTAGGGTCGTTGGGAAGGTGCCTTAATGATTTTAGGGAGCTTTTGATGATCTCCAGATAGGGAAGGAGAGCTTCTGTGGGGAGGGGCTTGAGGATGGATGCTGGGAGGATGTTGTCTGCTTACGATGTGGCTTATTTCGCAAGGAGGGATGTGAGGAGGGTCTGTGGATGCAGAGCGGGTTTCTATATGCTCGCAAATCTTGTTGATTTTGTCGATGAAGTAGGTGTTGATGGCGTTGGAATTTTGGATGGTGTGTGGTATGGCATAGTCAGGTAACGGATTAGGAGGGCTCTGCTTTTGTTGTCAGTTTCTGCTATGGTGTTCTGATAGTAGGCGGCCTTGGCTACGTTTTGATTAGTTGTTGGCATGTTTCTCAGAGTTCATTGAGGAGCGCCAGGTCGGATGCGGTCCTAGAGCGGTGCCAGGTTTTCTCTTGCTTCCTGATGACTCTTTTGCTGAGGTTGAGTTCTTGCATGTAGGAGGGTGCTGACAGTTTCCGTTTGCATGTGCATTGTTTCAGTGACGTGTGTCGGTTAATGGAGGATTAGAGGGTGGCATTGAGTGCTTCCAGTCACAGTTCTGTTGGGGGTTTCTTCTGTGAGGGCTTCCACTGGGAAGTTCTTGAAGGACCTGAAGGTTTGTCTAAAGGGTTTCTGCTGGGAGTGTTTGAGGTGGTGTGGAGGATGTTGATTGATTGATTGTTTATTTATATAGCGCCTATACACAATGTGTTTCAAAGCGCTTCAAGGAGGGAGGGAACATGGGAAAATACAGTTACATTCTTAAAGTCCTTGAAACAATACAGAATGTGAAAAATAACTATCGTAATAAGCCTGGCGACATTTCAGATAGTGCAAGTGCATGGAACAGATAAGGCAAAGGGAAGGGAAAAGGAGACAAAACCAGCAGTAACAGTGCTATGCCTGACGACAATTGATGTAGTGCATGAAGTATACAGGAAGAGGGGAAAAAGGGGGAGGGGGTTATGGAGTGATGGAGAAGGAGAGGAACAACACAAGCTACTGTCAAAGGAGGTCAGAGACAAATTTTAAAGTGCAAGGAGAGGGGGGGCGGGAGGAGAAGACAAGGAGGGAAGGAGGGGAGACAGACAAGCTGCTATCAAAAGTCATGGGACAAATGATAAGAGTAAGTGCACAGGACAAAGAAAGATGGGGTTGGGGGAGGAGGGGAGGGCAGGATGGCTGCGAATGGGATAGTGCCAGGCTTAAACAGGAAAAAGAAAAAGGAAAAGGGGGGCTTAAGGGGGGGAGGCAAGATGGCTGCAAAAGACAGGCAGCTATGGATTTACTATGTTTTACGGCAGTTGAGGTAGTGCCGGAAGTTAACAGGAGGAGGCAAAGGGGCGGGAAGGAGGGAAGAGTAGGAGAGGAGGGAGAATAGAGTGGGGTGAAGAGTAGGATCGAGACAAAAAAGGGGTCTTCATGGAGGAGGATGCGGCAGACAGGCAATTCACGAGGGGGATCAGGGGCACACAGACACACAAGGGGTGACATGGGGGCATAAAGACCTTCACGGGAGGTATGGGGGCACAGAAGCACTCACAGGGGCACACAGACACTCAACGGGGGCAAAGGGGGCACACAGACACTCACAGAGGGCAAGGGGGCACACAGACACTCACAGGGGGTATGGGGTACACAGAAGCACTAACAGGGGCAAGGGGGCACAGAAGCTCAATGGGGGCAAGAGGGGCACACAGACACTCACGGGGCAAGGCGGGCACACAGACACTCATGGGGGGCAAGGAGGGGCACACAGACACTCACGGGGCAAGGAGGGGCACACAGACACTCACGGGGGGCAAGGAGGGGCCCACAGACACTCACGGGGGGCAAGGGGGGCACACAGACACTCATGAGGGCAAGGGGGCAACACTCAAGGGGGCCACACTGACACAAACGGGGGCACACAGAAACTCACGGGGGCATTGGGGGCACACAGAAACTCACGGGGGGTAAGAGGGGCACACAGAAACTCATGGGGGGCAAGGGGGAACACAGCCACTCATGGGGGCAAGGGGGGCACAAAGACACTTACAGGGGCACACAGACACTCACAGGGGGAAAGGGGGGCACCAGACCCTTACGGGGGGCAAGGAGGGCACACAGACACTCATTGGGGCAAGGGGGAACACAGA
This sequence comes from Ambystoma mexicanum, assembly GCF_040938575.1. Classification (NCBI taxonomy): domain Eukaryota; kingdom Metazoa; phylum Chordata; class Amphibia; order Caudata; family Ambystomatidae; genus Ambystoma; species Ambystoma mexicanum. Next base: position 541,136,647 of record NC_090923.1, on the reverse strand, counting down.
CACTCACTGGGGTAAGGGGGGCACACAGACACTCACGGAGGGCAAGGAGGGCACACAGACTCACGGGGGGCAAGGAGGGCACACAGACACTCACTGGGGCAAGGGGGGAAACACAGACACTCACTGAGGCAAGGGGGGAACACAGACACTCACTGGGGGCAAGGGGGGCACACAGACACTCACGGGGGTAAGGGGGGCACACAGACACTCACGGGGGTAAGGAGGGCACACAGACACTCATGGGGGCAGCCGATCCGACGTATAGTGGTGGACAGGGGTAGAAAGGGCCTCGTTGTGGCCTTAGATGTTGTGCCGCTTCACGCCTCCCGGTTGTGCTGATTAGCCTATCAAGGCCCAGTCAACCAATGGGGGGAGGGAGTGCAGGCTAGGAAGAAGCACAAAGCACAAAGCATCAAACAGAGAAACGGCCATCTTGGAAGGGCCGACAAACAGTAGGAAAGGAACACATAGGCAGAAGTCACAGAGGGTGAAAAATGTAAAAGGATACCTTTTCAAGCTATCAGCAGCCCGCCATGAATACAATTGGAGATCTTCATTTTTTAAAGTCAGACATTGTCAAAATCGCGCACGGCGCGAGGCACACTCCAAAATGCAGGGCTTACCCTCCATCAGAGCGTGCTGTCTCCAGGATGTTGTTGTAGGCGGTGGGAGGGCTGCCGTAGCCCAGGCAGCATGATCCCAGCAAGATGAGGCAGTGAAAGTGAATGAGCAGGGCCTCGTTGTGGCCTTAGATGTTGTGCCGGCTCCTGCCTCCCGGTTGTGCTGATTGGCCTATCAAGATCCAGCCAACCAATGGGGGGAGGGAGTGCAGGCCAGGAAGAAGCACAAAGCCCATCAAACAGAGAAACGGCCATCTTGGAGGGGCTGACAAACAGTAGGAAAGGAACACATAGGCAGAAGTCACGGAGGGTGAAAAATGTAAAAGGATAGCTTTTCAAGCTATGAGCAGCCCGCCATGAATACAATTAGAGTTCTTCATTTTTTAAAGTCAGACATTGTCAAAATCGGGCACGGCGCGAGGCACACTACAAAATGCAGGGCTTACCCTCCATCAGAGCGTGCTGTCTCCAGGATGTTGTTGTAGGCGGTGGGAGGGCTGCCGTAGCCCAGGCAGCATGATACCAGCAAGATGATTCAGTGAAAGTGAATGAGCAGGGCCTCCTTGTGGCCTTAAATGTTGTGCCGGCTCCCGCCTCCCGGTTGTGCTGATTGGCCTATCAAGGCCCAGCCAACCAATGGGGGGAGGGAGTGCAGGCGAGGAAGAAGCGCAAAGCCCATCAAACAGAGAAACGGCCATCTTGGAAGGGCCGACAAACAATAGGAAAGGAACATTGCAGATTCCACCAGGAAAATATGAAGTAATGTTGAAAGGCATGGCTAGGTGGTCAGACCAGTCAAGCGGTAGAGGAGAGCTGTAGTGGAGGGAATACAGTGCAGTGATGATTAGGTCGAGGATGCTACCTTTTTCATGTGTTGGGTCTTCGTGTGCTGTGTGAGGCTGAGGGTGATGAGAAAGCTGAGGAGAGCTTCTTTCATCGGTTTGGTGGCCTTGTTGGCTGGGAGGATGAAGTCCTCTAGGAAGGTGTTATTGGCATACATGAGGGACATGGTGGTGACCAGATCGGTGAAGTCTCTGATGAAGGCAGTGTTGACTTTGGGTGATCTGTAGATGAGATGGAAGGTGACTGTGTCTGTGAGGGCGAGCACAAAGTGGCAGGAGAGGACTTCAAAGGAGCCAATGTTGTTGGCATCAAGTCTGGTGCAGGGCCACGAGGTCTTGTGGATGACTTCAAGGCCTGTGCCTGTCTTGTTCGGCCGGTCTCTGTGTTGGATGATGTAGCCGTCAGGGAAAAGGACAGTTAGGATGTGGGCGGAGGTCGGTGTCAGCCAGATCTCAGTGATTAAGATGGCATCAAGGTAATGTGTAGTTATGAGTTTGGCGATGTCTGATGCTTGGGTGATAGCAGAGCAGACGTTGGCGAGAATCAGTTTCCGTGTTGTGGATGGTGAGGCAGTGAAGATGGGCTTGCGGCTGATGTGAGTTAGGTTGCTGTATTGCAAAGTCCATGGGCCTCATTACGACCCGGGCAGTGTGAGTTTTTCCAGGTCATAGCTGGTAAAAATGAACTAGGACAGAGAGTAGAACGCAGGGGCACTGCCCTCCATTGCCTCGAGCAGGCTGGCATTGTGGGACCTTCTTGAGGATCATTCGCTGTGGACTCAGAATTTTGGACCTGCTTCATGTTATTTAGGACTGTACATCCAGGCCTTGACATAAGTGGGTCTATGGTAGTAGATGAAGGGCAAAGCCAATTGTCAATAAACCCAGGTAGAGCCAACTGCTTGGTTGTGCCATCCCCCTAAACTCTAGTGACCAATGTACAATCAGAGGTAGCGGTATGAAGCTGTGAAGCAATTACAGCAGCTGAAGCAGAGGGGCCAGCCAGAAAAGATTTGTTCAGAGGCCGATGCTTCAGACAATGTTTCTTGTTTTTACGCGTCCTCCGGGTTGGGGGGGGCTGTTCATCAATGACAATTCAATCTGTAGTGCCCCTCTGTTTCCGCCATTACTGTCTCTGAATCTAAATCAGTGGCAATCGTACCAACATTTGGGAGTGTCTTTGCATAGAATGTTGTTTGCAGGGGGATCTGACAAGGGCCCATTTGGGGAGCCTGGTTCATCAGAGTTAATAGGCTGGGCCGTGATCGCAGAGAAATCCGAAGGCCAGGTCAGAAACGCAACAACACTCAAGTTCTCCTGCTGTGGTTGGGTTAGAGGTGGCACTACAATCCAGTATGATCCACAATCCTTCCCAGGATGCTCTTCATCTTGCACTGATCAACAGCCAAATGAGTGCAAAGTAGTTAAAGACCATCTAATTTGGACATGAGAAAATTTGACATCAGCTTATTTGGAGATGGCTGAGGAAAAATGGCGTGAGTGGTCATACCTCAAGACCTAGAGATAAAGACAATACCTCAAGACCGGATCTCGAATCCACAAGCGAAGAAGGCAAGAAAAGACCAAGTAAATAACATTGACATTGACCTTAGAGCAGAATGGAGAAAAAACCGTGCATAAACTATCGAAGAAACTTCCACCAGCTGGTAGTGCCATAAGGACCATTATTATGTGAGAGCCAGGCCCTAACCATAAGCAGATGACCCATCGTTTCGGACCACATAAACAAATGGCGACCTAAGTGGATAAATTGGGGCTAATCAAAGAAAATATCAGGAAAAAAGCAGAAACACTCGGATATGCAGATAATGTAATCTAGACGTAGACAGTGAACTGGTTTATTTAGAATTCGTCTACAACCAACCACACATTTGATACAATTGGGAAAGAAAACACATAGGGCGTGAGATCCTAAATCCCTCTGGTTTTATGATGAAATGGAAACAGTTATTATAATTGGTGTATCTGTAAGTCAGTTCAGGTGTCCTAATTGCATGACTACTTGTCATAATGGTTCACATGTGAGGCCATTTGGCTCATTAAGAAGGAAATCACTGCTGCTGGCCTAGCAATTTAGATAGCAGGCTATCACCAAGCTGGCATATGTAGGCAGTGAGGGAAAAGTGGTGGAGGGTGAAGAGAGAGAGTAGGGGCTCACTGAATCATGCCCACATGTCACACACGGGGACCCCAGTAGGGTAACGTCATGAGCATATACTGGGTTTATAGCCAACAATGCAGGCACCGTTGCTGCTTAACTGTATGTTTTGATAGATTTGTGTGAACATGAAAAATACCTTGACGAAGAAATACAGAAATTAAGAATAGAAAATGGAGAACCAATGGTGGCATTTTCATAACAACTCTCAATAGTAAATGGAAGAATGTAGAAAAATGAAGAAAAGCACTTTGTTAGTACAAACTGTATGTTTTTATGTTTCATTATGCTTGAATCTTCGCCGTTTCGCATAATGGGAATTTACTCAAATTTCCAAACTTGTGATTCCACTTAAAACGTTTGCCTGGGATTTCCCTGCCGGAAGGGCAGGCTGTCATCGCTTAGAATGCCCTGCTGCCCTCCAAAGTCCTTTCCAGGACCTCGAAGTGCAGTGCCGCCTGGACTCAAGCATGGCATGTTTTATCTTTCTAGTGCAAGTAGGTCTTGCACCACAAAAATATTACATGCTATTTCTTGCGTGGGCTGGCCTTGCTCTAGAAATAGAACAAATACTATTTGTGGCTCGAGTGGGCCTGTAATGGAAATAACATGTATTCCATTTCTATTGTGATTTGCAGCTCGAGTGCTCTGCAATAAGTGTTGCAGTTAAGGTTGGGTGGCACTCCAGACTGTCCTGGAAAGTAGAGTCACCACTCTCTTTATATGAGTGTGAAGCTTGCTTCGGAGAGTTTAGACGGCCCAAACTATGGAGTCAGTCCTCTTGGGAGGAAGGATATCTCAGGGGCAATGCCTTTGTCTTTGAAGCAAGACAACACAACGCAACACAAGCTGGTATTAAGCGCGTTATAAATAAACAATAACATAAAATATACCCTTGCAGGGCTCCAAGGCCTCTGGCAAAGCTGAGTGGATTTGTGAATCCTCCATCCACTTTGGCCTGACATTGGAACCATGGTGGTAGCCGGCCATAATTACTGTGCGCCTATCTCCTTGTGAAGATTGGGTTTAGAGAGTCCTTGCCTGCTCCTATTGACTCCCTCAAGTGGTGCTTAATGTCCACACAGGGGGGCAAACAGATTGTCTCCTGTAGGCCTGTTTGCGTGGCATCACATTTCTGTAATGGTAGCATGCAGAATCAATCAGTGATTCTATCATTTAGATGGGGGAAACCCCATTTCAATTGAAGCGAAAAACTATTTATTTAGTTATTCATTTATTAAGTGCACAGGGGCATCAAGGCACTGGTTACATGTCCCATCATGGGACATTAACATAGATATTCCAGTGTACATAGGTAGAACAGGTTGACAGTGGAGCAGCCTTGGCCATTTCGATAGGGCAGAAGGTTTTCAGGCAGCACTCAGGTGAGGTGGGTTCTTGGAGAACAGTAGGGTCTTGAGCTGCTTCCTGAAAGTCCAGTAAGTTTGTTCAAATCGTATTTGCAAAGGTAGAGTGTTCCAGCACTTGGTGGCCATTACTGGGAAACGGGACCCCCCTGATCTTGTTCTTCTGAAGCTCAGGATAGTCAGGTTGTGGGAGTAGGTGGGGCGAGTGGGCCTGGTGGACTGACGTTTAGACAATTTTTGTGACAGATATTTTGGTGCTGTGTTAGATATTTGTGCATGATGGCAAGGGATTTGAAGATGATAATGCGCTCTCAGATGGGCAGCCAGTGAGCGCTTATCCAGGCTGCCGAGATGTGTTCACGCTTTGGAATGTTTTAAGGCTGCTCTCAGGACGTTATTCTCTATAAATAGTAGTTTGTTGATATTGTGCTCTTAGGTTCCTGCAAATAGGGCATTGCAATACTCAACCCTTGAATCTATGAGGGCTCTAGCAGTGATGATGCAGCTTTCTGGGGTCAGGAAAGGTCTGCAGGCATCAATTAGTTTCGACTTGTGTGCACACGAGGAGGCGATTGCATTAACTGGTCTTAAGAGTGCCAGGGTGGCATCCAAGTAGATGTAACGCTCACCTGATTCCCGTAGAGGCGCCGGTCTTGACTGGGCGTATACCGTATCTTCAAAGGTGATGTGTAACACACGGCTGGCTCTTTGGGCTGGACCTCTGTGCACTGTATGTCTGACTTGAAGGGTAAGATGTCTGCAGATAGAAAATATGGGATTAATGAACTGGGTTATTGAATGTCTCTCTCTTCTTCCCTTTCTCTTCTCCTGTAGAACCCCAAAGGTTAACGCTCTCACCTTAGGTAAGTGAACGCCGTGCTCTCCATCTGCCTCGGGGCAGGGTGCTGTAACCAGTTTCTTCACTGGATAAGGGGAGCAGGCCTCTTGACTTCAGAGGACTGCTGTCCGTCGATTACTGCACGAACGGTAAGTTTCGAGTAATTCTAATGTCTTTAAAAGTCTTTAGTAATGATGTCTCTTGTTTTGCAGGGTTCCGGCGATGGCGGATGACGGGCTGAAGTGAGTTGAAGATGGAGCCCGTGTGATGAATAGAAGCGCCTGGAAACACGTAAGTAAGCGCTTGTTGCCTGCTTCACGATGCGCTCTAACTGTCTTTTTATTTTGCAGGTACAAGTTCGGAGCGGCTGCAGGGTGCTGGAATACCCATTGGGTTAGATGTGGAAAGGAGTAATGGCACGTGAGTATTAAAGTTCCCCAATGTCTTTAAACGCACCTTGTTTTGTCTTTCAGATGCGGGATGCAGCGCCGAAGGCCTCCGGAGCGTGCGAAGAGTTGGTAAGCTTTTGTCTTTCAGATGCCGGAATGCAGTGCGAAGACCTCCGGAGCGCATGAAGAGTAGGTAAGCCTTTGTCTTTCAGATGCCGGAATGCAGCGCGAGGCGTTGGTGACAGCCGATGGACCAGGTAAGTGAAGCGCTGTCACTGAAGACCGTAATGCTAACCTGTTCTTTCTTGTCTTTATAGGTGTTGCTGAAGACTGGATTCAGGATGGTAAGCCTTTTTCCTTAGGCCCAGGATCAGATGCAGAAGACACGATGAGCGTTCTGCTGCAGAGGATGCAGAATAACGCAAAGCAAGATTCATCCATCGGGTGTGGTTTAAATAGCCTCCTGTAGTGCTTAGGTGTCTCCTTCCACAGCCACGCCTAGGTAAGAAAAGAGTTCCTGCTTTCCAGAAGAGTTCCAGTGTTCTGAACCTAGGGAGTGGCTCCTGCCCCACCCAACAGGAAAAGTAGTTCCAAACAGAAGAGGATCAGAGGCTCAACTGGCAGGCAAGTAAGCAGCATGGTCTGCTGCAGGTAAGTCCACCCAAGCATTATGAGCCCGGCGCTTCCAGCGCTGGGACTGGGCATATTTATGAGCCTGGTGCCACTGGCGCCAGGACTGGGTCCAAAAGATCCCAATTGGGACTGGTTGGCACTCGGAACCTGGGTTATGGATCTGCTTCCAAGGGAGTTGGGAAAACCCTGACCTTTTGGAAGCAGAGATCATGACAGTACCCCCCCTCAAGGCCCCTCCCAAACCGGGCTTCTCCGGGGGTTTTGGCTTGTCAGGAAATGTTCGGTGAAATCTTTTGATTAGGCGAGGAGCGTGGACATATTCAGCAGGTTCCCAGGATCTCTCTTGGGGGCCGTAGCCTTTCCAGTCAATTAGGTAAAATAGTTTAGATTTGGAGATCTTGGAGTCCAGAATGCTTTTGACTTCAAACTCGAGTTCTCCATCAACTAGGATGGGTTTAGGAGATTTAGTTAGTCGGGTTTGAGGTTGCACGGGTTTTAATAGAGAGACGTGGAAGACCGGATGTATCTTCATGTGCGGGGGCAAGTCCAACATGACCGCTACTGGGTTTACTATGGTAGTGATGGAATAGGGACCAAGGTATCTTGGGTTGAATGTGCGTGGCCCTTTTAGAGGTAGATATTTGGTGGATAACCAGACTTGATCCCCTACTTGATATTGAGGGGCTTCCTTCCGATGTTGATCTGCTCCTTTCTTGTATTGTTCTTTAGCCCTTTGAAGGTGAGAAACAGCTTCCTTAAAGGCTTGGGTGATTGTAGAATGCAGGTAGTCTACTGCTGGTGTTTCAAGATCTTGGAGGGGATCCAACTCCGAGGTTCGAGGGTGACTGCCGTATAAAAGAAAAAAACGGGGTTTTCCCAGTTCCCGAATGGACAGAGTTATTGTAGGCATATTCGGCTATCCAAAGGATGTCTTTCCAAGTTTTTTCAGTTTGTTGCAGCATGCAGCGTAAATACTGTTCCAGAGTTTGATTGGTCCTCTCGGTTTGTCCGTCGGTCTGAGGGTGGTGACTGGTCGATAGTCTCACATCAATTTGAGCCGACCGACAGCAACTTCGCCAAAAATGAGAAATAAATTGACTACCTCGATCCGAAATTAGAACCGAAGGAAAACCGTGCAGTCGGACGATGTTTTCGAGAAATTCTCGGGCCAGCGTTGCTGCTGTTGGCAAGCCTTTGAGCGGAATGAAATGCGCCATCTTGGAGAATAAGTCCACGATTACTAGAATCGTATTGTATCCGGAGCATGGAGGTAGATCGGTGATGAAGTCCATAGAAAGCGTATGCCAAGGGCGAGGTGGGATGTCAATAGGGCGTAAGAGGCCTGCTGGTCTTTCCTTTTGACTCTTGTTTTGGGCGCATACTCCACAGGACATTATAAAGTCTCTGATATCTTTTTTCCAAGACGGCCACCAGAAGTAGCGCTTGATCTTTTCTGAGGTCTTGGCCATACCGGGATGTCCTTCCATTAAAGAATCGTGATAACAAGAGATTACTTTTTTCTGTAAATCTGTGCTGGGCAGGTATAATCGTTCTTGGAAATACAATAAGTTGTCCTTTACTGCAAAGTCCTTTCCCTGCAGATGCCAATTCTGTATGTCTGCTGGAGTTACAAGTTGCCTGGCTTTATCCTTAACTTCCTCTATGGATTGTGTGGCGATTACACCCAGAATTCTTTGTTCGGGAATGATTGGTACAGGTTTAGGGTTGATCAAGTGTTCTTCCACTCCCATCTGAGAAAGGGCATCAGCTTTACCGTTTTTTGTACCAGGTCGATAGGTAATTATGAAGTCAAACTCGGCAAAGAATAATGCCCAACAGAGTTGTCTAGAGGATTGGGCTTTTGCGGTTTTCAAATATTGCAGGTTTCGGTGATCCGTAATCACAGTAACGGTGTGTCGGGCCCCCAGCAGATAATGCCGCCAAGCCTTAAAGGCAGACTTGATAGCCAGAAGTTCCTTGTCAGTAATCGTGTAATTGATTTCAGGAGGCGAGAATTTGCGGGACCAAAATGCCACGGGATGCAACTGATTGGTTACCGGGTCCTTTTGTGATAGAACTGCCCCCATGGCAAGGCTTGAAGCATCAGTTTCCACGATGTAGGGGAGTTCGGGGCGAGGGTGTTTTAAGATTGGTGCAGAGATAAATTTAGTCTTCAAATCCTGGAAAGCTTGTTCCGCCTCGGTAGACCATTCAAAACGTTTGTTTTTCTTTAACAAGGCAGTGATGGGCTGGACTATTCGAGAAAATTCGGGGATAAACCTGCGGTAAAAGTTAGCGAAGCCTAACATGCTTTGCACACCTTTTACGGAGGATGGTGATGGCCATTTGAGAACTGCATCGACCTTCTTTGAATCCATACGCACTCCGCTAGGTGATAATATGAATCCCAAGAATTCAACTTCAGTCACGTTGAAAACACATTTTTCCAACTTAGCGAAAAGTTTGTGTTGACTCAATCTTTCGAGGACCATTTTCACGTGTTTCCGATGTTCAGATTCCGATGAAGAATAAACGAGGATGTCGTCAATGTAAACAACAACACACACATCTATGAGCTCTCTGAGGACATCGTTCATAAAATATTGAAAGGCGGCCGGGGCATTGCAAAGTCCGAAGGGCATGACCTGATATTCAAATAGCCCATATTTGGTGCGGAAGGCCGTCTTCCATTCATCACCCTCTTTTACTCGTACCAAGTGGTAGGCTCCTCTAAGATCCAGCTTTGTATATATGCATGCTTTTCTGACTTGGTCCAGGAGTTCAGGGATCAAAGGTAACGGATATCTATTCTTGACGGTGATCTGGTTCAGGGAGCGATAATCTATACAAGTTCTAAGGTCTCCTTCCTTTTTTGGAACGAAGAACAAAGCTGAAGAAGCAGGGGACTTGGAAGGACGAATAAACCCATTTGCCAGGTATTGATCCAGGTATTGTCGAAGGTGAAGGTTCTCAGGCTCGGTGAGGGCATAAATTCTACTACAAGGAGGAGTAGATCCAGGTATCAGGTCTATCTGGCAGTCATAAGACCTATGAGGAGGTAGAGAGTTAGCCTGATCCTTCCGGAAAACATCTTGGTATTCTAGGTATTCGGGAGGTAACTGGGGAGTTTCTGAAGAAATTGCTGCCAGTGCAACACCAGGTGGAGGGTGACAAGTAGAGACACATTCTGGAAACTGGACCGTTCTTGCTCGCCAATCGATCAGAGGATTGTGTTTCTCTAACCAAGGTATTCCTAGAATAATCTGAAACTGAGGAGCCTTGATCACATCGAACACGATCTTCTCATGGTGTCCATCTTGACTTACTAGCGTCACTTCTTGAGTGGTATGCGTTACTGGTCCGGAGGCTATCTCCGTTCCATCCACCGTAGTAATGACGTCCTTTACAGCCTTGGGACAAAGAGTTAGATTCATCCTCAAAACCATTTCATGATCCACATAATTGCCGATGGCACCGCTGTCGACGTAAGCTTCAATTGCATGTAATCGATCCGGATTATCAGGGCTAATGAGGACCATAGGTATCACGAAATGCGAGGTCACGGAACTGGTTTTCACGCTCGGCAAGAGGACCTCTATTCTTGTCGGGCGAGGTCGTTTCCCTGCTCAGAGTTTGTAACTTTGGTAACTGCAGCTCCTACTGCCTTCTTGGCAGGTTTCACCGGACAGTCTCGAAGAAAGTGCCCTGAGTTTCCGCAATAGAGGCATAATTGCAACTGTTTTCTCCTTTCCCGCTCCTTTTGTGTTAGAGGACCTTTCAGGCCCCTTATTTGCATGGGTTCCCCGGAGTCTACTCCTTTGGAAGGAGTTGGCGGTTTGGAAAATACTCGAGCATCAAACTTGGAACGATCGGCCTTCCTGTTCTGCAGTCTGTGATCTATTTGAACGACTAAGTCTAAATAGTCCGAACAATCTTGTGGGGGATTCACTACTTGGGCTAACACATCTTTGAGCTCTCCACGTAGACCTCTATAAAACAGCGTAATCCTTTTGTCCTCAGGCCATTGAGTTTCCACTATCAGTCTGTTGAAAGACGCAATATAAGCCAAAAGGTCTTGATTACCTTGTCGCAACGAAAGAAGCTCATTGTCCAAGGCCTGCCCCTGTGAATGTCTTGCGAACAGTTTTTCCATACTGAGCTGAAAAGCTTGAAAATCATGGAGGACCGGATCATCTTGATTTACTAGAGGGATCGACCAGTCTGCCACATTGCCACTAAGGTACGAAAGCACGAAAGCTACTTTAGCTTGATCAGTTGGAAAGGCTGCTGGCCGGCATAAGAAATGCAACCGGCACTGATTGATAAATACTGCAAACCTCTTTGGGTCACCAGAAAATCGTTCGGGCGGAGCCAGAGGTACATTCCCAGGTAGGTTGATCTGCACTGGATTCATAGAGGATGTAGAAGGAAGATTTCCCCCAGATGCGGGTAACGGGGTCTGTCCGGCTTGTGACTGTAGCAATTGTCTAGCGAGATCATCTGTTCGCTCCTTGGAAATAATCAGTTCCCTTCTTAGAGCGTTCGTTTCCTGACGGGCTGCATGCACTTCTGCCCTTAGTTCCCCAAGTAACTGGGCTAGCTGGTCGGTATCCGAGGTTTCCATAGCGCCTGGACGGGAGTTTTGCGGTAGGCTTTGCGTTCTGTAACGCTCACCTGATTCCCGTAGAGGCGCCGGTCTTGACTGGGCGTATACCGTATCTTCAAAGGTGATGTGTAACACACGGCTGGCTCTTTGGGCTGGACCTCTGTGCACTGTATGTCTTACTTGAAGGGTAAGATGTCTGCAGATAGAAAATATGGGATTAATGAACTGGGTTATTGAATGTCTCTCTCTTCTTCCCTTTCTCTTCTCCTGTAGAACCCCAAAGGTTAACGCTCTCACCTTAGGTAAGTGAACGCCATGCTCTCCATCTGCCTCGGGGCAGGGTGCTGTAACCAGTTTCTTCACTGGATAAGGGGAGCAGGCCTCTTGACTTCAGAGGACTGCTGTCCGTCGTTTACTGCACGAACGGTAAGTTTCGAGTAATTCTAATGTCTTTAAAAGTCTTTAGTAATGATGTCTCTTGTTTTGCAGGGTTCCGGCGATGGCGGATGACGGGCTGAAGTGAGTTGAAGATGGAGCCCGTGTGATGAATAGAAGCGCCTGGAAACACGTAAGTAAGCGCTTGTTGCCTGCTTCACGATGCGCTCTAACTGTCTTTTTATTTTGCAGGTACAAGTTCGGAGCGGCTGCAGGGTGCCGGAATACCCACTGGGTTAGATGTGGAAAGGAGTAATGGCACGTGAGTATTAAAGTTCCCCAATGTCTTTAAACGCACCTTGTTTTGTCTTTCAGATGCGGGATGCAGCGCCGAAGGCCTCCGGAGCGTGCGAAGAGTTGGTAAGCTTTTGTCTTTCAGATGCCGGAATGCAGTGCGAAGACCTCCGGAGCGCACAAAGAGTAGGTAAGCCTTTGTCTTTCAGATGCCGGAATGCAGCGCGAGGCGTTGGTGACAGCCGATGGACCAGGTAAGTGAAGCGCTGTCACTGAAGACCGTAATGCTAACCTGTTCTTTCTTGTCTTTATAGGTGTTGCTGAAGACTGGATTCAGGATGGTAAGCCTTTTTCCTTAGGCCCAGGATCAGATGCAGAAGACACGATGAGCGTTCTGCTGCAGAGGATGCAGAATAACGCAAAGCAAGATTCATCCATCGGGTGTGGTTTAAATAGCCTCCTGTAGTGCTTAGGTGTCTCCTTCCACAGCCACGCCTAGGTAAGAAAGAGTTCCTGCTTTCCAGAAGAGTTCCAGTGTTCTGAACCTAGGGAGTGGCTCCTGCCCCACCCAACAGGAAAAGTAGTTCCAAACAGAAGAGGATCAGAGGCTCAACTGGCAGGCAAGTAAGCAGCATGGTCTGCTGCAGGTAAGTCCACCCAAGCATTATGAGCCCGGCGCTTCCAGCGCTGGGACTGGGCATATTTATGAGCCTGGTGCCACTGGCGCCAGGACTGGGTCCAAAAGGTCCCAATTGGGACTGGTTGGCACTCGGAACCTGGGTTATGGATCTGCTTCCAAGGGAGTTGGGAAAACCCTGACCTTTTGGAAGCAGAGATCATGACATAGATTCCAAGAGTTTTGACATTACTGGCCACCGGTATGGTGAAACCCTCAATGCTGAAGGATTTGTATTCTTGGGTGGGTTTTTTAAGTGAAGATTATGAGCCAACTGCAAGAATGTCTGTCTTCTCAACGTTGAGGCAAAGGTGGTGAGAAGCCATCCATCCCTGGATGATGTGGTAGACAGAGAGGAGATTGAGTGAATTAGTTTTGTAGTTTCCAGAAAGGGGGAGCAGAATCTGTGTATCGTCCGCATAGTATGTAGTATGTGTAGGAGATTCCTTTATCATCCAGCAGGTCAAATAGCGGCTTAGTGAATATGTTGTAGAATGTTGGAGATACGCACACACTTTGTGGAATGCTGCATGTGACTGGGGCTGGTGGGGCAACTATATTAGATGAGTAAACTCTGATGCTAGTTTACATGAAGGAGGAGATCCAGGTGATGGCATCGGGTGAGAAGTGTGATGCGGTGGCTAGATGTTGGCACAGTATTTGATGATCAACTAAGTCAAAGGTTGCAGACAGGTCTAACAATAGTAGAAGAGCAGAATTGCCAGCATCTTTCATTTCGTCCAGTTGATTCTTAAGGTCCAAGAGGGCAAAGTAAGTCCCCTGCTTCAATATTGCAGAAAATGACCCTCTGCCCTCACTGTAATACAAACTTGTGTCAAAACGACTAGTCATTTCTGTTGTGCTCCAGTTGCACTGTGAACAGTGCAACAATATGATACAAAGTTCCTACGGTAAACACATTACAAACAGGAAGAAATGGGGCCATTGGAAAAATGTCCATTGACATAGTAAATGCAAATAAACTAGACGCCAAATACAGATTTTCACAACCTTTTCATTTCATGGGTTCAGGCACCATCCCTTGCTGTTTAGCCAACCATTTTTCCAACGTAAATGAAGCTTCAATCAAACCAACCATAGTCGACCAACAGGAACATTATGCCGGTGCAGTGTAGTACTTGTGCCAGACGAAACATTGTGAAAATATGTATTGTTTTCAAACCCTACAAAGCTTTGGTGCAAACGTGCTGTAATAGTAAAATACAAAGGATTGTGTTCTAATGCACCTACAATATAAAATAATTAAATCAATGATACCATTACTCAAGTATTGTAGGTGTACTGTTTAATGTGATAGCACAACAAATCCAATCAATATACCAATTGTGTTGTCTTGTCATAGCACAATTAATACATCAAATTAATAAATCAATTGTCTTGCTGACACGTGTTTTGACCAGCTGGTCTTTATCAAGGCAATAATTCTAATCGATAACGCAATTATATGTTTTATGAAGAAAAAGATTGGCCACGTTTAGCATACATCCATATATGATCATTAGACAACATTAAAAAAGCTGAAAATGTACCCGTTGGCAATAACACCAACACAACTTCCTAAGAGAGAGAAAAGAGAGGAAAAAAGCGGACAAGATTAGAAATGTGTTCAATGTTCTAAATCTGGTCTAAGAATTAAATATTGGTAAATGGCTTTCCCCTTGTTGTGTCCTAAACTGCTGCCTTAACGTAATTTCGTATAGTAAGGGATATCCTTGAATATGCTTTTGAGCTGAAATTCTGCTCTGACTCTGTGGATGGATAAAATCCATATATATCAGGGGAACATAGTAACTATATGTTAGAATTTGGTTATCATCTTATATAGAACAAATACAATATTTGTGTAATATATATAGATTGTTATTATATATGGTGCTAAATCGGAAATGCAAGTAGCTACATCATCTCAAAAAGGTGAGAAAGAGTGATCTTGGTAAAGCTATTACTTATTAAGTGGGCGATGTTATACATCCCTGCTGTTATTCAGTTTAAACCTGGAATACTGTTAGCATCAAGGCTGCTTTTTTATGTTTTTATGGTGAAAACTATGACATAATCACGACAGTGTGAGGTCGACATCCGGGGACATTGTTGTGTCTGCAAAAGTTGCGCTCTAAATATCTATGCTCTGTTTTTTCAGACGTTAATGTAATTAAAAGCAGAAGAAGAAATAAAGAGTCGTTGGAGCTTGGTTGCACCAGGAAATGACAAAACCCCCTAAAAGACAATTATTATCACCCAAAATAGCATGTACACATATCAAGAATAAGGTTGTATTAGCAGAACAGGATAACCTAAATAATGGTCCCATTGACTTAATTTTCACTTAATCTATCTCTTAACCTTGAAAATAGTCATATTGGCTTAATTTGCTGTGCATATTACTTAAAACATTACCCTATGAATGGGAAGGTTAATATCTTTTGCCCTAAATCCAATATGCTGTCACATAAAAAGTGTAATATAAGTGAATATGAAATAGACATATTACAATTACTGATTTGTGTATAGTATCATCTGTTACCTCTATTTTGATAATCAATTTAAATCCTCATGAATATACATTGTAAATACGTATAATCCTATCTTGATAACATTTATGATGCTAATAAATGTACAGACTTATAAGAAGACATAGGGCCTCATTACGAGTTTTCCGGTAAAAAAAGGAAATTACTGGCATGCTGGTGCTACCGTATCCGTGTAGCACTGCTGCCGGAATCTACAGTAGATTTGGTGCTAGCGGGCATGCGCATTCCGGCATGCCGGAAACGGTAGCACCGGCATGCCTGTAATGGCCCCAAATCCCCCGATACCGGCATCATCGCTGCCACAGACACACACTGTTGGTATTACCGTCGCCGTCAATAACGTCATCGTGCCAGAACAGGAAATGCACAGGCGGCCATCATTATAACCCAATCCATTGCAATCCTCATTCCACAGGAGTGTTACTCAAAACCTGAGCTCCAATAGCCACAGAGGAACATGTCTGCAAAGCAAACTGTCATTCGCTGTTGAAAACCCTGGTTCAGTGAACAGGAACTGAGCATGCTGGCAGACACCCTTGTTGAGCACGCAGATGAGGTATTCTGTGCAGATCTGCGGTGCCAAGCCCAAATACGTAAAAGGGCCATTTGGGAGGATGTGGCCCGCAAAGTCTCGGCGGTGGGGACAACACCACGGACCGTCCGAGACTGTAGGTAGAGGTGGGACGACCTACGTCTGCAACCTCCTTGCCACAGAGCGCAGCCAGGGCCTGGCCACAGGAGGTGGAGCACATCTCCCATCAAACTGCAGGCATGGGAGGAGACGTACAGCACCGTCCTGCACATGGAGGCCATAGAGGGAGTTGGAGATGCGGAGGCAGGAGCTGCGACATCCGATGATGCCGGTGAGTGTCCATAACTCTAAAGTGACATGACACAACTTGTAGCCCCAATGCCCATGGTCACGTCCGAATGTCAAGTATGTGGCACCAGATCCCTGCTGCCATACCACCCACCGACAACCTCCTTCCACACAAGTACAATGTACTTGGCAGCAAGACCAAAAACAAACCCCACTGACACACCCCACATGTCCTCGATTGGCCACACAAGTAGCATCTGCATGCACACAGACACATATCACCCAGATAATGTCCAACTGCTGTCGTCAGCGCCGTCCCACTACATGGCCAAAGCCACCTCATGTGAAGATGCACACATCAATGACACCGGTTGCACACTTTTCACACCCAGCATGTCCCTTCCCACAGAGTCAACATCAACGCAGCAATGTCCACAAGTGAAACACATCCGTTTCACAATCCAACTCTACGTGTCATACAGCTCCTGTGGCCTGCCCACAACACCCACACCACTAAACACCAGTACCCCAGGCAACAGACACTGCACGCTCCATGGCCTCACTACAAACATCTTCCCACACTGCATCCCCCCACATTCATGTGTGCACCATGCCATGCCCTCCACCATGTCCATGAAAATGCACATGACTCCGAATGTACTAGCATTGATGTCTGTCAGATGGATCCACACCCATTACTGATGCCATGCCTCACTTACCCCTAAAGGCACATAATCTGACAGTGAAGGGGGACATGCTACCACACCCAGGTCCACTGGGACATGGTGCTGCCGCAGGAAATCCATCCACCACAAGACCGGAGCGTGCCACAACACCTTTGGCCCAGCCCCCCCACCAGCAGGAAACACCTGCTGCCCAGCAGCCATGGCAGCCACCAATATCTGCTCCCCAGCAGCCCCGGCAGCCACCAGCACCTGCTGCCAAGCAGCCCCGGCAGCCAACAACACCTGCTGCCCAGCAGCCACCAACACCTGCGGCCAAGCAGCCCCGGCAGTCACCAACACTTGCTGCCAAGCAGCCCCGGCAGCCACCAACACCTGCTGCCAAGCAGCCCCTCCAGCCAACAACACCTGTTGCCAAGCTGGCCCATCAGCAGGAAGAGCCTGTTTCCCTGGACCCCAGCCAGCAGGAAGAGCCTGTCTCCCCAGACCCTGGCCAGCAGGAAGAGCCTGTTACCCCAGGCCCCAGCCAGCAGGAAGAGCCTGTTACCCTAGACCCCAGACAGCAGGAAGAGCCTGTTTTCCTGCCACCCAGCCAGCCGGACGCACCTGCAACACCAACACAAGGGTCTGGAGCACACAGCATTGTGGACACGCTGAGCGACGGTAGCCATGAGGATGAACCAGTGTTTACTCCCCCAGGCCCTCGGAGACCACCACCCATGCCATTACCTGGACTCCGTCACATACGAGACACTGAGGGGAGCCCGAACAGGATGGAGGAAGGGCAGCAGGACATGCATGCCTTAGTCATGCAGTACCTTACTGAGGCACAACTGACGCAGTAGACCATGCAGGACACCTTGCGTAACTCAGCATGAATGCTGGGCAAAGCCGGGCCACGGAGGGGGAGTACCACCTGGCGAGGTGTGTGACGGAGGGAGGGAAATGGAGTAATGTCTGCAATGGAGTAATGTGTTCAATGGCAGAGTCAATCAACCTGTTGGTCAACGCTATAGCGGAACAACACCACATCACCACCCCACTCGGCCCATCCTCAAGCACAACACCAACCAGTTCTATTCAAAGTAGCTCTGTGCGTTGGTCACAGCGATTCAATCGCCCACCAGAGGCTCACCCCATCCACCAAAAAGGGGGCGTAAGTAGGCCAAAGTTCATGTGCATATGGGGAGGGAGTAGTTGGGAAGGGGTTGTGGGAGTAGGGGGGAGAGGGTGTGGGAGAAAGGGGGAGGGGGTAATGGGGTAAAAGGTGGTGGGTGTTACACTCACCTGGTATCCACGGGGACGCCACCCAGCCCTGGTTGAATGATTTGCACGCTCGAACTCTCTCCTGGTCCCTTGGTAAGGCCTCTGGTTAAAGATGGGTCTGCAATATAGGAGAGCTGGATTCAATACCAGATTGTCTTTATGTTTTCCCACCTCCCTTGGCCTCAACTCCTTCCTCCCCCTTTGGCCCTCTCCTCACCTTAATATTGTAAAAGGTGGATTCTCCGTCCTGCTCCTCGTGGCAGGGGCGGGTAGATGTGGGGGGGCGAGCAGCGACCAAGTTACTTCACTGGTGCAAGCCCCCCTATGGGAATCCAGGCCTGCTGCGACTGTGTAGGTTTGCTGCTTTACATCCTTTATATGCAGTTCTTATGTTATGTTCCTCTTAGTTTGAATAATAATGTCTTGCTTCTTTCCTTTTAGGTATGGAAAGGTATTTTGGTGTTGTGCGGTTTGAAGATGTGCATGGGCCGGTAGGCGAAAGCGCAATGTGCGCGATGCTGTCCGGTGAGTAATGCGCGATGCGCGGCGTTGTTTCGCCTTTTATATTGCTAACCTGTGTCTTTTCTCTCCTTGCAGGTTGCGATGTTCCTCGCCGAGCGCCGTAATGTTCCAGCAATGATACTGACCAGGAGATGACTAACCAGGTAAGAATTGTGTAGCTCTCTTCATTCGGGAGGAAACGTGAGTAAACGCTTACTAATGCTGTCTTTCTTTCTCCTCTTTCCAGGTTATGGTATTCCAGGATGCATGCGGTGCCGGATGATGGAGTTCGTACCTTCAGGTGAGTGGAACTGAAGTGAGCGATGGATTGAAGACAGGATACTGTTCCAGGTAAGTTTCGTAGTGTTCTTTCTCTCTCTGCAGGTCCTTGGTTTCAGGTAAACTGGCATCAAAGAACTGGACACGGTGAGCGTTACGCTGCCCACAGCAGAATAACGCAAAGCATGTTCTGCTGTTTGGGTGCGGTTTAAATAGTCTCAGGTAAAGTAGTCCAGGTAAAGTTGTCCCGGGCCTGCCACACCCAAAAGACTAGACCGCATAGCTCAGTTTCTTGTAACTGAGCTATGTGTGTGCCTCCATGTTGGCTGAACCCCCCCAAGTTAAATAATCCCAAGTAATAGTCCCATTCTAATGTTGGTCTTCATGATGGTTATGAGCCTGGCGCCTAGGGTTGGTGGTAGTCAATATTTGTGGCATTTTTGAAAATTCAGACTTCACCCATTCAGCTTGAAGGTGTCCCTTCAGGTGGCATGACAGGCGTACTGACCTGCGGTGTACCTATGGACTGTGAGTGCAGTCACTATTATTTTCAGTGTGGCAGATGGTTTTCCCTCTGGCTGAGCATCATGACTTGTGAATTGCTTTACTGTTCATGTATTGTCACTACAGAGTGGTGCATTGTGGTACATGTGGTTTCTGCTTTGTGATGTTCCCAATACATGTGCTGATGTGAGCACTGTGTCTGTTAAATGCATGGAGACACGGCTTTAAAGGCCTTGCACTTCGGCATGCATTCACTGCGTTGCACATTCTGTTAAATTAACAAAAGTCAAAGATTAAGGCACCCAGTACGCTGTGTCTGGTCTTGTTCCAGTCAATGTGTGAGGTTTGATGTTGTGCAGGTTGGGAATTATGACGTTGCTTGGTGTAACTCCTCATAAACCTTAGCCTTCTATTGGCCTATCCAGTCTCTGTGCACTTCAATGGATATTTGGTAATGGTTACGGGAATTTGCAGGAGTGATGATGGATTCATGCATGCAGTGTACACATCTGCACTTCATGCATGCCATGCTATGCTATGTTTGGACACAACTCGTGGCCCTTTGGTTAGACTCACCCAGCAAACAGGTTGCCTATGCTGTTAACTGCCCCCCCCAATTCAACACCCCTCATGGCCCTGCAGCTAGACTCACTCAGCAGACAAGTTGCATATGCTGTTAACTGCTCCCCCAACCCCAATTCAACAACCCTCATGGCTATGTGGTTAGACTCACCCAGCAGACAGTTTGCCTATGCTGTTATCTGCCCCCCCAATTCAATACCCCTCATGGCCCTGTGGTTAGACTCACCTAGCAGACAGGTTGCCTATGCTGTTAACTGCCCCCCCAATTCAACACCACTCATGGCCCTGTGGTTAGACTCACCCAACAGCCAGGTACGATGTCCAGCATGTCGTGCCATGTAGCGGGGCAGCGTGGGGTTGCGCAGCACCATGGAGTCATGTGTGGAGCCAGGGAATCTTGCACAGCAATGTGTGATTATTTTGCGGGCATCGCACACCATCTGTACATTGAGGGAATGGTGCAGATTCCTGTTGCAGTACACTACATCCACAGCATACCGGACAACCAGCTCCATATGTGTACACTCGAGCGCACCTATTACATTAGGCATGTCTGCAAGTGCATGGACTGCTTTTTTGGTTGCATTCACCTCCTCTGCAGTCCGTGGTAAGATAATGTGGTCGCATACGTGGAACAGGAGTGCATCTAGCACCTGAGTGAGCACTTGGAAGAGAAAAAGGGGTTAAAGGGGCACTACTTATTCATCTGTATATATAATGGATAATTCTGTTAATGTTCTTGGATTCATTAATGATTCCTCGGGTTCTTGTGAACCTGTTTGTTTCAGGTGCTGGAAAGTATAGTGTCTCTAGACCAAGAGCGACTCCAAGCTAACAAGATTTGAAGAATTACCCCTTATTGCAAAAGGGTGAAACTTTTCTGCACTCCTGTAGGGTCAATGCCCTCCTATGTCCTTTCTTGGTCAAACTATGACCAGTTCTAATAGTCAATTGTTATTGCATCAAGAACAATTTAGAATGTTTAAATGTTAGCAATTTTTGTCAAAATATGTTCATTGAGTTTCAAGCATATATGTTACTGCCTCTATTATAATGAGTCTCAGTAATCATAAGCATATGTTTCAAAAAATCAGATAGTACACAAATGTAATCAAGTCAACCACATTAGGCATTCATTGCATGTCCTTGTTGACTTAAAGAAACTATCTTGACATTACATAGTACAGAAAATTAAATGTTCAAAATAATAATGACAATGATTCAGCTTAAACATAAAGTTCAAGTGTGACTTGTATTATACATATGTAGTGTTCAATTCAAAGGCTAACACTAGGAGAACCATCAGGTTGTCTCTAGCAGGTCATAATCTGTACATTCCCCATTATCTTCATGGGGTTCTAAATAAACTTGTGCATAGTTCATAAATTATACAAGGTAGTCCTTTGATTTTTTCAAGGTCCAGAGGATACTTGGACGATATTTTTGTGATTAGTGCCAACGCGTTTCGAACTTAAAGAAGTTCATCTCAGGGCCTTCAAGTTATCTGTTCCAAAAGGTAGTGTCCATTCTGTGAGTAAGACAGAAATGGGCTTAATTATATCGGCTTAGAATCATTTTGTCTACTGCATCTAAAGTAGTCTTATTAGGTTGCTGTAAACAATGTTAGTTGTCAATTGTATGGCTTTTTGGATTGCATCCGTTCAATGTGAATCGTAAGTTTCTCTGATTCTGGTCAATAGGTTAAAGGATAAATACTCACCGCGATGGTGAGCGTGATCTCTCCAAGGTGAGTTTTGTGTAGGAGGAAATCTTGTTGATCACCCACAGTAACTGTTACAAGGTTCTGCGAATATAAAATCAATTTCAATACGCTGAGATTCCAGCTATGGTGTCAAAATTCCTCATGTATATGCTCTTGCGGATATCCGCTTCAAGCCATATTCCCGAGTGTGCTTTACGCCGTTACGCATAAACTTGTGTTTTCCCCTTCTTCTGGACCCACAAGAAGGGGAAAAAAGAAAAAACGTACCGAGGAAGAAAACGGGTTCAAAGAAAACCTAGTCATTAACATCTCCAAATTCCATCTCTCTAAACGTGAACTGAAGGTCTTACAAAAGGGCCTCTCCATTGTCCCACAACATTCGAGTTCACTTCTGAAAGAAAAGATTGACTTTTTCAAATTAATACAAAAAATGCGGTTGAAAGTATTTTTTAATTCTCAGGAACAGCTGAATTCAGATTCTGCAACAGAGTTCCTTGAACTAGCACCTAAAAATACTTTCAATTCCCCCATCCAAAATCACATACTCACAACCTTTGAGAAGAAGGTCCTGGAAGACTTGAAAAAACTGTCTTACATCCAAAGAAAACACAGTAACTTTTCTAAAACTGAAAGCCTGATTCTAAAAAGACTATTGGATAATCAAGAAATCATTTTTAAACCTGCAGACAAAGGGGGAACCCTGGTCCTTATGGACAAGAGTAATTATATAGATGAGGTCAACAGACAACTGAATGACAAAGCGACCTACAGAGAAATTAACTTTGACCCGACAGAAAAAGTACGGACCCTAAATACAGGGATATTAGATGAGGCTATGGAGAGAGAAGTCATCAGTGAAAAAACATACAATTTTCTCATGAAGGAACATCGGATTATGCATGTCTTCTATATATTACCAAAAGAGCACAAAAGCCTAGAGAAACCACCCGGGAGACCTATCATTGCAGCAACAGAGAGCATTTTAGAACCGCTAGCAAAATACATTGACAAAGTCCTACAACCTTTGATACAGAATAGTCCCAATTATGTGAAGGACACAACTCACTTCCTCACACTATTGAAAGACACCCAGTTTGTAAAAGGCCGAGATACACTATTTACAATGGACGTCACCTTGTTGTATACTAATATCATACACGAGGATGGCCTGGAAGCAGTGGAATGGCTACTGTTATATTCAGAAACATGTCTGGGAGATAGGCTCTTCATACTAACATTATTAAAACTGGTATTGACCAATAATCTCTTCAAATTTAAAGACAAACACTACCTACAAATATCAGGAACAAGCATGGGGGCAGCTATGGCCCCATGCTATGCAAATACATTATTGTTATATCTCGAGACAGAGCACGTACTTAATTCTCCTCGATGGCTTAGACATCTGTCAATGTTTGTCCGTTACATCAATGACATATTTGGGATCTGGACAGGCCCCTCGGATGAATTAGAGGAATTCTTCTCTATGATGAACAACATGAACAGACGGATCAAATTCACCACTCAAACCAGTGATACAAAGATTAACTTCTTGGATGTACAGATTTATTGGGAGAGGGACCATCTAAATACAAGAAACTTCCCAAAAACAACGGATAGAAATAGCCTATTGCTAGCAACAAGTTTTCACCCCCAACGGACATTGGACAGTGTACCATACAGTCAATTCCTTAGATACAGGAGGAATATTTCAGACACAGAGGAGTTTAAACGACAATCTAAAACCCTAGAAGCAAAATTTACAGAAAGAGGGTACAAACAAAGCACCATCAGCGAATTAGCCACCAAAGTGGAGACCATACAAAGAGAGAATTTATTTGAAACCAAACACAAAAAACCGAAGGACAGTTAGTCTATGTAACTACGTACTCCCTACAAAGCAAGAAAATTAAAAGCATTATTAAGAAGAACTGGCCTATGCTTCAATTAGACCCTCAGCTACAACATATTTTTTCGGAAAACTCAATTATTGCTTACAGAAACAGCAAATCCCTATGTAACAGCCTGATAAAAGCTGAGATGACAGATGTTCCAAAAACAAAGAAACAGCACCGTGGTACTCAACCATGCCATAACTGTCAGCATTGCAGCAATGTGATTACAGGCACAAATATTTTTCATCCATACTCAGGGAAAAGTACTGAACTCCAACATGCATGCACATGTGATGCCACCAATGTAGAATACGCTGGTTTATAGTCAAAAAATCGAAAACAAAAAAGTCGAAAGTCAAAATATCGAGAAAAAAAAGTCGCACAAATAAGTCGAATTTCTTTTTTATAACGTTTTTTTAGCGAAATGGGGGGGTCCCCCCTAACCCTCCTTTTTTATTTTATTTTTGTTTTTACCTTCTGTTTTTACATACGAGAGCCAAAAAATAAATATAAATAAAAAAATTAATTATTCAACTTTTTTTTTCAGCATTATGTTTTCGATTTTTTTGTCTTTCGACATTTTTTTCGATATTTTGACTGCACACCATATACGCTTTAAAATGTCCGTGTGGACTCTATTATGTAGGCATCATGACTCGTAAGTTAAAACCAGATGGACCGAACACAAGTCCAATATTAGAACCCAGAACACCAAATCACCTGTGGCTGCACACTTCAAAGAACAGAAACACACTATTGCACAACTTAAGTGTGTGATTTTAGAACAAGTCAAAGTAGCCTCAAGAGGGGGTAATTTAAGGAAAAGATTGCTACAACGAGAGATTTTTTGGATTGATAGGTTGGACACTTTGTACCCAAGAGGAATGAATTGTGACTTGGATTTAATGTGTTTTGTCTAACTTGATTGGTATTACCCAATGCCTCCTAACAAACAGATTGTGAGTGGAACCTCCAACAGGTGGCTTACACTATGCATAAGACTGAAGATATCTATTTTAATACACAATATGCTTTCAGTAACTTACTGCCCTTCCACAGAGGATGTTTTCACTATGGAATAGTACAATTTACATTTTGGGTATCCTCAATCACACCTCCGTGTGTGAATTGAAATGGAGTAATGCTTGAAAGATGCAATCTGCAACCTACAATTTACGACCCGGGTGCACCGGCGGAACGAGGGGACAGTTCCCTGCCTGCGTTCCGACCGTACTGCACTTAGGGTCGCGTAATTCCTCTCTTTACTGCAACTGCACTCACTTAGAATGACAGTAGGATCGTTTTTTCTACTTGAGATCATAAAGCGACTCCCAGTAATCATCAGACAAACTCATCAAAGTGCAGTGTGTAAAACACATAATATTGCCATAGAACTAAGACATACAGTTACCATGGCTTAGACATACAGATTCATTCTACGTGCCCACACCAAGATGGCGGGTGCCATATTAAGACACACGCATGCACGCGGTGGCCATAGTTATGAGTATACACTCTTGATGGCGGCCGCTACAGACTCCCTGTGAGACGAGCAGAACCCGACGAGGAAGGTAAATGAAATTGTGGCAATACTTTATTTCAGTCTTACTCCACACCATTAGACATTCACTCAGCTGACCTACAGACACATAGATACCATTAAATGCAACGAGCGTTAAGAGAATGATAATCCCCAGAGCACACACAAGTTTATGCGTAACGGCGTAAAGCACACTCGGGAATATGGCTTGACGCGGATATCCGGATATCCGCAAGAGCATATACATGAGGAATTTTGACACCATAGCTGGAATCTCAGCGTATTGATATTGATTTTATATTCGCAGAACCTTGTAACACTTACTGTGGGCGATTGAAAAGATTTCCTCCTACACAAAACTCACCTTGGAGAGATCACGCTCGCCCTCGCGGTGAGTATTTCTCCTTTAACCTATTGACCAGAATCAGTGAAACTTACGATTCACATTGAACGGATGCAATCCAAAAAGCCATACAATTGACAACTAACAGTGTTTACAGCAACCTGATAAGACTACTTTAGATGCAGTAGATGAAATGATGCTAAACCGATATAATTAAGCCCATTTCTGTCTAACCCACAGAATGGACTCTACCTTTTGGAACAGATAACTTGAAGGCCCTGAAGATTAACTTCTTTAAGTTCGAAACATGTTGGCACTAATCACAAAAACATCGTCCCAAGTATCCTCTGGACCTTGAAAAAATCAAAGGACTACCTTGTATAATTTATGAACTATGCACAAGTCTATTTAGAACCCCATGAAGATAATGGGGAATGGACAGATTATGAACTGCTAGAGACAACCTGATGGTTCTCCTAGTGTTAGCCTTTGAATTGAACACTACATATGTATACTACAAGTCACACTTGAACTTTATGTTCAAGCTGAATCATTGTCATTATTATTTTGAACATTTCATTTTCTGTACTATGTAATGCCAGGATTGTTTCTTTAAGTCAACAAGGACATGCAATGAATGCCTAATGTGATTGACTTGATTAAATTTGTGTACTATCTCATTTTTTGAAACATATGCTTATGACTACTAAGACTCATTATAATAGAGGCAGTAACATATATGTTTGAAACTCATTGAACATATTTTGATAAAAATTGCAACCATTTAAACATTCTAAATTGTTCTTGATGCAATAACAATTGACTATTAGAACTGGTCATAGTTTGACCAAGAAAGGACATAGGAGGGCATTGACCCTATAGGAGTGCAGGAAAGTTTCACCCTTTTGCAATAAGGGGTAATCCTTCAAATCTTGAGTTCATGGAAGAAACAGGTTTTGGAGATCCATGCAGCTGACCCACTGTGTACTGAAAAATGCATGTGGCAAGAAAGTCTAGCACACACACTACCTTCAGCAAGGGGGTTAGAGGGTGCGGTGGCTGTCCGGATATTGATTAGGCTCACCAGGTCATCAAGTATGAGGTCCACTATAGTGGTGATGGTGTCCCTGCCCAGCCGGTACAGGGTGTGAATCTGAGCGGGGGTGAGAATGAATGGGGCGGCCCTTAGGCGAGGGATTGGTGGCTGCCTGCGGGGTACAACCACCTGCACATTGGATATCTGCTGGCCCATAATGGCTTTCCTTCTCCTCATTCGCCTACGCTGCATCCTCTGGCTCTCTGCCTCCTCAATGAGTAGCTGTGCAGGCATGTCCTCCAGCTCCAGTACTGCTAGTGCTGATGGTAGCATTGTGGATTTGGAAGGGGTGTGGTGTGTGGGAGTGGTCATTTTGTGCTGTGCCACAGACCATTGCCCCCACCTGTGCTAATTGTGTGCACCTGTGGCAGGTTTCTACACACCAGATTCCTATTACCACTTGGTCCGCGATGCCGGTGTTTCTGGCATCATTGTATCTATTATTACCGGCATGCCCATGCCGGCGGTAGCATGTCCGTACACCTCTTAATGTGCACATTGTATATCTGCTGGCCCATATTGGCTCTCCTTCTCCTCCTGCGCCTCCGCTGCATCCTCTGGCTCACTGCCTCCTCAATGAGTAGCTGCGCAGGCATGTCCTCCAGCTCCCAGTACTGCTGGTGCTGATGGTAGCATTGTGGATTTGGAAGGGTTGTGGTGTGTGGGAGTTGTCCTTTTGTGATGTGCCACAGTCCATTGCCTCCACCTGTGCTGATTGTGTGCACCTGTGGCATGTTTCTACACACCAGATTCTGATTACCAATTGGTCCGCGATGCTGGTGTTTCCAGCATCATTGTATCCAATAATAATAATAATAATAATAATAAATATAAAAATATATAATATAATATTACCGGCATGCCCATGCCAGTGGTAGCATGTCCCTACACCTCTTAATGTGGACTTACTTACAGCATGCTGGTGTCACTGGCACGGCTGCCGCGCATGAACGCCGATACCGGCAACGGTGTGGCTGGCCACGGTGGGTCCCTGCTGATGCCGGTGACACCGGCATCGCGACTCGGACTACTCCGATGCGGTAAAGGATGCCGGTACAGTAAACCGGCAACAGTATTTCTGGAACAGCATACTTATAATTAGGCCCATAAAGTTCATGGTCTATATTGAGACATATTTTGGTGCTTCTGAAGTCACAAATCAGCCTTGCTTACTAACATCTCTGTTTCTGTTCTTGGTCTTCACCGCTTAGATCTGTCTTGATATAAAGAAGTCCCAAGAATTTCAGATCTCCTTTCTGGCGTTGTTAGTATTACTTGTTGCAGTGCAGAGCTAAAGGTATTTTAGGATCTTGACTCCCTATAATTTCTATGTGCTCTCTCAGGCTTAATCTTAATTCCTTTGTAGTGCTGTCAATGTAGATTTTCTTGCCTAACAAATAATCGCGTATTCAACATATTTGGATCTGCAATTTGTCTGATCATATATTCTAAACAATTGCACATTTTTCATTGTCAATTTCTTGGTTTTTTGCCGCATATTTACACATAGAACGTTGCCCACATTTATAAAAATCTTGTATATTCAACCAATTTGTGTCAGTATTAATGTTTGAGTTTAGTCCGTAAAGTGGGTGCTCTGGTATATATAATACTTGGTTTGTCCTTTATATATTCTCTAAGATCTTCATCCATCCTTAGTAAATGCCAATGTGTTTGTGATATTTTTGACACAACCTTAGTTTCACTAGAATTGTATGTACAATATCTTATAGTTAGTTCTTTGACTGTACATGGTTTAAGTTTTCGTATTAAGAATGTATGTCTCTCTACCTTACAGACCCTGCTGTAGGCCTGTTTTATAATGCCTTGTGAAAACTCCTTGGTTCAAATCTTAGCTTAAATAGATTGCATTCTTCCATGAATGTACTGTTAGTACTACAATTACTACATGTTCTGAAATATTCACCCGTAGGTATGTTATTAACAGCATTACGTCTATCACAGCAAGTGGTGTGAAGTGGAGAGCTTGCCTCTGGTGGTTTCCTGTATGTTCTAGTCCACAATGTATTCTGCTCACCATAAACATGTAGGTCTAGAAAATTAACCTCTCTAGTACTTTCAAAACAGGTGAATTCAATGTCAAAGTTGTTATGATTAGTGTATATGAAAAAATTCCACAATTGTACCAGGCCAGATTGCAAAGATATTTTTCAATATATCTATACCGACAATTTAGCTTGTCATGCATGTCTGATTTCTGCGGCAAGTGTGATGTCTCAAAGTATCCAATTAGGAGATTAGCAATTGCTGGGGCAAAGCAGGCACCTCTAGTTTGTTTGTAAATCATATGATGCAGAGTCATCTTTAAAATAATAGTCCAATGTTTTCAAAGTGAATCTGTGTTCTATTGAAGACTATAGATCTTTAACATCTATCATCACTAATATGTCACCTTTGTGCCAGTCTAACCCTTTAATATATTGTAGAATATGCATTGAATCCCTCACATAGGAGTCAAGTTTGGTAACACTGTGTCAAATCACATTATATATATATATATATATATATATATATATATATATATTTAGATATGTTTTCAGTGATCCAACCAATTCTACTGACAATCGGTCTCATTTTAGGTAGTCCTCTATATTTGTTATGTATTTTTCGTAGGAAATATATGGTAGCGATGGTTGGATAAGCGCATATATCTGAAAGGTTTTTTCAAAATCTGTTATGATGCCTTTTTTATGCCATTTGGAAATGATTGTTGTATTCTCAATTAAGATTGATGTCATCGGATTGTCAGTCAGTTTACTTAACAACCCGGATGTTCGGTTGCTTGTGAAATGTAATCCACTCTATTGAATACCAAGATAACCCCCTTTGCCAGCTTCTTTCACAATGATTCTGTCATCATGCATAACTTGTGTGAATGCTCTCCTCTCTTTATTGTTTAAATGTGAACTATATTTGGTATGTCTCTTTGTATCTATATATTTGTGTATGGCCCTAATGACTGCCTCGTGAAATATATTGATGATATTTTCTTTCTGTAACATGGCAAAAATTGGGATTTTCTCTTTATGTCTGCAACTTCCAAGATCCCAGTTTCTGTATTTAAATCATCCAGTAGTTTCCTGTCAACTGTAACTTCAGGTTCATTTAATGATAGTAAGAAGTGCGTATCCATAAGATCCGGTATCGTGAGATCATATATGGTGGTCCTAACTCTTCCATGTTCTTCACATGGAGCCCTATTGTTTAACGTATTTTTTTCTGTTTAAGTTTTCATATGAATTTAAAAGCATCAATTTGTATGCTTGTATAGTTGTTACCAATACTGAGTGCAAAGGACAACCCCCTATTCAAAAGTCCTGTCTCAATTTTCGAGAGTTCTCTATCTGATAAGTTGACCACAAGAGAGTAATTGCAAAAGTAACCCACACCACTGTAGTCAGATACTTTGAGAAATGCATTTATCACATTTTGAAGTGATCCTGTAATGGTTTTTCCATCAATTGCTTGTGGTAATGTGGTTCAAAATTGGTTTCCTGGAGCAGTTTAGCTCCTGTGAGAACTGTGTTTAGTTCAGCGGCTTGGCTAGTAAGCCTGGGCGAAACATTTCAGACATAAACCACATTGAAAGAATAGTGTGCATTTTTGGTGACTCAAGGTATTATGAATATTGTCACTGATTTGGATGAAATGATTTGGATGTCTCAAGCTAGTTCAATTTCAGCATCAAGGTTGTTAGGGAGTGGATCAGGCAGAAGGTTGATGAAGCAATTGAGGGAATGGCATTTAGAGAATGGAGTGGTAGGAAAGGAATAGGACTGAGCTATGGGTAGAACATTAGCATAGGCTTTAGTTGAGTGAGAAGTAGAAAATGGAAAAATAATTTAATTCAGGGACATGTAGAACTTTGAAATGGTATTCAGATGAATGACAAGTAAGAAAATGGAATCGGATAATCTGTCTTTTTGTCACATAACTAGTACTAACTCAACTCTATACCATTAACAGTACTCCTTGAAGGACATGTATGCACATGATCTTTCTTTTAATAGTGAGGAAAATAACACCACAGAATTGTTTTGCAGGCAGGATGGAGAATACATTACATTCAGTCTCTGCAAAAGAACGTGGTATCTTTCAGTGGCCATGGCAAATACTAGTTAGCAGTTGCAGAAAAAAAGTGTTCGAATTCTTGGAAGCCAGAATGAAATTATATTATGTGGCTGTAGATTGGTGTGTCTGCTATCAATGAGCAGATATCTATTAGTTATTAGAAGTTGCAGAGAAAATATCTCAAGAATCTAAGTATCCAGGATATGATACTCATTGACTGTAACCAGGGACGTCATTTAGGGGTCGCCAGAGGTCGCAACTACGACCTCCGAGGTCTCCCTTGCGACCTCTGTTGTCTCCCGTTGGGACCTGTGTTAAAAAAAATATTTTTTTTAAAAAACTTTTTTTTTTGTAATGCAGCCTCCTGGGCTGTGGCCAGCATCATGTGGCTCTATACTTCTGGCTTTCTTTTTCAGGCCCCTTAAAAATAAAAAAAAATAAGAACAGGAGTGCCACAAGCCTAACACTTTCAGCACTGGCCCTAAATAAGAAAGAATAGGAATACAAAATAATGTGTCTTTCTGGAATTCTATACAATAATTGCTAGACTCATTAAAGGTTTATTTCAGGCACACTTCAGGGGGTGAGTCACTGATTTAGTCTGTTTTTAAACGCCTCAACTCAGCCTTACATCCTTCTGAGGTTGATAAATGAGTACCAACACAGGTTGGGTGATATTGGGTGTATATTTCTTCTATGTAAAGCGCTTAAGCGTAAGTGCTATATAATAACACATCATTATCATTTGGTCATGGACATCTGCTTGCATTCACAGTAAATTGGTAATATGGGCCTATACACACTGATCTTAACGATACATATGGCGATCCATTCCTGTATGAAATGTACATCACATTATAGTGATATCGTAACCATATTTATCGTAGTGTACAATGCTAGGTGATGCCACTCCCTGTTTTGTCAACGGGGAAAGGTTGCGTTCAATATCACTTTGGGGTGGGTCAAATGACATCACTTCCTGTGATGTCATCAGGGGTCAAGGGTCGTGTTTTGTCACTTCCGCTACCCCTGGCATTTTGGTCAAATGACGTCCCTGACTGTAACTATGTATGTTGTCTTTTATTTGCCATGCACAAACTAGTTGTCGAGAGAAATGTTCTATTTCCTGGCAGACAGGAAGAAATTATATTCAGCAACAGCAACTGAATGTGCTGTCTTTTAGTTTCCTTAACTAATACTAGTTGCAGAGAAAAAGTCGTATAATTATTGGTAAGCATTCAGTGGTTTTCAGTTAGTGTGTTGTCTTTCAGTGGCTGTAAATCAGCATGCAAGCTTTCGGTTGCCAGACAAAATACCTGTTTGCCTTCTGTAAATCGCGAAGATGGAATCCTGATGAACAAAAGGTTGTGTATAGAAGAACAATGTGCTGTATGTGGGGCTTTCATCTTTTCGGCCTGCAGACCATCGAGGAAGGAAACCGGAGCCTGCAGCATGTAAGCAGAGGAGGAGATGGGGAGGCAAGTGGAGGCGGCAGTGCCGCAGATTGGTAGGTGCGGTGGTGGGACGGGGGCAAAAAGGATCGGGAACTGGAACCGGGAGCAAAGGACTGACATTGTGGAGGTGGCCTTTACAGTCTAGATTCTGCCTAGTTAGTCTTTTGTTTCTGCATTTGGAGATTGATCCAACATATAGTTGTTCATGGTTGCACATACTTGCTAGACAGGAGGAGATAATACCCAGTGGCTGTAACTGAGTACATTGGGCCTCATAATGAGTTTGACTTCAAATCGGCAGTATGTCCACCAATTTACGGCCATATTGTGTTTACCATTAAAGCCACTCTGTCCCTTCGGTTTACGGGAAAATGAGTAGTAGGATGGTGGTGTTAGTACCCAATTTGGGCACCCATAGTTCTCCATGTTTTTTTTTTTTAGGTAGTTTTACTACAAGCAGCAATTCTGCACAGTAAATTCCCAGATTTCAGGGCTTAAAGGGAAGCATTTAATGCCAGCACATTGCTGGAGGAAAATCCTCCATTTCAAGGTCAAACAGGAAATTTTGAGGTACAGTAAAAGTGACTATTATTCCGCTATGGCCACAAAAAAGGGGCAGTAACATAATTACCACCACTTTGTTATTCCACCGCATAGCTCATAATGAGGCCCAAAATGTCTTTTTGTTGCCAAACCAAGTACTAATGGTAGTGAAATGTCTGTTATTTCTTGGTGGGGAGGAGGATATTATATTCAGTGTCTGTTAATTACAATGCCAGCTTTGAGTGGCTAGAGCAAAACACAATGTGCCAACTTCTTCTGGCTTTGGGGATGAGGAGGGAAAATCAGAATATGCCTTCCATCCCGAAAGACCCTCCAACCGGAAGATGCACCAACGACAACATGGCTGTCGATCATACGAGCTCACAGCAATTCCCACTGCTCCCACGGTGCACAACTACCATGAAAGATACCTTGTCAGCAGACCTTACAACCCTGCAGCAATACAAACTCTACCCAGAGTGGACAAAGACACACAAGACAGATCTGGAAACGGCTACATGGACAGAATCGACTAAAATCACCAAGCGGCCATGCCTCAAGTTGTTAGAGACATCAGGACAACATAACCATGTTAGACAGGAAGCACACATGCAATCCACAGATCTGGGACACTCACACACCCAACCTACATGAAGAATACAGGAGTACAGCTCTATGAGTTAGAGGACCGTGACATATACATACTGTCTGCATGTTTATTATTTTGCCACCTAGACTTATCGCAGCAACGCAGGAATGCTAGAAGCAAGAAGAGCTTGTGTACATGCTTGCAGATGCTTACGTGCAACTAACCCTATGGCATGACAGGAGCACTCAAGGGACCTGGGACCTGACAGCCATGAAACACTTACCAATGGACACTATGGACAATATGGAAAGCACATAATACAAGCCAGACTAGGCCTTAGGAACTCTGGCAGACCATGATCGTCTTAGAGTGTAACGCTCACCTGGTATCCACAGGGACGCCACCAAATCTGGCTGGACTGCTTCCGACCTGGACCCACTCCCTCAGGTTCTTGTTCTGCCGAGGACCTAGTCTGGAATACAGGAGTACTGATTTGAATTTATAGTCTCTTTTCCCTTGAGCCCACCTCCTTTGTGGACCCAACAACCCCCTTTTAGTGTTTTCCTCACCTTGGTTTTCGATATGGTGCGCTCTCCGTCCTGCTGTTCTGTGCAGGGGTGCATTGTGAATGGGCGTGCCGCAACTGAGTTGCTTCACTGGTGCGGGCCCTGTGAGTCCAGTCCTGCTGCGTCTCAGTTTCTCAGGTAAGTCTGCTGTTTTGACAGCTTGTCCTTAATTGCAATTACCCCTGTTAATGTCTTTCCTTCTCTTTTAGGTGCGAGTTCTGAGGAAGCCGTGCTGGCTGGGTTTGTTCTCGAGCTGGTAAGTGAAAGCGCGGGGCTCGGCGCTATGTGCTTTTCTTGCCATGTGCTGACATGTGTTGTCCCTCTCTTGCAGGCCGCCGTGATGTCCCGGATTTTAGCTGCTGAGAGGATGCGGAGCGGTGAGTAGATGTTGTTCGAGTTGCCTCCGAAGAATTATGCGTGTTAATCAGTCTTGCCCTTTTCTCTTGCAGGTAGATGGAAGACCGAAATGCTCTTGAACCAGAAGCAAGTTCAACTCAGGTAAGCGTGAGACTGCCGATGGTTGTTTAAATGTAAAGAATAACCGCTTACTAATGCTGCTTTTCTATTTTTCCCCCAGGTTGCGGCTTCCAAGGAAGAGAATGAGCGTTCAGCGAGAAGCTGGATGTTCTGGACACTGGAGCGGATGACAGGAGCTGGCTCGCAAACAGGTAAGAGTATTAAAGATGTTCTTCTTCTTGTTGTTGCAGGTGTCGGCCCGGAATGCTGAAGAAGATCCAACAGGTCGTGGTGAACGTCACGCTGCGAGAGCAGAGCAACGTGAAGCATGTTCTCCAGCTTGGGCGTGGCTTAAATAGCCTGCAGGTATCCCAGGTGCCTTCTGGCCAGACCACACCCTAAATGCTAGACCGCAGGGTTCATTTCTGGAACTGAACCATGTGGGGGCATCCATGTTGTGACACTGCCATTGAGAGCTCCAGCTCCCCTTATGAGCCTGGGCACCAGGACTGACTCCAAGAGAGTCTTGGGGGACATGACTGGGCCCTTGGGGCCATGATGAGACACTGTGGTGCGGCCCAGGGGGCCTGACTGCCAGGGCGAGGGGTAGTGGTCATGACATAGAGAAATCTCAAGCCCACAAGATGCTGTGCAAGCAGAACAGCTATGGCAGGAGCGACAGCACTGCCAAGACCACAATGTTGCAAATGACATTCCACATGCAGAGCCAAGGTGACGATGGCAGCAGCAACGAATATTCCCTGCAAAATACAGACTAATTCGAAGCAATTGAGCTTGCAAGGGTGGTCTCCAAACACGTGACCCGGCCGAGCTGATACTGGGCCAGGACTCGGAGGCTGGGAAGGAGCAGCCGTCCCATGACCAGACATCAGTCTGAAACAAAATTGTTACTCTCCAGCTACTCCTGTATGATGGGAATGGAATGCTCTCATGGCATTAGTCTTCGACAGACTATTGTAAACTCTGACACATAGTTGCACCTCGCTGACACATATTGCAAACGGGTGTCTCGTGGGCTGGAAACAGAGTTTGTCCCAGGCATGGGGGCCCGCGGCCTGACCAATCAGACCCTTGGGCCTAGGGGCAGATAGTGGGGGTTACTGACCAATCACCGGGCTTGCCCACTGTAACATTTTCAGAGTAGCAATTTTTGGGGATGATCCAAGCACACCACCTGACACAGGTTTGTAATCAAATATCACTCCTCTATAGGCTACGATATGGGTAATACCACTCAGTGACCTATCGTGAGTGGCAATACGTTTTCTGGGAAGAGCCTAATGAGTGACGAAGGTTGTGACGTCACAAGATATGAAAACTAGCCTGCAAGCCAGAGTTCTCTGAGATGTGCCTGGACTTCCATCCACGCATGTAACCCCTGTGTGTTTGTTGTCTGTAAATAAACTGCAGTGAGATTTTGCTACTTGTGTGGACCTCGACTTCTTTGGGACAAGGGAAGGAGTTAGGGCCTTACGTGAGCTGGGTGTCCGCGGACTCCTAGAACGGCTCTGCTTGCCTGGGGGACCCCCTAACAAGTTGGAGGGACTGCTGAGATCGTTTGTTATGTCAGCCCAGCCAGGTGCTGCCTCCTTAGCCGTTGGACCTCGGAGGACTGCAGGACCAATGCAGGAATTGCA
This sequence comes from Ambystoma mexicanum, assembly GCF_040938575.1. Lineage (NCBI taxonomy): Eukaryota > Metazoa > Chordata > Amphibia > Caudata > Ambystomatidae > Ambystoma > Ambystoma mexicanum. The sequence goes on along the minus strand of NC_090923.1, from coordinate 541,100,686 downwards.
AGACAACTCAACAGAGCAACCAGAGATTGGCCGTCGGGAGCCGACTTCAAATTATCCAGCCAAGAGTCGGCGAGGCATCCACGTAGTCCAGAGGGGTGAGACGAGCGGATAACGGGGAGCAAGCGCCAAGCGGCGCCGACAGATGCTGAACAAAAGTATGTGTGGTCCACGCAATTAGCAGCGCATTTTTTTTTATTTGGTTGGGGTTTGTGTAAGTAGGACGGGGGAGATGTAAATTGTGATAACAGTTGGTATTGAAATTGTGGTAGCATGTGTATGCAGGTAGGGACAGGAGAGGAGGTAGAAGTCCCTTTCCTATGTTTACTGAGCATTCAGGTTGCGAGGCAGCAGGTTCCTGTATTAAGTAGGGATTGTTCATTCGATAGGTTCGGACATTGAATGCATATGTAGATTTGTGGTATTCCTATGAGTTGGACGTTTTAGTTTGGTGCATAGATAACGTATCCCCGTAAGGGTTAGCCGGAGCTATCCTAGATTGCAGAAGGTGCATTAGCTAGTTAAATCTCCATGAGGAGAGATGTATCACACGTCAGGCGACGCGACCGGTGCAATTTAATCACATAGAGTGGACGAGCATACGCCACTCTTGGGAGGTGGGAAGACAGCTGTGGGGTTTTGGGTTTTGAAGCAATGGGTCATTGTTCTGTGCACACACAAAGTTTCTATCATATGTTCAACTTTAGCTTGGTGACGTCACCCATAGGTCGGTGCATAGGACGCAGTGTTGTATACAGTGAAGGAGTAGCAGTACAGCATTTGGATTGGTAGACAGGTGAACAAGTGGCGGTGCGTGGAAGGCACATGCGCATGACTGGGTCGGTGTGCTGGCCACGGCAGTGCTGGTGAAGGCGGGGTGGTACACTGCGTAAGGTACATAGCTGTGGAGGCTTGTAAACAGTAAAAAGTTAGAAAGTATTGTATCATATAACCCATTTTTTCTGTGACAGCGGAGCATCAAAATCCTCAGTTAGAGGTCAGGTAAAAGATAACACTGTTATGTATTCACACAGAGGTGTGAGGGTCATGTATATAGGGAGGCAATAGAGAAACTGGGAGAAGAAGAAAAGGAGAGGAAGATGACACTATGGAAAACGAAATACTAATACAAGCAACACGTAGGTATGAGGAGAAGAGATTGAAGGAGTTAAGGTTGGCAAGGATGGTAAGAGAACGTGATCAGGAGAACTAAGATGAGCAGGCAATTAAAAGGGTAAGTGAAGCAATAAAAGCAGAACTAGAAACAAGGGGGTTGGTCAAGGTGTAAAACAGCACAGGCATCAGGGAGAAACTGACAGAGGTCAAAATCAGAGCTGTCACAGAACCACGTCTCTGTAATACAGAGGAAATCAGGAGCAGAATCAACCAAAAGGCCGTGAAGATCAAAGCAATGATCTAGCATTGATCAGCACACATCTAAGGGGACTCAGAACCATTGATTGATCACCCCCCTTCAACACTACTCTAGAGATGCCCATCTCTTGTGCAGAAATGTAATGTTCATTGGGCCCACCCCTCTCAAAAAGCAAGGTTCCCCCTGGAGCCATGTCAATCAGCCCTTTGCGAGTATATCTAAGGGCACAAGTGGCCCAAGAATTGAGTCGCTCAGCAGAATCCGCCGGGGATTAAATAAGTGAGGGAGCCCAGATGCACTTGCCTTTTGTGCGATTCGACACGCTCCCGGCGCGTCCGCTCCAGGCTGCTGTATATGTGCAGCCCTGGAAGCAGGAAAAGTGCAAGTGGATAAAACAAAGAAAGAGGACTCCCGGACCCAAGCTCCAGTCAAATAAGGGGGGTGCGGTAGATCGGAAAAACAACTGGCTGGCAAGAAAATGCATCTATGAAGGTAATCCCTCAATAGGTGCAACTACAATAGATTTAACATTCAGTAATAAATGTGGTGGAAAAATAACAGTGAGAATCAAAATGCCAAACACAACCCAGAAGCACTGTGGGAAGAAATACAATGTGGTAAAAAAAAACAACAGTGGGGCTCCAAAATGCAACAGTACAGCAATTATGTAGTCTCCTACCTGATGAAGAGGCAAACCGTGATGGACAGTACACAAGAAAGTTGCCCTTTGCCTAAGACCTTAACAAGCAGCCCGTGCCAGGCTGCCCTAGTAGGGTCTGATTTCTCTTGTGGGTCTGTGACCCAGCTGCAGGCTCCAATCAGAAGAGGGTGGGCGGGTTCAGAGGGAGTGGAGCAAAGATGGCCAGGGCGGGCTGAGGAGATGCTGAGAGGCCAAGTTGGGCCTGGAGAGGGGTCAAGCGCTTCAGAGTGGGTCATATGACCCAGCTGCCAGCTCCAATCAGGGGAGGGAATGGAAGAAATATTCATATTTGTTTTAAAACTTCTTTTATAATTAATAAACATTAATAAAGCCAGAGGGATATACGATTTAAAAAATGCTGCATTCAAATCAGCACATTCTGATAAACAATAATATGTCATTAGATGTAGTCTCATATTAACACCAATTCCTTTGCAAAGGAGGGGGGTGAATAGACGTTGGGGACTCCAACGGCTGACATTCTGAACCTTACGACTAATGTAACTAATAGGCTGACTTTGTGGGTGTGTTTTGTCCATCCAATACAATATTGCTGCTTCAGGTTACCCTTCTGGTACAATAGAAATACAAATCCAAACCCCAAGGGAAAGGGATTAACATAATCAGATTTTATAATTTTAATGCAGCTACACAGATGATATGGCCAACAAAATCCCTGCCAAATATGCAGACAGGGATCTGAGACCCAGGAGGATTAATTTGCGAAACCAGAAAGAGAGACAGATAAGACACCCTATTATATCTGAATCCAATACCTTTTGGGTTACGCTTTAGTGAAATTCAAGCCAGTTAGTGAGTGCATCAAATAGAGAAATAAAAAGCCCAACCATAAGGGAAAAGGATCTTTATCATCTGAGTTTTTCTTAAAACGACAATTTGACGCCAAATTGCGAGACAGGGAGCTGAGGCACAGAAGAATCCAGCAATTGAACTAAGAAAGGTGATAGCTTGTTACCTGGATCCAACAGAACCACACACAGGATGCTCCACCATAACAGGTAACGGGGTGCAAACCAACCCGTCACCCACTATGGACATGCCAATTGTCAAAGGTGCACAAGGTTTCCTTTTGACAATTTAAGTTCCTCAGCGCACATGCCCAACGGACGGCCTATTGCAGTTGCAGGCTGGGGAAGTCCTATATGTGTCTAGGTGCCTATGCGGCACTCGTGTGCCTTGCTACACATTTAGGCCTCCCTTGGAAATGGTGTAGAAGCACTCTGGCTCCCTAATGCTTGCCCTCAGGGACAAGGAAGTGCTCCTTGCTTTCTGGATCTAGTTTTTTGTTTATTAGTTGTCTGTATGTGTGAATATAGTGCTACGAACCCTCGGGTATCTGAGCGCTGCTTATTATTACCCACGGGGTGTGGTGCTCATTTATCAACCTTGGGAGGATGAAATGCTGAGTTTGGCCCTGCCGGGATTCGAACCTGCCTCAGCAGACTCTGCACTGCATGTCAAAGCGAGCGCTCTACTCGCTGTGACACTTGACCGGCTTGAATGTGTGAGGGAGAGTGTTTTTATCTATAAGTCTATGCAAGTGAATCTGTGAGTGAATGGGGAAATGAATGGATATATGAGTGCGTGTTTGAATTAGAGAAATGAAAGAATTAATGAATGTGTATGAATGTGTGCAAGTGCGACAGAGACACATGCTCATGCAGGTGAGTACCAGGACATGACGTTGGATTTCATGGGCATCAAGAGTAAAAAAAAAACATGATAAGTGCTATTACATGGCAATACAGGACTACATTGGTGGACCAGTCTGTATATATTGTGACAGTGTGCATTGCATGATGTAAAGCAGATATAATTCATGTTTGCCCTACTCTTGATGCCCATGTTGTTATTACATGGCAAGAGTGGCCTACGTTGGTGCGGCAACCTGGATATACGTTTTACTTTATCATGGCATGATTTCATGGGCATCAAGAGTAACAAAAGTTTAATAAGTGTTATTACGTGGGGAGGGCGTAGCCAACAGCCATGCAGTGAGGCAGCACATCCGTATGGGTCCCGCAAGATCCTCCCATTAAGATAATCTATAGTGCCTTATTCTGTCCAAAAACGCCCACAGTGGGGGCCTGAGAGGGTCGGGACCAAGGCTGCCAAAGCTTGGACGTTGAAACGCATTGCCGGTGCTGTGCAGCGGCTAGAAAGACAGAGACGAGAGTCTTCAAAATGGCGACTGCAACAGTCTGCAGAGCCGTTTGAGAGTCGAAACATGGTGAACTGCATGGAAGTTGGCCCATTGATCGCTGAGGAGCTGGTGGGCTCGGGGATAAACAGAGTGCAAGGAGAACCGGCACATCGGTAGGCTGAGACAGTGACCAGGGAGCTGGAGAAGTGTGCATCGACCGGTGCAGGGATTTGTGAGAGAGCCTGCTGCCCACTTGAGGTGCGGACGATAGGAGGAAGTGAGGGACGCGGCTGCCGGGTGGACCTGAGCTGAGGGCTGGCCATGAACATCTCCCACTTAAGGTGCCCGACAGCTAGGACACGAGTGAAGAACGTGGCTTGCAGGACATGACCAGAGAGGGGAGGTGGCAGACAATTGGTCTGACTGGCATGCGCCTCCAGTTTCACCAGTGCCGCCTTGGAAGGGAGAACCCGCTGGTGAGACTGTATGACTGTGAGCAGTCAAAGCAGGGAGTAGCTCCTTTGAGGGTGGTGAGAGTCCTCGGTGTGGTGGCACCCTGCGGTGGTGCCCAGATCCTGACGCTGCAGAGAGGTGACACAGGCCTTGCTGACTCAGGGGTCTGGGTCGTGATGAGGCCCCTGGGACAAGAGGAGAAGCTGGAAGGGGCACTGGAACCCATTTGATTGGATTGGAGGCTCTGAGGACAGGTGGAGATAGCAGGTCTGAATTCACTGCAAACCCATAGACCAGAAGACACACATCTAGAGGAAGCCTTTGTTGGGTCAGAGGGTCAGCTCTAATACATCTCACTTTCTGACTAACATCAAGCATTAGTTGGCAGTTGTGTACTGCCTACCACTGACATTGTGCGAGCCCCTTCTGTGAGGCGCCAGATGCACTGCTGACCTGCTGGGTGGACACCACCACCACAGGTAAGCAGTGCATAGACACTGGGTTCCATTATAACTGCACCTGCTTCGGCGCGCATTACAGAAGCAAAACTGCAGGGGTGCCGGCTGTGTCCAGTGTAAGGCATGGGGTGCATGGCCAGTGCAGCTATGTCAGCTGGCGCACAATTAAGGTGGACAAGAGAAGCCCGCTGCCAGTGTGCTGAGTATACAGGAGATTGCCTGTCAGAAGCAGAGTGCAGCGCTAAGACCTAGACGGGACGAGCAGAAGGTGGGGAGGAGGAGCACACTCCTGGTGGACACTTAGCAGTGTGACTCACAACAGACAGGAAGGCCTGCCACTAACATTGCTTTCTGATGGCAGAAAAAGGACGGAAGGGAGCGGACGATAGGAGGAAGTGAGGGACGCGCCTGCCGGGTGGACCTAGGCTGAGTGCTGGCCATGTACATCTCCCCCCTTAAGGTGCCCAACAGCTAGGGCACGCGAGAAGAACGTGGCTTGCAGGACATGACCAGAGTTGGGAGGCGGCAAACAATTGGTCTGACTGGCATGCGCCTCCAGTTTCACCAGTGCCACCTTGGAAGGGAGAACCTGCTGGTGAGACTGTATGACTGTGAGCAGTCAAAGCAGGGAGTAGCCCCTTTGAGGGTGGTGAGAGCCCTCGGTGTGGTTGCACCCCGCAGTGGTGCCCAGATCGCGACGCTGCAGAGAGGTGACACAGGCCTTGACGGCTCAGAGAGCTGGGTCGCTGTGAGGCCCCTGGGACAACAGGTGAAGCTGGAAGGGGCACTGGAACCCATTTTATTGGATTGGAGGCTCTGAGGACAGGTGGAGATAGCAGGTCTGAATTCACTGCAAACCCAGAGACCAGAAGCCACACATCTAGTGGAAGCCTTTGTTGGGTCGGAGGGTCAGCTCCAATACATCTCACTATCTGACTAACATCAAGCATTGGTTGGCAGGTGTGTACTGCCTACCACTGACATTGTGTGAGCCCCTTCTGTGAGGCGCCAGATGCACCGCTGACCTGCTGGGTGGACACCACCACCACAGGTAAGCAGTGCATAGACACTGGGTTCCATTATAACTGCACCTGCTTCGGCGCGCATTACAGAAGCAAAACTGCAGGGGTGCCGGCTGTGTCCAGTGTAAGGCATAGGGTGCATGGCCAGTGCAGCTGTGTCAGCTGACGCACAATTAAGGTGGACAAGAGAAGCCCGCTGCCAGTGTGCTGAGTATACAGGAGATTGCCTGTCAGAAGCAGAGTGCAGCGCTAAGACCTAGACGGGACGAGCAGAAGGTGGGGAGGAGGAACACACTCCTGGTGGACACTTGGGAGTGTGACACACCACACACAGGCAGGCCTGCCACGAACATTGCTTTCTGATGGCAGAAAAAGGACGGAAGGGAAAGGCCAGACAAACCATCATGAAGGCCTACACACAGAAAGACGATGGCAACTTGAGACAGCAGGGTGAACAGGCAGGGGCTGCCGAAGCAATGCAGGTGACTGTGCAAGAAGAAGGTCCCATTTTGGCAGCTATAGCAGCGTTGAAAGTGGCACTGGTGTACAAAATCGACGCAGTCATCGGGGACTTGGGTTTGCTCAGACAGGATGTACGGGTACTGGCGGATTGCCTGGGAACAGTGGAACAGCAAGTACAGGAAAACACAGCGAACATAGCCAGCGCTTGGACCCAAATGGTGGGCCTGATAGAAAAGGTGAAGGCTCTGGAACACTGTGCAGAAGATGCAGAAGGGAGAGCCAGCAGGAACAAAGTTAGGATACTTGGACTCCCAGACGGGGAAGAAGGGAGAGACCCTATAGACTATGTCGAGAATATGCTGTTACGGGAGTGGGCCCAGGCACGTTAACTCAGAGATTTATGGTTGAAAGGGTACACAGATCGCTGACAAAGAGGCAACCACCGGGCACCCCCTGCCCCCAAGACCAATAATAGCAAAAATCTTGAACTGTAAGGACAGGGAAAGGGTTCTGGCTTCTTCCAGAAAAAAGGGGGGACCATCATGAGAGGATCCTTGAAATTGGCAATATATCCTGATTACACTGGTCTGGTCCAGAGTCGAAGGGCAATGTTTGGCCCATCTAAAGAATGATTGTGGAGAGCAAATTTACGTTACATGTTGATTTACCCTACTAAACTGAAGACATTTTACATCAGTAGAACGCACTTCTTCGACAGCATGGGAGGAGCACAATCATGGATGCATGCACAGGGGATACCGCAACGGCTGCACAGAAGTAACGATGCACTATAGTGAGATGGCACCAAGCACAGCATGGAAATAGACTCGGAGTGCTACCGCACACATAACGGGCCTCAACGTGAAGGCGCAAGAAACATAGTGAGAAGAAATGCAGGGGCACGTAGAAACGGGATGCCGAATCAACAGCCAGGTACCCACAAGACGGCTGCCTTGGCAGTGGCCGCATGCCCCAGTTGAAACTTTAGATGTCCGTTTCAAGACATCAAGCAGCTACACGTTGCCGGATGGAGGAGAAACCGGAGCGAGAGAAGCAGCTGGGTCTTAGTAGGAACATTACTGCTGGGCCCTTGTTTAGTTTTGCAAAGTTCTTTTGGGTTGTTTTTGAAGTAGTTGGGAATGGGGAGGGAGGAGGGCAAACAATGGGATAGGTTGGGGACTGCTTTGTTACCCGATAAGTGGAACCATGAACATTGGTAATTAGGTGGGAAATGTACAAAAGTAAGATGTAACATGCAGAGAAGGGGCACTATGCTATGATAGCCGTTGAGGAGTAACATGGGCCCAGTTCACGGAGGGGCGACTAAAGCACAAAGGGCCATTATGCGGATTGATGAGGCGGTGGGAATCAGAAGGCCCGAATGTGATCAGCTATACCAAAACCTAGGGGTGTAAGCATAATCATCTGGAATGTAAGAGGCCTAAAAACTATGTGAAGAGATTGCGAATACATGCTTCTTTGATCATGAAGGGCATCCAAGTAGGAATGCTACAGGAAACGCACCTAACAGCGGATAGGCAGGCCAGAATGGCTGGGAAATGGGGGGCAAGCTATATGGATCGCATTTCTCAGCGCATGCAAGAGGGGTCATTGTCTGGATCACGCCAACAGCCCCCTTTCAGCTGTTGGAGTTTAAAAAGGACGACGAGGGAAGGATGGGACCATGCATGGACTGTGGGAAAGCAGGGAAGTCTGTTTTGTAAATACATATGCTCCAAATCATGATGACACTGTGTGCTTCAGATCGCTATACTCAAGGTTGTCTATGTATAGAGAGGCGGTATGTGTTTGGGGGGGATTTTAACTGTACCCTTAACCTTGTATTGGAATGATCGGATGATACATATAGGAAACCGGAGCCACCGGCCAAAGCCCTTAGCTCACTGCTGCAAGACTTTAGAGAGGGGCACGGGGAAGAGCGAGGCTAAGCAGACTTTTTTCCTCCCCCCATGTGGTGCACACCCGGATAGATTTAATGTTCACAGGGAGGGAAATACGAGGTGACTTTGTGCATATAGAATATAAGGCCAGAACACTCTCAGACCATGCCCCGTTAATAGCAACATGGCATGGCACAGCCATGAAGCCCTGAAAACCAACCTGGTGCCTGAGGGCGGAAGCCTTGCAGGATGAGTTTTTTAATGACTACTTAAGAAACCAGATAGAGGAGTACTTCAACATTACTACAGACAGCGTAGCCAAGATGGCCAAGGCATGGGATGCGTTTATAGTGGTCCTGCGGGGAACGGCGATAGGGAAAATGGGAGGCCTCAGTACAGAAATACTCAGGGCCCTGGAAGACATTGAAAATAAGATAGCAGGAGTGGAAAGTGCTCAGTAAGGAAAACTTGGGGAATCAAGGTAGCTGGTGGAACTGAGGCAAAAATTTATGGGAGGGTGGAAAAGGCTGGGACGCCATGACTTTGCAAAATATACTCAAAAAATACATTCAGAGGAGGACAATCCTGGGCGACGGTTGGCGTGGCTATGTAGGCATGAAAAATCAAGAGATATGATCAATGCCATAGCTGATGCACACAAGAACATAGTTAGGACCTATGATGGGATTAATGAGGTGTTTTCTGGATTCTATAAATCTGTATACATTGACGAAGAAGCAGAGAGGGACAGAGACGTAGACGAAGCATTGCGCCAAATAGCCCTGCCAAAGCTAGGGGATGACCAGGTAGACGTGTTGATGCTCCATGAACACTGGATGAAATAAAGGAAGTGATAAGAGAGCTTCCGACTTCCAAGACCCCGGGTCCAGACAGACTCCCAACTGAGTTTTACAAAGCATAAATTGAAATGCTAGTGCCCCGATTGCTGCGCCTCTTTACAGAAGCATATGAGCTGGGAATATTGCCCAGCAGCCTGAAGGAAAGTACTATCATACCTTTCCGTAAACCAGGTAAACCTCCACAGTGTTGCGGATCATACAGGCCCCTCTTAATGGTAAATCAAGACTTCAAAATCCTGATGCTGCTCCTGGCAAACAGGCTAAAGAGGGTGATAGGGGATCTAGTGAACACGGACCAAACTGGGTATGTCCCAGAGCATAACACCACATAGAAACTGCGGAGGCTGCATCACGTCATAGATAGTACTAATCAACTGACGGAAGAAAGTGTAGTGGCATCACTGGACGCAGTCTGAGGCCTTCGACTCAGTCCACTGGGACTGGCTGCTAGAGGTTCTAGCGCTCTGTAATTGGTAAAGCTTTTTTGCAATGGGTGAATTTGATCCACAAGGTGCCCACATCTCGTGTGAAGACGGGTAGACAGATTTCTGAAGCATGGGAGGTTCCCGAAGGGTACTAAGCAGGGCTGTCCATTGTCGCTATTGCTGTACATCCTAGCATTAAAGCCACTGGTGGTGTTCCTTAGGAAGGAGTATGAGGAAGCAGGAATAGCGTTAGACAGGGTGGTACACCTGGTCTCTCTGTACACAGATGATATGCTGCTGTATGTAAGCAGGCCAGACGAAAATTTACCACATTTGATAGACGTCATTGATCAGTTTGCCAAGTTATTTTGGATCAAGGTGAACCAGGAGAAGTCCTGTTTGTTTCTGCTCGTAGGGCTCAGGGGCCTCAGTGAGCAGCATTTGCTGCGTCTGTGCTTCCGGTGGGAGACGAATACCTTCCGTTAGTTAGGAATTAATATGTAGCATGACCTAGCGGTCTCGCATAGGAACAACACAGTGAAAGCTATGGATGGCGTGGCCAGCTCTATGAGGTTTTGTAAGAAACTCCCTAGCCTCTTGCACTGTTTCACCAACGTGCCTTACAGTATACATGCAGCCTTCTTCCGGAGGCTGAATGTGCTGACTAGAGAATTCTTGTGGATTGATTGATTGATATTTTATTTCTATCGCGCTCGTACACAAGTGTTTCAGAGCATGACAATGCAAGGGAGGGTAACAGGGGAGAACAAAACAGCGATCTTACTAGGCCCAATGACATTGAGAATGCGCAAGTGCATGGGAGAGGGCGGAGGGGAAAAGAGCATGGAAGGGGGGAGAGGTGGAAAGTGCGAAGCAGAGGAGAAACAGATAAATAACAATAAATAAATAATAAAGGCAACAAACAGTGGTAATGCAGCCAGCAATTTGCAAGTGCTAGGTTTAAGGCAGCAGACAGGGTAGGTCCGATAAGTGCAGGAAGAAAAAGGGGGGGCTGTATAGGTACAGATACAGACCCCAGAGCAAGGGGTGGCCCGGAGGCAGTGCGGGAGGGTGACAGGATGAGCAGGTACCTGGGCCCAAAAGACAGAGGGTGGCCAGGTGCACGGTGCGAAGAGAGAACAGATCAGCAGGGGAGAAGGGGAGCGAAGGCAGAAGAAAAGAGGAAAGTCTTGAGGTGCATCCGGAACCGGAGATGGTTCTCCTCCTGGAGGGAGGAAGGAACAGAATTGCCCTGGTAACTCTGCAGAGGGATTATGTTGAGGGCGGGATGAAAGTGCCCCACTTTGAGTGCTATTTTTTAGCGGGGCAGTTGCAATTTGTGGTGCTCTGGCTAGGAAACGAAGCTACACAGGACACCTTGTTGCTGCAGCCGTTGATGAGGCAATACTTCTTGAAGGTGGTACTGTGGGTGAAGCAGCTTGCTTTAGTGAGACCTTGTCAGCTGTCGCAGTGGGTTAGAGATATATGGCCCAGGACTTGGAAATGCCTGGGAAGACCAGATCCCTGTTTGGTGCACCACCCCTTGGCAGGGGTTATCAGAGAACAGCAGGGAGCAATGGGACAGTATAGGAGATATTGGGAAGACAAATGAGTGGCCACGGTCGGGGATTTAGTGATAAACAACAAAATAATAGTCTTCCACACCCTGGTCAGTGAATACAGCATCCACAAGGGTCTGTTTCTGCAATATCTAGTCATGGCCAGGAGAATTGGGAGGAGATGGTTGGGTCCGCAGGATGAAGTGGAAACCAATGAGATATTAGATACCATATATGACGTGTCAGAAGGGGGACACATAGTCTCTAGATTGTATGACTTGTTTTTAGGTAGCCTGGGTGCAACAGAACTGAAGGTGTGCAGTAAGTGAGAGGCAGACACAGGGAGAGCTGGGCACTGCGTTACACCAAACAAGTATCAAGGAATGCCAAGGAAGGTCAAGCTCACCCAATTGTATGTTACACATAGAGCATATATGATTCCACACAGGCAGTATCTTATAGCGGGACAAGGTGATCAGGCCTCCCCAAGATGTGCACGGCAGGGAGAGGACTTGATGCACATGTTTTGGGCGTGCCCTGTAATTCATACATTTTGGTGTGGAATAGCAGAGAGAGTGGCACAGGGAGGCATCCAGATGCAGACATGGCCTCCAGCGTATTGTTTGCTGGGATTGTTCCCTAGGGGTGGGAGGTACAATGCTCCCCTCACTAAAATGAAAGATCTGGTTTGCGTATTAGCGAAACATAGAATTGCCATGATGTGAAAATCGTCTGACTAGAAGCCTGGTGGGCAGATTTAAGGCGATGGTCATTAGCGGACACAGCAGTGTGGCACAGAGTGGTGCAGAGGGAAATGCATGAAAGGAGTGAGGGAATTGAAGCCTGGAACACATTGACACAGAGCATGTTTGCCGCTGAAGTTGACAAGCCTCATTGAACGTATATGACTGGAGGGAGGTTCGGCACAGGTATCGGGGGAACAAATGTGAGGGGTGACCATGCAAACTGGTGGGCAGAATATGGTATAAAAATCGTCCAGCTTAATGGAAGCTGAAAATGGGGAGGAATGTTGACACCCGTGGGGAATGCTCAAATTGACATGCGCCTGCAACACTGTAATGCCATGGTGAAACTTGTCTTTGAATTTGTTTGGTTGTCTGTTAAATTAACAAAAACATGTTTTCTTTAAAAGAAAAAATGTTATCACGTGGCAAGATTGGCTTACTTTGGTTGACCACTCTGAGTATATATTGATACTGTGTCATGTCCTGTTTTAATGGGCGTCAAGAGTAAAGCAAACATTATTTATGTTTGCTTTACTCTTGATGCCCATTTTGTTATCACATGGCAAGAATGGCCTACATTGGTGTGCCATTCTGGCTATATTTTCTTACTGGGGTGGCATGGCATGTTCTAATAAGAATCAAGAATAAAGCAAACATGATTTATGTTTGCGTTACTCTTTATGCTCATTGTGTTATTATGTGGCAAGACTGGTCTACGTTGGTGGGCAAGTCTAGATATATTTTCTTTCTGAGGTGGAATGGCATGTTTTAATGGATATTAAGAAGAATGCAGACACGACTTTATTCTCGATGCCCATGTTGTTATCACATGGCAAGCCTGGCCTATGATTCTGTGCTAGTCTGGATGTGTTCTGTATGATGGCATGGCATTATTTAATGGCTATCAAGAGTAAAGAATACATGATAGGTGTTATTACGTGGCTAGACTGGCCTATTTCCTATTGTGGAATTATATTTTTGATTGCCATCAAGGGTAAAGCCAGTATGGGAGTTCTTATGTGGCTAATCTGTCCTTTATTGGTGCAGCCCGTCTTGACATGCTGTGGCATGGCCTGTTTACTGGAAAATCCAGCAGGAGTATGTTCTTATATGGTGATAATGGCATATAATGACAGCGCCAGCTCAGATATGTTTCCTTATAGTAGCATTACTGTGTTTATGCGCAAAGCAAACATGAGTATGTTCTGATATGGGAATGCTGGCAGATATTGGTGCAGCCAGCATGCAAATGTTTGGGCACACAGCCATATGCATATACTGTAGGTAGGAAAAGGCATCATGAAAATGCTCCTGTGACTGTTAGTAACTTGCATCAATTGAATTTTTGCTGTAAAATACACCATTTGGACCCATTATTTTTAATATTTGCTCTCGGGAGAAACCCCCCACCCCAATTTCCCTTGGTTGCTACACTCAGTCGCTGCCACATATTTGGAGGAACCATTTACCCCCCTCAAATAAAAATAAATCACCAGCTGCCACTGATGAGAGGAGCACAGTAGTTAAAGAGGGAGCACATCATTTAAGAAGTGATTCAGGGGCAGGGTCTGAACTCCTTCATGTTTTGGGGTAGCTGTGGCATTTTGGGGATATTTTCAGGCTTTCTGCTTTTCTACTGGCAAAATCGTCCGTAATCACGTTGGATCGCTTGAGGAGGGTTGAATGCAACCTTGTGCATTATCATATGTAGTAACTTGGACATCTTTTTGGAGTCATGCCAAGATGTCTGCTTGTGTATTTGCCTTTAGGTCTCACTAGCCTTGCAGTTGGCTATTCAACCCATTTAACATGGTGTATTGGAATCATGAACCCAAATGAGGGCTTTGCCTGATGTAGACACTGGTATAGTGCTTTGGAAAAAGGGTAAACATCGTTGATGCCCACATCCCTCTCAAGTGAAGAGGAAACTATGTTCTCTCTGATCATCACTGACCTCGTTGCAAGTTTGTTCTATTGGTAGTAGTGGTTTTAGAAACCTTGTGAAACATATTATTCAAAGTCAGACTGTTTTAAATTCTCACAGTCAGCTTCCTGCATGCCAATAAATACTAGGAATAGGTATGTACATGTTCATTCAAAATGTCATAAAATATGCATACATATATACTTCAAAGTACATTTTGAGTATCTAAAATTACACGTAGCGTGGTATACTACATCACTACTGTATATTTCATCAAACCACGAATTGGCCAACTCATAAAGGCTCCTTTTCCATTAGGATGCATGCAAGCATAACGTGTAAAATGAATGCTTAAACACTGCATGCATTATCTGTGTGCTACTCCTCATTTTCATGCATTTGTATGGTGCAGAGGGGACACAGAGCGTAATGTATGATTCCGCCTAACCCTTCCTCTCTGCGATACAAAGGCAACATCATTTACGTCAGCACATTTTCATGTTGGCGTAAAATCTGTTGATTCATATGAAATGTACATGTTTTTTACAGCAGCAAAAAGTATCTGGGTTGCATGGGAATCCATCATATATGATGCCTGCCATGCAAAAACCTCAGCTGGTGTTTACTCAAGTTGTACTGGCGAGTGCAAAACGGAGGCGTGACGGTGATTTCACTTCCAATTCCCACCTCCCTTTTGCACTCGAAAGTGCACATGATGCCAATGATGCGAGGGCACCTGTTTGCGCCTAAGTACCAAATTAACAGGTCCCCTCTGCGTAATTTACAGGGATTTCGAAAACAAGCGCCTGATGCATCCGTGCCTCTTCAGGGCAAAACTTATCCAGAGTGCATTACAACATTAAATCATTTTGTATTTGCAATATCACTAAAAGAATTGCATCTGGCCTAGTACACTAGTTTATTTTTGTAAGATCATTCGGACACGTCAAGGCATAAGAAGGACTACTCTTTTCCCGTGTACCCTTCCCTCCTTGAAGCGGTTTGAAGCACTTCACTTGTGTGTAAGTGCTCTACAAATAAAGAATTGCAAATGACAAATTACTTCTAAATAGATCAAAGTAATTGAAACGCCTAAGTTACAGTCCAAGATTTCCTCAGACAGCTCCCTTAATAGGTGTTCCAATCAATGCAAAAGAAAAACATCCCAAAGTGTTAAGTTTCACCAGATCTTGCAGCCAATTGTTACTATGCACAATGTTTGGGGAACGTCGGAAATACCTTCACGGATCATGTAAAGCGCCGTTCTTAAATTGCCCACTTGTCTAAACATTCCTGTAGCGGTTAGGAGTCTGCAGACCGGCTCAGTTTCTAAAGAGGCTGCATACGTGAATAGGGAAGTGCCCTTTCAGAAAATCCTAAAAACATAGAAACACATGCCCAAGTATAACAAAAGAAACCTCATTCACACAAAATGAGAACATGTGCAATGTTTTATTGTTTGAGCTGAAATATTTCAACTTCACAATATTTCATGCAAAATGAAACAGTCAATAAGATGCAAGAAAAAGAGACATTAACAGCAATTGATACATAAAATAAATACTTGCGCATCCTGCAACTAGCCATCACTAAGCAACTTACAATATTATTTATATAAAAGAAAAACATTTGTAAAAAAGAAAAAATAACACGAACCACATAGGGTATTTCTGCTTAAAGGAGACTTGCCACTTGGATCACTATAAGTACACTTATAGACGTCACTCTTTATGTTATATTCCCACATAGATTTTAAACAGGGGCTTACAGACTGGCATCCGTTGTCCTTCTAAGCAATGTGGATGCAGGGGACAAAATCGAGGTAAACGACTATGCCAGCTTTTTTCTCCAAATCAGTAAAGTGAGGGTGGCTAAGGCTGTACTGCGGAAGGATCCCGCATATACCACCACACTCATGACACAACAGATATCATGGCATCATGTGTGCACCATATAAAGGTGGTAAACATGTGCCCCTCCATACATCTCACAATCCCCAAGAACCCTCTTTTCTGACACTATAATTAGTCTCGCAAATGAGTATTGGACAGATGGCAAAGGGTGTGTGGGCAAAGGTGCAAATACCACTCGTCATTGTTTCCCTTTGCCGTCCGCTTGGGCCTGGGATTGTGCATGGCAGAGAGGATATGGGGATTTCCCTTCTGCATGCCCCATTCAGTGAGCATCTGCCGAATCCATGCGGTGTGTCCCAGTGTTGCATCAGTTGGCGTGGACCCTAAGCGGAACAGCCCCTATTCTACCAAACCCGCCCGCAAACGCTATCAGTGGAGTTTACAATTCGGTATCCCATCATATACAAGAAAAGGCTATAAATGCATGTCTTATTTTAAAAAACTGGCTTGATCGGAAGATGACTTGAGAAAGTATCAGTAGAATGTCTTAAGGAAACATTAACCATAGGTATACTTTGAACACCGATGGCACTGGTGCCTGTGTTCATTTTGATAGGAGGAAGGATTAACTGATTTGGGTTGAAACAAAAGTGAGAAGAGTCCTTAGTGGAATAAAAGGGCAAACCTTCAGCTATTAACGCTATTGGTGAACAGCAAAAGGACAGTGGAATCCGATGAAAAATCAGTGAGTGAAGAATCAGTGTTTCCACCTCACTGTGTGGCCAAAAGGCGATTCTAATCAATGACTAATTTTAATAATACACATGATTTTAATGTAATAGAGGTGTATCCATTCGAATTACTCTGATTTTATTCTGAAAAATACAATATTGTGTATTTTTTATGGCGTGAGTAGGTTAGAGTACATGGTCACATTATATTATAATGAAAATAAACAGAGCATCAACCCACTTAAAAAAGTCATCAACCTTCTCTGTAAATGTCTAGGTGTATGCATTTAATTCAAAAGGAAGACGAAACGACGTTGTTCTTTATTCAAAACAGCGCAGAAAGGTTAAAAAAACGTTCTGACTCCAATTATTTGATTTTTAGCGTTCTTGGATGTTTCTAGAGATGATACATGTGAAAGCAATTTATAAATTCTAGGGCCCACTTACAAGAAATACCTCTCTAACGACGTGCTGAAGTAAAACCTTCTACTTCTAAGGCAGACGTGAATGGAAGCAAAACCACGAGCAATTCTGACCAGACAGTTGCATTGGTAGAATGGGCGAATTTTGTATGTTTTATTGCCAGCTTTCTGATTACTGCTTGTGCGTCAACAACGTGCTGGCTACCAGAGGTGATATGATATTAGTAATTTATAAACGCGCCTGTACACAAGTGTTTCTAGGCGGACAAGACAAGGGAGGGAATACAGAGAGAGGACAAGACCAACAATCGTACTAGGCCTTGTGTCATTCAGATCGAGCAAGTGCGACGACGTGAAGTGCAGGGGGAAGGGAGAAGGGGAAGTGTCATGAAGAGGGAAGAAGGAAGTGCAATCAGGGCGGCATTGCTCTGAGTAAGTACAGCCAGGGAAGTGTGGCTCTGGGTAAGTACAAGGAGGCAGGGGACTGTAGAGGTTACAGTTACATCCCTTAAGTGCGCAGTAGGCCTAGAGGCAGTGCAGGGGACTGATCATGGGGAGTCTGGTACCCAGTGACACTCTGAAGGTAGCCAAGCAACCAGTCAGTGCAGCAGACAGGTAGGTCAGCATGGGAGGGAGAGAGAGAGAGAGAAAGCAGAGGAGAAAAGGAAGTTCTTGAGCTGCTTCTTGAACTTCAGGTGGTCTTGCTCAAGTTTGAGAGGGGCAGGGAGGCCATTCCAGAGGGAGGCCCCTGCAGAGGACAGATATCTACATCCCACTCTCTGCCTGGAGAACCTTCTGACCCTCAGAGAGTTGTAGGTAGCTGGGCGAAGGGCTCGAGAAGGAATGCATTTTGGAAGAGAGAGTTGGATGTAGTTCGGGCCCCGGCTATAAAGCATTGTGGACTATGTGGGATGTATTGACCCACTCCGCTATGCTATGTGGCATCACCCTGCCAGTTATTGGGAAAGAAACAGCAACAATGGCAGCAAAACCCTTGTGCATGCCAAAAACCTACAAAAACCGTGTGCTTCAGCACACAAAAAGAGGGATGCACAACCTGCCACCCATGGTGCATGTGCAGTGGAATAGACCACACCCTGCAGAAATGTGCCAGTGGGTCCCATGACCAGCAAACAGAGTGCAGAGAGAAAAGCAGCACTTTGCAAGTGAAACACAAAAATGTGCCTACAAATGACATTTGCTTTGTTGTCAAAAACTCCAAAATGCCTATAACACAACATTTTTCAACATTCACAATCTTGCCTGGTGCGAAAATTCATGTATCAAATCAAACATTGTGAAACATACAACGTCTGAAAACTGACAGCCTCTATGCCAAAATCTGGGTGCACTACCCGGGGCCACCTGAATGACAGCTATCAGAGGAGTATTGAGGAAGCTTTAAAATGACCTAAAACTAAAAAGTCTGTTGAATTAGCAAGTATAAACAGGATTGTTGCCAAAAAGGAATACAGATTTTAGTTGTGTTTTTGATTCCACAGATTTTAAGTCCAAGAAAGAAATGTATTTGTATGTGATGCTACAAATTTGGCTTTTGCTGGGTTTAAAAGTTAATTAGCTTGGCTGAAGTTGCAAAAAACTGGAAAAGCAGGTTTTTCTCCCAGACAAACCTCTCAGCAGAAATTCACTGGGAGGTCTTAATTGCAGGTTAGGACAGAATCTTGTCTACAGAGAGCAAAGGAACAATGACAAAGCTGCAGCCCAGGAATCTAGAATTGTGAGAGGGGTCATAAATGGCCTCTGGAAGGAACAAGCAAGGAGGGGGATGCCCTGGACTGCAGGGAGAGAAAAAGAGGCGGAGCCAAGCCACCATTTGCTGCTAAACATGAACAAAGAACACATTTTAAAAGACTCATAACTTGCTATTCAAAATGGTGAAAAATATAAAAAGGACAGAGTTGGGAATTTCATTTCTGGCTGCACGTGTGAAGAGGTGGTAGAACTGTGCGACATGTTGTGGCCAGGAATGGTAAGATATGTGGTTTTATGCAAAATGTATTACTGTTAGAATTGTGAAAATGTACATGCATATCCCTATGTTAAACACGCACATTTGTGGAAATTTGTAGAAAAATGGGAAATTGTGTTCATAGCGAAAGGGCAAAATTCTGTAGAAAGTGGAGACAAGATCCTACCGCTGCAGGCTTTGAGGAATAGCTGCTACGTAAAATATGGCATCTTTGTGTGTGATTTGTATGAAGGTGACCAATGTATAAATGTACATTTTGTATCAAATCCGATTTTGAGACCAGCGGCTAAAGGGAGGTCTCTGAGGATTGTGAAGAAAATCATAAAATGTGACATCACCCAGACTTGATCCAATCACTCAAACTGCAAGGCGGAGATGAAGTTTGGTCCAATCCCAGCTCACAGGGGCAAGCTTAGCTAAGCTGGCACACACACCCCCTTTGTGATGTAACTCTATAGCATAAATAGAGACAGCTGACAAGCTGACAAGACATAGGGACTCACAGATCCAGCCACTTTCCTGATTCCGGCGAAGCACACTGATCCAGCTTTCTGCATCCAGCTTTAAATATTCTTCCAGATCCAGATGCCAAAACTCTTGCCAACAATAGAGACTATTGATTTACAGCAAGGCCCCCATCCTCAAATGTATTCTCTCCACTCAGTAAAGCGCTGTGTGGTGTAAGAAGGCCTTTTGAACCAGTATCCATACATTCTCTGGCTTGCCACCACCAGGCTTGCCTGAGGAAGTCGCCATCCAGCTGATCCAAATACCCACAGACTAGGAGAGCAGATCCTGTGCCAAACCGTCGACCGGCCTAGAGGATCCAGTCCCGTGCCTGATGTGTTGTCTTTCCTAGACCAGACCCAATCCTGACCTGGGGGGACATCCCTGGATCAGAAAGGGAGGAAACCGTCACTCCTCAAATCGCTGAGTATGAAACTGTGTGCTCAGATACCCAAACTATCCAATTCCATTCTGGGGACCGCCTCCTGGAAGGGGGGAGCAACCCAGAACCAGCCCAAGAGGAACCCCACACCTCACCAACCACTTCTGTTGACTGCCTCCAGAAAGGGGGGGGCAGCTCAGAAACAAAACAAGGGGAGCCCGAAACTCCCCAAATAGCTTTGTGTCAAAATTCTGTGCCAGATTCTGCAAACCCGACACCGTCTCTTGACCCAACTATCCCGGTGTCAGAAATAAGCAAATTGACCATGAAGCTTGCCCAGAGCACCCATTACCTTACAACAACCACAATTTAAGGATTTTTTACCACATTTGGTGTTTTTGCCCAGTCCATTCTAAAGACAATTTTGAAAGCCAGTCTAACAGCTGCAAAGTCAATATCGTTTTTCTGTGGTGTTTGCAGGCGGGAAGTGGGACTGATATTCTATTTGATTTGTGCCATCCGTGAATACTTGCTCTCTCCTCCCATCTCTTTACATTGCTTGTTGGGGGGTGAGGGGTGTTGCAGGGGGAACTTCTAACCATAGTGCTATCTGATCTGAAACCAACACAAAAGTATCATTTTCTGTGCTGCATTTGTTTTGCTCATTACTTACTCCTCGTATTATTCAGTGTTCTGTCACCCCATTGGTGATTGTTGTTTACCTATTAAAATATATTGGGATTAAATCTTAAATACATAAATAAATATTTACCTTTGCAAACCAGCCTGATTCCTGGTTCAGTGTGACCAGGCGGGTTCCATGAGAAGGGTGTGATATAAGTGGTATATCGTTCAGAGTATTGAACTTTTAGACAAAATAAATAAGGGTTTCAGTTGTGCACTACATGCTGGGCTTTGACTTGGGTTTGTGCCGGATTGAAATCACTTACAACAATGCAAAGGGTCTTGAACTTGATCTTTGCAGCCACCGGGTACCAGTGGAGAAATTTCAGGGCTGGAGAAATACGGTCCCTGGGCTTGAGGCCAAGGATAAGTCTTGCAGTCCTGTTCTGGATTAGTACCAGAGGGCAGATAGTAGAGGAAGGAAGGTTGAGAAAGAGGCTGTTGCAGTAGGCCAGTCTAGAGACAACCAGGGCTGTAGAGACAGTGAGCCTCTGGGGGAATGTGAGAAAAGGAAGAATTTGAGGAGGTGCAGCTGGTAGTGGGCCTTCTTGGCAAGGTCAGTGATGTACGGAGAGAAAAAGAGAGGGTGGAGTCAAAGATGATACCAGGGTTTTTTGCCTCACAGGAAGGTAAAGGAAGAGAGCCCAAGTAGGACAGCCAGAGTGAAAGAGGGAAAGCGGGAGCAGGAGTCCCAAAGAGAAGTATCTCCATCTTACTGGCATTAAGGCAGAGGTCGTTGGAGGCACACCAATCCTGAATCGCGGCTAGACGGTCAGAAATGAGCGATTGCAGAGAGGAGGCTGAAGGGAGCTAGAAGGAGAGCTGCCATCTGCATAACACCGAAAGTTAGAGGAGAAGGTAGAGTTCAGGTGGACTAAGGGGCCAAGTAGACATTGAAGAGCCAGGGTGAGAGATTAGAGCCCTTGGGAACACCACATGTGGAGAGAGAGGTGGTGGAGAGAAACGACCCAAGTTGAACCTGAGAGGGTCGGTCCCGGAGGAAGGAGGTCAGCCACTCCAGAGCCTGATCCATGATGCCAAGTTCTCATGGAGTCATATGAGCAGGATGGAGTCATTGACCATATCAAAAGCGGAGGAACGGTCAAGGAGGAGGAGGACAGAAGGAAGGCTGAAATCCAGATGATTTCCTAGAAAAGAAAAAAACAGATAACTACATTACTAGAACCACAGCAGTTGTTGTATTGGAATAACTAATTACACAGGAGTTACCTGAAGGGCTCTACTAAACAGAGCCACCGTATTTCTCTAGACATTGTAGGAATGCTGCACATTATGCGTGCAAACTTGTTGGTATCTCACTATCTTCACTATTTTTCCGATTAATTTTATTTAGAGGACTTTGAGAACAAAAGAACATCCTATGGTAATAATATCTAATATTACTTAAGAGGCAGAGGTGATGTGACACACCGCCCAAATAGCTACATATTTTTTTAATAATTTGTTGCTATGAATGCGACTGAATTATTAACTGCGCCTTTGTATTGTTTCTTCACTTTTCTCTTATATGTATGTCCTGTGTCTTTACATCCCAATGAATTGGATTGGCTATTGCCTATATGTATGTTTTGTGTCATTATGTCCTAATGAATTGAATTTGGTATTATTGCATATTATATTGATGTATTTGCAAATGGAATTATCCCTTTACATATTGATGTTTTCTGTTTTAACTTAATTTAATTTTTCCTATGGTACCCCTTGTTGAACATTGGATTTGTGCCGCTTTGACAATATATTGGCACACCAATGTAAAATAAATAAATAATGTATGCAATGTACTAACTCAGCCTCAGAAGAAGAGCTTAGGCTCGAAATACCTGTCAGGCTGACTCTGAAATGAATAAAAACACATGCATGTATGCATAAAACTCACAGTGATTGGCGCAGTGTGATTGTATATGTTTATAAATTGATTACTTTTTCTACTGAGTGTTGGGCCAAATACCCATGACATACAACCACCCGCTGCCATCCACGCATTACTTCCTAGTGTGCAAGCGCTTGAGTCTCTTTGTCTTTTATGTCACTGTTTTCTTCTTTGTCTCTAAAGAGTGTGAGAGAGGCATGGGATCAAGAGAGACACAGGGGGTCATTACGAGGTTGGAGGTAACCATGGCGCTGTTAGCGCCATGGCTGCCTTCAAATCCTTACCGACTCCGCCCTAGTGAATGGAGCTATTACCGGCCTATTCCAAGGTTGCCGGGGGCGGTAATTCCCCATTCACCAGGGCCCTTCCCCATTCCCATTTGAGCCCCCATAGGGCTCAATGGGAATGGGGAAGGCGCTGATAACGGTACCGCAAATTGCGGTACCGTTATTAGCTCCAAAGTCCCTTTGCGGGTCCCGTCCTTAACGCCTGGTAAAACCAGGTGTTAAGGGAGGACCTGCAAAGGGAACTCGTAGTAGGACGGTAAGGGATTACCGGCACCAGTGCCCTTACCGGTGCCAGTAATCCCTTACCACCCACCTCGAATGAGGCCCACAGACTCAAAAGTAACAGTTTCAAAACATTTATTTAATAAAGTTCTGGGTTTGTGTAATACCTAACTGGCACTAACTCTAAAGGGATTTTTTCCTGAACCGATCCTTCTAAAGGCCGTCGATGTCCGTTAGTCCAAAGCCAAACTTAGTCTGTGTCCAAACCTATGCCTGCCCTCACTCTTAAACCAAATGTGATAGGGAGTCTTCTTAAAGGATAATAGTGGTCAAGAAAGAAATGTAAACCACGGCTGGTTTCAGGAAATCTTACCAATAGGTGTAGTTCTGCCAGTTCAAAAATAGTTCAACTGAAAAGGGTTGCCTTCAGAACCTTCCATGTAGGGCTCTTGCAGTAAGTCAATAAAGTTTGCAATGTCACGCTCTGAAACACTTGTGTACGAGCGCGATAGAAATAAAATATCAATCAATCAATGTCTTTGGGTCTCCTGGGGTACCCTTCCCCAAGCGGGGACACCACTGGTTCCAAACAAAAAATACAGTTCTTGTCAGGTCTCTCAGGGTTCCCTACTGCAAGTCTATGCCTCTCTTTAAAATGTCCAACAATTCCCTAAAGCCCAAAAAGATTCTGACCTTCCCAAAAATTATAGGCCTATTTCCCTAATCAATGTTGAATGCAAGATATTTGCCAGAATACTTGCCAACAGAATTGAATCCTTCCTTTCCAAATTAATTAAATCAGATCATGTTGGGTATGTAAAAGGGAGGAATATTTCTTCAAACACTAGACTTTTACTAGATGCCATTCACCTCATAGCAAAAGAAAAAAAAGATATTCACTGTTATGCCGCCATAGCACTGGATGCTGAAAAAGCTTTCAATCGAGTGCACTGGGACTTCCTGTTCCAATCTTTACGCTGGCATGGCTGCAGAGAAGGCTTTATATCATTGGTCAAACTTCTGTACTCCAACCCCAAGTCTTCTATTTTCATGAACGGCCAATCATCATCTTTCTTTTCCTTCTCAGGGGCACCCGACAGGGCTGTCCTTTCTCTTCTATTTTATATGTTTTATCACTCGAGCCCCTGCTACAAAGTATTAGAACTAATCCTCAAATCCCTGGTCTAATGTGTGGCAAACATGAATTTAAATAAGCAGCATATGCTGATGACTTTCTGATTCTCCTAAAAAATCCAAAATACCATATTCCTCATTTATTGTCAGTCCTCAATGACTTCTCTTCTGCCTCTGGATATAAATTAAACAAGGATACGTCAGAAATCTTACCTCTTAATTCATTTTGTCTCAAGCATGAGATTGACATGTTTGGTTTTAAATGGTGTGATAATTCATTAAAATATTTGGGATTACTCTATACCTCTTCTACTAAAAATACCATAAAACTAAACTCTTCATCTCTTCTTCTTAAACTTAAAGAACTTACCTCTCTCTGGTCACCCTTATATCTCTCCTGCTGGGGGCGTCTCGAAACTATTAAGATGATGCTTTCACCCATTATTCTCTACTATCTGCAAATGCTCCCTATCCCTCTTCCCTCTTCCTTCTTGTCTACCATTAACTCTATTCTACTAAATTTCTTATGGGGCACTGGTAAAAGTAAAAGAATCTCGGTAAGCAAACTCAGGGCCCCCCTATGAGCATGGTGACGTCAAATTCCCAGACTTCAAGCGATACCACAATGCTTTCCTGAATAAACAATCAGGCATCTGGTTTAATGCCTCTACTTCTGTGGATCTACCTAATTGGTTCATTCTTGAGCAAGAGTTAGCCACACCCATTAAAGTCCCAGATCTAATCTACATTTCTGGGTCTATATCCTCTAAACTTAATCATCCGATTAAGGCAGCTGTCTCTGCCCTTAGATCCATTCTCTTTCTATGGCATAATAAACATATTACATTCAATAACAAAACACTCTACTGGAAGTCCTGGATCAGCAAAAGTATTAGTTTCATTCATCAGATTTATCACACTGCAGGCTGGGTATCCTTTCACGATCTGAAAACAAAATTCACCCTACCCTCATCGGATTTCAGCTTTTACAACAAACTAGTTAACGCTTGCCTCAACAGTTTATCACTCAGAACAAGCTTATCCCCGTCCCCACAAGAATCCTGCTCATGACCTCTACCCCCAATATCAAAGCGGCTCAATTCTACAAGCTATTAGGCGCCAAGGACCTTCCTGCTGATAGATGGTCTGTTCAAATCCAATGGGAAACTGACTGTGGGAAAAGGTTTGATGACAAAACATGGGAATTACTCTAGTCTAAGGTCAAGACTGTCTCTACTGCTGCCAACATCTCACAAAATGTATTCTTCTTTCTTCATAGAGCCTTTATTACCCCAATGCGCCTGTTGAAAACCAAATTTGTAACAGATGGAAATTGCTGGACTTGTGGCAACATTTGCGGATTCTACAGTCATATGTTCTTTCAATGTTCCTTTGTTCAATTATTCTGACGAGAAGTGTAGTCTCTCTTAACTGTAATTTTTGAGGTTAACACTCCCCTAACACTCTTGAACATACTCCTGGTGAGCTTAGCCGTGGAATTTAGGGAAAGACCACGCCTTGCCTATGGTTTATTTAATTTGTTTATTGCAATTGCTGTCAAGCTAATTGCAGCTAACTGGAAAGACTTAAAAAAACTATCTGTTAAAGGCTGGTGGAACAATATTTCCCATATTCACAGATTGGAACACTGCATGGTGGTTCGTCTCAATGCTAAATCCAAACATGAGGTTAAATGGTCTCTTTTTTACTGAGTATCTCTCTTATCACAATATGTCCACCCATGGTTCATGAATATCAAATGCTTTTGTTTCTTCAAACTATTTATTACATATGTACAATCATATACTTTATCCACCTCTTACTGTTTTGAACAACTACCTCTCCCCTCCCCCTTTCTTCGATCCACCCTCTGTTCATCTTTAGTTTGTCCATCCCGTGTTTGTCCTAATATATCCTTCATAAATTGATTAGTTGATTTATCCTGTTGACTATTGTATATATACCATATTGTTATTACGCTCTCATTCCAGATGGTCTCTGCTAAATTTAATCATTATATATACTTTTTTTCTCTTTAGCACTATCATACTATTATATATGCTTGATTATTGTGTTCTAATCATTTACGCTATCTGTTATTATTATTTAATATTTAATAAAACTTATTTAACAAAAAAAATCCAACAATGTCTCTTGTACATTTCTTGTTAGGCATCTCAGGGTGCCCTTCCCCAAGTCTAGGACTCTCTTTACAAAGTTCGACAATGTTTTTAGTGGGCCTCTTAGGGATCCCTTCCCCAAGCTCAGGCCCCTCTTTACGAAGTTCAACAAACAAAAAGGATGTACTTTTCAATGTACCTTCATGGGGGTAGTATCCGAGACTTTCATGAACGCTGGGCTCTTTGCTCCTCCCAGGCATGATCACTCTGATTTCTCAACCCCTCTCCTTCTTTTATATACTTGTCTTCCTCTCAGCTCCTCTTTACAGGTGTCTCTTGCATCCCTTTTAACTTCATCTGTATTTCTTTCACACTCTTCCTGTGTTATCGTGCACACTTGCACCTTCTTTGCATTCTTCTGGTTGAGCTTCTTGCACACTTCTCACGTTGTTGTGCACACTTGCACTTTTCCTTTTTTGCTTGCAGGTCACTTGACCCCCTCTCTTGCTTCCGGGTCGCTCGCACCCTCTCTTGCTTTTGGGGCGCTTTCACCCTTTTCATGATTTTGGGTCGCTTGCACACTTTACTTGCTTTCGGGTTGCTTGCAGACTCTCCTTGCTATTTGCATACCTCCAGCGCACTTTCTTTGTTTCCTTTTCTTTCTATTCTTTAAAGTTAACTTTCCTCTTATCTCTCTATATTTCCGTGCCGCTAACGCATCTTCCCGTTATGCTTTCTCTCTTGCTGTGTGCTCTCTTTACTTTCTCTCTTGTTTTCTGCTCTCCTGCTTTCTGCTTTCTTTACCCTCGTGCCGCTTGTAATTCTTGTGCGTTTCTACTCCCGCTCCAGCCACCCGCATGCTCCCGAGTTTCTCTCTTGCTTTCACTAAACACACCGGGAAGCGCAGCGCTGGTGAGCGGTCTCCTCACTCCTCAGGATACACTGGGTCAAGGTAAGGGTCTCACCACCTGCCCCTAAGGCAACCATCGGACTGGCACACATCCCAAGGGAACGAGCATCTCTCTGGACTCGGCCAGCAGGTCGCAGTCTGCCTCTTTCTGGCTTTCAGGAGACACGGATTCCCAGCCACAGGGCAGCCCCTCAAAAACACTAGCCAGCTTCTCTGCACACCGCTCCCCTTCGGACTCTTCAGGATTCTCCTACTGCAGCTCCCTGCTCCTTGGCTCTCCTGGTCCCATCCACAAATCCAGTTTGTTCCATGCTTCTGGCAGAACCACCCTATTTATAATACAGGTGACAGTCAATTGAAGTCAGGTGTGCACAGTTGGAGTAAAGTGCCTGACCTTGCCTGACTCTATTCGTGGGACAATTCAAAGATGTTACATGGTAGGCCTCACTTTGTATTGCTATGTTGTTGCTATGGGTAATCCTCATTGCTCCCGATCGCCTTTTCTTCTTCTCAGTACTTATTGGAAATGGGGAGGGTGTAATGGGGTGTGCTTAGGAATACCCCATTAAGGCTGAGAGAGAGTGGGTTGGTGTATAATTGGCAAAGGGGGAATACCATGTCTCTCCCTTGGGTATTCTCTGCCCAATCCCCCATGACCCTCCACTCAGGTGATCCTCCCTCGCTTGTCTACCCCGAGGGTCAGGATCCAAAAGCGATGGCCATTCCCTGGCCACCTAAATGGAAGATCTTGGAGGAGTAGGTGGGAGAATACCGTCAGTCGTACCTACATCTCCAAGGCGAGTCGCGACCAACAAGAAATTCTGCCAGTGATTCTGGAGGATTTCATCTATACCAAGAACTTTGTTAGGAAATTAAAAGATCCTTGCTTTGAGGGGATTATACAATTACTGTGCCCTGTTTACTGCAACCCCCGAAAATGCAGACTTTATTTTTTTATTTCAACCCTCTGTTCACCTCATATATATGTGGTTGGATGGTACAGTATGTAATGGATGAAGGATGGAAGTACGGGGGGTCTCCCCCACATATATATATGGAGTGAAAAGGGGGGTGAAATAAACAAAAGTCTGCATTTTCAGGGGACCTAGTAAACAGCACAGTATTCACATAGATCCGCTTTGAGGGGCCTTGTGAGGTCTTTTTAAAATACCCCTACTGTGGTGAAAGTTTGCATTTATAAGCCATGGTACCACCTTTCGGACTGCCTGTTAGCTGGTCATCAAAAGACACTAGCTCCTCTAGCCCCCCCAAAGAGAAAGACATTTCTCCCGAATAAGCAATGTTTCACTATATCTGTTTCTGTGTTTTTAATTCTGTATAGTTATGTTCTTATTATGGTATGTTTGTGATGATATCCCTTTAGCCGGGAGTGATGTTATTCTTCTTGTAAAACCAGCAGTTTCACTGCATTTAATCCCCAACAAAATGAATGTGCATAATCCTGGGGAGGATCATTTGTAGTAATAATAATTTATTTAAAGTGATACAGTTTACATTAATAAACTTTACACATAATCTAAATTTAAACATATACATATGGTAATAAAAATACCTAAATATCAAATGGCTTAAAACCACATACAAAAGATCCTAAAAATAGATCCTAATAAAGATCCTAAGAAAAGATCCTAAGAAAATTAATCAGTAGACCGGAAGTCAGCCAACCTAAGAAATACATGTCTCATTACAATATAAGGATGTAACATTTATAGTAACAAATAAAATTGTATACCGAAAAAATATGAGCATATAAAATGAGGAATAGTAGTCTGAATGGGCATGCAAATGAATAAGCACAGAGCATAAAAAATGAAAAGCAATACTCAACAATGCAGATCAACAGCACATCTGGACACCGAACCTCATCAGTTAATGTGCTGAAAATAAATCCATGTGAGTACGGGCAGAAATATATTAAATCACACAATAATAGACAGTTAAGACCGTAATTTCTACATATGGCATTCGCATGAGGCTATAGGATATTACATAACACATTGTTTTCCGAATACTATTCAAATCTTAATACCCAAAGTCTCTTCTATCCTTGGCCAGATGTTGTAAAAGGCTGTTAACGTCCGCAGGCTCTAGGAATTGATGCAGTGGTGCCAAAAGATCAAGTCACTTATTATTGACAAGTCATGGGTGTACAACCCAATGTGCCGGTGGATTACATCTATCAAGCCACTGCATTGGGTTAGTAAATTTCTAGCTGTTTCTAGTTCAATATCAGCTTTACATACCCTACAAATACGTTGGTCCCTTGGAATATGTTCTCTACTGCCCATAACCATCAGAGTTGGAAGCTGGTCCATCCTAAGTAACAGCATAAAACGTTGCAACCTTTTAGAAGGGCAAAGGTTAAGATAAGCCTGAGGTTTCATGAAGGAATAGAGCCTATACTGTGGGGGTCATTACAACCCAGGCGCTAAATGCGCCAACTTTACCACCATGGTGTAAACTATGTTTACACCATGGTGGATGGCGGATTTACCGCCCCATTCCAAGGTGAGTGGGGCGGTAAATCCCCATTTCCCATTTTCCCTTCCCCATTCCCATTTTTGCCCCATAGGGCATAATGGGAGTGGGTAAGGCGCTAATTACGCCACCGTAAATTACGGTGGCATAGTTAGCATCATGGCAGGTTAGCGCCATGGATTTTAACGGCTGCTAGAAGCAGCCGTTAAAAT
Organism: Ambystoma mexicanum; assembly: GCF_040938575.1. Taxonomy (NCBI): domain Eukaryota; kingdom Metazoa; phylum Chordata; class Amphibia; order Caudata; family Ambystomatidae; genus Ambystoma; species Ambystoma mexicanum. The sequence continues at coordinate 541,070,796 of NC_090923.1, read as the reverse complement.
CAGAATAGGCGTTAAGGGTTAACAACGGCGTTAACCCTTAACGCCTGGGTCGTAATGAGGCCCTGTAAAACTGATAGCTTTTCAGTGAATTGAGGTGGGCAAAGTTCTCTAACCAATCCCACATATCAACACGCTTATTCAGAGCCTTCTGAACCAGAATTGAGTACACCCCTCCCCGCCAAGCCCAACCAATATCAGCTAGATGTTTTGACATTTTGGCAAAAGGAGAAGAAGGGTTCTGTTTCTTGCATAGTTCCTGATATACTGTTGTTAGCAGAGGATTGTCTGTTCCACTGTACATCTTCAGGAAAAACCCTAGTCTCTTTTTCATGATCGTGGCATAGAGCGAGGGCACTCCCAATTCCAAGCGTATAATGGCCATAGGGACTCCCGGTGCTAAATCGAGGACACGTCACCAAAAATTCCCCTCGATGACCTGTAGCCATCCAAGATCTATGTGAAAAAGTGCATCTAGGCCATAGGTCATCATAGGGGTGAATACCTGCGTATAAAGTTGGCGCGTGCCCCATAGCATGAATCCCCCCTGCTTGTTAGTAATACTGACCATTAAAGCTGTTACTTGCGCTGCACGCGAAATACGGGATTGCTTACACGCCACATATTCACCACTGGGCTCAAAATCTATTCCCAAATAGCGATATAGAGGCACGTAAGAGATCTTAACATTGCCCACCATGAGATTTACCCGAGAGACTCTTTTGCTGGTAAATCTCAGCACCTTGGTTTTATCCAAATTAATGGCAAGTCCATTGCAGGAGGCGTATTCCCAGAGAGCTGTGGCAGATCTACGCAATCCGCTGATGGTGTGGTCAAAAATGACCAAATCATCTGCATATGCCAAGACAGCACAGGCCGCCTCCCCAATTTTTGGAGGACAATTGTTAGCGGCATCTATAGCCACCGGAATGTCGTGTACATATAGGTTGTACACCAGAGGGGCAGTTACACAACCTTGTTTAACCCCCCTATTCTGCTGCACCTTTCTAGTCAGGTGCCCCTCTTGATCTAATTTCAACCTAACTGAGGTGTTGAAGTGGAGCAGTCTAAGGTAGTACAAAAGACCCACAGGACAGCCCAAGGTGGCACATTTTGACCATAATCTTTCTCTAGGAACAGAGTCAAAGGCTGCATTAAAATCAATGTATAAAGCATACAACGGCGGTTCCTCCCTTCTACGGGCCCTAGATCTCAATAGGTTCATGACCATAATGTTATGGGAAGTTGAATAGCCTCTTCTGAAGCCGCATTGGAATTTAGGCAAAATGTTAGACTTATCTACCCATATCTGCAGCTCATTAAATAACAGGGATGCAAATAATTTACCTGTCGTGTCTAACATAGACAGTAATCTGTAATTATTTGGGTCGAGCCGATTTCCTTTTTTAAAGACACGGATCAACACTGCAGTCTGCCAAGAACTAGGGATCTTCCCCTGAGCCATAATTTTTCCAAACAGTATGGTCAAAACACCGGCCCAGAACTCGAGCTGACTTTTGATTACTATGTTGGCAAGACCGTTGGGTCCCGGAGCCCTAGAAGATTTTAGAGTCTTTATTTTGCCCATTATGGCCATATAAGAGATATCAAAAAGGGTGGTTGGTGTTGTGGCAGTTGGAAGATAACTCTCCTCAGTCAATGTAGAGACATTTTGATTCCCCAAGAATATTTCCCATTCTACTGCCTTTATTGGATTAACCAGTTGACCCTTAACAGTCGCTCTAGCTTCACCTAGCAAAGACCAAATGCTACGAGTATTTTTAGTGCAGATGGTTTGTACTAATTTCTGCTGGGCTTGTATTCTTTCCATAGCTCAAATGTTCTTAATATACGCTCTGTATTTTATACCCCTAGTTCCTCTACGAGGCCCAACTTCTTCCTACAGACTCGCAGGTCCCTTCTAAGATCTCTCTTAGCTTCTCTGATTTTTTTATCAAAAGGGAGTATCTCGCCTTCAGGTCTAAACATCTGCCGAGTAGGGGCTGTTGCATGCCTGCTAGAAAACACAGTTATCCAGTTTTCTATCTGATTAATAGACATGTTTTGGAAATCTGGTAGATAGCGTCAAGCATCAGCCGCTTGGTTTATATTCTTGGCGGACCACCTTATACTTGTTCCTGCTTTGTCAACACAAACTGTGCCCATATTGCTTTCCTCAGAAGGATTCCCTGTGGAACTCTAAACACACACTGGAGTGCTGAATGGTCACTCCAATTATTCGGAGTAACTATCATATCCTCAACCCCCAGTAGCATTTGTGGACACATGAATATGTAATCTAATGTACTAAAAGCAGAACCATTGGACCGCGTCTGCCTACCAGGATGATCACTCAAAGTATAGCCTTTCAACATTTCTAAATCCCATTCTTCAAACAAGTGAAGCCATCCCGGCGCCTCCTTGTTAATTTTGGAATGAGTCAGTAAGTGTTTCTCCCTTAACTTTGGATTCTGTGGATGACCCCCTCCCTCACCAACCATGTGGCAATTAAAGTCACCCACAACAACTACCGAGGTGTTTCCAGAACTAATTGACCAAGAGGCTAATAGCTCACGAAAAGCTTCTTGCAATGTCTCACTTAGTAACGTTTTGGGAGGACTGCATAGATTTACCAGCAATAATTTTTCTCCTTTCCCCTTGGAACCATATATAACTTCTACTGCCATCAAATTACTCTCTGAAGTACACAAAATTTGTCTTGAAGTCAAATAGCTGCCCACCCCTATCATCAGCCCTCCAAAAGGTCTCCCTTTATCACCTCGTTTAGCAAATGATTGATAGTTCACGTAGCCATCTAGTAATAGAATGTCCATTGCCCACGTCTCTTGCAAACAAATGAGGCTGTGTTTTGTAATGAAATCTACCGAGCCCTCAAAGGACAAAAGATGAGTAAACCCTCTTCAGTTCCAGGATAGTAATGATACATTTCAATGCTTAGTTAGCACCTCCGGTAAAGATTCCGCCAGCCATGTAACACAAGTTGGATGTCTGTCACTTCAACCCCTTAGGCACGATTGGGCAGTCTGCCACTTTTGCCGGACCGTTTGCATCCTCATATTTAAAACTGGGGTTGATTTTCTCCAAATCTGTGTCGATTTCAACATCCACTGCCCACAGTTCATCCCGAAATGTCCTTATCATCTGGGCAGTTGATATAAATTTACAATGGAGAGCAGAGACACAGGAATTGTGGCCTTTCAATGGCTCCCCAAACTGGAAGTCATCGGACTTCAGAACACGTAATTCAGGTACAGAGTGCAATCTGATCAAGAACTCAGAACGGGACAGCCATCTACGTTTACCGTCCTTATAAAGGTTCTTAATCCTACAAATCCTAGAGTCTGAGGGAACTGTCCCAACCTTTCCCGATTTCATTGGTGGATTACTGACAACGCTGACGGTAAGCAATGGTGGGGAAGATTCCTCCAGGCTCAAGGCTTGTCTTTCTTCTTCAATATGAACTTCCCTCTCAAATTGCTCCCACTCTGCTACCTGTTCTTCCATTTCTTCTGTGGTGGGTATCTGTCCTTCCTCTGCCCTCTGATCATTCCTCCCTGGATGAACCACCTCTTCAGGCCGTTCTTTCTTCTTGTCATGATCAGTGATCAACCAGCTGGTCAGACAACCCTCTCCAGAGCTATTCTTTTTCTTGGCTCTAGCCGCCTTTTTTTTAGCTTTGTTGGAGCGATTGCAAACTAACGCTGGTTCTCCTTCTACCCCAACTGGCGTGGTGGTTATCATGGTTTTATGGGCCTTCCTAGCCATTTTACGCTGCTTGCGGGAGTAAAAGACCACCTTACTCGGGCCCATACTTACAGAGGCTTCATTGTCTTGAATATTGTTGGCCTCCTCTGCTATATCTTGAGTATTATTAATCTCATTTGCCCCCAGGAACGGAGAGGTGAAATCTTCTTCCTCAGTATCCGGCTCATCTTCCATTGAGACCATTACCATATTAGGGGAGGCAGACAATCTACTTATGGGCACTGACTGGACCAGGGCACTAACAGGAGAGGCCAATGGATTATTTCCCTGTGACAAGCCGATGTCTCCAGGCAGCCTGGGGATCCGGGGGGTCATCCATCTCTGTATGCTCAGGCATAGTCCTAACAATGAGTTGTTGTCGATATCATCGTAATTTGAGGAACTCATAGGGTCTCCTACACCAGCATCCGGCAGAACCGATTCCTCGATAATCGTAGAATTCATTTCTGGGAAGGGAATTGGGGGGGAAAAAGCCAGTAATTGCTCCTTGACCTGAGGGGACCGTGTTCTTGGCATATTTCTTCTTTTTATCCTTGAGGTTGCCCGTCTCCTTGTTCTGCAGGCCATTTGCCTCTAGTTGTTTCCTTATCTTGCGAAAATTGTAATTGCTTTGTGCTGCTTTTTTTCCCCCTGGCATTCTGAATCAATTTATTATTTTGGAGTGTGCTCCCAGATACACCCCAGTACACTTGCAAATATAAGGGTAGTAGCGCACCCTCAACTGGGCCTTGCCTTCTTCCTTTCTAAACAGTGCTGTCAGCAAGCACCCAGCTTAGTCCATAGCCGCACTTGTTACAGGTGTTACACTTCCACACCCTTAAGTGAGGCTCCTACTGGTGAAATGTCGACACTCACCGACCTTAGCGACTGAGTTCCCAAGAGGCAAAGGAACTACATCATTAACCAAGTGCAAACCTAATTGCTCCCAGGTTAGTAGTCTCACAGTTACCACTAGGTATCATGCGATCAAAAGAACAGTAAGACTGTAGGGATATATACAAATGCAAGTGTATACCACACCCTGGTTGCTCAAAGGCAAATATGCCCACAGTCACAGCCAGTAGTCGTGGCAGCTAGGTGCTCAGCAGGACAAAAGGGGGGAAATCAAGAAATGAGGCACCAAGTCCAATACCCACTGCCCATGCACCAAAGCGCCAATGATTATTTTAGGCAATAAAATAGGTAGTGCATATAATATAAGGCAATAGAGAGGCACCAAGTTGGAGTGATGTAGGGGAGGAAGAAAACAGCAAGGCCCTCTCGGCGAGTCTCCCGCGTTATCCACCTACGTGGAGATTAGGGGAGGTTTGGGGAGCTCAGTGGGCTAGACACACCTGTTAGCCATTAGCTGACTTTCCAGACAACTGGTCCGCTCCTGGTGCACCACAGGTATCCCTATTGCCCTGCACGCGCTGCTAGGATGCAAGCACAGGGGTAGGGTACTGTAGGGTAAGATGGACGGGTATGTTTTAGGCTGGCTGGTGTCAGGCTTCCCACAAGCTTCCCGAGTCTTCACACCAGCACTCGCGTTCTTGCATAGACTAGAGGAAAGAACCTCTAAACGTAATGCACGTAGTGATTCACGCAGTGAATCAAGCCGCACCTCAAGCCTCCAGAAGCCGCTTCCGATTCACGTCCATTGGCATCAGTGCCAGTATTTGTAGTACTGCCATATTTCGGTTGAATCCACTCAAAATATGAATGTTTCATGTTTTATTTGTTCAGTTATCCCACATGCAGCAGGTCAGAACCCATTGCTTATTCCAATGCAATATTACCTACAAAATCCAAGTGTCTTTTGCATTTTGCACAACGCCGTTTGGGAGGGCATGTACAGCTGCCTGGATTTCAAGTTTCATGTTGGCGTCTAGAAGGGGTGACAAATATTGTTCTTATTAATGGTGTAAAATGACCACATTTAAGGTGTTTTAATGCATCTCTTCCTGTTTGTCAGTTTCAGCCTTTATTAATTGCCAATACAGCTTTATGGAGGGGACTAGGAGCATGGGTGAAGGTAACATTTCTGATATTTTGCAGAGAAATTAATTTGTGCGAAAATGGTGTTGATATCTTGATACTGTTTTTAAAACCTCTGCTATTATTTGGACTAAATATGCTTCTTCGCTTACTTGGATAGCTCCCACTTCGCTTCCTACATTCACCCTTAGACTTGTCCCTCCTCAGTTGTGTTACAGAGGTAATGGAACATTGTCAATAGGCATAAATCTGAAATGTGTTTCTATACTGGACTTCCCAGACTTGCCGGTGGGAACAGCAGTTATAATGGATGTCTTCTGGCTCTGCAGAGGGTTGGCATATGATCAGCTGCCTCCTTCGTGGTTGGGGCTGTGCTCACTGATCACATTGTATACTCCTGTTGCCATAGTCCCAGTGCAAAATCTTCACACCTTTGTTGAGAAGAAGGCTTCTGTCACCTTCTTGCACCGACACAAGAGAAGCTTTGTATCTGATGTGGAAATTCCTGCTGTTCAACAAGAGTTGTTGCTAGAGGGGCCGGGAGGGGAGGGCTATAGCCCCAGGTCTTTTGGTTGTAGCCCCGGATAGAAGCTGAGGGACTACAACCAAATGGCTATAACTAGCCCTGAATCCCGCCAGTCCCAACATTAGCTTAGCCCCTGATCTTTTCCAGTCCTAGCAACACCCCTGTGTTCAACGAACCTTCAGTAAAAGTGAGTCTTTTTTTGCATCTGTCATGGCTCCAGGAATCAAGCTGCTACCAATGTGAAATGGCTGCAGAAGACCAGATATGCTATGCTGCAATTTAGAATGGCTCATCGATGCAGGCCATCACAGTTCTTCATGATCTACAAAGGTGCCTTTCTGTAGAAGAAGGCATTACAGGAGACTGGTTTGCTGGAGTGTTGTTAAATTTGCCTGGATGGGCTTTATCATTATTGCAAGTAGTGTTGCCTTTTATTGTTGGTTTTCTACTTCTTTGTGTTTTGGTCCAGGTTTTACTATCATGTATTAAGAGATGCTCTTCCTCTGCAATCCACATGGTCATTGAGGTGTTGTGATAGAATCACCAGATACATCTAAACCCACCCACTCCTATCATCTGGTCCGATCACTTCATTGTTTCTTTGGCCATTCGCTCACCCAGCCCGATTCCCGTACCCGAACCTCAAACTCCGAATCTACGCAAATGCTGGAAGTAACTAATAATCCGTCCTGACATAGCCGACGCACTCCTCCAGTCTCCTCCACCTACCTACACACTCAATAATCAACTAACCCCCAACGCCTTTGACTCATGGCTCAACACCACACTAATGCGGCTCACACCCTCTTGCAAACCATCAGCCCACCGTGGCCATTTCCCTAGATGGTTCACACCTGAACTGAAGACCAGTAAACAACTATTTAAATACCTAGAACCAGTGGTCGAAGTGGGCGTGAGCGTTCGGGAGCGGTGCTCCTCTACTTCTTTTAATGAAGTTCTACCGTTCCCATACTTTTATTTTAAAAATAAACCGTTCTGGAACGGTTTAGTTTTAAAATAAAAGTGTAGGAAGCAGTTGAAACTTGCACTTTCAGTGCAATACACTGAACAGTCCCTTAAACTGCATGCGCATGCATTTGGGGGTTTATATTGTGCATGGGAGGGGGTGTGGCGATGGGGTTTGCGGGGAACGGTGCAGACCAGTAGGGAACATAGCTCCACTACTTCTTTTCGTACACTTCAAGCACTGCCTAGAACGCAAATGGCGGAAAGACAAAACTCCCCTGAGCAGATCCACCTTGGCCTGGCACCTTCATCAGTACAAAGCCGAAATCCGAAAAGCAAAAAAGCCCATTACAACTCCCGAATCCTAAACTGTAAAAACCCAGCAAAGAACTTCACAAAATCATCACCAAATTCACCAAACCTTGCACCATCACCGCCCCGAACCCCTCACAATCGCTGTGCGACTCACTCACGCTCCTCTTTTACTCCACAGCTCTCGAAAGAACAAACACGCTAACCAACAAACTAGCTCTCTTACACCCACCTGGCAACCCACCCTCCATACCGGCCAACCCACCGCCTGCGACCTCTACCCAACCAACATTTGACTCCTTTAGTCCAATATCAGCTGACCAATTTCTCAAACGTCTCTCTGCTCACAAACCGTTCGGCTCTCCGATGGACCCTTGCCCGGCCACAACCCTCAAAGAAATTTTCGCATCCACCTGCACAGGAGAACATGCAAGAACCATCATAAATGATTGCCTTGCCTCTGGAATTTTTCCCGACGCATTCAAAACGGTTCACGTCAAACCTCTAATAAAAATACCTTCCCTCGACCCTCTCGGGCCCAAAAACTACCGCCCCATCTCAAACACACGGTTCCTTGCCAAACTCATTGACCGAAACGCCTACTCCCAACTAAATGCCTTTGTCGAAGCCAACAATCTCCTAGACCCCGCTCAATCAGGTTTCAGAGCCCGACACCTTACTGAAACCACCCTAACCTCAATCTGGGATGACCTTAAAAACATGGCAGACTCTGCGGGATGCGCCGCACTTATCCTTCTTGCCCGATCCGCCACCTTCGACACAATCAACCACTCAATCCTCCTTGACCGCCTCCACTCCCTATGAATCCGTGGAACCATGCTCAAATGGATAGCATCCTTCCTCAAAAATAGGAACCAAATAACCCTACTCTCCACCTATTCCTCCGAAGCCCGACCAGTCGACACAGGAGTTCCACAAGGAGCATGCCTATCAGCCCTCCTGTTCAATCTCTACATGGCCACCCTCCCACGAATAATTCGTTCACACAACATCCAGTGCAACAACTACGCTGATGACACTCAACTAATTCTAAAAATCCTGAACTCAAAACCCAACTGCCAACCTGATCTTGCTTCCTGCCTCCTCGACATAGAGCTCTGGATGACCACAAACCACCTCTTGCTAAACCCCTCTAAAACCGAAATCATGGTATGTGGCAACACCAAACTTCTTCCACACCCACTACCCTGGCCATCTGCCATAGGCAACTCACCGACTCCCTCTAATTCAGTAAAAAACCATGGATGCACCCTAGACTCTGACCTAACACTCTTGCATCAAGTCAACAATGTCTAAAAGTCCTGCCACTACCACCTTAAAACTCTTAGACGCATCTTTCCATACCTCTCCTTTCCCAACAGACTCTCCACAGTCCAATCAATTGTTATATCAAGACTGGACTTACCCCCTCTACCTCGGAGTCCATGCATACCAACTGACTAAACTACAAAGAGCACAAAATGACTGCAGCCAAACTCCTACTAGCGCTTGGCCCCAGAGACCACATCTCCCCAGCCCTCAAAAAACTCTGCACTGGCTTCCGGTTGCCCGAAGAGTGACCTTCAAAACCTTATGCATTTCTCACCGAGCACTGCACAAAACCGGACCTCAATATCTTCAAGACAAACTCAAACCCTATCACCCCGCACATACGCTAAAATCAAGCTCAACCGGCCTCCTAGTTATACCAAAAACAAACTCAGTCTGGTTAGGTGGATCATCATTCTCAGCCTTGGCCCCCATGCTGTGGAACGCACTCCCACCCCACATCCGACTCACTGAAGACCTCATGTCTTTCTGCAAATTACTGAAAACTTGGCTCTTCCCCTAAAACCAACCCGAACTCAATCTATCCCAAACTGGATAACAGCATCGCAATGACTTTGCCAAATGCTAGATCATAAATAGCAATACATCATCATGATCCGAGCCAGAAATCGAAAACTAATAACCTCTACTGGATAGCCAAAAGGTTCTATTGGTTAGCTAAAAGGACAAATAAAAAAAAAGAGAAAAAAGAGTGTGTAGAGCCGATGAGTGTGTAGAGCTGATGAGTGTGTATAACCGATGAGTGTGTAGAGCCGATGAGTGTGTAGACCGGATGAGTGCGTAGAGCGGATGAGTGTGTAGAGCGGTTGAGTGTGTAGAGCGGATGAGTGCGTAGAGTGGATGAGTGCGTAGAGCGGATGAGTGCATAGAGCAGATGAGTGTGTAGAGCGGGCAAGTGCGTAGAGCGGGCGAGTGGGTAAAGCGGATGAGTGGGTAGAGCGGATGAATGCGTGGAGCGGATGAGTGCGTGGAGCGGATGAGTGCGTAAAGCGGATGAGAGCGCAAAATGAATGAGGGCATAGAACGGATGAGAGCGTGGAATAGATAAGAGCGTGGAACAGATAAGAGCATGGTGCGGTTGTAGGTTGTGGTGCAGATGTAGACTGTGTGAGTGGATAATAGAATGGAGCGGATGTAGAGTGTTGAGCGGATTTAGGGTGTTGAGCAGATGTAGGGTGTGGTGGTGTTGAGCCAATGTAGGGTGTTGAGCGGATGTAGAGTATGGTGCGGATGCGGAGCGGGTAGAGTGCGGAGCGGGTGTAGAGTCCAGAGCGAGTGTAGAGCGCAGAGAGGGTGTCGTGTTATGGAACAAGTGGGTGATGTATGCGCAGGATGGAATGATTTGGAATGCATTGAACATTTGAAAGAGCATGGAAGTGAACGGTTTTCAGTGCCTGAAACGGTCGTAATGCATGGAACAGTCGAAGTACATGGAACGGATGGAGTACATGGAACTATTGGAGTGGGCCCGATCTCAAACACCTAAGGTAAACCACCATATCACATCTCCACGCTTACTCTCTACTTTACATCACCACTCAACTAGAACACAGCGATACTATGACACCATTCGGTATAGCTGTTCTCATACCATTATCTGCCTCATACTCCCCATCACCCTAATAAAACACTGCTGGTAACACACCCTCCAGCCTAGGTGTTCTCCTCAGGCCTAACGCAGCCAGAATTGGTCTGTATAAAATCTGCCAGAACGAACACATACTCCTGATTTCTCAACCACCACACCTACCGCTAAGAAGCAGCTATAACACAAATCCCACACCAGCTGCACACATAGCCGGTGCTCACACTCACCTTTGACTCTCTCTATTCTCTCTACTGACTTGAACTTCGGTTCCCGAGGGCGTTCAACCTAACAGTGCCTTGAGACCATACCAATGGTACATAAGGCGCTATACAAATGCAAAGTAACATAACATAACATAACATAAAAGGGGGAATGAAGGAAGACACTGGAATAAGTTATCTTATTTTTTCGTTTTTGTAATGTAGTTGGCTGCCATTTTGATTATTTGGATGGCATTTTGATTTTGCCTGGCATTCATTCTGTATTGGCATCCATTTTGTATGAAGTGTTATGTGATATTCGTGTATAGTGGGGGACAGTGAAACAAGGTCTTTGGGTTTTGCAAACACAGCCCTGTTGCCTGAAGAACATCTGACTCATGGAGAGTCCTTCCTGACAAGATTGTGTAAATAAAGGAACTGACTGGTGATTGTTAAGCTAACCCCAGCTGATGAAAAGGATGTGTAAATCTGACACTGCTTCTGTGTGAGATCTTCTGACCATTGTATGTCACCTGTACACATTGTCTGTTGATTTTGACTTCGTTGAGGCTTTGTTGTAGCCCTGCAAGGACGAAAAACCACTCCCGGCTGTAGTTAATAAATAAGGGACCTTTCTTTGTGCCACTGTCTCTCCCTCATATTATTTTGTTTTCCCGTTAAATCCCAGAACAGAATTTGCTAAACTGCATCAGTACTTTTGCACACAGCAACAAAATAATAAAGAATTGAGGAAACTATTGCGTACATAATTAGAATCTTGATACTCCATGCTAATATAGCAATTTAATTCACACACAATTTAAATACGTCTTGTTAAAACAAAGGAAATCGGGGAACATTATTCTTTTAAAGTTAAATTTGCTAGCTATATAAAGTTGTGTCAAAAGTAATTCCTTCTTAGAATGTTGCCTTCAGGAGCCCCTGAATCACAAGCAGTATAACGGGTTTCACCTAAGCAAGATTTTTCAATTGTAAAGTAAGCAGGGAAAGGTCCAACTAGATATACCAAAGTATATTGTGCACATAGTGAATGGCCATCCAATCGAGCCCTAATGGATTGGCCATAATCAGTAAAAAGGAATGTGTCTTATGATGTCACGTGCAAGCACTAGTGCTGTGCTTCCAAAGGAATGTTGAAAGATTGTCACTTCCATATGATGTGGAAAACATGCTCTCATATTATTGACTCTGAATACCTAGTAACCTGTATTTATCATGGTAAAAAACTGAAGTCAGAGAGGTATGATGTAATGTTCCAACATGGATGATCTGGTCAGTGTGGTCATAGAACAAACTCCATAGCTGAATGAAAAGGAGATTAATGTTCCCGTGCATTACTTGTTGGATTACATTGTCAATGCCATATGGTGGAATGTTGGATGGAGGGTAGGGTAAGCCAAGTAGAGCAAATGAGTGCAGAGAAGTTGGAATTGTCAGGGTGTGAAAATGGTGAATTAGATAGAAATCAAAACAATAATACAACTGTGCAAACGTTTGTGGGCCATAGTTTGTATGTATTAAAGTGTTCATTGTTAAATTAAGTACCTTTTAACACTACACACCAATAGTAAAACTATAATTATTAATCTGCAACATTAATCATCACTTGAAAACAATTTTTCCATTTGAAATTCATTATGTAACAGAGGGGAGAATTTTCTGAGTATCACACTCACAGAGTCTTCTAATTATATACAACAGCATCAGCTTATTTATCTAATTTCGAACTGTTCATTATCGATTCATCAATCCGTTTATTGATCTTTCACCAAATATAATACATTTAAATTTAAAACATGGTTTTCTCTAGAATAAATATAAAACCATGTTTGATCGCTCTCTAAAACATCAATACGTAAAATTCCAATAAATCTTTTTTCATAAAAGTCCATCAATTTAGAGCAACTTCTCTAGGTGTTTCGAAATCATTTTTACATAAATGACACATTCGCTTTTCATAAGGAATGTTCTTCCAGGCACCTATCCAGATAAATGTTGGCAGTTATTTTAATCCTGTTGTCATTTCCCCTTATGATATATTTAAATGGTATATTTACAGCAAAAGCTTGCCTAACAAAATCACCATACTTCCACTTCTGGTACAGAATTCTAAAATTATTATCTCTGTTGCAGACAAAAGCCTTTTGTTTAATCTCTCTAACACCTATGCCCAAATGTATAGGGTGAATGATTTGATATCCTATTCCATCAAAACAGAGATCAACATCTTTCGACTAAGGCTTAATAACTATTGGGGCCAAATTTGTATCACTTATGTTAATAAATTCATACATAACCAGATTTTCTTACATATTCCTGTCACATGGTGGGTCCCAAGAACAGTGCCAATTTTTCTAAAGTGCAAGTGTTTTTTTTACAAATTGTGGTAGTCAGCTCCTCGGAAATATCAAGATACTTATTCATTCAGTCTAGTATTGCAATTAATCAGACCTAAATATCCATTCATTATCTAAAAACTCTGTTCCATACTTCACATCTATACTTCACATCCATCCGTCATACATACTTCACCCTACATGTTCCATTCCTCTCTCTATCATGTTAAAACCAATTTACAGGGAATTTCTTCAGGGGCAAGATAGCTGCCTCTTATCCTTAATTGTAATGTCTCTTTTCTCGTATGTGTTGAAGCTGATTGTTATTTCAGCTTACTCCCACTCTTTCCTTTTTCTTGATATACACAGCTTTCACATGCATTCTTAGCAGTTCTGTGACTATTAAAACAATATAACACATGGTTACAATCTTCCATGGTATTCTTTCCGGTAATATTCCATAGGGATATTGATTCCCTTTATTTTTAAAGTTTATTTTTCTGGGTTGTGCACTTGCATGTCTTAAATGGCATTCACCTTGTTACTGCCCTGAGCATCTTCTAAGAGGTGCTGGTGAGGAAGACTACTTTTGATTTCTGTAGTCCTTTCATTTTGTGAATTGTAATCTTGTCTGTGGCAACACTAGGGACATATGAAAGTTACTATTGGCGCCTTTTCTAAAACTCTATTTGTTTTAATACATGTTTGCTCTTAATCAGGTTTATAAATACCTCTAGAGTTTGACATAGTTTCTTTCGCTTTGCTTTTTGTTATTTTCAGTTTGCTCATGTGGCTTGCAGACTAAAAAGGACATAAACCTTCAGAATGTGAGCCTTCAATTGTTTTACCTATCTGTTCTTGTTACAAATCCAAGTTTGCCTAGCATCATATCTGAAGTGTATAATATGTATTCCCTAAAGTGGTTTTGTTATGCACCTCCACGTGTAGCATTTTCATTTAATTATGGGAGTTCAATTATCTTTTCAGGTTCCTTCCCGGGAAATTCATTCATTTGTTTCCTGCCTGTTTATGTATTTACTTTGAGCTGTTTGGAGGAATAAAGTAGAAATAACTATTTGGATTTATTTTTGCCTCTTTGATTCTATTTCCCATTACAGTCATTTCAGATAACGTTCCGCTTACACTGAGATAGTTGCTGACAGGATTGTGGATTCGCTGGCGTCTCTTTTTACTGTGTACATCGCACGAGCGATTGTACTTCTGTTTTAATGACACAGGGACGTATCCTACGTTCGCACAGGACCTTTCTTCTCAAACATGATCTCAGATCTATGCTCATATTTCTTCTGTGTTCTACTCATCTCAGTATTTCCAATTTTTGGTGATTATTTTTTAAATCTTGTTTGACATTTTACTATATGTATTCTCAATTACAAGTTTCTCAGGCTCTTTTTTGTCCTACCTTCTTTCTTTATATTCCACTAGTGATTCATGGTTGCTATTATTTGCTGTCTTCATTGCTTTGGCGGTAAGATCTTTTGGGTGGTGTCTTGCATGTAATCTTTCTCTCAGAGCTAATGCTTCTCTTTTGAAATCTTGATAATTGGTACTATTTCCTTTTAATCTTAGAAACTGTCATAGAGGCAGGCAGATTATCTCTTACATGTCAAGGGTGGAAACTAGTGTAATGTAGCAATGTGTTACTGTCAGCTGGTTTGTGCAATGGTTTGTGGAATGGTGATATCTAAAAAATGGATGGTACTTCTGCTCAGATTATACCTGAATTTTAAATACCTGTCCTGAATGTTGATCCATTACAAAATTGTTTGGCCTCTTCTTCACTGCCCTTCCCTAGCACTAGTATGTCATCTATATATCTGTGACAAAAACACATATGCTTTTTAAAGGGATTGGTATTGTCATAGATTGTTTTCGCCTCAAAGGCCTTCATGTACAGATTTGCTACACTCTTTAAATCTGCCACATATAGGTTGAACAGTGTTAGTGTTAATAATGCACACCGTGGCCCCCTTCCCCACCAGCTTATGATTTGTATTTCTTCTGATTGTTTTTATCGACTCTAAGAGCTCTTTTCCAGGCCACTCATACCGTACTACGTAATTGGTACTTGTTGCCAGCTGCAGGAATACTAAATCAAGCCTGCAGTGCTCCGGGAGTGGTGTTATTCAAGTGGTTTTCACTTTCGCCTGCAACGCGGTAGCTTTTTTCATCAATATTAACGGGAAGGCAGCTTGCTTTACTAGTTCACTAGACTGTACTCAGAGGGAACGCCTGACTGCCTCAAGGGGCAGGCTAAATCCAACTCCCCCACCCTTTGGGCCACTTTACAAATTGGGCGCAAAGGGATTACCGGCACCGGTAAGGACACCAGTGCCGGTAATCCCTTTGCGCCCTATTCCGAGTTCCCTTAGCGGGTCCCTTCCTTAATGCCTGGTCTGACCAGGTGTTAAGGACGGGACCCGTTAAGGGACTTTAGAGCTAATAACGGTACCGCAAATTGCGGTACCGTTATTAGCTACTTCCCCATTCCCATTGAGCTCTATGGGGGCTGAAATGGGAATGGGGAATGGTTTTTTCAATGGGGATTTACCGGTCCCTCCCTGGACCGGTAAGAACACATTGAACCAGGGCAGACTCGGTACCGGTATGGGAGGTAGTCATGGCGCAAATAGCGCCATGATTACCTCCATACTTGGAATGAGACCGTCTGACTCAAAAGTATATGCTACAGTCTATCCTTTCCTTAAGCGATTACATTGAGCTCAAGCTTTTATTATTATGACTTCTCAATTCAGTAGTATCCGCTTTTGTGAGATGTCAACTAAAGTTGATCTTTCAGCATGGGTGATGCCTTTATGAATATTCAAGGGATAGATATACAAAAATTGCATGCATGTAGATAGATACCATAACTGCATATGTGTCGCAGCAGCTTAGTCTGTTGCTTTTAATCAGAAACACTTCCTGCTCATGAACCGCAGAACGACAGGACAGCGAGACAGCACTCGCCTTGCACTCGACCGATGCGCGTTCATCCTGGTTTTATGTAATTTGAGGGTCTGGACTCAGGACCAGCAGTGGGGGTCCAATTGAATGAATGAAGGTCGTGTTTTAGGCAAAAAGAATGAATGGAGTTTGTTCCGTTCATTCCACTTTGAACAGAAGGAGACTATTTGGCCGTAACTTAACAGAACTTCACTTTCAGGATACAAATGATGCAGCATAACCAGCAGCGAGACAGCACTCGCGTTGCACTTGACCGATGCATGCAACTAGCTACCAGATGAGACTCTGCGTGGGCAGCAAGATGCTCTTTTTTATTTATCCAAATGGTGCAATGTACAGATACAAGCAGTGTAAATGTGCACCCACATCAAATAAAAGACAAACAGTTTCCTGTTTAAAGGGACAAAATGGCCCTCACACACAAAAAGGAAAGTTGCTGAAGAGAAAAAGGGAATGAAAGAGATAGGGTTGTGTCTTGTCCTAGCTCAAGTGGGTAGTTACTGCTAGTAAGCATTAAAATTGCTGAAAACAGAAATTATGTGTTGGCATGTTCTCATCTGGTTCAAATGGGTATTAAGATCAGGTAATCCGGAATAAGTCTAAGCAGCAAGTACAGATGAAAGCAAAGTGGGAGATGAAAGTCATGTTGAGTAGGTCTTGGTTAGACCTGTCTGGTACTGGTGGTTGAGAAAATGTTCTAATTTGGCATTAATGGCCAGGGACCGCCATGAATCTATGGCTACTGCCATCTACGTAAAAAAAAAAAAAACTGTGCTATGGCACCTTGAAGCATCTCTTGTGCTAGATGGAATTACCAATAAAGATCTTAAACCCAATAACCGGACAGATGCAACACAATGGCAAAGTACTACTTTATTTAAAAAAATAGGGTACACTGACATGCATCGGATTGATACTTTCACACACACAAAAACTTGATTACACAGCAATCTTATACCCCAATACGTGTCATCCATGATGTCATCCTATGTGGAAAACCATAAAATCTACTGGCGGGAGGGATTGGATTAGGGGAACATATCTACTTGTAAAAGGTACACAAGTTAATACTTTGTTGGCTGTCTCTTATCTGTAAGACAACCCTCAAACTACCTCTACATATGTATACTACTGATTATAACAAACAAAATGGCAGCTGATTGGCCTATGCAACATTGTATAGCAGGTTGCCCCATAGACCCACTGATTGTTTGGCATTCCCACCCAACCTTGGACTTTGGGCTCGACTAGTAGCATGTAAGCAAAACTAAACCCGGGTGCTTGAGTCACGTCAGATGACTCCACACTTTCCCAATTAGTCCATCATCTCTCATCAGCTTGTCAATGAGCCAAAGTTGTAGTTGACCTTGTAGCCTGTGCTATGTTCTAGGACATTCATAGGAGTGAAAGCACATCACTATCTTCAGTCAAGGCTTAAAGGATAGTTCCGGGACTTTTTTTTTATTGTTCCTACGGTTCGGCCATGTGTTTTTAAGCATAAATCGTTAGATCGTAGAAAACTTTCCTATGGACCTTACCCGACTTTTCGTCCATTAACGCACTCGAAATCAGCCGCCATTTTGTGATAATCCTATCATTTCCCCCCATCGACATGGCTCACCTGCGTTTGCGGCACTAAATCAAATCCCCCGCCCCTGAGCCTGACATCAGCAGACGCGTACCGCCCATTTCCCAACGCCAAAGCACGTTTCGTGTCAACAATCGCTGCGCCTCAGCTAATGAAGTGTCGCCATGGAAATGGCAGGACGCCTCTTTCCTCAATAAGTATAAACACACCGTTTCACAACACACAGCAGCAGATTTTCGATTCCATTACTCTCTCTGTGTTACTTTGAGTATTCTGTGACTCGTTTCTGTGCTCTGGTCAGCTACCTTCGCCGCTTCTAGGCCTTGTGAACACCTGTACCATCTCTGTAAATTATTTTACTTTCTTTACCACACAATGGCTACAATAATGCCGTATATGTACGAGCCCGAGTACACCGAGGAGGAACTACTGGAAAGGCAAGCACGCGAAAACGATGGGGATTCGGACGGCAGTTGGGAGGACCAGTCAACGGATGAAGAGCCTGGACCATGTCGCATGGACGGCGTCTCCACCTGGTGCACGTGCAATCGGTGCGAGCTAATGCCAACTGAGGAGGAGAACTGCTGCTGCCGTGAAAATTCCGGGTGCTTGGCCTACATTTCGGAAGGCGAGCCAAGTCCGCAATGCATCACCGAGCTGCCAGAGTTCAGGGAAGCCTGCCTCTCACGGACCGTGTTGAGGATGATGATGGTGCTTATGCACGAACTTCGCTGCACTGTTCGTCCGCGTAATCCGAGTAACGAGTAAGTATACTCTGGTTGTGATGTCAGTGATGCCCCTACTATTTCATGGTCGTCTCCCACATATAAAATTACATCTACATATCATTCGAACGCATGTAAATTGGTTCCATATTGTGCATTTTCTAGATAGAATTTTTTTCAAAGCAGAATGACATTTTTTACCTTCATCGACATTGATAAGAAGGTTTTGTCATTTTAATACCGTTTGCATCTTTCTTTTTCACCGGTGGTACAGGCTGGTGGCCTATCGTTGCTTCACTTGGTGGCTTCACGGGAGGCTCGGACACCGCGTTCGGAGAGTAATACCTGCCTGTGCGGTACTTGCCATTAGACAACATTTCCCCAGCGACAGTGGACAATACCGCGGATTTTCCCTGGATGTGCTGCAACCGGAACTTTACAATGTGTAATGTTTATTATTTATGTTCAATTGAAATTAAGATCTAAAATAAAACCCAACATATATTTTAACAATGGTTGTTTTGATTTTTTAAATGAATCTAGTGTGTCTCCATTGAATAGTCTTCCTGTGCCTTGTCTTGTCACACCACATGTCTCCGGCCAGCATCCTCCCTCACGCTGGCCGCCCACCTTCAATCCACATAACCGTTGAACCCATATGCAGCAGACATACATATGTTATTTTGCGGGTTGGCATCAAGCCTCCCGGCCTTGCCTCCTCCCCCAAAAATACTTACCACACCACTTTGTTCAAGCGTTGGCAATAAAAGGCCGTTGGATTTTATTGATACAAAACATGGTTAGAGGTAAATAATCAATATGGTTGATCATAATAAATCATCCTTTTGGGCACCGGGTACAGAGATGACCCCCTCTGGCCCGTGCCGCCTTGCCACCACAGGCCAGCCTGCTGCTGACTAACTGCCTAGGCATCCAGGGTCTCCAGGGTGAACTGCACCCATATATTCTCCTGGGAGGGTGAGGTATTTATAAACTCACCCCCCTGCCTTCCATGTACTAGATCCTGCAGCCTGCCTCTTACATGCAGTTAGATGGCCTCTCCTTGGTGAGGCCCTGCGGCAAACGAGTCTTGTCTGCACGACCACCGCCCCAATCCACCCCCCGCCCTATCAAAGGCAGTTCGCACCGGGGTACTTGCGCTGGCAAGTGGAGCTGTCAGGGAGCGATAAAGGCCAAGAGGTGCCAAAGACCATGTACACTTCAAAGTGGTCTATAGAGCATGGGTTGTTGTTCCCATGTCTACCTCCAGACCCCGTGTCTCCTGCCAAGCATCCCCCCTCACGCTGGACGCCCCCCTGCAAACCGCATAATGCCACGACATATTCACGTCATTCATTCACAAACACACCCCTGTTTCGAATTCTTTATAACCCACTTCATATTTCTAATGAGAACTTCTTTGCGCTTTGCTAGTCAACCCGTGAAGGTGCTGGTTATCTGCTCTTCGTCTCTGTGAACTTCCGTGACCACTTCGAGCAAACTCGTCAGTTTGCAACCTGTGAACTGCTCCCTGTTCTACGACAAGAAACTACTCTGATCCCTGCATCTAACTGTTTGTTCGTCAAGGTAAGGCCATGTACCATAATCATTTTGCGTCCAATTTTTTAATTTATATCTATTTGCTAGTAGTCATCAAATTGCATCCATGTTTTCTTTTCGTTCAAGACAGTACATGCAAGGAACTAGTCACATGTTCTGAGTTTAGTCAAATTATTTTTCTATTTTTTTAAAGTTATTCAAATACTTATCCGCATGTGAATAACGTGTATAGTTCCAAGAACCAAAACGAACCTTGCATTGAACCTTTTATGTGTCATTTAATTTTTTAACACATTGGTATTCATAGAGAATTGTTGATCTTTACTTTTCAGAACTTTCCACAATGCCTGCCTGTTCCATTGGCGGTTGCCCTTCGAAGACCCATAAAAAATCTGAAGGTACTATAATGCATGTTTTCCCTAAGACAATAGATCAGATAAGAGAATGGGTCCGATATTGCGGATATCCACCGTCTGAGCTTGAAAGTAGAGTCCTAGAAGTCTTTGCGGACAAGAGGGGTGATCGATACCGCATCTGCAGCAGGCACTTTAGCTCAGACATGTACTCCACATCATTGCTAATAAAGAAGAACACACCGCGAGCGAAGCGAAAATTGCTCTCAACCGCTATTCCCACTCTATTCGTCCACATCCCTCCACTGGTGAGTCAAGTTTACGGATTTAGCTCTCGGCCTTGCGGTAGTGTGTAGCATTAGCTAACAATAATTTCCCCATTTATGTATCCACTCAATATGAAGGCGGAAGATTCTCCATCCGTGTCGTTATTGCAGTCATCAGCCACTTCAAGCGCCTATCGGGTAATCTTACTTAGCTATTCTGCCACTGACTTGTTTTAGGCGTGTAAATCAATAGTTTTAATTTATCGTGTAATTATTTTACCTAATGGTACACCCTAGTACTCGTCCTCTAGTCTTTGTTTTCAGTTATAATTATTGTTATCCAAAATAATGCAAGTACTGTCTTTCAGGGAGATGCTGAGGAGTCCAACGCATTGACGACAACCGTTGATGTCACTCAGATGCTCGAGGTACGTTTCCGGACAGTTCCATCGATGGAGATCATCAGATCTTGCATTCTTGTAGCGTGATTGTTACACACAATGTTTCTTTCGTTTTTAGCCATTGATATGTCCTTCTGTCGTCGCCCTCCTATGTGTCTTCTTTTTTCAATATTGTGTTCATTACTAATGAAAGTCCTATGTTTCAGGGAGTCGATGGAGCATTAGTCCAAGAAGAAGGGGGAGCATGCAGTTACGGGTCGCAGCAATGTTCTACAAGAACATCACCCCTAGTAGTTGATGCAGATCTCTGGGTGGTGACACTTCCAACGATCGAGCAAATCGAATCATATTTAGATATCCATTACTTATTTTAGACAACTGATCATTTGTGCAGGTCTATTTAGATGAGCCGTTGACGCCTGCACAAAGTTTATGTTCTTTTTAACAAAATAGAAAACCATACTAATGCAATTACTGTGTTTCAGGGAGTTGCTGAAGCGTCATCTTCAATAATATCATCAATGGAAGTCTATGCGGAGCCCGAGGTATGGATCTTGACAGTTCCATCTAACTAGATCAACAATGCGTGAATAATTGTCGTTTGAATGTTCTACACAATGCGTTCATTCGTGTTTTGCTATTGAGATGTACGTGGGTATTGGTCCCCAAGTACATTTTGTGTTTTCAATATTATTATACATACTAATGAAAGTTCTATGTTTCAGGGAGTCGATGGAGCGTCAGTGCGTGATGGATGTGCTTATCATGAAAATATAGTCGTTGCAGCGCAAGAGGAAGTGGAGACATGCACACACGAGTCGGAGCAACAGCGTCCTGATGTTGAAGTTCGAGGCAAGAAAGTTTCAAAGAAAAGAAAGCAAAAGAAGGTTAGTGTCCTGGTCACTATATTATGTTGTTTTTCACTGTTAATAGTTCAATACTGTAAGTTGTGTTTAAACTGAACATCCCTTTTCCAATCTGTCCTCTAGTTGCGAGTGGGTGTACTAACTAGATCTACACAGACAGTGAAGCGAACGAGAGATGTTGCTTGTCAAACCTTTTGGCAGGGACTTGAGACTGGAGATGCATCGTGCCAATGGGAAGAATATGAAGTGATTGACAACAGAGCTATACCACCACCAGCCATTGATAGTGAATGTCCTCCTGGTAGTTCGGATGCAGTCGGAGATCAATTCACAGAATCCACACCCGCAAAAACTAAGACCGCGAGAAAGTTGAAGAAATTGTTTTATTCACCCATCGCCGGAGAAGGAACAGATGTTGCAATGGAAGAGAATGAAGTGGACGACAAAGAAACACCATCAATATCACTGAACATAGCGGAAGACGATATCAGAGATTCTACCTTTCATGTGAGTGACATGTCCTCAACGTTACAGGCCGAACCAGCTGGGATGCAGAGTGACAGTATAAGGAAAGAGGCCAAATTCATTGTATTCGATAGTTGTTTGATTGATATTATTATTAGGATGAAATGTGGGCATTCGGTTGGTGGGGAAGTATGTGGGGAGCCATTGATTAATGTGACTCGTGCAATTCGAGGCACTAACCTTAAAATACATGCCACCTGTACAAAATATCATCCTTTCTCATGGTCTGCACAACCCATGCTGGGGCAACTGCCAGCAGGCAATCTACTTTGTGCAGCGGCCGCACTTTTTAGTGGTTCAAGTTTTAAAAAATTAGAGTATTTCTTTCAGTTTGTGGGAATCCATTTCATTGCGAAAACTCAGTTCTACAAATACCAAATCGATTATCTATTTCCAGCCATTAGCGAAGCTTGGAGAATGGAAAAAATGTCTATTGATAGTACATTCGCGGGCAAACGGTTCAGGCTAGCCGGTGATGGACAGTGCGACAGCCCAGGATTTTCAGCCAAGTACTGCACCTACCACTTTCAGGACATGGAAAGTAAGAAAATTGTGAGTTCGGTGGTCGTGCAGGTGTCACAAAGTACATCCTCAGTGGCCATGGAGAAAGTTGGCTTTGTAGCATCATTGCAAGAACTACAATCGCGGGGAATGGTGATCGACCTGATAGCCACGGACAGACACGTTTCAATTGCCAAGACAATGAGAGAAGAGTACAAAAATATAAATCACCAATTTGACGTATGGCATCTTGCAAAAACAATCAATAAAAAAATGTCGGCTGCAGGTAAAAAAAAAGATATGCAAGGTATTTCACAGTGGTCCAAGTCAATCAGCAACCATCTTTGGTGGAGCTCAAAAACATGTGGAGGGTCGTTGGAAATTCTACTGGAAAAATGGCGGTCAGTAATGCTACACTGTAGCAACGTTCACTGCTGGACCACAAACCAACATTTCCACAATTGTGAACATGGCCATTTGTCCACAGAGGAGGCACGGAAGAAGAAGTGGTTGATTCCTTCATCACCCACTCACAAAGCCATTGAAAAGATTGTATTTGATAAAACTATAACAAGAGATTTGAGGGGCCTCACGGAATTCTGCCACACAGGAGATTTGGAGGTGTTCCACAATATGTGCCTAAAGTACAGGCCAAAACGATTGCATTTTGGCATGGAGGGCATGATAAATCGGACTCTTCTAGCGGTCTTGGCACATAACCATAATGTTGGCCGTCAACAAAGTAGGACGACCGGAACTTTAGGGACGCTTCGCTACAATAAGGCCTTCACTAAAAGAAGTAAACAATGGGTGATCAAACCAGTGTTTCAGGATATGCAATATGAGTTTATTGAGAGACTTATTGTTGATGTCCTAGATAGGCACATACATGGAGTTGTGAACGAACCTGTGCAGGGGACAACTGCATTGCCACCCAACATTGCCTCTGTTCCATGTCCACCTAAAGCAGAGCTCATTGAGAAATACACATCACGGTTTAAATGATTGTAATTTGATTGTCTGTTCTCTCGAGTCTCCTCATGTTGCAGGCCCATTGAATATGTGTATCTATGTAATGTGTAAATAAAAGTGATTGCTCAGTGTACATGCAATGTGTCTCTCCACCGTTGCCCCTCCCTTCACCGTGCAGTTGTGCGAACCACTCGGGTGTCACCTGTGACTTTGCTCTGGAGTCTCCTCATGTCGCAGGCCCATTGAATATGTGTAGCTATGTATTGTGTAAATAAAAGTGATTGCTCAGTGTACATGCAATGTGTCTATCCAACCTTGTTCATTTGCGCATTAAATTAAACCAAACAGTAATATAAATCATTTTTCAAAAAATATAGAATGTCTCCGTATTTATGGTTCTCTGGGGCTGCAAATGCACGCAGACAAAATGCAAAGATGGAGTGTAAATTTCAAGTCCTGTGAGATGGCCTTACACTGAATGTAGCTAACTAGGAATGTGTGCTCGTTCAAAGTGAAGGTCAGCTGCTTTGATTTTTTGCTCGGGTGCCGGAATGGCCCACGACTCAGTATAAGGTTCTATTGTTATTTGACCTTGACAGGCCGGGACCATCCCGAAAGACTTCTTTTTGGGGGTGTGGTGCAATAACGTAAACGATAATGAATATAATTTCAGAAACGAAAGCCATTTAATGTTCGTTCATTAGAAGAAATAACGTCGGCATAGAAGGAGTGGTATTTCGGGGCTGCCCTACGCACAGACACAATGGAAAATGCAAATATAATGTAAGTAACTCTTTAGATGAGTTTATACCGCAATTTAATTACTATACAGTAGCTTTAAAGACGGGTTAATTTGTACTTGTTCGTTCTATGTGGCATACTGTTTTGTACCGCGCACTATCTTGAGGAGAACCATCTCCTTTTACGGAAGCACCTCAAAACCTTCCTCTTTGCTTCTGCTTTCTCTCTCCCTCTCCCCTGCTACAACTGGTCCACTGTCTGCGACCTCGGTCCTGGGCCCTTCCACTCTCCACCTGCACTGCCTCCCTGTCAACCCCTGCACTGGGGGACTGTCTCAGTATCCTACAGCCCCCCTTCCCAGCACTTGTTCTGCACTTACCTTGCACTCGCCACCAGCTGGCCCTATGTATTTTTTATTTTATGCTACTTACCTTGTACTCCACTTCCCCCCTCCCCTTCCCCTTGCACTTTTACCTTCCCCCTACCCCTGCACTTGCGCGATCTGAATGACACCTGGCCTAGTAGGATCATTGTCTGTCTTCTCCTTGTTCCCCCCCCCTCCCTGCCTCGCCACGCCTTGAAACACTTGTGTATAGGCGCGTTGCAAATGCCATATTATATCATATCAGTGACGAAGTGGTCCACTGGCGCTCAGGCGGCTCTGAAAAAGGCGGAGGAGAGGGGGTGGGTTACTGGAAATGACGTATAATACCCAGTTGCACTGTCCTAGCTATGAAATAATTTCCCGACCTAATATATAAAATGAATAATTTTAATAAAGATCTGATGGTGAGACTAATTTCATTTTTTATGTTTTTAGAACAGGTACATCCTTCATTATTGTATGTGTCACGAGTACCAGACACCGGCGGATGGCTTTTACAACCGCCAGTTGCTTCTCCGCGTGAACAACGTTACCACCCTGACCATTTTATGGGACGATCGCCAAGTACAAGTATGCCCTTACGCGGTACTAATGGCTAGATGCAACATACATACCGTTGTGGTGGCCTAGTGCCTCGTTGTTGGAACAGCCATGCGATTATCAGTGCGACCGAAGAGCTTATTTTATCGTAAACCAACACCCTGTGTACTGCACACGAACATCGCTTGCCTCAAGACGAACTATTTTGGATCAAGAGCAAAGAAAAATGCAAATCGCTGAATATTCTCTAAACATTTGATGTCAAATAAATGTACTTTACCAAATTTACAATCTTGCGGTTTGATTTAAAAGTACAGTTTCATATTCCGAATTGTGGCGCGCTGTGTTGTGAGCTGATCTGTGTTGGTTTCCGGGATCTGTGTGGAGTCACGTAGAAGACGCCTGGGCGCGTTTGCCTACGCAGCACAGTCACGTCACGGATAGAGGCGGGGAATATGAATGTTTTGATAAAGTCTGTTTCAGGGGCGGGGGATATGATTTAGTGCCGCAAACGCAGGTGAGCCAGGTCGATGGGGGGAAATGATAGGATTATCACAAAATGGCGGCTGATTTCGAGTGCGTTAATGGACGAAAGTCGGGTAAGGTCCATAGGAAAGTTTTCTACGATCTACCGATTTATGCTTAAAAACACATGGCCGAACCGTAGGAACAATAAAAAAAAAGTCCCGGAACTATCCTTTAATGAATAGCCCTTGCTTTTCAACTTCTGAATCAGGTGTGAAGAGACCACGAATTTGTCTATCTCAGCCTCTTATTTACTGCTCTTTGATTTAATTATACTGCGTGTCACTGCTCCTTGTGTCCTCTATAGAGTATCTCACTCTACCTTGCATAGGCTTTGTACACTTTTATTTGTCCAATAATTGGCTCTTGCATATGCTTTCGTCTCCCTTAATCTTAGAGAAATTTGTCTCATGTCCATAACTCATCCGTCTGCCTCCGTTCTTGCTTTGCAGCTATTCCTTAAAAATAGCCTCCTTGATCCTAAGCCAACATTGACTGCTCTATATTTTGGACACAAAGCTGTTCTTCCAGCAACTCCTGACTCTCTAATCCTGATCGGCTTCTGAGGTAGTTGAATTGAATATTTACACAAGCCGGCATCCATTTTCCAATAATGGCCGTCCTTGCCACATTATATATTCCACTATAGGAACTTCTATGCATCTTTCTACCTTGCGTTACTGCATATTTACAATTATTCGTCAGAAAGTTACTTTATCTTCTTTTGCATTCATGATTACTTTATAGTTTCATACATGTTTCTCTTATTACTTCAGTTACATTGTCGCACATTGTTATTTTCATATCGTTTTACCATGGCTTTGTATATCTTCTTTCACTCAGTGCTCCATGACGTCCAATGGTACGTGCTGACATCCTTCCATATGGTATCCTTCTCCTGCTGTTCCAGTATGACGGCGGTGAGTGGGCAGGAGTCAGGGTATATGTGTCTACCTGCTCCTCTGCAAAACCATAAACTATTTCTGAAGACAGGTTAATGAGAATGCAGCCAGTTACACAGGTGACGGTATGCAATTTCTTTTTATTTTCAAAGCTATTTAAAGAGGTTCAGTTGCAGAGAGAATTCACAGAGAACAGGTTGCCCACAACCTGTGGGCAACATGTTTGCCCACAGGTGATGAACATGATGAAACATGATGGACACATGTTTGAAATGCACTGGCAGACAAAATGATGTGTCTGTTTGCTCTGAAGAGAATCTGCACATTACATATCTGACCACAGATTCATCTGAGTAAATGTTCATTTTATTTCATATTCGGTCAAACACATTGAAGCTGATTCAGCGTTGTATGTGAGCATGCATCTCTCTCTGAGAAGACTTTTTCAGGGTCTCTTTACATAGTGTTTGTTACTGAAGGTGCCCAAGGAAGGTAAGGAAATTGAAATGTACAATGGTGTTATGTGACCAAATAGAGCAATGAGGTGTAAAGTGCAATATCGATTTTACTTAAGGTAGGGGGTATTTTATTTTTTATAATACATGACCACACATGATCATCTTCTTTGATACACAATTTCTTGATCAATCTAATCCTACAGATTTTACAGTTGTTGATATGTAGAATTTATATTTGTATTAAAATAAAACTTATATGAACTGTCTAATATGTTGCAGAAAAACTGTTTAAGCAGTTTACTAAAAATGATTAGACTCTTTTTGTGCTTTAAAAAAAGTAATAACATACAGATACATTGGGCCTCATTACGAGTTTGGAGGTAAAAATCTTTCATTACCGGCATGTCCGAGTGGCCTTGATGCCGCAAACAGCGGCTGATCACGAGTCCTTGTGCAAGAGCGTAGCGGCATGCCGGTAACGGGAGTACTGACATGCTGGTAACGTCCCACAATCCCCCTGATAACAAAATCAAGGAATCCTCCCCCAGCACCGTTGGCACCCTAAATAACAGTACCGCTAATAACGGTACCGCAAATAACGGTACCGTCATTACCGGCACCGGAAGTAACGTCATCGCACAGGAACAGAAAATGATCGGCAGCCATCTTCAGAAACACAATCCATTGCAATCCCTTGCCTACAGGACCTGGAATTGGAAACTGTGAATCCTGCCTGCCAGAGAATGACACAATCCACCCGCAAATGCACACCTCATCTGCGCAAACCACGGTTTAGTGACAAAGAGCTAAACATGCTAGCAGACACCCCGGTTCAGCATGCAGATGTGGTGTTCTGCACAGACCTACCCCGTGCAGCACAAATGCAGAAGAAACATATCTGGTTTCGCATATCAGGTGGTCCAGAAGGTGTCCACAGTGAGGACTACCCCATGCCGTGTAAAGGACTGTTGCAAAAGGTGGGACGATCTGCGGCGGCGTGTCCGCAACATACTAACAGCCAACAGTACACAGGTCCAGGCAACAGGTGGCGGACCATCCTCGCCCATTAGGCTAGCACGGTGGGAAGAAATGTGCAGCTCTGTGATTCACATGGAGGCCATCGAAGGGGTCGGGCATGCCGAGCCAGGAGTCCCATCATCGGCTGATGAAGGTGAGTGACCGTTAGCAGAATACAAAAGTGAACACACATACAACACCACAAACACAATGGTGGAGTCCAAATGGCAAGTAGATGACAGCAAGCAGATCACCCATCACCTCCCACCTAAAGTCTGAACCAACAGAAATGCCACATCCCTTTCACGGAAAAACATAACCCACCGCACTGACACAAACCACATGAGTCCCCAATTGCAAACACAAACAACATCTGCATGAGGACACACACATGCATCACCGTAACGATGCAGGCCTCAACACTGTGTCATCACATGGTATGGTGCTGACATATCCACCACCGAGTGCACACCTGAGCCCCAACCACACAGCACATAGCACGCAGACCCTGAGGCATGCCTACCGCACGCAATCCGCAACACACCCGTAGGCCACCCAACAGACAGCTTGCCTGCGCTAGAAGGATGCACCGGCACTGCACCTCACCCCCAACTCCTGTAAGCACCATGTCCGCCCCTCCAACATGCACACAGCAATGCACAGGACCCAAAATGTACAGATATCAATTATGCAGGATGTACCTTCACACATGACTCATGCCCTGCCTCTCCATCCCCCACAGGCACAGGATCAGAAAGCGAAGCATGGCCCACCACAAAAACCAAGGCAACACCAGCACACAGGAGCAGAGGGGATGACAACAGCACCAGGCTGTCCATGTCAATGGCTGGCCTGAGTCAAACCACCACCCCCAAGCCACAGCAGCCCAGCAAACAGGTCCCACAGCAAACAGGTCCGAGGAGCAGCCAGCTCCGACACCTGGCAATGGGCCTGTTATGCTCACCTGGCCTCTGCAGAGGCGTTGGGGCACGGTTGCAGCCCTCCCTGAACTTGAATCACCCCCTTCAGCCCTCTCCCTCAGTAGAAAAGCTGTGAGCGGTGGCACTTGGTGATACTGCTCCTGTGAATTATGGAAGATAAGCTCTCCGTCCTGATACTTCTGGCAGGGGCACATCGAATGGGATCTAGTTGCTTCACTGATCCCTGATAAGGATTAGTCCAGTCCAGCTGCGACTATGCTGCTCCTTATGATTGGTAAGTCTTTCTTGAGCTCTTGTGATGCTGTTTGTTCTGTTTAATGTCTGTATAATGTTGCTCCTATTTATGGCCGCAATAATGTCGCTCTTCTGTTTTCTTCCCTTAGATGGATATGCGGCCTCAATGCAGCTGTGAGACGCGAGGCACGGCCAGATGGAAGATGGATGCTACCGCAATGTTCAACAGCAGGTAAGTGATGGTTTAAGGAAAAGCGCGAAGTATGGCGAAGCGCAACTTTAAACAGACTGTTTTTTCGATGTCTAACCTTGTCTTCTGTTTTTCCTTGCAGACGCTGCTGTTGACAATGGAGCATGTTGTGCTGTGGTGCCAAGGTGAAGATTTCGGCATTCCGGTAAGTGTAAAGATGAATACTTGGTTCGCCAAAAAGATGTACAGGTAAGAACAGCGTACCCCAGTTGGTAAGTATGCTGGCAGGTAGTAGGATGTCCAGGAAGCAGGATCTTCAAAGGTAAGACTGACCTCAAGTGAAGTCGGTCTTGAGGATCGGGGCAGCTTATATAGCTGAGATCGTGGGCATGCCCATTAGGGCCAGCTTACCAGCCACACCCTGCCACTCCTAGAGAGTGAGCACCTGCGAAGGCAATCCATTAGCAGCCACACCCAAGAATGCACTTGGGGCTGCTTAATGGATGGAATGTTCAAGGTTAATGCATCCTGCTTAATGGATGGAATGTTCAAGGTTAATGCATCTGAAGTGCTATGTTCATAATAAAAGCTTTTTGTTGTTAAATGGATATTCTTGTTTACTTTTGTTCATGAGCCTGGTGCCAAAGGCACCAGGACAGTGTCCACCTATGTCTCCTGTGCAAGCGACCCCTGCATGCCTGTGCCCCTGACTTCATGACCATGACAGTGCCCCAGACAGGGAAAACTGGTGCCATCATGGCACACATGACACAAGACACACCGGCCCCAAAGGCCACAGACAACACAACCCTGCCCCACTGCAGCCATCTCATGTGGACGAGGAGGGTTCACCAGCGGGCAGTGATGCAGAGGGGCCGCAGTCAGCAGCCACAAGTGGCCTAGGGGAGGTGGCACAATCCGCCCCACATAGCGCAGAGGAGTACGCCCAGCAGGACGAGGATGACACAGCAGGCCAATGCATTTCAGAGGACATTGAGAAAACACCATCCCTCCAACCCACACCACAGCACTCCCTGGGACATGGGTCTGGTGGTCGCAGCTCCGGGGAGAAAGTGCCTGGCGACATATTCAGCCCTCAAAGGAGTCCCACTCCACCTCCCGTGCAACCACCAGCTGGTAACAACATACGGGACCTAGAGGGCCACATGACCCGCATGGAGGAGCGGCAGCGGGACATGCAGGATATGGTGCGACAATACCTGGCAGAAGGGGAGGCCACACGCCTGGCCCACTGTGACAACAAGGCCGAAAAATGTTTGGGGATGCTTGTGGTCTCGTGCAGAAGGGATGTGACGTAGCAGTTCGGGCTGGGCTGCCACCTTTGGGGTGGGACCAAGCCTGATTTGCATATGTCGTTCCCCTTCTGTAATGGCTTGGCAGGCGATGAACAATGGTCTGGAGGGTTGCCCAGAGCAGTGCCAGTGGTTAAGGTTCATTATAAACCTTCCAGCCATCACCTCTTTGTTTTTGCTTTGTCACCCCGAGTGGGACGGGTATGCCCAGACATGGATCCTGTGACTGCTGGGCCTAGAGACCCAAGCTACTCCTCACTGATGAGGCCCAACAAGGCAGAAACATGTTTGGGGATGCTTGCGGTCTCGTGCAGAAGGGATGTGACCTAGCAGTTTGAGCTGGACTGCCCCCTTTGGGGTGGGACCAAACCTGATTTGCATATGATCTTTCCCCTTCTATAATGGCTTGGCAGGCGAAGAACGATAGTCTGGAGGGTTGCTCAGTGCAATGCCAGTGGTTAAGATTCATTCTAAACCTTCCAGCCATCACCTCTTTGTTTTTGCTTTGTCACCCCGAGTGGGACGGGTATGCCCAGACGTGGTTCCCGTGCCTGCTGGGCCTAGAGACCCAAGCTACTCCTCACTGATGAGGCCCAACAAGGCCGAAACATGTTTGGGGATGCTTGTGGTCTCGTGCAGAAGGGATGTGACCTAGTAGTTTGGGCTGGACTGCCACCTTTGGGGTGGGACCAAGCCTGATTTGCATATGGTCTTTCCCCTTCTGTAATGGCTTGGCAAGCGAAGAACAATGGTCTGGAGGGTTGCCCAGAGCAGTGCCAGTGGGTAAGATTCATTATAAACCCTCCAGCCATCACCTCTTTGTTTTTGCTTTGTCACCCCGAGTGGGACGGGTATCCCCAGACGTGGGTCCCGTGCCTGCTGGGCCTAGAGACCCAAGCTACTCCTCACTGATGAGGCCCAACAAGGCCGAAACATGTTTGGGGATGCTTGTGGTCTCGTGCAGAAGGGATGTGACCTAGCAGTTCGGGCTGGACTGCCCCCTTTGGGGTGGGACAAAGCCTGATTTGCATATGGTCTTTCCCCTTCTGTAATGGCTTGGCAGGTGAAGAACAATGGTCTGGAGGGTTGCCCATAGCAATGCCAGTGGTTAAGATACATTCAAAACCTTCCAGCCATCACCTCTTTGTTTTTGCTTTGTCACCCCGAGTGGGACGGGTATACCCAGACGTGGATCCCGTGCCTGCTGGGCCTAGAGACCCAAGCTACTCCTCACTGATGAGGCCCAACAAGGCCGAAACATGTTTGGGGATGCTTGTGGTCTCCAGCAGAAGGGATGTGACCTAGCAGTTCGGGCTGGACTGCCCCCTTTGGGATGGGACCAAGCCTGATTTGCATATGGTCTTTCCCCTTCTGTAATGGCTTGGCAGGCGAAGAACGATGGTCTGAAGGGTTGCCCAGAGCAATGCCAGTGGTTAAGATTCATTCTAAACCTGCCAGCCATCACCTCTTTGTTTTTGCTTTGTCACCCCGAGTGGTATGGGTATGCCCAGACGTGGGTCCCGTGCCTGCTTGGCCTAGAGACCCAAGCTACTCCTCACTGATGAGGCCCAACAAGGCCGAAACATGTTTGGGGATGCTTGTGGTCTCGAGCAGAAGGGATGTGACCTAGCAGTTCGGGCTGGACTGCCACCTTTGGGGTGGGACCAAGCCTGATTTGCATATGGTCTTTCCCCTTCTGTAATGGCTTGGCAGGCGAAGAACAATGGTCTGGAGGGTTGCCCAGAGCAGTGCCAGTGGTTAAGATTCATTCTAAACCTTCCAGCCATCACCTCTTTGTTTTTGCTTTGTCACCCCGAGTGGTATGGGTATGCCCAGACGTGGGTCCCGTGCCAGCTGGGCCTAGAGACCCAAGCTACTCCTCACTGATGAGGCCCAACAAGGCCGAAACATGTTTGGGGATGCTTATGGTCTAGTGCAGAAGGGATGTGACCTAGTAGTTCGGGCTGGACTGCCCCCTTCCGTGTGGGACCAAGCCTGATTTGCATATGGTCTTTCCCCTTCTGTAATGCCTTGGCAGGCAAAGAACAATGGTCTGGAGAGTTGCCCAGAGCAATGCCAGTGGTTAAGATTCATTCTAAACCTTCGAGCCATCACCTCTTTCTTTTTGCTTTGCCACCGTGACAACAACCAGGCACTCACCCGTGCTATGTACCACATGGCCAGGCGGGTGCGCGAGGACATGGGGTCTCTGACGCAGGCGCTCACACAGTTGGCAGTCACCATGGCCCGATGTCATGCTGCACCGGCCGAGCCGCAACCCCCACCATCAGCGAGCACAACCCCAGCAAGCTCGACTCAGACGATCCCGGTGCGTAGGTCGGTACGCAGCATCCGCCGGCCAACAACCTCCATCCAAAAGGGGCCGTCAGTAGCCGGACATACATGCAGGAGGGAGTCGGGTTGGACTTGTATTGGGTGCAGGGACATGGATGTGTGGGGAGTTGAGGGATGGGGGCTGGTGGGCACTTTGTAGAACAACAAAGGCGTTTGGTGGACATTTATACCTGTTTTATGTACATAGTTAACATTTCCTTAATACAACTGGTGTGCACATGAGGAACTCATGACTGGACATTGATTATTGGGTGTGTGTCAATTCATTTGTCAACAGTGCCCAGTGTCCAACATTCAAAGTGCCATGTGTTACAGAGTACATTAGTAATATTATTGAATCATACATTGGCCTACAGCACGTCCTTCAGGCACATTCTGCTGTGGCCGAAATGCAGCTTCTTCCCCTTCATCCTCCTCATCTTCTGGTGGATTTACGTCCATGTCAGGTGGCAGGGGTACATTGCGCCAGATGCACATGTTGTGCAGCATGGCACATACCAATACTGTCTTCCCCACCTTTTCAGGGTCGTATATGAGTGCCCCACCAGACCTGCTGAGGCGGCAAAACCATGCCTTCAACATCCCAAATGGCTGCTCAATCATCACACGAGTGCGTGCATGCGCACAATTGTAGTCCTCTGTGTGCCTGGTGACTCAATGCCTGACGGAGTCGAGGAGCCACAGCTCCAGGGGATACCTAGCATAACCTGTATGGGAGCAATTGATATTTTAAATGTGAGGTTTTTTGGCATTCCTTGTGTCCACTGGCTGTACATTGTTCGTGGTCAGATGCAAGGAATTTTCACTTCCAGCTATTGCCATTTCATTACAGCAACACTCAGGTCCGTGCACTCGATTTTGGTCAACGGTAGGGGAGCATGGGTAATGTACAGGTCGTAAAGACGTTGTCACCCAATATAGCACTCACAAAGATGATGTCAGTAGGACCATGATGTGCTCACATGTGAAGGGTGTGTTGCAGTGATAAATCCAGTATGCATGTAGGGCACTGGATGTGTCTTGAAGTCAGGGGAACAGGCATGCAGGGGTTGCATGCACAGGAGACCTGGGTGGAAACTGTCCTGGCGCCTTTGGCGCCATGCTCATGAACAAAAGTAAACAAGAACATCCATTTAACACCAAAAAGATTTTATTATGGACATAGCACTTCAGATGCATTAACTTTGAACATTCCATCCATTAAGCAGCCTCAAGTGTATTCTTGGGTATGGCTGCTAATGGATCGCCTTTGCACGTGCTCACTCTCTAGGAGTGGCAGGGTGTGGCTGGTAAGCCGGCCCTAATGGGTGTGCCCACGATCACAGCTATATAAGCTGCCCCTATCCTCAAGACAGACGCTTTGCGTTATTCTGCACTTTCAAGCAGCGTAACGCTCACTGTCGCCTGAAGTCAGACTTACCTTTGAAGATCCTGCTTCCTGAACATCCTGCTTCCTGCCAGCATACTTACCAGCTGAGGGAAGCTGTTCTTACCTGTGCATCTCTTCGGCGAACCGAGTATTCATCTTTACACTTTCCAGATTGCCGAAATCTTCATGTTGGCACCGCAGCACGACATGCTCCATTGTCGACAGCAGCTCCTGCAAGGAAAAACAGAAGACAAGGTTAGACATTGAAAAAGTCAGTTTAAGGTTGCGCTTGGCCATACTTCCTGCTTTTCCTTAAACCATCACTTACCTGCTGTCGACCATTGTGGTAGCATCCATCTTCCATCCGGCCGCGTCTCACAGCTGCATTGAGGCCGCATTTCCATCTAAGGGAAGAAAACAGAAGAGAGACATTATTGCAGTCAGTAGAGGAGGTCCCAGACATGGACTGCACCCCTTCCCCTCATTTCGAGGTACCAGGAGCGTACTTGCCAAGGTATGTGAAGTATGAAGAGCAAATGAACCTACAAAGAGCTGCACTGGGACTCTGCCCAGTATACATCAGAAGATCTGTACCGGTTGAAGCACCCATAACCAGACAACCCTGGGCAGCAGAATACCCTATCAGACAGCCATACCAGCTGCTGATACGAAATGAGGAGTACCTACACAGAGACCCCAAAAGCCTTAATGGAAGGCCAGTGGAAATGACACAAGGGCCTGAACAGACTCGTGAATGAACATAAGCGGCTATCGAAGACAAGCACGTCAGTGTGGGTAACTACGAAAATAAATGTGATGGACACAGAGAAGAGACAATGTATAACGTAAGGAAACATTGCTGCGAGACAAGACGGAAGCAACCGACCTGTTAAACATGTGTAAATAGGCTTGAAAAGCAAGATGCTAAGAAATCGATACTGCGTGCAATGCTTAGTAGAAGATAGAGCGGCAAGCGCCAACCATATATCTAACTCAATAAGGCACATTGGCCCTCATTACGACCCTGGCGGATTTCGCGGTGCTAAATGCACCGCGAAGCACGGCGGAAAGCCGTCGATAGCGCCATGGGGGTTGGCGGATTTACCACCCCATGCCGACCTTGGCGGAGCGGTAAATCCCCAATCCCCATTTTACCCTTCCCCATTCCCATTCTTGCCCCATAGGGTATAATGGGAGTGGGGAAGGAGTTAATTACGCCGCCGTAAAGTACGGCGGCGTAATTAACAACGAGGTCCCTTAGCGCCATGGTTTTCTCCGCCCGGCAAAACCAGGCGGAGAAAACCTCCATGGCGCTAAGGGAACTCGTAGTACGGCGGACGGGTCCGCCGCGATTAGCGCTGGCGGAAACCCACTCCGCCAGGGTCCTAATGAGGGCCATTGTACACGTGCAACACCATTTTGTAAAAGCAGAAATGTACCCAGGCGGCCAGAGGCCTGACAGGCCAAGATTCCAAACCCAGCCAAAGGCAAGAGAAGGAGCGGAATTTAAACTCAACAATGAGCGGCTCATACCTAGGAAATCAAGGTCAACCAGAGAAGGGGAGGAGAGCATCAGCTAACAAGACTCAAACTTCAGATCATACCAGCCTGCCTCATGAAGGTCAAGATAAGGGGGGCTCATGCAGGTGGCGAGGCTGAAACAGAATTAAATGTACTAAGAGCTGGAAACTGAAGCAGATTCATGGTGAACTAACACGTGACCAGCCAGGCGTGAAGAAGTACCATCGCCTGATGTCATCCAGGACCCGAGGATGCCGTAACTTTTCCTGATAAGAGACTACAGTTTCGGGGCCATCCTTAGCCAACTAATTGACACATCGCCCTAAAACACTGATTGATGGAAGGGAGGCAGGGTGACACTTGGGACACCAGGCACAGGGGTGTCCATTCTGCATGCTGCTAATTAAAAGTGGACATTTATGTTTAGGGGTGTAACCTGCCCAATCGCAATGGACCAAGTTATCTGGAGTCCTATAGATACTGGAACCAATAGGACGTCATAGTTGCAGTGACGTCTATCACAAGTGATGTAGAGGAATGGGCGTAGACGCCCACCCTATAAGAGTTATCAAATCCACATGCCCTATTATCATATACAGATATAACACCTATACTTAAGTTACCATTCTGTAACACTCACCTGGTATCCACAGGGACGTCACTCAGCCTGTTCTGACCTCTTACGACCTTGAACCCTTCCCTGGAGTCTACTCAACTGGAGACTGGGCCTGAAACACAGGATTGGTAGAGTTTAACTCCCTATTGTCTCTGTGTGCTTGAACCCCTTCTTCCCCAGGGTCCAACCGTTCCCTTTGATGCACAGCTCACCTTGTTTTCTTGGAAAGTGTGCTCTCTGTCCTGCTTTCAGCGCAGGGGCGCGTTGATTGATGCAGGCTTGTTGCTGCCTAGTTACTTCATTGGCAAGAGTCTGACAGTTAAGTATAATGAGTCTTTTGAACAGTTCTCTAACTTTGTTCCTTTCCTTCCTTAGATGATGGCCGGCGTCCGGGGATGGCGACGTAATGCTGAGATGAGTAGTGCTGAAGGTGAGTGAGAGCGCGATGCGCGATGAGACCCTTTCGTATTTGTATTGAACTGAGTTCTTTTTCTGTGTCTTTTAGGTGCCGCAACGTTTTCAGCGAGGATGCCGGTTATGAAGAAGAAATGCAGTGAGTAAGCGCGGTATGCGACGCCTATAGATGTTTCCACGCTAACCTAGAGTGTCTTTTCCCTCTTGCAGATGGATGAGAAGTTCCGGAGACAGAGTTCCCACAGAGCGGCTGGGATTCAGGTAAGCGTTTTGAAGCTCGTACAGTCTTTAAAAATAAGCAAAGATTTGCTGAATGCTTACTAATGCCTTTTTTCTATTCTTTTCCCTTTTCCTTAGGAAGCGGCGTGCCGGGATGGGAATGACACTGCCGAAGATGCCCGCAGAACAGAAGAAGTCATGAATGATGGGCAGAAGCGCTGCAAGGTAAGGCTGTTCCTAACAGTGTTCTTGTTCTTGCAGGAGCTGAGCGCAGAAGAAAGATGCAGGCCTACTGGAGACCGATCCGAACACGGTGAGTGTCACGCTGCAGGTGCAGAAAACACAAAGCATGTTTCTCAGCCTGGGCGTGGCTTAAATAGTCTCTGGGTATCCCAGGTGTCTCTGGGCTGAACCACACCCAAAAGACTAGCGTGCACATGCAGTTCTGGGAACCAAAATATGTGGGGGCATCCATCTTGTCCCAACAATGCAAAACAAGTCCAATCTCCAATGTTGTCCTATGGGAGTGAGTGAGTCTGGTGCTGTTCGAAGAGCACCCTGACCTAGAGGAGACAAGAGTGGAAGTAAGTCTCAAATTGTGGGTCAAAATGATCAAACGGGAGGTGTCACAGAGAATGATGTTGGCGCTGGTACGTCCAGAACACTTTGATGATGACATGGCCCAAGTGCCTGCCGCCGTATGGACTACAGGGCCCTATGACGTAGGTCTCCTGAAGGGGGTAGGTGAAGTGAAAATTAAACTGAAACCAGGAGCAATTCTGCCACGAGCGCAACAATATCCCATGTCCAGAGAAACGGATAAAGGGATTGCGAAGACAATTTCTGCCATGATGGAGCAGGGCATCCTAGTAACGTCAGAATCACCTTGCAACACAGTGATTTACCCTGTCAAAAAATCAAAGGGAGGGTCTTGGTGTTTAATCCAAGATTTACGAGCATTAAATGATATAGTTGAAGCCGAGTTCCCTCTAGTCCCTAATCCCTCCACAATACTGTGTAACATACCCACTGAGGCAAAATATTTCACGGTGATCGATTTGAAAAATGCGTTTTTCTCAATCCCGTTGCACCATAACTCTCAAGACCTGACGTCATTCACTTTCAGACAAATGCGCCTGAAAAGTATAAGGCTGCCACAGGGGTATTGCGAGTCCCTGTCTATTTTCAACAGAGTCCTGCAAATGGACCTAAGCAATATTGCGGTGGACAGTGTTGTTTTGCAGTATGTAGATGACATTCTGATCTGCAGCACCACTGAAGAGCAATGCAGGTGCGACTCTGTCCAGCTATTGACTATACTGGCTGAAAAGGGATACAAAGTTGATAAGGAAAAGTTGCAGTACTGTCAACAGGAGGTGTTGTACATAGGGCAACTAATCTCTCATGAGAGGAAAAAGGTAACCCCAGAAAGGGCTGAAGCCATCATGAACATGGCCAAGCCGTGCACGATAAAACAAATGCAGAGCTTCTTAGGCCTGTGCA
The DNA here is from genome assembly GCF_040938575.1 of Ambystoma mexicanum. NCBI lineage: Eukaryota > Metazoa > Chordata > Amphibia > Caudata > Ambystomatidae > Ambystoma > Ambystoma mexicanum. The sequence continues at coordinate 541,031,749 of NC_090923.1, read as the reverse complement.
ATTATGTCAGAGCATTGGTCTTTGACTACAGCTCGTATACCAAGCCATTGCTTCAGGCTTTGAAGAAAGCCCAGGCAACAAAAGGAGAAATTGAATGGAATGAGGCAATGGAGAAAGGGTTTGCAGAACTCAAGGGGGGAATTTGTAAGGCCCCAGTTCTCGGGATTCCTAATTATCCAGAGGAATTCTACCTGTTCTCACACTCTGATGGTAATTTTATGACAGCAGTACAAGCCCCTAGCATATTTCAGTGGGAGTCTGGACCCGGTTATGAAGGGCCATTTCTCAAGCGAACAAAATATAGCTGCTGTTGCATTCGCTATCGAAAAGGCGTCATCCATCGTGATGGGGTGCACCATGACATTGTATGTTGAACATTCGCTGTTCGCCATACTAGAGAAGCCAAAGGGCACACTGACGTCTCAGAGAGCATCCGCCTATGAGGTGATTATCTCTAACCCATCGATCAAAATAGTTCGATGTACAACTGTGAACCCTGCTACATTCATAGCTGAGCCAGTCACAGAGGGAGAACCTATACACGACTGTGCGAACTATGAGGAATTCTATGATGAGATCCCCAGGGTAAAGGAAAATGCCCTGGCAAGTGGAGAGATCATCTTTATTGATGGTTCATCGAGAATCGACCAAGAAGACGGACAAAGGTATACAAGCGTGGCCGTGGTAAAACACCTAGCGAATGGAGAGTTTCAAGTACTCATCAATGCGCGAATACCCTCTCAATATTCTGCACAAGCTGCAGAACTACTGGCACTGATACTCGCCATTGAGAATCATGCAGACCAGGAAGTAACTGTGTACAGTGACTCAGCCAATGTGACGTCCACAGTACATGAGGTCTAGTGCTCTGGAAAAGGAGGGACTACCTCCAAGCAGACGGCACGCCAGTGCAACATGCAGCCTTATTGGACAGGCTGATAAAAGCACTACAGCTCCCAGTGGGCATAGCAGTCGTGAAATGCGCTGCTCATACCAAGGGGACGGATTTTGTGTCACGTGGAAATCATGAAGCGGACACGGAAGCCAAGCGCATGGCGTCAAAAACTGAAACAATCATGGACGTGGAGGTGGCACGTACCCATGAGAGGATGATGGTAGCACGAGCCACACCAGAAGCCTATAGCAATATGCGGCAGACTCAGCTAATGGAGCTCCAGGGGGAGGCACCTCAGGAGGAGAAAAATTTGTGGAAGCATCGATGGTGTTCTTTAAACCCCTCTGACGGGTTGTGGAGGCAAGACAGCACTGGTAAACCAGTAATGCCTGTCACCCTTCTAAAAGTAGCATTAGAACAACTACACTACCCCATCCATATGACAAAAGAAAATCTTGCTGCAACGCTCACAGAAGACTGGTTCACACTGAATTTAGCAGAGCATGTTACATTTTTCATGGTGAACTGCATTATCTGCCAGAAATTCACTGCTGGGCACACATTAAAAGTAGTGAGAGGAATCATTCCCAGACCAAATGGACCATTCCAGCACTTGCATATCGACTACGTCGACATGATTCAAGTGTGTAACGGGTACAGGTATTTAATTGTGGTGGTGTGTCCATTCTCTAGATGGATAGAAGCAGGTCCCTGTACACACCCAGACGCTACCTGTGCTGCCAAGTTCCTAGTGAGGGAAGTATTTCCTAGATGGGGGGTGTGCGAAGTAATGAAATCAGATAATGGGGCTCACTTTGTAAATTCAGTTTTTGAACAGATTAGCTTGTTGTTTGGTATAAAGCACAAGTTCTCATCAGCGTATCATCCTGAGAGGAATGGGATTTGTGAACGGATCAACGGCTTGCTTAAGGAGAGGATAGCCAAGTTGAAACTCACATTAAAGAAGGGATGGCTGCACTGTCTACCATTGGCATTGTATGCACTTATGAACCAAGCAGGCTCCAACCATCATCTCACGCCACACGAGATAGTTACAGGCAGAAGGATGAGGACCCCTCTTACCCCCCGAGATAGAGCTAGTTGTGATGCCCAGCCGACCAGAGAGTTTCTGGGAACAGAGATGCAAATGTACCTTAACTGTATGACATCCAGCACCTCTCTCATTACAGGCCAGCTGCAGCGATGAGGAAACGGGGACGGCGCAGCACGAAACACAGCAGGAAGTGCTGAAGCAGACACTGAGCAAGGTGTACATGTGCCCCTTGTCTTCCCTGGTGAAGTGTGCTTGTGAAGAACTTTACCAGGAAGAGGTGGGACGAGCCAAGATTTAATGGCCCGTTCATCGTAGAGGACTGCATCCCCTCCGCCGTCAAGCTCCAGGGCAGAAGGGCAAGGATCTTCAAAAATTACATTAAACCCTATATAGGAGAGAGCCCTCCTGCTGCATCCAACTGCAAAGAAACCACAGACAATGGAGAAGAACCTCAGCACGTGCAGACAAGATCCATGGTGAGGCAGAAGGACGCATGAGCAGGAAAACCAAGGCAAAGAACCCGGATGCAAGGTGTGGCATAAAACTGGACAGGTTCCCCAAGCAAGGGGAAATAAGGACATAACGGACACTCTGTACATCCCAGTTGCAGGGTAAAGAGAAGCACATCCAAAGCCACAACAATATTGATAAAATGAACTCTTGAAAGCACGACATGCCCAATTAGTACAAGGAATCAAGACTCTGATAGACTGCAAATAAGACATTGCCTGAGAGTGTAACACAGTATCCTGATGCAATCAGTCTTGAGACTTTGTTCACAGAACTTATGGTATCCCCCAGTAGAAACATCACAGAGGATGTGCTTTCCTGTTTCCGGCTAGTATTAGAGACATATACATCCCTTGTAGGGAGAGTTACCAGTATCACAGACTTTATTCAAGATCCGGCCAACAAGAAAATAATCTGGCAACTACTGACTGTCATTACGGAAGCCTTCATTGCACTGCCCGAGTACGGTGATAAGGGTACAGATGCTTCCACCACAAGTGATCATTGATGAGCTGACATACACGCTCTTCTTTCACATCATAGAGGAATGCCCAGGACTCGTCGGGAGAACCACAGATACCTTAACCTTTATCAGAGATCCAAGAAACAAAAAATTCCTAAACCGAGTGTGGTACAAACTGAACTACATGGTCGCAATCCATGCAGCAGGAAAGTGTAAAGACTGTTCACGTCACAAGAAAGGCCTGTGATCTAGAGACCAGAAAATCAGAACGAATGTCGTTGTCACCAGAAGACAGCAGATATGCATACCATGTCTTCTTTCACCTCATTGAAAACTTTCCAGAACTAGTGGGTAGACCCAGCAATGTTGACGTACCCGCATTCCTCAGAGACTTAGTAAAGAACGCAAATTAAACAAGCTCCTGAGAGCCATCATAGCGCAGCTGAGAAGTAATTATGTTCATCAGCTGCTGAGGCGAGCCTTGTGAAGAGGAAGATCCCAATAAACTTTCCGCCAAGGACAAATCGAGAAGAGCAGAAATGAGGATTACGACATCTTGACCGTAGTTATTTTTATTTTTTCTTCTCTACTTTCTTATCATCCTTTTCATCATCCTTCCTCCGTGGAGCAGATCGAGGGGAGAGACACTGTTCTTCAACTTGTCGCCGAGAGACCAAGTGAAAGGAGCGGACACAAGAACTTCACCATCTTATTTTCATTTTTCTTCATTTTTCTCATTTTTTCCTATTTTTTCATATGTTCACTTTATTTTTATTTTTGATTTTATTTTCACATTTTATTTTTGTGTGATTTTTAGCAGTTCCATCTTTTCATTCTTTCGCATTGAGCAAGTACCAGCATGTCCTCAGGACCAAGGCAAATTTGAGGCGTCTATTGGGACCTCACCTATTATCGATATGCATAATGAATGTGATGTACCAAAATTGCTAGCCTAACCCTTTTCCATAGTCTAGCACAGGAACTGTACTGAGTACCCTGAGACTACCGTCGTCACTCACATGAGGGGGGACAGTTGGAGGAGCACTCGTCATTGAATAGGAAAGAACTCTCGAACTACAAAACCAGAGCAAGAGAAGGAATAAATAACTGACTATGAACTCAATCGAAATGGGGGCCCAGAACAGTAACTTGGTTTTACCCCCAACAGAAGGGCGCCCCCACTTCCCAGGAAGAAAATGCTGCAAATTGTCGTTCCAAACGATTATGTGTATATGTATAGTTATTATTATTGTTTTTCTGTCGTTAACAATCAGAACAACTTTCTTTATTGGTGCACAAAGTGTCCCAATCTCAGTGCACCCACCAGATCATGAACATCTGGGGCCTACAAAAGCACCCAAACCCTACATAGTCATTCCAGTCCCAAGAAAACCTGATGATAAAAATAACAAACTAAATTTAAATGTAATAAGCAATGATTTAGACACATTTGAGATAACAAATGAAGAGAAAAGCTGGAGACAGGGTCAGCACGGAATGAATGAAAACGCTGCACTGACCACTGCACGCACCCCCACACACGATGCACTCAGACAAGGGCAAGTGTCATTAGCTACAGGGCCTCCAACGAAGGCAGCAGAGAAGAGGAGACTGCCTGCCGACAATCAGTTCCAGAAAACAGTGGAAGTACCCAAGAGGAGCCAAATGAAACACTAGAGAGACAGGGCATAGCAAAATCCCTCAAAAGGACAGAAGTAGCCACGAAGGAATTCACAGAGAAAATACAAATGCTGATAGACTATTTGTTCCCTTTCGTAGTCAGAGCAAAGAAACTGCACAAGGATCTGGAACATAGAACTGCAGAGACTATAACGACAAACAAGCCAGCTCGAGCACTGCAAACAAACACCAGATCTATGACTCAGCCTCACGTTGAGGAGATGGTGAGGCAATGGCGGCCAGAGAACCACAATGAAAAACAACAAGAGGAGAGGAAGAGAAACACAAAACCTTCTCCTACCACAGCGATGCAGTCGAGGCAGCCTGCTCCACCGAAACACCCAGAGAGGAAAAGCAGCACAGACGCATTTAGAGACATAGTCATAGCAAACTACAGAAGAACACTGAGAATCAAGAGAAGCCCACACAAAGATAACAATGAACTTAATGATTACCTGGACAGCAGAGCCCATCTCGGAAACAACATATGGTACCAGCACATGAAGGAAGTAGGACGAGGGCAGTCGGAAGGAGAATGCTTCGTCTGTGCTCTCCTACCATATAGCATGGGAAAATCCAAGATCTTCGTGGCTGTAGAAATTGATGTCCCTACAGCACACTGTATGTCACATGTAGCAATGTGTAACAACAGAGGACAATTTATGGGAAAGTACGCCTCGTTGATATGGGCCAACGAAAAGTATTACCCGGATGAAGATGGCTACGTCCAGGACATTAAAACAAGAAACCGAGCGCACACCAGAAATCATGTGATCAGGTATGAGAACCCTGGCATCAAAGGATCAGGGATACGATGGGAAGTTAACCCGAGACTGAATGTTCAAGGGAAAACTGCAGAAGAGGCTCACATCTGGAAGAACAGAGGTCAAATGCAGATCTGGGGGTCAGTGGTCTCCCAAGATGGATGGGAGGATGGAGTAGTAATCTGCCGAGCGTAGATGGTCCTTGGAGCCTGCAAGGAAGCAATAGAACATTCACAGAGTGTATGCAAACCTCTGTGGCCAAAGCTAGTAAAGCTGCTAACATGGGTTGAAGATAGAGGGGGACTCCTGCAGATAGTGCCACTGGAGAGCCTGAAACTATGTTTCAGAAACAATGGCACAAGGAAGATAGGAGAGAATCAAAACTGCGGACAAATCTTTGAAGCTCCAGGTATGACACAAGGAACCACAGTTATTATGGACCATTACTGGGCGTGTGGATCCAAGGCATACATAAGACTGCCGAAAAACTGGGGAGGCATATGTACACTAGTGAACGTTCACGTTCCCGCACTAGTGATCCCTAACAAAGATCTGAAGTTGGACAGTTTCCCGAAAGCAAATGCTCATCTAAGAAGAAGGAGATCTGTGGAACTGGTATCCAGGATGAAGAGGGAAAATCACTTTTCTCCCAAATTAGAAGAGGCATTCCATGCAATCCCGTATGAACACAGGCTGTTCAGCCTCACCTCAACAGTATTCACAACACTACTCTTGCCCCACATCCAAGTTGGAGTGAATGCCAATTGGTTGCAGATAACCATATGGGAGTTATTGCAGACCATCAATACCACTATAAAAGGATTCAACGCGATCAAAGAAGAGCTGAGAGCAATCAGACTGATGACCCTCCAAAACAGATATGTGCTTGACACGATCACTGAAATGGATGGAGGTGTTTGTGCAAAAATCGGAGAATCATGTTGCACATTTGCACCATCACACGATGAAGACAACGGAACCCTGACAGAGGCCATAAGCATGTTGACAAGCCTAAAAAACCAGATGATCGATGAAAGTGATGAATTTGACGATGACAGCTGGTTTGGAGACCTATTCTCGTGGGTCCCACAATGGATGGCAGATATATTGAAGTTTCTGGGAGCTCTACTAGCAATGGTATTGCTAGGATTCTGTGTTATCAAGATAATCATTACACAGTGCCAGAAAACTGCGAAGAAAGCCATAGGGATGAAAATAATGGGTGATGTCGAGCCAGGGTGGAAGCCCAGAGACCTGACTAATGAAGAAATAAGAGACTTTGTGAAAGCCAGCAAATTTGCACCAGAGGGAACAAGGTTCACATACCGTAAGAAACGAAGAAGGTATGAAGGAAAATGGATCTACTGCAGCCCAAATGGACAATGTCAGCTAATGGCATGGAACAAAGACGACCATGTGAAAACAGCAGGGAGTTTGAAGGGAGAGATACAAATATGGACTCCAAAGGCTCACACATTCACACCATCATGTACAAACGCTGAAGACAATGAGCATGACACTGAAGAATCAAAAGAAATGAATGAAAAGGAGGTTGCAGAAGTGGTCGATGAACCGACCAGAGGGGGGAGTGTAGAGGAGGTCCCAGACATGGCCTGCACCCCTTTCCCTCATTTCGAGGTACCAGGAGCGTACTCGCCAAGGTATGTGACGTAAAAAGAGCAAATTAACCTACAAAGAGCTGCACTGGGACTCTGCCCAGTATACATCAGAAGATCTATACCGGTTGAAGCACCCATAACCAGACAACCCTGGGCAGCATGGTACCCTATCACACAGCCATACCAGCTGCTGATACGAAATGAGGAGTACCTACACACGGTCCACGAAGAGACCCCAAAAGCCTTAATGAAAGGCCAGTGGAAATGACACAAGGGCCTGAACAGACTTGTGAATGAACATAAGCGGCTATCGAAGACAAGCACGCCAGTCCGAGTAACTACGAAAATAAATGTGATGGACACAGAGAAGAGACAATGTATAACGTAAAGAAACAGTGCTGAGAGACAAGACGGAAGCAACCGACCTGTTAAATGTGTGTAAATAGGCTTGAAACGCAAGATGCTAAGAAATCTATACTGCTTGCAATGCTTAGTAGAAGATAGAGCGGCAAGCACCAACCATATATCTACCTCAATATGGCACATTTTAGACGTGCGACTCCATTTTGTAAAAGCAGAAATGTACCCAGGTGGCCAGAGGCCTGACAGGCCAAGTTTCAAAACCCAGCCAAAGGCAAGAGAAGGAGCGGAATCGAAACTCAACAATGAGCGGTTCATACCTAGGAAATCGAGGTCAACCAGAGAAGGGGAGGAGAGCGTCAGCTAACAAGACTCAAACTTCAGAGAATACCAGCCTGCCTCATGAAGGTCAAGATAAGGGGGGCTCATGCAGGTGGTGAGGCTGAAACAGAATTAAATGTACTAAGAGCTGGAATCTGAAGCAGATTCATGGTGAACTAACACGTAACCACCCAGGAATGAAGAAGTACCATCGCCTGATGTCATCCAGGACCCGAGGATGCCATAACTTTTCCCGATAAGAGACTGCAGTTTTGGGGCCATCCTTAGCCATCTAATTGACACATCACCCTAAAACACTAATTGATGGAAGGGAGGCAGGGTGAAACTTGGGACACCAGGCAAAGGGGTGTCCATTCTGCATGCTGCTAATTAAAAGTGGAAATTTATGTCTAGGGGTGTAACCTGGCCAATCACAATGGACCAAGTTATCTGGAGTCCTATAGATACTGTAACCAATAGGACGTCGTAGTTGTAGTGACGTCTATCACGCGTGATGTAGAGCGATGGGAATAGACGCCCACCCGATAAGAGTTATCCAATCCACATGCCCTATTATCATATACAGATATAACACCTATACTTAAGTTACCTTTCCTAACCAATTATATTGCATGATGATTTTTTATAGAATTAGACGTCAGTGATGATGAGCTTAGCCTATAACAATGACTGTTCGACTGAAGTTTGAGGAAGTCGGAGCAAGACAGGTGATCGCAATGCTGCTGATTTACATTTGTTTCTCTGTTTGATGTACTTGTCATTAAACGGACTTCCCTTTGCCAACTTACTGAGTCCTCATTATTGAGTCGTGTCGGAGTAAGTGAATCCTGCACCCCCTTTCCTCGCATGGTGCAGCTATTTTGTCTTACAAGTTCTAGAGGGTGAGCGTTGGCCTATGGGCCCGTCAGCGATTTCCTCTCCCCCAGAATAGGGCTTTAATAGGAGCAACATTATAAAGACATTAAGCAGAACCAACAGACTCACAAGAGCTCAGGAAAGACTTACCAATCATAAGGAGAAGCATAGTCGCAGCTGGACTGGACTAATCCTTATCAGGGAACAGTGAAGGAACCAGATCCCATTTGACACGCCCCTGCCAGAAGTAGCAGGACGGAGAGCTTATTTTCCATAATTCACAGTTGAGCTTTATGGGCCGGCGTATGCTCACACAAACCGTACTTGGGGAGAAGGGTTCGAGAGGTACAAAAATCACAGATTGGCGCACTCACACACTCTTATCTCCACGCAGTAGCAGTATCACCACGTACCACAGCTCACAGTTTTTCTACTGAGGGAGAGGCCTGAAGGGGGTGATTCAAGTTCAGGGAGGGCTGCAAACGTGCTCCAGCGCCTCCGCAGAGACCAGGTGAGTGTAACAGGATGATGGTTTTCCATGTTGTGCAAAATGATACACGTTGGTTTGCCAATCATGCTTCCATATACGTGATGACACCAAGTACATGTCCGTCACCACCTTCACCCATGTGACCATGGCACAAGGGAATTGGTGGTATGGTCCGCCAGTGTAGGCAGACAGTTCTGTGATGGCGCTGGGTGTCAACTGGCACAGTGGAAGTGAGGTGCTGTGTATTGGTCCTGCAGCAGTCGCACATGTGTCAGTGGTGTTCACCACTTGCTGGAATATATTCTGTACAACCATGTCCCATTGGATTTTTGGGTGTCTCTTCAGGTGCTGTGTATGGCATGGTGGGGTGCGGTGTACTTGTCGGGCAGGGGCAGTGACAGGGGATTCCCTGAGAGGCAGTTGGATTAGGCTCAGTCATGTCTGCATGACCTGAGCTGTACGTTGCTGCGCTCATGTGAATAATGCATTGTGACTGCAGGTTGGTGCATTGTGATACCTGTGGTTAAGGTCTGATGATGTACCTTGTGCATGTGCAGGGGTGGGTGCTGTGTTCGTAGATACTATTTACATATGGTTGTGCGGTCATGGCACATCTGCATCCATTGTGAGTCTCACGCATCCCGTCATATTCATTGGGGTCACAGTGGTTGGCACCCAGGACAGTGTCCCCCCAACAACAGCCCCCATGGCCCAGCCAGCAGACATGTTAATTATGCTTGTGGTCCCCCCAACAGTAACCCCAATGGCCCAGCCAGCAGACCGGTTACGTATGCTTGTGGTCCCCCCCAACAGCAACCCCCATGGCCCAGCCAGCAGACAGGTTACATATGCTTGTGGTCCCCCCCCCCAGCAACAACCCCCATGGCCCAGCCAGCAGTCAGGTTACGTATGCTTGTGGTCCCCCCCACAACAACAACCCCTATGGCCCGGTGGTTGGACTTACCCAGAAGCCAGGCGCTTCATGCAGCGTGACGTTCCATGCAGCGAGGAAGTGTGGAGTTGCGCAGCACCATTGCAAGGAAGTGGAGCACAGACACTACCTTCAGCAGAGGGGGGATGGCGGCATGGATGTTGATCAGGCTGACCAGGTCATCGTGAAAGAGATCCACAATTGAGCGTATTGTGTCCCTGTTCAGGCGGTACAGGGTGTGGATCTGTGCAGGGGTTAAGTCAAATGGACTGGCCCTTATGCGAGGGATTGGTGGCTGCCTGTGGGGTACCAGTGCCTGCACTGTGGTATGTGCTGGCCCAGTCTCACCGTCCTTCTCCTCCTGTGCCTCCCCTGCATCCCTTAGTTTAGTGCCTGCTGGAGTAGTGGCAGTGCAGGCATGTCCTCCAGCCCCTGTATGGCAACTGCTAGTGGTATAATTGTGGACTCTGAAGGGGCGAGGTGTGTGGGTGTGGTCCATTTGTGCTGTGCCTGACTCCATTGCCTCCACCTTTGCTGATTGTGTGCACCTGTGGCAGTTGGGAACACAGCAGTTTTCTATTAACGGATGATCCGCGATGCCGGTGTTGCCTGCATCATGATGGCCCTTCTTACTGGCATCTGGGTGCCGGCATGTGCATGTCTGTGCGGCTCGTAAGGTCCTCTTCCTTGTGGCATGCTGGTGTTACTGGCACGGTGCCTGCGCACACGTGTGCACGCTGGTATGGTGGTGCATGGCAGCGGGTCCCTGTCGATGCCAGTACCGACATATAGGGTTGTAATACAACGGCCCGGTAATGGATGCCGGTATTGCCTTACTGGTATCGTTATTACCGGAGCGCCAACTTTGTAATGAGACCCATTGTCTTTTCTCGAGCAGTGTAGAAAACAACCATACTACCATTGACAGTTCCTTAGCCTTTAATGGCTGTAAAATGTTACAAAAAGCAATTTTAGAAGAAATACATCTGGAAAGCTGGTCACAGCTTTAAGTGCAACACTAATAGCTGGAATTCTGCTGTGTGCTGTCACAAGCAACAGACATTGTGACATCACAAACAACTGTAATAAGTGGTTACAGAGGTGTAGTGATGTTATTTACGTATAACAGGGCAGTGGTGATGTCACAACAAGCTAATAGTGTGAACGTTATTAATTGGCTTTTACATTGGCATTGGAGGCTGACATGTTTTATTAGCTTGTAACATAACTATGTTATGCGAAAATGTATGTGACTGAACGAACCATTAAGAATCCCACACATAACAGCACACCACAGACAGAAAAACACTGAATAGCTTTTTATTTGCAAAGATGTGTATAATTTCCGATTTTGCACGAGTCTGGCAAATTATGAATGAAATAAACCTGAAGAAAAAATGCAGGAGTCTGCAACAGTTACGGAGCTGTATGTGCGTGTCCTTCCTTGGGGCCTCTTTCCAGGTTGACCTCCAGCATTCTGCAGGCATGTACCCCGACTCCTCATAAGAACCCCTTAAATAAAGCAAAGCCTTCGCTTCCGAGTGCAAATGCCTATGGATGATATACAGGCATTAAGTGGCGCCGCTTGGTGACTTTGCCGCCAATATTCTTCAGTCAGCTTTCATAAGAACAATATTAAAAGTCGAATGCAACATTTCCGTCCTCATGACTGGCGGAACATACCCGGCTAGCCCATGAGAGGTGACTCAATTCCCTGTCCATTCCTTCTTCCGGTGCAGCTGCACGCTCTGAAATCCATTCACAGCGCATAACAGTAACGAGAGTTCTTCAATGCGGCTAATACTCGTCAAGGGTAAAGCTTAGCAAATGCAACTTCATATTCTTTTTATTGGATAGTAAGAATGATGTCATTTCACTCAGTGTTTGGGATGAAGGCCTTACCAAGTTGTATTTGCCCCACCCACCCAGTGCCTAATATCATCAACGAAACGAAAATAGTCTCTCTCTGCACCTCCTTTGCTAAAAAAAATAAAAAACTGAACATTTAATACACATCCGTGCAAAACGCGAAGGCAACAGTTGTCTTGCAAACCTGCAAAGCAGAACAGTACTTGTACACCGCACCTTTTAAAAAGAATCGTTTTTCAGCACACAGCAAAAACCAAACAACAAGCCAACTCAGCTGATCAATTACAGGCTTTACAATCAATGATTACTGTGGGGCTGGAGGCGGTCACGAGACCGGCCTCACAGGTGCTGGGGGGCCCAGGACCATGTTGGTGTGCTGGGGTCACGCGGACATACTTGGTTGCAAGGTAAGGACCATGTGAGGTTGTGGGGACACAGCCTGGGTGCCAGAGCAACTCGAATGCCAGCAGCATCCTGTATGGTGGGTGCCTGGGCTGCAACCAGGGCACCAGGCTGCTCTGGGGGGCCCAGGCTTGCAGGACCGTAATCACATGGTGTGGGCCTGCAGGCCAGGGCTGCAGGACTGTGATCACACTCCTTAGGCCTGCAGGCCCAAAGTGACAACATGACTCCCATTGTTGGAGTCAGCAGCCATTCTGATGCACGTGCCTGCAGTTTCTCCTTTTATTAGATTGGGCCATCTTAAAAGGGCATTACACATCGGGAGAGACCCACATCTTAAAAGGGCAATACACATGGGAGGGGCACACATCCCACTGATGTGGCTTGGAAATGCCAAAGGTTTGCCGAATGTTATGCTTCGTGGTTGCTAGGAGTATCTGGTGTTCATGTGATGGCAAAATACAATAGCACAAGGTAGAGAAAAAGTAATCAGCTGCAACAAAATATCATCACAATATACAACTTGTATTAATAATTATTAAAAAACATCATCAAAAACCAAATGGGTTTTTGCTTGACGGAGCAAAAAAGGAAGTTCAGTAGACAAGAGCTGGGTGAGGATAAGCTGGATAACCCTAAAACCCATTATCATTACATATCCAAAACAGAGGACCAATACCGCCAAAGCCGAGGGTACAAGCCCCGGGAGTGGCATGAAACGTCTAGACGATCACAGTATCAACGTAGGGGTGGCATAGGGACCACTGAACCGATGGAGAGAGGGCACCCAAATTCAACACCATATCGAGGCGCAAAGGACCAGTGTGGCTGGGCTCGGAACCCAACGAGAAACAACAGAGAAGACCAGATACAATCTGTCTCCTGCAGCAATCCAGAGCGAAAACAGCCAGACGACAGGATTAAGAGCCATGTAACTCATCAGGAAAAAATGGAAGATGAAAGACAACCTAAAGGGCCATGGAAGTGGCTAATGTCAAGCTGGAATAAAAATAATGGTAAATAGCAACGACCAGGGTTGGCTAGCCTCGACGACAACACCTGCGAAAAAAGTAGCAAGCAACCCATAAAGTAAACCTGCATTCTGGGCTCATGGAACACGAGAGGCCATTCGCACCTGACGATACCTGGAGATGTCAATCTCGATCTATACGACATCTTATGCCTACAAGAAACCTGGCTTGTTAACCAACCAACACTGGACGGTTTCTCAGTGGTGATCTCTCCGGCAGTCAAAGGCTTGCTTGGCAGACCGTCGTCGGGTCTTTTGACTGCTATAAAAACAGGAACGGGTCTGAACGAACCACGAAAGTGGAAACAGTCATATGAAATGCTGGTCACGCTGACCTCTCAAATCCAGGGCAAGACTAAGATGGAAAACGGCTTTCAGAATCAGGTGGCCATTCTGAATTGCTATTGGAATCCACAGCGAATGTCAATAAAAACCTTTTGCGACAACATGTCGGAAACAATTGACCAGCTATATGCGGAATTCGATAAAATCGAGCTCATCATCTGTGGTGACTTGAACGCAAAGTGTACGGACGACCAGGCAGGCCAACAACGCTCTAGCTCTCAACGGGGAGGTGTTGACTCCACCATAGAGAGAGGTAAGGCCTGGAATGTAGCAATCAGCTCAAGAAGTATTCAGAATGTGGCCTCTTTGTTCCCCAATCAAAAGAATATACCAACGTGGGAACGTAACGGGTCGAAAGCCACACTGGACTACATCTTTGTCTCTAATGGTCTCACTAAAGGTCTGATGGGTTTTAAGGTCCAAAAAACCATTCACAGTGACCACAACCTACTCTGCTGTACATGGCATACCATAAGTCCGAATTCAAGAACCTATGATTGGGCGATTGAGACAAATGCACAACAGACTCGTCTACGGCTAACCCAACAAGATATTGGGAAAATCAAACGAACCTGGGAGAAGAGAGCCCCCGATCATGCCCGGAAGGACAGGAAAGAAAGACCAAACTACCTGCCTTTATTACTATCCTTCCACGTAAAGGGCTCAAAGAAACCGAAGAAACCTGTCTACACGAACCATACGTATGACAAGGAGTTGGTGGCAAAAAGAAAAGTGGGCCGCAGACTGCTAAGAATAGCAAAGAAATCAAATGCTGCAGAGGACTGGATAAACTGACGCCTGGAAGCTAAAAGCTATAAAAACTGGCGTAAACGGCACAAAGCAATTCAATATAAAAATGACGCCGAAGTCATGATGCAGAAATTACAAACAAAAAAATCGAGCGAATTCTGGAAGTTGATAAAAGAGTCCAACTCCACTCAGAGTGGCTCGCTGTCTAACGCAGTGGCCGAAGAAAGGTGGATCCAATATTTCACTACAGAATTTGAAGGTACAACTACTGACACTCAAAGGACAAAGCAGATCTCGGTAACACCATGGGTCAATCTTTCTAAGGTAGAAGACATTGAAGCATCCATACGGAAATTGAAAACATCAAGAGCCCCGGGTCCTGACGGACTGACAAACATGGACTTAAAAATGTGTCCAGGAAAATGGGCGGAATTGATCAGTAAGATATTTTCCCAATGTGGCAGAACGAATATGGTTCCTGAAACCTGGCTGCAAGCGGTGATAGTCCCTATTTACAAAAAGGGTCAGAGACAAGAACCAGCGAGCTACAGACTGATCGCCCTGCTAGACATATTGGGCAAATTATACGCAACTCGCCTGCTGGAGCATTTCCGTGTATGGGCAAAAGACAGTCAGTCCAAAGACCATCTCCAAACGGGCTTTCAAAAAAATGGATCCACCTCTATCAATCTAATGGTACTGAACATCTTGAAAGCAAAAGTCAAAGAGGGCGCGCCAAAGGTGTACTTGGCCTTCGTGAACCTCTCAAAGGCGTTTGATAAGATAGACCGACCCAGTCTGTGGTCAAAGCTACAAGGGTGGAAGTGTCCAACCAAAATATTGGACCCTATATTAGCTCAACACTAGACCAGAGCTGTCATGTCCTCTTTTTAGGGGCCGTATGGGAGAGGACTAAAACATACAACCAACCAAAACATATCCCATCAATCCGGCTTCCTCCCTTTGGGTTCTAAAACTGTCTGTGACGACAAATAATTGCATACATAAACCACCTTTATCTCATTCAGGTAGACACACAAGATATCTCAAAAAATATACATATTTTAATCTCTATCACATAAAACCATAAAATTACAACCATCATCAGTGTCTCTACTATACACCATTTCATTAAACGCAAATTTGCATTTTTAACACATTATGATCTGTGTACAGTTTCACAAAATCCTATTCTACACAATCTTTACAAAATTCCCCATTTATGGGAAGTATAGTGTGTCAACACGTAGCATGTGTTTCTGGAATCTAGACCAATTAGTCCATACAACCCGATCCACTCGGCGTTTGTATTCTCCTAGATCCCGTCTTCAGGACACATATTCTTTGATGTAGTGCAACGATGTCATATACATTGCATTTTACACGATGTGGACCTTTCCCACCAATCTACAAAATTTAAAAAACAAACAAACGTACATATAAGTCTCTTGTGTGAATTTTATGTACTCCAACAATTGTGCCACTTTACATGTTTTATCTCATCTTTTCATTTTTCTGTTCCCAAGGGACATATCCGTATGTGTTATTTCACCAGGATACATTACGTTTCCACCCTTTTTCCTTTGGGTCAAAACCGTTGTTTGTGCTATCATCTTTTAGGCATACCACTATTGCCTTAATTTATTCAATAATTCATTACAATTTCATTTAAAAATTCATTTGAAAACACGAAGAATAACCTTATTATTTAGTATTCCTCCTGTGAACTCACTCCCCCACTTTGTCTACTTTACTTCACCTTGTTTTCACATCCCCAATACTACCGGTTTGGCGAGGAATCCATCACCATGTTCAACTACCCTGTGTATAACATTAGCGAAATTGTCTAATCCATACACAGTTTATAGCATTATAACATTCAACACTCTTACCAGCCGTGTGACTGTGTGACTTGTCCCAATGTTTTTACGGCGTGGTGGTGACTCACATCTTCTCAATACTTCCACTTCGTCGTATTAGTTTTCCTCATACATAACGAACTCGGGAGACGCACCCTACAATGTCATAGTAACACAGTTACTTTAACCGCTAGCACGGGTCTCCCTATTCTATTGTGTTTATTTCGTAATCTGAAGTTTACCTTGTTCTGGGTCAATCCTTCGCCTTACGCCTGCCCGTGCGGAGTAACGTCATTCAACCGCTGATGTTATTTTATCGATCACGTGATTGATAATTATTTTACGTGATCACATGCTAGCCTACGTGCAATGGACTACTCGAGTCCCGATTACTCATGGGATATGTGGTCCCAACCCTGTTATTTATTATAACCTCACGTTCTTGTTCGTAGGATCACGTGATTGATAATTATTTTACGTGATCACGTGCTAGCGTGCATATAAATGGACTACTCAAGTCCCGATTACTCATGGGATATGTGGTTCCAACGCTGCCACCTGCAATCCCTCTCGCTCTTATCAGTAGGAACAACATGTTCTATTCAACAATTTTCGCCACCGACCCAAACTCTATTAATGAATGAACAGACCCCACTCAATGGCAATATTAAGGCCATCTTTAACCGTATTGAGGTCAAAAATCCATTTTTGTTCGATCTTTCTTAATTTCAAATCTCTGTTCCCTCCTCTAGGGTGGGGGTCAATCACCTGTATGATGTACCACCGGATGTCTTCATGTGTATGCTTAGCAGCATCAAAATGAGCTACCAAAGGCTTGTCTGGTACATGATTTTTAACACAGGATCTGTGCTCACAGATCCTCTGTCGTATAGGTCTTTTTGTTTTACCCACGTACAATAAACCACAAGGGCAAATTATTACATAAATCGCCCATTTTGTGTTGCAGTTGGAGAACATACGGAGTTTCCAATTTCTGCCCTTTAAAACAATTTCTTTTATGTTGGAAGTCAAGCAACACACTGAGCATTTACCACACTTGTAGTGGCCTACTACAGGCTGTGTATTCCACAATGTGGACTGAACTCCATTCTTTTCCAGACCGGCTGAATCATATGTATGGACCAATTTGTCACGTAAATTCGTCATCCGTTTAAAGGCAAAGCGTGGTTTGCATATCGTGAAATCCTCCGTGTTTATCATCCCCCAATTCTTCAGTATACTGCGTCGTAGCGCATTGCTTGTGGGCGAGAACGTCGATACACACGTGACTTTGTCTTCTTTAATCCTTGGCCGTTTCACAAGGCATTCCTGCCTATTAGTGTTTCTAGCCCTTTTCAATGATCTCCTTATTACATGAGATGGATAGCCCCTGGCTTTCAGTCTTGTAGACAGATCTTTACTACTTACATCGAAATCCTCTCTTTGGGTACAGTTTCTACGAATACGTAGAAATTGACCGAAAGGCAAATTTTCGCGCAAACTTGCTGGATGATAACTGTCGAAAACCAGTAAGGAGTTTTTGTCTGTTGGTTTTCTAAACAGTCGGGTGCCCACTGTGTTGTTATCTCCTTTATAGATCTCTAAATCCAAAAAGGCAATCTGATCACTACTATTGGTCATGCATTAATTTCACCATGACCAATAGTAGTGATCAGATTGCCTTTTTGGATTTAGAGATCTATAAAGGAGATAACAACACAGTGGGCACCCGACTGTTTAGAAAACCAACAGACAAAAACTCCTTACTGGTTTTCGACAGTTATCATCCAGCAAGATTGCGCGAAAATTTGCCTTTCGGTCAATTTCTACGTATTCGTAGAAACTGTACCCAAAGAGAGGATTTCGATGTAAGTAGTAAAGATCTGTCTACAAGACTGAAAGCCAGGGGCTATCCATCTCATGTAATAAGGAGATCATTGAAAAGGGCTAGAAACACTAATAGGCAGGGATGCCTTGTGAAACGGCCAAGGATTAAAGAAGACAAAGTCACGTGTGTATCGACGTTCTCGCCCATAAGCAATGCGCTACGACGCAGTATACTGAAGAATTGGGGGATGATAAACACGGAGGATTTCACGATATGCAAACCACGCTTTGCCTTTAAACGGATGACGAATTTACGTGACAAATTGGTCCATACATATGATTCAGCCGGTCTGGAAAAGAATGGAGTTCAGTCCACATTGTGGAATACACAGCCTGTAGTAGGCCACTACAAGTGTGGTAAATGCTCAGTGTGTTGCTTGACTTCCAACATAAAAGAAATTGTTTTAAAGGGCAGAAATTGGAAACTCCGTATGTTCTCCAACTGCAACACAAAATGGGCGATTTATGTAATAATTTGCCCTTGTGGTTTATTGTACGTGGGTAAAACAAAAAGACCTATACGACAGAGGATCTGTGAGCACAGATCCTGTGTTAAAAATCATGTACCAGACAAGCCTTTGGTAGCTCATTTTGATGCTGCTAAGCATACACATGAAGACATCCGGTGGTACATCATACAGGTGATTGACCCCCACCCTAGAGGAGGGAACAGAGATTTGAAATTAAGAAAGATCGAACAAAAATGGATTTTTGACCTCAATACGGTTAAAGATGGCCTTAATATTGCCATTGAGTGGGGTCTGTTCATTCATTAATAGAGTTTGGGTCGGTGGCGAAAATTGTTGAATAGAACATGTTGTTCCTACTGATAAGAGCGAGAGGGATTGCAGGTGGCAGCGTTGGAACCACATATCCCATGAGTAATCGGGACTTGAGTAGTCCATTTATATGCACGCTAGCACGTGATCACGTAAAATAATTATCAATCACGTGATCCTACGAACAAGAACGTGAGGTTATAATAAATAACAGGGTTGGGACCACATATCCCATGAGTAATCGGGACTCGAGTAGTCCATTGCACGTAGGCTAGCATGTGATCACGTAAAATAATTATCAATCACGTGATCGATAAAATAACATCAGCGGTTGAATGACGTTACTCCGCACGGGCAGGCGTAAGGCGAAGGATTGACCCAGAACAAGGTAAACTTCAGATTACGAAATAAACACAATAGAATAGGGAGACCCGTGCTAGCGGTTAAAGTAACTGTGTTACTATGACATTGTAGGGTGCGTCTCCCGAGTTCGTTATGTATGAGGAAAACTAATACGACGAAGTGGAAGTATTGAGAAGATGTGAGTCACCACCACGCCGTAAAAACATTGGGACAAGTCACACAGTCACACGGCTGGTAAGAGTGTTGAATGTTATAATGCTATAAACTGTGTATGGATTAGACAATTTCGCTAATGTTAAACACAGGGTAGTTGAACATGGTGATGGATTCCTCGCCAAACCGGTAGTATTGGGGATGTGAAAACAAGGTGAAGTAAAGTAGACAAAGTGGGGGAGTGAGTTCACAGGAGGAATACTAAATAATAAGGTTATTCTTCGTGTTTTCAAATGAATTTTTAAATGAAATTGTAATGAATTATTGAATAAATTAAGGCAATAGTGGTATGCCTAAAAGATGATAGCACAAACAACGGTTTTGACCCAAAGGAAAAAGGGTGGAAACGTAATGTATCCTGGTGAAATAACACATACGGATATGTCCCTTGGGAACAGAAAAATGAAAAGATGAGATAAAACATGTAAAGTGGCACAATTGTTGGAGTACATAAAATTCACACAAGAGACTTATATGTACGTTTGTTTGTTTTTTAAATTTTGTAGATTGGTGGGAAAGGTCCACATCGTGTAAAATGCAATGTATATGACATCGTTGCACTACATCAAAGAATATGTGTCCTGAAGACGGGATCTAGGAGAATACAAACGCCGAGTGGATCGGGTTGTATGGACTAATTGGTCTAGATTCCAGAAACACATGCTACGTGTTGACACACTATACTTCCCATAAATGGGGAATTTTGTAAAGATTGTGTAGAATAGGATTTTGTGAAACTGTACACAGATCATAATGTGTTAAAAATGCAAATTTGCGTTTAATGAAATGGTGTATAGTAGAGACACTGATGATGGTTGTAATTTTATGGTTTTATGTGATAGAGATTAAAATATGTATATTTTTTGAGATATCTTGTGTGTCTACCTGAATGAGATAAAGGTGGTTTAGGTATGCAATTATTTGTCGTCACAGACAGTTTTAGAACCCAAAGGGAGGAACCCCTATATTAGCTCTCCATTCGCATACAAAAATTAGAGTCAAACTAAATCACCAGGGTGCTCTGTCAGAGGAGATAAGTGTGAACCGAGGAGTTAAGCAGGGCTGTCCCCTAGCACCGGCTCTGTTTACAGCATTTCTTGGCGACTACCAACTCTCAGAATCCAAAATTCGCTCCTTTCCACCAAAAATAGGGAAAACGGAGATTCCACGCCTACTGTTTGCAGATGATGGGCCTCATTCCGAGGCTGGCGCTATCCATGGAGTAAATAGCACAATGGTAAGCAACCATGGAGCTATTTACTCCATGGAAATCCGGCATGGTGAATGGAGTAATTACCGGTCCATTCCAAGGTTGGAGGGACCGGTAATTCCCCATTCACCATACCGGTTCCCCATCCCCATTCCTGCCCCCATAGGGCTCAATGGGAATGGGGAAGGAGTAAATTACGGCACCGTAAGTTACGGTGCCGTAATTTACTCCAAGGTCCCTTTGCGGGTTGGATTTTTAACGCCTGCTAAAAGCAGGCGTTAAATGCCAACCCGCAAAAGGGAACTCGGAATATGGTGGTAAGTGTTAACGGTCACCGTTGCCATTAACGGTGACCGTTAACCCTTACCGCCAGCCTCGGAATGAGGCCCGATGTCATCTTGATCGACCAAACGAAAGTGGGCCTACAAAGAAAACTACGCAATCTGGAGTCCTATATTGTTGAAAATCACCTCGAACTGAACAAATCGAAGACAAAAATCATGGTGTTTGAAAAAGTCCCCAGAAAAACAACGAACAAAATAGAATTGTTCCTTGATAACACTAAAATTGAAAGAGTTAATAGCTTTAAATACTTGGGGATTCAAATCGATAGCTCCAGAACAGAAAAGAGTCTCCAAACCCAACTATGGGAAAAAGTGAAATGCCTGACTGCCCAAATAAGAGCAGTCGATCAGAAGTTCGGAAAATTATCTCTGGTACCGGCAATATCATTCTATAAAGCTAAAGTTGTCCCGGCATTGACCTATTGCTTGGAGGCCTCGCTATACTTCCCGCATAACACCTGGTGCAAACTTGAAGGTCACGTTTGGAAAACGGTACTAGGCCTACCGAAATCTACTGCTATGCCGGCTATCAGGAGAGAGTTGGGGCTGGTGTCCTTAGCGTCAGTGGTAGATCAAAGTGCCATGCGTCTATACAGAAGAATCATCATGTCAGACACCTTGCCCATCTTCAACATCATACGTGACGAAACAGAAACAGGCAAATGCCAGGCCGTCAAAAACTGGGTAAAAGCCAGAAAGGACGACCTGGCGAAAATCGAATGCAGTGACAAAGAGTTGAAAGAAAATCCCGATCGAATTAAAAGGAAAACAGAAGACTTGAACTGGATTCTGACAACAGAGAAAGCAGTAGGGAACAGACTTCTAAATCACCTGCCTCCAACATTTAACAAGGTGAAAAAACCACTGAAATACTGTGCCAAGTTTCCAGATAAGAAGCTGAGCAATTCGATCATGAGAGCAAGGTTAAACCTGCTGCCAACTAGAGAAATCATAACAATCAGAGGATGCCGATCACTACCTCAAAGGGTATGTGTCCATGATGAAATCTTACTTAAAAGACACCAAAGATATGATCAACAAGTTGGAAGACATGGAATTTAATCAAGAAACTCAATTAATGTTGACTCTTGATATAGTGTCTTTGTACACCAATATACTGCAATAAGACACTTTGGAGAATATTGAAGAACTTCTCCTGACTCGTCTGGATGCTGATCCAGTCCCCACGTCTTTCATAATGTGGTGCATTTCTTTAGCTCTTACTAAAAATGTCTTCGAGTTTGCAGGCATTTTCTATCAACAAATAGAGGGAGCGGCCATGGGGGCCACTATGGCCCAGAGCCTGGCAAACCTCTATGTCGAATTTTTCGAGAAACAGTTTGTCTTTGCGGTTAACCCTTTTAGTAATAACATCAAAGCCTGGTCACGTTACATTGACGAGGGAGGGCACATGCGAGACAGCTGCTGCTTTTTTGAACTGGCTTAATAGCCTCAATAGACATCTTCAATTTACTCTGACCATTGAACAAGAGGCTACTAACTTTCTTGATTTGACCCTGTATCATGAAAATGTCAAAATTAGAGTTAGGCTGATTCACAAAGAGACTGAGAAGAATTCTCTCTTGCACTACCAGTCGCATCACATCAAACATCTGAGAGATAACTTGCCCTTCAGGCAATTTCTAAGGCTAAAACGGAATAGTTCCAGCAGAGTGTCATATGAAAAAGAATCCCAACA
The DNA here is from genome assembly GCF_040938575.1 of Ambystoma mexicanum. Classification (NCBI taxonomy): domain Eukaryota; kingdom Metazoa; phylum Chordata; class Amphibia; order Caudata; family Ambystomatidae; genus Ambystoma; species Ambystoma mexicanum. Next base: position 541,009,036 of record NC_090923.1, on the reverse strand, counting down.
CCTTAAAGCTAAACTTCTAAATAGAGACTACCCTAAGAGACTCATTAAAAAGGCGGCTAAACGCGCCTTTAATAACAACAGATATGCTTTACTGGAGGCTAAACCCAAAAAGAACTTGGGAGATTTATTGTTTGTGAACACTTTCACCAATCACAGTCTAGCTATCCGCAAGATCATCTCCAAACAATGGAAAGTGCTTAAAACTACTAAGTCTGACCCCGGTTTACCCCTCTTTGCATACACCAAATCTACCTCTATAGGGAATCGAGTTAGCCAAAGCAGATTTCGTAACCCTTCTGTGCCAAAGACTAGTATCACTAGTCAATGGGGCCTTCCTCCAATCACAGGTCACTATCCCTGTGGACAATGTGTGGCATGTAAAACTACATCTAAATCCCATGAAGTCAACATAGGTCGCAATATAGTCTGGACTCAGAAATCTTTTTCGAATTGCAATACTGACCATGTAGTATACATGGTCACATGCCCTTGTGGTCTCCACTATATTGGAAAGACCAATCGTAAAATCAAAATTCGAATTAATGAACATAAAAGTTGCATTAAGAATAAAACCCTCCAAGCACCAATGGTAAAACACTTTGTTGATAAAGCCCATGGTTTTGAAAGTTTCAACTGGACAGTACTGTTGGTGGTTAGAGCGGATACCATAGCAATCCAAAATTCGAAACTTTTACAGAAAGAACAACAGCTTATCTTCCAAACCCGTAGTGATCGTCACAGGTAAAATGACGCCATTGAATGGCACAAAATTAAATAAGCTTAGACAGTGCGTGTATACATTTTATGGTGCCCCAATGGATTATTGGCACCTTTTCCCTTTTTTATAAAATCCTTTGGCAAGTATACCTCAGTTGCACGCTTTTCTGTTGACATCGGGTTCTGCATGTTTTGAAATGCTATTTTTTACTTTTTTATCGTGCAGTATACTGCCTTTTCACCACTAGGGGTCTGAGCTCCAGTAACAGACCCAGTCTCTTTATAGACACTAACAAGGGACTTCTTTTTCTCCTGTTGGGACCACCCCATGATGGCCGACAACGTTGTGTTTTCCTCCCGCGGGCTGCCGGGAGTAATCATCTAAACCACACGCGTACTTCCGCTTTGAGAGTAAGGGGCTGTATCAACACCACTTCTCAAGACTAAACCTATTTGAGAAAACATCCTGCAAACCGCGGGACGCGCCAGACACGCATTTACTAAACGCGAGTGCAGGTAAGCACAGAGATGAGATAGGCATGCGATATACCTCACTGTAGAGATACCTGTTCGTCTCTTACAGTTCTTACTCGTGTCATCCGGGTCAGTAGCTATTGGACGATTAGAATCAGTTCTCCATTGTCATTTGGAAAAATAGATAGTTTTTTTACAAACTCCGCTTTCACTCTCTTTTTGCAGCGGACTCTATCCCTCACCCTGGCGCTTCTATCCCTCTCTAATTTCTATGGAGAGAAGTGAAAAGGATTTCAAACTGACTGCATAGCCCGGCAGGATTATATTTATAATTCTTGGCGCTACATGCTTGACTTTAAGGTAAGAGACAGTTTACTCTATGTCTCCTCCCCTCTATTCCCCATTGCTACTTGAGTCATCACGGTACTAGGGGTTCTGTCTTCTGGTATTGAGACCTTTTCAAGTGATTTTGTTATGATATTTTTGGAGAACTCTAACCCCACCTTGGGGGATATCTGTTAATTTTTTGAATTGTTTTTTAAAAATGTAAATCGATACATGTGATATATAGATGTGAACACAGACTCATGAATGACAGTTAGCTTATGTAGGCTCTAAATAGTAGGTTTTGATATGATGTGTATGTATCTCCACAGAATTTGAATCTGCAAAGGGTGCACTTTGTGCTTGAAGACGAAACATTGTCCAGCTCTCCCCTATACTACTTCCACCCTGATGCTAGGTATAAGATGTATTTGTTTTCTCTGACTACTAAGCCTAATCAGATTTAATCTGTTTTCTCTGTAGTGAATATGTAGATTTACAGAGCTCTTTTAAATGTTTTTCAGCAGCACCTTTTTAAGTTAAGCACTTTATAATGATGAAGTGTCGCAGTGAATGCTAAAAAGAAAGTGACGGATCAAAATACTTCCTCCTGAAGAAGGATTACACAAACTGAAACATGTCGAGGTATACTACCAGGGATTAGATCTACTGGTCTGTGTATTTGGGTCTTCATTGACCAATATTTTCCCTCTCCTGTATATATACTACATCAATGTGTCAATAGGAGTTGTGTATCTAGTCCATTGAATGAATAGTGATGAATTATTACAATCTAATTGTGAGCATTTAGCTTGGTGTCACGTGCACTTTATTTATTATTTTTACTAGGTTTTAACAATTGTACGTTTTTTATGATGTTTTTTAATAATTATTAATAAATGTTGTATATTCTGATAATATTTTGTTGCAGCTGATTAGTTTTTCTCTACCTGTTATTGTATTTTGTCTCTATAAACCCTTCTTGAAGGTAGAGGTCTCTTTACTACCTTAGGGAGTAATTGTTCTGAAGGGTTTCCTTCCAATATATTTTGTTCATGTGATGGACCTAAGGAAATCCAGTCTGCAGAAATCTACAAAAACAATCACTAATCCCCGGCAGAGATAGAGTAAGAAAAAATTACGTCAGATGAACTAACCAAACTGAAGCAACTGAATTGACTACACACACCTAATGTGCACAGCTGAATCATCAAGCTTACGAACGACACGCCACACCCATCTTGGGTAGCAGAGAGCCATCTATTTCATTGTGTCATTCCTTGAACCACATAAGCCAAAAAACATCCTTCCACAGAATGTCCTTTACATTATAAATATAAGGTCACTTTTCATCCTCCACATTAACCGCAGACTCCAGCCTGAAGATATCAGTTATGGGAACATTTGCCGTCTGGGGCCTTGACTATTAGCATGAGCTTAAAAGCAACTGTATATGTATCTATTTATATTGTTCATCTTACTTGATCACCTGGGCCAGATTATAGGATAGGATCCTATGCCTGCCGCCCCCACCACCTTTGATACGGACAACCTGACACACACAGTAGCCACCAACATTAGTCTCAAAGGTGCCCTGATTAACACTTGTTCCATAGGAGCTCATGCCATTGATATCCACCATCTACTACTTTTTTTAAAATTTTAATTTGTTTATTGATAAAGCAGTAACAGCGTCCAACATCATTACATTACTATGAGGGCACACAGTGTCACAATATATCCATTATTTCTAAGTACTGAATATTTCCCAACATGTTCCATGCATTTAAAGCATTCAAAATATATTGAGTGTTCTCGTTCAAGTTATAAAATAAGAAATCTTTGCATCTGTTTACTTCACAGGTGCGGGCAGCCGGCTTAATAATAATGGTATGGGCACCTCAACTATATCAGTCCAAGGTATGGAGTTAATTGTCTTTACACCTGTTTACTTCACAGATGTAGCCGGCCAACTTAACAACAATGATACAGATTGATGCCTCTGCATCTAGTGTAGTCCCCACTGGAGATCAGCCTCAGGTATACGACGAATCAGTTCCTTTGCCTCTGTCATCACAGAGCGCGCAAGTCATGGGTGTTCATCAGTTCATTCAACATTTGTCCCCAATCCATACTACTATCCGCCCCTGCATCTGCCGAGGCTTGATCTCTAAGTAGCTCCATCTCTGCCATCCCCCAACGATATACATCTTTCAGCCACAACTGAATCGATGGGCCCTTCGGGTCTTTCCAAGAGATCGCAATTCTGCGTATTGCTAGTATAAGTAGAAAGGCCGCCTGTTTCCTTTTGGACTTTGTTCGCTTCCCCCCTGGTAGTATCCCCCACAGACATGTTTCAGGTGTGCACATATATTTGCTATTGGCCCAGGTATTAGTCCAACTCACAACCTTTCCCTAGAATGCTCTGATCATCTGGCAGTCCCAGGTCATATGCCAGAAGCCCGCCGTGGCATCTTTAGATCTTGGACAGGTTTGAGGGTGCTGTGGGTTGATCATGTGGAGCCTGGATTGTGTCATATATACTCTATGAGTAAAATGTATTGTTTGAGCTACTTGATCAACAACTAGACTTCCTAGCTTTCACAGAATCATGGCTACACCCAGCGTCAGGCCCATCTCTTGCTCTAGCCGTCCCTCCTGACTATAATATCCTCAGGACAGACCGCCAGGATACGATAGGGGGTGGAGTAGCAATAACCTCCAAAATCACTATGGAGCTTAGACCATACCCCATAGACCCTGTTCCAGGATACAAACTCCTGCTCTTGAAGCTCTCTACAGACCCGAAAACCACATTCAACTTCCTTCTTATTTACAGACAACCTAATAACACTAACAAGCCCGAACTCGATATCCCTTTGCTCATCACTCCTCTTTTGAAACTACTCACCAAATTCATTATCTTAGGAGATATTAACCTTGAATTTGACGATAAATTAGACCACAAAGCTTCCGCTCTCACCTCCGCCCTGCATGACATGCACTTCACACAAATTGTCAACTCTCCCACACACATTAAAGTAAGAATCCTTGACTGGATTCTGACATCCAATGTAACTATAAACTTAGAATCCATCTCTGAAGTTACTTGGTCTGACCAATTCCTAATATGATTGGACCTCCTCACCACTAAAGCACAAGTTCCACCTGCCAGTCATAGACCTATCTCCATCAGAAATACCCATAAACTCACTGTAGAATATCTCATCCCTATACCTGCAGACACGCTCAAGACTCACGCCTTCACAGATACTAACCCTGACAGTATCTCCACTCTTTATCACACATGTCTGAAAAACACTCTTGACATAGTACCCCCACTCACTTCCAAAATCCCACACAAACCAACGTGAGTGAACCTCTGGTTTGATGAAGAACTCATACTCTTACACCGAAACAAAAGAGCACTGGAGCACATTCACAAAAATAACCTTCCACTAATACAGCTATTGCACTTGCCGCAGCTACTAAAACCTACAAATCAGTAGTAAACCCCCTCAACACCCGCATTATGAATGCATTGTCAAGTGCTAAAGAACTATTTTCCATACTTTGGGAATTAGAATCACCCATTCCCACTGTAGCACTCGCCCACACAGACAAAGCTTGGTGTACCACCATTCAAAATGCACGGGCACACAAAACCCTCGCTCTATAAGAAAAAATAAGCAACAAAAGAAAATTACTAGCTGGCAAAAGTATGCCCTCTCACTTACCTAGCGCTAACGCATTACCCCCGCATCCCAATTCAAATTTAGCAAAGTATTCCAAGATCAGGTCTTGGCCACCATCACCACTCTTAAACCCTGCAACTGCAAAGGTGACAGTTTTCCCACCCGGCTGGTCAAACCCTGTGCACCAGCCATAGTGCCCATTATCACCGACTTTATCAATGACTCTTTTTCCTCCAACTTAGTCCCGTCCAGCATCAAATCGGCCTGGGTAACCCCACTACTCAAGAAACTTTCCCTTGATCTCAACCTTACCTACCAACTATCACTCCATCACTACCGTTCCCTTCCTACTGAAGATAATTAACCGAGTAGCCTACACTCAAATCCAACACTACTTGGAAGGCAATCACCTGTTAGTAGCCAGACAATCAGATTGAAAGAACGTTGCTAGACTTAGAAATCCAAATGGACAGCATCAGAGATTTGGGCAACATAGGCATTCTACTCCTACTTGGCCTGTCAGCTGCATTTGACTTGGTAGACCACGACATCCTGTGCCTTGCTCTGGCTGAAAACTTCAATTTCTCCCCAGAAGTTACCCTATGGGTCAAATCTTTCCTATCGGAATGCACTTCCAGAGTCTTTATTGGCAATGAGACTGCTGACCCCATCACAGTACCTCCAGGTGTCCCTCAAGGCTCTTGCTTTTCACCTACACTGTACAATAAATACACTAAACTACTTTTTGCAGCACTTGACGCCATGAACGTCATCTACACAAATTTCTCAGATGACACACAGATACTGATTCGTATCACTGGGGACCACAAACTAGACACTGCCACCTTTAATAAGATCTATGCAATCATCCAAAATTTGATGGCCATTAATAGCCTATGCCTGAACGATGAGAAAACAGAGATCCTCATTGCAGGCTCTCCCCCCACCTAAAATCTCTAGATGATAGCTACTCTGCCATAAATATTGATGACACCTCCATCCCAGTTTTGAAACAAATAAAAACACTAGGCGTCCACCTAGATGCTAACCTCTCCATGACCAGGCGCATCAACCTACCTGTCCTCATTCACTGCCTATACTACAAAACTTATCTTACTTAGCCAGCAATTCCTCACTCCGCAGAACTGCCTTACTCTGGCACGAGTCCTCATCCTTACAAAACTAGATTACTGCAACATACTTTTATTGGGCACCGCGACTACTAATCTTACCAAACTTCAACTACTTCAGAATAATGCCCTACATGCGGTCCATGGCTTAAAACGGAATGTTCACATCTCCCATATTAGAAAATAATTTCATTGGGTCCCTGTCAAAGCTAGAATGCTCTTTAAGGCCCTGATCCCTGACCACAAATGCATTTTCAATGATGCCCCTATCTATCTGAACAACAGCGTAATCCAAAAGGTCTCCACTCAGTCCCTAAGATCTTGTACCAGCATTGCCCTGAATGTTCATCACTACAAGAGCAAAAGGGTGGGAGGCTCTAGCTTCACAGTAGCCGTACCAACGCTTTGGAACACACTACCAGCTCACATTAGAAATGAGCAATCACACGATCGTTTTAAGAAAATGATCAAAACCTGGCTGTTTGACAAATTCAAATAAGATCTTAATCAAGACTGTCAATGTTATTAATATGTTGAAACTGAATGCCTGTATGTAACCAGAACCCTAAGTTTGTAACAAGTTTATTTTCTTAAGTAACCAACGCCATGGTACCCTTGGGTTTGGGCGTGTAACAAATGCAATAAATAAATAAATAGAACCTTTGCACCAGTGCAAGTGCAAAGTTGCACGGCTTAGCACTAGGGCAAAGTTTGTCCTAGTGCATAAAACACTGGGCACATATAACAAAACCTTTGCACCATGACAAGTGTAATGTTGCATGGTATAAGTACTAGGGCAAAAATGGCCATAGTGAAAAAGACATACACTTTCAATGCATTTTTGCACCAGGGCAAAGTTTGCCCTACTGCTATACGGAATGGTATTTTCACTGTACGGAAGGGAAGTGCCAGCTCTTCCATTCCATACAGTAAAACAAATTGTTGGAAAAAAAAGTGGCTACTAGTTGGAATTTGTACCTTCTCCTCCTAGGTGGAGGTAAACATTGGCAGAAATTCAGCAGAAAGTCCACCTTAAATGCTGCCTCGTGCATTCCCATGGAATACTGCCACTGGTATCTGATCGAACCCTGAATTGGGCCGATGGTAAACTTTGCCAAATACCACCAAATGTACCTTTTGCCATCCAACTCTGAAAAACGCCCTAAGCTTTTGTTGTGTTGTCAGACATACATATAAATCAACTACATATTCACATATATAGACACAATCTCATAATGACATGAACAAAGATACATCAACTTTACGCAGTCACAGATACGCTCAAATACACGACCACATTCTCACAAACTGAATATAACCACACACACACACACACACACACACACACACACACTGCACCTTCCTTAAAAACACAAATAAATATTATAGGTCACTCTTACTCCCTCTCCATTACTAGATCCCAGACAGACTCCCCTCACTGTTTAAATTTGCACCAACATTGTTCACTCAGCATTGTCCAAGCGCAGCCCCCAGATCCACAATTACCAGCGAGACCCTGTGAGACTCTGAGGGCAGCCAGGCCACCAGTCAGCGCAGCAGAGAGGTAAGTCATCAGGGGAGTGAGAGAGAGAAAGCAGAGATGAAAAGGAAGGTCTTGAGCTGCTTGCAAAACTTCAGGTGGACCAGCTCAAGTTTGAGAGGGGCTGGGAGGCCATTCCAAAGGAAAACACCTTCAGAAGAGAGAGATCTACCCCTCACTCTCTGCCTGGAGAAGCATCTGAACCTCAGGGAGTTAGAGGTAGCTCATCAAGGGCTCGAGAAGGACAGTATTTTGGAAGAGAGAATTGGATGTAGTGCGGGCCCCAACCCAGAAAGCCTTGTGGATGATGTAGAGGGTTATGAACTTCATCCTTGCAGCGACCGGAAGCCAGTGGAGAGATTTCAGGGCTGAAGAGATATGATCCCTGGGCTTGAGATCAAGGTCAAGTCTTGCAGTCCTGTTCTGGATTAGTTGCAGACAGTAGAGAGTAGAGGAAGGCAGATTGAGAAAGAGGCTGCTGCAGGAGTCTATCCTAGAGAGAACCAGGGCTCTGGAGACAGTGAACTTCTGGGCGAAAGTGAGAAAAGGAAGAATACCTCTGAGGAGGTGCAGCTGGTAGTGGGCCTTCTTGGCAATGTCGCTGATGTGAGGAGAGATGGAGAGAGTGGAGTCAAATATGACCCCAAGGTTTTTTGCCTCACAGGAAGGCGAAGGAAGAGGGCCCAAGGAGGGCGGCAAGAGTGAGGAAGGGAAAGCGGAAGCAGGGGTCCCAATGAGAAGGATCTCAGTCTTATTGGCATTAAGGCAAAGATTGTTGGAGGTGCACCAATCCTGAATCACAGATAGACAGTCAGGAATGAGCGAGAGAGGAGAGGGGGCTAAGGGAGCCTGAAAGAGAGCTGAGTGTCATCAGCATAACACTGAAAGTTAGAGGAGAAGGTAGAGATAAGGCAGGCCTAAGGGGCCAAGAAGACATTGAATAGCCAGGGTGAGAGGTTAGTGCCCTGGGGAACACCACACATGGAGAGAGAGGTGGTGGAGAGGAAGGATCCAAGTTGGACCGGTTCTCACGGAGTCCACTGATCAGGGTGGCAAGATTAACCGTGTCGAAAGCAGAGGAAAGGTCAGTGGCGATGAGGACAAAAGGAAGGCGAGATTAGTGAACAGATCTTCACGGGTGTTCAGGAGAGCAGTTTCCATGCCTCTGCCTGCTCTGACACCAGACTGATGGTCATGGAGACAACCAACAGATTCAGTGTATAGAGTAAGCTGGGAGATGGCCAGCTTTTCCAGGAGTTTACCCGGGAAAGGATTGATAGAGATTGGGCGATAGTTTGCCAGACAGGTAGGATCGGCAGAAGGTTTTCTAAGGAGTGGATGCACAAGGGAGAGCTTGAGAAGAAAGGGGAAAGTTCCAGTGGCAAAAGAGTGATTCCAGAAATCGCCCAAGGCTGTAGCGAGGGTGTCAATGTGGTCCTTGATGGTTCTGGAGGAACAGGAGAGCACCTGTTTGGACAACACTTCCATAGATCGGACCTGTCTAGAAACCTTGATAGGTGTTGTGGGAGAGAAAGAGGAGAAGGGAGTAGGAGAGGGAGAGGTGGCCAAAAGGGGACTGAGGGAAGTAGGGGGAGAGGAGAGAGATGACAGGATGTCATGAGTTTTTGTGGTGAAGTGAGAAGCCATAGCCGTACAGATGGCCTGAGAGGGAACAGGAGAGGTGGAGACTGCAGAAGGATTGCCCAGCCCCTTGCAGATCTTAAAGAGTTTCTAATGTATTGTTAGAGGCCGCAGAGACGCAGGCTTGGATGTGGGCTCTGTTCTTGGACAGGACAGAGAGAGTCTGCATTGCCTTTGGAGCAGGTGGCAGACCAGTTTGTCAAAGGATGCGCCCAATGCCCTCAACTTGCTCTTAGCCACCCTCCACTTGTGTTTCAGGGTGGCGAGGACAGAGTCATACCAAGAGTTGTGCTTGGAGGTAGGGTACAGATGATTCTCATGACAGGGGCAAGGATGTCCAGAGTGTTGGAGATAGAAAGATGCTGGTTAGAGAGTGTGAGTCAGTCGCTGGCATAGGAGGAGTAGAGAAAGTAGTGGAAAAAGCATCCACTGGCACTCGCTTCATGGGTTGAATGATCGAGAAGGTAGGTGGCAGTGCTGGGGTGGGCTTAGCCTGGGGGACAGAGAGCATCGGGTGAGAGGGGAGCAGAAAGTGGTTGTCCAAGACAGAGGAGTGGTGAGAGGGTTCGGGGGGGATGTCTGAGGAGATGAGAATATCCAATGTATGCCCAGCAAAGTGGGTCAGACCAGAGGGTAGAATGGAAAAAGAGAGTGTTGCAGAGGTTGCAGAAGAGACCCGAGGAGGGATTAGAAGCATCTACGTGGACTTTGAGATCTCAGAGCAGGAGAAGTTAAGAGGTAGAGGCAAGGAGAGAGGAGAAGTGGTCGGCCAACTCTGAGAGGAAGAGAGCGACTTGGCCAGGTGGCCTGTAGATGGTGGCCACAGTCAGAGAGAGACCAGGAGAGATCGAGAGCCTGCAGACCAGGAATTCAAAGGAGGAGTAGGCCTGCATAGGAATAACAGAAGCAGGGACCCACTCTCGAAAGATCAGAGCTACTCCACCTCCAGGACTGTTTGTTCTGAGAGGATCTTGTAGCCATCAGGGAGGAGAGTGTTAAAACTTGTGACAGAGCTGGCCGTGAACCATGTCTCAGTGAGAGTGAGGACATCCATGTCAAGTTCTTCAAGGAGGTGGCAGATGTCAGAGGAGTGTTTGACAGCAGAGCGAGAGTTGAGAGTAGTACCGTGGAGCAGGTTGCAACATTTGAAAGACTTCTGTGGAGGGTTACAGGCTTGAGGTATGCCCTGCGGAAGTGGTAGAGGGTCCTGGGAGTGTGCAGAGGTGGTAAAAGGAGGTGGCAAAGTAGCCAGAGAGTAGGAGGAGGGTGCAAGATAGGCGGTGGAAGATGGATGTGGCAGAGAAGCCAGAGAGATGCTGGTAGGAGTAGCAGGAGAAGGAAGGAAATTGACAAGACGCAGGAGACGACTATCAAAAAGGAGTAGATTGGGGTGAGGGCCTTGGACCAAATTGGTGCCATTCAGATAACCATTAATGATAGACTTGGAGGAGCGGAAGCGGGCCAAGAGAACCTCCCTCTAAAGTCACCCTGTGTTCTAAGATGGTGGACAGTGTCATTCCGAATGTAACATGGCCGTCTTGACCTCTGTGTACAAGCTAATATGTAACTAGCCTGCAGGCCACATGTTAGGGTCATGAACTGAGACCTTGTCCTTTGTTGACCTGTGTGTAGAGGATTACCTGCGTCAACAAAGCTAATCCATGAACACATGTTAAACACAATATATTCAATACCGAAATGTGAACACTTGTTTGACTGCATTGTATAAAACTGTTTGAGAAGGCTCTACGAGAAATCCTAAGACATACTGTTGCCATTGTGATTTGTTAGTGAATGTATTAAAGCTAAACCCTAAATGTATAGATGTATGAACTCGGCACGAACCCTAGATCCGTGATGTATTAACTTGTATTAACTTATAGGTGGGTTGAACATCATGTTTTGGACTGCATAAAAGGCACGACTATTCTAATGTACAGTCCCACTCACTGAGCACACCAAACCAAGCTGGAGTTTGCTGTGTTGTACTGAGGGCCGATAGCTATCTGTTGCTTTGTCCTTTGAAACTGTTCAGTATAAAATAAATATCTTTGTACCTTTCTTTGTAACCCGCGTTTGGTGTATTTCCTTTTGGGGTACTCAGCCTCAATATCTTCTTTTTGTTTTCACAGATGGTGTCCGAATAGGGACCCTCAAGATTGATGCCAGCTCGTTGAAGGTTGACACAAGCTATCGGACCGGAATCGGACGGTGTGACAAAAAATGGGCCCCTTTCTGGAAGAGACGTGACACCTCAACAGTGCTGCACGGCCCGATCCCTGGACGATGAGCACGCGGTCCGAGTCGGCATCTTGACGAGGGTCCACTTATCGAGGCGGGCAGATTTGCCCAAATCACCAAACATGAGGTAAAATCTATTAGAAGAGAATTTTGAAATCCGATCGGACCTTCTTAGGATTGATCAGATGAGTCGTGACCCAATTCTTAAGTATCCTGATAATTTGTTTTGGCGCATTGTATCTACAAATACAATTATTGACCGGGTAACACCATTGTTCTGATATGCCTAGGAAATTGTCTACCTGCTTCAAGGCGTTATTCCGCAGCGATATACAGTCTTTGGAATTTAGCCGTCCGGCACCACAGGAGGGGTCGCCGGCTCGTACTATGTACTGTAAGCATGGCATTGGTAGTATAGTGTTTAATGATATTTGGCACAGACAAACCAGACATGCTTCCGAACTTCAGTGGCCAATCAATGGTAGTTTTGAAATCCCTACTATTGAGTATTTAGAGTCAATTTTATTAAAGAAAAAGGATAGACCTGCAGCATTCAATGTTTTACAGAATTGGAAGAAAGAAGCTTTGTCACAGCTTAAGAGTAGAGAAAAACACACGCGCCGTCATAAGAGGAACGCCGAAAAAGCATTGTTATATGACCAGGATAAACAGTCTGAGTCGGCTAGGAATATGGATAGGGCTTTCTCACTTGGCATTCAGAAAATCTATCCTTCTAAAGACTTTCATGTTTCCGACGAATTTATTGATAAATTGTTAAATGAACGAAGGCCTGGTGCCACTGGGCCACCTCCGTATGTTCCTCTTCCTGCTGCTTTGCCACTTCCTTCTGTTATTCCTGATCTCTCTGCTCCGCCTGTTGTTCCTGCTCCTCCTACTGTTCCCCTTCCTCAAGTCGTTGTTTCTCCTTTTGTTGCTGCTCCTCCACCTGCTCCTCCGGCTCTTCCTATTGCACCAGTAATAGTACCTCTTCTGAACTTGCCTGCTCTTCCTCTTCCAAGTGGTCTTGCACCGCTTGTAGTCGATCAGGGAGTGGGATCAAGGGTTGTCACTCGCAATACTGTACCTCCAGAGAAGAAACGTGACTTGATTGAGTGGGCTAAACATTGTATGGAGAGAGATGATCGAGTTAATGTTTTTGCCACACTTTCTAATATGGACAATTTTCCTAAGAAAAACATTTTTATTGAGGGATTAAGGATTCACTTATGTGTAATGTGGGACAGACTAAACAATAGGGATCTCCCACAAGGGTTGAGGGATCTGAACACCTTAGCACTTTCTAGACGCACTGTGGAGAAAGTACAAGAGCATGTTGAGAGGATATTTGAGTATATAAAGGAGTTGGAAAGGTTACAGAATGAGGATGACGATGAGGATAGTATGTATGTACAGAAACGGTTCCTTCCTTGTCGTAAATCGATATCTGAGGAAATACGAATTTGCACAAAGGACGCGATTAGATGGATCACAGATAGTCAATAACTCCAGTTGAAGTATATGATACCTATAGTCAATATACGCCAGAAAATTCAGAGGAAAGTGATACAGGTAATGGTAGATTACCTCCAGGATGAGTGTGTAAAAGGAAAGATTAGTTGTCCCACAGAGTTATTGAGTATTTATAAGAGAGCTTTTTCATTTGACACTTCTTCGGCTGCTTTAGCGCTCGATTTGGCTCTGTTGCTTAGTAAGCGTTCGGAGTAGCCTACTTCTCAATTGCCTATGAGAGAGGTTCCTCCGACATTTTTCCCGAAAGTTGAGATTGCGGCTAATGCTGTAACGGGTGCAGCTGCTGTGGATATTCCTGCACATTATGTGTCACAGTTTGTTCACATCCCGTTCTCAAGACAGGAAGTGAACACCATTAGACAATCTATTCCCGACACTAGGAAAAATCCGACAGGATTCTATAAAGAAATAGAGTCTGTCTTGCAATCCTCAGTATTCACCTTAGGTGATATTGATCTGTTGTTTCCTGTACTCCTGCCCGTAGATTTGTGGAAACAGGTTAGGACTATAGACGACATACCAGGGTTAGGAGATACATGGGCTAACATAATCAGACTCAATGGAGAAAGGCCAGCTGGCGAGAGACCGCCTCAGGTGATACTAACTGTACCTGATAGAATCATTGCGAAATTGAAAACCATAATTCCCTAAAAGAGAATTATTTGGGACAAGCTTACGGCATGTGTCCAAGGGAAGTCTGAGGGTGCTACCGAGTTCTTTAATCGGTTCGAACAGGTATTCTCGTATTTTAGTGGACGAGATTTAGGCACAGAGTCTGGGAAAAGATTATTCGTAGACAAATTTGTGCGTGGATTGTTGTCTGACATCCAGTCGCAAATTATGTCTTCTGAGAGTGCTTGGCAAGCGAAGACTCAATCAGAAGTATTGCACATGGCTCAGTACTATGAGAATCGCATCAATAATGAAAAGGAAAGAGTCGAAAAAAGAAAAGGTGATGTTAAGACAAAAGTATTATTGCAGCAAATTGTTAGAGTCCCTAGAGGGGGTAGTTCATAGATTAGAGGTCAGTATGTTCCACAAGGAAATGTGCCCTTGGGTCCTGTAAATATTAACCTAGGTGCCTATTGTAGGCAAGAGGGTCATTGGCATGCACAATGCCCTGTCCTTCGACAAAGGTCAAATAACACATTTGGAAATATGGGTAGACGATCCAGAGGTCGCCCGAGTGTTGGGGGCCCTGATAGAGGTCAGTTTGCACAGGATCCACAGCAACCTTTTTCAAAGGATAATCAGGTACCAAGTATGGATACAAGAAACATTTTTGATCATCCTTCTGCCGCTTACCTCTCTGAAGAACTTCCTTTTGATGATATTTTGTTTCGTTAGGATTGCCTGAAGCAGGGTTTGAAACCAACACCTATTCTCATTAATCAGAAAGGTCCCTACGTTGAAATGATAGTGGGAAATAGGAAGCATCTATTCTTGATAGATACAGGGGCACAGAAGTGTTCCATTGATCATTCTCGGGTTCCAAACATTCCACTGTCAAGGCAAACCAATGTTTCTGTAGGGTTTTCTGGCACACCAGTTGTCTGTCCGGTTTCTTCGCCGGCACCTATTTCTCTGGGTCCCTTTACGGACCACTGTCCATTTCTTTTGACTTCGAATTGTGGAGAGAATTTGCTGGGGTTGAATCTGTTGAAGGAATTAAATGCGGTAATTCATTGTTCTTCTGATGGAGTGCGTTTGATGATTTCATCACAGCAACTTTCTGTCTCTCAATTCTTGACTAGACCTTTTCCGCCAGAATTCAGTGATGTACCAGAGAGTTTATGGACAATTGACGACAATGATGTCAGTGTTTTGCAGTTTGAGACTGTTAATATAGTTCTGAAACATGGAGTAAAGCAGCCACGTATTACACAATATAAGATTTCAGGTGAGGGTGAGCAGACTTTGAAATGCATTTTTTCTGATTGTGTGCATCGAGTGGTGATTGAGGAAATTGCAGGTAGTTTGTGCAATAGCCCAATTTTGCCCATGTACAAAAAAGGTGATAATGCGATTCCATTTCATTTCATAATTGATCTACGTGCCATCAATAAGGTCGTCCAATGGTGCCTGATGTGACGACAATATTAACTATGATCCCGGCTTCAGCTACTTACTTTAGTGTTCTGGATCTGAAGAATGCTTTCTTTAGTATTCCTATACACAAGGACAGTAGATACTTGTTCGCGTTCACCTTAGGGGGACGCTTGTTTACCTTTACCCGTGCACCTCAAGGTTACACCGAAAGTCCTAGCATCTACAGTAGGGTGTTGAAAGAACAGCTTGATACCCTTGAATTGCCCTCTACTTGTACACTGCTTCAGTATGTTGATGACTTGCTTTTGGCTGCCGACTCTGAGAGCGCTTGTAAGGAGGGTACTTTGTTATTACTTATACATCTGGCTAAACACGGACACAAAGCTTCGCTGAAGAAGTTTCAATATTGTTGTCAGGAGGTCACCTATTTAGGCTATCTCCTGTCAAAGGAGGGAAGAAGATTGACACCGGAACAAAAAAAACTAATTTCTGGCATGCCTGTCCCAAATACACAGATGTAAGTTAGAGCCTTGATAGGTATGGCTTCTTACTGTAGGCAGTGGATTCCCAGGTTCACACTAGTGATTAAGCCGATGTTGGCTTCGATGTTGAAGGGTATTTCTTCGCCATTGCCCTGGAACATGGAGCACCAGCAAGCATTTGATTTGCTCAAGACTGCATTGTGCTCAGCACCGGTTTTGGGCACACCAAACTATGAAAAGGCCTTTGTGTTGTTTGTGCATGAATGTGATGGATGTGCTTTGGCTGTATTAACGCAGGAACATGAAGGGAAGAATAGGCCATGCGGTTACTTTTCTTCCACCCTTGATCCTGTGGCATGTGCTTTGCCAAGATGTTTGCGAGCTGTCGTTGCTGCTGCTGCGTCTGTAAAACAGAGTGAGGGAATGGTCCTAGGCCATCCTCTAACCATGATGGTGCCTCACTCTGTAGATGTTCTATTGAACAGAACTCAATTGCAACACCTCACTTCTGCACGGTTGACGAGATATGAATTGATCTTGTTTGCTCCTCACATGCAAATTAAGAGGTGTTGTGTTCTTAATCCTGGTGAACTCTTACTTTTACCGCAAGGTACTGCTTGCAGTGACGAAGAATCACATAATTGCCTGTACACTACCGAACAAGAGACAAAGGGTAGAATTGATCTAAAAGACACTCCTTTGAATAATCCACAAGAGGATCTGTTTTGCGATGGCTCCTACTTCAAACTTCCGGATGGTACATCCACAGCTGCTTATGCAATCACCACATTAAGCACGGTCGTGGAAACCAAGAGAATCACACATAACTCCGCGCAGGCCGCAGAGATTATAGCATTGACCCGAGCTTGTGAACTTTCCGAAGGGCTTACTATGAATATATACACTGACAGTCAGTATGCCTGTGGGGTGGTTCACAACTTTGGTAGACTTTGGTCAGAAAGAGGGTTCTTAACTTCACATGGTACAAAGATCCAGCATGGCTCCCTAATAGTACAACTTCTCTCAGCGCTTGCACTTCCCACTCAGTTAGCTGTCGTAAAATGTGCAGCACATCAAAAGATTGTAGATTATATAGGAAAAGGGAACGCTTTCGCTGATCATATAGCTAAACAGACTGCCACCAACCTTTCTGCAGATATATATATTTCAAGGGAGACCGTCAATGCCTATGTAATGGATGAGGGTGTTGACTCTGTAAAGGACATCCAAGCCGATGCCACACTAGAAGAGTCCAAGAGATGGGCTGAAGGCTTGGGGAAACTCGATGATGATGGGTGTTGGGTGGACATAGTTGAAGGGAAATGGCTACTTCCTGAGGCATACATAATGATGATGATCGTCATGGCTCATGGCCCTACCCACATATGTGCCCAGAAACTTACAAAAATGTTGGAGAAAGTTTGGGCAAATGACAACATTTCCAAAATAGCTGAGCGATATGTTCAGAACTGCATGATCTGTTTACAGCACAATGTGGGAAAGGGTACATCAACTCCTAGGGGAAGTTTTGGTCCACCTTCTGTCCCCTTTGAAGTTAAACACTTTGATTTTATCAAAATGGAACAGTGTAATAACTTGAAATATGTGTTAGTTGTCATTTGTGCTTTCAGCAAATGGGTTGAGGCTTTTCCTGTTAAATCCGCTACAGCCACGACTACTGCAAAAACTATGTTAAAGGAGTACTTCCCTAGGTTCGGGCTACCAAGAGTCATCTGGTCGGAACAATAGTCCTCATTTTGTCGCTGCTGTAATTCTGCAGATATGTGCAGCACTGCAAATTGACAAACTGTTCCATTCGGCCAGACACGCTGAGAGCGCCGGACTAGTAGAAAGACACAACGGCATCATCAAGAACAAGCTCGCTAAGACGTGTGCCGGCACCAAACTAAAATGGCCGGATGCCTTACCAATCGTTTTGCTAGCCATGCGTACAACCCCTCAAACTAAGACTGGGCTCTCTCCATTTGAGGTGGTAATGTGTAGACCTGCTAACATCTGGAACCTTCCAAAATGTCAGTCTTTGAAAAATGTTGAAAATGTACTTCTTTCAGATTACTGTAGCCAGTTGACTAAAAACCTGTATTTGATTTATCACCAGGTGCGAGAGGCTTTACCTGTACGATATGAGGGCCCAGGTCATAGCATTCGGACTGGTGACTGGGTGTTGCCGAAGGCATTCGAATGATCCTCTTGCCTTGCACCTCAGTGGCGGGGCCCTTTCCTGGTCCTGCTGGTCACACAGACGGCGGTGCGGGTCGCAGGCAGAAAAAACTGAATCCTCGCGACGCATGTCAAGAGGATTCCACACCCGGTGCCATACGATACAGAAGAAACAGAACCGGTCACCAATACTGCAACCAACGATCCCGAAGCAGTAAACAGCAACGAGAGTGCATCGGAGTCTCTCTCTGAGCCCGTGAGGCCTGGGGAAACAGCCATTTTGTCTCCACACTCTCCAAAAGTTTTGTTTCCGGAAACTGTTGTTCCGGATCTTGCATCTTCACTTGCTCTTGATACGTCGCTTCCAACGGGAAGTGATGACATGTTGTTCTTGGATCAATCAGTACCAGGGACAACGAGGTACAATTTGCATCCAAGGAAATAGACTTACGGCACGGTTCGGCTGTGCATTCAAATAAGGAAGGAAAAATCATTAAGGGCTTGCTTTTGCCCAAGTAATTGTTTGAAAAAGGGGATTCTCTTAGCTAGGGTTGTGGAACGACTAAGAAGTCACTCGGCCAGGAGGTTGCCAGCCAAAAACACTGCGGTTTTTCATTTGAAGACTGCAATGCCTGCAACGGCTACCGCTCGTACAGGACTGATAAATGATCGTGTGACCAGCTATGAGAATGGACAAACTATTTGGGCCCCGAAAACCTACTGCTGTCTTTTTATAATGTTAATTGGTTTTATAATAGTAATTGTTTTAGGCTTTTCGTACCTGGAAGAAGTGCATCCATTTTGAAATCTTGTTACCGACTGAAAATGTACCCACTGTTTCTACTCATTTTGTGCATCTGCATAATCTATCTCCTAGAGACTCTCAGCATAGACAGAGATACTACAATAATACATTATTACTCATTATGAATGCTACACATGCCATTTTTAATAAGTCCAACTGTTGGATCTGTTCGCATTTACCGCAACACGGGGATAAGGGGCTAGGTTGGTATATTCATCCTTCACCTTTGACAACTGCTTGTTATGCTTCTCTTAGAGCACTATTCTTTGGCCGATGGAACGATAGCATCTCGGGGAACTTTGATGGTACTAATTTGAATAGTTTTGAGACACGTGTTCTTACGCCCCTGTGATGCTCGCTTTTTGGGAATAGGAGCAAGCTCAACGTTGCTTCTATTAGATCTTCTGACAGACTGTCTCGTCCTTTTCAATCTTTGATCTCTTTTAAAATGGCTCCTATAGGCAATAGGGATGCCATGCCTCCTTCTTAGACTGTTAACCATAGCCCCGATTCAGTTTATTTCTGCATACAGAGGAATGGTGCTCAGTCAATGGGAAATTTTAGAGGTTGTGCCAATGTTGCGAATTTGACTGGGGAAGACAGACCTTTGTATGTAGGCGAACCTGTCTACTTTGTTTGCGGTAATATAGCATTTCCATGGTTACCCAGGGATTGGCAGGGAACTTGTTATTTAGGGATCCTATTACCCAGGGTATTCATAGCTAGTACTGTAGAGGTTTCAAAGGCTCGTCCATGGTGGGACGTGAATGGTGACACTCCAGCACAGTTTCTGGGTGACGTAGCGAAATCCTTTGTGCCATTTTGGGGACAGATAGCGAACTCCGAAGACATCAGAAGACTAGCGAGAGTACTGGAGAGTGCCATCACCCGGACCACAGACATACTCTATAATATGACATTAGAACAGAAAGCAATAAGATTGGTAGCACTTCAGAACCGGATGGCATTAGATGTCATTCTGGCAAAACGTGGTGGAGTGTGTAAATTAGTGGGGGCTGCTTGCTGTGTTTTCGTGCCAGATTCCTCCCCAACTATCTTCAAGGCAATACAGAATCTGCATGTCCTTAGTTCAGAAGTGCATGTTCCTGAAGGAAACTGGGATCTTAGCGCTTGGTTCTGGGACTTCTTGCGATCTTGGGGTTGGAAGGTGCTTTCGGTCTTACTGATCATTTTGGGAATTCTGTTGTTCCTTTGTTGCTGTATACAGTGTTTACCTAGTATATGTTCGATGTTAGGGGGATGTTGCGCACAGGTGATAGGTACAATAGGACATAAGGTGTACGCCCCAGATAAGAACTCCAAAGAGTATGTGTTGGAGGAAATTCTGATAACCGATCTAATGGCAATAGATATTTCCGATACTGATTCAGGATGCATGGATGTTGAGACGTGGAGTTGTTCGTAGAGTGACCAGAAGTAGTTTAGAACTTGGCATAGGCCAAAAGGAGGGTTTGTCAAATGGGAAATCATATTGTGCCTCCTATACTGTATAAATATATGTATATTGGCCTACGCCAAGCTGCTTATAAGCCACTTGCAGAGAAATCCGTGTTGCAAGTTCTTGACCTTAGATCAGTGTAAACTGCCATTTTAGGTCTATCCACCATTTTATATTCTCCCTCTAAAGTCACCCTGTGTTCTAAGATGGTGGACAGTGTCATCCGAATGTAACATGGCCATCTTGACCTCTGTGTACAAGCTAATATGTCACTTGCCTGCACGCCACATGCTAGGGTCATGAACTGAGACCTTGGGCCTCATTACATGGATGGTTAAGGGAATAACGATACCGGTAAGGGATTACCGGTATCGCTAAGTTCCCTTGCTAATCACGACCCGGATAACCACTAATAGCGGCACCGCTAAGAATACGGAATGGTATTTTCACTGTAGGGAAGGGAAGTGCCAGCTCTTCCATTCCATACAGTAAAACAACATGTTGGAAAAAAAAGTGGCTACTAGTTGGAATTTGTACCTTCTCCTCCTAGGTGGAGGTAAACATATGCAGAAATTCAGCAGAAAGTCCACCTTAAATACTGCCTCGTGCATTCCCATGGAATACTGCCACTGGTATCTGTTCAAACCCTGAATTGGGTCAATGGTAAACTTTTCCAAATACCACCAAATGTACCTTTTGCCATCCAACACTGAAAAACGCCCTAAGCTTTTGTTGTGTTGTCAGACATACATATAAATCAACTACATATTCACATATATAGACACAATCTCATAATGACATGAACACAGATACATCAACTTTACGCAGTCACAGATACGGTCAAATACACTACCACCTTCTCACAAACTGAATATAACCACACACACACACTGTACCTTCCTTAAAAACACAAATAAATATTATAGGTCACTCTTAGTCCCTCTCCATTACTAGATCCCAGACAGACTCCCCTCACTGTTTAAATTTGCACTGACATTGTTCACTCAGCATTGTCCAAGCGCAGCCCCTAGATCCACAATTACCAGCGACACCCTGTGAGACTCTGAGGGCAGCCAGGCCACCAGTCAGCGCAGCAGAGAGGTAAGTCATCAGGGGAGTGAGAGAGAGAAAGCAGAGATGAAAAGGAAGGTCTTGAGCTGCTTGCAAAACTTCAGGTGGACCAGCTCAAGTTTGAGAGGGGCTGGGAGGCCATTCCAAAGGAAAACACCTTCAGAGAGAGGGATCTACCCCTCACTCTCTGCCTGGAGAAGCATCTGAACCTCAGGGGGTTAGAGGTAGCACATCAAGGGCTCGAGAAGGACAGTATTTTGGAAGAGAGAATTGGATGTAGTGCGGGCCCCAACCCCAGAAAGCCTTGTGGATGATGTAGAGGGTTATGAACTTCATCCTTGCAGCGACCGGAAGCCAGTGGAGAGATTTCAGGGCTGAAGAGATATGATCCCTGGGCTTGAGATCAAGGTCAAGTCTTGCAGTCCTGTTCTGGATTAGTTGCAGACAGCAGAGAGTAGAGGAAGGCAGATTGAGAAAGAGGCTGCTGCAGTAGTCTATCCTAGAGAGAACCAGGGCTCTGGAGACAGTGAACTTCTGGGGGAAAGTGAGAAAAGGAAGAATACCTCTGAGGAGGTGCAGCTGGTAGTGGGCCTTCTTGGCAATTTCGCTGATGTGAGGAGAGATGGAGAGAGTGGAGTCAAATATGACCCCAAGGTTTTTTGCCTCACAGGAAGGCGAAGGAAGAGGGCCCAAGGAGGGCGGCAAGAGTGAGGGAGGGAAAGCGGAAGCAGGGGCCCAAATGAGAAGGATCTCAGTCTTACTGGCATTAAGACAGAGATTGTTGGAGGCGCACCAATCCTGAATCACAGATAGACAGTCAGGAATGAGCAAGAGAGGAGAGGGGGCTAAGGGAGCCTGAAAGAGAGCTGAGTGTCATCAGCATAACACTGAAAGTTAGAGGAGAAGGTAGAGATAAGGTAGGCCTAAGGGGCCAAGTAGACATTGAATAGCCAGGGTGAGAGGTTAGTGCCCTGGGGAACACCACACGTGGAGAGAGAGGTGGTGGAGAGGAAGGATCCTTGTTGGACAAGTTCTCACGGAGTCCACTGATCAGGGTGGCAAGATTAACCGTGTCGAAAGCAGAGGAAAGGTCAGTGGCGATGAGGACAAAAGGAAGGCGAGATTAGTGAACAGATCTTCACAGGTGTTCAGGAGAGCAGTTTCCATGCCTCTGCCTGCTCTGACGCCAGACTGATGGTCATGGAGACAACCAACAGATTCAGTGTATAGAGTAAACTGGGAGATGGACAGCTTTTCCAGGAGTTTACCCGGGAAAGGATTGATAGAGATTGGGCGATAGTTTGCCAGAGAGGTAGGATCGGTAGAAGGTTTTCTAAGGAGGGGATGCACAAGGGAGAGCTTGAGGAGAAAGGAGAAAGTTCCAGTGGCAAAAGAGTGATTCCAGAAATCGCCCAAGGCTGTAGCGAGGGTGTCAATGTGGTCCTTGATGGTTCTGGAGGAACAGGAGAGCACCTGTTTGGACAACACTTCCATAGATCGGACTTGTCTAGAAACCTTGATAGGTGTAGTGGGAGAGAAAGAGGAGAAGGGAGTAGGAGAGGGAGAGGTGGCCAAAAGGGGACTGAGGGAAGTAGGGGGAGAGGAGAGCGATGACAGGATATCATGAGTTTTAGTGGTGAAGTGAGAAGCCATAGCTGTACAGACGGCCTGAGGGGGAACAGGAGAGGTGGAGACTGCAGAAGGATTGCCCAGCCCCTTGCAGATCTTAAAGAGTTTCGGCCGTATTGTTAGAGGCCGCAGAGATGCAGACTTGGATGTGGGCTCTGTTCTTGGACAGGACAGAGAGCGTCTGCATTGCCTTTGGAGCAGGTGGCAGACCAGTTTGTCAAAGGATGCGCCCAATGCCCTCCACTTGCTCTTAGCCACCCTGCACTTGTGTTTCAGGTTGGCGAGGACGGAGTCATACCAAGAGTTGTGCTTGGAGGTAGGCTACAGACGATTCTCATGACAGGGGCAAGGATGTCCAGAGTGTTGGAGATAGAAATATGCTGGTTAGAGAGTGTGAGTCAGCCGCTGGCATAGGAGGAGCAGAGAAAGTAGTGGAAAAGGCATGTACTGGCACTCGCTTCATGGGTTGAATGATCGAGAAGGTAGGTGGCAGTGCTGGGGTGGGCTTAGCCTGGGGGACAGAGAGCATCGGGTGAGAGGGGAGCAGAAAGTGGTTGTTCAAGATAGAGGAGTGGTGAGTGTGTTCGGGGGCATGTCTGAGGAGATGAGAATATCCAATGTATGCCCAGCAAAGTGGGTCAGACCAGAGGGTAGAATGAAAAAGAGTGTGCTGCAGAGGTTGCAGAAGAGACGCGAGGAGGGATTAGAAGCATCTACGTGGATTTTGAGATCTCAGAGGAGAAGAAGTTAAGAGGTAGAGGCAAGGAGAGAGGAGAAGAGGTCGTCCGACTCTGAGAGGAAGAGAGCGACTTGGCCAGGTGGCCTGTAGATGGTGGCCACAGTCAGAGAGAGACCAGGAAAGATAGAGAGCCGGCAGACCAGGAATTCAAAGGAGGAGTAGGCCTGCATAGGAATAACAGAAGCAGGGACCCACTCTCGAAAGATCAGAGCTACTCCACCTCCAGGACTGTTTGTTCTGAGAGGATCTTGTAGCCATCAGGGAGGAGAGTGTTAAAACATGTGACAGAGCTGGCCGTGAACCATGTCTCAGTGAGAGCGAGGACATCCATGTCAAGTTCTTCAAGGAGGTGGCAGATGTCAGAGGAGTGTTTGACAGCAGAGCGAGAGTTGAGAGTAGTACCGTGGAGCAGGTTGCAACATTTGAAAGACTTCTGTGGAGGGTTACAGGCTTGAGGTACGCCCTGCGGAAGTGGTAGAGGGGCCTGGGAGTATGCGGTGGTGGTAAAAGGAGGTGGCAAAGTAGCCAGATAGTAGGAGGAGGGTGCAAGAGAGGCAGTGGAAGATGGATGTGGCAGAGAAGCCAGATAGGTGCTGGTAGGAGTAGCAGGAGAAGGAAGGAAATTGACAAGACGCAGGAGACGACTATCAAAAAGGAGTAGATTGGGGTGAGGGCCCTGGACCAAATTGGTGCCATTCAGATAAACATTAATGATGGACTTGGAGGAGTGGAAGGGGGCCAAGAGGACCTCCCTCTAAAGTCACCCTGTGTTCTAAGATGGTGGACAGTGTCATTCCGAATGTAACATGGCCGTCTTGACCTCTGTGTACAAGCTAATATGTAACTAGCCTGCAGGCCACATGTTAGGGTCATGAACTGAGACCTTGTCCTTCGTTGACCTGTGTGTAGAGGATTACCTGCGCCAACTAAGCTAATCCATGAACACATGTTAAACACAATATATTCAATACCGAAATGTGAACACTTGTTTGACTGCATTGTATAAAACTGTTTGAGAAGGCTCTACGAGAAATCCTAAGACATACTGTTGCCATTGTGATTTGTTAGTGAATGTATTAAAGCTAAACCCTAAATGTATAGATGTATGAACTCGGCACGAACCCTAGATCCGTGATGTATTAACTTGTATTAACTTATAGGTGGGTTGAACATCATGTTTTGGACTGCATAAAAGGCACGACTATTCCAACGTACAGTCCCACTCACTGAGCACACCAAACCAAGCTGGAGTTTGCTGTGTTGTACTGAGGGCCGATAGCTATCTGTTGCTTTGTCCTTTGAAACTGTTCAGTATAAAATAAAGATCTTTGTACCTTTCTTTGTAACCCGCGTTTGGTGTATTTCCTTTTGGGGTACTCAGCCTCAATATCTTCTTTTTGTTTTCACAGATGGTGTCCGAATAGGGACCCTCAAGATTGATGCCAGCTCGTTGAAGGTTGACACAAGCTATCGGACCGGAATCGGACCCTTTCTGAAAGAGACGTGACACCTCAACAGTGCTGCACGGCCCGATCCCTGGACGATGAGCACGCGGTCCGAGTCGGCATCTTGACGAGGGTCCACTTATCGAGGCGGGCAGATTTGCCGAAATCACCAAACACAAGGTAAAATCCATTAGAAGAGAATTTTGAAATCCGATCGGACCTTCTTAGGATTGATCAGGTGAGTCGTGACCCGATTCTTAAGTATCCTGATAATTTGTTTTGGCGCATTGTATCTACAAATACAATTATTGACCGGGTAACACCAGTGTTCTGATATGCCTAGGAAATTGTCTACCTGCTTCAAGGCGTTATTCCGCAGCGATATACAATCTTTGGAATTTAGCCGTCCGGCACCACAGGAGGGGTCGTCGGCTCATACTATGTACTGTAAGCATGGCATTGGTAGTATAGTGTTTAATGATATTTGGCACAGACAAACCAGACATGCTTCCGAACATCAGTGGCCAATCAATGGTAGTTTTGAAATCCCTAGTATTGAGTATTTAGAGTCAATTTTATTAAAGAAAAAGGCTAGACCTGCAGCATTCAATGTTTTACAGAATTGGAAGGAAGAAGCTTTGTCACAGCTTAAGAGTAGAGAAAAACACGCACGCCGTCAAAAGAGGAACGCCGAAAAAGCATTGTTGTATGACCAGGATAAACAGTCTGAGTCGGCTAGGAATATGGATAGGGCTTTCTCACTTGGCATTCAGAAAATCTATCCTTCTAAAGACTTTCATGTTTCCGACGAATTTATTGATAAATTGTTAAATGAACGAAGGCCTGGTGCCACTGCGCCACCTCCGTATGTTCCTCTTCCTGCTGCTTTGCCACTTCCTGCTGTTATTCCTGCTCTCCCTGCTCCGCCTGTTGTTCCTGCTCCTCCTACTGTTCCCCTTCCTCCAGTCGTTGTTCCTCCTTTTGTTGTTGCTCCTCCACCTGCTCCTCCGGCTCTTCCTATTGCACCAGTAATAGTACCTTCGCTGAACTTGCCTGCTCTTCCTCTTCCAAGTGGTCTTGCACCGCTTGTAGTCGATCAGGGAGCGGGATCAAGGGTTGTCACTCGCAATACTGTACCTCCAGAGAAGAAACGTGACTTGATTGCGTGGGATAAACATTGTATGGAGAGAGATGATCAAGTTAATGTTTTTGCCACACTTTCTAATATGGACAATTTTCCTAAGAAAAAAGTTTTTATTGAGGGATTAGGGATTCACTTATGTGTAATGTGGGACAGACTAAACAATAGAGATCTCCCACAAGGGTTGAGGGATCTGAACACCTTAGCACTTTCTAGAGGTACTGTGGAGAAAGTACAAGAGCATGTTGAGAGGATATTTGAGTATATAAAGGAGTTGGAAAGGTTACAGAATGAGGATGACGATGAGGATAGTATGTATGTACAGAAACGGTTCCTTCCTTGTCGTAAATCGATATCTGAGGAAATACAAATTTGCACAAAGGACGCGATTAGATGGATCACAGATATGTCAATAACACCAGTTGAAGTATATGATACCTATAGTCAATATACGCCAGAAATGCAGAGGAAAGTGATACAGGTAATGGTAGATTACCTCCAGGATGAGTGTGTAAAAGGAAAGATTAGTTGTCCCACAGAGTTATTGAGTATTTTTAAGAGAGCTTTTTCATTTGACACTTCTTCGGCTGCTTTAGCGCTCGATTTGGCTCTGTTGCTTAGTAAGTGTTTGGAGTAGCCTACTTCTCAGTTGCCTATGAGAGAGGTTCCTCCGACATTTTTCCCGAAAGTTGAGATTGCGGCTAATGCTGTAACGGGTGCAGCTGCTGTGGATATTCCTGCACATTATGTGTCACAGTTTGTTCACGTCCCGTTCTCAAGACAGGAAGTGAACACCATTAGACAATCTATTCCCGACATTAGGAAAAATCCGACAGGATTCTATAAAGAAATAGAGTCTGTCTTGCAATCCTCAGTATTCACCTTAGGTGATATTGATCTGTTGTTTCCTGTACTCCTGCCCGTAGATTTGTGGAAACAGGTTAGGACTATAGACGACGTACCAGGGTTAGGAGATACATGGGCTAAAATAATCAGACTCAATGGAGAAAGGCCAGCTGGTGAGAGACCGCCTCAGGTGATACTAACTTTATCTGATAGAATCAATGCGAAATTGAAAACCATAATTCCCTAAAAGAGAATTATTTGGGACAAGCTTACGGCCTGTGTCCAAGGGAAATCTGAGGGTGCTACCGAGTTCTTTAATCGGTTCGAACAGGTATTCTCGGATTTTAGTGGACAAGATTTAGGCACAGAGTCTGGGAAAAGATTATTCGTAGACAAATTTGTGCGTGGATTGTTGCCTGACATTCAGTCGCAAATTATGTCTTCTGAGAGTGCTTGGCAAGCGAAGTCTCAATCAGAAGTATTGCACATGGCTCAGTACTATGAGAATCGCATCAATAATGAAAAGGAAAGAGTCGAAAAAAGAAAAGGTGATATTAAGACAAAAGTATTATTGCAGCAAATTGTTAGAGGCCCTAGAGGGGGTAGTTCGCAGATTAGAGGTCAGTATGTTCCACAAGGAAATGTGCCCTTGGGTCCTGTAAATATTAACCTGTGTGCCTATTGTAGGCAAGAGGGTCATTGGCGTGCACAATGCCCGGTCCTTCGACAAAGGTCAAATAACACATTTGGAAATATGGGTAGACGATCCAGAGGTCGCCCGGGTGTTGGGGGCCCTGATAGAGGTCAGTTTGCACAGGATCCACAGCAACCTTTTTCAAAGGATAATCAGGTACCAAGTATGGATACAAGAAACATTTTTGATCATCCTTCTGCCGCTTACCTCTCTGAAGAACTTCCTTTTGATGATATTTTGTTTCGTTAGGATTGCCTGAAGCAGGGTTTGGAACCAACGACTATTCCCTTTAATCAGAAAGGTCCCTACGTTGAAATGATAGTGGGAAATAGGAAGCATCTATTCTTGATAGATACAGGGGCACAGAAGTGTTCCATTGATCATTCTCGGGTTCCAAACATTCCACTCTCAGGGCAAACCAATGTTTCTGTAGGGTTTTCTGGCACACCAGTTGTCTGTCCGGTTTCTTCGCCGGTACCTATTTCTCTGGGTCCCATTACGGACCACTGTCCATTTCTTTTGACTTCGAATTGTGGAGAGAATTTGCTGGGGTTGAATCTGTTGAAGGAATTAAATGTAGTAATTCATTGTTCTTCTGATGGAGTGCGTTTGATGATTTCACCACAGCAACTTTCTGTCTCTCAATTCTTGACTAGACCTTTGCCGCCAGAATTCAGTGATGTAACAGAGAGTTTATGGACAATTGACGACAATGATGTCAGTGTTTTGCAGATTGAGCCTGTTAATATAGTTCTGAAACATGGAGTAAAGCAGCCACGTATTACACAATATAAGATTTCAGGCGAGGGTGAGCAGACTTTGAAATGCATTGTTTCTGATTTTGTGCATCGAGTGGTGATTGAGGAAATTGCAGGTAGTTTGTGCAATAGCCCAATTTTGCCCATGTACAAAAAAGGTGATAATGCGATTCCATTTCATTTCATAATTGATCTACGTGCCATCAATAAGGTCGTCCAATGGTGCCTGATGTGACGACAATATTAACTATTAATATTTACTTACTTTAGTGTTCTGGATCTGAAGAATGCTTTCTTTAGTATTCCTATACACAAGGACAGTAGATACTTGTTTGCGTTCACCTTAGGGGGACGCTTGTTTACCTTTACCCGTGCATCTCAAGGTTACACCGAAAGTCCTAGCATCTACAGTAGGGTGTTGAAAGAACAGCTGGATACCCTTGAATTGCCCTCTACTTGTACACTGCTTCAGTATGTTGATGACTTGCTTTTGGCTGCCGACTCTGAGAGCGCTTGTAAGGAGGGTACTTTGTTATTACTTATACATCTGGCTAAACACGGACACAAAGCTTCGCTTAAGAAGTTTCAATATTGTTGTCAGGAGGTCACCTATGTAGGCTATCTCCTGTCAAAGGAGGGAAGAAGATTGACACCAGAACAAAAAAAACTAATTTCTGGCATGCCTGTCCCAAATACACAGATGTAAGTTAGAGCCTTGATAGGTATGGCTTCTTACTGTAGGCAGTGGATTCCCAGGTTTGCACTAGTGATTAAGCCGATGTTGGCTTCGATGTTGAAGGGTATTTCTTCGCCATTGCCCTGGAACATGGAGCACCAGCAAGCATTTGATTTGCTCAAGACTGCATTGTGCTCAGCACCGGTTTTGGGCACACCAAACTATGAAAAGGCCTTTGTGTTGTTTGTGCATGAATGTGATGGATGTGCTTTGGCTGTATTAACGCAGGAACATGAAGGGAAGAATAGGCCATGCGGTTACTTTTCTTCCACCCTTGATCCTGTGGCATGTGCTTTGCCAAGATGTTTGTGAGCTGTCGTTGCTGCTGCTGCGTCTGTAAAACAGAGTGAGGGAATGGTCCTAGGCCATCCTCTAACCATGATGGTTCCTCACTCTGTAGATGTTCTATTGAACAGAACTCAAACGCAACACCTCACTTCTGCATGGTTGACGAGATATGAATTGATCTTGTTTGCTCCTCACATGCAAATTAAGAGGTGTTGTGTTCTTAATCCTGGTGAACTCTTACTTTTCCCGCAAGGTACTGCTTGCAGTGACGAAGAGTCACATAATTGCCTGTACACTACCGAACAAGAGACAAAGGGTAGAATTGATCTAAAAGACACTCCTTTGAATAATCCACAAGAGGAGCTGTTTTGCGATGGCTCCTACTTCAAACTTCCGGATGGTACATCCACAGCTGCTTATGCAATCACCACATTAATCACGGTCGTGGAAACCAAGAGAATCACACATAACTCCGCGCAGGCCGCAGAGATTATAGCATTGACCCGAGCTTGTGAACTTTCCGAGGGGTTACTGTGAATATATACACTGACAGTCAGTATGCCTGTGGGGTAGTTCACAACTTTTGTAGACTTTGGTCAGAAAGAGGATTCTTAACTTCACATGGTACAAAGATCCAGCATGGCTCCCTAATAGTACAACTGCTCTCAGCGCTTGCACTTCCCACTCAGTTAGCTGTCATAAAATGTGCAGCACATCAAAAGATTGTAGATTATATAGGAAAAGGGAACGCTTTCGCTGATCATATAGCTAAACAGACTGCCACCAACCTTTCTGCAGATATATATATTTCAAGGGAGACCGTCAATGCCTATGTAATGGATGAGGGTGTTGACTCTGTAAAGGACATCCAAGTCGATGCCACACTAGAAGAGTCCAAGAGATGGGCTGAAGGCTTGGGGAAACTTGATGATGATGGGTGTTGGGTGGACATAGTTGAAGGGAAATGGCTACTTCCTGATGCATACATAATGATGATGGTCGTCATGGCTCATGGCCCTACCCACATATGTGCCCGGAAACTTACAAAAATGTTGGAGAAAGTTTGGGCAAATGACAACATTTCCAAAATAGCTGAGCGATATGTTCAGAACTGCATGATCTGTTTACAGCACAATGTGGGAAAGGGTACATTAACTGCTAGGGGAAGTTTTGGTCCACCTTCTGTCACCTTTGAAGTTAAACACTTTGATTTTATCAAAATGGAACGGTGTAATAACTTGAAATATGTGTTAGTTGTCATTTGTGCTTTCAGCAAATGGGTTGAGGCTTTTCCTGTAAAAAAGACGCTATAGCCATGACTACTGCAAAAACTATGTTAAAGGAGTACTTCCCTATGTTCGGGCTACCAAGAGTCATCTGGTCGGACAATAGTCCACATTTTGTCGCTGCTGTAATTCTGCAGATATGTGCAGCACTGCAAATTGACAAACTGTTCCATTCGGCCAGACATGCTCAGAGCGTCGGACTAGTAGAAAGACACAACGGCATCATCAAGAACAAGCTCGCTAAGACGTGTGCCGGCACCAAACTAAAATGGCTGTACGCCTTACCGATCGTGTTGCTAGCCATGCGTACAACCCCTCAAACTAAGACTGGGCTCTCTCCATTTGAGGTGGTAATGGGGAGACCTGCTAACATCTGGAACCTTCCAAAATGTCGGTCTTTGAAAAATGTCGAAAATGTACTTCTTTCAGATTACTGTAGCCAGTTGACTAAAAACCTGTATTTAATTTATCACCAGGTGTGAGAGGCTTTACCTGTACGATACGAGGGCCCAGGTCATAGCATTCGGGCTGGTGAATGGGTGTTGATGAAGGTATTCGAATGATCCTCTTGCCTTGCACCTCGGTGGCGGGGCCCTTTCCAGGTCCTGCTGGTCACACAGACGGCGGTGCGGTTCGCAGGCCGAAAAAACTAAATCCGCGCGACGCGTGTCAAGAGGATTCCACACCCGGTGCCATACGATACAGAAGAAACAGAACCGGTCACCAATACTGCAACCAACGATCCCGAAGCAGTAAACAGCAACGAGAGTGCATCGGAGTCTCTCTCTGAGCCCGTGAGGCCTGAGGAAACAGCCATTTTGTCTCCACACTCTCCAAAAGTTTTGTTTCCGGAAACTGTTGTTCTGGATCTTGCATCTTCACTTGCTCTTGATACGTCGCTTCCAACGGGAAGTGATGACATGTTGTTCTTGGATCAATCAGTACCAGGGACAACGAGGTACAATTTGTGTCCAAGGAAATAGACTTACGGCACGGTTCGGCTGTGCATTCAAAGAAGGAAGGAAAAATCATTAAGGGCTTGCTTTTACCCAAGTAATTGTTTGAAAAAGGGGATTCTAGCTAGGGTTGTGGAAGGACTAAGAAGTCACTCGGCCAGGAGGTTGCCAGCCAAAAACACTGGGGTTTTTCGTTTGAAGACTACAATGCCTGCAACGGCTACCGCTCGTACAGGACTGATAAATGATTGTGTGACCAGCTATGAGAATGGACAAACTATTTGGGCCCCGAAAACGTACTGCTGTCTTTTTATAATGTTAATTGGTTTTATAATAGTAAGTGTTTTAGGCTTTTGGTACCTGGAAGAAGTGCATCCATTTTGAAATCTTGTTACCGACTGAAAATGTACCCACTGTTTCTACTTCTTTTGTGCATCTGCATACTCTATCTCCTAGAGACTCTCAGCATAGACAGAGATACTACAATAATACATTATTACTCATTATGAATGCTACACATGCCATTTTTAATAAGTCCAACGGTTGGATCTGTTCGCATTTACCGCAACACGGGGATAAGGGGCTAGGTTGGTATATTCATCCTTTACCTTTGACAACTGCTTGTTATGCTTCTCTTAGAGCACTATTCTTTGGCCGATGGAACGATAGCATCTCGGGGAACTTTGATGGTACTAATTTGAATAGTTTTGAGAAACGTGTTCTCACGCCCCTGTGATGCTCGCTTTTTGGGAATAGGAGCAAGCTCAACGTTGCTTCTATTAGGCCTTCTGACAGACTGTCTCGTCCTTTTCAATCTTTGATCTCTTTTAAAATGGCTCCTATAGGCAATAGGGATGCCTCCTTCTTACACTGTTAACCATAACCCTGATTCAGTTTATTTCTGCATACAGAGGAATGGTACTCAGTCAATGGTAAATTTTAGAGGTTGTGCCAATGTTGCGAATTTGACTGCGGAAGACAGACCTTTGCATGTAGGCGAACCTGTCTACTTTGTTTGCGGTAATATAGCATTTCCATGGTTACCCAGGGATTGGCAGGGAACTTGTTATTTAGGGATCCTGTTACCCAGGGTATTCATAGCTAGTACTGTAGAGGTTTCAAAGGCTCGTCTACGGTGGGACGTGAATGGTGACACTCCAGCACAGGTTCTGGTGATGTAGCGAAATCCTTTGTGCCATTTTGGGGACAGATAGCGAACTCCGAAGACATCAGAAGACTAGCGAGAGTACTGGAGAGAACCATCACCCGGACCACAGACATACTCTATAATATGACATTAGAACAGAAAGCAATAAGATTGGTAGCACTTCAGAACCGGATGGCATTAGATGTCATTCTGGATAAACGTGGTGGAGTGTGTAAATTAGTGGGGGCTGCTTGCTGTGTTTTCGTGGCAGATTCCTCCCCAACTATCTTCAAGGCAATACAGAATCTGCATGTCCTTAGTTCAGAAGTGCATGTTCCCGAGGGAAACTGGGATCTTAGCGCTTGGTTCTGGGACTTCTTGCGATCTTGGGGTTGGAAGGTGCTTTCGGTCTTACTGATCATTTTGGGAATTCTGTTGTTCCTTTGTTGCTGTATACAGTGTTTACCTAGTATATGTTCAATGTTAGGGGGATGTTACGCACAGGTGATAGGTACAATAGGACATAAGGTATACGCCCCAGATAAGAACTCCAAAGAGTATGTGTTGAAGGAAATTCTGATAACCGATCTAATGGCAATAGATATTTCCGATAGTGATTCAGGATGCATGGATGTTGAGACGTGGAGTTGTTCGTAGAGTGACCAGAAGTAGTTTAGAACTTGGCATAGGCCAAAAGGAGGGTTTGTCGAATGGGAAATCATATTGTGCCTCCTATACTGTATGAATATATGTATATTGGCCTACGCCAAGCTGCTTATAAGCCACTTGCAGAGAAATCCGTGTTGCAAGTTCTTGACCTTAGCTCAGTGTAAACTGCCATCTTAGGTCTATCCGCCATTTTAGATTCTCCCTCTAAAGTCACCCTGTGTTCTAAGATGGTGGACAGTGTCATTCCGAATGTAACATGGCCGTCTTGACCTCTGTGTACAAGCTAATATGTAACTTGCCTGCAGGCCACATTTTAGGGTCATGAACTGAGACCTTGGGCCTCATTACATGGATGGTTAAGGGAATAACGATACCGGTAAGGGATTACCGGTATCGCTAAATTCCCTTGCTAATCACGACCCGGATAACCGCTACCAGCGGCACCGCTAAGAACGGTGCCTCTAATAGCGGGCAGTCCACGGGCGCGTGACAACTCATGTCGGAAATAGCAGCATGGCGCTGATAGCAGACCATCATAAGCCATGCGGACCCGCAAATAGCGGCATGCATTAGGCCAAAAAAGGCCATACCGGCATGGAGGAAAAACCAGCATTGCGGACCACCTGTTAAGAGACATGAGCAGTGTTCCCACCTGCCACAGGTGGCCACAATCATCACAGGTGGAGGCAATGGAGACTGGGGCAGCACAAAAGGAGCACACCACACCCCTTCCCAAACCCCTTCCCACACCAAGATGGTTCCAATACTAGTAGCATTACATGGGCTGGAGGACATGATTGCATTGCAGCACCAACAACACCAGGCAGCACAGAGGAGACGTAGGAGGAGGAGGAGGAGGGCGAGACAGGCCCAGCAAGCCCCACCAGTGCACCTAGTCATACCCCAGAGGCAGCCACCAATCCCCAGGATCAGAGCGAGTCCATTCAACCTAACCCCTGAGCAGATACACACCCTGTACCGTCTGGACCGGGATACTATCACCACCATTGTGGACATGATACACGACGACATTGTGAGCCTCATAGACATCTGTACTGCCATCCCCCCTCTACTGAAGGTGGTAACTGTGCTCCACTTCCTGGCCACAGGCACCTACCAGCATACAGAAGGGCAGATGCATGGCATATCACAACCAGTGTTTTCACGCACGCTGAACCAGGTGCTCGATGCCCTCCTGAAGCACACAAGTGAACGCATATCCCTGCCACGGACTGCCCAGGAGATCTCTAACACCAAAGTTGGCCTCTATTCACTGGCAGGCATTCCAAGTTGCCTCGGGGCCATCGACTGTACCCATGTGGAATTGGTGGTCCCACATGACAATGAGGCAGTGTACCGAAACAGAAAGCAGTACCACTCCATCAATGTCCAAATGGTATGTGACTCAAACAAGATAATCACACATTGCTGTGCCCGATATCCCGGATCAACCCATGATTCAATGGTCCTGCGGAACTCAACGATACCACGCTACATGGAGCGACATGCTGGACAACGTGCGTGGCTACTTGGTGAGTAGCTGGGCAAGCACATGGCAGTGTGATGTGGATAGTGATTGGGGGGAAAAGATGCATACTCCGACTGGGTGTGATTGGGGGGGGAGAGATGCATACTCCGACTGGTTGTGATTGGGGGGGAGAGATGCATACTCCTACTGGGTGTGATTGGGGGGGAGAGATGCATACTCCTACTGGGTGTGATTGGGGGGGAGAGATGCATACTCCTACCTGGTGTGATTGGGGGGGGAGATGCATACTCATACTGGGTGTGATTGGGGGGAGAGATGCATACTCCTACTGGGTGTGGACTGTCGTCTGTAGAATAAATGGACATACAGATGTACGCCAATGTCCACCAAAGCAGCCCACAATGGACCAGACACGAAACCACATGCAAGTTGGAAGCTGCACAACAAAGGAATCAATCCAATACGCCAAACATGACATATCTATCCACATGCACATTGCACATCATACCATAGCCTATATGACACAAAGCAGCAACATGCAGCCAATATGCAAAATGGAAATGTGCGCTGAACAACATCACAACAGATATGCGCCCTTAAGTGCATACTAAAGGATCACCTGTAGCCATTGTACTGAACCACACCCGTACACCACTACTGAAGTGCCGCTTCACAGCATGGGGACATCGATTTCAGAATGGCAGTACACTAGCAGTGTGGTACAAACCTTGCCCGGGCCCAGAAACACTAATGACCTGTCCTCACCCAGAACATGGCAATAACTGCCGGAGGCATGCATGGTGCATGTCCACTTGCAAGGACTAGCTCACTCTCTCACATTGCAGTTACACTGATCGTCTCCATGCATGCTGGGATTCGTGGATGCCAATCACAATGCAAAGTTAATTTGGGTGATATGTACAGGTTCCACTTGATGTAAACAGTAACACATCCCCATTCTTGCACCCATGCAGGTGATGCTGGCTATCCCCTGAAGAGATGGCTCCTTACCCCTGTACGGAACCCACAGAACAGGCACGAAGAGGGATACAATCGTGCACATACCCGTACCCGTGTCGTAATTGAGCAGACATTTGGCCTTTTGAAGACACGGTTCCGGTGCCTCAGCAGGTCGGGTGGGGCACTCCTGTACGGCCATGAGAAGGTGGCCAAGATCACCATGGCATGTGTCATGATGCACAATATGTGTATCAGACGGAATGTGCCAATGCCCCCTGACATTGAAATGCAACCACCTGAGGAGGATGATGATGGGGATGAGGAGGGAGGAGACGGGGCTGCAGGTCATGCAGGAGGCGATGCCCAGGAGGGACGCGCTGTGCGTCAGCATTTGATCAACCAAATATTCTGATTCACATGGTCCTACTCTGTTGAATGGATGTGGGCATTTGTCCACTGGGTTTTGGGTGAAGTGCATACTGGGCCCTGTCCCCCAATAAAGCTCACATACACAATGATAAGGTCCAAGCATTCGTTTTGACTTGTCACCAGTGTGTTTAATATATTATGAGGTAAAGAAGTGCATGGACCCAACTACTCAAACACCCTTTCCCCCCTCCCCCCACAACACTCCCAAAACACCCTTTCCCCCCTCCCCCACAACACTCCCAAAACACCCTTTCCCCCCTCCCCCCACAACACTCCCAAAACACCCTTTCCCCCTCCCCCCACAACACTCCCATATATGGCTGGTACAACGTTGCTGTCTTGCTGTACATGTGACAGCTACATCAGGCTGGCCCTATTTCCCATTCACACTCCCACCATTAGGGGGTTGGAAGGGTGTGCGCCGCATAGATTGCAAGGACCAGTGCCGGGGGCTCGTCTGCCTTGAGCTGGCAGAGGAGGTGGTGCATGGTTGTTCTTGTGGCTGTGGGGGGTTCTGTCTGTCCATAGCATCAGCTATGCATGTGAGGACCTGCCTCACTAGTGCCATTTCCTCGCAGAGCCTGTTGGTGCAGGCTTCCATGTCCTGTCTGATCTCCCTTGCATTCTCCCTGCACTCCTCCCTCAAACGTGCTGCCTCATCAACATGCTGGCCAACCAGCGCTTTTATCTCCTCCTGCCGCTGTCTGATGATGGCCATGTCATGGCCACTGTGTGTTGCTCGTGGGGTGGGTGCCGCACCTTGTTCCTTGGGTCCAGCATCAGGTGAGGACACCGGTAGACTCCAGCACCCTGCCACCATTTCCTCGCCAGACTGGGCATGGATGCTGAATTGTGATGTGGGGCGTGGGCTTGGTTCTTTTGATTGCTGGGGGCTGGGTGTTTGCTCCTGCATGGCCAAGTCACAAGTGTCCTCCACATTGGACAGCGGTGCTGTGGCTGCTGCCTCGCCAATGGAACTGTTGGCAGCAGACAGTGGCCCTTCCGTGGGTGGTTCGTGCGTTGGAGGGATCACTGGAGTGGGTGCTGCTATCGTTTCTGCCATTGGTTCACGGCTTGGTGATGTGGGTGGTTTGCTGTGTTTGGCTCTCTGCGGGAGTGCACTCCTCCCTTTGCCCTCGATGTGCTCGCGATGTTGCCTGCCTCCTTACCCCTGGGTTGTTTCTTGGTGGGAGGAGCCTGTGTCGCAGTGTCCTGCTCATCGCTGTCAGTCTGTGAGCCTGTGGGGGACAAATAGGGGGATGGCATTGGTGATAGGTCAACGTGCTTCATGCAGATGTCGTTCATCATGCTGTTCTATGCATTTGGGCTTCATTTGTGGGCATACAGGTCGTAGGACTGTTGGGTGGGTCATTCAAGCATGGGTCTGGTTGGCACGTGTCTGTGGTGATGCGTGCATGTGTGTGTGTTAGGATGTGACCCTCACATGGGCAGGGTTGTGTGCGTGTATGTTTGTGGCCATTTCCATGCGCTGATTTAAGGCTCAGATTTGGGGGGATACCTCATCTTTCACAGTGCAGTGTTTTATGTGGACACTCACCTCCATCTGATGATGTGGGCGCACCACGCTCCATTTTGCCGACTCCCTCTATAGTTTCCACACCTATGGTGCTCGCGCAGGTCTCCTCCCACTCCATCAGTTTGATAGGGGATCTTCCACTGCCTCCTGTGGCCATGGCCAGGTTCCGATTGGCAGCCAGGATGCTGCGTACATGGAGATGGAGATCGTCCCACTGCTTCCTGCAATCTTTCACGGTAAAGGTGGTGGTGCACACCGCACTAACTTTGTGGGCCACCTCTGCCCAGATTGCCTTTTTTTTTATTAGGGTGACACGCCGCATGTCATTTGCGAACACCACCTACACTTTGGCGGCAAGCGTCTCAGTGGGCATGATGAGCTCCTCATTGGTGAATCGCTCCTTCCGCAGCCGCTCCGCTCCTTTTTTGATTGCCTTGGGCATTGTCAGGGGGTCTTGGTTGATTTTGTATGGCACTGGTGTGGATGCAGGTCCTGGGGGCAGAGGATGGCAATGGATTGTGTTTTTAAAGATGGCCGCCGTGCTCTTTCCCGTTCCTGTGCGATGATGCTACTTCCGGTTCTGCATATTTACGGTGACCGCTAATAGCGGTCACCGCTAATGCCGTGTTGCAGGAGGTCAGAAGTGCTATCAGCGCTTTCATAGGTACCGCTAAGGGTCTTTACAGGGTCTTTACCAGCATGGAGGTAGGGTCAATACTGGCATGGCGTTAAGCTCGTGCCCGCATACTCGTAATGGCGCGCAATTAGCGGCCTCTCGCCTACGCGGACACGTTCTTAGCGCCATGCCGGTAAAGGCGGTATCTTACCGCCTACCGTGTAATGAGGCCCCTTGTCCTTCGTTGACCTGTGCCAACGAAGCTAATCCATGAACACATGTTAAACACAATATATTCAATACCGAAATGTGAACACTTGTTTGACTGCATTGTATAAAACTGTTTGAGAAGGCTCTACGAGAAATCCTAAGACATACTGTTGCCATTGTGATTTGTTAGTGAATGTATTAAAGGTCAACCCTAAATGTATAGATGTATGAACTCGGCACAAACCCTAGATCCGTGATGTATTAACTTGTATTAACTTATAGGTGGGTTGAACATCATGTTTTGGACTGCATAAAAGGCACGACTATTCTAATCTACAGTCCCACTCACTGAGCACACCGAACCAAGCTGGAGTTCGATGTGTTGTACTGAGGGCCGATAGCTATCTGTTGCTTTGTCCTTTGAAACTGTTCAGTATAAAATAAAGATCTTTGTACCTTTCTTTGTAACCCGCGTTTGGTGTATTTCATTTTGGGGGTACTCAGCCTCGATATCTTCTTTTTGTTTTCACACCACCAGATGCCATCATTAATGGGAGAGGAGGAAAAAGGAGAGAGAACACAGACCATATGAGGGCTCCATAGATCTTGAGAGGGAACAACAAAGAGGTTTTCAGTAAGAGTCTGTCTGAAGGAAGCACTGATGTAGACATCAGCGATAGGGAGGCCTGGGTTGAAGACCAAGATGTCCCCCTTGAACTTCTTCCTTCCCGACTTAGTAAGAGGGATAGGGTAGGAGGTAGAGCAGCAGTTGGAGAACATAGGGTAGACGGAAAGCACAATAGAGGGTGTGAGGAGGAAGTGGAGGAGGAGGGACTGAAAGAAAGACGTGAGATGCACAGCCTAGTGCCGTGCAATGTAGCAGCGCGGGGGGGATCACAGAGTTCGGAAGGGACAGACAGGTACACTTAACAGTTCAAACAGTACTCCCAGTGGGCTGGGGTCCTTGAGAGTGCAGAGAGACTAGAGGGGACAATTCAGAGTACAGCAGAAACCACAGTGGATGAGACCCTAGGAGTGGGAGAGAGCCTAAGGGACACAGATCACAGTACAATAGTAACCTCAAATGAGGATATCTAGAAGAAGGACACAAAACACAAAATACGGCTAACCACTGGAGGGGTTAGGGAGAGCCAGAGTATGATTAAGTCAGACGATTGAGTGAGAGTATGCCCAAAGGCCTGGAAGTTTAGAATAGAGCAGTAATGATCCCCCTTCCTGCACGTTTTTGGCTCTTAGAGCGAAGCAAGAGCCCCTTCCTCGGCTCTACCAAAGAATTCTCTGGCTTCTCCACCACTTTACATTGGTCTAAATCGAAAGATGGGATGGGATGAAATGAGATGGGAGGAGTAGTAGCCTTC
The DNA here is from genome assembly GCF_040938575.1 of Ambystoma mexicanum. NCBI lineage: Eukaryota > Metazoa > Chordata > Amphibia > Caudata > Ambystomatidae > Ambystoma > Ambystoma mexicanum. The sequence goes on along the minus strand of NC_090923.1, from coordinate 540,968,743 downwards.
TGACAAATTAAAAACTGGAATACGATGAAAACTGCTTAAATACCAGGTTTACCATTTCTCCAAATTATTATATGCAGATGAAGTAATTTTACAATGTTGGGTATGTGCGAAGGTTCCTTGGGGTCCAGGGTCCTAAGAAATAACAAACCTAACTGAAAGCTAGGTTGGATTTTGGGTGTCTCGCGCTTTGCCTACTTCAATTAGGTAAACTAATGGTTAGCATGAAATCAGTTCAAAATGTCCTCAAAATAAGTCTACAAATAGATGATTCATTATCACAAGTCAGAGCGCTATGTTACATAAAAGCAAAGAAATGTCAATGATGTCGACTATGTAAACTGGAGAATGTCCGGGTGGGGCAGTGATTGCTATTGAGTTTACCTGTTCTGGGAGATGGGGCCGCTGCATTGTGAGCCTGGGCCACAGCACCATGAGCCAGAAAATTGTACTTGCCCCCCAGTCCAAACGTTGCTTGCAACACTAGGGAAAGAACATGAATTAGGGTTCATGGGCTCGTGCTGCAGTATTCTTTGATGCTCAAAGTTGTGATACACCTATGCTTCTTCTCCTTCATAATGCACAACTTTCCGGTAACAATTAAGCGGTCGCCTTCACCCTCAGGCTAGGGGTCTGCAACCTTTGGATCTCCAAACGTAGTGGCTACAACTCCCAACAGCCCCAGCCATCATAGTTAATGGTGAGGGATCATGGGAGTTATAGTGCAAAACATCTGGAGAGCCGCATCTCAGTTCTTGGTATCATGCTGGATAATTACCTAAGGCTTGACGCCCTTATTTAGACATGCTACCAGCCAATAACGTGTTTTCAGTGGAAGCATTTAGACAGGACTGTTGTGAGCGTTTGCGTCAATATGGACTATATTTTAGTAATAATACCATTAGCAAATCGGAAGTCATGAATTTGAACATCATCACCGGTAAACCAGATGACGTTGCCCAGGACAGTTTTGAGATAAATATAAATGCTCTCAAGATACACATTTTAGCTTGAACACTGCAGTTTGGAGTTTAAACAAACTCCTTATGGCTAAATTATACCAAGAAGTTTGCAGTGTTTCCTGTTTTAGTGACATAATGCAACATCTGGAGTGCGTATGAGCCTGGAGGCCGAGATTGATGCTTTCCACTCCATAGTGATATGATGTCATTGCAACCACGCCCGAATAGTATAACCATTAGCTGTTCTTGTTAACGGAAGAATACACTTGTGTGGGGAGAAAATGTAGATGCCGAATTAAAGGGATTTACTTTTACTTGCACAGGTTTCAATACACACTTTACATTAAACTGTACAAATTAGCCGTGAATACAGAAATACATCCACAGCATACTAAATAGTGTTAGAAAGTGTTGCTATCTGAAATATCACCATTATCAAATATATTGGGCAGCTTTTATTAAAGTAGGCATTGATATGTTGCAAAACATTTAAAATGATCTGGTTGAATGCCTTAGGGTGCTCACATCATATCTCTCATTAAAGTGTATTTTCATTTTAAGTTTCATAAAGCCAAAGGGTATATTATTCCCATACGTCAGGATGTGCAAACCTGAGCTTTTTTAATTTTTGACATGCAAAGTAAAGCCGGTTTTCCAACTCAGACCATGAGAACTGCTGAACAGACCTCAATTTGCAAATGTCCCTAGCTAAAAACTATAGTTCACAAGTGTTCTTTGATGGGCCTTTTCTGCTGGCACATGAGCAGCTGCATCGTTTAGCTACATGGCAGCTACATCCTGACACGCATTGCTGAAAGAGCTTGCTGGAATCAAATTAATTCCAAGAGCCGAGGGCTACCTTTAAGAGTGGAAACCCATGGACTGACAGCCTACAACTAAGCATAGGACACCCAACTCATCTTCAAGATAACCCACGACAATGACACTGAGAACACCGTCAATAAATATCTCACTGAAAAAAACAACTGGATGACAAACAACAACTTCAAACTAAACCCAACCAAAACAGAAAGGATGATACCCCCACAAGAAGACAGTCCAATGCATACATCCTTCACATGATCCCCCGAGCAACCCAACCGGAGACATCAAAACTGATAACAAATCTGGGAATCCTCATGGACAATAGCCTCACCTTGGAACCACAAGTCAACACAATAGCAAAAAAAGTTTCTATCACCTTTGATTAATAAATGGATCCTCCCTACCTCAACTTTGCAAACAGAACCCTTGCAATCTTCTCCTTTGTATTATTTAGCATAGACTATGCAAATAGTCTCTACCTAGGAATGCTGAACGCCTCACCAAAAAACAACAACACATCCAAAATACTGCAGTAAGACTACCTGTGAGACTAAATAAAAGAGACCACATCACACTGGCCCTAAGAAGTCTGCACTGGATTCCAGGAAAAAAAACTCATTAACTTCAAAGCCCAATGCATTGCCTATAACACATTAAGCGGACAAGGAGCCTAATTCATCCAAGCAAAAATCAGACGTTACCAACTGAGAAGAGAATTATGATCTAGCACCGACATCCAAACAGAAACAAGACACTACGAGAAAAGAACATTCGGAGGAACCGCCTTGTCCTATCTGATACTCAAACTATGGAACTTGATCCTGAAGGAAAAAATGAACAAAGGAAGACCACCTAACTTTCAGGAAACATCAAAATATGTGGCTATTCAAATTGCAGAAACAAACATAGACCAACTATACATCAACCACCCTGATGAGAAGACTTCCCAACTCATACAATGCCTGCAAGCCATAATCCAGTAACAACGAAACAATACAGAATGAAAAACAACAATATATGATTGATATTATTGGTTATTTATAACGCGGTTAATACCCAGAGGTTTCTAGGCACGGACCCGGGGATCGAAGCAGTGTTTCTCCTTGTCGTCTTGCTTCCAAGGTGAACATGTTGCCCCTGATCTATCCTCCCAAAACGGGTATAGCTACAAATACCCAGAGACCACCCAATACAAAATAACCACTTCTCTCTTACACACAACCAACATCTCCCACCTACAAGACACAACCAGAGGGCTAGAAAATCAACCCACCAAAACATACAAACCACACATCACTCTTTAATCAAGCTACAAACCAAATAACTTCTGACAACAAATATCTCAAACACTGGACACTGCCCTTTCGGACACAACAAGCCCAGTGCACAAACCAAAACACAACCAGAAACCACGCACTCAAACAGGCCAATTCCTCCTGGTTCTACATGCATCACAACATCTGTCATATTTCTCTTTCTCCCTCACTAACCAACCCAATCCTATTTTCCTTACAGAGCCATCTGAGCACCTGGAGACCATGAAAATGGCATCTCTGTGTGGTATAAATCAACCTAACATATCATAGCATGAAGAGAGTTTCATTTGCTACTTTCCTTGGCATCTATGTTGTTTCTTAAAGAGGCAATGTCCCTAAAGTTGTTGCTGTGATTTTCTCCTGCCGTATGATGAGGACTATGTTCAGGGAATTCTATCAATACCACTTCTGGATCAATCATCTTCCAGATTGTGAAAGTGCCCAGCCCCTTTGGTGACCTCACCAGAAGTCCCCACATGCAGGCTAGGGAGGTTGCCAAAATGGGGGGAACTAATCAAGAAGGAGAAACTAGAGCTGGGAATTTGTGAAGAGAAGTAAGTGCATTAGAAAGGAGAGACCTTGTCCTGATGAGGTAGTCAGAGCACCTTAAACTCAATTTGGGAAGTCTAAAGTTTGAGTTTGAAAAAGCCTCAGGCAACCACAGTAGTCACTCAAGGAACTAAAGTAAGTTTGGAGTCAATTCTTAGGCCAATGTTCTAAACCCAAGATGTTGGGAAGGGCACCAAGCCCAGATTTAGGGGGCAAAAGAAAACCTCAAAAGCATCTTGTGAGCCCTGAACCACTAATACCTCTGTTGAGTGAGAATTTATTTGGCCTGTGAGAGCCCAATCTCTCATACAGGGCTGACATAAAGCTATGAAAAGTTGTTAATGCTCAATTAGTGTCAAGGTGGCGCAAGATCTGTGTTTCAATGGCATAGGAGTAAAATCTGAAACCGTTGCAGGGTAAGGATGAGCCCTATAGTAGCCCATAGCCTATTGGCAGTAACTTGGCTACAAAATGGTAGCCTGCCTGTGTCTGTGGTCTAAGAAGCAGTGTAACTAGTGCAACTAGGACAAGGCAGTTCCCTGAGACGTGCACCTCCAAAACTAGGAGCGTATGATGGTCAATGGTGTGAAAGGTATCTGAGATGTCAGAATCCACATTAGTACCTGGGGTTGGCCGAGCAGCCAATCAGGTTCCTTGGATTATGGGCTGAAACTGCTAATCTCACCCTGTATTCCATGGAACACAGAGGCTGCTTCTTCTGCTCGCAGTGACATCTTTCCCCCACTCTCCCTTAGATTTAAACTTTTTACGTTCCCTACACCCCCCACCCCACTTACTTGTTTCCTTCGGTGGCAACAGCACCTATGTCACCACTGTGCTTCTGCCCCTGATCCGTGGCTGCTAGGGTAATGGAAGAGTGGCTCTGTATGGAGCCCTGCCTTCCATATTCATGGAGGCCATCTTTGGACAGTATTTTCATTCATTGAATGGTTAGCGAGAAGTGCCCCGTTCAATGAATGAATATGCCTTCTTTTTTAACACCCAGGGTTACCGCTTTGGTGGCCTTTTTTATGGGTAGAATCTGTGACCTTCTAATAAAGACCAAGTGCTTCAATACCACACAAAAAGCTAGAAACCTATTAAGACGGATGATCCTCTGCCAAAATATAGAAATCTACTGCCAACAGAGTAGGTACAGCAGAGACCAACAATTGTGCAGGGATACAATTATTTTCTAAGCTAACATTTCTAGAGAGAAGGGGGGCAGTACAAAGGGAAATATTGATTTGCATGGACTCCAGACCTGCATGCCAGATTTTTAGGTAGAATATTTAAACACTATTCAAGAATTCACAAGATTATTATGTACAAGTAATAATAATAAAATAATAATATTCAAGAATTTGCGCCAAGGGAGGGAACCTCATGCTGGTAGCGTGGACATGCAGTGGACTCGAGTTGGGTGTGTCAGCTGGAGTTAGAGGTGTAGAGTTGTGTTGTTTGGAGTCTGGGGAGATGGTCTTTTAAAAGCCATGTGTGGATTGCTGGATTGCGTTTGCATGTGGTGAATATGGTGGAGAAATTGAGGGTTAGTCAGTAGCTTCTGTCTTAGTCCCTCACACACCTACTCTTTTTTATTTATAATTATATATATTACCTTCTTTATTTGCTTCACAAAGAACCAAATCTCCTCTACCCTTAAGGTTCCTTAAGGCTACCTTTCCATCGTATTTAACAATTCTGTGTCACATATCTAGATATCTTCTCATAATTGCCTTCTAGCCTATTCAAATATGGTTCCTCTAGTTTATAAAATTCATCACTGGAGTTCCCCACTGGAGTAATCGGGCGACACATTGTTTTCAGTTTAGAGAGCCCAAATTTTCATATGTATTGACATCAGTGTGACATCAAAGAAAATTATGGTACAGGAAGTGACATGAGTCTTTGACACTTGATGGAATCATGGAAAGCAACATTACAATACATTTTCATTAATAAATCAAAAGGCAAACAAAATTTGTGATACGCAATATATGTTAAGTTGATTTTTACCACTCACTGCTGCCATTTTTATGGTCACCTGTCACTCTATGAATGGTCACTGTTACTCTTATGGAGCAATAGAATGAGTGGGACATTTTGTTTCTAGATTCAAATGTGGACAGAATCAGTTCTAAAGACTTTTCATGGGTAAGTCACATTGAGATAAAATTATTTGCCTAAGATCACACAATTCAGCTAAGTGCTGATACAGGGATTTGAGACCAGTCTGAAAAATTGAATTTTGGCATATAACTTCCAGGCTTTAGTTGGTAGAAAGATGTGTTTTTGTCTTTCAAGACTACTCCATATACAAATCATACTATACCACTCCGACAAGCAAATAGGGTATCACACGTTTGACAGTGTGAGAAAAAAGGGGCGGTAATGGAACTTTGGTGGATTTATGGCTGGTGGAATTACGGCGCAGTAAATCTGCTCATTTTGGAGGTAAACTGGAGGATTTACCTTGAGCTCATTGCTGGAGGTAAATCCTCCACTTTACCATCCCAAATTGCCAGATTTAACATGCAGTAATTCCACCACTGGTAAATCTGCCAAAAGAAAACATGGAGTCCTGTGGACTCCAAAAATGGTTTAGTACCACAACTTGTAATCCTGTGGTACCTCCACAGGACCACGTGGTGGTAATGGTAAGTTGGGTTGGCAGTAGTTAGGTGGATTTACCGCCAGAATACTTCCAAACGCACAATGAGGTCCATAGATTCTTGCAAAACATGTTAAGCAAAAAGAGGATCATTATAGCTTTGTTTTCCCCCATCTCGAGCAGATTCCTAATTGTATCAGAATGCTAAGCAGTGTGACACTAAATATTGACTTTTGAGTTTTGTAAATGTACTTTTAAGACTTAGGTGCAACAAAATGTGTTGACATGGTCACCTGCTTTAGTCATAGCTTTACACAGGCATTGAACTGGGAGACTAGGGAGGGTTGGCAGAGCCTCAGTACTCTGGATTAGGAAGCCTTAAAAGTGTAATAAAACTCTGCAACAGTGTACTTTTCTCTGACTCCTTAGACACCCACCCTTCAGTTACAGAAGCAAAGAGCTTGGAAACATTAATGCAGATACTCTGAACACATTATTACATTGTTTTTATTTGGAAATTTGTCAGTTGTTGAGGCTGTTCACAGGAAGTGTGGCACATTTCAGAGCTGTTATTATTTCTAAATGCATGGTCGCAAAAATGTCTAAAATGTTGGCTACAATTTCTTAAAACCACCCCGTCCACTGACAAATATTGTATTTTGCAACAAAAAAAAGGCTGCACCAGAGATTTTGCAGTGCCTGTGCATGTCTTATTCTAACACTACATAATTTGGAATCGGCACAACGGCAGCCTTGGTGCACAATAACTGTGATGCAAAATCTCTAACATCCCTGTTTAGTTAAAATAAAAGTACTTGTCACTGTTCAGGGGTTAGGGAGGATTTTGTGAATTGTGGCACATTTTCAGATATGTTTATTTTTCGGGGTGCATGAATTCACAGTCACATAAAAAGGCTTGAAATTGGTTACAATTGTTCAAAGTATTGCCTACCCACTGACAAATACTTTCTTTTACACTTGGTGTCTGTGCATGTCTTATTCAAACTTTACATTCAAACAGGAGTCAGGAGGGAAGGTGGCCTGGGGCAAAGAGACACTGAAAAATCCATGTTAAACCATCTTTATAAATAGAAATATTTGTCAATGGTCAGGTGCTATTTTGAGGAATTCTGTCAATTTTTAGATGTGAATCAGCAGACACAAACATTTCTCAAATGTGTCTACAATTCCTCAAAATAGACCCAGGCCACTGCCAAATATTGGTATTTTATTTTGTTTACAACAAAAACGATGTAACTTAGAATGTGCAGTGTTTTTGAATACAGTCTGGGGTAGGAGAGGAAGCAATGGGAGAAAACATAGCAGCATACAGCGAGGAGTAATGCCCCTCTCCTATGGTATGCCAAGACCCCCTCTTCACCCTCCCATCCTTGCTCACACTAAGGCACCATTGGAAGGGAAAAACACTGTTTTTAGGTTTAAACCAAGGAGGCACTTTTTCTCTCATTGACGTTTTTCTGGGGTTTATCGGATTCAAATGAAAATCAGAAAGCCTAATTATATTGAATAAATAATAGTTCCTGGTCAACTTCTCCCATGAATACTGGACTCTGTTTCCTCAACCTGTAGATATCACCTCTAAGGATTCAAGCAAAGGAATGAGCTTGAGAGAAGAATATGCAGTCATCAAATTGCTAACATGGCAAAGGATATCAGTTTATGGACGTGACTAATAGCCCATGCTCTAAATGCAATAGCTATAAGCAGGAATATTCCACTATCCTGTAAGTCTAAACGTTGCTTTCTTTACAAGAAGTATTATATGGGTTTTACGATATTGCATAAAAAATTAAACCCCGCAAGTCTGTCCGAGTCATATCTATGTTACATTAAAAAAAAAAAAGGAAAAAAGGACTCGAGGGAACCACCAAGGACCACTTGTCCTCCCACTTCTCCGCGCGCGCTCCGCGCTGGGAATGGGTTTAAGTAGCGTTGTTGCTGCTGACTGCTACTGCTGGGCTCCGCCTCCAAAATTCCACTCGCACAGAAAAAGGACTCGAGGGAACCACCAAGGACCACTTGTCCTCCCACTTCTCCGCCTAACTGAAGAAATATGAATTACATTTGAAAACACTATGCGAAGAGTTAAGCTGGGCTCCGGAATGGGGCAGAGATAATGAAAGCTTGTTTAGTAAATGTGGGTATCGCCTAAAACTATGGGATTGGCAATGTAATTATACCCACTTGGAAAATCTGAAAAGCTATAATTTCGTCCCGTATGTCCTCTATACATTTATGAAGGCGCAATTGTATCTTAATCTTTGCCCATCAGATCAACTAAGACGCTTTATATTACTTCTGCGTATAAACCATCTTCCAGTACTGGCAATTAAGGGACAGGAGATAGGACTTGAAAAATCTGAAAGATACTGTAGAATCTGTAACATGCAAAATGAACTTGAAACGGCTCGCCATGTACTGACTCTATGTCTGGGGATGGAAAAGAGTCGTGTTAAACATTTGGGAGGTTTTGTCCACGATCTAGAATTTGTAGAACAGACTGACTTTTGGATACAATGTATTAACACTTTAAACTCCAAACTCCATATGGCATTATTCCGGGTATGGTCTGAGGCATCTATTTGTTTTCAGCTGAATGGCAGAGGGTCTGAGGGATTGAATAAGTAGTATGAAATATGCTTTTATCCCATTTGTATACTGATGTCTGCTTATTTTGAAGGTGTGACATCACTGGATGTAATGCTATGGTGAATTTATGAAGTGGTTTTATCACCTGCAGAACGATATGAAAGTCCCTTCTGACGGCCTATATGATACTGCAGGGCTTCACGATTTTAATGATTTTAATGATGATGATTTTAGATCTGAAGATTTGGCACCTAGATTATCGAGTCGTACCCGTGACGTATTATTCGTATGAAGTAACTCTAAATAATAGAGTAGGGGTTCGGGGCATCTTAATCTCCTAAGTTTATTCCAAAGCAGGGATCGATTAACCGTATCAAAAGCTGCCCTAAAGTCTATAAATAGGGCATAAATGGGGGGGTTCGTATAAGATAGAGCCTTATCCCTTAATGAATTCATTATAAACAGGTTGTGAGAGGTAGAATAACCTGGCCTAAAGCCACTCTGGAATTTGTCCAGTATGCCCTCAGTCTCAACCCATTTTAGCAATTCCTTCAGTATGAGGGCCGAAAACATCTTGCCCGTACAGTCTAGCATAGACAATAGTCTGTAATTCTCGGGTTCAGTTCTATTGCCCTTCTTATAAACAGGTATAAGTATGGCAGATTGCCATGTGGCAGGTATTAGTCCCTCGCTTAAGATCTTTTCAAAGAGGATTTTTAATAGGCCAGCCCAGAAGGAGGGGTTTTTCTTTAAAAGGCAAATAGGACCAATCTGAAGAAGTACTGCCCTACCAGCCGTTTGGAAGATACATTTAGAATTATTGGGATACTAATAAATGTAGAGTAGTTGAATGTGAGGACAAGAACAAGTTATACTAGACCCACTGAGTAGTAGAGTGGGATACCTTTCAAACAGCATTACAAGTGACAGATGGACACGCCCCTGTATCACAACCCTCAACTCCTACACATTTGATTAAACCCCTATACATTTAATGAGCCCCCAAAAAAATCTTATATAAATTGTATATACACAGAATAAGAACCCAGCTGTAGTGTATATTACATTTGTGGCGATGTATCCGAACCCCTATGCATTTAATTGAACCCCAATATATTTGATGAGCCCCAGAATTAGTTATATAAATGTGATATACATTTGATTGAACCCCAATAAATGTGATGACCCCAATACATATTATATTAATTTGATATACATTTGATATGAATACCAATACATTTGATGACCCACAAATGTTTTTATATAAATTCACTATGAATTTGATAAGAACCCCAATACATTTGATGACCCCCAATAAATGTTATATAAATTTGATAAGACCCCAATTAATTTGATATAAAAATACAACTTTGAGAGCAACCCTAGCAGACTGATATTGAATTATAAAATAAAAAGGGCACATTTAATACATACTATTGCTATCATCTGAGACATTTCACAGTATTATTTAGCTGTTTCATCACCGTCCACCATGTTTATGATGTTATACATATTGTTGTAGACTTGACGGAACAGGGCGCAGCTATATGTATGTATTTCACAACAGATCAAACTCTTTATATGGGGCGGGGGTGAAATGTATCTGTAACAGCAATGCGTCATCGGATTTAACAAGCTTACATCAAAATGCAATAAAAATAACCCCAAATGTTCTCATCCTTGCTAACAATGTCAACAAGAGTATATCTGATGCACCACATGTTACATAAGCACCCCCACGATGTTTACAGCCAAGCAATCTATCTCACAACCTAATATGACAACTGCCTCAGCATCTGATGAATTGCTTACCCCCGTTTCTAATATGGAAATAAGTTATTTTTTACATCCAATGGTGCATAAACAAGTGAATGTATAAACTAATGTTTCCCCACTGTATAGTGAACAGCCTATAATGTCTGCCGCCCTGACTGCAGCGTGTAGCAGCTCCCAATCTACACTATGCAGTAGCCTGGTGGCCCAGTTATTACTGCCACATGTACAAAGGTCACTATGCAACAATGATAGATTGTGTAGAAGAATGGCGGGGAGGTGACATTCTCTCTTATGCAGTAGTAGAAGGAGAAAGAAAACACGCCAATATAAATATGATGCCTACCATGGCTTAGGATTAGATAAAGTGGAGGACCTTCGCCATCCTGGGCAATCTAACAGTTGGTACTCAGGCATGAGTGCAATGGGAAGGCAAACGACCGATGAGAGTTGCTATCTGTGTTCCTTAATAACGCATGCATCTGGGGCGCCCAAGGTCCTAGTACCTCAAGAGGTAACCCTAGCAGAATCACAACGTCTCACCCACCTTGCACTATGTAGGATAAAGGGCACCTTTCAGGTACGCAGAGTCAAACTAAAACTCCTCCCACCAGATGACAGGAAATGCAAAGTGGGATCAAAAGACACTAAATGTTTACAAGAACCGTTCCTGGCTATCAATGGCACAAGTTTCGCAGAAAATAAGTGGGAAGAATAGACCTTCATGTGCAAAACAGAAGTGTTCTGTGGCCTCTCAGATGAAAAACTGGACTTTGTAGAAAAAACATGTGCACACATATGGACCGAGCATATCACAAAGCTAACTTGGGTCACCACTCTCAAACACCTGTGAAGGTGAAGCAAGAAGAGTTATGAGCTGTGCTTCTATAGTGAGGGAAAAGTGTTGATGGGCTCTAACAAACACTGCAACAGAACAATCATTATTCCAGATCTTCAAAAGGGAAGCTCAGCGCTAAGGGACTACTACTGGGTCTGAAGCAGAAAGGCGGATTTGTACCTCCCATTATCAAGGAGGGGCTATTGTGTGCTTTCAACACTACATTCAGCACTGTTGGCCATACCCGATGACCACCTAAAGGGGGCAGCTGTGCCTGCAGACGGTCAAACAGTACTAAAACCAACAGAGACCTCACCCACGGCGCCACCCCCCATCTTTCGAATACTGTCAGAAGAAGAGCAGCATGATCGCCTGTTCCGGAGAAAACAAACGTCGAACAACCTGTCTCAAGAATCGCCTGTCCTACTTGCCCAGATACCAAAGGAGTATAAACTTTTCAACTCAGCAGAGACAGTTTTCGCTTCCCTTGTGCCCAGCATCCAAACAAGAGCTATTGCCAAGTGGCTCCAGATTGTCGGGTGGGAACTGATCCAGTTAGCAAATGACACAGAAGAAGGGTTCAACGTCATCAAGGTGGAACTAAGAGCACTCGGACTCATGAAGGATGATGTAGAATCGTTACGTGCTCGACCTGCAAAAAGATCGGGGGTTCATGTTGCACGTTCATACCTTCTGCAGATGCTGAAAATGGGACACTATCGCAAGGGACAACAGCTGTACATGAATTGGGCGTCAAAATTAAAAAAGAAGCAGGAGTAAAGGAAGACGATTGGCCCAATATGGCTTTCGGCTGGGTGCCCTCATGGCTTGGGACAACTATGAAGATTCTGATCCCCATCATGGTGTTCACACTGCTGATCTTTTGTGTGTGCCAGTTAGGACTTCGATGTTGACTATTGGGTATAGAAATGATAAAAAGGTGCCTCATGCTACACAGGAAGCACAAGTACAGACAGGAGAAAGTGATGGTCCCAAATATTGCATGGTCGCTATATACCACACTGGGGATGAGGTGGACACTTATTATCACACAATTACACAGCCATCAGACCTTGAAAATTACAGAGAAGTATGGGTAGACCTGGCAGGTGATGGGGTATGTATATATACGACCTGTAACCCTGAACAGGGAGGAAGCAGAGAGAAGGGCTAAGGAGCATAGAAATGATGGAGGGTATTCATTACTGTAGGAGTAACGAAAGGGGGAATGTTGGGACGAAATGGTCCTATCCCACCCCCCTAGCAATAGCCAACATAAGTAAACTCTATCAAAGCCAATGGGAGAGAAAGCCCCACCTCCGCTGTATGTGTAAAGAGCCCACATCTCAACATGTCTGAACACTAAGACTCCATTTTGTACAAGGCCTTGACCCAAAACCTAGTCCCAAAAACTGCCACACTGTGAGGGTGCAGCACTCACTTTTCCAGCCTCTCACACATTGGGACCAAGCCATGTTACGCTCCCCTGGTCTCTGCAGCGATGTTGGGGCACGGTTACAGCCCTCCCTTGAACTGGATCCCCTTGGTCAGGCTTCTTCCCCTGCTCGCGTGTTGTGGACTGCGCTGGTTGTTGGCACTGCCCCTGTTTAATTATGATGGCGAGCTCTCCGTCCTGCTTCTCACTGGAGGGGCGCTTTAGATAGACTGAGTTTCTTCACTGGTCCATGTGCGTGGCAGCCCAGACCGGCTGTGGCTGAACCACTCCAAAGGTAAGTATACTTTCAATAATGATTATTGTCCGTATCCTTTTGTAATATCGTTCCTTGATTATTGTCTGTATCTTTTTGTAATGTCTTTCCTTTTCCCCAGTAGGTGATATGAGGCCCAGCGGTAGTGGTGGTACAAGAAGCAAGACCCAATGGAAGAAAAGAGAGTTCACAATGTCCCAATAGGTGGTAAGTTTAGTTTTAAGGTCAAGCGCGAGGATTGGTCTAAGCGCAACCTTAGCGTAATGTCTTTAGCGATTTTCTAACCTTATTTTGTCTTTTTCTCTTGCAGGATTGTCTGGCGATGTCAGACTGGAATGCTGATATCCGAAGATTTGCCGGTGGGTGAAGGATGCCTGGATCCGAGATGATGCTGGCCAAAAGTGGGCTCCCGAGTAAGTGTTGTGGCTGGGAGCCGGAATCAGGTAAGGATGCACTCCGACTGTGGTTGCTGCTGGAATCAGGTAAGGTTGCGCTCCGACTGTGGTTGCTGCTGGAATCATATAATTATGGTTAAGTTGCTCATCCCATAGGAAGAGCACTTTTTGGGCAGTTTATAACTTCGCTCCTCTTGGACGAATTCTCACCAAACTTTACAAGTATATGGCCCACTCTAAATTTCTTTTGCAAAGTTTAGTGAGGTTTGGTGCAGGGGGGCAAAGTTATAAGGGAGATCCCAAAATGTCTTGTTTTGCTCACTCCTACAGCTGTAACCGCTGGACAGATTTGCACCAAATTTGCGGCAGGAGCAGCGGTTTGGTCCCGAAAGTGTGCTTTTGAAAATTTGGTGTAAATCTGTCCAGTAGTTCTTTTTAAAAAGACCAAAAAGTAGGTCTAAAAAAATTAGTGATATCTATGTCTGCTCCGCGGACACATTTCCCTGTTCGCTCCGCGGACAGGACACCGATTTGTTAATCGGCTTTTGTCATGTCTATGGACATGCAACGTGTTCGCTGATTGGCTTGGTTGAAGCGTAAGGTGTGTCATATTGTTTTGATGAGCCTGCCATCTTGGATCCACGGACAGTGTGGCAACGAACGGGGGAAAAATACAACTTTGGGGAGTGTGTTGGTGTGTAAGAGTGCTTGGGGAGGGTGGGGGAGTAAGAGATGGGTCAAATGCTGTATTTGTTTAGGTGGCAGGTGCCCCTGATGTATTTGTCATGTCCACGGTCACCCCGGCTGTCCACAGACATAAAAAATGCACTTCTGGCTATTTTACTTTACTATGATATTGGTTTTGGGTTGTTAGTACAGTGTTGATTGTATTTAATATCCTGTATAAGTAGCCAATATAGCACAGTTAAAATGTTTGAATCTAAGGGTGTGTTATGCTGTGGTGGTTGTGGCCAGGGCCTAGAATCTTGGGTGCATGACCGAAGGCCGTAGGCCGTAGGACATGCACCTAAGACTCTAGGCCCTGGTCAAAACCACCGCAGCATAACACACCCATAGAATCAAACATCCATCAAATATCCACAAATAAAAAGTTTGTGTGTTTGATTTGTAGAGTTTGTATGTGAAGTTTTGGCTAAGTCATGCAATTAAGATTGTAGAGTTTGGTAACAAGCAGTGCAGTATAACATATCCATGGAAGTAAACATTTTGGATTGTGGTGTATGGTTAGATGTTTGCTTCAATGGTTATGTTATGGAGCAGTATTTGTAAATTGAATTATTACATACTTACTGTTTGATTTTTTTTGTGATTGGATATATTTTTTTCATGACTTTGGTAACTGGAGCAGATATTCTTTTTCAATTTCTGTGATAAAAGAAAACATCATGTTAGTGTAGGTAGTTCATAATGAGTTATTTGCCCTCATTACAAGGCAGGCGGTGGACCATGGTGCTATTAGCACCATGGTCCATGCCGGATTCCGCCATGGTGGATGGCGGAATTACCGCCCCATTCCAAGGTGAGTGGGGCGGTAATTCCCCATTCACCATTTGCCCTTCCCCATTCCCATTTTTGCCCCATAGGGCATAATGGGGATGGGGAAGGCGCTAATTACGGCACCGTAAATTACGGTGCCGTAATTAGCACCAACGTCGCTTAGCGCCTTGGACTTTAACGCCTGCAAAAAGCAGACGTTAAAGTGTGAATCAGGCATTAAGGGTTAACGGCGCCGACGGCGCCGTTAAACCCTAAACACCTGACTTGTAATGAGGGCCATTGTATTGCATAATAGACATTTCTGCATTATTTTGACCCTCATATTTAGTAGTTTACAAACCAGTGTACTGTGTAATTTGCTCAGTTTCTGTGTTTGTTTTTTAAATCATTGGGTCTGTGGGAAAAAAATCCATGCTGAATTAAAAGAAAACTTTTTTTGTTATGGTACAATATATTTCTTTCTTTGTTTTCAGTGTTTATTTGTTGTTTGTGGCTAATGTTCTATCTGTTGGCTTGCTGCAGATTTTTTGGGGTAGTTAGATACCTGTTGGCATATTGTAACTGGTTATAATTTTTTATTTATATTTTCAAATTACTCATCTATCTGTTGGGTTGTTGCAGATTTTTAGGGCAGTTAGATACCTGTTGGCATATTCAAATTGTTTATTTCTTTTTATATTTTAGTGGTATTGATTTATCTGTTTGGTTGTTGCAGAATCTTGGAGTAGTTTTATAATTGAAGTTTTGTTAATGTTTATGCACAGATTAGTTATTAAATTTTAGTTTTAAGAATATTAAGTAAGCGTTCATAAGATTTGATGGTAATCTCTGCTTTAGAGTAATGGTACTATCATTACATTCGAACCATCCACAATTCTTTTTTTATATGCAGTGTAGTGACCTGCATTGGTTGTGGCTCCTGCGTGGTAGATTATACCTATTGTTGTGAAGGTTTTCTTACCAAGTGATACTTGACCATCTGTGAATCCAGTCAGCTTACAGTTGTTTTTGGTATCATCTGCATTGTAACATAAAAGCATTAGTATTACGTATTTACTATGTGTTTGTATTTGTAAGGTGGAGCAATTATCGGAATTGCAGGTAGTACATAATCTGCCATGGTTTTCATTTTGTACAAGTTGCTGAAATGGAATGGATTCACAGTTAGGTATCGATACATACACAAAGCATTCATTAGGGATTTGTTCCTGTGCAACATGGTTGCAGAGAGTGCATGTATGTTTCCACATGTATGAAATCTGAAAGATTTCATTTATAGGTATGTTTTTGTTTTCCAGTACTTGTAGTAAGTACATTAGAAATTCTTGTGGATCTTCTTGTGAGTTTATAGTGAATTTGACCATTCCAGCACAGAAGTCCAATTCCTGTGTTACTCCATGAACACTGTAGGTGTTGTCAGGATTGTTGGTTGCATTTCTATGAAGGACTAACATTTGCAAACACAATTGGTCTGTATTGTGTAAGTACATTTTGTCAATAATTGGTGGCAATTGGAATAGAATATTTATTGCTATATTTGCGTAGAAATTTACACCAGTTATATTTGAAAATTTGAATGGACCTGATAGTTCTGTGTCATTTTTTCGGAGTGTGTGCTCCTTCTTTGAAGAAGTACCTGAGTTAGTTTGAGCAGTAGATTCTTCTTTGGTTGTAGTAATTGATGAAGTATTAGCTTCTTTTACTCTCTTTGGAGGATTTGCAGTGAGATCCTGTTTTGTTTCTGTTTGAAGTAGTTTTCTTTTACAACGTTTTGCTTTTTGTGGAACAGTATAGGTTTTTAGATGGGGGTGTACAGTGAACCAATATCTATGAATGTTTTATATAGCGTAAGACCTTGTGATTTGTGAATGGTGACTGCATATGCTAGAGTTAGAGAAAATTGTTCTCTGCGTACATACATGACTTTGAAAAGAAGGAATCGGGCTATTGAGCGTCCTATCCTTTTAACTTTTGATAGTTTGT
The DNA here is from genome assembly GCF_040938575.1 of Ambystoma mexicanum. NCBI lineage: Eukaryota > Metazoa > Chordata > Amphibia > Caudata > Ambystomatidae > Ambystoma > Ambystoma mexicanum. The sequence continues at coordinate 540,951,657 of NC_090923.1, read as the reverse complement.
CAAAGAGAATATTGACAAACTGAATGTTGTTGTCACGTGGGTATGTTTGAAAGCCAACAACTGTACCGAGTGCTCCATTAACTAGTCCTTGCTCCACGTCTAGGTTACGTTTAAGCATTACCCTACAGTTTAAGGATAATTTTAATATTTTCTCCAAACCAGCTGTGTTGGAGATAGAGTTTTCTAGGGTATTTAGTCTTGTTGTGGCTTGTTGACACAGGGGTAGTGTCATACCATGTACGTCCAGTTTGTCTATGGAGCAACTTTCAATTATTTTTTGCATTTCTTTTTTTAACATTGTTTCATTGAATTTTGAACAGCTTGCAATAGTTGGCATCAAGGACATACAATTGACATTTTCGTGTGCTAATTTTTCCATGACATCAGTAGCACATGAGTTATGGCCATAGAGTGCATGGATGTGTTGGGTTTTTAATATTGATTGTGCTTCTTGAGATAGTACACCAACTCTAATACTTTTTATAATGCTGGCGTATGTGACGTCTGCTGACTGGCGCATGTTTTTTGTTAATACTCTGTATTGGAAATGTTGCCAAAGGTTGACATTTCCTAAGCTGCCAACAGTTTCATGGCAGAGTTTGTGCTCTAAGGTTTTAAAAATAGGTTCAACTTTCACTGGTGTCAATTGAAGAAGATCTCCAAAAACAATAATGTGTTTTCCTCCAAAGACCTCTTCGCAGTCTGTTTTGAGTACTTCTTGTAATCTGAGGTGAATCAAAGCCAACATTAGGTTGGAGACCATGCTCACTTCATCTATTAGTAGCATTTTCATTTGTTTCAAAACTCTGCGTAGTTCCATTGCAGCTTCTGTAGAAAGTTTGTAATAATCTAATTTGTTTAGGTGTTCTACTGGAAGGAGTAGTAATTGGTGTAAAGTGACACCACCTGTGTTGTAGGCAGCTAAACCTGTGGGGGCAGTTACAAAAGCTGACAATTTGTTGTTTGTCAATTGTTGAAGGAACTTGCTGATGATTTTGATTAAGAATGTTTTTCCTGAACCAGCTTGACCACTGACATATAGCAGTATAGGTTTGTAGTTTGGCAGGTACACTTTTTATTTTCATGTTGTACACCATGTTCAATTTCTTTTGTTACTTCTTGGAAAATGCTATGCTGCTCATTATTCAGTTTGGATTTCAGTACAGTGAAGTCTTCTGTATATTCTTCATAGTGAGACATGGTGTTTTCTACTTCTGTCATAGCTAATTCTGCCTCATTTGCTATCAGTGGCTGTCCCAGTGGTTCTTGGCTTCCTGTTACAGAAGGTTGACTACTGTCAGGAGTGTTTATATCTAGATGTGCCTGGAGTTCTTCTTCGTGTTGCTGTTCATTGTGTAACATTGTTTTGTACTATGCAATGTTTACGTTGTTATAGTGCTTTCATTTGCTTTGAAAGTGTCTTCATAGGAGTCATAGATATCTAGTAACTCTTCTTCTTTTCTCCATGGTTTAAAAAGTTGTAGCAGGGACATGTAATATAGTTCTTTATTTGAGGAGTTTTTAATGACAATTTGATATGATTAATTAAGCTTTGTTTGGTAAGTTTCACTAAGCTGCCTTCACAATTTGTCACTCTGTATCTGTTTTCATCTGGTTTTATATTATTTTTGTATGTGAAGTTTTGGGCTATGTGGTATAGACACATGGTTTCCAAAGTGGTACTCCTATTTGGGTAGTATGTGTCTAGTAACTTGTTTTTCAAATGTCTTGGCTGTTGAGATAATTTTTGGCTATTGTTTCTATGTCCTCGTATGATTTGAGAACTCTTGTTCTAGATTTAGCAGGACCAAGATTTAGCCATACTATATTTTCAGATTTTCCATACAAAGCAGTACCGGTTAAATCGTCTGAAGCTTCATAGCAGCCACATTCTCTATGAGAGAGATTTTTTATGCCTAAGCTATACAATTTCTGTACAATTTCTGAGACAGTGTTTTGTCCAATGATAGGTCATCCCAGAGGTCTTGAAGCTCTGTTTTTTCTGCTTTGGTTAAGTAGGATGTAACATATTGTTCAAAAGAAGTGTTGCACTTCTCCGAGGGGAGGAACAGTTTTATTACAAATAAAGTGTAGCATAGCAATGAAGTGATGATGGAAATATCTTAACAGGATCTAGAGAGCAGAGTTCTCCAGGAGTTAATGTATCTATGTTTGTTTTGTTTTTGTTTGATATGCGTAGGAAATCATGTAAATCTTCCCATGCATATTCTGCACAACTTAATGTAACAACCCAAGTGGGTGGGCCAAGATTTCTTATCATACAACGTACATCTCTGTGACATCTGAACCAGTATTCTTTTGTACCACGCATGTTTGCTAACAGATTTGTAATGCTTGATTTCAGAACCTCATCTTTTTCTTGCACTTTTTGTAGTAATTGCATAGCTGACATATGAAAATGGGTACCTGATTTCAATGTGTGTGCAACTCCGTATCATAGAGTTGCTAGTTCACTTTCAAAGAGTAGGTGGAATATGTATTCCACATTTTGTCTAAATCTGGGATCTTCAGAATACATTCGTAATGAGCGGTATTCTGATGCTGTTATATGAGTGAGTCTATCATCGTACCTTCCTCCTTTCCCAGTAGGAAAGAGTAAAGGAAAGGCACGTGCTTCTGTACTTTTTTCCCATATGCTGATTGGTGATCCTTTGGTTTGTCGCATTTGGTACGTTTCTAGTGCATCATCTATGGTGTCTTTAGAGTGTAATGGATGAATTGTATAATGGTCCAAAATATGGGATACTGTAGCAGGATCTAGAAGTTGAAATTGACCACTTTCTGGTGACTCTTGAATTATTTCAGTGGTTTCCCTTTGGTTTTCTTCAATATTAATGTATTTGTAATATTCCTTATCATCTTTTAGATATTGCAATGCTTCTCTAACTTTGTCCACAAGTTGTTGCCAATTTTTTTTGTCTTTTGTAGGTACACCATTTACTAAGACAATCAAAGATTGTTCTATTGGACGTTGCACTCCCAGAGTGTGTACATTTTCTTTCAGAACTAATGGTAAATAAACTACTTTGCCACGAATGCCTTTCACTCATTCAGAGGGAGGTAATTTTGCTGTTTTTGGTTTAAGGCGTATTATTGCTTGAAATGGGTGCACTGTTTGAATTATGATGCTCTCATATAAATTGAGTTGTTGCAGGGGTTTTGGTAGTGGGAATAATTCCAAGTTATTTGTGATAGCACGTGAAGGAGTTTGGTTGTTGTCAAGTTTTGCATTACAGTAACTGCAAAGTATTAAGGGGTCAGCTATTTCGTATATGTTTTCTGCTATAAGGTAGAGAGCTAATTCAAACCATTTTGAATCTTCATTGTCTTCTATTTGTAACTTATGTCTACAGTTTTTGTGCTACTTTTATAAAAAGTTCTGCGGCAACACACACACACATGGTTTGGTACTTCAGCTGATGTACTTTTAAATTTTAGTATTTCTTTTTTGTATGTGTGTAGTAGAAGATTGCCATTTGTACAATTGTTCCTAGTCTGTTTTAAAGCTATTGCATTGTGTAAGTGGCTTTCACTTCCAAATTATTTTCTCTGGATATGCTCTATTTCTTCGAGTAGGTCTTTGGCTGTACCATGTAGAAGATTGTTATTTAAATTGCCTAATGCTAATGCAGGACTTTTAGCATAGTACAGTTTATGGACTAGATTTCTTGTAGATGAATTATGTGTTGATATCATTTTGATATGATAGAAGGTGCTTTTGCAAGTAGGTCCTGAAATGCAGGCTAATGAATGTCATTGTAGTCCTGTGTATTTGCGCACTGGACAGGTATCCATATTTTGTAGGAGTTTCATTTTGAATTTGTCTTTGCCTTTCACATACTGATTGAGGGACTGGCGTAAAGATTTGAAAGATTTTTTGTCAATCTTACACATTGACGTGCACAGCCATTTGTACACTGGGCGTTTTGGTTCAGTCGGATGGATAGGTGATACTGAGTTTTCTGGGGATATTTCTGTAAGCAGCATTTCTTGTTCCGTTATGGTATTATTACGTTTTTCATTCCCTCGTCCACTGGTAGGTATGGTAATTGTGTTTGTTAGCTTTTGCTTGTATGCTTCTTCATTGAAATATCGTTCTGTGCTCGTGGTGTGACTCCATTCACCTCCACAGATATTTAAGAAGTTATTTTTGTTGGCATTCCGTTTATTGAGAAGTCTTTTTTGTAGTTTAGTAGTTAGTTTTGTTAGTGGTTTCATTCTGTTTAACACTAAAATAAAGAACTTCCTTTTGACAAGGATTGCACTGTCTATGAGAGCTTCTAATATTAATTTTCTACAGTAGGTTTTAAGGGTTGTGCATGATTTCTCTCCTGTTTTCATAAGATTCTGAAGGAATCTGTGGCAGAACATTTTTTGTAAAATACTTTTTTTTGGTATGGTTACTTGCCACTACATCAAGATTTATAGGAGCAGTGTTAGCAGTAGTAGTAGTCGAATTTTTGTTAATCACTTTCTGTTTTGTTTTACATTTTGAAAGAGGAGGCAAAGTTTCTGTACTGGAAGCTTGTTTTCTTTTGCTTAAGCACTGTTTTAGGCATTTTGTTTGAACTTTTTCTTACAAATTCTGCTAGAGATGGATGCTTCTTTTGGACACTTTTATTTTGATTTGCTCTACTTCTGCTCTGCTTTCTACAGACTTACTTTTTGGTAGGCATTCTTTGGGGTCTGTTGTAAAAAAAATAAGGTATGGGTTGGGCTGTTCTGCAATATGTGTGCTGTGTGCATGAGTGTCTGAGTATGATGGTAAGGATGTATGTGGAGGTGTGTGATTGTGCAATGGGCAGCTACAACTAGTTAGGAAGGCTATTCTTATATTTGTGTGTTACTGTACTGGGGTTCAGATGACAATACAAAGTAAGCTAGTGGTGAGGAGAAGCACTAATACTAAATCTAATGGTATAGAATTAAAACAGTTCTTTGTTCTGCAATACTAACATTCTAGGGGCTGATTCATGGAATTTGTGTGCTGGAAAAATGGGGATTTGTGTGCCATTCTGCCCGCAAATCCCTGTTTAACAAATGGGGATTTGTGGGCAGAAATGTCATGAATCAACCCCACAGTGTGTTTGAGTTACAGTTAGAACATTATGGTAGTATTGTACTTACTTTTTTTGTTTGGAATGAGCAGGTTTCTTCTGAGTTGTTGTTTGTACTTCAGATGCTGCTGCTTTTCAGGAGAGTGGTCTTCACTGCAATTGTAAAAGAAAGAAGTTAGTAATTTTGTGTGTTTATAGCAGTGTTGTTAATTCAGACATTGATTTTTATGTTTTTGTAGTAGTATTGTTGTTTGATAACTGAACATAGTGTGTGCATGCAATTTCCTTTGACTATGTGTAGCCTTTCTATGTTGATTACAATCTGTTAGTTGAACATGCTTTGCAAATGAGTATAATACTAAGCGTATGAAACTCACTTGGTTTCTTAAGGGTGTGTTATTGGATGTTAGGAGATAGAAGAAATAATCATATACTTATTTTGCTATTTTTATTGGGTAAATGGCAGAAACTGTATGGAAAAGCATGGAATGAATGTATTTGTGTAGGTGTGGGTAATAAAGCAGAAGGATGTGATGTAGAGGCAGTGGTATTTTTTGAGCTGGGAGCTTTTCTAATGATAGTGTCTATCTGTGTGAGTGTAAAGATGCATGAACTCCCCCTGACTGTGTGTAATTTTATAATACACTACTAAGTGGTTTTCTGCAATTATACTGTTATTATCTTTTAATATTAAATTACACTTTTTTACATAGCTGTGTGTGTAAAAAATAATTTAGATAGCAGAGAGTTTTGGGAGTGACAGTTGATTACAGCAGATGAGAAAAATGACAGTAAGTTCATTTTATAGGTTATGCAGATTAAATGGCAGTTACCCTGTTTATATGCATTTATAAGAGTTGTACATGTACTGTGCAGAAAATATGCATACCTGTAGTTTGTATTCATGCATGTGGATATGCATGCAGCTGCAAGTAGAAATCTTGGATACTTGTACAGTATTTTTTGTAGTAGGTGCTTTCTAATGACATGAGAGTGATCAACAGTACATTTGAAGTGCTGAACAATGATGATGGAGTTAGATGTAGAGGTCTTGGATGCGATTGGCGGATGGTTGTGTGACTGCTTAGCTGTATCCAATGAGGGAATGGCACAGAGAGTGAAGTGGAAAGGGTAGAAGGGCTGTCTAAGAGTTACGTGCTCAGCGGACACTGTGGCTGTCTGCGGACAGGCGTGCCACATCTGGAGTTTTCCAGCAAATCCCGCATAGAAAGGGGACTGTAGGGATTACCAAATCAGGTGTTAAGGTTATGGTTTGTGTTGAAAGAGGCTGTGTGTAGTGAAGATGGCAGAGGTGGAGAAAATCAGGGTGTTGGTGGTTGGAGATATGTTTGTGCATGGTTTAGAGCAGTATTCTAAATGCAGGAATGTGGCAAACAATTTTGATGTTAAAGGAGTGGAGGTGGTGTGGAGCACTGTGCCTGATTGCAATGTACATGGAATTGTACACGTTTGTGAAGATATAGATAGGATGAACAGTCTCCATGTGGTAGTTTAGCACTGTGGTGCTTTGCATTTGGGCTATGTCAGTGCCCCTACTTTGTTGGCAGATTTGGAACACTTGGTTCAAGCAGTATTGAACGTCCTTCCAAATACCAAAGTAATTTTTTCTGGGTTAATACCTAGGGCAATATGGGACAATAGTTCTTGTTTTTTGTCCTCAGCAAAACATTGCTAGGTATGCAATCAACCGAGGCATGTTTGCTTTCATGCTTAGAGCTGGTATGTCCTTTTGTAATAATGAGAACATTTATTCTAGTAATGCTGTTTATTTTAAAGAAGATGGCATTTCTTTATCTTTTATGCGAAATGCCATGCTGTTTTGGAATATAAGGGATGCTTTGGAGAAGCTTATAAGAAGATTTTAGGAGTAAAGTAAGAGAAAATCAAAACAAAATACACAATAACAGGTGTCTCTCAAGCATCTCTTTTCAGAGCCAACTTCAAAGGGGAAATGGGGTACATTATTTTTCGATATATCCGCGGACATGGCGGTTGTCCGCAGACAGCGCGCATTACATACAGGGATTTTGGGGTGGAGAGGCATGCAAATGAGAATGAGTAGAGCCAGGGATTGGTCAATACAGTGTTATGTAAGGAGAGAGTTTGTCAGAAAGTCTTTTTCCTGAGAGAAGAACAGATAGCTATGGCTGTGTGTTTCAGAAAAAACATGATCTGGATTTTGGGAGACTCATGAATTTATTGTTTGGAGGTGCATGCAGAACGCTGTGGAGTGGCTGCACATCTTGGATTCCCTCATGTGGAAGTGCACTGGCATGGAGTGCGTGAAATGAAGTGGCTGGATTTGGTATCTCTCTGTGCTACTTTGGAGACCCAGTGTCATCCAGACATAATTATATTTCATTGTGGAAGGAACAGTTTAGGACATGTGTCTGGAATTTCTTTGCAATTTGCAATGAAAGAAGGACTTGGGAAGGTCATGGACATGTTTCCAAATTCCCAAGTCATTTTTTCTCGTATTGCAGAGAGTCAAATGTGGCTGCATTCTTCTTCATTTGGTCCACAAATGGAGAAAGTGAGGCGCAATGTCAATAAGTCTGTTATGTTGGCATGTCTTCTTTTCACAATGAAAATATTATGTTTCATAGCTCATACATTTTTTGCAGAGATGGAGTACATCTTACTTATGCTGGAAATCAGATTTTTCTGCGAAATATACAAAATGCATTGCAACCTTTTTTGTAATGACATTAAAAATTTTGCAACAGGTGTTAATCATTTGAAGTTTTTGAAATACAAAAAAACCACCAAAAGGCTTTTTTCAGAGCCACCACTTCGTCCCATAGAAAAGTGCAATGGTTCTGATAGGGCAGCACCCCTAAAAAATAAATGTCTATGGACTGTACGCAGACTCCTAAAAAATGCACAGGGCTCTGCACTATTTATTTGTCACTTCTATTTTTAAACTGTGAAACGGAGGGGAAAGGAGGGTAAGGAAGGGACACCAACCACAGGGATAAGAAAGGGTAGGTGGAGAGAGGAAGATGTAGGGTGGGCCTTATTCAGGTAGTGGGCAGACTTTCTCGTGCTTCTTGACCGCAGTCTCAAAAGCACTCCGAAGATTCTCCCCCCTGCAGAGTACTGCGTCGCAGTACATACACAATATTGTGACCCTTGAAAGGTAAGGGTCAACAACATCATGAATGGCCTGTGAGACAGCTGGAGGGATGTGCTGTCCCACAGGAGTGTCTCTTGTGGTGACAGGAGCGGAAACGGAGGATGTTGTAGAGGAACTCAACCTACTACATTTACAACAAGGTACAACCTTGCGAATAGCCCCACCGTGGAACGACCTTAGGTGTCGCTTCATTGATATACCAAAGCTGTACGAACCAGGCCTCCCACGACTCAGCACCATTTTGCACTGGTTGCAGGTGACCTTATTCGCAAAAGCTTTTGGCACTCCATCAAGAGTGGTAAACAACCGCCGTACCCAAGACTCACGGAGAGTGCTGGTAGTATGGACTTCCACTACCTCATCCTCTTCATCCTTTTCATCCGTCTCCTCTACATCCTCACACCTGTTGCCCTCTGCAGGCCCTTGGGGATGTGGTGGTGGTGGAGGGGGTTGGGGTGCTGATGCTGATGCAGGAGTAACTGAAGCAATTTGGGATGCCATCAGGAACCAGGAAGCAAAAGCAGCAAAATCAGCAAAAACAGGTCAATCTGCCAGGTTAATCTGCAGTACTGGAAAGACAATGATCTGTCAGGTAGCCAGAAGCAAAATGAGGATCAGCTCTGGGTTGTGGCCTTTTATAGGGGTGCTGGTGAGCGCTCCACGAACACCAGCGCTGTCTGCAGACACTTCGAACACCCAAAAAAGTGTCAAAAAGTATGTAGATCGCCAGGGACATTGTCTGGGACATGTGCAATGGTGAACTTTTACTGTAAAATACTTTGGATTATCCAAAAAAGTACTTTTAAAATGTTCAGGAACCCGGACAGTGTCCGCAAATCAGGACACACACTCAGCGTGGGTGCGGTGACATGATGACATTGCGAACACGTCGGCGAATGGGATGGGTGTCCGCAGGACACCAAATGTGCAGGGACGGTTATGAGCATGTGCGCGGGTGTTCTACGGACAGTGTTCGTGTCTTCAAACTAACTAAAAGTGCAACACACGTGCAACGGACAGTTTCGGACAGGCGCAATGTTCGTAGGACCTATGGGTGCATAGATGTTCTGCGGACAGTACCGACAGGTATAGTGTCCTTGGGACACCTCCATTTTGCTTAACTGTGGACATCCCGACACCCAGTGTGTTCAGTGTGTTCTAAGAACAGTTCCAATTTGATTGCGGACAGTACGGACAGGCATAGTGTCCTTACGACACCTCCATTTTGGTTAATTGTGGACATTCCGGACACCGAATACGCTCTAAGAACAGTTCCATCTTGATTACAGACTGTACAGACAGGTATAGTGTCCTTAGGACACCTCCATTTTGGTTAATTGCAGACATCCCAGACATTGAGTGTGTTCTAAGAACAGTTCCATCTTGATTGCGGACAGTACGGACAGGTATAGTGTCCTCCGGACACCTCCATTTTGGTTAATTGCAGACATTCCGGACACCTGTGCTGTCCGCGGACACCCCAACTGCCTTTTTAGAAAAAGAAAGACACAGAGGACTGAATTAAAACACACATAATAGTTTTGTTATTATATACAAATATACAATTTATGAAAGAGAGGGGGAAGCAGAAACTGACACAAATACAGGGGAATTAGGGGTTTAGAGAGGATGGATTGGAGGGGATGAAGGGATGGAAGTCTCATCATAATGTTTTTCTTGGTGGTGAGGGTTTGGGGATAGTTGACTGGGACATGGAGAGGGGGAACAGGTACATGTGGGACAATGATATTTAATTTTTTCTTTTATATGGTCCTCCACAAACTGTTTCAAAAGATTGAAATTTCCCATTAGCATATCAATTTTTTGTTCCATGCGCTGTACAGCATTTTCTAATGCCTCTTTTGCTATATTATTTTCACAGTTTGTATGGTCTGTTAAAAAAAAATGTGTTAAGTACACATAATGTAATGATTAGTAATTTGCTTATATAGAGAAGTGTCTACAATTAGTATCACTGTCTTCACTCATTTCATCACGTGGGACATTTTCTTCAAGCCATTCCAAAGTATTGGACATTTCTGTGTGAAGTTTACTTACTAGTTTCTGGTAAGTTTTGTTGTTATTGTTGTGTAGGTCTGCTGTTACTTCTTGCTGTGCAGTTTCTGTGAGGTAATTATGTTGGAGGCATATCTTTTTTGTTTTGGTATATTGCATTTTAGTACATATGCGATTTAAATGGACGGTTGATGTGTTACATATATAGGTTCCACTTCTTATTTATTATTACATATAATGTGTTCATGTGCTGCTTTTTGAACTTGTTCAGTGTTTATATGGCATGATAGAACAATCTAAGATACCCCCTGAGTTTTTGGGTAGTGTTGATGTTGTCCGCGTCCGTCTGCAGACATACGCACAGTCTGCGGACATCAAAATCACTAGCAGGGGGTTCAGTATATTCTAAGTTACATGTATATAAAGTAAGGCAATCCTAGTAAACATCTATCAAATTCACACTATGTATATGTATATTCAGTAAAAAAAAACTTTGATAAAGGGAGGTTATGGTTAAGTTGCGCTATTAAAAACCTATAAAATTCAGTAAAAAAACTTTGTTAATGGGACTTTATGGTTAAGTTGTGCTACTAAAAACCTATGAAATTCAGTAAAAAAACTTTGTTAAAGGGACTTTATGGTTCCAAGTAAAACCAAATAAACCCTGAAATTCGCTAGTTATGGTAAGCTAAGCAACCATAACTCACGCCACCACCGTCCATTGCTAAGACTAACACCCAGGACATCAAAGATGACATCACAAATGTCATTTATGACATCACTGATGACACCACATGTGCATTTACTTTTCATGAAAAGTCTGTACAAGGGATTCTTATAGTAATGTTGATTAAAAAGTGTGAAGGATTATTGGAATAAATATCATGAGGTACGTAGTGCATTAAGCAATGCCTTAATATAAATAGCATTGTATTATGAAGTTCTTTACAGTATAATAAGCTACTCATGTATAAACATAAGCATTGTGTGCAGCATACACGATGGAGGTGCAATATTCATAATCTTCCCATGTTGAATAGTGAAATGATAAATGCTTTTTTATTAGAGTTTTGTGTACTGTGCAACATGTAATAAGTAGCTAATAAAACCCACTTACTATATACTTTGATTATTACATACAAAACACAAAGATAAAACAACACATACACATATGAGTATATACAGGGAAAGTGAAGTACGCAAAATAGCAGCAGTAGAACCAGAAAGTGTTCATAACCTAACTGATTATCTTTATGCACAGAAATGCTTGTTCTGCTTCAAACCTACTACTTCCCTATGTATAACTATGACATGATGTGACTGCACCCTAAAGAAAGTAATGTGAATACAAATATGAGCATATCCAGAGAAAATACAGTAATAAAAAAACAGCAGAACAATAAAAAAGTGTTGATAACCTTAATGATTGTCTTCATACACAGAAAGCATTGCTATCTTTCAAGTGTGTATTTTCCCTATGTATATGTTTCATATGCTGTGAGTGAACCCCAAATGAATTACTGTAAGAACATATTTGAAGTATAAGGGCCTCATTACGACCCAGGCGCTAACGGGTTAACGGCACCGTAAAAGGCTGCGGCGCCGTTAACCTATTAGCGCCTAATTACGAGGTCCCTTTGCGGGACACGACCTTAACGGCTGGTTTTACCAGCCGTTAAAGTAGGGACCCGCAAAGGGACCTTGGTGCCAAGTACGGTGCCGCAATTTATGGCACCGTACTTAGCGCCTTTCCCATTCCCATTGAACCCTATGGGGCAAAAATGGGAATGGGGAAGGGCCATGGCGGCATGGGGAATTACCGCCCCACCAACCTTGGAATGGGGTGGTAATTCCCCATTCCGCCATGGCGGACACCGTCATGGACCATGGTGCTAGTAGCACCATGGTCCTTCGCCTGGGTCGTAATGAGGCCCTAAGTCTACAAATATAGTACTTTTTGATTTTTCTGTTCTGGCATAGATATATCACTAAAGAAAAAAAGAGGGAGCTAGACATGTGAAGTCATCAGTGATGTCATCAATGACATTTGTGATGTCATCTTTGATGTCCTGGGTGTTAGTCTTAGCAATGGACAGTGGTGGCGCGAGTTAGGGTTGCTTAGCTTACCATAACTAGGGAATTTCTGTGGTTTTTCGGTTTTACTTCGAACCATAACGTCCCTTAAACAAAGTTGTTTTACTGAATATATATATATATATATTGAAAATCCTAGTCAAGTATGCTAATTCTGATCGCAATGCTGTACTTCAACATCTTGATAAATTAGAGTCTGAATTACTTGACATTCCCAGCACTGAAGAGGGTAAGAAATTACGAATTAAAATTGAAGAAGATCTTATTGCCTATGAAGAGGAGATCAAACAACGCAAACACAGAAAGTTCATTAGAGACAAAACTGACTATGAATCAGGTCGAATTTTTACTTTTGCTAAGCGGTTTGATTCACTGCGCAAAAGTTCAACTATACAATCATTGCCTAAACTATTGGGGGAGGCGGAAGCTGTTTCTTCAGAATCCGATGTCTCTGTTTCAGAAAATGATGAAATGCCTATTAAATTAAATTTTTTAGACGAAATGAGACTTTTGTGTCAAGACGGAAAAAACCAAAAGAGAGGCAGAGGCCGTGGAAAGAGCAGAGGAAGAGGAAGAGGGAGAGGAAACGAACAGAAATTGTCAAAAGGAAAAAAAACCTGTTGAGGCTGTTGTGGGAAACGGCTCTGATGTATATCAACAGGGCAGGTCAATGCGCTCTGGAGCCAAATAGCTACAACAGACAATATGAATATTCATTAAGCTGTCAATATGTCTTACCACACTCTCACAGCTTCCCAATTATCACTGCTTTCACTGGGTTTGAATTTCTGTCCTACTACAAAGTTTGACTACGTCCAGTCACGTTTGGACTTTGACAAATTTTTACGTAAGGTCAGGCTAAAAATATTCTTCTCCATCAGTCCCCCGCAGGCCAAACCATCTTTACAGCATCTTGGCCGAACTGATCTCTACATTTCTGATATTTCTACCTTGACTGACCTGGCATGTCTCCATAATGAATCCTTTGATCCCTCGACCTTTGACCCTGCTGACTTTGACATTGATCCCAACTGGGATATACGTACTAAATTAAAAAACAAGTCCAGGTTTAACCCTCAGTTCTCAGTGGGGGGCTGTATTGAGGCATTTCAGGATCTATGTGTCAATGATCATCGTAAACTCCAGAAGAAACCTTTTAACAACAAACAGAATCTTACTATTTCACAACGATCTGCCCTTAATGAATTGCAGAACTTGTCCAGTATTGTGATAAAACCTGCCGATAAGGGTTCTAATATCGTTATCCAGGACAGGGAATGTTATATGTCTGAGGCCAATCCCCAATTACGGGATCGGTGCTGTTATTCTAGACTACCTAAAAATCCTTTTTTTGAAATACAGTTGGAGCTCACCGCTTTGTGTACCAAGTGGGCCGAGCAAGGTCTTATTGAGGATGAGCTGGCCAAGTTTCTTGTTCCTGCCAGCCACACTGTTCCGACTATATATTTTCTGCCTAAGACTCATAAGTCCCTGACCCACCCACCAGGCAGGCCTATTGTCACCTTATGTGGTTCCTTCCTAGAACACATGGCCCAGTTCATTGATGAGACTTTGTTTCCGTTGGTGTCAGCTCTGCCCTCATATCTACGTGATACCAAGGATTTTTTGAGCCATATTTCTGATATACCTTGGGAGGAGGGGTTAATGCTAGCTACCCTTGATGTTGTTTCTCTTTATACATCTATAGATCACACGATTGGGTTGACAGCTTGTAAGCATTTTTTGGACACTCGTTCTTTGAATTTTTTGGGGCAAAGTTGTGTGATTTTGGATATGCTTCTGTTCTGTTTGACCAACAATGTTTTTCTTTTTGAGGGTTCCTTTTATCACCAGGTTAGGGGTACTGCTATGGGCAGTACCTTTGCACCAACTTATGCTAACTTGACCATGGGGTGGTGGGTGTCTACTTTCTTGTCTGAACTATTTTCAATTAGTTTTCCTACACAAGTTATTGGTTGGTGGCAGTACATCAATGATATTTTTATCATTTGGAAGGGAAATGAGAATGAGTGGGGATCATTTGTGGACAGCATCAACAACAATGCTGTAAATTTGAGTTTCACCGAATGCCACAGCTCCACTGAAATTATATATCTGGATGTTATTGTAAGACTAGACAATCTAGGCATCCATACTTCCCTACATAAAAAACCCACCAATACTGGCCTTCCCTTACATGCAACAAGTTGTCACCCGCTTTCTTGTAAGAACAGTATCCCTTATGGCAAATTTATTCACTTTCGGCGCAACTGCACCGACATCGATGAGTTTGATCGCTGTTGCAGTCTGGCTGCCGCCGATTTCCTAAAACTGGGGTATCAAAAAAAGATTATTGAAATGGCTTTTTTTAAAGAATGTCACTCTCAAGGGAAGTGTTACTACATGGTTCTACCAGTAGGAAGAAAAATAAGGATCAGGATGACCCCCGCCTCATTGTGACATTTAACAATGCCTCATATGATGTTCACAAGATTGTTATGAAACATTGGCATATTCTCAGGCTGGACAAAGACCTTGGCCCATTACTACCTAAACACCCTACTTTAACTTATAAACAGGCACCTTTGTTAAAGGATAAACTGGTTTCCAGTTATTTGTCTCCTCTCCAAAAGAATTCCACTATGACCAATTGGCTACCTGGCTTATCTAAATGCTTTACCAAGTGTCAAAAATGCAAAGCCTGTCCTCATGCCACTTTTTGTAAATCCTTCATACATCCAATCATGGGCATTGAATTTAGCTTAAAACATTTTATTAACTGTGAGACCCCTTTTGTGGTGTATGTCCTTGCATGTCCCTGCCGGAAATGGTACGTGGGACCCACTACATGTATACTCAAGCTCCGCATTTTGCAGCATCTTAGAGCTATCAAGAACTTTGACCCCATGTACCCTATGGCTAAACATTTCAGGCAGGAACATGACAGTGATGTCCATCTGCTTACATTTTTTGCTGTGGCTCATGTGCCGATCGACCCGAGAGGTGGGGATCGCACTTTGAGATTGAGACAACTGCAAACCAGGTTTATCTTGGATTTTGTCACTAAATATCCCAATGGTCACAATGATCACGAGGAGATGCATACTTTTGTGGGAACCTAATCAAATCATTTTGTTTCTCTGTGTTTCTACCTCTTTTTTCTTCTTGCTTTGTTTGATTTTGGTTTCATGCCACTCTATCCTGTTTCTCTTGTTTTCCATTTACATTTTTTGCCCTGGCCTGGAACTGCTCGATTTGTTTAAATTGTATTATCTTTGTTATCCGACTTTTTTACTTTTTGGTTGGTCTATTTTGGCTGTCTTGCCTCTCTGAGGGTTTAGGGGGATGTGATCTTGTAAGTACGTGATTATATCTGTATTCTGATATTTTGGTTTTTGATATTGTCTTTTCTATTTTTTTCCTTTTTTAACTTTTTTCTTCTTTCGCCTCTATTTTGCCACAAGTTTCAAAATTGTACAGGTGTGTTTCCTGATTGTGATCCCTTTCTATGTGGGCATTTGAACCAACTATTATCACTGGTTTTTTTTTACTATTGGGTGCATATGGTATGTATTTGCACCCGAGCCAGCAGCTATTTGTGTGCTAATATAGACACACATATTAGGAGGAAATTGGTATATTTTTTTGCATTTGCACTTTATGATTACTATTTTGTCTTTCCTGTTTATTGCTGCTAGGTCGATATGTTTACTGTCAAATGCACTTGCACTTTATATTGTAGCCTTGCGTTTCTGTTCTTGTGAAGATTGGTAACTTGCACTTTATGGTTTCTGCCTGTAACATGTTTTTATTCCAAGGGTTGCATATATTGACTGTTTATAACTGTCATTAGAGATGTTTTATTAGACAGCATTATTTTGTCCCATCTGTTTACTTACTGTTTATGATTACTATGTTGTCATGCTGAGCCAGATATGCACTTGCACTTAATTTCTTAGCTATTTGCTGCATCTTTACTATTAGGTTCATATGTTAGCATAGGAATGCATTTGCACTTTATGTCACAGCTGTGGACTGCTGATAATTTCTCTGAGTGAGATTTTTTAACATCTATCTCATTATATGTCCCTTTTACTCATGAATATTATATTTCCATTTGTTTTTTGTTGGATTCCAATGTGCTATTTATAATACTGCTATTTTTAACTTGTTCTTCCAATGGTTAATGCAGGTCTTTGCTACATTTCAAAATGGCCACCATGATTTCGTGACAAAGCTGTTAGCTTGTGGTGTGAGGCAACATGGAAAACAGACTAATTTACAATATCTATTGTTATTGTTTTCACGTCTCCCTAACATGATCAAGCACTCGTGAAGTGCGAAACGCGTCGTTCAGGACACTGCCCTGGTGTCCTGTTTTGTTTTGTTGTGTGTTTTGCCAATCTTTTGCTAACTTTTTTACCATTTATTAAACTCGTGTGTTCATTCGACTCGAGTTTGTTATTTTTTGTTCTGGGACTTCCTAACCTCACGCTTGGAGTGCGGTTTCTTTCCTCCATGTTTCAATGACATATATATGTATATATTTATATTGTTTGCAGGCTGCTTAATTTAGGCGTCCTGCTGTTTTGTCCTCTATGTGCTGCTTTGTGTCGTGTATTTGTTTTTTGCACGATGCATTTGTTTTTTTTTATTTTTGTACTAACATTAAAAGACATCAGTAATTGGTTCACTGTGTCTGCGGTGTTTCTTCCGACCCCCTACTGAACCTGGCATTTGTTTCTCTGTGCCTGCGGGAGTGCAATTTGCTTTTTCCTCCTTTTCTGCTATATATATATATATATATATATATATATATATATATATATATATATATATATATATATATATATATATATATATGTGATAGCTATAAATAAATATGTGTGTCTAATGGTATTTAAAGTATAACAACATTGGTCATAGGCTTGTGTAATAAGTGTATTTTAGATATTACTGTAAACAACAGAACATGAAGTCTAAGTTTTAAAGGGTGGGGTCTTTACTTTGGAAAAAGAGAAACACTCAAGAGCTGAATGTGAATAAAAAAGGGGAACCTTAGAACATCTTAGATGCACTGAATTTGCTGCATTCTTATAGGGCCCGTGGATGTATACATTGCAAACGGATGTTAACTTTTTCAAATACATGTCCAGGTAACGGCATCACATACTCACGTGATAGCTTTAAACATGAAGCAGCTGCATGCTGAGTGTGAGCAGGTTTGATTGCCTGATGGCAGATGCTTGAAGCTAGCAGTCCTGGGTGTTTTCCCAGTGGTTCCCAACCACACCTGCACTTTAGCCTTCTCTTACCTTGACAACAGTCTAATTCCTTGGGAATCTTCCTCAATTATAGAACTCTTCCTGCTGGTGTTTGATGCTTACTCTTGTCTCCTGAGCAATCCCTGGTGCTGTGCCACATGCTTCCTCTTTCACTCTCCTGCCCTCATCCATGCTAACATACCAGGGCTCCTTCCTCCCTCTCTGTCTAAGCCTTCCCAAGCATGTTCTTCTCTCCATCTCTCCTCTATGGCTATTGCTGTCAATCATCACCTCCCTATGACCGAATATCACTTATATCTCCTGCATCTTCACAAATTCTTCTCCTGTTGGGACAACACATCCTGTGAAGGCTCACAGCTTCTCCTTCCTTACATCTCATAGCCTCCTCATGAAATCTCAACACTTTTCCCTTCTTTACCTTTAATTCATTGTCCTGATGTTTTACCACCTGTTCCTGTTTAGGACTCACCACCTCCTCCTGATATTTCATCACTGCTCCCACCTCTGTCTCTACCACCTGTACCTGATGTTTCACCACTGCTACCTCGTATGTCCTTACCAGGTCTTTATGATGTTTCTTCCTAATTTTCTCATTTGTCATCACTGTCTACCTGCTACCTCCTATCTGATGTCTCTAACCTCCTCTCTATTGCTTCCAATTCACTTCATCTATCCTTCTCCACTCCAGCCACCACCTCTCACATTCATCTCTTCCACAATGCTTCTTCTCTGCACCTCTGCTGCCTCATGACACCCATGCCCTTCTGCCAACTCTCATCCTTTGTACAGAGGCCTGTCCTACCTGCCTGGACATCCTCTCTCTCACATGTGTGTGTTGTTCACTTAAACAATATGATTGGCCAGTTAGTTTTAATAGCTAGTAATCAGGCCACACTACTTCCTCTACTCCTCCGTCTCACAGGTACATAGGCCAAGCTGATAACTGCGGCTGGCACCATCTTGGAACATATTTTCATTCTTGCACACCCGCGGAGGAAATCTGCACTCTCTGCAAGTTCTCCCTGTTCCTGAGTGCCCACAATAACAGTCAGACTTTCTTGCATGTGGGCTGGTGAGGTATATTATTGTAATGTTTTGGGTTATTCTTGCAATATATGAATGCCACACAGTTATAGCTGTCTACTAGTCTCTCTGCCACAATGCTGTCACATCTCTGATTCATGAGTGTGTTAAGGTGGCAGAGCACCTTAGTGGTAGGAATGGGGTAGAACATGGGATCCTCTCCACACTGTCCTGGGCCCTGCATCACTCAGCAGGTGGGGGTGCCTGTCCCACTTTTTCACCCTATCAGTAACATTGAGAGCCAGACAGGCAACATTGTAACAGTGCTCTGATAATCTTAAATGTTGCTTAATGTATGATCATTCTGTAGCATTGCACAGTATTACCGTTCACAGTAATATTGACATTCTTCTGGTCACAGAAACATGATTAACAGAAACCTTCTCCACCTGTTTTGCAAACATTGTGCCACATCATGTTACACTTACTTTAAACGACTCACTATTATTATTATTATGTTTATTGTTTGATTCTAGAACAATCTTTACAAATGTAGAATTTTTTAATTTTGCAGTTTTTACAGATTTCATAATTTACCACTTTAGGATTTAAAAATTAAAAACATTTTAGGCTATCACCTTTTACCGGTTTTACAATTTTAAGTTGCAACAATAACCAATTAGACTCAATCTAAGAACAACACAATAAATACTCTAAGATTCCCTAAAATGCTGAGAGTCCATTCTTTATACAAATTTAAAACAATCACAGTTTCTTAAACACAGCAGTCGCAGTTCCAAGATGTCAAAATCACATTCTTTTGTTTTAAATTTCGTATTTTGGAGCATGGTAACAGTCCTAAGAAACATCAAAACACTGCAATATAAAAGTTGAACTTTGACATATAAATCTTATAAACATTGACTCTAAGTTATTACTAATGAAGGAGGCATACTGAAGTTCCATTCTCAGTTACAAGGCTTAGTTATACATTAAGGCAGGGCCGGCCATAGGATTTGCAGGGCCAAGTGTGGCAAATTAAGTTTGGGTCCCTTAATTTGCATTTCATAACATCCCAGGAAGTGACATCACAAGATAATGACCACTACCTATGTAGGCAGCAGCAAAAACATGGTAAAAATTAAATATATAAATATATATCAAAATAAATAATCTGAGAGAAGAATTTCCAATAACTACCTTAGCAAAGTATAAATGGTGCCACCTTTTAAGCCCAGCAATTTATAATGAAATATTCCAAAGAAAACAAAATCCAATCATGAGACATGCACTTTAATGGTACTTTTATATGTTCTTGTGGGTAAGCATCTGCATTGGAAAATTGACAACCTGGTGTGAAATCCTAGTAGCTGAACACTTGAGCAAGCAATCTTTTTTTTAATGCTGAACTCAAAAACACAGAGCCGTGGTTGCGTCCACCCGTTGAAAAAGTGGGCGGACGCTGTCCACTTACATGTATCAACTTGTGCCCTGAAAATCAGTACAGGGCCAGAACGAGAGAAAATATCCCCTCCAGTGTCAAGGATGACAACCGCTCGCATCACACCCATGGTAAAATATTCATGGCTCACTTGCATCCTTCATATATAATGTGAGGAAAATGTTACATTCTACTTAAACGCTTTTTGGCCTGGTAAATATAAACATGTGGAAATAAGGCAAATAGCTAAAACGGTCTATGGACATCAACATCTGATAGAACCATGGGCTTAACCAAAGAGACACTCAGTGAGGAATGAATCAGGAAACTGCTCCCTTTTCCAATCATCGAACTCAAATTATAGATTTGGCATATTTAGCTCTTCAACACTTTCTAAAGTCCAATTAAAAGATTCCTGCGGCTCAATAACTTTTGCTATAAAGAGTGTGAGAGGTGAGCCATAGTCCAAATGCATACTTGTATTTATTTAATCAGTAATCTTAGTGTCGTTCTTCCTCGACATCAATCGAGTCTGCACATGCTGAACTTCTTCTTCTTGTCTTGCTTCCGGATTAACGGTTGAGGGTGCATCAGTCTCACCAGCATACGGCTTCATTTCACCCAAGTTTATCCAGGTGCGCTTTTCTTGAACTTTTTCTGCTGAAGATGTAACATTCTCAACAATTAACGGTCCATTAAAACGGGGCTCGTGCCACTTGCTTGTGAAATTGTGCAATAGGATTACGGCTCCAATGAATAATCTAGGTATAGGAAGTCATTCTTGAAGTCTGGTTGCTGAATGGTCTTCATCTGTGTCTTGAGACCAACACCCCTTGTGCTTGAGTTGATCTGAAATGACAGAGATACTAGCAGTCATACATGTCAAATACACACGTAACTCATTTCCTAACAATTCTCCAGTCATCTGGGCCTCACTTCTCCTCCTCGATGGAGGAGACAAGGGCATTCTCATTCACCTCCCTGTCACTAGCTTGTGGGGTCTGAGGTGGTGGTCCGACTCAGGCTGATTCCTTAATGCATATAATGCAAGGGGCAGGCAATACAGCCATCTCTTTTGTAGTGTCAATTTGAGTTTAGCAGTTCTCTCTTTGAGAAGACCGTTGTGTCTCTCACATACCCTGTTCGCGTGCAGGTGATAAGCAGAAGAAAACTTGTGTTTTATGCTAAGCAATTGGATAATCTGTTCAAAAACTTCATTAACAAAATGGGGCCCATTGTCGGATCTCAGCACCTTAAAAACTCCCCATCTGGGAAATACTTCCCGGACTGAAAAACTTGCAGCGCAAGTGGCATCAGGGTGTGTACATGGACCTGCTTCAATCCGTCTCGAAAAGGGACAACCACCAATATCATATACCTTTATCCACTGCATACTTTCAGAATATCAACATATTCAATATGTAAATGCTGAACAGGACCATTTGGTCGAGAAATCACTCCTCTGATTTTTTGAAGTGTGTGTCTATCGGTAAACTTTTGACATACGATATGATATGGCATTTATAACGCGTCTATGCACAAGTGTTTCAAAGGACGACGAGGCATGGGAGAGGAAACAGAGGGAAGACAGAGACAATGATCCTACTAGGCCAAGTGACATTGAGATCGCACAAGTTCAGGGGAGGGTAGAAGGGGAAAAGTGCAGGGTGAAGGGGAGGGGCAGTGCAGTAAATAGGATAACAGTAAAAGAAATAAATACAATAAATAAAAAGTGTGGCCAGCTTGTGGCAAGTGCAAGGGTAAGTGCAGAAATCAGTGGTCAAGTGCTAGTAGGGGCTGTAGGGATACAGAAACAGTCCCTGAGTGCAAGGGTTGCCAGGGGGGCAGAGCAGGTGTGCAACTGGTGGGGCGGGGACCTGGGCCCGAGATCAGAGGTTAGCCAGGTAACCAGTGTAATTTCAGATTCAGACAAGAGATAAACGGGGTAGAGGAGGAGTGAAAGCAGAAGCAAAGTGGAAGGTCTTGAGGTGCTCCCGGAACTGGAGATGGTTCTCCTCAACTTTCAGAGAGGCAGGGAGGCTATTCCGGAGGGAGGCTCCAGCAGAAGAAAGAGATTGACCACCAACTCGCTGTTTGGAGAAGCGACTGACCTGAGGGACTTGAAGGCAGATGAGTGAAGAGCTCGAGACGGAAGATATTTAGGAAGAGAGAGTTGAATGTATTGAGGTCCCAGGCCCCAGAAGGCATTGTGGACAATGCTTTTGAACTCAATCCTTGCCGCCACTGGAAGACAGTGCAGGGATTTCAGTCCTGGAGAGATACAATCCCTGGGCTTGAGGCCAAGCGCAATTCTCGCAGTCCTGTTTTGGATGAGTTGCAGAGGGCGGAGAGTAGAGGCAGGAAGATTTAGAAAGAGGCTGTTGCAGTAGTCCAGCCTAGAGAGAACCAGAGCTCTGGAGACAGTGAGCTTCTGGGGATGGAGAGGAAAGGAAGAATAACTCTGAGAAGTTGCACCAGGTAATGTGACTTCTGAGATATGTCAGAGATATGAGGAGAGAAGGAAAGTGTGGAGTCGAAGATGACCTTGAGGTTTTTAGCCTCACAGGTGGGAGCAGGAAGAGGGCCAAGAGAGGCCAGCCAGAGAGTGACAGGAATGGAGGGAGCAGGTGTGCCAATGAGGGGAATCTCGGTCTTACTGGCATTAAGGCAGAGATCATTGGCGACACACCACTCCTGGATGGCGGACAATCAGAGATGATATAAGGAGAAGAGATGGATGAAGGGAGCCTGAAAATTAGTTGAGTGTCATCCGCATAGCACTGAAAGTTGGGGCAGTGAGCGGCAATGCAGTGGGCATGAAGTGGCAGGTATTGGTTGAACAGCCAGCAAGAGAGGTTAGACTCCTGGGAAACACCACAGGTAGAGATAAAGATAGAGGAGAGGAAGGACCCAAGTTGGACCTAGGAGGGTTGATCAGAGACAAAGGAGGTCAGCCAAGGCAGGGCCTAACCGGTGATACCCAAGTTATCATGGAGACGGTTGAGCAGGATGGCATGGTTGACCGTGTCAAAGGCAGAAGAGGGATCCAGTAAAATGAGGACACAGGGGGTGTTGGAATCACAATTGGAGAGCAGGTCTTCACGGATGTTCAGTAGAGTAGTTCCCATGCTTCTGGCAGCTCTTAAGCCAGACTGAAGGTCATGGCGACAACCAACAGATTCAGTGTGAAGATTAAGCTGGGAGATGGCCAGCTTTTCCAGGCGTTTGCCCGGGAAAGGAGTGATGGAGGTTGCACAATCGTTAGTTCGGGCAGGACGGGTCGGCAGAGGGTATATTAAGAAGAATGTGCACAAGGGAGCGCTTCAGAGGGGAGGGGAAGGCTCCATTGGTGAAGGAGTGGTTGCAGAAATCAGCCAGAGCAGGAGCCAGGGTCTCAATGTGTTCCTTGATGGTTTTGGAGGAACGGGAGTGAACCTGTTTTGATGAGACTTTCATAGATCGGACTCATCTAGAAACCTTGTCTGGGGAGAGCAGGGGAAAGACAGAGAAGAGAGGGGAGTAGAAGGGGGAGGAGAAGAGGACGAGAGAGATGACAGGATGTCCTGAGTTTTAGAGATGAAATGATAATCCAGGGCCGTGCAGAGGGCCAGGGAGGAGAGGTAGACTCTGCAGCAAGATTGGCCAGCTCCTTGCAAATTTTAAAGAGTTTGGCCGAGTTGTTAAATGCAGCGTAGACGTGGGCATGGATGTGGGCTCTCTTCTTAGTGCGTACAGAGAGCCGGTATTGTCTTTGGAGCAGGCGGCAGGCCAGTCTGTCAGAGGATGTACCGGAAGCACACCCTGCACTGGCCTTTAAGGGTGACGAAGTCTGAATCATACCTAGAGTTGCACTTGGCTTTGGGTTTCAAGAGGATGCTCATGACAGGGGCAAGAACATTGAGATCATCAGATATAGCAGAGTGGAGCATGGAAAGGGCTGTGTCAGGGTGTGAGTCAGCTGGGGGGGGAGTGCCGGCAAAAGCCTCAACTGACACACGCTTCATGGGTCGGATAACTGAGAAGATAGGTGGCAGTGCTGGAGTTGGCTTGGCCTGAAGGGTAGAGAGGGTGAGATGGGAGGAAAGGAGAAAGTGATGACTCAGGAGAGAGGAGTGGTGAGAGGGATCGAAAGGGGAAGGTCTGAAGAGATCAGAACATCCAGAGTATGCCCTGCAGAGTGAGTCGGGCCAAAGGGGAGAATAGAGAGTGAGAGAGAGTCACAGAGGTCATGAAAGAGTCCTGTGGAAGGACAGGAAGCATCCAGGTTGACATTGAAGTCTCCAAGAAGGAGGAGTTGAGTGGTTGAGACCAGGAGGGAAGAGGAGAGGTCCGCCCACTCAGAGAGAAAGGAAGAGATCTGAACAGGTGGCCAATAGATGGTAGCCACAGCAAGGGAATGGCCAGGAGAGAGAGAGAGCCTGCAGATGATGCATTCGAAAGAGGAGTAGGCCTACGTAGGAATGACAGAGGCAGGAATCCACTCAGGGAAGATCAGGGCTACACCCCCTCTGGAACAGCTGGATCTTGGCACGGAGAGGATAATGTAGCCGTCAGGGAGTA
Organism: Ambystoma mexicanum; assembly: GCF_040938575.1. Classification (NCBI taxonomy): domain Eukaryota; kingdom Metazoa; phylum Chordata; class Amphibia; order Caudata; family Ambystomatidae; genus Ambystoma; species Ambystoma mexicanum. The sequence continues at coordinate 540,927,003 of NC_090923.1, read as the reverse complement.
GAGTATCAAAGCTTGTGACAGAGCTGGCCCTGGCACATGTCTCAGGGAGACCAAGGACATCAAGGTCATGTTCCTCCAGGAGGTGGCAGAGGAGTGTTTGACAGCTGAGCGAGAGTTTAGAGTGGCAATATGGAGAAGGTTGCTATCCTTGCTACCTTGAAAGACTTCCGGGGAGGGGGTACAAATCAGAGGTACGCCCTGCAGAGGTGTGGAAGCATCCCGAGGTGGGGCAGAAGAGGAAGGAGGTGAGGGCAAGGTAGTCAAGGAGGAGACAGCATGGGAGGCGAGGAAGCCGTGGAGGAGAGAGAGGGGACAGCAGGAGAAGAAAGGAAATTGATGAGGTACAGGAAGCATCTATCAAAGAGAAGACGGTTGGTTTGAGGGCCTTGGATCAAGACGGTACCATTCAGTTAAACATTAATGATGACCTTAGAGGAGTAGAAGGAAGCCCTCCCACCGAGTGCCACCATTAATGGAAGAGGAAGAGAAAGGAGAGAGCATAGAGACCATATGTAGAGTCCATAGGTCTGGCGAGGGAATAACAAAGAGGATGTCGTTGAACTTTTGCCTGGAGGAGGCACTGGTATAGGTGTCAGCGATAGGGAGGACTGGGTTGGAGATCAGGATGTCCTTTTTAAACTTCTTCCTACTAGATCTAGTGAAGAGTGCCAGATATTCGCTAGAGAAGCAGTTAGAAAAGATAGGAAAAGACAGAAAGCACCATCGAGTAGGTGGGGAGGGGAGAGAAGACGAGGGCAGCGCGAGGGGGGCGGGGAGAACACTAGGGAAGGACAACAGGGCAGGATGCAAGCAGACAAGACAGAGAGAGATGAGACAAGTTGAAATTGGACAAGACGACAGGCGCTAGGTAGTGGTAGAAAGGTTCTCTAGATGAGTGCTTTGCTAGGAGGCAAAGCCACAGAATGGCACTACTATCACTATGCAATTTTTAAAAACAGGAGAACCACACCGACATTTGAGAGTCCTAAATAGCGGGGAAAAGGCCTACGTTTCACAGTGCAATTTTAAATACTTTCACAATGCAGTTTTAGAAACAAGAGAAACACACCTGAGTTTAAAAGTCCTGAATAGCGGGGAAAAGGCCTAGGTTTCAATGTGATTTTAAATACTTTCACAATTCAATTTTAGAAACAGGAGAGACACACCTAAATTTGAGAGTCCTGAATAGTGGGGAAAAAGGCATTGGTTTCACAGTGCAATTTTAAATACTTTCACAATGCAATTTACTACATAAAATGCAACGTGTTCTAACAGGTTCAGTACAAACCAGTTCTCCGCAATAGCTGCTGCGAGGCTTTCCCTAGTTACATGCGCAGGGTAGTGCAGTTGTTCAGGTGCTACCCTTAGCAAGGCTACAGGCATCACCGGCTTTCCAGTGCTGTCCTGTCGTCACAATGCTTCAGAGGGAGATAAAGAACACCCCCTCCGTTTCCACAATTCTTGCTCTTCCTGTCGAGTACTGCCTTGAACTTCCATCAACTGTGTTCTTGAAAAATTATTAAACCCTTCATTTACAATCATAACTGTGACTACTTTCTATTTTACATTTGGAGTATCAAAACTTGAAATATCTGGTGAATATGCAACCCTTTTGGCCTCTTTGTCTGCCTCTTTGCTCTCACAAGAGATAAAATCAGTTTGCTTAGTATGTGCTGTGCACTTAACTATTGCGATGGCTACTGGGAGTTGTAGTGCCTTGATAAGCCTGTCCAATAATGCTGTTTGTTGCAGGGGAGTGCTGTCCACTGGGAGGTAACCCCTCCTTATCCACCGTGCTAACCCTGCATGCACGGTTGACATCACATAGGCAGAGTCACTTTACACTGTCACTTGCTGCCCTGCGTGTTTCTCGAGCGCGACAATAAGCGCAACCAATTCTGCTGCTTGTGCCGAAAAGTGAGACGGTAGTCTTGCACTTGCTACCACTTCGAATTCCCCATTATTTCTGTGATTTACCAATGCTGAACCTGGATGCCTTTCCCCGTCAGTTTGATCAATTTTTTAAGACCAGACAATAAAGAGAACCTCCCCTCCTGCTAGCTCATTCTCCTTTACCCTTGGGATGTCATTGTAGAACTCCTCGTAATTTGAGCAATCATACACCTGCTCACCCTCTGCCACAGGCTTGGCTACAAATGTGGCAGGGTTCACTATTTTATGCCTCACTATTTTGATTGCTTGATTCAATATGACTACCTCATATGTGGAAGCCCTCTGAGTTGTCAATGTACCCTTAGGTACAAAAAACGGCAAACAAAGCATGTTCAAGTCATAGAACACCCCATCACAATGCTGGTAGACTTCTCAATACGCGAACGCGGCTGCTGCTAGCAATTGTTTGCAAGGAAAGTGCACTCTCATAACTGGATCTAAAATCCCCTATAATATGGCAGAGGTTTATACCCCAATGTAGTCCTCTGTGTAAGCACCGCTGTCATAACTGTCCCATTCATGTGCGAGAAAAAAAAGAACTCCTCAGAATAGTTGGGACTTCCTACAACTGGAGCTGTACAAATTGCTTTCTTTAATTCTTCAAACCTTTCCTTCATTTCCTCAGTCCATTCTATTTTTTCCTTATTCACTCGTGCTTTCTTCCGAGCTTGCAAATTTGGTCTTGTATATGAACTATAATCAAATACCCATGCACTAACATAGTTGCACAATCCCAAAAACTGTTGCATTTGTTTTATCATGTGCGGTTTTGCTGTTTACATGATTGCCTCAGCTTTTTCAGGTGTGACATTCTTCCCTTCGTGTGAGATTAACTGACCTAGGTACAACACCTCTCCTTGACAATATTGCAATTTCTCCTTGTCCACTTTATATCTCTTGTCTGCTAGAATAATCATTAACTGAATTGAATATTGCCTACACTCATCTTCTGTTGTGCTACAAACTAAAATGGCATCTACGTACTGCAGCACAACAATCAATATCAATATAGCGCAGGTCCATCTGCAGGACTCTATTAAAATCGATGGAGATTCACAGTAGCCTTGGGGCAAACCAGTGCTCTTCAGCTTAGTCTGATGAAACGTAAATGGCGTAAGGTCTTGAGAATCCTAATGCAATGGGATTGAGAAAAACGCATTTTTTAAGTCAAACACAATGAAATATTGTGCCTCTGTGGGGATGCTGCATAGTATAGTTGCCGGATTCAGAACTAAAAGAAACTTTACCTCTACAATCTGCTTAATTGGTCTCATGTCCTGAATGAATCTCCACGACCCCCGTTTCAATTTTCTCACAGGGTACACCACAGTATTGCACTGTGACCCTGACATCACTAAGATACCCTGTTCCATTAGTGCTGATATAGTCCTGAAAATACCCTCTTCTGCCTCATGAGACATTGGGTACTGTCTTACTTGAGGTAAAATTGCTACTGGCTTCAGCTTAATCTTATGAAAACAAGATCAAAGGTCACACAGGTAAATACAAAAACTATTCAAATACTAATTGATTCAAATAAATGTGGGAGAGGCTCAGTCAGATAAACAGATAGCAATTCTTTAATGTGTTTCTCTATGAGTTCAGGTTTTTCCTTGATATTAATGATGGTAGTATCAAGAGCAAATAGTGTTTCTGCTTTATCTATTTCATCTCCAATGATGGAATTTTCTTGAGGGCTGTATTTATCGTCAACAGCATCCAGTTGCGACTACATTTAGTCGCAACTCCAGAAAAAAGTGTTTTATATTCCTCATAATCTATAAACAAACAAGGCTCATTTCCAACCAGGAGACCCTGTGGAATTATTTTCTTTTTAAGGTACTCCATCAACAAATGGCTATGCATTTCGGTTCTAAATTATTTCTTTTTTAATTTAAGAATACTGTCACTAGTGACAGTAGAACCGTCTGAAGAATTGGCAGAACCCTTTCTTTTTTCTCCCCTTTTTTTTCTCACTCTCTTTCTTTCAGGCCTTACCAACTGGCCTTGTTCCTTACTTCATTTTATTGAGGTTCACTATTGCTGCATTGAGATGTCGTTTTGGATACCATGCTTTTAGACGCTAGATGTGAACATGGTTCAGTGATCTACTTGTGCATATGTCCGCCAATAACACAGAATAGAGGTTAGTATATTTATGAATATGCAGCGTTGCGCATGCCTTTGGGTTCATTTTTTTGTGCAATATGGTAAGAAATTGGGATAATTCGCTATATCCCATAGATGTCTTTGTCTCCACAGATGCAATAAGGTTATCATCTGTTTACTTAATGGGCTGCGCGAATGAAGCAGTTGCTCTCTGCGCCGTTCATGGATTAATCAAGGTGAACATGCTTTTGTTTGGTATTGATAGTCCATTAAATTGAATTCTAATTAGGTGGGGAGTGTGTTGAGGTCCAGTCAGTTTTTTATTTTAATTTAATTAATTTTTTGTTTCTTTTTCCCAAATATTTTTTGTGTTTGATTTTTTGTTTATTTGGGTTGATGCTTTTTTAGAAATTGAGATCTGCAATCAAGTTGGAAATACCACAGTGATACAACCATGGAACCCACTGGTCTAATTATAAATTGTATGCAAATTTCAATATCAGTGTGTCTCTAATGTTATATATTTACTCAATAGTGCGCCCTGACGAAGGCGACGATCAGTTCCAATTATCGAACTAGACAACATTTTGTCGCCCAAACTGTATTTTTGATGATACTTTGTTATTCTGTATCTACAGTAGGCACTTAGCACTTTTCGTGATAGCACCTTTATAGTGATTTATATATACTGTTTATGAAATTTAGATGGAGATGTATTACATCTAGCAGTAATGGATAGGGTGCTTTTAGATAGATTTTTCTGATACTTTTGAATCTTTTTTCTGTGTTGATATACATTTCAATGTATTTTAAGGATGTTATTGTGTGAATGTAATACATATTTTTATGCTATTATGTTTTTGAATAATATTAAAATATGATGTTAAAATTGTTTATCTGAATGAGCCTCTCCCTTCTCCACATTCATTTGAATCAATTATTATTTGAATAGTTTTTGTATCTACCCGTGTGCCCTTTGATCTTGTTTTCTTATGTAGATTGTTCCCCTGGTCCACAGTTCAGGGGATACCCATCACTTTTGCTTATTTTCAGCTTAATCTTAACCTCCACTACCCACTTCAATTGGCCTACGTCATAGGGGCCTGTAGTCCATAAAGAAGTTGGCACTTTTTCCAAATATTCATAAAAAAATACTGGGCGCTGCCGCACTTTCATCATTCGCTGTAGGATTTTCCGTTTTCTTTATTCTGATGCAATATGTAATACTCATCTAGAATATTACTTCATTATCTGATGGATCATCTCTGAACATATCCTCGTCGGTGACGTCAGTCAATCTATACCCTTCCCCAACAGCAATTACTGTTCTCCACGGCCTGCCCTCGTCATCGGTTCCTTCGAGCATGGCCAATTCCCCTTGCACTATGGCTGGAGTTAATCCTAGGGGAATAGTCTGCCCCCCTCTTCGTACATAGATATCTGTGGTATAGGTTGGCACGATTGTTCCCTTCTAGAATATTTCACTCGCTAGCAGCACGCAAGCTGGTACCAAAGGTGCTGGAGGGTTGGACTTGACCAGGCCTCCCCACCTAATTAGCTCAACATCCATCATCACTCCTGCTGTCTGCCATTCAATTAGTCCTTTGAACTCGGCCTTGCAAAGGATCACTGTACCTGAGAATAAAAGGGACTGTGAGCATGGCCTTATCTTGTGGTCTCGGTGTAGCTTGCCCAAAGTCTATTTTCAACCTGCCAGTGTGACAAGAGACCGTGTTTTGAGCTCCTTCTTCGCATTTACCAGTATTAAATGAATAAAAACTGGCACTACTAGTGTTTTTCCATTACACCACAACAGGAGCCCATCTTGCTTCTCACGTTAATTGTATCTCCTCGAATAGATAACCAGGTTCTTGGCGGCCCCAACTCTTCACACTGGGCCAGACAAGCCTTCTCGAATCTTCCCTCATCATCAGCTGTTTTCTTTAACTGCGCCACACTTCCAGCCCTTCTATTCGCGGGGTCCAAGTTTGCATACAATGCTTTGTGGAACATCCAGATTCTATACACACATATATATATATATTGGTGGCACTGTCTGCAGTCTATTTACTACACATAGCCAGCCTCATGATTACTTAGTCTACTTGCGTTACAGCACCTGTACAATTATAAAATGGCTTCCGGAATTTCCTTCAGAAGATAGTCATTTCTCTGCGGGTACATCACATAAGGTTTTCTCAATGGATACCTTGTTTCAAGGACTTTTTCGGTATAGCTACCATTACTGGGGTTGTGCATGTCGCAATTTCCAGTTTCCAAAATATAGGCAAAATAAGGGAGGGACTTTTGCTAGAGACACTTGCTAGAGACACTTGGTTCCTCCTCTACACTTTGAAAACAGAAGTTATTGTATTCAGCACAAAAAAGAAACTTGCCAACATCCTACAATCTGTCCCATGTCCAGCATTTTTTGACGTACCAACAAAGTTCTCACTCAATGTAAAGAACCTTTGCTGCATTTTGCAGTCAAATTTGAACTGCATTCTTCAGGTCAATCAAACATTTAAATCAGTCTACTTTCAACTTAAACTGTTGAAGCATCTGCTACCTCTCATTGCAGAGAGTGTGTCGAGTGGTAGTTGAAGCATTGACTAACTCGAAATTAGATTATTGTAATGCCCTGCATATGGGCATTCAAAAAAGCTAAATACAGAGACTTAAGTTGCTCAGAATTCAGCTGTTAGGGTCATTTTCTCTTTAACCAGGAAATCATCCGTTTCCCACTTTCATAGGAGCCTTCATTGGTTCCCAGTGCAGCAGAGGGCCCTGTTTAAAGCCATCCGTTTGGTTTTTAAATGCATCCACAGCATGGCTCCCACCTTTCTCTCTTCAAAGATTGCAGTCTGCCATCCCAATCGGGTCACATCAATCGCTGGGACAAAATCTCTTGGTGGTTCCACTATCCAGGTCTGTTTCCTTCAGGGATTGAAGTTTCTCCTATGTACGCCTGCTGACCTGGAATATGTTGACAACTGACATGAAAATTAGACTCTCAATCTTTTGTGTCTTAGTCCCTGTTCAAGTACTTCATCTGAGCCCAGATACATATACTGCATGGTTCCACAAGATATGCGCTATATACGTTCAAAAATCAGCATAAGGAAAACCATCAATCTGGTGCACTAGGCGAGATCCGCAGGACTGAATATCTGCCTTGTAGCAGTAGACTCAGAGAAAGCCTTTGACAGGGTAAAGTGGCGTTATATGATGAAAGTGATGGAGAAAATAGGTCTGGGGATAACTTCCGGAAATGAGTCTGAGCACGCTATAGATCCCCTACAGCAAGGGTACAAGTTAATGTGGTAATCTCTTATTCTTTCCACTTATCGCGAGGGACACGACAGGGGTGTTGCCTATCGCTGCTGATGTATGCCCTAGCTATGGAGCCATTGGCTATCGCTATTAGAACCAATCAATTGATTAAGGAGACAACCTGCGGGGACGTAGTATGTAAACTGTCAATTTGTGCTGATGATATCCCGTGCTATCTGTCTGATAGCCATTCCTCTCTCCCTGAACTACTTCTGCCAGTCAAGAATTTTGGGCAGTACTCTGGCCTAAACGTAAACATTGACAAATCCTGCATTATGCCCATCGGAAAGGGTACCCCATTGTTGGACTCTAGAACGAGATATACGGATATGTAAAATCATTGCTTAAATACTTAGGGGTCCGCCTCACTAGAGACCACTCAAAACAAAGGCAGGCGAACTTTAATCCACTTCTGGAAGGTAGAAAATCCGACCTGAAAAGATGCGACCCAGTGGTTCTTTCCTAGTATGGTCGAATTACCTCAGTCAAGATGAACGTCCTCCTGTGCCTTCTTTGTCTGTTTACGGTGCTTCCTAATATACTCCAGGAAAGCTTCTTCAGTGACCTAAATAGCTCAGTGAGTAGGTTTATATGGCAGAAAAAACAACCTAGGGTAAAAAGAGTCACTCTCACAGTTCCAAGGTAACATGGAGGCTTTGGCTTTAACGACTTTCTCCTTTACTATCAAGCATCCCAGTTGCATGTTATGTTAGCGCATATGAGTGATGATCTTTGATTTTATTAGATCTTATTAGTCATACAAAGTGAGGGATTTATTATGGACGCCCTATCAGGGCATACCCAACCAGCTAAGGGATCACCCCACATTGGGAGTGCTCTGGACGGTATGAAAAAATAATAAGGCAAATAGGGTGCTTTGCATCTGGCCCTATCCGATGATGTCAGTGTGTGGCTTTCCACTCTGCCTCCCCAGTCAAGGAATCCACCAGTCGCAACAGTGGGCAGACAGGGGACTTGAAAGGGTGGGACAGCTGTTTAGGGAAGGTGAATATCTGAAATTCAAGGGGGTGGGGGAGGTCTTGAGGAGGGACACAATTACCATCTTTGATTATCTTAGTCTTAAAGGTATACTAACTGACCAGAAGTGGCACGCACACTTGTCCAGAGACCTTAAGCCATTTGAACAGGTTCTAAACACCTCAGTTAACAGGAAAGGGCTCCACTCTAAAATATATAAAGTCCTCATCACTGCAGACATCATGGGGAGACAGACCTTTAAGCGATACTGGGCAGACCTGGCTGGGGGGAGACATCTCAGGTTAAGATTTGGCAAAGATCTTCAAGATCAATGTTCATAGGAATCTCTTCAAACATAATTTCAAAATCCTACAGGGCTGACATCAGGACTGTTAGGGAGAATTCTCATAAAAGGCGATTTCTAGGGTTTATTTTCTTCACCTGGTAAGAGTGTGAGCCTTTTTCCCACTCTTACATGTGTTTTTCTGTGTGTGTTTTTACCATTTGTGTGATCTTGGGTACTGGAGTCTCACCTACTCTATGGCCTCATATTGTTCATGTGTGTTATACAGCACCTTCAGTGCAGTGACACAGGATTGTCTTTGAGACTTCCCACTGACTCCATTTTTCTGGGGCTGACTACTGTCACTTTAGTCACTTTAAACCACAGAGCCAGTACACCCCATCTTACATGGGGTATTGGAAAGGGTTAATTATTATCCCTTTTTGTCTGTGTCTCTTGGAGCATTGTTTTACTCCCTTTACATCAAGACTTGGCTGGTGGCAGTGGTAACTACCCTAACTTTTCTACCGTGGTTACCTTATATAACCATGGTATTGTTTTAGGCTATTATGTTAGCCTCGAACATAAACCCGCTTGACCAAATACATTTTATTTTGGCTCCGGCTGGGTTTATTCACCATTTCTTTTTGTTAAAGTCTTTCTCGTGTTTTACTCTGCGCGCCAAACCGGGGATGATTCCTTTGTTCGCCGTCTTTTCGCGGGCTTCTGCACAGAAGCCCTCCTTAAGTCGCCTGATAGTCTGGGTAGGCAGGATGTGAGGGAGGGATCTTCGGACCCCTGCCATGGGTTCCCTTGGTAACCAAGTCGCACTCCTGTTTGATTGGCTAAGGGGAGTGTCCTTGCAAGGACAGCCACCCTGCTGTGTGATTGACAGCCAGGCTGTATGAATGGGGGAAAACTGCATAAAAAGCAGGTCTCTGGGACTGGAAAGACAGAGTCGCCACTGGAATGAAAGAACCAATGAGCTGATGGAAGAGGACCCCTACAACGACTGAACCGCCCTGTGAAGCCCTGCTGCAGGTCTGAATCTTCAGAATCCAACGACAGAGAAGATCCTCCAGGAAACTTCTTCCCTTGAACTGGTGGGACCAACCAGTTTGCCCAAACTGCAAGCCAGGACCCCTCCTCTGGTCGAATTCCCTGTACAGAGCTACAGTGGGCCGGATAGCCAGGAAGGTCGGACCCTGCTTGGGTTTTAAGGAGCGCACCTTTTATTTGTTGCTTTGCTCTGCTGCTGGTTTCTTCCCTGGGTAGTGCAGGACCCTCCAGTCTTCCTACGTCGTGTCAGTCCGACAGTCACTTCAGGAACCGTGAGCCTGCAGGAACTACCAGGAACGTCCGCCTCAGCTACAGCTTCCTCTCCGTTTTAAGGTACTGTGCAAATCCGGTTGTTTGTTTCATTCAACCACGGTGAAAGTGTTTGAAATCTTTCTCCAAACCGAGGGCTTGTCCTTCTCTTCTCTTTGAACTAACCTTTCTATCAACCAACCTCGTCCGCAGTCTATGACATGAACTTTACCGCATACTACCCTGAACTGTGTGATCTTGAGCAAAAGACTTTTGACCCATTGACTTTGGCCCTAAGCCTTTTCTACCTGATTATATCACTGTAGTTCCTCTTACTTACCTGTTGGTGTGATTTAATTTCTATTAACTTTGTCTTCCCCTCCCTTTTAAATTGCTGGAGTGGCATTTTGCTGCCACTTTATTTAGTGAGCTTAACTTTTCTTAACTTTTCTGGAATTTAAGGGAAGTGGTGTGGTGTATTAAGAGTGTGATTTTTAGACTGCTTATAATAGTGTAATGTTATACAACTGAAGAGTGAAATAAATGTATATTCTTTTACTTGAAAACCTTGAGTCTGTGTTTGCCTGAATCATAGTAATTGCTGTCCTTTGTGTAACTATTTGGTACTGCTCTCTTACTCTTGAGATACGTCTGGCTGCTCAGCCATCACTACCACTTTAACTGTGTAGTACAGGGTTGTACCAAAGGTGAATTTGTACTGTCACTTGTAGTCTGTGTGTGGTGTTCCCAATAGGTACTGCATAAAATTCTGCCTAACAAGGACCCTTTGAATCTATCAAGGATGTTCCAAGGAGTTTCCACACTTTGTCCCCAAGCATGTGGGCAGGTTGGTTTCCCATATATGGTGGCACTGCCCACGAATACAAATGTTTTGGGATGAACTACTGAGCTGTAGAAGTGAGATCACGGGGGAACAGCTCACTCTAGATCTGATCCAGATGTTGCTGGGCTCCCAACCAGGGACAAGAAGGAAAATAGATTCCCCATGATGTTCAAGGTGATGTTTAGGACAGGGAGGTTGGCGATAGCCCAAAGATGGAGAAATGAGCGGGTTGCCCACAAGTCAGAATGGGAGAAAAAATGTCAAGAGATGATGGCAATGGAAAATGGGTATCTAGTCATTACATCAAATGCAAGACCATCGAATGCCTTACCATAGAATAAAATGCATCGAAAAAAAACATTGAATGCATTTTATTAAGGTAAAAGGTTTATTTTAATTATAATCGGGTTTAAAGGTTAAAAAATGGGGGTGGAGGGGTCCCCCCATTTATAAAAAAGAAAAAATAATGACTATAAACCGGAAAATGTAACAGCAATAGTGAAAGTTCACATGGAATCTTTTCAAGACAAACAGGCCCCTTGATTACCTGGTGGGATGAGAAGGCATGTGGTTGCCCAGCTTGAGGCAGACTTCCTGACTTGGACTCTTCTGGGTAGTGGTGCACACAGGGGCAATGTCCCCTTCCTTGTGCAAGGGTAGCTCGGATTGGTGACCAGTGTGGGAGGTAAGCCAGAGAGTTGGAGTACCTGGGTTAAGCTTGTCCAGTGGGATGCTCTCCACCTTATTAGATATGTTTGAAGAGGGAGCTGCAAACAGGCTGGTGGGATGGGTCTGCAGCAGCGGCAGCAATAGCAGCTTGCTGCCCAGAATAGGGCAGCAAGACTTATCCTTGGCCTAAAGCCCAGGGACAGCATCTCTCCTGCACTAAGAAGTCTTCACTGGCTCCCGGTTGATCCACAGATTAAATCCAAATCCCTCTGCATCATCCACAAGGCTGTCTGGGCCCAGGGATCACACTATCTTCAACTTTATCTCTCTAAATACTCTCCCCCTAGACCACTTCGCTCCTCTGGCACCAGCTCTTTGTGTGTAAAGCGTTTTGCTAAGCAGAGGGCGATGGGTTGTTCACTCTCCTCTGCAGGCTCCCTTCTCTGGAATAACCTCCCCCTTCCCCTGCACCTGGATCAGGATCTTCTCAAATTGCGGAAGCTCCTTAAGACTTTCCTCTTTTCCTCCTCCTTGCCTCCTTCTCTGCTCTTCTAATCTCACAGTTGCTGAATCGGTGTCATTGGCCCTTATGCATCTTCGGGGCCTTGACCTCCCACACCAATTCTTCTCAGCTCCTGTCTTTCCACAGCACTTGCATCTGCATACCCTCTGCTCTGGAGACTCACACTTACACCTCCTGTGGCCCAGGCCTTTTAGCACTCAACTTTCTAACACTTCGTCCATGGTCCACCCATGGCCTTGGACTCCACAGCACTTCCCCCTTTTTGCCCCTTCCTTTCTGCACTGCACATTCTGAATTACTCACAAGGCATAGTAGGTTTGACTTCCATTCCTCTTCCCCCTCTGCTCTTAAATATGATATTGTAATGCTGTAATGTATTTCCCCCTCTCCTTCCCTCCATGCCCTGTGGGTGCCTTGAAGCAGTATATTCTTATTGTATAAGTGCCTAACAAGCAAACAATACATTAAATAAATAAATGAGCCTCTGTACCAGAATTAAAATATAATTTTATGATGCAGGTTATGTGCCTTGTGATGGTTGTTGGCGAGGTAATTCAGTACAGAAATTTGACAAGTGTTAATTGGGGATGGGTGGAGGTGTAATGTGGGAAGTGTTTAACTATAGGGGTTTGCTGACTTTACGATGATTGTATGAAGAAGAACATTCTAATAAAGATTAAAGTTAAGTTACAATAGCAATTCTCAAATGATACCTGCGGGGAGGCAAGAGTGCGGGTGTCCTGGTGTCCTGCAGCCCCTCCTCGCTGTTGCTGCCACTGCTTTTGCAGACCCCTCCCACCAGCCCGTGAAGCATACAAAAACTCCTCAGCTTAGAAGCCCACGGGGAGGCAATTGCGCAGGGTGTCCTGGTGTCCTAGAACCCCTCCACGCTGTTGCTGCTGCTGCTGCAGACGTTCCCCCCCCCATCAGCCCGTTAAGCATACAAACACTCCTGGCTTACTTGCAGGGGTGATGCCTGCAAGGAGGCAAGGGCGCGAGGTGTCCTGGTGTACTGGTGCCCCTCTTCACTGTTGCTGCTTCTGCTGACCCCTCCCACCAGCCTGTGAAGCATACAAAAACTCCCTGGCTTAACCGCGAGAGTGAAGCCCTCAGGGAAGCAAGGACGTGGGGTGTTTGCTTCCCACAGAGGTGTTCTCGCCCTGCGGGGGATTGCTGTCTGTCGATTGAGAACAACCCTGCCTAATGCCGGGGCACTGTTTCCAGCTAAGGTCTGACTTGCCGTTCCCGTTTTTCATCTTCGTTGTTGGTCTCCAGCTTTCGCAGTGTGGGACTTTCAAGGCTCGGGGATTCTAAAGCAGGTGACACAACAGCTGAAACTTCTTTTATTCAATCTGTCATATGTTTCACCTAAACGCTCATTGACACTATTACTAACATTGGCACAGGAAACTTTGGGAAACGCGGCCATCTTATTCTTATTCTGCTTTTTGTGCTTCCTTCCCCACAGCCCCATTTCTATATATATAATGTCTGTGAACTCGGAACTGGCCCAGGATTCTGTGGAGCAACCCATTCCCCTCCCTGTGTTTGGACTCAGGCTTGGCCTGGGCTTTGGACTTAGCCTGGGTCCCATAAGAAACATTCTGTCTCTAAAGCAAAAACAAACCAAACAGAAAACCCAACCAAACCATCTTGATCCACCCAGGTGGTGCTGACCATACACCCTCTTCCAGATTGGATGGTGCTAACCTCGCTGGCACTTTTGGGAACAAATATTTACTAATCTCTGAGATCCAACAATTCCTGGGTACTCCCAATGCCTTTAACAGTTTGCTTCGAGGAGGGGGGACAACTGCTGAAACTGCTGCCTTTACTGATGCAGTCATCAAAGTTCCAGCTCCCGGTGCTAAAACCTCTGGTATCTCATCCTGTCTAGTGACAGTTGCTCTGGGCTTGATCCCCCACCCCCAATCAGATCAGCAGGCCCATCCAGTCCAACATCTGGGTACATGGGGGCTCCCAAACCCAAGGGGCCTGGTGGGACAAGCCTTTATCCAGCCACCTGGCGTGCCCGGTTTTAGGCAGAAGGAAACCCCCATTGCCCACCTTTCCCTGATAGAGGGGCGGCAGGGCCTTCGTTCCTTGGCTCAGGTATCTACCCAGGAGGCAAGGGAGGCCAAGCAATCCTAAACCGGGACTAATGATGACCCGTCTAGCCAACAACTCCTCCTGTCGCCAGCATGTGTGGGTAGCAAGGCTACGGGGTGCCTGGCCAGTGTCTTTTAGGCAACCAATGTAGATCTGATGGGATTGCTCTGTTTTCTAGCACCCAACTCGAAAGAAGTTCCAGGCGTCATTCTTATGGCCAATGGGGAGGGGACATTAGAGTGGAGGGAAAGCTGCCACACTTGCAGCTTGGTGCTGCCTGAAGTCCTGAAGCTGAAAAGCCTTCTCCTGTCCCTTATGGAAATGATTGGAAAAAAGCAGAACCAGCCAACACACCGGTTAATTTGGGGGATGAGAATGGGGCCCTGCCCATGTCTGATGTACCAAGATCAGGCAGATCTCATGCCTATGTCATTTGCTCCAACCGCCACGAGGCAAACAAGGGGGTGAGCAGGAGCCTAGATGGGAATGGAGCGCTCCCCACTACAGCAATTGTTTCAAACTAAAAGAAACCGACTCGCAGATTGCAGGTTGCCAAAACCTAGGGGCGATTAAGACATGAGGGAATGCAACAAGGGGGTGGGCCGAAGAGCTGTCTAACTCTTTTCATAAACTTACTGTGCCCCCCTCACGTAACTTAATATTTTTGCATGGGGTGCTCAAGCTGCGCCCCAGACAAAATGAACCAAACTAAGTGCTCCGAAACAAATGTTTACACTGGTTACACTTGTTAAGGGGGTGCCTCTTTGTAGCTATGGACAATATCATGGACTGCACCAGGATACCCATGCCGGGGGAGGACGAGACTGACTCTGTTAGGATAACATTAAGAAATCCAAAAGTGGCCAGGGAACTATTGAGTTGGAGACGGCAACGTAACACTCCCCCCGCCCCCGTCAAACAGTACTAATCAATGAGCCCTTCTGTCTGTGAAAATCCACCCTCCGGTCAGTCTTGACGGGGGCAAATGCTGCTCCACTGGGGGGGAGGCATGAGAGTTGTTTGCAGCCCATGGTCTCTAGTGGGTATCACGATATCACCTGAAGGAACTATCCTTATATTAGCCTAATATGTCCTTTGTCCCTGAGATTTCTGTGATTTTTGTGATTTATGTATGCTGATGTCTGTTTTAGATATGTATTATGAAACTTATCATTTGTGATGCAAAACTTTTATGGCTTCAAGACGAAATAAAGTCGAATGATGATGGAATTCTCAAATGGCCATCACGTTATTTAATCGATCAGCAAATACAATGCATACAACCTTTATGTGGCTTATTCGTGTATTATAAAAGTCTTAAATGTCACCTAAAACTAATGAAATAAAGCACGATTGTTTGGTTATGCTGTTAATAGGCGATTTCCACTATGCAGTGCCTGCCTCACCTATTGCGTCACACACCATGCAATCCTAGGTGACACTGACCATAGCAAAAACAATGGTGCTGGGTGGCATTGGGTAAAACTGTACTCTCTAAGGAGAATCTTCAAAGATGTTGCACGAATGTCAAGATTTGCCATGCAAAAAACAAAATGTAGCAGGTCCTCTTCTGAAGCCAGACACAGCACCATGCTTTTCAGATGGGTGCGCTGCCACATCACAGTCACTGATCTCAGCGGTAGGCATTTAAATCTGGCTCTTGTTAATGTATGTCTTTCGAGGGGGCTATTGACTCCGATACATAATTGTGAATGCCAATCTAGGTGATTGTCGCATGGTGCCTCTTGAGTGGAGAAACTAGTTCTTTGGTTTCTCAGCACCAGCCAATATGGTGCCATTAAAACACTCTAAAGGCCTATTTTGCCCAAGTACGATGTCAGATGGATTAGCCTTGGGATGCATTCAGCTCCCCTTTTGACCAGCATTGCCGAGATTATAAATTGGTTTTGTTTGGCCTTGGGGTTTGCCCTTATACGTAGCCAGTGAAGAAGGGGCCGAATGGTGAGGTCATCAGTCAGAAAGCAGAGACCTAACTTCTGAAGAGTGGCAGAATTGGAAGTCGATCAGGGCAAGGTCAGAAGTTTTTTTAAGAAATCATTTTCTGGCACTTGCAAGTCTACCACCTTGGTAAAGTCCCATAATGATGTTCTATAAATAGCAGCTGTGAGAGCTTTGCAGTTATACACTTTGAAGACTCTAGCTAGTGGTTGGTTCTTATACATTTCCATGAAGCGTATGACCCCTTCCATCACCTGTTTGAATTTGATTGTTTGTTTGAATTGTGTTGGTCGCCCAGAAATTTTGTTGAAAAGCATATTCCGAGATAATCAAACTCACTAATGCGAGGGATTTCGATGTTACTGCAATACATTTTTGACATCATAGCACATGGTCTGACTGGAAGACAAACCATTACTGAAGATTTACCTGCTTTGACCTGTAACTACAGATTATGCATAAAAACGGTTTAAACTGTGATTAGATGTTGTCCTGCTCTCGCAAGGAACACCATGTCCTTAGCATAAGGCAATACGGGTAGACTAAGGTAACCTATTTTTGGGATGTCTACTTTGATGTTAACTGAGTTTTCATATAGCCCGTTTTTATAAAGGGAGAAGAAGAGAGGGGACAGAGCACATCCATTCACACTCCTGAGTTGACTGGGAAATACTCAGTACCGTGTCTCTGGTCACCGCTTTACATGCATTCTCTGGTATTCTGGTGCAGGCTAGTCAAAAGTGTTAGCAGTTCCAAGGGGCAGTCTTGGGACTTGAACATGTCCCAGAGTTTGACATTTGTAGACTGTTAGGCAGAAACCTGTGCAGTTCCCTCTGGGACCACTGCAAAAAGTTTAAGACTACAGGAGTTAGCAGTAAACCCAATTAGTAGCAGTCTGCACCACCCAGATTTACCTGGTAGCTGTGGCTGAGCAGGCAGACTTCTCTCAGGACGAGTTAGTCAGTATGTGGAGTATACAAGATAGGGCACTTTACACAGTAGAACAAGCAGACACAGATCAGAGCTTGGGTGTAAAGATATATAATTATTTATTTAAAAACACATCTATGAAAAACGCACTGGCACTAATATGGCAAACAACTTCAATCACAGTTACTATAAGTATATATCAATCCCATAACAATATTTCGACAAGTCTAGGTTCAAAGACACCACTTATTTGCAGACAGAGGTGAGTGCTTAACCTAGATGACACTCTAGTATTCGTTAGAAAGGGAGAGAAAAAGGCAGGGTATGAAACCAACTCAGTACCAACACTTTTACGAAGCAAATGCAAGGCAAGCAAGGCAGGGTCTACTGTAGATCACAAAGTTCAGAGGCCAGGCCCACTCGGAGAGAGGCAAGGCGGTATGTCCCAAAAATACCACAGTGGAAATGCACTTCAAGTCTTTGTAGCAAAATGTCACAAAAAGGTTGGACCAGTTTTAGAACAAAAGTTAAGAAGGTCGGGAGGCGACCCAGTGGAAACGTAAGGATTTAAGACACCTCACGTTAACCGGTTCAAGGGAAGCCAGGTGGACACAGTACCTTTAAAGTGAAGAGACAGCTCCGGCGGGGGCAGTTGTTCCTGGTGGTGGATGCAAGTCGGGGCTTTGCCAGAAGAAGAGATGATCTCGTCGTAGAGGAAAGTTGAAGATCGTTGCACCACCAGGGAAGAGACCAGCCGCGGAGTGCTCAGTCAGAAGGCACCACCTTTTGATCATGGTACAGTGGTTAGTGGCTATCCGGTTGCCGGGGTGCTCAGCACAGGCAATTCGACCACTAGACGTCCTAGAAGCGAAGAAAAAAGCAAGGGACTGGTTGTTCCCACCAGTCAAAGGGAAGAAGACTCTCCAGCAGGGAGATCTCCTCTGTCGTTGGGAAGTGGTGAGTCGGTTCAGCAGGGCTCCACCGGTGGTGTTGTCGTTGCAGGACGGCTCAGCTTCTCCCTCGTCGGATTCTTAGGTCCTGTGGCGACTTCTGAAGTTCCAGTCCCCAAAGCCCTGCTTTTATGCAGAAAACCCCCATTCATTCAGCCTAGCTGTCAATCAAACATGCTAAGTGGTGAGCGGGGCGGCTCACCACTTGGGCCAATCACACTAGAGTGTGACTTGAGTTGGCAAGGCAACTCAGTCCAGGGTGCCTAAACCCCCTCCTACACCCCCTGTCATACCCAGACAGAATGGCACCACTCTGGAGGGCTTCTGTGCAGAAGCCCGCCAAAAGTGGAACAAAGGGCTCAACCTTTGGTTTGGAGTTACAGAGGCAAACACATACGCCATTTTAAAAACTGAGTTCTGGCAGAAAATACCAACCGGTGAATTCATTTTAATTTAATAAAACGGCGTATGACCGAGGCTACATAGAAAAAGTATTAGCCTCGAACAATGGGAAAATCCCATAGGAATATATTCGCGGTCGAATATAAAAAGTAGTATCCACTGCCACCAGCCAAAACTCGACGAGGGGGGACGGGACAGTGCCCCCTCAAATAACAGACCCAGGGGTAATCGAATTACCCCTACCAATACATCCACAATAGGATGGTTTGTACTGGTTCTGTTATTAAATTTAGGTCTAGTAAAGCCAATGGTGACTTTACATGCCCTGGGAGACAGTAGTCAGTCCCAGGGTATGGAGTCTATGGTGGGGGGTCACCTAGGACACCCCAGTGCTACGGCACAGAGGGTGCTGCGTAACACGCATAGCAAAACACATGAGACCCTACGGAGTAAAAGACCCCATAGCCGATAGAACACATTAACATTCAAAGAAATACCACAAATCATGTCCAAGAGTGGGAGAAAAAGAGTCTCACTCTTGGCAGGATGAAAAAAACAAACTCCAGAAATCCAGCAAAGCTGCTGGGGGACTCACTAGGTTAGGAAATTCAGCCTAAACCAAGAATTCTCCCTAACATTCGCCCCTCTCGCCCCCCAGACTAAGGGACAGGAGGATTTAATCCACTCCTGGATGAATCTCATACCTCTAGTCGATGACATACATCCTAGAGAGACCATCAGCATTTTGGTGGTGACACCCTGACCTGTGCTCAATGGAGAAATCAAACCCTTGCAGGCAGATTGACCATCTCAGTAGTTTTGGGTTTTCCCCTTTCATTTGCATTAACCATCTCAAGGGTTGGTGGTCAGTCTGAATGACAAAAGTAGAACCATACAAGTATGGCCTAAACTTCTTCAGACCCCACACAATAGCAAAGCACTCTCTTTCGATTGTTGCCCACCTTGTTGCAGGATCCTTCAGCTTGCGGCTGATGAAGCAAACGGGGTGCTCCCTACCTTTCCCATCCAGTTGACTGAGTACTGCACCTATTCCTACATTTGAAGCATCTGTCTGCACAATGAAAGTTTGGTGGTAATCAGGAGCCCTGAGTACTGGGGCTTGGCAAAGAGCCTTTTTCAGGTTTTCAAAGGCCTGATTGCACTCCTCATTCCATCTAACCTTCTTAGGGAATTTTGGAGAGGAGATGACATTCAGAGGAGAAGCTATGGTCCCATAGTTCTCAATGAAATTCCTGCAATACCCGGTGAGACCTAAGAAGGCTCTCACCTGGGCCTAAGTAGTAGGTGTTGTCCAATTTTGCACAGCTTCAATCTTACTGAGCAAAGGCCTTATTTCTCCACCTCCTACCTCATGTCCAAGAGAGACTACCTTACTCTGTCCAATTTGGCATTTACTCACCTTTATGGTCAGATTGGCTCGTCCAAGAGTCTGCAAAACATATCTTAGGTGGTCTACATGTTCTTCCCAGGAATTGCTGAACACTGCTATGTCATCCAAGTATGCCATGCAGAAGTCCTCCATCCCATTCAGAACCTGGTTTACCATCCGTTGAAATGTAGCAGGTGCATTTTTAATCCAAAAGGCAATACCTTAAACTGGTATAAGCCAGCTGGGGTAGAAAATGCAGTTTTCTCCTTGGCATGGTCTGTCGGGGCTATTTGCCAATAGCCTGACGTCAAGTCAAATGTGCTGAGGAACTTGGCTAAACCAAGTCTATCCACCAACTCATCTGTTCTTGGCAAAGGGTGGGCATCAGTCTGGGTGACTGCATTAAGAGCTCTATAGTCCACACAGAATCTAAGTTCTTTAGATCCTGCCTTTGGTACTAACACAACTGGGCTAGACCATGGACTAGTAGAGGGCTCTATTACCCCGAGATCAAGCATCTTGCTGACCTCACCTTTGATGTGGGTTCTTACATTTTCTGACATTCTGTGTCCTCTGCTTTTGACTGGCAGACAGTCACCAGTGAGTATGTCATGCTGGCCCCAAGGGGTCAAGCCTGGTGAAAGTGAGAACAGAGAGGCAAACTGATTCAACATAGATTTGCACTCTTCTTGTTGCTCAGGTGTCAGATTTGAAGAGAGATTTACTCCTTCAATCTTTTCGTCTAAAGGTAAGCCTCTGAGGAGATCAGGAAGAGCTTCACTCTCTTCTTCTTCCTCTGATGATGCTAGAAGCAACGCTCCTACATCAGGTCTTGAGACATACGCTTTGAGTCTGTTGGTGTGGAAGACTGTTGGAGCCTCCTTGGGATTGCCCAAGTCCACCAGATAGTTGACCTCTCCAAGTTTACCCAAAACTCGGAAGGGTCCCATCCATTTGTCTTGCAAGGCCCTCTGCCTTGTTGGGATCATAACGAGAACTAGCTGGTCTTGAGTGAACTCAACCATGTTAGCCTTTTGATCATGCCAGTGCTTGACCAATGCTTGTCCAGCTTTCAAGTTATCACTTGCTTCTGCCATCATGTGTGACATTCTCCTCCGGAGACCTATCACATAGTCAGTCACTCTGACTGGCTTGGGGGAAGGAGCACTCTCCAAGCCCTCCTTAATCAGGGCCAATGAACCTCTGACGGGATGACCATAGAGAAGCTCAAAGGGAGAATAACCTACTCCCCCCTGAGGGACTTCTCTATAAGCAAAGAGAAGGCATGGCAGTAGAAGATCCCACTTTCGTTTAAGGGGTTCCTCTAAAGCACCTATCATGCTCTTCATGGTTCAGTTGAACCTTTCAACCAACCCATTGGTTTGTGGGTGGTAAGCTGTTGAGAACTTGTAAGGAACTCCACAGGTTTTCCACATGGCTTTCATGTAGTGGGACATAAAGTTTGACCCCCTGTCAGAGATTACTTCCTTAGGAAACCCAACCCGGGTAAAAATACCAAGGAGGGCCTTAGCCACAGCCGGAGCTGTAACAGTTCTCATAGGAATGGCCTCAGGATACCTAGTAGCATGGTCTACTACAACAAGTATAAACCTGTTGCCTGAGGAGGTTGGAGGATCAAGGGGACCAACAAGGTCAATCCCTACTCTCTCAAATGGGACTCCCACAACGGGGAGAGGCACTAAAGGTGCCACATTCTTGGAGCCAACCTTACCAGAGGTCTGGCAGGTGTGGCAGCTCCTGCAGTGTTTTTCTACTTCGGCCCCCATCTTTGGCCAATACAAGTAGAGAGAGAGCCTTTCCTTAGTCTTCTTGAAACTCAAGTGACCAGCCAAAGGAATCTCATGGGCTAACTGCAAGAACTGTTGTCTGTTCTCTCGGGGTACTCAAGTCGTTTGTAGTCTCCAGGTTCAGACTCTGTCGGTTCACTGTAGAAGAGGCCATCTTCCCAGTGCAACCTGTATTTCCCAGGCTCTTGCCCTTCAGCCTGAGCTTCTGCCTGGTGGCGAAGACCTTCCAGAGTTGGACATTCTCTCTGTCCCTTACTGAAGTCTGCCCTGTTGGGTCCACCGTCTGCCAGTAAAGACTGCAGCTCAGGATGGTCACCAGGATCCAGATCTCCAATGAGTTCCTGGCCTTCCATTAGCTCTTCCTCAGAGTCTAATTCTACCACACAGGGTTGTACCACCCTCTCAGCCTCAGCTGGAGGGGGAGGTACTGGTGTAACTTTGGACAACCGAGGGGAAGTCCTTGTTGGCTGCACTGAAGTGCTGGCTGCTGGTTTCTGTTTAGAAGTTTTAGGTTTCCCTTTCGCTTCTGATTTCTCAGACAGCAGCTGACAAATCCAGTGGAGCAGGAGTGATATCCTTCTTCATCATCTCCTCGGGACTACCTCTCATGGTTCTCTCCCTTGCAGGTCTGGTTAGCTCCTGTAACCGTTTACTAGGAGGTCTGGGGGTATGAGACACAATTCCAAGAGTTTTTAAATCGTTACCCAACAGAACTCGTCCTGGTACCTCACTTTGTATGCTGACAGGTATCTTCACAGTCATGTCATTACACTGGTAATTTGGGAAGCATCTGCACAGGCCCTCCAGCTAACTTGGTGAGGCGTTTGGGTGTCTTAGCAACATCCTCAGCCTGAAAAAAAGATTTATCCAACACAGTTATGCTGGCCCCAGTGTCCCTAATGGCAGGAGTCTCCTGACCATTCACCTGGACACTGTCCTTATAATACTCTTTAGTATTATCTGGGATAGAATTATAGACATCTAAATTCTGTTGTTCCCAGGATGGGACTCACCCTTTCATCAGTTTATCAGTGTTTTATCTATTGTTTATGACCTACATTTTCTGTGTTATAAGGATCGACAGATGCTTGTAGTTAGGGAGAAGTATGGGGCGTGGAGAGTGAAGGGAGGTTATGTAGTTATAGAGGCTCAACAACCCCCCACTGGAGAAGTACTCCCCTTGCAGAGAGGCCAAATATGGGAGGCAAAGGTAATAGTAATCTCTACGGACACATTTGAGAATGACCGAGTGAAGGGAAAGAACTGCATTTAATGTTTGTTCTGAAATGTAAAGCAGTTGAATGATAAGATTTTACACAGGCAGGTGATGAGTTGTTTTAGTAGACACAGATAAGACATAGGGCCTCATTCTGAGTTTACCGGTATCCTGGCGGTAGAGACGCCAGGATACCAGCATACCAGCAAATGTAGTAACCGTTTCCGGCACCCAGGCTATGGGTGCTGGAGGGACGGTGTAAATCCCCATTTATGGAGTCCCAAAGGGCTCCATGAGGGGATTTGCCGTCATTACCGGCAATGGCAATGCCGTTGCCCTTAATGATAGTTTTTTTTGCCGGTAGGTCTGGTAAAGTGTTGGTTTTCACAAATACCGGCACTTTTTTACCAGACCGGCCAACTCAAAATGAGGCCCATATTATTGCACCAGGTAAACCACCTAGTTGGGTCCTAGGTAGATGTCAATATAATGTAGTGGAGCATTTGGGAATTTATATGAATTCACAGAAGAAACTGTGGAATATTTTAGAATGAATGAGGACTCAGTATAGTCCCAGCTTCTTATGGGAAGCTTTTAAAACAGTATTAAGGGGGAGGGGGATTTTGGCCATCTCCTTACATAGAAAAAAATTGGAAAGCTACACTTTTAGAGTTGGAGAAAGACATTCATATATGAAAGGATAGATATGTAAAGAATGGTGCAAAAGAGTCTAATAGAGATTTGTTGAGGATATAGGCTCCCTATAAAATAAGTTGTTGCAGAAGATGCTGGACAAACCTATCGAGCAGGAAAATATGAGTTAGATATAGGAGACAAACCAGGAAGGATGTAAACATGGTTGGAAAAGAGGGAAGAAAGTGCACGGTTGGTCAGGAAGATCTCTGCAGTTAATGAAAAAGTTTGAATAGTAGCAGATCAGATTGTCAAGGCCGTCGCCTATTTCTACCAGGAGCTATATAAGGAAATGGCTGGCCTGGATATGGGAGAGATGTTCAGTATTTGAATGGGATTTAGCTTTCTAAGATTGGAGAGGATACATTAGTGGATCTTGAAAAAGATAGTACCGCAGAAGAAATAGAGGCGAACGATTGTGCAACTTCAAACAGGAAAACCCCCCTGCTTCTAATGGTTGTCCAGTCAAATTACGGAAAAAGCTGGGGAAAATGTGAGTAGTTTCATGTTAACAATGGTTAATGAAAGCAGGGAGAAAGGCATACTACCAAGGGATCTGAGGATGACCACAATTGTGATTTTGCACAAAGAGGGCAAGCTGCAGTTTTGCTCCCCGTACCATACAATATCCCTCATTAATGCAATGTCTACAATATTGGCCACGGATTGCTGAGGGGAAACCTAATAAACTCTGACCAATGAGGTTTTCTTTGGAGAAGGGCAATGAGAATGAATCTAAGGAGGATCTACAATACCTTTTATAAAATATCCTTCTTACAGAGACCTCTGGACATAGTGCCTTAGATTTGGAAAACTCCTTTGATCTAATAAGATGAGACTGTACCAGGGCCATTATGCAGAAGATGAGATTCGGGTATTAGTTTATGACCCGGTTAAAGTTTGTGTACGCCAAACCAATTTCCAGAGTCAATGGACACATATCACACTGTTTTCCACTTCAAAAGAGCAAATGGCAAGATTGCCCCCGCTCCCCACTTCTATTTCTCTTGGCTATAGAGCTACTAGCTCAAAAGATTAGAATTGACTCGGTGTTCACGGCTTTGGAATGGATGGAAGGATCGAGTATTGCTTCATGCTGGTGAATTCCTGATCTATTTGCAGCGCACAAAGGTTTCAGAAATTATAGTGGATGGAAAAGATAAAAGAGTTAATTGGACACCACGGTTCAATGATTAATTGGGGGAAACGATGTTACTCTCGAAGGTAATGCTGCAATCACAGAAAATTGCCAACTGCACATTACATTTTGATCCTTTTAATACCTGGGCATGAATGTTAGTATTAATTACAATTGTTTCTTGAGGGAGAATATGGTTTCAGTCCTTGCAAAAGTTAAAATGAGATGTTGGACACTGATCTACCCTATCATTATCAAATCTGGGTTGAGCTAATCTGTACAAGATGATTGCGTTGCCAAAAGTGTGTTATATGCTACAAAACACTCTGGTTGAAATCCAACAGGCAATTTCCAATAGTATGGAGGCATCGCTCAGAGTTTTTTTGTGGAGGAATGAGACTCCCCTGAAAGCTTTGAAGACTCTATATTGATCAGCTTGGGACAGGGGTCTTGGGCTACTGGCTATCTGCAAGTATTACTGGGTGTCCCAATTAGTTGCAGAACATGAATAGTTGTTTGGTGGCTGCTGTAAAACATATGTGAAATTGTAAATTAAAGTGATTGGAGGAAGCTTGCCACAACAAATCTTATGTGAGTGGGAGGAGGGTGGAAATTGCAATGCCGCAGGTGTCGCAAAGCGTAGTCCAGGCCAGACAAGAAGTTATTAAAACAATGGGTTGGAGAGGAAAGGCTACTCATATGTCTCCGTTCCGGGATAATCCTGATAAAGCAGAGATTAATAAACCTATTGGTATTGAAGCTCGGATACATAATAGCACAGAATAAAGAAATGTCTTTCCAATCATTGTGAAGAAGATTCCACCTACCTGTTGCTGAACTGTTCTCCTATATTCATCAAAAACATGCATTATGAAACAGTTTAGGGGGAGGTTCAATATTCCTGAGCATATGTCTCTTAAGATAATGTACTCACAAAAGAGCTGATGAAAACGTCTATCACACTATTGTACCAAACTATTACAAAATGTACTTCATCACCAATAACAAAGTTAAGAGAGAAACGGGGGACAGATCTGGGGGCCTTGGAGTGGAAGACTGGAATGAGGCCTTGATGTCTGCAAAAGAGACGGGTATTGGCAGTATGCTATGGTAAGTACAATATAAAATACTGCACAGATTCATTGTGCAGACGAAGGAGGTACCTTCTTCCGCTTGGTGTGGAGCAATCCCAAAATTCAGTCCTTTTTGGGAAAGGGTGTTCAAAAGGTTTTCTGCGATTTTGGAGCACTATTTACCAAGATGTCCCAGATTGACCCTTTTAAATATCTGGGTGGTGGTGATATAGCGACATACAAAAATTATTTTGTTTCTACCGCTTTAATGGTGGCTTTGTTATTTTCTCTCAGTGGGGTGCAAGAGACGTCCCGCAGCTTGTGATATGGAAAGAAGACCAAGGGGGTCATTACGAGTGGGGCGGTAAGGGATACCGGGCACCGGTAAAGAGACCGGTGCCGGTAATCCCTTACTGCCCTACTACAAGGTCCCTTAGCGGGTCCCTCCAGTAACGTCTGGTCTGACCAGGCGTCATGGACGGGACCCGCTAAGGGACCAGGGTGCAAATAACGGGCTTGACATGCTCGAGCCAGTTATTTGCGCCCTCCCCATTCCCATTGAGCCCTATGGGAGCTGAAATGGGAATGGGGAATGGTATTTTCAATGGGGACTTACCGGTCCCGCAAAGGTCGGACTACACCGGTAAGTCCCCATTGAACTAGACCGGTGCCGGAGCTGTTATTGGTGGCAGTCATGGCGCAAATAGCGCCATGACTACCACCAATCATTCGGAATGAGGCCCCAAGACTGTTGCTGCTCTTTGGGCAAGAATATATAGATCGAGGGGGTGTCCAGAAAAACATAAAAATATCTGGAGCAAGTGCTTATCTACTAGGTGATAGATGCACTTAAACTTTGGCTGTTTAGCGGACATTATAAGTGAACTAAATCTTTGTTGCCTGGACTTGAAACGATTCATTGAGATATGAATAATAAAGGCTATTAAGGGACTGCTAGGGAGGTAGTTCGATGGAAGAGGGTCGCAGTTCCTGTTGTATTACTTGAAATGTAACTTTATATTTTGAATTGGTATATCTTGGTTGTTTGTGTTGTATTTATAAAAGAAATAAACTATATCATAAAAAATAAGAGCAAGCGAGAGAATTAAAAAAATAGGATGCATGGATGGCATGGCATGGTATGGGTCAAGATAAGAAGAGACAAACAGTGCATACTGCCTCCCCGCCCATGCTGTAGTTAAGTAATAACACACAAGAATGGTGCTGAATATGTTGACTGCAGGGAATGCCAGGGTTATGTACTGTATCATGACAAAGGCAAAGTAATGTGTGTTGCTCTGTAAACACCCCATATACCAAAATGCACATGAGACAAATATGTCTAATGTACTGTAAGGGAACAACCACAAATCCCACAAAGTCTGTCCCCAAATGCCACGTCATAAATGACTTTCCATATAATATCGTATATCAGCTTTTCCTCAGCACCGGGCAATGTTTTTGACTAACAATCCAACTAGCCCTACAAAGAAAATCCAATGGGAAGGGATTCATATCATCTCATTACACACAGGTAGTAAACACATTGTTTCTGGTATCCATAC
Source organism: Ambystoma mexicanum (assembly GCF_040938575.1). Lineage (NCBI taxonomy): Eukaryota > Metazoa > Chordata > Amphibia > Caudata > Ambystomatidae > Ambystoma > Ambystoma mexicanum. Next base: position 540,899,770 of record NC_090923.1, on the reverse strand, counting down.
AGTGGGTAATACATAAAATCAATACAAAAAAATGAACCAGTAAAAGCAGGAAATAAAATAAAACAAATAAATAATAAATCAGTTACACAGTGGTAAAATCTACTATATACTTACTGAACCCATTATAAATAACTGGTGGAGCTGATCAAATGCTCGGATGAGGCCCACATCAGGTTTGAACCCTCAGCCCTAATCTTGCATCAAAAATACTGATATATAATAACTTCAGCTACACATCAGGATAATTGTAATGAAGACAAAGTAATACTGTTTTCGCTCATAGAATCAACAAACAATGCTGTCTCTCAACAACATACACATAAAGAAACTGGATTACTTAAAAGGCTCACAGAAAAACAAATTAATACATTCTGTAAGATAACCAACACAATCTGGATAAAAAAAACAATACGACATGGTTCGTAAATATGCATTTTTCAAAATTGTATTGTTGCGGATCATGAAAATGATAATGCTGGAATTCCTACTCACTGGAAAGGGAATCTTAACCAACAAGCCCTTAATATGCTGAAAATGTTAAATAGAAGTAGAAAGAAATCTAACAAGAAATAACAGTTATCAGATGCAACCAAGAAATGCTGTGGTCTAGCACACAGCATTCTAGTATAATATCAAGATGACATTTAAATGCAAAAATCAACAAGGAACAAATTTCGCGATGAAAAAGCCTATGGAGAAGCTTTATATGTTTAGACTGAAATATGACAGCAGTACACTCAAAATATATCTAAGGGACAGCAAACAAGTCATGTCGCTCTCAAGTTCAGATCCCGAATCAACAGCTAGCAAATATTTGATAGTACTATGAACTAGCAATAGATTTATTATTCTCCTTATAGATAGGACTCCACTGTGCTAGAGATGTTGGTCACATACTATACCCGACATATGGTATGGTATGGTAACAAGTACGTATAGAGCGCACAACCACCTTCAAAAGATGTAGGAACAGAAAGCAACCAGGTTACTTAACAGAAAAAATTAAAAGCGGGAATAAAAAGCTTTTTAATGTCTTCCAAAATTCCAGGTGGTCATTCAAAAGACGTAAGTCCACATGTAGTGTATTCCAGAGTTTGACAGCTAGTTGAGAAAATGTGCGACCCCCTGATCTGGTCTAGATACCTCTAAGAGACTAAGACCGAGCCGGGGGAGGCGAACTGACCCCCCCATCTGGCGGGAACGAGGTGGAAGCACCTACCAAAGAGCTGGAGTCGGAGACCCCGCAGCGACCCCCCGCATGGCACAGCCAGTTCGCTATGCAGATTCGCGGCCATGGCGGCCTCAGACAACAGGCAGCTGTGGAGCACATTGGGAGACTGCGGGGTGGCCAGCGGTGTATCCACAGCCATGAGAGGTGCAGACGGTGGGCCGGCTGTGGAGACACCCCATACCCTGGCTCTCCTCCCTGTCTGCCTGGGACGGCAACACCGGTGAGCCTGCCGCAGCAGGCAATGCCCCCCTTCCAGTGCCGAGCAGAGGGGACGAAGTTTGGCAGAGAGGCCTGGGGAGTACAAACAGCAGATCCCGTGCTGTGCTGCAACGGAGCGAGCCCGTGGAGACTGACGGAGACCATAGCGGAGATCTTAAGCCCTGCATCGTAGCACAGGTATGGCGCGCGCTGAGGGGGCCAACACAGTCACCTGCTGGGATCACTGAGTCCACATCCAGGCAGCCATAAAAGCCAAGCGCTGGGGCCCCTGCAGCCTGCCTTGCCACCGTCTCTCATACCATCCCGACAGGATTCACTTACCTGCTCCCCAAAAAACAGCTGAGGAGGCCGGAACGCAGCCCCAGGGGTAAGAACACTATAAGCATAGAGGAGCTATCTGCGCAACTCCGCCTTGCAGGTCATGCTCGCCCCCCCTCCCTTCAGTGCGAATAAAAGCAACCTGATCCAACACTGGTGGGCGCAACCATCATTAATCCCCCAAATGGAGTCACGTTGGACCCTGATTTCTTGCACATAACGCGTACAACGCCCATTACCTGAAGAGCAGCCGAGGTAACGACAACTGTCCATAAGCTCCAAATACCACACCGGGAGAACCTCCCCCAGCACAAAGAAAATGGGGAAAACTTCGATTCCGGTTCAGCTTCCAAGACTCCCAGATTGCTGGAGGAACCAGAGCCCCCGAGGGATATCCCACACCAAATGAATGAGGGGTCACGCTCCACAGACATCAAAGAACTCCTGTTGGACCTGAAAGTAGGCATAGGCAGCCTGAATAACAAGATGGACGGCCTCTCCTCTAAAGTCGATCTCTTACAACATTGTTTGGACACCCATTCAGAATGCCTGAATGAGGTAGAACACAGCATGTCCAATCTGGATGACGGCACAGGAGCCCTAGCAACCAGAGTAGCTCACCTGGACACCCAAATGAAGGCAGCTAACGCCCGGAGTGAAGATTTGGAAGGCCACTCATGGCGTAATAACATTAAAATTGTCGGAGTGAGAGAACACCAACATCAAACGAAAATGGAAGACTTTGTTGAAGCGCTATGCACCACCCTTTTTGGACACGAGGCCCTTTCGCGCCTCTTTGTCGTGGAGAGAGCACATAGAATCCCGTCATCCAAACCCATTCCTGGAGCTCCTCCCAGGCCAAATAATCGCAAACCTGCTTAATTACAAAGACTGCGATACAATTCTCCGACTCGCCAGGGAAAAAGGGGAGCTACACCACGACGGAGACAGAATACATTTCTATCCCGACTTCTCTCCAGCGATACAGTCACAGAGAAGATCCTTCACCACCACCAGGCAAAGGCTCAGAAAAAACCAAACAGCCTATTCCATGCTCTTCCCCGTGCGGCTCAGGTTGCAACATGATGGAAAAGTCCATTTCTTTCAGACACCTGAGGAAACAAACGCATACCTGGATCAAGCAGGGTGTCCCGGGCTGAACCCCAGCTATGCACAAGCGCAAAGAGGAGGAAACCAGAGGAATCCAACGTAGTACACCATGGTCAAGGGCGGGGGGAAAAACCCACCTACCAAGATCTGCAACCTAACCGAAACCAACACTAGAGTTAAAAGTTCCAGGGATGCGCAACTTGGGAAGCCCCTAGTGCCCCTTGCACAGCACAGGTTATACCAACAGTTCAAGGTTAAAAGGGGGGGAACCGGGTGACGGACACGCATCGATGCAGTCCATATCCCGCTTAAGTTACACAACGGGTGAGTTGGGGGTTGCCCGTGAAAGGAAGGACGATGGAGAACGGGGTGGGAAATGGGCCTCCCCATTGCTAACCCCAGCCGGCCCTCAAGGCAGATCTACATTACCACATCACTCCCTCAAGCTACCAAGTCACTCGCAAGCAGTCCACAATGTGCATCCTCCACAGCGCCCTGTGACACCATGGGCCATACCACACATACTCATCCCAAATAAGAAACCCAGATGTACCATTCAAAGTCACCACATGGAACCTTAGGGGAGACAACCTTCCATCCAAAACAAGGAAAATCCTTTAATACTTGAAGAGGCATGAGGTGGATGTGGCTATGATCCAAGAAACAAATCTCCTCCCAGGGAATGAACATCGCTGGGCCCGAAACCGAGGCTGCCACAGGTACTTCTCATCATACTCGTCATACGCCAGAGGAGTGGCCATCCTAATCAGTCAAAAGGCCGGCTTTCGTCTGATAAACACGAACGAGACACCGAAGGCCGAGCACTTTTGGTGAGGGGAATTGTGGCAGGTGAAGAAGTAATTGTTGTCAACTCTTACGGACCCAACTTGGATGGAGGAAACAATTTCATCTGGGTCTTTACACAACTTGCAGGAAAAAGGCCTGCTTCAATCATCTGGGGGGGGGGGGAGATCTGAACACTACCCTTGACCCCTCGAAAGACAGATCATGCATCACAGCTCTGCCAATGCCTAAAGCCAGCCTCTAGGTGCAAGAAATTTGCAACGCCTACGATCTTGTAGATGTGTGGAGGCACAGTAACTGGGGAAAACGTGACTACACCTTCCACTCAGCAACGCACAATACAAGCTCTAGGATAGACTATATACTGGCATCCGCGAGTGGCCCTTTCCACTGGGGTCTGTGTCAGATCCTCCCTAAAACTTTCTCAGACCACTCTACTGTGACCCTCAACTGCATCCCTGCTTTCACCAAACCACGCCTGCGACATTGGAGATTCAAACCAGGTTCATTGCAAGATCAAGTGTTTGCATCCGAGCTACGAGCCGAGATCTCTACTTTTATAGAAATAAACCAGGGTACTGTTTCCTCGATGGGCACATTCTGGGAAACGCTAAAGTGCTACGTCAGGGGAGTGTGTATGGCTAAAGAGAACGGCATCCTTAAATTGATTAGACGTGAACTCGCCGCCAGTGAAGGACGTTTGAAAAATCTCGAGCTCCAGTGCTCCGCCACAAACGATCCACGCAACCAAGCAGCCCTCAAGAAGAAACTTCTGATATTCAGAGCAACGGCAGAGCGTGAACTTAAATTCCTTGGTCGGAGCCATCAAATCCGTCAATACGGGGAGGGCCAAAAACCAGGTGCCCTCCTCGCAAAGTTGATAAACGCAGACAGGAAGCCGACGATAGTCTAAAGAATACGCACCAAACAAGGTACAATTGTGCACACTAAAGAAGAAGTTCTAGAAGAATTCAGAACTTTCTACCAAGAACTGTACACATCACACCATAACTCTGACGCATTACGCAGATACCTGTAAGACACAGAACTGTATTGGGTGGAGAGATGCAGAGAAGGCATTCGATTCTGTTGAGTGGCCCTTTCTCTTCACTGTGCTCACTCAACTAGGCTTAGGAGCTCAGTTCATTAGCCTAATCTCCTTGTTATACACTAACCCCCGAGCCACCATCGTTCTGGGAGCGACAAAGTCTTCTCCTATCAATCTACAAAGGGGCACGAGACAGGGATTCCAGCTCTCAGCATACATTTTCGCCCTAATAATGGAACCCTCTGTATCGAATTTGCGATCCCGTCAACTCCACCGAGGTCTAACCATTGGCCCACACAAACTAATTATGTCCCTCTATGCGGACGATGTGGCGCTATTTATTCATGACCCCATTGAAAACCTAAACCCTGTCATGAGTGAAGTAATCAAATTTGGTGCTGTCTATGGCCTGAAAATCAACCACACTAAATCAATCATATTCCCACTAACTCCAGCCACTAGAACATTCACGGATGACTATCACTTCACATGGGAGATCTCACGGGTACGCTACTTGGGAATACTGATATCACTAAATTATCAAGATGTATTCCGAGATAATTATGAGGCAATAGCGAAGACACTGCAGGAGAAAGTAAATCGTTTGAAATCACTCCCACTGACCCAATGTGGGAGGGCATTGTTGGTTAAAGTGGTGATACTCCCGAAACTACTATACCTGTTTACCAATATACTAATTCTAGTACTGCAATCCTTTTTGAAGAGAATTAAAAGAATAGTTCTTGAATTACTCTGGGCGGGCAAACCAGCGAGGGTGGCTCATCTAACTCTACCGGTAGCCAGCGGTGGCCTAGCTCTCCCTGATTTGGAACGATACTTCTGGGCAGCCGAGGCGCATTTTCTCAGCTATTGGTATACCACACACTTCGTGAGACAACACGTACAAATAGAACAAGCCTTAGCCACCCCCAACCTATTGAGAGCACTTATCATTAGTCAACTTCCAGTACCCCACTCCACCATGAACGTGGTCCTTGCTACCTACGGGATCTGGAAGAGGATCACTCAAAAATATAGCGTTCAAGTGAGATTTTCTCCCCTACTCCCAATTAAATTCATACCTTGGATCCCCTTGACATCGGAAAAGGTCTTTCATCAATGGGTGGAAAAACTTCAGATAAATGCTTTGGGAGACCTATTCAGTGAAGGAACATTCATTACACCCCAACAAGCAAACGAAAGAGGGAGCAATACCTCCCTTGACACCTTCTTTTACTTCAGAACCAGATATACCCTCCAAGCCCTGTTCGCTACATTCCCCCAACAACCGCCAACGTGGCACCTATTGCATAACGTAATCCAGGCACAAGGAGAAGGCAGGTTATTCTCAGCTATCTATAAATCTCTAAGAACTGAAACGATATCTGTTAACACACACACAAAAGCAAGATGGGAAAGGTCCCTCCAAGCACCAATCCCAGATGAGGAATGGACATACATCTTAAGGCAAACACAAAAAATTGCTCTGCACTCTCGACTTAAACAAATTCACTTTAACTTTCTGCACCAGACGTACTTTACCCCCGCTAAAAAAAACAACAACAACCAGATTCATTAACGACATGTGAAAGATGCAGAGTCGCACCTGCTGACTTTTTCCACCTCGCTAGGGACTGCCCCATGCTGACGCCATTCTGGTCACAGGTCCTGCAGACCGCGTCGTCAATAGTGGGGGAGGACTTACAACCCATCCCGACGGTGGCACTGCTCGGGATGACCAAGTAACTATCACCTGAAATAAGGAAACTGGTGGGTGTGCTGATGACCTTAGCTCGCAGGAGAGTTGCGCTGTCCTGGGGTCGGGGACCGGTACCGACAGTGACAAACTGGCGCAGGGACATTCTCTATTGTCAGGATGTGGAGTCAGACTTCATCAAGACATTACCACAACATGCCCGCCCCCTAGATATTTGGGGACCACTTGTGACTTTCTTAATGAATGAGGCTGAAGAGGCCACTTCACACTCGTCGGGAAGGCAAAGTACTCAGGACATCGATACATAATCCACCTTAAAGCAGGGTCTGATACACCTGGGGACTCATTCTGTGGAATTACCAAATCATCACTGAAGTTTGTGGTCTGGGTGGGGGGTGCGGGCCGGGGGGCATTTGGACGGCGCATGTTTTATGACACCCTAATGTGGGTGAGATAGTTATGTTTCAGTTTATGAGAAAAATCTAAAATAAAGTTTTAAAAAAGTCACAGGGGATTTAGAGGATTCAAAAGGGGCAGCAGAATTGACTGGTATCTATCCACCTGATCAGAAGGAAGAGATCCAGGCCAACACCTTATCTCTGATGCCAAGATTATAAGGGCAAGCTAGTATAATGGAGTGATCGATACTATCAGAGGCGGCTGACAGATCCAAAAGGATCAGGACCCCCGACCGCAGGCATCCACTATACTCCTCAGGTCATCCATAGCAGCCACTATCACCAGCTCAACACTATGACCTGGGCGAAATCCAGTAGAGCCTCATTCAACAAGCTCTGATCTTCTACAAATGCTTGCAGTTGAGATGTAGCCAACACCTCCATTAATTTGCTCCGATAGGGAAGTCATGAAATTGGCTGATAGTTGGCCATGTCGCATGGGTCCAAGGATGGTTTCTTGAGCAAAGGAATCACTGTAGGGATTTTTAACTGTTCCGGAACCATGACAGAATTGAAAGTGCTATTGATAACTTGGTAGAGATCCGAGAATGCTGAAGATCTAGCCCTTCTAATAACTCTGGCAGAGCATGGTTTATGTGGAAGTCCCAAAGGACAACATGATTTGAGTCAAAGCTTGGGTGGTTGGCCATCTAATCAGATGGGCCAAGTCATTTCTATCTGTAAAACACACCAACAAGTTTTCTGAATCTTGAATATCTTGTCAATGAAGAATTGAGCCAGATTATTTCCGAAAGCCTGTGATGGAGCAAGAGAATGTTGTAGAGCGCGTGGGGACTGAAGCTCTGAAAGATCTGTACAATGTTCTCGTATGGCATTACAACTTCAGAAAATCAATCCAGAATAATATGTACATTTAGTGTGTAGCAGTAGTTAATTGTAATTGCATAAATGCATATTATCGAGGCTCTTAGAATCGATACCATAATCTTTCCTCCATTTCCATTCTAATTGCCTCAGTTTCTTCCTTTCCAATGTGAGTTCTTCAGAGAACCATGGTTTATCTCTCTCGTTATTATATTTTACTGATTTGACTACACCAGGTGCTAACTGCTGAAAAACAGCCGATATTGTCTGATGAAAAAACCTTAAGTAATGTGTGTGGACCAGGAAGAGTAATTTCAGATTCAGTAACAACATTCTAACCTGTAAAAAAGGGGTCATGTTTCAGAATGAATATTATTCCATTCATGTACAAGAGCAGAATTGGTCTTAGGCACGTGACCAAGAGTCCCTCCCAATGAGTTAAACGTAAATGGTATACCAACATGATCCGTCAAAGGTAGGGCGATAGTGAAGTTAGTTCCACTGAGCCAGAATTGTCAAAAATAAAGTCTACCCTATGTACTTCTCTGTGGGTAGAGTGTGCCACTAATTTGGCCAAACCCAGATTAGTCAATGAGTCCAAGAATAACATTGATTATTCATTGCTTGGATCATCCACTGAGTAATTGAAATCCTCAACAATAACAAGACAAGAGCAGAAAGGGAGAATCTGTGATACCGTGTGATACCATGCCCTCAAAGTCTATCAGGGTTGACATTGGGGGCGCTAGACCACCAGGAGATCAGCAGCACTCACTGAGTTAAATAAACATTTAACGTGCAGTATTTTTGTTGACTTTAACCCCTTCATTGCCAAGGACGAGTATGCTTGTCCTTTTTGCATAGACTAGCATAATAGCCCGGCAGTTAATTGAAAAAAGCCCCTATAGATTATGGGGTCGATTCATGGAATTAATGTGCGCCGAAAATTCCCGCGCAGAGGTGCCAAAACGTGCAATTCGCAGTAAAAGTGCGAAAATCGCAGTGCAAGTGCGAAAATCGCGGGGAAACCAGCGCACATCGATTCATGGAAGTCCATGCGCGAGAAAAACATTGGATGTGCACTAAAAATGTGTGCCGCGCACTCCGGCGCACAGGTCATCCAACAGCGCGCTCCACGGCCACTGCGAAATCGCACATAGCGCGGCGCACATCACAAAAGTAGGCAGAACACGGGGCGTAACACTCGGAATGGGGAACAACGCATGAAAATATGGGCGTCACGGGGGAAGTACAGGAGGCAAGTGCGCGGAACGCCCACACGCTCGCCTACAACCCGTATTCATGGAATCGAATAGGGCAAACCAGCGCACGGTCAAAGACGCGCACAGGGCCAAACAAGTACGCCACAAGAAAGCAGGCGGTAGCGCCCCTGCACCTGAAAAAAATGTGCGCCAACAAAAACCACCCATATACAGCCATGATGAATGGTCCATACAGTGGCCCTCTATGACAAATGAGGTGCAAAGGGGTACCGACAAACACGGACACCCGCTGTGTGAAAAATAGCATGTGCGTGTGTCCCTTGGTGCGCGGGAAGTTCCACACGCGATTGGCCTGGGTACGTGTACTTCGGGGTGTGCGGGAAGTTCCACACGCGATTGGCCTGGGTACGTGTACTTCGGGGTGCGCGGGAAGTTCCACACGCGATTGGCCTGGGTACGTGTACTTCGGGGTGCGCGGGAAGGTTCACACGCGATTAGCCTGGGTACGTGTACGACGGGCTGCGCGGGAAGTTCCACACGCGATTAGTCTGGGTACGTGTGTTTCGGGGTGCGCGGGAAGTTCCACACGCGATTGGCCTGGGTATGTGTACTTCGGGGTGCGCGGGAAGTTCCACACGCGATTGTCCTGGGTACGTGTACTTCGGAATGCACGTGAAGTTCCACACGCGATTGTCCTGGATACGTGTACTTCGGGTGCGCGGGTAGTTCCACACGCGATTGGCCTGGGTACGTGTATTCCGAGGTGTGCTGGAAGATTCACACGCGATTTCAGCAGGGTACGTGTATTTCGGTGGTGCCGGGGAATGCTACACGTGATTTGGCCATGTGGGTCCTCCCAGATGTTCCCTTTACACCCTCCACGGCCCCTGCAGGCAGCCCACACCACAGGGGACTACCCTGCACCCCTGCTCATGTCCCACAGGCAACCCATCCACCATGGCCATGCCCACCAGCCAACCCACATGTCACCTTGCACTACTGATCACCAACACATGTCTCCCAGCACCCCCACCCCCCAGCATCCAGGGGCAGCCTCCACCAGGCCCCCACTCATGTCTCCCACCACCCCACCCCCCTGCCACCAGGGGCACCCTCCACCAGGCCTCCACTCATGTCTCCCACCACCCCCACCCCCCAGCAGTGCAGGGGCAGCCTCCACCAGGCCCCCACTCATGTCCAACTCATGTCTCCCTGCACCCCCACCCCCCAGCCACCAGGGGCAACCTCCACCAGGCCCCCACTCATGCGTCCCGCCCCCCCACCCCCAGCAGTGCAGGGGCAGCCTCCACCAGGCCCCCACTCATGTCTCCCACCACCCCCACCCCCCAGCAGTGCAGGGGCAGCCTCCACCAGGCCCCCACTCATGTCTCCCATCACCCCCACCCCCCAGCAGTGCAGGGGAAGCCTCCACCAGGCCCCCACTCATGTCTCCCTGCACCCCCACCCCCAGCCACCAGGGGCACCCTCCACCAGGCCCCCACTCATGTCTCCCACCACCCCCACCCCCCAGCCACCAGGGGCACCCTCCACCAGGCCCCCACTCATGTCTCCCACCACCCCACCCCCCAGCAGTGCAGGGGCAGCCTCCACCAGGCCCCCACTCATGTCTCCCACCACCCCCACCCCCCAGCAGTGCAGGGGCAGCCTCCACCAGGCCCCCACCCATGTCTCCCATCACCCCCAGCAGTGCAGGGGCAGCCTCCACTAGGCCCCCACTCATGTCTCACTGCACCCCCACCCCCAGCCACCAGGGGCACCCTCCACCAGGCTCCCACTCATGTTCAACTCATGTCTCCCTGCACCCCCACCCCCCCGCCACCAGGGGCAGCCTCCACCAGGCCCCCACACATGTCCCCCTGCACCCACATCCCCCAGCAGTGCAGGGGCAGCCTCCACCAGGCCCCCACTCATGTCTCCCACCACCCCCACCCCCCTGCCACCAGGGGCACCCTCCACCAGGCCCCCACTCATGTCACCCACCACCCCCACCCCCAGCAGTGCAGGGGCAGCCTCCACCAGGCCCCCACTCATGTCCAACTCATGTCTCCCTGCACCCCCACCCCCCAGCCACCAGGGGCACCCTCCACCAGGCCCCCACTCATGTCTCCCACCCCCCACCAGTGCAGGGGCACCCTCCACCAGGCCCCCACTCATGTCTCCCATCACCCCCACCCCCCAGCAGTGCAGGGGCAGCCTCCACCAGGCCCCCACACATGTCCCCCTGCACCCCCACCCCCCAGCAGTGCAGGGGCAGCCTCCACCAGGCCCCCACTCATGTCTCCCACCACCCCCACCCCCCAGCCACCAGGGGCACCCTCCAGCAGGCCCCCACTCATGTCTCCCACCACCCCCACCCCCCAGCAGTGCAGGGGCAGCCTCCACCACGCCCCCACTCATGTCCAACTCATGTCTCCCTGCACCCCTACCCCCCAGCCACCAGGGGCACCCTCCACCAGGCCCCCATTCATGTCTCCCACCACCCCACCCCCCAGCCACCAGGGGCACCCTCCACCAGGCCCCCACTCATGTCTCCCACCGCCCCCACCCCCCAGCAGTGCAGGGGCACCCTCCACCAGGCCCCCACTCATGTCTCCCATCACCCCCACCCCCCAGCAGTGCAGGGGCAGCCTCCACCAGGCCCCCACTCATTTCCCCCTGCATCCCCACCCCCCAGCAGTGCAGGGACAGCCTCCACCAGGCCCCCACACATGTCCCCCTGCACCCCCACCCCCCAGCAGTGCAGGGGCAGCCTCCACCAGGCCCCCACTCATGTCTCCCACCACCCCCAGCCACCAGGGGCACCCTCCACCAGGCCCCCACTCATGTCTCCCACCACCCCCACCCCCCAGCAGTGCAGGGGCAGCCTCCACCAGGCCCCCACACATGTCCCCCTGCACCCCCACCCCCCAGCAGTGCAGGGGCAGCCTCCACCAGGCCCCCACTCATGTCTACCATCACCCCCACCCCCCAGCAGTGCAGGGGCAGCCTCCACCAGGCCCCCACTCATGTCCCCTATCACCCCCACCCCCCAGCAGTGCAGGGGCAGCCTCCACCAGGCCCCCACTCATGTCCAACTCATGTCTCCCTGCACCCCCACCCCCCAGCCACCAGGGGCACCCTCCACCAGGCCCCCACTCATGTCTCCCACCAACCCCACCCCCAGCCACCAGGGGCACCCTCCACCAGGCCTCCACTCATGTCTCCCACCACCCCCACCCTCCAGCAGTGCAGGGGCACCCTCCACCAGGCCCCCACTGATGTCTCCCATCAGCCCCACCCCCCAGCAGTGCAGGGGCAGCCTCCACCAGGCCCACACTCATGTCTCCCACCACCCCCACCCCCCAGCCACCAGGGGCACCCTCCACCAGGTCCCCACTCATGTCTCCCACCACCCCCACACCCCTCCACCAGGCCCCCACTCATGTCTCCCATCAACCCCACCCCCCAGCCGTGCGATTTGCCTGGGTACGTGTATTCCTGGGGTGCGCGGGTAGTCTCCCATGCGATACCATCAGGGTACATGTATTATGGGTCCGCGTGAACTTCCACACGCGATACCAGCAGGCTATGTGTTTTACGGGGTTCGCGGGAAGTTCCACACGCGATTGCCCTGGGTACGTTTATTTCGGGGTGCGCGTGAACTTCCACATGCGACTGGGCCTGTGAGAGTGGGGTACGTGTATTCCAGGAGTGGGCGGGAATATTTACTCGCGACTGGGCCTGGGAGAGCGTGTTACGTGTATTCCTGGGGTGGGCGGGAAGATTCACACGTTTGCCTACGACACGCCAAAACATTAATGGTCCAATCCTGAAACACGTACACCAGCATGAAGCAGGCGTACGTCGACCCGCGCAGCATAAAAGTGCGCGCAAACAACAAACAAGCTCAGACGCCAGGATGAATATACCGTTCCTAGCAGCAGTGGCCGTGTGTTACCAAAGGAGGAGGAGGAGGATAGTGAGGGCCCGAATTTTCACTCCCAGAACCAGCCTTTTTGGGATGCCTGATGACCAGGTGTATGGGAGGTACAGGTTTCCACCATACATAATACTGGACCTGGTCAGTGAGTGGGAGGATGACCTCACATCACCCACCCTGTGCTCCCAAGCACTCAGCCCCCTGGAGAAGGTCCTCAATGTACTGCACTTCTTGGCCACAGGATCATTTCAGCGGACAAGTGCCATAGTGGGTGGGGTGTCACAGGCCACGCAGTCACGCTGCCTACCCCAGGTCTTGAACATCATCACTGCACGCCCATCAGTCCGTAGGCACATATACCTGCCCAGGACACCTGCAGAAAGGCAGGCTGCCGCCCTCGATTTCTACGGTGTGGCACAATTCCCCAAAGTGCTAGGTGCCATTGACTGCACCCATGTGGCACTACGTCCCCCCAGGGCATCTGAGCACATCTATAGGAACCGCAAGCACTGGCATTCCATCAACGTGCAGGTAGTATGTAATGCCAAGGGAATCATCACCTCAGTATATGCCAACTATCCAGGGTCCACCCACGACAGCTTCATTTACCGAATGTCTACCCTAAGCTGGGACCTAGAAGCTGGGCGGCATGGCGATACATGGCTGCTTGGTGAGTATGAATGCCACTGCACATGCATGCATGTCAGATGCAGAGTTATGTCACTACCCCACTAATGATACCCATCACCTCCTCACCAGGGGACAGTGCCTACCCTCTGAGCACCCACATGATGACGCCAATTCGGAACCCCATCACGCCTCCAGAGGTAAGATACAACACAGCCCATATTGCAACCCGGGGCATAGTGGAGCGCTCATTCGGAGTGCTCAAGTCACGCTTTTGCTCCCTTGACCGTTCTGGCGGGCAGCTGTTATATGCGCCCCCAGTAGTGTGCAGGATCATAGTGGCAGCATGTGTCCTGCACAATGTTGCAACACGCCGGGGCCTGGCTGTGGACATGGTGGTGCCCCCACATCCCCAACCAAATGCACGCCCACTGCGCATGGGAGGGGAGAGGGCACGGGGTGAGGCAGCCCGTACGCAGCTGGTGGCTAATTACTTCACATAGAAATCACACCCCTGTGGAGTGCACACAGCCCTGGCACATACCATCTGATAAGCAATGATGACTCTACCTGACAATTATGACCAACAAAGGGACAGTCAACTGTCAGAACCATAGCAGCCTGAGATTGTTCATGTGGAAGTGTCACAATGTGTGCATCCCTACCTACACAAACACCACCAATGCAGTGTCATCAAAAGACACACTTCCATGCTGCAGAAATGAATACCCACTTGCAAAATACTACATGAAAACAGTGTCATGTCACCCAACCCCTCCCCGGGAAGGCCACACAACACACCATGGCATGTCATGCAATGTGAGAGCAAACAAATTAATCCCCGAACATGCCCCAAGTGTCACCAGCTACAGTGTCCCTAATGGAAACATGGCCACACATGAAATGCTCACAGTAATGCAGGACCTACAACACACATCACCAAATACTTACTAAGAATACCAATCACCTACACAACCTCCAACCTACCTTAAACATGACATTACAGACTTAAAAATTTGCTAGCCTCACTACCTGATGATGCCAGCACTTCGAACACTTCCAAGTATACAGTGTTAGCGCCATGCAAGAGTGTAGGTGCACTGCTTACAACATGGACTCCAGTTCCAAGGTGGACCGCCTTGTGAAGACATGAGAAATGGACCTGCAAATTAGGAGGATGAGATGGATGCAGAGGCACATATCAATACACCATGCAGTGTACAATACAACAACAATATGCACTATGAATGTATACACAGTATTGACTACAGACTGCCCACACATCGAATGGGAGTCCAGTGTCACCATGTACGTCAATGTCACTTGGGCACACCCTTTGCAAGCCCATGGAAACGGAAAGCAGGAGGGGTGTGTGTCACAAAAACCCAAGCCTCTGAACCAAATTCATGACAAGCCTGCATGTGCCCAGCCACAATGCAGCATATGCCCACGGGAGCCACACAAGGCAACACACTGTCCCCTAAAAAAAAAAAAAGCAAAAAGAAAAAATATCAAAAATGGCCATTAATGGTTCCGGGGGGGTGGAGGAGATCACCCAGGAGGTCCGAGGACAGGGTGCACACCAAAACCCACCTGTGTGGATCTTGCGAAAAAAAAACACCTCCATGGGCTCATGGCCTACACGGCTACCCTATTGCGGGAGAATCACTGCTGTCGCCCTCCTCACCCTCTGCAGCTGCATCAGGAGGTGGTGGCACTATGGGAGGCAGCCCACGCAAAGCCCTAGTCTGTTCCTCCATGGCTGCAAGCATGCGGGTGTGGTAGGTCTCCTTGTGGAGGATAATTGTGCGGAGGTCCCCATGCAACAACTCACGGGATGCCCGGACCTCCGCCCTAGTTGCCTGCATCTCAGCTGAGAGCGTCCGTGTGAGATGCTCCAGCTGCTGTTCTGTCCTTCTGTTTGTTGAAGCCTCAAGCTCAACAAGAGTCGTCCTGAGGTGAAGGAGTTCCACCCTCAGGGCTTCCCTGTGGCCCTGGGACTTTATGGAAATGGCTTCCTGCAGAGTCGCCGGTGCCGCCCGCCTGTCCCTGTCGGACGCCAACATGTCCTCCCTGTGTGACTGGCAGATGGAGTCTGTTGCCTGCTGTAGTCGCTCCATCAGCCTTTCCGGGGGGACAATGGAAGTGGCCACCCTATCCATGGCCTGAGCCATCATCTCTGATGATGCTGCCTGTTGGGTTGCCATACCGTATATGGATTGCTCCCATGCGGTATTGCCAGGTGGTGGACGGCCACCACGTTGGCGGGCACCACACCTGTCTGGGGCAAGGCGAACTGCATCTTGCTGTGCCGGCACTGCCTGAGGCTGCAGGACTGCACTCCCCCTCTGATCTGCTGGCCCAGGAACAGGATCAGATGTCGCAGAGTGTGACCCTGCATCCGTAACCACCAAAGGCGTACCTGCCAACACTGACATCCCCATTGAGGGTTCTAACCCTGGTGCAGGTGGGTCGGACAGAACAGAATCCCTCCCAGGAACACTCACCTGCGACGGCACATAGATCTCATCATCCGAATCGACACCTGAATACAGCTCGGGGGAGGTGCAGCCAGAGACACCCCTTGAGAGCACGACCTGCAGCAGTTGTGGGTTCTCACCCACCACCACACCACGTCCCTCACTGGTGGTCGGTCGGGCCTGAGACCCCTCCTGGGTCTGCACCATCTCCACAACCCCAGCAGTATCAAGTGCGTCATCCCCTGCAAAGACATAAAAGAAAACAAATGGAAACGGGCATTAGCACTATGGCACACAATTAGGGCTGAGAGGCTACAGAAACAGTACTTGATTGACACATGTCCCACTTGACTAAAACCCTCCCATGCATGCACCGTCACTGCGTGTAGGCAGATGGCACACATTGATGACACCAAGATGGAAGATGAACACATTTGATGCATGCTGCCTAGCAGTGGCATCACACATTGGCCAGTGATTGGCAGGTCAAATACACATGCCATCACACAGATGGCATGTACCCTAGCCTGAAGTGAAGAGGGAGAGGAAGGCACCAATTGTTCATTCAGTCCAGTTTGCTCATGAAATTGATTTTTTCATTGAAATGGTTCAAATGTTTAACCTGGAGCTGCCAGTCCAAAATGGTCCTATAGCACAGGGACATGTCTAAACAAATCATGTCCAGGAAACAAAGCCAGCCCACTGAACCATAGCCATGTCAGACATGTGACAATAGGACTGAGAAATCCTGAGTAAAAATGGTGGTATGCAAACAATCTGCCTGAATAAACAGAGGTAAATAAGCAACTATGTTGTGGCAAGATGACACTTCAAGGGCAACTGGCGTGGTGTTGGGCTGGGTGTCTTATGTTGGCAGAAGGGATGCTGCTATACCCAAATGCTGGTGCGCAGAATGTATAGGATGAGGCACATGGGTGACCCAAACCACTCAGGCACACACACCCTCACCTGGCACCCAAACAGAAGCCCTCCCACACACACCATGCACATGGATGACACACACATGCATGTGCACTCACCGGACAATGCCTCGTAATCTGCCAGTTCTCCCACGCCTTGGATCTGTTCCTCCGTGACGTAGGTCCCAGCAACCTGCTCATGTGGAGTGAGTTCTATGTTTATCTGCTGGAGACCACCCCCAGTCACTAGAGTTGCGGCATGACTTGAGGCCAGCTTATTCTGTGCCTTGCGCTTCAGGTCATTCCAGCGCTTGTAGCATTCAGTAGCTGTGCGCCTCACGATTCCAAGGGCACTTATGATGTCCGCAATGGTCTGCCAGTGTCCCTGACGTTGTGCAGGTGTGGTCTTGGATCCTGCAACAATCAACATTTCGCGGTCATGTGCGGACACATACTCTACAAGTGCATACAGGTCGGCCTCATTGAAGCTGGGCTTCCTTGACGGGCCGGACTGTGTAGCCGTGTCTGGGGCATCAGCCTCTACTGGACGAGCACTCTTCCTCTTCCGCTTGGAAGGTGGTGGGGCTCCTGAGTGTCCTACGCCGCTCTGGACACTAGGGGCAGGAGCCCCGGTGGACTCTGTACTAGGAGTGTGGGATTGCACACTCAGCATGGGAGTTGGTGCAGGCATTAGCTCAAGTGTGATGGTGTCAGGGGGAATGTCAGCATGATGGACTTGGACCGACACTGTCCTGGCTGGGTGTGTGAGAGGTGTGGTGGATGGAGCCACAGCTGCCCCTGCAGCCTCCCCAGCCTGCCTACGCGGGGCAGCAGATGACCTAGCTGCCCCTGATCCACATGGCCTGATGACACCAACGTTCACCGGCGCATGTGGCCTAGACCTACTGACCTGGAAGTCAGCCATGGAGTCACCCTGTGCCAGGTCTGGTTCCACAGTGGGCTGGTCCAACAAGGGCTGGTCCAACAAGGGCTGAGCATGGATGGTGTCAGCCACGTTAACCTCAACCAGGGGGGGGGGCATGGGTGTCCCTGACTGCTCCTCCACACATGGGGGGCTAGGGGCACCCTGCAAGTCACGGCCACGTCCCCTACCGGATCCACCATGGCCACCTTTGCCATCCTTACGGCTTGTTCGCCTCCTAGCCATGGCACTGATGTTATTGTGCGTATGGGAGTCGATGTGAACTATTGTCCTGGGCAATTGGTGGTCAAAGGGGTTGGGTACCAGATGGTAATCGTACCCTAGTGCTCTAGCAAGGCTGTATGTCACCCCTCGGGAAAGATGACGGGTCACGCAACGCACAGGCACCCCAAAAAAGGGAAGTAAGGTGCACGCAACCCCTCCTAGACCACGTGCGTGGAAAAATAAACCTGCACTACGCTGTGGCACCCAGAAACACAAGAATGAACGTATGCGTGTCACACGCAGCCTAGAATGACCTCTGAAGGGGTACGCAACACACGGGGCAAGCACAGATGTTAAATACGTGCGCGACTCACTGTCTGCCAGGAACAAAAGCGTGAAAAATATGCGCGTGTGCGCGTTGGCCAGGTTCTGGTTCCACAGTGGGCTGGTCCAAAAAGGGCTGAGCATGGATGTTGTCAGCCACGTTAACCTCAACCGGGGGGGAGGGCATGGGTGTCCCTGACTGCTCCTCCACACATGGGGGGCTAGGGGCACCCGGCAAGTCACGGCCACGTCCCCTACCAGATCCACCATGGCCACCTTTGCCATCCTTACGGCTTGTTCGCCTCCCAGCCATGGCACTGATGTTATTGTGCGTATGGGAGTCGATGTGAACTATTGTCCTGGGCAATTGGTGGTCAAAGGGGTTGGGTATCAGATGGTAATCGTACCCTAGTGCTCTAGCAAGGCTGTATGTCACCCCTCAGGAAAGATGACGGGTCACGCAACGCACAGGCACCCCAAAAAAGGGAAGTAAGGTGCACGCAACCCCTCCTAGACCACGTGCGTGGAAAAATAAACCTGCACTACGCTGTGGCACCCAGAAACACAAGAATGAACGTATGCGTGTCACACGCATCCTAGAATGACCTCTGAAGGGGTACGCAACACACGGGGCAAGCACAGATGTTAAATACGTGCGCGACTCACTGTCTGCCAGGAACAAAAGCGTGAAAAATATGCGCGTGTGCGCGTTGGCAACACCCCCGCCAAAAGAAGAATTGTACGCTGTCTGAGGAGACAGGACAACAGTAGAAGGGAACGCTGTTTGAAGAAACAGGCCCAGGAAAAAGAGGAAAAGAGAAAAAGCTGTCAGAGGTAACAGGGAGTACGAACTGGAAACGCCGTGAAGTAAATCGCGTGTGAACCGACAAGAAGTACAGATTTCACCGACTCGCTCTCCACGAAAAGCACGTACAAGGAAATGGCGTTCTACACATACCTTTTATACACACGTCACAGACGCGCATACGCGATGAGGCCATTTCCACCAATTACACGCTTTGACAATCGGACGTGTATCATTTTTTTTTTACACGCGCCATTCTCTACGGCCATGCGCGTGACGTCACAGCTGCGCATGGGGGCCTTTGGGCCAATGAAATCGCGTATGCGTGCAGACACGCTTACGCGCTAAGGGCCTTTCCTCGAATTACACGCAGACGTGCAGGACTTTTCACGTGCCAAATCACTCCGTATCAAGCTGGCCACGCGTAAGCACACGGAAGACGAGGCTCCTGCCCAGAAAGCCGATTTACTGCCCCCCAGAGCCCCGAGCACGCTCCCACCTGCCATCTGCTGCTGCCTGACTACCTGCTGCCCACGTGCCCTGCCATTTGCTGCCTGCACATCAGCCAGGGGTGCTGTTGCTGTGACCACCCCTGCTGGAACCGAAGACTCCCGACTGGGATTCCATCGCTCCACAGCCCAGCCCCAGGACCCAGTTGCCCACCCACTCCTGCCTCTGGGGTTGTCATGTCGGGCACTGCAACATCTGGCACCACTGACAACCCCCGGCCAGAGAGGCAGAGGGGCACCAGCTTGAGTGCCAGGGAAGTTGGTGTCCTGGTGGAGCAAGTCCTGGGGCAGTATGATGCCCTCTACGGAAGGGTGCGCGCCGACAAGGAAGGACCGACTCGGATCTGGACGGACATCGTGACTGCCATCAATGCGGAGGGGGTGGCAGTCCGTGACTTCCAACATGTCAAGAAGCGCTGGGAGGACTTCAGGTCCAGGACCCTCAGCAAGGCCCGGCACCTCTTGAAGGCAGCGGATGCTAAGGGGTGCCGGGGCCACTTGTCGGAAGATCAGATGAGGGTCCTGGAACGCATATCCCCAGTGCTCCACATCCAGGTCCTTGAGAGGCAGACCCGTCTGGAGTCGAGCGGTAAGTGTACATGCATCATGATTGTAAGCTGTGCGTGTGGTGATGTGCCAGTAGTGTGCCGGTTGCACATCTGTTTGTATGGGGCCGAGTATGGGTGGGGGTGTACAGGACCGTGAGGCTAACACATGCGAGCGCTGTCATGTGTGAGACATGGATGGTGCTTGTGTGTGTAGGCTTGCATGCCAAATGCAGTTGTGTGGGCACACATGTTTGGATGAATGTGTATCTAAGTAGGCATGTTCGTGATGTCACGCATGTATGTTGTTTTCAGCTGCATGTATCAGCACTGTGTACATGTGCATGTGTGTGTATTTGACAAGGGTGCAACAGTGATGCAACATGGATGCATGTGACAGTGGGATGTGGAAGCCTGATTGGCAGATGTGACATGGATGCCCATCGGAACACTGCGACAGTTGGCTGAGGTGTACACATGCATCCAAGTGTGGTGTTGTGCGTGCATGTGTAGTGCACTCCCTGTGTTGCATGTGATGTCTGGCTCACCTTTGCCTGCTCATGCTGTTGTATGTGTATGGATGGTGCTGGCAGTTGCGATGTGGCTGTGGTATGGCTCATGTGTGCATGTAGAAATGACATGTGTGTTGCCAATTGTGATGCCATGTCTGAGGTTTGCCAATGCCACTCATGTGCAACTGTCATGTGTGTATGTGTCCATTGTACAGTGCCCTGATGCCTGTGTTTTATTTCGCAGTGTCTGCAGCGTCAACTGATGAAGAGGGCGGAGAAGGTGCTGTGGAGCACAGCGGCGGGTATCGCACCGCCAGCCAGAGACGCAAGGCCTGGCTTCCCTCCCAGGTTGTGATCTCGTCAGGGAGTGAGGAGTCCGGTGCCGCGTCCCAGGCCGCAGCTGCCGGGGGGAGGTCCAAGAGGCGGAGGTTGGAGTTGGACACCTCGGCAGCAGAAGGGGCAGCTGGGACCCCACAGGGCCCAAAGGGGGAAGATGGCACAGAGTCATCCAGGTTGGTGGGGGGTTTGGTGGAGGAGGAGGCCCTGCAAGCAACAGAGACGGGGTCTGGAGGTGGGGATTCCACTGGTGCTAGTGGTGCAGTGCAGGACCAGGGACAGGAGGCAGCACAGGTCGCCGCGGAGGTGCCTGTGTGCAATCCTGTCCCTGATCCTGTCACTGCATCATCTTGCACCAGCAGGGATGCCTACGTCCAGACCCGTTTTCAGGCAGGGGATGAGCTCACGACAACTGGCCTTCCTCTGCCTGCGGACGTGGCTATGCGGGTCCGGGTTGAGCCTGTCCTGACTGGTGTGGCGTTGCATCAACGGGCCATGCGAGGTGACCTGCAGTCTTTTCATAAGGAGACTGCACGTCATCTCGAATGGCTTGTTGACCGCGTCAGCCTACTGGGACAGGTCACCCAGGCCGGATTCCTCCATTTGATGGGGCTTGCTCCGACCCCCTCCTCAACTGAACCCCCTTTGCGCCAGTCGTCCTCCGTGCCATCTTCCCACCCATCAGTCACCTGGGTGCCCTGTGGAGCTGCCTCTGACGGTGCGGCCAGGCTGGTGGAGGAGGCATCCCTGCCACAGTCGGGAGTCGGACGTCCAGCAGGGGTGGCCACATCAACGACTGCACCCCAGCCAGCGGAGGATGTGCAGGCAGCAGGAGGCAGTGCACGGACAGAAGCGCAGCAGCAGCAGCAACGTGGTGGGAGCCATGATGGCTCGGGGCCTTCGACATCGGAGGGGCAGGCATCGGCCGGAGGGCAGGAGGAGCCAGGACGGGAAGTGTCTTCCGTGTGGCAGCGGTTGGGCCACGCCATAGATGCGGAGCGGCAGCGGGCGGAAGAGGCACGGCTCACGATGGTCAGGGCGGAGAACTCCATGCGGAGGGCCCTGAGGCGGGCCGAGTGCCTCCAGACAATCCGCAGGGAGTTTGGGGGGAACATGTGGACGGCCCTGCGGACCCTCGGGGCCATGGAGGAGGAGCGCCTCCGGGACATTGAGCAGGAGTTCGATGATGCCCTGGCCCGGAACATCCCGAAGTGAGCCGTCGGACTAGCCCGCTGCCCTTGTAAATAGTTAGGTTTCCTTTGGTTTAGCATTTTTTTTGGACCTTTTGGACAATGGGCCACATTTTTGTATATAGTTTTTTTTTTAGGTAGTGTTATTAGATAGGTTTCATTTCTTCGGTTGGGATCATGGACCCTGGATTGTTTATCTGTATATAGTTGACTTTTGGATTTTCATTTTTTTTTATGATTTCCCCATGGAGCAATGGTTTTCGATTTTTATTTTCCATTGGATTTACTTTTGTGGACTGTGACTTTGGACACCTTTCGTTTGCATTATGATTTGTGGTTTTGCATTATTTCACGTACCTGCTGGGTTTTTTTAAAAAAAAAATTCCATTATTGTTTGTTTATTTTTGATTCAATTTGTGTTGCGTTTAATACATATTTTTTCTTCAAACTTCAATGTGTAGTATCATCTCATTGGTTTCATGCATATCATGATATGGGTTTTGACATTCACTGACACCCATTGGGTGTATGTGAGGGACATGTGTTCATTTCCAAACTTGCAATTGGGGTTATATCATGTTTTTGCCATTTCTAAGTGGGTGGATGCAATACTCAGGTGGGTGTTTGGCATTTGGAGGCTGACCATAAGGGCCAGGGATCTAGATTGTGGTGACATGTTGGCTGGGGGACATGAGTGGGGGCCTGGTGGAGGGTGACCCTGCACTGCTGGGGGGTGGGGGTGATGGGAGACATGAGTGGGGGTCTGGTGGAGGCTGCCCCTGCACCGCTGGGGGGTGGGGGTGATAGGGGACATGAGTGGGGGCCTGGTGGAGGGTGCCCCTGGTGGCTGGGGGATGGGGGTGGTGGTAGACATGAGTGGGGCCTGGTGGAGGGTGCCCCTGGTGGCTGGGGGGTGGGGGGGTCGTAGAAATGAGTGGGGGCCTGGTGGAGGGTGCCCCTGCACTGTTGGGGGGTAGGGGTGATGGTAGATATGGGTGGGGGCCTGGTGGAGGCTGCCCCTGCACTGCTGGGGGGTGGGGGTGATAGGGGACATGAGTGGGGGCCTGGTGGAGGCTGCCCCTGCACTGCTGGGGGGTGGGGGTGGTGGGAGAAATGAGCGGGGGCCTGGTGGAGGCTGCCCCTGCACTGCTGGGGGGTGGGGGTGCAGGGAGACATGAGTTGGACATGAGTGGGGGCCTGGTGGAGGCTGCCCCTGCACTGCTGGGGGGTGGGAGTGATGGGAGACATGAGTGGGGGCCTGGTGGAGGCTGCCCCTCGTGGCTGGGGGGTGGGGGTGGTGGTAGACATGAGTGGGGGCCTGGTGGAGGGTGCCCCTGCACTGCTGGGGGGTGGGGGTGATGGTAGACATGAGTGGGGGCCTGGTGGAGGCTGCCCCTGCACTGCTGGGGGGTGGGGGTGATAGGGGACATGAGTGGGGGCCTGGTGGAGGCTGCCCCTGCACTGCTGGGGGATGGGGGTGGTGGGAGACATGAGTGGGGGCCTGGTGGAGGCTGCCCCTGCACTGCTGGGGGGTGGGGGTGCAGGGAGACATGAGTTGGACATGAGTGGGGGCCTGGTGGAGGCTGCCCCTGCACTGCTGGGGGGTGGGGGTGATGGGAGACATGAGTGGGGGCCTGGTGGAGGCTGCCCCTGGTGGCTGGGGTTGCAGGGGGACATGCGTTGGTGGGCAGTAGTGCAAGGTGACATGTGGGTTGGCTGGGGGGCATGGCCATGGTGGATGGGGTGCCTGCGGGACATGTGCAGGGTAGGCCCCTGTGGTGTGGGCCACCTGCAGGGGCCATGGAGGGTGTAGAGGGAACACCTGGGAGGAGCCACACGTGCAATTCACGTGTGGTGCTCCCTGCGCACCCCTGGAATACACGTACCCTGATGGAATCTCGTGTGATACTTCCTGCGCACCCCTGAAATACGTGTACCCTGCTGCTTTTGCGTGTGATACTTCCCGCGCACCCCTGGAATACACGTACCCTGATGGAATCGCGTGTGATACTTCCCGCGCACCCCTGAAATACACGTACCCTGCTGCTTTTGCGTGTGATACTTCCCGCGCACCCCTGAAATACACGTACCCTGCTGCTTTTGCGTGTGATACTTCCCGCGCACCCCTGGAATACACGTACCCTGCTGTTTTTGCGTGTGATACTTCCCGCGCACCCCTGGAATACACGTGCCCTGATGGAATCGCGTGTGTTACTTCCCACGCACCCCTGATGTACACGTACCCAGGACAATCGCGTGTGGAACTTCCCGCGAACCACTAAAATACACGTTCCCCGCTTGGCGTTTGCCGTTTGCCAGCCCTGTGAACTGGTCCAGGGTTAGCGCAGCCCTTTGCGATGATTTGGGGATTTTGAAGGCTTTTCCTTGCGCGAGGGCGTTCTTGGGGGCGTAACTGGCGCTGCTGCAGGGTCGCTGCGCCACTCTGCGCCACGGCTGGTTTCGGAGGCTAAAATCCATGAATACGCTGTGTGATGAAAAGGATTTTTTCGCACGCGGCTGGCGAAGTGTATCGCACGGGGACACTGTGAGCCAGCCGTGTGCACCATTTTTGTGCGAATTTCTATGAATTGCCCTGTATAGCTACTCCACCTACTCTCTTGACAAGGTGGCTTTGCGTGAAACCCAGGAAGGCGACCGGAACAATATTCTTTATTTAAATCAAAGTGTAGTCAGCGAAGCATGTTTCCGTAATACATAGAAGGTCAAGATTGAATTCCAGTACAAGATCATGTATCAAAAACTGGCTTTTCACCGCAGACCGTACATTTAAAAGCATTGCACGAATAACGCTATTCCCAATAGAGCTTGTGAAAATATGAGGTATGCGGATAGGCACATTTAAAATCAAAGGGGCCTAAACAGCTGATGGTGAGAAGTACTTATCTGTCCATATTGAAATTCCGGTGATCTAGAAACCCTAATGCATGTGTTTCTAATCTGCATATTTTATGGTTGTCCAAGAAAGCAATATTTAGTTCCGCTATTGCGTGAAAAGGGGGTTTACCAACTTAGAACAACACTGTTTTCTCCATTGCTTCCTCTTGATTTAAATCATGTGTGTGTTCCAAATGTCATTATTATTACTTCTGTTTTAAAGATTGGAGCTATAGAGCTAAAACAAAAACATATTCACATGTTTGCGTTAAATTCAGGGAACTTTGTATTCCGAAATAAAGTGAAGTCATTTTGATAATGATCGTGCATTTGTCAATCAAGCAGCACTTGGCATGCTCATGGTGTTTGGGGTACACACCGCACACAGAGCAGTTGTCATGCTACAGCGGTCCTCATCAAGATGAGCAAAGTAGGGCTTTTCTTGCAAATTATACGTAGATGCAATTAATAGGTCACTTTATATAAGAGTGTTTAACCGAGCTAAATATCAGCAATACTGAACCGTACAGCATAATGATCCAATATAATTGGTGCGTTTAATCACAAATAAAATGGGAAATTCAATAGAAAAGGCAAAATAAATTACCTGACATACATTTATCTATGTAGGTAATGGAACACAGTGCCAACGCCTTGTTAAAGTGAGGTTGTTATGCAGTGCAAAACATGTGATTGTGACAAAGATTATACTATTTAATGAAAGCAAATAAGTGTTGCCTGGAAATACATATAATGTAACCTGTTAAAGATTGAACAAATAAAACAATATTTGATTTATCTGTCAGCGTGAGTCAATATTGTGTCTTCAAAAAGATTTGCATGAAAAATGAAGAGCAAGTGAAGTGCCACATCATGGAATATAAACAACAATAGTGAGTGTGGCTTTGTGGCATCACCGTGACAAACACCCACTTGCATTGGCGTATGTGTTGGTAGAGTTTGAAGGCAACCGATTTAAATGTCTTCATTATGCAGTGGTGCTTGGTGATGGATCTGAGGTTACTGCAACCAAACTCTCAGTGATCTGGCCTTGTAGCACTGAGGGCACCAAGGCCGAGCACCGCAGCATGGTTTTACGATTCTGGTACACCATCATTTAATATTATATAGTTAAATGACAGTGCATACAATACATTACCGATGTAGTTATTTATTTATTTGTGTATACATTTATACAAGCGCGCAAAACCCATGGGCATCTAGGCGCTGGTTACAGTGGAATAGAAACAATTGTGGAAATATAAGACAAGAGGGGAGGAACGGGGAAGGGGGAAAAGTTAGTTGAAGAGGTGGCACTCGAGCTTTTTACTGAAGGTGTTGTGAGATGGTTTATCTCGAAAGTGAGGTGGGAGTTCGTTCCACAAGGCGGAGGCACAGCCAAGAAAGCTGGATCCCCCATGTCCTTTTGCGATTAAATCTGGATATGATGAGGCAATGTTTGTGGGCCATTCTTAAAGGCATTGCCGAAGAGTGTTTCTTGATTGCTTTAGCAAGGTATGGGGGGGTGTCGTTAGAAAGGCAGCAGTGGGCGATGGACAGGATCTTGAACTGATTCTTTGTTTAATTAGGAGCCAGTGGACAGACTTCCTTGCCTCCGAAATGTGGTTGTGCTTGCCAATGTCTGTAGCAGCCCGTGAGGCATTGTTTTGTATATTTGTAACTTGTGCATATTCTTTTCAGATGTACTGCATAGTTGTGAGTTGCAATAGTCAAGTTTAGATCCAATGAGGGCACAGGCTACTTTGAGCTTATTCTTGGCAGACAGGAAGGGTTTACTGGCATTGATGAGCTTGGTAGCATAGCCAGATGATGATGCAATGTGGTTGACCTGACAAGTCATGCTTAGAGAGGAGTCAAGGTACACGCCCAGAGTTTTAACAGAGGTAGCAACAGGAATGTTATGACCGTCGATGATGAATGTCTTGTAAGCCTGGTTTAATTTTGCCAGGCGAGCAGGACAGACGATAATGAAAATCTCAGTTTCTTCGTTGTTGAAACAGAGGCTGTGTGTGGCCATCCAGGATTAGGTAGTTTCATAGATCATGTTCACTCTGAGAGTGCCCTGAGTATGGTCGCCAGAAAGGGGGATGAGAATGTGTGTGTCATGGGCATAGTTAGCATATGAGATGCAGAGAGAGTCAAGATGTTGTTTTGTATACACATTCTAAAGTGTGTGGGAGACACAGGAGCCTTGGGGTACTCTGTAGGATATAGGTGTGGGTCTGTCGACAGTATCACCGGCAAAGAATCAAGATGATCTGTCAGCCAGGAATGAGGCAACCCATTTGGCAGTATCAGGTGAGAAGTGGGCCGAAGACGTGAGGTGGTAGCAGAGGATCTGGTGGTCAACGAGGTCGAATGCTGCAGAGAGGTCGAGCAGTAGAGCAGTCGAGCAGTAGAGGGAGTGAGAGGTTGCTGCGCTCATTTGCATCATCTAGCTGATTTTTCAGGTCTAAAAGGTCTGTTTTGATCCCATGTTTTGTGCGGAAACCTGATTTCCAAGTGCCCAAAATGTGATGGGATTTAAGGAATGTCGGGGTCTGTAGGTTGGTGACTCTTAATAACTTTCAGGAGGAAGGTGATTGTAGTTACGGGTCAGTAGTTGGTATGGATTGATGGGTCGAGGGAGGGTTTTTTGAGCAGTGGGGAGATCCAGGATTCCTTCAGGGTGGAAGTGACAGTGCAGGCACGGACATCATTTGGAATTCATCAAGGTTTTTAAGCTAATGGGCTGTGGCTAGAGCCATGTGGCTCTTTGTTTCTGGAGTGGCTGGCTTTCTTGTTCAGTTCTCTTAATAAAACACAGGGACTTCCACAAATGGAATATTTTGAGCAGTGACCCGAAACAAGAATGAATAGGAAGAACAAATCATTTGTCTTTCTGGAATTCAGTTTATGTCAGGCTCACTTCAGAGAGTGAGTCACTGATTTAGTCTGTTCTTAAACACCTCAACTCAGCCTTTCATCATTCTGAGGTCGATAAATGAGTACCAACACAGGTTGGGTGATTTGTATGTATATTTGTTCTATATAAAGTGCTTATCTTAAGTGCTATATTATAATACATCATTATCATTTGGACTTCGACATCTGCTTGCATTCACAGTAATTTGTTAATATGGACATATATACACAGATATTAATGATACATATGGTGATCCATTCTTGTATGAAATGTATATCACATTATAGTGATATCTCAACCATATTTTTCGTAGTGTACTTAGGAATAATTCTATGTGATACCACTTCCTGTTTTGCCAAGGGGTGAAAGGTCATGTTCCATCACTTCCCGTGAGGTCACTTCATGGTGGGGTCAAATGGCATCACTTCCTGTGACGTCCTCGGAGGGCAAGGGCCGGGTGATGTCACTTCCGCTACAGCTGCCATTTTGGTGAAATGATGTCCCTGAGTGCAGGTGGCAGAAAATAGTGGAAGTCGGAGTTCTGTGCATTCCTTTACCATGTAGGCTGAGCAGATATCTCCTTTACAGTGTGAAAGACCGCTGATTATATTGCTGATGGTAGAGGTGCTGGTGGATTGGAATTGGAAGAGGGGAATGCCTCTAGGTTCTTTGAGTAGTGGGGCGGGAGGCGAGGCGGATGGTGTGCACGATAGTTTGGCTTTTATCTTGGCTTGCAGTTGTGTAATTTTGCCTGTGAGGGTATCTATTGCACCAAACGTTGTCTTTGAGGATGCTGGAGGGTGTATGATGGGGGTCTCTAGCTTTCGGAAGATGGAGAACAGCTCACGAGATCTAGAGGCCGCCATGGTGATACTTTCATTGTAAGCGGCAGCTTTGGAGGTCTGAATTGCTTGTTTGTAGTGGAGGGAGTTTTTAGAAAAGTGAGCTTTGTTTGCTGAAGTCGGGTCTGTATGCCAGGCTGGTGCTTTTTTTCAGCTCGGGTGGCCCGAGATCTGGGGTGTACCATGAGGTAAGGTGTAGACCATTTCTGGTTTTCCAGACATTGAGTGTGGGCAAGTTGTCTATGGTATTACTTAGCATGGTGTTGTAGTGTTCTACCAGGGTGGTAGTGTCCTAGGGTGGGTTGAGAAGGGGGATGATCCAGGCACTGGTCAGGTTGCAGGTGCTGCGGGCCAGAATAGAGGTTGGGGCGGTAGCTAGCTTGGCGCATGGATGCCTTTGTTTGATGGTGATGGTAAGGTGATCTGACCAAGTGCATGGAAGGTTGGATAGGA
The DNA here is from genome assembly GCF_040938575.1 of Ambystoma mexicanum. Taxonomy (NCBI): domain Eukaryota; kingdom Metazoa; phylum Chordata; class Amphibia; order Caudata; family Ambystomatidae; genus Ambystoma; species Ambystoma mexicanum. Next base: position 540,870,366 of record NC_090923.1, on the reverse strand, counting down.
GGCTGAGCCAGTCTACGATGCGGCCATGGGAATGCGTGGGGTCTGTGATGCATCTAATGCAGCCTAAGGCTGCCCTGGAATTGGACAGGGCAATGGCCTTTGTGTCAGAGAGGTCAATGAACCCAAGGTTGAAGATTTTGATAGATGAGGTGGAGAGTGATAGTGGCATTGTGAGAGCAGTTTAGTTTAGCTCAGAGGGATTACTCTCTATAGAGAAGAATCATATGAACATTTTACTGCAAGACAATATTGAATGACATCTTTGCAGAGAACGGTAAACATTGTTGCATTGTATACATTGGATTACAAAAAAACAAGATTGCATACCAATATTGCATTGTCATAAAGATCTATTCCATAACATGACTGCATATTCTATGGCATAGTTGCAATTTGTGGTGTTATTGGGTGATATCAATTGCTGGATTTGCTAAATTATGCTGCATGTACATGAGTTTGGGTTGTTTCAGGTGACAATCGGTAAGGGAGTCCTGTTCCAACTGACTGCAATTAGAGCCACTACCCTGGGAGAATGCAATGAATCACAGGATGAGACAATGCATATGTATGAATTAAATGAGCTAACATTCCACACTGGCTGTGGGTGTTGGTGGGCTAGGGAGGTGAGGAATGGACAAGGGATAAATAATGTTTTGTTAGGGATTGTGAGTGAGGGTAGGATGGGAGGTGTTGGTAGGGTATCAGCAAGGTAAAGCAACCTCTGACATGAAGTGAATATGTCAAGCAGATCACAGGAATTTACCAAGTAATCTTCTAAGCCTTGATGCAGAATGGATATTAAAGTGTGACAACCAAGGAATCTAATCCATCCTGATGAACCAGGAGGAGCGGAATATCCAGGGGAGTGCATACAAGGGAAAACCCTCTGGGGAATAAAAACCCTAAACAGACGTGGAGACGCTGGAGAATGGATCCAGAAGTAATTAGAACTGTAGTGTGACAAGCCAAAAGAAACACCCGAGGATGAAGGAGCAGGTAAAGAACTGGAGCAAAAGATAGAGAGAGAGAAGCCAGGAATGAGTGAAAAAGGAGGCAATGAATGCTAGAAGGCAGAAAACTGGAGGGGGCCAGAGTGAAAAAACAGGAGTGTGGAGCTTGCAGAGTGAAGCGGTCAGCAAAGCTTACAGAGCCACTGTTCTATTCTATTGCAGAGTGGGCACCATCTTGAAATAGACTAGAGTGTTGCAATGTATTTCCTGCAGTCACAGTTAAGCACCATCTTGGAAGTCAAATTTTACTCCCCGGAAGCCTTTTCCAATTGTGCCATACGGACCATTGATCCTTGCAATTGCTGACAGTATGCCCTCTCCGAGGCTGGATGGGAGCGGGCTCTGAGGGGCTCAAATGATGACACCTTTCTGGCAACAAAGGAGCATGAATGGAAGAAGTAGGTTCCCATGAGCGATCAACTGGACCATACCCTTTCCAATCCACCAGATATTTAAATCGGCCTCGGTAATATCATAAATTTGTGAAACCTTGTTCTCTGGTCCAGAAGGTTTATCCACTGGAGGGGGAGCGATCTTCTAATTTCTTTGAAAGAGATCTGATAGATGAGCCTTTAATTTGGAAATGGGAAAAACAGGGTGTATTCTCGCCCAAGATGTTGGGAGTTGAACACGGTAGGCCACTGGACCCACCACTTGTAAGACATTGAAAGGACCAAAAAAGTGATGTGATAATTTGGAGGCGACTAAGCACCTGAGTAAAATTCAGGAAGCCAACCATACAAAATCACCAGAGGTAAAGGTATGTTCCTTTGTACGTTTGCGATCTGCATGTTCTTTAACCTTCGCTCTAAATTCAATAAGGGCTTTCAAGGCATTGTCATGTCCATTTTGGATGGCTTAGATTAAGGCTTCTAACGAAGGCAACGAACCAGTGGAAGGAGAAATAGCAGAAATACTGGAAGCCATAAGTACACAAGAATGGGCTGACTCCAATTGAAGTGTGCAAGCCATTGTTATATGTAAATTCCGCCAAAGGAAGAAGGTCATTCCAATCATTCTGGGTGGCTTCTACAAAGCACCATCAGTGTTGCTCCAAAGATTGGTTGAGCCTTTCTGTTTGTCCATTAGTTTGAGGATGGAATCCCAGGTTTAAAGCCTTTTTGATGCCCAAGGTCTTGCATACTACTGATCAAAATCTGGCATGCCTCTATCAGAAATAATATTGGATGGCAACCCATTTATATGAAAAATGGATGGTAGAAAGTGTTTAGACATCCAGGGGCCAAGGGCACTAAGACAATGAGTCAAGGAGTACACTGTTCCCATGAAGGTATTCTGTTAAGTGGATGGTGGCAAATCAACAATGAAGTCCATTGATATTATGACCCAGGGACGAGTGGACAAGGAAGCTTGTACTAAATGTCCATAGGGATGTTGTCTGGGAGATTGGGTCTGTTAACAGATAATACAGCTTGCTTTGTAGTCCCAAATATCTTTCACCACATTATGCCAGCAGAAATGTCCCTCTAGAAGGTCTTGAGTAGCTCTTACACCTCGATGGCCTGCCAATGTGGAATCATTACACATATATGGAAATTCCTTTGAGAGTTCCGGAGCATGTATGTATACATATTGCTTGTGGAATAAGAGACCATATTCCTTATGCAAATGGTGCCTTTGCAATTCATGCCAAATTTCATCCTTAAGTTCTCTGGTCTTCCTGTGCACATGGTGGAAGAAATCTGCCACAAAAGAAGTGTCCTTATGTACTAGCCTTTCTGGAGTAATCCAGAGTTTGGATTCTATATCCTTTCTTGAAAGAGCACCTGCTAAGAGGTTCAAAGTACATGTAATGTAGGTAAAACAAAGATCGTATTACGAAAAATAGTATGCCCAACGTGCCAGGAAGCTATTTTGACATTCTGTTTCTTGTAACACACTCATAGTTTGGTGGTCCGTTCTGATTGTTATAGGAAAGAAATGTGATGCCATTCTGACTTTGCTCTTTTAATGGCCAGAAGTTATTTCTCCAAAACTGTGTAATTAGTTTCGGATGAGGTTAATATTTTGGAAAGGTATGCAATGGGATGTTCTACTTCGTTGTTTCCCTTTTGTTTTAAGATGGCTCTAATAGCTCTATCAGATGTATCTGTCTCCATTATAAAACGTTTTCTTTGATCAGGTAATCTTAGATCTGGGGCTGTGGTAAAGACATATTTAAGGTCCTGAAATGCCTTTTGAGCTGTTTGATTCCAAAGAAACATCTTCCCTTTCTTCAATAAATCATTCAGTGGTTGAATCCAATTAGAACAATTTGAAATAAACTTCCTATAAAAATGTGAGAATCCAAAAAATATCTGGAGACCCTTTACTGAAGTCAGTGCTTTCCAATCCACGATTGCTTGAACCTTCTTAGGATCCATGATAGTGTCTTCAGAAGACAAAATGTAACCCAGGTAGGCTATCTGGGTTTGATGATAGGCACACCTCTCCAACTTAGCACATAGATGATGTCTTTGCAGTCTCTCGAGTACATGAGATAAGTGAGGCAGATGTTCTGATAGAGACTTGGAAAACACCAATATATCATCAGGATATACCACAACTGAGTGTAATTGTAAATCTGAAAATGCATGATCCATGAAATGTTGAAACACTGAGGGTTCATTGGCCAGACCAAAGGGCATTACCCTGTATTCATAGTGAGCAAAGGGTGTGTGGAAAGCAGTTGTCCACTCATTACTGCTAGGGAAGTGAATAAGGTGATAAGCACCTCGTAGATCCAGTTTAGTTAAATATTTTGATCCTCTGCTGGCTTTGAGGATATCCAGAATCAGTGGTAAAGGGTATTTACACGTCACTGTAATTCTATTCAAGGCGCGGAAATCAATTCAGTGTCTGAACTCTTTGGTTTCCTTATTAGAATAAAACACAATGAAGCTCCTGCAGGAGATTGGGTCTAAGCAATCCATCCGTTTTTAAGATTTGTCTGTAAGTATTCGCGCAGAGCTGCCTTTTCAGGATCAGATAATACATGCCTTTTTCCAAAAGGAATCTGAGTTTGAAGCAAAAGAGCGATAGAACAATCGTCACTTCTGTGTGGTGGTAAGGATTTAAATTCATCATCAAAAATACTTCTTGAAACTAATGATATTGTTCAGGCAACCTGTGAATCATATCGATACTGACTGAAGTGGTGAGTGATAATGGGCTCAGAACTAGTGGGAGAATAAATACTAACAGATCCTTGGTTCAGACAATGGTAAAGACAGTATTCGGATCATAAAAAGAAAACTTCCAGCAGGCCAGTGAACAAAGGGGTTATGAAGTCGTAACCATGGTAGCCCTAAAATGACTGGGTAATGAACGGCTTTAAATAAATCAAATCCTATGTTCTCTTCATGTGTAGAAATGTAAAAATGTAAAGCCACAGTTTGTTCAGTTATTGGTCTTGAAGATAAAGCATTACAATCAACACCTTCTACCGGTGTCTGGATTTGCTTTCTTAAGTGAGGACTATCATGGTGTTTGGCCCTAGCATCATCACAAAAATGTCCAGCTACCCCAGAATATAGAAGGGTTGGAACATTAGATAAGATGACATTATTAAATCTCAATGTTACTTTCAAAACAACCATCAGCTGTTCTGCTTGTGTTGAAGTAGCAAGGGAACTCTGCTTGTTTTCCAGTATTGTGGTTCCTTTTACAAATGAGAAGAGGCATTTCGTGAATGCCTAGATGAGACTAATGAACAGTCTCTGACCAAATGTTCATTTGATGCACAATAGAGGCCCGCTGACAATTGACCTCTGGAAGCTCCGATTTTCATAGGTTCAGGTTCCATAACAGGACGAGATCCAGAAGACTTCTTCCTTTCAGTATATCTCTCTTGGATACGGTAGTTTATTTGCATAGCCAATGTAATCATTTTGGCTGAATCGGTAGGACAGGCTACTTGTGAAATCACATCCTTCAGTTCTTCTCTCAGACCACGTTGAAACTATGTTAGAAGAGCATCATCAGGCCAAGCTGTGTCTGATGTCATTTGTTTTAACGGTATTACCCAATTTGATTGATTTTAATTGATTGAATGATACATCTGGCCGAATTCGGCCAGTACCATTCGATCGATTAAAATAGATCAAATTGGGTGATCACTACCGAACATAGGGAGCGCAGGTTGCGGGGGTAACCCCTGCTCCCCATGTTCAGTATTGATGGCCTTTGGGGGTGGCGAGAAAAGGTCAGATGTACCATTCGATCAATTAAAATCAATCAAATTTGGTAATAACGTTTCCTGAGGATTGGAGGAGAGAAAAGCCGACCCTGCGGCATCGGATCCGACCCACGTAAGAGCAACAGAACTGACACCACAGGGGAAAAAAGAAAGCGGTCATGCAAAAGGTAAGCAGGGGTGGGGGCATAGTAGTGTGCGAAATTGGCTCGCGGCGAAATTGATTCCGGTCAATTCCGCCGCAAACAATTATGCCATGGCCAGATCACACAGATCCATTTAAACTGTGTTATGTAAGACAAAATATACAAACTACTTTGTTTGAAATCCAACAAAGATTCTTGTGCTGATGTGGTTAGTTCTGCTCTTCCGAACATAGCCCGAAGACTATTTGTGAAGCCATGAGAAGAGTCCAATACCTGATTGTTTGTAGTAACTAAAGAGCAGCCCAGCCAAGAGCACTACCCACACGATTTTAAATCATGTATCCCTCTTCGACTCGGAAATAACATGGCTTAAAGGTAAATTGTACTGTGCACACATCCAGGAATACCTTACGTTTCTCGGGATTGCCTTTGAATTTCCCTCTGGGAAGGGCACCAAGAGGGATCTCTTGTGGTTGCACAGCATGAGCCACTATGTGTCTTAGTGTGGAATTTTCCGTCTTCAAAGTTTGCACCTCTAAAGTTAATACTTGAACAGCAGCTACCAGCTGTTGCATCTGATCCATATTAGTGGACGTCGCTTACAGTCAGTCAGGTAAAGCAAACTCTGACCTCAAGTGAAGATGTCAAGCAGATCACAGGAATTTCCCAAGGAATCTTCTAAGCCTTTGTGCTGAATGGATGCTAGTGTGTGACATCCAAGGAATTTCAGCCATCCTTTTGTACCAGAAGGAGCAAAAAATCCAGGGGAGTCCACACATAGAAAACCCTAGGGGGGAGTAAAAACCCTAAACTGTCATTGAGATGCTGGAAAATAGACCCAGAAGAAATTAGAACTGTAGTGCCGCAAAGCCAAAAGAAACACCCGAGGATGAAGGACCAGGCAAGGAACTGGAGCAAGAGAGAGATAGAAGCCAGGAACGAGTGAAAAAGGAGGCATGGTGCAATAACAACCCGAAAACTAGAGGGGTCCAGAAAGAAAAAACAGGAGTCAGGAGCTTGCAGAGTGAAGCGACACACCAAAGCTTACTGAGCTTCTGGTATATCCCTGATGGTGAACTGTGGTGTGTGAAGTGTGGTGTTCAGGGTCCTAGCTGTGTCGCAGAGCAGGCTCCACCTTGAAATAGACTAGAGCGTTGCAGTCTATTTCCTGGAGTCACAGTTACGCACCATCTTGGAAGTGAAAATATTAGTTGTCTGGGAGTATTTCTCCACTTGTGCCATACGGATCATTGATCCTTTGTGATTCCTGACAATGGTGGTGGTGTGCTAGTGTAGAATCTGGCAGGCTAGAGTGTGGGATAGTGAGTGGGGAGAATATGGATGGCAAAAAGGGAAGAGACAGGCAGACAGGGAAGAGGAAGGAGCCAAATGGTGAAGAGGAGTGGCAAGAGATGGGGAGGATAGAGGTATGGCAGGTGGAAATAGATTGTGCAGGGAATAATACGTGGGTTAAGGTGGATGACATTGGCAGTGTGGGAGTCTGTTTAAGGTGGGTGGGGCAAGCTGGCAGATGTTGTGAGGTGAAATGTGTAATATCTAGTGAGATGAGATCGGGAAGATGGAGTCAGCATGTGGATGTTGCTGAGGAGAGATGGAGGATATGGTGAGATGGGGTATGTAAAACAGTGGGGAGAAAAAGTGAAGATGGGCAGTCAGAGCTGAACTTAAGCACGATGAATGAATGGGGGCTTTGCAAGGGAGGAGTTGTGGAGGTTGGAGGGGTGTCGCAGGGTGAAGTGTAGAGAAGGGGAAAGTTGGAAGCTAGTGAAGCAGTGCTGGGAAAGGAGAGAAGTGAGTCTGTGAGCGAGTGTTGGTGAGGGAGGAGACAAGAGTAGAGTTGTTTATAGTGAAGGGGAGGGAGGCATATGGGATGGTGAAGTAATTGAGAGGGTAGGGTAGGAGAAATGTAGGGATAATGAGTGGCTGGGTGAGGAGATGGGTGGGGGAGGAGCTTTGTCTCCTTGAGAGATAGGCCGGAGAGAGAGTGTATCGAATTAGGGTCATTCAGATACAAAATAAGGTCCTTTAAACTGCAAATGGCATCAACCTATGAGCCTTATATATTTTCACAATATTTCAGACATTTCATAAAGCTAAAAAGGACATGCTAAAAGATTGGTTTATTACATATAAATAGAAATGTAGGAAAGTACAAATCACAGATTAAAAGGTCTTTTGCTAGGGTAGTTTGGTTAGACATGGGGCCATGAAAGGAGGAGCATAGAGGAGAGGTTGGTTGGAGAGAGTGGTTGGTGAGCACAATTCGGGAGTAGTTGTGGTGGATTGGGCAGGGAATGGAGTAAGAAGGGGACTGTGTAGGGGAGAGAGCATCTTCATCAGAGCAGAAGTGTGGAGAACTCTGTTGTCGAAGAGCTGATATATGGCGCTGATGGAGTTATGGGTTGATAGCGTAACCGCTATGGGTTGCGGAGGGGATTCAGAATTTCAGGTCTAGCCTGAATATAAGAAAATATAAGAAAGTCAGGCTTGATGTGAATGTGTTCCATGAGTGAATGCCAAAGATCTATTGTCAGGACAGAGAAAGAGGTTCCACCCAGACTTGAAGTAATTGATTGGTGTATCTAGGGGTGCACTGTGGTAAGGACCTAAGAAATATATCCCACGAATTTGAATTGGACACATTCAGGTTCTTACCTGAAATCTTGAATGCATAGGAAAGATAAGAGCCTGCCCTTCAGTGCTGTGTAGCTCTATACAGAACTCTAGAGCTCTGGTTGATTCAGTGGTACCAGAAGTGTAGTGCATGAATGAGCTCTAATTCCATTACTGCTTCATCTGAGGAGGACATTTAAGGTAAACATGCAATTTTCATTTTCATGTGGGATTTCGATGACGGGTTTGGTTTGTGGGACCAGAGAGGCATTCACATATATGAGATCGACAGACAGTTTTAAGGCTTTGATGCAGGTAGAGTTGAGGCTGATTGCGAATCTTCTTCATTTGCATAATAATGGCTTTACGCACAACGTAAATTGTATTGCAAAAAGGGCCCAATAACTTGCAGCATCGAACATCTGGTCTTGGATACAAAGACATATGAGCCATCTACATACAAACCAGAGGTTCATTCAATACCTTTCAAATTGTCATTTTGGTTCTGTAAACATGTCAACAAAAAGCCACTGCTATTTTTCATTTCCAGACTTTCTTTACTATGGAAATTCAGCATCAATTACTTATGTTGTTAGAGCAGATTCACATCTTTGAAACTTTGTCAAAGCCACATTGTAAAAGAAGAATGCGCGTGTACAATAGAGCACCGAGTATGTGGCATTCAGCATGTTAATCTGGTTACTAGAGCAGCCAGCTCCTAAATGAAAAGCAGCAACCTCGTGTAGCCTTACATGCACTATAACATATTGCATTGGCATCATATCGGCATGTTCTTGCCAGTTGAGTTCATTGCTACGCAGAATGGGTTCTACCATGACCTGCAGGCAGTGTTTTCATAAATGAAAACGGCGCCGCGCCTCAAATATGGACAACTTGCACATACATTGAATGCATGCGACTCGCAATAAGACAAGCATTGGCAAAGCCAATAGTTTTGGCTTTAGCAGTTGTTCATTGCATTTGACTTTTATAGGAATTCATTTGTGTTTGCCCATAAAGAATTGGCCTGGCTCAAAGAATATTAAAGCTGACATGCAAGCAATCAAGAGGCTATTATTAGACGAGCTGTTAGCCACTGCTGGCTGAATAAATATTTATAAAACTTTAAATCAGCAGCTGAGGCACACTTCCTGCATCTTAAACAGCCTGCTACAAGGCCCATTTAATGTGTTTGATATATGTACCATCTAGCATGTCATCATCGATGTTACAACACTCATTTAAGCCACAATTACCGAGCTCTAAATAATGTAGAACAGAACAGTATAAGCAAAATAAAAAGGAGATGGCTGAAGAATTAATCTTAAACCTCTGGCAATTGCCCTGGGCAACCCTCCAGACCATTGTTCTTCACATGCCAAGCCATCACAGAAAGGGGAAAGACGATATGCAAATCAAGTTTAGATCCACCCCCAAAGGGGCAGGCCAGCCCAAACTGCTAGGTCACCTCCCTTTTGCACGAGACCACAGGCAGCTCCAGGCATATCTCGGCTTCAATGGACCTCATCAGAGAGTTGTAGCTTGGGTCTCTAGGCCCATCATACATGGGACCCACGTCTTGGCATACCTATCCCACTCAGGGTGACAAAGCAAAACAAAGAGGTGTGACGAATCTGGGGATTCTGTCCCTTTTCCCAGTGCTGGATTATCCATTAGGCCAAGTCCTTTTAGGTGCTTAATTGTATTTTGGATTTAATTTGGATTAAAATTGGATTTTGTATTTAATTTGCAGCGCCTGTGCCATGATAGCATTTAAACAAAAAAATCGTATTGGTCTCTGTCTCCCCGTGTTCGCTTGTGGGCACCTCCCTGTCGAGTTGCACTTGCAGCAGTTTCCGTTTTTTTCACTTTCTACTTAACGTGCCCGTGCATGCCAGGCAGGCAGGCCCAGGAGCAGCAACACCAGCCAGAGGTCAATCAGTGGACCTAGTACTAAGTCGTCATCAGAGGCCCACACAGGACGGGCAAAAGTGTTCTGTGTGAGTCAGACGACCAGTGTGTTTGTTTGTGGGTGAAATATGGCCGCAGCATCTTTGCAGGTAAAGATTGAACGATTGACTCACAGAATTTTATGTTCTCCATTTTATCATGTGTTGTATGCACACTTTGAAGTAGCCTCATGGAGACGCGTTTACCACACAGGCAGTGTTTTAAATGCGGCACAGAAGAGGCACAGGTACTCCACAAGAGTTCAGTCAGACATAAGCAGTTGAAGAAATAAGAGGATGACTGTGCATTGCCTTTGTCATTGTTATCAGTGGGATACGACATTTCTGGCTGTGTTCATGATGGCATTTCTTTGTTGCACCTGTTCCAGTCGAGCTTACTTTGTATGGGGACGCATTTGCTAATCCACAAATGGTCAACAAGCGGGCAATAAAAGAGTAATTTTGTAGTTCCTGTGTACACTGCCTAACTCACTTGGGTCTCGTGTGCAGTAGATATGATTAGGGTGCCCTGACTTCTCTGATTAAAGTTCAAAAGAAAACAAGTAAAATGTTGTTCACTGGTTTCTTAGTCAAAGAAGTTATGCATCCCTCCCACCCCCCTAAACTCCCTTGGTCCCTTTTTGGCTTGTGAGTTCAGCTGGCTCGAATTCCCACTTCTTGCTGTCCCACCCTCTCCCCTCTCACCCCTCCCCTCACTGCATCCTTTACACTTATGCTTTTCAGATATGTCACTTGACCAGTATGTTAGCCACTTGCTTGACTACCCCCTGCCCTTTTGTTTTTCTCCTCCCTCTCCCACTCAAGCACTATCTGAAATGTCATCAGGCCTAGTATGATAGTCACTTGTGAGTCCCGTGGAGACCCGCTTTGCCGCTGTACTCCGTTCTGCTGTTAAAGGATGATACAGGGACTTTGAGTGCTTTTTTTTACCGGACTACCTCTGCCAGAAGGTGAACCTCTGCCAACATACATCTAGTATATGTCATTAATATACTGTGGACACTGACATATTATTTATATTTGTTTAGGCTTTCTGGCTATCACTCGTGAGGCGGGAGCATAAAAGGTCACATGCGCACGCACCACGCGCGCGCACCTGTGTGAGTCCTGTGGAGTCCCGATTTGCTGCTTCGCTGCAGTGTTTGTGGCTCCCGGGGCTCCGTGGCCTTGTGCTCCCGTCTCCTTGCTCATCAATATAGCACCTAAACTTACAAAGAATTAGAGCTCTTCGCACAAGACATTTGCTTGAAAATAAGTGTCGAGCTCTCTGATGGAAACCATGGCCTTGACATCGAAAGGCCTCTATCGACTTACAACAGCAATGCCTGCGAATATCCGTCAGCGAATTATGTCGGAGTCCCAGCAATTATACGAAGACCAGCCGACAGCTAAGGTGGCAGCAAACACATGCTCAACTCCAATTTTGCGAACACCCCGATCTAGATCTAAAATAAACAATTTTAAAAAAGGGGCGGGTCTTGATAACATTGATATTCGTAAATACGGATTTGGTACTTCTGTGACAAGTGTGCTGCCTGTTAAAAACACCCCAACAGACCCACCAATACTGTCCACTAGTGGCGCCGCTGACACAAATCCCAACGTAAGAATATGCAGTCATGCACCACCTCCCCCCAAGGACAGAACGCTGGTCGAAGTAACTTCCAAAACTGATGGCACTAATAGCTCTCTCACAGATAGTATGATATTACGTAAGGCACTCTCTGGAGCTCCGTGTCATCCTAATCCTAACATGCCAAATCCTAGCCAGGAGGCTGTGATCGAATTGCACTCTACAAACTCCTGCTTCTCGGCCGGAGTGGAGGATTCTAACCTCTCACAATCCCCTGACATGTTTCGTCAATCTGGCTGTAACATCTCAGCTATAGATGCATCCCATATTGCCCCCACACCTCGCAGAGTCAATGGAGAAACACACATTTCGACAAGAACCTCTGACCCCTCGAAAACTTCACAATTGACCCTAGAGGTGATGAATATCGCATTAATGGCTCTAGCTAAGTTATTTGAATCTGTTGATAGTACTCTGAAAGATCTTACAGAGAATGTCAACATAATGAGACATGACCAACTAATTATGGCTACTGCCTTTGAACATCTTCAAAAGTGTCTCAATGAAAAATTTGACAATGTAATTAAAGTATCCAAAGATTGTGCCGAAACTGTGGCCCAGAAACAAACGGCCTCTGTAAAAAATAATAAAGCTCATGTTGATGCTGGCACACAAACACCTAAAACCACAGATTTCCAAACTGTAGAAATTCTTTCTGACTCTGTGGCATGTGAGAATTCTATGCCTTCTGTACAGTCTGTTCTCATAAAAATACCTGTGCCTTTTGTCAAAGGCATTATAACTGAAAAACATGTAGCATCAGTCTCGATACCACCATCACATGTCACACAACATCTTAGTCAGACTGATAAACCCACGAGCATTGCTCATGACTTGAAGTACATATACCCGGTCTTCGATGTGAGAGCCACTAACCCACCGATCACAAAGAAAACTAATACTAAGAAAGCTCAGGTCCAAAAAAAAAACAAAGAATGTGAAGACTGCTAAATTAGTTGCAACTTCCTCAACAAAACAATTCATTAACAATTTAACGCGTGCCAATAGCCGAGCTCTTGTTGTCTCTTATAATATAACAACAAAAAATATGTAGCGCTGGCGAACTTGAAGAAAAACAAGCACCTTGAGTCTTGTGACTGCCCTAGAGTGATTACTGATCATCCCCCATTAGATGAACTGATTAAATTAGCCACAGGTCAGCAGACCCCCCCCCATCAAATCAATCTGAGAGTTTGTTTCGCCCCCCTCAAACAGATTACATTGGTAGCACCTCAAAAGAGCACATTGAGTCCCTCAAGAACTCTGCAGATGCTAGAACAGCACTAAGGCGGTAAATTGACCTGTACTTAGATCAGCATAGATTTGAACCCCCTTCTTTTCCTATTATAACAAACGGTCCTGCTAAATGTGCCACTGTATCTTCAATCTCGGCTTCGCCAGTGGGGATAACTAACGAGGAGAAGAATCTTGCATCTAAAAGAGTATCATTTGTGGAGACGGAGCCCCTGAGGTTAGAGTGTGGCTCACATACAAATGCAAATCATGATCATTTTTCCCAATATGACCTTCAAGAAATTAGAGACTCTATTGCTCGGCTATGGCAGATGAATGCGAGACAAGGTCTAACTCCTCAAACAAACTCATTCACAGACGTTAATTTACAGAGTCTTCAATACACAAATAAACAGGATTCTGCTACTACGCCTGTGACTTCTCAAAGGCGACCTGCACTTTCTTCTAAAAAGATAAGTCCCAGGCTAGAAACGAGACACTCTTTGCTGCTATCTTGTCGTCCTGAAATCACTCCTGCTTACATTATGACTGTCAGAGTATATTAAAAATGTTCTCTGACACCTTCGAGCTGAAAGAAATCCAATCTGACGATTTAGATCAAATTGAATTTCCCAACCAAAAAAACGTGGGTTCCGCTCTAATATGGACTCGCTCCTTAATAATACGCAATATCATCTGCGCAGCAAAGGATGCTCTGTTCAACCTGGGCTTTATGATTTCATCTAACATTGATAGGAAAACCCCTTTAAAATCTTGTTTTAGGAACACGCAGAATTCTGTGTCTTATCCTGCTAGACAAAATGCACCTGAACACAAAGAATATAGTCGTATCACTAGGATGCTAAGGTGATTCTATCAGTAATCAGCTGGAACACACAAGGATTTAGTCATCTTATTAATAACCCTCGGAGTATCTTGGGAGAATATGATCTTATCTTTCTCCAAGAAACTTGGTTATCCAGCCCCCCCCGTTTGGAATAATTATGATATTCATTTGGAACCTGCAATCCGAGCAGCTAAGGGTAGACCAATGTCAGGTTTGCTAACTGCCACTAACATCATAGCCAACATGCAATTGTATACTCTCCCTGCTGTCAGCCCTTTCATTCAATGCTCATATTTCACTGTTAGTTCCTTTAAAATAACGTGTATCAATATATACTGGAACCCCATGGGCATTTCAACCTATATGTTTCTTAAAAACTTGACTACTGCAATGGAGAACATTATCTTGGAAAATGGTATCACTTATGTCATTATTGCAGGTGATTTAAATGCACATCTTGTAAATGGGAACCTGTCTAGAAATCAGGAGCGAGTAAAATTGTGGAACACTTTTGCGAAAGCGTGGAATTTTGTGATGCTGAATGGCACAAATATGGCTGACTCCCCTCCCAATCCAACTTGGTCTAGACAAAGCCAGAGTGCGATCATTGATTACATTTTTGTAACTAGAAATCTCTTTGATCACATATCAGAATTTGTAGTGAAAACATCTGAATACAGTGATCATAGACCACTGACCATTAACCTGACCATGATATCCACCCCATGTCCACAGAGACAATGGCTTCAAGGATCGGTGGAAATAAACAACTCCTTAAATCGATTAAAATGGTCAGAAAAATCACTTGTCCGTTACAGAAATCACCTAAAAATCTATGATCACCATTAACCTGACCATGATATCCACCCCATGTCCACAGAGACAATGGCTTCAAGGATCGGTGGAAATAAACAACTCCTTAAAATGTTTAAAATGGTCAGGAAAATCACTTGTCTGATACAGAAATCACCTAAAAATCTATGCTCAAGCAGGCGTGAGCACTATTCATGCAAACAATGTAGCACCTTATGACCTAATGCAGCTGTATGCCACCTGTCAGAACACCAAACCAAAAATCCATCCTGATGCTGATAACACTGTACGTCTTAGAAAAGCATTGTTCAGGAAACAGAAACAACAAGCCCAAACTGTACCATCGGCTCTAAGAGATGCAGCCTTGAAAACCATTAAAACATCTTATAGAAATTGGATGCATGAATACAGATTATTCAGACAACAAAAAGAGGGAGAAACTATATTAATGCATATCCAAAGTAAAAATACTTCCCAAATCTGGCAAAAGCTCAATACGACCAGTAAGGTTCCACAATTAGCTTCACAGCTAAACGGTGTAACGGAAAATGACTGGATAACCCATTTTTCGAGTATCTATGCTGCTCCAACACAACAGGATGCTTTAAGTCTTGAGCCAGTCATTTTCGATTTAAAATTCGACGAAGATGATATTCGATATTACATCAACAAGGCTAGCATGTCGTGAGCTCCTGGTCCAGATAGGCTGTCCAATGCAATATTAAAAGATAATGGTGATCTATGGGCTTCAATTTTGCACACTCTTTTCAAGCTAATCTTACGAAATCAAGAGCTGCCGAAATCCTGGACCCATTCAATTATTGTGCCCATCCACAAAAAAGGCAATCGACAAAACCCTTTGAGCTATCGGCCCATTGCACTCTTAGATGTGCCAGGAAAAATGTTCTGCAGATTAGTCCTGCGTGACTTGAATGCCTGGTCACTTGCATTCCATCGAAGAGATCCCTTCCAAACGGGATTTGTTTCTGGTCTAGGCACACCAATTAATTTAACACTACTTAATACCATCAAGTCATCCTGTGCCATGCGCAAACAACCCCTTTATAAGGCTTTTGTGGACTTCTGCATGGCTTTCGACTAAGTTGACCGAAAGCTCCTTGTAAGAAAGCTGATGAAATACGAATGTTCAGAATCGCTGATAAAAATTGTGAGCCTTCTGCATTCAAATACTTCTATCCAAATAAAGTTGAACATGGAAGGCCTCTCATCTAACATCATTGCAACTTCCAGAGGCCTGAAGCAAGGATGTATCCTTGCTTCGACACTGTTCAATCTTTTTCTTGCAGGATATTGCTGCCGACTTTGCATCAGCTACATCAGACTCACCTAATCTTGAAAACCAAATAATATCTTGGACGCTTTATGCAGATGATTTGGTTTTAATTTCCCAAACTCTGGTGAGGCTACAAACTCTCCTCGATGTACTTGATCGTTATGTGTGCACAAACAATCTAACAGTAAATAAAGACAAAACCCAAGTAATGATACTAAACAAACCGAAATCGTCTTTCTCAAATAAGTATCATTGGTCAATTGCTGGTCACAATCTACAGGTAGTCTCAGAATATAAATTCTCACTATGCTAACATCTCAAGCAAAAATATTCTTGGCTAAATTCTGTAAGTTTACATGCATCCCTATTATGTCCTTTTACCAACAAAAGGTTTTACCCGTGATTACCTATGGCATGGAATCTGTGCTGCCTAGAACTCAGGCATTTTGGAATCAAATAGAGGCAACATTTTGGAAAACCATATTCAACCTGCCAAAAAGCACTCCCACTATGCTACTAATGTATGAATTGGGGCTCCTGTCCATATATACTCAAGTCACCTGGAAAATGTGCATTTTGCTTAGAAAATGTCTCATGGGTGTTTCTAACCAGAACAGTCTAGCCATTTTAGCGAACCATCTGCTAACTTCGAACCAGGTATTTCCATCAAAATGGCGTAATCATGTGATGAATGCGCTTGTCAATGCAGAAATTTCAATTGATCTTTTGCTCACGAATCCATCCAGAACTAAGATTAAACTATATCAGTCTGATTGGATACTTACTCAAGAGAAATGTATGAAATTAAAAGATTTTGACAGGAATCTCTTTGGCCATAAGAGATTTCGCACCATGGCGGATTACCTAGTGAAATGTCCTTCGTCCTCACTGAGACAGAACATTTTAAGATTCCGGCTAAATTTATGGCCGGTAAATGAGATTTTGGTTAGAAGAGGCATAGTGAAAAAAGATCTAATGCATTGTCGCTTTTGCAAAGATGCATCATGTACTGAAACTCTTCGCCATATTATCATACAATGCGAGGCCTTTGTGATAAACCGTTTGAAACTGGCTAAATGTATGAAATATAAGTACAGTATAAGATTTGATAATGAGATGTGGTCCGAAATCTTTAGCACCAAGAACATTTCAGACAGAATTGCAACCATTAACATGCTTGATGTTGCTTTTCCATATGAACGAATAGGTCATTTAACTGTAAAGTGAAATGAAGTTGCAATTGTGTTCCTGTTGTTTGCCTTTTTCCTTTTATTCTTACAGATAATTGTAAAGAAATGTTTCCCTTTTAAACTTTTTAGTGAGACCTATGTTTGCTCATCATGTTCTATATATGTAAAGGATGTGAATGAATCGATTGTATAATAATAATGTTGATATTTATACATATATATATATTTGTAAAGTTGAATTGTCAACTGAATCAAATAAAAAAACAAAAATACAAATATAAAAAATGATAGTCACTTGTTTTGTCCTTCTCTTCCCCCATTACTCCCTCCTCTTGTTAAATTCTGGCACTACCTCAATTGTCTTCAGGCATAGTAATGTAGCCGCTTGCCTGTCTCATTCGCCCTCCCACCCCCCGTCCTCATCATTGTCTATAGAACTTGCACTATCTGAAATATCGTCAGGCTGATTATGATAGTTAATTGTTCACATTCTTAATGTATCAAGGACTTGTAAGAATGTCAATGGATTTTCCTATGTTTCCTCCCTGCCTTGAAGCGCTTTGAAACACTTTTGTGTATAGGCGCTATATAAATAAACAATCAATCAATAAATCCTTACTATTTAAAAAAAATGGTGGGGAAAGTAAAGATAAGAAGCAATGCAATGCCAACAGTTAGGGCTTTTGAGTAGACATGTGAAAGGCACTTGCCAGGCACTACTCTAGTGGTATTAATTGGCCATTGATGGTAGCAGGTGCAAAATGGTCTGAGTACCTGGACATCTAATAGCAGTACCTGGCAAATGCCTAATATTTATACACAAGCCAAACCTGTTTTCTTTGCCAATGCTTCTTTTAACAGTACTTAAGTGAAGGACACGTAGAGTGCTTATAAATTGAGTGGCTGGAGGCAGACCTGGTTGACATTTTTATTACACGAGTATTGCGTTTACAACTCCTATTAAGTAATTAACTCTTAGAATAATAATTGTTAATGTTTAGTTCATGTTTAATTTTGTGTAATACAATTGTAATACAATTGGTTTACTAAAATTGTTGGTTGGTAAAATTTGAAACGTATTAGGAGATAATTTGCAAGGGGTCCTCTGAAATTTCGACTGCCTAGGGGCCTCTACAGGGTTTAAACCGGCACTGCTTTTCCCAAGGGGGGAACCTTTACCTGTGAGAGGGAGGTATTGCTATTGATATTTTATTTATATTGCTCTCGTACACAAGTGTTTCACAGCACGACAAGGCAAGGGAGGGGAGCAGGGGAGAACAAAACAATGATCTTACTAGGGCCATTGACATTGAGAACGCACCAGTTGCACGGGAGAGGGAAAGGGGAAAAGTGCATGGAAGGTGGGGAGAAGTGGAAAGAGATAAATAATAAACAAAAATAATAATAATAAAGGCAACAAACAGTGGTAATTCAGCCAGCAAGTGGCAAGTGTTGGGTTTAAGGCAGCAGACAGGGTATGTCTGATAAGTGCAGGAAGAATAAGGGTGGGCTGTACAGGTACAGATACAGACCCCAGTACAAGGGGTGGCCCGGAGGCAGTGCGAGAGGGTGTCAGGGTGAGCAGGTAACTGGGACCGGAAGACAGAGGGTAGGCCAGGGGCACGGTGCCGAGAGAGAACAGATCAGCAGCGGAGAGGCAGGGCATAGGCAGAAGCAAAGAGGAAGAGCTTTAGGTGCTTCTGGAACCAGAGATGGTTCTCCTCAACTTTCAGAGTGGCAGGGAGGCTGTTCCAGAGGGAGGCCCCAGCCGAAGACAGAGATCTACCCCGAGCTCGTTTCTTGAAAAACGACTGACCCGGAGGGAGTTAGCGTTAGAGGAGCGAAGAGCTCGAGAGGGGAGGTATTTGCGGAGGGATAGCTGAAGGTATTTTGGACCCCGACCCCAGAAAGCCTTGTGGACAATGCAGAGGGTTTTGAATGTAATCCTTGTCCGCTACATAATAGCTTCCCTAGGGGTAGAGGTAAGTGGGACCTCACCGGGAGAGACTCTCCCTCTGGGGACAAGGACTCCCATTCATATGAGGAACTCCCTAAGCAACATATCACTAACCATCCTTCACTAACATCCTGTGAAAAAAAGATGAAGCATACATTTTAATCTGTTGTTGTGATTCAAATACACTATTGGTACCTGTGAAAGAAAACGTATATGATACTGGGACAAAGCTACTCCTCACTGATAAGGCCCAACAAGGCAGAAACATGTCTAGGGATTCTTGTGGTCTTATGCAGAAGGGATGTGCCCAAGCAGTCTGGCCTGGACTGCCCATTCTGGCATGGAACCCAGTCTGATTTGCATGCAGTCTTTCCTCTTTCTGTAATGGATTGGCAGCCGAAATGATGGTCTAGATGGTTGGGCAGAGCAATGCCAAAGGTTAAGATTCATTCTAAACCTTCCAGCCATCAACTCTTTTGTTGTGCAACAGAATAGTATAAAACTTCAAACTCTGTTTACTGCAGGGCTGAAAAGAAGGACTGTAGCACTCTGAAATAGAATATATGCAAAGAGGGTATGAACTTTGCTGTAAATATGGTATTTATAAGTGATGTAGGGAAGATGTGATAACATGAAGGGCATAAGCCCATTTCCGCCTTAGAAATTAGAGCAGGATTCATGCTAGTTCATTACCTCTGGAACTTCCCTGTCCTTGCCTTCAAGTTTCATACTTAATAACAGAGCTTATGGCCTTGGCATGTCTCAAACACTACAACCATCAAGGACCCCTATTTGATAAAATGTAGAAGTACCACACACAAGTCCATATGTAGGCTTGGTGGGCATGGGGTTGTTTCAACATAATAGAGTGAAAGTCCCATACATGTTATGCTTTTGGCATCCACCCCCTTTATTAACTCTCTCTTTAGTTTTAGTTCTTTTGTAGTCTTTTGTAGTCTTATCTTGCAGTTCCATCCGACTGGCACCACACTCCCTAATGAGATGAAAGGGAAGAGAAAGAGATGTTCAGATCTGAAAGCACTTTCAACTCCAAGAAAAGGATCTTGTTGTGAGAATCACAAATCAGGAAAGGCAGAGTGAAATGTAGTGGAAGATACTTGAGGTGCTTCACAGTGGTAGTGTGGCAAGAATCAGATGCAAACTAAATAGAGAACTGGCAGGGAATTTTCTGTTGGTATGTGTGTCAGATAGAGGTGTGTGCTGGCTGCCATCCTATTTAGCCTGTTCTGGAAAGGTTTCTAAGGGTTTCTGGTTGCCCAGCAAAAGGATATACCCATGGTGGAGGCCAGGATATTCTGCTCTTGCTCTTAATATTTGCAGATGACTCCATGCTATTCACTCACAAGTAAACAGCAGAAATGTGTGCATTCACACAAAACTGGTCATTAACATGTGTAAAACATAGGCCCTCATTCCGAGTTTGGAGGTAAGGTTAAAACAATGCAGTAAAGGATTACCGCTTACCGCTACAGGCTATTCTGACCTACCAGACCGCTATTAACGGCACAGTAAAGTACGATGCCGTTAAAAGCGGGATGGGCGTGCGCACGCGACCCACCATGCCAGCATTAGCGGCATGTCGTAAACCGGAGTAGATCACAAGTGAGGCAGACATGCAAATAACCGCCTCATGAAGGCGGAAAAAGTGCCTACCGGCATGTCGTAAATACCGGCTTCACGGCCTGCCGTAAAGAGCCCCGAGCAGTGATTCCAAGTGCCACAGGTGCACACAATCAGCACAGGTGGAGGCAATGGAGTCACGCCAAGTACAAAAGGAGCACACCCACACACCACACCCCCTCCCACACCAAGATGATTCCAATAGTAGTAGCATTACTGGAGCTGGAGGACCTGCTTGCATTGCCTTAACATCAACAACAACAACAGCCACCACCACAGAGGAGACGCAGGAGGAGAAGGAGGGTGAGACAGGCCCAGCATGCCCCACCAGTGCAGCCACCATTACCACGCCAGCTGCCCCCAATCCCTCGCATCAGAGCCAGTCCTTTCAATCTAACCCCTGAGCAGATCCACACCCTGTACTGGCTGGACCGGGGCACCATCACCACCATAGTGGACCTGATACACAACGACATAGTGAGCCTCATTGAAATACGCACCGCCATCCCCCCTCTACTGAAGGTAGTGTTTGTGCTCCACTTCCTTGCCCCAGGCACCTACCAGCACACAGTGGGGCACATGCATGGCATATCACAACCCTTATTTTCCCGGATTCTGAACCAAGTGCTGGATGCCCTCCTCAAGCACACAAGGGACTACATATCCGTACCACGGACTCCCCAGGTGATATTCGATACAAAATTTGCCTTCCATGCACTGGCAGGCATGCCAAATTGTGTAGTTGCCCTCGACTGCACCCACGTGGAGTTGGTGGTCCCGCATTCCATGGAGGTGGTGTATCGCAACCGCAAGCAATACCACTCCATCAATGTGCAGATGGTATGCGACGCCAGCAAGATCATCACACATTGTTGTAACCGATATCCCGGATCAACTCATGACTATATGGTCCTGCGATACTCCATGCTACCACGCTTCATGGAGTGACATGCTGGACGACGTGCCTGGCTGCTTGGTGAGTTGCCTGACTGGGCCATGGCAGTGCATCGGGGTTGTTAGGTGGGTGGATGCATACTCCACCTGGGTGGGAATGGGGGGGAGATGCATACTCCACCTAGGTGGGAATGGGGGGTGCATACTCCACCTGGGTGGGAATGTTGATGTGACTGCACGATGTGCACATCACTGTGCCCCAAAGCATCACAAACGGTACATGACACCCAAATTCCATAGTAATGAAGTAAGGTCGGCACCTACCACAGCATGACTAACAGGAAACCACCCCACATCCCACAACGCATGCACCACTCATCAGCGGCCCTCACCCTCCGTAAGGCCATCCTGCACCATGCAGTGCATATTCGCTATGTTGCTGTCTCCAGCATATCACCACACAGGACAATCATCCCTGGGAGTGCATTGAACTGAACCAACTAGGGAATCCACAGTGTGTCACCGGGTTGGCACACCCACAGGAGTGCTGCATGTCACCATGGGAATGATCAGCGCTGAATGCCCAATATTGCACAGACTACTGCCAACGCTCCCTCGAAGTAAATCTCACAGAACACAACACATCACTAATTTGACTCCAACACTGCTGTATGCATACATGATGCACGTGCAACAAGATGTCAGTGCACACCATGTATCATCTTGAAGATGCGACCCACACCATTAGTCCATGGCACAGGACAGATAGAGGGACTTAAAATGGGGTCAATGCATCCAGGGACATGTGCATGTGGGCAACGATTACCTGCAGGCATGTGTGAGTAGTACAGCTGTCCATCATTATTTGGCGAACATTTACGTTCATTCCCCTCTAATGCAGGTGATGGTGGCTATCCTTTGAAGCCGTGGCTCCTCACCCCTGTCCGAAACCCACAGAACAGGCAGGAGGAGGACTACAATCGTTCCAATACCCGTACACGTGTGGTCATTGAGCAGGCCTTTGGCCTGTTGAAGGCACGCTTTCGCTGCCTCAGCCGGTCGGGTGGGGCACTCCTCTACAGGCTTGAGAAGGTGGCCAAGATCACCATGGCATGTGTAATGCTGCACATTATGTGCATCCGCCAGAACGTGCCCCTGCCCCCTGACATGGAACTGCTACCACCTGATGATGAGGAAGATGTGGCAGGACCTCATCACGGTGCCGATGCACAGGAGGTATGTGCTGTGCGGCAGTCAGTGATTGCACAATATTTCTGACACACATGTCAGCAGAGGGTGACATAATGTTTGGACATAGGGCACTGGGTGTGGGGGTACATGTACACTATGCACTGTGAATGATTAAATGACACATGCGCAATGATGAATGTCCACTCAGGTCTTCTTTTTCACACAACTGGTGTATTGAATGTAACAATATTAACGTAAGTGTGAAAACCCTCCACGACCCTCACCCAACATACCCTCCCCCCTCCCGCTCCCTCCACAACTCCCACACACACCCTCACCCCCTTCCCCCTCCCCCACAACTCCCCCACACACCCTCACCCCCTCCCTCTCCTCCCACAACTCCCCCACACAAGTCCCATTGAGTCCACGAAGCCTACATGAGGCTGCCATAACATTCACTCGGCACTCCCAGAGCCAGGGGGTGGCATGTCCCATCGGCGAAGTGCACCGACCGACCGGCGGAGCGGGCTGGTTTGGGTTGAACTGCTGGAGGATGGTGTGGCCTCCTGCTGAGGTGTTGGGGCGAGACGACCTGCCTCCAAGGCATCAGCGATGCGCCCTAGCACCTGTCGGAGGCCCAAGACCTCCTCGCAGAGGCGGTTTGTGTTGTCCGTAAAGGATCAGCCCAGTGCTGACAACTCTGTGCGCCACTCCTCCCTGGCCTGACGGTTGTCCTGTACGAATTCTCGGAGGAGTGCAGTGAGCAGGTCAGCCCACTGTGGTCCTGTGGCTGCACCTGTGGCTGTGCTGGGAATCTGGCTTATCCTCCCCAACACTGAACACTGGACTGATTGGTCCCTGGGTGTGGTCATGGACAAACTGCTCTGGGGTGTTGGTGTTCACGGTATTGCTCGTAGATACCTAGGGGGATGCATTTTGGGTTGGGGTATGGACCACATCCATTGTGTCATCCTCAATGGTGCCCCAGATGTCATCCTGACTGTCTTCCACTGTGAGGGGTGCCGTGGCTGCCACCTCCCCAGCCACACTGGACGCCTCCGAATGGGGTGTCTGACAGGGGACTCCAGGCAGAACAGTGGGTGGGGGGGTGGGGGTGGTGTGCCCTCCACGGGCATTGGTCTAACAGGTGCTATGTGTCCCTGCGGTGGCTTGCTTGCTGGGACACGGCGTGCCCTGGCTTGTCCCCTGGAAGTTGACGGATGGTTGCTGTCCTCCTGGGACTTCTTACTGGGTGTGGCTGGTGCAGAGGTGTTGTCCTGCTCCTCGCTGTCATGCTCACTGGATAGGCATCATA
Organism: Ambystoma mexicanum; assembly: GCF_040938575.1. Lineage (NCBI taxonomy): Eukaryota > Metazoa > Chordata > Amphibia > Caudata > Ambystomatidae > Ambystoma > Ambystoma mexicanum. The sequence continues at coordinate 540,846,403 of NC_090923.1, read as the reverse complement.
CATACATTGGGACAATTGCTCATCCACATAATTGTGGGTAATAGGAATTTGTGTTGGGAAGGGCACGTCAATTCATACAGTGCTGTCTGACATGCTCACTATTTTGGTCATGCTATGTGGAATTTCCTACTTTGTGTGGTATGTGTCATGTACGATATGGCCTTGCAGCAGGCATCAGCATGTGTCTCAGTTCCTTCGGCCTACTTTACAGGCAGTGTGTGTGTGGCCGACCATGGCGTGACTCTTTGGACAGACATTGGCATTGACTTTCATCAGATTTGGCTTAGCAGTGTTTACTTTGGACACTCACCTCCATCAGCAGATGTCGTGGCGCCACACTCCATCTCACCTACGCCTTCAATCGATTCCGAACCAATCATGCTTGCACATGTGTCCTCCCACGGGGTGAGCTTAATGGGTGAACTAGGTCCTCCTCCAGTTTCCATGGCCTGGGTGCGATTTACCGACAATATGTTGCGCACCCTTAGGCGGAGATCATCCCACCGCTTACGGCAGTCTTTCACCGTGCGGGGTGTGTTGCCCACTGCACTAACCTTCTGGGCAACAAGTGCCCAGATCTCCTTTTTACGCAGCACTGCCTCCCCCCTCATGTTACTGCTGAAGACTGTGCCTGCATGCTCATGCAAAGTGTCTACAAGCATCTGCAGTTCATCCTGGTTAAATCTCTCCTTTCTGAGGCGGGCAGATCCCTTCTTCAGAACATTAGGCATTCTTGCCTTGGAGGGGGTACTTTTCAGTCGATCAGCAGTGTCCCAGTGGTCCTGTGTGCTGAGGATGGCAATGGATTGTGTTTTCAAAGATGGCTGCCGTGCTCCTTCCCGCTCCTGTGCGGTGACGCTATTTCCGGTTCCGCTATTTAGCGGTGACCGTAAATAGCGGTGTTCGCTAATTACGGTCACCGTTATTTACGGTCTCCGCTAATAACGCATTGTCGGAAGTGTAATCTGCGCCTAGCTTCATGCCGCTAAGGGCTTTTTGGGAGCCTTTTACGGCATGGCGCTAGGTACCTTACCGGCATGGCGCAAAGCTCATGCCCGCAAAGTCGTAATAGTCCTTTATTAGCGGACTGGTGCCAGCATGGACACGCAATTTGCACCATGCCGCTAAGGGACATTACTTACCTCCAAACTCAGAATGAGGGCTATAGTAATGGTAATACTTTTTTTGTAACTCATAGATATTTAGAAGTGTTATCTCACTTTGGCTACCTGGCAGTCTGGTTTCATAACAGGGTGGCGGCCACAGGTGTAAAAGGGTGGTAATTAATTGGGCCTATTTGTCTGTGGGGATCCGAGGTTCAATAAGAGTCTGTCCCTTTCGCTGTTTATAATGCTCCAGTCTGGGGCTAAGACTCATGTGCCACAGTGACTGTAACTGGAAATTACTTCCATAGATTTCTCTTTTTATTGGGGAAGGAAACTTTAACTCTACCTTTGCATCTAACAGCTGTGGTGTGTCATATCCGTGATGATATCAGCCTCTTACCAATTGCATAATGGACTTGACTATGGGGTATCTCAAAGGCTGGAGTATGCCAAGCCGCACTGAATACATTTGAGGGTTGCATGCTCGAATGAAGAGCAGGCGGCTGCCCTGGGAGAAAAAAAAAACTGTGTATGCATTGGGCTTTGGAACCCTTTGGCAATCTCCAACTAAAATTACAGAGATTCCGTTAGGGAAGGAAGTGGAAGACTTTTAGATGTGAGAATGGAGCAATGTTGGGTATCGTGTCCTGGTATTTGAAACATATGGATATAAGGGAAATTGAGGCTTACATGAATTAAAGTATACATAAATGGCTAGATAGCTTTTTATGAAGTTCGGATTGCGTCCCCCACTGGGCTAATTTACTAATACATGGGGAAGGAGCTTAGGGCCGAACTCTGTAAATATTTAAGACCATTGAACAAATGATGCACTTCTTACTTTTATGCCATTTTATTGCAGATGAAGACAGAAGAGGATCATACCCCTCCCTCTTTACATCAAGCATTTTTTAAAGTACAGGAAGTCCATTGACTAACTCACATCTACTAAAGATGAGGGGCTGATGGAAGTAGTGGCTGGAAATCTCACTCCAGCATGGCAAAAAAGAACCCTTGATTTGCAGGTCTTGTTAAAACAGAGATAAGGAGACCTGTGACAAAGGGAAATTGGGGTTATTTTATGTAAGGTTTCATTGTTTGTAGCTTACTATGGTTATGCCTTATTTTATGTATTGCATTGTATTGGTATATTACTTTGATGATATTGAATTGTGTTAGATTATAATGATTTTTGCTACAACATAAAGTGATGATGTTGAAAGAAAGAGAGAGAGAGCAAGAAAGAGAGAAAGTGAGAGAGAGCAATACAGAGAAAGAAACAAAGAGGAGTGTATAGAGATTAAAAGAAGAAACAATAGATGAAGGGATAAAAAGGGGCATCAGTGAAATGGAGACTGTCACAGTGACTTATTGAGACGCTGTTCCTCAGGCAGTCCGATTAGGACAAATGAGAAGGATTATTATGAAGGAAGAGGGCCAGGATAAACAAGAACGACTATGTTGAGAAGATTATGAGGAAGGACCTTTATGCAGGAGAAGGAATGTTATGAAGGGAAAGTACTGAGACAGAGTTAAAAGACTTTGGTAAATTACTGTAATGATGGGGAATTGTGACAGTGAAGAAGTACTGTGAGATAGGACTGAAAATGGAAAAGGACTGTGATGAAGGCAATAGCCTGAGGATAGACGGTGGTGAAGGAGAAGGACTACTATGAAGGACCGTGATGAAGGACTGTGCTGAAGGAGAAGGAATGTAATTTTTTTTATTTTATTTTATTTAATATTTATATTGCGCCGGTAGCTCGCGAGCCTCGGGGCGCAGAAACAAGGACACGAGAACGGACGGAACAGATAGTGATTAGACAGAGCAGACAGGACAGTCACATAGAATTAAGCTAACTGAGGCATATGCCGTGATGGCCGTTTATTTGAAGATATGGGTTTTTACCTGTTTGCGAAAACGCGAGTAGTTGGTTTCCAGTCTAAGGTGGTCTGGTAGGTTGTTCCAAAGGTTGGCTGCAAGGGTTGGAAAGGCTCTACCTAAGCCACTTTTGAGTTTGTGAGGTGACGTAGCAATTTTAACAAGTTGGGATGATCTCAGTGTTCTATTAGGAACGTATGGTTTGATCCTAGTTTTTAAGTAGATTGGTGCCTTTCCGTAGATGCATCTGTGAACGATGGTTAAGGTTTTGAAATGCACCCTATCTTCGATTTTCAGCCAATGAAGCTCTCTTCTGGAGTTGCTGATATGTTCTGTTTTAGTTTTGAGCTTGACAATTCTTACCGCATTGTTCTGTACAATTTGGTAGCTTTGTAGGCATTGCTTGGAGGCACCCAGGACTAGAGCGTTGCCATAGTCAAGGCGCGATAAGATGGTGGCTCTTGCTATGGTCGCACAATTTTCCTCGGATATGAAAGGTCTGATGGCTTTTATTAGACGGAGGTGGTAGGCACAGTTTTTTTTGATGAACTGTACTTGGGCGTCCGCACCCAACGATGCTTCTAGCAGCATACCTAATGCTAGTAATGATAGACCATGACAAAGGAGAAGGACTGTGGTGAAAGAGGAGGACTTTGGCAATGGTTTGTGGGGAATAAGAAAGACTGTTATGAAGAATAATGACTGTGATGAAGGAGAAGGACTGTGATGAAAGAGAAGGGGCTGTGATGAAGGACTGAGATAAAGGAAAATTACTGTGATGATGGGGAAGCGTTGATGAAGGACAAGTACTGTGACAAAGTGGAAGGACTTTGATAAAATATTGTTATAAAAGAAATGGAATTTGAACAATGAGAAGGAATGTGATGAAGAAGTACTGTGATGAAGGAATAATGAAGGAGATGGGCTGTGGGGAGAAGAACTATGACAAACAATAACAATTTAAAAGGTGAAGGACTATGATGACTATGATGAAGGACAGATGAAAGAGAAGGAACGTGCAAACGAAAGAATGTGAGAAGATTATGAGGAAGGACCTTTATGCAGGAGAAGGAATGTTATGAAGGGGAAGTACTGAGACAGAGTGAAAATACTTTGGCAAATGACTGTAATGATGGAAAAAATAATGTGTACTCATCTCCTGAAGAATAGTAAAGGGAATTGATCATCAAACCAGAACACATAAACAATGCATTTGAAACATTCTGCCAGAGCACAAATACCTCTGAAGCTACCCCGGAATCAGAAGGTATAATGCAGACCTTCCTAAACCGCCTACCCTTATCACACATATCAGATGATGGCAGAGGCCATTTAGGAGCCTGAAAAATGAAAGATGAAATAGGGGCAACTGTAAAGTCCCTGCTGCAGATAAGTCACCCAGCTGATGGGCTACGTAACGAATTCTACAAAATATGCAGTGAACAAGTAATACCAACTTTAGAGGCCCTATTTCAAGAAGCGACCAAGGGCAATAAATTAGACCAGAATTTAACCCAGCACTTATAACACTGATTCCAAGGGATCACACCCATTGGCAAACTATAGGTCCTTATCATTCCTTAATACAGGTATGATATTAGCCAAAATTCTAGCAACAAGGTTAGGCAAATGTATTCCAAACATAATCCACATCACAAGCAGGATTTGTACTGGGGGAGCAAAAAAAGATAATATGAGGTCACTACTACATATTGCATTGCAAGAGAGGCACTCCACCGACCCTAAATATGCCCTATCATTAAATGCCGAAAAGGCCTTTGACAGGGTTAAATGGCCCGACTTAGTCAGCACCATGGACAAATTCAGATATGGTCAGAAATTCATCTGCAAAGTCGTTCTTCTATACAAGCTCCCATCAGCTAAAATAACCACCAATGGACACATCTCTGCCTCATTTCAAATTACACAGAGAATCAGACAGGGCTTTCTACTATCACTCCTCCTCTTCCTTATTGTTCTAGAACCGTTAGCATGCACAAATAGAGAAAACCAAGAAATAACTGGCATATAAACTACAAAAGTTGAAGAGGGAAAATGGGACGGTATGTTCCCCTGACCCACGTACAAACTATGGCCAACGACATCACGACAAAAGTACCCCCAGACAGGCAGGTTTGCATCTCTGTCCATGGCCCCGGATGCCAAGGTACACCATGACCATGCTCCACCTGCGAAACTAGGCCGCACCCTGTCCAAAGCACGTGGTAGGAACCAAGACGGAGCTGAGACTGATCGCATGGACCAGCTTGAATAAACGTTTCACCATCCAAGCTGCCATCATTAGAGATGACATGCCGACATAGCCGCAACAGACAGAAACACATGTGCTGCCACACACTTGGATCAAACACACACCAACCCACACGAAGAACACGTTCAGTGCTATGACGTAGGGACCGTGTACACTCACAGACGTACATCGTTATTATTTTTTGCATAGGCCAGCAATCACTTCGCAGAAAAGCAAGACGCCAGAAGAGTTTGTGTATATGCTTGCAGAGGCTTCATGCTACTAACCTCGGAGACAAGACCCTATAACTGGACTAATGTACACGGAACCACACCGCACCCCAAACCCCCTTGCCTCATGGACCTTATACCACAACATACAACCAAGCCAAAGTAGGCCTCACACCAGAATCGACAGGCCCAGAGCACCTCGTACGGAGCCAAAAGGTGCTGAGCACGCACACAGCCCCTGGCTGGAGCCACCGCAGCCAAGGTCGCAATGTTGCAATCCACATTCCGCGCTCTCCAAGCCAAAGTTACACCTGCCACTGCTGCGACTTCCTGGAGCAAAAATACAAATCAAATCTCTGTAATTCTGCCTCAGCCACGGTCTCTCAACACGTGACCAGGCCAACCTGATACAACGCCAAGTCCCGAGGACTGAAGAAGCACTGGTGTCCCATGTCTGGGACCCAGCTTGCAACAAAGTTGTAACAACTCAGACACCGGCGGCAATGGGAAAGGAGCACTCTAATGGCAAGTAGCAGGACCTATCCATTGTCTTCCACTGACACATAGTCATACATTGTTGCCAACACCAGGTACATCGCAGGCTGGGAACGACGATGGTCCCAGGCTTGTGGGCTCGCTGATGGACCAATCAGGAGACGGCGAGCTAACCACTGATGACATTACAATAAAACCAATCACTAACTCTTTCCATGTAACCTTTTAGAAGTAACAATTTTTAGGGATGAACCAAGCGTACCACCTACCTCTACTCTACCAATAAACCCTTTCACTATATGGGCCTATACTGAACCTACCACTCGGGGAACCAACCCGGAGTGGCAGTAGGTTTGGGCACAAGCTTTCGTAGATGACGCACATTTTTACGTCACTCAGATGCGAAAGGGGCCTGTGAGCACGATTACGATGAGAAGTTGCCTGGAACCTACGATCCATGTACCTGTCCCTGTCTGTTTTCCTGTAACAAACAGCAGTAACTAATTGCTCTTGTGTGGCCCTTCTACTTATTTGGGACGCGGAAGGAGTTAGGGCCTTCCAAGAGCTGGAGGTTCGCAGACCCTGGGTACGGCTCTGCCGACCACCAGAAATTACCCTAACAAAGTGCACATTAATGTGTTCCTATATTCCAAAGAAGTTTTATGCTCACCTTAGCAAACCCAAAAACCTCCATAAAAAACATAATTTCAACAATTGATGAATTCCTATCCTTCTTGGGCCATAAAATAAGACAATACAAGGCTGTGCCATTATCTCCAAGATAAACTAAAGAAGAGGCTACACAATTTGGTTTTAAATGGAAGACCAAGAAACTGAAATATTTATGCATCTAGATAAATATGGGTCTAGCTAACATGGTAGAGGATAATCATCAGCAATTCTGGGAAACCATAAAAACTGATCAAACATCCTGCACCCAAAAGATCCTAGTGGACATCGCTAGATCATTTGTATGGGGAAGACTCAAACCCACACTAAATGTGGGGAAACTACAAACCTGCACTCAATCGTGTGGCCTACGCCTACCAAACCCAAAACTACACATCTTAGCCTCACAACTCATCCAAGCATTGCAACACCACACTTACCCCAGAGATCCCCCAGCTTGGTTGATAATAGAAAGACACATACTACAAATAATATTTGGGCATAGTGAGATGTACAATATGACAGCATCACAACTAAAACACCCCATCTTGAAAAACGATGTACTCACATGGGAAAGGGTGCATAACATGGCTGGCATCCCCGTGTTCCCACCCTATGACGCCCCAATTTGACAAAACACGGCCATCAAGATCCCCAAGAATATGATCCACTGGAAGATATGCCATCAGGTCAAAGGGTACCATTTCACAGCTTACAAGAAGTATACCACCTACCACATTCAGAGGACTGGAAGTATGTACAGTTGAGGCACTGCGTCCTGCCTAGATGGGATCCGGGGAAATTATCCTCCTCCCTTCCTCATTTACTATTCTACTAAGGGCTAATGAAGAGAAATCACTATTCTCTGCTGCCATATACTGCCTCTTAACAGACACCACTGTCTGAAAACCCAAGGACTAGAATAAGGATGCATTGGGAGAACCGGCTGCAACTTCATTCATAGGAGGAGGAATAGAAAAGCCTATAAACAACACGATTGATACATACGAGAAGCCAAGATGAAACTGGTGCAATTCAAAATCATCCACGATTGGTACTGGGCACCAAGTAAACTAAAGGATTGTAGCCTAGCGTCAGGCGAGAATTGTTGGAAATGCAATGAGAAGGAAGGCGATCTCACCCATATCATTTGGAAATACACTAAACTAAAGCCCTATTGGTCAAAAGTACGGAGCAATCTATGCTCATGTCTAGAAACATACATTCTGGAGCATGCCTTAGCGATACTTTTTCACCACTTCTCTTCCACTCATGCAATGGATAAGCATGAGACGAGATGGTTAACCACAGTGACAATGACAGCTAAAATCGGCATTATGGCTTTATATGATTATGGAAAAAGCCAACTCCACTATCATATTCAGTATGGATGAACACTATGGCACTGGTTGCTAGTCTGTTAAGTAATTAACAGAATAAATGACGAGGAGAACATGGAACCTTTTTCTACGATCTCTGCCAGAAAGATAAAATGTTGATTTGAATGCCTGTTATCCTGTTTCATGCTCTATCTCGCTCCCTTACCCCTACCCCGATGCCGGTACCCCCATCTTACTTTAGCTGGATGAGTTCTCGTCCCTCCTTTTTCTTTTAACGGATGCCCCATAAGGCTTTTCTCTCGTTGCTCATTGATGAGATATTTACTTTGATTGCATCTGTCAATATTGGGCTGACACAGTTGGAACTCTAACAAAGAAGTAGGAGGGTATAGTTGTTTACCTGGTTAAGTGGTTAAACGTATGCTGTTACAATGCATGCAGAAACTGTAATTGTTAAAATTTGCAATAAATATAATTGAAAAAAAGAAGCAGAAGGAAAGTGACAAAAGAGAATAACTGTGATAAAAGGCTGTAATGAAAGAGAAGGACTGATGAAGGACAGGGACTGTGACAAAAGATAATAACTGTAATGTAGGACTGTGATGAAAGATAAGCACTATGATGGAGTGTGACAAAGGAGAAGAACTATGATGAAGGAATGTGGTGAAGAAAGATTGTGGCAAGGGAGGACTGACACTGAAGAAGATCTGTAACCAAGGAGGAGGACTGTGAAGAAGCAGCAGGACCATTAGGAAGAAGGACTGTGAAGTCTGTGATGAATTAAGACTGTGTTGATGGAGGACTGTGTTAAAGGAGAACTGTGATAGAGGGATGTCAAAAAGGACTGTAACCAAGGAGCAAGACTGTGATGAAGTGGAAAGATTATGATAAAAGAGGAAGACTATCATAAAGGAAAAGAACTATGGCAAAGCAGAATGACTCTGATGAATGACTTTGACAAAGGAGATGGACTGTGATGGACTATGATGAAGGAGAAGTCTGTAATGGAGGTGAAGAACTGTGAAGATGGAAGACTTTGATGAACGACTATGGTGAAGAAGAAGGACTGGGATGAAGGAGAAGGACTATGACGAATGGATGTGACAAGATAGAAGGACTGCAATGAAGGACTGCAATGAGATAAAAGCACTGTGATGAAACAAGACTGTGGTCGAGGGCTGTGATGAAGGAGAAGGACTAATGAAGCAGAAGGATTGTGAGGATGAAGGCAATGGACTGGTGCTGGACCAGGACTGTGATAAAGGAAAAGGACTGTGGTGATGGACCGTGGTAAAGAACTGATACAAAATAGAAGAACTGAAATAATGAAGAGCTGTGGCAGATGAAAATGTCTTTGACAAAGTAGAACTGTGACAAAGGAGGAAGGAAAAACTGTGATAGAGAAGGAAGACTTTGTAAAAGGCCCTGGTGAAAGGGAAGGACTGTGATGAAGGAGAAGGACTAATGGAGGTCATGAACTGTGATGAAGGAGATTTACTATAACTACATTGGATGTTGGCAATGGAAAACAAAGGCCCGTGATGAAGGACTATAATGCTGGAGAAGGTCTGTGAAGAAAAACGGTGATGTAGAAGAAGGTTTGAAACAAATGAGAACTGTGACAAAAGACTTAGACGAAGACGAAGACTTAGATGAAGACGGTACCCTACGATAGTGTGCAGACAAGAATATCACTTGTCAATGAAGCATGCAGAAGCTGTTTCCCAACGCGCTGAAGGGAGTAACCACAAGGAAACCCATTGAAGTAGGCAGGGCCATCTTTAAGCATTGTGGGGCCCGTGGCACAGATTATTTTCAGCATCATGCATAGAAATCTGCAAGTGGCAAAATACTAATTCACATGAGCCAAAAATATTTCTTTTGTATTTTACTATGTTATGTTATGTTAAAGGTTCTTATACTCTCCAGGATCACAGTAAAGTATGGTGGCAAAGCCTTGACACTGTAGCCCAACTGTCTTGAGTCTTGAATTTGGTTTCCTAATCACCTCCCCCAGTTAACAAATTGGACCCCATAACGACTTTGATGGTATGGCAAAAGAGGTGGTAAAATGGCAGTAATAGAATTCATAAATTCCCTGAATCACCGAAGTACGAGGTGGGAGATGAAGGGGAGGAATCTCATCTCCAGCAAAAAGCTGGAGGTGAATCATCCACTTTATCTTAAAAAAAGATCAGGATTTACTGTAGCGGAATTACTACTCACAGTAAATCTACCAGTAAATCTATCAGAGTGACTTCAAAAAGAACCCATTTCTTTTTTAAACAATGGGACTCCCCTCCACCCCATGACGCGGGGGCCTCACAATCCTCTGCAGATGACAGGAACAAGCATTCTTGGCTACTGCAGGGAGCTGAAGGTCTCTTTCCCTAGACCAACGGATTAAAGGTAAAAAAATGTGTTTTCTTTAAATGTGTGCATGCATGTAAATGTGTGTATATGTATGTACATGATGTAATGTGCATTCATGAGTGAGTGCATGTTGCAGCCTGGATATGCCTGTGTGAGTGTATGGTGATAGTGTGCACACTCAAATGTATGGGTGGCTCGGTGTGCGTGTGTGAGTGTATGGTGAAAAGATAAACACTTAAATGTATGGCTGGTTTAGTGTGCGTGTGTGTGTATGTGCATGATGAATGGTGTGTGTGCTTGTGTTTAGGGGCTCAGCAAAACCTACATTTCGGGAGACCGCTAACCCTTCAAATGTTGGGAGAGGCACTAACTTCACGAGTGGTGTGGGAGGGGCAAAACTATTTGTGTGGGGGCATTGATTTTTTTAACGCATTCTAATGAGACTATTCTAGTGCAGCTTCGATGTTTCAAGCAGTTAACTCTAACCTTTAAGTCTGAAAGCATGCACTTGTTGACAGCTGTGAGAATAGGCCGTCTCCTGTCCCCTCTCTACCCTTCCAATAACTCCCCTGCCATGCAAGTACTAAACCCACATCACAATTTCAACAGCCTAAAAAGGAGCAGTGAAATGCTTAACGTTAGTATTTGCTGGGCCTTAATGATGAAACACAGGCGCCGTTTAACATCTGTGTCCTGTTCTGTCCAGCAACGGCTTTGTAGGTCAGCCAGGTCGAGTCAACATAGCCCAAAATTTCAGGGGTTAGGGGAGAGGACTGAAGCCCAGTCATATCAATGGTGTTGTGCCACTGCTTGTGTTTAATGCCATGATTACCTATTGGTAATCTTCATTACTCGTATCCCTGTGCTTCCTCATCCCAGTACTTGTGTATGAGGCACTTTGCCTCATACACAAGTACTGGGACAAGGTAGCGGGACATGGAGGGAATGCCTGGCTTAGTTACCTGCAATCTTCTTTACTTCCAGCCCCACTCTTCCTCATCCTTGTACTTACCTATGAGGGAAGGAGCCTCATATGACAGCACTGGGACAAGGAAGAGGGATGCGGAGGTAATTCTGGCCCAATGTGCTGATTTTGGGGGCTGGAGCAAGGGGTTGAGTGGTAGGCAGGGATTGTGGGATAAATCGCAATGGCAATCCATCTCCAAGCTAAGCAGGAGTGATATGTGGTATTAGTGGCTAGAGAGGCATTTTGGTGCAGACAGTTTAGTCATTTCTTAGTTTGGCTTGACTTTCTTTAACTGGGCGCTCTGATAAAGCAGTTCCGCTAAGTGTAATTACCTGGCTCGACTGGCATTTGGTTACTGCCAGTCTAGCCGTTTCTTACTGTGGCATTGTATATTTTTCTGGGCATCTATGATAAAACAACCATCATGGTTATTGCTTCGACTGCCATTTTGGTGCAACCAGTGTAGGTATGTCTAAATGTGGCCTGGCATGCTTTACTGTAATATGTTATTGTGCATCTAGATTGGTCTACATTGTACAGCCAGTTGGACATATTTTCATTGTGCCATGGCATTTTTAATAGCAAAGTATTCAATTAATAAGAGCATTAATGCTCCTGTGCACTGTTGGTACCTTGCATGTATTGAATTTTTCGACTGGTGTTACCCTACAAAACAATTGCAAACGCTCTGGCTTTTTTGGCTTTTTAGCCAATTTTTCTCAGAAAGTGTGCTGTATAATGAATTAAAATACATACACATATATATATATATATATATATATATATATCCTTGTACCGGTTGCGCCCGTCTACCCCTGGGTTTTGCGCGCATTATCAAATAATAATATATATATGCTGCTCCTAGTACAGTGTGCAACATACTCTTGAAGCAGAACGCTTGTGGGGGGGACCCCTAAATGTTGTGTTACGCCACTGGTAAGGTCTTGTATTTATTGGAGAAATTAGCAGTTCAACATGTCAGCAACCTTCACTAATATAAACATAAAATAATGTATACACACGCAGTGACACCAGCATACCTGACAAAAGTGTACATGGGACGTACCAGTACCATTGTATCTCCCTAGCACTAGCCATCTTGCCCAATGACTTCCGCATATAGCAACGTTAGACGTACTACCAAGAAACCATCTGAAACCAATGCTAGTGGTCCAGACATCAGGCATCACCAGGCATTGTGCAACCAAGCAACTGTGAAAACTAAAACTGTGACTGGCACACATTAAGCAACATAAAAATGACACCTCATAAAATACGCCTGTCAGCCATCGCCGGCTGTTCTGAGGATGCACACTCATTCTTGGTTTCCAGTTGCTAACGCCTGTGACACCCAACTCTACAAGACAAAACATGGAAATATGCTCTTCATGAACATAGAAACACATAAGAACCAGTGACCAGCAGAATCATCCCAGGTGCATACAAAAACTCTACTAGGCCCAGCTCCCAGATTTGGAACACCACAGGGAACACAGCAACAACCAAATAATGTGATGTAACCAGGTAGGATTGGGAAGCAGAATGCCACAATGTGAATTCGTATAGAGCCTGGAGATCCTGGAACGAGACCAGCTATAGACCCCTAGGTTCTCCTACCACCCCTTTGCAGGATGGGCTCATTCTAAATCTGGATACAGGTGGGATGACTTTGTATTAACAACAAATTCCAGCGCCGAAGAGCAGAACAAACAAGCGTGCTGGCAGTGACTTGGCAGTGCAGAGCAGAGAGAGGGAGTGCACTCAAAGGGCAGCTTCCAGAGCCCCTCTGCACTTCCAATTGATTGTACTGAATCTACTGTGAGAGCAACCATGAGAGATACGGAAACACTACCAGGAGAATGATGCAGGCGGCCAATGGGCTAATCACACGTGGCACCCGAACCACATCACGCAAACTGCAAGCTCTATGACTCCAAGATCTGAGTCAGAGACCCCCTCCTGCACAAAACAGGTCACAGACTCCCACATCAAACCCTCATTACTAATGAAGGATGGAACAATATTCAAAAGATTGAAGCCCCTTCAAATAATGTCGGTCTTCCTGCCTACCAATGCAGTCCAAGTCCAGAGCTTTGTCAAGCACATGATCTGACTTGAGGACTGTTCGTTTCCTAAGGGCATGCATGAGATTCCCATTACGGGCATACTCCATGGCTATGGCAGGAAACCTATGAACTCACTGGCACACCACAGGATAATTATTTTGAGGTGAGGCCGCAATCTCCAAAGAACCCCCGGTTCACCTAATAGTCCCTACAGTCATTCTCTGAGGTGAATGTTTTTAACATCTTAATGGTGCCACTGAATTAGATGCCGCCCTTCTCGATTAAGACACTGTGGGCCTCATTACACGGATGGCGGAGAACCATGGCGCTTTTAGCGCCATGGTTCATGCCGGTAAAATACTGGCACCGCCTTGGCGGAAAGGGGAATTACCGCCCCATTCCAAGGTTGGCGGGGCGGTAATTCCCCCTTCCACCATTGCCCTTCCCCATTCCCATTTTTGCCCCATAGGGCTCAATGGGAATGGGGAAGGTGCTAATTACGGTACCGCAAATTGCGGTACCGTAATTAGCTCCCTGGGTCCCTTTGCGGGTTGGTTTTTAACGTCTGCAAAAAGCAGGCGTTAAATCCCCCAACCCGCAAAGGGACCTCGTAGTAAGGCGGTTAGGATTAACCGGTGCCGGTATATTACCGGTACCAGTAAATCCTTACCGCCATCCGTGTAATGAGGCCCTAAGGGCCCAATCAAAGTACCCCAAGTGCCGTGATAGCAGGGAAACAGACACCGTAATACGAGAGAACAGGATTGCACAAGTACACTGTGGTGCCTTATGCTCATGTCCTTAAGTCCCTTGTTCTTTGTGCCATCTTGATTTTTTCCTTCTTCCTGCCTTCTTGTATCACCATGCACATTCATGAGAGTAATGCTCAGGACTTCCGGTCAGTGCTTTGTGTGACTGAGCTGGTTCGAACTGGGGATTCTGACTGTTTGGTCATAATCCACATCCAGACCAGCGGGTGCTTGGTTGATGGTCAGAAACACTGTGGGAATTCCCTCTGCATTTTATCGACTACTCTATCTTGCTGCTGCCATCCCTCACCACAAAGAAAGGCCTTTTGGGCCCAAAGTACACGAGCATTGCTCCTGAGTGACTGCTTACCCTGTCCTCAGTTACTACAACTTCTGACCCCATATGCTGCTTCTAAGGGCTCCCCTTTTGCTGTGGAATCAAAAACCAAGCCACCTTTATTTTGTGCAGGGGCCCCATCATGAAACTGACCTAACCTGTCATTTAGAAGCATTGTGCAAATAGCCTACAGTGAGCCCTGCTGTCCCCTCTGATTCTCTGATTCTCTATCACCTGGGGCCTGTGTTACTTCATTTTGGGTGTAGAAATTGAGATGATATATCTCTCCATCTACCCCCTCCTCTCTGGAATGCATTGGCTTAAGGCTATATCTTTAAAAATAGTTACATTCCCAGGCCAAATGTAGCGTTGTGGAGCCTGGGCCAGGAGTCCTTCTGACACATAGGGTGGAAGGACTGGCAGTGTACATTTACCTTAGAAGACAAATTGACTTTGAACACGTTTTCTGTTTAAATTCTACTCTTCGCTAACTTTGACCTTTGCAACATTTTGAGACATCTTTTCGAGACTATTGTGTCCTATGTTCACATAGGTTGAGTCAGTCAAGCTATAAGAGTATATGTGTGTTCGTCCTACTTTATCTACCTATTTGACTAAGGCTACCCACCTGTAGCAAACCTGAACACTAGGAAGTGTAAGACTGGACTTCCTAAGAATTGTTTAATTGTACTTAGTGCCATATAACTCACAAGGCTGGTCAATTATGATTTAACATTTCTTTTAACTTCTCTGGCATCTAAACAGAAACTGGCTGGGTTAATACCTCTAGTTTTATGTAACCGATTTGGGGGTATACTTAGCTTAGTAGTATGTGTGTAGGTGATGCATTCTATTGTTTAATACATGTATTTTGACACTTATGTGTGTGGATCTCTGTTATTTCTCCAGCTTTGATATTGTTAGGTGTACTTCACACCAAGTCTAGCACCTCCTGAGTCTAGGCCTTCCTGCTTAACAATACTACCATTGGGAATTTGGTTAGTCTTGAGTGTAAACCTTGTTGGAGCACTGAGAGGGCTTCTCAGAACCCCTACACGGAGTAGGTTATAAAAATCCCTTTTAAAAGCTCTGCTGAGTTTCTTATCCCTGAAAACATTGCAACACCTTTGCACACAACGAGTCTGTGTAGAAGCGGCTGACTGGTGACTGTGTGACTTCCAGTTCCTCTCAGTGCAGTTTGACAAGCCCTTCACAGAACGTTGCTGGGGCCTTTCATCTCGCCTGCAGAAGGAAGCTTGCAGAAGGATTGGTGTGGTGTGGCGTGGCAAGGACAGACTGGAGTGAGTCCTACCTGACCAGCACAGGCTGACTTCTGCTGGTACAAGATGGTCCCTGGGAGGCTATTGCCACTTCTGTGCCTTTCGCTGACGTGGATAGCCATGTGCTGTTTAGGACTGGAAAGCTGGTGAGTAAAACCGGCTGTTTGGAACTTGGTGTTTGGAGCCTACTGGAGCCTGCCGTGCTCTTCTGTCTGAAGAGAAGTGTGCAGAAGGTGTGCGCTTTGTGCTCCAGTGTTCCAGCTGGTTAGCTGGATAGCTGGGGAGCTCTAGGCGTATGCAGCCTTTGGTGCTTTTCCCCGCTTGAACTTTATGGTAGTTGGTGATTAGGCAGTGAGTAAAGGATTCACTGTTTACATACATTCATAACTCATTATTTTTGCCTTAAACTTGCGCCAATTTTTTTGAAATGAAGAAACAGAAGGCGACCAAATATGGTTTACGCAGTGCGACAACTAAGGCAAAGAAACAATCATCTAGCTTGGTGCCTCGAGCTTCACAAAAAACAAAACAGCACTGCCACACCTAGGAATGAGGTATTCCGTAGTAATATAATTGAACTTGCACAAACTTCTTTGCTAAATAGCAATACCACCACGGCCAATAACATCGGAGAAAGCACGGAAATTACTGATTATTACAAACTGACTGTTGATGGCAGCACACTGGGTGCAATAGAAATGTGATAGCAGGCGAATCTGTTTAGCTATCTAAGAGGGGGCGTGACTTGATTGAGAGTAGTGTGGCCTCCTTACCCGTCAATAACAACAATTCCCCTCTGAAGCTTTGTATGTGACTCCAAGAATCAGCAGACAACATGAGGCAAGCTGCGAATTCTGTATCCAAGTACAATGTGATCAGCACACAATTATCAGCGACGCCTAGCCTGGAACCTTCCTTATCAAGCGCTTCATGTTCTTTTTCAAGCAGTAGTGACTGTGATATGGTGTATTTTGTGAAAACATGTTCACCTAGTGCCTTCAACAGGGATGTTACCTGCTCAATTTCAAACTGAAACGTGGTTGCATCATCTATAGTTTTCTCTATGTTCAAAAATAGCTAACAAACAAAAGGACTTGAAGTACATGCTTGGGCAGATTGTTGATATCGTATTTACAAACACAAATGGTCCTTTGACAATCCATGAAGACCCAACGGTCTCTTACTTATTGGATACCATGCATCAGGAAGAATGTATATCTGACCAAGAGCCAGAGTCTATTCCTCAATATGGAGAGCTTAATTATCCTGCACAATCAGAAGACCACACCATTGAGGGTGAACTGGTTGAGGTACAGGCAGGTGAGGAGAAGATGGTTACTAACAAGTTCAATCTTGACCAAAGAAAACACAGAAGAGTTGTGAGAAAATGTGAGTTAAAACTGGCCCCCGCCCTGCTAGTGTGGCATGCTTTGAACCACCGTTAGCCACAGTGAGTCCATTTACATTCAGTAGACTGCTTCTGAGGTGGAAACAGTATGAGGTCTCATTGAAGAATCTAACTCAAGACAAGCCCTCGTTCGGGGGCCAATGGACTAGTGGATGCAGCTGGTTGTACTAGCTGAACCAATTGAATATTAAGTAAATACTGCAGAGTGTATTACAGTCACTAGCAGGCCTTCACCCATTTCCATTAGTGGGCTTTAATAAGTCTGAAGTAATTCCTGTTCTCTGCCTTTGATACAAGGTAATGTAGCTAAAACATCATTTGATTCCATTAAAAGTCGGAGTTTGCATCCACTTGGAAAATGAGTTAAACTGGAAGAGCTTTAACCCACCAATTGCAGCCCTTTTTTGAATGGAAGAGTCCTCATGAAGATCTTTGGAGAAGTTAAGGCCCTAAAATATATTTTCTTCAATGACATCAAATATATGGAACTACTGAAGGAAGATTGAATTTTCATCAGCTGCGTTAGTGACCCTCTTGAGTTCTCACCATTCCAACCTTAGTAATCTAGGCTTTCAATTAACTGTCTGCCATAAACTTATATCATTAGTACCATACTTGAATGAGCAAACCATGGCCAAAGAAATATCGTCGCCCACTAAATGTAATCTGGATGATCAGCTTGAAAAGAACATTTCCGGTCCAACGACAACTAATCTGAACCGCTGCACTTGCCCCTGGATCACTGTACCTAACTGCTGTGATACTTCTGAAATCTGGATCTAAGACCATTTTGCTTTTACCCTTTTACCTTTTTGTATATAGGTAAGCTTAAGTAACCTTGTACCGGCTGCGCCCGTCTACCCCTGGGTTTTGCGCGCATTATCAAATAATAAACATAAACATCTTGAGGGCATCCATCGAACACACCTTATCCAGCAGGAAGGCCACCAAGAAAGTGGCCAGTTGCATTCCCCACAATTTTGAGTGTGAACAATATTGAAGCTGTCTTAAGCCGATAGTATGTAATTATTTAACTTGGAATACCAGGGGGCATAAGTCATTTTTTAATTAATCCATTAGGTATCTCCACCATTCCGAAGAGTGATATTGTTCTCCTTCAAGATGCTTGGCTGACAGAATCCTTCAATGTCGATGGGTATAATGTTCATTGTTGCCTCACCACCTCTAGCAGCAGAGGTCACCCATCTGGTGGTTTGGCGGTTGGAGCTAAAACCCACTTTAATACCAAAATATACATGTGTGGCTTTTCCTCACCATTTATGCTAGCAGTATATACCACTAGCAACAGCCTATGTAACAATGGTCTATTGATTGTCAACATATATGATCCTTCGGACACACAGATGACCAAAACCATCTAGGAGAATCTAGATGCCTTGATAGTTGCATGGTTTAATAAGTTCCCTGTCGGTAATGTGGTAGTTGCCTGTGATTTAAATGTGCACTATTCTTTTGGAACTTTGATCTGCCTGGATACTGTGGATGACACACCATCTCTTGCGGCCATAGCACCTAGCATGACCACGACTGGTGGAAGTGGTGTAATGCAACTGATTTTGTATGCCTTCATGGGAAATCATTGAGGGGCCAAAAATGGAAGCGGACATGGGCCAATGGCCTTTATTCATCGGTCATTGACTGTCTTTTTAGATTGATCATGATGTGGACAGTCCAGTCCTATGGTAGTGACCGAATTGTGAATTAATGACCTTTTCCCAATCACGTGGTCACAAACCCTTTGTAATATTCAGACTTTCAAGCAGGTCGATCCCAACTGTAGTGTGAATTTACAAGAGAATTGCATGATATAGTCAGATATTAATGTTGGATGTCTGTATTGATAGGCCTTGAATCTCCCACCTTGGAAGCTTGGCTCAAAGAAAACGAAAGGGATCTGAGTGTGTTTGTGACTTATGTGGGTCGTCGTTTAAGATGAAACCCTACAAGGCCTGATCACGGGTCTGGATGGAGGTATCCTGGCGGTAATACTGCCGGGATACCGCGAGGGCAAATAGCATTACCGCTACTTGGTCCGGCGCTATCAGTGCCGGATCACGAATAGTGGGGTAACGGTTATTGCCCATTCCCCATTGGGTCCGCTGGACCCAATGGGGCTGGGAGCGCTATTAGCTAATTGTGCGGGCACTAATAGCGCTGAAAATGCCCATTCCGCTGGCGCATTTACCTCCAGCATTGAGCTGGAGGTAAATGTGGCCAAACTCAGGATTGGGCGGACTCTTAAATGTGGCGGTTATAGTGCTACTGCCGCATTTAAGGGGTACAGCCCAACCTGTGATCAGGCCCTACAAGAGGTCATTCACAGCGCCAAACAGAAGGCGTATTTGATATAGCTATTCATCAACGTAAAAGGCTTTGTTATAAGGAAAGTGCAAGCACCAAGAAAGCACCACTAAAACTGAGTGCGCAAAGGCTAAATCCCATGTTGTCCCTTGTACAAAGTACAACAACTGGCTGAGATGGCATAGACATGTTAAATATAATGCCAACTGGAAGTTCATCTACAGTCCTTTAAAAACCAATGACAACAAGAGATTTTGGGATGGTTTTGGTCAGCATTTATCTAACTTAAACACTTTGGAACTAAATGTGGTCTCTGAAGAAGCCTGGTTGAACCATCTATCCTCCTTATTTTGGGACGATTCCTTGTAACAAATATGTTTTCTTTGATGATTGCTAAAGAGGCTCTATCCCTTGTTGGGATGTTGATGATATTTGGGCCCTGATACATAAGTCAAAGCCATCTAGGGCCCCTGCCTGATACCATTGCAAACGTTGTCTTGAAGGCTAACCCTGAATTTTGGGCAAGCCAAATTTGCAAGCTATTTCAGTGAATTATGGCAAGCGGTCTGTTACCTAATATTTGGAGGGAATCCATCCTGATCCCAGTCTACAAGAGAGGCGGTAGGGAGGATCCATCCAACTACAGACTGCTAGCAATGCTCGACTCTAGTTCCAAATCGTTTGTATCCTTACTATTGAAACAACTGTCACAACTGGTTTAGGAGAAACATCTTCTCAGTAAGTTTCAGACAGGTTTCAGGAAGGGTCATTGCATGATTAATAATCTTTGTGCCTGACATTTTTAGTCTATTGAAACCCTTAGACAACCAAATGGGAAGCTATACATATGCTTTATAGACTTGTCTGAAGCATTTGATTCAGTCTCTCGACCAGTGTTGTGGAATAAACTCAGGTCCTGGGTTTTAAACCCCACTGTTTTGTATTTTATCCAGGTCTTATACAGTGACACTAAGTTGACAGACTGAACCAAGAGCGTGTCCTTACTAAGCAGATTGATACCAACCAGGGATTGAAGCAGAGGTGCTTAATGGCACCCCTGCTGTTGAACCCGTATATATCTGATATGGGCAGTCCTCTTGGTTCAGTACGTAATTTCCCCCCTCGTTTAGGAAAGGAAGCGAGTACCATGTATTTCATACACAGACTATACCATCTTAATCGACCACACTCCCATTGGCTTACAGCGAACTATTACGGCTCTCTCTTCTTATTTTAGACTGAACATCTGTCTATTAATGAAAACAAAACTAAAATATTAACATTGGGAAATAAACTATATGTGCAATGCAAATGTGTATGTAAATGAAATAATCATTCAATGGATGGAGGTGGTGGATAGTTATCTCTATTTAGGCCTTCTAATAAAATCTCATCCAGTCAAGCAGTTTTTATGAAGACCACTTTCTCCTTAAAATTTGGAGAGCGTGGATAGTACTCAAAAGGTATATTGCATTGAAAGGAGATGACAACGTGGGGGGGATGCCATGTATATATTGTATCAGCATTGTGTCTGGTTTATTGTATGGCCTGAGAGATTTGTTGATTGGCTTGAACGCGCTGAAGGTAAAATCTTGCGATCTATGCTTGGAATCCCACAATCATTGCCCATTGAGGCAGCAAGAAGGGAGCCGATTAATACAGTGGTGTTAGTTATATTTCCAGCTCTCTGCCTGTTTGCCTGCAGACTGTACTTGAATGGGACTCGTTGCCACTCGTATGGGGACTCATTATTTGAATGGATTTCTTGATGCACTGCCACGTCTCTCTGGATAGCATTGTATTTTCTGTTGATCAGATGTTGTGTGTACCTAATGCTGTACTTATATTGAAAAAAATGTCTTTGTATTGGGATAGTGTTGAGACTACAAATAGCCTGCAGAGGAAGACATGCTATGGCGAGTATATTCTTCAGAGTCATCAACTGGGAACTCTAGGTTCTTAGCTCACCAAAATTATTATCTACTATGACTGAACTTCCTCCCTACTCAGAAGTACACTGGTAGTTGGATCTGCAACACTACTGTGGAGACATCTCACCATGTTTTAACTGGGTGTCCTGCACTACGATTACTTTATGTTAAATGACATCAACTTTTGTTACATAATATTGTATCTGTCTACTCAAACCAATTCTGGAGCTCTATGTGATCGGCTAGTTCACTGGTTGTTACTGTGGCCGCATTTTATGTATGACATGAATTTCTAGTTTTACCTGCAAAGTATTAATTGGTTTATTTAGATATGTCTATTTTGAGTCTTAATTGTGTAGAATAATCATGATGTTGTGTTAATGTGTATTTTATTATCTTTTTGTATGTGCCAAAGGTTATGATTAGCCAGTGCACTATGGTAAAAAAAAGAAAAAAGAAAAGCATTGCCACAATCTATTGCAGGCATGTGGTAGAGGACTTCACCTCATCCTGCAACCAGTTACCCACTGCATGCCCAGGGATCTCTGGCCGGGTGGTTGAATTCCAAAATCAGTACGTGTAGCTTCCTCCATGTTATGCTGATGTAGCACAGGCCACAAAACCTCCAGTGATATCCAAAAGAAAGACTGTTCTTTCCCAGATCTCATTTGCATGTGCCACTGGGACACCACCCCTTTCAGCCATCTGTGGCGGGAAGGATGCTAAGCATTTAATACCTGAGCATATACACATAATCAGAAATCTAGTAGGGAAAGGAGATGGAGTTCAATGGAGGTCCCAGCTCTTCTGCAATCCCAGGCAGAGGGAAAGGCCACAGAATCACACAGGTTGGTGGATTGACTGGAGTCAGGAAGGTGGGCAGCATTGGCCGCTGTAAACGTAGCGCACCAACGCAGCAAGAACTGCTTTCCTCAGTCAAAGGCTTGAAAACATGCAAGCGTAATGAGTGCAGTTTGGCATAGCTAGGGTTACTATTTTTTTTGCAGTACATTTTGGGGTAGCAATGAGTATTTTACCATCATTTCCCCTGATTTAGAAATGGTCACAGCCTATTATTCCCGCAGTAATTTGAATAATATTTCAGTAGATTTTAACAGATTTTCACCTGTTTTTCTACAGATTTTGGCTGCCTCTTCACAAAATTAGACTGTATAAGACATGTTTCTAAAGAAAATCGTTTTTTTTTTCACAAAGTTCCTGACTCTGCCAATGACGGGAAAGGACCATCTACAGTATTGCACCGGGATACTAGAGCCTGCAACAAAGAAAGGAAAAACCGAAAAGCTATCCAGAGAGCACTTCAACTGATAGGTGTGTTGGGAATAAAGCCCAGAGTCTCTCGATTGTATACTATGTTCTTTATGTTGGGTTCTCGTACAACTCTAGCCAGTGGAAAAATCAAGTTCCCTTTGCAACGCCCCCTATGGCCATAGACTACTACTGCAAGAAGCGGGACGCCAAGCACAGTGACTGCGGGCAGAGGTGGAAGATTCTTAGTGCTGCTTTCCAACAATACAGTTTTCTACTCTGTCCTCTGGATCCATGATGTTTTACGGCAACAGGACATGGGAAGCATGGGAGATTAAATAACTCCCACTGCTTCTCCATTGTTAGCAGGGGGGGGCATAGAGGGTGGCAAGGGGGAGGCACCTTAAAGCCAAGCAGCACTCTCCCACTGGCCCCATTCTTCCATTGCTGCTTGCCCTTAAGTGATGGTGTATGGGGGGAGAGCAGAGCATTGGTGTAGCCTAATTCTGTGGCAAGCAGTGAAGAGGAGTTGGGCACGAGAGATGAGTATCTCTCCCTCGCCTAAAAGGATGGATACGCTCTGAGTCTGTAGCTTTTTATTAACCAAGAGTTGGGACTTAAGTTCTTATTTTTCTAAGACACTTTACTTTCACTTACATTGTCTTGGGGCATAGTACGTCTTGGGACATATCACTTAAGAGATTTGAAGTGTTCCTCCTTTGTTGTGTATGGGAAATTCATGCACTTGCAACTTTAATACCCGGATGTACCTGGTGACAATCGGATATTACATAGGTTAAACCTCCCTCCCAATAACTTCCTTCCTAAATTGTAAATTTGCAACATCAACTTGTCCATGTTTACAGTGGTCCGATAATGTTCGCGTCGCAATTTCAAAGCTATGTCACTTCTTGAGAGTACTTTGTATTTTTGTCTGTAAATGATTAATTTCCATTCTGGAAATTAGGTCTTAGTATTTACAGGCTTTACATGAAGATACAGCTTGGTTCATAACCCTAATGTATGCAAATATTAACATAGTGGGCCTCATCACGAGTTTGGCGGTAGCCCTTAAATGCGGCAGTAGTGCTGTTACAGCCGCATTTAAGGGTCCGCCAAATCACGGCTTGGGCTGATTTCGCTCCAACTCTGAGTTGGGGGGAAATCCGCAGAGGATTTGCCAATTTACAGTGCATTTACCACCGGCGGGAAATCCGGCAGCGGTAAAAGTGCAAAATTTCCACATTGAGCCCAATGGGGAATGGGGATTTCCGGAATGGGCTCAATGGGGAATGGGCAATACCCATTCCACCAAACCTGTGATCCGGCGCTAATAGCGCCGGTGGGTTTAGCGGTAGGGCTAATAACGCCAGCGCTATTAGCGCCGGCATTCCCGCCCAACTCGTGATGAGGCCCAGTGACTTTATTTTACAGATCAAGGGCCTGCCTGATTGTTGCCCAAATCTTGGTTGACTATAAAGTTGCCTTATGCAAGAGTGCCTAGTTTTACATTCTGATTCTTTTGTTTCTTTAATGTTGATGGGAGATCATGATCTCTGTGTTTTATGTTAAAGATAATTCCAAGGCTATAGAGTAAGTTGAATCACATACATAATTTCCAGGCTGGACAGCGAAGATTAACCAGAATAGCAAGTGTTGGTGCTGTGTTCTTCCACAATATTTTCTTTTAGATCAGTTGATTGTCGAACTAATCTCTTTCTACCTCGCTTCCCTTATGTATTTGTTTTGGTGGGACAGGACGGTGTATGATCTCTGCATGGTCACTCATTTGGAGTGTTGGTATCAGAAGAGCTATCTTGTTCTAGTGCCGCATTCTACTATGGTAAAGTATAAGTTGGTGACATTATAAGCTTCTCGGCCAGTGCATAAATCCTGTCCATTGTAGCACTTATTAGTTGTCCTGTGGCACTTGTTGAGTTTGTTCTCTGCATGGTCACTCATTTGGAGTGTTGGTTTAAGAAGGGCTATCTTGTTGTAGTGCCGCGATTCTTGTATACTGCCATATAAGTTGGTGACAGTATGAGCTTCTCAACCACTGCACGTATCCTGTCCTTTGTAGCATTTTGTAGGTGTTCTATCTTGTTGAAGTGCCGCAATTCTTGTATGCTGCAATATAAGTTGGTGAAAGTATAATCTTCTCAGCCGCTGCATGTATCCTGGCCATTGTAGCATTGTAGCGTTTATTAGTTGTTCAATGGCACTTGTTGAGTTTGTGAAGAACTCTTTCATCAATGCCTATATGATGCTGGATTGGGGATGTGTGCATGCATTACTCAATGTGCTGTGTCACTAGATGCTCTGATGGTCATATACTTTAATGGTGGACACCCCTGGTGCATGGTTCTCTCTATGGCTGGTGTGGTTTAGTTCTGATCGTTTTTCTGGGCAATCCATTTTCTAAGATGCTGCATTTATCTACACTAATGTCTTGTCACTTATTAGAGATGTTGTTCTGTTACATGTATGCTGTGTCATAGTATTGTTGAGTTTTGCATTGGGAGCTTTCTACAGCCATTGCTTGATATCTATGTTGCTGCATGCGTATGTGATGCTTTCTTTTAGAAACTGGTGTCATGGTTAAGGGATGTCTCAAAGGAAGTTGCTGACGGGTGTCGATCGAAGACTTGGCCACACTGGCTATATTCAAATACTATTAGAACTCTACCTGTTATATGACCCTACCTGGTCCCAGCATATGAGATGAAACCAACGGCCATTTAATATTGGCGCATCTTTCTTTTAATAGATTGTTATTGTCCACTAAAAAAAAGAAAGATAACTTCATTTTAGACTATCTTTGCCGTACATAAGTATTGCACCCACCGTTAGTTTGCTTGCCACGTGTGTCTTCATTCCACACACCTGAACTACCTAAATGATTGATACTTAGGGAGCCTTGGGCACATTTTACTGCTTGTCCCCACAAGTGTTTTGGTTATTATAATAATTATTATTATTATTATTTTCATTATTGTTATTGGGGTATTTATTGAGCGTGAACCTAGATTTGGAAAGCAACAGAGCGTTTTACAATCATTGGGGGAACAACACAGTGAAAGAAGCAGAGTAACAAGGAGTGGTGAGCTAACCACAGGGGAGAGGGAAGAGGGGCAATTTGACATCAAGGGATTTACAAGCAACCAGGGGAGCTAAGAGTGGGAGCAAATCAACCAGTCTCATATAGGGTGGGGAGTTGAGGCTGTGTTAGGGAAGGGCCATACCTTGAAGAGGAGGGACTTGAGCTCCATTATGAACTGTAAAAACGAGTGGGTGAGTCTGATGTTGGCAGGAATGGGGTTCCAGGGTCTGAGGGCATAGACAAAGAAGGCCTGTCTTCTAGTTCTTTCCCTCCTGAACCAGCAGAGTTCAAATCTGCATATGTCCTTATTTCTGTTGGATCGTAGGCATCTGAGGATGCTGAGCTTCTTAGTGAAGTAACTTGTGGACATCAAAGTGACTGCCTTGTAGATGATGCACCAGGTTTGAAGATGATACAGGCTTGCAGCAGGATTTGGTGTAGTTCGATGAGGGGTAATGTGGTTCAATTTGTGGAGTTCTTTGATGATTCATGCTACAGCATGCAGGACATTGCAAGGGTGGCAGGGTAGTCACTGTAAGTCCTTCCAGAAGGGCATTGCCACCATCCAGGTGGGAGAGGACCGAGACTTGGACAGCAGATCTGAAATTGTTTTCTGGGATGAAGGGCTTGATGTTCCTCATGGCTTCTTTCGACTCCTCCAGAGTCATCCTTAATGTCTACCTAAATGGCACTGTCATAGTCCAAGGTCCTCAGGCCAATCTCCTCCTCTTCGATAGGCGCTTCCCTCACCTCCTCAACTTCCTCTCATCTCCAGCTGTCCCCTCCTCTCACTCAGGTTACCTTGCCCACTGTTTCCTCTTCCTCTGCCACTCTTCTGGGTACCTCCACAACTCTGCAAGGTGTACCTCTGATTTGTACCCCTCCCTGGAAGGTCTTTAACGCTGGCAACCTTTTCCATCTTGCCAATCTCAACTCTCACTCTGCTTTCAAACACTCCTCTGACATCTGCCACCTCCTTGAAGAACTGGACCTTGATGTCCTCGGTCTTACGGTGACATGGTTCACGGCCAGCTCTGCCACAAGCTTTGACACTCTACTCCCTGAGGGCTACAAGATCCTCTCCGCACCCATATCCACTCGACCTGGACAGGGCGTAGCCTTGATCATTTCTGAGTGGATTCCTGCCACTATCATCCCGATTCAGATTTACTCCTCTTTTGAATGCCTTGTCTGCAGGCTCTAAATCTCTTCCAGTCAGTCCCTTTCTATTGCTACTCTCTACCGGCCCCCTGGGCAAATCACCTCTTTTCTCTCTGAGTGGGCTGACCTCTCCTCCCTCCTGGCCTCAACCACTCAACTCCTCCTCCTTGGTGACCTCAACATCCACCTCGATTCTCCCTGTCCCTCATCTCAGCTCTTTCGCAAACTCTGCGATTCCCTCTCCCTCTCTATCCTCCACTCTGGCCCGACGCACTCTGCAGGACACACACTTGATGTCTTGATCTCCCCTGGCCTCCCCCTCTCTATCCCTCTGACCACTCCTCTCTCCTGGAGAGACCACTGCCCTCTCTCCATCCATCTCTCAATCTCGTTCCCCCAAGCCAACCCCACCCCAACATTGCCACTTACTTTCTCGGACATCCGACCTATGAAGCGTGTGTCAGCTGAGGCTTTCGCTGCCACCTTCTCTCCCCCTCCTCCTCCTCTGGCTGTCTCACACACTGACACAACCCTGTCCTTTCTCTGCTCTTCTATCTCTGATATTCTTGATCCTCATGCCCCTGTCATGAGGATCCGCTTGAAGTCCAAAGCCAAGTGCAATTCCTGGTATGACTCCGACCTAACTACACTTAAACGTAGATGTAGGGCAGCTGAGAGGAATGGGAGGGCTTCTTGTTCATCCTCTGACAAACTGGCCTGTCGCCTGCTCCAAAGGCAATACCGACTCTCTGTCCATACTAAGAAGAGAGCCCACATTCAAGCCCATGTCTCTGCGGCATCTAACAACTTGGCGGAACTCTTTAAAATCTGCAAAGAGCTTGCCAACCATGCAGCAGTCTCCACCCATCTTCTTGCCTCCGAGGCTCTCTGCAATATCCTTGCCTCGCACTTTATCTCAAAATCCCAGGACATTCTGTCCACCCTCTCCTCCCCTGCCCCTCCCATTCCCTCTCAGTCTGTGCTTGCAGACCCCCCTTTAATCACCCCCCACCTTCCTTATCTTCCTTTCCTATTTTCTCCCCTGACGAGGTCAGTAGACAAGTCCGATCTATGAAAGCCTCATCAAAACAGGTTCATCCCTGTTCCTCTAACACCATCAAGGACCACATTGACACCCTCGCTCCAGACCTTGCAGATTTTTGCAACCACTCCTTTACCTGAGGATCTTTCCCCTCCTCTCTGAAGCACTCCCTTGTGCATCCTCTTCTCAAGAAACCCACAGCTGATCCTTCCTGTTCGGCTAACTATCTCCCAATTTCCATTACCCCCTTTCTGGGCAAACTCCTGGAAAAGCTGGCCATCTCTCAGCTTAACCTTGATTCAGATTCTGTTGGCTGTCTCCATGACCATCAGTCTGGCTTCAGAGCGGCCAGAAGCACGGAAACTGCTCTCCTGAATATCTAACATTCCCTCTGTCCGCATCCTTCTTGATCTGTCTTCTGCCTTCGACACGGTCAACCACACCATCCTGCTCAATCGTCTCTGTGATAACCTGGGCATCAGTGATCCGGCTTTGGCTTGGCTGACCTCTTTCCTCTCTGATCAACCCTCCCAGGTCCAACTGGCGTCCTTACTATCATCTATCTTCCTCTCTACCCGTGGCGTTCCCCAGCCGTCTAACCTCTCACCCTGGCTCTTCAACCAATACCTGCAAAAACTCTTGCCCACTGCATTGCCATTTTCTGCTCAAATTTTCAGTGCTACGCTGATGAAACTCAACTCCTTTTCCGGCTGCCCTCGGCCACCTCCTCTCCCTCTCTCATCTCTGACTGCCTAACTGTCATTCAATATTGGTGTGCCGCCAATGATCTTTGTCCGAATGCCAGCAAGACTGAGATCCTCCTCATCGGCACACCATCTCCATTCTTCTCCCTCACCCTCTGGCCGGCCTCCCTTGGCCCTCCTCCTACCCCTTTCTGTGAGGCCAAGAACCTCGGGGTCATCTTTGACTCCACACTTTCCTTCTCCGCCCATATCTCTGAGGTCTCTAAAAAGTCAAAATTCCTACTGCACCTCCTCAGAGGTACTCTGCCTTTCCTCTCCTTCCCTCAGAAGCTCACTGTCTCCCAAGTTCTGGTTTTCTCTAGGTTGGACTATTGTAACAGCCTCTTTCTAAATCTACCTGCCTCTACTCTCTGCCCTCTGTAACTTATCCAGAACAGGACTGCGAGACTTGTCCTTGGCCTCAAGCCCTGGGATCGTATCTGTCCATCCCTGAAATCTCTCCATTGGCTCCCATTGGATGCAATGATTACATTCAAAACTCTCTGCATTGTCCACAAGGCTTTCTGGGGCCTGGGTCCAAAATACCTTCAGCTATCCCTACGCAAATACCTTCCCTCTCGAGCTCTTCACTCCTTTACCTCAAACTCCCTCCGGGTCAATCGTTTTTCAAAGAAACGAGCTGGGGGTAGATCTCTATCTTAGGCTGGGGCCTCCCTCTGGAACAGCCTCCTTGCCAATCTAAAACTTGAGGAGAACCATCTCTGGCTCCGGAAGAACCTCAAGACCTTCCTCTTTGCTTCTGCCTTCGCTCCCCCTCTCCCCTGCTGATCTGCTCTCTCTTGGCATTGTGCACCTGGCCACCCTCTGTCCCCTGGGCCCAGGTACCTGCTCACCCTGCCATCCTCCTGCACTGCCTCCTGGCCACTCCTTTCACTGGGGACTGTATCTGTACCCATACAGCCCCCCCATTTCTCTTCTTTTTCTGCACTTATCAGATTTACCCAGTCTGCTGCCTTAAGCACAACACTTGCCACTTGCTGGCTGCACTGCCACTGTTTATTGCCTCCATTTTGTATTTATTTGTATTTATTATTATGTATCTGCTCTCCTCTGCTTCACACTTTCCACTCTCCCCCTTCCATGCACGTTTCCCCTTTTCCCTTTCCCATGCACTTGTGCGTTCTCCAGGTCACTGGGCCTAGTAAGATTGGTGTTGTTGTGTTGTGTTCTCCCCTGTTCCACTCCCTTGCCTAGTCGTACTCTGAAACACTTGTGTACGAGCGCAATACAAATAAAATATCATATCATATCCACAGAAGAGAAAGTTGGTACCAAGCCGTGTGTGTCTTCTTTGTTATGTACTGTTTGAAGGAAAGCTGTCTGTCAATGTCAAAGCCAAGTGACTTGGCACAGGTGGCCAGCTGGTGTGTGAAGCCCTTGAGATTCATAGCAGCATGCCAGGTCTGGATGTCAGGGTGTTCAGTGATGTTGGTCAATAGTAGGAATTTAGGGCCACATTATAACCATGCCGGTATCCTGACGGTAAACCTGCCAGGATACTGGAAAATACTATTCCCGTTTCTGGCACTCGGTCCAGCGGCATCGCCGCCGGATTATGAGTGCCGGAGTGAAGGTGTAAATCCACATTCATGGAGTACCATAGGATTCCATGAGGGGATTCGCTGTCATTAGCGGCACAGACAAAACTGGTGCTGGTAATGACAGCGTTTTTTGCCAGTAGGGTGCCTGCCTTACCTCCAGCTTTTTACTTTTAGCTGGAGGTAAGGCAGGTGCCCCACCGGCAAACCCGTAGTCGACCGGTCTGGTAAAGTGCCGGTATTTGTGAATAACGGCAATTTAAAACCGCCCCGGACAACACGAAATGAGACCCCTAGTCTTGTAGGGGTTGAGTTTCAGGCAGGCACTGTACATCCACGATGGATATCTTGAAGTAGAGCTGTGGTTTCATGAATTAGGCAGGACATTGCCATTTCCTGTTGTTGACCACATCGTATGTTTCAGTGAAATATCCTGCAACTGTTGAGTTTGCAGAAGCAAGAGAGTATGGCGGTCATAAGCCTGTAAGCTACTGTAAATCAACAATGTCCTTTCTCAGACATGGCTAGTCCATTTGGTAAAAGCCTGACGGAGGAGCACGAAAAGTTAAGACGAATTCAAGATAGATTTGCTAACCCCATGAGCGCTAAGTATTCTGCTCTAGCTTTGCTGTGCATGGATTGTGCGTTTGAATGACATCTAGCAACGCTCTAGCTTTGCTGTGCATGGAGTGTGTTTGAATGACATCTAGCAACACTCTAGCTTTACTGTGCATGGATTGTGTGTTTGAATGACATCTAGCAACACTCTAGCTTTACTATGCATGGATTGTGTGTTTGAATGACATCTAGCAACACTCTAACTTTGCTGTGCATGGATTGTGTGTTTGAATGACATCTAGCAACACTATAGCTGGGTGGATAGACCACCGGTTACGCCTCTGATGTGGGGTCTACCTGCACTGCACAAGTTCAAACACTTGCTGGGCCCCCTCAGCTCTTTATTCTTCTACGGTCGATGAAATGTGTACGACAATATCGGATAATAGTGAATATCGTAATGCAAAGAAACAGAAGGAATCCAGCATGCAGTGTTTATATGGCAACCGGATGTTATTATATAGATTGCAGAAATGTCTACTTCATGAAATAGGAGTTAAGAATATTGCCTGAAAAAGGCAGACTAATAAATATAACCTAGTGAGAATTAAGTGGGGAGGGTCTTGCAGAGCATAAGGACACTCCTTGTGTTCCCGAGTTGTGGGGGAAATAGATATTTGAAGGTACAGAAGAAGCGTCCAATTTGAGGGGTGGGGTGGATGTAGAAAGTGTGATATTCGCATGTCGACGGGTTAAGGTATGTGGGTGGGGATGTAGGTTACTGAGGTTATGGAATAGATGTGATATAAGAGGGGTAAACGGTCATATTACTGCATTCTCTTGGTCTGTTCATTATTTTTAAAACACATATTTTTGGAGTCAGTATCTCACAAGAACTGTTTGAACCAAGCTGCCATCATTCAAGGGACCCCGGACAAACACAGGGCTATGTACACTGTGGACCAATGCAGCTTTGCCATGTGTTCCAGACTACACAGTGGGCCTCTGCCGGTGCCGGTAATGATGGCTTTTTGCCGGTAGGGTGCCAGGCTTACCCGGAAAACCCGGGTGCCCCCCCCCGGAAAACCCGTATTCGGCCGGTGCGGTAAAGTGCCAGTATCCATGAATACCGGCACTTTTTTACCGCACCAGCAACTTAGAATGAGGCCCATTGTTAGTTATGTGTGTGTGATGAAAAGAGTACTGTCTTTCAATTCAGCATAAGCAGTGGTAGACCTTTACTGCATTACACCACCAAAAGCATACCTCCAGCTTGCTTCCAGGCCTTTATGCCTTCTTTGTATTTCTAACTTTATTTTCCATGAATTTGGCATGCCTGGGATATTTTGTGCATGGCTGGTATTTCACTTCTACATTTCCTACACAGCTGACTTTTATTTTAGTTCTGAATACCAAGATAGTTTACACTGTTAGTTTCTCTGGTTGGCATTTCCTCATTTTGGAATAGACCAGACTCTGCGGATTACTACCGTATCAACATATGGATACTTTGAAATAATATGCATTTAAACATGTCATATAGAGTGCAAAAACTCCAGGGGAACTTTTCTGGAAATTAAATAAAAGTGCGGACTCATGCAGCACAGACCATTTGATGAACATGTGCCACAGACAATGATCTAGTTCTTCGGGTCTATATTTGAACATCTGTTTTTCGTCCTTGTTTTATTAAAAACAGAGAAAAACATTCCTGGTAATGTATTTTTTTTAAAACTAAGACCATGTGAGTCCAGGTTCACATTAGATTCGGAGGAGTACTGGGCTTGTTCAGAAGTGTGGCCCCCTCACGATGCAGATGAGCTACAGAAAATGCACGTGGAGAAAACAAGCCTGGGGGCTGCATTAGTAGTAGTTCAACAGTGGGTTTTACATACTCAAACTCTCGGTAGATGTTTGGAATTTAGTTTACAGCTTTAGCGATCATGCCTTAGAATACAATGGCCGAGTATCCATATTGCATACGTTACATTTCCCTTTACCTTGAAAATCCAAAACTGGCATGCAGTGCCCTAAAGCGGCCATAAATCGTGGCCTTGCTGCCTGTGCCTCTGCGGATGTTGTGGACTATGTCTCCCAAGATCCCTTGCTCTCCCTCCATGGAAGGCCATTCGCAAGCTCAGATCCTGGTAAACATTCTCTTTCGTGCGTTCCCCATAAAACCAACGTGTCATTTTAAGGGCATGGGTGGTGGGTTGATGTACCCTTCTGATTAATTCTGGAGATGGACAAACAGACGAGGAAGCTTCCTTGTCTTAGAGACATAAACAGGAAGTCAAACAGTCAAAACTCTCACTGCTGGGATTAATTGGCTAATGTGTGTGTCCTTCAAAACTTGTCTATGTGAAGGAATTGAGCAATACTTTGGCTTCTGAAATAGAGATACTTTACTATTCAAGGTGAACATCATTAAAATTTTAGTTAATGTTTCAAAAGCCAAGGCCTTTTTTGTGAAATCTTCTGTGCTCATGCTTTTTACATCCACCAGGGATAACCCACTTTTACCTCCTTACCCCAAATAGATGTGACCTGGGATGGCCATTGCAACATCTTAAGGTGCCCACAGGCTTCATCAGGCTCTCTCCATTTCCCTAAGTGCATCCAGCAGCCCGTATTAGAAGACTGTGTCGGATGATTGGCCGACCGGCAACCACATGACCAGAAAGTGCCCGAGACTGAAGACAAAGGTCATGAGCTAGCTTTTTTCTTCCTGACCTTGAGTAGCTATGAGCTGGAGTCGAGCGTGGTAATGTCTGTGGGCCCTACTACTAGCATGCTACTCTCTTTCCTCAATAGCATCCCATCAACCCCTGCATATAACCAAAGCAGGTTTTGCCAACTCGTGACCAGACGACAAGGAAGAAGCAGAATACGGATCAACAGAGTAAGATGGGTAACCCTCTGGCTAGCAGAGGGCAGCTTGCAAAGAGAGGGAATCTGTTTCACTGTTCACTGGCTACACATCCCCTCCCCATCTGTTGATGGCGATGCCCTTGCTAGACTCCCACAGTGCACCCACAATCTGGCCAGGTGACTCACAATGAATACCCTCACATTCTCTGAAGGCGTTTTGACCACATCATTCTCTGTTCCCTCCAAACTTTAAGACCATTCTTTACCACGGAGATGCCAGGGCAACGATGTCCAAATTATCAACTTGACCAACCTAAAATTAAGTGTTTTTTAGGCTTTTTTCTCTTATCCTGGTATCCTCTTATCTTAACATGTGTCTCTTTTAAACCTTTTACCTCAGTTACCTTCTGGGCACTAAGAGCCCCTGCTTCAATGGCGTTTCCCTACTGCCACACCGAAGAAATGTTGGACCATATTTCTGTAACTAAATCATTCAAAGCTTGTTATATCATTGGTCCCATTCCTCTTATCCTTCTGGCTTCTGTCTCCGTTCACCCCCACATTGGAGTGCCACAGTTTGGCATAACCCTGTTCATCTTACCCTGTGTCATCTTACCCTGTGTCATCTTCCCCTTTCACTGTCTATCCTATCGATTCCCTGGTTACTACCTGGAAACCAGCCCTCTGGCTTAGCTGTGAAATCACTGTACCTTTTCTCCCTCTTGATCCTCCTTTGTATTTACTATCTAACATCAGGGCAGGCGAGACGCCCTATTCCTGATCAGTGATGCCATTATTCTCTGACTATCCCCAAAATGTTGTTACTACAACTCTCATCAGACCTACACAGGTTATGCAATCGAGAGGGCTGATGCAAGCTGCAGTCTAAAACATCGAGAGATTCAGGTTGTAGACCCTGCCTGCCTCAGCTATGCCAGCAAAGCAATGTACTGTTTTCTGATGTTTAGTAATGCTTAGTAATGTCAATGTACATTACCTTATTCCTTTCCCATCTGCTTTTCCCAGTCACACTCAAACTGATCAGCAGTGACCTTATTCTGTAACTGTTCACCAAATATATTTAATGCAACCTCCATCAACCCTATTCAGGCTATTCAATTGGGAGGGCTGATGGAGGTTGTAGCACATGCCATTCCAAGAGCTGCAGGTTGCAGACTTTGCTTGCTCCAAAGTCCTTTGCTAATCATAATATGCCAGCATGGCAATGCACTCTACCTCTGATGTTTAGTAATGCTTAGGAATGTAATTGACATACCCTTTTTGTCATTTCTGTCAGGTCGGGCCCACTACTGAAATGTAAATAAATTAACGGTTTGGTGTTTCGAGAAGCATTGTTGTGTGTTGGTCTGTGGTGGATGAAAGAGACACTTCGCTGATGAAAGGGATTAAGTAGGCAAATCACGGAGGGAACATAAAACTGCCGAGCCAGGTCACTGATTCATCTGCAAGAATGTGTTTATCTTGTCCTTAATGTTATGAGTTTGATCACCCAAGGTCCTCCAATTAAGACACTGTTCTAACGTGACCATGTGCTTCAACAAAAAGAAGAATATCTCATTGAGAAATGTTTGGAGATGCTAACAATTACCTTTTAGGTAATGGCTTACAGTGGGTGATCAGATGTCCTTGGGAACCATGGAGCAGGGGTTAGGCATATGTACTACCTTGGGGCGCAAGGAGACCCACAAGTTCTAATAAATAAGGGCTAGGAGTTACTGAATTGCTGATGTCCAGTACACAGGGTTGCATTTAAGTGGGTGAAGCTGCCTCTGGCGAGGCTGTCAATGGGATAGGTGGTATCAGGGTTGTCAAGAGGGATGTCCTGAGGGGGTCAACAGTCAGGTCGAGTGGGTAGAGTATCAAACAGCGGATGGGGACACTGTGATTAGTGGCATTGCTGTGGAGGTGTCAGAGGGCATGGAAATGCCAAGATAGCAAGTAGTGCCTCAGGACTAGTGAATTCATGGAATACTAGAGCTCGTGGTGTGGTCTCTTCATACTGGGGTTGTTTCTTGATTACCAGTATAATACAGGTATAAAGAATCCCAAAATTTCACCACACAGGGGATGCCAATCTCTAGTGTCTGGAGTCGACAGAATACATAACAGACATGCAATACTGGTCACCACAATAAGACTAAATTAGAAGTGCACAAGCCTTCCTATTAGGTCTGTCACCTTAAGAGCCCACGTACCTTATGTAGTAGACTTAGTATTCTAAACAATTTGGGTCAGCCATCAAATCACAGGGGAAAAAGTAATATCCAGCTCCACATAAACAAGGGCCAAATTGTCATAAAAATGATGATGTGATTTTATGTTTTGGCTATCAGGTCCATTTTCTCAGGACTGAGCAATGGGAAGGAATATGAGATAGTCACCAGAAGTGTTCAAATGTGCTTTTCCCTATCCCTTCTTTCTACATATATGTTGTTTCTTGATTATACATTGCAAATCAATCATATATGGTCCGCCCTGTTGCAACTCAAGCTAATTATCCAGCCCATCATGTTCCTTTTTCACCATACTACTTGGCAGCCACAAATTGTTCCTTAAAAGGCACAAATGCCACTTCTCAGGGCATAGTTCAGGAAAAATCCCCTACAACCAAGATCGCAGGGTGTATTTTCTGAACATAAGTCTCATCATCAAAATCCACTCTTCGCACCTCCACCCAGTCATCAAGTCTGTAGGAAGGTTTTTCTTGCCCCTATCCTTCTCTCACTGGGTTGTGTCGATAAATTCCAATGCCTCATACACAATGACATGCAGCACTAGTAGGGGAGGTAAAGGTATAGGAACTAATGAATTAAACATATAGCATTAATGTCATCGGCCCCATAAATGGGATGAACACTACAAACAGTACTGTACCGCCATACATCATCAAACCCTTCTGATGACAGAAGACAATGGCCCTCATTACAACCCAGGCGTTAAGGGGTTAACGGCGCCGTAAAAGGTGGCGGCGCCGTTAAACCCTTAACGCCTGATTACGAGGACCCTTTGCGGGTGGCACTTTAACGCCTGCTTTTAGCAGGTGTTAAAAAACCAACCCGCAAAGGGACCTTGGTGCTAAGTACGGTGCCGCAATTTGCGTCACCGTACTTAGCGCCTTCCCCATTCCCATTGAGCCCTATGGGGCAAAAATGGGAATGGGGAAGGGCCATGGCGGCATGGGGAATTACCATTCCGCCAACCTCGGAATGGGGCGGTAATTCCCCATTCCGCCATGACAGAGTCGGTAAATTACCGGCATGGACCATGGTGCTATTAGCACCATGGTCCAACGCCTGGGTCGTAATGAGGGCCAATGAAAGAGAGTAATCTATGGCCAACATAGTGCTGCGATGTGTTGTTTAGATGGCTGATTCAGCCAGTAAAAAGAGAGTGGAATGTATAAATGTTTCCTTCAAATACCGTGGATAGATCTTGTTTGTGGAAGACCCTTAGCAACTACCGTTAGATACCTGCATACTGGCAGTATACTGATAACCATGCCGGGAAACCATGCACCAGTATATGCTTGGCAGTTGAGTAAAGCAGGGAAGGCAGGGAATTATGCATTTACCTGACTGGCAAGATCAAGGAGGTGGGGGCTGACATCTTGAAGATGAGAGGTAGCCTCCTGGCAAAGACCAGCACCAGCCTACGGAAGCTGCTAAAAGGGCTGGAGGAGTTCTGTGAATCAAGGAAATTGGTGATGAATAGGAACAAATCCAGAGTGAATACAGTGGGCCCTTGCACAAAGAAATCAGGTTATTTTCTTTAGCAGGAGGAGGCTCTAAGAAGTCACACTCTATGAATACTTAGGAATGCCTTTAGACATCTATTTGTACTACACAGTGTAGTAACTAAAAACGAATGCTGTCTATGCTGAGGCAGCAATTGGGGCACTCTAAGTAACCTGAAAAGGTGGACTCCCCAACCATTGGAAGCCCCGGAAACGCACTGGGTCAGAGTAGTCGCATCTGAGATGTATGGTGCAGAGGTCAGGGGAGCCAGGAAGCAACAGCAATGGCCAAGGTAGAGCACGCCTCTCTCAGATGGCTGCTGGGAGTGCTGTGCATGAGAGTCAAGGTGGGCATCAAGCCACCTCAAAAACACTTGTCTGAATTTGGTGAAAAGAAAATGCAACCCTCTACTTTAGTGCAATTCTGAGCTGATTCCTGCTCTCTGTGTCCTTACAGTACCCTAACTTTTCTAATTTGTGTTTTGCAAGTTAGCTGCTACTTACTTAATCAGCTGGTGGCAGCAACCTCCCTGTGTTCTTCAATGCTTGTCAAAGGCTTGTTGTTAAATGTGCGAAAGGAAATGCATATGCACAATTTCCAATCACTTTAAACAAAGTGGCTATTGTAAATTTGCCTAATGTGACAAGAATCTAGATTAACCCATTACCTTTTAGGCAGCTGATTTTAAAGCAATTGTCTTGGCATATGTTGATCTCTAAATAAATACACAAAAAAGGGTCAAGCGCACGTTCACTTTTTTATATAATGGTAGCCATCACTAAATCTTTGAGGAAAGACTGAGACAGTAAAATGGCTGGTGGTATCTGGGATGAGTAGTGGCTAAACTGACTACTCAGTCCCAGCCTACTAAACCTGCAGTGATACCAATCATAAAGGTACAACAGACACATCTTGACACGTATACCTCCTTGGCCTAAACAGGCCTGTTTTCATATGTTTCCTGTATGTAGAAGCACATCCAGTCATGACAGGAATGTAAGTTTCTCCCACTAGTAACACGACCTTGGAATAGTCACAGACAAGTAGCTATTGAGAGAAGTTTCTCCCAATCAACGATAAGATAATGTACCTTTAAACATTCAGGCATGTTTGTAATAATAACAACATTAGCCTAATTTAGCTCCTGTAACTATGAATCAATATTGTCTGTGTTTCCTTTACAGGCACACATACCCAGTTGATTAGGGTGTCCAGTATGTCCCTCTCATATGAATTTTGAGGACTGCTCTTTCCTTCCAAGAAAACAATGTTCACCAGAGATGAAGCATACAAAACACAATCATTTCCCCTGATGAATGTCAAATAAACAATATGAGGACAGAAACATCTTGTACATAGTAGCCAAAATTGTACAAGTAGAAACCAATGAAATGCGTGTATCTCTGTAACTGTGGATGTAATATTATATTGTTTTGTGGTGTATCTTAAAACATGTAATTGATTTGATGGTTTGTTTTATAATTTATGTTATATTTAACACATTGAAAAGATTATGTCATATTGATTATTGAAGCAAGTGGCTTATGTTTTGTGATCACACATTTTTGGCATCAACAGCAGTTTGATTTGATTTGATTTGTGATTTATAGCACGTATATCCATAAGAAGCCAAGCAGGAACTGCATCTAGGCGCAGATCCTTTAAACCAATACAGTAAAAATTAGAGTCAATCAAAGAAAAGAAATGATTGAAATAGATAGTTTTCCAACATCTTTCTGAATTGAGAAACCTAATTTAATTTCCGAAGATCATCAGGCAACGTATTCCATGCCCGAGGGCCGGCAATGGAGAAACCTCTATCTCTACGGTCCACAAAAACAAGGGGGAACAGTCAGAAGACATTGATCAATGGACCGAAGTGAGTGAGGTGGGCAATAAAGAGAAATATTTGAGGCAAGATGGATGAGGGCAATGTCATGAATACATTAAAAAATCAGACAGAGAATTTTAAAACAAATCCTTTTCTGAACCGGAAGCCAATGAAGGTTCCTGCGAAACAATGAGATCTGGGAAAAATATTAAAACTATAAAGACGTCTAACCGCCACATTCTGGGTGACCTGGAGGTGATGAATCTGACCAGTAGGAATGCCCAATAAAAGGGCATTATGGTAGTCCAATCGGGAATGTATCAATATCCCAACAAGAGCTGAGCCATCTGTTTCAGCTATCTGAGGCAGGGCAGGTTTCCGTAGTTAAGTTGATAGTAAGTTGATTTAACAACTTCACTGATATGCAGGTTAAAGCTTAGATTTGCCTGCCAGATGCAACCTAAATATTTGATTTTAGCGGAAAAGATGGTCAGCACTTCAAAGAGGACTGGACAAGACCTAGAGGAGTGAAACTCAGTAAGACGATTTTGTGGGCCAAATACAATAACCTCAGTCTTAGATGGATTGAGTTGCCATCTGTTCTCAAGCATCCAGTCTTTTATTTTTTGCGTGCATGCTAGCACTCTATTAATTCCAAAGAGGACTTGACCCAGACAAAAATGTGTGTATCATCCGCGTAGGAATGATAGCTTATATTAAACTCAGAGAAGATAGTTAGCAGTGACCGGATATAAATGGTAAACAATACTGAGGGGAGATAGGACCCCTCTGGCACTCCACAAAGAACAGGTAACAAATCAGCATAATTGAGTTTGGTTTGAAAGAAATGAGAATGATTTCAGGGATTCAGCGGATACACAGGCCACATGGGCCAGTCCGTAGATGAGAATATCAAAATTGACAGTGTCAAATGCTGCTGACAAGTCGAGATTGACTAGCATGCTCATGTCCCCCACATCAGCAGCCACAATAACATCATCCCAGACAGTCACAAGAGCAGTTTCAGTGCCGTGAACCAGCCAGAAGCCTGATTGGTAGCTATCAAGGATGCCATGTGCTTCCCAAAAACTCTGAAGTTGCATCGTCACTACCTTCTCAAGAATCTTAGAAGGCTAAACCAGGCCCGCAATGGTTCGGTAATTCGAGAGTAGGTTGTGGTACAAGGATTTTTTTTAAAGGAATGGTGTTAGATAGGATTATTTTTAATCAAAGGCCATACAACCTTGGGCCAAGGAAGCATTAACCAGGGTGGTTATAAAATCACTTAAAAAGGAAGCGTGCTGTTTAGCAAGGCGTGCCGTAATTGGGTCACATTTATAGTTGGTGGGTTTTAATTTTAGAATCAATACCTCAATTTCCTCAGTTGGGCATACGTTTGACTTATATGGTTTTATTGAAATTTTGTAATGATAATAAATAATATTTTGAGATAATATTTCCCTTTCAGAGGTTCCTTTTTATTTCCCTTTTAGAGGTTATAATGACAATAAATAATATTTTGTGATAATATTTCCCTTTTAGAGGTCCCTTTTAGATTCGCTGCCACCAGCGAATCACAGTCATTTCAAGGTTCTAGGTTACTCATCCCGACAGACAACAAAGAAGTAAATGCTAATCAACAAAGGACATCATAGTCACGGCCAATGCATCCTACCTCCATGGGCATGCAAAACTCCACATTAGACACAAATGCCACTGTACTCTTGTTAAAGGACACTTAGAAACAAACCTGCATGCAGATCTCAGTGTAGTCGGTATGCATCAGCACAACCGCAAAGCTTTTTGCATTTTCGCTCTCTCCTCACAAACCTCGCCCAATCCATTATCTTTCATTCTGTCAGTGCTTCTGTAGACCATGCAAATGGCAGAGGTGTGTTGTATAAATCCCATGACATAATTATGCCTGTGCCAATTAATGTGCTGCAATAATGGTGACACTTTAACATGCACTACAAATGTTGGCAGGCAGTCGGGTCTGAACTTGACTGATGGTACAATGACCAGTTTGACTATCATTGAGCTGTTCAGGCCACCAACTACTATTAGTGATGATAGTAGCTTATAGCCATCTTGGAGTTAACCTTTTTGGCAGTAATACAGGTCTATGAGTTTGATGGTTGCATTTAGTTTAGTGTAGCGCCTACCTGTAGCTTGTTGGCAGTGGAAATGTGTGTTAGTTATGGTGTATTGAGCAAACAAGTCTTGTACTTATTTTTTATCTGGGGCTGACCTTTGACAGTAAAGGAAAGT
Source organism: Ambystoma mexicanum (assembly GCF_040938575.1). Classification (NCBI taxonomy): domain Eukaryota; kingdom Metazoa; phylum Chordata; class Amphibia; order Caudata; family Ambystomatidae; genus Ambystoma; species Ambystoma mexicanum. Next base: position 540,804,837 of record NC_090923.1, on the reverse strand, counting down.
GGGGCAAGCATGTGCACTCACTATGTCTGAAGGCCAGGTACAGGTTAATTGGGTTAGTTAGATTCTACCATAAAGTTGGTAGGCACAAGTTGGGCAAAGATATAGAGGTCTACAAGTGCAAGGTGGGAGTATGCTACTGTGTGGTAGTGAAATCTGGGGGAGTTCTAATTGAGAGAAGTTGGAGGTTGTCCAAAATGGGATTATGAAAAGGCTGACGGGTCTCCCAATGGGAACCCCAAACTGCACCCTGTGTTCGGAGCTGGGGATCAGAAGGGTTGCCACACAGGCTAAACTGGGAAAAGGTGCCTTTTTCTCAAAGGTTCTGCAGGTACCTCCGAAAAACTGTAATATTCAGTACCTGTTATCAGAGATGTCAGGCTCGGTTTACTGTTTAAATTTCAAGTGGTTTCAGGGGGGTTTTAACATACTGTTGACAGCAGGCAAGAGTCTGAAAGATCTAAAACCAAAGTTTAAAAAAGGGATACTTAGCAGGGACCTGACTCAGGAATGGAATGCGGTTCAGGCTTTAGGCTCTTTGAACCTGTTTTCGGCTATGAGGTTTAATGCTGAGCAGGGGGGCAGTGTCTGTTGTATCCCCTCACCTAATTGTAGGCGCTCCATTTTACTAGTGTGTTTAAATATGTTACCATTAAGAGGCTCACCAATTGGGGATTGGGACAACCATCAAAAAACTGTACTTGTGGGCTAATAGTAAGGGAGGATTATCAAGCATTGTTTGGTAGTATGTAGGTGGTACTTAGATTTGCGAATAGATCTGCTAATGCCCTTCTTCTTGGAAAATCATATATGGGACTGTAAAGCAGCATTGTATTTCATTAGGAACTGTCCACATCTTGATGTTTTCTTGAATTTGGGTACTTATGTGAGCAAGGCTCTGATAAGACAATTGAAGAAAGTTTTTGAATGATATTGCTATAAAATACTATTTTAAATTTTCTTTTTAAAATAGTATTTTTAATTGATTTTAAATGTTGTATAACATTTTTCTGCTACGATGTATTTAATGATGTATGTTAATGGAGAAATTGATCAATAATGTTTACTCATTCAACAAGTCTTTAATGATTTCTTAAAGGTTAAGTGGTCCTTGACTGTGTGAGTTCTGCTTGGAGGTAAATTACAAAGTTTGACTGAAAGTTGGAGAAGGCATTGCCAACATTGTCATTTTATGTCGGATTGCGGACTTCTTTGCTGCTAGATTTTAAAGGGATCCTCAAGTAGTATCGGATAATTATTCCTCAGATGAATTTGCAGTCTTCCAGCTGCCTACTGGAATCATCTCAGTTTCTTTAGGAGTTGATCTGGTAAGCCAGGTTATGTGCTATTGACATGATCAAAGATTTATCGAACCAGTGCTACACCCACAAGCATTTGTGTGTGAATCTGCCTGAATGAGTCTAGGTGGTAGAAACACTTCTTAAACACAATGTTGATTTGTGGTTCCAGGGTTAGTCCTCTTCAGAATTCCCAAGGTCTTGATCACTTTTGATATCCCAAGGCAAGAGCCAATCTCTGTAGGCCATTTGATTGATGGGTGTGGTGCAGTTTCTTGTCTGGATTAAGTTTAAATTGTTTCTGGTCATCAATTAATTCACTTGGTGTCCGTTTCTTTGTTGCCTGTGAGTTTGACATGATTTGGGTGTCATATGCATAGTTGTAGTAGGTATGGTTAGTTTCTCTTCATGAGTCCAAAGAGTGGGATGATTTGTATGTTGAAGAGCAGGGGAAATAGATTTGATCTTTGTGCTCATGCACATATTATATTATGAGTGTTCGATCTGTAGCAGATAGCACAGTGGTTTATTTTCTGTCATGTGGTATGAGGCCATTTATCATAGAAGCATCTTGTCCAGTGCTGCTTCCAGCAGTGTTTTAACTACTGAGGAGTGGTTCACTGTGTTAGAGCCTATGGAGATATTTAGGAGTGTGATGGGCGATCTGATCCGATCTGATGTTGCTGTCCAAGTTGGTCTTTAAGTCATATCATGTGGATATCGGTATGGCTAATGATTGCTTTCCTCTCAATGGCCTGAAGCCTACCTGGGTTAGTACCATGATGATGTTTGGCTTGACATGTTCCAAGATTTGCTTGTGGTGTTTTAGAATTTGAGCAAAGATTTGATGTAGTCCATCTTGAAGTATTGTGGTACAGTTCTATCACCAATTATAAATATATTTGTTTCTATTTGAGGTGGACCTGCATTTCCTTGCTAGGATGTCTTTGCAGATGTTTGGATGGTAGGGGGTCAGTTGAGAAGCCTTCTTTTTTGCTTTCCTTAACCAATTTGTAGAATTCTAATTTGGTGACTCAGCTTTAAATGGATGAGCAGTGGTGGGCTTGGCTTAGGATCTTCACAAGATGGTTCCTCTTGATCTATTATGGATGGAGCTGCAATGCATCAATAACTTATTTGACTGTCTTTGCTTTGTTTTGGAATTAGTTAGTGATGTTGCTGCATAGTCCCAAAGATGACAGCAGAGTTTAACTGCACAAGTTTGCATTTATCATTTCAGTGATTATTCTGAAACTCTCTTTATGTGTTGCTGTTCTGATCAATTTTGTTTATTGATGTCTCATTTTTAGGATGGCTTCTTTGCAATGTCATATCTGGTGTTGGTCTGTGGTTTTGTCTTTCTTTAGTTTCTTTCTCAATGCCTGTTTCAGCTTCTTGTTGGTTTTTTTGAGGATGAATAGTTCTGGGGTGAACCATCTGGATGTGTGTTTCTTTTGTCTGATGGGGCCAATTGTTTCTAGCGTGCCAGTCTTCCCAGAGCATTCATAGCCTATTTGTGAAGGGTCAGTGCTTTTCCTCTGGCAGTCCCCAGTGAGAGTTTCTGAGCTCCGTCTGGTCTCTTTTGTTTGTCGAGATCCTACAAGTTGAGAGTTTTATAGAGAGATCTCCTTCTAATGTGTGTTTGGATGTAGAAAGTTGCGGTGTTGATCAGCAGGGTACTACGAGTTGGTGAATCCAAAGTACATGGATTTGTAGGGCAGTAGTTGACCTTACTTACAGAATGTTTCATTCTGGGTGTGCTTGGCTGATTGTTTTACTCCTTACCATTTAAGTGACCCATGCAGAAGTACAGTAACCTGGCTGAAGATTCAGTTTCTCCTTCAAACCAAATGTGGAAATCTACCAGTAAAAGTGGGTGTCTATGTTTCAGTGAGTCTTTGACTCTCTCCCCAAATGGGGAGTTGTAGGATGGTAACCAATATAGTAGCAGAAAGCATAGATTTGCTTGGAGCGTAATGTTGATTTGGACAAGGAATGATTTATATTTCAGGGTATTCATCCATGGTGATGGTCATATCATGAGGTGGCCTTTGTGCACAATGAGGATTCCTCCTACTCTCCTTCCTTTCTGGTTGGGGTGGATGAGTTTAAATTTGGTTTAGATGGTTACACACACAAATCCGTGAGGTAAAAGGAAAACTTCCGCTCCTTGACTTCGCCCCAATTTCAGAGAGTGATATGCTTACTGTGCTGAATCAACTTAAACCGACATCTTGTAAAGGGAGATGTGTGTCCTTCTAAGGTAGTTAAATCATGTGCCAACCAACTGACCCCAATGATTACAAAATTGGTTAACTCCTCCTTTAAGGAATGTTCAGTGCCAGCTTGTCTGAAGAAGACATGGATATCCCCATTATTAAAAAAGCCCTCTCTTCACCCGGATGTCCCGACAAACTTTAGACCTATTTCAAACTCACCTTTCCTGCTCAAAATATTAGTTCAGGTGGCATATACTCAGGTGCAGGACCACATAGAAAACTACACATCCTAGGGCAGAGGCAGTCAGGCTTTTGCAGGGCACCCAGTACAGAACTTGCTCTAACCGACCTCAAGGCCAACATGCCGGACATTGTGGACAAAGGAGCCACTGCCCGGGTCATGCTAATTGAACTTTCTGCGGCATTTGACCTGGTAGATCACGCCCTGTTGATCACCAGACTTATAAAGTTGCCTAGTTTTTCTCAAACAGCTGCAAAAAGGGGTGTAAATCTTTTATCTGAACGCACTGCAAGGGTCTTTGTGGACGACTGCAGGGCCGATGATTTCCAAGGGCACTGCAGGGATCGTGCTTGTCCCTGATTCTGTTTAATTTATTTACACTCCTGCTGTTTGAACTTCTGGATTCAAATGGGGTATTGTATACCAACTATGCAGATGACACTCAGTGACTCATCCCGATGACAGGAGACTACAGCAGGGACACTGAGTCCATCAATATGGTCTATTCACTGAATCAGTCATGCATGATGAAAAATAATCTAGCGCTCAATGAAGCAAAGACGGAAGTAATGATCATGGGAACAGCCTCACGTCTATGGAAACTATCCCCAGACTACATAGTGGGATCTACCATCACCCTCCTCTTGAAAGGGAAGACCCTGGGGATGGTGATTGACCAGGAGCTGAAAATGAAGGCTCATAAGAGCTATCTATTTTTGTCCACCTCCTACTATCTCAAACTTCTTACACAGTTGAGACCCTTTCTGTCACAGAATAATTGTGCCTCAATTGCAAGAGCAATTATCAGTGCCAAATTGGACTACGTCAGTTAGTTGCAGGGCTCAGGGAAAGGAGAAATCATGCGCCTCATTGGTGACTCAGTCTAACACAGGTAGAATGGTTAAGGGCCTGAGGATGAATGAACATGTTACAGAAGCTAGGAGAGCACCACACTGGCTGCCTATAGCCAGTAGAGTGACATTCCGCCTTCTATGAATCACATATAAATGCTTATATGGATTAAGCCCAGTGTACCTTTCGAACCGCCTTGCCTGGTTGCCAGTTCGAAGGACAGTAAGATCAAATAACGCAGGGCTCGTTACTATGGTCCAAACGTATGGGGATCAACCAGGGCTAATTTGCCTACACGGCCCTGATGAGCTGGAATGCGCTGCTTTTCCGATCTGAGGCTATGCCAATCCTTGTCCACATTTAAAAAGGACTTCAAAACTAGGATGTTCGGATTAGCATAAACTCCACCCTGTGGGGTTAATGGATCAGGGGCTTTCTATGCACAATTGTTATCTGTTTTGTGTAAATATAAATAAATAAATAAATAAATAAATAAATAAATAAATAAGTGAATGTGCTATTTTTTTATAGTTGCACAATGTCTATCTTTCTGTGATAAAGAGTAGGTTGGTGCCCTTGGAGGTTAATTGGTCATGCATTTTAGAGCCGTGCTTGGACAAAGAGCATGCCTTCTTTAGGTGGCATTGTATCTTTTCTTCACCAATGGCCTCCTTTACGGTTTGGCTTGTGATTCTGTTATCATTTTTACATTGGGCTGAGGTGTGTTTCTAGTGTTGATATCCTTGGCTGGTCTTGGGGCTTGGGGCATTGGCCCTGTGTTCTCTGTTGTGTTTAGGTTGTTATTGAGCTGTTCTAGTAGGTTATGTTTTGGGTGTTTGTGATTTTCGTCCACATCATTTCATGAGAAATGTTGGTTTGCTGAGGAGTGGGCATGGCAGTTCATTGTGATGAAAGCTGTTTTCATGTGCTGGGCTTCTGAATGAGTTCTGTGAAGGGTCTTTGTTCGTTTGAAGTGTCTGGTCCTTTCGGGTTGGGTGTGACTGCCAGTTTCCAGCATATGTGCAGATCCTTTGTTGCCTCTTTGAGATTCCAGTCACACTTTTACTGGATCCTTCTTGTTGGCACCGAGCTGTATTGAGTTAGCAAGTTGGTAGTTTGAGAGGTAGCATGAGATGAAGAGCATTCTTGATCTGATTGGTTGTTGTGGTCTGTTCTCCATGTCTAAAACATGTACAGCATTTTTGATTGAAGTAGAGTAGATGTGATAATCAGTACTCTATTGTTTTGCTTTTCCTGTCGTAGTTTGGTCAGCAGTGGCTGCTTCCCACCAGGTCTTGCTATCATGAAGCTACTCTTAGATAACTCTATGTGTTTGTGTATCATTGGCTCCAGGTGAGTTAGCTGCAGTGCTTGTCTTCATTGCTTTCAGATCAGATGGCTGTTTTAAGGTGCTAACTGCTCTTACTGGTCTTGCATGCTTCTAATGTTGATGGCTTATGGGGTGTCTGGAAGTGCAAAGACAACCCCATTAAGTTTGGGTGGATACGTTTGTTTCGCAGAGTGCCTGGGTTTCTAGATTCTGTCCTGTGGAAGCTGTGAGTTGTATAATCTGGCAAAATCCTTGGTAGGCTATCATTCACATGGCTTTATGTATCAAATTGCAGGCATATGTCAGACCTTGCAGCGAAGAATCTAAATGCTTGGGCGTTCCGGACTACATTCTTCCTAGACTATTGTATACAGCACCCTGCTTTCTAATAAACCATTCCTAATTTGTTTAAACGATGAAGAATAGCACCTGAAGGAAAGATAGAAATCACAAGGATCCACATGCACCAATAATAATCACAGCTAAGACAAAACCTTCTGATAGCCCAAAGTTGATTATTGTGGCGAAACATGTGTAGAGGTGGAAAACTTATTGACCTCAAAACAAATTGAAGATATTTTGGATCTACATACTAATTGTGAGATTGAATACTTTGAACTTCACAAAGCTCAACAATTTAAACCCTATTGAGGGCATTTACATACTTTCTGAGGCATAACATTTAGTGAACTCAAAATAAGTGGAAGCAATTTTAGATCTACATTCCAAGTGTGAGATTGAACTTCCCTGAATACGTAACAGAATTGAATCTGGACCCAGTTGAATGTGAATCGAGAATAAATGTCTAACTTTGAACAACTTAAGTCGTATGGTTGCCTTGAATTGAACATAGCCTGTGTGCAGAAGTATTACCCCTTCGAAATTTAGCATTTCACATAGCTTTATGTATACTTCTTTCTGTCCAAAATAGAAAAGTTGCAGTTGCCAACTAGCTACCAAGTTAGAGGGGGAATATTGTCTTGCAAAAACCATGTCCAAATCTTACTGACCCTGAATATCAAGGACAAGTTGTCTTCTTGGGGCTTCCATGAGTCAAATACCTTGTAACACAAGGTTTTAGATTCTCACAAGTCTGGATGATAAGCAATTACTAATAGGGAACCAAGTATCGATTGTTAAGACCTTGCAGCATACATACTCTAATACAAAATGTGTGTTGGTGGTGTACTTGTCCTGGACTTGCCTCATATATCACAGAGTGGGAAAAGTCTAAAATGAGTGAGCTTGATTCTATTTTATTATAATGCAAACATGATGTTCTTTTTTCACAGGAGAAATGGACAACTCATCACTTCGGCATTGTTGAATCAGTAGGTTATGAGATACATATCATTAAACTAAAAAAGAAGCCTTTAAGCAAAAATTATACTCAGTTTGTATATTGATATATATATGTTACTGATAGAAAATTGCCTTTTCCTCAGTGGAGATACTCTAGTTTTATCTAACTTTTGCAACTACCAAGTGAATCCTAAAAACATTTTCAGGAGGTAACAACAAATCTAATAACAGACAACATTTATTTCATCGTAAGAATTCAACATAATTGAACACAATTTAAATGTGCTGTAATATGTTTGCCATGGTGGCTCTGATAGAGTGATAGGGCTCTTCTGTCTATAGGTTTTTCAAACGTTGACTCTTAGTTGGCCATCTTGGTGATATAAAGTTAAGTCTAGAAAGTTCACTTCTTCCTGGCTCAGGGCTCGAGTGAATGTTTAAAGATTGTTTTTTAGTATTTAACCAGTTAAGACACCTTTGTGCCTCTAATCCTGTTCCTGTCTAAATTAATGTAATATCATCTCGCAATTCTGCCCACGTCTGGGTTTTCTTCAGTGAGGAATATTTTGATTTCAAACATAGCTGCATATAAATTTGCCAAACGTGGGTTATCAATGCCTCATGGCGGCACCCTCAATTTGTTGGTATATTTACCACTAAATTGGAAGTGGTTGTTTTTTCAAGCTATTTCTATACACAAAACTAGGCATGCATTTGGTGCTGAATGATTATCTTTTCGTTGTCAAAGTCATTCCTCTGTCACCTTCAGACTGGCATTTTGTGTACTGAAGTATATATTATTTCAATATCCAAACAATTGTAATATTTTCTGTAGGATTAAGCTTTACTTCTTTCAATTTCTTTATTGTACTGGGAGTATCCTTTAAACATGTCTTCATTTTGGTAACTAATTGTCATACATACCAATCTGAAAACTTTAAGATTAATTCAAAAACTGAGGAAATACCTGATACTATTGGGTGTCCTGGTGGATTTTATTTAATTAGTATATATTTCAGAAACGACATAAAAAAATAGTAATATAAAAAAGGGGGGGGGATAGGATTGCGCTCAACACTATTACAATTTGACAACCAGAAATCAAAATACAGTATTTTAATAAAGTTGATTGAGTAATAAAGTTGATTGAAAGATAGCCGACACGTGTTTCGACACTCGGGTCGTTTTCAAGGCTAAATGACATACATCAGTGGCATCACAAAGTCAGCATATTCAAAAAATAACAATTATACAAAATATATGTAAAAGAGTAAACAAACATACCAGGAATCAGGTAAGGAGGGTAGTACAGCAGTGGCAGATGGATATAGATAAACAAAAACAAAGGAGCATAAAATCGTAAAATGAATTCAATTAAGTCCTTGTCATTTTCTCAAGATTAATTGTGAACAGCACCCCGCGGCACAACCCCCATGCAAGCCCAAGTGCCAGCCAAAAAACTCCGGTGGTAACCAACAATTAACTTCATGAAAATTAATGATGTCCAGTAGACAAAACAGATATAGTTACAATAACCAGTTATTATTGACATCGATGAAACCACACCTCAAATAAAACTAAATAAAGCCAAAGTAAGGAGTTACTGAGTTAAAGAATTTGGTTGAAGAAAATAAGGTAGGGTAACTTACCCTTCAAAATAGTAAATAACAGCTGTTATAGCAATATCCTGTTCAAGGAAGAACTCGAATTAGAGTAAGTTATAAGCTTAAGTAAAAGTTAAACAAATTGTTATGAAGAAATATAATAATAAAACCACTCACCCCATCAGTCCGGGTGGGTTATGTATGGGTAAAAAAATATCAGAAGCCACAAATATCCGGCGTGAAAGTAAACCTAAAAGCGAAACCATCACAAAGCATAAGCTAAAACTTGCGCTTATACAAAGAAAAGAAAAGAATCCAAGGTCAAATGGGAAGAACTACTTACTCGGCTAATCGAGAAAGAATCCTAATATATCTGGACAATTCCAATCAACATGTACCAGAAAAAGCTCCGTATTAAGGACTACCGTCAAGCCGACGTGACGTTCGCACGTTACGTCGTTACAATGGCGTATAATGTCAACAGAGTGAATACGTTCGCACGTTACGTCGTTACAGTGACGTCTAATGTCAACAGAATAACGATCAAGAAGAAAATTGGTGAATGCGGTCGCAGGTAATGACGTGCAGTATAAACAAGGCGCCAAACAGGAAGCACCGTGACAGCAAGTGCCGGAAGTAACTCAGTAACATATAAAGATACAAATATGGTAAATATCTTTAATCAAAATGAGCGTGGGTAATAAAAAAGATTATTATTGAGAAGTCATGGAAAACAAAACCATTATCAATAGTACAGGGGAGACAACCCCACAACCAGCAATAAAGGAATATTTAGCATATAACAAAAAATATATATATAGGTGCTGGCACTTGAGCGCGCATTAGGGGTGCGCCACAGTGGTAACCGTCGACAAAATCATAAGTAGCAGGAAATCCTGTAATGAGGACATGAGAATATGAACTAAACATGGCACCATGCGATAGTTTTGCAGTGAAACAACTAGGTCAGATAGACTAGTAATCACAGGAAGACATGCATTTCGTGGTCAGAATTTAATCCACGTGTAGTACATCGCAACAGGCATATTAATTTGGCTTCCATTTGACGTAATTTGAGCTGGAGATTCCCGCCCCTTTTCCCCTTATGTGCTTTCAGCAATCCAATGTACCGTAAATCCGAGATTGAGTCCATTTGATGTTCCAATTGCCAATGAATCGCTAAAGGCGATTTTGGTTCACATGCTCGGAGACTGGACAAGTGTTCTCTAATGCGGAATCTGAGTTGGCGAATAGTACTCCCCACGTATAGTTTGCCACACACACATATAATGGCATAGACCACAAAAGTAGTCCTGCAGTTAATAAAATCCTTAATCGTGACTGTGGAACCAAATTTGTCAGTGAAAGTTTGACATTTAGGAGAGGCCCATGGGCACTGATTACAGTTCCCACATTTATGGAAGCCAGTAGGCTGTTGTAGCCAAGAGGAGTTAGACTTTTGATTATCAAAAAATGAGGGACTGATCTGTGACTTGATAGTGGGGGATCTCAGAAAGGTAAATTTCGGTTTAGGTGATAGATATGGTTCAAGATCCTTGTCGAGTCTCAGAATGTGCCAATGCTTGGCAACCATTTTATACAACAATGAAGAGTCAGCCGTAAACGGGGTAACCAAAGAAATATGTGGTAAAGGGTCTTTCGGTCTTGGCGTCTTAGTCAGGAGGTCTGGCTGAGTGACATTAGTAAACTTTGCATGAGCATCATTAATAACAGATGTTTTATATCCCCTATTCAGAAAGCGTTGATTTATAATGTTACATTCTTTGTCAAAGTCAACGGAACGAGTACAATTACGTCTAGCCCTATGAAATTCTCCGGTAGGAATATTGTTGATAGTAGTTCTCCTATGGTTGCTTTGTGCTGCCAATATAGAATTCACCTCAGTGGGTTTCCTATAAGTACAAGTGTAAAGTTGTTGATCCTCAATATAAAGGTGTAGGTCCAAAAAATCAATTTGTTTGCAATCACATTTACTCGTGAAATTAATACCAAATGTATTAATATTAGCAAAGGTTAGAAAGTCATTAAAGGTCTCTTCAGTACCTCTCCAAATTAAGAAGATATCATCAATAAACCTTCGCCAAGTAACAATATTGGCGGCATACTGGTTATGGTTCAAAATATGTGTTTCTTCAAAATATGCCATGAAGAGATTGGCCAAGGAGGGTGCAAATTTAGCCCCCATGGCCACCCCCTTCAATTGTAAGTAGTAATGATCATTGAAAAGAAAAACATTATTTGCTAAGACAAATTGTAGAAATTGTCCTCTGTATTCTTCTTGTATGAGAAACTCAAGTTCTTGCTTAATGATCCAGTCTCTTTCCTTGATATTTTACATTTTGTTTTAAATCTCTCTCAAGAGGTATGAGGAGGGGTATTCTGTTAACCTTTTATAACTGCATTCATCTACTAATAATCTTTCACATTCATTGTACTTCTCCTTGTCCATTATTGCTTTTTCTGCTACTATTTTAGTTTTTCAAATAACTGTATTGTCGAATCCTGTAAAGTATCTTTCTCTTTTTTGCTCTGATTATACTAAGGCCCATTCACCTCTTCTTCCAATCATTTTTATTAGCTCCAAAGCTTTTCTGCAAAACACTTGTTATGCAGGAGTATTGCTACATGAAAATAAATCTGAAGATTTTCTCTAACCAATATTGTTCTAGGTTCCCATATTTTCCTTGTCTTAAAAATGTTTAAAATCAATTCTAAATTGAAAAGGATAATATTCTTTTACAAAACCCAAATGTTGGTCAAGGACTGCCTCTTGTTCTCTAGTTAAAATGTGTTTTGATAGATTTTTGCCAATGTTTCCCGCTGTGCTCCATGTGTTGGTCCTCATCAGGCCTCTTCCTAAAAAGTGGATATATGTTTCACCCCTCTCTCCCAGCATCCCATCCCTACCATCACCACTCATTGCCAACCACGCAGCTCACCAGCAACATCATGGACACTGCATCGCAGCAACCTCACCCACTTCAACTACACCCCATCATCATTCCAGCATCCACCACTACACGAAAACTGATGCTCGCCGATGTCCACATCCCCAATGGCTACAGAATTCTACAACAAGACCATCCAAACAAGATTGGTGGAGATCTTTCCATAATTCACTAGGCATCATGGCCATGCACCCAAATATGCATCGTCACCATTTACTTTTTCGAAAACCTATCCTGTCACTTCCCAGTCTCCACAATGGACACACTCACTTTTCACCTTATCAAAAGACCACATAAGCTCAATGCCTTCTTCATCGAAGACTTCACGGACTTGCTCACCACCATGTCTCTCATGCATGCCAACATCTTCCTCTGCGACTTTAACATCCTTGGCAACCCAGCAACCAAGTCAATGAAGGAAGATCTCTACTGCCTACTCAACACACTGAACCTCACACAGCACATGAAAGACCCATCTCACAGGAAATGTAATAATCTTGACATAATCACTGCCCTCACCACCGTCCATCACAGCTCTCCTATTCTACTCAACTGCTTGGACCATCTGGCAATCCCCTTTAAGGATTAGCTGCACCACATCTCTCAAGCAAACTCATTGAAAACTGAACAAACAAGCAATCAGATCATTCAAGAACTTCCTAGTAGAGGCTCTCACAGAAGACCTCACCAATCCCCCACCTCACATTGGCTGATCAACTGCTGATGAACCAGGACTACAACTCACTTCTCCAATAACTCAACACCATCCTCACAAACAACATCTACCAACATGACCCACACCCTAAAGCCTAAACTTCCACACCCTGGCACACTCAAGAACTCCACATCAACAAATGCACACTCAGGCAATTGATCACCACTGCCAAGGCCAGCTACTACCAAAACACCATAGCCAAGGCCAACAATGAAAGCAGAGCCCTCTTCAAAGCATTGAAGCACTGCATCAGGTCACTGCCCAACACACCCTTTGCACACTCCATTGAAAAATCTATTGCCATCCATCTTTCTTTGTCAACAATATCAACATGTTCCGCCAACACAATAACACAACCAACAGCACACTACACATTCCATCTCACAAAACCACAACTACCTGGATAACTATCAAGACGCTAACTATGGAAGACCTCACTGCTACCTTAGCACAGATCAAAGTCACATCGTATGCCGACAACATCCTCCTTACCTCCGTAATCAAGAACCTTCTGACTGAAACACTCCTCCCTTACACAACAATCAACAGATCCCTAACTCAAGGCACCTTCCCCTCGACCCTCAAGACTGGACAGATCCTCCAGCTCTTAAGAAACTAACACTGGACCCTGACGATCTCAGAAACTACTACCCCATTGCCCATCTTCCCTTCCTAGTTAAGATCCTTGAGAAAGCAGTGGACTCGCAACTCCTCCAACGCATTGAATCCAATAACCTCCTTCACTGCTACCAATCTGGCTTCAGACCCAGATGCAGCACAAAAACAGCTACCATCAAGGTGATTGACGATGCCCTTAAAATCCTCAGTGATGGCCATCTCCTAGTTCTCCTTGACCCCTCAGCATCATATGGCAAAATAGACCACCAGACACTCACCAACTATATACATCACAGCAGGGGGATCAGCAAGATTGTCCTCAGCTGGTTCAGATCTTACCTTGCTAATCATCAGCAATTTGTGCAAATGGATTCTTCCAAATCAACAACTCTACACATCACCTATGAAGTCCTGCAAGGATCCATCCCATCCCTCGTGATCTTCAATCTTTATATGGAATGAGTCTGAGCCCTCCTCATTCCGCACAACATCAACACCCACCAATACGTAGCTGACACACAAATCTACTACCTGAAGATATCCTTCATTAAAGACATCCACAGGCTCAAGGCCTGTCTCACATGAATCCAGTCCTGGATGTCCAGTGCTTACCTGAAGCTCAGTGCCTCCAAGACTGAATTCCTACTGATGACCAACAACACCAAACACCCTGGCATCCAGACCTGTCTCTCTGCTATGAACCTCAAGGGTTTCACACTCCAGCTGGCCACCTGTGCCAAGTCCCTTGGTGTCAACATCAACAAACACCTCAATTTCAAACAGCACATAGCAAGGAAAACACAAACGGTTTGTTAACAACTTTCTCTGCTACAGCAGAAAATCAGGCCCTTCATCCCAGAAAGCAACTTCAGATACACTGTCCGAGCCTTGGTCCTCTCCCACCTCAAAAGTGGCAATGCACTTTTGGAAGGCCTTCCAGCGAATACTCTGGCACCCTTGAGATGTGTCCTGCATGCTGCAGCAAGACTCATTTAAGGACCACATCACTCCAGCCCTCATCTAACTCCACAGGCTCCCACTGAAATCCCATATCATCTTCAAATCCTGTTGCAACATCTACAAGGCTAACATCCCAAAGTCCCAAAACGACCTCACTGCAAACTCAGAATCTCCAGAGGCCTGCGATCCAACAGAAGTAAGGAAATGTGCAGACTTGAACTCCAACGGTGCAGGAAAAACCAGAAGACAGGTCTTCTCTGTCTACTCTCCAAGACTCTGTAACATCCTACATGTCAATTTCAGACTTTCCCCATTGCTTCTACAGTTCAGGAAAGAGCACAAGTCCTTCATCTTCAAGGAATGACTCCTCCCTAACACCTAGGTCAGCACACTCTGCATTCCCCACCCTACCTGTAACTTAGTTATCTGCTCCCCACTGTCTCCTCCACTGGTTGCTTGTTGACCACACTCGCCCTACTCTGTTAGCTCTCTGCTCCCTTTTTCTCTGCTTCCCACACTGTGTTCTTTCCCCTGTGATTGTAAAGTGCTCTGTTGTTTCCCGATGCCATATCCACGCTCAACAAATACCCTAATCTCTCTCTGGCTCAGCCAGATGCGCCCATATAACAGCATCTAAGCGGGAACTGCATTGGCTGCCCGTGAAGCATCGCATTACACATAGGATTCTCATGTCGACTCATAAGTGCATGAGCAACACAGCTCCAAAGTACCTCATGGAACACCTAACGCCATATGTGTCTTCTCGCAGTCTTGGATCAAGGATCAATCTAAACTTATGCAGCCAAGATTTAGGCTTGTGAAATCTGGAGGATCTTGCTTTGATGTGCAAGGGCCGACAGCTTAGAATGTCCTACCCGTTGCTCTAAGAACAGTTGAAATCACAAGTGAGCTCAAGAAGAGGTTGAAGACCCACCTCTGAAACTCCCACTTGATTGAGTTCCTCTTTATTGATTCTTCTGGCTTAATTCATCCTTTATGTGTTGCGTGTGGTTGTTCTGTGTGCGCCCTGAGGCCCTTGGGCATGTGCCACGTTATCAAAGCTTATTAAAATAAAATAAATAAATGCACTTGCTTTTAAAAGGTGCCTTGACAAACCCTAAATGGAGGACCGGGTTTGGGCGGGGTCTCATTTCCAAGCTCTACTGCAGAACAGAAAGGAGGTGACGGAGAGACTTAAGCGCAGATCGGAAAAGGGTCCAGAGCTGTAACAAATGCAAAAATAAATAAATAAAATAAATGTATAATAATCATCATAATAATAATAACATTACAGTTTTTCTCTGTCCTTGCGGATGTCTGTTAGCCTGACCTCTCCCTCCTCTTTTCCATGCAATCTATTGTAATTATTGGATATTTTGCAATGAGCCCCAGAAGTGCTTCCTTCTTCTGTTTCTGTTCTTCCACTGTTTTTGCCTGTGCTCTATGAGGTGTTTGTAATATGTACTTATCTATTTTTGCTCTTATTGTTGCTCTTCTTTGATTCCATTTGATACCTTTTTGTGTATATGGGAAACATGTTTCATGTGAGTTTGCAGGTAGGTATTTGTTATTCTTTTAATTTGCTCACTAGAGATGCACAACTGAAATTCATCTTCTAACTTTCATTTGTAAGTTTCTAAAGGTACTACTTGTTTAATTTCTTCCTCTAATTTGGTCAAATCCATTTCCATATTCTGAGCAATCTCCCTGGCTGTATCTATGATTAATATTACCCAATCTCATCTATAATTGTTTTCTATGTAACTCCATTTTATTTTACGCACTTATTAGCTAATTGGAATCAGGCTTTAGGCTCTTTGAACCTGTTTTCGGCTATGAGGTTTAATGCTGAGCAGGGGGGCAGTGTCTGTTGTATCCCCTCACCTAATTGTAGGCGCTCCATTTTACTAGTGTGTTTAAATATGTTACCATTAAGAGGCTCACCAATTGGGGATTGGGACAACCATCAAAAAACTGTACTTGTGGGCTAATAGTAAGGGAGGATCTCAAGCATTGTTTGGTAGTATGTAGGTGGTACTTAGATTTGCGAATAGATCTGCTAATGCCCTTCTTCTTGGAAAATCATATATGGGACTGTAAAGCAGCATTGTATTTCATTAGGAACTGTCCACATCTTGATGTTTTTTTGAATTTGGGTACTTATGTGAGCAAGGCTCTGATAAGACAATTGAACAGCCAGTGCTACACCCACAAGCATTTGTGTGTGAATCTGCCTGAATGAGTCTAGGTGGTAGAAACACTTCTTAAACACAATGTTGATTTGTGGTTCCAGGGTTAGTCCTCTTCAGAATTCCCAAGGTCTTGATCACTTTTGATATCCCAAGGCAAGAGCCAATCTCTGTAGGCCATTTGATTGATGGGTGTGGTGCAGTTTCTTGTCCGGATTAAGTTTAAATTGTTTCTGGTCATCAATTAATTCACTTGGTGTCTGTTTCTTTGTTGCCTGTGAGTTTGACATGATTTGGGTGTCATATGCATAGTTGTAGTAGGTATGGTTAGTTTCTCTTCATGAGTCCAAAGAGTGGGATGATGTGTATGTTGAAGAGCAGGGGAAATAGATTTGATCTTTGTGCTCATGCACATATTATATTATGAGTGTTCGATCTGTAGCAGATAGCACAGTGGTTTATTTTCTGTCATGTGGTATGAGGCCATTTATCATAGAAGCATCTTGTCCAGTGCTGCTTCCAGCAGTGTTTTAACTACTGAGGAGTGGTTCACTGTGTTAGAGCCTATGGAGATATTTAGGAGTGTGATGGGCGATCTGATCCGATCTGATGTTGCTGTCCAAGTTGGTCTTTAAGTCATATCATGTGGATATCGGTATGGCTAATGATTGCTTTCCTCTCAATGGCCTGAAGCCTACCTGGGTTAGTACCATGATGATGTTTGGCTTGACATGTTCCAAGATTTGCTTGTGGTGTTTTAGAATTTGAGCAAAGATTTGATGTAGTCCATCTTGAAGTATTGTGGTACAGTTCTATCACCAATTATAAATATATTTGTTTCTATTTGAGGTGGACCTGCATTTCCTTGCTAGGATGTCTTTGCAGATGTTTGGATGGTAGGGGGGTCAGTTGAGAAGCCTTCTTTTTTGCTTTCCTTAACCAATTTATAGAATTCTAATTTGGTGACTCAGCTTTAAATGGATGAGCAGTGGTGGGCTTGGCTTAGGATCTTCACAAGATGGTTCCTCTTGATCTATTATGGATGGAGCTGCAATGCATCAATAACTTATTTGACTGTCTTTGCTTTGTTTTGGAATTAGTTAGTGATGTTGCTGCATAGTCCCAAAGATGACAGCAGAGTTTAACTGCACAAGTTTGCATTTATCATTTCAGTGATTATTCTGAAACTCTCTTTATGTGTTGCTGTTCTGATCAATTTTGTTTATTGATGTCTCATTTTTAGGATGGCTTCTTTGCAATGTCATATCTGGTGTTGGTCTGTGGTTTTGTCTTTCTTTAGTTTCTTTCTCAATGCCTGTTTCAGCTTCTTGTTGGTTTTTTTGAGGATGAATAGTTCTGGGGTGAACCATCTGGATGTGTGTTTCTTTTGTCTGATGGGGCCAATTGTTTCTAGCGTGCCAGTCTTCCCAGAGCATTCACAGCCTATTTGTGAAGGGTCAGTGCTTTTCCTCTGGCAGTCCCCAGTGAGAGTTTCTGAGCTCCGTCTGGTCTCTTTTGTTTGTCGAGATCCTACAAGTTGAGAGTTTTATAGAGAGATCTCCTTCTAATGTGTGTTTGGATGTAGAAAGTTGCGGTGTTGATCAGCAGGGTACTACGAGTTGGTGAATCCAAAGTACATGGATTTGTAGGGCAGTAGTTGACCTTACTTACAGAATGTTTCATTCTGGGTGTGCTTGGCTGATTGTTTTACTCCTTACCATTTAAGTGACCCATGCAGAAGTACAGTAACCTGGCTGAAGATTCAGTTTCTCCTTCAAACCAAATGTGGAAATCTACCAGTAAAAGTGGGTGTCTATGTTTCAGTGAGTCTTTGACTCTCTCCCCAAATGGGGAGTTGTAGGATGGTAACCAATATAGTAGCAGAAAGCATAGATTTGCTTGGAGCGTAATGTTGATTTGGACAAGGAATGATTTATATTTCAGGGTATTCATCCATGGTGATGGTCATATCATGAGGTGGCCTTTGTGCACAATGAGGATTCCTCCTACTCTCCTTCCTTTCTGGTTGGGGTGGATGAGTTTAAATTTGGTTTAGATGGTTACACACACAAATCCGTGAGGTAAAAGGAAAACTTCCGCTCCTTGACTTCGCCCCAATTTCAGAGAGTGATATGCTTACTGTGCTGAATCAACTTAAACCGACATCTTGTAAAGGGAGATGTGTGTCCTTCTAAGGTAGTTAAATCATGTGCCAACCAACTGACCCCAATGATTACAAAATTGGTTAACTCCTCCTTTAAGGAATGTTCAGTGCCAGCTTGTCTGAAGAAGACATGGATATCCCCATTATTAAAAAAGCCCTCTCTTCACCCGGATGTCCCGACAAACTTTAGACCTATTTCAAACTCACCTTTCCTGCTCAAAATATTAGTTCAGGTGCAGGACCACATAGAAAACTACACATCCTAGGGCAGAGGCAGTCAGGCTTTTGCAGGGCACCCAGTACAGAACTTGCTCTAACCGACCTCAAGGCCAACATGCCGGACATTGTGGACAAAGGAGCCACTGCCCGGGTCATGCTAATTGAACTTTCTGCGGCATTTGACCTGGTAGATCACGCCCTGTTGATCACCAGACTTATAAAGTTGCCTAGTTTTTCTCAAACAGCTGCAAAAGGGGTGTAAATCTTTTTATCTGAACGCACTGCAAGGGTCTTTGTGGACGACTGCAGGGCCGATGATTTCCAAGGGCACTGCAGGGATCGTGCTTGTCCCTGATTCTGTTTAATTTATTTACACTCCTGCTGTTTGAACTTCTGGATTCAAATGGGGTATTGTATACCAACTATGCAGATGACACTCAGTGACTCATCCCGATGACAGGAGACTACAGCAGGGACACTGAGTCCATCAATATGGTCTATTCACTGAATCAGTCATGCATGATGAAAAATAATCTAGCGCTCAATGAAGCAAAGACGGAAGTAATGATCATGGGAACAGCCTCACGTCTATGGAAACTATCCCCAGACTACATAGTGGAATCTACCATCACCCTCCTCTTGAAAGGGAAGACCCTGGGGATGGTGATTGACCAGGAGCTGAAAATGAAGGCTCATAAGAGCTATCTATTTTTGTCCACCTCCTACTATCTCAAACTTCTTACACAGTTGAGACCCTTTCTGTCACAGAATAATTGTGCCTCAATTGCAAGAGCAATTATCAGTGCCAAATTGGACTACGTCAGTTAGTTGCAGGGCTCAGGGAAAGGAGAAATCATGCGCCTCATTGGTGACTCAGTCTAACACAGGTAGAATGGTTAAGGGCCTGAGGATGAATGAACATGTTACAGAAGCTAGGAGAGCACCACACTGGCTGCCTATAGCCAGTAGAGTGACATTCCGCCTTCTATGAATCACATATAAATGCTTATATGGATTAAGCCAAGTGTACCTTTCGAACCGCCTTGCCTGGTTGCCAGTTCGAAGGACAGTAAGATCAAATAACGCAGGGCTCGTTACTATGGTCCAAACGTATGGGGATCAACCAGGGCTAATTTGCCTACACGGCCCTGATGAGCTGGAATGCGCTGCTTTTCCGATCTGAGGCCATGCCAATCCTTGTCTACATTTAAAAAGGACTTCAAAACTAGGATTTCGGATTAGCATAAACTCCACCCTGTGGGGTTAATGGATCAGGGGCTTTCTATGCACAATTGTTATCTGTTTTGTGTAAATATAAATAAATAAATAAATAAATAAGTGAATGTACTATTTTTTTATAGTTGCACAATGTCTATCTTTCTGTGATAAAGAGTAGGTTGGTGCCCTTGGAGGTTAATTGGTCATGCATTTTAGAGCCGTGCTTGGACAAAGAGCATGCCTTCTTTAGGTGGCATTGTATCTTTTCTTCACCAATGGCCTCCTTTACGGTTTGGCTTGTGATTCTGTTATCATTTTTACATTGGGCTGAGGTGTGTTTCTAGTGTTGATATCCTTGGCTGGTCTTGGGGCTTGGGGCATTGGCCCTGTGTTCTCTGTTGTGTTTAGGTTGTTATTGAGCTGTTCTAGTAGGTTATGTTTTGGGTGTTTGTGATTTTCGTCCACATCATTTCATGAGAAATGTTGGTTTGCTGAGGAGTGGGCATGGCAGTTCATTGTGATGAAAGCTGTTTTCATGTGCTGGGCTTCTGAATGAGTTCTGTGAAGGGTCTTTGTTCGTTTGAAGTGTCTGGTCCTTTCGGGTTGGGTGTGACTGCCAGTTTCCAGCATATGTGCAGATCCTTTGTTGCCTCTTTGAGATTCCAGTCACACTTTTACTGGATCCTTCTTGTTGGCACCGAGCTGTATTGAGTTAGCAAGTTGGTAGTTTGAGAGGTAGCATGAGATGAAGAGCATTCTTGATCTGATTGGTTGTTGTGGTCTGTTCTCCATGTCTAAAACATGTACAGCATTTTTGATTGAAGTAGAGTAGATGTGATAATCAGTACTCTATTGTTTTGCTTTTCCTGTCGTAGTTTGGTCAGCAGTGGCTGCTTCCCACCAGGTCTTGCTATCATGAAGCTACTCTTAGATAACTCTATGTGTTTGTGTATCATTGGCTCCAGGTGAGTTAGCTGCAGTGCTTGTCTTCATTGCTTTCAGATCAGATGGCTGTTTTAAGGTGCTAACTGCTCTTACTGGTCTTGCATGCTTCTAATGTTGATGGCTTATGGGGTGTCTGGAAGTGCAAAGACAACCCCATTAAGTTTGGGTGGATACGTTTGTTTCGCAGAGTGCCTGGGTTTCTAGATTCTGTCCTGTGGAAGCTGTGAGTTGTATAATCTGGCAAAATCCTTGGTAGGCTATCATTCACATGGCTTTATGTATCAAATTGCAGGCATATGTCAGACCTTGCAGCGAAGAATCTAAATGCTTGGGCGTTCCGGACTACATTCTTCCTAGACTATTGTATACAGCACCCTGCTTTCTAATAAACCATTCCTAATTTGTTTAAACGATGAAGAATAGCACCTGAAGGAAAGATAGAAATCACAAGGATCCACATGCACCAATAATAATCACAGCTAAGACAAAACCTTCTGATAGCCCAAAGTTGATTATTGTGGCGAAACATGTGTAGAGGTGGAAAACTTATTGACCTCAAAACAAATTGAAGATATTTTGGATCTACATACTAATTGTGAGATTGAATACTTTGAACTTCACAAAGCTCAACAATTTAAACCCTATTGAGGGCATTTACATACTTTCTGAGGCATAACATTTAGTGAACTCAAAATAAGTGGAAGCAATTTTAGATCTACATTCCAAGTGTGAGATTGAACTTCCCTGAATACGTAACAGAATTGAATCTGGACCCAGTTGAATGTGAATCGAGAATAAATGTCTAACTTTGAACAACTTAAGTCGTATGGTTGCCTTGAATTGAACATAGCCTGTGTGCAGAAGTATTACCCCTTCGAAATTTAGCATTTCACATAGCTTTATGTATACTTCTTTCTGTCCAAAATAGAAAAGTTGCAGTTGCCAACTAGCTACCAAGTTAGAGGGGGAATATTGTCTTGCAAAAACCATGTCCAAATCTTACTGACCCTGAATATCAAGGACAAGTTGTCTTCTTGGGGCTTCCATGAGTCAAATACCTTGTAACACAAGGTTTTAGATTCTCACAAGTCTGGATGATAAGCAATTACTAATAGGGAACCAAGTATCGATTGTTAAGACCTTGCAGCATACATACTCTAATACAAAATGTGTGTTGGTGATGTACTTGTCCTGGACTTGCCTCATATATCACAGAGTGGGAAAAGTCTAAAATGAGTGAGCTTGATTCTATTTTATTATAATGCAAACATGATGTTCTTTTTTCACAGGAGAAATGGACAACTCATCACTTCGGCATTGTTGAATCAGTAGGTTATGAGATACATATCATTAAACTAAAAAAGAAGCCTTTAAGCAAAAATTATACTCAGTTTGTATATTGATATATATATGTTACTGATAGAAAATTGCCTTTTCCTCAGTGGAGATACTCTAGTTTTATCTAACTTTTGCAACTACCAAGTGAATCCTAAAAACATTTTCAGGAGGTAACAACAAATCTAATAACAGACAACATTTATTTCATTGTAAGAATTCAACATAATTGAACACAATTTAAATGTGCTTTAATATGTTTGCCATGGTGGCTCTGATAGAGTGATAGGGCTCTTCTGTCTATAGGTTTTTCAAACGTTGACTCTTAGTTGGCCATCTTGGTGATATAAAGTTAAGTCTAGAAAGTTCACTTCTTCCTGGCTCAGGGCTCGAGTGAATGTTTAAAGATTGTTTTTTAGTATTTAACCAGTTAAGACACCTTTGTGCCTCTAATCCTGTTCCTGTCTAAATTAATGTAATATCATCTCGCAATTCTGCCCACGTCTGGGTTTTCTTCAGTGAGGAATATTTTGATTTCAAACATAGCTGCATATAAATTTGCCAAACGTGGGTTATCAATGCCTCAGGCGGGACCCTCAATTTGTTGGTATATTTACCACTAAATTGGAAGTGGTTGTTTTTTCAAGCTATTTCTATACACAAAACTAGGCATGCATTTGGTGCTGAATGATTATCTTTTCGTTGTCAAAGTCATTCCTCTGTCACCTTCAGACTGGCATTTTGTGTACTGAAGTATATATTATTTCAATATCCAAACAATTGTAATATTTTCTGTAGGATTAAGCTTTACTTCTTTCAATTTCTTTATTGTACTGGGAGTATCCTTTAAACATGTCTTCATTTTGGTAACTAATTGTCATACATACCAATCTGAAAACTTTAAGATTAATTCAAAAACTGAGGAAATACCTGATACTATTGGGTGTCCTGGTGGATTTTATTTAATTAGTATATATTTCAGAAACGACATAAAAAAATAGTACTCTGTATTCTTCTTGTATGAGAAACTCAAGTTCTTGCTTAATGATCCAGTCTCTTTCCTTGATATTTTACATTTTGTTTTAAATCTCTCTCAAGAGGTATGAGGAGGGGTATTCTGTTAACCTTTTATAACTGCATTCATCTACTAATAATCTTTCACATTCATTGTACTTCTCCTTGTCCATTATTGCTTTTTCTGCTACTATTTTAGTTTTTCAAATAACTGTATTGTCGAATCCTGTAAAGTATCTTTCTCTTTTTTGCTCTGATTATACTAAGGCCCATTCACCTCTTCTTCCAATCATTTTTATTAGCTCCAAAGCTTTTCTGCAAAACACTTGTTATGCAGGAGTATTGCTACATGAAAATAAATCTGAAGATTTTCTCTAACCAATATTGTTCTAGGTTCCCATATTTTCCTTGTCTTAAAAATGTTTAAAATCAATTCTAAATTGAAAAGGATAATATTCTTTTACAAAACCCAAATGTTGGTCAAGGACTGCCTCTTGTTCTCTAGTTAAAATGTGTTTTGATAGATTTTTTGCCAATGTTTCCCGCTGTGCTCCATGTGTTGGTCCTCATCAGGCCTCTTCCTAAAAAGTGGATATATGTTTCACCCCTCTCTCCCAGCATCCCATCCCTACCATCACCACTCATTGCCAACCACGCAGCTCACCAGCAACATCATGGACACTGCATCGCAGCAACCTCACCCACTTCAACTACACCCCATCATCATTCCAGCATCCACCACTACACGAAAACTGATGCTCGCCGATGTCCACATCCCCAATGGCTACAGAATTCTACAACAAGACCATCCAAACAAGATTGGTGGAGATCTTTCCATAATTCACTAGGCATCATGGCCATGCACCCAAATATGCATCGTCACCATTTACTTTTTCGAAAACCTATCCTGTCACTTCCCAGTCCCCACAATGGACACACTCACTTTTCACCTTATCAAAAGACCACATACGCTCAATGCCTTCTTCATCGAAGACTTCACGGACTTGCTCACCACCATGTCTCTCATGCATGCCAACATCTTCCTCTGCGACTTTAACATCCTTGGCAACCCAGCAACCAAGTCAATGAAGGAAGATCTCTACTGCCTACTCAACACACTGAACCTCACACAGCACATGAAAGACCCATCTCACAGGAAATGTAATAATCTTGACATAATCACTGCCCTCACCACCGTCCATCACAGCTCTCCTATTCTACTCAACTGCTTGGACCATCTGGCAATCCCCTTTAAGGATTAGCTGCACCACATCTCTCAAGCAAACTCATTGAAAACTGAACAAACAAGCAATCAGATCATTCAAGAACTTCCTAGTAGAGGCTCTCACAGAAGACCTCACCAATCCCCCACCTCACATTGGCTGATCAACTGCTGATGAACCAGGACTACAACTCACTTCTCCAATAACTCAACACCATCCTCACAAACAACATCTACCAACATGACCCACACCCTAAAGCCTAAACTTCCACACCCTGGCACACTCAAGAACTCCACATCAACAAATGCACACTCAGGCAATTGATCACCACTGCCAAGGCCAGCTACTACCAAAACACCATAGCCAAGGCCAACAATGAAAGCAGAGCCCTCTTCAAAGCATTGAAGCACTGCATCAGGTCACTGCCCAACACACCCTTTGCACACTCCATTGAAAAATCTATTGCCATCCATCTTTCTTTGTCAACAATATCAACATGTTCCGCCAACACAATAACACAACCAACAGCACACTACACATTCCATCTCACAAAACCACAACTACCTGGATAACTATCAAGACGCTAACTATGGAAGACCTCACTGCTACCTTAGCACAGATCAAAGTCACATCGTATGCCGACAACATCCTCCTTACCTCCGTAATCAAGAACCTTCTGACTGAAACACTCCTCCCTTACACAACAATCAACAGATCCCTAACTCAAGGCACCTTCCCCTCGACCCTCAAGACTGGACAGATCCTCCAGCTCTTAAGAAACTAACACTGGACCCTGACGATCTCAGAAACTACTACCCCATTGCCCATCTTCCCTTCCTAGTTAAGATCCTTGAGAAAGCAGTGGACTCGCAACTCCTCCAACGCATTGAATCCAATAACCTCCTTCACTGCTACCAATCTGGCTTCAGACCCAGGTGCAGCACAAAAACAGCTACCATCAAGGTGATTGACGATGCCCTTAAAATCCTCAGTGATGGCCATCTCCTAGTTCTCCTTGACCCCTCAGCATCATATGGCAAAATAGACCACCAGACACTCACCAACTATATACATCACAGCAGGGGATCAGCAAGATTGTCCTCAGCTGGTTCAGATCTTACCTTGCTAATCATCAGCAATTTGTGCAAATGGATTCTTCCAAATCAACAACTCTACACATCACCTATGAAGTCCTGCAAGGATCCATCCCATCCCTCGTGATCTTCAATCTTTATATGGAATGAGTCTGAGCCCTCCTCATTCCGCACAACATCAACACCCACCAATACGTAGCTGACACACAAATCTACTACCTGAAGATATCCTTCATTAAAGACATCCACAGGCTCAAGGCCTGTCTCACATGAATCCAGTCCTGGATGTCCAGTGCTTACCTGAAGCTCAGTGCCTCCAAGACTGAATTCCTACTGATGACCAACAACACCAAACACCCTGGCATCCAGACCTGTCTCTCTGCTATGAACCTCAAGGGTTTCACACTCCAGCTGGCCACCTGTGCCAAGTCCCTTGGTGTCAACATCAACAAACACCTCAATTTCAAACAGCACATAGCAAGGAAAACACAAACGGTTTGTTAACAACTTTCTCTGCTACAGCAGAAAATCAGGCCCTTCATCCCAGAAAGCAACTTCAGATACACTGTCCGAGCCTTGGTCCTCTCCCACCTCAAAAGTGGCAATGCACTTTTGGAAGGCCTTCCAGCGAATACTCTGGCACCCTTGAGATGTGTCCTGCATGCTGCAGCAAGACTCATTTAAGGACCACATCACTCCAGCCCTCATCTAACTCCACAGGCTCCCACTGAAAGCCCATATCATCTTCAAATCCTGTTGCAACATCTACAAGGCTAACATCCCAAAGTCCCAAAACGGCCTCACTGCAAACTCAGAATCTCCAGAGGCCTGCGATCCAACAGAAGTAAGGAAATGTGCAGACTTGAACTCCAACGGTGCAGGAAAAACCAGAAGACAGGTCTTCTCTGTCTACTCTCCAAGACTCTGTAACATCCTACATGTCAATTTCAGACTTTCCCCATTGCTTCTACAGTTCAGGAAAGAGCACAAGTCCTTCATCTTCAAGGAATGACTCCTCCCTAACACCTAGGTCAGCACACTCTGCATTCCCCACCCTACCTGTAACTTAGTTATCTGCTCCCCACTGTCTCCTCCACTGGTTGCTTGTTGACCACACTCGCCCTACTCTGTTAGCTCTCTGCTCCCTTTTTCTCTGCTTCCCACACTGTGTTCTTTCCCCTGTGATTGTAAAGTGCTCTGTTGTTTCCCGATGCCATATCCACGCTCAACAAATACCCTAATCTCTCTCTGGCTCAGCCAGATGCGCCCATATAACAGCATCTAAGCGGGAACTGCATTGGCTGCCCGTGAAGCATCGCATTACACATAGGATTCTCATGTCGACTCATAAGTGCATGAGCAACACAGCTCCAAAGTACCTCATGGAACACCTAACGCCATATGTGTCTTCTCGCAGTCTTGGATCAAGGATCAATCTAAACTTATGCAGCCAAGATTTAGGCTTGTGAAATCTGGAGGATCTTGCTTTGATGTGCAAGGGCCGACAGCTTAGAATGTCCTACCCGTTGCTCTAAGAACAGTTGAAATCACAAGTGAGCTCAAGAAGAGGTTGAAGACCCACCTCTGAAACTCCCACTTGATTGAGTTCCTCTTTATTGATTCTTCTGGCTTAATTCATCCTTTATGTGTTGCGTGTGGTTGTTCTGTGTGCGCCCTGAGGCCCTTGGGCATGTGCCACGTTATCAAAGCTTATTAAAATAAAATAAATAAATGCACTTGCTTTTAAAAGGTGCCTTGACAAACCCTAAATGGAGGACCGGGTTTGGGCGGGGTCTCATTTCCAAGCTCTACTGCAGAACAGAAAGGAGGTGACGGAGAGACTTAAGCGCAGATCGGAAAAGGGTCCAGAGCTGTAACAAATGCAAAAATAAATAAATAAAATAAATGTATAATAATCATCATAATAATAATAACATTACAGTTTTTCTCTGTCCTTGCGGATGTCTGCTAGCCTGACCTCTCCCTCCTCTTTTCCATACAATCTATTGTAATTATTGGATATTTTGCAATGAGCCCCAGAAGTGCTTCCTTCTTCTGTTTCTGTTCTTCCACTGTTTTTGCCTGTGCTCTATGAGGTGTTTGTAATATGTACTTATCTATTTTTTCTCTTATTGTTGCTCTTCTTTGATTCCATTTGATACCTTTTTGTGTATATGGGAAACATGTTTCATGTGAGTTTGCAGGTAGGTATTTGTTATTCTTTTAATTTGCTCACTAGAGATGCACAACTGAAATTCATCTTCTAACTTTCATTTGTAAGTTTCTAAAGGTACTACTTTTTTAATTTCTTCCTCTAATTTGGTCAAATCCATTTCCATATTCTGAGCAATCTCCCTGGCTGTATCTATGATTAATATTACCCAATCTCATCTATAATTGTTTTCTATGTAACTCCATTTTATTTTACGCACTTATTAGCTAATTGGAATCTTGGTTCATTGTGAACTATTGGGCCCAGTAGGCCCTGTGATAAAGTTTTTCCTTTTTAGATATTCCAGCATGATTGCACTGTGTAGTTCTGTTCTGACCAATCTTGTATGCTCATTACAACCCTGGTGGTAGCTGTGCCTGTAAAACAGGCACGGCGGCCACAGGAGTTGCATTTTTTCCGGCGCCCAGAAATGGGCAATTAGCGGGTCAATACGGCCTTGCCGGACCCAGTATTTGCCCATTCTTGGGTGCCAGAAAAAATTCTTCCACATTCCCACTCAGTAGGAATGGGGAATTGGGAATGGGAATGGGGAAGCTCTCTGCACAGGCACCGTTATTAACGGTGCCTGTTATTCACCTGATGTGATCCTGGAAAGCTGTGCTCGCGGGTGCCTTTCATTCCGCCACAACAGACCTGGCAGAATGAAAGGCACCCGCGAGCAGAACTCAGAGTTCGCTGTTCCGGATACAACGGTACCGGCAAGCTTACCGGTACCATTGTATCCGGACCGGCAAGCTCGTAATGAGACCCAACTGTGTCACTTCATCCCAATCACTAATGTTTTGTGTTATATTCTGTGTTAATTCCTATCCCCAGATGGATCCTTTTGTCATTAGTTCTAAAACATAATCATCACTGAAGGCAAGACCTTGATCGGCTGCTATGTTTATCCATAATATGTTACTATTTAATGCCTTTGATCATATATTGAATTGAAGACTAACTCTCCTAAGACTTCAAACGTCTCCTAAACCCATTCTAACCTTATAACAAGCAATTAACTCCCTTGACAAACTGGATTCAATTATATTAAAACAAAAAAATAAGGCAATACAACTTAATAATTCAACACAAACTGAGACACTTTCATGAAATATAAAAATAACAAAAAGTTATTAGTATGAATGATATCTAAAATCATAAACTGACTCTTGCATTCCTCACTCGCTTCCAATTGATTGTATACCTACTGTAAAATCTAACACTCTTACATTACATACATCTATCAATGTTGCAAACATATATACTTAGAACAAGACGTATTGCTCACAAATCATTTTACAATGAAGCAGCAAATAATTATTTATTAGGACAAACAAATTATATATAGACAACATATTGCAATATTGTATTGGATAACAAATTCAAAAAGTAGATTATCAAAATTGTTGTCTAAAGTTTACAAAAATTGGCTTAATTTCAATGTGTAAGGTGATTATTGCTGGACATTCAGTACAGGAAGTGTCAATAGAATTCTCTTAAAACGTGTACAGAGTAACATGTAAATGTATCTTTTAAAAGCAATGTAATTTAAAAATATGTCTACATTGTGTAGAAACATTGAAGAAAGAACATTCTACAGTGCTGTTTATGCAACACTTATTTAAGTACAGAGTTAACAAACTATAGTTTGTATCAAATATGAATGTATTGGTTTATTACAGAACATTTCTAACTTGTCATCTCTTTGTTTTATCCCCAATGCAGTACCTGTACCCCCTTGGGTCCATCACCTATGTGCAATGCTAAGGTTTGCTTAGGTTTGCACTTGATGAATCCAATTCATACATTCATACACTCAAACAAAACATATTCTAGCTGACTCACTGGCTTTGCATCCCATTGTCATTATTGTGCTTGCTCTTCATACAAAGCTATTCTTCTTCCATTCACTCAAAATATATTAGAAAGAGTAATTTGTGTGTTGTTGTGTTTTATTTTCCTACCAAAATCAGCCAACACATTTTGCTCCACTGGGCACTTTTTCAAATGAACTACATCCTGGACAGCAGGCACAAACACGTGTCCATCCATTTTAAAAAGTGCTTGGACAATAGAGGCCTGAAGAAAATAGATATTCCTTTTAGAAAATCAGCTTTGGGAACCGAGCACTATGCTGTAAGACTTATGCACAACTTAGCTTTTGAAATCTGTTTTGAGTAATTGGAAGCAAAGTAACTTTAGCAAATGATCAAGCAAAACAGCTACCACAATAATACATATGGAATTCAAAGCCAGAGAGTCAGCTAGGATGTTTTCCTTTGGGTTTGTAGGCACAATGACCTCATCACTTAGTGCATCACAACATTTTCCTCAAACAGAACTACATATCAAATCTTTACATGAACATAATTTCACTCAGAGCCAGTGCAGAAATTACAAATACAAGGAATTCAACCCTAAGGTGATTTATTTGCTTGGTAGGATTATATATATGATATTTCAGGGTTTTAAAATGCCCCCCAAACTGGAAATATGTCTAAGTTTCTTGTTTTATCCCTGGGTAAATGCCAAGGCCATTCTTCCAGCTTATTTACTCCCTTGGTTAATGCCCAGCCCAATCATATGGCGTGGATCTCCTTTCCTTGGTCAGGACCCCAAATCTTCCTTCCCCCAGCTTTTTCATTTGTTGGAGCTTTAGCTTTTTCATTCTGTGCATTTTCCTTAGCCAGAGCGTCAGCCTTTTGCCTCTGCAGCTTTCCATTGCCTGGAACACCTGCCTTTTCTTTAATCACTTTCTCTTTGGCCTGGGCTTCTCCATTGGTCTCTTCTTACTGGCACTTTGACCGGAAATTCACCCATTTCTCCATTCTCTTGGGCACAATCTCTAACTTAATTTTTGGGACCTTTCCCTGAGCAATGTTCTCTGTTTGTTCCCAGTCTAAGCCATACAGTCTGTCTATCTTCTCTGGGTATCGGGAACCCCACTCACTCTCTTCACCCCTTGGGGTACATTGCCCCACTCACCCATTGTACATCATTTTTGTTGTACTCCTGTTCCACCTTGCTCCATTTACTGGATTTTCTCTTTCACTCCTTTCTCTTGCGCTCTCTGGGTTTTCTCATTCTCACCACCTTCCTGCACTCTCTTGCACTTCACATTCCCACCACATTCTGGGCTTTCTCTTTTACTTCACCTTCCTCAACCCTCTGGGCTTCCTCTTTAATTTCACCTTCCTCCACTTTCCAGGTTTTCTCTTACACTCCACCTTTCTCCACTTTCCAAGTTTTTTTCTTTCTTTTCCCCTTCCTCCACTTTGTGGCTCAGGATACTCAAGCCTTTGGCTTCCCTTCCCCATGTTTTCAGCATGGGACCAGGCAGCACAATCAGGCTTAGCACACTCTTTGGTTTCTCTAGCACTAGCATGCAGTTCAAAACCTCAACATCAGGATCTTCTGTGCCATAGTCTCTTTGCCATTCAAAGTCTTATTCCAGAGGGCCTGATGCAACACAACAAGCATTAAGGTTCCTTTATTCTTAGTATTTCACATATGCAACTTATTGGGTGATGTACTGTTCACCCCGGGTCCCCCTTTGCCAGGCTCAGACCCACTTTAACACACAACCTTCAACTGTTCTCCCTCTGCCGGGCTCAGACCAAATGTATCTACTTTTCCAAACTTTCTCTACTATCTAAGACTTTCAACTGTGCGCAGGATTTTGCTTGACCCGTTGCAGGACCACTTTGATTCACAATTACTCATTCTCTTCTTGATATAACCTTTTATCACTTTAACCTTTGCCACTTCTCAGCTGGATAGTTTACAGAGACCTTCGAATAAGCACCCACACAGTGCCGGACCACTCTGTCAAAGGTATTGTATCTTGCTTTTAAAGCTTAATCACGCATCAGCAGTTCAACTTTACTTGTGTCTCTTATCACACGCGTTTTAATAATGTACGTTCCAGCACTTGCCATACAATGTTGCTGCTTGCAACCTTGGCTTCAAAACAGATCGTTCTTGGATCGGTCTCCCCAACTCACCATCTGTGTTGATTTCACAGACACTGCTTTTTTCTTTGAGCCAAGGATGATACCACGGAGGCTGGTGCTTCTCCCTGACTTGATTATTGATGCGGTAGGGCCCCGGGTATCTCCAATACACAATGCAGGATTCTTTGACCTGGTTTCCTGGTCTTGCGCATTCTATTCTTGAGGTTTCTGGAAAGTAACGGTTCCTTGTCGAAAAGGTCAAGGAAACTTCCCTCCTTGCGATCTCCTTCTGTTTTGCTGTCTTTCTTCTCTCGTTCAACTGATATCTCGAAACTGCTGTTTCCTCATGTGCTTTGCCTCACTCAGGGTGTGCTCTCGTGCTGCGCCTTTTATCCATGTGGGGAAGCTTCATGGAAGTCAGGTGTGTGTGATGGTCAGTTATTGCCTGACCTCACCTGGCCATTGTATTGGGACACGTCAGGTATACTGCTCGGGTGTTAGTCTGTTTTCTCTCATAGTAGGCTGTCCGTGTGAAAGTGTACATGATGTGAAAGGGGTGGAATAGAGTTCCTAAATATCCTACCTGGTAGGATGGGGTAAAGGTGTTACAGGGAAGGTGATATTGTGCATCACCATCCGGTGTTACATTCCCACCCCCCGAAGACCCCGCACCCTGGTGATCCTGCCGCACTGGTCCACCTCCAGGAACTGGATCCAAAAGCGATGGGTGTGTCCCGTTCACCTGGGTGACAGATGCCTGGGGACTAGAGGGTGAGGCACCTTCTGGTTTCTCACAGTAATAATTATTATAAAGTAGACGTTCAATGTATTATGCAATACAATAGTGCAATGTGTTGTGTATATGTGTATATATATATATATATATATATATATGTATATATATATATATATATATATATCTGTATTACTTAATCATTTCATTCTTCCTGCAAATCCATTAGTGAGCCATATGTCTTGTTCGAGATGTATGTGTTTGCAATATTGAAATATGTATGTAAATGCAAGACTGGGAGGTTTTACAATTGGTTTACAATCAATTGCAAGAGAGTGAGCCATTAATAAGTCATCCCGTGATGTTCTGTCATTCAAACTAATAAAATGATATTTTTGTAATGTATGAAATTGTGGGAATGCTACAATGCAGGTTTGATTATTTGGTTATATTATTTTCTCCCTTGCTTTTTTTTGTTTAAATTCACTTGTTTTGTGGATCATACATATTGAAAAATGACATTTGCACCTTTCAACCACATGATATGTTTTGTCCTTGTTCAGTCGTTTTTGCTAAGGTGCATTGGTTTACTCACCAAAATATGTTCCTATTTCCAGTGATAATTTTAAATTATGTGTCTACTGAATATTTGCTTAACTGTATATGATCGTTTTGACATGCAGTTAGCAAAACTGTAATGTTGAAATCTATGAAATAAAGCTTTGCTTGACTTCACTGTTTCCACTCTATCACACACATCATCCCTCTCCCTTTAACCTACGTTGCCTCTGATTGAATCCATCCCTATGTGTTTGATATTTCCCCTAGTTCACCTCCCTCTACAACATTATCCCTTTTCACATGCTTCCGTAGGCTACAGTTTGAATGGTCCTGATGGGGGCGCATTACACCAATTTACAGACATGTATTTGCACTCTGAGACCGTGACAGCTGTGCTTTGGTCCAATATAAAAGCTTTGTGACATAGCATAACTTGTTTTGACATTGGAGCAGCCCTACCTGCACACATGAACAGCACCACAGGCATTTTGAGATTTGCCACAATATTTTTTTCAGCAGATCCATGAAATAATTGAGCAGCATCTAGATATGTATTCTCTGAAACTTGGCATATGATGGAAATAATGGGAACTGCACCTCCTGCCAAAGGTTTTATAATGGACATTTAATGAACTTGAACATAATTGGCCAGATTCTGACATTTCTATTTCTCATTACTCTGAGACACAAGAAACAACACAACAATTAACAGAAATGTGCAGCTACGGTGCCTGTAAAAAATGATGGAAAACATGTGGAAAGGCGTCCACGAGGAAAGTGACCATCAAAAGTGCGCAAAACGTGCTAACAACACTTAATTCACAACTGATGAACCATTGATTGTGCCAAAAAATGTCCAAGTACATTTGATGAACAAAACGTGGAGCAAGTTGTCCAGGAAAGTGTGTACATCACCAGAGAGCCAAAACAAGTTATACGTAGTACATCAATCACAACACATGACATTGTACAAAAGGTTGGCAAATACCTTCAAGTGAACATTTCTAATATGGCCGATCTAGGGGGCATTATGTTGTAAAATGAATATATTACAAAGGGGAGGATGAGGTGAATGGAGAGAAAATACAGGCAGATAATGTCCACCTACTCACTGGCAGACGAGGAGGACATGCATACATTTCCCCCAGGTAATACTGGACATGTGGATACAGTGGGAAAGGGGCCTTACTGCACCCACCATGTGAAAACATGCTATAACCTAGCACGTTGATCTGGGGGCGGGCTTACCCACCTTTGCGAGTGGATCCTTCCGAATTACCACAAGTATCAGACTAATAATACGGGCCCTTTTTTGTTCCATTTTGCATATTATTGCCATATGAAAAATACCCAGCTCTTCACGACTTGGTTGCTCCTGCCTGCTTAGCGATATCTACAAGAGAAAGAGTCACTTTGTCTATCCCCTCACCCTAGACAGGCGGCTCACCACCCCAGACTAGGATTAGTCCATCGCTGTGGGGAGAATTAGCACTGGTTGAAGGGTCATAGGCTATTAACTAGTTGCATCTTGAATTGTGATATGATATTTTATTTGTATCGCGCTATCGCGCTCGTACACAGGCGTTTCAGAGCACAACTAGGCAAGGGAGGGGAAGAGGGGAGAACACAACACAACAATGATCTTACTAGGCCCAGTGACATTGAGGACGCGCAAGTACATGGGAAAGGGAAAAGGGGAAAAGTGCATAGAAGGGGGAAAGTGCGGAGCAGGAGAGCAGATAAATCATAATGAAAATAAATAGAAAATGGAGGCAATTAACAGTGGTGGTGCAGCCAGCAAGTGGCAAGTGCTGTGTTTAAACAAGCAGACTGGGTAAGTCTGATTAGTGCAGAAAAAGAAGAAACATGGGGGGGGCTGTATGGGTACAGATACAGTCCTCAGTGCAAGGGGTGGCCAGGAGGCAGTGCAGGAGGGTGTCAGGGTGAGCAGGTACCGGGGCCCAGGGGAAAGAGGGTGGCCAGGTGCAAAGAGCCAAGAGGGAGCAGAGCAATTAAACAAACTAGGAAGATTGACCTGTACTCCACATGTGTGAATACGTTTGGGAATACATGCAGGGTTAAGAAAACCAACTTGGTCCCCCTTCTGTGTTTAAAAAAAATACTAAGCAACATAAGAATTTGAAAAGTAGATTATGGATATCATGTAAGGTTCTATCTGCCAAATTTACTAGACACATACTATCTTGTATGATTGTTGAATTTGTGACATACATGTGTGAGGAATTTGACCATCCACACGGTGGGTGTGCACTCACCTGGGCTTTTTTGAAATGTTTAATTAAATTAAATGATGGTAGACCAATCTCATGAAAGTATGCTGGGCTGATCCAAACACATATCCTATGCTCACACCATGACAAAGCATAGACCAGTGCACTCCGGGATGTACAACTCCTACAACCACCATCCGCCCCTATCATATTTAGTTGGAATGTGGCAGCCAAAGAGTGCACAATGTCATCTCCAGGAAGGGAGAGTACCAACCTTCCCCCTGACATGGTCAGCCTGATTAACTGACAAAGGTTCCCTGGATAAGCCCTGCTTTTTTTGTAAGGCGCTGCAGCTGGTGACAGCGATTATCATACCCAAGAGGGGGTACTTGAAACAGGCCCACACGGGGTCTGGCTGCAGAGGATAACGAAGAGGGCAGGAAACCCAACAACCTTTCATATGCAACGGTGTCAACCTCAAGCCAGCTCTCGACTCAGTATTGATGGCAGTGAACTGTCATGTCTGGGTCTGCTGTTTACAGTAGGCCACCCTGCTAGGGGAACGCCATTCATAAGGTATGAGAATGTGGTTTGCAGGAGCCAGAGTGTCTAGTCTCACCACAGCTTGAAGGGAGACCTGCTGCTTGAACAGGGCCCACACAGGGAGAACCATTAACCAGAGAGACACGTTGAACAAAGCAGACAGGAAGATGAGCGGGACTTAGTAGAACAACGGAGTGAGCCCAGAGTTCTTTCTGTTGAGAGAGGGGTTCATCAATTTTAGTTCTAGGGCACACCTTGCTCCTGTTTTCACCCCTGTACCTTTCCTGTTGCAAAGGACTCTGGTTATGACCCCATGCATACAGGAGAGTGTTGATAGGGACCCCATGATTGTTTCATTAAGGTAGGCCTAGCCTACACTAATCATTGTGACCCACTTGGCTTTCAAAGAGGGCCGAGACCCTCTTTTGGCAGATCATTTGAAGTAACAAAGAAGAACTCAACCTTGGACCCTGGCTGAAGGCACACTCTGCCTTAAGTCTGCCTTAAGCCTTCCACCAGTGCGAGAAGGCCAGGATATCCAAAGAGGGAAGCAAGATCCCTTCCCTAAACATCTCTGAGCTAACCAAGGGAGATACAGAACACAGAGGACCCTTCAGCCACTCCAAAATCTGTACCCAGCCAGCATACAGTGTGTCCTACTAGACTCTACAGCAAGCTTCCTGGATAGGAAGTGCCAGAAAGTCTTTGAACCTACAGCTAGGGACAGCTGCCTGCAACACACTCCTCAGCTTTGGGCTGTCTACCTTAATGGACGACACAAGCTCATTGAAGAAGCTGGGAGAAGTGCATCGACGAGCATCTACCAACATTCACCTTGAAGGACATTTTCAAGCCAGTTACTCAATCCGCAACCGACAGCAATACTGACTGTTGTCAAGCCGCTATCACCTAAAGACATCCAAGATGTCTCGACCAGTGCTTCAGAACCGCAAGTCAGCACAGAGACAACTTCCTGACCCAGAGGCACCATGTAGGCCAGCCTGCAGCCGTTCATCCAGTTTCGCTCGCCAAACCACCTTGCCACCTGATACCTGCAGCTGACTCCCATCTCGAACTATGTCACAGAAGCCTGCAAAGCACCCTGAAACCGATTCAACCCTCTTGAGCACCAAGAACACCTACAGCACAGGGTACATTGTCGGGTTGTCCCCCTGGTCCTTCCCAGAAGGCCCCTAGAGACATCTTAAGTCCCATTGCTCCTTTTGTGCTGAAGCCAAGACACCATAAACTTTTGTGGTTATTAACCATAACGACTACCCTCCTTTCAGTATCCGGAGTGTATCCATTTTCCTTCTTTGAAACTGTCTGTCCTCTGCATTGCTTGACAGGGTGGGTTGTAGTAAGTAGTCTTGTTAGACTGTTGTAATTAATAAAGTAGATATTTTTAATGCAACTTTAACTGGAAACTCCTTTTATCATTGGGTAATAATTGTATTTTCGCTGTGTTGAATCTAACCAACGATCCACAGCCTTTTGGAGATAAGACTGTTGTTCCGCCCACGTTACCAAATTTGGACAAAGAGGTTTATAATTTGCTTGTTATTCTAATCCGTTCGGATCCCTTCTACTGTATTAGAGGTGTGGGGCTGCTAGATGGTTTAAAAACCGATATTCACCCCTGGACCACTGGTACCCCAGAAGTTGATTCATCACAACATGCAATCTAGGTATGCAGTTTGTTGCCTTTAAAAATACATATATAAGTGTTTTGTCAGTGTATAGAGTCAATCTAAGTAGCCTATACACAATGTATGATATAAATGCTAGACCTATACATACATTAATACCAGGCCATTTTCAAAACTAGACAGAATTCTAAACACAAACTGTACAACACTGACAGAGTGGTTACACGTTTTTGAGATTTCCTTCCCTAACACTACCAAACTGAATTACCATTACTGCATGCGGTGAGCATGAGTGAACTTGAAGGGTCAACATGATTCTATATGAGATGGTCCCCTAAATTAAAAGATGGATGCGAAATTGACTCGGTATAAACACTAATAAAACTGAGCTTACAATGGTTTATCCCCATAACTACTCAATATATGTACCTCCTACCATGTTACTTCTGTGTTGCTTTTGGATTTTATCCCCTCTCTATTCTACCGAAGGTCAAAATATTGAGTTTTTATTTTTATTTGGACATAAACAGATATGACAAATTCTTAATACTGACCATTTGTCAACTTTTGCTGGAGCCAAACTTGATTATGGCAGCTCCCTTTATATGGGTATAAGTAAGTTAGTTCCTATGTAAAAAAAAAAACATCTGGTATTACAGAATGACACTGCCAGTAAATAATGTCCCCTTTCGTTTTCATGTCTCCCCACTTTATTACGCAACTTTATTGTATACCTGTTACTGCTCACATTTAAAATCGCTACCTTGGTGCACAAATGTATCCATGCTAATGCTCTCTTGTATTTATCCAATTAACGGAATATCTGCAATCCCCCCTGCTTTCTTCACTCTGTATGTTCACTGAACTTAATTTGTCCATGATTCAAATTGAACTATGAGGAAGGCAGGAGCATTTCAATTCAGGAATCCCTCCCTGCCTCATTGAGATCTGAGCTTATTTGAAATACCTTAAGAGAAAAGTTCATCCCACTCTGCAATATCATCTGTGGTGTATCTGAAGAGACATACATGTTACCAGTACTTCCAATGTCTAAATATTCACTTACTTGACAGCATCACCAACACAGGCCCTACCTTGTCACAGGGACGTCAATTCACCAAAATGCCCTGGGTGGCAGAAGTGACATCACATACCTGATGACATCACAGGAAGTGATGTTACTTGACCGTTAACCCGGATGTCATCAGTTCCTCTTTAACCCTGGTGACATCCGGGTCAACAGCTTGCAGGTGTAAATAAAAGTACATGGGGGCATGGCCTGGAGGGAGAACGATGGAGTTGTGAAACTCTCGAGCTCCACAGCCCTGATACTAACCTTTGGCTCCATGGACTGTCTTTAGTAAAATAAAAAAATCTTCACAGCCCGTGGGCAGAGGTTGGAATGCTGAGAAAAGATTGGAGCCTTGAAGCGCTGCCTAGGCTTCACTCGACACAGAGTTTCTCGGAGCAAAGGCTCCGCCGTAGAAAGTTGGTGACCATGATTTGACCACGCAAGCAAGGTCTCCCTTTCTGAGCCGAGTCCTCGTCTGATTGTGCTTCCTTGTGGTGCTGCACTCTCTCATCCCTACACATAAGGAGGGATGGCCAGAGCTCTCTCTTTCCGGTGATAGCTGTTAACGGACTGCATTGAGGGAAGTATGGTCGCCTGCCGAGTTTGGTGAGTGCCCTGGGGCGTATATCATCTTTGCTGTCTGTTATATCTCACGCAGCGAATTAACAAACTTACATCGGGCTCTTTATTTGATAATGCAATATTAACACATACAAATCTTCTAACAATGATGGACTCTCAACCATGACTCGGGTTAAATCGTTTACAGGAACAGGGGATTCCTTTGAAAGCATGTGATAGCCAGAAGCTACACATTACCAACATTATGAACCTCTTGGGACATATTATGGCTTGTGGTAAGTGTAAGCGCTTAGGTTTCCCCAAGGAACAGCTCCTATTACGGGCAGACAATGGGATTGAAATCCTGTAATTTGTGAAATTGTCTCATTAATTTCCCATCAGCTCCTGCAAGGTAGTGATGACATCTGTATTTAATACACGACTAAATAGCTGCATGCTTCTGCAGTTTAGGAGGCTTATGTACAAACCTCAGAACTCAGGCCGAGTCTGAACAAAAAAAATCACAATATATAATAGAGGTTAGATCTAAGGGAGGCCTTGCTTGTGTTTTTGTGAGAGGAGGGGTGTCCAGCCTGTGGATGTGTGTATACTGCTGTGAGGTT
The DNA here is from genome assembly GCF_040938575.1 of Ambystoma mexicanum. Lineage (NCBI taxonomy): Eukaryota > Metazoa > Chordata > Amphibia > Caudata > Ambystomatidae > Ambystoma > Ambystoma mexicanum. The sequence continues at coordinate 540,765,190 of NC_090923.1, read as the reverse complement.
GTTCTGTACTATTTGTGGATGCAGTTTATAAATTAACTATCTTTCTCCTACAATTTTTCCACATATTATTGGGTATTCAACAAGTCAGTTGACATAACATCCCACCATTCATTTTGATGTATCAAATGATGGTGAAAAAGAGATTGAGAAGATTAAATAACCACATCGGCCAACACTTAAGGTTTAGTGGGTGCTGGTAGAGTATCCAACAACCCAGCAGGGTTATATTTACAATGACTGATATCAACATTCCTGCGCTACTAAGACAAAAAAGAATATAGAGGTGTCATCTAAATTGCTGATGTGCAAAACACAGCAAAACCAATAATGTGACCATGCCAGGTGTCACACTGTAACCCTCCTGGAGAACAGACGTTATCCTTGCGACTTCAACAATTACAGCTTTCCTGCACATATGCAAGAAAATTGCTCTGGTTACCTGAAATTCTAGAGTCAGAGCCTGTCAGATTAGCCTAGGCAGGCCTGTGGGTAAAGGGTAGAATTCAATCAAGGCCCAGGTCGTGGACAACGCATTCCTATTCCTACAGTGCTGGAAAGTGGCGCGCCTTGAAACACTTGCGAATAGGCGTGTTATAAATGCCATATCATATCATAACAGTGACTATCCCTCCCTGTACAAATCTGGTTCCTTCTTTGATGCTACCTTCATTTCCTGCGTCTATTGCACACTCTCTTTTTTCTTTTAAGTGATTAAGTGGCTATGGTGCTGGGCAACTAAGAAGAATATCATTAGAAGTTCTGTGCCCCTCCTTGGTACCTCAAAATAAGAGTCTTGTGGGTTAACAATTGCCTACATAGCATAATAAGATCTACGATATGTCTATTATTCTAATAGCTTCACTGAACAGCATTTAAAAATAAGCTTGCATGGAGGCTACCTATGCTTTGCCAATAGCAAACATGGTGTCTATCTATGGTGTGGCCTCTGAGATCACTTTGCAACCAAACTGTGATCAAAGTTTAAGCAATATGCTTAGACGAACGCCACACAGAGCATCTAGTAAAGCATAAAATAACTGGCATGCTGGTTTACATGTAGGTCAGCATGCGTTGTGGCATAAGCACTTCTTCAGGGCCAGGCTATGAAAGAAACAAAAAGGAGCAATGCCATGAGTATTCTTAAATAAAACTCAACAACACACATCTTGGAACAATAAACACTAATAAAGTGGCAAATTACATAGCAACTATACTGTGTGCAGCAGGATATAAAACAGCATATCATCAAATGCAGCCACTGCCTGTCAATACCACGCTCAAATGTATCCATGGAATCACACAATAATCAGATAAAAGACTGTCTCATTCAAATTGACCCTTTAAATCACACTTTCACATTCTAAACTAATTATCTTTCCAAATTTGATTCAAGATCAACGCTCCCTCTGCATTTTATTGGTACCATTCAGAGAAACCACACTTGAGTACTAAGCACTGATGATTTCAGAAACCGAACAGTGCGAAGAAGATTACTTTTTATCCTAAGATTAGCTGCATTGATTTTCTCTAGTTGTTCATTTATATATTTCCAAAGAGTGTACATAAATATTGTAAAATATCATGCAGTTTTACACAACAATGTTGCCTCTCTTTTCCCCTAACATTCAAATAAGCTGCCAATGAAACTTGCCCAAAGGGGTCAGTGCAAGGAGGTCCTTTTACAACCAAAATGAGATGTATATTGGCAGGACGATTTCAATCAAATCAATAAATCATTTGAGCCTGCACCAGGGGGCTCTATTGTAGTGTAGGCGACCGCTGAACAAGTCACTGGTTCTGAGCCGAAGTCTAGGACCTTTAACGAGGGTGAAGAGGGTGAAGGTAAATATAGCTCAATGCTGAGGGCTTTAACGCTTTCAGAGCTTGAGCAGTATGAAAAAAGGGGCAGCGTCACCTGGGGCTTCCTGTGGCAAAGCTTGTCCATTTACCCTTGCCCATGGTTCAGTGTGTGTGTATCACAAAGGGAAGTGTGCAATGCAGCCTTTGCAGGGCTTTAGAGCCTCCATTCCAAGCTTGTGGATGGTCTAGAAATAGCGAGAAAACCAAAGGATAAGCATGGTAAACAAGCTTCTATTTTTGGTTACACCCTGCAGTCTACACTACAGAGAACAATAGCATGTTCTACTGTTATTTAAGATCTTGCAACATTTGCCTTTTGTGCGTAAACAGGGTAAAGGCAACCATTAAAGAAATTAAAGCATGTAGGAAATAAAACTATTGTAGGGAACAGAACTGCCACTCAACACACCGGCAAATCAGTTCGATTTTCTTGAGGGTAAAATCTGGAAAACCCTATTGAATCTTCCAGTGTCTGTTTTGATAAAAGCTATACAGGCCTGAATCTATAATCTAGACATGCAGAATGTGTTTCTTGGTTAAATTACAGTCGGCCAAACCCAATACCTTATTGTTCCAGGTTCTCTGTTCAACAATGTTCCAAATCTTTCACGATTCGTATTAACTGCTGCTCATGTGGGAGCAATATCAATTTTCTTTTCATCATTTTAAAGAGTCATCTTGCTGAGCTATATAGAGGAAACATTTACGGTGGGACTGGTATTCCAGTTATATCCATCTTGTAGATAAGCATTTGTATAATAATCATGTTATTGAATACTTTCCAAGGTATAATATAACTCAACCATATATTACGAACTTTACCAGTACGGCTGTTGTGAGACTACTCATGTACTTCCATTTTAATCTGTTACCAACACAATACATCAGGACATAATGTGTGTTAAATAATTTGTTTCATGGATCTTCTCTATTTAGTACATATTTTTCCTGATTCAGATTTATCCTCGTGGACTTGAATTTGTCAGTCAAATCGTTTTCCCCATCAATTTTGTTTCCCTTATTAGTAGATTCTCGGCCGGGATTCCAGCTGCACCTCTGCACGGCTGGAGGCTTCCCTCGTCCCCCGCCGGGGACACAGGTATGCTTTTTTTTTTATTCCCGTCCTACTTCCGCCCTCCCAACCCCACACTTACCTTATTTTGATCCTTTTTCAGGAGCGGACCACATGGAAAGGGAAAACAGAATCTGTTTTCCCTTTCCATGGTGGCCTTTTTCTTGGTCGTTTCTTTTTTTTTTCTGTCCTGAAACGCTGCAGCGTTTCGGGACGGAAAAAAATGCTTTAGTGCCCTGGTCATGCACATAATGTGGGCCGGGGTACTAATAGCAATATGACCTGAGCGGCTGGGGCATTACCGACATTACCGATATAACTATGGGCCCCAGGGCATTACCTGAGTCGGTAATGCCCCCGCCGCTCGGGTCATATTGCTTAAATATTTTAATGCCCTCAGCCCTCCTTTAGTTAGTATCTTGCTACTACCCTCCTATGATGACTGTGGTGTCCTTCACTGGTGTTGTACTTCTTTCTTTTTGCATTCGACTATTTCTGTGTTTATTGATCGCACAATAAGTCAAGAACCACTAGTGAGACTGGAGATTGTATTTGTTTCATTTAATCATTACAATTTGGCTAGATAACATGACAGAGAAAAATACACTAATAAAAACTACTGTGTATTAAAAGTAAAGTGTACCCTGGAATTAAATGTCTTCATGTAGTCATTTTGTGAACAACTAATTGTGATAGAATGCAGGATTTGGATGGAAGAAGTAGTGTACAGCATCTGCCGAAGATTTGAATAAAAGTAGATTGATCTTCTTCGCTGTTTGCCCGTTTTCTGACACTGTTTTGTGATCTTGAGCATTCTTAATAATAATAATAATAATAAATATTTGGTTACTTATAACGCACTTAACACCCAGAGGTTTCTAAGCGTGGTCCCAGGGATCGAACCCGTGTTGCTCCATGTCGTCGTGCTTAAAGGCAACCACGCTGGCCCTGAGTTATCCTCCGGATACCACCCTGTTGCTTCTGCTTGCTTTATCCAGCTAAAGGAGAATCTTATGGCTCATTATGATTTTTACATGAGTTGTAGAAACAGGGAATAATACCGTTATGACCTGTTTTATTGATCGGCATGTGCATGGCAGAATCGCCATCATGAAAAATTGTATTATTGGTGTCGGGATTATTACCATTTACAGTAATACCGCTAATCCATAAAATAGTTGAATAGGGCTTCTGAATGCAGACTAATGGAATCTCCAAGTTAAGCAGAGACACCAAAGTTACCACTCGCCATGTTTGGCAGTGTTAGCATTATAATTATTGCCAAACTCGTGATGAGGCCCTGTGTATTATGACAGCATGATTGGTACTTTACTTTACACTTCTTTGGGGATTTGAGTGCAGATTTTAGCACACCAGCTTTATTGAGCGCCACATTATTTAGAAACGTGTGGGTCATGCGTTATTTGACTGGAGTTCCGAGAATTAAAATAAAAAAGCAAAGAACGTCATAGGTCAATTTTCCCTGCGGGTCAGCAAGGTAATTTGTAGTTCATCAGGGATCGCTCACCTTAGCGTGATAGCCTACACCAGTGTTGTGACTCTCCATTGTATACTGTTTTTCATGAATTTCGGTACCACTTATGCATGCCTTTCAATGTTCTTCTCATCTGTGCCCTCTTTGGCTTGTTGAACGGATCATGCTTTTGAGACTACTCAGATGAATTATTTGGTTTTCCCTGAGGTGTTTTCTCAATTTTTATTACCCATGCTTACTTCAAAGCTTTCTTTTTTTCTCTTTCCTCAATCTTTTAGCTTGTGCTAATTAATTCACTCCCAGTAAACACTTAGCAGTGTATCCTTTGGTATCCATTGCAAAATGGTAGGAGAAAAGATACACCCTTGTTTGGTTATGTCATCTTATATTGGCACATCGCAAGGTTTTCAAAATGCTGGACTCACGGATTCCTTTTAGCTCTGGACCTAGGAACAATATATGGCAGACTATGTCGAGTCGGGGCAGGTGGCAACTTCAGGATACAGTGTCCCATTCTATCTGCACAGAAAAACATTGCCATAGCAAAGCAATATCTTTTCACTTGGCAGACTATCCATTTGCAGTCGAAGTCAAGGTAGAGCTGGAGATTCTGATCCAACCTAAAATTGCAAGGCCATTTCCATGTACCTTCTACCCACACTCCCAACCTGCCTCCATAAATGGATCAGATTCTAACACAAACGAAATTGTTCCTTTTTTATTGAACATAATTTCATTATTTGAACACTATATGCCAAGGTAACAAGTAAGCATTGGTCTCTGTCATGTGGGCAGCCTACTTCAAAACTCCCACAGCAGGGCCGACTTAACTTGTAATCCTTCTGTGGTTGTTAAATCAAGTACCGTTTCAAATGGGGTGAAAATAGCCTGTGCTATTACAGCACTTAGAAGCAGGATCATTCTGCAACAAAGTGCTATGTAAGGGCCCAATATTCTCATTGATATAATCTTGCACATGAAAAAACCCATATAAAGTTTCTGAGTAAACACAAATTGGTCTACCAAACGAACTATGGATTTAAATAAACACAGAGGGCCTTGTTATGGTCTACCAAACGAACTATGGATTTAAATAAACACAGAGGGCCTTTTATTGTCAAACGACCTTCCTGCTGCGACTACTGCTCTGCTTGGCAATACTGCTAGATGTATTGTAATAACATATTACAGCCAGTCTATTAACAATGCTGAAAAATACTGCCAGCATTACTTAAAACCAGCCAGTGGAGTACTCTTTTCTAGCAGCTACACAATTTTGCGACCTAGCATTTGACCCTGAAGGCACGAACCACTCCTCCATCATAACATATGTGTGAACTATTCATACAAGGCACATTGATCATACCACTGCAGCCATTTATGGAGGTTACCTTTTTCAAGAACAGCTAAAACTGGCCTAATTTTGGCAGTAAATATAGTCAAATATGGCTGCATTTTCTTCTAAAATGGTAATTAGCATGCAATTTTTTTTACCATCAAACCTTATTAGGTCATAAAAGTAAGCGATATACATATTCATAATAAAAACATATTTTTGTTTGAACAAGGACAGGGCCCATGGATGGGGAAATATTGAGAAGATGGGTGTAACAGAGTATCAAATGTATCACAGGTCCCAACTACAAAGGTATAGCAACCATAAAGTTCAATGAACATTTCACGTCTTTGGTAGGAAACATTTTATTTAGCCGAGAGGATAACTGAACTATATGACCAGTCATGACATGAGGGTTTAGCATTACTTTTCCACAGACATAAAATGTGTTTCTTTGCCACTACAAGTGCTCTGTAAGTATATATATTTTTTTTTTTTTTAAACTTCTTTTTATTATAAGCGTGGCAGCAAAACACAGGCGAACAGCGCCAGGCAAAACATTGTAAAAGAACAGTATACATAGCATTGGTATGCAGATGTTACTTCACATTTCGAACAATCAAAGAGCAAAAAGCAGTGAGATCTTGTAGGAGGGTATCGGGGAGCTATGACTGAGCTGAGGACCCAGGCTGGCCAGGGGAAACCGGAGAAGGAGGGGAGGTCTGAGTCACGGCCAGGTCTAAGATATAAGAGCGGAATCGAAGCCAAATATTTCTCGGTCTGGAATGTGTGGGTTGTAGGTGGGACCAGGCCTCTTCCGCATCAGAGGCCCATGTGACCGCCCTCAACCATTGGGCATGTGTAGGAGGGAAGGGGCGAAGCCAACAGAGCAGGATAGAGCGCACCGCGAGGAGGAGGCAAAGACCAGCTAGTTTCTTGGAGTCTCGGGGGAGGCCCGGGAGATCGTGGAAGAGACATACCAGCGGGGAGAGAGCAATGTGGCGGTCCGTCACGGTGGATACAGTCGAGCAGACGGCCTCCCAGAACTGGGCCAGGCGAGGGCAAGACCAGATCATATGGATATAGTCAGCCTCATCCCGACCACATCTGGGGCAGTTGGCAGGGTAGTCGGCCGACATACGATGTAGTCTGATCGGGGTATAGTGGAATCTGTGAAGAACTTTGAATTGGATAAGTTTGAACCGAGAGTTGAAAGAAACCCGTTGTGTGCGGTCGCATAGATGGGTCCAACGATCATCGGACATCTCCACACCAAGGTCCGCCTCCCAGGCGAGTTTCAGTTTGGTGAAGTCTGGAATCGATCTGGACTGCAGCATGGTGTATAGCCTAGAGATCTTGCCCCTCCTAGGGGTGGGAGAAGTGAGCTCGTCAATAGCAGGGTCATCAGGCGGTATTGCGGGGAATGTTTGGTAGTGTCGTTTAAGGGTCTTTCGAAGGGATGCGTATTGGAGCCATACGCTCTGGCCCCTTCTCAGGGGTAGGGGGAGGTCAGACCATTCGACGAATATACCCTGGTCGAACACGTCGCGTAGCAGTTCGAAGCCCAGGTCCGCCCATCGGCGCACTGCTACCAATGGGACCCGCGGGACCCCGGGGAGAAAGTTCCACAGTGGAAGATTAGTGCAACGGCTGTGCAGGTAACCGGGCTCTGCGAGTTCCGAGTCAAGGGGGCGGGTTGTAGCACCAGGGAGCGGATGTCTCGGTCAGCTACTGCGAGCCTCTCAAGTCGGACATGCGGGGCAGGATCCGTGGTATCAAACCAATAGGAGGTATATTGGATTTGTGACGCCATCCAGTATTTAAGAAAGTTAGGGGCACCGAAGCCCCCGTAAGACATGGGGGTGGAGAGGGTCCCAATTTTAAGACGAACCGCACCCGAGTGCCAAAGAAAGGAGTTCACGGTGCAGTCTAATTCGCGGAAAAAGCCCGCCCCCGGCCATAAGGGAACATTAGCGAACCTATAGAGCAGTTGGGGTAATACTACCATCTTCAACAGGCCAATTCTGCCAGCCAGAGATATTGGGAGCTTGTCCCAGACCTGAATCTTGGCTGTCAAGTGCGTGAGGTATTTCTGGTAGTTTTCGTGGAATGTCCGCTCGTGTTGGCGAGTCACCACCGTCCCAAGGTACGTAAATGTGTCTTGAGCCCAAGTGAAACCGAAGGCATCAGGGAAGTGAGAGGTGCATTCCGTGAGCGGAAAAAGGGTAGATTTCGAACAGTTCACTTTAAGGCCAGAGATCCGGCCGAAGCGACTAATGTCTGCAAGTATAGGGGGTAAGTTGGCCGAGGGAGAGCGCACAAACAGCAAGGCATCATCTGCATAGAGGGACACTATGTCTGTGTGTCCCGCGGAGCGGAGACCCTTGTCGGCATGACGTTGGCGGAGCATGTCGGCGAACGGCTCGATTGCTATCGCAAAGATCAGGGGAGAAAAGGGACATCCCTGTCTCGTTCCCCTGGCGATCTTGAAAAGGGGAGAGTATCGGTCCACCGTACTGACCCTGGCAACCGGTTCAGAGTAAAGCAGTCTGATCCAGGAGATAAAAGAGGGGCCGAATTTACAGCACTCAAGGACTCGCCATAAATACTTCCATGAGACCGAGTCGAATGCCTTTTGCATGTCAAGGGCAACAGCCACAGCGTGTGTGTCGGGGCTGATTCTATCAATAATGTTGAATAGCCGCCTCAAGTTCAGAGAAGTGGAGCGACCTGGGATAAAACCGGCCTGATCTGGATGGATAATAGATGGCAGAAGGGGAGCCAGCCGGAGAGCCAGAGCCTTGGCAAATATTTTGACATCGCAGTTTATGAGGGACAGTGGGCGATACGAGCCGCACTGTGAAGGGGGTTTGCCGGGTTTAAGTAGCACAGCAATCGTGGCTTCACGGAGAGAAGGAGGGAGTGCCCCAGCCCCAACAGATTCCTCCCAGAGAGCCAGCAAATGGGGAATCAGTTGTGCCTTGAAGCGTTTGTAGAACTCGACTGGAATACCGTCCGAGCCAGGTGTGCGGCCCGAGGATAGGGAGTCAATTGCGGTCGAGAGCTCCTCCCGTGTGAGTGGGGAGTCGAGGGAGCCCGCGGCCTCCGGGGATAGGGTCGATAGAGGAAGGGTATCGAGAAAGGAGTCAATCTCCGCCAACGAGACTTCATCGGCATTGGAGTACAAAGATTCATAGAAGGTGAAGAATTCCCTATTGATCTCTTGTGAAGAGACCGCCATGGAACCGTCAGATCTCTCAACCCCGAGGATGTGCGGGGGCCCCGTCTCACGCCGGATCAACCTAGCGAGGAAGCGGCCGGGGCGTTCCCCCTCCCCGTACCTCCTAGCCACACCAGGGTTATCGAGGAACCTCTGCTCGCGGTCCGCAAGAGAGCGGAAGTTATCCAGTTCCTCCCCAATGCTAGCGAGGTTGCCCGGAGTGGAGTGTAGTGAGCATGTGGCTTCCAGAGATGAAAGTCTGGATTCGCTGGCGGCGAGGTCTCTGCGGATTGACTTAAGGACCCAGCTTTCCTTAGACAGCGCAATCCCTCTAGTGTAAGCCTTGAATGATTCCCATAGGGTTGCGTGGGACGTTACCGAGCCCATATTGGTCTCGAAGTACTCCTCAATCGACAGTTCAAGTTCGGTACAAAACTCAGGGTCCAGCAGGGAAAGGGGTTTTAATTTCCAGTGTCGGGAGCGGGCGGGATCGGGGCCCCAGTCTACTGTAATGGTGACAGGAGAGTGGTCAGAGAGGGTTCTCGGAAGGATCGTTAGTTGTGTTACATTCTTGACTAGTATGTTAGAAATCACCCACCTATCAATACGAGAATAGGAGTCGTGAACCGAGGAGTAAAAGGAGTAGATGCGGGAATCCGGGTAGAAGAACCTCCACGCGTCCACCATGGCCAGACGGGGAAGGGAGGAAAGTGCCGCATAGGCCGCCCTGGAGAGGTGACGGGGCCTGGAGCCCGATCTATCCAGGGCTATATCGAAGATCGTGTTAAAATCCCCTCCCCAGAGGATTGGAACAAGGGGGAAGCCATCGAGAAGGGAGGTGACCTGCACATAAAATTCCGGGTCGTCAAGGTTAGGGCCATAGATATTCAGGAGGATCACTTCCTTATGGTGCAGCATGGCGTGAAGAAGTACATATCTACCCTGGGGGTCGATTTTCGAGGAGATGAGGGAAAAGTGGAGGCTCCTATGAATGAGGGTCATGACTCCTCGGCTCTGGGAAGAATAATCAGTGAAAAACCGGTGAGGACCCCAGGATTTGGCGAAGCGCATGCAGTGTATAGTACGAGCATGAGTCTCCTGAAGGAAGAGAATCTTGGATCGGTGGCGTTCGGCCTGCAGCTGGAGCTGTCTCATCTTCCTATAGTTCCCCAGACCTCGCACATTCCAGCTCATAAAGGTCAGGGCACTCTCAGTCACAGTATGGCGGTATTAAGAATAAAGCTGAATGTCGGGGACCGAGCGGTCAAATTAACAGTTCCACAGGAGCATATCACAAATGCCCCAGCACAGTTCGCCTTCGCTGCCATCGCCATTTTTCCAATAACAAAAACCCAAACAACCCCAACATACCCCACCCCCACCCACACCCCCCTCCCAATCAGAGGGATGACCAGCCCATCCCTTAGTAAACAAAACAAAAGCAGAGGCATCATCGCCTGGGGGTCTGAAGGCCCGACTGGCCGTAACGCTCCGGGTTGCAGCAGAGCAAATAGTGCATGGGAAGCCCGTGACGGATGAGAGATGCATATTAGACAAAGTTCTCGCCAAGGGAACAGCGGGCGAGCACCAAGGTCGAGCTGAACAAGCAGGTTGCGGGAGAAAGGATTGGCATGGTCCCAGTTCCGGGGGGGCGAGTGGACCATACGCCTCCCATCGGGGACCAAGGATCACCGCTGTGCCGAGATCAGAGGGAGGGGATCAGCCAGGGAAGTGTTCATCGATGAACTTGGAAGCCTCTTCCGGGATAGTGAAGAACAGCACCTGATTGGAGTACTCTATGCGAAGCTTGGCAGGGTAGAGCATAGCGTATTTTATGGAGTGGTCTCGCAACCTGCGTTTCACCGCCTGGAAGGTCTTGCGTTCCCGCTGGACCGCAGTCGAGAAGTCGGGATAGAGGTGGATCCTTGCGCCACCCAGAAGTAGCTCACCTTTGAGTCTCGCAGCCCTGAGGAGGGCGTCCCGATCGCGGTAATTTAGTACGCGGGCTATGATGGGTCGAGGAGGGGCACCAGGTCTTGGTTTCGCCACCAGGGCGCGGTGGGCCCGTTCAATTGCGAAGTGTGGAGAAAGCTCAGGCTCGTCAAGAAGCGACAGGAGTGTGCGTTGAACAAAGTCTTCCATAGGCTCGTGGATTTCGTCCTCAGGAACCCCGATGATGCAGAGATTATTGCGCCTCGAGCGGGATTCCAAATCCTCGTTCTTCTTTTCCACCTCCGTGACTCGGCTGGAGAGAGCGCCGACCTCGGCGCGAAGAGCCCCCAGCGCATCCTCCGCAGAGCCCACCCGTGTCTCGACCTCTAACACACGGCCATCCGTCCTCTCAATGTGGGCCTTAATAGAGGATATGGTGCCGGTCATGTCATCAAGTTTGGAGTGGAGAGCGGTAAATCCCTCACGCATGAGATCAATCATATTTCGGGAATCCGGGGATGTGTCGAGGGGGGCGTCGGAGACCGACTCGGAGGCCTCTTCAGGTGGCCTTGCCGCAGCTCTCGCAAACATATTGATGGAGCTCTGTTTCCTTGCACCTCCCTTGGTCATCCTGTCTTATGAGTGTGTCAGGTGAAGAGAAGGGGGAGAGATGAGAGCCAAATATTAGTGCCAAGGAGCGTCCTCCGGAATATAGGGGCCAATCCGTGTTCCGGGGTAATGTAGACACAGAGCAACAAGCGAGCACACCTTGAGGCCGGAGTGGAGGTTGTGGCCCCTCTAAGACAGGAGAGTGGATGTCGCCGTGATAGGCCCAGGCGCGCACCGGTGAAATGGCGTACAGTGGCCGGGGCGCGGTGCAGGGAGTCCAGCGGAGGCAGCTCCAAGGAATGTTCAACAGCGCCTCAGCCCCAGGACGCCTGCAGCCCGGGGGGAAATGGAGCACGGTCCAGCGGGCCACAGTGGTTGGGTAGAAGCAGCAGGAGTCAGCGGCATGAAGAGAGAGGCAGGGGGGCGGGAGGGGACAGCAGCGCCGGTACTAGGGAGGCACCCGCAGGGTGTGATGGGTGCGGGCCGACCCGCCAGAGTCACAGCAGTCAGGCGCAGTCCCCTCCCCGCGCTCCCCCCACCCCCAAGCCGCCACAAAGTTGAAGTGGCCCCTCGGGGCCCGGACCAATTGCACGGGGCAGGTCGGCTCCCGCGCCAGTCAGGAGAAGAGGTGGTGGTCCAAGTGGTCACAGCCAGGCACAGTAATCTGGCGTCCCTCGCCTGGTCACAGCCGGACCCAGCAATCTGGCGTCCCTCGCCGGGCAGGTGCCCCTCACCCTAGCGGTCCGCAGCGCCGCGGCCCCAGGGCGAAGGAGGGCCGACGCTGTCGGAGCCGCGGGTCGAGGAGGGCGGAAGGCCGTAGCCGCAGGGCTGGGAGGAGGGCGCAGGAGTTAGCAGCGTAGAGAGAGAGGCCGGGGGGCGGGAGGGGACCGCAGCGCCGGCACACGGGAGGCACCCGCAGGGTATGGAGGATGCGGGCCGGCCCGCCAGAATCACTGTAGTCAGGTGCAGTCCCCTCCCCGCTCTCCCCCTACCTCCAAGCAGCCACCAAGTTGATGCGTCTCTCGCCGGGCGGGCGCCCCTCCCCCAAGCGGCCCGCAGCGCCGCGGCCTCAGGTCGAAGGCGGGCCGACGCTGTCGGAGCCGCGGTTCGGGGAGGGCGGAAGGCCGCAGCCGCAGGGTAGGAAGGAGGGCGTAGCTCCGTCCGCGGGGCTCGCAGCGGCTGCAAACCGCGTCCGGTTGCGGTAGAAGTGTTCCCGCAGGATCGGGTGCAGAGGGCAGGTCCGTAGATGGCGTCGGGCAGAAGAGAGCAGGATCGAACGCTCTGCCGGCCCGGAGCACCACGTTTAGGCGGCCATCTTGATCGCCGCGCAACAGCGCCCCCCTGTAAGTATATTTTTGTGTTGCTTCTGATAAGCCTTGTATCTTCAAGACTAACCATAAAATACATGGAATTGGTTGTTTTGGAAACAATAAATCAACAACGAACTCAATTTTGCAAATAACCACTTCCCCAAAAACCTTAACTTTGGTACAGTTCCAGAACACGTGGATCATGGAACCAATTTCTTTTTGCAGCCTCAATGTAGACTATCAAAAAGTAATTTGCATTGCCACATTTTATGGGGGTCCAGTATAAATTGTATATAATCCTTTGTTGCTTGTCACGCAAGCCAAGATCTACTATCCATCTCTTAGGACCATTACAGATTCAGTTCCATTAATTTGGAGAAATTACCACACCTAATTCCTCCTCCCATGACAACTTAGTTTTCCCTGAATCCAAATCGGTTCTAATGGAATTAAGGATTTTGTATAGTATAGCTACTGAGTGATTCGACATTAATACAAATCTGAACTATAACACGAATACGATGCCCTGTAGCATTTAAAGAGGGAAAGAAAGTACGACAAACAAATCTTGAAGAAGGCAGTAGCATTGCCTTTCTTTTGACTTCATCTTGTACTATAAATTTTAGAATATCCAAATTCAACAGAGTATGACCAGCAACAATCTGATTTAGTCTTTCTAGCACTATTACATTTATGCCATTCTTGAATCGTGTGTTTGACCGGCAGTGGGGCATATCGTACAGTACATTTTTATCCATGTACAATAAGCAGTCTAAGGGAATTGGATGAACATAAGCGCTTTCAATGTTTATCCAATCTGAAGCATCAATTGATGTCATGTTAAATGAATTAATAATAACACGTAAGGAGTATGTTCTCTGATATATGGCTATCGCTGGAAAGTCAGATGCTCCTTTGTTAACAGGGCTTTTCAACACTCTGAGTGGGATGGGATCCTGGCACGTCTGCCCTCTCCCCATAAGTGATCTAAATACTTTTTGTATATCAGATGCTATCTTACCAGAGAGCTGTAATGGAAGCATATTACAAATGTATAGACATTTTGGTAAAAGGATCATCCTAATAGATCCTATTTTGCCCCATATTGTAGGGTTCAGCCTCTTCCATTTTTGAAATAGAGTTCCAATTACGATAGTCTAATTTGAATATTCTTATTTAGTAGTTGGTAATTATGATGCGATACCAGGATATTTAAAGCTCTGATCCACCCATTAGGGCAAGGAGGATAGCTCAGGGGCAACAACCCTGTCTAATTCCTCTTTTTATGTCAAAGGTGCCATACGTAACCCCATTTACTGTGACCTGTGTGCTATCACGAGTATACAATGCATCAAACAGGCTTAGGAAGTTTCGACCGCAACCAATTTTATCCAGCACTGAGTAGAAGTAATTCCAATTAACGCTGTCGAATGCCTTTCCTGCCTCAATACTAATGGAGGTACATAGGCTAATGAAACGTTTTTTTAAGTCGAGTATACAAATCAATTCCCTCAGATAATCTGACCTGTTCCATCCCCTTATGAAGCCAATTTTGTTTATGCGAATCACCAAGGGCAGCAGCTTGCTTAGGTGTTTTGAAATATATTTTAGCCAACAGCTTAACAACTACATTTAAAAGTGAGATTAGATGGTAATTAACACAAGATCTATGAATCCTATCTGGTTTTGGAATCACTAAAATTAGCGCTCTCTCCATAGATAATGTGACAACACCTATGTCAATAATGGAATTAAACAGTTTGGCCCAAACAAGGCCTGCCGGTAGGATCTCAGGTCCTGCGCTTTTCCATAAATCCATAGAATTTATTGCTTCCAAAATTTCTTCTGGTGTGAAATTAAGTTCCAAGCTATTGCTACCAGCTCAATCTAACCTAGACAAATCTCTGTTGTTTATAGAACTAGCTACTTAAATATCTGAAGTCATTACAGATTCCCTCATTCCTCCTTAAGCCATTTGATTTTTGACCTCATTAATTTTCAAGCGTTGGGCCAGGAGAGATCCTGATTTCTCACCATACTACCAAATGGCCTGTCCTGTGTAATTCACCTCTGTTGCACCTTAATGCTAAGTTTATTTTCCAAATAGCATCTGGCTCTCTCCCAATGTGCTCTATTGTTATCTTTTGGAGTGTCTGAATACTCTCCCTGTCCTTGCATAATTGCCTTCTAGTTGTACAATTTCCTTCTTTTCATTATTATGCATATATGCTGAAAAGCTAATTATACAACCGCTCACTGTAGCCTTCAGGGCATCCAATACCAAAAACAAGTCTGTGACTGAATCTTCATTTGCTTTTAAATAAAATGACATTTATATTTGTATGTGCTCTACAAATGCTTTATCTGGTAAAGGTTGAACATCCATATGCCAGTGCTATTTTGCCTTCTGACACCATCTAATCTCAATTCTATAGTGGTGTGACCAGAAATCACAATGCCTTCTTTATCTGCAGATGTGACCCATTAAACATGTATTTAGAGATTAAAAACAGGTCAATACACAAAGGTCTTGTGGGCCACTGAGTAGGCTGTGTATTGTCTCACATCTGGGTGCAGCTTTTGCCACATATCAACCAAGTCCCATGTCTCCTCTAGCGCAAGTAACCCCTTACCCACTTTATTATCTGAGCTTACGGATCTGCTACTTGACCTTTTTAGCTATCTGTGCAAAGCTCTATTACAATCCCCACCAATTATCACCTCCCGATCTGCAAGTCTCACTAAGGTATTATTGACATCCTTAAAAAAGGCCTTCTGCCCCACATTTGGAGCAGAAATATTAATTAGAAGTACCGTTCTGTTCTCTGTGCTTTCACAGCCACATATATTCTTTATAGATCCTGTTTAGTCATTTCTACATTGAAATGCAGTTTCTTCCTTAATAAGACACTGGGCCTCATTACAACTCTGGCAGTAGCCGTGCGGGCAAAACCGGAGTTGCATTTTTACCAGCACCCGCGAATGGGCAAGAACCGGGTCATGCCGAGTCCAGAGGACCCAGTAATTGCCCATTGCCGGGTGCCGGCAATAAGGGATTCCCCATCCCCATTCTGCCCATAGGGCTGAATGGGAATCGGACGTCGGATGCACATTCAAAATGGTGCTGGTGCATCCAACGTGCTGTGCTCGTGGGTGCCGCTCTGTCCGCCAGGTCCGGCATGCTTATAATGAGACCCACTGACTCCTCTAGAGTTACTTAAGTAATAGCTTGATACTTCCCTATTATATGTCTTGTTTAAAATATAATCACTGCATGTTGCCTCAAGATGTGTTTAATGCAAAAATACTGTGGTCCTCATTACAAGTTAGACGGTCCGAATTTAACGGGCCGGTAAAACCACACGGCACCGTTTTCCGGACTGGCTAAGTACGAGTTTTCTGGCCGTGTGGTGGTACACCCATCAGGTCTGACCTGGCGGGCGTAACGCCACAAGCCCACAGACGGAAGCGGAAACACCGGCACCATTATGACATGTACCTGGTGTTTCCACTTCCCCACTCCCGTGGAGTTCTATGACTCCACAGGCATGGGGATTTACAGAGTGCCGGCTCCGGAATTATCAGATCACTGGGGCTGTAATGCCCCGGTAAATCCCCACGAGTCTGGCGGCAAGCTGCCGGTTTTACCGGCACAGCTACCGATGGACTCGTAAAGAGGCCCTATGTCTGCTCTTCTCTTATCAATACAACTAAGTACCTTTCTTCTCTTTAGAGGACTGCTTTTGCCTTTCACATTCCAACTCAGAATCTTTCTCAGAGATTATGGGCATGAACATAATAACAACCTATCTAGGGGGGTACACTAATCGGGAAGAGTAGGGGGTAGCTAAGAGCACCGTAAAGTGGAACCAGTTACATTCTAGGTCTCAGTACGAGTTCAACGGTGCAGGAAAAATCATCAGTAATGCGGTGGTGACTACTGCATTACCGCCGCATTACTGCACTGCTGAATTACAGGTTTGGCCGCGAGGTAGGGGAAAACCCCCCAGCAAAATTCTGGAAGTAATTCCGCTGCCTTACCACCAAAATGCTCCCATTTTGCATTATTGCCACTAGTGGTAATATCGCCAGCAGTAATACTTTTGGAATCCCCATGGATGCCGATGACTCTATCAATGGGGACTAACACCGACACTTGTACTCCAACAGTGTTACCACCGGTTGTAATATGACATGACCAAGTGGTGGCAAAAGTAATACCATTTGGTGGTATCTCAGTGGTTTTACCACCAAACTAACATGTTCACCTCTTCAGTATCAAAGTTAATATTTAAGTGAACATTTGTTATCACAGTCAAACTTGTTAAACCTAAGCAAACAATACTGTCCTCTGACCCTTAAGGAAACCTCCACCGCTTAATTAATTATATCATTGAGACCTAAGCAGAACTTAATCTTGACTAGTTTAAAGTACATACACATTTATTTAAAATATAGACATATACCATTAAACCATTCCAGAAGTCATTTGTGTGATATAGTGGCTATTGTATGTGGCTAATGCTAGATCATGGCACATTACCTAGCATAATATAAATAATCCAGACATTTCTTGCAGCCTATTCAGTTTCATTGGTTAATAGGAAGCATGCCCAAAATTCAACCAGATCTGGATCTTTCCCACTGCTCGCTATCTTCACAGTGCATTCCCAAGGGTCTCAGGGTTTAGGTCCTCACAGTGCACAGCACTGCAGGGATTTGCATAGTTTTTTTATACATACTCAATGATGCTGAAACCGTGATTGTAGGTTGTAGGCTGGAGTACTCTGATTAATATATTGAATGTTCTAAGGTTCTACCAATCAGTGTGTCCCCATGTCCTCCTCAGTCTCCGAGCGGCCTGTACGTGGGAGTCAAATTGGGGATGCGCAGCAAATCTTTGCGTGTCCCTCGGTCATCTCTGCTCCCCATACATATGTTTATTCCTCACACTTTTTATATATGTGTGTAATATATTTTACCCAGAATACAGGAACAATACATCTGCAATTGTGGGATACAACGCAGAAATCTAGACCTTGAAATAGTTTTTTGATGGTTGTACCTGATAGTGAGCATCATCTTTGGTCTCTAACCCGCTGCATACTGCAAGGCAGAAACAAACAAGGTAGCAGTGTGGCGCTGCTTCTACATACCATTCCCGGATCTCTTTGTCAACTCTCGGTATGTATGCTTGTTCCTCATGCTTTAGAGGAAAGAACCTAATGGAAATGTTTCTTTCTGTTTTTATTTTATAACCAGCTTCAATTGCACCCCGAGATATTTACCACCAGTCATAACACAACTGATTGTTTATATTAAATATAATTTTATTGAATCTAGTGTTCTTCATTAAATAATTCAGCTTCAGGAGGGGGGGTTGTGAGCCGTCCAAGATGGCAGCCTCCCTGTGAGCTCCGTGGAGCTCCCTAAAAATCCTGATTCATCGTGCGTTCCGTGGCATCCAGACAGCCTAGGATCTCCAGCCACCGACAGCCAGAACGTTTCCCCACAGGCTCCTGTCGGCATTTCACCTGCCCTTCGTGGTCCCGCCCGTGTGCGAGAGGTGGAGAGGCCACCCACCCTCTCCCTCCATTCAGCTGCCCGGAGAACGCAGCCTCGCCGCAGCCGTGGGAGAAAGTGACGTGCGAGAAGCGGAACCGTCCACTTCAACACGGGCGAAGCCCGCGCCTTGCCGGTGTTCCTGCGGCGCTGCGAGGAGCGAGGGACCACGTCTCCACGACACCCTTCGGCGCCGGCCCGGACCACCCACTGTGCGCCACCCGAGCTTCTGGAGGTTCGGAGGGGCGTGGCTGCAGAGGCCGACGCACAATCGGAGGGCCGGCGGAGCCCGCTGATGCCGAGGGAGTCAGCGCGAGAATCGGAGCGGCAGCCCGGCAGGAAACCAGGTACGCGCGCCCTGCACCCCCGGCCTCAGTCGCGGGGATCCGTGCGGGCCTGGCAGCTCCCAGATCTCCCGTGCTGCAGGCCGGCGGTCCTCGCGGCCAGCACGCCCTGTAACCCGTCATGTGCCGGGGGGAAAATTCAGTGATCGACCAGGAGTGTGGCGGAGGCCCCCATTTTCCAGCGCCAAGGCCATCCTAAGGTCGCGCACCGCGGCAGCTCAAGGAACTCACCATTGCTTACTCGAGTGGCTCCACACGGATCATCCCATCACCCCATGAAGCCGCAGACCCCTCCGGTACTGCGCACCCAGTGCACAACGAGGGATCTCCGGACCAGATAGCTGGCGTAATCACACCCCCAGAACCCGAGTGTGGCCTGGTCCGCTCTGCGGTAATACCCAAGATGTGCCTGAAGGAACACCAATAGGCACGTTACTCTGGAACTGCTGGCATCCCTCCTGCAGCCTGGCGCCTTCTCCACGCCATACTGGACAGTATAACGGCTATAGGGCGACAACAAACCTGAGACCCAAGAACCCCGGCCTCCCAGGCATTGGAATACCCTGTGGTCCTCCAGCTGCCCTTCACGGGTGTGCCGCACGTTGACCCCCTAGTGTTCCGCCATCCGTAGTCATCACAAAGATGGGGAAAAATGACAGATCACAGCGAAAAGTAAACTTTGAAGGCTGCTCCTCCACCAAGGCAACCGCCCCAAGCAGCAGACCACAATCACCCAATCAAGAACTGCCTCACGAAGCCGGAGAGCCACAAGAACTTGATATCAGAGAAATCCTGCTAGACCTCAAGGCAGGAATAAGAGGCCTAGGCAGCAAACTAGACTCCCTCTCCTCTAAAGTCGACCAGCTCCAACATCGGTTAGACAAACACGCTGACAGATTAGATACGATCGAGCAGAGAGTCTCCGACCTAGATGATGGCTCTTCGGCCCTAACCACCAGAGTATCCTTACTAGAAGCGCAAGTGAAGGCGGTGAGCACCAAGAACGAAGATCTCGAAGGACGCTCCCGACGAAATAATATAAGGATTGTCAGTGTTAGAGAACACCAGCCTCACCAAAGAATGGAAGAGTACGTAGAAATCTGCACGGATCTATTCGGAACAGAGATCCTATCCAAACTCTTCGTGGTCGAGAGAGCCCATAGAGTCCCAGGAACAAATCCTCGGCCCATAATAGCAAAATTGCTCAATTACAGGGACCGCAACGCCATTCTGAGAGCCGCCAGAGACAAAGGCACGCTTCAATATGATGGCGACAAGATTCAATTCTTCCCTGACTTCTCCCAAGCAGTTCAGGCGCAAAGGCTCTCATTCACAACAGTAAAGCGAAGATTACAAGAGAATCAAATTCAGTATTCCATGCTCTTTCCAGCGAAACTTCGCATACACTACGGAGGCAAAACGCAGTTCTTCAACACGCCGGAGGAGACTAATGAATACCTAGACCGCAATGGCTGCAGATCTGCCCCAAACGAGGCAAACCCACAACAAGGAAACAGACCGAGAAGAGATCCGCCATAAAAGACATATTCTATTATTGGCTCATACAGGAGATATCTCGCTAAGACAAGAATTATTTTCGCCGATACGGAACAAGCTCACACTGAGGTTGGGAGCCAGCCTCCACTTGGAGGGCCACTAGCGCCCCCAGCACAGCAATGCTGACTGTTTTGTTCACTGGGAACTGTTCACGATGGGCCAGTTGGGAGTTAGCTCAGACAGGGGAGGGTGGTTATCTCGTGGGCCTGTTGGGGGTTGCCTGCGCAGGGGAGGGATCCTGGAGTTCGCAAGTTGTTTACGTCCTACCAACCACGTTCAAGCACACTACAATCACAGTTCCACATTCCGGAACCTAGAACATGTAACAGGCCCATTAGCACCTTTAAGTCCTACCTGATCCGCATGATTGAGGTGGCGCCAGCCCCCTCTTTACTACCGCTGCAATCTGGGATTACTTAGAACTGCTACTTGGAACATCCGCGGTGGCAACCAACCCTCCAAACTCAGGAAAGTGCTGCAATACTTGCGGAGACACAAGGTTACTATCGCTATGCTACAAGAAACCCACCTTTCACCATCAGCAGAGCAATTTTGGGCCCGCTCATGGGGCTGTCATAGATACTTCTCCTCGTACTCTTCATATGCAAGAGGCGTTGCGATACTGATCGACAAGAAAGCCAGTTTTAGCCTGATCAGCTTCAAAAAGGACGAAGAGGGCAGGTTCCTGCTAGTGCGGGGTCTCCTTGCTGGGAAAGAATTAGTTGTGGTGAACACCTACGCCCCCAATGTCGACGGACCGAATAACTTTAATTGGATTATGTCAAACCTGAGTGCGTATACCTCTGCAACGATCATTTGGGGTGCTGATCTCAACACCCCGCTCGACCCCCAAATCGATAAATCACACAGCTCCAACAGCAGACTCTCCAAGGCCAGCCGCCAGGTCACAGAGATCTGCCAGGCCTTTGATCTATCCGATATCTGGAGACAGACCCATCCGAATTCCCAAGAATACACCTTTCACTCAGCGGTTCACAACACCAGCTCCTGCATCGACTATCTACTGGTCTCGACCCACAGCCCATACAGTTGGGGTTCCTGCCAAATCCTGCCACAAACCCTCTCCGACCATTCCATGGTCACACTTGACTTTATGTTATCCGATGCTCCAAGAACCCCCGTGAACTGGAGATTTAAGTCGGGCTCGCTGTCAGATCCTGTCTTCGCTGATGAGCTTCGGCAAGACATCACCACGTTCCTTGAGACAAACCAGGGGTCAGTCGATTCAGCCGGCACATTATGGGAAATGCTGAAATGCTACGTGAGAGGAGTGTGCATGGCCAAGGAAAATGGCATCCTAAAATTGATTAGGCACAAGCTATCAGAAAGTGAACAACGCCTGAAAGACCTAGAAAACAAACAATCAACATCCCCCAACGTGCAGACCCAGGCCGATCTAAAGATAGAACTGTCGAAATTCCAAGAGTCAGCCGAACGCGAACTGAAATTTCTGGGTCGCAATCACAAGATCAGGCAATATGGGGAAGGACAGAAACCCGGGGCGCTCTTGGCCCGCCTTCTGAGGATAGATCAATCACCCTCTCGGGTGGAATGTATCCAAGACACGAGAGGAAATTTGACATACACTGAAGAAGATATTGTGAGCACATTCCACGATTTCTACCAGGACCTATACAGCTCCCATATCACTAGTAACACCGAAGAGATTCAGAACTACCTTAACGATACCGAACTGTACTGGGTAATCCATGACCTACGCGAACCACTGATCGCACCCATCACACAGGAGTAAATCACGGAGACAATAAAACCTCTCCCAAACACTAAGGCACCTGGTCCCGATGGCCTCACAGGCGAATTTTATAAAGCCCACGCCTCCACACTAGCCCTGCTACTCCTCCAAGTATACGAAGAGGCCCTGGAGCGAGGGATCCTTCCACCCACCCTCCGCGAAGCCAATGTAATTCTCATCCACAAAGCAGGCAAACCCCAAGATGATTGCGCCTCCTACAGGCCGATCTCACTGATTAACCTCGACAACAAGATTCTGGCCAAGATCCTTGCAAACCGCCTCCTTCCTCTCATGCCGGCACTGGTCCTGGGTGACCAAGCCGGCTTCGTTCCTGGTCGTAACACGACATATGGTATCCGACGATTGTTTGGAGTCATTGCCGCACTCGACCCCACACAACAGGCCATCGCAGTGCTGTTAGACGCTGAGAAGGCCTTCGACTCCGTTGAATGGCCATACCTCTTTGCAACGCTCACACAAATGGGTCTGGGAAGACGGTTTATCAGGTTGGTTTCATTACTATATAACGACCCCCGTTCTTACATCACCCTTGGCTCTACCAGATCCCCCGAAGTCAGGCTGGAACGTGGAACTAGACAGGGCTGTCCACTGTCGGCCCTTATTTTTGCCCTAATTATGGAACCACTTGCCTCTAGGTTAGGAACGCACCGGTTTAATAGAGGCATCACCCTGGGCCCACATAGATTGATCGTCTCCCTCTATGCTGACGACGTGATGCTCTTCATTAAAGATCCCCAAGTGAACCTCAACCCGATTATACGTGAAGTGGTCCGATTTAGCGGCATCTCTGGTCTCAAAGTAAACCATTCCAAATCGGTGATATTTCCGCTAACAATGGCCACATCTAGGTTCCGTGATGACCACGGATTCAGGTGGGAAAGCACCGGAGTCCGCTATCTTGGCATTCTCATGTCGCTCAACCATGACGAGATCTTTAAAGACAACTACGGACAAGCGGTCCAATCCCTCCGTGAGCGCATCCAGAGATGGAAGTCGCTTCCCCTAACACTATGGGGGAGGGTCTCGCTGACTAAGATGGTGATTCTCCCCAAACTCCTTTATTTGTTCACAAATATACCCCTAATACTCCCACGCTCATTCCTTCAGAAAATTAGAAGCCTTATCTTAGAACTAATATGGGCGGGCAAACCAGCAAGAGTCACCTACGCAACGCTGACATTACCGGTGTCGCAGGGCGGCCTTGCAATGACCGATATAGAAAAGTACTACTGGGCCGCTCAAGCCCAATTCTTAAGCCACTGGTATGCCACAGAATATGTCCGTCCACATGTACAAGTTGAACGCGCCTTGGCCTCCCCCGATTTCTTATTAGCCGTCATCTTCAGCAATCTCTCGGTCCCGCATAACACGCTAAACACAGTCCTATCATCATATGTCATCTGGAAGAAAATCGCCCGTAAATACGAACTACAGATAAGATACTCGACGCTACTGCCCGTCAAGTTTATCCCCGGCATTCCCCTGACCAACGAAAAAGTATTTTTGATTTGGCTGGACAAGACCAACATCAAGACCTTTGGGGACCTCTTCCCAGACGACATGTTTATAACCCCACAAATGATCAGGGAAAGGGGCGGCACCACCTCGCTCGACATTTTTCTCTACTTCAGACTGAGAAACACCTTACAGACCCACTTCCCAACATTCCCCAAACAACCGCCGACATGGCCCCTGTTACACAAGGTGATCCAGGCAAAGGGAGAGGGCCGATTAGTTTCCACAATTTACAGATCACTGCTCGCTGACACAACTGTGACCGCCGTAAGGGCGAAACAGCGCTGGGAGGCGGCCCTACATGCCACAATACCCGAAGACGAATGGACCTATATCCTTTGACAAACCCAAAAAGTAGCCCTAAATACTCGATTTAAACAGATCCACTTCAACTTCGTGCATCAAACGTACTACACTCCCCAAAAGAAACGACAACACCACCCCGAAGCCTCCGACTAGTGCGAAAGGTGCGGCACTCCCTCCGCTGACTTTATTCACCCCGCATGGCACTGCCCGGGAGTAGCCCGATTTTGGTCCTCAGTCCTGCAACATACGAGTGCCATAATCGGTGAGGTGCTGGCCCCTGATCCGACCTTCGCTCTCCTGAGTATGACAAAACACCTACAAGCTCCTGTGAGGAAGGTGGCTTCACTGCTCCTGGTGCTCGCCCGCAGAAGAATAGCCCTGACTTGGGGACGAGGCTCCCTTCCCTTACTCACAGCATGGAAGAAAGACATCCTTTACTGTGAAGACTTGAATACTGACTTTATACGGACCCTTCCCCTGCATGCGCATCCTCCCGACATTTGGGCCCCCTACATTAGCCACTTACAGTCGGCTCCTGTTGTCGCAAACTCTCAATCTTAAACCCGCAAAGCATATCCAGATTGAACGTCAGACCCCAGATATGCCCACAAACACTCAGCAGAACAGACTATCTTAAAGGACAACTACGATAAAGAATGTTCGCTCCACAGTTATTAGATGTGCATTGTATGTGCTATGAACGTACTATTTTGTCTTTTTGTTAATTGGACCTGTAGGTACAGGTCGCTTCTGATTGCTTTTGTTAAAAACCTAAAAATAAAGTTTAAAAAAAAATAATAATAATTCAGCTTCAGAATGGCTATGTATTTAATTATCATGCAATTAATGTTACACTTAAGAGTACCAAATGGTTTACAGAAGAACAAAATTAGCCAATACAGTAAAGATTTTCCCTAGTGAGTGTCCTGTATAATGACTTTATGCTAGTATATGGCAGAGTTAAAGTTAAGAGTCAATGTCAATGGGGTTTTAGAAAAAACATTTTTTTAAAGCTTTTGAACCCTTCCATGAAGAATTCAGAAAGA
Source organism: Ambystoma mexicanum (assembly GCF_040938575.1). Taxonomy (NCBI): domain Eukaryota; kingdom Metazoa; phylum Chordata; class Amphibia; order Caudata; family Ambystomatidae; genus Ambystoma; species Ambystoma mexicanum. Next base: position 540,740,231 of record NC_090923.1, on the reverse strand, counting down.
ATTCCACACTATAATTTGGAGGTAGCCGCTCCTACATGGAAAGTTTAGAAATTTTTCATGGATGATTTTCCAAAAAATTTGTTTTTGATATTGTTAACATAGATTTTTGTCCAGTGGGAAAATAAATGTCAGCCCAAATATCTCAAAATTGGCAGTATCTGCTTTGAAAAGTTTGGCATACAAGTAAATCTCATCTGGGATTGATGATCTGGGAATAAAATCGAGTGACTAATTTTGATATATAAACATTTTAAATTGTATCCATATTTCATGAATGTGCATCTTTTATACAAACTGTACACGTACGTGTAGAAGATGTACAATTCATACATGTACACTACTGTATGTATGGAAAATCACATAAAAGTTTGACTTTGATGTCAGTTTTGATATTATATGAGACATATAGAAGATGTATACTGCATACATGTGTGATGTAAAACTTGTAAATGCTTCTTATGTGTATCAAAAACTTGCATAAAAGTAAGAACTCATTTTAGTGTGAGCTAGCATATATATATTGGAGGTGTACAATGTATGCCCAGAATGATTGTACATCTTCTATGCGAACAGTACTTGTACAAGGAGGAGATGCAGATTGTGTACAGTTATACACAAATATGTGTGAAAACAGTCAGGGGTCACTTTGATGCCTTTTTTCATATGTATGCGAAATGTGTAGGAGATGTAAATTGTGTGGATGTAGGAAATGTAAAACTCCTATATGCCTTTTGTACGTATTGAAAACTCACATCAAAGTTAGACCTCCTCCTTTAATATGAGCGTTCATGCATATAGGAGGTGTATAATACATGCACAGAATGAATGTAAATCTTCTATACAAACTGTACACATATGCAATGGAGATGTACATTTTCATAACTTTACACTAATACATGTATGAAAACTTACATCAAAGTCAGGATTGACTTTGATGTAAGTTTTCAGATGTAAATGAGACATGTATAATGATTATAATTGGTTATTTATAACACTATTAAACCCAGAGGTTTCTAAGCGTGGACCTGGGTATCAAACCTGTGTTTCTCCACATCATCTTGCTTCCAAGGCAAGCACATTGCCCCTGAGCTATCCTCCCGAGAAAGTACACAGATGTATATTGCATACATGTAAAAACAGTACAAGTCATATAAGCCACCTATGGATGTAAACAACTCACTTTACAGTCAACCCTCATTTTAATATGAGTTTCCATATGCCTAGGAGGCATTTAGGGCAAATGCATTTCATGACTTTACAGCCAACACGGATACACCATAAACTTTCATGCCAGACACAAAAACAATAAACACTCAGATGCCTTACACCCACAGTCTTACAATGCATACATTTACAAAACACTTACCACAAACTCACTTATGATACACCCTCTTATGCTGCATGCTCTTTTGGGATGCACTCTTACTACACCTGCAGCTAGGCCACAGGCTTATATCCAATGAACTCTTCTGCTACTCTTATGCCACACATATGGTATATGCTTGTATAACACACACTATTACAACACACACTTAGAATCAATGTACATTTTGTAAACAAACTGTACCCATGCATGTAGGAGATGTACAATTCGTACATGTACACTGCTATAAGTATGGAAACTCACATCAAAGTCAGTACTAAATTTGTAGTCCTTTTTCATATATATAAACAAATATCGGAAATTTTAGTTGCATAGTACAAACTGTAAACCGATTAAATGTCTCACACATGTTTGAACACTCACAACAAAGTTAAACCTCACTTAAATGTACGTTTTCATACATTCATCAGTTGTATACAACATGTGCATTTCATATAACTTGACAAAAATGCTATATGGTACATATACACCATACACAGATGCCAAACATTAATACGCCAAACCAATTATGCCACACATAAACTTACAACACACATTTATGCACCCAGTCCCCTATTTATAGACTGTCTAGAACACACTTGATAAATGAACATCTTCGACACAAACCTGACATGTATTTTTATGAAAAGTACCTTCCATACATGTACACTAATATACTTACAAAATCTTACATCAAAGTCAGTACAAACTTTGATGTCAGTTCTCATATGTTAGTAAGACCCATAAAAAATGTAAATCTTGCACATGTACGAAATGTAAACCACATGGATCAGCATATGCTCATAAATGGATACGCCCATATTTCATACAATATACCAGACTCATACGCGATACTCCACACAAAAACACTGGAATTTCATTAAAAAAAAACCTTTCTAAATAAGAATTATGGTAATCTAACAATAAGTAATGTCAAAAGAGTGGGAGTAATGAAGTTAATGTACAGGACAAACACTCATTGCTTGCCAATAAATATTCAGCCATGAAACTTGACCAATAAACACTCACTCCGTACCACTACAAATCCAACCTTAGCACTCACTGCAAGTATTGGGCAGATTGGTTCAAGGTCCTCAACCCAACCTCCTTTACTTTGACCAGTGCCTGCCACCCCTCATCACTTCCTTCCAGCACATGCTACTTCTTCCTCCACTCTCGCTGTCCGCCCTCCTCCGACTGGTGTACCATGCCCCTGTACCTTTCCTCGGAAAACCTTTGAAGGTGGAGACATCTTTCATTTTGCCACACTCAATGCTTGTTCTGCCATCAAACACTCTGCCGACATATGCCTCCTTCTTGAAGACATTGGCCTCGATATCCTTGCTCTTACCGAGATGTGGTTCAATGCCAGTTCAGTCACTGCTTTTGACTCCCTTCTTCCCGATGGCTATAAGATCAACTCCAAGCCCCACCTTAAATGGCTGGTGGTGGGGTTGCTCTGATTTTCCCTGAGTGTGTCCCTTCTTCCCTCATACCCACCCAGGCCTACTCCTCCTTTGAGAGCTTGGTCTGCAAGCTGGTCATCTCTCCATCCTCCTCTCTCACCATTGCCACTATCAAAGGATGCTGCCTGGTGTGCCAAAATACAACAAGCCCTAGCGGACAAAATAGCATCACTCCAAACCAAAATAGAAGCCAAAAAGAACAGCCTCTCGAGTAGCTCATCCTCTAAACACTCTCATAAGCATCAACTCCCTCAGTGCCTGCTGCTTACATTCTCCCTGGTCACTCCCAAGGAAGTGGAAGACCTCATCGGAGGTCTAATGCCCTCAAGATGTCCAGGAGATACATGCCCGGCTCCAATCATCAAGAAAGGTGCCAAAGAGCTGTCTCCTTTCATCGCTACAGTGATAAACTCCTCTTTCAAGGCCATCCTTGTCCCCAACAACCTCAAGGAGGCTTGGGTCATGCCCCTCTTAAAAAAAAAACTAGACCCTAACATACCAACAAACTATAGACCAATCACAACCGTCGCCTTCCTTCTAAAAATGCTAGACAGAGTTGCATACCTGCAAATCCCGAACCACCTGGAGGACAATAATTTATTTGGCATCCGACAATCTGGATTTCGGCCCAGACATGGCACGGAGATAGCCCTCCTGGATCTGAAAATACAGATGGATGAGGCAAAAGACAAAGGCAAACTGGCCATTCTCCTCTTGTTAGACCTCTCGGATGCATTTGACCTGGTCGATCACCAGATCCTCACTGAACATATGACCACAGCAGCGGCCTTCTCTATCAACGTATCCAATTGGATTAAATCTTTCTTAACCAATCGCACCACCAGAGTCTTCTCGCCCTCTGCCTCAGCAGACACGATCCCCATCCACTGTGGGGTGCCCCAAGGTTCATCTGTTTCACTGCTATACAAAATGTTCACAAAGCTCCTATTTGACCATCTTGACAACATGGGTGTCATCTACATGAACTATGCAGATGACACCCAGGTTATCATCACACTGTCAGGATGCTATGATTTTCGCGAAGCTCCTATTTGACCCTCTTGACAACATGGGTGTCATCTACACAAACTACGCAGATGACACCCAGGTTCTCATCGCGCTGACAGGATGCTGCGAAGTTGACTCTAAGCTAATTAATGATATCTACTTGGAGATACAGGCATGGATGGCTGCCCACAGCCTCTGCCTCAATGATGAAAAAACAGAGCTCCTGATTGTCGTCACACAGGCTCGCCTTAACAAGCTTGAACCATGGTATATGTCCTTCAAAATTGACGGGAACGGGATCCCCGATCAAAGTTACGAAGGAGATAAAAACAATAGGAGTGTATCTTGACTCTACCTTGTCCTTAAAGAAACAAGTGAGCTCCATTGCATCATCAACAGCCTACATCAACAAGCTAATCAATTCCTGTAAATCATACTTGTCCCCCACTAGCTGCATGAAGCTAGCTAGAGCCTTAGCGCTTTCTAAAATAGACTACTGCAACACGCTAGTCCTAGGATCCTCTGAACAGAATCTCAACAGACTTCAAGTCCTACAAAACAATTCCTAAAAATCAGCATTAAACCTTCCTAGATCCAGCCACATTTCCAGCCTTAGACAGCAATCTAACTGGCTCCCAGTGCGCGATAGAATATCACTACAAGCTCTGCCAATCACCCACAAATGTCTGTCAAACTCTGCCCCTAAATACCTGTCGGACAAGTTCTCCAAATATCAACCAGCCCGACCCACCAGATCTTCCCAAACACACCTCCTCTTAGTTCCCAGGTTTTACCTAAAAACTGCAGGAGGTCCCAGCTTCCCTGTCCAAACTGCCAAGTATTGGAACTCCTTACCTCCCACCATTAGAATGGAACCTTCCTTCAGTGCTTTCAGAACCAGAGTAAAGTTCTGGCTGACTGATAAGTCTAACAACTGAAGCTTCAGGCTTCCAGTGGATTTGTATTTTGTCATCACTGCTCTGATTGCTATGCCCTTATCTGTATGTATTGTCTGCCAGAGACAAACCAAAAGTGAGTACAATAAATCAGAGCAGTTAGACTAAAGCCCCCAACATTATTTCAATCCCACACAGCAGATAAATGTTTTTTAGGGACCACTGTTTACAAGCTATGTTACTGAAGGGGAGGGTTGGAACTGTAACTTAAAATTTGTGGCAATGTATTTAAAATAGTTTGCTCTGAAATCTAAAGGCAGTAACAAAATTAATGAATTCTCTGGAGGTTCAGAGAGGCACATTATATATGGCTTTGTGGTAGCGGTATACAACACACCTCACAGATTTGAAAATCACAGTTTATATAAATAAATCCTCAATATAGTGTTCTACTCCTCACATTGGAATAGGAAAGCAGGGTATTTTTTCTCCTTCGTTTCCAAGAAAATAATGTCAAATTTAAATGCTGAATGTAATTTCTCCAAATAACATTTAGCACAAATAGAAGGATTCTACCTTAAGTCAATCCCTAATGTCAATTAAAATGAATGAGTTGATTCTGCTTTCATTTCAATACTATGATTGATCTCATGCTTATGTGACACTTTTTTAATACATCTAGCAGTTTTTACTCCACAAAATAAAAGCTTCCACTTAGTAGTAATTTCCATATATCTGAACAGAAAAGTCAGAGTCATTTTCAAAGGCCTTGTCCATGGTACTGATATAAAACTGTTTGCTTCGATCACTGTATATATTCTACACCACTTGTCATTTCTTAGGAAAATTATTCTAAAATTACTGTGTGGGATAAAAGGAAGTTATTCGTTATTTAAAATACAAAATGAAGCATTTAGTTTCCGATAACCATAGACATAAGCAGGTTCCATTTTGTTGTCTACAATAGTCATTTACATTTGATTACATATTTAATATTTTAAATAAAACAGAGCATTCAGATTAAGGCAGCCTGTTTCTTTCCAAGATTGTGTGGTGGGATTGCAATGGTGGGGAGTATTTTAGCCATGATATTTCTCCACAAAATATATCACTAGAAAAATAAATATATTCCATAAATAGAGGTCATTCCAGGTTTTAGTTAGGATTTATCTATGTAGACCTTTGCGCATTTATTTTATATGTTAATCGTATAATATATTCCATTAATAGAGGTAATTCCAGGTTTTACTAGCGGACAGTATTTTCACCTTTTGCAATGGGTATTTCAACAAAGCTGGTGGTAATTGACATTTAATGCTGGGGTTATTCAGCTCTCCCATTCTGTAATGAGTTCTCAAATATGTACGTACATTTTCATGAAAATATTTAGAATTTGGAGAAATAATATAAACACGAAACTGTATGAAATGTTATCTTCCCATAAATATGTACGAGGTAAAAATAAAGTACTAGTTAGCAAAGGTCTATTTTAAGATAAGTACAACATTAGTATTTTATGTTTTCACAAAATGTTTTATTAATAAAAAAAGTGGGGTGAAATATGCAATGTGACTATATATAGTTAAAAAAGGTTTACATATTCAAACACAAATGAAGGCATGATAGAATACAAAAAAAGATGTGCCTACAAAAGTGCATGATAAATATTAGTGTCATTTTTTTTTTATTAAAAGAAAGTGTTTAACAGTTTACAATGAAACATTTACACCAATTTCTTAGAGAAATAATAAAATAACATTTATCATACAGTAGAAAATGTTTTACGAAGAAGGAAAGCGATAAATAAAAACACATACATAATGTGACAATCAAATAAAATAAAACAAAAAAATAATAATAGAAAAGTAAAGAGGGGCATGCGATTTTAGTGAATCAAATACTGCAACCATTTTTCAACAGTTTGTTTCACTACTTTCAATGTTTTTGTCAGTTTGAGACAACTTCCTTCCTTGTTGATCACACTGCGCTAGTAGAATACACATGTTACCAATCCCATGAATGCCCTACAATGAACATTCATCCCAGATCACATAGCATTCTCGCTCCCCCTGTCATACTAAACTCTGCAAAGATCTTTTCCAATAATTTAGTCCATGCTAAGATCAGGGCCTGATTAGAAGTTAACGTCAGCCTGCCCCATAGACAGTGCGTCAAGACCTGCAACATCGAGTGAACAAGCAAATCTTAAATGACTGATCCTGTCCTTCACAAAAACAGGACATTTTCAATACTAAGTGAAAGAGATTCCACAGGGACTTGCCCACATGCTCGGCACCCACAAAGTTCTTTATGTAAAGCTATTTTTGCCCCAATAACTTCTAACGTTGGGAGGCCATTTAAGCAGAATTTCAAGTACCACTCCCTGTTTTTTTGGGATGGACATTTGGAAATATATGCTCTGGGTTTGTCTGGCGGAAGGAAATACCATAGGTTATTAGTATCATGTTTTTGTTACGGACAAATTAAATATTTGGAAGAAACTGAAGTAGCATTATGGGGAAAATATCCTAACTGATCTGTCCTTCTCTTGTCTTGCATTTAATTGGAAATAACACAACTATTTACCAATGATTAATAATGCAGTTACTTGAAGTATGTGTTTATCAGACAGCATAAGTTTGCCTTTTAAATAGATTTCACTAGTTGCACACATTCTACAGGTCCTTCTGCAGTGGAGAGAGCAGAAGGCAGATGTCAATACTACAATCGTTTTGTAGTGTGGTTTGCAAGGTGTAGAGACACTAAAAGCTGTGGAAAGATCACACGATATGAGGCATTGATGTACAGCCCATCAAGAGGTCCGCAAGTGGAAGAAAACGTGCCTAGTTTATAGAATGTGGGCTTTATACAATGTGATGACTGGCTGTTGATTGATGTGCAGGAAACAGTATGATGAACAGAGCAGTTAGAAATGGTGGGGTGGCAATGGAGAATGATGTCATGATGGCAAAAGGGAGAACTACAGTGCTCAATCAGGGTAACGTGGTAAAGGTCCCATTGAGAGTGACTCACTATGTATTGTTTCTTTGAGCAATCTGCCCATTGCCAAGAGAGCATAAGAAGAGCAGTGGAAATGGAAAAGGTTCTCAGTATCCAAAGTCTCAGATTATATCACCCTGCGATTTTCCACTGTGGTATCATTAAAAATAAACGTTGCCAATGTGTATTCTCTCAAATGAGAGTGCTCTCTCCACACCCCATATTTCAAGTATTCATCTTCATGATGACCACCGGTATTTAGGCCTTATCAAATCCATATGACGTGTTTATTGAATTATGAAGTGGTATTGCCAGTCATTACCGTGGTGCAATCTGAACAAAGACAGTAGAGTAAAAAACCACATACTGTTTATACCTATCCCTCAAAGAAATATGGTTCCTTGCGGGTTCACCAACCTCTTTGTTTAATGTATTCTCCTTGTTTGTCACTCCTTTTTAAATTTATTATCCTTGTTTGTCACAGCTTATCACACTTTGTTTACCCAGTCTGTGCACCCCTTTTTCTTTCCGATCCCACCATTCTGTTTTTTCCCAGCCTTCAATCTTTCCTTCTTTTCTTCTTCGTCAGCTTACTCTCGCCTGCCCCCAAAGCTCCATTACACCCAACCCCCTGATCTTCCTGTGCACCATCATTTCTCCGGGCTTGTCCTACTTGTATCAGATTGCACACTCATCCCGAAACCCCCCTTACCCACTCTCCTTACTGGTGCCGTGCCGCTTTACCAGCCCCAATAACACCCCTGCCTGGTGCTGAGGTGCCTGGCACCACAAACTGCACCCTCCCACTACATGCAGTTACGCTGTTTAAAGTCATGCTTTCTGCCACAACCTAACTGCGGTCGACATAACTGAACTCAATCGAGCTATATAACTTGGGACAGACAGGCGCAAAATAGTGAGCAATGTACTAGACTCATATAAATGATGATAGTATTCATGTACAGTAGTGGAGCTGTACTAAGTAGCCTAGTCTGAATTGTAAACAATGTTTCTTTTAGTAAATGATTATTTTACTGATTAAGACACTTTCATGATGAAAGTATCTGTTTTATGAATGAGCGGCCTGCTATGCAGTTGACACGTTTCTGTTTGTGTGCAACATCCTGGAATTACCAGGCGTTGCCTGCTTTGAGCTCCTGACATCACATGATGGCCATCACTGGCACACAAGAACAGATGTCAAACTTTAAGAGGATTGGAGGATATGGTTTGACATAGGTGCCAGTGAATTGCCAACTTAAATGAACATGTGCGGCAGACGGTGCTCAGTGTAGGGGTGAGAGCACATTGTGCAGGTAAATCTACAGAAAGATTAAAATGGCAGATTATACAATATGCTTCGACGATTTATCTGGCTTAATGAAACGATCTATACAGTCCTGCAATGAGGGTCAAGAGCAAAGATAGGAAAAGCTTACGGATTGCCTGTGTGCCAATGATCCACCCAGACCTCAAGAAACACAGACAGCTGAATACGATACAAGTTGAAGAGAGAAACCCTCTAAGAGTGGGAAGCAGCTAGATCTGGGGTCTGCCATGACTATGTTGCCTAGGGTTGATGGTAATGATAGTTCAAAACAGCTACAGAGCCAAAGATTTCAAACCCCTAAACTAGAGATTTATCTGGCAAACAAAGATGGAACTTTTGGTGATTGTAGTGGTAAACCCAATCTGGAGGCGGTGTTGAGTAGGTTAAAGCGGCTGGGGGAACAGGGTGCTCTATCTTGGATGATCTGGCTGGATGTTGTCATATACGGGAAGGGCCTAACCAAGTGTCCCTACAGGGAGCAGTGCAAATTCTGTTAGGGAACATAGCGGGCACACGCTCAAAGGTAAAGGATGACAGTTGGCTTAACTTTGGAAAGAAACATGACATCCTTATTTGTCAGGAAACCGGGCTATTCAATCCCCCTCGATTGATGGCTATGGTTTGTATGAAAACAAGGCAAAGGCCAAAACGTCTGGGCAAGCCTCAGGAGGGATAGCAGCCTATGTCTCATTAGGAGTTAAGATAAAGCATGAGAAAGCCTTATGGCCAAGTGAGGATATTCTTTCAGTATCATTCTCCGATTGGGACATTTGGCATTTGGTATTAACACATTTTTATAATGGACCGAAAGGAGAGAATACTGTGACTGGTATTCTAGACCATACCCCTAGTATTAATTCTAACTGGAGTTTAATGTTAAAGTATGAAAAGGATTATATCATAATGAAATAGACCCAGAAAAAAATAAAGTGTAGGGAATTCCACCCCTGGATACAACAAGGCCCTATAGTTGTCCCAAGGGTTGTTAATGAACTTTTCCTTGTGAAACACAGAGTTAGGTTGGTGAATGGGAGGGCACCCTCTTACTACCCAGCACGAAAAGCATACATACGACATCAGGGTACTCTTTGCTAGATTATTTTTTAATCACTCTTAAGCAACTGCACAGAATAGTTGATATGCAAGTCATAGAGCGGATGAGAGTGATCACAAACCCCTAAGGCTGCTCTTACGATTAGATATTAAAGACAACTTAACTTCAAAATGTTTCAAAGGCTGCCTCTTGTTGAATTGTAGATGGATCTGATGGAACAAGGGTAACATAAAATCATTTCATGGGTATGGCTCTACGTCTCATTTCACAATGTGTAGAGAAAGAAATTCAGCCAAATCAGATTATCTCAGTCAATGATGAATTAACTGGTCTCATTTCTCAAAGGGTTACAAAAAGGTATGTCAGAAACAGGTGCAATGGGGCAAAGTATTTATTAATGAATGTAAAGATGCCAGAACACAGCTCAAGGGTACACTTAGAACTCAGCTTAGAAATAGCATGCTGAGTCTAGTAAAACAGAAGGAATATAAGAAAGTATGCACCATACACGAGCAAAGATTAGCATTTAAGGCTGTGGGGGTTCGCTAGGTTGTGCAAATAATCCACTCAAAGGATTTTTGGATGAAGGTGGCAAAAGCAGCAAACCCATCATATATGTGTGTACTGAGACCAATACACACGCCTCACAGTGGGTTTTGTAATTTAGCATTATAGTCTCAAAAGATAATGAGCAGAATTGCCTGCTCCAAGCCCAAGAACCAACTGGGTCGGGTGGAGATTTCAATCATTATAGTCTCTTATACACATGTCATCAAAGCAATAAAACCACAAAAACCAAAGAAGTCTCCTGGTTCTGATTTCATATCCTGCAATCTTAATTTTCAATCTACATTTATGGACCCCTACCCTCTTCAATCTCTTTAGCGGAATCTTAAAGATCCATGTAATTCCTGAATCGCGGCATGGTGCAATAATTATACCCATTTACAAAAAGGCAGTGTGCATCAAGAGAGACACAGACTCAAGTGGGTTCGTTTGAAAATATGTATTGACTAAAATTCTTGGGTTGATGTAATTCCTGACTAGCCTAACTCTAAAGGGACAATTCCCGTAACTGATTTTGCTAATGGCCGTCATTGTCTAAAAGTCCAAAGTAAAAGTCTGTCTGTGTCTAAACCTATGTTTGCCCTCACTCTTTGCAAAAATGTGATAGGAAGTATTTTCAAAAATAAGAAAAATAGTGGTTCAACAAAAATAGAAACCAGGATTGGTTTCAGGTGGTCTTTCACCAGGTGCTGTTGGGTCAATGTCACACAAATAAGTTCAATCCAAAGAGCTATTCATAAGACCTTCTCAACAGGTCCCTTGTACCTATTCCAACTATCTTCAAACGTCTTTAAGTTCATTGGGGGTTCCCTTCCCCAAGCTTCAGCTTTATCAAGTTTCAAAACAGCATTAAAATAACAACACTGTTCCTTTTGTAAGCTTTCCGGGGTTGCCTTCCCCATGCTTCAATCCTCTTAATCAGTTCTACAAAACCTAACAAGTCTCTGACTTAGTTAGGCCTCTTAGGGTGCCCTTCACCAAGCTCAGGCCACTTTCAACTTTGAAACACAAAAAAGTAGTTCTTTATTGGGATATCCTTTGATTTCTTAAATAGGCCTCTCAGGGTCTCCTTTCTTCCCAAAGCTCTAGGCCTCTTCCAGCTTCCAAACACAACATGGGATTTGTTTCAGTTCAGTCTTGAATTCATAAGCCATTCTTTGATGTGGTAGGATCAGAGGCAGAGGCTTTTGAAAAACGCCAGACTTTTTGCTTTTCTTAGGTACGAACACTAGGACCCTCTTGCCCTTCTCTTGGCTCTCACATTCTTCTATTACCTCTTTATTGCGTTCTGATGCTCTTTGCAACCCTTTTTTCTGCTTTCCTTTCCATGCACACTTGCACCCTCTTTAACATGCCACTGGCACTTTGCTTTCTTCTGCTTGCCTTTACATGCAAACTTGCACCCTCTTTAATGTGCCCCTGGAATTTAGCTGATCTGTTGTTCCTTACATGCACCCTTGTACCTCATTTACTAATTTACTGTCCTTTCCATGTATCCTTGAGCCCTCTTTTCATTGCATGCACACTGTAAATCTGTAAATCTGTAATACGACCCTAACCAAGTATAGAGTGTGTATTTAGATGGCCGTAAACCAATCGCATCACATAACCACCACCACGAACACAGATTCGCCAATATAACCATAGGGCGTCCATCTTGTGTAACCTTCGCTATTTTGCTTCTTTCCTTTCTGTCAAATGCTTTTGCAATAAAGTAAAAATGCACTTTAAGCTCATGCAGAGTACAAGGCCACCAGCTTACATGTTGATAGATCAATCCAGAGAGGAACGCCGAGCAGTGCAGAAATACATTGTTTTCCTCCCTCACTAAGTCCTTCAGAGCGGGCAGGTAGAAACAATGGCATTTAATCAGCAGACCAGGTGCCGGCCTGTCTCGCTGCAGCTGTAGGAATAGGCAGTCAAAGGCATGAATTATACGTTTTCAGCGGTCCTCCTTCACGGATCTTCCTTAGAACAGACTGACCCCTAGTTCAAGAATAGAAACTAGTAGATAAGATGCTTCAGAATATGTCTCCCTCTAGAACGCAATATCCTTGATGAACAAGTGCTCTGTGTTCCTAATACCAAAGAACTATGTCTGCAACTGTTGCTAAAATATAAGAAACTTGTCATAATGTGCTATATTTGTCGCAATTGTCAATCACCGAACCCTAGCCTCTGAAAGATACATTATGGGCGGTTCTGATATTCCGTGAAGGCTGTTGTTTTGTATATATGTGATTGTTTGTATGATGTTCGCTCTCTTGTGTCTCACGAGGTCTGGGTGACACACGTTGCGAGACATTAGACCCAGACGGCTGACTGAGAATTCTTTTGCTATAAACCATATTACTTGGAAAATCGAACCTCGTGTCTGACGTATCACTAAGTATATGGTGATTTTGCCTTGTCTCCATATGCAGAGGGTCTTCAGGGCCTAGCAAAAAATGGCGCCCGAATAGGGACCCTCCCCCTTTTTGCTCCATCGTAGACGTCAAGTTCGAAGAAGGCGAAAACGAATCGAGGACGAGGCCGTCGAGCCGGGATCGAAAGCTGTTCGGGGCGCCCCTGTGAAAGTGATGAGAGACTCCTTTGCAGATTTGTACAAAGCCGATCCCTGATCGACAAGCAACATCCAGAGAGCATCGAGGTGAGGGTCCCGAGACGAGGCAGATTGAGCCAGATACGCAGTCACGGTGATTCTTGGTTGCCTCTGTATATGGACAATTTGCATCTTGAGTGACGAATTGATTGATTAGGTGAGTCGTGCCCCGATTCTTAATTGCCCTGATATTGATTGAGAGTTGCTCTTGCAAGATCAAATGCCCAGGGTAGATACAAGTAAGATCAATTATGCCTGGAAAATTGTCTTCCTGTCTAGCGGGTTTTTTCCACTGCAGTAGACAATCTTTGGAAACTGACCACATTGCGCCACCCGTGGGGTCGCCAGCATTTGAAATGTATATGAAGTATGGAATAGGGGCAATAATGTTTAATGAAATTTGGCATAAGCAGACCAGACATGTAGAAGACTTGCAGTGGCCTAACGATGGGACTTTTGAATTGTCACGTATAGACCACTTAGAATCAGTATTGCTACACAAGAAGGCACGCCCAGCGGCGTTCGATCTGAGAGACTGGAGGAAGGAAGCTAATCTCTGTTTAAGAAGTAGGGAAAAACATGCACAAAGACATAACTCAAACATAGAAAAAGCTCTGGAACTAGATGAGCGCAAATTGACGGAGGATATCAAGAGTCAGGACAGGAGCTTTAAATTAGGCCTCCAAAAATTATATCCACAACAAGATTTGCACACTTCAGATGAACTAATAAATAAAATGTTAAATGAACGAAGAAATGAACGTCCTCAAGATAGCATCGAACCTATTGCACCTTTACCCATTGCCCCTCCACCTCTGTTGACACCACCCATTTCTGTTGTCCCGTCTGCACCAGCTCCCCCTGTACACCTGACACAATTTCCTCCATTGCCAACAGAGCATGAGTTAGCGGCAGCCGCAGGAGGCAGTTCTGCAGAGGTGGGGCCTGTGCTGAATGGGAGCACACTTTAACACATAGTACGGTTAGTAGAGAGAGGAAAGAGCAGCTGAGAGAGTGGGCAGAGATGTATATTGAAGGCAATGATGAGGGATCCGTGCAGAGTTCCATGTTTGATTTTAAGAAGCTTGGCGAACAACAGGTACTGTTAGAATTCATGGGGGAGTATCTTGTAAACGAATGGAAGAAATTGACTGGTACAATGCCACCGCAGGAATTGCAAGATTTAAATGTTTTTTCCCGAATACGGAATGATGCGTCAGAGGTACGAGAACATGTGGGCCGACTATTTGTGTTTAAAAGTGAGCTGGATCTATTAACTGAAGAACTAAAGAAAAGGTAAACAACAGGTAGTACCATATGTCCAGCAGCGATTTTTACTGCCATTAAAACCTGTTAGTGAAGAGATGAACATTTGTACACGTGAGGCGCTCAGATGGATTACGGATACCACCATTACCCCTATGGAAGTGCATGAAACGGTTAGCGAGTATACACTAGAGATGCAAAGAAAGGTATTACAGGTAATGGTTGAGTATTTGCAAGATGAGTGCTTGAGGAAGAATTTATGTTGCCCCCCCTGATTTAATGACAATATACAAAACAACATTTTGCTAGAAACTGGAAAGGCTGCTCTCTCTCTCTCTTGATTTAGCCCTATTGCTTGGTAAGCAAACAACTGAGGAAGGCACTAGTTTACAATTGCACATGAGAGAAGGGTCCCCTACGTTTGTCCCGAAAGTAGAGATAGCCGCTGCTAATGGAAATCCACCAAGGGAAATAGAAGCCCACTATACTGTACAATTTGTGCATGTCCCTTTTTCAAGACAGGAGGTAAATAACATAAAGCAATTGATCCCTGATCTTAGGAAAAATCCTGCAGGGTTTATAAGGAAATTTAATCTGTTTTTACAATGAGTGATATTGACTTATTATTTCCTGTGATCCTTCCAGTTGACATATGGAAACAGATTAGCAATACAGATGACAAGGATATTTTGGGTGATACATGTCAAAATCTGATTATAAGCGTTGCGGATAGAAAAGCTGGAGAAAAACCGCCACCGGTCATGTTAGCCTTACCAGCTCGGATAGTACAGAAATTGAAAATCTTAGTACCTGAGAGAAGGATTGTATGGGACAAGTTAACGGCTTGCGTGCAGGGTAAAGATGAGGCTGCAACAGATTATTTTTATCGATTTGAACAAGTGTTTACAGATAAGTATGCACGAGGGCTGTTACCGAAAATTCTGAATTTAATAATGACATCCGAAAGTGCATGGTAGGCAAAATCACAAAGCAAAGTGTTACACATGGCCCAATATTATGAGAATAGAGTGTCTACAGAGAAGGAGAAAGAAATAAGGGACAGAGGGAATCTGAAAACAAGGGTATTGATGCAGCAAGTAGCAAATAATAACAGAGGTGGGGGGAACGCACAAACAAGATCTAACTTCTCCAACATGCACAGGGGTCCAATTGGACTTAATCAATGTGCCTATTGTAAACAAGAAGGCCATTGGCGAGCACAGTGCCTGCAGATACAGAATCGGAATGGGAATTTCCCGCGAAGACAGAATAGGGGTCGACCGGGAACACAAGGACAGAATAGAAACACGAGCTGCAAAATAATACAAGAGATGGGAAAGTTTTCGATAACCAGGCAAATGCATACTATTCAAGCGAATGTAAATCCGATGATGTATTATTTTACTAGGACATCCCAAGACAGGGGTGGGAACCGGTATCTATTCCCGTAGACCAGAAAGGGCCCTACGTAGAAATGAAGGTCGGGAAAAGGGAGCATACTTTTCTAGTGGACACAGGTGCACAGAAATGTTCAATTGACCATCACCTGGTTCCAGATATACCACTGTCAGGGCAAAATAATGTATCAGTAATGTTCGCAGACACACCGGTAGTTAGTCCAGTGTCACAGTCAGTGCCCATAACACTAGGTCCATTCACTGAATCCTGTCCATTCCTTTTGACACAGAACTGCAGAGATAATCTATTGGGTTTAAATCTGTTGAAAAGAATTGAGCGCGGATATTCATTGTTCTCCTCATGGAGTGAGTGTATTTAACAATATCACCACAGAAAGCTCCAATATCACAATTTTTGTCCAAACCATTACCGACTGAATTAAGTAATGTACCAACTTGCATATGGGCGATGAATGATAATTATGTGGGCTGTTTAATAATTGAGCCAGTAAAAATTGTTTTAAAGGAAGGTATAACGTTGCCACGCATTCCACAGTATAAAATTTCAGTGGAAGGAGAGAAAGCATTGAAAAACATTGTGTCTGATTTGATTATGATTGAAATGTAAATGAAGAGATTACAGGTAGCACTTGCAATAGTCCAATTCTTCCAGTATATAAGAAAGGAGGGAATGAAATACTGTATTGTTTCATAATCGATTTGCGCAGATTGAATAAAGTAGTTGATCCCCAATTCCCATTGGTCCCAGATGTGACTACCATTTTGACTATGATTCCAGCATCTGCATCATATATTAGTGGTGTAGATTTGAAGAATGCATTCTTCAGCATTCCGGTACATCCAGACAGCAGATATTTATTTTCTTTTACTTTAGGAGGATGTTCATTCACATTCACAAGGATTCCACAATGTTATACTGAAAGCCCAAGTATTTATAGTAGAGCATTGAAGGAACAGCTAGATATGCTCGAGTTACCAACAGGTTGTGTAGTATTGCAATACATTGATGACCTATTGATTGCAGCAGACACACAAGACATTTGTAAAAGAAGCACAGTTGCATTACCGACACATTTGGCAGCACATGGACATAAAGCATCATTAAAAAAAATCCAGTATTGTCGAAAGGAGGTGGCCTATTTGGGCTACCTACTTTCGAACGAAGGAAGGAGACTGTCACCAGAAAGAATAGAAAGCATCTCTGGTATGCCTATTCCAAAAACACAGAAGGAAGTCAGAGCTATAATAGGCATGGCTTTATATTGCAGGCGGTGGATTGCAAATTTTGCGATGATTGTGAAGCCAATAGTGGCACTGACAAAGAAGGATGTTGCTTTGCCCTGGCTCCAGTTTTGGGCACGCCAAATCATGAAAAGAATTTTAAGCTTTTTATGCATGAGAAGAATGGTTATGCTTTGGCTGTTTTGCCCCAGGAACAAGGAGGGGGAAATAGACCATGCAGTTATTTTTCTTCCACGCTGGATCCTGTTGCATGCGCTTTACTGCGCTGCTTGTGAGCTGGTGCCGCGGCTGCCGCATCAGTAAAACAAACCGAGGGGATGGTTTTGGGTCACACCTTAACCATAATGGTGCCTCATGCAGTAGATGTTCTTTTAAATAGAACAAAGACACAACACCTCACATCAGCTAGACTAACAAGGTATGAAATTGTCCTGTTTGCACCACATATTCAAATTATGAAGTGTTGCGCTTTGAATCTGGCCGAGTTAATGCACCTTTCCAATAAAAAGACAGGTAAAAATGAACTCCCCCATTATTGTATAATGGTTACTGAACAAGAAACGAAAGGAAGAATTGATTTAGCTGATACCCCACAGAAAGAGCCAGATGGAGAACTGTTTTGTGACGGTTCTTGTTTCAAATTACCTGATGGTACATCAACTGCTTCATATGCCATCACAACACTAAAGGATGTTGTTGAGAGCAAGAGAATTCCATACAATTCAGGCCATGCTGCAGAGATAATAGCGTTAACCAGAGCATGTGAAATTTCTGAAAACCTGAATGTAAACATATACACTGACAGTCAGTATGCATTTGGGGTGGTACACAGTTTTGGTCGGCTATGGGCTGAGAGGGGATTTTTGACCTCACATGGAACCAAGATCCAACATGGCACTCTGATAGTAAGAATGTTGTCTGCTGTAGCACTTCCCAAATGATTAGTAATAATAAAATACAAAGCGCACAAAAAGGTAACATGTAATGTTGGAAAAAGAAACGCATTTGCAGACAAAATTGCAAAACAAACAGCCACTGATTTACATACAAAAATGTGCAATGAAAGATCAACAAAGGTGCCCTGCATGGTAGAAAATGGAATTGCCACAGTTAAAGAGATGAAACAGAAGCAACTGCAGATGAAATAAAAACTTGGTCGAAGGGTACAGCAGAATTGGATGTAGAGGGTTGCTGGGTGGACAAAAAGAGTAGGAAATGGATGCTGCCCAATGCCTATGTAACAGCGATGGTCACTATGGCCCATAGCCCTACACACATATGTGATAAGAAAGTGATCGAGCATTTAGACGCAGTATGGCAGAACCTGCACATTAGAAAAAATGCTGAGAGACTAGTTCAAAACTGCATGACTTGTTTGCAACATAACATTGGAAAAGGAACAACTTCAGCAGGAAGTTTTGCCCCCCCCCCTCTATGCCCTTTGAAATAATCCATTTTGTATACAAATGGAAAGGTATCGAAATCTCAAGTACGTCCTAGTGGTGGTCTGTGCATTCAGTAAATGGGTGGAGGCATATCCACTCAAAGACTGCACAGCGATGAGCACAGCAAAAGTGATGTTAAAAGAGTACTTTTCCCGATTTGGTCTGCCCCGAGTAATATGGTCAGATAACGACCCGCATTTTGTTGCGGCCGTGATACTACAAATTTGTGCAGGCCTCCAGATTGATAAACGATTCCATTCGGCCAGACACCCGATGAGTGCTGGCCTTGTTGAGCGCCAGAACAGCATTTTGAAAAACAAAATTAGCAAAATTTGTTTAGGGAGTCCGTTGAAGTGGCCTGATGTGCTGCCATTAGCTTTAATGTGTATGAGGATGTCTGTGCAGGCAAGGACTGGGCTCTCCCCCTATGAAATTATAATGGGGAGACCAGCGAATGTTTGGAGCGCACCACAGCCTAAACGTCTGAGTGAAATTGAATATCCGTTGCTCGGCACTTATTGTAAACTATTAACGCAGAAAATACGTTTGATTCATCAGCAGGTGCAGGAGGCTCTCCCGGCCAGATATACAGGCTCGGGGCATTGTCTGCAGCCAGGAGACTGGGTGCTAACGAAAAACTTTGAGCGGAAATCTTCACTTGTACCGAGGTGGAAGGGCCCCTATCAGGTCCTTCTGGCAACACAGACAGCAGTTCGAGTGGACGGTCAGAAGGCATGGGTTCATGCCACTCATACAAAGAAAATTCCATTCCGTCTGGAAAAGCCACCTGACCCGGAAGCCAAAAAAGAAACAGCTGCACTCGATCGCAAAGACACAATTGCCAGTTCTCTGCCAGCCAGAAGTGTCTCCTAATCCCAAGAAAGGGCCGGGGGAGATAGCAGCAACGATCAAAGGACAGGAGGTACCTCAGCCTTGTCCGACAGTTGCCGCATCATCACATGTTGCATCACAGGCTGACACTAAGCCTGCCTCTGGGAATAAAAATGAACTATTTATTGATCACACTGTACCTGGAGTGATAAGGTACAACCTACATTCTCAAAGACGAAAGTGAGCTGACCTGCATACTTGTTTTGCCTCTGTTCCCAACAAGGATGAAGTGGGAATCGGAAGCCTAGGGAAGTGGAGCTTGGGGGCTGTATCAATCTGCGTAAAATTGAAAGCTCCGAAATGCGGCTTCCTGGTGCTGCCTTTGAAAGAAGTGAAGGACTATTGCAACCTAGCACGGACAAGCGGGGGCATATGGTACCGACAAAACTGACATAAGCTCCAACGTTTGGGGCACTGTACATAGGCTTGCTGCTCGTTTTCATCAAGCAGGCCAACCAGAACTGGCCTGAACGCTGTGCTGCTATTTGAACGCTCTGCTGTTTTACGAGTGCTGCTGTGAAGGAAGGAATTCTTCGTGATGAACATTGCCACAACAGACATTGCAGAAAATGCCCATACTAACTCCTCCTCCCTCCTGCACCAATGCTGATGATACCATAGAAATAGAGTCTAAAGGAATATATAGAAGAAGTTGTAAGAAATCTATGTTGATGATCATAACACTACTCTGCATTTTGATTACACTGATCCCGATATTATGGTATCTGGAAACTGTGCATCCATTAAGCTCCCTTTTGTCTGCTACCAATACTCCTGCCACAGACAGTCTGGTCCATGTGCTCCCTTACACTCTCCCTCCATTAGAAGAGAGACACAGAAAAGGGTATGACAATAATACATTGCTTTTGATTATGAATATGACTCACACTATCCTGAATAGAACAAATTGTTGGGTCTGCTCTCATTTACCCCAGCATGGCGGAAAAGGAATGGGTTGGTATGTACAACCATTACCCCTTTATACGGCATGTTAGGCATCATTGAGTGCGCTATATTTTGGGAAGTGGAATAAAAGTGATATGGTTGAATTGGATGGAACCAATATGGATGAGTTTGAACGGGTAATAATGGAACCACTCGGGTGCTCCATATTTAACAGGGCAAATGTAATAAAACCAATGGCAAGACCAGTAGATAGACTCTTCATGCCATATAAATCATCTGTAATCACTTTCCACATGAATCCAGTAGGGAACAAGGACGTAGTGCCCCCTTCCTATACTATCAACTACAGTCCACGTTCTGTCCCATTTTGCTTACGAAAAAACGTTTCTTATTTGGTAGGAACATTCACTAGATGCATGAACATTGCAATACTTGAGAAAGAAGAAGAACCAATATATGTAGGCGATTCTGTATATTTTATATGTGGAGAACAAGCTTATCCCTGGTTGCCTAGAAATTGGGGAGGGACCTGTTACTTAGGGATCCTTTTTCCTGGGGTATTCCTTTCCAAAACATCAGATATATCGAAATTATCCAGGTTAGGCCGCGGTGGGATGATACAGGATTAATTGCAGAGGATATAGCCAAATCATTTATACCATTCTGGGGACAAACAATAAATTCATTGAATATAAGGAAACTATCCAGAGTGTTAGAAAAAACGATAAATGGAACAACTGATATATTACATAATATGACATTAGAAGAGAAGGCAGTTAGATTAATGACACTTCAAAATAGAATGGCTCTTGATATAATCTTAGCTGACCGCGGAGGTGTGTGCAAAATTGTAGGGTCAGCGTGCTGTGTATTTGTAAGCGATTCCTCCCCCCTATTTTTGAAGCAAATCTGAGTTCTGACATTCATACCCTGACAGGTGGTTGGGAGCTGAATATAAGTTCATGGTTTTGGGAATGGCTGCGTTCATGGGGATGGAAGTTAATTTCAATCCTGATAACGTTACTTGGGATCCTCATGTGTTGCTGTTGCTGCATACACTGTCAGCCGATCTTTTGCTCTGAAATAACAGATGAATGCGTACATGTGATAACAGAAAAACAAACTCCCAGGTTGAATAAGGATATAAATACTGAAATGGAAACAATGAAGGAATTCAAAGAATTCATGGCAATTGATATTGAAGATGATGATTACAGTAGCATGTGTAGTTCAGAATTAGATACATGGCCAGATGAAGATGAGGTGTATGGATAATGCTCTTGGCTTACTCCCAACAGGAGGGTTTGTAAATCTGTAAATCTGTAATGCAACCCTAACCAAGTATAGGTGGTGTATTTAGATGGCCGTAAACTAATTGCATCACTTAACCACCACCGCGAACAGAGATTCGCCACTATAACCATAGGGCGTTCATCTTCTGTAACCTTCGCTATTTTGCTTCTTTCCTTTCTGTCAAACGCTTTTGCAAAAAAGTAAAAATGCTCTTTAAGCTCATGCAGAGTACGAGGCCACCAGCTTACATGTTGATAGATCAATCCAGACAGGAATGCTGAGCAGTGCAAAAATACATTGTTTTCCTCCCTCACTAAGTCCGTGAGAGCGGGCAAGCAGAAACAACGGCATTTAATCAGCAGACCAGGTGCCGGCCTGTCTCGCTGCAGCTGTAGAAATAGGCAGTTAAAGGCATGAATTATATGTTTTCAGCGGTCCTCCTTCACAGATCTTCCTTAGAACAGACTGTCCCCTAGTTAAAGAATAGAAACTAGTAGATAAGGTGCTTTGGAATGTGTCTCCCTCTAGAACGCGATATCCTTGATGAACAAGTGCTCTGTGTTCCTAATAAAAAAGAACTATGTCTGCAACTGTTGCTAAAGTATAAGAAACCTGTCATAATGTGCCATATTTGTCGCAATTGTCAATCACCGAACCCTATCCTCTGAAAGATACATTATGTGTGGTTCTGATATTCCATGAAGGCTGTTGTTTTGTATATATGTGACTGTTTGTATGATGCTCGCTCTCTTGCGTCTCACAAGGTCTGGGTGACACACGCTGCTAGACGTTAGACCCAGTCGGCCGACTGAGAACATTTTTTTTTTGTTGCAATAAACCATAGTGCTTGGAAAATCGAACCTCGTGTCTGACGTATCACTGAGTATATGGTGATTTTGCCTTGTCTCCATATGCAGAGGGTCTTTAGGGCCTAGCAACACTTTTCTTTGTGTTACCCATGCACTCTTCCTTACCTTTCTCGTGCCCCTTTCTTATTACAGGCCATTCACTGTTTCTTTTCCAGTTTCTCTTATCTTCAGTTTTGAACTGGTTTTAATTGCCTTTCGCCCTGATCTGCTTTTTCTGCAAGATTTGTTTTGCTTTCTGTCTTCTTGCTGCACTTTCAGCCTTTTCACTTTTTTTCAATTTTATCTTTCACTCTTTTCTTTCTTTCTGATTCTATGCCACTTTCTTGTTCGTGCCTTTCTCCCGCTCTGCTCTCATCTAAACAAACGCTCCCGGGGTTTCTCTCACATTCTTTCCTGAAACTCACGGAACAACATCGAAGAGAGAAGCGGCTCCTTCAGGCAGTGTGGGTTGAATGTCAGGGTCTCACCACCTGCCCTCAGGATCCATTGGGGTCGGCACTGACCCCAAGGGAACGAGCACTTTGCTGGTCCTCCCCTGCAGAATGCACCAACCCTTTACCGTCTCCCGGGAGGCACGGCTCCCTCACCATGCTGCAGCCCACACACATCAGGGCAGTGTCTCTGCAAGCCGTCTTCCTCCTGCCTGCAGCTCCTGCTTCTCTCCGCTTCTGGACTTCACTGGACCGGACTGCATCCTGAGCTCACTCATGTTTCAGTGACAGACCATTCCTTTTATACACAGTCAAGTGGAGTAAGGTGTGAATGGTTACCTATCCATGCCTGACTCTATTAGTGGGACAGTGGTTTTCTCTAAGGTAGGTTGCCCTTACTTTCCCCTTGTTATTCCTATGGGCAATCCTCATTGATCCTAGTGGCCTCCCCCTCGTCTCAGTATTTCTTGGAAATGGGGAGCGGGAGATGAGGTGAGAGTGTAAACACCCCAAAAAGGCTGAGGGAGAGTACGGTATGGTGTTTTCAGGATTGGGAAAATACCATGTCTCACCCTCGGTCATTCTCCCTCCAATCCCCCATGACCTTCCACTCAGGTGATCCTCCCTTGCTTGTCTACCCTGAGGGTCGGGATCCAAAAGTGATGGCCCTTCCATGGCCTGCTGAATAGAAGATCCCAAGGGATTGTGTGGGAGACTACCGATCGGTTTCTCACAGGAGACAAATCCACACCAAAATGTTATTGCTCAATCTCACTCCTAGATGCCTTCTCAATAATTCTTTTTAGTGGACTGAGTGACTTCTTTAAACATCCTAAAGGACAATGAGTGAAGGCTTAGGGAAGGACTGCAGATATCAAATTTGACACTACATTTCATGCTGTTAACCTACAATTATACGATCTTAAAGGAAGGTAGCATCAACTTGGCTTTTATGGATCTGTCCACCACCTTTGATCTGGTGAATAGAGAACGTCATGGACAATTCTCTTAGAACCGGGCATCCCAGCAGGGCTGTTAAATCTTACAGTTCTACTACATACAGATACAAAATGTGTAGTTATATGTGACGGCGTGGGGAAATCTATGTATAGGGAGTGTGTCAGGGGTATATCTTAGCCCCATCCTATTCAATGTATATATGAATGCCCTTCAAATTATTTTGGAGCAGTCTACATCCGATTTAACATGGATGGGAACAAGAAGGGTGTGCAGTTATAATGTAGAAAACATAATGTCGAATGACAAAAATGTCGAAAACATAAAGTTGAAAAGAAAAAATGTGAATGCTTTATTTTTTTATTTAAATGTTTCTTTTGGGTTCCGCAAGTAACAAAAAAAAGGTTAAAACAGAAAAAGAAATTAAAAAGGGGGGTTGGGGGAAACCCCCCATTTCGAACAAAAAACAAAGAAAAAAAGACATTCAATTTTTTTTTTCGACATTTTGACTTTCGACATTATGTTTTTCGACATTATCACTATAAACCAACAAGAAGGTTGTCAGTGTTGGCCTATGACAATGATGTCATGCACCCTGCACACACACCTACAACCCAACAAAAGTTGCTGGATGATTGTGCTGGCTTCATGGCCCTTTGAACATTTTAAATAAATGTAAGTCATCGGTATTGATAATGGGCAAATCACAACACTATTCCAGAGTGGTTTTGGTGAATGGATCCCCATTAGAGAAGGTGCATCAGTTTGATTACATGTGAGTAGGCTTTTCCTCAAATGCTCATGGTGGACTGCATACAGAGAAGCAAGTGACTAAGATGATCCAGTCCACAGCACAGATCTATCTGGCTCTCAAAATCTGAAATAACGCATCCCCTGGACATGATGATTAAGGTGTGTAATGCAAAAACATGTGCCATTGGCTTTTATGGGGTTGAGAAGCGGGGGTAGAGCCTGCTTGTAAATTAGACGGTATAGAAAATAAATTCTGCCAAACTTTATTGACCCTCCTGCAGTACTACAGCCTGTTCATAATGAGTTAGGAATTGGGATGCAGTGAAGATCAATACTATATAGCTCCTGCAATGATGTGGCTTGCAACGCGCTGTGAAACACTTGTGTATGAGTGTGTTAGAAATAAAATATCAATATCAATATCAACATGAGCGAACCCAAATGGCATGTTATCTAGAGACATAATCGTTGACATTCTGTCACATGCGTGTACCTCCAAAATTAGATGGATCAGCCATGTAGAAGCTACCTTTGCAGCCAAAAAACCCACCCATTGGTTTGATCAGCCAGATCTGATAGATAGTTGTATCAATGGGAAAGTTAAAGCATTACTGTTTAATTTACTGCAGGCACGAAGAGGAATTACAGAGCTTGAGATATTCCCAAATTCAGCTCATCTGTCAATTCCATCACCATTGATCCTAGAGCCATACATTGAATGGTGCACACATACGGTCCTCATCACGAGTTGGACGCTAACCCCGGCTGTATTAGCGCAGAAAAACAGCAAAATCATGGAGGATTTGCCCCCAGCTCAGAGCTGGGGGTAAATCCGCAAAGCCTGTGATTTGGTGGACCCTTAAATGCGGCGATAATAGCGTTAACGCCGCATTTAAGGGTTACCCCCAAACTCGTGATGAGGCCAACATATACATTTAGTACATTCAAGATTTAATTTCCTCCCTCTGATATCCGGGATAGGGAAATGGTTCTGATCAAAGATCGAGCTCCATATTTGCCCCTTTTGCCCAAATCACCTGGAATCATTGGGACATTTTCTTTTGTCTGTCTTATACTTAAATCACTAAGAGAACACTCATAACAGTTTGGAAATATATAGGGGTTTCTCAATGTAGGCCCACGTGGCTACACTGTCTACTGGTGCCGAATAGGTGCACACCTTGGGTACTTGACTCTTTTATCAGCCAGACACTGCAACTCAGGAAAATTGTTTGCCGGAATCTTTGAGGATAATATATGCTCTTTCATAAAATAGGCTGAGAGTGTTTTATACTTTATAAATCAAATCTTACATTTGGATTTAAACTCTTGGGGTTGTATGTGCTCTTATGTGCCAATTTAGTAATAATGTTATTTCAACGCATGAATGAATTTGTAAACCATACATGAGTTTAATCAGATATTAAGCTCCACATATCAATGTGGGTTTTAATGTTGTATTTATTAATTTGCATGTTTATTTTCTAATCAATATAAACTTCTGACTCTGAATACCCAAAGCAAACCATCATCAATCAAAATGAAAACTCTTAGGCCCTTAATCACAGAGCGATGTCCAATGGGGTTTTGCAATTATAAAATGCTTCAATGAATTAGGCCCGCAATGCTCTGGGTGATTATTTAAAACATGGCATGCAGAGTTGAGTAGGCCATCTGCAATGTTGTGCTGCAAGCCGAGGTACACTAATTGATTGAAATGTATGCTTCTGTGTGTAACCAGGTTAGCAGAATACAAATAATCCAATCTTATACAAAAGTGATCAATTAAATGGAGGTGCTAAAGGGGAGAGGCTCAGGTACGCACCTGTGACGTGGCTGCGATTATGCCACGGCAGCATTGAACGGTTACAGCATCACATTGTTGCTACGGCAACAACCCTCACCCAGCTTTGGCCAGCCCAAACATGTGCAAACAACGAAGAGAAACGAGGGAAAGCCATAACATGGCATTGGTCATCTGGGGTTCTGAACTATGGCCAATGGAAGGACTCTCTCCAGACGCCCTTGGCTGCCAAAGCAAAGCAGGTAGATTCGTCCTATAAAGGATGTATTTGTATTAGTGTGCTGAGCCAAAATACAGTCAACCTTATAAGAGCATAAAGGCTCAGCTTTTGCTTAATATATAGCCAATTGAGCAGCCAGGTCTAAATCGTTACATCAATTGTCTTAAGTGTGGTGTTACACAATTTCCCTACTTGAGATGCAAATGCGGTTGTCGCAATTTGGGGTTGGGACTAACTACTTGCCACGAAACAGCCATAACATAAAAAGAGCATTGGTTGAGTCTCCAATTCGCCCGAGCAGTAATGTAGATAGGGCTCTTCTGCACCTTTCCCCGCAGTAACCTAGAAGCATGAAATGTAAGAGTTTGTTGGAGCACCTCTGGCTGCATCCCAGTGCATAGTGATGTGCCATGCTGCATGCAGATTATGTAGGCTGGCACAGGCTTCATATCCACATTATTAGGTGTAGAGGATCGCACAGCCCTCTGAGCTGAGTTAAAACTGAACCCTGATACAGTTATGATCTAGATATAATAGACAATTATAATAATAATATGAACAGTTGTAGAAAATATAATTTTATGGACACTGAGGGTCTGAGGTACTACTCATAGGGTTTATTCCCGGGGTGGGTGTGGACCTCTGTAGAGGTGGGAACAGCGTCTTATAGCCACACCCATGTGCCAGCACATGGTAGGAGACTCCCATGGCTTTCCCAGAGGCTGTTAAGGCCGCTGATCCAAAGAGGAAGGCACTTAAAATGTAAATTCAAGTGACACACTCTCGGGGAGGGGAAAGAGGCACAACATCCAGAAACACATTGAGAATGTTTATAACCGAGATCATCTTGAGCGCACCATCAAAAAAAGCCAACATCTGCCCAGGTGTTTTTGTGTATATGGACTCTGCCATGAAATGCAAATGCAGTGAAAACTGTGTGGGGGAGGCTGATTGCTTCCGCAAAAATAAAGTGTGGAGTTACAGTTACAGTAACCAATAGAAACAACATGCACGATATATAAGAATGAACATTATTAGTAGAGAGCGTCGAGGCACATTTGCACCAGATCAAAGGAAAAGAGCATTGGTCTTCTAGGAGGGGTCACGTTTTGGCCATGTTGGCTGATGGAAGACTGTTTTTGATCACTCATGAGGCTACTTTGCCCAACTTAGCCGGTTACTCTGCCAGAACTAGTGGCCAAGGGGGCATCAAACTTAGTAGTGTGTAAATGTGCGAGTTAGACCTCAGCCAGTTCAGCTGGACAACGAAGCCCTGCAGGACTCAGTCGTTCAGCTTTTAAATACCTAACGCTTTTCTTTTGCATAGGAGGTAGCACAAATCTAGTGTCATATTGTGTGTGCAGTACTTACGACTGCTGTGAAAAAAAATCTACATTACCTAATATCCATTTGTTAAATGACTGAAATGCAAATTTACAAATTATGTGTGGGTGAGGCTCAAACCAGGTACTCTTAGATGCGCGCTCCCCCCTTGGTGAATCTTCAGAGGTTTGAACCCCCAAGTCTCTGTCTATGACAGGCACCAGGATGCTTAATTGTTTGAGCACCATGTGTTGTAGACATGGCATGTATATGCAGGTGGTGTGCACATTATCAGACTTCAAGATGTTCAACACTTCTCAGATATTCTAGCTCTGAAGTACTATGTGCACATTTAATACATAATGATCACATGTGCTATGCACACAAAATTAAGATTTCAGCTTAGGTGACCACAGCAGCAGGAATGGTCAAGAGCGGAGCTCCACTCCTTTTATTTTTGTACTGTTAACGTTTTGCTGCTTCTTTCAACCATTTTCTCCATTCCGGAATTGTTCTGTGTAAAGTTAAAGCACACTTCTCAACTTTACCTCCCCATAGCAGTTAAAGCTAAACTGAAAGCTACATTAGCTCAATTAGCTGTCAATCAGCATGGCTGCCACCCTTGAAGAATGTGTTGCACATTTCCCCCCACCTACCTGCCCCACCCCCCACAGGGGTAACATTTCTACTACTTTTGTTTGTACCGTCCTAACACTGGACCACACTCTCAAGTAAGGCACTCCTAGTTAATCCATTTGATTTACTAAGAATACTTCACATATACCACCCAAAAGGCGGCCTAATACGCACACACCTCTTCCTCTGTTCATGGCAGTCACAGGGAAAATGTACTCAAGTCTGTCTTCAATGTCTATGTTTGGCAGAGAAACTAAATGACTTATGATTTGAAGACAACATGGCAGACTGCACAGCTTCTGTTTAAGTCTTGATCTGAACTTGAGTAACAAAGAGGAAGACTCTGTTTTCCTTTAGAATGTGGTTTCATCTAAAAATATAATAAAGACAAAAATGCTTTCCAATATTGCTTTTTAATTTAATATGTAGCCAAACTATCCCTAATTCAAAGGAAAAAGCGTTTCAAATAATTGAGGCAATCCTTCAGTTAAAAGTAGTTTTATTTAAGCCAATTCTCCTGGCGAAAATGCGTTCCACAAAATATTATGCAAAATTGACTTTATAGGATTGCTGTCCCATCAGGTTCATCCTCATAAAACTTGGTGCAGCATATCACAGACATCTGCGCGACAAAACATGTCTCCGTTCTGGATGATGTTTCTTCACTTTCACAGCAAGCCTAGCTCATTCCTCATTAACACAAGAATTCCTGAAGTCCATCCTGATGATGGGATCTGCAACCTTTGCTTCTCCAAGTGTTTAGGACAAGAACCACCCAGCTAGTTTAGCCAATGGTGAGACATCCCAGGAGTCATAGTCCAAAACATCTGGAGGGCCACCGATTGCAGGCCC
This sequence comes from Ambystoma mexicanum, assembly GCF_040938575.1. Classification (NCBI taxonomy): domain Eukaryota; kingdom Metazoa; phylum Chordata; class Amphibia; order Caudata; family Ambystomatidae; genus Ambystoma; species Ambystoma mexicanum. Next base: position 540,710,639 of record NC_090923.1, on the reverse strand, counting down.
CTGTGCTAGTGCTTACTCACTTTCCTGTGTAATGGTGTCATTACAATTAGGCACCAGAGACCAAATGCTACATGTGTTGCCCAAGATATTGCTGTTTACCTTTAAAATGATGTCAGTTACCACATCAACGTATGAAAGCACTTGAAACTGACAATTCTTAATGGCAATGGTAATCTGAACTAAATTATCTCTTATGAGTGGCTCTCTAAAACAATCTAGCAGCATTATCGATTAACTCAACACTACCATTTGCAGACCAAGATACCCGAATCTGTGGGTAGGTAAGTGGCATTCGTTGCATTAGCTAAACCTATTTCCTGCCTTACCCTGAGGTGCATGCTAGAGGTAAATATCTGAGCAAAATCGCTCTGATGGAAATGTTCCTCTACCATTTGTTCCGTGCACTGAGGCATGCACATGTGTACCTACTCTACAAATGTGCTGTAACACTGCATGTCTAGCCCCCGCTTTCATTGGGAGGTAGTAGACGCATGTTTGCGTCTTGTGAATGTATGTACTTTCCCTCAGGCATCACAAGCAGAGTGTTGCATTTCTCTCCTTCTTGTGTGATGTGTGGCAGCAGTGGCCTTTCATTGGTCAGCCAGCACATCAGCGACCCATTCCTCATAGTAGGTTGCACAGCTATGCTTTACAGTGGGTTTAGGACGATTTTCCCGAATCAAAAGATTTGCATGAACCTTTTGTTCTAAAAATGTTACCACCAAAGGTTCGAACACCAAAAGTTCAAACCTTTGGTAGTGGCATTATAAAAAAAACAGGGGCTGCAAGGGTGTCCCCCGCATCGCCCCGCTCACTATACTTTATGGTTTAGTGAGCGGGGCTGCGAGGGACACCCCTGCAGCCTTCCGTTTAAAAAAAAAAGAGAAGAAAAGGACCCTGAAGCGCCGGTTCCCAATCACGTGAAAGGGAACTGGCGCAGCAGGGAACCAGCGTGAAGATGAAGGTAAGTGGGGTTTGCTTATGTTGGGGGTATGGGTGGGGGCGTGCTGAGGGTGTGGGTGGGGGAGTGTTATGGGTGTGTTTTGTGTTTGCATGAGAAATGTGCGTACTTTTGGTAGTTCGCACCTTTCTCATCCGAACGGTTTGCCCGTGGTAATTTCAGCCGTGGGCAAATCACTCAGATTCTTTACAGTGATGTCATAGAGTTGACCCACATTGATTGACTCCTGTGCAGGCTAATAAGTGTGAAAGATTAGCTTTGTAATGTTTACAGTTAACAGTCAGGGTTTAGGACATTCCCTCTCAGGGACTTGATGATAGGAGACTAGAGGTGGCGACGTCTCCTGTAAGGGAGCTAAAACAATGTCTGAGGACTAAGGATTTTTCTTTATTAACTCTTGGGGTCCCCTCCTTTTATCCAGAGGAATGGGCACAAAATATATATAATGCATGTAATTAACTCTCGGGGGTCATTTACGAAATTAAAGGGAGGCGTAAAAGCAAGGCGTACTGATTTTGTGCTCCCCATTTTGCTGCCCTTCCAAGGCGTTCGAGGGCAGCAGCGTAGGGTGTGCTTCTCCGCTTTGCTTTCCTCCTCTGTCTTGGAAGAGATTTTCATGCATACGTAAAACCGATGGATGCCAAAGGAATATGCTTCGCAATTACACCTGCCCCATATCAGGCAGATTGCATGTAAAGCGCAATTTGCAGGCAGTGTTTTATTTCTCTCAAACCCGAGTGTAAAAGTGAAGAGTAAGAAAGATTTTGCCTGGCTTTACTCTTTACTTTTACGCTTCACTCGGAGAGTGATGAAAATTGTTTGCACATACGTTCAAGCGTTGGCAGTGCCATGCATGCAGCTGCCTTTTTTTTGGAAAATGCCCTCCTTGGTGTATGCATGGGTCACATACAAGCAGAAAACACCCGTAAGAAGCGGAATGTCTCAGGGCATAGTCATTTTAGTTACATTGAGCCTCAGCAGACTTGTGTTAGTTCCTGGCGACAAAATGGCAGGTCTTTCGCAATGGGGAGGCTAGCAGCTGATCCAATGTTTCGTGAGAGCTAGCAGCTTTTAATTAAGCTATAGGCCCCTAGCCGCAGGGCCATTACCGAGTCAGGTAATGCCCGGGACCCATAGTTACAGGGCGAAGCGAGGGCCTTAACAAAGGCCCCGGGGCATTATCTGACTTGGTAATGGCCCGCAGCTACGGGCTTATTGTTATTAGTACCCCGGCCTGCAACACCGGGGCACTAATAGCAATATTTTTCTGTTCCTGAAATGCTGCTTCAGTTCGGAACAGAAAAAGAAAAGAAAAAATGTCAAAAAATGGCCGTCGGGGAAGGGAAAACGGAGTTCGGTTTCCCTATTAATGGCGGCCATCGGGAGCGGACGCGCTGGGGACAGAAATGTTCCCAGCATGTTTGCTCTTAAAAATGGAAGAATAAGAAGGTAAGTTGGGTTGGGGGGGATTGTTTTGGGATCTGGGGGGCAGGGGTGTGAAAAACACTTACCTGAATCCCCGGCCGGGGAGGATGGCATCCTCCAGCCCTGCGGAGGCTCGGAGCAGGGATTACCCTGTACCGAGCCTCCTCATTGACTGAGGGGATGCCACTAACCCTCCCCCGCCGGGGAAGTGAAAGAAGCAAATATTTCAAGGGATTCTCTGTGGGGTATGGACCGGGCGAGGGCAAATCAGACTGATTGACCCTCGCCAGGTACTAATGTGCCATATAGCTAAGTAGTTCTTCATTTGGGGATGCCACATGGGGACTTGGATTCTGAATGTAGTGCTTGCTCCGCAAAGCGCTATGTTAGTGCTACATTTGGCATTGACACAAAGGGGCTTGGATTTTGACTGTAATGTGTGGCCTGCAAAGCACTACGCAGGTGGTTCATTTGTAAGTGCTGCACGGGGACTCCTAACTAAATAAATGCAGTACATCCCTGACTTGCTGTTATTTAGAGATTCTTCTGAGGGTAGTTTTGCGGGCACAAGCACTATGTCTATATGGCATGTCTGGCTCACCAAAGGAACAAGCCATCAGTGAGGATTCATGTCAGTGTTCTAGTGTTGTCAGGCTGGCCTGTGGGGATCGCGGGGAACATGCGAATGTAGTGTGTGAGTGTATGGCTACACCCGAAAACACATCCTTTTCACTTTTCCTTTCACCCACTAACGAATTCGTGGAATATAAGACCTATTGGTGAGAGACCTTCGATATTAGTGATGGAGCACTTATGCATCAGCTCATTGTATATTGATTTATCCATTTAATACATTAAATAGAGATACAATGTTGTGCTGTCTAAGCTTTGTTTTTGACTTGACTGTCTTTAATTGGAATTGTAATGGTGCATGCTACCCCCCCACTTTCCCCCGTGGTATTTACCGCTGTATATTATTACTTGTCGGCATGTCTACCTCTTTCATACTTCACAAGGTGGAAGCGCGGGTTTTAAATTCTACCTCAAACTAACTCGCGCATCCATTTAACCGCGGTGCTGATGTGCGTCCCCTCTCTTTTTACAATGGAGCACATCATTTTAGTTGCACCCCTAAAAACGCGTATGCCCAGGTTCTATATGTGCAGGCTCCAACGGTTTCAAAGTCTCATCATTTGGGCTGAATTGTCCTCGTGTATCTGGGCATTTGTAATCTGATAAGTGGTGCGAGTAGTTACAATGTCCAGCTACATGGTGGCGCCCCATCCCTCACAAGGTGATAGTAGCGCGCCCACAGAAATAAGCTATTCATTTACAGCCAATGTCCCAAAACATCGAGATTAACCACAAACATGCGGTTGCTTCTCGTGTTGTCTCTGTGGACAGTGGTCAATGGCCCTCATTAGGACCCTGGCGTTAAGGGGTTAACGGCGCAGCGCCGTAAAAGGCTGCGGCGCCGTCAACCCCTTAACGCCTTACTACTAGGTCCCAAAGGGACCTTGATGGCTGTTATGTTACGCGGTGACGCAGGGCGTCTCTAATAAAAGCCCCGCCCCCGCGTTTGGGAGGCAGTTCCGGGGCAGACCAGCAACGCGTGCGGGTGTCTGTCTCTGCAGCTCGCGCTGGCGCTGCGCCACAGGCCGTGCGGCCTAGCCCGGACACTCCAGCCCCCGCGTGCGCACACCGCGGGCTGGAACCCAACAATGGCGACGAGGCGGAACGAAGTTCAACACGCGCTCGGCGTGTAAAGCATACCGATGGCCCACAGCCATCGCGGTGAAATTTTTGGACACTCGGTGGGGGGTGGATCACTCGCGTGACCCCCCCACCCCAAAAAAAAAAAAAAAATTTTTTTTTTTTCTCTGCATTTCTCCTTCGCTCCACGATCTCCTGCTGGGCATGGTGGAGCCATTTCAACATCTGGCACCCCCCATTTGAGTGCAGCGACACAGATTGCCAACCAGGACAACGTGGAGACACCAGGTCCTGCGCTTCATCACTCAGTGGCTGGGGACCGCAGCACGTCCAGAGAAGGCCCATTTCCACGGCACTGGCGATGATCTAAGCGAATCACGACAACACCGACAAGGTACACGTCGACATGGCGGCCGGCACATCAACCCCTGGGCCCACCACGCCATCCAGAATTGCGGCAAACTTGTCGCTGTCATCCCCCCAGCCGCGCACGCAAGGAGGGTCGTCATCTCTAATCCAGCCGTTTGACCCCTTCACGGACCCATCGTCAAGCGGACCCAGATGGCAGCTGTGGATCCAGAAGTTTGAAATGGCGATGGAGTGCAAGGAGATTACGGCGGCCAGGAAGATGAAAGCACACCTACTGCTCAGTGTGGGTGACGAGGTATTGCGCATTTTCAACTCCCTCAATGTTGATGATGGCCAAGATGCATACCAAAGCGCGAAAGATGCCCTCACGGCTCACTTTCTCCCTCAACTAAACCCGGACTACGAGACTTTTATTTTCTGCACCACCATACAGGCAGCGGACGAAACCTTAGACGCGTATCACACCAGATTAAGAAAATTGGCTATGTCCTGCGAGTTCACAAATGTGGAGAGGGAAATCAGGAGGCAGGTTATCAACGGCATACGCTCAGAAAAACTAAGACGCCTGGTCCTCAGCGAGAGAGGTATTCCCTTACAACGCATCCTTGAACTCGGACGCGAAAGGGAACTGGCTCACACCAGAGCGGCCAACATGGAGGCCACGCTACACAGATTGCAACCTATCCTCAACACAGCCATGGTGGCCCAGATTGCCAACAAACCATCCTCGAGGGATGATCACAGTAGGGGATATGGCCAGAACAGTTGGCAACCGCGCATTCCTGGGCCCACAGAGTGCGGCTGGTGTGGTGGCCCACGACATGGCCGTCGCAACTGCCCCGCACAAGGAAACACGTGTGGAGCATGCGGCAGGAAGGATCATTATGCGAATGTATGCAGATCAGCGGGCAGCTCCATCCAGCCCCTACAAAATCTTCCTGAGAAGAATGCGACCAAGAAAAAGAAGCAGGCCAATGCAAGGAGGGTCGCAGTGGCCAACTCCTCCACGGAGGAAGAAGGGGATGATGTCTCGACGATGCAGCAGAATCCCAGTAAAGACAACGACAGAAAAGGAAGGAAGGTATATCTGGTGCATGCATTGAGCCAAGGTCAAGGACCGCAAAGAAAATCTGCCCGAAGGCGCAAATGCATGGTCACCGTCCAAAACCAGAGCATCCTTATGACCATTGATACAGGCGCCTCAGTGAATGTGATGCCCACAAGCACATTCCAGACTCTAAACCCTCCACCAGAGCTGAAAAGCACAGACACGCTGCTATACGCATACGGCAGCCGGAAGCCCCTACCAGTGATTGGCAGATTCCGCACCATGCTGGAACACGGTGAAAATAGACTATGGTCGAAAGTCTATGTCGTGAGGGCAGGAATTGAAAGCCTCCTGAGTGGGGACGCAGCAGAAGATCTGGGAGTGGTTAAATTCGTCTGCCACGTCGATGAGGGCGAGGAGGTGGAGAACATACTGAGGCAATACCCCCAGCTGCAAGAGGGAATAGGCTGTCTGAAGGGCAAAACCATCAAACTACACATTGATGAAACAGTACAGCCCAAGGCCGTAAGACATCGGAGAACCCCATTCCACATGAGAGAGCAAGTGGAGCAGGAACTCACGGCTTTGGAAGAAGCCGGCATCATAGAAGAGGTCACAGGACCCACACCATGGGTCTCGCCAATGGTGGTAACGCGGAAACCCAAACAGCCTGGAAAAGTGCGGATCTGTATAGACATGCGCCTCCCGAACATTGCCATTAAAAGAGAGCGCCACATCACACCAACAATCGATGAAATCGTGGCTGACCTCACGGGTTCCTGTGTATTCTCGAAGGTTGACCTGAAGGCGGGGTATCACCAACTCAAGCTCCACAGGGACTCTCGCTATATCACGACATTCTCGACGCATTTGGGGCTGCGGAGATACAAACGCCTGTGCTTCGGGATATCGTCGGCAGCTGAGGTATTCCAGCAAACCATTCAAGAGGTCATCAGGGGCATCCCTGGTGTCCTCAATGTGAGCGATGACATTTTGATTCACGCCCCCGACACGGAAGAGCACATCAAGAGGCTTCGAACCCTACTGGACAGACTACAAGAGGCTGGGCTCACCATACACCGGGAGAAGTGTGAGCTCCTCAGATCAGAGATCACCTTCTTTGGCTACAAGTTTGGCAGCACGGGCATCTCCCCTGACCCCCAGAAGGTCGCAGACATTCAGGCCGCAAGCCCACCGATGACCCTCACGGAAGTACGCAGTTTCCTAGGCATGGCCACCTACTGCGGGAGGTTTATCCGAGACCTGGCCACCCTATCTGAGCCATTACGGGAACTGACGAAGGCCAACACCAAGTGGGACTGGGGGCAGAAATGCCAGGACTCGTTCGAAAGCATCAAAGACTCCCTGTCTGTCGACACCAAAATGGCATATTACAACACCGAGCTGCCCACTGAACTGTTCGTGGATGCAAGCCCGGTTGGGCTCAGTGCCATCCTGATGCAGGTAACAAAGGAAGGGGAGAAAAGACCGATAGCGTACGCATCGAGAGCCCTCACGGAGACCGAACAGAGGTACTCTCACATCGAAAAGGAGGCCATCGCCGTGTTGTGGGGGTGCCGGCATTTTCACCTCTACTTATATGGGCGTCGGTTCACGACAATCACCGACCACAAACCCCTGCTGCCCATCTTCATGGGGACATCGTCGCACCCTCCGGCACGAATCACCAAATGGCTCCTACACCTTCAGCAATACGACTTTGATCTCATCTACCAGCCAGGCAGTGGAAACCCTGCGGATTTTCTCTCGAGACATCCGCGAGCGGCGACCCACCAAGAGATCCAAGTGGCCGAAGAGACTGAGGAACACATATGCCAAGTGGTACGCGCAATGAGGCCTAAGGCGGTGAGCATCGAGGAAATTGAGTCGGAAACCCACAAGGACCCTTGTTGCGACTTGGTGAAAGATGCCATCATCTCGAGTGATTGGAAGACTTTCATGAGACACACCCACAACAGGACAGAGGAAGCGAAAGGGTTTCTGTCCGGCATGTTCACCGTCAGGCAAGATCTGTCGATCACTGAAGGTGGGGTGATACTCCGAGGAAACCGCATCGTAATTCCTCTAAAACTACAAGCCAGGGTTGTGGCCCTAGCACATGAAGGACACCAAGGACTGGCTAGAACAAAGGCCGCATAAGGCACAGGGTATGGTTTCCCCAGATCGAGGAACGTGTAGAGGCACTAATCAGCACGTGCCTATCCTGTCAGATAACGGGAGCCCCGCCAGAACCGGAACCAATTCTATCGGCTGAACGCGGCCGCTCTCGGTGGGAGGCAATCAGCATTGACTTCTGTAAGCTACGAGAAGGCCTCTACCTACTGGTGGCCATTGATGATCACTCGCGCTATCCTGAAGTGGAAATAGTCGAATCCACCGCGGCGGAAGTGGTCATTCCGGCCATCGAGAAGATGTTCGCAACTCACGGATTACCCACCTCCATCAAAAGCGACAACGGGCCGCCGTTCACAGGGGAGGAATTCAAGAACTATTTGCAAGAACTCAATATACAGTATCACCACATCATGCCGGGATGGCCCCAGGCAAACGGGGATGTGGAACGGTTCATGAGAACAATTAACAAAGTGCTAAGGGTATCCAAGGCGAATGCCAGCCCATGGAAAGTTGATCTGTACCGTTTCCTCAGAAACTATCGGGTCACCCCCCACAGCACAACCGGTATACCACCGGCGGACCTTATGTTCGGCACCGTTATCAGATCCTCGATTCCGCACCATCCGAGCAGGACCCCGGACGGGGTCAACGAAGAACGCACAGAAATGAGGAGAAGGAGTGCCAATGCCCACATGAGCGGCAAGAGGAGAGCCAGGCCGTCCAACCATCAAGTAGGGGATCAAGTCATCATGCTACACAACCCCACCAAGGCAAAACTCGACACCAGATACGATGAACTGCCATGGACCGTCAGTGATCGGCGCGGAACCATGGTGACAGTGACACGAGGACGCCGTCAAGTGACGAGGAATTCGTCGTGGTTCAAGGCGGTGCCCCACACCATGTGGACAGACAAAGAGGACCACCGGCAGGAAGAGGATGCTGGGTCCAGCGAAGAGGAGCCCGGATCCATCCCGGACGAGACAGGAGCGGGGGACAGGACTTGGGAACCGCCGGATGCCCCTAGCCTCGAGGATACCACCAATGAAGGTGAGCCAGATCAGGGGCCAAGGGGGGGTAGTCCCCGAGAAGGGCGATACGGCCTGAGAACTGCCACGAGGCCGCCAGCCAAGCTAAGTGACTATGTGTGGTAGCCAACACACCCCGTAGACTAACGGTGAACGTCCAGTTGATTGCAGTTGTATTGTGTTTGTTTGTTTTATAATAAAGGAGGAATGTTATGTTCCGCCCTGCGTCCCGCTACGCGGTGACGCAGGGCGTCTCTAATAAAAGCCCCGCCCCCGCGTTTGGGAGGCAGTTCCGGGGCAGACCAGCAACGCGTGCGGGTGTCTGTCTCTGCAGCTCGCGCTGGCGCTGCGCCACAGGCCGTGCGGCCTAGCCCGGACACTCCAGCCCCCGCGTCCGCACACCGCGGGCTGGAACCCAACAATGGCAATTACGGTACTGCAGCTGGGACCTGCGAATATGGTTACTTTGCACGAACAATTCATTGAATAAGCGTTGCACGTAGATTTACTTAATCGCGCAGGCTCGCACAGTGGCTTTTTTGGCACACGGCGCTTGCACGATTTCTGTGCGAAATTCCTTGAATCAGCCCCAAAGAAAGAACATGAAGGCATATTTTAAATGTAAATCAAGCTGATGGGACTACAAATAAATTGTACGATTCGGAAAAGTGCCAGCCGCCCTCAAGCCTTACATTCTGCTTTCCCAAGGAGCTCTCACACTCCACAGCCATGGATGGGCACTGGGCACTGGGAGGAGAAGAGAATGAAAGGAGTCAAGCTTTCACCAGCCAAATACTGCAGGCTTTAAGTTCCATGTACATCCTCATATGCCCATCACAGGGTACCCACCTCTTACCAGGAGCTGCCATCATATGTCTAGTGCAGTCCTACATGTACCCCACTCCCCCATGTGCTCCTATCACATGCAGGGGTACTCTCCCGGAATATGGCAGCATGGATACGCCCGCACTCACTGCAGGAGGCCACTATGACTACAATTCCGAGATTAAACTCTTCCTCGCTCAAAACACAAGTACCAACCGCAGTATGGACTTGCCTGTCTCTCAGTTCAGACAACCCCAAAGGAACCTTTGGACCAGAATGCACTTGGCACAATCTTGTGCAGAGGCCAGACATGACTACAAGTCCCAGAATGCACTCTGCCTTCCTCATTGCAGCGACTCTGGCTGTCGCTCATTGCAGCGACAGCCAGAGCATTATATCACAAAACGCGTTTTGCCCTACTCTTGAAAAAGGCATAAAGAGACTACATTGGGCAGATTGCACTCTGACATTGTAGGCGACCAAGTGCAGGATTCTGGGCATCCAAATGCACTCTCCCCTCATTCAGTAGAGCCCATGTTATAGTATTACACATCCTATAATGTAGGAGAAGAACATGAACTGCTGCCAAGCTTGTGAACTCTACACACCTCCGAGCCCCGCTGCAAAAGCCCGTTAATCTGGACTCTAATTCCTTAATGCTTGAAGGGGTGTCGGAGCAAAAATACTCAGGCAATGCAGGCGACAGTCACCTGGCACTGGTCCGGCCGCCAACAGCTGATCACCTGCAGTGGGCATTGCACCCTTTCACTCAGCTCCCCTCCTGCAAGGAAACATTCCAAACTACCAATAAAACGGTTCACGAAGCTACCAATAAAAAGTGATTGGTCTAATTCTGGCTGCATTTGACTCCAGAACCATTTTGGTCTGTTTTCTTTGCATTCTGGGTCTTGTAGTCTTGCATGCAAAATGAAGGTAAAAGCGACTTCTTTTAGAGGGCAAAGGAAACATTCCGGCGCTCTGGGACAGATGTGTAAAAATACTTTAAATGTCGTATGCGCAATCTGGCGCACCAATTCCTATCCCCAAAATCCCCACTTGGCATCATCGCATTAATTTGGGCAAAAGTCGTTAATCTCCAGTGTTTCCATATCTGACAAAATTAGAAGTTTTTTAAGGCGAACAAAACCCCCGAATAAAGCAGAATGAAAGAACTGGTCACTGGCTTCGCCCACTATTCTTTGAATTTTTGTTTTTCGAAAATTGCTTTGAAGAATACCATTGGCAGAATTTAATAACTTTAATACTCATACGGTCATGGTATTTATTTTGAATTCTGGTACTTCAAGTTGTGTTCCCCAGCCCTTCATAATTCTCAATAAATAAATAGCAACACAATGAAATATGACAACCAAACGAAAAGACGATTCCTCAGGGATTACAATTAAAGAACAGAGGAAAAGGCGACAGCCTGAGTTACAGACACCCTACATGATTCCACGGCAGATATGAGATGGTCTCTGATGGCGAGCTTTTAAACTCACACCGGTTTGCATTCTGGAACACTTCATTCGGCATTGTTAATCGAAGAAACAAATCTGTAGGTGTGATATCCAAACCTTGTACGAGGCAGAACATTTAATGCTTGCTATTTGACAACTTAAGATGTTTGCCCCATTCCTGGCTGTCTGGAGCTTAACAAAGCAGGAACAAGCAAACACATCTTTGAGGCGCCAGTGGAAAGCAAAACGCCATGAATTAGCACATACATTTAATTGTAGAAATGGCTTGTTACAGTTTCACTGGGAAGCAAATAGCGGATCGCTTCATTTTCATTTATTGTGATGTTTTCCAAAGGTTGTTTTGAAGGCAGCAATTATACACAGCATTAAACTTATGATGCTTGCAACATGCACAAATGCAGCATGTAATCAATATAAAAACCAATTTACCTGACCAGGGGGAAATGTGGCTTTTATTCATCGCTCAATCCAAGTCTGACTGTGACTGGAAGCATAAATGGTATCATAACAGGTGGTTCTAGCGCCTGGATTGCATGCAAATGGCAGCAATGCGCAGTAAACATTTTAAGAACATACAGTGGTGTATTTAGGCTTTCCGGTGCCCTAGACCCAAATAAGTGCATGCGCACCCACCAACTCTGCCAGACTCGGCACCTTCATCAGATTCTGCCCCTTCAACAAACTCTGTGTGCGTTATCTAAACTATGCCCCTTAACTCCCATTATGTCGCTCATTTTTGCTCCATAACATTATAAGGACTTTTTTAAGGTTGCAGGTATCGAACGTTATTGCTTCCTCTCTATTAATTCAAGCCTGTCATCTTCTATGTTATGTTAGTTGAAATAATGTGTTCAGATCTCTGCTGCCCAGGGTTTGGAGAAGGCAGTGTGCTCTACAATTGAGTGCACTAGAGGTAACTTTTACGGCTTATTGTCTATATTCGGTTACGTCCGAAAACAATCTTTTAGAGGAAGTGATAAGAACACAAGCTGTCTGCCAACTGGACAAAAGTGAGAGAAGGTTGGAATGAGGAATGGTTGGTTTCAATGCTAATATCTGGTTTCTCTCACAAATTGCCTGCTGTCACTCTATGAGAATCACCTAGACTGGTCTGTAACATTAATGCAACATAACTACATTTCTACATCCGGTCTTATCAAATTGAAAGGTTTACATATGAAATATATACAAGTGGTACAGACACATCTTATAAAAATGTTGAATAAAAAGAAATCAACCCCCTTCTCATGGTTACAGCTCTGGTGTTTGCAGGATTACTCGCCCTCTGCGTAACCTACATTCAGGGCAGTGTGTGACAGCAGGTTAACCTTCCGACCTGATCACAACAGAATCAGACAGGAGTAGCCTTCTAACCCTATTACATGCTCCTACGGGAAGGGGAATGCTGGTAAAAGAGAAAAGGAGAAAAATAGAAAGAAATCACATTACCTGACACAGAAGGTCCTAGACCACAAGCCCAATGGGGAATTGAGGAGAAGGCAAGCAGTATGTAAGGGTCGAGTGACAACAAGATAAGGTCCTGAAGAAGATGGTGAATCCGTCATTCCGCCAAAACATCAGGCTAGGGCCATAGGAGGGAGAATGCTCATACTGGCAAGCCCTCGCCCAATATATGAGAAATTTAAATAATTTTTTCTGTGACGTAGACCCTGGTTCAAGAAGGTGTAGGTAGCAAAAACATTGTTATATAGAAAGACTTGGTTCCTTTTGGTAAAAATAATAAAATAAACACTTGGAGATAGCAAAGGGATTAAGTATCTGTATTGTTCAGGTATGCACAGTGCCGGATCATTTGTTTTACTGTTCAAAATTGTAAAATGTTATTAGCTGAATTTATGTGCTAAAGAAATAGATTTGGTATAATTTGAAACCAGACAATTAAAAAAATTGATGAAGTATAAATTGACATCAGACAATTCAAGAAATGGATGAAATATTAATATAAATGCTAAAAAAAAATATTTTGGATCAATATACTTTGAAATTGGATCTGTTGAATGAGTTCTGGAACTTTGGGTGCTTCATTTATTGAAATAGGGTGGTTTAAAAAAATGTAAAGTAAGCTAGATGCAATAATAAAATATTGGGCTTACCTTTGCAAAAATAACTGGTGTTAGCAGGGGGCAAAATGGAAATAAGGCATGTTACGTGCTGCAGCCGATGAACAACCAATCCCTTGGGCTGGAATGCCATTAAAATATGGCAAAATCATGAGTGAAATGTATAAACTCTTCCTGGGCATAAACATATCAGTAGAGTAAACACAGTTGGAGAAGGTTCTTTAAATCTGTGGCTGTTCATTCTCACGATGGAGTTATGGATAAGGGCGGCCCTGAACATTCATGTGTGGGAAGCAACAGCATTTCTCGTAGCTGCACAATGCAGTCAAATTTCATAACATATATGAAGGGGAACTAGCAGATGCTGGGGTATCATTAACTTCCTCAGATGCACAGGTTCAATAAGTTGCACAAGCTCCACGCAAGCAGCGTCTTCAGGCACTGGCACGCATGGCAGAGTAAATAGATCTCGCAAGCACTATGCCACACCCAATTAGGATTGACTAAGAGAAAATTAACCATACAAACAATCAACAAGAATAGTTGGATCAATATGAGCATGTATTTACATGTGCGTGCAAAAGGATTTGTGCACACACACGCAGAGTAGTGTCACTGGGAAACAAACCATACGGCTAACAGTAGCAGTCCACGCATGCATACTAAATTTGTCTCCCCCTTTCCACAAGTCATTGTGACATACCCAACGGATTCACGCCTATCAGGGAGGAGCAGTGTCTCCTCCGAACAGGCCCCATTGCACCATGCAGGATACATAACCACTGACGTCAGACCCCACTTCACTATCCATCCAGACGTGACCGCATTAAGACAATCCAGGCTCACCAGCCAGGTAAGGCAAGCTGCGGAGGCTGACTAAACACCCCACAATCCCACTGTACTGGTTCCATGCCCCCATGGATAATTCAAATGCACGCCTATTCCGAGGAAATAATGTCTTCCTGGTATATGGAAATTCAAAGCATATAGCCTTTAGGGTCACTGGAGCCAGCTCAGACACCTAAACCCCATACTAAACGTTGAGTAGCCACCTCAACCTTCACAAGTACAGTTAGCAGCCATATGCACTCCTGACCAGAGCCCCTCACTATTCTTGACAACCAACAATATGATTACCACAGCCCAGCACAGTAATCTCACTGAGCATAGCCCCCTTGCCTCACAGACCAGCTACTTCCCAGCAGCTAACCCACTCCACTTTCCTCCCTAGACCCAAGCCCATCCGGGCAGACACCAATCCAACAGGACTGCAAATTCTCAAGCTCAATCCTACCAACCGGCACCTATGGAACACATGCTATAGGCAAGTCCTGACGTGTCAGGTGAAACTATTCACCCAATTTTTATTATTACTATGCCTAGTAAGAATGAAGAAGCAGGTCATATTAACATGAAAACACTACTTTCATCCCTCTCCTTCCTCACTTATGACTGTATATGACATGCAAGCCATTTTAACGTTGTAAATCAAATGCAATACTCACTTGTACAAATGTTTATTTAAATATGTTGATCACAATGTACACTCATCACTTTCATAATGTATCTCAATGTTGCAATAATTGTTTTAAAATGTAACTAGCTCAGCCTTGGTAACACGGGTTGGCTGACCACCATTGAGCACAGTAAAATATACCTACAACACAACTAACAAGGATGTAAAGACTTCAAATCATTGAACAAAGCGCAAGGTATCCTGGTACAAACAAACCATAATGCTGACAAGAGGTGTGGGAAACACCTCCACAACCTGTGACCCTGCAGCTTCACAAACCCTTAAACACACCAACAAACTAAGGAGTGAAGTGCAAGTGGATTCTAAAAACCTAATGCCCAAACACTGTCACTAATTTTTTATAACAAATGAAGCGGTACATACCATTTACATCATTGCTGTTTGTGCAATTGTTCAAAATACCCAACACGCCAAGAGTAAAATTGAGCAATACATTGTGCATTATAGCACAATATTATATTTGTGGGTGTGGTTTAGGCTATGGGTCTTGCCAGTGTAGAGGAGCAGCTGAATGCCTCTGCAGGAAGTCCCGCCCCCCTGCTGTCTATATGCTGGAAATCAGAAGTCGTGCCATGTATGGCACTAGCGATTATGCTTATTCCATGGAGAGCCTTCGAGAAAAGGTATCCATTAAGAAAGCCGTATCTGATGTGTCCACAAAGAGATGATAATCTCTTGGAAGAAGTCCCCGAAGGAATATGAAGACGAAAGAAAAGGAAGTTCACATAAGATAACCATGACGCACCGAGAAGATTGGCTGAAGAAGAGGATTATAGACCTTATGGAATATGATGATGAAATAAGGAGTTGAGTAAACCTTCATGTGTGAAAAGAAGATTGCATATGTGAAAAGCACTGCTGAAAAGGCAAGCCGTTTAATAACACAGCAATTGACACAGATACAGAGCAATGACGCAGCTGCACACATAGAATACATGACAACGGTTCCCGTTAGACAACTGGGAAGAGTTACCTTGTTGAGGAACAACCCCTTTACAGGGAATGGGATGTCATTATCCCGCAATAGTACAGCCCACAGACGAACTTGATGTGTCCCATCCTGTCAATCACACCCAACCCAGTGGAGGAACCTCGCATAGGGGTGACGATAGGTGACCAAACATTTTCCTTTCTTGTTGACTCAGGGGCAACTAGGTCTTGCATTAGGGAAGGAGCATTTAAGTTGTCAGGTGATGCCATGAACACTCAAGGATTCTCTGGGTCTCGGGAAGTGGTTCCTTTCACAGACAACATTTCACTTTCTAAAGGAGATCACAATCTATCACTGCCTTTGCTTTACTCTTGACAGACACCTGTAAACATACTGGGGTGAGACATTATGAGCAGACTGAGCATGACCATTTCATTCACAGACAAGGGAATAGTGTGCTCCACAACTGGAACACACATGCTTAATGTAAGGCAGATTGTTGAAGCTTATTGTGGGCGGAAGGTACAGAGGGGGGTGCCAGTGGACGCAGAAACTTTCCAGTATGGGACCAACATTGCTATTGCAGGGCTTCCAGGCATTGTAGGGAAGGTTTGGCGGGTTCCAAACGAATACATATTCAGGCCTGAGCTAACATTGGATGAGGAGGGAGGAACCATAATGCCAATAGAAATAGAGGCAGTGGTTGCGAGAGAGGATTGGATAGTGGTACATGGGATGGACGACACAGGACAGGCATGGAGAGCAGTGATCGCGGTGGCAGAAGGGTGCAATTTGACCACAGTGACAGAAGAGGAACTATTCAGGGAATAGAGATTAGAAATAGAGATGGTGTGTGAGATGAGTGTGAAGTACTGGTTAAGTGTACACTACAGGGAGGTACCACAGAGGATCGCAATGGTGCTGGAGGCGCCACCCCCATTTTGGGAGGAGGACCTCGCCAAGTACCCAGCACCCTATGGACAATGAGTCCCTATTATGTGGGCCACATAAAGAGCATGGGGGAGTGAAGATAAAGCTGAAATCAGGAGCAATTCTACAAAGAGTGAAACAGTATCCTCTAACTAAGGAGGCAAATGAAGGCATTTATGAGACAATCCCAGCACTGATTGAGAGAGGCATTCTAGTACCATCAGAGTCCCCATGCAAAACTGCAGTGTACCCAGTGAGGAAGGCAAAGGGGGGTCATGGCATTTCATACAGGATTTAAGGCCTCTTAACCATATTGTAGAAACAGAATATCCTTTAGTTGCAAACCCAGTGACAATTTTGTGCAGCATTCCGGTGAAAGCTGCCTGGTTCACGGTCATTGACTTGAAGAATGCGCTCTTCTCAGTACCACTACATCCAGACTCACAAGACTTGACCAGCTTTATGTATAGAAACCAGAAGTGGAAACATACAAGACTTCCCCAGGGGTACTGCGAGTCACCATCTATCTTTAACAGAGTGATAAAGATGGAGCAACATACATATGGAGAGCACAGTTTTGCAGTACATAAATGACATTTTGATTTGCAGCCAGACAGTATTAGCTACCAAGGGGTACAACGTGAACAAGGCCAAGTTACAGTACTGTCAGAAGGAAGTACTTTACATTGGTCAGACGATCTCACAACATGGTTGACAGATTACCCCAGAGAGGGCAGAGACAATACGCAAAACAGCTAAGCCCATGAAAGCGAGATAAATGCAACAGTTCTTAGGGTTATGCAACTACTGCAGAGCATGGGTCTTTGACTACAGCACATACGCAAGGCCACTACTGGGCTCTCTGAGGGAGACGCAGAACAGAATAAAAAACTAACATGGACCACAGAAATGACTGAAGCATTTGATATGCTGAAAGAAGAAACATGCACAGTATCAGTGCTAGGGGTCCCAGTCTACAAAAAGGATTTTTTTTATGTTGTCACACTCTGATGATGTAGTGATGAAGGCAGTACTGACACAAAAGACAAGCATGGGACACAAGTCAATATCTTACTACAGTGGGAAGCTTGGCCTAGTGATGAGAGGACACTATCAGTGCGAACAAGCCTTGGCAGCTGCCACATTAGCAGTGGAGACGTCAGCAGCAATAACCATCGGGTGCACTACCACTCTTTACGTGGAGCATGCCCTCTTTGCGATACTGCAGAAGCCAAAGAGCACATTGACAACACAAAGAGCATCAGAGTATGAGGTGATACTTTCGAATGCAGCACTGAAGATAGTGAGGTGAAGACTTGTCAACTCAGCAGTATTCCTAGCAGATGTCCTACAGGTAGGAGACTATGCACACAACTGCACAGCAAACATAGAGATGTTCAGTGACACTCACAAGGTAGAGGAGGATGCACTTGAGGGGGGAGACATGCTCTACATTGACGGGTCATCAACAATTGACCATACAGATGGGGTCAGGCATACAGGAACTGCAGTAGTAAGATTGAAATGAGTGAGGTAGTGGCAAGTGCACGACTACATCACATTACTCAGCACAAGCAGCAGAACTAGTGGCCCTAATACCAGCACTGGAACCTAGCAGAGAGGTGGAGGTGACAGTACACTATGACTCCACCTATGTGACGTCCACAGTACACTCAACACTGTCGCGATGGCTCAGGAGAGGATTCAGGATGTCGGATGGGACTCCAGTACAGCATGCACTTCTATTGGGCAGGTAGATCAAAGTAATTGCTTATACAGCACGGACAGCAACAGTGAAGTGCCAAGCATACACGAATGAGGAAGATCCCATCGCAACAGGAAATGAAGCAGCAGATTCTGAAGCAAAAGGTGCAGCATATTTTGGGGAGCTGTGGGAAATAGAGGCAGCTGCACATGCTCAAGAGTACACCAGGAACATGGTTAAAGGAGGGATACAACATATTGCCTGAAGCACAGATTATGGAATTTCAGGGAGCTTCACCCCAGGAGGAAAATGAATTGTGGGTTAAAAGGGGATGTACAATGTCTCCAACAGATGCCCTATGGCAGAAGAATAACACAGGGAAAGTGGTTATGCCACTAGCATTACTGAACACTGCATTGACGCAATAGCACCATCCAACACACACGGGGAAAGAGGTAATTGCTGCTGCATTGGAGAAACATGGTTTTGCCCTAATTTGAGAGAACACGTGGCTGAATTTGTCAGTAATTGCTTGATGTGAAAACAGTGTACAGCAGGGCATACCTTGAGAGTTGTGAGAGGAGCCATACCTCAACCAGTAGGTCAATTCCAGTATTTACATGTTGACTATGTTGACATCATCCAAGTGTGCCAAGGGTACTGCTACATGATAGTGGTTGTGTGTCAATTTTCCAGGTGGTTAGAGGCCAGTCCCTGTTCACATCATGATGCCCTTAGAGTGGCTAAATTCCTGGTCAAGGAAGTGTTCCCAAGATGGGGCATGTGCAAGGTTCTGCGATCTGACAATGGCCCTCACTTTGCCAATGAAATTTTCCAACACATCACCACGGTGTTGGGCATTCAACACAAATTTGCCTGTGCATACCACCTACAAGCAAATGGGCTGTGTGAACACCTGAATGGCCTCCTGAAGGAGTCCATAGTCAAAACATAGCAGAGCACAAAAATAATTGGCTACACTACTTACCTCTCGCCTTATTTGCATTGTATAATAAGCCTGGGTCCGACCACCACTTAACACCCGATGAGATGGTGATGGGACGACGCATGCATTTCCCACTGGCTCCTCCCACAACAGCACTGAAAGACTGTGAGAATAGTGCAGATGTGTTAGGACAAGAAATACATGAGTACATTTCTACCTTGGTTGCTAGCGCCTCTTTTATCTCTCTACAGATTCAGTGACACCGGGGAGGCCCAGAAAGCGACGGAGAGAACAACTGTGACAGCTCCCCACAAGTCTCCAGAATTTAAAAAAAACAGTGAATGTAGGGGATATTGTACTTTTGAGGACATTTGTCAGGCGCTGGAATGCGCCACGATTTACGGGACCATACATCATTGAGCAAGTGGCAGGCTGTGCTGTCAAACTAGAGGGGAAGTTGATCTGGAACCACCTGGCAGACATCAAGCCCTACAAAGCAGCGGCCTCACCTGGCAACATGATCGAAAGGGCCAACGTTCAAGCAACTGGAAAAGATACATGCAGACTTTGAGTGTACACGGCCGAGTGGAGGACACCCAATGCTTACTCGTTCATGTGCAGCAGATCTAGAGACCATATATCTGTCTGTTTGTTATTTTACTTTCCGCACCTAATCAACATGAAAGTAAATGTAATTGTTGATGATTGTTCATGTTGCCCTCTGCCCATCACCCAGATACTTTCTCAAACCAATTTGTCCATACTGTGAGAAGACCCAGTAGATTTCAAGCATGATCCCCCGGGTTATACTACCTCACCTTTATAGAATATTTGGCCCAAACATACCTTCAACTTGAGCACAGCAGTCCTTCTATCCTCGCCACACTGAGAGACCCATCTGTAAGAATAGTGTGGGAAGAACTGTTTGCATTCGCCATAAGCGATTATTTGGTCCGTGGGGATTAAGAGTTATTTACAATACTAAAACTATAACGCATTTCTTCATGCATTTAAGGCAGGCAAGTATATCTCCAGACTGCAGGAGGATCGGCAGCACAGGTAAAAATGAACGACATATTAAAAAGTGTAAAGGTTCTTTTGGTCTTACTTATTCCTAGGGGTGTTATTGTGTTTGTATTTTGGAAAGTTACCTGCAGTGCTAGTGCTACCGCTGTACCCTCCGCTAACATTCCCCCAACCCAAGCAGGCGAAACCACCATGTCAAGCGGACAAGAGAGCACTGCAGTAACAGTAACGAGAGGTAAGCGCAGTGTTGACACAGACATGAAGGGGGTAGACATGTATCTCACTGACACTGCTCGAGTGTCTAATAACATGTGGTACAAACACATGACCAAAGTAGGTAAGAAAACCATATGGGAGACCTGTTATGTCTGCTCATTAATCCCCTATGCCATGAGTGCCCCCAGAACGTTCATAAAAACTGAAATACCAGCAGCAAGAGCACAATGCTTAATGTATCTATCAATGGTGAGCACTCGAGAAAGGTTCCTGGGGAATACACCAGCATTGAGATGGATGTGCAGAGCAACATTCCCATATGAAGATAATTACATATATACATTAAATATGATGTACAATTATTGGCAGCTAGATGAAGCTATACAGTACATAACTGATGGGCCCAGTACATAACTAATGGGCCTGACAAAGGAGAAACAAAGACTATCACCCTGAAGGAATTGCCATGTCCCTGGATGAGAGTGAAAGAGACAGGAGGAGAACCTGGCTGCTGGGAGAGACCTCAGATACTTGCGTATGGCCAAGTGTACACAGAAGATGGATGGAAGGATGGAGTAGTAAGGAGCAAGGCACTGACCATAGCACAATCAACAGTGAACAAGGTACAAGAAGAAAATGACAGGTGCCTGAAGGAATGGGAGGAAAGTGCAAAGTTACTGACATGGGTGGAGAATGAAGCTGGACCTATGCCGTCAATACCCTTGAAGACACCAGCACCGGCTCGGGAGGATAGCTCTCATCTTGGAAGCAAGACAATGCAGAGCAACATAGGTTCAATCCCCGGTTACACGCTTAGGAACCTCTGGGTATTAAGCGTGTTTTAAATAACCCATTACAATTACAATTACAATTACTGTGCTATCAGAACAACAGTGAAGTTGAAGTCGGCGAGAACGTCAGATGCAGAAGCATTGAAAGTCATGCAGTTATGAGGGCAGGGACAGCAGTACTGATGGACCACTACTGGGTGTGTGTGTAATGACTCTCGTCTCCGCTGCTGATACTGACAGCAACACCACATCTATGCCGGCTCCGCCGCCTTCCAATATGGCAGTCCAATGGAGTCAAGATCGCACCCTCTAGTCTTCCCTTCATGCTTGCACGTTTTGGTATCCATACCCCCATCTGTTCAGGCATATCCAAGGAGGTGACCATGGGAACCTCACGTTGCTACTCTCTACAGAGTTGCAGGATGCTTCTTAAATTCATTTAGGTACTTGACATTGCCTACTCCTCTCACACCAGTTCCTCTCTCCATCTAACCTAATCTGTGTTCTGACTATTCTTCCAGGAGACCTTTATCTCCGTCACCTCGAAGCCGGGGGAACGGTTTCCCGTTTCTGAC
Organism: Ambystoma mexicanum; assembly: GCF_040938575.1. Taxonomy (NCBI): domain Eukaryota; kingdom Metazoa; phylum Chordata; class Amphibia; order Caudata; family Ambystomatidae; genus Ambystoma; species Ambystoma mexicanum. Next base: position 540,688,915 of record NC_090923.1, on the reverse strand, counting down.
ATGCGCCGTGATTCAGCCGCACGGTAGGTTACTTAAAGTTTGGCCACTCCATTCTCACTCGAGCCTTCACTAGTAGAATAGAATTAGGAATGTGCCTTTTGTATTGTTGTTAGGATCTGCACAACTGGGAAACCGACTCTGGTTGTTTCCCTTCCTGCTTCCAAGACACAGCACCTTTTCAGAGTCACACCACCCGACATCGGTAGGAGTTTTTGCCTTTCATTCTACTCAATCGTTATCTTACTGCTTCCGCATTTATTTCCATCTTTCTAATTTCCTTATACTGAGGTTCTCTCCTTCAGGGATTCAGGACCTGGGTCCTGACTATATTAGTATCATGCCCTGAATACAGATCAGAGGCAATCACATCTATCTGGGGTAAGATATCTAGGAATTCCCCGGATATTCTTTTTGGACATTAGGGCCCAGGACTACCATCCTAATATCCTTTCCCCCGTATGTGAATCTAATCAAACTCTATCAGAAGAGAATCGGTTCCTGACTGCTCATCGGTATCAGGTCCGGGAGCCCTACTCCAATACTGTTTTCCTAAAGACAGCGCACCCCAGTATCCAGACACAGGGTTTTATCCCCCATGAGTGTTTCCCTGGGGATCTCTAAGGGTTCAAGCCTTTTAAGCTGGGCCACTGAGAGGTTCTCAGGGGAATTTGTACTATCAGCTCTACATCCATCAGTGGACCTTCAGGCACCACAGGTAGGAGGTCTTCCAGAACTAATTTGATCCACTGTTTGCAATAAGAGCATTCATAGTATTACAGTGCGTTTCGAAGATGTGACCCGAATGGAGAGGAGTATGCTTGTTAGTACACATCAATATGCCGTCATTGGTCATGGCCCACAAGGATGTGAAGCTCGATGAGTTACCGAAGATGGAGAGTAACAAAAGGAAGAAGAGGTCGGTGGAAGGGGCACAAACAGCCAAGACAGAGAAGCCAGCTGAACTGAGCAGAGTGAAAAGATGAGGAAATTACTTCTCAGAAGCGTCAAAGACAGCATTAGATGAAATTCTGGTGGAGTACCGGCTGTTCAGCAGGACACAGATGATCTTCGCCTCAGTAATACCATCTGTACAAGCATACACAAATGCCAAAATGGCTACAGATTACCCACTGGGAGCTGATGGTGACAATAAACTCCACAGTGATTGGGTTCAACACAATAAAAGAAGAACACAGAGCAATAAGGTTGGTGGCGCTCCAGAACAGATATATTCTGGGTCAGTTTACAGCAATGGAAGGAGGACTTTGCATAAAAATTAGGCGTTCCTGTTGCACATTCAAACCTGCCAACAATGAAGATAATGGTACCCTGTCAGAGGCGGTGTACCAGTTGGCTCTGATGCATGTCAAAATGGAAGAAGAAGCAAAGGGGGCAGGAAAGGACAGAGCAGGATAGCATACATATGGTCATGGATAGGATATGATATGATAGGTTATTTATAACATGCTTTATACCCAGAGGTTTCTAAGCGTGGACCCGGGGATCAAACCTGTGTTGCTCTGTGTCGTCTTGCTTCCAAGGTGAGTATGTTGCCCCTAAGCTATCCTCCTGAGATGTCATGCCGTCATGGCTGTCAGACGGACTAAAGGTGATAATGGGCGCATCAATACTTGCAGCAATTTCAATGTGTGCATAAATATCTGCATGGCAAAGTACAAGAAAATGGCAGAGGAGGCTATCAGGATGCAGATCCTGATGGATGTGGACATAGGAGGAGCAAAGGACAAGATTGTGGCATAAAGAAACAAAATAAGAGAGAGAATTACAACATGGAATTGTTTCCACTTGGAGCTATGAAGTTGGACAACCTATTTGAGGCAAAATACTATGAAGGGAAGTGGGTGTGGTGTAACCCCAAAGGAGTGTGCTGTTACATGAACTGGTCATTCGATGATCACACAAATTATTATGGACACCTTGGAGGAATAACGAAGATATGGGAGCCAAGAGCAAAAGGACTATCATATAAGGATGTGGTTGACAGGTTGACCAGAGGGGGGTTGAAGAGGGTGTTAGGATCTTGCCACCACCCCACCCCACTAAATTCATAACAAGGCAAAAGGCCAGAAAACACTGCAATCATCCATTCTATTTCGGATGAATTCCTAACGGACCAATTCTCAATAAATATGTTTAGAGATATCCCCTCAGCCAGCCATACCGACCTGGCACAGTGCAAATCTATCTGTGTGTGAATGAAGAGCCACAAGCCATGATCAGAGACACCCATATGGACATCCTGGACTAAGCAGCAAGAAGCCATGTTGTTGACGTCATTAGAGACACCACGACATAGCAGCATTAGACATGAAGCACACATGCCATCCGCACTTCGTGACACAAACACACACTCGAATACATGAAGAACACAAGCATACAGTTCTATAGTTAGGGGACAGATACATATAAATACTGTCGTGGCTTTCATTATTTTTGTCATTAGCCAAATGCAGAAAAGCAGAAACCTCAAAGCACAAGAGATCCTGAGCAAAGCTTGTGGATGCTTAACGCGAAGTAACCCTATGGAACTGCAAAAGCACCTATGGGACCTGGCAGGTCCAAGTGTGACTAACCTATGGAGAATATAGTATAACGTGGTGTGATGCTGGAAATGCATCGGAGGGACAGGGCCTCCGTATCCTTGTCCTTTATTGCCTTTTTATCGTGTGTTCTGTCGTGTTTTCCGCACAGGAGTTCATGTGGGACTCCTGGCGGTGCAGCTCTCTCTCTTTTGGTTTGGTGAGCAGACCCATGGGATACCCTTATGGCACCCATGGGTGGGGGGTACAACCCTGTACCCCTAGTGTATGGGCTGGTGGCAGCTCCATGCTGTCTTTGACAGGTGCGCTGAGTATCCTCCATGTTGGGATACCTAGGCCCTGCCATTGGAATCAGTTGATTCCTGATGGAAAACAAGATGGCCCATGTGGCCTCTTGCTTTCTATTGCCTGGTACCTTGTTTTCCCAAAGTCCTGGGAAGCCCTGACTCTGTCCCTTCCCCCTGACTGGCTGTTGGTTGGAAGTTCCATATATGGTGGTGTTGTGAAGTCCAGTCCAGACTGGCTGGAGCCTTCCCAGTGACTGTATGTTGTGGGTAAACCCTGTGGGTGGGACCTGGGTGAATGGAGTGTGTGACCAATATGCACTTCTTGTTGTGGCTGTCTGGTTTCTGGTATGAGAGACAAAGACTGAGACAGCCCTGCCCGAAACTGGCCTGAATGCAGTGTGTAGTGTTGAATGGCTGGGTACTTGTCCCAATCCACATTCCTTGTTGTGAGTGTCTGAGAGGGAGGAGGATGGCCTGAATGCACTGTGTGAGGCGGGACCGCTGAGGAGAACGAAGTGAAGCACCCGGACTTCACCGCCGTCGAAGTCCATTGCTGTCGACCAGGGTTCGTAGGTTTGTGTAACGGCTGGAGGCCCGTCGAAGTCGTGTTGCCCCAGAAGAGGGGACCGCTTGACGCCGTGCCGCTGATGACCGAGCCGCCCGCTCCTTTGCCTAAGAACATTTGAATCGAAGGACTCCCTTGTCCGCAACATCAACCGCTTTGTCCCGCCGGAGAAAGTCAAGGCCGCCGACGTGCCGAGGAGAATCCGCCGGTGGGTTTCCCGCCACCCAGAGACCACAAAGACTTCGACGACTCGACGCCCTTGCTGGGACACAGTTCTTCTGAAACTCTTTGCGGTCCTGAACACTCAATCGCTGAGGTGCCCCGCACACCTCATCCACGCAGGACGTCGCTGACGAGCACCGCCTGGATCGACGTTGTGGTCTCGGCACCCTCGAACTTCTCATCGACGCCAAGTTCACCTTCTTTGACACCTCTCAACAATCCGTGGCTCCTGCTTTAAAAGGAGTCGCTCAAGAAGGATCCGTCGACGCTTCTTCGAAGAATTGTACTCCACCAGGTACATTGGAGGGATAAAAACATTATAGGAGAGAACAAGACTATTGAGCAATATATGGATTGGGCTTGTGCTATATATCTTTATTTTACAGGTTGCCCAGGTGGGGGGATCTCCACACAGAACTGTGCTTAGTGGTAGAGGCCAGTATTCTGCCTATTGTTTCAACCATCTTGCTTCCCTGCCTATCTCTATTGCTGGTTTCCTTGTTATTGATCTGTGTGACATTCTAACAGTATAGTTGATGCACTTTAATGAGATCGGATAATACGGGTGGTACCACTTTAGAATTGTATATATTTACCATTGTTGATTTCCGAGTACAAAGTGTGTTATTGTGATCGTGTACATATCTTTGAATATTAATTATATAAAGACTGTCTTTTCAGTAATACAGTGTGTGGACATTCTTTTGTGGGGGTTCGGGGACTACCCTGTACTTAAGAACCAGCCTGTACCACCTCCTGAGAAGCTAGGCCTTGATTGCTCGTCCATTGCTACCTTATAGAGAATCTTGTCTGGGGTCCTCTGTGCCTCTCCTCTACCATATAGAGAGCGGAAGTACAGACACCCCCCACCGGTATCTTTACACAAGGACAATGTAGAAACAGAATTATAAGGTTTAGGAAAATTACAGCAGGCCTCAGACCACTGAGCAAGGGACAAATTGAGCTCATTCAGGCTGGACAGAGAGCAAGACATGTGAGACAGGAGTCACAGCCAAGGTGAAAATACAGAAGACATTCCAAACCCTAGACGACAAAGGGACCTGCTGCAGGAAAAGGGAATAAATCCTCATAATTCAGCGCTGCAGAGCTCAATTTCGTGGTCTCCAAACACATGAAACAGTTGAAGGAGACAATAGACAGTGATAGGTGGTGAGAAAGGAGATACGATCCCAGGCAGCCAGACACGGACTACAACAAGTATGCAACAAGTATGCAACAAGTGTTGTGCCGAGCAGGTGGATATTCTCATAAGGCAAAGGTGGTGCACACAAGTTACAATATAGGCACATAATTGTTCTCATCACCTTGAAAAGGTACACAGTGAGTGGAGAACCGTTACAGGTCCCAGGCCTGGGAACATCAGCTCTGGCCAGTCACAGTTTAGTACCCATGGGGTGGGTAGCACCGGGCAAGAACCAATGGTATGTCCACAACACTGCAACAATGTTATGGTTAGGGAATTGGGGTTGGAATAGGCAAGCCACCTGACATGGAAAAGCCAGTAGAATAAAATATATGTGTACCCATGTATAGGCTATTATGCTCCTGATGGCCAATCCCACATAGCAATAGGTTTTTGGAGAAAGGACCAAGTAATGACAGAGTAGTGACATGTTTCTTAGACAAATGTGGCCTGCGCCCATTTACTGTGTGACATGCTGGAATTTTCTCTGTTGGTTTGGCTGTAATAAACCGCAGTTTGAACTTGCCGTTGACTGAGTCCTCCATGTATTCTGGGGAGGGAGTTGGATTGTGCAAGTCTGCGGAATTCCAGTATCGCTCTGGCATACCTGGGAGTTCTCCCCAACAAACAAATGTGTATTTTGCTCTGTGTCAGACTAATACCATTTGGTTTGATCAAATGATTTGGTAGACCATTGTATAAGAAATTGCAACATTTCAGTTCAGGTGACAGTTGCTGTACAATTATTTATTCTCTTGCATAAAGATAAAAAAATATAGCTGGAGAATGGATTTGAATGTTGTTCTTAGGTTGGATGGTGGATAATTTAACAAAGTTAACTGAAACAATGAAATTATTTGCAATCCAAATGATACTAGATTGACTAAAAAGTGTCATACATGTATAGCTTGAAAGATAATACATACATCTTAATTATATTTACACTAAAAAAACAGTCAGCTTCCTTTTTGGAAAAATAAATTGCAAAATTTGAAAGATATTTTGCTGCTTTTAAGTCTACAGAATTTCAACAGGAAAGATGGAATTTAGATGGCAACATAAAGATCTTAAATAACATAGGTGGTAAAGATATTTAAGATAAGACTAGAAAATTGATTGATGTCAACAAGGTAGGTAGACTATTATCTACTTATCCTAAAGCTAATGTTGCTAAAACACAAATTGCAGCTATAAAAAAAGTCTAATAGGAAAATGTCAGTTTCCAGAAAATATATTTGAAAGATTTTGGAGAGTAGCCAGAGTAATTCTTTCATAGCTAGATCATTTGTTGCACAGTCAGTCTTTTTTCCACTACTTTATTGTGGCAAAGTCAGATTATTTGTTGAATAGCCAGATTTATTTTTATATTAAGTAGATATATTGTTGCATATGCCGATGAAATGCTACACAACCAATTTTGCCAAAGAAAGATTAATTCCATAGATAGATTAATAGCTACATGAAGTAGATTAATTGTTTCATTGCCAGATTAATTGCTGCATAACCAGATTAATTGCTGCATAGCCAGGTCATTTGTTGCATTGATAGATACATGGTTGCATAGCCAGATACATGGTTTCTTATTGCTAGTTTATTGTTGCATAGCAAGATTAATTGTCATATAGTGATGCTAATTTCATACAGCTACTTTATTTTTGCATAGCCAGATTGATTGCTAGACAGCAAGATGAATTGCTACACGGACATAGTATTTGTATGGCCAGATTAATTGCTACATAGCCCTATCAATTTTTGCAAGGCTAGATTAATTTGTAAAACCACTAGTTTACTGCTAACATATCATGTTAAACAGCAGATCCAAATATATGTCTGCATAGGGAGATCAATTGTTGCACACCCAGATTCAGTCATACTACTAACTTTTTGTACAAACCCAGATTATTTGTTGCCTTGCCACGTTGATTGACCCATAAACCGGATACATTATTGCATAGCCAAATTAACTGCATCATATCCAGATTAACTTCAACATAGCCAGATTAATGTTGCAAAACCAGGTTAATTGCTTCCTAGCCGGAAGATTGCGTGCATACCAGACTCATTATTGCAGTGTACTTTTGGTTGCAAAAGGGTAGTGGATCCTAAATGGATCCATGTCAGATCAACCAGACTAAAGTCAGGGTCATAAAGTGAAATGCAAGGTGTCTCATGGATGTATGCATGGATAACTGTAACATGGATATCTACAAGCATATTAGTATTGCATATTCATGGCTCTAGGTTTTGAAGACTTCTACAAATAAATTCGTTTTTAAAGTTTTGCAGTTTGCAGGTTCATGAGAATGGATACTTTAGATTGCCTTTAAGTCATTAAATGAAAACTTACAGTAGTATACATTGGTATCTAGTTTGACTCTTTGCCTCTGACGAGAAGCAGGTGGGCAGGTTATTGTTCCGTTTGTTATGTCTTCATTTATTAAAAAGTGGCCTGGGAAAGAGAGATGAGCTGGAGATTCCTTGTCTTCCCATGGGGAATCGTCATTAAACTGAGTCTTATTGTCCACTTTCTATTCCTTACAATAATATATAGATTCTGGTTGCTAGTGGTATTGATTGGCAAGAATAGGCAGACAGTGAGTGCCTTAAATTCTTCTACACAGGTCCATAGGTTGGGGGCTTCCTAGTGGCCTGTACCCTCATAGGAACCACTCATTTAGTTAGCAACGGGAGGAGGATGGCAGAACTTCACATAGAGGCCTGCTAATTGGTAATCTAGGCATTCGTTCTGCAGTTGAAGTACTTGATGATAAACTCTATTGAGCAACGATATGAGTGAAGAGTATTCCTTTTATTGTGTTATTTACTAGTTTAGTAATGGTCCAACCTGCAGAGGACTTCCTTGATGCACACAACGCAAGGGTGTGGTTAGTACAATAACGCCAGAGGGAATGGAGAAATAGGGTATACTTCAGTTAACCACTCACATTGTGTGATATGGGGCCTTCCTGGCTAATTGTGATACGAAAAACAAAAGGGAACTAGCATTGCGTTAATATAGTGAGAGCAAGGGCAGGCTGACTCCTGAATGGAATCGTAACGCAAAGGGGGACATTTGCGAATAAGTCATATATTTCACAGCGGCGACGGCTTACATGTGCATGTACACGTAAGCAATCCTCGCCATGCAATAATGATAAATATGACGTAGAAATCTAGACGGCCGTGGTTTTTCCGTGTTATATGGAAACCTACACGCGATGTCTTTGCCCGGGAGATGGCATGTACACATTCCATGTGGAATCTGCCTGTTTTCTGTAGGTGCAAAAAAGCATGTGAATTCCATAGGAGAACAGATATCTGTATCTGCAGGAAAAGGCTATTCTATCACAAGAGCCGGGGAGTTGGTGTGGGGGTGGGGGGGGGCAGAAGCAATCCTCCGCTCCCCTGCTATGTGTGACAGAAGCATCAAAATCACATGGCTCGCAATTTAGTGACGGAGACCATGTGTCAGCCAATAAATTACATTCCGCTCCCCGCCTCCACTATGAAAATTAGTTCCAATGTGAAATCCAGGTCGAGGGGGCGTGGTTAGTCCACAGATAGGGTTTGGAATAATTTCTTCCTTTTCCTTGGAATTGTCTTCGGAATTAGTTCAGTGGTAAAAGCTGGTTTAAAATGCTCTGTTTCAGGTTCTTTTTAAATATTAATTGGCTGAATTGTAGTTTCAGTAACACTGGGAGATTGTTCCAATTCTTAAAATGATGCCCTGCAGGAATTCCTGCCCAATGCAGAAGACCTATGAATTTATTTTGCCCAGGTTATTGTTAGTTGATGACCCAAGTTCTCTTCCTGGGATGTTTTAGTTGAAGCTTGTGTTTAGAACAGGAGAGCCATTTTGCCCTGAATTCCAGTAGCTGGTGCACACTGACTTGAACATGGTTATGTGTCTTTTTAGTACCCAGTAGAGGGTTTTTCAATGCAGTGGTAATTTTATTGCATGACTTAAGGCCCAAGACAAGTCTGACACCAGTGTTCTGGACCAGTTTGAACTAATGCATAATGTATTTGTTAAAGCCCAGACACAGATTGTTACAGTTCTTATACCGTGATAGTAAAATAACTCTGGTCACTTGAAGAAACAATGCTATTTGACCCAGGACATGCAGGTGAAAATGGGTCTTCTGAGTTAACAGTAACCTGAGTTTCAAAAGTAAGTTGTTTGTCAAACATAAATCTTGGATTTTTAGCTTGTCCACTGGGGTCACAAGCGGACCCATCTGATTAGACTATACAACCTAAAAATATAATCGCTGCTTTTGTTGCATTTAAATAGAGACTGCTACCAGCGGTCCAGTCCTGGATGATATGGGTGAGTGCGCTGCTGTGTTCATTTGCACTTATATCTGAAGTCATTAGAAGTCAGCCACATACATTTGGAAGGTGGATGAGAAAAAGATGTGGTTTGTCTGGCTGGAGCTCTCACATTGACAGGAAATTACCAGAGGGAGCTGGTGGATCCTTCTGGCAGCCCAAACTTCGGTCCATTCTTGTACATTCCAAATACCCTGTTTTCTACCAGGCGGTGCAGTCTTTTATTTAGGTAATGGGCCAGCATGCCAGGGCACTGCCATCAATGCACATCTGGTTGTGTAATCTTCATCACAACTGTTGGTGGTCAACCACATATTTGGAAGCTGACTAATCCTGGAGTTTGAGAGCGACTACGGCAGATTTCACTAGTGATTCAAGTACTTTCTCGCTCGTGAAGTGGAAAGCGATTTCCAAGCTGCTTTTGCAGCAGAAACCTTAGTGCTCATGGAATATGTTGTTGTCTTCAGTGTATCTCATTAGTTAGGTACTCATTATTCGTTTCTTTAATTCTAGCAATACATGTGATATTGGACATGGGGTGGTACTTTTCATTGATGGTTGGGTTAGCATTTATTTTTGAAAATGGTGATGGTAGCCGATTTAAGCATATGTTTATATCTCCTTTTATTACAGATGTGCAGCAAAACCCTGCCAGGGATTATGGCAAGTGGTTGTGAAATATTTGGTTATGGTTATGGTTCAACCTCGCTTCTGATTATAGAAATTCGGTGACACCTGCTTTGACGCCCATGCCACACAAGAACAAAATGCTCTGTCCTTGGCAACTAGGTCATTGTCCTCCCTAGTTGTCTTTAAGAAAACGATAAAACACTCTTGTTTAACTCAGCGGATTAGCTCCTCTAACTTCCTCTGCGGCATGACTTCCTGCTAATCATTCACCTTCTTCCTGTTTTGTCCTATGTTGTCTGGTTTTATGTGCACTCTCAGTCCTACGGGCGTGTGGCGCTCTCTACAAAAATAAGTAAATAAATGGTGGCCTGACAGAAGTGGCATTGTTCTTCGGATGTATTTATGTTTTAATTACTTTAATTATTTCATCTGCAGTTGTGTTTTGGAAGTTTGTTACTTTTCAGGATATATGCATGGCCCCTATGGAAGAGAGGTTAGACCATGTTTGTTGTTGCCGAGTTGGACCCGGGTGGATGAGGTTCTTGGAGTTTTAAGGAACTGCCTGTGAAGAAGGGCCCGCACCGGATTGAATCAGGATGGCAAGCAGCAGTGAAATCCATGGATGTCCGATATCCAAGCTTCAAACGGTTCAGGGTTCCATAACACACATCCAGGCCCCCATTCGAGGACAATACAGTTCCGTCCACAATCCAAGCCAGATGTCACTTCCAGATAATAAGGCGATCCAGACACCAATTCCAAAGGAAGATCCACAGCAAATCATACATCAGAGCCAAAAGGGGTCGATAATACCAGGGATCCAGGAGCAGAACTAACGAGGAACGAAATGCCAACAAACCGCCAGAGCTGTGTTGAGAAGCGCTCAATGGAGCCAGCTTCTTATTATTTCCAGTATGGGGTGCCTCATGCTTGTCTCTGTACGCACCTCTGCACACCATGCTACATGCCTCACAGAGTGCTGGGAAATGCAGTCTGTTCCCTCATTGTGTTCTTCCCACTATGATTGTAAACTGCTCTGTTGCTTCCCGAAGCCAGGCCCGCGCTCAATAAATAGCCTAATAATAATAATAATAGGAAAAATAATAGTAAAATGTTTAGATATACAGATTAAAGTACACTAATGTAAATCTTTAAAAACGAAATGTGAACTAAACGCAACTTGTTTAATCGCACAGTTGTCATCAGTTTCCCTTTAAATCATGAATATAATTCTACAGTCAGAGATATTTTCTGGCATCTGATGTGTTTGAGGCGGGTTACAGCTGAATATCTATGTGCAGGTTATCAATGTGTTTCTAGAATGAAGAGTTCCTCTGATACTTGGGGGCGCCATTTGGTTCACTTACAATAAATAATATAATTTTGCTGCACACATCACCAATGTACATCTTCCCATTTCATCATGATTGCAGTAGCTCCAGAGGCATTTGTGCTCCAGCAACAGAGCAGACAGAGCAAGCAGCTGAACCTAACACACTTCTAGTATTGCTTACATTAAATCCAGACAGTGAAACGGGCACATCCATCTGCACATAATGTGTGTTATGAAAGAACAGGAGTCTAATTTTTAATAGTATACTCTTCAATATGCGCAGTACTTGTCGAATTACTAAATTTGAACTCCCGCAATCAAATAAGGCAGATGTCAAAATTCTGGGAATTGTGTTGTTTATGTCTTCTTGTACAGGGATATTTGAGAAAGGCACACACGTACCTTGGGTCTACACGTTTCTTTTGAAACATCTGGACTGCAGTGCTTAGTGCTCAAGTATCAAAGAGCCCGTTCCACTATCTGATGTTGTTGCTGGTAAGAATTAGCCATTTGTAATCTCTTTAAGTGCTTGAACTAATCGTCCCATTTCCTTCTTTATCTGCCCCCTCCCCCCGTCCCTAATGTGGCCACTTGGCTCCCATTTCCCACAATTGATCGCGTAGGGCTCCTTCATAGAACCAATTATTCGCATTGTTAGTGAAACAAGGTTATGGTCATTGTTGAGCTGTTATCATTTCCTTCTAAACGGCATCCTGAGGACACTGTATAATTTGCGATGCACCACTTGAAATCATTTCAATTGTATGTTTTCCATCAATGGCTTCGGTGCCTGACACATGCTCAACCACCCGTTCCCATGCGCACATTGTACAGTGAATGTGAGTGACAGTGGCAGCCTTATTTTCAGTTCCCTGCCATGGGTCAAATTCTAAAAATTAAAGTGGGGGGACTCATCAACAAACGCAATGGGATGTAACGTCACCAGAAATTAGCATATCAATGCGAAATATGCACATTTCATTAAAGAGCCTTTGCATAACCACCCAAATTATACAGGAGAATGGCATTTGCTTTTCATAAAATCCACCCACACACAAAACCAAGAGAGGATAGTGTTTGTGTTTTTGAAAACGTTAAAAGCTGTGCATGTTTTAAACTCCAATAACCAACACAAATGTTTTCCCAGGAACATGCAGTATGGAAATGGGACATTTCACCTTTAGTTGTTTGTAATTTTTCATCAGGTTTTATGGTGCAGTGGTGAAGTGTCTGGCCTGCAAACCTGACGAATGCGATTCGATCCCCGAGGTCGGCTTTAGTTCATAAATTCGAAGAGGACATTCAATGGTTCTCACTTTAGCTGGGGGGGACTGTGTCTCTGTTCACCAGCGTGTGCCCTCGACTTGAGCCTGTCTGCCACCATCAGTTATATGCGGTCAGGGAGTGGAAAGTCCAAGCACAGTCCCTGACACAAACTGCTGCAAAGTAATGCATTGTTGACGTTTAAACGAGGAAGGCACAAGAGCCGGCTCTGGAAATCTATTACCATTTCATTTTGGCTGATGATGTTCTGCAAAATTGCATTGCCAATGCAGGACAGGTTTGCCATATTTATTTGTATTACTGTTTTGTAACACTGAGACTTGTTGCAGTAGATACATAACAGGGGTGGGCAGAGAATAGAAAATATTCACCTGACCTTGAATGTTACTGTTTTTGTAGATTTAGTGGACAGCTCTGCTTGAAGAATGATTACAGTTTAGATTGCCAGAATCAATGTCAGACTACTGTGGTCGTATTAAATTACTTAAAACTACCAGGAGCAAGCAGGTTTGTGGGGTGCAGGGGCTGCTTGAAAAAAGAGTTTGTCAGGGTAGCTCTGGGAAACACTTTGTTCTGTAACCAATTTTTTAGTGTTCTTATAAAGCTGTTGAGTTTATTGGTGGCCAAAGGTCTTTAGTAAGTGGGATTTTTCCCCCCTAGACGATGTCATTGTTCTGGGAGGGCAATAGGTTGGGCGCGTTCTAGGTGCTTGAGGGCCAGTGGAGAAGACATTTCAGTGTGTGATGGAAACGTGTTAAATTTGATTTTGAATTATGATGAAAGCCACTTAAGAACTCTCAGAACCGCATGGGTGTTATCTTGAGGTTTACAGCTGAGAACTACTGGTTCTATTTTTGATCATTTGTGATTGCTGAATGTTGCTTTGGGTCATACCCAGGTAGAGGCAATTGCAATTCCCCAAGCCAGAGGGAACCACATTACGTGCTAGTTCATATTTGTGGGCCATTTTTAGCCATCTCTAAGTGTGAAATAATGTTGTATTGCATGTTTATTTTGAAGCAGGATTTGCAGGCTGTCTAATTTATTTGGGGAGTAAAGGAGAGAGCAATTGTTTCAATTATAGGTGGCCTGGGTTTAAAAAAAGTGATAAACATCTGGGGGTGGATGGAGGTGGATGGAGATTTAACAGTCTGGGACACCCTTAATAGTTGGAAGGAGAGGGATTTAAAATCCTCTAGTTTGATCTGAACTTTTCTGTCGCCTTGTAATAATGGGAGCCAGATTAAAGCAGCTCCTGTGATCCGTGTGAGCTGGTGGACTCCAGTCCTTTAAGACGAGGTAGCAATAACCTTGAGATGGATGGGGATGGAGAAGTTACTCAAACATCAATAATCGAAACGACTCAGGTATTTGGCAAAAAGGTAACTTTTAATTTCAATTATCTAAAACAGGCATTACAACAGACATCAATGGACGTCTCAGCGTAAGATCTCTCAATGCATCAAAACATTGTCATTGATGATGTTAATCTACGTATTGCTATCATCATCCTACGTGGCACACCTACAAAAACCTAGTGGCAATTGTGATAGGTTCTTAAGGAACCTCTAAGTATACAATCCATACTCGTCTAAGAGACTGAAGAAAAGTGATAGGTTTCTTAACATCAGGTGGGGCAACTAAGCCCTCCCCTTAAACAGGTCACTATGAACATCACTAAATACACAACGTCCCATTGGTTACACAAACTATAGGACCTTTAATCACGTGGCCCCCTACAATTGGTTGGCACTCTAACCTACGTCAGTACTTTTCCACCTACTTTAGCAGCACGCAGGCTGGTCTTCCAAGTGCTGGTGAGCTACTCTTAACCATAGCTTCCCACCAATTAGCATATTCATCTATCATCACCTCAGTAGTATGCTGTCAATTAAGGCTTTTAACTTGTCCTTGGGAGTCTTCTTTTTTGCTCTGGAGAATTCAGCGGAGTGAAGGCACGCTCTGCCCTCAGGCGTAGGTGTGACCATCGTGTTCGTCCATTTCATCCTTCCACATGACTGAAGATCACAACATCGAGCTCTTGAGCATTAAAAATATTATTTTCTAATAGACCTCTGACGTCTTCCTTGTTTTTGTCCAGGTTTTCTGAACAAGAGTTTGGTTCTTTCACACAATTTGTATCCAATGTCTGCTCACCCCAACCTGATAAGACCTTAGCTTCATGGGGCTCGTCCAGCCTTGCCTTTCTGAGATCTGCTTCTGTAATGCAATTGCATTTTTAACTGCGACACACTGGAAAAAGAGACCTTCCTTCTCTGGTCCAGCTCTGCTATAATACGTAGTGGAAACATCCACTCTTAACTCACTTCAATATATATATGTATATGTTGGCGCATGCCGCAATCTATTCAATATAAAGCTAGCCTCAATAATACTTTGTCTGCTTGCATTTCTTTGCATCTGTACATGTGTAAAATAACATGATATTTTCATCGTTTCTGCAGCATAAATTTCTTCATCTTGATCCCAAGATGTCACTTATGTTTGATACCTTCTTGATGCCTTATATAATATCTGCATTCTCTTGTCTCTGCATCTCCTCCATGTACGTCAGCTTCTTCATGTGACACTACCATTCTTCCCTTCCATTTAATGGTCCTGCCTCTTCCAAGATTTCATTCAAATGGCCATCATACTGTCTTGTATGCAGGTATAGTTTTCTCAATGGGAACCTTGCTTCCAGGATTCTCTTTGGTATCGGTATTTTCACTGGTACCACACGTGTCTCACACTCTGTTTCCCAACATATAGGCAATATGGGTGAGGTGGTTGAGGTGGGGGTACATGGCTCCTTCTCTACACTCCCCCTTCTGGGCGATTCATTGACCAATCTCCCATCATCCTTCATATCCAGACATCCTTGTCTGAAGAAATGCTTCTTTGGCATCCATATTTGTATGACTCCCTTCAGGCATCCAGCTGATTTCACATGCTCATATGTGTTCCAAGTCATAGACATGCACTGTCCACTTGGGCTGTAATAGATCCACTTTCCCACATACTACTTATGGTTCTTTGGATACAGGAACCTCGTTCCCTCAGGTGCATGGATACTGGCCTTCACAAAGTCTCTGATTTCTTCATCTGTCAAATCTCTGACCTTCCATCCTGATTCAACATCAATCATGATTTTCATTCCAATGGCTTTCTTTGCTGTCTTCTTGCATTGCGTGATTATTATATTGATCACACAAAATGCAAGCAATACCAACCCAATCAGGGTTCCAAGAAACTTGAACATGTCTGCCATCCATTGTGGAACCCAAGAAAAAAACGATCCAAACCAGCTGCAATCAGCAATATCTTCTACTTCGTCTCTTCATCTGGACGTGTAGCTTCGTTAGAATCTCTATTACCTCTGTCAAGGTGCCATTCTCGTCATCATGAGAAGGTATGAACGTGCAACATGATTCTCCAATTTTTCCACAAACACCTCCATCCATAGCTGTAATCATGTCCAAGACGTATCTATTCTGAAGAGTCATCAGTCGTATGTCTCTCATCTCTTCTCTGATAGCATTGAGTCCCCTTATGGTAGTGTTGATTGTCTGCAGCAATTTCAATCTGGTAATCTGCAGCCATTTGGTATTTGCTCCCACCTGGATTCTCGGCATGAAGATCAGTGTGAATACCGACTAAGTCTGGCTGAACAGCCTGTGCTCATACAGAATGGAACCAAAAGCTTCTATTGACATGGAAGAGAAATAGTTCTCCCTCTTCTTTCGATGAATCAGCTCCACAGATCTCCTCTTCCTCAGGTGAGCATCGGCTTTCGGGAAACTGTCAAGACTTAAGTCACTTTTAGGAATCGCCAACGCTGGAATATGAACATTCACTAGTGAGCATCGTCCTCCCCAATCCTTGGGCAGCCTCATATATGCTCTGGATCCACAAGCCCAATAGTGATCCATGATCACTGCTGCTGCAAGATTAATTCCTGGTACATCAGAGATTTGACCACCGTTCTGATTCTCTCCAACTTTTCTTGTGCCATTAGTTCTAAAGCACAGCTTTGCACTCTCCAAAGGCACTATCTGCAAGGGTCCTCCTCTATCTTCGACCCAGGTCATTATCTTAGCAAGTCTTGGCCACAGAGATTTGCAGCCAGTCTGCACTATGTCAATGGCTGGTTGATAACAACCCATGACCACCCAGGCTCTGCAGATCACCACTCCTTCTTCCCATCCATCTGGTGATAGCACTGATCCCCAGATCTGCATTTGACCTCTGTTCTTCCATCTGCAAATTACTTCTGCAGATTTTCCTGGACTTTCCAGTCTTTTGTTTACTTCCCATCTGATTCCAACTCCTTTCACGCTATGTTTTTGATATCTGATCACATGGTACTTAGTATGAGCTCTTAGCCTTGTCTTTGTATCTTGGATATAGTCGTCTTCATCTGGATCTGTCCATTCAGTTGCCCATTTGAGATAGGCATCTCGGCCCATGAACTGACCTCTTGTATGACAGAATGCTGTGTGGTAAAGACAATGTGCTGTCTGGACGTCTATTTCAATAGCTATGAAGATCTTAGACTTCCCCATACTATAAGGCAGGAGTGCACATACAAAGCATTTCTCCTTTGAGGTCCTCCTTCCCACTTCTTTCATATGTTCATACCATATGTTATTCCCTGAGTGTGCTGTACTATCCAGGTAATAATTCAGCTCATGATCATCCTCCCTAACATTTCTCTTAGATCTCGTTCCTTTCTTACAAGCTTCTCTAACCATCTAATTCAATATGTCAACATAGTTTCTCCTTAT
The DNA here is from genome assembly GCF_040938575.1 of Ambystoma mexicanum. Lineage (NCBI taxonomy): Eukaryota > Metazoa > Chordata > Amphibia > Caudata > Ambystomatidae > Ambystoma > Ambystoma mexicanum. The sequence goes on along the minus strand of NC_090923.1, from coordinate 540,671,710 downwards.
TGGACCAACCACAGAAACATTTGTCAGTGGATTGCATGTTTTTACGTCTAGGAGAAAGATCTAAAAGTCTTCTCTTATCCTGAAAGCTCAGTTTAACAGTAGCTAAGGTCGGCCATATGGCGTCTGCTATAATCTCTGCATGTGACCTCCACCCAGGCTTATCCATCACAGGACCAGGTGCCCTGTGAGTATCTCTAGAGTAGGAACAATCACATAAGGTCTCTGCTGCCTTGTAATTGCCACATCAGTACCCTCCTTCAGTACAGGGAGATGCACAGGAGTCTTTGCTCCATTTACATCTATATAGTAAGCAGTACGTACTGTAAGTGAGAGCAGTATCACTATGAATAGAATGCAAGTGTAAATTACGTACACGTTAAGTCCATTTACAACAATAGCTTCTTGCACATCGTGGACGTCTCTCAGGATCCGCCATAATAATGCTACTATTAATGCTGCCTATTTTTACTCTTTTTTTTAAGGAAGGAAAAAATAATCTTTAATCAGGCAACATTATGCAATGCACTGGAAGCTGCTGAGTCTACTCCACAAGTTCCCTCGATCAGCTTCGGCTGGCTGACTATGCGATGATGAACAAAAGTTCCCAGTGAATACCACGAATTGGCCTTTTACCACAAGACATGAAGATTCTCCTTCAGCATGAAACAAAGTACTTTAATTCACAGGCTCTTGGATCTCTCCTCTCGAAAGTCTCATTCAGTTCTCAATGTTCTCTCAGAGTAAAAGTTCACCTGCGCGATGATGTCTCTTAGTATCTCATTAAGTGCAGCATTATTCCTCGAGTCCCTCAGGAACGTTCGGACATCAGTTTGTCTCCCAACGAGATGCGGGCATTCCTCAATCAGATAATAGAATACCAAGCTGACCAGTCTATGTGCATTATCCACTGATAGGGGCATTTGCGCTTTCCCCACTGTACTCAGGAAGCTGAAGGATTTGCTCAATGATAGCTGTAAGCAGTCTCCTCACGATTGGACCATTCTTAGGATCTTGCAGGTACAGATGAACACTAGTAGTTCTCCGCACAAGCGCAGGGTATGCGCGCAAAATGAACAGGAAAAATACAAGAATGATCTGTGAACCATTGTCATGGGGCACCACCATGGGCACCTCCGAATAGAAATTCAGTGAGAAAGGAATCGGGGAACTGTTCACTCTTCCAGTCGTAGAAAAGGAACTCCAAATCTGGCATGCTCTCCTTTACGATCAAGACTTAAACATGTCTCAGTCCAATGTCAACAAACTCCTGTGGCTCAAGAACAAATAGCTTCCCTTAACTCCTTTTTTAGTGACTGAAAAAAGTGTCCCAAAATAAGCCACTGTCCAATGTACTCTTTATCTTTATTCAACAGCTTCGGCGTCCTTCTTCCTCATCATAGACCTAGTCTGCACGTGCTGTGGTTCTTCCCCGATGCTTGCTGCCAACAGGGGCCGGGTGAAGGGGGTTCTCCAGCATAGATTTTCACGTCCCTGAGAAATATTCAAGCGCGTCTGCTCTGCACTTTGACTGCAGACGGTGTCACATCTTCCACTATGAAGGGAGCTTTGAAACGTGACTCGTGCCACCTCCTGGTGAAATTCAATTCCTGATCAGGACCGGATCACAGGGGAAAAGTTTGGGAAGACATAATTGTTCAACTCCAGTTATTGTAGCATCTCGTTCTGTATTCTGAGCTGACCCACACCCCTTCAGCTTGAGCTAATCTGAAATGACAAGAGATAGTTGAGGTCATGCATGTTAAGAAATCACCTAGCTCCTTTTCTAACAATTCTGCTGTTGTTTGGGCATTACTTCTAGTTCTAGACGGAGGTGTGAGAGGTGTCCTCATTCACCACCCTGTCACTATTTCATGGGGGTAAAATGGTGGTCTGAACTTGGTTGATTTCTCAACGCGTACAATGCCAGTGGTAGACAATGCAACCATCCTTTCTTCAAGGTAAGCTTCATTTTAGCTATTCTCTCTTTAAGAAAGACGTTGAGTCTCTCACAGACCCTGTTTGCTTGTGGGCGATACACCGATGAAAACCTTTGCTTTATGCTAAGCAACAAGCTTATTTGTTCAAAGACTTCATTAACAAAATGAGGGCCATTATCTGATCTTAATACTTCACATATTCCCCATCTAGGAAATACCTCTCGTACTAAATATTTAGCTGCACAGGTGGAGTCTGGTGTGTACACGGCCCAGCTTCAATCCACCTTGAAAAGGGACATACCACTACAATCATATATCTGTATCCATTACATACTTGCAGCATGTCGAGATAGTTGATATGCAAATGCTGAAAGGATCTATTAGGTCTTGGAACAACTCCTCTAATTGTGCACAGTGTGTGCCCAGCAGTAAACATTTGACATCCGATACAATTTACTACATAAAATGCAACGTGTTCTACTATATTCGGAACAAACCAATCCGCCGCAATAGTTGCACCGAGGCTCTCTCTAGTTGCATGCGCAGGGTAGTGTAGCTGTTGCAATGCAACCCTTAATAAGGCTACAGGCATTACTGGTTTACAATGCTGTGTTGTCACCACAATGCTTTGGAGTGGTTTAAAGAACACCTTCTCCGTATCCACAAGTCTTTCTCATCTTGAGGCGCTTCCCCTTGAATCTCTGCCAATTGAGTCCTCAACACGCTACTATATCATTCAGACACACTCATCATCACCACCATGTTTTCATTCACATCAGGTATATCAAACAACATCACAATTTCTGTACATGCAACTCGCTTTGCTTCCTCTTCTGCTTTTTGATTTCCACATGAGATAAAGTCTGCTCTCTTAGTGTGTGCTGTGCATTTAACTACTGCAATGGCTACTGGGAGTTGTAGTGCTCTAATGAGTCTGTCCAATAAGGCTGCGTGTTGCACTGGTGTGCCGTCGGCTCTGAGTTAACATCTCCTTTTCCAATATGCTACTCCTCCATGCACTGTCGACGTCACATAGGTGGAGTCAGTGTACACTGTTACTTCCTGGTCTGCTTGTCTCTCGAGCGCAATAATGAGCGCCACTAATTCTGCAGCCTGTGCCGAGAAAATTAGATGGTAGTCATGCACTTATCAGTACTTCAAACTCACCATTTGCCATGTGCTTCACCACAGCAGCACCTGTATATCTGTGTCCATCATTCTGATCGATTCTAGAAGAACCATCAATAAAAAGAATCTCCCCAGTTGCCGACGCATTTTCCTTCACTCTCACGAGTTCATCATAGAATTCCTCATAATTCGAGCAATAATGTATATGCTCATCCTCTGCCAGGGGTTCTGCTACAAACATGGCAGGATTCACAACTTTACATCAGACCATTTTAATCGCCGGATTCGATATGACTACCTCAGAGGCAGAAGCCCTTTGAGATGTCAACGTGCCTTTAGGTTTTTCCAAAATGGCAAACAGTGCATGTTCAACAAACAACGTCATGGAACAACCCATTACTATGCTAGCTGCCTTCTCAATGGTGAATGCGGTGGCAGCCAAAGACTGTTCGCACGGAAAGTGACCCCTCATGTACCCCAAGATGGTTCTCTGTGTAAGTACAGCTCCCATAACAGTGCCATTCATGTGCAAGAACAAAAAGAATTCCTCAGCATAATTGGGAATCTCTAAAATGGGAAGTGTGCAAATTGCCTTTTTCAACTCATCAAACCCTTCCTCCATTTCCTCAGTCCAAACAATGTTCTGCTAAGTTGCCTGTGCTTTTTTCAGAGCTTGCAACAAGGGCCTTATGTATGAACTATAATCAAAGACCCATGCTCTTACATAGTTACACAATCCCAAAAATCTCTCCATGTGCTTTATCGTGAGTGGCTTTACTGTTCCAAAATAGCCTCAGCCCTCTCAGGAGTAACTTTCTTTCCCTCATGAGAAATTAACTGACCTATGTATAGTACTTCCTTTTGACAATACTGTAATTTCTCTACTTTATATCCTTTGTCTGCAAGAATAATCAGTTGAACTAAATCACATCTGCACTCTTCCTCTGAGGTGCTACATCCACATATTGCAACACAACACTTTTCAAATCAATATTGCTTAAGTCCATCTGTAGGACTAACAGTACCCCTGGGGTAGGCGAGTACTTTTCAGACACGTCTGTCTGAACGTAAATGACGTCAGATCTTTCAAGTCTTTATGCAATGGGATTGAGAAACATATATTTTTCAAGTCAATCACAGTGAAATATCGTGCTTCAACAGGGATAAAAGGTCGTCGCAGGATTAGGAACTAGAGGGAACTCAGCCTCTACAATCTGGTTAATAGGGCGTAAATCTTGAATTAAATGCCACAACCCCCCTTTCCCTTTCTTCACATGTTAAATTGCGGTATTACACAGTGACTCTGACGTCACTAGGATGCCCTGTTCCATCATTGCAGATATCGTCTTAAAAATACCTTAATATGCTTCTCGCGACATAGGGTACTGTCGTGCTTGAGGTAAAATTGCTCCTGGTTTCAGTTTAATCTTCACCTCTGCAACTCACTTCAATAGCCTACGTCATAGGGGCCTGTTGTCCATAATGAAACTGGCACTTTCACCATATCTTCATTGAAATACTCAGGACGTTTCTGGCCTAACATCATTTTCTGAGGAACCTCACGTTTAATTGCTCTTACCCAATAAGTAATGCTCATCTCAAATACTACTTCGTCATCTGATGGATGGTCTCCAAACATATCCTCATCAGTGACGTCAGTCAATCTGTAACCTTCTCTAATGGCAATCACTGAGCAGCATCGTCTGCCATCATGATCATTCCCATCAAGCAAAGCCATTTGTCCTCGCACAATGGCTGCGTGTAATTCTAAAGGAAAGATTTGCCCTTCTGCTTCATCCATAGGTTTCTTTGGCCTGAATAAGAATTCATCAGGTATTCTCATAGTTCTGCCCACTAAACCTGGCAGCCATGTCAACAGAATTCATACCCCATAGTGAAAAAACGTCTGGTTCTAACGTTAATCCTCGCATGGCCATTTGTCCTGCAAATGCCATAATAAATTCACTCACGTTTAAATAATGCATTCCTGGTGTTGAACACACTATGGCTTTATCAGTGAACAAAATTGTCATGTCATGGTCATTAAATCTGGACCTAATATATTGACAGGTGTCTGCCTTGAATATAACAATGACGCAGACATGTCACACTCTCCTATAGTAAAACGAACTCTACTTGTAGCTCCTATGAACCCTTGAGTATTCATGGCATCTCCAGACATTGAAAATTTCCCCTCTCGTATACATGAGCGTGTTGCACCTGTGTCTTCTAAAAAAGAAAAAGATTTCCCTCCTATATTGATGTTTATATACTTGGTTCCTCTTGAGGATTGGGCATCACTGATAGTATTGTACACATCAAGTCTCCCAGTGAGCTGTCCTATTGTGGATGCATTCGCATCCCCGTACCCATGAAAGGATTTCCTCCTTTGAGTGACACCACCTATTCTAGGAGTCATTAACTGACCCATACTTGTACTCTGCTGTATATGCATGGGTGACTGCTGTGACTGCCCTTGTGGCGGATTCATTATTGCCTGCTGTGTTTCAAAATCTTGTTGCGTTCTCAGCGCTTGTATTTGCTGCACTGTCAGATTCTGAGCAAACCCATCTCCATTCTGCTGCGAATATGCAGGCGTGTTTGCTGTCCCTTCTCTTGAGAATTGCCCATTCTGTACGCATCCTTGACTTCTACATGTGCGAGCATAATGCCCTGACATACCACATGTCCAACATATAGGAGGATATCTCCTAACTTGCCCCTCCTATATGTTTTGACTATCATTCTGCATGTTTTAAAACCCAATTTGATTGTTCTGGATGTTTGCCTGATTATTCTGGAAGCCTCTATCTCGAAAGTCTCCCCTTTCCCGTGGTGCAAATCCATTATTACCTTGATCAAACTGTCTTTGGTTATTCACCTGCAGCATGCTTGCTGCTTGCTGCAAACCCGATCCATCTCCACTAGTCAACATCGCCCCTTCAATGGCGTACTTTGAATGTTTTTTCTGCACTAACTTTGCCTCTTCACCTTTCCTAACATCATCTTTCTTTCGATTCTTCTCTTGCAAAAGCCTGGAATAATGCGCGATGGTCAGCTGAATCTGTGCCCATGGCTTTGCTTCCATGCCCACTAATTTTCCCACTAATTACTTGAGCTGATTTTGTACTGATTCTGGCAGCCCATACAGGTATGGATTTCTTCCAAGCCTCGCATATCTCCAAGCCCACTGCTATTGGAAATTCTGAATGTAAACAAGAGGATTCTCCCCTTCCTGCATCTTCTTTGCCATTATCGCTCCCATGTCGGACGTGTCCGTCTACAGTACTCTAAGTGCTTTCCCGACCGTTGCCCTACAATTGTTGAATGGTGCTGCATCATGAGCAGTGTTTACCGTGGTAACAGTAGAATACCCTGCTCTTGACCATACATCATCAGCCCTTTCCCCAAGGATGGGAATCAGGAGACTTTTAATGTCCCCTATAGCTAATGTGTTTCCTCTTGCCATTTTCTCTGACTCATGTATCCATTTCCCAGCGCCAGAAGTCAAACTCGGGTGTTTACACCTTAAATTATCCTTATGCATCTGTGGCCAAGATATGCACTGTGGCCTAGCTCCTCCCTTTTCTAACAAAGGAAACTGTGAGATCCCAAACTCACATTTGTCTCCCATTGTCTGTCTATCCATAGCAGGGACAATGGTTCCACTCCACCTGCTACCTGGCAGCAACCTTAACCTACTCACATAAGGTGGTGAGTCCCCCCTCTCACCATGGGATTGTCCTCTAGGTATATCTAGCCACGTCAATGATTCTGACACCCGAGATTTGGGTATGTCTAGATCCGAACATCTTACTACCTTAATCCATTGACAAACACCCTTCAGGGCCACATGCATTGCCTTCCTCCTCCCCATAGAAGGTTTTCCTGTGCTTGTCTGACATATCCTGTCCCCAATTCATGTGACTTATTTCCTCTTCATCTCTATACAGAGTCAATCTATCTAAAGACAGCTACTTTGGCTCAACACTACATGAGGCTCCTTCTTTGTCGTACAACTGCATACTCTCAAATCAATCATTTTTACCCTTCCCTTGCAGCACTTTCGTCATATCATGATACACTTTATCGATAGCCTCACCAATGCTTCTAGAGTCAAACTCATCCTCTAGATTTGCTCTAGACGGACCTGCTATTGGCTCATGTGCTGGTAAGAACTCTTCTATGTCTTCCCATGCCACTACTGGGTTAGGATCTATTAATTCCTCTTCCACATGTTCAAGATTGCGTGCTCTCTGCCTCCTCTTTCTTTCTAGTTCATTATCAAACTCTTTTTGTTTCCTTGCTTCTTCTCTTACTCTTATTTATTTTATTTATTTATTTGCATTTTTAAAGTGCAGCAGCTGCCCTCGGGCATCATGGCGCTGTTACAAGAAGGTTTACTTGGCTCTTGTTTCCTCTTTTCTTTTCATATCTCTCCTTTCATTTGCCCTTCATATCGCCTCGTTTTTTCGTCTTTGTATTCTTTTATCCTTTAATTTCAGTTCCTCCTCTTCTTCTTTCTTTCTTTCCTTCTTTCTTTCTTTCTTTCTTTCTTTCTTTCTTTCTTTCTTTCTTTCTTTCTTTCTTTCTTTCTTTCTTTCTTTCTTTCTTTCTTTCCTTCTTTCTTGTCTTCCTCATTCTTCGATTGCCCTCTGTCTATTGTCATATTTTCTCTGCTGCTCTGCTCTTTCCTGCTTTCTCAGTTGCTCCTCTTGATACAACTATTCCCGTCTTTGTCCATCCTTCCTTTTTGCTCTGCCTTCTTTCAATCTTCTCTCACTTTCTCTATCTTTTTTGTCCTGCTCATCTTGATCTTCCCTTTGCCTTAAGTCCTTGATGCTCTTACCATCGAGTTTGAGCAAAATCTGACCACCCATCCATTTGTTCTGTATGAGTGCTAACTCATCAGTCTTATCTTTTTCTCCTTTCCATTTCTTTATTTCTCGCCCTATAAGGATGTACTTGGTCGATCACTTCTCTCCTTGTTGCGTCTCTCCTTGTCCGTTGGGATCTTAGATGTTTCAGAAATGTTTGCTGGGCCCTCGTCGCTAAACCACTTAGGACGAAGAGGTGATGTGAAGGCGGATGCCGATTGCTTGAAAACTTAAGTACGGGAATACATTCACACAGAATGATGCAATCAAACTGAAGAGGACGTTTATATGCCGGAAAATGATTAGTGAACTGTCCGACAACAGATTGAGAGGCACTTAGTGGCACTGATTGACAGGGAATATATGAGTCTATGAAGGGTACTGGTATTTAATACCGCAGTAATGAAGAAAAGATTTTCTCTATTGGACTAAGGATTATGAGATGATGCCAAACATGTGTGTACTATCTAAACAGAAGTGGTGTGGCTCACCCTACAGTGCATTGCAGGACTTATTTAGTTTCCTGTTTTTTTTCCTGATGAAGGTTGCATGAACAAATGGACATTATTTACGGAGTCCAATATTTGACAAACGATACACGTGTCGACCAAGAATCTACAGAAATGTTGACCGATTGATCACCTGAAAATGGACATAGGGAACCAAACATTTGTTGATTAATTGTGTTGGGAGTGACCAATGTTATAGGGTCATTTTGTATGTAAAGAAGAAAATGTGTGGAGTTTGAATAAGAATGAATGATAAGTGGGGAGAGAATATGTGAGTCCAAGATAGGTTGTGTAAACATTTCTAGGCAATTTTTTTGTGCTTTGTTGTTGTTTTTAAGCTTTGAATATTTTATTCACAATAAAATAAAAATTGATTTGAACAACCGTTTATCGATATATGTGAAACGATAAATGAGTGTGATCCGCTATCCTCCATCTATTGGTCCATATTGCTGTCTTGTTGATCTCTTCCATGTACGTCAGCTTCTTCATGTGATGTCACCATTCTTCCCTTCCATTTATTGGTCCTGCTTTATCTGGGATTTCATTCAAATGGCCATCATACTGTCTCGTATGCAGGTATGGTGTTCTCAATGGGAACCTTGCTTCCAGGATTCTCTCTGGTATTGGTATTTTCACTGGTACCGCACATGTCTCACACTTTGGTTCCCAACATATAGGCAACATGGGTGAAGTGGTTGAGGTGGGGGTACTTGGCTACTTCTCTACACACCTAATGGATTATAATATTTTGAAAAGAACGCAATGTAATACTGTGTCATAGGCTGCGAACATGCCAAACAGTATAAAAACACTGGGAAATTTTCATCTAGAGAGTTTAAGATCTGTTCTGTTATTTATTTTAAAAGAGTCACCTCAGTGCTTTTGTGTGTCTCAAACCCTTGTTGGTGTTTATGGAACAAGACTTTGTTGTAACTGATCACCAAGAGTTTGTGGGTTACCATCTTTTCCAGGATTTCTGCTAAGAAAGGCACATTGGAAATGAGGTGTTGTTCACCTGGATCATCCCTTTCTAAATATAGCTTCTGTAGCAAAGGATTAATTCATTCATCTTGAAGCACTCTGGTATCTTTCCTGAGTTCAGGGTTGTATTGCCTGTAGTGAAGATATGGAGGGATAATGTGTGTGTTAACACTTTCATGTGGGACACAGAGAAAGGGTAACTGTTCTCCTCTCTCTGTGTGTAGTTTCTGAGATGTTGGTGATGAGGGGAGGAGTATTTAAGAATTTGTTGGAACTGGCGGGATGTTTATTCCTTTGAGAATCTATGTTAGCCTGGATTGTCAGTATCTTCTCTTGCCAATTTATCAGACAGATTTAACGATTTGGTGAGGCAGAACTGTTTATTGTGTGTTTCTATTTTCTGTATAAACCTTTACCAACACAGAGGATTTATGTTAAGACCCTGCAATACTTTGCACATAAAACAATAGTTTTACATGCACATTGAACCGCAAGCTTTGGTTTCAAAAGCTAATTGGACATTTGAGGGTCATGACTTCCTCTGTTTAGGAACCAAGCTTTAGACTTTGCATTTCGGGTACTGAGTTTGTCATTGAGCGATTTGTTTTCTAGTTTTTGGGGAGTCTTGTTTATTTTCAAGACCAGCAGGGTCAGGCTATGCAGATATCTGATGTTTTCCAAATTCAGAGATGGAAGAATAATGTCTGGGTTCTTTCAACAGGTGTTATATATGATCACAATTAATCTTTTTCTTTGGTCGAACTAGGGTCATAAAGCCTCCTTGAGTTTGTTCAGTGTGGTCCATATGTTAAGAATCAGGTTATGATCAGACCTGGGATCGAGCACTGGTATATTGAAGGAGCATATGACACCAAGAACATGCCATTTTTTTCTATGGAATAGTTACTGTATCCCCTGGCATAAAACAAGATTTGGGGGCCCACCTGCGAGCCATGCTGAGGCTGCCAGTAGGACCCTATGCCGAATCCTGCCTTAACGCCCACACAGGTGGTAAGACTTCACTGGCAGCGCACTCTAAAAACTAATATATAGTGTACCGCTGCGCGTACACAATGGTCTCATGATCTCCCTTGCCTTAACACGATCTTAACATAAATGACCTGCAATTCTGTTTACCGTATTACACCGAGCACGCCGCTCTATTCATATTGTTAACTTGTGTTGACGCATTATAATATACTCTCCGACTATCTCTATCGCCACAGTTCACATGGACTACCTATAGTATGTCAACCTCTGACACTGCTCTCAGGCAGCATTATCACATGACTGCATGTTGATATTCATAGTGCCACCCCACGGTGCTAAAACTGCTAAAATCATCCTTGGTTAAACATTGGTTTGGAGTTGTAACGTGTATAATATCCATGTATTTTTTGTGCATAGGGCGCACGTGTTAAACTCCACACCCATAATACATACATGTAACACATATACTTCACATGTACTGCTTATGTCCCTCCCACATGGTGACCACTTACAAACTTGGTCTGAGCCTTTATGTGCTATGTTTATGTGCAAGCTATGTTAGCAAAGTCTACCTCCCATTGCATACTAGCCCTTAATTAACGGATTTGCATAAGAAAGTAACTGTCTAGGTCATCTAAACTAGTTAATAATGCTTTATAACTTACCTGCTCTTATATATGCTACCTATGAAACAGTGTCATAGCCTTAGCCGCTTGCCTCATATGAGACCCACACTGGGCCATTAGTCAGCGACATCTGATACTAGATTAAGGTAACCAGTTGTACCTGCATACAATTTGACTGCTACTCTACCTGATTTGTGTTGTCACCACACTGGACGTTCTAACATTACACTACCATACCTACCCTAGTGTTCTTAGGTGAACTACTTAGCCCTATGGTATCCTCTACGCCTATGCCCACGTCTAGACCCACTAACACAGCCCATACACTTGACAGCTACACACTGCCTTCCAATTCACTAACGGCTGAGCTGATCCCAACTTGCCAAATGATCCTGTGCAATACTATACTTAGAAATGCGGGACTACGAGCATGGCTGCCTAAAATAGTCAAATGACCTAACAGATATGTGCTCACCACCAACCATCGCAAAATTAGCGTACCCCACTCACCGATATCCAAGTGTATCCCTACTAGTACCAAGCCATCTGCTAAAAGATCCAAGACTTCTACCTACCTACTTGCATCTTACAGCGCTCCCCCTCTCCTCCTTCAAGACACTCCCACATCTAACCTTAAAGGAGCCCTAATAAATGCAAGATCACTAGTCGCTCATGCTACTGAAATAGTAGAAGATTACGACTTCATCACTATTACAGAATCATGGCTACATGAGGCTGCAGGCCCGGCACTGACCTTAGCCGTACCTAATGATTACACTATCCTCAGAGCTGATAGATGTGATGCTTGAGGCGGAGGACTAGCTGTTATAGCCAAATCCAATCTGTCCATGGGATTAACATCTGTGCCCAATGTAAAATCATGCGAAGCCATGTCAATTAAAATACCTACCTCAAATTCGCAAACAGTGAATATCCATCTGGTCTATAGACCCCCTGGCCCCATTAACACCTTTAACGAAGACCTATCCACTATTTTATCGGAAAATCTTAGAGATTCCTCCCAAACTCTACTGGTGGGAGATCTAAACCTAGGATTCAATGACACCAATGACCAACAAGCCTCAGCCGTGGCCAACACCTTGTCAGAACTCGGCTTCACCCAGAAAGTGAATGCACCAACTCACAATAAATGAAGAACTCTCGATTGGGTTGCAGATCACAACTGTAATGTATCTATTACTTCTATCTCCCCTCAAATCTGAACAGACCATCATCTGATATCCTTCTCTTTAGAAACTAAAAGACAAATGTCTCAGCCCACTCCTGCACCTCCATCCCTCACTAGAAATAAGAAAAATATCACTGTTGACAAAATCCTCCCTTACATCTTCCCTACGCTCAACTGTTTACCTGACAATTCTGATCCCTGCTTCTTAGTCGAAGAATATAACAAAGTTATGAATACAACTCTTTGATAACATAGCCCCACTAAAACTAAGAAATAGCAAACCTAAAAGCCATCTCAACAACTGGTTTACCTGCCACCTGAAAAACTTAAGACTAGATAAAAGAAATTAAACCTAATCAATATCTCCTCCCAATATAAAAAGGACATCCTTTTGGCAAAACAAGAATCATACAATAACAGAATTGTGCTAGCAAGTTCCAGTACGAAGGAGCTCTTCAAAAACTTAAAAGATTTAGAAACTCCTATCATAACACAAGACAATTGTGTCAAAGCCAAGACATGGTGTTCTGACATACAGCACGCCCTAGTTAACAAAGTCTCCAACCTAAAGAATAAAATTGCTCAAAAAGAAGGCCTCATTAACTTTGACCACACCTCCCAACAAAATACATCAGCCCAAAACAAAAAAACTCTACCAATTTAACTCCTCCAAAGTCTCGACTATATAGGTTGAGAAAATTATACTGACTCTCAAACCATCCAACTGCAAGGGAGACCAATGCCCAGCACAACTAATTAAGGACGCTGCTAGGGATCTAGCACCGTTCATAACTAAACTCATTAATGCATCCTTTACATCTGGCACTATTCCTAGTAAACTTAAGGAATCCTGGGTACTCCCACTCCTTAAAAAGCAAACCCTAGACCCTTCTATCCCTACTAACTACAGGCCCATCACCACTGTGCCATTCCTGTTGATAATTTTAGATAAGGTAGCATATGTCCAAATTCAGAGATTCTTAGAAGCGAATCAACTTCTAGGTTCTCGCCAATCTGGTTTCCCGCCATTACATGGCACAGAAACAGCACTTATTGATCTTAAAGCCCAAATAGGCAAAATTAGAGACAATCGACAACTAGCTTTACTGCTCCTCCTTGACCTATCGGCAGCATTTGACTTAGTGGACCACAAAGTCATATGCAGCCACCTGGACTCGGCTGCCCATTTATCCACAGAGGCTATAGCTTGGCTACAGTCCTTTCTTAGTGACCGAACTATGAGCGTCTTCTCACCGTCAGCAGCTGCGAACCCTATTCCCATCACCTGCGGGGTGTCCCAAGCATCCTGTGTCTCTTCAACTCTGCACAACATATTCACCAAGCCCCTGTTTGACGATCTGGGTGATCTGGGTGTCACCTGCACTAATTATGCAGATGATACCCAGATCCTCCTACCACTCACTGGGGATTATGACAAGGACTTGGCCTTGGTGAATAGAATCTACAGCATTGTTCAGGCATGGATGGCCACCCATGGCCTTTCCCTAAACGATGACAAAACAGAGCTCCTCGTCCTGGAATCCGCATCTCTTCTCTCCAAATTAAGCAGTAATTACACATCACTCATCATTGATGGGAACCCCATTAGGGTAGCAAAAGAAGTAAAAACTCTTGGTTTCTACTTAGCTTCCACTTTAACATTCAATAAACAGGTAAATTCCCTAGCCTCCTCCACAGCATATACATGCAAATTAATCAGAGCTGGCAAACAATTCCTATCTTCCAACAGTTGCATAACATTAGCGAGAGCCCTCATCTTATCCAAACTTGACTACTGCAACGCCTTATACATTGGAGCCAATAAATATATTATAAAAAAAATACAAATACTTCAAAACAATGCCCTTATAGCTGCTCTCGGTATCTCTAGGAATGAACACATATCTGAAACAAGAAAAAAACACACGTGGCTATCCACATCTGAGAAAATCCGACTAAAAACTGCATCCCGTTTCCACAAATGCTTAAACAAAAAAGCACCATCCTATTTGATAGATAAAATCTTTAGAAAGACCTCTAGTAGGCCCATGAGACTAGCTAATTCCAACTGCCTTCAGGCGCCCCGCTACAAATTATCCACTATCGGTGGCACTAGTTTCCCAGTCAAAGCTGCCCAATTGTGGAATTTACTACGCCCACAACTAAGAATGGATCAAACCTTTGTGGAATTCAGGCATAACATGATCGCCTGGCTACTAGAAAACAATGAGAAATGAACCTCTAGAATGTGACTATACCTGCTCACAACTGTACATATATATGTTTGTATATAGACTACTTGTATATTCCTTACTTATCTCTTTGCCAAATTGTACATAGACTGCGTGTATATTCCTTACTTATCTCTTCTACTTACTTATCATACACTTGCTAGTTTTAGATGTCACTATTTTTGTCATAATTATTGTAACCATGTAACCTTGTACCAAGCCTCGAGACTTCTTATTTCCTGTGCCCTGATACCTTTGGGTCTGGCGTGCATAATAAATAATAAACAAACTAACAAACAAACATAGGGAAGACAAGACAAACGATCTTACTAGGCATGGTACATTCAGATCATGCAGGTGAAAAGAAGGAAGTGTGATGGGGGGGCAATAGGGACCAAGTGTGCCCATTCTCTTCAGAACATGGGTAAAGTGCAGAGAGACACCACTCTCATGGGTCATAACCGAAGTGCAGTAGTGTGACGGCAAGTGCAAGGCCCAGGTGCAGGAGACTGGCGAGAAGAACTTGGGACCTGTGAGGCTATGAAGGTACACCAGGCAGCCAGTCAGCGAAACTGAGCAGAAGTAGAAGAGGGGCAGCAGAAAGAGGTGGTTAGCAGGGGAGAGGGATAGAGAAGGAGGAGGCGAAGATGAGTGTCTTAAGGAGTTTCCAGAACTTAAGAAGATCCGACTCAAGACGGAGAGAGGCAGGGAGGCTGTTCCATGCTTAGCCTGGACTGTTGGGTGTCCTGACCCACGTTTGAGCTATCAGTGCTGTGGGCTTAGAAAATCCAAGATGGCCAAAAAGCCCACATGTACGCCAGAATAGGAAAACTGTGCAGTACTGGCATGGAAAACATCATGATGGCCAGAACTTCCCAGAAAATGCACAGGGAAATGCATGAAGAATAGGCTGCCACCCATTTTTGCTGAGCACAGGAGGGCACTGCCTAAAACCACCATTGGGCTACCCACACAGTAGCCTGAAACCATTGGGAATGGCAATGCTGATTGCCAAAAGCAACCTAGAACTGTGGGGAATTCATTTTCTTAAATCCCAAAAATGGTTGCATTACCAGTACTCACCACTATCAGAAAGCCGGCATTTTGAAACCACCAGATTTTTGTGTAAAACTGAACAAATGAAACAAAACCAGACCAAGGAAAGACTTGCTAAGAGGTGGATACAATGTAAAACTATATTCTGAAATGACTTGAAGGAAGTAATTATTTAATGTGTATGTAAAAATCGTAAGTGATTTAAACTGGGAACAAAAAAAATGACATGTAGCTAAAAACTGGCTTAAAGAGATTCCAATTCTGCCTGACATCTACCCCCACAGGAGTTAAAACCTGCTCAGCCACTCTTCCCCTTGCCAAAAGGAGTTGTCACCTCTCTGATTAGATTAGGGGTGGAGCAGCTACAGGGAATTGAACAAAGGCCTGTCCTGGACTCAGGCAAATGTTATATTGGGGGCGTCGTAAAAGTGGCTTCCTCTTGGCAGAAACGGGGAGGGGCAGCCCCCTCTGAGGACAGGCTGAGCTTAAAGAAAGTGGATAGACTGGTTTCTCCACCATGTGACCTGGGAAGACACACCCCTGTTGGCCAGAATATGATTTTAAGAAAGATGTATAACTCATGGTGCGGACTTGTCAAAATTATCTAAATGATACCATAATTCTTGTGATTTTTCTGTGAACATTTTGAGATGCGTTAGGACCCTGTGGTGTATTCTGGGGGGTTGCTAGCGGAAAATAGGGTCTCACTCCAAATGTCTGCATGTTAAAAATCTGACACTTCATCAATTAATGTCCATACTCCTTGCGCACATGTGTGTAAATTTGGGTAAATGTCCGATATTGCAAAACCAGTTAAAAAGCACAAAATGTTGCCATTTCTGAATGCAAGCCCCCAGGAAGAGCAGAGTTTGAACAGAGTATACCTCATGTGATATGTGATGGGTGCATGTAATTTTAAACAACTGTGTATCTGTGCAATATGTATTTGAATCAAATATAGATTTGTGGGCAAACTGACCAGGGGAGGATCCTCTGACCGATAAAACCTACAGCATCACTCTGACTCACATTTCCTTCCCCCAATCATGGGAGAGGGGAGAATTGGGCCAATGACAAGTAGGGAGGAGCAGGCTTAGCTAGGCCCAGGCACACACCCATTTTCAAAACACATAAAAAGAGACTGCTGGGACAGGTAGAGACATTCAAATCCAGTTGCTGCGGAGCGTTTTGCCGGACCACACAACATCCAGAAGATACCAGTTCCAGACTGACTCCAGCTACATACTCCAGAACCTAGAATGTATACTTTAGAACCTAAATCAGAGGCCTAAAACCACAAGCTGAGTTCTCTGCAGCAGGCCTCAAATCATTGCAAGCTACTCACAGCTGATCGGGCGAGCTGCTTGAATCCCTTGCCAAGAACTTTTGCCAGGACCAGTGCAGAGATCCAGGAGCCGTGCAGAGACCGCTGTATCCGGACAGACCAGACCAGTGCCAGACCAGACCAGACCAGACCATGCAGAACTGCAGACCCAGAGACCAGATCGTTGTGAAGTGCTGCTCGCCTGATTGATCAGATCCGTGACGAGGTCCAGTCCTTCCAAAATATATTGTGAGTACTTAGGTCAGATTGTGACAGAAATAAGCTCTTAGTTTAAAATAATCTAATCCAAACTATTTTAATCTAACCAGAACTGCCTCCTAGAAGTTGTCACTTGTCATTTTGTAAAGCTGCACCACTGTCACTTGTCAATTCTGAAGCTGCAAAGCTGTCACCTGTCATTTTGAGTTTACTTTAAATCTGAAAAACTACCTTTATTTAATCGTCCGTATCTCTGGAACCATTTGGGCTACGAACTTGGTTTAACTTTCTTCTGAAAGCTTAGAATCTAAGCCTTCCAACAAGCCTAGACTTCATACTCCTTATACTTTTTCCGCAATCACGATTCACGCACTCGCGAATTTTACCGCGATTTGGTTAAAAATCCAGCCACGTGTAACCATCAGCAGTCATTTCTTTCCTTGCTAAAAATTTGTTTGCCTCTTAATCACCATCTCTGAATCATTGCTAAAGTGCGCCTGAACTTATCCCAAGTAGCTACCACTCCCCCTGAACCTCCTAAAGGGAATTAAAACCATTTTCAGCATATTTCTCACTTCATTGCCATCACCTTTTAAAAGCATTTTGGGCCTGTGTTTCAAACTTCTATCTGTGGTCTAAGCTTGCTGGGGTGAACTGAATTATATTTGATTGCATTCCTAAGAACTGTGTGTGTTACTTCCATCTCCTTCCATTTCTTACATTGCATAGGGGAGAGGGTGAATTGCCAGAGAAAAAGTGATTATTTTATCTTTTGCTAAAATCATATCAAGTATTTCTGTACTGCATTTTATTCCTCATTGCATTTCCCTTGAAATCATAAAAGTAGTTTTGCTACTTTATCCATCCTATACTAACTCCTCATTGATTGTAAAGAAGTGTGCTAGTGCCAGATTACCCATTGTTGATCAACATCATATGTCTAAGTGTACTATCAGATATTAATTTATTATAAAGTGCGATATATATATATTGTTTAAATTCTCAAATAAACCTTTTAAACTTGCAAAACAGAACTACTTCTTGGCTCAGTGGGGTCAGGGGGAAGAGAGGGGTGTTATATAGGGGTAGTCATCCAGAACTCATGAACTGGACATAAAGATATATCAATAAGGGTTTCCATTCAGTATCCCAGACTAGGCATTGACTTAGCTGTAGTGTTGAATTGAATCTTCTTACAAATTGGGGGCTCGAGCCGGACGTCTGGGTTAGATCTATCACTTGTGCAGCTTAATACAGTGTGCTAACTGACGGGATACATACATCAGGTCGGATCACCACGCTGTTTTATGCAGTAAAGCACTCTTCAAAGGGACACTCTAAGGAAAAGGTCTGTTTTGCAAAAATAAAATACTAATTTCTGTAAGTCAGGACAGAGATCAATCTCTAGAATGACGACCTTGGTAGACATGAAAATAGCGAGGGAGCACCTCTTACATAAGCAATTTGTGAGAGGTGAGTGGACTCACCAGGACCAAACGGTCTGGTTGCAGGCCATCGCGCAACAGGTCACTGAAACAGGGTCAGACATATGGAGAGATCAGGGTCCATTACATGTGGCCCTGAGTGAACTATATATGGCTCCTAAAGCCAAAGATGAACACAATAAGATTGCCAGGATAGCGGCATACCTGTACCTATATATGGGAGACATGCAGGATAAATGTACTGAAAGCCAAGATCTGGCAAATAAGCGACAGATGGCGTTAGAGAAGGTCCAATCTGACCTGGTTTCTTCTGAGCAGAGGCTGCAGAGGAGCCAGGAGTTAGAAAATGATAGTAGGCAGTATATCATTAAAATAAAAGAGGATATGGACATCCTGCAACAGGAAAAGGCTGACCAGGATACCAGATTTCTGGCCTTGCAAAAGGAGTACCAAGAAGGTCTGGACTCCCTACTACAGAGCCAGAAAAGTCTGGAGCAACAATTAGATTTCAATAGGGTATGTGCTGAGCAGGTAGTCACCCTGCAAAGCCACCTAGATAGGGAAAAGGCAGAAAGCAATAAATTGATTCTGAAAGACCTGGATACCCAGGCAGAGTTTGATCAGGAGCGCCAGAGAGCTGGTGCCTTACAAAGGCAAAGGGACGACCTGGCGGCACAGATGCAGACTCTTAGTCAGGAAAGGGACACCTTAGGCCAGGAAGTCTGCCATTTAAAAAGGAAAATGGTAGAAAATCACCTGGCCCTCCAGGGACTGGGTGACCTCCAAAAAGAACACTAGAACTTGTTAGAGCACACCAGGAGGGTGGAGGAGGCTCTGGCAAGAAAGGAGCAGGCCAGTAGGGAAGGGACTCAGGAGGTAACCCTCCTGCAGCAAAGACTGGCCCAGTACTCCAGGACCAATCAGGAGGCACAGAGAGAAAATGAGGCTCTCTGTCAGCACAATGATAGGCTCCAACAACAGGTAGCGATGCAGGAGAGACTGATAGAGTCTAGTAAGGCCTTAACTGAGGAACTGAAAGCGCAGGCTCTTGCATTGCAACAGGGAGCAGGGGCGGATAGAGACCAGGTTTGCTGGGAGAGGGAGACTCCTGAGCATAACCTCAGGAGCCCTAGTACCAGAGGCCTTCATATCTCTCAGTCCCTGGACTCTGCCACCCCCATGTCCCCTCGCGCACATGAGCACCGGGCCACAGGGATGGCAGATTACTATCCAACCAGAAGTATGGGGCTCATAGGCCAGTACCTCCCAGGAATGGAGGGGCGGGCATCCGGGTATGGGCACCCAAGCACAGTGCAATTTAGTGGGGAACCCCAGGAGAGTAGGCCCATTAAGGGCATCCTGAAAACTCCTGCCCAGTTAGGTCAGTGGGGGGGGTACCCATTAAATCCTGGCAGCAAGGAGGAATCTGAAGACTCCTCTGAACGGCGCAGGACACAGGAGACCAGGTCCCCACATTCTGCCAGCCATTCCCAGGCTCGCAGAATCCGGGAAAACCTGGAAGATCAGACAGGAACCTCTGGGAGCAGTGCCTCTGAGTCAGAGGATGAATGGACCAGGGTTACCCGAACCAAAAAGGCCAATAAGGCAAAAAGGGCCTTGCTTAAGGACCCATTGAAGCAAATAAAGGCAATAAGGAGTGTCATCACGTCTTATCATAAGAACGCCA
This sequence comes from Ambystoma mexicanum, assembly GCF_040938575.1. Taxonomy (NCBI): domain Eukaryota; kingdom Metazoa; phylum Chordata; class Amphibia; order Caudata; family Ambystomatidae; genus Ambystoma; species Ambystoma mexicanum. The sequence goes on along the minus strand of NC_090923.1, from coordinate 540,651,508 downwards.
AGTATTCCGTTTGGGAACACTTGGAGCTCTATGAGCAAATGATGGAGACTTTCCATTTGAAGGACAGCAGTAGCTGCATCCAGTACGTCAAATGGACATTCTCCCCAGAATACTCCAGTTTCTTTGTTGGGCTGGAGGACCAAAATCATTTAATATGGTCCACCTATAAGGCAGCCATCTTGAAACATTTTTCTGTTCACAGAAATCCTCAAGAGGCTCGCAAGGCAGCCTACAATTTTCAATGTGGGGAGGATCAGGCCCCACAAGAGTTTGTGCAAGAATTAAAACGTGCTTTTGCGCAGACCACCAGAAGGGTGCGCACGGATAGCAGAGAATTTATCAATACGTTTTTCCATGCCTTACCCAAATACATAATGACCCAGCTCGTGAGAGATTTTCATGAGAAAAGATCTTTAGACTGGGTCATTGAACAGGCTACCCGGATCTATGAGGTGCAGAAGCCTATCGAAAATAAAAATAACACGCCGAAAAACCCCAAAACCAACAGCACCCCTGCTGCTGCCAAGGTGGCAGAGGTAAAGGTTGCCCCCGTTTTAGATTTGGAGATGGGGGGCCTAAAAACCTGCCTGCACCAAATAATTCACAGCCCAGAAGGCCCTCGGGCCAGTCACAGACAGGGAGTCGAGGAGGTAGTCCCACAAATGGGGTCCCCCGCTCCCCTGACTATGTAAATCCCCGCTACAAGGGAAACCGACCAATCCTGGGTTATGTGTGGACTCCTCCAGCCCAAGGGGGGGGATCCAGCCAAGCACCTAACCCAGGGAACTTCCCTCCCAACTTCCCACAGGAGGGCAGAAATTCTCCAAATCCTGGGCAGAACTTTTTCCCCTGGTATCCACCCAATTTCCAGCCCCAAAATCATACATCCTTCTTTCCCCAATTCCCTGAGCCCAGACAACTTAATCCGGGAGAGGGGAGGCCAAGGGTGGAGGGGTACCAAAATCTTCCCAACCAGGGGTACTACCAGAGAAGGGATAGCTACCCTTCCCGGGATCAGCCCAGGGGAGAAAATAGAGCCCCGTATCAGCCTGAGCGGGTTTCCCAGTTAGAGCGCCAGGTCCAAAATATGGCACGGGATCCGGGTCACATACTGAGGGCTCAACAGAACCCTCAGATGAGCATGCCACCGCAGAATGCCCCAAACTCTGGACCTGGTGCTCCAGAACAATGACGGGGGCAGCACCCCGATAACACACCGGTTCCCAGGGAGGAGGCACAAGGGGAAGGGGGGTGTAAAGCCTTGGAGGAAGCTTCCTTCCCAACTTGTAAACAGCCCCTGGAAAACCAGGAACCGGAAACAAAATCTCCTACCCCTGAAAACCTGCCTCCAAAGGAGCAGAGGGGGGGTAGGAGAAACAAAGGACCCAAACAGACCCACTTTGTGGAGGAGGTACAGGTCTTCCAATTTGAGGGAGAGGGATCCTCAGAGGATCCCGGGGAAAGGATCTTCTCCTTTCGAGATGGGGGAACTCCTCCCAAGGAAAAATGGGTCCCAAGGGATGCCAATTCAGACTGGGGAGATGTGGAGACTGAGCTACCGCCGCCCATCATCTCATCCGAGAACCGACAATACCAAAAATCCCCTGGTTCAAATCCATCCTGGTGACTGCCTCCAAAAAGGGGGGGGCGGCCCAGAACCGGAACCAGGGGAACCCACAATGCCTCTGATCTCCAGTTGCCAACTTTTTCTTTCAGATTCCCAAGGTTCTCCACAGAATTCTGCCCAAATCTCTTCGCAAGCAATGTCCAAAACCAGAAAGTTAGTCCACCAGTTGTCCAAAAATGTGCATTATCTGTGCCCCCTTGCGGAGAAGGAGGGAAGATACTATGCCCCGGTTCAAGTACAGGGGAAGGGTACAATTTTGGCACTGGTGGACACTGGATCCCAAGCTACCCTTCTGTCCAAAAGGGCCTTTGAGGAACTAAATGCAGGAAGGGGGGAGAATTACCGAATTCCTCTCACCTCTCTTCCTGGACAACTGCAGAACTTTGACGGGAAGGAAATTCCCGTTGAGGGGACTGCAGACTTGGACATTAAAATTGGGCGACACAAGGTGAAACACCCGGTCATAGTAGTGGCTCCAGAGGGCACCCCTTGTTTACTAGGGAACGACCTCCTGAGAAGGTTGTCACCCCTAATAGATTGTGTAAACAAGGTCCTCTGGACCCAGACTAGCCGACCAATAAAATTAAAACAGAGTGTCAACCATGTTAGTTTAAACGGCACCTGCCACATGGTTGAACAAAAATCTGACCAAGAAGAATTTCACTTCCAGAACAACCAAACTCCAGACGTGACAGTAATAACAGTAGGACAACAGACTAGTGATGGGGGGTCCTCTCTATTTCTGAAAATCAACCTTTCTTCCAGTTTAAGGTGGTATTCCACACTGGAAGGAAACACTCTGAAATTCTTTACTAATCCACAATCAGACACTCCCACTCCTATAGTCCAGAAAGATGTGAAATCAGCTCAGAGCCTGGCTGATATTCAGCAAATTGGAGAGCAGTTGTTCATCCCTGTTCAGTTAAATGATGGGAAGGACTCTGTTCTCGCTCGAGTGTGTGTGAACAATGGTAAGAGCTTCATCAGCGAAGCCATGTTCCGCCAACTCCCAAAAGATCCAGCCATTCCCACATTCAAACTGATAGACAAATGGGAAATGGACCTGGAAGCACCTAATTCCAAACATCTCCTGCCAAGCAGGTGTATGCTCAAAATCTCCATTGGCAACAAGAGCATAGTCCATAATTGTTGGGTCGTGCGAGACGTCACTGCCGCCTTTTACTTAGGCAGTGATATTCTCAATCGCTTTGCCATTAGTTTGGACCTAATAAACTTCAAAGCTTGGTCCCGATTAGCGGATAATCCCATGGGCTTTAATGATCCAGAAAAAGCATTTAGGTCAGCTCAATTGATACCTTATGCAGTTGAAATTCAGATTAAAGAGGAAGTCACCATCCCAGAAAGGACCCGAAAATTCTCCCTGGAAGTGAAAGTTAAAAGAGGACAACATTTGAAAAACCCTGATGCTTACATACATCTAAACGCTTCCCTCCAACAGCAAGGGTTAGGGGTAAACCCAACACCATTAGTCAACATAGAACATGACACCATTCCAATAGAGGTGGATAACAGCGACTTAAAGAGTATTACTCTAGCCACAGGCACCATTATTGGAATGGCGGTTGATGACCGACATTTTTCCATTGATCTAGGAAATGAACTGTTAGGACCAATCCCCAAGGACTGTTTTGATGGTGACAGTGATGACAACACAACACCAGACAGGATTTTTACCCGGCATGGGGGGAACTTCCTGGTGTACACTTCTTGCCCTTATGGTAAGGAAGATGTGACTTGTGACTTCAGGAGGGATGAGGTGATTTTCCAGGTCCATGAGGGTTGCCTTTCCCACCTGAGGCCTCCAGTCCAAATCAGCACTCTGACCAGGGACTTCTCCACCCAGCTGGAGGAAGCCGCTGAGATAGCCAAACCAGAAGTCTTTCCAGGCTTCAGGCAGATGGTGGAAGAGAGGGTCAACCTAGCTGATGCCTGTGTGACTCTGGAACAGAAGCAAAAGTTGAAACAAGTTTTCTTGGATTTCCAAGATCTCTTTGCGGTAGACTCATATGACTGTGGTCACACCGACATCCACATAACAACAATTCCCACGGACCCTGGAATGACTCCAGTGTTTGTGAAGCAATATCGTTTGCCTCTCGCATCCATGGAGTCCATTACTGAAATAATTAAGAACCTTGAGTCCCGGGGAATAATTCGTCCAATACACAGCACCTTCAATAATCCGGTGCTGGGAATATTGAAGCCAAACGGCCAGTGGAGACTCTGCGCCGACCTCAGGGAGATCAACAAACGGGTTCATACTTCCCGATGGCCTCTGCCCTACATTGACCAAGGGCTGGCCCAGAACCGGGGGTCACAGGTATTCACTGCAATAGACCTGACCAATGGATACTGGACTGTGCCTGTCAGTAGGGAGGACCAATACAAGCTGGCTTTTACCTTTGGGGGCCAGCAGTACACAATGACCCGGACTCCCTTCGGATACCTCAACTCCGGCAATGAATTCAACATTTTCTTACACAAGGCCATGCCCGACCTGGGTGCAAGGGGTAACCTGGCTTATGTAGATGATATCCTCATCAAAAGTTCATCTGTGGAGGAACACATAGCGGAGATCCGTTATGTTCTGACCCAGTTGAGGGCCGCCGGAGCAATACTTTCCTTTCAGAAAGCACAGTGGTGTAGAACCCGTGTTAATATCTTGGGGCATGAGATTACTCCTCAGGGTCTCTGTCCCCAGGAAAAGAAAGTGGAAGCACTTCAGAAACTGAAAGACCCCACAACTCTGCGGGAACTAAGGAGCCTCCTTGGACTGACTAATTACAGCAGAAAGTTCATTGAGGGCTACGCAGAGATCACCAGTCCCCTGATTCATCTCCTGAAGGGGGGGGTCAAGTGGGAATGGGGTCCAGAACAAGCCGAAGCAGTAAGACAACTCAAAAGAAGCCTCTCACAAGCGCCCTGCCTAGTTTACCCTGTCAGAAACAAGGAGTTCTTCCTGGAGACAGGGTTCTCTAATACGTGCTTCACTGCAGTATTATACCAAAAGCATGACAAGGTCAATAAAGTAATCTCCTATGCGAGCAAAACTTTATCCTCTGTGGAGGAAAAATTCAACGATTGTGAGAAGGCACTCCTGGCAACGGTGTGGGCATTGAACAATTACTGCCCGTTTATCCATGGGGAACACATCATAGTGGAGACTCCACACCAGCCTCTGCAATATCTCCAAAGTGACAGAATCCGGGCCGGAAATGTGAGTAATTCCCGAATTACTTCCTGGATTCTGTCAATGCAAGGCTTTCCTGTGGAGGTCAGATATGGCCAAAACAAGAAGAGTCCCCTCGCGCAAGGTCTGGCTGACTTGCATGATTGTGCCAGAGAAAACTGTCTCGAGGACGAAAGTCTAAAAATCAAGGACAACATGGAGGCATACCTTAATTCCCCACACAAAGTCTTTGAAGAAGACAAGTGTGAGGGAATGCCCACTCTCTATGTGGATGGATGCTCTTACCAGGTTGACAACGACAGGGAGAAAGAACTGGTGGCTGGCGTAGGGAATGCATGGGTGAAGGAGTTCCCAGAACCCTCCGCTGGATACAAAATTGGTCCCCGAAGTAGTCAGGTGGCAGAATTGATGGCTGTGCATCAGGCCATCCTCACTGCTGTCCAACATCAACTCCACGAACTGGTCATAATCACCGATTCGGATTATGTACGGAACAGGTTCGTGGAGCACCTGGTTAATTGGAAAACCAGAGGCATGTTATGTGCTAATAACAAACCCTTGAAACATGGGAAGTTAATCCAAAACATTGATGATCTGGTCACATCGAATGGGATGACCATCTACTGGAAAAAGATCAAGGGTGATTCCAAAGTAGAGGGACCAGACAAAACTGGAAATGACTTAGCTGATCAGCTGGCCAAAACCGGGGCCATCCAAGGGGATCTAATCAAAATAGAGTCCCTGTTGGGGGAAATCCAGGTCACTGCTATCACTAGGTCCCAGACAAATGCTCACAATGATCTTTCAACTGCCCAATGGAGCAAGGAGACCCCTGATGCTGATTTGATTACAGCTCAGAAGGGGGATCCAATTATTGGTAAGTTTTACCAACACCTTGAGGACCCTGAGAACTTTCCCCTGACGGATACCGATTACATTGGGAAAGAGGACCTAAGAGTGTTGATGAAATGTCCAAAAATGTTCCGAATCCAAGACGGTTTGCTGGTAAGGAAATCCAAAGCTGGCCACGATCAGTATGTGGTTCCTACCTGATTCCGAAGCCTGATGTTAAGTCACGCCCATGATGCGGCCACCGCCGGTCATAGGGGGTTTCACACAACACTGGAAATCTTAAGAGAGGTTGCATACTGGCCACACATGGGGCAGGACCTTGACCAATACTTGAAGGGGTGTCTTGTGTGTGCACAATTTCAGCCATCATCCCTCACGCACCGTGCACCCCTCCAAAAGAGGGGGATGACACTGCCATGGTCAGATTTGCAAATCGACTTTGTAGGCCCTGTAATCCGCTCGTCTAGAGGAAACAAGTACATGTTGACCGTTACATGCTTGTTTACCAAGTGGGTGGAATGTCTCCCAGCCCCAAACTGCAAGGCAGAAACAGCAGCTGCCCTGATGATTAACCACATCTTTTCCCGTTTTAATCACCCTCAAAGGATTGAGTCGGACAGGGGTAGCCGCTTCACCAGTGAAGTAATGACAAAGATGTGGGAGATACTGGGGGTCAAAATGGAGGTTACATATTGCTTATCGGCCAGCTTCTTCTGGGGCAGTAGAGAGATATAACCAAACCATTGTGAGCATATTAAAGAAGTTTGTGGCAGATTCTGGGCCCAGTTGGGATATCCGATTACCTCTGGTCCTAATGGCCATCAGATCCACCCCTTCATCTGCAACCAGAATGTCACCATTTGAGTTGATGACTGGACGCAAGATGGTGCTTCCCCAGCATTTGCTCTACAGAACCCAAGAGCAAACGTTGATAAATGCCTCCACAACTCATGAGTATGTGGAGAATTTAAGGAAACACCTTCAACATGCCTTTGCCTATGCTCAGCGGAATCTAGAAAGATCAGCTGAGAGTATGAAGACCCACTATGACCTGAAAACTTCCAGGAAGGAATATCAGGTGGGGGACCGGGTCTATTTATACAACTTCCAAAGAAACCAGGCAAGACAGCGCACATTTTTGCCTATATGGAAGGGACCCTTTGAGATTATAGACAAGATCTCCCCTGTGGCCTACAAGATCCGCATCCCCAAAGGCGGTTTGGCAGAGGGGGAAGACAAGTGGGTCCACATAAACCAGTTGCAGTGTTGCCATCCCAGGCACACTTTGCAGCAACTGGAGGAGTCCTCTGTAATCCCAGAGGGTACCGCTCCAGAGTAATTCAATTCCAACCCTAAAATATCCTACATATAGCCTATCAAATTCTGTGTTTCTCAAGTTTATGTGTTTCTGTCACTTAATTTAAAAAAAAATGTGCATGTTCATATCTGTTGAGTTCTAAAATATATATGCCACCCCACTATATCAATGTTGGGGGAGAAATGTCCATGAATAGGTATTGCCGCTTTTCCTTTGTCGTCCTAGGAGAAAGAAAACCTGGAGACTGGCCAAGGAGGACGATCCGGAGACCGGGAGCAGAGACCCAAAGGGCCCGGGGTACCGCCCAATATTCCCATCAGGACCGGCGAGGAGAACCGATCGATGAGTACCGGATGGAGGAAAAGATGCTGAACTGTGCCATTTGCAGAATTGGAAGAAGATTATGCGGACATACCAGTGCGTGGGTCAAAACCTTCTGTGCACCCGACTCCCCATCGACTCAAATTCAAAGTGCAGTCGCGTGGGGGGGCTTTGTTGGGTGTCCTGACCCACGTTTGAGCTATCATGCTGCAACATTTGGTGCTGTGGGCTTAGAAAATCCAAGATGGCCAAAAAGCCCACATGTACACCAGAATAGGAAAACTGTGCAGTACTGGCATGGAAAACATCATGATGGCCAGAACTTCCCAGAAAATGCACAGGGAAATACATGAAGAATAGGCTGCCACCCATTTTTGACTATGTTGTGAGCACAGGAGGGCACTGCCTAAAACCACCATTGGGCTACCCACACAGTAGCCTGAAACCATTGGGAATGGCAATGCTGATTGCCAAAAGCAACCTAGAACTGTGGGGAATTAATTTTCTTAAATCCCAAAAATGGTTGCATTACCAGTACTCACCACTATCAGAAAGCCGGCGTTTTAAAACCACCAGACTTTTGTGTAAAACTGAACAAATGAAACAAAACCAGACCAAGGAAAGACTTGCTAAGAGGTGGATACAATGTAAAACTATATTCTGAAATGACTTGAAGGAAGTAATTATTTAATGTGTATGTAAAAATCGTAAGTGATTTAAACTGGGAACAAAAAAATGACATGTAGCTAAAAACTGGCTTCAAGAGATTCCAATTCTGCCTGACATCTACCCCCACAGGAGTTAAAACCTTCTCAGCCACTCTTCCCCTTGCCAAAAAGAGTTGTCACCTCTCTGATTAGATTAGGGGTGGAGCAGCTACAGGGAATTGAATAAAGGCCTGTCATGGACTCAGGCAAATGTTATATTGGGGGCGTCGTAAAAGTGGCTTCCTCTTGGCAGAAACGGGGAGGGGCAGCCCCCTCTGAGGACAGGCTGAGCTTAAAGAAAGTGGATAGACTGGTTTCTCCACCATGTGACCTGGGAAGACACACCCCTGTTGGCCAGAATATGATTTTAAGAAAGATGTATAACTCATGGTGCGGACTTGTCAAAATTATCTAAATGATACCATAATTCTTGTGATTTTTCTGTGAACATTTTGAGATGCGTTAGGACCCTGTGGTGTATTCTGGGGGGTTGCTAGCGGCAAATAGGGTCTCACTCCAAATGTCTGCATGTTAAAAATCTGACACTTCATCAATTAATGTCCATACTCCTTGCGCACATGTGTGTAAATTTGGGTAAATGTCCGATATTGCAAAACCAGTTAAAAAGCGCAAAATGTTGCCATTTCTGAATGCAAGCCCCCAGGAAGAGCAGAGTTTGAACAGAGTATACCTCATGTGATATGTGATGGGTGCATGTAATTTTAAACAACTGTGTATCTGTGCAATATGTATTTGAATCAAATATAGATTTGTGGGCAAACTGACCAGGGGAGGATCCTCTGACCCATAAAACCTACAGCATCACTCTGACTCACATTTCCTTCCCCCAATCATGGGAGAGGGGAGAATTGGGCCAATGACAAGTAGAGAGGGGCAGGCTTAGCTAGGCTCAGGCACACACCCATTTTCAAAACACATAAAAAGAGACTGCTGGGACAGGTAGAGACATTCAAATCCAGTTGCTGCAGAGCGTTTTGCCGGACCACACAACATCCAGAAGATACCAGTTCCAGACTGCCTCCAGCTACATACTCCAGAACCTAGAACTTATACTTTAGAACCTAAATCAGAGGCCTAAAACCACAAGCTGAGTTCTCTGCAGCAGGCCTCAAATCATTGCAAGCTACTCACAGCCGGGCAAGCTGCTTGAATCCCTTGCCAAGAACTTTTGCCAGGACCAGTGCAGAGATCCAGGAGCCGTGCAGAGACCGCTGTATCCGGACAGACCAGACCAGTGCCAGACCAGACCAGACCGTGCAGAACCGCAGACCCAGAGACCAGATCGTTGTGAAGTGCCTCTAGCCTGATTGATCAGATCCGTGAGAGGTCCAGTCCTTCCAAAATATATTGTGAGTACTTAGGTCAGATTGTGACAGAAATAAGATCTTAGTTTAAAATAATCTAATCCAAACTATTTTAATCTAACCAGAACTGCCTCCTAGAAGTTGTCACTTGTCATTTTGTAAAGCTGCACCACTGTCACTTGTCAATTCTGAAGCTGCAAAGCTGTCACCTGTCATTTTGAGTTTACTTTAAATCTGAAAAACTACCTTTATTTAATCGTCCGTATCTCTGTAACCGTTTGGGCTACGAACTTTCCAAAAAGCCTAGAACCGACTTCCTACTCCTTATACTTTTTCCGCAATCACGATTCACGCACTCGCGAATTTTACCGCGATTTGCGATTTGGTTAAAAATCCAGCCACGTGTAACCATCAGCAGTCATTTCTTTCCTTGCTAAAAATTCGTTTGCCTCTTAATCACCATCTCTGAATCATTGCTAAAGTGAGCCTGAACTTATCCCAAGTAGCTACCACTCCCCCTGAACCTCCTAAAGGGAATTAAAACCATTTTCAGCATATTTCTCACTTCATTGCCATCACCTTTTAAAAGCATTTTGGGCCTGTGTTTCAAACTTCTATCTGTGGTCTAAGCTTGCTGGCGTGAACTGAATTATATTTGATTGCATTCCTAAGAACTGTGTGTGTTACTTCCATCTCCTTCCATTTCTTACATTGCATAGGGGAGGGGGGTGAATTGCCAGAGAAAAAGTGATTATTTTATCTTTTGCTAAAATCATATCAAGTATTTCTGTACTGCATTTTATTCCTCATTGCTTTTCCCTTGAAATCATAAAAGTAGTTTTGCTACTTTATCCATCCTATACTAACTCCTCATTGATTGTAAAGAAGTGTGCTAGTGCCAGATTACCCATTGTTGATCAACATCATATGTCTAAGTGTACTATCAGATATTAATTTTTTATAAAGTGTGATATATATATATTGTTTAAATTCTCAAATAAACCTTTTAAACTTGCAAAACAGAACTACTTCTTGGCTCAGTGGGGTCAGGGGGATTCTAAGAGAGGCGTGTTATATAGGGGTAGTCATCCAGAACTCATGAACTGGACATAAAGATATATCAATAAGGGTTTCCATTCAGTATCCCAGACTAGGCATTGACTTAGCTGTAGTGTTGAATTGAATCTTCTTACAGGACATGAATGATCAATACAATGTATCACACAATCCTCAGCCTACCCCGCCTCCACATATCCCCTCTCCCTCCCACCCCCTGTCCCACACCACAAAATCAGATTCTCAGCCCAGAATTAACTCCACATCCCTTTACCTTGTCCCAGTGCTTATGTATGAGGCTCCTTGCCTCATTGGTAAGTACTGGGATGAGGAAGAGTGGGACTAGGAGTTCTGAAGATAACAGGTAGCTGAACCAGTAATTACCTCAAGGGCCCTCTACCTCCTCCCAGTACTTGTGTATATGTCAAAGTGCCTCATACACAAGTACTGGGAAGAGGAAGAATAGGGCTATGAGTAATGAAGATTACCAATAAGTAACCAGGGGATTAAACACAAGTAGTGGTGCAACACCATTGAGCTGACTGGACTTCAGCGCCCCCAACACCTCCCCCATTTGAAATTTAGGGGTATGTTGATTCGACCTGGCTGACCTACAGAGCCGTTGCTGGACAGAACAGGACACAGATGTTAAACAGCACCTTGGTTTCGCTTTTAACAAAGGCACAGCAATTACTAACGTAAAGCATTTCACTGGTAGTAACTGCATTCAAATGCATAATTATTTAGGCAATTGAAATCTTAATGTGGGTTTAGTACTAGCATGCCAGGGAAGTGATTGGAAGGGCAGAGAGAGGACAGAAGGCCACTTATTCTCACAGCAGTCCATAAGCAGCTACTTTCAGACTTAAAGGAGAGAGTTAACTGCTTGTAACATTGAAGATGCACTTGAATAGTCTCATTAGAATACATTAAGAAGTTAGATGCCCCCACACAAATATATTTGTCGCTCACCCACGGCCCGTGAAGTTAGCACCTCTTCCAACATTTGAAGGGTTAGGGTTTTGTTGTGCCCCTGAACACAAGCACACACACCATTCACCATACACACACATGCACACCCAGCCACCCATACATTTAAGTATGTAACCTTTCACCGTACAGGCACACCCAGGCATCCACACATACATTTAAGTGTGCACCCTTTCACCATAGACTCACACAGGCATCCACTTATACATTTAAGTGTGCACCCTTTCACCATACACTCAACACGCACACCCAGCCCCCCATACATTTAATTGTGTACCCTTTCACCATACACTCACACAGGCAGCCACCTATACATTTAAGTGTGCACCCTTTCACCATACACTCACACAGGCAACCACCCATACATTTAAGTGTGCGCCCTTTCACCATACAGGCACACCCAGGCAGCCACCCATACATTTAAATGTGTACCCTTTCACCATACACTCACACAGACAGCCACCTATACATTTAAGTGTGCACCCTTTCACCATACACTCACACATGCACGTGTCATGGGGTTGAGGGAAGCCCTATTACCTCAAAAAGAAATGGTTTCTTTTTTAAGTCACTTTGGCTTCATAAAGAAATGTTTTCAGTTAAGGACCAAACCATTATGGAAATAATTTCTTTATGAAGGCAGAGTGACTTCAAATATAAACGATTTATTTTTGAGGTAATAGAGCTCCCTCCATCCCATGACATGGAGGCCTCCAGCCTAGAGGCTTCCATGTCATAGGGTGGGGGGAGCCATCAGACTTCAAAAATAAATAGTTTATGTTTGTAGTCACTCTGCCTTCATAAAGAAATAATTTCTGTTACTTAAGAGGAATGCTGAACAATTTCTCAATGAAGGCAGAGTGACAAAAAAAAGTGTTTTTTTGTCCAAAGGGTTCCCCTTCCCAGGACATGTGGTGGCGTGCCCCCTTGCCCCCAAACTGTGCGGTTGCGGGGGGCCCCATTACGCCAGTGACTGTATCCTGAATTCCAGACTGGCTGCTGAATTTAGGAGAGGGAGAAATCCATGTTTATTCAGCTTGCGCCATTAGCATGAAAAGTCCAATTCATAATACTCCGACACCAACACACTAAACATGTCCCAAAGCTATCTAAATACAGGCTATATAAATGCTGGATTTTAGGAAGCTCAGAGCCATCTCATTGTCATTGATATTGAGTCATATATTGATTTTACATACAGCCAGCACATTGTAAAGACATTTTTAGGGTGCTAGTACAGTAATGAGCTGAGACCATTCTACTAAACATGTAGAGCTGAGTCTGTATATTACTACACATACAATGGTTGTTATGGGGTCTAGGTGGCATTTGCAAACTACTTGTATGTGAAAATTCTAGTTCTAGACAGAGGTCAGCATTATATTGGAGGTTATAAGACTGACCAGTTGTAATAGAAGCCGGCCTCTTACTGTGCTTTTTTAGGGTCTGGGTCAAAGGGGCTTGAACTCCCTGCCAGAGCATTTGCAGCAATATGTAAAAAGGACCTCATGCCAATCAGATGCTCCATGATACTAAAATAATCTATGATTTGTAAATTGTTGTTACAGTGTGGTGTGATATTTTTTTTAGAAGCTAGTGTAAGTGTGTGGGTTTGAGAGATCATTATTGCTATGCTGTTTGAGACACGGGGGGGGGGGTCATTATAACGGAGGTGGTAGCCATGCCGGTGAATACCGGCATGGTGCTGCCGGATTCATTTTTTAACCGGCACCCAGCAATGGGGATGTACCGGGGCATTCCGGCCCCGCCGGTGCCAGTGAAAATTACTCCTGATTCCCATTTGAGTTCCATAGGACTCAATGGGGAGGCCGGTAGCACTGGTACCGTTATTAACGGTGCCGGTGCTATCGTGTAGGTCTGCTCGTGGGTGCCGTTCCACCCGGCAAATCAGACCTCCCGTACTGAAAGGCACCCACGAGTAGACCTTGTAGTTTGCTGGTCCAGTAACAACGGTACTGGCAAGCTTACTGGTACCGTTGTTACCGGACCGGGAACCTTGTAATGAGGCCCACTGTCTTTTTCCACTTCCATGCTACATTACAATCTACTTAAAGAATAACATAGTGCGGCTCCCAATCTTTACCAAGCAACGTTTCATTCGGCCATTAAACCGTATCCACGGAGGACATGGTTCAGTATTAAACAGAGCACGATTTGCACATGAACAATTTAGGAATGGAAGTACATGCCTAAAAGTGTCACCCTTTACTTGTGCGCCCCAGCTCTGTCATGATGTTTCTATTGAACGTGCGGTTTCTGAGTGTCAGAAAGCATTGAGCCGTGGCATACATTATAGTACATAAGCTGCTGTGGCGCAATCATATCAAAAGGCTAGAGTTAATCAGCACAACACATTTAAAACAGGACCAATGGAAAGACTGACTCATTGGAAGAAATGTCCGAGAAATAGACCACAAAAGCTACAATTGAAGCAGTCATCCGCTGATACCCTCTTTACGCAAGACACCCCATTCCCACTCTTAAAAGAAAGTTTATGCAGACATGAGATGAGGTTTGACCTTTGGTAGGTTGATTCCCCAATGTTTTGTTTCCTGTTTAATGGTTTCCGCACTACTGGCGAACCTGTGCACACACCCGTGAACTGCGCATATGTTAACGTTAATGTTAAAGGATATTTGTACTGTGCTCTATCACCACCGGAGTGGTCCCCTGGCGCTCTGGCAGATCTTAAAAGGTTGGGGGATGTCGGTGAGTTAGTGGGGACGAGTGAGAAAAGAGCAAGAGAGCAGTGATGTGCTGTTGGCTGCTTCAGTTCGGTTAACACCGTTCGCTGAGCTTGGGGTGCTTTCCGGTCGGTAGCCGTTGTGTGCTGTTGTGCGAAGCTTTGTGTGGTTTGTTGTGTTGTGGTGTAGTGAAGTTTGTGCGGTTTGTTGTGCTTTAGGGTTGTAGTTATGGTTGGTTAGAGTTTGAAAGGTTTATGCAGAGGGGTGAAATTGTTAGTGTGTACAGAGGGGTGAAAAGGGGTGAAAATGATCACGCACTCATCTAATGTCAGTACCTAGCAACCGTGTGTGTACCTAGACATTTGAAGGCTATCCCTAGCAATGATACAAGTACATGACAATGCGATACTAAAAGCTGCCATGTGGGTAGATTATGACAACGCCTGACACATGCCTTTACAAAAGCCAAAGTTAATGGCTTTGCCACTGCTTGCTTAAAATATGAATTATCTGTTCCATAGTTTTTTTTGCGAGCAACTGGGATTTAAACATCTTTTTGAGATCCCTTGTGAATGACAAGCCCACACGCAGGAGTCCTGTCCTTTGATTTTGTATCCATCCCCCTTCCTATGTCATTGAGCTGGATATCTTCCTTGTAATTTGTGATTGCTAAATTGTTATTAAGGACTTTAATTTGTAGCAAAAAACCAAAACCTAGTCTGCCTTCCTAAAATGTATTCCACAGACGTTTGCAGCCCATAGATAAATGTGAGCTGCATCCAAATGCAGCTCACATGCAAAAGGCCGTTCAAAACAATCCCGGCTGCCATCCCAGTGACTGAACGTGAAATCGCGTCATGCCCACGACCCCTCCCTTTCACGTACAGGTTCGCACTCCAGCCACTGAAAATCAATTTGCTTCACTTCTCTTGCAAAGCGTGCGCCAATTTCAGGCCCAAGCATTCTTCCACACAAATACACGGCTGCAAGTGAACTGGTTTTTATCTTAACAGTTTCCTGCTCTAATAAACTACACATTCCACAAGTTAAGTGAGGCGCGCACAGTTTCTTTTTAAATAGGGTAAAACAAGGAGGTATAATGAAAAATAACCGCTCCAGGTGCTTCCGTTGACATAAGTCAGTGTTGTTCTCAATGCGGCGTGCAAATCATTGATGGCCCAGTCTGGTGCGCGCTCCTTTCAATTCGCATGCGTGTTATAGGAAAGCACAGTTGTGGGGGTGAACCCCTAGGCACATGTGCTGGGCATTTAAAGTAGCCTACTATTCGGATAGATTGTACCCTCAAACCAAATGTTTACATGCCCAGCGCAGGTGCCTAGAGTTTCACCCCCACAATTGTCATAAAACCAACACAGGGACAGCAGGGCACTGTCCCAAGCAAACCCTTGCGCATGCAGCGGGACAGCCCATTGGTCACCCGAACAAGCGCAGTGCCCTATTCTAGCCCCCCAAACTATTACTGGAAAGTAGGTGAACGCAAAGGGAGTAATAACGCCACCAACGGTTAGTTCCAAGTAAGACAGAGGATTCGCCCCAATGAAGGGGTTCAATGGGGCAGAGGGACTGGCGCACAGAAGACTGTCAGGGTAATTCATGGAATTAATGTGCGCTGAAAAGCGGAGCGCAAGTGTGAAAATCACAGCGCATGCGTGCTAAAGCCGCGCACGCAGCTGTTTGTCGATTCATGGAATACGCTGCGCATGTTTTCCCCGGGATGTGCGCCAAATCCGTGGGTGGCGCACATGTCACTAAACGCTGTGCACAACGCGCACAGCGAAAGCGCACAACATGTAGCGCACACAACAAAAGGGGGTGGAACACGCGGAATGGGGAACAACGCGTGAGAATGTGGGCATTACGGGGGAAGTACCGCATCTAAATGCTTGCAACGCCCACACGCGCGCTAACAACACGTATTCATGGAATCGAACAGGGGAAACCCACTCGCCAAAAAAGACGCGCTAATCTGGAAACACGTACGCCAGCAGGAAGCAGGCGTAAGCGGCCCAGCGCAGCATAAAAGTGTGCGCAAAGAACAAACAAGCTCATACGCTATGATGAATATACCGTTCCTCGCAGCAGTGGTCGTGGGACACTGCAGGAAGAGGAGGATATAGCCAGGCCCCAAATTTTTTTACCCAGGACCAGACTTTTCTGGGATGCCTGATGACCAGGTATATGGGAGGTACAGGTTTCCACCACAAATAATACTAGAACTGGTGCTGAGTGGGAAGATGACCTCACATAATCCACCCTGTGCTCTCAAGCACTAAGTCCCTTGGAAAAGGAGCTCAATGTACTGCATTTCTTGGCTACTGGGTCATTTCAGCGTACAAGTGTCATAGTTGGGGGTGTCTCACAGGCCGCGCAATTCACGCTGCTTACACCCGTTGTTGGCAATCATGAATGCGCGCCCCTCAGTCCGCAGGCACATATACATGCCCAGAACACCTGCAGAAAAGCAGGCCGTGGTCCAGGACTTTTGTGGGGTGGCACACTTCCCCAAAGTGCTAGGTGCCATTGACTGCACCTATGTTGCTCTATGCCCTCCCAGAGCCACTGAGCACATCTGTCGAAACCGCAAGCACTGGCATTCCATCAACATGCAGGTTGTATGTGATGCCAAAGGAATCATCACCTCAGTATATGCCTACTATCCGGGGTCCAGCCATGATAGTTTTATATTCAGAATGTCACCCCTAAACTGGGACCTGGAAGCGGGAGGCATGGCGACACATGGCTCATTGGTGAGTACAAATGCCTCTGCACATGCATGCATGTCAGAGACTGAGAAATGGGAAAAACCCAACTAATGACAACCATTATCACCTGCCCAGGGGACAGTGCCTACCCTCTGAGCACCTATATGATGATGCCAATACGGAACCCCACCCCACCACCCGAGGTAAGATACAACACAGCCCATATTGCAACCCGGGACATAGTGGAGTGCACATTCGGAGTGCTCAAGTCAGGTTTTTGCTACCTTGACCGCTGTGGTGGCCAGCTGCTATATGTGCCCCCAGTAGTGTGCAGGATCATAGTGGCAGCATGTGTCCTGCACAATGTTACAACCCGGTGGGGTGTGCTGGTGGACATGGTGGTGCCCCCACATCCCCAACCACATGCACGGCCGCTGCGCATGGGAGGGGAAAGGGCATGTGGTGAGGCAGCCCGTAAACTGCTTGTGGCAAATTTCTTCACCTAAAATCCCACCCCTGCGGAGTGCACACAGGCCTGGCACATACCAGCTGACAATTGATGATAATGACAAAAGGGACAGTCAACTTTCACAACCATACCACCCTGAGATTGTTTTCCTGGAAGTGCTACATTGTGTGCATCCCTAGCTACTTAAACAGACCCGATGCTGTGTCAGTAAAATGCACACATTCATGCAGCATGAAGGACAACCCCCTTGCAAAATAGTCCACCCAAATAGTGGCATGTCACCCAACCCCTCCCTAACCCCATCTCAGCTACCCAACACACCATGGCATGGCATGCTATGTGAAAGCAACCAAATGAATGCACAACACATGACACAAGTGTCACAAAGTGCACCGTCCCAAATGGAAACAGGCAAGAGACAATTTCCTCTCACTAATGAAAAAGAAATAGCACACATGAACAAATACTTACCAGCAACACAAAACATTAGTACAGGACCCAACAGTGGCAACGTATGAGAGTAAAAAATGAAAGTAGTGCAAGTGTCACAACCTGACAAAGGCAGCACATCAACCCCTTCCAACTCCAGTGTGTTGCTGGTAGGCAAATGTGGCAGTGTACTGCATACAACATGAACTGCATCTGCAATGGACACCGGCTCGTTAAGACATGAAGAAGCTACATGCATATATGCATAAAGTCCTGTATGGAATACAATATACAAATCAACCATGCAGTGGAGAAATCATCACCAATCCCCATTAGGGACGTATACACAGTTTGGACTACAGACTACCCACACAATTTATGGGAGCCCAATGCCTCTGTGTAAGTTACTGTCACTTGGTCACACCCTTGTGAGCCCATGGAAAGGGGAAGAAGCAAGAGGGGCGTGTGTGTCAGGAGCCCAAGTTTCAAACCCAAACAAAGGACAAGCCCGCATGTGCCCAGCTGGAACACACAGTGGATGCCTACGTAAGCCACACAAAGCAACACACTGTAACATGAATTTACAATCTGAAAGAAAATAGTTATCAACAAAAAAGTAAATGCAAATTAAAAAAATAAAATGAAAAAGAAGAAAAAAGTAAACGAAAAGTAAACAGAATAAATCAAATCAAAAAATCAAAAATCAAAATACAAATTAAATCAAAAAAGAGAAAAAAGAAAAATGAAATTAAAAAATCAAATGAAACGAAATGAAAATGAAATAAATAAATTGAAAAAAGAAGAAGAAAAAATGATAATCAAAAAATGAAATTCTAATTTTAATTTGGAATGAAATATGAAAAACCAAAAATAGAAATAAAAATAAAAATATTGTCAAAAAAAAATGAAAAAGAAAAATCAAAAATGGCCATGTGTCGAGCGGGGGGGCACCCAGGAGGGAGGAGGTACAGGGTGCACCCCAACACCCACATGCGTGGATGTTAAGAAAAAAAAAACCTCCATGGGCTGCACGGCTACCCTATAGTGGGAGAACTGCTGGCGCTGTCATCACCCTCTGGTGGTACATTAGAAGGTGTGCATGATATGGGAGGCAGACCACGCAAAGCCCTGGCATGCTCCTCCATGGCAGCAAGCATGCCGGTCTGAAAGGGTTGGTTCTGCAGGATGATGGTACGGAGATCCCCATGCAGCAGCTCACGGGTAGCACGGATCTCTGACTGCAAGGCCTCGTGTGATGCCCGGATCTCCTCATGGGTTGCTGGAGCTCAGCTGAGAGTGTGCGTGTTAGCTGCTCCAGCTGCTGTTCTGACCTTGTACTCTGGGACACCTCAAGTGCACCCAGAGTATCTCTGAGGGACCTGTGTTCTAACCTCAGGGCATCCCTGTGGGCCTGTGACTCTGCAGATATGGCTGTGTGCAGAGTCTCCAGTCCAGCCTGTTGGTCCCTGTTGGACGCCAACATGTCCTCCCTGTGTGAGCGGCACGTGGACTCTGTTGCCTGCTGCTGGAGCTCCACCTGCCTTTCAGGGGGGAGAATGGAAGTGCCCACCCTATCCACGGCCTGAGCCATCATCTCACACGATGCCCCCTGTTGTGCTGCAATAGTATACATGGAGTTCTCCCACACAGTATTTCCTGGTGGTGCACAGCCACCGCGTTGGCGGGCACCACACCTGTTTGGGGCAAGGGGATGTGCACCTTGCTGTGCTGGCACTGCCTGAGGCTGCAGGACTGCATTCCTCCTTTGATCTGCTGGCCCAGGAACAGGAGCTAATATAGTGGAGTGTGACCCTACATCTGTAACCGCCACAGGCGGACATTCCAACACTGAATGCCCCATAGAGGGGTCTACCCCCAGTGCAGGTGGGTTGGACAGAACAGCATCCCTGCCAGAAACACTCACCTGGGACAGGACATTTGACTTAATGTCAGATTCAGCACCTGAGCCATAGAGGTCTTTGGAGGTGTACCCAGAGACACCAGTGGACACGATGGTCTGTAGGACTAATGGATTTTCACCCACCCCACGTTCTCCACTGATGCCTGGTTGGGGCTGTGAGTACTCCTGCCCCTGCGCCATCTCCTCCTCCTCAACAGCATCTAGTGCCTCATCACCTGCACAAATATAAAACAAAAGTAATGACAGGCATGAACAGCATAGGCAACACACATAGGCATCACAGTCTACACATTAAATACATAAATGACACATGTCACATATGACACTAACTCTGGCATGCATGCACTGGCAATGAAGTGGAAGGGGACCCTAAAAGCAGACACAGAGGAGTCCAAGATGGAAAAGCAACACATGTGCTGCATGCTGCATAGCACCTGCATCACACATTAGCCTGTGAGTGGCATGGACAATCCACATACATGACACATACCAGCACACAGATGGCACGTAGCATAGCCATAGCAGATTTGACAAGGACATCCAGATGGTAGCAAATCTGTACTGTCCCCCATCCATGTGAGATGGACATCATGAAATAGAAAATGCAAAAGAGTGTGACAAAACACGCATATGTCACACACTGCAACAAAGCCAGTGTTTACTAATACAGTGATGGCAGGCCCATGGATACATCAATGGTTGGTCACTTGGACATGACAGAAGTAAATTGTCATGTTGAACAGCTAACAGGGCCCCAAAGTGATCGTGTGCAGAGCATGTGTAGGTGCAGAAAAGTCAATCAGCCTGACTGATGAAATCATTCCCATAATAAGTAAACAAATGTGGAGCATTGTGTGGTGAAATCTATGTCTGAAGTAAGGTGAATCTGGGGCAGAACGGCACTAAAATGTGTCTTTAACATGCAAATGATTCCATCAATCAGCCAGAATGAATAGGAAAACAGTATCAACAATGTTGTGGCATGATGGCAGTTGAAGGGCAAGTGCAGTAATCCGGTGCCAAGTGTTACCCTGCGGTCAGAAGGTATACTGTGAAACCCAAACCCAAGGCCGGGGGATGGTTTGGAGGTACCACATGGGTGACCTGGCACTCAATCAGAACACATCACCCAAGCAACATACACATGGTTTGCACACACATGCACGGCCACTCACCGGACATTGCCTCAAAATCTGGTGGGTCTCCCACGCCTTCGATCTGATCCTCTGTGATGAAGCCTCCAGCGATTGACTCATGTTCTGTGAGTACTTCCTCCTCTGGTGGAGAACCACTGCCAGTCACCAAAGTAGAGGCATGATTGGAAACCAGCTTGTTTTTTACTCTGCGTATGAGGTCATTCCACCACTGAGAGCAATCATCAGCTGTGCGCCTCACGAATCCAAGGGAACTAATCTGGTCCGCGATGCACTGCCAGTGGGCTCTACGTTGAGCAGTCATAGTCTTGCACCCTGCAGTCACCAGCATTTTGCGGCCATGGGCCGACACTTAGCCCACAAGTGCGTCTAGTTCCACATCATTGAAACTCTGCTTCCTTGACGTGCCGGAGGGGTGAGCCATGTCTGGGGTCCCATCCTGTACTGCAAGAGCACCCTTCTTGCTCTTGAGAGGTGGTGGGAACTCTGAGTAGCTTACGCCACTCTGGTCGGTAGGGGCTGAAGCGCAGGTGGACTGGGCACTGGAAGTAGCCAAAGGCACGATGACCAAAGGTCTCACTGCAGGCATTGGCTGCTGGGTGCTGTTGGCAGGACCAACCTTGGTGTGATGGTCTTGGACCAACACTGTCCCGGCTGGCTGACTCGGAGCTGGGGTGGATTGAGCTGCAGCTGCCCCTGCAGCCTCCTCACCCTGGCTACTTGGGGCAGCAAATAACAATGCTGCCCCAGATCCACGTGGCCTGGTGACAGAAACTTTCACCGCCACACGTGGCTTTGACTTGGTGACACGGAAGTCGGCCTGTGAGTCATCCCGTGCCAGTTTGGAGAACAATATGGGCCGGGTTAACAGGGCCTGAGCTGGGATGGTGTCAGCTGCATCTCCCTGACCCATTGGGCGGGGGGGTGGGGCACAGGTGTCCCTGATTTGTCCTCCACACACTGGCCTCTTGGGCCACCCTGCACATCCTGGCACGTCCCTTACCGCGGACACCTCTTGGAGGTCAGCCACCTTTGCCTCCCTTACCACTTGGTCGCCTCCCAACCATTGTGTGAATGGGAGTTGCAGTAAATAATTGTCCTGGGCAATTGGGGTGAAGGGGGCAGGGTACTAGATGGAATAGGTACCCTAGTGCTCTAGCAAGGCTGTCTGTGACCCCTGGGGGAAGATGACGGGTCACGCAATGCTCAGGCAACCCGAAAACAAAATCTAACATGCACATGACCCCTGGTAGCCCACGTGCGTGGAATAAAGGACCCTCACTATGCTGTGGCACCCAGAAACACAAAAATAAGCGTACGCGTGGTACACGCAGGCTACAATGACCTCTAAATGGTTATGCGACACACAAGGGCAACCACAGTTGAAAAATAAGTGCTCAACTCACCGTCTGCCTGGAAAAAGAACGTGAAAAAGATGCGCGTGTGCATGTTGGCAACACCCCCGCCAAAAGAAGAATTGAATTCTGTCTGAGTATACAAGGAGTACGAACTGGAACCATTGTGAAGTAATCTCGTGTGAACCGACAAGAAGTACAAGAATCACCCGCTCGCTCTCCACAAAAAGCACGTACAAGAAAATGGCATCCTACATGTACCTTTTAACCCTGCCCACACGTGCCACGTCACTTACGCGCTTACATGCTAAGGGTCTTTCCTCCAATTACACGCAGTGACACCCGGATGTGCATTTTTTGCACATGTAGAATCACTATGCACCCGTGTGGAGGGAAACGCCTGTGTGCATTACGTCACAGAGGGTCTTTCCTCAAATTACACGCTAACATGCATTTTTATCACATGCCAAATCACTCCGTATCAAGCTGGCCACGCAACAACACACGGAAAACCACGCTCCTGCCCCCCAGAGCCTCGAGCCCGCTCCCCCCTGCCATCTGCTGCTGCCTTCCTGCCTGCTGGCCACGTGCCCTGCTATTTGGTGCCTGCACGTCAGCCATCTGCAGGGGTCCAGTTGCTGTGACCACCCCTGCTGGAACAGTAGACTCCCGACTGAAGTTCCATCGCTCCACAGCCCAGCACCAGGACCCAGTTGCCCACCCACACCTGCCTCGGGGGTTGCCATGTCGGGGGAAACACCATCAGAGACCACTGGCAACCCCCAGCCAGAGAGGCAGAGGGCTACGAGCTTCAGTGCCGCAGAAGTTGGTATCCTGGTGGAGCAAGTCCTGGTGCATTATGATGCCCTCTTCGGATGACCACGCGCCGACAATGAAGGACAGAAGAGGGCCTGGAAGGACATTGTGGCTGCCATCCACGTGGAGGGGGTAGCAGCCCGCGACATACAACACATCCGGAAGCGCTGCGAGGACCTCAGGTCCAGGAACCTCAGCAAGGCCCTGCGCCTCTTGAAGGCAACGCATGCAGGGGGGGTGCCGGGTCTGCCTTTCCAACAACTAGATGAGGGTCCTGTAACGTATACACCCAGCGCTCCACCTCCAGGTCCTTCAGAGGCAGACCCATCTGGAGTCAAGCGGTAAGTGTCCATGCGTACTGATTGGACGCAGTGCATGTTGAGGTGTGCCAGGAGTGTGCAGCTTGGACATATGTCTTGAAAGGCCCATGTATGGATGTGTATGTACAGGGACATGAGCCTGCCGCATGTGAGTCCAGTCATGTGTGAGGCACATCAAGGGTGTATGTGTTCAAATGCATGATGCCCAAATGCATGTGGGGATGCACACATGTTTACATTTCTGTGTATGTACTATGGCATGGTTGGGGTGACACATGGATGCAGGTTCCACCTTCATATACGTGCACGGTGTACATGTGCATGTGTGTGTATTTGACATATGTTGGACTGTGATACACCATGGATGCATGTGACACCGACATGTAGGAGGCTGATTGGCAGATGTGACATAGTTGCCGATGATTTCACTGTGACAGGTGGTGGAGATGTACAGATGTATGTATGTCTGGTGGCGTGTGCGCATGTGTTCGGCACTCTCCGTGTTGCATGTGACGTCAGGCTAACCTTTGGATGCTCATGCTGTTGTATGTGTATGGGTGGTGCTGCCTGCTGCAACATTGCTGTTAATTTGCCCATGTGTGTGGGTTCAAATGATATGTGTGTTGGGGAGTGTGATGCCATCTGTGAAGTTTGACACTGCCACTCATGTGCAACTGTCATGTGTGTATCAGACCATTGTACATTGCCCTGATGCCTGTGTTCTGTCTCTCCCTGTCTGCAGCGTCAACTGATGAAGAGGGCAGAGATGGTGCTGTGGAGCACAGTGGCAGGGATCCCACCACCAGCCAGAGACGCAAGGCCCAGCTCCCCTCCCGGGTTGTCATCTCTTCGGGGAGTGAGGAGTCTGGTGCTGCGACCGTGGCCGCAGCTGCCGAGGGTAGGTCCAAGAGGCAGAGGTCGGAGGTGGACTCCTCGGCAGCAGAAGGGGCAGCTGAGACCCCACAGGCCTATGGAGGAAGATGGCACGGAGTCATCCAGGTTGGTGGGGGTTTCAGTTGAGGAGGAGGCCGTGGAAGGCCCAAGCACGGGCCCTGGAGGGGGGATTCCACTGCTGCTAGTGGTGCAGTCCAGGGGCAGGGACAGGAGGCAGCACAGGCCGCCACAGGGGTGCCTGTGTGTAATCCTGTCCCCGATCCTGTCACTGCATCATCCGGCACCAGCAGGGATGCCTCCGTCCAGACCGGTTTTCAGGGAGGGGATGCACACACAACAACTGGCCTTCCTCTCCCTGTGGACGTGGCAATCCGGGACCGTGTTGAGCCTGTCCTGGCTGGGGTGGCGTTGCTTCAATGTGGCATTCAGGATGACGTGCAGGGTTCTCATGTGGACAATGCACGTCATTTTGAATGCCTCATTGACCGCGTCGACCAACTAGGACGGGTCAGCAGTGCTGGGATACTCCGTGTGCTGGAATATCTATCAACCCCCTCATCAACTGAACCCCCTATGCGCCAGTCATCCTCCGTGCCATCTTCCTGCCCACTTATCACCTGGGCACCCTGTGGAGCTGCCCCTGACCCAGCGGCCAGGCTGGTGGAGGACACACCCCTACCAAAGTCGGGAGTCAGAGGTCCAGCAGGGGTGGTCACCCTAACAACTGGACTCCAGCAGGAGGAGGACGTGCAGGCACCGACAGGAAGGCCACATGCACGGCAGCAGCAGGCTCAAGGTGGGAGCGATGATGGCTCAGGCCGTCAACATCACAGGGGCAGGCATCGGATTGGGATTGGGATTGTCTTCCGTGTGGCAGCGGTTGGGCCGGCAAATAGATGCGGAGCAGCGGTGGCCGGAAGAGGCACGGCTCACTATGGTCAGGGCAGAGAACTTCATGCGCAGTGCATTGAGGCGGGCTGAGTGCCTCGAGGCAACTCCCAGGGAGTTGGAGGAGGCCATGGCTGCATCCCTGCGAGACCTCGGGGCCAGGGAAGAGGCCCGCCTGCAAGACGTTGAAGAGGAGTTCGATGATGCCCTGGCCAGGAACATCAACAGGTGAGCAGTTGGACTTGCCCTTTGTACATACTTCTTTAGGGTTAAGTTTCCTTTGTTTTTTCTTTATTTTGGAGTTCATGGACTTTGCTCCACTTTATGTACATAGTTATTTTTATAGGATTTCTGGTAGGTTTCCTTTTGTTTGGTCATCATGGACCCTTCGGACTTGCAGTGTATGTAGTTCCAGACTTGTACATACTTTAGTTATTTTAACATCCCATGGATCAATGTTTGTTTAAAAAAAAATGTGGACATTGAAAATGGACCACTTCCCTTTTTTCCTCTTGTGGATTTTTGTTTTACATTGGATTTTTTTTGTTGCATTTCATCATTTCTTAATTTACAAGTTTGATATTTCATTATGTTTTTTTCATTACGTATTGGTGTTTTGTGCATGTCTCAATGAGCATTGCCTCAGTCATGGGTTGCCACTGTGTGGCTCTGTTGTACATTTATGCATGGCCATGGTGGTTCTTTTGAGGCTCTCATGGCATGGGTAATTTGGGAGTGGGTGCAGTGGATGGTTGTGTGCTTGTACTGGGGGCCAGGGGGGATTTGTGTTGGCATTAGGCCCATGGGACTGTTTTGTTAGAACATGGTGTTTGGCGGGCCACGTATTGGGGCCTGCTGGCAGGTGCCCGTCAATGGTGGGTTGATGGGTGGGTGGGGGACATGAGTCAGGGCCTGCTGGCAGGTGCCTGTCAATGGTGGGTATGTAGGCGGGTGGGGGACATGAATCGGGGTCTTCTGGCAGGTGCCTGTCAATGCTGGTTAGACATGAGTCGGGGGCCTGCTGGAAGGTGCCTGTCAATGGTGGGTGGGTGGGGGACATGAGCCGGGGCTCACAAGTGCATGGTGCCAAGTGGGTTGCCTGCAGGGCATGCTCAGGGGTGTAAGGTAGTTCCCTGTGGTGTGGGCTGCCTGCAGGGCATGGGGAGGGGGGAAAGGGCACACCCGGGAGGACCCACAATGCCAAATTGCATGTAAAACACCCTGTGCACCCCCAAAATACACGGACCCCGCTGGTGCTAGTGAAATCACATGTGAAACTCCCCGCGCACCCGCGATATACACGTACCCCTGGCGCCAGGCCTATCGCGTGTGATATTCCCCGCACACACCCCAAATACACGTACCCCGCTGGCGCTAGCAAAATCACCTGTAAAACACCCTGCGCACCCCCGACATACACATACCCCACTCGCGCCAGGTCTATCGCGTCTGAAACTCCCTGCGCACCCCCGAAATACACGTACCCCGCTGGCACCAGGCCTATCGCGTGTGATACTTCCCGCGCACCCCCCAAATACACGTACCCCGCTGGTGCTAGCGAAATTGCCTGTAAAACTCCCCGTGCACCCCTGAAATACAGTTACCCCACTCGCGCCAGGCCTATCGCATGTGTAACTCCCTGCGCACCCCGAAATACATGTACCCCGCTTGCGCCAGGACTATCGCGTCTGAAACTCCCCGCGGACCCCCGAAATACACATACCCCGCTGGCGCCAGGCCTATCGCGTGTGATACTCCCCACGCACCCCCCAAATACATGTACACCACTGGCGCTAGCGATATCGCCTGTAAAACTCCCCGCGCAACCCCGAAATACACATAACCCACTCCCTCCAGGTCTATCACGTATGTAACTCCCTGCACACCGCCGAAATACATGTAACCCGCTCGCGCCCAGGACTATCGCGTCTGAAACTCCCTGCGCACCCCCAAAATACACGTACCCCGCTGGCACCAGGCCTATTGCGTGTGATACTCCCCGCGCACCCCCCAAATACACGTAGCCCGCTAGCGCTAGCGATATCGCATGTGTGACTCCCCAAGCACCCCCGAAATACACGTACCCCGCTCGTGCCAGGACTATCGCGTCTGAAACTCCCCACTCACCCCCGACATACACATACCCCTCTGGCGCCAGGCCTATCACGTGTGATACTCCACGCGCACTCCCCAAATACACGTACCCCGCTAGCGCTAGCGATATCGCCTGTAAAACTCCCCAGGCACACCCGAAATACACGTACCCCGCTTGCGCCAGGACTATCACGTCTGAAACTCCCCGCGCACCCCTGAAATACGCATACCCCACTGGCGCCAGGCCTATCGCGTGTGTAACTCCCCGCGTACTCCCAGAATACGCGTAGGCACCCCATCCACCCTGGGCATGCCACACAGGCAGTCCATTCACCCTCCCCATGCCCCGCAGGCAGCCCATACACCCTGGGCTTGCCCCACAGGCAGCCCACACCACAGGGGGTACTTTTTCAATGCAATTTACCTGGTGCGAGTGGGGTACGCGTATTCCGAGGGGTGCACAAGTACATTTTCACATGTTTTGGCTTCCGTGAGTGGGGTACGCGTAGTATTTTCACGCGATTACAGTGTAGCGGCCCTGTAAACTGGTCCAGGGTTAGCGTGGCCCTTTGCACCGTATTGGGGATTTCAATGGCTTTTCCTTGCGCAAGGGGTGTTCTTGGGGTCGTAACTGGTGCTGCGGGATGTTTGCTGCGCCAGGGCTCAAAATGGCTTGGAAAATCCATGAATACGCGGTGCGCCAGAATGCTGTTTAGCGCACACGGCTGGCGCACGCTGGCACACGCTCCCTCTCTGCGCTGCTCGCGTGCACTGCCTCTGCACTGAAATCTATGAATTACCCCCTGTGTCTCGCTCTCAAACGTTGTTGGATGGGATTTTTAAATGCTTTTTTGGTGAAAATAACTTGTACTAAAGGCTGCAATCTTACAATGATAAAATGTGAATACAACATTTTTCAGTAATAAAATTCTACTGAATAAAAATATAAATTTTACAGTTGGGGTTTGTCATGAGATCTAATCCACAACCACCTGTCAATCACTTCTACTCTTTTGTTGCTTGCTCGTTTTACAGCTCTTTTTAACGTCGGCTGGTGCAAGTGGAGCTAGGTCACGTGACCTAAGCCACACCCACCTGCTTCTTTCTTAACTTTTGGATCACAGAGCATTTTTTTAACAGGAATCCGAAGTGAAGGGCACACAAAGAAAAGGGACATTTCTATTTTGACTTGTTAGAACCGGGAGGAACGAGGACCAGAACCCCCTGCTCCTCAAACATCAGGTGATCTAACTTGGATATGTGTTTCACTCCTCTCTCCCAACAGCCCATCTCTATTATTTTGACTGCTTGCCACCCACACTCAGTGGTCGAAGCACACAAAAAGAAGTAGTGGAACTATGTTCTCTGCTGGCCTGTCCACGCTCCCCACAAACCCCATCGCCACGCCCACTCCCACGCACAATCCAAACCCCCAAACAAGCACACCTGCTGTTTAAGGGAATGTTTAGTGCAGTGCACTGAAGTGCACGTTCCAACTTCTTCCTACACTTTTATTTTAAAATTAAACCATTCGGAATGGTTTCTTTTTAAAATGAAAGTATAGGAACAGTAAAACTTTAAAAAGAAAGTAGAGTAGCACCACTCATGCCCACTTCGACCACTGCCCATGCCACTCACCAGTAACATCATGGACAGTGCATAACAGCAACCACACCCCCGTCCCCATGGTCCCCATTAGCACTCCATCATCCACCACTACATAAAAACTGATACTCGCCAACGTCCACTCAGCAATCAACCATGCAGCAGACATTCCTGACATCATCAACACACACAACTTGGACACCATCTTCCTTTCTAGAGCTGGATGACATCCACTTCATTCTCATCCTAGATGTCCTCATTCTCAATGGATGAAGCCTTTTACAAAGAGACCATCCAAACAAGATACACAAAGGCCTTGCCATCATTCACAAGGCATCATGGCATGCACTCAACCAGACATCACCACCATCGGCTCTTCCGAAGACGTCTCCTGCAACTTCCTGCTCTCTCCAACAGACGCAGTCACATTTCAACTCAGCTACATACCACCCAAGCCCAACAACTCCTTCATCAGAAACTGTACAGACTTTGTTCCCTTCATGTCTCTCATGTATGCTAACATCTTCTTTGGCAACTTCAACATCCCTGGCCACCAAGTCCATGAAGCAAGAATGCCACTGCCTTCCCTACACTCGGAGCCTCGCACAGCACAAAAAACACCCAGTGCACAGAAAATATAATTTCCTTAACCTCATCATTACCACCCTACCCACACTCTGTCACAGCTCTCTAATCCTGCTTAACTGGTGGGACCATTTCTCAGTCACCTTTAACATTAGTCACATCATCCCAGTCAGGCACACACACCAGAAATCCAGCAAACAAGCCTTGAGATAATTCAAGAACTTCCCAGTGAAAGCTCTCACAGATGACCTTGCCAACTACCACCTCGCATGGCCCGATCTACTTCAGATGAACCAGGACTGCAATTCGCTTCTCCGACAACTCAACACCACCCTTGCAAGCAATATAAACTACTATGCCCTGATGAAATAACACACCCTCAGATCTAAAGGTTCAACACCCTGGTACATTTAAGAACTCAACCTCAACAACAAAAAACATCAGAAAACAAGAAAAGGATTGGTGACAATCATGCAGCGTATCCAACCTCACCCTGTTCTGGGAACTCTGTGCTGCACACAGATGACTGATATCCACTCCTAAGCCAACTACTACCAGAACACGATAGCGAAGGCCAACAATGAAATCAGAGACTCTTATTTATTTGTAGTGCTTATATAGCACTTTTACCCAAAGCACTTTGACATAAGATAAACAGTACAATACAATGAAAAATCAGTCACAATAGAGAATGAGGATCAAAGACCAGTTATCAAGAGAAATAGAAAAGCAGTAGTTCAGACTTGAGATGTTTTTTCAAGAGAGAGAGGGGGACGCAAGAGCAGATTTCAAGGAGAAGGGAATTGCCAGTTTTAGGTGCAAGAATTTGGAAGAAGTGGCACAAGGCAAATGGGGTACAGCAAGAAGGAATTGAGAAGAAGACCAGAGATTCCAAGTAGGTTGATGAAGAGAAATCAAAGAGCAGAGGTGCTAGGGGCAAGAGCATGGATACATTTAAAGACAAGACAAAGAAATTTAAATTCACAACTATGAATGTGAACTATGGTGAACTATGGTGAACTATGGTGAACGGGGAGCCATTTAAGGCAGGCAAGGTGAAGTGAAATGTATACAGACGGATGAAGATCAAATAAGGTCCTAATTGCAGAGTGCAAGATAGAACACAGGGGAAGAAGGGCATAGTTGGGTAAGCCAACATAAAATGAAGAACAATAATAGAGTTGAGAAAGAACCCGGGATTCGGGCAAGGTTTTGGTGGAAGATAAGGTGAGCAAATGATGAATTTTCCTGATGTTAAATTAAATAGATGAAAATGACAGGAGCGAGGTACAGTCGAGATATGAGTTTGAAAGGAGAGGGTGGGGTCAAAGATGGCTCCCAGGTTCTGTGCTTGAAAAGACAAGGGAAGGTGCAACAGTAAAAAGTAAATACAGGGGTAGAATCTTAGTAGAAGCAGGAAAGAACAAGATTTTGAATGACTCTTCAAAGTCATTAAGCATTGCATCAACCCTTTGTGCGGTCCATCCACACCTCACTTCTTTAAAAAATCCACTGGCATCATCTCTTTCTTCATCAACAAATTCAGTCAGCATGATCCACCACTACAATTGACAGCACACCACACATCCCATCTCATAAAACCACTACTACCCTGATAACTTTCAAGACACTCATCATGGATGACCCAACTACCTATCTAGCAACCCTCAAGGCCACATCGTATGTGGCCAGCATCCACACTGTCTCTTTATTCAGTACAGTTCTGACTGAGGCATTCTTACCTTACCAGGCAATCATGAACAGCTCCCTCACTAAATCACCTTCTCTCGAACCTCATGACTGGACCAATCCTTCCATTTCACAAGTAACCAACAGTGGTACCCGACAACCAAAGCAACTACCACCCAATCAGCCATCTTCCATTCCTAGGTAAGATCCTTGAGAAAGCGGAAGTCAGGCAACTCCTCCAATAAATCAACACCAACAACCTCCTTCAGTTCTACCAATATGGCTTCAGATCCACTGGCTACTAGGTAATCGACGATGCCCTTAACATCCTCGACTATGGCCAACCTTGCCTCTTGGTTCTCCTTCATCTCTCAGCAGCATTCAACACACTAGATCACCAGACACTCACCAACATTCTACATGACTGCATGGGTATCGGCAAGACCGCCTTCCACATATTGTAATCCTACCTTTCTTACCACCACCTATATATCCAAATTGATTCTTCCAGATCACTAACTCTACCCATCACCTGTGGAGTCCTGAAAAGATCGTGCTCTCTCCCTTGATCTTCATCCTTAACATGGTGCCAACCAGAAACTATCTGACTCTGCACAACATCCAAATCCACCAATATGCAGATGCTCTAACTAAAGATATCCTCCATTGAAGGCATTCACAGGCTCAAGGCCTGCCTCACATTGATCCGGTCCTGGATATCCAGTGCTTACTTGAAGCGCAACCTCTCCAAGACAGAGTTTCTACTGCTAACCAACAACACCAAACCCCCAAGACATCCAGATCAGGCTCTCCACTATGAACCCTGAGTGCTTCACATCTGAGCTGACCACCTGTGGCAGGTCCCCACTGGTTCTACATTGACAGACACCTCTCCCTCAAGGGGCACATAGCAAGGAAGACAAACATTGCCTGGTACCAACCTTTCCTCCATCGCATGCATCAACACAGGCAACAACTTCAGATCTGCTGTCCAAGCATTGGCCCTTTCCAAACTGGATGGTTGCAATGCCCTGCTGGAAGGCCTTTCAGAGCCCACCCTTGGAACCCTGAGATGTGTCCTACATGCTGCAGCATGACTCATCAAAGGACTCCACAAATTCGACCACCTTATCCAAACCATCATCGAACTGCACTGGCTTCCACCGCAAGCACATATCATCATCAAATCTATGATACACCAGAAATAAGGACATGTTCGGACATGTTCAGACTTGAACTCCACCGGAGCAAAAAAGACAGAGCCATAAAACAGGCCTTCTCTGTCTAGTCTATGCACCACCTTCCTGTCAACACCAAACTCGTCCCCTCGCTTCTATATTTCAGGAAGGAGCTCAAGGCCCCCACTTCTCAAGGAATGGTTCCTACCTAGGTCCAGGCAACCTGCTCTCCCCACCTAACCTGAGAAGGGGTGATTTACTCCCCATTGTTTCTGCCCCTCGTTGCTTGTAGATCCCTTGCTGCCTAATTGTCCCACCTCTCCATCGACTAACCTGCTGTCAAAAGGTGGACGATGTTCTTTGCTGGCAATAACAGAAACATTAAATTAGAAAAGATGGCCTCATTACAAGTGTGGCTGAGTGGGAACAAATTTGTCACTGTAATTCTGTGAAAAAAGCCCTAAAGAGTCCCAAAAAATTGGGATTTACACCGCCATTTGTAATACGGTGGTACTTCCACTGGACCAATTGGCGGTACCACTAATTCAGTTTGGTGGTATCTGGGCAGATTTACCGGCCAGATATCACCAAACTCGCGATGAGGCCCACAGTAACTATTAAAGACAAACGGCTTTAGAACATTCTCACCTATATCTGAAATCAGATCCATGGTTATCAGTCTTTTACCAAGGAACGAATATTTAGCCTTACTTAAGACAACTGATGCCAGTTGAAAGCCACCTCTTTCTCTCTTTGTTCATTGTGCTTGGGATATGTGGACGACCATAGAGGCCATGTCCCCTAATAGACACCGAACTGAGACTCTTCAGGGAATGAATATACCTTTCTTTAACCCAGCCTCTCTTGGGCACATCTCTCATAGATCTGGGATTGGCAAGTGACTGAGGCCTGATCATTAGAAAATGCACAGCCGTCGGGGCTGCGAGAAACCTTATGGTTATTTATGACCAGCTGGCCTGGGACATAACCTTATTATTTTCAGCCTTACAAGAACAAACAACTTTCTATCTACCCTCTATCACTTCAGGCCCAGCAAAGGATAGGCACCAGGTAGGCCGGAAAGACAAGTCAATTCTTTGCGCATGTCACAGGATGGACGGCCTGGACATGATTGCAGGATGAGACCCTAAACTTTGCAAATACACCTGGGAGAGTCGAGATTCCAAATTAGTAGCCGTGTTGGCCACTGTGGAGGTAAGCCCAAAGCTCAGGCGTAGTCCACAACTGTGACTCCTAAATAGAGACCCGTTTCAAGTCATTGTAAACTCAACTCCCTTAGCTCATCAAGATCAATTGTTAGTTACCCACATACTCAATTTCATCACCTTAATCTAAAATCAATGTACCCCTTTTTTAATAATTTAACAATAACTCTCTTTAAAACCTTTAAAACACAATACATAAAATTCTGTTAAAACCATTTAGCCTACTGTTATTTCATCTCGCTTCGCGCAACTTGGCTCTATCACCTAATTACATTTGAATACCAACTTTTAGTTCTGAGTCACTCTCAATGGGGCTTCTTTAAGTCTTTTTTCAATTCGAGCCCATGGTACAGGGCTATATGCACCCCTTGACACTCTGTATTCAAACAATATGACCAAAAGGTGTCACTTTTAATCGCATCATATTCATATACAAAATGACCCTAATGTTAATGTTAAAGGATATTTGTACCGTGCACTATCACCACCGGAGTGGTCCACTGGGAATGATGCATTAGGAAATTACATCATATCAACGCTTGCACATCCATTTGCAATACATTCATACACCATAGTCAAAATCATATAAAAAATTGAACCATAAAAGCACATTTCATCTTAAAATATCAGAATTATACCGCACATTTGAATTATGTTTGTAATCTGGTAAATAATAGAGCAACATAACGTGCATAATGAGGACAACATATTCCATTCAATTTAAGAACTACCCCTGAGATATATACCAATGTATTCATACTATCAATTCATAATGCCATTTCATATCAACATACATCCATACAATCCCATACATTCATTCAATGATAGAATTGTATCCAGTACGTCACTTATGGATAGTACCAATGTCAAAAGTGCTTAAATCACTTC
Source organism: Ambystoma mexicanum (assembly GCF_040938575.1). Classification (NCBI taxonomy): domain Eukaryota; kingdom Metazoa; phylum Chordata; class Amphibia; order Caudata; family Ambystomatidae; genus Ambystoma; species Ambystoma mexicanum. Next base: position 540,617,162 of record NC_090923.1, on the reverse strand, counting down.
TCTTCTCGGTAGTCGGCATACTACTACTGGTTACATACATACATACTACTAGTTAAGCAGTATAGTAAGCCCAAATGGTACCGCGCCTTCTTCAGGACCAAACAGAAGTATGTGGATAAGACACCCTTCAGCTTGTGGCTCTGAAGAACATTATATCTAAAAAGGAGCACAAGTAAGCAGGGATTGCAGGTCTCCACTGCTGGCTGCCCCCTGTACTTGCCCCCTGTACTGCAGTGCACAATCCTATGTAGATATGACGCAGGCTAAGTTTGAGAGGTGTATGCAGAGGGGTGAAATTGTTAGTGAATTGGTTAATTGGCATTGCTGTCCTTGCGACTATGTCTAGCTGTGATGCTTGCTATCATTCTCTATTCCATCTTAGTGTGGCACTTGTTAATCTTCAATATCCTATATGGATGTGAGGCAGGCTCGTAAGTAGGATTCCATCTAAGTGTGGCACTTGTTAATATTCACAGTTTCATGTAGTTGTGGCATCTGCTAACATTCACATTTTTATCTAGATGCAACGCAGGCCAAAGTTCAGAATTCCGTCTAAGTGTGGCACATGCTAACATTTACAGTTTCATCCAAGTATGGCACATGCTAACATTCATAATCCTATCTAGATGCGAGGCAGGCCAAAGTTAAGAATTCCATCTAAGTGTGGCACATGCTAACATTCACATTTCTATCATTTCTATCAGAGTTCTATCAAGTGTGGTACATGCTAACTTTCCTAATTCCATCTAAGTGAGGCAGATGCCGATATTCACAAACCTATCTAGATGCGACACAGGCTAGTGTCCACAATTCCCTCTAGGTGTGACACTTGTTAACATTGACTAGTATGTTAGGATGCAATGCAAGGCAACATTTCCAATATTGCTATGGATAAATTCAGGCTAGTGGTCACAAATCGTATGCATGGTCTAAGTCTTTGGCAGTCTATGTTATGGAAAGGTAAGGTAGATTGGTGGGGGCTTTCTGGTGTAGAGTAATTGCCCTACACCCCTCCCATGCCACACTTACAGTTTGTGTTGCTGTCTATTAACTGCTGGCTTCAGTGGCTTCCCCTGCAGACACCTGCAGACACTCTCTTAAGCCGCCATTGTAGAATTTGTCTCAGAGCCCTTAGCCGCAGGGGCTGCCGGGCCGGGGGCTGCCCTGGGAAGGTGGCTTATGAGCCTTGAATGAACCAATCGGGCCGAGGGGGTGCGCAGGGAGACGGGAGGAGGGAGGGAAGGGAAACCATAATCAAGGGATGCTTGGGGCACAGCGGCAGGGGCACAAAAGGCCAAAATGGAGGCCAAAATGTAGGCATTCCCAATGGCCCCTGGGTCCCAAAGGAGTACCGCACTCACCTGCAACGCTGAGTTGGAATCAGGCGTGGAGGGAGCGCTGGCAAACTCCATACAGAAAGCAGTCTTCTGCATAGTCAATCACTGTCGGGGCAGGCAGGGAAGCGGGAGGAGGGAGGGAAGGGGAACCAGAATCAAGGGACGCTTTGGGCACGGCGGCAGGGGCCGGGGGCACAAAGGCCAAAATGGAGGCATTCCCAATGGGCCGTGGGTCCCAAAGGAGTACCACGCTCATGTGCAAAGCCGAGTAGAAAACTTCTGCCAAAACACTGAGATTAGGAGGAGCCCCAGAGTAATGCAGAGCACAAATGCCTTAGGACTAGAGACACGCTCTAGTGGTTGAAAGCATCTGATAGGTGCCAGATCATTTAAAATCCCAGCACTGCAAGGAAGAAGGAGGTCCGCGGTAACCGACAAGGGTCAGGAAGCGAGAAGCAGACCAGCTACAGCAGGGAGCAGAAGCGCTCCTTTTGGCACCATCACGAGAGGGCATGAGGTGAAGAGTTCTCTGCATGCAGACCTGCAGCAAGTGAGGCTGACGAGAGAAAGTCCAGGTACGGCGAACACTGGAGAACAGGCGGGATGGCAGCAGAAGGAGGAGGTGCCTCGCTAGAGAAGTCAAGAGCCACAGAGAATACCTAAGCCACCAGAGAACACCGGTGAGCCCAAAGAGGGAAAATGGGACACTGGGGTGCTTCGAGATATACCACATGCCAAGGGAAGACAGAGACACTCACAGGGTGAACACGGGCAGTGGAGCTGGGATGCCGAGTACTTTTAGAAGGGAGACGTATGAAAGGGGGTCAAAACCCAGTACCTGAGAAAACTGAATTGTAAAAAATGAAGGAAGTCCTGGCAGGAGAGTAAAACAGGCAGCTCGTTGCGTGTCTGGGACTTGCACCCAAAGTAAAAAGTGAATAAGCCCTGGCTGGAGGGTATAGCAGGCAATGTGACAGCGAGTCGGTAGACCCGTACCAAAAGAGAGAGAGAATATTAAGAAAGCCCTGGCAGGAGAGTATACCAGGCAATGTGACTGTGAGTCAGCAGAACTACACCCAAGGGAAAAGAGAACATTTGGAAAGCCCTGGCAGGAGAGAATATCAGGCAGTGTGATTGCGAGTCTGGGACCCGCTCTCAATTGCACAAAAGAGGTATACAAGTAAGAGGTGCCAGAAGAGAAAAGGCAGCCAATTCAATGTATATGAAACCCAGAAGAAGGATCCAAATCCCATTGGGCTAAAGAGGTGATTGAACTGTGAAAAAGCTAAGCGAGTCAAGGGGAGGAAAATAACTTTTGAGTGTTGGAAGCCTTGAGGAAGAAAGCCATACCCCCCTGGATTGAGTAATTGCATATTATTAGAAAAGAGAGTTGTGGCTGAATGGTGTAAAACCCAGGTGAAGGGAATCATACTCTTGAGATGGAAAATTGACGCAATTGCAACGATCCAAGTGAGGAGAAGAACCCTCAAGTGTGTGTAGTCCAGAAAGTCACAAGCCCTAGAGTAAATAAATATGTATGGTTCTGAATTTGATGACAAGTAAGAAAAGGAAAGCCTTCTTGATTGTGTAGAATCCAGGGGAAGGTAATCATAGCCCTGGGCTGGAAACATAAAGTGAATAGTGACATTGAGAAGAAGGCCCAGCAAGAGAATACCCCAGGTGAATTGATCCCAAGTCTGAAACCCATAGCTAGACAATTAAACGAGTGAGAAAGTCAACTACGTGTATATATAAAATCCAAGGGGAAAGGAAAGCACACCTGCTGGATGAGAAGATAGATCATAGTGGAACAAAGGGGAGACCCCTACCCCTTTAATTATAGTGTTTATAAATGGACCAATGAATATCCCAGTAGGGTACGCTCTTCCCTACAAACTTATAATCCTGAAGTGAGAAGAAGCTGAGAGACGTAGGGGAAGAGAACCCCTTCCTCCTGAGGGCTGTGAAACCTTGTGGATCTTTCAGTACTCATTTATTTGCTCAAGTTTTGAACTGTGTGTTGGGACATTGGAAAGCCTACAGATGGGCAAGTGAAAGACTTTGCCCCTTTGCACATTTCTTTGCAATTTAGCTGGTACGGGTCAGGATAGGATTTTTGGACACAGGACGGAGAACTCTTTATTTTTGGACATTCTGACACTGACATGCTTTAGTTTTGTTGAGACAGGAAAACTCCTCATAGGGATAGGGTGAGATAGGTCTTTCTTTGCGTTAATAAAAGTCTACCTGAATAAGGCCTGTGTCTGAGTCTTACTCCTGAGTCATTACACTCCCTACTAAGGTTATCGCGAATGAAGTGGTTATGTTGCCCTTCCTCCACAGGGAGCATAGCCATGGTCACAGTGCTCTGTTCTACTGATTTGGTTTGCCAGTGGTTCAATCAATGAGTTTATGTGATCCTTCTGTGTTTTCTGTCGTCAGTCAGGCTGTGTGTTCAGGTAGTTAAGGGAACCCTTGCGTTCTAGGATCTAATAGGATCCATATCACCTATACACCATATTATTTTCAGAGGTGAGTTGTAATTCTAAATCCGGTCACCCATAGAAAAAGAGTGAGTACCCTTTTTTATGTTCATAGCAACCATTTTTTTTGTTCCTGAGCCTTGAATAGGTTAGTATAGACAGCCTCTCTCACTGCTTAAATGTGGGACTTTAGTTTGGCAGAAGCCTGGGGCATTGGCAAAAGAGCATCTTCTTTCTCTTCCCAAGGTTCCTGCAGCATATCTAGTATGTCCCAAAGTTCCCTACCATATAATAGCCCAAATGGAGAATACCATCAGGAGGACTGAATGGTTTTCCTTACGGCGAACTGGGCCCAAGGTATCTTTAGGTCCCAGTTATTTCCATCCATCTCCACCAATTTCCTAAGGATGCATTTTAAGGTCTAATTAAAATGATCGACAAGGCTCACTATTGGTGGGTGATGTACGGAGGTCCACAAAGTTTTAGTATTAGGTATTTTCTTTACTTCCTGCATAAGGCAGGACATGAAAGTTGTTCCTTGATTTGTAACATTTTCTTTAGGAAACTCCATCCTAGTCTCATGGGGAAACCTTTGGTGTAGTGTAATTGAGGATTACTAGAATGTATTTGTTTTCCAGTTTGGAAGGTCCAAGCAGTCCCACAATGTCCATCGAAATCTGTCAAAACGGAGCTTCTATAAAGGGAAGGGGCTGCAAACGGCGTCTGGGTACTGGAGTATTTGAGGTCTTATTGTAAATCTCACATGCAGCGTAAACTATGGGCAAGTACAACTTGCCACAATGCTGATATTGGGTTTTTCCTTTGCCTTGATGCCCAGCTGTTAGAAGAGAGTAGGCTACCTCACAATCTACTGGTGACTGTTGGAATGACAATTTGGCTTTTTCTTTTCCCGTTCTCCCCTACATATCCTTATGTTATAAGAGTCCCTTTTGCTCTGACCATTTATATTTGGGGATAGGCTTGTCAAAAGCCTCGGCCTGATTATGATCATTTCTCTGGTTCAATGCCAAATCGGATAGGTCAAAGTATCATCCAGACCTGCTTAGGGTTGAATCCTTACATTTCTATCTGCCTCTCAATTGCCCAAGTTGTCCTTCTCCATGCTTGCCAAACTATGAACTTCGTTGAGGTGAGGGGTCCGGGCCTGCTCTAGGATACACGGAGCTATGGGGTCTCTCTGTGTCAGTATTGTGTAACACTACCTTCACTTCCCCCTATAATCTGGGTCAATAACCCCTGCAGACATTTTCAAGGAATGTTTACAAGCCAACACTGACTTAGCTGCCAAACACACATAATTCCATACATCCTTTTCAGTGTAGAGATTGGCCTGTAGAGATTAGTCTCTGTTTCTGAGCTGGTGTTTCTACCTGAACCAGGCTAATATCCTGTAGACTGGGGTATAGCTACTTCAGGAATTCTGACTCTAAGGTCCAGTCTATGTACTAACACGTGGGTCAAACTTGTATCAAGTTTAATGCATCCCACTTCTGACTCCAATTGTGGACGGTCAGAATCAGTATTTTGACAATGAAGCATAATTTAAAGGTTTTATTCACAACAATTTCAAAATAATCATGCTCTAAGTCTACCAACTCAGGACTTATTCTATAAAAGAAAGTCAAAAAGGGTTCTCCTTTGGATGTCTGTAAACTAATAACAAAATTCTGGGATCCTACTCTAACCTACTTACTTTCCTTAGCTCAACAGATAACCTCAAAACAACAAAAACAAAGATGGCTGCTGACATCTGGCCCCAACCCACCCCATGTTAATAAAGAATTTCACATGTGGCTTGAGTTTCAAAACAAAAGACATTTCTTAGTGTGTGGAATGTTATCTGGTATCCCAATCTAGGCCCCTCTTCGTCCCTTCCCGCTCTGAGATTCTTTCTATGTTTCTTCTCCATGGGATTATTTTAATATGTCATCCTCTCCACTCTGGGATTCTCTCAGTCTCTCAGTATCCACTCCCCACTCCCCAGTCCCGACTCTGATTCTCACTCAGTCTCTCCCCTCTGAGGCTCTTCTTACTCTCACTCCTTACTCTGGGGTGGTCTCAAGCTCTCCCCACTTTGGGGCTTTTCTAACTCTTTCTCCCCACTCTGGAGTGTTCTCACGCTTACCCCACATTTAAGGGCTCTTCTTCTCTCGCTCCCTACTCTAGGGTGTTCCCAGGATCTCCCCATTCTTGGGATCTCTCACTCTTCACCCTTGGTTATTGTCAGGCTCTCTCTACTCTGGGTCATTGCCTCTTCTCACTCCCCACTCTGGGGTGATCTCCCATTCTCCCTACTCTTGGGCTTTTCTAATTCTTTGTCCCCACTCTGGGTTATTTGTAGGCTCTCCCCACTCTGTTGCTAGTCTTCTTCTCATTCCTCACTCTGGGATGGCCACTCACTCTCCCCACTCTGGGGCTCTTTTTATTCTCACTCCCCATTCAGGGGGTTGCTCAGTCTCTGGGTGTTCTGTGATTATTGCCCTTCTCACTCCCCTGCTCTGGGGTATGCTTCTTCTTTCCTACCTCTTTTTCCTACCTCCCTTTCCACTGGAGCCTCTGCATAACTGACATCGTTGAGCAGTGTGCCATATGAGGGGCATTTAGTCACGTCGACTCACCTCTCATTGCAGAGCAGTTTGCAAGACTTTCCAGCTGGGCATCATGTAAGCTCTCCCAGATTTTTTTCATCGGTTCCTGCAGCTCTGCCTTTGAAGAATTACTTATGTGATAGTTCATCCGGGCTTCACTTTGGCCTTCGGAGGGTCTTGCCCCTTTGGCCTTTGGGCTTCAGAGGGTCTAAGCTTCTTGAGGATGCTCCAGCCGGACATCAGCTTCAGGTGTGCCCCCCTGCACCCTCCTGGTGTGGCCCGTGGTCCAGCCCAGCGGCACTGGCATTATTGCTTTCTCGTCAGACATGGCTCCTTTGGCACGTTTGGCTTGGTTAAACTCTGCAGGGCCTTCTGCGGCTCCTCCATAATCGGTTCTCTCGGGGACACTCCTTCATGTGGCGGGTTCACTCACCTCTCCATATTCCTCATAGGAGATTGGGCATAGATAGGGTCAGAAGCCAAGTCAGACATTAATGAAGGATATAATTGGTTATTGTAAAACCTATGTCCTATATACCATACAAAGGTGTTAGTACTTGGGGGTGGGGTTGACTTATACCCCTCACTGGGTCTTTATCCTTAAGAGGGAGGCACCTCAAGAGAGATACTCCTTACTCTGTGCCCTAGGGAGTGTTACTCGTAGTGGGATGATCTCTGTAGTCTCAAAGGGGATGGCTCCTCCTCGGGGAGAGGTGATCATCTCCCTGGATTCATCACAGTTCTTGATGACACTCTGTGTGATCTGGGGTAAATTTTCTTTAAAATACCTCTATCTAGGAACTCAAAATGACACCTTAATAATGCACTTTTCCAAACTTCCATCAGGGCAAATGAAGACTGTTAGAAACCCTGAACAGTGAAGAGCACACAGAATGAAATTAAGATGCCCTTTGGGTTTCAGAAGGTTTTTTGATATCACATTATTTACCCTGGGGATTCTTCTCGAGCGCCAATGGGTGGATCAGTAAAAGAATGAATTAACCAGGCTTTTCCTATGGTCTTTCAAAGAAGTTCTTGCCAGATCATCCAACTCAAATCCAATTTTCATTAAGCATCGGTGGTCCCCTTTGTGCATTTCGCATTTTTTGGAAAAAGGCATCCATGCAGGGATGCATATTCATTTATTTGAATTTTGAGCTATTGGCATTGAGAAGTTTTACATTCAGCAAGGTAAAGGACACAAACCCTAATTAAACTCTTGCAATTGCATAATAAGAAAAAATGCTTACTCAAAGTGCCACAAAAGACTGCTGACTTAAAACTAGAGCTGTGATGTAGTTTTTAAATAGATGTCCTATGAGAAAAGCACAGTCCTTGAATAACTACTAAAGGCATCATTCAAATCTTGTATTTGCATAAATATCTTTCCTTTGTGCCCAGCCAAGATATGCACATGTATTGATTTATCTGTAATTTCTCTCACTTCATTATGAATGCACAGGGCGTGACAATTCAAAATCATGTTGTTGCTATTTGTTAAACATATGTTATTTTGAAAAAGATTCATTACAAACCTGTAAAAGAAGCCTATTAATATTCTCACAAAAAGTGTGGCTTTGTACATTGGGAAATGGTCAGTTTAATTCTAACTTCAAAAGATCAATTTTACAGAAAATCTCAGAGATCCGCCATATTGAAATGTAAAGTCACACAAAGAAAACTGCTTACTCAGCCAAAGCCTACATTAAACATATGCAAGTCTCGGCACTTAATAACACTTATCATGTTTGCTTGCTTATTATTTGGCTAGACTGACATACATTTAAACGTGGGCATGTCTAGCCACATAGTAACTCCATTTACTGCGCATCAAGGCTAAAGCAAACATGGTAAGTGTTATGTGGCTAGACTGGCCAACATTCAATGCAGTGTTATTAGGTGGCTAGACTAGACTTGCCTATATTCAATGTAGGCCAGTCTAGCCATGTAATAACACATAACATGTGTGCTTTACCCTTCATGGGTAGCATTTTGAAGGGCCCTAGCGCCTAGTAGAACAAACATGTCTATTCATAGATGCATATAGATGTTAAACTTTGTATTCTGTTCTCACCTTCAACTCCTGTATTCACGCCTCAAACTTGTTTAATGCTACACATGTCGACCACTGTCGGGGCTTTCTCCTACCAAGGCTGCAGCTCCTATGGTGATGGTGGCAGCAGCCTCCTGTGGCTACATACTCCTTGCCATGACGTGCTTTTATATATCCTCCAAGCATCTCGGAGTGCCAGCCTCTGTTCATCTTGGCAAAGATATCTGCCCACAGCTACAAGTGTAGTCATGGTGTGTTCTTCTCCACCTCATACCCATAAAGATAAAGATGCTTCTTTAGTGTGCAATACACAAGGAACCCCTTGGCCTTGATATCAACCGGGATATGAATCTTGTCATCAGGAAATGTGGGCTTCCGTGACTTCCATGACATGTCCATGTGGACAATGCAATGCAGTTTGGTGCTGAAGTAGTGCAACTTTTTAGGCAAAGGGATGGGCACAGGATCTTGCTGCAGGACCAGGGAGTTTAACTAATAGGAGTATTCAAGGCCGGCCAAGACAGAAGAAGGAGGAGAGCCGTAATGGGAAAGCAGGTCAGCTTGGCAGCAGTAGGAACCACATGGTTGTTGAGCTGTGTGAAGGTGATACGGAAGGTGGCATAATAGTCTAGAAAACATGAAAAGGGAGCATGTTGTAGGCCTTTGGGACAGTTCAAGTTCTTTCAGGGGTCTATCTGGAGCTCAGAGGTCATTGCTGTGGAGACGGATTACAGTTAAGGACCTCTGTAATATGGAAAGATGCCTGGTTGTTCCTCCAATGCTTTTTAAACACACAGAAGCAGAAATGCAAATAAAATGTGTGCTCTAGCGCATTAAAGCATTTGTTGTGCTAGATGGAATTACCAATAAACATACTTTGGACCCAATAGCCAGACAGACTCTAAGGAGATGTTAAAATACTGCTTTATCTCAAGAAGTAAAGCAGGGTGAATAATAGCTCATCAATTCGACTCATGCAAAATTACACTGTTTTATCATTTATGAGTAGCTTATATATTGCTAGATGAGTCATCTATGATGTCATCCTATGTGGCAAACTTCAAAAACCTATAGCGAGGTGCGATTGGATTAGGGGATCAGGGGCTTCAATATAAGCTAGCCAATCCAGTAACAACAGTACCGGTAAACTTCCCCATACCGTTGGTACCGGACCGGCAAACAATGAGGTCTGCTCGTGGGTGCCTTTTCGCCCACCAGGTCTGACCTGGTGGGTAGACCAGCACCCGCAAGCTGACCATGTTGGATGCACCGGCACCATTCATGAATGGTGCCGGTGCATTCAACCTCCCCATTCCCATTGAGCCATATAGGGCTCAAATGGGAATGGGGAGTATTCTTTTCCGGTGCCCGGGAATGGGCAATTACTGGGTCCGCCGGGGCTGTAATGCCCCAGTAATTGCTCATTCCCGTGCACCGGAAAAAAATGACTTTGGCGGGTTTACCAGCACAGCTACTGCCAGAGTCATAATGAGGCCCCATGTCTACATATAGGAAATGGCATGTTAGTCCCTCATTGGTGGTCTCTGTTCTGTAAGACACACCCTGAGCTACTTCTAATCACATGGTTCAGGGTATTCATCATAGCAGAAAATGTGGCAGCAGACTAATACTTTGCAACATTGTATTGGAAAATATGACCTTGTGCATGGTCTGCTCCTAGACTTCCTTCATCTCCCGAAATAGCATCCTTGGTTCAAAGCCAATGTACTCCCCTATTTCGTAAGGAAAACAGTTTCTTCATCATCTTTCCATATTAAAACACTGTGCTCGCATTTTGAGATAGTTGGGTTGATTGACACGAGCCGTCGTCCATCTTGTATAGATGATAGTCCTAAACGTTGAATATATACCACTCCTAAGCAAGCTTCTATGTATTCTCTATATCTTGCGTTTCAGCCTTTCTTCATTAATTGACCCATGAGCATTTCATTTTCTTGGTATTCGTAAATACTGCATCATGAAGTACATGTTTCTCTTAATGCTTCAGTTACATCGTCATTCTTAAGTATTTTCATATTTATTCATGGTGGCTTCCCGGCAACTTGGCAAGGGACATCCTTCTTGATAGGTTTATTTCACAGTTTAAACATAAGGGTATCTTCTGAATATTGCTTTTCATATAGTCAACGTGGTATGGACATGTTGCATAAACTTGTGCAAGGGTTCCCAATTGTGGCTCCTCGTTGGTCAGTGCAATGGGCTTGGGGTGAGGGGGCAATGACTAGGGAGAATGCATCCACTTGTCCTCTACATTCCCCCCTCTTGTAGCCTTCTCGACCAGAATCTTTGCCTCCTGCTTCATCTTCTTCAATCATCTCATCATTTTTTCTTTTCTTTTCAACCCATATTTTTTTCACCCCCGACCCCTCAGGAGGCCAGCATTCTTGATATATTCATCCAATTCATCCACACTCCAGGTCATGAAACGACAATCTCCTACTGGTGCACAAAATATCCATCTTCCCACATATTTTTTCTGATCCTTGGGATAATAGAAATGTGTTCCTGGAGGTGCAAGAGAGCCCTTCTTTATGTTTTCTCAGTTACCGTCTTCTGTTTGCATCTGTTCTCCAGTATGTTTGTTAATGTCAATCATTCTTTTCATTGCAATAGCTTTCTCGGCTGTTTTCTGGCATTTTCCCAAGAGGATCCTTATGAGACAGAATCCCAACATTACTGATAGTAATATTGCTCCAAGTAACTTAAAAGCATTTGCCAACCAAGATGGAATCCATCCAAACATCCCTTGCTGTTTTATCAGCTTCATCTTCCATCTGTGTGTGGAAGGTTGTCAGCATCGTTATTGCCTCGGTCAGTGTCCCATTTTCTCCATCATGAGCAGGTATAAATGTACAGCAAAAAGGCCCCACCTTGGCACACACACCTCCTTGCATTGCTGTTGTTAGATCCAGAACATACCTGATGGCTCTCAACTCTTTATTGCATTCAATCCTTTTCTTGATGCATTGATCATCTCCAGCAACCCCCATCTTGTAATTTGGAGCCACTTAGCATTCACTGCAGCTTGAAGTCCTGGTAAGAATATAGATGTCATCATTATGGCGGTCTTGTTGAATGGTTTGTACTCATCTGGAATGTTGTCTTAAACTTCTATTGACTTTGATGAGAAGTAATTCTCTCTCTTTAGTCGGCGAAGATGAAGTGATCTCTTCCTTCTATTATATTCATTCATTTTTGGGAACTCTTCAATATGGAAGTCACTTTGGGGAATCACTAGTGCTGTGACATGTACATTGACTATGGCACACACACCTCCCCAATCCTTAGGCAACTGCATGTAGGTTCTGGATCCACAAGCCCAATATCGATTGATCAGAACTGCAGTTCCTCCATTAATTCCTGGTACTTCAATTGTTTCTCCACATCCTTTGTTTTTTCCAACATAGACCTTGCCATCATTCTTGAAGCATGTTGTTGCATGCTTCACTTGCAATATAGGCCCTGGTCCTGCTTCGTTCTCAACCCAGGTTAGTTATCTTGCATGCTTGGCCCATGATTCTAAGCATTCATACTTCACCTTCTGCACCTTGCAGAATTCCTTCTTTCTTCAATTGCTGTGCAGGGCATGATATTAGGCCATCTTCCCATCCAGTGCTGGTTGCTATGTGCCCGTACACCAACAGCTGTGTTCTTTGCAGGCATCCTGGCTCTCCTGATTTTTCAGTCACATCACAGCAGCAATTTATTCTGTTCATATCAACAGCTTGTATCTTCTCTCCAAATTGGAATGGATATATAAGTTGTTTGTTTCTCTACCCTAATCCACTCTCCATCCTTTTGTCTTTACATATGTATCTTTGTATGGAAAAGTCTGTCTCAATTGCCATCTTAAAGTTGCCCACTTACCTTCGAATTGGCCTTTCGTAGTGCAGGCTGTTACATGACTGAGACATTTCTCCTAGAATAAATGTGCTTGCCGCATTGATGGCATATGGAATGAGGGAACAGACATAGCAACTTTCTTCTGACATTCTCTCTCCCACCTCTTTCAGGTGCTGATACCATAAACTATTTGACAAATGAGACGATTTATCAAAATATGAGTTGATACTTTCATTATCTTCCTTAGTATCTCTTTTTACTCAGGAAAAGGATTTTTGATATCAGAACATAATGGGGTTCTCTGTATCTTAATCTGGAAAACAGAAACAATGGGACTGGGGAAGATGTATTATTTTCTGGTTTCTCACTGCTTGTAATATTTGTGAAAGCCAACGTTATCAGGAGAATAATCAAAATCTGAATGCCACAAAAAATTCCACAAATTATTTTACGTTTGGTGCATCTTTTTCTTGGAGCTACAGCTAATATCTCTTGGAACATTTCCATTGTCACCACTTTATTTCTAGTATATTCATTTTTATCGTGTTAACTGTAGGTCATACATTTATAATAAAAACTGCAAAATGTTTGCTAAAACAATTCTTAAAATGATTATGCAAATTTTTGGATCAATGAAAAATTTCCCATTGTATGTATTTCTTCGTATTACAGCTGGATAAGATTGAAGTATGTAAGAAAAACAGCAAGTAAGAATATATGGATGATGGGCAACATAAAAGCTCCCACTTTGATAATTTCATAGTTTTCTTTATTCCAGTCTAGAGAAGATGCTTCAAGATTACTGCAGCTGAATTTAATCCATATATCAATTCTAACCTAAAAGTATTTTGTTTTCTTTATCCAAGTTCTTGACCATCGATCGTGTGGTTGTTCCTTGTTGTTCTTCTCTTGCTTCACTGCAGGGACTTGCTTCGCTGGAAATGCTTGCTTCACTGTGGACACTTTTTCGCACTGGAGACAGGTGCAGGAGAGGTCAATGCTGCTTCATTTTTATAAGGTTTGACATCATGTAGGTGGATCCAAGCCCGTCTTCCTTTCAGTTTCACTGCAGTAGGGCTTATGTCCTCCATTTTGTGTGTGCCTTCAAATCGAGGGGTACTCCAGTTTCGTACAAAATTGCATACTAACACTTGAGTCCCCTATATATACTGCCAATGCCTTTAATGTGTCTCCCAATTTGTTAAGCAAACATTATATTTGACTCCTCCTATTGATGCTTGATGCTTGATCTGTTCAGAAATAAAAGAAATACTTTGAGTCATTTTTTTTTTAAATAATCATGCATTTCGCCACTGTGTGCCCTTGCTACACTGTGGACATCTGTATTTGCACATGTCAGGGGGTGAGAGGAGTTCTCATTTGGCATCCAGTCACCAGCTCATGGTGCGTTAAATGGTGATCTGAACCAGGTTGATTCCTCAATGCATATAATGCAATATGTAGGCAATGTACCCATCCTTTCTTTAATGTTAATTTAAGTCTTGATATCCTTTCCTTCCAAAGTGGATTTAATCGCTCACATATCCAGTTGACTTGCGGGTGATAGGGTGGAGCAAAGGTATACTTAATGCCTAATAGGGAGACTATATTTTCAAAAGGTTCATTCACAAAATGTGGTCCATTATCGGATCGCAAAACTTCACACACTCCCCATCTTGGAAAAACGTTGTGGACCAAAACCTTTGCAGCACATGCAGGATCAGGGTGCATGCACAGACCTGCCTCAATCCATCTGGAAAAGGAACAAACTACAACTATCATGTATAGATAGACATTAAATGTTTGCAACATATCCACATAGTCTATGCGAAAAACATTGGATGGGACCATTGGGTCTGGGGATTACTCCTCTCACCATTTGCAGGGTGTGCCCTGCTGTGAATTTATAGCACACAATACAGTTTACAATGAGCTGTGCCACATGCTCACTGAGGTTTAGTACAAACAAGTCTTCTGCTATAGTCAGAGCTAGACTCTCTCAAGTCACATGCGTGGGAAAGTGGAGTTGCTCAAATGCTACTGTCAATAAAATTAGAGGCATAACTGGCTTTCCTGTGCTATCCTGCCTCCAAATTACCTCAGTGGGGTAAAAAGAAAACACCCACTTTTTCCATAGCTCATTTTCTTCTTGTAATGCTCGTCCTTGTATCTCAATTAACTGTACAATGGATATCATATTAAATCCTTATTTAACTAACATGCATCACCCTTTCGCTTTCTTTGAGCGCTATGTCTGCGGCTTTGTTCCTGCAAGAGATTACGTTTGAGCTTTTGTAATGCGCTGCGCATTTCATGATAGCTATGGTTGCTGGAAATCTCTAGGCTTCAATGAGTTATTTGAAAGTCCTACATGTTGCTCTGGAGTGCCGTCTGCATGGAGGAAGCCCCTCTTCTTCCAACCTGCTAGGCCTGCGTGTATGGCGTGTATGGTTTATATTTGTATTTTGTTTATTTGTAAAGCGTATCGGGCCCAAGGCATCTGGGCGCATAGTCATAGGAGCGCAAAGTTACAATTACATGTTACAGTTACAGGTACGTATCAGAACAACAATAAGTAGCTCCCAGCTTACAGTCAATTTGCTGGTAGGACTCCAGTGTGACGAACGTATGTGCAACAGTAATATGCAGCAGGCATGCAAGGCAATGATAAGCCAGCATCAGGCTTAGAAATAGTGTCAAAGTAAGGGAGACAAGCAATATGAGAGCAATAAGTTATGTGTGTGATAGATACAAAGGATTATACAAACATACAAGCATGAAAACACATACTAAGTGGCAGAATACAAGGTAAGTAACAGCGTGGCTGTATCGAGAGTCGGGCACCAGGTATCTCATATGCTTTGTGCAAAGAGCCATGATTTGGTTTTATTCTTGAAAGATTGGAAAACAACTCGGCTCTGATAGCATTGGGACGAGTATTCCAGAGCTTAGAAGCCAAGACAGGGAAGCTCACCCCTCCGGCTTTATGTAATTTGAATCTATGAAGGGATAGGCTATGGGCTTGGGCAGCTCTCATGGGCCGAGTGGAGGTGTGAGTAGGTTGGCTAGGTAAGTGGGTGCCTGATGAGACAGACACTTGTGAGTCAGTGCAAGTGTTTTCAGTGAAATTCTGTGCTTAACAGGAAGCCAATGTAGAAGACTTTTGTGTTTGGAGATGTGGTGGTTTCTGGGTATGTTTAATGCCGCTCTAATGGCATTGTTCTGGATAACCTGCATGTTACGCTCACCATGTCTCTGCGGGGTTGGGGCACTGTTGCAGCCCTCCCTGGACTTGGCTCCCCTGGATCAGGTTTCTTCACCTGCTCCGGTAGTGTGGACTGCGCTGGTTGCTGACACTGCCCCTGAGAGAGTACGAGAGGCCATGAGAATGCTGTGGTCGGACTGTGATTTCCCTCAAGCCCTTCTTCCCAGAACGAGATGAGCACCAATATAGTCTCACCTGTTTCTTTATGAGGATAAGCACTCCGTCCCGCTTCTCAACTGCAGGGGCGCCTTTAATGAACCTAGTTTCTTCACTGGTCCATGTGCGTGACAGCCCAGACCGGGTACTGCTGAAGCGATGGTATTGCTGAAATCAGGTAAGAGCGCTTCAGGCGGCGGTGAGCGTTACGCTGCTGTAAGCAGACTAACACAAAGCGCTTGCATGCGGGCAGGGCAGGCTTAAATAGCCTGGTCCCAGCCACGCCCCCTTGTCTCCACCTTGTGGCCCCACCTTGCTGCACCCAGAGAATGCTTCACGTGCAGCCCAATGTTTTCCTATGGCCACGCCTAACCTGGATGCACGTGGGGACCCTGCAGGTCAGAAAGAACATGTGCACCAGAAACAAAGTGTGCAGAACACACTTTCTCATGAACCTGGACCCTTTATATGATGGAACTAGTGGTCCTTGTCCAGTAGCCATGACACTGCAGTTTGTTAAAGTTAGACTGGCTAGTCCCTAGATAAAGGGCACTACAGTAGTCTATCTTGGACATACCAAGTGCTCTAGCCAAGATGATGCAATAAGGAGTGGTTAAGAATGGTCTACAAGCAGTAATAAGTTTGCATGTATAAGCAGATGCTGAATTTACAGCATTGGTTTGTCGGGACAGAGATAGTGTGGAGTCAAGGTATATTCCTAGCGTTTTAGTATCCTTAGAAACCTTAATGACTTTGCCATCAATGATGAATGACTTGAAGGCCTGGTCAAGTTTATTAAGATGTTGATGGGAACCCAAAATGAGGAGTTCCGTCTTGTCATCATTGAGGCTAAGTTTGTGTTGCTCCATCCAAGCCTGAATAACCATGTAGACATTGTTCAAGAATTTGGTGTCCAATGCATAATCACCTGTGATGGGGACGGGTATCGGATGTCATCAGCATAGTTGGTGTATGAGACACCCAGATAGTCAAGAGCATCGAATAGTGGTTTGGTGAACACATTATGCAGCGTGGGTGACACGCATGAACCTTGAGGAACACCACAGTAAATGGGGGCAGGGTCGGCGGATGCTAACAGGGAAAAAACCTGCTTGAATCTGTTGTTTAAGAAGGAACCAATCCAGGCAGTGGCAGAGTCAGAAAAGTGGCCGGCAGACATGAGGTGCTGGAAAAGATAATAACAAGGCTAATTTCCCATTGTCTTTTAATACCTGAAATCTGAGTTTTGAGGTCAATAAGGGCAGCTGGGCCGGAAACCAGATTGCCTCAAACCAAGGAGATTGTTAACTTCAAGATAGTCCTGGATCTGAAGATAAGCAGCTTGGTCTAAGATTTTGAGCAAGAATGGGACAGTGGTTATGGGCCTATAGTTAGTTAGTATGCTAGGGCCCAGGGAAGGTTTTTTAAGCAAGGGGATAACCCAGGCATCCTTTAAATTGTCCGGGACTATGACTGTTTTGAATGATGAATTTATAAAGGCAGTAATGAAAGGGGCTAGGTCATGAGTGGGCTCCTTGATAATGGGGGCTCGGCAGGAATCGCCTTGACAATTGGATGGTTTAATTTTGTTAATGATGCTTTGAACTTCGGCAATAGTGAGAGGAGAGAAGCTAAAATGTTTAATGTTATAAGTGGCCTGGGGGATGGTACTCGAAGGAGTATTTCGAGGCTTGTCCGTCTGTTGGAACTATTGCTTGTCTTTGATTTTAGTTTCGAGGGTGGCAATTTTGTTCAAAAGTGCTTTCTGTATGCTCTCGTACCATTTGCAATCTTTGGTACAAAAGTCAGATGGTGTGGCAGGCGATTCAAGTTCCTTCAGAATCTTAAACAGTTCTTTGGTGTTGGATTCCGCTTGCGTAGTACGTTTGTTAAAGATATTTTTTTAGCTTGGAAGATGGCCGCCTTGTAGTTGATGGATGCTATGATGAGACCGTCCTTGTGGCCATCAGATGGATGACTTTTCCATCGGGCTTCAGCGTTGCATTTTTCTTTACGTAGCACTCTCAGCTGCGGTGTGAACCACGAGGTAAGATTGGCACGAGGTTTAGATTTCCTAAGTTTAATAGGGGCAATTGAGTTTAGTGCTGTAAGCATGGCATGGTTGTATGTATCCGCTAGGATCCATGGGTCGGAACAGGAGGCAGATACAATGTTGAAGGTGGGAAGGATCAGAGGCAGTACTTTGTTTCTTGTTATGTCCCTATTATTTTGCATGGGTAAGGCGGGCGCAATAGGCTGTTTAGGACAATGGACCGCTTCTATGTTGAAAGTGATAGTGTGATGATCTGACCACACGCTAGTTTGTAAGCTGATATTGCAGTTGGAATCAGCTAACCAATCGAGTGTATGATGTGAGTAGGTTCTTGAATGTGGTGAGTAAATTCTAGGTCAGTTAAAGTATTAAGGAAACCGGTCACAGTGGGGTCATTAGGATCATGGAGACCCAAGTTGAAGTCTCCCAGGAGGATTATTTGAGATTTGGTTTTTGATTTCTCTAATAATAGAGATGTAATCTCTTCCACAAAAGAAGTGGCAGGGCCTGGTGGACTATAGATGAGATGTACGGTGGCCGTTTGTTTAGGTGAGATGGGAAGCTTAACCGAGAGTAGCTCAGCTGAAGGGATTTTTGTGCAAGGCATCACTCTGAGGCCAAGCAAATTTTTGGGAATAAAGGCAACTCTGCCCCCTCTAGATTGAGAGGTGTTACGGTCGCATCTAGTGATGGAATAGTCTGTAGGAATGGCGAGGGAGAGTAAAGCCCTGGAGGCTGCATGTAACCGTGTCTCTGAGATGGTGATAAAATCAAGGTTTTGGGTCTTGATAAGGTCCGCAATGTCCAGTGCATGCTCACTTGTGTTGACAAGGGCAGCCTTGATCGGTGTATCTTTAGGAGAAGGAGATAGAGTGTTGGGATGAGACTTGGGTAAGGGTGTGGAGGGCTCCATGCGGCTATGGCTAGGAAGTGAAGATGTAGTCGGGGTGCAAGGCTTCTGAGTGGATCTGATAACATGTGAAAATCTAGAGCCAAGTCTGTTGTTTCTTAGGTGCAAAGCACAAGGTTGGTTTGGTGTAGGTTTTTTGGCGAAGTGTTCTAACCATATGGCAGGGGAATTCAGGTAGCGGTTATGAGGAAGGGGGTGTACCACTCAGCTGAGTGTCATTTATCAGGGGCCGTCCCCCAAAATATGACTTTGTGACTGCAGCAGTTGTAGTAATGGCTGATTCAAAATGACACTGTTGGCTAGGTTTGTCATCATGCCAGTGGATATATTAGATACATTACATACAGGGGAGCTCGGGTACTGTAGGTGGGCAGTGTAAGTAAGAGCCCAGGCTGTAATGGTTAGGAGTATGAATAACATTTGATAGGGTCGTGCTAAGAGGCCCAGAAGCATAATAGGCAACTGTAACGTAAGGAGGGCAAGTAGTAGTGTGAGGTTGATGTGCTGTGATGTCACAGTGATTGGAAAGTGGAGCATTTTGTAGCAGTATAAGTGGGAACTAAAATCATTTTTAGGACAATCATAAAAAACAACTGAATCACTTTTTTAGTCTAAAGTCATTTTCCAGAGCGATCATGAATAGGTAACTAAAAAACATGTCAAACCAGCTGACATTCCCTTAAGGCATAATCGTGCACAGGCGACTCGAATTGCTTTTTTAGAACAAACATGTGGGAACAGCTAAGATCACTTTTTGGATAAAGTACACATGTACAGGCAGCTAACTATCAGGTAGAATCAGCTAATAATTGTTTATGTCGCAATCATGTTCAGGCGACTAAAATCAGGATAGCAAGGCACGTAGCAAGGCCACAAGATTCAGCATAGTGTAATGTGCGTTATATTACAGGGTTAAGTATAGGCTCAATATGAACAATTATATGGATAGTAAGCATAGTCAGGCATGAGTAAAGAGTAGACAAAGTCAAATCAGGTATGGAAATGCACATTGATCAGCACATGTTACCGCTAGGGTACAGTGGTACGTTCCACAACCTAGAAGCAAAAGTCATTCAGGCTAGTTCTGTTTAATACAGGCAGACAGAGCCAGGTGATGGTATATCTATGTACCTGATAAAGCCAAAGGCAGTTTATAGACGTGACTAATTTGGCACAATCGGGAGACAAGATGTAACAGAGAGCCCAAATATAATGTATAGTCGAGGCGAGGCAGAAAGAGAGTGATGCGACAGCAGTGCAAACGTGACCAGCAAGACAAATGCCTAGGTACAGTGATATATATGAGATTCCGACATGGTCATTACAAACAGCAGTATAGAGTTTGGAAACGGCGGAACAAAGACAGCTTGTATCAGCTATCAGCTTACCAAGTGTTCATAGTGGCAAAGGATGATAGGCAACCTTGCTGAGCGTGTAGGGGGCCTCCTGGCAATCGGCTCTATCGGCTCCTGACAGGCCCACGACAGGAGAGAGCCTTATTGAGTGAGCCTTCGTGGGTGTGCCGACTACACCTGCTGGCTCAGCATAGACTTAAGAGGGGTGGCGGGGACCAATCGCAGTGGGTCCTTGATTCAAAGCGGAAGTCAAAATGAAGCTGGGTCATGGGAATGGTTTACAGCCATTTTGAAATGCCTAAAACCTTGTGGTAGGCAATGGTGGACTGAAAGCTAGGTGGATGCAGGACTCTTTCATCGCGTGGAACGAAGCGGTGCCTTCAGGCTGGCATCTGGAATACACAATAATAATTGTGGTGGGAGTCGATAAAAAGTGCACCGACCATGCAGATAGTACTGTGATTAGCATATGCAGCTGGGGTGGACATGACATAGGTGGAGTCACATAGGTGGAGTCAGTGTACACTGTCACTTCCTCATCCTCAAAACTTCATAGTGATCAATTTTGATCTCAGTTACTGAACACCCCATTGTTATACTTAAAGCCTTTTCTATGGCAAATTCAGCAGCCGCTAAAGATTGTTTACAGGGATAGTGTCCTTTCATATCTTGGTCAAGAATCCCACTATAGTAAGCCAATGGTTTATGACCATGTCCTTATGTCGCCTTCTGTGTAAGGACTGCTGTCATGACTTCTCCATTTGAATGGGAAAATAAGTACAATTCTTCACTGTAATATGGAATCCCTAATACAGGAGATGTGCTGATCACATTTTTTTATTCATTAAATCCTTCACTCATGTCTTCTGTCCACACCAATTCAGTTTTAGCCACCTGTGCTTCATTAAGTGCTTTTAAAAGTGGTTGAATATATGTACGGTAGTCAAAGACCCAAGCCCTGCAGTAATTGCACAGACCTAAACGTTTCTGCATTTTTCTCACCGAGTTTGGCTACACGGTCCTCATAATAGATTCTGCTCTTTCAGGTGTCACTCTTTTCCCTTAATTTGATATTAACTGTCCTATCTATCATACTTCTTCTCGACAATACTGTCATTTTGCTTTGTCTACTTTATACTCTTTCTCTGCGAGTATCGTCATATGTTTGACAGTCTTCTCTGCATCCCTCTTCTGTCTCACTACACACTAAAATGCCATCCACATATTGAATAATAGCACTTTCGATTCTAACATTTCCTAAATCCATCCGAAAGATGGAAGGTGAAACACAGTACCCCTGAGGTAATCTAGTATGTTTCAGGCAAATTTTTCTACATGAAAAGGAAGACAAATCCTGTGAGTCTTCAAGTTTTTTGAGTCTTCGTGTAAGGGAATTGAGAAAAAAAAAATGTGTTTCAAATCGACAACAGTAAAATACCTGGCTGTTGACGGAATATTGCACAATATTGTTGCAGGGTTTGGATCTAAATTGAACTTTGCTTCACTAAATGCTTTAAAGCTCAAAGTTCCTGGATAAATCTCCACAACCCCCCTTTTTAATAGGGTACATGCCCATGTTGCATTGCAAATCTCATGGTACCAGAACGCCCTGTTTCATTAGTGCAGATATAGTTTTGAATATCCCCTCATCCTCTTCTCTGAACATCGGATACTGTTTTGCATGTGGCAAAATAGCTCCTGGTTTAAGCTTAATTTTTACTGCTCCTATACCCTTCTATAGACCCATGCCATATGGACTTGTGGTCCATAAGATACTTGCCACTTTTTCCATGTCTTCATGAAAAAATGGCGGCTACATTTTTACCAACGCCATTCTCTGTGTTACCACTATACTCACAACTTTAATACAATAAGTGAGACTTATAAAGAATACTAATTTGTCATCTGAATAATCATCTCTAACTAGTTCCTCATCTGTGAAGTCTGTCAGTCTATATCCTTCATTGAGGGCTATCACTGTTCCCCATCCTCTTTCCTCATTGTCTGTCCCATGAAGCATCAACTTTTCTTCTCTTACCACTGCTGCTTCTAATTCCAAAGGGATAACTTTCCCTTCCTCATCATCCATGGGAATTTCTGACCTGAACAAAATTGTATCAGGCATACTTATTATTTTACCGGCCAATTTAGGTAGCCATGATAATAAAACGTACACTCCATACAAAAACACTTCCTCATCTAGAGGGACTCCCTGTAAAGCTTTCCTTCCGGTAAAGGCAAGTATACATTCCCTCACATTTATATAATGTATCCCTGGGGTTGAACACACTATGCTGTTGTCAGTAAAAGATATTGGGTCTCATTACAAGTTAGCTGGTTCCGAAAAAAGGGTGCCGGTAAACTCAATGGCACTGTTGTTCCTGGACCAGTAAACTAAGAGTTTGCTTCCGGGGGCTGCTGCGCCCGACAGGTCTGACCCTGACAGGCGCGGTGGCCATCGTAGGCAAACTCTTCACGGAAGTGCCAACACCGTTAGCAAGGATGGCGGCACTTCCGAGTGTCCCCTCCCATATGGGAATGGGGACTAACATTTTACCGGTGCCCGACTTTTTGGGCCGCCAGACTTGTACTGTCCCTGTGGAAGTCAGGAGCCAGTAAAATATTACAGGTCTGGTAGAAACCCGCCGGTAGCACCAGCTGGGTTACCGCCAGACGTGTAATGAGGTCCATTGTCATGTTAAGTTTTGTCATTAAATCCCATCCTAATATATTCACTGGTGTCGGTTTAGTATGAGAAACCAGAAGGTGTTTCACCCACTAATCCCCGGGGATCTGTCATCCAGGTGGCCAGGACACGGCCATCGCTTTTGATTGATTGATTGATTGATTGTTTATTTATTATGCACTTATACACAAGTGCTTCACAGTGCAAGATCCAGTTACTGGGGGTGGATTCAGTTCCTGGGGGTGGACCAGTGTGGGAGGATCAACTGGGTGAGGGTTTTCGGGAGCGAGAGTGGGACCCCATATGGTGAAATGCAGTATCCCCTTCCCTGCAACACCTTTATCCTATCCTACCAGGTAGGATACCTAGAAACTCTATCCCCCATTTCTCAACATGACCACTTTAACATGGACAGCCCGCTATGAGAGAAAACAGACTAACACCCAAGCAGTATACCTAACGTGTCCTAATACAATGGTCAGGCGAGGTCAGGCAATAGCAGATTGACTTGATTGACTTACTTTAGCTACCTGTATTTTCGTAGCTTTTATTTGTGTAATTTAGAATCTTTACTGCGTTTTAATATTTGTGTTTTTAACACGATCCAATTGCGCTCTTACTTGTGTCTGTGGATGCATATTTTATTGTATTTGTGACTATATCCTAGTGAAATTTAAAACAGTGAGATTAGTTCTCTCTGCATGCATCAGGAACCGAAAGACTTCATTACTCAGCAGCATCTGTAGTTTTTGGGGACTATTTTCCCTGAAACTGGGCACGAACGCAACGGTGCGAAAACGGTTAGCCAGTCTGTGCAGTCCGTGCAGGACTGGTAACGCTGGTAGTGCTACACCGCGATTATGGGCATCCTGGAGGTTTTAGCAATGATCGAGGCTGGTAGAAGTATTTTTGACAAGCATAGAACTGTTACTCGTCTCATGTCTAGTCTAGAATTGGTATCATATACTATTAACACTAATGAGCATATTGATGCCGTAACGCCTAACATATTTGACGCTGTGTGTATTGGGAACGAGCTGACCGCTAACACGCGAGTTCATGTGTCCCTGAAAAAGGCAGTATCCCCCTCAAAGGTTTATGGCTATAATGACACTATTCCACTCTTCTTTTACTGAGGACCTAGATTCAACTAGGATAGATCCTCCTACGCTCGTGAACACCTCACTGGCAGCTGCTGCCCCTAGCCCTGGCATAGAGGCTGCGGCTAATGCAATTAATTTGAGAGGGCCACTCATACCCACCTCGAAAATCAGATTCCTCTTACTCAATACCCATTCGCTCGTGAAACACGCTACTGAGGTGGCTATATATATGGAAGAGAACAACAATGACGTACATGCCCTTTCCGAGACAAGGGCGCATGCTGCGGCAGCTCCTTCATTAAACCTGACTATCCTCGTGGGGTATGGAATGCTCAAATGTGATAGAAAGGAGGGCAGAGGGGGCAGGGTTGCCCTAACCTAGAGGCTATCTCTCACTGTCTGAGAAACCAATGGGTTTGTGATGGACGGGGTTGATTCCCTCTGTGTAAGAAATCGGCATGAATGCTGAAGTCACGCTGAATGTACTAATAATATATAGACCATCCACTCCATCTTCTTAGCTAACTTTTTGAGCTTTCAGCTCTCTTCCTTGAAATCAAATTCTAACTACATGATCATCAGTGATATTAACCTATGGCTAGATCATAAGGAAGACTCTGAGGCACTTGAGCTACAACTAGCATTGGCCGAGTTAGGATTTGAACTTATTTGTGAGCTAACACATAACTTGGAACATACCCTTGATTGGGTTGCGTGTCATAAAGTTAAGACCATGGACGTAGCATTTTCCCCATGTCCTTAGTCGGATCACTCATTTGTGGAATTTACTGTAATTATTGACTTCCCCAAGAAATCTAAATCCAGAACGGGTAGAGAAGTCTTGACCCGAAATCTTAAAAATATTACAGCTAATAAGATAGAACCTTTGCTTGAACCACTGGAAAATCTTTCCAACCTGGAATCCCCCGAGGAGCTAGAAAGGGCCATATCGACCAATCTGATCATAGCTGCAAACACTTTAGCGCCCATAAAGAAAAAAAGGGCTAAGGAGGGTATTAAACGTAGCTTATGGTTCTCCCTGAATTAGAAGGTTTAAAATCTCTAACCCTTAAAGTTTTTTATACCTGGAAATCCAACAGATCGCAGAATTCCTTAATAGAGTATAAGACAGCAGCTAAAAAGTATAGAGCTGGTATTATTGATGCGAAAAAATCTCATTCAATAATGAGAAAAATCACGGCCAATCAGACTCTAAGTAACTTCTTTTAAATGTTAAAGGAGCAGGAATCTACAAGTCACATGAATTTAGATCAAATTAACAAAGACAATGACTTGTGCGATTTTATGCAACATGCGATGCAAGATAAACTCCATAACATTCGAATTCATATTTCTATGAAAACTTGACATCCTAGGAGAAAGCGCTGCTGGAATACATGAGGCTTCTATGTAAGATGCCCCTCTATTCCCGTCTTTAATGTTTCCCGTATTTCCGCAACTAAATTGGCTCCTATAATCAATCTTAAAACTACTAAATGTAAAAACGACGTCCACATGGCCATGATGATTAAAACCTGGCCCCCAACACTGTTAACCACGATCTGTAAATTTATAAATGCCTCATTGGAAACGGGGAGTGTTCGCCAGGACCTGAAAGATGTGCTGGGTCATGCCTAGCTAGAATAAAAACAGGTCTACCAGTGGAAAAACCCCAAAACTACAGACCTTTGACTAATACTCCTTTTCTTCTTAAAATCCTGGACCGTGTGGCTTATGGATAAATATCTGATCATTTAAAAGCCCATCCTGTCTTAAATGACCACCAGTCAGGTTTTGGGGTGGGTTTCGGAACAGAAACGGCTCTCCTAGAGCTCAAATATAAGCTCCTAGTGTGCATGAACAGAAATTAAGCCTCCATGTTGATGTTACTCGACCTTTCGGCTGCTTTTGACCTTATGGACCATTCCATCATGTCCACCAGGCTGAAGGAGGTGGCTAATTTCTCCCCACTAGCGGTCCACTAGATCATCTCATTTCCCAGTAACCGAGAAAGTAGGGTCTTCTTCAGGGAGGCTAAATCGGCCCCCATTAATGTTCACCTGGGTATACAACAGGGTGCATGCACATCGCCTTGTTTATATAACTTATTTACTGTCCCCTTATTTGCCAAACTGGCTCACAAGGGTGTGACATTCACAAACTACGCCGACGATATGTAATGCGTCATTCCTCTGTCCGGCAACTTTGATTTGGATACTGTAGTGATCAACAAGATATACTCTTTGGTTGAGTCATGGATGATCTCTAACAAGCTGCCGCTTAATAGAGAAAAAACTGAACTGTTGGTGATTGGCTCACCTCACATATTACAGAAACTGTACCCCAACTATGAGTTTCTTGTTAGGAGCATTAAATATGATCCCATTGAAAAAAGTTGAAACTCTGGGGGTATTGTTCAATCATCACCTCTCTATGAAGCCACATGAAAGCAGCTTAGTGTCTTCCTGTGCCTATTACATAAAGCTGCTTGCTCACCTTATACCGTTTATTTCACAGGATAACACAAACCATCGCTAGAGCAATTATAGGGGCAAAAATGCTAAGGCCCTCTGAAATAAGAGACTTTAAATGGCAAAGAGACTTTGGCACAGAAGGCCCTGAGGTTGAGGTTTTGAACTGCATCCTCGTGCTAGAGAAGCCAGAGTGTGCTGCCTTGTCCCGTGCTGAAAACATAGGGAAGGGAAGCCAACGGCTTGAATATCCTGACATATAATTTTTTGAACACCTTTCTGTTACATAACATTGTTTCCCACACTTTTGGTATTTAGAAGTAAGTACTGGCAAAATGTTTATTAGTATAGGCCATTTTATTTTGACTTACTCAACTAGGACTGCGTTATTATTATTTGATGGTCATAGCTTGCTCCCATCTTTAGATCAATAAAAACCCTGGAACTGTGATCACTTGTGTCTGTCTTACTATTTGACACCATGCCTTCATTACTTTAGAATATAGCAATGGAATAGACATGTGTTCCCCTATAGAAATAGGTAATTCGTCTGTAGATGGACCTAAAGTTGTTGCCCTAGTAAATCCCTCAGCATTCATAGCAATGCCTGATATTGAACATTTTCCATCATGGACACATGAACTTGTCGCTCACTGTCCAAGAAATTAGTATGTCTTGCCATCTATCATCACCTTAAACCTTGGTTCCTCTTGGGGGCCCGGTGTTACAGACAGTACTGAACAGATCAGGTCATTCTGTGGGATGTCCTACTGTGGGTATAAATAAACCCCGTGCCTGTGAAAGGATTTCCTCATACAATAGTCACACTCCCTAGTTTGGGTCTGAATACCTGTGTAGCTCCCATGTCC
Organism: Ambystoma mexicanum; assembly: GCF_040938575.1. Classification (NCBI taxonomy): domain Eukaryota; kingdom Metazoa; phylum Chordata; class Amphibia; order Caudata; family Ambystomatidae; genus Ambystoma; species Ambystoma mexicanum. The sequence goes on along the minus strand of NC_090923.1, from coordinate 540,589,948 downwards.
ATCTGCCATTGTGATGCACCTGTCTGTTGCATGGGAATATCTTGTATTTGTTGAGAGGGTACCTGTTGCATTTACATAGGTGCTTGCTGTTGCTGTCCCTGTAATGATTGCATTTGCATTGGTACTTGTTGGAATTGCTGTGGTTATAACACTTGTGTCTGCATTGGCACTTGCTGAAAATGCTGTGGTCGTGACGCGTATGTCTGATTCTGCATGTGATCTTGGGCATAATATCCTTGTGAATTTGTGTCATATTGTGGAGCATATTGCATCCCCCCTCTTGAACATTGCCAATTCTGCTGTGGCATGGCTGCTTGATTTCTACATACTCTAGCCATATGGCCTAATATTCCACAGTTAAAACATATGAATGACTGTCAACCACATAATCCTGCCCTTTCTTGAGGGGTCTAAAATCCTCCTTGTCCTCCTCTGAGGCCCATTCCCTCTCCTCTTGGCATGCAATTATGCACATATTGGGTCCTGCATTGCTTGTGCTGTGCTTCCCTCATTACTGGTCACACAGCTCCCCCTATAGCATACTTTGATATTTTTTTCTGCACCAACTTCGCTTCTTGCTTTCTGCTCTCAGCTTTTTTCTCGTCTTTCTCTTTCAGCATTCCGCAAAAATGCATGATTGCCACTTGTAGCTCTGGCCATGGCTTTGCTTTCATTCCCACCTGTTTTTTTTAAATGTCTCTGCACTGGCTCTGGCTGTCCCCGACATAATATATGGTAAAATAATGCTATAGTTTTATCCCATGGTTCATGCGTCTCTGCACTCCATATATCTTGAATAAACTGAAAAAAGCAATGGCGTCTTCATTTTCCCTCATATTCTTAGTCAATATCGCCCCAATATCCGATGTATCCGGATATTGTATTCTAAGCGCTCGCCATAGGTCTGCTCTACAATTATTGACTTGCGCTCCATCATGCACTGTGTTTTGTGTGATTAAGTTTAGGTAACCTGCTCTTTTCCTAATGTATCTGTTATTCTCATTTGTTTCTCTGCCTCTACTTCTATCTCTATGTTATGATGCCGCTTGCACAGGAGAGTGCACTGGCATCGCCATGATTGGTTTACCCTGGGCCCGTCACAGCGTAGTGCCGGTCCCCGGAGCTCTCCAATGGATGGCCCCATGTTAGGCTCTGTGCACATGCACAGGAGACCAGCTGCAGGGTTTCAACATGCAGAATCCCCTTGTTTTGGATGCCTGCCATAGTGCCTATTCTACGGGATCAGCCTCAGTCTGTCACACTATATCTGGCACTGCAATGCTTCACTCCTCGCATAGTAATCTCTTCCGTGTGTTGAGAGGTTGATGCTCTGTTTTCTCTCTGCGTCTTTACTCGCTTGTTCCAGCTTGTTGGCGGTCTCTTCCTATTCTGACCTCCAATCTGCCATAGAGCGCCTTCTCCGACCTTACCCTGTTCTACCGTTTCTCTGTTCCTCTGCATTTCTCCTAGCTTCTACCCACTTGCCTTTAACTCTCTGAACATTTCACGTCAGCGCAGCACACCATTCCATCCTCACATAAAACCTGTGGATGCTCCTTCTCTCTGTGGTGCTGGAAGAGAGTTCCCTGTTTCCGGCTGTCTGCATGTTTCCGGCTGTCTGCAGCATCGCAGATAGGGGACGGGGGCACTTTCCCTAACCATACTGTGCTGTGTGACCCTGATGGGACATCGGGACATCAGAGTACCTGGACCACCAAGACCAAGGAGTACAGGTACGAGGGATCAGGGATCCGGGGGGGGAGCACAGCTTGACAATCTGTTTATTCTGTCTATCCTTCTTCTCATCACGCTGTTTACTTTCATCGTGTGTCTGTATATATTTGCATTCTCTACTCTTACTTTCTTCTTCTGTCTCTTCACTAGTATTGGCAGGGGGTTCATATGGTGGATTAACATACCTCGCTGCTGCTTTTAACTCCTTTAGAGGGTAAAACCCCTCCTCTTTATTCTCTACATCTTGTTTCTCAGGAGGACAAAGAGGAACTGAAGGCGTCACGTCTTCCCCTTTATGCTGACTAAGCATCCACGCCTTATAGACTGGATCTTCTTTCTCATTCTGGTACATTTTCCAAAGCTCTAATACTGGCAATCTCATCTCTAGCTTCTTTCGCTTATGTGTGGCATGCAAATATGTAGTCGGATTTCGTATTACTATATTTGACAATGACCCTCCTGGAGGCCAGGGCATAAATGTTTTGTTGATTGTGCGCTCAATACATTCGGAATGGTACTGCATAATCTTAGCTGTATATATTGGCAGTGTCCTGCTAGGTGTTTGAGAGGTGTCTCCTCCATTATGACAAGCCGATTCAGGCTGTCAATACTTAAATCACATTTTTTTTCTTACTTCCAAATTAATTAAATATATTGTTTCAATATTTTTGAGTGGACACCATCAATCATCACTCGTATTCCAAAAGATCAGGATATTTCCCTACCTTCATTTATTTTTTAAACAAAATGGCCCTCATTACGACCCTGGCGGAAAGCGACTGACCGGAGCGCCACAGCGTAAATAGCGTTTCCGCCATTGCACGAAGGAGCAAAGTGCGGCCCATTCCGACCCATCGGGCACGAGCACCACGCCACGGCGGAAGTGCAAAGTCCGCGATGGCGGAAATGACCCCAAAACGGCCCACACCGCCGCCGTACGGCGCCCTAGGTGCAATACCGCCACCCCTCTTAGCGGTCACCGCAGTGTGCGCCTACCGGAAAGTACGGTGCCCGGAAATATACGGAAACGGAAGTTAAAACATGGGCCCGGAACGGGAAACATCCCGGCGTACACCTATAAAAACACTAAAACCACACAACCACTAAAATCACTACCCTGAAACACACCCCAACCCGTCAACCACCCTAGCGAAACCAAGAAAAATGGGAAAAGTAGCGAAGAAAGCGTGCGACCGCAAGCGGCAGGTCCACTTCTCCCGTGAGGAACTCACCGTGCTAACAGAGACCCTCCAGGAGAATGCTGCCGTCGTCTTCTCCACGCAAATGACCAGGACGGCACTTGCAAACAAGAAGGCCATATGGGCTCTGGTGGCACAGCGGGTAAGTGCGGTGGGGACCGCACCCCGCACCCCACAGCAATGCCGCAAGCGATGGGACGACCTGCGGATACGCGTCCGCAGCATACTCTCTGCCAACCGCAACATTGCCACAGCCACCGGGGGAGGTCCTGAATCACCCATCAAGTTGACCCCCTGGGAAGAAATCTGTGCCTCCACCATCGGAATGGAGAGCATAGAGGGAGTCGGAGGGATGGAGAAAGGAGTGCAGACATCCGAAGATTCAGGTAGGTGGGCCAGATAAAACAATGCCAAATCCACACAGTCCATCCATGTGAAGTACCATGCGTCCACATAGTGCAACAGAAACACATGTCCAGGAGAACGTCCACACACATCGGCCTGAAAGCGCACGTTAAAACCCACAATAAATACATAAATAATTAAAAACCCCTAATACACGCACTACACGTGCAGCAGGCACACCCTAACTGCAGGCTGCCAAACAACTGCACCCTCACTCCACACACAAATCAAAGCACCTCCAAGGCCCCGACCCAAATCACCCTCAGGTACCACCCCAATGCATGTGATACAATGCCATTCCAATTCCCACAGACCCATCAATAACCCTCGCCCTCCTTTACTCCACCACAGGGTCCGATCCAAACGACGAGCTACAGGACACCCCTACCAGCACACCTGCAAAGAGGGCCAAGACCAACGGCCAGAGACCCTCCACCTCAGCTGCACGCATCAAGACACGGCAGCAGCACAAATCAGGTGGCAGCACAGAGGAGGGAACATCAACAGGCACCCCAGCAGCCAGCATGCCCACAACACCACCACCACAGGTCCCCCCAATGGATGCCACAGAAGGCACTGCCTCTGGTGGCAGCAGCACCATAGGTGACACCCCATTGATGGCAGCATGCTCGGACACAGAAAACGGGGATGCCGAAGTCAGATCCATCCATGACCTGTCCCAATCCCCCTGTCTGTCCCATCCCGTACAACATGAGGATACCACGCAGGGGCACCCACAAGACGACGACTGGCCATCCCCCAGAAGCCCTGTGGCAAGGCAACATGAGGACAACAGCCCCTCTGTGACACCCCCGCAAATGGCCATGGCCCAGCAGAGGCAACAGTCCCTCGACCAGTTGATCGAACAACAGCAGCAACTGGCCACACTCCTCAAGGACCATGCCGATGAATGTGGGGGCACTAAGGCAGACATAGAAACATCAACTGAGACACTTAGGGCAGAAATGGAGAGAGGTACAGAGACGCTAAGGGCACAAATTGAGAGAAGCACCGAGAGCCTGAGGGGGGAACTGCATGCGACGTCCAAAGACGTATGTGCCGAACTTGCCGCAGTGCGCCGTGTGCTCACTGAGCTCTCGCAAACCCTTAGGGACATGCATGGACGTGAGCAGGCAGACACATCATCCGTTGCAAGTTCCGTCCAGGGCAGCCCCCAACGTAGATCTGGAAGGAACCTGCGCTCCACAGGCAGGGGTGCCCCTGATACCCGCAGAGGGGGCATGCAATAGCGACAGCCCACTGACAATGAGCATCTTTGGACACTGGTGTTCGGGGGGGAGGTAGGAGGGTGGAGGGGGTGTGTTGGGCTCACTTGGGTGGCGGGTCGATAGGGTGTTCAACATGATATCACATATGCCATAAAAAGTGCACGATCAACCAATGAGAAGTGTGGACATTGATCTTTGTGTACTAGGCCATCATAGGCGTACAGTCCATATTGTGCATGTCCCAGACACACGCAGTGCCACGAGTCCCGTGTCCATGTATCAGCCACCAGGCGTGAGTGCTAGAAGCATACATCAATGAGATGCTGACGAATGTCACGGGCCTCCGGTGCCTCGCAGACTCCATGAGGTGCTGCCACATCCCCACCCTCATCATGACCATCATCAGGTGCTTGCAGTTCTGCGTCAGGGGGCATGGGCACATTTCTACGTACGCACATGTTGTGGAGCATGACACATGCCATGACCATCTTTGCAACCTTCTCATGGCGGTACAGGAGTGCCCCGCCAGACTTGCTGAGGCAGCGGAAACGAGTCTTCAGTAGGCCGAATGCCTGTTCTATGACTACACGGGTACGTGAGTGGGCATGGTTGTAGTCCTCCTCATGCTGGTCCCGTGGGTTCCGGACTGGTGTGAGGAGCCATCTCTTCAGTGGATATCCAGCATCACCTGTATGTGGACGAGAAACGTATGATGTGGAATGCCATTGATACGTACGCACACCCCCCCCCTTCCTGGCAGGTCATTGCCAATTCACATACCCCACATCATCATGCATGTAATGAGACTCACCGAGTAGCCAGGATCTGTTCCCTGCGTGTCGCTCCATGTAGCGTGGTATTGTAGAGTTCCTCAAGACCATAGAATCATGGGTTGATCCAGGGAATCGGGCACAACAATGTGTAATGATCCTGTTGGAGTCACACACCATCTGTACATTCAGGGAATGAAATTGTTTTCGGTTGCGGTACTGGGCCTCCATGGCATGTGGGACGACCAATTCAACATGGGTGCAGTCGATGGCACCAATGCAACCCGGTATGCCGGCAAGTGCATGGAATCCCACTTTTGTGTTGGTTATTTCCTGCTCCGAGCGTGGTAGAGAGATGTAGTCGTCTGCGTGCTTCAGGAGGGCATCGAGCACTTGCAATAGTGTCCGTGAGAACAGTGGCTGAGAAATGCCATGCAACTGTCCGACTGTGTGCTGGTAGGTGCCTGTGGCCAGGAAGTGGAGTACAGACACCACCTTCAGTAGGGGTGGGATGGCGGTTGGGCTATCTATCATGCTGACAAGGTCAGCCTGTGTCATGTCCACAATGGCGGCTATGGTGTCCCGGTCCAGACGGTAGAGGGTGTGGATCTGCTCATCAGTGAGGTTGAACAGATGTGCTCGGAGGCGTGGGATTGCGGGCTGCCTGCGTGGTGGTAGTGGCTGTGCTGGTGGGCCTTGCTGGCCCTGCCTTGGCCTCCTCCTCCTCCTGCGTCTCCTCCGTGCGGCTGGTTGTAGTTGGTGTTCGTCTTCTTCTTGGAGTCGGAGCACTTGCAGTGCTATCAGGTCCCCCAGGGCCAACATCGCGAGTCCTGCCGGTAGCATTTCGGTGTGGTTGTGGGAGGAGACTGGCTGTGCAATTTATGTGTTTTCAGGCTGTATGGCCTCCACCTGTGGTGATTGATTCCACCTGTGCAAACTGCTCTCCCCTTTGGCCGAGCACGTCCCGCGCACAACGCTGCAATTCGGGGAATTGTATCTTGCTATTGCAATCATGTATTTGTACCCGATGGCCGTGTAAGATTGGTTGATATGTTCATTCTGCTGTGGTCCCATTGTTTCACATACTATCTGTGCAGTCGCGAACAGACTTGTGAGGGGTCAGTGGAACGTAGTACTCGAGTAACGGTGGGCCCTCATGCATCACTGTACCGAGTTGCAACGACGGGCGGGGCGTCCCATTCGTGGGTGAAGGCAGTTGCCATTTTCACACACAGCCGCACTCGATGGAATAATTAGTGATTTCAAACGGCCACAGATGCCTTTTCGACGTGATGTTGCAAATGAGGAATTCGAAGGGCGGCGCTTTCGGTTTCCAGCTAGCGGCGAGGAGATGCCCACAGGTCTGACTGCAAATGTAACGTTCTATTGTTCTATGTCCTTGAGACAGGGCCCATGGCGAGGGAGCAATGATTGATATGAATAGTTTGGGATGCGCAATAGCTACGTGGGCGATGAGGCCGTCCGTTCCCAAATACATGTTACTTCACAACACTGGAATTACGGGCTGGGGCACTGTGGATTTAGCAGGCTGCATAACGCACAGACTCAATGGATGTTTCTAATGTTATGTGAGTAATTATTCAGGCATTTTGATCCCGGGATGAGGGAATGATGGATGGATGCAAGGGCAGGTGATTTGATACAGAGTTTGCCATGTACAGGGCTTCTTGGGATCTATCCGCCTCCCCTACGCTATGTGATGCAGGGCTGCCATAGTGGGACCATCGTCCATCTGGCCTTGTTGAGCCCTCCCTGTCTCGAGGCGCCCTCAGACACTTGTGTCCATGCACGTTAACATTCCCATCTGATGGAATCTGTTTTGACAGACGCATGCACAGGTACACTCGTTTGTGATGGTGTTTGCACCTCGATATAGATGGTTATGAGTCGCAAGTGGTTTTGGGGTGGTGATGATCCTTTGGAGTGGGCTAGCATGCATATGGCTGTGGATTTCGTGTGATCATTGAAGTGAGTTGTTGGAATGTAGTTCTGATGGCCATTCTGTTCTTTTTCTTTTCTTTTGGTTGACAGGTATCTCCTCCCCTTTTGCCACTGCCATCTGTATGCCACTCCTGCAGATGGATTTTACTCCCGACACCTGCTGCTTCGTGTTAATCAGTGGAGCAGCATTACGATCTTATGGGACGATCGCCAATGGGCCACATGCCCTTACGCAGTACTGGTGGCTCGGAGCAACATTTCGGCCTTTCAGCTGGACTAGTGCCTCCCCATTGGGACGGCCCTGCGGTTCTGTGCGCTTCCATGTTGCCTTTTCGTACGTGAATGTGGCTCTGTGTACCATGGGGGAACAGGGCGACACACAGGTAGTGGCTGGTCATTTCTTGCGGAAGCAGCCCACAATGGTGATTGGTGTTTTGGAGTTCATGGCCTGATGGCTGTATAGGCTTGGTGATTTTGATGTGCATAAAATTTCTATTCTGATTTGGCCCGTGTAGCGTTTTTCTTTGCAAGTGATGTGGCATATGCCTATTTGGGGGGCGATGTATTGTGAGGAGATCTGCATTGGGTTCCAGCTTCGGGGTTTAGTTGCGTGGTACTGTGCTGTGCGCGTTTGCCTACGAAGCCCAGTGAGGTCAGGGATGGGGGCTGCCAATATGACAGTTTGAATGTTGTCATGCTCAGGGGCGGAGGATTGGGTTTTGTGTGACAGATGCCGGTCAGCCAGGTGGACTGGTGGAATGATGTGATTTTCGGAATATTGCTGGTCACAGGTGCCTGTGTTTGCGTGCGTTTCTTGGTGGGGGACTGTGGTCATGTCCATTGGGATGGCTTCTGTATTCGTGCCATCTGTGCCCTGCAGCTCCCATTGGCCCCTCTTGTGTTTCTTTTGTTCGTTGGCATGCATGGGTGACTTGTACATTTCAATGGTTGCATTGTGGCTTCATTGCACCTATGGGGAGTTGTACTTTGTGGGCAGGGAGCGGTGTACAGGCACTCAGTGGGGCCGTTTACGGTTGATTCGCGATGCCGTACTTCTCGCCATGGCGGAATGGTACATTACGCCATGCCTGATGGCGTTAGGTACATGTCCGCTAGGGTCGGAATTGGCGTACCGTTGCACCATGGTGGTGTTTGCGGTTTGGCATGGCGCGCGCGCGCGTGCTTGGTGCAGTTAGCGTTGGCGTTCACTACGGTGTCGCTAATGGCTTCGTACTTTGCGGTGACGGGTCATAGTCGCACCGAGCGCTATTCGATGGCGGTATTGCATTTCCGCCATCGTTTTTCGATTTCCGCCAGGGTCGTAATGAGGGCCAATGTATTTTACAATATTTTTCTAACTCCTTCGTTTACACTTTCCGTTAATAATTTTGATATCTTTCTTGTTTCTTTAGTATCTTTAGACTGTCTTTTTTACTTCTATTAGGGTTTTGTCAAATTCTAACTTTTTGATCAACGTCAATCCTTTGTCAAAAAAGTGTAAGGAAAGGGGGGGCGCTGTTGAGCAGCCTGCAAGATGGCCGCTTGATGCTCGAGCTCCACGCCTAGCCGCCTTCTATCCGGCTACATCTGCGGTTCCCTGCCTGATCCTGGTACCCCGCCTCGCACAAACGACGGCTGCTGGTGGGGGCTCTTCCCACACCAACTCCTGAAGGAAATCGGTCTACGGGTGCCCGTAATCCGCCCGCGTACGGCCCGAGTTGGCGCTTGCCGCCGCCCCCATTGCAGCCGGATCGTGCCTGCATCTCTGGCGCGGCTCCTCCACGCCGCTGCGCCGGGGCTCCGGCTGTCCCCGCTTGCCCGCCCCTCCGGGAGGAGGAACATTACTGCGCCGGCCGCCGGGCCGTGGCTGAGGGCGTGGGCTGAGCGGGCCCGCGGGTGACCATTGCCCGCCCGGCGGCGGACTCAGGGTGCCCACAGCGGCCCTGTCCCATCGTACGCCTCCCGTCCTGCGGATTGGGCGCGACTCCTCCACGACTCCTCCACGCCGCTGGGCCGTGGTTCCAGCCATCTCCGCCTGCCCGCCCCTCCAGGAGGAGGAACATTGCCGCGGCTGTGTGTGTGGGCTGTGCGGGCCTGCCGGTGATCGCCGCCCGCCCGGCTGCGGACCTCCCCCTCCGCCCCGGGGGGTTGCTGGAGATCCGACGCGCTGCAGCGGCCCCGCCTGGACCTGATCGGCATACTACGAGGTGAGAGCCGGGGGTGGCTGTGATTTGCGTCGTCCCGACCTGCTGTGACCTGGACGTATGGATCGCGGCCCTTCCTGTTGGGTCTGCATGGGGGCCTCTCCCCGCTCCTGAGTCTACGCTACACCTTACCTCCTCCGGGGCGGGTGACCTGCTCCACACCTAATGGACTCCCACCTCTCTGGTCCGGCTTGATCCTCGCCACATTAACCGGGCCCGCCACTGGCAGCGAACCTCCCCGCACCGTTCCCTCTGGCTCTGGGGCATCTCCTCTGCGCACCTCGCCTCCTCAGCGCTCCAACTTCATGTGGACTGCGCGCGGCCCGCCATGGTGGGGTCCGCCGCTGGGTCTGTGCTGGGGGGGCAGCCGGTCCCTCTGCTGAGCCCTGCATTGGCTTAATATTTTCAACTCCCACGCATATGGTATTCTTCCCTCTCGGCTCGGGGACTTCACCGACCTAGGCCTACTAGGCCGCTTCCTGCGTGCCCGTAGCAGCACGTGCCACTGGATTTGGCTACCCTTCGCTCGGCATCTCTCTCTCATTCTCTACCATCGACCATGTCGAATCGCTCCAAGAGCGGCGCTAGAGGGGGTGCCATGGACAAATTTACTAAGGCGGTCCCTCGATCCGAGGGGGGCCACACATCGACTACGCCGGAGGAACCTGATGCCGAGCAGACCCCCGCGGCTCCATCCCCTGATCTTACGGCCATGATGGAATCGATGGCAAAAAACTTCGCCTCCTTTCATGAGAAGCTTGACGACATCAATGCTAATGTGGCTTCGCTCAAAACACGTGTCGATCAGGCTGGCTCCAGAATTACAGAGGCCGAGAATCGGATTTCGACCAACGAGGACGTTATACACACGCTACAGGACACAGTGGCTGCCTTGTCGCGCGACATGAAGAATGTAAGGGCCAAATGTGATGACTTGGAATCCCGCTCCCGTAGGAACAACCTACGCATCATTGGGGTCCCTGAGGCCGCCCTGAAGGGTCGAATGGAGGAGGCAGTCGAGCGCCTGCTTAAGGACTTGCTTGGCGACCCGGACCTCTCCCCTTATTTCACTGTTGAGCGAGCTCACCGGGCCTTGTCCCCGCGACCCAAGCCTGGTGATATCCCCAGGCCCATTATAGCCAGGATCCTCAATTACCGGGACAGAGACCACATTCTCCGCCTGGCGCGCGAGAAGGGTGAGCTGCGCTTGGAGTCTAACACTATTCGAATTTTCCCAGACTTCTCAGTTGCGGTGCAGCACGAAAGGCGACAGTTCCTTGGCGTCAAGAAGATGCTCCGGGAGCGCAAAGTCCCATATGCCATTTTATTTCCTGCCAGACTCAAAATCACCCACAGGGGCAAACTTTTTTTCTTTACCATCCCTGAAGAGGCGGCGAAGTTTATTGAAATGGAGATACCGCTCCAGGACCTTGCTGATGAGAATTGAAGGAATGTTGGGGAGAGGGTTTATTCGCTACATTTGCTGTCTTTGTAATTACGATACCTCATTGTGATGGTCCATGCTTCCGTTATTGCCCGGGTTGTGATGCCCGAGCCCTGCTCCTCCTCGGGTCTGGGTTGCCACTTTGCATAAGGCCAACATTGCAATGTTTTGCTGCCCAACTGTCATGTGTTCCTCCCTAAACGGCACCATTGCGAGACCCCCACTTCATTAAGACCGCTCCAGTTTCCCACTCATTGGACACATGGGGTAGATGCTATTCGTTTGTTGACACTGGTCTGAGGGCTGCGGAGCCGCAGGGGCTTGCGCGCGGTCCCCGCATTTCCGCTTGCGGGCGGGGACTTGCGTTGGGAGCCTGCTGATATTGTTTGTTTGGTAACAGAGCCGCTGGCTCTAGGCGTGCTAGTGCGTGGCAACGGCGCACCCCACTGCGATTGCACTGTTTTTCTCTGTTCTGTTGGTATGGATTGGCCCCTGTTGGGCCCTTGGGTGGTTTAGGCCAGGTTGGGGTTGGCCTATTTTTGGGCGGCTTAGGGTGGGTGATGGGTACACTGCTGATTCACGGTTAGCGGTGCGGGTGGGGGGTGGGAAGGGGGTTGTTTTTTCAAAAGGCACACGAGGTTCCACTGGGCGCAGGCTGAAGGGGCACAAGCGCGCATGCTGTTTTGACTACGGGGGCCCACACTGCCACTTGGGTTGGGATGTTCACTGAGGATGAATATTGCGGTTGAATATGGCTACAATTGAAATGTCTACTGTCATAATGTCCTGGAATGTTAGAGGATTGAGCAACCATACTAAAGCGCGCAAGATCATGGCGTATGCCAACAGGCATAACTCTAGGATCCTGCTACTTCAGGAGACACACTCCAATGGTCTGATACCAAGGGCACTCGCCCCATCCTGGGGTCCCGCCAGATTTTTCACTTCCTACTCCACGCAGTCCAGGGGGGTCCTCACGCTTATCCATAAATCAATTAAGTTTGGACTACATAAAAGTTACATCGACCCCGAGGGTCGCTACGTTATACTACACTGCACGTTGGTCAATAGGGAATACCTGCTTATCAACACCTACTGCCCCAATGTTGACTCACCGGAATTCTTTGACGCAATAGCCACCATACTTCTAGGTTATGTGGGAGTGCACATTATATGGGGAGGAGACCTAAACCTTATATTGGACACTGTCCTGGACAGAACATCCACGACTCCTAGGGCAGTCTCTCGCGCTGCGCGCAGGCTACGGGGCCACATGACATCCCTCAACATTTGCGATGCCTGGAGGACTCTCCACCCGCAGAAACGGGAATACACCTATTACTCGTCTGTGCACGACAGCTCGTCCAGGATAGATCTGTTTCTTGTTTCCGGTGGGGTAATGGGCGGGGTGGAGGGCGCGGGCATCCTTGCCCGTACGATCTCGGACCACGCCCCTATTACACTGTCCCTGAAATTGGGCACTCCTGCTCCTACGGTCAGCACTTGGCGTTTTAAGTCTGAGGCCCTAAAGGACATCGTGTTTAAGGCCGAAATACTAGCGGATATCGAGTCATTCTTTGAACTTAACTCTCTCCAGGACACGACCGCAGCGGTTAGGTGGGAGGCCTTCAAGGTATATATAAGGGGCATGTCCATTTCCCGGGAGGCCGGGGTGCTGAAGGCCATTAGAACTGCCCTGGGGCAATCTGAGGCCAAATTGAAACAACTTGAGCAACGCGCCACTACCGGCTCTGACCCCTCCATTCTTGCCCAGATATCTGACGAACTTCAAGTATATAATACACTGGCCACCTCCGAAGTCCGTTATTTCAGTCGCCCACAGGCCGCCAGGAGATATGGGGAGGGCGATAGACCTGGGAAAACGCTTGCAACCCTGGTTAGAGGGGAATTGGGCCGTACACAGATCTCCTCCATCAAAGATCGTAATGGGGACGCACAATGGGCGGACTCGAAAATACTGGAGACATTCACTGAGTTTTATAGCTCCCTCTATTCCCAGCCCGCAGAACACACCGAGCAGCATATGCGTGAACTCCTCGGGCAAATCCCCACTACGGAGATTTCCCAACTGACTAGGGACCAGTTAGACTCCCCGATTACATTAGACGAGATAGTGTCGTCCATCTCCAACTTGCCCAAAGGCAAGGCGCCTGGCCCTGACGGCCTCACCGCCGACTTTTATCAGGAACACATTGCTGTCCTGGCCCCTCGTCTGTTCGAGGTATGGAACGAGGCGCTACAAACCTCCATCCTTCCCCCCTCCATGCGGGAAGCGGTAATCACGGTGTTGCTCAAACCGGGTAAGCCGGAAGACGAATGTGGGTCATACAGACCCCTCTCCCTCATGAACCTGGACACAAAGATCTTCGCTAAAATTATTGCCAACCGTTTCTTGCCAATAATGACGCACCTCGTTCATGAGGACCAGGCGGGCTTCGTTCCGGGCAGGTCCACCTCCCACAATATCAGGAGACTGTTTAATGTCATGTCCCGCATAGACCAGGACGCCCATGCTGTAGCGGTTACGCTAGACGCCCAGAAGGCCTTTGACATGGTCTCTTGGAAATATATGTGGCTGGTCCTCGAGACAATGGGTGTTGGCCCCAACATGATAGGATTCATCAGACTTTTGTACACATCCCCCGTGGCGCGGGTTCGCGTTAACTCTCTTACATCTGAGAGCTTCACGCTTTTCAGAGGCACCCGGCAGGGCTGCCCCTTCTCTCCGATTCTCTTCGCACTAGCGATTGAACCGATGGCGGACTATGTGCGTTCGAGACACTCCCGCAAGGGTATAAGATTAATAGAGGAGCCTGAAATCATATCTCTATATGCAGATGATGTCCTACTTTACATCAGGGATCCCGCTACCCACCTCAACCCCATACTGAGAGACATCACTCGCATTGGTACACATTCTGGCTTCACGATTAATTACTCCAAGTCGGAGATCTTCCCGCTTACGAAAATTACCACACACCCCGCTTCTGAATATCCTCTGCGCTGGGCCCCTAACGGTATTAAATACCTGGGAGTACATGTATCCCTCACTAAACCCACCCTACTTACCGATAATTACTCCGCTGTGGCGCGAACTGTTGAGACAAAAATTTCACGCTGGCGCACTCTCCCGTTGTCCTTTGCGGGTCGACTGTCCTTGATCAAAATGATCCTCCTCCCCAAGCTCCTGTACACCTTTAGCAATGTGCCCCTGTGGCCTGGGAAGGCATACTTCACTAATCTTCACACGCTCTGCGCACAGTTCCTCTGGCATTCTGGTGCGGTGCGCAAAAAGTGGACTGACATGGCACTCTCGTACAGACGGGGGGGTATGGCTGCCCCTGACCTGGCTACATACTGGTTCGCGGCCCAAGCCCAGTATGCCACCCACTGGTACCCTGGCGCCCCGGGTCGCCCTCACGTCAAGCTGGAACGGCTGGCATCCTCGGGTATTAATCTGATGACCTTAGTTCTGCACCGACATTACGCACCGGACTCCCCCATTGACCCCTTAGCCGCGACATTATTCGCCTGGTCACACATACTAAACCCATCGCCTGGGACTTCTCCGTATTACAAGTGGCTGCCTGTCTGGGCCTTCCCGGGCCTGGAACCCACGCACGATGCGGCCTTGACCCGCCACTGGGAGGCGTTGGGATATAGGGCACTGTCTGACTTCTACCCAGAGGGCAAATTTATAGATCCCCAGACGTGGAGGCCGGGCCACACCAGATCTCCCTTAGAGACCCTTCAATACTTCAGGCTCCGCGCTTCGTTCCGTACTATGTGGCCCTCCTTCCCGAACGAACCCCCAGACGATCCTGCTTTAGCGTACATTGCCAATTCGGGCGGGGCACGGGGGGTTGTCTCATCACTTTATCACATCCTGCAGGATGCCTCCCCTGCCCCGATCCTTGGGGCGCGCAACAAATGGGCTGGTGAGTTGGGTCTAGAGATACCGGATGGGTTATGGGAAGGCATGTGCCTACACACCAAAAGAGTTTCCTTCAACTTTCGCTTCCGGGCCATGCAGTATAAACTCCTCAACAGGCTATACTACACACCTCACAGGACTTCTGGGTTTGCTCGCTCCGAGGTGCGCCTCTGCCCGCGCTGCAGGGCCACAGAGGCTGATCACCTCCATATGTTCTGGTCCTGCCACAAGCTGTCCGATTTTTGGAGTGGGGTCATGAACACACTTAGTGCTGTAACTGGAACCACTGTCGATCCCGACCCTCTAGCAGTCCTATTTGGGGTTTGGGGCACCGAGGAAACTAAACGCCAAAAAAAGTTTCTAGACATAAGTTGCATGGTTGCCAAGAAATGTATACTTCAGGCCTGGCGGTGTTCCTCTCCCCCGACCCCTCAGAGATGGTTGGGCATGCTCACATGGTCACGGAACTGCGAGGAAGACTATCTGGCTACACTGCCTGCTCGTTCTCGTCCTAAGAACATTTGGAGTGAATTCACCTCATATCTCAATGACCTGTCTGATGCCACTTCGGAGTCTTCCCCTTCCCCGGCACCCACCCATGCATTGTGATGTTACTCAGCCTCCTCTGTTGTTTGTAAAATATTGCAGTCATTATTGTAAAGATGCTATTGTGGCCCGTTGACAGCTCTGCGAGCCACTCGATTCATATGCTTGTTGTCCTGTCGTTTGTACCCTGTGAACCTCTGCCAACAAAAATAAAAGTTTAAAAAAAAAAAAAAAAGTGTAAGGAAAGAATAGTTCTTTATATATTCTTTCTTCGTTTTTGCTCTTTGTTTTAACCAAATTATCTTCTATATAATCATATTATATCCTTTATATATGTGCACTTTCAATATTTATAAATTCCCCTGCACCTACGTCTTCCCCGACTTCCTTAGTGGATGTATTCGCCTCTCTCTTTATTTACCCCCTATGGGGGTTTGGTACTCACTCTTCTACCTGGCTCTGGCAGTAGGAATCCTTAGTGTTCTGCTATGGAACTACAGTTTGTACCCTTTCCGTCTCTCTTGAGCTTGTGAATTCAAGGTATCTTTATCTCTTTTTGTTTATATAATCCCCAAAAATCCAGTTACTCTCTATGCCTCTTGTTTACAACATGGCATTACAATCCCTCCCTCATATTCTTTCACCAACTACGATGGTCTACTTACGTCTGGTACTCAGCTCGAGTCCCCTGACATCGACTCTCCCGTAATCAACCAGTTCGCCTTTTGTCCGCAGGGCACCTGCGTAGACCGAACAGGAATTTCTTCAAAGTGGGACCTGTTGACCATATATCGACCACATGACTTTGGTTTAGAGCACCGCTCAGCACAGGGAACTCTGTGCTCATCTGGTTTATGGCGGGAGTCGTCAATTGTCCGGGAACCTAGGTCCGCATTCTAGGTCTGGGCTCTAGGTCGATTAGACCATAACTCTACGCACTGCTACCAAAGGTGCTCTAGCACCTTGCAGCATTTGATGTGCTAGATGGAATTACCAATAAAAATACTTCAGACCCAATAACCGGAAAGACTCAAAGGAGATGGTAAAAAAATGCTTTAATCTCAAGAAGTAAAGCAGGGTGAATAAACACTCATCAATTCGACTCATGCAAAATAACACTGTCTTATCATGTATGTGTTGCATACATCATGCTAGATGCATCATCTATGACGTCATCCTATGTGGCAAACTTCAAAAACATATCGCTAGTGGGATTAGATTAGAGGAGCATGTCTACATATAGGACATGTGCATGTTAGACCCACATCGGTGGTCTCTGGTCTGTAAGACACACCCTGAGCTACTTCTAATCACATGGTTAGGGTATTCATCATGGCAGAAAATGTGACAGCAGACTAATACTTTGCAACATTGTATGTAAAAGTGAAAGGCAGGCTATTCTAATTGGTTGTCAACCCAAATTCAGCATTTTAGCAGCATTTACATAGAAACGAAACCCAGGTGGTTGGAGATACGTCAGTGTTCCCTTTGTTTCCCAATTAGGCCACCCTCTCTCATAGGTAGGCCTCATGCCAGTGTCTTTTGTTTGAATACTGACCTTGGCAGTCTGCACTGTCTCAGGACATTCAAGGGAGTGTAGGTACACTGCTATCTTAGCTCCAGGCCCAATGAATAGCCCTTGTTGCAAGCTCTTCATCACATGTTACAAGACCGTGTAATTGTCCATATCGACAGTGCTTTTAACCTCATTTGATTCAACTTTTTCTGGGTGCAGTTCTCTTAGCATTTAGAGACTTGCTCACTCCATCCCATATTGAAAACAAAGGGAGTTCTGGGAGTCTCTCTACCGGCGCAAACACAGCCCATTGACCTATTCTTGGGTGGAGGCCCCCCTGGAGAGACTCAACCAAGTATTTAGCTCACTGTCCCTTTCACAGAGAAGAAATATCCCTGCGTATCAGTCTTTGTCCTGCCCAGGGGCAGTCCAGCAACAAAACGCTAGGCAATTCTCCTCTGAACACGAGTACCAACAGCAACCTCATACACGTGTTTCAGCCTTGTTAGGCATCATCAGTGAGGTAGAGCTGTGCCTCTGTGAGAATAGTGAGCAAGGGGTCCATGTCTGGATTACCCATGTAACTTAGGGTGAGACCCAATGTTACTTAGTATGTAAAACAAAGGGGGTTCTGGGAGTCTCTCTACCGGCACAAACACAGCCCATTGAACTGTTCTTGGTTGGATGGCCCCCGGTAGAGACTCAACCAAGTCTTTAGCTCACTGTCCCTTTCATAGAAAAGAGATATCCCTGCATATCAGTCTTTGTCCTGGCCAGGGGCAGTCCAGCACTGAAATGCTAGGCAATTCTCCTCTGAACAAGAGTACCAACAGCAATCCCATACACGTGGGGGGTTTCCTTCATCTCTCGAAATAGCATCCTTGGTTCAAAGCCAATGTACTCTCCTATTTCGCAAAGAAAACAGCTTATTCGCTGTTTTTCCATATTAAAACTCTGGGCTCGCATTTTGAGGTGGTTGGGTTAATTGGCATGAGCCGTCCTCCAGCTTTTTCTGATGGTAGTCCTAAATGTTGAATATATACCTCTCATAAGCAAGCTTCTATGTATTCTTTTTACCTTGCATTTCAGCGTATTTACAGTTATTGACCCATGAACATTTCATTATTCCTTGTATTCATAAATACTACATCATGAAGTGCATGTTTCTCTTAATGCTTCAGTTACATCTTCATTCTTAAGTATTTTAATATCGTTTCAGCATAGATTCATGCATCTTCTGTGGGACATTCTTTTGCTGTTACTAGACTTTGCTTAATGTATATCCATGTCGTGCACCATTTTATTCATGGCTGCTTTCCGACAGCTCAACAAGGGACATCCTTTGTGATAGGTCTCCTCCACTGTTTCAACATGAGCGTATCTTCTGAATGGCTGCCTGAGTGCATATCGCTTTTCATATAGTCGACGTGGTATGGACATGTCGCATAAACTTGTGCATGGGTTCCCAATTGTGGCGCTTCGTCAGTCATTCCAATAGGGTGGGGGGGGGGAGGCATTGAATAGGGAGAATGCATCCACTTGCTCCAGATGTGCTTTCATCACTCACTCAGACATTTATTTCCGTGCAGTAAATGGGCTCTGAATGCAAACTCCACATCATATGGAAAAAGGTTTATAGTGATAATTTCGAAAACATAAATTAATTATGTTTTTTATTCGAAATGGGGGGGTTCCCCCCTAACCCCCCTTTTTTTTACCCATTTTTTTTATTCCCAGACCCCAAAATAAATATATAATTAAAAGAAAAATGCGATATTTTTTCTTCGATATTATTGTTTTGACATTATTGTCTTTCAATTTTTTTTTTTCGAAATTATGACTGACCACCATGGAAAAACACGACAAATCCCCCAGAAATGCCAGACACCACCACATGTGAAAGCATTAAGGCTATTTCCTGTGGCATCTCTGTCAACACATAAAGGATATTGTAAGTATGGACTGTGACAGGTGATAGGATGAAGGAGTAATGGAAATGTTTCATTCTAGTTTTGGGGGATTGTTTTTTAAATCACTACATTTTAAACAAATATAATTTCAAAGACTACAGACGTCAGTAACAATTCACTTAAACCTCAGAACCATTTTTCTTATTAATGACTACAATTTCTAAAAACTGAACAATTAATCTGCTCGCCTTTTCCTTTATATGTTCAACATGAAGTGGAATAGCTTCACCATCTATTTATAATTGCACATAAAAAACAAGCAGCAACTCCACTGTGAGATTATTTCAAACTGCGTTACCTTTAATGTAGACCATTTATTTTCCATAACAATGAAGAAAGGTCATCGAACGTCACCTTTAATCATCAGAGATAGATGAATGCCTCGCAATGAATATATCTTGTTAAGTGGCGTGCGCCAGGAGACAGCAGTTGGGCAGGCCCATTGAATTAAGGCTCTGCTCAAGGTAAAAGGAATCGTTCAAGCCAGACTTCTTATTAAATGAAGGTGCAGGGCTGGCAAAAAAGAAACTGCAAGTGTCCTTTCCCATTTAGTCAAGCTTCTGTACAGCTCGAGAGAACAATGCAATTGAACACGCTCAATATATTTCCACTCAGAGAATTAACGCCAGGGGCTTTTTTTTAACAAGAAGCGTCATTTAGCATCTGGGCTCTGACCACCACTTTTCAAAGAACTCAACTCTAAAGGATATTTACATAAAAAGGTGCTTTAAATAAGAAATGAAAATGTATACAATACATAGGACCCACTGATTGACTGGACCTGTGTGCATGGGACTGTACTTGAGAGAAACATTTGTACATATAGCTTTTTTATAGGCCGAATTGGCAAAACAAACACAATTTTAATACAATATACAATTGGCGAATAAGGGTCTAGGCTGTGCGCTATTCCCCATACAGAAATTCTAAATACGGACTGAGCTGCAATGCAAAGTTCACAAAATAGGTGTGCTCGCTAACACCTATTAGAAAGAACAACTAATTAAGGTTGTGACATGCTTTGCGCTTATCCCTTTGTTTCCGTTGTCTCTTGTCAATAACTAGATGTACTAATATGATGCATTCAATTGCCATTCTTTATTATATTGCAACGTCAGCCTACTACAATTTGGATATTTGCTCTGTGTTAATTTTGAGCTTCAGAATCATAACCAAGAGTGCTGCTGAAGGGAGAGGGCTTTGAATTTATATATGTAGTCTCCCCCAATCCCCCAGCGCTGAGAGAAGCACTGGCAATTGATCAATGTGTGGGCTCTAAGAACTGGTAGAGCCCACAGATTCGTCAGTGCATGATACAGCTCACGATCCGACAACATGGCCGTTATTGTCATGCTAACATGGAGCTCTGTAACACTGCTCCCGCTAGGTAATCAATTCTGTGGGTCAAGTTAACACAGGCCCTCATTACAACCCAGGCGTTAAGGGGTTAACAGCGCCGTAAAAGGTGGCGGCGCCGTTAAACCCTTAACGCCTGATTACGAGGTCCCTTTGCGGGTGGCACTTTAACGCCTGCTTTTAGCATCTGTATCGGCACGGACTCTGAAAACCACCTACACCACTCCAAAGCTGTCACCTCTTCGGGACTGCATTACTCTTCTTAGCACACCATGATGAATAACTCCTTTTCTCTGATAGGAGATAGCAAAAGGTGAGTTGACAAACACTAAGTAAGGACACCATAATTGGTCACGGCTATGCTGCCAAAGAACCATAGCTATATAAGAGCGTGTTTCTTTACATGAATTCAGGCCTATTTGGAATTAGAAACTCCAAAATAGACCAGTTTTAGTGGTAATGACAAGGACCATGCAGCTTGATTGAGCAAAGTGCAACAGTTTGAGACCTAACGACTGCAACCCTTTAATGTGCAGTTAAAGATTTGAAAGTAGTGGAACATATTATCCAAATGCAAAGTATCAGCCAGAAGAAGGCCTGGCTCAAAAATTAATTGGCCACATTGGTCGAAACTTAAGTCAGAGTTGTTAAAATAGACATGATAGATAGTGGGAGAACCAAAAAAAGACTTAAAAAGTATGTGGGATTTTGCCACACCTTTTTATGAAAAGAATGAAGATTAAATAATTCTGGAGCACAGTGCACTAGATGATCCACACACCTCTGTAAAATTGGCAAATTAAAATGTATTTTTATCAGTATGTTACTAGTAGGTATTGTGTGTGACTGTGTTGTCTTGGATGGATGTTTTGTGTATTGTTAGGGATTTAAGGTTAATTGGACGTTGAAGTGAGATTTGGAATAATTTCATTCAGGAACCATTGTGTTGGTTGGTTGTATGGTTGTGTTCCCCATTTTCCTGATTTCGAAACAAGGTGTGTGGTTCCCTCTTGTGTTGTTGTGAGGAGATAGCAAAATGCAGAACTGGCTACAAAAGGTGGAAAATGTAATAAGGTAAGGGATGATACACAACCTCCCCCTGCTGTCCAACCAACCTCAAAAAGACTCTCCAAAAAGGAATTGAACCTGCTTGAAATTAATCAATGTGAGGGCAAATCCCAAACAGCTACCAACATGCCAACTGCCATTTGTAAAAACTGGCCTATGTTGCAAAGTATTGTTAATTTACTATGTTATTGTTAAGAGTGGAAGGGTCCTCGGGCAAGGTCTATACAGCTTAATTAGAACAGTGGAATGTTGGCAGTTGCATAAACGAAAATGCAGTGGCCGAGATCACTAGTGTATGGGTACCCCTTTCAAGCACATCACAATTTTGACAGGTGTGCATGCCCCCTGTTTCTGGTCTCAGTCATTCTCCATGTTGATATGGTTTTGATATAAAGTGAGTATCAATTTTATATAAAAAAAGATATTAAAAAATGATAATGATTTGATATACTGTGTATATGTTACATAAAGTGGGTATAAAACGGATGTTAAAATATTTTGATACTATTTGAAATGATTTGATATAAATTAATTATAAATTGTATATAATAATGTGTATAAACATTGCAGCAGCCTCCTGTGGTGCTGTCAGAACAGATATTAAGGGTGAAGTGAGCTCTGAAGACAGGAACTGTGAACCTAGGGTTTTGCAGTGTGACGCAGTGATGATATAGGAGAGGAGTTCCCGGACCCAAGGTTATAGGAAGCGGATATACATTTTATATATAGTATGAATGACATCATGATTTCATAATCTCAATGACACAGGTTAGAAAGTTAGCAAGTATAGATGGATATAGATTTGATATTAAATGATTGAGCTATAAATAGGTTTGGGACCGTTGTAAGGCTATATAGCCTTTGTGGTAGGCCTGTGAAACACGTGCGCTGTTTCAGATTTTCAGGGGCTATCAGGCATGATGTTTAGGAAACAGCAATTATAAACAGCTACAGTTACGATGAGGGGAAAACACCCCCAGTCAGGGTCGCACTGGGACCTGTGTTGGTACTCATTTATCAACCTAAGAAGGAGGAAAGGCTGAGATGGCCTTGCTGGGATTCGAACCTGCAGATCACACACACATTGCAGCAGCAAGCGCTCAACCCACTGAGCTATCATATCAGCTATAGTAAAATGAGCAATTATTCTGTAGTGGATATCATTAAACATGCAACTGAGATTTAACAGCAGACCAGTTAAGTTAATCTGCAGGACTGGTGCAAAGTTGGCTGCATGCATGTCAAGCCTGCATGCATCTACTTTAAGGCTTCAGACGTTGGCAAAATAGGGAAAGCAGTGCACTCACAGGACATCCCATACTCTGAGCACTCATTACCTCATACATGCAAACAAACATCCTGAACTACATGCCATTGAGATGGGAAAGATAGACACATTACAACAAAGCATTCATTGTGGCATAATGAAGTCAATGGCCACTTGATGTGCTATTGTCAAATATTTCTACACTGTAAAGAAGCTTTTAGGCACAAGGATTTTGTCAAGTGACCGAGGACAGCGAGATAGAATGTCTTGTGATGATTGTAACAGAGACAACGGCAGAAAAAAAACCATGCTATTACTGCAACTTGCGAAAGGCAAAATACATAGTCCAAAATTGATGCTTGTTCTACTCTAAAATTGGTTGTTTATCACTAATACAACAGCACAGCAACTCCAGGGGGCATATTGGAGTGGCAGCACGGTGACAGCCACCACCCCGGCGGCAGACCCAACCCCTCAACTTTGCATGCTGCAGCAGCATGTGAATGATGCATGCATCATAATTTATAATGCACACATCATGTATGCAAATAAATCATCAAAGCAAGGTAATGTGTTACCTTGCTTTGATGAATTATGCCATTGCAGGTGTTATTTTTTTCCAAAAGATATTTTATTCCCCCCCAAAAAAAATCACGTTTTTTTTGTTGTTGTCCAACATGTTCAGGCCTGGCCAGAAACCGGCCACCACTCCCCACGGAAGATTTCGACCCGGCCACGGGCCGAAATGCTGCGGGCCCAATCCAACCCTGCCCCCAGGAAACACCCCAAGGATAATTCACTACATAAAATATGTTACGTGTTGAGCCCTAAACATTTTCTAGATTTGCTGCGCTTGACGCAGTCAATGACACAGATAAGGATTAGGATTGGCGTAGGGACTGAACAATGCATGTCTAAAACATTATAGGCTACATAATTGGCAAATAACCCCCTTTTAAAAATGAAGCAGATTAGATGCATGTGTCCTACTGGTGTTAGAAACATCATTGAGAAAACAGTTTGCAAATGTGAGGGGATAACGTATATCTAATTGATTGCCTAATAGAATGTCGACAAGTTTGCTTGTCGAGGCAGTGGCATGCAATGTGTCTGTGCAGTAATTGCATGTATTCTGAAATCTGTAGCAGGACTGATCATCATGCAGCAACTGCCAAACCCCAAACTATTTAATGCAAATACATTTTGAATCCAAATACATGTTTTAAATGTTAATAAAAATCTGTCGTTTATAAAATCCTGGTTGTGTCGTTATGTTCAGTGATTATGGAGTGAGCATGTTTGGCATGAAGCTGTCCAAAATATATTACGATTAAGGGGGTTTTGGTTGTTAAGGTGAGGTGGACAGCCTGTGTCGTAAACTGTGAACATATGGCGAGGTGTCACAGGGAGCAGTTAAGGCATGGCTGCCGGAGCAGGAGGTCCATGGTCTGCACAAGCCAGCCCGGAAATATTTTAAACAACAAATGACTGTGGTATCTGACATCGATCAACAATGACAGGCAGATATTACAGGTTTGAGCTAGTTTTGTGAAGACAACAATGGTTTCTGCTATATTCTAGCCGTCATCAACGTCCTCTCAAAATACACCTGTGTTGAGGCTTTAAAGAATAGGAGTGGTCATAGCGTGGTGACGTCTTTTTAACGCATATTTAACAAAGGCCAAATTCCCGCTAAATTACAGATGGACCCCTGTAAGGCGTTTTTAAATAAGCCGTTGCAGAACCTTCTCAAGCAACACAGGGTGCATCACTTCGTGACACACTCCGAAGTTAAAGCCTCTATTGTAGAGCATTTTTTACGCACCTTTAAAACACAGCTCAGGACAGTAGGACCAACACCTAGTCTCCCACCTGAAATGTTCACACTCGGGTGCCTCAATTGTAGCTCTGTTCTGCTCTCCCCTGGGCTTGTTGTAGATGTTTCTGGGACATTCCCTGAAGTTTCTCTACTCTCTCTTTAAGTTGTGCCGCGTATTCAGTGAAGGTAATTTCTTGTGGAGGCTTTGCTTCCCACCCTCCCTTCAATATATCTAGCAGAGTTCATACTGGTCTTCCAAACAATAGTTCGAAGGGGGCACACCCTGTCGAGGACTGTGTGATATTTTGTAAGGTCATTAGTATCCAGTGTATCAGTCTGTCCCAATTCCTTTCTTCAGGTTTTACTGTTTTCCCCAACATTTGTTTAATAGTTTGATTGTATCGTTCTACCAATCCATCCGTCTGTGGATGGTAAAGGGCTGTCCATAACTGCTCGATGTGTAAGGTTTCACAAACTTGCTTAAATACTGATGACATGAAATTGATGCCGCAGTCTGTTATAATTTCTTGTGGAATGCCCGCTCGGGCTATAAACAGGACTAGAGCATCACTAATTTGCTGGGCGTTGGTGATCCTCAAAGGGAAAGCATCCGGGTAACAGGTATTGTAGTCTTCAATCACTAGAAAATACTTCTAGCCCCTACTCGTAGGGTCCTAGAATGTCCATTCCTATTCGGTGGAAGGGTTCGAGAATCAGTGGCATGGGTTGGAGTGGAGCCTTTGGGTTCCTCGCTCTGTTTTTATTTTGGCTTTCTGCCCACTGTTGGCAAAACCTGGCCACTTGTCCATGCACTCCTGGCCAAAAGAACCTTCCTAGTATCTTCTGGGTCATCTTTTCAGCTCCTAAGTGGCCGTCTCCAACTTGTAGATGAGCCACTTCCAGCACGGTTCTTTGGTATTTGTTTGATACTAATAGCTGTCGGAGGGTCTCTCCCCCAGGTTTCCTTGTCACTCGGTAGTACAAACCTTGGTCTTTAAGAAAGTATGGACCCTCTGCTCCCCGCTCTTCTTTCATGGCGGCTTGAGCATGGCTCAACACTGGGTCCATTTACTCAACCATCCAAAAACTGTCTCCTTGTTCATCCAGTTTCCAGTCCACTGTTATTGCAAGAATGTTTTGTTCAAACCACCCCCTCTTTATTTTGTTCCTTTCAGCTCTGCTCCTCCTCTCCTTAGCGGGCGGTGCCAAAGTTTCCTGGTCATGAAAAGGGGCGCATTCCAGACAACTTTTCTTGATGCTTTGTATAACGTGTGGCAGGTTTGGGACATCATAGCCTACCACGAGGGGCTCCGGCGGCACAGGCATCACTGCGGCCCTCAAGTCTATCTGTTTCCCCGCCAACTTAACTCGGATCTCTTTTGTAGGGTATCTTTTTACATCCCTATGCACACATCTGATAGGAAAGTTTGAGCCATTCTTATGGCTATCACCTACCAGTTCGGCACTGACTGCCATCTGTAGACTTCCGGAGTCAATCATGGCTCGGGTCAGGCGTCCCTCCACTTCTGCGTCACAGGTGTAAACATAGGGAGATTTTGTGGGTTGTTCTGACTCGGGGTAGTCTCCTTCCTTGGGTACATCGAAGGTCCCGATATACGTAGGTTCTGCTTTATTTCTCTTTGGGCATAGTCGGGCTAGATAGCCCCATTCTGCACATTCAAAGCATTGAGGCCCTCTTGGTCTCATCCCTGGAGATCGGCTCACCATACTTCCCTCACCTCTGGTCGTATCCTCTGTCCTTCCCAGTCTCGTCATTTGTTTATGGCTGTCACTGCCGCCGGCGACTGGCGTTTGTGGCGAAGGTGGAAACAAGGACGCCATTAAAGTGTTCCATTACGTTCCCCCTCGCCTACCAGACTCGGTCTAGTTGTTTTCAAGATGGCCGCCGCCGTTTGTATATCTCACTCGGCTGCCGGCGGCTCGGCGCGTTGCAACTGAGTTCATTCCTCTCCCTGTTGCTTGCGCTAGTTTTCCTTCTGACAGTCTGCCTTGCTATCACGCCTTCCTTACTCTTCCTGTTTTTTCTCCTTCTCCCGTTCCCTATGGTTCCCCCCCCTTCTCTGGATCCTGTTTGCCTTCCCATGTGTTTTGTTCGCTCTAGGATACTCTAACTCCCGGATTTTCCGTTCTCTCTTGTTCTCCACCCCGAGGGGTACCTACCTGTAAACCGCCCTATTCTATTCCCTCGATTAGCAGAGTCACGCCGACCTTACCATTTCCTGGGTTTTCGGCAGAGGACCCATTCAACCTACTACAGTGCCGACGACTTCCACAACCTTCACGACTATCTTGGATCCAGGGGTTTTTTGCCGTTCCAGTGGCTTTTTCCCCTCTGGCTGTCGTGGAGGGGAGTCACCGTGGGTTTTCTCTGTCTGGGAGTCACGATGGCTTCCTTCCGAGGTAGACCATATCTTCTAAAAAAGAAGAAGCCGTACATAGGACTTACTCGCCGGAAGAAACTGGACTATTCAGGTGAGGAGGAAGAGATTGGGGAGGGTTATCAATCGAGTGAAGACGAAGATATAGCTGATCACCTAGCAAGTCCCGTAGCCCATAGTGCCAGTCCTGATAGTTTGCAACGCCCAGAAGAAGACATGGCTACGCCACAACAACTGCAAGAGCTGGTGACAGCTGTCCAAACCCTCAACGCAGAAGTCCAAACACTAAAGGCTGACAACGTGGCGCTCCAACAAAGAGTAGCTGCAAGAGAACAACAGACAACTGATTTACCCCCACAACCCCTGGTGTCAGGTAAATTCGACGGCTCGGAAAGAAAGGTTAAGGAATTCCTGGAAGCCTGTAATATTCATTTCACCTTCCGCAGAAATGCCTTTTCCACAGATCATTCCAAGGTGGGTTTCATGATCACGCACATGACGGGAAACGCCTTGGCATGGGCTACTCCATTGGTATCCCTATCATACCCAGTTTTGCAGGACTATGCGGCCTTTAAGGAACTACTGCTACACACCTTTTTGCGAACCGAAAGCTCACACGTGGCTAGCGAAGACCTGCTGGATGTGCGTCAAGGGAGTACCGACTTACTATCCTATATCTCCACTTTCAAGAAACTCGCTGCAGAGGCAGGTTGGCAAGAGCAGGCCCAGTATGCCATATTCCGCCGGGGCTTGCGAGAAGAGCTCAAGGATGAGCTTGCCCGGATCCCGCGCCCAGAAACCTTTTTAGATCTTCAAACTGCAGTTCTAAGAATCGATTTCCGCCTGATGGAACGAAGAAACGAAAGGAAGAAGGCTCGAGGTCCACATCCTTTCATGGATATACCCCCCGCCGCCTCCTCACCTGTATCGCGTCCCGCCAGAGATGAACCCATGCAGGTCGGAACCACCAGATCTCCGTTGACTGCCGAAGAAAAGAAGAGGAGACGTGAAGGGAACCTTTGTTTATATTGTGGAGCCGCCAACCATCTGCTGAGAGACTGTCCCGATGTGCCCCCAAGGAGATCGGGAAACGACCGCCCTCGATAATCAGTGGAACGGACTATCGAGGGGCTACACCTTGTTCCTACACTACACTTTCTGTGGCCTCATCTCAGATGAGCGAAGATTTGCGTCTCATGGTTATTGCCATAAAACTCCGCTTCCGGAAGAGAGAGGTAGAGACGCAGGCTCTACTGGATTGTGGGGCGGATGGAAACTTCCTTGACACCTTTTGGGCTGATAAGGTGGGTCTGCTAAGGATTGAGAAAAAGGAGGACCAAAAGGTTGAAGGAGTGGATGGTACACCCCTATGTTCAGGACTCATTACTCACACCACCGAGGAGATTCAGGTGTCCATTCACCAGCATTCTGAAATCATAAAGTTTGACATTATACGGGCGGCCCACTTCCCTGTCATCTTAGGAATAGGCTGGCTCAGGAAACACAACCCAACGGTGGATTGGTCTAAGAATCTACTAAGTTTTCATTCCGCTTTCTGCCTACGAGAATGCCTTCCAGAACCAACATTCGCAACTGTAAAGACCATGTCTGCTGTCGAAAGCAGTTCCATCCATTGCATACCGGAATGTCTTTCAGAATACACTGAAGTCTTTCAGGAGCAGACCCCCATCAAACTTCCTCCACATCGCCCAGAGGATTGTGGTATCGACCTAGTACCACAGGCATTGGTCCCCTTTGGGAAGATGTATTCCCTCTCTGTATCGGAGAAGGCTGTACTCCGATGTTACCTTGATGATAATTTAGCAAATGGACTCATAAGACCTTCCAAATCCCCCGCTGGGGCCTCTCTGTTTTTCATACCCAAACGGGATACCAAGGAGTTGCGGCGCTGTATCGACTATCGGGGGTTAAACAGAGTGACCATAAAAGATCGATACCCTATGCCCATTATATCAGAGATTCTAGAGGCTGTCCAAGGCTCTGTTGTGTTTACTAAACT
Source organism: Ambystoma mexicanum (assembly GCF_040938575.1). Taxonomy (NCBI): domain Eukaryota; kingdom Metazoa; phylum Chordata; class Amphibia; order Caudata; family Ambystomatidae; genus Ambystoma; species Ambystoma mexicanum. The sequence goes on along the minus strand of NC_090923.1, from coordinate 540,561,085 downwards.
TGATCTACGGAATGCGTATCATCTACTCCGCATAAGAACAGGAGATGAGTGGAAGACAGCGTTTCGCACTCCCTATGGGTTGTTTGAATACCAAGTCATGCCGTTTGGCCTAGTCAATGCACCATCCATTTTCCAGAGATTCATGGACCGATTGTTTTCCGACCTTCTGAACCTTAACACAGTGGTTTACCTGGATGACATTTTAGTCTTCTCACGGAGCCAGGAGGAACATACCCGACATGTCAAGGAAGTTCTGCGCAGACTACAACATCACAGTCTTCTGGTAAAACCTGAGAAATGTGCATTTGCTCAATCCTCATTGTCATACTTGGGATTCATCCTATCCGACAAAGGGGTTACTATGGACCCAAGGAAGGTGGATGCCATCTTGTCATGGCCGTCGCCTTCTTCAGTTAAGGATATACAACGTTTTCTGGGGCTTGCAAATTTCTATCGGAAGTTCATTCCGAGTTTTTCCTTACTCACTCTTCCTATTACATCCCTTCTCAAGAAATCCACAGGTCCTTTCATCTGGTCAAATGAGGCTGAAGAAAGCTTCCTCAGCTTAAAACACAAGTTCTGTTCAGCTCCTATCTTGAAACAACCAGATCAACTACTACCCTTTGTTCTGGAGACTGACGCTTCTGCAGCAGCCGTAGGTGCTGTTCTTCTTCAGAGAGTCAAGGACCTCGAGCATCCGGTGGCATACTTCTCAAAGACTTTAAATCCTAGCCAACGCAACTACTCAGTTATAGAGAAGGAATTACTTGCTATGTAGTTGGCTTGTGTGGAATGGAGGCATTTGCTCCAAGGGAGCCTACACCCGTTCCAGATACGAACAGACCATAAAAATCTGCAAATACTCAAGCAGCAAGAGTGTTATAACACCCGTCAGGCCAGATGGGCTCATTTTTTCGCCCAGTTTGATTTTGTCATCACATTCATCCCTGGCTCTCAAAATCTAGTTGCCGATGCTCTCTCCCGTAGAGACGATGTTATCTTCCCTTACAGAAAGGAGCTTATGTTTCCTCGTACCCGGATCATATCTACAGTGTCTAACTTCTTGGAAGAAGTACGAGGAGCCTGCCTCCAAGAACCTACTCTCAATATGGGAAATCAACCAGTCACCACTAAGGACGGGTTGCACTTTATCCATGGAAGACTGTTTATTCCTTCCAATAATCTCAGAAGACGAGTCACTCAGTGGTGCCACGATTCCAAGACTGCAGGTCATCGAGGAGTACGAGGCACTCTGGAACTTCTCCAAAGAGCTTTCATCTGGCCCAACATGAAGGCCGACACTCAAGCCTATGTTCAATCCTGTATGGTGTGTTTACAAAGCAAATATACCACCTCGAAACCTATGGGGCTGCTACAACAGGAACCGGTTCCACCTGGTCCCTGGAAATGCATTTCTACGGATTTAATTGTGGAGTTACCGGTTTCCCGAGGCTGTACCTGCATTATGGTAACCGTAGACGTCTTCTCGAAACTTGCACATTTTTCTCCATTGACCAAGATCCCGTCCGCCTCGATCATGGCTGACGTATTCCTCAAGGACATTTTCAGGCTACATGGGCTTCCTCAAAAGATAATTTCAGACAGGGGCAGCCAGTATACCTCCAGATTCTGGTCAGCATTGTGCAATTCATTGGGCGTTGAGAGAGCTCTTTCGTCGGGGTTTCACCCCCAGACAAATGGACAAACCGAGAGGTTAAACGGTACCTTAGAGCAATACTTAAGGTGTTTCATCAATAAACAGCAAGACAATTGGGTGGACCTGCTTCCCACAGCAGAGTTTGCATACAATAACGCTGTCCACACGGCTACAGGAATCAGCCCATTCTTTTGTACTTACGGATACAACCCGCAGTCCATAGCTCCGAGTTTCTGGGAGGAAACTAACATTCCTTCTTTGGAGAACACCCTTGTGCAGATCAAGGAGGCCCACAACACAGCCCGTCATAGCCTCTCTAAGGCTAGCAGACATTACAAGGAGCAAACCGACAAACACCGGAGTCAAGTTCCTGCCTGGGACAAGGGTTCCAAGGTCATGCTGTCCACCAAGTTCCTTCCTCGATGGGTTCGGCCTTCTAAGCTGTCACCCCGCTACATCGGACCCTTCGAGATAACTTCAAAGATAAATCCTGTGGCCTTTCGCCTCAAGTTGCCAAAGGGACTCAGGCGGATTCATCCCGTGTTTCACTCATCTCTCTTACGCCCCTTTGTGCCAGATACCCGGAAACAAGCATCCCCCAAGCTGTGGACTTTGCCAGTTCCAGCTTCTGAGGAATATGAAGTTTCTCAGATACGGGACTCCCGTTATCATCGGGGACGTCTTGAGTATCTCGTACATTGGAAAGGGTATCCCTCCTCAGAAGACACCTGGGAACCGCATTTCCATATTCACTCTCCTCAACTGTTACACAAGTTCCACCGACTACATCCAGAAAGGCCGGGAGGGAGAAGCCTTCGGAGGGGGCATACTGTCACTGCCGCCGGCGACTGGCGTTTGTGGCGAAGGTGGAAACAAGGACGCCATTAAAGTGTTCCATTACGTTCCTCCTCGCCTACCAGACTCGGTCTAGTTGTTTTCAAGATGGCCGCCGCCGTTTGTATATCTCACTCGGCTGCCGGCGGCTCGGCGCGTTGCAACTGAGTTCATTCCTCGCCCTGTTGCTTGCGCTAGTTTTCCTTCTGACAGTCTGCCTTGCTATCACGCCTTCCTTACTCTTCCTGTTTTTTCTCCTTCTCCCGTTCCCTATGGTTCCCCCCCTTCTCTGGATCCTGTTTGCCTTCCCATGTGTTTTGTTCCCGTGCTGATTTTCTGCTGAGATTTCTTCGCTCTAGGATACTCTAACTCCCGGATTTTCCGTTCTCTCTTGTTCTCCACCCCGAGGGGTACCTACCTGTAAACCGCCCTATTCCATTCCCTCGATTAGCAGAGTCACGCCGACCTTACCATTTCCTGGGTTTTTGGCGGAGGACCCATTCAACCTACTACAGTGCCGACGACTTCCACAACCTTCACGACTATCTTGGATCCAGGGGTTTTTTGCCGTTCCAGTGGCTTTTTCCCCTCTGGCTGTCGCGGAGGGGAGTCACCGTGGGTTTTCTCTGTCTGGGAGTCACGGTGGCTTCCTTCCGAGGTAGACCATATCTTCTAAAAAAGAAGAAGCCGTACATAGGACTTACCCGCCGGAAGAAACTGGACTATTCAGGTGAGGAGGAAGAGATTGGGGAGGGTTATCAATCGAGTGAAGACGAAGATATAGCTGATCACCTAGCAAGTCCCGTAGCCCATAGTGCCAGTCCTGATAGTGGCGTTGGAACAACGCAGCATTGGGGGGTGTCAGACCATGATGGTGGCGAGTCTGCCGGTCATTTTGCCGGGTTGAGGGTAGATTACCAACCTCCCCTGTCCTGCCTTTTGTTAGGCTGAGGCTATGTTAACCACCTCCGTTAGACTGTTCCTATGGTGTTGTTGCACCCAACATTGTATTGGTAGTGGAAGGGCCTACACAAACCACTCTCGCACAATCTTTTCTGCCATCTACTGGGTCTTGGTAGTGACGGTTGGCACCCACTTGCCTCCCAATTCCTTTACCATGTAGAGCCATTGTCTGGGAGTTTCATCTTGCCAACAGTTTAGTCTCTCTGAACTTTATTCGGTATGCTTCTTCGTCATTTCCTAGTCCCTCCAGAACAACTCTTTTCATGTCAACATTCATCACATCTCCCTTGGGGTTTGCCGCCTGATATGCACTCTGCATTTCCCCAGTCATCAGCGGGCCAATATAGTGACACTGTCTATCTGCTGGCCACTGTGCATTACGTGCCACTCTTTCTGTAGGACCGTAGCCGGTACTGGCATGTGTCTCCTTGAATTTGCTGCGTCAATCATTTGTGCTTGTTGTACCTGAATTGCCTGTCTGTCCGCCTGTGCTTGCTGACTCTGTAGTTGCAGTGCCTGTTGTAGTTGGTGCTGTCCCTCACTCAGTGTCTTGATCAATGCGTTCATGGTCTTCATCTCTATCCCACCGCCTGCTACCAAATGTCAGACTTTTATGTGGAAATAAGGACAACACTTACAAGTTTTCTCACGTGAACTTTATTGATTTCTTGTCTGCTCAGCGTTTTCAAGACACTCTCCAGCCTTAATGTGCTGGTGGGACAAAAACAAAACAACTGTGGGAAAACCTCTTTAGTCTCTCCTTTATTTAACTGGTAGTTCAGTTCTTCTCTCTGTGGCTCAATGAACTTTATTGCAATTTAATTCATAACCTCTGTCCTGGTGGACGTTTATGTGATTTCTGTTTCCCACAAGTCTCGTCCCTCCGGGGGGTAGGGGGGAGGTTTGCTGCGTGACTCACAGCCTTCAGGGAAAGGGAATCACAGGTCATCCGAATTTCCTCCTCAGCTCCGCCCCCTCCTTTATTTCAGTATTCTCCCTCTTCAAATATATCATGGCTCCGAACGCGAGCCAAGTCAATTTCTGTCAAGTTTTCCCTTGATAACAAATATAAACAGAGAAAGTCTATTTGCCACTTCCCTCCGACAGTGGCGATTCTTGTAAACGACACTTCTGCCTCTTCAACTGTATTGCGGCTCCGAACATGAGCCGAGTCAATTTCTGTCAGGTTTCCCTTGACAACCAATATAAAAAGGGAAAGTCTATCGGCCGTATACCTCCAACGGCGGCGATTCTAGTAACTTACACTTCTCCCTCTTCACCCCAACGCAGCTAGATTAATTCAGGAGTTTTTCGTTACTGACAGCTTTCTTTTCTTGTTTTGGGCCCTCCATATGCCCATTCGTATTCAAGTTCCTCTTCTCCTTGCGCTTCCTGTCAACCAACAAAAACATTAGAGAAAAGTACATCAGCTTCTAGCTTCCCCTCCCTGATTCACTGCTGCATACTTCATTCATTCCCCTTTTTCCCTCCTCCAGTCAGCCTTGCCCCCCTTCTCTGCAGAGATGCTCTGTGTTGCCACATTTCCTGCTATATTCGCCTCTTCCACCTTAATCCCTTCACTGGATGGTAAAAACATAGGGTTCATGAAAAGAGCCCGCTATGCCAGGACCAGTAGAGTATTTGATTTACTTGGACGGCTACACGAAGACCTTATTGATCTTTAAGTTAAACTATCCAGAAACACAGATACTTTTTGCCTTATGAGTGGGGATGCCAACCAATACAAGCTAGTCATTATATGGATGAGTTTATTCATTTAACATGTGAGCCTTTCTTTGACCATTAGACTGGCGCATGCAGAGGCGCTGCAAATATGTAACGTGAAGTATCCTGTGGAGTGAGTCACCCTTAAAGTCTTCAGCACTGATTCTGGTAGCCATAGTACTAGTAAAGACAACCTGTTCCTAGGACAGCTCCCAAAAATAATCATCATAGGAATTGTTAAAACAGTGTTGATCACTGGGGCATACAATCTAAATCCCTTTGACTTCAAACACTGTAACATGAACTATGGGACAGTATCCTGATCCCTGCCAATACACACCTAACTTTGGAGTTCTGAATATAACTAGGGAATACATGGGCCTGGTGACTGTCACGGGGAAGCACATGCTTGATGCACCGGTTTCAATCAAATGCAACGATTATCCCCTTGGATATACCCTACTGGCCTTCGATCTAAGACCTGACAATGCATCATCGGATCATTTCAACCTCACGAGGAGCAGAAACCAATGTACTGAGATAAAGTTTGAAAGAAATCTAACCACCACACACTCATTGCTAGTGTGAAGAGATTTTGATAGTGTTCTTGATATCAACGAGCAGAGAAACATACTCTTTGATATTTAATCGATACTCTACAGATAAAAGATTTCTGCGTAATTTGAGGGGTCAGTAATGTGAGACTCACAACTATGTTTAGTTTTCTCAAGGTTTGACATTTTATTTTAAACAAAATTAGAAATTAAACCGTAACTAAACCTAGTCTACCTGGGGACCCCCTACCTAGTGTAGGATCTAAGGGAAAATCTCCTAGCATGCACAAAACTAACCCTCACACTAAACAATAGAAACAATCAAAATAATATATAAACAACATAAATAAAAGGTTACCAAATAACGAGTGTCTTGGATGACTTCAATTGGTCCTGGGTAGATCTTGCTCTACCAAGAATGGCTTGGAAAGCTCCAAAGAACAAAAGTTCACACAAAAATCCACTGGTAACAGTTCCTTTTTCGCTTGATGAAAACGATTCCCTTTCCAAATGAAATTAGGTACATGCAATGTCATTTTAATAAAGAACTACCACTCTAAAGATGTGTGGTCCCTTTTTTCGGTCAGCATTATGCTCCAAAAAAAATTGGGAAACACAGTTTCATGTGCGCAACCTCTTTTGATGTTAAATTAACTTGTAACATTGTGGGAAAGTCAGATTCTGCTTCATAAGGTTTACCAGAAAAGTTCTCCTCTTTGATAGGAGACACGTGACCTTTCGGCAACAGTTTAGATTTAACAATCGGGAAAAGAGAGACTTTCTCTACACGTTAGCTTCAATGATATAAGCGCATTATACAATTCCCTTGTAAAAATTACTCGCCACATCTGCGAACAATTCACTTGTTTTTATGAGTACGTAAGTATAATTTATTTAGGCTGCTACAGTTACCGGCAAGGTATTCCTGATTATTTGGAGTACATAGCTACCTTCACCCACTCCACAATAACAGCAGCTGCAGGTTGCTTCTACTTCCCGACTTAATGTCTTCTGCTACTATTGCTACAGGCACTCTTGGTACCCACTCCCCTCTGCTATACAGGTGTCTCCCAGCCTCATTAATGGAGAGTCTTTTTTCTCCAACTTTCCTCAGCTTTCTTCTGCACATGGGCCTTGGGTGGATGCCCATTTTCAGCTTTGAAATCACAGCAATTAGGCGCACCTGGAAAGACTGCCTGTTTCGCCCAGTCTTTTCCAATGCTTCCACAGCCAAACAGGGTTTGTGAGCACAGGACCAACTCAAAGCCTGCAGATGAAATCTGCTCTTTCTCTGCTCTGGCGCCCCTTCTTTGGTCACACTTCCTAGTGAACTGCCAACCTCCTGCTCTGCTTCCTCTGCTGACCTTCCAGCTTCTCTTCACTGCTCCTTCCTGCTGCAGTCTTTTATACTCCTCAGGTGGGTTAATTGGCTTCAGGTGCAGGCCCTTTGGACTAATTGCCTGATCTTGACAAAAGCTATTAGGCCTGCCTGCCTGTCCTTGGCTCCTGCATGCCTCTTCAGCCCTCGTCTTCGTCACAGTCCCTGAGGAATTCTGGGACATGTGGTCCACCTTAGAGAAATTCAGTGTTCTTACTTCTTTAAAAGGATTAAAGATGATTTTTCCTCCCTTGATGTTATTAGAAGAGGAGTTATAGGGTTTAATCTTTTGAGAGCCAGATGGGACAGGAAAAGTCACATATTCATCGTTCCTTTTGGTATACCTTTGGCATTGTGGAGGATATGTGATTTTAGGGGTAAAAAATAATGGTTCTGGAGATGTAGCAGCTTTAGAAAGTTTAATCCTAATGTTTACTAGCTTAATTTTAACCACGGACTGAAATTCATCAGAATGGCAAGATGCTATAATCTCTCTCGGAATGATTTTACCAGTATCTGTACCATGTCTCCCCCTGTGAAATAATCCCACTACCTTGGGCCTTGTCTCCACCCGGGTAATCCTCCCACAGTACACTGCCCAGTATTGGGATCAGGAAGAATCAGACCTCTTGTGGCCACCTGGGAGGAGACTCTAGGCAGGATTTTAGTGGGGGATCAGCAGGATTTTCCACAGTAAGCATAGACACGGTCAGAAAACATTTCACTGTGTGTATGCCAGTGATAAATGCCCCGAGTACCTACCCAGGAATCTACCAGCTAGCCTGGTGGTGAACACCGATCCACAGGCCTGGGGCAGAACAAATTGGATAGCTTTGTGGTTGGAGGGGAAAGAGCTAACAGTGTTTCACAGTTTGGCACACTTCCTTCAACACCCCATATATATCTGTAGTTTTGACAGATGATGGGAAAAGAATCGTAAAGTATTCACGTTATACATCACGTTATACCACTGTGCCGGTTCAAGACTCTAAAGCCATTACCTGTGGTCAGCACTGTATATTCTTTATCAGTCAAATGTAGGAATGGAGATTTCTGTCAGCAGTTTTGAAAATGTATTCAACCAATCACAATCAAAACAATCAAATGGTGGCCAGATTTGTTAACAAGACATTACCTAATGTATATAGATCTCACAGAATATTTACAGTGTGTCAAAAATGTAAATGGGGTCGTCTATCTAGGATATATGTATCAATAAAATAACTTAAAAAAATCAACAAGTGTCATTTGTTATTATACATAATTACTAATACAATGTAATATAGAAGCAGTTGGTTTTATGAATTGAAAACATTTGTATCAAAACATTTCAAAACACATACTTAATACCAAAAGAATGAATACCACAAACATGTCAACACAGGAAAAAAAAGAAATGTATACATTCAGACAATGATGGGACTCACATTAATGGTTAACCATATAGGGGGGTGTGTCTCCCGCAAGGACTAGATGATTTGGAAGTATGGATGTTGGTGGTGTCAGAGATTTATGAAGGGGTGGGTAACGATTCCTTATACCAACTGGTAGGTCATTCCTCTATGGGGCTGGAGGACTGGGGGGTGTTCATAGGGGTATCTAGAAGGCTGTGCTGTTGATGAGGAGTAGTGGGGGCACAGGTTTTTAGCTGCTCCAGAAGGCGTTGTTTGGCGACATTACCCACAATGGATGTCAGGATATTTAAATCAGCAACCGCTTGCATAAACTCAATCCAGTTATTATAGACGTGGGGTGTTGATTCATAACACCCCATACTAGATTGTGCAGGTTCAAGTCCCTTACAACCCCACCTCCATAAATAAAATTTCTGCTATCGGTCCAGGCGGCCACATCCTTTGCAGGTTCCATCTTATGTAGCAATAGTTCTGCGTTAGGTTTATAGCGTTGGTTCACCACATCCACCACAACTGGATCTTCCCCTGGTGGAGCCTTCACGCTGCTAGATTCTTTTAGGGGAATGTATAAAGTTAGTTTGTTCTTCTCTGTATCACCGCACCAGGCGTGGTTTAAATATTTATGCAGAATATCCATATATAAGGGCGCTTTATCATGTGCCGGTAAATCAGGTCTTTTTAAAACATCCTTAATTTCCGAGTCAAGCCGCATGGTGGCAACCTTCCATAAATCCCAATCCGCTGGGGGCCATCAGACTTTCTAACTGACGTTTGTACAACAAATACATTTTGTGGGTGTGCTCCATAACTGTCCCCCAAGCAGGCTTTTGATTACCGGTAGGGCTATACCTATCAAAGATCCTATAAATCCACCAGCCTGAGAGACCACTTTTTTTTTAGCCCTTAGCGATTTCCGCATATTGACCAGTTTTTTAATGATGTTCTTTTTCCTTTTCAACACACTTATTTGACGGTGTGTTAGGGGGACATGTCCCGTTAAAGTGTTCTGTGCTATCTCTGAAATAGCAGCCACCAGATCGTCAGAGGCTGTGACTAGAATGGCCTTGCATTGTTGAGGGGTGGCACATTCAAGCATTTTGAGCAGTGCAATGTTTCTCCATATGCGTGTCGACATGATGAAAACATGACTGGCTACTAACGCGGTACAGTAATTAATGTGGTTTTTTAAATGTCTTTTTAGTAATGTAAATAGCGGGTGGCCCCCACGGAAATATATCGGTGCGCAATCTACAATACTCTAGAGTGGTTGTTTTTAAATCAACCAGAAGATATCCGTAGGCATTACCGGTCACGTCTTCAAAAGCCTCAATGAAGAAAAGCATTTTGGGTGGATACATCTTGTGTGCTATCATGGCTAGTTGTTGTTTATCCTGAGAGTTTTTAAATAACACTATATAAACTGTGTTTAGTGTTATAGATCTGTTGATCTTGCCCTTGTTAAACAAGTTCTGCATGACGTAACAAATGCTTAGAATGCGGTGATGGGAATATTGAGTAAATGCTTTTTCTAGCATGGCACTCTGGCCCCCTCGGTCATCAAATCATCCACGATAATCATATTCCCCATGCTTGGAGGCAATAAACAATTGTCATTGAGACTGTTGGGAGTACCCTCTACAAACCGAAGGTGCTTATGCTGTTGTTGCAAGGTGGTATAAAGCAGTTGCCAGCAGCTGTGTAACCAAATAATATTATCAGGCATATGAGTCATTGCAGTGTGGTTATTTTCTAGAGGTTTTCTGACAAAATAACTCTTGCCGCAGCTGGAAGGCCCTGCCAGCACACACAAAAACGGATGTTGTAGCCTGGCATCCATAATGACAATTACTTGAGGGTTAACAAACCATGTACAGATATCTACATGTGAACGTCCCGGACGGGGGTTAAATCACAGCGGGAGTCAGCCTTTCAACCTTCTGTGGCGTTGCTAAAACAAACACTGCTGTACCTGCATTTAAGCTGGAAGCTGCAATCCAACCATGCCCCGTTAGCAAATTAGAAGAACAACTCCACTGCATTTTGGCCTGAGCCACACCGCCGGGCTTTGCGAGAGGCTGAAACCCATCACTGCCACTTGCTGATCGGCAAAAACATGCAACCCCATCCTCAAACCCCCAAAACAGTCAGGGCATTTTGCATCCACAACACAAATCTCCATAAATCCAATGGGTGATGCTTGTCAGTTGGCACATTCCACATCTAGAGGGTCTGCCTGTGGCAACATTCAGTTGTTGGAAGACATGATGTCTCTAAATAGAAAGAATATAGAATCAGAATAGGCCATCTTTTCCAGAGTGACAATTTCCACTGATACATAAAACATCTTACATATCATATCAAGTCCAGTGTAGCACCTCAGCACCTGTCCGCTTATAAATTCCACCATTCCAGCATTTTGTGGGAATAAATCTTGGCCATACCGTTAGCACAACATGTGTGATCTTTGACAAAAACTAAAATTCACTGCATCTTGGGGAGTGTCAGTATTGTGCGAGAGATAGCCAGAGGTATATAGGCTATCACGTTTTCTCTAACTGTTAACCATACAGTGCTGCTTTAAAAGGTGTGGCTCAACGCTCTATGATTCCCTTGCACACAAAGAAGAGATACCATTTGTTTTACTTTGTGCCACTTGCGCACAAAGTAAAATCATGTAAATTGTAGCACCTACTTGAAAGTACAAAATGGGTCCCATTGACACACAATCTAAAACATGAACTGGTACAGTAATGAAAACTTAAAAGAAGCTAGCTTTTACACCTGGCCAAACATCTCTTTGAAATATTAAAAAATTACATGACACCTCTTACATAACATATCAAGTACCATGTAACACCTGGGTACTTGCCACCCTTAAAAATTCACCAATTCAAAGTTTTGTGTGAATAAATCTCCGCTATACTGTTTGTGCAACATGTGTCATCTTTGACAAAATCTCAAATACTGACTTCACATTGCACACATTGTCAAATCAGGTCATGATCCATCTGTGCTGAATATTTTGCACACTTAAAATATTTTATCAAGTTTATACAAACTGTGAAACTAATACAATACAATGTGTGTGTGCAAATATACTGCATCACAAAAAAGGCAATTTTATTCCTCGCCTTTCAAGAATTTGACTTGGGCAAGTGCAGGTTTAATTAGTGAAATATTTTCAATACAATTTTATTCAAAAATATTTTGCTTTTTTAAAAAAACTAAATGTTTGGGACTGCTTTAAGGGCTGCGGTCAAGCCCATAAAAATAAATGATTTTTAACTAGAAATGCATTCTTTGCAGAATATGAAAATGTCAGTCAGAGACTAAAAGAAATGGCACACTTGTCATTCCTAAAGCTTAATAGTTGCTATATTGCATCACTGACTTTGTTGTCTTGACCTCATACTTTCCAAGCTTTAATATTCAAGTGCCTGATTGATTGTGTGACCGTCCCATAAACACTTACAAAAGCATCTACAAAATTCCAACAATGCTTATTATTTAAAGTCAGGGCACACCCACAGCCTTTCAAAAGCTGCACCACCTGAGTCAGTCCCCTTCCTCACCCCTGAAACTGTACATTTAAAAAAACATATAGAGCTCATATCTCAAAATACCCCCAAGCTCACCTTTTTTTAATGTTGTTGAAAACAACACTGAATAAGCACTAGGGCCAGTTTCCAAACGAAAGCTTTGTAGGGGGTTTATCAGTGTCCCAGTGCCACAATCAAATCCAATTAACTGCAGATAGCAAAGTTTCCTCGCAGGGCTGTAGCTGGTTTCAGTCAAGTAGTGGCACAGTAGGGAGGCAACAGCACAGAACTCTGGCAGAATTCCCAAGCCCAGGTAAAGGGATACCCCTGATGGAGTCAGAAGGCCCCTTTTAAGGCTTTTAAGGGGTAAAGCCATGTACCCATCCCCAATGCTGTTTCCTTATCAACACCCCACAATTGTGTGTATTTTTGTATACATTTCAGAAATGGGGTTTGCCCAAAATACAATTTTAGCTGTTTCCTGGGTGCTGGGTCCAGAAACACTATGTATTATCAACAAAGCATGGAATTCTATTTCTTGCATATTTAGAGAGTGGCACCATGGATTATGAATATCTAGCTTCCTGTGTCGTTATAGCTGACTACAGTTTATAAACAATATCTATGTTTATTTTCCTGGGGGGAGTTGTATTTACACTTCTTTAGCTGAACATCCTGTATTCTGCCAAGCAAAATATAATGATCCATGTGTGTTTTCTGCTGATGCGGATAGAATGCTGAAATCTTACTGTGCGTCATCAGAATTGCTGGCATTCTTGGAATTCCATTGTGTATTAGTCATCTGTGGGTGAGCTTCGCATAACTCCCACCCCCTGCAGCCCATGTTTCCATATCTGTGTGCCGTCGCCAGCTCAGTCATTTTTCTGCCACATGCGGCATGTATACCTCTGCTGCTTTGTGACCCAGAAAACAGCGGGGGGCATTTGCAAACTGGGAAAGGGGTGCTGTAGACTCAATTAAGTATCAGTAAATTGGTAAGTGCCATTGCAGCAGACCTTCCTTCAATACTACGCATTGTCAAAGGCAATAGGTTGGACTTTTGATATTAGCACTATAAACCACACTTTGCTTATAAAGTAAACTGCTCTCATTGTTTCGAAGAAACACGCAATGACAAAGACCATAGTTTGGTGTCTTTTATATTATCATTACAAACCACACTTTGCCTATAAAGCAAATTGCTTTCATCATTTATAAAATCATGATGTCATCTGTACTATCTATAGAATGTATATCTGCTTCCTATAACCTGGGGGCAGAACCCCTCTCCTGCTTTATCACTGTGTCACTCTGACAAATCCTAGATTCACTGTCTGCATCTTCAGAGCTCACTTATACCCACTTTTTAAAAATAAAATATACATTTGATATCAAATTGATATCATTTTTTATACTTGTTTTTTATAAAACATGTATATTCACTGCATATCAAAACCATATCAACAGGGGAGGGAAATCTGACATGTGCCAACCTGTCAGAATGTTGATGTGCCTGAAAGGGGGACCCATACACTACTAAGAACATTCTGCTCCCATTGGGTGGCGTGTTCTAATAAGGGTAATGTCACTCTCTTTGGGCCATTATCAAGGATTAACATCTCTTGACCTTTATTAGAGACCCTCACTTATCTCAAACCTATTAATGTATGCCTTTACCACCTGGTAATGGTCCTTTGCCTGTGCCATTATTTAAGCAAAAATAACTTTAGTGGCAGGCTTCACCATCCGGTAACAGCCAGTGTCCCTAGTTACAAGCCTGAGTAATTTGAGGCCTTAATAGTGTTTAAAATAGAACAAAAGGTGCCAAGTTCGAGCGCCATGGAATTGGCTGTGTGACTCCATCTGAGCCCTTCTACCATTTCTATGGTAAGAGATGGCTGAGCCAGCTAGGCACATGAAGCAGATAAGAGTCGCTGGGACTGTCCATGTACAAGATTTTAGGGATAAGTAGGACGGATGAGTGGGAGAATGCAGGGAAAGGAGCGAGTGCCAGGATGGTAGGGGAAAATCAGAAATAGAAATGCTGGCAGGTGCTAGTGGTGCAGAGCTAGCACATAATGTGGGTTTACATCATTAGTTTCAGTCTGTGATCTGAGGAAGCCAATTGGTCCACACAACTGTCCCACATGCTAATGCGTAATTGATACCTGGCTAGTCGGTAAGCCTGAATGCTAAAGATGTCGAGGTAAACTGTAACCCATTCTATCTTTTACCTGGAGGAGGGTAGAATACTTATTAGGTCACTATCAATCAGCGTGCAGTTATTGAACAGCCACCCATTCTTGATATATTAGAGCCAACTGTGATGTTTGATGAGGTTACTTCTTCTCTTATAAAGGCACCTTTGTACATAAAAGAGACCCACTGTGAGGATATCGGGTTGGCAGTAAAATAGAGTGCCTCTGCATCTCTTTTTTGTTTATCTTTATTTTGATAGTTAAAATCATCATAAAAGACACAAATACAATTTAACAATAACTCAACAAATTATATAACAATAACCAATTGTAAAACAATAACAGAATAAAATCATGAAATATTAAATTAAAATAATAATCTCTTATGACGACACGCTTCCATCAAAGTTAAAGCTCCTTCTATAAACAAATATACATTGGAGGTGGCAGCTTTGTCTACCATAGCTTATTCTAACTGTTCTATAGTTGGCCCTTTTTAGTAATGGAATTAGGGGCTTAAGCCTTAGATTCTGCAATAACCGGGAGAAAAATAAAAAGTGTGTAGGATTCCCCATAGATATGTTATCACAGGGGCAGAGGGCACTCCCTTTTTGCCTCGTCTTATCCGTGCGATGACACAGCACAGACGGTATTGCAAGTAAACTAGCCCTCAAATTAAACCCTTGATTGCATGCCTTCTAGTTCTCATAAGTCTGCATGCCTCAACGCCAGCACTTATTACCGAATGGTAAGGACACATGTGTTGTTGAAAGAATATAAACCAGCTTGCACAAATGTTGAGCCACGAACATTGCTGAGCAAGATGGTGCCTAAACATAGAAATGCATGCATTTCGAAATGGAAGTGTTCTGGTATCACTTAACCAACCACTAGCAGGATTAGGTGGCAGGGGTGGGGGGC
Organism: Ambystoma mexicanum; assembly: GCF_040938575.1. Classification (NCBI taxonomy): domain Eukaryota; kingdom Metazoa; phylum Chordata; class Amphibia; order Caudata; family Ambystomatidae; genus Ambystoma; species Ambystoma mexicanum. The sequence continues at coordinate 540,545,901 of NC_090923.1, read as the reverse complement.
GGGGGTGTTGCCTTTTTGATTCAGACAGAATGCATGTGGCACAAGATTGATTGGATTTACTACGAGATGGTGCTAATATTTACCACGAAAAGCCATCTTGTGACTAGATCACACTCTTGAGTACTGTAGGGGAGGACTGGCCGCGAGGCCCTCCTCACCTACAGCCTTCTCCCCAGGTGAGGACCATGACTCGGTGGCCGTCCCCTCATGCCACCCGGGCCCAGGTGGAGGAGGGGTCACCCGCCGACGACATTGCCCACACGTATCCGTTCCCTGCATATACCAAAATTCAGTTAGGCCTAGAAGCCATCTTGTTTAGCAAACATGGCGTGAGTTCAGCACACTGTAACGAGGCCCCCACCTTTGGAGGGCCTTTCATGCATCTCTGCCGCCGCAGTAGCCCTGGTAGATCCGCTGCGAGCGCGTTCCCATGAGAAAGTCGGGTATGAGCTAACCCGAGATGCTAACACTGTAACATTTTATCGTTCACAATGTAATATTGCACCCCGCATGACCTGGTCCGCGAGGCCGGGGTGACGGGAAAAAAGCTGAAGCATCACTATCTGAAGAAAGTAGAAAATAATTCAAGTATTGGTATTAACGAACTACCTCTGTTTAAACAGATCCTGTAAACTGTGAATAAACCATAAAGATGTAACGTTACATGATACCACCCCAGGTCTGGACTAGTGCTGCTATAACCACAGAGAAAGATGTCGACCAAATGTATAGCCTTTATCTGTATAAGTGTTCTTACAATTTTATGTAGAAACCTGAACTCATATATGTTTCCTTAATCACCTAAAGCAGCGAGCATCAATTTCTGTAGGCCATAACCTAGAACTACCTCGTGTAACGTCTAATGTACATAAAATAATCACACCATGTAGTAAATATAATGTTAGGTAATCAAAAGGTACTCGGACCGACTGTATTAAAGAAATGTGTAACGAAATTGAAATATATATGTGTGTTTAAATAACATCAAAATAAGGCGGAACATTATAAAAGTTCTGCATTCAAAAGTTAGCAACGCACGAGGAAAAAACCTTTGTGAATATATGCAAGGCCATTCTCCCTCCCACCCTACCAAGCCTGCCAGATAAAGAAGCTAAGGCCTGTGCCGCGCTCCCTCACCTCCCCCAACCAAGCTGGAGCCGCTTCAGAGAGTCAGAGGCCCCGGTACCGCACCCAAGGCCACAGCCCGCCACCTGTGTTATTTACAGCACGGTAATAAACCCACGTTTGAATCCACTGATCTACCAGCACCCTCTCGTAAATTCCACAACCCCCCCTAGACCACCCCAAGAATCATGACCCCGTGCAAAGACGACCCCCATCACTGGGACAAGACACAGAGACCCATTTATATAATAACTTCTAACGCGGCAGACAGACATGTATCATTCGGCTCAGGCCCCAGAGCCCAGCCCCTCGACCTAAAATACCGGTCAATAGGACACAGGTAAATCTCACCCCAACCGACAACCACCGGACCTCTCACGAGGTGCATTCCTCATGTGTTGCGTTTATTTTATAAGACAAACTGCTGAGCGATTTATTGATGAACTTAGATGTCGTTTCTTGAATAACTGCAGTGTGCATGGCCTAGGGCAAACGAGTCAGGAAAGGTATTCATCTTTGTCACAGGCTGCCCCAGCATACCAACACCGCTCGGATGACCTCAAGCTGGCCTGCCAGGCCCAACCCAACCCACGAGGCTGACCAGTGACGTCCTCACGCCAAGACCAACCACGCTGCAGCAACACCTATAGTTAGTCGACGCCACCCAATCCCAATTAACTTGTGCCCCCTATAGTGTGTAGGTTCTGATGACGTTTTTTGTATTAGAAATACGCCTGTCTTTGCTATTGTCAGACAGAGCGCTCTCGGAGGTTGCAGAGTTCTTTGCATGCCCTATTCTTTGGATAAACTCCCACTTACGCTCACCCGCACTCTGTATTGGTCTTATTCCCACTACGGGAGAGTCCCTTATTGTCTCTCATTGCGGGGAGGATCGTGCTGAAATTGGGGGCGCTTCCTTTCAGTGGTGACCCCGACGTGATATCTCCAAATTATTTTTCCTAACTCCTTTTTAACGACCCCCTTGTGGCACGAGAATCTCCGGTCGAGAAGGGATACGCACGGTGAGCCGGCTCCGGGAGGCTGCCCGCCAACGGCGACCGGCACAATAAGAAGTGCGCACTCAATGAGAAAGGGTACGGGATCCCGATTGGAAAAAAATCCCCTTTGAGTGCCGCTCGCCGGAGCCAGGGGCTGACCGTTGAGTTACCGGTGACACTGCCTGGACGGACCCAGTTTCGGAGACTATCGGTTCAAGACGGGCACGTGAGTACTGAGTGCGAGCGATCGTAAAGGGGAAGGGAGGGGAAATTGTGAACAGAAGAACGGGGACAGGTAGAGGAGAAGAATAACGGGGGTCTACTAAAGACGGGTCTTGAAACTTTCTTTATCTTTTCTTTGCATATGGCCATTAGGAGTAAGAAATAAGTGAAGTGGTAGAAGTGACGGAAACCTAGCTCCGAAAGGGGGTGGAAGGCGGCGCCGCATAGTGCTATCTAAACTAGTACTGGGAATATATGAAGAAGTAAGAAATAAGTTATTGGTGTCTGGCAAAGGGAGACACCGGGAATATTTTTTAGTGATTGCTACTCTCTCTATTTCTTTTTTCCATTCCACGGGGCAGGGGGAGAAAGCGAAAAGGGTATAAGGTAAATATACTTGTAGAAGAACTACAAAATAGGGAGCACATTTGTAGGAGTGGGGATTAAGTAGTGGTACGTACAGACGTGAACATAGTAACCTTAGCAGAAAAACAGGGACAGCTGGCCAGGGAGGAAAGGGAGGAAAAAAAAAAAAAAAAAAAAAAAGGACGAGGTGTGAGTGGAAAAGCATTGTAAAGGGTGCGCGCACCGTGTGAGTGTTGGAGACGACCGGTTGACCGCGAGGTGGCGCCAGAGAGTGTTGACCATAACTAGTACTTGATCAGTTGCAAGTGAAATCACATGAGAGTGTATGGGAATGGGAAGGAGATGAGCTATGGTGAGTGAGAAAGGATTTGCGCAGTGAATAAAATTGGGTGATAATTTTTGAGACGTCCGCTCTTGTCTGTGCCATAAAGGTATACATACACATATCTACACCTAACTAAAAGTAAAGAAGGTGGACACGGCTGTGTTAGTGATTTAGAGGATGGGGGCCGAAACTCCCTTGTCACATATTTGTAAGAGCTTACCGGGATAAGCTGAACGAATAAATAAATATCACGATCAATGGGTAACAGAATTGAAAGGGGAGGGTCTGCCCCAGATTTGGCCCGAGGGAGGGTCTTTTGACAAAAGCGTTCTTGATATGGTACGAGCATGCATTAGCCTCAAGTATAAGGGGAAACAATGGCAAAATAGGAAGGAGATATTAGACCTCTGGAGATTGTTTGAGGAAGTACCCCCACCCAAAGCTCCGGCACCAAATATTGATCTACCTTCCACCACAGATAATCCACTGATGATTCCAAGAGAGGAAAAGGAACAGCTACGTACAGAACAACCTGCGGAGGTGATTAGTTTGTACCCGATGTTGCCTAAACCAGCCCCCGCAGCAGGATATAGCGACCCTACTTATGTGCCTCCCCCCACAACTGGTACACCACAAAGACCAACAGCCCCCCCGCCATACGAAAGCACCAGAGAGCGCGCCCAGGGAAGCACACAGAGGGTGGATATAGAGAAGCTAACGAGTGACTTAGAGTCGAGGCTTACTGTGGCAAGGGATGAACTCTCAAGAATAAAAGACATATGTGAGCGCACGGCGTGCGCCCCTACACAATCAGGACGCACGTCTAGAGCGTCGAGCGAAAGTAGACAAATTGAGGAAGGATGGAAAAAGGAGGAAATACTGTTCAGAATTGAGGAAGAGCCGACACGAATAATAGAGGTAGGAGCAGTAGAAGGGAGCATTGGTGATGTATCACGAGAGAGAGGGATCAGAGAGGACTTGTTATGTGATGTCAGAGGAGGGTTGGATGACAGTGATAGGTTGAGTATGGCAGTAGGAGGGGAAAGCGAGGAGGTGGACGGTGTATGTTCGCTAGGGACTATAGACGACGAATGGATGGGACGACTAAGAAATAGGGTGGGGAAGATGGCGTCATTGGAGTCAGCAACGACTAAGGAAAGGGAGGGTGCAACCGCAAAAGGGAAGTTACAACTTCCATTGATACACAGAGGGGGGGGGAGACCAAACTATATACCATGGGCTCAGATGGATAAGGCTAATTTAATGAAATTATTGCCCCAGCTGTCAGGAGGGGCGAGCAAGTGGATATATGCATTTGAGAAACATACCGCCGGCATACCGTTGGCAGTAGGAGATGTGAAAAGCCTACTAGTAACCGCAGTAGGAGATCAAGCGGACAGAGTATGGGCTAAGGCTGGTTTCCCGGCCGTGACGTTGGACTGTGATCGCCATGATGGGGCTTCCTTTAATACAGTACGAGCAAGGGTGTGGGACGCACTGCGGGAGACATTCCCAGATACCCCTGATTTACAGTCAGTAATGCAATGTACAATGAATGACGGGGAGGATGCTATGGATTACATTCTCCGGGTGCAGGAGATGTGGAGAGCGGAAACGGGCACGCCCTGGCACCAATCCACATCTCTATTTTATTTTATCATTAAGAGAGGGCTCCCAAAAGAGGTGCAGAAGGCACTCGATAAAATAGCGGGCGTTGAGGCAAAGGGGTGGCCAGAGATCCAAAGTATAATAGTGCACCATTGCAAAAGGATCAAAGAGAGAGAGAGGGAAGTAGCACAGAAAAGGTTGGCAGACGAGGCAAAGTTAGTACAATCAAAGCTAGTGAAGGTTGCAGCAGCGGTAGCAGGGCTCCCACTCATGAGGGAGGGAGACGAAGGAGAGGAGGGGCAAATAGAAATACAAGGAAGAATAGCAGCAAATTGGGCAGGACAAGGACAACGACAGTGGACTGAGCAGGAGCAGAACGGAGGTCCAACGTGGCAAGAGTGGGCCCCAAGAGCGGGAAGAGGTGGGTACAGGGGCCGAAGAGGAGGACAAGGGTATGGAGGAATGGGAGGAAATGGGTGGCAGGGTCCCAGAGGTCCACAGGGGAGCTGCTGGAATTGTGGGAGATGGGCGCACTACTCAAGAGAGTGCAGGAGCAGACAAAACAACGGGTTCCAGGAGACAGAACAGTACGGTCACCCCCACCCAGGAAGCCCCTACGGCCTCCCCATGGGACAATACCAACAACCAGAAAATGTAGGACAAAGAAGTAACGCACAACTACACGGACATCAGTACAGAACACAAAACCACCCACAGAATAATGACAATATGCAATACACGCCAGGTAACACTTTCGCCACAGTAGCTAACGGAGCGCCTGCTCCCGCACCTTACAGCGGGGTGTCAGTAGTTTCGGGGAACATTTTTGATCAAGGGGGGGCAATGAGACACCCCGCATAGGACAGCCCACAGAGAGCACTTGCGTGTCCAGTACTATCTACGACCCACAATGCATCAGAGGAACCATTGATAGGAGCGCAGATAGGAGACAAGCAGTTCATATTCATGGTGGATTCGGGAGCGGAGAAATCATGCATTAGAGAGGGCCGGTTCCCGTTATCTAATAGAACGTTAGAGACGCAGGGGTTCTCTGGGGCTGTAATTGAAGTTCCTTACACAGAGGCATTGGATGTGACAGTGGGGGGTAAAACAGTGAAAGCACCCTTACTGTACTATGAACACTCTCCCATTAATTTGCTGGGGAGAGATCTCTTAAGCAAACTAAACATGACAATATCATTCACAGGGAGCGGTATCGTATGTTCGACGCCAGGCATATGCCCCCTCCGCATATTAGCAGTAATACACGGCCACTCAATCATGCGAGAGATCAGAGGGTTACCACGAAACAAGGAGATGTTTGTTGAGGGCATGAGAACATTGGCTCTCATAGTACCAGAACTAAAAAGGATGGATTGGAGGATTCCAGCCGAATTCCTTTTCCGCCCCATAGCAAGCCCCGACACTGCTCCCGGGTCAGTGCTATCGTTGGATTTACACGCAGTACACGTGTCAGCAAACAGAATATGTGTGATTGGCGTTGACATGGAAGGATGTGAGTGGCGGACAGTACTGTGTACAAATGCAAATATCCCACTGAGGGAGCTCTCGGACGAGGAGCTATTTTCTGACACTGAGACAGATGGCGAAATAGTGATGGAACTAGCAATGCCGTGCGACATTGTAGTTACAGCCAGAAAAACTCAAGTTGAATTAATGGCAGTAGTAGGAGCACCACATGCATTTTTTGATGACGACATGAGGTTAGTACCCACTAACATATGGACAAATGGCCCCCATGATGTGGGGTTATTACATGGGGTTCAGCCTGTGGTAATAAAACTGAAACCGGGAGCAATTCTACCCCGGGTAAAACAATATCCATTGTCACGCGAAGCAGAAGAAGGGATCAGAGAGACACTAGATGCACTGCTAGCACAAGGAATAATAGTGCCCTCAAACTCCCCATGCAACACATGCATTTACCCGATTAAAAAGGCGAAGGGAGGTTCATGGAGGATGATACAAGATTTACGCCCACTCAATGATGTGATTCAGAAGGAGTTCCCTTTAGTCCCGAACCCGGCGACAATACTGTGCAACATTCCGAAAACGGCATCCCACTTCACAGTTATTGACTTAAAAAATGCATTTTTCTCGATTCCCTTAGCAGAAGAGAGCAGGTACTTAACAGCGTTTACACTAGGGGGGAGGAGGTTCGAACACTGCAGACTACCACAAGGATATTGCGAGAGCCCAAGCATATTCAACAGGGTACTACATGAAGATCTGGGGAATTTGTCTGTAGAAAGCACAGTGATTCAGTACGTTGATGATTTATTGGTTTGTGCACAAACTGAGGAAGAGTGTAGAAAGGACTCAATAACACTCCTGACATTATTGGCCAATAAAGGGTACAAGGTGGACAAGGGGAAGTTACAATACTGTCTGACAGAGGTCCTATACTTGGGACAGCTGATATCAAAGGATGGCAAGCGGATCATACCAGACAGGGCACAGGCGATTAGAGCAGTTGGGGAGCCCAAAACAGTAAAAGAGATGCAGAAATTTCTGGGTATGTGCAACTATTGCCGAGCATGGATATTGGATTATGCAGCATACACAAGGCCCTTGTTACAGGCACTAAAAGAGGCACAGCAGGAAAACAAACACATAGAATGGACAGAAGAGATGAACACAGCATTTAACTCACTAAAAGAGCTGATATCAAGCGCTCCAGTACTGGCAAATCCAGATTATGGGCGCGAATTCTTCTTATTTTCACACTGCAAAGGAACACTGATGACAGCAGTACTGACACAAAAGACATCGTTAGGGCACAAACCACTGGCTTACTATAGTGGCACCCTAGACGCAGTAATGCAAGGTCATTTCGCGTGCGAGCAATCCCTAGCTGCAGCCGCGTTCGCGATTGAGAAAAGTGCCACGATAGTGATGGGCTGTCCTGTGACACTGTTTGTGGAACACTCACTCTTTGCAATATTAGAGCGATCAAAGAGCACATTGACGACACAGCGCGCCACAGCATATGAAATAATACTGTCCAGCGCAAACATCCACATAGTAAGATGTAAAACAGTGAACCCGGCCACATTCATCACAGAGGCGTGCACCGTAGAGGACATGCAGAACCACAACTGCGCTACATACACAGGTGACGAAGGTCAGGATCAAGTGATTTTTGAGAATGCTCTGAACGAGGGAGAGGTGTATTTCGTGGACGGGTCAGCATCAATAGACATGGAGACAGGAGAGAAACATGTGGGTATGGCAGTTGTACGATTAGAGGAAGATGAATACGAGACACTAGTGCAACACCGCCTCCCATCACACTATTCAGCCCAAGCAGCAGAACTAATAGCGCTAATAGAAGCATTGCATGCCGCCAAGGGGTGCGCAGTGACAATATATACCGACTCAGCATACATGACAACAACAGTACACGGCGGGTTGGCACGGTGGGGGCGGAGAGGGTTTCGACGAGCAGATGGAACACCGGTTCAGCATGCAGAATTATTGAAAGAACTGATTGAGGCCCTGCAAGACCCCACGGCAGTGGCCATCGTAAAATGCCAAGCCCACACCACAAATACAGATTTTATATCTTTGGGGAACGCGGCAGCAGACGCCGCTGCCAAAGAAGCTTCGTATTTACAGAAAGGTGAAGTAGGAGAGTACATGTTGCACCACACAGCAAGCCAAGAGGTCCCCACAGGATACAACATGATGCCCACACAGGAAATAATAGAACTGCAAGAGGGAGCTAGTGCAAAAGAAAAATTGCTGTGGACTAAGAGGGGATGCAGCAAATCGCCGACTGATTTATTGTGGCGACAAAAAAGTTCAGGAAAAGCGGTAATGCCAGTTACATTGTTAGAAATAGCATTTCAACAACTACACTTTCCCGCACATAACGCAAAGCAACACATAATGGCGGACATACAAGAAGATTGGTTTGCACCTTGCCTCCATGAACACATCACAAGGCTGGCTTTAGAATGCACGACATGTCAGATTTACAACTCAGGTATGACATTGCGCACACTGAGAGGAACGATACCGAAACCAAATGGTCCATTCAGAGAGCTCCACATTGATTATGTAGACATGGGAGAAAGATGTAACGGGGCTCGCTACATGATTGTGGTTGTATGTCCATTTTCGAGGTGGGTGGAGGCAGGCCCCTGTGCGCGCCCTGATGCGAAGGGCGCCGCGAAGTTCCTAGTGCGGGAAGTGTTCCCGCGCTGGGGGATTTGCGAAGTTATTCGCTCAGACAACGGCACGCATTTTGTTAATGAACTATTCAAGGAAGTGACTACCCTATTGGGAATAAAGCACAAACTATGTTCGATTTATCATCCTCAAAGTAATGGCGTAGTGGAAAAGATGAACGGTCTGTTAAAAAGCAGATTGTCAAAACTGTGTTTTTCCCTTAAAAAGACCTGGATGTACTGCCTGCCTTTGGCCCTGTTCGAGTTACGAAATCAGCCAAGTAAAGACCACCATTTGTCCCCGCATGAGATCGTCACGGGAAGGAGAATGCACACAGCGCATTCGCCCCTCCGTGAACGTTCTGATGCACACAGAAGTGCAGCGATATTGGGAGAGGAGTTCACAGAGTATTTGAAAAAACTGACACGGGCAGCGCGCGTAATTGCGAAGCAACTAGCCCCCCCCTCTACAAGAGAGGAGGGGAACACAACAGAAACAGAGACACTGCCGGAAAAACCATTACAACTAATGCCTGGTGACCTCATATATGTCAGAAGTTTTGTGCGAAGGTGGAATGCGCCACGTTTCCATGGCCCTTATGAGGTAGTGTTTTGCACACCCACAGCAGTAAAGGTGAAGGGCCTACGATACTGGGTACATTTGACAGACGTACGCAGAGCCTATAGCGCCGTGGAAGGTGAGGTACAGGACGAGGCACAGGCAACTGCGGACAATGAAGTTGTGCAGAATGAATGATGGGAATTTTGTGTGCATTAAGTGATGAACCTTGAACGCGACTGGCGCACGACAAGTGTACTGAAATAAATATGTATATATATATATATAATTTTTTACAACTTTTGAAGGTTTTTGTGGTTTTTTTTTTGGTTTTGGAGAAGTTTTTTTTCTCTCGACTTTCCTCTTTATATATGAAATAATGTACGGATAGTAATGATTGTAAAGTTACCTTGTCTGTGGACACACCCCCTCCCTCACCCACTCCCATACTTTGTCGAAAAAATGTCACAACGTTATAAATGTTTACATGCTTGTACTTAATGCACTTTTATGTTTCAAACATGATTTACTATGGCATCGAATGGGCAGCCTGCAACTAATAGATTTGTTAGATTTAGAGAAATGTTAGTAGACAGATTGACATATTCATACGAATGTGGTTTATCAATGTGTGTTATTGTGTTCTTCATCTCAATATTTTGCCTGGTGACATATTGGGTCATAGCGTTCATCTCTACCGAGATGAACGAGGGGGGAGGGGGGAGTAACACCACCCTTGCCCCTGGCACGAATTCAACTACAAGTATGAATATTAGAGAAGGTGATTTTTTGGTCTGGGATGGATCACACTTTGTATGGGGTTACTATACTGCACCACCCACTGCTGCCCCGTCACAATCAAGAGATAAAGATATGGAAAATGACACAATGTCCCTACCTGAAATATATAACAGCCCCACTACCCTTCCCGCCCCGATACAAAACAGCGATTTGTTGTTTATTGAGGAAAATGGAAAAGTAATTACGATGACAGAACACAAGTTCCTATATGAGGAATTGGAAAAGGGGGGTGGGAATGAGAAAGGGGGGCCTATTCTTTCACCTATCGAAACTAAAAGGTATAGGAGGAGGGAGAGAAGTAGGCGAAGAAGAGAGACAAGCAGGAGGGGGTATGATGAGTATTATGGGTTAGGGTTAGACAAGATGGAAGACCCACGACACCCCCACCAAGCAAATAAATGGTATGCAGATATGAGTACAACAGCTAAACAGACAACCAATGAAAGCTGCTATGTCTGTTCGCTCATCCCCCATGCATCAGGTACACCCAAAGTGTTGTTGCCAAGAGAATTGCCCATTGTGGATGCCCAATGTCTCCTTCATCTCACACTGTGTAGAATAAAGAACACCTTCCAAGCACACGATGTCTCTTTCAAAATGATACAGGACAACAAAACGTGCTATTCAAAAGCGTCTGGAGTGGTCTGTCTTAAAGAACCTTTCTTTGCAATACAAGGGACGCTGTTTTCCGAAAACAAATGGAAAGATGAAGAAGTACTGTGCAAAGCGGAAGCACTGAGAGGTGTCCAACCAGACAATCTGCGGTGGATGGAAAAAACGTGCTTACCAATATGGAAAGAACACATCTCTAAACTAACATGGGTAACAGCGATGGAGAAACCCTTCAAGCTACAAAGTGAAATACAAAACGAACTATGTTTCAAGGGAGAAGGAAAAGTGGCAATGGGAACGAATAAAAACTGTAACAAAACTCTCACCATCCCAGACATGAAAAAAGGAACAGCAGCACTAATGGACACATACTGGGTATGCGGGAATCAGGCTTACTTGCACCTTCCCCAGGCATGGAGTGGCAGCTGCTCAATGGCCACTTTGCATTCGGCCCTAATGGTGATTCCAGAAAGTCACGTCGACGAAAATAAAAGGACGCAAGGAAACGTGAACAAGGATGCGACGTCTCCCACTGCAGAAGCGCACCTCTATGTCCTGTCCTCCGGAGGGAAAGAAGAGGAGCTATCACGGAACAAGCGAGCATCAAACTACATATCACAAGCATCATCCGATTTATTGGCACAGATCCCAGACAGGTATCGCCTGTTCAGCTCCGTGGAAACATTTTTTGCCTCACTAGTTTCAAGTGTCCAAGCAAGAGCAAATGCAAAATGGCTCCAGATCACACGGTGGGAACTGATTCAGCTGGCCAATGACACTGAAGAAGGGTTCAACATAATAAAGGTGGAACTACGAGCTCTGCGACTAATGACCATGCAGAACAGGTATGTTCTGGACCTGCTAACAGCGATCGATGGAGGTGTTTGCCGAAAAATAGGAAGTGCATGCTGCACGTTCGTACCTTCTGAAGACGCAGAAAATGGGTCCCTGTCCCACGTCATTGAAGCAGTACATAACCTGGGAGAGAAGATGAAGCTGGAAGGTGGGGCTAAAGATAGCTCATGGTTCGACAATATCTTCTCCTGGGTTCCCTCATGGCTTGGAATGGCGATGAAGTTCTTGATACCAGTTGTGGTGGTCCTCCTCGTGGTGTTCTGCCTGTGCCAGGTGGGCCTCCGATGTTGTGCTAACGCAGTCCCTAACGGTGCAATGATGATGGTGACAATGGGCAACTCTGGTGGTACAATTAAGGCGACACAAGAAGTACATGTACAGACAGGAACAGATAACACTCCCAGATACCAGTTAGTGCCTATGTGCCGTGATAAGTACATAGTAGATAAACTATGGCACACCACTATCAAAGAACCCCGAGACGTGGAACTGGAATGGTATGAGGAGGTCTGGGTAGACTTGGAAGAAACTGGTGACTGTATATATTTAACATGTACACCAGATGAGTATGCTAGAAGAGGTGAGAGCTTGAGGGGGGTATGCAGAGCCTGGATGCCTAGAAAAGGAACACCTGCATGGGATGACGCAGTGATAGAGGAGCAAGAATGTAGAAGATTAGAAGAGCTAAAGAATTCGTTACTTTAGTAACGAAAGGGGGGAAATGTAGGGGAGGACTGGCCGCGAGGCCCTCCTCACCTACAGCCTTCTCCCCAGGTGAGGACCATGACTCGGTGGCCGTCCCCTCATGCCACCCGGGCCCAGGTGGAGGAGGGGTCACCCGCCGACGACATTGCCCACACGTATCCGTTCCCTGCATATACCAAAATTCAGTTAGGCCTAGAAGCCATCTTGTTTAGCAAACATGGCGTGAGTTCAGCACACTGTAACGAGGCCCCCACCTTTGGAGGGCCTTTCATGCATCTCTGCCGCCGCAGTAGCCCTGGTAGATCCGCTGCGAGCGCGTTCCCATGAGAAAGTCGGGTATGAGCTAACCCGAGATGCTAACACTGTAACATTTTATCGTTCACAATGTAATATTGCACCCCGCATGACCTGGTCCGCGAGGCCGGGGTGACGGGAAAAAAGCTGAAGCATCACTATCTGAAGAAAGTAGAAAATAATTCAAGTATTGGTATTAACGAACTACCTCTGTTTAAACAGATCCTGTAAACTGTGAATAAACCATAAAGATGTAACGTTACATGATACCACCCCAGGTCTGGACTAGTGCTGCTATAACCACAGAGAAAGATGTCGACCAAATGTATAGCCTTTATCTGTATAAGTGTTCTTACAATTTTATGTAGAAACCTGAACTCATATATGTTTCCTTAATCACCTAAAGCAGCGAGCATCAATTTCTGTAGGCCATAACCTAGAACTACCTCGTGTAACGTCTAATGTACATAAAATAATCACACCATGTAGTAAATATAATGTTAGGTAATCAAAAGGTACTCGGACCGACTGTATTAAAGAAATGTGTAACGAAATTGAAATATATATGTGTGTTTAAATAACATCAAAATAAGGCGGAACATTATAAAAGTTCTGCATTCAAAAGTTAGCAACGCACGAGGAAAAAACCTTTGTGAATATATGCAAGGCCATTCTCCCTCCCACCCTACCAAGCCTGCCAGATAAAGAAGCTAAGGCCTGTGCCGCGCTCCCTCACCTCCCCCAACCAAGCTGGAGCCGCTTCAGAGAGTCAGAGGCCCCGGTACCGCACCCAAGGCCACAGCCCGCCACCTGTGTTATTTACAGCACGGTAATAAACCCACGTTTGAATCCACTGATCTACCAGCACCCTCTCGTAAATTCCACAACCCCCCCTAGACCACCCCAAGAATCATGACCCCGTGCAAAGACGACCCCCATCACTGGGACAAGACACAGAGACCCATTTATATAATAACTTCTAACGCGGCAGACAGACATGTATCATTCGGCTCAGGCCCCAGAGCCCAGCCCCTCGACCTAAAATACCGGTCAATAGGACACAGGTAAATCTCACCCCAACCGACAACCACCGGACCTCTCACGAGGTGCATTCCTCATGTGTTGCGTTTATTTTATAAGACAAACTGCTGAGCGATTTATTGATGAACTTAGATGTCGTTTCTTGAATAACTGCAGTGTGCATGGCCTAGGGCAAACGAGTCAGGAAAGGTATTCATCTTTGTCACAGGCTGCCCCAGCATACCAACACCGCTCGGATGACCTCAAGCTGGCCTGCCAGGCCCAACCCAACCCACGAGGCTGACCAGTGACGTCCTCACGCCAAGACCAACCACGCTGCAGCAACACCTATAGTTAGTCGACGCCACCCAATCCCAATTAACTTGTGCCCCCTATAGTGTGTAGGTTCTGATGACGTTTTTTGTATTAGAAATACGCCTGTCTTTGCTATTGTCAGACAGAGCGCTCTCGGAGGTTGCAGAGTTCTTTGCATGCCCTATTCTTTGGATAAACTCCCACTTACGCTCACCCGCACTCTGTATTGGTCTTATTCCCACTACGGGAGAGTCCCTTATTGTCTCTCATTGCGGGGAGGATCGTGCTGAAATTGGGGGCGCTTCCTTTCAGTACCTCTTAGTGACCTCACATTTTGAGTACATGCCACTGGTGAAGCGCTAGCAATTGGGTTTATCAGATGGTAAATACATTTTCCCTTCACAAGATATCACACTTTAGCTGTTCTTTTGTGACATGTTGTTGTCCAAGCATGCATACATTGTTCTGATAGATCTTAAATGAACTGGTTGGCTGCCTTAGGACGTATGTCCAAATGGACAGATATGCCCTGTTTCATTACCATCTAGAAAGTGCACACACGCCTGTATATGTTCAGTGTATACCGTGGAACTGAGTGTGATGTTGGGATTCCAACCACTAGAAGCCTTGGGAAAAATGACAAAGAGATCCCTGACACAAGGATCCAGGAAGACCTGTGGTCTTGGCAAACAACAAATCTGTAATGTATCTTTTTTTAAAACCTATGCGAAAATGAGCTCTGGATGAATGATATCCTTTTTGTCCAGATCAATTTCTGAAATCTGTGACAATGGATCAGTTTTTCCATTAGCTTTTTTATGGCGGGTGGGTAATCAGAAAGTGATGATTAGAAACGCAAAGAACCATCAAGGTTGTTCAGATATTAAACAGGCAATCTTTAGGAAGTGAATATTGCTGGGGTCAGTGTAAATAGTAGCGATGGAGCTCATTTCAGGTGGAATGTCGGCCAGATCATAATTATGATATGATATGGCATTTATAACACGCCTGGACACAAGTGTTTATAGGCATGAAAAGATAAGGGGGGGGACTGAGGGAGGACAAAACAACGATCTTACTATGGCTTGTGTCATTCAGATCGCGTAAGTTCAGGGATGTGGATGGGGAGAAGTGCCAAGAAGGGGGGACGGTGGAGAAGTGCAGGTAATCAAACATGCAGCCAGCTAGTGGCTCAGTGCAGGTAAAGGAAAGTGCAGCCAACGGGTGGCTCTTAAGCACAGAGAGAAGGGTCACTGCCTCTTGGCAGGGAGCCAAGAGGTAGTGCAAGGTGCAACTGGACATGCTGGGACCTGGGCCCAAGTTCAGAGGGTGGCCAGGTGACCAGTGCGTAGACCAGAATGGTCATCAGCATGGGAGAGGAAGAGAGAAAGCGGAAGCAAATAGGAAGGTCTTGAGTTGATTCCGGAACCGGAGGTGGTTCTGATCAATTTTGAGAGAGGCAGTGAGGCTATTCCAGAGGGTGGCACTAGCCGAAGAAAGAGATCTGCCCCCAATTCTCTGAGGGTTAATCACTTCTCCAAGCAGAGAGTTGGGGGCAGATCTCTTGTGGTGATGGATGAGCAGAGAGCTCGAGAAGGCAGTTGTTTAGGAAGAGAGTGTTGGAGGTAGTGCAGTCCCATGCCCCAGAAAGCCTTGTGGATGTTGCAGAGGGTCTTGAACTTGATCCTTGCCGCCACTGGGCGCCAATGAAGAGATTTCAGTGCTGGAGAGATACGATCTGTGTGCTTGAGGCCAAGGACAATTCTTGCAGTCTTGTTCTGGATAAGTTGTAGAGGGCGGAGAGTAGAGGCAGGAGAATTTAGAAAGAGGCTGTTGTAGTAGTCCAGCCTAGGGAGGGCCAGAGCTCTGGAGACAGTGAGCTTCTGGAGGAAAGTGAGGAAAGGCAGAAACCAGGTGGGTGCAGCTGATAGATGTGAGGAGAGAAGGAGAGGGTGGAGTTGACGATGACCCCAAGGTTCTTCACCTCACAGGTAGGAGTAGGGACAGGGCAGCCAGAGAGAGAGAGGAAAGGTGTGAGCTGGTGTTCTGATGAAGAGGATCTCAGTCTTACTGGCATTAGGGCAGAGACCATTGGCAGCACACCACACCTGGATTGTGGACAGAAAGTCTGGAATGAGAGGAGTAGAGGTGGTCTGGGGGAGCCCGAAAAAGAGTTGGGTGTCAATTAACTGGAGGAGACATGGTCTTCGCCAGTGAATTCCAAACCATCCATTGTTAATTCATTTTATGCATGGAGTGTGGGATGGAGTGTAATGGCTGCTCCTCTCTTCTCCAGACATTATGTACAGTAATTCTGCCAGCATCTCTGGCCGCATTGGAATTTCATGCAGGCGAAGATGCTGGAGTCCATATGGTTTTCCTCCTGCAATTGCCAAAGCCAGGCTGGATGCATGGTGGTTGGCATTTAGAATTGTTTTTGTGAATGGGTGTAATTTAGTCATGGAAATGTGGGACTGGCTAGGTTTATGTGCCTAAAGGACACAGTGAACAAAAACTGACCTGAGAGAACTCCTAACATGCAAGTCTTTGTGAACAGTCCTAACAATTTGCATGATATGTTAAATGACCCCAGTTTGTGGTGTCTGCATGCTAAAGATGCTGCTTTGGGAGTAGGTCCTTTTCTGCTATAGTGTTGCACTGCTTACAACATTTTCAAGATAAATATTCAATAACATGTGACTGACCTTTGCAGACATGTCTTTGTTCAAGTATGTACCTTAATTCCCTGCCAGTAGCTTCAATTTCCACCAAAAGTGCTTGATCCACGGCTGGGCGTAGTAAAATTAGGATTAAGGTGAGAGCAAATTTGAAGGATCACAAAGCTCTCTGTGACTCTTCCCTCCATCGAGATATGTTCCTTTGTGTTAACAGCCCATGTTATTACTGTTGGCACATTTTCACTGGAGTGTTTGTGATGTTAGCAAATCACAGAAGAATTTTGACTTCTTTCGTACTTTTTAGTGATGTACACTCAATCAATCAGTGGCAGATTTAAAGCAAAGGGCCCCATGGGCAAAAATGACAGCGGGCCCCAAGTGGGTGGATCATCGAGCGGAGCAAAGAGTGGGCAGAGTTGCACAATGATGAACTTTAGGGACAAAACCTAAATTTCTTTAAAGTTGTAATTTTTTTTAACAGTTTTCTGTGTTTGGTGGCTGACTTTAGCAAGAGGCAGCTTGGACTCCTCGCCAGGTTTAGCTGTCAATGGTAGTAATATTGAATGATAAAGCCTGACGCTAATGTTGGAAATGATAGGGTTCAAGGCAATGGGAAGGGACAGGAATCAGACAGTGAGGGAGAAAAGTAGAGGAGCAGGTGACATGAAAACCGATGAGACAGGTGGGTGGAGAATGGAGGGCAGACGCATGAGGAAGAGATTGAGAGTGAGGGAAGGAAGGAGATAAAGTGAATGAAGAGAGACAGGTGAGGGTAAAAGGGTGAATGGGTACAGAGAATGATCAAGAACAGGAGAATGGGGCAATAGCTAATGAGGAACAAGAGTATGGAAATATTCAGGGTAAAGAGGATTAAAGGGAGGGCAAATCGAGAGCAGGTGGTTCAGGAGTGTAAGGAGAATAATGGAGGTCTAAAGTGTCAGGGGAAATGAAGAGGACGGAGAGCAGGAGAAAGAGAGGGAAGGGAGGCAAGTGAGAGGATTGGGGAGTGGAAGTGCAGCAATGTAAAAGCAAATGGTGTGTGATGTAGAGTAAGCAAGGGAAGGAACAATTGAGTGAAGGAAGGCAGGTGAGTATGCAAACAGCATTAAAATGTGGAAGAGGGTGGGATCTTTATAACAAAGAACCTTTGGCAGAAATGGAGAAAGAAAAAGGCAGGAGAATTAAGGGAATGAGGAAAGCACGGCAAAGTGTTAAAAAAAATAGCAGTAAAGAGTGGGATAGTAGAGAGGAAATTACTAGTAAGGAAAAAGAGGGGGTTAAAAAGAAGGCTTTATAGGAGAGAAAGGAAGCAGGAGGCAAAGGAGTAAACGGGGAGTATATATGTGAAGTGAGGTGGGCAGGTTCTTGCCCTAGCTGCCCACCTATACGCAGTCACAGCTGCAATAGATAAATGAACAGGGGAAACAATTAAACTGCAGCTACCTAGATAAGGTTGTATTGAAATGGGCTGTATACCAAGTTGGCAGCTAAACAAGCACAGATGAAAGCCAAGGTCTGGGAACAGGTCTGGGTGTGTTTTTTGGGGGCCAATCATCCAGCATTTTGTGGGATGTTCCCTATTTCATGGGCCATTTCAAAAGTCTTCCCAGCTCACACATTTCGTCTGACTGTTAAAAGCGCATGGAAGCACAGCGCCATTCCCACTGCTCCCCAGGTCCCCCAGGTTCAGCTTTGTGTCAGCCTCATCTCAATTAACTGATTTGAGGTTGATGACAAAGACACAGGGGTGCCTGGGTAAGGACTGTTGTCCCTTAAAAGGTGCGATCCGAGTGTGATAATAAATGGGCGGGGCATATAACACTGCATTGAGTGTAAAATAATGATTCAAGCAGATTACCTTATAATGAATTCTCTTTCACTGCGAATACCTTTATTAAAACCACATTATATTGTATTTAGGTCCACATTCCTACGCTGGCTGCTGCTGCAATCGTGCATTCAGGGTGGTGAAAATAAAGCTGTACATGTCTTTTTACTTTACCTATTTCGGTAACAATGTATATAATGTCAGGTTGGTTTCTTATCTGATGTGTATACTTTTCAAGGCATTGATAGAAAAACAAATTATTTCGTTTTTGGAAATCCAAACCTTAAAAGATATTTATGTCACCTATCACTTGAAATATGTGTAGTCAACTGCTTAAATTAAAACCTGGGTACAGTACTAATTTCACCACACGAATTGTGTGATCCTGGGCAAATCATTTAATCTCACAGTGCCTAATTTGCTGACATTGGGTGTTGCTAGAAGTGATTTAGTTTGCAATGTTTGCTATAAAGAAAAGCCCTCATGGTTTACTAAACTATTGAGTTGTTGCATATTAATAATAGCAAGCATTTATATATTGCACAGTACATTATTCTGTTGGCTTACACGTGAAAACTTATTTTAATGTCTTTACCAATGGTGTCCTAGAGTATTGAAGACTGATGTCACTGCTTTTAATGTTATTTACTGTGATGTTGCTTCTGATCATGTCAATCCATATTGTGTAAGTTAGGGTTCTGCATATCTTTTGCTGGAGAGGTCTGGAACACAAATTAGAACATATCAGTGCCTTGTGTGCCTAACAGTCGCAGTGCTGGTTGTGATTTTGTTTTTCTTTGTATGTCTTCAAGAACTCCGGGGTGGGAGGAGGGAAGCAGCTGCCCCAATTTTGGCAGTCTTACTACACTGCAATATATTTTTTTCTTTCATGGCATTAAATGTGCATTTTGCCTTGTGTGCATGAATGCACCTGGTGCTAACAAGCCGGTTTGTGCTAGTTAGTGCTGGGAAGTATTGTGTACTGCCTCAACATTCTGCCTCGTCTCCCTGAGCATATCGCAATGACCACACATTGCTCTCTGTTGGCGGTCATCCAGAAAAACCATTGGGTAAGGCATGCTGCTCGTTTAGAGGACTCAACCCCCCTCCTCTCTCCTCTCCATGTCTGCTGTAAGCTGTCTGCCATTGTAACACACGAGTCAGTGGATACTGCTACTCCCATGCTATCTCCCTCATCCCTCGAGAAAACTATAATTGCAACGACAAATAAAGAGGTGGCTAATACAAATGTTCTTTCTCCAAAAATTGATCCTTCAAAATGAGTTACACAAACTTCTTTTCCAGATGCATTACTTAACACACGCTCTCTGATTTGCCATGCTACAGAAATCGCTGATTTGATCCATGAGTCTAAACCTGACATTATGGCCATAACTGAAGCATGGCTTCATGGCGCAGCTTGTCATATTACATCCCTTGCTATTCCTGAAGGGTATAATATCCTGCATATTAATCGGGCTATAGGATGTGGGGGAGGCGTCGGTCTTATATTCTTCAAAAATGTAAAATTGTATATCTCCCATAAAATTTAGATCATTGTGAAATAATGCTTGTGAAGCTGCAAATCACCCATGTTACCTCCCTTAGTATTTTACCCCCCAGAAGTTAGACCACTCTGAGGAACAACTATTGGCTCTTCTTGGTAGTATTACCAAATTGAAGTCTCCTTTGCTTGTCCTAGGAGATTTCAATCTCTGGGCTATCAATCTAGAATGTCGAGACGCCATGTCTCTTTTAGATACCCTAGCTATTGAACCCACCCATACTGGTGGTAATATCCTTGATTGGATATTATCCCGTAACATGGACATTCTTAATTTTAAAAATCAGATCTGTCCTCCAATATTGATTCAGCACTGACCAAACCTGTTCATCCTATTAGACGTCCGGAAACTTTAAGGAATTCAAAAGCCATAACCCATGAGGCTTTCGCCCCCATTGTTCTACCTCTACTATCCCCCTGGGATACCGAACTCCCACTTGATGCCTTCTCTCTAGCCTTTAGGAAGACTGTAAACCTGACCTTAGAATATTTGGCTCCTCTTAAAGAACTCTGCTCGCAGAAAATGCTCTCTTCTCAAGTATGGTTTCTCCTCGGATAAAAAAAGGAGAGCAAAACACCACTGCCGTAAGAATCCCTCTGCTGATTCTCTTAATACATACAAGGCAGCTGCAAGACTATTTAAAAACTCTCTTTTGAAAGCAAAAGAAGAAAAACTCAATGCTAGAAATGATTCGGCCAAGTGCAAGCCTAGGGAACTGTTAAAAGTGCTATCTGAACTTAAGAGCACTCTGTAGATATTCTTCCTGAAGTCGACACAACATGGTGCCAGCACATCCATGACTGCTTCGCTCAGAAAGTTATCTCACACCAACAAAATGTTTCTCATCAATTGGACCTATTTCAATTATATGAGCAACACTTAATGTCAACGTTTTCTCTATATGATCCAGCTCTCCCACACTTTTCCTTTTATGTGACACTAGATGTGAAGTCAACTAAATCATATCCATACTAAAACCTGCATCCAGCAAAGGAGATAGTTTTCCAGGATTACTCTTCCGAGACATTTTGTCACCCTGGGTCACCACCGTTGTAAACGGGTCCTTTCCTGGGGCAGTTGTTCCAGATAACATCAAGGAAGCCAGAATTACCCCTCTGCTAAAAAAGGAAAATCTCAACACTGAGGATCCAGGGAATTACAGACCCATTACTAATATGACCTTCGTGTTAAAGATCTTGGATAAGATCGCACTCGATCATTATCAAAACTGTATTACTCAGAACGATATTCTCGCTATTGGTCAGTCAGGTTTCCGGGTGAACCATAGAAGCAAAACTGCTTTATTAGATCTTAAGTTGAACACAGTGGAGATTATTGACAAGGTGGCCAGGCACTATTTCCTCTTTTGGACCTATCGTCCGCTTTTGATTTGGTCGATCATGCTTTCCTGGCTGGTAGACTGATTGAGGTGGGTAGATCCACTGACTCAGCGGCCCAGATCCTTAGTTGGCCCACGATCTGCATATGTGGCCAAGGTTAACGCGCAATCTCTTAAGGCGATACTGACCTGTGGGGTCCCACAGGGATCATGCCTATCACCACTTTTATCCACATCAAGCCCTTCTTCACACACTGGGTGTCCATTTTGCAAACTATGCTGACGACACCCAGATTGTAATAGAACTTTCAGGTCTCTATACTAAAGACCTAGAGAAAGTTAAAACCATCTTTCAAACAATACAAGTCTGTTTGGCCACAAACTCTCTGGCCTTAAATGATAAGAAAACCAAGCTCCTTATACTGGGTACACCGGCTAAACTTAGCCTTAGGGATCCCTCTTACGCCAGCTTTTGTATTGCAGGCAGCATAACTAAGGTCTCTAAATCAGTGAAGACTCTGGGAGTCTATTTCGACTCCGGGAGTCTATTTCGACTCCCACCTTTCCTTCAAGAAGTACGTTCTTCACGTTAAATCCTCCTGCTCGTTCTATATCCATCTTCTATGGCAAATTCGCCCCTACCTCTCGGAGTCAAACTGGGCTCTGATTGCAGCAGCTATTTTCAATTCAAAATTAGACTACTGCAACATCCTGCTTATTAGTTCTTCTGAGGCTAACACAAAAAGCCTTCAGGTGCTACAAAATGGAGCAGTTCGGGACATTTGCAACCTCGGCCGACGTACCCACTTCACCGAGGCTCGCAGAAAATTGCATAGGTTGCCTCTCAAACAAAGAATTAGATTCAAAGTCACCATGCTGATCCATAACTGTTTATCAGGTAAATCCCCGAAATACCTGTCAGGCAGGATTCTTAGAGTCCTTTTTCGTAGAACTCTGTGTTCTAACAAATATATCCTCTTGAAACAACCTCAGACTCTATTGAAGAGGATTGGTGGCTCAGGTTTTCAAGCCTGTGCTCCAGACATCTGGAACCAGCTCCTGTCTTCTATTAAGGGCTCTGAGTCTACCACCCTGTTCAAGAAATAGCTAAGAACACATCTACTTGAGCTGGGTTAATGCAATCTCCCATTCCTTGGTACTGACTCTCCCGTTTCTGACATTTATCTGTTTTTGCTTTCGGTTTTGTCTTTGTCATGTGAGCGCACTGAGGCCTATGGGTGAATGGCGCTATACAAGAACTCGATAGATAGATAGATAGATAGATAGATAGATAGATAGATAGATAGATAGATAGATAGATAGATAGATAGATAGATAGATAGATAGATAGATAGGCAGCCTTTTGCTGGCTACTGTCACCTTAACTGAAGACTTTAAATGTGCGCATAAGATTAAAGACTGTATTTGATAGCACCCAGCATCCAGTAGTGGTAGCACCTCTTTGCCTTTTATTTTGGTTTCATCTGCATTAGCACCTTGCTGACAGAGCAATTACTAACTTTTCAATGGCAGTTTAGTGTTTCAGCTCCCTGCTGGCTACCTGTCCCATGATATTAAAGAACATTCAAGTCAAGAGGGGACCCAATCATATTGAAATTGTTGATGAGGATGACAATATGGAAAATGTTCTCAATATAGAAACACCATCTATTTCAAGGGCAGAATGGAATGAGGCTGAAAAGGATAATAGAATGCTGGTCCATTTTAAGGAATTAATCTGGATTCAAGCTCCATGGAGTAAAGTGGCATTTGAAAAAGCTAATCTTTTAGACTATTGGTTGGTTGCTGATGAATTGCATCTACGTAATGATATCATCATGAGAGGAGACAAGATTATTCCACCCTCAGGTTTACGCCAAAGAGTGATTTACCTTGGCCATGAGGGCCACCAAGGAATAGTAAAAACTGAACAGAGGATAAGAAATGACATCTGGGGGCCTGGATGCGATTTGCAAATTGAAAGTTACGTCAGAGACTGTATTCTTTGCAGTAATGGTGAAAAGAGCTGTGTGGGTGTGAAACAACCTATGGTACTGAGGGAAATTCCGAGCAAAGCATGGAAAGATCTTGGCATGGATGTGTTAGGCCCGGTGTACAGTAATGGTGTACAAACATTTTTTTGGTAGTAATTGATCTCCTCACCAGATGGGTTCAGGTGTTCATTGCACCAAGTATTACAGGGAAAATTGTGGTTGATTTTCTGTCTGGAATTTGTGAAAGAGAGGGTTGTCCTGGAAGTATCATGACAGACAATGGTACCCAATTCAGATCGAAGGAAATGATGGATTTTTGCAATAAATACTCCATCATACACAAAAAAAGCGCCATTTACAACCCACAAACTAATGGTACTGTGGAACATTTTTGTCAGGGTGCACAAGCAGACCATTAGGTTGGCGTGGTCCAATGGCATGAATTGGGAGACAGCTGTCAAGGAGAGAATAGTGGCGCATCGTTTCACACCACATTCCACCTCTGCTCTTTCACCTTTTGAGTTAAGCAGAGGGAGGAAGGCGTGCACCAAACTGGCACCGCTGTGGTTAGATAACAAAAATAAGGGTGTGGATAAGGATTTCGAGGCGGTGTGTGGTAAGATCAGAGGTACCCAGTTGAGGAACAAATCTGTATATGATGAGAGGATAGCCATGAACAAGTTTGATAAAGATGCTGTAGTGGGAAAGATGGTTAGAGTCAATCTTCCCCCTACTCTCAGGGAAGGCCTTTGTAAATGGTCGAAACCCGTCAGAGTTGTGGAAGCATTTAAACACTCTGTCAGAACGGAAGATGGAAGAATTTGGAACGTTGATAGAGTTTGGGTATGTGGTGACAGTAGAGATTCCAATGTCAGGAGTGGTGAGAATGCTGCAAGACGATTGTGTGAGACGAATGAGAAGGAAATGTGTCAAAGGAAAGTGTTGAAGAGGAAAGATATGCAAAGAGATGTTTCTAATAAATCTGAAGACATTTCCTTGCCAACTCTCATCAGAGACACGACCTGCAGATCCAGGTGGGGAAGAGTTTACCGTAGACCAAGACGCATGGAGGACTTTGTGTGAAGCTAACATTTCTGTGCAATTTCGTTTTTATGTTGTTTTCTTCTTTTGTGTTGTGTAATTTATAAAGGAGGGGAGATGTGTAGTATCTGTGCTCTAATGACAGATGTACAGCAGCCCGTTCATACTGCTAACATTCTATGCCAGAGCGTGTCACGGATTGCAGCTGCATCATGAAGAACGTGGAATGCAGATTGAAGATCAATAGCGGTTAGCTATTGCAGCTCGACGTACATGGGCTCCCTCCTCCTTTTATATATATATATTCAGTGAAAAAACTTTGTTAAAGGGACGTTATGGTTAAGTTGCGCTACTAAAAACCTATGAAATTCAGTGAAAAAAAGTTTGTTAAAGGGACGTTATGGTTAAGTTGCGCTACTAAAAACCTATGAAATTCAGTGAAAAAACTTTGTTAAAGGGACGTTATGGTTCCAAGTAAAACCGAAAAACCCTTGAAATTCGCCAGTTATGGTAAGCTAAGCAACCATAACTCGCGCCACCACCGTGCACTGCTAAGACTAACACCCAGGACATCAAAGATGACATCACAAATGTCATTGATGACATCACTGATGACATCACATGTGCATGTATTTTTCATGAAATATGTGTACAAGGGATTCTTATTATAATGTTGCGAAACAAGTGTCAAGGATCATTGCAATAAATATCATACCCTAATTAGTGCATTGAACGATGCATTGATATAAATAGCATTCTATTATGGGGTTCTATCTAGTATACTAAGCAACTCATACAGAAACATAACATTGTGTGCAGTGTACAAGATGAAGGTATAATATTCGTAATGTTAATATGTTGAATAATGATATGATTGTTTTCTTAATAGATTTTTGTGTACTGTGAAATATGTAATAAGTAGCTAATAAAACACATGTATTACATAATTGCATTACTATAGAAAGAACACAAAGACACAAGAACACATACCAATATGGGTATATACAGGGAAAGTGAAGTTAGCAAAAAAGCACAAGTAGTAGCAGAAGCAATTCATAATTTAACTGATTATTTTCTTGCAAATAAATGATTGCTCTGTTTCAAAGCTGCTATTTACCCTAGGTATATGTATCACTTGATGTGATTGGACCCTAAGGAAAGTAGTGTGAGTACAATGTATACAAATAAGACCATATACAGGGAAAGTACAGTCATAAAAAAAACAACGGAACTATCAGAAAGTGCTCATAAGTCTATTGATTATCTTTATGCACATAAAGGATTGCTGTCTTTCAAGCTTGTGTCTTCCCGTATGTATATGTTTCATATGATGTGACTGCACTCTAAGGGAATTACTGTAAGAACCTACTTGAAGGATACGTCTACAAATAAAATACATTTTTTAGTTTCTAAATGTTACTGAAGAAAACCATGTGGCCTAGATATGTCAGCAAAAGAAAAAAGAGTGAGCCAGACATGTGATGTCATCAGTGATGTCATCAATGACATTTGTGATGTCATCTTTGATGTCCTGGGTGTTAGTCTTAGCAGTGCACGGTGGTGGCGCGAGTTATGGTTGCTTAGCTTACCATAACTGGCGAATTTCAAGGGTTTTTTGGTTTTTCTTGGAACCATAACGTCCCTTTAACAAAGTTTTTTCACTGAATTGCATAGGTTTTTAGTAGCGCAACTTAACCATAACGTCCCTTTAACAAAGTTTTTTCACTGAATTTCATAGGTTTTTAGTAGCACAACTTAACCATAATATCCCTGACATGTAACATAGAACATACTAACCCCCTCGTAGTGATTTTCATGTCCGCGGACTACCACCATGTCCGCGGACACATCGAAAATCTGAGCGTGGTGAATGTAAATTTAAATAGTGTGCCCCATTTCCCCTTTGAAGTTGGCTCTGAAAAGAGCCGTTTTTTTTTTTTACAGATGCTTGACAGACACCTGTTATTTTATATTTGTTTTCTTGTTTTTTTTTCTTACTTTACTCCTAAAATCTTCACATAACCTTCTCCAAAGCAACCCTTACATTCCAAAATAGAAAGGCATTTCCGGTAAAAGATAAAGAAATGCCATCTTCTTTAAAATTAACAGCATTACTGGCATCAATATTCTCATTGTTACAGAAGAACATACCAGCTCTTAGCATGAAGGCACACATGCCTCGGTTGATGACACACCTAGCAATGTTTTGCTGAGGACAAAAAACTGAACTATTGTCCCATATTGCCCTAGGTAGTAATCCAGAAAAAAATACTTTCGCATTTGGAAGGATCTTCATTACGGCTTGAACCAAGCGTTCCAAATCAGCCAACAAAGTAGGGGCACTGGCGTTGCCCAAATGGAAAGCACCATAGTGCAAAACTACCACATGCGGACTGTTCATCGTGGCCATATCCGCACAAACTTGTACAATTCCCTGTAAATTGCAATCAGGCACAGTGCTCCACACCACCTCCACTCCTTTCACATCAAAGTTCTTTGCAACATGCCTGCATTCAGCGTACTGCTGTGAACCATGCACAAACATATCTCCGAGCACCAACACCCTGACTTTCTCCACTTCTGCCATCTTCACCACACACAGTCTCTTTCAACACAAATCCACAACCTCGACATCTGATTGGCTGATCCGTACAGTCTCCTTTCCATATTGGATTTCCTGGAAAAACCCGGATGTACCACGCCCTGTCCACGAACAGCCGCGGTGTCCGCGGATGGCGTCCACTTTACTCTCTGTGCCATTCCCTCATTGCATACAGCTAAGCAATCACACAATACGAATAACGTCCTCAGAACACCCCCATTTTGTGAATTTTCGAACATTTCAGGACAATTATCATTTCATTATTCAACATATTAACATTACAAATATTATACTTTTATCTTGTACTCTGCACACAATGCTATCTTTCTCCATTAGTAGCTCAGTATACTACATAGAATCCCATAATACAATGCTATTTATATCAATGCATCGTTCAAAGCACTAATAACGGTATGATATTTATTGCAATATCCTTGACACTTTTTTCGGAACATTATAATAAAAATCCCTAGTACACAAATTCCATGAAAAGTAAATACACATGTGATGTCATCAGTGATTTCATCAATGACATTTGCGATGTCATCTTTGATGCCCTGGGTGTTAGTCTTAGCAGTGCATGGTGGTGGCGCGAGTTATTTTTCATAGCTTACCATAACTTGCTATTTTCAGGGGTCTTTCGGCTGTACTTAGAACCATAACATCCTTTAAACAAACTTTTTTTAATATCACGCAAACAATATACAAACATGGCGTGCAAAAACCAACTTCTACAGATGGCTTTACACAGAATGTTGCAAAGTAAGAATTTATGCTCGTTCACAGTGAAGGTCAGCTGCTTCCATTTTTTTCTCGGGCCCCGGAGAGGCTCACGAAGCAGACTATAGCAGAAGTTGGTTATTATTATTTTATTATTATAAGGTTGTATTGTGTTTTGACCTTGACAGACAGAGATTGTGATGAAAGACTTCTCTTGGAGGAGTATTGCTAAAACGTAAGAGAAGATAAAGATGAAATTTCTGAAACGAAACCACTTTTATATATTGTATCACTATGCGAAAGATCGTTGGCACACGCGGAGTCGTATTTTGGGACTGCACCACTCGTAGACAATGGAAATTGCAATTGTACTGTAAGTAACCCTTTAGTTTACTTTATACCAAATATAATTACAATAGCGTAGCATTAAAGACCGCTGAAGTTGAACTTGTTCGTTGAAAGTGGCATAATGTTTTCTACCGCGCACTATCACCGCCGAATTGATCCCCTGTCATTTAGAGGGCTCTGAAAAAGGCAGACGACACAGGGTGGGTTAATAGAAATAATTTAACCGGTCTATAGGGGGTCAAGCGCTCTACTCGCTGTGCCACTTCACTGTAGCCTGTCAAGTGGCACAGCGAGTACAGCGCTCGCTTTGACATCCGTGCACAGCTTGCTAACGCAAGTTTGAATCCCGGCAAGGCGAAACTCAGCCTTTCATCCTTCCGTGGTCGATAAATGAGCACCACACACCGTGGTTAATAATAAGCACCGCTTACATACCTCACAGTTCTTAGCGCTATATGAATGGGAAAATATTATTATTTTATTATTAACATACTCTGTTGCACTATCTTCGATAGCAAATAGTTTCACGCCCTAATAAATAAAATGATGATTTTTAATGAAGATCGGCTGGTGACACTAATTTATGTTTTTTAAAACAGGTACGTGGCCCCATTTTGTCTATGTCACGATTTACAGACTCCAGCGGATGGGGTCTTCAACTGCCAGGTGCAAGTCCAAATATGCAACTTCATGACCCTCACCATTTTATGGGTCAATCGCCAAGGACCAATATGCCCTTACACAGTACTAGCGGCTACAAACAACATACCAACCAATAAAGTGGTCTAATGGCTCGTTGTTGGAGCAACCTTCCGATTATCAGAGCGACTATTTACTGCTTTTATCATAAACCAACAGCCTATCTACCGCAAAGGAACAACGCGTGGCTCCAAATAAACTTTTCCTGATCGACAGCAGAGACAATAGCAAATCGCTGAATATTCACTAAACATTTCATGTGAAATAAATGTACTTTACCAAATGTACAATCCTGCTGTTTACTTTTAAACCACAGTTTCATATTCCGAATTGTGGCGCACTGAGTTGTAAGCTGATCTAACACTCTCTGTACCGCAAAGGAACATCGCGTGTCTCAACATGAACTTTTGCGGATCCACAACAAAGACAAATGCAAATTGCTGAATATTCTCTAAACATTTGATGTCAAATAAATGTACTTTACAACATTTACAATCTTGCTCTTTGCTTTTAAATTACAGTTTCATATTCCGAATTGTGGCGCGCTGTGTTGTGACATAATGTGTGTTGTCTTCCGGGTTCTGTGTAAAGTCGCGTAGTACTGGAGACGACTGAGCGTGTTTGATTACGCACCCACAGTTTCATATTCCGAATTGTGGCGCGCTGTGTTGTGACATAATGTGTGTTGTCTTCCGGATTCTGTGTAAAGTCGCGTAGTACTGGAGACGACTGGGCGCGTTTGATTACGCACCCTGTAACATCACGGAGAGAGGCGGGGAATATGAATGCTTTGATAATATCAGGCTTAGGGGCAGGAGATATGATTTAGTGTCGCAAAAGCAAGTCAGCCAGGTCAATAGCGCCAGTCATAGGATTATCACATAATGTCGGCGCACACCAGCCAGATTTATCGTTTCTTTAGTGGACAAAAAGTCGGTTGGCGCCCATAGGAAATTGTACTATTAGCGAACAAAAGGAGTGCTCTTAAAACACTTTCACCCTGACAACGAACAGTACAAACAACGTTCTCAGAACACCCCCATTTTGTGTAATTGCAACCATTTCGGGACACTGCGAGTGTTCTTAGAACACATTCAACTAGACAGATTACAATACGGACAGCGTCCTGAGGACACCCCCAGTTTGTGTATTTACGAACAATTAAGTAAACCGCGAGTGTTCATAGCTCATTTTTACCTTCCTTGCGAACAAAAATGACACATACTCCGTCCTCTAAACACCCCACCATTTAGTTTATTTACAAAATGTCAGAACAGCCGTGTTCTCCGCGGACAAATCGAACGCAACAAAAAGGTCTAGCACATAAAAAACAAAACATTGAACCTATCTCATACTCCCCCACCCTCCCCAAACACACTTACACACCAACACACGGCACTAAATACAATTTTTTATCCACGTTTCACTGCGCTGTACGCGGTCGACTGCGAATACAAGATGGCGGGCGCCACAGAAAATCTGACGCGCTCCACGCCCCTCGCCGTCCAATCAGCGAACACGTCGCATATCCGCGGACATGACGCAAGCCCATGGGCCAATCGGGGTGCTGTCCGCGGAGCGAACAGGGAAGTCCGTCCGCGAAGCGAACGCAGATATCACTAATTTTTTTGCCTTACATTTTGGTCATTTTTCAAAAAAACTACTTGACAGATTTACACCAAATTTACAAAAGCACGCTTTTGGGACCAGGCCGCCGCTCCTGCCGCAAATTTGGTGTAAATCCATCCAGCGCTTCTGGCTGTAGCCGTGCGCAAAGTTTTTTCCAATTCAGTCTATGGGGAAAAAAAAGTTTTGGGACCCCCCCTATAACTTTTCCCCCCCTGGATGAATCCTCACCAAACTTTGCAAAAATTCAGAGTGACCCAACTACTTTTTTTGCAAAGTTTGGTGAGGATCCGTCCAGGGAGAGCGAAGTTATAAGCCGCCCAAAAAGTGCTCTTCCTATGGAAACAGCAACTTAACCATAACTACATGGCCACTACCGTGGCCATGTAATGCGTAATAATTAAAGTTAACTTAATAATTTACCTTTTGATATCTTCATTTCCTCTCCCCTCACTACAGACCCCTGAGGTCTCCCTTGCTACCCCTGTGGTCTCCTTTGCTACCCCTGAAAAAATTGAGGCTCATGGGCTGAGGCAAGCAGCATGTGGCACTTTGTTTCTGCAGTGGCGTTTCTGGAGCGGCTGGTTTTTTGATAGCAATAGCCAGAAAGATAGCTCAGTGGGTTGAGCGCTGGCTGCTGCAATGTGTGTGTGATCTGCAGGTTGCAGGTTCGACTCCCGGCAAGGTCAATTCATCCTTTCATCTTGCTGAGGTTGATAAATGAGTACCAACACATGTTAGGTGATATCGTATGAATATTTGTTCGATATGAAGCGCTTAAGCATAAGTGCTATATAGGAACACATCATATCGTTTGGCCTTGGACATCTGCTTGCATTCACAGTAATTTGGTAATATGTGCACATACGCACTATTATTAACGATACATATGGTGATTAATTCTTGTATCAAATGTACATCACTTTACAGTGATATCATAACTATATTTTTCGTAGTTATTTAAAAACAAAGCTATGTGATGCCACTTCCTGTTTTGTCAAGGGGTGGAAGGTCGTGTTCCATTGGTTTCCGTGATGTCACTTTGGTGTGGGGTCAAATGACATCACTTCCTTGGATGTCGTCAGGGATCAAAGGTCGTCTGAGGTCACTTGCGCTACCCTTTGCATTTTGGTGAAATGATGTCACTGACTTGACATCAGCGTTCGTCACTGGTCAGTGCTGGTTTGCTGCTGCAAAGAAAAGAACCCTTCAGCTTTTAGTGTGCGTGAGGAGGTCACATGGTATATGGGCATCTATATGGAGTGTGTTATGGAGATCCATGAGAGAGCGTGAGAGAAAAGGATATTGCAAGTAATGCCGCCGGCATTCTGCAGACATCGCTGGTAACTTTTAGGGACTGGTTATTTTACATCGTTCACGAATTACATGGTTCTCCGATGTGGAAGCAGTTTGGGACATCATGTTACCAACCTTCCTGCTGGGAGGCAGGCTGGGTTGCCACCAGCAGGGAACAAAGATGCTGACTTGGAAGAGATAAAGTTCATCCAAAGTACTTGCTCGTTTTGCTCTTGCACTGGAGTTGTTTTTGGTGGAAGCAAAGAAAGGAGACTTATGAGGAATTGCGCTTTTTCGTCACCTTTCTAGACGAAAATAAAGGGAGATAGTTCTTGGTTTGGCTTTGTGGTAAGTGCTGTTTAATTTGATGAAGACTGGCATTGGAGCCATTTCACATGTAAAGTACACGAAACGTAGGGCGTGTGGTTAGATTTTAGAGCACAGTTAGATGCAAATCACCCAAGTTCAGTCCTCCAGACCCAGCAGAAGGGCCTACATCAACAGACTTGTCCTGCGTAAATCGAAGCGAGCCAAATGTGGAGGCTACTACGTCTTCCCTGCCGTAGCCGCCTGCCAATAAACTTGCTCCCACTGCCCCTCAGGGAGGAACAATCGTACTGGGCCTTCAGAAAGGCCTTGAAAACCTGGCTCTTTCTTTAGCTGCTAAGACAATGTGCCTGCTATTACTTGTTTGCTTTCTTGTCTCCACAATGCAAAAGTACCGCCTCAATGCCCTTGGGTTCTGTGCGCTTAGCAAATGTAAAATAAATACCCAACATGTAATGCATGTATTTAGATGCCTCTGGTTGAACATGTTGGTGGGATGAGTGACAGTATTGTTAAGGATAAAACAACAGATGCCTTGTTTAACCATTTGTGGAGGATATTCAGCATTATAGCTGCAAGCAGGCAGCATGGACTTGCAGCATGCTATCACTTTATAGTGAATAGGGAGTTGCTAAGTGTGTTTGTTTTGTATGGTATTGATGTGCAGTACAGATTGATATATCTAGTGGTAACCCTGTTTGTAGATTTGCACTTTATAGCTGCACAGCCCTTAAGCAGCCTGGACTCTTTTACTTGGACTTGTAATTGCTGTGAATTCACTGCATTCATATGTATGGGGTTGCACTGCTGACCCTGTGGTAGGAGTGACAGTGATGCTATGCAGTATGGCAGTAAGTATATTTTTATCATTACAGAAGTGATACCAGTCTTAGGAGTGAGTGTACTGGTAAGTATGGAGAAGTGGTCTACTGCATGAGACTTGTGTGGATGAACGTTTAAGCAGAATGTCTCCATCTCATTTGGGAGTGAGTGTACAGTTATATTGTTATAATTGGAGTTGTGTTTGGAATGCTGTTTAAGGACAATAGGACAATTTCTCCACTGCATTGGGAGAGTGTTGTCACTTTCAGTGTCAAGAAGTTATTTTGACAGGAACCACGAGGAGTTGGAAGTGATGTGGGGAGGCCACTTCCCACATCACAGCTTTAAGGCTGCTGCTGGTTAGGATGGGGACGCCCGCCTCCAGCATAAGCTTATCTCATCTTCTGGGGAGTGGAAGATTTGACTTATCAGTTTTGGAGTTTCTGGAGTTTTTGGTGTCTGTTTGGAGTTAGCTGGTGTTTTCCAGTTTTTGGAATTGTTACACCAATTAGGAGAGTTACACACACTGCGTTGGGAGCTATAGTGATGTGTGTGCTGGGTTGGAAGGGTGATGTCTAGTTGAGGCATGCCTGGTATCCCAGCTGCTTCATCACATTAGTATGGTGTTGATGGGGTCCAACATATATTCTGTATGGTCATTTTTTGTGGTTTTGAACATGTTTGTTGGGTCCCTTCAGTAGATGTTGATTTTCCTGTTTTATTAGTTGTGGTTGATCAACCTTCACAACCCCCATTATTTTTCTGGGTTTGAATGCATTGGGTTGGTCAGTTGGGGACTGTTTTCTACCTTGCCATCTAGGTCCAAGTGGTGCCGATATGCCATAGGTTCTTGATTTGCCTGGCTATCAAATTAGGATTGCAATGATGATGGTTGTTTTTCAGAGTGGAGATTATTATCTGATTTTGTTGCCATCCATGTTGGAGTGAGTTGGTGTAAGTGTTGGCTGTGTGTGTGATGTCCTAGTGAGGGTTGCTTGCTCATCGCATGTGTGGATTCCTGCATGGTGATTTTGGTGGGATATTGGGCCTCATTAGGACCCTGGCGCTAAGTGTTTAACGGCGCCGTAATAGGCTGTGGCGCCTTTAAACACTTAGCGCCTTACTACGAGGTCCCTGGTGCTAAGTACGGTACCATATTTGCGGTACCGTATTTAGCGCCTTCCCCATTCCCATAGAGCCCTATGGGGAAAAAATGGGAATGGAGAAGGGCCATGGTTCAATGGGGAATTACTGCCCCACCAACCTTGGAATGGGGTGGTAATTCCCCATTGAACCATGGCGGACCCGTTACAACAACGGCACCAACCATGGTGCTAATAGCGTCATTGTGTTTTCCATAGGAATGTTAGTCAGTATTTTTCATGGTGCAGTAGGCTCGAGTGCCAGCCCAATGAGGGGCAGGTTTGTGCTCAAAAGTGGCAGTCTTGAGGTCTGCCAGTGGCAGTGGTGGATGGAAGGATGTGTTTGTTTTCCCGGTGGATTGCAGTGGTAGGTCACAGGCCCAGTAGGGGCAGGTTATGCTCAAGTGGGAGGTTTTAGACCCACTTCTGTGTTGGTGGGTAGATGGTGCATTGGGTATTTCTGGTGGTTGTGAGTGTAGAGTTGTGGTGCGGTCTATGTTGAATGTGAGTTATGCTTGGATGGGCATCACTGTCTGTGTGTGGAAGCCTTGGACGCCAGATGACACAAGTGGGATGAGTGAAATGTGTACGGGTCACAGTGACCTCGGGCCTCCCCCTGTACCAGCCATGATCATGCCAGGTGCCCTGTGTAACGAAGAGTAGCACTGTTATAATAACACATTTAATTGTATTTTCGACCTGGGTTCCCTCGAGACGAGGAGCCAAGCTGACCCCACGTGCATGGACACAGACAGGCGGGTCTGGGGCCAATGGCCTGGCATCCCCTATGGAGTAGGCTGACCATGCAGAGGGTTGCACCAACCAGCCGTGTGGGATTTTACTGTATACTTATGATGCTGTGTCCCTTTTTAAGCTCTTGCTTGCACCTTTTTTGCTCACAACGTTCTGAGCAGCAGAGATCTTTGCTGGCACACCTATTTGTGCATAATTCAAACTTGTCTTCCTTGCAAGAATCTCATGGCCTTTTTTCACTAGCAGGTTGTATTTTTTCTGTTGTGAGGATTTAGGGGCGCGCCTTCAGATGTATGGGGAATTCAAGTCCTGAAACTAGTATGATTTCAACGGTTTGTAGCAATGATACTTGGTTGTGTGTTTCATCCAGAGGGGTGTGATGAATCCAATGGAGCCATCACAGATTCCCCGGTGGTGACCTCCTCCCATGTGGCCATGGGACAGCCCCCACTACCTGATCCTGATCCTGGGGGGTAGTTATATGAGGGAGTATCACATGGGAGGAGACAACTATCGGGGAGATGTTTTGACTTCATTTGGCAAGATACGGTATTCTCCCCTTTCCCATGAGGAAGACCCTCTAATACCCGAATTCTTAATGGCCTATTGTCATTGTGGTCTGGCCCCCACCCTTGACATAAACACCCATAATTCACACATAGCACCTTTTGTTTCTGATTTGTCTTCTTGTGAAATCTCTGAGAAAAGCCATCTGAGAGTTAAAAGTGCAATAACTGCCATGGACTCCAACTCCCATAGCCATCCAGGTACTAAGACGAGGAGGAAGAGGGAGTTTGTGCAAAGCAACAGAAACGCGAAGTACACCAAGCAGGCTAGGTGTATTTCCAAGTCTTCAGTGAGCGGGACATTTAAGGTTGGCAACCGTACCATTGAATTGAGCAGTGCAGGAGTAGATGTTGAACCCCATTCCGAGGCTTACGAACAAGAGGCACACAGGTGTGGTGGAATGGAGAAAGCCAACGGGAAAGGGGAGAAATGCTGCTTGCAAGCAGGAAGGGCTGTGGAGACACTGGGAGCTGCGTTGGAGCTCCTTGATGTTGGGCTGCTCAAAGAGACAGCGTTCTCCAGTCCGGGCAAAAGGAAAGCTGGTGTGTGACCGCAGAGCCACGCAGGACACTGGAAGAACGCCTGAACCCTTCAAACGGGAAAGAGAGTGAAGGAACCACACAGCACAGGCGCAAGCAGAATCAGAGGTACTGGAAGGAACCAATGAGTTTGCCCAAAGCAGCTGGGGACCCCGGGGTGTTCCGACAAGCATGCTAACAAAGTTTGTTTGAATACAGTAAAGGCCAAGTACAAATTCAACACCCAATAAGAGGAATGTTTGAATGCAGACAAGGCAAAGTACAAGGGCAAACCCCAATCAAGTAGAGATACCAGTGTGGGGGGAAAGTTTGAGCAAATTTTACCCTAGACAGATAAACCAAGCCCCTCATGGTATATACCATTGTGGTGTAGCCAACGAACTGTGAAATGCGTAGGAAGCCCTCGCAGGTGAGTAAACTAGGCAGCTGAAATTGTATAAAGATTCCTGGCAGGGATCTGCAAAGTTATGCGAAATACACAGAAAGACTGTTACAGAACGTATTGCTTTAACAAGAACTTTGCGAGTCCAGTGAAGGCACAAAGGAACTGTTAGCTAAAGAGAAATGTTTGGCATCCTATTTAAAAATACAGGGCAAAGGAACCAAGGGTCTTTACCATGGAGAACATTTTTGTTGGAGTCACTCTTATACATTTGGTTTTGAACACATTTTGCCAACATCAAGTTAAAGACATTTCCTTGCACTCCTTTATTGTTCTGTCTATAGTGTGAAGGGTCAGTATAGGATGTTATGTACATAAGGAAGGCTTTTCAGTTACTGACATCCTGACACAGACAAATGCTTAATTTTTGGTTTCTAGGTAGGGAAGTTCCTCTTTAGAATAGGGCCAGAGAGACATTTTCCCAACCCATTTGTATTTAATAAATGTCTTTAACCAAAAATATGACAATTTTGTGTCCGGTTTTAATTTCTGACTCCTCACATATGGTGTCTGAAGTGGAATCAGACTCAGTTGACATAAAATGGGGAACCCTTAGGTTTGAGAAACTCAGTAACCAAGCTTCTGATCCATCAATTGCCACTGTACACGCTATCGAATTTGACTTATGCAGTAGCGGGGGGAACTGATTGAACCTGGGGACCAAGTTGTACTACCTACAGACTTAAACCTCATTCCACCTACTTAAACCTACATTAGACTTGATTCTAAGTCAGGTTTAGCCTGGCGATATGACCCAGACCTACTAGCAGACGTCATACACCCTGACTACAGAGGAGATTTAAACAGAATAATGCAAAATAACGGCAAAGAGGCCTTACAAAGCAAAACGTGGGAGACAATTGCCCAAGGGATTTTGGAGAAAGCTCTGTTGCCTAAACCCCAGGAAGTTAAGACCCCTAGTAAAACCGAAAGGGGAACACAAGGTTTTGGGGAGGAACACAGAGCCTCACGTTGCACCCAAGGCAGCTCCACCTCCTACGACAGAGGAAGAACCTGAAGTCATCCCTGATTTAGCCTTTGCCTAAAGAAATGGATCCCTTGCTTGCCGACCCTTTTGTTCGGGTTTTACCCAAAGAGGAGGGAAGGAAGAAGGGTGGACAATTTCTTTTCTTGAAGACCCGACTGTTGTATATGGGGGATAATGGACCTGATGGTATCCCTAGGTCACAAGTTGCTGTGCCCAAAAGCCATAAGAAAATAGTGCTGGAGATTACCCATTCCCACCTGACAGGCGGACATCCAGGGACAACCAAAACCCAGGCATAGATCCTGAACCAGTTCTATTGGCCCAGGGTATACACAGATGTAAAGAACTTTGTGGTCTCTTGTTCCCTATGTCAGAACACCAGTATCCAAAAGCTCCCTCCTGCTACCTTGCAGCCCCTACCCATAATAGACATACCTTTTTCATGCATAGGTATGGATATAGTTGGACCCCTAGAACTATCAAAGTTAGGAAACTGATACATACCAGTGATATTAGACTATGCAATTCGTTAGCCTGAAGCCTTTCCTTTACGGAACAACATGGCACAACAGACTCCCAAGCATTTAATTCAATTTCTTTTTAGAGTTGGATTTCCAAAGGAGATCTTAACAGACCAAGGTTGTACCTTTATGAGTAAACTCAGGTCAGAGGTAAAGGAAATTCTTCAGATTAAAACGTTGCGTACTTCTATATATCAACCTCAATCTGATGGCTTAGTCGAACAATTCAACAATACTTTAAAGCATATCTTAAAGAAACTGGTTGAAGTTGATGGAAAGAAGTGGAATGTTATGACACCATGGGCCCTTTTTGCCATTAGGAAAACACCACAATCCTCAATGGGATTTTCACCATTTGAACGTTTAAATGGGAGAGAAAACCCAGATGTTTTAGATATGTTGTGTGAAACCTGGGAGGAACGAGAGAAAGCTACTTTACCACTATCCCAAACTGCACAGAGACTAAAAGAGCACATGGTGGCCATTAGATTCATAGTGCAAATTAACACGATTAAAACCCACGAACATCAGAAGGGATATCATGATAGAAAATCTGTATTAGGATCCTTTTTATATTGGGCAAAAAGTGCTAGTTCTCCTCCCCTCTTCCGAAAACAGAATGTTCTCCCGGTGGAATGATCCCTATGAGATAATAGATCAGACAGGGCCTTACGATTACTGAGTCTCGCAATCAGCCAGAAAAATCAAGACTCACACTTATCATGTGAATCTTCTCAGGGAATGGAAAAAAAATCCCATTGAAGACACTACCATGTTATTAACCAGCTCGTTATCTGATGAAACCAGCACGAATACTCTGATTCTCTCTGACTTAGCTCAGAATCAAAACGAGGACCTAATGGACCTTTTAAAACATTTCCCTGATGTATTCAGAGAGGATCCTGGGAGAGTAAAAGGGATACATCATTACATCCATACCCCCCAAGGAAGGTGGCACATCTGAAGCCATACAGGATAAATGCTGATATTATCGAACCCGCTCAAAGCCCCAAGTCATCCCTGATCATGTTAGTGGCCAAGCCACATCAATCGTGGAGGTTCTGCATTTATTTCAGGAAGGTAAATGTGGTCTCCCACTTTGATATCTATCCCATGCCCAGAATTCATGATCTTATTGATCGATTGGTGTATGCTGTTTTTCTCTCCATGATTGATCTGACGAAGTGGTAATGGCAAGTCTCTGTTAATCCAGCAGACAGAGAAAAAACAGCTTTCTGTACTCCCGTTGGGATTTTCCCATTTACAGTATTGCCTTTTGGTTTGCATGGGGCACCAGCTACCTTTCAAAGGTTAATGGATCAAATCCTAGGGCCCTATCTCTCTTTCTGTGGAGCATACATCGATGATATCATCATCCACAGTAAGTCTTGGAAGGAGCAGGTTTATTTATTCATGACATTTGTCTAACACCCAAACCCAGAGGTATCACAGTGTTTGTTACATAGTAGAATATCGTTACAGGCAGATATGGTTATTCATACTTATTGAAGAACCATGTTTTTACAAGTTTTTTTAATACATGATACGATTGCTCATTTCTTAAGTTGCTCTAGAAGTAGTTCAAGAGGGAGGGTGCAGTGACCCTGAAGCTGCAGTCACCTCCCCTTTTGCTTTTGAAACGGGGGTGGCCAAAGAGATACTGGTGTTAGATCTAAGGGCTCTTTCTCCTTTTTTTATGGTAAGTGTGTCAATAAGGTAGGTGGGTGCCACTTTATAGATACATTTGTGTATGAGGGAGATAATTTTGAACGCAATCTGTGCTTTAATGGTTGCCAGTGAGCCTCTCTTCTGGTGGTAGAGATGTGGTCCATACGCTTGAGTCCAGGGCAGATCTAAGTGCTTTATTCTGGGGCAATTGTAATTTAGCTAGGTTAGGAGCCGAGGTGCCCATTGGGAGCATGTTGCTGCAATCTAATTTTGATAGGATTAGTGCACATGCTAGGGTTTGACAGTTAACTGGAGTCAAACATGCTAGGGTTTGACAGTTAACTGGAGTCGAAAATGGTCTACTCGGTGAGAGGAGTCATGAGGTATAGGTCGTGGAGTATGACAGTGAGTTCATGTGTTTAGTTATGGTAAGGTCAGCTTGAAGATGTACAGACTTTTGCCACCTGTATGTAACTACCATAGCACTAGGAAAAGCTGGCTCACAGCAAACCCAAACAAATGCCATTTAGCTAGATCAGCAGTCAAGTATCTTGGTTTTTTCGCAAGAAACGGGCTGGTTATGCCCCAGATGAAAAAAATCAGAGTGGTTAAAGAAACCCCAAATCCCAAAACAAAGAAAGATCTGTGAGCCTTTTTGGGTTTTGTTTCGTAGGATATTATAGAGGTTTTATTCCTAATTTCTCATCTATAACATCTTGTTTTACTGATAAACTCACAAAGGCTGAGCCCCAGAAAGTTAAATGGAGTAACAAAGATCAATTGTGTATTGAAAAACTCAAACACATTTTGTGTAGCGATTCTGTGTTGAAGGTGGCAGATTTCAACTGGGAATTCATCCTACAAACAAACGCTTTGCATATTTGCATGGGTGCAGTTCTTTCACAAGATCATGCCGGTATAGAGCATCCCATCCTCTATATAAGTAGAACATGATTCCCAAGAGAGAACAATCATGAGACTCTTGAACTGGAATCCTTGGCAATTAAATAGGCCATAACCTATGTCAAAAATTATCTGACAGCAGGAGATTCAAATGCGTCACAGACTATGCCCCATAAACATGGAAGTGTATCCGCAAAGACACTAATGCAAGGGTCAGGCACTAATTCTTAGATTTTACAGCCCTATTGTTTTACCATAGATTGCAGGAAAGGAAAGAAACAGGGTAATGTGGACTTCTTTTCCTGTTTTTCAAAAGCCAGCTGAGAGAACCAGTGATGTTAGGGGAAGGGTTTGTGATGAATCCAATGGAGTCATCACAGATTCCCTGCTTGTAACCTCTTCTATGTGCCCAGGGGACAGCAGCTGCTACTGGATCCTGACTCTGGAGGTGGGTATATGCGGAAGGATCACATGGGAGGAGACAACTACCGGGGAGATGTTTTCACTTCCTTGGACAAGACACGGTATTCCCCCCTTTACCATGAGGAACACCCTCTAATACCTGTGCTCTTAATGGCCTATTGTCATTCCTTCCTGGTCCCACCTTTGACCAAACACCAATAACTGACATATAACACCTTTTGGTTCTGATATGCCTTCTTGTGAAATCTCTGAGAAAAAACATCTAAGAGTTAGAATTCCAATGACATCCATGGACTTCAACTCCCATAACCACCCAGGTACTGATACAAGGGGACGGAGGAGGAGGGAGTGTGTGCAAAGTGACAGGAGCTCGAAGTACAACATGCAGGCTAGTTGTTTTTCCAAGTCTTCAGTGCACGGCACATTTAAAGATGGCAAACACACTATTGAATCGAGCTTGCAGGAGAAGACGTTGAACCCCATGCTGAGGCTCCCGAACATGAGGCACATGGACAGGTGTGGTGGAACGTAAAAGGCCGACGGGACAGGAGGATAAATGCTGCACACGAGCAAGAAGGGTTGTGGAGCCATGTAGGAGCTCCTGGATGTTGGGCCGCTCGAAGTGACAGCATTCTCCAGTCTGTGGTGAAAAGGAAAGCTGGCGTGTGACTGTGCAGGCATGCAGGACGCTGGTAGAATGTCCACACACTCCAAAGGGGAAAGCGGGTGAAGGGACCACATCACAGAGGTGCAAGCAGAATCAGAGACGCTGGAAGGAATCAGCGAGTCTGTCCAAAGCAGCTGGGGACCACGGGGCGTTCCGACAACGTGCCAACAAATGTTTGAATGGTAGGAAATTGCTGATGCAGAAAATACCTGACATTTGTTTCAATGCAGTCAAGGCAAAGTACAAATTCAACACCCAATAAGAAGAATGTTTGAATAGAGACAAGGGAAAGTACAAAGGCACACCCCAATCAAGTACAGATACCAGCGTGGGGGAAATGTTTGAGCAATAGACAGATGTGTTACCATAAACAGATATACCAAGCCCCTCATGGTATATACTATTGTGGTGTAGCCAAACAACTGTGAAATGCATAAGAAGTCCTGGCAAGCAAGTTCACCAGGCAGCTGAAGGTGATCTGAAAAACCATAAGAGAAGTCCTGACAAAAACGGTTACAGAACGTATTGCTTAAACAAGAACTTTGTGAGTTCAGTGAAGACACAAAGGAATTGTTAGCTAAAGAGAAAAGTGTGCCACCTATTTAAGAATACAGGTGAAGGGGACCACCCTCTGGATCCAAGGGTCTTTACCTTGGAGGACATTTTCGTTGGAGTCACTCTTATACTTTTGACCTTGGACACTTCCTGCCAACATCAAGTTAAAGACATATCCTTCTACCCCTTTGTTGTTTTGTTTATAGTGTGAGGGTCAGGATAGGACATTTTGGTTTCTAGGTAGGGACGTTCCTCTTAGAATAGGACCAGAG
The DNA here is from genome assembly GCF_040938575.1 of Ambystoma mexicanum. Taxonomy (NCBI): domain Eukaryota; kingdom Metazoa; phylum Chordata; class Amphibia; order Caudata; family Ambystomatidae; genus Ambystoma; species Ambystoma mexicanum. Next base: position 540,503,578 of record NC_090923.1, on the reverse strand, counting down.
AGGCATTTTCCCAAACCATTTTTATTTAATAAACGTCTTTAACCAAAAACATGACAACTTGTGTCCGGCTTTTATTTCTGACTCCTCACAGTGGAGACTCCATGATCAATTAAATGGAGGAGGGAAAGGGGTTAGCAAGGGCTCATATGCTCAGAGAGCACAGTCTCCTGTGCCACCAACACCCGGGGGCATAAGGGCACTGTTATTGAAACCAGTTACATTTGAGGCTTACAAAACCAGGGGCAAAGGCTTGCACCATCGCGAACAATGCTATAGATAATTAAGGGTAATGTTTTGATTCCTCTTACATTGTCGTTTAGGCAAAGAGACAGGTTTTTAAGGCATTGCGGAAGGGCCAGTAGGACTCAGTCCTTAGGGCAGGGGGCAGCGAATTCCTGTGGTGTGCTGCCACAGCAGGGAAGCTGGAGTCTCCTCCTCTGGCTTTTTTGACATTAAGAGGGACGAGGTGTTGGGCGTAGAAAGACCTTACTGGCCTGGTGTACTTGGTTCTCATGAATTTTTGAGATAGGAATTTCAGAGCAGTGTTGGCAAGACATTATGAGTGATGGATAGTGTTTTGAAGAAGATTCTATACCGAATTCGGAACCAGTGCACTTTCTTTCTTGCTGCTGATATATGGTCATTTCTTGGGCTGTTGAGGGATGCACGTAGGGCATTGAGTTGAATCACCTGGAGTCTGTTGATGTTCTGTTTAGAAGTTCCTGCGAAGAGGACGTTGCAGTAGTCAAGTCTCGCTCCTGTAATTGCTCTGGTGATAGTGATGCAGCTGGTAGGTGTGAACAAATGTCTGGCTGTATTGATGAGCTTGGCTGTATTAGCAGCAGAATAGGCAATAGTGTTTACTTGTCTGGTGAGGGAGAGTGAGACATCCAGATAGACACCCAGGCTTTTTACCAATGTTGAGACGGTGATGCAAATGCCATCTATGTTGAAGGCTGAGAGACAGGCCACTATATACCAACTTTATGAAAACACCTACTCGGTAGTTTCCATAGCACACATGCCATTTTTCTTTTCTCGTGCTCGGAAACATAGAGCTGGGCTTCCAAAAAGGTCTGGTACTGAACGCGAGTCACTGAAACATGGAAGCTGTTTACAGGATACGTTAAAAAAAAAATACCTACATGTTGGTTCTCATTTATTCTTGGAGCAAGCATAATCCTATTTTTAAAACACATCATTTACGATATTGAAAACAGTTTGACATGTCATATTTGAAGGATTACATGAGAGGTATTCCGCACATTTGAATGCACATCATTATACTAAAGTAAGATGAGTGAAACTCGGTGAAAGTGTATTTAAGCAATTTACAAAGCGGGGCCCTCACTGAGGAGAGAATGCGGCTTAATAGGTCTGAGTCTGTGCTGCAGTAGAGGCTAATTGGTAGTAGTTGTGGCTGAGTCTATGGTTTCCATCCTGATAAAAAGCCACATTTCTGGTACAGCTTAAATCCACAATGGATCAGAACCACATTTTGAGATCAACGCAATGATGTCTGCTGTTTATTTGGCCATCCACTTTTCAGGGAGAGGAAACCTATATGTAGCGAGTTTGCAGATGGAAACAGGAGACCAAGGCATGTCCAAACGTTTTTTCTCATCCATATCAAACCAAGAATTAAGAGTAGAATTAAAGGAACACTGTTTGTCATGGTTTTCAGTACAATATGTGCTGAATAAAAGCATAAAGAGCTAGTTGCCTGTATTTTCACCCACATTCCACAGTATTGTAGAGTTTTCAGGTTTTTGACCCTCATATCGCACAGGTGCTTGTTAGCTGGCAGAGACCCCCCAGCTTCTGTACACTCACACAGGAGATAGCGAGGTGTGTTGGGAAGGTGTGTGCACCAGAACCGCCTGGGCAGGATGGCTGCAGGCTTCGTCCCTAACGTGTGTAGTGTAGACGCAGGCAGGGCTGGGATGGATTGCTGTGCAATATTTTATTTATTTATTCATTGTTCATTTATAACGCACTTTATACCAGCAAGTGATTTCTAAGCGCAGCATCGGGATTAAAACCTGTGATGCGCCACGTGGTCTTGCTTCCAAGACAAACACATTGCCCCTGAGCTATCCATCCTCCCCCCAACAGTACACAAGTGGGGCAGAAAGGGAGGCTGGAGAATAAAAAGGGAAAGCATCCTGTCTAGTCTTCCCCATTCTTCCTGTCCCCTCGTTTTCCTGCGGGCAAGATACTCTGGGTGTGATGTCATAAGGCAAAGGGCACTGGTTACAACAACAGGGATTGGACCCCTTACAACAATTTTGTTTTAGATCGATCCCCTGTGGCATTTTGCCTTTAAAAGGAGAGGGGCACCCCTCATTATTTGATTTATCTTTGGACCATCAAGAGAAGAGGAACGATACACATTTGGACCTCTATTGGGGGTGCAGTCCATTCCAAAGTCCTTTGCCATAGAGGTGACGACAGAAGGCATACAAGCCATTGGAGAGCTCTGTCCCCTAAACATCCCCCAGTGAACAGTGGGGGTGACAGCTGCAGGACAGAGGCCTCTCTACTGGCTGCACTGGAATCAAGCTCCTATCCACTGGAGGTAAAGGACCTCTTGTAAGTGCCAGCTAAGCTCCCGGGAGTGCGAGTTCAGAATAGAAGGACTGAACTTGTAAATTGAGACCCTTCACTGGGCTTCCCAGCAACCAAGAAGTCAAGGAAAAAATCTGGCACCTGATTCATGCATTGAACCACATTTGAGCTACACCGACTCGTGCATCGCCTGTCGCTTAAAATGTCTTCATGCCATGTTCCATTGCTGCCTGGACCACATCACATGTTAAACCGAGTCGAACAGCTCACAAGTCCAATGCTGAATCACTGCTTCAGGAAGCTCCTAAATGCCTGGCTCAATGCTATTGAGCCTCCAAAGACAGTAATGAGGTACCATGAAGCGGCCCTGTTCCCCCTGTCTACCTTTGGGACCATAGTGAATAACACATTCCTGAACATTGCCATTGTCCCAATTAAGTGCCTGCACACCCCTGCTCATCTACCCAGAGTGCACTTCTACAACAGTCTGCGTTTTGTGTGTTTCCTTTACAGGAGTGGGTTTTGATAGTGGTTTCAATTAGTTATGCTATGTTATGTTATGTTGATTTATACCGCACACTGATGCCACCCAAGGGCAGTCTCCAGGCGCTCTTAGTTGATTGTATTTTATTGTTCAATTAAAAGTCTATATTTGTATAGAACTTTCATTGGACATTCTTTTATTTTGGGACCATTTTACACACATTGTCAGTTGCTACTGTTATCAGCTCACACCACTCCTGAAGATATAGCCTTCATCGGCCTGCCCTTCCACACAACACAAAGGAGGTATACCTTTGGGGCTGTGCCTGTGACACCTTTATGCTTGGTGTCAGTGTTGGTCTAATAGTGAGGTTGGACTATACGGTTATGCCACTACTCATCCCTGTGCTCCTTCAGAGCAGTAGTAATTTCATCACACCTCTATCCTGCTAAGAACCGACCACTCGTTCTTTTCTTGCAGAGTCAAGCCCAGCAAAGCCACCAAAATTGCATAGGTGTGGTATACAAGAAATATTCCTACGGCATGTGCTGTGGTCACATGTCACAAAAACACTGATCATCCTCAAACAGTTTGTAGAGTCCTCACCTTGGGTAGGTTTCCATTCCAATCCTTCAGCCATTACACCTAGCATAGGACTCAGAATGAGGGAAGAACAACCAAGCCTTTCAGGAGCAAGATTATTGGTTGCTTGGAGAAATCATGGGAGAACAGACATTATAGATCTGAGAAACCTCCACCTTTACTATAAAAATTCCTTCCAACTATTGATAGAGCTCATCAAATTTTTTTCTGTGTAAAGTTGAGACGCATCAATCATCAGTGTTCTGAAAACCTGTAGGTCTCCCCTCAGCCAATTAGAATGTTCGGAGTGCAGTCAATAACTACTTGTATTGATTTCATTCTGAACATCTGGGTTCAAAAGCAAACATGGACACAATAATGCAAATTCCAGGCAAGATGTATTTCAACAAGCCACTTCCTCTCTCAGAGAACCTTTTTTGCCTCTGCAACATCCTATTAGTGCACTAACGGGAAAGCTAGCGCATGGGACAATACTTCCACTTTCTTATAGAGAAACTGTTTACTTTTACACGACCCCCTAATGCATGCTCATGTTAAACCCGCTCCAGTTTAACCAAGTTTGCAATTGAAATGTTTAAAGCATGAAGACGAGCTTGTTATTTGAAAACTACAAAATAAAACCAAGCTTAATTTACTAGCTCAGTTTGTTCATTTACTTTCTCATTATTAAACTACAATTTTTTTACATCAGCACCAAAATTCCAAAACATGTATTGCTACTACCATTACATGCTAATAGTCATACAGACCTCGGGAGGGATCATTATCACTTCATATAGTGACCTTTCACAACGTATGGCCTTTGGAGAAGGTGACAGGTCATTATACTAAAATAATGGCCCATCCCTCAGTCTATTAGGCTATATGAGACAGCACGAGAAGGGTGCATCTCACTTATCAGTGAACTGGTGCACTATTTCCATGAATCAGCGAGAAGTGACCATTCACAAATGTGGCATAGATGTGACTGGGTGCTACATCCCAATTCACCATGCTTCCAAACACTCAACCTGGCAAAACATTCACTCTGGCAAAATAATTGCCCCAGAAAAAGTATTTGTCCTAGCTCAAAACCTCTTCGAGTAAAATGGTTGAAATCTGATCCCCAGATCCTAAAAAGGAAAGATGATGCCCTCAAAAGTTGCTGAAGAAAAACCTAACTTTCTCAAGGCAAACTCACTTACCTTTCCTGCATACGATACTACTACGATACTACCCCACCTCAGTGTGCCAAGTAAATAAATCATTCTACTTTAACTCTGAAGCCAAGAACCCACAAGCAGGTCTTGCTTGAATTATCATAGCCCATGGACCCCAACACCTCAAAAAGCACTGTGACGCCCTGATCTTATTTCCTACCAAGAGTCTTAACAGCAGGCAAAACATTGCAAGCACCATCTGTCCAACTCCCCAAGTTGCCTCCAACCTAAGAGCCTCCTACTGCACCCTACAACCCCATCGTCTCCTCCCCCCCCTACTAGAGGATCTCCTCTGCATTTGCAAATCATCTGGATCCCCTTTCAATCCTTGCCCTGCAGAAATCCTCAAATCCTTGTTCCTGCAATTTCTAACCTTGACTTATGTTTAGTGAATTGCTCCTTCTCTTCAGGCCTGGGCCCCACCACCTCAAAGAAGCAACGACGGTCCCCTTGCTAGAGAACACTAACGTGGACCTCCCTGACCTGGCCAACTATAAGCCCATTTCCATCTTGGCCTTTCTTGCTTTTCTGTAGCCAAAACTTCTGGCCATCTGCTCTCAGAGACTGCCCCTCTCTGGACAAATCAATTAGAGGCATTGCTGTCATCATTGACCAAAACCCCTCTCTCAGTAGCCTAGTGATCTCTATTATCAAATACTGCTTCTTTTAGCCTGAACTCCTCCACCTCATACTTCTCTACACCTTAATCCCTGCTCGCCAGAACTATGGCAACAGTCCCTCCCTAGGGTTTCAATCAAACAGGGTCTCTCAGCTTGAGAGGATGTAAAATGCTGCAGCCAGACTTCTTCTCCACCTCAATTGGAAAGACCAGCATTATCATCCCTCTACTGCCTTCCCATCAGAAAAATTCAGGACAACTTGCATAATCCACAATGCTCCCCCTCGCCAGGCCCAGAATTCCTTGCCTTCAAATTCTCCTTGTGCATCCACTGCAGACATCTCTGTTCCAATGATGGACTCCTTCATGCCCAGCAAATGAAGTAGATGATTAGTGGTGGGAGGGCCTTCTCCTATCTTGGCACAAAACTCTGAAATTCTTTCCCCATCACTCTACACCTGGAACCAAAGTTCTTATTGAGGGAGGACCTAAACAACTTCCTTTTCCCCAAGTAACCCTCCTCAATCTTCCTACTGCTACCTTCCTGCACCCGTGCTCAGAAGCTCCCTGTGACATGTAGCCCATAACAAGAGCATTAAATAAATAAAATTAAAAAATAAATAGTATCCCTGTGACTGTAACCTGTGCAAATAATAGGCTGGGTACTAAATGCATTAAACTTGTTCTTCAGCCAAGACGTGGCAACGTGATATGCCTGCCTCTATCAATTTGAGCCAATAAGTGAATGAGCTACATATCCCTGAGATTGTGTTGTTGTGTTTTCTTTTTCTATTGACATTTGGTTTATTACTAACCTCTGTCTTAAAAACCCTAAAAACTAATTAATCATATTTAGACCATTTGAATTATAAATTCAAAATAAAATCATTCCACACATAATCAAATTCCTTAACCCCAGAAAATGAAAATGAATCAAAACAAGAAGAGAACCCAGGACAAAGAAAACGTCACATCACAATGTTATAAATCAAGATCAGTTCCTCATTCTCTGTCTTTAGATTTCATATTACTGCGATACACAAAGGCTAGTTTGTGTGAAGTGTCTCACCCAGAAATTCCATTAGGGCTAATGTTATCTGTACATTTTCACCCACTAAGAACAGTCTCCACCAATCTTCCAGTCCATAAAAACGATTCCTTTCAATAAAATGGCCTATATCTCTGGTTCTGATCATCGTTAGGCCAGGACAAAACATTGCAATATGCTTTAAACATTCAATGACTTGAGCATTCTGCCAGATCTGCAACAACAATTTCCATCCCCTTTGTTATAGATCATCATAATTTGCTTCATGGGGAGGATATTTAAACAGAACCTCATAAAACGATCCTGCAGACTTTGACAGGGGAATCGTGCCAGGTATTCAAGTATAACATTATAAGCCCTAGCTTCTATTCTTGGATCATCATAAAACCAATGTTAGTTTTCAGTTTTAAATGTCCGGATCCAGTCCTGTTCCCACATTTTCTTTTTCACATAGTTAGGGTTCTCCAATAAAGATTCCTTGGTTACACCTAAACTAATCATACATTGTTAGAATAATCATACATTGTTCTTTCCAGGTATTTACCAAGAAAGAACATTCGGCAGACATTTCAGTGGACACAATCTGGTAGGGGACTGCGGGAGGGGACATTATGCATTTCCAAAATAGGCTCAGGGTTTTCCATACAGTTCTCGCATATAGTTAAATGAAGCCCAATTCAAATCTTATCATAGAGATTGGTAAACCTCTTGGAAGCTGCAAATTTCCTCCTCCAAAACATACCCTCCAGAGTTGGCAATCTTTTCCACGGAGTGAACAAAAAGGCTTCCGCTGCATAATTCAATATAGGTGTGACCTCTGCTTTAAAAAGAGTTCGAATCGGATGATCAATAATTTCCCGTATTTTTTTGGGATCAGCGAGCCTTTAGTCGTCAAATTCTTCATTTTCACATATAATTATCTACAGCGTAAAGAATCATGTACGCTGCAGTTTATATGGGCACCTAAGTGAGCTTCGTTTTCCCAAGTAACATTTGAAGGATTTGACTCTTTGCCCCCTAATGGATTCTCGCACCAAAATATCAGTTTTGGCACCATTTATCCCTAGACCATTTTTGGTCATGTATCAATTTATGGCATTCAACCTGCATTGGTGGCCTATAGGAGTGTGGTCAATCAAGACCAGATCATCCACATAGAGCATCCACACTAAATTCTGATCACTCATTGTCAGAGGAAATTATCTAGTACAATTTAGAGTCTCTGCAAGATCCGATAAGAATAAATTAAAAAGGGTCAAAGCTAGCGGGCAACGTTGTTTGAACCCCTTAACCGTAGCAATTGTTTTAATCAAGAGGCTCTGTGCACTGAGATTTATCTGGATCTTAGTATCAGTGTATAAGGACTTCATTGCCAGTAATAAATCATCGGGGCATCCCCATAACTCCAGCTTTGCCCACAAAAGCTCTCTGTTTACACTATCAAATTACTTTTTTGGGTCTATAAAGTCCAGGTAGATGTTAGATTTGGCCTTTAATACCCTCCCTTTCAAGGTATTGAGTAAAAACGGATTTAAATGGTTCTGACCCCCTTCACAAAATCTGTTTGTCTAGGGTTGAATCTCTGATGGTCCTTAATCCATCTTTGAAATAATTTGCCCAATGCATCCAGCAGTGCTATCGACGATAATTCACCAGATCTACTCTTTCGCCCCTCTTAAATATTGGAACTATAATTGCACATCTCCAAGAGTCTGGAACTTCCCCCTGCTTCATTACCTGAGCAAACAGTTTAACAATAAAACGGGCCCACATTTCAAGATATTTCTTTATCATATCGTTAGTCAAACCATCTAGGCCAAGTGCCCATGATGAATTGGCCTTCCTGATCAATAGTTCTAGGTCAAGCGGGTCAAGTTCCCAGGACAATAATTTTTTAGTTTTTATTAAAGATTGATCAGTACACGCTACCATATAGCATATAGTTTTTCATAAAATATCCCCCATGCATCTTACATCACCACATTAGTGAAAACATCATATTGAGAAAAGGTAGAAAGGTTTATTAACTGCCATACATTTCTTGAGTCTTTTTTTTCCATTGCTTTTAGCATTGACTCTGCATCGGCCTGTATCATTAAGATCTTGTGTGCCAAAAGCCAGTTTTTATAGTTTTGATTTCTTTTTCTTATTCGATCAACTCTTATTTCACTATCAGCATGTTTAAATTTGCAGAGGTCCCCCTGTAGCTGTTTTTTTCTGACATAATCTGCCTATTATTTATATGTTTAGGGCCCAGTTTGTTTTGGTGCCTTTATTATCAATTCCCCTAAACTCTCGTAGGAGGGGGATATAACGTATCTCCTCTGGATTAGATTTCAATTTCTCATTTGATTTACTAAGTAACCTTCTTATATCCTCCGACTCCATACGAAGATGATTTCCACATTGTGAGATATTCACTTTTGCTAACCATAATGGATTCTTTTTTTTTAGGCACCCAAGACCACAACATTTTTATCAGTGCATGATTCCCTTTTCCTTTTTGGTATTATTCTCAAACTTTTAACATTATTCAGCATGTTTTATGAGACAAAAACATTATCTAGTACTCTAGACGATAATCCGTTCAACCAACTTCGTCGACTTGGAATATCAGCAGGGGTCTCGCCATTTAGAATGTTACATTCTCTCATATTCATTGCATTCCACCATAGCTTTAGGGGGTAATTCATGGATTATTTGCGCCGAAGAAAACGGGATTTGTGCGCTATTCTGCCAGCAAATCCCTGTTTAACAAATGGGGATTTGCAGGCAGAATGGCGCACAAATCCCGTTTTTTTTGGCGCAAATAATCCATGAATTACCCCCTTAATCTTTCCTGTTCCTGGCCTATAGGATCACCCATATCGTCTGTACATTTTCCAGTTTTTTTTTGGATACATCCTACATTTAAATCTCCACAAATGATCGTGGAGACATTACTAAATCATATAGAGGAGTCAATAACCTCCATCAAGAATCAATCATGGCTTCACTACTAATGCTCTTTGGATTCCAATATATGTTACAGATCAACAATCATTTTACTTCTTTCAACACTTCATTATTCATTCTAAAAAGAGTAAAAATTGAGTGAACTGATTTAGATTCTGTGGTTCTATCACAGTGAGTAGAGATCTGTTTTTTATCAAAGTTAAGAGACCTGCTGAGGGCCGACCCCTACCACCCTTGTATGCCGGGTTCAAATAAGAAATATAACAATCTATACCGGGGTCGATTGCAGCCGAGTCTCTTGAAGCATAGTATGTCAAAATCCACCAACAAGAAATCAGTTTCAGCAAACAAATGACGGAATCCCCTAGTATTCCAAGAGCCCATCCGCCAATTATCATCGGGAGTGCCCTTTATTTGCTATCCTGCCATGGAGCCTTTATGAGACTTCATCATAGGAGCAGCTATAAAGGCGTAAGATTTATCTTCAGCGGATCACTCATCCATCATCCTGCAAGCCTGTTTCTTAACACAACTGAATGTAATTTTAAGAGAACTATTATCAGTTTGGCTCCAAGTTTTTGGTGTCCTTGAAACTGATGGATTATCCGCTTTTATATGTTCTGACTTCCCTGCGTCACATGCCCTTTGAGGGTCCTAGCTGGACTTCTCAACAATAAAGATTTTTCCATTAGGATCAATGAAGACCTTCTTTCCGATGTTAGCCCTCAGGACATTTTCACTTCTTGTTTCTGTAAGTTTTGGCCCTCTCAACATTGCTCGGCAATTTTGTTGATGTACCAATATGGAGGAATCCTCCTCTAACCTATCCCATACATTGCTCATTAGGATTTTAGCCCAGTCTCTTGTTTTGAGTACCGGAACTTCAGATAGTTCAACCCCAAGGGTAGTAATGAGTTGGATGCCTCCATCAGAGCAGATTTTATTATGTCAGATGTTAGTCAAAGATTCAATCTATCCGCATAATATTCGGAAACAAATTCAACAATGTTAAAATCTTCCGTGGTTATAAATCTGACCCTAGGTATATGATGGAATAATTTGAAGACATAAAGGCGGTTTAAAATTAAACAGTCCTCTGACGATATCAAATGCTCCAGTAACAGCAAGGAGTTTGAAACATATCTGGCTAGTGTCGGAGAATTACCTGAAAATCAAAATCCCACGGGGTTAAGAATAACTTCATGACCCTGGATAGTTGATTTATTTTTGGTGGGGCTCATGAAATTCAGAGCTTTAGGTGCTTTTGTAATTTTGCTAGGGTGTGTAGCTCTTAAGGGTGCCAACCTTCGTCTCTCGTCTAAGGTTCAAGATGGAGATGTTGATAAGTGAGATAAAATCGGACTAACTCCCAATTTTGCGACATCCTTGACAGGATTATCTTCCATGTCCTCCTCGTGTAGAGTTTCTTTCTCCATTCCATCCTTGGTCGTATATGTAGAAAGATTTAAAAGATCTTGAGTATTTAATTGTTCACAAGATATTTCTAGAGACCCAGTTGAAATATCTTTGGTACTGTCTTGCCTGTCCAACATGTCTGGATTCCGACCCGCATTCAGATGAAACTTAAATTTAGAGAAAACCTGTTTTGGGAAGATCAATGGCACTGACAATTTACGTATGATTGATTTAGCTTCATTCGATTTCCGCTTTTCTAGTTGTTTAATGTTTTTTGTTTTTTTCTTCTGGGCGGTTTCTTTTTCACCTTTAGTCACAATGTTTCACTTCTTTCTCTTTTGAAAGATCGGAAAGGCACTAAGCGAGGATGATGCCTTGTCCGGTCAGACTATCTGGGGTATAGTCTCCTGAATTTTTGGCAATTCATCTTCAAGCATTTCTTTGGATTTTGCACTTTCCATTATGGAAGCTTGCCTGTTAGTAACATTGACATTCTGTATTGAAGAAGTGTTAGACAAGTACCTCTGGGCATCTTTTAATTGAGTCATAGACTGTAGATTAGTCAAGTGAGAATTCTCTATATGTTTTTCCAATTCGAATGGTTCCTGTGTAATAACTGGGTTACACCTGATTTTATTCAGTGCCTCCTTCACATTCTTTACATTTAGATCCTTTAAATCACGAACGGCCTTCTTACCTTGGCACAACTCGAGCAGGGAAGCTAGGATGTTTTGTTTGTCCAGTCTTTCCTGTTCCAATGAGTCTTGCAACTTTCTTTGTAGGTACACACGCGTAGAAGCCTCATTGTCAACCCTTGTTTGAAGAGATGATATAAAGGAGGCGATATAAAGGAGGCTATGTAAAGAAAGGAGCTTGGTATGAATCATGGCCAGGAGTGTAGCTTAATCTTTGATGTTTTCTTTCATGGTACCATGCACAGTGCCAACGCCATAGATATAGCTGTTATAGTGCTGCAGTGGGCATGAACACTTGTAGAGTTGAAAGGATTAGGAGGGCCTTGTAGCGTTTCAGTGAAACAATGTCACCTTCCAGGGACTGTCTCGCAGACCGGAATTGTAGCGAAAGATATCAAGTGAGAAAGAGGTTTATGCTTTGGTTACTTAGATTCCAATGCCGAAGGTCATGTAACCTCTAAAGACTTACAGCTTTTATTTGGATCCTTTTGTAAGGTGAGCACATTAACGCCTTTGTCTGGTGAGCTCATACTTGCCACTTGATTAGTGAAATCTTTCAATTCAAAACCTGTGTTATCAAGATTTTGATCTGGTTTTCATGGGAAAAAGCGATGTTCCTTGCCAAATTCAAAGTTAATCCCAATGGATCCAGATCAATCTTTAAGTGGTTAACATCTTGTATTAATCGCATGGATTTTGTAGATAGAACAGGTCCCATTGATTAAGTCATTTGCCTCAGGGCCGGAGATAATTCTGAGCTGAACCATCGAGGGTCAGGTTCCTTTTTGGATGCTGATTATTTTGTTTAGATCAAATTCAACCGGTTGTTCAAATGGACCATCTTTCGGGTCTGATCTGCCTTTAGTTTTCGAACCAGCTTTGACCCTGATATTGTCAGGCAGTTCCTCTATCGTAGCAGAGAAATCACATTCTAATATTTCTGCATCCATCAGATCATTTGCTTCTTTTGTTATTGAAATGTCAGCTGATTGAATGTCGTTAATAGTTCTAGAACGGGGAACGATATTACCTTCTGTTGGTCAAAAAGGCAGTTCACAACTCTTAGGAGATTTCTTTGCTTTCCAAGACTATAGTATGTCCTCACATTCAATGCCCTGAACTGACTCCTTTCTCCACAGATTTGTATGAAAGTTTTGGATGGAAGTCATTCTCCCTTCCTCAGCTAAATGCCTAATTTGATGCCTTGTACGCGGCTGGTTCATATGAGTGGATAAAGTCAAGTTCATGTTATCAGCTGAAATAGGTAGGATTATCCACTTCAAATTGAATTGTTCACACTGTTACTGAGTAAGGGTCTTAGTGGACTACAAACTTAGGATCACAAAGTCTCTGGGAGCTAATTGAGCAAGTAATAACTGGTTTGGACTTCATCAAGATCTTATCATCAGAAATACTATGATGACAGAACCTTCAGTCGTTGATAAAATGACTTACCTGCTCTGCCCGATAGGGGAGGGTGCTCGGTCTCCCAGGTCAATCCGAGAAACATGGTAAACACACATGCACACTCTGCGACGCTCCGCATAGTGGGTGGCGTTTTTAAGGTGAGACTGTGTTTAGTTCAGATGAAATTAGGGAGACCAGTATCCCCACTAGAAAGAGAACCCTGACACTGGGAGTTTTGATTTATTCCAGAGATGAATTTCTAGTTATGGTTTTGATAAACCCTTAGACTTATTAGGAATTTATCTAAACCAACCCTTGTGTGAAAACAAAAGCTGTTTGAAATGTCATTTTACGTGTCACGTGTTCCATTGATCTGCCACACTTTAAATTTTGTGATGTGATAGACAGGATAATGGTGTACAATAGCATTTTGGGATGTGAAGAATTCTACATTAATAAGAGGGTCGAGCTACATTTTAAGCCAGACTCTGATATTTGACACCACAGAAGTAATGAAATGTAAAGTGGTTTGTTTTGTATAGTGCAATTTCCTGGTAGTAGGTCCTGTAAAAGAAGGGGGAGGGGAAATTATTAGGATGAGATAGTGAGGCAAGTAGCAAAACCTGAGTTGTTCATCGTTGCAGGTCGGAAGTTCATTGTTCTGTTTCCATTTATGTCCCTAAGTGAGTTTTAGTGACCATAGTCAGAATATTTTTATCTTTTAGGACACCAGATGTAGGTAACCTGCTTGGCTTGCTACGAACTAGACCTACGCTGAGAGCGAGGATGGGTGAAAGATTGCTCGAGGGCTGTGTTTGACAAGCTTGGATTAAATACAGATAAAACAGAACTCGCTACTGTTTCCTCCTTAACATCTCTAAACTCTGCTTTCCATAAATACCCCCAAAATATCCCTCACAGGCTCCACAATTATCATCAAACAGAAGGTAAACAAGCATTGGCAATGCAAACAGTTTGGACTTTTGTGAAAGCATGTGAAAGGCTTAGCGGTATTAACTGGCCATTGATAGTAGCAGGTGCAAAATGGTGAGAGTATCTGGGCATATAATAGCAGTGCCTGGCAAATGCCTAATACCTACACAAAAGCCAAAACTGTTGGCTTTGCCAATGCTTGTTTTTAACAGGTCTTCAGTGAAGGACATGCATAGTGCTCATAAATCGAGTGGCTGAAGGCAGACCAGGTTAAGACATTTATATTACACCAGTAGTGGGTTTACAACTCTGATTAAGTCATTAACTCGCAGAAGACTGCTTTAAAAAAACACTGGCAGGCACTTAATGTGCAATGTTTGATTGTAAGCCTTGATTAAAGCGAAGTTAAAAAGTTCCCATGAGGAGGTATTTTGGGCAGCAAGGGGTGGGAACTGGGTGGGATGGCCATAGGGATTAGCATGTCGATGGGCAGTCAATGGGTGGGCACATAACCAACCAAACAACACCTACAAGCTGTGTGCCCCTTCCTATATGCCAGTTCTCCCTAGCTGTACTCTAATGCAATCGTTTTGGTTTATAGCAACACCTAATAGCCCAAAGTAAAGAACACTGGGAGTCATAATTGGCTATACCCTCTCCATGCAACCCCATTTTAATTTGAGCTTTCAACTATTATTTAATGTTGATGAGACAATTGTGCCCTTTACTTTCAGAAACTCACTTCGCCTCAATTGCACAAGCAATCATTGGCTCTATGATTGAATAGTGCAATGTGCTACACGCAGGTTCTCCCACCTAATCAGATAAACACTTCAAAATGATTCAGAACACAGCTGTGTGCATAGTCACCAGTATTACAGATACTGGCATGTTCTCCCAATACTGAGGAATCTCAATTGGCTTCCAGTATGATCAAGTATTATTTAGAAACCTCTCACCCTCACTCAAAGCTGCACATGGAAACTGCCCTATGTACATTATAGCCCACCTTAAACAGTTCAATTCATCTTTTAAGATCAAACCTATGACACAGACTACACATTCCTTGGTTCAAATGCTCCGCCAGCATCGGATGCGCTTGCAAAGTCTTGGCTATTAAACTTTGGGACACCTTCCCAGAAAGCGTTTGTTGTATCAATAGGCTTCTTATTTTTAGGAAATAATCAAAGCCTTCCTTTTCTGATTTGTTTAAATGAGTGTCATTATTCCTTTTCTCTGACCGGGTTAAAAGAAATGTCGGTACAGCGATTTGATGCCTTTGTGACGTAGTGCCTTATGACTGGGTCTTCCGTAAACACCTCAAAATATGGCTCTTCACTCAGGAACTACAGAAATAACCCCCCGGGCCCACTCACTCCCACAGCACTCCGCCCCTCAGACTATTGCACTGCACCTGTACTGTATTGCACCAATGACTAGAATACACCCGCCTCTATAACCTGCAACATACAACTTGACCCACCACATTCACTAAGCACTGTACTATATCAACTAGTAGAGTAACCTGTCGTGCCTTCATCACAAATGATTGTTCTTTACAGTCCCATCACAGTAACTTGTAACTTGGAACGCGACTTATCACAATCATTATGCACTGTAATGTATTAACGTTCAGAATCACCTGACTTGTTATTAACACTAAGTATCGACCTGTATTTTACTGCATATAACATTCATGTAACCTTTGTAACCCTTGCAACTCGCTATGCGGGTTATCTGTCAAGAAAAGCGTCCAGGTGCCTTCGGGCTTGGTGCGCTATATATATTGCTAAATAAATAAATAAACCCCAACAATACTGATAGTTAAAATTTAGATTTTCCAGTTGTTAATATGTGCACGGGAATCAGGGAGTAGCTGGTGTTCACCTGCAGGGTGTGAGTAGCTAGTTGATATGTGTAGTATACGGAGAAAAGTAGAAGGTCAAGTAGGTTAGTGACACTTACAATCAAGAAGCCACATATAACAAGGCATAATAAGGGATAACAACAAATAAAAGGGCATAACAAAGCATTACAAATTCTAGCCAGGTATGGGAAGCACTAACAAGGCACAGCATGATCTCTCCTCCACACACTCCTACTGCCACTGTCAAACCTGCTGTCTCTCTCCTTCTCTCGCCTCTCTCTCTCTCTCTCTCTCATGTTCCCTCCCTCTTTTTCTCAGATAGATACATTGTAGACTGACCGCATCAAGGATTTG
This sequence comes from Ambystoma mexicanum, assembly GCF_040938575.1. Taxonomy (NCBI): domain Eukaryota; kingdom Metazoa; phylum Chordata; class Amphibia; order Caudata; family Ambystomatidae; genus Ambystoma; species Ambystoma mexicanum. The sequence continues at coordinate 540,487,430 of NC_090923.1, read as the reverse complement.
GGAATGATGGGAAAGCGGAGGGACTGACTAGGGCTCCACTCATCACCATAAAAGAAATATTAAGGATTCTTGTGACATACGCCTTTTGGTCCGTTTAGAGAAAGAACTGCTCTTCAGCACGTTGTCTTAAACCACGCTCTAACTTGCTCGGGTGTTGTCCCCAGTGTAGCCCGCTGGGTAAAGAACCGGTTTCATTCAGTTGGCAGGAGATAAGTCACAGAACGTTTTGTTTCTCCCAGAAGTTTACAGCAGTGTCTACAACCCTCTCTTACACAGCACTCACCACCACAGAGATAAAAGAGAACCCAACCACACTCCCCTGTAGTTATAGCAAATCCATAACTTTGGTTTCAGGATGTTGCTGAAAACCTGCATGCAGTTTTAACAGGGCAGTCACCCTAGTAGAAAAGCTGTAAATTCAAGTGAAGATTCCTCAGAGTGCCCGACAAAGCTGGATACACCATTGCTTGTCTAAAGGGGCGCTGCAGCTCCAAGAAGGTAAAGAAAGGTAGTGCCTCTGGTTCCTTGCGAGGTACTGAGTTCATTGGGAAGCTCTGCTTGAGAGAAAATGATTGAACCCTCGCACAAGCACTAGGTGCCACTGTTCCCTCGCAAATGGAGGAATGGGGTGGGTGCCCATTACTTCATTTGAAGACACAGGCAAGGTCCTCTTCTTCAAGGACCCAGAATATGGCTGGATCTTTGACAGGATAGTCTTCAAATCTTTCAAGTGTGGATTGCTGAATTTAATTCAGTCTGTAATGGTCGGTGCACTTTCCCTAATGTCTGTGCTAAATGCGCATGTGCAAAGATCCATGCAGTCGCAGAGCACGTGCCCACAGTGAATGCATTATTCAGACCCTCCAGCTTATAGCGATTTTGCAATCCCACAAAATGCTGTGAAAACGGCCGATTGTGCAAAAACAGCATCTTAAAAAAGAAAATGTAAAAATCATCTGCTAAAATTACTGTTTATAAAAAATACGGCAGGTTCTCAACTTTTTTTTATGCAAGAAATGAAATGCGCTAACACATCTCATCACTTGCGCCCAAATAAAGTGCAGCCCAATCAACAACGGACACATGAATGGGCACCTTTTATATGCGCGCCCATTCAGATGGCCTTTTTCACCTACTTGATCAAATAAAGTGGCGTTTCTGCCAATTTAAAAGCGCACCCGTCATTTCCAAGCAAGTTGCACTTTCAAATGTGCAGAAATTGTAGGCAAGCCTACACCCACGGGATGTGCGGCTGCTACTGCACGACATGGTTTTTCCTGACCCTGTCATGCATTTCTTTTAAGGTATGAACCGCTGCTGTGTCGCTTGAATTTCTGTTCCTCAAACAGGATACAAATGCATTTTTTGGGTTGCATTCTACAGAGGCAGGCCCCTGAAGAGCCTGTCCTGGTAAGCGCTGGGAGCTTGCAGAACTCTGTCGGGAGAGCGATTCTATTCAAGGTACTACCCATTTTGATGACAAAAATCAATCGAATGGTACAATTTTACCTATTTCGTCCAGTACTATTCGATTGATTTTTGTCATCAAAATCGATTTTTATAAATACCGAACATGTGTTGCAGGGGTGACACCCGCTCTCCATGTTCAGTATTTTTGGTCTAGGGTGGTTGCAGAAGTGTTTTCCCCTTTTTCCTCAAAATTGGAGGCGGGGACAGAAAAAAAAGAAAATAACGAAAAAGGGACCCTGCGGAGTCAGATCCGACCCGCGTTAGAGGGACGGATCTGGCACTGCAGGGTTGCAGGGGAAGCGGCAGCGACCAAGCAGTTAAGTAGGGGAGGGGGCGGGTTGGTGGTGAAAGGTACATTTTGGGTTGTTTGGCTGAAGTGCAAATCAATTTGCGGCAAATTGACTATGGTCAGTTCCGCTGCAAATAATTACACTTTGGTCAAACAACCCAGAACACAATTCAAGGCAGCTGGCCAGCGCACAATTGCACTACAGCTCAAGCCTGTGGAAATGCGCCAGTCACCTTTGAGAATAAGGTGACCTGTTCATTTCCAAAAATGGATTGTCTAAAAATAGCACATCCTCTGTTCTTTTTTTAAATGTGCCATTTTGGAGGATCTGGGTCAAAATCTACACTTTAAAAAAATTTAAAAAATGGTTACACTATGAGAGGGAAAGGAGAGAGAGGGAGAGTGATGGTTGAGATGTGAAGAGATAGGCAAGAAAGCAGAGGGAGAGCAGTGGGTCAGAGGAGGAAGGGGTGCACATGAGAACAGAGGAAGCAGTGATGCGGTGGGCCAGAAATCTGAGAGCGAGCAGAGGTACAGAAAGTAGAGGGAGCGTGTGGTCAGTGAGCCAGAAAGCAGAGAGGAATCGGTTGGCCGGAAAGAGGCAGTGAGCTGCAGATTGGGAAAAAGGATGAGGGAAGAGTGCGATAGAATGGGAGAAAGGATGCAAGATGCAGAAAGCGCACAAAAGAATGAAGGACTGTATATTGCGGGAGGAGTTGTAGAGTGTAAGGTGTGAGTTGGGAGTATGACTTGGAGTGTGGCAGGGGCTAGGCAGTGCAAATTGTGACTTGACAGTGTGACATAGCACGTGAGTATTTGTATGACAGAGTGAGAGGTTCAGGAATGCAAGTTGTGATGGGGAGTTGGTGAGATGTGCGTTGGTGAGAGAGGTGTGTGGGTGTTTGGGGGATTGGAGAACATAGAAGGGGAATATTTTCAGCATTACAACTGATAATGATCAATTTAGTTAATACTATTAAATGGGCATGCACATTAAACCAAACATTTAGCCAAATCAAACACTGTTCTGCCAAGCCAGAGACATCTGGGACTCTTCCTATTAAATTACTACAAAAGATACATAATAATGATAGGCTGGCTCTCTTGTAGCCTTGCACTCTGCCTATTTCCTGCAATGTGGCAATCTTACACCCTCCAGGTCAATATAAAATGTCCTGCAAAAATGCCACAATAAATAAAGGTTTGTGCCGCAAAATTTGCCATTTCATTCTGCAAAATCCTGGAAGGTCTGTTTAGAACAAATGGTTGTTCAAACAGTTTTGTCTGGGGTCTCGGGCTGGCTGATACTCTGGAATGTTAGGGTATTGGGATGGGAGCATCTGGTCACTACAACTTAGGGTTTAGGCTGGACTGGGTCAGGGGCTCGTGCCCTCCTTCTTGCTTTCTTTCTTTAAATAGTGTTTCAGCTTTTCTGCTTGCAGGTTGTGAGGAGGAGGTCTCTTAGCTATACACCAGTGTCAGGACCTTCATTTCACGATGACCCTTCCGCTATTGCAACAGATGCTCAAATGCTCCACCTTTCCCTAGGCCAGATGCTGTCTCTGCACTGCTGCTCTCACTTTGCCTGTAATTCTGGTTTCATGCTCCGACCTCGGGACTGTATTCCACCTTAAATTGCCGTTTCAAGCTACACCCGCATTTTTCAGTTAGTCTCATAAGCCTCTTTCATGGCCCTTGTGGGGAAGCCTGCGTACTGCAATTCTTGATATAATTGGATAGCCATACACATATATTGCAAAAGTTGACACTTCATGCCTTCTTCTGTATGGAACCGGCAAGGTAGCGTGGGGGGGTTCAGGGGGTTGGAGGCCCTGCCACAGGAATGTGCCGGTAAGCCTTTCCCTCATACCAACATTGATGAAATAAGCGCCATTAGGTTTGGTTAAAGTAAAGCCTGTTACTTACAGCTTCGGGAAGCACAAATGGCATATTAACACCATTATGATTTTTAAAGTCACCTGGCAATTGCCCTGGCAGTCACATACAACTGAACAGGATGGACAGGTTCTCCCCACAGGCTCCAACAGCCATCAAACATTTGTGGCTATTGCCCAGCCCAGTGCCAGAAACTTTCAGAGCTATTATCTGCTCTGAATGTGTGCAAATTGCAAGTAATTATAAGGCAACCCAAGCCTGCTTGTGGCCTATCAAGACCCTGAGTGGGCAAAGGAAACCTCTCACCCCACTAGTGATGTGATCTGCAGCTTAAACGATGTGTACATCCACCGTTAATCAGGCATCCATGGCGATTTAAGTCACCAGTTTCAAAGGGTGATGAACGGTAATGGCTCGGTAATCTGACACAATTATCATCGCAATGTCACGATTCCTTGTCCAAAAGTCAGCGTGAAAGTACATACTCACCAAGTTCGTGCAGGGGAAAAAAACAGGCTTGATTTCAACAAACCCATCGCCATATTCAGCAGGATGTTAAGCTTACCCCTGTACTTGAAACAGGATTTAAACAGAATTTACTCGCGGTACAATGCCTTAATGCATGGATACCTCAGTTGACTTTCTGCAGACATGCCCTTTATACATAACCATCGCAGGCTTTGCATGCTTAGCTGCCTGGCGGCGAACACACATGGAAATCGAGAAAGGACTTCCGAACCAATTCTGAAGTTCAAAACAAGTGGCGCCATCTTGCAAAGAGGCCTGCATATCCGAAAATGCGGATTTGGCAGGGCACTGCATAACTCACTGTGTGTTAAATTCCCTTATGGCTACGCGACGAGGCAGGATGAACGAACATTACTACTAACGTGCATACAGTTGGACAAAGAAAACAAGCTTTTTCTTTAAATATACCAGCAATATGCAAATCGCTGCCACATGCGAGGTTTCCCACCCCTTATGACTAAAACTTCCCTTTCTGTCTCCTCTTCGGACATGGGGCCTCATCACGAGTTTGGCGGTAACCCTTAACTGGAAACTGCTAGTGTTGGAAGGTAACAGCAATTATACATAGTGACAGCCTCTGGCAAAGGTACAACCAGGTGGACGGCTCGCTGAACCAACCATATTACTTTCTGAAAGCATCGGGCAACGAGATGTTTAGTAGGCAGTGAACAAAGAAAGAAGCTGCATGCTAAGGGTGCAAAAGGCCAGACCCAAGTGTATTAAATTCTCACAGGATCTTGGAGAGAGGAGCAATCCGTAGGAATACCATGAGTAGTTTGGAAACAAATGGAAAGTAGCATTCCATGAACTCTTGGACACCAGCTCCTATTATTTCATCCTTCCAGTATATGTAAATGCAAGCACAAACCAGAAAGGAATGCTGGATCTGATCGCATGATGTTTGATTAACCACAGTCAATCCGCACAGTGCTTCCCAAAGCCATAGTGACTGGGTTTCAAGATATCTCTTATTAATATTCATGAGGAACAAAATGAGGGATTTTTTTTAACCAAGTCAGGATTCGGGCCCCCAAGGCATGAAGTTGGCCAACTCTGCTTTAAGCCAATACAAGCTTTGAAGTGGCATACCCAGGATCTGGGAGCAGGCTTCACAGCAGAATCCGTGCTCTAGCACGCTAGAATACCTCTGCTGGCGCATGCGTCCTACTGGAGACACTCCCTCCAAAGGCAAGAGCAAATTATGAATACCTTTGTCCAAATGTAAATACACGATGAACAGATCGGAATACGTCTCATGAGAAAATACCTGCATCGTTAAAGGTATTCATGAGGGGTCTCCTGAAAATCTGACATGTTTCCGGCCGCCGAGGCCTGGAGTTGGACAACCCTGGAACGAATAGAAGTTTTGGCAGCTGCCCACTTAGTCCAGATGACAATGCAAATCCATTTGCTTATGCATGATTGTTTATTATTCTAATTGCACTGCATTTCTACATTCCAATCTTAACACACATCCAGTAAAAAAGACGAAATAAATAACACATTTGAAATGCACGTATTTTCTCATATGAGCCACAGAAGACTAACAGCCATCCTATCATTATAATTGTTCTTTTATAACCTTAATACGAGATCAGGATTTGAACCCTGTATTGCTATGTGGCTTGTTTCCAAGACAAACGCGTTGCCCCTCAGCTATCTTTCCGGCTATCCTATCCTTTGATTTTCAAGCTGATCCGTAGTCCTTGGCATTGTAGCAAACCCTCAATTCGCCTCATTCTGAGTTTGGTGGTAATTTTATGGCCACATTTGACTACAGCTACCATCACTAGGTCTGGGGGTAAATCTGGCAGTAAATGAGTGCCGAAAAGACAGTCCGCATTCATGCAGTCTCAGAGGACTCAATGGGGACTGTGGAAGAATACTCGTGGGTGGTATTTCCACCTGTGCACACCTCCAGATTTGGCAGAAAGGTGCAGGAAATACCTCCATGCAAGTGTTGGAGGTATTTCCTCCACTTTATCTTCAAACTCGTACTTTGGGGGTGGGATAACAGATGCGGTAATTGCGTTTTGCCTTTACAAATAATTACACATTGAAAGAAATAACACCACATATAAGACATTGCCATTTGTGAAAGAACAGTTTTACCTCTGGTATAACAGCACCGAGATGCGCTTGGCAATCTGGCAGAAACAACAACTTAAAATGACACTGTGAACGAGTGGGGTTGTGAAAACGACAGACTTAAACACATAAATATCGTATTTTCCTTGCAATTAAATTCCGTGAGCCAGCTATAAATTCGAAGTCTCGAGGAGGATGCCGGGAAAGGTACTCATGGACTTTACGGTGTATGGAACTGATTAAGCTCTTCCATGAAGCGTGAACGCAGAGCGAGCGCGGGCTGCTATTAGAACATTACTCAGGTCTTTTAACGAATGCTCCTCTCGACACCACAGCAGCTCGTGGCCCCAGCGGAGCCCCAGGAATGAGCTTTTCTGCATCTTTATCAACCTCAGGAATCGTGCATTAACTTCTCGCTCCCTGAAGACTTGTCGATTTTCTCCTGTGGCCTATTCTTTTTTTTTATTTTAAACACGAGGGTCGTATTCTGCAATGTTAGTGAGGCACGTCGGCAGGCTCCCCTCGCACACATCCTGAATGCGTGGAGGCCCATTCAACTCGAGCCTGGGAAACTGCATCAGAACAGAGACAGGCATGTTTAGCAGCATGCGCCTTTTTGGATGTTAGGACCTGTCATACTCGTTGCTGGGGGTGGGGTGGGGGGTTGGCTGAAGGGGGCTATAGCCCAGGGTCTTTTGGTTGTAGCCCTAGATAGAAGCACAGGAGCTACAACCAAAGGGCTAGCTAGCTCGAAGTCCTGACAGTCTCAACATAAGCTCGAAGTCCTGACAGTCTCAACATAAGCGTAGCCCCGGACCTATTCCAGACCTAGCAACACCCCTGCCTTTCTGGATTGTATCTACAGAGCTCTTTATTTACAGTTGGATTGTCAAAGGCCTTTCGAAGCCAAACAATACATGACAGTGCTGCAATAATCAGACCCTCCAGTTTATAGCGATTTTGCAATCCCACAAAATGCTGCGAAAACGGCCGATTGTGCAAAAACAGCATCTTAAAAAAGAAAATGTAAAAATCATCTGCTAAAATTACTGTTTATAAAAAATACGGCAGGTTCTCAACTTTTTTTACGCAAGAAATGAAATGCGCTAACACATCTCATCACTTGCGCCCAAATAAAGTGCAGCCCAATCAACAATGGACACATGAATGGGCACCTTTTATATGCGCGCCCATTCAGATGGCCTTTTTCACCTACTTGATCAAATAAAGTGGCGTTTCTGCCAACTTAAAAGCGCACCCGTCATTTCCAAGCAAGTTGCACTTTTAAATGTGCAGAAATTGTAGGCAAGCCTACACCCACGGGATGTGCGGCTGCCACTGCACGACATGGTTTTTCCTGACCCTGTCATGCATTTCTTTTAAGGTATGAACCGCTGCTGTCGCTTGCATTTCTGTTCCTCAAACAGGATACAAATGCATTTTTTGGGTTGCATTCTACAGAGGCAGGCCCCTGAAGAGCCTGTCCCGGTAAGCACTGGGAGCTTGCAGAACTCTGTCGGGAGAGCGACTCTATTCAAGGTACTACCCATTTTGATGACAAAAATCGATCGAATGGTACAATTTTACCTATTTCGTCCAGTACTATTCGATTGATTTTTGTCATCGAAATCGATTTTTATAAATACCGAACGTGTTTTAGGTTTAGTCCGGGGAAGAGAGAGCTAGCGAGGTATATGGAAATGAAGTCACTTCTATCACAAAGATTGGGTATGTTGAATGCCCTGTTAGAAGTTAAGCCGGTCCTCTAGGAATATTTACCTCGCCATTGTAGAGAAGCCACTCAACGCTCACACCAGAAAAAATACAACCCACTAGGAAAAAAGACCTAGCACACCTCTTGCAAGGAGAACAAGGTATATTCTCATAAAACTCAAGTATGCAATATCAAAGAACTCTTCTGCCACAGAGCGCTCTAACTAAACCAACATGGATGGCAGCTTATAAGGACGAAAGGGATCACAACTGACGTACATCACATAGGGTAAATATCCACGTAGCTGGTTGGTGTGACCCTATACATCGGTGGCCTGCTTCATATGGGATGCCAGGTCATTGGTCCCAGCTCCTCCTGTCCATCTTCATCCACGTGGGGCTCTTCTCACTGGATCATCAGGTGCTCAGCTCAATAATTAGCAATTAAGTGTGCAACTCATAACATTCCCTATCAGAGACATAATGTGCACCTGGTACTGCAAGCATGGGCACAGAGGCTACATTCGAGGTCATGTTATCTCACAAACCCCAGCTCGATCCCAGACGCACCTGCGTCGTTTTCCCACCCTGAGATTTAAATGTGTTACTTTCCCTCCCTGGTACCTCACAGTACAAATCACAGGGGCCTTCAATATTCTGTTGTGATCTTAAAGATCTTAAAGATTTGTACTGTGAGGTACCAGGGAGGGAAAGTAACACATTTAAATCTCAGGGTGGGAAAACGACGCAGGTGCGTCTGGGATCGAGCTGGGGTTTGTGAGATAACATGACCTCGAATGTAGCCTCTGTGCCCATGCTTGCAGTACCAGGTGCACATTATGTCTCTGATAGGTAATGTTATGAGTTGCACACTTAATTGCTAATTATTGAGCTGAGCACCTGATGATCCAGTAAGAAGAGCCCCACGTGGATGAAGATGGACAGGAGGAGCTGGGACCAATGACCTGGCATCCCATATGAAGCAGGCCACCGATGTATAGGTCACACCAACCAGCTACGTGGATATTTACCCTATGTGATGTACGTCAGTTGTGATCCTTTTCGTCCTTATAAGCTGCCATTCATGTTGGTTTCGTTAGAGCGCTCTGTGGCAGAAGAGTTCTTTGATATTGCATACTTGAATTTTATGAGAATATACCTTGTTCTCCTTGCAAGAGGTGTGCTAGGTCTTTTTTCCTAGTGGGTTGTATTTTTTCTGGTGTGAGCGTTGAGTGGCTTCTCTACAATGGCGAGGTAAATATTCCATAGAGGACCAGCTTAACTTCTAACAGGGCATTCAACATACCCAATCTTTGTGATAGAAGTGACTTCATTTCCATATACCTCGCTAGCTCTCTCTTCCCCGGACTAAACCTAAAACGAAGCACTGCAAAAGACACCATTTACTCCTCTTTCAATACATTAGTCATCCTCAGTATCCCTCTCGAGATCCAACTTCGCCATCACAGGGTTTTATGCCCAATTTGAAGCGTCGGGGTGTGCCATAATGAGGCACCATAATGCAACCACAAATTTTGAATATTGTCAATCAGCCAAAAAGTAAGAGCTTCCCAAGTAACATCTATCAAAGGTAAGCTATTGCTCACGTTTGGCATTTTCCCCATAGAATATATATATAGAATATATATCATGCACCACGTATGGAAAGATCGTGTCCCTCTCTATTGTCATCCAAAGTGGTGCCGGAGACTCTTCCGCTGCGAAATAATAAGCCGCCTTCTTAAGCAGAAAGCCTTTGTGGTAATTACCAAGGTCACCCCCTTCCCAAACACTACGCATTAGCATGAATCTTAGATTCTTCGGTCTTTTTTATCACCCCATAAAAAGTTCTGGAAGATCTTATCAATCTTCTGCAGTAACGTTTGGGGAAATCTTAAAGGAAGTGACTGAATGACATACAGAACTTTCCGCAGAAGAGCCATCTTAATGGCGTTAACTTTAGCCCAAATACCTAAGGGCAATCTTTGCCATGTCCTCACATCTCTCAACAACACCTCAACTAGCTTATTTACATTTAATTCTCCAATATTTTTCAAATCCTGTACAAGGGAGACCCCCAGATATTTAACCTGAGTATCAGACCAGTTACAATTCCGCAGGACTACGAGAAAGTTTGATTGAAAAACATTGTAAACAACAGCAGTAATGCCTAATACTGCAGTTTGCATTTTTAGGGCTTTAGAGACACTCTTACCCCTTTTGGTATATGCGCTCATCGGAGCCTTCGGCCATGCAGCACACACATGTAAGAAGGCTGCGGGAAAGAAAAAGCTACGGAAAATATAATCACCCAATGAGTCCATTCCAACATATGTATACAAGAATAATGTAGGTTCTGGATATTTATTTATACTTCATCTTTTTCCGAACGTTGTTAATCAGAGGCAATAACAAGATTCCTGTCGTGCGCACAGGCATTTTGTTTGGAGATTCGAACATTACTTTGGCCAACTAATAATTATACAATTATTTTGTCCTCCTGTCGAGGAACGCGGTGCAGACAGGCAAAGCAGAGCCAACCCCTAACATGGATGCCACAGTGGCCTTGGGGAACTGAGTGATACACATATGGCTGCCTGGACAGATAGCACGAAAAGGAAACTCTTTGGCATTATACCGAGGCGGGTCTTATACAGTTCTTTTGTATTTACAGCGCCAGAGAATCAACTGAAAATATCTACTGCCCAATAAGTCTGTCCTTCCTGCCCACGTGACTCCTGCCCAGTGGCTGTCCTCATGCCCATGGGACCCTCCTGACACACTTCCACTTCCTCTTTTCTTGCTGTTCCCATACTACAGATAAGTATGTGTTTTGTGCATATAAACTGCTGAGACGGGAGTTTTGCTACCTGTGTTCCCATTGTGGATAATTGTATGTGCTTGGGGTACTTAGATGTGCGCTCCCTGGAACCTGCTTAAGGTCAGATGTGGCACTTCTTAGTGTCTCATTAAAGGCATTATATTAAAAAAACTGGCGCATCCTAAATGTATCTGGCACTACACTGCAAAAACCTCTTTTTGCATTCAAAAAGAGTAAGAATTTAAAACAGCAAATTACTCGGGCCAGCAGAAGTCATTTGAAACCATCTAATGTTCGGGATTTCAATCAAAAACCAGTTATCGGCCATTTTCCATGCACCACTTGTGTAGCGTGCAAATTTTCTAAAAAGACTACTGATTTTTTCGTGCAAAATAAAAATTGGGATCTTCGTACTTTTACTACATGTAAAAGTAAAAATGTAATTTATGCTATTATTTGTCCTTGTAAAAAAATGTACATAGGGAAAACCGCTCGGGAAGTAAGCACCCGTATCAATGAGCATCGCTCAAAGATAAAAACACGGAACTTAAATGCTCCGATGGTCATCCACTATGTGGAAATGGGCCACAAAGCAGACCAGATGGAATGGTTTTGTGTAGAAAAGGTATTTGGCCAAAATTCGACACAGCTCGCTAAAAATCTAGCTTATAAAGAGCAACTATGGATTTTCAATTTAAAAACATTGACAGAGGGGCTTAATACTATAGAACCCTTGCATCCAGGTAGCTAACATGCCCATATTCTGGGTCCCCATCATGTAGATTGGTGGTATACCATCATCATACATGATTGTTTAAGCATTCAAGATCTGTGTTTAAAAAAGACGTCTGGCTAATACTTCCTGCATCTTTGTTAATGGTTCTTTGCCTACAGCTAGTATATCTAGCTTTATGTGTAAGCTGAGGTTCATTACTAATTCTCCCCAGTTTCTTTTCTAAATACTATAGCGGCTCCGTTCAGACATGTTCTACAAGATTTTTCCCTGAAGTATAAGGATTCAATTAGATTCCGTTCAAAATTGCCCTTTTTCTTCCCCCCTCCTTTGCCGCGCTCTCCCGCCAATTTTGATATTGCAGTGTAGCTCGCGCAGGCGTGAAGTGTCACGCTCCTTTTATATCGTTGATGGGTAAAGAGCACACATCGAGCACTAACGTGTTTTCTTTGACACGTTCCGGAATGTGCTTAGGGATGTTTTTCTTACACCAGCATGGTAACACATGGTGTAGAGTTTCGTTACTTTGGTTGCTCGAAGTTACCATACGCATCTTTATAATCAGCTGCTTATCAGCGTAAGGACGCCAAAAAAGATACGGCGTAACGCGCAATACGATCACGTGAGGAGTCTAAGCCGGACATTTAAATGCTCCAACAGCGCTACCTTTCAGATGCGAGTCTCCGGTCTGTATTGAAGGTCGGGGAAAGTTTGTGCACACGACTTGATCCTGGAACAGGTCCAGCACGTCGACAGCCATCGGCTCCAGGTAAGCTGGGCTTACATTCATGCTCGAACACGGGGATTTGCTGCTATTTACTTAGCCAACCCAACTGCGTATTCAACCGCTGGGCTCACTGGTGTACTTAGTATTTAGTATTACAAATCTTTTAGGGCTTCTATTAGTAGGAAATAATTACTTGATCCGAAATGATAACTCTTAAATTAGGTCAGGAGTCCTTCTTTTGCAAAACTGGTAGAGAGTATAATTATATAACTATATAATTATACAACTATTTACTAGGTCTTTTTCTTTTTCTTGTTCTTCTCCTTTTGTCTTTGGCCTGTGGTAATATGCCACATTTAGGTCCCACTCTCCTGGTAACTGCAGCAGTTCTTTTGAACAAACATCCTGTTAGGTGCACCACCAGCACCATCAATAGGTCTATTGTGACCCGACCCGAAGAATAATATTAACCCTGGATATGCTTGACATTTTTGGTTAGCTTGCAGATTTGGGTTTTGTAACCTCATATGTAGGTTATGGCCCACCACTCTTTGATAATAGGGTTCCTGATTCTCTTAATATACTTTAACCCTTTAGATTGAAGCATTAAGTGCATCCTTCTCAAAAGCAGGATCCTCAATCTGAAGGCTGAAAAATCTTAATGACAGCGGTAATACACCACGGATTGACTTCTGTTGGTGTCCTCAAGGTTAGTAGTTGTGGTTGTCTAAAAATTATATGGACTTTCCAACACAGGATGCCACTCTATGCATGTAGTAATTGTTGTATCACATTTTTGGCGGGTTTCGAGCCCTGATCTAGTCCTGCCTTGCCTGGGGACACTGATCTCGGTTGGTAGCACTCTTTACATGACGCCCTCTGTTTACCCCGGATATATATATATATTCGGGGCCATAAGCAGGACAGTAGTAGATTCTTCTACTTTAAGCTTGAGCACGGTGTATTCACATATTTGCGCTTCTTTACATTTCTTTTGTCACTGTCTATATATTTCTTTAGGGAAATTTATGTTTTTCATATTTGTTCTATTTTTAGAAAATATATTACTATCTCCTGATGAAGACGTAACACAAAAAACGTTAAAACGTCGAAACCGGTAGAGAAAGTGTGGATAAGGCTATTTGTGAAGATCTTCCATTCTTTGCCTATCCGAATTGCTGACCACCCACAAGAATCACTGTGGTCATGCTGTTTGTTGTTGTTTTTTACAAAATATAATAATTTCTTGTACAATAATTGAATTGTGAATGAATTGTGATATTTTTCATGTGTTTTTACGTTGTACTTATCGATGTTGTGTATGAATGGGCTGATGTATGTTGTATGGCTGAGGACAAATGTGTGAATGATTCAAGAGTATGAATTTTATGGAATCATGATGTGCTTTTAAACAATTTTGCTGCTATGTTAAATAAATAATTGTTTGAGTGCAAAATAAAACTGTGATTAAACTCCCATAATAATAAATGTATTAGGTTTAATAAAATCCTTAATACGAGAACTTCAAACTGTACCCTCTGGATGTTCTTTTCGAGACTAGTTTCTGTTGTTAATACCCTCTTCCAGAGAGTGGGGTTTCCTGTGCCTTTCAGAGAATCATTAGAGGAAAGGTCATTGCTCAGTGTGCGGCGTTCGTTGTAGAGCGCTGCCTCCAACACCAAAGTCATTGGGCCCGATTTACAAAAACACATTCCAATGGCACAATCACATTAAAAAATACTTTGAGAATCAGGATCGCAGTGTCGTGCAGAAACAAGTCATGAGGAACTTGCTGCTGTGGAGGCTCTTCCTCATTAGAGAAAAGGCCCTGTGTCTTACGTAGGGACCATTCTGTTGGGAGGCAGCCATTAAGTTCTGACGAGGGCAAATAGAGGTAAGCACCACACAGACTACTAGCCCATAGTGGGGTTTGAGAGTGAGGTTTGCAGCAGTTGTGGGACTTTAAGATTATGCAGGACACTATCAGGAAGTATCACGACATATGAAAGGAATCTCTCAGGTGAATAATGATGTCTTGCCAGGACAATTTTTGGAAGGAACTGTTGCTGACGCATTAAGGACAAAGGCCTCCTCTCCTATGCCTGCCATCAGGGATGTGATTACAAACTTAGTGGCTTCTGTCTTTGCACAAAGTGCAAGGTAAGTTGGCTACTGCAGGTGAGCAGAGGTTTTCCTCGATTCCTCAAGGTGGAGGAGCACCGTACTCTTCCTCGGCATGGCGACCCCAGGGCTAGCCATTGCTGGGGATGTCGATCAGAGATGCTCTATAGAATCACAGGACTCTCAGACCAAACTAAGGCCCAGAAAGTGGATAAACCAGCCAAAGTCATGGTTCTAAGCTCATCCCCAGGGAACACCTGGCTTGTATCCCAGTCATTGTTTCATGATTACAGAAATGTGGTTGAGGGTGGGGATCCGCCATTAGCAGACCTAGACCCATTAGCCTGCCTGAGCATATGTTCTTACTCCCCCACCCCAGATATAACATCCAAACTCCAGGAAATGGGGATCCCTTCCCAGCGTAGGTACTTATGCTAATGCCTTCCTTAACAATAAGTTGGACTCATCTCCCGGAAGTGAAATATTGGGTGAAATGAAGCTTGGACTCCAAACCAGTGCAAAGTTTGAAACATCTTGGCACCTCTGGTAAACATTCTTGACACAGCAGTGAGGCTACGTTCACAGTAGGGTGGAGATAGATCCTGAAGACATTAGTGGCTTGGCAGAGAGAGTTATTTGTTTCCCGAGTGATGCTTATGGCGCCATTGCCTAAAACAGAAAGAAGGGCATTCTTCTTAAAAATTGTACTAGATTAGGAGGCATGGCAGAATCCAAGAATCCCAAAGAAATGAGCAATCGTTAATTTGGGGAGAAATATGTGAAGATACTGGGTCAGTACTTCAATGCCTTTCCTGGATAAAGCCCAGGCTTCCTTGCGATGTATTGTAATCCCTCGGGTCACTACCTGGGCTGTTCAGTGCAGTGGTCATTCCAATGGCCATATCTACAGAAATAACTGTTATTCCTAGAGCGTGATCTCCCTTGTCACAGTAGTGACACCCAAAGAACCAAGAGTCAATTATTCCTCTGGTGTGATCTCCCTTTTCACCATAGTCATATTCAAAGCTTCAAGAGTCAATTATTTCTCAGAAGTGGTTTCCCTCATTGCAGTAATGACACAGAGAGCATTAGGTGTCAAGTATTCCTCTGGAATTATCTCCCTCGTCACAGTAGTGGTACACAGAGCTTTAAGCGTAAAGTACTCCTCTGGAATAATCTACCTCGTCACAGTAGTGACACACAGAAAACCAAGAGCCAAGTATTCCTCGGACGTAATCTCCCTTGTTCCAGTTTTGACACGAGAAACCATAAATATCAAGGGTACCTCGGAAGTGAACTCCCTTGTCACAGTGGGAAACCCAGCACATGTGAAAGATACCAAAAGAACCAAGAACTGTCAGGGAGTAATCTCCCCAGTAGTCAAGATTTAAAAAGTCCTGACAATGCTTCAGCAACAGGAATGAGAATTGATAAAGTCCTAACTCTGTGGTGTGTAAACCCCAGGGAGGAATTAAAGAGAATTCCAAGGACTTGTCCAAAAGGCAATCAAGGAACAGTCTCTAGAGCTCTTCCAGATAGACCAGGGGAAAGGAGTCAGTCTCCTGTTCTAAGCATATTTGGTAAACCAGACCCTACGGCAAAAGACTGTTGTTAAATCAAACCAAGGTGGCATTGTTTCAACAGGAGAATGGAGCCATTCTCCTGGTGATTGGGATTAGAAGTTCATTGATTCCTTTTCTACTTAGTTTTTAGTGGTAGGGATAGAGTAGTTGGTTTGGACAGAGGATGGCATAATGGTTTCTTTTAACTTACATCCTGGCGAGCACCAAAGTTATTATGTTCTGAGGTAGGGAACACCCCTCTATAACAAGGGAGTGGTAGGTTTCTTTCCACCTAAATAAAAGTCTATAGCCAACAATATACCACTCTGCCAGCCTCCTTACTCCATCTCGCCACATACACCACTCTTTCATTTGTTTCCTTTAAAACATGTAATGCATTGTAGCAAAGTGCAACCAGCATCGCTACTCCCAGCACAGGACAAAAACTCCAAGAATCCACTGAGGGTGCATTATTTGCAATGCTCTTGTCCTTACACAGACCAGCCAAACTAAACTATAGAAAAAAAACCTAAGCCTAGAGGTAGTAGTATGTTGCCTAAAACCCAAAGTGCTCATCACAATGAAAAGACATTTAAAAAAAAAAAGAATGCCAGCTTTCTTGTTTTATGTTGCAGCAGCTTGCCCCAGACCTACATCAGCGAGTCCCATAGTTGCTTTGCACACTTAATGTGGCACTTGTTGACGGCCTCCAGTGAAGTTCGGAAAGGGGCCGGGAGGATAGCTCGGGGGCAACACGTTTGTCTTGAAAGCAAGACAAGGCAGAGCAAAAGAGGTTCGAATCCCAGTTACGCACTTAGAGACTGGTCTCCTGTAATAGGCGCATTACAAAAAATGAATTCATTAATTAAGGGCCAGGGAGGAGACCGGGGGCAGAGTCTGCAATTGAGCTGAAGGCAGCATCGCTCTGTGAGGCAGACCCACAGCACTTCACTCCCATCCTGGTGGCTCAGCACAGCGGGCACAGTGAAGGCCTGCAACAGCAGGCTCTCTCAAAGCCTAGGGTTAGGTTGATTACAGGCAGGCGGAAGCCCAAAGGCAGAGACCAACAGTGAGGCAGAGCCTGTTTGAGGAGAACATCTGCTGACCCCACACTGGCCACATGGGGTGACCAACTCCCGAGCATGCTGACTTTGCAGTAGGGAGTCCTGGGATCCCAAGCAGCAGCTGGACGTGGTGCCGTTGGCCTCGGGTGAAAGACAGCGGGAATGCAACCATTTTGTAACAAGCTTTTTCTGCTTGAGCAGGAGAATGTTGGTGCACATCAATATATCAAGAAGGCCCAGGTATAACATGTTTCCATGCATAAAATACACAGTCCTCACCTATGTTTAAATAAACATGGTGTATAATTAAGTCTGCGTACATTTTACCCCATATCATCATGTACATGTGCTTTCATATTCTATGAACACTGTAGGGGCATCTTCGCTGCACTGCCTTAATTTAATTCCATTTTAATTTCTCAATTTCTCTA
The DNA here is from genome assembly GCF_040938575.1 of Ambystoma mexicanum. Classification (NCBI taxonomy): domain Eukaryota; kingdom Metazoa; phylum Chordata; class Amphibia; order Caudata; family Ambystomatidae; genus Ambystoma; species Ambystoma mexicanum. Next base: position 540,469,987 of record NC_090923.1, on the reverse strand, counting down.
TTGGTTTTAACAATTGAAAGTAAACTTCATTGCAGCACAGTGGGCAAAGTCATAGATTTGTACATTTGCATTTTAAATGTCTCCATCAGCAAACTTCCATTACAAGTGGACAAATAAAACATTACAATCCCCCTAACTCACTGCCACTATGGACAATATCCTTCATTGCTCCAATGTTAAATTACATAAATCAATTCAGCTCACAATTTGGTAGCCCAATTATTTATTTATTTATATATACAGGGAGGAACAAAGCTCTTTTGATCACAAAAGATCGTACAATAGATAAGAAATCAGATTTGACGAGAAGCAGTGCGCTTCATACAATAGGGTGAGTTGAAGTGGCATCCTGCACAGGTTGTGGGGGGTAGTAAATGGAACAGTCACTGGGGACAATTAATGGTTGTACATACACAGATTTAAGACAACCAAATTCAGACATTTTTTTAAGTGCAGGTAGGTGGTACGGCAAGCTGTGCTAGTGTTATGGAGTTATAACAGGATCAAACAATTTCAAAACAACAAATGCAATGTTCAAGGTGGCTTGTTCAATATGCAGATCGTTTTATGTAGCACATCTCCTCACTGTAACAGTATGGGCCTCATTACACATTTGCTGGTAAACGTTAAAAGTGCCAGTAATTTTGTTTATTGGCACTTTTAACCAGTGCTTTAAGTGGGCCGGGGCCTGCCGGGGCCGGGCCCCGGCGGTCTCCAAAAAGTGAGGCTGAGCCGGGGCCCTGCCGGGGCCCCCCAGCCCCACCACGCCATGGCAGGACGCATTGTCCCGCCGCGGCCGCAGCCGCAACGAGAGATGCGCCCGCCAGTTTAAAGTCAGGCAAGCTGACAGAAGTGCCAGCCAGCCACAGCGTCGCTGTGACTGGCTGGCACTTCCGTCAGTCTCTGTAACTTTCTCTGATGACCCCTCACCAGGTCACTGACCCTCAGCGTACCCGTGGGCTCCATGATCTAATATGTAGATTAGATCACGGAGCCCGCGGGTTCGCAGAGAGTGAAAGACGCCTCGGGGTCAGTGCTCTGAGCAGAGATCACTGAGCCCGAGGCGCCTTTCTCCTTTGGCAAGGCTTTATAAAAGATGCCTTCAACTGTGTACGTTTAAGCCATCTTTTATACACGTAGAAATATTTCTATGTTTATAACAGATGGCTTGAATCGTACACAATTCAAAGCAACTTTTATAAAGCTTTGTCGACGGACAAAACCAACTTGGGTTTTGTCCGTCCTCAACGCTTTATAAAAGATGCCTACGTTTCAAGCCGTCTTTTATAAACATAGACATATGTTACAAATGTCTGTTTATAAAAGGTAGCTTGAATAGTACACAAACCATAGTAAGGTAAGCACACAAGTGTGCGTAACTTACTATGGTGTGTGCACTTTCAAGCCACCTTTTATAAACATAGAAATATGTAACATTGCTATGAATATAAAAGGCGGCTTGAAAAATACACAAACCATAGTAGTACGCAAACAAATATATAAATGCTCAAATACATTTATATATTTGTTTGCGCACCTTACTATGATTTGTGCACTTTTAGGCCACGCCCACAATGGAGGCCACGCCTCCAAACGAGGGCCCCCCCTCAATTTCTTACCCCACTTAAAGCACTGCTTTTAACGTACCAGCAAATAACAAGTAGGTGGAAACACTGTGGCTGGTAATACCGGCGCCTGACAGCGGACCTTCTGGAATTTCCATTGCCGGTATTACCGGATGCCCAAGACCCCTGCACCGGTATTACCGGCACAATGGTGATACCGGAAAAGTAGAATATGGATTTGCCGGCAATAATTAGCCGGTATTGCCAGCAAATCTGTGGCAGAGATACCAACACCTCAGAGCAGCTGGTAAATGGAAACAGATGATGTAAAACAGGCCACAGGCGCACCCAATCCACACAGGTGCACCCAATACACACAGGAAGTAGTGAAGGGCCCAAAGACACTTACAAACACAACCATGCTGCCACTCATTGCCATGGACATGGACCTGGACGTGCTCCATGCTGATTTACAGCTGATGCGGCTGGAGTAGTACCATCTATCTGTATCCTCTGTATTCTCTGTAACATAACTCCTGTTTATATTGTACTTTATCTGTAAACCAAAATTCTACATGTAACAATGTTTATGCCTTTAAGCCAAGCACCTAGCTACCTCTGGGTTCAGTGCGCTGTACAAGCAAATAAACAAAACTAAACTAAGTAGCAAAGGGACGCCAGGGAGAGAAGGAGGATGCAGCTGGGGATACAGGTGGCGAGGAGGAGCAGGAGGCGAGCAGTGATCCCACGCACAAGGGCCACACCATGGAGAACTCCTCACCCACATGCAGGAGGACACAGGGAGCATGATCAGCGGCAGGACAGCCATATCATCGCTGGTAAAGCTGGTGTCAGTCCGGCACTTCCTGGCCTCTGGCACATTCCAAAACTGAGCCAGCTGCACGGCATATCGCAACCTGCATTCTCCCGAATGCTGGTGCAGGTGCTGGAGGCCCTCATGTGCCATGTGGGACAACGCATTGCCCTCTCCACTACCCTAGCACAGCTCAATTCCTCCAAGGCCCGGTTTTATGCCATTGCGGGAATGCCCAATGAGGTGGCAGCCTTGGATTGCATGCATGTGGAACTGGTGCCCCGCCCATGCCACAGAAGAGGTCTACAGGAACTAGAAGCAACTCCATTCCCTCAATATCCAGGTGACCTGTGACGCCAACCTGACCATCACGTACTGCTGTGCCCGGTACCCAGGAGCAACACACTATGCTACAATCCTGCGGAACAGCACCCTGCTGGCGTACATGGTGTGTCACAGAGGACCAAGGACCTGAATGTTGGGTGAGTATGTGTACAATCCCATCTACCTTGCAGCTTGAGTGACGGGCAATGTGGGGGGTGTAACAATGCAACAAATGCATGTGCGGAATGTGGACCCACCAGAGTACCCCTAAATTGACAGGCCACAATACACAGGGGTAGCACATGACTTGAGATGTAGCAGTCACTAAGCAAGCCATTGCAACCCCAATGGGACAACCACACGTAACACACTACAGGTGCCAGGAGGAAAAACCGCACACCCCTCCCCCCCACTGCAAAGGCAATGTATCATCAGACATGGCCAGCTAGGGGCACCAAATGCATGTCCCGGGACAACACACTGAGCAGTGCAATACGCATGCAAGGACTCGAATGTGAAATGGGACATGTATGCACTGACTGACCATTGCAATGCCACCATCACCGGCAATGCCGTTGACAATCTGCAGTACTCACACCTGTGTCGCTGCACCCTGTAGCTGACTCTGGATGCCCACTGCTTCCGTGGCTGATGACCCCTCTGAGGAATCCGCAGACACCGCAGGAAGTGGCATACAACTGGACTCATGTGAGGACCAGGGTGGTGATTGAGCAACCCTTTGGCCTCCTGAAGGCCCGATTCAGGTGCCTGCACAGGTCTAAGGGTGCGCTTATGTACAGGCCAGAGAAGGTGGGACAGTGTCATGATTCCTGCCTCTCATGTCCCCAGCCCTCCAAGATGTCAGGCTGGAGCCAGGCCACGATCACCTACATGGCCCTCAAGGGCTTCTCCATCCCTCCAAAGACCCACTTGGAGTCAGACTTGGCACTTGTGGCAACAGACTCACTCACTCCCATAAAATAACATTGGGGATTGGACTTGTAGTGCATTGATGGGGACAAGATGGATGCCCCCACATATTTTGGTTCCCAGAACTGTATGTGCAGTCTAGTCTTTTGGGTGTGGTTCAGCCCAGAGACACCTGGGATACCCAGAGACTATTTAAGCCACGCCCAGGCTGAGAAACATGCTTTGTGTTTTCTGCACCTGCAGCGTGACACTCACTGTGTTCGGATCGGTCTCCAGTAGGCCTGCATCTTTCTTCTGCGCTCAGCTCCTGCAAGAACAAGAACACCGTTAGGAACGCCTTACCTTGCGGCGCTTCTGCCCATCATTCATCGCTCCTTCTGTTCTGCGGGCATCTTGGGCGGTGTCATTCCCATCCCGGCACGCCGCTTCCTAAGGAAAAGGGAAAAGAACAGAAAAAAGGCATTAGTAAGCATTCAGCAAATCTTCGCTTATTTTTAAAGACTGCACGAGCTTCAAACGCTTACCTGAATCCCACCCTCTCTGGGGGAACTCTGTCTCCGGAACTTCTCATCCATCTGCAAGAGGAAAAGACACTCCAGGTTAGCGTGGAAACATCTAAAGGCGCGGCATACCGCGCTTACTCACCGCATTTCTTCTTCATAACCGGCATCCACGCTGAAAACGTCACGGCACCTAAAAGAAACAGAAAAATAACTCAGTTCAATACAAATACGAAAGGGTTGCATCGCGCATCGCGCTCTCACTCACCTTCAGCGCTACTCATCTCAGCAGCACGTCGCCATCCCCGGACGCAGGCCATCATCTAAGGAAAAAAAGGAACGAAGTTAGAGAACTGTTCAAAAGACTCATTATACTTACCCGTCGGACTCTTGCCAGTGAAGTAACTAGGCAGCAACGAGCTCGCATTAATCAACGCGCCCCTGCGCTGAAAGCAGGACGGAGAGCACACTTTCCAAGAAAACAAGGTGAGCTGTGGATCAAAGGGAAGGGTTGGACCCCGGGAAAGAAGGAGTTCAAGCACACAGAGACAATAGGGAGTTAAACTCTACCAATCCTGTGTTTCAGGCCCAGTCTCCAGTCGAGTAGATTCCAGGGAAGGGTTTGAGGTCGTAAGAGGTCAGAACAGGCTGAGTGACATCCCTGTGGATACCAGGTGAGCATTACAGACGGATTGTATTGGCCTGTGCAATGTTGCACAATATCTGCATCAGGGGTAACATACCCCTGCCCCCAGAACTGGACATTCCTACCCCAGAGGATGTTGATGATGCTGTGCCAGTCGGTCACATGCACCGTGCACTGAGCGTATTGAAGCCAGGGATGGACGCATGACCCGACAAGAACTAATTGATAAAGTTTTCTGAGTTCCGGCTCCACTCAGCACTACCCTTACACCTTAGTGTATATCATGCACAATCACAGTAAACACTTGTTTGAAGAAATGGAATGTTCAGTCATTGCTTCAAGTGAAAAGAATGTATTGAACAGTAATGTGAATGCACCCATACCCTCCACCCCCCTAACGGTTCTACGTTATTTCGCCGAATGATTTTACATCGTGGGACTTTTCATCGCCACCCTTTCATTGCCAAAAACTCCTTTTTTTAAAAATTTATTTATGGGGGGGCTTCGCTGCGCCAAACCCCCCCTTACTTAAATAATCATACCCCAAACCGCACCAAACACCCCCCCCCATAAAAAAGTTTAAAAAAAAAAAGTTTTTGGCGATGAAAGGGTTGGCGATGAAAAGTCCCACAATGTAAAATCATTCCACGAAATGCGTGTATACCCCCCTAACAACCCCCTCCACCCTCTCCCCAAACACCCCTACTTCTCCTCCCCAAACATCCCCCTTCAACCCCTCCCCAAGCATCCCCTCCAACCCCTCCCCAAACACCACCTCTAACCCCTCCACGAACACTCCCTTTGACCCCGTCCCCAAACACCCCTTTCCACTCCCTCTCAACCAGTAGAACACCCATTCAGTGTCATTGTCACCTGTAGGGCCTTCTTAGCCATGGGGCTCTTACCAGACTCCTGTGATGGGCCGTAGTCTCTGTAACCAGCACCTTGGGCTGCCTTGCTGGGAGCCCTCAGTGGTGGTCACAGATGTGGGTGTGTCTGACCTTGGCCTGCATGTTGTCCAGGCAGAGCTGGACCCTCCCTCACTCTTTATGCAAGGGTGAGGAGGGCTGTGGTTGCACAGCCTCTGGATTTGTCACTCCTGCAGCTGGAGGCCTGCATACACTCTGTGAAGAGTCTCATCTCATTTAGCTGCTCATGTACAATGGCAGTAAGATCTCCCTTCCAGGCTTCTATTGAACACAGACGTGCATTAATGGTATGGACGATGGACAGTGGTAATGGTGGGGGGCTATGGGTTGACGAGGATGAGTGTCCTCATCCTCCTCCTCCTCCATGGCAACCCAGCCATGATGGCCTGCTGGCTGCTGTGCGCCTGGTGGAATTCAGGGCACGGGAAGGACAGTGGCGCAACTGGGCACACGTATGGTGGTTGCAGCAGTGCCATATACAGCGGTGGGTGGCAGTGGCGATGGTGCTGGTGGTGGTGGGTGAAATAGCTTCACCTACGGAACGGGAAGCTTGCCGGTGGGCATCTTGAAAAACGCAATCCACTCTCAATATCCCATTTCCTGTTGCCAGCGAGTTCAAGAGTAGGCATCAATAACGTCACAGGAAAAGAAGGTATGTGTCTGTGACATCGGCATCTGGAAACCTAAGTTCTCAGAGGCAGAACTAACATCATTGGTGGACACAGTTGTCCAGCACGCCAATGAGCTGTTTTGGGATGGCCACCACAAAACCAGCCAAAAGCGGAAGACCACCATATGGCGGTAGGTTACGGACAGCATAACAGCTGTGGAGACACAGGCACAACCAGGAACTGCCACAAGCGCTGGGATAACCAGCTTCTGAGGGTGCACAAAATCATCACCACCCACAGGAGGCAATCCTCAGCCACATGAGGAGGGACATTGTCACCCATCGCCCTCTTGCCCTGGGAGAAAAGGTTTAGCTCCATCCTGCACTTGAAAGGCATTGAGGGTGTTGAGATGGCAGATGCATGAGCCGGGACCCAAGATGATGGTGCTAAGTACAAAATCCCCCATCTAAATGCCATTCCTGCATCCAAATACACGCATCCCCAGAAGGAGAGTACAACACATGCCAGACACAGCAAATGGCTTGATCCAGGACACATGCAAGGGGATGCAGGTAGAAGTGGCCATGCACAAGCACTGTTGCCAATATGTACAGCTCCACACGTGTCCCAAGGGAGAACAGGACATGCATCATAGGCCCACCACACACACAACAACAGGCCACCTTAGCAGACCAACATGCAATGTGCACTCCCACCAACCCAAATGTAGATGCACATATAGGAGCCAACAGACCAAAGAAGCCTCATGACAAGAGCAGTATAGCAGTGGCATGAATACTAACAGCATGCCGGTATTACTGTTACCAACGGGGTGATGGGCACGCACCCACAGAATCATAATACGTGGGTGATTCTGGCACTCACCCCACCACTAACGATAATACTGGCATGCCGGTATTACTGCTTTTTTACCAGCATACTCCTAATGAGACCCTATACAGGGACGGCATTTAGGGGTTACCAGGGTTCACAGCTGGGACTCCTGAGGTCTCCCTTGCTAGCCCTAAAATAAATTACAAAAAAGAAAACTTTTTTTTCTCTTTAAAATGCCCTTGGACGTCTGCTTGCATTCACAGTAATTTGGTAATATGGGCCTATATGCACTGATATTAATGATACATATGGTGGTCCATTCTTTTATAAATGTATATCACTTTACAGTGATATCGTAACCATATTTTTGCCTAGTGTGCTTAGAAACACTGCTATGTGATTCTACTTTATGTTTTGTCAAGGGGTGAAAGGTTGTGTTCCATCGCTTCCCGTGATGTCACTTTGGGGTGGGGTCAAATGACATCACTTCCTGTGATGCCATCAGAGCTCAAAGGTTGTGTGATGTCACTGTTGCTACCCCTGGCATTTTGGTGCAATGACGTCCCTAGCCCTATAAATTGGATGTCCTATGTGGGACTAGGTTATGTTTGTCAGGCTATAGATAACTTGGCCCTTACCCACCTCTCCAAATAAGAGACCCACAAACCAAAGTCTTGGTTACCAGTCAGCTTCCATGCCCTAATGGCCAGCAGAGTTGCTAGATTCATGAACCTTTTCCAATCTTTCCCTCTTTCACGACCCTGATCACAGTCCCAGTAATCAGGCCTCAAACAAAGTAGGGATCTGTCCAGTTTTACGTGGAACCATGATTCTGAGTCTGCAATTGTGTTGAGACAAGGCACTCTGCTTCAATGGGTCGAGCAGGAGTCTGTATGGAACCAAGTGCAGCAAGCAGTTCAAAGTTTCTTAGAATGGCAAAAGCAGCACCATGGTTCCTGTGGCAGCTCGAACTGCATCCAGCATAGTCAAACCAGCTTGAAGATGCCTCAGGGTAAAGAAACAGGGTATCAGGCTGCTTCTGGTCTTTGGGTTGCTGGGAGGCGTAACCCAGGGTCTCCAGGACATGGTGAGTCATTCAATTCTGCACTTCCACTCCAGGAAGATGGCTGGCAAATTCAGGGCGTCCTTCACCACCAGTGAAAAAGGATGCTGTTTTCCACTGTGTTAGTTAGGGAGAAGAGCTTGCTTCTGTTCTATGTGCCTGCTGACTCCACTTCCTGGGCAGAGGACTTTGGAATAGGCTGCATTCCCAAAAGAGGTTCAGTTAATCCTTTTCATCTTGGGAGTCCAAAGAAGTATCCAAGAAGAAGGGATGCCCACTCCTTATGAGGCAAAATGTGACATGGGAGTGGTCCAAAGCAAGTCTGCTGTAAGGGGTCCAATACAGGCATGTGTATCAAGTGCCCCTTGCCTTCTGATATACTATCCAGAGTGCCTTGTACTGCAGAAAAGTGGGGAAGGTGAAGGAGTTGTAGAGAACCCTAGGAGAAGATGATGCAGTTGGAAGATGGACGTTAACATACACAATAGCAATTGCTACTAGAACTATCAAGGACCCTGAGACAATTATTCTGTAATAAAAAAGAAGCATTAGCTTGTGTATGGCCCATATCAAAGTTCAAAATTAACTTTTGGGGGGTGCTGTTTGTGGTTAAGATAGATCACAGAACACTTGTCAGTACTTTTAATAGAAGGGGTATGGGCAGAGTGTAGAAAGAGAATTGTTACATGTGTACGCAGTCTACTAGGGCTGAATTTTAGTGTGGCACATGTGGTTGGAAGGAACAATGTTTTTGCAGATGCCTTGTTCATAATTTCAATCCTGGGTGGAGACTGTCCCGAGAATTGGAGCAGGATAGAGGATCAGGATGATGTGAAGATATTTCAGGATAACAATGCGTTAAGATTGATTTGGATGAGGCTTGCAAACAAGATTAATCCTATAATGAAATGATGCATTTGGTAGGATACAATTGGATAGGAAGGACAGAAAGACAAGTCGTCAGGGAGTACAAGAAAGATCGTAATTAATTGGCTAGTCAAGAAGGGTACTTATGCAGAGGGCATAGGAAAGTTGTGTCGATAGGTCTTCAAAGTCATCTTGACATCAGCAAGGACAAAGCACTAATTCATGCTGACTTTTGGTGGCTAGGTATGGGCAGTATGATTAAAGGAAAGGCAGCAGAGTGTGTTGATTGTGTGGAATGTGATAAAAGGTTCATATGTGATAAGCTCTCAATGTGCGGTGGGAGGATTTTTCATCGACCTGTTGGGACCATTTCATTTCAGAGGGTACAGGGAGGGCTTTGTATTAGTTGAAGTTGACTTGTTGTTCAAATGGCCTGAGGGCTGTGCAGTGAAGGACACATCTTCTGGCCGTTTCTAGGATCAAGTTCCTAGAACCACCAGTTTGGAGAAAGGTTTTCCCGAAGAAATGAGTATCGTATAATGAGCCTCAACTGGTTTCGAAATAGTTTAAAGAGTTTTTGAATAGTTATGGTATTGAACATATGACTACATCATTATATCACCCAAAAGGGAACAAATGTGTGGAACGATTCAACCGTGCTTTAATGGATGCCATTAGAGTTGCTGTTTGTATACGAGGGGGCTGGGTCAGGACAGTGATGATGATGGTGTTCCAGTACAGTCTGGCACCACATGCCGTAACAGGAAAGTCACCTATTGAGCTATTGTGTGGCACAAACCCAGCACACTTTTTTGTCCAGGGTAAATGGGGAGGTCGGTACTTGGTGATACTGTTCTGAGAAGCAAGAAAGAAATAAAGCATAGGCGTGGGAACAGGGCTAAATCGAGATATGATGCACTTAATTGTTGTCAAAAGTATCAGTGAAACAGGGAGTTAAGTTCTTATGTTGAGACTACCCCACAAGGTATGGAAGGGTGAATCAAATATTCTGAGGGAGTGAAGCTGTTAACAGATCTGGGTTAACTATTCAAGTTTAGGAGCGGGCATATGGAATAAAGGACGAATGCAGGAACTAAAAGGGAACTAACTGTGCAGTATAACACACCAGAAGGAGTAGCAGTGGTAGAGGTGCATGTGAGAAGGTGAAGGTATGTGAGCTCGTGTGTTGTATGGTTATGATTTGTGAGTGTTTTAGAAGTAAGGAAGGTGTTGGGTTATGTGAAGATGGGAGTGGAAAGCAGGTCCTAGCTGGTTACAACGAGCCAACTCAAGAGGACAGCATGGAAGTTGAAATGTGGTGGAAGTCAAATGGAATGGATGGGAGTGGAGATTTCGGTCCGGATGTTTGGTGTGGAAGAGGTTAAGGACTAAATTAACTGCTGTGATGTCCATGATTAGTGGAAATAAAGAAGAGATATATACTCACCTATGATAGACAACGTGATTCGTGTGTCTGACTTTCATGATGATAGCAGTCGTCACTTCCCACACCCACCGAATTCCACACGTTGTGTTGCAATTAATCAGATCATCTTTACTCTGTTTTAACTAATGTTTTTTCACTGACTTTCAAAGGTTTTGTTATGTTATTGCTTGTCAAGAGCCCACTAGCTATGTTGCACCAATTATTAAAAAGGACTGAAGCCCCTATGGCGCTGGCATAGTGACTAACGAGGTCGCACAAGACATGGACTTCGCCCATGAATAATGGCCACATAGCAATTACAAGGCATACATTCCATGTCCCTATGGCCACGGCCCATATCCTCCTGCCTAGTAAGTAAAAAGATCCAACCAGCCATGACCTCTATGGCCTGGCAACTTTCGATATTAAAACAATTAGGCAGACAAGACTGTGGGCCACAGGCCGTTGGGCCATGCCCCCTTTGTTCCCCTCCTTTAATTTCCACAGTAGTTTCCCCAAGGAAATTCCATCTGAAAATGACCTTAGTCTCCTCAATACCGACTTGTATTACTGAAGTGATTTTGGCAGGTGATTTGAACTCTGACTGCTCCAGATCAGCCGATGCTAATTATGGGGATCTGGGGCAGGACTTGGAGGTTGATAACCAGAGGGGACAGAAATATGCCTGGGGTAGATTGTGAAATCTCACTCTGGAATCAGTGGGATTGATATGCCTGAATAGTACCTTTGACTCAACCCATCCTCTTTGCCCTACCTGGCACAGAGGTCTGGCAACATCAACTATAGACTATGGGCCTCATTACACGGAAGGCGGTAATGGTTAACGGCCACCGTTAATGGTAACGGTGACCGTTAACCATTACCGCCTTACTACGAGGTCCCTTAGCGGGTTGGTGCTTTAACGCCTGCTTTTTGCAGGCGTTAAAAACCAACCCGCTAAGGGACCTTGGTGCTAATTACGCCACCGCAAAATTGCAGTGCCGTAATTAGCTCCTTCCCCATTCCCATTATGCCTTATGGGGCAAAAATGGGAATGGGGAGGGGCAATGGTGGAAGGGGGAATTACCGCCCCGCCAACCTTGGAATAGGGCGGTAATTCCCCTTTCCACCAAGGCGGTGCCGGTAATTTACCGGCATGGTCCAGGGTGCTAATAGCACCCTGGATTACCGCCTTCCGTGTAATGAGGCCCTATGTCTTTGTAGATCACTCATTGCTTCTTCTTTCCTCCGAAATTCAGGTTTCTTTTAACCCTTGGAGTGATCATGGGTCTCTGTCTGTCTCCTTCTCCCTTCCAACTGAGAAGCTGCTTGCTGGGGGGCCACGAAACTTAAGAACTTTGAGGCAAGGTACCAGGGTGCGCTGGTCACCGGCAAATATTAATCTTTTCAATGACCAAGTTCTCTCCCTATTTGATCATACTTCTTTTTTGTGGAAACAAGCAGTCTTCAATACCCAACAATATGATACCTTTTTGACTGCCCTCCATAGGAGCCTCTATGACACATTAAGGAAGGGTAACTCTAAAGTCCATGCTCACAGATTTGATCAGGAGCTAATGGCTAATGAAAAGGCCTGTGTACGTAAACTTATTAGAGAAACCCGACTCCTTGATATTGAGCAGGATAATAGAAAAGCATGGATCAAAGCTATATGACAAAAATACAAAAATTACTGCATAGCAAGAAAATCCATTCTGCTGCAAAATGATGCGTAGCTTATGCTACGAGTCTTGGTCAAAAGGGATCTCAGGGCCTTTTGGTTTCTCTTTTCATCTCAAGATTCTACTTTGGCTATTGATCAACTGAATGCTATCCCGGAGGCCCAATGGGTGGATCACTATTCCCAGCTCTTTGGTAAAGAGGAAGAAGGTGGGGAAGAGACAGTCATTTTGGAGGATGCACTTAATATCAGTTGGGAGCCCGCTATTGACCATGAGACAATACGCGGGCTAATCGTCAAAGCTAAGAACTCTAGGGCGCCAGGCCCTAATGGCCTGACGAATAATACTTTGAAAGCTGAACCGAAAATCTGGGCTAAGGTACTCTGCTTGCTATTTCAGGATATAGTAAAAACTGGTAATGTACCTACTAGCTGGCAGACTGCCTATATTGTCCCATCTTTAAGAGAGGTCAGCGGACTCTGGTTAAGAACTACAGACCGATCTCTCTTATTGATGCGGACTGTAAGCTCTTTGCTTCTCTGCTTCTATCCCATGTCAATGTTTGGATTAAGGAGAATCATATTTTGCCAAAATATCAAACAGGGTTCAGGGCTGGTCATTCAACCAACGTAAATGGCTTTATGCTTACGGCCCTACAAAGCTCAACATGGGGAAAATTTGGTGGTACCCTATATGTCGCTGCAAATGACCTGTCAAATGCCTTCGATTTGGTTATTAAGTCACGTCTTTGGGCCAAACTGTCAAAATGGGGGCTCCCGGTAGGCCTTCTTAATCTAATTATGGCCATGTATAAGAACTCGGGGGTTCATATTAGGATTGACCTAGAGGGGACTCTGTCTAGAAAAATAAGGACACGGTTGCTCACTGGCTCCATGTCTCTTTATTCTTTGCTTGGCAGATGTTGGGGAGTTTTTGGGGGATGCAGGTTTGGTGACTGCAAAATTAGGGGATCTTAAACTCTCGTGGTTGGCATACGCTGATGATTTCCTTCTCTTTGATCAGACCAAAGTAGGCTTGCAAAGATTAATATGCAAGTTCGAAGAATATGCTGCAATAAATGGGTTAAAAATTAACCAGAGTAAAACCCGCACAATGGTCTTTTCTAAAGGGAGAAAAGGGAACAAATATGTGTGTAAAATTGGCGGTGAACCGATTGTGAGAGCACACAAAATTGTCTATTTGGGCTTTCTTATCCTGGCTCCACCTTCGGCTGTTGAAATTAGACGATCGCTTAGATACAAAATACTTCCGCTCATTTCACAGACTATTAAGCTGGACAACAAGTATGGGAGGTTCTCCTTTAAGCCAGTGGTAGACTTTTTTGAAGGAAAGGTTGTTCCGAAATTAATATATGGCATGGAACTTCATTATCTTGAAATCCTGACCTTTTGGGACTCCCTTCAGGGTATCTATTGGAGAAAGGTTATGAAACTCCTGAACAGTATCCCTATAGTGGCTATAAGGTTTGAATTGGGCTTAGTGTCACTGTGTGCCAAAATCCTTTAGCAGGTTCTGGCCCTTTTCTCTTCTTTTCTCTGTCCTAAGAAAGATACGCTATATGATGACCTGGCTAATATTCTTCTTTTACAGGGATCCCTAGATCGAAATACCTATTTGATCAAATTCAGAGATCTGTGTGATAAGACTTTATTAGATCTTTCCTCTGACAGGGATACTCTGCTGACCAATACGAATAAAGTGAAACATCTCCTTTAATGCTTTGATTGGAACAAAATTTGGGAAAAACTTCATTCCTATCCCTCGCTCTGTGACTTAAAATTTGATCACAAGAAGCGAGGTTCTCTGTCTTTTATTTTGACTCAATTCCCTAATCGTTATTATCGCTCCCTCCACCTGAAACTTAGATGGAATATTTTGCCCACTAAGGAGGTTTTACATAGAAGGAATGTGATTAATGATTTGGATCTGCTCTGTCGTTTCTGCCATATTCCAGGGATTATTGAAACTGCCCATCACTTCTTCTTGGACTGTGTAGCACTGAAAGGATTAAGGGCACTCTATCTGGCCAAATTCAACACTTTGGGACTTCTGGGGGCTGAAATGTTTGTTTAGTCAAGCTGTCTTTCTATCTCTAACACTACAGAGGGCCTTGCAGTTGCAGAATTCATCAAATCTCTAGATCTGTTTGCACCTATTTGCTGAGCCCTTGGTCTGATGCACCTTTGTTTACACTCCCCTATTTTTTGTTTTGGTTAAAGATCATAGTGTACCTCTATATTGAATCTGATCTTTATGATTGTCTGCTATCTTATGTGATGTCTGAAATTGGAACTTTTAGTAATCCTAACTGTGCACTGTTATAATGATTGTAATGTACTTTTATACAGAAATTGCTTTCTTATGACTGCCTGCTATCCATGTGATATATGAAATTGCTACTTATCTGTAACTATGCACTGATTTTATATCATCTGTTTCTTCCTCTTCTCAAAGGATTGTAGGGCTTTGTTACATCTCTAATTTATCAATTTGTATTAATACATATAATCTTATTAATTGTAATTGTAAAGGTTTCTTATGTAAACTAAATACAAATAAAAATATATTTTAAAAAAACTGAAGTAATCATTTAATTCCTGCGGTAATGCATAATTTTTCAATTGCTGCGGTAAAAGCAAAATGCTTGACAATTTGAAGGTATTATCCATCCTCACTGCCCTTCACCATGTGCACCCCTCCTCCTTTCTAGGTACCCCCATCTGCCTCACTCTGCGTAAATCCTCCAGGACCCTCTCTTATTACCCCCTTTCACTTGCTGGTTCCAGTGACTGATTTTGTTTTTTCTGGGGCATCTTTCAACATTTCTGTGACAATCAGGTTCAGACTGGGGCATACAATTGTCTTGGTCACAAATGAGAACGCTGCACACAATTGCAAATGGCAATTCATTCCTTTTGTGACAGGCTGTTTGAGTAGTACCCAATGGGGAGGATTTTGATCAAATGTGATGCAAATTGTGCATTTTAAATAAAATGTATTCAGAAACATTGGTCAAAACTACTAGCCGCATGGTGAAGTAACATCAAACTATCAACTGGACCAAAAAAGTCGTCTACTTTTACCACAATAACTGGACCACACTAGCATTTTGAGTTTTTGGTTCAGGCATTGCCCTATAGGCCATTCCGAGCCTGGTGAGCATCCTGAAAGATTCCTGAGGTAAGACAAAATCACTCCATCACAAAACAGGCTCTCCAGCTCACCCAGAACTCTCAAACTACTCATGTGGTGCTCTTCCCCCTCCAAACCTCTACCCTAATGTGAAAGTGCCCTCTCTGCCCACTGCAAATCTTATTTTGAGCTATACATGTGCTTTTGCTATACCTGTGTTAGTCTCGGGAGGATAGTTCTGGGGCAATGCACTCACCTTGGAAGAAAGACAACGCAGTGCAACACAGGTTCGATCCCCGGTTCCGCGCTTTGAAACCTCTGAGTATCAAGTGCGTTATTAATAACCAATTACAATGGAAGTACCTTTTTATGTATGGGAACATTCATGGAAGTAGGCTGAAAACAGCTTTTGTTATTTTCTTAATAATATTTGAACCATTTAATGCATTCTCCCCAAACATTCCAGGTTGCAGGGCCTGACAGATAGATGACCTAGCTCTCTTATTATAAATACATATTTATAAATATATATATTTATATATATTCACAAAAAACTGTAGTTAAAGTTTAGTTAACTTTCCTAAATTTATCACAAAAAACACCCTGAATTTCAGTGCATTTGGGAAGTCATGACTGGCTTAACTCGGCACATTTTTGTTGATGAACCCCCATAATGCCATGTCCACATAATGCCATTTATATGTCATTGTGAATCCCTGCTCTTATAATATGTATGGTCTTTGCAACGGGAATGCACAAAGTTAAGCCGGTCATGACTTCAAAAAAATTCACTGAATTTCAGGGGTTTTGTTGTGATACATTTGGGCAACTGAACTAAACTTTAACTAAAGTGTTTTCCAGTGAATTTCAAGGGTTTTGTTATACCATCGTTTTTTCCACACCACTGCCCATGACCTTCAGCCATGGCCAGTGACCATGGAGTTCGGATGTATCCACTATATATTTTACAAAACTACCAAGCCACTAGACGTGGCCTTGGGCCATGGCCAGTGGCCACAGCCATGCCCACTATATATCGACTTTATATTTTACAACACTGCAATATCACTAGCGATAGCCTTTGGTCGTGGCCACTTTATATTTTACAACATTACCAGGCCATTAGCCATGGGCTTTGCCCCGTGGCCAGCGGCCACGGCATTCGGCCATGCCCACTGTATATTTTACAACATTACCAAGCCACTAGCCCCATTCTTCGGCCATCCCCACTGTATATTTTACAACACTACCATCCTTCGCCTGTGCCCACTCAGCCTGGCCATGGCCTAGTAAAACAATACCAGGCAATGGCTAGTGATTTTTCACCCCCATCCCACTGAACCTATATCAAAACATTTTCTCCACAACTGCAGCCATAATAACTATGTACTACAGCTAGCCCTGGTTATCTGTAGTTGCTAGATATCCGTGGTTATCAGGAAAACATTTTTAAAAGAATTTGCTTCTCTGCCCTTCCAGGCACTCACCAAGTGGCCCCGTCGTCAGTGCCTGCTCTAATCACTCCCCTCAAGGCCTGCTCACCTCCCCAGCAGGGAAAAATATGGCATCTTTTTCATTTCTGAAAAACCTCTATCCAGCAAAGCATCATGGGAGATGTCACTTTAATTTTGGGAGAAGAGGGCACCCCCGTGTCTGTCAAATATTTACAAAAATACTGAAAATAATAACCCAAGACCCTGAAAGGATCGCAAGTCAACCCTTCGTGCCTAAGTTGTTTCAGACCTGGTCCATTTCTGTCCTGCAATTTTTGCTGTGCAGTCTGGCAAAAAATGTACCTTTTTGGCAATGGGAAAATGAATGGGGAGTAGGCTGAAACGTTTTTTTTTGTTTTCTTAATAACGTTTATATTTTTTGATGGATCTTTCCCAATTCTTAGTCTGGGAAGGGGCGGTATAATTTTGTTTTCACAAATTTTGCCAAATCCGTCATACGAGTCAAAAGTTATTAGCAATTCATTTTTTGGGTTTCCTATGGAACTCGACACACAAGTTAACTATGGTCCAGCGACCGCCGCACTGTAATATATTAATATATATATATATATATATATACATACATATATATTCACTTAAAAATCTTTGTTAAAGGGACGTTATGTTTAAGTTGCACTGATAAAAGAAATGTGCCAGCTATGGTACGCTATGCAACCATACCTCATGCCACCACCATGCACTGCATGACTAACACCCAGGACATCAAAAATTACATCACAAATTACATCATTGATGACATCCCCTCTAATGTTGCCCCCTTTTGACAACATCCCACCAAACTTTGCTAAATTATTCAAAGTTGGGTCTAAAATCTGTTTGAAAACATGTATGCAGATTAATCAAACCGCACCAAATCTATAAGCCGTACAAATATTTTGGGACCCCCACCCTCTAATGTTGTTCCTCTTTGCGAAATGGCACCGAATTTTGCAACCACATTAAAAGTTGGGTCTAACTGAGAATCAGAATCCCCATACATCCGTAACACTGGAAGTGGACATGGCAGATACACCACTGAACTCCACAACAGTGGCAATTTTCGCAAAAATCCAAAAAACAAAGAAAGGAATTGTGTCGAAGGATAAAGAATCAAAAAACTGTTGGATCTCTTACTAGTTAGATAGTGAAGGAAGCTCCTGATGCGACTACATTGGGACCAAAGGAAACCTCTGCAACAAATGTACCACTGGCCATCACTGCTATACACGAGCCATCCGATGGAATGAAACAAGCTAAAGGAGGTGTGCTGAGTGTAGATGACAAAGTGGTCAATGGGGTACAGCATCACAGTCCAGAAAATGTGCCTATCCTCAACACCCTGGACCCCCTAATTTCTCCATTGCACCCCCATTGCAACATTGAAAACGAAACAAGGTGTAAAATACTTCAATAGGTCCGAGATGTTGAGGCTTCTGGCTAAGTAACATACGCTTAGGAAACTCAACACCACAGTCTTTGACTTTATTGAGCATGTGGATGGAAGAAAGGCACACGCTTCCACTGCTTTCAGCCGGACACTGCTGCTTTAATACGTCTGCCTAAGTCCACCTTTGGTGCATTGGGATACAAACTTGACATTAAGGTGCCTGTTGTGATGCCATCAACCTGCTGTGACAAATGTTCGAGGGAGCGTGACATGTTTGTTGAAACAATATAATGCTGCGCTAGCGCAAACAACAAATACCATTGCAAACATACAGGGATGGGAATGGTTGAAAAGCTTCTTACCCTAGCAGTGGCAGGCCTCAAATTGAGGTCTAAGGCTCCTTAGTTGGAACACTAGAGTCATTAACCATTTGTTTTCTCAAGAGGGATCCTTGCCTTTGATATTGGAGCATGACATCTTCATGTGCCAAGGGGCCTGTTTGACAGACAGGGCACATGTTGAAGGTTTTGTAACACACCAGACATTGGTAATTGGGGTTAGGCAATCTATTGGCTCAGAGATTCTGCCTACCAGCACTCATAGAAAAACATTATGGCAGTTGAAATTACATTGCAAGGGGAGGATGTTTGCCATAAAAAGCTACTATAGATTAATGTGTATGACCCGCCCGAGGGAGGGCAGATGGGGGGGACTTGTACAAACAATATTTTTGCATTTATTGATGAGGTGTGTGCTGATTGGAGTGGAAGTGTGGATTACGATAAGATACTACTGGGTGGAGATTGGAACGCGTATTGCTTAGACAAGTATCTTTATCACCCTCATGGGAACATTTGCCCCGAATCCAGGTTAATGCAGCAGTAAGGCCACACTGGACTACTACTTTGATAGCGGTGCAATCCTAGAATGTACACATGATCTGGAGATAGCCTGGAGTGAACATAGTGATCATGCCATATTACGTCTGACCCTACAGCTCCCAGTCAAATCAATCTTGGGCTCTTGTCTAAAAAATCTAATGTCGAGTCACCCGGGGAAACTGAATACAGTGGACAGGGGCCGGCATAGCCAGGGCCACGGCAACCATAAAAGCTGTGGATAGGAAAGAGTGGCAGAAATGCCTACCTTCCACTGTGGACGAGATTGAGACTTGGATCTGTTCTCTCACTGCCGACGTGGCATCTGTTGATCCCAGAGGGCGCTGGTGGTGGAAAACAGAAACAGGAAACCATTTGATGTTGCAAAACGCAATTCCAAAAGAAGTATGCGTAGAGAGAACAGATGGCTTAGAAAGACTATAGCCCCAGGTAATAAGCTGCAAAGTGAAATCAATAGGACTAAGGACTCCTACCGACGTTGGCTCGGTTATTGGTTAATTCAGCCCTAAATGTATAGTGGCAACGAATGATTGGTGCCCTTGGTAGTGGAAACACGAGATCAATATCGCAAATAATGACTGCGGCCAAGGAAAGTAAGGAAAAGCAGATCCTTAACCCCATTGGTGAACCCAGGTGTTTGCGTTTTGTTGGGGCACAGATGAATCCAAAATTGTTGTCCGTGTCCCCTAGTGACCCTAAGGAAGTATGGCCCTTAGATATTTCTACACAGGCCATTTTGGTAGCCAATAAAAACACAGTCATCCAGGGCACCTTGTCTAAATGGCCTGGCCAAGGTGGTCCTTAGGAGTGACCCAGGGGGTTGGCTACCCTGCTTGAAAGCCCTATTTGAAAAAGGTCTGCGATGATCATCCCATTCTGTCCACATGAAGGCAATCTGTACTGGTACCTGTCTTTAAGAAAAGAGACAGGGCCATGCCATAAAATTACTGCTCTCCATGTTGGACGTGACTGGGAAGATACTTGCAGGCTTTGTTCTGAAAGAATTAGAGGCCTGGGTCCAAGCTGAGAGAATCATGTATGCCTTTCAGACTGGCTTTCGGCCTGGCTCTTCAGCAACTCATAATATACACCTGCTTTATCGTCTCATTTTAGAGGCGGTAAACAAAGAAGCCCCAGTCCCTTATATTGCTTTTTTTTAAAAAAAAATCAGCATTGACCTTGTAAACAGGGCCAGGCTTTGGGGAAAAATGAAGTCTCTGGGTTGTCCTGGCGGGCTCCTAGATATCACACTGATTCTCCATGAAGGGACAGGGGCAAGAGCCAGGTTGGACAATAATGGAGGCCTATCTGCATCTGTATCGATTGATGGGGGGGGGGTCAAGCAGGGTTGTGTGTTGGCCCCCTCTTATTCAATATGTACATCTCTGACCTCCCTGGGAGAATGTTGACTGTTACTGGGTGTCCTCCTAAGATTGGCCAAACACGAATTGCATGTATGTTATATGCAGACGATCTTGTCATTTTCGATCACACATTAAGTGGCTGTAGAGCAAAGCTGAATGAATTGGCCAGATATGTTGAGGAAAACAACTTTGAGGTTAATTTGCAAAAAACTAAGATCCTCTTAATATCTGGAAAAGGGGTGAACAGGGTGAATCTGGATACCTTAATTGGCAGCGTAGAGTAAGTGGATCATTATCCCCCTCTTAGACTAGAGATGAGTGCGGAGACCACTGACTCCTACATCATTGCAAATAAAAAGAGGAAGGTGGCACAGCTGGCCCACCTTTTTTACAGCTTTGCCCGGCCATCCACAGGATACTCCCTAAAGGGCATATTAATCCTTTATAGGTGGTGCTTCTGCCCCGCGATATTATTAGGCCTTGAGGCGCTGACTATCAGGGATTTGAGATGGTTAAATTGCTTAGAGGGAGTGTTCTGGAGAAAGCTATTAAGGCTGCGACCTTCCGTCCAGATGGAAGTGTTACGCCTTGAGTTAGGCCTAATCTCATTGTGGGACAGGTTGACAGAAAAAGGGTGGAGCTATAGTTGAAGGCTAAAATGGCACCTACATGCCCTATTCTAAAAATCTTGGCATCAAACTGTGGGAGAAGTGGATACAATAAAGATGCCTCGTATGACGATCTGGTAACAACGAATTTCCACGCAATACCCTGGTACCCAAACTGGTCCATCAGGGGTGGATACCAACGGTTAAAAGCTTCTTTCAAAACTAAATTCGAGTTGTATGATTGGAATAAGAACTATGACCACATTGCCACCTGAAGGAGCTTGAACAACCCCTCAAATGTGGTTCACAGATACAAGTCTCCATTGGTATATGGTATTGTATCCTAGTCTGGAAGTACGCAGGAACTGTACCACAGCAATAGTCATAATAGACTATAGACCTGATTCATGGAATTATTTGCCTTTGGCACGCAAATCCCTGTTTTATATGCAAATAATTCCACGAATCAGGGATTATATGTCTAAATGAAATATATGTTTGCACAGTGAACCGTTGTGTATCCCTTACAGCTAAAAGATCTTAACGTAAGGAATTCGTGTTTGAGCCAAAAAAAATGGTTCCCTCTCGTCAAGATTTATTTAGTATACAACTGTTGTTGCTGTTTTTAGG
Source organism: Ambystoma mexicanum (assembly GCF_040938575.1). Lineage (NCBI taxonomy): Eukaryota > Metazoa > Chordata > Amphibia > Caudata > Ambystomatidae > Ambystoma > Ambystoma mexicanum. Next base: position 540,448,262 of record NC_090923.1, on the reverse strand, counting down.
ATGATTTTTAATCATTTTAGTATATGAAATGTAATGAATTTGACTTGTAAAATATGAATTTGATACATGCTCACTGATTAAATGCATGATTATATGTCTATGTTGAGATTTATGTATTTATTTGTTAAAAGTCAAATAATAAAATAAAATATACTTTTTTACAAAGTTTCTTGCAAACTTGTCCGACTGCACCAAAGTTATAAGCTACCCAAAAACTGCTCTTCCTATGGGTTCAGCACCTTAACTACAGGGCCGCTACCGCAGTCCCTGTAATATAGATGGGTGCTCTGATGAAGCAAGGGCATGTTGCCAAAGATATTTCTATTATAAGACGTTTTATGAAAAATTGTGTTAAAAATAGTACTTAAACTGGATATCTCCTGCTTCTAGCACTGTAACAAGAGGTGTTAATATATTTGTATGATACTCTTTCTCCAGCCTTTAAATATACCACGTGCTAGCAAATATTGCATTGCTGAAGAACGGGCCAGGTCCAACAAATAGGATCATACATTTTGAAGCACCAGTCTGAGAATCCTTGGCATTAGCATCAAGCTTGGTGCCCAGCCAGTAATGTAGGGTGTGGGGATAACGCAGATTACACCAGTCATGCAGGCTGCCAATGTCAGCAAGTGCCATGAGCACCACACATGATGTTTATCTCCGGATAGAGTGTGAGGTGATCAATGCTGGCATAGGAGTTCCCTGGCACGTGGAGCCAAGGGCTAAACATGCTACCTTCAGGAATGTGACTATTTGGCAGCCCAGTTGGCTGCAGCAGTATTTTGCAAAAGGTGAACACCCATCTCGTGCAAGAATTCTAGTGCAAGACACGCTGTTTCCATAGAACTAACGTGTCTTCAATCCAGTCAGGCAACAGGAAGGGTCTCAGCAAAACAAGCTGAAATGTCTCCCGGTGTTGGTGGCAAGGAGAGCTCTATTATGGAACATTTCCAAATGCTGCCTTGCAGCAGAGCAAATAGAGCACACGCGTGCACGCATTGCTGCTAATGTAATTGCGCATGCGCTAATAATCCTTACACATTTGCAAAGAGCGTGTGGGCGTTTTCAAAAATACCACCATGGTACCACCTTAAGCGTCCAGAAAAGTGTCTGGAAACAAAGTAAGGTGAACTGTATGTTGGTGAATGTAAAACAAGGGACACTATTTATGTGGAAAATATGGGCATGTTACGAGATCCATCAGAATAAAATGGAAGCATGATAATGTAGTGAACAAGCTTTCCAGCGGGGGTACAAGGAAGAAACAGAAACTGTCATGATTGCAATCTGATCCCCGACAGGATGTTCTGAAGATGTGTAAGTTCATTGCAAACCCGTTCTTACATCCAACATGTGAGCCAGACCATTCCACAGCATTCTTGGAAACAGCAATTTACCTGTAAAAAGGTTGAGTCCACCGTTATCTGAAGCTTCTCCTCACAGCACTTGATTAAGCCCTCAAATGGCGCAAATCTCAGTACCTCGACGTTTTGAGTGAAGGCGGCAGAGTGGCACGCCAGCCTAATCTTGAATGGCTTGGTTATTTCGTTATCTATTCATATAAGAGTGTCCTAAACAATGACACCTTCCAACAGCGTTGTTTCTCGTAGTGCCCACAAATGGAAGGATTGAATGTGCGGGACAGGACATTAACAGCCTTGGAACATTCCAGATCAGTGAAGGGAAGGGAAAGGAGCGGGACAAGTGCTGAACATGCAAGTCTAGGAAGTGCAAAAAGGGAGCAATAGTAGGGTGTGGGTGGTAGAAATTAAGTGCTTAGTGCTGGGGCACATCTGCTGATGTCCTCTTTCTACTGTGTTCTGGGAAGTCTAGGTGCACAAACACTTTATCTGCTCCAGTCCTGGCTAGGTTGGCAATACTGAAGTGGGCCCAGCTTGGATGCTGGTGCCCCCCAAGACACTCCTCTTGGCCTCCCTACCAAGAGTCGGCGCCATTGATAGCGGGATGGAGCCAGATTTGCCATGCCTGCCAGAGCTGTTGAGAACGGTGGGGGAGAAGTTTGTCAATGTTTTCTTTATCTGGTAGTGGGAATGAGGGGTTAACATGAACAATACATCCCACTTAGACGAAGCAGATCTGGCTGAAGTCACTATGCCACAAGGATACACATGGGGCAGCGGCGTGGCCCCCGAAAAGATCATGGCCCTTATTGTGAGTTAAATGTAAGTTATTCCACTGCACGCTTTTACCACCATCAAGGTAAGCAGAATTATCTTCATATTACAACCTCATTGCTGTATGTTAACAGCCCCAGGGGTAACATTAATTGGGTACCGTGGAATTACCTCCAAAATCCATTACCGAATGTTACGTTTTTGGAAGATTTACCATAATGATAATTCCTCGAAATAAATGTCAGAATGAGCACCAGACGTAAACAGCATCATTACGGAAGGGAAACTGAGAGGCAGCCAACTCAAAAAACTCAAATCACCGAAAATTACCCATTTGCTGCAGTTATCCAAGAGCAAAAAAGAATAGAAAATCTATTAAGGTGACAAGGAAAAGGTAAAGATGCCAGAAATGCAGGATGGAAAGGCCCAAATGTACCGAGGCGCAGCTGCAAGTTGTAGCGAATGAGGTGGCTGACCATGTATGCTAATGCTATGATATCTGTATTATTGTTGGATAAAGACAACTTAGAAGGGTTGTGTTTGGTAAAAAATGACACCCAACTGTTGGTGCTCATCTTTTCATATTAAATCAATATTGTTAATCAAAGTTTAAACACCTCTTCCTTTTGTTAACGAATTATACGCAGGGACAACGTTTTCTTTGTGGCTTTTTGGAACTGTGTCAATGGGCATCTACGACTGCAAAAAATGGTTGACTAACCTGATGGTCAGGGTCCTCAGTCCCCTGTCCATCTACCAGACGTAGGCAGCAGTCACCAGAGGTGGCCCAATGAGCCAGTAGACCACCAATCCTGGAAGAAGATAGTCCAGTGTTCAGCGCAAAGCTTGCTTGCATGGTCGACACATGATTAATGCCACCAGGTGTTCCCAAAGAATCCAACCTCTCACCCTGGCTCTATCTTGCCCCGCTTGCTCACCTTATTTGCCCTTTCTCCACTCACATCCAGTGTTATGCAGATGACACCCAACTCTTCTTCAAACTTCCCTCTGATTCTCTCCCTATTTACTCTACCATTCCTGACTGCCTATTTGCTACCCAGTCCTGGGGTGCCTCCAATGACCTCTGCCTCAATGCCAGCAAGACTGAGATCCTTCCTATTGGGACTCCAACTGCCTCGTTCCTCCCTTCACTCTGGTCACCCTCTATGGGCTCTCCCCCTTCTCCTATATCTGAAACCAGAAATCTTGGAATCGTCCTGACTCCTCTCTCTCTTTCCTGCCTCACATCCTGAACCTTGCCAAGAAGGCCCATTTTCAACTCAACCTCCTCAGAGTTATCCTTCCTTTCCTCACTTTTCAGCAGAAGCTTAAAATCACTAGAGCTCTGGTACTTTAGGCTGGGCTACTGCAACATCCTCTTCCTTAATCTACCCTCTTCCTCTTTCCTCCCCCTCCAGCTTGTCCAGAATAGGGCTACGAGACATATCATTGGCCTCAAGCCCAGGGACCATATCTCTCCAGCCGTAAAATCCCTCCACTGCCTCCCAGTTGCTGCAAGGGTCACATTGAAATCCCTTTGCATCCTCAATAAGGCTGTCTCGGGCCAAGGACAATCTATCTACAACTTGCTCTCACCAAATACTCTCCTTTCAGATGTTTACGCTGCATTGGCTCGTACTCTCTGCATGCCAGACGTTTTTCTAAGCAGCAAGTTGGCGGCAGATGTCTCTCCTCGGCTGGCTTCCTCACCTGGAACAGCCTCCCCCTTCCTCTTCATATTGAGCCAGACCTCCTCAAATTCCGGAAGCTCCTCAAGCCTTTCCTCTTCCCCTCCTCCTGCCCCCTCTCACTCCTGTACTAACACCCCACAGTCGCTGGGTTTGGTGGGCTGGGCCCTTATGTGTCCTCCTGGGTCCTGGCCTTCCGCCCAATCGCCCTCAGCCTTCCGCCCAATCCCAGGACTTACCTTTGGGCACCCACTGGCTTGTGTTCTCACAGGCCCGCTCTTATTATATTGGCATGTGATCACGCTTTACCAAGTGATCTCTGCCAGGCACTTACTGTGCACACAATTGATGCCTTGGCACTTCCCTCTGTGGAGCCCCGAGCACTTACTCCCTTCCCCTACCCTTCTCTGTCTCCCTGCACTTGCACATTCTGAATGCTCACAGAGCCTAGTAGGACCTCCTCTTTCCTGTCAATCAGTTTATTCTATTTGCCTTTTGCTCCCATGCTCTCTCCCCTTTTGCCCTGTGGATTCTTTGAAACAATGTCTTGATGTATAAGCGCCTTACAAATGCACAATAAAATAAATAATAGAGTGAACACTCACTATGGTCCTGAGATCATCTCACATCACCTACGGCTTGATGGGGGACCAATTGCATCTGGTAAACAGTGGGCACAACAGAGCTAAAATGTTTATAAGACCAACCGGAAGCAACCAAACTAAACGGAAAGAAGTGCCATCTCAACCAAGCCAAGTTCACATCAACTGACACACGTAACGTAGGAGGCCAAACCAACACGCCCCAGTTGTCATGTGTACACCCTTAACAATGAGATGCACTGAACGTCCTCGAAATAGCATGTTTGTTATGCACAACAATCCCTGGTCAAAATGGCAATGAAATGCATGTCACATTTCTACCAGCCAGCCAGGGAGCCAAAGCAAGTGCCATTTCTGCTAGTCAATAGGCTGCTGAAACCACCCTCCCTACATTAGGCTACACCACACCCTCTGTGCTGCAGGACTCAGCACAGGCAACCACATCACCTCTGCAGCAAGCAGAGAGCCCAGATGTCACCTCATTGGTCACGGCTACCACCAGCACAACCAGCCTGCCTGACACCACACCCTCTATCATGGCTACCATCACAAGCCCATCTGCTACCTCACTCTCTGCCATGATTACCACCACCATCAGCCTGCCTGCCACCACACTCTTTGACCTGGTTACCACCAGGCACCTGTCTGCTACCACGCCCTCTGTCATGGATACCACCACCAACAGCCTGCCTGAACCAGTCTCCAGTACAATGCCACTGCCTTGTGTCTCTGCTAGCTTGTAAACTGACATGCTGGGCTTTTCATCCATTCCTACTCTTTTCCCTCTACTCACCACTGCTTCCCCATATACTGCTCAGGCACTGAGGTGTCACCATCATCAGGACTAATGTTCTGTTCCTGATGATTATGATGGCACTGCATATGCTGGGGTAGGTGCAGCAGAGACGAAGAACAGCCATGGCACACTAACCCTCGATTCCCCAAAAGGCCATAGAGGGCATATGGGAGAGATTAACCTGCATAGACCAATACCAGGAGTGAAAAGAGAGGATAGCAGTGCAGCAATTAGAAAACCTCCAGACGATGAAGGAAGTATCACACAAGACAGCTTGTGTACTGGGCGCTGTTGGAAAGCTAGGCAAGAATACACTTGACAATGAAGAAAGTGGTTCAACACTTCTTTATTAGTTCGGTTTTAGGGAAGGGGTTGGACTAACTACTATAGGATGTATGTGCTAAACTACAACTATACAGAGATTTCTAAAGTAAACAGTGACAGGAATGAGTCTACACAAAGTGGGGCCTTCTCCAATAGACCTTCGGAGAATAAGGTTAAAATAATAAAGTTCTTATACTATTCATACAAGACACTCTACTATACAAATACAGTGGGAACGAGGCTGCCAAAAGAAAGTTCCAACCCTAATCTCAACAAGCCTTTTAGCCTTCCAGCTACCCTAAGCTTAAAACGCAAATGTCCCAATGGTCGACCAACAAAAGAGTTCTCATAATCCTGACCTTAAATGTCTCTAACTGTAAGCTAACACAGACAATCAACAAACCACTTTTCCATTGAGGGCTCTTCCAGGGTCTACTCACTGTATTGAATCTCTGAGGCATCCTCCTTTCAGTAGCTCTGGGAAGACCTCTCCCAGGTGTCAGGTTCCTTATTTCGGCTTCAAACCTGAAGGCTTTACCATAGCCTAAGCTTCTTCGACTTCCCACAGCATTCCTTGCATGCTTTATGTCTCATCCTAACCTTGAGGTTCTTCAGGGTTTCTCAACAGGTCTCCACCAGACCTTGGGTATCTTCAAATGTCAAAGCAGGTCTCTCCCAGCTGTGAATTACTTCAGGATTCAAAGTATTCACTGCAATCAGTATTTCTCCACCTTCATTCAGGGTAATTTTCAGGAAGACAATATTCAGTCACCCTCCTGGTACAGGTCTGTCTGATAAAGGAAGTACTCCCCAGCAAAATCACCTCTTTTGGCGAGTGTGTTCTCGTGTGAGAGGTGGCGGCTTCTGGATAAACACTAGGTCCACAAGAGAAATAGAGTGGAGCGTGTTCTCGTATGGAGACCCCGACCAGAGAGAGTCTTTTTTCAGTCTCTATTGCTGAGAGGTGATGGCTTCTGGATAAACACTCAGTCCACAAGCGGAGTGGAGGGTGGCGAGCGTGTTCTCCTGTTCCCGTGGCCCCGTACCCGGCTCCCGGCTCCTAGCTTCTCCGGATTTATAATCGTCCACAACCGTCCAAGTGAAAGTGACAAATAAGGGTTGTACACTCAAACCAGCTTAACGGACACAGAAGATATAAAAGAATGTGACCGTGACCTGAAAGCAAAATCTTTATCTAATTATCTCCCTGGCCTTGAAATATCACCATCCAATGTTGTAGAAAAACTGTTTGTTCCGTGTTTTGGGGTGCGGAATCTGAGCCAGAGAAGTATGTCCTTATGGTGCGAATCCCCTGCAGAAGGTCTGTCGGTGAGCGCTGTTTTTTTAATCTTTTAACGTTTAACAAGTATTGGCAATAATGAATCTTCGAAGTCACAGAATGTATGGGGCCATTGACATTGATCAAGTAGAACATTCTCTTCCTCAGTCACAGACTGAGCAAGTTGTAATCATCACAACTTTCCATTAAATTGTAGAGCCTCGGTGGTGCCGATTTTGGAAACTACGGGGGATTCTCTAGACGAGGACTCCTCTTTTATAGGAAGACCAAGTTTAGACTTTACTCTAAATGTCCCAGCAATACAGAGGAAAATAGGGGAATACTTTCCTACTAAATCTGAAGGTTCAGTGGAATCGACAGAGTGCCGGACTGAATTAAATGGCGTGCTCAGCGGTGGTGCTTCAGGGGACTAAATAATAGTAGAACAACAGAAAAGAGATGGTATATTTAGTATTCCCACATTGCCCAGTTTGAGGAATTCTCTGTCATATACACCAGACCTATTTGATATGCCGGTAGATGGATTAGCTCAAATTCGAGTGAGTATTCAAACCATCAGAGACAGGAGATGGATCTGCATTTTTTGGCAGCGTTGAATTTTGCTTTATCATCCTCAGTAAAAGTTTGGATTTACTTAAGGATGAAACAAAAAAGAACTCAGACCAATTGCATCATATTTTAACAATTATGGGCTCCGTTCCCAAAATGGAGGAAATTAAGTCCCTTTTTAAAAATGAGTTTTTAGGCATGGCTGATAAAATTAGGAGTTTTTGCCAGGAAGCTGATGCTATATATTTACAGTCGAAAGGTTTTGAACATTTAGTGGAAACAAGAAATATCACTGACCAAATGGGGTTGATGGACTTGCCGAAGTTGATCATGGATTCTAGTACATCTAAGGGATCTTTATTGTCTGAGGATACTCAGGAGGTGCTGCCCCACTCATCTCAGCCCAGTATTAATAATATGGACAAACGTGAAACTTTTGAGGAGAGGGAAGGTGGAAGGGACTTCCTGTCATTTATTGAGACTCTACCGGATGCGGCTAAGATAGATGAATTCTTACAGTTGAGGTCATTGGAGGATGCTTTTAATCGATCAATAATTATTATGAATCTCCTGACCCCCCGCATCCTATAGAGGGGGAAAAAGGGAAGAGGTAAAAATAAATCTAAGGATAAGAGTAAGTCAGCTAAGAGGATCCTCGTGAAAAGAAATGCAAAAATGTAAAGACCAAAACAAATAAGGACCAACTCTTCTAGGAGTTTTGGTAAGTCACTGTCTGCTTAACAGGATTTGGTTTAAACAAATCCTGCCTCCATTTTTTTTTATTTGTTTATAGTTACATAGTAACTTTTACAAAAGGTATATTTTTAAAATATATCACATAATATTACACAAGTTTATATGCAGACAAATGAGTTCACATTTACCACATGCCGTTTCAGTTCATTTTTTTACTTGATAACAAAACATCAATATACAATTTAAAAGAAATTAATTTAAAATAATTCATATACCTAAAAATCTAACTCATCCTCAACCAAAAACAAAAATTACTCTCAATATTCATAAAGGGACTTAATACTCACTCATCATCCACTTCTTTCGCATAAGTTGAAGACAACAATACTGCTTCAAAAACCTGACAACAGCAATCTGAAGCTTAACACGATTACCATGCAACATGTCTAACCAGAGCAAATCCAGATCCACGCACTCAGTGTTTGGAACATATTTACTGAAGTGACTGATGCGTTCACTCCTCAAACCGTCACACTCAGTCAGTAAGTGCTGCAAAGTCTCTAGATTCTCCCCCTGTTTACAGAATTTACAAAAGGAGGACCCGACACTCTGTCTACTTCTAATATCAGCAATTTGTCCCGTACTCAAAACATTAAAGCGAAATCGCATATATTCCTGCCTCCACTTTTTATCAGGAAATTTAGATAGATATGGTTCCAATTCCCCCATCTTTTTACAATCAGAAGCAATGTGGTTATATAATTTAGACATTTTGACTTCTTGAACTGTTAAATTCCAGTCAGCATGAAGGAGTAATTTTTTTACTTTCATGGGGTTTGCGATAAGCATATCTCTAGGGACCCCCAGATTGCCCAGAACCTCATTTGCCTCTTCCAACATGTCCCTGAGGTACTTAGAAGTAGGAACACCACTCCTGAAACCCCTACCCATGATGTCATAAAGGGTGGTGTCTTTGCAGATTAGCAGTTTCCTGACTATTGCCATTCTGCGCCATTCGATGGTACTTCTAATTGAGTGTAAACCAAACTCATATCTTATTACCGCCAATGGTACACACGTCGGCAAGCACTTGACCATAGATTTTAGGATTTTGGATTCGTACATAGACACCTCCTTTCTGCACCATCGAGGTGCGAGTTCCAGGCCATAGCAGAATTGGGGCACTAGTCTATTTGTGTACAAACGAACACATGGCATTAGAGAGAATTTTCCATACTTTGAGTCGATTTTACATAGTTGTGCTTTCATAGGGGCAATTTTCGCTTCCAGTAGAGCCCAGAAGTTAACCTTATTCTTATTTCCGAACACTGGATAACCCAAATATCGAATTGCTGACTTTGATGGTAATTTCACATGATTTAGAAACAATGCAGTTATTTTTTGATTTTTCTTGTGCGTCAAACATAATATCACTGTTTTAGAGTAGTTGATTTTAAGGGCGTTTATAAGGATGTATTCTTTAAACGCAGTTGGCAAACGTTGCAGGCCAATGGGTGTGTGATCATACAGAGTTACATCGTCAGCATAAGCAGTCCACTTTGCCTTGTGCACTCCACTTTAGGTGAGTTTGTAACCAGTTTACTGAAGCACGCTCCCAAAACAGAAAAATATAGATTGAATAATGCCGGGGCGTATATGCAGCTTTGCCACAGACCATTAGTTACTTTGATTTCCTGTGACAGATTTCCCTCCATGCTCATTCGAACCTTTACTTTGGAGTTTTGGTGCATGTAATAACAATTGAAAGAAGCGGAGCAGGCATCCCCAGATTAGCTAGTTTGCCCCACAAAATTGTTCTGTCCCCTAGATCAAAGGCGGATGTAAGATCAATTGATGCTAAATATATGGGGGGATTTCCAGGGGTCCAGGCCGCATTTTGCATAACATTGATTAACAGGCCACCAGCATCGGTACCCACATTTTTTCAAACAACAAACTGCAGGGACGATAGTATTTTATGTTGGTCCATCCAGCGCGGAATATGCTCTAGAACGAGGCTTGCAAGATTTTGGAGTCCACATACAACAGGGCTATAGGTCTATAGCTAGTAGGTAGGGCCCTGTCCCCTTTCTTATAGATCGGTATAATATAGGACATTCTCCAGCTATTTGGAAGAAGGTGGATCTTAACAATGTCTTTGTATAAAAGAAATAGGATTATGGCCCATAAATTTGGTTTCTCCTTCAAGACCCGGTTGCAGAGCAGATTCGGTCCAGATGCCCTACAGGATGAACTCTTTACAATGTTATCTTCAATTTCTTTTACACAGAAAGAAATATTCCATGTGGCATTTTCTATATCTGACGGAACAGCCCATACCACATTAGGAGGGCAATAAATACTCGAAAAATGCCCTTCCCATATATTTGAATTTATACAAGAGGTTTTGGGACTTCATTTGTTCCTGCTCTTCATTTTTGATCAAGGACCAAAATCTGCGTGTATTTACATTGCACACCGCACTTAACATAGATTCCGCGTCTCCCTGGTAGAGCTTTGCCCGCATAATCTTAACTTATTTTTCCATTTGTTTTTTATTGCATGGAAATCCCGTGCTTCCGCAACTGTGTGGGGTATTGGGTGACATCTGCAGAACTCTCGAATGTCGCTATTTCTACCCTCTTTGAGTGTTTTCACTTCCACAGAGTAAATATGTCTGTGTCTTTTGTCACCTTTGGCCTTTTCCTTTATACCGGCCTTTCCTCGGATTACCGATTCAACGTAATTCTCAAAGGAATCCTGACAATACATCTTTTTTTTCTCGGCATAAACATTATCATCAAAGTCAGCCTGGAACAATATGTTAACCTTCTCAATATTGTTAGTATGCCAAGCAATTCTGTTCGATTGGACATTCACTGTGACCTGAGTTTCCCACTTTTCTACCTCTCTCCTGTCCATATCTACCAAAAGAGACATTTTAAGCAATCTATGATTGCTTTCCTTCGTATCCAACAGGCCGAAATCGTGAACAAGGTCAAATGTATTCGTACAGACAAAAATATAATCTATGGTAGATGACCATCTTCCATTGGACCATGTAGAATTGTCCACGGAGTCATCCAGCAGTTCATTCACCCCATGCATGCCCTAACCACCCAGGAAGAGGGCCCATATGTCCCCCTGGTGACATTTCCGTTGGTCGATTCTTTCACCAATCAGTCGACCAAACCTGCAATCATTTATGCCTTCATCTAGGCATATTTCAGCATTGAAATCCCCAGACACGATCATATGTAGATCCCTATTCGTAGCCTGGAACTCTTGTATTACAGAATCAATTGCATCTATGTTTGCCTTTAAGTCCCATTCAGGTTGCCAGTAGATGTTTATAATTAATAGGATGATGGTGATCTCCTACGATCTATTTTCATTAGGACTGCTAAACACCCTTTATTTATATGGAACTCCTTTTGGGTTGTGAAGGCTATATTGTTCTTGATCGCGATTAATAGCCCACCCGATGGTCTCCCCATTGATTTCTTAGTTGCAGGTTCCTGAAAAATGGTGAAACCATCCAAAACAATTGCGTTCTCTGCCCAAGCTTCTTGAATACATAGGAACGACTAAGACAAGAGTTCCGTACACATATTAAAAGAATGCAATAGAGCACGTGATCCCCTCGAATTCCACGATGCAAGAGTAAGTTTCACACTACTCTAGGTTGAGCCTTTCAAGCCTTGGATCTTGGACATGAATTCCCTCAAGGTTGATGCCAACCATCTCAACTCCGCCACCTCATCTGGGTGAATCTCCGCATTCTTGGCTCTTGCTCCTTCTCTGTCATTTCTCATCTGCATCTCTCTGGGGAACCCTCCCCTCTCACCTCCCTGTTGTTTCCTTGCGCCTAGGCTAAAGTTCACTATATCATACCCAAAACATTGCAAAGCCACTCCTTCCGTCAGGGCAAGATCATATGTATCCCTGGAGTAGAATACAATCCTGACACAGTCGAATCTTGTTGGGTGAATGTAATCGATAAGCTTAATGTTGTTAGAAGTGATTAAAGAGAGCCGGGGGATCTCGTTAAATAGTGACAGAATCCGTCCTCTATTTAAGGAAGGAGGCCCTCCTATTGTGAGCATAAAGTTTAGTATGACGCTGGGGTCATCAGCAAATTTCGGTTCCCTCCAATCACTTTGGTCTTCTGGCCAGGCACTAGATAGCATTGGATTGTGTCCCTCGGCCCTCTGATGTCTACCTGTCTCCCACTCCCTATTTTCTCCTCTCTCATTATCCCTCATCCATTCCTTGCTTCGGTTGTGTTCTCTATTTTGTTCAAGATCCTGCTTTATATTCCACATTTCGGCTATCTCCCGTATCCTCTCTTCAAAGCCCATACCCTCAGTTCAGGGTTTATTTATTAGTATCCCGCCATCCTTACGTCCCTCTCTCAGATCCCTCCCACTTTCCTGTGTGGTTGGAGGGGCGGGGCCTTGGCTGTGTACACACTGCCTCGTATCTTGGTCATTATTGTTAATTTGAGTATTAAAACTCTGATCAATCTGTTTTTTTTCTATTTCTTTCCCTTCTTCTTTCTCGATCACTATTAACCTATGCTGTTCTCCCTCGATCCCTTTTTTGTCAAATAACATTGCTCTTGGGAGCAAAGGGTGTCCGTGCTTAGAAGGGAAGTCAAGTAATTTGATTAGTGCCTCTTGTACCAGTTTTTTGATATCTTCACTAGGTGTCATAGATGGAGCACTACTGTTAGTCAGCTCAATCAGGGGCCCTCCCTCAGATTCTACTTCCTCACGCGGCCTTAAATTTCTGCATTTAATGAGACACTGTTATATCCTCTTGGACCTTCTCTGCAATTTCCTGCATCTTATCAGCAGTTGGCTTTGGCTTGTTTTGTATACTGAAAAATTGCTGGATACCCCTTTCCTCCTTCTCTCCCTCTGATTTGCTTCCATTCAGCTTCTTCGTGAACTTTTTCTTATTTGTTTCTGTTGTTCTACATTTAAGATTGCCATTCCCCCTTTTTCCCTTGTGGTTCATAGCTTCTGAAAGAGTGTTCATGGCTTCTCCATATTCCTTGCCATTTGTCTCCAGTGAGGTACCTTCTATAGTTTCTGAGACATCCTTCTTAGTTGATCCCTGTCTATCTACCTGTAACGCTCACCTGATTCCCACGGAGGCGAAGGTCTGGCTTCGAGTGCTGATGCTTCTTCAATGGTGAAGCGCAGGACTCTGAAGATGGACAGGAAGGGCCCCTCTACTCTGGCTTCTCCGGCTCGCAGGAATAGTCCCCTGTGCGTGAAAAGGGAGTATTACCTACTGACTGAGTTATGCTCAAGCCTCCCACTCTCTTCCAACCCTCCACGATACCCTTCCACGATTCCCCGTGAAGTCTCACCCTAGGGTCAGGAAGGATGAGCTCTCCATTCTGCTTCTGATGCAGGGGCGCGTTGAAACCCAGTTACTTCACTGGATTGAGGATTATGGGAGTTCAGGTAAACTTGACTATTCAGGTATAGCTCTGTAAAAGTTCTGTTGCAAGTTCAAAAGTCCAAGCTTAATAATAATGTTCATTGTCTTTTTCCCCTTAGGGGCCGGGGTTCGGAATGCCGGAGATATGGCGCCGACCCGAAGTGAAACGTGCAGTTCCAGTAAATGACAGGTAATTTCTGGGTGAGCGCTCGGGTAATGTCTTTGCATTCGCTCATTCAATGTCTTTGTCTTTTTTCCCCATGGCGGCCGGGGTCCGGATGCCTGGAAGCGGCAAGACCCGAAATGAAATGGGAATGACCCAACAGGTAAGACTTAGAAGGAAACTGAGCTTTTCCTATTCCCTTCCTTCTCTCACCTTGTTCTTGTCTTTCTCTCTAGGTTCTGGGAAGTGGCTGTGGATCCGGATGATCGCTGCTGAAGATGGTGGTGTCCAGGAAAGGTGAGTGAAATGCAGCGCTGCAGCGATCGTAGCGAAATGCTTTTAAAATGATGTCTTCCTTTTCAGGATCGTCGGTGTGATGTCTCTGTGGTGCTGATTTAGCAGGTAAGGTCTTTTGTCTCCCTTTGCAGGTGACCCAGGATACTGACAGGCGTGGCTGAGGTCCAGATGCAGGAGCTGACATGGTGAGCGTCCAGCTGCGAGGAGCAGAACAACGCGAAGCGTGAGTTGCTGATCGGGTGTGGTTTAAATAGCTTTGGAAGAAGTTCCAAGTGTGTATCCTTCCTCCGACCAGGTTTGTATCCTTCCCCGACCACATCCGGGTGGAAAGTAATCCCACAGGTAAAGTAGTTCCATTCAGGCCTCAAGAGGGCCTGGATGTGGCAGCATGGTCTGCATCAGGTAAGTGCACATTAAAACACTTGAACACATGTCTAGCTTTATGAGCCTGGCGCCCAAGGCGCCAGGACAGGGGTCCAACATGAGCCTGGCGCCTAAGGCGCCAGGACTGTGTCCAAAGGGCCCCAGCTTGGGCCTGCTGACACTCCCCTGGGGGAAATGATGCCTGCCTCTGGGGTTGTTGGGTCGTACCTGGCTCCTTGGAGGTAGGCATCATGACAGTACCCCCCTCAAGGCCCCTCCCAAGGTTCTTCCCTCCGGGGGTTTTGGCTTGTTCGGAAATCTCAGGTGTAACTTTTGTACTAATCGAGGTGCGTGGACATGGTTACTAGGCTCCCACGATCTCTCCTGAGGTCCATATCCCTTCCAGTCAACAAGATAGAAGAGTTTCGACTTTACCACCTTCAAGTGTAAAATGTCTTTAACTTCGAATTCTAATTCCCCTTCAATTTGAACTGGATCTGGAGGCTTGGACAATCGGGTTCCAGGTTGTACGGGCTTCAAAAGTGAAGCATGAAAAACTGGATGTATACGCATGTTGGACGGTAGATCCAGTTTAAAGGCCACTGGGTTGATTATAGACTTGATGGGATAAGGTCCTATGAATCTGGGATTGAAGGTTCGCGGGCCCTTGAGGGATAAGTGTTTAGTTGCTAGCCATACCTGGTCTCCTACTTGGTAAGGAGGAGTTTTACTTCGGTGCAAATCTGCGTTTTCTTTATACTTTTTCTTGGCTTGCTGTAAATGAGTTGCAGCTTCTTTGAAGGCTCGGGTTATTGTGGAATGCAGATGATTTACTGCGGGCATTTCCAGGGTCAGAGGTGGATCTAGGTCAGAGGTCCGAGGATGGTGACCATACAAAGTATAAAAGGGGGTTTGTCTGGTTCCAGAATGCACTGAATTGTTGTATGCATATTCTGCGATCCAAAGGATGTCTTTCCAATTTAACTCGGATTGGTGTAACATGCACCGAAGATATTGCTCGAGAGTCTGATTGGTTCTCTCGGTTTTTCCGTCGTTCTGGGGGGGGTGGCTGGTGGATAACCACACATCTATTTGTGCTAGTTGGCAACACTTCTTCCAAAAATGGGAGATAAATTGACTTCCACGATCCGAGACTAATATGGAAGGGAAACCATGTATGCAAACTACATTCTCCAGGAATTCCTTGGCCAAGGTGGAAGCAGAAGGCAAATCCTTTAAAGGGATACAGTGGGCCATTTTGGTGAATAGGTCCACAATTACAAGGATTGTGTTGTAGCCAGCACAAGGAGGCAGGTCGGTTATAAAGTCCATTGACAGGGTGTGCCATGGTGCCGGTGGAATATCCAAGGGTTGAAGTAGGCCGGCTGGCCTTTTCTTTTGAGCCTTGTTTTGGGCGCAAATTCCACAAGACAGAACAAAAGGGTACACCATCCTTAATGGTGTAATGAGGACCCTTCTGACTCCATTCCAGTAAGGATGAAGAGTCTAGAAGTTGTTTTACTTGCGTTTGGATGTCCTCAATAGTGTGCAATGAAGTTAAGCCTAAGATTCTTTGCTCAGGTATGATGGGTACAGGTTCTAAGCTCGAATTAGGTTCTTCCACGCCAATCCGGGATAAGGCGTCCGCTTTTCCATTCTTGCAGCCAGGGCGATAGGTAATTACAAAATCAAATTCCGCAAAGAATAGAGCCCATCGGAGTTGTCGTGAAGATTGAGCTTTGGCCGTCTTTAAATACTGTAAGTTTCTGTGGTCCGTAATTACGTTAATGGTGTGTCTTGCCCCGAGAAGATAGTGACGCCAAGCCTTGAAAGCAGATTGGATGGCCAGTAACTCTTTATCGGTAATTGCATAGTTGATTTCAGGAGGAGAACATTTTCTGGACTAAAAGTTTTTGGGTCTCTTTGCGACAGGACAGCTCCCATGGCCGAACTGGATGCATCGGTTTCCACTATGTACGGGAGATCTGGGTGCGGGTGTTTCAGTACAGGTGCAGAGGTAAATTTGGTTTTCAGGTCCTGGAAGGCTTGTTCGGCTTCAAGAGTCCATTTGAAGCGTTTGTTTTTCTTTAGGAGAGCGGTGATGGGTTGGACTGTTCGGGAAAATTCCGGAATGAATCTTCGATAGAAATTGGCAAAGCCGAGCATGCTCTGAACTCCCTTCACCGAGCTAGGAGATGGCCATTTGAGGATGGCGTCCACCTTTCGCGAGTCCATTCGGACTCCTTGAGGTGTCAGGATGAATCAGAGAAACTCAACTTCTGTGGTATGAAAAACACATTTTTCGAGTTTTGCAAATAGTCTGTGCTGGCGCAATTTCTCAAGAACTGCCCTAACATGTTTTCTGTGATCAGATTCTGAAGAAGAGTACACCAGGATGTTTTCAATGTAAACAATGACACAGACATCGATAAGTTCCCGAAGAACATCATTCATAAACTACTGGAAGGCGGCAGGTGCATTGCACAACCCGAAGGGCATCACCTGATACTCGAAGAGCCCAAATTTGGTGCGGAATGCAGTCTTCCATTCGTCGCCTTCTTTTATGCGCACCAGGTGATAAGCTCCTCGGAGATCTAACTTGGTGTACACACAAGCGTCTTTCACCTGGTCGATAAGCTCAGGGATCAAGGGCAGAGGATAACGATTCTTAATCGTTATTTGATTTAGGGCGCGATAGTCTATACACGTTCTAAGGTCGCCTTCTTTTTTCGGCACGAAGAACAGAGCTGAAGAGACAGGAGACTTGGACGGGCGAATAAAACCATTGGCTAGGTACTGATCTAAATACTGACGCAAATGCAGGTTCTCAGGTTCCGTAAGAACATAAATCCTACTACAAGGTAGTTGAGCATTGGGTACCAGATCGATTTGGCAATCATAAGACCGATGGGGAGGTAACGTGTTAGCCTGTTCTTTCTGAAAAACGTCTTGGAATTCTTGGTATTCTGACGGTAGCTGTACAGGGGTGGAAGTTGCTGAGGCTAGACCCATAGCTGGATTTCTTGGATAACAAGTTGGTTCACAATCAGGAAAACGTATCTTCTTTGCTCGTCAGTCAATTCTGGGATTATGTGTTTCTAACCAAGGAATTCCAAGAATTACTTGAAATTGTGGGGCCTTGATCACATCAAACACGATTGCTTCCCGATGTCCATCCTGACCCACCAGAGTCACTTCAACAGTGGAATGCGTTGCTGGCCCTGAGGCTATTTCAGTTCCATCTACTGTAGTAATGACATCTTGGGTTACTTTCGGGCGGAGAGGAAGCTTGATCCTGGAAGCCAATTCACGGTCTATGAAATTTCCAATAGCTCCACTGTCGATGTATGCTTTTATAGCATGCAACTGCTGAGGCTGTTTTGGGTTCACGAGCACCATTGGTATGACAAAATGCGAGGTCAAAGAGTTAGTTTTCAAGCTTGGCAAGCGGACCCCTACGCTTGTCGGGCTGGGTCGTTTCCCGAATCAGGTGTCAATAATTCGTTATCAGTAGCTCCAACCACCTTCTTAAGTGGTTTAACTGGACAATTTCGAAGAAAGTGACCGGAAGTCCCGCAATACAGACAAAGTTGCATTTGCCGCCTTCTCTCTCGTTCTTTCTGCGTTAATGGTCCTTTAACGCCACCGATTTGCATAGGTTCAGATACGTCGGTACTCTTGGAGTTAGCGTGGGTTTTGATCGGTACTTGGTTTTCATACTTGAACCGATCTGCTTTTCTATTTTGAAGTCTGTGATCAAGTTGAACCACCAAGTCTATGTAGTCTGTGCAGCCCTTGGGTGGGTTTACTATCTGAGCTAGAACATCCTTTAGCTCTCCGCGCAGGCCTCGATGAAACAATGTGATCCTTTTGTTTTCTGGCCATCCAGTTTCCACAACCAGTCTGTTAAAGGTGGCAATGTAGGACAGAAGATCCTGATTACCTTGTCGTAAGGATAGCAGTTCGTTATGAAGGGCCTGTCCTTGAGAGTGTCGAGCGAACAATCTTTCCATGCTGGCCTGGAAGCCCTGAAAATCCTGGAGAATGGGATCATCCTGATTTACCAATGGAATAGACCAATCGGCAGCACTGCCACTGAGGTAAGATAGTATAAAGGCTACCTTGGTCTGATCGTTAGGGAAGGCTCCGGGTCTGCACAGAAAGTGTAAACGACATTGGTTCATAAAGACGGCATATTTCTTGGGATCCCCCACAAAACGTTCAGGCGGGGCCAAAGGCATGTGTCCAGGTAGATTAATTTGTACCGGGTTACTCAAACCCATTGATGTGGAAATGTCTCCGGAATTAGGTAAAGGAGTGTGCCCTACCTGGGCCTGTAATAACCTTTTGGCTAGGTCATCTGTTCTTTCCTTGGATAAGATCAGTTCTCTTTTGAGAGCGTTAGTCTCCTGGCGGGCTGAGTGCACCTCCGCCCATAATTCCCCCAAAAGCTGGGCCAGCTGGTCAGTCTCGGAAGTCTCCATAGCACCCGGGTGGGAAATTGTGGGTAGGCTTTGCGTTCTGTAACGCTCACCTGATTCCCACTGAGGCGCAGGTCTGGCTTCGAGTGCTGATGCTTCTTCAATGGTGAAGCGCAGGACTCTGAAGATGGACAGGAAGGGCCCCTCTACTCTGGCTTCACCGGCTCGCAGGAATATTCCCCTGTGCGTGAAAAGGGAGTATTACCTACTGACTGAGTTATGCTCAAGCCTCCCACTCTCTTCCAACCCTCCACGATACCCTTCCACGATTCCCCGTGAAGTCTCACCTTAGGGTCAGGAAGAATGAGCTCTCCATCCTGCTTCTGATGCAGGGGCGCGTTGAAACCCAGTTACTTCACTGGATTGAGGATTATGGGAGTTCAGGTAAGCTTGACTATTCAGGTAAGGCTCTGTAAAAGTTCTGTTGCAAGTTCAAAAGTCCAAGCGTAATAATAATGTTCATTGTCTTTTTCCCTTTAGGGGCCGGGGTTCGGAATGCCGGAGATATGGCGCCGACCCGAAGTGAAACGTGCAGTTCCAGTAAATGACAGGTAAGTTCTGGATGAGCGCTCGGGTAATGTCTTTGCATTCGCTCATTCAATGTCTTTGGCCCTCATTACGACCCTGGCGGAAAGTGACTGACCGGACCGCCACAGCGTAAATAGCGTTTCCGCCATTGCACGATGGAGCAAAGTGCGGCTCATTCCGACCCATCGGGCACGAGCACCACGCCATGGCGGAAGTGCAAAGTCCGCGATGGCGGAAATGACCCCAAAACGGCCCACACCGCCGCCGTACGGCGCCCTAGGTGCAATACCGCCACCCATCTTAGCGGACACCGCAGTGAGCGCCAACCGGAAAGTACGGTGACCGTAAATATACGGAAACGGAAGTAAAAGCATGGTCCCGGAACGGGAAACATCACGCTGTACACCTATAAAACCACAAAATCCACACAACCATTAAAAATACTACCCTGAGACACATCCCAACCCGTCATCCACCCTAGTGAAACCAAGAAAAATGGGAAAAGTAGCGAAGAAAGCGTGTGACCGCAAGCGGCAGGTCCACTTCTCCCGTGAGGAACTCACCGTACTCACAGAGACCCTCCAGGAGAATGCAGCCGCCGTCTTCTCCACGCAAATGACCAGGACGGCACTTGCGAACAAGAAGGCCATATGGGCCCTGGTGGCACAGCGGGTAAGTGCGGTGGGGACCGCACCCCGCAACCCACAGCAATGCAGAAAGCGATGGGACGACCTGCGGATACGCGTCCGTAGCATACTTTCTGCCAACCGCAACATTGCCACAGCCACCGGGGGAGGATCGGAATCACCCATCAAGTTGACCCCCTGGGAAGAAATCTGTGCCTCCACCATAGGAATGGAGAGCATAGAGGGAGTCGGAGGGATGGAGAAAGGAGTGCAGACATCCGAAGAATCAGGTAGGTGGCCCAAATAAAACAATGCCAAAACCACAATGTCCAATCATGTGAAGTACCACGTGCCCACATAGTGCAACAGTAACACATGTCCAGGAGAACGTCCACATACATAGGCCTGATAGCACACTTCAAAACTCACATCAAATACATAAATAATTAAAAATCCTAAAAACACCCTCTACACGTGCAGCAGGCACACCCTAACTGCAAGCTGCCAAACAACTGCACACAAATGAAACCACCTCCAAGGCCCCGACCCAAATCACCCTCAGGTACCACCCCAATGCATGTGATACATTGCCATTCCAATTCCCACATACCCATTAATAACGCACGCCCTCCTTTACTCCACCACAGGGTCCGATCTAAACGACGTGCTCCAGGACACCTCTACCAGCACACCTGCAAAGAGGGCCAAGACCAACGGCCAAAGACCCTCCACCTCAGCTGCACGCATCAAGACACGGCAGCAGCACAAATCAAGTGGCAGCACAGAGGAGGGAACTCCAACAGGCACCCCAGCAGCCAGCATGCCCACACCACCACCACCACAGGTCCCCCCAATGGATGCCACAGTAGGCACTGCTTCTGGTGGCAGCAGCACCATAGGTGACACTGCATTAATGGCAGCATGCTCCGACACAGAAAACGGGGATGTCGAAGTCAGATCCATCCATGACCTGTCCCAATCCCCCTGTCTGTTCCATCCCGTACACCATGAGGATACCACGCAGGGGCACCCACAAGACGACGACTGGCCATCCCCCACAAGCCCTGTGGCAGGGCAACATGAGGCGAACAGCCACTCTGTGACACCACCGCAAATGGCCATGGCCCAGCAGAAGCAACAGTCCCTCGACCAGTTAATCGTGCAACAGCAGCAACTGGCCACGCTCCTCAAGGACCATGCCGATGAATGTGGGGGCACTAAGGCAGACATAGAAACATCAACTGAGACACTTAGGGCAGAAATGGAGAGAAGTACAGAGACACTAAGGGCACAAATGGAGAGTAGCACCGAGTGCCTGAGAGTCCAAATGGAGAGTAGCACCGAGAGCCTGAGAGTACAAATGGAGAGAAGCACCGAGAGCCTGAGGGGGGAACTGCATGCGACGTCCAAAGACGTATGTGCCGAACTTGCCGCAGTGCGCCGTGTGCTCACTGAGCTCTCACAAACCCTTAGGGACATGCATGGACGTGAGCAGGCAGAGACATCATCCATTGCAAGTTCCGTCCAGGGCAGCCCCCAACGTAGATCTGGGAGGAACCTGCGCTCCACAGGCAGGGGTGCCCCTGATACCTGCAGAGGGGGCTTGCAATAGCGACTGCCCACTGACAATGAGCATCTTTGGACACTGGTGTTCGGGGGGGGAGGTAGGAGGGTGGAGGGGGGGTGTTGGGCTCACTTGGGTGGGGGGTCGATAGGGTGTTTAACATGATATCACATATGCCATAAACAATGCACGATCAACCAATGAGATGTGTGGACATTGATCTTTGTGTACGAGGCCATTATAGGCGTACAGTCCATATTGTGCATGTACCAGACACACACAGTGCCACGAGTCCCGTGTCCATGTATCAGCCACCAGGCGTGAGTGCTAGAAGCATGCATCTATGAGATGCTGACGAATGTCACGGCCCTCCTGTGCCTCGCAGACTCCTTGAGGTGCTGCCACATCCCCACCCTCATCATGACCATCTTCAGGTGCTTGCAGTTCTGCGTCAGGGGGCATGGGCACATTTCGACGTACGCACATGTTGTGTAGCATGACACATGCCATCACCATCTTTGCAACCTTCACATGGCGGTACAGGAGTGCCCCGCCAGACCTGCTGAGGCACCGGAAACGAGTCTTCAGTAGGCCGAATGCCTGTTCTATGACTACACAGGTACGTGAGTGGGCATGGTTGTAGTCCTCCTCATGCTGGTCCCGTGGGTTCCGGACTGGTGTGAGGAGCCATCTCTTCAGTGGATATCCGGCATCACCTGTATGTTGACGATAAACAAGTTATGTGGAATGCCATTGCTACGTACGCACCCTTCCCCTTCCTGCCAGGTCATTGCCGCATCACATACCCCACATCATCATGCATGAAATGAGACTCACCGAGTAGCCAGGATCTGTTCCCTGCGTGTCGCTCCATGTAGCGTGGTATTGTAGAGTTCCTCAAGACCATAGAATCATGGGTTGATCCAGGGAATCGGGCACAACAATGTGTAATGATCCTGTTGGAGTCACACACCATTTGTACATTCAGAGAATGAAATTGTTTCCGGTTGCGGTACTGGGCCTCCATGGCATGTGGGACGACCAATTCCACATGGGTGCAGTCGATGGCACCAATGCAACCCGGTATGCCGGCAAGTGCATGGAATCCCACTTTTGTGTTGGTAATTTCCTGCTCCGAGCGTGGTAGAGAGATGTAGTCGTCTGCGTGCTGCAGGAGGGCATCGAGCACTTGCAATAGTGTCCGTGAGAACAGTGGCTGTGAAATGCCATGCAACTGTCCGACTGTGTGCTGGTAGGTGCCTGTGGCCAGGAAGTGGAGTACAGACACCACCTTCAGTAGGGGTGGGATGGCGGTTGGGCTATCTATCATGCTGACAAGGTCAGCCTGTGTCATGTCCACAATGGCGGTTATGGTGTCCCGGTCCAAACGGTAGAGGGTGTGGATCTGCTCACCAGTGAAGTTGAACGGATGTGCTCGGAGGCGTGGGATTGCGGGCTGCCTGCGTGGTGGTAGTGGCTGTGCTGGCGGCCCTTGCTGGCCCTGCCTTGCCCTCCTCCTCCTCCTGCGTCTCCTCCGTGCGGCCGGTTGTAGTTGGTGTTCGTCTTCTTCTTGAAGTTGGAGTACTTGCAGTGCTATCAGGTCCCCCAGGGCCAACATAGCTAGTCCTGCCGGTAGCATTTCGGAGTGGGTGTGGTTGTGGGAGGAGACTGGGTGTGCAATTTATGTGTTTTCAGGCTGTATGGCCTCCACCTGTGGTGATTCATTCCACCTGTGCAAGCTGCTCTCCCCTTTTGGCGAGCACGTCCCGCACACAACGCTGCAATTCGACGAATGGCATCTTGCTATTACAATCATGTATTTGTACCCGATGGCAGTGTAACATTGGTTGACATGTTCATTCGGCTATGGTCCCATTGTTTCACATACTATCTTTGCAGTCGCGAACAGACTTGTGAAGGGTCAGTGGAACGTAGTACTCGAGTAACGGTGGACCCTCATGCATCACTGTACCGAGGTTCAACGACAGGCGGGGCGTCCCATTTGTGAGTGAAGGCAGTTGCCATTTTCACACACAGCCGCACTAGATGGATTAATTTGTGATTTCAAGCGGCCACAGATGCCTTTTCGACGTGATGTTGCAAATGAGGAATTCGAAGGGCGGCGCTTTCGGTTTTCAGCTAGCGGCGAGGAGATGCCCACAGGTCTGACTGCAAATATAACGTTCTATTGTTCAATGTCCTTGGGACAGGGGCCATGGCGAGGATGCAATGATTGATATGAATAGTTTGGGATGCGCAATGGCGAAGTGGACGATGAGGCCGGACGTTCCCAAATACATGTTACTTCACAACACTGGAATTACGGGCTGGGGCACAGTGGATTTTGCAGGCTGCATAACGCACAGACTCAATGGAAATTTCACATGTTATGTGAGTATGGAAACAGGCGTTTTCATTACGGGATGAGGGAATGATGAATGGATGCATGGACAGATGATTTGATACAGAGTTTGCCATGTACAGGGCTTCTTGGAATCTGTCCGCCTCCCCTGCGCTATGTGATGCAGGGCTGCCATAGTGGGACCATCGTCTATCTGGCCTTGTTGAGCCCTCCCTGTCTCGACGCGCCTTCAGACACTTGTGTCTATGCACGTTACCAATCCCATCTGATGGATTCAGTTTTAACAGACGCATGCACAGGTACACTCGTTTGTGATGGTGTTTTCACCTCGATATAGATAGTTATGATTCGCAAGTGGTTTTTGGGTGGTGATGATCCTTTGGAGTGGGCTAGCATGCATATGGCTGTGGATTTGGTGTGATCATTGAAGTGAGTAATTCAAATGTAGTTCTGATGGCCATACTATTCTTTTTCATTTCATTTGGTTGACAGGTATCTCCTCCCCTTTTGCCACTGCCATCTGTATGCCACTCCTGCAGATGGATTTTACTCCCGACACCTGCTGCTTCGTGTTAATCAGTGGAGCAGCATTACGATCTTATGGGACGATCGCCAATGGGCCACATGCCCTTACGCAGTACTAGTGGCTAGGAGCAACATTTCGGCCTTTCAGCTGGACTAGTGCCTCCCTATTGGGACGGCCCTGCGGTTCTAGGCGCTTCCATGTTGCCTTTTCGTACGAGAATGTAGCCCCTGTGTACCATGAAGGAACAGGGCGTCACACAAGAAGTAGCTGGTCATTTATTGCGGATGCAGCCCACAATGGTGAAATGTGTTTTGGAGTTCATGGCCTAATGGCTGTATGGGCTTGGTGAATTTGTTGTGCATTAAATTTCTATTCTGATATGGACCGTGTAGCGTTCTTCTTTGCAAGTGATGTGGCATATTCCTATTTGGGGAGCGATGTATTGTGAGGAGATCTGCATTGGGTTCCAGCTTCGGAGTATAGTTGCGTGGTACTGTGCTGGGCGCGTTTGCCTACGAAGCCCAGTGAGGTCAGGGATAAGGGCTGCCAATATGACTGTTTTAATGATGTCATGCTCAGGGGCGGGGGATTAGCTTTTGTGTAACAGATGCCGGTCAGCCAGGTGGATTGGTGGAATGATGTGATTTTCGGAATATTGCTGGTCACAGGTGCCTGTGTTTGCGTGCGTTTCTTGGTGGGAGACTGAGGTCATGTCCATTGGAATAGCTTCTGTATTCGTGCCATCTGTGCCCTGCAGCTCCCATTGGCCCCTCTTGAGATTCATTTGTTCGTTGGCAGGCATGGATGACTAGTACATTTCACTGGTTGCATTGTGTGACTTCATTGCACCTACGGGGAGTTGTACAATGTGGCCAGGGAGCGGTGTACAGGCACTCAGTGGGGCCGTTTACGGTTGGTTCGCGATGCCGTACTTCTCACCATGGCGGAATGGTACTTTCCGCCGTGCTTGATGGCGTTAGGTGCATGTCCGCTAGGGTCAGAATTCGCGTACCGTTGCGCCATGGTGGTAATTACGGTTTGGCATGGCGCGCGCGCGCGTACTTGGTGCAGTTAGTGTTGGCGTTCACTACGGTGTCGCTAATGGCATCGTACTTTGCGGTGACGGGTCATAATCGCACCGAGCGCTATTCGATGGCGGTATTGCATTTCCGCCATCGTTTTTCGAATTCCGCCAGGGTCGTAATGAGGCCCTTTGTCTTTTTTCCCCATAGGGGCCGAGGTCCAGATGCCTGGAAGCGGCAAGACCCGAAATGAAATGGGAATGACCCAACAGGTAAGACTTAGAAGGAAACTGAGCTTTTCCTATTCCCTTCCTTCTCTCACCTTGTTCTTGTCTTTCTCTCTAGGTTCTGGGAAGTGGCTGTGGATCCGGATGATCGCTGCTGAAGATGGTGGCGTCCAGGAAAGGTGAGCGAAATGCAGCGCTGCAGCGATCATAGCGAAATGCTTTTAAAATGATGTCTTCCTTTTCAGGATCGTCGGTGTGATGTCTCTGTGGTGCTGATTTAGCAGGTAAGGTCTTTTGTCTCCCTTTGCAGGTGACCCAGGATACTGACAGGCGTGGCTGAGGTTCAGATGCAGGAGCTGACACGGTGAGCGTCCAGCTGCGAGGAGCAGAACAACGCGAAGCTTGAGTTGCTGATCGGGTGTGGTTTAAATAGCTTTGGAAGAAGTTCCAAGTGTGTATCCTTCCTCCGTTCAGGTATGTATCCTTCCCCGACCACACCCGGGTGGAAAGTAATCCCACAGGTAAAGTAGTTCCATTCAGGCCTCAAGAGGGCCTGGATGTGGCAGCATGGTCTGCATCAGGTAAGTGCACATTAAAACACTTGAACACATGTCTAGCTTTATGAGCCTGGCGCCTAAGACGCCAGGACAGGGGTCCAACATGAGCCTGGCGCCTAAGGCGCCAGGACTGCGTCCAAAGGGCCCCAGCTTGGGCCCGCTGACACTCCCCTGGGGGAAATGATGCCTGCCTCTGGGGTTGCTGGTTCGGACCTGGCTCCTTGGAGGTAGGCATCATGACACTACCACTTCCTTCACTTCCAAAGCTATTTTGCTTTCTTCGTTTAACTGTGTAAAGTCTAAGTGACCTCCCTCTACTGATAGACTGGTGTTTTTTATCTTCGGTGACGGTTGAGTTTTCAGTTTTTTAGCTTCCGTTTTGTTTGCTCCCTTCTCACTCTTGGCTCTTCTTTTGAGAGCCCTTGCCCGCATTTTCTTTTCTCTTCGTGTGATAACCTACACGGAAGGAGTCTCGTCTTCCTGAGTTAAGTCTTCCCCAGCTATCTGCTTCTGACCCTGCATTTTGACTTCCTCATTTTCCATCACTTCCAAAAGTACCGGTGCACTATCCAGCTTGATCCCTACCAACTGCTCTGAGGTACTTAGAGTGGTATTTTCCAGTTTTCCACATTTATTTTCATTTTGATTTTCCACTTTTTTAATTTTTTCCTGATTAATTAGTATCAGTCTTTTTAGTTCATTCACAATTTCCAAGGTTACATCTCCTTCATGGGCACATAGTTCATTCCCTGTTTGGGAGCATTGATTGAGAGTCTTTCTATTTTCCGTTAGGGGAGATTGGGGAATTTCTTTCATGCTCAAGGCATGTACAAACCCTTCCAATCTACTCAGTTTATCTATGCATTCAACCATGAGTCCTTTCATGACCTTTGTCTAAAAGTTTCAAGATCCTAGTTAATACCGGGAATGACTCAGGTTCTAGCATGTTATCCTCTACCTCGGTTTCCTTACTATGCTGGATCTGCATGTTTTCCTCAAAATCTCCTTGCCCTGGCTGGACGGGGTTAGTCGGACTGGAACATTTGTTTGCAATTACCCTATGTTCTCCCGTTCCGCTACCACCAAAAAGGTCCATCATGGGGCCCTTACTGTGTTCACAAAGCTTCTCCCTACTTTCCATAATGGATTTATGGAGGTAAACATTATCCAGACCACCACCCCTAGCCCTTGCTGGAGTTGAAGGGTCCATAGAGAGTCTCACCCTCCTATCCAGTTCGGCAGACACCACAGGTGCTATAAGTGACGTATCCAACTGGGGTGTGGTGAGGATGGAGTCCTCCATATTTAAGACTGAGGGTCTAACAGGCAAGTCTTGGACGCTTAAAAAGCTTTTCGCTTTTCTGCACAATCTCTTCAACAAGGTCCATCTTCTGAAAGGACTCCATTTGGGCCTTTATACGATCACTTGTAACATTGGGCAGGGGAGGGAAATCAATTCCACTTAATTCCCACTTTCCTGTCTCTCCAACCCCCAATGTGTCCCTAACATCTCCCTCATTCATTATTGTGGAACGGGGGTTAGACTTTTCGGTCTTACTTGTTTGTGTGAGCATAAAAGACCCACTTGCTATAATTGTATTCTGCCTTTCCGATTTGATACTTTTGTTTTGCCGCTTAAGATGTTTGTGAGTCTCACTCAGTGTTGGTATCGTACCACTCCTTAGGGTTCCCACCATACTCCAGATGCGGAAAATCCCTCACACTTAAAGCCCAGTTCACAGTTGCCTTTTTCCCCCCACCAAATACCAGCACAATATTCTCAACACTCCCCTTATCAAGGTGGGTGGCTATGCAATTTAGTGCAGGATTAGAGAGTCTAACTTGCACCCGCAGTGTTTTGGCTTAGACCACACACAAAAAATGCAAGCATATGCACTAATATTCCAAGTATCCGAGTCTGGCCTTTCTCGGTTGCAGAATAACCACCCCCTCCTAATCCTTACGAAAAAGGAGTATCACTGTATGAGGTCCTCAACACCCACCACCCCATCCACAGTGTCGTGATTTATAAAAGGCAAGATCCCAAATACAGACACTCAGTAAATCATCCTAATAATGATTATTGGAAGAAACAACACCTTGTATGGTAGACAGCTTCAATATAACACAGAGGAAATATCGCCCCTTCAGTGGTTCCTGGTCGGTGTGGCCCTCATAGAGGAGGAAATCCATTTACCACTATCGTCGTTTGTCGAGAGGATTTCCAGTAGAAGTTCAATTTTAGGTTGCCCGCAAAGGCCTTCACCCCCAGGACTTAAAACTGAGGAAAAAAAGCTGCACAAAGTGGCCCCACTGAGACATCGTGGACCAAGCCCCACGCACCGTGAACAGTAAACAGTACTTCGATGTACTTCACGGGTGCGCTGCATCCACGTCCCCTATAGGAAGCAAGGAGGGGTTACCACGCCAAGGGGCGGGGCCACGTGCCGAGTGCACACCCTAAAGCAAAAAGAAGAAAAAAAAAACGTGTAAGAGAACGTTTGTATTGGGAGGTTTCAAAGCAGCCGCTAGGGCGTGTGTAATTAAACAACAATGGAGAGCGTGTAACACGTAGAATCAAACACGTAGGATCACGTAGGATCAAATCAGTCTCGGATGATAAAGCCCAGCGTGCGTATGTCCCGCACGATCAATCCACCCTGTGGCAAAGTTCCACTCATAAAAATCACAGACAGTCACCTTTTCACTTTATCCGAGGTCAGCCAGAGATGTGTAACACACAAAGACGTCCTCCTATCTTCAGCATAGGCACACTTGATGAAATGAACACACGACGCCAGCAGCACCCGCCCGCAGTGAACAGTACTTCGATGTACTTCACGGGTGAATTACACTTTTTCAGTCTTGCAGTGAATGGAACATAATCTCTGTTAATGCTTTAAATGAACATGCACCAATCACCTTCTGAAAAGCAGTCAACAGAACAGCAGCCATGGAGCAGCATTGCTTACAGAGGTACATTTCTTTTCTCTTTTCAGATTCCTGTCAAGGGGTTGATGTTTACGATTCCTCTTTCATCTGCAATTCTTGACCTTCTGTACCCTTGGAGAGGCCGTGGGCTTCTAAGGATTCAATTGAATTCAAAAAGGTCTGTGGGGCACGCCGCTTTGACCGTGGACTGCTGTGGGATCTAACACTCATCAGAAACGTGCCCACACTTGCTAAAGATGCTCTTTTATAAATATTCTTAGATAAACACTTCTAGAAGCATTGGAGTAGGTGACAGTGGCGCCATATCGTCCACGGAGATGTGTTCACGCCCGACAGCATGGGGCTAAGCGCTCCATTGCCTCCATTTTAAAAGATAGACTAAAGGGAGCCTCCATATTTTTGAAAAAAAATAATAATTGGAAATCCGAAAATAGGGAAGAAAGGGCTTCCTGATACTCTTTGATTGATTTTGAAGGTAGGGGTCTTTTGTCAAAGACAATGGAGTACCTTCCATGAGCAACTTATTTGAGGATGGGGTGAATGGTTACAACCACTCAATACTGGTTTGGGAGGGACAGAGAGAGAGAAGGCGGGGCTACAACAGGAAGCTGTAGCTTTCAATAAAATGAATTTGATGACAGTTCCAACAAAGGATATGGTGGAGAGTATAGAGGGCCACTCTAAGTTGAATCAATTGTGTCCAAACTTAGAACAGGTACATTGGGATCGTTGGTTAGCAAGGGAACAGCGGAAAAATCAAAAGTTGGAAGGATCAATTGGAAATAGTATGTAGTTGGCCCCTAAGGCACACAAGGATATTAGGATGGTAGAATTCGGGATGGAGGGAGCCAGTAACTTTTGTGGAACATAGTCAGCAACCTGAAAGATCTTCGAATAGAGTTTGGACAATTTGATTGCAAGTCACCCATATAAATCAGTGAGGGAGGGAGTTTTGGAATTAAGTAGGGTTATGTGTCTTCCCGCTCACATGAAAGGTAATTTTGGGAAACTAAACTGGTTCGAAAGGAAACAGACGGTAGTGGGAGAAAGGACACACAACAGTGGGAGGTACTGGCGGACGGGAGGTTCAGGAAAAACATATCCTGGAGGCCATATTTCTTGAGCCAGACTTAAAATACCTCAATAGAACTATGGTATTGGTGATTTTAGGTGATGTTCCAGGCTTAAGGAGGATGCATCAAAACAAAAAGGTAATGGCTGGAAGGTTTTGAATTAATCATAACCACGGGCATAGCTCTGGGCAACCCTCCAGACCATCATTTTTCACTCTGCCAAGCCATTACAGAAGGGGAAAAACCATATGCAAATCAGGCTTGGTCCTACCCAAAAAGGGGAAGTCCAGCCCAAACTGCTAGCTCACATCCCTTCTGCACGAGGCCACAAGCAACCCCAGACATGTTTCAGCCTTGTTGGGCATCATCAGAGAGGAGTAGCTTGGGTCTCTAGGCCAGGCAGATTCGGGACCCACATCTGGGCATACCCGTCCCACTCGGGATGACTTTAGTAATACAAAAAGGTGATGGCTGGAAGGTTTTGAATTAATCATAACCACGGGCTTAGCTCTTGGCAACCCTCCAGACCATCATTTTTCAGCCTGCCAGGAGGATGGAGTCCAAGGATAGTGATTGTTTTGAGTTTTCTGATCCTGGGAGGTGAGATATGGTCATGCTAACAGTTAACTCACGCATAATTAGAGAAGGCATATACTCAGCTACAGATGAAATTCGCCAAAGAGGTTTTGATGTGCACAATATAGAGGCCCCTTCTTCATCCCCGATTGGATTGGTCCATAGAGGGGAAATGAAGGGGCCACAAGCCTATTTTTCAGTCTCTGGGGGGTCCCAAAAGAAAATGGAGGAAAGGCGATGGGGGTTGAGCTTAATATATTTGAAAAGCAGAATGATTGGTTCTGGCTCCTCCGACCACAGGTAGCTATGATCGGTGCAACAAATCAGAGGGCTGTTTTTTGGCCTTTGTTCATGGAACACTCAGGGCTTTCCGGATTTGTTCAATCCCAATGAGAAAATTTGATCTGGTGATCCTGCAGGAACCTTTTCAGGCCCAAAACGTTATTATGGACGGTTACTTAACTTGTCAACAGTTGGCAGTGTGTGGGACAATAGGTCGAACGAAAGGTGCACTTCTGTTAGGATTTCAAACTGGCCGCATTGGGACTGTGAACATTATTGATGACTCAATGCACAGTATCTTCGCAGTTCCTGCCACCTGTAAGGGTGAATTGGCCCACAAGCTAGTTATAAATGTATACTGCAGTTATGCAGAAAAATCCCAAAAAGTGTTGATGGAATATATCAATGGGATTTTGATGGGGTGGAGGGAACTTCAGCCCGTGAGAATGATCATAATAGCGGGTGATTTTAATCTGAACTATTTGGACTCCACCTCCTA
This sequence comes from Ambystoma mexicanum, assembly GCF_040938575.1. Lineage (NCBI taxonomy): Eukaryota > Metazoa > Chordata > Amphibia > Caudata > Ambystomatidae > Ambystoma > Ambystoma mexicanum. The sequence continues at coordinate 540,416,617 of NC_090923.1, read as the reverse complement.
GGCTGATTACCAAGGATATTCCAAAAATCCCACTGTACAGAATCCAAAAGGGGTGAAATGTTTTTTTTGATGATTTGAATTTGGTAGAATAAATCTTGTTAAAACGAGAGAGGCCATGGTTTCTCAAATATGTGGGGAATTGGGACGAAAACAACTTTGATTTTGTTTTAGTCTCAGAAGAGTTGGAGATGAAAGATCATGTATATGAGTGTTGTAATGACTATCCTAGCGACCATTCCAGATTTATAGTATTGCTCCGTTTTGTAAAGTAACTTGGCACTGCACAGAAGAAAATGTGCAGAGTTTGTGTCTCTGCCTGAAAAAATAGATTGATTTGGGTAGAGGGGGATATTAGGGAATTTAATGAAAAACATGAGGCTGAATTACTAAATGATGTGGGAGAATACTCAGATTCCCAGGAATTGGTGGCCTTTTTGCCAATATTTATAGAAAACTCCCATAGGACGGTGACCTTAAAAGCCCCAAATACTAGAACGTATTATAACCCAACGCTGCAATAAATTAAATGAGATTATAGACAAGCTCTAAAAAAGCATAAATGTTTTGGTAGATTTATTCCACACTATGAAGAAGATCAGAAAAAATGTAAACTGAAGTATGAAAACAAAATGAGGGCATTAAAAGCAAAGGTCTATCAAAGGGCTAGTGTAAACATTATTCAAACCGTAATGGAGGAGAAGGATTTAAATTATTGGAAACTGACAAAACAAAATAACGAAAGCCAGTGTGAAGCCAGAGGAGGACCTAGCAAATTGAGATAGCTAAAAATTGACAGATTGGGAAAATCCGTTTTCAAACGTATTGGTTGAAAACATTATTTGTAAACAAAGCAATTCGAGGGCGCAGGGCTCAAATGGACTTTGCAATAAGCTCATTAAAGCTCAACCAGAATTATGGATGGAAATTCTGTATAGGTACTTTCAGTCAATTATACATCTGAAGCAAATACTGCTTTCATGGAAGGAAACCCATATCGTTCCTATATTTAAGAAATGAGCGAGAGATGCCCCAGAAAATGATTGCCCGATTGTGTTGTTGGACGCTGACTCAAAGATTTTTGGATCAGCCCTAATCTGCTCTCTGGAAGAATGTGCAAATAAGAGGAGTATTCAGAAGCCAAATCAATTAGGCTTCAGGAAGGATGTTGGAACAAATGTTGCGGGATGGATATTTAAATCATATTCATTGCCTTCCATGGGAAGGAGTGTACAAGGAGCTTTTTGTCCTCTCAGTGGACCTATCCCTGGCTTTTGATAGGGTAAATAGGAATAAGCTATGGAGGAAGCTTTTGGACAGGGGTCTCCCAGAGGGCCGTCTAGCCCTACTGATTCAACTACATAAACAATCTACCTTTAGGGTTAGGATGAATGGTGAGGGAGTGCTGTCGGCTGAAGTCAAGACCAATAGTGGAGTTCGACAAGGATGCATATTGGCGCCTTATTTATTTAATATGTATTTGGCAGATTATCATCTTTTGTCACGGCTAAGGTCTTGGGAACAAGCATTTCTTGGGTAACCTATGCTGACGACTTTTTCCTATTTGACTGTACAAAGTTAGGCATCCAAAGAATGCTGACCAAATTGAATATGTACTGTACAGAAAACAATGTAATCATTAATGCAAGAAAAATTCAATTAATAAGCCTGACAGCAGGGGAGAGATTGAAGAAAAAATCTTCATGGATAGGGGGGAAAAGGTGGTAGAGGTAGACAGCTTGAAATTCCTGGGTTATGATATTCTGGCTGCTACAAATAAGAAACGTCTAATGGAGGGTTTTTATAACAAGGCCTCAACAGCAGTGTCTCAGATGAGGAGTTTTAACTTTAGGTTTGGAAAATGTTCAATAATACCACTCCTAAAGTTTTACAAGGAAATGATTGTGCCAATTCTTACTTATGGGGCTGAAATCTATCACAGGTTTTATTTGGAAAAAAGTCCTAGGGCTCCCATAGGCAATTCCAAGCAGCGTCATTAGATCTGAGTTTGGTCGTTTATCATTGGAGGCCCACATTGTTAGGAAAATAATTTTGCTATGCCGTAAGTTTAATACTTCCCCACCATCTACGCTGGTTGCAAACTTTGAGGAAGGTGAGGTCTCTTCAAAAAATATATTGATAAATTGCACAGTTAGTGGATTGGAGGAATGGATTTTGGACGGCACTCTTATACATGGTCCTTTGGGAAGGTCTAAACAAAAGGTCTGGAGAGCGGATTGGTGTAGAACCTGCGCTAAGGTAGGCTCCTATCAGCGATACCAAAATTTAAGTTGGGGCAACAAAAGACTCGGGGTATGTACGAAGTATTTGTGTAAATATCGCTCATGGAAGGTGGGTTACACACTCTTCAGATTTAGACTGGATATCCTGCCAACTAGGACTAATAATGTGAGGTGGAAAATAGAAGATGGGTTCTCTGATAGGTGTAGACATTGCTATATAGCAAAGTAAACCACCCAAAATCTTCTGTTGAAATGCCAAGCATTGATTAACCAATGAGTAATTTATTTTAAAAAATTCATAAATGGCTATGGAGGTTTAACAGGAATGGCTATTTGGAACTTATGCTGGTCTAAGCTCCTATATAACCTGAGTAAACCACTGTATCCATGTTTTGTATTGATTAATTTAGTGGAGCAAGGGCCAAATCGAAATTGAATGAAATATTGTTTGATCATGATTTTAAATGTTTTGGTCTCTACTTGATCTTTTAATGGTGTTTTAATAATGGCTTGATTCATTTTGATGTATTAGAAGAATTTGTGTAACTTGTTTTAAAACTGTATACACTGAATAAAGATTATTTTTTTAATTGCCTCTTATGGGAACAGGGTCTCAGTTAGCCATTTCCAGAGTAGATACTGTCGGCTATCCAAGGCTTCCACTACATTTGCTCAGGTAGCTTGGTCCCAGTTTATTCAGGGACATTTTGGCAGTGCAGTGGCTACCTTCAGAATTCTGCCTCCTTTGTTGCTTTGCACTGTATCACTACCACCCCTACTCAACACCCTTTCTTGACCCCTCTTGTATGGTCTTTCCACGGAATAAGCCGTTTGTTTGGCTGCGGCTGGGGAGATTCAATTTCCACAGTTGTAAATGCTCTTTGCTTGCATAGCCTCCAACAAATATTTGAATCTCAGTGCGGGGCATTCATAATTCACGGATGTCCCTCACCAGTTTGCCCCATGTCTACAAATGCTAATGGTAGTATCACCATCATCTTGGAATCTATCTGCTTCTGGTGTGGGTGTACATTGTGATCGGGAAGGTTCCCCATGACATGGTGTTGATGCTTCACCGATCATGAGGACTGCAGTCGTCCAAACTCTTAACCTTGTAACCTAAGTAACATCCTTGGTTTTCTCATGCAGGCTTCAAGCTCTCGTTTGTCAATGCTGTGCGGATGACCTTGGGAAATATTCTTTCATTACACACAGTGGATCCGGCAGGGGGAGCAACAACCGTATTATGCTCCACTTGTCGTTTACATGGGAAAATAATCATAGACAAAGTTTCTTAAGTGTGTAACTTGGTATATTGACCGGAAATCCCTGATAGTGTTTGCTTAGGGTTTTCAGAAGCAGAGAACTGCAGCACCTGGCTAGGACTAATACCATACCTTGACTGGTGAGGCGAGTCTGTGGGACCCACTCCTTCCACCCTCTGGGGGCACTTTGGGTGTCTACTGGACCAACACTACCCCCAGTGCTTGAACCTCTCACATACCAAATTGAGGAGTTTTTTTAATTCCCCCAGCAAACAGGTATGTGCATCATTGTATGACATCTCCTGTGATATCTCAAGTTCCAGATATGCGTCATGAGGGTTACATGTGTTAATATCCCCTCAAAAATATCGCCATACAAAAATATTGCCATATTTTTGCGGTGATATTAAGGCATGGAACCTGCGGGGGACACCCCCGCAACCCCTGTATTATTTTAAAAGGAGGGGGGACACCCCCGCAACCCCTGCTCCCATAAAACCCTAATATTATCCCCACTAAAAATATCACCTATGGCCGTTCCCGACAACCATATATACGGCGATATATTTGGTGGGGATAATATTACCTGATACCGTCATGAGCAATGGTCGCTCTAAATATCAAGAGTCACTGCCATGCCCTGTTCCCCCGCTCACCACATTCCCCCATCATGTTACCGCAGCTATGGCATTTGACAGACTGGCACGGCAAAAATACTGTTTCCCAAGAAGGAAGTGGACGATTCACGTACACGACTCACTGGTGGGACTGAATCTCATGGAACACACAAGTAAAAGCCTTCACTGACAACTGCAGATCACCTCTCTACACGTTCTGGCAGTCGCAGTATTGCCTGGTTTAATCTTTTTGATTTCTTGTGTTTTTTGATCCTTAGATTCTTTCTTGGACTGTGCTCAGAAGTCCCTTATCCGCAAGTATTGTTTCAGCAAATATTCCTTTGAGTACTGGCTTCCTTTTTTGGGCTTGACTCTGGATTGCTTTGTACCTCTAGTGTCGTGTTGACGTTTGACAGAATGGAATTGGAGTGCCTGGAATATTTTTGGCAAGAATTCTTTTTTATTTTAGAACAGCTACTCAGGGTCTAAAAAAGGATCATGAATTATATGCATCTTAGATGGTAAAAGAAGTTGTAATGAATGGCTAGAGTGTGCATGAGGCTGGCGCTATCTCCCAGAAATGTAAAGGGAAAAAAGGGAGGTAGAATATAATGGGTATTGTACCGATATATGGAACGCATGGACACAAGATTGCTACATGAATTAACCTCGAGCATACAAACCTGATTATGTCAAAATATTAGAAGTGGATGTAAAGTTGGGGGGGATTGGATGAATGAAGGAAAGATCTATGGTATAAGAAATGTTAAAGATGGGGAACTAACATTTCTTTTATATTCACATTTATATTAGTTTTATTATAGAACAACAATACACAAAATACATGACCCATCTTAAGTGTGTCTCTTTGGAATTCACACTATCACTGGACTCTGGTGAGTTTCTGGCAGCTCATGTATGACTTTGTGGACATTTCTGTGTGTTCTCCATCAACAGAATCCTACCCAGAAACATGCCTCATAGCATCGTCCTTGTTCTGTCCAGGCTGGTTTATCACTTGAATTTGAACTGAGGCACTGGGAATAAATAGATCTTATCCCCTACTCTGCAGTGCTAGATCATGTGTTCAGCACCCATGACCACCAAATACAGGTACTGAAAGTAACAGAATGGGTAAAGAGCTCTGACAGTGCATTCCTATTACTCGTGCAGCCTTGGGAGAGAGCCAGGGGGCATTCCCCATGCTCTTTCATCCATCTCAGGCGACCCTCATAGATTCCTGGGGCCTAGCACTGCTCCATTAGAAGGAGGGTCCTGCCACCTGCCTGAGGTATTGTCATTGTATTGAATTGTTGGGCCATTAATAATAGTCACCTGAAATGGACCTTTAATGGGATGACTCCAGTTATGTGTTGTAATGATCTATGTAAGGACTTTATTAATGGGGGTTGTCTTTGTTAATGTACAGATGGCTACACTCCCAATGCTGTCCTTTGGGAAAGTATACACAAGGATTGGCCAAAGCCCATAACTATTGTTCTTCCAGGTCAATTTAAACAGAGGAGTGTCTTATTTCCAAACGTACAACCCCTGCTACCCTATCTCCCCATGCAGCTTGCCCCCTTGCTGGGCATATCTGTGCTCTATGTATTGGCACACATTAATGTATACCTATATTTGGTTTTTGATTTGGGGATTGCCTTTTGAAATATTATGCATTATTTGGGAAAAGCAATTATTGGGATCACTGCTGTGCTGCACACCTGGGTATCTCGAATAAGCGATAGGCTCATTTATCACAGGGGACAACCATCATGGCCATTGTGCGAAAGGGCCTACATATCAAAGCATGCAATGTGTATGCACTTGAATGATTAAATGTGTATGGTGTACATTATCTTGGGGCTTGGACATGCTGTCACTGCAGCACGATGGTCATTATGGCAAAGTTGGAGGGTGAGAAGGCGCTAGCCTGTTGTTCCATTATGTTCCACCCTAAAAAGTCTAGTTTATTTCAAAATGGCAACAGTGCTTCTAGATCCTATCCTATTCTACGGTGTTTCTAGAGCTATGCTTCGCCTTGCAACCACTGGCTTGCATCACTTACGAAGCTGGGTTTGATGCTGTTCCTTATATTTGTTTTTCCCTGTAAGTTGTCTCTGTTGTTTCTTTGATCCCTTGTGTTGATCCTTACTTCCTCACCTCTTTCTGCTGTCACCAGTTCCATCTGCTTACCCTCCATCCCTGTGTGATCCTGCTTGTTAAGACGGATTTCTGAACTCTGACCTGGTGGGCAGATGTTCAGAAGGCCAGCCTAGTTTCTTGGAACAGGGTAACCTCTGGCCAAGCCAGACCAATCAAGGTAGCTATGCAGGCGGTCAAGACTAAGTCTCAGGAGGGGTGAGGGTGACTGAAAGACCTCAATGAACACACATTTATTAGAAGGCCTTTCTAACTCAGACCATAGCAAAAGAATCACAGCAATACTAAGTAAACCAACACAACACTATCAATACAATGTATATACAAGACCAATGGGGTCCAAAGGGTTAAATGCACAAAATATATTCACACCCTAGATTGGGAGAAAACAGGCTGTGCAGATAGTCGTTGGCCCCTTCGACATCAACAATGCACCTAACTAAGAGGCAGTCCAAACTCTAAGAAGAGAGGAGTCTTGTGCTCAATAGTACACGCAATGCAAGTGCACACAGTTGTTACAATGGGCGAAACGGGGTCTCTTCAGGGGTCTCTAGCAGCTCAGGAAGGTGGATGAGGCAATGAAGAATAAGTTCCCACTATTCAGGGAGAACCTCCACTTGAAGGCAGAGGCAGTTCCAGAGTGCGGGATGGAGTCGCTAGTTCGCACTAGCAGTGGAAAGGTGCGGGATCCTCAGTGGCCACTTGTGCGTAAAAAGGGGCCCTAGCGATAGGGGTCACCGGTTAGTGTTGGAAGTACTCACCGTTACCAGGAGCACTCAGACCCAAACTTCAGTCCACTTCACTTGCAGATTCGAAAATGACAAAAAGGACGTCTCTCCGGCTTTCAGTTCTGAAGATACAGTGATGATTCCCAAACGGGACAGTGGCGATTTCTCCACTCCAGGTGGATGAATCAACCCAGTTTCATTGCAGCAGGCTTCGGGGGCAAGAAGATCACAAATGCAGCATACCTGCAAAGGTCATTGCCACGGCAGGGCAACACGGTAACCGCGTAGGCTCTGGTCCGGGCGCACTCGTCTCAATTCAGACCTGGGAATACCAAGTGTACGAAATTCCGGGTGAGGGTGCCATGGACACAGAGCTAGTAGTATACCAATTCTCGAGTGCATCCTTGAAACGGCAGCATTGACAGAGCAAAACAACTGAGTAAGCTAGTCAGCCCACTAGTTGGCCCAGGGACACTTCTGAGAAAGCTTACTTGCACGGTTTTATGAAGGTACCGAGAATAGTTGGTCCCACTATTCTAATGGGTCAAAGCGTCTTCACAGACCTTCTAGGAGGATCAGATGAAGAGGGGTCCCACAGGACGACAGCGGGCTCAGGGTGTCAAACCTTCCAGCGGTTCCTTGACTCGGCTTCTTAGTTTCAGGATACTTGGATCCTATCCTTCGTTCAGTGAGAACTCCAGAGATTGACATGGTATGGGTGTTTTCAGCCTCCTCTTATCCAAAGTTTCCTTCGCGCCAAAACGGAGAGGACCCAATTGGAGATCTGCTCACAAACACACACTTAATACATGGACCAATCATGGACCACGGTGATCCCGTCATTCACAGCACTTCAGACACACTGGCACCCAGGATGTGTATTGGGACAGACACCGCAGCCCACATCATGGAGGCACACACACAAGGCATGCAGGAGCCTGTGAAAGCTTGGCATTTTGCGTGAGACTGCATGTCCAAATAAGGACAAACCCGGGTTGACTCGACCTGGGGAGGGTGAAGGGGCAAGATGACCAAAGGACAGGACAAAGAACCTCGTGGCATGGCTATTTTGGAGCCAGGCCACCTATTTGTGCCAAACGCGGTTAACATGTCAGGAAAGGGTTAAAAATAATGCAAAATGTTAGCTCCCACCATCCCTGTCCATGACACATCTGCACATCTCACAAAAAGTCCATTGGAAGTATCTAGGGCCTTTGGAAAATGACTACAGACCCAAGTGCACTGTACTGGAAGGTACATTGTGCACTTGTTACATGTCGCAGAAAGGTTGCAACATGAGAAAAGGACTAAGGGAAACAAAGTCTCCCAGTACTGACTGTCTTAAGGGCATGTCAGTTTCCCCATTAAAAGTGAGCAAAAGCCTAGAGGAGTGCAGCTGAAGGCTGTGCCTCTCTGGCAAAGTCAGTCTATAGTGTCTAAAAAGCAGCAAAATGTTTTGGGGTGTACACATGGATGGACAATTACATACAATTAAGAAATCTTTCCTAACACTCGCCCCTCCCAGACTAAGGACAGGGGGAACTAATCCACCCCTGGATGAGTTTCTTGTTCAGGTCAGTTAAACATTCTGGACAACCCATCCGCATTGCTATGTTGGACACCTCAATATTGAAGTCAAAGCCTTGCAGAATTATGGACCACTTATGGACCATCTAAGCAACTTTGGATTCTCTCACTTCATGTTCATTAGCCACTTTAAGGGCTTATGGTCAGTTTGCACAGTGCAGTGGGTCCCATAGAGGTAGGGCCTCAGCTTCCTTAGGGCCCACACAACAGAGAAACACTCTTTCTCTACTGTGGACCATCTGAGCTCTCCCTAATCTGGCAACTAATGAAGCCAATAGGGTGTTCCTTACCCTTCTCATCTACTTGTGATAGTACAGCTCCTATCCCAGTCTCAGAGGCATCTGTCTGCACAATAAAAGGTCTTTGGTAATGAGGGGACCTGAGAACAGGGGCCTGGCACATGGAGTCTTTTAAGCCATGGAAGGCCTTCTCACACTCTTCTTTGGAGAAGTGAGAGCAGTCAGAGGGGCAGCTATGGTGCCATAGTCTGCCATGAACTTTCTGTAATACCCAGTGAGTCCTAAAAAAAGCTCTCACTTGGGTCTGTATAGTGGGGGTAGGCCAGTCTTGTACTGCTTGTCCTTTACTGGGTAGAAGCTGTATCCTCCCTCCACCTACTGCATGTCCAAGGTAGACCACTGATCCTTGTCCAGTCTGGCACTTACTGGCCTTTATGGTCAAGTGGGCCTTATGATGAGCCTCTAACACAATCCTAAGGTGTTTCACATGGTCTTCCCAGGTGGCACTGAAAACTGCTATATCATCCAGATATGCAAGACAGAATTCATCCAACCCATTCAACACACGATTCACATGCCTCTGGAAAGTGGCAGGGGAATTCTTCAATCCAAAAGGCATTACCCTGAACTGGTAAAGACCCTCTGGTGTCGAGAAAGCTGTCTTCTCCTTGGCATGTTCTGCGAGAGCTATTTGCCAATAGCCTGTAGTGAGGTAAAATGTGCTGAGGTATTTGGAGGCACCCAAAGTACCCACCAGCTCATCTGTTCTAGGCAAGGGGTGTGCATCTGTCTTGGTGACAGCATTCAGAGCCCTGTAATCCACACAGAACCTCAACTCAGAAGTACCTGCTTTTGGAATCAATACCACTGGGCTGTGTTACCTGGTCAATTTCTGATTCTGCACTTTCTTTTGGTTTAAGATACATCACATCTAAAGCAAGAAGACTGGCCTAATGATTAGGCATAACGACTAGCCAAAACATCTAACAGCCATGAAAGCAGATGTTGCAGAGCACAACGAAAGCACAACCAGTTGAGCTATGGAATGCCATCAAGGCCTCAGAGCTGGGCATTCATAGCCCTCCCTCTTAGAGAATGTACACGGCGCTGAAGCTGCTGTCTGAAGTCACAAGGTCGATAAGAACCTGCATTGCAGAGACAATCTGTTGTTACGAAATATGTTTCTCTCTCTCTCTCTCTGTTCTTGCGATTTGTACTTAAGGATGAGCCAGGCCTGGGAGGGGGCAGAGTCGATATCGTCCTCCAGAGCCTGGTGCGTGAGTTAACATTACAGCACGTTTACACCCAAACCTCTGACTTTGTGTATTATTTATGTCCGAGTGCCTGCAATGCCTGAGACAGTGTGCGAGAGCTGGGTTTGCACTAGTCTCAGGGGGAGCAGGACGAATGAATGAAAAAGGCTGAAGCAAGGACTACTAGAGGGTTCAATCCCCCCAAGATCCAACATTTTAATGTAAGACCTTACTTTGTCTGACATCTTGTATCCCCTACTTTTGGTAGGTACACTGTCTCCTGTGCCAATGTCATGTTTTCACCAAGGTGTCAAACCAGGGGACTGTGAGAACAAGGGGGAAAACTGCCTCAGCAAACTTCTCACCTCTGCTTGCTGATCAGAAGTCAGGTGAGGGGCTGCATGGACACCCTCAATGGAGCTGTCTGAAGGACAACTTTGGAACAGGACAGGGAGAGGTTTTGACTCCTCTTCCTCAACATCTGAAGCCAGTAGTAGTGCAGCGATTTCAATTCTTGGGATGAAAGCCTTCGGTTTATTTACCTGGAACACTTTTGGAGCCTGTCCAGCCCTTCCAAGGTCCACTAAATAGTTGACCTCACCCAGTGACTCCACCACTGTGTAAGGGCCTGACCATGTGTCCTGCAAAGCTCTAGGCCTTATAGGATTCATGATCAGGACTTTCTGACCAGGTGTGAAAGTGATGAGGGAAGCTATCTGGTCATACCAATGTTTCACCAGTGCTTGCCCTGCCTTCAGCTTCTCACTAGCCAGACCCATAAGGAGTCCTCCTTTTTCTGAGCCATAGCACATAGTCCACTACATTTGTAGTAATAGGGGGAGTGGGCATCTCCCATCCTTCCTTGACTATGGCCAAGGGTCACCTTACAGGGTGACCAAACAGAGGTTCACAGGGGCTGAAGCCAACACCTTCTTGTGGTACCTCTCTGTAGGCAAACAGTAAGCATGGTAACAGAAGTTCCCATTTTCTTCGTTGGGGTTCTTCCGGAGCCCCAATCATGCTTTTCAAGGTACTGGTAAACCTTTCCACAAAACCATTTGTCTGTGGGTGGTATGCGGATGAAAACTTATAGGTGACACCACATTCCTTCCACATGGCCTGCATATACTTTGACATAAAGTTGCTGCCCCTATCAGACACAACTTCCTTAGGGAAGCCAACCCTAGTAAAAATGCCAATTAAAGCTTTTGCAACTGACTTGGCAGTCACAGTCTTCAATGGGATGGCCTCAGGATACCTGGTGGCATGGTCGACCAGCACAAGAATAAACCTATTGCCTGAGGATATTTGGGGGTGAAGGGAACCAACAATGTCGATCCCTACCCTCTCAAACGGTACACCCACCACAGGGAGTGATACCAATGGAGCTTTGATTGTTGAGCCACTCTTACCAGATAACTGGAAGGTGGCACAATTCCTGCAGTTAATTTCTACTCGCACCCCCGTTTTGGGCCAGTAGAAGTGCATGGATAACCTTTGCTTGGTTCTCTTTATTCCAAGGTGGCCAGCAAGAGGCACCTCATGCACCAGCTGCAGGAGGAAGGGTCTTACAGCAAGGGGAACCACCAACCTCATATGGTCTCCTTCTGTAGACTCTCTAGGCTCACTGTACAGGAGCCCACCTTCCCAATAAATCCTATGTGTCCCAGGAGGTTCACTCTCAATCTGGGCACAGGCCTGTCTCCTTAGGCCTTCCAGAGATAGACACTCATGTTGGCCTTTACTGAATTCCTCTCTGTCAGGACCACCTTCTACTAACAAGTATTTTAGTTCATGATGGTCATTTGGATCAAATACTTCAGGCAACACCTCTACCTCGTCCGGTTCTGGTGTTTGACCAACTACCTCCACCTTAGTGGTAGGTGAGTTAGGGGGAATATTCTCTTTCCCTCTTTTGGTTTTTCTGGCTGCTTTATCCTTGGGTTTTCCCTTTCACTGGGGCACTGCAGTGGTCTTGGCCAGTGCTGCCCTTGTTTGAGACCTTGTGTGAGACCTTGTGCAGGGTCTTTCAGCTGTATCTCCCACAAGCCCTAAAGCTCTGAGATCATTTCCCAGCAAGACCTTATCTGGGACATCTCTCTGAATGCTCACTGGAATCCTGACTACTGTACCATTTATAGTAAGATTTACAGGTATTACTGGGAACTGGCGAGGTGGGCCATGAGCCAATTTAGTGGTCATCAGAGGAGCTCTGGCAACTTCCTCTGCATCTACCAAGGTAGAGTCCACTACAGTTTGACTACACCCACTATCCCTAAGTATCTACTCCATTGATCAGCACACTGTCTTTAAAGTAGTGCTTGGTATTATCTGAAATCCTAGCATAAGCCTCCGAGACTTTAGGCTCCCAGAAACCCAGGGAAACAAACTACCTCAGATTCTATCCCACTGAGGAAGGAATCTGATGAGAAGGATGCTCCTGTAATCTCTTCTTCCTCATAGGAGGAGAAGGCCAGAAAAGCAGAGTAGACCCCCACGGTTTTGACCTTACATCTGGGATCCCCCTTCACATGGTGAGTTGCTCCACAAGTAAAACAAGATCCACTGGGTCTGTTTACATAGGGAGGCTTACTATAACCAGAGTTCTGTCTTGGAGGCTGACCTCCACTGCCCCGTGAGTTCTCTGTGACTTACCCTTATTTTTCTTTTTGTGGGCCTTCTGGGAGGAAGTTTTATCAGATTCCCCACCCTCTTTATCTTTGGACTTTTTCCCCTCCTCCTGCTTACCAGGATGTGTCTTGTCCTTATGGTAGACTCTATGTGACATCCACAAATCTGCTGCTATGGCTAGCTTCTTAGGGTCTATCTTCTTTGAATCTGCCAAATGCTGCTTAAGCTCAGTGGAACAAGATGCAAAAATATGTTCAAGCATGGCAAGGCATATCATTCTTTTAAAGGTGGAGACCTTATAACCTTCAACCCAGCCAATCAAGTTTTTTTAAGGATTCAGTTACATAAGACATCCAAGTACCACCTTCTTTCTTTTTGTACTCTCTGAATCTCTTTAAGTATTGGGCAGGAGTCTTCCCAACCTTTAAGATGAGAGTTTGCTTCAACATTGCAAAGTCTGCTCTCTCAGCTTTTGACATTTCCATAATGGCACTACAGCCAAAATGGGGCAGTATGCTAAGTAACCATGCAATCTTATCAGCATTGTCAACCTGTTGAACTTCACATGCATACTCAAAAGTATTCAGCCAGTCCATAATGTCATTCTTTTCCTCATACACACTGAGCAGATCTTTAGGAAACCCTGGATGGGAGGAGGACCCAGACCCTTGTCCAGGTCCCTTCAATCCATTGGAAACTTGAAGCTTGGCCAGCTCCAACTGGTGATCCCTGTCCTTCTGTTTTTCTGCCTGCTCTACCTTCAGCTTGGCCATGTTAAATTCAAGCTCCTTCTGCCTAAACAGCAGTTCCTGCTTCTTGAACCTAAGCATGGCCTCAGCATCAGCACCGGCCGAGGAAACATTGGACATCACATCATCTAAATCCTCATGAGTCCCATTGATAAGTGCAGAGACAGACTTGTCAGTTCTGCCAGTGAGAGCAGCCCCACCACCTTCTGCACTTTCCTCAGGAGCTATGGCACCAAGCTGTGACTCTTGCCATTCCATGATTCTTTGAATCATTTCCATGTTTGTGCCTTGAGCAGATAAACCCCTCTCAGCACACATCTTTCTTAATGTTTCAGATTTAGAAGCATTTAAGGTTAACAAGGTACTTGTTTCCATATTGTAGATAGGTCTATGGCCTTTTTCAGTTATGCGACAAAAATTCACTATGTGTCTTGGGTAGGAATAACCTGAAAAGCCTTCCCTAGTGTGCAACCCTGGATACCTTCAGTCCTATCCCACCACTGTACACCAATTTGTTAAGAAGGATTTCTCAACTCTGACCTGGTGGGCAAATGTTCAGAAGGCCAGCTTAGTTTCTTGGAACAGGGTAATCAAGGTAGCTATGACAGGTGGTCAAGACTAAGGGGGTCATACCGACTCTGGCGGTAGGGGGTTAACGGCACCAGTAAGGATGCCGGTGCTGTTAACCCCCTACCGCCCTATTCCGAGGTCCCTTAGCGGGTCCAACCAGGATTGGCTGGTCTGGCCAGCCATTCTTAGCGGGACCCGTTAAGGGACCTTGGAGCTAATAACGGGCCCGCAATTTGCGGGCCCGTTATTAGCGCCTTCCCCATTCCCATTGAGCTCTATAGGGGCTCGAATGGGAATGGGGAATGGTATTTGGCATGGGGACTTACCGGGTCCGCATAGGTCGGAATGTCCCGGTAAGTCCCCATTCCACCTACCCGGACCCGAGTTTGGAGGCAGCCATGGTGCTACCTCCAAACTCGGAATGACCCCCTAAGTCTCAGGAGGGGTGAGGGTGACTGAAAGACCGCAATGGGCACACAGAGCAAGGACACTTATAAATTACTCCTAGACAGGTGTTATATCAGAAATATAAGCACATTTATTAGAAGGCCTTTGTAACACAGACCATAGCAAAAGAATCACAGACCATAAACCAACAAAATACTATCAAAACAATGTATAAGGGTTAAATGCACAAAATATATTCACAACCTAGATGGGGAGAAAACAGGCAGTGCAGATAGTCTTTGGCCCCTTCGACATCGACAACACACCTAACTAAGAGGAAGTCCAAACCCTAAGAAGAGAGTAGCCTTGTGCTCAATAGTACATGCAATGCAAGAGCACTCGGTTGTTCCAATGGGCAAAACGGGGTCTCTTCAGGGGTCTCTAGCAGCTCAGGAAGGTGGATGAGGCGATGAAGAATAAGTTCCCACTATTCAGGGAGGACCTCATTTGAAGGCAGAGGCAGTTCCAGAGTACAGGATGGAGTCGCTAATTTGCACTAGCAGTGGAAAGGTGAGGGACCCTCAGGGGCCACTTGTGCATAAAAAGGGGCACTGGCACTAGGGGTCACTGGTTAGTGTTGGAAGTACTCACCGGTCCCAGGTGCACTCGGACCCAAACTTTGCCAGTTCAGTCCACTTCGCTTGCAAGTTCGAAAACGACAAAAAGGATGTCTCTGCGGCTTTCAGTTCTGAAGATACAGTGATGATGCCCAAACAGTATAGTGCTGATTTCTCCACTCCGGGTGGATGAATCGACCCAGTTTCACTGCAGCCGGCTTCAGGGGCTCAAATGCAGCGTACCTGCAAAGGTCGTTGCCGCGGCAGGGCAACATGGTAACCACGTAGGCTCCGGTCCGGACGCACTTTTCTCACTTCAGACCTGGGAAGGCCAAGTGTACAAAATTCGGTGTGACGGTGCGGTCCACACAGAGCTAGTAGTATACCAAGTTTCGAGGGCCTCCTCAAAACGGCAGCGGTGACAGAGCAAAACAACTGGGTAAGCTGGTCAGCCCACTAGTTGGCCCAGGGACACTTCCGAGAAAGCTTACTTGCAGGGTTTGATGAAGGTGCCGAGAATAGTTGGTCCCACTAATCTAATGGGTCAAAGCGTCTCCGCAGACCTTCTATGATGACCAGATTTAGAGGGTTCCCACGGAACGACATCGGGCTCAGGGTGCCAAACCTTCCAGCGGTTCACCAGCGGTTCCTCGACTAGGCTACTTAGTTTCAGGATACTTGGATCCTGTCCTTCGTTCAATGAGAAATCCAGAGATCGACATGGTATGGGTGTTTTCAGCCTCCTCCTATCCAAAGTTCCCTTTGCGCCACAATGGAGAGGACCCAATGGGATTTCTGCTCACAAACATACACTCCATACGTGGACCAATCATGTACCATGGTAGTCCTAGTCATTCACAGCACTCCAGACTCTCTTGGCACCCAGGATGTGTATTGGGGACAGACACCAAAGCCCAAATCCTGGAGGCACACACACAAGGCATGCAGGAGCCCGCGAAAGCTTGGCGTTTTGCGGAAAAAGCATGTCCAATTAAGGACTGACCCGGGTTGGCTCAACCTGGGGAAGATGAAGGGGCAAGATGGCCAAAGGACAGGACAAAGAACCTTGTGGCATGGCCATTTTGGAGCCAGGCAACCTATTTGTGCCAAACGCGGTTAACGCAGTGAACATAGCAGGAAAGGGTTAAAAGTAATGCGAAAAGATAGCTGCCACTAGCCCTGTCCATGACACATCTGCACATCTCACAAAAAGTGCATCAGGAATATCTAAGGTCTTTGGAAAATGACTACAGATCCAAGTACACTGTACTGGAAGGTACATTGTGCACTTGTTACATGTTGCAGAACAGTTTCAACATGAGAAAAGGACTAAGGGAAACAAAGTCTCCCAGTACTGACTGTCTTAAGGACATGTCAGTTTCCCCATTAAAAGTGAGCGAAAGCCCAGAGGAGTGCAGCTGAAGGCTGTGCTTCTCTGGCAAAGTCAGTTTATGGTGTCTAAACAGCAGCAAAAAGTTTGGCGGTGTACACATGGAGGGAAAATTACATACAATAATGAAATATTTCATAACACTGCTCCATCGCCACTGCGATACCTTCCTTCAGCCGTGGAAACAGGGATGTTTTTTCTGCCTTTTGGCTTTTTCCCCTGCCTTCTCTTGGAACGATCCTCTGGCAGGCCTCTCTGCCTTGTCTGCAGTTATCAAGGCTTGCACAGTGGTGACCAGGAGGGATCACCTCTGCCTATACATACAATGTTTGCACTCAAGATTACGAGAACCTAAGCAGCCGCAACACTCCTGTCCACAGAGGAGTCTCCTTGGTGAAGGACTGTAGACCATACACTGGAGAGTTTGAGGGAATCCACCTAGGACATGGTTGTTGTATTTGGGAACACCTCCCTCCCCTGCTTTGATTACCATGTATTTTTCTATCCATAATGATAGTGTTCTCATATTTGATACATGTCCTAGATTGGCCTTTGCACATGATGATGGCCTAGCAAACATTGAGCATGCAGCAAATGCAGGTAACTTGAATAAGACAGGAACACGATAAAACAATGATTGACACACGTGGGAATCAGTTCCGAACATGAAACACATTACGCAAGGCCTGATAGGCAAGATGATCAATGGAAAACAAGCAACAAATACAGGAAGCAAACAACATACACGTCTCTCCCTCAACAGAAGCCATGAAGCCTTAACATGCTATGGTCCCACACATTTTGCCAAATAAGCCTTGTTTCACTGCACACAACATCCAATAGTTAATATTCTTTGAGCGCTTAATATGTGTTGTCTTTCACACAGCATCCGCTAACTTCCGTTCTCTACGCGCATGACCCATGTATCCTTTCACGCAGTGTTTTCATGGAAGTTCCAATCCCTTAAACAGAAGAGCAACTGTCATAGCAATCAACACCCACAGCACGTGTATACATGTATTCGCAGAAAATCAACCAGCAACCCACAAATAATATCATGACACTTAACTGAAGGTCCGGGAGCCTTGTGTGGCGAGGAATTCACTGCGAGCTGTGCACATCACCGCCATCTGGCCCGGGTCTCCTGACTCTAACTGCATGCGCTGAACAATCACCCCTAGCACGCCATCACTGCCGCTGCCCCGGGTAGAAACATGGGAAGTGTAGTCCTGCCTTGGACCGGCTCCCCTTTTGCACCGCCTGATTGCGCCTCTCTACCCCATTCCTTATTCCTGACAAAATTGATAGAAAAGTTTGTGACTTTATACTCAATTTTTACAGAAAGTGTGCTTTAAAATCCACCATTATGATCTAATTGTTCAACAACTTTCTCGGAAGGAGAACCCCCCGAAGCTACCTTGGTTGGTGGGGCATCCCTGCTACGCTCTGTTGCTCCAGGATATTTGGGGGAAACAGTTAAAAATTCACCAGCCGCCAGTGAAAAGGGGGAGCACAATGGGTTGCCACTAACCGGGTTAAATGATGAAGAAAACGTATAAAGACCGAGAGATTGCACTAGATCATTACAGGTAGACAATAGATGTGTAGTTAGTGTTAAAATATAAGACATGATGCATTTGCCTAAGTAGCTAAAATATTATACATAACCATTCATCACTCAATACGGTGTCCGAGGACCTCCAGTGCATGCCACAAGCCACTTTGCACCCTTATCCCAAGATTCTGAGTTGGGGTGACTGAAAATAACTCATAACTTCCATATCATCAGATCTCCCCTATCATATCTGGATTTTAATATTCATGAATCTCAGAACACCATGAACTGGAGCATCCTGAAACCATATTAATATAGACATATTTGGTCAGTGAAAAACGTTGGAATGACAGTAAATAAAGTTAATTGTACCGTGTTATTGTATTTTGCACATGCATCTTTTCACGGACCGCAGGTACCTTTTTCACAGTGTAAGAGCACACAAGCACGCAGTGTAAAATGTCAAGCTTTCACACATAATGTGCGTCCATTTGGGGGCAATGATGTTTGTTTACATTACGCATCAGGCTTCAATTAGGGATTGGGTTCAATAGGAGGTATCCAATCCAGGCATCGCCCTGTCAGCACCTGGACTGTCGGGGCAGGTGTGGCACTATAGCTACTCGATTTAGTGAAAGGTGGAGCATGCTGTCAAAGGGTGCTACCTAAGCTCTCAACATCTCCAGTTTTGGGCTGTCACTTGTGCCTTATGTCATGTTTTTAATGAGGTCACTTTCTTCGTTTGCACGTTATTCGTGCATTTTTCCCTGAGGTCGTGTTCATCTAATTTATTTTATGCTGTGTGTTGGGGGGTAGGGGATTGGAGGGTGGTGGGTGTCAGGGTGAGGTGGTGGGGGTGAGCTGGTTGGGAGGGGAGCCAGTCCATTAAAAACAAACAAAATTGACGAAAACGGCCACAGGGAGATATGTACATATAAAGTACAAACGAGGAAAGTGACCTCATTAAAAACATGGCATAAGGGACAAGTGACAGCCCAGAACTGGAGCTGTTGATAGCTCAGGCACCACCCTTTGCCAGCCTGCTCCACCTTTCACTAAGGAGCGGTCAAAATAGTACTGCAAATGCACCAACATTCGCCAGAGGAGAACTGTCAAGGGCTGCACACACATCCAGAACCGTCCGAACCCTGGAGATGGCGTCCAACAACAAAAATGTAGGGAAAGACCCTGAGAAGGACAGTCGTGCGAAGAACTTCACTCGGGATGAATTGGGCGTGATGGTGAATTTCATGGTGGATCATGAAGTGTGAAAGGAAAGAGCGATCGGTATGAGCAGAGAGCCAGCCTTGCTGTAAAAAATGCCCTACAACAAAAGCGTTCCCAAAATGTGACTGCTCTTGAAGTGGAGGTACACAATGCCATAGAAATAAAGAAGTGAGGAGAGGGAGGCCCATCGAGCAAGACCACTTCCACAATGGAGCAGCAAGTAGCCGGCATGCTAGAGATGGTCGAGTGCATTGGTGGAGCTGACACTCTCACACCAATATCAGGGGAAAGACCCAATATCATGGGGATGCCCCCCTGTGTGAATGTCTGTTCTTTTGGTAGGCATTGTGGAGAGTATTGGGGATTGAGCACTCAACCTATGTGATCCACATAATCTGTGATATTGCATGGAAATCACCGGTGGAAGCATGTGCTGTCCCTTCATGTCCTGCCCCAAACCCTTTAAAAATGTGAATACATCTCTATCCATTATGACATGTACACATGTGTATCACTAACCCACAGATAGAATCCTGAAATATTGCATACCATATGGACTGCAATCCAAACAGTGCATCTGAAAGGGAAGTGTGAAGGGCCACCTGTGCAAAGAGATACATGATGCACAGTGACAACTATGTATGCCCACTGATTAAGGAGCTTGAAATCGCCGTCTGTTGAGCTTGAAATCGCCGTCTGTATGAGTAGGCAATGCTGGCCAGGCACAGTGACAACATATTGCAGATAGCAATATATTCATCTAGTGGGTAGGCAAAATATTTTGACACATTATCAAAGAAGCACAGGGTGATGTGGGTGCACAGAGCTTTGCAACCACAGAAGACACAGCTCAGCCACTGGACAAACAGGTCAGTGCAACTACATCCACAACTCCCACCACTCTGCCATAGTGGGCTGAACACCAGGATGCCAGGGTAGGGGTATACTCATGAACTGGCCACATACAACCACATACACCACCCGAGAGGAGGAAATACACCAACAGCAAGTCACTGTGTGCACCCAGCTGACTGCTGCCATGAGTAACCTAGGTGAGGATCTACTCTGCATCTCAAGAGACATTGAGGGTTGCAGGCAAGCCGTGCAGACACAATACCAGGCAACCCGAGAGTAGTGCAAGGCTTCCAAAGAAGCTACTTATGGCAGACCGGGTGAAAGCGGGTGAAATCAGGTGAACCGCGAAGCAGTATGTAGTGCATGCCTTGGGAGTCAAATATACCTCCAGCTGCAGTAACATTTCGGGAGTATGGCAGTGTCAAAAAGGATCACTTAGGGATTGTGGGATATGTGGCTATGATAGCCACTGGCAGAGGCGTTGCTAGGGTGGGGCTAAAGGGGCTATAGCCCCCGGTCTTTTGGTTGTAGCCCCAGATAGCATCTCAGGAGCTACAGCCAAAGGCTAGCTAGCCCCCAATCCCAACACTCCAGTAATTACCGTAGCCCCGGGTCTTTTCCAGACCTAGCAACTCCCCTGGTCACTTGCCCTACTCGGAGCTCAACTCAGAGTGCCTCCTCAGAGAAACATTATCCACTGGCCTATGTAATAGTGACCAACATGCCATCGGCTTCATCTGGAAGAGGGGAAAGACAAGAGGGGTGGGGTTCAGAAATTACTGTTCTATTTATGTTAAAGGTTCTTGTACCGCGAACTTCAGATTATGGCAACATTCTGAATAGCGATGGAAAACATTAAGAAGCACATCAAATATAACCACCTAGGATATAAAACATTTTAACTAGAAGACCCTCTTGAAGATCCACATCCAAACGTGGGGTGAAACACGGGTTGATGACTACAATGGTGAAAAGAATAGTAACCAGGCACAAGGAAGACATGAACACATTTTGATACCTTGAATATTAAAAGGACTTCAACAGAGATTTAAAACCGAGAAATAGAAGTCAGATTGAATGTTAGAAGACAATACATGTACAGAACACATTGTATGACAATTAAGGATCAATGAATATGTGGAGCAACATATGAAAAATATGTAACTTGGAACATAAGAGTGCAGTCAATAAATAGCAATTAGACATCTGAACCCTTGTTGAGCATTATTTGAACTATATACTCAACCTCTAAAACAAACAGAGCCTAGAAACATGACCCCTTACTGACTTCGAGCTTTGTACCGTGTACTGTTGCCACCTGCGTGGTTTCCTGGCGCTCTAGGTGGATCTGCAATGCCAGGTGGGTGGTGGGGTTTGGCAGTCAGATTGAGCGGGAGAAGAGCAAAACAGCTTTGATGTGCTGTTGGCAGCTTCAGTTCAGAGAAACCGGTCACTAAGCATAGCTGCGTTTTTCGGTTGTTAGGTGTCATGTGGTGTTGATGTGAGATTGTGTATGGATTGTTTCCTTGTCGGGGTGTTTTGAAGTGCGTACGGTTTGTGGTGCTGTATAGGTATGGTTGTTTTTAGTTCAGAGTTTGAGAAGGCGTATGCAGAGGGTGCGTTTTTTAGTACGGTTAGTTAGTGGCAATACATTTCCTACCCCCGACATTCTGACTAAATGCGACTCATATCCCTGCTCCCGATATACATGGTTAATTTCACAATTTTAATTTGTATTTATTTGGGCATTTATTTGGGACTTATATAACACCTTAATCCAAAGCGCTGTACATAGCAACAATATGAAAACGGTACAATATTATACACTGAAAAAATAACATATGAAGCCTGAGATCAACCCTGCTGGATCAGATGAGATTTCAACGATTTACGAAACAAGGAGTAAACAGTGATAGAGCATAGAGAAAGAGGAAGCGCATTACAGTGCATAGGAGCAAGGTGGGCGAATGTGCGAAGGCGTGACTGGGCACAGGGGGAGGGGTGTAAAGATGCACGCCGACACAGTGGATCAACACAGAAAGCTTTATTTATGATTCTGCGTAGCGTACATAAGACCCCCAGACATCCTGCTCAGTTATCCCCAAGCCAACTGCCCTCTTCTCAAACCTAAACATTGTTCTCTTAGAACCAGGACACATCATAGGCTCTGACATTCTGCACATCCCACAGATCCTTACAATGGCCTTCATATTACAGTGGCTTATGTATACAGTGGCTTATGTAAGCCTAATATAACTTACATATTACAGTAGCTGACTCACATATTGCAGTAGCTTACATAACACATCCCCTTCCCTTAACAAACAAAATCAACCCTCCCCCTTTTTAACAATAGAGAACAAAAGAAAACGATGGAACTCCCCCATATAACAATCGGTAGAAACGGAAATACACTGATAATATGCTCCACAACTACATATACACAAATGAACACTGTTCACTTGCTCTACTAATTACTCATCATATCTGTTTTCGCTAATCGATCTCAAACCTAGTTGTCTTAATAATGTTACCAAATTTGACGATTTACATAGCATATACCACATTCTAACATGACTGTAAAAACGTGGATGCGACATTTATACCATGCCTGAATCTCATCTTCTCACCGGTACCTCAATTCACCCATCCCACCTTAACTATTCTCAATATATTCCACGCCTGACCACTCTCCAACCTGACAGCACCCTTGAGCACTTGCACCACTCACACAGGATCAGAATACAGCAGATCCACTTTCCTACACACCACACCCTTCCTCACACGTACCACATCACCAACATCCACAACTTTAGCTTTCCTTGGAAATTTTTCATTGGTTTTCCTTACCCATTTCTCTTTCCTTTCTTCCATTCTTTTCCCGATCTCCTCCACCACACCATGAGTTTCTCTTGTGATTCCCAACCATGCCGGAGAAAACATAGTATTAGGTCTCCTACCTCTCATAAACTCAAATGCACTTACTCCCGTTTCCACGTGAGGAGCCATACGCAGCGCATACAAACGTTCCATAATGGCCACCTTTTTGTCGCTACCACCCGCACCGGCAAGTCCGACCACATCCATAATCGAGCGATTTAGTCTTTCAACCATTCCATTGCTCTGAGGCTGATACAACGCAGTGCGTTTATGCTTTACACCACATTTTTCCAAGTATTCCCTGAACATCACCCTAATAAACTGGGGAACATTATCGGTAAGTACGGTTCTGGGCAAACCCTCCCTCTCCACCCCCGAAGCCCCCACTCCCCTTGTTCACTATAATGACACTGCGCGGAGTCGGGTGCACAGTCCAGTCTGCCTCCAGCTTCTGTTGTGAGTTGTTTGTCTTGAGGAGCTGCACTACGTGATCAGTCCTCTTTCTATCACTATTGGAACTGCCTTCAAATAACCCTCCAGTGCGCAGAGCGCGGCGCGGAGTCCAGTGCAGAGTCCAGTCTGCCTCCAGTCCGCCTTCGCCGCTGAAGTCGCTGAAGATCTGTGAATCTCTGACCGCTGGTAAGAGCAAATTATGGTACCTGATATCCGTCCACAGACGCGGCAAACAACATTGAATGCTCGTATTCGCAGCAAGCTTTCTTTTTCAACTGAACCCGCAATGTCAGCTGCTAGTGTTTCCACCAACATCCCCCCTCCCCTCTCCCCTCTCCCTGTGTATTCTCTTTCTTCCCCCGTTCCCATACCTCCTCTCTCTCCCGTCCCTGCTTGTCCATGTTCTCCCTCTTTTCCCTTCCTGGCTCAATCTGTGGCAGTAAGTTCCCCCGTTGGTCTCTCACTACCTGATGCTGGTGAAATCAAAGCACCAATTATCGCGGTATATCCAGCCGATGTGTTGGCTGACGCAGTGCAGGATCAAAATGTGCTTCACCAAACACCGACCGATGATTTGCACACGAAGCCGGGAAGCTCTGATGTAATCAACGTATCTAAGTTGAATGAAAGTGCTGACACACTTGCAGTATTGGATATTGCCAATCAGTCGCTGGCTAACCTATGTTGCGGCGAAATCGAAGCAGTCGAACAAATTGTGACGGATGAATGTTCGACTCAGAACCCAAATTCTAATGAGCCATCTAATGCTTCAAATGACATTTCAAAGGCGGCGAAACTGAATATAGCGCCACCTCCATCAAATCCATTTACACTCTCCAATGTGAATCATGGACCCCAGACACTAGAGTCAACTGTGTTGGTGGAAATTGACACTGTATCCTTTTTATCCCCGTTTGATGTAACAGACACAGAACTCTTGGCCTTAAAATTACCAAATGGGTCAGGAACTCTGACGAACTTCTCCTTTGTTCCACTGATAATTAGTGAAAAAAAACACAAATCTTCAGTCAGAAGAGTTGCTACTGGGAACATGGTTTCTGAAATTGAGACCGACGTGCAAAATAGAGACTCAGCACGTCCATTGGAAACTCTTGGTCTTCTGACTCACATTCCCTCCTGTCCAATTCATAGCCATAAAAATCATCTGGGAGTGGATCTGGCTGGACGAGAAGAGCGGCTGACGGAGCGGTTGACAGCTATCAAGCTGTAAAAAACAAACTAATCAATAGTTTTTCTATGGCTACGCAAAATACATCAATTGCAAAAGAAAAGCAGACTAGCAACACCGAAAATGGAGTGAAGTCCATTCTAAACTCACAAAACGTCAGACTTAAATCATGGACAAGTACCCCGCATCAAAAAGATGCTCAGAGTACACTAAATACGGGCATTGCCTTGTCAAGAAACTCATATTCGAGCTCCTCAAAGGAGCAGTCTGAAAACTTGCGATATCATAGCAACACAAAAGCAGCTCATCAGTTCCATAGTAATGAACGACGTTCAAGCAAACAGGACGAACCGTCTATCCTAGAGTCCGAGTCAGACACTCATAATAAAGAGAATCTTTCGGTGGCAGCTGGAATACAGATTCATAATAATGTTCTAGCGGCCACATTTTTAGCCTTAATCCCATTCATCAGACTCTACGAGACCTTAATTGAGACTGTAAAAGACCAAAACGCCTTGATGCACAATCTAATAAATAAAGTCTCGTCACTGGAAGAACATAATACTCATCTATTGACTAGAGTTGAACGTGAAGCCGAGATCTCCTTTCAATGGCAAAATCGGCATGGAGATCTTGCCATGAAAGACCACACAGACAAAAACGATCAAATGGAGGCGATTTTGGAAATAATGAAGTGGTGTCGGCACTCCTTCCCAATGAATATGGTGGCCAGTGTTGGTCCCTCAAATGAGACGAATCTACAATGTTCAGAAAGAACAAATGCAAAGACAAGAAAAAACGTAATTCCACATGGAACAACTAATACCGCAATGTGCAGTACTGCCCCCGATCAGTGTCTCGATACACCTCAAATCGCTGAAGCGAATAACGTGGCCATTGTGATATCCGATCCACAAGTTGTACTCACAACAGAAGATCAGTCTGATTGTAATCAATCAAGTAAAGTACAACCTGGATCAGATGTGCCACCACGAAACACCTTTTCCCCGGTGGTTGTTGCAGAGAAGAATCAAAACATAAATGAAGCTACTGTACCTCTTCCTAAAGGAAATGTGAACACCTTTGGTATTTTTACTGGGGCTGCAAAAGCTATCGTTACCACGGCTCCATTCAAACTGTGTACAAAACCTACAAAAGCCCCTGGTAATAAACAAATACCGAACAAGAGGACCACAAACACGAGCAAAGCTCGAACGAAAACCAAACAGTTTGTGAGGAATCTTTCGACGCCTCAAAAGCTCGGTCTCTTCTCGCAAAACGCACTGTGAACGCTCAACAGGATGAGCCAGAAAGTGTGCCACTTCGAAAATCAGCGTAGAAAGAAATACCAAAATCAAATGTGGCGGAAATACCAAATCCTAATAAAAGGCGAAGAATTGAATCTGACTCTGGTTCGAACAGGACTGATTTAAGTGTCACTGACTTATGTACTCTTTCCACATACTCAGTTGAATCTGAGGAACGGCAGCAGCCAGTACAGGTGGATAAAAGTGTTCGTCCCGTCATAAAGAGCTCTCATAGCACGAGGAAAACTCACCAACTACATAACACCAAAGCCGGTATAACTAACAAACCAGCAATGACTGTAAACTCCAATCCCTCATATGAGAGTCCACAAAGTCACAAACAGATGATGGATAAAGTTGGTGCCCATCCAAAAAGATTGATTTCATCAAAGCTAAATCCTAAAATGACGGCGGCTCAATTATAAAAGCATGAGCTAACGAACCTAAAAAATTACGCCTTTGAAATCGGCACCGAAACAAAAGCTTTGGAGAATCAAACTTGAGAATATTTTCTCCGATGCAAACGAAGTGAATCTAAATCACAAAAATGTGATGCGGTTGTTACATAACTTTCCATCTCTAAGAACGATAACACCCAATGACATTGGGCCTCATTACGACCCTGGCGGTAAGCGCCCGTCATTAACGCCATGGCGTAATGAGCGTTTACGCCGTGGGACGATGGCGTAAAGAGCGCCACATCACGACCCATCGCGCACGAGCATTACGCCATGGCGGTAATGCAAATAACGCCATGGCGGAAAAGGCCCCTACCGCCATCGCTAAGCGAGCAAGGTGCCCATCCGCCAGCGTAAGTAGCGGCCACCGTAATTTACGGCCAGCGTAATTTACGGCCACCGTAATTTACGGTGGCCGTAAAAGGCCAAACCGGAAATAGCGTCATCGCGCCGGAACGGGAAGCAGCCTGTCGGCCATCTTTAAAAACACAATCCATCGCCATCCTACCAAACAACACCAGACCCAACCCTGACACCTGTCCCGACAAAACACCCACCCAACCAAGTTCCCGAAAATGCCGAAATGCGTGAAAAAGGCCTGTGACCGCCTGCGCCAGGAGCGATTCAGCCGGGAGGAACTCTGCATGCTAGCGGAGACCCTGCAGGACAACGCAGGTGTTGTTTTCTCCCCTGAAATGAGCCGGACAGCAATCGGGAAGAAGAAGGCCATCTGGGCCCTGGTGGCTGAGCGCGTCAGCGCGGTGGGGACCGTACCCCGCACCCCACAGCAGTGCCGGAAACGCTGGGATGACCTGCGCATACGGGTCAGAGCCGTCATCTCGGCAAACCGCAACCTTGCCCAGGGAACCGGTGGAGGGTCAGAATCCCCCCTGAAACTCCAACCGTGGGAGGAGATCTGTGCTGCCACCATCGGCATGGAATCCATCGAAGGCGTTGGAGGGATGGAAAGGGGAGCCCCGACATCAGGCGATGAAGGTAGGTGCCTCATACAAGACACAGCAGTCCAATCATGTGTAGCACAAGGTTGCCCTAGAGTGTAAATGCAACACAAATCAATACTGCCCATAGCCACATGCGAGCACCACCCTGCATACACTGCTGGCACCCGCATACCTGCATCCACATGCCACACCAAAAGGAGACAACCTGCATGGCACTGCCTGAAATCTGCCTCATCCACTGGCCAAAATAATGTCAACCATTGTCATTCAAAAGTCCGTATACCCATCAATAACGCCCTCCCACCTTTGCTCCACCACAGGCACAGAATCACACCCAGAGGACCAGGAGACCCCTGCGCCGAAGAGGGCGAAGTCCACCAACAACCTCCCTGCACCCTCAACCTCAGCTGCAGTGAGGCAGACCCCACGACAAGCAGGTCCCACTGCAGGCATACCGGAGGTCCCACCGGCAAGCACCACTGTTGGCAGCAGGCCAGCAGCTGCTGCTCCACCTCCACCGACATTGCCTGCCACAGAAGGCAGGGGGTCAGCGGCCAGCAGCAACATCGGGGAGACAGCTGCAACAGCTGCATGTTCTGACTCGGACATGGAGCAGGAGGTCAGAAGCCCCACTGACCAACTACATTCCCCCTGTTTCTCAGACGCCAGCCCCCATGAGGGCGACACACAGGGGCACACTGAGGCAGAGGAGTGGCCTTCCACCCCATGCCCTGTCCACACTCCACAGGAGGGGACCAGCCCCTCCATCACTCCACCTGCACTGGCCATGGGCCAGCACGGCCAGCCGTCCCTCGAGGACATCACTCAACGGCAGCATCAACTGTCCGCAATGCTGGATGAGCATGCAGCGGAATGTGTGGGGGCTAGGTGTAGCATTGAACAGGCCACGGAGACACTAAGGGCGGAAGTGGCGCAGAGCACAGCCACCCTCAGGGATGCCATGCAGGCCATGTCCAGGGACATCTGTGCAGAACTTGCGGCCTTGCGTCGTGCGGTCATTGGCCTCACCCACACACGACAGGACGTGCATGCACAGGAGCAGCCAGGGACATCCTCCACTGCCAGTTCTGCGCAGAGCAGCCCCGTGCGCCATTCCGGACGCAACCTGCGCTCCACAGCCAGGGGTGCCCCGGGTGCCGGGAGAGGGGGCTTGTGACGGCCTGTGGACACTGTCACAGGCATCTGTTGACAGCTACTTGGGGTGTGTTGGGGTGTGCAGGGGGGAGGGGGGAGGTGGGAGGGGGTGTGTTGGGGTGTGCAGGGGGGAGGTGGGAGGTGGGAGGGGGTGTGTTGGGGTGTGCAGGGGGGAGGTGGGAGGTGGGAGGGGGTGTGTTGGGGTGTGCAGGGGGGAGGTGGGAGGTGGGAGGGGGTGTGTTGGGGTGTGCAGGGGGGAGGTGGGAGGTGGGAGGGGGTGTGTTGGGGTGTGCAGGGGGGAGGGGCACATTCCGTCTGACGCACATATTGTGCAGCATGACACATGCCATGACGATCTTTGCCACCTTCTCATGGCCATACAGGAGTGCCCCACCAGACCTGCTGAGGCTTCGGAACCGTGCCTTCAGGAGGCCGAATGTCTGCTCTATGACCACACGAGTACGTGTATGTGCATGGTTGAAGTCCTCCTCGTGCTGGTTCTGCGGGTTCCGGACTGGCGTGAGGAGCCACCTCTTCAGGGGGTAGGCTGCATCACCTGTATGTAGGCGAGAATGTATGTGTCAGTCATGTTGTCTGATCAGGAACATGATGTTCCACCATGGCTGGCATGGAACTGTTACCTTGGCTCACTTCTACATGCACTAATTGATTCACACTATGCAACCAGTATATGCTCATTGCTGCCATGGCCTGTTTTGCATGCCATCACCCTATGTATGCAGAGGGGTTTTGTGCATTGTGAGTGCCCTTCCTCTGTATCCGTTCTCTGTGTTACTCACAGGCCAGTGGAGTATGCAGTATGCATCATCCCCCCCCCTTTCTGCCAGGTGGAGTATGCATCATCCCCCCCCCTTTCTGCCAGGTGGAGTATGCATCATCCCCCCCCCTTTCTGCCAGGTGGAGTATGCATCATCCCCCCCCCTTTCTGCCAGGTGGAGTATGCATCATCCCCCCCCCTTTCTGCCAGGTGGAGTATGCATCATCCCCCCCCCCTTTCTGCCAGGTGGAGTATGCATCATCCCCCCCCCCTTTCTGCCAGGTGGAGTATGCACTGGTACGTCATTCCCATGCCCACTTCCATGACATAGCACTCACCGAGTAGCCAGGATCTTGGGCCTGCATGTCGCTCCATGTAGCGTGGTATTGTGGAGTTCCTCAGGATCATGGAATCATGGGTTGATCCGGGGAATCGGGCACAACAATGTGTGATGATCTTGTTGGAGTCACAGACCATTTGCACGTTGATAGAGTGGAACTGTTTCCGGTTGCGGTACGGTACCTCCATGGCACGTGGAACCACCAATTCCACATGGGTGCAGTCGATGGCACCAATGCAACCGGGTATGCTGGCTAGTGCATGGAAACCCACTTTGGTGTTTGCAATCTCCTGGGCAGTCCGTGGTAATGAGATGTGGTCGTCTGTGTGCTTGAGGAGGGCATCGAGCACTTGGATGAGTGTTCGTGAGAATAATGGTTGTGAAATGCCATGCAGGTGCCCCACTGTGTGCTGGTAGGTGCCTGTGGCCAGGAAGTGGAGTACAGCCACTACCTTCAGTAGGGGGGGGATGGCGGTTGGACTTTCTATCATGCTGACGATGTCGTCGTGTATCATGTCTACGATGGCGGTGATGGTGTCCCGGTCCAAACGGTACAGGGTGTGGATCTGCTCAGCTGTGAGGTTGTTTGGATTGGCTCTGATGCGTGGGATTGGGGGCTGCCTGCGTGGTGGCACTGGCTGTGCTGGTGGGGCTTGCTGGGCCTGCCTTGCCCTCCTTCTCCTCCTGCGTCTCCTCTGTGCTGCCTGTTGTTGTTGTTGTTGTTGCTGTTGTAGTAGCACATGCATTGCTATCAGGTCCTCCAGCCCCAACATTGCTAGTCGTATTGGCATCATTGTGGAGTGTGACTGGGTGTGGGTAGGGGTGGGGTGTGCTCTTTTTGTACTCCCCTGAGTCTGTATTGCCTTCACCTGTGCTGTTTCTGTGCACCTGTGGCAGCTGCATTCACTTGAATTGGCCCTTTACGGTTGGTTCGCGATGGCGTTATTTGCACCATGGCGGTAAGGTACTTTGCGGCCTCGGTGATGGCGTTAGGTGCATGTCCGCTTGGGTCGGCATTTGCGTGCCTTTCCGCCATGGCGCTAAGTACGGTGTGGGCGGTCGCGTGCGCGCACCCTTAGCGCAGTTAGCGGCAGCGTTAACTACGATGCCGCTATTGGCATCGTAGTTTACGGTCAGGAGTCATGATCGGACCTGGCGGAAAACGATGGCGGTAAGCATTTACCGCCATCGTTTGTCACTTAGCGCCAGGGTCGTAATGAGGCCCATTGCCATTGTGGAATACATCACTGAGGACTCTCTGGATATGGTCTACTTGCACATAAACTCTCAGGCAGTCGAAAATGCTTTACTCGCAGCCAGAGATGAACTGCTGTCGTACGGTTTTGATTTGACATTAGAAGCCAAACAACTGAGAGAAGGAAGTGCCAAAGCAGTGCCACATGATCGGGAGAAAACTCACGAACAGAGACGAGAAGCTCTAAGAAAACAATTTAACATAAAGGAAGGAACAGTTGGCAATCAAAAAGCCTCCCTTAAATCTGCTTCACAACCGAGCTTAGCATCGCAATCCATCAAGGAAGACGTGAACGTGCTACTATCATGGAACACTAGAGGTTTTCGGCATCTGTTCCAGAATTTTGAAGCTTCTCTGGAAAACAATTTTGCAGTATGTCTCCAGGAGACATGGCTGCGGGAGGTACCTTCCAGAGATGGGTATTCGATTGCTTGGAATCCGGCCGGAAAAAATCAGTTTGGTCGACCGTTCTCTTTTTATTGACCATGATAAACAACGCCTCTGAATGGGACATTCTGCATTCTTCCTCTCCAAATTTGTTTGTGCAGGGAACAACTCTCCAAAACAAATGTGGCCCCAGTGCATCAATTAAATATTTGCTGCTGATTAATACTTACTGGAACACAGCAATGATCTCCTCATGTCATTTTGTACAATCGATAAAATTGATCTATGACAGTATGGAACAGCTGTCTGAGCTACAAGTGATAGTGTGTGGCGATCTGACTTTTCGTGGTTTGATGACCACAGATCCATGATAAAATATAAACATCAAGCACTCACCACCTGCAGAGGCTATCAATTCCAG
Organism: Ambystoma mexicanum; assembly: GCF_040938575.1. Classification (NCBI taxonomy): domain Eukaryota; kingdom Metazoa; phylum Chordata; class Amphibia; order Caudata; family Ambystomatidae; genus Ambystoma; species Ambystoma mexicanum. The sequence goes on along the minus strand of NC_090923.1, from coordinate 540,384,959 downwards.
TCAGCAATGAATGCCAGGAACTGCCATATGTTAAACGGTCAAACAAAATGTAATTGTCCCCCGAACTACACATGGCAGCGTGATGGCTGCGAAAAAATCATCGATTACTTTTGGGCATCAAATACTATGTCAAACGAGATCGTACAGTTGAAGATTCAGAAATCAACACTCAGCGATCACAATCTACTCGAACTAACTGTAATGGCGTCCTCGTCAACCAAAGAAGAGCGATTACCTCAGCCAGTCGAGGTAAACCAACGAGGTAACCGACTAAAAATAAATACTAAGCAAATGAAGAGAATAAACAATATGATGTCCTCAGAAGACGTGACACCATTCGACAAATTAAACTACACTGCTCTGTTGGTAGACTTTCAAACAAAGTTCAACCATCCAAACAGTAGCACATACATAAAAAAATACGAATTTAGTGCACTGGTGTCCCAAAAAAAAAACAATTGCAACGTGACATGAGAAAATTAAAAAAAGACTCAGACCCAAATAAATTGATGCTAATGAAACATCTTAAGGCGAAATATCGTAACTGGTTGAAATGTTTTGCAACTATGAGAGACCAAGAGCGAGGTGAGCAAATTCTAAAGCTAATTATTTGTCATCAGACAAAGGAGTTATGGAATATCATAAACAACAAAGCTATATTCCAGAATGCTAAGATCCATCATGGTATTTCTAAGGCCAGTTGGGAACAACACTTTGCTAAGGTCTTTGGAATTATTGTAAACCAGAAGAGCGATGAAATGCCCGCAGTCGTCCATTTCTGGAATGTAATCGAATCAAGAGAGGACATATCAACAGCAATTAAACATCTAAAAAACTCTCGAGCAGCCGGACCTGATGGCCTAACCAACTTCTTACTAAAAGCAAATAATGAGCATTGGACAACCTTTATTTATCATCTGTTTCGAGCAATAGCTAGCACAAAGTCGATCCCGGACTCTTGGAACTCTGCTATCATAGTTCATATGTTCAAAAAAGGCAGCCGGGATGACCCGGTGAACTACCGTCCAATTGCCCTATTGGACATTGTGGGTAAGATTTTTGCGTCCTTTTTACAGCAGAAGCTGTCAAAGTGGGCTATTACTTCAGGCCACTTCGATATACATCAGACAGGCTTCACTAAGGGCGTTGGAACAGAAGTGAACCTGACTATACTAAATCTATTGAAACTTGAAGCTATGAAACAAGGCAAAAACCTGTTTATCGCATTCATCGACATGAAACAAGCGTTCGATTCACTTAACCGCTTAAAATTGTGGGAAAAATTGAAGAGCTGGTCGTGTCCGCTTGAATTATTGCAGCCAATAATGGCTCTTCATAAAGAAACTTCGATTAGAGTGCGAATCAACAAGGCTGGTGAGCTCACTGAGGAAATAAGTACCTACAAGGGAGATAAACAGGGATGTCACCTGGCTGCCCTTCTATTCAAATTATTTATATCAGATGTTTCTGAAGCTTTTTCTCAGACACAATGTTTTCCTCCAAAAATCAACAGTCACAGTATCAGTTGGACAATATATGCGGACGATATCGCCCTAATGGACTCAACGCCAATTGGCCTTCAGAGACTTCGATTGGCTTTAGAAAAATATTTAAGTGACAACTCTCTGCAAATCAACGTGGCGAAGACAAAGTTAATGTCAATTGGAAACACCTCAAAAAGACTAGTCAAAATCTTCAGATGGAAACTTGCGGAAGTACAGCTACAACACGTACCGACTGTTCGATATCTGGGCATTCTATTCATTAGAGAACATGAATGGATGTCCGATCTTAAACAACGTATGTTGACCTTTTCACTGCAAGGGGCTAAGCTTCATGCTGAATACGGGAAGTTCACTCTAAAACCCGTATTAACTTTCTACATTCAAAAAGTGATCCCGTCGATAACATTCGGAGCTGAGGCCGGCTGGAATCTAGATTATCATCAATGGTCAACCCTTGAAGGTCTGTTTTGGAGACGTATTCTCAAGCTTCCAAAAGGTGTCTCAATGATTTCCATAAGGTACGAATTGGGAATTGAATCCATGTACAACATTGTGCTTTGGAAGTCACTGGCGATGCTACGGAAGATGTCGCAAACGTAGCTGGCACCGGCATACCAAATTTTTTCAACAGCGAGCCAAACGCAATATCGTGGCATTCTGCAAAATTGGTCTACCAGACTAAAAATGATCCTAGAATTTGCAGATATAAAATGGGAAACACTCATAGCAACACCCCAAATCGCCAAACAGAAACTGGATTCAAAACTTGGAACAAAGAAACCTTCTGTCTTCGTCGATTGACCTGGGGCCTTTAACTAACTGTTTGGATCGTCTGCCTAGATACCTTCAAAAATTTCCCTCAAGAAAACATTGCAACCAATTCATGAGACTGCGTTTAAATGCTTGCACAACTAAGGAGATTCAATGGAGGCGAAGAGTCACTAAAATCGATAATAATCTCTGTAGATTCTGTGAACAATCCAGTCAAATCAGTGAAACATCTGATCACAGAATGTCATGATTTAACGCAGTCACGAAACCGCCACCTTGGACCCTTTGCTCCGGTAGATGAAGACATGGACAAATGGTGGTATTGGATTTTGTCTGGTAACAATGTACCTCTCACATGTGCAGTATGTGATTTTTTGGAAAACAATCTGAGAGAGGAACTGTCATAATCAGGAAATGGTTTTTCCTTATGTACATTCATGTTAATGGCAAGATCGTTTTCGCTTTTTGCGATGTGTTCTTGTGTGTTTCTTGTGTGTTTGTGTAAAAGTTGGAACTGTTTTTTCATTGTAATTGAAGTTTATATATAAACTAATCGTTACAATTAAAATAAAAAAATTAAAAAAAAATAATGACACTGAATGGGGCATTTGGCCAAATTATTCAGCCGTTCCAACTTTTCGTTTGACCGAAATTCGACTAAATGTCCCATTAGGTCATTTAAATTTAGCCTTTTGGGTCTTCTGCAAGGCTAATCTTCACAATTTCATCTAAGTATGACGCGTGGCTAGTCTTTGCAATTGCTAAGTGCAGAATGTTGCTAACTTACCCTAATAAGCTAGATGCAGAATGCGGGTACCCCACACAAACAGACTAAATGCAAGCCATGACTTCCCCACACACCTAGGCTAAATGTACCATATGGCGACCTTACACAAATAACCAAATTGCAGAATACGGCTACCCCACACAAACAGGCTAAATGCAAATATGGCTAACCACACAATTAGGCTAAATGCAGCATATGGCTACCCCACAATATTAGGCTAAATGCATGTCGCCAGATGGTTCTAGGTAATAAGAGTGGAGGGGCCTTACTGCAGCACAGTAATGGCTGTACTCCCCGCCCACACCACACCCACCCCACCACTTGCCACTGGCCAACCGTGGCAAGCTTCCGAGGTGAACACAGGCAAATACGGACTGGAGACGCCCAGTTAGGAGCTGCCCTCAGCTGAGGGCTGCCTGGGCAAGGCTTCCCTAGCTCTGTCAGTGAAGAAGTGTTCCTGGATAATAGTAGGCCAATCAGCACAGGGGTGGGCAGGAGCTGGGCAGGGAAGGGGGAGGTGAAGAAGCTGAGCTGCAAGGCAAAAAAGGGTTGCTAGGACTTGCCTAATGCACCCTACACCCAACTCGACACTGGAAGCTATAGTGGTCGATGTTGGGGACACGCTGGAAACTACACTTCGTTTCCTGAATAGGGGAGAACCAGACAGCCAATAAACACCAGAGAGGGCGAGAGCTGGGCAGGGAAGGGGGAGGCGAGGAAGCCAAATGGCAAGGACGGCTGATGGGGGTTGGACATTTTAAACGTAGGTGCTATGGGAGCAAAAAGAATCACTAGGCCTTACCTGATGCACCCTACACCCAACTCGACTCTGGAAGCTAAAGTAGTTGAGTTGGGGTCGCTCTGGAAACTAGACTGCGCTTCCTGGATAGGGGAGGCCCAGACAGCCAATAAACATGGGGGGGGACAGGAGCTGCGCTGGGAAGGGGGAGGCGAGGAAGCCGAGCCACAAAGGCCACTCAGGGGATTGGAAATTGTAAACTAAGGTGCTATGGGGGCAAAACGTGTCGCTAGTTCTTACCTGATGAACCCTACACCAAACTCGACCTTGGAAGCTAAAGTGGCCGAGTTAGGATCACGCTGGAAACTACACTGCGCTTCCTGGATAGGGGAGGACCAGACAACCAATAAGCATGGAGGGGGTGGGAGCTAGGTAGGAAAGGGGGAGACGAGGAAGGTGAGCAGCAAGGGCCGCTGAGGGGAATTGGACATTTTAAACTAATGTGCAATGGGGAAAAAGGGGTCGCTAGGCCTTACCTGATGCACCCTACACCAAACTCGACCTTGGAAGCTTAAGTGGTCGAGTTGGGGTCAATGTGCAGAACATTTCTGTTTCTGTTAGCTATACTGCTAAATCCACAAAACCTGTTGTTGCCAACAGGTAACCCTGGTGCACTCTGTCCAGGGAAAAACATACTATACATTTCAAAGTAATTAGAAATGATCAGATCAATACGCACACACATAAAGCTTTGAAGTTCTGATTTTGTTTTTTTTACTGCACAAAATTCAACTTTAAATTCAAAACCAAGCTTCAAAATGTAGTCTTCATCGTACATCAAATTGTAACACACAAAAAAAAGTATTTCTCAATTTAAGAGTACAGCTCTTGGTGTCGCCACAATCTTAAACAGTGTTTTTGTATAAATACAATGGCCCATATTAGATTTTTGTGACCGTGTATATATATGCACTTCTCTATAGCAGGACAGTATAGTAAATGTTCTTTAACAGAATGGTAGGTGCCTGGTGTGTTTTGGATACCACTGTATCTTTCTTCAGAGGTGAAATCACTGTCTGTTTCAATATCGTGTTGCTAATCACAATGTCACAATGCCCTACAAGACAAAATAATAACAATAATTCAGTTTGCTTGTCAATATTAAAAATGATTTACAATAAATCATGGAGTCCCTAATTCTGTACACCTCACTAACCTCTAATTAATGTCCACATCACTCCATTTCCTCTTTACCTAAAAGCATACAGATACTGGAATCATTCCATGTCATTTTGTATTTGTATTTTGTATTTAGTTTACTTATATTGCATGCCAGGCCAGGGGCATCTGGGCGCATTTCTTACAAAATTACAGATAACATCACAGAACATATCGTAATACGGAATTGGAGTGCACAGTAGTACATAGATTACATTACAAATATTATGCAGACCAATTTGTAATATTTACAGTAAAAAATTAGAAAGTACGGTATTTACAAAAGATAAATTGCCAAAATAGAGAAGAGATTATAACATCGGATCCCAATTTATTAGTATTTACAGGGATTTAAAGTAATTTTACATTAGGCAGTGGAGGCAGTGGAGGAGGCTAAATTCTGCTCAGTGAGCCATAGTTTTGTTTTGTTCTTAAAGGCTAGGTAGAGGAGTTCAGTTCTGAGTGTGTTGGGAAGTGTGTTCCATAGTTTGGAAGCAAGGACTGGGAAGCAGGACCCCCCAGTTTTCTCTAGTTTAAATCGAGGAATGGTGAGTGAATGGGCTTGTGCAGATCTGAGTGGTCGGGTGGCAGTGTGTGCTGTAAGGCGGTTGGCCAGGTAATCAAGTACTTGGTTGGCTAAGCACTTCTGAGTAAGTGCAAGAGTTTTGAGTTGGATTCTGGCTGCAACTGGGAGCCAGTTAAGACTCCGTCTTGTATCGGAGATGTGAGATTTTCTGGGAATATTAAGGGCTGCTCTGATGGCGTTATTCTGAGTTACTTGTAGCTTGTTGATGTTTTTAAGATTGGTCCCCAGATAAAGGGCATTGCACTAGTCAACTTCAGCCATGATGAGCGTTCTTGCAAGGATGATGCAGTTTGATGCAGTGAGGAACCGTCTGCAGGCTGTTAGGAGTTTGCATGTGTATGGAGATGCTGAGACCACCGCATTTACTTGTCTCGTCAGTGAGAGGGTCAAGTCCAGATAGAAGCCGAGAGTTTTGATGTCATTAGAGACCTTAATGATATTCCAGTCAATGATAAAAGCTTTAAAGGCGGGATCATGGGCAGCTTCCTTGATGACCGTCGCAGGACAGGTTTCGCCTTGACAGTTGGTGGGTTTGAGTTTTTTAATGATGTTTTACACTTCCAAAATAGACAAAGGGGAGAAGCTGAATGGTTTGCCAGAGTGGGTGGGTGCGGGTGGTTGAGATTGGGTGTGGTGGAGGGGGGGTCTGTAAGCAGACTACATTTTTTTGTTATTGATTTTTGTCTTCACTGTGGTTATTTTGTCGAGAAGTGCCTTTTGGATATTAGTGCATCATAGAGTGTCTGTAGTGCACTTGTCAATGGGGGTTATGGGAGATTCAAGTTCTTTGAGAATCTTGAAGAGCTCTTTAGTATTAGATTGTGCCTGCAGGATGCGTTTATTGTAGACGTCCTTTTTTGCTGTGAGTATCGCTTCCTTGTAGTTGGTAGAGGCAGTGATTAGTATATTTTTGTTGGCGTCTGTTTGATGACTTTTCCAGTGTGATTCTGCATTTCTTTTTGCTTTACGTAAGTCTCTGAGCTGTAGTGTCAATTGGAAACGTGTTAAGGTGGGCACGTGGTTTCAGTTTCCGCAGTTTTAGAGGGGCTATAGAGTTTAATGCTTTTTGGATCATTTGGTTGTAGATATCAATTAATGCTGTCGGATCGGAGCAGGATACAGCGGCATTGTTTATATTTATGCAACAGAGTGCAACTATGTAACTAGAAACCCATCGTACCTGACTATGCCATCGGTCAAGGAATATTTCTATATATCCTGGTGTCCCTGAGATCGAGCGTTGCAAACTCGGCAACCTGTATGAACAAGCACAGCCGTCAGTGCAGTCCGACCGCACGTGGCTTGGTGTTTAATTAATGAGCCTGAAGTGGCTCCAGTTTTGGATGTACTTACTGCTTGTTGATGTGTAATGTGCTATGGAAACGGACAACAGGGCATCAGACCTGTAAAAGCGGTCGGGAGGCCGGCATCCGGGATAAGACGCTGACGGTGCCATGGCAACCGCCCACAGGCAAAGGGGCTGACGCATCTCACGAGTGGCGGCCTTCTTCGGCTATTTTTAATGAATACTCTTACCTGTGCTCGACACACCAAAGAACTTTCTCAAATTCCTTCCTTGACCATAAAAGGATACTCCGCGCATATCAGAGTCTCTATCATAGCCTGTATAACCTTCTATTTAATAATGCCAGCCTTGGGATAATTATATTCCAAGACTCCGGGTTTTACCCTAAATATCCCTCATTGTCCGTAACGGACTTTCAAAGTGCTTGGGTATAGTGTCTTGCAGCGTTTCTGTTATAGTGGCCGCACGGGCTACTGGGCATCCAACTCGCTGACTGTTACGATCTTATCTTGCATCAACCGAATGACGCAGCTGCTTCCAAGGCATCACTCTGTTGTCAGTGGGGCTGCTGCTCTTCGCGTCGAGCAGCCATTTCAGCAAGGCTTTCATCACTCGTTTCTACACTGGCAGCTCAGTGTCCCTCATTGACTTTTGCTTTAGTCAGGAGGTCTCCGGCAAGACACATTTGTCAATCGTTCAGTTGTAACCCACATGAAACATAACTAGCAAGCATCCGGCATTCTGTCTTTTGTTCTAACTCCCTTGTTCATTTTTAGAAAAAAGATGCATATGTCCTCACATTCCAGACTGCATATGACGTCAAAGGAGCCAAAGGGAGTACCCAACCCAGCATATGGAGCTGTTAATAATCTCAACCGGCCTGTATAACAAATAGTCAGAGTAATCATTTGATATTCATCACTTCCCCGTGCTTCTAATGACATCCTTCCGCCAGAGTACGAGTCTGTTCACAATCTAGCCTCAGTAATATATAACCAATTGACATCAAATTTACACTATAAATCCCTTAGGTCTGGGGACTCCTAATGTATAGCCAATTAACATCAAGTTTTACATTGTAAATCCCTGGGTCATGAGTCTCCTAACTGTTACATTAAGACCAAATTACAAGAAACATGAGCGGTCCGCAGGGGCGGCTGGTGGTGACTTTGAAAGGTGGTGGGGCGCAAATTTAGAAGGTTGAATTCGCAAGTGAGCAAATGAGCATAATGAGGGGTCCGACCCACATTAAGGAGGATGCGTGGGGGGTTCCCCCAAGAATATTTTAGAAAAATGGTTCTAAAATGTGCAATTTAATACCCAAACCCACACAAACATGACCCAAAAAGCATTAGGTTTTAGGTTCTAATGATGGTACATTATTCTCATGTGTACCAGTGTGATGGTGTATCAGGGACTCCCACCAGTAGAGGTGGCTGGTTAAGCAAGGCCTCTTTAAAGGGCTGTGTTACAGTGTATGTAAAAACCTGCAGACAGGTTAAAACAGATTGCTACCTTTACTGTGTTGACGATTCTTCTAGCGTTTGCTGTCGTGGCTAACTTCGCCTAGTTTGCATATACTCAAAAATCAACAGAAACAAACAAGGCCAAGCCAAGAGTTTCTATGTTCTTGTAGGCATGGGATGGGCATTTGCCAGGTCCTACTTAAGACTTTGCCATAAGATTGCAACAATTGGTTGAACTTTTTCTATTACGCCGGCAGCTGATTTACACCTTCCATTAAGCCGTTAACTTCCCGAAGACGATTCCAACTAGTAATGGCAGCCCCATCAACGTCTTTACTTGGATGGGGCTGAGTGATAGCAGTGATGGAGATCCCATGAGTGTGCGTTTTGGGCCCGAGGGGCGGGACTAGCAAAACAATGGTTAATGGGAGGTCAAAAAAACAGGCTTCCTGTCATCACCTCCCATCCCCCACCTATCTGTACTCCTATGCCAATAGTGTTCCTCTGTAACGGCCAAAGCAGAGAGAAAAAAAACGTATGGTCACCTTGTTATTGTTAACAACGTTAAAAAAAAACACTAACTTATTGCATACATTACTATACCAACAATTGCTTCCACCTATGGAAGTAAAGTTGTTGAGGACTAATTAGGGAGTTAAAACTATGAAATATCCTAAGACTGATGAAGCGTCAGAAAGTGAACACTAAACAGGAAAACAGATCCCTGTAATCAGACAGCGTGGCAGAGGAGCACCGCCATCTCATGTGTTGCTGTGTAAACAGTGTGGCAGAGGAACAAAGCCATCTCCTGTGTTGCTGTGTAAACAGCGCGGCAGAGGAGCACCGCCATCTCAAGTGTTGCTGTGTAAACAGCGCGGCAGAGGAACACAGCCATCTCCTGTGTTGCTGTGTAAGCAGCGTGGCAGAGGAGCGTCAGTTCTGTGCTGCTCTGGCAGCTGTTTTCACAGACGACTGAGTACAGGGAGTCTACTCAGAACTTTGATACATATCGTGCACAAACATTGAGAGGCAGTTCGCGAGAAGCGTGCATATTTCCCACATGCTAAAAGAAGTCTGAGTCTGTGACCTGCCACCTGCAGCGTTCATACCAAGGACAGAAGTGTTTGCTGTATTGGAGATCCTGCACTGAGGGTCCCAGTAACAGTAGGCGATGTCACTCTCAAATTCTCAGAATTTCATTTTGCGATAACTTTCAGATTTAATTAATCCATGCGGACTCCACCTCTATATCCGGTAACGGACCTGACACTGGACTTGAAAGCTCCCTCCCTCGGTAATGATTACTTTCTCCTCAACACAAAGCCCGAACGCCTGGGTCAATGGCCAGGATTCAAACCCATGATACTGGGCTACCTAACCACGCGTAAGCAAGCATTGTGCAGAGCCTACATGGAATCAGGAAGCCAGACTAATGTCTACTGTATGAAAATGTTGCTTGTCTTGGATGTAGAATAGTTGGGGTAGGGGAGATGATCTTATGTGAATTAAAAGGGAATGCACTCAGCGAATACGCATTGCTGCAATTAGGACCCTTGCGTGCAAAGTGGGCCCGAGCGCCTCCAGTAATCACCTTTCACTAGTCACCTTCAGAAATGAAATGGCGTGAACTTTCGGAACCAGGCCAGCAAGTGTAATTTAGGACAAGATTGGATTGGATTGGATTTGATGTAACATTTTTTATTTTCTGAAATAAAGCAATCCACCGCCCAAAATATTTATATATCAAGAGTAACAAGAGATTTCAGCACAGGGGAACATTTGTGATCATTTCTCTCTCACACAGCAGTAGAAATACACATGAAAACACCTGAAAATAGTTGGGTGGTGTCTCTCGTCTATAGACAGTAATGTCATGCATTGGGAGGATAGCTCAGGGGCAACGTTCTCGCCTTGGTAGCAAGACCACATGGAGCAACACAGATTCGATCCCTGGGTCCTTGCTTAGAAACCTCCGGGTATTAAGCATGTTATAAATAACCTATCATATCATTATCGGTGTAATCAGGAGGTAGGGCATAGCTGAGGTAAACCGTGAACGAGCTGAGTGAGCTAACAGGATTAAACCAGGTCTGATATGCAAAGCCAGCAGAACTGTCTTCTTGTTGCCTATCCACAGACAGGGAATGGAAATGACACAGTAGTCCCTGTCCACCACTGTATGTACCCCACAACAGCCGTACTACGATTTACCACAAGTTAAGGTCCTGCATGCTGCACGTGGCTGTGCCACTCTGCTTCAGGCTCAGCTAGCTAGGCACAGCGACCACACCCTGGCTTACACAGGGTCTCGCTGGCTGAGTGAGGACTGAAAGACTCACTCCACAGACCCCAACAAGTGAGAACGGGCGCAGCTGTGGCTCTCGTGCCACTAAAAGACTCACTCCACAGACCCCAACAAGTGAGAACGGGCGCACCTGTGGCTCACGTGCCATACGCCCAGGTGACCTGATACGCCCATACTCAGGTTAATGACATTTCATTGGCTGACAGTCAATGAAATAAATGTTAACCCCATTTAGTCAGTTCTGTTACTATGCAGATCCTGGGTCTGCTTGCACTGCACTGTTTGCGTATACATTAATACTGGCAGCAGGACCGCAGCTCTAGCGCCCCACCAGCCTACAACATGATAGGTCTGTGTAATAATGTGTGTCTTCCCTCCTGTGTCTTCCCTCTATTCCATTTACCTCCCTGGAGTGGTGATGTCAGCGGAATGAGGTGATGTCACTGTGTTTAGAGTGTTGTCATCTGAATATGTGTTCCATGGGGAGCAGTTGGAGATAGAGAGCTGGCTGGCAAGGATGTGCCTGTGTTCCTGCTGTGTTCTTAACTAATAAACCCATATAACTTACCTGCTGGCTCAGGTGTGTTGATGACAACACTACATTGTTACACTGGCGACGAGGAGGGGACAGCAGCTGATCAGGACACCGCCCTCCAAGTGTCCACATCCTGGGAAGCAGCCAGCTATGCAGCTCTGGAGGTCCAGAACGGAGTTGCAGGCTCAGCAGGCCGGGTGGTGCTGAAGCCACAAGGAGAGGTTCCCTGGATTGGATTGAGGGTGTCTGTACCCGGATAAAGCCAATACTGGGTGCCCTTGTGAACATATGTTTCGTTGGAGTGGCTCTCCGGCTACCTGTAGCGGAGGTCTGTGTGTGGGCAGTGCCTCTGGGTCCAGTAGTTGGTGCGAGAGCCTGGTACCCGACTGCAGTCATTGCTGAGGTGGAGCGCTACGTTTTGGAACTTGACATCTCCTGGTTTTTCACTTATCGATGGCCGTAGCTGGGGCAGGGATTGGTGTTGCCCCGGGGTCCAGTGTTGGTTACACGCTGGTCGAAGGAGGACCGTCGTGTAGGTCTATCAAAGACATTTGTTACGGGCGTAAAGTATGGCGGCTGTGGGAAGCGCATGGGAGGACTGCTCCAGATGTTGGGAGCTGCAAGCTGAGGGTCAGCGTTGTAACTGCAGGAGACGTGAACACCGCGTTGCCAGGAGTGAAATGATGACGTGTGGAAGTCATCACGGAACGCTCAGGTGCGAGGTGCGGGACTTCAGTAGATATCCAGAATGCATTGCGTGCGCAGAGCGCGGGGAACGTATCAGTGCCGTTCCTGTTTCAGGAAGTAAGTCAAGATTTCCAGTTTCCATGGCAATCAGAAGTTGTGTTACGGCAGGCAGGCGGGGACGCATGGACTGTAACAGCAGTGCCGTTCTTTTTTCTGGAAGTGCCTCAAGTTTTCTAGTTTCCATGGAAACGAAGAATTGTGTTACGGCAGGCGGAAGCCGAACCTGTGGTGAAGGCTTTGCGTTGCGGAATGCTTCGGTTATGGTGTTCTTGTGTCTTTTGTTGTGGTGCGAGTGTGGGTGCAGGTGCGCATGTTGGACTTTCGCATGTTTGTATTGCGTGTTTGAGTAACCATTGTGGTAGCCTAGTAGGTCCTAGGGGTCCCACTTTAAGGTGGTTGTGCCATTTTTGGATGTTTTTGGTGGGTGTAACCACCGTGCTTTCCCGGCCGGTGCTGGGGTCCCACATCAGGAGGTGGTGTTCTGTGTGGCAGGGACTAGGGGTTCCATTGGTGTGTAGAGGTGTTCGGTGTGGCAGGGGCTAGGGGCCCCGTGGTTGTATAGGTGTTCTGTGTGGCAGGGACTAGGGATCCCATGGTTGTAGAGGTGTTCTGTGTGGCAGGGACTAGGGGTCCCGTGGTTGGAGAGGTGTTTGGTGTGGCAGGGACTAGGGGTCCTGTGGTTGTATAGGTGTTCTGTGTGGCATGGACTATGGGTCCCATGGTTGGAGAGGTGTTCTGTGTGGCAGGGGCTAGGGGTCCCGTGGTTATAGAGTTGTTCTTTGTGGCTGGGACTAGGGGTCCTGTGGTTGTAGAGGTGTTCTGTATTTGGCAGGGACTAGGGGTCCTGTGGTGCATTTAGGTGTTCTGTGTGGTAAGGACTGGGGGTCCTGTAGTGTTAGGTGTGGTGTCTAGGTTGCACCGTGATATAGGGGTCTTTTTAGATCCTTTTGGTGAGCTTGTGCGTTGTTTCACAGGGACTAGATTTGTATAGTAGTTTCAGGTTTGGTTGAGGTCCGAGTTAATGTGTTCCCTTATTTGGGGTGTTTTGGGAACTGAGGTTGTTAGTTGTGCTTGTTGTACTCTTCTGAGTGGGGTTAGTGCCCGGGGGTGGCAGCCCTGGTGCCCTGGGGTGCAGCCCAGGGTGGAAGGATGTAGGTGCACTGAAGGATTGTGATTGTTAGGTTATATATCCGTTTTGGGGACGCTGGGGTGTGGCAGGCCCTAGGCTTCAAGGGGCAGCTTGAAGCAGGTGGAGTGCTTGTTTTCATTGTTTTTGTTCCTCGATTTGTAATTCCAGTTCAGTTGAAGGGAGGTGCTGCCCTTACTACATGTCGGTGGGTTCCTCTTTTGTGTGTTTATTGGTGGACAGTGCAGAGTTAAAGTGTTGTTGGTTGGATCTGTGTTCCCTTTGGGTTGGTGTCGTTGAGCAAGGTTTTGTTCCACCTACTTTGTGCTTCTGGGTTTTATAAGTGGGGAGCTAGTTTTCAGTGGTGTCAGTGCGCTTTTGTACCTTTATGGTAGTATAGGGTGTTTGTGCTCTGTTGTTGGCCTTGGTGTGTGAATGGGCTTCATGTGGACCGTTTACTGGGGTTGGGTCTCGTGTTCATATGAGCTTGGGTGTTGCTGGGGCAGGTACATGGTGGCTACGCGTATTTGTATCGTTATGGTGTAGAATGGTACTTTGTGTGTAGGAATGACTAAGACTGTATCAATGTTTGGAGCTTTCCTATTATTAAATGAAGGGAGGGAGAAGTGTTATAATGTGTGCCTTCCCTCCTGTGACTTCCCTCTATTCAATTTACCTCCCTGGAGTGGTGATGTCAGTGGAATGAGGTGATGTCACTGTGTTTAGAGTGTTGTCATCTAAATATGTGTTCCATGGGGAGCAGTTGGAGATGGAGAGCTGGCTGACAAGGATGTGCCGGTGTTCCTGCTGTGTACTTAACTAATAAACCCATATGACTTACCTGCTGGCTCAGGTGTGTTGATGACAATACTATATTGTTACAGTCTGCAGTCCTTATACTACCTGCTCAGAGCCCTGCGAGCTCTGTGCAGTATAGAATGCAAAAGATGAGTTAAATGGGACGCAGCACTCTGCCTATTTATGTCCCATTCAGTCACAGCCACGCAAACGTGATATTTATTTATTTTAATAAACTTTAAAGCAGGCAGCAGCAACGCATGTGTCGTACTGCAGTAAAAGTACTTTATATAAATCTGCACTGTTTCTCACTCTCTTGGAGGCGGGTGGGAGGGAGGAGTGCCCCCACGCCCTGAATTAGCAGCCACCACTGGAGGTCCCATTCAGAATTCATCCCCTTGGCAGCTAGAGATTCCAATCCCTCAATCCAAGCTATTTCTCTTTGCAGAAGTCATCTCTACATTCCTTGGCCATACTGACCATTTCCTTTCCCATTCCCTTGCAGTCACGTTCATTGTTCACAACGTATGTCTGATGTTAAGACCAATAGATATTTGAGCATCAATGTGCTCAGTTTGGCTGATGGATGTGTCATACTCTGTTCATGTCACAGGGGAAGCAATCCTCAATTGGTAAAGTGAGATTGCAGCATGGTCATTCCATTTCCCTCCCTGTCCCAGACCTGCATGCCATTAACAGTGCAGTAAACACCCGCGCGACAAGACATTGCAATAAAGATACGTGCTCTTAACGGCAGCATGTGAAAGTTAGTAAACCGTAACGAATACTATGTCTGGAGAATGGAAGTAGGCCACACCACAGATGCAATAATCCCTTTGGTCATGTTCTAGGGACAGGTACCTTCACTACATTGCCTGGTGAGTATGGACCGCGACAGTGCTCAGGAATCACTGTGCTTGGGCCATAACCTTTTGGCATTTCATCCAAGTATGAGGTCAATCAAACCAGACATTTTTGAGCTATGATTTTTAAGTTTTTGCTGCCCCGTCTGTGAGAAATCAAAGGGTGTCTAACTTGCTAGTCCCTGTGGATCTCTCTCTCAAGTGAACAGGGTGCGGCCATCGCCTTTGGATCCAGACCCTGGGGGTGGACCAGTGCGTGAGGACCACCTGGGTGAGGGATCTTCAGTGAGTGGGGGTGAGATAACTGATGGTGAGACACAGTATCCCCCTCTTTCCCGTGCTCATACCCCATCCTATTGTATAGCATTCTCTGACATCCCAACTCCCCATCCACTTTTTCTACACAAACACTGGCCGAGGAAGAGGAGGAATGAGAGAAAAGAGGCTAACCCATTGGACATGTCCCGTTAATAAGGTCAGGCAAACTCTGGCACTTAACCTTAATCACATACATCTGATACCCATTAGCTCCCCCCACACGGATAAAAGGCAGAGCATGGAGACACACTCAGAGCAAGGTAGAACACGAGAAGGAGCAGATCTTCCGGGGCGAAGGTGAACCCACTGGAGCTGGATGACCGATTGAGAGACCAGGGTGAGGGGCTGGGAAAACCTGAACATCCCTGCAGGAGGTCGTTGCCTCTGGGAAACTGTGAGAGATATGCAGTGAAGGCCAGGACACAAACAAGAATAAGCCTGCATTGTGTTTCAAGGATGCCAGTGACCCTCCCTAGTGAACAGCAGAGTTGGGGAGGTGAGGCCAAGCATGTGGTATTAACCTTGACTTGTGAATCAAAACCACAGAGAGCAGAGGGAGGTCTCGGGAGGATAGCTCAGGGACAACGTGCTCATCTTGGAAGCAAGATGACACGGTGCAACACAGGTTTGATCCCCGGGTCTGCGCTTAGAAACCTCTGGGTATTAAGCACGTTATAAATAACCTATCATTTCATATCATATCATTCATATCATATCCAGAAAAGAATACACACAACCGGTGAGTTAGCGAAAGACATGAAAGGCCAGTTTGTGTCAGGGAAAGATTGAAGGTTGTGCGCGTACTGATGAGACGTGAAAGAAAGCAAACCTGTAGTGAACTTTAAAGTCAGTGGTAACTGTGAAGCCAATGATACAGAGTAGCGAAGAAATCTGCAAAAGGAAACAGCCCACACGAAAGTCTCCGCAAAATGTTTGATGTTTGATGTAAAGCAACAAAGTGAATGAACTTTGAGATATGCAATAGTCAACAATAACCCAGAGGAAAGGGGAAGTTAAAACGTGATTGCTCTAAGAGAAAGACTTCTTTGAACTTTTTGAACCACCCAGACCAAGAGAAACTCGGGCAAATATCATAAGGAAGAACTGAAGTGGAAGTCGAAGTCGAAGTGGTCCTGCAGAGGTTTGTGGAAAAGCCTTGCACATTCGAAAGTCTTCAACATCAGTGAAAGGTCCGAGCCTGACAGAGGGAGACCTAGAAGGTGCTTTTGTTGAATGTGAATAAAGCTTGGGGAGGGGATCCCCTGCAAGTGCTGTGATTGCAAGATCCAAGCCTGACAGAGGGAGATCTATGTTTAATCAGGTACTTTTCTTGAGAGGTCCGAGTTCGACAGAGGGAGATCTACGTGAACTATTGATGCCTTGAGAGGTCCAAGCCTGACAGAGGGAGACCTACGTGAATTTTGTTGAATCATGAAAGACCTTTTCTGTGAACTTAAGTGACTTTATCGTGGAAGACCAAGTGGGCCTCAACCCACATTTTGAACTGTCTTATTTTGATAACCTGAGCCAGAGTGTGTCATCCTGTCTACAGGGGCCACCTAACTCAGTGCTGTCCAACATGGGGCGGAGTGCTGACTCAGCCATCTTGAACCTTCATGTGATAACACTGACTTTCCTGGGGTGTGGCGAGCGAGTATGTGAAGAAGACGTGTTCTCCGGAGCTCCCCTGCTAGAACCTGGCAAATGATTCTGCACCCGGTAGACAGAGGGTGAAAAGCTGGTTACAGGCTGCTGCAGCAGGTGTCTTGAGTTGAGGGGCAGCCAGCATCCGCCAAAATCCATGATTAAGAGAGTTCTGGCAGTGAATGGCTGAGTAGCGAAGCGGGGAAGAGGCGATCCAAAATGGCGCAGACCGGTGAGAAGGCAAGAGAAGGAAGTACCAGAGAAGCCACCGACAGCAACTGAAGCGGGACAGAGCAGCATGGGAACAAATCTAGAAAATCAAATCACTGCAATAGAAACAAAGATCAAAGACCTTGAAAAAAGTAAAACCTTGGGAGCAGACACCAAAAGGACCCTCATGCAACTCAGATTGCAATGTATGGAAAATTTGGAGAAGCTAGGAGACTTTAGCTTTCGGAGATACACCGAAAAAGTACACGGTCAGGGAGATAAACCGGGCAGGTAACTGGCCTGGCTGGTTAAAGGATTAGACAAGAGGAAAGAGATAAGAGAAATAATTGACGAGGCAGGACAACTGAGAAGGTCACAACACGAGATCAATCGAACCTTTGAGATCTTTTACGCCGAATTATCTGAAGACACCTCCCCCTCTAATAAAACCGAAATACTAGAGACCTTAGAAGATATAGGGCTGCCAACTCTCACAGCGGAACAGCAAGAAACTCTAGACAACCCACTGACGCTAGAAGAAATACAGGGGGTCATAACCTTGTTGCCCACGGGCAAAGTACCCAGCTGTGATGGACTGCCCCCCGAATTTTATAAAGAATACGCAGACATATTAGCACCAAGGCTACTACAAGTCCTACAAGGAGCGTATGGAAGGGGCGCCTTGCCAGAATCAATGGAACAGGCACTGATACTTCCTCTCTTAAAACCCGGCAAAGGCCACAGACTGTGTGAATTCTATCATCCCATAGCACTGATTAATCAGGACACAAAAATACTAACTGTGATCCTTGCAGATCACCTAAAAAGAGTGATCACAACATTGATTCACCCAGACCAGATGGGCTATGTACCAGCAAGGGCCGCAACAGCTTACTTAAGACGCCTACAGGCGGTCATAGCAGAAACAAGCACCGAGTCAGATAACTGTGCAGTGGCAGCTCTAGACGCCATAAAGAGTTTGACTATGTGAAATGAGAGTGGATGTTTGCCATGCTAGAACACTATGGGATAGGCCAGGGGTTCATGAGATGGATTCGTATGCTGTACGCAACACCAACAGCCCGAGTACGGACAGGAAAATACATATCTGACCCGTTCCAGATTTCCAGAGGTACTAAGCAGGGTTGTCCGCTCTCACTGCTTTTGTACATCTTAGCGCTAGAGCATCTGGCCACATACATTAGTGACAGGTTAATTGACACAGGGCTGCTTGTTAATGGAATCATGCATATCATATCCCTGTACGCAGACGGCATATTCTTATTCATACAAAATCCAGAAGACACACTGGGATCATATCTAGAGGTGCTAGATAACTTTGCGTGCCTCTCAGGGATAGCCATTAGTAAGACTAAGTCATGCCTATTCCCCCTGGCAGGCTGGGCAGGGAACACAGTGGAACAAAACCTGTGTTTGGAACTGAAGTGGAACACCTGCACGTTCCGCTACTTAGGTGTGAACATACATCACTCCTTAGAAGATACACATAATGCCAACACACAGCAAGCCAAACACAGTATAGACGCCTCCATCAAATTCTGGGAGAAGGTCCCCTTGTCAGTTTTGGGCTGAGTATCCCTAGTTAAGATGACCGTATTGCCTAGGCTGTTGTACCACTTTAGTTACGTACCCTATCTCATTCCGAAAAAGTTCTTTGTGGACCTCAACACTACACTATACAGCTTCATATGGTATAGGGGAGGAAAAGAGTAGCCATGGAAACACCCTGCAGGGAATACACTGAGGGAGGACTGAGGCTTCCTCACTTCGAACTATACTATCTGGCTGGACAGTTGCAGCATGTAGCTAACTAGCTTGAAGATACAGAGAGAGTGGAACACACCCTCCTAAGTGAAGCCGTGTCCCTGTACCTCCTAAAAGAAACACACTATGGATAGAGGACGTGACGTCCTCACACACCCCAATGCTGTTGCGCTTAGGGAAGCAAATATGGAAAAGAACCCTGAAGCTACTGAAGCTCAATGACCCATACTCACCTCAGATACCACTGGCAGCACTCAACGGCACTATGAGACAACACCTTTAACAGAGTAGAAGTCATTGGAAATCCAATGGAACAATCACAATTGGAGGCCTAGCGCCGGAAGGGGAGATAAAAGAATTTCAGGAACTAGTAGAGTCTCACAGCCTGCATAGCGGCCAATACTTAAACTATGCAAGGCTCGTCAAACAGCTGAAGACAACATGGCCGACCCCAGCAGAGTGGCAAACAGAAAACCCAACACTGGGACTCCTTTATGATGTAACAGAAGGGGTAAGCATGGTATTTAGAATTTACCAAATAATGGCGGAGGAACTCCCTAAAGATAAAAACAGGGGAAGATGAGACTGGGAGCGGGTACTAGGGAAGGAAATAACAGACAAGGACTGGGAAAAGGCAAATCTCTATCCAAAAAACATATCAAGGAACGCCAGGCTAAAGCAGCTGCAATTCTACATACTCCAGAGAGCATATCTCACCCCAGAAAGAATAGCCTGCCGCACAAACATGCCCGAAATGTGGAAATGCCAATATTTGACATATGTTTTGGCACTGCCCGACGGTGCGATCATATTGGGGGAAGATTGAGCAATGCCTGTGAGACAAGGGAATAAAAGGCAAAACCTGGACCATGGAAGCCTGTCTACTAGGCATCTACAATTTTCCAAACAAAAACAAAGCAATGGCAAAAATGATAAATCTGGCATAGGCACTAGCCAAGCAACGATAGCAATGGGGTGGAAGGTGGCAGAAGAACTGAGCATTGAGACATGGTGGAAGGACCTACAGAGGTGGACCATTGCAGAGACAGCGGTTTGGCAAGAGGCACTACGAACTGGAAGAAGAGAAAGTTCCAGAGACATAACGACATGGAATCTGATACTACAGGACCTGTTTGTCTCTTCAGATGACAGACCCCTCTGAACTAGAACCCTCTGAGCACACTTGAGCAACACTGGAAGTGCAGGGCGCATGTGAAACATTGCTGTCAGACATGTTCGAATCTCGAGGTCTCCCAAGGCATGGAAAGTCTGGACAATCAATCACCTGTGACCATTTTATGTAGCATGTTCATGTTTAATCCAGGTTGTTTTGGGCTAAGTGGGGAGCCAGGTGGGATGGTATGAGGGATACTGAGGCATATTGCAGTGCAATCATTCTGTGATTATTAAACTCGGAAATAATAAATAAATTAAAAAAAACACTGACTTTCCTTTGCATACACATTTCCCATTACACACTTTTTATATAAGAGATCAGGCAGGCAGCTTTTTTTTAGTAAAGGCCATTTATATTTGGCATAGACTGACTAGGACTGTGTTTTCATTATTATTTGATGGTAGGGACTACTCCCATCATAGATATAGGGCAAAGTAGGAGTTTGTCCAAACCCCAAGAATTTAATAAAGGTTTTGAAACGTGTACCACTTGTGTCAGTGTCATACTTGTGATACCATGCCTCCCTTACATATGGTGTCATGGTGGGATATGACTCAATTGAGACAAATTGGGGGACAAAATTGCACAGGGAATTCTTGAGAAGGTGCTTTGACAAAGACATTGAACCCGAGGAACATGAAAGAGGTAACTTAGGCTTTGGAGAGGCAGATCAGATCCATACCACGGGTCAAATGGGGACAATTAACCCCCGACCTAGCCTTTTCTCAGCGAAATTATCCAATACTCACAGAGGCTTTCTTGCAAGTGATTCCTGAGGCTGAAGGACTAGAAAAGGGAAGTCCCTTTTTCTTCCTGAAACAGTGATTGCTATATAGAAGGGAATCTTCCAGGGAAGGCCTAACTAAGACTCAATTAGTAATACCCATAACCCATCGTAAGATCGTGCTAGAGAGTGCACGCTCTCACTTGACAGGGGAACACTTGGGACAATCTAAAACCCAAGTTCACATCAGTGGGAAATTCTATTGGCCGGGTATCCATGCTGACAAAAGGAGCTTCATTCAGATATGCCAAAGGACCAGCTCACAAATACCCCTACTTGGCCCCCTAAGTCCACAACCAATAATAGAAGTTCCTTTCTCTAGAATTGGAATGGATATTATTGGACCATTGGAAACTTCTGAACTGGGCAATAAATATCTTCTCAAAATCGTCAATTACATTACCCGGTACCCAGAAGCCTCTCCCATGCAGAACAACACAATCCAGCAAATTGTAAAACACTTACTATCATTCTTCTCTAGGGTTGGTTTACTTAAGGAAATTCTAATGGATCAGGGATCAAATTTCATGAATAAGCTCACGGGTGAAGTTAAGGAACACATTACCACCTTAAGAACCTCAGTTTACCACCCCCAAATGGAAGGATTGGTGGAGGGATTTAATAAGACCTTTAAAATTATTTTGAACAAATTAGTAGATGAGGATGGGAAAGACTGGGATCGCATTATCCCTTGGGCCCTGTTTGCACTGAGGAAAACCCCTCAAGCATCCACTGGTTTCTCCCTTTTCGAGTTACTGTCATGAACCGTTGCCTTCGTCCTTTCTGGACTTTGTGGTCCCTGACCCATAGGGGATTGAATGCAGTAATCCTTCCAACATGGCCGCCTGATACGGAACGCTGCTTGCCAGTCCTTGCGCTCCACGCTCTGCGTTCTACTAAACAGACAAGCCCCCATGGCTCTGCGCATCTCAACGCTACTGCTTGCTGTAGTTGGACGTGTGTTACCGGAGTTCGCTCGGGGCTTTCTTCTGAAACCTGTTTCCCGGTTCCTTGAACCCCCCTTCCTTCCTTCCTTTCCTAAAAACGTACCTGCGAACTTCCCGGATTTTCGTCCGCGCTCAGATCACGGCGTTCCATGTCTCCCCGCTCGGACATTGTTCCTTCCTGGTCTCCATCCTGGACATCTGAACGTATCCTGGAGTTGGATTGTCATCCTGACGCTGGACTCCGAAGACCAGCATATGGGTTTATACAAATCCCGGACCGTGCGAAAGAAGTCACCAAAGAAGGTCTCAAGCAAACAACAAAAACAGGTGAGAAGGGGAGAGACTTGTGGCAGTTGCTCTATGGTAGGGAACCAAGAGATGTCCTCTACATGCTCCAGGAAACCTGTGAATAAAGTGAAGAGGCTATCCCTCTCACAGAAAGCTGCCCGATTGCAAGAACACATGAAACTCGTCCGAAGTCTAGTCCACACTCATATGGAGAAAGCTGAAGCCCAACATAAACTTACCTATGACAAGAAGGTTAATCTAAGATCCTTTTCAGTAGGGCAGAAAGTGTTAGTCCTTCTACCTATCTCTGAAAATAAACTTGTTTCAAAGTGGCACAGGCCCTATGAGGTACTAGAGCAAACATGAACTTGTACCTATAAAATAGCCCAACCTGATAGAAGGCAAATGATCCAGCTCTATCACCTAAATCTCCTAAAAGAGTGGAAAGAAAATCCTGCGGCTGCTACCTCCTCTATATTATCTTGTTTTGAACCTGATGAAATTGACAACTTAGAACTCTTTCCTCAAGACCTACCGCAAGATAAGCAATGGAATTTGAACGACCTTATTAATGCATACCCCAATGTATTTTGTGAGAAACCAGGGAGAGAGCATGGTACTTACCACTATATCAAAACTCCAAAGGGGAAAGTGATCCATTTGAAACCCTACAGACTCCAGAAGCACGAAAACAGGTAGTGATTGACGAGGTAAATAAAATGTTAAAGGCAAATATCGAGCCCTCTTCAAGCCCATGGTTCTCCCTTATTGTGTTTGTGACTAAACTGGATCAATCCTGGAGGTTTTGCATAGACTTTAGGCAAGTCAACACCATCTCCTCCTTTGATGCTTGTCCTATGCCACATACCGATGATTTGATTGATAAACTGGGAAATGCCCCATTCTTGTGAACCCTAGATTTAACCAAAGTATATTGGCAGGTCCCTGTACATTCAAACTCCTTCCATTTGGGTTGCATGGGGCCCCAGAAACTTTACAATGACTCATGGACAGGATATTACAGCCTTATTCCGATTTCTGTGGGGCCTATATTGACGACATACTCATTTATAGTCAAACTTGGGAAAACCATCTTTTCACTCTTTCTACTATTATGAAAACCCTCAAGGAGGCTGGCTTAACTGCCAACCCAAAAAAATGTAAGCTAGCTCACTGACCAGTGAAATACCTAGCCTTCTTTGTAGGGAATGCTAGTGTACAACTGCAGCAAGAAAAAGTAAAAGCCGTCCTAGATGCTCCCACACCAAAGACCAAGAGAGATTTTAGGGCATTCCTAGGTTTGATTGGATATTAGAGCCAGTTTATCCGATATTTTTCAGATAGAACAATAGACTGACAGATAAATTAAGAAATGGGTAACTCCAGAAAATACGTTGGACTGATGAGGACGATGCTTGTTACAACAACCTGAAACAAACCTTATGCCAGAATACGATATTAAAAGTAAGAGACTTTGCAAAGGAATTTGAATTAAAGGCTGATGCCTCCCTCACAGAGTTAGGGCAGTATTATCTGAAATACATGATGTATTAGAACACCCCATCCTATTCACTAGTCGTAAACACTTTCCCCAAGAGAAGAACTATTTCGTGTTGGAACTGGAAGCCCTTGCCATCCAATGGCCAATCCTCCATGTTAGATATTACCTTCTAGGGAGGAAATGCTCACTCATCACGGACCACTCACTTATAGTATGGATAAGTCAATGAAAGGACTCTAACTCTTGAGTCATGCAATGGTTCTTAGACCTGCAACCCTACGGTTTTGCTGTGGAACACCAAAAAGGTAAAGAACAGGGGAACATTGATTTCCTTTCCCAGTTTACCTGCGAAACAGATGTGGATACATCACATAGGGGAAGGGTATGTGAGATACCAAAGTGTGTCTCACTTGCTAGTCCCCGGGATATCTCTCTCCGGTGGTCAGGGCATGGCCATCACCTTTGGATCCAGACCCTTGGGGTGGACCAGTGCGGGAAGACCACCTGGGAGAGGGATCTTCCCGTGCCCACACCCCAACCTATTTTATAGGATTTTCTGACATCCCAACCTCCCCTCACCACCTTTTCTACACAAACACTGGGTCGAGGAAGAGGAGGAATGAAAGAAAAGAGGTTAACCCTTACATATCCAATTGGACATGTCCTGTTAACAAAGTCAAGCACTTGACCTTAATCATATACATCTGATACCCATTAGCTCCCCCCACATGGATGAAAGGCAAAGCATTGAGCCACACTCAGAGGAAGGTGGAACACGAGAAGAAGCAGATCTTCCGGGGTGAAGGCAAACCCACTGGAGCAGAACGACCGATCGAGGGACCAGAGTGAGGGGCTGGGAAACTCTGAACATCGCTGCAGGAGGTTGTTGCCTCTGGGAAACCTTTGAGATATGCGCAGAAGGCTAGAACCCAGACAAGGAGAAGTCTGCATTGTGTTTCAAGGATGCCAGCGACCCTCCTGGGTAAAACGGCAGAGTTGGGGATGCGAGGCCAAGCCTGTGGTATTAACCTTGACATGTGAATCAAGGCCGCAGAAAGCAGAAATGAATGCACACAAATTGTGAGTTAGCGAAGGAAATGAAAGGCCAGTTTGTGTCAAGGAAAGATTGAAGCATCAACAGTGTATCTCACAATTGAAGGTTGCGAGCATGATGATGAGATGCGGAGGAAAGCAAACCTGTAGTGAACTTAAAGTCAGCGGTTACTGTGAAGCCAATGATACAGAGTAGCAGAGTGGTCCAGCGAAAGGAAACAACCCACTCGAAAGTCTCTGCAAAATGTTTGATGTTTGATATAGAGCAACAAAGTGAATGAACTTTGAGATACACGATAGTCAAGATTAACCCAGATGAAAGGGGAAGTTAAAAGATGATTGCTTTAAGAGAAAGGGCTCTTTGAACTACCCAGATAAAGAGACACTGGGGCAAATATCATAAGGAAGAGCTGAAGTGGAAGTCAAAGTGGTGTTGCAGAGGTTTGTGGAAAAGTGTCACATATTCAATAGTCTTCATTGAAAGGTCCGTGCCCGACAGAGGGAGACTTAGAAGGTGCTTTTGTTGAATGTGAATAAAGCTTGGGGTAGGGAGCACATGTAAGTGATGTGATTGCGAGATCTGAGCCCGACAGAGGGAGATCTACGTTGAATCAGGTCCTTTTCATGAGAGGTCCAAGCCCGACAGGGGAGACATACCCAAATTTTGTTGAATCGTGAAATAACTTTTTTGTGAACTTAAGTGGCTTTAACGTGGCAGGGCAAGCCTCAACCCATGTTTTGAACTGCCTTTTTTTTAATAACCTGAGCCAGAGTGTGTCATCCTGTCTACAGGGGCCGCCTTACTATGTGCTGTCGAACGAAGGAGGAGAGCTGACTCAGCCATTTTGATCATTTATGTTATAACATTGACTTTCCTTTGCATACACATTTCGCTTTATTCACTTTTTGTATAAGAGACAGGGCAGGCATTAATTGTTTTAGTATAGACCATTTTGATTTGACATAGACTGACTATGACTGTTTTCTTTATTATTTGATGGTATAGACTACTGCCATCATAGCTATAGGGCAAAGTAGGAGTTTTTCCAAACCGCAAGAATTTAATAAAGGTTTTGAAACTTGTACGTCTTGTGTCAGTGTCGTCGTTGTGATACCATGCATCCCTTACACCTCCCATATAATTCTCACCACCTTGACAGATCTTCTCATAGGTTTAGAGAAAAATATCAATATTCGCAACATATGATTTATAGAAGGTGTTCTGCCTTTCTGACAATTGGTGCCATAGTTATTAATCTTCAAAAAATCAGGTAGTTCTATTGTCCAATGACACATTCTGTGTTTGGCTCAGTATGAAAATATTGCCATGAGCTGTCCACTTGATCCACGGATCTCTTGGTCAAATGACCAAAACTAGCATTTTGTTTGTTTTAAGGGGGCATATTCCACCACTTTGGGCATGCCCCTACCCTCTGCCGGGTCAACAAATGTGGCTGCTAACAAATGTTTCCACCGCAGGGATATCCATTTCAAGCTGACTTCAGGCAATCACCGCCCTGGATACAGATTTGAATATGTGGCTATGTGTGGACCGAACACAAGGTTGCCCTGACTTTTTAGAGCCTCACATTATTGCTTTTGTAAAAAAAATCAAAATCTGGAAGGATTTTCTTTGAATCAAGAAAATCACACAAGTGGGACCAGATACCAACTTTTCATCCAAGTTTGGTGTAAATCCATCCAGTAGCTTTTGCTATCGGAAAGCCCAGCAGTGTAAGATAACTTTGACTCCTCCCCTCTTGCCATCATAACTCCTCAGGATAGCTCTTTACTAACTGTTTGACTTGTAAAATGATAAGCTTCCCAATATCAGCTTTTTAATAGAACCTTCAAATTAAAATTACAGAGGCGCTATAGCCACCTCAGTGAAATGGCATCAAAATCGGGGAACTGCATCTGTCGTATATTGTGTGTTCCACTCTGTGTGGTAATATATATTCAGAAATCCACACAATCCCTACGAGTTTAGCTTCTCAGAAGGCAGTGGTGCCACATTATATTTATATATTTATATTTTATATGCTAGATTTCATATGTATATATACATGTATATTTTAAGTTCAGTTTGCTTGTCCCGTGTTAGCCACAGGATGAATAGAATGTTGATCCAGAAGAAAACAATGTGTCATTACCTTAATTAGGCTAACACAGTCATTTATTTTGCATATTTGCGAGCTTTCGTGGACTGTCTCCACTTCCACAGGTAGAGATGAAATGAAGCAATTAAAAAACATCACAGCATTACAACTTACATAG
This sequence comes from Ambystoma mexicanum, assembly GCF_040938575.1. Lineage (NCBI taxonomy): Eukaryota > Metazoa > Chordata > Amphibia > Caudata > Ambystomatidae > Ambystoma > Ambystoma mexicanum. The sequence goes on along the minus strand of NC_090923.1, from coordinate 540,358,223 downwards.
CCCCTCCTGCAGATACCCTGTTATTTGTGCCTGATTTGTAGTTTTGCTCAGAAAGACAGAGCGGGAGGCCACCATCTTCCCTCTCCAGGAACGAAGATAAGCATGCTCCCTACCTAACCTGCCCCTTCCCCACCCCCTTTTCTACATATCTGCTCCGCTGCCTACTCCAACCCCACTTGCCTGCGCTGCTCTGTCCCTCGCTGGTGCAAGGAACAGGACTCCGTTGTGCGATTATCCACCCTGGAAAGGGAGAAGGGACTATGTAGCAGACTTTTTATTGTTTACTTTAAGCTTTTTTAATGGACGCCATGGAAAGGGCCCTTCTCCCCAATTCATGGCAGCCATTGGATGCTCAACTCCCCAACACATTTCGATCTTCAAGGTCTAAATGGTACACTGTGTTAACTGGGGCAGTGTAGATGTATATATATTCAGTGAAAAAACTTTGTTAAAGGGATGTTATGGTTAAGTTGCGCTATTAAAAACCTATGGTTAAGTTGTGCTTCTAAAAACCTATGAAATTCAGTGAAAAAACGTTGTTAAAGTGACGTTATGGTTAAGTGGCACTACTAAAAACCTATGTAATTCAGTGAAAAAACTTTGTTAAACGGACGTTATGGTTAAGTTGCGGTACTAAAAACCTATGAAATTCAGTGAAAAAACTTTGTTAAAGGGACGTTATGGTTCCAAGTAAAACCGAAAAACCCTTGAAATTCGCCAGTTACGGTAAGCTAAGCAACCATAACTCGCGCCACCACCGTGCACTGCTAAGACTAACACCCAGGACATCAAAGATGACATCACAAATGTCATTGATGACATCACTGATGACATCACATGTCTGGCTCACTCTTTTTTCTTTTGGTGACAAATCTAGGCCACATGGTTTTCTTCAGTAACAGTCAGAAACAAAAAAATGTATTTTATTTTATTTGTAGACGTATCCTTCAAGTAGGTTCTTACAGTAATTCCCTTAGAGTCCAGTCACATCATATGAAACATATATATAGGGGAAGACACAAACTTGAAAGACAGCAATCCTTTTTGTGCATAAAGATAATCAATAGACTTATCAGCACTTTCTGATAGTTCTGTTGTTTTTTTATGGCTGTATTTTCCCTGTATATGGTCATATTTTTATACATTGTACTCACACTACTTTCCTTAGGGTCCAATCACATCAAGTGATACATATACATAGGGTGAATAGCAGCTTTGAAACAGCAATCATTTATTTGCATGAAAATAGTCAGTTAGGTTATGAATTGTTTGTGCTACTACTTGTGTTTTTTTGCTAACTTCACTTTCCCTGTATATACCCATATTGGTATGTGTTCTTGTCTTTGATTTTATTAGCTACTTATTACATATTTCACAGTACACAAAAATCTATTAAGAAAACAATTATAATTTCATTATTCATCATATTAACATTACAAATATTATACCTTCATCTTGTACGCTGCACACAATGCTATGTTTCTGCATGAGTAGCTTAGTATACTAGATAGAACTCCATAATAGAATGCTATTTATATCAATGCATCGTTCAATGCACTAATTAGGGTATGATATTTATTGCAATGATCCTTGACACTTTTTTTGCAACATTATAATAAGAATCCCTTGTACACATATTTCATGAAAAGTACATACACATGTGATGTCATCAGTGATGTCATCAATGACATTTGTGATGTCATCTTTGATGTCCTGGGTCTTAGTCTTAGCAGTGCACGGTGGTGGCGCGAGTTATGGTTGCTTAGCTTACCATAACTGACGAATTTCAAGGGTTTTTCGGTTTTACTTGGAACCATAACGTCCCTTTAACAAAGTTTTTTCACTAAATTTCATAGGTTTTTAGTAGCGCAGCTTAACCATAACGTCCCTTTAACAAATTTTTTTCACTGAATTTCGTAGGTTTTTAGTAGCGCAACTTAACCATAACGTCCCTTTAACAAAGTTTTTTCATAGAATTTCGTAGGTTTTTAGTAGTGCAACTTAACAATAATGACTTTCACTTTATATACATATCATATGAAACTGACTGAATCTCTTCTACTGTACTTGATGTCCGCAAACTCATTTAATGTTCGCGGACATGTTCGAAGAACAGTACCACTACCTAAAAAACCTTGGGGGGTTATGCTTGATTGTTATATCATAACATAGGAACATTTAACAAATTCAAAAAAAGCACACAAACACATTATATGTACTAATAGATAAGAAATGTAACCCATATATACAACACACTAACCATTCATTTAAATGCACTATGTTCTAAAAAGGAATATACCACAAGAAAATAAATTGGCTTCCAACATAATTATCTCACAAACGCAACAGAACTGAGAACAAGAGCAGACCCACTGAGTACATAGGACATATCTTACCTGAAATAGTAAGTGTACTTACATTTATTCATATATTTATAAACTTTCTGTATTAGATAAAAAAATATATTATCTTTTTTTTTCTCTCACAGAAATGTCTAGTACTCTGGAATGGCTACAGGAACATTTCCCACATGAAGAAATGTCACAAGATAGTGAAACTAATGGTAAACACTTTATAATATAAACCATTTAATTATTATTATTTTGTATACATTTAACGTATATATATATATTTTTTTGTACAGAGCATAACAAAATAGAAAATACTTCAGAAAAACCTGTTATGGATAACACTTTTCACAGTATAGAAGAAAAAATGGATTTATTGTTGACTAATTTTAATAATTTGAAAACTTTTGTGGAAGATCATTTTAAACCATAAACCCTGTACCATTGCCCCACATGTACTTGTCCCTCCTCACCATATCCCAGTCAATTATCCCCAAACCCTCTCCATAACCTAAAACGTTTTGATGAGACTTCCATCCCTTCTTCACCTTATAACAATCATGATGAAACCCATAATTCTCCTGTTTTTGTTTCTGTTTCTGCCTCACCTTCTCTGTCATAAATTATTAATATATGTTAAATAAAGTTTAATTTTTATATTGTGTTTTAAATAGTTTCTTTTTTTTTAAAAAAACAATGTAGGTGTCCGCGGACAGTGCAGGTGTTCTGAAATGTTCGTAAATAAACGAAAATGGAGGTGTCCTGAAGAACACTATACCTGTTCGTACAGTTCGCTAGCAAGATGAAACTATTCTAAGAACACACGCGGTGTCCTGAAATGTTTGTAAAAAAAAAAGTGTCCTAAAGAACACTATATCTGTCCGTAGTGTTCGCTAGCAAGTTCAAACTGTTCTAAGAACACACGTGGTGTCCTGAATTGTTCGTAATTAAACGAAAATGGAGGTGTCTTAAAGAACACTATACCTGTCCATACTGTTCGCTAGCAATTTGAAAATGTTCTAAGAACACAATTGGTGTCCTGAAATGTTCGTACATAAACTAAATTGAACGTGTCCTGAAGAACACTATATCTGTCCTTACTGTTCGCTAGCAAATTTAAACTGTTCTAAGAACACACGCAGTGTCCTGAAATGTTCGTTTCACGTGTGACGCAATTTTAATTAGTTCAGGACCCGAACAGTGTCCATAGAACATCAACGCGCATGCGCTAGCCAATCTCTGTGCATTTGGTGTCCTGCGGACATGCGCTTCCTTCGCGGACTTGTTCGCGAACGGATCATATCACTGCGCCCACGCTGATCGCGTGTTCTGAATGCGGACACTGTTCGGGTCCCCGAACAAATTAAAAGTACATTTTCATTTAATCCATAATATTTTTCAATAAAATCTCACCATGGCACAAGTCCCACATAGTAATCCTGAGTTTCTATATACCTTTTGAAACTTTCCAAACTTTTTTTTGTGTTCGATCTGTCCGCGCACAGCGCGCATGTCCGCAGACCGCGCACAAGCACCCCTATAAAAGACCACGCCCTAGAGCTTATTCTCATTGTGTTTCTGGCTATTCTTCAGAGCACAGCTATTTCTCCAGCAACTTGCTGATTACACCATCGAGATGGCATCCCTGGCTGCAGAACTGCCACCTGGTGCTGCACCTGCTTCAGCACCACCCCCACCCCCTCCACCACCACCACCTCCCCACGGGCCTGAAGAAGGGAACAGGAGTGAGGGGAACAGAGGAGGAAGAAGAGGATGATGAGAATGAGGTAGAGGAAAACGTTACTACCCGCACTAGGCGTGAGTCTTGGGTGTGGCGGTTATTTACCATTCATGGTAATGTTCCTAAGGCTCGTGCGAACCGTGTTACCTGCAATGAGTGCAAAATGATACTCAGTCACGGGAAGCACGGTAAGTACAGCTTTGGGACCACTACTATGAAGCGACACCTGAGGTCATTTCACTCTGGGCTATTCGCAGGGTTGTACCTTGCGAAGAACGTAGCAGGTTGATTTCCTCTACTTCATCCTCTGTTTCTGATACTGTCACCACAAGGACCACCTCTGTAGTACAGCGTCTTCCTCAAGCTGCCTCACAGGCCATACAGAATGCTGATGACCCTTACCTTTCGAAGGGTCACAGTTGTATGTATGTACTGTGACACAGTACTCTGTAGGGGGGAGCGACTTCGTAGTGCTTTTGAGACTATCGTCTCAGAGCACAAGAAGATCTGCTCACTACCCAAATAAAACCCACTCTACATCTTCCTCTCTCAGCTCGCCCTTTCTTATCCCTGTGGTTGGTGTCCCCCCCTTTACCTACCTTTCCCCTCCTCTCCTAGTGTGTCGTGTATAAAAAACCCAAAAAAATACAAAATATCAAAAATCAAAAAACAAATAAGGCTCTTTTCAGAGCCGCATTTTACAGTTAAAACATAGAAGTGAAAATAAATGAAGCAGGGTCCTTTGTATTTTTTAGAAGTCCACGGACAGTTTGAGAACATTTAAAAAATTGGGTTGCTACCCCATCACAAACATTGCAATTTTCTCTGGAAAGAAGTGGTGGCTCTGAAAAGAGCCTTTGGGTGGTGTTTGTAAGTCAAAAATTATAAATGCTTAACACCTACTTCAAAATGGTTGTTGTAATGCCAAAAAAGGTCGCAATGCATTTTGTACATTTCTCAGAAAAATCTGATTGCCAGCATAAGTAAGATGGACTCCATCTCTGCGAAAAATGTATGCACTACGAAACATAATATTTTCATTGTGAAAAGAGGACATGCCAAAATCTCTTAGAAAGGCACAAACAGCCTTATTAACATTGCGCCTTGCTTTTTCCATTTGTGGACCAAATGAAGAAGAACGAAGCCACATTTGTCTCTGCGCAATCCGTGAAAATATCACTTGAGAAAGAGGAAACATATCCATAACCTTCCCAAGTCCGTCTTTCATAGCAAATTGCAAATAAATTCCAGTCACATGTCCTAAACTGTTCCCTCCACAATGAATTACAATTATGTCTGGATGTTGCTCTGTCTCCAACGTAGCACAGAGAGGTAGCAAGTCCAACCACTTCATTCCACAAACTCCATGCCAGTGTACTTCCACATGTGGGAATCCAAGATCTACAGCTACTCACCAGCTTTCTGCATGCACCTTCAACCAATGTATCCACGAATCTCCTAAAATCCAAACAATCTGTTTTCTGAAACACACAGCCATAGCTATCTTTTGTTCTCTCAGCAAAAACAGTATCTAAGAAACTCTTTCCTGGCACAACACACCCACTAACCTTTCCTGACCAATCCCTTTCAGTGCTTATTCTCATTTGCATGACTTCTGAACCCAAAAATCCCCGGATGTAACTCCCGATGTCCGCGAACTACCATGTCCGCGGACATATCGTAACATGAACAGCCCTTCTACCATTTCCACTTCACTCTCTCTGCCATTCCCTCATTGGATGTAGCTAAAAAATCACATGACCATGCACCAATCACATTCACAAGACCTCTACATCTAACTGCATCATCATGGATCAGCACTGCAAATGTACTGTGAATCTCTCTGAGTACAAGTGCCATATCATTGGCAAGCACCATCTACCAGAAATACTGTACAAGTCTCCAAGATTTCTACTTGCAGCTCCATGCATATCCATATGCATGAACACAAACTTCAGGTATGCATATTTTCTGTACAGTAGATGAACACATTTTCAAACAGTCTTTTAGCTTGTGTAATCTGTAAAATGAATTTACTGTATTTTTTTCAATTTCCTAAAATCAACTATCACTTATAAACCTTTATACTATTTACTTTCTTTATACACACACACTCAAATCATGTTAAACTAACATTTTTTAAATGAAATATATAGACTACATATATTCAAACAAAATTTCATGCAAGCACAATCTATGTTGAAATCTTTAAAAAAATACTTATACAATTTCATCTTTTTTTGTTTTTATTTATTTACTTAATTACTTTAATTTAGACATGACATTGAGGCGCTATTACCTAGAACAGCTTACTTACAGAAATAGTAGTATTCACTGGTATATTATAAATTTCAAAAGACATAGTAAAGATATTTGTTTTTGCTACAGTTAGTCATTCAATACAATTTGTTCATTAAGAACATATCATATGTACTGAACTGATGCAATGTATCTTATGTAAATAAATTAGTTTAATGGTTTTAAAGAAGGCACTGAGGAGTTCAATTAAAAAAATCAATATCTAAATTAAAAACAGCACTATATACAAACAAAGTTACTAATTTGAAGCTTTTACAATTGCAGTGAAGACCAGTCTCCTGAAAAGAAGCAGCCGAATTCGAAGAACAAAGAAGAACTAAGAAGTTACCTGTTAATTTAAGAAAAAAAGTAAGTAGAATATCACCATAATATTTGTATTATTAATCAAACATACTATAACGTTAATACAAGCTATTTCTGTGCCTAAAAATAGAGATTGTGTACCATTTTGTCCAAAAATCTCCATGTCTTAAACAGCGATTTACAGCCAGAATGGCCCGCAAATTCCTATTTTTGGACACACAAATTACCCAACTGAACCGCTACAATTTTCATATTATAGAACAAACAACTGTTTTAATTGTATACATTAGATTTACTATTTGTACTTTTCCACACCACTAGCTTACTTTTTTTTTGTCATCTGAACCCCAGTTTAGTAACACATAAATTCAAGAATACCTATCCCTACTAGTTGTAGTTCCCAATGCACAATCACACACCATTACATACATCTTTATCATCTTACTCAAACACTCATGCACACAGCACACATACACTCCAGAACACCCCAACCCATATCTTCTTTATTTTTTTCAACAGACCCTAAAGAATGCCTACCAAAAGTCAAGTCCGTAGAAAGCAACGCAAAAGTAGAGCAAATGAAAATAAAAGTGTCCAACATAAGCATCCATCTCTAGCAGAATTTGTCAAAAAGGTTGAAACAAAACAGCTAATACAGTCATTTAGTGAAACACAAGAAGTTTCAAGTACAAAAACTTTGCCTCCTCTATCAAAATGTAAAACAAACCAAAAAACAATTAACAGAAAATCAGCTATCACTACAGATAAAACTACTTCTTCACATTTTAATATAGTGCAAAGTAAGCATACCAAGAAAAGTATTTAGCCAAAATGTACCGTCACAAAGTCCTTCAAAATCTTATAAAAACAGGAGAGAAATCAGGTTCAATGCTTAAAAACCTATCGTAGGAAATTAATCTTAGAAGCGTTGATGGACAGTGCAATTATTCTCAAAAAAAAGTTATTTATTTTACTGTTAAACAAAATGAAGCCACTAACAAAACTAATAACTAAATTAAGAAAAAAGACTTCTCAATAAGTGAAATGTCAACAGAAAGAACTTCTTAAGTATCTGCGGAGGTGAATGGAATCACACTATGAGCACAGAACCATATTTTAATGAAGAAGCGTACAAACAAAAGCAAACAAATACAATTGCCATACATAGCAGTGGTCGAGGTTATGAAAAAGTGAATAATACCATAATGGAACAAGAAGTACTCCTTACAAAAATATGCCCTGAAAACTTAGAATGATCCCTCCATTCAACTGAATCAGAACGTCTAGTGTACAAATGGCCATGCACATCAATGTGTAACATTCCCAAACAATATTTCAAATCTTCACGCCAATTCCTCAATAAATATGTAAAAAGCAAAGACAAAATCAAAATTAAATTACTGCAAAATATGGATACCTGTCCAGTGCGCAAGTACACAGGACTACAAGGACATTCATTGGCCTGCATTTCAGGACCTACTTGTAAAACCACTTTCCATGATATCAAAAGGATAGCAACACATCATTCAACTACAAGAAATCTAGTCTATAAACTGTACTATGCTAAAAGTCCTGCTTTAGCACTAGCAAAGTTAAATAACATCCTTCTACATGGTACAGCAAAAGACCTACTTGAAGAAATTCACTATATCTAGAAAAAATATTTTGGAAGTGAAAGCCATTTACAGAATGAAATAGCTTTAAACCAATTAAGCAACAATTCTACACATGGCAACCTTTTGCTAAACACATACAAAAAAGAAATACTAAAATTTAAAAGTACATCAGCTGAAGTACCAAACCATGTATGTGTATGTTGCCGTAGAACTTTTCATAAAAGTAACACAAAAACTGTAGACCTATCATACAAAATAGAAGACAATGAAGATTCTAAATTGTTTGAATTAGCTCTCTACCCTGCAGCAGAAAACAAATACGAAATAACTGAGCCCTTTATACTTTGCAGTTACTGCACTACAAAACTTGACAACAACCAAACTCCTTCACGTGCTATCACAAATAATTTGGAATTATACCCAGTACCAAAACCCCTACAACAACTTAATTTATATGAGAGCATCATAATTCAAACAGTACACCCATTTCAAGCAATAATATGCCTTCAACCAAAAACAGCAAAATTACCTCCCTGTGAATTGGTAAAAGGCATTCGTGGAAAAGTAGTTTATTTACCATTAGATCTAAAAGAAAATGTGCATACTCTAGGAGTGCAACGTCCAATGCAGCAATCTTTAATTATCTTAGTAAATGGAGTACCTACAAAAGACAAAAAAATATGGCAACAGCTGGTAGATTTATATAAAGTTAGACAAGCCTTCCAATATCTTAAAGAGAATAATGAATATTACAAAGAAATTAATATTGAAGAAAACTTGAAAGATACAACTGAAATAATTCAAGAAACACAAGAAGCTGGTCAATTTGAGCTACTAGATCCTGCTACAATATCAAATACTTTAGACCATTATACAATTCATCCTTTGCACTGTAATGACACCGTAGAAGATGTACTGGAAACTTACCAAATGCGTCAAACAAAAGGATCGCCAATCAGCATATGGGAAAAAAGTATAGAAGCACGTGCTTTTCCTCTACTCTTTCCTACTGGCAAAGGAGGAAGGTATGATGATAGACCTATTCAAATATCAGCTTCAGAATACCGCTCATTACGGATGTATTCTGAAGATCCCAGATTTAGACAAAATGTGGAATACATATTCCACCTACTCTTTGAAAGTGAACTAGTAACTTTATGTTACGGAGTTGCACACATATTAAAATCAGGATCACACTTTCAAAATATGACAGCTACACAATTATTAGAAAAAGTGTAACAAAAGGGTGAGGTTTTACAATCAAATATTACAAATCTATTAGCAAATATGCGTGGTACTAAAGAGTACTGGTTTCGACGTCATGGAGATGTACGTTGTATGATCAGAAACCTTGGCCCACCCACTTGGTTTGTTACATTAAGTTGTGCAGAATATGCATGGGAAGATTTACATGATTTCCTACGCATATCAAATAAAAACAAAACAAACATAGATACACTAACACCTGGAGAACTTTGTTCTTTAGATCCTGTTAATGTTTCAAGATATTTTCACCATCGCTTCATTGCTATGCTACATTTTATTTGTAATAAAACTGTTCCTCCCCTTGGAGAAGTGCAACACTTCTTTTGGAGAAAAGAATACCAAGCCAGAGGAGCACCACATATCCACATGCTTTTATGGATTAAAGATGCTCCTAAATTTGGTCAAGACAGTGATGCCACTGTTCTACAGTTTATTGAAAAATATGTCACTTGTGAAATTCCATCAGAAGCCACAAATAGTGATCTTCATGCACAAATTTTACAATTTCAAATACACAAATGTGGAAAATATTGTCGACGCAAATACAAAAACAAAGGGAAATACTACACCAAATGCCGATTTGGTTTCCCTAGACCAGTTACAAATACAGGTCAAGTGAACAACCTCATGTCTTCAGTTAGACATAGTGTTAAAGGTAAGTCACCTAAAAATACATATTACATAAAAAGAAAAGAAGAAGAAAAATATATCAATGATTATAATGCAATCATTGCCCACTTATGGAATGCAAACATAGATGTGCAGTACATTGCAGACAATTCTACTGCAGTTGCACAATATGTCACAGCATACTTAACTAAAGCAGAAAAGACAGAGCTCCAAGACCTCTGGAATGACCTGTCATCAGATAAAACAGTATCTCAGAAATTATACAGCTTGGGCATAAAAATGCTCACCCATAGAGAATGTGGATCATATGAAGCAGCTGATCGTTTAACTGGTACTGCATTGTATGGTAAATCTGAAAATATAGTATGGCTAAGTCTTGGTCCAGCTAAATCTAGAAAAAGAGTTCTAAAATCATATGAAGATATAGAAACAATAGCCAAACATGATCCCAACAGCCAAGACATTTTAAAAAACAATTTATTGGACACATACTACCCAAACAGAAGTAATACTTTGGAAAACATGTGTCTACACCACATAGCCCAAAACTACACATACAAAAATAATATGAAACCTGATGAAAAAAAAGGTAAATATAGAGTGACAAACTGTGAAGGCAGCTTAGTGAAACTCACTAAACCAAATTTAATTAATCATATCAAATTGTCATTAAAGACTCCTCAACATAAAGAAGTATATTACATGTCCTTGCTACAACTCTTCAAACCATGGAGAAAAGAAGAACAATTAGTAGATAACTATGACTCATATGAGGATGCTTTCAAAGCAAATGAAAGCACTATAACTGATGTAAACTTTACATATTACAAAATAATGTTGCACAATGAACAGAAGAACTCCAAGCCCAACTAGATAAGGACACTCCTGACAGTAGTCAACCTTCTGTAACAGGAAGCCAAGAACCACTGGGAGAACCACTAATAATAAATGAGGCAGAATTAGCTATGATAGAAGTAGAAAACACCATGTGTCAGTATGAAGATAAGGAAGACTTAACTATACTACAATCAAATCTAAACAATGAGCAAAGTAGCATTTTTCAAGAAGTAACAAAACAAATTGCACATGGTGTAAAACATGAAAATAAAGAATGTTCCTGCCATAATTATAAACCTATACTACTGTATGTCAGTGGTGAAGCTGGTCCTGGTAAAACATTCCTAATCAAAATTATTAGTAAGTTCCTTCAACAATTGACAAACAACAAACTGTCACCTATTTCACTGCCCCCACAGGTTTAGCTGCCTACAACATAGGTGGTGTTACATTACACCGATTACTACTATTACCAGTAGAACACCAGAACAAATTAGACTATTACAAACTTTCTGCAGAAGATGCAATGGAATTACGCAGAGTATTGAAACAAATGAACATGCTACTAATAGATGAAGTGAGCATGGTCTCCAACCTGATGTTAGCTTTGATTCACCTCAGATTACAAGAAGTACTCAAAACTATGAAGAGCTCTTTGCAGGAAAACACATTATTGTTTTTGGAGATCTGCTTCAATTAACACCAGTAAAAGGTGAGCCTATTTTTAAAACATTAGGACACAAACTCTGCCATAAAACTGTTGGCAGCATTGGAAATGTCAACCTTTGGCAACATTTCCAATACAGAGAATTAACAGAAAACATGCGGCAATCTGCAGATCTCACTTATGGCAACATTTTAAAAAATATCAGAGTTGGTATACTTTCTAAAGAAGCAGAAGCAATATTGAAAACCCGGCACATTGATGCACTTTATGGCGATAATGCATGTGCTACAGATGTTATGGAACAATTAGCCCACAAAAATGTCAATTGTATGGCCTTAATGCCAACTCTTGCAAGCTGTTTCAAATTCAATGAAATCATGCTAAGTAAAGAAATGCAACCAATCATGGAAATAAGCATCACAGACAAACTAGATGTACATGGTATGACACTACCCATGTGTGACCAAGCCACAACAAGACTAAATAGTTTAGAAAAATCAATCTCAAACACAGCAGGCTTAGAAAAGATATTAAAATTATTCTTAAATTGCAGAGTAATGCTTAAACGTAACCTTGACGTGGACCAAGGACTAGTTAATGGATCACTGGGTACAGTTGTTGGCTTTCAAACATACCCACGAGACAACAAAATTCAGTTTGTCAATATACTCTTTGACAAACTTTCAGAAGTAAAAAGGATAGGACGCTCAACAGCTAGATTCCTTCTCTTCAAAGAAATGTATGTACGCAGAGAACAATTTTCTCTAACTCTTGCATACGCAGTCACGATTCATAAATCACAAGGTCTTACCCTAGACAAAGCAATGATAGATATTGGTAACACAGTCTTTAAAGAAGGCATGAGCTATGTAGCACTATCACGCTTACGTACACTTGATGGTCTATTTCTAATCAACTTTGATGCAAGTAAAATAAACGCTGATATTCCTTGCATTTTAGAATACAATAGACTTCGCTCACTATATACCCCCCACCTAAACACATATTCTGTTCCACAAAAAGTAAAACGTTATAAAAGAAAAATAAATCAAACAGAAATGCAACAGGATGTCACTGCAAATCCTCCAAAGAGAGTAAAAGAAACTAATACTTCATCAAGTACCACAAGCAAAAAAGAATCAATTAGGGAAAGTAAACCAGGTACTTCTTTAAAGAAGGAAGACAAACTCCAAAAAAAGCAGTTAGATACAGAACTGCCTGGACCATTTAAATTCTCAAATATAGTTGGTGTAAGTTGCTACGCAAATGTAGCAATGAATATTCTATTTCAAATACCACCAATTGTTGACAACATTTACTTACACAGGACAGACCCATTGTGTTTGCAAATGTTAGTACTTCACAGAAATGCAGCAAACAATCCTGACAACACGTATAGTGTTTATGGAATAAGACAACCATTGGACTACTGTGCTGGAATGGTGAAATTCACTATAAATTCACAGGAAGATCCACAAGAATTTCTAATGTACTTACTACAAGTACTGGAAAACAAAAACATACCTATAAATGAAATATTTCAGATTTCATACATGTGGAAACATACATGCACTCTCTGCAACAATGTGACACAAGAAGAAATCCCCAATGAATGCTTCATATATATATCAATACCAAATTGTGAATCCATTCCATTTCAGCGACTTGTACAAAATGCAAACCATGGTAGATTATGCTCTACCTGCAATTCAGATAATCGCTCCACGTTAGTAATACAAACACATAGTAAATACGTAGTACTAATGCTTCTACGTTACAATGCAGATGGTACCAAAAACAACTGCAAGCTGACTGGATTCACACATGGTGAAATATCACTTGGTAAGAAAACCTTCACAACAATAGGTATAATCTACCACGCAGGAGCCACAACCAATTCAGGGCACTACACTGCATATATAAAAAAGAAATGTGGATGGTTTGAATGTAATGATAGTACCATTACTCTAAAGCAGAGATTACCAGGAAATCTTACAAACGCTTATTTGATGTTCTTAAAACCAAAATTTGATAACTAAACTGTATTTAAACCCTAAGTAAACTTGTGTTAAAAAATATAAACTGTTAGAATACACCAAAAGCTAGCTAACTGCTCAAAGATTCTACAACAACTAATCAGATAAATGAATACCACTAAATTAGACCAAAAAATACACAGTTAGAATACGCCAATTGGTATCTAACTGTCCCAAAATTTAACAATATCCAAATAGATAAATCAATACCACTAAAATATATCAAAAAAATAGACAGTTAGAATACGCCAATTGGTATCTAACTGCTCCAAAATTTTATAATATCAAAACAAATAAATAATATGTTACTGTTCCAAAAAAATACAAGCCAAAGTATAAAGCATTAGCCAGAAACAACAAGTGAACACTGATAACAAACAAACAAATAAACTGTAGCATAACAGAAAAAGTTTTTTTTTTAATCCAACATGGATTTTTTTTTCTCCCACAGACCCAATGATTTTAGCAACAAATACAGAAACTGAGCAAATTGCACAGTACTCTGATTTGTAATCTACTAAATATGAGGGTCCAAAAAAAAATAAAAAATATATTGATTATACAATGTAATAAGTCATTACAAAATACTAATACTAACATGCTATTTTCTTTTATCACAGAAATTAACAAGAAACACATGTACTCCGGTTACTAGACCAAACAGTAAGTATACAATAATAAGGAGAACCATAGCAGCATATCACATCCATAGTATTTAATACCTTTGTTCCTTATACATTTGTTTTTCACCCAAAGTTATAAGCAAATATGAAGGTGATATGCTGCGGTGGTTGTTGCCAGGGCATAGAGTCTTGGGTGCATGGCCAAGTGGCCATGCACCCAAGACTCTATGCCCTGGCAACAACCACCGCAGCATATCACATCCATAGAGTCAAACATTTCAACTATGGTCTATGGAAACTTTTAATGTCCGCGGACATTATGAGTGTTCTTAGAACACTTTCAACTTGCCAGCGAACAATGCGGACAGCGTTTTCAGGACACCCCATACGAACATTTCAGAACAACGCGATAGTTCTTAGAACACTTTCAACTTGACAACGAACAATACGGACAGTGTCCTCAGGACACCCCCATTTTGTTTATTTGCGAACATTTCAGGACACTGCGAGTGTTCTTAGAACACATTCAACTTGCCAGCGAACAATACGGACTACGCCTTCAGGACACCCCCTACGAACATTCCAGGACACCGGGAGTATTCTTAGAAACGTCTTCAGAACACCCACATTTTGTTTATTTGCGAACATTTCAGGACACCGCGAGTGTTCTTAGAACACATTCAACTTGACAGAGAACAATACGGACAGCGTCTTCAGGACACCCCCTACAAACATTCCACGGACACCGTGAGTGTTCTTAGAAGCGTCTTCAGAACACCACCATCTTGTTTATTTGCAAACATTTCAGGACACCGCGAGTGTTCTTAGAGCACATTCAACTTGACAGAGAACAATACGGACAGCGTCCTCAGGACACCCCCATTTTGTTTATTTGCGAACATTTCAGGACACCGCAAGTGTTCTTAGAACACATTCAACTTGTCAGCCACAACCCCATTCATATTTGCGAACATTTCAGGACACAGCGAGTGTTCAACAACGTCTTCAGAACACCCCCATTTTGTGTGTTTGCGAACATTTCAGGACACCGCGAGTGTTCTTAGAACATATTCAACTTGACAACGAACAATACGGACAGCGTCCTCAGGACACCACCATTTTGTTTATTTGCGAACATTTCAGGACACTGCGAGTGTTCTTAGAACAGGTTCAGTTTGCTTGCGAACAAAACGGACACATATTGAGTCCTCAGAACACCCCCCATTCAGTTTATTTAGAACATTTCAGAACACCCGTGATGTCCACAGACAAATCGAACACAAAAAGAACGTCTAACACATAAAAAACACAACTTTCATCCTATCTCATACACTCCCACCCTCCCCAAACACTCCTACACACCAACACACTCTACTAACCGCAAATCCAAGATGGTGGGCGCTACCGAAATTCTGACGCGCTTCACGCTCCACGCCGTCCAATCAGCGAACACGTTGCATGTCCGCGAACATCATGCAAGCCGATTGGGCAATCAGGACACTGGCCGCGGAGCGAACATGGAAGTGTGTCCACGGACCGAACACAGATATCACTAATTTTTTTTTACCTACTTTTTGGTCATTTTTTAAAAAACTACTGGACGGATTTTCACCAAATTTGCAAAAGCACGCTTTCGGGACCAAGCCGCTGCTCCTGGTCCAAATTTGGTGAAAATCCATCCAGCGGTTTGGGCTGTAGACACGAGCAACATTTTTTCCCATTCAGTCTATGGGGAAAAAAAAGTTTTGGGACCCCCCCACTATAACTTTGCCCCCCCCTGGACGAATCCTCACCAAACTTTGCAAGAAAATTCATAGTGACCCAAATACTTTTTTTGCAAAGTTTGGTGAGGATCCGTCCAGGGAGAGCAAAGTTATAAGCCGCCCAAAATGTGCTCTTCCTATGGAAACAGCAACTTAACCATAAATACATGGCCACTACCGTGGCCATGTAATACAGTAAAAAAAAACTTTGTTAAAGGGATGTTATGGTTAAGTTGCCCTACTAAAAACCCGTAAAATTCACTAAAATAACTTTCTTAAGGGGATGTTATGGTTAAGTTGCCTACTAAAAACCTGTGCAATTCACTAAAAAAACTTGACACACCTGACATTATGGTTCAAAGTAAAACCGAAAAACCCCTGAAATTCGCCAGTTATGGTAGGCTAAGCAACCATAACTTGCGCAACCATCTTGCACTGCTAAGACTAACCCCCAGGACATCAAAGATGTCATCACAAATACCATTGATGACATCACTGATGACATCACATTTGCATGTACTTTTCATACAAGGGTTTGTGAATGTAATGCTGGCAAAAATGTATCAGGGATTATCGGGAGATATGTAATAAACTACATACTTCATTACGCAATGTAGTGTTCTAAAGAACATTCCATTGCAGTGTTCTTTTATAGTACAGGAACCTACTCATCCAGAAATGTAGGTATTGGCTGCAGCATACACCATAGAGGTGCAATATTTGTAATTTTCCAAAGCTATTTAATAAAATGGTGAATGGTTCTGTATCAGACTTTTCCGTACTGTGAAACATGTACTAAGTAGGTAATAATGCATCACTTACTAGATATTTCTACTAATACACACAAAACATGAATATACTTAAATGCATACAGATATGCGGCTTATATGTGGAGAGTAAAGTAAGCAAACAAGAGGCAGTATAATTAGCAACTGTGTATAATCTACATGATAGTATTCACGCACAAAAATGATTGCTGTGTTTCAGGCCTGCTTCTTCCCCTATATATGTACATCATAAGATGCGAGTAAATTCTAAGCAAAGTAGTGTAAGAACATGTGAGAATAGCAACATCTATAAATGTAATACCTTTTGAATGTTAAGTTTTTGACTGTCAGTAAATAAAATCACCTTGCCTAGATATGGCAGTGAACAAAAAAGAAGGGGTTGGACATGTGATGTCATCAGTGATGTCATCATTGATATTTGTGATGTCATCTTTTATGTCCTGGGTCTTAGTCTTAGCAGTGCAAGGTGGTGGCTTAAGTTATGGTTGCTTAGCCTGCCATAACTGGCGAATTTCAAGGGGTTTTCGGTTTTACTTTGAACCATAATGTCAGGTGTGTAAAGTTTGTTAGTCAATTGCACAGGTTTTTAGTAGGGAAACTTAACCATAACGTCCCCTTAACAAAGTTTTTTTTAGTGAATTTTGAACACCTGTTATTTTGTATTTTTTAAAAATATTTTTTCTTCTTACTTTACTCCTACAACCATTACAGAACCTTCTCCAAAGCAAGCCTTACATTCCAAAAGGACATGGCATTTCCCAAAGAAGATAACGCAACACCATCTGCTTCAAAATAAGCCGCATTACTGGGAACAATGTTTCTCGTGGCTGTAGAAAAACATACCAGCTCGTAACATGAAAGCATGCATGCCGCGATTGATGTTACACCCCCCCAATACTTTGATCAGGACAGAAAACTCTAGCGAGTAACCCAGAAAAAAATACTTTTGCAGTTGTAAAGATGTTCATGACTGCTTGAACCAACTGGTCCAAATCTTCCAACAAAGTAGGTGAACTCACGTACCCCAAATGGCAAACACTGTAGTGTAAAAGTACCACATGGGGAGTGGTCATCCTACGCATTTCTCTGCAACTTGGAGAATTGCTGCAACATTGCGATCAGTCTCAGCGCTCCACACCACCAGCACTCCTCTCACATCAAAATTGTGTGCCACATGTCTACTTTCGGCTTAGTCCTGTAAACCATGAAGAAAAACATCTCCAAGCACCAAAACCCTGACCCTCTCCACCTCTGCCATCTTCAGTATACGCACTGTCTTTCGACACAAAAGAACAATGTGAAAATCTGATTGGCTGATGCCTACAGTCCCCTTTCCATGCTGGATTTGCTGTAGAACCCTGTATGTGACATGCCCTACCCGCGGACAAGCGTTGTCTACGTGCGGCACATAACTCTTAGCCAGTCCTTCTACCCTTTCCACATCACTCACAAATCCATTCCCCCATTGGACACAGCTAAGCAGTCACACAGACATCCACCAATCACATTCAACATCTCTACATCTAACTCTGTCATCAAAATTTCACACTTCAAATGCACTATTGAACACTCTGAATGCAAGTCGCATATCATTGCAAAGCACCTACTTCGAAAACTACTGTGCAAGTGTTGCGTATTTCTACGTACAGCTCCATGCATGCGCACATGCATGAGTATAAAGTACAGCTATGCATATTTTAATCAGAGAACATGTGCAACCCTTATGATTTCATTTAAACAAATGAATGCCTCTAAATCTGCATAGCCAATATATACCAACACTCCCCCTTTAAGTGCAAGATGTCAGATTTTTCATTGGCAAACCGCAATACTTCTTACTGTCTCCCGCATAACCTATACATACTTTACAACCCTCCCTATTTAGCGCGAAACTCGATTTTCCATTAGAACATGTCACAATTTTTTACTGTGTACCGCCTACATTAATGCTACTTCCAATGCGATTGTATGAGAAAAATAAACGCTCCCGATTGCTGTGGTGACATCTCCCTCTGAGGGTCTCCTTATTTTTTGGATTGGTACTTATAATATGAAAGTAGTGACATTTTTCCCATCTACTATAATGACCTATCACTTGCAAACCTCTCTGCTATGGATAACACAGCTTAAAAAAAAACAAGGCATTTTCATAACCTAAAAATTGTACTCATTTCTGATTCACGTGCAACTAACATACTGCAAATAACATACAAAGGCAGTACATAATTAAGTGAAATGCACACATGCACTGTTTTGAAATATCAAAGGAGAATACTCCATATTCGAAAGATGCAAAATTAACGTGTACAGTAACATATCTGCTTTGAACATACAAAGTTACTAAGTTCTTCTTTTTACAATCCCAGTGAAGACTACTCTCCTGAAAATCAACAGCATCTACACTGCAAACGACATATCCGAAGAAACCTGGTCATTCCGCAAAAAAAGTAAGTACAGTACTACCTATATATTCTAACTATTCCTCAAAGAGACTGTTTGGGTTATTTATTTAATTTGTGCACCAAGACAAACATTGATTTCTGAAGCATTCTACCCACAAATCCCCATTTATTAAACAAAGAATAACAGGCAGAATGGCTCACAAATCCCTGTGTTTTTGGAACTCAAATAACATACAGAAGACTTAGAATGTTAGTACTAGAAAACAAATAGCTGTTTCAATTTTATACCATTAGGTTCACTATTAATGCTTCTCCAAACCACTAGCTCACTTTGTACTCTCATCTGAAGCACATTGTAGTAGTATACAAACAGAAAAATAGCCTTCCCAAATCATTGTAAGAGACCAATGCACATTCACACACCACCATAAAGAGCTTCCCCATCAAACACATGCACACATGCACACAGCACACATACAGTGTACAACAGACCAAACCATGCCTTCTTTTTTTCAACAGACCCCAAAAATGCCTACCAAAAAGCAAGTCCATAGAAGGGAACGCAGAAATAGAGCAAATAAAAATAAGTGTCCAAACTAAGCATCCATCTGTAGCAGAGTTTGTAGAGAACGTTGGAACAAAACAGCTAATACAGTCAAAACAAAGGAAGCTTCAACTACCGAAAGTTTACCTCCTCCATCAAAATGTGGCACAAAACACAAAACTCTTCACAAAAAATCAGCTACCAGTACTGCTAACAATGCTCCTATTAATCCTGATATAGTAACAAGAGCCCATAGTAAAAAAAGTATTTTAGGAAAAATGTTTCGCCACAGAGCCCTTCAGAATCTAATAAGAAGAGGACCGAAATCATCCTCAACCCTTAAAACCTACCATAGAAAATTAATCCTACAAGCTCTTGTGGACAGTGCAATTCTTCTCAAAAAGAAGTTGTTTATATTAGTGTTAAATAGGATGAAACCACTAACAAAACTAAGTACCAAACTACAAAAGAAACTTATCAATAAACGAAATGTCAACAAAAATAACTGCTTACATATTTGTGGAGGTGAATGGAGTCACACAACAACCACAGAAAGATATTTTAATGAAGAAGCATACAAACAAAATCAAACAAACACAATTGCCATCCATAGCAGTAGACGAGGGCATTTAAAAATCAATAATACCATCATGGAACAAGAAACACTACTTAGAAAAGTATCCCCTGAAAACTCAGAATTACCTCTCGATTTGACTGAACCAGACCGTCCAGTATACAAATGGACATGCACGTCAATGTGTGCCATTCCTAACAAATCTTTCAAATCTTTACGTCAGTTTCTCAATCAGTATGTGAAAGATAAAGACAAAATTAAAATGAAAGTGCTGCAAAATATGGATATCTGTCCAGTGCGCAAATACACAGGACTACAAGGACATTCATTAGCCTGCATTTCAGGACCTTTTTGCAAAAGTACCTTCCATGATATCAAAAGGATATCAATACATCATTCAAATGTAAGAAATCTAGAGGCGGATTCATGGAATTAATGTGCGCTGAAATTTTCGGCGCAAGCGTTCGATAGTGTGCGAATCGCAGTGCAAGTGCGAAAATCGCAGCGAAACCCACGCACAGCGATTCATGGAAGTCCATGCGTGTGTAAATCCCTGGATGTGCGCTAAAATTCTGCGTGGTGCACGCTGGCGCACACGTCTCCAAACAGCGTGCGCTAAGCGCACAGCGAAAGCGCACATAGTGCAGCGCACACAACAAAAGTAGGCGGAACAGGGGGCGTAACACACGGAATGGGGAACAACGCGTGAAAATGTGGGCGTCACTGGGGAAGTACAGGAGGCAAATGCGCGGAACGCCCACACGTTCATCTACAACACGTATTCATGGAATCGAACGGGGCTAATGCGTGCGGCAAAAAATATGCGCTAATCCGGAAACACGTACGCCAGCAGGAAGCAGGCGTACGTGGACCCGCGCAGCATAAAAGTGCACGCAAACAACAAACAAGCTCAGACGCCAAGATGAATATACCATTCCTAGCAGCAGTGGTCGTGGGATACCGCAGGAGGAGGAGGAGGATAGTCAGGCCCAGAATTTTTACACCCAGAACCAGCCTTTTTGGGATGCCTGATGACCAGGTGTATGGGAGGTACAGGTTTCCACCTCACATAATACTCGACCTGGTGAGTGAGTGGGAGGATGACCTCACATCACCCACCCTGTGCTCCCAAGCACTCAGCCCCCTGGAGAAGGTCCTCAATGTACTGCACTTCTTGGCCACTGGATCATTTCAGCGGACAAGTGGTATAGTGCGGGGGGTGTCACAGGCCACACAGTCACGCTGCCTACACCAGGTGTTGGCCATCATGACTGCACGCCCATCAGTCTTCAGGCACATATACCTGCCCAGAACACCTGCAGAAAGGCAGGCTGCCGTCCAGGATTTCTATGGGGTGGCACAATTCCCCAAAGTGCTAGGTTCCATTGATTGCACCCATGTGGCTCTACGTCCCCCCAGGGCATCTGAGCACATCTATAGATTACCAAACTGGTTAACCTCTCCTTTGATGAGGGTCTGGTGCCGGACCTGCTAAAGTCAGCATGGATCACTCCTCTATTGAAAAAAGAAGGCCTTGACCCAAACAACAGTAACAATTACAGACCCATGACTAACGTGCCCTATGTTCTCAAGATACTTGACAAACTGGCCTACTTACAGCTACAGACCCATGTTGAAAAATACGACATCTTGGGTACCCGTCAGTCGGGATATAGAGCTCGTCACGGAACTGAGACAGCTATGCTGGATCTCAAATCTACACTTGCTAGCATAGCTGACAAAAACCAAGCTGCTCTGCTCATGCTATTGGACCTCTCCGCAGCCTTTGACCTAGTTGATCATAGCTTACTAGTGTCAAGGCTCGGAGAGGTCGCCAATTGCTCTGCAATTGCATCCAAATGGATTGCTTCCTTTCTGGGTCCCAGAATTGTAAGGGTTTGCGTGGGTGATAAACAATCTTCTCCTATCTCTCAGACATGTGGAGTCCCTCAGGGCTCCTGTCTGTCACCGCTGCTCTTCAACCTTTACATCCGGCCCCTTCTCGATCTTTTGAACAAACTAGGAGTGCAATATACGAATTACGCTGATGACACTCAGGTTGTTATTCAGTTGAGTGGCTCATACAGCAGCGATTCGGAAACCATTAAACGAATATATAAGGCCATACAAGATTGGATGGCTTGTAATTCTCTTGCTCTTAATGATAAAAAGACTGAACTCCTTATTGTGGCATCTAAAAACATCTGGGCAAAACTTGATCCTAACTACGCCTCTTTCCATATTGCCAATAACACCATCATAGTTCAAAAGAAAGTCAAAACCTTAGGAGTAGTACTTGATGAAGAACTCTGCATGAAATCCCATATTTCTAGCATTAAATCTAGTTGTGGTGCTATAAACAAGAGAATTAGATATATTCGACCATTCATATCGGAAGAGAACTGTGCTCTATTGTCCACTGCATTGATAAATTCAAGCTTTTACTATTGTAACAGCCTCCTGGCGGGCACCACAGCCTCTAACATCCAATCCTTACAAGTGGCACAGAACAATGCCGTGCATAATATTTTCAATCAGTCACGTCGCACACACATCTCTACTTTTAGGAAAAAACTCCACTGGCTACCCGCCAAACACAGCATAACGCATAAGATGCTTACTACGACACATAAATGCCTCAGTCTCAGCGGCCCAACCTATCTGTCATCCCGTATAGGCATCAAACCTAACGTGAGGAACCTTCGCTCTTCTTCTGCGGTCACTCCCAATTATCCTAAATTTTGGACAGCTAAATTTGGAGGTACTACATTGGATGCTCAGGGTCCCCTTTAATGGAACACACTTCCAGCTGGTATACGGCAGATCCAGAGCTATACAGCGTTCAAACGTGCCGTAAAGAATCACTTATTTAACCTGGAATAATCTCCTGACTCGCTTCTCCATCTGCCGCTTATGCTTGTTTGTCTTTGTCTTGTTCTTGTTCTTTGTGCGCCCTGAGGCCCACGGGCATCTAGGCGCGTTACAAAAATTAAAATAAATAAATAAATAAATAGAAACCGCAAACACTGGCATTCCATCAACGTGCAGGTAGTATGTGATGCCAAGGGAATCATCACCTCAGTATATGCCAACTATCCAGGGTCTACCCACGACAGTTTCATTTACAGAATGTCAACCCTAAACCGGGACCTAGAAGCTGAGCGGCATGGCGATACATGGCTGCTTGGTGAGTATACATGCCACTGCACATGCATGAATGTCAGATACAGAGTAATGTCACAACCCCACTAATGATACCCATCACCACCTCCCCAGGGGACAGTGCCTACCCACTGAGCACCCACATGATGACGCCAATTCGGAACCCCACCACGCCACCCGAGGTAAGATACAACACAACCCATATTGCAACCTGGGGCATAGTTGAGCGCACATTCGGAGTGCTCAAGTCACGCTTTCCCTCCCTTGACCGCTCTAGTGGGCAGCTGTTATATGCTCCCCCAGTAGTGTGTAGGATCATAGTGGCAGCATGTGTCCTGCACAACGTTGCAACACGCTGGGGCCTGCCGGTGGACATGGTGGTGTCCCCACATCCCCAACCACATGCACGCCCGCTGCGCATGGGAGGGGAAAGGGCACGTGGTGAGGCAGCCCGTATGCAGCTGGTGGCTAATTACTTCACATAAAATCACACCCCTGTGGAGTGCACACAGCCCTGGCACATACCAGCTGACAATCAATGATGATGACATAAGGGACACTCAACTGTCACAACCATACCAGCCTGAGATTGGTCACCTGGAAGTGTTACATTGTGTGCATCCCTACCTACCCAAACACCACCAATGCTGTGTCATCAAAAGACATACATCTATGCTGCTAAATTCATTACCCCCTTGCTAAATACAACATGAGAACAGCGCCATGTCACCCAACCCCTCAGTGAACCAAGAGTTGTAGTGCATAGATTTTTTCCCTTTTTTATCTTCTAGAGGGGCAATGAGTTTGATGGCTTCAGTGAGTGCACTGGCGTAGGTGTTGGCAAGGGAGGTAGGGTCATGGGTAAATGGAGGCTTGAGTTCAGGGATGTCGAGGAGAGGGGCGAGGTTGGAAGCAGTGAGCTTTTTGGAGCTTCTTACTTTTGCGGGGGGCCATGAGTTAAGGTTTTATTGGTAGGCGTGGTAGGAATGGAGAAATTAATGAGGTAATGGTCCGTCCATGGGAGGGCCGAGATGGAGGTGATTGTAGATGAGCAGTTGTGATCCACTAGCCAGTCAATGGATCTGCCTTTGTTATGAGTGGGTGCAGTAATTTTGTGTTCAAACCCCATGTGTGATAGATCTTTGGCTAAATTAGCGGCTGCTGTGTCCTTCGGGTCAGATAAACCAAGGTTAATATCCCCTAGAAGGATGCTTTTGGTGGTGTTTTTGAGGTTGTTGCCTATGTTTTGGAGGAGTTGCTTTTGGTAGTCGGGGGGAGATGATCCTGGTGGTCTTTACGTGATAAAGAAGTTTATGGTGCAGTTAGGGGAAAGGGCTAGTTTAGCGGTGAGGAGATCGGGGTTGTTGTCCCATTGTTGATTACCCATTCTGATGGCGAGGGTGTCTTTAAAGATAAGGGCGACTCCGCCACCACTTTTAGAGTTTTTCCGGTCCTGTCTGAGAATGGTATAGTTTTGAGGAAGGGCGAGGTGGATGGAAGGGTTGGAAGCTTCATGGAGCCAGGTTTCAGATATGGCCAGTAGGTCAAGATTATTGGTGGTGACAAGGTCATTGATTTCGATGGCATGGGCCTGAACAGAGCGCGCATTGATGAGTGCACATCTTAAATCAGGTAGTGGAGTGTGTGTGTTAGCATTGGGGATGTTGGAGGTGGAAGGTGCGTGTTTGGGCGTGATAGATGTGGCGTGAAAGGTGCTAGGGTACTGAGCATGGCCAGGGAGGTGAAGCTGGGTGACTGATGTATGGGTGCGAGAGCTGAGTCTGTAGTTCCTAAGGAGTGTGGATGGTGGAGTGCTGCGGGGAGCTAGGAAAGGTTTGGTGCGTGTTCCTAGTCTGGAGAGCCTGAGGTGGAGTGGGTGATGTCCGGAAGGATTGGTGCGGTGGTTGAGTGTGGGTTGGAGTGCAGACGATGGTGTGGAGTGTATGAGGTCAGGTAGAGGAGTGGGGCCTGGGTGTGCATGGTGGTCTGGGTGCGCCAGCAGCATGCTGCAGATGGCCAGAAGTGAGAGAGATAAGATGAGGATGGAGGATGAGGAAAGGAGATGCGTGTTGCATGCAGCTCAGCTGAGAGCGAACGTGTGAGCTGCTCCAGCTGCTGTTCTGCCCTTGGAAGCCTCAAGTGCAACCAGAGTCTGCCTGAGGTTATGTAGTTCTACACTCAGGGCTTCCCTGTGGCCCTGGGACTCTATTGATATGGATTCGCGCAGAGTCTCCAGTGCCGCCCGTCTGTCCCTGTTGGACGCCAACATGTCTTCCCTATGTGATTGCAAATGGAGTCTGTTGCCTGCTGTTGTTGCTCCATCTGCCTTTCAGGGGGGATAATGGAAGTGGCCACCGTCTCCATTGCCTGAGCCATCATTTCTACTGATGCTGCCTGTTGGGTTGCCATACCGTACATGGAGTTTTCCCATACAGTATTGCCTGGTGGGGCACGGCCACCGCGTCGACGGGCACCACACCTGTTTGGGGCAAGGCAATCTGCACCTTGCTGTGCTGGCACTGCCTGAGGCTGCAGGACTGCATTCCCCTCTTATATTCTGGCCCAGGAACAGGATCAAATGCTGTGGAGTGTGACCCTGCATCTGTAACCGCCAAAGGCGGACCTACCAACACTGACATCCCCATAGATGGTTCTACCCCTGGTCCAGGTGGGTTGGACAGAACAGAATCCCTGCAAGAAACACATACCTGCGACGTCACATAAGTCTCCTCATCCGACTCAGCACCTGAATAGAGGTCTGGGGAGGTGCACCCAGAGGCACCCCTGGAAAGTATGATCTGCAGTAACATTGGGTTTTCACCTACCACCACACCACGTCCCCCACTGGTGCCCGATCGTGCCTGAGATACCTCCTGGGTCTGCAGCATCTCCTCAACCTCAAAAGCGTCATCACCTGCAAAAACATGAAAGACAACAAATGGAAACAGGCATGAGCACCATAGCACACACATAGGCTGTGACAAGCCAGAGATCCAGGACTATAATCCTGCCATGCATGCACTGTCAAAGAGTTGGAAGTGTAGTCAAAAAGGCAGACACTAGGGAGAGCAAGATGGAAATGCAACACATTTGCAGCATGTTGGGTAGCACTGGCATCACGCATCAGGCTGTGAGTGGCATGTCCAATATACATACATGACACATGACACCACACAGATGTCATGTAGCATAGCCACGGTAAATTACAAAACTACTGCAATATGTCAGTGAGTGAGTACTGTCACACATCCATGTCACATCAACATGATGCGAAGATTGATGCTGAATAGTGTTGCAAAATTTGCATGTGCCACATACTGAAACACATCCAGTGTCCAATAACACAGTCATTGTGGGCTGATCAATGGTTGGTCACTTTAACATTACAGCAAACATCTGTCATCTTCCACATGCAAACAGACCCTAATAAAACATTTCTGCAGCCCAATACTCCATCGGCCTGAATGGTAATCATTAACATAACCAGGTAAAAATAGTGGCCCAGTGTGGGCTGTAAACAATGACCGAAGCATATCACATATGTTGCAATAGGGCAGAATAATGCGTAGCAAAAATGGAAGAGTGGAAACAATCAGCCTGAATGAACACTTACAAAATCTGAACAATGTAGTTGCAAGATGACAGTTCAAGGTAAAGCGCACTAATGTGGGCCTAATTGGCAACTGTGGGCAGAAGGGATACAGTCATACCCAAGTCCAAGGTACGTGAATGTATGGGAGGAAGCAAATGGGTGACCCATAACACTCAGGAGTACACACCCTCACCTGGCACTCAATCAGAACCCGTCACCCAAACAACATACACATGGATTACACACACACGCATGGGCACTTACCGGACAATGCGTCGTAATCGGGTAGTTCTCCACACCTTGGATCTGTTCCTCTGTGACGTGTTCAGTGAGTTCGTTGTCCTCTTGTGGAGACCCACCGCCAGTCACCAGAGTAGCAGCATGATTTGAGGCAAGCTTGTTCTTTGCTCTGTGTTTCAGGTCATTCCACCGCTTGTAGCAATCATCAGCTGTGCGCCTCACAAATCCAAGGGCACTTATGCGGTCCGCGATGGTCTGCCAGTGTGCCCTACGTTGACCAGGTGTGGTCTTGCACCCTGCAGTCACCAACATTTCGCGGCTATGTGCCGACACATAGCTCACAAGTGCATCAAGTTCGGGGTCATTAAAGCTAGGCTTCCTTGATGTGCCGGACTGTGTAGCCGTGTCTGCGGTCTCAGCCTGTAGTGCCAGAGCACCCTTCTTCCTCTTCTTCAAAGGTGGAGCAGAACCTGAGTGGTTTGCGCCGCTCTGGTCAATAGGGGCAGCTGGGAGACTCAGAGCTGGGGTGGATAGAGCTGCAGCTGTCCCTGCAGCCTCCCCACCCTACCTACTTGGGGCAGCAGATGACATCACTGCCCCAGATCCACGTGGCCTGGTGACACCAACTTGCACCGACACACGTGGCTTAGACTTGCTGACCTGGAAGTCAGCCAGGGAGTCATCCTGTGCCGGCTCAGGTGCCACAATGGGCTGGTCAAACAAGGGCTGAGCTGGGATGGTGTCAGCCACGTTTCCCTCAACCATGGGGGGGGGCATGGGTGTCCCTGATCGGTCCTCCACACATGGGGGTCTAGGGGCACCCTGCAAATCCTGGCCACGTCCCCTACCGCGCCCACCATGCCCACCTTTTGGAGGTCGGCCACCTTTGCCTCCCTTACCGCTCGGTCACCTCCCAACCATGGCACTGATGTTGTGCGTATGGGAGTTGCAGTAAACAATTGTCCTGGGCAATTGGGGGTGAAAGGGGTAGGGTACTAGATGGAATTCGTACCCTAGTGCTCTAGCAAGGCTGTCTGTGACCCCTGGGGGAAGATGACGGGTCACGCAACGCACAGGCACCCCAAAAACAAAATGTAACGTGAACCTGCACTATGCTGTGGCACCCAGAAACACAAAAACAAGTGTACACGCAGCCTACAATGACCTCTGAAGGGGTAAGCGACACACGGGGAGAGCACAGTTGGTAAATGTGTGCGCGACTCACCGTCTGCCTGGAAAAAGAACGTGAAAAAAACACGCCCCCGCCAAAAGAAGAACTGTACGCTGTCTGAGGAGACAGGACAAAAGAAGAAGTGAACGCTGTTTGAGGAAACAGGGCCAAAAAAATAAAGAACACTGTCAGAGGTAACAGCGAGTACGAACTTGAAACGCTGTGAAGTAATCGCGTGTGAACCGACAAGAAGTACAGAATTCACCCACTCGCTCTCCACGAAAAGCACGTACAAGGGAATGGGGTCCTACACGTACCTTTTTGAAGCGGCCCACACGTACAGCGTCACTTACGCGTGTACGCACTAAGGCCCTTTCCTCCAATTACACAAGCTGACACTCGGACGTGCAGTTTTTGGACGTGTACGATGAACATGCACCCGTGTTGATGGAAACGCCCGTGCGCGTCACGTCACTTACGCACGTAGGCCCTTTCCTCAGATTACACGCATGCACACGCGGACGTGCAGTTTTTCCATGCGCGCTGAGCCACTATGCCCACGTCACGAGGGAAACGCCTGCGTGAGTCACGTCACAGAAGCGCTTACGCACTAAGGGCCTTTGGTCCAATGAAACCGCATACGTGTTCTGACACGCTTACGCGCAAAGGGCCTTTCCTCGAATTACATGCTGACGTGCAAGATTTTCACGTGCCAAATCACTCCGTATCAAGCTGGCCACGCAACAACACACGGAAGACCACGCTCCTGCCCAGAAGGCCAAATTACTGCCCCCCAGAGCCCCGAGCACGCTCCCACCTGCCATCTGCTGTTGCCTGACTGCCTGCTGCCCACGTGCCCTGCTATTTGCTGCCTGCACGTCAGCCAGGGATGCAGTTGCTGTGACCACCCCTGCTGGAACCGAAGACTCCCGACTGGGATACCATCGCTCCACAGCCCAGCCCCAGGACCCAGTTGCCCACCCACTCCTGCCTCTGGGGTTGCCATGTCAGGCACACCACCATCTGGCACCACTGGCAACCCCCAGCCAGAGAGGCAGAGGGCCACCAGCTTCAGTGCCAGGGAAGTTGGTGTCCTGGTGGAGCAAGTCCTGGGGAAGTATGATGCCCTCTTTGGAAGTTTGCGCGCCGACAATGAAGGACGGACCAGAATCTGGATGGACATCGTGACTGCCATCAATGCGGAGGGGGTGGCAGTCTGCAACTTACACCATGTCAAGAAGCACTGGGAGGACTTCAGGTCCAGGACCCTCAACAAGGCCCGGCGCCTCTTGAAGGCAGCGGATGCCAAGGGGCACCGGGGCCACCTGTCTGACCACCAGATGAGAGTCCTGGAAAACATATGCCTAGCGCTCCACATCCAGGTCCTTGAGAGCCAGACCCGTCTGGAGTCGAGCGGTAAGTGTACATGCATACTGATTGGATGCTGTGCATGTGGTGGTGTGCCAGTAGTGTGCAGGTTGCACATATGTTTTAGTAGGGCCATGTAGGGATGTGTATGAACGGGGGCGTGAGGCTGCCACATGTGAGTCCTCTTAGGTGTGAGACACATCGATGGTGTATGTGTTGGTAAGCATGCTGTGCAAATGCAGGTGTGGTAGAACACATGTTTGAATTTCTGTGTATGTACATTGGCATGGTTGTGGTGTCACACATGGATGGTGGTTCCTGTTGCATGTATCTAAACTGTGTACATGTGCATGTGTGTGTATTTGACAAGTGTGCACCTGTGATGCAACATGGATGCACGTGACACTGATATGTAGAAGGCTGAATGCCAGATGTGACATGTAAGGCGATCGCATCACTGCAACAGTTGGAGGAGATGTAGCCCTGCATGTAAGTGTGGTGGCGTGTGTGCGTGTCTAGTGCACTCCCTGTGTTTCATGTGATGTCAGGCTCACCTTCGGCTGTTCATGCTGTTGTATGTGTATGGATGTTGCTGCCTGGTGCAATATTGCTGTGGAAATGCTCATTTGTGTGAGTTGAAATGACATGTGTGTCGTAGAGTGTGATTCCATGTCTGAAGTTCGACACTGCCACTCATGTGCAACTGTCATGGGTGTATCAGTCCATTGTACAGTGCCGTGATGTCTGTGTTTTATCTCTCACTGTCTGCCGTGTCAACTGATGAAGAGGGCGGAGAGGGTGCTGTGGAGCACAGCGGCAGGGATCGCACCACCAGCCGGAGATGCAAGGCCCGGCTCCTCTCCCATATTTTCATCTCGTCGGGGAGTGAGGAGTCTGATGCTGCGTCCCAGGCCGCAGCTGCCGAGGGTAGGTCCAAGAGGCAGAGGTCGAAGGTGGACTCCTCGGCAGCAGAAGGGGCAGCTGAGACCCCACAGGGTCAAACGGAGGAAGATGGCACGGAGTCATCTAGGTTGGTGGGGGGTTTGGTGGAGGAGGAGGCCGCGGAAGGGACACACACAGGGTCTGGAGGTGGAGATTCCACTGATGCTAGTGGTGCAGTGCAGGGGCATGGACAGGAGGCAGCACAGGCCGCCGTGGAGGTGCCTGTGTGTAATCCTGTCCCTGATCCTGTCACTGCATCATCTGCCACCAGCAGGGATGCCTACGTCCAGACCCGTTTTCAGGGAGGGGATGAGTGCACGACAACTGGCCTTCCTCTCCCTGTGTACGTGGCTATCCGGGACCGTGTTGAGCCTGTCCTGAGTGGGATAGCGTTGTGTCAACGGGGCATGCGAGGTGACCTGCAGTCTTTTCGTGGAGAGACTGCACGTCGTCTCGCATGCCTCTTTGACCACGTTGACCTACTGGGACGGGTCACCGGTGATGGATTCCTCCGTGTGCTGGACCTTCTTGCGACCCCCTCCTCACCTGAACCCCCTACGCGCCAGTCGTCCTCCATGCCATCTTCCCACCCATGTGTCACCTGGGTACCCTGTGGAGCTGCCCCAGACCCAGCAGCCAGGCTGGTGGAGGACACATCCCTGCCACAGTCGGGAGTCGGACGTCCAGCAGGGGTGGCCACCACGACAACTGCACCCCAGCCGGAGGAGGACGTGCAGGCAGCAAGAGCCAGGGCGCAGGCACAGGCACAGCAGCAGCAACATGGTGGGAGCAATGATGGCTCGGGGCCTTCAACATCGGAGGGGCAGGTATCGGCCATAGGGCAGGAGGACCCCGGATTTCAAGTGTCTTCCGTGTGGCAGCGGTTGGGCCACGCCATAGATGCGGAGCGGCAGCGGGCGGAAGAGGCACGGCTCACAATGGTCAGGGCGGAGAACTCCTTGCGGAGGGCCCTGAAGCGGGCCGAGTGCCTCGAGGAAATTTGCAGGGAGTTGGAGGTGAACATGTCGTCGTCCCTGCGAACCCTCGGGGCCATGGAAGAGGACCGCCTCCAGGACATTGAGCGGGAGTTCGATGATGCCCTGGCCCGGGACATCAATAAGTGAGCCGTCGGGCTAGCCCGCTGCTATTGTAAATA
Source organism: Ambystoma mexicanum (assembly GCF_040938575.1). Classification (NCBI taxonomy): domain Eukaryota; kingdom Metazoa; phylum Chordata; class Amphibia; order Caudata; family Ambystomatidae; genus Ambystoma; species Ambystoma mexicanum. The sequence continues at coordinate 540,326,135 of NC_090923.1, read as the reverse complement.
GTTAGATAGTGTTAGGTTTCCTTTCTGTTTTTGTTTATTTTGGGCCGATTGGACAATGCACCACATTTTTGTATATAGTTCATTATTAGGTAGATTTTTTTGTAGGTTTCATTTCATTTGTTGGGCTCATGGACCCTGGATTGGTGATTTGTATATAGTTGAACAGTGGATGTTTCTCGTTTTTATTTTAATTTCACCATGGCGCAATGGATTTCATATATTTTTTTTCCCTTGGATTTGCTCTGTTGGACTGAGACTGTGGACAAATTTTCATTTGGAGTTCTTTGGATTCTGATTTCAGATTTTTTATTTTTTCCGGACATGCTGCATTTTATTTCTTATTCCCATTATTGCATTTTTTTTCATTACATTCATGTTGTGTTCAATACATTTTTGTTTCATACTTCAATGTGTGGTATTCTCTCATTGGTTTCATGCATGTCATGATATGGGTTTTCACATTCACTTGCACCCATTGTGTGTGTGTGACGGACATGTGTTCATGTACATACTTGCCATTCGGGTTGTATCATGTAATGGCCATTTCTCTGTGGGTGGATGCAATACTTGTTTGGGTCTTTGGGCTGGGGTGGCGTGGGGTGTGGTGTGGTTGGCCATGAGGCCCATGATTGAGGATCGTCATGACGTGGGTGCTGGGGGACATGTGTGGGGGCCTGCTGGCAGGTGCCCCTGACTGCTGGGGGGTGGTGGTGCTGGGGGACATGTGTGGGACATGAGTGGGGGCCTGCTGGCAGGTGCCCCTGACTGCTGGGGGGTGGGAGTGCTGGGAGACATGAGTGGGGGCCTGCTGGCAGGTGCCCCTGACTGCTGGGGGGTGGGGGTGCTGGGGGACATGAGTGGGGGCCTGCTGGCAGGTGCCCCTGACTGCTGGGGGGTGGGGGTGCTGGGGGACATGAGTGGGGGCCTGCTGGCAGGTGCCCCTGACTGCTGGGAGGTGGGGGTGCTGGGGGACATGTGTGGGGGCCTGCTGGCACGTGCCCCTGACTGCTGGGGGGTGGGGGTGCTGGGGGACATGTATAGGACATGAGTGGGGGCCTGCTGGAAGGTGCCCCTGACTTCTGGGGGGTGGGGGTGCTGGGGGACATGTGTGGGGGCCTGTTGGCAGGTGCCCCTGACTGCTGGGGGGTGGGGGTGCTGGGGAACATGAGTTGGTGATCACTAGTGCAAGGTGACATGTGCCTTGGCTGGGGGGCATGCCCATGGTGGATGGGCTGCCTGCGGAACATGACCAGGGGTGCACGTTAGTCCCCTGTCGTGTGGGCTGCCTGCTGGGGCCGTGGAGGGTGTAGAGGGAACACCTGGGAGGACCCACACTGCCAATTCATGTGTAGGACTCCCCGCGAACCCCCGAAAATCACGTACCCCGCTCTGACAGCAAAATTGCGTGTGAAAATTCCCGCGCACCCCAGGAATACACGTACCCCGCTCCAATCACGTGTGAAACTTCCCGCGCACCCCAGGAATACACGTACCCACTCGCACAGGGCATTTCACGTGTGAAACTTCCCGCGCACCCCCAAAATACACGTACCCCGCTCCAATCGCGTGTGAAACTTCCCACGCACCCCAGGAATACACGTACCCCACTCGCACAGGGCATTTCACGTGTGAAACTTCCCGCGCACCCCCGAAATACACGTTCCCCTCTCCAATCACGTGTGAAACTTCCCGCGCACCCCAGGAATACACGTACCCCACTCGCACAGGGCCTATCGCGTGTGAAACTTCACGCGCACCTCAGGAATACACGTACCCCACTGGCACAGGGCCTATCGCGTGTGAAACTTCCTGCGCACCCCAGGAATAGACATACCCCACTCGCACAGGGCATTTTGCGTGTGAAACTTCCCGCAAACCCCTGTTATACACGTACCCCGCTCCAATCGCGTGTGACACTCCCCGTGTAGTGGGGTACGTATATTCGGAGGGGTGCGCGGGGAGTTTTACAGGTGTTTTCATGGTTGGGGGCCTGTGCGCCATGTACGGGATTTGTGCGCTGTGCATGGTGCACGGGGAGGGGTTGGGGGCGTAACTGGCGCTGCTGCAGGGTTGCTGCGCCACTGCTGGTTTTGGAAACTAAAATCCATGAATACGCTGTGCGCGGAAATGGATTTTAGCGCACGCGGCTGGCTCAGAAATTCGCACGCGCACACTGTGCGCCAGCCGCGTGTGCCACTTGTGCGCTGAATTCTATGAATTACCCTCTAAAAAGCTTAGAAAATTCAATCTCCAACACAGCTGGGTTGGAAAAAATATTTAAATTATCCTTAAATTGTAGAGTAATGCTTAAACGTAACCTTGACGTGGAACAAGGGCTAGTTTATGGGGCACTGCGTACAGTTGTTGGCTTTCAAACATACCCATTTGACAACAACATTCAGTTTGTCAATATTCGCTTTGACAAACTTTCAGAAGTGAAAAGGATAGGGCGCTCAACTGCTCGATTCCTTCTCTTCAAAGACGTGTATGTACGTAGAGAACAATTTGCTGTAACTCTTGCATATACAGTCACCATTCATAAATCCCAAGCTCTTACACTAGACAAAGCATTGATAGATATAACAAAGTCAGGGCCTCATTACGTGTCGGGCGGTCTGGAATTAACAGTGGCGGTAAACCCGCCGCCACTGTTAATTCCGGACAGCCCGATCCCGAGTCCTGCAGGTGGGAGGTGATCTTCCCGCCAGGTCTGACCTGGCGGGTTGAACACCTCCCGCCTGCAGGCGGACGAGGAAACACCAGCACCATCACGAGATGGTGCCGTTGTTTCCACTTCCCCATTCCCATTGAGTCCTATAGGACTATAGGACTCAATGGGAATGGGGTTTAACACATTTCCGCCTCCGTGACTCCCGGGACACCGGGGCTGTAATGCCCTGGTAATTCCGGTAGTCACGGAGGCGGAATGGTAATACAAGTCCGGCGGTAACCAGGTGGTTTTACCGCCACAGTTACCGCCGGCCTCGTAATGAGGCCCACAGTCTTTAAAGAAGGCATGAGCTACGTAGCACTATCATGCTTACGTGCACTTCACGGTCTATTTTTAATCAACTTTGATGCAAGTAAACTGAACGCTGATATTCCTTGCATTGTAGAATACAACAGACTGCGTTCACTGTATACCTCCCACCTAAAACAATATCCTGTTCCAGAAAAACTCAAACATGGTAAAAGAAAACTAATTCAAACAGAAATGCAACAGAATCTGACGGCAAATCCTTCAAAGGAAACAAAAGAAGCTAAATCTTCATCAATTACAACAAGCAAAGAAGAACCTATTAGGGAAAGTAAACCAGGTACTTCTTCAAAGAAGGAACAGAAACTCAGAAAAAAGCACTCAGATACAGAACTATCTGGTCCATTCAAATTTTCAAATGAAAGTGGTGTAAGTTGCTATGCAAATGTAGCAATGAATATTCTATTTCAATTGCCACCAATTGTTAACAATATTTACTTACACAGTACAGACCAATTGTGTTTGAAAATGTTAGTCCTTCATAGAAACGCAACAACCAATCCTGACAACACGTACAGTGTTCACGGAATAAAACAAGAATTGGAATACTGTGCTGGAATGGTGAGATTCACTATAAACTCACAAGAAGATCCACAAGAATTTCTAATGTACTTCCAGATTTCATACATGTGGAAACATACATGCACTCTCTGTAACAATGTCATACATGAACAAATCCCAAATTAGCGATTTGTATATGTATCCATACCTAATTGTGAATCCATTCCATTTCTGCAACTTGTACAGAATGCAAACCATGGCAGATTATGTACTATGTGCAATTCAGACAATCGCTCCACCTTACTGATACAAACACATAGTAACTACATAATACTTATGCTTCTACGTTATAATGCAGATGGTACCAAAAACAACTGCAAGCTGACTGGATTCACACACGGTCAGGTGTCATTTGGAAAGAAAACCTTTACAACAATAGGTATAATCTACCACGCAGGAGCTACAACCAATGCAGGTCACTACATGCATACATGCATACATTAAAAAGAAATGTGGATGGGTGGAATGTAATGATAGCACTATTACTTTAAAGCAGAGATTGGCAGCAAATCTTACAAATGTGTATTTTATCTTCTTGAAGCTAAAATGTAATAACTAATATGTACTTCAACATTACCAAAAAATCAAGCAAAAAACTAAAGCATTTAGAATACGCCAACAGGTATCTAACTGCCCAAGAGTGTATAACAACGACACAGATAAATGAATACCACAGATCCGTAACAACAAATGCACAGTTAGAATACGCCAACAGGTATCTAACTGTTGTTAAAAATCTCCAATAAGGCAACAGACATAACATTAATCAGAAAGAACAAGGAAACACTCAAAGGAAACAAAGAAATAGTTTGTAACATAGCAAATAAAGTTTTTTTTTAAATCCGGCAAGGATTTTTTTTTTCCCCAGACCCAAGGATTTGAAAAACAAACACCGAAACTGAGAAAAATGCACAGTACATTGGTTTGTAAACTAAATATGAGGGTAAAAAAAAGCTAAACTGTCCATTATACAATGTAATAAGTCTTCATAAAATGCAAACACTAACATGCTTTTTTCTTTTATCACAGGAATTAAAAAAGGATATTTCCGGCAAGTACTAAAGTCATGTAAGGCATATATGGATACTGAACAAAGTAAACAGTAAGTATAATTACAGTCATGTCATACATATTCGAATGTACACATCCAATCTATGGCAGTAATATGGTGCAGTGGCTATAGGCTGGGCCTAGCGTCTTCGATGTATAACCTACCACCTACACCCTACGGCCAAGCAACCAAGACTATAGGTCCTACCCACAACCATAGCAGCATATGAAAACCATGGCGCTTGTAATTTCACTACTTATAAGTTTCCTCTTGGGTGCATGGTCTGCAGCCATGCACCCAAGATGCTAGGTCATGCACACAACCACAGCACCACAGCACACCCATGTTCACTTATAACCTCACTGCTTATGACTTCAGTCTTGGGGACACCCAAGACACTACATCCTGGCCACAACTACCACACCATATCACACCCATTGTGGCTTGTAACTACACTACGTATAAATGTGCTGTTGGGTGCAGGCCCTCCCCACAGCCACCTGAGTGATATTCAATACTACGGGTATATCTATAGCTGTGATATGCTGCAGTGGTTGTGGCCAGGCCCTAAAGTGTTAGGTGTATGTCCATACATATCTCAATGTATGGGTGTGAAGTGGCGTATAACTCCAGTGCTTATAACTTTGTTCTTGGGTGCAAGACTCTAGGCCCTGGCAACAACCACTGCAGCATGTCACACCCATGGCGGCGTACAAATCAATAGCACACCCATAGAAAAAAATAATTTAATTACAGCATGTACTCAATTTCAATGTTTGCTAACACCACACGTGTCCGTAGAACAGTTTCAAGTTGCCTGCGCACAGCACAGACTGAAATATTACCCTTATGAGACCCCTCATTTTCTGTACTTACAAACATCCCGAACAAGGCGGGCATAGGGACTACATCATTAACACTTACCGCCTGAACAAATACATTTGTTCACTCATCTCTTACTGTCTGAACATGCCCAAGCACTCTGACACAGCAAAACAGTTTTCCAAATAGAATTTTGCCGCTGGTCGCTGCTGCGCTGTCGGCAGATCCAAGATGTCGGGCGCATCCAAACAATCTGACACAGAGCACGGCTCACTGCAGCCAATCGGCAGAGACGTTGCGTGTCCGCGGTCATGACGCCAGCCCCTAAGCCAATCGGTATGTTGTCCGCGGAGCGAACAGGGAAGTGTGACCGCGCAGCGGACATAGATATCACTCATTTTTTTAGACCTACTTTTTTGGTCATTTTAAAGAAAAGTACTGCACGGATTGTCACCAAATTTACAAAAGCATGCCTTTGGGACCAAGCCCCTGTCGCAAATTTGGTGAAAATCGGTCCAGCGGTTTGGCCTGTAGCCGTGCACAAAGTTTTTCCTCCATTAAGTCTATGGGGAAAAAAAGACGTTTTGGGACCCCCTATAACTTCCCCCCCCCTGGACGAATCCTCACCCACCAAACTTTGCAAAAAAATTCAGAGTGGCCCATATACTTTTTTTGCAGAGTTTGGTGAGGATTCGTCCAGGGGGAGCGAAGTTATAAGCTGCCCAAAAAGTGCTATTCCTATGGAAACAGCAACTTAACCATAACTACACAGCCACTGCTGTGGCTGTGTAATTCTCTATATTTATGGATTATAATATTTATATTCTATACCAGGGGGCATTTTCTGTTTTATTTTTAATGTGTGTTCTTTCTGAATGAGGGTTACTTTCTTTAAACGTTCCTTTTATTGAGCATCAACATGTGTGGTACATAGAATAGTTTGACCGCGTTTCAGATCGGTCTCACTTTCAGCAAGCATTTGCAATCGTGTCCCGGCGTTGGGGTGTCTGGTGGCCGTACCTTAGTTTCCTCCCTCAACCTCGGTCTCCCCAAATCATAGTGTGCATTGTCACTTCAAAATCGTTTCGCTTCTGAGACCAACGTTCTGAATTTGGGACACAAAGATGGCTGCCTATCACCTTCATTATACTGACCAGTATAAGACTGACCTGTTCACAGCCAACATTAATATGGTCTCTTGTTGGGAGTTTTCATCCCATGCAACATTCACTGTCCAGGAAAGTGATGTTCAACGAAGTAGATTAAAACTCACATTTTAAAAGTACCATTATCTGTATGTAAATTGTTTGATCAGGCTAACAATATTCTATTGGATTCATGTTATTACATTAGGACTGCATTCCATCAGAATTATGCCGCACCAAGAGTAAACGGAAACACGTTAGTTTTAGGGATCGATGATTACAAATGTGCAAGTCAGTGTCAGTTGAGTTAACGTGCTCCACGCGATGTTCCATATGATCGCAGCGCCACCTTATGGAGACAGGCAGAAACATCAACGCAGTTTCTAAGTACTGTTATGTGCTAAATCCACGCACACATGTTCTATGTAGGTAAAATCAATTTTTAGCGCGATTAAAGAAATGTTAATTCTCAGAATTTGATATTAAAATCAGGATGTCATGGGGTTATTATAAGAAACACCAAGAGCACCACTAAACCCAAACTTTAGAGCTGGAAATTCAAAAAGTTGTTACGAGGATTAAATCGTTTGGTGGTCCTGTATTCCAACGTTCCCCCACTTTAGTTAGCATCCAAATTGAAATTATTGGACTTTTATCGTTCCCAAGGTTGAAATTAATTAGGTTTATTAGTAACCAGCAAGGAGGGGGGGTGGCCTCCCAGCCTATGAGGACGCTCAGATTGATGGATCCTTACCACACAGGGAAATACCCTGCTCAGAGCCCCCTCAGAGCGGGAAGCCACCATCTTCCCTTGCCAGGAACGAAGGTAAGTGTGCTTCCTGCAGGAACGAAGGTAAGTGTGCTCCCTGCATCACCTGCCCCTTCCCCCACCCCTCTTTTCTATATATATGCACCCCTCCCTATCCCATACCTCTCAACCTTTTTTGATACCAAGGCGGGTGAAAACCCAGAAAGGCCATAAACATAAAAGTAGGACTGCCGTAAAAACATGAAACGGCAGTCCTACTTCTATGCCGCTGACCTTTTACAGGAGGGGGGTGGGGAGGAATGCTCCCAGGCACAATCCTCTCATTGGGGGAGAGCTCCAGGGAGGGAAAGGGGGAGGAAATGGGGGCGTGAAAAGCATGACACTTGCTTTTCACGCCTCCATTCGCGCAGGAAGAGTCGCGCCGGGACCCGATTTCGGTATCTCGAAATCGGTCCCGGCAAAAATATGAATCGTAGCTCCCACCTTTGCCAAGGCGGGTGAAACAGATGAGCTGGCGGGTGGGCGGGTGTGTAGATTCTTTGGCGGGTGAAACCCGCCAAAAGCAGGTGAGTTGAGATCTATGCTATCCCAACCCCACTTAACTGTGCTGTTCTGTCCCTGACGGTCTCCGCCGCACGATTATCCACCATGGAAAGGGAGAAAGGACTACATGGTGGACATTTTCTTAGCTTACTTTTTTTAAGGATTTTTAATGGGCACCAAGGAAAGGGAGAAGGGATTACATGCAGTCCCTTCTCCCCAATCCAGGGCGGCCATTTTTTAACTTTTTTTTTCGAGTTGAGAAACAGCTTTTACGCGATTTCGCAACTCGAGAAAAATTACTGTTGGTACCCCAGCACAACGTGCCGGGTTACTAATATCAATAGAACCTTCGGAGGGGGGCATTACCAATCTGGTAATGACCTCAGGCTTATGTTAAAGCCCTCACTTCGCTCGTGCTTGTAACTGATGTCCGGTGGCATTACCAGACCGGAAATGCCCGCCCTCCTCGGGTTATATTGCTTTCTTAAGTCCTATGGGTGTAGTGGTTAAATTACTTTTTAATAAATTAATCTAGGGTGTTTGCTGTTACACAAGGCAATATTTTGACTAAGCCTGGATGAATTTTACTGGTAAAAACTCGAATCATCTGATTGTGGGTGATTCTAGTTTGTCAAACATCATAAGCACATTTTAAGAAGTTCGAACTCATGGCCTATAAAGGGACACACATGCTTAGTTTTGATATTCAGTCTTGTGGAGGTTTCAGAGAGGCAGGAGGTCATTACTGAGGGCACGCTTAGGACATTTAGGGAGTTAATAAACTAGGGTAGTTGAGTAGTGTTAGGGAGTTTTACTAAAGTACATCTGTGATAGGACTGTAGAAGACTCACTCTTTGGAGTACGGAGCTCCAACTCCTGGTTTGAACTGAACTACCCAAAAGGTTTGGTAGCTACGGTCGAGCAGCCAGGCTTAGTTTAGGAGAAGTCTGTAGGTAAGTACAAAGTCCCCAGAGCACACTTATGGTCAAGAATACACTTACACACTGTCCTTTTATACAAAATATGGTCATTTATTATAAACACTAAGGTAACTAACACATTATTAGTATTTGAGGTAAGTAAACCTATTCACATATATACAATAAGATATTGGTTGAGCATTACTCAATTCACTGGTAGACTTTAGATGATAAACTGGTAAGTAGTCAGAGTAGCATTGAAGTTAGCAAATCAATTCTTTAAGCAATAGTCAATATAATGCAACACGGATACTGTTAAGAACTTATAGGCAGCCTATACTTTAGAAAGTCCAGCCCTATCTGGGGATGACAGTTTCAAATTCAGTTGGGACACAGGGTGACTAGGGCCCGTGGGTGGAAGAATAAAGGAATGCAGACGCTGTCAAAGTTAAAAGTTTAGCAGGATTCTTCAATGTTGCAGATAGGGAGTAAAGAGGGTGGTCGGATAGACCCGCTGTTGAATTGTAGCCCAAAGGACTGATGTCCTTAGGCCTGGGAGAGCACTATTGGGTTGTCCACCTCATAGTGTCTCAAGAAGCTCAGGAGGAGTACAGATCAACACGGTAAGCACCCAGGTAAGCACCTGGGAGCAGGACAGTACCTTTTCTGATGGAGAACTGCCATGTAACCCGCGGGTCCCCAAGGTGAGGCGACAGCAGCTCCTGTTCACATTCTTGGCCTGGAGCTGGAGAAAGATCAGATGGACCGCTTCTTTGGATGAGATGCCCAGCAGACAATCATCACGATACTGGCTTGTTGGGACCAGGCTTTGAAGCAGAGATGGTTGTCAAACGTCAGACTTCCCTCCTATCTCAGTCCCCTACTTGGAATGGGAGACATTTCAGAGTGGGAAAGAGTCACTGATGCCCACATGTTTCCAGATGAAATCGTGCGTCAGGAGGCGATGCACAGCAAAATTGTCCAGGTCTTGGTTTATTGGGAAATTGCAGCCTAGGATGGTCACAGCTCTTTGAGGGACACTCAAAATGCAGTTTGTCTCAAGACCAGTCCAAGGTAGGAAGTCATCTAGTCTGGATCTTCCCTGTCAAGCGGAAGAGGAGGTTGGAGCTGCAGCAGTTACTCAGCAGTCACTGGCAGTCGCTGGAGGTGACTCCAGATGTCCTCCTTCTTGATCCTCTTCTTCTTCGGATTCTTCTTTCTACTAAGTTACTCTGCTTTTCTGCTCCAGGACCCTCACCTTATATGCAGCAAAACCGTCAGAATTCACCAACCATCATTCAAGCCTTCATGCAAATCTGGGGGATGGCTTGCCCAAAAAGGCAGCCAGCTTCCCAATTCAAACTGGATTCAAGCAGACAGACTGCAGGACCAGGGGAGTTTTGGTCACCTCCCCCACTTCCTGTCCTTTCTGGCTTGCAGAGAGCCTTGGCAGTCTTTCGCAAGGAAGCCCGCCATATACAAAAGACCTAGCAGCCACCCAAGTAGGTAGAAGAAGGCTCAAGAAAGGAAGAGTTATCAAAAGATGGCCAAAAAAAAGTAAAGCCAGGATTTTAGGTCAATGGTGACCCATGTGTCCCTTACCACTGCTGCAATAGCAGCCTGCGTGTAAAGCTCACAAGTCGGCAGAAATCATCCACTGCCACCAGCCACTCAGATGAACTTGTCACTATAACTAGAAAGTTACAGGAGAAGTTGAAAAAGGGATACATTGTGTCCCCTCCACACTCCACATAAGGTGGGGTTTGATGATTCCACAATATAAAAGTCAGCTAGGATAAAACGCAACCCCCCTGTCGGTGGTAATGTTTATTATCTCAGTGTCATGCGCTGCCGAGCCGATTGGCGGTTACTTCCGCGATGGAGGCTCCGGCGCCGACCGTAGTTCCAGCACGTTGTGTTTCCTTGCGTGCAGTCACGGTCTAGTTTTCCTTCAACATGGCGGTCACTGGGAAGTACATAGTCTCCCTTTCCCAGCTATCAATGCGTTGCAACCTCCGTAGCTTCCGCTTCAGCATTTTGGGTGAGACGCTAGTTTTCTGTCTTGCGGCTTGCCGCTCTGTCTCTTCGCCTTATCGCTCCTTGCGATACCTCTTTTCTTCCGCTACTCCCCCCTCTCTTTCTCTTTCCCTTCCTGGTTCTTGGTTGGTTCTTGGTTGGTTTTCTCTTTCAGTTCCGGTGGCTCGCCCCTGCTCCTCGACTTGAGCCGCTCTCCCTTTCTCCTGGGTCCTGCGGCCGTTCGAGTTTTCTTGCTTGAGCGCCCCTCACGCTTCTCCCTTTTAGTGAGAGCGCTTCCTGGTCTCCGTCGCCTTCGGCTCTGCTCCGCCTCCACAGCCCGCAGCGGCCGTCCACCTTCACTTCTTCGACTGCTGGACTCTCGTACTTTCCCTGGGAAGACTTCTGCTCGACCTCCTGCCTCACAAAGGTTTTTTGTGCCAAGAAGGCTTTTTCCCTTGTCGCCTACTACGGGAGAGGAGTCCCAGGACTGCTTGTTTCAGGCATTCACTGTGGCTTCCTCTCGTGGTAGGCAAGTTGTTTCATCCACAAGGAGAGATTTCTGCGCACGTCGGCGTCTCAATACAGACGAATTGGAGGATTACCACTCAGGTGAGGAGTAGAAAGGGAAGGAATTGGACAGATTGCAACGCCTAGAAACCAAGATGTCGGCAGAGGAACAGATCCAGGAACTCTGGAAGGCGGTTCAGGGCTTATCACAAGAGTTGCAGACCGTCAAGACTAAAAACATAGTCCTACGACAGCTTGCCACTACCCGAGATGTTCCGCCTGCCGAACTACCCCCAATGGCGCTCCCCTCAGGGAAGTTTGATGGTTCACCAAAGAAGATATAAGAATTTTTGGAGGCGTGTGTGTTGTACTTTACCTTTAGGCCTCGTGCCTTTGCTACTGATCAATCCAAAGTAGGGTTTTTGATCTCAAACATGACGGGCAATGCTCTTGCTTGAGCCACACCGTTGGTTACCAGTGCCAACCCCATACTACACGACTTTACCGGGTTCCAGGGTTTACTGAAACAGACATTTGAGCGACCGGAACTAACTTTCACTGCCAGCGAGGACTTGTTGGATGTACGTCAAGAGGCCTCAGATGTTCTTACATACATATCTCGATTCAAGGCTCTGGCCGCAGAAGCGGGTTGGCCGGAACAAGCCCAGTACGCCATATTCAGAAGGGGCCTTCGAGAAGAGATCAAGGACGAGCTAGCCAGGTCCTCCCGACCACCAACCTTTTCTGATCTGCTATCTTCCACATTACAGATTGAGTACCGCCTTCAGGAACGCCGAGCTGAACGCCGCAAGCATCGCCTCGCAACGGGTTCTCCTGCCTCCACTCCGTCTATGTCCTCTTCTTACTCTTCCTCCCACTCCTTCGAAGAACCAATGCAGATTGGGGCTACCAGAGGCTCTCTTTTGTTTGCGGAGCGAAGACGAAGAAAGGAGAAGGGACTGTGTGCCTATTGCGGGTCAGAGCAGCACCTACTTAAGGAATGCCCGGTGGTTCCAACCAGATCACAGGGAAACAAAACTCCTCGGCGCCAGTAGGGACTTGGTTCCAAGGATCACCTTGCAATTTCCTACGTCCCTACGTATCTCTCTCTATTTCAGCTCCCAGCACTTTAGAGGATTCCAGGTTAATGGTGATTCCGGTATGTATCGATTCCCGGGGGAGATCCATAGATGCCCTAGCCCTCTTGGACTGTGGGGCTGCCGGAAACTTTGTGGACACTCTATGGGCTGAGAATGTGGGCCTTCATAGAGTAGCCCGTAAAGAGGATCAAAAGGTAGAAGGGGTGGACGGTTCTCCCCTCTCTTCGGGCCTGATAACACATACCAAGGAGGAACTAGGAGTCACCATTTTCCAACATACAGAGGTGCTCAAGTTCGATATCATCCGAGCAGCCCATTTTCCGATCATTCTAGCAATAACTTGGCTTCGCAAGCACAATCCTCAGGTAGACTGGACCAGCAACCAGTTGAGTTTTTTGTCTCTATTTTGTAGACAGCATTGCTTCTCAAGGTCATTTCAGAACAATCACCAGACTGCGACGATATTAACAAGTGGTCAGGTGGGAATTCACGCTTTACCACGTTTTTGTTTACCCTATCAGGAGGTCTTCAAGGAAACAATACCGGCGAAACTACCTCCACATAGGCCGGAAGATTGCTCTTTGGAACTAGAACCAAATGCTTTGGTCCCTTTCAGCCGGATGTTCTCCTTAACCCAATCTGAGAGACAAGTATTAAAGGGATATTTGGATACTAATCTGCAAAATGGTCTTATCCAACCCTCCAAGTCTCCGGCAGGAGCTTCTTTGTTTTTCATAAAAAAGAAGGACTCCCCCGATTTGCGTCCTTGCATCGATTATAGAGGACTTAATAAGGTTACCATAAGAGACCGTTATCCCATGCCCCTCATTTCTGAGATCATAGAGGCTGTTCAAGGGGCTCGCATTTTCACCAAACTGGACCTACGTAATGCATACCATTTGCTTCGCATTGCCAAGGGTGATGAATGGAAGACGGCATTTCGCACCCCGTTCGGTCTATACGAATACAAGGTGATGCCATTCGGATTGGTGAATGCCCCAGCTATATTTCAGCGGTTCATGGACCGATTATTCTCCGATCTACTTCTGGTCACAGTCGTCGTCTACCTGGATGACATTTTGGTTTACTCATCGGATCTGGATTCCCATATCCTTCATGTGACTCAAGTACTAGAGCGTCTTCAACAATACAAACTTCTGGTCAAACCAGAGAAGTGCGTGTTTGCAGCCTCCTCAGTGCACTATCTCGGATACGTTCTCTCTGGGGACGGTATTTCCATGGATGCAGGCAAGGTCGAGGCCATACTGGGTTGGTCCTCCCCTGGTACTGTGAAGGAGGTACAAAGGTTTCTTGGTCTCTCGAACTTTTACAGACGGTTCATACCAAACTTCTCTGAGGTAGTTCTTCCCATCACAAGTCTCTTGAGGAAAGAGTCAGGGCCTTTCTTGTGGTCACCAGAAGCTGAACAGGCGTTTAGGGATCTGAAGAAATTGTTCTGTTCCGCTCCGGTTCTTCGTCATCCAGATCAAAACCGACAGTTCATCGTTGAAACAGATGCATCTGCCATGGCTATAGGGGCAGTACTTTTGCAAACCTACAATGCTGTGGAACATCCAGTCGCCTATCTCTCTAAAACATTGTCCCCCAGCCAACTCAATTATTCGGTTCTCGAAAAGGAACTACTCGCAATGAAACTGGCTTGTGAGGAGTGGCGGCATCTACTGATGGGAGCACGTCATCCCTTTATCCTCAGGACTGACCATAAGAATCTCAAAGCATTACAAAACATGGAGTGCGTGAATTCTAGGCAGGCCAGATGGGCTTATTTCTTTGCCCAATACGACTTCCATATCACTTATGTACCTGGCACCTCAAATAAGGTGGCGGACGCCTTGTCTAGGAAGGAGATTCCGGGGGAGGGTGCCCCTAATCCTCGGGAGACCATGTTCAAAAGGAATAAGATCCTGGGATTTATCAATGTTTTCTTTCAGGAAATTAAGACCGCTTTAGCTTCGGAAAGGTCAACGTCTCTGGGACCGCAAGGAAAGGCATACACCGAGAAGGAAGGTTTAGTGTTTTTTGGTAACCGACTGTACATTCCAGAAGGTCCTTGGCGCAAGAAGATCATTCGGTGGTGCCATGATTCACTGACTGCGGGTCATAGAGGAGTGCTTAACACAACTGAACTCATCGCAAGAAGGTTTTTTTGGCCGAATTTAAAAGGAGAGATTAAGAACTACATCAAGGCTTGTCCGACATGTGCCAGAGCCAAATATCCCTCTGGAAGGCCCTTAGGTTTGCTTACCCAACCAGAGATGCCAACACGCCCATGGGGTCTCATATCGACCGATTTCATTGTGGACCTACCAGAGTCTGATTCCTATACTTGCATCATGGTGACGATAGACACCTTCACTAAATTGGCGCATTTTTCCCTGCTGCCTGGATTACCTACCGCCACTCAAATGGCGGAGACCTTTACACGAGATGTCTTTAGACTGCATGGCCTACCAGATAAGATCATTTCCGACAGAGGTAGTCAGTACGTCTCATACTTCTGGAAGGCTTTGTGTTCTAGGGTCGGCATTGAAAGGGCACTTTCTTCTGGTTTTCACCCTCAGTCGAACGGCCAGACGGAATGACTGAATGCCACCCTAGAGCAATATCTGAGATGCTATATCAACCAGCAGCAGGATAACTGGGTATCTTTATTACCCACAGCGGAATTCATGTACAACAATTCCACCCATTCCCCACTAGGTCTCACTCCTTTTTTTTTGCACGTACGGAGTGCATCCTCGATCCATTTTTCCCCTGATTCCGGTTCACACCAATTCTCCCACTGCAGAATCGGTGCTCCAATCCATTGGGAGGCGCATAAGACAGCTAAACTCAGTCTACAAAGGAGCAGAATCCGAAACAAGGAATGGGCTGACAAACACCGGCAGGGTTGTCCCGATTGGAAACCGGGGGATAGGGTGTGGCTCTCTACCAAGTTCCTACCCCGATGGGTTCACCCTTCCAAACTTTCTCCTCGCTTTCTAGGACCTTTTTCCATTCTATCTAAAATCAATCCTGTCTCTTTCAAATTGAAATTGCCTCCTCCTCTCAATCGCATTCACCCTGTTTTTCACTCCTCTCTTCTCAAGCCCTTCACTCAAGATCCTCACCAAAGATTCCTTCCTCGTCTTCATATTCAGGGTTCTGGGGGTGCCAAGGAGTACGAAGTTGCGGCTATCCGTGACTCCAGGTTCTACAGAGGACGATTAGAATACTTAGTCTCGTGGAAGGGTTACCCGGAGTCGGAGGACTCCTGGGAGCCGGTCTCCCACATACATGCCCCCCAATTGCTGAGAGGTTTCCATCAGTGTTTTCCAGGAAAACCTGGGGGTTTTCGTTTTGGAGGGGGGCATACTGTCATGCGCTGCCGAGCCGATTGGCGGTTACTTCGCGATGGAGGCTCCGGCGCCGACCGTAGTTCCAGCACGTTGTGTTTCCTTGCGTGCAGTCACGGTCTAGTTTTCCTTCAACATGGCGGTCACTGGGAAGTACATAGTCTCCCTATCCCAGCTATCAATGCGTTGCAACCCCCGTAGCTTCTGCTCCAGCCTTTTGGGTGAGACGCTAGTTTTCTGTCTTGCGGCTTGCCGCTCTGTCTCTTCGCCTTATCGCTCCTTGCGATACCTCTTTTCTTCCGCTACTCCCCCCTCTCTTTCTCTTTCCCTTCCTAGTTCTTGGTTGGTTTTCTCTTTCAGTTCCGGTGGCTCGCCCCTGCTCCTCGACTTGAGCCTCTCTCCCTTTCTCCTGGGTCCTGCGGCCGCTCGAGTTTTCTTGCTTGAGCGCCCCTCACGCTTCTCCCTTTTAGTGAGAGCGCTTCCTGGTCTCCGCCGCCTTCGGCTCTGCTCCGCCTCCACAGCCCGCAGCGGCCGTCCACCTTCACTTCTTCGACTGCTGGACTCCCGTACTTTCCCTGGGAAGACTTCTGCTCGACCTCCTGCCTCACAAGGGTTTTTTGTGCCAAGAAGGCTTTTTCCCTTGTCGCCTACTACGGGAGAGGAGTCCCAGGACTGCTTGTTTCAGGCATTCACTGTGGCTTCCTCTCGTGGTAGGCAAGTTGCTTCATCCACAAGGAGAGATTTCTGCGCACATCGGCGTCTCAATACAGACGAATTGGAGGATTACCACTCAGGTGAGGAGGAGAAAGGGAAGGAATTGGACACACAGGGAAAATAAATAGGGCAGCTCAAGGAGCTATCAGCAACACTGCACAGAAAATGCTGCATGCTGCAATAATAAATTGCAGATGCCTTAAAAGTTGGAGGGAAGCATGACTCCAAAAAGATACAACCAATCGGGTTGAAAAAGGTTCCCAATGGTAGAGTAAACGACTTAGTGAGTGTGGAAAAAGGTTCCCACTCACTCAGGAGAACTGGTAAAAATTCAAGAGTCCAGCAAAAAGTTCTGGGGGACACAGGCTTAACAGGGGCTCCCGCAGCCCCTGCGGTGCGGGGGGCCCCGCAATCACATGTGCTGGGGGGGGGGCCCCACTTGGAGTAAAAACATTTTTTTCAATTTTGTTTTTTTTTAGGTTTCTTTTTTAATTCACTTTGCATTTATAAAGAAATTATTTCTGTACAAAAATAATTTCTTTGTGAAGGCAGAGTGAATACAAAAAGAAACTTACTTTTTGAAGTCCGGCGGCTACCGCCACCCCATAACATGAAGACCCTAGTCTGTGATGGGGTGGGGGAAGCCCTATGACTTCAAAAATAAAAAGTTTATTTTTTAAGTCACTCTGCCTTTATAAAGAAATTATTTCCGTTATGGTTAAGTCCTCAACGGAAATAACTTCTTTATTAAGTCAGAATGACTTAAAAAAGAAACTATTTATTTTTCAAGTATTGTGGCTCCCCGCAACCCTATGACGTGTGTGTGAGTGTATGGTGAAAGAGTGCACGCAAATGTATGGGTGGCTGGGTATGCGTGTGTGCGTGTACGGTGAAAGGATACACTTAAATGTATGGGTGGCCGCCTGGGTGTGCCTGTATGGTGAAAGGGTGCACACTTAAATGTATAGGTGACTGTCTGTGTGAGTCTATAGTGAAAGTGTGCACACTTAAATGTATAGGTGGCTGCCTGTGTAAGTGTATGGTGAAAGAGTGAACACTAATGTATGGGTGGCTGGGTGTGCGTGTACGGTGAAAGGATGCACACTTAAATGTATGGGTGGCTGCCTGGGTGTGCCTGTATGGTGAGAGGGTGCACACTTAAATATATGGATGGCTGTGTGTGCGTGTGTATGTATGGTGAATGGTGTGTGTGGTTGTGTTCAGGGGCGCAACAAAACCTACATTTCAGGGAGCCTAACCCTTCAAATGTCGGGAGAGGCACTAACTTCACTTGTGGTGGGGAAGAACACACTTATTTGTGTGGGGGCATCTAACTTCTTTATGCATTTTAATTACACTATTCTAGTGCAGCTTCAATGCTACAAGCAGTTAACTCTCTCCTTTAAGTCTGAAAGTGTAATCTCTTACACTGACACACAGATGCATTTAAAAATGGTAAAGCCCCTACATACCTTAAATCCAAACTTACTCCATACGCGCCCATCAGAAAGCTAAGATCGGCGGATCAAGGCTTGATTGTTGTGTCTTCCTTCAGACACAAAAACGGTGAAGGTAAATCCTTACCTGTATCAGTGGCTGGCATATGGAACAACCTCCTGGTTCAGTTAAGATTGGAATCTAACTATCAACGTTTTCACAAACTATTGAAAAAATACATATTTAAATAAAGCAAAGAATCCATTCTTCTTTCTGCTTTTTATTATTTTAATGTCCTGTGTTACATGTTGCGCTGAGTTCTCCGTTTTGTCCTTCGTGTTCATGTCTCTGCGCCCCGAAGCTGGCGAGCTACCAGCGCAATACAAATAAACAAATAAAAAAATAATAATACAAATAAAGCACCCACTTATGGACTGCTATGAGAATGACTGGTCTTCTGTTCCCTCTCTATCCTTCCAATCACTCCCCTGGCATGCAAGCACTAAACCCACATCACAACTTCAATTGCCTAAAAAAATGTGGCCTTTGAATGCAGGTACTAACAGTGAAATGCTGTACATTAGTAATTGGTGGGTGAGGCCCTTGTTAACAGAGAAACCCTGGTGCCGTTTAACATCTGTGTCCTTTTCCGTCCAGCAACTGCTCTGTAGGTCAGCCATGTCAAGTCAATATAGCCCACAATTTCTGGGGGGTGGGGGGCATGGGGAGTGCTGAAGCCCAGTCAGTTCAACTGTGTTGCACCACTACATGTGTTTAATGCCTTGATTATTTATTGGTAATCTTCATTACTCCTAGCCCTATTCTTCCTCATCCCAGTACCTGTGTATGTGGCACTATGCCTCATACACAAGTATTGGGATGAGGTAGAGGCACATGAAGGTAATGCTTGAGTTAGCTACCTGCAATCTTCATTACTCCTCCTAGTCCCACTTATTTATTGGTAATCTTCATTACTCCTAGCCCTATTCTTCCTCATCCCAGTACCTGTGTATGTGGCACTATGCCTCATACACAAGTATTGGGATGAGGTAGAGGCACATTTAGGTAATGCTTGAGTTAGCTACCTGCAATCTTCATTACTCCTCCTAGTCCCACTCTTCCACATCCCAGTACTTACGTATGAGGCAAGGAGCCTCATACGTAAGCACTGGGACAAGGAAGAGGGACGTGGAGGTAATTCTGGGCCAATGAGCCGATTTTGGAGGTTGGGGTAGGGAATGGGAGGGAGAGGGGATGTGTGGGGGGGTGGGATTGTGCAATAAATCATAATGGCCATCCATGTGCATGCTAAGCAGGCATGATATGTCATAATAGTGGTTAGAAAGGCATTTTGGGGCAGCCAGACTAGTCATTCCTCAGTTTGGTAGGACTTTTTTAACTGGGCATTTCTGATAAAGTAGTCCTGATAAGTTTAATTACCTGGCTAGACTGGCATTTGGGATCTGCCAGTCTAGCCGTTTCTTACTGCAGCAGTGTATATTTTTCTGGGCATCTGTGATAACATTTTAGGATATGATAAGTCATATATAAGGCGCCTGTACACAAGTGTTTTTGGGGAAGGAAAACAGAGGGAGGACAAGACAAATGATCTTACCAAACCTTGTGTCATTCAGATTGTACAAGTGTGAGAATGAGAAGTGCAAGGGGAAAAGGAGGGGGGACGTGCAAGGGAGAGGAAAGAGGAAAACAGGACAGCAATGCTCTGAGTAATTGCAGCCAGGGCAGTGCGGCTTTGGTTAGTGCAAGGAGAACAAGGGACTGTAGGGTTACAGTTACAGCCCCTAACTGCATGGTAGGCCCGGAGGCAGTGCAAGGGTGGCTGATCATGAAAGATCCTGGACTCAGTGAGACTAAGGGTAGCCAAGCAACCAGTTGGTACAACAGACAGATAGGTCAGGGAGGTGAGCAGGGGAGGGTGATAGAGAAAGCAGAAGAGAAGAGGAACATTTTGAGCTGCTCCTGGAACTTCAGGTGGTCCGGCTCAAGTTTCGGGAGGGGCTTGGAGGCCATTCTAGAGGGATGCACCTGCAGAGGAGTGAGATCTACTCTCCACTCTCTGCCTGGAGAACCATCTAACCCTGAGGGCTCGAGAAGGAAGGTATTTTAGAAGAGAGTGTTGGATGTATTGCGGATCCCAGCCCCAGAAAGCCTTGTGCACAATGCAAAGGGTCTTGAACTTGATCCTTGCAGCCACAGGGAGCCAGTGGAGAGATTTCATGGCTGGAGAGAAACAGTCCCTGTGCTTGAGACCAAGGATAAGACTTGCAGCCATGATCTGGATTAGTTGCAGAGGGCAGAGAGTAGAGGACGGCAGATTGAGAAAGTGGCTGTTGCAGTAGTCCAGCCTAGAGAGAGCCAGTGCTCTGGAGACAGTGAGCTTCTGTGGGAAAGTGAGAAAGGGAAGAGTACCTTTGAGGAGGTGCAGCTGGTAGTGGGACTTCTTGGCGATGTCTGAGATGTGAGCAGAGAAAGAGAGTGAAGTTGAAGATGACACCAGGAATGAGCGAGCGAGGAGAGTAGGCTGAGGGGAGCCTGGAGGAAAGCAGAGTGTCATCCGCATAACACTGAATGTTAGAGGAGAAGGTAGAGATCAAGTGGGCCAAAGGGGACAAGTAGAGGTTGGAAATCCAGGGTGAGAGGATGGATCCCTTTGGAACACCAAAGGTAGAGAAAGAGGTGGCGGAGTGAAAGTGACCAAGTTGGACCTGGGAGGGGCGGTCCAAGAGGAAGGTGGTCAGCCACTCCAGGGCCTGATCCATGATGCCCTGGTTCTCACTGAGTCTATTGATCAAGATGGCGTGGTTGACCGTGTTGAAAGCAGAGGAAAGTTCAAGGAGCATGAGGAAAGAAGGAATGCAGGAATCAAGGTTAGAGATCAGCTCTTCACAGGTGTTCAGGAGAGCAGTTTGCCTCAGGCAGCTCTTAAGCCAGACTGATGTTCATGGAGACAACCAACAGATTCAGTGTGCAGAGTAAGCTGGGAGATGGCCAGCTTTTCTAAGAGTTTGGGAGAGGGGAAAGTTCCAGTGGCAAAAGAATGATTGCCAAAATCGGCAAAGGCTTGGAGCAAGGGTGTCAATATGGTCCTTGATGGTTCTGGAGGAGCGGGCGAGCACCTGTTTTGACGACACTTCCATAGATGGGACTTGTCTACAAACCTCATCAGCTGTTAGAGAGAAAGAGGAGAAAGGAGGAGGAGAGGGAGAGATGGCCAAAGGGGGGCCGAGAGAGGAAGAGGGAGAGGAAGAGGAGATAGTGCACAGGATGTCCTGAGTTTTAGTGGAGAAGCGAGAGGCCAAGGCCGTACAGAGGGCCTGTTGAGGGGACAGGAGAGGTAGAGACTGCAAAAGGATTGTCCAGTTCCTTGCAGATTTTAAAGAGTTTGGCTGTGTTGTTAGAGGCCGCAGAGACGCAGGCTTGAATGTGTGCTCTCTTCTTGATGTGTCTTATTGCTTCAACTGGCATTTTGGGGGCAACCAGTCTAGCTATGTCTAAATGTGGCCTGGCATGCTTTACTGTAATGTTATTATGTGTCTACACTGATCTACATTGTGCAGCCAGTTGGACATGTTTTCATTTGGCATGGCATTCTTAATAGCCAAGATTGAACGTTCATGTGCACTGTTGGTGACTTGCATGTATTGGATTGGTGTTACCCTACAAAACAATAGCAAACACTGTGGCCTTTTAGCCAATTTTTCTCAGAAAGTGTGCTGTATATTGCATTAAAACACATATTTATATCTTTCTCCTAGTGCAGTGTGCGGCATACCCCTTCAGCAGCACGTTCATGCGTATTGAGCAAGTGTGGTAATCTAGGCCGGCCCAGTGTGTGGCACGACCTGTGATTTCTTGCCGAGTTGGGGGGGGGGCCTCAGCATAGCTCGCAGAGGAGCCCCAGATCTTGTGTTACGCCACTGCTGGGGGAATCACAAGTGTGGAGAATTACATCCAAAAAGGAAATCCTACATAACAAGTAGGAAGAAGGGTAGACACAAGTGGCAAGTGACTGGAGACTGGACGAGGGAGGTAGATTTAGGCTATTTTTTACACAGGACTAAATGGCATTGAGTGATTAGAAGTGGTGGTCAACAATGCCATCTAATCAGTATAGGGAGAGCGAATCAATGAGTGTGGGAACAGCTCCCATGACCATTAGAGAAAGGCGGGCATATGAATTTTGAATTTGTCAACCACCTCTAGAATTCTGGAGAAAATACATGTGCTTGTTGGAGGAAGGAGGAGCTATCAGGCATTCTGTGTATGAGTGACAATAACTGAACCATGTGCAACAACTAAATAAATATAGACTACTTTATGCTTCACACTTGAGAGGGACAGGGCGAGCAGAGGATCCCTCAGTGCTGCATGTGCAAAACCTACGCTTGTGCGTTTTTGTGTAGGATGTAGCCAAAGTTCAGGGAGGCAGGAGATAACAGTCATTAGTCAGTGTCGGTCTCATGAAGTGGATAGAAATGGCACATGCTATTGAGTGACACTTGGGAGGAGCATGAGGAGTAGAGAACCCCAGATGGCAGCTTCTGCGAGACCCATGCCCATATTTAGTGGTAGGTGGAGGGGGAGCAGGGAATCCCATAGGACAGCTTGTGTGAGACTCTTCCTGGTGGGAAATAGGAGGAGGAAGTAGTAGAAATTCCGGGAGTTAGGAGGTACTAGTGACTAGTCCCTGTTCCCTCATGAAGTGAGCAGACGAGACATGAGCTATCGGCTGACCCTTGGAAGGAGGAGCAGAGAATCGCTAAGGGCAGCTTGTGTAAGACAGATATGGGTGTGATTTTTATAGGAAGAAGTGGTAGGGGTGTAAGGAGGTGGCAAATACCAGTCAATAATACGTGTCAGTGAGATTTGGAAGGAGGAATAGAGAACCCTTAAAGGCAGCTGGTGCAAAGATCATGCTGCATGATCTTTGTGGGAGGAAGACGCAGAGAATCATTGGCTATCCGTTGCAGTGACTGGATGAAACCCATGCTGTCAGGTAACACTTGGGAGGAGGAGCAGGGTGAGCAGGGAATCCCTGAAGGCAGTCTGTATAGGAGGAAGCAGCAGAGATTCACGTAGGTGAGAGATATTAGTTAGTGTCCGTTCCGTGAAGTGACCAGAGAGGACCCCTGCCATCAGGTGACACCTGGGAGGAGGAGCAGGACAAGAAGAGAATCCCTAAGGGACAGTTGGGCAAGACTCACTCTTGCATGATTTCTGTGGAGTGGAAGTAGCAGAAATTCAGGGAGCTACCAGTCACTAGGCAGAGTCTGACATGTGAAGTGAGTGGACAAGACAAGATGGTGGGATCAGGCAACATGCAGGAGGAGAAGCCTAGGGCAGCGTAATCAAGATGCAAGGTCACATTCATATACTTCAGACGATTGTATATATTCACATATTAAATCTGTCACACCCACTCAAAGACGATTGTGCTTGCATTTGTTCAAGTGTGTATGTGATTGTATTTGCAATTCAGAAAACACCCTTGCCCTCCCACCTCCCTCATCCCCAATACCCATGATTCCCCCACCTCCCTAATGCCAAAGCCTGTGCCCTCCCACCTCCCTTGTGTCCTACATGTTGTGCAATCTCACTTTCGTGACTTGTTGGCATGACAATTTGCTCAGCCGGCGTGTGTGCTACCGACAAAGGGAGGTTGGTGAGGAGTAGAGTACTTTGCATGGTCTCTCCACCAGCTGAGATTGCTTCCGTGAGATCTCTGACCCTCTCACCCATGACTGTATTCAATGCCATTGCTTTACATAGGTGGTGGCACTGACTAGCCGGAACCATTGCCATACAATGGCATGATCCATGCACGGCATACCTAATTTGTACTTGTAGGTGTAACAGTTGATGCTCCATAATATTTTCTCTGCGCTCTTAGTGCTGCTCTCTACTGCTGGCCCTCCTGTAGATCCCATCAAATGTGTATTGGGGCACGCTGTCATGGACATGGGTGGGGGCTTCCCACAGGTGCCTGTCCGACTGACCACATCCTTTTACTTGTCCAATGCCATCATCAGCCTTTATATCTGTGTCCTTGATGCTGGCATTGGGTCAATGGAACAGGTGAGGAGAGGGAGGCATGGGCCGGGAGAGTTGTTGCCAGTGTCACCCCATGGATGACCGGTGTAGTATTAGAGTGGCCACAGGCCTTTCTGGAAGCCTGAGGGCTGGTGGTGTTGGCAAAAGCAGCAGTGTCAGCTGTGGTGACAACTGGTGTTGGTGCAGCATCACTGTCAGTGGTGCAGTGGTGGTGGTGTCACTGGCCGCCACTGCTGGGATGGAGCATGGATCTGGCATGCTGGTGCTGGAGTCAGATGCTATTTTGTCATGGGTCTTTCTCCAAGTATCATGACTGCAGGGTGCAGGGGTAGAGGCAGAGGAGCTAACTGTTGTTGTTGGCCCCTTGCTGCTCTCAGTTGCGTGTCTTCTTGACCCTGAGTACTGGGCCCAGCTTCATCTCCTTGTGTGGGCTGTGTGACTTGTTGTGTAATGAATGATATCCATTAACTCAACATGCATACTTGTATTTGGAATAGTGTGGTAGGAAGGAAAACACAGAGCTTCTTCATGTTCCAGTTAAGTTTATTAAATATGGGAATACTCCATCAATCCCCTCTCTTCTCTCTCTATCCAGCTTGGAATGCCATGACCATGAATGGAACCAGTGACTCATAGCATTCCAAGCTAGCTGCAGACCCAGCATACTGACCACAAAAGTGATGGGTGGAAGGTTTCGAATTAATCTAAACCACTGGCAATTGCTCTGGGCCAACCTTCCACACCACCGTTTTTTAGCCCGTCTGCAGACCCAGCATACAGCACATCCTTCCCCTTTCAGAACAGACGCATGACATTCTCTGTGTGGTAAGTGTACAACTTACATTTAATAATACAATATTTAATAATATTACAATATGTATATATTCAACTTACGATAACTGAGCAACCCTGTTCAACCTCATCAACGTTTATCTGCAGTGAGTACACTTGTCTTGGTTACCTTTATGACTTTAATAGGCTTATTATAGGTAGACTCTCTTTTGTATACATTGTAAGGAAATTTGATTTTAACTATCAAACCAGCTTGAACACCTACATGACCTACAGCCTTCTTCCTATCAATATCTTTTCAGCTTGCTCCTCTTCTCCTCCATCACTTTGGTCCTTCCCACTTTCCCGTAAATCTCCAACTTTTCATGTATCATATTTTCTAACCATTGTGGACACCCGATACTCTTGGGCACCTTCCCCTCAGTTCAAAAGGAGCATTTACATAACTGTACAGCATCTTTCATTACTATATTAAATTGCTCTACCAACCCATTTGCTTGCGGGTAATATAATGGCGTTTTTAGAAATTTTATATCATTCACCCTCAGAAATTCCAACATTCTCACCAAATTCCATTTCAGGCCAACAACTGAAAAAATCAACAAACACCAATGCATATTTCTTCATCCCTATTCATGAAATGGTACTTGTATATTCATTGCTAGCTTCTCCCATGGTTTATTTCCAGAATGGGTATTCACTAACAGTGGTGTTTCCGTCACCAAAACGTTATCACTCATTGGACATTGCTGGCATTTTCTAACAAACCTGCCTATCTCTGTCCATTCCTGGCCAATAACATTTTTTTTTACCAAACCCTTGGTGCCTGTGGTGCCTAAATGAGCATTTGCAACTATATGTCAACCCATATCTGCAGGCGGAATGTATATTTCTCCTCTCCTAAGGACTCTTCTGCAACCTTCACAAAAGGCTTAACTGCAGCCACTTGATTTTTGACTAATGGCCTCCCTTCATTTGAATATTTGCCAACATCCTGCCATACTTGATCATTCTCTCGAGCATCCATCCTAACCTCTCTGGATATAGTATGTTACACTATAACACAAACATCACATTATAAATAACCAATTATAATTATAATATAATCAGCAATTAACATCTCTAGAACTCTTTCCATGTTTCTTTTCTCTTCAACGTTTACGCCCATTCGAGACAAACAATGAGCTACCTTGTTATGTTGTCACTCCTTGTACTCCATTCTATAATTATACTTAATGGTTTAACATCAGTGTGAATCAAGAACTGTGCACCCCATATAAATTGGCTGGAGCGATTTACTCCCCAGTCACAGGCCAAAGCCTCTTTTTCTATTACCCAAAACACCCTCTTAGATTGGTCAGAGTCCTGGATGCAAGTCTTACTGTGTATTCTCCACCCCTATCATTCGTCTGAATGAGTACAGCCTCCCCTAAACCCTTCCCACTGGCATCGAATGTAATCACTGAACTTTGGTTGTATAAAATCGTTTTAGGGTGGGTGCTCTCAAACTGCAATCCTTGGCCTTTTCAAGTGCCACTTTGTTGTTGATCCTCCCATTCACATTTCTCCCCCTTTCACAATAACTATCTGGGTGGATCAACTATGCATCCAACCCCTTGCATGCAATTCTTGTAGTACTCACACATACCTAGAAATGAAATTAACTCTGTGTTGTCAGTAGGCTTGGGCACTGCTATTCAGCTATTTACGATCTATGCATTCCTTAGACAATTAATTTCCCATATATTCTACCTCCTTTTGGTAACATCTACACTTCTGATGTTTAATGGTAAACGACATCCTATTCAACTTAATAATCCAAACCGAGTGAAGAATGTAGTCAGCTGTTTGCAGTTCCTATTCAACTCAATCGTATGATATGCGCTTCTTAAATCAATTGTGAAAAAAATGGCACCATCCTTAACTTTGTGTAACATCTCTGTTATGTTAGGTAACGGTCTTGTCTCAGTGATTATGCTACCGTTGACACATCAAAGGTCTACACAGTCGTATGATTCCATCCATAGATGTGTCTCAGAATGGGCAATAATACTGGAGATATCCATTCCACACATTCCGTTTCATCTATGATTCCTTGCTTAAACAGGTCTTGTAGAAGAACTTCCAAAGGAGTCAACAATTGCATGGGTGCCCTTCTGACTCTGCTCCTAATCATCTGTGCTCCCGTTTCAGTTCGATGTCATGCTGGTAGCCTTTCACTGTGCCAACCTTATCAGAAAATACTTCAAGAAATGTCTTCATTATTTCCTTCATTTTGCTACCCTCCTTGATGGCTTTTTCATGCACGCCAGACTTTTAGCCCCAATGCAAATTCTGCCCGATGTCAGCAAGTGAATATAGACGGTCCATCATATACCACATTAATTTTCACTACTAGTTCTCTGTCCTTAAATTTCATCTTGCTCAGAAACCACCACAATAATCCTATGGGATGTCCTGAGTATGCTGAGTATGGGATTAAGACAACCTTGGATTATAACTTCCCTTGGAACATTGTCTGTGGGATAAGTGTGTAACGACCCTGAATCATCCATTCGTCCCTTCTCTATATCAGTGATGCTCATTTCTACAAACAGGCCTTTCAATATGTGAGAATCAATTGGAATCACAACTTCTCCTCGGAAATCTTAACATCCATTTGGATGCTACTAGCCCCTCCTCAGAGCTCTTTCATGACTTCTGCGATTCTCTCTCTCTCTCTCTCTCTCTTTCTCTTTCTCTCTCTCTCTCTCTCTATATATATATATATATTCTACCCTCTGGCTCGACTCGATCTGCAGGTGTTCGGATCTCCTCAAACCGCACACTCTCCATCCCCCTCACCATTCCTCTTTCTTGGAATGACCACTTTCTTCTCTCATCTCATCTGTTGCTCTCTGCCCCTCAGGCTATGCCATCCCTAGCACTGCCTCCCACCGTCTCAGTCATCCGCCCCCTTGAAGAGTGTGTCAGTGAGGCCTTTCGCCGCTACTTTCTCTCCTCCTACTCATTTGGCTGACTCACACTCTGACACAGCCCCTTCCAACCTACATCTCTCTATCTCTAACACTCTTGAAGTCCTTGCCCCTGTCATGAGGATCAGTTTGAAGCTCGCTTTTAAGATTCTGACCTCGCCACCTTTAAGCGCAAGTGGAGGGTGGCAGAGAGGAAGTGGAGGGCATCAAACACACCCTCTGACAAATTGGCCTGCTGCCTGCTCCAAAGGCAATACAAAATCTCTGTCCTCTCTAAGAAGAGAGCCCATATCCAAGGATCTACGTGATCTGATCGCGGCTGATTTTCCCGCGGCCGAAAAGTTTGCATGTGAAATGTACGAACCACAAAAGGTTTGTACTTTTCACATACAAACACACGTTCAAAACCCCTACAAACCCACACCCCCACCCAGAGCACACCCACGATACACCCCCACCCGCACCCTCAACACACCCGAAACCATACCCCCAACATAAACAATCCCTACTTACCTTTTCTTCAGGCTGTGTTCCTGCAACGCCTGTTCACTTCCGTGATCGGGAACCGGCGCCGCTGGGTCCTTTTTGTTTGGTCCGGGAACTGCAGGGGTTTCCCCCGCAAGCCCCACTCACTATACCACACAGTATAGTGAGCGGGGTGTTGAGGGACACCCCCGCAGACCAGCAGTCTTTTTTTATTTTATTTTTAAAAAAATTTTATTGGTTTAGTTGATAAATCAACTTTTCAATATAAGTTTACATTTATAAATTTGCATTAGTAAAAAATGTACATTTGAAAAAAACAAATTTTCATAAAAGACTAAAAGTTAGTTCATCATTTGAAAATTCGATGATACTTAACATACACACACAATTGTCCATTAAGGCATAACATAAATAAAATTACATTTTCTTTTAACCATCTACCAAGACAAAATTCCATAATGTAAAAATAAAAACATATTAAAACAGATAAAGCAAGACAAAACAAAGTAACCTGCGCATATTCAGTCAATGATTTGTTACGTTGTTGGGAAATGTTCCCTTAACTTTAGTGCTTTTAGAAAATTCACTACAGCCAATCTTATCGTAGTTATCTGCGTGTTGTAGATACGATAACAAAAATGTTCAATTGTAAGAGGTGTGTATGTTTCTAAAAGTGCTTTTTAAAGTGCTCAATTCTCATGGGTAATAATACCTGGCATTCTGCTATCAGATGAAATGTAGTTTCTGCATTATCTGGTTTTTTACAAAATCTGCAGAAGTTCTCCGTTTTACTAATGACATTCCACTTGGCTAGATTATTTCTGGTGAACCTCAGAAATGCATTTCTTGGTTCCGCACCTGGAAATTTTAGCAGGTAGCTTTCAGTATTTCGAACTTTTTTCATGGTGATTTTATGGCGGGTAGCATGTGCGGTCTTTTGACAATTCTCGTATGTCTTTACGCAATCCCATATAATAATTCTTTCTTTCGCTCTTTCAGGATTCATAACTAATAGCTCTTCTGAAACCTCTGTTTTCGCCATAAAGGTTTTGACCTGTTGTTGCCACACGCTCACTGCTTTGTGCTCACTCGTTCTTGTATAACTAGACAAGATTTGCAATAAAGAGTTATCCTGTTTTGCCATAATGCATTTCCTGTACAGGCTACATAATCTCCACATATAAATACAGTTTAGAGAGGAGATACCCAATTCATATCTCAATAGACACATCTGAGCAGCTTTTGGTATATGTAGGACCTTTTTCCAGAATTGGCCTTCCAATCTTTGCCAGACCATCTCGTCTCTCCAAGCCTTGGTTTCTGCACCATAAAGGACAATTGGGACTACCCTTTGACAATAAAAGGTGATTATAGGTTTCAGCGAAAATGTGCAGAATCTATTATTTGATAGATGCCTGAGAAACAGGGGTTCCAATTTTTATTTTTAGTTCATCAATGTATGCTGTATCTACTCTGGAGGTGTTTACATTTATTCCTAGGTACTTAAGTTGAGTAACATTTTCCAGTATTTTCGTTCCTAGAGATAACGAGAGACGAGATGCCCCGGCTTTTTTATTGGGTACAATCTTAAGAATGTTTGTTTTTGGGATATATATTACTAGCTCGTTATAGTGTACATACTTTCCTAGTTGGTCCAGTAGATTTTGTAGCCCTTTAATAGTTTTTGCTAATAGGACTAAGTCGTCCGCATAAAACATCCATGGTATAAGATGTTTACCAAGGCGCAGAGCGTCTGCCGGAACTGTGCTGAATTCCTTCACCACATCGGAGATTAAATAATTAAAAAGAGTTGATGCCAGCAGACACCCCTGCTTCAGACCCCTGTATGTTTTGATTGATCTGGATAGTGTACCATCCATTAACAGACGCACTTGAATAGATGTCCCAGTGTGAAATTCCATTATCCAATGTAACAAGTACTTTGGGCATGCATTTTTCTTTAATTTATCACACAAAAGGGTTCTCGACACAGAATCAAATGCGGTCTCAAAATCTACAAAGACCATGCAGCGAGGCTGATTTACTTGTAATTCGTGTTGTTTTGTGGCTTCCAGAGTTCGCAAGTTTACCGAGGTCCCTACACCCACAATAAAGCCCATTTGGTAAGGATCATTCAAATTCGCTTCTCTGGTCCATTTATTAAAGTCTCTCAATACCAGACGGGCAAAGATTTTCCCAGGGGCATCAAGAAGCGCAATAGGTCTGTAATTTTTGGGATTCAATCTGTCTCCTTTTTTATAAATGGGGACAATAATACATTTTTGCCACGATGCAGGAATTCTTTTGCTCATTATTACTTGATTGAATATCACTCCCAAAATAACAGCCCATGTCTCGGGATTAGTCCTCAGCATTGCATTAGACAGGCCATCTGGACCGGGGGCTTTTGACTTGCACAGTTCTTTTATATACATTTCTGTGTCCAGATTATCATAACTGATGTCCTGTAGCCCATCATGCCTCTGCTCAGATAACTTATCAGAATAATGGGTTTCAGCATACAGAGAGTTGTAATATTGGATCCATATTTCTTCTGATACTGCATTTATTTGTCTTATAGATTGTTTGGGGCCCTACACAGTTTTAATTAAGCCCCATACTAAAGCAGAGTTCTTAGAGGAGATGGAATGGAGCATGGAATGAGCATCTTTTAGCATCATTTTAGCTTTCCTCTGTTTCATCCAGTTTCTATAACGATTTTTACACTTGGATATCATAGAGATCCTATCACTAGAGTTATGTTGAGTGATTTGTCGAATTTCCCTGCTAAGCTCTGTTTTCCTACTGCTGATTTCTTCATCATAGGAATGAGAATGGTGTTTCTGGGGCTTGTTACAAGTCCCATACGCTCAAGGGTGCTGACATAATCTCCATGTATATATTGTAAGTCTGGCTTTAAAATAACTTCAGGATATGATATTGCCACAAGCAATTCATTCAGATTTTTAGACGTCCATTTAAACCTATGACCTTTAATGGATACTTCTAAATTGGTTATATGTTTTGGGCTAGTTTTTGTAGCAATTTCACTCAATCTGGGCCATGTCACATGAAGTAGACTATGATCGCTCTTAGTCTGTTTTAATACTTCAAAGGAGGAGATGGTAGAAAAGAGTTCACAGTTGGTATACACATAGTCAATGGTGGATGTTAATTTGCCCTGCTGCCATGTAACTTTGGAAGGGATATCACCCTGCACCGCACCATTTACCATGACAAAACCTCTCTCATACATCAAGTTTCTCCACTTTTCCTTAGTTTCTTTCTTTTTGCCCTCTCTGTCATTCATACAATCCATGTTCAAGTCCCCTGCAATGATTATAGATTTGATCAAGTGACCTTTATCGATTTTATCCATACACTTAATCAGATCTTTAAAAAATCGTTTTTCAGTAATATCTAGATGGTTCCAATAAATATTGATACATGCAATAGCGTGACTTTCATGTGAGATACGAACCAGCTGTATATAACTATTAAAGGACGCCCATGGTTCAACAGTTAGTCCACTAGTTGATTTAACAGCAGTGAGAAGCCCAGCTTTCGGGCGACCTCTCGCAGATTTAATAGCTGGTTCAAGAATTATATGGTGATTTTCCCACACAGGGAGGGAGGTAAGCCATGTCTCTTGTAACAGGACTATTCTTTTTATACTTACCTACAATGCTACCACCAAAGGTTCAAACTTTTAGTGTTCAAACCTTTGATGGTAGCATTTTTCAGACTTTGTGTATGGTCTGACTTTTTTTTTCGGTCCGATATTACAATTCCATATCCAAGCCCACGTCTCAGCGGCCTCTAACAACTCAGCCGAACTTTTCAAAATATGCAGGGAGCTGGACAATACTGCAGTCTCTACCTCTCCTGTTCCCTCCGAGGCCCTCTGCACGGCCTTGGCATCTCCACTAAAACTCAGGACATCCTGTCCACTTTCTCTTCTGCCTCCTCTTCCTCTCCCTCTACCTCTCTAGGCCCATCTGCTGCTCCTTCTCTCATACTAGACTGTCTGTCCGCTATTCAGGAATGGTGTGCTTCCAACGATCTCTGCCTTAATGCCAGTAAGAGTGAGATCCTCCTCATTGGGACTCCTGCTCCCTCCTTCCCTCTCTCACTCAGGCCACCCACCCTGGGCTATCTACCTGCTCCTTCCAGTGAGGCTAACAACCATGGGGTCATCATTGACTCCACCTTCTCCTTCATATCTTGGACATCTCTAAGATGTCAAACCATCAGCTGCACCTCCTCAGAGGTATTCTTCCTTTTCTCACTTTCCCCCAAAGGCTCACTGTCTCCAGAGCTCTGGTCCCCTCTAGGCTGGACTACTGCAACAGCCTCTTTCTAAATCTGCTTGCCTCTACTCTTTGCCCTCTACAACTTATCCAGAACAGGACTGCAAGACTTGTTCTTGGCCTCAAGCTCAGGGATCATATCTCTCCAGCCCTGAAATTTCTCCACTGGTTCCCTGTGGCTGCAAAGTTCCGGAAGCAACTCAAGACCTACCTTTTTGCATCTGCTTTCTCTCTCTCTCCCCTGCTCCTGT
Source organism: Ambystoma mexicanum (assembly GCF_040938575.1). Classification (NCBI taxonomy): domain Eukaryota; kingdom Metazoa; phylum Chordata; class Amphibia; order Caudata; family Ambystomatidae; genus Ambystoma; species Ambystoma mexicanum. The sequence goes on along the minus strand of NC_090923.1, from coordinate 540,293,271 downwards.
CTGCTTTGCTTACTGGTTACCTGGCCCCCACTGAACCTCACAGGCCCCAACCTCTTGCATGACCAGTAGCCCCTTGCACTGACTACGGGCTCCCACCCACTTAGGGACTGTATCTGCAACCCTACAATCCCCTGCCTCTTTGCACTTACTTGAGCCACCACCCTGGCAGCACTTACCGCGTCTTGCCACTGCACTCTCCCCACTTGGCACTTCTCTTCCTTCCCCCTTGCACTTGCACGATCTGAATGACACAAGGCCTAGTAAGATCGTTTGTTTTGTACTCCCTCTGTCTACCCTTCCCTGTCTTGTCGTGCCTCAATGTTTTATCTGAGCTGTCTCTTCTTGATATGTGCTTTCTTCATCAGTTGATTTTTTATTTACAAAGCTATTGTCATGATCTCTGCTTCCAAAAGGTCAGGGTTTTCCCAACTCCCTTGGAAGCAGATCCATAACCCAGGTTCCGAGTGCCAACCAGTCCCAATTGGGACCTTTTGGACCCAGTCCTGGCGCCAGTGGCACCAGGCTCATAAATATGCCCAGTCCCAGCGCTGGAAGCGCCGGGCTCATAATGCTTGGGTGGACTTACCTGCAGCAGACCATGCTGCTTACTTGCCTGCCAGTTGAGCCTCTGATCCTCTTCTGTTTGGAACTACTTTTCCTGTTGGGTGGGGCTGGAGCCACTCCCTAGATTCAGAACACTGGAACTCTTCTGGAAGGCAGGAACTCTTTTCTTACCAGGAACTCTTTTCTTACCTAGGCGTGGCTGTGGAAGGAGACACCTAAGCACTACAGGAGGCTATTTAAACCACACCCGGTGGATGAATCTTGCTTTGCGTTATTCTGCACCCTCTGCAGCAGAACGCTCATCGTGTCTTCTGCATCCGGTCCTGGGCCTAAGGAAAAAGGCGTACTATCCTGACTCCAGTCTTCAGCAACACCCATAAAGACAAGAAGAACAGGTTAGCATTCCGGCATCTGAAAGGAAAAGGCTTACCATCCTGAATCCAGTCTTCAGCAACACCTATAAAGACAAGAAAGAACAGGTTAGCATTCCGGCATCTGAAAGGCAAAGGCTTACCTACTCTTCGTGCGCTCCGGAGGTCTTCACACTGCATTCCGGCATCTGAAAGACAAAAGCTTACCAACTCTTCGCACGCTCCGGAGGCCGTCGGCGCTGCATCCCGCATCTGAAAGACAAAACAAGGTGCGTTTAAATACATTGGGGAACTTTAATACTCACGTGCCAATACTCCTTTCCACATCTAACCCAGTGGGTATTCCGGCACCCTGCAGCCGCACCGAACTTGTACCTGCAAAATAAAAAGACAGTTAGAGCGCATCGGGAAGCTGGCAACAAGCGCTTACTTACGTGCTTCCAGGCGCTTCTATTCCTCACACGGGCTCCATCCGCCATCGCCGGAACCCTGCAAAACAAGAGACATCATTATTAAAGACTTTAAAGACATTTGAGTTACTCGAAACTTACCGTTCGTGCAGTAAACGACGGACAGCAGTCCTCTGAAGTCAAGAGGCCTGCGCTACCTATCCAGTGAGGAAACTGGTTACAGCACCCTGCCCCGAGGCAGATGGAGAGCTCGGCATTCACTTACCTAAGGTGAGAGCGTTAACCTTTGGGGGTCTACAGGAGAGGAGAAGAGGAAAGAGATAGGGACACCCCAATAACCCCAGTTCATTAACCCCCATATTTTCTATCTGCAGACATCTTACTCTACACGTCAGGCATACAGTGCACAGAGGTCCAGCCCAAAGAGCCAACCGGGTGCTGCACATCACCTTTGAAGATACGGTAGTCGCCCAGTCAAGACCAGCGCCTCTGCGAGAATCAGGTGAGCGTTACAGAACGCAAAGCCTACCGCAAAACTCTCGCCCAGGCGCTATGGAAACCTCGGATACTGACCACCTAGCCCGGTTACTTGGGGAACTAAGGGCAGAAGTGCATGCAGCTCGTCAGGAAACGAATGCTCTAAGAAGGGAACTAATTATTTCCAAGGAGAGAACAGATGATCTTGCTAGACAATTGCTACAGTCACAAGCCGGACAGACCTCGCTACCCGCATCAGGGGCAAATCTTCCTTCAACATCCTCTATGAATCCAGTGCAGATCAACCTACCTGGGAATGTACCTCTGGCTCCGCCCGAACGATTTTCTGGTGACCCAAAGAGGTTTGCGGTATTTATCAATCAGTGCCGGTTGCACTTCTTATGCCGGCCAGCAGCCTTTCCAACTGATCAAGCTAAAGTAGCTTTTGTACTTTCGTACCTTAGTGGCAATGCGGCAGACTGGTCGATCCCTCTAGTTAATCAAGATGATCCGATTCTCCATGATTTTCAAGCCTTTCAGCTTAGTATGGAAAAACTGTTCGCAAGACATGCACAGGGGCAGGCCTTGGACAATGAGCTTCTTTCGTTGCGACAGGGTAATCAAGACCTTTTGGCTTATATTGCATCTTTCAATAGACTAATAGTGGAAACTCAATGGCCTGAGGACAAAAGGATTACGCTGTTTTATAGAGGTCTACGTGGAGAGCTCAAAGACGTTTTAGCCCAAGTAGTGAATCCCCCACAAGACTGTTCGGATTATATAGACTTGGTCGTTCAAATAGATCACAGACTGCAGAACAGGAAGGCCGATCGTTCCAAGTTTGAGGCTCGAGGATTTTCCAAACCGCCAACTCCTTCCAAAGGAGTAGACTCCTGGGAACCCATGCAAATAGGGGGTCTGAAAGGCCCTCTAACACAAAGGGAGCGGGAAAGGAGAAAACAGTTGCAATTATGCCTATATTGCGGAAACTCAGGGCACTTTCTTCGAGACTGTCCGGTGAAACCTGCCAAGAAGGCAGTAGGAGCTGCAGTTACCACAGTTACAAACTCTGAGCAGGGAAACGACCTCGCCCGACAAGAATAGAGGTCCTCTTGCCGAGCATGAAAACCAGTTCCGTGACCTCGCATTTCGTGATACCTATGGTCCTCATTAGCCCTGATAATCCGGATCGATTACATGCAATTGAAGCTTACGTCGACAGCGGTGCCATCGGCAATTATGTGGATCATGAAATGGTTTTGAGGATGAATCTAACTCTTTGTCCCAAGGCTGTAAAGGACGTCATTACTACGGTGGATGGTACGGAGATAGCCTCCGGGCCAGTAACACATACCACTCAAGAGGTGACGCTAGTAAGTCAAGATGGACACCATGAGAAGATCGTGTTCGATGTGATCAAGGCCCCTCAGTTCCAGATTATTCTAGGAATACCTTGGTTAGAGAAACACAATCCTCTGATCGATTGGCGAGCAAGAACGGTCCAGTTTCCAGAATGTGTCTCTACTTGTCACCCTCCACCTGGTGTTGCACTGGCAGCAATTTCTTCAGAGACTCTCCAGTTACCTCCCGAATACCTAGAATACCAAGATGTTTTCCGGAAGGAGCAGGCTAACTCTCTACCTCCTCATAGGTCTTATGACTGCCAGATAGACCTGATACCTGGATCTACTCCTCCTTGTAGTAGAATTTATGCCCTCACCGAGCCTGAGAACCTTCACCTTCGACAATACCTGGATCAATACCTGGCAAATGGGTTTATTCGTCCTTCCAAGTCCCCTGCTTCTTCAGCTTTGTTCTTCGTTCCAAAAAAGGAAGGAGACCTTAGAACTTGTATCGATTATCGCTCCCTGAACCAGATCACCGTTAAGAATAGATATCCGTTACCTTTGATCCCTGAACTCCTGGACCAAGTCAGAAAAGCATGCATATATACAAAGCTGGATCTTAGAGGAGCTTACCACTTGGTACGAGTAAAAGAGGGCGATGAATGGAAGACGGCCTTCCGCACCAAGTATGGGCTATTTGAATATCAGGTCATGCCCTTCGGACTTTGCAATGCCCCGGCCGCCTTTCAATATTTTATGAACGATGTCCTCAGAGAACTCATAGATGTGTGTGTTGTTGTTTACATTGACGACATTCTTGTTTATTCTTCATCGGAATCTGAACATCGGAAACACGTGAAAATGGTCCTCGAAAGATTGCGTCAACACAAACTTTTCGCTAAGTTGGAAAAATGTGTTTTCAACGTGACTGAAGTTGAATTCTTGGGATTCATATTATCACCTGGCGGAGTGCGTATGGATTCAAAAAAGGTCGATGCAGTTCTCAAATGGCCATCACCATCCTCAGTAAAAGGTGTGCAAAGCATGTTAGGCTTCGCTAACTTTTACCGCAGGTTTATCCCTGAGTTCTCTCGAATAGTCCAGCCCATCACTGCCTTGTTAAAGAAAAACAAACGTTTTGAATGGTCTACCGAGGCGGAACAAGCTTTCCAGGATTTGAAGACTAAATTTATCTCTGCACCAATCTTAAAACACCCTCGCCCCGAACTCCCCTACATCGTGGAAACTGATGCTTCAAGCCTTGCCATGGGGGCAGTTCTTTCACAAAAGGACCCGGTAACCAATCAGTTGCATCCCGTGGCATTTTGGTCCCGCAAATTCTCGCCTCCGGAAATCAATTACACGATTACTGACAAGGAACTTCTGGCTATCAAGTCTGCCTTTAAGGCTTGGCGGCATTATCTGCTGGGGGCCCGACACACCGTTACTGTGATTACGGATCACCGAAACCTGCAATATTTGAAAACCGCAAAAGCCCAATCCTCTAGACAACTCCGTTGGGCATTATTCTTTGCCGAGTTTGACTTCATAATTACCTATCGACCTGGTACAAAGAACGGTAAAGCTGATGCTCTTTCTCGGATGGGAGAGGAAGAACACTTGATTAACCCAAAACCTGTACCAATCATTCCCGAACAAAGAATTCTGGGTGTAATCGCCACAGAATCCATAGAGGAAGTTAAGGATAAAGCCAGGCAACTTGTAACTCCAGCAGACATACAGAATTGGCATCTGCAGGGAAAGGACGTTGCAGTAAAGGACAACTTATTGTATTTCCAAGAACGATTATACCTACCCAGCACAGATTTACAGAAAAAAGTAATCTCTTGTTATCACGACTCTTTAATGGAAGGTCATCCTGGTATAGCCAAGACCTCAGGAAAGATCAAGCGCTACTTCTGGTGGCCGTCTTGGAAAAAAGATATCAGAGACTTTATAATGTCCTGTGGAGTATGCGCCCAAAACAAGAGTCAAAAGGAAAGACCAGCAGGCCTCTTACGCCCTATTGACATCCCACCTCGCCCTTGGCATACGCTTTCTATGGACTTCATCACCGATCTACCTCCATGCTCCGGATACAATACGATTCTAGTAATCGTGGACTTATTCTCCAAGATGGCGCATTTCATTCCGCTCAAAGGCTTGCCAACAGCAGCAACTCTGGCCCGAGAATTTCTCGAAAACATCGTCCGACTGCACGGTTTTCCTTCGGTTCTAATTTCGGATCGAGGTAGTCAATTTATTTCTCATTTTTGGCGAAGTTGCTGTCGGTCGGCTCAAATTGATGTGAGACCATCGACCAGTCACCACCCTCAGACCGATGGACAAACCGAGAGGACCAATCAAACTCTGGAACAGTATTTACGCTGCATGCTGCAACAAACTGAAAAAACTTGGAAAGATATCCTTTGGATAGCCGAATATGCCTACAATAACTCTGTCCATTCGGGAACTGGGAAAACCCCGTTTTTTCTTTTGTATGGCAGTCACCCTCGAACCTCGGAGTTGGATCCCCTCCAAGATCTTGAAACACCAGCAGTAGACTACCTGCATTCTACAATCACCCAAGCCTTTAAGGAAGCTGGTTCTCACCTTCAAAGGGCTAAAGAACAATACAAGAAAGGAGCAGATCAACATCGGAAGGAAGCCCCTCACTATCAAGTAGGGGATCAAGTCTGGTTATCCACTAAATATTTATCTCTAAAAGGGCCACGCACATTCAACCCAAGATACCTTGGTCCCTATTCCATCACTACCATAGTAAATCCAGTAGCGGTCAAGTTGGACTTGCCCCCGCACATGAAGATACATCCGGTCTTCCACGTCTCTCTATTAAAACCCGTGCAACCTCAAACCCGACTAACCAAATCTCCAAAACCTATCCTAGTTGATGGAGAACTCGAGTTTGAAGTCAAAAGCATTCTGGACTCCAAGATCTCCAAATCTAAACTATTCTACCTAATTGACTGGAAAGGCTACGGCCCCAAGAGAGATCCTGGGAACCTGCTGAATATGTCCACGCTCCTCGCCTAATCAAAAGATTTCACCGAACATTTCCTGACAAGCCAAAACCCCCGGAGAAGCCCGGTTTGGGAGGGGCCTTGAGGGGGGGTACTGTCATGATCTCTGCTTCCAAAAGGTCAGGGTTTTCCCAACTCCCTTGGAAGCAGATCCATAACCCAGGTTCCGAGTGCCAACCAGTCCCAATTGGGACCTTTTGGACCCAGTCCTGGCGCCAGTGGCACCAGGCTCATAAATATGCCCAGTCCCAGCGCTGGAAGCGCCGGGCTCATAATGCTTGGGTGGACTTACCTGCAGCAGACCATGCTGCTTACTTGCCTGCCAGTTGAGCCTCTGATCCTCTTCTGTTTGGAACTACTTTTCCTGTTGGGTGGGGCTGGAGCCACTCCCTAGATTCAGAACACTGGAACTCTTCTGGAAGGCAGGAACTCTTTTCTTACCAGGAACTCTTTTCTTACCTAGGCGTGGCTGTGGAAGGAGACACCTAAGCACTACAGGAGGCTATTTAAACCACACCCGGTGGATGAATCTTGCTTTGCGTTATTCTGCACCCTCTGCAGCAGAACGCTCATCGTGTCTTCTGCATCCGGTCCTGGGCCTAAGGAAAAAGGCGTACCATCCTGACTCCAGTCTTCAGCAACACCTATAAAGACAAGAAGAACAGGTTAGCATTCCGGCATCTGAAAGGAAAAGGCTTACCATCCTGAATCCAGTCTTCAGCAACACCTATAAAGACAAGAAAGAACAGGTTAGCATTCCGGCATCTGAAAGGCAAAGGCTTACCTACTCTTCGTGCGCTCCGGAGGTCTTCACACTGCATTCCGGCATCTGGAAGACAAAAGCTTACCAACTCTTCGCACGCTCCGGAGGCCGTCGGCGCTGCATCCCGCATCTGAAAGACAAAACAAGGTGCGTTTAAATACATTGGGGAACTTTAATACTCACGTGCCAATACTCCTTTCCACATCTAACCCAGTGGGTATTCCGGCCCCCTGCAGCCGCACCGAACTTGTACCTGCAAAATAAAAAGACAGTTAGAGCGCATCGTGAAGCTGGCAACAAGCGCTTACTTACGTGCTTCCAGGCGCTTCTATTCCTCACACGGGCTCCATCTTCAACTCACTTCAGCCCGTCATCCGCCATCGCCGGAACCCTGCAAAACAAGAGACATCATTATTAAAGACTTTAAAGACATTTGAGTTACTCGAAACTTACCGTTCGTGCAGTAAACAACGGACAGCAGTCCTCTGAAGTCAAGAGGCCTGCGCTACCTATCCAGTGAGGAAACTGGTTACAGCACCCTGCCCCGAGGCAGATGGAGAGCTCGGCATTCACTTACCTAAGGTGAGAGCGTTAACCTTTGGGGGTCTACAGGAGAGGAGAAGAGGAAAGAGATAGGGACACCCCAATAACCCCAGTTCATTAACCCCCATATTTTCTATCTGCAGACATCTTACTCTACACGTCAGGCATACAGTGCACAGAGGTCCAGCCCAAAGAGCCAACCGGGTGCTGCACATCACCTTTGAAGATACGGTAGTCGCCCAGTCAAGACCAGCGCCTCTGCGAGAATCAGGTGAGCGTTACAGCTATTTGCTCATTTCGCTTCATATTGTTCCTGCTGAAACTAGTCATGCACATTTTTTGCGAAATGTCCCACCTTTCCACAACTGTTGCATTTCCTTGCAAAAGCCACTCATGCCTTTCACAAACCTATGTGGTAATTTGCTCCACAACCATAGCACCTTATGTTTGTCTTGAATCTTGTGTTGCCAGCCTGCACCTCCAGTGCACATAATTGAGTTTGGCTTCATTTCTGTCCTGTGTTAGCTTCTGACAAGCATTGGACAACCTTGCTATACTTTTGGTGATGTGAATGACTTGTTCTAAGGACGGTTCTCATTCTTCCCATACCCTTTCCCGAAATCCGATTGCTGGTAGTATGAACCATCAGCTGATCTCAGAGTACTTTATTTAGAAACTGACCAACATTGCAGCATGTGGCAATCCCCCCTAGGTACTGCTATATATTCATCAATGGACTCCCCTGGATGCTGCTCTCTAGTACAGAAGTCATGCAGAATGATGCTCTCTTTCTTCTTGTATTGTTCCTCCACTCTGGCCACTGCTTCTTCTTGAACATTCAAGCCTTCCCCTCCTTGGTCTTCCAATATGGGTGGTAGGTGCTGTGAGGGGTCAAGAGTAAGAGTCGGACGCAGAGGCATTATTTTGGTTGCTATAGACTTTTATTTTATGAACAAAAAAAGAAAAGGGGGTTGGATGAAGTCCTATCTTTCCCTGACTCCATTAGGGGTTTCCCTGCCTCAACAAAACTAAGCTTACAGTCAGAATGCCTAAACTAAAAGAAGTCCTCCATCCTGTGACCAAAACCCTAACCTGACCGTCACACACTAAACCTAATATAATGTCAAAAGGGCAAAGGTGGGGGCTTGGCAGAACGGCAAACGGTGTGAAAGCCTGTGCCGTGAGCACCTGATCGCAGAGGCCGCATTAGACCCCTATACAAGTGCCCTCCCCCCAAGAGCCTTGAAATGGGGAGGAGTATGTATCTGAAGTAGCCTCCGACCCCGAGGACCAACCTTGAATGTGTTTGTGGCCTTCAAAACCCACATGGCTAAAATGGCAGTGCTCGATGCCCCGCGGTGATCCAGGGATTGGCGTGTCGGAGAGTGCTGATGGAGGGATCCACCAGCCGAATGTCAATGGAGCAGTGGACGGAGAGGTGGCTTCCGTCAATGAGCACCTGCAGGTAAAGCAGCTGGGGAGCCATGCGGGAGAAGGTGAGCCAGGGTCAGGTTCCATCCACTTGACCGCATTGCTCCAGGGATCTGGGGGAGCTGATCCTCCATACTGAATGAGCGCACTCCCTGCACAGTGGCTGTGCTAGAGGAGGGTGGCACTTCTTTGGTCTGTCCAGTTCGAGAACGCATGGGTGTAGTAGTCAATGGTGCAAGGAGCTGGTGGGAGAAAACCTGCGCCGTGGAACCCGTGGTGCTTCGCATGACCCAGAACAGAGAATTGGTCTACTGCCATCAAACTAGCCATGATGTGCAGCCCTCTACTATCCGTTTGGCTGATTTTGGGGTAGCTGTTCCAATATGGGAGAACAAACCTATAATGTGCAATGCCAAGTAGGAATGGCACGCAACCCCCATTTCGAATGGGCAGGACTGTAGAGCTGGCCTTGCATAACAGGCTGAGCAACTCAGTCCACAAGTGTAAATAATAGTGCTCAGATGCTGAAGAAGTCCCCCTGTGAATGATCACAACTAGCCGGCCATGCATAGCGCTGGAGGTTGTTGTCACTTGTGGCACTTTTATTGGAGCTGAATAAGTGGCGGACCTGGGTCGAGGAGGAGATACCCTTACTCTATCTTCCAGAGTGAGCGCATTCTAACCACTGCACACAGAGGGTTTTCACCCCTTCTTCAGCCTGAGTAGCTTTGGCGTCCGGTGTGGGGAAATCTAAGGCGCCCATATCCGGGAACATTAAGCAAGTGTTGAGTTGAGTTGAGTTGAAGACCAGTGCCCAGGTCCACACCCGGCGTCCCCGTACTCCCCAGATGGGGATCCCTCTGGGATGCCGGCAACAAAGGCGAAAATCAAGGTCAGGCTGACGGAATTGAAGACCGAATTCAACAAGAGATTTAGGGAGCATAGATAAGTTGACAGGAGCGGTCGTGGAACTTCAGTGCCGTGTTACAGGAGTCTTGGCTTGACGAGTTGGGGAGTATGTCGACTGAGCAGGCCCTCAAGCAAGCTGTACTTTCGGAAGGGATTTAGGCTCTGGGGCAAAGGCTGGAGGCGGTTGTGGTGAAACAGGAAGACACGCTTTAGATGTAATAATATCCAGATTAGAGGAATCCCCAGGCAGATACAGAACCAAGAACAGATTTTTTATGTAGAGGCCCTGCTTTGTTCCATACTACAACTGCCAGAGGGTGAAGATCTGATACTGGACCGCAAGCACCGGGTATACAACGGCGTTTCAGGTTAAATATGACTTTTGCCCCGATGTGCTCACAAGGGTGCACTTTTATGGTCAGAAGGAGCCAGTGATGTGTGAGGTCCAAAAGTCGAAGGCAGTCCCGTTCAGAGGATCTGACCTGTTGCTCTTCCAGGATCTCTCTCAGGCCACACTCTACAGATGCAAGAAATGAAATGTGGTGACGACCTGGCTGCGAGCCACAAACATCCCTTTCACGTAGGGATTCCCATGCAAACTGCTCTTTGAACTGAGTGGGATCAAATACTGCGTGACCAAGGAGAAGGAAGTGGCAGCTCTGATGGAAGAGGACAGAACGCGTGAGGCAGAGGGTCAGGAGGGCCATTCTAGCCTCCCTCAAGAACAAAGGAAGAAGCGTCCCAGGCTGTACATTCCCTCTGGCAAAAATCACAAGTTTTACCATTGAATTTCAAAGGTTTTTATGAGTCCAACTTAACCATAACGTCCCTTTAACAAAGGTTTTTCAGTGAATTTCATAGGTTTTTAGTAGCGCAACTTAACCATAACGTCCCTTGAAGAAAGTGTTTTCATTGTGTTTCATAGGTTTTTATTAGTGCAACTTAACCATAACGTCCCCTTAACAAAGTTTTTTCATTGAATTTCATAGGTTTTTATTAGTGCAACTTAACCATAACGTCCCCTTAACAAAGTTTTTCCATTGAATTTCAAAGGTTTTTATGAGTCCAACTTAACCATAACGTCCCTTTAACAAAGGTTTTTCAGTGAATTTCATAGGTTTTTATTAGTGCAACTTAACCATAGCGTCCCCTTAACAAAGTTTTTTCATTGAATTTCATAGGTTTTTATTAGTGCAACTTAACCATAACATCTACGAACATCTGACTTCATTGCGGACCTTCCAGACAGTGCCACATGACCATATGCTGGCGAACGCCATGATGACGTGTCCGAGAACCCGTCCGCACTTCACGATAAGATCTGTGCTTCACGCACAGGTTCGGAACTGCATTTTCTACTGATCTAGGAACTATCAACTTCAAAATTTCCCTTGCACAGCTCCAACACCTATTCCTACTCATCCATTAACAATCTAGTACACAGTACATACTTTTAGCAAAACTGCTATTTATCTTAAAATGGAATCAGCTAATGCCATCCCTCCTCCCCAGGAGACACCACCACTGCTGTAATCAAGGAGCATGAGAAACACTGTCCCCTACCTTAGAAATAACCCACACGCAACATTTTCCCCTGTCCACCTGCCCCTCCATATTAGTGTTTGGTGCCTCTTCCCTCATTTCCCTCCCCACCTTTCGTTCTAAGCTCTCCTGCCAAAAAGAAAATGCATCCAAAAACAATAAAAGAAATGTTCCTTTAGGAACCACCTTCTACAGTTAAAAAATAGAACTACAAAAAAAACGCATAGACTCCATCTACTTTATATTTCGCAGTAAAGTACATAGACACAATAAGATTTTCCAACATATCCATTTGCATTTTGTGTTATGCTAATGGCGATCTTGTGGCGTTTATCCCCGTTCCAGGGATGGAACGGTGGATACCGACCTGGCAGCCCAAGATATCAGCCCAAGCAAAGCGAGGGTGGATAACGAGATCTCCGGACCATTATCCCCCATTCCAGCCCCTGTAATGGGGGATGAAGGCCATTCGCACCCTGGGTTCCCAAAGTGGGAACCCGGGTTGCCAAAAAAGGATTTTTCTTCCTACACCGGGACACCTGGGCCGTCCCAGTCTAGGATGGAACATCCTTTTCCAAGATGGCCACCATGGAAAGGGAAGTTGCGGTTCCGTACAGGGCACCTCTTCGCTTTCCATGGCAGCCTGCAGAAGGCGAAAAGAGAACCCTATGACCATATTACCACGAGCACATTTTTCTTCTCTTTCAAACCTATCCCAATTTCGAATAACTTTACCACAAAGCCAGCCCCAGGTGGACATGGCCAATTTAACCCCATGTGTTGTCCCTCGTGGTCATGGCCAGTAGCCTGATTGTCTGGATCATGACCTTATTCCATGACCCGGACAATCTGGCCACTGCCCATGGCCACAGACTACACCTCAGTTACCAAATGTACCTGCATTATGACACTTGTCAAAAAACAAAATGCATTCAGACTTTACGAAAACATTTATATCTAGATCTATAATCTTTTTGCAAACCTTTGTGTAGATTTGTGAAATGGCACCACATTTATAAGCCTTTACAATATTTTGGGACTTCCCTTTAATTTTGCACCCTCTTGACAAAATCCAACCAAACTTTGCAAAAACATTTATATCTAGATCTATTATCAGTTTGCCAAAATAAATGTAGATTCATCAAATTGCACCCCATTTATAAATCTTTTGCAGTATTTTGAGACCCCCCTCTAATTTTGCCCCCTCTTGACAGAATCCAACCAAACTTTGCAAACACATTTGGCATCAGGACGGGAATATAATTGTAAAATTTCATGCGGTTTCATTGAGTGGTGCCATAGTTATATGACATCCAAAAACTGACCCCAAACATCTGAAGTGTCCCCGAACTTCTCAGGACTGTTCACTGACTTTCGTGGGAAAAACCACCTGTTTTTTGCTTCTAGTAGCCATATTCCATCCCCTCAACTCCCCCGAGATTATTTGATAAGTTTGATAAGTGTAACGTTGTGTGTCCGCAAATCCAAGATGGCGGGCGTTTCCAAAAATCTGATGCACCTCACGCTTCACGCCAACCAATCAGCAAAACCGTTGTGTGTCCGCAGACATGACGCAAGTCTATTAGCTAATCGGTGTCCTGTCCGCGGAGCGAACGGGGAATTGTGTCAGCAGACACAGATATCACTAATATTTTTTCCATACGTTTTGGTTGTTTAAAAAATAACTACTCAGCGGATTTACACCAAATTAACAAAAGCACACTTTCGGGAACCAAGCCGCAGCTCCTGCCGCAAATTTGGTGAAAATCTGTCCAGCGGTTTGGGCTGTAGGTGTAAGCAAAGTATTTTCCCATTATGTCTAAATACATTTTGGCACCCCCCTTATAACTTTGCCCCCCCCCCCTTGGCCAAACGTCACCAAACTTTGCAAATAAATTCAGAGTGGGCCATTTACTTTTTTTGCAAACGTTGGTGAGGATTTTTCTAGAGGGAGCAAAGTTATAAGCCGCCCAAAAAGTGCTCTTCCTGTGGGTTTAACAACTTAACCATAACTACATGGCCGCTACCGCCGGCCATGTAATATGTATGTGTGTGTGTTTATATACAGAGTTTTATACAAGTTCCCCTTTACTGTGTAAATGAGACTGTTCCAGCATTAAAACAAATAGTCCTAGTACTTCTACAGGTTCTTTCTTTCCCAGCATTGTAGCTATAGCACTTTCTTATTTTATCAATGTGTCCCAAATGGCAGGGACCAGAGAAGAGTTCAGTATTCATGTTGCTAGGGAACAGAGCACTTGTGTAGTCGACACTCTAGAAGCGTTAGTATGTCCTTTTCTCTAAAATCTCTTTCATCCCACTTTGGTTGTCGCCACAGCCATGAGGCTCCATTTTTATGGTTGGGTTTGAAATTTAAATCTTTCACAACATTTTAATTAAACATTAGAAGTGTAACACCATATAACAAAAAACAACAAACTAAACCAACCAGTATAATTATTAAAGTAAAATAAGTCCTAAAACATTCAATGGAAGAGAAGAAGAAGCAGAAAGGAACAATACGATAAGAACCGTCCATCAGTACATTCGCATAACAGTCGACTACGTTTAGTTTTTTGTTTTTTTTATTAAACATGTTATGGCTTATACAAACCTTTCATGAAACATTCCTTCCTCCATTTCCAACAGAAAGATAAACACATTGTTACACAAAATCCCTTCAACATCCCGCTTTCCATCCCAATCCATCCCTTTTATTCTTAATTAATAAGAAATACAAGAGTCTAGCCCTGACCTTCTGTCTCATTTGAGATTCAAGACCTCTATAAAGAATTTTGCAATTGCCAAAACCACTTTGACTTTTTCTCCCACTATGGAGCCCTCCCACAATTCCTCTTTTGTTAAAGTCCCAGACTCTTGGACTACTTCAGTTAAAAACATACTTCTTGTTGGCTCTAAGGCATCACACTTAAGGAGTAGATGCTTAATTGTTTCTTGGTGGGACTTACAGTATCTACATGCAGAAGAATCAACAGTCTTATCCCTCCTGTACCATAGAATTTCCTTAGTCGGGAGAATATTCAACCTTAGTCTCAAACACATTCCTATGTCTATTCGAAGGGAATTTTACCAAGTACTTTGGGACTTGGTTAATGGCTCTCTGTTCCCGCTTTATGATTATGGAAACTTTATATGCTCACCTCTATAGTCTCAATCCAGTCAACTCTTTTCAATTTTATTTTAATCTTGTCAGTGATGTTGATCAAGGTTTCCTCATCCAAACCCAGGTCCTCCAATACTGCTCTGTATTTAAGTTTCCATGCATCTGTAATTCCATCTTTTGCTAATCCCACCCCATTAATCTCACTTTTCAAAATATCTAGGACTACAGTGTTGTTTTCCAGAATCGTTTTCCTATGTAGTGATAATGTCTTCCATCTCACCAAACAGCTAAGTGATTGCAACCCCAGCTCGAATCTGATCAGCAACACTGGCAAACTATTTTGGAGACCCAATACTCTCCTCCAAAAGGTCCCTTCTACGAGATTCCCAAAAGATGGAGGGATGTTAAGTGCAGTTTCAGCTCCATAAAATAGAATTGGAGATGCCTTTTGCTTATAAAAGGTTATAACAGTCACCAGTGTGTATCTCCCAAATTTCTTTAATATTTGCTTTGTCTGTGTTGCTAGTCGATTACTGCTGGTTGGCAACTATGTTGAATCTGCCAAGATAACCAAAACGTCTATCTAAAACTGATACAAAGCCAGAAGCCCAGAAACACTCTAGCCCCATATTAGACCGGCCCAGAACATCTCACCCAGCCAATTGGTGCCCTCCAGATGACTGTCTTAAAATGATGCATTCTAATGTCACTCAGTGTAGCACATATGAGGACCAGGTGTTTAATAGTTTCTAGGGTGGTTGTACTCCCACAAAGTATGTATTATAGAGAGTGCAGTCCCTTGCTTGCCCAACACCATACACATTCTAGAGTTGGTAGTTGGTTTAGCCAAAAATGCATATAGAGGCTGCATGCCTCATTGTAGGGAAAGAGATAAACATATTTTAGTATGGCCTCTCTTTTCCTTGGGAATTTGGGATATTTGTTATAAGTCCCAGAGGAGTCCAACTGGTCTATGGTATTTGACCAATCCAACCTATAAAGTTTATATTCAGTCGTAGCCGGCCTGGACGCAAGTTCCTCTTCCGATGACTGGATGTCACTTAAGAGCTTCGTCATGCTTTCCCTAAAGACATTTATAAAGTCCAGGGATTTTGCTGATGACATTTCACCAAGATCAATATAGATCAAGTTAGCCGGGAGACACAATATCTTCACATAACTGGATAGCTGTCTCCAGGAAGCCCTGTGTTGTAAGGAAGTCAAACCCAGTTCATGTCTTATAACAGCATTCGGGATAGACTTCGAAAAACCAAGGGCTTCCTTCTAAATTAGTGTATGAAACCTGAAGGTGTCTCCCTAGCTAGTCCACAGGGATCTGTGATCCAGGTGGCCAGTACACAGCCATCGCTATTGGATCCAGTTCCTAGGGGTGGACCAGTGGGGGAGGATCACCTGGATGGGGGGTCCTCAGGGAGTGGGGGTAGGACACTGACTGGTGAGACGCGGTATCCCCTTCTTTTAACACCTTTTCCCCATCCTACCACGTAGGTCGTTTGCCCCAAAAATCCTACCCATCTCATCTTTCTCAGTCTACCAACCATTTTCTTTCTTGTGACAACTTTTCCCCATCCTACCCTATAGGACACATGAAACTTCTAACACCCTCTTTTTCCAATATGAATACCTTTTGTTACTGTGATAGAAAATGGTCTAATGTTAATGTTGATTACCTGACATGTCCTGATACAAGGGTCAGGCAAAGTCAGGCAATTACCCAAAATCGCACACACCTGACGGCTCTTTCCTTTTCCAACAGAGATAAAGGGTGGAGCCAGATAGCACACTACAAACATGGCAGACAGCACGACGAGATGGCTAATCCGATGAGGCAGTTCAAGAGAAGGAAAAAGGTTGAGGGAGACGAGAAGGTGGAGAGGAGACAAGTAACCTTGCCCTTTTCGTCTCAGACCCGTGGAAGTTTTACGGCAGAGAGCCTAAGAACGCAGACAATAGCACAAGTGTCTTGCAGCCGATGTCGACAGTACACAGAACGTGTCAACGATAATAAGCGGCAGCGAGGGAAACTCCTGCTACCCCATGGTACCTGCCTTGTCTCCTGTAAAGCAGAAATCCAAGCGGTTCATCACAGACAGTGAGTCGAGGGGAGAACCGGGCTGCGTTGAATGAGGAATGCAAAGTGGCAAGTTTGAGCTTAGTTTAATGAACTGGGAAAGAACTGTAAAAGTGTTGAGGGGAGACAGCTGCAGAGGGAACTGGCACCACGTGGGTGTCACTCCGAGAGACTATGGTAAATCCCTGTTTGAATGAAATTACAGAAACCAGGAGACTGTATGAGAGCCGCCACAAGGGGTCAAAGTGGTCATATTGGAGGTCTAGTAAAATCCTGATACATTCAAAAGACTTTGATCTACAAATAGGAGAAAATAAGGGAAGTGAAACCTGCATGATGAAAGTAAAAGGGAAGTGAATCCCGAGAACATTGAGAGTCAAAGTGAATGTGAAATTTGAGAGACTGAACCCAGAAGAAGGTTGCAAAAGGGGACAAAATCTAAAATCACAAAAAACAGGGTGTTGACCAAGGTAAACCCAAACAAGGGATGTGCATCGGAGCTGTTTGAAAGGACACTGATATTTGTGAGCGAAGGGTCGGCACCCAGAAGAGGGGGACCCAGGGGTGAAGTTGTCACCCAATGAGAACTTTGTGTTTGTTTTGGTTATTGGATACCTCAGGCCCTTAAATGCAGAGTCTTTCAGGAGAAACAAGACTTGGCTATTAACGGTTCTGATTGCTGCCATTGGAACTGTTAACTCGTGCTGGGAAAGCTCGAATGTGTGTTGTGCTCCAGACTCCCATCTTAACGAGGGCAGAAAATGTGGGGAAGAGAGTCCCAATTTACTGCATCCTGACATATTATTTACAAACACTTCTTTATTTTCCTGAAAACTATCCCACACCCTTTTTTGTAATAGTTGTGAGGTTTGGCAATAGGTTTCTTAGTATAGGCCTTTTTGTTTTGATGGTCAACGCTTGTTCCCATTTTAGAGTTAGGTTTAGATTAGGCGTTTTTCCAACCTGCATACAACATTCATTGTTCAATAAACACCCTTGAACTTTGATCACTTGTGTCTATCTGTACTGTTGTCACCATGAGCTCATCACATTAGTCTCTGTAGTGTGTTTAGGTATGGGCACAAGTCAGCCATCATGTCCAACTCATATAGTATAGTTGGTTCCACCTTTAATAGATAGAAACTGAGCAGCAAAGATTTACACGTTTTATTGTGAATCTTTTTCAACATGGATATTAAAGGTCTAGAATTAGCTCACAGAGAAACCTTCCATTCTGTGAAGGGGCATTTATTGGTGAGATTGTAGCCCATATATCTGATGGAAGAAATCCTTTCAAGCATTTGTTGACTCACCTTCCAATAGATTGTTTTGGGTTTAGTCTTAGTAGTGAAGATGACGATTTTGAACTTTTTGCCATTTACCAGGAAGTTGTTCTCTATTGTATATACAAAGAACTGGTCAGGCTTTCTCTGTAGTCCGATGGGGCTCCTATTGTAAAATCCCATCAGCAAAAGCTAGCCAGTTCAACCTCAGATGGCCCAGTTTGATAGAGTTGGAGGTGTCCTGTTTCCAAATGCTGTCAATATCGCTAATATATGCATTAAAGAGGGCAGAGACAGAACCCAGCCTTGCCTCAAGCCCACACAGGTCTCCACTGGTCCGGACAACAAGCCCGCTCTAGTAAGCATGACTTTGCTAGATGTGCAGTGTGCATAGTCAACAGAAATTGTATCAGTTTTAATAGAAAATGCCAGGCCAACAATGTATTCCACAAAGTGGCTCTGTGATCTTTGTCAAAGGCAATGCTCATGTCACCTGAAGCCATGTAGGTGCTTCAAGTCAAGCCCTTGTTAAAAGCCGCCAGAAGATGGGTCGTGATGGTGGCATTTAGAGCAGGCCCTAAAGCCTACCTGCTAGCGTGTAATATGCAAATATTTTACTTGTTACATCTAGAAGAACTATAGGCAACTAATCTTATGTTATAGACCCCCAGGTTCGGCTAGCCTTTTTTTAGACACCATGGATGCTTATTTGGGGGCTTAAGTACTCTGCTACCCCAAGCCAATTATCCTCGGAGATCTGAATATTTGGTGCAATGAATACAATGATGCTGATTTCAGACATCTAAAAGATTTCCTTGAATCACACCATCTTCATCTTCTCTCTGATCTCTCGTCACATAAAAAAGGACATTGCCTGGACCCTATATTATCCAGAGGTTTAAATTTACACTATTCTGGTAATGAACTAGTCACCTGGTCAGACCATTATCTGGTACATTTTACCTTCGATTCTACCAACACCCGAGTTAGAACTAAGGTAATCCCTATTCCAGAATTTCACCGCTGTAAAAAGGATCTCGACGGCATCTCTGATGTTGAGTTAGTATGTAATCTGCCGGTACCAAAGCCTGATTCTACTTGTGCAGTATTATATACAGATTTGATGCTACAACTGCAGACTAAATGCAACGCTAAATCCCCCCTGAAAAAGGTCAAAGCAGCAAATCAGCATAATAACCAATGGTATAGAGGGCAATTAAAAACTCTCAAGAGTGTATACCGTAAAGCTGAGAAAAAATGGCTCCGGACCAGAACAGAATCTGCCCTTATTGAGGTTAACCTGGTGTTAGAAATGTATAAGGTAACATTGTATTGGCCAAATCTCTATGTCTCCAAAAACAGATTAGTCTTGCAAAGAATAGACCAAAAGCTCTGTTTATGACCATAACACATTTCCAGTCCTACTTGTATCAATGCCAGCATACCCATATCACAAAAGATGGTTAATAATTGTAATATTTTCGTTTTCTAATGAAATTGAATTGATTAGATCTAATATAGATGCTCAAGCTCCGACTCTACTCTCAGAGGCTGCAACCAGTTCTATGGCTGAAAACTTTAAGACTAAATCAAAGTTTACTATCTCACACTGCTGTTAAAGAAACCTACTTTGGACTACAAAGTGTTATCCAATTATTGTCCAATTGCGGGCCTCTTATGGCCAGGTAAAATTATCGAAAAAGTGGTGACTACATAGCTACAAGATTTCTTGGACAAAAAGAACATTCTTGATTCCTTTCAATCAGAATTTAGGCCTGGTCACGCCACCAAGGCAGCCCTGGTGGGTGTCTGGGATGATTTCTTGGAGGCTGCTGATCAGGGCGACATCATAATGGTTGTCATGCACAACCTGTCGGCAGCCTTCGACACAGTAGATTTTGGTATACTTATATCTAGAATGTGCTCAGTAGCTCACATATCTGAAGTGGCCATTCAATGGTTTTCCTCGTTTGTCTGATCGCACTCAACAGGTTAAGGCAGGCCCCTACCTCTCCGAGGCACTACCAGTGACATGTGGAGTGCCCAGGGCTCCTCCCTGTTGCTTGCTATTTAATATATATATCTGCAAGCTTCTTAATATCTTTGCTAAATTTAATTTGCAGTGCCACTCACATGCGGATGATACGCAAATGTATGTTCGGCTAAAACAACCGTTGAAAGCAATAGAGCGAGTTCTAAAAGGTCCAGAAAAGATCCAAATCTGGATGTTGGAAAATAAACTCCATCTGAACGGTCTAAAACAGAGATCATTGTGTTTGGCCCAAATAAGAAATTGGCTAACATGATACCTCTAATTCCCTGTCCAATACTATTTGGAACTGCGACCAAATATAGTGAATCAGTAAGAAATCTGGGCTGCATTTGGCAGTCCAGTATGAGCTGCAATCTACAAGTTAATCTACAAGTTTATCAAATGATAAAGTATCTTACTGCTAACTTTAACTTCTTATACTACTTTTACCGTTTATTTCTGAGACTGACCGATCTTTGGTGGTCGGAACTCTCAGAATTGCTGTCTGGCATACCAAAATACCAACCATAGCGCCTTCAAGTGGCCCATACTCTGCGGTACGTCTTATTTTTTCTCTGCCACGAAAGTCGCCAATTTCTGACTTTCGTAGAAGCTTACATTGGCTGCCAGTGCAGCAACGGATGCAGTTGAAAATATTGTGCCTTGTCTTTAAGTGTATCCATGGTCTTGCACCGTCCTATCTGACATCTAAAATTGTAAAATATCGCCCCACTCGCAGATTGCGATCTCTTGAACAAGGCCTGCTGCTAATTCCTCTCTCCAGAAATTACTTCTTGTGGAGAAAGACGTTTCTCCGTGGCAGGGCCTCTTGCCTGGAGCTCGCTCCCTGTACAATTGCGCCAGATTGATTCTCAAGCCATTTTTAGGAAGCAATTGAAAACATAGTTGTTCATATACATTTCCTGGGCCTTTAGGGCAAGTTATTACGTCACTAATTAGTCTATCTGCGCCTAGATGCAGTTCTCTGCCAGGTTCCTCTGTGGATATGCGCAATATAAATTCAAAAATCAAATCATGCACCTTAGACAGTCTACACAGAAGCTATGATTGTACAAATAGTAACATGTGTTGCAGTACCAATGAATCCTTGTTTATAATTGTCAGAAATGCAAGGAAAGACAAACTAAACTCACTTCTGAGCTTCTAAGCTAGTACGAGGGAGTTCTACAGTCTTCGCAACCTGCACACTGCTTCAGTTAGTTCCATGTTCTTAAAGCGGCTCAGTTCTTGTTGTGATCCCACAAGAACACAGAACACTCTGCAGCAGCAAGGCTTTTCAGCAGTAAGCACCTCCTTTGAAGATAGAAAGGGTAGGCAAACTCCCTCTGGCTGCAGGATAGCAGTAAAGCATAACAAGGGTTTCCAAGGGCATCCACAGAAGACTCTGTTTCACTTCATTCTTATCGGCAATGCAGGGACACACGAACACTCGCACACAGCATGCCCTCATTCAAAAAATGCAGAGCACACGGAGGAACAAATTCTGCTGTGCAGCTTTTCTCCTGCCTTACAATAAGTGTGGCTGAATGATAACCTCCGGTGTCCAATGTAGGTTCTGCTTTGCCTCGAAGATTTTGGTTTGTGCAGTTTGCACTGCGTATAGTGGTGAACCCCTATGGTCGGGATCCAGCCCCTGCGCAAAGTGTTGTAGATCTAAGCAGAGGTTGAGCTCATCACCATTGTGGTAGTTATGAAAACAAAGAGCTTCTCCATGTTCCAGTAAGCATTTATTCAATATTATAATGCTCCTGCAGCCTCCTCCATCAACCCCCTCTATTCTCTCAGTCTCTCTTCATCCAGCTTGGAATGCTCTAACTTCACTTGGAACCAGTGACTCATAGCATTTCAAACTAGCTGCAGACTCATCATACAACACCTATCAAGACACAGATGCATCTTGGAGGATGCTAAAACTAATGGGGTTGGGGTTGGTAAACATGCAGGAGGATGTCTACAAGACAATTGGTGTATATGGCCTCAGAGGTGCACACCCCTTGCAGGATAAGAGAGTTGACTTTCATGTGACATGGTGTTTGTCATGATGCCCACCTTGTGAATTGTTCTGTGGCGTCCTCATGGGACTCTACCATCATAGACAAGAGTATTTGGTCCGGTCCTGCACACAGCAATTGCAAGGTTAGACTAGGGAAGGGAGGCATGGGGGCTTGTCCAGTCATGTATGCCTGCCCTCATCGGCAATGCTTTGCTCACACAGCATTTACATGTGTTACATGTGTAGGGCCCAGTTGTTTGTACAGGTGTTTTCAATGAGGGTTGATTATCATTTGGGTGTTTAAGGGATGCATGTGGGTAGAAGGAGTTACAGTTGAGGGCATGGTCCTGATCTTGGATAGTTGATAGGTGCAGCTCCAGATTTCATAAGGTCTCATGTCCATATGTCCAATGGTACGTTTCAATTTTCAAAGTCGTGCAAACATGGTGTACATACATGTTGTTTCCCTACCATTGATCCCATTGCCTTTCAACAAGCAGTTGACCATAACGTTCTGGTCATCTCAATCCGCACCCTGGCACCTGGCTAGGCTAGGGAGACAGGTAATGCATATACATTAGTGATGGGACAATCTTACTCGCCAGCCTCAAGTTGACTGGCTGGTCCAACTTCTCTTCCAATTCCCTCAATGACTGCCATGTGAAGGGCACTTTCCTTTTCCTTCCATGGTGTGACGGTGAGTGGCTTCACCATGCCACCTCCTGAAGCAGCTGTCTCCCACCGTACCCTGGCATTGAGGTCAGTGCACCACTTTTGACAATCTTTGTTGTTCCTGGGTACAGATCCAACCCCTACAACCTTCTCCCGTATCTCTGTGCCCCCCTCCTCCTTTCTTACTCTCGACAATTGGTTTTTCCCTCCCTTATCCTCTCCCATTACCTCTGATCACTCTTTGCTTCGTGTGATGCAGTTTCTTTTCCGGATGCATCTTGTGGCATGCTGTAGTAATCTCACAAGATTCCACCGTTATTCCCCCCAAATACGGCAAAAAACTCACCAACTTGTCCTACTTTCCCATCCTTATCTCTAGCCTGATGTGATTTCATCCTTTTTCCTGCTCCAAACAGCTGACATTATCACAGGAATCTCTTGCATTGAGCCCCAAAATAATTGCAGTATTTCATGTCTGAAAGCGGAGTTGGTGAGGAGAGTTGAGTCTGCTGGAGTCATGCTCACAGTCTCTCTCCCCTGTCTACTACAGCGTGTGAGTGGGAGTCCGCGGGAATCCGCGGGAGCAGAGGGAGAATGGACTCAACTCAGAAATCTGAGAAACCTCCACCACACTAAGGGCAGAAAAACGCCAGAAATGAAAGACTGGCAGAGGCGGTAGCAGATTCAGACGCTGACCACAGCAGGCGTCGTCTAAGGAGCGTTAAATCACCAGTCAAGAGGCTGAAAACAAAGACGTCCACCAGTGAAGAATGTGCCCATGAAGTGAATAAAGAGCCTCAAGCTCTAAGAACTCGAAGGAAGAGCACGAACAGCGAGCCCAGGGAAGAGGCATGTAAGACGGCAGCCCCCCCCAGAGCAAATACAAGCGGAAGCCACCCAAATTGCACTAGAAACACAAGAGCCGCAAGTAGACCAAAGCGGTGGAAAAAACAAGGACTTACCAGGACCCGAGGTGAACAGCGCCCCACATACCGCCGATAAGGCGAGTGGGTTTCTGGCAATGTCAGCCGAAGGGCGGGCTGGGAGGAGTCCAACGCGGACGGAGAGCGAGGAGGGACGTGGCCGCGAGAAATGCCGAGGGCCGACAGGCAGCTCCGAAAAGCAAAACGAAGCAGTGTCGACAGCAGAACTTACAAATAGCCTGATACTGGAGCAGGAGAGGGCAGCCGCGGAGAGGGACAAAGTATCCCAAGAAAGGGACGGAGGAAACTATCCCGAACACCTACAAAGGAAGAATTCTGAAACGGTCGCACAAGCAATTGTCCACATGGACCCAGTGTCCGCAAAATCTGCTGTGGAGCCAGGCAGAAATGAAAGTGCCATAGAAGAAGACAAAGGTCTTAAGGAGAAAAACCAGGAGACAATCAATAACCCCAATAGACACGATACTAAAGAGAGCAGAATAGAGGAAAGTACGAGAGAAAGTGAAATTGTAACATCAGAGTCTGACTCGGAATCGGAGAGAAAGGCGCCAGCACTAAAAAAGAAAAAAAGGAAAACTGCTAACAAAATAACAATACAAAGAAAAAACCAAGAAAAGATCAGTATAACGAAAACACCAAAGAATACCCAAGAAAAAGGTTGCATGCAACTAGGAAAAGTGAAAATGGTAGGAGAAAACAGAAAAACGAAACCACAAAAAAAAATGAAGGAACACAAAAAGGGCCGCGGCCAGCATCTTTGTCAGGCACATTGAAAGCATTCTTTTTCAACCAACAGAAGCGCAAATTAGACTCGGAAAACGAACTGTCGGACGCTGAAATGTTAGAAGCGGTCAAGGAGAATTCCACAGTGAACAGACAACGGACCCCTGGAATAAATGTGGTGCAAGAAGGCCCTTCGGCCATAGGTCTGTCACAGCTCCTTTTGGAAAAAAGAAATGCGGCTAAAGCAATCCGGTGCCAAATAGAGGAAAGAGAAGAAAGTCGGAGAAGAAGCACTTTGAAAGAACATCAGGAGGCGGCCCTAGAAGGGGGTGAGAATGCATTAAGAACCGATGATGAACATCTAAGTCAGGAGCTGGCCCGAGAGAAGCACCGACAGAACCAGACGAAGCCGATAACCAACCTGCATCCGAAATCCTCGGATGAAGGCCTCGATCGGCAAAAACAGATGATCCAACCAAAAGATTCCGGGCAAAATGCCTCACGTCAAGACTGGACAAAAGTCCATCTGAATTCAGGCCAGCTATTATGCATCCCAGAGAAAGTAAGAGACCTTCATGGATTGAACCATCAAAGAGAAGGCCTGAAAGAACAACCCAACAGTGATAGAGGAAGAGCCACACAGAACCAGGTTGAGTGATAGCTTGTTCATGGAAGCAATGGCAACTCCGGGAAAAATAGCAAGCACACCGAAATCGCAGAAAAATAGACGGTGAACTGAAATAGCTACATCAACGCAAAAGGAGTCCCCAAGCAAAAAAACAGACTTATTAACAATTATGTCGGCTATAACGATTGCATTAGCCCCATATTGCAAATTGTACGAAGCAATTAAAGAAGGAATACAAGACAATACATCAATCTTGCCCTCTATGTCTACAAAAATCACTCACATAGAAGGCTACATTACAGCTTTAGAAGAAAGGAACAATGTACATCAGAAAGGCTGGGAAAAAGAACTTGAGGACTTAAAAAAACAAATTGAGCACTTACAAAGGGGGAGGGACCATGAGGACTTGAGAACCATAAGGACCCAGTCAGAAAGACAGAATGGTGAAATTGTCGATAGCTCTGAAAAAGAGCAAGAGATAAAGGAAGCGAACGAGGAAAGCCCTAAACCCCCACAGTTATACCCAATCAAATCAGGACTGCTTAATCAACCTCAGAGAAAAGTCCCGGTGGTATTAAAACTAACTAACAACAACAAGCTTCAGAAACGTATACCGGGAGAGAAGGTGAAGCAGCAGTAATCATCAAAACTAAAAGAAAAAGAGGAAAGAGAAATAAGGAAACTCTAGAAAACACTACGAGATTGACAAAAAGAGATAAAACGAGGAACTCTCCACAATCGGTAGAAGACTTCATGAGTGATACAAACCTGATGAATTTGTCCCAGCATTGGGAGACCGCCTCTAACAACTCAGTGATTGAGGTGAATATAGACCATCAAACGAAAAAAACAGAAAGAATCAGAGAAAGAAATAGAGAATATAGAAAGCCCAAAAGCCCAAACAACTAAAGAAAGCCAAGACGCAATTGAGAGCCAAAGGAGACCAGCAGTAGAGGAACAAAAAAAGAAAAGGGAATACAAACTTAAGTCCCCAAGAGAGCAAAGAACAGGTCGGCAGATTCGACCACAGCTAAAAGAGGTCACCAAAAGCTCTGATGATTATCGAAGAACAGATACTCACAAAGCAGAAAAGCAGGGACGCATATTCAAAGTTGAACAACTTGACCCAAAAAGAGGCTATATGATTCTGAACAGGAAGACAATCTTGAAATTAATGAGCAAAATGAATTTGCTGAAAAAGATAAAAACAGAAGACATTACGTTGGTGGAACCATATCGCAGAGGAAAGATCGCAAAGCTGTACATCCATATTAAAGAAACAATTCTGCAACATACGGATGATAACGCAGTTAGAGAAATGGACCAAAATGGGTTTGGGCTGACAGAAATAAAGAGAGATACACCAAGAGAAAAGAAAGACCATCTGTATAATTATAAAGGAGAAAGACAATACCACTTTACATCACAGACAGAAGAGCGCTACCAAGCCAACAGAATCGGCAAAGACCTAGAGGATAAGGTTTACGACTCGGAGAGGGAGTATGTACGAATGGATGATAAAAAATACAACCAAAGACGGTACAGGGACAAAAAAAACAAATCTAATACGCAACCAAGGAATGAACACCAGGATACGGTCCCAGACAATTGCAACCCACGACCAAGAGCAGAAGTCCGACGCTTCAATAGGCAACACAGCCCAGAGAGAACCCCGCACCACAACAGAATCGATAGGGCATACAAACCACCACCGGTGCAAACAAGGGACACGTCAGCAGGCACAGGTCCATTGGCATGGCTAAAAGCAGCATTAAATCTCAAAACAGAGAACTAGCAATCAAAGTTGTCAGCAGCATCTACGTTGACCGAACAAAGTAACGCAGAGCAAGATGAAAGTAAGAAGTGTTTCGTCCTTGGGTCATGGAACACAAGGGGGTACGCTCATTTAACCAGACCTGGTGATGTTGACTTAGGTTCACTAGACATTATATGTTTACAAGAGACCTGGTTAAAAGAAAAACCCTGCCTGGACGGCTTTGTAGTAGAAATATCTCTGGCAAGCAAGGGCATGTTAGGCCTCCCGTCCTCAGGCTTGTTGACAGCAACAAAAATGGGAGTAGGCTTGGCAACACCTACAAAGCTACACGAATCTTACGAGATGTTAGTCACGCTGACCGCATGGACCGACCAATCAGAATTGAAGAAGAAGGTGTATAGTAACCAAAACATCATAATAAATACATACTGGAACCCGCAGAAAATGACAACCAAAACTTACTGCGAAAAAATGGCAGAAGTAATAGACTCGCTCGCCACAGAGTATGAGAACGCTGACATCATTGTGTGCGGAGATTTAAATGCGGATTGTAGTGAGGGGAACAAAGAAACGAAGTTGGAAAAGTCTCAAGGAGCGACCAGTGAGAGAGGTATCGCATGGGGGGCTTTGACCAAACCCTGAAACCTTCACAATATCGCAGCTCTATTCCCGAAGCAAAAGAACATACCAACTTGGGAGAACTTGAACTGCAAAGCAACCCTGGATTATATTTTTGTGTAAACTGAATTCTTACCCATGATTCAGGAGTACAAAGTCCAGAGAACCATGCACAGCGACCATAATCTCCTGACATGCAAATGGCGAGCAATACAAATACAGAACCACACATACAAGCATAACCTGGAAGTAAACAATCAACAATCGAGAGTCCGCCTGTCGGAAGAAGATGTTAAAAGGATAACAGCAAAATACATACTTCCAGACGCAGCAAAGTTACAAGAGCCTGTAAACCGACCAAATTACTTACCGTTATTAGTTCCATACAGAAAACCAGCTGGGAGTCAACCGAGGAAAAAGCCAAGCTCAACTCATGCCTATGATAAACTGGTGGTTGAAAAAAGAAAAGTGGTGAGAAGATTAAGAAAAATCGCAAAAAAAAGAGATCATCAGGAAGCCTGGGAAAAATGGCGTATAGAGGCGAAGAGATATAAACAGTGGATAAAGCAACATAGACTACGGTTGTACCAACAAGATGCCGAAAGTATGTTGAAAAGCCTCAGCTCAAAGAAATCAAGTGACTTTTGGACAATAATCAAAGCAGCAAATCCGTCCAAACCACCAGAATTGGTAAACGCGGTTTCTGAGACAAGTTGGAAAACATACCTAACGGCCCAATTTGAGCTCCCCAAAACACAAGGAATCAAAGAAAAAATTGACCCGACAGCCTCTTGGGTGGACGTGGCTAAGGTCACCGAGATTGAAAGGTCCATCACAAATTTGAAATCATCGAGGGCCCCATGCCCCGATGGCCTGACGAATGTGGACATGAAGCAGTCACCGAACGCTTGGGCAGTGATAATAAGCAAAATCTTCACACATTGCGCCCAAACTAAAATGGTCCCAGAAACATGGCTAAAGGCCATAATTGTGCCATAATTGTGCCGGTTTACAAAAAAGGTGGAAGAGACGATCCAGAAAGTTATAGGCCCATAGCCTTGTTAGATATTGTGGGCAAAATCTACGCAACACAGCTGCTGGACCACTTTAGAATTTGGGCAAAAAGCGTACCCTGCTTCGACACCTTCCAGACAGGATTTCAAAAAAATGGAAGTACGACAATAAATATTCTGATGCTACACATTCTGAAAGCGAAAATAAGAGAAGGAGCACCTAGAGTCTACCTGGCCTTTGTAGACTTATCGAAAGCATTCGATAAAATTGACCGAGAAAAACTATGGTCAAAATTGAGTAATTGGAAATGCCCAATGTCCATCATGGGCCCGATAAAAGCGTTACACAACAACACAAAGATCAGAGTGAAACTGAGCAAACAAGGCATCCTGTCGGAAGAGATTGCAGTCCAGCGAGGTGTTAAACAGGGCTGTCCATTAGCCCTGCTATATGCAGACAATGCCATCATCATCGACCAAACCCCTATTGGGCTGCAACGAAAATTGAATAACCTGGCAAGCTACATGACAACAAATAATTTGGAAATCAACGCAACAAAAACTAAAGTGCTGGTTTTTGAAAAAATGTAAAGAAAAGGTCGAAGCAGCAGAATTGGCACTTGGAGGATTCAAAACTGGAAGTAGTCGACAAGTTTAAATATCTAGGGGTGACCATGGATGGATCATCTGTTGACAAAGCAATGCAAGACCAGCTATGGGACAAAGTTAAAAGACTTACAGCTCAAACAAGACTGGTCGACAAAAAATGTGGGAAATTTTCCATTGTCCCAGCAATAAAGTTTTACAAGGCAAAGGTAGTTCCATCTATAATTTATGGTATGGAAGCCTCCTTCGGCATACCAAACTCAATATGGCAAAAACTGGAAGGCCACGTGTGGAAGTCAGTACTAGGTCTACCAAAATCGACCTCCATGCCGGCAATTAGAAGGGAACTAGGCCTGGTCTCACTGGCATCTTCAGTTGAACAGAGCAAGATGAGACTGTACAGAAAAATCACAATGGCTGACTCGTTACCAATATACGCTGTGATCGCAGAAGAACTCAAAAACGGTACCTGTAAGGCACTCAACAACTGGGCGACAACAATCCAAGAAACCCTGAGTGAAATATCATGCTCAGAAGAATATCTAAAAACAAACACAGATCGAGTGAAAACAAAAATCGAACTCATGGATTGGATTCGGACTATGGATACCGCGAGGGCTAATAAGCTACTCACCCACCTCCCTCCGACTTTCAATAAAGTGAAAGTGCCACTGAATTACTGCACAAAATTCCCAAATAAAAAAATGCGAGGAACATTTATGAAAGCTAGATTAAACCTCCTGATGACCCACCAAATCTTAGCAATTCGAACACCGAAGATGGACAACAGTTGTCGTTTATGTAAAGACAAAGAGGAAGTGGAAACACTGAAAAACCTAGTCCTAAAATGCCCGAAAACAAGGATAAACAGAGATAATCCTGTTTGCAAGGGGCGATGACGCTAGACGAAGAGGCGGTGTGGAATAGGTTAATCTCAGGAGAGACAACGAGATGGACCATCGCAGCAGTGAAATTGATAGATCTAGCTTTCGAAATGATCTCTAACGCACCGACTTACATATCAACATCTGAGGAGGTGGGGACTTCGACATCTCTAATCCCTCCTTCAATCTCTGTAAACAGTTAAGAGGCATCATAATCATGAGACAGATGGTTCAGATGACCTTAACTTGAGACTTTTATCTCCGCAAACACAGTATGAGAGCGCATAGGCGCATCTGAAGAAGAAAGGTTCTTGTAAAAATCGTTAAAAGCTTTTCGATTAAAATCAAGTAATAATAACAAAAAATAACAAAACAAAAAAAAGTCTCTCTGCTGCAAAGCACCCTGGGAGATATTTAAAGGTTTTTGGGGTCAGGGTGCACTCCCTTCTCCATCGATTATTTTATGAACTACTGGGTAGATTTACCCCCAAGCCATTCAAGAAAGTTAAGCCAACGCTTTGAGCCCAAGTTGTTTCTTATTTAGTCCAAATCAGCCCAATGTTTTTCAAGCTTCATCTGTTCAAACATTGCATATTTTCTCTATGAGAAAATAAATGGGAGTAGGCTGAAAACAGTTTTTTTCTTTTTTTAATGAATATTTTGCAAAATGTATATTTTCGGGGAAGCCGTGACAAACCTTTGTTTGGAAAATCTTATCCAAATCCGTCCAGCGAGTCAAAGGTTATTAGCAGTAGAGGTTTGGGGAAAGTCTATGTACACAGGTTTATCCTTAACTATAAGGCAGCAATCGCTGCTATATACATATGAAAGAATAGTCCAAGGTTTCAATGACTATTGAAAAACACAGGAACATTTCTGACACACTGGGTCTTTGTAGATATGCAGTTCCATGTTTTATGAGGAATCATGTAATTATTGATGAAAGGCAATGCTGCTAAATCCTTCACCAATATTTATTTGTAGATGCTGGTAATGTTCATTGTCTTAGTGAACAGGGCCCCCATTTTTCAGGTGTGCCCTTTATGTGGTAGCTGGTGAGAGCACATATCATGGAAACAATGCATTATTTCTGCACCTCTTCATTTTAAATTGAAGCAGTTTCCATGTCTCTTCATTTTCTTTCAACAGAGAAGAAAGTTTGTGAAAGACGCAGCTTGCACCAAACAACTGGGATTTAACCCTGCTCATGAGTAAGATGAAAGATCACATTCAATGCCTATTAAAGGCACTGCATTTCTACTGGGAATTGAAACATGTTCTATTAATGTTCTATGAAAAAGTAAATGCTGCACCTATAAAGGGATAGCTGCCCTACTGAAAAGTACAGTTACTCTCTATGAAAACACAGCAGTCCTGTTAAGAAGTGCTGGTACTTCCTAAATAATAATAATACAGAAGAAGCCTTGTTGAGATTTCATGTTATATATGTATTGTTTTTGGGGATACGTAGACCGCAACTTCACCATGAGGTGGTCTCTTAACTCTGATGATCCGGATGGCGAGGAGAGAGTCCAGTGGAATCAGTTTTGCTGGAAGGGCCAGGTTTGTAGGGCACAGCAGCAAGATTGACAATGAAGTGTTCTTGATCCTTAGGTGAATGAGTTCCAGTGCCTTGAAGCAAGTGCACTGAAGGCACACACCCCTGCTTGGGGTCTGTTGAAGGCAGCGTGTGGAGAAGGGATATGGATGAGGATTGAAGTCTTCTGGTAGAAGTGTATTGATTTATTATGGACAAGAGGGAGTGGGCACCAACCTTGTATAACTCATGATTAGTGATGCAAAGGGATTTAGCAAACACATTTGGGAAATGGCAGCACGTGAAGAGCAGAAAGATCTGGAGTGATGAGAGTGTCTCTCTTGAGTTGAACGAGAAGACAACCGGCAGAGTTCTGGACTTTCTTAGGTTTGCGAAGTAGAGGACACGGAAGATTGAGGTAGCACAGTTTATATCGTCAAGCCTGGATGAGATAAGGGCGATGATTACTGTGACTGTTAGAAAACATCAGGTATGGTAGAAATGCCTTAAAGGAACAAGGGTTAATTAAACAGACACTGGTGGGAAAGTTTATGTTGGAAGATAATGAGTCATCAAGATGGAAGCAGACATTATTAATCCTTGATGATAGTTGAAGACATTGGCTGAGGGATGAAGATCACATTGAGAGAACGGATAGAATGAAGGGTTCAAATCTGGTATATGCCTCATTAACTGAGCAACGCCTCATTAACAGGGGGGAATGAGTGATCGCTCAGTCAAATACGTCCCAGGTTTCAATCTGCTCCACTTCCACCATTACTTTTTATGTGTTCAGCAAATAGCAGATTTTATATCTGTACCATTTATTTATCATGTATGTGTTGCTTTGATTTATGTCCTGCTTTTATGCATGTGTTTTTATATACTCTTACTTTTTGGATGTGGGGAAATCATCCCTGGAAGTAAGTCCCTGTGAATGTGTGCAGTGCTTATTGCTACTTTCTAATTATTCTTTATTATTTACTGCAAATATTGAATGTAGGGGACACATACCATTTTCTTTTTTTACAGCATTATTCAGCTGAAGCTACCTTACCCTCGCTCAGCCCCAGTCACATCTACCACTGGCTAACACCTAACAGAGCTGGATAAAGCTGTCGGCCAATCAAGTGCACAGTATTTGGCTCTGAGGCAGGGGCACAGCAACTGGGCTGCAGGTCTTGATCCATTCCACTGTTACTACTTTGAATGTGTTCAGCAAATAGTGCATGATTTATGCTGGATGTGTTTATATATACACTCACATTCTTTGCCTGCCTTTTACAATAAACATTAGGTCACAGTAGCCTGTGAGACACTGTCATGTTCATAGTACAGAGTGGATGGATTTCTGTTTTTACCATCAGAGGACATCTCCCATAATGCATGTTGGTATGTACCAAGCACAACTGAGAATCACACCGGGTTCAACTTTTTAATTTAGATCCAGAAAAATATATTGACACAACCTGAAGGCCATCATACAGTATATGACTAAATACAGTAAATTAGTATCACATTGATGGGGGATTCCAGGGGGGAGGCGCACACTGTGCCCTCCTCGCCCTCACCCATTCAAACACACCTGAGTGTTGGCTTTACTAAAAACCAACAGTACTTTAGCTGAGCCCCCACAGTTTTGCGCTGAACATACTTTCCCCTTGCTCAAAGTGTGCAATGTACCTCTTTCATAGAGTACCGTCTTAAGTACAGCTATTAACGTGATCAGGGCCTATTGACGTTCTCCAACCTTGGTAAACAGTAATCGCCTAGAGATTAAAGCATCACAGTCTTTCCATAACATAGTGATGTGCTGTGCTATGCTGAAGCGTATACACAGTGTGCCTTTACAGGCTTCATGATCACCCTACTTGTAGCGTAGAGCAGCCTCCAGAGCTGCGTTTTTTTTGTTAACCCTCTTTTCCCAGACAATGAACGTCTCTCTGTGGCAAGCAATCTGTTTACTCCATGTTGCTAGTATGGGTTCCAAAACCTAGAACAGCAGTGATGTCAGAAGAACCACTCTTTAGAGTCATCATATAGTTTGCCTGCTGAGTGAGGTAGTCATATTCCACATTAAATGGACATCTTTCACATTGGGGTTTACTTGTGGTTTGTGGGTGCTCCCTTCGGTCACACGTGGGCCAGGCGGTTGTGACAAATGATCAAAAAATCAAAAGCTGCTCATATGTTGTTTCTAAAGACCACCTTAGCTGCCGCAGAAAGGAGAAATACTTGAGGGCTATTTTGATGTGCTCTGTAATCATTGACACTGTTAACCCTGTTGACAACTTTCCCTCTTTCTCACCACTTTGTTTCCCAAGGCCAAACCAAAAAGTGGTGTGTCAAGTGAAATGATGCAATGCAAGCAAAGTGGTTAGCAATGCTATAAAATGCTCAAATGCGCACCATAAGAAGGCGCCATGGTGAACAGAGACAATAGCAGTCGGTGTTGACACCCAGAAGTCAAATTCAAATCTAGCATAGGGTACAGCAGGGACCAACGCAGTGTCCATCAAGTGCTTTTAATGACTTAGGGGGAAAGCTCACCACAGTGGGAATTTCAGGAATCGGGCCCTACACTGTATGACGGCCTCAGAACACAAACAGTCATGAATGGCTATGAAGTGCAACACCTGATCTGAGAACATTACCATGGCCATGATCACACAGAAGCACGGACAAATGTGGCAATAAAAACAAGCATTTGCTAAGCCAACCGTTTGGACTTTTGTGTGTACGCATGGGATAGGCCCTACCATAATCTTACTACCTGGCCATACGATTGCAACAACTGGAAAACCTGATCACCTGACAATAGGGGAACAGTACCTATACAGAACCAAAAACTGTGGACATTGCCAATGCTTGTTTTGACCAGGACTTCATTGCAAGCAAATTAAGTGACGGAAGGCACACTTGGTTAGGAACTTGTTTACACCAGTAGCACATTTAGGACTAGGCGTTACACCAGGGGCACATTTACAACAAAAATTAAACCATTAAGCCAGAACCCTTATCCTGCTTAGAAATGCACAGGAAGGGCAACGTTTGTTGTTACTTCTTGACAAAATGTACTCAGAGATATCAGGAGGATGTGTTTTTCAGGCAGGGATGGGGGGTAGTGGCTGGGAACGGTCACAGGGATTAGCGTGTTTAAAGGAAGTCAATAGGCTGGTGGAAAACACAACCTGTGTGTCCCTCCTCAAATGCTATCTCCCTTCTACCTGAACTCTTATTTCAGTAGTTTCAGCTTATAGGTGGTGCTTGAGAATCACTAACAGCCAAAACTACACAGAGGCTACTTTTTACCCAGCTGAGAAAAACTGCCAATCGATAGGTACCTGCAAGCAATGGATGAGGGTTGCAAAGTCCTAAAATTACAAAATATCTTCATATATTGCTTATTAGTCACTTTTACTTATCCTGAATAGGTGTTACACACCTGCCTCACAAGATGACGGTCTACTAACCAGTGTCATCTCATTACTGTCCGAGGAAGAGGCGCAGGTGGTCTTGAAAGCTAGCAGGCAAAAATAACGGGTTAGCCTGATAAAGTGATCATCTCTGTAGGACCAGATCTTTTTTTACCTTCTCGTTTATATAACCTCTGTAGGTTGTTGTTTTTTTGTAGACATTGTAAGGGTGCAAAAGTACGAGACCAACACAAAGGTGGCACAGTGGTTGATATAAACTTGTATTTTGTTCAAAAGGAAATCTCGAACTATCCCTAATGCTAAGAGGGGTTTCCCTGCCTCAAATAATAAACTAAGGAGATTGTCAGAATGTCCAAAATCATGTGTCCACTGTCGTGTCAAATCCTATTTCCTTCCCTTACACTTATAAACAACTAAGGAAAAAAACTCTCTACTGTGTCCAGAAGAATGACTCCATTCTTGTGGGAAAAGGATTCAAAAGGTTTCTTCAATATATAGCAGGCGGGATGTCTCCCTTCCCCTGGTTTATCTCACGGTTTCCAATATCAAGAGGAATATCTTCCTTGTCTTATCTCTGTGTCCCACAGACCCAGTGAAAATTACTCCCTTCCCCTGGTTTCTCTACTTCGCAATGCCAGGAGGAAATGCCTCCCTTTCCTCAGGCTTTCTTCTTAGAGTCCGACAACACCACAGGGGATGCCTCAATCTCCTGTTTCCTATACTTCTTAATGCCAGGAGAAAATGAGTCTCTTTCCCCTGGCTTTCCTCCCAGTGTCCAATATCACCAGAGGGGATGACTCCATCCCCCTGGTTTTTTCTGCTTCTCAAAGCCAGGAGTAAATGCCTCCCTTTCTCCCCAGTGTCTAATAATACCAGAGGGGATGACTCCCTCCCGTGGTTCCTTCTGCTTCTCAATGCCAGGAGGAAATTATTCCCTTTCTCCTGACATTCTTCTTAGGTTTCTTTAGGTGGGGGTCCCAGACCCCAGTGGGCACACCTGGTTCTCTTCTTCACCAGGTACTATGACAAAGAAGAGGGATGGAGCTTCCCTTACTTCTTAGGCTACCGGTTCAGTATCCTGCCAGGTATTTCTATGGTTTATTTTCTCCTCATACTGCTTATAGGATAGACCAGGTTCACTATTCTCCCAGTTATTTCTATGGTTTATTTTCTCCTCCTGCTGCTTGTAAGATAGACCTGGTTCACTATCTTGCCAGGTACTATCGTATCACCTCTGTCTGTGATTTGCAACTTCTTTGTCTCTCCGGGTCCAAGACCCTCTTTTCTTGGCTTTCTTTAAGCCTTTCTGCTTGCCACCTCTTTGTTAGCCCCCCTTCACCCGTTCAGTCACCCACATACCTTTTGGTTTGGCCCGTGTGGTTCTCAACCTCTCCACAGCATCTACGGTTGAGTGGGGGCTCTTTCCATTCTTCTCGGATGGTTTATGTGCAGCGGCTCTGCAAGTTCCCAGTTCATTTTAGGTGGCATGGTTCCTGCTCCATGCCCTTATCCTGCTTTAATGGCTGCGAGTGCTGTCTAGAGCCGGCTTGTTAAGTTGCCTTTTCTACACTCCAGGTCAGCTATGGAGTGTCCTGCTCCCGGCTCAGCATCCTGGTCTCTGCTTCTCCTTTGCGCCTCGTTCGGCTTCTCGAGGTTCCTCCTGTTATTTGGTCCATCTTCCTTTTTTGTAGCGCTCATACTGAAAATTGTCCATATTTGATTTGATTTTATTTTATTTATAAAGCGCAAAAAAACCAGGCCCAGGGGCAACCGGGCGCATACTCTTAAACATGTTACAAAAAGCAGTAGTTACAGAAGTTACAAAAATAGCATATATACATGTACATACTCTTAAACATGTTACAAAGAGCAGTAGTTACAGTGAGTTACAAAAATATACAGCATATATACATGTACTGAAGGGTACCATTAACAGCGTATAATACAGGGACAGAGCAGAGAGAAAATTTATATTCAGTTCTGTACCCCACATGGAGTCTGGACTGTGTCAAGGTCTCATGAGTCTTGGGAGAGCAGCCATGTTTTAGCATTGTTCTTGAAGGAGTGGAATGATGGTTCAATTCTGATAGGTGTGGGCAAGGTGTTCCAGAGTTTGGAGGCCAGGACAGGGAAGCTCACCCCACCAGCTTTTTGGAGTTTGTATCTAGGCACGATGAGGCTGTGCGTTTGGGCTGCTCTGGTAGGTCGAGTGGAGGTGTGGCGTGAGAAGTGAGTGGACAGGTAAGGTGGGGCGTTGTTGTTCAGACATTTGTAAGTCAAAGCTAGGGTCTTCAGGGCAATTCTCTGTTTTACCAGGAGCCAGCGTAAGTCCGATCTGACGGAGGAGATATGAGAGCGTCTCGGGATGTTTAAGGCTGCCCTTAAGGCATTATTTTGTACAGTTTGCAATTTATTAAGGTTAGACTGACTGGTCCCTAGGTAGAGAGCACTACAGTAGTCGATTTTGGCCATAACAAGAGTTCTGGCGAATGTGATACAGTTGGTGGAGTTTAGGAAGGGTCTACAGGCAGTGATAAGTTTGCAGGTATAGGCCGAAGCTGACCTAACTGCATTTATGTGTCTGTACAGAGTAAGCGAGGAGTCAAGATAGACCCCTAGCGTCTTAGTATCTTTGGAGACTTTAATGTCATTGCCGTCAATAATGAAGGACTTGTAGGTTTGGTCTAGTTTGTTGAGCCGATGATTTGATCCTAAAAGTAAGAGCTCAGTCTTATCATCGTTAAGGCAAAGTTCGTGCTGTGCCATCCAGGCCTGGATGACCGAGTAAACATCGTTAAGGGCTTTGGTGTCTGCTGTGTAGTCTCCTGTGATGGGGATGAGTATCTGGGTGTCGTCTGCGTAGTTAATGTAGGAGACACCCAGATAGTCAAGCACATCGAAGAGGGGCTTGGTGAATACGTTATACAACGTAGGGGATACACACGAGCCTTGAGGAACGCCACAGTGAATGGGGGAGGGATCCGCTGATGCCAGTGGTGAGAAGACCCTCATGGATCTATTGCTCAGGAATGAGTGGATCCAGGCATTGGCAGAGTCGGAGAAGTGGGCTGCGGATTTGAGATGCTGGCAGAGTATTTGGTGGTTGACAAGATCAAAAGCCGCGGAGAGATCGAGGAGAAGGAGAAGAGCTAGCTTCCCATTGTCCTTCATTGACTCCATCTGAGTTTTCAAGTCGATCAGAGCTGACTCCGTGCCATGTTTAGGACGGAACCCTGATTGTCTTAAGCCCAGGAGATTGTTTAGTTCGAGGTAATCCTGAATCTGCAGGTAGGCTGCGCGGTCCAGGATCTTGAGCAGGAATGGGACTGTAGTGATAGGTCTGAAGTTAGCTGGGATATTAGGGTCAAGGGAGGGTTTTTTGAGGAGTGGGATAACCCATGCATCCTTTAGGTTGTCGGGGACAATACCCGTCTTGAAAGAAGCATTTATGAATGCTGTAATGAACGGGGCTAGCTCATGAGATGCTTCCTTGATAATAGGAGCTGGGCAGGGGTCGTCTTGGCAATTGGAAGGTTTTAAATTGTTTATGATGTTTTCTACTTCGAGAGTAGTGAGTGGGGAGAAGGAGAAAGGTTTATGCGGATAGGTTAAATGTGTATTAAGTGTAGGTGTGGTCGGTGGTTGGTCAAGCTGTAGGGATTTCTGTTTGTCCCTGATTTTAGATTGAAGGGTAGCGATTTTACCCAGGAGTGCTGACTGAATATTGGTGCACCAAGTGTTGTCTTTGGAGCAAGAGTCAGGGGGGGCTGCAGGTGTCTCGAGTTCCTTAAGGATATTAAAGAGTTCCTTAGTATTGGAGTGGGCTGACATAATGCGGTTATTATAAGAATCTTTTTTTGCCTGGAGTACAGCTTCTTTATAGTTAAGGGTGGCTATCAGAAGACTGTCCTTGTGGGCGTCGGAGTGGTGACTTCTCCAGCGTGACTCTGCTGAGAGTTTCTCTTTGCGTAACACTCTAAGCTGGGGAGTAAACCATGAGTTAAGGTGTGCTCATTGTTTGGGTTTCCTCAGTTTGAGCGGGGCGATCGAGTTGATGGCTGCAAGCAGGGACTGGTTATACATGTCGGCTAGGTTGGTGGGGTCTGAGCAAGTGTCAGGAGCGTTATTTAGTGTGGGAAGGATAAGGGGGAGTATTTTTTCTGTCGTAATGTTCTTTTTATTTCTAGTGAGGGTGGCTGGGGCGACCAAAGGCCTGGGTGGTGGGGCTGCTTCAATGCTGAAAGTGATGACATGGTGGTCAGACCACAAGCAAGGGGCGTTGGAGATTACGCTAATATTGCAATTGGTGTCACTAAGCCAGTCAAGGGATCGCCCTTTAATGTGGGTGGGTTCCTGTATGTGGTGAGTGAAACCTAAATCTGTTAAGGTATTAGCTAGGTCGAGGGCCACAGGATCATTAGGGTCTTGGTGTCCTAGATTGAGGTCGCCAAGAATGATGGTTTGGGAGTTGGATTTACCATTGTTGAGTACTAACGTAGAGATATCATCCACAAAGGATGTGGGTGGACCAGGGGGTCTGTATATTAGGTGGATGGTAGCCATTTGGTTAGCTGAGAGTCCAAGCTTGACAGAGAGTAACTCTGCAGTTTCCACCTTAGGGCTTGGGATGGTTCTAAGTCCTAATGAGTTTCTAGCGATGAAAGCAATTCCTCCACCTCTCGAGGTGCGATCACATCTAATGAGGGAGTAATCAGTGGGGATGGCCAATGAGAGTGCCGGGCCGGAAGCCGCGTGCAGCCAGGTCTCGGTGATGGCGATGAAGTCGAGTTCCTGAGTTTTGATAAGATCAGCAATGGCCAGAGCGTGCGCAGCTAGGGATCTTGCGTTAATCAGGGCAGCTTTAATTAAACCAACGTTGCTTGATGAAGCTGTGATGGTTTGAGTGTGATGGGGCGTGGGTGAGGTGTTACGCTCACCTGATTCCCACGGGGGCGTCGATCTGGACTGGCCCGCTGTTGCTTCCACCAGAGTAACACGTAGAGCCGAGATGACAGACTGGACAGACCCACTTAGCTTCGTTTGTTGGATTCATACGAATATCTTTCTGCAATGGAGAAAGGGAATTAACCTCCCGTAATCTGAGCTTTTACCCGCCTTCCCACTCCCCTTGTCTGCCCACAGAACACTCCTGAAGTTCCCTCTAAATCTCACCTGAAGATTTGGAAAGATGAGCTCTCCATCCTGCGTCGAGCGCAGGGGCACGTAGACGACCAGTTACTTCACTGGCGTGGAGGAATTGGTGAGTTCCAGTATTGACTCTAAGTCCAATTGTTCGTAAAAGTTCAAAAGTCTGATCTTCACTCTGCCAGATTCCTTGCAGGTTGCAGATTTAAACCACCAGAAGAGTTCCAAGTGGCAATTGGTAAGATCCTGGTAAGTCTATTGTGGTTCTCCCCTTTGGGGGCCGGGGTACAGCGATGATTCAGAATTAACTGCGCCGACCCAAAATGAGGTGAGTACCCCCCTGTGGTAAATCAGGTAAGTCTTTGGGGGTAGGTTGTATTGTCCTTGTTTTTTCCCCTTAGGGGCCGGGGTGCGGCGGAGATGCAGAATTGACTGCGCCGACCCGAGATGAGGTGAGTACCCCCCTGTGGTAAATCACGTAAGTCTTTGGGGGTGGTTTGTATTGCCCTTGCTCACCTATCTGTTCTTGTCTCCCCCAGGTGTTGAAGAATGGCCTGGAGATGCTGGATTCGCGATGGAGTAAAGGAATGCAGCCCCGGTTGGTGAGTTCAGCGCGGATCTGCGAGGTGCGTGGCTCTTCCAGATCGACGATGTGCTGGATCAAGGATTCAGGTAAGGGTTTTGTTCTGACCTCTTCTCCTTCTCCTTTTCTTGTTCCAGGTGTTCCAGGGCTGAAGCGGGCGTGGCTGAAGACTGGAGCTGCTGAAGACACGATGAGCGTTACGCTGCAGCAAGCAGAATAACGCGAAGCACGTGTGGCTGTCCGGGTATGGCTTAAATAGCCTTGGAAGAAGTCCCTGGTAAGTATTCTTCCACAGCCCCACCCGAGAGGAAAGGATTCCCTGAGGTAAAGTAGTCCCTTTAAGCCTCATTTGGCTTGTGGCTTTGTGCAGCATGGTCTGCATCAGGTAGGTATGCAGCATGGTCTGCAACAGGTAAGATTTCTGTAATGAGCCTGGCGCCCATGGCGCCAGGACTGACTTTATTCTTATGAGCCTGGCGCCATAGGTGCCAGGACTGTAGCCAAAGAGCCCCTAACTGGGGTTTTTGGGCATGCTTCAAGTGGCATGATGCCTGCTTCCGGGGTTACTGGGCCTGGTCTGGCTTTCCGGGGGCAGGCATCGTGACAGCACTCCCCCTCAAGGCCCCTCCTAAAGCTGTTCTCCCTCTCGGCCTTGGTTTGTCTGGAAATTCTTGGTGGAACCTTTTCACTAATTGAGGTGCATGCACATGGTCACTAGGCTCCCAAGATCTTTCTTGTGGACCAAAACCTTTCCAATCAATGAGATAGAAGAGTTTTGATCTCACCCTTTTAGAGTCCAAAATATTCTTGACTTCGAATTCGGGTTCCCCATCTATGAGGATAGGTTCAGGTGGGGTGGTTAGTCTAGTTCCTGGTTGCACAGGCTTCAAAAGAGACACGTGAAAAACAGGATGAACACGCATATGCCCAGGCAGGTCCAACTTGACGGCCACTGGGTTAATAATAGCCTTAATAGAATAAGGTCCCAAGTACCTGGGGTTAAAAGTCTGTGTTCCCTTGAGTGGTAAGTACTTGGTGGCTAACCATACTTGGTCCCCTACTTGGTATTGCGGTGCTTCACTCCTATGTTGATCAGCATCCTTCTTGTATTTATCCTTAGCCTTTTGTAAATGTGCAGTCACCTCTTTAAAGGCTTGTGTGATAACAGCGTGGAGATAGTCCACCGCAGGCATCTCTAAATGCTGGGGAGAATCTAAGTCTGAGGTTCGAGGATGGTGACCATATATGGTAAAAAAAGGGCTTTGTTTAGTTCCTGAGTGTACAGAATTATTGTATGCATACTCGGCGATCCAAAGAATGTCTTTCCAATCCTCCTCAGATTGATGTAGCATACAACGTAGGTATTGCTCAAGAGTCTGGTTGGTTCTCTCAGTTTGACGGTCGGTCTGGGGATGGTGGCTGGTTGAAAGTCTAACATCAATTTGTGCCAGCTGGCAGCACTTCCTCCAAAAATGTGAAATAAATTGGCTTCCCCGGTCTGAAATTAACACAGAAGGAAAGCCATGTAGGCGGACAACATTTTCAAGGAAATCCTTGGCCAGGATTGAAGCTGAAGGTATTCCTTTTAAAGGAATGAAATGGGCCATTTTAGAAAAAAGATCTACAATAACTAGAATGGTGTTATAACCTTTGCACGGGGGTAAATCCGTGATAAAGTCTAATGACAAGGTATGCCAAGGAGTAGGTGGTATGTCTAACGGTTGCAATAATCCAGCAGGTTTTTTCTTTTCCCCTTTATTTTGAGCACAAATGCCACAAGACATGACAAACAACTTGAAATTTTTTCGCCAGGTGGGCCACCAAAACTGTTTCTTGATTTTGGCTTCAGTTTTAGCAATGCCAGGATGTCCTTCCAACAAGGTGTCGTGGTAATGAGAAATGACAAGTTTCTGTAGTTCCTCTAGTGGCAAAAATAGCCGGCCTTGGTAATAAGGTAGATTGTTGGTGACAGAATACTCTGGGCCTTTCCTTGCCCAGCCCTGTAAGGCATCGGAATCAAAGAGTTGATGGACCTTTTCTTGAATGTCCTCCAGAGAGTGTATGGATGTCAGACCAAGGATCCTCTGTTCAGGAATTATGGGTACAGGTTCTAAAGCTCTTTCTGTTTCTCCCATTCCTATTCGGGGCAGGGCGTCAGCTTTTCCATTTTTACAACCTGGTCGATATGTTATTACAAAATCAAACTCGGCGAAGAACAATGCCCAACGGAGTTGGCGTGAAGATTGGGCCTTGGCTACCTTTAGGTATTGTAAGTTGCAGTGATCAGTGATGACCGTAATGGTATGCCTGGCGCCCAGAAGATAGTGCCGCCAAGCCTTGAAGGCGGATTTGATGGCCAACAGTTCCTTGTCGGTTATAGCATAATTTAATTCGGGAGCCGAAAACTTTCTTGACCAAAACGCCACTGGGTGCAGCTGGTTAGTTTCAGGATCCTTTTGGGAGAGCACTGCTCCCATAGCTGAACTGGATGCATCTGTTTCCACTATGTAGGGAAGCTCTGGGCATGGGTGTCGTAATACAGG
Source organism: Ambystoma mexicanum (assembly GCF_040938575.1). Taxonomy (NCBI): domain Eukaryota; kingdom Metazoa; phylum Chordata; class Amphibia; order Caudata; family Ambystomatidae; genus Ambystoma; species Ambystoma mexicanum. Next base: position 540,250,219 of record NC_090923.1, on the reverse strand, counting down.
AGCGGACGTGATTTTCTTTTTTAACTTTTGGAAGGCGTTCTCGGATTCTTCTGTCCATGTAAAGCGTTTATTCTTTGGCAATAGTGTTGTAATGGGATGTACAATGTGTGAGAAGTCCGGGATAAACCTGCGGTAGAAATTGGCAAAGCCGAGCATGCTTTGAACTCCTTTGACTGAGCTTGGCGAAGGCCAATTAAGAATTGCGTCCACCTTCCGTGTGTCCATCCGGATTCCTTTCTGGGTCAGAATAAATCCAAGAAACTCTACTTCCGTAGTGTGAAAGATGCACTTTTCCAGTTTAGCGTATAACTTATACTGGCGTAACTTTTCTAGGACTGCTCGGACGTGCTTTACATGATCGGATTCTGATAGGGAGTATACTAAGATATCGTCGATGTAAACAACTACACAAACATCGATGAGCTCTCGGAAGACATCGTTCATGAAGAACTGGAAGGTTGCTGGTGCGTTACACAGTCCGAAAGGCATCACCTGGTACTCAAATAATCCGTACTTGGTGCGAAAAGCAGTCTTCCATTCGTCACCCTCTTTGACGCGTACCAGGTGATATGCCCCCCGAAGGTCTAGTTTTGTGTATATACAAGCGTTCTTTACCTGGTCTAGTAGTTCAGGGATCAAAGGCAATGGGTACCGATTCTTGATAGTTATCTGATTCAGCGTGCGGTAGTCAATGCATGTTCTAAGGTCGCCTTCCTTTTTTGGCACGAAGAACAAAGCGGAAGGTGCAGGGGACTTGGACGGGCGGATGAAGCCATTAGCGAGATACTGGTCTAGGTACTGGCGCAAGTGGAGATTTTCAGGTTCCGTGAGGGCATAGATTCTGCTGCAAGGTGGTTGTGCTCCTGGTATGAGATCTATTTGACAATCATACGATCTGCGCGGTGGTAAGGTGTTTGCCTGCTCCTTTTGAAAGACATCCTGAAAGTCTTGGTATTCAGCAGGTAATTGTATGGCAGCTGGGATTATTGGGGCCAGTACTGAATTTAGAGTTCTCTTTGGGTAACATGTGTTAGCACATTCTGGGAAGGTTAGTCTCTTCTCTTGCCAATCAATACAGGGATTGTGTTTTTCCAACCAAGGGATTCCCAGTATCAGTTGAAACTGTGGAGCCTTGATTAAATCAAACACCATAACCTCTCGGTGTCCATCCTGACCCAGCAAAGTCATCTCTGCAGTGGAATGAGTTACGGGCCCAGAGGCAATTTCAGTTCCAACAACAGTGGTGACGACATCCGTAGTGGTCTTTCGGGTGAGAGGTAGATTCATCCTGGAAGCCAATCCGTAGTCCAAATAGTTTCCTATGGCTCCACTATCTACGTACGCCTTTACCGCGTGCATGCGTGATGGCTGCTCTGGATCTATAAGGACCATGGGTATGGTGAAATGCGAGGTCAGAGTGTCCTTCTTTAAGCTCGGCAAGCTGACCTCTACGCTTGCCGGGCGTGATCGTTTTCCGAGTCAGGTTTCAAGTGGTTTTCGTCTGCTACAACTATAGTTTTCTTGGGTGGTTTTACAGGGCAGTTCCGAAGGAAATGACCAGTAGCTCCGCAATATAAACATAATTGCTGTTGCCGTCTTCTTTCCCTTTCCTTCTGGGTTAAGGGTCCTCTAACCCCCCCGATTTGCATGGGTTCTGAGGCATCTACCCCCTTCGAGGGTATGTAGGTTTTAACCAAGACCTTGTTTTCAAACTTGGTTCGATCAGCCTTTCTGGTTTGAAGTCTGTGATCTAACTGGACCACAAAATCTATATATTCAGCACAGTCTAAAGGCGGGTTCACGACTTGGGCTAAAACATCCTTGAGTTCTCCCCGAAGCCCTCGATGGAATAATGTAATTCGCTTGGCTTCAGGGCATTCGGTTTCCACAACTAATCTATTGAAAGTTGCAATGTAAGATAAAAGATCCTGATTACCTTGCCATGAGGATAAAAGTTTGTTATCCAAAGCCTGTCCTTGGGAATGTCGGGCGAATAGTCTTTCCATGCTAGTTCGAAAACCTTGGAAGTCTCGAAGAATCGGGTCATCCTGATTTACTAGCAGAATGGACCAGTCCGCTGCACTGCCGCTGAGATATGACAGTACAAAAGCTACCTTGGCTTGATCGTTTGGGAAAGCTCCAGGTCTACATAAAAAGTGTAAGCGACATTGATTCATGAATATAGCAAACCTTTTAGGGTCTCCGGCAAAGCGTTCAGGCGGAGCCAAGGGAACGGCTCCAGGAAGGTTTATCTGCACCGGGTTACTCGGTGGCACCGGAGCTGGGCTGGCCCCGAGTCCAGGTAGAGGTGTTTGTCCAGCCTGGCTTTGTAATAGCTGTCTGGCCAAATCATCAGTTCGTTCTTTTGACACCATCAATTCCCTCCTGAGGGCATTGGTTTCCTGGCGGGCTGAATGCACTTCGGCCCTTAGTTCCCCTAATAATTGGGCCAACTGATCGGTTTCCGAGGTCTCCATGACGCCCAGGTGGGTATTTGTGGGTAGGCTTTGCGTTCTGTTACGCTCACCTGATTCCCACGGGGGCGTCGATCTGGACTGGCCCGCTGTTGCTTCCACCAGAGTAACACGTAGAGCCGAGATGACAGACTGGACAGACCCACTTAGCTTCGTTTGTTGGATTCGTACGAGCTCTCCATCCTGCGTCGAGCGCAGGGGCACGTAGACGACCAGTTACTTCACTGGCGTGGAGGAATTGGTGAGTTCCAGTATTGACTCTAAGTCCAATTGTTCGTAAGAGTTCAAAAGTCTGATCTTCACTCTGCCAGATTCCTTGCAGGTTGCGGATTTAAACCACCAGAAGAGTTCCAAATGGCAATTGGTAAGATCCTGGTAAGTCTATTGTGGTTCTCCCCTTTGGCGCCGGGGTACAGCGATGATGCAGAATTAACTGCGCCAACCCGAAATGAGGAAAGTACCCCCCTGTGGTAAATCAGGTAAGTCTTTGGGGGTGGTTTGTATTGCCCTTGCTCACCTATCTGTTCTTGTCTCCCCCAGGTATTGAAGAATGGCCTGGAGATGCTGGATTGGCGATGGAGTAAAGGAATGCAGCCCCGGTTGGTGAGTTCAGGGCAGCTCTGCGAGGTGCGTGGCAATACACCTGAGAAGGCTTCTCTCTTCCAGATCGACGATGTGCTGGATCAAGGATTCAGGTAAGGGTTTTGCTCTGACCTCTTCTCCTTCTCCTTTTCTTGTTCCAGGTGTTCCAGGGCTGAAGCGGGCGTGGCTGAAGACTGGAGCTGCTGAAGACACGGTGAGCGTTACGCTGCAGCAAGCAGAATAATGCGAAGCACGTGTGGCTGTCCAGGTGTGGCTTAAATAGCCTTGGAAGAAGTCCCTGGTAAGTATTCTTCCACAGCCCCACCCGAGAGGAAAGGAGTCCCTGAGGTAAAGTAGTCCCTTTAAGCCTCATTTGGCTTGTGGCTTTGTGCAGCATGGTCTGCATCAGGTAGGTATGCAGCATGGTCTGCAACAGGTAAGATTTCTGTAATGAGCCTGGTGCCCATGGCGCCAGGACTGACTTTATTCTTATGAGCCTGGCGCCATAGGCGCCAGGACTGTAGCCAAAGAGCCCCTAACTGGGGTTTTTGGGCATGCTTCAAGTGGCATGATGCCTGCCTCTGGGGTTGCTGGGCCTGGTCTCGCTTTTTCGGGGGCAGGCATCGTGACATGAGGTGGCCGTTTGTGGAGGCGGGCTGTGCGTCTGAGTTTTGAGGTATGGGCTCAGGTACATGGGGTGTCCCTTCTTACCCATAAGTCTAGATCCTAATCTTAGGTTTCTAAAAGTGATAGGACATGGTTGGTTAGGTGAGGGTTTTTTGGTGTAATGGTCGAGCCATAGGGCCGGATCGTTGAGGTAGATGTTGTGCAGTACTTTGGTAGCTATCAGGAGATCTGTGAGAGGTGGCCATGGATGAGGTGTGCAAGGAGCTAGGTGCAGCTAAATCGGGAGGTGGTAGGTGTGATGACCTGGTAATTGACCACACTGAGAGTAGTACTTGTAATGAGGAGAGCAGTGACCTTAGGGAGGACCAGCGTGGTAGCATGTTACCGAGATTAGAGAGGAAGGGCCGCTGGGTCTGTGAGGCAGTAATAGGTAAGCGTTACAGGCACTATTTGGCTAGGCAGTGCGTGCTCTGTACGAGCAATGCAGGCTAATGAGTTTAAGACAGGTTAAGTCTACTTATTCAGAGTCAAGCAATGGGGGTGCATCAGATCAGGGTACACAGGCAAAGCAAATACCAAAGCTTGCATATACATTAGCATGTTAGACAGGGAACAATGCAGAATGCAAGAGGCGTGATCTAATTGTAACGGTGCAACAATTCAGGCAGAGAAGACGTTCTAGTGTTGGCAGCAAGTATTGGCAGATCAGGTAAATGTCAAGGTGAAAGGCACGGCAGAGTAAGGCAGGTACCCTGGAATTAGCTTAGATCATGTGGACATGTCTTACGCGGAGTGGTGCAACATATGCAGGCATAGATCAAGGTGTGGCGCAGCAAAATTGGGAATACACAATGAGCGTATCAGGCAGGCAGAATAGCGCATATCATGGAGCTAACAAGTGGGTCCAAGTTGCGGTTATGAGCAAGAGCTCAATCATTTCAAAAGCGAGCATGGGGTTGACAGCATAGTAGTTTCAAGGCAAGCACAGGCGAACAGAGCCGCAAATGAAAGCGGTGCCGTGGTCATGCAATGGGAAGGTATGGGCTGGGCGGCAATGAGAACAGACATAGGCAATGCAAGCAAATAAGACGCTGAAATGGTGCAATCACTTGGTGGTAAGCAACCGCGAATAGGTAGCGACTAGGGGCTCAAATTTGTAGTCGGCTCAGTTGATTAAAGTCAGGACGCTCGTAATAGGTGTGCAGACTTAGTACAGAGGTGTGCATGGAGCAGGTTGCTACGTTGCTACAGCTTGTCAAGTGGCGTATGTGATTATATTAGCATAGTAAAGGCATTACCAACATCAGGATAGATAGTATGTCAGCAAGTTCAACAGGCAAGATAAATGCTTGTAGGGCAGTAGGCACAGAGTGGACAGCTTAGATAGCTATACTAGGTATCAAGCTTGTGGGAATAAGCATAGCATTCGGAAGCGCTGGAATAGTTGATAACGTTACCAGTCTTACATTCAGGATGAGGAGAGCGCTAGTCCATAGGTTCACGAGGGGGAGAGTCAGCTGTGTAACCACAAGCAGGGATTAGTGCGAGGTGAAAAAGGGCATAGTGTTCAGGCGAACGGCGGGTAAGGCTGAGGACAGGCTAGGACAGGAGTCAGCCTTGTTTCACTGGGCCTTGGTGAGAGTGGGCCGGCTTCGCATGCCGGCTCCCGATAGGTAGCTGAAGAAGGGTCACCAGCCAATCGGGACACAGCAGCGTCTGCTGGGTGGATTAGGCAGTGGATGCCTCAAATGGGTGGCGGGCGGCCATCTTTGAGTGTGCTGTGCTCCACATGGTGAGCAATGGTGGAAGCATGCACGCGGTCGCAATTTTGGCCGGAAACACAGCACCAAAGCAGATTTCAGTTGCAGGGACAGAAAGGGCATCTAGGCATCGTAGCTGGGATATTGTGATGCGGAGAATCCGTTTTGCACAATTTGGAGGTGCGCTTACCGGAAAAGGTTGTAAAATTCGGGGTGCCTTCCCTTTGGTAGACCACTGCTCCTGCAGGGTCACGGGAGCTCCTGCTCCACAGAAGAGGAAGGGGGGAATGGTAATATTGATTAGTCCTCGCTTGTTGGTTCTGCAAGGTGCTCTTGAGCACTCCACCCTCCTTCGTCTCAGTCATACTATGATTGTTCTCCACTGGGTAATTGATGATTTTCCTCGTCCCAGTTTTTAGATTCACATGGGCAGTCCTTACGCGTCCTCATTTCAGTCGCAGGTACACGTTACTTACCTGTAACTCTTGTTCTCCAGCATGGGTCTTCCATGGATTAATATTCTCATGAATATTCCCCATTGTGTGCTGGACATCCTCGAAAAAAAAAAGGAAAGCAGTTTAGCTTAAAAATAAAACTGCTGGCCTCCTATATAGCCTGTTCTTTGGGTTAAACTGCTCCCAGCCGATGACACTCACCCTCCTAAGCTCCGCCCCGGGTGGCCATCTTCAGATTTGGTAGCGCATGTAAAGTCACAGTATGAACCAAGAAAAGTCAGACAGGGGAAGAAATAGGATTTGCATGTGAATCCATGCAAGACCCATGCAATACCCATGTCGGAGAACAAAAGTTTCCAGGTAAGTAACTTGTACCTTTTCCAGCATGGGGTCTTGCTTGAATTCACATGCTCGTGAATACGATTACCCAGCAGTACATATACACAACCAAGGGTGGGTGGGAAGGCTCACAGAAGCAATACACTCACCCTTGGAACAGACTCACCTCAAACCAACAGGTTGCATAGTACCACTTGGCCGACCCGGGACTCATCCCTGGAATCCCTTTTGACACAGAAGAATCTTGTGAAGATCTGGGTAGATGTCACACTCACCTGTGTCTCTGCAGGAGCGATGGACGAGCCTCCCTTGACCCTGAGTCTTCACTTCCCCTGTTTCACCCGGAGGAATACCTTTCAAATACAAGGTTACACTCAGATCTGAATTCACCTGATTCCCCTGGGCCCTTCACTTCTCTTTACTGTGTGCTGTGATGTCCCCCTATGGGCTTACCTTGATCTTTAGTAGGGTGTGCACTCCATCCTGCATTCGCAGGGGCGCGATTCACTCATGTGATTGGTGCCACTGTCTGTAGGCTGAGTTCAGATGCCAAACGCTGTTTTATGCATTCACAGCGAGGCCGAGTGTTCAAGGCGCCAGTTTCTTCACTGGCTAGAAATTCCTTCCCACAAGTGAATGTTGCGCGGAGAATGTTGAGTGTCAAAAATTGTCCGTATTGTCTTTGCCTGTATTTTTGTGGGTGAGTAGCGCTGCGTGTAGAAGCTAGCTGCTGGTAGGTTTGCGCAACGCCTTCAATTCGAGCGCGCCTGGTAATGTCTCTCCCTTTCCCTTGCAGGAGAAATTATGTGGTATTAGCGCCTCGAGTCCAGGTTTAGTGCTATGGGAGACTTGGTGGTTGGGTAAGTATACACAGATGCTTTTGGTAACTATGCACCGCGAGCGCAGTTAAATAAGTGTCCATGTTATTGGGGCGAACGCAATGAATAATGTCTCTTCTTTCTTTTGCAGGGGTTTGTGCGCTCGTACAACTGACCTGGTTTGCAGCGTCGCAGGAAGATTCAGTGAGTATGCGCAGCCTTACTGATGTGCGCGTGTTAACGCAGTTCTTCTTTGTTCTTGCAGGTGCCAGTGTAGAAGTCCCATCTCGACTGGAGATAGCTGCGGCGTGGAGTAAGAACGGAGGTTCTTCCGGAGCAGGTAAACTGAAGCAGAATGATCCAGAGCGGGTAAGCAGAAGTAGGATGATCCGGAGCAGGTAAGCAGAAGCAGGATGAACCGGAGCAGGTAAGCAGAAGCAGGATGATCCGGAGCAGATAAGCAGAAGCAGGATGATCCGGAGCAGGTAAGCAGAAGCTGGCTGATCCAGAGCACGGCAAGTGTGTTGCTGATACAGCTCACAGTAAGCAACACAAAGCACTGGAAGAAACTTGGGTGTGGATTATATAGCCAGCCACACCCAAACACTAGAGAGCTCATGAATCATCATGCACTTCCTGTTTTGCAACAGGAAGTGGTAACCAGGAAGTTACTACAAACACTAGGAAGGAAATAAAGTAGGGATTTGCTATGGGTTATTGGTATGCCTATGCCAGGCCTGCCAAGCCTCCACCCAGCTTGCCCCAACTACCTGCCTGATACCCATGACAGTAGACCTCCACATAGCAGCCCTGCAGATGTCGAGCAGGGGAACACCAGAGAGAAACACAGTTGTCACCTCAATGGCTCTGGTGTTGTGGGCTCTCGGCCGGGCTGGAAGTGCTCTGTTGGCCAGATGATGACAATGCATGATACAGCCAGAGAACCACCTGGAGATGGAAGCCTTAGACAGGGCCTTCCCATTTCCCACAGGTCCAAAATTGATGAAAAACTGAAGTCTTTCGAAAGTCTGTTGTGCGTGCCACCTAAAACCTCAGGGCACGTGCACCGTCCAGTGAATGCAATGCCCTTTCAGCAAGCGAAGAAGGATTTGTGAAGAAAACTGGCAGAACCAAAGGCTCGATGAGATGAAAGTCTGATGGACTTGATCAGCATGAAGGATGAGTGTGCAGAACCACCTTAGTGGCGTTGAAGGACAAATACTGAGGTTTGCAGGAGAGGGCATGTATCTCCCCTACCCAGCTGGCTGAGGTGATCGCCAATAGGAAGGCGGTTTTGCATGACAAAAACTTTAAAGGGGCACAATGCATTGGTTCAAACAGAGGCCCCATCAGTTAAGACAGTACTATGTTCATTTCCCACACCGGCGCTGGAGATTTTACCAGTGGGAATGTTCAGAAGAGACCCATGAGGAACTCCTTAACAAGCCTGTGCAGGGAGAGCTTGCCTGGAGCCCATGTGTACCGGGATATGGCGGCCAGGTGGACCTTGATGGATGCATGGTGCAAGGCCAGACTTGGCCAGCAGGTACAGGAGGAGCTGCAGGGCAGTCACGCACAGCAGCAAACACTTCCACGCCTGGCAGCACATTGAAAAGTGACTTCATTTGTGCCTGTAGCATTCCAATGTAGAGCGAGCCCTGGCCTTAGCCAGGATCTTCTTGCTTTCCAATGGCAGCGAATAGTATCCAAATTCTAAGGTGGCAGGAGCCAGATTAAACCTCCTTCCTTGAGAGGAGGTTGGAAAGTGGAGGCAGTTGGATGGCCGGGTCCAAGATGGATATGGTCAGAGTACCAGATTTGCCTTGGCCAAGCCAGTGCAATGAGGATTATCCTGCACTGGCAAAGTCTGTGTGTGTTGATCACATGTAGTAGCAGCGGAATTGGAGGGAAAGCGTAAAGGAAGATAACCTTCCGAGAAGGCATCCCCCAGGATCCTCAGCTCAGGATATCTGCTGGCAAACATCTGATATTTGGAGTTGCCAGCTGCCGCAAAGAGGTAGATCTGAGGAAGACCCCATTCGCTGAAGAGGCACAACACTTGCACTTGCTGAAGCACCCATTTATTGCAGGACTGCAACTCCCTGCTGAGTGTGTCCGTGATGGTGCTCTTGATACCTGAAAAGTGAAAAGGGACGAGAATCATGCGCTAAAGAATGGCCCAGTGCTATAGAAATGGGGCTTCCAGGGAGAGAGCGGGAGAGCATGCCCTCCCTGTTTCACGATGTAAAACATGTGGTGGTGTTGTCCGTGTAGACCTGCACCACCTTTCATTGGAGCCCAGGATGGAAAGGCTTGAGGGCCCACAGGGCTGTCCGCATTTCCAGGACATGTATGCACAACTGCTTTTCTTCTGGGAGCCAGAGGCCTCTGATGTGAGAATGTCCTGTGTGGGCTGCCAAACCTTCCAGAGAGGTGTCCGTCGTGACTGTAGCCTTGTATGGAGGGATCTAAAAAAAAGAGCTCCCCGAGTGAGGTATGGACAAACTGACAACCATTGCAGGGATTGGCAGACTGCCCGATTGAGGGTGATATTGTCTGCCCAGGTCCCCGTAACTTTCTGCCAGCTGGCATCTTGAAGGGGTCTCCTGCAAAGCCTGCAAAAGGGCACAAAATGGATGCAGGAAGACATCATACCCAGCAGGGACTTGACTTGATTGACCGGTGTACTCTAGCACCTTGAAGCGTCTCTTGTGCTAGATGGAATTAACAATAAAGATCTCAGACCAAATAACTGGACAGACCCTGGCAAAATACGACTTTATTCTCAGTTCAATAAAGCAGAGCGTACTGACGAACAACGGACTGATGCTCCCACACACACACAAACTTGATTACACAGAGGTTATATAACCCAATATGCGTCAACCTACGTGTAAAACCTAATGAAGGGAACAATTGGTCAGGGGAACATATGTACCTATTGCATATTATAGGGGTAAGTACTTCATTGGCTGCCCCTTATCTATAGGGCACACCTGGAACTACATCTAAATATGCATAATACTGATTATAGCAAAGAAAATGGCTGCAGATTGGTCTATGCAACATTGTGTAGCAGGTTGCCCCGTAGACCCTCTGATTGCTTGTCATGCTCACACAACCCTGGACTTTTGGCTTGCTAGCAGCACGTAAGCAAAAAAATCCCCATGTGCTTGAGGCACATCAGATTACTCCCCACTTTACCAGTCAGTCCATCATCTCTCATCAGTCCAACCATAAGCCAAAGTTTCCCCTCTGTAGTTGATCTTGTAGCCTGCTCTCTGTTCTGGGACATTTGAGAGAGTGTAAGCAAATCACTATTTTCATCCAAAGCTTAATAACTAGCCCTTGTTTTCCACTTCTGAATCACGTGTAAGGAGACTGCAAATTTGTCCATTTCGACTATATTTACTGCAAATGATTTAATTATACTGGGCGTTCTTGGTCCTCTTTGCCTCTAGCGTCTTGGCACTCCATCTTGTATAGACTTTGGGCCTGATTCACAGAACGTTTTCTAATGGGGGGGTGCCATTAGAAAACACTTCTGTGAATTAGGCCCTTTATGTACAGTTAATTGTCCAATACTTGGCTCTTGCAAAGGTTTTCTTCTTTAATCTAAGAGAAATATGTCTTACGTACATGGCTTATCCATTTGCCTCCCTTGTGCCTTGCATGTATTCCTTAAAATAACACCTTTGATCCCAGGCCAACCTAGACTCCTTTTTATTCTGCACATAAAGCTATTCCTGCAATGTCTCCTGGCTCTGCATTCCTGGTCTGTCTATGTGGTAGCTGGATTAAGTCTTAACACAAGCCGGCGTCCATTTTCCTATCATGCCGTTTCTCTTGTCACTGCAGTTACATTGTCATTCTTAAGTATTTTCATATTGTTTCTATATATCCTTGTATATCTTCTTCATGACATCACTCTGCCTTCATCAGATTTCACTCAACAGTACATGATGTCCAACTGTGCGTGTTAACATGCTTCCACTCTTTTAACATGAGAGTACATTCGGTATGGTTGAATGAGTGCATATCGTCTCTCATACACTCAATGTGGTATAGGGACAACACATGGGGTCCCACATACATTTCTTCTTGTGATTTTCCAGTATGACAGCAGTGAGGGGGCTGGAGTTAGGGAAAACGCATCTGCCTGCTCCTCTACATTCCCCCCTCGGGTCGAGTCTTGGACCATATTTTCCTTTTCAATCTCCTTCATCTTCTTTACATACATCTGTTTCTTTGGGATCCATATCTTTGTCACATAACCGCCCTCCTCAGGCGACCTGCATTTTTTATATGTTCATCCACACTCCAGATCATGTAACAACAAATATCCTAATGGTGGACAGAATATCCAACGTCTCATAATTTTTATGATCCTTAGGGTAGTAAAACATTGTTACTGGATGTGTCAGAGGACGTTTTGTTACATTCGCACAGGTACTTGTTACGCTCACCTGGTTCCCACAGGGGCGTAGATCGACCCCCTTAGTCTTGTAAGCTTGACTTGTAGAAATATTCTCCTGTAGATGGAGAAAGGTATTTAGCCCCGTGGGTGTGCATGCAGACCCCCCTCCCTGCTCCTGTTCTCCCCACTTGCCACCTCCGATATTCCCAGTCAGTGTCCTCACCTTATGTTTTTAATTAGTGAGCTCTCCATCCTGCGTGGCATGCAGGGGCGCGTAGATACCAGTTACTTCACTGGTTTTAGGTGCTGGAGTTCTGGACGATTATCGAGTCCGGAGTTTGCCAAGTTTAAAGAGTTCGAAATGTCCAATGTTCACTCTTGCACTTCCCTATTGATTTGCAGCGGCAAATTCTGTCTGGAGGTTGCTGGCGGCGTTCAGGTAAGAGTCTGTATCACCCAAACTATCCTGTAAAGTTGCGTGGAATTAGCTCACTGTCTTTTCCTTTTTTTTCCTAGATGCGGCGTATTGAAGGAAAAAGCCTCCGGTGATAATCAGGTAAGTCTTGTAATATAAGTGATTGTCTTTTTAGTCTCTTTAGGTTCACCTTGCTATTTCTTGTCTTTTCCCCAGATGTTGAAAATCACAGAAAAAGTGACGGAGGCAGCGCCAAGTTGGAGATGCTCTGGGCTGATGAAAATGGAGTGGCGCTGCAGCTGGGATGCGACGCGTGCCGGAAGGATGTCCCTTCAGGCTCGGAGTGATGCAAGATCCGAAATCAGGTGAGGAATCAGATTAAAGTCTGTAATCTAACCTCTTCTCCTATTTTCCTTTCTCTCCTAGGGGCTCCGTGTTCAAGGCGGGTGTGGCAGAAGACTGGATGCAGGTTTGCAGACACGGTGAGCGTTACTCTGCTAAATGTAGAATAACGCGAAGCGTGTGTTGTAGATCGGGCGTGGCTTAAATAGCTTCAAATGTAGTCCCAGATAAGAAGTCCCTAGAACCACACCCGAGTGAAAAGTAGTCCTTGTGGAAAAATAGTCCCTTCCAGGTCTCACGTTGGCCTGGATGCATGTGCAGCATGGTCTGCCTGAGGTAAGTGATGACTATGAGCCTGGCGCCTCTGGCGCCAGGACTGATTTCTACTATGAGCCTGGCGCCTAAGGCGCCAGGACTGAACCCAGATAGCCCCTAGCCGGGGCTTCTGAGGTTTAAACAAATGTTTATGTTTAACATTTATATAGCGCACCAGGTACCCTAGGGCTTAAGGGCGCTTCGAAACGAAACACTCACAATACACAAACGGACAAGAAAGAAAACCCCAGTTAGAAGCAGAGGTTCATATGCAGAAAGAATACTCAGATGAGAATCCGACCTACGAGAAGAGCGCAGTTTTCAACCCCTTTTTAAAGATTTCTACGGGAATAGTATTCCTCAATGTAACAGGCAATGAGTTCCAATTAAGGGGAGCTGCTGAGATGAAGGCTGAATCTCTGGATTTTTTAGTTTTCACACGTGGCATAGCCAAAGTGTTTGTTTCATCAGAACGAAGGGAGCGGATGTTATTTTTTACTAAAACTAGTTCTTTTAAATAAAGTGGCATAACTCCATGTATGCATTTCTGGGTGATAAGAAGCAATCTAAACATAATCCTGGCCTTAACCGTTAACCAGTGGAGGCTTCGCCGGGCCTCCGACACATGGTCTCTTCTTGATAAGCCTTTCACAACCCTGACTGCTCCATTCTGAATAACTTGCAAATGGTGAATGTCAGATACCGGCAACCCTATAAGTAGGCTGCAACAATAGTCAATCTTAGAGCCAATTATGGTCCTTGCCAATGTTTCTGCGTTGGAGTCTGATATGAAAGGTCTCAAACAGCGAAACAATTTAAGAAAGTATGAAGCAGAGGAGACCAAGTTATTCACCTGGGCGTTCATGCTAAGGTTTTTGTCCAAGTAAATGCCTAAGGATTTCACCTTGCTCATAACCTCAATGTGGCAATCATCTATAATGAGCGATTTATAGCTAGGCCCTAGTTTGTCTAATTTGGCCACTGAGCCAATAATTAGAAGCTCGGTTTTTGAGCTATTTAAAGCTAAGCCATTCAGTACCATCCAATCCTGGATTTTCTTGTATATTTCGTTAATTCTTGCCTCATCTTCTGCCTGGGAACCAGATATGGGTGTCATCCGCATAGTTTGCAAATAAGATCCCCTCGTTCTCGAGCATCTGGAAAAAGGGAATCATAAATATATTATAGAAGCAAGGCGACACGCAAGCACCTTGGGGGACCCCATACGTAAGTATGGTCGGTTCTGCTTCTGCAGTGTCGCTGGCCACTCTATTTAGTCTATTCTTCAAAAAAGAGATGACCCAATTAACTGCTTCTTCAGAGAAATTGGCATTCTGTCTTAGCCTGGTGGACAGAATGTTATGGTCCACCAGGTCAAAAGCAGCCGACAAATCTAAAATCATGAGAAGGGTAATATGGCCACCATCCATTCTCGGTAGAAGATGAGATTTGAGTGCCAACAAAGCTGTTTTCGGTGCCGTGATTCAAACGGAACCCTGATTGAAATTTGTGATAGATTTGGGGATAGCTAGTGATCTGTTATAGGCCACCCTATCCAAGATTTTTAACAAGAACGGGGTGTTAGTGACAGGCCTATAGTTAGAGGCAGTGAGAGGGCAAAGGTTGGGTTTTTTTAGCAACGGAGTGATCCGTGCTTTTTTAATATTGTCAGGAACTTTATTTGCTAAGCGAGAGGCATTGACGAACTTGGTTAGAGCTGGAATGAGGACCGGAGAACACTCTTTAATTATGATCGAGGAGCAGGGATCCCCTTTACAACTTGTGGATTTTAAATTAGAAATTATCTTAGACAGGTCTTGCTCTGAGATAAGTTGAAAGCTAAACGCAGCTTGTTCCTCTGGTTTACTAATAGGGATCAGGTGGCTCTTTTCTGGAACCTGAGTCAAAAGACTGAGTTTCTTCACCTCGATACCTTCTCTAATTTTAATCTGTTTGTTGGATAGGGCAGATTGAATCTCTGTACACCATGACTCATCTTTATTGAAAGTAGCTTGAGCAGGTCTGGGTGCATGAGCCTGTTCTTTTAAGATTTTGAACAGTTCACGGCTATTAGAGTTAGCCTCTGTAATCCTGGTGTCAAAGGATTCCTTCTTGGCAGAGTAGATTGCTGTTTTATAGACCTTTGCAACTTTTTTATAGGCGACAAGGTCTATGCAGTTTTTATTTTTGCGCCAGGTGTGTAACAGATTGGTTTTCTTAGATTTAAGTAACTGAAGCTCCTTGCTAAACCATGAGTTACGTGCCTCTACAGGTATTGATTTAGCTTTCAATGGTGCTAAAGTCTCTGTTATAGAGCCCAACGCCTCAGAGAAAGTACAAGACATTTCATCTAAGTGGCTTAAATAGCTTCAAAAGTAGTCCCAGGTAAGAAGTCCCTAGAACCACACCCAAGTGAAAAGTAGTCCTTGTGGAAAAATAGACCCTTCCAGGTCTCACGTTGGCCTGGATGCATGTGCAGCATGGTCAGCCTGAGGTAAGTGATGACAATGAGCCTGGCGCCTTGGGCGCCAGGACTGATTTCTACTATGAGCCTGGCGCCTAAGGCACCAGGTCTGAACCCAGATAGCCCCTAGCCGGGGCTTCTGAGGTTTAAACAAATGTCTGGATGCCTGCTTCTGGGGCGGATGGGCTTGGTCCAGCTGCCCGGGGATAGGCATCATGACAGCACTTTACTCATCTTGTATATTCTAACCAGCTCTTTCATTTATATAAATCATTATCTTCATCCCAATAGCTTTCAGGGCTGTCTTCTGGCACTGTCCCAAGTTGATCATTATGAGACAAAATCCTAGCAATACCAACACTGGTATTGCTCCAAGTATTTTGAAAGAATTAACCAGGCAGGTTAGGATCCATTATAATAGGAGTGAAAACCCAGTCATCTCCTACTGTATCATCAGCTTCATCTTCCGTCTTCGTATGCAGCGTCGTCAGCATAGTTATTGCCTCCATCAGGGTTCTGTTTTCTCCATAATGGAAAGGTATGAATGTAAAGCAAGAATGCCTGACCTTGGCGCACACACCTCTGTCAGGAATCGGTCCGGGATCAACAGGAGTCGAACTAAGCCGGCTCCCTTCCCATCGTCTCAGACACAACAGGAACACTAAACATGGTGTCAGCGCTCATGATCCCTTCGGATTCCTTGTAAAAGAGGGTTAGTAACAAGAAGTTGGAAAAACCTCGTCCCTCTGTGTTGTTGCATTGGCGGTTGCCATGGAGATTAGGGCAGGCACGTTGACCCGCACCACGTCAGCTGCACCTTTAGGTCATGTGACCGCGGCTAGATAAACTCTAGCCTGCAGCAAACTCGTTGCTTCTTATTTTGATTTTGGAGTCTGCTACATATCCTGAGATATTCCTTGTTTTGCCTGCTATTTTGGATTCTTGCCTTCCTGTTTTTGCCTCGCTACTTTTGCCCCTGCTTCAACCTTGCACTCGTAATTTCCTCAAAGTGACGGCCTCCGTGATTAGAATCTCCATTGTTCTCCCTCCTCCTATCTATGCTATTCCCCTTACATGTTGCCCTCCTGCTCCTTCCATCCTTCCAGCTTACACCCGGAACTATTCCCGTTCCACTCCGCTGCTTCCTGTTGCCAAACCGGACCGCACCCAGGAACTGCCATTTGCCTCACGCTTTTGATCATCAATACCTCCCGTTGCCGAATCGGAATTCCTCCTGGATTGCTTTGCCTCACGTTTTGTCCTGTGAAATTCCTTCAGTTATCGACCCGGACTGCCTTATGGATTGCTATTGCCTCTAGTTTGATCAACGTTGTTGATAAACTCATCATCCTGGACTGCATAGGATTGCCTCCTGTTTCTTGGGATCCATGTGACTATTGCTCCTCAGCCAGACTGCCAGTACACCACTCCTCTCCTCTTCCCCAGTACAGACTAGAGACTGCCGTGGTACCATCAGGGGCCGAGGTCGGAACGTCCTCGTTTCGTCGGGTATTGTACTTCTGACCCTTAGGCATACACGTGCCGGTGGGAATAGCCCTACCCCCCTGTACCTGGCGGTCTTACTGGAGCATTGGTTGTTTCTGGAATACTTGCTGTCAATCCCATGGTAAGAGTGTTTGTCTTTATTCTTGTTTCTGCTTTTCGTTTCACGTTATGTGAGTATTAAGGATTCTTGTTTCTTGTGTATTGTAACAGCTGTTTTCTGGTCCTTGTGAAGTCGGCATAAAAAGCATTTATTGTGTCAACTGGAATACTGTCGCACCCGAGGGAGTCTACTGCCACGCGGTTTTTGGGTCCATTCTTCCAAACAATTGATCCCTGGTGCTGGTTTCCTTGTATCCAGACACAGGGTTACATTGTAGGGTAGAATTCTTCGTCTACACTACGGGGGCAAATTAAGAAGGCAATCTCAACAACCTCCTTCCATTACTGTAATTAAGTCCAGAACATACCTATTCTGGAGAGTCATCAGCCTGATGGTTCTTAATTCTTCTCTGATTGCATTGAATCCTTTTATTGTTGAATTGATCATTTATAACAGCTCCCATCTGGTGATTTGCAGTCATTTGGCGTTCACTGCAGTGTGGAGTCCTGGCATGAATACAGATGTCATTATCATTGCTGTCTTGGTGAACAGTTTATGCTCATCAGGAATCTCTTCATAGGCCCTTATGGATTTTGATGAGAAGTGGTTCTCCCTCTTCAGGCGGCAAAGATTAAGCGACCTCTTCTACCTCGGGTGATCATACATTTTTGGAAATTCATCGATATTGAGGTCACTTTGAGGAATCACTAATGCTGGAACATGTATTATTACGATGGAGCATACTCCCCAGTTTTTAGGCAACTGCATGTGAGCTCTGGACCCACAGGCCCAATATCGTTCCATCAATAATGCAGTTCCTCCATTCATTCCTGGCACCTCGATTGTCTGTCCACATCCTTTGTTTTCTCCAACCAGAACTGAGCCTTCATTCTTGAAGCATGTTGCATTTGCGCTCTAGCACCTTGAAGCGTCTCTTGTGCTAGATGGACTTACCAATAAAGATTTCATACCAAATAATAGGACAGACTCAAGTAATATGGCAAAGTACTACGTTATTTTCAGTTTAATAAAGCAGGGTCAACTAGCAAACATCAGACAGGTGCTTGCACACTCACACACAAACTTGATTACACAGAGGTCTTATACTTCAACATGCATCATCTATAATGTCAACCTGCATGGCAAACCATAAAACCTATTAGCGGGAGGTACTGGTTAGGGGAAAATGTCTACTAGAATGTATATGGGTTAGTCCTTTATTGACTGTCTCTTATCTGTTAGACAACTCTCGAACAACCTCTTAATATGTATAATACTGATTATAGTAAACAGAAATGGCAACGGATTAGTCTATGCAACATTGTATAGCAGGTTTCCCCTTAGACCCACTGATTGGTTGGCATTCTCACCCAACCTTGGACTTTCGGCTCGGCTAGCAGCACGAAAGGCAAACAAAACCCAGGTGCTTGGATCACGTCAGATTACTCCCTACTTTCTCAATTAGTCCATCATCTCTCATCAGACAAGCCATGAGCCAATGTTTCCTGTCTATAGTTCACCTTGTAGCCCGTTTTCTGTTCTAGTACATTCGAGGGAGTGAAAGCACATCACTATCTTCATTTGAGGCTTAATGACTAGCCCTTGTTTTCGACCTCTGAGTCGCATGTGAAGAATTTGTCAATTTGGGCCTCTTATTTACTGCTATTTCATTTAATTATACTGGGTGTTATTGCTCCTCTTGGCCTCTAGAGACTTGCTCACTCTACATTGTATAAACTTTATACACTTTTAATTGTCCAATACTTGGCTGTTGCAGATGTTTTCTTCTTTAATCTAACAGAAATATGTCTTATCCATGGCCTATCCATCTACCTCCCTTCGTGCTTTGCAGCTATTCCTTAAAATAGCATCTTTTATCCCAAGCCAACATTGACTCCTCTTCATTTTGCACACAAAGCTGTTCTTCCAGCATCACCGGAATCTGCAACCATCATCGGCTTCTGAGGTAGTTGAATTGAATATTTACACGAGCCAGCGTCCATTTTTCAACTATGGCCATCCTTGCCACGTTATATATTCTTCTATAGCAAGCTTCTATGTATCTTTTCTACATTGCGTTACTGCGTATTTACACTAATTGGTCAGCAGGTTACTTTGTCTTCTTTTGTATTCATGATTACTTTATCGCTTCGTACATGTTTCTCTTATCGCTTCAGTTACATTGTCACTTAAGTATTTGACAGAAATTTTGCATCATGTGTGCTGGCATTTCTTTGGCAATACATGTCCTTGCTGTGTTCATGGAATACGGTATTAAGGAACAGATGTTCTCTCTCCCACATCCTCCATGTGCTGATACCATAA
Source organism: Ambystoma mexicanum (assembly GCF_040938575.1). Classification (NCBI taxonomy): domain Eukaryota; kingdom Metazoa; phylum Chordata; class Amphibia; order Caudata; family Ambystomatidae; genus Ambystoma; species Ambystoma mexicanum. Next base: position 540,231,280 of record NC_090923.1, on the reverse strand, counting down.
ATCATTTTTTAAAAGAGCCGAATTATCAGAATATGTATGTATATCTTCATGATCTTCCTCAACATCCCTTTTAAATTGAAATAGGTGCCTCGTAAGATTACAAAAAATATTGTTTGTACTTTCATCGGGGACAATAGTAAATGTTCATTGTCACCCACCATGTCTGTATCAGTTTTTGTAACATGTCTGAATGGCATAATAATCAGGAGGAAAACACAAATCATAACACAGAATGATATCACAATTATTATTCCATCTAAACTCATTGATTTTCTTGATGGCAATGAGCCTCTTATATTCTGAAACCTCATCTTACTTGAGCTCTGAATATGTAACTCTCTAATTCCTTATGGATCACACCTTTAGATCAACAACTGCAAGATAAGTGCTATAATTATTCTGAAAATAATATGATTGTTCTTAGGGTGGCCGAGAGACCTCACGGTATCCAAGGGTCATCTTACTACTACTGGGTAAGACTATAAAATATATGTAAAAACATCATACAAGAATGTGTGTGTTGTTACTACAATGGGTAACAAAGTGATGACGTGTCCTTCTTTTCTTTCGGCTCCATTATGTTAAAGCATTGTCTCTTGGACCTATCTAAAAGTTCCAGGATAACTGCAAGTCTATGTTTTCCTTATCTAAGGTTAAAAAATATTGGTCCTCAATTTGAAGTGCTTGTGTGATCCTTATTTTCCTTGTCTTTGCCCTTGGCCAGTGAACAAGTCTGCATGCGTGGAACATTTTCTCTTGCTTCACTGTCGGTAGTTGCAGGAGGGGTCTGGGTTTCTCCTTTATATGGTTTGATGTCGTGCAAATGCAGCTAAGCTCTTCTTCCTTTTAACTTGGCAGCTGTTGGGGTAACTTCTCCCATCTCATATGGTCCTTCAAAACGGGGCATACTCCAAGTGTGTACAAACTTTCATACCAGCACCTGGTCCCCTGGGTATAAACTTGGTTGCTTCAGTAAATTTTAACGCTCACTTTGTATCCACAGGGACACCACCCGACTGGTCTGGAGCGCTTCTGGGACAGAGTTGCCTTCCCTGGGACTCGCGCTGCCTGGGGCTTAGTCTGGAAGACAGGAGTTCAGTTTTAGCCACAAACACCTTCTCTCGGGCCCGCCTCCCAAGTGTTCCCCTGGCGACCGCCTTGGAGCCTCTCTCACCTTGTATTTCTATAAGGTGCGCTCTCCGTCCTGCCATTCTGTGCAGGGGCGCGTCGTGGCTGGGCACCTTTCCGCCGAGTTACTTCACTGGCGTGGGCCCGGGAGTCCAGGCCGGCTGCGACTCCACTCTTGAGGAAAGTCTTTAGCTTTTGAAAAGAATGAGTGTCCGCAATTGTTGTTGCCCTGTTGACCTTCTCCTTCTCTCGTTGATGCAGAAGGGATGATGGAGATGTCGAGCTGATGGAGAGGGCAGTGCTCGAGTAGGTAAGAGAATGCGCCAAGCGCAGGGATATGAGCGTCTTTGAATAAGGCTAACCTGTGCTTTCCTTTCTTGCAGGTCGCCGAAAAGTTCCTGGAAGAAATGCGGCCTGATGAAAGCGGAGCGTAGAATGGAAGAGGTCCAGGCGGCGGTAGAATTTCCAGGAGAGCTTCGGTAAGTAAGCAGAGACTGGAGGCGATGGAATAGGAAGATGAACGCTTACTAATTGTCCTCTTCTTGTCTCTCCACTCTAGGATGTTGCTAGTGGAAGAAGACGAGTTCCAGGGGAGGTTCCAGATTGATCGAGGAGCTGGATGCAGAACAGGTAAGGATGAATAACAGTGTTCTTCTTCTCGCTGAAGATGCAGGCCGAGGATGCTGCGAGCAGGTCTCGGTGAACGTCATGTTGCAAGTGCAGAACAACGCGAATCGCGTGCCTCAGCTCGGGCGTGGCTTAAATAGCCAGCAGGTATCCCAGGTGCCTTCAGGGCAGACCACGCCCTGGATGCTAGACTGCATGATGCAGTTCCATATTGATCCTTGCGGGGGCAGCCATGGTGGTCCATCGCCCAATGGAAGCTCCCTCTATCAAATGAGCCTGGCGCCAACAGCGCCAGGACTGGCTCCAGGACAGCCGAGAGGGGCATGACTGGGCCGTTGGGGCCTTGTAGGAATACTGTGGCGAGGGCCAGAGGCCCTGAATTCCCAGGCCAAGGGTTAAGGTTGTGACAAAATCCTCTGAATCAATGGGTTGATTATCTTTGTCACTTCTCTTTGACCCCTCCCTTCGGTTCTTGACCTGTTGAGACATGAAAGAAACACTTGCAGTCATTGTTGTTAGTTAACCATGCATCTCATCACCTAGTGTCTTCGCACACTATGGGCATCAGTTTTAACCTAGTTGGAGGAGCCAGGGGGTTCTCATGCAGCATCCAGTCACCAACTCATGAGGAGTTAGATGGTGATCTGAGTCGGACTGATTTCTTAGAGCATACAAGGCAAGGGGTAGGCAATGTAGCCATCCCTTCATTAAAGTAATTTTTTGCAATACTCTCTTTTAATAGTCCATTTAATTTCTCACAGACATCATTCGCCTGTGGATGGTAAGCAGAGGAAAATGAATGCTTAATGCCCAATAGAACTATTTGTTCAAAGAATTTATTTACAAAATGTGGTCCATTGTCAGACTGCAAGACCTCACACACACCCCATCCTGGGATCACCTAACGCACAAGGAACTTGGCGGCACATGCAGCATCAGGGTGCACATATGGATCTGCCCCGATCCATCTAGAAAAAGGACATACCACGACCAGCATATATTTGTAGCCATTACATGTCTGAAGCATATCCACCTAATCTATATGTAGATGCTGAAATGGGCTATTGGGTCTGCGGATTTCTCCTCTCACTGTTCGGGAACTGTGCCCTGGAGTACATTTCTGGCACACAATGCAATTTACAATAAACTGTGCCACGTGCACCAACATGTTTGGCGTAAATCAATCTTCTGCAACTGTAGCAGCAACACTCTCTCGGGTCGTATGCGCGGGATAGCCAAGCTACTCCAGCGCTACCCTCAATAATGCTAGAGGCATAACTGGCTTTCCAGTGCTATCCTGCCTCCAAATTGCCTCTGTGCGGGATAAAGAATACCCCCCTTTCCTCATAAATCCTGCTCTTCCTGTGGTGCTCGACATTGTGTCTCAATTAACTGGGCAATAGACAGCATGTTAAAGCCCTCCTTTACCAACATGCATCGTCCTGTCATCTGTTCAAAACTTTCTATTTCAAAATTAGAAACGTTTGGGAAATAGGCCGCATTTTTGGCTTCTAAATCTGTGGCTTCGTTTTCATGAGAAATTATGTCTGCCCGTTAAGTATGCGCTGCACATTTTACAACTGTGAGCACCAATGGGAGCCCTAAGGCTTTAATAGGCGTATCCAATAGGGCCTCGTGATGCAGTGGAGTGCCATCTGCACAGAGGAAGCCCCTCCTTTTCCAGCATGACAAACCTGTGTGTACAGTTGACATCACATGGGCAGAGTCAGAGTACACTGTCACTTCCTCATCTTCAAATCTCTGAAGTGCGGCAATAAGCACAGCTAATTCTGGGGCCTATTCTGAGTAATGCGAAGGCAATCTCACGCTTGTCCAGAATGCCTTTTGCCAGCCGTTTGGTCAATTTTTGAAGAACCATCAATAAAGATCATTTTCCCTTTCCCAAGAGCATTTACTCTAGCTTGGGGAATATCACCCTAGTATTCAGTGCACTCATGTACATAATCATCCTCCCCTATTGGTTCTGCTATGAACGTTGCTGGGTTCACTGTCTTGCATCTAACAATTTTAATTGCAGGAACTGAAATAATTACCTCATTTCCCGATGCTCTTTATGTTGTTAATGTACTTTTGGGCTTCTCTAAAATTGCAAATAATACATGCTCTACAAATAGTGTTACTGAACCCCATTGTTATACTTGAAGCTTTTTCAATCGTGAATGCAGCAGCAGCAGCTAAAGATGGCTCACAGGGGTAATGCCCTTTCATAACTGGATCTAGAATCCCACTATAGTAAGCCAAAGGTTTATGTCCATGTCCTAATGGCATTTTCTGTGTAAGGACTGCTGTCAGAACTTCTCAGTTTGAATGAGAAAATAAGATAATCTGGAATTCCTAACACAGGGTCTGTACTGATTGCCTTTTTAAATTCTTCAAATCCTTCAGTCATCTCATCTGTCCACGTTATTCTACTCTTGTACACCTGTGCTTCTTTAAGTCTTTTTAAAAGTGGTTGGATATATGTGCTGTAAACAAAAACCCAGGCCCTTTGCATAAGCCAAAAATGGTGGCATTTATCTCGCTGTTATAGGTTCTGAAGTCTTCATAATTGCTTCTGCTCTCTCAGGTGTCACTTTCCTCCCTTCATGAGAATTCAGCTGTCCTATATACAAGACCTCTTTCTGACAGTATTGTAACCTTTCTTTGTCTAACTTATACCCTGATAGTATACTCATAAGCCTAACTGAATCTTCTCTGCAACTTTCTTCTGTCTCACTACAGACCAAAATGTCATCGAGCTGAACATTACCCAGGTCCATCTGGAGGACTCTGTTAAAGGGTGAAGGCGACTCACAGTACCCTGGGCCAATCCAGTATGTTTCTGGCAAATATTTATATACGAAAAGGAAGTCAAATCTTGTGAGTCTTCATGGAGGGGAATTGAAAAGAATGCATTCTTAAAATCTATAACTGAAGTATCTGATCTTAGATGGGATGTTGCACAATATGGAACTGAAGGACCAAAGGAAACTCAGCTTTGACTATATTGTTGTATGAGTCTCCACGATTTTTTCACTGGGTATAGAGCCGTGTTACATGGAGAATCAGATAGGACCAAAATGCCTTGCTTCATTAAAGCGGAAATGGTCTCCAATTTATCTTCATCCGCTTCTCTAGACATGGGGTATTGCTTTGCTCGTGGCAAACAAGCTCCTGGTTTAAGCTTGATTTTAACTGCTCCTACTCGTTTTAATACACCCATGTCATATGGATTTGTGGTCCATCAAATATTTGACACTTTCTCCAAGTCTTCCTGTAAAAATGACGGTTTCATTATTACCAGTGCCATTCTCTGCGGTAATTCTCTATTCTCTACTTTAATCCAATAAGTGAGATTTATGGAGATAAGAAAATTCATCATCTGAGTATTGTGAGAAACCAGAAGCTGTCTCACCCACAAGTCCCCTGGGATCTGTCATCCAGGTGGCCAGGACACGGCCATCGCTTTTGGATCCAGCTCCTGGGGGTGAAGCAGTGCGGGAGGATCACCTGGATGAGGGGTGTTCGGGCAGTGGGAGTGGGACAGCGGATGGTGGGATGCAGTATCCCCTTTCCTGCAACACCTTTACCCATCCTACCAGTAGGATATTTAAAAACTCGACCCTCCCCTTTTTACAACACTAACACTGTCACATGGACAGCGCACTATGAAAGAAAACAGGCTAACACCTGAGCAGTATGCCTGACATGTCCCAATACCATGGTCAAGCGAGGTTAGGCAATTACTGACCATCACAGACACACCTGACTCCCACTAAGCTACCCCACACGGATAAAAGGCGGCACACGAGACCACACTCTGAGCGAGGCAAAGAACACGAGGAAACAGCAGTTTCGAGGCGACAGCTCAACGAGAGATGAAAGACGGCAAAACAGGAGGGGCTCGCAAGCGGGGACATTCCCTTGAGATTTCCAACAATGAACTGCTACGTTACAGAATCCTTGATATTAGAAAGCGTAAGAGCAGAAAACCAGGCTGAAGAATCCTGCATTGTGTGTTGGAGATTCCCCGGGCCCTCCCGCATTAATCAAGGCGGGGAGAAGAGCCAGCCGCTGTGGTAGCATCCTTGGCTCCAAGAACAAAGCAGCGTCAGTGAAATCAACACAGCCGGTGAGTTGGGGAGACCGATACAAGAGCGGTGTGTATTGAAGCCAAAGTTGCAAGCCGCAACATTGTATGGCAAGGGCTGGAACGAACATTGTTAAAACGCATGTGATAAAAGACGCAAATAAAGTTGAACTACTGATGAGTGATTGAACTTTGAAACCAAGATACAATACCTTTGACAGAATGGTCCAGCATGACATGCATAGTCAATTGAAGGTCTCTGTAAGGTATCCAGCTGAGCAGTGGCAAAAGTTAGAGTTGTAAAGAATTGTGAATCAAAGTGGTCCTGCAATGGGTCGAGCAAAATCTTGGGCACAGTTGAAAGTCTTCGATGCTGATACAGTAAAGAAAGTTTGTGTTAAAGTAGATGTTGGTCCGAGCCCGTCGGAGGGAGACTAATTGAGGATTTTGTGTTTAAGTCGGTCGGGTCTGAGCCTGGCGGAGGGGGCCCCAAGGTTAACAGTGAATCACCTGAGAAATTGTGTACATGTGAAATCCTAAGAAGAAATGAACTTTTTTAAAAAAAACTTTATTTATTATGCTTGACAGTACAATCGAAGAGTAAGCAGTGGATAACATTTTATAATTTCAATAATAGCAGATACAGACTGTATACAAGGAGAGTAGTTGAAAACAGGAGAGTATCCCAACGATGGCTAGTCGCTAAGCATACATGACACGATATTCAGATCCATCCCTTAAGTAGGATTGTTGCGGGGAGAAGACTGTGCTGAAGAACAGCCATCCGCCTCAGCGGAAATAGATGAGAGGTAAGAGCGGATGCAGGGCCACACATCCCTAGGTCTGGTTGTTGGCGGCAGCTAAGCCGCCCACGCCTCCTCAGTATCAGAGATCCAGGTGACGGCAGCCAGCCACTGTTCATGTGTGGGTACCCGGGGCGGAGCCAACACATCAGGATGCGATGCAACGCACCGCAAGTAACATACATAAGCCCGCAAGCTTCCGGGAGTCGTGGTGCAGGCCGGGGAAATCGTGAAAGAGGCATTTCAGTGGGGAAGGGGTGAACTCATGATCTAGGACGGATGAGAGTGTGGAGCAGATCTCAGACCAGAACTGAGTAAGAGAGGGACAGGCCCAGATCATGTGAATATAAGTTGCATCATCAGACCTGCATCTGGGACATCTGGGAAAGTGGTCAGGTGGCATTCGATGTAATCATATTGGTGTGTAATGATACCTATGAAAATGTTAAATTGAAACAGCTTAAAACAGGACTTGAATGAAACTTCATGAGAGCGGGCACACATCTGTTTCCAGCGTTGATAAGTTACCTCCAGCTCCAAGTCCCAGGACCAAGATTGTAACAACGCATCAAATGTGGGGGAGGTTTGAGATTGTAATAGAGAATATAACCTGGAGATTTTCCCTCTAGCGGTCGTGGTGTTCATTATTTTGGCCCAGTCGGGGGGGGGTATGATGGGGTGGCTGGGGCATCTCTTCTTTACTATTCGACAAAGAGCTGAGTACTGCAGCCAGACGGGTGACTTCTGCCGTATGGCTATCAGTAAGTCTGCCCACTCGATGAAGCTGTCCTGGTCAAAAACATCCCGGATGGCCTCAAAACCTGCCTCCGTCCAGTTCCGTGTCCCTAACAGGGGAATACAGGGGACCCCAGGAAGGAAGTTCCAGAGAGGTAGGCAGCTGTGGAATGGATGGGGGCTGCCAGAGTGTCCATATTCTAGCGAGTGCCTTAAATGTGATGCCTACCGGGTCGAGAGGACTACTATTGAGGTGGGGGGGCTAGGGGGCAGATATCACGATCGCCAACTGCATGTCGCTCCAATCGTATATGCGAAGGGGGATTCGTGGTGATGAACCAATACGATGCAAATTGTGCTGGGGCAACCAGCCAATATTTTTCGAAGTTGGGGGCACCAAAGCCACCATTTTCCATGGGGGTAGCTAACTTGTTGAATTTGAGATGGACAGCCTCGGAATGCCATAAGAATTCATTAAGTGTGCGGTTCAGTGACCGAGAAAATTATCTGCCCGGCCACAGGGGAAGATTGAGAAAACTATAAAGGAGTTGGGGGAGCACTACCATTTTTAAGACACCAAGTTTGCCCACAAGAGACAATGGGAATTTACCCCAGCCCTGGCAGTTCTTCTTAAGCGTGGACAAGTAGTTCAAGTAATTGGTTTCAAGTACCCTGTCTTGCTTGCGAGCAACCACTGCTCCGAGGATACATGATTTCCGATTGTGCGCATGTGAATCCCATGAGATCAGGGGGACGGGGGTTGGCGTCAGTGAGCGGGAAAAACGTCAATTTTGTACAATTAACCTTAAGGCTGGACATTAGTCTGAAGTGTATGACATCGTCTAGTATCGGGGCAAGGGTTGGTTCGGGGGAGCGGACAAAGAGTAGGGAGTCATCTGCATATAAAGAAATAATATCCGGTGTATCCAGTAATCGCAGGCCTCGGTGTTAGTGTGTCTGCCGTATCCTGTCTGCCAAGGGTTCAATGGCGATAGCGAATATCAGGGGAGAAAAGGGGTACCCCTATCTCGTGCCTCGGGCTATATAAAAGGGGGGAGAACATCTATCCTCCCTACGAACCCTGGCTACAGGGTCTGAGTACAGCAGTTTAACCCACGAGAGAAATCGGGGTCCAAAGTTGCATTTCCCAAGCACCTGCCAGAAGTAGTGCCAAGAAACGGAATCGAAAGCCTTCTACATATCTAGGGCTGCTGCCACGGCGTGGGTGCTAGGGTCAATCCGGCTGATGATGTTGAAGAGGCGACGCAGGTTGAGAGAGGTGAAACGGCCTGGGATAAATCCTGACTGATCTGGGTGTATAATGTGAGGCATATAAGGTGTCAACCATATGGCCAATACCTTGGCGTAGATCTTGACATTGCAGTTTATAAGCGAGAGAAGGTGATATGACCCGCATTGGGTGGGAGGCTTGCCTGGTTTAAGTAATACAGTTATAATAGCTTCGTGGAGGGTGGGAGGGAACGTACCCGTCGTACAGGATTCATCCCATAGTGCTAAGAGGTGGGGGATCAGACGTGATTTATACTGCTTATAGAATTAAATTGGGAAGCTGTCGGACCTGGGGGTTTTACCCGAGGCAAGAGCATCAATGGCCTCAGATATTTCTTCGGAAGTGATGGGCATGTCTAGGGCGAGACTAGTGTCATCTGAGAGAACAGATAGATATGTGTCTATGTCTGACTCGGGGACAGTATCAACATTTGTATATAGGGAGGAGTAGAATGATTGAAACTGGTCATTAATGTCTTGCAGGAGGAGGGCCAAAGAGCCATCAGGCCTTTCAATGGCTGGGATGTGTGGCGATCCTGTTTCCTGGTGAAGGAGTCTGGCCAGCAAGCGACCAGGATGTTCGCCCTCTCCGTATTGTCTCACAGGACCGGGAGTGTCTATACATTTACTCTCCCTTTCAGCATGGGCACGAAATGTGTCCAATTCAGTACCAATGCTCAAAAGGATGGACGGAGATTGATGCAGGGCATATTGGGCTTCGAGGGAGGAGAGTGCAGATTCACTTGGCGATATGTCCCTACGAATAACCTTGAAGATCCCTGATTCTTTGGAAATAGCTATTCCCCTGATGTAGGCCTTAAATGATTCCCAGAGGGTAGCCTGTGTGAGGACTGATCCGGCGCTCAGTGCGAAGTAGTCATCAATTGCTGATTCCAGGTCAGTCCTGAAAGCTACGTCTGATAATGACTGAGGTTTTAGCCTCCATGAGCGAGTCGCATTGTGTACCGCACCCCAGGCGAGAGAGATAGTCACCAGTGAATGATCGGAGTGTGTTCTAGGGAGGGTTAACATTTGTGTGACGTTTCTAAGAAGTATGGCGGATATGAGCTATCTGTCTATCCTGGAGTGAGAGTCATGCACAGAGGAGTAGAAGGAGTACATTCGGGAATCGGGGTGTACCATTCGCCATGCGTCGGATATCTCAAGCCGCAGTAGAGACTCAAGGATGACTCTAGCGGCCCTCGAGAGTTGGCAGGGCTTGGTACCTGATCTGTCCCAATCTACATTGAGGATTGTGTTGAAATCACCCCCCCAAAGGATGGGAACCAAGGGGAATCCGGCAAGCAAGGTAGTGAGGTGAGAATAGAACTCTGGGTCATCGATGTTGAGCCCACACACATTAAGGAGCACAACCTCTCTATCATGCAGATTGCCATGAATCAGAACGTAATGCCACAGAGGGTCCATGTTGGAAGAAATAGGATGGAACTTAACACTCTTATGAAGTAGAATCATGACACCCCTGTTCTGGGTGGAGTACTCAGTGTAGAATCTTTGTGAGCCCCATGACTTTGCGAATTTCAAACAACCTTGCGATTGGGCATGATTCTCTTGCAGAAAAAGAATGTTGGCACTGTGTCTGTTATGGCACCTACCTGGACTGCTTCCAGAGGATGCTCCCGGGCCTGGCAGCTTCACCCCTGGATCCGGCTTGCCAGGAAGAGCATCCTCCGACAGGCGGTCATGCTTCAGATTCAGAATCGGAGGCATACGCTTGCGCCGCGGGAGGCTGTGATCAGCGGAATTGGCTTGTGTTCCAAGCCTTGTTCCTGTCCCCGCTCGGCCATGGCGGTTTCATGCCGAGTGCTTTAAATAGCGTTCGAGTTCAGAAACAGATCGCGTCTTAATGCGGTTTGTTCCTGACTCTCCGCTACGCTTGGATCCTTGATCCGCCCCTGTTACAGTCTTGCTTTTTTGGCTTCCTTTGTTTTTTGGTCCTGCCTCGCCTTTCCTGGGTGTGGGTTCCCCGATTGGTTCCTGGGGGGTCCTCCCTTGGGTCTCTTGCTTCTCCCTTGGGTCTCTTGCTTCCCCCTTGGGTCACTTGCTTCTGCCTCGGGTCTCTCGCTTTCCCCTTGGGTTCCCTTGCTCTTCCTTCCTGATCTAGTTCCCTCCTGCCCCTGGCTTGCTCCGCCTGGGTACCAGCTCTTGGCCTGCCTTACCTGGGTACCACCCCATGGCTTGCTCCACCTTGATACCAGCTCCTGGCTTGCCTAGCCTGGGTACCAGCTCCTGGCCAGCTTCACCTGGGTACCTGCTCCTGGTTTGTTCCACCTGGATACCAGCTTCCGCCTAGCTTTACCTGGGTACCAGTTCTTTGGGATTCTGACCTGAATTGTCTACATCCTGCTGGATTCTTTACTGAAATCCTACCACCTGCCTTCCTGGATTACAGAAAAGAGACTTCTTCATCTTCAAGTCAACCACCTTGGACTTGTCTGTACTTCCCTATCTGAAGTACCATCTACCTTCCCTGTCAGTGCTTGCACTGTCCTGGCATCATGTTAATCCGCAGGGAAGTGTATCAGTGGCATCAGGAGTTGGTCCCCATCCATCCCTGTATCATCAGGGCTGGGTCGGGATTGCTTCCTTGCGTCATCTTTTCTTCATCCTGCTCACGGATCAACCAGTCTGGCTTCTCCAGTGCAAACAACTCCTGGAAAAACAGGTAAGTGTCGTTCCCAGTGGTCGAAGTGCACGAAAAGAAGTAGTGGAACTATGTTCCTTGCTGGCCTGCCCCCACTCTCCACAAACCCCATCACTGCACCGCCTCCCACACACAATCCAAACCCCCAAACAAACACACCTGCTATTTAAAGGAATGTTCAGTTCAGTGCAGTGCCCTGAAATGCAAGCTTCAAATTATGCATACACTTATTTTAAAACTAAACCACTCCAGCGCGGTTTCTTTTTCAAATAAAAGTATAGGAACAGTGAAACGTAAAAGTAAAAAGTATAGGAGCACTGCTCCCAACCACTCCCGCCCACTTCGACCTCTTTCCCAGTCCCCTCACATTCCAACTCATACAGGTTAGGTTGCTATCAACCATTATGGTCAATAAGAAAAAGAAAGATTACGGAGCAGCAAAGCCACATATCGTGAGACCAGTCTGAATGATATAAGACATGTCTATCCAAGGAATATGTCCTCGACAGCATGAAACCACGCCCACCCTCCATTGCAAAAGTCAAGCATTTTCTATCATAACACCACAACTCACCCATTGCCACCCACCACCCTCTCCCAAACAAAGGAACAACATCAACCCCGCCCACCCCCTCCCACATGCCTCCCCCAAACGGAAGAATGATCCCCATCCCCATGTCAAATCAACTCTTAAACATTGGCAACTTTGCCTGGGGGCCTTAGAGCAAGTCAAACATGAGCACACTCGTGCTGGGATAATGACTAAGTCATTGTGACATATGAGCACTGAAACAAAACTTTCATTCTTGTATCCTAGCATAGAGCAGAGAGTTTACTCGCTGCCCGGAGGGTTCAATTTCCATAAGGATATGTGACCCGGGCCTCTCCAAAGTTAGGGCCACGGAAGGGGAGGCCAACAATACAGTGGGTAGCCTGTCAGGGCCGGCCCCAAAGGTGGGTGCATCAACACCGGAGGCTCTCTCCGAAGGGAGTGTGTGGAGGGAGCAGTGTATGGACTGGACAATGGTGGAGAGCAGGAGTTCGTAGAGCTCGGGCAGGAGCGTTCACATAAGTATTCATTATAGCAGATTCATCTGTAGAAGTGTTCCTCAATGAACTTGGTCGCTTCTTCAGGGATAGTAAAGAAGAGAACCTAGTTCACGTGCTCGACCCTGATCTTAGCAGGGTACAACATGGAGTACTTCACTCCTAGGTCGCATAGTTTCTTCTTTACGGAAAGGAAGCTTTTGCATTCCTGCTGGGTGCCTGTGGGAAAATCCAGGTAGAGGTGAATTCTGGAGGATCCTAAGAGTAGCTCGCCCTTGGCTCTCGCGGCACGCAGCAGGGCATCCCTGTCTTGGTAGTTCAGTACCCTTGCGATAATTGGGCGGGGAGGAGCTCTCTGTTTAGGTTTAGCCATGAGGGCACGGTGGGTTCTTTCAATGGCAAATTGTGCAGATAATTTGGGGGAGACCATGCAAGGTCAGGAGGGTTTGTTCTATGTATTCCTCCATAGAGCCGTCGATGTTGTTCTCCGGGATACCAATAACGCGGATATTGTTGCGTCTAGAGCCCCGATTCGAGGTCATCATTCTTCCTGCTGACTTCCTGGACCCTTCTGGTTAGAGCGCTCACTTCAGACCAGAGGGTGCTAATGTCGTCTTTGGCAGTGCCAACTCTGTTCTCGACGTGCGTCATCCAGCCATCCGTTCTCTCCATATGTGTTTTGATCGAGCAGATCATCCCACTCATGTTGTCCAGCTTAGAGTGGAGGGCAGTGAACCCCCCCTGCATATATTCAAACATTTTGGATGAATCTTTGTTGTCAGGGGGTGATGTCGTGGCCATCTCAGGCTCCAGTTGTGACTCAGTCACTTTTTGTGCTGCCTTCACAAAGATATTGATCATACTTTGTTTCTTGTGGTTACGTCTGGGCATGCTGCCCGAGTACGTGCCTGCCAGCCAGAGACCCGACAAAGTAACATAATGCACAGGGGGTTAAACAGAAGTTGCTGGGTCAAGGACACCGCTGGGTGAGCATGTGCTGAGCTGGGCGAGGGGCTCCAGAGCCCAAGCCCCTGGCGCAGAGAATGGCAGCAGAGTCAAGAGAATGACTGGGGACAGTGGATAGAGTACACAGTGTTTTAGAATGGGCTGTGGTTTCCAACGTTAGTTTACCAATCAAACCTTGGACATATTCTTTTCACAGATCAGGGGCATCACGGCCCCAGTGGTTATCCCTCCAGCTGGATGGTTGAGTGTCTAAAGGATCAGTGCAGGTTGATAGGTCTGTCAATAAATGCTGGTTGCGTATGGAGGTCAGACCCGTGTGTGAGCCTACCCAGATATAGCACTAAAGGCTATCAGTGAGAATGTATGGTGGTTACGGACCCCTCAGAGGGAGTACCAGTCAATGTAGGTGGATTACTATGCACTCTCCGGATCCGGCCACCCGACTCACGAGTAGAGAAGTGTGTCGATAGCATGCGTCTTCACTGAGGTCTGCCCGGGGCCGTCGGGGTGCAGGTTGATGGCCCGGGGATCACATAGGAGAACCATATGTCTGGTGAATCAGGTTGTGTGAGCAACAAAGTTTGGGATCACTCTGAGGAGACAACCAAGGGCGTGACGTGTGTCTTCCTCACATCGGGTTGCAGTATAGCCCACTTAGGCAAAGCAAACTGGTTCTGCTTATTTGCTGGGGTGCAGCTGCGGGTCGACTCAGTGGGAGTCACTGGAGAAGTCAGGTAAGGCTGGAGGCTTGGCCGCCTGCACCGTGATTCAGGGACAAGCGGTCCAGGCCCCATGAGTCCTGTTGCCACGACTATCTCGGCCGAGTGTCCGTGCAGGAGGAGCATCTGTAGCTCTGGCAAGGTCTTCAGGGTCGGGCTGCCAGCGAGGAGCGTGAGCCAGCCGGGGCCGGGTGCTGAGGGAGCCGCTGTCGGGGTGTTGCAGTATGATGAGCTAGGCGACACCTCCGAGGGGAAGCGTGCAATCCGTTGGCGCGTTTGGGCTGGCAGCGCCCTACCCCAAACAGGCCTGCAGCGCCCCAGCCTCCAGTGGTGAGAAAGGAGCTGCCTGTGGAGCCACTCCACGGGCCTGGCCAAGGACCTTTCTAGGCAAGAATGTAGACCGCAATATCTATGCTACCATTTTATCCCACGGTTCTCTCATTTTAAGGCACCATCTCTCTTGAATAAAGGCAATGGGTCTTCATCCTGCCCCATGTTCCCAGTCATAATCATGCCCATATCTCATGTATCTGGATATTGCGCTCTGAGTGACTGCCATACATCTGCTCTGCAATTATTAAATGGCGCTCCATCATGTGTCATTTTCTGTGCAGTCACACCTGCGTATCCTGCTAGTTTCCAAATGTCATCAGCCCTCTCCCCTAGAATAGCGGCAATCAGGCCTCTTTTGTCACCTCTAACGTGATTTCTGTTGTCATTCTAACTCATAAATCCATTTTCACGCACCGGAGGTTAAACTTGGTAATTTACATTCTAAATAGTCTTCATCCATTTGTGGCCATGGAATATATTGTGGTCGTCCTGCCCCTTTTTCTATTAATGGGAATAAACTTCTTGTTTTCCAGGCAGGGCTAGTCTCACCCGTTTATCTTCGTCCTGGTAGTGCCCTTAATCTGCTTACATAAGGCAGGGATACATCCCCTGCACTGTGCAGTAATGCTTGTGTTCGCTCAGTTTATGGTGTTGATTCTAGTGTTTTTTCTTTGGGGTCCTTTACATCTGACCATTTTACCCCTTTCTCAAAACTTGTACTCTCTTGAAAATCTGCATGCACTCTCCCTTCACACTCTCATATTTTCTTCACTTTCTTCTTCTGACATCTTTATGCCCCAGCTTGTATGAGTTATCTTTCTCCACAACAAGATCTAATCTGCTTAAATACAGTGTTCTGTGCTAGTCAGTTATGATGTCATCTAACCTACCACCGGTTTCCCTCAAAAGAGATCCTTCTATATTCTCTTGGGTTGTTTACTCTTCTTTATCCCTCATTTGCCTGTATAAATCCCCTATTTTTTTCCCTACGTTTTCCATGTCTTGTCCTTCGGCCCATGATGGTATTCTTGGTACCCCTTGCAGCTACCTGCAGAGCTGTTGTGACCCTCTCTCTTCCTCAAGTCGTTCTTGTGCTTCAATCGGCATAATGCTTCTATCACATAGATAATCTATCTTGTCATCTTTTAGTCTCCTACTTCTGTTAATTTTTTTTCGTTCTTCGTTCTCCTCCTCCCCATCAATTCATCTTCCTCTTGCCTTCTTTGCAACCTACAAACTTGAATTCTATGTGCTTCTACCTGCTCTTGTCTCTTCTATTGCCTTTTCTTTCCTTGCCTTGTACCTTCTTTGTGCTTCCCGTTGCTTGCATTCTCTTTCCTTCTGTGCCTTAAATGCTCTCTTCTTCCTTTTCCTGCTCTTCTCTTTCTAGAACCCATCTATGCCCTTATCATCCATTAATTCAGCACTATTGTCATTCCCTTAGCCTTGCCCTTTATTTCTTTCTGCTTCCTTGCTTCTTCCTCTTTCTCCATCTGTCTATCTTGTCTGTCCTTTCCCTCATCACAATGTTTACTTTCCTCGTGTATCAATGTTAGGCAGAAACCTGTGCAGTTCCCTTAGGGACCCCCGCAAAAGATTTAAGACTACAGGTGTTGGCAGTAAATCCACTTGGTAACAGTCTGTACCACCCAGATTTACCTGGTAGCTGTGGCTGAGCAGTCAGACTTCACTCAAGAAGAGTTAGGCAGTATGCAAAGTATACACAATAGGCACTCAGATACAACAATACGAGCAAACACTGACCAGAGCTTTGGTATCAAAGTATATAATTATTTATTTAAAAACACACTGTTGAAAACACTCCAGCACTCTTATTGTAAAATATTCTAAACACAGTTACTATTATAATATATACACCCCTTTTTCCTTATCAGATAAGTCACTGTAAAACACCACTTATTTTCATACAGAGGTGAGCGCTTAACTAGATGGCACTCCAATAAGTTTGTGAGAAAGGGAGGGAAAAAGACAGAATATGGAAAGGTACATCACTCTAAGATTCAGGGACACTGTTAGCAAGGCAGAAGAGCAAAAGTCACTGGTGAGCCAAAGTCCAAAGGCTGGGCCCACTCTTAGAGAGAACAGAGCACAAATGCGCCCAAGATCACACAGTTACACTAGGCTTAGAAAGTCTTGCAGAGGGTTCAAAAAGAGTTTAGAGAGGCTTAGGAAAGTTTAGCCAGGGTGTCCCAGGCTAACCCAGGTTCAAAAGCTGGGGGCTAAATCTACCCCGTACAGTCGGTAGCAAGGGAAGCCAGGCGGGACAAGGTACCTTAAGTGGGAAGGATCCTCCAGCGGTGGCAGTTGTTCCTGGTAGTGGGTGCAAGTTGCGTCGTCGTCCAGGGGAAGAGAAGATCTCGACTTGGAGGAAAGATGAAGGTCGTTGCACTACCAGGGCAGAAACCAGCCGCAGAGTTTTCCGGTTAAAGGTGGTACCTTTGTTTCGCGGTTGTTGTAAAACGTGGTATCCCGGTTGCCGGGGTGCTTGGCACAGGCAAGGCGGCCACGAGGTACATCGGGAAGGCGAAAAGACGGTGAAACTGGTTATCCCCACCAGTCAAAGGAAGAAGACTCTCCGGCGGGAGATCTCCTCTGTCGTTGGGAAAAAGTGGTGAGACTGTCCAGCAGGGCTCCACCGGTAGTGGTGTCGTGGCAGGTCAGCTCAGCTTCTCCCTCATCGGATTCTTAGGTCCTGTGGTGACTTCTGAAGTTCCAGTCCCCAAAGCCCTGCTTTTATGCAGCAAACCCCCATTCACTCAGCCTAGCTGTCACTCAAACATGCTAAGTGGTGAGCCGGCCGGCTCACAACTTGGGCCAATCAGGATGGAGTGCAACTTGAGTTGCCTAGGCAACTCAGTCCAGGGTACCTAAATTCCCCTCCACCCCTCCTAAGTACCCCAGACAGAGTGGCACCACTTTGGAGGGCTTCTGTGGAGAAGCCCGCCAAAAAGTGGAACAAAGGGCTCGACTTGGGTTGGAGTCACAGAAGAGAACACAAACGCCATTTTAGAATCAAGTTTTGGCAAAAAATACCAACCGGAGAATTAATATTAATTAAATAAACCGGCGGTGTGTTAGAGGCTACCGTAAATAATTAAATAAAGATAGTAGCCTAAAACAATGGGAAATCCCATAGGAAAATATTCGCGGTTGAATATAAAAAGTAGTGTCCACTGCCACCAGCCAAAACTCGGTCAGGGGGGACGGAGACATGCCCCTTTGACTAACAGACCCTGGAGCAATCGAATTGCCCCAGCCAGTACGTCCACAATATGATGATTTGTACTGGTTCTGTTCAGAATTTAAGACTAGTAAAGTCAATGGTGACTTTACATGCCCTGGGAGACAGGAGTCAGTCCCAGGGTATGGAATCTATACTGGGGGGTCACTATGACACCCCTGTGTCACTTCACTGAGGGTGCTGTGTAACACATATCACAAAAACACATGAAGCCCTATGGAGTAAAAGACCCCATAGCCCATTAAACACTTCTAGATTCAAAGGAACACACTCAAATCATGTCCAAGAGTGAGGGTAAAAGAGTCTCACTCTTGGCAGGAGAAAAAAATAAACCCCAAAATAAACATCCAGCAAAGCTGCTGGGGGACTCACTAGGTTAGGAAATTCAGCCTAAACAGAGAATTCTCCCTAACAATCAATATATCTTTTTGTTCTCTGCTTTTGTTCTCTTCCACATTGCCCTCACTCTTATAAGCAGGGGGCTTGCATGTTGGATTAACATACCCCGCTGCTGCTTTCAATTCCTTTAAGAGATAAAATCCCCTCTTTTCCGTATCTATGCTCTTATTTTCAGGAGGTGGAAGGGAAGCTGAAGGCGTTACATCGTGCCCTTTATGCTGACTAAGGATCCATTCCTTCTCGGCAGGATCTTCTTTCTCATTCTGGTACATCTTCTATAACTCTAAAATAGCCAACCTTTTCTGTAACTTCTTTCCCTTATATGTAGCATGCAACTATGTTGTCATATGTCGAAATACTGTTTTTGACAACAAACCTTCCTGAGGCCACGGCATGAGTGACCTAATTGGTCATGCCTCGGACCCACTGAATGATACTTCCTTATCTTGGCTGTATATTTTGGCAATGTTCTGCATAAATCTAGAAGAGGAGTGTCCCCCATGATGACAAGTCGATCTCGACTGTATATACTTACCCAACCTTTGATTTTCCTCTTTATTTTATCAAATATACTATGCTGATCAGTTTGAGCAGGCACCATTAAGCGCCGCTTATTATCCAAAAATCTAAATATTTTAACCACTTTTAAAATCTATGCAACAATGTTCTTTTTGTTCCTTTGTTTACACTTTCTATCAATGTTTAGTATTTCGTTGTTTTATCATAAATATCTTAAGAATCTTCTTTCTTTATTATTTCCTTTGATTCTTATCCTCTCAATTGATGACAATCATCTGATTAAAAAATCTAATAATACATTGTTTATTATTGTTTTACATCTATTAACCTAAACACAACAAAAGCTTTATTTATACTGGCATATTATAACCCCATGCATATGTGCGCTTCAATTAATTTTCCCTGCGTACTCCTTCCTTTACTACCTTTAGTAAATGTATCTCATCTCATTTTTATTCCATCTTGGAGTTTGATAGGCACTCTTCTTGTTGGCCTTGCCTCGGGAATCCTTAACCCTCCCTATTTGGAGTATTTTAATGCATACCCTTCCTTCAAATTGGAACCTGGAATCAAGGTATCTACTTCTCTTCTTTATAATCCCAAAGAATCCTGTACTTTTTCACCTTTTATTTACAACACAATCCCTCCACCTATTATTTTCCATCTTCAATGTTCTACTTACATCCGTGGCTCAGCTCGAGTCCCTCAGGATCGACTTTTCCTCAACCGACCAGTTCGCCTAGCATCCGCAGGCACCTGTGGGGACCGGACATGAATTTCATCAAAGAGGGACCTGCCAACCGTATCTTCTTACACATGTTTTATTATGCGCCGTTCTGCACAGGAAACTCTGCAATCTTCTGGCTAATGGTGGAAGCACCCGAAGGTCCAAAGGTCTGGAACTGGGCCTAGGTCGATTAGACCCAAATCATCCACACTGCAACCAAAGTGTGCTCTAGCACCTTAAAGCGTCTCTTATGCTTGATGGAATTACCAATAAAGATCTCAGTCCAAATAACCGGACAGACTCAGAAAATATGGCAAAGTACTTCTTTATTTTCAGTTCAATAAAGCAGGACGAACTGATGTACATCGGACTGATGCTTGCACACTCGCACACAAACTTTATTACACAGAGGTTATATACCCCAATATGCTATGATATCATCCTAACTGTAAAACCTATTTAAGGGAAGGATTTGTTAGGGCAACATATGTACCTATGGCATATATAAGGGTCAGTACTTCCTTGACTGCACCTTATCGGTAGGGCACACCTTGAACTACCTCTAAATACATATAATAATGATTACAGCAAAGAAAATGGCCGTGGATTGGTCTATGCAACATTGTATAGCAGGTTTCCCCATATACCCTCTGATTGGTTGGCATGCTCACCCAATCTTGGACTTTCGGCTTGCTAGCAGCACGTAAGCAAAACGAAATCCTGGTGCTCGAGTCAAGTCAGATTACTCCCCACCTGCCCAATTAGTCTATCATCTCTCATTAGTCAAACCATAAGTCAAGGTTTCCGTTCGTAGTTCACCTTGTAGCCTGGTCTCTGTTCTGGGACATTCGAGGGAGTGCAAGCACAACACTATCTTCATCCGAAGCTTAATGAATAGCCCTTGTTTTCGACATCTGAATCACTTGTGAGGAGACCGCAAATTTGTCCATTTCGACCTCTTATTTACTGCGATTTGATTTAATTATACTGGGTGTTCTTGCTCCTCTTGGCTTCTAGAGACTTGCTCACTCCATCTTGTAAAGACTTAATTTGCAGTTAATTTTCCAATACTTGGCTCTTGCAAATGTTTTCTTCTTCTTTAATCTAAGAGAAATATGTCTTGTGTACATGGCTCACCCATCCGCCTCCCTTTGTGCCTTGCAATTATTCCTTAAAATAACACCTTTGATTCCAGGCCAACATAGACTCCTCTTTATTCTGCACACAAAGCTATTCCTTCAACGTCTCCTGACTCTGCATCCCTCTCATCTAACTTGCATTACTGCCTATTTACACATATTGATGAGGAAGTTACTTTCTATCATTTCATACTTTACTCTTGTCACTGAAGTTACATCATCACTCTTAGTATTTTCATATCGTTCCTGTATGTCCTCGTATATCTTCTTCACAACATCACTCTGCCCTTGTGTTATGCTTGAACTAAAATGGCGCTGGTGCGCAATGCATTCTGGGAGTGCTCGGAGCCATGATGGATATTTACTTCATGCCGCAGTGAAAAGCTGCACACATTTTGCTGAGTGTTAGATTCACGGTTCTGAGAAAAACATGCTTTCCAAACCTGGTATGCGGTCAAGGACATTTCTGCTGGGAAAGCTAACTTTGTTATGGTTTGCTACTGTTCTCCATGGAGCATGTTATTAGAGAAGGGAGGCACTGCGCTTCTTTGGGGGAGCTCTCGATTGACCCAGCTGGCAACTGACGGCTGTTCCTCAACTGCGCAAGTGCAATTTCCAGAAGGTTCGAGAATTGACTCCCCTTTGTGGAGTGTGTATATATGCGGTAGCCCGGAGGTGGTCAGGTGAGACGTCAGCCGGGGAAGGACACTTACGTCCGGCCCTCCTGTGAGCTGTGGTGCTCTCAGCCTGGATGTTCCCGGGGTCTTCCAGCCGCTTCTGGGCGAGATGAGGAATTCTGTTACGCTCGCGGTGATGTATTTCCTTTTGAATTCTTTACTTCTTCTGTGATTTATGTCCATATTATTTTTGTGAGTTATTTCTATGTACTTTTAAGCTTTGAATAAATAGCCGTATAAGAGCTGATTATCTTCTAAGAATGCGGGGCTGTGAGTTATTGCGTCTATCTACGTTCAAAGTATTTGCTCTGTAATTGCATTGGTGATTTATGTTTGTTCCGTGCACTTTGGGGAGAGCAATACACCTCGTCAGATGTCACTCAACACTACATGATGTCCAACGGTGCGTGTTGACAACCTTCCACTCTTTCAGTACAAGGGTACATTTGGTATGGTTGCCTGAGTGCATATCGTCTCTCTTACACTCGATGTGGTATAGGGACAACACATCAGGTCCCACATACAGCTCTTCTCCTGCTGTTCCCGTATTACGGCGGTGAAGGGGTGGGTGCTAGGGAAAACGCACACCCACCTGCTCCTCTACACTGGATTGTTGCAGATGCCGACAGTCATTGTACCTTTCCCAAGATGGTCTTCACCCTCTCTTCTGAGGAAGTTGCTAGACACAAGACTGTATTGAGGCGTGCGGCCAGGAACAGAGCGTTCTGTGATGGCACTATGCAGGACTTCGTAAAAGCTGATCAAGAAGCTTAGCAATGTCAGAAGTTGGATGGTCTCTGCTGTGTACTGGGTTGCCAGTGCATGGTAGTGGGACTGAATGAGCTAATCGTCCAGGTGAGAGATGTGGATTCCCTTGCGGCATAGATGCGCTGCCTCCAGGGCCAAGTATTTGGTGAACACTCTTGGAGACGATTTTAGGCGGAGAGGAAGGGCCTTGAACTGGTAATGTCTTCCCTGGATGGCAAAATTCAGGAACCTCTGTAGCATTCGAAGATTGGGGATGTGTGAAGTGCGCATCCTCCAAGCTGAGACTTGCCAGAAAATCCCCTTCCTCCAGCTGTTCAAGCACGTGCTGCAACATGACCATTCTACACTTTTGGGATTTGAGGAACTTGTTGAGGCACCACAACTCTAGGATTGGTCGTCACCCTCTTGACTCCTTTACCAGAAAGTAACTGGAGTGCATTCTGGAGCCCCAGAGGTGCTGAGGGACTGGTTCTATTGCCCCTTTGCGAAGCATTTCTTGGACCTCCTGCAGCAGCTGTGCCATGTACAGCTCCGGAAGCGCGACAGGAGGAATGTGAGGGCACCTGTCCAATGGCTCTCAAATCTCGATTCCAACTCTCCTTCCGTTCTTATCCTTCTGGATCTGTCCTCTGCCTTCCACATGGTTAATCATGCCATCCTGACAAATCGGCTCTGTGGCTCCCTTGGCATCACAGGCCCGGCACTGGACTGGTTGACCTAATTCCTCTCTGACCAACCTTCCCAGGTTCAACTGGCCCCTTTTCTATCCCCTATCTCACTCTCCACATGCGGCGTGCCTCAAGGCTCTTATCCTCTCGCCGTGGCTCTTCAACATTTACCTTGCCCTTTTGGCCCACCTGATCTCCTCCTTTTCTCCTCACTTCCAGTGCTATGCAGAGGACACACAGCTCTCCTTTAAGCTTCCCTCTACTTCCTACTCTTCCTCCTCTCTCATCCCCGACTGTCTGAATGCTATTCAGGCATGGTGTGCTGCCAATGATCTCTGCCTTAATGCCAGTAAGACTGAGACCCTTCTCATTGGGACCCGAGCTTCCTTCCTCTCCTTAGCTCCTCACATTGCAGACCTTGCCAAGAAGGCCAACTGTCAGCTTCACCGCCTCAGAGGCATTCTCCCTTTCCTCACTTTCCACCAGAAACCCAATGCCTCCAGAGCTATTGTCCTCTCTAGGCTGGGCTACTGCGACAGCCTCTTCCTCCCTTTGCCCCTTTCAACTAATCCAGAATAAGGCTGCAAGACTTATCCTTGGCCTCAAGCCCAGGGACCGCATATCTCCAGCCCTAAAATCTCTCCGCTGGCTCCTGGTTGCTGTTAGAATCAAGTTCAAGAACCCATGCATCATCCACAATTCTTTTTGGACTCTGGGAACCGCTACATCCAACTCTCTCTCCCTAAATACCTCCCTGTTAGAGCCCTTCAGACCTCTAGCTCCAACTCTCTGCAGATCAGACGCTTCTCTAAGCAGAGAGTGGGGGGTAGATCTCTCTCCTCCACCGCAGCCTCCCTCTGAAATGGTCTCCCTGTCCCTCTCAGGCTTGAGCCGGATCGCCTTAAGAAGTTCCAGAAGCTGCTCAAGACCCTCCTCATCTTCCTTCCCTCTCCCCCTCCCCTGCTAAGACCCCTGTCTGCCACAGTGACTGGCTTTCGGGTTCCCTGTGAGTTCAACAGAGTACCAGCCCCCCCCCACCCAGTCCACCACTCTTGTCGCACTTAGCATTGGGACCTCCACCCCTGCACCCCTTGCAATCCCTAGCACTTGCCCTTATGGCCCCCCTCAGCACTCGCCTAGCCCCTTGCCCTCTCTCCCCCTCCTCAACTCCCCCTTTTCACTTGTACTCCCTCATTAACCCTGCTCTTCCCTTCCCACCCTAGCACTTCACATTTTGTGCAGACCTGCACTCCCCTCCCCCCTCCCTCGCACTTCTTGTTACTGCACTTGCACGATCCGAATGTCACAAGGCCTAGTAGGACCATTATTTTTATCTTCTCCCTTGTCCCCCCCCCTTTTTTTGTCTTGTGGCACCTTGAAAAACCATTTGTATAAGCGCCTTACAAATATCCAAGAAAATAAAAGTCCTCCCATATGTCATCCAACAAAGGGACCGATATGGTGGTCTTCTTGGAGAATTCCCACGGCTCAAAGAGGAAAAGCTCCTTTGTATTCTCTTGTGGCACCAGGTCGAAGAGTTTGGCAGCTTTCAAAATGATGGAGTGAAAAAAGTCCATTCATTTCATCTGGGAGAAACGCCAGGCGGGCTCATCGACATCCAGAAGTTCCCTATCCGCGGGAACGTAGTCATACATATCTGTATGAGTACTGGTGGTGTCGGTGTCTGTGCCAGTGTCAGTTTGAACTGGCTTCTACACCACGGTAGGCAGGGCCCGCTGGCGCAGGCCGAGGGGCATCAGGGGCCTTGTGAGGTGGTGTCAGTTGATACAGAGGGGGCCTTGGAGGACTCATGGCCATCCAATACTTGGCCGCCTGCTTTAATTAATTAGGGCATGATGGAACAGGATGTAGATGTCAGCAAAGTGTGAACAAGAAAATAAACCTCATTAGGGGTTTCACACTCTGTGCCTTAGCCCTGCATTAAACCCCGCAACCAGTCTTCAAGAACGTGCTGGGAAGCCTTGTACACAGTCATCCACTCTGGAACATCCCAGTTTCAGGAGCTCGCTGCACACAAGGACAGTGTTCCAAGACAGTCACTATGGCTGCAATAACAAAGGGAGAGGCGAGATGAAAACAAGTGATCGTCAGAGTAACAGTGACTCCTCCAGAAGATAACTACATGCTTTCACAGGGAATTCCACTTTGAAACAAAGCAGAGCAGGTAGGGTAAAACACTGCCGTCTTTTATCAGGCTGCTCCAGTGCTTTTCTAAAGCTTTTTGACTCTCGGCTCAAAGGGTACACTGCCTACATTTAAATGTGGGTGATGCATTAAACATTCATGTCAACATTCTCCATTTCCTGAGACTTTAATGCAGTCCTGGTTTAAACGTTGCATTCTGGGGCGTGTAGTCCTGGCTTTCCCAGTAATACTACAAGTTCCAGAATTAAAGGTTAAAACCAGGACTTGGACTAGTGTCTCCCTAATGGAATTAATAATGTTGCATGTATGATTAAATGAAAGTGTAATGATTTTACAGCTCCAATTAACACTCTGCCTGATTTTGAAGCAGGGACAATACAGAGGAGGGGCAGAGAGCGGAAAAACAATTTCCACTGTGCGTTCCTCCTCCATCTGGTCAGCATACATTATTGATTCCATACAGCCGACGCTTGTCCAGCCCTAGCTGGTTTAAGCTTTTTAACAGGACTTAATTGAAGGACACACAGATTGCTTAGAAGTGGCTGAAGATAGGCCTGGTAAGACATTTCTACACAAGCAGTGGGTTTACAACTCCAATTAAGTCATTAACTCTCAGAAGACTTTTGAAAAAAGTCTGGCAGGCACTTCGAGTGCAAAGTCTGATGATAAGGCAAAGAGTTCCCATGAGGCAGAGTTTTTGGCGGGGAGAAGCATGGCCACGGGCAATCAATGGGTGGGCTCATAACCAAACAACACCTATTGACTGTGTGTCCCTCCTCATATGCCATTCCCCCCCTATCTGTACTCTATTGCAATAGCTTAAGAGTATAGGTGTCACAAGGAACTGTAAGGTAGGCCCACAACCTGTATGATAAAAACACCTCCAAGGAGAACAATAAAAAGTGCAGCGTTTGCAAGAAGAACAATGTTTTATTGCATGCAAATACAGCCGTGAGTCGTAGTCAGTCCTGTAACACTGCGATCTGAACCCACGCTCATATCGAGTTACATCTTTTATAGTGGAAAACCACAAAATAAAATATATCAGATACAACATAATCCCACGTTCCTCATCGGTTAACACCTATACAAAACTATAAATATTGGTCAGGCATATCTAAATACAAACCCTTACAAAATTACCTAATGGCATAGTCAGCAGAAAACAATGGGGCTCATTACGGGTTTGGCGGTAACCGTGCCAGTGCTACCGGCGGGTTGCCGGCAGATGCATCATTATTTACTAGCGCTTGGCTTCCCGGTGCCACCGGGGAATTACAACCCCGGCGGTGTGGGATGTATTGACCCACTCCGCTGTGCTATGCGGCCTCACTCTTGATAGTTATGGTGTAAGAAACAGCAAAAATGGCAGCAAAATTCTTGTGTGTGCCAAAAACCTACAAAAACTGCGTTCTCAAACACACAAAAAGATGGAAGCACAACCTGCCAACCATGGTGCCTGTGTGGTGGAATAGAGCACACCCTGCAGAAAATGTGCCAGTGGGCTCCATGACCAGCAAACAGAGTGCAGAGAGAGAAGCAAGCCTTTACAAATGAAACTCCAAAATGTGCCTACAAATGACATTTGCTTTGTTGCTAGAAACTCCAAAATGCCTATACACAACACTTCTCAACATTCAAAATCTTGCTTGGCGCTAAAATTCATGTAATCTAATGAAGCATTGCAAATATACAAATTCTAAAGTGTAAAGAGCAAAACATTCCCTCAGACAAACTGGATTGTCTGTAAACTAACAGCCCCTGTCAAAATCTGTGTGCAATACCCTGGGCTACCTGTGAATGACAGCTGTCAGATGAGCTCCTGATGAAACTTCAAAGTATTTAAATTAAAGGTCTGCCGGATTAGCAAACATAAAAGGATTGTTGCTAAAAGGAATACAGATCTTAGTTGTGTTGTTGATCCCACAGATTTAAAGCTAAGAAAGTAATGTATTTATGTGATTTGTTGCAACAAGTTTGGTTTTTGCTGGATTGTTAATTAAGAATAAATTAGCCTGGCTGAGCTGCAACCCTTTGGAAGTGGGAAAAAAAGGTTTCTTCCAAGGGGAAGGGAAATCCTCTCAGCAGAAACTCACTGGGAGATGATAATTGTAGGTTAGCCCAGACATTTGTCTACAGAAAGAGAATGAACATTAGCAGAGCCTTCAGCCCAGGAAACGGAGGTGTGAAAGAGGTCATACACTGCTCCTGGAAGGAACTCCCCAAGGGAGGGGGCTGCTCCTGGACTGCAGAGAGAGACAAAGGGGCAGTACCATTTGCTGTTAAGCATGAACAATGAACAATTCTTAAAGACTCATAATTTGTGATTCAAAGTGGTGAAAAATATACCAAGGACAGATCTGTTGGTTTAATTTTTGGCTGCACGTTTCAAGAGGCGGCAGAACTGGGTAACATATTCTGGATAGGAATAACAATATATGTGGTTTTATGTGAACTGTGTTAATGCTAAAATTGTGAAACTTTGCACACACATCCCTATGGTAAACACACACATTTGTGTAAAGTTGCAGAAAGTTTGGAAATTGTGTTCATGGCAAAAAGGACAACATTCTGTAGAAAGGTGAAACAAGATCCCACAGCTACAGGATTTTGAGGAACAGATACTACATAAAATATGGAATCATTGTGTGTGATTTGTGTAGAGGTTACCCATGTAGAAATATGTATTTAGGATAAAATTCAAATTTTGATACCAGTGGCTAAAGGGAGGTTTCTAAGGACTGTAAAACAAACCATAAAATATGACATCATCCGGCCTTGATCCAATCACTCAGATGCAAGGTGGAGATGAGGTTTTGATCCAATCCCAGCTCACAGGGGCAACACATAGGGACTCACTGATCCATTCACTTTCCTGATTCTGGTGAAGCACTCTGATCCAGCATTCTACATCCAGCTTTAACATCCTTCCAGATCCAGATGCCAAGACTCTTGCCAGCAGTAGAGAACTATTGATTTTTCAGCAAGGCCTAAATTCTCAAACTTATTCTCACAACCCAGTGAAGCGCTGTGGTGTGAGAAGGCCTTTTGAACCAGTATCCTGAAACTCTCTGGCTTGCTATCACAAGGCTTGCCTGAGGAACTTGCTATCCAGCTGATTGAAATACCCACACACAAGAAGGGCAGATCCTGTGCAAATCCTGTGATCGGCCTAGCTGATCCAGTCCCACGCCTGATGTGCTGTCCTTCCTAGACCAGATCCAATCCATGACCAGAACTGACGGTCCAATTTAATAACTTATTCTGTGAGTATTAATAGGAAGAACAGTGACCCATAATATATATGCATTGCATGATCCCAATCTCAAACCCATCCCATCTTTAATTCAGAACCATAGTATTGCTAGAACTAGCTTTGCGCTGACTCTTTTCTCATCTGTGTTATTAAACCATAACTTCTTATTGATTTGATTAAGAAAAGTAAATCCCCGGAAGAAGTAGAGTATCCACAACAGGCGGGTTACACTGATCACGTGACTGTAAGATCCATCTGTGGCATTCACTTTTTCCTAGTCATAATCTAGTGTAATCAAACCCATCTGTCATTTTCGAAAGTGCATTTCTGTTTTCCATTCTCATGCCTATCTTGCAAAAACAACTCTTACTAAAACCTCTATAACTCCCTCAGTTTTTATGATAGAAGCGAAATATTTTTATTTTTTTTAATTTTTTATCTACTTTATTTGTTGTTTTAAATAACACGCAAAGAACAAACAATAACAATATCTTAAAAAATCAACAATACATTCAGGTAGTAAAATTCATAACATTTGCAAAATACATACGGTACCATATTTGGACTAATGAAAATATAGGAATCAACAGCAATTACTAAGTACCATTCTATAGCCAGTTTACCAACATTTGACTCACCACAAACAAGACAAGACAACATGAACGTGCACAACAGACAACTCCAAATAACCAATAACCAACCCCCTAAATAACTTAACAGACTAATTAACACATAGTTCCATACCTTCAACCATACAATTCATCAAAAGGCCCCCAAAGCCGGGAATAATAACCCTCCCTACCCGGTTTCAAAAACATAACTTTCTCATAGTGCGACAGGGTCTGGACATCCAATAACCAATCCTCCACTTTTGGTTTCTTTCTCGACTTCCAGACTCGTAATATTTGTTTTGTCACCACAACCAAAACTCTATTGATCCAGTCTTTTCGTTCTCTGGCCCTACTCCCCCTTCCTCCATTTGGTAATAAAATTGTTGAAGAGAAAGTACGTGGAAGCTGCTCTGCCACCACAATGTCCAATCTATCCAAAACATTAGACCAAAATTCCGACACTCTGGAGCATACCCACAGCATATGGAACAAAGTAACTCATACTTGTACCTAACATCCTTAGCTATCCATAGAACCCAATATAGCAAAAATCACGCAAGGGAAAGTTTGCCGCGAATTGAAATTCTGAAAGGTTTTACCGGTGTGAATTAGCTTTAAATTATTTCCCACTTGGACTTTGAGCTTACAAATGTTTTCTTTTGACTAAATCATTGTTTGTGAATGTGTGCAACTGTTCAAAGCAGCTTCCATAGGAATTCATAATAATTTAAGTATTTTTGACCACATTTGGTGTTTTTGCTGAGCCAATTCCAAAAGACAATTTCAAAGCCAATCTGACAGCTGAAAAGTCAATTCCGTTGTTCTCTTGTGTTTGAAGGGGGAAGGTGGGAGTGATATTCTGTTTGATTGGTGCTCTTCCTGAATACCTGCGCTCTCCTCACATCTAATTAATTGCCTATTGGGGGGTTGAGGGGTGTTGCAAGGGGAACCCCTAACCATAGTGCCATCTGTTCCAAACCAAACCAAAAGTATTATTTTCTGTGCTGCATTTGCTTTTGCGCTCATTATAGATATTATTCAGTGTTCTGTCACCCCATTGGTGATTGTTGCTACCTATTAAAAGATATTGTGATTAAAGTCTAAATATATAAATATTTTCCTTTGCAAACTAGCCTGATTCCTGGTTCAGTCTGACCGGGGGGTGGGGGGTCTCAGGAGAAGGGTGTGATATGAGTGGTATATCGTTCAGAATATTGAACTTATAGAGAAATTAATAAGGCTTTCATTTGCGCACTGCATGCTGGGCATGACTTGGGTGTGTGCCGGATTGAAATCACTTACAGCGGCCAGGAAAGTCAGGCGCTGGTAAAATGTTGTTCCCCATTCTCATGGAGTCCTATAGGACTCTATGGAAGTGGGGACCACGGAAGCACTGGTACCGTTGCTAGCGTGCCGGTGCTTCCATGACTGTCTGCCTACCGTGGCCGCTGTGCCCAGCACGGTCAGACCTGTCAGGCACAGCAGCTCCGGCAGACAGACCTGTAGTATGCTGGCCCGGAAACAATGGTGCTGGTAAGCTTACTGACACCATTGTTTCCGGACTGGCATACTTGTAATGAGCCCCAATGTGATGTGATTGGTCCACTACTTTAAGGAACTTTGTTGCAACAATGGATTCTCCGTATTGGTCAAGGTAACTTTGGCCTTCTCGTGATGTGCATACCCCCGCAGGACCCAATGGTATCAAGTAACAAAGTCCCTGTATATATGGTCATACATAATGTTGCTGGGAAAAGGTTGTGGTGACATTATATATGGTGATCATATATAGGGGTCAAAGGGGGTGGGGGCTGCAGGGGTGGCACCCGCTCAAAAAACAAGGTTTGGGGGATTGTGGGGGTGTCCCCCGCATGTTAAATGTAATAATATCACTGCAAAAAACTACATGGAACCGACCCAATCAGGGAACGAATGTGAACAGCGAGGCCAACCCATTATGGTAATACGATGGCTTCCTCATGAGACCAGACACTTTGGCATCCCCAGATGGGCCCTTGACCTTGCAGCTGTACTCTTGCTCCTTCCGTCCCAGAACACAGTGAGCCTCATTCCGAGTTCGGAGGTAACCACGCCGCTATTTGAGGCATGGCTGCCTCCGAACTCGTCCAAACTCTGGCCTGGTGAATGGAGTAATTACCGGTCCATTCCGAGGTCGGAGGGACTGGTAATTCCCCATTCACCAGGGCGATTCCCCATTCCCATTTGAGCCCCCATAGGGCTCAATGGGAAGGGGGAAGGCGACAATAACGGTACCGTAAATTACGGTACCGTTATTGACCCAGGTGCCCCTTTGCGGGTCCCGTCCTTAACGCCTGCTAAAAGCAGGCGTTAAGGAAGGACCCGCAAAGGGAACTCGTAGTAGGGCGGTAAGGGTTTAATGGCACCGGTCTCGTTACCGGTGACAGTTAACCCTTAGCGCCCTACTCGGAATGAGACCGAGTATTTCCTTAGCATGCCTCCTATCTTATCTCCCTTAGGAACTAGGTGCTTTATAAAAAAAAGGTAGTCAAGGCACCGCTCTTGGGGATGAATTTATCATATTAACTTGCTCTATTTGCTCAGACACCTGTAGCTCAAACCAGCCACTTCTCAACGGGGTCAGTATTAACTCGACACCTTGGCAATGGCCAACACCAGTCTCTAATCTCATGAGATTTGTCCTTCACAGCGGCACACTAATCTAATAATCAGAGACCGACATTCCCTTCTAAATGAACATTGTTTTTTATTTGTTTGAAAATGAGCCATGCTTAACCTACAGCCAACTGTTACATCTGGCTCTGTTTATTCTTTGGGAAGCATGGCACTGACGTATAATTCTGTCTTCATTTACCTGTGACATAACACCTGCATTAGCTTTATTGGAGGCACTCATTTTGAAAAAGAAACACTATATTACAAGAAGAGGTCAAATGGGATACTTATGACATGTGGGACATAGAAAGTTCTGCATGGGATAAATAACCCTAGTAACTGAAGGGTGTTCAGTTTGAGGGTGTTTGAGGTACAAATCAGTATTATACAAACCATTATTGCCTAACAAACTTCACTGAGTGTTTAAGTGAAACGAGTAATGTCAAACCTAGAGCATGGGGGTGCTTGTTTTCTTGTAATTTAAACAGGTGTGGGAGAAAGCAGAAATTAAGTGAATAAAAATAAATCAATGAATGAATTATAAGTAAAATTAGCAAATTAAATGAAAATAATTGTTGCATCACGTTAGCAAAGCCTTAGTAATGTTTCTCTCTCAGTGGACTATGTGGGTCTCCGATGTATTCAATTAAAGGTTTGGCTTTGCCCCTACCTGTTTATGTGAGTTTCGAGTATGCACAGATGATGGGACTGGAAAAATGCTGGTCAGCAGTAATTGGAGCCAAGGTCGTTTTTTCCCACGTAATGGCTCAAACAGGTAAGAACAGACTGCTCATAAAACAGCTGTAGTCAACATGGTTGGGGGGGGTGCCTACACCCTGCCAGGGCACAAAGCGCAGGACCGGAAGTCATCATGTGACACGCAACCAGAAGAGGACACTGTGGAAGGACCATGGACTAAAGAAAGGATTCATTGTATTGGCGGGAGGCCTCATCCAGAAAGGCCTATTAGTGGGCTCTAGAATGTTCTTTAGTTACGAATTGGTCTGGTCACTAGTGACCTATAAACGTGAGGGGTCTGAAAGACGGATTAAGGTAAAGTGGTCAGCTTCTGATAGACATAGGATGCTGGTCCTTTGCCTTGTAAGTCAACAAATAAAGCTGTGTCTGTCATCATCCAAAATTGATGCAAGATTTGGTTTCTCCAATGCTGGGTCGGTGCCAGTAAGTTCGTTGTGTGGGAACGTTTTACATACAGATGTAGGCACGACCTGCGTATGTAACACCCAGGAATTGAAGTGGGTGGGGCTAGTCAGGCAATGTAAGTTTGCCTTTTTCCGTTGCCAGAGATTGGCAAAACTATAGGCATGCCAGATGGCTCTAACGGATTACCGTGATTTG
Organism: Ambystoma mexicanum; assembly: GCF_040938575.1. Lineage (NCBI taxonomy): Eukaryota > Metazoa > Chordata > Amphibia > Caudata > Ambystomatidae > Ambystoma > Ambystoma mexicanum. The sequence goes on along the minus strand of NC_090923.1, from coordinate 540,198,671 downwards.
TTTGAACACCAAAAATGTCTGTGGGAGAAAAAAACAAAAGTTATTTTACAGAGACTAACTTTCTGTTTTGTCTCCCGCTGACATTTCTTGCAACCCGCACCCCACAAAACCCTTACTTACCTTCTGGCGACACACATCGCTGTGTGCCGCCGACTCCGCCATCCCTCTGCAACGCCAGTTCCCTTCACTTACGTGCATGGGAACCAGCATTGCAAGGTCCCTTTTTTTCTTTTTAACTTTATCTTCTAGGTCGCAGGTTGTAGTGAACAAGGGTGCGGGGGACACCCCTGCAACCTCCACTCCCCTTGTTCATTACAAACAATCGTGGCGAATGGTAGATTTTATAGACGAATTTGCAACTGTTCTAAATTTTCGTTCAGCCGAAATTCAAATTCTATATTTTATACGGATTTCGGCTCGAACGTATGTATTCTTTATGCTCAGTCTGCCAGGTCGGCCACAGCAGTGTGCAGCTTCCTGCTGTGCTATGCCACTAGTCTTTCAGCATCCAGCGGATTGCTGTGCATTTCGGCCAGGACACTGTGCACATGGTACTTGGTTGCCTGCTTGATGTGACAGTCATGTGGGTAACACATCGATATCATTATATGCTGAGGTCCTTGATGGTCCAACCCCAAGCCTAATGCTAGCTGTGAATAGGGATGTGCATTGGTAATACGTTGTTTCTGGTAAATCTATCATGCATTCACACAGTTTGTAAATTATGGGTTGAAATCAGGAGTATGATTGACAAGCATTAGGAAAAAGTGTGCATTCTTTTTTAACTTTTTATTTATGTAATAGTTTCAGGTGCTTTCTTGTATTAAATATAGGCGTTTGAATATATTACATTGTGATATTTGTAGGTGCTATCTTGCATTAATTATATGAGCCTGATTATATCGATTATGTTTTTTTGGGATCATTAATTGTGTGCAATGAATTGTCTAACCGAATCACACTAATAAAACAAAAAATACTCTCACATGTCCTGTTCGTAATGGTAGAGTTGCCTAGATTAAGCATTTCCAAATGCCTGGTAGAGTTGAAGAAGCTATATCTTAACCCTTCTATTTATCCTAAAGGTTTAAGGTCATTGGAATCTGTGTGCAGAGGCTGGCTAAATTCTCAACACATTGGGATCTGGAAGGTACAAGTAGTCATCCTGCATACTAGGCATGCAGCAGCCATACTGCCACATACAAGGCATCGGCTGTGCTATGCTATTATGATCTATTTAGCCAGTACTATTTTGTTCTCAGCTCCCTTACAAGCATGTTTTTGAGAGGAGGCTCGTTTGGGTGAGTCTAGAAGAAGCCTGCCCAGGTAGTGCTGGTGGCTGTGAGGTGGATGTACCTGTTTGTTACAGATGACCATTTCAGAAGACCAGCATTTCTTCTTAGGCATTATTATTGTGTGTTATTAGATTTTGCTGGAACTGTTTATTGTACCAGCAGATTGCTGTTCATGCCACTGGAGGATGCACATTGAGGGGACTAGGGGAGTGTTCTAGTGCCTCTATATATTTTCACATAAATTCAATTAATAGGGTGGGGCTTACCTGCTTCTCTGTATGTGCACCTCTATGCAGAGTGTTTTTGGTGGAGGCGAGGGAACTGGGAGTTCATGATATTACTCTTGAGCTCCAAGAGCGACCCTTACACTAGTTTTCTCATAGAGGCTAAATACTTTGATAAAGCTCTCGTGAGAGTACTGATAACTGCATTACCAGACCCCCAGCTCAGGGCTGGTGGTATGGTTCTACCGATGATCTTTATCCTGCACACGCATAGAATTACACATTAAAAGGTTTACACAGCGTGGTTATCATATTGAAATAGCCTGGAGTGTGACACTACTTGGCTGCAGGAAAAACATCTGAAAAAGGGAGAAGTGGAAAAGCTGCATATGGGGCTGGTGAGCAGCCAGACATACAGTACTTCTCAACATACAGCTCTCGATCTGGGGGAATTCCATTTGAATCTGTATACATGTGATGGTCACTGTCCTCGTGTAAAAAAGGGACAAGAAGCAATGGACAGTGCCAACAGTGGTAAATATGCAAGACTCCATGGCTCTAATATGCAATATTTAAACTTATTTATGGAGGTGATGGCCAATTCTTCCAGGAGTTGGCACAACACCTGCAGAACCAGAGAGGAGATGCTGTTGTCCCGGGGGATGACTTCAACGGGCTTTGGTTCTTAAGCTGGACAAGAGAGGATTAGAAATCAAATGGTGTATGGCAGACTGACGCAAGCAGGTCACTCATGAGGAACTATAACTTCAATGACATATGGAGATTTTAGCATCCAATAGGAAGGGGTTTACAGTTTCCACTTCTCTGTCCAAAATGTATATTCTAGAACTCCCTTTTTCGCGCCCTCTAGAACAGTCGTATTGAGTTGTTTTGACGCAGATATCATTAAAGATCGAATTCCACACCCCTTGTTGGCCAGCCCCTCTTATTGAACTATCTATTCAAGTTGTCCTTCAACTGGAAGCTGAATGGAACAGGATGCATGAACTAAGACGAAACAAGTAGAAGTGGCAGAGCATTAAAATTAATGGCAATGGTGGGCGTGTCCAATATATCTGTGTGGGGGGCCTTTAAGAGTATTATGAGGGGTTTCCTGATGCATCTTACTGCCACTAGAATAAAGGTGAGCACATGTTTTTAAATTCATTCCGTGTGAAAGGAAGTGAAAATTCGAGGGGAACTACACACCATATAAGACAGACCCCTTACATGAAATTGAAATATGAATTGAATATGAGGCTGTCAGACAGATTTGGGTAAGGACTAAAATAATTTTCTGAGCAGCTTGATAGAGGTGGAACAGTAATAGAGTTAGAGAAGGAATTGTTACAAGAGTAACTAATGGTCACTATTTAGAGCCTCAGCTGCATGAAGCCTCAGGGCCCAGTTCCAGATTAATTTTAAAGAGAAATGTTGGAGGCAGTTTTTGACTTGCTGCTTGGAATGCTGAAGGAGTCAGCGTTAACTTTACATTTCCGGCGAGCCTGCAATATGCAATAATCTCTCCAATTCAGATGAATGTTGAACCGGACACAAAATGTGGGAGTTAATGTCCCATCAGCCTCATCAATAGAGGTTATAAGATACTGGTTAAGGTCCTAGCCAGGTGTTGGAACAGCTTATGACAAGTCTAGAACTCGGTGACTAATCTGGTTTCATCCAGATGAGGGTTGTGGCAAGACATATGCTGAAGCTGTTGTAGACATTCACAAAGGGTAGACACTTAACCATATCTGTTACCAAAAGATGCTGATGCTTTGACTGAGTTGGGGTCATTTTCCAGATGCTGGAGGGAATCGTTTTTGGGCAACATTTCAAATACAAGGTGCAGCTCCTTCATGAATCTGCTACATCATTCACTTACACAAATGGCCTGGGATTGGGGCATTTCAATCTGCAGAGAGGGACAAGGCAGTGGCCTCCACTGTGATAACTTGCCCCGGATCGAAGGTGATGATAATATAGAACGAGTAAGATATAGTAGTACTGAACAGAGGCTTTTGCTCAGTGCAGATAATCTTTTTCTGGTCCTGAAGGACATCAACTAACCTTGCCGTCCACTACTGGAGAGGTTTCACCTTTCCAGTATGACATTTGGCTACAAAATCATCTGAGGTGACAAGTCTGAGGTGTTACTGGTGTCAAGGAGTTGTCTGAAGAATGCCATGATACAAACTTGAAGTGATACCCGAAGAGATTAAGATATCTGGCAGAGAGCATCCATTCAGAACCTGAACATCAGCGCCAGTGTTCATCAATAAACTCTCAGTAAGGGATGGAATGATTAGAAGATCACAGCTACTGGTGAGACTTGAGCAGCTATGGAAGTTGGTGCACTCCGCTGCTATGATCTATAAGCTTTTGAGTGGCTCACCACACCGGTGCTAAACATGTCTAATAGATAATAAATGGGGGCATAAAGTAACGTTAATGTTAAGAGTAAGGCTTGTATGCCTTCCATTAACGTTATCCACCATTTTCAATCATTCATATGGCGGAGAGGAGGGTTGGAAAAAAACGTGCTTTTCCGCCACCACCTTCCTCTACGCCATACAAATGCTCCAGCATTTGTGACGGCATGGCTTTTCATGTCGGTGCAAATGCTGGAGATCCCAATGGGGTCCGCCAGGTTTATGCACCAGCATAAATCAGGGAAACCCCATAGGGATCCATTATAAACAACAGATTGTAAATCCATTGTAAACGCTGCCTGCACAGGGTCGGATTGGGGCGTCGGCCAATCGGCCCGTGGCCGATGTAAACTCATGGCGAGAGACCTGGGGGCCGGTTCCTGAAGCCCACGCAGGCCGGTTTCGGCCCAGGCGTGGGCTTCACACTTCAGGAACCAACCCCCAGGGCCTCTGCCTTGCCGCACAGATGCAAGTTGCAAAGGATCTGTAAGTAAGTAACTTACAGATCCTTTGCAATTGCAGCCTCGCGCACGCCGCAGCCGGCCCACCGCAGATGCAGAGAAAGGTAACACTGAAGTGTTACCTTTCTTTGATAAATGCGGCGGGCCGGCGGCCAACTGCCGCGGCTCGCGACACCCTGGCGCCAGCAGCAGTCAGTGTTATAAAACACTGGGAGGGAGCAGCAGGGCTGGGCGGGGCTGCCTCAGCCTGGCCTGCTCCCTCCCAGTGTTTTATATTACACAGACTCTGCTCTCCGCGACCGCCTCCAGTGCCCGCCACAAGTTGCAGCAGTGAGCTGCGTGGTGGACCAGGATCCAAGGCTTCCCAGCTGGGCCCGCTACATCTCGCTTGATGGAGCGCTGGTCGAGCCTTCAGCCCAGGGATCCTGGACCCAGGAGCCCAGGGTCTGGCCTCGCTCCTTCCCATGTGCAGAGAGTCAGCCTTCAGCTGATGCCTGCCTGGGCTGGGCTGGGGGCCTCAGCTGCTGTTCCTGGGCCTGCTTCTTTCCTGGAAATGTAGGCTACCGGCCAGGAGAAGGTAAGGGCCTCAAATAACAATGCCCCCCGCCTTCCAAAGAGTCGAGGAGACCGGAGCAGAAAAATTGTGTGTGTGTTTGTTTATTATTTTTTAGAGGTGCTTTTTATTTTTGTAAGGAACTGACGCTAGGGTGAGTGCTAGTGTGGCTTGAGCTGAATTTACAGGCAGCTTCTTTGCATACTTTGACCAAACCAACTTGGAGCAGCACTGGGGTAGTAGTCAGCCTTCAGCTGATGCCTGCCTTCAAGGCGGGGTCCGCTGGTATATTCCTAGCTCCTGTAAATCACTGCAGAGTGTGGGAAGCTTCGAGTCCCCTCAGAATCACTGGGACGAGTGAGCGCAGCTATGAGGCACTCTGGCACTACTGTGGAAGGTGAGGGAGGGGGCACTAGTGTGAGTATTTGTGGGTTACTTCTGTTTTAGTGGTTTGATCAGCTGTGACTTCAGTCAGCCAGTGAGTTTGCAGTTATCCATCCAGTCCCATTTTTTCCCCATTGAGTTCTGGAACTTTTCGTTTTTTATTTCTGATTTCAAAGATGGAAAACTTCAATCCCCAGAATTCCAGGTAAAAACAGATCTGGACTGCCTTCTCACGCATGACTACGGAAAACCTGAGCGCTCTGAGTAAATGCGCCTGTGAATCGCCCCTGTATCATGGTGTGGATGCAGCTATTAGTCACTTTGGTATCATTGTAGTGAGTGTACCTGTGTGTTACTCGGGTACCACTGTGGTGAGTGCAGATCTGAGCAATTCAGGTATCACTGAAGTGAGTACAGCTGTGAATCAATCGAGTGAGTGCAGCTGTTTGTTACTTGGGTATTAATGGACTGAATGCAGCTGTGAGTCACTCTGGTATCATTGGAGTGAGTGCAGCTGTGTGTCACTCGGGTGCCACTGTAGTGAGTGCAGTTGTGAGCCACTCACTATCAATAGAGGGAATGCAGCTTGTAGTCACCCTGGTATCACTGGAGTAAGTGCAGCTGTGTGTGCTGAAAATCCCTCGCTGTATTTGTTTATTGTAGATTTATACGAGCGTTGTGTGGGGTGACGCGCTTGTGTGGAGAACGTGCAGAGGTAGGGTGGGTGCAGCAGTTGTGGCAAAAGGCAGGTGGCATGGATCGTTGTACAGTGGAGGTGATGGGGGGGAAATGACGGGACACCAAGTTGGTCATTGGGTGCCAGTGGTTGCTACCATTGGTGCCTTGGGACGTGCTAGCAGTGAAAAGATAACATGAGAATAAAGTGGTTGGATCGGACAAAAATACTTACTCAGACCCCATTGACAAATATAGTCATTTTAAAGGCAAAGCTTCTGTCCTTGTGATATTCTGAAGGAGATGTGGTCGGATTCTGTGACCTAGGGGGCAGGAGGGTTCTCCCTTTCCTGTGGCCCACGGGATGTTGCTTCTTTGAATTTGTAAAGTTGTTTTATGCGGTTGCCAATCGCATTCATAAGGGTTTCAGCCAGTAAAGTACCAAGTCTTGGATTTGAGTGAAATGTTCAAAGGCCTTTTGAAGGATGGGAGTAGTCCTGGGCCGCATTCTGTATGCAAGTGTAAGACATTGGCAATGCCAACAGTTTGGGCTTTTGTGTAGGCATGGCCAAGGCACTTGCCAGGCGCGGTTGTAGTGGTATTACCTGCCCATTGATGGCAGCAGGTGCAAAATGGTGCGAGCGAGTACTTGGGCATATAATAGCAGTGCCTGAGAAATGCCTCTTGTGCACAGGTCAGTGCTGTTGGCTTTGCCAGTGTTTGTTTTTGACAGGACTTCAGAGCAGGTCACACAGAATGCCTATGGGTCAAGTGGTGCTGGGATGACCTGGTTAAGACATTTTTATTGTACCAGTAGCGGTTTGCAACTCCAATTGAGCTATTGGGTCTCAGAGGATGGCTTTGAGGAACTGGCTGGCGGGGGCACTTTGCGTGCTAGGTTTGTTGATGGGGCCTGATTGGGTGAGCTCGGGGAGTTCCCATGAGCGGGCGCGTTGCTGGTGGGTGGGGTATCTGGGGAGGCTGTAGCCCTGGGTCTTCTTTTGTTATGGCCCTGGATGGAGGCTCAGGGAGCTGTGGCCCTGTCACAGAACTGTATGCAAAGCTATGTTATTTTATGAGTTGTGTTGTAATGTAACAGACACATGAACCCTCTATAAGTAGCATTTTCTGTAAAGTTGTGAATTGACGCCATTCACGGATGATGGTTTGAGGGCCACTTTTTTGGAGCGAGAGGTGTGGGCCACTTTTATTTGGGTGTCCGGGCCGATTTCTAGTCCCAGTCCGACCCTGTGCCTGCATGCATCGTTTACAAATCTAAATAAACACTGCCCAACATGCAAGCATGCCGGGCAGTGTTTAATTGCAATTGTGAGCGCTCACTATCAAATGTAAATGCTGCCCAGCATGCTAGGAAGTGTTTACTCACTTTGCACTGTGGAGTGTAAATGTGAAGGGCAAAAAGCGGCTTACACGCTTGTACGCCACCTTTTGCCCTTTACATTTGCCCCCACAGCACAAATGACAAAAATTAGGAGGCGGGACCCGCTTACATTCAAGTGTAAATATAACGGGTCCTGGCTGCCAAATTACTCATTTTATCTAAATGAGGTCCATAGAAACAAATGGAATTTGCTAAAATGTTTTGCATGGGAGAAAAAATGGTAGTTAAGCGTTCAAATAGTATTTAACCATCTGTCCGCATAAGATAGTAATTGAGCACAGATTGCGCGTGCAGATTTACATGCGCAAAGTCAAGGCACAGGGATTGTGAAATACATTGGGTGAAGCATAAAAAAGCATGCATACAAAGTTTACACGAGCTTTCTATGTTTCACTGACTAGAAAAATGAGCACCTTCATGTTTTATGACTACGTGTCCCAAAATATTTAACCTGCAGCTATTGTATTGAGTTACAGATTCACAAGTGATTAAAGTTATTTTAAACCTTTCTGTTCCCGTTTCTGGTGCTGTGGGCCAATGTAATGAATTCAGGCTGAATTCTCATTAAGGAAAATGTGATTAGAGCCATTTGATTGAAGTCATAATCACCTCTGGACGGGACATGAGCAGTAATAACATAGCTTAAGGCTGCAATACCCTAGGCGGTGGTGATGAAAGTAATTAAGGCATGTTTACCAAGGGGTTTTTTCTCAGTCTTACATTTTGTCAAAAATATTCATTGTTTAGACTGGTTTGCGAATTAGATCATTTTAATATGTCTTCTTCTTTAACAATCACATAATGCGGTGCCAAATGATATCATAAACTCTTTGGCTTTCACTCAACTCTACTTTGGGTCACTCTTCAAATTAGTATCTTGAGGTAAAAAGTATATTGTGTAGTGTGTGTTCAAGTATAATTCAAGCACCGACAATGAAGCCTCTATGATGTGCTCTATAGTACATGGAAATGTTTTATTTATAATAGCCCCTTCATAATAGATGCATGTTGCCAAGTGGCTGTTGGCGGCAAATACATCATCTTCTGCCTTTGAACATTGCATTTAGTTCTGTGTGCTAATTAGACAGTCGCCACTTATGAATGTCCTTCAGATTTTAAGTTTGGTGTGTAACGAATATTTCTTTTCTCAAATGTATCAATGTTTTAGCGCAGTCCATGGGCCAAAGCTTGGTGGTAGCAGAAAAACATGCAGTATTTCTGAATACCCCACGTGTTACCATTCTGCCAAACTGCAAGATTGGTTAGCAAAACTCTTTGCAACTGCCTACTTTAGTGTGGAGGAAATGTCTTCCTTACAGAAGGCATTACTGTTAGCAATGCAGTAATCCTGCCTGTCCTCAATAGAGTCCTCTGCGCTCCCAAATGGGGAATAAGGGAGTAACGGATGGGTATGAATGGCGTGAACACATGCGGACGCTTCACGCTACCACATAATGACTGCATCCAATAGCTGTAAATTAGTGTGGCGGTGTTACCAAAGCTAATACCGCCAAACTCATAATCAGGCCCCCTATTTCTTCAGAAACACAATCAAATTAAAGACTACATATGATCAGCTACAATTACGTTGCACTCATTTTTAAATATCCTAATGAGGCCGAAGACCTCTGATTGGGCGAGGCTGTACATACAGGATAATGGAAAGACAAAATGTAAATTGCGGAAATTGTGGAAGCCATGCTTGCCAGCACTGTCTACATGATTAAGCACTCTCCAAGGAAAACCAGGCACGCAAGTCAATCAGTTGATAACTCTTTGAGCTTAAACCCTAGTAAAAACGCACTTATCTATATTGTCTCCCCAATTCTTCCTGCACTTTTATTTGCTTGACCGGCAAACATGGGCGCTGCCACCTCCCTTAAGTTGTCTGCATAAAACCTGGGTTCCAACTTCGATGATACAATAAAGTATCCAAAAGTATTGGATAATACTGTCCCCTGCATACCTTGGTGCTGTAAAACTAAGTTACAATATGTATATGGTTGCAATCCTATCCTTTCACATATATAGCCCAATAATTTGCAATCACAACAATTCATGTCAATGTGAGTCATAAATCCACTCCCACTGCAGTTCACTTGTGAAGGTTTCCTTTTTTATGATGCCTCATCTAGGTCGAACTCTCATGCACCAGGACCAATTGGTCTCTGAAACTTTGTAATGAAAAGGCTCTGCACTTATGGGTGGTAATCTTACATACCCTATTCTAGAGTATTGCAGAATCCAAACTCTTTCCAGCTTCATGGAATACCTTTATTATTGTACCCATTTATAAAAAGGGGAATTGCCTTGATCCAGTGAATTACCACCCGATTGCTCTGTTGGACGTAGAAAGCAAAGATTTTGCAAAGTGTGTCCTGAGAAGCATAGAAGACTGGATCTCGAAGTCTGGTAGAATATCTAAATTTCAGACGGGGTTCAGGCGGACAATTAGCATGGATGCAAATGGACTGTTGATCCACTCTTTGATTGACCAGCCTAGTACAAAAGGGAAGGATGCCCTGTATGTGGTGAGTGTAGACTTGAGCCTAGCCTTTGATGCAGTAAATAGGGAAAGGCGGTGGTCCAAATTATTAAAGTGGAGGTTTCCTTGGTACATTTTGGATATTTTAATCCAAATACATAGTAACACTTTGGTAAAGATAAGGTTGAGTGCTAGTGGAGAGACATCTAAGATAATAAGGACAGCGCGTGATCTGAGGCAGGGATGCACCCCGGCTGCTTGCCTCTTTAATCTGTACCTATCAGACCTTGATGAAGCGCTTGAAGAAGTATCACTCACGCCACCAAAGGTGGGGGGAGAAATGTGCTTCTGGGTGGCATACGCAGACGATGTGCTGCTACTGGATAAAACCCCTTTGGGTTTGCAGAGGCTTCTTAATAGGTTTGAGGATTATGTGAAGGCAAATAGCCTTGTGGCAAACCCCTCTAAATCTAATATTCTGTGCTATAATGGGAAAAAGACAAATCCAACTAAATGGAAATGGCAAATGGGGGTGCCTGCACTCCAGGTCTTCTAAACAGTGAAATATTTGGGGTTAACACTAGTCACGCCGTCAAAGTATGGGATTCAGAAGGAAGGTGTTTGGGCAAAGGGCAGACAAAATGCTGCACAAATGACCCATGGTAAGAGAAAGTGTTGCCTTTTTACCATGCATCCTTTGCTCCAGTGTTATTTTACTAAGGGAGTGGCAACGGTTCTACATGGCCTGGAAATGGGAAGTGGGGTAGAAAAACTAGACCTAAGTAAACTAGAGGGACAAATATGGAGGAAAGTCCAGGGACTCCCGAATCGTGTGCCAGTTTGATTACTACGCTTTGAACTGGGTCTAAATTCAATGAATAGTCTGGTTTGTCTGAAAAAAGTATTATTATATCGGAAACTAATTGGGAGTGAGTCAACCACCTTACATGCCTTGATGGGGAAACAGACGGGGTGCTATGGGGAGAGTCAGCTTACCCCGTTTAAAAAAGACTGAGGAAATAATGGCCCGATATGAGATCAGTACCTCAAACCTGTTAAAAAACCCAGAAAAAGCGAAAAGGAAACTCTTGGACCTCGACTGGGGTAATACCTGTGAAGAAAGAAGGAAATGCAAGTCCTTTGGAGAAATAAGTCTAGAGGCTAGAAAAAGGTGTTCTACGTTAAAATACTTGCAGCTTTGCCCAAATGGTAGGTACAGAGACATTTATGAGAGTCCGATTTAAGATGATTTATACATGTGAGATTTTGTTGTCTCGGCGTCTAGTAGTAAATGCGACCCGTCGCGTCTGTGGACTTGCCATTGAATCTCTAAAACATCTTATAACTACGTGCACGCGACTCCAGGAACTTAGGGTCGAATTATTTGACCCTTATGTTTATTATTTAGACACATTGAATGAGGAAACTTTCTGGAAATACCTTTTAACAGGAAATTACACTCCACTTTTGATTAGTACAGTACAATTTCTAAAAAAGTGGGTGTGACGAAATGATGATTAATAGAATAAGGTTTATCCATGAATGTAATAATGATGAAGGGTAGTTTTCTGTGTGTTCTGTTAAACTGCTTTTGTATGATGTATACGGTTGGGCGTAAACCATGTACAATAAAACATTTTTCCTTTTTTAAATACCTCATCAGCACAATCCAGAATCCCTTCATGAGGTGCACTTCAAGTCTACAATATGTCAGAATAACGTACATCAAAACAACATTTTGAAAATCAAACATATAATATATAATAAACCTGTGAAATCTAGTCAGGGTATTGTGAATTCAAGTAAAGTCATTCCAAGAAGGTCAAGGAGCCATGATATTGTTCTGCCATATTGTAGACTTTGAATTGCACCGGATGAAAGGATTCTGGATCCTGAAACGCGTTGTGCTGATGATGCATCATAAAAAAGGAAACCTTCACAAGGGAACTGCTGTCCAAGTGGATTTATGACTCACATTGATTTGAATTGTTGTGATTGTAAATTACTGGACCATATATGGGAAATATGATTACAACCATTTCCTCATTTTGAGAGATTTGTACAGCGCTAAGGTGTGCAACGGACGGGACTATCCAATACTTTTGGATACTCTGTTGTATTATTTGTATTTCCAACTTCATGACAGGATTGCGTTATTTCCCCTGCACCCAAGTTTTCTTTACCTAATCTTGATTTGTTTTAATAACCATTATTGTGCATAAAGTGTGCACCGACGCCCTTTCTTCTGTACCCTCCACCTTCGATGAACAGCTTTCCTTTGCGCTGCATAAAGAAGCCACCACAAGAAAATCCCATTAATAACTCCCTATGTTAAAATGCATCTTGCCCTTCCTACACATGTTGCATAACGTGGAGGATGCAGGAGCCTTCATTCTCTCCCACAATGAGGATTGTAATGGCTTGTATCTGGACCTCCACAAAGCATAGTGCTTGCCAAATTTGAAAATAAAATACTAAAATGTGTACCACTTAAAGAGGAAGGACTTACTTCACTATGGTAATCATTGTGTGTTTAATACAATGGAGCTAATTTTATAAAAATGAATCATTTGGCAGCAGAGGGCCGTTACATTTGCACTACATCGTAAATAGCTCCCCATTGGCACATTTTCATCATTTGCTCAAAGGGATGCAAAAAAACAGGCCACCACTTTTTGCACTCTGCTATGCAAAGTGCCAAACCCTACCCGACATGCTTGCATGTCGGGCAGGGTTTCATTTCAATTGGGAACACTGGTTATCATATGCGCATGAGCCCCATAGGGATCTCCAGCATTTGCGCTGGCATGAAAATCCATGCTGGCTGGAGCATTATAATGGTGGTGAGGAAGGGAGGTGGTGGAAACGCAACTTGCGTCCTGCCCTTCCTCTCTACCCTACAAATGAATGAAAAGGGGATGGGGGGTATGTTAATAGAAGCCATATAAGCCCTACGCAAGGCTTTTATGCCTTCCATTAACGTTACAACCCATAGAACATGTTCTGCATCTCAGAAATATCCCCAGGTATCAGGCTGAAACCACAAACCTATTTAATAAATGTATTGTTCAGGTGGCAACAGATGTCGCCATTGCAACTCAGCAGTGGAACCGCACTGGAGTTTACTGTAAGTACCACAAGTTCATCCATGTAGGTACCACCCATGGTTATGACAACAGTTTCGCCTTAATTCTACATCCACATGAGCAATTTAGAGAACGATAAAACCAATCAAATTAATAACTCAATTCTCTGACTAAAAAGAGAAGGGACGTAAGTAACCCAATCGTTTAATAGCTACGTCTTCCTGCAGATTCCTCTCCTTAGAAGGACTTTTCAGCAATAATTAATTTCCATTAATTTCCAGACACTGTCTATGGAGGAGGAAAAGGGAGGAAAGGGAGGATAGCTCAACCAAAGCTCATTTCACTTCTGGCCTCTTGGTCCAACCAATTATGCCTCATGAAGGTGTGTGCCAGACCAGGATATGTCTTTGCATATGTTCAACGTAGTCATATCTCTATCCAATATGGAGTGGGCTGCTATCTGAGTAGGCTTTTAGGAGCCCAATTCATAGAAGGTTTTGATGGCAAGCAGTGCTGATTATGATATGACATAAAAAAAGAAAAGCATACACATTGGTATGTTTGAATGAAGTTAATTTAACAGTGTTTATGTGCCCGTGGCACTGTACCATTCTGAATAAGAGCGCCTCCGGAACGCTGGTGTAAAGGAACAATGGACAGGCCACCTCTGTAATGAACATGAACTGGGCCTCTTGGCAGGAAGAGGTCAAGAAAAACAACATTCGTAACCGTTAATACAGTTGTTGGAGATGGGGAAGGAAAAAAAGGGAGAGGGTCGACGAGGAATCTCCTGGCCTCCTGGGTGGATGCTGGCCTCGGGCAGCTCTGAGGGTCAAGAAGGCAATGTGAGGCACTATGGGCCAAGCTAAGGGCCCACAGGATGTGCAGCTCTCCCAGGGGCGATGCCATAAGGCCCTGTGATGGGCATCACCACCACCATGCTCCGAATTCACTGACAGGTGGGTGGGACATCTGGTTCATGACAGTGGTGTGGGATTGGAGTGGGATTTATGTCCAGATGTGGTGTGTTGATCTAGGTGTCCAGTGGTATGCACTGTTGTCTGACCAGTTAAATAAACAGTACGAACATTTACTAATGCTTATTTATGTATCAGGGTGTGATGATGAGCCTCTGTCAGTGAGTGTGAAAAGTCTTTCATCCGTTCCCAGGTCAGTTATACAAAACTAGATGCCTACAGGAGACTGATAAGAGTTGTGCAGAGGGAGCTTGATGATAGAATCGGTTCCATGTGAAAAAGCCACTCTGAAATGTCACCCGGGAGACTATTTTCGTCTGCACCCTAAAAAGCCTTTCCCAGCATATCTTATAGCTGCTGGACATCATATAAGAGAGAAGGCCGTCAAGACTGTTAGCCTAGGAGTAACGCTGGCAATTGGGTCGACCAATGTACGAGACCGAACCTCCACAGAGCAGCAAGGATGAGCAGATTGTGTCTGAAGCAGAGGACCTGCTGCCTGAATAAAGCAATAATGTGGGGAAGAGAACTACAGCCAGGATCTTGGCGGGTGTGAAGCCATCAGAAGAAAAGGGCTGCAGAACATCAGAATGGTGGCGGTGGAGCAAAGGCCTGAGATACCTGATATGGTGGCTAGAGAGGCACTGCCCAGGAAACACAGACACAGTGACAAAGAAGACAGATCGACAGTGGGAAACGGAGGCCTAGTGACAGAGCAAATTAATCACCTTGGATACAGCATGGGATAATGAGAGGAGAGAGCAATATCGAGAACAATCAGGCTGAGCGAAGTCGATCTGTGGAAAAATGCGGACTCAGCAAAAAGAACAGCGATACAGGGCCTCATTACAAGTACTGTGCTGCATAAAAAATGGAGGTAACTGCACCTCCGTACTACAACTTTGCTGGTGAGGCAGAGGAAAAACGTAGAGCAAAATGTTGGCGGTAATTCCATCACCTTACCAGCAGAAATCTACAAAACTGGTGGAATTACAGACTCCATAATTGGGGACAAACTCCACCATACCACCACTTGTAATATGGCGGTAATTCTGCAGGACCAAGTTGCAGTATCAGTAATTCCATTTGGCTGTATTCTGGCAGATTTACCACCAGAATACTGCCAAAGTTGTAATGAGGCCGAAAGTATTCTGTCCTTAAAGGAGGTGGGAATGAAGCAAGAGAGTGGGCGCAGTCCCGTTAATACTGTAAGCCTGATCGAGAGGTGAAACCGGTCAGGGTGCTGAGTCCAGGGACTCAATGGAGGGCCAGTCCAGAGATCTCTGCGAAGCAGTCAGGATTAACAAGGATCCAAGTCTAAGAATGTGCGTTGGAGGCCACAAGAGATCTCCAGTGTGGAAGACAAGGGAGAAAAACGGCCAGTCACACTTGGAAAGCAGAGCCAGAGAGGACGACTGGAGCAGAAGAAACACATGGCAAACGCTGAAGAAGAACAGAGGAATCAGAACACACTAAAACCAGCACCAACAGGACTAGTCTAAGAGGCCAGCTAGGAGCAGAGAAAGGCAAAGATGGAAGAACTGTGCTGAGGTCAGTAGACTAAGAAGCAGACTGAACTCTGAATCCCGGATCTGGACTGGAGATTGTAAGTACAAGGAGTGGAAGGAAACCGAGACATGGGGGCTGGGAGTGGAAAGCTCTCAGGCACAAGTTTTAAAAGTGCAAGATACACTGTTGCAAGGTGGAATGCCTTGTTGAATACAGTAATCATTGGGGGAAATGTATAAGTGAACGGCTGCAAGTTAGCATGTTAAATGTAACAGCCCTTGGTGGAGAGAAGGGTTCAAAACATAGGGGAACTGGTGCACGTTTAAATGCCATGCTGTGCTGGTGGTTGTGACACTACCAGAGGAGGTAGTGAAAAGAAGGGTACTTTGAGGAAAAGAGTAAAAGTAGGATGTTCCTTTGTTAAAAAACGTAAATAATGCATGTCATGGTATAGAACACGTTGAATTGACATGGTCACAGAAAGCAGTGAAAAGAAAGTGGACTATGGGTAAAGGAATGTGTTGGGGAGTTTCCACCTGTGGTAGGGCTTCAGAAGACTCACTCTTAGGAGTACAGGGCTCCAACTCTTAGGTTTGGTCTAATCGCCCCAAAAGGTGTAGCAGTGGTCGAGCAGCCAGGCTTATTCTAGGAGTGATAAAGACTGCAGGTGAGTACAAAGACCGTTGAGCATACTTATAGTCAAGGAAACACTTACACACTGTAGTTATATAAAAATATGGTTATTTATTATACACACAACGGCAATGTTAAACTCAATATGCAATTCAGGTAAGTAAAAATAGTTTACACAGATATACACATTAGATATTGGCTGTAGCAATACTCATAGCAATATTAGACTTTTAGAATAGTTTGAATTTATCAAATCATCTCATTCATAACATTTACTGGAAAGAGCAATACTGGTAAGTAAATAACATTTTGTAGACCTTAACTTTCGAAGTCTAACCCTATCTGGGGAATGAATGTCTCTAAAGTCAGAAGGGGGCAGTAGGGGACCAGTGACAAAGGAAGGCAGACGCTGTCAAAGTAATAGGTTCTTAGAAGATGCTTTTTCGTTGCAGGTAAGTAAGGGAATTACATTCAAAGGGTTCAGGGTGCTAGGTAGGCCACCTGAAGGATTTCAACCGTGAGGACGGATGTCTTGAGGCCTGGGAGAACACAGTTGGGTCGTCCACCCCAATGTGACTCCAGAAGCTCAAGAGGGGCTACCAGCAACACAACAACTGCCTAGGTAAGTACCCAGGAGTGTGACAGTACCTTAATTCAGTTTAGAACAACAATGTCACTGGCGGGTTCCCAAGGTATGACAGCAGCACAGCAGCAGCTCCGGTTCAGGTCTCTGGCCTTGGTGGCTGGAGGAAGAATGTTTGGTGGGAGCAGACAGTTAGACTCAGTCAAAGGGATGCCCAGCAGATGATCTCCATGGCACTTGGTTGTGGAGGCTCGACACAGGCTTTGGAGCAGCAACGGTTGTCACCCGGCAGACTTCCTTCTCTTTCTCGGTCCACGACTCAGGTGAGGGGACTTCTACGATCAGGATAAAGTCTCTGAAGGCCCAGACAGATTCCCATGAGTTTGCAGTTGGAACCGTGCTTGACGAGCTGATACCCGCAGCAGTGCCAGAGGTCCCAGGGTATTCAGAGTTTGCAGGCCTGGAAGCTCGCAGCTAGTGGTGGGATGGCTCAAACTGTAGCTGGTCTCGAGATTAGGCTATGCCTTCCAGTCCAAAGAAGGAAGTTGTCCGGTTTGGATCCTCCCTGTCGCTTGCACAGAAGAAAGAGCTGGAGCTTTAGCGGTCACACAGTCGGCTCTGCCGGTAGCTGGATGTGGCTGCAGGCGTCCTCCTTAATTCTTCTTTGAAATTGATCTTCCAGTGGTCGACTCTGGCTTCTATACTAAGACCTTCAATTTTTATGCAGGAACCCAGCCAATCAGCATGCATGCTACATTCAAACTTTGGGTGGTGGCTGTCCCAAAGAGACAACCAGGCACCCAGTCAGAATTGGATCCAAGCAGACATAGTGGAGGCCAAAAACCTGAGGAGCTTCATTGTCCTCCCAGCTTCCTTTGTTCCCAGAAACACTGATGTCTCCGGGCGGGCTTCCCCATGGGAATCCGGCGATAAAAAACAACAGATCGGGATTTACCCAACTCAGGTCAGCAGAAGGCGGCTCAAGAAAGGACAAGTCATCATGAGTTGGTGAAAAAAGAAGACGGGCACCATTTTACGTCAATGTTGACCCATATATGTCTCTTACCGTAGCTGTGAATACAGCCTGCGACATAAGTTTCACAAAAATCGGTAGAAAACATCCACTGCCACTAGCCACTCAGGTAGACTTGTCACTGTAACTAGAAAGTTACAGGAGAAGTGAGAAAAGGGATACTATGTGTCCACACAGTACTCCACATTAGGTGGGGTGGGCTGATCTCACAAAAGAAATGTGAAGGTAGGATAAAAAGTATCCCCCTATCCTGGAAACAATGTAAGCACAGGAACATAAAATTAAAGCCAAAGAGGGAGGCTCAAGGAGCTTCCAGCAGCACTGCACAGAAGGTGCTGCGTGCTACAATAGTACATTACAGATACCACTAAAAAGGTGGAGGAAAACAGGCTCCATCAAAAGTAACCAAAAAGGCTTCCCAGAGTTACGTTAAAAAGCATGAGTGACTCAGGAAAAATGTCCCCACTCACTCAGGAGAGTCAAAAAAATCCAATGGTCCAGAAAAAAGTGCCAGAGGACTCACCAAGTGGGAAGAATTACACATAAGGGAGAAATTATACCCAACACTATGAAAGTAGGATGAGCCTGCGATTTAAATTAGGATACCGCTTGAGAAAAGGTGATGAGTGCCAGCAGCCATCCTGGCAAGATGGTGGAGCGTTGAGCTCTGAAGTGAAGCCGCATCTATAGCCTATTCAAACAACAAGTACGGCACCGAGAGAAACATACAGTGGACAGTGGAGGCAAAGGGATCTGCCAGATGCCAGTGAGGCAGTAGGGAGGACTCCGGTTTGCAGACCTCTTTTGTGTAGTATTTCCAAATTTTCCCATGGTAAAAGGTTTGGGCTTGCTGAAAATGTGTGATATGGGCCCACTTTTAAAATTGTTTCCAGGGCCTCTTTTGTTTCCCAGTCCACCCCTGTAGAGACCATATTAGGGAAGGTGGAGGCAAACCTCCAGAGCCCCTACCAAGTTGGCACCCACTATCGAGCGCTCCACGCAGACGGTGGAAGTATAGGAAAATAGATCTCAACCGACCGCAGTGGCCTGCAAACTGGAGTGGACAGAGAGAAGCAGTGCCCGCTGATAATCTAGCGCTCTTGATGACTTGACAAAGGGGGAAGGGCCCAGAGTGATACGGTCAACCCCGATGGTGGTGTAGTGGCCTGGGGCAGTGTAGAACTATACTCTACCCCGGCATGGAAGGCACCACCAGTGCAACAACCTCAACAATAATGGTGGAGTCTGGGGCTTGTTTGCTTGAAAGAACAATGGGGAAACTTCCAATGCCCACTTCAAAAAAGACTGGCGAATATAGGAGTTGAGGCCTAGTGGCACCATGCAGGTTGGTTGTTATGCTTCATTACTGATTATTCTAGAGACTTGAAATAAGGCCAGGAGTGGGGTACCAAACATAACCTGGACGGCCCAGGTTGAAGAAATATCAACCTTGATCTGATTTTCTTGGGTCCCTGTAGAGCAGGGAGAGTGTACCCCCCTGGTTACACCCACAACAAAAATCAGCCAATTCTGTACGCGTAGGGATTGATGTGGGCCATCTGTACACTCAACTGATATATATGAAAAGGAAGGTTTTCACAGGGAGACCTCAGGATGTGTTGGCCAGGGCTTGAGACACAATTAAGTGGAAAAATAGGAATTAGCCAATTTGTTTGAAAATGTTTGTTTGCATGCAACATTTGCTTGTTTTTCATGTGCGTGATTTGACCTTTGGGGCATTTTGCCCGCATACTTTCCAAAATACCGAACAGGGAGAGCAAGGGTTGCAGGGGTGTCCCCTGCTCCTCATGTTCGGTATTTTGGGGTTTCGGGGGTGTCAAAAAAATAAACATTAACGTTTAAAACGTGGGCATGAGCAGTTATACTACAAGCAGTTTGCTGCGATGAAAAAAACAAAAAAAAACAACCCCAATCCGAAACATAGGTGAGCATAAGAAAATCACGATGGGGAAACAACCACAAACAAATGGTGCTTACCAAGGAGAATCTTCAAAAATGCAAACAGGTCTTCTAAGACAATATTACAGAGTCTCTCCTAACTTAATTGAAGCAACTATCAAATGGGCTCTTTGAAAAGTGAGCTGGCTTGAAGACAGAGGTGACCTCTCTTGGCCAAAGAGTTTTGCAGAACGAGAATTTGATACAGGAATCGGGCAACAAACAAGATGACCAATACACCAAACGCTAGAATCCTTAACACAAGACCTGGAACTTGCACATAAGGAAACTAAAAGCAGTTCTAGTAGGAGAAGATATGATTTATTCAGTGAAGCCCTGTTAGCTCAAATACTCAAATACTGGGATTAACTGACCTACAAGAAATAGTCATCGAACAAGACCACTGAGTTGCTAGACCCTCACAGGAACTGGGCACCTGACTGTGAGACATTGTAGTAAAACGTTCCTCCTTTCCGACAAAAGAACAAATACTGAAGGAAGGACACAAACAGTCCCCTATCAACTATGCAGGTTCTGAACTCAAAGTCCTCCAAGATCCGTCACAAACCACACCGATGAAAAGAAAAGCCTTCTAGGATGTCACAATGGAACTATAGTAAAGTTAAAATCGCGTTCAATGGTTATTCACCATAGGTATGCAGTTCACAGTGAATAACAAACCCTGCACGATACATACACCCGAAGAGGGCACCATGGCACTACAACTGGAAAGCCCAATTGATAAATGAAAGATAAGGGGCAAAACCCACTGCTGTGCAACATATATTGAAACCATGAGTAACACTCAAGCCCAGTAAAAAGAGATTAAAGAAAAAATGACTAACCAAGATACCTGAATGGCAGTCAACAAGCCCAAATAAAAGTATGGATGGTGATGAAAATTACATCGGAGACTAGGGGTCGTAGTTTCAGAGTGTTCTCAGAATTTTTACAATTGCTACAAATAACACCGCCTGCAATGAATCCGTGCACTCAAATGTGAAACCGAAAACGGCTATGTCTTCTTCTTGCAACGGTTAGAATATATATGGATTATGTGTTTGTATTGCACATCACATTTACTATGTTTTCTGCTGGTAGGAATGCTGCCACTACTGACACCAGTAGAATATTAGTTACAACAACGTGTTCTAAGTCTAATCTTCTAATTGGGGAGTTAATTGAGGGAGAAGCTACAGACATCTTCCTATCATCCTTCACACAGGAGGCCACAAGGCAGGCTAATGGTATCCCAAACTAATGAGTCACACTAAGGATGTTAAGACAGAGGCATATGCGAGTAAAGAGTTTGAACAAAATGGCCAACAAAACTGTGGAGGGGGAGAATCAAGTTAGGGAAAGTTCCGAGCAATACAAGAACTACTAAGATCAGATGGTGACAGTACTCTTATGGAATGTACCAGGACTTAATACCCCAAACAAATGATCCAATCTCTAGAACCATGTCCTGACAATGCACCCATAAACAATAGGTTTTAAATAAACCTGAAATGATCAGTAAAAGCTGAAACTAATTCTTTCCACACATTTGTTATCCTTCCTTCATGAGTAAAATGGTTCGGGTGGCTCTTGCATTCAGTAAAAATCTACCATACAATACCATATTATATTGGGGTCTCTATAAGCAGCATCGAAGGCAGATTTCTGGTCATTAAGAGGGAATTACATGGTACAAAGCTGACCGGTGATGATTTACGCCCCCAACACTGGTCAAGACAAATTCCTTGTGAACCTTTTGGAAAGACCTGCAGGTTTTGCTGAAGGTCAAATACTCCTCGGTGAAAAACTTGATCTGGACTACAACATTAGATAGGTCATCCAAATCCCAACTATATCTAGAGCCAAGACTAAGCGTCTTAAAACTAAGTTCAAACAATTAGGCTTGTGCGACATATGGAGGAAGCAACATAAGGATTACTCTACCGTTTCCTTCTATGCCAAAGTCCACCACTCTTATACAAGGATAGATATGATTTTCGTAAGCACACCACTGGTGCATAACACATTAGATCTGAATATACAACCAATTCCATTTTCTGACCATTCACTCGAACTGATGACTCTATGTCAATGAGAGAAAACACACCACCCCTCGAACTGGATCTGTAATTCTGAAATGATAAGGGATCCAATGCTAAAACAAGAATTGGCAGACCACATTAACTGGTTTTGCAAGGACAGTACTCTGCTCGAGACTTCATAGGCCAATAATTCGGATGCCCTTAAGCAGTAATTGGAGGGGAAGCTATGTTCTTACTGGGAAACAGGAAAAAGGTCCTGGGGAAGGCAGAGGAGACCCTTCAGGTGTAACTGAAAACCCTAGAAGAACTCCATAAAAATGCCCAACCCGATAAGTCCTGCACAAACTAAGGGGAGTGCTAGGCCAACTAAATTTGCTCTACACTTAAACTGCAGAAAAATACCTTATACAACTTAGACAAAAGTATTACGAACAATCAAATAAAGCTAGTAAATTATTGGTTTCACATCTTCAATGCAAACAAGCCTCTGATTATGTAGGGCAACTCAAACACCTACACATTGGAGGAAAGTAAACGTGAAGCATTTTCGATTTTACTATGAAACCCTCTGTAGCACAGATTCTAAATCACAAACAGTCCAACACAAATACATCTCAGAGGCATATCTTCAAACACTGACGCAGATGCAGGCCAACCAACTGGAGCTGAATTTACCATCGCAAAAGTGGAAACAGCCAAAGGTGCAAACATTTGAAGATTTACAAGTGCAGATGCAACATACTACACGTATTATTTGAGGGGGGACTCACCTTAACATAGGAGGTTGTGCTCATGTTACACATAGTAAAGGTTAGTATCCTATTTTATCTCATAAATAGACAAGGATCTAATTGGGACAAAAGAAAAACATTCTTATATATTGGACATCTTATAAAGATGTTTACAATTATTATTTGATGGGGTGAAAACAATCATTAGAAAATGTGGGTAGAGCTATGTATTTTAGCATACTCCTTTTTGAGTTTCCCCAAAGCACGTATTGAACTCCCCAGGGCTCCTTCACTCCAGACACCATGGACGACCAGTTTTTTGGTTCCAATGATTTAATATTCATCCACAGATGGACTAAAACAGACAAAAAAAAGCAATACAACTGCTGTACTATCGCGTTTAGCCCTTTGCCGGGCTTCTTCGGAGTCAGACAGTTTGTGTGCTACTTCAGTTTACACACAAACAAACAGGTTCAGACCCTCTTCCCCGTTTACTCACACAGACATCCACCTCGTCTTACACTCGTCAGAGCTGGCTGCCATCTTGTAATACATTAGACACTTTGTTTACTCTATGAATGTTTTTAAATTTGATGACCTTGGTGACTCGAGCACATGACTTCAAAATGATTGCTAGAGTGCAAAATGCCTTATGCGGTTGCATTCATTTTTCAATAAGTTAAAAGCATAGAAAGCTTAGTGCACTTCATTCTTAAAATGTCTCAGGTATAAGTCGCGTTGGGCGTTTTTCTAAATATATATATATGTATTACATTTCAGCTTTATTAAAGTGCACAGTGCTTGTTATTCGGGCAGTAGTCTGCCTTAAGCCTATTATTTTTAAAATCAGCAATAAGGTGGGTAGTGCGGGGTGCCCCTTTATGTGACACTCGTATTATTGGAGATATGCTGTGTAACAGAGAGCTTAACGTATCTCGCTTGCAAAAAGACCAATTGTCAGAGACCTGTCTATGCTTCTTTGTTTGTATATTTATATTGCACTTCTCCAATGTTAAAGTGCATGGTGCCTGATTCTGCTGATTATGCAGAAGCATGGCGCATATCATTTCAAGTCAAATCTTAAAGTGCATAGTACATGGTATATGTGATGTAATTTACTAAAATGCCTGACGTTCTATGAATCATAATGCATATGTTGTTTTATACGTCATTAGGTCATGCTTACGTGCACAATGTCCAATGTGTGTTATTTAGTCAGTGCTTTGTGAAGGTGCATGATCATTTAAAAATCAAGATACACGTCTCCATATGGATCATTTAAACACGTAATTACTAATGGTGTTATATTCAGTTTGCATTTAAGGTGCAAAAGTGCATACTTGTTATGTGAAAACTGCTTTTCTTATTGAGAAGAACCTGTATATTGCATACCAGTTCATCATTGGTTGTAAAGTGCATAGTGCATTATGTGTGCAATATACTTATTCCCGCATAGTGCTGCATTTGTATCTGAGGCACATATAGTGCATCGCCTGATACATTTTAAGATTCTCATATCTAGAGTCCTTTTACATAAAATAAGCCACCCAGGTGTTATATTTGGGTCAATCGCTTTGTAGAATTATCCCAGAACGATCCACTCTTGTTAATTATACCAGAGGTTTCTAATATAGGTTCTCGCTCTCCTGTTTTCAGTATGTCTATCCTATACTGACAAAGGTGTAGAATACCTCATCCAAGTTATGTCCTTGTGTGATTTTTGTATTCATGGCCACAATGTATCTTGATTCTTTTTGTCTTAGCTGTAATTCTTCGAACCCCCCCCCCCACCCCCAACCCCGGTCTGGGGTGCTGTGTCTCTTGTTAAATGATAAAATACTGCAGAGATTTAACACTGCTTGCACAAGGCTCTTCCAAGTGTTTTGCAAGGGGGTAAGAGAAGTCGTTGTTTTTAATGGTTCGCAGGTGTTGCAGAATTCTGAGTTAGGTCAGATGTCTCGTACTTCCTATGTACCCTTTGTTGCACCCACATTTGATTAAATAAACCACATATGTGCTA
This sequence comes from Ambystoma mexicanum, assembly GCF_040938575.1. Lineage (NCBI taxonomy): Eukaryota > Metazoa > Chordata > Amphibia > Caudata > Ambystomatidae > Ambystoma > Ambystoma mexicanum. The sequence goes on along the minus strand of NC_090923.1, from coordinate 540,174,187 downwards.
CTGCATGTTAATTGTCCTTTAATTTTGATATTGTCTCTCATTCGTGGTTGTGTATTCTGCTGTGTGGATCCTATATCTGCATGCTTTACGTTGTAGACATTTTACAAATCCCAATCTTTGTCAGGATAACCATTCCTTCTTGATTGTTTTCGGTAATAGGACGCTGGGAATCAATACATTCCTGATTGATCAAGCCTTTCTATATGTTATCATTGCCCTTTTCCCCAGTTTATCCTTAATATCTTTGTCTTGTTTTAAGATCCTCAAGTGTTTATCCAGAATGTTACATACTTGTCCAGATTTCTTGTTTATATGGTGTTTGAAGGTATCATGAAGCAAGACACGGACAACAGAAACAAATTTCAAAAATAAAACACTTTATGAACTTAAATGTCAGGATTGAAAAAAGGCCCAACTTCCCCTATGCTAAGGTGGGATTTCCCTAACTAAATGAAACTAAGGAAAGTCTGAGTCAAAGAGTTCAACTTAAAAATCTGTCTGTCCCCTAAACCTATACTTGCCCTCACAACTAATCTATACAATGTGTAGAGATGTCAGCAGCCAACACAAACAATGTTTAATATAAAGTGCTAAGCTTCTTGCAGCTCACAGCTTCCTTTCAGCTGCCTTTCCCAAGTATCAAACAAATCCAACGAAAGTCTCAAAATGACCTTTCTTAGGTTCATGGTGATACAGTTTAACCAATACTCTGGGTTCCTTTCCCCAAGTTCCAAGTAACACAGATCCAACACAAAATAACCTTGAAAGCCTGTACGCAAGTCAATACATGTCTCAAATCTCAGGGTTCCTTTCCCCAAGACTTAGGTTCATCATCACAAAATTATCTTTGTCTTCTTAGGATTCTTTACCACACGTGTACCCTCTCTTTATAACTTCTTTTCATGCTAGTATCTTGACTTAATTGGACTTCAGGATTTAAGTTAATTCTGCTTTCAATGTATATTTCTGCTGTTTGTAGCTGTCACATAATTTGGTATTCAATACGTCCCTCTTTGGTTCAATTTTAAAGTTCCATTTAAATCAAGCTTCAGTATACCTTTGTTTTAGCTTATTCTTTGCAGTTCCATTCACTTCAGAATTCAGCATACAGTGGTTTTACTTGTATTTAAAGTTCTGTTCATGTCTGAATTCAACATGTAATAGTTCTGTTTATTCGTGAAGTTTTTATTCAGTTCGGTAACGAATAGACAGGGGTATTGCTCTTGACTCACTTTCAATTCAACCAGCTGTATAATAATTCGGTTTGCTTTAAACAAAATCCCAAGCACTCAGACTTTCGAAACGTGTTTCCTTAAACACGCGTCCACTCCGATACAAAGTATTCCTGGCAGTTCAACAATCAACAATGGTTTAAACCGGAGACTTTCAAAAACGCTCTCTTGTGAGACACGTGACCATTCCAATACAAAGTATTCCTCAACAATAGAAATGTTCAAACGCTCACGCACCGGGTTTCTTATTTGTCACAAACTCACAGGTTGCTTTGACAACTTTCCCAGCAGCGTAGATCACACAGCCTTTTGCTTTTGAGGTCAGGGTCCAACTCCTGCCCCTCAGACACTTCTGTGTCGACCTTTTAACACATGTGAACGAATACCTCGAACACAAGGGAAAGGAACAGCCTCTCCATACAGCTCCCTTGTCAATGTTCACTCCACTCCATGGGGCCCCAGTTCCCACATCACGCTTCCATAGACCACCTCTCTCTGTAGTTCCCAGCGCCTCAGAGTGCTGCACATGACAGACCGACCCATAGCAATTTTCTCCAGCTGCTCGCCTCTCCTCAGAACCATAAGATTCCCTGCTGATTGCACCAGTCTCCCTGCTGCTGCTCCTTGTGTTGCTTTCTCTTCCTCATTTTATACACCCTGCAACCCTTTAACAGGTTGCAGGTGCGCTTTTCCAGTTTGGCTTGCCCAACCATCATTAAGGGGACATGCCTGATCTTCACAATACATAGGAGGCATCTTCACCTCAGTACCAAAATGGTAAAATGGTATCGTGTTCACTGCTCACAGTTGCCTCTTCCTCGTCTCAGTACTGCTAAGTGTCACATGAGGGGATATAAGAGGAGCTGACTTACAATAACCCATAAAGGTCACGGAAAGGTCAGGTTGATCAATAGAGAAAGGGGGATACCATGTCTCGCCTACAGGCCCCCTACTCTTCCTCACTCTCCTTTTGCATCTTCGAGGTTTATTATTCTCACTGACGCCATTCTGACCAAAGGAAATGGGGTAACAATACCCCACAAAGGTTACTGGTACTAGGGGTTTCATTATGAAATGGAAAGGGGGAATACTGCGTCTCACCTGACGATATCTCATTCCCACTACCCAAGGATCCTCCATCCAGGTGATCCTCCCTCACTTCTCCAACCCCACGGTTGGGATCCACGAGCGATGGCCTTTCTCTGGCCAAATGAGAAGGGGACCCAAGGGGGATATATGGGATGACACCCTCAGGTTTGTCACATACCCTTCCCCTACATGAATGGCTTCCTGCCCAAGGGACTGATGTTGGCTTTTGAGAGGATGGTTCACTCTGTAAACTTTTCTGGATCTCAGTCAGTCCCACACAGCATCATTGGTTTCACATGGATTGTCTTGCCAAGTATTTACTGGGGAAAAGAAAGTCTGTGGGTGCGGGAGCTGATTTTGTGTAGTAAGGATGGAAAATTGGGGAAGTCAGTTCCTATAATGGCTTCTTCCAGTAAACCAGGGATAACAGCCAAAGGAAAGTTCTTAGTTATTCCTTTCACCTGAATGGACATAGTCGCTTTGGGGTAGATTTCCTGATCCCCATGTACACATTATTTTCACCAGGGAACCTCCTTTCAACTTTTCACATGGTACTAAGTCAGTTCTGACTGCGGCCTGTTTGCTACCCGAGTCCACTAGGGCTTGTACTGAAACTCCAACTATAGCTGATTCATAGGTGGATTTGGAGGAGGTACCACAAAATAAATTTCTTTGGACTTATACCCCTTCATTATATTCTGGATAAAACCACTTTTCTCCCACTACGCATCTGATTTCCAAGGTTTCCTCTTTTCTACTCAGTGGACAATTTCTAGATAAATGTCCCAGTTCCATACAAGAAGAGCATGTCGGAATTTGGGGGTTTGTTGTTCTAATATCTTCCCTCTTCATTTAACCCTCTCTTTACTGACAAAAGGGGGTTTAGAAGGTATTTTCCTTTCTTTTCTTCCCTCAGGCCTGTGCAAAGAATGAAAGTATTTATTGGCGTCAGAAACATTTTGGGCAGTCTCAATGGCTAGAGAAAGGGTTGGTCTGTTTACTTTTAAAACAGAATTGTACGATCAGATCAGACCGAAAAAAAAGGTCAGACTGTACAAAAAGTCCTAAAATGCATACCTTTGGTGGCATGCATTGTAGGTAATTAAAAAAATTAAAACGGGGGCTGTGGGGGTGTCCCCCTACAACATCCTACTCACTATACTGTGTGGTATAGTGAGTGGGGTGTTGCGGGGGACAGCCCCGCAGCACACCCAAGAATAGTGAGCGGAGGAAACCCCTGCAGCTGCCCGTAAAAAAAAAAAGAAAAAGAAAAGGACCCTGCGGTGCCGGTGCCCGATCACAGAAGTGAAAGGGAACTGGCGCAGCAGGGACACAGCATGAAGAAAAGGTAAGTAGGGTTTGTTTATGTTGGGGGTGTGGGGGTGGTGTGGGTATGTAGTGATTTGCAGTGTTTGTTCGCGTGGGAAATGTACGAACCTTTGGTGGTGCGTACATTTCCCATGCAAACTTTTCCGTCACAGACTTTTCTGTGACGGAAAAATCACACAGATCCTTTTAAACCACTCGTTGGAGTGAGGGGCGTAAAGAATGAATACACTGTTCCAAGCTTAGTGTTTTCCTCCTTAGCCATGGGGACAAGGTATTTTTAACCAGCTCTCAGAGTTCAATGGGTGCTACTCCGGGACCTAATTTTAAATTCCTACATTTTTGGCCAGAGAAATTGCTATTTTGTCCTACACGTTGCAAGAGCCCTTCTTTAATTTCAGCAAACGAGTCTGTTCCTGGGAGGGTCAACAGCTGATAGGATGTTTGTAACTCTTATTTCAAAAGAGGCAATAAATAACAGATTTTCAACTCATCTCTCCAGTTGAATTGGCTAGCGTTTCGAAGTTCCGAAAATAATTCCCTAGATTTCCCACTTTATACGGCTGTAAGACTCCCTGGGGAATATTAGGTTTTTCTTGGGCTGCTATAAGTTTCTCCAACCGTATCTCAGGAGGACACGGTATCACTTGAGCCCTCCTCAGATTCGGACATAGAGAAGAATTCCGGTTTGTCAGTGGTGTCAGATAGTCCCCTGAACTAACCGAGATTGAATCCTCTGTCGTTAACTCTATAGGAGGGGAAAGGAAAGAGACAGAGCAATCCCCTTGTTCTAATTTTATGGGGCCTAATGCTCAAAGTCGAATATAGGTTCGGGATTCTCTGGCTGATAGAGTGATCTTATCCCTGTGTTTCAAGTGATATGTGGCCAAGGGAAGGATGTCAATGAGGACCTGGAATCCATAAAACAAGTGTTGGCACTTAACCGGTAGATGTAACTCAAAGGCATTTGCCCTTTTGCATGCTAAAACTGTATCCTGGTCTAAGATGAGAAGAAACTGGATTATAAACAATTCACTTGAGCAGTTTAGAGAGAAAAGGGAGGAGAGAAATGGGATGATAGTTAGAGCAGGAGGAGGGTTATTTTAAGAATTGGAATTATGATAGCGTGTTTGAATGAGGAAGGAACAAGAACTGAGAAGAGAGAAAGTTTAAAGAGACATATAAGACAGAGAATACAATGGGGATAAACCAAGGGTTGAAGGGAGAGGGCCTAGGTGTAAGGTAGGGTGGGCAAGATGCAAATAAGTAGCAGTGTCTGAGTCGGAGTAAACGAAAAGAGGAAAGAGTATTATAAAGGACGGAGGGAGAGCTGGGGAGATAGGATTGGAGCGCAGAATGAGGAAAGAGGAGCAGGGGGGGACAGAGGTTGACCAGATTGTGATCAACAGAGAGTGGCAATTTTGGAAATTAAGTCAGAAAAGTGAGTTCCTGAAATGGGAGGGACCTCAGAGAAGGGTTAGGGGGTTTAGGAGAGAGAATTCGAGTGAGAAGCTGAAAAAGACAACGAGAAAGTCAGGTAGAAAAAGTATTGTTTTTGTGGCTTCAAGGAGAAGGGAATTATAGGTAGAGAGGGGAGAGAAACAAGAGCAGAGGGAGAGTGGGATTTCTTCCAAAGAGTTTGTCTTGCAGAGTGAGTATCTGAGGGAGAGAAGAGGGTGCGACAACCAGGGTTGAGGTCAGCTTGATAGCAGGAAAGGGAGAAAAGGATAGTGAGGATCAAGAGCAAATAGGTGGTTACTATGCAGAGCAGTTGCAGCCTGATCACGAGAGAAGGTAGAAAAAGTATTGCTAGATGGGAGAGAAGAATTAAGAGAAGTGTGAGGAACAAGGAATGAGACGCACACACAGAGGACTCATACTTGTTGCTATAACCTTTTGGAAAATACTCCCGGGTTGGAAAATGCCTCATTATCTCTAATCTACAAGGTATTTCACTACCTCAACCAAAAACCAAAGGGTCTCTCCTGTGTCAAGCAGTCCAAAGAAAAATGCCCTGTGTACGAAATCCTATCCTAGCCTTCTCATTCTAAAAGTAACTAAGGTTTGAAGGGTAATGTCTTTGGCTTGAAAAGTGCACAAATGTTTAAGTTCAATAAAATGGTATTATTCAACAAAAGTTCCAAATGGATAATGTTCACAATTTCAGGGAATTACTCCCTTTGCCAGGTTTCTCTTCACCAAAACAAAAGTTCAAAAGAAGAACCAAGTTCTTTGTAGCCCAAGAGGATAACCCCCTGCTCTTGGTGTTGCAATTCACTCCAGGGGAAAGGACTCCCTTCCCCAGGTCTTTCCCAAATGTAATGTAATTCTAAATCCTAAGGGCATCAATCTTCCTTGGGATTCTATATTCAAAAGAATGCAATTAAAAATCATTAGGGCATGAATCTTCCTTGGGATTCTCTTTTCAAAGTACCACTATTTGGGAGCGTGTCCCAGACTCGCACAACACCTGGTATACTTCCCTGCCAGGTTATTATACACAACTAAACTCTTTATGTGTGCAGATCCCAGATCCGCTCTTCCCCTGGTATACTCTCCTGCCAGGACTTTATGTTGCAACTCTGTCTTTCACTCAGTACAAGAGGGTATGGGTCTTCCCCAAGTTCTTCTTATCACTTGTGTATTTATATCTCCTCAAATGCTTGGACTACATAAATCAGTTTGTAATGTAAGCCGTAGGGCATTTGCCTCACGTTATCATTAGGGAATGCCTTCTCCAGCTCCCTCCCGGGGCCTGGCCTTCCACTGTGGGCTCACTGGTTCTAGGACGGCTCCCTTGGCTTTTCCGATCCTGTTTAGGTCTTTCTTTGCTTCCGCTCTCTCTCCGTATTGCTTTGGGCGCATCTCTGCGGCTGGTGGCGGTCTGCGCATTGGTCCAGCTTCCCTTGCCGGTGCAAAGCTTGTTTGCCTTGCGTCCCGCTTTGGCATCTCTCCAGCCTGTGGGGATGCTTCTTCGGTCCAGACGCCGCCTCCCACCTTCGCCGTGCTGCTTTTCTGCCTCGCTCGATGCCTTCAGGATTCCCAGTTGAGCTGGGAAATCTTCTCCATGGTTTCCTGTTTCACTTCATTCGCCTGTCCACCTGACAGCTTGGCTTCCCCGGCAGTGGCTAGCCAGTTGAATCTCCCTGCGTTGCTAAGCTGTTCCTTCTTTCAACTCCGGCTCTGAGGAAAGGAGCTGCTCAGAGCCAATCGGATGTCGCCACCTGCTAGACTACTCGCTTTGCTTCAGTAGAGCAATCTTCATTCTGGTTGCCCTCTTCCTTGTGTCAGTTTTAGTCATTAGGTCGGCTACAGAATGTTGAAGGATACTGTCAGCAGGCTTTGCAGGTTGTTGAAGGGGATTATCACACTATGCCATCAAGGCATGAGGAATCGAGGGGATACCCCCTAAAAGGGCAAGGGGGATACCACGTCTCATCTGATAAAGCATCATTCCCCCACTTGAGGGTCTCCTTACCCATGCAATCCCCCCTCTTCTAGCTACCCTCAGGTTTAGGATCAGGGGGGCTGCTGTCCCCTGGCCGCAGGAGGAGAGGCTACCTCCAGGAAAGGAGTGATGACATCATCAGATTAATCACAGTAGGAAGAAAGGTAGAGCAGTTAAAGGACCTTAGGTTGTGTCATAAAAAGGAAATGGGAATAGGGACTGGAACAAGAGGACGAAGATCAGGAAAAAAGGAGAGCAAGAAATCTTCAGAGAAATAAAGAGGGTGTACAGAGACTGTTGTTCGGAGCAAATGAGGACAAAAATACAGTCTAGCTTGAGAAAGAAAATAATCAAGAAGGGATATTAAAGTACAGAACGAAGGAGTATTAGAGAGATTGATATTGAAATTGCCAAGTAATAAAGAGAAGGGGAATCGTGGGGAGAAAAGCTGATAGAAGGCAGTCAAGATCATCACAGAATGTGAGAAGAGGAACAGGTGGCCAATAAAGGACAAGAAAGGAGATTGAGTGAGGTTTGAGGAAGGAAGAAATATGGTATTCAAAGGAACAGAGAAGATCAAGCAGGGATGGGTGGAGCAGGAGGCCAGGATGAATGGTAATGAATACTGGTCTCACCGCCTCAGCCATACAAAGAAATGGAAGGAGAAAGCAAGAAAATAGATCAAGAATAGAGTGGGTCTTATTACAAATGGAACAAACATTCCATGGGTCTATCGAAACAGAAGAGAGAGGAGGGGTGGAGATAGAAGGATAGATCAGAATGGAAATGTAATGATATCGAGAAGTAGGGTTAAAAGAACAGTGTGAGGAATAGTAGAAGAGTATGGAAGGAGGCATAAAGTATGTAGTGGGGAAGAATAGAAAGAAACATAGGGAGGAAAGAAATAGAAGAAAAGGAGGAAGAGTTAGGAAAGACATGAGTATTGGATAGAAGTGGAACAGAAGAACAAGTTACTTACCCCTGGTAACGTTCTTCCGACCGGATGTTCCTCCAACATATTCCTCATCTTTGACATGTAGGTAGCTGCTTCGGAATTCTTTTGGTAGAGGGCGCCCTGCGTTGATGTCGTCGGGTCGATGTCCCTCGAAGGCCTCCGACGAGGGTGACATCATCGGATGCTATAAGTAGCACGCACGGCGCTTGTTGCCTCAGTTCCGTTTTTCCCCTCCTTGTATATCAGCCATGCCCATAACTCGGCCCTGACCGTACTCAGCCTTGTTGGAACGAAAGCTGTAATAGCATGGGAAATTCTACAGAGGGGTAGGTTGGGAGGGTGATGAGGAATACGCTGGAGGAACATCCAGTCGAAAGAACGTTACCAGGGGTAAGTAACTTGTTCTTCGAATGGATTGTGCCCTCAAACTTATTCCTCATCTTTGACAGACTCCCAAAGCAGTATCCATGAGTGGAGGAGGGTGAAGAATTTAGATATGTGATTTTTAAAGGGCAGAGTAAAGTACTGCCTTACCAAAAGCAACATCCTGAGCATGGGAAGTATCCAGGGAATAATGCTTAGTAAACTTGTGTATCGATGACCACGTTGCAGCATCACAGATGTTTTTAATAGGGACACTCCTTTGCCAATTTATAGCCTAGTTTGTGACCAGTATACCCCACAAACAGCTGGTTGTCCACTCTCACTTTGGACATTCTGGATATATATAAGCTTAATGCTCTCCTAGGAGCCAACCTATGGAGCCTTTCCTCTTATATTCCTCTTCCTTACTAGGATGCAGAGGAGGATAGAAGGCTGGAAGCACAACTTTCTGACTTAAGTTAAAGTCCAAAACTACCTTGGGTAGAAAGGAGGGTTTAACCCGTATCACAAACCTGTCCTTGTGGAATATAGTAACGCTTGGAAGAAAGTGCCTGCAACTCGCTCACTCTCCGTGCAAATGTTAAAACAACCAATAGTATTGTCTTGAAGGTCAACCACCTCAATGGGCATGAATGCAAAGGTTCAAATGGAGCAACAATTAGAAACTTCAAAACTAAATTAAGGTCCCAAACAGGAACCTGAAGGAGATGGAGGGAACATGTTTGTGAGCCCTTTTAGAAACTGAGTAACCAGTGGGACCTTGAAATAGGAGCATAACTCCGACGAGCGCTTAAAGATTTAAAGCGCTGCCAATTAACCCTTAATGGTTCCAACCTGAAGACCTTTGTGTGCTAATGAAAGCAAGAAGTATAGAACATCCAGAAGCGCACACTGAAAAGGATTAACACTCTTTTCTTTGCACAGTCGCAAAACGTATTCCAGCGGCAACGGTGCAGAGATTTTGTTGCTGGTCTTCTGGCTGAAAGCAACATCTCCATCACGACACCCGGGAGGTCCCGATCCTTATATCTCAGCCTTTCAGAAACCATGCGTGAAGGTTTAGAGTTTTGACCTCTGGATGGAGAACCCAACCTTCCTCTCACGAGAGAAGATCCTCTCTTAGTAGAAGACATATCAGAGGACAGATGGACATATCCAGAAGGCCCGGGTACAAGAGACTCCTGGCCCAATCCGGTGCAATTAGGATCAAGTGGGTCACAAACCTTCTCAACCTCATGAGAAATTGAGGAATGACTGGGACTGAGGAAACGCAAACAGTAGTGGGAATTCCCAATCCACCACGAACGTGTCTCCTAGAGCTCCTCTCAGTTGTCACCGGTGGAAAACAGGTCGACTTGAGGGGTTCCCCAAAGGGCGAAGATCTCTTGAAGGACTTCCTGAGCTAGTTCCCACTCAAGGGAGACTACACTCTGCCTTCTCATAGCATCTGCCGCTGTGTTCTCCTCTTGTCATTGCCACTTGCCCAGGATCACAGGAGCTGCACCATCAGGTTGTCGGAGCAAGGGGTAGCATGGTTCACGCACGTCCCTTTGGGACGTTTATACACAGAGGGCTCGGTTGGACTCAGTCCTGGCACCTTTGGCGCCAGGATCATGGAGAAACATAAGCAAGACTCGTTATTATGGGCAGGAGTGCTTTGCAGGAACTTTCCACGTGTGTGTGTGTGCAGTCAGTCCTGTTGTGGCTTTCCATCTTGAGCTGCACGTGCAACTTCAAGGAGCGGCAGGGTGTGGCAAACAGAACAGAACTAGTGGGTGTGGCCTAGGAGCTCAGCTATAAAAGCCAACCCAACCCCAAGGCACACCCTTCGCGAAAATCTGCATTCGCATGCAGCGCAATGCTCTCCGCCACCTGGGATAAAGCAGCACTTACCTTCGGGAATCCAGTCTCCTGCCCATACGCTTACCTCCTGGAGTCAGCATTCACCTGTATTCTTCACCGCTGAGCCTGGCGTCCATTCTTCATCCTCCGGAACGCAGGACTTCAGGTCTTGGCACCGCAGCATGACATCTTCGTCCTCCTCCGGCACGCAGCATTTCAGCTCTGGGCACCGGAGCACGACATCTTCATCCACGAAGGAGGACCCATTAAAAGGACAAAAGGCAAGGTTAGACATTATGAACTTTAAGTTTGAGGTCACGCTTGCAAAATTCTTTGCGCTTATCCATAAAAGCTCACTTACCTGCTGCTGGGCTGCTGCGGGATCCTCTGCTCCTCATCTGGAGCCACCTCATGCTCTGTAGCTCTGCTGGGCCGCAATCACACCTATTTGGGAGAAAGATGGACATTATTACAGAGCTGACAACAGGCTTTGAGAAAGACAATACAAATACTTCAAGACAAGGAGAAAACTGAACGGCACTTACCAGAAAGGCGTGGACTAGTCGCAGCTCGACTGCACACCACATACGAAGGACCAGTGAAGGAACTCGGTCCTCATCCTAAATGCGCCCGTGCCAGAAGTAGCAGGATGGAGAGCTCACCATTAATAATCTACAGGTGAGCCTTAATGGGTCGATGCATGCTCACGGAAACCACGCTATGGGAAGAAGGGTTTGAGAGGGAATTCACTCACAGGCCAGCAAACTTACGTCCTTTCATATCTACGCAGGAGCAGTGTTCCAATTCATCGCAGCAACCCAGAGCCTATTTGCAGCGGCAGAAAGCAGACAGGGGGGTTCTACTTCCTGGGAGGGCTGCAACCATGCCCCAACATCCCCGCAGAGACCAGGTGAGCGTAACAGAATGCGAAGCCACTACAAATCTCTGCCTGGGTGTTATGGATACATCAGACACTGACCAATTGGCCCACCTTTTGGGTGAATTACGGGCTGAAGTTCATGCTTCTAGGCAGGAAACCAATGCCTTAAGAAGGGACCTTATTGTGAACCGAGAGCATACTGATGGTTTGGAAAGACATTTACTCCAGGCACAAGCTGGCCAGGTCCCATTGCCAGGTCCTACTCCCATACCTCACCAGTCACCACCAGTTCAGGTGGTTCTTCCAGTAGCAGTTCCACTGGCCCTGCAGGAACGTTTCACAGGCAACCCTAACAAGTATGCCATATTTATGAATGAATGCCGCTTACATTTTGTGTGCAGACCTGGGGCTTTTCCCAACGACCAAGCCTGAGTGGTGTTCATACTCTCGTATTTGGGAGGCAGTGCAGTGGACTGGTCAATACCTTTGGTAAATCAAGATGATCCTTTGCTTTAGGACCTTAGGGGTTTTCAGCATGATTTGGAGAAATTGTTTGCACAACACACTCAAGGACAGGCCCTGGACAACGAATTACTGTCACTCAGAGAGGGAAATCAGTATTTGTTAACCTACATCGCATCCTTCAATCGTCTAATAGCTCAAACAAATTGGCCAGAAGGAAAAAGGAATACGCTCTTTTACCGTGGATTGCATGGAGAACTCCAGGACGTTTTAGCTCAAGTGGTAAATCCCCCAGAGGGCTGTGCTGAATACATCAAACTAACTGTACAGCTCGATCACAGGCTGCAGGATCAAAAAATGGATCGAACAAGGGCTGAAGGGCGACCAGTCTATGTGCGGCCTCATGATAATCCACCCAAGTCACACGAACAGGCCGAACCCATGCAAATTGGGGGACTATGGAGTCCACTCATCAAGGCAGAACGAGAAAAAAGGAGACAACTCTGCTTGTACTGTGGAAAAGCAGGTCACTTTCTTCGATAATGCCCGGTGAAGCCACCCAGGAAAATAGTCAGAGCAACCGACAAAGACGAAGAAGGAGAACAAGACTCGGAAAACTCCAACACCCGGCAAGCGTAGGGGTCCACTTGTCGAGCGGTAAAAAGGAACCTGTACAGACCTCATATTAAGTCATCCTGGTGCTCTCGGTAGACCAAAAACAACCGTCAAAAATACATGCTTTGGAAGCATACATTGACAGCGGAGCTGTGGGAAACTACATTGACCAAGATCTGGCTATCCGAATAGGCCTTCCTCTCTGACAAAAGCAGAAATTGGAAAATGTCACAGCGGTAGATGGATCTCAACTTTCATCCGGCCCAGTAACACATTATACCAAAACAGTCAAGCTGTTGTGTCAGGGCGGCCACCAAGAGGACATTACCTTCGATCTCATTGTGCTCCTCAGTTCCAGATGGTATTAGGAATGCCTTGGTTGGAGACCAACAACCCTAAGATTGACTGGCGAAAACGAGTTCTGACCTTTCCCCAAGACTTTTGGGTCTCACTGGCTCCTTACCACTCGAATACCTAGATTACCAGGATGTCTTTCAAAAGGAACAAGCAAACGTCCTTCCTCCGCACAGGTCTTACGACTGCCAAATTGATCTCGTACCCAGAGCCAAGATACTGCCATGGCAACTTGCCCAGGATCACAGGAGCTGCACCATCAGGTGGAGGGAGCAAGGGGCACCATGGTTCACACACGTCCTTTTGGGACGTCTATTCACAGGGGGCCCGGTTGGACTCAGTCCTGGCGCCTTTGGCGCCAGGCTCATTGAGAAACATAAGCAAGACTCTTTTATTATGGGCAGGAGTGCTTTCAAGAACTTTCCACTTGTGTGCAATCAGTCCGGGTGTGGCCTTCTATCTTAAGCAGCATGTGCAACTTCCAGGAGTGGCAGGGTGTGGAAAGCAGAACTGAGCTAGTGGGTGTGGCTTTGGGAGCTCAGCCACAAAAGCCAGCCCAACCCCAAGGGACACGCTTCGCGTTAATCTGCATCCGCATGCAGTGTAACGCTCACTGCCGCCAGGGATAAGCAGCACTTACCTTGGGAATTCAGTCTCCTGTCCATACGCTTACCTCCAGCTTTCACCTGCATTCTTCATCGCTGAAGCCTGGCGTCCATTCTTCATCCTCCGGCATGCAGAACTTCAGCTCTTGGCACCGCAGCACAACATCTTCTTCATCCTCCGGCATGCAGAACTTCAGCTCTGGGCACCGCAGCATGACATCTTCTTCATCCACGAAGGCGGACCCTGTAGGCGGACCCTGTAAAAGGACAAAAGGCAAGGTTAGACATTATGAACTTTCAGTTTGAGGTCGCGCTTGCAAAATTCTTCACGCTTATCCTTAAAAGCTCACTTACCTGCTGCCGGGCTGCCGCGGGATCCTCTGCTCCTCATCTGAAGCCACCTCGTGCTCTGTAGCTCTGCTGGGCCGCAATCACACCTATTTGGGAGAAAGATAGACATTATTACAGAGCTGACAACAGGCTGTGAGAAAGAAAATACAAATACTTCAAGACAAAGAGAAAACTGAAAGACACTTACCAGAAAGGCGTGGAATAGTCGCAGCTGGACTTGGCACCACGTATGAAGGACCAGTGAAGGAACTCGATCCTCATCCTAAACGCGCCCTGGCCAGAAGTAGCAGGACGGAGAGCTCGCCATTAATAATCTACAGGTGAGCCTTAAGGGGTCGATGCATGCTCACGGAAACCACGCTATGGGAAGAAGGGGTTGAGAGGAAATTCACTCACAGGCCAGCAAACTTATGTCCTCTCATTTCTATGCAGGAGCAGTGTTCCAATTCATTGCAGCAACCCACAGCCTATTTGCAGTGGGAGAAAGCAGACAGGGGGGGTTCTACTTCCTGGGAGGGCTGCAACCATGCCCCAACATCCCCGCAGAGACCAGGTGAGCGTAACAGAATGCGAAGCCACTACAAATCTCTGCCTGGGTGTTATGGATACCTCAGACACTGACCAATTGGCCCACCTTTTGGGTGAATTACGGGCTGAAGTTCATGCTTCTAGGCAGGAAACCAATGCCTTAAGAAGGGACCTTATTGTGAACCGAGAGCATACTGATGGTTTGGAAAGACATTTACTCCAGGCACAAGCTGGCCAGGTCCCATTGCCAGGTCCTACTCCCATACCTCACCAGTCACCACCAGTTCAGGTGGTTCTTCCAGTAGCAGTTCCACTGGCCCTGCAGGAACGTTTCACAGGCAACCCTAACAAGTATGCCATATTTATGAATGAATGCCGCTTACATTTTGTGTGCAGACCTGGGGCTTTTCCCAACGACCAAGCCTGAGTGGTGTTCATACTCTCGTATTTGGGAGGCAGTGCAGTGAACTGGTCAATACCTTTGGTAAATCAAGATGACCCAACGTCCCTGCATAGACCAGGTGAGTGTAACACCTCTCCAGTCAGGTGAACCGCTGATAGGGAGATTCCTTCTTGAATTGCCCAGTACTAGAGCTGCATTGCCTCTCTGCACAGTGGTAGTGACCCTAGCCGCCTCTCTTGTTGAGGTAGTGCATGGCCACCGTGGCGTCCATTATCAGGACATTATTTCCCCTTACAGATGGCAGAAAAGCCTTCAGTGCTAGTCTGATCGTTCTCAGCTCCAAAAGATGTATATGTAGTTTGGACTCTGATGGAGACCAACGACCGCTGATAGATCATTGGCATGAGCTCCCCACCCTGTGAGTGAGGCGTCTGTCACTACAGTTTAACCATCCATGGGTGTGAACATTTTTCTCCCTTCATACGATTTTCCTCGCAGGCCCACCAAAGGAGATCTTGTGAGACTCACATCGGAATATGAAGGCGATCGGACATCCGTCCTGAGAATTGGGACCATTGTGTTCTGAGGGCCCATTGAAGAGATCCCATTCTCAGACGGGCCTCTGGCACCAGAAAGATACAGGATGCCATGAGGCCGAGCAACCTCAAGAATTCGAAGGCCGGAAGACTCTGAGCACTCTGGAATTTGGTTACCATCTGGAGAATGTATTGAGCCCTCACCCTGGGTGGCGGGCACTTCCTAAGGATGTGTCTAATACAGCCCGATGTACTGGAGCCATTGGTAAGGTGTCATATGGGACTTCTTGAAATTGTGGGAGAAGCCGAATCTTTGAAGGGAGTGGCAGGTAATGTTTAGATGATCCACGGCTTGTTCGGGAGAACGTGCCCTGAACAGCCAATCGTCCAGATAGGGGTAGATTTGAATCCCCCCCTCTCCTGAGATGCGCTGCCACCACCAACATCAGCATGGTGAATACCCTCAGGCGGAGGTCAATCCGAACAGCATGACTCGAAACTGATAGCGCGAGCCGCCAACAGTGAACCTCAGGTATTTCCTGTGCTTGAGATGGATCGGCATATGAAAAAAAAACATTCTGAAGGTTCAATGACACCAACCAATCCTGAAGTTGGAGGGCCTGAAGGATCTGTGAAAGAGTGACCATCTTGAATTTGACCTTCCTGGGAACTTGTTCAAGTATCTCAAGTCCAAGATGGGTCTCAGTCCCCCAGCCTTTTTGGGAATGAAAGGAGCGGATCTGGAATCCTCAAAGAGTGATTCCTTGGTGGATTGGTCTGAGGCTTTTTGATAAAAGGAATGCAGTAATCGTGGGCTATCGTTTCCAGAGCCCAAGCATCTGAAGTAATGTCTTGCAATTCTTCTAGATGCTGAGACAGTCTGCCCCCCCCCCATTGGCGAGGTGTGTCTCAAGGCCTCCAAGCGGTTTTGAAGTGGCTGTTGCAGAGGCCGATGGACATGCTGGTGCTATCTGCCGAATCCAACCCAGACTGAAGCGACTCACACATGGCCTCCTTGCCATCCTTAACAATAGCCAGAAATCCATCCCTTTCTTCCCCTTTGGGAATATGCTCTGCTGCCAAAGACATGCACTCCCACAGGGTGTAAGAAAATGTTGCCAAGGCACAAGTGGAGTTGGCCAACTTCAACGTCATACTCCCTGCCGAAAATACTTCACGCGCCCATCCATCCATGCGCTTATCATCCATATCAGGAGGGATGCTAGGGTACGCTGCCTGTTTAGAGGAAGCCGTGGCTGTCTGGACCACCAGACTCTCTGGAGTGGGGTGAGTTGACAGGTAGCCGGGGTCACTACTAGTGGGATGGTATTTTCGTGTAAGAAACTTGTTTACCGCCGGACTAGTCCCTGGGGTGTCCCAATTCCTGGTCACTCTTTTTTGCAGAGCCACATGGAATGGTAAAATGGATCTGTTGGTGGACCCTTGTCAAAAATGCCCGTAAAATCATCCTGATCATAATGTACAGGAGGTGTAGACCAGCCGAAATATTCAACCACTCTCGACATAAGCTGCCTGTAAGAAGAGTCGGCATGCTCCCCTGGGTCTGGTTTGCTGAACTCCAGCTCAGGAGATGTGTCTATACCACTTGCATTATGCAAAGAATCACAGAGATCCTGCATCCTACTTGGCAGTACCCAGAGGCTGCAAAGTCATCAACTTAGTCTTAGTCACAGTCAAAGGGATACGCTCTGGAAAAACTGGCACAAATGGCGCTGACAGCGTCGGAAACGGCATCGAAGGCATCGAAGGTCTGACCGACATGGAGGACCCGACTACCACTATTTACTGGCGTGGTGTCGATGGCTTTGAAGGTTTCAATGATGTCGAAGACCTTGACCTCTCATCACGTCTTGAACGATCCTTGGGTGCCTTGTCCGAACAAGGTCTGGAGGCCTCCCGATGAGGATCATGCCGCTTACCTGGGCTCAAAGGCGCCTAAGTATCTGGTCGATACCACTCTCTGCCGGCTTCCCCAGAAAGCACAGAGTTTTGCCCTGTTGTTCAAATATCTTAAGCATCTCCACATGGAAAGCTTCCCATTCTGCTGGGGTCAATTGCTTGGATGGGCATTTCACCCTCTCGGGGGTGCCATCTGACGAAGACAACGAAGAAGGCGACCGGCGGTGCCTTGTCCTCGAACGCTTCGATGAGGAGGAAGAGTGGTGGGAACCACTCCGTGACCTTGAGTGCTTGGCCTTCTTCCTCTGAGGAGAGTCACCTCTCGACTCATCGGTCGAAGGCCAAGCAGGTCGAGGGCTTGGACACCTTGCCTACCCTAAACTTCCCCTTTTGTTCCCTCAAGGACTTTCCAGTCATCGACTGGCACTTGGAGAACATATCCATATTGTGGCCCTCGCTGAGACACCACAGCACAGACGGACTCGATGCGGGTCTGTGATAGATATCTTGGAGCCGCAGTCCGGACATTTCTTGAATCCGGACCGAGGTGTCATTGGAGTAGAAGATGAAGACATAACGAAAACCAACTAGCAAATACTTTAGAAGTACGAGGTGCAGCGAGTTTCACCAAAATGGAACAGAGGCAACGGGCGCTGTGCGTGCTACATATAAAATCCATTGATGTCAGCCTCGACTGAGGCCTTTGAGGAACATCGACCCAACGCCATCGACGCAGGGCGCCCTCTGCTGAAAAGTTTCCAAAACAGCCTAAGCTGGACACTACCTGTCAAAGATGAGGAATACATTGGAGGACACAATTCATTCAAAAGATAAGGTTGCGAATTAGAAGGTAAGGCACACATGGTGTAAACGGGGATAAACACTGCCCTTAAACGGGTCGCTGTTAGGTCAGATTGCCCTGGTTAGGAACTGAGAGGGTAGAGCACGTGATCCATCATGTGACTGCACCGGGTGGAGGGCTGCAGCAGTGTCTACGAGGCAAGGAGGAGGGAGCTGGTGAGGTCCAGGCGGGCGAGCCACAGATGGGCAGAGAGGACCTCTGACGGAAACTGTCAGGTGGTCTGCATCCTTGTGCAACAGTTGACATAAAGGTCCGTCACACTTTGGGGCAACTGTAGCCACCATAGCCATACCTTGTATTTTGCTACATGTTTATTATATAGAGCCTTAGCCTATGGGCAAACAAGCACAAATACAAACAAACGAACATACAAATCAGACAACAATCAACAAATAACATAACATAAGAGGATAGGCAAATAACAAAATTACCACCTATTTTTAAATAATAAGATCATATTACACCTAATAAAATTGTGGGCTGCGGGATAAAAAAATTACATAAGAACAACTAACAATGAGTAAATACCTTGTAACCTACTCAGCCCACATGACGATGTATTCTCTGCATAATCAACCACAAGTTTCAGGTTAGAAGACACATTTGACAGATCTTCACAGATAGTCATAAAATGGGGGAGATTGCTTTTGCCACAACCCACAACTATGCAATCCCTATTGTTCTGTGAGCACCATTCATCAACCTGTAACCTACGGAGAACCTTCAGGTCATTAGATCTTATATATCTGGAACCCTGTTTTCTGGCATAGCCATGCTACAACTTTGTTTCTTAGGGCCTCTCTCAGTTCCTTTCTCACTCGCCTTTCAACATCTGTGATAATAATATTTCTCTTATCCAGAATAAGCCCTCCTGTTATTTTTTTTATTGTTGCATTATTAGTTTACATGAAACCTTATACAACATAATACACATAGTAAAAGTATAGAATTAATTTGTAGACACATAGAATATACAAATATAGAAAAAATGAAAAATAAAATAGAAGATCCTCATAGTCAATTCATCCTCCATAAAACATCTATCGCAGCCCTTAATTTTCCAATATAAAAACATTGCGTGTTGAATTCCTTTTTTCCAATTTCTCCGTGATATCTTGGGTTAATAAATTCAATGCTAAAATTAACGATATGTTTACACCCCACATACAACGACTCCAAAACAAGTGGATAGACATGTCGAGATCTTTGTTGTATCTATCTTTAAAATAGATTGCGTGTTTAGGCTCAAAATAATTACAGGTTAAAACAAGGTGCTTAAGAGTCTCTTGCGTTCTAGTTTCTCCGCAAAATTGACATGTGAAATCAGTTTGTTCTTGATTGAGTACCACATCCTTATATTCCCAGTACCGTATCCTTTCTAAGGTCGGAATCTGATTGAGTCTAAAGCGCATATACATGGATCTCGCCCTGTCACAAGGGAATCTTTGTAAATAAAGGGGAATGCATTCCCTGGAATGTTCAAAATGTGCATACTCCTTGTACGTGGAGTAAGACTCCACACCGTTTACTGTATCTACCCAATCCGCTTTGAATAGAAGTCTCTTGACCAACCCTGGTCGTTGGACCAGATCCTCTAAACAAAGACCTAGTGTACCCAACAACAAAATCATATTGTCGCTAAACTTTCTAATAGATACAACTGTCCCACATTTAACAACCCTATTTAACAATTCATATAGAGTGTTTACAGGTGGATCGTTCATTTTTCTAAACAAGGATAGTTGCCTCCAAAGATATCTTGCTTTAAGTGAAATTAGGCATAACTCGTGACGGATAATGGCATTGGGAACTGCCATCGATAGGCCGAGTAGTTCTTTCCACATTTTCCCCTGGACCACATTCAGGCTTAAACTCATGTCATGGGTACAAATGTCCAGGCCATACAGGAGGACTGGCTCACATTTTGCAAGATAAAATCGCCTTATAGGTAAAAGTGAGAATTTACATACCCTGACCTTCAAAAATTTCATTTGTATCTTTAGTTTAATCGCTTTTTCCTCCAGGCTCAATTTCCACATCTTCAGGCTAGATCTATTAGTAAAATTGTAGCCTAAATATGTTATAGCCTGGACCTGCTCCACCTGATCGTCCCCCATCCTCCAACTATAGGTTTTGATGGTTCTTTTCTTCGTAACCACAATCGTTCGAGATTTTGATGCATTCGGGGAAAGATTATTTGCCATCGCATAGTGATGGAAAAGGTCCATCTTTCTACGAAGGCCGCGTGGAGTGCGGTCAAAGTGAATAAAATCATCGGCAAAGGCCATCCACTCGATAGCCAAGCTCCCCAACCTAACCGGTGCAATGGAAGGGCCCTGCCACATGCCCTCCACATCGCACACATATAGGTTGAAGAGCATGGGTGTGAGAGAGCAGCCATGCTTGACCCCAACTTTGGTATCAATGGCCTCAGAGAGCGTACCTTCCTGTGTCAAATGAACCCTGACTGAGGTATTCCTGTGCAACAGAGCCAAGAGTTGGACAGTCTTTCGAGGAAAGCTCATTGCTAACATTTTAGTCCAGTCTCGTTCTGATAACTCTGTCAAAGGCATTGGAAAGGTCTAAGCATGCCATAAAAATCTCACCTATATTGGATTTATGGACCGTATCTCTTAGATGGGCCAGGATGTTCCCATTTAAGTTGGTTCCCAAACCCTCTCTAAAACCAACCTGAAATTTGATAAAAACAAGCCTTACTAGCCGCACCTAAAAATGCTATGGGTCTATAGTTCTGGGGATTAAGGACATCACCTTTTTTAAATATGGGTACTATAATACTATGCGTCCATGGTTCAGGTATGATATAGGTTTTAAAAATGTCATCAAACTTGGGTTTAAGCAACTCGGCCCATATTTCGGGCGCTGCCTTTATAACAAACGGGGGAATGCCGTCCGGGCCCGGCGCACTGGACGGTTTAAGTTTGTTAATAGCTCAAGTAATATCCTCAAGATCCCAAGAACAATCACCTGCTACCGGAGGACCCAAATCCATGTCATGTTCCCTAGCAAAAATAGAGGGCAGTTCAATTTTTTTCTTATAATAAGTACACCAAACTTCTGCTTGGATAGGGCAATCAAGTCTGGGTTTTTTTAAGCGTGTTATTAACAGTAGCCCAAAATTTAGCATCCCTGCCCTTACATAACTTATACATCATCTGTTGGTGGTCTACCAGGTACTGATCCATTTTCAGGGACTTAATCAAGTAGTTTTTGTTTTTCAGGATGATTTTTTTTTTCCTAAATTGCAATTCAGCAAAAGAGATGGGTAGCTTCTTCAGGGTCTTTAGATCCCTGCATTTAATAAGCTTGGATCTTTGGATTCCGGAGTCCCCACCCTTATGTCTCATCACCGCCTTATCACCCCATCCTGCTAATTTTGTAGGCACATGACAACATAACATTATTATAATAGGATCCTCCCAACGTGAGGTCCTCCTCCCTCGAAATTCGATGAGAGGCCAGGTTCAGGTTCTCGAGAACCAGAGAGTTAAATTTCGTAATCATTTTCGTGTTCCATATTGTGATTGTGATATTTATATTGCGCACCTGACGAACCAAATCGTAACTGGGAGAAGATGTTTCAATTAACAATTGTCTATGAATGGTCCCCTGAATCTCATGAGTTACTTAACACAATTACTCTATCAAAGGCCTAACAGAATAGATAAGTCTTTACAGGCTTTTAATGTCACGGATTTCTCTTGGTAGTTTGTTCCACGCTCTGGGCACATAGACAGAGAATCTACGATCCCCTTTCTTCACACATTTGGTGCCTGGTATACAGAGCAGATTTTGGTCTGCCGAGCGCAGTTGTCGGGTAGGAATGTGCCTTCTGATTTTATTTGATAGGTATGTTGGTCCTTTCTTATTCACACCCTTTTAGACCAGACAGAGGATCTTAAATTCTATTCTCTCTTTTACAGGCAGCCAGTGCAGGGCTTTCCTCAGAGTAGAAATTGAGTCTGTTTTTTTGCCTTATGCACTAATCTAACTGCTGCATTTTGGGCCAACTGCAGTCTCTGCAATTGATAGGCTGGAATACCCAACAGCAATGCGTTGCCGTAGTCTAGCTTTGAGTTAACCAGAGTACCGGTGACTACCGCTCTGTCCTCATTCGCAATAAAAGGTAAAATGTGTCTCAGCATACGCAGTGAGTAATATGCTGGCTGCACCTTCACACTCACCTGAGCTCCACTTTCCATATTGTCTTCCCAGATACAGCCTAAAATCTTAATTTTGTTGGAGAAATTCAACTGCGTCCCAAATAGACAAGGGAGATGCAGTTTCTCCTTCTGTAGATGCTGCTGTTTTGAGGCAAATACAGCTACTTCAGTTTTGCTGGCATTCTGCAATAGCTGATTTGCACACATCCAACTCTATCTCTTGTAAACATCGTTCCACTAGCTCATAAGTTTCCTCTAGATTCTGTATTCTTAGGTACACCTGGGTATCACCCGCGTACGAGTGAAACTGTATGCCATGCTTTCTCAGGGTATCCATGAGCAATTTTACATACAAATTAAAAAGCAGTGGGGAAAGGGAGGATCCCTGAGGGACTCCACAGCTTTGTAATACTGAGTCCGACAGGAAATCTCCCAGTCGAACTCGTTGTTCTCTACTGCAAAGGAAGGATTTAAACCATTGCAGGCCTTAACCCCGACCCCTCTCACTTCCGTGAGATGTTTCAGCAGGATCCCATGGTCCACCGTATCAAAAGCAGCGGACAGATCGAGCATAACCAACAAAGACTTGCCCCCTGATCCGCTGTTTCCAACAAATCGTCCCACACCGTTAATAGCGCCGTCTCCGTCCCAAAACCTGGGCGAAAACCAGACTGTAGTGCGTCTAACAGATTCTCCTGGTCAACGTGCTTCTGCAGTTGATTGGTCACCACTTTTTCCAGAATATTAGAGGGCCATGGTAGTCCTGCTACTGGCCTGTAGTTCTGAAAAATGTTTGGGTCTAGATTCGCTTTTTTTAACAGCGGTGTTACCACTGACTTTTTTAAAACTAAAGGTACTACCCCTGATGCAAGTGATTTGTTAACAAATTTTGTGATAAAAGGGGCAATAGAGCATGTCATTAGTAGGCTTCAAGGCGGAAAGCAAACGACAGATCCTTTCCTCTGAAACTTCCGTAAATGTAAAAGCATTTTTGCCCACTCCAGTCTCATGTGCTATAAGCTCTGAGCTCATCTCCTCCATATAATCTTTCTCACGTTGATCGCTACCTCTAGGCCCATAAACTCCGGTTTTATATGGAGATTCGGACATGGCAATGATAGTGAAAAATGTAGAGGAATATGATCACCCAGATCTACTTTCATAAGTGTCAATTTTCCACATGCATGTTTCCAACTATTGGAAACATAAAATAATCAACCCTAGAACTATTACTTTCCCTTTTCCAGGTATGTTTGGGTAAGTTCCAGTCCGAGGCATGGTCTAGAAGTCCCAAATCCCAGTGTTCCAGGAGTTTATCCCACCATATACCTCTCTTAAGATTAGGTTGGAACATTTTCGGGGTAACCCTTCTCTCATTCCACATTGAACCCTCTGCACAGGATGAGTTAAAATCTCCTCCCATGATAATACGATTTCCAAAGCCCTTCTCAAACCATCCTCCCAGAATTTCTCCAAGAGAATACTCCACTATTTCGGGAGGCACCCCTTGAGGACTCCAGTATAGGTTCAACAGAAGGATAGGATCTGCATTATTCTCTGAAGATAAAACAATACCCAGGATCCATTCACTTGTAAAAATCACATTACCCTGTATCCCTACATTGCGGTCAACGGCAATAGTCAAACCACCACTAGGCCGCCCGGCTACCCCCCTAGACGCTAATGAGGAGAAGGTATAGAAACCTTCTATGTACATTTCAGAGAGCATCATAGTTTCTTGGAAAAAGTAAATGCGGGGGCAGATGTAAATCTCACCTTTAGTCAGAAAAGTATTCAAATGTGAGCCCCCACACGAATTCCAAGAAATAACCTCGATATTAAAACTGTTAGCAGCGCCCATTACCTTGTCTAAGGGTCTCTAAAGTTTTAAGAGCTGGTTGCAACCAAGACCAATCCTGGCCACTATTGAGAAGGCTAGAGATTAGGGCCAATGCTGGATCTGAATTTTCAGATTTTCTAGTACCCAAATGTGCAATTTGTTCCATTTGGATGTTGGTCGGTTCCTTGCATTGTAAGAGCCTCTTTATCGTCCGCTAGTGTAGACAGACAATAACCCAAAGAATTAAGATTTTTTTCTTGGGCACGCATCATATCTGCCACCATCACCAAGTGAAAGCAACTTACCATTCTGTGATTGTTATGATTTGGTAGAGAAATAGCATCTATATCATGAGTTGTTAATAGCACGCAATAAAGGAATTTTTTTAAACAAGTTTAATAGATTCGTTCTATTAAGACTGGCCAGTGAATCTGTCATATTGTTATTAATCCAACCCAGGATCTTCCCTGTGTTGGTTGTGGAGAGGGGCTGTACCTGAACAGGCTGCATCTTAGCGTTACCTAGAAGTGGTTTAGCTAATGCATTTCCTTCTGTGTCCTCAATGTTAATGGTCTGTATGTCTATGGGGCTTTCCCCCATGTTATTAAGTTAGAGCCACTCCCAATCTCAGCCATAGCAATCAGCCCATTGGAAGAGGGGGTCTTGGTAGATAAAATTGGGGCCAGTACTTGCGCACTGGGGATGATATTCATTTGTTGCGTACCTATAGATGTTCTGGCATGTTTAGTACTAGTTATTTTGCCAAAAGATGTCATCTTAGTTTGTTTAGTTTGAGGGCAATCTTGGCCGGTTTTCAATTGATTACCCTCTTGGATGTTGGCCATTTTTTTGTTTTTTTTGAGCATCCTAGCCTGATTTTTTGTTTTTTTTCCACCTATAAACAGAAGATTGGGGTACCTCATTAATATCATAGTTAGAAGTGTTGATAGGGCGTTCTCCGTCAGGTTCGGACAAACTACCAATTTCCAATGCCGGGCCTGCTGGTATTTTCTCCATATGTTTGGTTTTTTTGTTTGCACTTTTGCCCCCTTTTAGGTGGTGTTTGTTTGATGATTATAGCATCATTACTGCTAATGTTCAAACATTCCCCCTCCTTGGAAGTTTCCATAACAAGCTCCTGGGCATTGATATTTCCGTATCTTGCTCTCGAGTACGTCCCCCTATTGCTATTGCAATGGCATCCAAAAGAACAGATGGACTGTCAGGACACTTCAGTTCATTTTGATAGTTATTATTGGCTTGGCTAGTTATTTTGCCTCCTTGGCTTGGCAATTCTTGGTCCCTTAACCCTCTATCTGATGAGGTGGGGATGGTCCCCTGAGAGCATACATTCTAACAGAGTGGTAATTTTAGCATCCATGGTTGCTAGCCTAATGCTTTGTTCCTCTCTATATTTGTCATATTGATTTTGCTCTTTAATATTATGGTCATTATAGGTCTTACCCTCCAGAAGGCCTTCCAAAAATGACAAACGAGTAACTAATTGATTAAAAGGAGGTTGTTGACCTACCATAGAACCACCAAGCATCTCTTGGGACTCACCCATGGTTTTCAGAGCCAAATTTAAACTGATATGCAGGTTAAATAAAAGGGGTAGAAGATAATCTCCTCTATCTTCCTTACCCGAAAAATGCTTTTCCTGTTTATCTTTATCTATAGATCGAATTTCTAGTATTGCCTTGTTGGGTTCCGTGGATATGTCCACTGTTTCAGGCTGGTCACTACCATCCCTGTCTTTATCCGTTTGAGTAATGTCAATCTTCCTATGTATGTGAGTCTTCTGGGCCTGTAATACCGGTATAGTGAGGCCTTTTTGCTTTAACCCTTGTTTCCCCAACATAATAATATCTATAGTTTCTGAGAGTGCACCACTCGGCGCGCCCTCAGATAGACTCCTCACACCCTTATCATTAGATAAAAGTCTCCCAGTCGGCATCTCTAAATTAATAATTTCTTTAAGCAGGTCTCCCGTGGCATCAGCCATAAGCAAAAAGGAATCATCCAAGTCATCCCCCCCATTGCTTGATTAAGATTGTGATGAGGAGGAATAGGAGTCCCTTTAGATTGTTCTCCCCAATTAGCATATTTGGACTGGATAGGGCCAATAGAACATTGCCTCTTATCCTGTTCGCCTTTCCCAAAAATAAAGACCGCAGGCGAAATGTGAAAGGAGTAGTTTGTACCAAATGGGTATTTACCCTTGATATTTTCTGTCGTGTTCCGCCTTAATGAGTCTAAGACATGAACTTCCTTAGCTTTAATTTGTGCCCTTAAATCGGCCTTCTGGAGGGGGCTAGATGCATGAAAGCGAACCACCCTTTTAGTACCCAGCAAACTTTGTTGAAGACATTCTTCATCATTGAGTTCCTGTCTACAACCCGACTTGTCCCTATTCCCCATAAATGCCTCTGTGTCCAATATGTCTGGATTTTCCACAATAGGGGATCGCTCCTCCAAAGCTGTTAAATTAATGATGGGGAGTCTCTCGATACTCACACCGGATACATGGTTCGCCCCTCCATCTTCAGTAGTTTCAACAGGTAGATTATGGGCAGCATTGTTTTCCATGGGGTCTATGGTGATGGGCTCTTCGCACTCTAATGGAGAGATCAGCTGAGCTTCTGCCACCTTGTTCTCTAGGCTCTCTCAAGAGACTGTGGATAAACAGTGTCAAACCATGTCAGAAGAATCCAGTAATGATACTGTGCTTGATGAAGAAACTGTTCAAAGGCAGGATGTTTTACCATGTCCTTCTTTCTTATCTTTAACTTCATCAGTGGAAGTAGATACTGCAGATGGACTTGCTCAGCCCTATCTATGTCCATGTAGACCTGCCAGTTCGATACGAAAACCCTGCATCCTAAAGGATTGACGCTTTGGCAAATCTCAAATATCAGAAATCATTGACAATAACAAGAGGGTATTTATCAGTGCTGGAAGGAACGCTCTCTTGGGCGTACGTGTATTCTGCCTGCAATTATATCATTTACTACAGCATTGCGAGTGGTCTCAAGCTCTTGCTGTGAACTGACGTGGAATCGCTTCCTGGAGGAGGCGGACACTGCTGCGGCCACGTGACTGATCACGTGACCTTCATTGTGCATATACTCCCGGCCCGAGCGGCGTATTTATCAGTGCTGGAAGGAACGCTCTCTTGGGCGTACCTGTATTCTGCCTGCAATTATATAATTGACCAACTTGACAGCCACCGAGTTGATAATGGCCTTAACAGAGTAAGGTCCCAAATATCTGGGGTTAAAGGTCTGTGTTCCCTTTCGAGGTATATGGTTTGTGGCTAACCATACTTGGTTCCCTATCTGGTATTGTGGAGTATCACTTCTATGCCGATCAGCATCTTTCTTGTATTTTTCTTTCGCCTGTTTTAAATGTGTAGTTGCTTCCTTAAAGGCTTGTGTAATCGTAGCGTGCAGATGGTCCACTGCGGGCATTTCTAAGTGTTGGGGTGAGTCAAGGTCTGAGGTTCGAGGATGGTTCCCATATAAGGTATAAAAGGGGCTTTGTCCAGTTCCAGAGTGTACTGAATTATTGTATGCAAATTCGGCGATCCAAAGAATGTTTTTCCAATTACTCTGTCTGATGTAACATACAACGCAGGTATTGTTCGAGAGTCTGGTTGGTCCTCTCCGTATGACCATCGGTCTGGGGGTGGTGACTGGTCGATAACCACACATCAATTTGCGCCAATTGACAGCATTATTTCCAAAAATGTGAAATGAATTGACTGCCCCGGTCAGAGACCAATATGGACGGAAATCCATGTATGCGAACAATGTTTTCGAGGAACTCCTTGGCCAGGATTGAAGCTGAAGGTAATCCCTTTAAAGGAATAAAGTGGGCCATCTTGGAAAAAAGATCCACAATAACTAGAATGGTGTTAAATCCATTGCATGGGGGTAGATCAGTAATGAAGTCTAACGATAAGGTGTGCTATGGTGTAGGTGGAATGTCTAAAGGTTGTAAGAGTCCAGCTGTTTTTTTCTTTTGACTTTTGTTTTGGGCGCAAATGCCACAAGACATCATAAATGATTTAATATCCTTTCGCCAGGTGGGCCACCAGAACTGTCTTTTAATTTTAGCTTCAGTTTTTGCAATACCTCGGTGCCCCTCCATTAGGGTATCATGATAACGGGAAATGACTAGCTCTTGTAGTTCCTTGTGTGGCAGAAATAGCCGCCCTTGGTAATAAGGCAGATAATTGGTGACAGAGTAGTCTGGGCCTTTTTTTACCCAGTTCTGCAGGGCTGTAGGATCAAAGAGTTGCTGGATCTTTACCTGAATGTCCTCTAGTGTCTGTAGAGTAGTCATGCCAAGAATTCTTTGTGCGGAAATTATAGATACTGGTTCTGGGATCACTTCTGCCTCTCCCATCCCTATTCGGGATCAGGCGTCTGCTTTACCATTCTTACAACCTGGTCGATAGGTTATTACGAACTCGGCAAAGAACAATGCCCATCGGAGTTGACATGACGATTGGGCCGTGGCTGTCTTTAAATACTGTAAGTTCCGGTGATCGGTGATCACAGTAATGGTATGCCTGGCACCGAGAAGATACTGCCGCCAAGCCTTAAAGGTGGATTTAATGGCTAATAACTCCTCATCGGTAACCGCATAGTTTAACTCGGGTGCTGAGAACTTTCTGGACCAAAATGCTACTGGATGAAGCTGGCCAGTTTCAAGGTCCTTTTGAGACAGGACAGCTCCCATGGCTAGACTGGATGCATCAGTTTCCACTATGTATGGAAGTTCAGGGCGCGGGTGCTTTAATACAGGTGCAGACGTGAATTTCGCTTTCAGCTCTTGGAAGGCATTTTCAGCTTCTTCAGTCCACATAAAGCGTTTATTTTTTGAAGAGTGCTGTGATGGGATGTACAACATGTAAAAAATCCAGGATGAATCTGCGGTAGAAATTTGCAAAGCCGAGCATGCTTTGTACTCCTTTAACTGAACTTGGTGATGGCCTCTTAAGGATTGCGTCCACCTTTCGTGAGTCCATTCGGACTCCCTTTGGGGTCAGGATAAACCCAAGGAATTCAACTTCTGTGGCATGAAAAATGCATTTTTCCAGTTTTGCATATAGTTTGTGCTGGAGCAATTTTTCAAGGACTGCTCAGACGTGCTTCACATGGTCAGATTCTGAAGAGGAGTATACTAGAATATCATCGATATGTACGACAACACAAACGTCAATGAGTTCACGAAGGACATCGTTCATGAAGTATTGGAAGGCTGCTGGTGCATTGCACAACCCGAAAGGCATCACCTGGTATTCGAATAACCCATACTTAGTGCGGAAAGCAGTCTTCCATTCGTCGCCTTCTTTTACACGTACCAGATGGTATGCCACCCGGAGATCTAATTTAGTGTATATACAAGCGTCCTTCACTTGGTCTAGTAGTTCAGGGATCAGAGGCAATGGGTATCGGTTCTTAACAGTTATCTGGTTCAATGCGCGGTAGTCTATGCACGTTCTGAGGTCACCCTCCGTTTTGGGCACGAAGAACAAAGCTGAAGATGCAGGGGACTTGGATGGACGAATAAAGCCATTGGCAAGGTACTGGTCTAAGTATTGTCGTAGGTGAAGGTTCTCAGGATCCGTAAGGGCATAGATCCTGCTAGCTATAAGGGGGTTGTGCACCGGGTATGAGATCGATTTGACAATCGTACGATCTGTGAGGAGGTAAGGTGTTTGCCTGTTCTTTTTGGAAGACATCCTGGAATTCTTGGTATTCTGGAGGTAGTTGCATGACTGCTGTGGTTACTGTGGCCAGGCCTGCGTTCTGACTTTTCTTTGGGTAATAGGTTTGTGCACAATCCGGGAAGGTTATTCTCTTCTCTCGCCAATCAATACAAGGATTATGTGTTTCCAACCAAGGTATCCCCAGTATTATTTGGAACTGTGGGGCTTTGATTAGATCAAAACACAATAGTCTCTCGATGCCCATCCTGACCCAATAGTGTAATCTCTGCGGTGTAATGAGTTACAGGCCCAGAGGCAATTTCAGTTCCATCGACTGTGGTGATGACTTCTGAGGTGGTTTTTCGGCAGAGAGGTAGATTCATCCTGGAAGCCAATTCATAGTCCACATAGTTTCCTATGGCCCCGCTATCAATGTATGCCCTTACTGTGTGCATACGCGATGGCTGCCCTGGATCTATGAGGACCATTGGTATGATGAAATGCAAGGTCTGAGTATCCTTCTTCAAGCTCGGCAAGCGGACCTCTACGCTTGTCGGGCGTGGTTGTTTCCCGAGTCTGACTGTATATGGCTTTTATCAGCAGCTCCTACCACCTTCTTGGGTGATTTTACAGGGCAATCTCGTAGAAAATGCCCAGAAGTTCCACAATATAGACACAATTGTATTTGCCGTCTCCTTTCTCTTCCCTTCTGGGTTAATGATCCTTTAACCCCTCCGATTTGCATGGGTTCTGAAGCATCTGCTCCTTTGGGGTTAGCGTGGGTTTTGACCAACACCCGATTCTCAAACTTGGCTCGATCAGCCTTTCTGTTCTGAAGTCTGTGATCTAACTGGAACACTAAGTCTATATATTCAGCGCAGTCTTGAGGTGGGTTCACGACTTGAGCCAAGACATCCTTAAATTCTCCTCGAAGCCCTCAATGAAATAACGCGATTCATTTTACCTCAGGCCATCCAGTTTATACTATCAACCTATTAAAGGTTGCGATGTAGGATAGAAAGTCCTGGTTACCCTGTCATAGGGACAAAAGTTTGTTATCCAGGTCCTGTCCTTGGGAGTGCCGGGCAAATAGTCTTTCCATGCTCGTTTGAAAGCCCTGAAAATCCCGAAGAATTGGGTCATCCTGAGTAACTAGTGGAATTGACCAATCAGCTGCACTGCCGCTGAGATATGACAATACAAAGGCTACCTTGGCTTGATCGTTTGGGAAGGTTCCAGGTCGGCATAAAAAGTGCAAGCGGCATTGGTTCATAAACACGGCGAACCTTTTGGGATCTCCGGCAAAGCGTTCGGGTGGAGCTAATGGAATATTTCCTGGTAGGTTTATTTGCACAGGGTTACTCGATAACACAGGAGCTGGATTTCCCCCGGAACCAGGTAGGGGTGCTTGTCCAGCCTAGCTTTGCAATAGTTGCCTAGCAAGGTCATCAGTTCGCTCCTTTGACAAAACCAGTTCTCTCCTAAGAGCATTGGTTTCTTGACGGGCGGAATGCATTTCAGCCCTCAGTTCCCCTAGTAATTGGGCCAATTGGTCAGTCTCTGAGGTATCCATAACGCCCGGGTGGGAATTTGTGGGTAGGCTTCGCGTTCTGTTACGCTCACCTGGCTCCCACAGAGGCGTCGATCGGAACTGGACAGCTGCGATCTCCACCAATGTGACGCGTAGGGCCGAGATGACGGACTGGACTGGCCCACCTAGCTTCGTTTGCTTGGCCCGTAGGAATATTCTTCTGCAAATGGAGAAAGGGAATTAACCACCCGTGGAGTTGAGCGTAAATCCCCCCAGCCCCCGCTGTTCTCCCCACAGATCACCTTTGATGTCCCCTCTTATATTCTCACCTGATGGTTTGAAAAGATGAGCTCTCCATCCTGCATTGAGCGCAGGGGCGCATTGATAACCAGTTGCTTCACTGGCTCGAAGGAATTGGGGAGTTCCAGAACAATATTGACTCCGAGATTCCCGGCAGGACGGCGTAAGTATAAAGTTCGTAAGAGTTCAAATGCCTGACTTTCACTCTTGTCCGATTCCTTGCAGGTTGCAGCTTGACCCTAATGAAGAGTTCCTCGTGGCAACCGGTAGTATTCTGGTAAGGATTTGTATTTTCCAACACAGTTCGATAAAATAATGTCAATATGTAACCTGTTGCTTTCTCCCTTATTCAGGCGCTGAGAGAAAGTATGATGTCTTGGGGAATACCACCTCCGGCGGTAAAATCAGGTAAGTCTATTGTGGTGAGGAGGGTTCCCCTTCTTAGTCCCTTTGTTTCACCTTGCTGTCCTTTTGTTTCCCCTTAGGGGCCAGGGTTCGGCGAAGATGCAGTGGAAGCTGCGCCGACCCGTGAAGGGGAATAGTACCCCCGGTGGTAAAATCAGGTAAGTCTATGGGGGGGGTTAACTAATATTCCTCTGTGTATTCCCTTGGCTCACCTTACTGTTCTTGTCTTCTCCTTAGGTGCCGGAGTGCGGCGGGAACATGCAGGAGGATGCGGTGGAATGTGAAGATGCTGCGAAGGCCGGTGAGTTCAGCGGGGCGCTACAGCAGGCGAGGCGATGCGCAGCGCATAAAATAACTTCTTTCTTCCAGCTCGAAGGCGTGATGGATCGGGAATTCAGGTAAGGATTAAAGGTATTGCTCTTGTTCTAACCTTTTCTCCTTCTTTCTCCCTTTTTCTAGGAGCTCCAAACTCGAGGCGGGCGTGGCAGAAGGCTGGATGCAGACTTGCAGGCACGGTGAGCGTTACGCTGCTGGATGCAGAATAACGCGAAACGTGTGCTGCTCTTCGGGCGTGGTTTAAATAGCATCCAAAGTAGTCCCAGGTAAGTATTCCTCCCCAGCCCCGCCCGAGCAAAAATAGTCCCTAAGTAAAGTAGTCCCTTCCAAGCCTCTTTTGGCTTGGAGCTCTTGCAGCATGGTCTGCATCAGGTAAGTTTTAATCTATGAGCCTGGCGCCTATGGCGCCAGGACTGACTCTCCATATGAGCCTGGCGCCATAGGCGCCAGGACTGGACCCAAATAGCCCCTAGCAGCGGTTGTTGGGCTTGCTTAGGATAACTTGATGCCTGCTTCCGGGGTTGCTGGACGTGGTCTGGGTCCCCGGGGGTAGGCATCATGACACTGGGACTCTTAAGTTCATCTATCCTCCAAATGGAGGGACCATTTCTGGGTAAATCCCTTGTTTAGTTGGACATTGGGGAGGAGAGACGGACTAAGGTTGCTCCTCAAGCCATCGTGCTTTCCCAAGATAGTGCAAATTTATTACATATATCACTGATCACATTTTTATTGCATTTGGCACCTTTTGAATGTCGTATATATATTTTGTTGATATTGCTTTCTATCTCAGTCCTTTTTTATCTTTAATCCTATATAGGCGTTTCAAGCTTTTTCTCCCCCCCACAGATTCCTTTTCCATACTTGTGATTTTAGCATTGGTGTATATTTTAACCCACAATCTTTTACTATTGGGTAGTGTTCTATTGATTTTTTACCCCTAATATTCTGAAAAGGTGTGTTTGTGTTTCTGCAATTTTTTACTTTCCCATCCACATTCCAGAGGCTGCGAGTTGTACTCTCCTCTGGTTGGGTAGACAACTTTTTTAATATTGTACTCTATACTATTTTACTTTACAGATTTTTAATCTTAGGGGGTGTTTTTGTATAGCTGATCTAATTGAATATGCCAGCACTTAGAAGTGGGCTCTTTCCACCTACTCAAACCATAAACAGTACTCTTTAAAATGATTTGCATGGTTGAGTTTAGCAATAACACGCTCCTTTATAGGCTGCCAATCGGCAAGATCAGTCAACTTGCAGTCTATCTTTTCCTGGCTATCGGACTCTCCTCCAGAAAGCTCTGTTTTGGTGTTTGCTATTACGGTACACTTCATGGTATTAAGACCGGTGGATGACACCAGAGTATGCTCATGGAATTCTAATGGACGTGGAAGCATTTCAGGGGAAGGAACTGGGCATACATTAGGTGGACTAGGGTGATCTCTGATTATTTGATCGCCACTATATTTATTAAGGATAGGTTCTTCTTCAGCACCCTTCTAGATAATCCACTGTCTTCCACTCTCTGTTCGTTCAAACGCGTTTTTCTCCTAGTACTATTACCAGAACCTCAGAAAGCGGATTCCCTTTTAACATTGAGGGAACAAAGGTGCTAACAGGTTCTGATAGAGCAGGTTTAGATTCCCTGGGGCTTTGAACTTCCAGGAATGTCCGCTTCCCAGGGTCTTAAAGTAGACAGTACACCTGCTGTCTCTCTTCGAGAAGCCACTAAGCATACAGCTGATGGCAATAGATTATGAGGCCTCATAGTGGACATATTCTGTTTTAAGCTGCCAAGAATTCCAGTAATTGAAAGTGCAACAAAATAAATTAAGACACAGACCCCTTTCTGTTTATCCGTCAAAAACTGAGGCACTTACTGCAAGACGTTCATTTTCTCGGTGGCATAAACAATAAAAACACAATTTACAATCTGAAAGGCATGTCAGATGTAACGTGCCACCTGCCTGAAACCTCGGGATACCTTCACGTCGGCAGAACTCTGCTTTCCGGACCGCGACCCATGTAAAACGTCCTGCATAGTCCAGCGGCCTCACACAAGCTCCAAGGAGGAGACTGGGAGACAGCACAATGAAGCACAGAGGACTACACGAAAGCGAACCGCCAGCAGAGGCACCAAGGCCATTACAGCCAGCAGAGCGCAGGGCGGTCAGAGAAGCAAAACTCCAAGCGAGCACAGCCGGCAAGCCATGCCGCAAACACGTGCAGCAACAATAACATGCGGCTGTTTGGAGTGTGCGCTTCTGCTAACGCGATATCTCCTTGAAACTGAAATTAATTCTCTGTCAACACTAAGGCTGTCACCAGTATGCAAACTGCTTTGGGATAAACTAGGTGTATCCATCACTCTCCAAAATAGCTCTAATCAAATCTAGAGTGGCCTGCTGAGATAAATCCTCAATTTTAAGGTGAAATATTGGTGCTATTACTGTAGTACAGCTCACAGTATTTCTGCTAAGATCACCATGGAGTCCTGTGGACTCCACTGCCCTCCCACCACTAGCAATCTTGTGATAAATCCAAGGGAATAGGTCGCAATAACAGTAAGTTATTTGGCGATAATTCAACAGATTTACTGTCGAATTATCACCAAACCTGTAATGAGGCCCTAATGTTTAGTGTTCATATCTGCAGTACAGAATAAAATCTAGGAAAAAAAAACAGGCCAGTCCTTGTGCAAGAAACGAATGCAACATAACAGCAATTCCCACATTCTCTGTTTTTAAAGCTGGACCATCAAAGTCTCTTGATTCAGAGGGCACATTTTACACAATTAGTCTACCTCAACCAGGCTCAGACCAATTTAAGTTTGCATTAAACTATCAAAGACTTTCAAATGTGCACAGGGTTTAGCTTGACCCATTGCAGGACCACTTTGATCTCAAAATTCCCTTTTCACAGTTGCCAACCAGTTGGGCACCTATCAGAGACCTTTGAATGAGCACCCGCGTGGTGCCGGACAACTCTGTCTACAGTACCTCTCTTGGCCTCCAAAGTTCAGTCACTCTTCTGGTTTTCAATGATATGTGTCGCTCGTTACATAACTTTTCACATACTGTTCTTTTTAGATTTCATAATACACTGTTGCCGCTTGCAACCTTGGTTCTAACAGGCTGGTCTAGTATCAGTCTCTCTGACTCACCAGCTGTGCTGTCTTTACTGGTGCTGCTTTTTTGCAGGAGCCAAGGACAGTACCACGGCGGCAAATGCTTCTCCCCGCCTTGGTTAACGACACAGGAGAGAACGGAGTACCTGCGACACACAATGCAGGTTTCATCAGCTTTAGTCCATGTTCTTAGTTTTCTTATTTTCCAAGGTTCACGAAAGTAACGGTCTAAAAAGTTCAAGGGCACTTCCCTCCATGCAACCCTCTGTGGTCTTGCTGTCTTTCTCCTAGTATTAAACTGCCATCTTGGAACTGCTGCATCCTTGTGTGTCCTGCTCAAGACGAAGAGGGATGAGGAGGCTGTTCCAAAGAAGGGAGCCAGCAGAGGAAACCGATCTACCACCTGCCCTCTGTTTAGCGATACGCTTTACACACAAATAGTTAGTGCCAGAGGAGCGCAGGGGTGTAGAGGGGGAATATTTAGTAAGAGAGAGGTGCAGATAGTGTGGTCCCGGGCACCAGACAGCCTTGTGGATGATACAGAGGGATTTCAATGTAATCCTTGAAGCAGCAGTGAGCCAGTGAAGACGTTTTAGGGCAGGCGAGATGTGGTCCCTGGGCTTGAGGCCAAGGATAAGTCTTGCTGCACTATTCTGGATTAGTTGGAGAGGTCGCAGAGTGGAAGAAGGAAGATTCATGTGGAGGCTATTGCAATAGTCAAGCCTAGAGAGAACCAGGGTCAGGTAACATTGAGCTTCTGGGAGAAGGTTAGAAAAGGTAGAATTCCTTTGAGAAGGAAGAGCTGAAACTGGGACTCCTGAGTGTGAGGGAGGAAGGAAGGAAAGAGAGGAGGCGAAGATGACTCCAAGGTCTCTGGCTTCAGAAGAGGGAGAGCCCATGGAGGAAGGCCAGAGTGCAGGGAAGAAGTCGGGGGTAGGGGTCCCAATGGGAAGGATCTCTGTTTTGCTTGATTTGAGGCAGATATCATTGGAAGTGCACCAGGCCTGGGTGGCAGAAAGGCAATCAGAGATGATGGAAGATGCAAGAGGGTCAGCAGGAAGTTTGAAGAAGAGCTGTGTCTCCTCAGCATAACACTGGAAGATGGGAGAGAAGGAGGAGATGAGGAATCAGTAAGGAAGGCCTCATACAGTTGTGGCAAACACAGCCCATCTTCATTTGAACGTTTTTGACTGAATTTGTAGGATCTTTGTAACAAAAGGTTTAATGGTAACAGTGGTCAAAGCATGGTCGCTGGCCATACCTTGTACATAAGTGCACCAAATGTACCATCAGAGCATGGCCTGTGGTGAGTGATCACTGCCTGGAGGAGTGACCTAATAGCCAATCCCGTCTCCAGAAAGAGAGCAACTGTCCCAAGGCCTGGCACAGTATAAAATGAACCAGGCACCACAAATATACCCAGAGTGGTCACTGAACATGGCATGTGGCCATGCATGTGGACAATGTACCTGGCATTTTCTTTGCTCATTGCCCAGGATATGTAAACACATCCGCAAGGCCCAGTGTGCATGGCAGTGGAGCTGGGCGCAGTCAATTTTCCTAATACACATGGTGCGTGCTGTCCAGTGGACACTGTCGGAGTGTACCTACTGGAAATGCCTGGGGCACAGAAAACAGACCCACAGTGCCCACACACTGCTTATTGGGCTCGGCTTGTGGCCATGCCATGTGAACATTGTGTCTGGGAGATGTCTTTCAGCTATTTCTTGGGCATTGTTAACACATGCAGAGTACCCTATGGCATTATTTGTGGACAGGTCCAGTGGACACTATATCCAGGGCCCCAGGGACAGGAAACGTTTGCATAATGGCTGGTCGTCCCCTGTAGGCATGGTGCAATGGTCTTCAGTTATGCTCTGGGCATAGTCAACCTACCTGCCATCTTCCCGTTCAATTAGTATATCTATCAATTCAACTGTTTTTGGTCTTCATTTCCGTAAAGATTTACAATGGAAAATCAAATAGGAAATGTTTTTCTTCAACTCCCTTATAACTCCAACCTTCTCTCCCTGGAAGGAACTTCGCAAAACCTAACAAAAATCAAAGTGGACTTTTGGGAAACTGTCATGCACTTCCATCCATATTTTTAGCATATGTTTAAAAAAAAACTTTTCCCCCTGGGAACAACTTCACAAAACATGCCCTTAAACCACGCCCCTTGCCCAGAAAAGATACCTCAGGTGCCCACACTGGCTCCTTGGCCATGCCCAGTGGGCACTGTGGCCAGGGCCAATCACATTTCCGGAACCTCTGAAAGCATTCACATGAGTGCAAGTGAATATTAATAGAGGGAATGGAAGCCACCTTCTCATTTGGTGTAATCCACCCATTTATTTTTGTAGGTTTGAGGAAAGATACGCTATCCCAGTTTGCGTGGGAAATTAAACTTTCAGGACATCCTCTATACATTGTCCTTCCAAGACTGAACAGCACATACCTTTCCAATGCATTGCGAGTTAGGTCTATATATCTTTGTGAAAATGTTTGGTAGTTGGATACCACCGAAGTTTTGAGAATCAGTAAAAGTGCTCTTCTGACAGGGAACCGAACCTAACCGTAACTAAAGAGCTAACCTATTGTAAGTCAGTCAAATTGAAGAGGCCCACGATCAGCAGGTAAATTTCATTCTCACTTATTTATTCTTATGTAAGATTTACGTTGGTGCAGTCACAACCTTCCTCCTCTCTCGACCAGCTCCCTCTGATCTTTCTTTTCATTCTAGAATGGAATGCATAAACACTTCCATTCTAGAAGAACCTAGAATGAGATCACAACATATCTTTCATCTTTACAATGCCTACCGAGACCCCTTAAATTTAGCAACTCTACTCAAATTGCACCAAAATCCTTCACTCAATATGACACTTGTTCTAGTAACTTTTACCACTCTGACCACTTCTTTATCGTAATCAGCCTTCATTCCACCACAACGATGTAATCAACACATGTGTTTACTTTTCCCAACATCTCTATGGTACCTTGACCTCATCAATTCAACAGGTGATTGTCCCAGTGCATGAATGCCTTCTCTGTACGCATATAGCATGCTATTAATTTCTTCATCTAACTCTAGCTGTGAAGCTTTGCTTAGCTGTACTGTATCCTTGGTTACTCGGTTAAACCGCTCTACTAATCCGTTTGCTTGTGCATAACAGTGCAGTTATATGTTTGATTCCGTTCTCCTTTAAAAATCCAGCCATCTTTTCTGACACCAATTGTGTGCAATTGATCGCAACAATATCACAAGGTATATCATCCCTCTGAAAAATGCTTTGTAAAAACTTTATCACCACATCTGTGGTAATTTGCATGACAATTTGTACTTCTGGCCAGTGACTGTAATAATCTATCAACACCAATGCATATTTC
Organism: Ambystoma mexicanum; assembly: GCF_040938575.1. Taxonomy (NCBI): domain Eukaryota; kingdom Metazoa; phylum Chordata; class Amphibia; order Caudata; family Ambystomatidae; genus Ambystoma; species Ambystoma mexicanum. Next base: position 540,135,560 of record NC_090923.1, on the reverse strand, counting down.
ATTGCCAGCCTTCATGCCATGAAATAGTCCTTTAATATTAACGGCCACCTAACACCATGGTTCCGTTTGCACATCAGATGGAACCATGGGTGATGTCCTAGTGACCAGTACATTGTCATTCATGCTGTACTGCCTACATTCTCTGAAAAATCTGTCAAATCACCTGTTCATGTATGGCAATCAAGCATTTTCCCTAACTAATTATTTTGTGCCGTCATACCTGAATTACCCAAAAGCATTCGCATAGATACTTTCTGCTATGCCAAATGGTTTCAACTCCCTGGGTTGATTTCTGCGTAGGGGCCAACCTTCAACCATATATTTACTTCCTCCCTGTATCACTTTGTTCTAATTGTGTGCATGCATCCAACTCTCCTTAGATATAGCACTCCCAGCTAACACGCATACCTCAGCTAAGTACGAATGGTGCTCTCCATACAAATTCTCTATAGTGCTGTACTCGCCATGCAAGGAACAAGTTACTTACCTGTAACTGTTGTTCTCCAGCATGGGTCTGGCATGGATTCACATGCTCATGAATATTCCCCGTCGTCAGGCCGGGAATCCTCGGTAAAGAAAAAATCAGTTTCGTTTCTCAACTGTCTTTCTACTAATAACCAATCTCTGGTCTCTGGGTCATACTGCCCCCAGCCAATGACTGCCCTCTACCTAAGCCCCTCCTCTGGCAGCCATCTTCAGATTTGGTAGCACTTAAAGTGGCAGTAGGACCAAGAGAAGAGCCGTAGAGGGGTTGGAGGGAGGGTTTGCATGTGAATCCATGCCAGACCCATGCTGGAGAACAGTTACAGGTAAATAACTTCTTCCTTCTTCAGCATGGGGTCTGGCATGGATTCACATGCTCATGAATACAAGAACACATAGCAGTACACACATGCACAACCACGGGAGGTGGCAAGGCTCAACATTAAGCATCTCTTACCTCCTCACCAGGCTCACCTTCAAGCGAACAGGTTGTGCAGCACTGCCTGGCCGACTCTGGAATCTCATGAATTTGTGTGTCGACCTCCACATAGCAGCCCTGCAGATGTCCAGCAGGGGCACACCAGACAGGACGCTGTAGTAGCAGTGATCGCTCTGGTTGAATGGGCTCTCGGACGGCCGGGCAATGGTCGGTTTGCCAACCGGTGACAGTGCATGATGCAGCCGGAGAGCCATCTGGAAATGGAAGTATTGGAGAGGGCCTTCCCTTGGTTCACAGCGCCAAAGTTCACAAACAGCTGTGATGTCTTCCGAATACTCTTTGTGCGGTCCACATAGAACTTCAGCGCTCTAGCCACATCCAGTGAGTGCAAAGTCCTCTCAGCTGGCGATGAAGGCGACGGGAAGAAAACAGGTAACACCAAGGGCTCATTGAGATGGAAGTCCGACGGCACCTTGGGCATTAAGGAGGGGTGCGACAGATGAACAAGTTACTTTCTTACCTGGTAACATTCTTTCGATGGGATGGTCCGACGACGTATTCCATATCTATGACAGTAATCACCACTGCTGTGTTGCTTCGGCAAATCTTTTGGCGTCTGCGTCCTGCGTCGATGACGTCGATACGCTGTCCTCGAGGGCCTCCGTCGAGCCGACGTCACTGGATGTTACAAGTAGGACGCATGACGTCCGTAGCCTCAGTTATAGTTTTTTCCCCAGAACGTATGGCACCAATCTTCTGCCAGTATGACCACAGAAAGCCTTGCGGAAACGTAAGCTGCAATCGCATAAGAAATTCTGTAGTGGGGCAGGTAGGGAGGGAGCGATATGGAATACGTCGTCGGACCATCCCATCGAAAGAACTTTACCAGGTAAGAAATTAACCTGTTCTTCGAGGGGATTGGGTCCTCCGACGTATTCCATATCTATGACAGACTCCCAAAGCAGTACCAACGTATGGAGGAGGGAAAAGAATTTAGAATATAGAAATTTAGAATGTCCAATTGAATCGCAGAATAAAGGACCCCCTTGCCAAAGGCCAGATCCAGCCCATGGATAGAATCTAGGGAGTAGTGTCTTACAAAAGTATGGACCGAAGCCCATGTGGCTGCTTCACAGATGTTACGAATAGGAACACCTCTCTGCAGGGCAGTAGAGGCAGCCATACCCCTAGTAGAATGGGCCCGTAAGCCTACCGGAGGGTCCTTACCCGCCAAGCGGTAACATTCAGAAATTGCCAAGATAATCCATCTAGACAAAGTCTGCTTAGTAACAGCTTTTCCCAAACGCCTTAAACGTAACCTATAAAGAGCTGATCGTCCACTCTGACCCGGGACATGCGTGAAATGTAGAAACTTAAAGCTCTCCTAGGATCCAACCTATGGAGCCTCTCCTCTTCCTTACCATGATGCGGAAGAGGATAAAATGCCGGAAGAATGACATTCTGGCTTAAATGAAATTCCGAGACAACCTTCGGAAGAAAGGAAGGACAAACTCCAAGGACAACCCTGTCCTTATGAAACACCGTGAAGGGTGGTTTAACAGAAAGTGCCTGCAACTCACTCACTCTGCGAGTGGAAGTGACCGCAACTAAAAACACAGTTTTAAGGGTCAACAGTCTCAACGGACAAGAATGTAAAGGCTCAAATGGAGCACCCATTAGGAATTTTAGAACAAGGTTCAAATCCTAACCAGGCACCTGGAAACGTGACGGCGGAAACACATTAGTGAGCACTTTGAGAAACTGAGAAATTAAAGGAATCTTGAAATAAGAACACTCCTCAGACGAGCGCTGAAATATGGACAGCGCCGCCAGGTAACCCACTGGGCTAACAAAAGCAAAAAAGACAGGACCACAGGAATGTCACATGAAAAAGGATCCACATTCTTAACCCTGCACCAGTCGCAAAACTTTCTTCAACAGCAACAGTACAGGGACTTGGTTGCAGGCCGTCTGGCAGAAAGCAACGCCTCTATCACGTCTTCAGGGAGGTCCCAATCCTTATACCTCAACCTTTCAGAAGCCAAGCTTGAAGGTTGAGGGATCTGACCTCTGGATGGAGAACCTGACCCCTCTCGCGTGAGAGCAGATCGTCTCGGTAGGGAAGATGACGTGGAGGGCAGATGGACGTCGAGAAGGTCCAGGTACCACGTTCTCTGGGCCCATGCCGGAGCAATGAGGATCATCCGGAAACCGAACCTCCGTAACCTCCGCAGCACTTGCGGGATGACGGGGACTGGAGGAGACGCGTACAGCAGTGGGAAGGACCACTCCACCACAAACGCGTCCCCTAAGGCTTCTCTTGGAGGAAATTCCTGCGAGCAGAACTTTTCGCACTTCCGGTTGACACTGGGGGCGAAAAGATCCACTTGTGGGCTCCCCCAAAGGGCCAAGATCTCCAGGAGAATCTCCTGAGCCAGCTCCCACTCGTGAGAGATCGCGCTCTGCCTGCTCAGAGCATCTGCCGTCTCGTTTTCGTCTCCGGCCAGTTGAACTGCCGAGAACGAAATTTCCTGCTGAATGGCCCAGGACCAGAGCTGCATCGCCTCCCTGCACAGAGGAAGTGACCCTTCTCCCCCCCTATTTGTTGAGGTAGTGCATGGCCACTGTGTTGTCCGTCAGAATCAGGACATTCTTCCCTCGCACAGTCGGCAGAAAAGCCTTCAGGGCAAGCCTGACAGCCCTCAGCTCCAACAGATTGATATGGAGTCTGGACTCCGACAGAGACCAACGACCGCTGATTGTCAACTCCTTGGCATGAGCTCCCCATCACGTGAGGGACGCGTCCGTCACGATCGTCACCTCCGTCCAGGGCAGCCAAAATGGAGCCCCCCTCATCAGATTGCCTTCGACGGCCCACCACAGGAGGTCCTGGGCGACTGAGGGCGGCACCTGAACGGGGTCCGACATCCTGCCGGAGGACTGTGACCACTGCATCTTGAGGGCCCATTGCAGAGATCTCATCCGCAACCTGGCCTCTGGCACAAGAAGAATGCAGGATGCCATGAGGCCGAGCAATCTCAAGAACTCGAACGCCGGGAGACTCTGGGCATGTTAAAACTTGTGCACCATCTGCAGAATGTGATGAGCCCTCACCTCGGGAGGGAAACACTGCCCCAGGGACGTGTCGAGCACTGCTCCGATGTACTGGAGCCGCTGAGTTGGCGTCAAATGGGACTTCTTTAAGTGGGGGAGAAGCCCAGCCTGTGAAGGGAGTGGCAGGTGACGGACAGATGATCCAGGACTTGCTCGGGAGAGCGTGCCCTGATCAACCAATCGTCCAGGTAGGGGTAGACGTGAATCCCCCTTTCCTAAGATACGCTGCCACCACCACCATGAGCTTGGTGAAAACCCTCGGGGCGGAGGTCAATCCGAACGGCAGGACACGAAACTGAAAGTGCGAGTCCCAACCGCGAACCTCAGGTACTTCTTGTGCTTGGGATGGATCAACACATGAAAGTAAGCATACTTGAGGTCGAGAGACACCAACCAGTCCTGGAGTTGAAGGGCCTGGAGGACTTGAGAAAGAGTAACCATCTTGAACTTGTCCTTCCTGAGGAGCTTGTACAAACCGCGCAAGTCCATGATGGGTCTCAATCCCCCGTCCCCGAAATCAAAAAATAAGGGGAATACCATCCCTTGTTCCTCTCCGCTACACGCACCAGTTCTATGGTGCCTTTCTGCAGCAGGGATTGTATTTCCTGCGCAAGGAGCGGATCCGGACTCTTCAAAGAGATTTTCCCTGGTGGATTGTCGTGAGGCATCTGCTGGAAAGTGAGACAGTAGCCGTGGGCTATGATCTCCAGAACCCACACATCTGAAGTAATGGCACGCCACTCTACAAGATGCTGCGCCAGCCTTCCCCCAACTGACGAACCATGGGACATGGCCTCATGACTGAGCTGGAGCGGCTGCGGCAGTGCCTGAGGGCAAAGAGGCAACTGCCCGAGCGGCTTTGGCACCTCGAGTACCCTGTTTTCCACCTCTGGCACTCCTATGGTGGCCCCTTTGACTTGCAGCTCCTCTCGATTTACCAAAAGATGAGTAATATCGAAAGGAACCTCCCATCCATTCCTGTCCCGTAGGACGAAAAGGCAGAGGTTGGGGAACTGCAGAGCTCAATGACTTTGCTGCAGCTTTAGAGGTCTGCAACCTCTCAAGGCTCTCGTCAGCCTTGCTGCCAAAGGAACAAGTTACTTACCTGTAACTGTTGTTCTCCAGCATGGGTCTGGCATGGATTCACATGCTCATGAATATTCCCCGTCGTCAGGCTGGGAATCCTCGGTAAAGAAAAATCAGTATCAGTTTCGTTTCTGATCTGTCTTTTGTAGTAGTAACCAATCACTGATCTCTGCGTCATACTGACCACAGCCAATGACTGCAATCTCCCTAAGCCCCGCCTCTGGCAGCCATCTTCAGATTTGGTAGCACGTGAAGTGGCAGTATGACCAAGTGAAGACCGCAGAGGGGTAGGCGGGAGGGTTCGCATGTGAATCCATGCCAGACCCATGCTGGAGAACAACAGTTACAGGTAAGTAACTTGTTCCTTCTCCAGCATGGGGTCTGGCATGGATTCACATGCTCATGAATAAAAGAATACATAGCAGTACACCCATGCACAACCACGGGGGGTGGCAAAGGCTCAACATTAAGCATTACATCCAAAACTCAACATTAAGCAATTCTTACCTCCTCCCCAGGCTCACCTTAGGCGAACAGGTTGCGCAGCACTGCTTGGCCGACCCTGGACTCCTCCCTGGAATCCCGATCGACGCAGTAGAATTCAGTGAAGGTGTGCGTCGACCTCCACGTAGCAGCCCTGCAGATGTCCAGCAAGGGCACACCAGATAGGAACGCCGTGGTAGCTGCGATCGCTCTGGTGGAATGGGCTCTCAGACGGCCAGGCAGCGGTCGGTTTGCCAACCGATGACAGTACATGATACAGCCGGAGAGCCATCTGGAAATAGAAGCCTTCGAGAGAGCCTTACCCTGATTGACAGGTCCAAAGTTCACAAAAAGTTGTGACGTCTTCCGAAAACTCTTTGTGCGGTCCACGTAGAACTTCAGCGCTCTAGCCAGAGCCAGCGAGTGCAAAGTCCTTTCAGCCGGCGACAAAGGCAACACCAAGGGTTCATTGAGGTGGAAGTCCGACGGCACCTTGGGCATGAAGGAAGGGTGCGTCCTGAGCACTACCCTCGTGTCGTGAAAAGTCAAGTACGGGGGCTTGCAGGAAAGGGCCTGGATCTCACCCACCCGTCGTGCGGAGGTGATGGCCACAAGAAACGCTGTTTTCCAAGACAAGAACTTCAACGGAGCTGAGTGCAGAGGCTCGAACGGAGGTCCCATGAGCTTGGTCAGCACCACGTTGAGCTCCCACGCCGGGGCCGGGGCCTTCACTGGCCGGAACGATCTGAACAGTCCCTTCATGAATTCTTTCACCAGATGATGAGACCACAAAGACGTCCGTCCCGTGGTTCTGGTGTATCGGGAGATCGCAGCAAGATGAATCTTGATGGAAGCGTGCGCCAGTCCAGCCTTGGCCAGCGTCAGCAGGTACGGCAGAACTTGAGGAGCCGTAATCCGTAGAGGGTTATCTTCTGTGCGTGGCACCAGACAGAGAACCTCTTCCATTTGTGTCCGTAGCATTTAAGAGTTGAGGACGCCCTGGCCTTTGCAAGAACCTCTCTGCAGTCAGCCGGTATGTTGTAACCTCCAGACTCTAACGCTGCAGGAGCCAGGCCTGCAAGTTCAGCGACTTCGGGTCGTGATGGAGGATGGCGCCTCCTTCTCTGGATGTCATGATTACGGGGTTCCCCCGCAAAAGAATTTCCAAGAGTTCCTGGGTGGCCGCTTACAGTTGCTGGTCTAGGAAGAGGTGGGTTGACTCTTCCTCAGCACCCAACATGGCTGCCTGTAGTTACAACCTCTAGTTGGGCCAGCAGTCTAGTTTTCTGTCACTCGGGAGTATTTAAGCCCCTCCCCTTTGCTCAACGGCGCTTCGCGTCTTCAGCTGTCTCAGCGAACGCTTACCGCGGTTCAGCCCTCTGACAGGAATTCCTCAGCTTCCCTCTTATTCCTTTCCTGTAGTGCCCTGTAATAGCTATTTCCGTCCAGTCCGCTGTCCCTAGTTGTGAATTCTGTGTAAAGTTGGCGTTCTTCAGTGAGGTGCTGGCGGTTACGCTTTTTCCTTTTGGCGTTTATTGTGAGGAGAGTTTTCGAGGGGCTCCTTCTAGTTCTGTCGCCCCTTTTTCACAGCAAGTACCTTTACCTTTTGGTTTTCGCTATAAATTAATGGTTCCAATAGTAGCTACAGCTTTTCACACATTAGTTCCTTCGCGCAAGTGAATGTTCAAACCATATTACCTCACAGAAGTCAAGGGGGTTGTGAGGAGAATTGTTTCTAGGAACAATTGTGTTCGTTTTTTCTGTTGTTATCAGGTACACGAAGTTTACGCATTTTGGAACCAAAAATGTTGCCGGTTGTGCACTTCAGTTTTTAGACACATTAGGGGGTTTTCTGCAATTAGTGGTTAGTGACACCATTCCTGTCTGACTCCGTTAGGAAGTGTACCCTTTTAGACATTTCTGGAAGTTTTAGGATAATTCCACTTATCTCCCGCTCCAGTTGTTAGTTCTATTTAGTGGCATTTCCATATTGGGTAGTTCCATTCCTTCTCCTCACGTCCCTTCTTCAGAACACGCACCCCTGCGCAGAAGCAGGATGGAGAGCTAACCAAATCACCAACCAAGGTAACCTAAGAAGACAGTTTATTTTAAAGGTGATTCTTTTTTCTCCTATTTTAGGAATCACTTAGTTATTGAGTGTGGTAATTGTTTTTTCATGTATAGATAGAGAGTCCAATTGGGATAAAGATAACAGCGCACCCTGAGAAGTTTTCCAAATATATCGTGGTGTCCCCGAGGAGTCTAAGGTAAGCGTTACAGAACGCGAAGCCCATCAGAAAAAATACTCCGCCTGGGCATCATGGGAACTTCTGAGGTAGATCAGTTAGCTCAACTACTGGGAGAACTTAGAGCTGAAGTCCATGCAGCCCGGTCCGAAACCGGCGCTCTTAGAAGGGAACTGGGAATCAATAGGGAACGAACTGAAGAGTTGGCTCGCCAGTTATTGCAGAATCAGGCGGGACAGGTTCCCCTTCCCCAAGGTAATGCCCAAGCTTCCCCTTCTACATCGCCCTCAGTTCCGTTCCAAGTGGTGATTCCAGGAAATATTCCCTTAGCCCCTCCTGAGAGATTCACGGGGGACCCGAAAAGGTTTGCAGTGTTTTTAAATCAGTGTAGACTACATTTTTTGTGCAGACCTGGGGTTTTCTCCACTGACCAATCAAAGGTTGCTTTCGTGTTGTCTTATTTGGGTGGTCATGCAGCAGATTGGTCCATTCCTTTGGTTAATCGGGATGATCCCGTGTTGCAGAACTTTTCAGAATTCCAGAGAGAGTTAGAGAAATTGTTTGCTCGACATTCACAAGGTCAGGCATTGGACAATGAGTTGCTGTCACTCAAGCAGGGCAATCAGGAGCTGCTTGCTTACGTGGCTACTTTCAATCGATTAGTGGCAGAAACTAATTGGCCTACAGAAAAGAGAGTGACACTGTTTTATCGTGGTCTGCGCAGTGAGCTGAAGGATGTTCTCGCTCAAGTTGTCAATCCGCCAGAATGTCTCACAGAATTCATAGACCTGACAATCCAGTTGGATCATCGTCTTCAGGATAGGAGAACGGATCGAGCTCGTCAGGACAGTCGACCCTTTGTAGTCCGCTCCCGAGAACCAATGTCGAAGTCAGGATTAGATGTTCCCAATGAACCCATGCAGTTGGGTGGAATTCGAGGCCCAATTTCCCAAGCAGAGAGAGAGAAGAGACGACAGTTGCAGTTGTGTTTGTATTGTGGCAAGGCCGGTCATTTTTTAAAGGATTGTCCAGTAAAACCTTCACGGAGGCCTTTAGGAGGAATCAATCCGGATAAAAAAGAACAAACGGCGGAAAACTCCAGTGCCCGACAAGTTTAGAGGTCCGCTTGTCGAGCATGGAAAAGGTTGCAGCGACCTCACACTTCGTGTGTCCTATTGTCCTTTCTTGCCACAATAACCCCACACAGAAGCATGCATTGGTTGCGTACATAGACTGTGGGGCCATTGGCAACTACATGGATCTACATCTGGCTAGTAAATTGGGATTCCCCTTGAGGAATAAGTTGGAAGCTGAAAACGTCTCCGGAGTGGATGGTACACCTTTGGTGTCAGGTCCCGTGACCCAGTGCACCGACCCCCTCTTAATGCTTTGCCAGGAAGGACACAGGGAGAGGATCTCTTTTGACCTGATTCAAGCTCCTCAATTCCAGATCATCTTGGGAATACCTTGGTTGGAGAAGCATAACCCTGTGATCGATTGGTGTTCCCGGACATTGAAGTTTGACTCCAAGTGCCAAAGTATGTGTTTTTCTGCAGAAGGTCCAAAGGACGCCGGGCAGTCTGAAATAACTATCAACACCACCTTGGGTCTCATAGGTTCATTGCCAGTAGAATACAAAAAATTCCAGGATATTTTTCAAGAAGAAAAACAGGCGGAAATTTTGCCCCCTCACAGACCCTATGACTGTCAAATTGATCTCATTCCAGGGGCTCAGCTTCCTTGTAGCAGAATTTATGCCCTCACTGAAAAAGAAAATGCTCATCTAAAGGCTTATCTGGATCAATACCTGGCCAATGGGTTCATTAGACCGTCCAAGTCACCGGTGGCATCTCCTCTCTTTTTTGTGCCCAAAAAGGAAGGGGATTTGCGAACCTGCATAGATTACAGAGCACTGAATCAAATCACTGTGAAGAACCGCTATCCTCTTCCCCTTATTTCGACCTTGCTGGATCAGGTGAAGCAGGCACGAATATTCACCAAGCTTGATCTGAGAGGTGCCTATCATCTCATTCGAATTAAGAAAGGTGAGGAGTGGAAAACCGCCTTTCGGACACGATTCGGGCTCTTTGAATATCAAGTCATGCCCTTCGGGCTTTGCAATGCTCCTGCTGCCTTCCAGGCCTTTATGAATGATATCTTCAGAGATCTACTGGACATCTGTGTGGTGGTCTATGTGGACGACATATTAATTTTCTCTGCAAACCTGGCGGATCATGTAAGGCACGTGACATCGGTGCTTCAAAGGCTCCAAGACAATTCTCTGTATGTGAAATTGGAAAAGTGCCATTTTCACGTCCCAGAAATTGAATTCTTGGGGTTCATTCTATCTTCTAGTGGAGTCAAAATGGATAACAGAAAGGTTGATGCCATCCTGTCTTGGCCTGCTCCAACTTCTGTCAAAGGAGTTCAGAGTTTTCTGGGATTCGCAAATTTCTATAGGCGTTTTGTTTCTGATTTCTCTGGCCTAGTTCATCCTATCACCTCACTACTTCGAAAAAACAGGAAATTTGAATGGACTAATGAAGCTGATGAGGCATTTAAGAAATTAAAGGAGCAATTTACCGCTGCACCTGTTCTACAACATCCAAGACCTGATCTTCCGTTTGTAGTTGAGACTGATGCCTCAAACGTGGCTATGGGAGCTGTATTGTCCCAGCGTGATCCTGACACCCAAGAATTACACCCCGTAGCTTTCTGGTCAAGGAAGTTCTCTGCTGCAGAATTAAATTACACCATTACCGATAAGGAGTTTTTGGCTATAATTTGTGCCTTGAAGGAATGGAGGCATCACTTGCTGGGCGCACGACACACGGTGACCATCTTCACCGATCATCGGAACTTGCAATACTTACGCTCTGCAAAGGCACAATCTTCAAGACAGCTACGATGGGCCCTTTTTCTAGCGGAATATGACTTTGTTATTACCTTCAGACCAGGAGTGCGAAATGGAAAGGCTGATGCCTTATCTCGAATGGGTAATGGAGAAGAAGCCTATGTGCCAATGAATCCAGTGGAGATCATTTCTGGAGAAAAGATCCTGGGAGTAATGAACACAACGGACTCTGCCTATGAAGAGTTAAAAAGGGAAATTCAAAACCATTTCACGCAGGATGAATTGTTGAACTGGGAGTCCAGAGGAATAGGCTTTACAGTGCAGGAGGGCCTTCCCTTTTATCAAGAACGGTTATACTTGCCCACGCCTCAACTACAAGAAAAAATGGTTACCAACTATCATGACGCTCTTTTGGAAGGTCACCCCGGAATCAAAAAGACCATGGAGAAAGTTAAAAGATCTTATTGGTGGCCTACTTGGAGAAAGGATGTCATTGAGCATTTGAAAACTTGTGGTAACTGCGCTCAAAATAAGAATCAAAAGAGAAAACCTGCAGGCTTGCTTCTTCCGTTGAGTGTTCCTCCAACCCCCTGGCACACCATCTCCATGGACTTCATCACCGATTTACCTCCTTGTGAAGGGTTTGACACGATCATGGTGGTGGTGGACTTGTTCTCCAAGATGGCACATTTTATCGCATTGAAAGGATTGCCGTCAGCCTCAGTTCTGGCAAAAACCTTTTTGGAGAATATTGTGAAGCTGCATGGCTTTCCTACGGTGATAATCTCTGATCGAGGTAGCCAATTCGTCGCTAAGTTTTGGAGAAGATGTTGTGAATTGGCCAAGGTTGATGTACGTTTGTCCACCAGTCATCATCCCCAAACTGACGGTCAAACTGAGCGAACCAATCAAACCCTGGAGCAGTACCTCAGATGTATGTTGCATCAATTGGAAAACACCTGGTTAAATGTTTTGTGGATAACCGAATATGCATATAATAATTCTGTTCATTCCTCCACTGGTTTGAGTCCTTTTTACACCTTGCATGGCCGACATCCACGCACCTCAGCTTACGATCCACCTGAACCGTTAGAAATGCCAGCAGTAAAATCCCTGCATGAGACAATCACCACAGCCATCGCTCAAGCTCGAGAACAATTATCCATGGCCAAAAAATCCCAGAAAAAATTTGCAGATGACAAAAGAAGTGTTGCACCAGATTATGAGGTGGGGAATTTGGTTTGGTTGGCCACCCGAAATCTGACCTTGAAGGGGTCTAGAAAGTTCCTTCCCCGCTTCCTGGGACCTTTTGCAATTGAAAAAATCATCAATCCCGTGGCCATTAAGTTAACCCTTCCAAAGAACATGAAAATCCATCCAGTATTTCACGTCTCTCTTTTAAAGCCTGTTAATCCAAACACACGAATCTCCGAAGCACCAGCCCCTGTGGTCGTTGATGATGACCAACCAGAATACGAGGTCAAGGCCATTTTAGATTCCAAAATTGTGCGTAATAGGCTATTCTACTTAGTGGATTGGAAAGGTTATGGCCCTCAAGACAGAACTTGGGAACCTTGCGAGAATGTTCATGCCCCTAGGCTACTCAGAATGTTTCACCGCAACAACCCATCCAAACCAGGGAGGGGGAATTTCAGTTTTGGAGGGGCCTTGGGGGGGAATACTGTCATGATTACGGGGTTCCCCCGCAAAAGAATTTCCAAGAGTTCCTGGGTGGCCGCTTACAGTTGCTGGTCTAGGAAGAGGTGGGTTGACTCTTCCTCAGCACCCAACATGGCTGCCTGTAGTTACAACCTCTAGTTGGGCCAGCAGTCTAGTTTTCTGTCACTCGGGAGTATTTAAGCCCCTCCCCTTTGCTCAACGGCGCTTCGCGTCTTCAGCTGTCTCAGCGAACGCTTACCGCGGTTCAGCCCTCTGACAGGAATTCCTCAGCTTCCCTCTTATTCCTTTCCTGTAGTGCCCTGTAATAGCTATTTCCGTCCAGTCCGCTGTCCCTAGTTGTGAATTCTGTGTAAAGTTGGCGTTCTTCAGTGAGGTGCTGGCGGTTACGCTTTTTCCTTTTGGCGTTTATTGTGAGGAGAGTTTTCGAGGGGCTCCTTCTAGTTCTGTCGCCCCTTTTTCACAGCAAGTACCTTTACCTTTTGGTTTTCGCTATAAATTAATGGTTCCAATAGTAGCTACAGCTTTTCACACATTAGTTCCTTCGCGCAAGTGAATGTTCAAACCATATTACCTCACAGAAGTCAAGGGGGTTGTGAGGAGAATTGTTTCTAGGAACAATTGTGTTCGTTTTTTCTGTTGTTATCAGGTACACGAAGTTTACGCATTTTGGAACCAAAAATGTTGCCGGTTGTGCACTTCAGTTTTTAGACACATTAGGGGGTTTTCTGCAATTAGTGGTTAGTGACACCATTCCTGTCTGACTCCGTTAGGAAGTGTACCCTTTTAGACATTTCTGGAAGTTTTAGGATAATTCCACTTATCTCCCGCTCCAGTTGTTAGTTCTATTTAGTGGCATTTCCATATTGGATAGTTCCATTCCTTCTCCTCACGTCCCTTCTTCAGAACACGCACCCCTGCGCAGAAGCAGGATGGAGAGCTAACCAAATCACCAACCAAGGTAACCTAAGAAGACAGTTTATTTTAAAGGTGATTCTTTTTTCTCCTATTTTAGGAATCACTTAGTTATTGAGTGTGGTAATTGTTTTTTCATGTATAGATAGAGAGTCCAATTGGGATAAAGATAACAGCGCACCCTGAGAAGTTTTCCAAATATATCGTGGTGTCCCCGAGGAGTCTAAGGTAAGCGTTACACTGGAGAGGAGATCCGCGTCCACTGGCAGCTTGATTGACGGGGACGCTGACAAGTCCAGAAGGTCCAGGAACCATATCTTCCTCGGCCACGCAGGTGCGACGAGGATCATCCTGCACCGTGACCTCTTGAGCTGGTTGATGAGCCGGATCAGCAGCGCCAATGGAGGGAACGCATATAGGAACAGGCCCTCCCAGGGGAACGAGAAAGCATCGCCCATGCTCCTCGGCTGGGGAAACCTACTGGCGAACCTCCGGCACTCGGAGTTCGTCGCCGTCGCAAATAGATCGATCTGGGGTGTGCCCCACCGTCGGAAGAGGCGGTCCACTAGATCCTGTCGTAGTTCCCACTCGTGGCACGAGCGCAGCTCTCTGCTGAGCGAGTCGGCGATGGTGTTTTTTATCCCTGCCAGATGGAACGGCACCAGAAACATCCCTTGGGCGACGGCCCAATGCCACAGATCCTGAGCCTCCTTGGACAGGGCTGGGGATCTGGTACCGCCCTGCTTCCTGATGTAGAACATGGTGGTGGTGTTGTCGGTGAAGATCCTCACCACCTTGCCCTTGAGGGACGGAAGAAAGGACCTGAGGGCCCAAAACACTGCACGGAGTTCCAGGACGTTGATATGGAGGGACTTCTCCGTCGGCAGCCAAAGGCCCCTCGCGTGCAGATTTTCGGTGTGCGCTCCCCACCCTTCCAGGGAGGCATCCGTCGTCACTGTCTTCTGGTGGCCCGGGGTCTGGAAGTCCATGCCCACCGTCAGATGCGCGCGGGTGCCCCACCACCGGATCACCCGTCGGAAGCTCTCGTCGAGTGTGATCCTGTCCTCGAGGAGGGACTTGATGGACCTCACCCTGGCCGCGTCCGCAACCAGCATCCGCTGCACCTTGCCCAAGATGGCCCTCGTCCTTTCCTCCGACAGAGAGGCCAGACGCGCCACTGTGTCGAGCTTTGCTCCCAGAAACAGTGCGTCTTGAGCGGGCACCAGGTGGGACTTGGCGTAGTTTATGGAGAATCCCAGGTCCGTGAGTAGTTGGACTATCCTCGCCGTGTGCTCCGCGGCGAGCTCCTTTGTCTTTGCTCGGATGAGCCAGTCGTCCAGGTAGGGGTAGACGTGGATCCCCTCCAGGCGCAGCTGCGCCGCCACCGGTGCGAGGCACTTGGTGAACACCCTGGGTGCCGACCTCAATCCGAAGGGAAGGGCTCTGAACTGGTAGTGACACCCTTGGACCACGAATCTGAGAAACTTTCGGTGTCCCTTTAGGATGGGGATATGGAAGTAGGCATCCTCCAAATCCAACGACGACAGGAAATCGCCCTCCTCCAGTTGACCCAGGACGTGCTGGAGGGTGACCATCCGGAACTTCTGTGCCTTGATGAATTTGTTCAGTCGTCGTAGGTCCAGGATGGGGCGCCATCCTCCCGTCTTCTTCTTCACGAGGAAGTATCTTGAGTAAACTCCGGAGCTCCGAAGCCTCTTTGGGACGAGCTCGATGGTGCCTTTCTTGAGCATCGCCTTTACCTCCAAGAGAAGTTGAGGGACGTGATGTTCCTTCCTGGCCACGGGGGGACGCGCGGGCACTTATTTAGAAACTCGAGCGCGTGACCCTGGGCCAGGGCGTCCAGCACCCAACAGTCGGTGGAGATGGACTCCCACACGCTGATGAAGTTCGCCAGCCGGCCTCCCACCGGGGTGCTTCGGTGGGGGCCTGACCCCACAGCCGGTTCAGTCCTGCTTCGACGAGGCTTTGCCGCCTTGCCCTCCTTGGCGACGACGGCGGGGTCCGCCCGACTTGCCTCGTTCCCTGTAGGCTTCTTGCGACGACGAACGGGCCACTTGACGATAGGTGGAAAATCCGCCACCGGAACCTTTGGAGGCACCCTGCTTGCCTCCGCCGCTCCGAAAGGGCGGCCGTCGTTGCTGGAGAACACCAAGAGCCCGGGCCGTCTCCGTGTCCGTCTTGATGGCTTGTAGGGAATCGTCCACTGTTTTCCCAAACAGGTTGTTCCCGTCGAACGCCATGTCCAAGACTCTGGTCTGCACGTCCGGACGGAAGTCAGTTGCCTTGAGCCATCCACGCCGTCTAAGGCACACGCCGTTGCCCAACTGGCGAAATACAGTGTCAGCGATGTCCGTCGCTATCGTAATGGCGTGGTCCAACGCCACTTCTCCTTCCTGCAAGATCTCTAGGGCCTCCGCCCTCTTGTCGTCTGGTAAGAAGTCCAGCAGGGGGGCGATTTTGTACCACAACTCCCTGTCGTAGCGGGCTACGATAACCAAGGTGTTGGCAGCCTTAATCGTCGTCGCTGCCGATGAGATGACTCTGCGTCCCATCGTGTCCAATTTCTTGCGGGGAGGTTGCGGGGAGGTTGACGTAGAGGCCGAGGCCCCCCCGCTTTCTTCCTGGCCGCCGCGGAGACGACAGAGTCCGGGGTCGGCTGTGCCCGAAGGCACAAGGGGGCCGCGTCCGGGGCCCGGTACTTCTTCTCGTACCGGTCCCTTCTCGCAGGTGTTGTGGATGGGTTCTTGAGGAGGGCGAGACCCTCATCCCAGATATCGTCCAGTAGAGGTACAGCGAGGACCGTCTTCCTCTTGGTCTTGCGCTGTTGATAAAGGAAACCTTCCTTCTTCTTCTCTTCCGGGCAGAGCTGGAAAAGCTCGGATGCCCTGGCGATCATGGCATGAAACGATCCAATCTCGCCGGGCGGGGAAGCCCGGGGAGGAGGTGACGATGGGAGATCCTCATCGTAAACCTCGTCGTCTGTGCCCGTCGCGGCCGTGTCAGTCCCCGTATCATCCCCACGGGTCGTGGACGGGGAGGAGGGCTGAGCAGGGCGCGATGGTTGAAAAGGAGGTGGAGGATGAATCCTTCTTCTCTTAGGAGGGGGGCTTCCATAAGGGCCTGGCTCTGGGTCCCCCGTCGGGAGAGGTTCCTCCGTTGGTGGTAACGGCAATCTCGTCCTTATCTCCGAGCATAAGGACTGTATAGCCAACAAAATGGCCGCCGAGTTGTCTTGCAGCACTGGTTGAGGGGAGTCTGACGGGCGGTCAGGAGCCCCGTCGGCACCCTCGACGTTCTCGTCGTCTCCTACGTCGGAGTCCCTCCCGACGGGCTGGTCTTCTTCCACGCCAACGCCGTGGCTTAAGACTTCGATTAGCTCCTCCTCAGAGGTTGAGGCCGAATCCACGACAACCTCCTGCCCCCCCTTTTTCTTCTCCGTCGGAGGTTTCACGGCGGTCCTGTCGATGGGCATGAAAGAGGACTCCCTCCACGGTGGCAGGGAGACTCTGGGCCCCGAGGTCGCCACCACTGGTGTAGCCTCCACAGGCTGAGCCAGGGCCGCCGCGACTGTCTCGATAGAGGCCTTGGCCGGGTGGATTGAGGCTTTCACCACCTTAGGTGCGCTCACCGCCTTCTCCTTGGGGGGAGGGTCACCGCCTCGCTCCCTTCGAGCTCGACCGGGGTCTCTCCAGGAGCTTCGCCGGGTGCTCGGCCTTCCTCTTACCCGAACCAGAGCGTTGGCTCGTGGTTGATGGCGCCGGGGAGGATGCGCCCTGCCTGGCGCCCGTAGAGCCCGACCGTTGGGCGCTCCCGGTGCCAGCGGACTCGCGGTGCTTGGCCTTCTGTTGGACCCCCGTCGCCGGGGTGCCCTCAAAGGTCTTAGAAGACCACTCGGACTTCTTCTTCTTCTTCTCGCCTGACGGGCTCTTCCCTTCCAGCCAGTTGGCGAGACGCAGATGGCGGTCCTTCATGGTCCGCTCCGACATATTGCCGCAAAACGCACAGTCCTACTCCACGTGCGTCTTGTCCTCATGCAGGCAGTAGAGGCAAAGGGAGTGTTCGTCTTCCTTAAAGACATTCTGAAGCTGGCATCCAGGGCAGACCCTGAACAGCTTTCCGGGCGTTGAGCTTCCCTTCTCCTGGGCCATGATCGAGATAGGCCTGAGAAACTTCTGGAGTCCTCCAAAAGCGTGGCTCGACGAAATCTTCACCCTTGAGGGTCGTAGAAGAATCCGACACGGGTCCCCGTTGATCGGATAAAGAAACGGTGGAGCTTGAGGCTCTTTTGACCGAAAAAGAGAACATTTTCCTAAGAAAAAGCGTGAAAAAAGCACTAAAGCTCGAGAGCAATAGCACGAGGATCCCAACACTTGAACGTGCAGTAAAAATCTGAAGATGGCTGTCAGAGGCGGGGCTTAGGGAGATGGCAGTCATTGGCTGGGGGCAGTATGACCCAGAGACCAGTGATTGGTTATTAGTAGAAAGACAGTTCAGAAACAAAACTGAAACTGATTTTTTCTTTACCGAGGATTCCCAGCCTGACGACGGGGAATATTCATGAGCATGTGAATCCATGCCAGACCCCATGCTGGAGAAATGCTACTACTCAATGTGCATTTGTTCACCCTTTCAAATGCTAGTTGCTGCCTCTCCTTCCATTGAAATTCCGCTCCTTTCCAAAACAGTTTGCTGAGTGAATAAACTATTTCTACAAAATCTTTCATGCATTTAGTGTAAACTCATACGTGCCTAAAAACAACAATAGTTCTGCTTTATCCGAAGGCTCTGGTGCTGCTATGAAACTTATGATTAACGATTCCTCGGTTGATGCTATCCTGGGATAACTTGTATCCCAGGTACTTACGTCACTCTGACATAATATGCACTTTTGCATTTTGAATGTTATACCACACGCCTTGCGTTTCCTCAACACATCTTCTAATCTGGTTGTGTGCTCTGCCTCAGTCTTACTGTAAATTAATATATCATCTTGACAGGACATATCATGTGGCATATTTCTGAATCGTCCCTCAATCAACTTTTGAAACACAGAGGCTGTCGAGGCTAAG
Source organism: Ambystoma mexicanum (assembly GCF_040938575.1). Lineage (NCBI taxonomy): Eukaryota > Metazoa > Chordata > Amphibia > Caudata > Ambystomatidae > Ambystoma > Ambystoma mexicanum. The sequence goes on along the minus strand of NC_090923.1, from coordinate 540,117,173 downwards.
CCAAAGGGCATTCGGTTGAAACGAAATGGCTCGCATGGTGTGATAAATGTTGTTAAATGTTTGCTTTCCTTGGTAAGGTCTAGCTGATGATATGCACTCCTTAAGTCTATATTCGAAATATAGCAGCATCTTGAATACTGTGGATCATCTACTTCATGTTTGGTAAAGGATGACTTTCAATTACAATATTGTGGTTTACACCCCTCAAATTTGCACATAACCTTATCGTGTCATCCGGTTTTATCACTAGAACAATGTGCGCTACCCACTCTGCACTTTCAACCTCTTCCATGATCCCTTGTTTGACCATATCTTGCAACAACATGTATAGGGGTCCAAGCAGTCTTATAGGCACTTTCCTAACTTTGGTTTTTGAAAGGTCTTTCTCCCTCCTTCAGATTTGTGATGTTGGTACCCCTTTAGTACACCTATTATTTCTGAAAATACTTCAGGGAATTTATCTATTATGTACTGCTTTTGCCAGTCTTGTTCTATCATTAGTACTTGATCCTTGGCACCGGGTTTCAATTCCATTCCAAATTCTGCTTGATGCCTCCAACTCAATATGGGTGTACCACTGTCAACCATATTGACTTTACCTATGATTTTCCTTTCTTTAAATCTCATCTTTCCGACAAACTATCCCAACATGCCTATCTGGTGTCTACAGTATTTTTGTAACAGGGTTCAATGACCCAACAACCCTTTTGAATTTCCATCTGTACATACTCTTCAGTAATATTGTGTGCGAAGAACCCAAGTCCACCATTAGATCCATTGTCAAGTCAGTGATCTCAATTTTGCATGTAGGCTTCGTAATGCTTGCAAATCCATTTGAATCCTTGTCAGGATCCCAGACCAACAGTACATCCTTATACTCATTTTTACCTTCCGCAATGTCATTTCCTGGGGCTTCTGTGGGTTTCTCATTTATTAATGCTACATCCTTTCTCTCAAAAACCAGAGTCTATTGGTCGTAAATGTGCCGGCTTTGGCAACGCGACCCATCTTCCCACAAATATTTCCACACAGGTCTTGGAGGTAGCGATATGATCGCTGGCTCCACACCCATAACATCTCATGTTTGAACGTTCAGCACTTGAGTTCCATGCTTTTTTTCCCCCTCTTTTATCCACAGCAAATATTTGCATGTAATCTGTCAATTTATCCATAGCAATTTATTTACAAGCCTCATAGGACTTTTCAATACTTTTGGCTATTCGGACAACTTCTTCTAGTGATGGCTTAGACTTCTCTCAAATCTGTTCTCTAGTTTGATCATTTGTTGTGTGCACCATCAGTTGATCTTGCAACACTTTGTTTAAGAAATGTCCAAATGTGTAGCAATGCCTCCGAGAGCTGCCAGGAACTCATCAATGGATTCTGCCAGGAGTTGGTCTCTGGTATAAAATGCGTGTCTCTACAATATGACACTATCCTTTTTTTCTGCATCGTTTTCCAACCTTGCCACTATCGGATTGTATGCATTTTGTCCTTCTAGGGTTGGTGGTAGGTTCCTGCATACCTCTCAGCCTTCTGACCCGAAATTGTGCAAAAATATAGCGCTTTTTTTGACTGGCTGAGAGTCTGGTGCCATCTATGCCTTGCAAATATGCGTTAAACTCGGCCTTTCATCTGTGCCAAGTTATGGGGGCTGACCAGGGCTTTGGGGAAATTTGGTTGGGGGATCCAAGTGCTGTATGTGCAATGTTTGTAAGTGTGACGTAAGCTTACTAAACTCAATTTTTATTGTCATGTCCTTTGTTGTCCAGACTTTGCTAGTGGTGGGCACCCCTTTCCTGCATAGACGCGACTAACAGTCCGTAATCTGTTGCCAGTGTTTCCCAAGTGCGCCGCTGCAATGGACTGGAGGGGCTTTCCTAAGCCAGCAACGGTGCACTGTACAGCATTCTAATATGCTTTACTTGAGCATACGGCTGACTTGAAGCTCACATTTAACGTCTTTCAATCAAACGTAAACACAGTGAACGTTATGCATTGTAGCATGTGTAATATTACTTAAATATTCTCATAAAAGCCTGCATTTATTAAGCTTATCAGTAACAATTACGCAGCTGCCTTTGCAAGCACTGAGGTTCGTCGGAGCGCTCGCCGGTGGATCGTCTGTTCAAGGTGTGGCTGCCGGGAGCCAGAATGAGCTTGCCGCCACTTATTGTAAGTCAGTCAAATTGAAGTCGCTTGAGATCAGCTGGTAAGTTTCATTCTCATTTATTTCTTCTTATTTAAGATTTACTTCGATGCAGCCATGACCTTCCTCTCTCGGCCAGCTCTCTCTGATCTCTCCTTTCCTTTTAGAACAGAATGCATAAACACTTCCATTCTAGAAGAACCTAGGATGAGATCACAGCGCAACCCTCTATATGTTTATTTTGAATGAATTTGTACTTCCTCCTTTTCAATCCAACACCAACTTTTTATTCCTCTGCATACATTGCTTTACATGAGATCACTGATAGCATTCATATGTAAAGAAATCAAAACACGTTAAGTTCTGCTAACTTTTTGCAAAACACATCCCATCTCAAAACATTACCATTTCAATCTAACTCCTGGTGAGACTCTGATTTAACTTTTGACTTAATCCTGGAGAAGCACTATATGATTCAAAAAGAAGTTACAAGAATAACTCTGACTTACTCCTGACTTACTCCTAGAAAGAGAAGAGAAGAGTACTACCAATAACATTTTTGTGAATCACCACTTTGGGTTTCATCCTTCATGCCTGGTTCAGTTCAGCAAAGACTTTAGCTTATTCTGATAGTTGCACAATGTGGTTAAAATACCCACCACTTTGATGTCAATACATTTACTAATATAATCTCACAGTCAACCCACATAACAATATATGAGACTCAACAGATCTAATCACATCAGGATCTAGTTGTGGCTTTACCAATACTTCCAATAATAGATTAAAGTCATCACTCATGTTTCTCATAACTGCAGCCCAGTAAAATAAATGAGAATAACAATGGAAAGAGGGAGATTACCTGATCAAGGCTTCTACTACTTCTGATCCCTACTGAAACTAAGTAAAACAAAAAGGAATGTTGTCCCGATAATGCATGCATATAAAACAAACCGTAGTACATAAAACCACCAAGTGCATGGTTATTCAATAGACTTGAAAGCAAATGATCTGAAGTGTGGGCCAACTAGTAAACATTTGGAATGTATTATGTCACAGAAAAATAATTTGCCCGGTTCCAGTGATAGTTATAAAATCACACCATGTGTAGAGTAAAACAAAATATCAATCATATAAATGATTATGTCAAAATGGTCATATGACACATTATTGTACATAATGGTCTTTTACAAAAGATTTATGATTGACCAAGCCCAACATGTTTAAATCCCCTGATAATTGTATGAGGGTGTGTATGTGACAAAACCTGTGAATCATTGACAGCCAGAGCAACACAAAAAGTGGAGGGGAAAAATGAAAGACAACAATTTTTGTATAAATCCAACATATATTGATACAGAAATTAGAAATAAGTGAAAGCAAATACATCTACTTTCACTTACCTCAATTATATGAGGAAAAAAAATAATTGAGAATAGTTTGGCTTACTACAGTCCCAAAACAGTCTAAACAGACCAGTACCTAAATGGGACCAACATACACTTAGTAACGTTAGTGAGTACCCACTAAAACATGAACCAATACACACAATTCTAGTTAAAATAGGTTATCTCACCTTCCTGTGGGGGATTTTGCAAGAAAGCCGCGTGATAAAATAAAGTTGATTTCTTTATTCTAGAAGGACGTAATGTATGTGTAGGATAGCAATAGGCACGGTAAACTGCAAGACTTACAGTTGACAGCAAAGTTGAACGCTCCCCTGCATATGAAACGGAGGGTTTTCTCAATTACGCGCGGTCGGCTACTCCTGGTGCCATTTTGCACCCAGACACCGGGAACCATATGGGAGTAATTCTGATGTATTTAATACTAAAAAGACACTCCTCCCTCGTGTTCAGACTGGCGCAAATCCCTCAAATTAAAAGTAGACATTAATCTCTAGAATGCCAACTATACTTTACCTATATGTGCCCTCTTTTCCATCCTTTCTTTAAATATGGTGTTTGTTAAGTCAAAATCTACCATTATATTGCATCTCCCACCTCACATAATTGTCCTTCAAATGATGAATCTATTTGAAAATCCAATAAAGGATGAATAATTTTACCATTCATGCTGTAAAAAAAAAAAGAGCAACTGCACATTTGCAGATGTCCTATTCCACTCTACAAATTATCCACCTTTTTGGTTTGTCTCTGGAATTTATTGGTAAAGATGCCCAAAAACATACATGCAAGTCAAAATGCGAAATCCACACAAAAAACCATGACATGTTTATTAGAAATTGCATGTGCTTTGCCCACACATTTAGCAATGTTTCCACAACTGAATGTCAATATATTTAGATGATACAAATGTCAGCCATTGTTAAAACTTCAAATTAGAAAAAAGGCACAAATAAATCACACCATACTCTATTAAACAGTGCTCTGAACAGTCTAGCTGTAATAGTTTCATTTTAATTTTGGGTTTTAAAAAAACATTTTCATCTGAATGAAGTAGTCAGGAAAAATGTAAAGCAAGGCATATATTCATAGCAAGTACTTTAATTATTAATAACATATGCCATCAAATTACAGGTTTGACAAGTAATAGAAACATTTCAATAACTGTCATATATTATTTTTTAAATAACTTGTTTAGAGATCATGAAATAAATATTGTATTTATATAAACGTTTTCCTCAAGTCTTTAACCAAGTTTGTAATTTTCTAACAAATACTTTACCCCAGTGACAACATATACAAATGAGTTGAATTTAATGTTTAGGGCCTTCCACTTTCCACCATTGTTGCATTTGTTCGCTCTGTGCTCTGCAGGAGTTGCACCCTCTCCCAACGGTGTACAGTCACAGAATGGTAACTCAAATACATATGAGCTAAAAGGTGTTTGTTTTCTATAGCTCTATATGGTAAATGCCTATGCAATTACCTTTATACCAAAGCACACTAAAAAAACTGTAACCAAGGTCTGCAGCAATTATTGTGTTCCAAGTCATCTGTGTACACATTACTGGCAAGCGTATTCCTTGTAGCTGTTACATCCTGCTCTAAGGCTGTGTAAATGGGGCTGTAAGTAAAAGGGTTGAAAAACCTTTATCTATTGATTCACTATTTTAATACATTTTGTGTAGCTATTATTTAATGAGACATGCACCTTAAAAAAACAGTTACATTTCTCAATTTCTGAACCTATAATGTAAAGTTAACCATTTGTTTTTTTACTTAACAATTTACAATTCGAGTTGTAGACAGTTAAGATCACCTGTAAAACATCCACATCATGAAATGGCAAATATATGGGTTTAGACCTAGAATATTTAAAGTACTCACAGCTTATATGGACGATTAAAGATCTATCTGAAAGCCCTACTGTATTTGAGAGCAACATGTATACATAAGTTGTGCAATAATCAGCCGTCTCACTGACACTTTTCAACACCATTTTGGGACCATTTTATCTCAGATACAAGCTCGGTAAAGCAGTCCTGACAGGTTTATCATTTCACAACGAGGTGGCTATTCTATTCAGTTCCATCATTTTGTCACCTCTAAAAAGTGAAAAGCAGCTACGATATTCGTTTAGTAGTTATGTCTACTATTATGTGCATTTTATTTGCGCAATAATTAGCTAAAACAGCATGAAATCATTGTACCATGTAACAGTTATAGAACAGCTTGAAAGTTAAGTTAGTGCTTTTCTATTAACTTGACCACAGATACTGGAAACTACATTTAAAACTAAGGGCTCCAAAGCCATATGTGCTTAAGGATGACTAGAGTGGCATGCCTACAGACAATCCTTTGACAAACAATTTAAATTTCTACACAACTTATTATATGTTGACTGTATTTGGCAAAGAGCTTACTGAGCATAGCCAAAAACACTGTTAGAATATAACATTAATCACACATTTACTTCTGCATGTGAATAGTCCTTGGATTTTGTCTCAGGACACTTAGCTAATAGTTGCTGATGACGGACACAATTTTTCAGTTTCCGTTAATTGATTGTGTTTCTTTGACTGGACTAAAATGTTTTTGTGAGGATTTAGGACTATATTATTTTGATCAGAATGTCTTGACTACAGTTTTCTAAATTATGAAATCTATAGAGACATTTCCAAGAAACTGTTAACTAGCGTGTGTGATTAGTACAGTAAGAAATATAGGTGTTTGAAAACAATAATTATTTCACTAACACTTTGGGGAGAATCCTTTGTTACTGAACTTGAGAAATCATTCAAAGATGGCCACCCCGATGCAAGGAGAGATAGCGTTCTTACACAAACAGACTTCAATCAAAACCCTTGTTCAGGGATTAGCTCCAAGAACAAATCTGAACATCGATGTGCTGGCACTTTGCAATGGTCTGATTTTCACACTGAGTGTAAAGAAAGGAGTATGTTGCTTACCTGCACCTCCTGTTCTCCGGCATTATTATCTTCTATGGATTAAGATGCTTTATATATTTCCCGTCATCAGGCTGGGAATCCTCGGTAACATCAGATTATATTATTTAATAGAGACTTTTTTTCAATTTTGCAACCCATCACTGTCTTTTTGGGTGTTTTGTGGCCCAACCAATGGGCCATCGAGTATACAATGCCCCACCCTAGAGGCCATTTAGAGATGCTAAGCCTGGAGGGCTACTTATAGCAGCCTTACTCACCCAGAGGCAGTTGGTGGTTGCACGTGAATCCATGAAAGATAGCAATGCTTCAGAACAGGAGTTACAGGTAAGCAACATACTCCTTTAGATCTTTCATGGATTCACATTCTTTGAATAGAATATACAGCATTAACATAACAGCAATAAATGGAGCATGGGGAGAAAGGCCTACCTTACTGAACGAGACGCTGTAACACTGCTCTTCCCACTCTTGCTTCCGATTCATTCTGTCCTTCCATGCAGTAGTGTTTCACAAAAGTGTGTGGCACTTCCCAAGTACCCCCCTTGAAGTTACCATTGCTCTTGCAGAGATAGGCTGACCATTGCATGGAGGACCAAAGAACACAAATAACTGTGCCGTATGCCTAAAAGCTTTTGTTCTGACCAGATAAAACTTCAAGGCCTTGCGCAGTTCCAATGAGTGCAGTTCTTTGTCAGCCAGAGTGGAGGGTTTAGCAAAGTAAGCTGGTAGTGTTATTTTCGTTTATAAATGGAAGTCCGTGAGCACTTTAGGGATAAAACTTGGATTCATTTTTAAGATCACTTTGTTTGGCTTGAAACACAGCTATGGCTCTTTTATTGATAGAGCCTGTGTTTCCGATGTTCGCCTGAACGACATTAGTGGTAGTAGAAAGGCCATTTTGCAAGAGACATACCAAATGTGAGTAGTGCCGCGAGGACTCCAATGTGGTGGCTGCTTTCTTTTTGGTGGGTAGGTACTAAAAAGTCCTCATAAAATGTTTCACAATTCTTGTACTATACAGGGGGGCTACGCACTCTCTTCTATTGTACCTGGAGATTGTGGCCAGAGGCACTTGAATGGAGGAGTGCAACAGATTCTCCTTGGCCAGCTTTAACAAGTATGGTAAAAGATGATGTGGCGTGATGTGGAGGGGGTGCCACTGATGTTGAGCGCACCACGCACAGAAACAGGTCCACTTGTATCCATATGATTTGTTAGTAGAGGATGCTCTTGCTGCATTGATGATTTCTCTACAATCTTGCAGGATTGGAATGTGTCCGAATTCTATGAAATCAGGAATCATGCTTTGAGGTTGAGGGATCCTCGATGGTGCCGAACCACGAGTTTATTGTGCAGTGATAGTAGGTCTGGTGCCTAGCCCAGAGAGATGGGACGGCCATGAGCTAGATGTAGAGTGTCTGAATAAGAGGCTTGCCTCGGCCATGATGGGGCTATGAGGATGATTTTGGGCTTGTACATCAACATCATTTGCAGGACTGTGAGGAACTCGACGATCCGCACGGGAGTGTGCGCTCGCCTGGGCTTTTTGATTTAAAAAAATGCAAATTAATGATGGAAGATCAACCTCAGAAAATGTGAGGGGCTAATCAGCACACATTTTCTAATGCTCACCGCACTACAAACACAAAGTCCATGGTACTCTGGGGGACACAGCCTACAGGCACAGTTCTTCCTGTCACATTAATTTGACAGGTGACAGCAAGGGGTGCACAAAAACATCCAGAGGAGCAGGGCAACACCTTCCTCCTGCCATGGCCAGCCTAATTAAATATCAAAGGCTCCATGGATCCACCCTGTGCTATTGTCTAAGTTCTGTGTGGTGACGGCACATACTGATGAGTTAATTGAACCAGGCCTGCAAATAGGCCTGGTCACAGAACTTAACAATGGGAAGGAAAACCAACACCTCTTTGATATGCAATGTGTGAACTTGAAGCTAGCTCCCACCCTCTGTATGAAGGACAGTGAATGGCATGTCTGGGTCCACTATTTACAGTAGGAAACCCCTGCAGAGCTGACCGCTTTCAGAGGGACGAAGTATGTGATTTGCGGGAGACAGAAGTCTGTTCTCACCACAAACTTCAAGGGAGACCTGCGCTTTGATCAAGAGTCACAGAGGGCTCAGTTAACCAGAGAGACACTTTGATCTAAAACAGACAGGAAGATGGGTGGGACTTAGGAGTACATTTTGGCACCTCTTACCTTTCCTGTTGCAAAGCTCTCCGGTCCTGACCTCACGCATAACAGAAGATTGTTGGTGGGGACCCCAGATCGGTTCCTTAAGGTAGGTTTAGCCTGTACCAATCAGTGGGGCCCATTTGACTTTAAAAGAGGGCTGAACCCCTCACTTAGCAGATCAACCGACGACTCTGAAAGGACTAAGAAGAAGGACTCATCTGGACCCTGGCTGAAGGTACAGTCTGCCTTATAGCTTCCGCCAAAGAAGTAAGGCCAAGATTTCCAAGAGGGAAGCAAGATCCCTCCCCTAAACATCTCCCAGGGAATATAGGGAGATACCCGTCCAGCAGCTCCAGTACCGGTACCCAGCGAGCACACAGCGTGCCCTGCTAGGTTCTGCCAGCAAGTTTCCTAGGTAGGAAGTGCCAAAGAGTCTCTGAACAAAGGACAAGGCCGTTGCCTGCAAACATCCTCCTCAGCTTTGGGCCGTCTGCCTTGAAAGGACACCACAAGCCCTGAGAAGAATCTAGGAGGAGTGCACACAAGCATCACCAGAATCCACCTTTTAAGGAAATTTTAAAGGCAGTCGAGCCCTTGAAACGCGACCGGCTACACCACTGACTGTTGTCACACTGCAGTCACTAAAGCCGTCCTAGACGCCTCGACTAGCATTATAGATCCGCCAACTGGCACAGAGACAATGATTCTTGAACCTGAGCCGCCTTGTAGGCCATCCTACAGCTGTCCGTCTAGCCTCGCTTGCCGAACTGCCTGCCGCCTGATACCCGCAGAGGTTTCCTATCTTGAACTCTGTCGCAGAAGCTGCAAAACACCCTGGAAGCGACTCGACACTGTCAAGCATCAAGATCATCCCAAGCACCAGGTACATTGTAGTTCTGTCCCCCTGGTCCTTCTCTAAAGGCCCATAGCGACATTTACGACCCCTTGATCCCTTGGTGCTGAAACCAAATAACCTTGAACAGTTAAGATTGATTGCTTTACCAACTACCCTCCGGTCAGTACCCAGAGTGCATCCCTTTCCTTTGTGAAACTGTCTGTCCTCTGTGTTCCCTTACAGGGTGGGCTGTATTTTGTATAGTGTGCTAGAACTGTCTGTTGTAATAATAATAAAGTAGATACTTGTATACAACTATAAGGAACCCATGGTGGCAACAGTGAAGACAGACACAAGTGATCACAGTCAAGGGTGTTTATTAAACTGTAAATGCAGGGTGGAAAAACACCTAATCTAAACCTAAATCTAAGATGGGAGCAAGCTTCGACCATCAAACGAAAAATAAGGCAGTCCTTGTGGCGTCTTGTCAAAGTAAAAAGGCCTATAATTTTAAAAAAAACTATTGCCAACCCTTATTCTAAACACAAAAAGAAGTGTGGGATAATGTTCTCAATAAAGAAAGAAGTGTTCACAAATAATAAGTCAGGATATGATTAGCAGCGGTCTCCCTTCCCCATGTTTTGAGCACGGGACAAGGTGAATCTCATGAGCACAGCACAGACCCGAGCTTTCCCAGCACGAGTCGACAGTTCTGTTCCAGCTTCTTAAATGGTTAAGTCTCTTTTCAATAAAAGTCTCTTGCCTTCGAGGGACTGATGCATTCAACAAACACACAAAGTTCTGTTCCACGTATACTTTGGGTGATGGCTCCACCCCTGGGTTTCCCTCTTTCGGGCGCAGACCCCTCACCAGTCGTATTCAACAAAACAACTAAACAGTTCCTTTTCTCAATGAACTTTGGCTGATGACTTTTCGCTCCTGGATCTCCCTTGGCTGGGTTCGGAACCAACTGACAAGGGGGACAATTCACTTCCCCATGTCTTCTAATACTTCTTGCATTCATCAATCTTAACGTCTATTTAAACAGTTCTTTGGGTTTTGCCCCTGGTTGTCGGCTTCCCTCTGCCGGGTTCACCCTCAACAACTTTTACAGACGGTTCACTGTGTATACCCCTTGGCCAGGTTCACTTCAGTCAACACACTATTCTGGTTGTTAGCTTCCCTCTGCCGGGTTCACTCCTGCCAACTTTTACAGACAGTTCACTGTATTTCGGTACTTAAGACTTTGCCCTCTTTTGTTAGCAACCTTCCGCCGGGTTTACCCCAGCCAACCGTTTCAACGCACTGTTCATGTACTACTTTTCACCACTGGGTTCCTTCCTCTCTGACATCTTTTTCTCTACCTGCGGTGTCCCCAAGGGATCTAACCTCTCCCCCTGGCTGTTCAACCAGTACCTGGCACTTCTTGCTCACCGCACTTGCCACCAGCTGGCCCTATTATTTATCTTGTATTCTACTAACCATGTACTGCACTTTCCTTGCACTTGCCACCAGCTGGCCCTATTATTTATCTTGTATTCTACTAACCATGTACTGCACTTTCCCCTCTCCCCTTCCCCTTGCACTTTTCCCAGTCCCCCTACCCTTGCACTTGCGCGATCTGAATGACACCAGGCCTAGTAGGATTGTTGTCTGCCTCCCCTTGTTCCCCCCCCTGCCTCGTTCGCGCCTTGAAACACTTGTGTATAGGCGCGTTACAAATGCCATATCATATCATATCATGCAGGATTAATTTCCCTTAGCTTTCCCAATCATCTGTTGGTCAAAGGCTTTCAACGGTACAGAGGATTTTACAAGACCCCTGTATGACCACTTTGACCTCTCTTCGCCTCTTCCCAAGTCTTTCTGGTTACGGTAGTCTCTAACATCGAGTAAACGCCCAGAGTTTCCTGTGTGAGCACCCACGTGGTGCTGGACGCCTCTGTAGCTGCCTATCCCCCTCTTTCATTAATAGTTTCTTTAAACCTTTAAAAGTTCAAATCAGCCGTTCGCTACTTTTCGTTCAACACAGTTCGGTTTCTTATCGACTCTCCCCTTGACTCACCGGCTCTGATGAACCGCTTAGCCTTCCTTCTCTTTGGAGTCAAGGTTGGTACCTCCGAGACAAGCATTTCTCCCTGGCTTGGTAATCAACTGAGGGTCTTGTGTACCATGCGCATCTGCTGCAACACACGCTGGCTTTTATTCGCAGCCTTATGTTTCCATCTGCAGAGGTTTCACAGACCTTGATCGGAGAGGGAAAGTTTGCTTCTCTCCTTGTCACCCTATCAGTATTTGCTGTCTTTCGCCTCCTCTTGAACTGCCGTGCTCGAGTTAGCTCTCACGTCGTGTGTTCTGCCTTGCTCGCTCTGTTCTCTCATGTTCCACCTTTTATCCCTGTGGGGAAAGGAAAGGTGTGTGTGATTCCCATCAATTGCCTGACTCGGCCTGGCCCTTAGGTTGAGATATGTCAGGTAAACGGGTTTGGACTTAGTCCCATGTCTTCATTGGGGTGTGAAATTATTTGCGTCGGAAAAGGGGGCGGGGGGTTAGAGTATCTGAGTATCCCACATGGTAAGATTGGAAAAAGGTATTAAAAAAGACTGGAGATGGTTGGTTAACTCGGAAGGATGAGATGGATAGGGTTTGTGAAACATACATGACTGACCAGGAGTATTATTGTGAAAGGAACAGGGGGAATTGTGGGAATGGTATTGTTTTGTCAATCCCATTTGAGAGTTCACGAAAGAATAATCATAGGGATGTGGAAAAGAACAGTTGGGAGTATTCAGGAGGAAAACAATGATTCTGGGAGTTGTGGTTTTTAACAGTTGGTTTACCAGAGATGTAGGGGTGGTTAGATTTAATTAAGGGAGCTTCTTCGGTGGAAGGGAGGTAGATGTGGAATATGCAAAGAAACTCTCAGGGACTTCGTCCTCTCCTTCTTCCGTCATGTAGTACTGCGTCTCAGCTGGGGCATTTCCCCGAGCATAACCCTGGTCTCCCCTACCCAGGTGATACTCCCCCGCTCGTCCACCCCCAGGGTTGGGATCTGTGGGCACCAGCCCTCCCCTGCCCACGTGAATAAGGGATCCCCGAGGTTTACTCAGAAGAATACCCTCAGGTTTATCCCACAACCTTGACTGGACAGTCCCTTTTATCATTGGGTAATAACTGTATTTTCGCTGTGTTGCAATTAACCAACGATACACAAATGTTCCGTCCACATTCCCAAAAATTGGACAAAGAGGTTTACGATTTACTTGTGTTCCAATCTGTTCGGATCCCTTCTGGTATACTAGAGGTGTGGGGCTGATTGATGGTTTAGAGACCGGTATTCATCCCTGGGCCACTGGCACCCCAGAAGTTGATTCGTCACAAAGACTTTGCGCATTACTGGTATCTGGGGGAATGCATGGGCGAACACCCCTTCCCATGACAGCATGAAAGTGTCCCTGGAAACTCTCTTGTGGGTATCTGCTGGCACATTTTGGACATCTCTTCTTCTCCTGTGTTGCATAGGTCAATTGAAGGTGACCCCCACTGTTTGAGCACCATGTTCAGCTGTGTGCTTAATAGTTGCCATCCGTGGCTCTGATTCACTGCCCTGCTGATCTGGTCTGCCATTTCGTTCTGCTTGCCTGGTAGGTGGAAGGCTTGTAACATGATTGAACTGCAGTTTGCCCAGTGCCATATTGCCTGCACCTCCTGAGACAACGTCCTGGAGTGAGTGCCCCCTTGTTTTCGTATATAATACATGATGGTGGTGTTGTCCGTCAACACCCAGACCACCATTCTATTGAAAGACTGAAAGGCATGGAATGCAGCCCTTAGTTGTAGTACATTTATATGCATTTTTGATTCCTATGCACTCCAATGACCCTTGATGGACAAATCTCCTAATTGGCAACCCCATCCTGTTAGAATCGGGTCTGTGATCACAGTTGAAACGGGACCTCCAGAAGGGGCATCCCTTTTATTATGTGCAAGGGGTTTGCCCACCAATGGAGCTGGCAAACAAGGTGTGCCACGACTCTTAGCTTGTCGTTCCATGTTCCGCTTGTTTGAGACCAGTGGTCTCATAGAAATTCCTGCAATGGTTTCATGCGGATCCTGCAATGGGGAATTAACGGGATGCATGATGACATTGCTCCCAGTAGCTGCATGAGTGTCCTCACTGACATACTTCTGTTTGGCATTCTATGGGGGCGCCTGGTTTGTTCGAGTCAGGCCTGCTTTTGTTGTCTCCCCTTTGCGAGGTTGCTGGGGGCTTGTATTCTTTAGCTTTGTAGGTGTATGTTTTTCTGTATGCCTGTGAGTAGTATGACCCTCTTTATAGGGTTTGCTGCCCCTGGCTGAACCTACAGATCGTCCTGAAGCTCCTCGAAAAGGGCAAAAATTGCACTTTGAATATTGAAAGGACTTGAGCGATCTCCCTGTATCCGAGTCTGTTTTAATTGCCTTTAAGGCCTCATCGACATTTGGCCCGAAGAGTTGATCCCCTTCAAAGGGCACGTCAATGACCTTAGACTGCACATCAGGTCGAAAGCGTGTACTTTTTAGCCATGCTTGTCAGTGCAACACTACACCATTGTTTAAATCCTGTCTATGCTATATTTACTGCAATGTACTTCTCCCTCGTGTGATACAGTCAGAGTCTACTTACGTTTGTCGTCTGGTAAGTGCTCTAAAAGTTCCACATTTCGTGATCATATCGAGTCATGATTGCTAACAAATTTGCCACTTTCACTGTGGTTGCTCTGGTTGCCAGTATTTTCTTTCCAAAGGCATCCCCCTTTCTACTTTCGTTTTCCAGAGGTACAGTGCACTTGGAGCCCTGGGTGTTTGTGTTCCGCCCGCGGCTGAGACCACAGAATCCACATTGGGCTGAGAAGTTAGGCACTTGGGAGATACGTCTGCAGCCCTGTATATCTTTTCAAGCCTGCCTTTGAGCGTGGCTAGGAGATAGGCTTCTTCATGAAGAGTAACCTCTCCTCCTAGACATCATCTTATATAGGTATAGACATGACTGATTTTTGCTTTTTGTGCATAAGATCGAACGGAAAACAGTGGCTCTTTTTTTTCCGACAGTGTTAATCCGAATTCCTCACATGCCTATGGCATCATGGCATGAAACGTTCCCACTTCATCAGGAGGGGACTGTTTTGGATGCTCATTGGGTATGTGATCCATACCCATATCCCTAACATCCCAATCATCATGAGGGGGAGATTGGGCAACAGTCAAAGTCGTGTCACCTGCATCCTCATCTGGATCTGTTGTTCCAAGTTCCCCTTCTTCTTGCTCTTAAAAGCAGAGAGTCGGCAGGTCTAATTGGCGAATTTCTGGAAGAGTCCAGTAGCCGCTCGAGGGGCCCCTTAGATCTAAGTATGGATGGTGCCGGAGATGCCCTTATTGGTTTGCAAGGGCGGTCTGCGTGGAGAACGCCATCTTGCACAGGAAGACTGTGACATACTTTGCTTTATACCCCCGATTGTCTGGCCTCCACACTATTCCTGATGGTCTTGGTAAATCCTTCCTCTGTATTCCTGATGGCCCTGATATGTCCTGGATGTATGAGGCTTCTGGTAACCTTTTGTCCAGTTGTGCTACTAGCGTTTTAAGAGAGGACAAAACCTTTAGCAACGGTAGCATCTGTGTGTTAAATGCATCTTGGATTGCAGTTGTTGGGTTTGGAACCACCGGCATTGGTGTTGGGCCTACTGGGATCTACTGTGAGGCCACTTGTGTTGGGGTCCCTTGCCTTGAGGAGGTGGAGGGTCAGAGTAGTCATCTTCATTGGAAAAAAACTGTGAGTACCCCTGTTTGAACTCAGAGTTCATCTGGTGCTCCAGAATTTGGTCTGGTAAAATGGAGGGCACTGTAGGGAGCGATGGGGACTTTATAATGTCTAGCAGAACCTTTTCCTGGACTGGTTTCTGGAGCGCTGTTAGAGGTATTTTAATGACTGTAGGTGTCTCCTCACTCTGAATAGGAGCTTGTTATTTAGCAGTTTGTTCCAGTTGTTGTTTCCCCAACGGAAGCCTTGGATCATGCATGCTAGTGGTTCTAGAGAACTTTCAAAATCAGAGGTAATAGTGCACATTCCTGGTTCATCCCACTATAGAGTTCCAAGTTATCAGCTCTCACCTCTCCAAGTAGGAATTGTGCTCACAGTGAGCTGTATTGCATTTCCTTCCACTGGAATAACTACACAGCAAATGTGTTTGTAATCAAGGGTTCTAGTTAGAAAATGACTGAAACCAAGGCAGCGGGAGTCTCTGACCTAGTGCCTGCGTGAATTAGATACACCAATCATGTAGTCCTGCGAGTTTCCTTTCCTGATGGAATCACCCACTTGGTTGGTATTAACAACTTGATATATACATATTTTGAGTCCATCTGCCTATATTTTGTTGAGGATTTTATGTTCAAGTAAAGAAGAGACATTGAATGACAGCTTGGCCACTGTAATGTGCATTTGACCGGTTTATGAACAAGGCTAATGCAGGATTATCTTGTCAGAGTGGAAGGTCTTGCTGTGTTAGAATGTGATTGCATAAATTGGTATGGTATAAAACAGATCAGTACTCCTGTGAATTGTCTATGTTACTATACTGGGTAGCCATCAGGCATTGGGGGGTGGTGGTTTTTCATGGACTTGATGGTTTCCTTCCCCTCCTTTTATTTGACTTGGTCCCAGAAGTTTGTTGCACACTGAGTCTTGAGTTTCTGGAAAAATGCCTATCTTTACACTCTTCTTTGATGCACTATGGGGAATAGAGATTGTAATAATTTGAAAATACTTGTATTAATTGTTTTACGGCTCAGTGGTGTTAGAGATTATTGAGAGAATGTGCCCTGACAGCTTCCTCGGTCTGATGAGATGTACCAGAATCCTTAATAATGAATTTCCTGATTTAATTTGTACACCAGCTCTCTTACATGCAAACAGACCTATTTTGCATTTATGTTGTTGCAGTCATATGCTGTGCCATTGTGATGTTCTTGAATGGGCACTTGAATGTAGGATTTTGATCTTCCTGCAATATGTTTTTCATATGTTTTTTGTATGATCCTTTCCTAATAGCCTCATCTCTCATCACTGCTTTTAGCTTTCTGAGCTATCACCAGTGAAACTTCGGTTAGCCCTTTTATAATAAAATATTAGACTAGCTTATCTTTCAGGTCTTTAGCTATTGTTTCTTGGAAAGAGCTATATTTTCCAGTTACCGTTTGTCTGACATTCACTACTATGGGATTTTTTTAAATACTTATAATTGCATTTGCGCCTCTAACAGGTTACGAAAGAGTCAATTTTATTTGAATTTCTGTTTAGCGCTGGCACTACTCAGAGGGTCTCAGAGCGCCATAAATGGTTCAAAGATCGAAAAGGAGTTGAAAAAAAAAGTTACTAAATGTTATCCAGAAAGTATTATGATAGACAAGTGATAGCAGTGGAGGAGGGCAGGGTGCATGGAAGGTACTGTTTTGCAAGGAAAGGATAGTGTAATCTTGTTCCATATGATACACTAGTCTCCGGGGATCCACCAGGCACCCGTCCTTTATCATATGTTGGATGAATAGCTCTGCAAGTTAGGTGTTCACCTCAGTCATAGTGGCGGCATGAAATGCACAAGTTTGAATCCCTGCAGGGGGTAAAATGTGAAAACATTGCACCTATTTAACATTGTGCATGAGGCATGTGTTTTTCTCCAAAAATCGAGCACTTTCCTCACATAGTATATATAGGACAGGAGGTTAATTAAATAATTATGCCAGTTTTTAATAAAACATTCTTTTTCTTTAACATTATGCAATGGTAAATAGGGGGAGTGCTTTCAGCTGGTAGCAACAACTCTGCTTTTCATCCTTACAATGTCATTATCACCTTAAAATCGGGTGATAATGTCTATGGAATTTAAGTCTTGCACTAAGAAGTAATATTTCAGTTTCAAAATTATGCAAAGTATTTACAAATTATTTTGTAATTTTTACTTAAAGCTCCAAAGGTTTAAGTCTCACAATACAATTTACTGTCGAGTGTTTTGCACAAAACATGCTTTTTTAAGGCAATGGTGCAATCATTATCATGTAATACACCAACCAATTGCGAAAAGGTTAGTAGCTCCTTTGTGGCGATTCTCAAAAACAAGTGCAAATAAAAAGGTGAGGTGAAATGCGCAGGCCACCTTATTCTCAAAGGGGAAATGCGTACATCAATCAAAATTCACACTTCATATGAACGCTCCCAACACTAATGTATGACAAGCTCCTAGCTCACCCAGGGGTGCTCGGAATGCAAGTCATTCTGACAGGAGCTTAAATGGCCTGTCAGTGAAATGTACATAAAGAAGAAGCATTTCTAACGCTTTTTGAGGGATAGAAATGCAGTGGGTGGGAGTGGTTCATACCGCTGCTGTCCCACTTACAAAAGAATTCATGACAGGGTCATTAATGGCCCTGTCATGCGATGAACCTCCCTTGTGCCTGTTCCAATAAGGTGTAGAGGGATGTCTTAGTGTTGTGCGCGTTTTAAAGTCCATCCCATTTGTGTATATGCTTGAAATGTTCAGAAATGCCCCCTTAAATGCACACATGGGGGATTGCGCACATTGGAAGGCCCTGTGCATAGGCCACAACTTTTATTGCCACAGGTCATGGAAAGCACAAGTGCATCTCATCACTTGCACCAACAACGGTTTGAGAACCTGCCCCAAGTGTTTGTTTCAGCTTCGAGGCTGCTAGGAGCTACACCTGTCACAACGCAAATATAGACCACAGATCTACTGACCTAAGCACAATTCTTGAAAAAGAGCATGGTGTGTGAAAAATGTGTCGGCTAACTGTACGAAAATACTTAACCTTTGGAACTTACATCATTTAAAATGTAAATGTTCTCTACAAATTTGGATAGCACACAGGGGGATGATAATTCAATTCCATAAACTTTATTCAGAATAACAACTGTCTGGTCTCATAAATGCCTGATGCAGACCTAAATGAAAATAAAGAATCAGTGAGGAAGTTCCGATAACACAACTACATTTCTGTTGTAGCTGGCTAATAACCCCTATTATTAAATTGCTTTGAAGCCAGCAGAATCCACGGATTAAGAATTGCACAAAAATGTGGTCATGTCATTAGTATTAATACTGTTATATCTAGGCATGCTCTTCAGCTTGGATCATGTGTATAATATGTATCGTGCAGCAGGTTTTTGGGCTTGGGAGTTCAAAAGTGCACACCACTGCTTCATTGATGAGAAAACTGCGCTTTCAGATACCTCTAACAACTTTGGGTTCCAAGCAGAGTGCTAGTTTACGGGACTAGAGTAGTTGCAATGGGAATACACCAAAGCACAGTAGCTACCAGCAACAAGGTAGAATTACAGGAAGTGATTTCTTTGATTATAGCATGAACTGCAGTGCGAACTTGCGATGTACATGTTTTTAGGGAATTACATTGCACGCTTGCTTTATGGAGTTGCTTGCATACTATCAATTGCAAACTAACCTTAGTTGTACTGCATGTGTTAATTAATATAGTGCGCTAGACCAGGGGAAAGTTCATTATAGCATGATAATAACCACCTCCCAATTTAAGGTCCGAAGCAAACCCTGAACATTGGGAAAAAGTTCTCTTCCCAAGTGATAATTACATCTCTCAAGGTCTGTACGGCTATTAGCATCTATTGCTAGTAGAAATAAAGGTTTTGGAGTTGTGGTGTTATAGAAAAATATGTTCGTTTAATAATGAGCAAAGTATGCAAAATGAGTTAGTAAATTAAATGTGGTTTAATTTTGTGATATTTTAATAACTAGGTTGTCTTTGCAATGTAAGCATTTTAACTGCAAACTTATTTGAACTCCAACAGCTTTGGCATTAGCATCTCTTTCTTGAATGCATTCTGTTGTTTTCCTGGCTCCTCCTAAAGTCAGTATGTCTGCAATGCAGTCAACACAAGTAGTTATTGACTGCATTCTGAACATTCTGATTGACTGGGAGGAGGTCAATAATGGCTTTGTTTGTTTGTTTTATTATTTATAATGTGCAACATACCCAAGGGTAACAGGGCGCAAAGGTTACAAGTATATGCCAAGCTTAGTTACAACAGAAGGTATAAAATCAACATACAATTATTAATACATAAGGGTATATACAGGGGGTGCAAATTAATGAATGCCAGCTTTCATGTCTTAATACATATTTCAGTTCTAAACTGACAACTATTCATAGTGAATAATGCACATGCAGCTGTAGAAACCAATCACAATTCCTTACTGCACTAAGGAAAGCCAGTTGCCTAAGACACTTGTTAAATACAGTTTGCAAATGTGATGGTTATTAGACAAACACTTTAATGCATGGATGACACATGAAGAGGTGCCGCAGAGAAATGTGAGGGAGGCACTGACACAGGTATGGCACAGCACCCCACAGCAAATTGTCAGGAATTCTTCCTAGAAAAAGAAAGGTTTGCTGGTGAGATAAAGAAGGCATTCCGACTGTGTTATGTGACCCCTTTACTGCATAGAAAAAAAAGAGTCTCTTGGCACATATCAATTACACGATTCTAGAACCTTATGTTTCATTTTTGAAACTGCATAAAAGTAAAACTAAGGAATCTATGCAGTACAATTACGAATTATGATCAACTGTGAACATGCTTGCTTACAGGCTCAAGTGGCAGACGTTGATGTAATTCTTCAACTGCATTGACAGAGCACACAGATCTATATTCTTTGTTTTTAGCTCTTGTACACAATAATTAGACAATAAGTACCCTCTGGAGTGAGATAGGACTAAAAGTTAAAAATCTCAGCAATCAGGAAGCCATTGAATGCTGGCTGCCTAAATAAATACACTGGTGTCTAGTCAAATGGTCGACAGACAAATGGTCGACACAATTTGGTCGACAGGGCAAATGATCGAATTTTTTTTTTAGTTATATATATTTTTTTAGGTTTTCGTTTAGGGAAAAAAAGGGGTTTTTAGCAAAAAACAGGGGAGTTGGGGGGGACCCCCCAAAAAATAATAATAAAATGTGAAAAAACAAAAAAAAAATGTGATCATTTTCGACCATTTGTCCTGTCGACCATTTAGATTCGACCAGTTGACCTACAACCAAATATACTTTCTTTAGTAGCAAAGTGTATGGACTAAAACGAGAGGTCATTCACATCAGAAATGGACCTTGCAATCATCAGCTCCACCTTTGGGTTTCTCGCTTCACTGGTTGCATGCTCCTTCTCAATCAGTCCCATGTTGTGTAAATTAAGGATGGAATCAGCAATTATCCGTGCTGTCCTTTTCTGATAGCCTCCAGAGGTCACCATCAAGATTGGAATTCTGTGCCGTTTTGCTATCTGAAAAACGATTTCATCTCTCTTAACGATCCCCTGCAAAACAAATGCACCATGTCAAAGTGATTTAAAACCGCTTGGCAGTGATTTTAATCGCGCTGCCTTCTTTGACTATTTCACATCAGAACACAAAACAAGAACCATGAATCAAGGGGAACGAAATATTGGAAAAATATGCACAAAGATGTATGAATAGAAGATTAGACAACTTAGATAGGCACCCTCATCATCCTCTAAAACTTCAAAAATACATGGCCTGCTAGAACTGTCCCTCATCTGCCTCATGCTTACTCGCTTACGCCCCTCAAAAAGTAAATTAGTACCCGTTACACTGCCACCTACACACATCTCCATTGCAATTGTATGTATCCGGCCACCAAGAAGCATACTAGTACCTTCTGTATCAAAGCACCAACAAATTGAGTTGTGTTCAACGAACAACCAGACCAACCTATTTATTTATTTGCATTTATAAAGTGCACTGACAGCCCATGGGCATCGAAGCTCTGTTACAAAAGAGTGCCTTAGTTACAGGTTACGACATTGCAACTGGTTACATGAGGCGTAGCAAGTTTGGATCAGGTTATATGGGTGGCATAGTGTACACATGACAAAGTTCTATATATAGGAAGCAGTGATGCATGCAGGACAATTCAACGCATTTAGAGCCCTATAGGTCGATACTGGGAGATTTCAGTTGAACAGTCGTGTTTTGATTTCTTCACGGAAGGCTAAGTGGGATGAGATCCCTCTAAGCTTGGGTGGAAGGGAGTTGCACTGGGTTGCGGCAATAAAGGGAAAGCTGGAGCCTCCAGCCCGTGCTTTTGTGACCTTAGGCACTGAGAGTAAGTTGGTATATGGGGTTCTAATTAGTCTTTCTGTGAGTGGTCTGGTGAATTTCTGAGACAGGTATTGAGGTGCTGCGTGGAGGATGCATTTGTGGGTGAGGGACAGTGTTTTGAATATGACGCGTACTTTGACGGGTACCAAAGAGCTTGATTCCTGGCAGCTGAGAAGTGTTCCCTTCTAGGGATACCAATGGCAGCCCGTAGTGCATTGTTGCAGTAATCAAGTCAGACGCCAAATATAGCTCTGGCTATAGTCAGGCCGTTTTGCTTTGAAAGGAAAGGTCTTGCTGCGGTGAGGAGTTTGGAGTGGTAGGCCGCTGACGAGGCAATGGTGTTTACTTGCCTTGTCATGGAAAGGGTTGGAGTCTAGGTAGACTCCCAGGGTTTTTACAGCCTGGGAGACTGGGATTGGTATGCTGTCTATGGTAAAGATATTGGGCCTCATTACAAGGTTGGGGGTCCGGTAATGGAGATACTGGTAAGGCATTACCGGCACCGTTTACCGGACCAGCTCATCACGACCTGCAATGCCGGTCCTACCGGCATCGACAGGGACCCGCTGTGGCTGTGCACCACCATACTGGCATGCGCGCGGCCACCATACCAGTAACACCGGCATGCCGCAAGGAAGAGGACATTACGAGTAACACGGACATGCACATACTGGCATCCAGATGCCGGTAAGAAGGGCCACCATGATGGCGGGAATCCGGCATCGCGGATTACCCGTTAATAGTAAACTGCTGTGTTCCCAACTACCACAGGTGCACACAATCAGCACAGGTGGAGGCAATGGAGCCTGGCCCTACACAAAAGGAGCACACCCACACACCACACCCCTTCCAAGACCAAAATGATTCCACTTGCAGTTGCAATACTGGAGCTGGAGGACATGCCTGCCCTGCTACTCCTTGAGCAGGCAGTACACCAGGGATTACAGAGGCGACACAGGAGAAGAAGGAGGGTGAGACAGCCCCAGTAATTCCACCAGTGCAGGAAGTGGTTCCCCACAGGTAGCCACCAATCCCTCGCATGAGGGCCAGTCCATTCAACTTAACCCCAGCACAGTTCCACACCCTGTACCGCCTGGACAGGGACACCATCACCACAATAGTGGATCTAATATATGAAGACTTGGTCAGCCTGATTAACATCTGCACCGTCATCCCCCCTCTGCTGAAGGTGGCGTCTGTGCTCCACTTCCTGGCCACAGGCACCTACCAGCACACAGTGGGCCAGCTGCATGGCATCGCGCAACCATGTTTCTCCGGTGTGCTAAACCAAGTGCTGGATGCACTCCTAAAGCATGCAAGGGCTTACATATCCCTACCAAGGACATTACAGGAGGAGAATGACACCAAAATAGCATTTCATGCACTGGCAGGCATGCCCAATGTCATTGGTGCACTCGACTGCACCCACGTGGAGTTGGTAGTCCCGCATGCCGTGGAGGTGGTGTACCGCAATCGGAAGCTATACCACTCCATCAATGTGCAGATGGTGTGTAATGCAAGCAAGATGATAACGCATTGCTTTGCCAAATTCCCAGGATCCACGCATGATGCAATGGTGCTACAGAACTCATTGCTACCCTGCTATATGGAACGAGATGCTGCCCAACGTGCCTGGCTGCTGGGTGAGTCTGCACTCTAGGCCATGGGAGTGTATTTTGGGGGCGGGGTACATGCATATGCAAGCTGTCTGCCCTCTGGGCCATGAGAGTGTCCTCAATGGGGTGTCTGGACACTGTCCATGCTGGCAAACACTGTGCCAATAACCATACAAATAAGATGCATGAGACAGAAAATGGAGGCTGACATACTCTGGCCGCACACCAATGTGTAAATGTTAGACTCACAATTAGCGCACACCCCTAAACTTGTCCACTGGACATCACCTGACCGTACCCACAGCACCACAATGCACCATCATGCAGTCGCAAAGCTGAATACACATGACCGCATCGAAGCACCTCGCAGGACATGCATCCATGAGTGCGCAGTATGAATTCCCCCTCAGGGAAATCCCCTGTCACTGCCCCTCCCCGACAGTAACACTGCATAACACCATGGCAACATGTGCAGATGAATACAAATGGGAAAACACATGTGACAATGATGCCTCAATTTGGAACCATTAAGTATTGAACACCACCAACATGGGTGCGATTGGTGCGGGAATCACCCACAGCACATGAGAACCAGCATGTAAGTCGACACCCTGCATCATCCAAGGAACACATCCCTACACTGGGGGACCCTACCAACAGTCATATTGTGCCATTGTGACTGGTGTGAAGACGTCAAGGGACACGTGCATGGCGTCAACAATTATCCAAAAGCATGATAGACTAAACAAGCTATATCACGTTGGGCATTAGCCTAATGCATCAAACATAGCCCAACATGCATTTGGTCTCATCCCCTGCCACACAACCCTCACATGTGAGTACATCATTGACCTTGTCACCCCATCTGGGTGGTTGGTCATTCCAATGTCAAGGCCCCCAAGTCGTGTACGTCACCCAAGACCAGCCCCATGGAGTGCCAAGTCGTGTACAGGGCAAATGGTTGCGCAGATGTGAAGTCAATAGCTGCCATTCACGATATACTGCATATGAGCATGAACGATGTACAGGCTGAGCACAAATGGAATAGAAGAAATACCCTTACACATACCTTATTGTGCTCCCATGCAGGTGATGCTGGCTATCCCACCACTGTCAGGAATCCACAGAACAGGCATGAAGAGTACTTTAATCGTGCCCATACACGCACTTACACGCACTCGTGTGGTCATTGAGCAGACCTTTGGCCTGTTGAAGGCACCGTTTTGCTGCCTCAGCAGGTCGGGTGGCGCACTCATTTACGGTCCTGAGAAGGTGGGCAAGATCATCATGGTATGTGCCATGCTGCATAACATGTGCATCCGGCGGAACGTTCCTCTGCCACCTGACATGGACCAGCCACCACCAGGTGAAGAAGAAGATGAGGAAGGAGAAGATGTTGCACATCGGCCAGGCCGCGATGCACACGAGGGACGTGCTTTGCGCCAATCAGTGATAGACCATAGTTTCTGATGCACTGGGATGCAGAGGGTGATATGGATGTGGGACCCTGGGCACTGTGATAGGGGAAATATGGGCACTGGGTTTGGAGATGAATTCACACTGTACACTGGCATGCAATAAATTGACACACGCTGAAGAAGCAATGTCCAGTCCAGATTTATTTTCACAACTGGTGTATTGAACGGGTGTAATTTACAACATGAGAGAACCCTCCACCCCCACACACCCCTCTTCCACCTCCCCCACCCCTCAACAGCCCCTCCCTTTCCCCCACCCCCAAACAGTTCCACCCCCCCTCATCCCCCAACAACCCCACCCCACCTCCTTCTTCCCTCACCCCCCAAACGCCCCACACATCCCCTCCCCTACCCCACAACACCTGCACACAACAAGAGCCCAACATGTGTCTAGATGCACTTCCAGGCAACACGTGCAGTGTACTCCTGCTACTGCCGCCCACTTCTCGATGGAAGGTGTTGCATGTCTGTGCGCCGCATGCTGAGCAGGGACCTGCGCACTGGACTTGTCTGAGTAGAGCTGGCAGGCGTGGTAGTGGAGGAAGTGGATGGATGTGGCTCGGTTGCCACAGGACGCCGCTGCTCCATGGTGTTGGCCATCCTCTCCAGTATCTGGGCCACAGTTGAAAACTCTCATGGACCCGCTCAGAATTTTCATTTATGGCCTTGATGATGGCCTCAGTGTTCTCCCTCATCACCCGCCGTGTTGCCTCCCCATCGGCAACATATTGCTTTACAAGAGCATGCATTGACTCTTTTGACCCTCTATCCTCGACAAATGTCCCCCGAGGACCCGTATTGCGGGGGACGTGGACGTTTCCATGGCTGGTGTGGACGTGCGCAGGACGGGATGTCCTCTGGTGGAGACCAATCCTCCTGGCCGCTCTGGCCTTCAGGCTCATGCTGAGGGGTGCCCTGTGGTGTGTTCTTCGGGCTGGGCGTATGTCCACCATCCCTCAACATGCTGCCTCCTTCATGGGTGACCTCCTCATGCCCCTCTTCCTCATCAGCACTATGTTGTGCGGATGCAGCTACCTCCCCAACTGAACTTGTGGCTGCCGACTGCGTGCCATCATAGTCGTTTGCCACAGATGTGGCCTCATCCTGTGTGTCTCCAGGGGGGCAGGGGCAGGTGTTTGTTGGACAGGTGTTGGGGGCTGTGCAGACGGTTGGGCACTGGTGTGTGCCTTGTGAGGCGCTACATGATCCTCATCGCTGTTTGCATCGGTGCCTCTGGGGGGCAGCGGGGCAGGGCATCAGTGATGGGAGTACTTGCATCATGCATGCATTGGTGTTTATGCAGTTTGGGCCTTGTGGTTCATTGCATGCTTGCTGGCGTGGTGGACAGGGTGCTTGCAAGATTGGGGGAGGGGGGTAGTATTGGCATCCCTCAGGTGTAGTCATGTTTTCCATGGTGTCTGCTGTTAGGCCAACAGGTGTGTTGTGGCTTGCATGCTTTGTGAAATGTGATTTTTGTTTGTGTATTGGGTGTGTATTAGGTATAGGAGCTGCATGCAGCATGCATTTTGATGTGACAGTGGTGGGTCCAGCTTCTCGACAGGGATGTGTGTATGATGGCTCATGTATTAGATCTCATCAGGTTCACATTTTTTGGCCTACGTTTTACTTTGGATGTCAGGTATTCGTGGGGACTTGTGTGGTGTGCAAAGGGTCACTCACCTTCATCAGCCGATGATGGGACTCCATACTCTGCTCCACCAACTCCTTCAATGGCCTCCATGTCGATGGTTGAGCTGCAGGTCTCTTCCCACCTCGACAGCTTTATGGTGGAGTTTGGACTGCTGCCTGTTGCCAGCCCTTGGCTGCGGTTGGCCGATAGGATGTTTCAGATTTGCAGGCGCAGGTCGTCCCACCACTTCCTGCAGTCATTTACTGACCGTGTGGTGGTTCCAACCGCACTCACTTTTCTGGCAGTCTCCTCCCATATTATTTTCTTCAGTAGCTGTGCTGGACGGCACGGGTCAGCACTGAAAACTACATCTGCGTGCTCCACTAGAGTATCAGCAAACACATTTAGCTCATTGTCGCTGAAACGCGGTTTTCGCATACGTGCTGCACCTTTCTCGTTTACTTTCGACATAGTACACCAGTAGGGGTTGGGAAGTTGGCTGCTGAGGTCCTGTCTGCAGAGGATTGCAATGGATTGTGTTTTTTAAGATGGCCACCAATGAGTTTCCTGTTCCAGCGTGAGGACGTTGCTTCCGGTGCCGGTAGTGACTGTACCGTTATTTGGGGAGTCAACGGCACCGGGGGAGGTTTCAGCGGATTCCTTGATGCCGGTATCGGGGGGAGGGGGAGATTTTACCGGCATGTAGGGACGCGCGTGCAGGCAGACTCGTAATAGTACGTTAATTGCGGCGTGAGTACAGCATGGACACTTTCATACCGGCATGCCGGTAATGACGGTTTATTACCGCCTATCTCGTAATGAGGCCCATTGTATTGGTTGTCGAGTTTCTTTAGTGTTTCTGGTGACCCGATAAGGAGTAGTTCCATCTTGTCTCCATTTATACAGAGCAAGTTCTGTGCCATCCAGGTTTGGATCGTGGAGTAAACGGCGTTTAGGGTTTTGGAGGCGATCTCGTAGTCACTGAGAGTGCTAGGAGGACCTATGTATCATCAGCGTAGTTTGTATATGTGAAGCCTAGAGTCGAGGATGCTGAACAGTGGCCTACTAAAAATGTTATACAAGGTCAGCGAGATGCACGTGCTGGGCCCTGAAGACCCTATATTCCATGAGTTTATTGATTGGCCCCAAAATGGTATGAATGATTTTGATATGTCTTCCGCAATTAATCCTACTTCATCATCCCATCGTGGCCTTGATCTAGATCATTTTAATATATCTGATGTTCGGGAAAGAAATACCCCGGGGAAAAGGATCCCTAAATAACAAGTCCCACCCCAATTCCTAGGCAACCAGGGATACGCTTTTTCCCCACATACAAAATAAACAGGATCTCCTACATATATTGGTTCATCCTCTCTCTCAAGTACTGCAATATTCATGCATCTGTTGAATGACCCTACCAAATAGGAACCTTTTTTTCGCAGACAAAATGGGACAGTGTGAGGTTTGTAATTTATAGTATACGAGGGTGGCACTACATCCTTATCCCCTACTAGGTTCATGTGGAACGTGATTACAGATGATTTATAAGGCACATACAGTCTGTCTACTGGCCTTACCACCACTGGTTTTATCACTCTTGCTCTGTTAAATATGGAACAACCCACCGGTTCCATTATCACTTTCTCAAATTCTTCTATATTCGTTCCGTCTAATTGACCTGTGTTACTCTTATTCTACTTTCCATAAAATAGTGTACTTAGTGATGCATAGTATGCTTTATTAAGGGGTAATGGCTGCACATACTAACATATTCCTTTTCTGCCATGCTGGGGTAAATGGGTGCAGACCCAGAAATTAGTCTTGTTCAAGATCGAGTGTGACATATTCATAAGCAAAAGCAACGTATTATTACCATAACCTTCCCTGTGTCTTTCTTCTATTGGAGGGAGAGTACAAGAGAGGACATGGACTGTCTGTGACAGGTACTTTCATGGCAGGCAAAAGAGAACTTAATGGGTACAAGCTTTCCAAATACCATAATACTGGGATAATGGTACACAGAATACACACAAGTGTTGTAATCATCAGCATTAATTTCTTACAGCAACTCTTTCTAGCTTTTTTTATAGTCTCTATATTTATAGTTTCTACATCATCATCGTTGGTGCAGGAGGGGACAGGAACACGTATGGGCATTGTATGCGACTCTTGTTCTCCAACAATGTTCATTTTGAATACTTCTCACAGCAGCGCTCGTTGAAACACCAATATGTTCGAAAACGTTAAAGTGTTTAGGCCAGTCCTCGACAGCCTGGATTGCTAAACGAGTGGCAAGATTATTGTGCCTCTGCACATTGCTCAAAAAGACTCCAGCGAAAACATCAATTGCCTTTGAACCATAAGCGCCCCGCTTGTTCGCACGGGGTGATCAACAAATGGATTTTCATTTTCGAAGATAGCACCGGGAAACCACGTTCCAGAGCTCCCAGATTGGTACAGCCCCCACGCTCCACTTCCCTAGGCCTCCGATTCCCAATTCATCCGTGATGGGAATAGAGGCAAAAACAAAACACGTAGATCAGATCACTTTCGATTGTGAGAACGTAGTCTGTACCCTATTGCTCCAGGTACCGTGTGATCAACGAACAATGCAGGTGCACTTCCAGATGCAGGCTCAGTGTCAGCCTGTGATGCAGCAAGTGATGATGCAGGCTTTATGTCCGCCTGTGGCGATGCAGATTCAGCTGGGCAAAGTTGGGGCACACTTAGTCCTTTGTCCTTTTTAGCAATCTTCTCAGGCTTTCTCTCACACTCAGGCAGACTGTACGGCAGACTGGCAATCGTATCTTTCAAGTCAAGGGCCGCTGTTTCTTTCTTGTCGTCTGGACCAGGCACTTCTTTCAATGGTGATGGAATTCTTTTTGTGTGGGTGGCATGGATCCACGCCTTGCGACCATCCACACGGACTGCAGTTTGCGTTGCCAGGAGAATTTGATAAGGGCCTTGCCACCGCGGTGCGAGTGAGGTCTTCCTTTCGAAGTTCTTCACCAAGACCCACTCACCCGGCTGCAGACAATGCCACTGGCCTGTGTATCTGACAGGAAGAGCCTCCTGCACCTGCTGATGAATCAAGCAGAGTTTCTACATTAAAATGTCACAATATGCACTAAGCAAAGGGTATTCAACTTCACTCAGACGCCTAGGCTTCGGTGCACACCAAACATTCACAGGTCTCCCCATCACAATCTCGTATGGGGAGAGTCCAGTCCTTGCTTGCACAGACGTGCGCACACATAACAAAGCTAAAGGCAGTGCATCTGGCCATTTTAATTGACTCCCTGAACATATCTTGCTTACCTTATTCTTTAAGATGCCGTTATGGCGCTCAACAAGACCGACAATCATAGGGTGTCTGGCGGAATGGAATAGTTTACCAATCTGGAGGCCTGCACAAATCTGTAATATGACGGCGGCAACAAAATGCAGGCGGTTGTCTGACCATATGACCCGTGGCAGGCCAAATCTGGAAAAATACTCTTTTAGCATCAGTTTTGCTGTGCTCACTGCTGTGCAGTCTTTGAGCGGGTATGCTTCCACCCATTTACTGAATTCACAGACTACCACCAAGATGTATTTAAGATCCTGACATCTTTCCATTTCTACGAAATCAAAATGGATGACTTCAAAGGGCATAGTGGAGGGGGCAAAGTTACCTGTTGGAGTGTCTGTTCCTTTTCTAACATTATGTTGCAAACAAGTCATACAATTCTGAACTAGACTCTCAGCGGTTTTCCTAATGTGTGGGTTCTGCCATACTGTAGCCAGATGCTGAACCATTTTCTTCGCACACATGTGTGTGGGGCTGTGGGCCATGGTGACCATTGCAGTTACAAAGGAGTTGGGCAGCATCCATTTTCTACTTTCTTTGTCCACCCAGCAACCTTCCACGTCTAACTCTGCGGAGCCCTCAACCCACCCTTTTATTTCATCGGCAGTTGCTTCAGCCTGCATCTCTTTGACTGTGACAATCTCATTTTCTATCATGCAGGGCACTTCTTCTGATCTTTCAATCAACATTTTGGTGTGCAAATCAGTGGCAGTTTGTTTAGCAATTTTGTCTGCAAATGCGTTTCCTTTTCCAACGTTACATGTTACTTTCTTATGCGCCTCGCATTTCATTATTGCTAGTCGCTTTGGACACGCAAGTGCAAACAACAATCGTACTATCAAAGGGCCATGTTGAATTTTTGTTCCATGTGATGTTAGAAAACCCCTCTCAGCCCAGAGTTGACCATAATTGTGTACCACCCCAAATGCGTACTGACTGTCAGTATATATGTTTACATTCAAATTTTCAGAAATTTCACATGCTTGTGTCAATGCTACTATCTCTGCGGCCTGGGCCGAATTGTATGGAATTATTTTGCTCTCTACAATACTCTTCAGTGTCGTGATGGCATAGGCAGCAGTTGACATGCCATCGGGCAATTTAAAGCAGGAACCGTCACAAAACAGTTCTACGTCTGGCTCTTTCTGTGGGGTGTCCGTTAGGTCAATCCTTCCTTTTGTTTCTTGTTCAGTAACCATTATACAATCATGGGGTGGTGATTCATTCTCACCCGTTTTCTCATTGGGAGGGGGCATGAACTCTGCAGGATTCAAAGCACAACATCTCTGAATTTGGATGTGCGGTGCAAAGAGGACAATTTCA
Organism: Ambystoma mexicanum; assembly: GCF_040938575.1. Classification (NCBI taxonomy): domain Eukaryota; kingdom Metazoa; phylum Chordata; class Amphibia; order Caudata; family Ambystomatidae; genus Ambystoma; species Ambystoma mexicanum. Next base: position 540,086,009 of record NC_090923.1, on the reverse strand, counting down.
TATCTAGTCAATCTAGCTGATGTAAGATGTTATGTCTGCGTTCTATTTAAAAGAACGTCTACTGTGTGAGGCACCATTAAGGTTAAGGCGTGACCCAAAACCATTCCCTCGGTTTGTTTTACTGACGCGGCAGCCGCAGGGACAGCTCGCAAACAGCGCGGCAAAGCGCATGCGACAGGATCCAGCGCGGAAGAAAAATAACCGCATGGTCTATTTCTTCCTCCTTGTTCCCGAGTCAAAACAGCCAATGCACAGCCTTCATTTTCATGCACAAATAATTTAAAATCCTTTTCATAATTTGGTGTGCCCAAACCTGGAGCTGAGCACAACGCAACTTTGAGCAAATCAAATGCATTCTGACATTCTTCATTCCATGGTAAAGGTAAGGCAACATCCTTTTTTGTCAACGCCACCATCGGTTTCACAATCATAGCGAAATTCGCTATCCACTGCCTGCAATATGAAGCCATGCCTATTATGGTCTGACTTCTTCCTGTGTCTTTGGAATAGGCATACCAGAAACGCTTTCTATCCTTTCTGGTGTCAGTCTCCTTCCCTCTTTCGAAAGGAGGTAGCCCAAATAGGCCACTTCCTTTCGACAATACTGACATTTTTCAACGACGCTTTCTGTCCATGTGCAGCCAAATGTGTCAATAATTTAACAGTACTTTCCTTGCACATGTCTTCTGTGTCATCAGCAATTAACAGGTCATCAATGTACTGCAATAGTACACAACCCGCTGGTAATTCTAGTATGTCTAGCTGCTCTTTTAGTGCTCTGCTATAAATGCTCGGGCTCTCAGTGTAACCTTGTGGAATCTGTTTGAATGTGAAAGAACGCCCTCCTAGTGAGAAAGCAAATAGATATCTGCTATTGGGATGTACTGGGATGCAATAAAATGCATTTTTAAGATCTACGACACTAAAATATGAAGCAGAGGCTGGAATCATTGTCAAAATGGTAGTGGCATCTCGGACCAACGGAAATTGGGGATCAACAACCTTATTCAATGCGCGCAAATCAATTATGAAATGATACAGTATTTCATTACCTCCTTTCTTGTAAACTGGAAGAATCGGGCTATTGCAGGTGCTACCGGTAATCTCTTCAATCACGTTTCGTTTAACCAAATCAGAAACAATGCATTTCAATGCTTTCTCACCTTCCACTGAAATTTTATACTGTGGGATACGTGGCAATGTTACTCCCTCTTTCAAAACAATTTTTACTGGTTCTATTCTCAAACAACCAACATCGCTGTCATTCATCGCCCATATACAAGCCGGTACCTTGCTTAATTCAATTGGTAATGGTTTTGACAAAAATTGTAATACTGGCATTTTTTGTGGTGCAATTGTCAAAAACACCCCATCAGGAGAACAATGAATAACCGCACTTAATTTTTTCAACAAATTAAACCTCAAATTCTTGCCGCAATTCTGGGTAAAAAGGAACGGGCAAGATTTAGTGAATGGACCCAGTGTTATGGGTACTGACTGTGACACTGGGCTAATTACCAGGGTGCCTGCGAACCTTACTGAAACTTTCTTTTGCCCTGACAGTGGTATCTCTGGAACCAAGTGATGGTCTATTGAGCATTTCTGTGCACCAGTGTCCACTAGAAAAGTGTGCTCTTTATTCCCAATTTTCATTTCTACGTAGGGTCCTTTCTGATCAACGGGAATAGACACTGGTTCCGACACCTGTCTTGGGCTGTCCTAGTTGAACAATACATCATCCGATGTGAAGTCTCCAGAATAATATGTATTGGACTGAGTATCAAAAATATTTCCATCTCCTGCACTGGGAACATTCTGCTGATGTTAATTTTGATTCTGGTTGTTATTTACTCCATTATTCTTATTTTGTGGTATTCTAGCATTTCTATTTTGTCCTTGTGTTCTGTCTTCTGTCTTCTCGAGGCATTCCCATTTCTATTCTGTAAATGTGGGCACTGTGCTCGCCAATGACCTTCTTCCCTACAATATGCACATTGATTGACTCCAACTGGACGTCCGTGCTTGTTCGAGTAATTCCCTCTCGTTTGTGTATTACCTCTGCCCCTATTATTATTTGCTACCTGCTGTAGTAACACTCTTGTTTTTAAATTCACCCTATCCCTCACTTCTTTCTCCTTCTCTGTATTTACTCTATTCTCATAGTACTGTGCCATGTGTAATACTTCACTCTGTGACTTTGCTTGCCATGCACTTTCAGAGGTCATTATTAAATTTTGAATTTTTGGTAGCAACCCTCTCACATATTTGTCAACAAATAGCCTCTTCCCCGACTCAGTGCTTAAATCTTGACCACTAAAATCTGCAAAACACTTCCTCAAATCTATTGAAATAGTAGCCAATTCATCTTTTCCTTGCACGCATGCAGTTAATTTGTCACAAATTATTCTTCTCTCAGGTACCAAAATCTTTAGTTTCTGTACAATTCGCGCCAGTAACGCTAACATATTTGACGATGGCTTCTCGCCAGCTTTTCTGTCCATATCCTCTTTTATCAAATGTTCCCATGTACCACCCAACATTTCACTATCATCTACATTCCTAATTTGTTTCCATATATCTACCGGGAGAACTACAGGAAATAATAGGTCAATATCGCTCATCGTAAAAATGGACGACTTCAAATAAGACTCAATTTCTTTATAGAATCACGCCGGATTCTTTCTCAAATCAGGGATCGTTTGTTTTATATTATTTACCTCTTGTCTAGAAAAAGAGACATGCACATATTGTGCCGTGTAATGTGTTTGTTACCTGCGCTGGTTGTCCATTAACACCAGGAATTTCTACTTTTGGCACAAAAGTGGGAGGGACTTCTCTCATGGGAAATACCACACTGGCCCTTCCATCTTTCTCTTTTATTAAGCACTATAGCCAGATCAAGGGATAGGGCAGTCTTTCCAGTTACAGTTAAACACGCTCTCTTATATATTGTCATTTATTCAGAGGGGCAGCACTCCTTTCTCTCCACATATTTATCTTGCACATATTCAACCATTACTTGCAATGCTTTCCTTTGCATTTCTATTGTATACTGTTCAAACATATCATACACCTCCATTATAGGAATACTAGCATCCATAATCCATCCAAGCGGCTCTCACGTACATATTTTTATTTCCTCACTAACAGGTTTTGACGGCGGAAAAAAAATTGCCGCATGACATATGGGGTCCCCTCTTGTCTCTCTCTTTTTACATCTCAGTGTCTTAACCCAGGAACAGAAAACATTTCTGAATATAATTCATCAAGTTCATCTTTAAACTCAAATAACCTGTCTATGTGCTCTTTTATTTCTGCCTCACTTTCCCTCATACGTGAGAATGCATTCAGATCTCGCAACTTCTGCGGCGCTACCATGCCAACTAATTGCTTCCATCTATTCATCAGATATTCTCCCATGCATTCCAGTAGTACCTGTTTTTCACCGAGCTTCTTATAGTCATATATTGAACTCAGCGTCGATCCCTCGTCATTGCTTCCAATGTACATTTCTGCCCGTTCTTTCAGTTCTCTCTTCCTCCCCCTTCTAACCGTGCTACGGGTTACTCTAGCGCTTACTCTCTGTGCAAACCCCGCCTCTGCAGAGCTGCCTTCTCTGATAGCTGCTAATTCCAGCTCTGTAGTTGGAGGGGGAAATGGGATCACGTGTTCAGGAGTAACTGGTGCAGATGCAACAATTGGAAGAGGGGGTGGCAACTGAGGTTGATCAATGGGCACTGGTGCAATTGTGTCACTTTTACTTTTAGGGCGTTCTTGTCTTTTCTCATTCAAAATCTTATTTATTAGTTCATCTGATGTATGTAACTATTGCTGTGGATATATTTTTTGTATTCCTAATTGAATACTCCTATCCGCCCTTCTGATGTTCTCATCCCATTGCTTTTCTTCCTGTTTAGCGCTCTGTCTGCATTAGACTTATGCCTACGCGCATGCCTTTCTCTACTTCTTAAACGGAGGTTAGCTTCCTTCCTCCAGTCTCTAATGACGTCAAATGTCACAGGGCGTGCTTTCTTGCGCAGCAGTACTAATTCTAAATGTTCTATTTGCGGTATCTCAAAAGTACCATCTTTCAGCCATTGCAAATCTTCTACGTGTCTGGTCTGCCGATGCCAAATTTCATTAAACATTATTGCCCCTACTCCATACTTCACATACATCTCAAACGCTGGCGACCCCACGGGTGGCACAGCCTGGCCAGTTTCCAAAGATTGTCTACCACAGTGGAAAAATCCCACTATACAGGAAGACAATTTCCCGGGCATGTTTTTGATCTTATTCGTACTTTACCCTGGGCGTTTGAGCTTGCAAGAGCAACTCTCAACCGATATCAGGGTTGTTAAGAATCGGGGCACGACTCACCTGACCAATCAGCTCGTCTCTCAAGACGCAATTCGTCTGTATACAGACACAACCAAGGATCGTCGTGACTGGGTATCTGGCTCAATCTGCCTCGTTTTAGGACGCTCGCCTCCTTGGTCTCTGGCCGGATGCGTCGATCAGGGGCCGTTGTGTACAGATCTGCAAAGGAGTCTCTCATCACTTTCATAGGGGCGCCCCGAACACCTTTCCGATCCCGGCTTGACGGGCTCGTCCTCGAATCATGTATTTTTTTTTCGCCTTCTTCAAATTCAATGTACACGATCGAGCAAAATGGGGGAGGGTGCCCATTCGGGCGCCATTTTTTGCTGGGCCCTGAAGACCCTCGTGCATGGAAACAAGGCACAATCACCATACACAAACTGATACGCCAGACACAAGGTTCAATTCCAAAAGCTAGGGTTTATTGCAAAGCAAATAGTCTCAGTCGGCCGACTGGGTCTCACGTCCCGCAACGGGTGTCACCCAGACCTCGTGGGATGCAATAGAGCGAGCATTCTACAACATTGTCATATATACAAAAGGACAATCAAAAGCATCTCTTTGTGACACATGAAAACTGCCCATAAATGTATCCCCTTGAGCCAGGGTACGGTGATTGACAAATATGACGAATGACGAATATGACACCTTCTAAGACGTCTCTTTGTTAATCTATATTACTTCATTTATGCACAATTGCAATTTGCAGGACGCAGACAGGATTCTGTTACTGAGAACATAGTGTCCTTGTTTAGTGAGCAAACGGTGTTCGTAGGAGAGACACATTCCAAAGCATGCTATCTTTTTAATTTCTATTCGTGAACTAGGGGTCAGTCTGATCTAGGAGGGCTCAAAAAGGGGGACCATAAGGAGAGGATAATTCATGCCTTTAACGGACTGTTTATGCAGTTTCAGCGAGACCGGCTGGCACCTGGCTCAGTGATTAAATGCCTCTCTGCTCGCCTTCAAGGACTTGTTGAGGGAGGAAAACAATGTATTTCTGCACTGCTTTGGCATTTCTGTCTGGGCTGGTCTCTCAGCATGTAACTTGTGGCCTTGCTTTGTGCAAGAGCAGAACGATAATGAAAATACATTTTTGCAAAGCGTTTGAACAGAAAGCAAGAGAAAGCAAATGGCGGATCACGATGATACAAGATGGACGCTCTATGGATATGCTGACGATTCTGTATCTGGTGATGCTGGGCATATGATGTGACTGGCTTTCAGCCAACATAATATAACTATGGTAGGGCATTTTCTAGACTCACACACAAGCCCTGGGGGACACCACATTGGATGGTGCTAGGGTATGCACTGGCTAGGTCTGAGAAGACTCTCCTGGCTCTGCCTTGGAGGAATGAGGTGATCCATGCTGTGGCGTTGGGCGAGAAGTGTGCGGACGTTGAGAGGTGTTGGTATAGGGTTTTGTGGTCAGTGAGATCAAAGGCCGCTGAGAGGTCGAGGAGGAGTAGGTGGGGCTGGTTTGCCAGAGTCTCTAATATCATCCATTTGGTTCTTGAGGTCTAGTAAGGGTGGTTCGGTTCCGTGACCTGGGCGAAAGCCAGACTGGCGGAGACCGAGAAGATTGTTGGCTTCAAGGAACTGTTGGACTTGCCGGTAGGCTGCTTTGTCTAGAATCTTTAGGAGAAAGGGGACAGTGGTCATAGGCCTGTAGTTACCTGGTGCGGTTGGGTCTAGTGTGTGTTTCTTTAAAAGAGGGCGGACCCAGGTTTTCTTAAGGGAGGCTGGGACAAGCCCAGTTGAAAAGGAGGCATTAATAAAGGCAGTGAGGAAGGGTGCAAGCGCATTCTTTAATGAGAGTGGCTTAGCAAATGTCACCTTTGCAGTTTGATGGAGTTCATGAATGCCATGATTTCCTGTTTGGTGACTTTTTTAAAGGAGAAAAGGGGTGAATTTTCAGAAATGTCAATAGGGATGTGAGGCGCTTGGTGGTTGAGTGATTGTTGGCGAGCTTGGATTTTGTTGTGCAATGTCTCAAGTTTGCTATGCATGGCATCTTGGATGCTATTGCACCAGGTTTCATCTTTTGTGATGGGTTGGGGGAGTAGGTGTTTCTAGCTCCCTGAAAATGGGGAATATCTCTGTGTTGGAGTTGGGCGAGTTTATCCTGGTATTGAATGAGGGGGCTTTGGCTTTGATGATGGCTAGTTTGTATTCTTTTGCAATTTTGTTGAACTCACTTTTAGTGGAATCGCAAGGGTTGGCTTTCCAGGTGGAGAGTGCTTCCTTTTTTTGGTGAGAAGGTCGAGAAGATCGGGGGTGAAACAAGCATTGGAATGCTTGGTGAGTTTGGCTTTCCTTAGAGTGAGTGGGGCGAAGGTGTCTATGGCTTGTGCAACGATGGAGTTAAATGTCTGAACTAGAGATTCCGGGTAGGGTGGCCCGAGGGCAGGAACTGTGAGGTGGGGTAAGAGCCTATTGTAACGCTCACCTGACTCCCACGGAGATGCTGACCAGGTCTGGACTGCTGCGGCCTCTTCTAAGGTGATGCGCAGAACTCGGAAGACCGACTGGACAGGACCCCCAAATCTTGCTTGTCTGACTCGCAGGAGAATCCTTCTGCAGATGGAGAAAGGGGATTAACTACCTGCGGAGTAGCGCGTCGGCCTCCCACTTCCCTCTTTCACTCTCCTCAGACCACCTCCGAAATTCCCTGTTAACTCTCACCTTAAGGTTTGAAAGGACGAGCTCTCGATCCTGCTTCTGGTGCAGGGGTGCGATTATATCCAGTTACTTCACTGGTGTTCGGATTGGTGAGGATCCAAGCTTACTTGACTTTCCTGGCAAGGTGCCGTAAGTATACTGTTGTAAAAGTTCAAGAGTTGGCCTCCTTTTCTATTTGCCTTTATATTCAGTAGTCCGTCTCTTATCCCTTTTATCACAGGTGCTGAGTGAAGATTTCGCGTAGAGGAAACAATTCGCCGAAGGTAAACTCAGGTGAGTTTATGATGGGTGGTTCCTTTAATGTCCTTATATTCACCCACTAATGCTTGTGTCTTTTTTCCCCATAGGGGCCGGGGTACGGTACTGCCGAAGAAGCGGCGCCGACCCGAGATGAGGAAAGATTCTCCCAACAATAATCAGGTAAGTCTTATGGCGAAAATCTGGCTTTCCTCAATATGTTCCTTTTGCTCACCTTTTGTTCTTCTCTTCCCCTTTAGGCGCAGGTATGCGGCGGATTGTGCAGATGGTCGTTAAGGAGCACGGAGATGCCTCGTGAACAGGTGAGTGGAACGCGGCGCTGCAGTGAGCAATGCGTCTTTAAAATAAATGTCTTCCCTTAGGATCACCGGCGTGATGACTCCGGACTCCGGGTAGAAGCAGGTAATGTTCTTCTGTTCACCTTTTCCCTTCTCTTCTTTCCTTTCAGGTGTTCCAGGATGGAGGCGGGCGTGGCTGGAGTCAGGATGCAGGAGCAGACACGGTGAGCGTCCAGCTGCTAGGTGCAGAACAACACGAAGCGTGAGCTGCTGTCTGGGCGTGGCTTAAATAGCCCCCAAAGTAGTTCCAGGTACGTATTCTTCCCCGGCCATGCCCGAGTGGCAAAATAGTCCCACAGGTAAAATAGTCCCTTTCAGGCCTCAAAGAGGTCTGGATCTGGCAGCACGGTCTGCATCAGGTAAGTTCACATAAACACTCCCTTTATGAGCCTGGCGCCTATGGCGCCAGGACTGAGGTCCAAAATGAGCCTGGCGCCAAAGGCGCCAGGACACTGTCCAAAGGGCCCCTACTAGGGGTTGCTGGCCTTTTCCCCGGGAACATGATGTCTGCTTCCGGGGACGCTGGTCCTGGATTGGTTCTCCGGGAGTAGGCATCATGACAGCACTCCCCCCCAAGGCCCCTCCCAAGATTGTTCTCTCCGGGGGTTTCGGTTTGTTTGGGAAATTCCGGTGGAATTTTTTTATTAACCGAGGTGCATGTACATGGTCACTAGGTTCCCAAGATCTTTCCTGAGGCCTGTATCCTTTCCAATCTATTAGATAGAAAAGTTTTGACTTTGACACCTTGGAATCTAAAATGTTCTTCACCTCGAATTCAGGTTCTCCATTTATTTGGATAGGTTCTGGTGGCTTGATTAATCGGGTTGCAGGTTGTACTGGTTTCAAAAGTGATACATGAAAAACAGGGTGAATCCGCATATTAGCTGGTAGGTCGAGTTTGACGGCCACCGGGTTGATTATGGCCGTAATTGAGTAAGGCCCCAAATATTTTGGGTTAAAAGTTCGAGGTCCTTTGAGCGATAAGTGTCTGGTAGCCAGCCATACTTGGTCTCCTATTTGCTATAGAGGTGCCTCACTTCGATGGAGATCAGCATTCTTCTTGTATTTTCTCTTGGCTTGCTGTAAATGTGTAGTTGCTTCTTTGAAAGCTTGAGTTATTGTAGAATGCAGATGGTCTACTGCGGGCATTTCGAGGCTTTGAGGCGAGTCAAGATCTGAGGTTCGAGGGTGATGCCCATATAAGGTATAAAAAGGACTTTGTCCAGTTCCAGAATGTACCGAATTATTGTATGCATATTCGGCAATCCAAAGAATATCCTTCCAATTACTTTCAGATTGATGCAACATATACCGTAAATATTGTTCAAGGGTCTGGTTAGTCCTCTCTGTTTGACCATCGGTCTGAGGGTGGTGGCTGGTTGATAATCTTACGTCGATTTGTGCCAGCTGACAACACTTTCTCCAAAAATGGGAAATGAATTGGCTTCCCCGGTCAGAGACTAGTATGGACGGGAATCCATGTAAACGAACGATATTTTCAAGGAATTCCTTGGCTAGGACAGAAGCTGAAGGTAAACCTTTTAATGGAATGAAGTGGGCCATTTTGGAAAATAAATCCACAATAACAAGAATAGTGTTATATCCATAACAAGGAGGCAGGTCCGTAATAAAATCCAGTGACAAGGTGTGCCAAGGTGCCGGTGGAATTTCTAAGGGTTGAAGAAGGCCGGCTGGTCTTTTTTTTTTACCTTTATTTTGGGCACAAACACCACAGGACATCACAAAGGATTTAATGTCCTTTCGCCAAGAGGGCCACCAGAACTGTCGTTTAACCTTTTCTTCCGTCTTGGCAATACCTGGGTGCCCCTCTATTAGAGTATCATGATAACGAGAAATAACCAGTTCTTGTAATTCTTTGTGTGGTAGAAATAAGCGCCCTTGGAAGTAAGGTAGATCATCATTGACAGTAAAGTAAGGCCCCTTTTGAATCCAATCCTGCAAGGCTGTAGGGTCCAGGAGTTGTTTAACTCTAGTTTGAATGTCTTCCAGTGTTTGTAAAGAGGTCATGCCCAGAATTCTTTGTTCGGGAATTATCGGTACAGGTTCTGAGTTTGTATCTGTTTCTCCCATTCCTATTCGGGATAGAGCGTCCGCTTTGCCATTCTTGCTGCCAGGACGGTAGGTAATTACAAAATCGAATTCAGCAAAAAACAAAGCCCATCGGAGCTGACGTGATGATTGAGCTTTGGCAGTTTTCAAATATTGTAAGTTCCGGTGGTCAGTGATCACCGTGATGGTATGTCTAGCGCCAAGAAGATAATGCCTCCAAGCCTTAAAAGCGGACTTAATGGCTAATAACTCTTTGTCGGTGATTGCATAATTGACCACAGGTGCCGAGAATTTTCTGGACCAAAATGCTACGGGGTGCAGTTGGTTAGTTTCGGGATCTCTTTGAGACAGGACAGCTCCCATGGCTAAGCTGGATGCGTCGGTTTCGACTATGTATGGGAGATCTGGACGCGGGTGTTTCAATACAGGTGCGGAGGTAAATTTAGCTTTTAATTCCTGAAAGGCCTGTTCGGCTTCCTCAGACCATTCGAAGAGTTTATTTTTCCTCAAGAGTGCAGTGATGGGTTGTACAATACGTGAAAATTCCGGGATAAATCTGCGATAGAAATTGGCAAAGCCAAGCATGCTTTGAACGCCTTTCACAGAACTAGGCGATGGCCATTTGAGGATGGCATCCACTTTTCGCGAGTCCATTCAGACTCCTTTAGGTGTCAGGATGAAACCAAGAAACTCTACTTCTGTGGTATGGAAAACACACTTTTCAAGTTTTACAAACAGTTTGTGTTGGCGCAATTTCTGAAGAACTGCCCTGACGTGCTTTTTGTGATCAGATTCCGAAGAGGAGTACACAGGATTGTCATCGATATATACGACAACACAAACATCGATGAGTTCCCGAAGGACATCGTTCATGAAGTTTTGGAAGGCAGCAGGTGCGTTGCACAATCCGAAAGGCATCACCTGGTACTCGAATAGTCCATATTTGGTGCGGAAGGCAGATTTCCATTCGTCGCCTTCCTTTACTCGCACCAGATGGTAAGCCCCCCGGAGATCTAACTTGGTGTATATGCAGGCATCCTTCACCTGGTCAAGAAGTTCAGGGATCAGAGGCAAAGGGTAACGGTTTTTAACAGTTATCTGGTTCAATGCGCGGTAGTCGATACAAGTTCTGAGGTCGCCTTCTTTTTTTGGCACGAAGAACAAAGCCGAGGATGCAGGAGACTTTGACGGGCGAATGAAACCATTGGCTAGGTACTGATCTAAATATTGTCGCAAATGAAGATTCTCGGGTTCAGTAAGAGCATAAATCCTGCTACAAGGGGGTTGTGCACCGGGCATCAGATCGATTTGGCAATCGTACGGCCTGTGAGGGGGTAACGTGTTGGCCTGTTCCTTTTGGAAGACGTCTTGAAATTCTTGGTATTCCGGCGGTATTTGCAAAGTGGCAGGGGTTACTGTAGCCAGGCCTATATTTGGATTTCCTGGATAACAGGTTTGTGCACAATCCGGAAAGGTTATCCTCTTCGCTCGCCAGTCAATTCGAGGATTATGTGTTTCTAATCAAGGGATTCCTAGAATTACCTGAAACTGTGGAGCCTTGATTACGTCAAACACAACAGCCTCCCGATGCCCGTCCTGACCCGCTAGTGTCACCTCTGCAGTGGAATGTGTTACCGGCCCAGAGGCGATTTCGGTTCCATCTACTGTGGTGATGACCTCTTTACTGGTTTTAGGACGAAGAGGGAGGTTGATCCTGGAAGCCAATTCACGATCCACATAGTTTCCTATAGCCCCACTATCGATGTATGCCTTTATTGCATGCAACCGCCCAGGCTGTTCCGGATCTATGAGGACCATTGGCATGATGAAGTGCGAGGTCTGAGAGTTAGTTTTCAGGCTCGGCAAGCGGACCCCTACGCTTGTCGGGCGTGGTCGTTTCCCGAATCAGGTTCCATATGGTTCTTATCCGCGGCTCCTACCGCCTTCTTGGGCGGTTTTACTGGGCAATCTCGTAAAAAGTGTCCAGAAGCCCCACAATAAAGACATAATCGCATCTGCCGTCTTCTTTCACGTTCTTTTTGAGTTAAAGGTCCTTTAACCCCTCCAATTTGCATTGGTTCAGAAACATCAGCACCCTTGGGGTTAACGTGAGTCTTGACCAACACCCGTGTCTCAAACTTGGACCGATCTGCCTTTCTGTTTTGAAGCCTGTGATCTAATTGGACCACTAAGTCTATATATTCCATGCAGTCTTGGGGCGGATTTACAACTTGGGCCAGGACATCCTTAAGTTCTCCACGTAGACCTCGATGAAATAACGTGATTCTTTTATCCTCTGGCCACCCAGTCTCCACAACCAACCTATTGAAGGTTGCGATATAGGCTAAGAGATCCTGGTTACCCTGTCGTAGGGACAGAAGTTCGTTGTCCAGGGCCTGTCCCTGAGAGTGCCGAGCAAATAATCTTTCCATGCGTGTCTGAAAGCCTTGAAAATCCCGGAGTATTGGGTCATCTTGAGTAACCAGTGGAACTGACCAATCGGCAGCACAGCCGCTGAGATATGATAATACAAAAGCTACCTTGGTTTGGTCGTTAGGAAAGGCCCCAGGTCTGCAGAGGAAGTGCAATCGGCATTGATTCATGAATATGGCAAATCTTTTGGGGTCCCCGGCAAAACATTCAGGTGGGGCCAACGGCATATTTCCAGGTAGATTAATTTGCACTGGGTTACTTGAAACCACTGGGGTGGGAATACCCCCTGAACCTGGTAGGGGAGTTTGTCCAGCCTGACCTTGCAATAGCTGCCTGGCAAGGTCATCAGTTCGTTCCTTAGATACAATTAGTTCTCTCCTGAGAGCGTTAGTCTCCTGACGAGCGAAATGCACTTCGGCCCGTAATTCCCCCAATAGGTGGGCCAACTGATCAGTCTCGGAAGTCTCCATAGCGCCTGGGTGGGAAATTGTAGGAAGGCTTCGCGTTCTGTAACGCTCACCTGACTCCCACAGAGACGCTGACCAGGTCTGGACTGCTGCGGCCTCTTCTAAGGTGATGCGCAGAACTCGGAAGACCGACTGGACAGGACCCCCAAATCTCGCTTGTCTGACTCGCAGGAGAATCCTTCTGCAGATGGAGAAAGGGGATTAACTACCTGCGGAGTAGCGCGTCGGCCTCCCACTTCCCTCTTTCACTCTCCTCAGACCACCTCCGAAATTCCCCGTTAACTCTCACCTTAAGGTTTGAAAGGATGAGCTCTCCATCCTGCTTCTGGTGCAGGGGTGCGATTATATCCAGTTACTTCACTGGTGTTCGGATTGGTGAGGATCCAAGCTTACTTGACTTTCCTGGCAAGGTGCCGTAAGTATACTGTTGTAAAAGTTCAAGAGTTGGCCTCCTTTTCTATTTGCCTTTATATTCAGTAGTCCGTCTCTTATCCCTTTTATCACAGGTGCTGAGTGAAGATTTCGCGTAGAGGAAACAATTCGCCGAAGGTAAACTCATGTGAGTTTATGATGGGTGGTTCCTTTAATGTCCTTATATTCACCCACTAATGCTTGTGTCTTTTTTCCCCATAGGGGCCGGGGTACGGTACTGCCGAAGAAGCGGCGCCGACCCGAGATGAGGAAAGATTCTCCCAACAATAATCAGGTAAGTCTTATGGCGAAAATCTGGCTTTCCTCAATATGTTCCTTTTGCTCACCTTTTGTTCTTCTCTTCCCCCTTAGGTGCAGGTATGCGGCGGATCGTGCAGATGGTCGCTAAGGAGCACGGAGATGCCTCGTGAACAGGTGAGTGGACGCGGCGCTACAGCGAGCAACGCGATGCGTCTTTAAAATAAATGTCTTTCCTTAGGATCGCCGGCGTGATGACTCCGGACTCCGGGTAGAAGCAGGTAATGTTCTTCTGTTCACCTTTTCCCTTCTCTTCTTTCCTTTCAGGTGTTCCAGGATGGAGGCAGGCGTGGCTGGGGTCAGGATGCAGGAGCAGACACGGTGAGCGTTCAGCTGCTAGGTGCAGAACAACGCGAAGCGTGAGCTGCTGTCTGGGCGTGGCTTAAATAGCCCCCAAAGTAGTTCCAGGTACGTATTATTCCCCGGCCACGCCGGAGTGGCAAAATAGTCCCACAGGTAAAATAGTCCCTTTCAGGCCTCAAAGAGGTCTGGATCTGGCAGCACGGTCTGCATCAGGTAAGTTCACCTAAACACTCCCTTTATGAGCCTGGCGCCTATGGCGCCAGGACTGAGGTCCAAAATGAGCCTGGCGCTAAAGGCGCCAGGACAGTGTCCAAAGGGCCCCTACTAGGGGTTGCTGGCCTTTTCCCCGGGTACATGATGTCTGCTTCCGGGGACGCTGGTCCTGGACTGGTTCTCCCGGGAGTAGGCATCATGACACCTATCTTTAGTGAGTTGAGAGGCGCTCTGAGAAAGAGCTGGCGGGAGGGGGTCGTAGGTTGGTGGCCTGACTTAGCTGTGGCGATCTCGGAGAGGAGGACGTGGTGGTCAGTCCAGGGCAGGGCTTTGTTTGCCTTGATGGTGACAGGGCAGTTGTGGTGGGCTATCCAATCAAGGGTGCGACCCTTGATGTGGGTGGGATCTGAGATAGTTTGTTTGAACCCTAGGGTTCCTAGTGCTCTGTCTAAAGAGTTGGCTGGGGGGCTTTCTGGTCATTTAGGCCAAGATTGATGTCTCCTAGGAGGATGGGCTTGGAGGATGTTTTTAAGTTGTCTGCGAGAAAGTAAGGGCAGCTTGGAAGTCTGTTACGGGTCCCAGGGGGCATTATACGATGTGTAGGGTGATGGTGCAGCTAGGGGAGGGGTTGAGTTTGAGGAGAAGGTGGTAGATGTTGTTTTCAGTTGTCCTATCCACCTTTCTGATAGGGATAGAGTCTTTTGCAATGAGGGCGACTCTGACGCCTTTGGAGTGGGGGCGATCCTGTCTAAAATTGGTGTAGCCAGGAGGGAGGGCAAGTGATAATGCCGGACCTGATGCTTGGTGGAGCCATGTTTCACTGATTGCCAGGAGATCAAGATTGTTGGTTGAGATAACATCTTGATTGTCCAGGGCGTGGGATGGGAGTGACCGGGCATTGATGAGGGCGCAACTAAGCAGTAAGGGGGGTGATTTGCTTGAGGTGGTTGTGTGGGGTTTTGGCCTAGTCGTGGCGGTCGGGGGGGGTAGACATGTCCGTAGATTTGCTGGGCATGAGAGATTTACAGAGTAGATAGGCTGTGTGGTTGCCTGTGGGTGCAGGTGCTTTGACAGGCAGGTCAACATGCGGTGCAACAGGCAGTGCACCATGCTATTCAATGGGCACTTCATTAGCATGGCTAAACATGGGCGCATGTACTTCAGGCGATACCATGTGCTTTCCAGTAGGTTGTAGGTGTGAAGGTTGGACTGTAAAAGTTTCAGTAGCTTCATCGGCATTGCTGAAATTAGCTTGTTGGTAGTTTGAGGCGAGAAGTGTCTGGTGTCTATTTGAAGGTAAGTGCTTACTTTCCTTAGTAGGTTGGGTATGTGGAGGACTCTTCAAAAAAGGGTTGGCCACTGTTTTTTTTCACGTGGGGGCCTTCACTTGTAAATGCGGAGGTTTCAATATCAACGTGAGTTAAGTGAGAGGCTACCCCTCCCTCGGATCTCTAGTTATAGTAAAATCTCTATTGCAAATGCATATATGACATTAAAAATGCACTATGCCTTTTTGTTCCTTTTCTTTATGTTCCTAAGTCAACTTTATTTCTCCTTGTTGAGCATTTTCCACATATGAGCATACCATCTCAATACTTATGATTCATAAAAAACGTTACAAACATTTAACATAATTTTCTTCAGACAGTATGGATTCGGACTGTTGTCCTTTGAAGTGGGGGTTAGTATTCAAAAAGTAGTATTATTGCAAACAATATGTCAATTTCCAATACTCAATACAATGTTTTCAAAAGGTGGCTGTTGCACAACCCAGGTTTGTATTTTAGGTCTAATGGGAAGACTTTTCTATCTCACTTCACCCTATCTAGGCCATAGTCCCTGCAAGCGTTGCTTTGAAAGATCTGAACCCGACTGACAGAGATCCTACATGAACTTTTTTGCTTTGAAGGGTCCAAACCTGACTTAGGGAGACCTACGTGAACTTTTTTGCTTTTAAGGGTCGGTACCCGACTGAGGGAGATTAAAGTGAAATTTTTGTTGAACTGTGTTTTGAAAGCTGGAAACAGACACTCCCTTGAACGTGGAAGGCCAGGCGGGCCTTGATCCATGTTTTTGAACTGTCTTTGTTTTGAGAACCTGAGCCAGAGTGTGTCATCCCGTCTACGGGGACCACCTTACTCCGTGCTGTCTAACGTGCGAAGAAGAGCTGACTCAGCCATATTTATTCTTTATATTCTAACACTGATTTTCCTTTGTCTACATTTTCTCCTTTACACACTTTTTGTACAAGAGATAGAGCAGCCATTAGGTTTTGTTAGTGTAGGCCATTTTGATTTGATGGACTCAGCTAGTACTGTTATTTATTATTTGATGGTTGAGACTACTCCCCATCCTAGTTATAGGGCAAAGCAGGAGTTTTTCCAAACCCCAAAAATTGAATAAAGGTTTTCCAAATTTTACCTTTTGTGTCAGTGTCATACTTGCGATACCATGCCTCCCTTACATATTTCGAATACATTTTCATATATCATTTGTAGTATTTCCAGACATGAGTGATCAATGTTACCAAATTATCATTCCTCAACAGCATTTTCAATCACAAGTGATAAGGGTGCATTTCCAAGAGACCCAAGCTTACCCTTCACATGCACAATATTCAGAAGCATTTTCTTGAACATGTACCAGCGTTATTTTCACATGATGAACAGGTAGAAGGGCTATGCACCTATCAGAGAATCTTTTTCAGCAAAAGGTGAGATAGAATGAATTCCAAGAAGGTACCCAGGCCAAATAAAGGGGTGGTACGTCCATAAACGCCATAGCAAGCACAGGTGAGTCTACTAGAGACAGCCAATACCAATCCCACATTAATTGCAAGTCACAAGTGCAGACCCTCACAAGGAGCCCAGCCAAGGAGGAGGGAGCAAGGGCTTTAAACCCCCTTAGGTTCATTCAGACAGTGTAGGAGTTAGGAGAAGGTAGTATTAGAAGGTGGTCAGAGCGAGTTGGAAAGTGTTGCGGTACTGGAGTTGAGATAAGTGGCTGGAGAGAGGCAAGAGGTGGTTGATGGAAGTAAGGAGGGTGGCGAACATCAGGAGAAGGTGGGAGGACATCAGGATGCGGGGGAGAACTTCAATAGATGAGGGGTGAAAGCAAGGGGAAGGACAGTGGACATAGCCAGTCCAGAAAGGCACCATATGGCCCACTTGGCTCCAGGACGGTGCTAGAGGTGGGAGGAGGAACGGGGTTGTGGCATGAATGTGATCAGTAGAGGAGAAATTAGGCATAGAGAGGGGAAGACATTCTGATCTCATCTGCGAAAGAAGATCAGGCCCAACCCATCGATCATAGAGAGAAGTCCGCATTACAAGGGTGTTGGGTCCAGATAAGCCATGCAGAGAAGTTACTGTTTGTAGTCCAACTGAGCCAGAAACACATCCTGAAGACGCAACAAAGTGGTGGATTGAAAGAAGGGTTCAGGGACCTCTTGAAACCCAAAACCAAATTGAAATAAGAGACCCAGAGGTTAGACGTTACTAAGATCAAGTTATAAAGAGGTTTGTGTTATAGTTTCCCCTTGGTTCTCGCTTCATTTCTTTGGTGTAGTAAATAAGGTTCTGTTGAACTAATTCTGGAGTATACCCTCTTTGTGCTTCCCACTCAGCTATATGACAGGTAGTGTCCATAGTGGGATTAAGAGTGGCTGAGATGGAAGCATAACCTGCCACTAAGTTAAGAGTTCAGGCATTGCAAATTATGTAAAATCCAGCTGGAGTAACTTAGTTCACCTACTTGATTTAAGAGAAATTCACTCGACCCATGGTGACGGGTGACAACAACTCTACTAGCCCTTTCTGTAAAATTGTGCATGTCGATCATAAACCCATTTCAGGTATGGCGGACTGCGGCCACCTATAGACCAGCCATGCATAGTGAAACGTTTGTTTGATATTTACTGCAAGTAGTTTGCAGTAAATGTCAAATAAAATTCCGCGACCTTCATAAAAACTCCTCGACTAGTGAAGTAGATTTTGCGTGCCATGGAAATGTTTGCACACCCAGTATGGCCCAAGTTCGCATGAACTCAGTGGGAATAGATTTCTACAGTATGGATATAATGGACACTCCCCTGAGGGGTCAGCTCCTACTCTCCACAAGGCTGAGCATATAACGCAAGGGCAGTTTTGCTGGAAGGGATGAATTAATGTATCATACCCAAATCTGAGCTGGCTGTGAGATATGGAAGAGATGTGTGGGCAGATGTCGTAGACAGATACTATATGGGAGTGTACAAAGAAGTTATTTGTAACCATGGCTCTTGAGGGCTTTGAGGTTAAAGAGGGAGACCCATTTGTCCTGCTGATTTTTGTGTTGTATATCCATATGAGGCAGAAGGAAATGTGTATTCTAGTCTAACAGGGGGTAATGAGTCTAGAGATTGAGCATTATCTCAAGCTGTGTGATTTTGCAAGTCTGGTCTTCGGGCGAAGCTAATCAGTTTTTTTTCGAATTGAGCTAGCTTTGTAGCTAGCAAAGCTCTGGGCTGTAATCCAGTGGTATGGGCTATGTTCCAATGGCTGTTTTGTTTATGTAAATAGTACCCAAACAGTACCCAATGTTCTAGTAAATAATAACTAAGGTCCTAAAAGACTGCAATGGACTACAAGTGAAGAGGGATGCGGTTTCTGAGATAGGCCAGATGCAAGGAAGATTGTTGACTGAAGAGCCTGGAGATAAATATGTCTGCAGCGCATCTAAGGACAGAATCTTCCAGTGCATTCAACCACATATACCCTCAGCACATGTAGAAAAAAAATGTGTTACCATATTCCGGAGCTACAAGCCATAAAAAGCCTGTTTCTAGGAGGGGTGCTAGGAGCCATTCAGGCAGTCCTGGGGAGACTATGTCAGGCCAGAGAATCCAAATCAGGGTGGAAATGCCCTCCCCATTATGGCCTATTTGGGAAGGAAGGGCTGATTGTGCTCCTTTTTTTGCAATGATTTTTAAGCATTGAAATTGCATTTTTGGGCTACAGAGGCAAAAAAGCTTTTTGGGAGAACTACTTTTTTTGCTTGAGCTACATAGGGAATCACTCCTACCTATTTTTTTATTTATTTTTTGTTCATGGTTTGTTATAGATTACAAAAGAAACTTCTCACACTCATAAAAGGGAAGAACAATCAGTACGAAAACATTTTCAAATTACGTTTAGATAAAAATTTGTGAAATATTCATTTAAAACACAAATACATTAATCTATATTATGATATACAAAAATTACATTAGAGACATTCATTTCCAATATAGATCATACTAATAGTAAACAAATTAGCGAAAGTTTAAAAATTAACAATATTATGAGTTAATCAATATTTGCTTGTAAATTTATTAATACGTTGCTTATTACCATGGCGGTCTATAAGGATATGCATTGGTTAGTATATATTTAGCAAAATTAAATTATTTAAAAATGTAATCAGTGCAATAGTTAAAATGGCTTAATTTCCTGTTAAAATATGATACCAAAAACAATCAGTTATTAATTCTTCTAAGCGTACAAACCTATTGAATGAAGTACTTCTCAATTCATTTAGATGAGGACACCTAATTACCAGATGCTACAAGCACTCTTTTTCTTTATCCACTTTACAATATATGCAGATAACATTTTTCTTAGCTTGGCTCTTAAACTGCATATTTCGCCCGTAGGCAATATATTTGTATGTGTTTATTTGTAAAGTGCACCAAGAGGCATCTAGGCGCATTATTTATTCAAAAAAGCATACATGTTGTACACCAGTGTGTATTAGGAAATGTTTAAAATTATTTTGGTAAAACATCAACCTCTGATATCCATAGATAACTGGGTGTACAATTTATATTTTAATACAATTTCTCGAGTTGCACGCCAATTATGTATAAACAGCTTTTACTTGACCTCATTGGATTGGCTTTTAGTCCATCAGCTTTCCTTGGCTAATTTAGTCATCTTGCCTTGTATTTGGTCGGACCATTCTCTTCACTTTTGACATCATTCCTCCAGTCCCACCGGCCAAACTTGACTCCAATCCCAGGAGAGAAATGTGTATGCGCAATTTGAGAGCCCTTACTCCGGAAAATGTTGCCCCAGTTCTGACTAAGATGCTGGGCGCCCTCGAGGAATTTGAGAGTGCGGATGACTTAGAACGCCACATAACCAAATCTCTTACTGATGTGACCAACTTGTTGCCGCCTCTCAGGACTCGAACCATAAAATCTGAAGCCATAACGAAACCCAGGTTCAATGATGCCATTATTCTTATCAGACAACAGAAACGCGCTGCAGAACTTGTCTGGCATAAAAATCCATCTGACACCACTTTAGCCACTTATAAGACTCTCGTCAAACAATATAAGGAGGCGATTACTAAAGCAAAGTCTGATATTTATGACAGCAGAATTCAGTCCAGATCCAAGGAGTTGTTTTCTATCTTGAGCGAAATCAAGAGTAAACCCCCCTGCTTCTATGCCTGTAAAAGATAAGCTATGGTGCCAGGCTATTCATGATACGTTTATCAAGAAGGTCAACATGCATCAAACTACTACGTTGCAGTTTAGGGACTTGTGCTCACCTCAGGAGATGGAAGAGGTAGCTCACAATGTAGTGGCACCTCTCCATCTTGAATCTCTTGTTTTTGCCTTTACTCCTTGTACCGAATCATTTGCCTCAGAAACTATTGTGGCTATGAAGCCTACTTTTTGTCAGGGTGACGCCTGCCCAGCGAGTTGGTTTATAAAATGTCGGGAAACCAGAGGCCCAAGGGGCGGACGACTTTCTTCAATCATGGTTGGGCGGACTTCATTACGCCTTTCCGCCCTTCATGATGTTAGCCAGGACTCTGGCAAACGTCTGACGTAAGGGGACAGAGTTAGTCATAGTGGCTCTGAACTGGAAGTCGCAAGCATGGTTTCCAGGTCTGATGTAATATTCCACGGATTTCCCACAAGTGATCCCTCCCAGGATGGATCTCCTGACGGATCCGTTGTGGAATCTTTATCCTCTGACTATGTTGGTAGAATTGTCTCTCCTCTCCTGGCATGCAGAGTGTTGGGGGCAGGTGGAGCCTGCTGGGCATTTCCGGACCAGCTGCCAAATTTACCAAGCAGTCGTCAGTTCCCTCTACCCTCAAGAGCTACGACGTAGCTTGGAAGAGATAGAGCGCATGGTGCAGCCGGTGCAGTATTCATCCCGTTTCTGCCCCTGTGGTTCAGGAGCTCAATCTCCTGGTGCCGACTAATCATCTCAAAAAGATCCCTTCTTTGTTTACTACTCTGTTGGTCAGTATCCAGGCCTGATGTTCCAGGGTAGTGTAGTATATCTATGATCTCCTGTGATGTGTGGAATGATTATGTGACACAGATAAGTGTATCATCATAATGAACTTGAACTTGAGTCAATTTAGGATCCTCCAACGGTAATGAAGTATGATCCGTACTCGAAACACTTGTGTATAGGCATGTTATAAATGCCATATCATACCATATCTGTAGACTCCATGGTTTCCTTGGCTTCCATTCTAGTTGTTTGTACATAGGAGTTACAGTCTGCCAATGTGCCAGCAGGCAATCCAATCCAATCCGCAACTAAACATGTTAGACAACTGTAATGCTGCAAGACGAAGGGCTACAGTCAAGGATAGGTGTTTTATATAGACTATGATCAGACCACTCACCTGGCACCTCCTGCCCCTGAACTGCACTCGTCATAGCACTCCGTAAGGTGCTCCATGCCCACAGAACGATTTATAATGATGTTTATCAAGTAAATTGTTCCTGCTGGACGTATAACTCAAAAGCTCAATGCGACCTCCTGCTGTAAACTGCACTCGTCACTTTTCTCCACGCCCGCAGAACTATTTATAAGGATGTGTAGCAAGTGCATTTTTCCTGCTAGAACCAGCTCAAAAACCCAAGACGGCCTCCTGCCTTGAACAGCACTCTTTGCCAGCAGGACTTTTAATACAGATGTGCAGCAAGTAAATTGCTCCCGCTGGAAACACAGGTCAAAGGCTCAACAACTGCACTCCTACTTGTAGCAGTCAGCTCAATACACACAGAACTATTTTATTCAGATTTGGCTTATGTTTGCATCATGGTCAATTCCAACTGATACTAAATCTTTTAAAGCTTTTTGATACATCCACTAATTGACTATGATATGATATAATATGATAGGTTATTTATAACGCGTTTAATACCCACAGGTTTCTAAGCGTGGACCCGGGGATCGAATCTTTGTTGCTCCGTGTCGTTTTGCTTCCAAGGCAAGCACGTTGCCACTGAGCTATCCTCCCGACACTATATGCCAGGGACTATAGGCCAGGTGATGCAAATAATTTTTTAAAACAAAGTTTTCAAAACATATTCTAATAAAGAGGAAAACATATTTATCATGTAAACAATCTTAAAGCCGTCTAGCTAAGAGATACTAGAATGGATAGCTCACATGTTAATCTTCCTAAACTTGTAAATTGCCACCAAGCAGTAACCAGATGGTTACATGAAGGAGGTGCTAGGGATGTTGACACCAATTTCACAAAGGCAGTGGCTGGAGGATTGCCTGGGGGAACCCTTTCTACATATATGAAGACACCTGGCATCAAGCCATGAGACAGGTTTGACACTGTATACATTAGGGAGCTAGACCAAATACAGTATGCACTGTATAGGTATCTTGAGTTGGCTTTGCAGCAGGTAGGCCACCAGAACTGGTTTCAAGGGGGTTTGAGACACTCCAACACCAGGACTAGACAATGTGCTTTTGCTATGGAAGGTTAATCTTAGAACACATCCGTAAATGCCAGCCAAATAGGGAGACAAATGACCCCTATACCAGAAAAAACAATGACATTCTGAGGAGACACTTTGACACTGTTTGTGCCCAGCCTGCAGAGTTAAGAGATCTGGGGGAAGCAGCTTGACAGGTATTAGCAAAGGAGGATGGGGCACTTCAATTCTAGACCCTCAAAGCCTTGTTGGGCATCCCTAAATGGTATTCCACTAAATTGGGCCAGCTTGAGGCTGCCTACCCTCAAGTAACTCTTCAGCAGAAGCAGAGGGCTTTATCAATCATAATGCCAGCAGGTTGTAATCCACCCATTGAACACTTTGATCATTGGGTTTCAGTGTATAGTTGGCTTTCCCTTCATCTAATAGGTAGTCCTTCAATTACAGAATTAATTTCCATTATGGGGGTCATTTGGAGCACACAGGGAGCTCTAGCAGCAATGAGTTTAAGATTAGAAATAGCTGGGGACAAATTATCCCATGATAGCAGGTGTAATCATGCCACTAATAAAAGGAGAATCAATGAGAATAGAGGTCTTCAGGCGCCTAGACATGTTGCATGGTGAACAAGAAAAGAAAATTGTATTTGATCAAATTGTGACAGCTACCAATAGTTCCCTAGCTAAAGATCACCTGCATAGATGCCCCGGGGAGGGGCTAAAGAAGGAATTAAGTTAGAGTAAGCACGCTAAAAGGGCACCACCTACTGGCACTACTGGTACCAGGCAGAAAAACCTTGTCAGCTAGAGGTAAAAAGGGAAGAACACCTGATTCCACCTGCCCCACATAGGAGAGGAAGAGAGTGAGACCTTTCATGGCAGAGCAGTATCTGTAGAGAGGGATAATATCAGCCCCAGGAAGAAAGCTGGTTGGGGCAGAAGATCCTATGAGGGCAGAAGTGGTGTGAGAAATACTTATCACCTCAGGGTTAGGGCACAGCTTAGACAATCACAAAGATACAGAGATGAAGACTCATTTTCTCATTCACAGAAAGAGAAGAAACAGAGCTAAGCACCCAAGGGAGCGCAGAAGCAGGTCAAGAGGGAGGAGAAGACAGGTGAAAGGAAGCAAACAACAGCTTTAAAAGTGGACAATGGCAAAGGAAGCACCAAACCAGACTCACAGGATAATATGAGGGACTAAAGAACTTGAAGATTGGCTAGTAGTACTGTTGGACTCTGGCACACAAGTCTCCATATTCAGAGAAAAACGCAAAGAGCTTTTACATCACATTCCTACTGAACAGAAAGTAGAAGTTACTACTCCCACCAGAGAAGTGGTTGAGAACAATGAAGTGTACTTGGTTACAATACAACTTGAAGGGGAACACCCACAAGAAAAAGATACACTATTTTGTTCTAAGTTGTGCATAGATGGTCTTTCAGATAAAAGACTTATCCAAGCTTCATGTTATGGAAAGCCCTGGGGGGTGGGGCAGTGGGGCGGGGAGAGGTTATTAAGCCAGCCTTTTCAGAAGAGGTTGAAGAACACTTGGTTAACAATTATGCAGAATCATGGGCTGTTCTAGGTGCAGCACAATTATTCAAGAATCATGTATGGCATTACAATGATTGCCCTCCACATAGAATGCAACACCAAAGCCTCAGAGACAGTATCCAAACAAGCCACAGGCCATTCCACCTTTAAGGATAATAAGGGGCTAGTTAGTAGACCAAGGGGCTCTGGTACAACAAGAAAGCCCACACAACACACCACTGTTTCCAGTGTCAAAGGTAGATGGCTCATATCACATGATAATGGAGTTTTAGGATTCTTAATGCAAACGCAAGCACAGATGCTGTTCAGAACACACACAGTTCAGGCCTTTTGAGTAACATATACATATATAAGTATAAGACTGGGATGGATATGGGTAATGGATTGTTTGCACAACCTTTGGGTGCAGAAAGCTTTAAGCACACAGCTGTAACATTCCACAAGGGTACAAAAATAGGCCATAGATTTATTCAAGCAGAATACCATCCCTTTTAGAAGGCATTCAGAATAGATGGGCATTGAGTGGAAGGCTGGAAATGTTGATCCACCAGACACAAGGCTTGAGGATTACAACATGGATAGGATTGAGCTATTGGGTTACTTTGTGGTAGATTTGGAGTTAAAAGGGAGGAAAGCGGTGGGAAATGTGTATTTAACTAAGAAGGGAGCAACGATATCGATACGTTTATATACCAATATGAGAGAACAAGTCCTTTGAGGCAGAATGGTATGATTAGAGAGGTGGAGAGTTATTAAAGTGTGTTTGAGCAGGGTGTGGGAAAAATAAGAGGGATGAGGCATCAGATTGTTCTGAAGGAGGGAAGTAGGCCGGTTGCAGTGAAGTAGCGTCCTGTTCCATTAGTGTTACGGGAAGGAGTGAAAGAAGAATGAAATAAATTGTGCATTTTGGACTAATTGAAAGAGCGAGTAGTGTGGAATGGATCTCACCATTGGTTGTTGTCAAGTAACATAGTGGAGAACTGAGACTGTGCGTAGACCCCAGCCAGCACAAACAAGTGGGTTATGGTAGAGAGACATCCCTTGACGAACATGTCAGAAATGTTGGCTATGATAGGAAAAGGGGAAGGGGTGTGGCTT
Organism: Ambystoma mexicanum; assembly: GCF_040938575.1. Taxonomy (NCBI): domain Eukaryota; kingdom Metazoa; phylum Chordata; class Amphibia; order Caudata; family Ambystomatidae; genus Ambystoma; species Ambystoma mexicanum. The sequence continues at coordinate 540,060,750 of NC_090923.1, read as the reverse complement.
GAACTCATGCGGTGAGGTCGGAACTGCCTGAGGCTCCCACTGTGATCCTACATCGATCCTTATAGCAGCGACTAAAACCGCTTACCTTTGCATCTGCCATCACCTACCTGCAGCGGAGACTGGTGCCAGCTGGAACAGCCTTTGTCTGATGCAAATTGGACCTAGGAACACAAAGAACTTTGATCCAAACTCCGGGACCCGAGACCGCCAAGAAGACAGCTGCGGTGATCCCGTGACATCCCTCGGGTCTCTGCTGCCTACAATACAGCACCGCTGAGTGTCTGCGTGGAGGCGGTCACCGCTCACTGCTTTCCCTTGGCGGGCAAGCACACATAGCCAAGCCGACACCCGGACCAAGCTGCGCGACAGACGCCATGCCTGGCATATGGTGCCACCAGGTGACCTGACCCTTGAGCATATCCTACCCCCACTGGAACTGAGAGGGGCGGCATGTGCTCCACTGAGCGGCAACCCCCCCAGGCCTCTCACCTGTATCCTGGTCAGTTGCACGCGTAGTGGGGCCGACACTTACATCGAGTGCAACAGGGCTTGTTCACGCTGCCCCAGCTGAGCCTACTACATGCCAATGGCAATCTTCCTAAGGAGCATGGCCCCAGCCTTGCGGGACTACATTTACTGATAGTGACTTGCCTCCAGAGCTGCCAAGGGCATTGTCAGGCTGCTCTATTGTCTTGGACCCCCTGGCCGTGTTGTCACCACGACACAAGCCACAGCTGGGGCTTATTGATCAAGCCCTGGTACACCTTTCCACAACCTGGGGGGAGCCCTAATAACTGCTAGGAACCTCCAACTGGCCCGCACAGGCCCTGGAGACGATGGCGACATGCGTTTGCCAGCATACCTTGGGCCTTCAAGAATTTATGCATTCAGGTGTTGGGTGTGCCTAACACTACAACTCTGGAGAATCAGCCTCGTGGTGGTGGCATCCTGGAATGGGAACCCCGGACACCATAATCTCCCTGACCTGCTGGTGGGGCACTCTGTATCAGCACCGCGAAAGAGGGTTTGACCTGCTGTAACAAGCCTAGACCAACTTGCGCAAAGCCACTATAATCCGCAGACACTCAGGCTGCACGGTGTGGCGCTATGCTTCTTGATCTGCCCCAACTTCAACGTCCCAAAATGTCACCCACTAAACACAAGGGCAAGCCATCAATCATGGACTCCTTCTCTGGCCAAAACAAACACTGAGAAGACGCTTGTGCTGAGGAAAATACACAAGCTGGGCCGCCCACTCCTGCACAGAGCCCACAAGAAGACCAGGTTCTTGCCGCAATTGCCGCCCTAAGATCGTCGCTTCAGACTAGAATCAACAAGGTTAAGGTAGATGTCTAGCTCCTCCAGCAGGATGTCAGAAAATTGGCAGAGAGGGTCACAACTGCTGAAATGGGGTTGAGAGACAGACCACAGACCTACTAAGGATCTTGTGGCATTAGTCAAAGAACTTGAAATGAGAAACACTGCAATCACACGCAGAGGACTCTGATGGCAGATCCTGCAGGAACAATATTTGCGTGCAGGGCCTGCCGGAGGGAACAGAGGGACCAGACCCAACCACATATATAAAAAACATGTTTCTGCAAGAAACTGGTCCTGGCAAACTCTCACAGAATTTGCAGTTGAGCAAGCTCACAGTTCACTCCAACAAAGACCTCCTGGATCCCACCCAAGGCCAGTCATAGCCAAGATCCCGAATTTGCGTGACACAGAAGTAATCCTGAAATACTCAAGGGAAGGTGCTGAGCTTCCGAGGGACAGCTCAAAGTTCACTATCTACCCGGATTATACACCTACGGACAAGAGAGCAAACAACTCTTTTGTCCCAATAAAGGCAATACTCAAACATTTGGACCTCAAATATATGCTCATGTACCCTGCTAGATTGAATATCCTCTACAACAGTAAATCATACTTCCAGGACAGTCCTGCAGCGGCAACTATGTGGATGGAACACAACAATTTGGCTAACAAGAACAGCGCTGACACCTAAATGAATGCTTAACCTTAACAGCCTCCACTAGGCCACCTGTGGATCAGTGGTCTAGGTTTCTCCCTGCTGTTGCAAGATGGTTCTGCGTGAAGCTGTGGCACCATTTGGAACCTGGGTACTGTACAATTCATAAACTTTTAACAGCAATGCAATGGTTACAGCTGAAGCTGCTTAAAACATTTACCTTTTTTCAGTGGGGCAAAGAGTCCAGTCACCCACTGCTGGTCTTATTCGCCCGCTCTAAGTTGACACTGCGAGCCAGCCTGTTGCTGGTCACCCCTACCAGGTACACAATGGATGAATCTAACCTTGGAACTACAGGAAAGCCTGGAGTAATATGTTTTTTTTGGGCAGTGTTATATAGTTTTGTTATTAATGTTATTTTTCTTTTGTTTACTCCATGCATCATGGCTTACTAGGTGCTATTACCGGAAAGGCTGGGGGGCGGGGACAATGCGTCTACATGGTCTGCTTACATTCATGCTGCGTATATAGTTAACCAAGACACTGGTAACACTACACCATAGGTAGCTTTGCTCCAGGAGATTCCTACAATGTCCTGGGATTGGGCCAGTGGAATTCTGCTGGTACTTTACCAAGTTATATGTCCATGGCGCCTGTTAGAATGCTAACTTGGAATGTGCGCGGATTGGGTTCTTATCTGCAGAAACAGAGTAAAATCCTACCTGAAACGCAAGAGAATATACATAGCTTTAATCCAAGAAACCCACCTGCCGGCAGACGAACAGGAGGCGATTTTGAATCGCCGGGACGGGCTATGGTGCCACGTACTCCAAATTCGCCAGTGGGGTGTTTACATGGATAGATGGTTCCCTACCATTCCAACTGCTAGAAGTGGAAAGAGACAGGGAGGGGCGGTATGTAATTTTGCGGGGGTACCTCGAGCACAGAGAAATTTGAATTGTGAACTCACAAACTACACACTAGAATTGATTATTTTTTGCCGGGTTGGGACAGGTGGCTGAACTTTGTAGCGCTGAATATATGGGCCGCTCGATAGCAGACCACTCCCCCTTGGTGATTGAGTGGAACGCCACGAGCCCTAGGTCCCCCATCCCGACGTGGCGTATACTGACAGGTGCCCTGACTGACCCAGTCTTTAAGAAAACACTCCAAGACTGACATCTTGGAGCATAATGTCGGGAGAGTGAAGGAATGGGGCACTGTTTGGGGAAACCATGAAGGTGGTCACCAGAGGCGATGGGATAGCAAGTGCCGGTAGAATATGCCGGAAACTATAGGAAGACCTAGGAACTATGGAAGAAGAAATTAGGACTCAGGAAGCCCGACACACAGGCCTGAGGTCTGATGAGGAAAAACTAGCTGAGACCCGGTCCTGTTGCCTTGAGGCATGGGAAAGGCTCTCCAAATTTGAGTATGTCACACAAACTGCCTGGACACATACGGAGGTGGACAAACATGGGCGATTACTAGTGTGGCTCTGCAAACGATTACACCCTAGACCCCAGACTACACAACTTTATGACAAATGTGGGGCCCCGTGGAGATCTCAACTTGCAATCAATGGCATCTTCACTACATATTATACCCGGTTATATAGTCGCGACAAACAGGTACCCCAGAGAGGCATGGCTGAAGCACTCTCGCTAATCTCGCTCCCAAAAATTTCTGTTGCACAACGTGCTCTTTTAGACCAACCCATTACTGTGGAAAAAGTGTGTGACGCAATTGCCTCTCTTTTTCCCAGTAAGACACCTGGGAGTGATGGTCCCCCCCCCCCGGTACTTTTATAAAGCTTACACCTCCACCTTAGCCCCTCTGTTGCTTTGAGGAGGCTTTACGATAAAGGCATACTCCCGGCTAGCATGAGGGAGACCTTAATTGTACCGATTCCTAAACCTGACAAGCCAATGGATAGATGTGACTCGTATAGCCCCTGGCTCAGCTAAACTATTACGCAAAAATACTCACAACGCTGCTCGCGGTCAGACTCCGAAGGCAATTGCCTCCTTGAGAAACATGGACCAAACTGGGTATGTACCGGGACGCAGCACCACCCTGAACCTCCCTAGGCTACAGCATATCATAGATCAGACCGATTCCAGCATGGAGCACTACGCAGTAGCATCTCTGGATGCAGTTAAAGCTTTTGACTCTGTCAATTGGGAATGGCTGCTTGTCTCACTGCAGAGTTTTGGGATAGGGGAGGGCTTTGTTCGCTGGGTGATGCTGCTGTACACCTCTCCAACTGCTAGGGTGAAATCGGGCAGACATATCAAGAGTGTGCAAACTACGGCATGGGACTCGTCAGGGGTGCCTGCTATCGCCCATGTTGTATATAGTGGCTCTCGAGTCCCTGGTAGCATACTTGCATGCAGGCATCCTGATTGGGGGCTCCCGGCTCTTAATTTCACTGTGCGAACAACAACATGACCTACCCATAGTTCTAGACATACTGGATAGCTTTGCAGCACTGTCAGGAATTGTTTTTACACTGTCACTCATGGGTAAAATTGCAATTGTAAAAATGATTGTCCTCCCCCGATTTCTGTACTGTTTCACAAATGTTCACTACTGCACCGGGGCCCATTTCTTTCACCTTCTTGATACACAGATCAGAGACTTTCTCTGGAGCGCAAACCGACACAGACTCTCCCTGTGCGTGTTGTCCCTTCTCTGCAAGGATGGCGGTGCAAAACTGGCTAGGCTGGATCTTTACTACCTAGCTGCTCAGCTAAGCTAAGTTTCAAAATGGTTGTCTGATTACCCTTCCTCTGAGTCAACACTGCTTCAACATTTGGTGGCACCTGCCCGCCCCAAGGAAGTGCTGTGGTCCCGGCCAGCTACATGAACGCCCTACCACTACTTGTGGTTCTAGGCAGGAAGATCTGGTCCCGAGCATTAAAGCTGCTTCAGGTGCATTGCCCCTACTCGTCTAATGCCTCTATAGTGGCCGATGTATCTAAGTCCAGGGAAGATGTGGTTGCTTTCTGGCGCTGGAAGGTATGGGGCATCTCTACATGGGGTGACATATACGAGAATGGGAAGTTTAGGGACTTGGATAACCTAACCCAACAGACAGGTTTGCCCATGGGACAATTCTTGCGCTATATGTGACGGGGGTGGCAAGTCGTAGATGGCCCGGGTGGCCTGCTGAGCCGGGGGGGAAGACATCGCTTCTGGCCCTGATGTACATGCTCGAAGACGGCTGGAGACCTGTAACCAGTTTGCATAGCTGATAATTGAGTGGGTCACGCCCTCAGAACCCAGACCAGAAGGCACGGATCATGAATAGGAGCGAGTGCTTAATTTCCATAAAAATTTGCCCTGGAACGCCAGATTGAAACTGATCCAAATCAATGTACTTCACTGTACATATATGACCCCCAGTAGAATTGCTAAATTCAACAAAAATAAACCTTCGACCTGCCCCTGGTGTAACCTAGACAACACAGATCTAATTCATATGTTCTAGTAATGCTTAAAGGTGCAAAGTCTCTTGTCCTGTATTGAACAAGCTTGCAGTACGGCGGGATGGCTAGATACAGCTGGGTTCCGTTGGAATGTTTATTTGGAGCATATCCCAGGCTAGGGAAAATCAGACATGTTACTAGATTTATGGAACTAGCTTGGATACTCGCTAAATGCTGCATCGCCATGTCCTGGAAACAAACGGGGCGGGGGAGGGGAGGTGCATAATACAAATGATGGTATGGTGAATTTGAGACTTGGTGCGAAGCAATGACAAGGGCATGGGCTGGGTCACTACAATGCCTAGATGAAGTCCATGCATGGCCCTCCGAGTCTTGGAAAATACTTGTTTTCAATATGTTCCATCCCTCTGACGATAAACCTCCATGAACGCCAACTCGATGACTTACTACAATCAACATGTAAGAAAGTGAATCCCCTTCTCCCCCCCCTGAGCTCACCTTTTCATCACAGTAATGCTGCACAAAACACTGGTCCTGTGCAGTTCCCTTGGGGACCACTGCAAAAATATTAAGACTACAGGAGTAAGCAGTAAACCCAATTGGTAGCAGTCTGTACCACCCAGATTTACCTGGTAGCTGTGGCTGAGCAGTCGGACTTCTCTCAAGAAGTGTTAGGCAGTATACAGAGGATACACAATAGGGCCAAAAACACAGTAGAACAAGTAAACACTGACCAGAGCTTTGTTTCAAAAGTATATAATTATTTATTTAACACACACTTTAGAAAATACACTAGCAAGTTCAAAACACAATCAGAAAAGTATACACACCTCCCTTAAGAATTATTAGACAAGTCTAAGTCAAAACACCACTTTTTGTCAAAACAGAGGTGAGCGCGTAACTTAGATGGCACTCCAATAATTAAGTAAAAGGGAGAGAAAAAAGGCAGGTCATAAAGATAAGTCCCAACACTTTTAAGAGACACAAACAAGTTAGTGAAGGCAGAGTCTACTGTAGGCAAAGTTCATAGGCCAGGCCCACTTTAAATGGAGCAAGGTGAAATGTGCCCAAGATCACACAGTTGCGAAATCTTTGTAGAAATGTTCAAAAGAGGTTGGGGTGGTTCAAAAGATAATGTTAGAAGGTCTGGGGGCCAACCCAGTTGGAAAGCCAAAGATTTAAGGGTCACCTTGAGCAAACCAAAGAAAGGGAGGCCTGGTGGAACACAGTACCTTTAATGTTGAGGAAGGTCCAGGGTTGGCAGTTGTTCCTGGCAGCGGGTGCAGTTCGTGGTTTCGACCAGGGGAAGAGAGGATCTCGTCGAGGTGGAAACCTGGAGTCGTTGCACTGCCAGGGAAGAAACCAGCCGCGGAGTTCGTCGGTTAAAAGGTGCATTCCTGGTATTCGCGGTCAAAGTGGTGCAGCTTGGCTATCCGGCCGCTGGGGTGCTTGGCACGGGCGATTCGACCAAGAGACGTCCTGGAAGGCGAAATGGCGAACTGGTTGATCCCACCAGCTCAGAGGAAGAAGACTCTTTCAGCAGAAGATCTTCTCTTGTCGTCGGGGAAGTGGTAAGGTTGTTGCAGCAGGGCTCCACCGGTGGTGTCGTCGTTGCAGATCGCTCAGCTTCTCCCCTCTTCGGATTTCTTAGGTCCTGTGGCAACTTCTGAAGTTCCAGTCCCAAAAGCCCTGCTTTTATGCAGAAAAACCCCCATTCAACAGCCTAGCTGTCACTCAAACATGCTAAGTGGTGAGCTGGGCGCCTCACCACTGGGCCAATCAGAACAGAGTGTGACTTGGGTTGCTAAGGCAACGCAGTCCAGGGTGCCAATTCCCCCACCCACACATCCTGTGGAACCCAGACAGAGTGGCGCCAGTTGGAGGGCTTCTGTGGAGAAGCCCGCCAAAAAGTGGAACAAAGGGCCCTACCTTGGTTGGAGTTTCAGAGACGGACACGAACGCCATTTTAGAAAAAAGAGTTCTGGCAAAAATACTCAAACCGGTGATTTAATATTAAATAAATAAACCGGCGGTATCTTTAACATTGCACCAAAAAGTGGTGCGTTTAAAATCAATGGGAAAATCCCATAGGAAATATTCTGGTGGAATATTTTGCATGGTAACCACTGCCACCAGCCAGAAACTCGACAAGGTGGGACTGGACATTGCCCCCTTGGAAACAGACCCCGGGGCAATCGAATTAACCCCTTCCAGTACTTCCACAATATGATGGTTTGTACTGGTTCTGTTCACAATTTTGGACTAGTAAATTCAATGGTGAATTTACATGCCCTGGGAGACAGTAGTCAGTCCCAGGGTATGGAGTCATTGGGGGTCACTATGACACCCCTGTGTTACTGCACTGAGGGTGCTGTGTAACACACACACAAAAACAGATGATACCCTATGGAGTAAAAAAAAAAAAACATAGCCCATAAGCACACAAAAAGTCAAAGACATACCTCAAATCATGCCTAAGAGTGGGAGGAGAAGAGTCTCACTCTTAGCAGGAGAAAAAAACAAACCCCAAAAATCCAGCAAAGCTGCTGGGGGACTCACTAGGTTTGGGAAATTAGCCCTATAAGAGAATTCTCCCTAACAGTCCCTAATGGGTAGACACCTGTAGGGCATGGCAGTCTGGTGTAGATGGGGAAGGCAGCTTTAGCAGAACAACAATTTTAAATAACCCGGCGAGAGAAGGTTCAATGATAAGGACAGATTGGCTGTATTTATGGGATGCCTTCTTTTCAAATGCCTTTGCAAGCTGTAAGCAATACAGTAAGAGTCCCATTCTAAAATGCAAATCCAAACAGCTTGAGCAAATATCTTTGCAGATGGCCCAGAATTACAGAAAGCACCATCTCCTCTACTAACCAGTTATGTTACTGGAATGTCCCCTTTAATGTAGGGGCTGCAGTGGTGTCTTCTATGCAAAAGAAACCTGTGTGTTGTGTGTAGTGCATGCCCATATGCCCCGTGTATTCTTGGACATACCGTCCTAGACCTCCAATGGGAAAACAAACAAGAGAATGAAAAGTCCCAGATTGCAAACAAAAGTCCAAGTCTGTAAGAGCATCTCCAAAGTAATATGGGGCATATACTGTACTGTATGCTGTAAATAGTGGCAGAAGCTTTCTGCCTGAGTGACAGACAAAACGGAGAGACGCTTTGGTCTGCTTTGTAGAAACACTTGTGTAAAGGCACGTTATAAATGACACCTATTATCTCATTACACAGTAGATTGGCTCTCCAAATATTTGGGACTACATCTCCCATGATCAATCACCATTGATAGTTGATCGGAATTGTAGTCCAAAACATCTGGCAAGCCAAAGGTTACAGTCTCCTTCAAGCAGTTCGAGTCTCATCTGATGGCTACTGCAGCTTTGAGTCTCTGCTGCACTGCTCTATGACACATGATACTGACTGAGCCCCTGATTGTGCTGGCAACTTTAAACCATATACAGCACTTCCGATTGGCAGCATTACTTTTCGAACACGTATAACACCCTACTGACAGTTTATGTCGTTCCCTCTGTCTTGTATTTGAATGTACAGTTCGTTATCTACTGCGCCTAGTTTATATAGTCGAAACTTGTAACAGCGGCCGATCACCAAGACCTACTGTCTCTGGAGAATTGCATGCATATCCGTTTTTCTCATTGACAGTCTTATCTGAAAGGCGTATGGTGTTTGTTTCTGGCGATTATCAGGAGTTAAAGTTAAGCCCAAATTTCAGTTTTACAGTGACACTAAATTTCTTCTTTTCTCCACTTCCACTGTAAACACATTACCACCAGACCGCACTGCTTGTCCCCGACTACCTCCTACTGAGCATCTCCCACTTCGCTATCTCCAGCTCCTTCTCAACCCACCCGTCATATTCCCACTAGCAATTAAGCCCGGGAATCCCGTGCATGGACACAACATGCAAGATCCACTTGGATACGAATCATCACCAGGAGGCCAATGAGGCCAATACGGTGGTAACTGGCACAGGGTAAATGCCTATTACATTACATTGCAATTAGCAAAACAGGCAGAGTTAAATCTAGGCGCTAGAAGCTCTGATGAGGGCACTCCCTCATGACAGCTATAGGCCCACTGTCCTGTCCAGCCCTGACTCCAGGATGTGGTCAGTGACGTGGTTCAGCCATCTCCCCTGATGGCCAGAGTTGGACAGGCCAGCATATGTTTTGTAAGCCAAAAGAGAAAACACAGTGAGATGGAACGATATAGTTTTCATCTTGTGCCAACATTGCCCCTCCCAAGCTTCTGCTGGCTTCCGCCATGCAGCTGGTAAGAAAAGGGGAGACAGGGATTTAGGAGCAGCAAGCACACTGGACCTCACTGCGAGACTTGGTCAATCTTGCAGCAGGCATTGCTTTGCTCTCCACATAACGTCGATCTGGAAAGTCAAGTTTTGTTGACTGCTGTTCTGTGTAGTTTTGCTCTGTTTTCTTGCAGTAAAGTGAAACAAGATAGAGGCTGGTGGAACAGACAATAGAAAAACAGGTACATTTTAAAAAGATGAACAAGTTACTTCTTACCTGGTAACGTTCTTTCGATGGGATGTTCCTCCGACGTATTCCTTATCTTGATAGATCATCTCCAGCTTGCTGGCCTCGGAATTTTTTTTTCAGTAGAGGGTGCTGCGCATCGACTTCCCTCAAGCCGATGTCCCTCGAAAGCCTCCGAATCGGCGCCGACGTCATCATGCGTATAAATAGACTCGCGCAGCGTCTGTTGCTCAGTTCCGTTTTGACGTTTAACAGTTGCTTTACATGAATTGTTTATTGACCCTGAAGGAGCGTAAGCTGTAACCACAAGGGAAGTTTTACTGAGGGGATGGATGGGAGGGGCGATAAGGAAAACGTCAGAGGAACATCCCATTGAAAGAACATTACCAGGTAAGAAGTAACTTGTTCTTCGAAGGGATTGTGCCCTCCGACGTATTCCTTATCTTGATAGACTCCCATAGCAGTGGTGTGTAAGTGGAGGTGGGAGTAAAATTGCCATGTTTCCCTTCAATAATGAACAGAGTGCAACACAGCTTTGCCAAATCTAGTCTCTTGGCTAGAGGAGGAATCCAGGTTGTAAAATCTTGTGAAGGTATGTGCAGACGACCAGGTGGCAGCCGCACATATGTCTCGAATCGGTACCCCTCTTTGGAGGGCCGAAGAGGCTGCGATACCCCTGGTTGAATGAGCCCTAAGATTTTGAGGAGGCTCTCTCCCTGCCAGTTTGTAACATTCCAGAATGGCCAAAATAATCCATCTGGAAATGGTCCGTTTTGTTATCGGTAATCCCAATTTGTGTCCCGAGTAACCTACGAACAGTTGGTCTGCTTGCCTAATCCTAGCAAGTCTGCTGATGTAAAAGCTCAAAGCCTGCGTTGGGTCCAGCCTATGTAGCCTTTCTTCCTCTTTCCCCGGATGGGGAGGGGGATAGAATGAAGATAAGGTAATCTTCTGAGTGATGTGGAATTCAGAAACCACCTTTGGGAGGAAATTAAGCTTCACTTGTAGGACAACTTTGTCTTTATGAAAAATTGTATGAGGGGGTTTACAAGATAGAGCTTGTAATTTGCTCACCGTCCTAGCAGATGTCAATGCCACTAATAAGACAGTTTTAAGAGTGAGAAATCTTAGCGAACAAGAGTGGAGTGGTTCAAAAGGAGTACCCATCAGGAAATTTAAGACTAAATTTAAGTCCCATAAGGGAACTTGGAATGGTCTTGGAGGATAGACATTGGTTAATCCCTTCAGAAATTGTATTACTAAGGGTAACTTGAAATACGATGGTTCCTCTGCAGTGCGCTTGAAGATCGATAGCGCTGCCAGATTGTCCTTGATAATGCCAACCTGAAGGCCCAAATTTGCCAAATAGAGTAGAAAAGATAACACCGTTGGTGTACCACATGAAAAGGGATCGATATTCTTTTCTCTACACCAGCTGCAAAATTTGTTCCAATGGCAGCGGTATAAAGTCTTTGTTGCTGGCCTTCTGGCCGAAAGCAACACCTCCATGACGTCATCTGGTAGGTCCCAATCCTTGTATCTCAACCTTTCAGATACCAAGCGTGAAGGTTGAGGGTTCTGATGTCTGGATGGAGAACCTGACCTCCCTTCTGCGAGAGAAGATTCTCCTTGAGTGGAAGACGAATTGGAGGGCAGATGGACATGTCCAGAAGGTCCGGGTACCACGTTCTCCTGGCCCAGTCCGGGGCAATTAGGATCATGGCTTTCCGGAACCTTCTCAACCTCCTGATCATTTGAGGAATGACAGGGACTGGAGGAAACGCGTACAGAAGTGGAAACTCCCAGTCCACTACGAACGCGTCCCCTAGAGCTCCTCTCGGGGGAAATGCCATTGAACAAAGCTGATCGCACTTCCTGTTGATGCTGGTGACGAACAGATCCACTTGAGGGGTTCCCCAAAGGGTGAAGATCTGTTGAAGGACTTCCTGAGCTAGTTCCCAATCGTGGGAGACTGTACTTTGCCTGCTCAGAGCGTCCGCTGTCAAGTTTTTCTCTCCGGCTAAGTGAACTGCCGATAGAGAGATCCCTTCTTGGATTGCCCAAAACCAGAGCTGCATCGCCTCTCTGCACAGAGGCAGTGATCCTATGCCTCCTCTTTTGTTGAGGTAGTGCATGGCCACTGTGTTGTCCGTCATTATCAGGACATTTGCCTCCTGTACAGATGGCAGAAAAGCCTTCAGCGCTAGTCTGATTGCTCACAGCTCTAACAGGTTGATATGTAGTCTGGACTCCGATGGAGACCAACGACGGCTGATGGTCAAGTCGTTGCATGGGCTCCCCACCCCGTGAGTGAGGCATCTATGACTACTGTTATCTCCGGCCATGGTTGCCAAAACAGTTCTCCTTTCAAAATGTTCTCCTGACAGGCCCACCACTGAAGGTCTCGAGCCACCTTGTCTGGAACCTGAAGATCTGTCATTCTCCCTGAGAATTGCGACCACTGAGTTCTTAGTGCCCACTGAAGAGATCTCATTCTCAGGCGAGCCTCTGGCACAAGGAAGATGCAGGATGCCATGAGGCCTAGCAACCTCAAAAAGTCGAAGGCTGGGAGACGTTGGGCATTTTGAAACTTGGTGACCATCTGCAGAATATCTTGAGCCCTCACCTCTGGTGGCGAGGCTTTTCCCAGGGAAGTGTCCAGGACCGCTTCAATGAACTGGAGTCTCTGTGATGGTATCATCTGTGATTTCTTTAAATTGAGGGAGAAGCCCAGTTTGTGAAGGAAGTGGCAGACATAATCTAGCTGGATCTGAGCTTGTTCCAGAGATACAGCTCTGATCAGCCAATCGTCCAGGTAGGGGTAGACGTGAATCCCTTCCCTCCTTAGACTTGCAGCCACTACCGACATTAGCTTGGTGAAGACCCTCGGGGCGGAGGTCAGCCCAAATGGCAGAACTCGAAATTGATAATGAGAGCCGCCAAATGCGAACCTCAGGTATTTCCTGTGTTTGAGATGGATTGGCACATGGAAATAAGAATCCTGAAGGTCCAGAGATACCAGCCAGTCCTGGAGCTGGAGGGCCTGAAGGATCTGAGAGAGAGTTACCATCTTGAACTTGTCCTTCCTGAGGAACTTGTTCAATTCTCGTAAGTCCAAGATAGATCTCAGTCCTCTGTCCTTCTTCGATATTAGGAAGTAGGGGGGAGTACCAGCCCTTGTTCCCCTTGCGCTCCTTCAAGGCTTTCGCCGTCATGGACATGCAGTCCTCGCACTCAGAACATTGGTGCTCCGATCCCAGGCACCACAAACAGATCCTGTGAGGATCTGTCAACAACATTTTCTTTCCACAGTCTCGACATTTTTTGAAGCCGGACCGTGGAGTCGTCGGTTCGGATGAGGAAGCCATCGAGTAAGAGTTGGTATTCTCGAGGAATAATAAAGAATATATATGACTAACGAACTGAGCAATGCGATTCCGAGGCAGACGAAGCGCAGAAAAACGGAACTGAGCAACGGACGCTGCGCAAGTCTATTTATACGCATGATGACGTTGGCGCCGATACGGAGGCTGTCGAGGGACATCGGCTCGAGGGACGTCGACGCGCAGCGCCCTCTACTGAAAAAATGTTTCTGAGGCCAGAAAGCTGGAGATGATCTATCAAGATAAGGAATACGTCGGAGGACACAATCCCTTCGAAATATATTTCAGTAATATTCAAAGATTCAGAAAAATTATATCAAAATAATATGTAACAAATAATAATGCATTTTTTTTTAGAAAGGTGCGCATATTCTTTCCACGTTTTAACTGCACAGGAAATCGTATGAAGCATTTTACTAACCTGCGGAGATATTGACAGGCCTCCTAGTGGATCCCCTTCCAGTATATCTGTTCCTGCATTGTAAACGATGACGTCTGGTTTCGATTCATTTAGTGCCCCTTCCATGTGTGTTTGCACTTTCTGGAGGTATTCCTGGTCCTCTGTACCCCAATCTAATTCAATTTTTCGCTTTATTGCTCCTAAAAAGGATGTTAGAAGTTTTATTTTACACGTGTGTGACATTTCATACACTTGTACATCAGAACTCGCAAAACACAACACCACAGTTAGTTAAATAAGTAAGCAAAAAAATAAAATACTATTTAAAGGGATGGTTCGCCCAAAATGTTTTATTTCAAAAATAGATAGGCAATATTAAAAAAAAATCGATTGGCAATTTTTTTTTCAAGTCCCTATGTAACATTTTGAGCAAATCAAGCTCAAAGAAAGCACCCTTCCGTGCTTAACATCAGGAAGCAGATGGCAGGGAGACCATGCGAGAGATGCGATTTGAGGGAAGTGGTGTGAGAGAGACGCGCAGCTCCCAGATGTGGGACTCTCTGCTGCATTGACTAAATACTACTGCAAAACTGCACCAAGAGAAAAAAGGCCATAAGAAATCTATTGACTAAATAAAACATTTATTGAAGCCTGGTATGATTATTGAAGGGGGCACTTTGAAACCTAACACTGGCAACGAGGCGGGATCGACTCACCCCCACCAGATGACCCATGTGAAACATTCAAAGCCAAGGTAGCAAACCCCCAATTAAGCATGCAACGAAACATGCAAAATGCAAATGTCAGAGCACTGCCACCATATTTATCCTGGAGCCACTAGCTTAAAATATTCAATTATTATATTGAAACAACAGGTGCCAAACTATTTGAAACGGAAAGAATGAAAGCAATTTTGCTTAACCACGGAAGAGTTGAAGGACACTGTATATTGTGAATGTATTCCTGATGACACTGATGTTTAGGACACATTTGCAGAAGCGACGGACAAGAGAAGAGACCAGAGGCCAGATTACAGAAACTTTGCGGTATTAGCACTAGAGCAAAGTTTGCCCTATTTCTAAAACACTGGGACATGTTAGACAACCACTGCACCATGACAAGTGCAGTTTGGCATGTTATAAGCAACGGGGCATAAATTGCCCTAGTGCAAAAAATATAAATGTGTATGCATTTTTACACCAAGGCAAAGTTTGTCCTAGTGCAAGCAGTAGGGCATACTTTGACTTCTTGTAAAAATTCAGTGGACATGTATCTTTTTTGCACTAGGGCTATTATTCCTCACTTAGTATTATGCCACATTTCTCTTGAAATTAACAGATGAGATGACTGTTGAAATGAGCACATGCAAGCCACATTCATGGATGTAAAAAAGGGCACATTAATGTTTGACTGGAATAAGCACATAAGTGACTGTGGATTCCAGAACATTCAGATTGTCACACTGCTCGCACAAACATAATATGCTGTAGAACAAGTCGTGGCATATACCTCAAAGACATTGAAATAATCATTAATTAATTCCTGTGTTACACATGGAAGCTGATGTTATCACGTGTATTGGTAATATCTGTGGGTTGATCATTCACATTTTGCACAGATCTCCAACTTCTTATACACATTTTAAGTCGTGTAAACCTTTTAAGTCCTATAATAACAAAAACGGACACATCGAGATTGGCCCGATTGGCAGCAAAATTATGTGTTCATTTATAATGTGGAATATCGGCTAGGATGGAATACTAAACAATCATACTGTTTGTCAAGGTCACCTATGAAACAAAAAATACTTTTTGAATGATGAACGCATCGTGGCTTCAATAAGAGATCTACAAACTGAAAATGAAGACAGAGTTAGTAGAGAAATGAGGGCTGCACCTTCCGAGAAAGATGAGGTGATGAAAATACTTTGCACTTACATAACAAAGGGGTGGCCAGCGGAGTTAAGCTTAGCCCCACAAATGCAACCATAGTGGAAAGAAGCCCATGAACTCACATCAAAAGATGACTTGATTGTGGGAGTTCCCATATTTGTACCCCCAAAAGGAATAGGGCATCCTTATTTTTTTTTTAAACAATTTATTAAATTCCACATATAACACATAAATCAGCAAAGTAACAATGTCTCATATTAACCAGAAAGAACAGAATTAACATAATAACATAAGCATTATAAAGAGTTCATACCAACTAATTACCAACCATTAGTGAAACATATTCAACACATTGATCTGAATATACCAAAGACAACACAAACACAAATGACAACAAACGATACCACAAACGGAAAGGAGAAAGAAGAGAAAGAAACAGAGAAAGAAAAGAAAGAAAAAGAAAAAGAAGAAAACAAAGGAACGAAACCCATTAACCTCACCCTGAATACCCACTTTAACAAAGTAACCCAACATACGCATCAATCATAGAGAGCCATAAACGGACCCCATAGCTGCATGTAATCTTCCTCCTTATCCTTATTATGAAATGAAACCTTATCATAGCTTGCCAAGACATGCAACTCCGTCAACCAATCGTCAACATTTGGCTTTTTCCTTGTTTTCCAAATCCTGAGTATCAACTTAATAGCTATCATTATAGCTCTATCAATCCAACAAGAATGTCTCCTAGCGCTACCACATCTATTTTTACTGGAAAGCAAAATTATATTCACTGCAGATCTCTGCAAAACAATACCAAAAATCAAATCAATCCTATCAATTACCTCCTTCCAAAACGCCCGCACTCTTGGACAATCCCACAGTAAATGCAATAGAGTTCCCCTATGAACATCACAACACCAACACAAATCATTAGGTCGTAACCCCAGCTTAAACATCTTAACCGGTGTCCAATACAACCTCCCTACAACTTTTTGTCTAATTAAACGTAAACCCATATCGGGTCCCAAGTTCAAAGTAACCTTTAGAACATTCCTCCAATCCACTTCAGAAATGTCATCCTGAACCTCTTCCGACCAAATTTCTCTCAATCTAGACCATGCAAATTGTAGTTTCTTATCAATAGGCATAAATTGCATGTAAGTACTCGCACAGTATTCCTGGCCCTCTAACAACTTACTGATCTCTGGCTTCTTTCCAATAGAACCTTCCGCCATATACATCCTACTATTCAACATAGAAACCAAAGCCAAGTATCTATTCCTCTCCCTCAGCCTCAATCCGTATCAATCTTGTAATTCCACAAAAGTCAACAACCGGTCACCATCCATCACATCCCCCAGCCTCAGAACACCCTTATTTATCCAACTTATCCAATTCAAACATTTATTATCTATATGTATAACATCATTAAACCATATAGAAGCATCAGGGCTGAAACCATAACTCTGATCATTTTCCTTAAACCATTCCCCTATCACCTTCCTTGTCGCCACAATCGGAATAAACTTCAACCTCTTATTTGGTAGTTTATCCATACTGTATACATTTCCTAGTTCAAATGGCGCACAAACGTCCCTTTCCATGCGCACCCAAAGTGGTTCTTTTGCATTCCGTTCCCTAAAGTAATATGAGCTTTTTTTTAGCAAAAAGGCTTTTTAATATTTTGTTAAATCAGGGAATTCAAACCCCCTATCCGCAACCTTTTGTACCAATATATATTTGGAACCCGAGGCCTCTTTCCCGGACCCCACAAAAAAGAAGAGAAGAACTTCTCCAGTGGGATTAACTGCTTCTTACATAACAACAACGGAACCGATTGAATAATATATAAAATCTTTGGCAAGAGGACCATTTTGATTGCATTAATCTTTGCCCATAAATTCAACTGCAACCTCTCCCATCTCTTAGTCAATAATGACATATTTGTGACTAACAAGTCCAAATTAAATTGCAGCAATTTCTTCAAATCTCCGATAATATGTATACCTAAATATTTGACACCCCTCGGAGACCACTTACAATGCCACGAACGCAAAACATTACAATCACATCGGCTAGACAATGGAAAAATCTCTGTTTTGTCCCAATTCACTCTATGTCCCGACAGCTCTCCCACTTCCTGAAACATGTTTTTTATTAAATCTCCACACACCTCAGGGTTTGACAGCATAAGAAGCATATCATCGGCATACGATAAAACCTTAACTTAAACCTTGCCAACCATAATTCCCTTAATAATCTCACATTGTCTAATATATGTAGCAAGAGGTTCTAATGCCAAATCAAACAAAAAAGGTGATAACGGACAGCCTTGTCGCGTGCCCCGCAGTAAAGGAAATGAATCCGAAATCACCCCATTGACCAAAACTTTGGCCCTAACATCTCTATGAATACACTCCACCATTTTGATGAAACTCAAGCCAAATCCCATTTCATTAATGTGTATTCCAGAAACTTCCACTTAACCCTATCGAAGGCTTTTTCAGCATCAAAAAACCCAATAACATCATTCGAGTCCTTCCCAAAACGTTCACCAACCACATTTAACACAGTCCTAATATTATCATAACCATACCGCCCTGGAACAAACCCCACCTGAGACTCATCAATCAAAACTCCCACACATAACCTCAACCTATTGGCCCAAATTTTAGTGAAAATTTTTAGATCAACATTCAACATCGAAATAGGTCTATAGTTTCCACACCGAGTATGATCTTTATTGGGTTTCGGGATCACGACAATCAATGCTTCTTTCATCGAATCACACATCTCCCCCGTTGCCATAAATTCATTATAGAGTTTACACAAAACTGGCACCAATTGAACTGCAAATTTCTTATAAAATTCCGAGACTATACCATCAAGACCCGGTGATTTTCCATCATTCATTTGAGATATGGCAGTGCTAACTTCAACCTCCTCAATTGCAGGGTCAAGTAAAGTCTGCTTCTCTAGGGCCAGTTTAGCGAGTGAAATTTTTCCAAAAAACGATTCTAATCTATCCACCGTAGGATCACTGTTTTCCCTATACAATTTCTCGTAAAAAACTTTAAAATATTCACAAATATCTCTATTCCTGTGTAATGTAACACCTCCAGTAGTCTGAAATAGAATAGAAGAAAGGTTTGCTAGGAACAGTTAGGTGTAACTACAACAAAAAGAAGAATAAGAAATGCAAACTGTTGGGCATGGAATGGACATATAAGTACAAACCAAGGTCGAACATGTTTCAGTATAATGCAAGGGATTCGATTTGACAGGCATTTAGGATTCAAATGACAATTCCAATGAAAGTACGATATAAACTGGAACTGGACATTATTGGTCTGCTTGATTAAATGAGTGATGGTGACAAATATAGAATTGCCCATATAGACAACGTCTCCAAGTAGACAGAACCTCACCAACCTCAAATATCTCTGTGCCAACCGTAGGATTCAGATTACTGAGGCCAAAGCTGCTTACTATTCCACCACTACTGCAGCAGCCTCTAACAGGAGTAAAGCCCTCTTTGAAGTAGAAAAACATTATACCAAACCCTCACGAGGCCCTGAGATACCAGCAACTCAAGACAAATAAGAAAATCAACACATTTGTTCATTGAAAAAATAGACAAAATGTGAGAGACCACTGAATGAACCTTCCACAGCATTAGCACCCCCTGTACCTCGGCACGCTCACTTCCCCTCTGGACCGAATTCTCTACTTTCTCTGCCCCCAGATCTCCTAAAAACAATAGCCTCCCTCAAACCGATTTCTTACTCAGATAATATATCACACCCTCTACCATTAATCAATCATACAACCTCTTTTGAAAAAAAAGAAAAAAACATAGATTCAGACGACCTGGCCAACTACAAACCCATAATGAACGTTTATTGGCACAATCTTGGGAAAAATTGTTTCTACACAACTAGTGTTATGATTATTTTTTCACATGATTTTGATATTTGTCATCACACCAGAATGTGTTAATGATTTCTTTTCTTTGAGATTGTTTTCTTTGTTTCATAATATACTGTATTTGATTGTGTACAATTTCCAGGCAGTCCGGTTGAGGTGTATGCATACCCACATATTTTCTTTACAATTGCATTGACAATAATGTTAACGTAGTCCTCAGTGGACCTTTCATTTCTTTAACTTTACCAAGCATACATTTTAATAAAACATTAATTATGTTGTCTTTTGTTCTTTTTCACTTCAATATTTGTTCAGTGACTGTTTTGTTGATTTTGTATTATAACGATTTTGTTTTGAAAGGTTTCAGCAGGGGCTGGCTATTCCTTTGCAACACTTTGTACTCTCATACCCCTTGTTTTATTTTTTTTCAATTGTGCTCTGTTGCGTTGGTTTGCACTTGACACTTCAGCTTACTGCTAGCTGAGACGATATTTGAAGCCTCTTTAGATCTAAACATTATCTTTTCGATTAGATTGTTTATGACATTAGAATGGACAGTGACACACTTAGTTTCAGGGAGCAACAACATCAAGAAATACGGGTGGGTCTGTCTTTCTTTACCAATTTACCAGCTAACTTGTCAGCACAACATCAAATCAATGCCGATTATCTATTGAAAATGTAATAAAAAGAAATTGAGTTATACGGCTACCTTTTAAAAGAATACTTAAGAGCAAACATCATACCATTAGGCCTCTAGGTTCCCATCTATCCAGTATTGTTCTTGGATGATCCGGAATAAAAGGTGGGTTTCAGTCAAATTGCCAGAAAGTGCTGACACACAATCACAATTGCTAACAGATTAGCTGCCAAAATAAATGAAGAATTAGAACAGGCAACAAATCAAGTCTTAGAGAGTCCCCCGATTACCAACACAATAGCTAAATTAGCAGCCATACACAAAGAAACAGGGACGTTTCAAAAATTCAACTCTGAAAAAAAAGCAGACACATTGAAAAAAGATGTTGCTTTGTTCTCCAAGGACCGCACATATACATATTTAGCAGATAACTACACGTCCAACCCAAGAAATGTTGCGAACAGAGGATACCAGGGGCCTCCTAATAAGAAACACTAGGCTACTTTGTCTGAGTCAAGCACTTTCAGTGAGAGAACGGAGGATACTACTTCCTTTGCACCTCCTGACAATCAACCTTTTTTAGGCAGAGATGAGAGCAGCAGTCGCAGACCCCCTATTCTCAAATCAACAAACACAGGGTTCTCAAGGATCCTTCAACACCAGGACGAGGTAATATCCCAGGTGAAATCGTCTGTGTTCAATATGTCAGCGTTTCCTATGACAGTGAGCATATTACTCTGTTAGAAAAAGGCTTATCATTCGTGCCAACAGAGTTGGTTACACCATTATAAACTGAACTGAATATTAGGGATTTCTTTCATATAGATTCCACGTCTTTTTTGCCAATAGTGAACAACAGGATATCGCCTTTTCCGAAGGCCATGTCCCCCTTCTTCTCAAAGAGGCCTGGATTACGCCCTTACTGAAAAATAATAACTTTGACCCTTTGCTCGCTAAAAACTACCGCCAAATAACTAACATGCCTTGTTTCCTTAAGATCATGGACCGTGTGGCCTATATTCAGTTTTAGAAGTTCACTGAGAGTAATAACATTTTGGCCCACAGCAGTCTGAATTCAGCGCCAGACATGGCACGGAGACTGCCATGCTAAACTTGAAATCCAACCTCACCAGCATTGTGGATAGAGGTCAGCCAGCCCTTCTGATGCTGCTAGACCTCTCAGGGGTCCTTGACCACTCACTGTTGGTGGCCATCTGCACAGTGGGTGGCTTCCTTCCTGGGGCCCGCAATGCGAGAGTTGCTACTGAAGATGCCAGTTCCTCTCCCGCTGCCATAATCTCAGGGGTTCCCCAGGGATCCCGAATTTCACCCACCTTGTTTAATATTTACATTACAGCACTCCTGATGCTCCTCGATGACCTGGGTGTCCACTATACCAACTACGCTGATGGTACCCAGGTCGTCCTGGAGCTTTCAGGCATTTTCACGCAGGACTCTGTGGCTATTAATGCCTTCTACGGCACAATCCAGGCTTTGATGGCAGCCAATTTGCTTGCCCTAAATACGGACAAGACAGAGCTCTTGATTGTTGCCTCAGGACCAAGGCTAAAAAATCTTGCCACTAACTATCAGAGCTTCATTATTGCAGATAGCAATATTACAGTGGCCAACAGTGTGAAGACGCTTGGCGTCGTTCTTGACGCCGAGCTTACAATGAAACACCATGTCGCACACACTCAGCATCCTGTGGTTATATCAACCAATTACTCAACCACATCCGTCCCTATATTTCCCCCAGGGATAGATCCTTGTGGCCTTGACCCTGGTGAATTCTGGCATGGATTATTGCAAAAGCCTGCTGCTCGGTACTTCGCAAGGTAATATCACAGCTCTGCAAGTCATCCAAAATGGGGCAGTTCGTGTGACTCTTGGCCTAACCTGGTGTGATCAAATCACCAAAGCCAGGAGGGACCTTCACTGGCTCCATGTGAAACATCGCATCACTCACAAACTACTGACAGTGACCCACAAATGCTGGAATCGTGAAGCACCCGTAAGCCTTATCGACAGCCTAAAGGCGCATCAGCCTACTTGCACAATTAGGTCACAGGATCAGTCTAGGTTTCTACATCCCAGGTTTAAGCTGGTTTGATTTGGCGGTTCCAGTTTTGACGTCCAGGCCCCATAAGGCCAAGCCAACTCCAGCACTGCCACCCACCTTCTTGGTTATCCGACCCATGAAGCGTGTGTCAGTTGAAGCTTTCCCCGCCACTTACCCCCCCCCCCCGCCAATTTGGCTGATTCTCACCCTGACCCATCCCTTTCTATGCTCCACTCTGCTATATCTGATACTCTTGATGTTCTTGCCCCTGTCATGAGGATCCGCTTGAAGCCCAAAGCCAAGTGCAACTCTGCAACTCCTGGTACGACCCAGACCTCATCACCCTCAAACGCAAGTGCTGTGTGGCTGAGTGGAAATGGCGTGCTTCTGGTGCATCCTCAGACAAACTGGCCTGCCGCCTGCACCAAAGGCAATACCTGCTCTCTGTCCGCACCAAGAAGAGAGCTCACATCCAAGCCTGCGTCTCTGGGCCATCCACCAACTCGGCCGAACTCTTTAAAATCTGCAAGGAACTGGCCAATCCTGCTGCAGTCTCTACGTCTCCTGTCTCCTCCCAGGCCCTCTGCTCGGCTCTGGCTTCTCATTTCATTTCTAAAACTCAGGACATCCTGTCCTCTCTCTCTCTCTCTCTCTCTCTTCCTCTCCCCCTCCTCCCTCTAATCCCTGCTCTTCCTCTGGCGCTTCTTCAGCCACCTCTCCTTCCTCCTTCTCTGCCTTTCCCCTGTTCTCCCCAGACGAGGTTTCTAGACAAGTCCGATGTATGAAAGTCTCGTCAAAACAGGTTCATCACTGTTCCTCCAAAACCATCAAGAACCACATTGACTCCCTGGCTCCTGCTCTGGCTTACTTTTGCAACCACTCCTTCACCAATGGAGTCTTCCCGTCCCCTCTGAAGCACTCCCTTGTGCACCGTCTTCTTAAGAAACCCTCTGCCGACCCCTCCTGCTCGGCTAACTATCGCCCAATCTCCATCCCTCCTTTCATGGGCAAACTCCTAGAAAAGCTGGCCATCTCCCAGCTTAATCTTCACACTGAATCTGTTGGTTGACTTCATGAACATCAGTCTGGCTTCAGAGCTGCCAGAAGCACGAAAACTGCTCTCCTGAACATCCGTGAAGAACTGCTCTCCAACCTTGATTCCAACACCCCCTGTGTCCTCATCTTACTTGATCTCTCTTCTGCATTTGACACAGTCAACCATGCCATCCTGCTCAACCGTCTCTGTGATAACCTGGGTATCATCGGTCAGACCCTGATGTGGCTGACTTCTTTCCTCTCTGATCATCCCTCCCAGGTCCAAGTTGGGTCCTTCCTCTCCTCTATCTTTATCTCCACCTGTGGTGTTGCCCAGTGGTCTAACCTCTCTCCCTGGCTGTTCAACCAATACCTGGCACTTCTTGTCCACCGCATCGCCGCTCTCTGCCCCAACTTTCAGTGCTATGCGGATGACACTGAGCTCATTTTCAGGCTACCTTCAGCCACAACTTCTGCGTCTCTCATCTCTGAGAACCTCGGGGTCATTTTCGACTCCACACTCTCCTTCTCTCCTCACATCTCTGACGTCTCAAAAGGCACACTACCAGCTGCACCTCCTCAGAGGTAGTCTTCCTTTCCTTTCCTTCCCCCAGAAGCTCGCTGTCTCCAGAGCTCTGGTTCTCTCTGGGCTGGACAATTGTAACAGCCTCTTTCTCTGTCTATCTGCTATCCAGGAGTGGTGTGCCGCCAATGACCTCTGCCTTAATGCTAGTAAGACTGAGATTCTCATCAGCACACCTGCTCACTCCTTTTCCTGACACACTCTGTCTGGCCTCTCTTGGCCCTCTTCCTGCTCCCACCTACAAAGCTAAAAACCTCGGGGTCATTTTCGACTCCACACTCTCCTTCTCTCCTCACATCTCTGACTTCTCAAAAGGCACACTACCAGCTGCACCTCCTCAGAGGTAGTCTTCCTTTCCTCTCCTTCCCCCAGAAGCTCGCTGTCTCCAGAGCTCTGGTTCTCTCTGGGCTGGACAATTGCAACAGCCTCTTTCTCAATTTGCCTGCTTCTACTCTCTGCCCTCTGCAACTCATCCAGAACAGGACTGCGAGACATGTCCTTGGCCTCAAGCCCAGGGATAGTATCTCTCCAGGACTGAAATCTCTGCGCTCGCTCCCAGTGGCTGCAAGGATTAAGTTCAAAACCCTCTGCATTGTCCACAAGGCCTTCTGGGGCTTGAGGCCTCAATACCTTCAACTCTCTCTTCCTAAATATCTTCCCTCTCGAGCTCTTCGCTCATCCGCCTCCAACTCCCTCCGGGACAGAAGCTTCTCCAAGCAACGAGTTGGTGGTAGAGCTCTTTCGTCGGCTGGGGTCTCCCTCTGGAACAGCTTCCCTGCCTCCCTGAAACTTGAGGAGAACCATCTCCGGTTCCTGAAGCACCTCAAAACCTTGCTCTTTGCTTCTGCTTTCTCTCCTATCCCCTACTGAACTCCTGACTGAAACTGCACCGGTTACCTGGCCACCCTCTGATCTCGGGCCCAGGTCCCCTCCCCCACCAGTTGCACACTTTCACTGCCTCCTGGGCAACCCCCGCACTTGGGGACTGTTTTCTGTATCCCTACAGTCCCCTACCAGCACTGGACACCTGATGTCTGCACTTACCCTTGCACTTGCCGCCAGCTGGCCGGACTCTTTACATATTGCTTTCACTTATTCTACTGATCCAATGTACTGCACTGTACCCTTCCCTCGTTCCCCTTCCCCTGCACTTGCGCGATCTGAAAGACACCTGGCCTAGTAAGATCGCTGTCTCTGTCTTCCCTTGCCTCGTCGCGCCTTGAAACACTTGTGTATAGGCGCGTTATAAATGCCATATCATATCATGGAATGCTCTTCCTCTTGGCATGAGAAAGATCAAGACTCTTAATGGGTTTTAAAAAAGGATCAAGACCTCCCTCTTTAAACTCAAAGCAGGCTAATTGCCCCTTTGTTCATTGAGCCGACCCCCCCTACTGATTCACCCTATTTTGTTTGTATGTCTTGTCTTATTTTCCGTGCGCCCTGAGGCCTAAGGGCATGTGGCATGTTACAAAAAGTAAAATAAATAAATAGAAGTTTGCATTTACCTCCTTTAGGAACAAGTTGTTTATCCCCCAGGATATGGATATGCCGCCCGAAGTACTTTCCTTTGAAAATTGTGTACTAAGAGACCTCCATAAAATCCAGAAAAAACAAGTATACTTGTGACAACTTGACCAAGCCACAAAGGTCAACCCTGTCCGCTCTGAAATCCAATGATCAGCTGATCATCAAGCCGGCTGACAAGGGTGGGGGACGAGTAATTCAAAGTAACCCCCAATATGAAACAATGGTTTAATGAACTTTTTGTTAAATCAGTCCCACTATGCAACACTCGAGACCGATCCGATAAATGACGACATGAGCCATTTACAAGATCTGTGTGAGGACGCCACCAGGGAGCCCCGTAGTGTCTTTATGTGGTTCCATTTTACACCCTATAGGGCAATACATCAACTTTTTTCTTAAACCTCTAACTTTCAAAACAAGAGGGTTCCTCAAAGACACCAGCGATGCCATCTAGTTAATCAAGAATTGCAAGTATCATTCAGATTCACATTTGTTGGTAACTCTTAACATTACTGCGTTTCTCCCAGAAGCTCAATGTCTCTAGACCTCTGGTCCACTCCAGGCTGGACTACTGCAACAGCCTCTTCCTTTACCTGCCCTCTTCTTCACTCCGTCCTCTCTAACTAATCCAGAACAGTGCCGCAAGTATCTCTCCATCCCTGAAATCTCTCCATTGGCTCACAGTTGCTGCTAAAATAAAATTAAAACGCCTCTGTATCATCCATAAGGCCTTCTGGGGCCTGGGGCCATGCTATCTGCAGCTCTCTCTTACTAAATACTCTCCTTCAAGATACATACGACCCTCCGGCTCCAACTCTCTGCTGATAAGATGCTTTTCCAAGCATAGAGCTTATGGCAGATTGCTCACCTCGGCTGGCTCCCTCCTTTAGAACAGTCTCCCTCTCTCTCTCTGTCTTGAAACGTATCTCAAGTTCTGCAAGCTCCTCAAGACCTTCCTCTTCTCTCCCTCCCTCTCGCCATCCCTTGCTAACCATCCCCACTTACCTGTTGCCTCAGTAACAGGCCCCCACTGGCATTTCCCCACTGGGGGACCCTACAGCATTACCCCCGCCCCACCTCTCTCTGCACTTGCACGTTCCAAATGTCACAAGGCCTAGCAGGACAGTTGTTTTTTGTTTATTTATTGCCATTCTTTTTATTTTTCTGTTTGATTATTTGTTCCCTTGCTTCCTTGCCTTTTGCCTTGTGGTGCTTCGAAACAATGACCAATAAAATAAAAAAGTAAATAAATACACCAACATTCCTCAAGATTAGGCAGTTGAAGTTGGAGAAATTGTCTTAAACTATCGGGAGCGGCCTCACACAGTTACAGCAGACTTTTTTATACACTTGCTAAGATTGGCATTAAGTAAAATAGCCAATTTATACATAGCAGCATTCGAGGAGAAATATATTTTCCAGCAACACAGCTTCAGCCACAATAGCCTATATGCTAGCAATGTTATATTGATGACATACTTTTGATCTGGGCCAGCAATAGTGACACTTTGTAGAAATGTGGCCTATGGCTGAATAGTTTGAACTGAATTTTTCTATGAACTGGAATTCTCACGAGATTTCCTCCTCAGATCTGACAATACGGTCTATTAATAATTCATTTTCCATTCATTTGACCTTCTTCAAAAAACCAACCGATAGAAACACTATTCTAAACTACTCTAGCCAGCATCTTGGACATCTACTTGATAACTTAGCCTTTAGCCAGTTTCTAGCGCCTTGGTGCAACTGTTCTTCAAAACAGGAGTATCAGGAACAGGTGAATGAAACGATTAACACATTTTGGGAAAGAGGATACCCACTGCGCCTCCTGAAGAAATCCCCCAAAAGATTATGATGTATTGATAGGGATACTCTTTTCAACACCAAAAAACAGACAGATAACAAATCAATTTGTGCTTGTGTAACTACCTTCTCACGTTTCACCCCCGCTTTGAAGAAGTTGATCTGAAAATACTGGACACTTAATTTGACCAAAATATCGGATTCCTGCCTTTTGATCACTTTGAAAAGACGGTATAACCTCAACGACAAATTGGCTAAAGCAGCTCACCAGACAAAAAAAAATCAACCACCAAACATCCAACAAGTTTTGAGCTGCCACACTACAATTCCTAAGGGGCATTACCAATGTGGTCAAAGTGCGTCTTGTAAATTTACAACTAAGATAACTGAATATGTTCACAATGATTTCCATTAGACCATGAAGAATTACACTAGTTGCCAAACTAGGAATGAGATCTCTGCAGTCATTTGTCCTTTTGACCGATGGTCCATAGGCATGACTACACGTACCATCAATATGAGAATTGTTGAACATAGAACGAAAGTTAAAAATTCAAACATGCAGGCCTCACTCATTAAGCACTTTCATGAACATGCACACAATTAAAATAATCTCAGTTGGTTTGTGATTGAAAATGTTCTCCCTGATTCCACCAACCTTCCATTGACCAACAGGCTATTCAAATGAGAACAGCATTGAATGTTTCGCCTTAACACTCTTAACACAGAATTAAACAAGCATATCAGCTGGGCAACTTTACTCCTCAGGTGAGGAAGATTTCCTCGATTTTTTTCAAGGTCCTTTTGCAGCAGAAATGATTGCTGGCCTTGTTCCAAGATGTCGCTGTTATGCTGGCACAACATTGTCCAAGTTTGCACAAGCCACAAATCACATTTATTTGCTTGAATCAGTAATTCCACCCTCGGTTTAAGTTTTAAGATTCTGGGTTACTATATTTGATGTAACTCTTATGCTGCTGCCATTTGCCTGGTCACTGCGTGGTTACATGGTTACTGCCATTTGCCAGTGCTTCTGTCTTTAAACGCTATGGGTCACTATTGGCAATTTCTTGTAATTTATTGTACCCGTTGCGAGGGATCAGAAATGAGAGGCAGAAGCAAACTTGTACTGTTTTCAACATCAGATATTTTATTACCTCAAAGGGTTGGATAACAGCCTTTCTATCCCTATCCTAAAGAGGGTTTGCCTACCTAGGAAACTAAATGTAAAGATAAGTCTGAGTCTTGTCAAAATTATAAAAAACAGTCCTTATGTCCAAACTATATCTGACCCTCGCACTTAAACAATCAAAAGGTGCAAGGTAAACCCTCTTAATTTTACTTAATAAAATGTGCATAGAAAAAGTATGAAAATTCAACAAATAATTCTTGAATCCAGGAGGTGTTACCTTCCCCTGGATAATTTCAGGTAGTATAACCTAAGTGTATTCAAATTCTGAGTTTTTAAATGTAGCTGAAAGGTTGGGGGGTGGGGCGCTGTTCTACAGAGATCAAGATGGTGACTCTTATCTAGAGCTCCCGTCCCTGAGGCCAACTTGGACGGAACCAGTCTCCCTTACTTAATGGTACAGATGGAAGATGGGGAGCAGGTGCAAGTGGATCTCGCCTTCCAGGTTGCCGCTCTTTTTCCCAACTTAGCAAGCCGCGCCCACTGTGGAATCAGAAAATACAATATTAAGGCTTTTACACCATGCAAAGAGAAATTCACCGACACGGGCTTGTAAAGATTCCCAGAATCTTTATTGCAATACTGTACAGTTTACGAAACAAAGTACACAAATAGCTATTTGGCCGTCAATACATCACAGAGACCACCAGCAGGGTTCAATGTGAGCAGTGAACAGGAATTGATAGCTGGACATCAGCGTATTTATACAGTTTCTTTATAACGATGTCCAGCCTCCTACAAGTTAATCATGTACTGGGCTAGGGTCGTGCCAGGTTCGTTCCTAATTTACATATCTCGTGCATGCGGTTTACTTTTTAATACATTCGCTAACAAACACTATTATTCTCTGGGTTTAACTTTACACTCTTTACACATTTGTTTTAATACAGGTCAAACAGATGTTTCGCATGTCATGTTCAAATAGCGTTATTGTTCTTATATACTTGTAGGTTAACATCGCCAATTCAAGTAATCCCCTGATCCAGAGGTCAACAAAGAACAAGGTCTACATGACCCTAACATGTAGCCTGCAGGCAGGTTGGACATTAACTCTCCTACAGAGGTTGAAGAGGTTAAAGCAAGAGCAAGAGAACACAGGTCAGCCATTTTAGGCCACAGGGTGACTTTGCACGATAAACTAAAATGGCGGCTTTAACCTAAAATGGAGGCTTGATTCACATAAGGTTGCGACCTTGCAATACGGATTTCCTCGCAAAGCGACTGGGCATAGGCCAACATATACAATGAGGACAAAACAATATTATATCAGTTTTAACAAACCCTCCTTTTGGCCTATGCCAAGCGCTAAACTACCTTCAATCACTTTGCGAGTAACTCCACATTTCAACGTCTATACACCCCGAATCATTATCAGACATATCTATTGCCATTACATCAGACACTAGAGTTTCTTTCAACACATACTCCTTGGAATCCTTATCTGGGCGTATATTTTATGCCCTAATACACTTGATGCTTGCGTGCAACACCCCCCTAATACTGAACATATACCAGGGACACACTGTATACAACAACAAAGGAACAGAAAACTACCCAAGATAATCAGCAGGGCCGAAAACAACTTCCATCCCCACGACCGTAGGAGGTCCCAAAACCATGCACTAAGTTCCCAATTCCCCTCAGGAACATGCACTTCTGAACTAAGAACATGTAGATTTTGGATCGCCCTAAAGATTGTTGGAGAGGAGTCTGGTGCGTAAACGGAGCAAGCGGACCCCACTAATTTACATACTCCTCCACGCTCTGCCAGAATGACATCTAATGCCATCCGGTTCTGAAGAGCTACTAATCTTAACGCTTTCTGTTCTAACGTCATATTATAGAGTATGTCAGTGGTCCGGTTGATGGTTCTCTCCAATACTCTCGCTAGTCCCCTGATATTTTCTGAATTCGTAATTTGCCCAAAAAAT
The DNA here is from genome assembly GCF_040938575.1 of Ambystoma mexicanum. Taxonomy (NCBI): domain Eukaryota; kingdom Metazoa; phylum Chordata; class Amphibia; order Caudata; family Ambystomatidae; genus Ambystoma; species Ambystoma mexicanum. The sequence goes on along the minus strand of NC_090923.1, from coordinate 540,030,425 downwards.
GGCACAAAGGATTTCATGATGTCTACTAGAGTTTGTGCTGGAGTATCCCCCTTCACATCTCTTCGTGGACGAGTCTTCAAAATTTCTGCAGTACTGGCAATAAATACCCCAGGTAATAGAATCCCTAAATAGCAGGTTCCTTGCCAATCCCTGGGCAACCATGGAAATGCCACATTACCGCAAACGAAATAGACAGGTTCACCTACGTACAGAGGTCTGTTCTCACTACTCCAATTCGCAACGTTGGCGCATTTTCTAAAATTACCCATTGACCGTGTTTCATTCCTCTGTATGCAGAAGGATACTGAATCGGGGCTATGGTTAACAGAATAATATGGAGGCGTGGCATCCTTATTGCCTATGGGAGCCATTTTGAAAGAGATCAAAGACTGAAAAGGACGAGACAATCTATCAGAGGGCCTAACGGAAGCAACGTTTGGCTTACTCCTATTTGCTAAAAGCGAGCATCCCAGGGGCATCAAATCACGTTTTTCAAAACTATTCAAATTTGTACCAACAAAGTTCCCTGAGATGCTGTCATTCCATTGACCAAAGAATAGTGCTCTAAGAGAAGCATAACACGCAGTTGTCAAAGGTAAAGGATGAATGTACCGACCTAGCCGCTTATCCCCATGTTGCGGTAGATGTGAGCAGATCCAGCAGTTGGTCCTATTCAAAATTGCATGAGTGGCATTCACTATTAACAAAAGAGTATTATTCTGATAGTTCCGACTATGCGAAGAATCTCTAGGCGACAAGGTATGCAATTGCACGGAAGGAGAGGTAAAAAGTCCTCTAGCGGATATGCTTCCTCCAGATACCATAACCCAAAACCAACAGTTACTAAAAACCCAGTTATTATTACAAAAAGACAATACACTTTCGGGGTCCCATTACTTGCTTGATCATTGTCTCTGCTAGTCACATATTTATCTAAAAGTTCGGTACGAGCGGTAGCGGGTGCAGGCATTGTAGTCTTCAATCAAAAAAACACCAATTGTTCGTTTGCTGGCGACACCAGTCGCACGTCTTCGTAATGTCTTTCCCACAACCCTTACCCAACAGAATCCTTTCGTACAGTCGGGCCAAAAGGCAGGCCCTCAAATGATTTCCTCAATAGCACAGTCAAAAACCATGCCGTACGTCTATTTTCTTGGACGTAAATTATATTTCACAATTGCTGGTGCCAAAGGATCGGATAACAGTATGTCGTCACTTCCCACTGGAGGTGGCGAGTGAACGGAAATGGGGTCAGAAAATGATTGATCCGGAAGTACCACTGTTGGAGAGTGCGGAGACAAGATGGCCATTTTGTCTGGCCTTACGAACTCTGGAACGGTCTCCGATACTCTCTTGTCGGTTGTTGCTGTTTCAGGCACATTGGTTACAGCAGTGGAAAGGTATTCTGTGTCTTCTGTATCGTATGGCACGGGCTGCGGGATCCGTTTGGTGTGTGTCGCGTGGATCCAGTTCTTACGCCCCGCTACCCGCACAGCAGTCTGGGTGACTAGCAGGACCTGGTAGGGACCCCTCCACCGAGGTGCAAGACAAGACGACCTCTCGAAAACTTTCGTGAGGATCCAGTCCCCCGGTCGTAGACTGTGACCAGGACCCTTGTATCGTACAGGTAATGCCTCTCGCACCTGGTGATAAATTGAAAACAGATTTTTAGTCAACTGGTTACAGTAATCTGAAAGAAGCACATTCTCTATATCCCGCAACGAGCGACTTTTTGGCATACCCCAAATATTAGCAGGCCTCCCCATTACCACCTCAAAGGGAGAGAGCCCAGTCTTAGTTTGAGGGGTTGTTCTCATCGACAGTAACACGATCAGTAAGGCATCCGGCCATTTTAACTTGGTGCCAGCACACGTCATAGCGAGCTTGTTCTTTATAATGCCGTTATGCCTTTCCACTAATCCGGCACTTTGGGCATGTCGGGCCGAATGGAACCATTTATCAATCTGTAATCCTTCACATATTTGTAGGATTACAGCAGGGATAAAGTGTGGCCCATTATCCGACCAGATGACTCTCGGCAGCCCGAACCTAGGAAAAAACTCTTTCAACAGAGTTTTTGCATGGTTATGGCCGTTGCATCTCTAACAGGGAAGGCCTCAACCCACTTACTAAATTCACAAATGACAACCAACACATATTTAAGATTGTTGCAACGTTCCATTGCAATAAAATCAAAGTGGATAACCTCAAACGGAACAGAAGGTGGAGCGAAACTTCCTCTAGGAGTCGAGGTACCTTTTCCTACATTGTGATGCAAGCAGACCATGCACCCTTGGACAAAGCGCTCCGCAATTTTGAAAATTTTATCATTGGCCCATACACTGTGTAACATTTTAGTCAATTTACATGCGCAGACATGGGTCGGACCATGAGCTATAATGACCATCATTGTAATATAGGCGTAAGGGAGTAACCATTTTCCTTCAACAATGTCCACCCAACACCCATCATCATCCAATCTTCCTGCACCCTCGACCCATTTCTTGGTCTCCTCTATAGTAGCGTCTGCTTGAATGTCTTTTACAGAATCGATACTTTCACCAAAAGTGCAAACATTTACAGTTTCTCTTACAGCATACATTTCTGAACTAAAATCAGTGGCAGTTTGTTTAGCTATCTGATCAGCGAAAGCATTCCCTTTTCCTATATCATCTGTAACCTTTTGATGTGCTGTACATTTTATAATAGCTAATTGAACAGGGAGTGAGAGAGCTGAAAGTAATTGCACTATTAAAGTGCCATGCTGTATTTTCGTGCCATGTGAGGTCAAGAATCCTCGTTCTTTCCAAAGTCTACCGAAGTTGTGAACTACCCCAAAGGCATACTGACTGTCGGTATATATAGTTACTGTAAGCCCTTCAGAAAGTTCACAAGCTCGAGTTAATGCTATAATTTCTGCGGCCTGTGCGGAATTATGCATAATTCTTTTGGTTTCTACAATCGTACTTAAAGTAGTGACGGCATAAGCAGCCGTGGATGTACCATTCGGAAGTTTAAAACAAGAGCCATCACACAATAGCTCTCCTTGTGGGCTATTCAAAGGTGTGTCTTTCAAATCGATTCTACCTTTAGTCTCTTGTTCTGTCGTATAAAGGCAATCGTGTGACGTCTCGTCACCATCAACAGTATCTTGCGGGACAGGTAAAAGTTCAGCCGGATTTAATACACAACACCTCTGAATTTGAATGTGGGGAGCAAACAAGATCAATTTGTATCTTGTCAATCGTGCGGAAGTGAGGTGTTGCGTTTGAGTTCTATTCAATAAAATATCTACAGAGTGAGGTACCATTAGGGTTAACGCATGACCCAGGACCATTCCCTCGCTCTGATTTACAGACGCAGCAGCAGCAGCGACAGCTCTCAAACATCACAGCAAAGCGCATGCAACAGGATCAAGGGCGGATGAGAAATAGCCGCACGGCCTATTCTTCCCTCCATGTTCCTGCGTTAACACAGCCAAAGCACATCCATCACGTTCATGCACATACAACACGAAGGCCTTTTCATAATTTGGAGTTCCTAAAACCGGCGCCGAACACAGCGTGGTTTTGAGCAAGTCAAATGCTGTCTGGTGTTCCAAAGTCCATGGCAATGGCAAAGAAATGCCCTTCTTTGTCAAAGTCAGCATTGGTTTAATCGTTAACGAAAAGTTAGGGATCCACAATCTATAGTAAGAAGCCATACCTATCAGGGCTCCAACTTCCTTCTGCGTATTTGGGACAGACATGCCAGAAATAGTTTTTATTCGTTCAGGTGTCAACCGTCTTCCCTCCTTTGACAGGAGATAGCCTAACTAGACGACCTCCTGACAACAATATTGGAATTTTTTGAGTGAAGCTTTGTGGCCATGTTTTGCTAGATGACAAAGCAACAACAAGGTGCCTTCTTTACAGGCACTCTCAAAATCAGCAGCCAAGAGGAGATCATCTACATACTGTAGTAACGTGCAAGTAGTAGGCAACTCGAGGGTATCGAGCTGCTCTGTTAATGCCCTACTATAAATACTTGGACTCTCAGTGTACCCTTGTGGTGCACGAGTGAATGTGAACGAGCGTCCACCTAAGGTAAACGCGAACAAATACCTACTATCCTTGTGTATGGGAATACTGGAAAACGTGTTTTGAGGTCAACAACGCTAAAGTGAGTGGCAGAAGCCGGAATCATAGTTAGTATCATTTTAACATCAGGTACAATGGGGAATTGAGGAACAACAATTTTGTTAATAGCACGTAAATCAATTATAAACCGAAAGAGAATCGCATTATAACCTTTTTTGTATACTGGCAAAATCGGGCTGTTACACAAACTACTGGTAATTTCCTCAATTACTCCACGATGTACAAAATCAGAGACTATACATTTCAAAGCCTGTTCGCCTTCAATTGAGATCTTATACTGTGGGATGTGAGGCAATTTTACTCCATGTTTCAGAATAATTTTAACAGGTTCAATTTGAAGAATGCCCACATTATTATTATCAATTGCCCATAAGCATTCCGGAATATTACTGAATTCTGGCGTTAAAGGTCGAGTCAAAAACGGAGAGGCGAGTGATTGCTGAGGTGAAATTGTTAACCGAACTCCGTCCGGGGAACAATGTATTACTGCATGCAATTCCTTTAACAAATTTAACCCCAGCAAATTCTCCCCACAGTTTGTGGTAAGTAGAAATGGACACTGCTCCGTGAAGGGACCCAGTGTTATCGGTATCAGCAAAGAGACCAGACAAACTACAGGTGTGCCTGAAAACCCTACGGAAACGTTGGACTGCCCTGACAGGGGAATATTTGGAACCCGTGAATGGTCAATGGAACATTTCTGTGCTCCCGTATCTACTAAAAATAGATGCTTCCTATTCTCCACCGCCATCTCAACATAGGGACCTTTCTGATGAACGGGAATAGGCGTTGGTTCCAAATCCTGCTTCGGGCAATCCTAACGAAACAGAATGTCGTCAAAAGGAAGCTCTTCAGAGAGGTACGCGGAAGAAGGGTGATCAGAAATGTTTCTATTATCCACATTCGAAACTTGCTTATCCTGTGAAGGAGGTTGCTGTGATTCTGGTGCAAACTGACCTCTGCCAGGGCCCCCTGCATCTGGGCGACCTCTGGATCGTCTACCCATGTTCCCAAATGACCTTTGCTGCAAGGTCGGACATTGTGCATGCCAGTGACCCTCCTGTCGACAATAGGCACACTGGTTAAGTGTTACCAGAGCCAGGGGCGTACTTCCCTCTGGAACGTTCTGACCTCTAAATTGATTACCCCCTCTAGGGTTTCTAACAATCTGTTGTAATAGGACTTTTGTTTTCAGGTCACCCTTTATTTCTCAAGTTTTTCCTTTTCATTATTCACACGATTTTCATAGTACTGAGCCATGTGCAGTACTTCTGATTGAGACTTCGCCTGCCAAGCGCTTTCGGAAGACATAATCTGTAACTGGATGTCAGGCAGCAATCCACGTACAAATTTGTCGACAAACAGCCTTTTCCCTGACTCTGTCCCTAAGTCTTGTCCACTGAAATCTGAAAATACCTGTTCAAACCGATTGAAGAAATCGGTAGCACCCTCAGACTTTCCTTGGACACAGGCCGTAAGCTTGTCCCAAATGATTCTTTTTTCAGGAACTATAGTTTTTAATTTTACAATAATCCTATCAGGCAAAGTTAATATCACTTGAGGCGGTCGCTCGCCAGCTGGTCTTTCTCTGTCGAGCCTAACCATGTTATCCCATGTATCTCCTAACCCAGGTACATCATCTACAGTCCTAATCTGTTTCCACAAATCAACTGGCAGGAGTACGGGAAATAATAAATCAATATCACTTAAGGTGAATACCGATGATTGTAAGACCGACTATTTCTTTATAGAACCCCGTCTGATTCTTTCTTATATCAGGAATAGATTGCTTTATGGTGTTCACATCCTGTATTGAGAACGGGACGTGAACAAACTGCGATACGTAATGTGCAAGAATGCCCACCACGAGTATTCCTTGTGCAGCATCGACCGCAATCTCAACTTTTGGGACAAATGTCGGAGGGACCTCTCTCATAGGCAACTGAGAAGTAGGTAGCTCCGAACGCTTACTAAGCAACAGAGCCAAATCAAGCGCTAAGGCAGTCAAAGAAGTATCAATCGAAAAGGCTTATAAACACTCAACAATTCTGCGGGACAACACATTTTTCTTTTTACACACTCATTCTGCAGGTATTCTACCATAACCTGTATCACTTTCTTTTGCATTTCTAACGTATGCTGACCATATGTGTCATATACTTCATCTGGAGTTATCGACATATCCGAAATCCATCTTATCGCATCCTTTGTACAAATTCGCGCTTCCTCACCTTTTAATTCACGGCGAGGAGAAAACCGGTTCTGTAAGAACATAATACCTAAACTATCACCATCTGCTTCTTCATTCTGTAACTCTTCCAACTCCTTTCTATACCCAAAAATCCTCTTGACATGCTCATATACTTTCTCCGCAGTATCTCTGGACAACTCTAAGGCGTTCAAATCCCGTAACCCTTGTGGGAGATCTACATCATTTAATCTATTCCACATTATACTCAAATGAATCCCTAATCCTTCAATAAAAACATTTTTCTCAGGAATACCTTTTAAATTTTCGAGTGTGGAAAAAACATCAGCTTGTTCACCCTTCTCCATACAATGTTCAGCCCAAGCAATCAATTCATTCTTTTTATCTGGGGACACAGTATTACAAATCACAACCCTTAATCCCGCGCCCTGGTCTACTACAAGCGATGCAGAATCACTTGGAAGAGGAAAAGTAGGCACATTCTGAATATCAACAGGTGGAGGCAAGGGGGCAGGCAAAGGAGCGACGGCTGGAAGAACAACAGGAAGAACAACAGGGAGGACCGGAGGAACTATAGGAGGAGGAATAACAAGAGGAAAGGGCAAAGCACCTGGGGGAGGGACGTACAGGGTGGCACAGAGGCTTTGGGCCTTCGTTCATGCAAAAGTTTATTAATCAATTCATCTTTTGAAGGGTACATTTTTTGAATGCCTAATTGAGACGCTCTGTCCGTGTTCCTAACTGACTCCAATTGTTTATTTTGATCATATAACCGTGCCTTTTCGACACTCGTCATATGTCGACGCATATGTTTCTCTCTACTCTTTTGTTGCTGCAAAGCTTCTGTTTTCCAACTGTGTAATGCGTCAAATGCTGCAGGTCTAGCCTTTTTCTTTACCAATACAGACTCTAGATATTCTATATGAGGGATTTCAAAGCTACCATTGGTTGGCCACCGAAGATTAGAGTTATGTCTGGTCTGTCTTTGCCAAATGTCATTAAATGCTATACTACCAAAGCCTTTCTTACAGTAAATAGTACACGCGGCGACCCCTCCTGTGGTGCGGGACGGCTATCTTCCAAAGATTGTCTGTCGCTGCGGAATAATGCCCTGAAGTAGGCAGACAATTGCCCAGGCATATCAAAGTTCTGGTGTTACCAGGTCAAATAATTGTGCTCGCGAGTACAATGCGCCAAATTCAAATTGTCAGGGTTAAATTAAGAATCGGGTCATGATTCACCTGACCAAAGGACTGGGAGGCCCGATCGGGTTACTAAGGACAATTCTAAGGACCCACGTGTCTGGTGATTTCGGCAAATTTACTCACCTCGATATATGGACCCTCGTCAAGACGTCGTCTCGGGCTACAGCTCACCGTTCAGGGATCGGATCGTGCAGTTCTGTCGAGGAATTCACTTCTCGTCCAGAGGGGCCATTTCTGTTGGCACCGTCCGATCCCGGTCCGATAGCCGAGCCAACCTTCAACGAGACAAAGTCGATCTTGAGGGTCCCTATTCGGGCGCCATCTGTGCAATCTGAAAATACAATATTAAGGCTTTTACACCATGCAAAGAGAAATTCACCGACACGGGCTTGTAAAGATTCCCAGAATCTTTATTGCAATACTGTACAGTTTACGAAACAAAGTACACAAATAGCTATTTGGCCGTCAATACATCACAGAGACCACCAGCAGGGTTCAATGTGAACAGTGAACAGGAATTGCTAGCTGGATATCAGCGTATTTATACAGTTTCTTTATTACGATGTCCAGCTTCCTACAAGTTAATCATGTATTGGGCTAGGGTCGCGCCAGGTTCGTTCCTAATTTACATATCTCGTGCATGCGGTTTACTTTTTAATACATTCGCTAACAAACACTATTATTCTCTGGGTTTAACTTTACACATTTGTTTTAATACAGGTCAAACAGATGTTTCGCATGTCGTGTTCAAATAGCGTTATTGTTCTTATATACTTGTAGGTTAACATCGCCGATTCAAGTAATCCCCTGATCCCGAGGTCAACAAAGGACAAGGTCTACATGACCCTAACATGTAGCCTGCAGGCAGGTTGGACATTAACTCTCCTACAGAGGTTGAACAGGTTAAAGCAAGAACAAGAGAACACAGGTAGGCCATTTTAGGCCACAGGGTGACTTTGCAGGATAAACTAAAATGGCAGCTTTAACCTAAAATGGAGGCTTGATTCACTTAAGGTTGCGACCTTGCAATACGGATTTCCTCGCAAAGCGACTGGGCATAGGCCAACATATACAATGAGGACGAAACATTATTATATCAGTTTTAACACCACCTGTTGCCTTCCAGGTTGCTGCTCTTTTTCCCCACTTAGCAAGCCCCGTCCAGCTGCTGCCTTCCTGGTTGCCGCTCTTTTTCCCTATTTAAGGAGCCCTCCAGCCTCTTTTCCTTTGCAGATGGGGAGCAGGTGCAAGAGGATCTAGGTCACCTGCCCTAAGCCCTGCCCACCTGGTGCCTTCCAGGTTGCCGCTCTTTTTCCCCCCTTAGCAAGCCCCACCCACCTGGTGCCTTCCTGGTTGCCGCTCTTTTTCCCTACTTAAGGAGCCCTCCAGCCTCTTTTCCTTTGCAGATGTGGAGCAGGTGCAAGTGTATCTAGGTCACCTGGCCTACGCCCCGCCTACCTGGTGCCTTCCAGGTTGCTGCTCTTTTTCCCCACTTAGCAAGCCCCGTCCACTTGCTGCCTTCCTGGTTGCCGCTCTTTTTCCCTCCTTAAGGAGCACTCCAGCCTCTTTTCCTTTGCAGATGGGGAGCAGGTGCAAGTGGATCTAGGTCCCCTGGCCTAAGCCCCACCCACCTGGCGCCTTCCAGGTTGCTGCTCTTTTTCCCCACTTAGCAAGCCCTGCCCACCTGGTGCCTTCCTGTTTGTCACTCTTTTTCCCTACTTAAGGAGCCCTCCAGCCTCTTTTCCGTTGCAGATGGGGAGCAGGTGCAAGTGGAACTAGGTCACCTGGCCTAAACACCACCCACCTTCTTAGCCCTGCCTCTTCCTTCCTGCTCTTAACTCTAATGTCTCTCGCCCAGGCGTCTGAAGCAAAGGGCAGATGAGTAAAGGGCAATTCCTTTTTGGGCATGGAGGACCAGGAGCCGGCCCCCTGCTCAGACAGCAGGTAAGCATGCACCAACATGTGTTTACTACCTCTGTCCCCACAGGCCATCCCCACACTCTCTGGTCCCCTGTGATGTTCCTTTGTGCCCCCCACCCTTCTCGCACACAGGTGTTGCCTGTTTTGCTTGATTCTTCTACCCTGATCCCCCACCCCTCCAGCCTACTTCTGGAGGAGTCTGTCCTGATACATTCTGGTTTTACCATCACCATCTTGTGGCCAATGCTGGATTTGACTTTTATGGACTTCATTGATTCACGGTGTGTCACCCTTTCTCAACTCTTATGCTGGACTTCCTTTGCATCTTGTACTCATGGTGACCCTGAATCATCTTGTATCCTGGGTTGCAACATTATGTGTTACTACTGATTTATGCAATTGTATTCACTCTCCCTTCCTGCTGCTCCACTGCTTACTCTGTTATCTCCTCCTCTCCTTTCTCCCTTTTCCAATCTCCTCCCCTCCTCCCCTTACTTCCTTCTATGCACTTACTCTATCAGCATTGTCTCTGGACCTAGCATGATAGCAACCTCGTCTGTCTCCTCTCCCATACCCTTACTTGGTCCCCTTCCCCCTCCAGCACTATCTGAAATGTTGTCAGGCCTAGTGCAATAGTCGCTTTTTTTGTTCCTCCCTTCCCTTTCTGCACCCTTCTCCCTCACCTTTTTTCTCCGGCTCTACCAGAAATGTCGCCAGGCCTAGTACGGTAGTCGCCTGTCTGTTTCCATTTCCTTCCCATTCTCCCCCTCCCTTCCTTATCTATGTTTTAGCTCTTGCACAATCTGAAATGTCGTCAGGCCGAGTACGATAGTTAATTTCAAATCCTTACCGTTCATGGCCTGTAAGAATGTCATTGTATTTTCCCTTGTTCCCTCCCTTGCCTTGAAGCTCTTTGAAACACTTTGTGTATAGGTGCTATATAAAACTATCATATCATATATCATACAGCATTCCAGAATGGGCAACTAACTACAAGCAGCCCCAGCAGTGCGCAGACCCTACCCCGGTCTCTATCGGTGGCCGGGAAGCGGGGGACAAGCAATCTGCTTCGTGGTGGCAGTGAGGGACAGCAAGCGCAACGTGACTGGCGCCTACCGCCGCGCCACAGGAGCTGGCTACTTTCGACCCAATGGGGCCGGAAGAATCTGTGTGCCACGCGTCGGAACTTGGCGGACCCTTGCCTCCTCCCTGGCGCACTGACATCTGACAAGGACACACAAGGCACCTCCCCCGCAGATGGTGCAGGTCTTCTAATATTGAGCTGCTGGGGCCGGTGCACGGATGCTGCGGCTGAGATCCCTCCGAACGGCTGAGCAGCCTCCTGCAGACCTGCAACTGGAGTCTCCCTGCCAACTACGTTTGGGGACTGTATCACCGGGCACTGGGGTTCTTCCCCACCGATCCGAGCCCTGCAGTATCTAGTGGACAAAAACTGCTGAACCAACAACGCACACCATTCTGGCCAACAATGCAGATGAAGCTCTGCAACTTCCTTGTGTGAACCTTGACGGCCATTTTGGAGACAGCGGGCCGACCACCCATTATAACCAGACCATCGGAGCTGCACCTACAGTTGTCTATTAAGTTATAAGGGGAACCGTCCCATTGACTGCTTGGCAGAACTGCATGCGATTTTGGTGCTGTTTTATACTCGGCCTACGTTGCCTTGCTGGGTTGTGGGGGGCGGGGGGTCGTCCTAACCAAGACCTTAGGTGTTCGCATTGCCCCAAACTGCCACCTAACGGGCTGTGTTTATCTTTATTGACTGCGCCCTCGTAGCAAGTGGCAAACCATCGGTCTGTTATCATCGATGCGCTGTGGATGCCGGATTAAGATACTAGATACACCTGGAGCGCTCTCAACCTTGAACTGCGATCCTTGACCTTGTACAGTATGACAAAAGGAAGCGCAAAAACCAATGCTCTATGAGCCAATACACCAAATATACTCCTAAGTCATCAAGCGCCGACGGAACGACTGCAGACATAGATTTGGAAGCAATACTGATGAAACTTACCGATACTCAACGCATGATGGCATGCATGCAAGAAGGATTTGCCAAATTGCACAGCAAACTTGATGAAATGACCAGCACCATAGACTCCATTAAAACATGCATAGATAAAACTGATCAACGTCTAGCGGAGGACGAGACAAGAGTGGGCACAGTGGAAGATGATATGTTCACCACGAGAAATGAACTTGCTACACTTTCTAAGTGAGTGCTTCAGGCAGAGAAGAAGAATGACAACTTGGAATCACGGCCCGGCCGCAATAACATTCACATTCTAGGAGTTACTGAGAGTAATACAGAAATGTCCCTGGAGCTGTGGATAGAAACCACCCTGCTGCCACTTTTGGGGAATTCAACATCATCGCTGCATTTTGCAGTTGAACGCGCCCACAGACCCCTGGCTCCTAAACCCAGACCTGGTGCACCTCTATGGCCCATCATTGCCCGTATTCTCAATTACCGGGATCGAGGCACGCTTCTTCAAACGGCCCCCGAACAAGGAGACCTGAATTGGGGATCGAACAGAATACACATCTACCCCAATTTCTCGGTGGCCGTCCATCAAGAGAGGACATTTTTCTTGGCGGTTAAAAAACAGCTGCGGGACAGTAATTTGAAATATGCAATGTTATATCCTGCCAAGCTACGTGTGTGAGTGGAACAACAAGACTCTTTCACGTCACCTGGCGAAGCCATGAAGTTTTTGGATGAGACCTTACCAGCATCCTGAACACTGAGCACGAAGCCCGGTGGTTGTTTGTCCTTATGAAGGTGACTTACTCTGCTCCGCCCTTGCATGCCCTGTGGGTCGCTCTACGTGGAAAGGAGTACACGCCTTTGTTAATGCTTTGTTGTCCGCTGAGATGCTGAGAACTGACACTTTCTTATTCACAGGCCTATGGCTGATGGCGAACCTGTTATCCCTAGTAGGCACAGTTGCATAAGAAGTATGTGATGTGAACACATTGTTTTTTTCTGTGTCTAAGTCGTTTGTTGGCCCGGGTGGACCCGTGCATTAGCTTCCTCATGCATTGTTGTGCTAATAGTTTGTGGTGTTACTTGGGGGGTATCATCTCCCTAGTTTCGGGGGGGATGAGGGAGGGTGGTTGTGGGGGCCTGTTGGGGTTGTTACAGCACTTGGTATCCACTACACCTACAGTTAAGAGGGAGACGGACACAGGGAGAAACTTGGAGGTGAGGGAATTGTCGGGTCAATATACTATAGGGGAAAATACTAACCACTCTGTACCCAGATGGGACACATAACCTGCCTTAGTTGGAATGTCCGTGGCCTGGGTAATCCAATCAAGGAAGACACACCTGTATGTCGAAAGATACAAAGTTCAAATTCTGTACTTGCAGGAAGTCCATGCCCTCACAGCGGTCTGCGAGGGATTCGATAGGAACTGAGGTGGAAACCGCTTCTAAACTTCATACTTCAAGGCTAGGGGAGTCATGACCCTGGTGAACAAATCTCTCCCATTCCAGTGCAAACATGCAAAGGTAGATCCTCTGGGTAGATATGTCTTGGTGTATGGGCTCCTTGCAGGGAGAGAAATTATGTTGCTGAATGTTTACGGCCCTAATGTTAATGACCCCCAATTTTATACAGACATCTTGGATAATCTTGCCTGATATCAACTGATCCCTATATTGTGGGTGATAGGGGGTATTTTAACACTATCCTAGATATGAAGCTAGACAGATCCACCCACACTCAGAGAGCCCTTACACAAGCTGCCTTTACTAATAAAGAGGGCATGCATTCCCCTTGGGCTTGTAGATGCTTGGAGAACATTACATACTGATGACTGTTCATACTCTTTTTATTCAACGGTTCACGGTTCCTTCTCGCGTATAGACATATGGTACATTTCTGATACATTACTCTGAGAGGTTAGGGACGCCAGCATGCTACTTCGCACCTACTCTGACCCTTCCCCAGTTAGTATCTCCCTGACATTGCCAACGCTCTCCAGGCCTCGCAACAAATGGCGCTTTAAACCGCTAGCACTGCAAGATGTAGCATTTGCATCCGCTCTTGATGACCATGTGTAATTGTTCTTTGAGAAAAATATAGGCTCCATGCCCTCGGCAGGCATGCTCTGTGAAGCTTTCTAGGTCTAGATTCCAGGGATCGTGATGTTGGCAGAGTTTAGTGTCCTCAAAGCAATCCGACATAGCCTAGCACAATGCGAGGATGGACTGCACAGACTAGAACCAGAGCTAGCCAGCGATCCCCACAAGGCCACACCGGCACAGATGAAGGAGGCCATTGACACCTTTAGGATCCATGCTGAGCGTGAAATTAAATTCTTTGATACCTCAATGTCCGCTAGAAGATACAGGGAGAGGGAAAGACCTGGCAGACTGCTTGCTCGCATGGCACATCAGGAGAATGGCAATGGGTGCATTCCGCTCACAAGGGATACCTCGGGTAACCTAGTCCACACACCCACGGCCATCAATGGGGTATTCACATGTTTCTAAAAGGACCTTAACACTAACAATGCCACATGCATGCAGGAGGAGATCGATGTATTTCTCAATACACTTCCACTTAGTCAGATATCACATGACACCAGGGCCCTACTAGATCTCTCAATATCGCTATCCGACATTATTCAGGCAATTAACTATCTGCCATCTGGGAAGATTCCGGATACTGATGGCCTCAAAGCAAAATTTTACAAATGCTACAAGGAGACCTTTGCCCACACCTTATACAGGTCTGGCATGAATCCTGCGTGTCCCAGTCGCTTCCTGGCAGCCTGTGCGAGGCAGTTATCACGATTTTGTTGAAACCGGGAAAACCTGCGGGTCAATGTGGTTCCTATCGTCCCCTATCCTTAATTAATAAAGATGTAAAGGTGTTTGCGAAGATACTGGCCACTCACCAGATGCCGGTTATGCCTCACATTATCCACCCGGACCAGTCAGGGTTTATCCCGGATAGGTCACAGCAAAGAAGCTGCACCGCCTCTTTAATATATTGGCCCAGATAGATCCTGGGGTCCAAGCAGTAGCTGCTACACTAGACATTCAAAAAGCATTAGACTCCGTATCATGGCGATTCATGTATGCTGTGTTATCAAAGTGTGGGTTCGGCCAAGGGTTTCTTGAAGCTTTAAGTCTCCTTTATACAACGCTAGTGGCCAGGGTCAACACAAATGGGTTGCTCGCCTCACATTTTGAGATAGGCAGAGGCACCCGTCAGGGTTGCCCTTTGTCATCCCTGATATTTGCTATAATTAATGAACTATTGGCAGATTTAATAAGACTTAAACATAGACACCATGGGATCAGAATGGCCGGCGAAACGCAAATTTATTTATTACACTTATTTACAGCACACCTAACCCATAGGTATCTGGGCGCTAGTTCCATTTTATAACGCGCTTCTTTTTATTTTTGTTTCTTCAAGCGCGGGTCCGGGATTCGGACCTGTGTTTTCTCAGCTTAGTCTTGCTTCCAAGACCCGCGCGTTGCCACAGAGCTAATCTCCCTTCCCATATAATTAACCTTTATGCAGGCAATGTGCTGGTATAGATTCAGAACCCCTGGGAACACTGAAGGCCTATCATGGAAGGCATTCTAAACTTTGCAGAGGTATCAGGTGAATTACAGGAAATCTGAGCTCTTTCGCCTTACGGACATCACCATCCCACCCGACGAGCTACAGGGATTATAGTGGGCACCAGTGACCATACGCTACTTGGGGGTGACAGCTGCAAGACACAGCCCTACGCTGCATGACTGCAACTATAATATGTATATAACTCAATTATGGGCTAAACTCACGTGATGCCCATCTCCTCATCACAATAGCCGGCAAGATAGCACTCCTCAAAATGACTGTTCTTCCTAAACACTTGTAGCTTTTCCACAATGTACCGTTGTGGCCTGGGCGATCATTTTTTCAGGAGTTAGAAGGTGAAATTTGAAAATTTTTATGCCACTGCGGGGCAGTACGATTGAAATGGGACACGCTAACACAGCCATATGCTAGGGGAGAGTTTGCAGCACCCAGCTTCCGGCTGTACTGGATGGCTGCACAAGCACAATTCGAGGCCCTCTCGTTCGGTGATAACTCACCCCCCTCACAGACTGCTAGAAAGACACTCAGAGGGGAACAGGAAACTGCGATTGCCGGTTCTTCCTGCCAGATTTGCTGATGACAGTGGCTTTGACACTGCAAGCGTCACAGCGCGGACCTGGCGTAAAATATGGAAGGAGAATGTGTACTCTGCTTGTTTCATATTTCCGACCCACCGTTGGGCAATATGTGCAAATTTGTACGGCTGTGCCTCCTTCTAGCCAAACGCTGTAGTCATCTGCGCTGGACAAGTGTGAATGTTCCCAACAAAGACCACTGGCTGAAGGATGTAGTGTGGGCTAACGATATGGAGGAGCAATGGGTACACATGCAACCATCTGAAACTCGGCCAAGAGACATTTGGAACCCAATTAAAATGTGCCTTATGCACACAACAACAATGCCATGTTTGACCTTCACCCCCTAATCGACGTGAACTATCCCCCTCACACTGAACTTCCAATCCTCTGTGTATTCATGATTTATCATTCTGTAGCTTGTAATACCCATTCCCAGGTCTCACCGATCCTACCTACACTCATTCATGGTGTATACCTCTTCTGCTTCAGGTATAGATTTGTACAACTTTTGCCTTTCAGCTTCCTTAATATCTTTTGGCTGGTGGCAATGCGTGTTCCAATTTTACCAAAAATGATATTTGTACCAATATAAGGGGATTTGTACAATCCTTGCCTTTCCACTCTATGTTGTTAGTATTCAAATCGACTATTCCATTGTTTGTTAGTTTGCAAACCCGTCCCGGGATCCCAAACCTCTCTGCGTAGACTCACCGGTCGGACATGTGGCTGCAGTGAAGTGCTTTCTATGGGAAGGCTTCCCGGGTTGTGCAGACCCTCTTGGTTCCCCGCTAGGCTTGCCGACTCCTCACCGATGGAACCAGGGCAGCTTCACAAGACCATGTCTCATGGAACAAGGGCAGCTTCACAAGACCATGTCTCATGGAGTCTCACAGCGGTGGTCTGCTTTGCAGCGGCTTTCCCGCTGCCCTCTGACCGATTTCCCATTGCTCCGGTGAAGCAGGCCTCCAGGCGGTTGCCTGTGAGGGCATTGCGTTTCCGGCACGGCTTGTCTCCACTTCTCTCCTTCTGCTGTTGGTCACGCTTCCCACTGTGCTTGCTCTGCAGCTCTCCTCTCCTTTCCATCTTTGCAGTTCTTCACCAGGTTTAAATGTCCAGCGCAGCAGATTTTTTTAGCACAACGTAAACGGTTCTTTGGAAGAAAAAATTAATATAAACTGTGCTGTCACATAATTCAAAAAGAACAGGTAGAAACAATGTCCTGGCTGTCCCTAGTAGAACACCACCCTGATTCTAACAGGAGTGCCTCGCCCTAGGTGGTGTGTGGTGCGTCGCCTATCTAACAGGGATAGTAGGAGAAGAAGCGGTCCCTCATCAATACCAATTAAATTAATTGTGTCAAATTCTATTGAATTTAAAAAAAACAGAGAACAACCCATCGGCTATTTGTGCAAACAGGACTGGTTATTAGATCCTGTCAGAATAGCTGAATGACTGCTGAAGAATTTGCAACCTTGGGATTTTTTTGTAATTAGTTTATTCACCCACAGGAATCAAATCTACCAAACACCATTGGTTGTGCTCAAAGTGAACTCATTACCATTTTGACAGCTTGTCTGCACGTTGCGCTTGATGTTCCTTTCATTCCACATTGACTTCTTCCTCCTCTTTCTCGTCTCAGTACTTGAGGCTTTATTGAGGCTTTATGGGAGTTGGAGTTCCTAGGAGTTTCAACCCTTTTAATGTTACATTACTTTACCTTTGGGTTTAAATCAGAAACGTTTGAGACACAAGATGTTATGCTGGTGTTATGCACATACAAAGTGTGAATGGCATTTTGTTTAGGATATTTGACAAGGAGGGATTTTAGGTTTTCACAATTAGATGGATTTAAATAATGACAATGTGCCATTAGAAACTCTGGAATTATATAGTCTTCCTCACATGAAAGAGGAGCATACCGCATCTTTCCTGGTGGGGTCCAAGGACATCATTTGGGGGCCACTAGAGGTTTCAAATGTGACACCTATGGTCCCACGCTTGAGCCCAGATTTATTTTTATAAACTTAATTTTTATTACCATCATTGTGTTTATCACCATCACTGCCTTGTATAGAGTAGGTATCTGGGCATCACAGTCATCCCATATATCACAGACACCATTGTTTGTATATGGCCGCTGGTGGGGCGAGCATGTTTCAGACCATGGACACCGTTTTCAGTTTCCGTGGCCTTGGCTTCTTGACATATGAAGAACCGTAATGGGTGCTGACTTCGAGTTTGCACATGCGTATTTACACATTTGCAGGAATGCTGGTTAGGTGCCGTGAAGACAAAGTTAAGATATGAGCCTTGTCTCCTTTTACAGCATTTGTATTGGCTTTAAACATAGTAAAAAATGATTTGGATAGAAATGAAGGAGACACTTGATTTTATCGACGCCTCACTCCCCTGTCAAGAATTCCTAGCAACAGGCATTTTGACAATGAGTGCTATTTGTGCAAAGGCTGCCACTCTTAAACCTAAAAATAGAAGACTCTCGTACTCGTGGTTTTTACCAAGTCTAATTCCGATGGGCAAGTTAGTTAGTAGGACTAACTGTAAATGGCAGAAGAAGCAGACGTTGGAGAATAAAGCCATGGCAAAGAAGGCACTTACTGACTATGCATTGGCTATTTTTCAAGCGAAGAAAGATTTTTTGGGTAAAAAGCTCAAAACTGCTAATAATTGTCAGAGGGAATTGTTTTCCATTATTTCTAAATTTTGTAGCCCTAGCTGTAAAGCTAATTTAACTGACCACTCAGTCGTGCAAGCTAATCCTTTTAACTCGTTCTTTACCGACAAGATTGAACGCATCAAGGCTGATATCACTCAGGTCACGGTCACTACTCCATTAATGTCATAAAACATTCAATCTGCAGTGACTTTGAATGATTCACTCAACCTGACTCTTAGACCCTCTTTTGACTTTCATGAATTAGATGTTCAAATGTTGGAGGCCCATAAGCCCACTATTGATTTCTTGACCCCTTTTCCTGAATATGTAGCAAAGCGTTTCGCCCAGGAGTTAAGTTTGTAACTAAATTTGTCAATAAATCATTGACAAACGGGATCGTCCCTGACAGTTTAAAACACTCTATGGTTACCCCTCTGCAGAACTATCACACCATAGCACGGCTTCCCTGGCCGGCTAAAATAATTGAAAAGGTAGTCACAGGTCAACTACAGAAATGTGTGGAACATGAACTTTTATTAGATAAGTTCCAATCAAGTTTCAGACCAGGTTTTGGAACCGAGACCGCCCTACTATCTGTGTAGGATGGTCTGTTAAAGGCTGCGGACGAAGGAGAACTCTCCCTCTTGGTAATGTTGGACTTGTCCGCAGCCTTTGACACAGTGCACCATCACAGCCTTCTTGCGCGATTGCAAGATAGGATCAGTTTCTGATCACGCTATAGTTGGTTCAGGTCATTTTTGACAAACCGACAACAGGTGAAATTAGGTTAATTCATTTCTGAACTGATTAGGCTGAATTGTGGAGTCCCGCAGGGGGTCTTACCTTTCACCGTTGTTGTTTAATCTGTACATTCACCCTTTTTTGGAGATCTTTAGATATTATAGGCTTAATTTTTATTCCTATGCAGATGACACACTTTATCAGGGTGGTAAACTTTGCAGATGTATATAGTAGACTGGATCAGTGTGAGCAGCAGGATGTCAAAAAATCAACTGCAGCTCAATACAGCCAAGACCAAACTTATTTTGTTCAGTCCAAGACATCTGTTGACTGCAGCCAAAAAACTGCTTTTCCCAATCATTTTGGCAAAGAGCTTAAAATATGTTTCTAGGGTAAAGAGCCTTGGCTGTATTTGGCAAGAGGACCTCCGTAGCGATGGTCAAGTAGGAGCCCAGGACCAGGCAGTGCATTTTGCCCTGAGACACCTACGACATGCTCTTCCATACACCCCCTCAGAAGATCATGCGATTGTGGTTGGCGCTTTGATTAGCACATTTGGACTACTGCAATAGTCAGTTGTTGGGAATTCCAGCTAACCAAATGTACAGACTCCGAAAAGCACAAAATGCGATGGTTAGGATGATTTTCGAGCTGGGAAGAACTTTCCATGTGTCAACCTTCCGTCGTGATTTGCACTGGTTGCGGATCGAGGATCATATCAGATTTAAGGCTGCTTGCCTTATTTTTAAATGTGTTAATGGACCTGCACCTCAATACTTGAGGGACCAGATTAATTCATATCAGCCCGTTAGACAGCTGCGCCCCAGTGATACTCTTCTCCTATCGATAACCCATTCAGTGTACAAATCCCGGGGAGATAGAAGATTCTCTGTATTTGGTCCAAAACTGTGGAACTCCCTACCGTTGGAGTTGAGGACTATTAGCTCACTATCAATTCCGCGGAGCATTAAAAACGTTCTTGTTCAGAGAGGGTTCTCCGAATATCCTGGCGATCTTACACTTGGGTCTAACCAAGTCCTGTTTGCATTAGGTTTTCACCTGCACCATTATACGATTTGGTCCGTTCTGTGTGCAATCCATATCCAAAAATACAAATACAAAATACAAATGAAGGTGGATGCTTAATGACGCCATGATGTGCGAAATCTACAAGAAGGCCATTTCAACAGGGTCATTTGCTCCCGGTTGTTGTAATGTGAAATAATATTCTGTTTTTATGACATTTCAAGCTGGGTAATATCAGGTGCTCTCATTATTACCCAAGTTAATGGACCTCACTTTTTAGAGCCAGAGGGAATAAAGGGCTGAGTCGGCCCTGCAGGTTTTCGAACTTTAGACGTCCACGGTGGCCCTGTTGCTGAGGAGGTGCTTAAGGGCTTCTCCACCCTGCCGGTATACAGAAGCCATAAGACTGCAATAAAAGGACAGCTGGCATCCCTATATGGGCGTATAGCACTACTTAAAACAGTGGTAGTTCCGAAGTTACTATATCCTTTGAGCAACATACCAATATGGCCGGGGAAGCAATTTTTCAACACTACAAAAGATTGCCACAAATTTTGTGTGGGGTTGAGGGGGCAGTTAGGCTCCAATGGCATAAAATGTGCGAGAAATACGAAACAGGTGGCATAGGGGCCCCCGATTTCCAATTGTACTTCTACACAGCTCAGGCCTATTTTGCAAAGTACTGGTCCAACACAACTGGGCACTATGCACACATTCAAGCCGAAAAGTTTGCAGCCTCCCCGATAAGTTTACAGGTTATGTCATTTGCCAAGATCCAGGAAGACACTGGTGAGGTTGACCCATTGAACTCTACCGTGCAGGCTTGGGCCAAACTGTTCCAAAGAGTAGAATGCGTAAACCCATACTGGCCTCTGACCCTCCCTATGGCATTACCCTGACCTCAAACCTTCTTTGGATATGACGATGCAAATAAAGTGGGACCCTGGCAAGGAAATGCGCTTGGGAGACCTCTAAATGGGGCATCATTGATTGATGTCCAGAAAAAGGTGGGACGGGTCTCATCACCACGATGCAGTATCACCAGCTGAGAGCAGCATGCAGGAAGAAATGGCCGTCCTTCCCGGACGCACCACCCACGCATACATTTCTAACGGAAGTCATGTCACAGGCTGGTTTCACAGGTAGCATCTCCGGGCTATACAAAGCAGTGTAAATGCACACCCCAACCAAAAACAAAATGAAGGAGAATTGGGAGCGAGATCTGGACATAATAATAGATGAAAGCCGATGGACAAAATACTGTCAATATACTAAATCCATCTCGATTAGCGCTAATTTCCGTCTGATCCAATTTAAAATGTTAAACCGCTTACACATCACTTGTTAGATGAGGTGACAAACCTTGTTTAATATGGGCGCTGGCAGTTGGTTGTTGTTGTCCAAGCTCTAGGAGATTTTTCCAAGAACTGCATTTTGCCAGTTTGTTGGAATCATAAACTCATCACTCCCGTTTTATGTTCATATGAGTTCTTTAATGAAATTATGAGCATGTGTCAATGTATTGCAACATATGCCATGCGAGGGGTAACAAAAAAGCCGACGGACGTTTCGACCCTAGTCTTTATCAAGGCAAACAATGAATGGTGACTCTAATGCCGATTAGGACTTCTGCGGGCAATCCCCTAGAGCTTGGACAACAACCACCAACTGCCGGCACCCATATTAAACAAGGTGTGTCACCTCACCTAACAATTAACTTTTTGGGAACTTTGGAGTTTAGGTTCCCTGACAAACCATGTGCTAGGCTGCAGGCCATATTACGATCAACAAACAAGAAACCTCAATTACACAGGGGACCGGATATCCCTCCAAACTCCACACCTTCTGAACCCACTTTCACCTCACACCATATATAATTCAGAAATTTGATCCCTCAAAACCAGCGAACTATCCCAAGTGTTACGACCCCATGGCAAACAATCCACATGTACTGGAATTGCCCCCCGATCAAACGATACTGGGGGGAGGTGGCCGCAGTGATCAGAGAGATAACAGATTTGCACATACCAGCCACTGCGCTAAAGTACTTACCTGGGTACATAGGAAAGGTCTCTGTCAAGACCCGGCGACTGTTTGCTGTAGCTGGAGCAGTGGCAAAGAGAAGTATACTCAGAGCCTGGAAAGTGAAATCTGCCCCTACTCTGCAGACATGGTTAAAAGACTTGATTTACCTGCAAGAGACTGAAAAAAACTATGTCAGAGGGATCTCGGCCACTAACAGACTTAAAGACATTTGGGAACCTTGTAGACGATACCTGAGGTCTGACCAGGAGACTTCGGACACAGACTCCATCAGCTCTATATGATAACTTGATATGCCCTAAGCAGTATGTCCATCTCGTTGTAATGCTGAAGCTGTAGATTTAATTTGAAATACTTACGAAATTTGATTTCCATATGTTGTACCTGTCAGTCAAAAATAAAGGTTATAAAAAAAAAAAAAGGGCCGTTAGCTGCATAGTCGGGAACTCGCTGAAGAGGTCACAAGTGGGGGCGCAGGGGATACTTTCCAGCATTGTATTCAGGCCTGTAGGCAGGTAGCAGAGGTGGAATAAACAGGCCCGCACGCTGTGGGTGTAGATATGTGCCCATTGAAGCAGAGGCTGGTTGATAAGTGCTCTCAAAAAACCCAACTCCTTACATAGTATTGCAGAACTTGCCTCTGTTTATTGTGTAAATACAAACTAAGGAGGAGAAATAATTAAGTGGGCGGTGCAATGGTTGCGACTTGCAGGTGCAATACAGCTCGTATGCGCTCTTCATTACAAACCTGTCATGCAAGGAGCTATTGAACTGTGGCAAGCCCTGCATCTGCAGAGAGACCAGGCAGTTTAAGGCGTGGGTAGTCTTTCATTTTTGCCAGCTGAAGACTGCAGATTTGCCACTGAATGATGCTGCATCCCTTACCGATGGGAAGCCATGCGCTCATGCCCACCTCCACGTGAAACAGAAAGTGCATGTAAAAATAGCAGGGTGGAACATGGACTGTGTGTGTAACGTGAAATGGCAGCAGAAGCGCGGTCCCATCCTCTTCACCTCTGGCCAGCTGATCGCTCAGTGCCTCTCTGCGGGGTTCTTGTCTAAAGCGTTCACACTCTTATTTCATAAGGAAGGCCCTGCCAAAAGAGCATTGTGTTTCCAACCGATCTGCAAGGCCGCAGCCCCACGCTCTGTTTTGTCAAGGGGTGAAAGGGGTCGGAGTCAAATGACATGGAGGTCACGGGTTGTGTGATGCCACTTCTGCTACCTCTGGCATTTTGGTGAAATTACATCCATGATGGGGTCACCACTTCTCCACGACAGCCATCTCCTCCCATGTGATCCTCCCTCATAATACCACCCCCAGGGTCAGGCTCAGGTAACGGCTGCCTTCCCCTGGGAACATGGGAGGAGACTTTATTTTGGGGATCTGTGATGACTCCATAGGAATCATCACACCATTTTGGGGTTACAAATATCTCTTGGGCTGAACCCATTTGATTTGATCTGACAACCAACACTTGACCAATATGACCGTTAGTTTTGGCCCATGCTTTCTGTTGCAAGACAGCGCACTAGTGCTTCTTTCTTGCCATTCAGAATATGTTTCTCTATGAGACCACTGAGTCTCACGTTTGGAGATGGATACACATGCGCTTGCTTTTCCTATGCCAGAGCAACATTTTGCGTACAAACTGTTGTAAAATCAATGTACTTCCGAACCGTAGCCCGATAGAATTATACTTCATTCCCATTTTAGCTTTATACATCACAATTCTATTCATTGTGTTTTTGCAAACAATGTATCCCAATGCCATTTAATGAAATTTATATTGAACAGTGCCCACTCATAGATAGGTAAGCCTTGGTGGCTTTTTGTTGCTCCGGGATGCTAGATGAAAGTGCCTGCAATTCACTCACTCTGTGAGCGGAAGTAACCGCAACCAAGAACACAGTCTTGAAGGACAGTAATCTCAAAGGACAGGAGTGCAAAGGTTCAAACGGAGCACCCAGGAGAAATGTCAAAACCAAATTAAAGTCCCAAACCGGCACCTGGAAAGGGGACGGCAGGAATACATCAGTCAGTCCTTTAAGAAACTGAGAAATCAAAGGAATCTTAAAGTAAGAACATTCTTCAGACGAGCGCTTAAAGATAGACAGCGCCCCAGGTAACCCTTAATGGTACCCACTTCAAGGCCAATGTGGGCCAAAGAAAGTAAGAAAGACAAAACCATAGGAATTGAACACTGAAAAGGATCAACATTGTGACCTCTGCACCAGTCGCAGAACTTACGCCAACGGCAACGGTACATGGATTTTGTTGCCGGCTGCCTGGCCGAAAGCAACACCTCAATCATGCCATCCGGGAGGTCCCAATCCTTACACCTCAACCTTTCAGATACCAAGCATCAAGGTTGAGAGTCTTGACCTCTGGATGGAGAACCTGATTTCCCCCCTCACGCGAGAGCAGATCCTCTCGGTAGGCAAGACGGCGTGCAGGGCAGATGGACATTTCTAGAAGATCTGGGTACCGCGCTCTCCTGGCCCAATCCAGATCAATGAGGATCATGTGGGAACCGAACCTCCGTAACCTCCGCAACACTTGAGGAATGATGGGGACTGGAGGAGACACGTACAGCAGCGGGAATGACCAATCCACCACAAACGCGTCTCCTAAGGCTCCTCTTGGAGGAAATTCCCTTGCGCAGAATCTCTCGCACTTCAGGTTGACACTGGTGGCGAAGAGATCCACTTGCGGGGTTTCCCAAAGGGCGAAGATCTCCTGAAGGACTTCCTGAGCCAACATCCACTCCTGAGAGATCATGCTCTGCCTGCTCGCAGCGTCCACCGCCACATTTTCGTCTCCGGCCAGATGAACTGCTTATTTCGAAATTCCCTGCTGGATGGCCCAGAACCAGAGCTGCATTGGCTCTCTGCACAACGGGAGTGACCCTACCCCCCCTTTTTTTTGTTGAGGTAATGCATGGCCACTGTGTTGTCCGTCATGATCAGGACACTCTTCCCCCGTACCGAAGGCAGTAAAGCCTTCAGGGCTAGCCTGATGGCCCTCAGCTCTAACAGATTGATGTGGAGTTTGGACTCCGACAGAGACCAACGACCGCTGGCTGTCAAATCGTTGGCATGAGCGCCCCATCCTGTGAAGGAAGCATCCGTCATTACAGTCACCTCCGGCCATGGTTGCCAAAACGGTTCCCCCCTCATCAGGTTCCCTCCGTTGGCCCACCACAGAAGATCCTGAGAGACCAAGAGTGAAATCTGAACGGGATCCGACATCTTGCCTGAGAACTGTGACCACTGCATCTTGAAAACCCATTGCAGGGATCTCATCCGCAGTCTGGCTTCTGGCACCAGAAAAATGCAGGATGCCATGAGGCCGAGCAACCTTAATAATTCGAAAGCCGGGAGACTCTGGGCATGTTGAAACTTGTCCACCATCTGCACAATGTGATGAGCCCTCACCTTTGGAGGCGAGCACTTCCCCAAGGATGTGTTTTAACACAGCACCGATGTACTGGAGCTGTTGGGAAGGTGTCAGATGCAACTTCTTAAAATTCAGGGAGAAGCCCAGCCTGTGGAGGGTGCGACATGGGAGACTGAGGTGATCCAAAGCTTGCTCGGCAGAGCGCGCCCAGATCAGGCAGTCGTCCAGGTAGGGGTAGATGTGAATCCCCCCTCGCTTGAGATACGCTGCCACCACCACCATTAGCTTGGTGAAGACCCTCGGGCGGAGGTCAATCCGAATGGCAGGACCCGAAACTGAAAGTGTGAGTCACTAGCCGCAAACCTCTTTTACTTTCCGTGCTTGGGATGAATCGGCACATGAAAGTAAGCATCCTGTAGGTCCAGAGACACTAACCAATCCTGAAGTTGAAGGGCCTGGAGGACTTGAGAAAGAGTAACCATCTTGAACTTGTCCTTCCTGAGAAGTTTGTTCAACCAACACAAGTCCATCATGTGTCTCAATCCCCCGTCTTTCTTCTGAATCAAAAAATAAGGGTAATATCATCCCTTGTTCCTCTCCGCTACATGCACCAGTTCTATAGCACCTTTTCCTGCACAAGGAGCGAATCCAGAAGCTTCAAAGAGAGTTTCCCTGGTGGATTTTTGTGAGGCCGTTGAAGGAAGGGAAGGCAGTAGCTGTGGGCTATGGTATCCAGAACCCACGCATCTGAAATAATGGCTCACCATTCTTGGAGATGCTGAGACAGTCTGCCCCCAACCAGCGAACCATGGGACATGGCCTCATGACCATTTGGAAGCAGCTGCGGCAGTGCCTGAAGGTAAAGAGGCAGCTGCCTTGCACCACGATTTCCCCGACCACCACAGGTACTTTTTCGCTGGCCCCTTTGACTGGCAGCCCCTCTCATTCTACCAAAGGAGGAGTAGTAAATAAAAGAACCTCCCCTCCACTGCTGTTCCCTAGGACGAAAAGGCTAAGGTTTACGCACAGCTGCGCTTAAAGATTTAGCCGCAGCTTTCGAGGTCTGCAACCTCTCAAGGCTCTCGTCAGCCTTGCTGCCAAACAAATGTGCGCCATCAAAGGGCATGTTGAGAAGACGGGCCTGCACATCCGGAGCAAACCCAGACTTCCGCAACCACGCAAATCTGCGAATAACGGTGCTCACAGCCATGGAGCGGCTAACACTGTCGGCTGTATCTAAACCAGACTGAAGGGATTCGCACATGGCATCCTTGCCGTCTTGCACGAGAGCAAGGAACCCATCCCTTTCTTCTCCATTCGGAATATGCTCAGCCGCTAAAGAAACACAGCTCCACAGAGTGTGTGAAAACCTTGCCAAGGCACACGTGGAGTTGGCCGATTTCAAGGCTCCCAGCAGAAAATATCTTCCGGGCCCAACCAGCAAAGCGCTTGTCGTCCCTATCCGGAGGGATGGTAGGGTACGCCGCCTGAACCACCAAACTCTCAGAAGTGGGGTGAGGAGATATTTAGCTGGAGCCGCCAACGGAAGGGTGGTATTTCTTAGTCAAAGATTTATTAACAGCCGGAAGAGATTCCGGGGACTGCCACGGAGCTGCCACCCTTTTCTGCAAGGTGAGATGAAATGGTAAAACTGGGTCAGAGGACGGACCTTGATCTAAGATGTCCCTTAGATCCTCCTGCACAAAGTCTTCAGGAGGACTGCACAAGCCCAGATACTCCAAGACCCTAGCCATGAGCCTCCGGTATGAAGACTCTGCATGAGCCCCAGGCTCAGGCCTACCAAATTCCACTTCCGGAGAAGTGTCCAACCCACTGGCATCATGGAGGGTCTGCCTCAACTCCTCCAACTGACTGTCTCCAGAAAACATTGGAGCTTCCTCAAGTACACCAGGGTCCTCAAATTCAGACCTTTCTTCCACTTCATATATGTCAGCCAGAGGGAGTTGAAACTCGGGCCTAGTGACAAAAGAGGGCCTAGAGTCCAAAACTGGCCTCACAGACTTCGCCATAGCCTTCCTAGGAGGATCCACCACATCGGGATACTCCAAAGGTACATTTCTAGAAAAATCCCCGAAGGCGCTGATAGCTTCGACGTTGTGAGCGCTGAAGGCGTTGATGTCGACACAGGTGCCGACGGCGCTGTGGGCTGATACGACGGCAAAGCGCTGACGTCCGAGTCAGACTGACACGGCACCGACCGAGTCGACGCTGGCCTCGAGCCCTCAGTAGGTTGCAGCGGTCTCGCTGGGGACAAGGACCGAGATCTAGAAGCACGTCTCTAGTGACTGCTCGAATTCTTGTCCGTACGGGACCTCGAACGCTCCTGATGCGAGTCGTGTCGTGGACCCGAGCCCAAAGGCGTGCGAGCCATGGTACGATAACGATCCTGGCCGGCTTCAGTAGAAGGCGTGACCGAACCCGTGCCCTGCAATTTAAATATCGCGAACATTTGCTCTTTAAATGCAGCCCATTCCTCCGGAGTCAAGGACTTCATCAGGTAATGCAACCTTCCTTGAGGCACCATACGAGGGGGACGGGGAGGCGACCAGTGACAGCGCTTCCTAGAGTGGCGGGAAGAAGAATGGCAGGAACCACACCAGGACCGAGATCCCCGGGACTCCTTCTGACGCGGAGAATCCCCCTCGAGTCGTCGGTGGAAACCCCCTTGGATGATTTGGATTTTCAGGACTTAACAGGCTTAGAGCCCCAACCTACCTGGAGCTTCCCCTTCCGCTCCTGCAAGGCCGTGGCAGTGAGCGACTGGCATTTTGAGCAGTCGTCGGTGTCGTGCGACTAGCCCAGGCACCACAAACAAATGCGATGCTAGTCGGTGATCGACATTTTCAACTTGCAGTCCCGGATGGTCTTGAAGCCAGACCGCGGAGTCGAAGGGGTCGAAGAAAAAGACATCTCAACGATGATAACACACGAGGCGTGCCGAGTTTCATGAAGCAACATATTCACGGAAAAAACGTAACTGAGGCTGTGGGCGCCGTGCGTCCTATTGATAACATCTGGTGACTTCGCCCTCGACGGAGGCCTTCGAGGGACATCGACCCGATGTCATCGACGCAGGATGCCCTCTGCTGAAAACATTTCCGAAGTGCACAGCTGTGGACATAACATGTCAAAGATACGTTGGCAGACACAATCCTTTTGAAAGGTGCAATAGAACATGTACCTGAAGTGGTGAGGAACAAGGGTTGGTACTCCCCTTACTTTCTCATCCCAAAGAAGGACGGAGGACTGAGACCCATCTTGGACTTAAGAATCTTGAACAAGTTCCTCAGGAAGGACAAGTTCAAGATGGTAACCCTTTCTCAGATCCTTCAGGCTCTCCAACTACAAGACTGGTTGGTATCATTGTACCTTCAGGATGCTTACTTTCATGTGCCAATCTATCTCAAGCACAGAAAGTACCTGAGGTTTACGGTTGGCAGTTCTCATTTTCAGTTTCGAGTTCTGCCATTCAGGCTGACCTGCGCCCCGAGGGATTTCACCAAGCTGATGGCGGTTGTGGCAGCGAGTCTCAGGAGAGAGGGGATTCACGTCTACCCCCTACCAGGGTGATTGGTTGATCAGGGCTCGTTCTCCAGAACAAGCTCAGGAACATCTATCAATCACCTACACTCCCTACACAGACTGGGCTTCTCCCTCAATTACAAGAAGTCCCATATGGTACCATTCCAAAGACTCCAATTTATCGGAGCAGTCTTGGATACTTTCTCGGGCAAAGCCTCGCCTCGCCTCCCGAGGTGAGGGCTCATCACATTCTGCAGATGGTAATAAAGTTCCAGAATGCCCAGCATCTGCCGGCCTTCAATTTTCCGAGATTGCTCGGTCTTGTGGCATCATGCATTTTTCTGGTGCCAGAGGCCCGATTGAGGATGAGATCCCTTCAATGGGCCCTCAGGACTCAGTGGTCCCAATTCTCAGGGAATATGTCCGATCGTCTGCAAGTTCCAAGCACAGTTGCTCAGGACCTTCTATGGTGGGCTTGCAACGACAATATCCTCAAAGTAGAATCTTTTTGGCAACCATGGCCGGACAGAACAGTAATGACGGTCACCTCACTCACGGGGTGGGGAGCCCACACCAACAATCTGACAGTCAGCGGTCGTTGGTCTCCATCGGAGTACAAACTACACAACAACCTTTTGGAGCTGAGGGCAATCAGACTAGCGCTGAAGGCCTTCCTGCCCTCTGTACAGGGAAAGAATGTCCTGATAATGACGGACAACACGGTGGACATGAACTACCTCAACAAGAGGAGGAGGAGTAGGGTCACTACCACTGTGAAGAGTGGCAACGCAGTTCTGGTTCTGGGCAATACAAGAAGGAATCTCTCTGTCGGCAGTTCACCTAGCAAGAGAGCAGAGCACAGCAGCGGACGCTCTGAGCAGGCAGAGCAGTCTCCCACGAGTGGGAACTAGCTCAGGAAGTCCTTCAGGAGATCTTCACCTTTTGGGGAACCCCTCAGGTGGATCTGTTTGCAACTAGTGCCAACCGGAAGTGCAAACTGTACTGCTCAAGGGTATTTCCTCAGAGGAGCTCTAGGAGACGCGTTCATGATGGACTGGGAGTTTCCACTTCTGTACGCGTTTCCTCCAGTCCGTGTGATTCCTCACGTAATTAGGCGGTTGAGAAAGTTCGGGAACACACATGATCCCAATTTCCCCGGATTGGGCCAGGAGGACATGGTACCCTGACCTTCTGGACATGCCCATCTGCCCTCCAATACATCTTTCACAAAGAGAGGATCTTCTCTCAGAAGAGGAAGGTTTGGTTCTCCATCCAGAGGTCAAGACACTCAACCTTCACGCATGGTTTCTGAGAGGTTGAGATATAAGGATTGGGACCTCCCGGATGACGTAATAGAGATTTTGCTTTCGGCCAGAAGGCCAGCGATTAAATCCTTGCACCGGTGTTGTTGGAATAAATTCAGTAACTGGTACATGGATAGGAATGTGGACCCTTTTCAATGTGGCACTCCAATGGTGCTATCTTTTCTGTTACATTTGGCCAATCTGGGGCTCCAGGTTGGAACAATAAAGGGATACCTGGCAGCGTTTTCGACTTTTAACCACTCATCGGAAGAGGTTTCCTATTTGAAGATTCCATTAATTATCCAATTTTTGAAAGGGCTCACCAACGTGTACCCTCCAGTACCGTTTCATGTCCCTTTTTGGGATTTGAATCTTGTGTTGAAATTCCTAACTTGTATACCATTTGAGCCTTTATATTCCTGTCCTTTAAGGCTTTTAACACTTAAAACTGCCCTTCTTGTAGCTTTAACATCAGCCCGCAGGGTTAGTGAGTTACAGGCTCTCTCTCATGCAAACCTCTGTTTACTACCTTTCACAAAGATGAAGAGTTAAACCTTCTTTCTTGCCGAAAGTAGTTTCTGACTTTCACTTGTCACAAAAAATAACACTCCCAACCTTCTACCCTCCTCCTCATTTGGGCAAAGAAGAGGCAAGGTTACACAGACTGGACCCAGAAAGGGCTATGAGTTTTTATATAGCAAGAATGTCAAAATTACACCACGATGACCAACTTTTCGTGGGTTATACCGGTCATAAACTGGGATAATAGGTGACTAAACAAACTATATCCAGCTGGATTACTTTGGCTATTGTGGAGTGTTACAGGTTAGCCGGGAAAGACCCGCCGGAAGGGCTTTGTGCCCATTCCATGAGGGGTATGGCAACTTTTGCGGCTCTTCAGAGGTGAGTCGCTGTAGTTGATATCTATTTAGCTGCAACTTGGGCATCAATACATAATTTTAATAAACATTACTGCTTAGACGCCTCTTCGTCCCATGAGGTATTGTTTGCAAAAGCTGTTCTTCATTCTATCCATGATAAAACTAAATAGTACTCCCACCTCCTAAATTATCACTGCTATCGGAGTCTATCATAGATGAGGAATACGTGGGAGGACACAATCCATTCAAAGAACAAGTGACTTACCAACTGGTAATGTTCTTTCGACTGGATGTTCCTACCACGTTGTTAGGGAGAATTCTCTGTTTAGGCTGAATTTCCTAACCTAGTGAGTCCCCCAGCAGCTTTGCTGGATTTCTGGAGTTTGCTTTTTTCTCCTGCCAAGAGTGAGACTCTTTCTCCCACTCTTGGACATGATTTATGGTGTTCCTTTGACTGTTATATGGGCTATGGGGTCCTTTACTCCATAGGGTCTCATGTGTTTTACTATGTGTGTTACACAGCACCCTCCGTGCAGTGACAGAGGGGTGTCATAGTGACACCCCACCATAGACTCCATACCCTGGGACTGACTACTGTCTCCCAGGGCATGTAAAGTCACCATTGGCTTTACTAGTCCCAAATTATGAACAGAAACCAGTACAAACCATCATATTGTGGACATACTGGTCGGGGCAATTCGATTGCCCCGGGGTCTGTTAGTCGAGGGGGCGCGTCTCCGTCCCCCCTGATCGAGTTTTGGCTGGTGGCAGTGGATACTACTTTTTATATTCGACCGCGAATATATCGCTATGGGATTTTCCCATTGTTCGAGGCTACAAACTTTAATTATTTAATTCTCATAGCCTCGAACATACCGCCGGTTTATTTATTTAATATTAATTCGCCGGTTGGTATTTTTTGCCAGGACTCGATTCTAAAATGGCGTTGATGTTCTCTTCTGTGACTCCAACCCAAGTCGAGCCCTTTGTTCCACTTTTGGCGGGCTTCTCCACAGAAGCCTCCAAAAGTGGAGCCACTCTGTCTGGGTACCACAGGGGGTGTGGGGGGGGGGTTTAGGCACCCTGGACTGAGTTACCTTGGTAACTCAAGTCGCTCTCTTGTATGATTGGCCCAAGTGGTGAGCCGGGCGGCTCACCACTTAGCATGTTTGATTGACAGCTAGGCTGAGTGAATGGGGGTGTGCTGCATAAAAGCAGTGCTTTGGGGACTGGAACTTCAGAAGTCGCCACAGGACCTGAGAATCCGACGAGGGAGAAGCTGAGCCGACCTGCTACGACGACACCACCGGTGGAGCCCTGCAGAACCGACTCACCACTTCCCGACGACAGAGAAGATCTCCCTGCTGGAGAGACTTCTTCCCCTGACTGGTGGGCACAACCAGTTTACCTTCTTTTCCTCGCATCCCAGGACGTCTTGTGGTCGAATTGCCCGTGCCAAGCACCCCGGCAACCGGATAGCCACTTACCACTGGACCGCAAACCAAAGGACCGCTCCTTTTAACTGAGAACTCGGCGGCTGGTTTCTTCCCTGGCAGTGCAACAGACTCCTGTCTTCCTCCCCGACGAGATCCTCTCTTCCCCCGGACGAAGCACCGACTTGCAACCGCTGCCAGGAACAACTGCCCCCGCTGGAGTATTCTCACCACTTTAAGGTACCGTGTCCGCCAGGCCTCCCTTTCTAAAGATTGCTACAAGGTAATAATAATCCCTTAACCTTCTGGACTGGGCTGGCCGCCTTGACCATCTAACTTTGAGACTTTTGTGCACTTTTCAATCATGTGACCTTGGACACATTTTGTTCTGATCCTCTTAAAGTGGATCCGGCCTTTTGAACTCTAACTTCACGGTTTGACTCTGCCTTCCTCTCTTGCTGTGTTCTTGTGAAAGTCTTGGGATCTGTTTCAATTTATACTCTGCTTTTCTCTCCCTTTTAAAACGAATTATTGGAGTGCCATCTGCGTTAAGCGCTCACCGCTGTCTGAAACTAACTGGGGCTTTACTTAACACTTGTCTAATTTTCTTTTAAGGGAGTGTATATCTTTTAGTGACCGTGTTTTTGAACTGCTTAATATTAGTGCCTGTGTGTTTTATTAGATGTGGTTTTAAATAAATAATTCTATCTCTTTTACACCAAACTCTGGTCAGTGTTTGCTTGTTCTACTGTGTTCTTTTGACCTATTGTGAATACTCTGTATACTGCCTAACTCTTCTTGAGGGAAGTCTGACTGCTCAGCCACAGCTACCAAGTGAATCTGTGTGGTACAGACTGCTACCAAGTGGGTTTACTGCCAAACACCTGTACTCTTAAATCTTTTGCAGTGGTCCCAGAGGGAACTGCACAGGTTTCTGCCTAACACACGTATTCCTCATCGCCCCTCCCATCCTACCCCACTGTACAATTTACATAATTTACACTTTGCGTTTCATGAAGAGCTTACAGTCTGGGGCACGACTGAATGATTAGTTGATTATACGAAAAAACAGAACTGAAGCCAACAGGCGCGACACAAACTACTTATACTGCTGGTGACGTTGACACGCTACGGAGACCGTCGAGGGACATAAACCCCACGACCTCGTGCACAGCGCCCTCTGCGAGAATTTCTTTTTCCGAAGCAGCGAAGCTGGCGAGACACGAATATCATAGATGAGGAATACGTGGGAGGAACATCCAGTAGAAAGAACGTTACCAGTCGGTAAGTAACTTGTTCTTCTTAATCTCCAACAACCATCTCTGTCTTTTGGCTTCCCGATGCCAATGCTGGCCGTCCACCAGGCCCCATGCTCTGCATCTGCAAGGATTCGGGGAACAAAGTCGTTAGACTTCGCTGGAGATTCCTTACATATCATAATGGGGAGGATCGAGAGGCCCTGGGGATACCACCATATACCAGCTCCAGGGATTGCTTCATAAAGTGGGTGGGACCCTCTACCCCCGGAACCTGAGGGTTTCCCCCAACCAGTCTCTCGTTTAGAGTAGAATTCAATGTTTGGGGTTCCTTTTGAAACTGCAAGTCCTCTAAAGATTTAGCTGTCTTTCTTGGTTGTTAGACTCCCTCTATTTTCAGAGCATCATATCATGGACATTGACCAACAGACAAGACAGAGCCTGGTGTAACGCTTGAAGGAGCTTTACTTTTTGTCTTTTATAATCGTACTAAAGAAATCAAAACAACTGTCAAACTGTTAGCTCTCCATTCTAAACTCCTCCCCACCAAAACACACACGAAAATGAATTGCTCGTTGCATTCTAAACTGAAACCGAAACAGGACAGTGTTGGTCAATAGCTCCGCCAGTTCGACGGTCTCCTTTAGAAAACAAAGTTCACAAGATTTTGGGGTCCAACGCTGGCACTCAATGTCTCTATGGTTTGTGCTTCCAAAAGAAAGTGTTCCAATTATTTTCGGCTTGATAGTGAGATACAATCAACTCTGATCCCGTTTTTACTTTTGTAGCTGCAATAGACACTGCTATATTTCTCCCAGAGGTAATAGAAACAAATAGAACTTCTCTGGCTGTATATAGGGCCAATCAGGCTTTCTGGCTTACAGTTCTGCAGAGATGCTTAGGGGGGCCTGGTCACTGCCCTTGTGCAAGGTCCAGATTTTCCCCCTTTGTACTTCCTCTCTCCACCTTTCTTGGTACAGGCCATTGTTAACACCATGCCACATGTTTGTTCCTTCTCCTATTATGGGATCGACCCCTTCAGAATGAGGTCTTACACCTAGACCCCGCTTCAGGCAATGCATGCATTCTGCCCCTTCCAGTTGTCCACCCCCAATCACCTGCTGGGCTCTCACTCAGCCACCTTCTGCTTTCTACCTCCAACCGTATGCTGATGTTGTCTTCCCATTATCTTCTACCTTCTCCCTCGAGCCCCTTTCAGATATTTCCCTTTTACCACCTCCTGGTCTACAT
This sequence comes from Ambystoma mexicanum, assembly GCF_040938575.1. Classification (NCBI taxonomy): domain Eukaryota; kingdom Metazoa; phylum Chordata; class Amphibia; order Caudata; family Ambystomatidae; genus Ambystoma; species Ambystoma mexicanum. The sequence continues at coordinate 539,995,189 of NC_090923.1, read as the reverse complement.
CCAACCACCTTTTGATAGCTCTGATCTGTCACCTCTTTATATTGCTTTCTGGTCGTCCCCTTAGATTTCTCTACAGTCACTTCATGCAAACCCTCAGTTTGGGGGAATCTTTGGGTTTGCCATCATACAGTTTATGTGATGTTTTGTTATGTTATGCATACTTATACAGCGCATGTACACCAGAGGCATCTTGGCGCTGGAAATACAGCACGAACGGATCAGCAAAAAAAGATCCAAAGAAAACTAAAAAAGACGAGTCTTCAAGAGACACCTAAACCAGATGATTTTCGGTAGCCGTAAGGGGAAACGGTAAGGTGTTCCACTAGATGGCCGCTGCAATAGAAAGGGAGCAATCACTAGTACTAGTTAGCCGAAACTGGGGAACGGAAATCAGACGAGCATCCTGGGAACGATTCTTTCTCTTACTGGGCCAGGAGCAGTCTGTGTACACAAGTGATGGCCCCTTGGCTGCTGGATTTGGGTAAGTGGCAGAGCAGGATCCCCTCTATGCCGCCCCTAGGCACTTCATTCACTGCCTCTGAGAGGCACCCAGCCCCCTGAGACACACTACTAGAAGTCCTCAATACAAAGCAGGAGACTTATTTCACACAGCCTTAAGGCTTCTTTGACACCTTGTTGTAGGTGGCCTTAAGTCAGCAGGGTAACTTAGGGCTTGCCACTGTTCCCGACGCCTGTGCTGCGCCATAGCACATATGCCAGTAAATGTAAGCCCAGTGCACACCCCTGTGAGTACACCAATAGTGGGTCTCCAAAACCCTTGATTCAAGCATTAGTGATAGGCTTGATTGCAGTAGAACGGTCAAGGTAGGCTATCCTAGGACTACTAACAGCCATTCTGGAACTGACAACAGGAAATCATCCACAGTCTGGGTTGTGTGACAAATAAAGAGGACTACTCAAATTAGCACATTTTTCTGTGTGACAAAATCCTTCCATCTATGCCATATAAGCACCCTGCCTGGCCTCTAGTGAATGAAGGAACAAGTTACTTACCTGTAACTGTTGTTCTCCAGCATGGGTCTGGCATGGATTCACATGCTCATGAATATTCCCCGTCGTCAGGCTGGGAATCCTCTGTAAAGAAAACATCAGTATCAGTTTCGTTTCTGATCTGTCTTTCTTAGTAGTAACCAATCACTAATCTCTGGGTCATACTGCCCCCAGCCAATGACTGCCCTCTCCCTAAGCCCCGCCTCTGGGAGCCATCCTCAGATTTGGTAGCACGCCAAGTGGCAGCATGACCAAGTGAAGAGCCGCAGAGGGGTAGGTGGGAGGGTTTGCATGTGAATCCATGCCAGACCCATGCTGGAGAACAAGAGTTACAGGTAAGTAACTTGTTCCTTCTCCAGCATGGGGTCTGGCATGGATTCACATGATCATGAATAAAAGAATACATAGCAGTATACACATGCACAACCACGGGAGGTGGCAACAGGCTCAACATTAAGCAATACAACAACTCAACATTAAGCATCTCTTACCTCCTCACCAGGCTCACCTTAAGCGAACAGGTTGCGCAGCACTGCTTGGCCGACCCTGGACTCCTCCCTGGAGTCCCGATCGACGCAGTAGAATCTTGTGAAGGTGTGCGTCGACCTCCACATAACAGCCCTGCAGATATCCAGCAGGGGCACACCAGACAGGAACGCCATGGTAGCAGCGATCGCTCTGGTCGAATGGGCTCTCGGACGGCCGGGCAGCGGTCGGTTTGCCAACCGGTGACAGTGCATGATGCAGCCAGAGAGCCATCTGGAAATGGAAGTCGTCGAGAGAGTCTTCCTTTGATTCACAGACCCAAAGTTCACAAACAGTTGTGACGTCTTCCGAAAACTCTTCGTGCGGTCCACGTAGAACTTCAGCGCTCTAGCTACATCCAGCGAATGCAAAGTCCTCTCGGCCAGCGTCGAAGGCGACAGGAAGAAAACTGGTAACACCAAGGGCTTGTTGAGGTGGAAGTCCGACGGCACCTTGGGCATGAAGGAGGGGTGCGTCCTCAGCACCACCCTTGTGTCATGAAAAGTCAAGTAAGCTTGCAAGATAGGGCCTGGATCTCTCCCACTAGTTGTGTGGAGGTGATGGCCACGGGGAACGCGGTCTTCCATGACAGGAACTTCAAAGGCGCCGAATGCATAGGCTCGAAAGGGGCCCCCATGAGCCTGGTCAGCACCACATTAAGCTCCCACGCCGGGGCAGGAGCCTTCACCGGCAGGAATGATCGGAATAGTCCCTTCATAAATTCCTTCACCAGGCGATGAGACCACAAGGACGCCCGTCCCCTAGTCCTGGTATATCGGGAGATGGCAGCCAGATGTATTTTGATGGAGGCGTGAGCCAGTCCAGCTTTGGCCAGCGACAGTAGGTACGGCAGTACTTGAGGGGCCGTAATCCGCAGAGGGTTAATCTTCTGTGCACGGCACCAGACAGAGAACCTCTTCCATTTATGACCGTAACACTTGAGAGTTGAGGACGCCCTGGCCTTTGCAAGAACCTCTCTGCAATCAGCCGGTATTTCGTACCCTCCAAACTCTAGTGCTGCAGGAGCCAGGCCTGCAAGTTCAGCGACTGTGGGTCGTGATGGAGAATGGCGCCATCTGGAGAGAAGATACGCGTCCGCCGGCAGCTTGACTGGTGGCGACGTTGACAAGTACAGAAGGTCCGGGAACCAGATCTGCCTCGGCCACGCCGGTGCGACGAGGATCATCCGGCACCTGGACTTCTTGAGCTGGTTGATGAGGCGGAGCAGCAACGGCAACGGAGGGAAACCGTATAGAAACAGTCCGTCCCAGAGGAACGAGAAAGCATTGCCCATGCTCCTCGGCTGTGGGAACCTGCTGGCGAACCTCTGGCACTTGGAGTTCATCGCCGTCGCGAACAGGTCGATCTGGGGTTTGCCCCATCGTTGGAAGAGTCGATCCACTTGATCCTGGCGCAGTTCCCACTCGTGGCACGAGCGCAGCTCCCTGCTGAGTGAGTCGGCGATGGTGTTTTTTATTCCTGCCAAGTGGAAGGGAACCAGAAACATACCCTGGGCGACGGCCCAGTGCCACAGATCCTGGGCCTCTTTGGATAGGGCTGGGGATCTGGGGCCCCCTGGCTTCCGTATGTAGAACATCGTGGTGGTGTTGTCGGTGAAGATCCTCACCACCTTGTCCTTCAGGGACGGAAGGAACGACTTGAGAGCCCAGAACACTGCTCGGAGCTCCAGAATGTTGATGTGGAGAGACCTCTCCTCCGGGAGCCAAAGGCCTCTTGCGTGGAGATCTCCGGTGTGGGCCCCCCAACCCTCCAGAGAGTCGTCCGTCGTCACCGTCTCCTGAAACGCCGGGGTTTGAAAGTCCGTGCCTGTAGTGAGGTGAGCACGGGTGCCCCACCATAGGATCGCCCGACAGAACTCCTCGCCGAGAATGATCCTGTCCTCGAAACAGCCCGTCGCCTGAAACCAGCGGGCGTCGAGGAACTCCTGTAGCGGACGCATCCAAAGTCTGCAAAGGGGTACAAGATAGATGCATGAGGACATCATCCCGAGAAGGGACTTGATGGACCTCACCCTGGCCACGTCCGTGACTAAAGGGCGCCACACCTTGCCCAGGATGGTCTTGGTCCTCTCCTCTGAAGGGGAGGCCAATTGCCCCACTGTATCGAGCTTCGCTCCCAGAAACAGTGCTACTTGCGATGGAACCAGGTGGGATTTGGGTTAGTTGATGGGGAACCCCAGCCCTGTGAGCAACCGGACGGTCCTTGCCGTGTGTTCGATGGCGAGTTCCCTTGTCCTTGCCCGGATTAGCCAGTCGTCCAGGTAGGGGTAGACGTGGATCCCCTGCAAGTGCAGCCGCGCCGCCACTGGTGCCAGCCACTTGGTGAAAACCCTGGGTGCCGACTTTAATCCGAACGGTAGGGCTCTGAATTGGTGGTGGCGTCCCTGAACCACGAACCTGAGGAACTTCCTGTGGCTTTTTAGAATGGGGATGCGGAAGTAAGCAGCCTCCAGGTCCAACGACGATAGGAAGTCGCCTTCCTCCAGCTGTCCCAGTACATGCTGGAGGGTGACCATCCTGAATTTCTGCGCCTTGATGTATTTGTTTAACCGACGCAGGTCCAGGATGGGGCGACAACCGCCTGTCTTTTTTCTGACGAGGAAGCACCTTGAGTACACTCCGGAGCCCTGGAGCCTTCTGGGGACGAGCTTGATGGCACCTTTCTTGACCATCGCCCTTACCTCCAACAGCAGTTGAGGGACGTGATTCTCCTTCCTGGCCACGGGAGGAATGCGAGGGCACTTCCTTTGGAATTCCAGCGAGCGCCCGTTGGCCAGGGTGTCCAACACCCAACGGTCGGTGGAGATGGACTCGCACACGCTGACGAACTTCGTCTGCCGGCCTCCCACCGGGGTGCTTCGGTGGGGGCCCGACAACACGGCCGGGTCAGTCTTGCTTGGAGGCGGCCTTGCCGCCTTGGCCTCCTTGGCGACGACGGCGGGATCTCCCTTGCTTTCCGCGACCTCTGTAGGCCTCCTGGGAAGAGGAGCGGGCCGCCTGGCGGTAAGTGGAGGAGCCACCGCTGGATCCTTTGGAGGCACCCTGTCTGCCTCTGGAGCTCTGAAAGGGCCGTCGCTGTTGAAACACCCCTAGGGCCCGGGCCGTCTCCGAGTCGGTCTTGATGGCCTGTAGAGACTCGTCCACCGCCTTACCAAAAAGGTTGTTGCCGTCGAATGGCATGTCCAACAGTCTGGTCTGGACGTCCTGGCGAAAGTCTGTCGCCTTGAGCCATCCTCGTCGCCGGAGGCAAACTCCGTTGCCCAGTTGGTGAAATCCGGTATCGGCAATGTCCGTTGCCACCGTTATGGCGTGATCTGACGCCACCTCGCCTTCCTGCAGAATTTCTAGGGCCTCCACCCTCTTGTCAGGTAGGAGGTCTAGCAGGAGAGCTATCTTGAACCAGAACTCCCTGTCGTAGCGGGCCACGATCGCTAAGGAATTGGCCGCCTTAATCGTCGTCGCTGCCGACGAGATGACTTGTCGTCCCATGGAGTCCAACTTCTTGCCCTCGCTGTCCGGCGGGGAAGTGGAAGTTGAAGCCGCCGCACCCGCTGCCTTCTTCTTAGCCGCTGCCGAGGCGACAGAGTCCGGCGTGAGCTGGGCCCCGAGGCACAAGGGGGCGGCATCGGGGACTCGGTACTTCTTCTCGTACCTGTCCCTCTTGGCGGATGTCGTGGAAGGGTTCTTGAGGACAGCAAGCCCCTCGTCCCAGATGTCGTCGAGCAAAGGCACCGCGAGGACCGTCTTCCTCTTGGCCTTTCGTCATTGGTACAGAAACCCTTCCTTTTTTTGTTCTTCAGGGCAGAGCTGGAAGAGCTCGGATGCCCTGGTTATCATGGCGTGGAAAGAGCCAATTTTGTCGGCTGGAGAAGCCCGCGGGGGGTGATGACGGGATGTCCGCTGTGTCATCGTCGCCGTCATCATCCGTCCCCGTCGCTGTATCTGTCGCCGTATCCTCTCTAGGGTCCGGCGAGGGGGATGAGGGGTCCACAGGTCTCGCAGACACAAAGGGCGGAGCGGGGTGGGCTCTCCTCCGCTTATTCGGAGGGCTTCCCGACTGGCCTGGTTCTGGATCCTCTGCAGGGGTGCGTGGTAATCTCGTCCTTATCTCGGTACATAAGGATTGGATTGCCAACAAAATGGCAGCCGAGCTATCCTGGGGCTCGGGTAATGGCTGCGACGGACAGGATGGCCGCTCCACTGGGCCCTCTATGTCGCCATCGTCGCTATCTTCGATCACGTCAGCAGGGACCGCCCCCTGGGATCGAACCTTCTTGAATCTCTCGTTGAGGCCTATGAACCTCTCGTTGAGGCCTATGAACCTCTCGTTGAGGCCCTTCTCGGTTTCCATCAGCTCCTCCTCAGTGGCTGATTCCGAGTCTGTAATGGCCACCGGCCCCCCCTCTTTTTCCGCCGGGGGCTTCACGGGGGTCTTAACGATGGGCTGGAAAGAGGATTCCCTCTGCGGTGGCAGGGATACTCTGGGCCCAGAGGCCGTTTCCACTGGCGTAGTCTCAGCCGGCTTCGCCAGGGTTGCAGCGACCACTTCGATAGATGCCTTTTCCGGCTGGATCAAAGCCCTCACCACCTTAGGTGCGTCCTGGGCCTTTGCCTTGGGGGGAGGGTCAGCTCCTCGCTCCCCCTTCGAGATCACCCGGGTCCGCTCCAGCGGCTTACCCGGGTTCTCGGACTTCCTCTTCCCCGAACCAGAGCGCTGGCTCGTGGTCGAACGTGCCGGGGAAGTAGCGCCCTGCCTGGCAGCAGAAGAGCCCGACCTTTCGGCACTTCCGGTGCCCGCGGACTCGCGGTGCTTGGCCTTCTGTTGGGCCCCCGTCACCGGGGCGCCCTCACAAGACTTAGAAGCCCGCTCAGACTTTTTCTTCGCCTTCTCACCTGCTGTGCCCTTCTCCAGCCAGGCCGCGAGGCGGGAACGACGATCTTGTTTGGTCCGTTCCGAAAGGTTCTTGCAGAACGCACAGTCCTTCTCCATATGCGTCTTTTCCTCATGAAGGCAGTAGAGACATTGCAAGTGCTCGTCCTCCTTGAAAACGTTTTGCAATCCGCATCCAGGGCAGCACCTGAACAGCTTGGATCCGGGCGTCGAGCTTCCCTTGTCCTGGGCCATGTCTGTTGAGGTAGGCCGCAGATCTTCCGGAATCCTCCAAGAAGTGTAAACTCGACGAAAACTTCACCCTTGAGAGGCGTAGAAGAATTCCGAAACGGATCCCCGTTGTCGGAAGTAGAAACGGTGGAGCTTGAGGCTCGATTAAACCGAAAAAATGAGAAAATCTCCTGAAAAAGCATTAAAACGCAGCAAAAAACTCGAGAGCTAAAGCACGAGGACTCCCAACACTTGAGCGTGCGGTAAAAATCTGAGGATGGCTGCCAGAGGTGGGGCTTAGGGAGAGGGCAGTCATTGGCTGGGGGCAGTATGACCCAGAGATCAGTGATTGGTTACTACTAAGAAAGACAGATCAGAAACGAAACTGATACTGATTTTTTCTTTACCGAGGATTCCCAGCCTGACGACGGGGAATATTCATGAGCATGTGAATCCATGCCAGACCCCATGCTGGAGAATGAAGTGTTTCACAGGAGGCCCTTAAAGCCCAAGAATGGCCAAGCTGTGGCAGTGAACATAAAGGCTAGAAGAGTGCACCCCAAGACAAAACAGCCTGCAGGTGATGCAAGATTTGAAGCCAAAGAGCTTTGGCACAAGGTGAATAAAAAGAAGTGTGGGGGATTGGCTACAGACATAAAGGTAAAAATCTTAAAGCACTGTGCGGTTGTCCTAAATGCATCCAGTTTTAGAGGAGAAAAGGTATAGGGAGAGGAGTCTGCAAAACAATTTATGTGATGGCTCGAAGATTTGGAATGAATACAAACCTCTGCCATTCCTACGGGCAACCCACCAGACTCACTTTCAGCCTGCTAATCCATTACAGAAGGGGAAAGACCATATGCAAATCAGAATTGGTCCCACCACTAAAAAGGGCAGACAAGCCCGAACTGCGGGATCACATCCCATGTACACAAGACCACAAGCATTCCCAGACATGTTTCGGGAAAGGAGTGGCTGGAGCGTGGCATAGTTGGAGTCCTGCTCTCAGTTGCTATGGGTCCCTTAAAACAATATGCATTCTCCAGTACCAGTAACAGGGTCGGTCAAGATGAGCAGTTGCACCTGTTGGGTTCTTCCTCCAAGACCTTGGGCCCCCAGATAGTCGGTTTTAAAATAATATTTTGTGCCTTATTTCAAGTATAGCGGTGTAGGAATAAACAGCAGTAGCATCAGCTCTCCAGATAAGGTGTGTATCAGGCCTTTTTACGCATAGAAATATTATCCATACAGCCCTTTTAATCCTTCCCTGCGTACCACTTAGACTATTTATGTCAGCACCCCCATAATCAATGGGGCCTGCGGAAAGTACCTCCATCATAGTTCTCTTTACCTTCCCCCTTCTCTCCTAAGTCCTTCTCTCGTCCTACTGACTGACCTATCTCCTTACTCTCTCTCCCTCTTCCTTCTTTCCTCATTCCCTCCTGCCTTCATCATCTTCATATGTAAATTGCCCTACTTGCTGTTTTACTGGTTTGATTCATACATATTCTTATTTGCTTCTACTGTTTCATGTTCGATGTATTCTTGTTGTTTAACTGTAAAGCGCTTTGGATTAAAACGCTATATAAATAAAATAAATACAAATACACATTTTCAGTATTTCCCTTAACCTGTAGTATAGGAGCAGAGTCACAGCATTATGTTCCCCCTTCGTACGCAGTGCATCCCATTTAATAAATTGACCATCTAGTACCATGTCCCATAGGGTCTGGACTCCCAAGGCTTGAAAGTTAATCTGGAAGGATCTTTCATGTGTTAGTGTGATTCCGACTACATTATACACAGGGAGATCATGGAGGTAGCATGTCTCTGTCCCACAAGAGACGGCCTACTAGTTCCCAGGCCCTACATGTCACAGTTAAGGATTGAATCTCGCATCAGGTGTTGCCCCCCTGTTTCCCCAGGTCAGACCCAGCAGGTTGTTCGGGCTATTAACTGCCTTAGCAAAGAGGGAATGTGGGGATTCAGCCATGGGCGTCTTCCACTCTGCTATATACTGCACCTGCGCGGTCAAGTAGTATAGGTACAAGTCTGGGTATTCCAGCCCACCCTGTTCGTACGATCTTGTGAGTGTCATAAGCTATTCTGGCTCGTTTCCCCACCCATACCAGCTGCGTCATCAGGCTCCTAACGCGGGTCCAGTAGTGTGAGAGGGGCATATTGTGGAAACTATAATGCCCAGGTAGCGTATCCTCTGGGGGCACCAGAGGAAATAGTCACCCACATCTGCCCGTTGTAGCCCAGGGGTCAGGGGCAGCACCTCAGACTTGGTCCATTTAATACGTAGTCCCGAGAATTCACAAATCTGACAATCTCCTGAGTCATGGGGGAGAGGGGGATTCTGCCTGGGGTGTTTAACATAGAGCAGAATATTGTTGCGTATAGTGACACAATGGTGAGAAGTATGTGTATTCAGATCCTGCGATGTGCATGTAATTGACGAATATGGCAGGCCAGGGCCTCCATAGCGAGGGCAAATAGGATTGGGGAGAAGGGGCAACACTGATGTGTGCCTCGGTAGCGGTGGAAATACTCTGAGACTACTCTGTTTGTGCACACTGCCGCTCTGGGGGCAGCTCAATCCAGCGAATATATGCAAGGCCAAATCCTGAACGTCGGAGGACCTCTAAGAGGAAGGGCCACTCGACGTAGTCGAAAGCCTTCTCGGCGTCGGGGGTCACGACCACCATCGGTACCTCTGGGTCTACGTTGTCTATTAGGGTGAACAGACGTGGAAGATTATTCTGGGTTGACCGGCCTGGAATAAAGCGAGCTTGGTCCAGGAGGATTATTGCTGGCATGTGCGGGACTATACGGTCTGCCAGTATCTTAGCGAGAATGTTATTATCAGTGCTGATTAATGACAGCGGCCTATACAATTGTCGTGGATCTTTTTCGGGCTTTAGCAGCACTGTTACTAGCGCTGACCTGGTAGATTCCGGGTTGTTGCCTCTTGATATTGCGTTTTCGTACATGTCCAGAAGGTCGGGGGTAAGTAGGTCTACATATGTTTTGTGGAATTCTGCTGTTATTCCATCCAGCCACAGGGCTCTACCCCCGGGACGGGACATTATTGCCATACGGATCTCCTCTTCGGTTATCGGAACATTTAAAGCCTCCCCTTGTTCTTGGTCTAAACAGCCCAGGGCAATCTCATCCAAGTATTGTGCCAACGCATCATGTCCCGTGCCTGGCCGTGAAGCTAGATGTTAAGGCATCAAAGAAAGGGAGAAGGAAACAGAGTTAATAATAGGACAAACACAATAGGAGTGAGGGATATAAGCAGAGCAAGAGAGACATTTAGAGACAGTAAAATAAAAAACACAGATGAACAGCAGGTGGGGAGGGATGGAAATAGAAAAGCAAGACTAGAGAAAGGAAGGCCAACAACATAAGAGACAGTGCAAGAAAGATAATCAAAAGGAGTAGCAACCACAACCGAAAAAATGAAAAAACAGATATAGCCAGAGTAATGACATGAGAGAGGAGGAAGAGTTATATTGATCCATAAAGCGAGATAAAGGAACAAAACAGCAATAGAATGGGGAAGATGGGCTTCAGTGAATCTTTTATAAGATGGATTAAGACCTTATACACAAACCTGACTGCTGAGGTGTCTACAAATGGAATTCAATCAGAACTAATTGTTCTAGAACAGGGAACTCGCCAGGGTTGCCCTTTATCGCCCTTACTATTTGTGATTGCAATAGAACCATTGGCTGCAGTGATCAGACGATAGTAGAGAATAAAAGGAGTTAGTTATGGCGGGGTCAAGCAAACACTCTGGTTATATGTAGATGACTTGCTTGTGCTACTTAGGGACTTGGAGAACTCAATACCGACTCTGATGGAATAGTCGAATGTAATGTACAGTCGGGTTATAAAATTAACTGGTCCAAGTCAGATGCCTCTTTCAATTCATTGTGACAAAGATGAAAATGTGAATTTGGGATTTAAATGGTGTCCTGAGCTAATTAAATGCTTGGGAATCTGGCTGACCAATAGGCTAGACAAGATGGCAGAGAAAATGGAGGTACTACTATCAAGTCTAAAAACGGATATAGAAAGGTAGAAACTACTGAATCCTTATGGGGAAAAGGTAAATGCATTAATGATGAATTCCACCCCCTAAATGATGTATGCGCTAAGCATATTGCCTTTACCGGGTGGAAAGAAATTGTGGTTGGAAATTGATAATTTGATAGATAATTTCTTATGGGATGGTAAGCTGCCTCGCATGAAGCTATGAAAGCTTCAATTACCAGTGGACAGGGGTGGCCTGGGAGTCCCAAACTTTTAGGCCTACCACATGGCTTTTACGGCAAGACACCTGGCCCCACTTTTGAAATCAGAACCAGATGAATGGGCTAGGGCAGAGGCATGAGGGCTTCATGGAAGAAACTCCTGGCACACCTAGGAGGGAATGCTCTGAAAGACCTTGACTCTTCGATTTGGAACAACTCAGCCGTGAAAGATAGAAAGAAAATGCTGTTTTGGCCAGATTGGTTTCCGGGGGATAGGCGACCTAACAGCAAGAGGAAAATGACTATTGTTAGATCAATTGAAAAATACATGGCATATTCCAAACTGTACAGCTCAGGAATTTGCACTTTGAAACAGGCTATTGGAGAGATCTCAGAAGTTGGAGAGACTGAGGTTGAAGATTTAAACACTCAAGCGGAGATCGAAGGCCATCTGGCGAGTAAATATTACAAAATAATTGTATCATCTGCGACTAGCAATCTAGGTTTGCTACAGGAAGGATCGGCTAGGTTGTCCTGTGCGATGACAGATACATTGGCCAATTGTCTGTACGAATGGAAGCAAGATCACGGAAGGTTAAGATTTTAAACAGGTTCTATTGGACGCCAGAGCGCCTGCATAAACGAGGCATGATTGATACAAATAAATGCTAGGGCTGCAGGCACAGAGCAGGAACTTTGGAACATATGCTGTGTGAATGTGTTAAAGTGCTGAGGTTCTGAGAGAATCTATGTGCAGTATTTAACAGAGTGCTTGGGTTATCCCCTGGTTATTCCCTTGTTATGATTTTGAGAGATAGAATTAATTTCTTTGACTAAAATCAAAGACATTGTAAATCAAGGATTTCACCAACTGAGAATACATGGTTTGATGAAATGTTTAAACTGGTAGACATGGAACGAGTGATCTATAATAACTAATAGCTTGAAATCTACCAACACAGGTACGCTGCTGGTAGGTGATTTTAACAGGTGGCAAGGGAATCCATTGGATAAAGAAGCTCTCCTTCTTGAAACAACCATGAACAATATGGATTTTAGAGTAATAAACAACGAACAAACGACAGCAAAGGCAAACTAGCTAGATTGGATTGTAACGAAAAATCTAACACACAGATGGTTGTAACATTGCCCTGTATCTGGTCTGACCACTTTTCCGTCACTTTTGAGGTACAAATAAACCATCCTTCAAAAAAACCACTAATCCGCATGTAAAGGTTCAAAGTAGAAATTTCAAGAACTTAGGGCCTGTCAAATTGGAACAATGCCTAAAAAAAGATTCGGGACAATATTCATGGGGATTCATGTGAGGATATGCTTCGGCAATACTTAGACTCCGCCTCAGAACTTGTAGAACAGCTTGCACCACTTAAGTCGAAACTGGTCAGGAAAAATAGTAACCCTCAGAATTGGTTTCATAGTGAGCTTACCAAGCTCAAAATTGAAAAAAGAAGTTTGGAAGTGGGTTAAATACCCGTCATCAGCCACCAAAGAACAATGGAAATGCATCAATTAATGATATAGAAAGGGCATTAGAGAAGCCAAAACAAACTATTATAATGACTGGATAGCCGCTGTACCCAACTCCACTTGCAAACTATTTAACATTCTTAAATCCATAGAAAAACCGAAGGCTTCATGTCCCCTTTTGCCCCTACACAGGAGGATTGTGAATTAGTGCGAAGGGCTTTCGCTTCCAAAATTCAGAAAGCCAGAGACACTATAGTTTTGGCTAGAAATCACCCAATAGGGGTTCATACATATCAGCTGGGGAACCCAGACAGAGGGAAGTAGACAATTTTAATTTCCAATCCACTTCGGAAGAGGAGATGGTTAGAGTGCTTGCCACCATGAAACCTGCCCTCATGTTCAGAGAACATAATACCTCCGAAAATCATATTGGGAAAATATGGAAATTGTCTCACCTGTCTTGACCGAAATAGTTACACCTCATTCCAAGAAGGTATAGTACCTAAATCCATTAAGGAAGTCACCATTACCCCCCTCATTAAGAAGCCAGGCTTAGATCCTAAGGACCCCTGCAATCTGCGCCCCATTACAAATTGTAATTTTATTCTTAAGGTCCTGGATAAAATAGCAACAGCTCAACTCCAGAAACATGTTGAAGCTAATTCTATCTTGCACGACCAACAATCGGGTTTCCGTGCTGTTCACAGAACGGAGACAGCTATGCTGGATTTGCAGACATATATGCTTGGCATTCTCGACAAGGGTAAGACAGAACTACTGATGCTCTTGGGACCTAAGCGCGGCCTTTGATTTAATAGACCATCAATTATTACAACAAAAATGGCCGGCTGCTCCAAGGAACCATTGGCATGGTTGACATCCTTTCCGGCTGATCGTGAGGCAAAAATTCACTGGGTGGGGGGGGGGGTCTAATTTTCTAAGGCAGCAAGTTATGGAGTTCCACAAGGATCTAGCCTATCTCCCCTCCTCTTTAATTTATAAATGCAATGTTTGTGTGAACTACTGGAAAGTGTCAGCGCGTTTTTCACAAATTTGTGTTTACAGAAGCTCCAACGACCAGAAACAAACTTTGCTCCTCCTTTCTAGACACCGCTTGCACCAATTCCATAAGTGGAAGCAATTGGCTCAAGAGACTGACAGGCTTCCACAAATGCGGCACCTGCACCATGTGCAGATACGCTTATGCTGACTGCACAAAATACACGGACAGAGGGGGTATTGAAATCAAGATCAAAGACCTCAATAACTGCAGAACTACTTATGAAGTATACGCCATAATTTGTGAGTGTAAAAAACTGTATGTTGGTAGTACCATTAGACAACTACGGGTTAGAATTAGAGAGAATCTAGCAACTCTTAACAGTCACGATATAAGACTACCACTTGCAGTACACTAACAAGAATACCATCAGATGGATAATAAGAATGACCTTACTTTTATTGGACTGATGAAGGCCAAATCTAGCATGAGAGGGGGTATTTGAAACTCAAATTAAGGAGTATGGAGTCTAAATGCATGTGTTACCTCTGATGTGTAAATGATGGTCTCAACACTGAACACGAGATGAATGTCTTTTTTATGATACGTAATGAGATTACAGACAACAATGCTATGATGTATGACTGTTTTTATGATCAGAAACTCAAATGCAATGGGATTATGCACAACGCTATGACTCAATGTAGACAGAACGTCTCCTGTATTGTAGCTACCAATCTGAGAGTTCCACATAAGTATCCAGTTTGGCTTAAAATGTACCTTACTTTCTGTTTAATACACATTCTAACTGAAGGTGAAGTCTGGAGCACACATCACCTGTGCCAGGTTGACAGATGATAGATGTCAACAATTACCCAAAATATTTCATGCAAATCTTGCAGGTCCAATCATAATATATAATCATCACCAATGTAACACTAGCATATTTCTAGTATTACCAACCAACATGACCATTGTAGCCACACCAGGGGAACTTTTTTCCAAAGAAATCAGAAAATAACATGCAGGTTGCTGCAGCGAATGAGAAACCAACACTTAGCGGCCGCACTGTGACGTCACGCGCTTGCTGCACGTGATGTCACACGTACAGAGCACAAACACAAACAAAATGGAGCCAGCGCTTGTCGCACGCGCGAGAGCCCTGGGATAGATCTCTTCACTGAAAGAAGACTTTGAATATGGTAAGGATGAGATCTAATGACTATCCGATTTGCAATAGGCTAAAATAGGAATTTGATACCTAGTATTTGGTATTAGAAGAAAGACAGGCCGCAACGCATTAGTCCTATCAGCTATTATATACAACGCGGTTGTGGTGACAAATAACATGTGTTTATTTTCATCCCTGTGTTAAAATAAACCCATATTGACATATGTTATGTGTGTGTACTTATACACTTATGAGATTGCAACTCAAGGGAATACATGGGGATGGGCAACCTAACTAGTACATCGGTCACATGGAAAGAAAGCACCAACCTCAAGCATGAAGACTGCACACTTAACAAAAAAGGAGATCAGGGCAACAACATTTGCTATTTATCTAGTATATAATAACAGCAGTTGGATGCTCATGATACCATAATTTTTTCAGGACATAATCGAGCATCGAGATACCGCTATTGACTTACCCTACTTCACTGGGAACGGAAATATGACAAATAGGTCAACATGTAACTTGCAACAAGGGTAAGCATACCAGCCTTGGTCTATGACAATTCAGGTGACCGTCACACTCAAGAGCGAAATACTTGTACTTACTCATGACCACGTTATCTCGCAGGGGACACCACATGATTACCATGGTGAGTGTCACAAGCTCTTTCTCACCCCCTCTAATTGCATGGATAATTGGGGAATGCATTAGAGGAATCACAGGCGTCACCCATAACTCCTGGAAGCATGTAGTAATTTGTAGATTTATTAGAAGACCACCACATAACGATGTGGGCTGCACTCTAGCACCTTTATTAAAACAAAAATGTATAGACAAACCTGGCAAGGGTTATAGAATGCTTCACACACTCCTCACCACCACTTTGTTTTAACTTATGTTACCATTGTCAATATGAATGCTAATAATATTGGACGGCCTCATATTCTCGCCTGTTCTTTCTTTTATGCCATACCACCCTGCCCCTATAATGATGGATTTCATTTCATTCAGTTTTTGTGAATAATTAAACATTTGGGTTAGTGTTACGATACTGTATGAAATAACAGCATAGAAAACAACCAAGTGTCGTAACACGTGTCGGCTGTAGCAAGATAATAAATTGAACACCACAAAATGTCATGACTCTCAAGACTAATGTATTGTGTGACATATTAGCAAGCAATACTGTGCATTTCAACTGATACAGGCATAGCGCGAATTACCAGCACAAGTAACCAATCTGCAAACTTGTAATGAGGTTCATAGCATGCTCATTGCCGTGCTCCATGCTGGATAAGGAAGGGGTACGAGATGCATGGTACCAAAAAGATGAAACTCGCCCCATGACAAAGATTACGTGGCGACCAGGATTTGGGTCCTTCACGTTCCTGGATTTCATCACCAGCCTTGCAGACTAGGGCCTCACTCGTCCTGAATCGCTTGAAGCCCTTGATAGAGAGGAGTGTGAAGGCAAGATTGCGGTGTGGAGAGGTACAATTTCTTTTTTTTTTTAAATGTGCATGCATGCCTCGGTACATGTTTCAAATCATATGCAATGTGTGTGCAAAACAGGTTGCATGAACGCAAATAAGTGAGTCTGTGTGTTGAGTCACCGAGTGTTGTTGTGAGCAAGTGCCATGCATGTGTGTGTGTGTGTGTGTGTGTGTGTTTGGCATGGGGAGACAAGGTGCACAGGCAGCAGGAATGTTGCTTTTCAGTGGCATGCTGGCATAACATGTGAGCACCATCATGAACGTGTTTCAAAGTGGAAACACTGGCATATATTTGGCCAAAGACAGTTATGAACATGCTTTACAACACCATGCTGTAGAAAGAGGCAACATGAACAGTTATTTTATAGTGGCAATAATGGCATATAGTGAGGTACCATCATGAAGGTGCTTTACAGTGGAAATCTCGGCATGTATCTAGACACAGCCAGCTTTAACCATATTTTACGGTGCTGTTCTGCCATATATTGCAAATACAGGCAACTTGAACATGTGCTTTACAGTTGTAGTGCTAGCATACACTGGTGGCACCATCATGAAAGTATTTTGAATTAGCAATGCTGGAATACATTTTTGGCATAAGCATCAATTCTCATGGGTACGGTTTGTGAACTGGCATGGCATCCATCTACTGCAATATGCAAGACCCTACAAAACCGATTCTAAACTTTGTGTGTGCCTTTACCTAGCTTTTCTGAAAGATTGTGCTGTAAAATGCACCATTTCAATCTGTTACTTTAGAAACCTTGTCCAACATTGCTTAAAGGTCCCTGGCTACGCTTGGCTGCTAGCATGCATTCTGGGAGGAACCGGAAAATGGCTCCAATTAAATACAAAAATCCACTCAAGCCACACGGACCTTGAATCATCATATATTGGAGTTGCCCCCTCAGATCCCTGTGTCAGTAACCACCATCAACACAACAAGCACATGGGTGACACCCAATATCTTCAACTTCTGGGCCTCGACAAGCTGAATTGAGAAGGTATATATTCAGGATGAGTGCAAAACTGGAGTGTCATGTTTTCAAATTGACTCATATTAATGATAATTGATGTGACAGTCACATTCCCGAGACCAGTTGGGGACAACCAAAAGACACTCTATCCAGCATAAGTTGACCAGTATGTGATGCAAACCTTGGGAGTGGTATAAAAGAGATACCCATCTTCCCTAAGTCCACCTCGCATTCTAAGTAACCAGATAGGTGGTAAGAGAGTCCTGTCCCCACAATTCTAATAACCACCAAATACCTGTCCCGTTTCTTTCAATAATACCCCCACTTCTGGTTCAAGGAAGAAGAGGGCAAGGTTTGCATAAATAAGGGATCTGGAGCAAAGATATTCCATGGTAGCACTTCCAAATACCCATAAGGCAGCAAGAGAAGCCCCTCCTCAACACCAATTAGTCCAGAAAATGCATCCAAACCCTCCCTATATAAACAATCAGTACCTACCCTGAGGAACATCACCATAAAACCTCCCCCTCCCTATTAAGCATTAGAATTGCACATTGATTTTCCCTTGTTAGCTCAATGTAAACAGCAACTTGAAAGTCCCCAGGAAGTAAAAGAAGTAAGAAGGTCTCAGGGATTCAAAATTCCCCAGGTTTAACCTTTTAACCTGCAGAAAAGGAAGCAAACTACAAAGAGACACAGACCACTGCCACACTAAATACACTTCTGAGCCACTTGAAACGGCCACCAACCTTTTTAAAAGCAGTATTTCTAGGTTGTGCACTACAAAGACTCACTCCTAATCAGGAAACTACCTGACCCCCTCGCCCTAGCCAATCACAAAGCAGGCTATCGGTATAGAACTAAAAAACCTGTTTCCACAATGTACCAGAAGAATGTCTAGGAAAGATCAGTGAAGCTCGAGGGACCAGGGACTTTGGGAGACCTGTGACAAGTTGCTCAAAGAAGCTCATGACTATGGCTAATAGTTTTAATTGGAACGGCTCTGTTTGATTTGATCAATTTCTTTTTATCAAAGTAGATTGAGCTTTTTTTATGGTTGATTTTGCTGAAAATATATGCAGGGTGACCACCCGCAGCCCCCTGCCCCTTTAACCTCCCTACCTTAATTATTATGCTAAACCCACCCTCTCCCACATATATTTTTGGCAAAATAAGTTAAAACAATGTGACAAAATCTACTTTAACGAATTATTCTGTGGCTAAAATTGCCCTTACCATTTGAACAATATGGACATTTGACACAATTGTTGTTCCCAGACTGTGGCGTGAACCCTCCAAATTTCCTCAACCTTGAAGTGGTTACCATCAAATTGCCCAAGCTTCTCTATTCCAACACCAAGATCCTAAAATATCGATTGACTACCATCAGAGTACCCCTCTTTTTGTTAACTCACGCCCTCAGGGACTTTCTATGAACCTAACAAGATAGTCTGGTTGATGTGTCACTACGCTCCTGATGACCAAATCCTCAACTTCTCCTCACTTGCCAGTCTCCTTTCTTCTCTCACCTTCGCCCGCACCCACTCCATATTTGTGTGTCCTTCTCCGCTGCTGGTCGTATTGGTCTCTCCTGCTTCTCGTAACTTTGCCCACCTGTCTGTCTGTCTGTCTGTCTGTCTGTCTGTCTCTCTCTCTCTCTCTCTCTCTCTCTGTGTCTTTGTCTCTCTGTGTCTATCTGTGTGTTTCTCTCTGTGTGTCTCTCTCTCTCCACCTCTCTCCCTCTTCGTGTCTCTCTCCCTCTGTGTCTCTATCTCTCTTTTGCTCTCTATCTGTGTCTCTCTGTAGCTCTTTCTCTCTCTGTTTCTGTCGCTCTGTATCTGTGTCTCTCTTTCCCTGTGACTATCCCTCCCTGTGTCTCTCCCTCCCTGTGTCTTTCCCTCTCCCTGTCTCTCTCTCTCGCTTTCGCTGTGTGTGTCTCTCTCTGTGTCTCTCTCTCGCTCGGTCTGTCTATCTCTGTGCCTCTCTATCTCTGTGCCCTCTCTGTGTCCCCCTCAACTCAATTGGTACCACCATCTCAAACGCAACACTTTACCTTCACTCTCTCTCTATACCCCAACAGCCTCCTCCAACTACTACTTCCCCAGCTGCTACACACCCCTCGCTGATCTCTTAGTCCACCTCTGCTGTTCCAGACCTTACCTGAGAGATATGGTGAAGATGTGCAGAGAGAAGAGAATGTGTAGGGATGTAGAGAGAGATAAGAGGCAAGATGGCTGGCCAGAGGGCCAATCAGAAAAGTAGTCAAGTGAGGAAAAGACAAGAGAGAAAATGAGAAGTTTAGTAGCATGGGGGGATAGAAGGGAACGAGCAAGATCAATGCTATACCGGTGATAGCAGCAGGTGCATGTAGTCGTGGAGATATAGAGTAGTGAAAGAGAGTAAGGAGTCAAAGAGGACACCAAGCTTTCTCGCTGCAGAAAAAAAGGGAAAAAAGCAGGTGGGAAAGAGATGCCAGAAGAGTACACAGAGGGAGGTAGAGTGGGGGCGGGAAAGAAAACAGTTTGGTTTGGCTGTGTTTAGCTGTACAATGTAGGTGTGCATCCAGTGTTTAATGACCGAGAGGCAAGCAGAGATATTGGCCTGTAAGGAGCCAGAAAGGGTAGAAAAGGAGAAGAATAGTTTGGTGCCATCTGCACAGAAATGGCGGGAAAGATTAAAGGAAGATATGAGTTATGAGCGAGGAATTGTATAAAAGGGAGAAAATAAGAGGGCCAGGGACAGAACCCTTCCTGACACCAAACTGGAGAGGAGGAGAGTCAGAGGTAGAGCCAGGCCAAGAGACCAAAATGGAACAATTGGAAAGGTAAGAGGTGAACCAACGAAGGACAGTACAAGAAAAACCAAGTGAGGCAAGGGAAGACAGGAGGGTAGGGTGATAAACAGTGTTCAATGTCGCTGACAAGTCGAGAAGGAGGAGAACAGTGTGTTGTGCTGGGTAGACTAAAGAAAGTTAGTGATATGAGGAAGGGCAGTTTCTGTGGAATGGACCATGCAGAAAGGATTAAGAGTGTACAATAGGTTAAGAAATTACTTAAGCGTAAACTATCTGCTCAAACAGTTTAGAGAGAAAAGGAAGAAGGGAAACGGGATGATAGTAAGAGGAGGAGTCAAGGGAAGGTTATTTAAGAAGTGGAATGATGATAACATGTTTAAATGAGGAATGAACAAGAGCTGAAGAGTGAGAAAGATTGAAGAGACAAGCGAGATAGGGAATAAGATGGAGGTAGACCAAATGTATTAGCGGTGAGGAAGTAGGGTGGGCACAATGTAAGTAGATAATAGTGTCTGAATCTGAGAGTAGATGAAAAGGGTGGAGTTGGAGCTGGGGGAGTTAAGGTTGGACCAGAGAATGAGCAATGGAGATTGGCAATTTTATAAATGAAGAAGGCAGAAAACTGAATAGCTGAAAGGGGCGAGGAGAGAGTGGGACCAATGGGTTTTGAAGAAAGAATTTGAGAGGAGCTGAAAGAGATGACAAAGATGATAAGAGATGGAAGCAGTCAGCGCGGTAAAATATTGTTTTTTTTGGCTCCAATAAGAAGGGGGTCATAAGGAAGAATGGAGAGAGGAAAGAGAAACGAGATTGGAGAGGCAATGGGATTGTTTCCAAAAGTGCTCAGCTTTGCAGAGTGAGGATTGCAGGGGAAGAAGAGACGTTGACACCCAGGTTTGAGGAGGTCGCTGTGATGGCAGAAAACGGCGGGAAGGATAGCAGGAAGGATAGCAAGAATAAGATCAAATAAGCGGTTAATAGGGAAGAGTTGACTCTAAAGAGGTAAGTAGAGCAGTTAAAGGACCACATGTTGCATCATACCGAATCCATTTCTCTTGTTCTCGGCTGGGTTTTATCGTTTGCACCTAGTTGTATTCTGGTACTGGAAGTTTCAGTATCTTTCTTATTATTTCTCATCTGGACCTGTGATATTTGTCAGGCTCCTGAGGGCTTAGGTGTTGGTTACAGTTCATGTGCCTGAAACAGTAGAAAAAGAGACCTAGGCAGGACAGAGACGAATCGATACAGGGACAGTGGAACCAATAGCCCTGTATGTATTTGGATGATACCTCTTGACAGGGTCACAACCAGACGGAGATCAAGGATATTCCTGTGAGTGGAGAGAACTCCCACAAATATGGAGGAAGGTGTATAGGATGTCGGAATAAGCCATATAACGTACAATTGGTTCTCTAGGGTAACACATGAACAAATCCAGTAAATAGATGCCTTTTCACCAACATGGGGATTTTACATTTTCATGATACCCACGTCCAAAACATAGCTGTGGCCACCATCCATGCAAGTAAGGTCACTATTGCCAATGTTATTCTCCCTGGTGACATTGGCCAGTCTCTATTTTTGGTCTCTATTTTTCACACAGAAAGGAAACATATTCCAACCCAAAACAAATCCAACACCAGCCCCCCCCCCTTAACAGAACCAGTCAAGCATAACCACAAATCGCTGTAAAAACACGAAGTGTCTTAGAGAGGATGGGAGCATATTCCTTTGAAGTCTTATGGTGTTATCCATTTTCCTACCATTTTTGCAGTCTTGTGTTGGTCAAACACTGCGTGATGTGCACACCCTTGTATGTTTGCTAAACCTCTATGTGCCTTTGCTTGCTGTTGTCTGTCAAGATTATCTGAGAGAGTTTTTCTGACCAGGTAACATTCCTTGTGCATTTTCAGGAGATCTCTCCCACTTATCTATCCCCATTTTCCCCTCTCTGAATCCGATATTCTGTCATCGTTCCCCATCTCTTTTTCTCTTACTCTCCTTTTCTTTCTTGCTCGCTCCCAGGTCTCCTGTAGGAACGTACCCTCCCTCTTTTGCCACTTTATCTCTCTGTACTGCCATGCCCCTCTTCTGTCCTGCACTTGCTCGCTCCTCTTTCTTTCAATTTCTCCTTCTGCTGATCCCTATTTCTCTCGTTCGCCCACTCTCTTCCTTCTGTCTGTCAACGTACTCCTTTCTCTTGCACTGTCTTCTATTTCACTCCCCCTGCTCCATTTTTCACTACTACCCTCTTGTTAATGTTTTCCTCTTTTTTTCTTGCTAACCATATCCCCACCAACATCTACTCACTCTTCCTCTCTCTCTCCTTTAACACTAACACCGATTGTGCCGTCCGGGAGGATTGGGGACTATTTGTTTGCTTTTCGCTCAATGGCTAAATTAATTGGTTTCCATTTGTGTTTCGAACATGAACATACATTTTCATCCCATCTTCTGCAAACTGCATTTCAATAAGAGACAGTTTCTTTTGCAATCTCAGGGTGTTGTATCAGTGATACTTGCTGGTGCTTTTATGATGCTGGCTTGTGATAAGCATAGTTCCCTTTGCTGTCAAGAGCTAAAGCTATGATAAATACACAGTACCTATTCCTTTTCAATAAATAAATACTAATAAATACATATTATTTGTGCCCCAGCCCTGACCAAACAGTACTCCCCTTGTAATAGTATCATGAATGCAAGCATTTTTCTTTTGGGTTGGAGGGTAGCTCAGGTCAGGTAGCTTTGTTAAAAAAAAGTACATTTGTTTTCCTTAGGGAGATAATGAAAACATGGGTAAGTTTCAAAAATATGTGCTTCCTCAAAAGGGATAAGCACGCTTTATTTTCAGAGCCCTACTAAATCAACTTGTCCTACCTCACAAATGTTTAACTTTGGGTTTTAAGTTTGAAGTGGTCTCCTTCTGCTGCGATTGTGATTGCTTGTGGCTACTTCCTGAATCTGTCTGCTCCCTAGTGCAGAACAAGTTTTAAACTTTGGCTGCACAAGAACAGCACGATAATGTGTGAAAAACAATGGGTATATAGAACAGTACGCATGTTTATTGTCACATGCATGAGCCAGGGATCAGTGCAACTCCAAGTGCCACCCGTCATTCTATTATTGAAGCTTTATAAGTTGACAAATACAGCAATGCCATTTTGCAGCACCCAAAAAGCAAGGAGGAAGGGAAAGGGGAGTCTGGTCTTACAAGGATTTGGGGACATTCAGATCAGAAGGTGCTGAAAAGTACAGGAAATACAGAGAAAGGATTACATTGAAAAGTGCATAAAGCTTACATGAGAGCCCCAACAAGGCAACATTATATATACGCACTCAACAAAACGACAAAGTGCTAATAGAAGAAGGCACTAGAAAAGCCAAAGAAAAACGGAACAATAGTGAGTAGGAACATGGACAGAGGCAGATCATGGCATCGAACTGAAAGAGGTTCTTAAAAGGAATGTTTCGAGTTTCTTCCAAAACTGGATTTTTTCCTCCAATGATTTGATGGTGATAGGAAGATAATTCCAGAAGGGATTACCTGTAGGGTACAAATTGCTGCCACGCAACTATCTCATTTTGTAGTTAGTGGTCACTGCCAATAAAACACTTGTAGATCTCAAGCGCCTAGATGGGCAATATATAATGTTATTTATTTATAGGGTGAAAGAAAGAGCTGGACATTATAGTGGAATAATTATGGATACGTGTCATACAGCACACAGGGTTGAGAAATGCCTCAGGGGCCAGGGCCGATAGGGCACAAGGCGGGCAGGTACACAAGTACAAAATCATCATGCTACAAAACAAGAAAATTAAAGTACCCTGGCCCCATCATGATTAGTATACTGGGCTGCTGCAGCTAGAGAAAATAAGAGTACTGTTGCTCTGAGGAGAGATGGCAGGCTGAGACAGTGACACTGTGCTGTTAACTTCAGCACTTCTTAATCTGAAACTTTGCGTGCCTGACAGCAGAGACACGTCAGATGTCCTGGTGACCACCCTCAGCATGGGTGATACAATTTGGTGACAAAGTGCACAGGGGAAGGAAACTTGAAGTCCCACCTCTGCTTAGATTGTCAGTCAGTGGTGGCGGGTGTTAGCTGCAGCAGGTGACTTAGTAGGTCTGTCAGAATTATTGGCAATTGCATTACCAGAAATTATTTCATACCAGCAACGTCCGCAAACACTGTGCCAATTTAATACTGTGCCAGTTTAATACGGGCCAGGTGGTCTCTTGATCATCAGGCCCTAAGGATAAGGGGGACCCCTTTGGTACGCCTGCACTGTTACATTGAGTTGTATCCCCCATTTTTTAGAACATCTCCCTGGCAGACCCTGTAGGCCATAGCCCAACCTCTACGTTTGATAATAATCAATGAGAGGTTGCACAAGTTGTCTGTTGATCCCTCAGCCTGTAATACCTTCCACACCACATTTAGCATTGGCACTCATTCTAAACTGCCTATTTCTTCTAGGCTTCATCTGTTATTGTGTAACCCTGGTTCTCGTGCACATTTCAAATAACAGCATGGATTTATACAGCACTACGGCAGACTTTAGACTTTTTCAGCACACTAAAACAGAATTATCCACTTCCATTGTACTCAATTTATTCACCTTGGAAGGGTTCAAGTATATGACATTAAGGTTCACACAAAAGACTCTGCTGTGTACATGTCAATTCAAGTGCCCATATTGCCTGAATTTTTGAGAATTGACTTTGTATGGGGTTAAGAGTAGAAGAAGAAATCATTGCCAAAGAAAGTAAACATATCATATTCTCAGTGTCATTTCACTAGTGGTGGGAACATTTTTATGGAATGGAAAGGAGTGGGGCACAGAGATGATGCAGAGTGTCTGTTACGATAGTGGTTTTCCTTTCCCATTCAATTGGCAGAAGGGAAGGAGTTGCTTTGAAGTATCAGATATCAAGGCTGAGGGATTTCATTATTGGGCTGGGGTTCAAAATCGAGAATATATTAATTGGTAAAGGAACTCTGTTTACGAAATATGTTCATCTAAGAAGGTACGTTGTGTCCCTTAATAGTGTTGCCAATATTTTGTAAACCAAAATGGTTTTTTAAAAAGGAGATTTTTTAGAAAAAGGGTGGTTGTGCTATTCGGCTCTGATGCATGGGAGACACAGACACAATCAGTCTGTCTGCAAGCCCAGACAGTCTCCAGGGTGGCCCGACACAGAAGATTGGAAGACCCTGCCTCTTCCTCCCACCTCTCCCAAACTACTCTCTCCCTTGTAAGGGTGCAGAAGGAGGAGACTGACACACAGGTGGCATGATTGTTGGCATCCACTTTGATTTAATCAAAATGGCAAGCAAACCTATCTCAACTTAACTCTAACAGGGGTTTCCCTGCCTCAACTAAGGAACTAAGGATTCAGTCTGAATGTGCAAGTAAATGAAGAGTTCACTGTTGTGTGTTAAGATGCCTACTTCTGTCCCTCACACTTGTAACTAATACTAAAGAGGTAGAGTATCGTCTGGGTCCAGAAGAATGGCTACATTCTTCTGGACAATGGACTATAGTTCCAGTTGCAGGTGGAAACTTCGCCTGAGAGAATGACTCCCTTCCCCAGGTCCTAGTTCCTTTCCAAGAAACAAAACAAAGTTCCAGCTTGTGATGATGTAAAGTTCTCAGTTCCAACTCAAAAAAGTAAAGTTCCAACTCAATCATAATTCCTTATTGGCTATAGTTTTCAACACTATACGATTCCTGGAAACAGATTTCTTGTTCTCAATACTTTCACAGTACCGGGGGAATGACTCCATTCCCCGGGCAGCCTTCTGATTGGCTTCACGGTTCACAAGACCAGGGGGTGTGGCTTCCTTCCACAATCTCTCTTGGCTTCACGGTACACAATACCAGGTGTTAAAAGGTGGAAAAGCTGCCCATCTCCCAGCTTAATCTTCAAACTGAATCTGTTGGTTGTCTCCATGACCAACAGTCTGGCTTCGGAGCTGCCAGAAGCACGAAAACTACTCTCCTGAACATCTGTGAAGACCTGCTCTCCAACCTTGACTACAATACCCCCTGTGTCCTCATCTTACTTGATCTCTCTTCTGCCTTTGACACGGTCAACCATGCCATCCTGCTCAAACGTCTCCGTGATAACCTGGGTATCACCGATCAAGCCCTGGCTTGGCTGACCTCTTTGCTCTCCGATTGACCCTCCCAGGTCCAACTTGGGTCCTTCCTCTCATCTATCTCTACATCTATCTCTACCTGTGGTGGTCCCCATGGGTCTAACTTCTCTCCCTGGCTTTTCAACCAATACCTGGCCCTTCTTGCCCACCGCATTGCTACTCTGCCCCAAATTTCAGTGCTATGCAGATGACACAACTCATTTTCAGGCTCCTTTCCACCACTTCTTCTCCATCTCTCATCTCTGACTGTCTGTCTGCTATCCAGGAGTGGTGTGCTGCCAATGATCTCTGCCTTAATGCCAGTAAGACTGAGATTCTCCTCATCAGCACACCTGCTCCCTCCTTTCCTGTCGCTCTCTGGCCGGCCTCTCTTGGCCTCTTCCTGCTCCCACCTGTGAGGCTAAAAACCTTGGGGTCATCTTCGACTACACACTTTCCTTCTCTCCTCACATTTCTGACATCTCTAAGAAGTCACACTACCAGCTGCACCTCCTCAGAGGTATTCTTCCCTTCCTCTCCTTCCCCCAGAAGCTCACTGTTTCCAGAGCTCTAGTTCTCTCTAGGCTGGACTACTGCAACAGCCTCTTTCTAAATCTGCCTGCTTCTCCTCTCCGCCCTCTCTCTGCAACTCATCCAGAAGAGGACTGTGAGACTTGTCCTTGGCCTCAAGCCCAGTAGGATCTGAGCCCGGCGGAGGGAGATCCGGGGGCAAAGAACAATTGCCCACGGTGCAAGATCACCAAGAGAACTTTTGTTTGTTTGTCTTTGTGAAACACCACAGGCCTTCTAAGACAAGAGACTTTTGCAAGAAGGAGACTTAGCCTCTGAAGGTTTTTGATATCGTTGAACTGAACTGAACTGTGAACCTCGTGCTGACCAGGTTAAGGAGTGTGCTCTGCTCAAGAGTCCCGCCTTGTCCCGTGCTTCAAACGTGGGGAAGGGAGTCCCAGCCTTACCATCCTGAATTATCATTTTGTGAACACTTCTTTCTTTTTTGGCGAACATCATCCCACACTGTTTTTGTAATTTAGCAGTAAGGATTGGCAATCGTTTTTTTTAGTATACGCCCTTTTTATTTGACAAGACGCCACTAGGACTGCCTTATTATTATTTGGGCTCATCTTAGATTTAGGTTTAGATTAGGTGTTTAGCTCACCCATTATAAAGTTCAATAACCACCCTTGAAATGTGATCACTTGTGTCTGTCTTTACTGTTGCCACCATGAGTTCCTTACAAGACCCATCAGGATACACCAAGGAAAGATATTTAAATGTTTCACTTGAAGTTGTGCTTCACCAAGGTTTGCCATTTGAGGATATAGGTACATGAAACGCCTACATGTTGGACATGGTACTTATTTAAAACACAAGAGGAAGAATCTATGAATAACAGTGTCAAAATGGAGTACATTAACTTGGTGCAAGGATCTAATCTAAGATGACCTAATGTCATGAGCAGAAAATGTCAAAATGTCTGCTCTATCAAACATAATATCAGGTGCGTCACACCCCGAGTGTCCCTTTGTTACCACACAGTGGGGCGTATTTAAACAGCACCAGCACAATGATTTCTTGGCCTTCTTCTTTGGTCCATAAGATGAGTAGTATCTGTATCTGCAATCTCAACACCACCTTTCTGGAGCAGGATACCTCTTGCCCTAATGGACTCTTTGGGTAGGATTTCAATATCCTTCAAACTTCAGTCATTGTGATCCCCAGCCCTCCACCTTCTGGGCTTGCCCATCTGCCCATCAGCGGCGCTTCTTGTTTTCTCAAATTTCAACCACCTGCCAAGGTCGGGCTCCAGCAGGGTATCAAAGCTTTTCTTTTTCCCAACTCTAATAGTCTAAGAGCTACCACTAGGATCTGTGCTGTAGCCCATAAAGGTAAGTCATGCTTCTCCCATCCCTTAATCTGCGATTCTTGCTAGCATCTGGGTCATGCTCCTACTTCTCAGTGTTCTTTGGCTTTTGACAGCTCTGGATTATAGCCCCAAGCAGAATACCTGGGGGGGCTATAATCCTCAACTTTCCGAGTCTGGGGTATGTGTCCCTCAGCAGACTGCCGAATTGCTTTCTCCTTGGTTTTCTCTGGTGCTCTTTGATTTCCACCAAAGTGTGGGTCAACTACCCCCAGCAGGCTAGAAAACACCTTTTCAGATCTGTTGGACTTTGCCTTCCATCAGGGTATGGGCTATAGCCTCAAGCAAGCCCTGGGCAAGGTTATTCACTTGCAAAAAGACCAACTGAGCTAGGTTACTCAACCTCTTCCTCAAACCACTTCTCCATCTGCCTCTAGCAGCCCCTTCTGCAAACACACAGTGTTTCTGGTACATTATCCTAACTCCATACAGCTAAGCAGCTTCTTCTGCCTCCATTGAGTCTGTGATAGAGCCCTGCATGCCACAGTGAGATCTGTGATTATTTGGGACGTCCTCTAAATATCCCAAGTTGTAGGATTGGTAGGGCGTTCAGATTCCACTTCCCTAGAGATGCATCACCTCCTTTCATTATTCATCCTGTACTGTGGGCTCCCTTCACTGCTGTGCCAATTAATAACTTCATTGCTTTGAAAATGGTGGGCAGAAGTTTTAAGAAAGCTTGTACCCATCTTGGGGTCAGGCAGAACTAACTTTGCTCCTGTGCAGGTGTTAAAATGGATTTCTGAACTCTGACCTGGTGGGCAGATGTTCAGAGGGTCAGCCTAGTTTCTTCTAACAGGGTAACCTTCTGGACAAGCCAGACCAATCAAGGTAGCATTGGCGGCAGTCAAGACTAGGTCTCAGGAGGGGTGAGAGTGACTGAAAGACCTCAATGAGCACACAGAGTAAATGACACTCACAAATCACACCTAGTCCGATTATTTAGATATAGATATATATATATATATTAAAAAAAAATACAAATCCATATATTGAAGGCCTTTGAGTTTCAACACAATAGTTATTAACAGTAACACTTTTAAACCAACACAATCCTACTAAAATACATCTATACAAAACCAAGGGGCCTACAGGGTTAAAGCACAACATGGGTCCATAACCTAGAAAAGGGAAGGAAAAGGGAATGCTCCTCTGGCAAAGTCAGACTATGGTGTTTAACAACAGCAAAAAGTTGGGGGGTACACAACTGGAGGGAAAATTACACATGAAATGAAAATCTTTCCTAACAGCGGTTATGTGGTACAGGCCCCTTTCTCTGCCAGTGACACACTTTCCTTGCTTTCAGGGTTGCATGTGACTGGCGGGCTAGTGGTCTTTCTTCTCTGAGATCCTGTGGTGAGTTTTGTTATGTTGTGGCCGGGTTTGCAAGCAGCTCATCTGCTCTAAGAGATAATAGCAGTGAAAGCATGTCTGCGTGCTGATTTTCAAGCCTCCCACTTGCCACAATGTGCATAGTTTGAGCTAAATACTTCTTTGCACCTGACGTTTGCTAACCAGCAGTGTTCTCACCGTCATTCCCATTCTAAGACTCCTGACATTTTCATCTCACACCAGAAACACAGGTCCGAGGCAGCAACACTCCTCATCTTCCGCTAAATGGTGTAAACTGCCGTTCCACTGGCATCACTTCTCAGAGACCCTCCAAAAGACCCCCTTGTAACCCTTGCCTGCTCCCATTTGAGTTTGAGGAAAACCTTCAAAATGTGACTTTATCACACCCTCTATTTATTGGCCCTATTAACAAACCGAACTGTCACCTGCACCCTGCACAAACTCCCAGGATCCTTATCTACTTCTACTCAACAGCAGTAAGCAGGATGGCTTTTAAGTAAAATAACAGACTTTTCAAATTACTTCTCTTTAGACTTTAAATCTATTCATGGGGTTGTATAACACACCCCTCGTACGGCTGACACAATACCCTGCTATTCCCCCTTGTACTCTGTAATCCCAACTTTACATTCCCATTTCCGGTTTTCATTACGCTGCCTCCCGCTTACACTCTTTCACCCCATTGGCCTCCTATTACTAGTTCAGTACTTCAATCGCACCCTCAAAGTACCATGGTTCAAGAGTGCCTTAAAAATGATTCTATCTTTCAAGTGTGCCCCTAGGATATGCATGAGAATTGCTCCTACCAGATCACTAACCTTAGCTGTTACTGTAATTGTTTGAATGTACATTGTCCACACGTACCCTGTATTGTATATGCTGCTTTCCCCTTTTTATGCTCACATAAAATCCCTACATCACAAGCAGGGTGGACTGGCCTATAAGGAACTCTGAATATTTCCTGGTAGGCCTCTGCATCATGGGCCTCTTGTGTGGTGACCAATTTTATTTTCACATGTTCTCATAGAAAAAGGGTTGGGCTTGCTGACAATGTGTAACATGGGGCCATTTTGAAAATAATTTCCAGGGCCTCTTTTGGTTCCCAGTCGACGCCTGATCACAAAGTATTTGTACCATCCATTACTTTATTCCTCTTTAATGGTTAATCATTCAGAAACTGAGAGCTTGACCAAATGGACAACCTGTTGCAATTATCTTCTGTTCGAAACACAATGTTCTTAAGCAATTAATTACAAATTCATAATACATTTATCTCCAAAACTCTTCTCGGGTTTCCAGCTATATTCGTTTAGTGATTTTAACCTTTGGGTATTCTCCCCCATGTCCCCACATAAGATATCAGTCACTGCTTACATCTTGTTTATCTTCAATTTTCTTTTCAGAGAAGAGAAAGCAAAATAGCTACAGGGTCTAGCTTTTACCTGGCCACAGCATTTGGACCCTTGCAATGTGAGACTTGTATGCACACCTTTGAACAATGTACACTGGCCTCCTGGAACACAATAATTTCAGCTGACTACAAATAAAAGTTAGTTGCCTGCTGAAGATGTATACCTTTTCTTCTGCAAAGAAAGGTGAAGTTCTCCATTTATGTCACTGCATAATAGACATTCAAGTTACATCATTAACACCGACATCTCAAGTGTTTCAGCCAGATGAGATCTTGCAAAAATACATACGCGCCTGATCTTTGCTTACTCTTAAATTACATATTTTTGAACAAAGCACATTAATGAGCTAGACTTTCCTTTAGTACAAAGGGCCTTAGAACTTAAAGGACTATGAAATTCACACACAATTCGTTATAATAATGTACATTTTGGCCCTCTCTTTGCACTTCAAAAGCCCATAAAGTACATTAACCTTACTTCCTAACTTGTGGACACATATTCGGAGCTGATTTTACATGTAAAAGTGCAGAATTCTAGAAGTCTTTTTGATCATATCATGTAGACAACATTTTTTCACATTAGCCACTGCACTTTAGTCACAATGGTTGTGCAAAAACAGCATTCAAATGTACTCATACTATGCAGTTTAGGTTATTACCTCACAAACAAGTAGAAACAGTGGAAGGGAAGGATGTACTTACTTTTGGCAAAACCATCACCTGGATAAATGTATCTATTGTAAACATCCATAATGTATACTCTGTTGTCATCCAAGAAATCTCTTTCGTGGCCATTACCCTAAAATAGAATAACAACTGATGGACTTGTTGAATAAAACAGCTTCACATATTCAAATCATTGTGTCTCACCTGGGGTATTCTCGTGTGTGATAAGAAAAGGTACAGAAAGACACCAAAGTTTAAGATAATTTAGTTTCGTTATAACATACCTCTCTGTAAATTATCTCGTTAAAATCCCTGGATACCTGCATAAAGATATGGTACTTGTCAGGTCCACATTAATGAGTTATTTTGTAAGGTAAAGTGACCAGTTTTTGCAACTCTTGTCTGCTTGTGAAAAGAAACTAGGGGGGTGGTATTAAAGCTGAAGTATGACTTGCTTTTGTCTGGGTATCTGTTTCGCAACTTAGTTCCATCCATAAGTCAGTCTCGCCTTGATTACCCTAGAGATTGGCTGTACCAATTCTACTGCATCGTTTTACCTGCTGCCATCTTTATGTATGGTGATTAAATTTGCTATCAAGTTCTAGGAACTGCCAAAAGGGTTACTCATGAGGCCCGGTAACACCAGAGATAGTGGATGTTGGGCTTGGCAGCAGTATAAAGAGGATCCGCAAAGCACCCTCGCCTGGTACCCATCACCAGGTAGGGGGCAATCAAAGTGCACCAGTGTGGGACAGTATTGGTGAATTTGACCCTCTCCTGCCCCCTGTAATCTGGGGCAGGACAGTCCAGGTAGCTTGGACTCGCCGATGGAGCCTTAGGCTCTCTCTAGGCAGACACAAACCTTGGAAGAGAAGCACACTTCACTTTATCCAAAACTAGTTTTATTCACCCGTCACTAGTAATATTGTCCTGATATAGTTTCAATTCAACCATCAGTATCAGAGGAGTAATTTCAGAGCCATGACAAGATTCACTAGGTGACTCGAAGACCCACGGTGGATACCAGGTTGCAAGTTCTGGGACACTCAAACTTTTCAAGGTTGTAGTTCTCTAAAGTTGCCAATCCATTGTCTCCCAGCAAAAGATATTACATAAGCAAGGTGCAAATGGCAAAAATAAATAGCATGTCGAAACACTCACATTCAGAGAGCTTTGAAATTTTACCAAAAGATTATCTAGCATGCAATTCAGACACTAACGGAACAGTCGAGTAGGGTCTTGTACATGCAACACTAGAGAGGGTTCCTTAAGTGGAGAATACATCTAAAGATGACTGATGGGGCAAATGAAGGCTTTATCCATGCTGCTTATGCCCAAAGTGAGGCAAGGTGCTCCTAGGAGAAACAACCAATGCCAATACTATCCCAATCGCCAGACCCAGGTGTAAAAACTAATTAAAAACCCAACCGAGGTGGAGGAGGACGAACACTACAAAAAGCTGAGACTCTAGTAAGCCAATGTGGGTTGGAGGATTAGAATGCTCGAGTTTGGAGGTGACTGGAGAACAGAGGGAGTTTAGCAGAGCCTGGAGAGAGGGGGATGTTAGAGGTGGCATCAGTTGAGAGCATAATGAGGTGGTGAAAGTTACAGGATTGAAGGAGGGGGTGGTGGCAAGACCATGGGTGCAGGAGGAGGTGGCAACATCAAGAGGGGAGGGTGACAGGAGTAGGTGTTGAGACCAAGGATTCTGGAGGATGTGATAACATCAGGGAACAAAAGTGGTGCAGAGCAGTGGATAAAAGTAGGGGGCAAAAGTGATCGAGGAGATGGAGGTGGAAATCAATTTGCAAAGGTGATATAGAAGGAGTGGAAGTGGTAGCATGAAGGGGCTCAGGTGGTAGCCAGGAGGATGCAACTGCCAAGGAGGATGTGGTAATAACAGAAAAGGATGAGGGAAGAACATAAAGTGATAAAGAAGGAGGCTACCCGTCTCATAGCCAGCAAGGACAGGAAGGTTCCAGAGGGCCAGTTGGACCTAGGTAGGATTAAACTGTGGAAGGAACAACGCAAATGGATCGGTGAGTCCATCAGAGAGGCAAGCAGAGAAGCAGCAGGTGGGGGCCAATCTCAAGAGCGCTTTAGCGCTTCCTACCGGCTACGCCTACTGAGCTCCCTGCTTGCCAGAGTATGTGCCAGAGTGTTGCAGTACAGGACCCCAGAAAGCCAACAACGAGAACAATATCAGAAGAACGGTTGAGGAAATCCTGAAGCCTGAAACTCCTAAAGAACTCAGACGCGGTGATGAAACACCTTTATGTACTGAAATTACTGGGAAGGACATTAATGAAGGAAAGGAGGGCTGAAAGCCTGCAGAACCAGAGGACAATGAAATGTTTCTTCATGCCCAGCATATTCCACCCTACAAGCTGAGTATGAAGAATCACATCAGTCAAACCCAAAGATATACTCTACCTGACTCAACCAAATGTTACCCTACTCGCTCATTGTTCACCTGTTGGCCCCTCTTCAATTCTGGTAGTCAAATGCGGGGCAGTGTGGACTTTATTTGTTCAATAGAGATGGGAGCATTATCATAAAGGAACAAGGAACAAGTTACTTACCTGTAACTGTTCTCCAGCATGGGTCTGGCATGGATTCACATGCTCATGAATATTCCCCGTCGTCAGGCTGGGAATCCTCGGTAAAGAAAAAATCAGTATCAGTTTCGTTTCTGATCTGTCAACTCACCAACAGAATACTGATTGCCACCTCCTGCACCACACGCATGCTGCGTGAAATATGTAAACCCAACAGAGTTGCAACATGACCCATCCATGCCCATGTCCCCCCCCGCACCTAGACAATCCATTGCCACCAGCCATGCAATCATTGCCAACATGTCCCCTCAGTACACCAAATGCCACACAACAGAAATGAAATCATGCCTGAATGTATCAAGATATTACACTGCAACAAATCACAGCTGCCATTTGGCAATCTCACTGATGACCTGCATCTCTTCTATCCCCCAGACACCGATGAGGAAGGTGGAACCCAGGACAGGGGGCAAGCACATCCAGTGCACGCAAGGGGACCAGGGCCACTGCAACCCCCTCCTCCAAAGAATTGCTTGCGACCACTCCCAGTGTGCCACACAAGGCATCATCTCTGCAGGGTGCACCTGCTGCGATAGTGCCAGCTGTACCGGCCACCACGGACGTCGTGTCCACAGAGGTGGTCGAAGAGGCCGAAGAATCTTTGGGATCGCCCAGCCCAACACCCATTGGCACCCCCTCCACCCCTGCGGAGACAGAGAGCCTGGATGACCCATGTCTCCATGACTCCGACCTAGGAGATTCGGACATCGGCATTTTCGCGGACGACAGTGCCCAGGACGAGGGCCCCACGCAGGTGCCTGCCACCACCCAGCCTTCCACCACCCTGCCAAGGGTCCGTCTGTCAAGGGTGGAGGCCCGCCAAGACGAGATGCTGCAGATTATGCAGCAATAGGTTGTTGCCGGTAATGAGGCCATGAAGGCCATAGCCACGGCCATTGCTGCAAATACAGCTGCCGTGGAGGCGTCCACGTCTGCATTCAGGCAGTGCATGGGGTCACTGACCGAGGCCCTACTAGCCAACATCAGGCAAGTGCAGCAGCCACACCATGGGTCTGCAAGGGGATTGACAATTGACACATCCACCACGTCAACACCTTCCACCTCTGTTCAATCAAGCCCTGTGCGCTTAACGCGCAGGAGCGCACGGCGCATGGCCATGGAACCCCCAGACCCAAAAGTCGCCAAAAAGTGACTTTCTGAAAAATGGAAAAAATGTGAGGAGTAACATTGGTGAAGGCAACACTGTTTGTTGCGCACATGGGGACATTTGGTATCTGTGGGGTGGGTGAGGGAGTTTGTTGGGGGATTATGAGAGGGGGGAGTGGGCACAGTTTTGCACTTTCATATAATACACAAGTTTTCTGGAGAACAATCCCTGGCTGGACATTGTTATTTTTGGTGTGCATCCATTTAATGTGTTACGGTGTTCAGTGTCCAGTGTCCAAATTACAACATTCCCTTTGTGCATGTTCACATTGGCCCAGTGTCTGACTGACAAAAGTCATTCATGGTCCCTGTGTCTTAAAATTATTCGTCAATTAGTGCTTGGCGTACAGCATGGCCGTCCCGTGCATCACGTACTGGCAGGGGGGCTCCTTCGCCTCCGTCTCCATCCCCTTCATCCTCACCCGGGCCATGCATGTCAATGTCAGGTGGCAGTGGTACATTCCTTCGGATGCACATGTTGTGCAGCATGACACAGGCTATGGTGATCTTTGCCACCTTCTCAGGCCTATATAGGAGTGCCCCACCAGACCTGCTTAGGCAGCGGAACCGCGCCTTCAACAGGCCAAAGGTCTGCTCAATCACAACACAGGTACGAGTGTGCACACGATTGTACTCCTCTTCATGGCTGTTCTGCGGGTTCCGCACAGGGGTAAGTAGCCACGGCCTCAAGGGATATCCTCCATCACCTGCAAGCAGATACAAATAGGTGTGTGTCACTCTGAACTGACACCTTCAGGGAGCACGGTCATGGCAGCAGCTATTAGGTGTGAGCATGCACATGCGCCTGTACGTGTACCAAATAGTCACCTATATGGAATGTATTCTGCAAAGAGGTGTGGAACACTGGATGGGGTTGAATAGATGATGCAGGGTGTAAGCATGCATGCTGAGGCAGATGTGCTGTGGCAGTGCGACAATGTTTAGCCTCCAATTCATGCTGTATACTCTTTGCTATGCATGGTCACACTGGCCGCATTGGCACAGTTGCCATCCTATTCAGTCATGCATTGCTTGCCATCACCAGGGTGCCCTGGTTGTGCCTCTTACTTGTTGTCATCCATTTGCATTATTTGTGATATGTGGCCCAGTGATGTGTCATTTTCAGTTTGGCTGTGTCAGGTGAGGAGTGTTTAGCTCTGCATTCATTCTCCACTCACTGTCTATTGCCACCCAGGTGTACTTTTAACCCCCCCTTTCCCACCCTGGTAGACTATTCCCCCCCCCTTTCCCACCCTGGTAAACTATCCCCCCCCCCATTTCCCACCCAGGTAAACTATCCCCCCCCCTTTCCCACCCAGGTGTACTACCCCCCCCTTCTGCATCTGCACACATGAGTACCCCACAGCATGGCCATGTTGTGCAACTCACTGAGCAGCCAGGCACGTGGTCCAGCATGTCGCTCCATGTGACGGGGTAGCGTGGAGTTGCGCAGTACCATGGCATCATGTGTGGATCCAGGAAATCGGGCGCAGCAATGGGTGATGATCTTGCTGGAGTCACATACCATTTGCACATTGATGGAGTGGTATTGCTTGCGATTGCGGTACACCGCCTCTATGGCATGGGGGACTACCAATTCCACATGGGTGCAGTCGATGGCACCGACACAATTGGGCATGCCTGCCAGTGCATGGAAGCCTACTTTGGTTTCGGCTATCTCCTGGCCAGTCCGTGGTAGGGATATGTGGGTGCTTGCGTGCTTCAGGAGGGC
This sequence comes from Ambystoma mexicanum, assembly GCF_040938575.1. Lineage (NCBI taxonomy): Eukaryota > Metazoa > Chordata > Amphibia > Caudata > Ambystomatidae > Ambystoma > Ambystoma mexicanum. The sequence goes on along the minus strand of NC_090923.1, from coordinate 539,958,303 downwards.
ATCCAGCACTTGGTTCAGCATGCGTGAGAATAGTGGTTGTGAAATGCCATGCAGCTGGCCCACTGTGTGTTGGTAGGTGCCTGTGGCCAGGAAGTGTAGCACAGACACCACCTTCAGTAGTGGGGGGATGGCAGTGCGTATTTGTATGTGGCTGGCAATGTCGTTCTGTATCATGTCCACTATGGTGGTGATGGTGTCACGGTCCAACCGGTACAGGGTGTGGATCTGCTCAGGGGTTAGGTTGAATGGGCTGGGTCTGGTGCGAGGGATTGGTGACTGCCTACGAGGCGCTGGTGGCTGCGCTGGTGGTAATTGCTGGGCCTGTCTCACCCTCCTTCTCCTCCTGCGTCTCCTCTGTGCTGCCTGTTCTTGCTGCTGTTGTTGTTGTTGTTGCTGTAGCAGTATAGGCATGTCCTCCTGCGCCATGATTGCAAATGCTAGTGGTAGCATTTTGGTGTAGGAAGGGGTGTGGTGTGTAGGTGTGCTCCTTTTGTACTGGCCCACTCTGCATTGCCTACACCTGTGGGGGGGGGGTTGTGGTGTGTGGGTGTGCTCAGTTCATACTGGCGCAGCCTCCTTTGACTCCACCTGTGGGGATTGTGTGCACCTGTGGCAGCTGCCTTGTATCTTGGTTGCTGTTTGCGGGTGGTCCGTGATGCCTGTTTTTCCGGCATCATGCAGCCCGTTGTTACCGTGTTCGCAATGCCGGTATTTGCATGTTTGCGTGGGTTGTGATTGCCCCCTATTAACGGCATCCCGGTATTTACTACCTGAAGAGTCGCGTGTACGCGCCTATGCCGCTATTAGCGGCACCGTAAATAACGGTGCCGTTCATACCGGGTTTGCGGGTCAGAATGCTACGGAACGTTAAATGATGCCGGTATTTACATACCGGCATCATTTTTCCCTTACCGGCATAACTCGTAATGAGGCCCAATGTCTTACTTTGAGAAAACTCCAAGCAGCTGTCCATCTCGCATCACTGACCCCACACAATAGCTAATAATAAAAAAGCCTAACTTTTCACCTTAAGTACAGCCCAAAAACTAAAGTGATCCTCTACTGAATATTCATTCTCAATAATTAAGAGTCGGATAGCTTCCTATATTAACTTCACAAATCCAACATCTGGAAATATGCTTGTATACATTTTCCGGGCTTTATAGCCAGTAGAACTCTAACGGGGTGGGGGGTCCAAGACTAGCGATACATGGGCGTTTCTTTTGAGACACCATCTCACCTATTCTTGCATCAAACACCATATTTAGGGAGTTATGCAAAATTAAAAGAGCGAATCCGTGAGTGTATACCATAGGCACAGGAATAAAAAGTGTAGTCATTAGACAAGGGGTTACTAATTCTCCCTGGGTCTTCCAAAATTGAAGGTATGTCTAAGCTGCAGAATTGAATGGGATGTTTGTGGATCTGCAACAACAGTTTTCCCAGATCTATCACTATCACAAGAAGGGTCCTGAGAGCAGTATGAGGAACCTGAGAGCGTCCTCACTTCTTTCTCCCCGGCATTCTCTGCTCAGGTGGCCAGGGAAAGGCCACAGCTTTTGGACCCTGACCCTGGGGGTAGATATGTGAGGGAGGATCACCCGAGTGGAGGGATCTTGGGGAACGGGGATAGGACGTCCTTGGGTGAGACATGATATCCCCCATTCCCTTTTCATGATGAACCTTCTGTCCAAACAGCCTTTGTAGGTTACTGTCAACCTTTTCCCTTTTCTTCCTTTTCAAATGGCCCTCCGACATGCCATTTTTATACTGGGGCGATGAAAAGACCAACTAAGAGGACACATCCTCATTTGGTCAGGATCAACACATATCAGCCTCCTCTTGTTAATACAGACACATATCAGATCAATACCAAAATGAGAAAAAAAAACCTAGTAGGTATGCACGCTTCCATTCATTAAAACTTCCCTAAACACCACTTTGATACTGAGACAAGGAAAAGGGCCTTGGAGGAGTTAATTTATAATAGCCAGGCATGCCCAGCTAATAGGTGTTATCATGGTCAGGAAATCAAAGTTAAAGACTCAGACCTGCAATCATTTGACAAGTCCCAGGGGTATAAAAAGGGTCACTGCCCAGCTTAAGGGGAGAAACGGCCTGGTGAGAAGGATGCGTCCTGGTGGAGCGGAGACCCTGCTGTCCTCCATGTCCGGTGTTCACAGCAGAAGCTGTGAAGCACCAAAGCCTCCCAATCGTTGCAATTGTCCAGGAGGGCGAGTGGTGCTCTCAGTAGCTTCCACTGTGGAAGAGCGGAGCTAAGTGCTACAACATTCCAGGACGGCGAATGCTGCTTGTGTTAGCTCCCGCGAAAGCAAGGCGGAAAAGCAAAGCTGGGAAGCGAAGCCAGGAAACCCGGAGGAGCCGCCACACCATACCAGTGAGTGACACGCAGGGAATATCTCATATTGGGGCGCTCCAGGGACTGGAAATGAGTATGCATGAATGCTGAGCAAGCTAAGAACTGCTCTAAGAATGGTCGAAGGCCAAATCCAGTATATTTGAATACTGAACAAACTGCAAGCTATTACCACTGCTTTAGAAAGTTGAAAAATTTACCATTGAATAACAAAGTGACTGAAAGCGTATATTTGGATACTGTATAAAACAAGAAAGTAATGAACATTTATGAAGGAAACAGAAGCAAGGTGGTACTAATGGGGATTACCACAGAATGAGAGGTGTGAAACACAAGTATTGGCAAAGCCAGAAAGATATCATGAAGGATATGAACTGAAAGTTGAAGCCACAAGTAATAGCCAAGTAAAAGATTGCTACGAGAGCTATGAGATGTGAAACTGAGCACTGGTCGAATATAAAAGAAATCAAGGAACTACAAGTTAAGAGAGAGAGAGCAAACCTGTGCTGGCAAAAGCCAGAGGAGTACAGAAAGCCTACTGAAGTGCACAAGGGTATCGGTTGCTTGATCTGGAATGGGTGGTCTGTGTGGTGCGACCACTGCGCCTAGACCGAGGGACCCCTACTTGAAAAGGGCAAGGAAACCAAAGCTAAAGAAGTTTATGTTTTGCAACAATCCAGTGCGGTTGCATGACCTGTGATGGGTGAACCGTGTGGCCCAATAACTGCGCCTAGATTGAAAGATCCCACTTGGGAAGAGTCAAGGAAAGCAAATGTGAAGAGGTTGTCAATCTCCATATTTTCTTAGGTTAGCATAAGCTAATCAATTCATCCATTGGTGTAAACTCTGTTCAGCAGTATAGTTTGTTCTGAGCTATCATGGATCAACATTTGCTGGGAGCCATGCAGAACGATATAATATAATGTGTACTTGTTATTATGTATAGCACAAATTTGTTTCTGATTGCTAGATGTGATCTGCTTTTTGTCCATATTGAATCAGGCTTTTGCTGAGAGGGAAAAGAAATGTTTTCATGATAAATGCTGAATGCAGCTAAACACTGAATAGATGTGTGAAGTGTGGAAAACCCGCAGCGGGTTTCCCTTCCCTTGCCGCAAGGGAAAGGGCGGACATGGCAGCGCCTCCCGACTCGTGCGTGCCGGCTACACGCCGCGGCACCAGCCGAGGCGCAGCTTCACACATCCCCACCCCAATCCCAGGCCGTTCGGGCCAGGGTGAACACCTAGGCAGATAGTCAGCCACCAGCTGAAAGCTGGCAGGCCTGTGCAACGTGACGAAGTCGAAAGGCTGAAGGGAGAGAAACCAGCGGAGTACCCTCTGGTTCGTGTCCTTATGTTGAGCCAGCCACTCGAGGGGGGCATGGTCGGTGTACATAGTGAACCGGCGACCCAACAGATAGTACCGGAGCGAGTCAACGGCCCACTTGATGGCCAAACACTCCTTCTCAATGGTTGAGTAAGCCGCCTCATGGGGCAACAATTTCCGGCTGATGAAGCACACCGGCTGCAGGTCCTCCCCATTCATCTGCGATAACACAGTTCCCAGGCCCTGGTTTGAGGCGTCCGTTTGTAAAAAGAAATGTTTCTGGAAGTCCGGGCAGCAGAGGACCGGGTTGAACATGATCCTTCGCTTTAGGTATGCTATGGCGTTCAGGGCACTCGGGTCGTTGGTCAGGTTGGGATTCCCCTTGAGCCTCAACGCGTCTGTCAAGGGAGCAGCTATCGAGGAGAAGTCAGGGCTAAATCTTCGGTAATACCCGATCAACCCCAGGAACGCTCGTATTTGTTTCCTGTTGGTGGGAGTCGGTATATCATGGATAGCCTGTGTTTTGGACAACTGTGGTTTCAGCACTCCCCCACCCACTATGTGGCCCAGATATTTGGTACTCCCATCGTAGTCTTCCTGGGGTTGATATGTAGTCCTGCCCTCTGTAAATCAGCCACTACTAGTTCTAGGTGGTTCAGATGCGATCCCCAGGATTGGCTATATACCACAATGTCGTCCAGGTAGGCAGCAGCGTATCCAGCATGCGGTCTCAGTATGATGTCCATCAGTTTCTGGAACGTGGCGGGGGCCCCGTGGAGGCCAAAGGGCAGGACTTTATACTGATATAAGCCTTGTGGGGTGGAAAAGGCAGTTTTCTCCCTGTCCTGGGAGCGAAGGGATATTTGCCAATAGCCCTTGGTTAAGTCTAGAGTACTTAAGAAACTGGCTGCTCCAAGGCCCTCCAGGAATTCGTCCATCCGAGGCATTAGATAGGCTTTGTATCGGGACACCGCGTTCAATTGTAGTCCATACAGAAACGGACCGAGCCATCCGGCTTAGGGACGAGTACTATGGGGGACGACCAAACGCTGACAGAAGGCTCGATGATATCCATCCTTAACATCTCATCCACCTCGGATATGATGATGTTTCGCCTGGCTTCGGGTATCCGGTACGGTCTAAGCCTCACAGGTGGTCCGGGATCTGTTTTGATTATATGCTCAAGAACATTGGTTCGTCCAGGTAAGGCGGAAAAGGCGTCAGCATAAGGGGACAGCCTGTTCCTGATGTCCGTCTTCATTTCGAGGGTTAGGGCGTCTCCCCAATTGACTGAATCCAGCGTATCAGGAATGGTGTTCAGGATCTCGTCCGGTTTGGCTTCCTCGATACACACAAAGGCACCCAGAAGAGGCTCGTTCCATTTTTTTAGAAGGTTGATGTGATAGACCCTCTCTGGGGTGGTACGATCAGGTTGGTGTACCCGGTAGGTTACTGGGCTTAGTACATCAGTGATCTTGTATGGCCCTCTCCATCTAGCCAATAGTTTGTTGGTGCTGGTAGGCAGGAGTACCAATACCTGGTCCCCTGGGCTGAAGGTTCTCATTCGGCTCCCCTTGTTGTAATTCCTTTCTTGAGTAGTTTGGGCATGTCCAAGGTTGTCTTGGGCCAGTGTACGTAGTGCGGTTAGGTGTTCCTTTAACTCCTCCGTATACTCGGTTAAAGACACTTCTTCTGTGGATTACCATTCCTCTTTAACCAGGTCTAGTATCGTTCGAGGTTGTCTCCCAAACAAGAGCTCGAAGGGAGAGAAACCGGTGGACGACTGGGGGGTGTCTCTTAACACCATTAACACCAGGGGGATCACCCGATCCCAGTTTTTCCCGGCTCGTCCCGTCACTCTTCTTAGCATTTTCTTGATTGTTTGGTTATAACGTTCTACCAGCCCATCAGTTTGGGGATGATATACTGAGGTTCTCAACTGGTTGATCTGGAACTGTCCACATACTTGTTTTAGGAGGGTTGACATGAAATTAGTACCCTGGTCGGTGATTATCTCGGAGGGTATCCCCACTCGGGCAAAGAAGGGAATTAGCTGGTCGCACAATACCCGGGCCGACGTTCCCTTTAGGGGAAAGGCCTCTGGGTACCTAGTGGCGTAGTCGACTACGACCAGTAAGTATCTATAGCCGCGGCTGGCTGGTTCCAGGGGTCCCACTATGTCCATGCCGATCCTCTGGAATGGGATTGAAATGAGGGGCATTTTCTGTAGCGGTGCCCTTGCGGGTAGAACCCCGCTAGTCAATTGGCAGGTGGGGCAGTTCTTGCAATGTTGGGTGACCTCCCCATAAATGCCAGGCCAGTAAAACCTCTTTAGTAGGTTTTGTTGGGTTTTAAGAGAGGCCATGTGACCCCCACAGGGATGGTTGTGGGCCAGTTGTAGCACTATAAGACGGTGGCTCTTCGGTAGCACCAGTTGTTCCTTGATGGCGCCGTCGTCACCCTTATACCTTCGGTATAGGAGACCATGTCGCAGTAGAAACCCTGGGCCTCTGGCTAGGTTGGGTTCCCCTTCCCGGGCGGCCCTTTCCCTGGCCACTCGTAGGGTGGGGTCGGTTAGGGTCTCCCCCCTTATGGTGTCTTCGTTACCTTCGAGCTTCCAGTCGATAGGCTGGGTCATATAACTGGCCTGATACCATGCCATCCGGGTCCGCCTCTTTCGCCCAGGTGGGGGTTCCCGGGAAACGGGGTCCGTCCCTGCAACATCGGAATTGGGCGGGGATTGCCCTTCCCTTATATCCTTTAATGTCTGATCGAAACTGGGGAGGTCGGTCCCAATTACCACCGGGGTCGGGAGACAAGGTAGGACGGCAACCCTCAAGTGAGAGGAGGTTTCATTTAAGTCAATCACTATATCCTTCATCGGGTAACACTTGGTGTCCCCGTGAATGCATCGGATAGGTACGGTTACGTTAGATAAGCAGGGAGTGTTACTCACGGTTGGTGATATGGCGGTCTGCCTGCTGCCGCTGTCCAAAAGTGCACGTGATGGTCTGCCGTCGACACGAATGTCCACCACATATGGTCCTGGGATGCCGTCCTCGTCTATTGGGTTCAGGTAGCCGATGTCCATGGGTTCAACCGTTCTTCTCCTGGGACAAAACCGGGCTATGTGGCCCCACTCGTTGCACTCATAGCACTGCGGTTGTTTATAACCAGGGGTCGGTGATGGGGCCTTCTCCTCGCTTCCTGGTCTCTTGTCCTCGGGTCTCCTGTTGTTCTCATCGGAGGGTCTCCATCTTATGGGTAGGGCTCGGTTACCCCTAATCACATGGAGGTCGGATATCGGGATGGCGATGCGGGCTGATACCCCTGTAGGTGGTAGTCGGAAGTGGCCTGCCTTCTGGTATGCTGATGCAATATCCACAGCCTCGGTTAGGGTGGGCCGATGGTGCTGCCTGACCCATTTCTGCATCTGCCCGGGCAGGGCTTCGACAAATTGTTCCAGAATAATTTTATCAATCAGGGGTTGGTTAGCGGGGGTTGGAGCCAGCAACCACTTCTCGGCTAGGTCCTTTATCCTATAGTATAGCTGGCGTGGACTCTCCCCGGCCCTAAGCCTGGTTTCCCTCAGCTGGATCCGGTATGCCTCATCGTCCAGGCCTAAGCGGTCTAGTACTGCCGCCTTGATCTCTCCGTATGGCGTGTTGGGGTTTACGGCCTGGTAGGCGCCCTGCATCACCCCAGACAGTAGGGGGGTGACATACTGACCCCACCGGTCCGGAGGCCACTGTGCGTTTCTGGCTATGCGTTCAAAACTAGTAAAGAAGAAAGCAGGATCCTCTCCGTCCCTATACTTTTGCAGGAGGGCCGAGGGCACCAGTGGTTGATTTCTAGTACTGGCCACTGCATCCGTGAGATGGGACATGGTCTCATGCTGTTTGTCCTGTGCAGTGGTCAGTATAGTGCCCTGCAGCTGGATGGCTTGATGAAAGGCTTGCCGATCCGCAGCTGCTTGTTGTGACTGCAGTTGTACCATCTGTTGCAATTGTTGTTGGCCCTCAGACAGGGTCTTTATCAAAGCCTCCATAGCGCTGTCTAAAATCCCACCTTCGTCGCCAGTGTGAAGTGTGGAATTATAGTCGGAGACAGGCAAATGCTGAAATAATATTTATTCACTGGTTAAGGGCAGCAAATGCTGAAAGAATAACTATCAAGTCCTCCCGGTTAGCTTCACCGGTGTCTTGGCCTCCCGTAGTACAACAGCGTTAGTCCTGGCTTGGTCCTATCTCGAGCCGGTGTCCGGATAGGCCCACCACTCTGGTTCTCTCTCCTCTCTCTTCTCCGTGTCCTGTGGAATGAGAGCAACCCATTAGTCTTGTTTGGCGCGCTTTTAACACACCTGGAGGTTTCAGGCCCCCTCCAATCACTGAGGGTCTGGGTTAACCCCCTTCTCATTGGTTCCTGGGACGTGGTCCCGCCCCTCTTAAGGGTTGCCGTCCCGGGGTGTCACCATTCCCGTTCCCCTTGTGGTGGTGGGCGGTTGCGTTGGCCATGCGGTTGTGGCCGCGCCATATAGGGACGCATCCGGATGCTGGGCGTCCCTCCCCAGCAATGCGCAGCTCTGGCACCGTCAGGAGGAGCACGGGGCGGCGAGCCGGGCGCTGTTCTCCCGCATCTCGGTGCCGTCGTGGGCACTGCTCCCCCTCCCCCGGACCGGGGTGATCAGGTGAGTACATTACGGCCCCACCGCGGCTGTTCACAGCGGTTCCTCCGGCGGCCTTGCCGTGGCTGGCAGTAGCGGTTTTAGCCGCGGCTACCCGCAGCGGGTTTCCCTTCCCTTGCCGCAAGGGAAAGGGCGGACATGGCAGCGCCTCCCGACTCGTGTGGGCCGGCTACACGCCGCGGCACCAGCCGAGGCGCAGCTTCACAAGATGTTATTAGAAGAGAGTGTCTCTTGGCAGACAACTAGCTATACCCTTAGCAGAGACATAGCCTTGACTGCAAGATAACATAACCCATGTTTTCGGTTACGGCAGAGTTAGAATGTCTTGTACGAAAACATACGCAATATGCTTTGTTTTCTCAGAATATGTCCAGCACAGTTCATGCTATAACAATGTATGCACGTAGGTAGAAGCATGCCGTTTCCATGGAATGATTCTATGCATGTAATGTACGTCAATGCCGCTATGTATAACAGTGGATTTCTGTTCAGTAGAGGGGGAGCGAGGGAGCTCTCATTGATAGAGTGGCTAATTGCTCATTTGCTTGGGCTCTCATTGCTAGTGCCGAGTGCTGGAAGCTTGGCTTGCTAGTGACTTTCCCTGCTGCCATCCATAATGCATAATAAACTGTTTTTCGTTCAATATCTAATCGCTGTGTCTGGTGTGATCTTATTTTGTTTCCATAGTACATATTTTTAGATTCACAAGGTTTGGGTTTGGCAATGGTTGCTGAAATGAATTATACATGAATAAGAAGAGGCCTCCGTTTGAACTATTGAAAAGCTTGGGTGAACTGGTATTGTTTTTGAAAGTTGGAAGATTGGAAATTATAATGGTTTTGAAAGTTGGAAGAGTCGAACTGTTGGGGAAGGGAACCCCTGATACTCTCGCCAAGGAAAAGCCTGGATGACCAAGAAGGTTTGAATTGGTATTGGTTTATTTTTCTTCTTCCTTTCTTTTCAAGTTGAAAGATTTGCACTCTTGGGGAGGGGAACCCTGAGATGTTGTGAACGAGAGTAAACTCCCAGAGAAGAGAAACCAGAGACTTAGTGAATTGTGGAGAACCTTTGGGGAAGGGAATCCCGGGAATTTGTGAACTGTGTTGAACTCTTGGTGGAGGGAACCCTGAGGCCTTTGTGGAACTATTCTGAACTTGGGGAAGGGGAAGCTGAGTCTAAGCCGAGAGCTGGAAGAAGATCGGAACTTTATTATTATTTTTTTTCACAACAACATTTTATTGGGTTTTACAGATCAGTACAACATACACAACAATGCATTAATTGTTGGTTGCATCACAGTATGGTGTCTCTCACGGCGTTTGATGGGTGAGGGGACTGTCAGTACTCTTGTGTCCATTGTCCGTGATCCGTTCCATTGGTGAGCGGATACGAGTCCTGTTCCTGAGGTGCTTTGCCTGGGGTTTGGTGTTTAATAAAGTGGGGTGCATTGAAGCCATCTGGTGAGTGGAGGTCTCTTGGTGAGGGCTGGGAATGTAGCTGCTTAGTCCATGAATGGGTCCCATATGTTCATGGTTCTGTTCAGGGAGCCCGTTCGTATTGCGGTGATTTTTTCGGCCACTGCTATGTCCCAACATTTGGACCACCATAGAGCTACGGAAGGGCCGTTTTCGTTTTTACACAGTCGGGCCATTGTGATTTTTGCTGCCAGGAGAAGGTGCGTGCACAGACGGGGGATTTGACCGGAGATTGGAAATGCACCATCTCCTGTTTCGCCCAGCAAAATGATTCCCGGGTCCCAAGGTATTGAGAGACCGGAGATTTCTTTGACGTGTTTTAATATTTCTCTCCAGTATGCCTCCACCTTCGGGCATGTCCATACCATATGGAATAATGAGCCAGGGACCGGGCACCCTCGCCAGCAGGTTCCAGGGATCTTCGGGTTGGCTTTATGGATTTGAGCTGGGGTGACATAGTACCTATAACAGAGTTTATATCCCCCTTCCCTATTCGTAATGCATTGAGAGCTTTTGTGGAATCTCGCCCATATTTTCCCCCACTCTTCCACCTCAATTTCTCGCCCCAGATCCTTTTCCCACTCCAGCATGTAGCTTTCTTTTTTTCCAGGGTCTGCTCTGTCTAGTAGGCGATAGATGGTTGAGGTCCTACCTCTTCTGGTTGGTGTTGTCAACGAAAGCTCCAACGCTGTTAGCTCTCTGGACCATTTTTCTCGAGTTACCCTATGGGACATCCAGTGCCTGATTTGGGCATAGCGGAATCTCTCACGCTCCCCAACCCCGAATTATGTTTTGCATCTCTCAAACAAGATGAGGGCTCCTTCTTCTAGAAACTCGCTAGTTTTTCCCAGCCCACCCTATATCCAGGCCTGAAAGCAGGACGGGGACATTCCTGACGAAAATTCGGGATTATTCCAAATGGGGCTTAGATGACCCAGATATCCACGGAAGCCCCATTTACGGGCTGCAGTTTTCCAGCATCAGACTGTTGCAATCGTAGATGGGAGGGGACCGCTATGTGCATGTGGCTTTATGTTTGGTAAGTGTGGCAGGTTAGAGGGCGTGATCAGGGACCAGGCCTCTTCGATTTGTGTCCATTTCGGGGGATCTTCCTCTTGTACCCAGGAGAATGCATGTGATAGTTGGGCGGCTAGTGTGTATCTGGCCAGATCGGGTACTCCCAGCCCTCCCTGAGCTTTCCCCCTCATCATAATGCACTTGCCGATTCGGCCACGGCACGGGGACCCCCCAGACAAATTCTTGTATTTTCTTTTGTAGGGCCTTTAGAGCCGGGCCTGGGATAGGGATTGGTAGTGCTGTGCAGTGGTACAGCCATCTGGGGATTATATTCATTTAATGTCGGTTATTCGCCCGAACCACAAGATTTCATGCTGTTTCCGCCTTTTAAGATCGTTTTGAAGGTCGCTGTTTAGTTGCGGGATGTTGCTTGAGTACAAGCGCAGTGGGTCGTTTGTGATGTGCACCCCGAGGTATTCGATTGCTCCTATCACCCATTGGATTGGTGTTAGGGGGCTAAAGTCTCTCTTTCCTGCATGGAGATGTTAATGGCTAAGGCTGAGGACTTGGCCAGGTGCACCCTAAACCCTGATAGGTCACCAAAGTCTTTGATTTCTTCCCATAGTGCTTCTAGGGACGTTGCCAAGTTTGATGCTGTAATTAACAAATCGTCTGCATATAATGCAATTTTATATTCTTGGTCTCCCACGGTTAGCCCTTTTATTCTATTGTTTTCCCTAATCCTAGCAGCAAAAGGCTCCATAGATAGGGCAAAAATAAGGGTGAGAGTGGGCATCCCTGCCTAGTGCCCCTGGATATATGTATACTTCCCGACCTAATGCCATTGAGCCGCAGTTGTGTGGTGGGAGCTTGATAGTTAGCCATTACCCATGTGGTGAAATATGGGCCAAAGCCGAAATGCTCAAGAACCGCTTGAATGTACCCCCAATCCACCTGATTAAAGGCTTTGTGGGCATCTAATGAAATAATGGCCATTCCTACCTTCATTTTGTGGGCACTTTCAATTATGTTTATTGTCCGTCTGATGTTGTCGTGAGTCCCTCTTCCCGGGATGAAGCCAGTTTGATCTCATCTGTTAAATTTTATTATTAGGTGTTCATCTTCTTGTAGTAGGAGGGTTTCTTGGAGTAGTACAATGTCCCCGGACAATTGACCCAGTCTGTGTTCGACGGACCTGCGCTTTCTTGGTGAGTTAATGCCTTTGACGTTCCATGAGAGGATTCGTATCTCGCTTGTGTCAGTCATCACCTGATACTTTTGTACTTTTGTGTTGGATATGCATCGTACTTTGTCCCTCACCTGGAGCTGTGAGATTGTTAAGTGTGTTGTGTAGCTATGTCGGTGTTGAATATATCGTGCTGTTGTTGTTGTATGCTGTAGCGTTGATCGATAGGATGAAGCTTGAGATAGTTAGAGTCCCAAACTTTTGATTGGTCCTTTCGAAACCCATTCCCCTCTCTCCCCCTCCTCACTCCCCGTAATGAGCTGGTAGGAGAAACGTCATCCTACTGCCACTGGGAAAACTGGTGGCACCAATGCGCTTGCTGTTGGCCAACTGGGCCGCCGAGATGTAGTATGATGGCACTTAGGCAGTGCTCTCGCGTTGTTAGAATAGTTGTAAATAATTTTCCCTGAGGGGTTGCCTCGTTATAGTTCAGGAGGAATAATTGCCTGTGGCCAAAGAGTCTGTAGTCTTTGGCGATACTGGAAAATCCTCATCCCGTGTTGGTATCTTTCTTAGGGGGACCCCGGAGTCTGCGTCGTCTATTGGCTTTTGACCATTCTTCCCCCAAGGGCTTGCTTAGGGGGGTTGCTTTGGATCTTTGGGTTCAGAATTCTCCTCTGATCTCCTACGGCCCATAAATTTGTCTGCCTCTTTCAGTGACTGAATTTGCTTCTGGGATATAATAATAATAATTAGGCTTTTATATAGCGCTACAAACCCTCAGGTATCTGAGCGCTGCTTATTATTACCCACGGTGTGTGGTGCTCATTTATCGACCTCGGAAGGATGAAAGGCTGAGTTTGGCCCCGCCGGGATTCGAACCTGCGTTAACAGGCTCTGCACGGGTGTCAAAGCGGGCGCTCTACTCGCTGTGCCACTTGACCGGCTTGACCGGGAGGATCCCCTCCCATGTGAATCTCACTGATGTTGGGAATCCCCATTGGTATGGGATCTTCCTTTTGCGTAACCATTCTGTTAATGGACGCATAATTTTCTGTTTTTGGAGAGTTGAGTTCGCCAAGTCCTGGTATAGTGATATTGTAGCTCATTGAAAGGTGATTTGGCGCATCTGTCTCGCTTCGCGCATGATTTCCTCTTTTATTTGGAAAAAGTGTACCCTCGCCAAGACATCAGGGGGGAACGTGGATGTCCTCCTCAGGATTGTTCTGTGCACCCGGTCCAACTCCAGAGGTGAGTCATCTGGGAGGGTGATTATGAACCAGAGTAGATCCGAGACATAGGATTTCAGGTCTGCGTCTGGGATAAAGGATGGGATTCCCCGAATGCGGATGTTATTCTTCGAGATCGGTTTTCTGCGTCTTCTTGTTTTGCTTCCAGGATATTGCATCTCGCCTCCAGGGCTGATATTCTGTCCCTGTCATGTTCATTTTCAAATCTTTGATCACAGACCTCGGATTCCAGTTCGGTGGTTCGGCGTTCTACTTCCACCACTCTTTTGTCCAGAGAGTTGATTTTCTTTGTGACTTTCTCTGTACTTTTTTGGATTTCCCTGGTAGTGAAGATAAAAGTTCTTGAAGATCGGCCTTCGTGGCCACTTGTGATGGGTTCTGGTCAGGCGCGGCTGAGCTGGGCATAGTATTCTTGGTGGAGTCCTCTGGCGGGTCCATCTTTCTAGATCTCTCAGTGGATGAGTTAGCCATAAGGGTGGCACTATCTGTTTGTTTGGTCGTCTTCCCGCTTCTTGACATTTTGCGACTGGTGGACCTATATAACCGCACTTCTTGCGAGGTGTTTCTGCTTCTTCTTCGTGCAATAGGCTGCCCAGGGCCTTGGGCTGACCATTTACGCTCCCAATTTCCACCGGGCTGACACCAATGGGGAGTAGGGAAGGAGGGCGTCAGCGCATAGGGATTCAGCTATTGCTAGATAGTCTGGAGTTCAGTGCACTGCTTGACGGCCTTGGGCAGCGGTGAGGAGGCTGATTAGGAGGAGGCGATGTTGGCACAGGCTCTGGGCCAGGCGGGATCTATTGGCGATTGTCACTTGATGCTAGGGGAAGATTGCTTGCAGGTAATGATATTGGGACCCACACGGGTCAGCAGAGGCTCCTTCTCCCTCACGACTCCTCACCTTATGCAACATGAGCTGGTGTGGATTCTAGCAGGAGCAGAATCTCCCCTCTGCCCCAGGAGGCTCCCTCCTTCCGGACTCAAGCTTCCCGGGCTGCTCCCACAGCAGCGCCCACCCTGCGGGCGACCAGATGAAGGGGGGCTCGCAGCGCTAGACAGCCCCGCTGATGGTGTGGCTCGTCCTCAACCGTGCACCGGGTGGTGAGCCCCTCAGCTGACAGGCCCTTCCGGGGCTAGTTCTGGCAATCCTGAAGCAGAGATATTGTCCCGGGCTCTGGAGCGGCTCACAGTAGAAGGGCCGGAACCCCTTGCTGTCAGGCGTGAGGGGCCGCTGTTAGGCGGAAGCAGTGAGGCTCTAGGAGGCGTCACCCGGGTGTCGCTCCCATGGCGGGCGTTCCTCCAAGCGCGGGCCGGAGCCCGGATCAGCAACCAAAGGTAAGGAGCCCCGGGGCCACGGACGCAGCGACTCCGCGGCACTGTGTTGTAGAGTCCGTATCCCGCCACGACTCTGGGAGTTAGACCGCTGTCCAGTCGATGCCGGGAAGGTGTGACGCTGTCTTGCGCTGCTTGGTATGCGAGGCTGGAGCGTTCGTAGCTGTGCAGGAGAGCGTGCTAAGGGCATTCGGCAGCCGTAGTTGTGTTTAGATCACTTGCCCTTCTCCCTTAATGCGGATACTCTGCGCTGAGGAGCGCGGTAGCCATCTTGGTCTCGATTGGGTCCCAATCAGTAAATAAGCCAAAACCATGCTAAAACGGCCACGGCACGGGGACCCACTCGAACGACATCCTCCGGAGAGCTTCCGACACAGTTTAAATTGTGGCTCTTAACGGGGTCTAGGAGCGGTGATGTTAGGTACGCCGCATTGGGCCAGACAGGAGCTCCTAGGAAGCCATGCCGTACGCGGCAGCTCCGTGCACAGGCAGGCTTTCGATTTAAACGTACTGACGCAGACTATTCTTAATTTTCTTTAGGTAAGGAAAACCCACCTTAGTATAGGGAAAGTTAGACCTTACTCCATCATGACATTTTATAAAAATAAAGCTTTCAGTTAGAATGTTGAATCTGTTGTCTGTGTGTTACTTCATGATGCCTTCACAGCAGTTAAATATTGCTCCCTAAAATTATATAAGCCCCAGTAATTCCATTTAAGTTTATCAGTGATTACAGTGAATAACTTGCCCACCGCTGAATTTGGAGCATAGATCTTTCTGAAGATTTTAGCCAACCCCTCCAGGCACACTTGAGCTAGCACAGAGAGCCCCTCCAAATCCTATATGATGCGGACAAGGAAGTAGCAGACAAAACTATTGGAGAGAATCGTCACCCCCCTTGGATTTAGCAAAATAACAGCTCATTGAATTTGTATTCAAAATATAATATTCATTGGGTTCCAGGGGGGTGAATTGCCTGCAAAAGCGACATTGATGCCCTTAATTACGTGTCTGGACTAGAATACGTTACGTTGGGGGCTTTTAATCCCTTAACATTCCAATTGATCTCTCCCGTTTCCTCCCCTGGTTACTTGCAGATCCATTGTTGACAATTGCCCTCCTTCCCTTGTTGTTAGATCCCCACTCCCTTGATTCTCTGCTCCCTAGCCTTATTCTTCCCCCTATGATTGTAAAGTGCTTTTTCTTCCCAAAGCTAGGTCAACGCTCAATAAATACCCTAATTATAATAATAATAGAAATAATAATTAAAGAACCTTGTTCCTTTAGCCATCCAGGGCAGGAATAAGACCAAATATCAAACAAACAACACATCCAAACAGGCAGTGCCTCGCCTTTAGCATCCATAGTCTCCATAACATGCATAGTCTCGTTTCTCCAGGACGGCCCTGAAAATGTACTGGCCATTGATATGGCAGCATATTGTAGGCTGGTTAAAAATGTGAGGCCAGGGTCTTATAAGAGATAGTGTTAAAAAAAGAGGATTTGCTAGCTACAGCATATATTACAGGGTTAAACATTGAAGGGTAAATGCAAGAGGCCATAGGCAGAAAAACAACACAGAACACTACTCAGCATCCAAACAATATTTAAGGAAACGGGTGGGTCAAGGATAATCTGCCCAGTAATACAAGGGGTCAGACATACACCAACTGCTACAGAGAGCCCCAACTGCAACACAAGCAGTGGAATAGCCTCCCCTAGCCTCACCCTTGACCAACCTTAATCAATCTTTGAGGGAAGGAATGGGAAACAAGTTTAAAAAAAGGGCAAGAAGATGGTTTTAAAAAGGCTAGAAGTAAATAGAGTAAAAATATGGTCATGGTTTGAAACAGTTATAAAGACACCCCTGTAGAGTTCACAATTATTGGGACAAATGAGTCACCCACTGCCCAAACAATTAACATTTGTCCGAGGTATCACAACAGTACAGGCCCATTGTGGTTGAAAGAATAAAAGAAAGCATAACTTACCTTGCAGAGTGCCAGCAAGAACAGGGAGGGTATCTATGCATTAATGTGGTCTAGGTCAGTGCCTCACACAGGTCCAGAAAGACAAGCCCCCAGCATACAGGGACTCCACAAATGAGGGTGCAGAGTGCAGGCAACACACACACCCCAGTCAGGTTCAAGAAGTATAATGAGAATGTTGTTGGTATGCCAAGGGTATTTGCTTCAGAGTAGTAGCAGTCGGGTGCATAGTCGAAGCCGCAGGCTCTACCCCGCCATGTCAGTTACGTTGTAACCGTTGGCCAACACCTAAGTGGGGGTACAGCCAGTGCAGCAATACATGCAGACCTCACAAATCTTTGCAGTTCTGTACATGGAAATCGCTCCCCTGCTCCACCGGAGTCGTCTTGGCCACTGATAGGCAGTCGCAAGCTCTAGATAATCTCCCCCTGGCACCACTCTGCATTCACCGAGCACTGCCATCTTCGTCCAGTATGCCACCTGATGTCTAATGTCAGGAGCGAGCACTCAATGGCGAGTTCTTGCTTCCAAGCCTATCCATCCGTGCTACAATGTACAATATAACAAAGTCGGCTGGAAAGAAAACAAACAACTACAAAATATAATATATTCCACCAGGCCTAAAAAGAGGCCCAGGATTCCACATTGCCATCAACATTGCACAACACCTCCATTGCATGACCCCATCAGTTCATAATTCTGCATACAATAATTTACCATGCAAGTTAGTAAAAGGGTTGAGAATTGTGAAGGACCAAAAAAGAGGTAGGGATTACTACAGACACAAAAGGGAGGGGGTCTCCATTTCTCTACAGGGCTAGAATAGACAGATGGATACAATGAGGAAGCAATAGAAGACCCCCCCCCACAGAGCCATAATATCCAAAACACACTAAATATCTGAGAGAAAAGGTTCTAAGATCATCAATGGTCATCAAGATCAAATGGCTCAATCCATAACCATGTAGTGCATTTCGGGGCCTTTTTTTCCTGGCTACCATTTTGAATGTCATGAAGGGCTTTCTCAACTCAAACACTGAATCTCTGCGGGGCTCCATATTTGTGGAATGACCCTTAGCAGAAATCCTATGAGGTTCCCTTTGACAGTTACTCGAGGAAACCCAGTTAAGCGAAGGGTAGAATGTCTGGAGAAGATCTCTGGCCCTGCAGATTTTATTACCTGTTTCAAATTGGAGGGATAGGGGCACTAGTGTCTTCTCACCAGAAGCTTCCCTGTGTTTGACTACAGATGGTCTGACCTCGAAAGCAAGACATCTCTTTTCATTTCCATGATGGTCTCTCTCTGAACTCATTGTGTGAACACTGTCCATGAACCGCATCAGCTTGTCTTCAGGGTGTAGGGGCTCCTGAAGCTCATCCCCATCTGCCTCCTCTTTGGATCATTTAGCCGTGTGGGCCTGTGCAGCCCCATCAGGTCTTGCCTTTTCTGCAATATCTCCAAACAGGTACACAATAACTTCAGAGTTAGGGAGGCTGGACTGAGAGTTAAGCTGCTGCCTCCACTGCTGCCAGCTCAGATAAAGCATTAAAGAAAAGCGTGCTTGTTTTAGATTTAAGTTGTATACAGGTTTTCAAAGTCAGACAATATTCCAGTATCCACAATTTTTTTTTTACTGTTGATAACATTCACCAGAAAACACCAGTAATGTGGGTTAGCTCACAAATGTTCCGTCAATTCTCATAATTTTCTTTAGACACTCAAATGTTTACAAGATAATTTGTAAATTAAATATAATAGTATTACATTATATCTGTCGAACACAACACATTCTTGTATTATTCTCCTGTTTTTTTCAATAAATGAAATGGAGATGTAATATGTATATCAGATACATTTGACTATAGACATACAAAATGCTCAATATTTATCAATTGTACTTGAAGCAATATATGACACACATAACCATGAGTTTCTTCAATGGGCAAGGGCTAATTAATGTCTGATATGATGTGAACATATTGATATATATATGATACATTACTCACCGTAATCGTATTTCTGATGCTTGTATCCGCTTAGATTCACATGCTGTGCATAGGGCGACATCTAGTGGAAGCTGCAGAGTATTACAGTTTGTTTTTCGAAACTCGAAAATGGGCGTCGACACAGGGCGTGCCAGTAATACTATCCCTAGTGTGACGTCCACTGTACCCAAGATCCCTCACGCGTCTAGGATCCTCAGATTGTATTTTTTCTGACATGAGGTAGCATGAGGAGTAGCGTGAGTACAGATAATCCAAGCAGATAGATAGAAAGGTAAGACTACAAGCAACCATGCGCCTTCTCTCAGAGGGGAGGAAGGGTGGGTCGCATGTGAATCTAAGCAGATACAAGCATCAGAAATACGATTACGGTGAGTAATGTATCCCTTCTGAGGCTTGTGGAATCTGCTTAGATCACATGCTGTGCATAGATTAGCGAGCAGTACCTGAAGAAGGAGGTGGGATGTGAGAAGGGTCATGAGCAAATAAGTGTCTTAGAACCGCTTGTCCCACTTGTGTATCTGCCTTGGAATGGGTGTCAATGCAGTAATGCTGAGTAAAAGTGTGAATAGAGCTCCAAGTAGCTGCTTTGCAAATGGTGTCAAGGGGTACATTTGCAATGAAAGCCAGAGTGGCCCCAATGCCTCTAGTAGAGTGGGCTCTTGGCGTGAAAGGCAGAGTTCTTTCAGAGATTGAGTAACACAGCTGGATACAGTTAATAACCCACTTCGAGATGGCACCTTTAGAGACACGATCCCCCTCTCTGCCTGTAGCTACAGAGACAAACAGTTGATCTGTTTTCCTTAGCGGTCTGGTTTTATTTACATAGTAGAGGACCGCCCTACGCACATCTAGGGTGTGTAGTTTCACCTCAGCCGAGCTTTGAGGGTCCTGGAAGAAAGCCGGAAGCTCGATGGACTGGTTTACGTGGAATTTAGATATAAACTTAGGTGAGAACCTAGGGTGTGTGCGGAAAACTAGTTTGTCTTTATGGACAGTAAAGAAGGGATCCTGCACTGACAGAGCCTGGATTTCACTGACCCTTCTTATAGAAGTAATAGCTACTAAGAAGGCCGTTTTATAAGTCAGGTGTTTGAGACTGCTTTTATGCATGGGCTCAAAAGGGGGGCCCATGAGCTTAGATAACACCACATTAAGGTCCCACCCTGGTGGTGGGTTTGAAATAGGAGGGTGAAGTCTCTTTACTCCTTCCATGAAGGCTTTAACTACTGGTACTTTCCACCACGAGACCTTGTTATGGGAAGTGGTGTATGCCGACAGGGCTGCCAGGTGTACTTTCAGTGAGTTAAAAACCAATCCTGCATCTAGCAGGTGGAGCATGTATGTAACAATAGTGGAAGGAGTGCAATCAACTGGGTTGATTTGTCTACTCTGGCACCAGATAACGAATCTCTTCCACTTGTCAAAGTAACAGTGCCTTGTGTTTGGTTTCCTAGATTCCTTTAGAATGTCCATACACCTCTGTGGTAAATTGAGATGTCCAAACTCTATGACCTCAGGAGCCATGCTGCCAGGTTCATTGAGTTGGGTTGCTGATGCACTGTTTGACCTTGGTGCTGGGACAGTAGGTTGTACCAGGCTGGAAGTTTGATGGGCTCGCACACCGCCATCCTGTGTAGGTGTGGGAACCACGGTTGTCTTGCCCACATGGGAGCAACTAAGACGAGTCTCATCGACTCTCTGTTCATCTTGTTGACCACCTGCCTGATGAGGAGTTGGTGGAAAAGCGTACGCAAACATCCCTGACCAGTTCATCCACAGGGCGTTCCTCTGGGAGTCTGGTTGGGGGAACCTGGATGCAAATCCTGGGCATTGTCTGTTTTCGCTTGTGGCGAATGAGTCTATAGGGGGGAAACCCCACTGAGAGAAGATATCTTCTACGACCTCTCTGTGTAGAACCCATTCGTGTTCCTCTGGGAGGGAGTCTCTGCTCAGAGCATCCGCTAGGGAATTGAGCTCCCCTGGAACATGTTGTGATGACAGGAAGATGTTCCGTCTGGGTGCCCATATCCAGATTTTCTGGGCAAGCTTGGACAGATTTGGCGAACGAGACCCTCCTTGCTTGTTCAGGTAGAACATGGCTGTTGTGCTGTCCGTCCGGATTTGCACTGACAGGTTTAGTAGGTGGGGCTCGAACGCCTGAAGCACCCTGAATACTGCCAGAAGCTCTAGCAGGTTGATGTGGTTCTTGGCCACTGAGGGAGACCAGAGACCCTGAGCTGTGTGGTGGAGATGGTGAGCTCCCCACCCCGTCAGACATGCATCGGTAGTGACTACTGCCTGTACTTCGGGATCGTAAAAGGGTTTTCCCTGTGCAAGATTCTCTCTTGCCCACCAGTGAAGGCTTTGTACTAGTGTTGGTGAAACGACCACTAGATCGTCCCACTGACCACTTGTCTGAGACCACTGTTTCGCCAACCATTCCTGCATGGGACGCATGCGCAGGCGCGCGTGGGGGACCAGGTAAATACATGACGCCATCATGCCCAGCAAACGCATTGCTTTGCGTACCGTTATTTGGTGACCGGACTGATATTGCGGAATTTGCAGTAGTATATTCCGAATTCTTTCCTCTGAAGGAAATGTCAACCCCTCTTGAGTATCTAGGATTGCTCCTAGGAACTGTGTGGAGGTGCTTGGCACCAGGCTTGACTTTTTCTCGTTGATTGAGAAGCCTAATTCGTGGAGGAGGTTGATAGTCCTTTGAATGTTTGTTCTGCAAATTACTGGGGTTTCCCCCGTTATGAGCCAGTCGTCCAGATAAGGGTACACCGGGATTGCCTCCCTGCGTAGGTGTGCAGCCGCCACCGCCAGTACCTTGGTGAATACCCTTGGTGCCGAAGCTATCCCGAAGGGCAGTACCTTGAACTGGTAGTGCCGACTGTCCACCTTGAAGCGCAAGTACCTTCTGTGCGCTGGGAACATGGAAATATGAAAATAGGCATCTTTCATATCCAAGGTTGCCATGTAATCCCCCTTTTTTAGGAGGGGGATTACCTCTTGTAGCGTAGTCATACGAAACTTTTGGGTCTTGACATACTTGTTGGCAGGCCGTAAATCCAATACTGGGCGCATTGTCAAATCTTTTTTTGGCACAAGGAAGTAAGTTGAATAAATACCCTTGTTTACCTGGTGTCCCGGGACGAGTTCGATCGCGTCCTTTGCTAGCAGATTGGCGATCTCCTTGAGGAGAATCTTCTGATGTTCTAAAGAGTGTACTCTTTGTCGTGGAGGATGGTTCTGGGGACGCTGCAGTAGTTCTATACAGTACCCTGCGGATACTGTTGACAGCACCCATCTGTCTGATGTGATCCCTTCCCAAGCCTTGGTGAAGTTGGAAATGCGTCCCCCTACTGGGGTTGCGTGAGAAGGGACCCTGAACTGAGCTTCACTGCGTTGGTGGAGGCGTGCCGCCGCCTTTACTGGGGCTGCCTCTGCCTTTACCACGTCCTCTTCTATTACCCCTGCCGTAACCCTGGGTAGACTGTTGGCTGTTGTTGTTCCACTGTGTACCCTGCCCCTGGGAATAGTTTGATCCTCTCTGGGAATTTTGGCCGCGTGGGCGACGAAAATTACTATTCCCTCTCTGGTTAGGGGGTTTATTGGTTAACTGGCCAAGGGACTTGAGTGTCTCGTATTCGTCCTTGGCATTCTTCAGCGCGTCCTCGACCGCCTTACCAAACAGATCGGCTTCCACCGGTTTGTCCAACAATGATGCCTGTGTTTCTGCCTTAAAACCAGACTGCCGTAACCACGCATGTCTCTTGATAACAGTACCTTCTGCTATCAATCTGCCTGCATTGTCTGCGGCGTCAAAAGTTGCTTTTAAAATGCAACCAGACACGGCTCTACCCTTTGCGGAAATTTGTGCTAACTGGCCCTTTAAGGGTTCTGGTGCAGAGGCTATGAGTGCCGCGACTTCTTCCCACTGATGGCAGTTGTAGCTGGCCAACAGGGTGGTGGAGTTTGCAATCCTTGCTTGATAGGCAGACGTTGAGGCTACTTTCCTGCCGAAACCATATAGTTTTTTGCTCTCCTTGTCTGGAGGAGCTTCGGACGATGATAAGGGTGTTCCAGCCCTCTTACAAGTGTTAGTGACAACTAGGGAGTCTGGCTTCAGATGTCCTCTTATATAGAGAGGGTCAGACTGGGCTGCCCTGAAAAGTTTTTCAACTCTGGGATTGACTGCTCTGGTGAGGTTCGGGTTCACCAGGGACGGGTCTATTCTTCGCTGAATAGACTTAAGGATAGGGATGGTCTGGGCAACAGGCCTCCTTTCTCCCACTAACTCCTCGGCGAAGTCCCTCTCTTCTTGGACACAGTGGGTGTCAATATGGAAATGTTCTGCTGCTCGTGCGAGAACCTCGTTCAGGAGGGGTTGGTTATCGACAGGGGAGTCGGTAACCGGGGCTTCCTTCTCTACCGGGGAATCTATTCTGCAGGTTTCAGGGTCTTCCTCTTCCTCTTCTTGGTCCTCATCATCCCCATAGTAGCCCGTCCCGGTTTGCTCTTCTACCATGCCAAAATCTTGGTCCTCACCAAAGGAAGTCTCTCCTTGATACAGTGAGTATAGCCGTGAGTATGGTTGTACCTCGAAGGGGTCTGTAGACCTCATCGGTGTCTCAAACCGGGGCTTCTTACTCGGGGGGATAGGATCATTAGAGCCTGAGGGTGTAGCCCCTTGTGGATTATATGAAAGGAAATGGTCTGGATTTTTATCGTAAAAGTCTGCCAAAGAACATGACCCTATCTATGTCATCACTCGACCATTTTTTGGAACTGGGAATGACTCTTTCAGAAAGTCTAGGAGATTTATCTTGAGTAGATTTGCTGGTTTTGGAAATATCAGCAGACCTGGTCTTGTCTGTCTGTTTAGGAGGAGTGGAGTGTATCACAGGTGTGAAAGAGTGCAGAGGCTGCTTCTTCTGCTGTTTTCCCCCCTCCCCGGGAGTGGAAAAGTGTTTTCCCTGTCCCTTTGTGGCTCCGGAGGTTTTCAACGCCTGGCGTCGAGGTTCGGGGGTAGAGTCCCTGTCCTTCGAACGTGGGACCTCGCTGATCTTGTCTGCGGGCTCTGACTCCTGGAGAGCGGCCTGGGGGTGGAAGTCGTCTTCATCCTCCGACGGTCGAACTTCTGTTAGCCTAGGGAGCGAGGCACTCTTGGCAAGAGTGGATGATTGCCTGGAGTCATGCAGCGATCTCGATCAAGAACGCCCAGAGGACACCGATTCGGACCGTTCTGTTTGTGCCTCTTTCCGAGAACTCGACGTCGTCGAGTCTCGGTTGGCTTTCTTGTGTTGTGTGTGAGAGGTGTGTGAAGTGCTTGTGTCGCCGGGGCTCTTCCCCATAGCCGCCCTGTCGGACGACCTTCCGAGGTCCGGGACCTGCGCTCGGCTGTCTTTTGACGCCGTAATGCCCTCGCCGTCTGAAAGCACGGTGTCGCTGCCACCGCTGAAGACGCTCTCCGCTGCCATGGCCATCTGCCTGGCGTGGTGGGCCCAACGCTTCGTCGAACGGTCCTTAATTATCTTAGGTTTAAACCTACTACACGCTCTGCAGTTCGCTTTGGGGTGGTCCGTCGGCAAGCAGAGATTGCACGTGGCGTGCCTGACGACCCAAGGGTATTTGCGATTGCACTTGGGGCAGAATTGAAAAGGGGTGCCCTCCATACGCACCTTGAGGCAGCGGGCTGGTAAGTGTAGGAAATGTATAAGGTGTACCTATATACCAAGAATGTAGAGTATGTCCAAACCCCCACTCTCCCTACTTGCAGGGTCGAGGCCAGAGGCATTCCAAGGGCCAGGGCGAGGCCAGAGGCCTTCCGAGGCCCAAATATGTCGTGCAGCAGCCGACGGTCGATTTCTTCTCCAAGCCGGCGTCGAGTGTCGAAGTTCGACGTTGGGATGGGGAAAGGATGTAAATTAATCAATATTTTAGCAAAAGTATGGCTAAGGCCAGGGGACTCCGCAAAATGCTTCCGACCAGTATGGCGTAAAAAAAACAATCTGAGG
The DNA here is from genome assembly GCF_040938575.1 of Ambystoma mexicanum. Taxonomy (NCBI): domain Eukaryota; kingdom Metazoa; phylum Chordata; class Amphibia; order Caudata; family Ambystomatidae; genus Ambystoma; species Ambystoma mexicanum. The sequence continues at coordinate 539,933,635 of NC_090923.1, read as the reverse complement.
ATCCTAGACGCGTGAGGGATCTTGGGTACAGTGGACGTCAAACTAGGGATAATATTACTGGCATGCCCTGTGTCGACGCCCATTTTTGAGTTTCGAAAAACAAACTGTAATACTCCGCAGCTTCCACTAGATGTTGGCCTATGCACAGCATGTGATCTAAGCAGATTCCACAAGCCTCAGAAATATATATATATTCAGTGAGATCAACCTTGGTTAAGAGAGAGTTAAGGTCACATGGTGAGGAGGAAACTGTTACTGGCAGCAAGAGCATGCAAAGAGATTGCACCCTCAACACAACAAGACTGGATCACCAAAGCCTTTGAAATATACGAAATGGAGAGTTTGGCGCCAATCCTTTCCGAAACACACAATCACATTGACACAGAGTGGCTCACTTTCATAACATACTATAGGCAAGTCCAGACCACAAGCAAACAACTATCGGCCAATGTCTCTCCTGAAAATGGGGAAATATAGACCAGGAGCCATACTTTTAAGCTTGATAGTATATATAGATGTACACCATACTTTGATCAATACCCCTCATACTTGGCAATTGTAGGTTGTCAGAAACGCTGTTAGATCTTTAGCCCATAAATAGAATGGGCCCCATGAGCAGAGAAAGGTAGCTGGAAAGGGGTTTATGGGGATGTAAAATAAGGATCATTGTGTCCGAGATTAACCAGGATACATGTTGAACCACCACGTATGGGAAACTGGGTGGATGGAGGGAAAAAGGTGGTTGGGAGAAAGAAAAATGGGAGCATACTAAAGTTGAATGGTGCATTGTCGTTTTCTTATGATGCATGTAAGAAGGCCACTTTGACAATCACAGATTTCTATTTTTATCTTCTAATTACATTGTGATGTCAAAGTCAACACTTATTGGTATTTTGCTTATGTTTATCCAGAAACTTAATAAAAAGTGAATTACATTTTTTAACAAAAAAGAGTTAAGGTGATCAGATTTAATGCAACAAAACCCCTGAAATTGAGCATCGCATTTCAAGCAAGTCCACTAAACTACTCGCCCCCTGTAGCGTGGCATATGACCACAATGATGAATCAGTGACATCACTGGTGACATCACTAATTACATCATACATGACATCAGCGATGAGATTGAATAATTAAATCGATGTGATATTAAATAAGTTGGAATATTTTTGTTGATCTCCTGAAATTTTATTTGATTAAACTTAATAATAACATGACATGGAACAATACACTGATACAGAAGTATGATATGATTACGTTTGGCGCATTCATTTGTACTACTTATCAACTTCAAAACTTTAAAATATGTAACATTACACAAATGGTTTGAATTTCATGCATTAGTAAACAATTACAATACTTCATAACAGGGAAAGTACCTGATTCTGGTAAATCTATTTCAGGTTTTTCAAAGATAATATAACAAGTATATGTAGTAGTAAATAAAATAAGAATAGATAGAAGTAGAAACCTGTTTAATAGTAAGTGCAATGAAATTAACCAATGTTCACATTTAAATGTGCAATTCTCACTGCAAAAATATTACATGAACACATTTTCTAAATGACAAGTTCTATCTGAAATGTCAGGCAGAGTACGATAGTTAATTTCACATCCTTACTATTCATGGCCTGTAAGAATGTCATTGTATTTTCCCTCCCTTGCCTTGAAGCGCTTTGAAACCCATTGTGTATAGGCGCTATATAAATAAACAAACATATCGTATATAAAAAATTATCACATACAAATGAAAGTATGTGCATTGTGATAATATATAATCTAAGAATTTGTGATAATGTATAATCTAAGAATTCAAAGTTTGGTTTATATGAAACAAATCGGTTACTTCTGCTACATCTAGCTACTGCATGTTAAATTTAATGGAACAAGGGCAGAATACACTGTATGTACACGTTATGTTAAAAAACAGTTTTGAGATTCCAAAATGACAGCCGGCAGAGGAGGACATGTATAGAAGTCTCTCCCCAACGGCCGCTTTCATCAGCACCACAATCAAGCAATCTAGGTGATTCCAAGCCTCATTTTCATGAAAACATAAGCAGCCCTTAGGCGCCAGGCTCATGAAAGTCAGTAAACAGGAACATTTCATTTTGTATAAAAATGCTTCAACTCGGGAGCTTCAATTTTCTGAAGCAGCTCCACGTGCACATTGTTGTTTGGGTGTGGCCTCCCTGAGTTACTGTGCACGTGCTAACTCAGGGAGTGGCGAGGTGTGGCAGGCAAGCCAGACCTGATGGGCATGGCCTTGCGAACTCTGCTATATAAGCCGCTCCCATCCAAAGGCCAGCACATCGTGTTAATCTGCATTCTCATGCAGCATAACGCTCACCGCCGCCTGGGATAAAGCAGACTTACCTTGGGAATCCAGTCTCCTGCCTATGCGCTTGCATCCTGGAACCAGCATTCACCTGCATTCTTCACTCGCCGAACCTGACGTCCATTCTTACATCATCTTCATCCTCCGGAACGCAGGAACCCTTCTCTTGACACCGCAGCACAACACATTCTTCATCTCCGAAGGCAGACCCTGTAAAAGGACGAAAGACAAAGTTAGACAGAACGAACATTCAGTTTAAGGTTGTGCTTGCACAATTCTTCGCGCTCATCCTTAAACACCCCCTTACATGCTGCCGGACCACCGCGGGAGCATCCCATTCTCATCCGGCGCCGTCTCGTGCTCCAACGCTCTGCTGGGCCGCAAGCACACCTATTTGGGAGAAAGCCGAGATAGACATTAATAACAAGCGGACAACGGATTATGGAAAGAACAATACAAATACTTCACGACAAACGAAGGGTAACGAGAAAGGGAAGACAAAGAGAAAACTGAAAGACACTTACCAGAGAGGTGTGGAATAGTCGCAGCTGGACTGGACAACCACGTGCGAAGGGCCAGTGAAGGAACTCGGCCCTCATCATAAAAGCGCCCCAGCCAGAAGTAGCAGGACGGAGAGCTTGCCATTAAGAAACAGCAGGTGAGCCTTAATGGGTCGATACATGCCCACGGAAACCACGCTATGGGAAGAAGTGTTTGAGAGGGGAATAAGTCACAGGCTGGTAAACTTGCATCCTCTCATATCTATGCAGGAGCAGTGCTACAGTTCACTGCAGCCCATATACTATTTGCAGAGGAAGAAGGTAGGGAAAGGGGATCTACTTCCTGGGAGGGTTGCAACCGTATCCCAACACCCCCGCAGATACCAGGTGAGCGTAACACCCGCGTAACAACACTGTGGCAACCAAGGAGGGACCTTGGAGAGCAGCAGAGCCACTCGGACACCTCCCCCCACGCATCCAGCTAAGAGTGCGCACCACACTCAAGAAAAGTAAATCAGTCGGTAAAGGGGAAACAGCAGTTGGCACACAAGGAGACGAACCCCAGATATCGAGGCGCACAGCGTATGGACCAGTAAGCCCAGAAGTGCCCGAGGAGACAGACGATCAACCCCCGCAACAGATTCATCAGCGTAGCAAGACGATCCGACAGGGAGCAGGCAGCATTGAGAAGACGGCGACCGCGGATGAACGGGAGAAGAGCAGGGAGCAGTGCCCCGGAGAGGACAGAGACAGCACCACACGATAAGGGCGAGGGGCCATAGCCACGCAGTAAGTACAGGGGGCACCAGGAACACCTCGCGCCTGCCCCGTATAAGGCCCATAAAAACACTAACCCACGGCGGCCCGACCAAAGCCTCCATAAAAGATGGCACAATGGGCAGGGGACATCCCACATGGCCACAGGGGCAACCCTAATTAGCGCAAGACCCGGTCCTCGGCACCCGCAACACATGTAGTAGCGTGAAACCAGCCTCAAGGCAGCGACCAAAAGCTCATCCATTGGGCCACAACAATCACCACAACAGACCACCCCCGCACGAAAGGGCGCAACAGAGGGAAACAGGGGCAGGGAACCTCTGGACAAACAGAATGCGATTAAAAGGGACAAAAGAGTGCCCCAAGACAAGAGGGGCAAGCTAAGGAAGGAGCCAGACAGGAGAGCAGCAGGGGGAAATTATAGCGCCAGCAATAAAAGCCCTGGAGGCATCAAAGGCCTCGAAAGGGCCAAAGACCTGTTACCACCAGCAAGGCAGAAGCCCACGAGGCAGCGCATAAGGGAAGGGGAGACAAATGTGAAAGGACTACCTGGCACGTAACGAGAAACTAGCGACAAGGCCCAGCAATCAGCCTTCAATCCAGAAGGGAAACCATCCTCCACAACCCGGGAGGGATGGACATCGAAAGGAGCCATACGAGTGGGCATTCACCCACGACCATAAGGGTACAGAGTTCTGGCGAATCAGGAAAGTCCCCCCCAAACAAAGGGGAAGCATTTGAAGGGAGGCATTTTGGCCATACGCCAACACTGGCCAAGGATGTGAACGTAGACCTGAGCAACAAAAGAGGATCAGGGAGGATGTCCAAGTCCAAAGCCAAAACTCCAGCACAGCCACCCCCCTACCCCAAAGAAAACAGAACAGAATACTGAGGCAACACAGGTCCACGGACAACACAACATCGACAAGAGAAGGGGAAACCACAATAGAGCATGGGGGACAACACTATGAGCAAGGCAGACATGCAAAATGGCTTCAAGGAACTGCAGAGTCAATTTTTGCTATCGATTCAGGAACAGTTCCAGACAGTGAAGGAAGACATGAAACAGTCCCCCCAAGAGGTAAAATTGGATATCGCAAAGTTTGAATAAAGGACGGATACACTCAAAAAAGTGGTTCAGCAGGTGGAGGAGGATACGCAGAAATCGGACGAGCTACTCGAACTGGCACGCACCTCAAGCACCCTACAAATTCAATGTGAAGACCTGGAAAATAGTTAGAGGAGATCGAATATCAGAACTAAAAACTTGCCGGAATCAATTGAGGACAAAGACCTACAGGGAACAGTCACCCAGCTCTTTGCGGAAATTCTAGAGGAAGACTCGGACACAAGTTAAACTAAATAGACTACACCAGGTGGGCCCCAAGGGAACAACGGGACCAGGGATAAGACCAAGGGACGTGCTAGCGGCCATAACCTCCTACACACAGAAAGAACAAATACTACGGAAAGCGAGGTATGCTGGCCCTATGCGTATCAATGGCCAGGAAGTACAACTGTACCAAGATCTAGCACAGTCTACCCTGCTGAAAAGACGGAAAATGGGCCCAGTGGTCCAGCATCTCACGGACAACCAAGTGAAATATAAATTGACTTTTCCGTTTGGGCTCTTGTTCAACTGGGAAGGGAACCAATGCCAAATCACATCATGCAAAGAAAGGGAACATATGCTGGGGCTGCAACAGGAAAACGGGGACGGCCAAGACCGACCACAGAGTAGAGCAGGAGTTCCCAACAAGATAGACGGATGGAAAACAGTGACAAAGAAAAGTAGAGGAGGGAGGAAGAAATAAGCACCATCTCTCCACCGTCACAGCATAAAACAGAACACATAACGATAGGCGCAACGATCATGGGGGGAAGAATCGCCCGGAAACACAGAACACAGGCCCAAGGAAGAAGGAGGAAGGGCTGAATGGAATCCAATGTGGGGGTTAGGACCCCCCAGAACCAATACCTGAGGTGGATAGAAGGCCAGGAGCGCGGAACACTTTGTCCATTTGCATTTAGGAACCTAGCCCCCCTCAGAGGGGAAGGGAGGGGGGTTTGGGAACGGGAAGCAGGGCAAGGGGCAGAGTTTGGGGGGAGAACAGATGGAGAAAACAAGGGGCAGAGAAACACAATACTCAAAGGAGGAGACAGGAGCAAGAGGACCAGGGAATAGAGGACTATGGATAGTGGAAGCATGAACCGGATAAAGATTCTGACGTATAACATCTGAGGAATAAATACCCCAATTAAAAGGAAAAAATTGGAATGTCAGGCTTGGAGGGTGGGAGCGAACATTATTATGCATCAGGAAACCCACAAAGAAAGGAGACAAAACACAGATCAGAATAAGGGGGGCCTCGCAAGTATACCAGGCTAAGGCGGAAGTAAAGAGAGCAGGAGTGCTCATAGCCATACAGAACAAACTAGGGGCACATGTTCACAACTTTCGAGCAGACAAAGAGGGACGGTACATCTTCGTGAACTTAATAGGCGGCAGACACATCACACTAGCATTCATATTTGCACCCAATATGGGGCAACACGGATTTCTCAGAGGAACCCTTATGGCATTGGAAATATTCGCTACAGGGGACATTGTCTTGGGCGGCGACCTCAATATATCAAGGGACCCTAAATCAGACAGAAGCACCAAAATGCGAACGGGAGCGAATAACCCCATGATGGCATTGAAAAAAACCTTAGAGACACTGGCCCTCCACGATGTCTGGCGCAACAAAAAAGGAGACACACAAGGCTTCACTCACTACTCTCACATCTACAACACACAATCCAGAATAGACTACGTTTGGGCCTCCACAAGGATAATGGGAAATGTGGTAGATAAAGAAATTGGCCCAATCTCCCTCTCGGACCACGCTCCGGTGATAACCACATTCAGCATCAAGAAGAGCAGGAGGGCGGGGGTGGGCCTGGAGGTTCCCAACCGATGTCCTACAGGATGGCCTGGTAGTGGAATCCATAAAGGAAAAGACAGAAGAACAAGTTACTTTCTTACCTGGTAACGTTCTTTCGATGGGATGGTCCGACGACGTATTCCATATCTATGACAGGTAATAGCCACAGCTGTGCTGCTTTGGAAAATCTTTGGGGTCTGCGTCCTGCGTCGATGCGCCGTCCCCGAGGATGCTGCAAGCTGCAATCGCAAAAGAAATTCTGCAGCGGGGAAGGCAGGGAGGGAGCGATATGGAATACGTCGTCGGACCATCCCATCGAAAGAACGTTACCAGGTAAGAAAGTAACTTGTTCTTCGAGGGGATTTGTCCATATCTATGACAGACTCCCAAAGCAGTACCAAGCAAGGGGGTGGGAAAGAATTTAGAATACAAATTTAGCATGCCCAATCAAATTGTGGAATAGAGAACTGCCTTGCCAAAGGCCAGATCTAGCCCTATGATGGAATCGAGGGAGTAGTGACGTACAAAAGTATGTACTGAAGCCCAGGTGGCTGCATCACAGATGTGACGAATAGGAACTCCCCTCTGCAGGGCAGTAGACGCAGCCACTCCCCTGGTAGAATGGGCCCGCAAGCCAGCCGGAGGGTCCTTACCCGCCAAGCGGTAACACTCGGAGATAGCTAAAATAATCCAACAAGACAAAGTCTGTTTCGTCACAGCTTGTCCCAAACGCTTTCCAGCGTAACCAATGAAAAGTGGATCGTCCACGCTGACCCGGGACATGCGCGAAATATAAAAGCTCAACGCTCTCCGAGGATCAAGCCTATGGAGCCTCTCCTCTTCCTTACCAGGAAGTGGAGGAGGATAGAACGCCGGAAGAACAACCTTCTGGCTCAAATGAAATTCCGAAACCACCTTCGGAAGAAAAGAAGGACAAACTCTAAGGACAACCCTGTCCTTATGAAACACAGTGAAGGGTGGCTTAACTGAAAGTGCCTGTAACTCACTCACTCTGCGAGGGGAAGTAACCGCAACCAAAAACACAGTTTTCAGAGTCAACAGCCTCAAAGGGCAAGAATGTAAAGGCTCAAATGGAGCACCCTTAAGAAACTTAATAACAAGGTTCAAATCCCAACCTGGCACCAGAAAAGGTGACGGAGGGAACACATTAGTGAGCCCTTTCAAAAACTGCGAAATTAAAGGAATCTTAAAATAGGAACACTCCTCAGACGAGCGCTTAAATATGGACAGCGCCGCCAGGTAACCTTTAATGGTCCCCACTTGCAAGCCCCTGTGGGCCAAAGAAAGCAAAAAAGACAGAACCATGTCAATGTCACAATCAAAAGGATCCACATTCTTAACTCTGCACCAGTTGCAGAACCTTCTCCAACTGCCACGGTACAGAGACTTTGTTGCCGGCCGCCTGGCCGAGAGCAACACCTCCATCATGTCTTCAGGGAGGTCCCAATCCTTATACCTCAACCTTTCAGAAGCCAAGCGTGAAGGTTGACGGATCTGACCTCTGGATGGAGAACCTGACCCCCCTCCCGTGAGAGCAGATCGTCTCGGTAGGGAAGACGACGTGGAGGTCAGTTGGACAAGTTGAGAAGGTCCGGGTACCACGTCCTCCGTGCCCACGCCAGAACAATGAGGATCATCCGGGAACCGAACCTCCATAACCTCCGGAGCACTTGCGGGATGACGGGGACTGGAGGAAACGCGTAAAGCAGTGGGATGACCACTCCACCACAAACGCGTCTCCTAAGGCTCCTTTTGAAGGAAATTCCCGCGAGCAAAACCTTTTGCACTTCCGGTTGACACTGGAGGCGAAGAGATCCACTTGAGGGGTACCCCAAAGGGCGAAGATCTCCAGGAGAATCTCCTGAGCCAGCTCCCACTCATGAGAGATCGTGCTCTGCCTGCTCAGAGCGTCCGGCGTCTCGTTGTTGTCTACGGCCAGATGAACAGCCGAGATCGAAACTTCCTGCTGGATGGCCCAGAACTCGAGCTGCATCGCCTCCCTGCACAGCGGAAGTGACCCTGCCCCCACCTTTTTGTTGAGGTAGTGCATGGCCACCGTGTTGTCCGTTAGAATCAGGACACTCTTTCCACGCACAGTCGGCAGAAAAGCCTTCAGGGCTAGCCTGGCGGCCCTCAGCTCCAACAGATTGATATGGAGTCTGGACTCCGATGGAGACCAACGACCGCTTACTGTCAACTCGTTGGCATGAGCTCCCCATCCCGTGAGGGATGCGTCCGTCACAATCGTCACCTCCTGCCAGGGCAGCCAAAATGGGCCCCCTTCATCAGATTGCCTTCGACGGCCCACCACAGAAGGTCCCGGGCTACCAAGGGCGGCACCTGAACAGGGTCCGACAGCCTGCCGGAGGACTGAGACCACCGGAGCTTGAGTGCCCACTGCAAAGATCTCATCCGCAGACGAGCCTCTGGCACCAGAAGAAGGAACAAGTTACTTACCTGTAACTGTTGTTCTCCAGCATGGGTCTGGCATGGATTCACATGCTCATGAATATTCCCTGTCATCAGGCTGGGAATCCTCGGTAAAGAAAAATCAGTATCAGTTTCATTTCTGATCTGTCTTTCGTAGTAGTAACCAATCACTGATCTCTGCGTCATACTGACCACAGCCAATGACTGCCATCTCCCTAAGCCCCGCCTCTGGCAGCCATCTTCAGATTTGGTAGCACGTGAAGAGGCAGTATGACCAAGTGAAGAGCCGCAGAGGGGTAGGCGGGAGGGTTTGCATGTGAATCCATGCCAGACCCATGCTGGAGAACAACAGTTACAGGTAAGTAACTTGTTCCTTCTCCAGCATGGGGTCTGGCATGGATTCACATGCTCATAAATAAAAGAATACATAGCAGTACACACATGCACAACCACGGGAGGTGGCAAAGGCTCAACATTAAGCATTACATCAAAACTCAACATTCTTACCTCCTCACCAGGCTCACCTTAGGCGAACAGGTTGCGCAGCACTGCTTGGCCGACCCTGGACTCCTCCCTGGAATCCCGATCGACGCAGTAGAATTTCGTGAAGGTGTGCGTCGACCATCACGTAGCAGCCCTGCAGATGTCCAGCAACACGCCGTGGTATCTGCGATCGCTCTGGTGGAAATGGCTCTCGGAAGTCCAGTCAGCGGTCGGTTTGCCAACCGATGGCAGTACATGATACAGCCGGAGAGCCATCTGGAAATGGAAGCCTTCGAGAGAGCCTTCCCCTGATTGACAGGTCCAAATTTCACAAAAAGTTGTGACGTCTTCCGAAAACACTTCGTGCGGTCCACGTAGAACTTCAGCGCTCTAGCCACATCCAGCGAGTGCAAAGTCCTTTCAGCCGGCGACGAAGGCGACGGGAAGAAAACAGGCAACACCAAGGGTTCGTTGAGGTGGAAGTCCGACGGCACCTTGGGCATGAAGGAGGGGTGCGTCCTGAGCACTACCCTCGTGTCGTGAAAAGTCAAGTACGGGGGCTTGCAGGAAAGGGCCTGGATCTCTCCCACCCGTCGTGCGGAAGTGATGGCCACAAGAAACGCTGTTTTCCACGACAAGAACTTCAACGGGGCCGAGTGCAGAGGCTCGAACGGAGGTCCCATGAGCTTGGTCAGCACCACGTTGAGCTCCCACACCGGGGCTGGGGCCTTCACCGGCGGGAACGATCTGAACAGTTCCTTCATGAATTCTTTCACCAGACGATGAGACCACGAAGATGACCGTCCCGTGGTTCTGGTGTATCGGGAGATCGCAGCAAGATGAATCTTGATGGAAGCGTGCGCCAGTCCAGCCTTGGCCAGCGTCAGCAGGTACGGCAGTACTTGGGGAGCCGTAATCCGTAGAGGGTTAATCTTCTGTGCATGGCACCAGACAGAGAACCTCTTCCATTTGTGTCCATAGCATTTAAGAGTTGAGGACTCCCTGGCCTTTGCAAGAACCTCTCTGCAGTCGGCCGGTATGTCGTAACCTCCAGACTCTAACGCTGCAGGAGCCAGGCCTGCAAGTTCAGCGACTCCGGGTCGTGATGGAGGATGGCGCCTCCTTCCCTGGAGAGAAGATCCGCGTCCACTGGCAGTTTGATTGACGGGGACGCTGACAAGTCCAGAAGGTCCGGGAACCATATCTGCCTCGGCCACGCAGGTGCGATGAGGATCATCCTGCACCGTGACCTCTTGAACTGGTTGATGAGCCGGATCAGCAGCGGCAATGGATGGAACGCATATAGGAACAGGCCCTCCCAGGGGAACGAGAAAGCATCGCCCATGCTCCTCGGCTGGGGAAACCTGCTGGCGAACCTCCGGCACTTGGAGTTTGTCGCCGTCGCGAACAGGTCGATCTGGGATGTGCCCCACCGTCGGAAGAGGCGGTCCACTAGATCCTGTCGTAGTTCCCACTCGTGGCACGAGCGCAGCTCTCTGCTGAGCAAGTCGGCGATGGTGTTTTTTATTCCTGCCAGATGAAACGGCACCAGAAACATCCCTTGGGCGACGGCCCAATGCCACAGATCCTGTGCCTCCTTGGACAGGGCTGGGGATCTGGTACCGCCCTGCTTCCTGATGTAGAACATGGTGGTGGTGTTGTCGGTGAAGATCCTCACCACCTTGCCCTTGAGGGACGGAAGAAAGGACCTGAGGGCCCAAAACACTGCACGGAGTTCCAGGACGTTGATATGGAGGGACCTCTCCGCAGGCAGCCAAAGACCCCTCGCGTGCAGGTTTTCGGTGTGCGCTCCCCACCCCTCCAGGGAGGCATCTGTGGTCACTGTCTTCTGGTGGCCCGGGGTCTGGAAGTCCATGCCTGCCGTCAGATGCGCACGGGTGCCCCACCACCGGATCGCTCGTCGGAAACTCTCGTCGAGTGTGATCCTCTCCTCGAAGCTGCCCGTCGTCTGGATCTAGCGCGCGTCCAGGAACTCCTGCAACGGGCGCATCCGGAGCCTGCACAGGCGGATGAGATAAATGCAAGAAGTCATCATTCCGAGGAGGGACTTGATGGACCTCGCCCTGGCCGCGTCCGCAACCAGCATCCGCTGCACCTTGCCCAAGATGGCCCTCGTCCTTTCCTCCGACGGAGAGGCCAGAAGCGACACTGTGTCGAGCTTCGCTCCCAGAAACAGTGCGTCTTGCGCGGGCACCAGGTGGGACTTGGCGTAGTTTATGGAGAATCCCAGGTCCGTGAGTAGTTGGACGGTCCTTGCCGTGTGCTCCACGGCGAGCTCCTTCATCTTTGCTCGGATGAGCCAGTCGTCCAGGTAGGGGTAGACGTGGATCCCCTCTAGGCGCAGACGAGCCGCCACCGGTGCGAGGCACTTGGTGAACACTCTGGGTGCCAACCTCAATCCGAAGGGAAGGGCTCTGAACTGGTAGTGACGCCCTTGGACCACGAATCTGAGAAACTTTCGGTGTCCCTTTAGGATGGGGATATGGAAGTAGGCATCCTCCAAATCCAACGACGACAGGAAATCGCCCTCCTCCAGTTGACCCAGGACGTGTTGGAGGGTGACCATCCGGAACTTCTGTGCCTTGATGAATTTGTTCAGTCGTCGTAGGTCCAGGATGGGACGCCATCCTCCCGTCTTCTTCTTCACGAGGAAGTATCTTGAGTAAACTCCGGAGCCCCGAAGCCTCTTTGGGACGAGCTCGATGGCGCCCTTCCTGAGCATCGCCTTTACCTCCAAGAGAAGTTGAGGGACGTGATGTTCCTTCCTGGCCACAGGGGGGACGCGCGGGCACCTCTTTAGAAACTCGAGCGCGTGACCCTGAGCCAGGGTGTCCAGCACCCAACGGTCGGTGGAGATGGACTCCCACACGCTGACGAAGCTCGCCAGCCGGCCTCCCACCGGGGTGCTTCGGTGGGGGCCCGACCCCACGGCCGGTTCAGTCCTGCTTCGACAAGGCTTTGCCGCCTTGTCCTCCTTGGCGACGACAGCGGGGTCCGCCCGACTTGCCTCGTCCCCTGTAGGCTTCCTGTGACGACGAACGGGCCGCTTGACGATAGGTGGAAAAACCGCCGCTGGAACCTTTGGAGGCACCCTGTTTGCCTCCGCCGCTCCGAAAGGGTGGCCGTCGTTGCTGAAGAACACCAAGAGCCCGGGCCGTCTCCGTGTCCACCTTGATGGCTTGTAGGGAATCTTCCACTGTTTTCCCAAACAGGTTGCTCCCGTCGAACGGCATGTCCAAGACTCTGGTCTGCACGTCCTGACGGAAGTCAGTAGCCTTGAGCCATCCACGCCGCCTAAGGCACACGCCGTTGCCCAACTGGCGAAATCCAGTGTCAGCGATGTCCGTCGCTATCGTAATGGCGTGGTCCGACGCCACTTCTCCTTACTGCAAGATCTCTAGGGCCTCCGCCCTCTTGTCGTCTGGTAGGAAGTCCAGCAGGGGGGCGAGTTTGTACCACAACTCCCTGTCGTAGCGGGCTACGATAGCCAAGGCGTTGGCAGCCTTAATCGTCGTCGCTGCCGATGAGATGACTCTGCATCCCATCGTGTCCAATTTCTTTCCCTCGCCGTCCGGCGGGGAGGTTGACATAGAGGCCGCACCCCCCCCGCTTTCTTCCTGGCCGCCGCGGAGACGACCGACTCCGGGGTCGGCTGTGCCCGAAGGCACAAGGGGTCCGCGTCCGGGACCCGGTACTTCTTCTCGTACCGATCCCTTCTAGCCGGCGTTGTGGATGGGTTCTTGAGGAGGGAGAGACCCTCATCCCAGATATCGTCCAGTAGAGGTACAGCGAGGACTGTCTTCCTCTTGGTCTCGCGCCGTTGATAAAGGACACCTTCCTTCTTCTTCTCTTCCGGGCAGAGCTGGAAAAGCTTGGATGCCCTGGCGATCATGGCGTGAAACGATCCAATCTCGTCGGGCGGGGAAGCCCGGGTGGGAGGTGACGACGGGAGATCCTCGTCGTGAACCTCGTCGTCTGTACCCGTCGCGGCCGTGTCAGTCCCCGTATCATCCCCACGTGTCGTGGACGGGGAGGAGGGCTGAGCAGGGCACGATGGTTGAAAAGGAGGTGGAGGATGAATCCTTCTTCTCTTAAGACCAGGGCTCCCAGAAGGGCCTGGCTCCGGGTCCCCCGTCGGGAGCGGTTCCTCCGTTGGTGGTAACGGCAGTCTCGTCCTTATCGCCGAGCATAAGGACTGTATAGCCAACAAAATGGCCGCCGAGTTGTCTTGCGACACTGGTTGAGGGGGTTCCGATGGGCGATCAGGAGCCCCGTCGGCACCCTCGACGTTCTCGTCGTCTCCCACGTCGGGGTCCCTCCCGACAGGATGGTCTTCTTCCACGCCAGCGCCGTGGCCTAAGACTTCGATCAGCTCCTCCTCAGAGGTTGAGGCCGAATCCACAACGACCTCCTGCCCCCTCTTTTTCTTCTCCGTCAGAGGTTTCACGAGGGTCCTGTCGATGGGCATGAAAGAGGACTCCCTCCGCGGTGGCAGGGAGATTCTGGGCCCCGAGGTCGCCACCACTGGTGTAGCCTCCACAGGCTGAGCCAGGGCCGCTGCGACCGACTCGATAGAGGCCTTGGCCGGATGGATCAAGGCTTTCACCACCTTAGGTGCGCTCACCGCCTTCTCCTTGGGGGGAGGGTCACCACCTCGCTCCCCCTCCGATGGGGCCTTCGAGCACGACCGGGGTCTCTCCAGGAGCTTCGCCGGGTGCTCGGCCTTCCTCTTACCCGAGCCAGAGCGTTGGCTCGTGGTTGATGGCGCCGGGGAGGATGCGCCCTGCCTGGCGCCCGTAGAGCCCGACCGTTCGGCGCTCCCGGTGCCAGCGGACTCGCAGTGCTTGGCCTTCTGTTGGACCCCTGTCGCCGGGGCGCCCTCAAAGGTCTTAGAAGACCGCTCGGACTTCTTCTTCTTCTTCTCGCCTGACGGGCTCTTCACTTCCAGCCAGTTGGCGAGACGCTGATGGCAGTCCTTCATGGTCCGCTCCGACATATTGCCGCAAAACGCACAGTCCTTCTCCACGTGCGTCTTGTCTTCATGCAGGCAGTAAAGGCAAAGGGAGTGTTCGTCCTCCTTAAAGACATTCTGAAGCTGGCATCCAGGGCAGACCCTGAACAGCTTTCCGGGCGTTGAGCTTCCCTTCTCCTGGGCCATGCTCGAGAAGGGCCTGAGAAACTTCTGGAGTCCTCCAAAAGCGTGGCTCGACGAAATCTTCACCCTTGAGGGGCGCAGAAGAATCCGACACGGGTCCCCGTTGATCGGATAAAGAAACGGTGGAGCTTGAGGCTCTTTTGACTGAAAAAGAGAACATTTTTCCTAAGAAAAAGCGTGAAAAAAGCACTAACGCTCGAGAGCAATAGCACGAGGATCCCAACACTTGAACGTGCGGTAAAAATCTGAAGATGGCTGCCAGAGGCGGGGCTTAGGGAGATGGCAGTCATTGGCTGTGGTCAGTATGACGCAGAGATCAGTGATTGGTTACTACTACGAAAGACAGATCAGAAAAGAAACTGATACTGATTTTTCTTTACCGAAGATTCCCAGCCTGACGACGGGGAATATTCATGAGCATGTGAATCCATGCCAGACCCCATGCTGGAGAATGCAGGATGCCATGAGGCCGAGCAGTGTCAAGAATTCGGACGCTGGGACATTCTGGGCCAGCTGAAACTTGTGCACCATCTGCTGAATGTGAAGAGCCCTTACCTGAGGAGGAAAACACTGCCCCAGGGACGTGTCGAGCACTGCTCCGATGTACTGGAGCCGCTGCGTTGGTGTCAAATGGGACTTCTTTAAATCAACCAATCGTCCAGGTAGGGGTAGACGTGAATCCCCCCTTTCCTGAGATGCGCTGCCACCACCACCATGAGCTTGGTGAAAACCCTTGGGGCGGAGGTCAATCCGAATGGCAGGACCCGAAACTGAAAGTGCGAGTCGCCAACCGCGAACCTCAGGTACTTCTTGTGCTTGGGATGGATCGGCACATGGAAGTAAGCATCCTTGAGGTCGAGAGACACCAACCAGTCCTGAAGTTGAAGGGCCTGGAGGACTTGAGAAAGAGTTACCATCTTGAACTTGTCCTTCCTGAGGAGTTTGTTCAAACTGCGCAAGTCCATGATGGGTCTCAATCCCCCATCTTTCTTCGAAATCAAAAAATAAGGGGAATACCATCCCTTGTTCCTCTCCACTACAGGCACCAGTTCTATGGCGCCTTTCTCCAGCAGGGCTTGAATTTCCTGCGCAATGAGCGGATCCGGACACTTCAAAGAGAGGTTCCCTGGTGGATTGTCGTGAGGCCTCTGCCGAAAAGGAAGACAGTAGCCGTGGGTTATGATCTCCAGAACCCACACATCCAAAGTAATGGCTTGCCACTCTACAAGATGCTGTGCCAGCCTTCCCCCAACCGGCGAACCATGGGGCCTGGCCTCATGTCTGAGTGGTAGCGGCTACGGCGTTGCCTGAGGGCAAAGAGGCAACTGCCCGAGCGGCCTTGGCACCTCGAGTACCTTTGTTTCCACCTCTGGCACTCTTACGATGGCCTCTTTGACTGCTAGCTCCCCTCGCTTTACTGAAGGACGAGTAATAGCTAAAAGAACCTCCCCTCCATTGCTGTCCCCTAGGACGAAAAGGCGGAGGTTGGCGAACTGCAGCACCCAACGACTTCGCTGCAGCTTTGGAGGTCTGCAACCTCTCAAGGCTCTCGTCAGCCTTGCTGCCAAAAAGGTGTTCACTGTCAAAGGGCATATTGAGGAGCCGGGACTGCACATCAGGAGCGAACCCAGACTTCCGCAACCATGCAAACCTGCGCATTACGGTGCTCGCCGCCATGGACCGGCTGACGCAATCTGCCAACTCCAGACCCGACTGAACGGCCTCACACATGGCATCCTTGCCATCCTGAATCATCGCAAGGAAACCATCCCGTTCGTCCCCTTCGGGAATATGTTCAGCCGCTAATGCAACACAGTTCCACAGAGTGTGTGTGAAACGAGACAAGGCACATATGGAGTTGGCCGTCTGAAGCGCCATACCCCCTGAAGAAAACACTTTCTTCGCGCACCCGTCAAAACGTTTGTCGTCCCTATCCGGAGGGATGGTAGGATACAACGCCTGCTTTGCCGGGGCCATAGCCGCCTGCACCACCAAAGTCTCCGGAGTGGGGTGCCTGGACAAGTAGCAGGGGTCACTACTGGCTGGAAGGTATTTTCGCGACAAAGACTTGCCCACTGCCGGGAGACTCTCTGGAGCAGTCCAAGCCACCGCCACCCTTCTCTGCAGAGCCATATGAAAAGGCAAAACCGGGTCAGTGGGGGGACCGAGATCAAGGATGTTCGTGAGATCATCCTGAACGAACTCCCCTGGGGGAGCTGACCAACCCAAGTACTCGGTGACCCGAGATATAAGGCGCCGATATGAAGAATCGGCATGAGTGCCAGGCTCCGGCCTACAAAACTCCACCTCCGGAGAGGTGTCCAGTCCACTGGCATCATGCAGCGACTGCCGCAGGTCATCAAACTGGCTATGGCCCAAGATAAGCTCATCCGGAACCGTAACCGGAACTAAGCCGCCATCAGAGCCTTCATCACCCTCTGAAATGTACTCCAGGCGGGGAGAGGAAGACCTCTGGGGACCAAAGCAGTGCCTGACCTTAGCCAGAGCCTTTCTAGGGGCAAACCCTGTGCCACGGGGCCCCTCCGACACCACCGCCTCGAAAGGCGTCGGGGGCGCCGAAGTCGACAGAAAAGGCGTCGACGTCGAGCGAATCAGCGTCAACGTCAGCTGCAGCGCCGCCAGCATCGGCGGCGTCGACACAGGCCTCGAAGCCGGAGCTCCGAGCATGTCTCTCGACGACCTAGGTGCCGACGGCGTCGACGACCCCCTCAGAGGCGGAGCCTCGAGAGAAATCGTCGACGACCTCGGCGCCCCAGGCGTCGACGTCTTCTTCGAAGACGGCACAGGATCACGCGGTCTCGAGCGCGTCGAGGACCGGGACCTGGAACGGGCATGGCGAGAACGGCTACCCTTGTCCGAGCGGGACCTCTCCCGCGAGCCGTGCCGACCACCCGAGCCCGAAGGCGTACGAGCGGTGTCTCTCGACCTGTGCCGACCGAACCCACTCAGAGGCGCGGACGGACCGGTGCCTTGCGATTCCAGAATCGCTAGCATCTGCTTCCCGAAGGAAGCCCATTCCTCCGGTGTCGCTTGCATGGAGGGATAAGCGACCCGCCGACGGGCGGAGTCCTCGGAAGAGGACGGGGAAGGCGACCTATGCCGGCACTTCCGGGAATGCCTCGAAGAAGCGGAGGAGTGGCGAGACCGACTCCTGGAAGGTGACCCACTGGTCTTCTGACAATGACGCGGAGAGTCGCCCCTCGAGTCATCCGTCGAAAGCCCCGCAGACCTCGACTTCCGGGGCTTATACACCCGGCCTACCGACAGCTTCTTCTTGCGTTCCTGCAAAGCCTTTGCCGTGAGCGACTGGCAGTCGACAGTCGTCCTTTTCGTGGGCCTCCCCGAGGCACCAGAGGCAGGCGTCGTGCGAGTCCGTGACTGACATCTTGGACCCACAGTGCCCGCATTTCTTGAAGCCCGGACGCGGGGTTGAAGACGAAGTAGACATCGCCACGAACATGTCTTCACAACAAAGCGAACAGGTTCAACGAACCGAGAATAGAAAACAGCAAACTCCAACGAGTTGAGGCGTACCGAGATTCACGAAGCGAACACATTCGTGGAAAAAACGGAACTGAGGCTATGGGCGTCGTGCGTCCTACTTATCACATCGGGTGACGTCGGCCGTCGGAGGAGGTCCTCGGGGACGGCGCATTGACGTCATCGAAGCAGGACGCAGACGCCAAAGATTTTCCGAAGCAGCACAGCTGTGGACATTACCTGTCATAGATATGGAATACGCCGGAGGACCCAATCCCCTCAAACTATACTTTGCTGAGAACCAGAGGGGATCGTCTGGGACGCATTTAAAGCAGTACTAAGGGGTGAGCTGGTGGCATTGAAAGCACAAAGGGAAAAGCAACGCGCTAAGTTGGAGGAAGAACTAGAGAGGGAATTAGTGGAAGCACAAGCGGAAATAGTGAGAAACCCCACCAAGAAGGTGAAACATATACAAGGCCAATTGGGGATGCTGCAGACAAAGAAGGCAGAGCTAGCGCTCTTAAGAACAAAACAGATGTACTATATTAACGCCAACAAAGTGGACACACTCCTGGCAAGGCAACTCTGCAAAAAGGGCAGAAGGGCAACCATATTGAAACAGAGACTCACAAGGGCACTTGAAGACAACAAATGAGAACATTCTACCAAACCCTATACCAATCAGATGTCCCCGAGGGCAGACAAACAGGAGGCCTACTTAGATAGTATCACACTACCCAAGATATTGGAAACAGCTAGACAAACACTGGACAATGATATTCAAGTGGAAGAAGTCACTCAGGCAATTCGGAAACTAAAAACAAGGCCCCAGGCCCTGATGGATATATGGAAGCTTTCTAAAAGAAATTCCAAGCGATACTGGCCCCAAGATTGACCAAACTGATCAATAGCTTTAAAAACAAGGGAACATAACGCAATCAGAAGCAAAACTGGCCATACTCCCCAAACCAGGGAAGGACCCGACCCAACAACGGTCATACCGCCCAATAGCATTGATTAACCTGGACGCCAAGTTGTACACAAAGATATTAGCTGAGAGGCTCACCAGGCTCCTACCAACACTTGTGGGACCGGACCAGGCAGGGTTTATCCCAAAGAGGCAAACAGCAGACAGCACGCAGAGGGTGATCCACCTCATTGAAAAACTAGAGTATGCCCGTACCCCTGCGATCCTTCTATCAGTGGACATGGAAAAGGCGTTTGACAGAGTCGAATGGACGCAACTATTCCACACAATGGACGGCATGGGCTTCGGACAGACATTTATTCAGATGATCAAGGTAAACTACAAAACACCCAGAATGAGGATATCACTGAATGGTACCCTATCGAACCAAATACCCTTGACCAGAGGCACAAAACAGGGATGTCATCTATCACCCTTTCTCTATGCCATTTCTTTACAACCTCTACTGATAAAAATAAGGGACTAACAACAAATAAAAGGCATTAAAATGGGAGGGGAGGAACACAAAACGATGGCCTTTGCGGACGACATGCTCCTGGCCATGCTGAGTCTGGAACACTCTCTTCCGGCTCTTATAGGGGACTAGACCACTTTGGATCCATCTCCGCCTAAAGAACAACAGGCACAAGTCAGAAATTTTAGATTTGACGGCGCACCCAGCAACGGTAAACGATCTGGCTCGCTCCACTCAGATAAACAAGGCGCCTGACAACATTACATACCTAGGGATCAGATTAACACCCTCAGTGAAATAGCTATACAATGCCAACTACCCGAAATTACTAAACAGACTGAAAACAGACCTAACAAAATGGAACCCCCTCAACATCTCAAGATGTTGGTCCTTCTGAAACTGCTCTACTACTTTCAAACGGTCCTGATAAAAATGCCAAGATCTTTCTTCAGGGCACTCAATAAAATGATCTCCACCTTCATATGGAGGCACAAATCACCAAGAGTGGCCATGGCAACCCTAACAGCACAGAAGAACGAAGGGCGATTAGTCCCCCCCCATTCTAGGAAATACTATGAAGCAGCGCAACTGCGAGTCATTAAAGAATGGGTCGAATAGCCACACCAACACATCTGGGCACATAAAGATGTAGCAGTGGCGGGAGCCCCCCAATCAAACTTACTATGGCAACACAAGCGCCACAGACACCCGAATACTAAAGTCAGTGAGGTGATGGGGGCAGGAATGGAAGCATGGGACACAGCGATCAAAAGAGGCTCATTTATGACACACCCGTCACCCTTCGTCTCAATGTTTGGGAACCCAGACTTTCAACCAGGGATGGAGCAGAAAGCATACAGCAGCTGGATACAAGCAGGGTGCACGAAAATAAGAGATATGCATGGAGGCCTGACCGTTAAGACTTTTCAGGACTGCAGACAAGAGGTGGGGGTGAAACCTAACGAAGAATTCCAATATACACAGCTAAAGCACTGGCTATTATCCCCCCCTAATAGAGATGCAGCCACAAGACAGCTGACCACATTTGAAAAATATATGACAACGGACACGGGTACAAATTGCTGAACGCACAAGATGAATACATTCAGTGGAAATATATGAAAAGGTGGGAGAAAACGCTGGGAGAATCAATAATTTGGACCCGGTGGCAAGAGGTATGGAACAAAATGCCAAAGTTGACACGCTCCATACAGCTGAGAAAGATGTGGCAAAAAATCCTCCTACAGTGGCACTACACCCCGGAAAGGCTGCATGCAATGTACCCAGCTACCAGTGATATTTGTTGGCGAGGATGGCAGACAAAGGGGGACTGGAAGCATATTTGGTAGGACTGCCCAGCCATATCACACTTCTGGGGGGAGATAAAGGAACAAGTAGAGAACATGGTGCAAGGAGCCGGAAGACTGGACGAAAGGATATGGCTGGCGGGCATGTGGGACCCGAACCAAAGAGAGTACACAAAAACACAACATAGAGGGATAATGACACTGATTATAGCTGCATGGCTCACACTAGGTCAACATTGGAAGTAAAAGAATCCACCCACTAAATCTGATTGGCTTCTGAAGATGTGGAAATTCATTTCTATGGAATGGATGACATGTAAAATCCAAGGAACCCCGGAAGTCTTCCGATCCGAATGGGGCAGTATCCGCGGATACTTACAGAGAGACTACATCCTTCAGTGGTGCCCGCACAATATCAGAATCCTGGACATCCTGTGAACGTGCATAGAACAATACCGCCATCCGTGGGGGACTTGTTTGGGGGGTCGGGGTGGTTGTTAACTGTTGATATGAACGTATGCAAAACCAATAAAAATACTTTACAAAAAAAACAGAGTTGTCATATTTCAAAATGTCATTAATCAAACCAGTAACATCGGTGATGTCATGCATGATTTAATTAGTGATGTCATCAGTGATGTCATCATTGTGGTCATATGCTGTGCAACAGGGGGTGCATAGTTAAAGTGGACTTGCTGAATTTCAGGGGTTTTGTTGTTTTAAATCGGATCAATCCGATTTAAATTACATTTTTTCACGGAATATAAAGGTTTTGTTGCTATGTATTTTTCACGTTCAATCAGATCACCTTAAAGGATAGTTCCTGGACTTTTTTTTTATTGTCCCTACGGTTCGGCCATGTGTTTTTAAGCATAACTCGGTAGATCGTAGAAAACTTTCCTATGGACCTTACCCGACTTTTCGTCCATTAACGCACTCGAAATCAGCCGCCATTTTCAGATAATCCTATCATTTCCCCCCATCGTCCTGGCTCACCTGCGTTTGCGGCACTAAATCAAATCCCCCGCCCCTGAAACAGACTTTATCAAAACATTCATATTCCCCGCCTCTATCCGTGACGTGACTGTGCTGCGTAGGCAAACGCGCCCAGGCGTCTTCTACGCGACTCCACACAGAACCCGGAAACCAACACAGATTAGCTCACAACACAGCGCGCCACAATTCGCAATATGAAACTGTACTTTTAAATCAAACCGCAAGATTGTAAATTTGGTAAAGTACATTTATTTGACATCAAATGTTTAGAGAATATTCAGCGATTTGCATTTTTATTTGCTCAGGTTCCAAAAAGTTCGTTTTGAGGCACGCGATGTTCCTTTGCTGTACACAGGGTCTTAGATCATCTCACAATACAGCGCCACAATTCGGAATATGAAACTGTGGTTTAAAAGCAAACTGCAAGATTGTACATTTGGCAAAGTACATTTATTGGACATCAAATGTTTAGAGAATATTCAGCGATTTTCATTTTTATTTGCTCTTGATCCAAAATAGTTCGTCTTGAGGCAAGCGATGTTCGTGTGCAGTAAACAGGGTGTTGGTTAACGGTAAAATAAGCTCTTCGGTCGCACTGATAATCGCATGGCTGTTCCAACAACGAGGCACTAGGCCACCACAACGGTCTGTATGTTGCATCTAGCCGTTAGTACCGCGTAAGGGCATACTTGTACTTGGCGATCGTCCCATAAAATGGTCAGGGTGGTAACGTTGTTCACGCGGAGAAGCAACTGGCGGTTAAAAAAGCCGTCCGCCGGTGTCTGGTACTCGTGACACATGCAGTAATGCATGATGTACCTGTTTGAAAAACATAAACAATGAAATTAGTCTCACCATCAGATCTTTATTAAAATTATTCATTTTATATATTCGGTCGGGAAATTATTTCATAGCTAGGACAGTGCAACTGGGTTTTAAACGTCAAGGGGGGGCTGTAGGATACTGAGACAGTCCATCAGTGCAGGGGTTGACAGGGAGTGCAGGTGGAGAGTGGAAGGGCCCAGGACCGAGATCGCAGACAGTGGACCAGTTGTAGCAGGGGAGAGGGAGAGAGAAAGCAGAAGCAAAGGTTTTGAGGTGCTTCCGTAAAAGTAGACGGTTCTCCCCAAGATAGTGCGCGGTACAAAACAATATGCCACATAGAACGAACAAGTACAACTTAACCCGTCTTTAAAGCTACTGTATAGTAATTAAATTGCGGTATAAACTCATCTAAAGAGTTACTTACATTATATTTGCATTTTCCATTGTGTCTGTGCGTAGGGCAGCCCCGAAATACCACTCCTTCTATGCCGACGTTATTTCTTCTAATGAACGAACATGAAATGGCTTTCGTTTCTGAAATTATATTCATTATCGTTTCTTACGTGGTCCCGGCCTGTCAAGGTCAAAATACAATAGAACCTTATACTGAGTCGTGGGCCATTCTGGCACCCGAGAAAAAATCAAAGCAGCTGACCTTCACTTTGAACGAGCACACATTCCTAGTTAGCTACATTCAGTGTAAGGCATTCTCACAGGACTTGAAATTTACACTCCATCTTTGCATTTTGTCTGCGTGCTTTGCAGCCCCACAGAACCATAAATACGGAGACATTCTATATTTTTTGAAAAATGATTTATATTACTGTTTGGTTTAATTTAATGCGCAAATGAACAAGGTTGGATAGATACACATATTCAATGGGCCTGCGACATGAGGAGACTCGAGAGAACAGACAATCAAATTACAATCATTTAAACCGTGATGTGTATTTCTCAATGAGTTCTTCTTTAGGTGGACATGGAACAGAGGCAATGTTGGGTGGCAATGCAGTTGTCCCCTGCACAGGTTCGTTCACAACTCCATGTATGTGCCTATCTAGGACATCAACAATAAGTCTCTCAATAAACTCATATTGCATATCCTCAAACACTGGTTTGATCACCCATTGTTTACTTCTTTTAGTGAAGGCCTTATTGTAGCGAAGCGTCCCTAAAGTTCCGGTCGTCCTACTTTGTTGACGGCCAACATTATGGTTATGTGCCAAGACCGCTAAAAGAGTCCGATTTATCATGCCCTCCATGCCAAAATGCAATCGTTTTGGCCTGTACTTTAGGCACATATTGTGAAACACCTCCAAATCTCCTGTGTGGCAGAATTCCGTGAGTCCCCTCAAAGCTTTTGTTATAGTTTTATCAAATACAATCTTTTCAATGGCTTTGTGAGTGGGTGATGAAGGAATCAACCACTTCTTCTTCCGTGCCTCCTCTGTGGACAAATGGCCATGTTCACAATTGTGGAAATGTTGGTTCGTGTTCCATCGGTGAACGTTCGTACAGTGTGGCATTACTGACCGCCATTTTTCCAGTAGAATTTCCAACGACCCTCCACATGTTTTTGAGCTCCACCAAAGATGGTTGCTGATTGACTTGGACCACTGTGAAATACCTTGCAATTCTTTTTTTTTACCTGCAGCCGACAATTTTTTATTGATTGATTTTGCAAGATGCCAAACGTCAAATTGGTGATTTATATTTTTGTACTGTTCTCTCATTGTCTTGGCAATTGAAACGTGTCTGTCCGTGGCTATCAGGTCGATCACCATTCCCCGCGATTGTAGTTCTTGCAATGATGCTACAAAGCCAACTTTCTCCATGGCCACTGAGGATGTACTTTGTGACACCTGCACGACCACCGAACTCACAATTTTCTTACTTTCCATGTCCTGAAAGTGGTAGGTGCAGTACTTGGCTGAAAATCCTGGGCTGTCGCACTGTCCATCACCGGCTAGCCTGAACCGTTTGCCCGCGAATGTACTATCAATAGACATTTTTTCCATTCTCCAAGCTTCGCTAATGGCTGGAAATAGATAATCGGTTTGGTATTTGTAGAACTGAGTTTTCGCAATGAAATGGATTCCCACAAACTGAAAGAAAGACTCTAATTTTTTAAAACTTGAACCACTAAAAAGTGCAGCCGCTGCACAAAGTAGATTGCCTGCTGGCAGTTGTCCCAGCATAGGTTGTGCAGACCATGAGAAAGGATGATATTTTGTACAGGTGGCATGTATTTTAAGGTTAGTGCCTCGAATTGCACGAGTCACATTAATGAATGGCTCCCCACATACTTCCCCACCAACCGAATGCCCACATTTCATCCGAATAATAATATCAATCAAACAACTATCGAATACAATGAATTTGGCCTCTTTCCTTATACTGTCACTCTGCATCCCAGCTGGTTCGGCCTGTAACGTTGAGGACATGTCACTCACATGAAAGGTAGAATCTCTGATATCGTCTTCCGCTATGTTCAGTGATATTGATGGTGTTTCATTGTCGTCCACTTCATTCTCTTCCATTGCAACATCTGTTCCTTCTCCGGAGATGGGTGAATAAAACAATTTCTTCAACTTTCTCGCGGTCTTAGTTTTTGCGGGTGTGGATTCTGTGAATTGATCTCCGACTGCATCCGAACTACCAGGAGGACATTCACTATCAATGGCTGGTGGTGGTATAGCTCCGTTGTCAATCACTTCATATTCTTCCCATTGGCACGATGCATCTCCAGTCTCAAGTCCCTGCCAAAAGGTTTGACAAGCAACATCTCTCGTTCGCTTCACTGTCTGTGTAGATCTAGTTCGTACACCCACTCGCAACTAGAGGACAGATTGGAAAAGGGATGTTCAGTTTAAACACAACTTACAGTATTGAACTATTAACAGTGAAAAACAACATAATATAGTGACCAGGACACTAACCTTCTTTTGCTTTCTTTTCTTTGAAACTTTCTTGCCTCGAACTTCAACATCAGGACGCTGTTGCTCCGACTCGTGTGTGCATGTCTCCACTTCCTCTTGCGCTGCAACGACTATATTTTCATGATAAGCACATCCATCACGCACTGACGCTCCATCGACTCCCTGAAACATAGAACTTTCATTAGTATGTATAATAATATCGAAAACACAAAATGTACTTGGGGACCAATACCCACGTACATCTCAATAGCAAAACACGAATGAACGCTTTGTGTAGAACATTCAAACGACAATTATTCACGCATTGTTGATCTAGTTAGATGGAACTGTCAAGATCCATACCTCGGGCTCCTCATAGACTTCCGTTGATGATATTATTGAAGATGATGCTTCAGTGACTCCCTGAAACACAGTAATTGCATTAGTATGGTTTTCTATTTTGATAAAAAGAACAGAAACTTTGTGCAGGCGTGAACGGCTCATCTAAATAGACCTGCACAAATGATCAGTTGTCTAAAATAAATAATGGATATGTAAATATGATTCGATTTGCTCGATCGTTGGAAGTGTCACCACCCAGAGATCTGCATCAACTACTAGGGGTGATGTTCTTGTAGAAGAAGCTCCGTCATCTCCCTGAAACATAGTACTTGCGTTAATAAAGAAGGAAGTATAGCGGATGTAATCACGTCATATGATTTCGCTTGATCGAACTGTCAGTATCCATACCTCGAAATGCATAAGAACATCAAGGGACGATGTAACTGCGGTGCACACTTCTGCAAGCTGTTGCGCCGACCCGTAACTGCACGCTCCCCCTTCTTCTTGGACTAATGCTCCATCGACTCCCTGAAACATAGGACTTTCATTAGTAATGAACACAATATTGAAAAAAGAAGACACATAGGAGGGCGACGACAGAAGGACATATCAATGGCTAAAAACGAAAGAAACATTGTGTGTAACAATCACGCTACAAGAATGCAAGATCTGATGATCTCCATCGATGGAACTGTCCTGAAACGTACCTCGAGCATCTGAGTGACATCAACGGTAGTCGTCAATACGTTGGACTCCTCAGCATCTCCCTGAAAGACAGTACTTGCATTATTTTGGATAACAATAATTATAACTGAAAACAAAGACTAGAGGACGAGTACAAGGGTGTACCATTAGGTAAAATAATTACACGATAAATTAAAACTATTGATTTACATGCCTAAAACAAGTCAGTGGCAGAATAGCCAAGTAAGATTACCCGATAGGCGCTTGAAGTGGCTGATGACTGCAATAACGACACGGATGGAGAATCTTCCGCCTTCATATTGAGTGGATACATAAATGGGGAAATTATTGTTAGCTAATGCTACACACTACCGCAAGGCCGAGAGATAAATACGTAAACTTGACTCACCAGTGGAGGGATGTGGACGAATAGAGTGGGAATAGCGGTTGAGAGCAATTTTCGCCTCGCTCGCGGTGTGTTCTTCTTTATTAGCAATGATGTGGAGTACATGTCAGAGCTAAAGTGCCTGCTGCAGATGCGGTATCGATCACCCCTCTTGTCCGCAAAGACTTCTAGGACTCTACTTTCAAGCTCAGACGGTGGATATCCGCAATATCGGACCCATTCTCTTATCTGATCTATTGTCTTAGGGAAAACATGCATTATAGTACCTTCAGATTTATTATGGGTCTTCGAAGGGCAACCGCCAATGGAACAGGCAGGCATTGTGGAAAGTTCTGAAAAGTAAAGATCAACAATTCTCTATGAATACCAATGTGTTAAAAAATTAAATGACACATAAAAGGCTCAATGCAAGGTTCGTTTTGGTTCTTGGAACTATACACGTTATTCACATGCAGATAAGTATTTGAATAACTTTAAAAAAAATAGAAAAATAATTTGACTAAACTCAGAACATGTGACTAGTTCCTTGCATGTACTGTCTTGAACGAAAAGAAATTGGACGCAAAATGATTATGGTACATGGCCTTACCTTGACGAACAAACAGTTAGATTCCGGGATCAGAGTAGTTTCTTGTCGTAGAACAGGGAGCAGTTCACAGGTTGCAAACTGACGAGTTTCCTCGAAGTGGTCACGGAAGTTCACAGAGACGAAGAGCAGATAACCAGCACCTTCACGGGTTGACTAGCAAAGCGCAAAGAAGTTCTCATTAGAAATATGAAGTGGGTTATAAAGAATTCGAAACAGGGGTGTGTTTGTGAATGAATGACGTGTATATGTCGTGGCATTATGCGGTTTGCAGGGGGCCGTCCAGCGTGAGGGGGGATGCTTGGCAGGAGACACGGGGTCTGGAGGTAGACATGGGAACAACAACCCATGCTCTATAGACCACTTTGAAGTGTACATGGTCTTTGGCACCTCTTGGCCTTTATCGCTCCCTGACAGCTCCACTTGCCAGCACAAGTACCCCGGTGCGAACTGCCTTTGATAGGGCGGGGGGTGGATTGGGGCGGTGGTCGTGCAGACAAGACACAGGAAGACTCGTGAATGGAGACACACTTATGTGGATTGCAGGGGGCCGTCCAGCGTGAGGGGGATGCTTGGCAGGAGACACGGGGTCTGGAGGTAGACATGGGAACAACAACCCATGCTCTATAGACCACTTTGAAGTGTACATGGTCTTTGGCACCTCTTGGCCTTTATCGCTCCCTGACAGCTCCACTTGCCAGCACAAGTACCCCCGTGCGAACTGCCTTTGATAGGGCGGGGGGTGGATTGGGGCGGTGGTCGTGCAGACAAGACTCGTTTGCCGCAGGGCCTCACCAAGGAGAGGCCATCTAACTGCATGTAAGAGGCAGGCTGCAGGATCTAGTGCATGGAAGGCAGGGGGGTGAGTTTATAAATACCTCACCCTCCCAGGAGAATATATGGGTGCAGTTCACCCTGGAGGCCCTGGATGCCTAGGCAGTTAGTCAGCAGCAGGCAGGAAGACTATTCAATGGAGACACACTAGATTCATTTAAAAAATCAAAACAACCATTGTTAAAATATATGTTGGGTTTTATTTTAGATCTTAATTTCAATTGAACATAAATAATAAACATTACACATTGTAAAGTTGCGGTTGCAGCACATCCAGGGAAAATCCGCGGTATTGTCCACTGTCGCTGGGGAAATGTTGTCTAATGGCAAGTACCGCACAGGCAGGTATTACTCTCCGAACGCGGTGTCCGAGCCTCCCGTGAAGCCACCAAGTGAAGCAACGATAGGCCACCAGCCTGTACCACCTGTGAAAATGAAAGATGCAAACTGTATTAAAATGACAACTTTCTTATCACTGTCGATTCAGGTAAAAAATGTCATTCTGCTTTGAAAAAAATTCTATCTAGAAAATGCACAACATGGAACCAATTTACATGCATTCGAATGATGAGACGACCATGAAATAGTAGTGGCATCACTGACATCACAACCAGAGTATACTTACTCGTTACTCGGATTACGCGGACGAACAGTGCCGCAAAGTTCGTGCATAAGCACCATCATCATCCTCAACACGGTCCGTGAGAGGCAGGCTTCCCTGAACTCTGGCAGCTCGGTGATGCATTGCGGACTTGGCTCGCCTTCCGAAATGTAGGCCAGGCATCCCGAGTTTTCTCGGCAGCAGCAGTTCTCCTCCTCAGTTGGCATTAGCTCGCACCGATTGCACGTGCACCAGGTGGAGACGCCGTCCATGCGACATGGTCCAGGCTCTTCATCCGTTGACTGGTCCTCCCAACTGCCGTCCGAATCCCCATCGTTTTCGCGTGCTTGCCTTTCCAGTAGTTCTTCCTCGGTGTACTCGGGCTCGTACATATACGGCATTATTGTAGCCATTGTGTGGTAAAGAAAGTAAAATAATTTACAGAGATGGTACAGGTGTTCACAAGGCCGAGAAGCGGCGAAGGTAGCTGACCAGAGCACAGAAACGAGTCACAGAATACTCAAAGTAACACAGAGAGAGTAATGGAATCGAAAATCTGCTGCTGTGTGTTGTGAAACGGTGTGTTTATACTTATTGAGGAAAGAGGCGTCCTGCCATTTCCATGGCGACACGTCATTAGCTGAGGCGCAGCGATTGTTGACACGAAACGTGCTTTGGCGTTGGGAAATGGGCGGTACGCGTCTGCTGATGTCAGGCTCAGGGGCGGGGGATTTGATTTAGTGCCGCAAAAGCAGGTGAGCCAGGGCGATAGGGGGAAATGATAGGATTATCAGAAAATGGCGGCTGATTTCGAGTGCGTTAATGGACGAAAAGTCGGGTAAGGTCCATAGGAAAGTTTTCTACGATCTACCGAGTTATGCTTAAAAACACATGGCCGAACCGTAGGGACAATAAAAAAAAAGTCCCGGAACTATCCTTTAACTCTCTGCTACATGTTAAACCAATAGGTTTCTTCTCAGCCCACTAGCCATGGCCTTCGAGCATGGACACTGTACATGTTGCACCAATAGGTTTCTTACGGCCCACTAGCCGTGGCCACTGGCCATGTTGCACCAATAGGTTTCATTGGTGCCCACGAGCCATGGCCTTTGGCTGTGGCCTTTGTGCATGTTGCACCAATAGCTTTCTTCAGCACAGAAACCCATTGCCCGCTACCTAGGAGATGTGATCACTACAGGTGTAAAATAATGTTTTATTTCACTCTCTCCCCATTCCCATGGGATTCCCCCAATATTCCCCCAAGAACGCTTGAAAATCCAAAGCACTTCCTTGTCCTCATAGGCACTCACCAAGTGCCCCTCCTCTTTCCATGCCCCCTCCCCATACTCCCCTAAATTGCTTTTTTCCTCCCTAGCCCACTCCTAGCCATTACCCTCTATCGCCGTTTGGTTTGGGAAATGCATTTTCTTCTCCGAGGTGGACTGGATTGAAATGCGAGTGCTGAATTTCAGGGGTTGTGTTGCATTAAATCTGATCACCTTAACTCTGTCTTAACACATGTTTTTTCATTGAATGTCAATGCTTTTGCTATACTTTATTTTCCTAAGGGTCTACCAGCCATGGCCTTCAGCTGTGGCCCTGTACAGGTTGTACCAATCATTTTATTTTGGGCCCACTATCCATGGCCTTCAGTCATGGCCACTGCCGAACATGTTGCAGTTTCTTGAGGTCTCACTAGCTATGGCCTTCGGCCGTGGCCTCTGTATGTGTTCCCCCAATTTCCTCCTTTTGGGCTTACTAGCCATGGCCACTGGACATGTCACGCCATTAATTTGATATCAAACACCTATTCCTCCTGCCTAGTAAATGAAGGCACTGTAGATGTTAAAGCTTTTTTTTAAACTCATTTTTTTATTTATTATTTATTTGTTTAATCAAAAATAGATTTTTACAAAGTATGGAGTTCCACATTCTTACAGTTAGTCTTTGTCGTTATCTCTTCTTGTTTGTGCTACTGGTGATTAGGGCATTTTCCCATTCTTGTGTTATGAAGTTTCAGCAGGGCTACTAAAAATTGGGCTTGTGATTTGTTGCAAGATTTTGAATATGGTCATTACCCAAGAGTTCCTGTCACCTGCTATCATTCTTAGCCACCAAACCTCTTCTTCCATCAGGAGTTGGTTGGAAGAAAAGTGTTGCATGTGGCGTGATCTTATCTTGCTTGTACCCGAACATGACAGAAGCAGGTGTCGTACCGTCTCTTTCTCTTCCCTTAGTTTGCAGAACCAACAGCTGCTTGTGAGGGGAGAGGCCTCTAATAGTCCGGATCTCATTAGTCTTTAAAAGATTCAGTCGCACTCTTAAAAGGAGGTTACGTGCAGCTCGACTCGGAAATCTCTTAATGAAGTTTTGCACTTCGTTTACATTTTTTGTATTGCCCGGAAGGTGAGATGTTAGCTTGTTGGTTGCAGCTGCCTCTAAAGTTTTTATCCAGTCAAGGGCCCTCATTATGACCCTGGTGGTAAGTAATCTACATTACCGCCATGGCGTAATCATCGTTTACGCCATGGACCGATGGCGTAAAGAGCGCCATATTCCGACCCATCGCGCACGAGCATTACGCCATGGCGGTAATGTAAACTACGCCATGGCGTAAACAGCCCTAACCGGCATCGAATGCCGCGCTGGGTGACCTACCGCCACCCATCATTGCGCCGACCGTAATCAGCGGGCCCTGTAATCAGCAGGCACCGTAATCAGTGGGCACCGTAATTAGCGGGCACCGTAAATAAGCGGAACCGGAAGTAGCGTCATCGCGGCGGAACGGGAAAGAGCACAGCGGCCATCTTTAAAAACACAATCCATTGCCATCCTACCCAACCACACTACATTCGACCCCGAAACTCTGTGAATCCCATTACCCACCCATTTCCTCACCCAACCATGCCAAAAGTTGTTAAAAAAGCCTGCGACAGGCAGCGGCAGGACCGCTTCAGTCGCGAAGAGTTAACCATGCTTGCAGAAACGCTGCAGGAGAAGGCAGACGTCGTCTTCTCATCAGAGATGACGAGACCAGCCATAGCCCGGAAAAAAGCAGCATGGGAACTCGTGGCACAACGCGTCAGTGCCGTAGGTACCATCCCACGCACCGCCAGACAGTGCCACAAAAGGTGGGATGACCTCCGGCTCCTAGTAAGGGGCATACTGTCAGCAAACCGCAACCTGGGACTGGCAACTGGCGGTGGAGCAGACTCCCCACTGAAGATGCAGGCATGGGAGGAGACATGTGCCTCATTGATCGGCATAGAATGCATTGAGGGCGTCGGCGGAATGGAGAGAGCCCCGACATCAGGAGACACAGGTAGGTGCCTCCAATGCAGCCTTGCAAAACACCCTGAATCACACTTACATGGGAATCACAATGTCGCCCCATATGGCAAACGCAACACATCAGCAGAAGACCCACACCCTGCACACATGCAGCATGTACACTCTACAGCAGGCACACACATTCCTGCATGCTCAACCCACCCAAAAGGGAGACAACCTGTATGTCACGGCCTACCATCTATCCATCTAAACCATGGCACTCATCACAATGCCTGCTCAATGTCCGCTGAACCATCAATAACACTTTCCCTCCTCTGCTCCACCACAGGCTCACACTCGGACACCAGCAGGGACGAGAGTGGCACCACCCCAGCCAAGAAGACCAGGACAGAGGGAAGAGGCCACCAACCATCCACCTCTGCTGGACCCATGGCCAACCCACAGCAGGCCAAAATTCCTGTTGCCGAACAGCCCAGGGCAGCAATTCCCCCCGAGGAAAGGGACATGATGGCCCCCACGGCAGACCCACAACCATTGCCGCCCACTGAGGGAATCGTGTCTGCGGGGAGCAGTACAGTCGGGGAGACTGCAGCCATCGCAGCCTGTTCTGACAGCGATGTGGCAAATGGGGATGATGACATGGAAGGTCCCCCCAACACCCAACTTACCTCCCCACACCTGTCCCCATGTAGCCTGCATGGACAGGACACACAGGGGCAATCCCCTGGAGGTTCATGGCCAGCCACTCCAAGCCCAGTGGGAGTAGGGGAAGAGGGGAGTAGTCCTATTGGGCCTGCAATTGCAACCTCCATTGTGCCTGATTTCAGCCAGGTGCTGGACCAAATATCAGCGAGGCAAGAACAACTGGCGTCAATCCTAACGCAGCATGTTGCTGATTGTGGAGGTGCCAGTTCAGGCATGGAGAGGTGTGCTGACAGCATCAAGGCAGCCATCCAATCAGCAAGCACGAACATATGCAAAGAACTAGCCGCAGTGCGGAATATGATTGGTGAACTGATACCGACAATCATGGACACAAGGCGTACCGAGCAGGCCGGTACCTCCTCAGCTGCAAGTTCGGCCCCATCCAGCCCCGTCCGCAGGTCATCCAGGACCCGGAGGAGTACAGGCAGGGGGGCCCCAGGTTCCGGGACAGGGGGCTGCCAATAGTGCCCGCCCAGTGGACCACTAAAACATTACCCACTTCACCACAGGCACTGGCACTCCTTTGCAGGGATTTCTGGGGAGAGGGGGGATTGGGTGTGTTGGGGTGTTCAGGGGGGAGGGGGGATTGGGTGTGTTGGGGTGTTCAGGGGGAGGGGGGATTGGGTGTGTTGGGGTGTTCAGGGGGAGGTGGGATTGGGTGTGTCAACTTTTCAGAAGCACAATACACTTTTTCGTTTATCACAAACCAAATGTGTGGACATTGCTCATTGTGTATGTGTGCTTTATTGTTGTACAGTCTACAGTGTGCATATACCAGACACACACAGTGCCCCAAGTGCCGTCCACATGTTACACGCACACGCTGTGTGTGCTAGAAGTATTGGTCAATGAGATTCTGACGCATTTCACGCCCCTCCTGTGCATCGCTGCCTCCTTGAGGTGCTGCCCCATCCCCACCCTCATCATCCTCATCATCAGGTGGTTGCAGTTCTGCGTCAGGGGGCATAGGCACGTTACGTCTGACGCACATATTGTGTAGCATGACACATGCCATGACAATCTTCGCAACCTTCTCATGGCGGTACAGGAGTGCCCCGCCAGACCTGCTGAGGCAGCGGAAACGTGCCTTCAGTAGGCCAAAGGCCTGCTCTATCACCACACGGGTACGTGCATGGGCACGGTTGAAGTCCTCCTCATGCTGGTTCTGTGGGTTCCGGACTGGTGTAAGGAGCCACCTCTTCAGGGGATAGCCTGCATCACCTGTAAATGGGCAACAATGTATGTGTCAGGAATGAGATCGCTTTCTGAACATGACGCGCCACCATGCCTTGCATTCAACTGTTACTTTGCACCAAATTTAGTTGTGCTAATGGATTCACACTATGCAACCGGTATATGTTCATGGCTCTCATGTACTGTTTTGCATGCCAAGACACAATGCAGGGGGGACAATTGCCTTGTGAGTGCCCATCCACTGTGTCGTTTCAGGCTGTTACTACATGTGACCTGGCACGTGTCCTGTGATGTCAAAGCTCACATGATTGCAACATTGCTGTCTGGCTCATTATGACCCCAGGGAACAATACTGGTGTCAATGGGGGGAGTTTGTGGGTATTGCTGTCTGTGTAGGGGTGCATTGATGTTCCTGTCCGACATGTGCCTCCTTTGTGTGCAGTTATGGGGGACAGGCCTTTCAGTTGATGGTGTTTGGTGACGTGCATGTAGGTGCGTTCCTTTGGAGTCAATGTGGTCACATTTCGTACAATGCACTTGCAGATGGTTGTGTCATGGTTGGGGTACACTTTCATTCACATGTTAGGGCTGATTAGATCAGGCATCATGTATACAGTTGTCAGATGACGTGAGTGCTGCCTCAGGGTATGATCTGGCTACTGCTAGTCGCAGCCATGTGACATATGCATCATCCCCCCCCCCTTTCTGCCAGGTGAAATATGCATTGGTACGTCGATCACCTACACACTTCGCATTTCCATGCTCATGACATTAGACTCACCGATTAGGCAGGATCTTGAGCCTGCATGTCGCTCCATGTAGCGTGGTATTGTGGAGTTCCGAAGGACCATTGAATCATGGGTTGATCCGGGGAATCGGGCACAACAATGTGTGAAGATCCTGTTGGAGTCGCAGACCATTTGAACGTTGATTGAGTGAAATAGTTTACGGTTGCGGTATGGTACCTCCATGGCATGTGGGACCACCAATTCAACATGGGTGCAGTCGATGGCACCAATGCAACCAGGTATGCCAGCTAGTGCATGGAAACCCACTTTGGTGTTGGCAATCTCCTGGGCAGACCGTGGCAATGAGATGTGGTCGTCTGTGTGCTTGAGGAGGGCATCGAGCACTTGGATCAGTGTACGTGAGAATAATGGTTGGGATATGCCATGCAAGTGGCCCACTGTGTGCTGGTAGGTGCCTGTGGCCAGGAAGTGGAGCACGGACACGACCTTCAGTAGGGGCGGGATGGCGGTGGGTGTTTCTATCATGCTGACGATGTCGTTGTGTATCATGTGCACAATGTTGGTGATGATGTCCCGGTCCAGTCGGTACAGGGTGTGAATCTGCTCTGCGGTGAGGTTGAATGGACTGGCTCTGATGCATGGGATTGGGGGCTGCATGCGTGGTGCCACTGGCTGTGCTGGTGGGGCTTGCTGGCCCTGCCTTGCCCTCCTTCTCCTCCTGCGTCTCCTCTGTGCAGCTTGTTGTTGTTGTTGTTGTTGTTGCAGTTGTAGCACTCGCATTGCTATCAGGTCCTCCAGCCCCAACATTGCTAGTCCTATTGGTATCATTGTGGAGTGTGACTGGGGCTGGTAGGGGTGGGGTGTGCTCTTTTTGCACTGGGAGAGTCTGTATTGCCTCCACCTGTGCTGATTCTGTGCACCTGTGGCAGCTGGGAACACTGCACATGGCCATTTACGGTTGGTTCGCGATGGCGGAATTAGCGCCATGGCGGTAAGGTACTTTACGGCCTTGGCGATGGCGTTAGGGGCATGTCCACTTGATTTGTGATCTGCGTAGCTTTGCGCCATGCCGGTATTTACGGCATGGCGGGTCGCGCGCGCGCAACCTTGGTGCTGTTAGCGGCACCGTAAATTATGATGTCGCTAATTGCACTTTCGCGGGTCATAATCGGACCTAGCGGAAAACGATGCCGGTATTCATTTACCGGCATCGTTTTCCGCTTACCGCCTGGGTCGTAATGAGGGCCAAGATCTTTGTTTCTTGATAACTTTCACTGGGTTTTTAATGAGTTCCTCCTAGGTAATCTTAATAGAGGATAGCAAAGCCATGTTGTCTTTGCCTCATTTGGTGAGCATTTTGTTTCCAGATGCTTGTAGCTCTTTATTTATTAGGCTGTATATTAAAAGGAGGCTGTGGCATCCGCACTTCCTATACAGCATCAAGGAATTGCAGGGATGGTAAACTTAGTTCACGTCTGATTGACACTACAGGCATGGAATTAGGCAAACTCCTTATTCCTGTGATAATTTCCCAGTAATAATTTCCAATAACAGAAATTCCTGCGGTAGAGTGGCGGTTTGCCGAATCCTGGGGTAACTGGAAAAATTGATCAGAATTAAAAAGTCTTCCACATTCTCACAGGCACTCAACATGTATCCCCCTTCCTTTTTTCCAGGTCCCCTCACTCCACTCCATTGATTTTTTCCCCACCTAACCTGTTCGCATTACCCCGTTACTCGCTGCTTCGTGTGACACACATTCTTTTTCTCAGTGTGCCTTGTGGCGGTGCCACTGTAATCTCGTGAGATTCACATGGTCTTTCCCTGATAAAATGTTTTTTTAACTTGTAACTGGGCCTCCAGATCCCCAACTTCATAAGTTGTCTTCTTTCCCACTCCCAGGCTCCAGGCTGATGTGATTGCTATTGGCATTTATATAGCACCTACAGCCAGGCCTTCTAAGCGCTGTTGTTCAAAACAATCCGTTTTCCCCTACGAGTGCCTATATAAACACAAGAGTTTTGAGTCTCATTCTGATGTTGAGAAAGTAACGTCGTGGGGGAATTCATTCCAAAGTTTGGTCCAAATCTGCCCAGCAGTTTCCGCACTACGGCACTACAGCTGTTCAAAAAGTGCACTTTCTGTCTATGAGAACAAATGGGAGTAGGCTGAAAACCTATGTTTTCTTAATAACTTTTTCATGACAAATTGTTCCCAGATTTTCCAGTTTGGGTGGGGGGTGGGGCCTTGACAAACCTTTGGTGTAGAAAATGTCATCCAAATGTATCCAGCAAGTCAAAAGTTATTATTCTCTCACAATCAAGGAAATTAAGTTAATGCTTTTTGCTGAAATTATTTCTTATTTGGTGCAACTCTGCCAAGCAGTTTTCACTCTAAGGCTGCTCAAAAACTGCACTTGTTTTCTATGGGAAAATGAATGCGAGTAGGTTAAAAACAGCGTTTTTATGTATTCTTAATAACTTTTTCATTTTCTAACAAATTGTTCCCAAAATGTGCAGTTTAGTGGAGCTCTTGACAAATTATTTGTTTTGAAAATTGCATCCAAATCCATCTAGCAAGTCAAAAGTTATTAGCCTCGCTCAGCCTCTCTGCTGTAGAAAAGCACCACGGGGGGGCGCTGTTGCGCCGAAGTAAGATGGCCGCCTAACTGCGGAGCTCCGAGCTGGGAGAGCACACAAATCCTGAAAAAGACCCTATTGCTGCGGCTATCCTCCTGTGCGCCGGCGGTGCTTCTTCCTGAACACATCCGCTGCAGTCCTGCGGATTCCTGGCCCCCGCCGCCCTCTGGGGACCGTGCTGCTGCACTCCGACTCCGCCGGGAATGAGTGGGCCTGGCCGCTCCGTTCCGCGGCTCCACCAGCTGCGGCTCTCCCTCCTACTTCAGGGCGTGGCGCTGCGGGCCACTGTGGGCCACTGTGGGGGAGGGGCGCCGGAGCCCTCCTCGCCGGCCCGGGCCGGCCAGCTCCCGTGGGGGCCCCGCGCTCCATCGACGACCTCGTCACCCTTCCGGCGGACCCCACGCACCCTGCCTGGGCCTGCATCTTCAGGCTCCCGCGGCGCTCGTGACGCCGCACTGTCCGGCTCCCCTGTCTCATGCCGCGGGGA
Organism: Ambystoma mexicanum; assembly: GCF_040938575.1. NCBI lineage: Eukaryota > Metazoa > Chordata > Amphibia > Caudata > Ambystomatidae > Ambystoma > Ambystoma mexicanum. The sequence goes on along the minus strand of NC_090923.1, from coordinate 539,895,479 downwards.
GCGAAGACATCACAGCGGACCCCTGCTTCTCTACACCACTTGCCATCCTCCCTTAGGCGCCCCCCCTCCAGCGGAGCGTAACCCCTGATCCACGACAAGGTAGAGGGGTGCAGGGGGAGGGGGCCGCTTGGTTTCTCCCGTCTCCTACGATCCTGGGCTGCAGTTGAGCCTGTGAACTGGGCTGGCCACCGTGCTACTTCCCCTTGGCTACTGTCACTTATTCGGTCCAGCGGACCCTACCTGCATTGACTGTGACTTTGGACCCTGAGCCCCAGCGGACACTTGTTCTTGGTCACCGCTGCTCTCTCCGGCCTCCACCTCGCCTGCCCCCCCCCTACCGATCCGCCCCACGCCTGCGGCGCGGCGCCACATCAGGTCGGAGGGCGTGTGGGGGTGCGGTTGTGTCCTGCCTCGGAGGTCCTTGCGGCCACCCCATCCGTTTGCTGCGGGTTTGGCTGACCACCACTTGTTTCCCTGCCACCCCGGCGGCTGACACGGCTGGGGGGCCTTGCTCCAGCGCTACTTCTCTGCCCTGGTGGTCCGCGCCTGCCGTCACTGCACCATTGTCCTTCTCTGCCCCCCCCCTTCTTCGGCTACTGACTGTTGCCCTCAACCATATCTCTGGATCCGGACCCTTCACTGGGCAACCTTCGGTGTAATACCCCCCTCAGCTCCACTTCTAGTCCACAGACAATTGGCTTCCCTCACCTCGTAATCGCGCTGTCACCAGCCAACCCACTACTTACCAACTGTGTGGGCTCTCCAGTGCTCCCAGGCTCTTGCTAGCAGTCCGCCAATAACACCGGAGCGCTCCTTGTGGAAGGGCCCTCGGCCTCTACAACTACGGAACTGTCCCTACACATCACTGGCAACCCCACGTCTGGCCTACCCCTCTGGTCCTTGTGCCCGGCGGTCTCGCTCTGTGTGCCCTGGTGGGGACCCCTGGTGTCTCCCCCAGCCTCGTTAGCTGCTCTCCACGCCTTGCCTCCTTCCCCCCTGGGCGTCCTGCGGGCCGTCGATCGGAAGGCCTCCCGCCATACCTGCACCGGATCCTGGACGCCAGACGTGTTCTATCACCATGACCAAGGGAGCTGGGTCTAACAAGAAGCAGGCCTCGCTAAATATGTTTGTTAAAACTCCCTCCAAGCCACTAACTGACCCTCCGGAGGAGTCGACGGTCACTGCAACTCCCTCTACCTCCGACGACGCGCAGAAAATGATGGAATACATGCGAGAGGGTTTCACCACGCTCCACACTAAGCTAGATGATATGAATGGGACCATCTCATCCATAAAGGCCCATATCGAAACAACAGACAGTAGGGTTGCTGAGATCGAGACAAGGGTTGGCACCGCAGAGGACGACCTGGTCTCCCTTCGCACAGCTGTGACCACCCTGACCAGCCGGGTCTCTATGGTCGAAAAAAGAAAAATGATGACCTCGAATCCCGCTCCAGGCGGAATAACCTCTGCATTGTTGGTATTCCGGAGGACGACATCAGGGAGCCCATGGAGGACTATGTAGAGCACACCCTTTTGACCCTCCTGGATAGCCCCAAGCTTTCGGCACAATTTGCAGTGGAGCGAGCTCACCGCTCTTTGACCGCGAGACCCAGGCCGGGTGCCCCACCCCGTCCTATCATAGCCAGAATCCTCAATTTCCGTGACCGCGACGCCCTGCTCCGGGCGGCCAGGGCCAAGGGTGAGCTTCATCTTGGGGCGGCGAGGATACACTTGTACCCGGATTACTCTGTGGCTGTGCAGCAGGAGCGTAAGACCTTCCTTGCGGTGAAAAAGAGACTCCCAGACCTAGGTGTCAAGTACTCCATGCTCTTCCCCGCCAAACTGAGGATTGAACACTCTAATCAAACATACTTTTTCACTATCCCTGAAGAAGCCTCGAAATTTATAGATGAACACTTTCCTGGTTGATGTAAACAATGTTAACATAGGTTGTATGGTTTCTCAATGATTGCTGTGGTACCTGGGCCGCGGGTCGGGGCCGCCATGGCGCTCCCCCCCCACGATTGCCACTATTCATCGTACTTCATTGTAGTTCATGTTGCTGATGTTGCTCCATTTCCTATCTGTGTGGGTGTGTCTTCGCACCCTGCTGTTGCACCGTTGACTGTAATGACCATTTCTCTTGGGTCCTTTCTCGGAGTCGCCCGACATTTCATCCCAGTTACTTTTGTCGATTGGACCGCGGGACCCAGGCCCCTTCTGGCTAAATCCGCACCGAACTATGTTGCTACCGTGTCTTGTCACACGGCCGCACCCCAAACTCCGTTGGGCCCTCTCGCTCATAGATTTGGTCCCGATGTAACTCGCATGCACTCTAAATGCCCTGCCTAATCCTACTACGTAGCACAACTCTCCTTACGCTCTCCCAGTCCGGCGCGCCATTGCCCGGCTGCAAGCAGACCCCCAGGCATTGATGCCTAAAAGTTTACGTTTGCTGTGGTTTTGTTTGGGATTCGTCCCTCTGATTGGGGGAGGGATGTTGGTGGGGGGTAGGTTGGGAATGTTATGGTTTGAAAAAGTCTTGACAGCCTTCAGAGGCGCCGCAGGCACCGTGTTCAATCAATTCACACATACGGTCGGGAGGCCGCATACTCCCAGGGTCCACGCCCTTCACCTTACTGGAATCCACTTTTATCTATTCCACCATCACCCCTTCAAATATGGCTGACACAACTCTGACCTTTATGAGCTGGAACGTCAGGGGATTGGGCAACTATAAAAAGATGAGACAGATTCAGCTTCACGCTGAACGCCACGGAGTGAAGATCCTATGTCTACAGGAAACCCACGCTCGCTCGGAGCACTGTGAGCGTTTCGCCAAGCAATGGGGCCCCCAGAGGTATTATACTAATTATTCCACTCAGAGCCGTGGCACCCTCACCCTAATACATAAAAGCCTGAAGTTTACATGTCAGCACTCCCACATAGACCCACTTGGTAGGTTTGTGCTCATTGCCGGTATATTACAGCAACAGGAGATAGTCATCCTGAACATATATGGTCCCAACGTCGACGACCCTGACTTCTACCTTCACTTGGCCACTCTGCTCGAGAGCTACCCCCTAATTCCTATTCTATGGGGTGGTGACTTCAACACGATACTAGATGTCACCCTGGATAGATCGGGTTCTCGTCCCCGCCAACTTTCTAGGGCAGCATACTCTATCCTTACCTCGCTCCCCCACTTGGCACTGGTGGACACCTGGCGCCTGATGTATCCTGATGACCGTACATACTCCTTCTACTCCTCAGTGCATGATTCCCACTCCAGGATAGATAGGTGGCTCGTCACAGATATACTCGTTAGATGCATTACCCACTTAGCCATTCTTCCCAGGACGCTATCAGACCATTCACCTGTACTCATCTCTTTGAACTGGGGATTAGATGCCAATAAAACAAGACAGTGGAGGCTGGGCCCCCACGCGCTCCTTGACCAGGTTTTCGTATCTGAGCTTGAGTCCTCTATCGAGGAATACTTCGAGATTAACTTACATTCTGTCTCAACACAAGCGGTGCTCTGGGAAGCCTTTAATGCACACACTAGAGGGGTTGCCATCTCCAAGTGCAGTGGCATAATTAGGGACATCCGTGCCGATATCGCTGCCAGCGAATCGGCCCTGTCCGTCTATGAATCCCAATACGCGGAGGACCATTCCCCGGCTATGCTAGCGCTGCTGGGTTCTAGCTGGACAGGTTCCGTGGCCGAGCGCGAGGTTAGGTTCCTGGATTCCCCTCAATCAGCAAGGAAATATGGCGAGGGTGAACGGCCCGGCAGAATGCTAGCTAGACTACTGCGCCGCGAGTTTGGTGCCCCCCATATCCCGGCCATTTCTAGACCAGATGGCACACTTGCCACCTCCCCGCAGGACATCAATTCTGAGTTCCTCGCGTTCTACACGTCCCTATACTCAGAGGTAGACAGTTCCCAGGTTTCCGACATCAACTCCTATTTAGAGAGTCTTCCTCTATCAGTCTTGTCAGACGACGCTAGCGCCTCCCTCAAAAGGTCTTTCGCCCTAGAGGAAATTGTGGAGGCCATTGAGTCACTGGCATCCGGTAAAGCCCCCGGCCCCGATGGGCTCCCGATGGACTTCTATAAACTATTCAAGGCCCAATTAGCGCCGCACCTACTGACGCTTTGGGAAGAATCATGCGACAGGGGCATACTTCCACCGTCCCTCCGGGAGGCATTGATTACAGTGCTCCTTAAATCAGGTAAAAACCCTACGCAGTGCAGCTCATACCGTCCCCTTTCTCTGATCAATAGTGACATCAAAATATTTGCCAAACTACTTGCTAACCGCTTAGCCCTGTACATGGAACAAGTTACTTACCTGTAACTGTTGTTCTCCAGCATGGGTCTGGCATGGATTCACATGCTCATGAATATTCCCCGTCGTCAGGCTGGGAATCCTCGGTAAAGAAAAAACCAGTATCAGTTTCGTTTCTGATCTGTCTTTCGTAGTAACAACCAATCACTGGTCTCTGCGTCATACTGACCACAGCCAATGACTGCCCTCTACCTAAGCACCGCCTCTGGCAGCCATCTTCAGATTTGGAAGCACGTGAAGTGGCAGTATGACCAAGTGAAGAGCCGCAGAGGGGTAGGCGGGAGGGTTCGCATGTGAATCCATGCCAGACCCATGCTGGAGAACAACAGTTACAGGTAAGTAACTTGTTCCTTCTCCAGCATGGGGTCTGGCATGGATTCACATGCTCATGAATAAAGAATACATAGCAGTACACACATGCACAACCACGGGAGGTGGCAAAGGCTCAACATTAAGCATTGCATCAAACTCAACATTAAGCATCTTACCTCCTCACCAGGCTCACCTCAGGCGAACAGGTTGCGCAGCACTGCTTGGCCGACCCTGGACTCCTCCCTGGAATCCCGATCGACGCAGTAGAACTTCGTGAAGGTGTGCGTCGACCTCCACGTAGCAGCCCTGCATATGTCCAGCAGGGGCACACCAGAAAGGAACGCCGTGGTAGCTGCGATCGCTCTGGTGGAATGGGCTCTCGGACGGCCGGGCAGCGGTCGGTTTGCCAACCGATGACAGTACATGATACAGCCGGAGAGCCATCTGGAAATGGAAGCCTTCGAGAGAGCCTTCCCCTGATTGACAGGTCCAAAGTTCACAAAGAGTTGTGACGTCTTCCGAAAACACTTCGTGCGGTCCACGTAGAACTTCAGCGCTCTAGCCACATCCAGCGAGTGCAAAGTCCTCTCAGCCGGCGACGAAGGCGACGGGAAGAATACAGGCAACACCAAGGGTTCGTTGAGATGGAAGTCCGACGGTACCTTGGGCATGAAGGAGGGGTGCGTCCTGAGCACCACCCTCGTGTCGTGAAAAGTCAAGTACGGGGCCTTGCAGGAAAGGGCCTGGATCTCTCCCACCCGTCGTGCGGAGGTGATGGCCACAAGAAACGCTGTCTTCCACGACAGAAACTTCAACAGGGCCGAGTGCAGAGGCTCGAACGGAGGTCCCATGAGCTTGGTCAGCACCACGTTGAGCTCCCACGCCGGGGCCGGAGCCTTCACCGGCGGGAACGATCTGAACAGTCCCTTCATGAACTCTTTCACCAGACGATGAGACCACAAGGACGTCCGTCCCGTAGTCCTGGTGTATCGGGAGATCGCAGCCAGATGAATCTTGATGGACGCGTGTGCCAGTCCAGCTTTGGCCAGCGTCAGCAGGTACGGCAGAACTTGGGGAGCCGTAATCCGTAGAGGGTTAATCTTCTGTGCGTGGCACCAGACAGAGAACCTCTTCCATTTGTGTCCGTAGCATTTAAGAGTCGAGGACGCCCTGGCCTTTGCAAGAACCTCTCTGCAGTCGGCCGGTATGTCTTATCCTCCAAACTCTAGCGCTGCAGGAGCCAGGCCTGCAAGTTCAGCGATTTCGGGTCCTGGTGGAGGATGGCGCCTCCTTCCCTGGAGAGCAGATCCGCGTCCACCGGCAGCTTGATTGGCGGGGACGCTGACAAATCCAGAAGGTCCGGGAACCATATCTGCCTCGGCCACGCAGGTGCGACGAGGATCATCCTGCACCGTGACCTCTTGAGCTGGTTGACGAGCCGGATTAGCAGTGGCAAAGGAGGGAACGCGTAGAGGAACAGGCCCTCCCAGGGGAACGAGAAAGCATCGCCCATGCTCCTCGCCTGGGGAAACCTGCTGGCAAACCTCCGGCACTTGGAGTTCGTCGCCGTCGCGAACAGGTCGATCTGGGGTGTGCCCCACCGTCGGAAGAGGCGATCCACTAGATCCTGCCGTAGTTCCCACTCGTGGCACGAGCGCAGCTCCCTGCTGAGTGAGTCGGCGATGGTGTTTTTTATCCCTGCCAGATGAAACGGCACCAGAAACATCCCTTGGGCGACTGCCCAATGCCACAGGTCCTGCGCCTCCTTGGACAGTGCTGGGACCTGGTTCCGCCCTGTTTTTTCTGATGTAAAACATGGCGGTGGTGTTGTCGGTGAAGATCCTCACCACCTTGCCCTTGAGGGACGGAAGGAAGGACCTGAGGGCCCAAAACACTGCACGGAGCTCCAGGACGTTGATATGTAAAGATTTCTCCGTCGGGAGCCAAAGGCCCCTTGCGTGTAGATTTTCGGTGTGCGCTCCCCACCCTTCCAGGGAGGCATCCGTGGTCACTGTCTCCTGGTGGGCTGGGGTCTGGAAGTCCATGCCCGCCGTCAGATGCGCGCGGGTGTCCCACCACCGGATCGCTCGTCGAAAACTCTCGTCGAGTGTGATCCTTTCCTCGAAGCTGCCCGTCGTTTGGATCCAGCGCGCGTCCAGGAACTCCTGCAACGGGCGCATCCGGAGCCTGCACATGGGAATGAGGTAGATGCAGGAAGACATCATTCCGAGGAGGGACTTGATGGCCCTCACCTTGGCCGCGTCGGCCACCAACATCCGTTGCACCTTGCCCAGGATGGTCCTGGCCCTCTCCTCCGACGGGGAGGCCAGAAGGGACACTGTGTTGAGCCTCGCTCCCAGAAACAGAGCGTCTTGCGCGGGTACCAGGTGGGATTTGGCGTAGTTCACGGAGAATCCCAGGTCCGTGAGAAGTTGGACGGTCCTTGCCGTGTGAACCACGGCGAGCTCCCTCGTCTTGGCTCGGATGAGCCAGTCGTCCAGGTAGGGGTAGACGTGGATCCCCTCGCGGCGCAGCTGCGCCGCCACCGGTGCGAGGCACTTGGTGAATACCCTGGGTGCCGACCGTAGACCGAAGGGGAGGGCTTTGAACTGGTAATGACGCCCTGGGACCACAAACCTGAGGAATTTTCGGTGCCCCTTTAGGATGGGAATATGGAAGTAGGCATCCTCCAAATCCAACGACGACAGGAAGTCTCCTTCCTCCAGCTGACCCAGGACGTGCTGGAGGGTGACCATCTGAAACTTTTGCGCCTTGATGAACTTGTTCAGACGTCGCAGGTCCAGGATGGGGCGCCATCCCCCCGTCTTCTTCTTCACGAGGAAGTATCTCGAGTACACTCCGGAGCCCCGAAGCCTCTTTGGGACGAGTTCGATGGCGCCCTTCCTGAGCATCGCCTTTACCTCCAGGAGAAGTTGAGGGACGTGAAGTTCTTTCCTGGCCACGGGGGGGACGCGTGGACACCTTCTTTGAAACTCGAGCGCGTGGCCCCGGGCCAAGGCGTCCAGCACCCAACGGTCGGTGGAGATGGACTCCCACACGCTGACGAAGCTCGCCAGCCGGCCTCCCACCGGGGTGCTTCGGTGGGGGCCCGACCCCACGGTCGGTTCAATCCTGCTTGGACGAGGCTTTGCCGCCTCGACCTCCTTGGCGACGACGGCGGAGTCCGCCAGACTTGCCTCGTCCTCTGTAGGCCTCCTGAGACGACGAGCGGGCCGCTTGACGGTAGGTGGAGAAACCGCCGCCGGAACCTTTGGAGGCGCCCTTGCCTCCGCTGCTCCGAAAGGGCGTCCGTCGTTGCTGCAGAACTCCCAGGGCCCGGGCCGTCTCAGTGTCCGCTTTAATGGCCTGAAGGGAATCGTCCACTGTTTTGCCAAACAGGTTGTTCCCATCGAAGGGCATGTCCAGGACTCTGGTCTGAACGTCTTGACGGAAGTCCGTAGCCTTGAGCCATCCACGCCGCCTAAGGCAAACGCCGTTGCCCATCTGGCGGAACCCAGTGTCGGCGATGTCCGTCGCAACGGTAATGGCGTGGTCCGAAGCCACCTCACCTTCCTGCAGGATCTCCAGGGCCTCTGTCCTCTTGTCGTCCGGCAGGAAGTCCAGCAGGGGAGCCAGTTTGTACCAGAGCTCCCTGTCGTAGCGGGCCACGATAGCCAAGGCGTTGGCCGCTTTAATCGTCGTCGCTGCCGACGAGATGACTCTGCGTCCCATAGCGTCCAATTTCTTTCCCTCACCGTCCGGTGGGGAAGTCGATGTGGAGGCCGCACCCCCCCCCCGCTTTCTTCCTGGCCGCCGCGGAGACGACGGAGTCCGGGGTAGGCTGCGCCCGGAGGCACAGGGGGGCCGTGTCCGGGACCCGGTACTTCTTCTCGTACCGGTCTCTTCTAGCTGGTGTCGTGGAAGGGTTCTTGAGGAGGGTGAGGCCCTCATCCCAAATGTCGTCCAATAGAGGCACTGAGAGGACCGTCTTCCTCTTGGCCTCGCGCCGCTGATAAAGGAAACCTTCCTTCTTCTTCTCCTCAGGGCAGAGTTGAAAAAGCTCGGATGCCCTGGAGATCATGGAGTGGAACGATCCAATCTCGTCGGGCGGAGAAGCCCTGGTGGGAGGCGACGACGGTACATCCTTGTCGTATACCTCGTCGTCCGTACCCGTCGCTGCCGTGTCAGTCCCCGTATCATCCCCTCGGGTGGACGGGGAGGAGGGCTGGAAGGGGCGCGACGGCTGAAAAGGAGGCGGAGGGTGGATCCTTCTTTTCTTGGTAGGGGGAACACCAGAAGGTCCCGGTTCTGGGTCCCCCGACGGGAGAGGTTCCGTCGGCAATGGTAGTCTCGTCCTTATCTCTGAGCATAAGGACTGTATAGCCAACAAAATGGCCGCCGAGTTGTCTCGCGGCGCTGGCAGAGGGGAATCCGACGGGCGATCAGGGACCCCGTCGGTACCCTCGACGATGTCGTCGTCACCTGCGTCGGGATCCATCCCGACGGGTCGGTCTTCTTCCACGCCGAGGCCGTGGCTTAAGACTTCGACCAGCTCCTCCTCCGAGGTTGAGGCCGTATCTACGACGACGCCCTGCCCCCCCTTTTTCTTCCCCACGGGGGATTTCACGGGGGTCCTATCGATGGGCACAAAAGATGACTCCCTCCGAGGTGGCAGGGAGACTCTGAGCCCCGAGGTCGCCACCACTGGTGTAGCCTGCACAGGCTGAGCCAGGGCCGCCGCGACAGTTTCGATAGAGGGCTTGGCCGGATGGATTAAGGCCTTCACCACCTTAGGTGCGCTCACCGCCTTATCCTTGAGGGGGGGGACACCGCCTCGCTCCCCCTCCGATGGGGCCTTCGAGCTCGACCGGGGCCTCTCCAGGAGCTTCGCCGGGTGCTCGGCCTTCCTCTTACCCGACCCAGAGCGTTGGCTCGTGGTTGATGGTGCCGGGGAGGGTGCGCCCTGCCTGGCGACCGTAGAGCCCGACCGTTCGGCGCTCCCGGTGCCAGCGGACTCGCGGTGCTTGGCCTTATGTTGGACCCCCGTCGCCGGGGCGTCCTCAAAGGACTTAGAAGACCGTTCAGATTTCTTCTTCTTCTTCTCGTCGGACGGGCTCTTCCCTTCTAGCCAGTTGGCGAGACGTTGATGGCGGTCCTTCATGGTCCGCTCCGACATGTTGCCGCAAAACGCACAGTCCTTCTCCACGTGCGTCTTGTCCTCATGTAGGCAGTAGAGACAAAAGGAGTGTTCGTCCTCCTTGAAGACGTTCTGCAGCTGGCATCCAGGGCAGACCCTGAACAGCTTTCCGGGCGTCGAGCTTCCCTTCTCCTGGGCCATGACCGGGCCTGAGAAACTTCTGGAGTCCTCCAAAAGCGTAGCTCGACGAATCTTCACCCTTGAGGGGCGCAGACGAATCTGACACGGGTCCCCGTTGATCGGATAGTGAGTCGGTGGAGCTTGAGGCTCTTTTGACCAAAAAAACGAAGTTTTTGAGAAAAAAAACGTGAAAAAATAGCACTAACGCTCGAGAGCAATAGCACGAGGATCCCAACACATGAACGTGCGGTAAAAATCTGAAGATGGCTGCCAGAGGCGGTGCTTAGGTAGAGGGCAGTCATTGGCTGTGGTCAGTATGACGCAGAGACCAGTGATTGGTTGTTACTACGAAAGACAGATCAGAAACGAAACTGATACTGGTTTTTTCTTTACCGAGGATTCCCAGCCTGACGACGGGGAATATTCATGAGCATGTGAATCCATGCCAGACCCCATGCTGGAGAAGTCCCACATTATCCATCCGGATCAAGCCGGCTTCGTCCCCGGCAGGTCTACTTCCCTGAATTTGAGGAGACTTTTCAATGTAATCAGCAGGATCGACCCTGCCACTCAGGCAGTGGCGGCTGCATTGGACACGCAAAAAGCATTTGACTCAGTCTCATGGAGATACCTGTGGTGTGTTCTTGAGAAATGTAACTTCGGTCCTAACTTCTGCACCTGGATAAAGCTCCTTTATACCGCCCCGTCGGCCAAAGTCCGCACAGAAGATAGGTGCTCTTCCCCCTTTCAGATATTTAGAGGAACACGCCAGGGATGCCCCTTCTCCCCGCTTATCTTTGCTATTGCCATGGAGCCCTTTGCTGACATGATTAGACAATCGCACTCGCACAGGGGGTTGCGCACATCTGGCCAGACCGACATAGTCTCCCTCTACGCTGACAATACCCTGCTGTATGTTCGATCCCCTGTAGTCAACCTTTAGCCTATACTGACGGATGTGGCTTGTTTTGGTGACATATCCGGTCTGAGGGTTAACTGTTCTAAATCTGTATTGTTTCCACTCACAGACTCCACACAGGCCCCCCCCGAGCTACATGGGTTCAACTGGTGTCCTAATAGCTTCACCTACTTAGGGGTGGTGGTCTCTCGGTACACACTTCAGTTGCGCGATGATAACTTCCATACTTATTTAACTAACCTGGAGGCTAAAGCCGCCAGCTGGACTAAACTTCCCCTCTCGCTTGCAGGCAGGATTGGAATACTCAAAATGATTGTATTGCCTCAATTACTGTACCGATTTACTAATCTGCCTCTATGGCCAGGGGATAATTTCTTTCGAACTCTCCGCAGCATATGTAACACCTTCCTGTGGCACTCCGGGGCTGTCCGCCTCAAATTCTCCACACTATCTGCTCCTAAAGCGTTGGGCGGTTTCAGCGCACCCGATTTTGTCAGATACTGGGTGGTGGCCCAATCACAGTTTGCTGCATTTTGGTTCAATACTGTTGATCCCCCCCCCCCCCGCATGTTCGCCTCGAGAAGCTGACTGTCTGTGACCATGTGATCGGCTCCCTGGTCCTCCAACCGATCCCCCCCTGATTTGAACTCTGCGAATCCAGTGGCCAGCACATCCCTGGCCTTGTCCAAATTCTGGTTCATGGTTGACACTCCCTGTCCGTTCCATGGGGATCTCCCACTGTGGAACTTCCTGCCCGATGTTCCGCACGTTCCACTTTCAGTGGTCACCCGCTGGGCCACTGTGGGCTTCTTGACTCTGCGTGATGCCTTTGAGCAGGGGAACTTTATAGAATGGTCTGACCTTCCTCCCTCACTTAGGCGACGACCCTCGGTGTGGCTACAGTACTCGTCACTCCGCGGACATCTTAAGGCCAGATACTCAGACTTCCCTGCCTTGCCCCCTGATGAACCGATAGTGGAGGAGCTCTGCTCCTATCTTTCCTTCAGAGGCAAAGTGTCGAGGCTTTACTCCTTACTACAGTCCAGAGCGGCCCCCCACTTCACCGAGCTGCGGCGCAAATGGGAGAGGGATCTTGGCTCTGAGATCACTGATGAGAGGTGGGCTCGGATGTGCGCCCGTACCCACGAGGTCTCCTACAATACTAAATTTAAACTCACCCAGTTCAAAATCCTGCACAAGTATCATACACCTATGAGACTTCATCGTATGTCCGATGCTAACCCCCCCTCTTGTCCCAGGTGTGGCACAGACCAAGCTACCTACATACACATGTTGTGGCTCTGTCCCCGGTTATCCCAATTTTGGCTAGACGTTTGCTCTACATTGTCTGACATTCTGGAACAACCGATAACCCCTACCCCACTGCATTGCTTTTTCCATGACTTCCCTCAGTTACCTCGAGACTCTAAGAAACTGGCAGGTCTCTGCATGCTGCTGGCAGTCCGCTGTATATTACTATGTTGGCTCCGCCCTAGAGCGCCTACCTATACACAATGGCTTAGATCGGTCACATGGGCTCACGACACTGAGTGCGATGCAGTGTTCCCGCTCCAGGCCGAGGGATGTCTGGCCGAGATTTCGAGACTATATCTCTGCCCTGGCTTCACCATCAACTTCCGCCTCTGCTTCCCCAGGCGGTTCCCCATAGTGGATGTCCTGTTAAAATGTATGTATTAATAACTTGTATTTTCCTTTCTCCCAATACGTCATATTTTGTTTCATTTTGTATTGCCTAAAACTCTCATTGCTTGCTTTCTGCGCTGGTGCCATGTGGCTCCCTCTGTTTTCTTTGTTGTGCTGTCAAGTTAATTAAAAAAAGAATAAAAAAAAAAAAAAGAAAAGCACCACAACCGATAAAGGTTTTAAGGAGCAGCACCCGAACACCCGTCAAAAAAAACTGGATGGATTTACCCTAAACTAGTCAAGAAATGTAAGTCAACGCTTTGTGCTGTAGTTGTTCCTTATTTGGTCCAAATCTGCACAGTGGCTTTTGGTGCTATTACTTTTCAAAAACTTTTTCTCTATAGGAAAATGATTGGGCTGAAAACTGTGAAACTGTGGTGTTTTGTTTTCTTAATAACTATCATTTTATAACGTTTTGTTCTCAAAATCTGCAGTAGGAAGGGGGGGTTCGGAGGCTGACAAACCTGTTGTTTAAAAATGTTCCTCCAAGTCCATCCAGCAAATCAAAAGCTTTAAGCAATAGACTTTTGGGAACAAATTTTGCTTTTTCATTTCTGAAAAGCCTCTCTGCTGCAATGCACCATGGGCGATATAGGTATAATTTTGAGAGAAGGGAACACCCCCTTCCCTGTCAAATATTTTAACAAGTACTGAACAGAATAAACCCAAACCCCTCCTGGAAATCGAGTCAACACTTCATGCCCACATTCTTTCGTACCTGGCCCAATTCCATCCAGTGGTTTTCACTGTACGCTGCGCATACATTTTGATGTTTTTCTCTATGGGGAAATGAATGGGATTAGGTCAAAAACAGCATTTAATTTCTTATTAACTTTTTAACAAATCTTTCCCAAAATGTCCATCCTGGGGAGCCAATGGAATTCGATGCTCACCTTAACTATACTATAATATACATGTGTGACTTTGCTCAAATGGACTATCCTACCTTCCCATTTCAGGTGAAAGAATTGATATCACTTTGCTACATATGTGATCAAGGGTGTTTGCGAAAGCTACTGCAGGAAGCATCCGTCCTTCTTTCTCTATGGTACGACATACTCAAGAGTGTTGAAAATATGTATACTATGTGACGGGGTGGGTTGTTTCACCACAAATAACGATGCTGACTTTTGAGTATAAGTTCAAGGATGTTTATTAAAATAAATTGTCAGAATGAGTCATCTGTTTTCTTAATTCTAATGGATGGGGGATGATTGGCGCTAGGGCCGTCTCTCTCTCGCTCAACTTTTCCGGCCTGGAATTCACCTCCCATCCCCAGACATCCCTACCAGTCTGTTAGTCGTCTACCGATCGGTAACCCCATGTCCGTATCTCTTCTTAATACAACTATAGGTGTTTTCCCCAAGACACTGGCTAACTGTCTCCCTAGGGAACTTCTAACTTTCCTTCTCCTATTGTTAGTTAGTCACTACGGGAATAGGGAATGGTGCCTTCTTTCTCCCAGCATCCCTTATACTGCTTACATAACTTCGCCCACTCCGGACCCTTCACTAATCTGACCTCGCAAGTTATTCTCCTACCACAATGTCACTAACCCTTTCAATCCGCCTTTCCACCTCCACCCTTCAATCTTACTTCCTTTCCCACTCCTGTTCTTATTAACGCTTCTACTCCCAACTATTCTTCTACTTCCATTATTCCTTTTCCCTCTTTCTCTCACTCTACTTCTTTGCCTCTTGCTATTCTTCTAATACTATCTCCTCTCAAATAGCTACTCCTATCCTCCCACATACTGTTGCCAATCCACTACTACCACTACCTTGCTCTAGCACCTTTCCGGATTACTCAGGGATATGGTGCCCTGCACATCTTTCTCACCATTACAAACCCCTATAGATATGGTGCCCCACTCACCTTCTGCACTAGCCCCTATTTAACCCTCAGGAACTCCCAAGGATCTGGTGCCCGGCTCACCGTTGTACTAATTCCCACTCTACTACTAATATGTTTTGCTCGCTTCTCCCGCCACCCACTACTGTCATGATCCCAGTGAGGACACCAGACATTTGCATGAGGGCACAAGGCACACCCTCCTATGTTAGTGTAGGGAGAGACTGGACATGTAGGGTGGCTGGCTGGCGCAGGCGTTCATTGGGAGCCACCTTGACCCCCACCAACATGGCCACCAAGTTAGGACCTGCTGTGGAACTCGAGATGGCCCCTGGAAGACCCGAACGCCTGACATCCCTGGTGGTCTAATGTTACAAGGTGTGCCAGAGTCTATAAAACCCTGCCCGGGCCACACCCTGTTCTTAGCGTTCCTTCTGCTACCGGCAAGAGCAATGTAACTCTTACCGCTCCCGTTTCCACATGCACAGAGACTTTACTTTACCGGTGCATGCCCAAATTCATCAGCATCTATACTTACCCGAAGACTTCCGCATCCATACTCACCTGAAGACTTCCTTGTCCGAGCTCCGTAGCAGCCTCTGTCTTGATACTTACGTGGGATCCTCACCAATCTGGGTCCGCAGCATTTGCAGCTCCTGAAAACCAAGAAACTATAGTAAGAGCCTGAAGTTAATGACATTGTCCACCCGAGTAGCCCATTGAAAGTTTACTTATCTGAATAAGCGGTCAGCCAGCTATAATTCTGTTGGGGTTGCCGCTCCACTCATCCTTCGCGCAGCGGTTAACCCGGAACAGCATTCCGCGGATCTGCCCCTGTGGAAGAGAGAAAGAGACTTGTTAAAGCGCACCGTGCCACCATGCAAGTATGAACAATAGACAAAAGCCGCGCTCCGTGCCGCAAGCTGCCAGAACTCTAGGAAGAACACAACGCAGCGCTATATAAAGACTTACCTTTACCCCTTCAGCATCCTGTGCGTCGCACCTGGTCTGGACCACTACTCCAAATACCTCATTGCTCAGGAAGAACAAAACCTTAATTTGGACTGCAGAAGCTGAACAGGCCTTCAACAAACTCAAGAGGCAGTTTACCTCCGCACCAGTACTAAAGCACCCGGATTCCCGAACTCCCATTCATAGTATAAACTGACGCATCTAGCGTCCCAACAAGATCCTGTGACCAACAATCTGCATCCAGTGGCATTCTGGTCCAAGAAATTCTCTCTGCCTGAGCAGAATTACACAATAACAGATAAAGAGCTACTCGCCACCAAAGCAGGCCCGGGTGTCCCAGGATCCTCAACGAACCAAGGAGAATGGCTTACCCTACTACCCAAAATGCTTGTATTTGCCAGATCCCCTTTTGCAGCGCAAGGTCCTGCATACCTACCATGATACACTGACAGCAGGCCACCCGGGGATCACCAAAACTATGGCAAAGACCCGGCAACACTTCTGGTGGCCAACTTGGCGGACTGGCGTTATGCAATACATAAAGACCTGGGATGTGTGCGCCCGTAATAAAGCACCGAAGACTAAGCCCCCTGGACTACTTCGTCCATTGTCTATAGCACCTGCCCCATGGCATCCAATATCCTTGGATTTTATCATGGAGCTCCCTCCCTGCAATGGGTACAATATCATTCTGGTGGTCGTGGATCTTTTAACCAAGATGGTACACTTTATCGCCCTAAAAGGCTTACCTAATGCAGGAGCTCTCGCACAAACCTTTTTGACAAACATTGTACGATTACATGGATTTCCGTCTGTAATCATTTCAGACCAAGGATGCCAGTTTGTATCCAATTTCTGGAGAGTTGCTTTGATAAAGCCCCGATCGAGATCAGGTTATCCACCAGTCACCACCCACAGACCGACAGCCAGTCTGAGAGGAACAACCAAACCCTAGAGCAATACCTGCATTGCATGTTTGTACAGGCAGACAGCTGGGTCGATCTTCTTTGGGCAGCAGAATACGCTTTTAACAATAGTGTCCACAGCTCCACGGGTTTCTCCCCCTTCTTTTTCGTACATGGAAGGGATCCACGTACTACAGCCCTAGACCCACCTACACCTTTGGAAATGCCCGCTATAACATTGCTACACACCAGTATTCGAGAAACTCTAAAGAAGGCCACCAAAACTTTGCGAGATACCAAAGCCGCTCACAAGCGCTTTGCTGATAAGAGAAGAAGTGACGCACCCACATATCAAGTAGGCGAAAAAGTCTTGTTATCAACCAAGCACATCCAATTGATAGGTCCCAAAAGGTTCCACCCAAAGTACATTGGCCCTTATTCCGTTGTCTCTATTATTAACCCTGTGGAAATTAAGTTAGAACTTCCTGCCACTCTAAAGATACACCCTGTTTTTCATGCATCGCTAATAAAACCTGTACATCCAGGCACACAAGACTCCATTCTCAAACCTCCTCCTGCAGAAACTGTAGATGGGGAAAAGGAATATGAGGTACGGGACATCCTAGATTCCAAAATCATTAGGAAGAAGTTACATCATCTGGTTGATTGGAAGGGTTTCAGCGTATTAGATATAACGTGGGAACCAGCAGAGAACATCCATGCCCCTCGCCTACTGGCTCGTTATCACCACAATTACCCAACTCGGCCTGGACCTGGATTGGCTATATTAGGAGGGGGGTGGCTTTGGAGGGGAGTGATGTCATGATCCCAGTGAGGACACCAGCCACTTGCATGAGGGCACAAGGCACACCCTCCTATGTTAGTGTAGGGAGAGACTGGACATGTAAGTTGGCTAGCTGACGCAGGCGTTCATTGGGAGCCACCTTGACCCCCACCAACATGGCTGCCAAGGTAGGACCTGCTGTGGAACTCAAGATAGCCTCTGGAAGACCCAAAGGCCTAACACCCCTGGTGGTCTAGTGTTACAAGGTGCGGCCCGAGGCTATAAGACCCCGCCCCGGGCAACACCCTATGCTTAGCATTCCTTCTGCTACCGGCAAGAGCAGTGTACCTCTTACCGCTCCTGTTTCCACGTGCACTGAGAGTTTACTTTACCAGACAATGCCTGAACTCATCAACATCTATACTTACCCAAAGACTTCCGCATCCATACTCACCCGAAGACTTCCGTGTCCGAGCTCCGTAGCAGCATCTGTCTTTATACTTACATGGGATCCTCACTGATCGGGGTCTGCCGCATCTGCAGCTCCTGAAAACCTAGAAACTACAGTAAGAGCCCGAAGTTAATGACATTGTCCAACCGAGTATCCCATTGAAAGTTTACTTACCTGAATAAGCGGTCAGCCAGCTGGACTTCTGTTGGGGTTGCCGATCCACTCATCCTTCGCGCAACAGCTAATCCGGAACAGCATTCCGTGGATCTGCACCTGTGGAAGAGAGAAAGAGACTTGTTAAAGAGCACCGCCCCACCAGGCAAGAACGAACAACACGCAAAACTCACGCTCCGTACCGCAAGCTGCCAGAACTCTACGAAGAACACAACGCAGAGCTATACAAAGACTTACCTTTACCCATACAGCATCCTGTGTGTCGCAGCTGGTCTGGATCACTATTCACAGTGAAGCAACTAGAGACAAATGCTTACCTGGCACCTTCCGCCTTCCTTCTTCTTTTAAACACGGTGAGCACAACCGCCTGCGCGCCAGCCACCATACGTAAGGGAGACACAAGGAGGATGTGGGGGGAGAGTTGGGAGACGCATACTGAATACCTGTACTTACTTGCCCTTAGGTCTCCATCCAGATCACCTTGAATATTTGTTACCAGAGGTTCAAGTTCTGGCCCCTCCCAACCTCACCGTTCACTGGGCTATAACACTTCAGTGGATCAGTGGGCGAAGGAGTGGCTTGGGCCCTCATCTTAACCAGGCTACCCATTGGGGACAACACTTCGGAACAGTCCAGACTAGGCACTCCTACAGGGCACCAGAGGTAAGCATTGCAACTACCTCTACTCCCAACTACTGCTACCTCTGCCACTACTACTACCTCACTCAACTACTCCTACTTCCACTCTACCTCTCTTGGCCAAACTCCTCACACAAACACTCTACAGATCCCCTCCTTAACAATATCCTCCGCACTCCAAAACGCTTTCACCTTCACTGGACTCTTGGATGTCCTCCACAAACTCCTGTCCTCACCCAACTAACCCACACTTGCACATTCACACATACCCCACCTCCTCCCATGATTGGCCACTTACCTCAACCAATGGCTTACCTGGCTCCAGGGGTGTGTGACAGGGGAAGGCGAAGGCAGGGCTTAAAAGGGCTGTTAGGCCCCACCCCTTTTCCAACATGGACCCTGCTGGGGTACCGGGATGCTGGAACAATAAAGGGCTACAGGCCCTTTAAAATAATATGGTCTCTGGTGGCAAAGCGTGTTATGCCTTCATGGGGCCTTTCATTAAAAAAAATGAAATCTCTGGTAGGTTGGTGGCTTAGGCCTCCCTGGGACTTCTTTTTAATTGGAAAATCCCTGGTGGGTTAGTGGCAGCGTCTTTGCGCGGGCTCCAACTGATAGTTGTCAGATGGAGCCATGTTACATTGCCGAACACTGTTGTGCAGCTTGGCGGCACCTCGTGAAAGGGGTGCTGCCTCTGTCTCGCTATTCTCCGGCACCCTACTTTCCACTGGAGGCCAGCGTCGTTGCAGTTAAGGAGGGGTGGGAGGATGTCTGCCTGCATCCAGGCACCAGTGGGTATGGGGTGAGCTCCCCCCGACCCCATGACAGGGCCACAATCCTAAGTATTTGATTTGAGGCAGGGAAACACCCTTAGTTTTAGGGAGAGATGGGGTTTGTCCTTTATTTTCCTTATAATAAAAGTCTCTGCCAACGAATATGCCACCACTGTGTCAGACTCGTACTTCTGCACCGTTGCAGGAGGCATGACAATGCAGAGGAGGTGGTGGGCCTGAGGGCCAGGAAATGATTCTAAACCCAGAGAGCGAAGGAGGAACGAGTCCTGTGATCGCGCTGAAGGAAGCGAGCTGTGGAGACGCGCTGGCATGAGCAGAGCCACAGACCCGCTCACATCCATAAGCGAACAACAGGAAGCCGTGCAGAACAGCAGTGATACAGAGCTGCCGACACCTCGCTGGAGCAAACACTGAGATGGAGAAGGTACACAGGCTGCTCATAATGGAGGGCGGAGGAGAGCCCAGAAAGTGAAAGCGGGAGAAAAAAAGAATATCTTAAATCCCTACGAGGGGCATCAAGGTCCAGAGAGAGAGAGAGAGAAGGAAACAAGTAATAATAATGGTTACAGCGGAAGCCCAAGAAACCTGAATAGTGCAACCAGCCAAACAGCTCACAGCAGCTCCAAAGAACCACAAGAGACATGTATAAATAGGGGCCACCAATACCCCTGGAAGATATGTGAGACATTGGGAAAGAGAAAACCATGGGTGGCCGAAGGGCGCAACAAGAAAGGTGGAGAACAAATCAAAGCGAAACCAAGAAATAAGCAAGACGTGAACCTAGTGGGAAGAAACCCACAAGCGGTGGAAAGAGATTAAGGAGATATCCCTCCACCTGTGACAATCGGGAGAGTGGATCTTTTTGGGAACTTGAGACTTTACTTATAAACCTGAGAGACTTTTGGAACTTTTATTACCAGGGAGAACTGTTTCCTATTGAAAAGCCTTGGACTTGAAACCAGGTGGGATTCCTGAAAACCATGCGAGAGGTCAAGGTGAATAACTCGGATGGCAGGACATATTTCCCAACTTTACGTCATGTCTTTACAAGTGGTAGGGCTAGTTTAGAGGATAGGATTTGGAGGGAGGACTATATTAATGATTGTGACCGACAGGCCTCCAGATAAGGTGCGTACAGGCCTTTTTATGCATGAAAATCTTGTAAATACGACAGCTTTATTATTTTCCTGTGTACATTTACACACAAGTTTAGAGCAGAGGGCAGTGCAAAGGCCAGGTTACTTGACAGAAATCAGAACGCTTCTTTTGATTTTTATCTACATGGATGTAATTGCAAGCCATGGAAAAAAGCTTCCGAAACAAAGTATTTCTCTGAAGTCTTTCAAAAAAAGAAACTGCACACTGTGATAAAAGAAATGGTTTCTTTTCATTCAGCTTCTGCTGTGTTGATGCTCATGGAGCAAACAGAAGCACTGTGCATATTTATTTTCCTAGCATTTTAGAATTGTATAATTAATAAGGTAGAAAACTAAATTGCAATTGGAAATTAATCTTTTGTAACAAATTATGCTTTTTTCCCCAGTGAAAGAACCAGTATTGCACAATTGTATTTTTCAGAGTTCTTGTGCTGTGTGCATAATCATACGGCGGCAGATCATTTTTACACTTATAATTTAGTTCACACTCTAATTATAAAAACAGTGTGTAAAATGATGATCTAGTTTACATCCATTCAACCTTGCAGTCAATGGGGTACATTACTATAAATGGTCAGTGGCAGCAGAGTCTTTGCTCAAGGGTGAGTGATTGTCATTACACCAATCACAGGTGCTCTAGCCTCTCAAATCTTCAAGATTACAATTAAAACATCCAAAACCTCACTCTCCAGGAAGTGCAAGCGCTGTTCAAAAACAAACAAAAGAAATAACATTTGTAATTGAAATAGAAACTCAACAAAACCTGTCCCTGTGATAATTCAGATGGAACAAGTTACTTACCTGTAACTGTTGTTCTCCAGCATGGGTCTGGCATGGATTCACATGCTCATGAATATTCCCCGTCGTCAGGCTGGGAATCCTCGGTAAAGAAAAAAACCAGTATCAGTTTCGTTCTGATCTGTCTTTCGTAGTAATAACCAATCACTGGTCTCTGCGTCATACTGACCACAGCCAATGACTGCCCTCTACCTAAGCACCGCCTCTGGCAGCCATCTTCAGATTTGGAAGCACGTGAAGTGGCAGTATGACCAAGTGAAGAGCCGCAGAGGGGTAGGCGGGAGGGTTCGCATGTGAATCCATGCCAGACCCATGCTGGAGAACAACAGTTACAGGTAAGTAACTTGTTCCTTCTCCAGCATGGGGTCTGGCATGGATTCACATGCTCATGAATAAAGAATACATAGCAGTACACACATGCACAACCACGGGAGGTGGCAAAGGCTCAACATTAAGCATAGCATCAAACTCAACATTAAACATCTTACCTCCTCACCAGGCTCACCTCAGGCGAACAGGTTGCGCAGCACTGCTTGGCCGACCCTGGACTCCTCCCTGGAATCCCGGTCGACGCAGTAGAATCTCGTGAAGGTGTGCGTCGACCTCCACGTAGCAGCCCTGCATATGTCCAGCAGGGGCACACCAGAAAGGAACGCCGTGGTAGCTGCGATCGCTCTGGTGGAATGGGCTCTCGGACGGCCGGGCAGCGGTCGGTTTGCCAACCGATGACAGTACATGATACAGCCGGAGAGCCATCTGGAAATGGAAGCCTTCGAGAGAGCCTTCCCCTGATTGACAGGTCCAAAGTTCACAAAGAGTTGTGACGTCTTCCGAAAACACTTCGTGCGGTCCACGTAGAACTTCAGCGCTCTAGCTACATCCAGCGAGTGCAAAGTCCTCTCAGCCGGCGACGAAGGCGACGGGAAGAATACAGGCAACACCAAGGGTTCGTTGAGATGGAAGTCCGACGGTACCTTGGGCATGAAGGAGGGGTGCGTCCTGAGCACTACCCTCGTGTCGTGGAAAGTCAAGTACGGGGCCTTGCAGGAAAGGGCCTGGATCTCTCCCACTCGACGTGCGGAGGTGATGGCCACAAGAAAAGCAGTTTTCCACGATAGAAACTTCAACGGAGCCGAGTGCAGAGGCTCGAACGGAGGTCCCATGAGCTTGGTCAGCACCACGTTGAGCTCCCACGCCGGGGCCGGAGCCTTCACCGGCGGGAACGATCTGAACAGTCCCTTCATGAACTCTTTCACCAGGCGATGAGACCACAAGGACGTCCGTCCCGTGGTTCTGGTGTATCTGGAGATCGCAGCAAGATGAATCTTGATGGACGCGTGTGCCAGGCTAGCTTTGGCCAGCGTCAGCAGGTACGGCAGTACTTGGGGAGCCGTAATCCGTAGAGGGTTAATCTTCTGTGCGTGGCACCAGACAGAGAACCTCTTCCATTTGTGTCCGTAGCATTTAAGAGTCGAGGACGCCCTGGCCTTTGCAAGAATCTCTCTGCAGTCGGCCGGTATGTCGTATCCTCCAAACTCTAGCGCCGCAGGAGCCAGGCCTGCAAGTTCAGCGACTTCAGGTCGTGGTGGAGGATGGCGCCTCCTTCCCTGGAGAGTAGATCCGCGTCCGCCGGCAGTTTGATCGGCGGGGACGCTGACAAGTCCAGAAGGTCCGGGAACCATATCTGCCTCGGCCACGAGGGTGCGACGAGGATCATCCTGCACCGTGACTTCTTGAGCAGGTTGACTAGCCGGATTAGCAGAGGCAAGGGAGGGAACGCGTAGAGGAACAGGCCCTCCCAGGGGAACGAGAAAGCATCGCCCATGCTCCTCGTCTGGGGAAACCTGCTGGCGAATCTCCGGCACTTGGTGTTCGTCGCCGTCGCGAACAAGTCGATCTGGGGTGTGCCCCACCGTCGGAAGAGACGATCCACCAGATCCTGCCGTAGTTCCCACTCGTGGCACGAGCGCAGCTCCCTGCTGAGTGAGTCGGCGATGGTGTTTTTTATCCCTGCCAGATGAAACGGCACCAGAAAAATCCTTTGGGCGACGGCCCAATGCCACAGGTCCTGCGCCTCCTTGGACAGCGCTGGGGACCTGGTTCCGCCCTGTTTCCTGATGTAAAACATGGTGGTGGTGTTGTCGGTGAAGATCCTCACCACCTTGCCCTTGAGGGACGGAAGGAAAGACCTGAGGGCCCAAAACACTGCACGGAGCTCCAGGACGTTGATATGCAGGGACTTCTCCGTCGGGAGCCAGAGTCCCTTTGCGTGCAGATTTTCGGTGTGCGCTCCCCACCCTTCCAGGGAGGCATCCGTAGTCACAGTCTCCTGGTGGGCTGGGGTCTGGAAGTCCATGCCCGCCGTCAGATGCGCGCGGGTGCCCCACCACCGTATCGCTCGTCGGAAGTTCTCGTCGAGCTTGATCCTTTCCTCGAAGCTGCCCGTCGTCTGGATCCAGCGCGCATCCAGGAATTCTTGCAACGGGCGCATCCGGAGCCTGCACATGGGAATGAGGTAGATGCAGGAAGACATCATCCCGAGGAGGGACTTGATGGACCTCACTTTGGCCGCGTCGGCCACCAACATCCGTTGCACCTTGCCCAAGATGGTCCTGGTCCTCTCCTCCGACGGGGAGGCCAGAAGGGACACTGTGTCGAGCCTCGCTCCGAGAAACAGTGCGACTTGCGCGGGCACCAGGTGGGATTTGGCGTAGTTCACGAAGAATCCCAGGTCCGTGAGGAGTTGGACGGTCCTTGCCGTGTGAACCACGGCGAGTTCCCTCGTCCTGGCGCGGATGAGCCAGTCGTCCAGGTAGGGGTAGACGTGGATCCCCTCGCGGCGCAGCTGCGCCGCCACCGGTGCGAGGCACTTGGTGAATACCCTGGGTGCCGACCGTAGTCCGAAGGGGAGGGCTCTGAACTGGTAATGACGCCCTTGGACCACGAACCTGAGGAATTTTCGGTGCCCCTTTAGGATGGGAATGTGGAAGTAGGCATCCTCCAAATCCAACGACGATAGGAAATCCCCTTCCTCCAGCTGGCCCAGGACGTGCTGGAGGGTGACCATCCGGAACTTCTGCGCCTTGATGAACTTGTTCAGACGTCGGAGGTCTAGGATGGGGCACCATCCTCCCGTCTTCTTCTTCACGAGGAAGTATCTCGAGTAAACTCCGGAGCCCCGAAGCCTCTTTGGGACGATTTCGATGGCGCCCTTTCTGAGCATCGCCTTTACCTCCAGGAGAAGTTGAGGGACGTGAAGTTCTTTCCTGGCCACGGGGGGGACACGCGGGCACCTTCTTTGAAACTCGAGCGCGTGGCCCCGGGCCAGGGCGTCCAGAACCCAACGGTCGGTGGAGATGGACTCCCACACGCTGACGAAGCCCGCCAGCCGGCCTCCCACCGGGGTGCTCCGGTGGGGGCCCGACCCCACAGCCGGTTCAATCCTGCTTGGACGCGGCCTTGCCGCCTTGACCTCCTGGGCGACGACGGCGGGGTCCGCTAGACTTGCCTCGTCCTCTGTAGGCCTCTTGCGACGACGAGCGGGCCGCTTGACGGTAGGAAGCGAAACCGCCGCCGGAACCTCTGGAGGCACCCTTGCCTCCGCTGCTCCGAAAGGGCGTCCGACGTTGCTGCAGAACTCCGAGGGCCCGGGCCGTCTCAGTATCCGCCTTGATGGCCTGAAGGGAATCGTCCACTGTCTTCCCAAACAGGTTGTTCCCGTCGAAGGGAATCCGTAGCTTTGAGCCATCCACGACGTCGAAGGCAAACGCCGTTGCCCAGCTGGCGGAACCCAGTGTCGGCGATGTCCGTCGCCACGGTGATGGCGTGGTCCGAGGCCACCTCACCTTCCTGCAGGATCTCCAGGGCCTCCGCCCTCTTGTCGTCCGGCAGAAAATCCAGCAGGGGAGCTATCTTGTACCAGAGCTCCCTGTCGTAGCGAGCCACGATAGCCAAGGCGTTGGCCGCTTCAATCGTCGTCGCTGCCGACGAGATGACTCTACGTCCCATAGCATCCAATTTCTTTCCCTCGCCGTCCGGCGGGGAAGTCGATGTGGAGGCCGCACCCCCCCCCCGCTTTCTTCCTGGCTGCCGCGGAGACGACGGAATCCGGGGTAGGCTGTGCCCGGAGGCACAGGGGGGCCGTGTCCGGGACCCGGTACTTCTTCTCGTACCGGTCTCTTCTAGCTGGTGTCGTGGAAGGGTTCTTGAGGAGGGAAAGGCCCTCATCCCAAATGTCGTCCAACAGAGGCACTGCGAGGACCGTCTTCCTCTTGGCCTCGCGCCGCTGATAAAGGAAGCCTTCCTTTTTCTTCTCCTCAGGGCAGAGTTGGAAAAGCTCGGAAGCCCTGGAGATCATGGAGTGGAAAGATCCGATCTCGTCGGGCGGAGAAGCCCTGGCGGGAGGCGACGACGGAATATCCTCGTCGTATGCCTCGTCGTCCGTACCCGTCGCTGCCGTGTCAGTCCCCGTATCATCCCCTCGGGTGGACGGGGGAGAGGGCTGGACGGGGCGCGACGGTTGAAAAGGAGGTGGTGGATGGATCCTTCTTTTCTTGGTAGGGGGAACACCAGAAGGTCCCGGTTCTGGATCCCCCGACGGGAAAGGTTCTTCCGTCGGTAACGGTAGTCTCGTCCTTATCTCGGAGCATAAGGACTGTATGGCCAAGAAAATGGCCGCCGAGTTGTCTTGCGGCGCTGGCAGAGGGGAATCCGACGGGCGAGCAGGGGCCCCGTCGGTATCCTCGACGATGTCGTCGTCGTCGTCACCTGCGTCGGGGTCCATTCCGACGGGCTGGCCTTCTTCCACGCCTAGGCCGTGGCTTAAGACCTCGATCAGCTCCTCTTCTGAGGTTGAGGCCGAATCTACGACGACGCCCTGCCCCCCCTTCTTCTTCCCCACGGGGGTCCTATCGATGGGCACAAAAGAAGACTCCCTCCGAGGAGGCAGGGAGATTCTGGGCCCCGAGGTCGCCACCACTGGCGCAGCCTCCACAGGCTGAGCCAGGGCCGCCGCGACTGTTTCGATAGAGGGCTTGGTCGGATGGATCAAGGCCTTCACCACCTTAGGTGCGCTCACCGCCTTATCCTTGAGGGAGGGGGCACTGCCACGCTCCTCCTCTGCCTTAGAGCTCGACCGGGGCCTCTCCAGGAGTTTCGCCGGGTGCTCGGCCTTCCTCTTACCCGACCCAGAGCGTTGGCTCGTGGTTGATGGTGCCGGGGAGGGTGCGCCCTGCCTGGCGCCCGTAGAGCCCGACCGTTCGGCGCTCCCGGTGCCAGCGGACTCGCGGTGCTTAGCCTTATGTTGGGCCCCCGTCGCCGGGGCGCCCTCAAAGGTCTTAGAAGACCGCTCGGGTTTCTTCTTCTTCTCGCCAGACGGGCTCTTACCCTCCAGCCAGTTGGCGAGACGTTGATGGCGGTCCTTCATGGTCCGTTCCGACATGTTGCCGCAAAACGCACAGTCCTTCTCCACGTGCGTCTTGTCCTCATGAAGGCAGTAAAGGCAGAAAGAGTGTTCGTCCTCCTTAAAGACGTTCTGCAGCTGGCATCCAGGGCAGACCCTGAACAGCTTTCCGGGCGTCGAGCTTCCCTTCTCCTGGGCCATCTCCGAGACCGGGCCTGAGAAGCTTCTGGAGCCCTCCGAAGTGTAGCTCGACGAAATCTTCACCCTTGAGGGGCGCAGACGAATCCGACACGGGTCCCCGTTGATCGGATGTAGGATCGGTGGAGCTTGAGGCTCTTTTGACCGAAAGAAATCGAGTTTTTGTGAAAAAACGCGAAAAAATAGCACTAACGCTCGAGAGCAATAGCACGAGGATCCCAACACATGAACGTGCGGTAAAAATCTGAAGATGGCTGCCAGAGGCGGTGCTTAGGTAGAGGGCAGTCATTGGCTGTGGTCAGTATGACGCAGAGACCAGTGATTGGTTATTACTACGAAAGACAGATCAGAACGAAACTGATACTGGTTTTTTTCTTTACCGAGGATTCCCAGCCTGACGACGGGGAATATTCATGAGCATGTGAATCCATGCCAGACCCCATGCTGGAGAAAGGTATTTAACTTTATGTAGTGCTTCATACAGGTTTCATCCAACATCTAGGCACTGTGATTATTATACCTCAGTCGATACTCAGTTTACTGACCTCTGAAGTATATTAGCCGATAAGATAGCTCAGCCAGTTGAGCGCTCGTTGCTGCAATCTGTTCATGATCTATAGGTTGCAGGTTCGAATCCCGGCAATGCCAACTCAGCCTTTCATCCTTTCGAGGTCGATAAAGGAGTGTTATGTTATTTGTTTATTACACACCGCAGGCATCAGTACCAACTTCGGTTTGGTGAGAATTGTGATAAATATGTACTATGTACAGCGCTTTGCCAAAAGCGCTATATAAATAACCATTTGACCATGAGATTAGACATAGAATTTAGCATGGAGTCCTTGACTCTTTGCACTGTTGCATCATAACATTGGCATACCATTAGGTAGTAATAGCTCCAGGAAATGAGGACTCATTAAACATCAAAAGACAATTCTGCTATCAAATCTCAAAACACAAAACAGTTCATGTTTAATTTACTATGTAATTGGCTAGGTTTTTGTTTTTTCAACATTTAAATATATAAAGGAGCGATCTTGGAAAAATAATGAAAGGTGTCTTCTGTCACAATGCAGAAAGCTGCTGCATGGTAATGATTTCCATACCGTTTTTGCACACGTCGTCTGGATGTCACACACATTTTACTCTTGCAAAGGAGAAAAGTCATTTTTACTCTCTTGAAATCACATTTACTCTCAAAGTTTAAAAATAGGGAGTAAAATACTCCCACCTCAAAATCTTATCTGGAGTACTGATGACAATTGATGAGCACCTTAAGTATAATTTGTTAGGACGAAAACTATACTTTTAGCAATCTGGTCGGAAAGGTCTTTTCTTTAAGTTAAATAAAACCCTTTAAGAACATGTCCTCTAGTCTGAGTCCTTCTTCTGACCTGCCACATCAGTCAAAAATTGGCAGTTTCTGCCACAGACTTCTTGGTGATAAAATCTCTTGGAGAGACCAATTAAGCGGGAACAAAAAAGATTTTGTTCTCATCAATACTTACTGGAATCCCTTGAGTGCATAAATCAACTTTCATAGGCACATCAATATTTTAAGCGGTTGGATGGTAGAAGATGACTCTGGTAATATCTTACTAGCAGGATATTTAAACTGTACAGCAGACACTTGGATGGTGCAACTAAAATGCAGTGCACAAATGTGTCTACCCACTCCTTAAGCAGAGGTAGAAGCAGGTTATCAGTAATGGAGAAATTGATTCTCCTACAATTAAATGGTAATGTTAGGGGGAGATATTCCATCACGTCCCAATTGGAGCAGTAATTCCTCCACCTGTACTATTTAATACATCTTTGTGAATGCATTTATTTTTTTTAAATGTAAATGCCTTTTGTGAAGGCATCATGAAGCAAGACACAGACAGCAGATTCAATATTTACAAAAAACACCTTTATTAACTTAAATGTCAGGATTGAAAAAGGCCTAACTTGACCCTACGCTAAGGTGAATTTTCCCTACCTAAATAAAACTACTGAAAGTCGGAGTCAATGAGTTCAACTGAAGAATCTGTGTCCAAAACCTATTTTTCCCTCACATTTAGTATACACCATGTGTAGGGATGTCGGCAACCAAAAGAAACAGCGTCCAACATATGGTTCTGAGCCTCTTCCAGCTCTCAGCTTCCCTAAAGCTCCCTTCTGCAAGTATAAAGTAGTTCCAACAAAAAGTCTCAAAGTTACCTCTCTTGAGTTCAGGATAATCACCAGTACACAGGGTTCCCTTCCCCAAGACTTTATTCCAGCAGCAAGTCTCAGGGTTCTGTTCCCAAGACTTAATTTCAGCACAAAATATCCTTTGTCTCTTTAAAATTTGTGATCAGTCCTGTGCCCTCTTTGTATGTGGAAATTATGACTCTGTTGAAATAATCTTCCATCTTTGATTCAATATTCAAAGTTCACAATTGTTCACAATAATAT
This sequence comes from Ambystoma mexicanum, assembly GCF_040938575.1. Classification (NCBI taxonomy): domain Eukaryota; kingdom Metazoa; phylum Chordata; class Amphibia; order Caudata; family Ambystomatidae; genus Ambystoma; species Ambystoma mexicanum. The sequence continues at coordinate 539,866,306 of NC_090923.1, read as the reverse complement.
TCAGCATTTAATGGCTTGAAATTAAAGTTAGATTTTAATTCTGAACTTAGTATGTAACAGTTCTGCTTTCTTATGAGGTTTCCATTAAGTTCGGTATGCAAGAAAACAAAGATTGTATTCCGTTTAGTCTTCAATAGGTGCGGGTTGCCTTTGTTCGTGCCCGAAAAAAAACGGTAAAACACGTCAATGTTTTTTCTGTTATTAGGAGTTTGGTTTCTCAGTTCTTCTCACGCTGTCACACTGACACTGTTACTGCCTCCTCCATTCCTTTCACGTCGTCTCCTGCTTTCCCTCTGCCGTCTGCTTTTAAGATTCTCTCGACTGCTCCACCACATTAGGTCCTTCTTCGATTTTATGGACTGAGTTGCTTTTTACTGTTGAAAAGAGACTAGAGCTTTCATAATACTTCTCCTGCCTCCCCCTTACATCTTCTAGGGACCTCCTCATCACAGTATGGTGTTCATGTGTCACTGGTTCCAATTTACACAAACACAGATTTATACGATATTGGTGTATTTATAAGAGTGGGAGGTATGGGAGTGGGATTTACTCTCTTTAAAGGGACAAGATCCTCTGACTCGTCACATTACTCGTGAAGGCAATCCTGCACTATGCTGAAAGATATTGGGGAATCTATTTAAAGAATAAAGAACAAACCACACCTGCATCATGGAAGACCATTTGTATCGTTGAGATGTACAAAGACAACCACAGGCTTGATCCTTTTAATTATCAGCCTATCGCCCTTCTTGGCATGTCATGGTTCAAATTGACAGCCAGAGTCATTGATAAACATCAGTTGTGTTTTAGGAAAGGCCTAGGCACTTCATTTAATGGCCTAATTCTATCCCTTCTGAAAAAACAGACACACTGAATGGCCATCCCATCTACATGGGCTTTATAGATCTAACAAATTAGATTGGATAGTGAGGACTCCATGTCAGACAGTTCAGACCTTTAGCGGCTTAAGACAGGGATGCATATTAGCCCCAGCCTTATTTAATTTATACATTTCTGATCTGGGCAACAACCTGAAGAATTGTCATTCTTTTTCCCATGCTTGTTCGCCATCCCTATTCAAGATCTGGTTTATGCTAAAGAAGTAATACTATTTTATGAAACACCTACAGCATGGACTTTCCTCCTTGGAGTCTTATGTGAGAATGAATGACCTGGCAATAAATGCTCAAAAAACGAAGGTCATAATATTTAACCAAAAAGCAATCATTCAGTTGACACTTAGAGCGTGTACAACTGTAGATAATCTAAAGATGGAAATATTTGAGCTTCACAGTAAACAAGAAGTTAAACCAAACAAAAACTGGTCTACTTTAAGAGCAAACATGTTGCCTTGTGTGTCTCAAATAAAAAGAATTAAGAACAAATATGGGCACTTTTCCTTACTCCCTTTGAGAAAATATTATAAATCTAAAATCGTACCATGCAACCTACATGGTGCAGGGTCAAACATATTGACTCCTAAGTGAGAACGGATACAAATTGAGACCCCTGTTTTGGAAGGACAAAATCTCCACAATATTGTTCCAATTATGGTGATTTTATAAGAAATGGGCCTTTTATCACTGTAATCATTGATCAACTAGAAAAAACTAACCTTATACAGGAAAGTCTGAGACCCACCTGCTAATTTTAAATTTGTAGATCAGCGGGATCTTGTAAAGATTTAAAGAACTAAATCAATGAGTACAGTCAAGTAATCTCTTTCTACAACTAACTGTGAGGACAAATAACGTAATTATGAACACGCAGGTCAAGAGGTAAAAAGAAAGGTGTGGTGCCAGGATTGGGTAGATACTAGAGAAGCGGCCTCTAAATATCAACTAGTCACATACATAACTTTGGAGGAAAAATGTTTGAACTCCCTGGCAACCCAGGTTTCCAAATTTAAAAATGGCTTAGAGAGTTTGTGAGGGTGAGTCTAAACTTATATTCAACCTTTAAGCTATACAATTCAACATAAAATTCAAAGAAAAGAGAGTTACTGTAGATTTTACAATAGCAGACACTTGAAAACATCTGTTTATTGTATGCTCAGTCTTACAGCCCTTCAGAGTTCTACATTTTGCTAAATATGTTCATGATAAAGAGCGTTTGTGGACACAAGAATTCTGGAAAGGACTTGTATATGGGCACCAAAATTCAATGATCTAGCGGCTATTAGATATATTACAACTATATTAGGAGAAAACTGAGCTACTGTTATGTGTACAATTGTACTTTTATAATTAATGCAATTGTGCTCTAGAATTATTGAAATCATGTTCTCTCTCTTTTAAGTAATTTACTTATGTATAAGGTTTTATAATATAAACCAATACACAATAAAAAAAAACAAATTGCACTGTTCAGTCAAATGGTGTGGTTATCCTGATTAGCGCACATATTAGAAACGAAATACAGTGCTGAATGATGAAAATGTACCGCACAGTTCTAGCAGAGTTACTTCAGTCTGGCAGTGCTTCTTTCATTTTCATTGCGGGAGGAGCTACCCTTTAAAGACCCGACATTACCACGGAGCGGTCACAGAGTTCTAGCAGGGCTACTGCAGTCTGGCAGTCATCAACAGTTGCTACTGGACGCTCGGCTATTGGAAAGGTTTCAACTCTTTTTTCGTGACACTGAGGGCGAGTGCAGATTTACGTTCGAAAGCACCTGACTTGTGTCTTGTTCTACTTGTTTGCCGTTGGTCTAGAACATCCAGATCACGCATTAGTACTTGATCATTTCAAGACGTGGAAAGCAAATACCTTGCTGTCAATTATTTCTGCGCTTTACACGGGCATCTGCGGGCCTGGTGCCTTTGAGCCCCCTTTCTGTCTGCCTTTCCCTTTTTTCTGGTAAGGGTGACTATTGGCTAATTAGCCTTTGAACCCTGTGAGAGAACCCATTTACTCGGCTTGAAATCCGGATTGAATGGATTTTATGAGTGGTGTAAAGACCTTGCTGACTCTGCATTTAGAGGAGTTGGATTCTTCGGCCACGCTTCAATTTGCAATAAATCTTCCGCTCCCTCCTTCACCCGTTAAAAACGTTTCTTCTTGAGGTGATGATAATAACGTGGTTACTATTACCAACCATGTAGAGGGTGGGGCTTGCAGAAAAAATAATGTTAACCTCGAAGCAACTTAGCTGAGCTAATAAGCTTGTGTTTTTCAAAACAAGTGAAAAAGAACTTGCTTGACTCCTATGAGCCCCTCCGCCTTGGGGTTGACAAAAGAGTTTTGTGCCCTCTTATGACCCATGCACAACCTTTGGCGCCTACAACGGGAATAAATTTGACGTCCTCAGACGGCTTGGAAGTCATGAATTCCAGTCAAGATAAAGACTTTTTTCTCAACCCCCCCCCCCCCCTGGCCATTTTTTCAGAAGCTCAAGACACTGACTCTGATCCGGACTCTTCCATTACTTCCTATGAGTCTACATTTGCCCCGGCACAGCAAAGGAGGTTGTCTCACGTAACTAAAACCTTAGATCCACCCGCAGTAGGGGTCTCCGGCTCAATGAGAACTGAATTAAATCATTTTTCTGAGTGCCTTACTATCCCTTTTTGAAAATCTACAAAGGGATACACATGCACAGGCCCAAAAAGTTGACCTAATCTGGGGGAAAGTGCAACATCTTCAAGTTCCATCGATGCATGGGTCGCATCAAATGGGCAATCTCGACTCTTGTCCCGATAAATCTCAGGTTGGCTTAACTCTTTGAGCTCCATCCAAAGATCAATCTATTTCATTTAAACAAGCTAAATGCCAGGGCGCAGACTCCAAGGTCATAGACGCAGCTCATGATGCTACATCCATTAAAGCACAAAGTGTTTTCACGTTGAAAGCAAAAAGCAAGAGCAAAACTTCTTTACAAAAATCTAAGAACATGGACTCTACGAAAGTTCCTAATTCTGTTGCCAAAGCTTTCTTTAAGTCAGTGTCTCTTGCTGGAGGGAGGAGAAGAGGGGAGGCTGTCCGTTATGAGCATACCCCTCATTTAGATCAGTGGTGGCAAGCAAAGTTTCTGAGATCAGAGGTTCATAGGAGGGACAGACTTAATTCAACCCCCCCTAAGTCCTCTCAAGGCAAAGGGTTAAAAGTATCACATGCGGTTAAGGGTCAGAGGGTCTCGTGTGCAGCTTATGAAAAGAGGTTTTTACCCTGAACCGCAGTGGAGTCTTAATGTTACTTTCCCAAATCTGAAGGCCTTTTCATCAAGAGACAGAGAGCATTCTATTCCCTTAGAAAGGTAGAACTGATGTTGTTGTGCTAACCTTGGTCTCACAAAAGGTATATGATTTGGTACTGGGTGAAACAGAATCATTGCTTTCCCTGGGATTTGAATGCTGTATTGATGTCAGCCGAAGGAAGGCTGTTAATTTCGATCATATAACAGTAAAAAGAGGAGCCGATCAGCATACTTTTCCCAGATCTTCTTATGGTCAAACTGGTCTAGCACCATCCAGACATAGAATGGGAGGGGATTTGTTCGAGCTATACAGCAGGGATCGTAATTGGTGCTCTAAAGCAAACTCCAACTCCTACTATTCAAGGCACAGTTACAACTACTGCAACATTTACCGTATTTTCCTGGAATAGCTGTCGGCACGCTCATTTATTCAAAAACATTGATTTGGAACTATCTCTGGAGGAAGACATTATCATTTTTATTCAGGAAAGCTGGTTAACTGAAACACCTATAGTGGGTGGTTACGTGTCTTACGCTTCTTCAGCCACTAAAGGTCAGAGGAGTAGGCCTTCGGGTGGTTTAGTCACTCTTATAAAAAAAAAAAAGACTAGAAGGTTGACTTTTGATAAAGTGATTATTGCCAACAAATGTCTTCTAGCAGTAAAAGGTTGCCATGCTGTGGAATCAAAAAGTGCTACTGTTTAACATTTAATGGCATCATAAACTGACTACTGTCCAAGCTATTTTGGAGGAGGTTGCTGACCGCATCTCAAGTTGGTTGGATGGATCTGGGGAGGATGGTATTATCCTGGGGGGTGATCTAAATTATTTTTTTTTCTCCGAGTCAAACCCTTGCCCTTGTCCACTACAGCACCCCGCTCCCCGAAACATCACGCATGGAGCTCGATTGCTTGACTGTAAGTGTTAGGCCTTTCTCGTCTAAACAGTTAAGTCCAGGGACACTTACAACGCCAGAACACTTGGGGACTAAACATGCAATCCTCGACTATCTATATGTTGATGAGCATTTGTTTCATAAGTGTCATACTTTTAACGTTAAAGCCACATAGCTCAGTGATCATGAGATGATAATTGCAGAGTTCGATTGGCAAGTGGACAGGGCCAGGGTCCCCAACTTCCCATCAGGTTCTGTTAATCAACGGTCCAATCAAATAACTTGTTATTCACACAAGGCCTCATTGGTTAAGAGCAGAGAAGCAACTGGTGAGCAGTACTTTGGACTGGACAAACCTGGCCTTTGACGTAAACCACTTTGATTCATATCTGTCCAACTCTTTGGGGAATGTTCACAATAGAAGTAAGGTTTACCCGAGCAAACATCTCCATCTCTTTGACCAGGGCCTGTCCACAGGCAAGAGGGAAATGAGGAAAAAAATAAGGGAAATTAAGAGTAATCCTCTTGTCGATTTACATCACCAGCTAGGGACAATTAAAAGTGAAAGACAACTATTTCGCCATTGGTGAAGGCAACACAAACGTATCCTCTATCAGAATGATGCTGAATGAACGATGGATGCTTTGTGTCAAACATCTTCCTCTTCGTTTTGGCGGCTAATAAAACACCTGGGTCGTACCCAGAGTGATTTGCAGCTAAACCCCATTGGCAAATGTGATGCTGAAAATGCATTAGAGGGACAGGGCCTCCATATCCCTGTCCTTTATTGCTTTATCGTGTATGTTCTGTCTTGTTTTCCGCACAGGAGTTCACGGGGGACTCCTGGCGGTGCAGCTCTTCCTGTACTTGATTTGGTGAACAGACCCTTGGGATACCCTTATGGCACTCATGAGTGGGAGTACGACCCAGAACTCTTAGTGTATGTTTTTGGGCACCTGTGTGTGGCCCACAGAGCAGGGTACGAGCTGGTGGCAGCTCCGTGCTGAATGGACAGGTGCGCTGAGCGTCCTCCATTTTGGGATGCCCAGGCCCTGTCATTTGAATCAGTGGATTCCTGATAGGAAACAAGTTGGCCCCTGTGGCCTCTTGCTTTTTATCGCCTGGTACCTTACTTTTCCCAAAGTCCCGGGAAGCCCGGACTCTGTCCTTTCCCCCTGACTGGCTGTTGGGTGGAAGTTCCATATATGGTGTTTTGGAGGAAGTCCAGGCCAGACTGGCTGGAGCCTTCCCAATGACTGTATGTTGAGGGTACACCCGTGGGGTGGGACCTGGGTGAATGGAGTGTGTGACGAATACGCATTTCATGTTATTGGTGTCTAGTATCTGGTGTTTCATACAATGACTGAGACAGCCCTGCCCGAAACTAGTATGAATGCAGTGTATAATGTTGAATGACAGAGTGCTTGTCCGAATCCACATTTTGTGTTGTGAGTGTCTGGTTGGAGAAGAATGGCCTGAATGCACTGTGAGCCGATTGGCTGCCTGACTGCCTGAATGCCCTTCTGAGTGATTGGTTGCCTTAGTGTGAACCAGAAGACTGAATGAGAGTCCAAACCGTATATCTGGGGGCCTCTCACTGCTAGAAATCGTTCAGAAGCTGAAATTGATACTTGATGCTTACTCTTGAAAAGAACTGCTGCTGCTGTCCTTCGCTAATCTGAAAGCTGCTGTGCCTTCAAGGAATGGATCCAAGAGAGGACCTTGCTAGGAGACCTCTTCCTAAACTACGAGAGACCATCATGCACCAGCTGATTTTTGCCAAAGCTCCATGGTAGACAGACCTACGAAAGGCTGCCGACCGGAGCCGGGGACCGCCGAGGAGAACAAAGAGAAGCACAGGACAGCCGTCCACCGTCACTGACTGCTGTCGCCGACCGAAGCCACAGTGCTCCCTTTGCCTAACAACATTTTGATCCAAGGACTCCCTTGTTAATCACCGTCAACCGCTTTCGTCCTGCTGGAGAAAGTCAAGGCTGCCGACGACCGAGGAGAATCCACTGGTGGGTTTCCTGCCCCCCGAAGACCTCAGAGACGCCGACAAAGCTACTGAAGCCAACCCTGGTCACGTACCGTTCGCCGACGCCAATGACCCAATGCCCTTGCTGGGCAAAAGTTCTCCATTTACTCTTTGCGGCAACGACCACTCGTCGTCGAGGTGCACCGTATGCCTCTTCTTCACAGGACGTTGACGAGCTTTCATCCATGAGCACTGCGAAGATCGAAGCTGCTCCCTCCACGACAACGTTTGCCTCTTTCTTCACCGAATCTCGACGACCCACGGCTCCTGCCTTAAAGGGAGTGCGCTCTAGAAGGGCCTGTCAATGACTCACTGACGAACTATACGAAACCAGGTACTTTGGGGCAGTAGAACTTTTATAGGAGGAGATAAGACTCTAATAGACAATATATGGACTGGGCTTGTAGTGCATCTTCATTTACAGGTTGCCCAGGTGAGGGGCTCCTCACACAGAACTGTGTCTAGGTATCGGGGCCAGTATTCTGCCAATTGTCTTACCAACTGGTCTTCCCCCTAAGTCTATGGTTGATATCGTATTGCTGTGTTGATTCGTATGCTAGTTGAACTGAGTACAGTTGATGCATTTTAATGAAATCAGAGTTATAGTGGTACCACCTAGAACTGTATTTATTTACCATTTTAGAATGATCGAAATGCAAAGTGTGTTATTCTTATTGTGTATAAAACGTGAACCTTATTTATATAAAGAGCTGTGTTTTCACTAACATAGTGTGTGGGCATTCCTTTGCGGGTGCCTGGGGACTACACTGTACTTAAGAACCAGCCTGCATCACCTCCTGAGAGCTTAAGCCTTGGTTGCTCAACCACAGCTACCAAATAGAGAACCTTGGCTGGGGTACTCTGTGCCTCTCCTCTACCATATAGAGAGCAGGAGTACAGACACCCCCCTCCAGTCTTTACAGCGAACAGCACTTGTCTCTTATTATTACTCCACATTTGTGTCCATCAAGACTCCTGATCCCCCGCCCCTCCTCTCTCAGAGGTTGACTGTGGAGGAGTGGAAAATCCCTGTCGAATTTGATAAAACAGCTGAAATCATAAAAGGCAGCAGTAAATCAAGGGCCCCCAAGCCCAGCAAACCTTCCAACAAACAGTCCCTTATTCGGGTTCACTCTTGTTAGCACAATGTTCTCGGGTGTATTATGCTTCACCCTGATTCGTAGGCATCCCTCAGCCAGGTTCACATTTGCCAGGCACACAGTTCACTTTGCTTTATCACAGTACAGGATTCACTCTCGGTAGCTTTCTCCTTGGCATCCCTCCGCTCAGCTCATCAGAAAGCGGGGTTCCCTTCTCCTAGCTTTCTTTCCGCATCCGTCTGTCGGGTTCACACTTGCCACAGTTCACAGACAGTCTCTTTAGACCCTTTAGGTTCTTCCCTCTACAGAAGACTGGATCTCAGCCCCCAGTCAGGCTTTCCTTAAAGCCCCCAGCCAGGCTACACACAATTTACTAACACAGTTTCTTTTGCATCTCAATGTGTCAAAGACTTTCGATTGTACGAGGGGTTTTGCTCAACCCTCGTATGACCCCTTTGACACCTCACATTAGCTTTCCCCAAGCCCTCTTGGTATATGCCGTTTCAACAAACAGGTTCCAATCCGAGTCTTTCGAATGAACGGCCAGGTGGCGTTGGACCACTCTGCATCTGGACCTCAACTGGGCTTTCTTTTAAGTTCAACTCATACAAGTTCTTTGTTCAAATACTGCTGCTTGCAACCTTCGGCTCAACAGAATCCAGTTTACTAGCAGTTCCCCCCAGCTCACCGGCTGTGTTGAACTTGCTTCAGTTTCTTGTCTCGGGAGTCAAGGACGGCACCACGGTAGCCAGCGCTTCTCCCAGCTTTGGCTATACGCGCGCGAGGGCCTGTGCGCCATTGACACCTGTCACCCCACACTCCAGCTGTACTTCCCAGTCTTGTGATTCTCCTTTCAGAGGCTTTGCGGGCCTGAGTTGAATAGGGCAAGGGCAATTCCCTCCTCGTCGTCTTTTCATGGTCCCGCCGCCTTTCTCCTCCACTTGAACTGCCAGTCCGGAATAGCTGCATCCTTGAGCGTTCGGCCTTGCGTGTAGTGTGCGCTTGTGCCCCACCTTTTATCCCTGTGAGGAAGGTAAAGGGCCATCAGGTGTGCTTGGTTACTGGCAATTTCCTAACTCTGCCTGACCCTTGTGTTGGGACATGTCAGGCTCTGGTGCTAATCCGTTGTCTTTCACTGTGTAAGGAAGTGTTAGTGTCGAAAAAGGGGGGGAGGGGCGGTGCTTCTAAATCTCCTACGGGGTAGGATGGGAAAAGGTGTTACAGGGAAGGGGGTACAGCATCTCGCCCGTCCTTGTCCCACTTCCACTCCCCGAAGACGCCCCCATCCAGGTGATACTCCCCCACTGGTCCATCCCCAGGAACTGGATCCAATAACGTTGGCTGTGTCCTGGCCACCTGGACAACAGATCTCCAGGGACTAGCGGGTGAAACGCCTTCATGTTTCTCACATCGATCTGCACCTACAGCGGCGCCTTGTAGATAAAACGCCTCCGCAAGACTTAACCAGAAGAACACATTCCGCAATCTAGGCCGGCTCCCTTTGCTGAACCTTACATGGGGATACCATCATCCATCACCCGAACTAAAATGCCCAATCCACAGGAAATCCAAAATTCACATAACCTCTTTCATCCCTGCCCTTAAAACAATAATCTAGATTATTCACCAAAACCTTTTCTCAAGAACGAAGGAGACCTAACCACAAAAATGACATCTACCTCCACTCCTTTTCCCCTACTATGCCTCACAATACTTGACACTACTATACAATACTCAACAATACTTCTAAGATACTCAACTATGCACAGTACCACCCCCGTACCCCCCATTACTTTCCCACTTTTCTTAGTCGCTGTGTGGCTGAGTCAATACTTAGACTCTGTGATCCACTGACGGTGTTCAGATACCGGGTCTCCCAAAGCTGCCACACCACCCTTCTGCTCTACTGGACTCCTCACGGATCACGGGCAGGATATTTCCAAGATGGCTCCTGATGGCCTTTGTACGGGGGTGCGTCCAGGCACTGCACCGGGAGAGGCGGCTTTATGACAAACAGGCGTAGTCACTATACCACTGCTAGCAACTTGTTGGTGAGGTCTGGTATGCCAGAGATTTGGGGGTTACTACAAGCTCACCCGTTCAGCTCCAAGGGGCCCAACAACCCTTATTCCAGAACAAACAGAGGACTGAGCCAAGGGCAAGTTAGAACTGTTTATTACAAAACCCGACAGGGATCATACAAGACATTAAAACATCTCTGCAGTCACCATTCCCAAAGTAATGTCAACCCTTTTTGATATGGAATCTCGTCCCAATCTGGGCCTTCCCCAAAAAACCTACTGCATGTACTTACTGGGTGCTTGACGTGGTATACCCTATGGATTGCCTTTATAGCTCTTACCCAATTTGTCCTTTCATGTCAGGTGGCTGGCCTGCCCCTTCCCCATGAAACTACCTATTACATTGTTGCAGGGATGCAGGATTAGCATTGGCCCTTGCCCCCTGCCATACGACCCTGGATTTCTGTCCCCTTATTGGCTGGAACTGTCTCCTCAGGCCTGGGACCCAGTTTGGTTCTCAGCCCTCTGTGCACCTCTTCAAGGTGATGTGAATGACTATCTGTGCCCAACGTATCTTTTAGCAGTACCACTTTTGCCTGTGAGAGTGCTCTCCATGTTGCAACGTTGTTAACTTGTTCATGTTTCATTTCATGTCTAGGTTGCTGAGAACTGTTTGTCTTCCCACAGCAGGGGAAAACCCATTGTCTAGCTCCGCCGCATCACATGGTTGCGGACCACAAAAACAAGCTCTTCTGGTCTGCAATTATGAGGATTTATTCTGTTTTTCTGCATATGGCCCCTTATCGTTTTAAGTTTGGAATGTGCTTCTTGTCTCTGACCTTGGCTGTGAGCCCCTGCCTTCCTGCAGCCCGGTTCTGCTTTTCTCCCGTTCTGCAGTTTGTGGCCTAATGTGATTTTCATTATACTTGTAATATGATTTCTGCGCACTTACATAGTGCTATATTTCATAGGTTAGTCCTATTTGGTCCTGCCAGGCTCATTATATGATCCTGTAGTTCAATGGGGTTAGTTGCCATAAGCATCTGCAAGCTTGCTCTGCATCTCTTTGTTGCCTTGCGCTCAGCATTTCTGCACTTGGCTAATGAGAAAAATTAAAGCTCTGACAGTAAGTAGATGTATCCGTCCTCTAACTACAGAACTGTGTAAGCATGTTCTTCATGTATACAAGTGTGTGTGTGTGGGTGTGTGTGTGTGTGTGTGTGTGTAAAGCTGTGCATTATTACAAGTGTACTTCATAACTAATGTGGCTATGTAGTGGTATCACTAATGTCAGCACAGTGGTTTCTCAGCATTTAGTCAATGTCATCCATCATGGCATTTGGGACTGTTAAAGCACCTGTATCCATAAAGACATTCACTGGATAAGGTTTGAATGGCTGTCTGAGAGAGTTCTGCATACGTGTCAGTCACTGGTGCTCCTGGGAGCTGTCCGAATAATGAGTGACACTGTGCGTTCTTGACTCTTTGGGCTGTTCACGCGGATGAAGGGGGGGGCGCATTCCTGGGACACTCTCTTCAGTGGTAACCTGTGATCTGGGGAAACAAGATAAAATACACTAATTGAGAGTCCATATTCGGAATGCTAACATAAAAGGCCTTGCGGCTATGTCATGATTTAAAATGTCCCCAATAGGTACTTATGGTGCATGCAAAATTCAAGCACATATTGGGTGGATTCGCAGCTGTGTGTTGAAGTAATCAGAGCATTAGACTTATAGTTCAGCACCTCAAGATGTAAGTGATGAACAAACCAGAGAGAATAAATTACCTGGATGTGAGGACCCAAAGAGAACAGTGGTTCGTAGAGTCCACTGTCCACTGTAGTCAGCCCCTGTTGTATACACGCCTGCTGTGCACGGTGTGAATTTAAAAAAAAGACTACGAAAAAGTCCCTCTTGTGTGTTCTAGCTGTCTCCTCCCGGGGTCATGTCAGTTTCATACTGATGCTGGTGCTGGTGCACCGGGTCCGGGAACCCTATTAAGCTCTGTGCAACGCATGTTCCAACGTGTGCACCCCTAAGTGTAGCACACACTCGGCTGCACTACTGACAGAGGACGCACACCAAAGGACAACCATTCACGCCCCAGGTAAGAACTTTGATCTATCCAGCACCACGGGCGGAAGCGCTATGATCACATGTACCCTGACCTCTTCGCTACACTTATGGATGCACAAATGTCCTTAAGAGAAAGTGCTGTTTGTCGTGAGCACTGGACGAGTGGAAAGTGAAGAACATAAATCCTTATCCAGAGTGAGGACATGCCAGTGTTTTTTAATGATTTTTCGGACCCTCGATGAACTGTCAAAAGTGATGATGAGGCATGGATCTTCACTGGAAGTTGATTTAATGAGCCTAATACCATGTAGCAGTACATCCCTCTGAAGGGTTCTTGCCTTGTTATAAGCATTTTTGATGACCCTTTTCTTCACATAACCTTGTGCCAAGAAGTCAGAGGCAGCCAGAGCACAGCTGCAATCGAATTGGGTAACATCTGTGCAATTCTGGTGATAGCAAAAGAACTCGCCATACGGAATACTCCTTTTGAAGCTAGACGGATGATTACTTGTAGCATCCAAAGGGAGTCCAGTGTCTGTCGACTTCTTGTACAAAGAGGTATGTAAAGCCAAGGTGTCAAGAGTAACGGTGACATCCAAATAAAAATGTTGTTGTAACTGTGACTTTCCGTGAACCTTAGATTGGCTGAATTGATATTGATGTTTCAGGCAAAAGCTAACCAAGTAATCTCAGTGCCACGCCAAATAAAAACATCATCAATATACTGCCACCAAGATACAATCTGTCAGAAAACTGGCAGAAAGAAGATCAGTGTCACGACCCTCGCCCAAAACCCCCTCTGGCAAACCCATTGGCCAGGTGGAGTCAGGACCCTGGCCTCTAGAGCCTGGCATCCTCTTCAAAAGCCCTCATGGGGCCAGTCCTGGCGCCTATGGCACCAGGCTCATACACCATGAAAAACAATGTGCTTGGGAACTACTTTATTGTATTGTCAGCCAACATGGAGGCATCCACATAGCTTGGTTCCTAAGAAGAAAACTATGCGGTCTAGTGTTTTGGGTGTGGCAGCCTAGGGACTACTTTACCTGGACTATTTTGTTGGGGCTATTTAAACCACAACCCAGCAGGACAACACGCTTCGTGTTACTTTGCAGCTTGAAACGTGACGCTCACCGTGTCCAGCTATTCCCTCGAACCTCAGAGAAGCAGAACCTGCAAGGAGACAAAAGGAGACAAAAGGAGCATCTTTAGCAGCAGCATCTTACCTTCAGTCTTCATCTTTAAACACTCGCAGCTACTGAGAACAGCTTCCTCGAATCTGCACGCCTCCCGGACAGAACGACCTGAAAGAGGAAGATAGAGGCAACATTAAAGAAAGCAGTAGAGACATTTACAAATTACGAAAGGCTCAAAAGGCTTACCTGGCTGGTCGCTTCTCGGCTGGCACCGCGACCTACAAGTAAGGAAAACACAGGTTAGCAAAGGCAAGACTTTGCAGCGCTGCGCATAGCGCTTACTTACCGCATCATAGCGTTCTTAATGCACCATCATTTACCAGCGGGGCTCAACCAAGCCAGTTCGCCGCGCTGAAGCTCTGCATACCTAAGGGAGAAAAAAAGAGACATTTTAAACAAAGAAAGGCATGGAGGATAGCAGCAAAACTAAAGAACAGCAATAAGACCTATCTGAACAATATCAAACGGGCCAGCGTCAGTGAAGTAACTGGACCGCACCCGCCCATGAAAGACAACGCGCCCCTGCAAAAAAAGGCAGGACAGAGAGCACGCCTAATTCTATCACAAGGTGAGGAGAGGGCGCCAGAGGGACTGAAATCATACGGGGGTGGAGGGAGGATACTTACCCCAGTCGGTCAGTCTTGAACACAGTCTTCCTGTATTTTCAGGCAGAACCTTCCCCGCAGACCACATCAGGGCAAAGCTGAGAAGCATACCAGCGAGTAACCTGGCTGGGTGGTGTCCCTGTGGATACCAGGTGAGCGTAACAATCGGACAGAAAAATGGCTTCCCACCACCCTATGGTCAAGTTGGCGTATGCTGGGGCAAAGGTACTACCCATGAAAGTACCTCTAACTTGATGAAAAAGAGTCCCTTAAAAATGAAATACATTATTGGTTCATCAAAACCGTAACATATCCAAAATTGTATATATGTGCACTTTGAGCTGAAACCAAACCCTAAGGAAAGTACATGTCTACATATATACCACCTTTTGAATTTACATATTTTCACTGTCAGTAAACAAAACTGCCTGGCCACATATGTCATTGAACATAAACAAGTGGCCCAAATATGTGATATTTTTGATGTCATCTTTGATGTTCTGGGTGTTCGTGTTAGCAGTGCATGCTGGTGGCGCGAGTTATGGTTGCTTAGCTTACCATATCTGGCAAATTTCTGGGGATTTTCGGTTTTACTTGTAACCATAATGTCTCTCAAACAGTTTTTTCACTGAATTTCATAGGTTTTTACCAGTGCCCCCTAATTTGCTACAACTTCTTAATATCATACTTGCCTCCAATTTAGCAGCATTTTCAGCCGATGTAGAAAGTTTGAACCTAAAACTGTGCCATTCCCCTCCTCCTAGCAACATTTTTAAAACGTCTATGAACTTTCTGCAACTTTTTACATCATTTTTTGTTCGCTGACTTTCTGAATAGTGTCACGTAACCATGTACGCGCGTGTCACAATCATATGTTCGCGAACAGATCGGCGCTTCGCAAACGTGTCCATGCTTTGCGAACAGTTTGAAACTGCATTTTCAGCTAATCTAGCAAGTTTTAAGATGAAAATGTACCCTTGCACAACTCCTACACCTATTCTTACTCATTATCCATTAACAATCTAGGACACATGCTTGGAAGAATATTAGCAGAACTTATATTTATCTTAAGCAATGGCATCAGCTATCGCCATCCCACCTCCCAAGCGCCATCCCACCTCCCAAGGAGCCACCACCACCAGCTGGAGAACCCAAACAATGGAAGAAGCGCAATAATTCAAAATGAGGTAGAGGAAATGCCTACGTCCAGCACCCAGAGAGACTCATGGGTGTGGCAGTTCTTTACCACCGTTGGGGGTGTACCAAAGGCTAAGGCTACCAAAGTGTAATGCACTGAATATTGTACTCAGTCGCTGACAACCTGGGCAGTACTTCTACGGTACAACCTCCATGTGCCGCTACACCAAATGCAAATGCCGGGATGCTCTCAGAAAGGCTGTTCCTTTCTCAGGAAGTAGTAGGCTGTCTTCCTATACCTCCTCTTCCTCAACCAATAGTGCTACCACACAGGCTACTGCTGTGAGGCAGAAAATCCCACCAGCTACCCCTGCAAGCCATAAAAGAGGCTTCAGCCCCATATCTTTCGAAGACAACAGTACTTTGTATATACTGCAACACACCACTCTGCAGGGGGCAGTTTGAAAGTGATTTCGAGCCTGTAATCAAAGAGCATGAGAAACACTGACCCCCTACCTTATATGTAATGCTCCGCAGTCCTCTCTCTAGGCCATGCATTATTGGAAAAACCCGGATTGCATGTGCACACCATCGCACAAGACAGTTCTTAAACCATTTTACGGTCATGTTTGTAGCAGTCCCTCATTGCCTGCTTTGAAACAGTCACACATATATCCACCAATCTGTTAAAAAAAACTCTACATATAACCCTAGCAACATATTAAACTTCCACACACCACCTGCCACTTAAAAATCTTTTGCATATGCATTTCATTTGCTTATCCCCAAAAATTGCACACACTGCTGCAATAAATGAACATATGCATTGTGCAGCAAAAGAAGTGCATGGAAAGAGGAGTAGGGATTACCAAGTGCTCATACAAGCCCATATAAACCATATAACATCGCCCTAAACCCCCTGCCATCCATATGCTGTCCGCAGACAGTAAGAATTGACCACAGACTTGACAGCAACTGCAAAGCCTTTTTTTCACCTATAAAAACAGCTCCATATCATGTTTATTCCACTCCACTACCATTTCCACGCCCTCCTTCATTTCAAACTGTTAGGGGCACCTGGCTATTCCCTGATCTCTCCAGGTTGAAACACACACACATATATATACATATATACACACACACATCAAATAATTATCAGGGCCAGTATATAGTGACCCACTATTTTATTGCTATTTTATTGCAGTTGTTATCTTAACTAACAACAACTGAAATAAAGTAACTCAACAGGCAAATTGAGACATGTTGAAGAAAAAGACATACATTCCCAATAGGAAAACGACAAAATACAATATTGACATGAGCGAATATATTTAACGTGAATCTAATCTTGACTAAAAGCGTAATGCTTTATCTGAGGCACAATATTTCTTTTGCATGCTGGACAAATCGGTATAGTCAACGTTGCTGTATGTTGAACACTGTCTGGTGATAGAATTGTCGACACGTCTGTGTTTCGGCCTTGTACCAGGAGTGTGATGCAATGGTTGTATCGACCTTCAACAGAACAGGGAATTGTATGGTCTACTCAAACATGAGGTATCCTGTGATCTAGGGAAACAAGATAAAATACACTAAGTGGGGGGTCCATATCCGGAATGCTAATATAAAAAGGACTTGTGGCTATATCATGATTTAGAATGTCCCTGATGGGTACTTACGGTGCATGTACAATTCTAGAATGGATACAGCTGATTCGCAACTTTGTGTTGAATTAATCTGAAACACACAAGTGGTATGTGGACAGTACAACCTGCAAATTGAAGTTGAGAATACTTCAAGACCTAAGGGCTATACCACTTTTTTGGGGGTTTAATTTCGTTAATTTTGTTTTCAACTATTTTTGGTTAATTTCTTTTTACCCAAATGTATTGTTTTTCATCCATTGCCGTTTTACAATATTTGGGTCAGGCTGTCTTTGTTATTTATTTGTTCTATTTACTGTTTCTTTGATTTGTTTCTTCCAGTAGGCTGTCCACTGTGTTATGTTGGCAGCCACATGTCTGTGTATGACAGGGTATGTATGGTTTTGTATACTAATGTTGGTGTTGACAGTGCAGGTTTTTCTTCCACGAAGACAATACACAGGGCAGTATATTCCTGGGTGGTGCCATGCATAGGTTGGGTGTTTGACCGATTTATATGCCATTACGGATTGCGCATTAGAACATTATGTGACCTTGTCTCCCTTTCCTGGCTAACTGTCTTTGCAATTCTTGTCTGTCTGTTGTAATCTTCTTTGGGGGGTTCTATTATGCAATGTCATTGACACACTTGCACTTTACCATACTGCTTTCTATCATAATCTGTACCTTCTTGGACTGATTTTACATATGTGTTCATTACAGCTGCTAGCACTGGCACATTATTGTTTTTTGCATTATGTAGTTACTGGTTAACTGCAATCACTGTCAGTGTGGTCTAATCTTATCTGGGGGTTCCATTATGTAACATTAGTGATGCACTTGCACTTTACCCTGCTGCTTTGCACCCTATGCTGTACCATTTTTTAGACTGTTTTTGCATATTTATTTATCAGAGCTACTAGCATTGGCATTTTACTGCTGTCTGTATTATGCATGTATTTCACAATCGGAATAATGTATGACTTGCCTTTGTGTATTAGCATTTTATAGACTCAAATAGCACAACAGTTGCATTTTAAGGAGATTGAGATTTCTTGCTCCATTTGGTTGAAGACATGCATTTGTCACTTTTTCCTTTCCAGTTACTTTAATTTTGATGGCATCCCATTGTTATTTTAAATGTTACTGTTAGGAAGTATCCTGTGCAGTTCCCTTAGGGAACACTTAAAAAAAGTTTAAGACTACAGGAGTAAGCAGTAAACCCAATTGGAGGCAGTCTGCACCACCCAGATTTATCTGGTAGCTGTGGCTGAGCAGTCAGACTTCTCTCAAGATGAGTAGGGCAGTATATAGAGTATACACAATAGGGCTAAAAACACAGTAGAGCAAATAAACACTGACCAGAGCTTTGTATAAAAGTATATCATTATTTATTTAAAACACATTTAGGCAATATACTAGCACTCTAAATCAAAAGCAAGTTAAAACACAGTCAGGTAAAGTATACACACCTCCCTTGATAACTATCAGACAAGTCAGAGTTAAAACACCACGATTTGTTAAAACAGATGTGAGTGCGTAACCTGATGGCACTCCAATAGTTCAGTTAAAGGGAGAGAAAAAGGCAGAGCATAGAAATAAAACAGGTCCCAACACTTTTAGGAGTTGTCAACAAGGGAATAAAGGCAGGATATACTGTAGAGCCAAAGTTCATGGGCCAGGCCCACTTTAAATGGAGCAAAGCGAAATGTGCCCAGGATCACACGGTTTAAAATGCACTAAAAGTCTTTGTAGAATGTTCAAAAGAGGTTGGGGCGCTTCAAGAAGGTAAAGTTAGAAGGTCTGGGGCCAACCCAGTTGGAAAGCCAAGGATTTAAGGGTCACCTTGGGCAAACCGAAGAAAGGGAGGCCAGGCAGGACACAATACCTTAAAGAGAGAGGAAGCTCCAGCGGTGGCAGTTGTTCCTGGCAGTGGTTGCAGTTCGTTGTTTCGACCAGGGGAAGAGAGGATCTCGTCAAGGAGGAAACGTGGAGTTGTTGCACTGCACAGGGATGAAACCAGCCGCGGAGTTCGTCGATAAAAATTGCGTTCCTTTTATTCGCGGTCAAAGTGGTGAAGCTTGGCTATCCGGCCGCCGGGGTCCTTGGCACGGGCGATTCGACCAAGGGACGTCTTTGGAAGGCGAAAGGGGTGAACTGGTTGGTCCCACCAGCTCAAAGGAAGAAGACTCGTCCAGCAGAAGATCTTCTCTTGTCGTTGGGAAAGTGGTGAGTTCATTGCAGCAGGGCTCCACCGGTGGTGTCGTTGTTGCAGATGGCTCAGCTTCTTCCCTCTTCGGATTCTTAGGTCCTGTGCCGACTTCTGAAGTTCCAGTCCCCAAAGCCCTGCTTTTATGCAGACAAACCCCCATTCAACAGCCTAGCTGTCACTCAAACATGCTATGTGATGAGCCGGGTGGCTCACCACTGGGCCAATCAGACTAGAGTGTGACTTGAGTTGCCGAGGCAACGCAGTCCAGGGTGCCTATTCCCCCTCCCACACATCCTGTGGACCCCAGAAGAGTGGCACCATTTGGAGGGCTTCTGTGGAGAAGCCCACTAAAATAGTGGAACAAAGGGCTCGACTTGGGTTAGAGTCTCAGAGGCGAACACAAACGCCATTTTAAAACCGAGTTCTGGCGAAAAGACCCAACTGGTGAATTAATATTAAATAAATAAACCGGCTGTCTCTTTAACATTGCACCAAAAAGAGGTGCGTTTAAAATGAATGGGAAAATCTCATAGGAAATATTCCGGTGGAATATTTTGAGTGATAACCACTGCCACCAGCCAGAAACTCGACAAGGGGGGACTGCACAGTGCCCCCTTGAAAACAGACCCAGGGGCAATCTAATTAACCCCTTCCAGTACTTCCACAATATGATGGTTTGTACTGCTTCTGTTCACAAATTTGGACTAATAAAGCCAATAGTGACTTTACATGCCCTGGGAGACAGTAGTCAGTCCCAGGGTATGGAGTCTATGTTTGGGGGTTACTGCGACACCCCTGTGTTACTGCACTGAGGGTGCTGTGTAACACATATACAAAAAGAGATGATACCCTATGGAGTAAAGACCCCATAGCCCATAAACACATACAAAGTCAAAGAACATCTCAAATCATGCCTAAGAGTGGGAGGAAAATAGTCTCACTCTTAGCAGGAGAAAAAAACACAAACCCCAAAAAATCCAGCAAAGCTGCTGGGGGACTCACTAGGTTTGAGAAATTAGCCTTACAAGAGAATTTTCCCTAACACTCACCCCCCCAGACTAAGGGACAAGAGGATTGAATCCACTCCTGGATGAATCTTATACCTCTAGTCGGTTACAAACCCCCTAGAGAGACCATCAGCATTTTGGTGGCGACACCCTGACCTGTGTTCAATGGTAAAATCAAAGGTTTTCCTTTGTAAGCTATATGACCTACAAACCCTTTGAGGAACAGTCTTTTTAAAATTATAGGGGATCTGGTTGACCAGTCCCTCAGAAGTGGGTACAACTTCTGAACCTGTGTTAGGCTTTTTCAAGGGGTCCTTATAAAGGATTCCCTTAGATCTAGAGGGGCCTCCAAGGTTCCTCACCACCTCTCTGTGGGGAGAAGGCTGGGTCTTAGGCCTCTTGGTTGGAGGGGATGGGGATAAGCAAGGTACATGCTTCCCCTTCCTCTTAGATCTAACCTTACCTATTTTAGGAGTTTCCCTCCCAATACTAGGATTTGAGTTGGAGTCTTCTGTGGAAGGTCCAACAGTCTGAAGGTTTTTGGCCTTAGACTTTTCTTTTCTGGTTTTCCACCAGCACTGAGAATTACCAGTTCTCCTAGGCCTAGGTAGGGGTCCAGTAGGTCTATCCACCTCTTCCTCAGAAGCAGGGGGAGTCAAAGACTCTAAAACTGGGGGAACAATGATGGAGCTTGGTTGGGGCTCCCATTTCCCTAACATCTTAGTCTGAAATTTGCCTGGACTAGAGGTCAACTTACTAACACCAGGGCTTGTAGTGGGGTTCTCAGTAGAGGTTCCAACAGGCTTAGAGTGGTCCCTTAAGGTGGCCTCTCTAGCCAATTTGGTTTGGTTCTGGGTCTCCATACTGGGAGGCCTGGGGGTACTGGATACTACTCCTAGAGTTCTTGGATCATTCCCCAACAGGACTCTCCCAGGCACATCAGTCTGAACACTGACAGGAATCCTCACTGTCATGTTATTACACTGAATGAGGGCTGGTAGAACTGAAACCATTTGGACAGGACCTCCAGACATTTTAGTGGGACCTTTGGGTGCCTTAGCAACATCCTCAGGCCTGAAAAAGCTTTCATCCACTACTGTTCTGCTGGCCCCAGAGTCTCGCCTGGCAGGAGTATCCTGGCCATTGACAAGAACACTGTCCATGTAAGAAACTTTAGAGTTTTCTGGTATGGAGTCATGCACACTCCTATTCTGGTTGCTAACCAGACCCATGGACTCTAATGATACACTTGCTTGAAGACCCAAAGGTTCTTCAGCAAAGACTTCAAAGTGAGCACTAGCATTTGGACTTCCTCCTCAGGAGTGAAGGCTAAGGAGACTGTGCTGATCCCTGCAGGTTTACCCTTACATCTGGGATCTCTTTTGATGTGGTCAGTGGCCCCACAGAGATAGCATGTTCCCAATGCTCTCTGGAATGGTGGCTTGTTCTGACCGCCTTCTGGTTTGTGGCCAGAAGGTACACTAGCCTGATGGGGTTTCCCTGGTGGCTTACCCTGGTTATTTTGTTTTTTGTGGCCCTCTTTGGTATGGGAGGTATTAGAAATCTCTTGGTTCCCTTTTGGTGGCCGTTTTCCCTCATCCTTTTTCTGAGTGACCCCTGCATCCTTGTGAGTAGCCCTGTTGGCAACCCACAAGTCAGCATCCTTAGCTAGCTTCCTAGGATCTATTTCCTTTGAATCAGCCAAGTGCTGTCTGAGCTCAGGAGAGCAGGCATCATAAATTGACTCCAACATAACAAGATTTCTCATTCCCTCATAAGTGTTCACTCTGTAACCCTTAATCCATCCCTCTAAGTTCTTCAAACTTTCATTCACCCAGGTAGCCCAAGGGGTACCATCATTCGTTTTGAGGGTCATAAACCTCTTAAGGTACTTGGAAGGGGTCTTCCCAAATCTAGCTATTAAAGCTAGCTTCACACATTCATAGTCCCTTCTATACACCTCCCCCAACTCCATTACCACATCAGATGCAACAGGGAGGAGCCTAGAGAACAACCAAGGGAGAAACCGATCCCCTGTGATGTCCTGGAGCCCATGATTATACTCAAACATAGCCAACCAATCTAACACATTCAACTTAGGTTCATACATACCCACAATCTCTTTAGGCATCCGGGGTCTTTTGCGACTGGAACTCCTAGAGGATCCGGGGAGAGAAGCATTTTCCACAAGACAATTTCTTCATCACGAGCTCATGGTTGAGCTCCATTTCTCTGAGCCTTAGTTCTGATTGGGCACTAATTCTTTTGAATTCTAATTCAAGCCTCATTTTTTCTAGTTCAACGAATTCAGGACTTAGTGTGGGACCTGACAAAGGTCCAGTAGACACAGGCTGAGGTGCTAGAGCAGGCAGAGGGCCAGGGAGAACAGTTACATTAGTTTCCTCTTCCTCTTCTAGCTCTACAGCAATACTATAATTACTTTGATTCATATCATCCTCATGACTGTGGTTTCCATTTGTTGGGGAGGTAGGCTCCTCTGAACCACTACCTAGACTTTGATTCTCTAACAATCTTTCTATCAGTTCAATGTTCTTGCCTTTTACAGGAAGATCCTTATGTCTACAAAGAACTCTTAAACAATCAGCAGTTTTTGCAGCAAGGGACTCCTTGCTGTAACTTTCCATAGTTGACTTGTTAAAAAATAGCTTTTACAGTGCTAGGCTTTGTGGTTAGTTGCACTAAAGTATCAGAAGCACTCTAAAATGTATACTCAATACAAATCCCACCGCTGTACACCAGTGTTAGGCAGAATCCTGTGCAGTTCCTAACTGTGTTTGAACACCACCCCATCCGTGCCCCCTTGTGACTGTCTTTTTTTAATATATTGGTCTTGTAGCTCAATACAAATCCCACCGCTGTACACCAGTGTTAGGCAGAATCCTATGCATCCTAACTGTGTTTGAACACCACCCCATCCGTGCCCCCTTGTGACTGTCTTTTTTTAATATAATGGTTTTGTAGCTTGGTTTTGTACATTGCAAAAAGATTAAGACTACAGGAGTAAGCAGTAAACCCAATTGGTAGCAGTCTGCACCACCCAGATTTACCTGGTAGCTGTGGCTGAGCAGTCAGACTTCTCTCAAGATGAGTAGGGCAGTATATAGAGTATACACAATAGGGCTAAAAACACAGGAGAGCAAACAAACACTGACCAGAGCTTTGTATAAAAAGTATATAATTATTTATTTAAAACACACTTTAGGCAATATACTAGCACTCTAAATCAAAAGCAAGTTAAAACGCAGTCAGGTAAAGTATACACACCTCCCCTGATAACTATAAGACAAGTCAGAGTTAAAACACCACGATTTGTTAAAACAGATTTGAGCGCGTAACTGATGGCACTCCAATAGTTCAGTTAAAGGGAGAGGAAAAGGCAGAGCATAGAAATAAAAACAGGTCCCAACACTTTTAGGAGTTCTCAACAAGGGAATAAAGACAGGATATACTGTAGAGCCAAAGTTCATAGGCCGGGCCCACTTTAAATGGAGCAAAGCGAAATGTGCCCAGGATCACACGGTTTAAAATGCACTAAAAGTCTTTGTAGAATGTTCAAAAGAGGGTGGGGCGCTTCCAGAAGGTAAAGTTAGAAGGTCTGGGGCCAACCCAGTTGGAAAGCCAAGGATTTAAGGGTCACCTTGGGCAAACCGAAGAAAGGGAGGCCAGGCAGGACACAGTACCTTAAAGAGAGAGGAAGCTCCAGCGGTGGCAGTTGTTCCTGGCAGTGGTTGCAGTTCATTGTTTCGACCAGGGGAAGAGAGGATCTCGTCAAGGAGGAAACGTGGAGTTGTTGCACTGCACAGGGATGAAACCAGCCGCGGAGTTCGTCGATAAAAATTGCGTTCCTTTTATTCGCGGTCAAAGTGGTGAAGCTTGGCTATCCGGCCGCCGGGGTCCTTGGCACGGGCGATTCGACCAAGGGACGTCTTTGGAAGGCGAAAGGGGTGAACTGGTTGGTCCCACCAGCTCAAAGGAAGAAGACTCGTCCAGCAGAAGATCTTCTCTTGTCGTTGGGAAAGTGGTGAGTTTGTTGCAGCAGGGCTCCACCGGTTGTGTCGTCGTTGCAGATGGCTCAGCTTCTTCCCTCTTCGGATTCTTAGGTCCTGTGGCGACTTCTGAAGTTCCAGTCCCCAAAGCCCTGCTTTTATGCAGAAAAACCCCCATTCAACAGCCTAGCTGTCACTCAAACATGCTAAGTGGTGAGCCGGGCGACTCACCACTGGGCCAATAAGACTAGAGTGCGACTTGAGTTGCTGAGGCAACGCAGTCCAGGGTGCCTATTCCCCCTCCCACACATCCTGTGGACCCCTGACAGAGTGGCACCATTTGGAGGGCTTCTGTGGAGAAGCCCACCAAAATAGTGGAACAAAGGGCTCGACTTGAGTTAGAGTTTCAGAGGCGAACACAAACGTCATTTTAAAACCGAGTTCTGGAAAAAAGACCCAACCGGTGAATTAATATTAAGTAAATAAACCGGCGGTATCTTTAACATTGTACCAAAAAGTGGTGCGTTTAAAATGAATGGGAAAATCCCATAGGAAATTTCGGTGGAATATTTTGAGTGATAACCACTGCCAGCAGCCAGAAACCAGACAAGGGGGGACTGCACAGTGCCCCCTTGAAAACAGACCCAGGGGCAATCTAATTAACCCCTTCCAGTACTTCCACAATATGATGGTTTGTACAGGTTCTGTTCACAAATTTGGACTCATAAAGCCAATGGTGACTTTACGTGCCCTGGGAGACAGTAGTCAGTCCCAGGGTATGGAGTCTATGTTTGGGGGTCACTGTGACACCCCTGTGTTACAGCACTGAGGGTGCTTTGTAACACATATACAAAAAGAGAAGATACCCTATGGAGTAAAAGACCCCATAGCCCATAAACACATACAAAGTCAAAGAACATCTGAAATCATGTCTAAGAGTGGGAGGAAAAGAGTCTCACTCTTAGCAGGAGAAAAAAAAAAAATCCAGCAAAGCTGCTGGGGGACTCACTAGGTTTGGGAAATTAGCCTTACAAGAGAATTTTCCCTAACAGTTACATCCACACCTGACCAAGTAGCGTTACTTTTCACCTTATAGTATCGATGTGGGTTGCACACATGTTTTTATTTTAGTCTCTTGTACTGGTATCTCATATTTATCATGTATTACTTAATGTTTTACGTTACACTGTTTATACGTTTGAGATGCCATTTGCACTCAACACTTTATAGGTGCTACATGTCTTATGACTGACTTGGTGATGCAACCTATGGCAAACTACACTGTCCGGAATGAGTGCACCCATTGTGGGCCTCCTCCGATTAATCCTGCATGCCCTCCCCTTCGTCTCTTTGCTTGTGTGTTTTTATCCTGTTGCCGCACTTGCTCGAACCTTATCAATGCTTTAGCAGACCGCTATTCCAATGTGTATAATTCTGCATGTTTGTTTTTTTCTGGTCTGATATCCCATTATGTGATTTCATTGGTCGATTGTCAACACAGAAAAAGGACCAGGTCTAGGTATTTAAGTCATTCCTGTCCTGTCCCCTGTAAGTGAACACACGCTACGTAATGCGAGAAACGCTTCTTCCAGGACATGTTTGACTGGTGTCCTGCCTCTGCTGTATGTTGGTGCTTTTTGTTTTAGCCTAAATAAACTTGTTGTCATCAGACTTCAAGTTTCATTATTATTTTTTCTTGATTATAAGGGACGACTTCTGACTTGGAGCGAAGTCTTCGCCGCTACGGTGGGGGATGGGGGGGAGGGTGTGTGTGTGTTTGTGTGTGTATATATATATATATATATATTACACGGCCTGCTGTAGCGGGCGTTTAGTTATGGTTAAGTTGCTAAACTCATAGGAAGAGCACTTTTTCGATGGCTTATAACTTCGCTCCCCCTGGTGGAATACTCACCAAACTTTGCAAAAAAAAGTATGTGCGCGGCTCTGATTTCTTTCGCCAAGTTGGGTGAGGTTTTGTGGAGGGGGGGAGCAGGGAGCAGAGTTATAAGGCAGGTCCCAAACATTTGTTTTCCCCATAGACTGAATGGGGAAAAACTTGGCGCATGGCTACAGCCCGAGTAGCTGGACGGATTTTCACCAAATTTGCGCCAGGAGCGGGGGCTTGGGTCAGAAAGCGTGCTTTTGTGTGTTTGGAGGAAATCAACCAGTACTTTTGTTGAAAATTACTGAAATGTACACCGCACAAAATGTGCGATATCTGGGTCCGCTCCGTGGATCCATTTCCCTGTTCGTTCCGCGGACCGAAGTGTCATTGGCCAGCTGTACGCTGTGATGTCAGCAAACGTTGGCCGCGGCCAGTGGTTGGCTGGTGGGAAGCATGCTGTGCATCAAAGTGTTTGGGAAACGCTGCTGTGGTGTATCAGAGGACAGTGCGGTGGCGCAAAGGTCTGGAAAATGTACCGAACGCCATGTTTTGGTGGCAAGAAGGGAGGGAACGGGTGGGGGAGTGAGAAGTGATTCATGTGACATATGTAGGTAGGTGTTAGAAGACGGAGGAGTGCCTGTAGTTTTTGCGTGTACTGCGTCAAGTCGCAGGAAGCTAGACAGGCGAGTACTTTGTGTGGTCATTGGAGGCAGGTGTCGTAACGGCCTGATAGTTTCTGCCGCGACCTGTTTACGGTGACTTTTTTCCGTGGTGAGTGGTGGTAGATCTATTTTAGAAGGGGACTTGAATTGCATATGACAATGGTTGGATGGGAGCGCAGGGGACTGTGCTATGTGGATGGAATGCGGTAGTTGGGCACATGGTGGCATGCATGGGCATAGGAAGTTGCGTTGGGTCAGTGGAAGGATTAGACTATCAGGTGCATGGGATAAGGCCGTACAGCGTAGGGCATTCACTGAAGAGCGTAGGGCTTTAGCATACCCACCGCAGTAACGCAAGTGTGGGTGTGCATCAGGTACAGGGTGGTGCTTGCATAGTGCGGTGTATGCACATTGGTTGCAGTAGGCCAGTGTTGAGACACGAATGTGGGTAGTTAGGAAGTGACAATACTTTGGGAATGGAAGTGGGAACGGCCATAGTATGTGCATGAAAGTGCACAGGGGTGCAGGAGAGAGTGCTTTCTTTATACATTATCCTAACTGGTGCAATTTGTTGCTGCATAGTTCAATGGTGGCGTGTAGGTTGGGTAGGAGTGCTGGTGGTAGTGTTGTGTATGTGGATAGTCGAAGTTGGTGACATGGTGAAATGGATGGTGCGATTATGTAGCAGTGAGAGTGCTGAAAGCCTAGACTGTTGGGTGCATGGTCGAAGGCCATAGGCCATAGGCCATGCACTTAAGAGGCTAGGACTTTAGGACACACACGGCATAAACTGTTTAATATGTATCTTATACAATCAACAAAATAAAGATCACATATTCTAACTAACTGTCACGGGCCAAACAAGTTCATAATTTCTTAAAGGCTAGCGCTACCAGGGCTAAACCCCCTATTTCTGCACAAACCGCAGTAATGCATTTTGGATTCTGCAGCTGTTAGAGGGTGGTGACCTGTAAAGAATGGGAGTGGAGCACATTTCTGCCGCAATAGAGCAAGAGAAGCGAGCTGCCATGCGTGCATGTTTTGTTTAGCAGGTAAGGACACTGTTACAAGATGGTAATGTTTTTGATGTGTACTTGGCGATGGTGAGGTGAAAAGTTATGCAGTGTGGGCACTGGGTGCTGGGTTTACATACTGTGAGTATGGAAGAGGATATGGTAGAAGTGCACCTTAAATGTGCTTGGTTACTATGCTGTGTGCTGATTTATTGAAGTAGGTCCAATGTTGTGAAAATGTTGTGGTTAGGTTGGTAGTGACACAATACTTTGTGAATGTCAGTGGGTAGGGGTGATGGAGGCTGTGGTATGTTTGTGGATGCTGCTAATTACGACCAGTTTTTGTGAATGGGTGTTTTATGGTGTGAAGGAGTTTGATTGGAGTGCCGCTATGTATGTTACGTTTGTGCACAATGTTAGCTAGTAGTGACACAATACTTTGTGAATGGGTAGGGGAGGTGGAGGCTCTGGTATGTTAGTGGATTCTCCTGATAGCAACCTGGGTGCAATGTAGACGTTCAGTATGTGATTGGTGGATGCGTGTGCAGGTTGGGTTCATCGATAACACCAAGAGGACAATGGGAGCATGCCGGTATAATTTCTCCATAGCCAGAGGTCGGGAGATGTTGGATAAATAGAAGCATGTGCGACTTTATGTGCAGTGCTGGGATGTTCTGCACCGACTATGATAGCATTAATAACCAGCAAGATTTCCAGTGGTTTCAAGGAAATGGCATGTTTTGACCTACATTGGAAATGCTGCCACTCTGCACGAAGCGTTGCAGAGAATTTTGTAGAAATGTAAGATAAGGGTTCATCTTCAGTCGAGAAAAATGTCAGGAGGAGAAGCAAACAGACAGCGAGTAAAAGAGAAAATAAGAAAAAAAACAATGTATGAATTGTATGAATTCCCCCCCCCCTCCCAAGCACGCCCTCAACCCCCTGTCCTCCAGTTTCTAGCACAGTAATGCTCGTAATCCACGGGACCTTGAGGATTAGATGTGGCACATCTGGGTCTTTTTAGGATGGCAGCTATGGCATTGGCTCTGTGGAGCCTACGCCATTGGGCAATGTGGTTGCTGGTTGTGGTGTGTACACAAACACTGACAGAAAGTCTGTTTGCACCGATAAATGTAGGAGGCTATGGTGAAAGTGTGCAAGGTAAGGGGTATGCATCCTGTTTGTATGCATGCACTGCACACACTTGCTTAACGTTGCTAGCATACATTCCCTCCTGCTTTTGTGGGATCACTTTTCCAACATTTGTAGTACATGCATTACAGTGGGAAGACCATATTGTGAAGTGTACAAGGTACATGGCAGGCATCATGCTGTTATGAATGCAATGTGTGTATCATATGATATGATGTGCTATGGTATTTTCTGCCATTTGTATCGCGCCTACATTCAAGTGTGTGAAGGCGCGCCGAGGAAAGGGAGGCAGAACGGAGGCCACACAGAGACATTGATTCCTCCAGGCCAGCTGACATTGAGAGTGTGCAAGTGAATGGGAAGGGGGAGGGCAAAGTGCAGTACATGGAAACAATAAAAATAGAATACCATGCAACTAGGGCCGGTGCTGGCAAGTGCAAGGATAAGTGTAGACATGTAGACATGAAGTGGTGGCTGGACTGTTAGGGTTATAGAAAACAGTCCTCAAGTGCGGGGGTTGGTATAAAGCCAGTGCAGGGGTGGAACTGTAGGGAGGTAGGTGGCCTGGGGCACTGATTATAGGGTAGGTAGGAAACCAGAGCGCAATACTTTTTAGCCAGGAAGTGAGTAGGGGAGAAGAGAGGAAAAAGAAAAAGCACATGGAAAGGTTTTCAGGTGCTTTCAGACTCTACGATGTTTCTCCTCAAGGTCCAGGGAGACAGAGAACGTGTTACACAGGGAGGCCCCAGCAGAAGAAACACATCTACAACCATCTGGTTGCGTGTAGAAGCAACTGACCCTGAGGGAGTACGAGGCGGATGAGGGAAGAGCTGGAGCAAGCAGATATTTAGGAAGTGAGAGTGCAAGGTATTGAGGTCCCAGAGACTAGAAGACCTGCATAATGCAGACAGCTTTTATTCTATTGTTCGCTGCCACTGTGAGCTATTGCAGACATTTTAGTCCAGCAGACATACGATCCCTGACGTTCAGGCCAAGGACAAGTTGCGCACTCGTCTTATGGATGAGTTGCTGAGGGCGCAGATTGGAAGCTGGCAGATTTAAAAAGAGCCTGTGGCAACAGTGCAGCGTACAAAGCATGACAGCCATGCAGACACTGACCTGTAAAGTGACTATACATTGCTAAGATAAATTTAGTGGTGGCTTTAATGCCTTCTTTTTATGAGTTATGTAGTAGGTGGGTTAGTAGGGAACATTTTTCGTAGCATTGTCGGAAGGAAAGAACAGAGTTTCTGTTTCGCTAATATAGTGTATGATATGGGTAAATGAAAACGTTGCAAGCACATACCAACAAATTGCCAGTTTATGGTAGAAGATGGGAGGAACATCAGTATGGTTTTTAGGCATGTAGTGGACACTTAGAGGCAGATATCGTGTGCAGAGGCCCTTATAACAGAGTTGTGAACACACTGCAAAAAAAATGTGCATACCTTTCTTTTGTGGTGATGGTTGTTTATGTGGATGAATGTGCATGTATAACTCCTGCAATGTTTCACTGAACTTTCCACTGGACGTGCTTTCCAATACCAGCACCCGTGCATGCGGATTTTGTAACGATACATATGAAGTCTTGTGGATAACTGACATTGTAAAATGCTGAAGTTTTGGAGAGCATTGGTGGATGTGTGTCTGCATACTTTGCAATACCTAGTAAGGGCGTGGTGGGAAGAGGATAGTGGAAAGGGAAGAAGGACTGTTCATGATTTACTGGGGCGCGGTCCTTACGATACTTTGCGAGGCACACATGCTACATTCTGCGCTTTTGAACATGCTGGTCAATGGAAATGATATTGTTGCAATTGTCCAATTGGGTGGTTAAAGTGTGCATCACAGGAAAGTGCGGCCATATTTTGTTACATTAGTCTGTGTAGTGAGGCTGGCAGAGATGGCGAGACGCACAGTTTTCATAGTGGGTGATCGCTTTGTGCTAGATCTGGTCCAGTATGCCGTGGAAAGAGGCCTTAATGGCAATTTGAATTTGGACGACGTGGAGACTTTGTGGTGCTTTGTCGATGTCCATACTTTCAACCATTTGCTTGCAGAATGTTGACGAATGGCCAATTTAGGTACTGTTCACGTTTTGGTACTGCACTATGGATCATTGATTTTGGGTTCCATAGCTTGTGCAAGTGTGTACCGTCAACTCAAAAAGATGATGAAAAAAGTGCAGCTCATTTTTGCCACTGTGAAGGTGTTTTTCTCATCTATAACACCATGTCCAGTATATAGCTATCCCAATTAATGTTGTCGGCAGCCAGAGGTGAGAAAGTGTGTTATCAACAGAAGCATGTGTAACATTTTGCCTGCTGCTGGGATGTACTCCTGTGACAACATTGGTTATCGATATGTGCACCTTCTCAATGGAAATGGTATTTCATTGTCGCCCAGTGGCAATGACATTTGGTTTTCCAATCTACAGGCTGGATTGAAGACGCTATTGTAAGAATGTGAGGCGCAGTGCAACAAAAAAACACAATTATAAAAGCCTGAAAAAAGTTATTACAGTGGAAGCTGTTTTAATTTTTTTTTTTTTTTAAACCGCTTTTTTAAGAGCCACCACTACAAAGGACATCCCCTACCCTGGTTGACATTTATTCCCGTACTTCTGCGCGCACACACCTGGAAAAGTCAGCGGACATAGCGATAGTTGTAGGGTTGTGCGTGTAACATACGCCCCTTTTTCACATGGCCACCTCATATTTGGGACTGTGGAGGACACAGGATTGCGCAATACGCTTTCTGGGTGGGGAGTGCACACACAGACTGTGTATAGGTATATTTGTCGACCTAAACGCAGAGGGTGAGCTTATGGCTTTGTGTTGTACGAGCCACAGCGTATGCTTTGTGGGTGAATTGCACATATATTACTTGACAGTGAATGGAAAACAGAGTCCGGTGGGAGTTGTGTGGAGTGTATCATGTGGGTTTGTAAGCGAATGGAACACCTACAATTAAGTGATTGATTTTGGTTTGTCTGTGTGAGACTTTGGTGACCCTCAATCACGACGATATTATTGTTGTCGCTTGTGGAGGGACAAACGAACACCATGTAACACGATTTTCAGGTCCGTTTGTGCTGAGGGAGGCAGTAGGCCAGGTAATGCTTCCGTTTCCGATCACCTGCATAATTGTGTATCCCATTATGCAGGCACCCATGTAGGCACGTTATTTTTTATTTGGTTCAGAAAAGGAGAAAGCGCAGTACATTATGAAGAAGTGTATTTGTGTTTTACACTTGTGCCATTGTCGTACTGTACAAATGGGAATCTATCGCTTCACAGCACAAACAGTTTTCCCCACAAAAAGCGTTCCTGTTGATATTACTGCATTTCCGAATTCTGCATGCTCCAAACACATTGCCTTGCTGCCCTTTTTGGAAGTATAGGAATAATGTTTGTGCTTGCTGTTGCGCACTTTCACTTTTGAAAACGCACTGCAACACGCCAAACCATCTGTTTAAACAGCCACCCATTTCTACCTGTTTCCACTGTAGTGTTTTCCACAGTACCACGGTTCCTTCCATTTAGTATACAATTGTGTGGACGGTATACGATGCGCGTCGCACTGCCTCCCTTCATTGCCACTTACATTGTGACACTCTGAAAGGAGGTTTATATCATAATAAGCCAGAAAAACTATTGCTAAAGGGACGTTATGGTGAAGGTGCGGTACTACAAACACAGCATAATTTCTACATACACTATGCTAAAGCAACGTTATGTTTACAGTGCCCTAATAAAAATCTATGAAATTTACTAACAAAACATTTTGTTAAAGGGACGTTATGGTTAAGTTGCACTAGCAAAAACTTATACAATTCAATGGAAAAACGTTCTTACAGGAACGTTATGGTTACAGGTAAAACCAAAAAAAATAAAACGAAATTCAACAGTTATGGTAAGCTAAGCAACCATAACTCGTGCCACCAGTGTGCACTGCAAGGACTAACACCCATGACATCCAAGATGCCATCACAAATCTCATTCATGACATCACTCATAACAACGACGAAGAACTAATGCCCTAAACGGTGCCAGTGGCATGCGAGGATGCAATTCTTACAGCATATGGGGCAGTAGCGCAAGACATATGGATGCATTTTTCTGTTTGGGTTGTTGTGAATGTGCACATTATTGGGCAGGTTACTGTACTATAGTGCACTGAATGTGTCCACTTATTACAGGCTTAGGTGAAGAGGGTATTCAGCAAAGAGGTTGTCCATTGCGTGGAAGTATTGTAATACAATGTGAACTGAAGAGGCTAAGGGGTAGGTGGCTATGTTATGTGTCGGGTTTGTGGTAAGTGGATAGATGTTTCTATGTATGGTTGTACTGTGTTGTGGTAGTTGTGGCCAGGGTCTACAATATTGAGTGAATGGCTGGAGCCCGTACACTGTACTGTGTGTAGTGAAGCGTGTAAGCGGGGGCCACAAGCAGCACAGTGTAATATAGCTCTACATTGAACATTGTGGCATTCTAATGTGGATTGCACAAGTATGTGGACACATTAGACTTTGCAGAGTGTGAAGAAGTATGAGACCAATAATTTCATACTTACTGTTTCTATTGTGGAGGGCCTGTGCAGTTTTTTGTGTATGGGGTGTGAAATGTTGTAGTAATCGTTGCTTCAATATCTGTACAAAGAGAGAACATAATATGTTAGAGCAAGTATTTTGCCATTTTACAGTTCATTACATTGCAGACATTTTTACACTTTGTGGACCCTCATAATGGGTACTTCGTAAGTACTATGCGTTAAACAAGTGTACTGTGCAATGTGCGCAGTTCCTGTGTTTCTTTGCATAATCATTGGGTCTGTGGGTAAAAATAAAATCCATGCTGGATTAAAAAAAACCTGTACAAATGTATTAGCTGTTATGTTGCACAGTCAAGTACGGTAACATTTGCACTCATTATAGCAATGTTTAAGGTGCACTGTTGTAGCAGGAGGAATTGCAATGGTGTATGATTTCTGTTTTGTACGTGTTGGTAGTATGGTTGCAGTTATATAGCAGTTGGTGTATTGTAACTGTTTACATGCTTCCTTTTGTTAGCACTGTTTCTTTCTGCGTTTGGTTGCTGTTGAAGTTTTGCAAGTATTGTGCCATTGCACTTTGCTACTGCAGAATTGTGAGGGCAGTTATGTACCTGTTGGCGTACTGTAACTGTTCATATTTTGGAAGTGTTTAAGGATATATTTGTAGCACAGTGGTTGCTGAAGGTTGAATTGGCCTGTTTCAATTCTGCAAGTAATATTGCAGTATTTTGGTTGCAGTTAGATACCAGTTGAATTATTCTAACT
Organism: Ambystoma mexicanum; assembly: GCF_040938575.1. Taxonomy (NCBI): domain Eukaryota; kingdom Metazoa; phylum Chordata; class Amphibia; order Caudata; family Ambystomatidae; genus Ambystoma; species Ambystoma mexicanum. Next base: position 539,832,139 of record NC_090923.1, on the reverse strand, counting down.
GTTTACAGTGTCCCATTTCTATAGGGTACGTTTCAAAGCTTGTGGACTCCTGTTGGTAGTTTCACATCTTTACATATTTTGAAATGGTGGTGCACCATTGTGGGTTTATGGACTGAGATTTGTATATGAATTGAATTTGTATGGGCATTGTTAGACAGGTGGTGAAGCATTCGCGTAGTTGGTGGTTTTTAGAGGTTACCGAGGATAGTTTTGAACCCTCCTACTTAGTCGTTTTTCTTTTACGTATCATGTAGGAGATAATATTAGTGTCATTTCTGTACACTTATTGTTTCTCTAAGTGTAGTCATTGGGTTCATTGGGGGATAAATTGTACAACTGACACATCGACGTACTGTTGGATCCTTACTGTACGCCAAGTTGTTCTAGTTCCACAGTGTAGAAGGTAATTCCTTTTTTTCTGCAATTACGTAGGTACTGGTGGGTGTTGGGGAGTAGGATATTCTAATTTTGTACATCAATCAGCACAATTTGGCTTTAAAAATATTAAGTAGGCATTTGCAAGATTTGCAGGTAATCTCTGCTTTGGAATAATGGAAGTATCATTGCATTCCCACCATCAGCATTGCTTTCTAATGTATGCAGTATAGTGGCCTGCACTGGTCGTGTCACCCGTGTGGTAGATTATGGCTACTGTTGTGAAGGTTTTCTTGGCAAGTGATACCTGTCCGTGTGTGAAGGTAGTAAGTTTGCAGTTATTTTTGGTTCCATCTGCATTGTATCTTAAAAGCATTAATATTACATATTCACCACGTGATTGTATATGTAACGCTGAACGATTATCGGAATTGCAAGAAGTACACAATATGCTATGGCTTGCATTTTTCACCAGTTGTTGAAATGGAATGGATTCACAGTTAGGTATTGATACATACACAAAGCGCTTGTTATGGACTTGTTCCTGAAGGATATGGTTACAGAGAGTGCATGCATGTTTCCACATGTAGGAAAGCTGAAAAATTTAATTTATGGGTATGTTTTTGCTTTCCAGGATTTGTGGTAAGTACATTAGAAATTCCTGTCGATCTTCTTGTCTGTTTAACGTAAATTTAACCATTCCAGCACAGTGGTCCAATTCTTGCCTTATTCCTTAGACACTAAGTGTTTTCAGGATTATTTCCTGCATTTCTGTGAAGGATTAGCATTTGTAAACACAACTGGTCCGAGCCATTTAAATAAATGTTTTCAACAATTGCTGGCATTTGGAATAGAACATTAATTGCTACATTTGCATAGCAATTTACACTAGTTGTATTGGAGGAATTTGAAGGGACCAGGTAGTTCTGTGGCTGAGTACTTTGATAGATGTGCATGCGCTTTCTTTGAAGAGGTACTTTTCTTTGTGTGTGGAGTTGGGTATGTGTTGTCCTTTTCAGTCAATTGGTCTGTGTTTTTGGTAGTTGATGCAGTGTGAGCTGATTTTAATTTCTTTGGTGGTAGTGTTGGGAAATCATTTAGAACTTCTGATTGCATGAATTTTCTTTTCAAACATTTCAGTTTTTGAGGAACGGTACATTTTGAGATGGGGAGTGCAGACTGCACATAGTCTATTGTACTCAATGATGCAAGGAATGTCAGCGCTGACTGCACTTACATCAAAATTGACTAGATATAGTCCTTCAAGTGTACAGAGGCGTGACAGTGCTATGTAACTCATGCCTTCTTTAAAGACTATGGTGCCAATATTAATTAATGCTTGATCTAAGGTTAGACCTTGCGATTTATGAATAGTCACTGCATAAGCTAGCGACAGAGAAAACTGTTTTCTGCATACATGCAGGTCTTTGAAAAGAAGATAGCTAGCTGTTGTGCGTCCTATCCTTTTAACTTCTGAAAGTTTGTCAAACTGGACGTTGACAAACTGAATGCTGATATCACGTGGGTATGTCTGGAAGCCAACCACTGTTCCAAGTGCTCCATTAACTAAACCTTGCTCTATGTCAAGGTTACATTTTAGCATTACTCTACAGTTAACACAATGTTAACATTTTCTCCAAACCAGCTGTGTTGGAGATAGAGTTTTCTAAAGGTATTTAGTCGTGCTATGGCTTGTTGACACATAGGTAGTGTCATAGTGTGTACGTACAGTTTGTCGTCTATGGAGTGAATTTCCCCTAGTGGTTGCATTTCTTTTTACAGCATTGTTGCATTGAATTGTGCACAACTTTCTAGAGTTGGTATTAAGGACATACAGTCACCATTTTTGTGAGCCAATTGTTCCATGACATCAGTAGCACATGTGTTATGTCCGTACAGCTCATGGATGCGTCTGGTATTTAGGGTAGACTGCGCTTCCTTTGATAGTATACCAATGCGCATGTTTTTTTTAAAATGTTGGTGTAGGTGAGGTCTGCAGACTGACGCATATTTTCAGTTAGTTATCTGTATTGGAAATGTTGCCAGAGATTTACATTCCCGAGGCTTCCAAGACATTTACGGCACAGTTTGTGTCCTAAGGTTTTAAAGATAGGCTCACCTTTCACTGGTATTAATTGAAGGAGATCTCTGAAAATAATGAACATTTTTTCCTCCAAAGAGTTCTTCGTAGTCTGCTTTGAGGACCTCTTGCAATCTGAGGTGAATCAAAGCTAAAATTAGGTTAGAAACCATACTCACCACATCTATTAGGAGCATTTTCATTTGTTTCAAAACTCTGCGTAACTCCATAGCAGCTTCTGCTGAAAGTGTGTAGTACTCTAATTTGTTACACCACCTATGTTGTTGGCAGCTAAACCTGTGGGGGCAGTCACAACAGCTGAAAGGTTGTTGTTTGTTAATTGTTGGAGGAATTTACTGATCATTTTTATTAAGAATGTTTTTCCTGAACCAGCTTCAGCACTTACATATAGCAGTACAGGTTTGTAGTTTTCACAGGTGCAGGTTTTAGTTTCGTACTGTATACCATGTTCAATTTCTTACATCTAGAAAAATGGTACGCTGCTCATTTTTTTTGTTTGGATTTTAGTACAGCTAACTCTTCTGTAGATTGCTCATACTGACACATGGTGGTCTTTACTTCTGTCATGGCTAATTCTGCCTCATTTGCTATGAGTGGCTGTCCAAGTGGTCCTTGGCTTCCTGTCACAGAAGGTTCACTGCTCTCAGGAGTGTCTACATTTAGTTGTGCTTGAAGTTCTTCTTCTTGTTGGCGTTCATTGTCCAATATTGTTTTGTACCGTGTATAGTTTATATCTGTTATGGTACTTTAACTTGCATTGAAAGCATCTTCATAGGAGGCGTGGGTGGCCAATAACTTCTTTTTTCCATGGTTTGAAAAGTTGCAGTAGAGCCATGTAGTACAGTTCTTTGTGTTGAGGAGTTTTTAATAATTTCATATTATTAATCAGGCTGCATTTGGTAAGTTTCACCAGGCCACCTTCACAACTTTCGACTATGTATCTACCTTTTTTCTCATCTGGTTTAATGTTATTATTGTTTGAGAAGTTTTGGGCTATCTGGTACAGGCACATGGTTTCTAAAGTAATACTCCTTTTTGGGTAGTATGTGTCTAATAAGTCGTTTTTCAAAATGTCCTGGCTGTTGAGATCATTTTTGGCTATTGTTTCTATGTCTTCGTACCATTTCAGAACTCTTTTTCTAGATGCAGCAGGACCAAGGCTTAGCCAGACTATGTTTTCAGATTTCCCATTTAAGGCAGTGCCGGTTAAACGGTCTGCGGCTTCATAGCTGCCACATTCTCTAGGGGACAGCATTTTTATGCCAAAGCTGTACAATGTCTGTGCCAGTGTTTTGTCAGATGATATGTCATCCCAGAGGTCTTTCAGCTCTGTTTTCTCTTCTTTGGTTAAGTAGGCTGGGACATATCGTGCAACTGCAGTGGAATTGTCTGCAATGTACTGCACATCTACATTTGCATTCCATAGGAGGGCAATTATTGCATTGTAATCATTGATGTACTTTGATGCTTCGGTTCTTTTTATGCAGTATGTGTTCTTAGGAGATTTCCCATTCACACTGTCTCGAACCGAAGACATGAAGCTGTTCACTTGGCCTGTTGCTGAAACTGGTCTAGGGAGAAACCAAAGCGGCATTTGGTGTAGTATTTGCCTTCGTTCTTGTACTTGCAACGACAATGCTTGCCACACTTGTGTCTTTGAAACTGCAAAATGTGTGCATGTAGGTCACAATGTGTACTTTCTGAATTTCACAAGTGACATATTTGTGAATGAACTGCAAAACAGTTGTATCACTATCTTTTAGGAGCATTTTTAATCCTCAAAAGCATTTGGATGTGTGGTGCTCCTCTGGCTTGATATTCTTTAATCCAAAAGAAGTGTTCCACTTCTCTGAGGGGAGGAAGTGCTCTATTGCAAATGAAGTGCAGCATGGCAATGAAGCGATGATGAAAGTACCTTGATACATTTACAGGATCTAGAGAGCAAAGTTCTCCTGGTGTTTTCATGTCTACACCCGTTTTGTTTTTGTTTGCTATGCGTAGGAAAGTGTGCAAGTCTCCCCATGCATACTCTGCAAAACTTAAAGTGACAAAGCATGTGGGTGGGCCAAGGTTGCATAGCATACACCGTACATATGCGTGCCGGCAGAACCAGTACTCTTTCGTACCACGCATGTTTGCCAAGAGATTTGTAATACTTGCCTGTAAAACGTTGTCCTTTTCTTGCACCTTTTGAAGTAGCTGTGTAGCAGACATGTTTTGAAAATGGGAACCAGTTTAAAATGTGTGTGCAACTCCATAACATAGCGTTGGTAGTTCACTTTCAAAAAGGAGGTGAAATATGTATTCCACGTTTTGGTTAAATCTAGGGTCTTCAGAATACATTTGTAAAGAGCGGTATTCTAGTGCTGTTATTTGTGTGCATCTTTCATCCTATCTCCCACCTTTTCCAGTTGGGCAGAGAAGAGGGGAAGGCTCCTATACACTAATTGGCGATCTTTTGACTTGCTGCATTTGATATGTTTCTAGTGCATCGTCTATGGTGTCTTTGGAGTGCAGTGGGTGAATTGTATAGTGATCTAAAATATTGGAGGCTGCAGTAGGATCTAGATGTTCAAATTGGCCAGTTGTTGAGGAGTCGGGAATTATTTCGGTGATTTCTCTTAGGTTTTTCTTCAACGTTTACTTCCTTGTAGTATTCATTGTTTTCTGTAAGGTATTGCAAGGCTTTCCTAACTTTGTTTAAGTCCACTAGGGGCTGCAAAATTTTTTAAATCTTTTGTAGGTACACCATTTACCAGGATAATCAAAGATTGTTCTATTGGCCTTTGCACTCGTAGAGTGTCTAAATTTTGTTTCATATCTAATGGCAAATAAACTACTTTTCCACGAATGCCTCTTAGTAGTTCGTGGGAGGCAATTTTGCAGTTTTTGGTTGAAGTGGTATTATTGCTTGAAATGGCTGTACTGTTTGGATTATAATGTTCTCATACAAATTAAGCTGCCGGAGTGCGTTTGGCAGTGGAAATAATGCTAAAGTATTAGTGATCGCCCGTAAAGGCATTTGGTTATTGACAAGTTTTGCAGTGCAGTATGTGCACAGTATGGCGGTGTTAGTAATTTCGTATTTGTTTTCAGCTCTCAGGTACAAAGCTAATTGAAACCATTGGGATTCCTCACTGTCTTCTATTTTATGCATTATGTTTACAGTTTTGGTGCTCTTTTTATATAAAGTTCTGCTACAACACACATACTTGGTTTGGCACTTCAGCAGATGTGGTTCTAAAGTTTCGTATTTCTTTTTTGTATGTGTGACATAGACAGTTGATATCTGCAAAGTTGTCACTACTATTGTCTGAAAGTGCTGGAGTTTGTAAGTGCTCTTCAGTTCCCAAATATTTCCTTTGGATGTGCTCTATTTCTTCAAGCAGTTCTTTGGCTGTACCGTGCAGGAGAATATCATTTAAATGTTGCAGTGCTAAAGCTGAACATTTTGCACAGTACAGTTTGTAAAAGAGATTTCTTACAGTAGAATGGTGTGTTGCTAACATTTTGATATGGTGGAAGGTGCTTTTGCAAGTAGGTCCAGAAATACAGGCTAAGGAATGTCCTCTTAGTCCTGTGTATTTGCGCACTGGGCAGGAGTCCATAGTTTGTAGTATTTTGATTTTTCCTTTGTCGTTGGCTTTCACATAGTGATTGAGGAACTTCTGGAAATATTCAATAAAGTATTGGCGAACGTTACACATTGATGTGCGAGGCCATTTGTAGGTGTGGCGTATTGGTTCGGTGGAATGGACAATGGCATTTGAGTTTGATGGGGATATTTGTGAGAGCAGTGTTTCTTTTTCCATTATGGTATTGTGTACCTTTTCATACCCTCATCCACTGCTATGTATGGAAATTTGGTTTCTTTGCTCTTGTTTGTATGATTCTTCATTTAAGTATGGCTCTGTGCTGGTGGTGTGACTCCACTCACCTGTACAAATGGTGCCAAAGGTATCCATGCTGACATTGCGTTTGTTACGAAGTAGTGGTTGTAGTTTACCAATTAATTTTGTTAGTGGTTTCATTCCGTTTAAAATTAATATAAACAATTTCCGTTTCAGAACCATTGCACTGTCTACAAGAGCTTCCAGGATTACTTTTCTGCAGTAAGTTTTAAAGGGTTGAACGTGATTTTGCCCCTCTATTTATAAAGGTGCTAAAGCACTCTGCGGTGGAATATTTTTTGTAAAATACATTTTTTGGAATGGTTCCTTGTGGTGACATTACCATTTGTATGTGATCTATTAGCAGTAGTGCGAAATGCACTCTTTTTAGTGCATTTCTTTTCATTTCTACATTTTGCCAGAGGAATTACAGTTTCTTTACTGGTAGGTGATTCCCTTTTCATTAGTGACTGTATTAGCTCTTCTGTTTGAACTTTCTGTACAAATTCTGCTAGGGGTGGATAGCTCCTTTCTATGATTTTAGGTTGCGCTGATCTATTTCTGTGTTGTTTTCTATGGAGTTGCTGTTTGGTAGGCATTCTGTAGTAGCTGTTGGAGAAAAAAGGAAAGTGTGGGTGTGCAGATTTTGAAATGTATATGTGTGCAATGTGCATGAGTGGTTGAATATGAGGGCAGGCATATAAATGGAAGCGTGTCACTGTTTAATGGGCTCTAAGTTTCGATTGGGAACACTATATAACTGGGGGTTACTATTATGGTGGCGTGCTGACAATATACAGTGAGGAAGTGTAGAGGTGGCATGAGTAAGAATGAAGCACATACCGGTGGGTTGACACGATTCTGTAGTTTACAATGCAAGAATAATGCACTCTCTTAGTAAGACGTAAAACAATACGATGGTACAGTACTTACTTTGTTGGTTGGTGAAAGTAGGTTTATTCTAGGTTGTATTTTCAAGTTCACATGCCAGTGGTTTCATGATACAGGTGGGTACTGCAACTGAATAAGAAGATTGTAAGAAAATATATTTGTTAAGGGCATAGTGATTGCATTTGGAGAATACATTCTATAAAAGTGTAGAGCGATGTCGTTGCAGGAAGAGTTAGTGTGTGTGTATAAATGGATGGCTTAGTCTACGAATGGGAACTTGGGAACATCAGCATGTTTGGGAAGGGGGCAAGTGGGATATTTGTAAGTGTGTTGTATGACATGCTCTTTGGCAAGTGTGTGCATTGGTGTAGGACTATTTATTTTGAAAATGTATTACTTCTCATTGTAGAAGGGTGAGAAAAACATTCAGAAAGATGTACAGATTGCAAAGGAGAATGTTTTTGTGTGTGCAATTACATTTACTTTTCTGCATATATATGCTTGCTACATGAGTGGAGCCATTGTTTCAGTTCTTTCATTCATTTATGCACATTTATGAATGGTACTGTTGTAAATACATACGTAATTTTATTTGTTTTTTAAGTAATGTTGCAATCTATGAAGTGTGCAAGGTAAGTGGCAGGCTACATGTTGTTATGCATGGAATGTATGCACTTGGATTAGTTTGGTAGGATATATTCACTGATCGTTTTCTGTGCGATTTTTACGAATTTCTTAGGAGGTGCGTTAATGGGGGAAAAGATCGTAAAATTGACTGAAAGAAAGAAGAGAGTACCCATTTGAATATTACAATCGCTGCTATGGGTAAATGCCACCTTTGCAAGCACGTACCCCACTGTAGGTGGCACTTGATGGTAGGTGATGGGAGAAGAACAAGTTACTTACCAACTGTAACGTTCTTTCGACTGGATGTTCCTCCCACGTATTCCTCATTTTGTGATAAATCGTTATCCCCAGCTTCGCTGCTTCGGAAAACATTTTTCTCGGCAGAGCGCGCTGTGCTGGAGGTCGTGGCGTCGATTGTCCCTCGACGTACTCCGTACTCTGTCGACATCATCGATAGTATAAGTAGCTCGAGCAGCGCCCGTTGCTTCAGTTCTGTTTTTTCGATGAAATATTTATAGGAGGAACACCCAGGCGTGTCCCATGACCGGTACCTTCTTCGTGAGAGGAAAGTGTAAGAACACGTAAACTGTACTGTGGGGTTGGATGGGAGGGTCGATGAGGAATACGTGGGAGGAACATCCATTCGAAAGAACGTTACAGTTGGTAAGTAACTTGTTCTTCGAATGGATTGTGTCCTCCCACGTATTCCTCATCTTGTGATAGGCTCCCATAGCAGTATACATTTTTTGAGGTGGGAGTACCATTTCAGTTTTCATGGACAGAATGCAGAACTGCCTTTGCAAATAAACCCTCGTTAGAGGAGGCAGTGTCCAAACAATAATGTTTAACAAAGGTATGTATTGTTTTCCAGGTTGCAGCTGCACAAATGTCTGCTGCCGGGACTCCCCTCTTTAGAGCCGCAGAAGTAGCCATTCCCCTTGTAGAATGGGCACAAAGCCCATCTGGTGGTTCTTTTCCCGCTAATCTGTAGCATTCAACTATGGCTAATATGATCCAGCGGGAAATGGTCTGTTTTGTTACAGATAAGCCTAATTTTTGACCAGTGTAACCCACAAACAGTTGGTCATCTTGTCTCAATTTAGCCATCCTAGAGATGTAAAAACTAAGAGCCCTCTTGGGATCTAATCTATGTAATCTCTCCTCTTCTTTGCCCAGGTGAGGAGGAGGATAAAACGTTGGAAGTACTATTTTTTGTGACAAATGGAAGTCCGAGACTACTTTTGGCAAAAATGAAGGTTTAACTTTAAGGACTACCTTATCTCTATAAAAAATAGTATATGGTGGTTTGCATGAGAGAGCCTGAAGTTCGCTAACCCTGCGGGCTGATGATAGGGCCACAAGGAGGACAGTTTCTAGAGTTAAAAGCCTCAATGGACATGAGTGCAGAGGCTCAAAAGGTATGCAAGTCAAGAAATTTAATACTAAATTTAAGTCCCAGGCTGGTACATGAAAAGGGACTGGAGGGTATACATTAGTAAGCCCCTTCAAGAATTGAATTATTAACGGTATTTTGAAATATGAAACCTCTTCCGAGGAGCGCTTGAAAATGGACAGCGCAGCAAGGTATCCTTTTATTGTTCCTATCTGGAGCCCCAGATTAGCTAGATGTACCTTGTCTTTGCACCAGTTACTAAACCTATTCCAGCGACATCGGTACAAAGACTGTTGCTGGTCTTCTGGCCGAAAGCAAGATTTCCATTACGTCATCCGGAAGATCCCAATCCTCGTATCTCAACATCTCAGAAACCATGCGTGAAGGTTGAGTGTCTTGACCTCTGGATGGAGAACCCGACCTTCCTCTTGCGAGAGAAGATCCTCTCTTTGCGGAAGACGTATTGGAGGGCAGATGGACATGTCTAGAAAGTCCGGGTACCACGTCCTCCTGGCCCAATCCGGGGCAATTAGGATCATGGTTTTCCTGAACTTTCTCAACCTCCTGATTACTTGAGGAATCACGGGGACTGGGGGAAACGCGTACAGCAGTGGAAACTTCCACCCCACTACGAATGCGTCTCCCAGAGCTCCTCTTTGAGGACATTCCCTTGAGCAGTACTGATCGCACTTCCGGTTGATAGCGGTGGCGAACAGATCCACTTGAGGGGTTCCCCAAAAGGCGAAGATCTCCAGAAGGACTTCCTGAGCCAGCTCCCACTCGTGAGAGACCGTGCTCTGCCTGCTCAGAGCGTCTGCCGCCGTGTTCTTCTCTCCGGCTAGGTGAATTGCTGACAGAGAGATTCCTTCTCGTATTGCCCAGAACCAGAGCTGCATTGCCTCTCTGCACAGTGGCAGTGACCCTACACCTCCTCTCTTGTTGAGATAGTACATGGCCACTGTGTTGTCCGTCATTATCAGAACATTCTTTCCCTGTACAGAGGGAAGAAAGGCCTTCAGAGCTAGTCTGATTGCCCTCAGCTCTAATAGGTTGATGTGTAGTTTGGACTCCGATGGAGACCAACGACCGCTGATTGTCAGATCGTTGGTGTGTGCTCCCCACCCCGTGAGTGAGGCGTCCGTCACTACCGTTATCTCCGGCCATGGTTGCCAAAAAGACTCTCCCTTGAGAATGTTGTCGTTGCAAGCCCACCATAGAAGATCCTGAGCAACTGTGCTCGGGACTTGCAGAAGATCCGACATATTCCCTGAGAACTGGGACCACTGAGTTCTGAGTGCCTATTGAAGGGATCTCATTCTCAACCTGGCCTCTGGTACTAGAAAAATGCAGGATGCCATGAGGCCGAGCAACCTGAGAAAATCGAAGGCCGGTAGACGTTGGGCATTCTGGAATTTTGTTACCATCTGCTGGATGTGGAGAGCTCTCACTTCGGGAGGCGAGGCTTTTCCTGATGAAGTGTCCAAGACTGCTCCGATAAACTGGAGTTTCTGGGATGGTATCATGTGGGACTTCTTGAAATTGAGGGAGAAGCCCAGTTTGTGGAGGAAGTGGCAGGTGATCGAAAGATGTTCCTGAGCTTGTTCTGGAGAACTTGCTCTGATCAACCAGTCGTCCAGGTAGGGATATATGTGAATACCTCCTTTCCTGAGACTTGCTGCCACAACCGCCAACAGTTTGGTGAAAACCCTTGGGGCGGAGGTCAACCCGTATGGCAGAACTCGAAACTGATAATGAGAATTGCCAATCGCGAACCTCAGGTACTTTCTGTGCTTTGGATGGATTGGCACATGAAATTAAGCATCCTGAAGGTCCAATGATACCAACCAATCTTGGAGTTGGAGAGCCTGAAGGATCTGAGAAAGAGTCACCATCTTGAACTTGTCCTTCCTGAGGAACTTGTTCAAGTTTCTCAAGTCCAAGATGGGTCTCAGTCCTCAGTCCTTTTTTGGGATGAGAAAATATGGGGAGTACCAACCCCTGTTCCTCTCCGCTACAGGTACCAGTTCTATGGCACCTTTCTCTAGCAGGGTTAAAATTTCCTGCAACAGGAGCGGATCCGGAATTTTATCGGAATTGGCTCCCGGTGGATGATTCTGAGGCCTTTTTAGAAAGGGGAGACAGTAACCTTGGGCTACTGTTTCCAGTGCCCAAGCATCTGAGGTAATGCCCCGCCATTCCTTCAGACGTTGAGAGATCCTGCCTCCCACTGGTGTTTTGCGTAACAAGGTCTCAGAGGGATTTGGAGGCGGCTGCAGGAGTGGCTGAGGGTACAGATGCCGCTCCTGAGGCCGATTTTGCACCTCTTCCCCGTGTTCCACGAGGGAAGTTCCTTTTGCCCCTTTGAGAGGCCTGTCCTCTTCCTCTACCAAAAGAGGAGTAGTATCGAAAAGAACGACCCCTCCAGGAAGATGAGCCGGAATAGGGTTTTAGAGGCTGGCGCAAAGAGGCGCTAAGTGATTTAGCTGCCGCTTTCGAGGTCTGAAGTTTTTCAAGGCTTTCATCAGCCTTTCTGCCAAAGAGCCTCGAGCCATCAAAGGGCATGTTGAGGAGTCTAGCTTGCACATCCGGTGCAAATCCCGACTTCCTCAACCACGCAAATCTGCGTAGCACAACGCTTGCAGCCATGGATCTGCTGATACTATCAGCAGTATCCAGTCCAGACTGGAGGCATTCCCCCATTGCCTCCTTCCCGTCTTTGACTATATTCAGGAAGCCTTCCCTTTCCTCGCCTTCCGGAATATGATCAGCCGCCGCCGAAATACAGTCCCACATGGTATGGGTAAACCTGGCTAGGGTACAGGTGACATTTGCCGACTTAAGTGCCATACTGCCTGACGTGAAAACTTTACGTGCCCAGGCGTCAATCTTTTTATCCTCTCTATCTGGAGGGATAGTTGGATAAGCAGTTTGTTTTGAAGTGGATGCTGCTTGAATGACTACACTCTCTGGAGTCGGATGTTTATTCAAATATTCAGGATCCGATCCAGCTGGCCTGTATTTTCTTGGAAAAGTGCTGTCTGCAGCAGCAATGGTTTCTGGTTTCTCACAGTTTTTCTCCACAGTCCTTTGAAGGGCCCTGTGAAAAGGGAGAACAGGATCCTTCTGAGGTCCCTTGACGATAATATCCGTCATGTCATCTTGTTCAAAAATGGGTGAAGTATTACCCCAACCCATGTATTCAACTACCCTGGTCATAAGACCCCTGTACCCAGCATCTGCATGCTCTGCAGGATCAGGTTTGGCGAACTCTAATTCTGGGGATGTGTCAACTCCACTGGCAGAATGTAGAGTATCACTCAGGTCTCTCATTCTGGATTCCTGGTCAATAAGTTCTTCAGGAACTTGTCTTGTACCATAAGTAACTCCCAAAGGAGTAACTTCGTCTTCTTCTTCCTAAGCAGACTCTTCATAAATTGCAGACATAGATTTGAAAAAGTCTGATCTGGGCAAAGGAGTGAATCTCCTTTCTTCCTCTTCCATCTGCTTGGAAGGAAATGGCAAATCCTCGAAGTTTTCGAGGGTGTCTTCGAAGTCTTCGAAGTTTTCGAAGATGACTTCGATAATGGCGTCGATGACGCATGTGGTTTTGGTGTCGAAATTATCGACGTCGACGAAGTCTTCGACGATTTGTGTTTCTTGGCCGGCACTGGAGAGGTGCTCGACTCTCGAAGTTTCTTCGACGGTTTTACGTCAACTCGAGGTTTTTTGTATTGCTCGACGCTACTGGTCTTAGCCATAGTAGCCTTGGACTTCCCTTTGTCGTCCAATGGACCGACCTTAGGGGTATGGCTTTTTCGAGGTTCTTTCGAGGGGGTCGAGGCCGCATTCTCGAAAACCTCCATCATCTTTTTGCGGAATTCTTCCCACTTACTGGGAGAATCCGATTTAGTCAGACAACGAATTTCTTCGGTCGACTCTGAAGAAGAAGATGATGAGGGAGATCTATGTCTCCTCTTCATTTTTTTCCGATGACGACGAAGAATGTCTCGATCTACTTCTAGATCGAGATCTCTTCGAGTGCCTATGGTGATCCGATCCCTTAGAATCGGTTGCTTTCTTATGTTTTTTTGACGAAACCTTTTTTGAGGCCTCCCTCCCCACCGACAGTTTACCTCTCCTCTCATGAAGAGCTTTTTCGGTCATCGATTGGCAGGAGCCGCAGTCGTCGGTTCGGTGACTGGAACCGAGACACCAGAGACAAATCCGGTGGGGATCGGTAATCGACATCTTAGACCCACAATCTGCACACTTTTTAAACCCAGTTCTGGGTGTCGAAGATGACATTTTCTTCACAGAAAATAGAAGCGCGCCGTTCTCGATTGCGAAGCGATCGAAAAAACGGAACTGAAGCAACGGGCGTGGCTCGAGCTACTTATACCATCGGTGACGTCGACAGAGTACGGAGTACGTCGAGGGACAATCAACGCCACGACCTCGAGCACAGCGCCCTATGGCGAGAATTATTTTTTCCGAAACAGCGAAGCTGGGGATAACGATTTATCACAAGATGAGGAATACGTGGGAGGGCACAATCCATTCAAAATGACAGTATGCTTTTTGAGTACGTTCTGGCGGTTCAGTGCCAGGTACCCTGTTGCGAGGCACTTATAACATAGTTGCAAATGTACTGTACGAAAAGTATTGATACCTGCAGGTTATGGTGATGGGTGGCGATGTGGAATAATCTGTATGCAGAAATTGTAGATAGCTTTACAGTACTTTCCAGTAGAGGTGCTTTTGATTCACAGGACACTTGTACTCCGAGTGTTTAACCGTTAGTATAGATTGGTGGATGCGTGTATGACTGTTTAACAGTAGCAAATGAGGGAGTGCTGCAAAAAGAGTTTTGGAAAGGGAAGATGGACTGCCCCTGCTTCACTGGGGCACGGTCCTCGCATTAGTTGGGGAAGCGCACGTGCAACATGCTGTACTTGTCTCTATGCTTGGCATGCATGGAAATGGGACTGCACATTATTCAATCAGGTGTTGAGGGTGTGCTTACCAGGAAGAGGTGATCATACTTTTTTCAATTGCTGTGTACGGTGACGATGGCAGAGATGCAGAGAGTGAGTGCGCTCATCGTCAGTGATGCGTTTGTGGGTCACCTGCACACACATGCGTGGGGTAACTGCGTTGATGAAAATGTTGGTGTGCAGGGACTGAACGCTTTGTGGCGCAGTGTGGCTATACTGAGTTTGGAAGCTGTCCTTGCAGAGTGCAGAGATGTGGCCACTTGGAGTTCTGTTGATATACTAGTTCTGCATTGTGGAGCACTGCATGTGACTTTTCGCACTGCTCCAAGTTTACTCGGTGAACTGAAAGAGGTGTTAAAAGCAGCGATGCACATTTTTCCCACTGCAACAGTGATTTCTTCATGCATACCACCACGACCAGTGTGGATCTATCTGGATGTACTTTCTTCCAAGGTAGAGAAGGAAAGGTGTCTTGTCAACAGTGGCATGTCTGCTTTTCTGTTCGATGCTGGGATGTTCTTCTGTGCCCATGAGAACCTTAGTGCTTGCACTGTGAGGTTTTTCAGTGGAGGTGATTTTTTTTTGCCCCCCATTGAAAATGCTATTGTGTTCCAGAATCTAAAAGAAATTTTAGAGAAGTTCGTGTAATAATGTAAGAAGGAGGAGGAGAAGAAGAAGAGACCAACCCCAACAAAAAAATAATAGGTGTTTGTTTACAAGCAGGTTTCCAAAAAACAAAACAAAAAAAACCTTTTCACAACTACCAATAAAGAAGGGATCCTCTACCGTGCTTGAAATGTGTTTCCGTACCCGCACACTAAGGAGAATATGTCCGTTAACACCACTGTATTTGAAGATGCGCACGTGCCACATGCAGGTCTTTTGAAGGTAACTGACATGGAAATGGGACTGTGCAGGCTTGGGAATTGGTCAATCAGGTTTCCTGGTTGTGGTGTGTAAGGACAGATTGTGCCAGAAGTTGTGTTTGCAAATAGGAGTGCCTATGGCTACGGTTATGGCTGTGCCGGCGTTCAGGAGGCAGAGTGTATGGCTTTTGGGCGACTCCTGGATACATTGGCTGAAAGTGTATGCAGAACGCTGTGGAGTGGCTGCACACCTTTGGTTCCATAATGCGGATGTCCACTGGTGCGGAGTACGTGGGCTGAAGTGGCATCATTTCAGTCCTCTTTGTGCCACTTTGGTGACGCTCGATCATCCCGACATTATTATTATTCATTGTGGAGGGAACAGTTTAGGACATGTGACCAGCATATCACTGCAGTTTGCGATGAAGGAAACACTTCTGCAAGTCATGGAAATGTTTCCAAAGTCACGCATAATTTTTTCTCACATTGCCCAGAGACAGATGTGGCTGCGCTCTTCCTCATTTGGGCCACAAATGGAGAAAGCGCGCCGCAATGTGAACAAGGCTGTTTGCGCCTTTTTGCTAGAGTTTGGCATGTTCTCCTTCCACAATGAAAACATTACGTTTCGTAGTATGAACATTTTCGGCCAGATGGAGTCCATCTCACTCATGCTGGCAATGAGTTGTTTCTGCTTAATATCCAGAATGCAGTGCAGTGCGTCTTGCAAGTCTAGCAAGCATTTCCCCAGTGGGTGTTCACCACTTCAACCTTTTCAAACACAAATAGCACAAACAGGCTCTTTTTAGAGCCACTGCTTCCTTTTGGGAATGCGTGCAATGTTTGTGATGGGGCCATGCCTCGCATTTTGCAGCGCCCTGTCCGTGGAGCTTATAGAATGCAGGGCAGCCTGCGTCCTTTCGTTTAATTAATTTTTTTAACTGTAAAAGGTGGCTCTGAAAAGAGCCTTTTTTAAATTCCCCTTTCTGGTTGTTTTGCACTTCTCCTATTCTTCTAACACACGACACAGAAGGGAAGGAAGGGAAGGGAGGTAAGGGAAAGTGCACCAACCACAGGGATAAGAAAGGGCAAGTGGAGAGAGAAAGATGTTGGTTGGCCCTTACTTAGGTAGGGGGCACTGCTTGTCATGTTCCCAGACCGAAGCCTCGAAAGCACTTCAAAGTTGCTCTCCCCTGCAGAGTACTGCGTCGCAGTACATGCACAATAGAGTGACCTTGGAAAGGTACGGGTCTGCTGCAGTGCGTATGGCCTGCAAGGCCGGTTTAGGGATCCGCTGTCCCACTGGAGTGCCCCTAGTGGTGGGAGGAGCAGATGCGGAGGATGCTGTAGAGGAAATTAACCTACTGCCTTGCTCGAAGGGGACAACCCTACTGCTTTGTGGTTTGATTTCAGGTGCCGCCGCATGGAGGTGGTGCTGTAGCTGTACAAGCCAGGTTTTCCGCGACTGAGTACTATGTTGCACTGGGTGCATTTCGCCTGGTTAGCACGAGATTTGGGCACGCTTCCTACGGTGGTAAATATTTTCCACACCCACGACTCACGCTGGGTGCAGGCAGTGGGGATTTCCTCTACTTCATGCTCCTTCTCCTCGTGATCTCCATCTACATTAGCACGTCTGTTCCCTTCTCCAGGCACTTCGGAAGGTGGTGGTAGTGGTGGCGAGGGTGAGTGTGCTGCTGAAGTACAGGCAGAAGCAGCAGCCATGTTGGCATTAGTTGTAAAGGTAATGTAGCAGAATTGGTCACAAAGCAATTTCAGCAAGAAGCAATATGCACCGCTGCTCTGTTCTGGAAAGCCAAACACAGAATGCTGAGCAGCTGTGGAGTATGCCCTTTTATAGGGCTGCTGTGGAGCACTTGCAACCGGAACACGGTCGTAAATGTTTCCCAAAAATAGTAAGATGTACAAGGGCCGAGTGTAGGACCTCAGTAAGGGTGCATTTTCATAGTAACACTGCATGAATTGCACAAAACAGTACTTTTCCGATGTGCAGGGGCCCCGATCGTGTTCGGCAAGTAAGGGACTACGTGCAGCGTGGGTACGGTTTCCATGGTCACGATGCAATTGTTCTCGATTGGGACACCTGTCCACAGGATGCATATTTTGCACACTACTCTGTGGGATCCCCGGACTCCTTAAAAGTGTGATACAAGTGCGCGGGTGTTTGTAGGGTACAACAGGTGGGATGTTCAGGTGCTCAGGTACCCGCAGGACGTGGTTGGCCGCCTCCAACTACTATAAATACATCACATGTTTCTTCGCTTATGTTGCACTGGGGCAGTATTACCAGGACACAGAGGAAGAGATACGCATGCGCAAAGTTGTGCCACGCACAAACGTGCGCTCCTACAACTAAATACACGTGGTTCACAAGATGCAGACATGCGGCCTGTAGTGGTCTCCTACAGATGCCTCCATTGTGATTGTCGATAGGGGGGCAGGTGCGGTGTCCGTAGGACACCTCCATTTTGCTTATTTGCAGTCATCCCCAGCAGTACTGTGACGTGCACAGTCATAAAAGGATTTTAAAAACAAAGGAAAAAGCACATATAAACTCAACAACAATTGACATATTAGCCTTTATTTGCAAACATTCATATATACTATTCGGAAAGGGAAGGAGGACCAGAAATTGATACATAAACAGGGGATTTGGGGATTTGAACAAGTTGTTTGTATGGGGAGGAAGGGATTGAGGTCTCATCGAAACATCTCTCATGACACGGAACTTGCAGGGATGGCAGAATGGGAAATGGGGAACGGGTACACGTGCAGGTGGGGCAGTGAAATGTTTTGTTCTCCATAATATCTCCTTGTACAAAATCTTTTAAGGCGGCAAAATTGTTCACCAATTCCTCCATTTTGTCATCCAGTCTGTCCAGTTTGCTATTTACAGTTTTTCCTTCAGTTCTTGTGCCCGTATGCTGTTGTGGAAGAGGTGCCGCTTGTGCTGCATTCCTTTAATTCCCTGTATGTTCTGTGAAAGAAAAACAAATGTGTTTGGTATACATGAAGCAATATATAG
This sequence comes from Ambystoma mexicanum, assembly GCF_040938575.1. NCBI lineage: Eukaryota > Metazoa > Chordata > Amphibia > Caudata > Ambystomatidae > Ambystoma > Ambystoma mexicanum. The sequence goes on along the minus strand of NC_090923.1, from coordinate 539,813,959 downwards.
TCATTGTTGTACTTTTCGCACTGCTGTGCCTACCAATTATTATTGTCACTCATTTCATCATGCGGTAAATTCTCTTCCAGCTGTTCTAGGGTGCTTGCCATTGCTGCGTACAAAAAAACAACAACATGCTTTTCTACTATTGTACACTGCATGAAGTGTGCACTTATAACACAAACTTTGGTGTACTTACCACGTTGTAGTGCCGTTCTGCTCTTAGTACTTTGCAGTCCTAACTCTGGCACTTCGTTCTTCGTTCCTTTGTAAAGCTGCAGTGCAGTAAGCTTGCACAAGGCGGGCATTACTTCTCTTGTTGGTGCATTCCATTATACTGCATACCCAATGCCTTTGCTCTGTTTGTTGCAAAAGCACACAATTTGCAGACCTACTGTATTTTCCCTTCCAATTCCTGTACATTGTGCGGTTTGTAAATGTTCCCTTGTCTTTGGTGCATGATACCACTATGTAAGCACACACCTGCCTTTCTTGGCACGTTGGATGCCACCCGATGTTCGCCAATAGACGCATAGTCTGCAACCACTGTGCCAGCGGGTTAAGTATTCTGTACAGTACATCCATATAAACTAAGAGTATCCTGGTAAAAACCTATGAAATTCTGTGAAAAAACATTGCTAAAGGGACATTACGGTTAAGTTGTCCCAAGATAAACCTACCAAATTCAGTGCAAAAACTTTGCTAAAGGGACGTTATAGTTACTTTGCACTAACTACAACCTATCCATATTATGCTTACAAGTAAAACCTAAAAACCCCACAAAGTCGCAAGCTATGGTTAACTAAGCAACCATAACTCGCACCACCACTGTGCACTGCTAAGACTAACACCCATGACATCAAAGATGACATCAGAAAGGTCATTGATGACATACACACACACACACACACACACACACACACACAGGTATTTGGTTAGCCAGCAAGCTGTCTAAGCACAGCAACTCCAAACGTGCAAACAGAGACATGGGCGCTCTCTGTATGCTGTTGCTGTGCAAATATGCAAGTGAAAAATATATCTAACTGTGGAAAAAGACAAAATGAGTACAACTGATATACACCAGCATTCAAATGCATTCAAGTAGATTACCCTCTACAAATATAAACAAACAGTAAAAAAGTGATGCCTACATAAAATAGCCAAATGATCCATATGTACATGACAGAGAAAGACTGATAATATGCATTCTAATTTCTGATGGTTAATTCAAATAGGCATATAGTTCTTCATCTCTGTTGAGACCCTTGGGTTTCAGAGTCTCAAAACGGATAAGAAGTTTGTATTCTAGTTGTCTTAATTTAAAATTGTCTATTGCATTATCTGGAATGTGCGACAATCCCATAGCCACAAATTTCATACATCGTACATCCTTGTTGTGCTTCTCCAGAAAACATTTGGTCATATGATAGTTGATATCAGCATTTTTAATGGTACACTAATGTTGTAAAATCCTCAATGTTGAGGGCCTTATCGTGGACCAAGATATCCAAGTCCAAAGGTACATTCAATCAGGTACACAACAATTATAGACAAGCAAGTGATCTTATGTTTAAAAGACAAGAATGTAAAACCAGGAGTCTTGATCTCTGTATCCATGTAAACAAAATCACCCATATTGGATTTGTTACATTTAAATAAATGTGTGATCGAGGTTTCTCTAGGTAAATAATTATCTTTTTGTGCAACAGCATGAATTAGGAGTTGTTGAACAGGGTGCTTTACAGAAGTTGATTGGAGGAGATAGACTTAACGCCCGTTTCAAATCTCATTCAGTCAGGAAAACAGGCCAATGTTTAGAGAAAGGAGATCTGATGTTGCTAGCCTGATGGTTATTAGTAATAAATCTCACCTCATCTTTTGCAGGCCTCTTTGTCTCTGTTTTAAGAGGGTTGCAGAGGAGGTCTTTACCCCCACCCTCTTATGGTAGATAGACAAATATGGTAATTAGGGCCACTATTTCACTCTCCTGTCCAACAATGTAGAAATCAGGATTCTTGTCTGTTTAGGTAAGTTAAGTTGCCCTTATGAGGTAAGAGTACATTGGAAATAGGGGGCACTGGGCACACTTGGTTGTGGTGGCAAGGGATATGGAGGTTGTGCTTGCATTTTGAACATAACATAAGACATTAGGCCACACTGCGTTTAAATATTAAGGTTATTCACATTCAGTAGACATTCATCCTTTTAAAATGGACTCCATAGTTGCCTTGCAAATAAATAAAGGCTTTAAGTCTGATAGGAGTTTAAAGGTATTTAGCAACCACAGAGGAAGTGTTGTGTGCAGAAATTCAGGGTTGACTGAGATCAGCTGAAAAACAGGTGCAGGTAATTCAGTATTTAAATAGCAAGAATATGTGTTGTTCAGTAGTGTGGTTTCATGAAACAGAAAAGGCGCATATTCTGAAAAGATACGATAGAGAGCCAGACAGGCTATGTTCTGAACATTGTGTGCTAATCTGGGAGAAAAGCATAATTCTCAAAATTGCAACATATTTCATGGTCAAAGTGAAACTTGGGAAATTACCTAGATGTCCTAATTTGCATAAGGAGCCATTTGTTTCAGTGTTGCAATTTTCTAGTTTGGGAAATAACATGTCATTCTAAACAGGGAGTGTTTTTTGTCCAATGGAGAGTCAATGATAGTTTGACCCCTTTGTAGATGGACCAATGAAAAAGTATTAAAAAGTAAGGTCGCGATTTGCATATAAATATTGTGCAATTCTGTATTTGCTATAAAAAGTGTGTTTAAAATGAACAGGCTGGAGTTCCAGCCTTTTGACTGAAAAACTGTGGCTGTTGTGATGACTTCCAGCTGACTGAGAATTAACCTTGCTGTGTGTACAGATCCCTTGTCTGAGGAGACTTATTTTGAAGTATGACTGGGCTGCAGCCTCCGACACAAGTTCTTTCCTATTTTTAAGTCTAGCTTTCTCAAATGGAGTATCTATGTCATTATAAGAGTAGCCACGTTTCGTAAAGCATTTTTCTTATATTTATTATTTCTCTTAAAAAGTTGACCTCCGTTGAACAGTTACGCCTTCTTCTTAGGACCTCTCCATACAGAATTGATTTAATCAAGGGACCTGGGTGATGGCTATAAGCATGAAGTACAGAGTTTAAACGAGTAGATTTTCTGATCAAAATAGAAGTTAACAGATTATTCACAACTTCAAATCTAACATCCAGAAAAGTTAGTTCTGACATGCTACTGTCAACAGTCATCTCGTTATTGGAACATGTTACATATTCTCTCAGTTTCCCATGCGTAGCATTCCAAATAAGGAATAGATTTTCGATGAACCTGTACCAAACTACCACATGCTCTACATATTCATCAAAATGATCTGCCCATGCTATAGTCTGTTCCCACCAAACCATATAGAGATTGGCATAGATTGGTGACATACATGACCCCATAACTTTGCCACTGGTTTGTTTGAAATGTTTCTGATAAAAAAATAAAGAAAATGGAACGCCAACCCTAATATCCTCACTCTAGCTCCATATAAATCTTCCGTCAAGGCCTAGAGATCAGAGCTCAAGGCTGCAAAAAAGACTTACCACAATAATCAGATCCTTAACGCTAAATCTGACACTAAAGAATTGTTCAGGATCTTAAAAGATATTGAATCTACCCCCGAATCTCAGGGACAACTTCCATCGCCAGATAATTCTTGGTCTCTACAAATCCAGAATGGCATGCACAATAAACTTCTTGGCATTAGAGCCGATATTGTACAGAAACAGATCGCCAATCCAAAATCTGCATACAGTAAACCATTCATCAGAAATCCCTCAATCACTGAATTTAATTTTCATTCAAACTCAGAAGCTGAATTAAAATCTACCATTGAAAAAATCAAGTCCACTAAGTGTAAGGGCGATCCCTGCTCCTCTCTAATCATAAAATCCTGCCCTCCTCCATTGCTAAAATGTCATGATCACAGGGAAGAGTCCTAGTGTAACCTCAAAAAGGAGTTGGACATCAGCTTATCACCGTTGAATAATGGGGAAGCAACACAGCGTAGAAGGTAGGCAAAATAACCACTTCCTGACTTCTCAACATGGCTGCCCTAGTAGTTCTCCGTTGGGTTCAGAGCCAGTCTAGTTGTTGTCACTCTCACTGTATTTAAGCCCCTCCCAGCGAGTGTTCTGAGCTTCGCGTGCTATCTGTCAGACAACGCTTACCGACGCCAGTCATTTCTGTAATAACAATTCTGCAGCCCCTGTTCAGTATACTCTTTCTTAACACAGCATTATTTTGGTCGTAGTTCGCAATAGGTTCATGTTTAGTTCCCGAAAAACATTCGTTTGAAGCTAACTGTCACAGCAAGTTTTCAGTCAGAGCCCCTTGTCCCTGTCAGCTGTCTTACGCTACAAGCGTTATGCTGATAAATACATTACTCTAAAGCATATGTAGCTGCGAGTCTTCATCACCGCAAGTATTGTAGTTCTGTTTTATGTATTTGTTAGCAGCTTTTCTCACATAGTTATACGAACGTGTCAAGTGCTTGATAACGCTGTTGCCCGGCATTAGGAAACTTCACTACCATATATGTTGTTGTAGCAGCTGCTCTTACGTTGCAATTTTCATTGCATTGTGAAAGGTTCAATCACGCAGTTGTGGCCGGGTGGCTAATTGTTTCTTTCTTTTCTTTCACAAGCCCTAGGTTTTCTTTAGTAGTTTCTATCCTTGAAGTGGCTTTCATATTCAAGTTTAAATTGCGCTCGATGCATCGTGAGGAATACATGGCAGTCATTTAACATTGCCTCTTCATTTAGCAATACAGTTAACCCAGGAATCTATTCACATACAGGAATACACGTTAGGAAGGTATTTAGTAGTCGCCTCTCTTTCCCCTTTAGGCTTTTAGGGGTGTTAGGGCATGGTTAGTTAGTGCAGTATGGTAAAGACTCCATTCAGGTTCTGAGGCATATTTTTTCTGTTTTCAAGGCGCCATTTCCACAGTCTTTTAGCAATAGCATATTTTCCCAAATTAATTCCAGTGCAATTGAGCCCTCACTCCACTGGTCTTCACCAGCATTGCACTTCTTCAGAACTAGAGCCCCTGCACAGATGCAGGATGGAGAGCTCACCCAAAAAATACCTTAGGTAAGGTGAAGTTTCTAGAGAGTAGCTTTAACCAGAAAAAGAAGACTGTGGCTATTTCCAAAGAGGGGTTTCACACTCACACTAAGGAATTATTGTGTATGTTTATAGGTTACTCTGGTCACAGTAGAAGTGGTAGATACAAGAAACACCAGATAAGAAGAGCCATTCAGGTGTCTCCCGTGTGTGTCCCCGCTGAGTTAAGGTAAGCGTTACAGAACGTGAAGCCGTGCGGAAACATACTCTGCCTGGACACCATGGGAACTTCTGAGGTTTGTGGTTCAACTGTTGGGGGAATTGAGAGCTGAAGTTCATGCAGCTCCCTCTGAAACCAATGCTCTGAGGGAAGAGCTAGTGGTAAACAGAGATAGGACTGAGGAACTCGCCCACCAACTCCTACAGACTGTCAGGTTTCCTTTATTTATTTCCTTTATTTAGAGGTCTGTAGATTAGTTTGGTGTGGGTTGGAAGTTTTCTACTTTATTTGGTTTGGCCTTAACCTCTCAATACAGAATCCTGGTTCTGACCCAAGGCGAGATGGAGTTTCTCTATAGAAGCTTTGATTGGCTAGAGAGGTCAGCAGGACAACAATGAACATTCTAAACTGTCACTCTCTGCCTTTCACCATCATAACCCCAGCTGAGAGGATGCATATTGTAGCTGCTCCTGCTGAAGTCTTGGGCCTTGTGGATTTGAACTTTCAGGTCCCTGGCAGTCGAGCGGCTACTCTTTAGGGGGTTCAGGGGAAGTATCCGGATTGTCAGGAGAACTTACTAAAGCCTGGAATTCCTGAAGTTCTTAGAAAAACCTTTCAAAAGATAAGTGACTTTATTTTGGATGTTTTAATCTGTTGCTCAGATTTTCTTTGAGACATTTAAAGTAAGAAAAAGAATTTTGGAGTTTTGAACTGTTATTTTGCACTGTCTAAAAGTGTACTTGGAGTTTGGCTTTCATTTGAATGCACGTGCGTGGATTGTGAGCGTTATGTACTAGCACGTGTAACGTGTTTTCCTTCTCGCGTGCGATTGGACTCCTGCTCATGCCAGAACTCTTCAACTGCTGCAAATATTCTTCAGAGTGTGTGCGCGTGTAAAAATTTGCTACGAGAATACTTCAGTGTGTGCGCGCGATAAATATTGCTATGGGTGTTTTCTACAGCGCGTGTGTCCATCAGCGTGTGTGCTCTTCAGCGCGACTTTTCTTCAGTGCGCGTGTTTTCCACAGCGCGTGTGTTCTCCAGCACGTGTATTCTACAGCGCGTGTATTCTACAGCGTGTGTATTCTACAGCGCGTGTATTCTACAGCGCGTGTTTTCTTCAGTGCGTGTTTTCTTTAGAGTGCGTTTGCAGAACAGGTTATTGCGTGTTTTTCTTCGCGGTTATGTGTGTTCTTCATGAAACAACGTACTCAATCATTGTGTGTGTGTTTAAAAACTCTAGATAAAAGTATATAGAACAGAATTCATTTAAATCTACATTTTACTTGAACTAAAAACTGTTTTAACGACAAAGATCAAGAGTCAGCTGTTTTACTTAATATAAAGGAGTTGCGGTGTTTCTCAAGAGACTCAATAATAGAGGTAGAATGATTTTCAGCAATTTCTTCAATCTTCTCAGTGATTTCTTAATGAGAAGAACCAGGTATGATTCTTTATCCTATAGTTAAGGATTTAGAGTCTTTCTACCTCAATGTTAAGTAAGTAATATGAGGATTTGTATTTGTTTATGTATTCTCTGCAGGTTCAGCAGCAGCTAGTCGTGACATCTCTAACCTGGTGTTTTTTATGTTATCCACTTTCCTCCTTTCCCTTTGGGGTGTAGTTAACAGAGCTGAGTTTAATCTAGTTCTGAGAATTACACTTGAGGGGGATTGTCGGGGGTTCAGCAGCTTCCGCGGACACAGGAATACTCTCAGCCTGACACAGACTCAAGCTGGACAGATTCCTTTGCCTTTGGGTAACCCGCAAGCATCAGCTCCTACTGCACCACCTGTCCCTGTTCAAGTGGTTGTCCCAGGAAATATTCCTTTGGCTCCTCCGTAGCGTTTCACTGGGGACCCAAAAAAGTTTGCAGTATTCTTGAATCAATGCCGGTTACATTTTTTGTGCAGACCAGGAGTTTTTCCAAATGACCAATCCAAGGTCAGATTTGTATTATCGTATCTGGGTGGTTATGCTGCTGATTGGTCAATACCCCTTGTCAATAGAGACGATCCAGTGTTGAGAAATTTTCAGGAATTTCAACGGGAACTGGAAAAACTTTTTGCTCGTCACACTCAGGGGTAAGCCTTAGATAATGAATTGTCGCCGGTTCGACAAGGTAGTCAAGATTTGCTGGCATATGTGGCAACCTTCAACAGGTTGGTGGCCGAAACCAACTGGCCTTCGGAGAAAAGAACCACCTTGTTTTACCGTGGGTTGCGGAGTGAGTTAAAGGACGTCCTAGCACAGGTAGTGAATCCACCTGAGGGTATCACGGAATTCATTGATTTGACCATTCAGTTAGATCATCGCCTGCAAGATCGAAGAACTGATCGTTCTCGCCCTGTAGGTCGGGCGTATTTTGTTCGCTCTGAGGAGCCAGGTGGAAGATCTTTGTCAGAGACTCATTCTGAACCCATGCAGTTGGGAGGCATAAGAGGTCCAATCACTCAGGCTGAAAGGGATTAGAGACGGCAGCAACAGTTATGTTTATATTGTGGTAAGGCTGGTCACTTCCTGAAGGACTGTCCAGTGAAACCTTCAAGAAAGCCTTTGGGAGGAATCAACCAGGAGAAGAAGGACCAGAGTCCGGAAAACTTAAGTGCCCGACAAGTATAGAGGCCAGCTTGTCGAGCGTGAAGAAGGTTTCGGTGACCTCACACTTTGTGTTTCCAATTATCCTATTTAGTCAGCAACAGCCCACAAAGAGTTTTCGTTGAACGCTTATATAGACAGTGGAGCAATAGGCAACTATATGGATCTACACCTGGCTGGCAAACTAGAAATTTCCTTGTCGGAAAAGGTGGAAGGCGAAAATGTTTTCGGGGTAGATGGCACTCCATTAGTGTCCGGCCCAGTAACACAGTGCACCAACAATCTCATTATGCTCAGTCAGGAAAGACACAAGGAGGTGATTTCCTTCGAACTGATTCAAGCCCCACAGTTTCAAATCATTTTGGGAATACCCTGGTTGGAAAAACACAATCCTGTCATTGATTGGTGTTCAAGAACCTTGACTTTCAGTTCCGAATGCAAGAGAACTTGTAGTTTCCTGGAAGATTCAGCAGAGACGGAGAAACCCAAGAGGACTACAGAAATCACTTTAGGTCTCCTTGTTTCATTGCCATCAGAGTATCGAAACTTCAGAGTATCAAAAGTTCCAGGATGTTTTTCAAGAGGAAAAGCAGGCAGAAATGTTACCCTCTCACAGACCATATGATTGTCAGATAGATCTCATCCCGGGAGCTCAGCTTCCTTGCAGTCGCATTTATGCTCTAACAGAAAGAGAAAACCTCCATCTGAAAACATATCTCGACCAGTATTTGGCTAATGGTTTCATAAGACCGTCCAAGTCTCCAGCAGCGTCACTTCTGTTCTTCATGCCCAAAAAAGAAGGACATTTAAGAACCTGCATAGATTATAGAGCCTTGAATCAAATTACTGTTAAGAACCGCTACCCATTACCTCTCATCTCAACGCTTCTGGACCAAGTGAAAAAGGCTCAAATCTTCACAAAGCTTGATCTTAGAGGGGCAGATCACCTCATTCGTATTAAAGAAGGAGACAAATGGAAAACGGCCTTCCGCACACGTTATGGACTTTTCGAATACCAGGTGATGCCCTTTGGGCTATGTAATGCACCAGCAGCCTTTCAGTCTTTCATGAATGACATCTTCTGTGAACTTCTGGATATCTGTGTGGTTTTCTATGTAGATGACAATCTGATCTTCTCAGCGGATCCACAAGAACATGTTAAACATGTAATTTATGTTCTTCAAATACTCGGAGAAAACTCGTTATTTGTGAAATTGCAAAAAATGTCATTTCCACGTTTCTGAGGTTGAATTTTTGGGATTTGTGTTATCTTCGCAAGGAGTGAAAATGGACAATAGGAAGGTTGATGTAATCCTTTCCTGGCCAGCTCCCACATCAGTCAAGGGAGTTAAAAGTCTTTGGGGATTTGCAAATTTCTATCAGCGATTTGTATCAGATTTTTCTCAACTGGTCCATCCCATCACATCCCTGCTCCGAAAAAACAAGCCGTTCACTTGGACCAAAGAGGCAGAAGAGGCTTTCCAGAATTTGAAGGAGAGATTTACGGCTGCTACGGTCCTACAACATCCTAGGGAGGATCTTCCATTTGTGGTGGAAACTGATGCGTCAAATGTGGCCATGGGGGGGTCCTGTCTCAGCAAGATCCTGTCTCTCAAGAATTACATCCAGTGGCCTTTTGGTCTAAGAAGTTTTCATCTGCAGAGCTCAATTATACAGTCACAGATAAGGAGCTGTTGGCAATAAAATGTGCATTGAAGGAATGGAGACATTACCTGCTTGGGGCGAGGCACACTGTTACCATTTTCACGGATCACCGGAATTTGCAGTATTTGTGCTCTGAAAAAGCTCAGTCTTCGCGACAGTTAAGGTGGGCCCTCTTCTTTGCGGAGTATGACTTTGTTATCAAGTTTCGGCCTGGGAGTCGTAATGGTAAGGCTGACGCTCTGTCCAGAATTGGTAAGGGTGAAGAAGCTTATGTTGCAGTCACCCCTGTGGAAATAATTGCAGGTGAGAAAATGCTTGGAGTCATGAACACCACAGATTCTTTGTTTGAGGAAGTAAGAGATTAAATTAAAGCAAGTATGAACTCCATAGAATTGCAGGAATGGGAGTCAGAGAATGAGCATGGTTATTTGCAGGATGGTTTGCCATTTTTTCAAGGGGAATTATATTTGCCTACTCAAAAGTTACAAAATCAAGTGATTGAAAATGACCACAGTACCTTGTTGGAGGATCATCCGGGAGTTACTAAAACCTTGGAAAAAGTCACTTGGCGAAAAGATGTGATACAATTCATCAAGACCTGTGGGAATGTGCTCAAAACAAATCTCAAAGGATGAAACCAGCTGGATTTCTCAAACCATGGGAAGTGCCACCACTTCCCTGGCATACTCTCTCTTTAGACTTCATCACTGACTTACCCAAAAGCAATGGATTTGACACCATCCTGGTGGTGGTGGATCTATTTTCGAAGATGGCACATTTTGTGGCTTTGAAAGGGCTACCTACAGTAACAGTCCTGGCAAGGATATTTTTGGAGAATATCGTAAGGCTACATGGTTTCCCTTCCATTGTGGTTTCGGATCGGGGAAGTCAACTTGTTTCCGAATTTTGGAAGAAATGCTGCAAGATAGCCATGATTGATGTACGCTTGTCCACCAGTTACCATCCACAAACGGATGGGCAAACCGAACGCACAAATAAAACGTTAGAACAATACCTCAGGTGCATGCTCCAACAGACTGAAGATACTTGGTCAGAAATGTTGTGGATCGCTGAATATGCTTACAATAATTCTGTTCACTCTTCCATTGGACTGAGCCCATTTTTCACCTTATATGGTCAGCATCCTCGAACCTCAGTCTACGATCCGCCTGAAGCATTGGAAATGCCTGCAGTTAAGACCTTGCACAATAATATTGTCACTGCTATTGCCAAAGCAAGGGAACAGTTGTCTGTAACAAAAGCTTCTCAGAAAAAGTTTGCAGATCGCAAGCGAAAAGATTCTCCAGAGTACAAGGTGGGAGATTCAGTTTGGCTAACTGCTAAGAATCTTGCCTTAACAGGATCTCAGAAGTTTCTTCCGAGATATTTGGGGCTCTTTACTATCGAGAAGATCATTAACCCAGTGGCTATGAAATTGACTCTCCCCAAAAACCTGAAAATCCACTCAGTGTTCCATGTGTCCTTGTTGAAGGCTGTCAATCCCCATACCCGAATCCAAGGGCCTCCTGCTCCAATTGTTGTGGAAAATGGATCAGCCCGAGTTTGAAGTAAAGGCAATCCTAGACTCCAAAGTGGTTCGCAAGAAGCTAAACTATTTGGTGGACTGGAAGGGTTATGGGCCACAGGATAGAACTTGGGAACCCCTTGAGAATATTCATGCACCCCGACTGATAAGGAACAAATTACTTACCTGTAACTGTTGTTCTCCAGCATGGGTCTGGCATGGATTCATGAATATTCCCCGTCATCAGGCCGGGAATCCTCGGTATAGGAAAAATCAGTATCAGTTTCGTTTATGATCTGTCTTTCTTAGTAGTAACCAATCACTGGTCTCTGGGTCATACTGCCCCCAGCCAATGACTGCCCTCTCCCTAAGCCCCGCCTCTGGCAGCCATCCTCAGATTTGGTAGCACGTAAAGTGGCAGTATGACCAAGTAAAGAGCCGCAGAGGGGTAGGCGGGAGGGTCCGCATGTGAATCCATGCCAGACCCATGCTGGAGAACAACAGTTACAGGTAAGTAACTTGTTCCTTCTCCAGCATGGGGTCTGGCATGGATTCACATGCTCATGAATATAAGAATACATAGCAGTATACACATGCACAACCATGGGAGGTGGCAACAGGCTCAACATTAAGCAATACAAAAAACTCAACATTAAGCATCTCTTACCTCCTCACCAGGCTCAGGTTGCGCAGCACTGCTTGGCCGACCCTGGACTCCTCCCTGGAGTCCCGATCGACGCAGTAGAATCTCGTGAAGGTGTGCGTCGACCTCCACGTCGCAGCCCTGCAGATGTCGAGCAGGGGCACACCAGATAGGAATGCCGTGGTAGCAGTGATCGCTCTGGTCGAGTGGGCTCTCGGATGGCCGGGCAGCGGTCAGTTTGCCAACCGGTGACAGAGCGTGATGCAGCCGGAGAGCCATCTGGAAATGGAAGCCTTAGAGAGAGCCTTCCCTTGATTCACAGGTCCAAAATTTACAAACAGCTGTGATGTCTTCCGAAAACTCTTCATGCGGTCCACGTAGAACTTCAGCGCTCTAGCTACGTCCAGCGAGTGCAGAGTCCTCTCAGCCGGCGACGAAGACGACGGGAAGAAAACTGGCAACACCAAGGGTTCATTGAGGTGGAAGTCCAATGGCATCTTGGGCATGAAGGAGGGGGGCGTCCTCAGCACCACCCTCATGTTGTGAAAAGTCAAGTATGGTGGCTTGCAAGATAGGGCCTGGATCTCTCCCACTCGTCGTGCGGAGGTGATGGCCACGAGAAATGCTGTCTTCCACGACAGAACCTTCAACGGTGCCGAATGCATAGGTTCAAATGGGGCCCCCATGAGCCTGGTCAGCACCACGTTGAGCTCCCACGCCGGGGCAGGGGCCTTCACCGGCGGGAATGATCAAAACAATCCTTTCATAAATTCCTTCACCAGCCGATGAGACCACAAGGACACCCGTCCTGTAGTTCTGGTGTATCGTGAGATGGCGGCCATATGTATCTTGATGGAAGCGTGAGCTAGTCCAGCCTTGGCCAATGACAGTAGGTGCGGCAATACTTGAGGGGCCGTAATCCGCAGAGGGTTAATCTTCTGTGCACGGCACCAGACAGAGAACCTCTTCCATTTATGTCCATAGCACTTGAGAATTGAGGACGCCCTGGCCTTTGCAAAGACCTCTCTGCAGTCGGCTGGGATGTCGTACCCTCCAAACTCTAGTGCTGCAGGAGCCAGGCCTGCAAGTTCAGCGACTCTGGGTTGTGATGAAGAATGGCGCCTCCTTCTCTGGAGAGAAGATCCGCGTCCGACAGCAGCTTGACTGGTGTGGACGCTGACAAGTCCAGAAGGTCCTGGAACCAGATCTGTCTCGGCCACGCCGGTGTGACGAGGATCATCCTGCACCGGGACCTCTTGAGCTGGTTGATGAGCCGGAGCAGCAACGGCAACGGAGGGAACGCATAAAGAAATAGGTCGTCCCAGGGGAACGAGAAAGCATCGCCCATGCTCCTCGGCTGGGGGAACCTGCTGGCGAACCTCCGGCACTTGGAGTTCGTCGGCGTCGCAAAGAGATCGATCTGGAGTTCGCCCCATTGTCGGAAGAGTCGATCCACTTGATCCTGGCATAGTTCCCACTCGTGGCACGAGCGCAGCTCTCTGCTGAGTGAGTCGGCGATGGTGTTTTTTATTCCTGCCAGATGAAAAGGCACCAGAAACATCCCTTGGGCGACGGCCCAATGCCACAGATCCTGGGCTTCCTTGGATAGGGCAGGGGATCTGGTTCCGCCCTGCTACCGGATGTAGAACATCGTGGTGGTGTTGTCGGTGAAGATCCTCACCACCTTGCCCTTGAGGGACGCAAGAAAAGACCGGAGGGCCCAGAACACTGCGCGGAGCTCCAAAATGTTGATGTGGAGTGACTTCTCCTCCGGGAGCCAAAGGCCTCTTGCGTGAAGATCTGCGGAGTGCGCTCTCCAACCTTTCAGGCAGGCATCCGTCGTCACCGTCACCTGGTGAGCTGGGGTCTGAAAGTCTGTGCCCGCCGACAGATGAGAGCGGGTACCCCACCACCGGATCACCTGACGGAACGTTTCGTTGAGTGGGATCCTGTCCTCAAAGCTGCCCGTCGACTGGACCCAGCGGGCGTCGAGGAACTCTTGTAAGGGGCGCATCCGAAGTCTGCAAAGGCGCACCAGATAAATGCAGGAGGACATCATCCCGAGGAGGGACTTGATAGATCTTACCCTGGCCATGTCCGTGGCCAGCAGATGCTGCACCTTGCCCAGGATGGTCCTGGTCCTTTCCTCCGACGGCGAGGCCAGCCGCGCCACTGTGTCGAGCTTGGCTCCCAGAAACAGGGCGACTTGCGACGGGACCAGGTGGGATTTTGTAAAGTTGATGGAGAACCCCAGGTCCGTGAGCAGCTGGACGGTCTTCGCAGTGTGCTCCACGGCGAGCTCCCTTGTCTTTGCCCGGATGAGCCAGTCGTCCTGGTAGGGGTAGACGTGGATCCCCTGCAGGCGCAGCCACACCGCCACCGGTGCGAGGCACTTGGTGAACACTGTGGGTGCCGACTTCAATCCAACGGGAGGGCCTTGAACTGGTAGTGCCGCCCTTGGACCACGAACCTGAGGAACTTTCAGTGTCTTTTTAGAATGGGGATGTGGAAGTACGCATCCTCCAAGTTCAACGACGACAGGAAATCGCCCTCCTCCAGCTGTCCCAGCACGTGCTGGAGGGTGACCATCCGGAACTTCTGTGCCTTGATGTACTTGTTCAGTAGTCGCAGGTCCAGGATGGGACGCCATCCCCCTGTCGTCTTCTTTACAAGCAAGTACCTTGAGCAAACTCCGGAGCCCCGAAGCCTCTTTGGGACGAGCTCGATGGCACCTTTCTTGAGCATCGCCCTTACTTCCAACAGTAGTTGAGGGACGTGATTTTCCTTCCTGGCCACGGGTGGAACGCGAGGGCACTTCTTCTGGAACTGGAGGGCGTGCCCTTGGGCCAGGGTGTCCAGCACCCAACGGTCGGTGGAGATGGACTCCCACACGGTGACGAACCTCGTCAGCCGGCCTCCCACCGGGGTGCTTCAGCGGGGGCCTGACTCCACGGTCGGTTCAATCTTGTTTGGAGGCCGCCTTGCCTCCTTGACCTCCCTGTCGACGACGACTGGGCACCACCTGACTTGCCGCGTCCCCTGTAGGCCTCCTGAGACGAAGATCTTACCGCTTGGCGGTACGTCGAGGAGCCACTGCCGGATCCCTTGGAGGCACCTTGTCTGCCTCCGGCACTCCGAAAGGACGGCCGTCGTTGTTGGAGCACTCCCAGTGCCCGGGCAGTCTCTGTGTTTGTCTTGATAGCCTGAAGGGACTCATCAACTGCCTTTCCAAACAGGTTGTTCCCGTCGAAGGGCATGTCCAAAACTTTGGTTTGTACATCTTGGCGGAAATCCGTCGCCTTGAGCCATCCTCGTCGTCTCAAGCAAACGCTGTTGCCCAACTGACGGAAACCGGTGTCGGCGATGTCCGTTGCCACCGTGATGGCGTGGTCCGAAGCAATCTCACCTTCCTGTAAGATTTCAAGGGCCTCAGCCCTTTTGGCGTCCGGAAGGAAGTCCAATAGAGGGGCGATTTTGAACCACAACTCCCTGTTGTAGCGGGCTACGATAGCCAGAGCGTTGGCCGCCTTGATAGACGTCGCTGCGGATGAGATGACCCGTCGTCCCATCGTTTCCAGCTTCCTGCCCTCACCGTCCGGCAGGGAAGTTGATGTCGAGGCCGATGCCCCCCCCCAGCTTTCTTCTTTGCCGCCGCCGAGACGACCGAATCCGGGGTAGGTTGCGCCCGAAGGCAAAAGGGGACAGCGTTGGGGACCCGGTACTTCTTCTCGTACCGGTCCCTCTTTGCAGGCACCGCGGCAGTGTTCTTGAGGAGGGAGAGCCCCTCATCCCAGATCTCATCCAGAAGTGGTACGGCGAGGACCGTCTTCCTTTTGGCCTCGCGCCGTTGGTAAAGGAACCCTTCCTTTTTCTTCTCTTCGGGGCAGAGCTGGAAGAGCTTGGATGCCCTGGAAATCATGGCATGGAAGGATCCAATCTCGTCGGGCGGGGACACCGGAGCAGGGTGTGACGGGGGACACGTCCTGTCGTCGCCTCCGTTGTCATCTGTACCTGTCGTAGCCGTCTCCGTGCCTGTATCATCCCCGTGGGTAGTTGACCGGGGGGAAGGCAGAGCGGGCCGCAGAGGTTGGAGAGGTGGCGGAGGATGCGTCGTCCTCTCTTTATGCAGTGGACTTTCCGAAGGTCCTGGCTCCGGTTCCCCCGTCCGGTCTGGCTCAGGTACCTCCGTCGGGGGGAGGGGCAACCTTGTCCTTATCTCCGAGCATAAGGACTGAATCGCTGACAAAA
Organism: Ambystoma mexicanum; assembly: GCF_040938575.1. Lineage (NCBI taxonomy): Eukaryota > Metazoa > Chordata > Amphibia > Caudata > Ambystomatidae > Ambystoma > Ambystoma mexicanum. The sequence goes on along the minus strand of NC_090923.1, from coordinate 539,797,962 downwards.
TGGCCACCGAAGTGTCCTGCGGCACCGGAAACGGCTGGCGCGATGGCTCTTGAGGAACCTCGTCGGCGACACCGTCGCTCTCGACGTCGCCCTCGTCGGGATCCCTCCCAATGGGCCGGCCTCCTCCACGACTTCGATGAGCTCTTCTTCAGAGGTCGTGTCCATATCCACGATGGCCACCTGCCCCTCCCCCTCCTTTTTCAACGGGGACTTCGTGGGGGTCTTCTCGATGGGCCTGAAAGACGACTCCCTCCGCAGTGGCAGAGAGACTCTGGATCCTGAGGTCGCCTCCACTGGCGTAGCCTCCACAGGCTGAGCCAGGGCCGCTGCGACATCCTCAATAGAGGTCTTAGCAGGGTGAATTAAGGCCATCGCCACCTTCTGCACGCCTGGGGTCTTCACCTTGGGGGGAGGGTCCGAGCCTCGCTCCCCCTCTGCCGGAATCTTCAAGATCGACCGGGGCCTCTCCAGAAGCTTTGCCGGGTTCTCGGACTTCCTCTTACCCGAGCCAGAGCGTTGGCTCGTGGTTGATGGCGCCGGGGAGGATGTGCCCTGCCTGGCAGCCAAGGACCCTGACCGTTCGGCGCTCCCGGTGCCCGTGGACTCGCCGTGCTTGGCCTTCTGTTGGGCCCCCGTCGCCGGGGCGCCCTCACAGGACTTAGAAGACCGCTCGGACTTCTTCTTCTTCTCGCCTGACGGGCTCTTACCTTCCAGCCAGTTGGCGAGACGGAGGTGGCGATCCTTCATGGTCCGCTCCGACATGTTCCCACAAAATGCACAGTCCTTCTCCACGTGTGTCTTGTCCTCTTGGAGACAGTAGAGGCATAACGAATGCTCATCCTCCTTGAACACATTCTGAAGCTGGCATCCAGGGCAGGTCCTGAACAGCTTCCCGGGCGTCAAGCTTCCTTTCTCCTGGGCCATGTCCGGGGTAGGCCTCGGAACTTCTGGAATCCTCCAAAAGCGTAACTCGACGAAATCTTCACCCTTGAGGGGCGTAGAAAACTCCGAAACGGGTCCCCGTTGATCGGATGTAGAAACGGTGGAGCTTGAGGCTCTATTTAACCGAATAATTAGAAAAATCTCCTGAAAAAGCGCGAGAACGCAGCAAAAGCTCGAGAGCTACAGCACGAGGACTCCCAACACTTGAATGTGCGGTAAAAATCTGAGGATGGCTGCCAGAGGCGGGGCTTGGGGAGAGGGCAGTCATTGGCTGGGGCAGTATGACCCAGAGACCAGTGATTGGTTACTACTAAGAAAGACAGATCAGAAACGAAAATGATACTGATTTTTCCTATACCGAGGATTCCGGGCCTGACAACAGGGAATATTCATGAGCATGTGAATCCATGCCAGACCCCATGCTGGAGAAAAGCCTTCCGCCGGAATAACCCCAGCAAACCAGACGAAGAGTGGTTTCACCTAGGAGGGGCTTTGGGGGGGGATACCGTCATGATAACAGGGAAGAGTCCTAGTGTAACCTCAAAAAGGAGTTGGACATCAGCTTATCACCGTTGGATAATGGGGAAGCAACACAGTGTAGAAGGTAGGCAAAATAACCACTTCCTGACTTCTCAACATGGCTGCCCTAGTAGTTCTCTGGTGGGTTCAGAGCCAATCTAGTTGTTGTCACTCTCACTGTATTGAAGCCCCTCCCAGCGTGTGTTCTGAGCTTCGCGTGGTATCTGTCAGAGAACGCTTACCGACGCCAGTCATTTCTGTAATAACAATTCTGCAGCCCCTGTTCAGTATACTCTTTCTTACCACAGCATTATTTTGGTCGTAGTTCGCAATAGGTTCAGGTTTAGTTCCCGAAAACCATTTGTTTGAAGCTAATTGTCACGGAAAGTTTTCAGTCAGAGCCCCTTGTTCCTGTCAGCTGTCTTACGCTACAAGCGTTATGCTGATAAATACATGCCTCTAAAGCATATGTAGCTGCGAGTCTTCATCACCGGAAGTATTGTAGTTATGTTTTATGTATTTGTTAGCAGCTTTTCTCACATAGTTATACAAACGTGTCAAGTGCTTGATAACGCTGTTGCCCGGCATTAGGAAACTTCACTACCGTTTGTGTTGTTGTAGCAGCTGCTCTTACGTTGCAATTTTCATTGTATTCTGAAAGGTTCAATCACGCAGTTGTGGCCGGGTGGCTAATTGTTTCTTTCTTTTCTTTCACAAGCCCTAGGTGTTCTTTAGTAGTTCCTATCCTTGAAGTGGCTTTCATATTCAAGTTTAAATTGCGCTCGATGCATCGTGAGGAATACATGGCAGTAATTTAACATTGCCTCTTCATTTAGCAATACAGTTAACCCAGGAATCTATTCACAGACAGGAATACACGTTAGGAAGGTATTTAGTAGTCGCCTCTCTTTCCCCTTTAGGCTTTTAGGGTTGTTAGGGCATGGTTAGTTAGTGCAGTATGGTAAAGACTCCATTCAGGTTCTGAGGCATATTTGTTCTGTTTTCAAGGTGCCATTTCCACAGTCTTTTAGCAATGGCGTATTTTTCCAAATTAATTCCAGTGCAATTGAGCCCTCACTCCAGTGGTCTTCACCAGCATTGCACTTCTTCAGAACTAGAGCCCCTGCACAGATGCAGGATGGAGAGCTCACCCAAAAAATACCTTAGGTAAGGTGAAGTTTCTAGAGAGTAGCTCTAACCAGAAAAAGAAGACTGTGGCTATATCCAAAGAGGGGTTTCACACTCACACTAAGGAATTCTTGTGTATGTTTATAGGTTACTCTGGTCACAGAAGAAGTGGTAGATACAAGAAACACCAGATAAGAAGAGCCATTCAGGTGTCTCCCGTGTGTGTCCCCGCTGAGTTAAGGTAAGCGTTACAGAAAAGCTATTTGTAATTTTGTTAACGCCTCCTTACAAAAGGGCTTCATCCCTGACACCATTAAAACCGCTTGGATCACCCCCATTCTTTTTTTTTTAAACTTTATTTAATGCTCGCCGTACATAACATTGCAACAACATCACATATCGTATATCTCTTGAACAGCAACATTCAGTCCAGTTATACAACAGAGTAAAAAGTATTACTGATTTGACGCATCACTGGGTCCTGCCGGGCTGTCACTGGCTGAGTCTGCTTCGCATAGATATATTCTAAACGGGGCCCAAATGTCCTTCGGTTTACATGAACTCGGGAGTGACATTACATAGTGTTCTTCACATTCATTGACATACATCAATTCCTTAAGGAAGTGGCTCACTTGTGGTGCCTGTGCACTCTTCCATTTTTGCAGAATGCACTTTTTTGCCACTACGCATGCAATGTTGAAGAGCCTTCTTGTTACCTCTGACTGTTTTCCAATATTCCCAAACAGATATTTTTGTGGTGTGAGGTCTGCCGGTATCTGAGTTACTTCCTCCAAAATGTTTGCTACCTTGCCCCAGAATACATGCACATGAGGACAGCTCCAGTACATGTGTATCGAATCAGCCTGATCCGCCCCACATTTCTGGCACCTACCGGGACTGTTATTTGTAAACTTCGCAACTTTTTTGGGGGTATAGTGCAGCTTGTTCAACATCTTAAATTGGATCAGCCTGAAGCCCGCATTCATGGATACCCTCTTGGTCAATTCACAGTACCTCTCCCAGGTTCTGTCATTTATACTTTCACCCAGATCTGCTTCCCAGGAGGCCTTTATTACATTTACCATTGGAGTGGTGGCCTGCACGGCCGCATATAGCCCCGAGACACTTGTTCCCGACCGGGTTGACAGGGTCATCAGGCACGGGTGTGGTGGGGGTTCATCTGGGAACATTGGCCACCTGGCCTTAAAAGCCATTCTCATTCTATGATATTGCAATACCATCAATTGGTCACTTCCCATCCCTGTTTTAAATTCCTCCAACGTTATAAATTTGCCATTAGGGAATATGTCTCTGATTTTAAATTCCTCCTCCGGGTCCCATTTGTTTTGTATACCTGGATCGTATGTGGGTGCTATACCGGGAAAGTTCCAGAACGGGGCCTCAGCATAGTAAGGTGTCTCCACCCCAAGCCTACGGTAGAGTTTGGACCATGCCTGTGCTGTTATACTGACTGGATCGAATGGGCATTCATCTCTGTGTTTTCTTTCAAAGATGACTGACCTTATATCAGTTGGGCGTGCAGCGTGCTTTTCTAGGCAAATGTGGGGTGAGGTGTCCTGCTCATCATACCAGTGCTTAACGAACTGGGCCTGTGAAACTAGATAATACAATTCGAAATCAGGAGCTGCTATGCCAAGATCAACCCCATTCTTAAGAAACCTGGTCTTGCTCCTGACAATCTACTTAACTATCCCCCAATCACCAACACGCAATTCCTCTTGAAAATACTCGATCGAGTAGTTTATTCACAAATAGCCTCCCATCTGAACCAACATCACATCCTAAACACCTATCAGTCGGTTTTAGGCAGGGCTATGGTACCAAGACCTCCCTTTTAGACCTTGGATAAAGGTCGTGCTACCCTTCTCGTGTCCCTAGGCTTATCCGCGGCATTTGATTTGGTTGATCACCTCATTTTGGTAGCCAGAATGGGCGAGGTGACACATTTTTCCCCTTCCGCTGCTTCATGGATTAATTCCTATCTGGCCAACAGACAAAGCAGAGTCTGCATCGGGCAGTCTGAGGCGGACAGAATCCCAGTTCTTTTCGGGGTTCCGCAAGGTGCTAGTACCTCCTCCTGCCTCTATAACATCTATACAGCTCCCTTTTTTAAGATGCTTGAGGAAGAAGGTATTTCATTTTCTAACTATGCTGATGATACCCAGGTCTTAGTAAAACTATCAGGCGTTCATTCCCAGGATGAATTAGAACTAAATAGAATTTTTCCCCTTATTGAAAACTGGATGATGGCCAACAACCTCGCGTTAAATAAAAGCAAAACCGAAATTATGATCGTGGGCACCACAAACTACCTTGCCAGTTTGGATCCCATGTTTAAATCATTTAGGCTAGGCCTAGTTGACATTTCTCCCCAACCTAAATTAAAAATATTAGGTGTCTTTCTGGATCAATCCCTCAATATGAGAGCCCACGTCAGTAGAGTCATCTCCGCCTACACTTACTACGTAAAACTCCTGACCCACTTAAGACCTTTCATCTCGCAGGCAAATGCCGAGACCATCGCAAGAGCCATAGTTGGGGCGAAGATCGATTACTGTGGCAGCCTTCTGGCTGGATTGGGAAAAACCGACCTTAACAGACTTCAAGTAGTCCAGAACAGAGCGGTTCTGATCGTCTCGAGCCTGGCACGGCTTGAACACATCTCAGCTGCCCGACGCTCCTTACACTGGCTGCCTATCGAAGCCCGCGTTAGATTTAGAATTCTCACAATTGTCTTTAAATGCAGGCATGGCATAATGCCCAAATACCCGCTGGATCAAATCCTAGACAAATCTAACTTCAGCGTCCTTAGGTCTAGCAACCAGAATTTGCTATCTCTACCACGCTGCAAACTTAAGAAAGAGGAGAATGGGGCTTTTTATATTGCAGCTCCTAAACTCTAGAACTTGCTTCCATCCACGCTTCGTCAGCAATCCTCAGTCACCTCCTTTAAGAAGACCCTCAAGACCCATCTCTTCTATTAATTGACCATTCTTGTACTCACTTAGGCTGACTGGGTACTTCTACATCCTAATGCACTGATCTCCTTCCTCTCTTTGCTCCATCGTTCCTCCTTTATGTTTTATATCTTGTCTGTCATGTCTCGCGCCCTCATGCCCCAGGGTTCATGGCTGCGCGTTATAAATTGAATAAAGTCAAGTAAAAGTACTCTAAACAAAATCTTAAAATTGTTAATAACATCTCACTCTGTAGTTTATAACTGATTGAGCATGTGTTTAGAAAATATTGAAAAACTCCAAAGTTGGGTTCTTTAGAGATGTAAAGGGACACAACTTCCAGGGATACCAATATATATGTGGGTTCCTGTAAGGAACTCATGGTGGAAACAGTAAAGACAGACACAATTGATCACAGTTCAAGGATGTTTATTAAACTGTATAGGAAGGTTGGAAAAACACCTAATCCAAACCTAAATCTAAAAGGGGAGCAAGCGACAACCATCAAATAATAAAAAGGCAGTCCTAGTGGGTCTTGTCAAATAAAAGGGCCTATTTTAAGAAAAGCCTATTGACAATCCATACGCTAAATACAAACAGAGTGTGGGTTACGATTCACAGGAAAGAAACAAGTGTCCACAAATAATAAGTCAGGATGCGGTAGTCAGGGTCTCCCGTCACCATGTTTTGAGCATGGGACAAGGTGGGACTCCTGAGCACAGCACATGCTCGAGCTTCCCCAGCACAAGCTAACAGTTCTGCTGTCAGCTTATCAGGGCCTTCAGTGGTTAAGTTTCTTTTCTACAAAAAGTCTCTTGCCTGCGAGGACCTGATGTCTTCAACAAAATAATAAACAAAATGTTCCTTTCTGCTTGCACTTTGGGTGATACCTTTTTCACCCTTGGATCCCCCTATTTCGGTCTGGGACCCTTCTCGAAGGTTCGCTTCCCTCTGTCGGGTTCACTATGTCTTAACACAATTTCATCTGTGATATTCATGAATCTTAATGTCTTTTTAAACAATTCACTGTGGACATCCCTCTGCCGGGTTCACTCTTGTCAACACACAGTTAATCAGGACTTTTGGCAATCCTCCCTCACTGGCCCACCCCCAGGAACTGGATTCAAAAGCGATGGCCCTGTCCTGGCTACATGGATGGCAGATCCCTGGAGACTAGTCAGGGAGACAACTTCAGGTTTTGCACAGTCCCCAATTAATATCACAACGTTTATTCAGTGAATCTGAAGTATCTTGTATTTACGGGTTGATACTCTGTACAAAGGGCTGGAGGAAGAAGTCAAGAAATTTCGAAGTAGCTTCCAGGAGACTCTTCATTGAGGACACAATCGGTCTCCCTTGCGGTTTAAGTGAAGTGTATCCTTATGTATTTTAGGCAACAGATATAGGATCGGTGTCACCGGATATTCATTTTTAAAAAATAAATATTCACCTATATCTAACAAATCTTTCTCATGCTTATCTTTCAATAATGAGTGATACTCATTTTTAGTGTCTTGAAGTACTGATTCATCAATTAACAAATAACAATCCGGATTTGCTAATTGTCTAGCGGCTTCTGCAAAGTACAATAGGTTCTCCCATAGAAAAACCCTGCCCCTTTTGTCAGCAAGACAAATCACAATACTGGTGTCGTCCTGTATAGCTTGAATAGCCTCTCTTTGTATAGAAGAGAGGTTACATTTGTTATGTTGTGCTCGTGTAGGGAGTGCTTGGAGATATTTTAGGACCATTTCTTCTAAGACCTCAATTTACTGTTAATGATATTGGGACGCAACTTTGACTTGCATTTGAAGCCACTGGCAGTAGATAAATCTGTATTGATACCATATGTATCATAAAGTGTCTAGTTGTCAAGTGTTGTATATGTCTCATTACCTGTAGTGTTAGCCTTTAAATCCATCAAGAAAGTTAAACGCATCAAATCTTTAACTGACAGGTGATGAATTTACCTTTCACCTTTATCTACAGAAGACAAAACCCTAGACACTTTGGTAACATGGTATTCTAGCGTCTGTGAAATCGAAGACATTAGTGGGGCAGTAGGATAAACCTAGTTTCTTCTATCAGTGTGATCAACCTAGAAGGGATATTAAAAAGATATTATAAATCTTCATTTATGATTCTTTTTCCCTGTCCTCATATATTCATATACATTATATGCATTCAGATATAATGATTTATCACTCACTTGGTGGGCATCCAGATCTATGATAGTGGCTTTACACACTCCATCCACTCTTTCAAATAGAAACTGAAATAAAAAGATAGGGAAACAAGGTAAAATAAATATCACTATATCCAGAGATAAGCTGAGAGTTCAAGTTAATGGACAATTGCAAGTTACATGATTTCAGTGTTTTGCACAGAATAATATTCAGATTGTCTCCCCTTTAAAATAATCCAAAGGCTAAACAACAAAATAAAACTGATAAATACAAAACGATAGGAAACATGAAAGGTCAATTAAGTGGGAACTTAAAAACGGACAACATTTAACATTGCTTTTTTATTTTTTATTTGTGATAATAAAATGTGTAGTTAAAATGTATTACATTTTTCACACAGTACAAATTACAGTTCAAATATGAAAGATTACAAATTCAGTGGCGAAATACAGTAGGAATTCCATACACAATGCTCAATAAAATATGATAAAAATGCATTTAAAGCAAAGTAAAGGAAACCTGGACCTAATGAGTATGATTGACAGTTTCAAGACTATTTTATTAAAATTGGTTGCTGCAATAACCAGAAATGTCTGCTGACCATTTAAAATGTAATACCAAAAATGTCAAGTATAAAAACGAAAGGTCAGCAACAAAGTGCTCAAAGGTTATGACTCAGTTCATACAAATATACACAATCAGTGAACCACTGTTACAAATTGTCCATATTGTGAGGACAGTGACAGTCTGCATGTTCACAGTTGCTATTTTAAATGTGTTCTTTCAACAATAATTCCATAGGTCTTATGCAGAGTCAATTCTATATGCATACGTTGTACAAATTGTGAGGGTTCAGAAACGTGAGACGGACACAGGTATTTTTTGTTCACAAATTGCCATTTTTATTAAATAAAAAGTGGTGAAACCAACGCCCATCTTTCCCTAACCTAACAAGGATGTCCCTGTCTACGAAACTAAGGCTAAAGAAAAATAACAGTGCTAAAAAAGCATTTGACCCTCACACTTATATATAACTAAATAATTCAAGGTTTGGTTGGCTTTTGTAAATCCCACAAAATAACATGTTGAACTCAAAATTTATAACCAGTAATCCTTGTGACCAGGGTTGGATTCCCTTCCCCTGGATCAATTTAGGATTATTCAGAACAAAGTTCCATTTCAAGAAAGTTATTCATAGTAACAAAGTTCCATTCAATGTATCATACAATGTCGTTTTCATTCAATGTCTCCTTTCACTTGGCAAAGTGATTGTCTCTCTTCCAAATGTTTGGTCACAAATCAAAACACTTGTTGATGTTTTCACAACTTCCTGTTTGGAAAAACAAGTCTTTACCTCCCAAATACTTGCTTGAGATAACAAAAATCTTCTCCTCCGAACATAAATTCATGAATCAAAAGTAAGTGTTTGTTTCTTAACAGGCCAATCACTTGTAAGCAATCCTTACTACTTCTTCACGAGAAACACTTTAGTCAGTATGGTTTCAACAATCACTTTCTGAAATGCAGCAGTTTATCAAAACAAAATGATGGACTCAACATTTGTTTTCCACCACAATCCCAGTACGTAGAATCACTTCTTCCTGGTCCACTCACCTATCAGGACTAACTACAATGGTTGCTTTCCTGGTTAACTCGCCTGCCAGGACAAAACTTCTACTAATACAATTTTGCACTCTGTGGTAATGCTTGCTCCAACCGCTCCATACAAGAACCAGAAATGAGGAGACATTAACCAACAACTGCTTCTCTTGAAATTCTTTCAGTTTTCATCAAAAGAGTTTACAATCTTTTCACAATTCAAATTCCACAAAAGGATCATTCTTATCTAGCTTGTCTTTTGGCAATGCAGTTTACAGTTCTCTCCCCCTTGCTCTCTCATACAAGGAAGGATTTACTCCTGCACCCTTTGTTTTCTGATTGTACAGCCTCTTCATTATAGTCAACTCGTAGTCCATAGTCCCTTTTCTTCCAACATGGGGACGGTACCGAAACCTTTGGCAGTGGAAAATTGAGCTTCCCCTTTAAATTTAGTATAGCGCATGGGGTGTGGTCTCGGGATCACCCTGCTGAGGCCCCGCCCTCTGGCGCTTCACCTCAGTCCCCTTTGAACACATCAGACGCTCAGCTACCTAGCTACACTTATACATACAAGCCCATGGCATACTTGCAGGCGAAGGTGAGTGGGAGGTATGCTGGAAAGGGGACTGGGGACAAGGAGTACTCTAATCGCTACGGTGAGTAACTTCAATTACTCATACGTCCCGTGCCCTTTCCTCTGTCCTCGTCATTGATTCCACCAAAAAATTAACATGGTGGAGCTGTGATAACCTGCCTCATATCTAGGACGAAGCAAAAAGTTTCTTCAGAACCGCCTGACCAAAGTCTGCATTGCGCCTGGAGCTGGTGTCCAGTGAGTAGTTCATACAAAAGGCCCAAAGCGTGGCCCACATAGCTGCCTTGCTGATAACATCCCAAGATGCATGTCCCTATAACGCGACTGTCGTGGCCTTGGCTCTGACCGCATGAGCATGAATCCACTCAGGAATGGGTTTGCCCATGGCCATATTTGCCTCCGAAATGGCCTCAACCATGCAACGAGCAATGGAAATTTTAGAAGCCTGAGAACCAGGGGTAGAGCCTCCAAAAAGTCACAAACAGTGCCTCAGATTTACTGAAGGATTTCATCCGAGAAAGATAAAATTTGAGGACCCTCTTGAGGTCCAAAGAATGCGGGGCCCTTTCAGCCTTTGACTGCAGGTTCGGAAAGATCACCGTGAGACAGATCTCTTGATTCAGGATGCAATGGAGAAACCACCTTGAGCAAGAAATGTGGGTAAGTGCGCAAGATGACCTTGTTGTTGTGAAACGTGGTGAAGGGCTTGCACAAAGGCAATGCCTACAGCACGCTTACCCTGCGTGCAGAGGTGAGAGCCACCAATAAAACAGTCCCTAGAGTCGCCAAGACGATGTCCACAGAAGCCATCGGCTCGAAAGGCTTGTGTTGCAAAACCACCAGAACCACATTGAGGTCCGAGACCGGATGCGGTCTATGCACTGGAGGAAAAAGCCTAGACAACCCCTTAAGGTGGGCCTTAACCGCTGGGTTGGCTGCCAAAAACACATGCTGTGAGGAATTCTTGTAAGCCCCCATAGCCGCCTAATACGTGCCACAAGAATCCACCTGCACTCCAGAATGAGCCAGGTGTGCTGAAAAGGCCAATACGTCATCCAGACGACAGGTGACAGGATCGAGACCATTGTCGCAAGCCCAATGGCAGAACCTAGTCCATTTGCTCTTATACTGGGACCGAGTCGAGGGCCTCCAGGCCTGCTGAATGATGTCCAAGCTGTCCTCTGAAAATTGAGCATGCTGAAGCCACAGCTGATCAGAAACCAAGCCGCCAGGGCCAGCTTTGCTGGGTCCGGATGTTCCACTGCCCCGCCCTACTGCGTGAGGAAGCCCATTTCTGGGTATCGGACGATGGAGCACAACTGCATCAGATCCGAAAACCAGGGTCTCCAAGGCCAGTGGGGGGCAACCAGGATGAGGCTGCAACCCATGGTGGCCCAGAACTTGCGGAGGGTCCGTTGGAGCAGATGGGTCGGTGGAACACATAACACCTGCGGCCATGCCAACAGATCTGGAAGGCGTCTCCCAGTGCCCTCGACCTGCCCATGAACTGAACTGGGGGCACTTAGCATTCCGGGGGGATGTGAACAAATCCATGTCTGTGAACCTCCAACGCGGGAACAGGGGCAATAAGGAGTCGTTGTGCAACTCCCACTTGTAGGCGTTGCAACCCAAGCAACTCAAATGATCCGCTTCTGCATTCCTATCCCCTGGGAGGTGTACTGCTGAAATACAAATCCCCTCTGTCGGGGCCCATTCCCAGATTGAAACCACTCCATGGATAGGAGGGGGGAGAGGGTGCCACCCTGCTTTTCAGGTAAAACATTGTAGTACAATTGTCCGTCCTGACCAGAACCGACTTGTCCCCGATTAGGGGCAGAAATGCCTTGAGGGCCAGGCCCACTGCCGGGACCTCGAGCAGATTGATATGTTGGAGGGCTTCCGTTCTGGACCAGGCACCATGAATCGCATAGTCCTCCAGAGTAGCCCCCCAGCCCGATAGAGAGGAGTCAGTCGTCACCACCAGTGAATGCTCCCGTCGGGTGAAGAGGGCTACCACTGACAAATTGACATCCATCAGAGCATCAGTGAAGATCGGGCAAATGGAGTGGTGGAATAGGGATCCTGTCCAACTGAGACCCCCTCCTGATCCCAATTGGCCGCCACGTGGAGCTGCAGGCGCCTCATCTTGGGACAGCCGTGCTGAACAGTCAGCACGCAGGAGGCCATCAGGCCAAGAATGTGCTGGAACTGCCATGCTGAGGTGGTCGAGTTGACCAGAAAAGTGGCCCACCGCCTTGCGGAGGGACAACAGCCTCTTGGGCATGGAAGACTCCAGCTGATGAAGGGTATCTGCCAATCTCTGTCACCGCTTTGGGTGAACCTCCTCCTCCCCCCCCCCCACTGCTGCGTCCGGCTACCTAAGGGTTTGGTGCGCATTACCAAATAAACAAACAAACAAACAAACAAAACAAAACAAAGAAACCAGTCATCCAGATAAGGGTCCAGGTGATGGCCCTACAAGTCGAGATGGCCCACCACTTCATTCATCAGCTTCGTGAAGACACCAGGGTGTGATTTCAAGCCGAAGGGCAGTACTTTGTTCTAGAAATGGTACGACAATCATGAACCGAAGAAACGTCCGATGCAACTGGTATATGGGTACATGCAGGTATGCATTGTTGAGGTCCAGAGAACACATCCAGTCCCCTGCGCATAGAGACTCAGCTATATGCGCAGCAGTAATCATCTTGAAACGTTGCAGCGGTAAAGAGAGGTTTAGAAATGAGAGGTCCAGGACTACCCTCAGGCCAGCTTGGTTGTTCTTGGGTACCGCAAAAATCCTGGAATAGTAACTAAAGCACCTGTCTTCAAGAGGAACCGGTTCTATCGCCTGCATCTCCAAGAGAGACAGGATCTTGCATAAAAGAGCTGGGGACCTGATCGGACGAAGAGGAGGTGAGGATGGTAGCGGCCAAGGAAGAGGAACACTGAAGCCTGTGAAGACTACAGACAGGAGCCACAGGTTGCTGAAAAGATGCTTCCAGGTGTCCTGCACCTGGAACAGAGGCAAATGTCCCCCCACATACAAGCTGTGTTCCCCGACACTGGCATCAATGCTTCTTGGTGTCAGAGGTGAGAGCAGAGGAGGAACGGAAAAACCTGCACAATGTCCTCTGCTGCTTCCTTCTGCTGTTGTTGGGCGACCAGTCAGGCCTCTGCATACCATGATCTCTGAGCCCCTAGAAACCAGAAAATGTTTGGGATTTGAACTTGGTCCTACCCTGGAATTGAGGGGCGGATTTCTGACCCGTCTTTGTCAGGATGGCCAAGGACTTGGCAGTTTGAATTGATGTTTTCTACTTCGTCAATTCATAATTGTTGGATGATAAAAGGTCCACGCCCTCGAAGGGCAGACCTAGGATCTGCTCCTGCACGTCAGATGAACATTTTCTGACGTACATCCAGGCCGTCCTCAGCTCGACCCCAAGGCACAGCCCTCTGCTGGCTGGGGCCTCTGCCAGACTGGTCTTGAAGGAGGATTGTTTGTCCGAACGGAGAACATGCAGAAATTCCATGAGCTCCAGCCGCAGCTTCTGGTTAGCCGCAGGCAAGATGGCGTCAGCATTGGCCTGCCACAGATGTAGCCCTGAGATGGAGTAACAGCGCTTTCCCTAGAACTCAAGGACTTTGTCCTCCTTGGAGAGACAACTGGAGGTGGCTCCCGTGGAGGAAGACAGTGAAGACGATGGTTTAGAATACAAAGAGGCTGCGACTACCACAGAGGAATGGGGCTGCAGGTGGGAGGCAAGGAGGATTGGCTCCCCGTCCGTCAGTCTAAACCTGCTGTCCAACTTCTTGTTCATCTGGGCATTGGCCCAGGGCTTCTCCCAGACCGTCTGTGCCACCTGCAGCACATCCCACTGTATGGGAATGCCAGACCGGATTGTGGTGTGTTTTCCCAAGAACTCTGCGAGCACCCCCGACTCCTCAGGAAGAGAGACCCCCCAAAAATTCTAACAGGCCCTGTAAGCGGCCATGAAAGGCCTTAACGGATGCAGAGGGCTCATCGTCCTGGACGTCGTCATCCCCATTCATTCCCCTTTTTCACAGGCAGAGCTCCAGACAAATCCAACAGCTATTGAGGGGGAGGCATTGATGGTACAGAAGGAGGTGGAGGGATTGGTACGACCAGTAGTGCCTGAACCGGAGGAGGGACTGGCACCAGAAGGACCAGGGAAGTGGGAAGAGTACCCAGGGGAGGGGGCCGGGGTGGCACCACCTAGGGGATGACCTTCTTCAAAATGTCCTTCAGGACCCCCTGCATTGGAGGGGAACGCATGAGGAAGAGGAAGCGTTTGAAGAAGCAGCCCTTACTGGCCACCGGGTCCCTAGGAGCCCTACCCTCTGAGGCGCTGGGGCTACGCTCCTGGTCAAAGCGCTGAGGCACCTGGTGCGCATAGCTGTAAGTCTGAGATGGGTAGATGTACCCCTATGGGTACATCTGTTGCTGCTTCCCGAGAGAAGGGGGCTGGAATCATCCTGCAAAGCCCACTCGATGGGCGAAAGGAATGGCGGGCCCTGAGCCGGATCCAAGATGGCCGCCTGCCTTGCAGACTCCACCACGTGTCGCTATGCCATTGTGAAACCTTGCGCCATGCCCTGGTATGGAGGGCACGGAAGCTATGCGCTAGGAGAGGCCACAGACACAGGAGGATACAGCAGAGGCATCAACCTCGGAGATCCCTCTGGTAGGCGCTGAGCCCTCAGCGGACGGTCTGTAGTCAAAACACCATGGGTAACGACCTTGGAGCAAGCTCCGTTAGGCTGGGATCCCTTGACACATGTGCCGGTAGCCGTAATGGATCTATCTGAGGAACGACTCTAGGAGGTGGCACTCGACGATCCCTTACCCCCTGGGGTAGAAGAAGAGGACAAGCCTAATCGTACTTCCATGGACAGCCTGGTAGGGACCATGAGCCCATCAGCCTGGGAGCCGGTAGCCTGGAAGGCCTCAGGTCTGTCCCTGGATCGCCGGAAGAGCCCCCAGGGCCCTCAGCTTGAGCCAGTAGCCTTAGAGGCCTTGGGCTTGCCAGAACCTAAATGCGAGGAACCCTGATCCGTGGGGACCCCGGGGAAGGATCTCTGCGCTGAGGAGCTGGGCTGAACAGAGGGCCTACCTTGTCTTGACGAGAGGTCCCATAGACAAAGTCCTTAAGGTGGGGAGGAGAAGTGTGGAAGATCTCCCTCCACCGTGACTAACGATTCCTCAATGCCCTGTGACTGAGAACGCTGCAGGCCACACACGAGTCCCAGCAGTGGTCAGCCACAAACACTCAAGACAGAGTGCATGGGGTTCGGAAGCCAGGAACGAGCGGTCACAAGAGGCACATCTCGAGAATCCTCCTACAGCCGGACATGTGCTGGAGAGGTGAGGCACCGAAGGGAAGTGAAAAGAAAAAAACTGAAAAACAAACTGGGAGCAAGCAGAAAGCTAAAAAAGTCTCTGTGCTGGCTGCCAGGTCTGACACTGTCCATGTGGAAAAGGGACTGAGATGAGGCGGCGGATGGCGGGGCCTCAGTGGGGCATTCTCACATCCGAGGCCGCACCTGCACGCTTTTCTAAATTTAAAGGGGAAGCTCAATTTTTCGCTGCCTAAGGTTGCGGTACTGTGTCCATGTTGGAGGAATCCCACTACTGGATGGAGGAAAGGGGACGGGCCGTATGAGTACAATTGTCTCCCTCTTAACATCTCTTTCTGGGAGAGTTGCACCCAATTTGCCTTGGTATAACTCTTTTGCTGATCTGACAATATGGATTTTAATAATCTCCTAATTGGTAACCCTGTCCAGGAGAGTTATGTCCAATATGTCTGTATATCAGCCTCCTCTGACTTTGGCAATGCGGGTTACAATGTTCCTCTATTTGGAATTGCACATTAGGAGAGTTGTGCCTAGTTTGCCTAATTATCACTCTTCTTTGGTTCTGGCAATTCGATTTACAATGTTCCCCTATTTGGAATCCCTCGTTAGGAGAGTTGCGTCCAGTTCAACTTAATTCAATTGTTTGGTATTCAAAATAATTCTTATTACCTAGTGGTCTCGCTTGGTCTCTGTATCTTAGGGACCTCTTCTGCTCCTGATAGCTCCTCTCTGTCTGCCTGCTTGCGCGCTGACCTTCTATGAAGCTCTCGCAGCTCTGAACACTCTCTGGTGTAAATGTAGCACCGGAACAGTTCACTGCTTGTCGGAAGCCTCTCTCTCACACGGAGTGGCTCGCTTCAGCACCGCTTCCCGCTGCACGTCCTCTGCACGGCCAAGTTGTCCAGAACTCTGCCACATCTATATGCCGTTTCGGCTGCCGCCTCAACGCCATCAACCCCATCAACTCCTGCTGCAACTTCTCCCACTGCTGCCGCTTTCGCACCTGAACGGCCTTCAAGTTTTTTTAAAAGGTCCCGCACAGGTGTTCTGCATTAAAACTAGACTGCTCATACCCATTCTTTAACTCTGAGCCCCTCTTCCTCGTCTCAGTACAAAGAGCATTATGGGACTTGGAAGTCCATAATGTTCTTACTAGTTTTATTCCTAGTTAATCCCATCAGATTGTGTAACAGAGTGCTCCGATTTAGGGGAGGTTATTAAAGGAGTTGGTATTTTTGATATAAGGGAGAATCATAACATCTAGAGGATGTGATGTTAACTTCCAGATCTCTGATCTCTAAGAGTACCATTTTCATGTTTATAAAAAGGTTTGGTACTTTGGGTAAATCCAGGAGAGGGAATCATAGAGTGAAAACATGCCATTAGATAGTTAGGCATTATGAAAATCTCATCCTCAGAAGAGGATGAATACTGCGTCACTCCTAACTCAGTCACCACTCCCCCTTGACAGCTATCTCTTCCCATATGATCCTCCATCATGATTCCACCCTTAGGTAGCGTCTGCTCTTCCCTGGCCACATGGAAGGGGACTTTAGGCTAGGGTTTAGTGATGACACTGCAGGATTCATCACAGAATCTAGATGGACACCTACTTTGCCATGAAGGAATAGCATTCTTCTGCTTGTCTGTTAGGGCCAGATCAGAAAGTAACCTGTAAGTGCTGTGACGAATCAACAGTATTCGTCCCTTCTCCAGGGGGAAGCCACCCCCCTTTGAGGTTAAGGAGTTGAGCCCTCCCCCTTACGGGACAAGGACTCCCCCTGCTGTGAGGAAGTCCCAGGATCAGCCACTCTATCAGCATATATAGGACTGCCTACTGGGAAGACGAATGCAACATCCTATATGTGGCTGTAGGCAATGCTGAAACAAAGCCATCAGAGAACCTAAAAGAAGAAGCCCCTTTAAGAGTCTTGCACTAAATTGAAACGAGTAGAAGAGAGGAGGAGAGAGAGTATTGGATGCAGGGGAAGGCCCGCAACATGATTGCACCAAGAATGGGTGGAGTGGAAACAAGCCGCAGGGCCTGCGACTTTCAAACAGGCAAGAATCGCCAAAGGGAGACTCTGTGAGACCAGCGAGCAAGACACCAGGGAAACCGCTGTCTGAGAGAGAAGGTGTATCCAGGATCTCGTGGTGATGTGACCATGAGTGAAGCATGGTGGTCAAAGCGGCCGCCCAACTACCGGTGAGACCATCACTGCTTGGAGCAAGCAGAGCTCCCTGTCGTTCGCTTCTGAAGAAGGCAGCAGCCAGAGGGGAAGCCGGGATCAGGACGAAAGCCAAACGTGAAGAAAACGAGCACCGAGAAAAAAAACAAGTGATTGCCGAGCCCTGCAATGATCCCATTCTCACCTGAAGGTAACAGGGAAGACAGGAAAAGCAGAGGCACCCAGGGCAGGAACACAAAGATTACAACTAGGGGTGTACCGAATAGTACATTTACTATTCGGCCGAATACCGAATAGTTGACCGAAGTATTCTGCCGAAGCCGAATAGTAACTGAATAGTAGATTACTACTGGGAATGTGTTGTGCAGGATCTTGTGTTGCTGCAAACCTCAGCGGCCTCCCAGGCAGGGCAATTCTTTTTTGATGTCTTTGCAAGCCTATTGGCAGGTTGTGAACCCTGAAAGACCACTACCTGTTTCCTTTGTAGTCGGCCTTCAAAGGAAGCGCACAAAGCGTTGGTCAGGCACTTAGTGGAGTTTACTCTTTTCATAAGGTGGCTCCCAGGACCAGCCAGGGGCTTCAGCCAGAAGACAGCCATGGCTGCCGCTCAGGTCTCTGCAGGACCAGTATTGAAGGCACTCAAGCAGGAAGGAGCTGCTTGCGTGAGGGTCATGTGGCAAGAGAAGCCTGTAGGGCATGTGCCTTGCATAGTGCGGCAGGCAGAGATGCCACCCCAAGCAAGGTGTCTCCGTGAGGACAGTGCCCAGCCTTTTATTCTTGGACCCCCTTTGCTCCCTCTGGGCCACTGTGTTATGGAACATTCCAGCAATGAAATGAGAGAAGAAAGACCCAGAACAGCTGTTCGCGTATTCTGCTAACATCGGGCACTCAGGCCAACACGAACCAGTCGGCGCGTAGTTAAAGGGGCATACCTTGGCACCCACCTCAGCAAGCTGGCACTCTCGGCTAAAGCATCTGGCTATTCCGGGGCGTGATGGAACCGAAAAAAGGTTCTTCTACATTGGTCCTTTTCTTTCCGCTGACAACAGGCCATGGCTATGGCTATGACCAACACCCTTAGAAAAATAAAATCCTCGCCCTGGTTATAGCCTCTGGGTGGCACATGTCAGGAAGTAGCGATGGCATAGAGTGCCCAGGAGCCGTTTTCCACTCCTTGGTCGTGTGATGTCAGCTGGACTTTTTAAAGTGTGGATTATATGCAAAGCGATGTGTCTTGCCACCCTATTAAAGTGGCTAAACATTACTATAGTGCCACGTGTGGTGCTGGACATCATGCAGGCTTCTTGACGCTAATGCTTCTCCTAGCCGTCTTGCCACTCCCGAATAAAAAACTTTTTTTGTGTGTCCCCTGGTCTTTTTTCGGGTGAGTGTATGGACAAGTTCAGAGCCTGTGGTCCCTTTCAAGAGTTAAGTCTCTTGTTTACACACCATCAGCAGACAAGAGAAACCTGTGTTGTAAATGGCAAATGGGCCCTCACGCAACAGTCTTATGGGAACATGGGGGTCCGGCAGACTGGAGGAAGCTGTTCAGCACTGATGGATGAAAGTGCCCGCATCCGCCCCCACTGCGTGATTTACAGTTCAATAAAATGCGGTGGGTGGGAGGGTTCCATAATCAAGGTGGACGCTAAAGTATTTTTCAGGAGGAAAGGTGGAGTGAGTGCAAAGGGCTTTACTGTTATGCGCACAGCAGGAGGTGCATAGCTAGTGGTTTCTGTGGTACAGGGTTTCAGGGCCGAATTGTTTCTTTTGTGATGCGTAAACTACATTTAATTGTAGAAGTGGCTTGGAGAAGGCCATGCAATTACGGTACTCCGTAGACTGTTTTTCAATGGCAGGATAGGCTCTGGTTAATTGACAAGCTGAGCGCACAGAGAGAGGGCTGAGGGAGGGAATGGATGGGGTAGCGTGAGTGGGAGTGCAATGGGTAATGCCTACCAATTCACTGATCAAGAAGACGCGCATTAGTTTCTCTCACACATTAAAATCAGCGTTGAATTGTTGATGATAAAGGCAATAGACATGAGCAACTGTTCAGAAATTGCGTGTTCCTGACTGCAGTGCTCCTTACGTGCAGTTTTTGTCAAAATCAAAAAGCATCCATTCAAAAAGTAAGGCAATTGCACCACCTTGTGGACGGCCGATAACACAGCACATGGAATGAGGCCAACCAAGAACTAGGGTTTAAACAACTTTGGCTTCGAGTAAGATTCCAGTAACTATTCTGCCGAAAGCCGAATAGCTGATTTCAGTCGAACTTCGGCATAACAGTTACTCGAAGCAGAAGTTTGGTACACCCCTACTTACAACTCATCCCAGTCATAAAGACGAGTTGAGAGAAATGCAATTGTTGAATCACCAATGTAAAAAGTGTCTAGAGCCAATAACCAGCATCCCTGTGAGGGGAATAACGTGCACGGAGAGGGTAACTCATCCTAGTCCCAAAGAAGAGACACAAAGACTAAAGTTGTTTAACTGGCAATGCAGAGAGCTTGCAGAGCGAATACCAAAAAAAAAACCACAAAAGGGTAATAGAGAAACTGGAGACAAATACCCTGTGAGCAAGGGATACGGTCTAATAAGCCAAAAGAGGAACACTGGAGAAAACAAGAAAGCTGTGTCTTAAGAAATATGGTATCACAGTACCAAGAGAGATCCCAGGAGAGAGACATTATGCAAGGGGATCAAGTCCCACGTAATCTAATCAAGGATGAATTGAGTGAGTATACAACATGAGACAAGACAATGCAAAAGTATGTAAAGGCTCGTTGGCCACAACATATCCTTAAAGAAAGCATACAAGCCAGGAGTGTTCTACAAGAATTAAAAGAGCTCATGGAGGAGATATCCAGGCTTGTTTTTTTAGACGATTATACAAAAGAGGAAACAGGTGAAATAGAGATTTCATACAGAGACTATTGAAGAAATCACCAACCCAAACTGATTAAGGATCTTTTCTTGCAAACAGAGTAAGGATCTTCTCTTGGATGAGTCTAAGTTGTTTAACTCAGTGGTAGAGTCAGGTTGAGTTACGTTTGCAACAAGGATTTTTTTTTTATTTTAGGACTTCCTGAAGACCAACGAGGACCCTTCATTCTTTTAGATAGGTATGGTGAACCCTTTAGTAAAAGGGAAAGTGAGGCCCCTATCTATATAATTACATTAAAAATCATTAAGATGTCCTGAAAGTGTCCGACTCCTCCATAGAGCCAGTCTGATAGAACATGAGCTAAGCACTTGCCACTGATATCTGTGCGCAGCCTGCTGTGTTGGGTTTGAATCCTGGCGGGGTCAACTCAGCCTTTCATCCTTCCAAGGACGATATATTGAGTACCACTCTGTGGTATAATATTGTCTTCTGTTATTTAAGCGCTCTGAGACCTATGGGTGTGTAGCACTATATAAGAACAACAAGTTACTTACCCCTGGTTTCGACTGGATGTTCCTCCCACATATTCCTCATCTTATGATTTGCTATCCATCAGCTTCAGCAAAATAAAATTCAATAGAGGGTGCTGTGCATTGATGCGTTCGACTATGTCCCTCAAGGGCTTCCATCCCTGAGTAAACATCATCAGCGGTATATATAGAACGCACAGCGCCCGTTGGCTTCAGTTATGTTTTTACGGCCCTCCTCATGCAGAATTACCAGCCTCAGTGAGCACTAGACAGTACTAGACTCTGAAAGAGCGTAACGTGTAAGGCCTGGAAATTCTACAGCAGGGTAGGCTGAGAGGGATCATGAAGAATACGTAGGAGGAACATCCAGTCGAAAGAACGTTACCAGAGGTAAGTAACTTTTTCTTCAAATGGATTGTGTCCTTCCATGTATTCCTTCTCTTCTGATAGACTCCCAAAGCAGTTAGGTTTTGGAGGAGGGCGTAAGAATTTTCAGTTTCAAGATTTGTCATGGATGGAGTATAAAACTGCTTTCTCAAATCCTTCTTTGTGGCTAGAGGATGAATCCAGACAGTAATGCTTGGTAGAAGAAGTGGCTGCGACACAAATGTCTTTTATTGGCACCCCTCTCTGAAGAGCGGAAGATGTTGCCATGCCCCTTGTGGACTGAGCTCTTAGGCCTTCTGGGGGATCTTTCCCGGCCACTCTGTACAACTCTGAAATAGGAAGAATTATCCATCTGGACAAAGTTTGCTTTGTAACTGGAAGACCCAGTTTGTGTCCCATGTACTCAATGAAAAGCTTGTTGTGTTGATGTATCTGTCATCCGGGAAACGTAAAAGCGCAAACCCTTCTGGGATCAAGCCTATGTAACCTTTCCTCTTCCGTGCCAGAATGAGGGGGCAGATAGAAAATTGGAGCACAATTTTCTGGGCTAAATGGAAATCTGACAATTTGTGTCAAAAAAGACAGTTTAACCATAAGGACAACCTTAGCTTTGTAAAAAATTGTAAATGGAGGCTTACTAGATAGGGCCTGCAACTCACTCACCCTGCGGACTGATGTTAACGCAACTAACATAATGGTTTTCAATGTTAGCAGTCTTCATGGAAATGAGTCGAGTGGCTCAAAGGGAGAACACATCAGACATTTTATTACCAGATTAAGATACCAAATTGGGACTTGAAAAGGTGTAGAAGGGAACACATTAGTGAGTCCTTTAAGAAATTGTATAATCAATGGTATTTTCAAATATGATACCTCTTCCGAGGTGCACTTGAAGATTGAAAGTGTCGCAGAGCATCCTTTAATGGTCCCCAATCTGGAGCCCCAGATTAGCTAAATGTACTAAAAAAGACAACACCGTAGATGTATTGCACTGAAAAAGGGTCGACATCCTTTTCCCTACACCAGCTTCAGAATATGTTCCAACGGCAGAGGTATAAGGATTACGTTGCTGGCCTTCTGGCCGAAAGAAAAAGTCTCCATTACGTCATCTGGGAAGTCCCAATCCTTATATCTCAAACTCTCAGAAACCATGCGTGAAGGTTGAGTGTCTTGACCTCTGGTTAGAGAACCCGACCCTCCTCTCGCAACAGAAGGTCCTCTCTTTGTGGAAGAACTATTGGAGGGCAGATAGACATGTCCAGAAGGTCCCGGTACCACGTCCTCCTGGCCCAATCCAGAGCCATTAGGATCATGGATTTCCCAAACTTTCCCAACCTCCTAATCATGTGAAGAATGAAAAGGACTGGAAGAAACACATACAGGAGTGGAAACTCCAAGTCCACTACGAACGTGTCTCCAAGAGCTCCTTTTGGGGGGAAATTCCCCGGAGCAGAACAGTTTGCACTTCCCGTTGACACTGGTCAGGAACAGGTCTACCTGAGGGGTTACCCAAAGGATGAAGATCTCTCGAAGGACTTCCTGATCTAGTTCTCACTCGTGACTGTGCTCTGCCTGCTCAGAGCGTCCGCCGCTGTGTTCTCCTCTCCAGCTAAGGGGAACTGCCGGTAGGCAGACTCCTTCATGAATTGCCCAAAAGAAGAGCTGCGTTGCCTCTCTTTACAGTGGTAGTGACCCTACATCTCCTCCTTTGTTGAGGTAGGACATGGCCACCGTGTTGTCCGTCACTATCAGGACATTCTTTCCCCGTACAGAGGGCAAAAAGGCCTTCAGCCATATCTGATTACCCTCCGCTCTAAAAGGTTAATGTGTAGTTTGGATTCCGATGGAGACCAACGATTGCTGACTGTCAGATCATTGGCATGGACTCCCCACCCCGTGAGTGAGGCATCCGTAACACTTATCTCCATCCATGGTTGCCAAAAAGGTTCTCCCTTCAGAATATTGTCCATGCAGGCTCACCACAGAAGATCCTGTGCAACCCTGTTTGGAACCTGAAGCAGGTCTGACATCTTGCCCGAGAATTGAGACCACTGCATTCGGAGTGCCCAATGAAAGGAACTCCTTTTCGGACGAACCTCTGGTACCAGGAAAATGCAGGATGCAATGGGGCCAAGCAACCTCAAAAGACTAAGGCCAGAAGATGCTGGGGACTCTGGAATTTGGTGACCATCTGCAGAATGTGTTGAGCCCTCACCTCAAGTGGCAAGGCTTTTCCCAACGATGCTTCCAGGACTGCTCCTATGAATTTGAGTCTTTGAGATGGCATCATGGGGGACTTCTTGTAATTGAGGGAGAAGCCTAGTCTGTGGAGAGAGTGGCATATTATGCTGAGATGTTCCAGGACCTGTTCGGGAGACCGAGCCCTGATCAGCCAATCGTCCAGGTAGCAAGAGACATGAATCCCCCCTCACCTCAGACTCGCTGCCACCACCGCCATCAACTTAGTGAACACGAGGCGGAGGTCAGCCCAAAATGGAAGAACTCAAAACTGATAATGAAAACCGCCAACTGCGAACCTCAGGTACTTTCTGTGCTTGTGATGGATCAGCACGCAAAAGTAAGCATCCTGAAGGTACAATGACACAATCCAATCCTGAAGCTGAAGGATCTGAGAAAGTGTGACCATTTTGAACTTGTCCTTCCTGAGGAACTTGTTCAAGGGTCTCAAGTCCAAAATGGGTCTCAATCCTCTGCCCTCCGTCCTTCTTGGGGATTAGGAAATAACTAGCGTACAACCCATTGTTCCTCTCTGTCACAGGTACTCGTTCCATAGCACCTTTCTCTAGCACGCTCCAAATTTCCTGTACAAGTAACAGATCTGGAACTTTGATTGAGTGGCTCTCTGGTGGATATTCCTGCACCTCTTTAGAAAGGGAAGATAAAAACCCTGGGCTACTGTTTCAAATGCCCATGCATCTTAAGTAATGCCTCGCCATTCTTTCAAATGCAGTGAGAGTCTGCCTCCCAGCAGGGTCTGGTAGGTTAAAGTCTCAGAGAAGTTTTGAGGCGGCTGAAGCAGCGGCTGATGGTAAAGTAGCCATTGCTCTGTCAGACTTTGCACCTCTCCCTACTGCACCACAAGGGAATCTTCTCTGACCCCTTCTCTCGCACTTCCAACTGAGGGGTAGAAGCGAAAGGACTTACCCCTTGCAAGAAGATCCACTAGGACAAGAGGATTGTGGCTGGCTGATGGCGACCAAGGGATTTGGCCACTGCCTTTGAGGTCTGCAGCTTCTCTAATCTTTCGTCAGCTTTGCTCCCAAACACCTGGGTACAGTCAAAGGGCATGTTGAGGAACCTGGACTGCACATCCGGTGCAAACCCTGACTTTCTCAACCACGCAAATCTGCGTAATACCGTGCTTCTGTCAAGGCTCTGCTGATGCTATCAGCTGAGTCCAATCCTGATTGCAGAGACTCACAAATAGTCTTCTTGCTGTCTCTTACAATGCTTAGGAAGGCGTCTCTCTCTTATCCTTCGGGAATATGGTCAGCCGCCATAGCTACAGAGTCCCACAGGGTGAATGTGAATTTTACTGAAGCACAAGTGGAATTTGCGGACTTGAGCGACTTGCTTCCAGTAGAAAATACCTTTCTTGCCCAAGAGTTGGTGGGATGGTAGGATATGTAGTCTGTTTCAGGGTTGACATTGCTGCCTGAACTACTATGCTTTCAGGTGTTGGGTGTTTTGACAAGTAGCCAGGGTCGGTACTAGATGGTCTAAATGTTTTGGTGAGGTTTTTGTTCACCACTGGACTCGACTCAGGAACCTCCCAATTTGCCATTACCCTTTTCTGGCAAGCTACATGAAAAGGAAGTATGGGATCCTTTTGTGGACCTTTATCCAGAATATCTGTTAGGTCATCTGGCTCAAACGGGGGAGCAGCTTTCACGGACAGTTCACCGTAAGCGACAATGGACTAACACTGGATCCGTATAACCGGACATGTCCCAACACAAG
The DNA here is from genome assembly GCF_040938575.1 of Ambystoma mexicanum. Lineage (NCBI taxonomy): Eukaryota > Metazoa > Chordata > Amphibia > Caudata > Ambystomatidae > Ambystoma > Ambystoma mexicanum. Next base: position 539,772,656 of record NC_090923.1, on the reverse strand, counting down.
GGTCAGGCAGAGTCAGGCAATTACTGATAATTGCACACACCTGACTTCCATCACACGTCCACACACAGACAAAAAAAGGTGGAGCACGAGAGCGCACTCTGAGCGAGGCAAAACACCTGAGGAAGCAGCAGTAGTTCTGAGATGGCAGTTTAATATGAGTAGAACGACAGCGAGACCAGAGAGGGTTGCAAGGTGGGGCTTGCCCATGGCCTTTTCAGAGGAAAGAAACTGAAACTTTCATGAACCCTTGAGGATAAGAAACATAAGACCCAGAGATAAAGCTCAAGAAAGGTGCATTGTATTTCGAAGGTAACGGGGGTTTTCACGCATCGACAGCTGAGGCGGGGAGGAGCGACTGCCGCCATGGTACTGTCTCTGGTTCTGACAAGAAAGCCGCTCCAGTAAAGTCAGCACAGCTGGTGAGTTGGGGAGACTGATAGCTGACTGGTCTCTGTTAGAACCAAGGTTGCAAGCGGCAACATTGTATGAAGAAATCTGCAAAGAACAGTTTAAGGCATATGTGATAAGGGACGCAAATATAATTGAATATCCAAGGAGTAAGTGAACTTTTGAATTGTGAACAAAGTAGATGGTGTAAGTGATTTCAACCCAGTGCTTCACCTAAGTCAACGCCTAGTGTGGGATGCACAATTGAAACCCTTAATTATTTATTTATGTCTATAAGGTCTTTTATTTCTGAATGATGTACCCTTATATCACGCCCCTCTCTTTGAATCCCTCCCCCCCGGTCACACTGAACCAGGAAACAGGCTGTTTTGCAAAGTTAAAATATTTATTTTATGGATTTTCACAATATATATATATATATATATATCACTATATCACATTATTTAATATTTATACAAGGATCACCAATGGGGTGATGTCACAATAACTCTCTTTAATCACACGGAGTAATAATAGGAAAAATAATGCAGCATAGAATAATACCTTGTGTGGGTTCCATCAAAATGCAATGTGATTACTCTTTCACCCTGCACACTACTCAATCCCCCCAATATGCAGTATAAAGAGATGGAAGGAGAGAAAACAGGTTTCAGGAATACACACTCGACAAAATAAAATAAAGTATCAATCCCAATTTCCCCCCAGCAAACACAGAGAAAAACAGGAATGATTGCAAACGGGTCCAAAATAGTTTTGAATTTGGCTTTGAATGGAATGGTAAAAACACTGAAAATGGATTTAATTCACTAAAATTGTTTCAATACTAGTGGGAGCCGCTTTGTATGGTTTCAGATAAACACTAGCAATGATTGTTGAGTAACCAGCAAATTGAAAACTTAATTCTGAGATCAGATGCAATGTACAGCTGTTTCACACGTGACAGATTTGAACCAAACGAAAAACTATAAGGATGGGTTGCGCTTTTAGGTTCGTTGGAAAGCTGAGGATGTTAGCTTCAAGTGGACACTTAAATTTTGTTTCTAGCATAAACGATGAAGAAGTTATGAAGGTTTTTGTGGAGATCGTTTTTTTCAGAAAGAGTCAAAATTTGTAAAACAAGGTTGCGCCTTTTAAAATTACAAACAAGGTTTCTTATTCTAGGGAGACTATGAAGCCACAAACTACACGACAGCACAGCCACCAGCCCTGGATGGTTTTTGCCCGCGGAGACGCTTGCCTTTCTTCAGCAATTATATTAGCGCAAAGATGATTTTAACACTACTATTACAAAAGGACTATAGGGATGAGAGAAAGATTCAGGTAAGACAAAAGATTTTCTGCAATGCACTTCTGGAGATAATAGAATGGGTTTGGATAGGATTACTTATGGATAAGATATTTGCTAGCGACAATCCTATGCTATGGATACTCACTACCACTGTTTGGAATGGACCCGTCAGATCTGGTCAGGGATACTTTCTGGACTGGAATTCTGCTAGCACACCGGACTGGACTCAAGGCGCTCTGGTTCTGCCCTCAGCACGGCACTCTGGACACTGCACAGCGGGATCAGACTGGATCCGACGGGTTGGTTCTGGTTTGCTGCCATCTGGTCACAGTTCTGCTCTACTGGGTTGGATCTCTGGATTCTGGCAAGAATTCTTAGCAAGAAAGCAGCACAGCTCAGCCAGGCTGTTCCTTTTTTTTGTTCCCCTTGGAGGTCTGGGGTAAAATCTAGTTTCTGGATCTTTTTTAAAGGCCAAGCTGAGAATGGTTCAGCTTTGGAAATGGGCCTTTCTGCTTTCAAAGTTCTGGAATATGGATTTCTCTGGCAAAGTGCTCCACCAGCAAGCGTATGGTGGGTGAATGTGTCTCTCTCTAGGTCCTAAGCTATCTCTATTTATGTATTTTCTAAAAGGGTGGGTATGCTGACTTCTACTAGGCACAACCCTTAGGGATTCTATTGGTTAGGGTCTTTTCTCTCCCCTGATTTAAGAAGAAAACCTGGTGTCATGATGACACTGTATTTTATGATCCAGGGTGAACCTCCCCTTTGTTTCTGCACATGACATTTTTTTTCATACAAGACATATTTACAATTTTGCAACCTTAATACCAATAGCATATTTATATCAGATATTTGTTGGAGCAAGTATTCATCCGTGCCCCGTCACGGTGAGAGCTTGGGTCTAGATTTGGCAATTTTTCACACTTTTGGTCTGGTACCCAATGTCAGATTTGTCCACATTTTTACACATATGTGCGCATGACATCTGGGCATAATCATATGAAGTTTCATGTTTCTGGCACCATCAGAATTGCTACAAAACCACAAATTCTGTAGTCATGTCCCTGAATATAGCACAGAGTTCTGAGTAGTTTTAAAACATGACCAGAATTTTCATATTAACAATAACTGTCATTTTACACATTTTTACAATTTTGCACAGTCCTCTGTCAGTCCTTTTCAAAAATATACTTTTTTATCCTTTAAGAATACACATAACTGTCTGTCCCGCCTCCAAAGTTTTGGTGGGTCAAGAGCAATCCCCTCCTCTGTCCTTTGGCAGGAATTTCTGTTGACAGTTGCATCTGCATATTTTTTCAATCAAGGGAGTCTTTTGTCTCTCCCCAGAGCAGCAGAGAAAAATCTCCTCCCCTCTTCATTAACACCTGAATGGGAGTTCCTGGGGCAGAGAGCAGGAGGAAGGTGCCTTTTGTTTGGGGCACGCTGTGGAATTTGCTTTGAAGTTCTGTGACTGGCATCAGAGGTTGACTTTAAAAATCGACTTTGTTTAAATTTTTCTTTGATGAAAATAAATGTACATTTTCAAAACAGGCCAACAAATCTCTAATTCCAGTCTTTTAAACATAGAGATTAAATGGTTGCAACCTATATTGCTTTTGATGGCAAGTCACTTCATTTCAACCATTTGATTTTCTGCACAAGTTTAAGCTTCCAATGTACTTAATTGACAGCTGTCCCACAGGCAGCCAGCGGTACTGCGCCCATTTTTGACAGATTTTACAGACCAGCACACTTTTTTAATGTGGATATTCCTGTGAGGGAATCTGCTTTTCCTGACATTGTGTGCTTATGTGGATTCTTTAAATAAAGTGATGAGTAACACCCAGCAAGGATGTTGGATATTTTCTGATGTTTGGGAACCATTATTTTGTAATTTCAGCAACCAAGGAAAAACGGATTTCAGAGCACTTCTGGGTTTCCTTGCAATAAAGCACTGCCTTTCATGAAATTCCCATTTGTACTCTGTGGGCAGCCCAATGACAGGTTTTAGCAGTGTGGTCTCCTATTCCACCACTGACACAGGCAAAGTAGATTGGCAGCCAACTTTCTGGTTTCACTGCGCAATTCTCAGAGGTTTAGCGCGCATAGGGCTTTTTGCAGCCATTTTGTTGGTTCTGGTGCCACCAGCACACTGTGATGTTGCAGGGCAGAGCCTAGTGGGTCAATGCATCCCACAAGACCGCCCTTTGCGATTTGGCTTTGACCTTCAATCAAGGGAAGTCGCGAGATTGGGATGAGCAGTTTCTTTTCTTTCTGGTCCAAATGGCAAAATTCATCAGCTTCTCCCATCAGTGGTGGATCGACCGGTTCTCCTCACCAATTCCTGATGAGTATTGAGTGATACCCCAGTCCCCCTGGATCTTTGCTTCCGGTCCCTGGGTGGTCATCCTTGGTTTTAGTCTCCATGGTTTCCAATTGTAGGATGACGAAACAAAAGCATATTTGTAGACATTTCCCCACCACTATTTATGTAGTGGGGCAGATACATACATTTTAACATATCAGGACAATTTTCTTTCTATTGGCAATGTATTGATTATATAGATGGAATATTTTTATAGTTGGAATTCTAGGGAGCTGGAGTGACGCCCTCTGAGGTCCCAGAGGAATCCTCTAGTTGCTGCAGAGTGTGCCTAGGATGGCAACACTCCAGTAGGTTGATATGGACCCACTTATCTTCCCCCTCTGCCAAACTGCCTTTGGGGATGCAGATTTTGTAGGTGACTGGTGAAATTTTGTCTACAATTTCAAAAGGACCCCTCCAACTAGGCAAACATTTGCGCTGTTTGGCCTGGTTCCTCTGGAAATTGTATAAGTAGACCCGGTCTCCTACATGGTATTCTTTTCTAGTCGTCTTTAAGTCATAGTGGGTCTTCATGCTGTCTGCAGATCTTTCTAGATTTTGCTGAGCATAGGCAAAAGCATGTTGAAGGTGTTTTTCTCAGATTTTCAACATACTCATGAGTTGTGGAGCAATGTCTGCTCTTGGGTTCTGTAGAGCAGATGCTGGGGAAGCACCATCCTTCGTCCAGTCATCAGCTCAAACGGTGACATTTTAGTTGCAGATGAAGGGGTAGATCTGATGGCCATCAGGACAAGAGGTAATCGAATATCCCAACTTGGCCCAGAATCTGCTACAAACTTTTTTAATATGCTCACACTTGCCTTGTTGTATCTCTCTACAGCACCAATAGAGGCTTTCCGGTAGGCAATGTGTAATTTCCTTTTGACCCCAAGTATCTCCCACATCTTTGTCATTACTTCGCTAGTGAAGTGGCTTCCTCGGTCTGACTCGATCCTTTGGGATAGTCCAAAACGCGAGAAGATGTGGTTGATCATCAGGGCAGCTGCTGTTTCTGCCTTGCAATTTGGGGCCGGGAGACATTCCACCCATTTAGTAAACAAGCATGTCACCATCAACATGTACTTGTTCCCCCTAGAGGAGCGAATCACGGGCCCTATAAAATCGACTTGCAAATCTCACCATGGCAGTGTCATCCCCCTCTTTTGGAGAGGCGCACGGTGTGTGAGGGATGTTGGCTGAAATTGTGCACACACAAGACACCCCTTCAAGTATTGGTCGAGGTCCTGCCCCATGTGTGGCCAGTATGCAACCACTCTTAAGATTTCAAGTGTTGTATGAAACCCCCTATGACCGGCTGTGGCCGCATCATGGGCATGACTTAAAATCAGGCTTTGGAATGAGGTACGGACCACCCACTGATCATGGCCAGCTAGGGATCTCCTTACCAACAAACCCTCTTGGATTCGGAACATTGTTGGACATTTCATCAACACTCTGAGGTCCTCTTTTCCTATGTAATCGGTATACGTCAGGGGAAAGTTCTCAGGGTCCTCAATGTGTTGATAAAACTTACCAATTATTGGATGCCCTTTTTGAGCCATAATCAAATCAGCATCTGGGGTCTCCTTACTCTATTGTGCAGTTGAGAGTTCATTGTGAGCATTTGTCTGGGACCTAGTGATAGCAGTGACCTGGATTTCCCCCAACAGGGACTCGATCTCAAGTAGATCCTCTTGGATGGCTCCGGTTTTGGCCAGCTGATCAGCTAGGTCATTTCCAGTTTTGTCTGGTCCCTCTACTTTAGAATGACCCTTGATCTTTTTCCAGTAGATGGTCATCCCAATCGAGGTGACCAGATCATCAATATTTTGAATTAATTTTCCATGTTTCAATGGTTTGTTGTTAGCACATAGCATGCCTCTGGTTTTCCAGTTAACCAGGTGCTCCACGAACCCGTTCCGTACATAATCCGAATCTGTGATTATGACCAGTTCATGGAGTTGGTGTTGGACAGCAGTGAGGATGGCTTGATGCACAGCCATCAACTCTGCCACTTGACTACTTCCGGGACCAATCTTGTACCCAAGGGAGGGTTCTGGAGCCTCATTCACCCAAGCATTCCCTACACCGGCCACAAGTTCTTTTTCCCCGTTGTTGTCAACATGGTAAGAGCATCCATCGACATAGACAGTGGGCATTCCCTCACACTTGTCTTCTTCAAAGACTTTGTGTGGGGAATTAAGGTATGCCTCCATGTTGTCCTTGATTTTAAGACTTTCGTCCTCAAGACAGTTTTCTCTGGCACAATCATGCAAGACAGCCAGACCTTGCGCGAGGGGACTCTTCTTGTTTTGGCCACATCTGACCTCCACAGGAAAGCCTTGCATTGACAGAATCCAGGAAGTAATTCGGGAATTACTCACATTTCCGGGCCGGATTCTGTCACTTTGGAGATATTGCAGAGGCTGGTGTGGAGTCTCCACTATGATGTGTTCCCCCTGGATAAACGGGCGCTATGTGTTCCTCCACAGTTGAGCTTTTGATGAGAACATTATCTACATAGGCTAGGCTACCCCTTTGACCCAGGTCGGGCATGGCCTTCTGTAGAAAAATGTTGAATTAATTGCCAGAGTTGATGTATCCGAAGGGAGTCTGGGTCCATGTGTACTGCTGCCCCCTGAAGGTGAAGGCCAGCTTGTATTGGTCCTCCCTACTGACAGGAACAGTCCAGTACCCATTGGTCAGGTCAATGGCAGTGAAAACACTTGACCCCTGGATCTGGGCCAGCCCTTGGTCTATGTCGGGAAGAGGCCATCAGGAAGTATGGACCCGTTTGTTGAACTCCCTAAGGTTGGCACAGTCTCCACTGGCCGTTTGGCTTCAAAATCCCCAGCACCAGATTATTGAAGGTGCTGTGGACTGGACGGATTATCCCCCGGGACTCAAGGTTCTGAATTATTTCAGTAAGGGACTCCATTGATGCGAGAGGCAAGCGATATTGCTTCACAAACACTGGAGTCATGCCAGGGTCCGTGGGAATTGTTGTTGTGTGGATGTCGGTGCGACCATAGTCATACGAGTCCACCGCAAAGAGATCCTCAAAATCCAAGAAAACGTGTTTACATTTTTGCTTCTGCTCCAGAGTCTCACATGCATCAGCTAGGTTGACTCTCTCTACAACCATCTGCCTGAAGCCTGGAAAGACTTTTTTGCTATCTCAGCGGCCTCCTCCAGCTGGTTGGAGAAGTCCCTGGTCAAAGTGCTGATTTGGACTGGTGGCTTCAAGTGGGGAAGGCAGCCCTCATGAACCTGGAAAATCACCTCATCCCTCCTAAAGTCACAGGTCACATCTTCCTTACCATAAGGGCAGGAAGTGTACACCAGGAAATTCCCCCCATGCCGGGTAAAGATCCTGTCTGGTGTTGTGTTGTCATCACTATCACTGTCAAAACAGTCCTTGGGGATTGGTCCTAACAGTTAATTGCCTAAATCTATGGAAAAATGTCGGCCATCAACCGCCATTCCAATAATGGTGCCTGCAGCTAGAGGAATACTCTTTAAGTCGCTGATATCCACCTGTATTGGAATGGTGTCATGTTCTATGTTGACTAGTGGTGTTGAGTTTACCCCAACCCTTCCTGTTGGAGAGAAGCATTTAGATGAATATAGGCATCAGGGTTTTTCAATTTCTGTCCTCTTATTAACTTTCACTTCCAGGGAGAATTGTCGGGTCCTATCTGGGATGGTGACTTCCTCTCCGATCTGAATTTCAACTGCATAGGGCAGCAGTTGAGCTGACCTAAATGCTTTCTCTGTGTCATCAAAGCCCATGGGATTATCCGCTAATGGAGACCAAGCTTTGAAGTTTATTAGGTCCAAACTAATGGCAAAGCAATTGAGAATGTCACTGCCTAAGTAAAAGGCAGCAGTGACGTTTCGCACAACCCAACAATTATGGACTATGCTCTTGTTGCCTATGGAGATTTTGAGCATACACCTGCTTGGCAGGAGATGTTTGGAATTGGGTGTTTCCAGATCCATTTCCCATTTGTCTATCAGTTTAAATGTGGGAATGGCTGGATCTTTTGGGAGTTTGCGGAACATGGCCTCGCTGATGAAGCTCTTACCGTTGTTCACACACACTCGGGCGAGAACAGAGTCCTTCCCTTCATTTAACTGAATAGGGATGAACAACTGCTCTCCAATATTCTGAACATCAGCCAGGATCTGAGCTGATTTCTCATCTTTCTGGACTATGGGAGTGGGAATTTCTGATGGTGAATTTGTAAAGAATTTCAGAGGGTTTCCTTCCAGTGCGGAATGCCACTGTAGACTGGAAGGAAGGTTGATTTTCAGAAATAGAGAGGACTCACCATCACCAGTTTGTTGTCCTACTGCTATGACTGTCACGTCTGGGATTTGGTTATTCTAGAAGTGAAATTCTACTTGGTCAGATTTTTGTTCAACCATGTGGCAGGTGCCGTTTAAACTAACATGGTTGACACTCTGTTTCAATTTTATTGGTCGGCTAGTCTGGGTCCAGAGGACCTTGTTTACACAATCTATTAGGAGTGACAACCTTTGCAGGAGGTCATTCCCTAGTAAATAAGGGATGCCCTCTGGAGTTACAACTATGACCGGGTGCTTCACCCTGTGTCGCCCAATTTTAATGTCCAAATCCGCAGTCCCCTCAACGGGAATTTCCTTCCCATCGAAGTTCTGAAGTTGTCCAGGAAGAGGGGTGAGAGGAATTTTGTAATTCTCCCCCCTTCACGAATTCAGTTTATCAAAGGCCCTCTTTGACAGAAGGGTAGCTTGGTATCCAGTGTCCACCAGTGCCAAAATTGTTCACTGCCCCTGTATTTGGACTGGGGCATAGAATCTTCCCTCCTTCTCCTCAAGGGGGCACAGATAATGTACACTTTTGGACAACCTGTGGGTTAATTTCTTGGTTTTGGACACTGATAGAGACGTGATTTGGACAGATTTCTGTTTGGAGTCTTGGGAAACTGAAAAGAAAAGGTGACAGCTAGATATGGGAGAAGTTTTGGGTTCCCCTGGTTCTGGGCTGCCCCCACCCCTTTTTGGAGGCAGTCGCCAGGATGGGTTTGAACCAGGGGATTTTCCTGCTGTTGATTCTGGGGTTGGATGATGGGCAGCGCTAGCTCAGTCCCCACATCTACCCCAGTCTGGATTTGAATCTTTTGGGACCCATTTTTCTTTGGGAGGAGTTCCCCCATCTCTGAAGGAGAAGATCCTTTTCCCTCTCCTTCAAATTGAAGACTTGCACCTCCTCCTCAAAATGGGTCTTTTTGGACTCTATATTTCTCCTACACCCTCCCCCCCCCCTGCTCCTTGGGTTGCAGACGTTCAGGGGCAGGAGATTTGGGTTTCCGGTTACTGGGTTTCCAGGGGCTTTTGACAAGTGGGGAAGGAAGCTTCCTCCAAGGCTTTACACCCCCCTTCCCCTTGTGCCTCCTCCCTGTGAACCAGGGGGTTGTCGGGGTTCTTCCCCCGTCATTGCTCTGGAGCACCAGGTCCAGAGTTTGAGGCATTCTGCGCCAGCATGCTCATCTGAGGGTTCTGTTGAGCCATCAGCATGCGACCCAGATCCTGTGCCATGTTTTGGACCTGGCGCTCTAGTTGTGACACCCGCTCAGGCTGATATGGGGTTCTCATTTCTCCCTGGGCTGATTCCGGGAAGGGCAGCTATCCCTTCTCTGAAAATACCCCGGGTTTGAAAATTTGGGTACCCCTCCACCCTTGGCCTCTCCTCTCCCGGATTGGGTTGTCTGGGCTCAGGAAAGTGGGGAAAGAAGGATGGATTGTTTTGGGGTTGAAAGTTTTGCGGGTACCTGGGGAAGAAGTTCTGTCCAGGATTTGGGGAATTACTGCCCTCCTGGGGGAAGTGAGGGGGGAAGTTCCCTGGGTTAGCTGCTGTTTGGCTGGATCTCCCCCCTTGGGCTGGAGGAGTCCACACATAACCCAGGATATGTCTATTCCCCTTGTAGCGGGGGCTGATGTAGTCAGGAGAGTTAGGGGTCCAATTTGTGGGATTGCCTCCCTGGCTCCCTGTTTGGGACTGGCCCGAGGGCCTTCTGGGCTTGGGATTATTCTGATTCTGTGCAGGCAGGTTTTTAGGCCGCCCCATCTCTAAATCTAAAATGGGGGCAACCTTCACCTCTGCCACCTTAGCAGCACCAGGGGTGTTGGTTGGTTTGGGGCTTTTTACATTATTTTTGTTTTCTATGGTCTTTTGCACCTCAAATTCATGTGGCCTGTTCAATGACCCAGTCTAGTGATCTTTTCTCGTGAAAGTCTCTCACTAGCTGGGTCATGATGTATTTGGGGAGCGCGTGGAAAAAGGTATTCACAAACTCTTTGCTGTCAGTGCCCACCCTTCTGGTGGTCTGCGCAAAGGCATGCTTTAATTCCTGAACGAATTCTTGTGGGGCATGATCTTCCCCACATTGCAAGTTGTAGGCTGCCTTGCGAGCCTCCTGAGGATTTCTGTGCACAGAAAAATGTTTCAAGATGGCCGCCCTATAGGTGGACCATCTAGAATGATGTTGGTCCTCCAGCCCCGCAAAGAAGTTGGAGTACTCTGGAGAGAAGGTCCATTTCACATATTGAATACAGCTTTTGCTGTCCTTCAAATGGAAAGTTTCCATCATTTGTTCAAAGAGCTCTAAGTGCTCCCAAACTGAATATTTTGCGTTCTTATGATAGGGTATGATGACGCTCCTTATTGCTTTGATTTGTTTTAGGGGATCCTTGAGCAAGGCCCATTTTACCTTATTGGCCTTTTTGGTTCGGGTGACCATGGTCCACTGCTCCTCTGACTCAGAGGCACTGCTCCCAGAGGTGCCCGTCTGGTCTTCTAGGCTCTCCCGGATTCTACGAGCCTGGGAATGGCTGGCAGAATGTGGAGGCCTAGTTTCGTGTGTCCTGGGGCGCTCAGAGGAGTCTTCTGATTCCTCCTTACTCCCAAGATTTGATGAGTACCCCCTCTACTATCCTAGATAGGAAGAGGTTTTCAGGATGCCCTTAGGGGGCCTACTTCTCATGGAGTTACCCACTAAATTCTACAGTACTTGGGAACCCATACACAGATGCCCGCCCATCCATTCCTGGGAGGCGCTGATCCATGAGCCCCATATTCCTCATTGGATTGAAGTCTGCCATCCCTGTGGCCCTTGGCTCATGTGCGCCAGTGGACATGGGGGTGGCAGAGTCCAGGGATTGGAAGAGAAGAAGGCCTCTGGTACTAGGGTTCCTGAGGTTATGCTCAGGTGTTTCCCTTTCCCAGCGGACCTCATCCCTGCTCCCTGTTGCCATGCAAGAACCTGAGCTTTCTGTTCCTCTGTCAAGGCCTTGGTAGTTTCTATCAATAGCTCTTGCATAGCTACCTGTCTGTGGAGCCTGTCATATTTTCTCACAGAGAGCCTCATTGTCTCTCTGTGCTTCCGTTGTCTATTTAGAGTACTGGGCCAGTTTTTGCTGCAGGAGGGTTACCTCCTGAGTCCTGTCCAAACTGGCATGGTCCTTCCTTGCTAGAGCATCTTCCACCCTCCTGGTGTGCTCTAACAATTTTTCATGGTCTTTTTGGAGGTTACCCAGTCCCTGAAGGGCCAGGTGATTTTCTTATATCTTCTCTTTTAAGTAACTGACCTCCTGGCCTAAGGTGTCCCTTTCCTGAACAAGAGACTGCCTCTGTGCAGCCAGGTCGTCCCTCTGTCTTTGGAGTGCACCAGCTTTCTGGCCCTCTTCATCAAATTCTGCCTGGGTGTCCAGGTCTTTGAGAAATAGTTTATTATTCTCTTCTTTTTCTTGGCCTAGGCGGTTTGTCAGGGTGACTACCTGCTCCGCGCATGCCCTGTTGAAATGTATTTGCTGTTCCAGCTTTGTCTGGCTCTGCAGTAGAGAGTCCAAACTTTCTTGGTACTCCTTCTGCAAGACCAGCATTCTGGTATCCTGCTCTACCTTCTCCTGCTGCAGGATACCCATGTCTTTTATTTTGGTCAGGTACTGCCTACTTTCATTTTCTGATTCATGGTTACTCTGTAGCCTTTGCTCTACAGAGTCCAGATCAGTTTGGGCCTCATCTAATGCCTGCAGTTGCTTGTTTGCCAGATCTTGGCCCTCGGCATATTTGACCTGTATTGCTCCAATATGGAGGTACAAATATGCCGCTATTTTGGCAATCTTACTTTGCTCTCCCTTTACCTTAGGGGCCATATACAGTTCGCTCAGGGCCACATGTAATGGACCCTGATCTTGCCATATGTCTAACCCTGTTGCAGTGGTCTGTTCTGTGATTGCCTGCAACCACACATTCTGATCCTGCTCTGTCCATTCACCCCTTACAAATAATGTATGCATTAGGTGTCTTTGGCCATATTGATCTCTACCAAGGTCGCCATTCTGGAAATATTATTTTCCTTCCTGACTTACAGGAGTTTATTTAATTTTTGCAAAACAGACCAATTCCTTAGAGCGTTCCTATTGAGGGGTGCTTGTCACAGTGTAACACAGCGTGGTAGCCCAGCAGAGTTTATGTACCCCTTCAGTTAGCACACTGTATTAAGCTGCCACAAGTGGTATGTCTAATTCAGAAATCTCGTGACAAGCCCCCAACCTTGTAAGTGATTTGAACCCGGTGCTTCACCTAAGTCAACGCCTAGCGTGGGATGCACAATTGAAACCCTTAATTATTTATTTATGTCTATAAATTCTTTTATTTCTGAATGATGTACCCTTATATCACGCCCCTCTCTTTGAATCCCCCTGGGTCACACTGAACCAGGAAGCAGGCTGTTTTGCAAAGTTAAAATATTTATTTTATGGATTTTCACAATATATATATATCACACTATTTAATAATTATACAAGGATCACCAATGGGGTGATGTCACAACAACTCTCTTTAATCACACGGAGTAATAATAGGAAAAATAATGCAGCATAGAATAATACTTTGTGTGGGTTCAATCAAAATGCAATGTGATTACTCTTTCCCCTGCACACTACTCAATCCCCCCAATATGCAGTATAAAGAGATGGAAGGAGAGAAAACAGGTTTCAGGAATACACACTCAACAAATACAGTATCAATCCCAATTTCCCACCAGCAAACACAGAGAAAAACAGGAATGATTGCAAACGGATCCAAAATGGTTTTGAATTTGGCTTTGAATGGAATGGTAAAAACACTGAAAATGGATTTAATTCACTAAAATGGTTTCAATACTAGTGGGAGCCGCTTTGTATGGTTTCAGATAAACACTAGCAATGATTGAGTAACCAGCAAATTGAAAACTTAATTCCGAGGTCGGATGCAATGTGCAGCTGTTTCACACGTGATAGATTTGAGCCAAACGAAAAATGTGCGGCAAACTTTTACGCGCGCGGTAAGCGTGATTGCGGAAAAACTATAAGGAGTTGGGATGCGGTTTTAGGTTTGTTGGAAAGCTGAGGATGTTAGCTAGCATAATCGTTGAAGAAGTTATGATGGTTTTTGTGGAGGTCGTTTTTTTCAGAAAGAGTAAAAATTTGTAAAACAAGGTTGCGCTTTTTAAAATTGCAAACAAGGTTTCTTATTCTAGGGAGGCTATGAAGCCACAAACTACAAGACAACACAGCCACCAGCCCAGCGACGCCTCTGGATGGTTTTTGCCCGCCGAGACGTTTGCCTTTCTTCAGCAATTATATTAGCGCAAAGATGATTTTAACACTACTATTACCAAAGGACTATAGGGATGAGAGAAAGATTCAGGTAAGACAAAAGATTTTCTACAATGCAGTTCTGGATATAATAGAATGGGTTTGGATAGTTTTACTTATGGATAAGATATTTGCTAGCGACAATCCTATGCTATGGATACTCACTACCACTGTTTGGAATGGAGCCGTCAGAGATCTGCTCAGGGATACTTTCTGCACTGGAATTCTGCTAGCACACCAGACTGGACTCAAGGCGCTCTGGTTCTGCACTCAGCACGGCACTCTGGACACTGCACGGCGGGATCAGACTGGATCTGACGGGTTGGTTCTGGTTCGCTGCTATCTGGTCACAGCTCTGCTCTTCTGGGTTGGATCTCTGGATTCTGGCAATTCTTAGCAAGAAAGCAGCACAGCTCAGCCAGGCTGTTCCTTTTTGTTCCCCTTGGAGGTCTGGGGTAAAATCTAGTTTCTGGATTTTTTTAAAGGCCAAGCTGTGAATGGTTCAGCTTTGGAAGTGGGCCTTTCTGCTTTCAAAGTTCTGGAGTCTGGAATATGGATTTCTCTTGCAAAGTGCTCTGCCAGCAATCGGAAGGTGGGTGAATATGTCTCTCTCTAGGTCCTAAGCTATCTCTATTGATGTATTTTCTAAAAGGGTGGGTATACTGACTTCTACTAGGCACACCCCTTGGGATTCTATTGGTTAGGGTCTTTCCTCTCCCCTGATTTGAGAAGAAAACCTGGTGTCATGATGACACTGTATTTTATGATCCAGGGAGAACCTCCCCTTTGTTTCTGCACATGAAATCTATTTTTCATACAAGACATATTTACAATTTTGCAACCTTAATACCAATAGCATATTTATATCAGATATGATATTTGTTGGAGCAAGTACTCATCCGAGCCCCGTCACGGTGAGAGCTTGGGTCTAGATTTGGCAATTTTCCGCACTTTTGGTCTGGTACCCAATGTCAGATTTGTCCACATTTTACACATATGTGTGCATGACATCTGGGCATAATCATGTGAAGTTTCATGCTTCAATTGCTACAAAACCACACATTCTGTAGTCATGTCCCTGAACATAGCACAGAGTTCTGAGTAGTTTTAAAACGTGACCAGAATTTTCATATTAACAATACTGTCATTTTACAAATATTTACAATTTTGTACAGTCCTCTGTCAGTCCTTTTTAAAAATATACTTTCTTATGCTTTAAGAATACACATAACTGTCTGTCCCGCCAAAGTTTTGGTGGGTCAAGAGCAATCCCCTCCTCTGTCCTTCGGCAGGAGGTTCTGTTGACAGTTGTATCTGCATATCTTTTCAATTAAGGGAGTCTTTTGTCTCTCCCCAGAGCAGTAGATCAAAATCTCCTCCCCTTTTCATTAACACCTGAATGGGAGTTCCTGGGGCAGAGAGCAGGAGGAAGGTGCCTTTTGTTTGGGGCACTCTGTGGAATTTGCTTTGAAGTTCTGTGACTGGCATCAGAGGTTAACTTTAAAAATCCAATTTGTTTAAATTTTTCTTTGATGAAAATAAACTTACATTTTCAAAACAGGCCAACAAATCTCTCATTCCAGTCTTTTAAACATAGAGATTAAATGGTTGCAACCTATATTGCTTTTGATGGCAAGTCACTTCATTTCAACCATTTGATTTTCTGCACAAGTTTAAGCTTCCAATGTACTTAATTGTCAGCTGTCCCACCGGCAGCCAGCGGTACTGCGCCCATTTCTGACAGATTTTACAGACCAGCACACTTTTTTAATGTGGATATTCTTGTGAGGGAATCTGCTTTTCCTGACATTGTGTGCTTATGTGGATTCTTTAAATAAAGTGATGAGTAACACCCAGCAAGGATGTTGGATATTTTCTGATGTTTGGGAACCATTATTTTGTAATTTCAGCAAGCAAGGAAAAACGGATTTCAGAGCACTTCTGGGTTTCCTTGCAATAAAGCACTGCCTTTCATAAAGTTTCCATTTGTACTCTGTGGGCAGCCCAATGACAGGTTTCAGCAGTGTAGCCTCCTGTTCCACCACAGACACAGGCAAAATAGACTGGCAGCCAAATTTCTGGTTTCACTGTGCAATTCTCAGAGGTTTAGCGCGTATAGGGCTTTTTGCAGCCATTTTGTTGGTTCTGGTGCCACCAGCACACAGTGATGTCGCAGGGCAGAGCCTAGTGGGTCAATGCATCCCACAATGGCATATACACAGTGGTCCGTTACCATGTGGGTGCTCATTCGAAGGTCTCTGTAAGGTATCCAACTGAGAATGTAAAAACTGTTAACTGTGAAATTGAAGTGGTCCTGCAACGGGTCAAGCCAAACCCTGTGCACATTTGAAAGTCTTCGATAGCAAATAAGAATTGTAATTGGTCCGAGCCCTCCTGAGGGAGACTAATTCCGAAGAGGAGATCCGAGCCCGACTGAGGGGGATCCGGTTTGAACCGTGAGTCACCCAAGAAGAGATATACGACCTGTAATTGGTTTGAGCCCAGCTGAGGTAGACTAATTGTGAAAAGGGGATCTGAGCCCGGCTGAGGGGGATCCAGCGTGAAGAGTGAATCACCCTACTTGAATACTTGGAAAGGAACTCTCATTTGTTTGATACATCTGGCCCTCTGGATCAAGAGACGTTTGATAACTTAACAGACTTGGGCTTAGAAGGCCCTGATGCTTGTGATAGAACGGTGTCCTTGTGCCGAGGAAGCCCAAGTGTGTGCTATGCTCGAGTATACCGTCTTGTCCCATGCTTAAAACGTGGGGAAGGGTGGCCAACGGCCTGAACATCCTGAATCATTTTGTGAACACTTCTTTTTTTCATCAACATTTCCCCACACTATTTGTAAATTAGCAGTAAAGATTGGCAATAGGTTTCTTTAGTATAGGCTCTTTTATTTTGACAAGACTTCACTAGGACTGCATTATTATTATTTTGATGGTCGTAGCTTGCTTCTATCCTAAATTTAGGTTTGGATAAGCGTTTATCACACCCTTGATAAGGTTCAATAAACACCCTTGAACTGTGGTCACTTGTGTCCTCCTTACTTTGATACCATGCCTTCCTTACAATACCCACCTGTCACTTTCAATGAAAAACCTTGAAATGTAAAAATATTGCTCCATATAGCAAGGAGGGCACCACCTTACTTTTGTAAATTGAGAGCCAGTGAGCCTAAACAAGTACTGGTAGTTGTTGCTAGCAATCCGTGTAATTAACAGCGGACCATTGTAACAAGGTCAGGCACCTAACCCTGACAAGCAGAGTTGGGGAGCAACTTAACCGGGGAAAGAGGACCTACTAGGGTGTTTGCCAGAGCCAGTCTTGACCCAGAAGCAGGGTGAGGGAGTAGCAAGGGCCCGGTCTCTGTTGATCTCAAAAGTTCCCCCGGTTACAATTGGAAAGTACCACTGGAAACCAGACCAGACCTTCCTTATCACATGCTGACCAGTGTTTTCTCTATTCTATTTCAGATTTACCAAGCCCAGACATCCTTTCAGTGAAGGAAGGAATATCAACCCAAAGCAAGAGATGCCGTAATGAACACAGAGCCACCAACATATTCCTTGCTACAGACTGGCAATCGATAAACTCCATTATGTGAGGGGTCAGAAATGAGAGGCAGACACAAGGTGTTCATGCTTTCAACCAAAGACATTTATTAAATGAAAAAAAGGTTGTGGAAATGCCTTTCTAGCACTATTCTAAAGAGGGGTTCCTCTACCTAGAAAGCAAAACTAAGGATCTGTCTGTGTCAGGAAGTCCATAACTAATAATCTGTCCTTGTGTCCAAAATGTGCTATCCTGGCCCTCACGCTACAAACAAAATACCAAGTTTGCAAGGAAATGTCTTTGTCTTGATGATGGTAAAATTGTTAAAAAACCAAAAGTAATAACTCCAACGAAAATGTTCTCCAAGGTAAAAGGCCCTTGGACCCAAAGGATGTTTCCCTTCCACTAGATTCTTCCAACAGGATTGCAAAAGTGTTCCTTTAAGTAACCGTTCCTTTAGACATGCTTTAGGTTCACAATAAAAAAGTATTTAAGTAACAATGTTCTTTTAAGTGTTTCCGTGAAAATTCTTGTAGCTTTGTAGATTGCCTGGTATTATCCCCAACAAGGTATCTTAGTTCAATCTTTATTGCCTGGTATACTCACCTGCCAGGGCTGCTTTCGAAGGTTTGCTGATCATTTGGTGTATTCTCCTGGCAGAAATGTTGGTTCAATATCAATTACCTGGTATACTCACCTGCCAGGGCTCCTTTTATGTCTCTCAGTTCTTTAGTTACATGAAAATAGCATATATCGCGAGGTGCGGGGTATATCTATCTTTAGCAAAGCTTGTTCAAACCTCTTCCCCACATTGGCATCTCACTCATCTGTATTGGGTTGGGGTTTGCCTTTGGACTTTATCTTAGCCGCATTCAAACATTCTTCTTACTTTGTTTTGGCTGTAATTAAACATTTTTCTCATGAGGTACTGATTCTGTAATCTTTGATATTTGTCCACATTAAAAATGTTGTGCCAGTCAAACAACCTGTGTTCCTGCGCTTGTCGGAAAGCCCTGGAGTCCCCTGCTGCTTTGGGCAGACTCACTGGGATTTCTTTGCATTTCCGATGCAATTCGCGCCATTGCGTGATGACTCCTTCATCCCCTTTCCATTAGGAGGTTTGGAGACGTTCTCCCAGCTGCTTACAAAGTGACTCCATTTCATTTGAGAATGAAGAGTGATGCTTCAGCGAGCAGTCTGATCTCCAGGAGTTCCAACACGGCTCCTCTTGTCTCCACGGCCCTCTTGGTTAGCACAAGCCTTCCTCCGGTCTGGCAGCCTTCTCCATGTTCACAAGTCCCGTTCTGGGGCTTAGCGTCCTCTCCTACACAGCTCGCTTGCAAGTGGGCTTTCCGTCATCAGATGACCCCTGCACTGAAGGTACATCAAAACAGCTAGACTGCGTGCAATACTTAAAGTTCCGGTTGCTTTGCACAAACTCTTTACTCCTTTTCCTCTGCCTTGTGCTTGATTTATTATGGGAGTTGGAGCCCATAGATGATATTGGATTCTCAACTCTCATCTGGTTTTCAATCAGGATTTCACATAAGGGCATATCAGAAAAAGGTGTTGTGTATGTGCGGTCAGTGTTTGAGTCAAAGTTGGGGCTCTGAGCAGATTGACAATGGGACATCAAAAACTCTGGTATTAGGGGGTCTTCCTCATGGGAAAGGGGGGGGGATACAGCGTCTTCATCAATGGAGTCAAAACATCTCCCGGTAGTTGTCTCCTCCCATGTGATCCTCCCTCATATAACCACCCCCAGGGTCAGGATCAGGTAGCGGCTGCCGTCCCCTGGCCACATGGGAGGAGGTCACCGCCTGGGTATTTGTGGTGACTTCACTAAATTCATCATAATTACAACAGGGTACAAATGCTGAAACTGGCAATTACTGCATCAGGTTGCTACAGCAAAGAAACGGCAGACCCACGATTGAAAATGTGGCAGGCTTAAAGGGCACTTTATCGTTTCCCACCTGTATTACCTCTCCCCTGCGTGTAAGCAAGGCAGAGATTGGCCAGATGAACCAGGTGAGCGAGAGAGCCAATGGAAGGGTATTGAGGAGGATGAGAAGGGACGGGCAGAACCGATGTGTGGGTTGTTTGGGTGATGTTAAGGGGGAGAAAGCAGACAGACACACCAGGTAGAAGGATAGTGGAGTGGAGCATGGAAGAGATTGACAGTGTGTGCAAGGTGACGTATTGGTTGGTGAGAGGAAGTGGCACACTTGGGTGTAAGAGTGCATGTATGGTGAGTAAGTTGCGTGAGACAGTGGGAGAGTAGGAGAGGGAGAGGGAATGAGTAAGGTAAACGGGAGATTGAAAGGAGTGTGAGAGAAGGAAGGGTGGAGTTAAGAGTACACTTGGGAGTGGTGGTATTCAAAAGCAGTGGAGAATAGTGGGAGTGGAACGGAATAGTGGCGAATGCAGGGTGAGTAGCAGTAGACCTGAGATAGGATGACATCAAGGTACAGATGAAAGACAGAAAGTGAAAAGTGAGATGGAGAAAAGGGAGAGAGTAGAAGGAAAAGAAAGGAAGGAAAGAACATTAGGGTGAGGCGTATGGAAGCACGAGAGGCGCAAGTGAAACCTGGGCAGTTGGAAGGCATAATTTCCTGTGTCAAAAACATTGGCATACTTCTTGTGGGAAACAAAGCTAGCATCCACCTAGTAGACCCCAGAGGGAGCTGCTTAGATAAGGTGGTTGCTCTAGGCCTTTGTCCCTAGGCAGTAAAACCCAAGACTGCCCGAGTCCCCACTAGAACAAGACAGGGGCTGTGGGATGTGACATCCCTGGAGAGGATGAAGTGGTGATTCCACCTCTGGTCAGGACCGGTCAACGGGAAGAGGTGCCAGAAGGGACATATGGGCGGATAGCCCAGAAGTCAGTATTGGTCCATAAACATTCCCTGGATGTGGGAGCTGGAGTCACAGACAGGGACTATTGAGGGAACTATTGAGGGAAGGTGAAGTAGTCCTCTTTAACCTGGAAAATCATAAAAGCCAGCCAACCTTTACCCCATCTGGTGTGTGAACAGATTTTAGCTCCAGAGACTGAGCAAGTGGAAAATCTCAAATACACAGAGGGCCAGAGCCAGGTTTGGGGAAATGACAGAGGCCCTGAGGGGAAAACTCACATTCCTTATGACTCCCAGCTGCTGCATTGGTGGAATTTCCAGAGGCCCAGAGAACGGACCTGCTTCTGGAAGAAGCTTGGAAGAACCTGGTGTCCAAAGAAGAAAGCCAAACCCAAAAACCACCCATTTCATCGACAGGAAAGAGCTCCTTTTTAACGAGTGGGAGTAAACGCAAGAGGGGATGGCACCAATTATTACAGCTATTGGTCACTAACCATTCTGGAGGTTAGCACAATCCCATCTGACAGCTGGAAATCTGGACTTAGAAGAAACACAGTGGAACATACTCAACTACTTTATTGGACTGCCACGTATGCTCAGATCAAACAGTTCTGCACTGCCTGCCTAATTTGCAAGAAGACTTTGCTGGATGGCGTACCCAGAGACCACCCCCTCCAACTATTGCATATCATTGAGATTCCATTCTTCCACATTGGTATAGTGTGGCCCCTGGAACCTTCCAGGGCATAGAATATGTATTTCCTTTAATCCAAGATTTTGCAACCAGATACCTGGAGGTGTTTCTCTTTAAAAACAACATCACTAAAGTCATATTTTGTTCCTCACCAGGGTCGGTATCCCCACAGAAATACTCACAGACCAGAGCAGCAATTTCATGTCCAAGCTAATGGATGAAATTAAAGACCTCATGAAGATCAAAAGTACATTGTACCATCCTCAGACTGGTTGAGAGGTTTAACCAAACATTGAAGCGCATCATGACAAAATAGGTTGCTGAGGATGGAAAGAACTGAGACAATTTATTTAAAAGTTGGTTTATGGCTGGTACCCACATAGTCTACTCGATATCATGATAGAAAATTGGGATGGGCACGATAGTCAACAGACCAGCCCATTGTACAAAATACCAGGGAATACATGGAGACAGTAGTACGAAGCTTGGTAAGAACTAATCTCCAAATATCCCAGGCTCTCCAGGAGAAATATTCAATAGAGAAACTAAACTCGTCGAGGACAACTTAATTGTGCTACTCCCCACCACCCAGAACAAGTTGCTGGCTAGATGGCATGGTCCATATGTCGTCACAGAGGTTGTGCAGACATCAGGTGTCAAGTGCTTGCAGTGGGACTGTAGGGATACAGAAAAACAGTCCCCAAGTGTGGGGGTTGCCATGAAGGCAGTGCAGGTGTGTGACTTGCGGGGTAGGGGACCTGGACCTGAGAACAGAGGGTGGCCAGGTAACCAGTGCAGATTCAGTTTCAACCAGGAAGTCAGCAGGGGAGAGGAGGAAAAAAAGCAGAAGCAAAGAGAAAGGTTTTTGAGGTGCTTCCGGAACCGGAGATGATTCTCCTCAAGTTTCAGGGAGGGAGGCTGTTCCAGAAGCAGACCCCAGCCGAAGAAAGAGATCTACCACAAACTCGTTGCTTGGAGAAGCGTCTGACCCAGAGGGAGTTGGAGGCGGATGAGCAAAGAGCTTGAGAAGGAAGATATTTAGGAAGAGAGAGTGGAAGGTAATGAGGCCCCCGACCCCAGAAGGCCTTGTGGACAATGCAGAGGGTTTTGAACTTAATCCTCGCAGCCACTGGGAGCCAGTGCAGAGATTTCAGTCCTGGAGAGTTACGAAGTCTTGCAGTCCTGTTCTGGATGAGTTGCAGAGGGCGGAGAGTAGAAGCAGGCAGATTTAGAAAGAGGCTGTTGCAATAGTCCAGCCTAGAGAGAACCAGAGCTCTGGAGACAGTGAGCTTCTGGGGGAAGGAGAGGAAAGAAAGAATACCTCTGAGGAGGTGCAGCTGGTAGTGTGACTTCTTAGAGATGTCAGAGATGTGAGGAGAGAAGGGGAGTGTGGAGTCGAAGATGGCCCCAAGGGTTTTTTAGCCTTGCAGGTGGGAGCACGAAGAGGGCCAAGAGAGGCCGGCCAGAGAGTGACAGTAAAGGAAAGGGAAGAGCGGGTGTGCCTATTAGGAGAATCTCGGTCTTACTGGCATTACGGCAGAGATCATTGGCGTCACACCACTCCTGGATGGCAGACAGTCAGAGATGAGAGAGGGAGAAGAGGTGGCTGAGGGTAGCCTGAAAATGAGCTGAGTGTCATCCGCATAGCACTGGAAGTTGGAGCAGAGCAGAGCAGAGCGCAGCAATGCAGTGGGCAAGAAGTGCCAGGTATTGGTTGAACAGCCAGGGAGAGAGGTTAGACCCCTGGGGAACACCACAGGTAGAGATAAAGATAGAGGAGAGGAAGGACACAAGTTAAACCTGGGCAAGTCGATCAGAGAGGAAAGATGTCAGCCACGCCAGGACCTGACCGGTGATACCCAGGTTATCACGGAGACGGTTAAGCAGGATGGCATGGTTGACTATGTCAAAGGCAGAGGAGAGATCAAGTAAGGTGAGGACACAGGGGGTGTTGGAATCAAGGATGGAGAGTAGGTATAAATCCAACAAGCTGATAGAAGCAACACATCCCTGCTATATCAGGTCAGTTAAAAGCCTGGCAAGAAAACAACCCACAGTTGCTTGCTTTCTATGAGAACAATACCAGAGAGACTCCCTTACCAACTAACTTTCATGTGGTCATGGTTCCTCCAGGTCTTCCTAACTCCAGGCTCAAAGAACTGGTGAAATTGTTGGAGAAATCCTGATGTATTCTCCCCAAACCTAGGAAAGGTGCAAGGCGTAGAACACACAATCTAAACACCACCATAAGCGTGATTACAAACTGTGCCCTCTAACCTAGGCCAGAAAGGGGATCACCAGAGAAGAACAATGTAGGACCTGGGAGTTATTGAAAAATCTTACAGTGAGTGGTATTCGCCTATAGTATTGATACCAAAACCTGACAATTGCTGTCATTTTTGCATTGATTTTCTAAGATTAAATGAAATATCAGAGTTGGATGCCTATGCCAACACTCTGCAGAGACACATTTTTAGAATCCTTAGGGGATGTAAAGCTCATTTCAACTTTCATTGCAAAAGGAATATTGGCAGGTCGCCCTTGATGAAGATGCCAAACAGCAAACTACATTCTTAACACCAGAAAATGTTTTCCAATTCACGGTACTACCGCTTGGCCTCCATGGGGACCCTGCTGTAATCCAACAACCGATGGACTACATTCTGGTCCCCTACAGGGCCTTTGCTGGGCCCAACCTAAATGGCAGTGTCGTGTTTAGCAAGACTTGGGAGGATCATCCGAGAGACCCGACGGCTGTCTGCGAACAATTAAGAAAGGCTCAACTCACTGCCAACCCAACAAAATGCCACGTGATTCAGTCATTTGTAAAATATATCGGGTTTTAGCTTGGCTTGTAAGCTTAGCAATGTACTGGTGCTACATCACAACAATAAGGTGGAGACATTCAGTGTGTTCTATAACTCGAAAAACAAGAAGGATATCCAGGCTTTATTGGGGCTGGTTTGATGCTATAGACAGTAGAGCCCCAAGTTCTCAGAATTAGCACCACTGACTGACAAACTCATAAAGGCCCATCACAACCCTGTATGCTGGGACCAAATAGTACAAATGGCATTCCAAAGACATAGAAGTCCTTGCAGTAAAGGAAGGAATAATCAACCCACCTGCGAGATATGCATCGATGAGCACAGAGCCAGTGAAGTATTGCTTGCTGCGGACTGGCGATCAGGACCCTCTATTACAACGGGGTAGGAACTATGAAATTGACAATTACTGTTCAAGGCAGCGAAAGCGAAGCGCTGGTGGACCCGCAGTTAAAAAAGGGCTTAATGGGTGCTTTATTGTTTCCCACCTGTTTAACCCGGCTCATGGAAGAAAGCAAGGCTGGGGATCCACCTAGAATACTCCAGAGACAGTAAGACAGATAACAGGGTTGCCTTTAGCCCCAAAACTCTAGTTTGTGAGACATTTGATAGTAGGGGTTAATGATGTCTAGTGACTATGTTGGCTTGGGGGAGGGGAAAGAGAGCAAGAAAGAAAAAAAGACAGAGCGACCAAAAGCACAGAGAGAGAGAGAGAAAGAGAGAGAGAGAGAGAGAGAGAGAGAGAGAGAGAGAGAGAGAGAGAGAGAGAGAGAGAGAGAGAGAGAGAGAGAGAGAGAGAGAGAGAGAGAGAGAGAGAGAGAGAGAGAGAGAGAGAGAGGCCTTAGTTTGACCTCATGAAATTCTTAATAAAACCTTTGAACCATCTTTGAGAGTTAGATGGTCTTGAGGCCATCTGTGGCACCATGTATATCTTCACAGAAGTGTGATACTAGATTTATAGCACATGATGTTTTATCACCTCTAAGCGACCCACAAACTCCAACCAGTCAAACTAAAAGTTAATTTTCAAAAGTCTTACATTTATTCCTAACACCTTCACTATTTTCTTCAAATTCTTCGATTTTAGCTCTAAGGGTTGGCTCGCAAAAGTGCGGTTGTGACACGATGAAACAACTGCCACTTTTGGGTGACAAGTGATGTTTAGGGACACATGCACATGTCTGGAGAAAGGAAATCAGATTTCTTGTATGCATGTTAAATATCTTTTTGATACATTGGAGTAATGCTCAAAAGGCATGTCTGCAATCATCGGAAGGCTCAGTTATGTAAAAGTAAGTATAGGACTTCCAGCAGCAGCAGATTATTTTTGCTAATCATACAAAAGGGGCAGTAATGAGAGCATAGTCATCATTTCTAGTACTTCATTGTAACCTATGCACTTATCATTGTTAACACTGATGGCCCCCCGATGGAGGGGGGAATCTGATTTGTAATGTAAAATGTGTCCATAAAGGCTATTGGATGACTATCATCATAATAGTTAAATAAACCATAATATGGGAGAAGTCGGGAACAATATTTCATAACTTAAGTATTATAAATATGTATGCACCCGGAAGGGGGCGTGGCTTGGCAGCCATGCGGTAGGGAGCACTGCTCATGAGCTCCTGACTGATCCGGCAGAACATCTGAGGAAACTGGTGAAATCCAAGGCAGAACACCACAAAAAGTATAAACACGGGTGTCGGAATGCCTGCAGAGTATCTGGGGAGCCCGCCACAGAGAATCGGAGAGGATTCCAGGGAGAAAATCGCAGGCAGGGATCCCATCCGAATACCTAAAATTGCGGGCGTGAGCTCCAAGGCCAGCTGAGGAGCCGGCGCACTTTGGATCTGGGGCATGCACGCTGAGTGAGAGAGAAGCAGAGCAGGGATGGCATGCACCGAGGAGGCACCGAAGTAACAAGGCCCGCACGACTCCAGGGGGACAGGGGGCCGGGAGCAGGCGGTAGAAGCCTTGCCGCTGAAGCAGGGATTGCTGGGCTGGAGCGGTGCCCGGATCCCAGGAGGCAGGAGAAGAGGGAAGGCCTGGGAGCGCTCCTCGGGCGTCGGTGCTGGACAGATGCGCCGGAGACCTAATCCAGCTGATGAGCCCTGGGTCCGACAGCTGAGTTCAAACAAGAGGCGCCACGGGACTTGCGGAGCCCCTCCTCGCTCCTGTAGGAGAGCGGATAGAGCTGCACACAGGATACGTTGACCAGTGCTCTGCCGGGGGCCGCACCACCTTGGGGTCCCAAAACAAGCCGATCGCCCAGGAGGAGCAACAGCTGAGAGGGCTGCATGCTCGGATTAAAGGACAAAGGCAAACTTGTGGGATAGACACGTGGAGGCCACGAGCACATACGCCCAAGGCGCTGGCGGACTCCTGAACTCTCCCCAGGTGAGGGGAAACAAGGCAATCAGACTCAGGTGGAACAATGAACGATATGCAAGACCGGGACCCGCTGCTAAAGGGGCACTAGCATGAGGGAACCATGCGAATACCCGAGCACATGATGGATGGTGCACAGCACGCATGAGAGGTGGTCGGGAGCCCCATGTGAAGGGACAATAGCAGCTATTGAGAGCTGACAAAGGACAGTGTGGAGCCCAGGAGGAGCGGGACCGAGGGGAAAGTCCACGGACAACGGCTAAATCCGGGGCAGACGTATGGGCCCAGACGATCCTGTGTGCACGCAGCTCCGAGCAGCCTTCAGGCGCACACAGTGATACGGGAATCAACCAATAACACTGAGCATGCACAAGGCACGGAGGCATGACCTATAGCAAGCCGGCATGGAGGGGAAAATAACCCGCTGGCCTATAGGTAGCCTTTGACCTGCATCTATAAATGGTGGGGCAGAACATTTGCATAGACAAATAAGACAAAGTGGAACAAGGGGAAACCACCAGAGGGATCATACCCACGGCACACAACATTTTGGTGGGGTGATAAGAGCAGCATTGCAGGTACAACCAGTGGACGTGGGAGAACACAATTCACTAGCTGCACAAGGAGGTGGGAACAGAAGACGGGGCTATTGTGTAAGGGACCCTGGGCACGAGTAGAGAGGGGTACTGCCCACTCTGTGGTGAGCAGCAATGACAGCTGGGGCAGGTTGACGTGGGGGACCGCTACCCACCCGCTGAGCAGAGAAGAGGGGTATAAATCAGTGGTGAGTACTGAATACAGGAAGGACACTCAACGGACACACCACGCAAACAGGACAAGGATTAGCACAGCACCCCGGGCACGGCCGGCACCACCTGAGCAAATAAGATCGGCAGTGACTATTTGACATGGGAGGATGCAACCCACTAGCTGAACAATATAGGGGAACAGAAGGCCCAGGTACAAAGTTGACATATAATGATGGAGGGATGAAACTGGGGCGAGAACGAAATCACGCCGTAGGAAGCAAAGATGACGTACGCTGCAAGAACCTGCTCAGGGTAAATTGAGACTGAAGAAGACCGCCGGACGGGAGGACATACAACCAGCCCAAAGAAGGAATGCCAGGCAAAGCGAAAGGGAGCAAAGGCAAACAAACAAGCACTGAACCCTTTGCTATGAAATCGAACAGG
This sequence comes from Ambystoma mexicanum, assembly GCF_040938575.1. Taxonomy (NCBI): domain Eukaryota; kingdom Metazoa; phylum Chordata; class Amphibia; order Caudata; family Ambystomatidae; genus Ambystoma; species Ambystoma mexicanum. The sequence goes on along the minus strand of NC_090923.1, from coordinate 539,745,390 downwards.
GGCCAACGCACACCGTCGGAGGCAACCATGGCAAAGTCTATTACAGTACAGCAGGAAGAAGGCAAGAGCCCGATATTGGAAGCTATAATGGCCCTAGAGGCATCTCTAGAGAGTAAGCTGGACACAGCCATAGCAGCCCTGAGCCTCCTTCGGCAGGACGCAAGGACCCTAGCAGACCGAGTGGGCACGGCGGAACAACAGGTGCAGCAAAACACCACGGATGTGGCAGCAACCCAGATCCAAATGTCAGACGTGCTCTGGGGAGTAAAGGTCCTGGAACAGAGGGCAGAGGATGCAGAAGGAAGGGCTAGAAGGAATAACATCCGGATCGTTGGACTACCGGAGGGAGAGGAGGGACAGGACCCTATGAACTACATTGAGAACCTCCTGGTGCAGGAGATTGGAGTGGGGTACTATCCCAAGGCTTCGCAGTGGAGAGAGCTCACATGGCCAAGACCAGAAGTCCCTAACCCGGAGCGCCCCCGAGATCAATGATCGCGTGGATCATGAATTTCAAGGATCGAGAGAAAATACTGACGTTCTCTAGAGAAGGGGGGGCTTGATAACCAGGAACTCCTCCAGGATAACGGTTTACCCAGACTACACAATCCTGGTACAGAGACAACGAGCACGATATGGCCCCACCAAGGAATGCCTCAGAGCAGCGGGTATAAGTTACATGCTGTTATACCCGGCGAAACTCAAGGTGATACGAGAGGGCAGATTGTATTTCTTCGAGACAACAGAAGAGGCCCAAGCATGGATGGACCAACAGGGTATCATCCCACAAGGGAGACCCAGGAATGCCAATAACGATGCAAATCTACCCAAGGGTCAACGAGAATGAGACTTCCATGGAAGTGATGGTTCTGACACCATGAGCAATGCAAAAGCCAGATGGAATATAATTAAAGGAGCAACGAGTGATGGTATTGCTGCAGAGGGTGACAGGACACGCGACCCCAAGACTTTTGTTAGTTTGGGTGCCAGTTTTAAGGCACCACGCTGCCGCTGGCCGGCCCCATCTCGGTGGGCGAAGCAAGAGAGGCAGTGGACCCCGAGCAGGGGGAGGAAGGCTGGGCATTTGTTTAATAGTTATGGTTAGAGAGTGGTTAGTTAGGAGGAGTGAAGGTACGAGTGGAGGAGGAAGCACGAAGCAGCTGGAACGAACCGCAAACGGCAGCCAAATAGACACACATCTTGATGATGGCTACCAGGGAATAATAAGGTGGTACACTCGCAATGGGCCCATACGTGTAAGACATGGCATGAAGGGGGAGGGACAGACCCACCCTAAGAGAGTGAAATCAGTGGCCGAAGGAACAAGAATGCCACCAGCAGACAGACAGGCCTATGGGAACAGATGGGCCATGAGACAATACCACTAAATGGGCCATGATAGGGCGGTCATAGCCACTTGGAACCTCAGGGGACTGAACGCCTATGTCAAGAGACTAAGGGTCTACGCCTGGCTGAACAAATCAAAGGTACAAATTGCTATGCTGCAAGAAACGCATCTAACGGCGGAAAAGCAAATCAAGATAGCTAAGAAATGGGGAGGACAAATGTATGGCTCAAAATACTCGAACTATGGCAGAGGAGTTCTGACATGAGTAGTTCTGGGAGTCCCCTTCCAGTTAATAAGACAAGAGAGAGACAGGGAGGTAGAATGGTGATCATACATGGAATGTTGGAGAACAAAGAGGTGTGCCTGATTAACACGTATGTCCCCAACCATGATGTGATAGAGTTCTTTAGGACAATCACACCCCGGCTGGCCCCCTACAGAGGAGCGTCATTCATATGGGCAGGAGATTTCAACTGCACACTGAATCCGCAGGTGGATAGATCCGACAGCAAGCAGACAAAACCGGCTCCGCCAGGCAGGGCCTTGCAGAAGACTCTAGACCAGCTGGAATTGGAAGACGTCTGGAGGAAGGTACGTGCTAATACCAGGGGATACACACATAGCGCCCCACACGGCATACACACTCGTATTGACTGCTTATTTACGGGCAGGGAATCCCTCTGGAAATTAACAGGGATACATATTAAGGCAAGAACGCTATCCGACAACTCCCCGATTGTAGCAACATGGACATACACATGTAGAGGTGCCCCCATACCCACTTGGAGACTGAGGGCGGAGGCACTGACAGATGAGGTCTTCCAAGAACATATCAGGGAGACGATAGAGGATTACTTTGATCATAATGTGGGGAGTGTTGATAGCACTGGCATGGTCTGGGAAGCCTTCAAAAAGGTGGTCAGAGGAGCAGCGATAGGGAAGGTGGGTGGACTCGGGGGATCCATTCTGGCTGAACTGGGGGAAGTAGAAAAGGGGGATCCATTCTGGCTGAACTGGGGGAAGTAGAAAAGGAGATAGAACGGGCAGAAGCACGTGCATGGGAGAGGGGGGGAGCCGGAGGAGTTTATAGCGCTGCGACCGCAGCGTTGCTCAATCTGGGAAAAACTAGGCAAATTAGACTACAGGAAGTATGTACAGAGACTACACGCTGAAGGGGACAAGCCGGGCAGGCTTCTAGCCTGGCTCACTAAACAAGAGAACAGGCACGAACAAATAACCGCTATCAGGGATGAACAAGGTGAGGAAGTGAGGACCCAGGACGGGATTAATGGGGTGTTCTCACAGTTCTATGCAGAACTGTATTCCAAGAAACAAGAAGCGGAGGGGGAAGATATAACTGACGCCCTAGTGGAGATTCCCCTCCCTAGGCTATCGGAGGACCAGGCACAGACACTGGATGTGCCCCTCACGCTTGAGGAGCTGACCGCAGTGACAGCCGACCTCCCAACAGGCAAATTCCTGGGTGCGGATGGGCTACCCGGGGAATTCTATAAGAAATACAAAGATACTCTGGCCCCACAGCTCCTAGAGATATTTCAGGAGGCATATGAGGGGGGAAGGTTGGCACAGAGCCTGTCAGAATCGGTCATCATACCCATATAGACCAAATCAATCAGGACTCCAAAATCCTGAGCGCAGCCCTAGCAAACCGGCTCAAGCGGGTCATAGCCACGCTGGTGCACCCAGACCAAACAGGATATGTACCAGGGAGGAATACGACATGGAATCTGCGTAGACTCCACCACGTAATCGAGAGCACGAACCATGAACAGGGGGAACGCGCGGTAGCATCACTAGACGCGATTAAGGCATTTGCTTCAGTAAATTGGGATTGGCTCCTGGGGTCTCTTGCCCAATTTGGGATAGGGGAGGGGTTCCTTTGCTGGATTGGGCTTCTTTACAATGACCCCAGAGCAAGGGTGAAAAAGGGGAGACACATTTCAGAGGGGTGGAAGATCGGCAGGGGTACAAAGCAGGGATGCCCACTTTCCCTGATGCTATATATACTGGCTCTGGAGCATTTGCAGTTTTCCTCAGGACGGAGTACGGGAATGCCGGAATAGAGATAGACGGGGTGGTACACTTAATTTCGATATATACAGATGACATACTCCTCTATATTGGGAACTCAAGGCAAATGCCTCCAGTGCTAGAGGCACTGGGGGCATTTGCCCGACTGTCGGGTATCACGATTAACAAGGAGAAGTCCTTGCTCTTCCCCCTGGCGGGTTTGAGGGAGGTTGCCCCTGACCAGTGACCGAGCCTGGGACTCACATGGACCCCAATTACATTAATTCCGCTATCTGGGAGTGGACATACACCAAAGTACCACGGCAACACACATGGCCAATACACAGGCGACCCTTGCCAAAACGGAAAAAGCTATGACGTTTTGGAAGGCACGCCCACTGGGGATGATGGGAAGAGCAGCCCTATTGAAGATGATGGTCCTACCCCGCCTTCTGTATTATTTTACTAATATCCCATACAACATACCCAGGTCTCTTTTTTAGATGGCTACATACACTGGCAAGAGAGTTCCTGTGGGGTCGGGGGAGGAACAGGATAGCGCTTAACACCCCTTAGTGAGGGGTTAAGAATGGGGGGGATCAAGCTACCAGACTTTGAATGTTACTATCTGGCGGGCCAGCTCCAATTTGTTGTGAAATGGTTGGGAGAAGACACGTCCATAGATACACGACTCTTTCAGCCAACAATACAACAGTATTACTTGAGGGAACTCCCATGGATGGACGAGGCCCTAGTCAAACCACTCCCTAACATAGTTCAACAGGGCTTGACTCTGTGGAAGAGGGCGTGGAAGATACAAAGGGTGTGTGACCCCGACTCGAGACAGATCACCCTTGCGGGACTAGTCAATAGTCGGACGGAATCCCTGACCATCTACCGCACGCAGTTGGAAGACAAGGGAGTGGCACAGACCTGAAACCTATGGAAAGAACAACAGTGCGTGGATTTTCAGAGCCTGATGGACGAGCAGGGCATACACAGCGGACAATTCCTATTGTACAATAGCATGATACAGAGGATCAAGAAGAGGTGGGGGACGTTGTCGGGAGAAGAAGATGGGGAGGGAGCGCTGGACGTGTGGTACGATGTGTCGGAGGGAGGACACACAATATCCAGACTCTATGAACAGCTCCTACGGGTTAATAATGAAAGGGTGCCACAAACAAGAACTAGATCGGAAGAGGAGCTCCACAAGACCTTCATGGTCGAGGAGTGGAACAGGACACTTCAGTATGCTAAAAAAAAGTCTCCAGAACTGCGAGATTCAAGCAAAAGCAACTGTACCTCATGCATAGGGCGTACCTCACACCCAAGAGAATTTTGCACATGGGACACAGACAAATCAGAAGCTGCCCACGTTGTGCGGAAGAGCATGCGGACATGATACATATGTTCCGGTCCTGCCCGGTAATACTCAGTTTTTGGGACACAGTGAAAACGAGGGAGGAGGCAGAAGGGATCCAAATGCAAGCATGGTCGCCGGAATCCAACCTCTTGGGGCTGTTCCCGAGGGGTGGCAAACAACGGACGCATATAGCGAAAATGAAAGGCCTAATGTGTATTCTAGCGAAACGCCGAATAGCGATGGCATGGAATACAAGCACAGGGCCATCAGCAGAAATGTGGTGGGCGGACCTGAAAAAATAAAACAATAGCGAAAACGTCCGTGTGGACCAGAGGGGGGACGGAGAGAGCGGGGCTAAACTACTTGCATGGAACTCTCTCATACTGGATCTATTTAATAACATGGAAGGGCAAGACACGACAGGCCCTAGTGAGCCGGAGGAGGACTGAACCCCTGAGGACAATGTGAGCGACAGAACTCGGAGGGGGCTGTGGACATACCGCAAAGGGTTTGATGCGAGAACCAGGGGATGTACATAACTGAACGTGATGGTCAGACGAGGAGAGACCTTAGCCGAGGCGCCAAGGAGATAGAGGACAGAGTGCGGATCCCAACACAACGTGCCAGTTACAGTGTGATGTTTGTTTTGTTGTTATCGTTTGTTCAGTGGTGGAATTAATAAAGAGTTTAAAAAAAAATATATGTATGCACCCGAGACGTTAGTTATTTTTTCTCTTTAGAAACATGTATAGAAAAAAAAATAAGATCCATTACCCCACTCTTTTTCCGATTGCTATTGGTTAGTTCACCATGTTATCTCTATCACCAATTGGATTGATAGACTTCATATTTTCTCCCACAATACTCGTTAAAAAACAAATTTTATTCATAATAATACAGTTCAACAAACATAAAAACAATTAAGAATTTCTTATGGTCCATGTGGTGTATATTGTGATTTGTGAATGTAGATACTAAAAGCTTGTGAGATGTAATGTGTTAGACAGCAAAAAATAAAGGTTTAAAAAAAAAAAAGAATTTCAACTTTTGTATAGATGCTGAATCTACAACAACACTTTTCAACAATTTTGGTTCAGCAAGTTAGAGAACATTTTTAAGCAACCATGGGGTTAGTTAGTGAAATTTGTTCATCACATTCTATCTTCTAAACCCTTTGCCAAAATTGCAAGAGAAAAATGTGACAGTATTTAAATTTTTCTTTTGGTCACCAAAGTTCTTATGCCTCGAGACTTTCACTTCGGTCTCTAGTTTACAGGTTTTATTTGAAAACCTTTTTGGATATCTACATACGTTTCGGTTTCAGAAGGTCAATGAGACGTTATCCCCAACGTCTTTTGCTTTTAATGTGGCCGTCTTCAGGACAAATGTATTTATTCTAGATTTGGCAAAGTCAAATCGCGCACACATCCCTTAGGCATTGTTTTTTTCAAACACTGCAATGTAAAACGAAAACAGATGAATTTTAAAATTATAAAAATGGAGGGAAACCAATGCCGAAAGCCACAAAAATAGGGCTTAATCTGAGCACTAACCTGTTTTATCATGGAACGGAATTGAGTTTTTTGTTTTGAGAACGTTTTCCATACACTATCCAGATATTTCTTGTAGTTTTAGCTACAATTGCTTATGTGCCAAATTAGGAATAATCTCTTTATCATGCAACAAACAATCAGTTGCATATTCTTTAGTATATTTGTTTCTCATCACCTTTTATATTGTATTGATGTTATATTTACTTATTTTTATACCGACCTTATTGCCTTTTTGCCGGCCTATGTTGTCAAAATTGATTACGCATATCGCTGTGCACTACGCTCATCTCACATCCTGTAAAGCCAATGAAAAAAAGCAGATTTCAAAAGGGACCCGAAGCGTTAATTTACTGCTTTTGTAGGCATTAGCTTCCCAACACGTGATTGCTTTTTAACAATTGCGTGATGGCAAAACAAAGTGTCATCACGTGATGTTATATCTATTATTGAAATCGGGTGTTATTTTGCGTGAAAAAAATATAATATGGTCAATTTTTGACATTTTCCACACGCTACTCTCTAGTTGAAGCCAATATCTTTTCTTTTTCACCTTTACATGCATCTATTATGTTACACAAAGTATTTGAAACGTGATGTCCTCACATGATCATGTCTCGCGATATACGGTTTCATCTTTGTGGCTTTGCTTACTCAAAAAAACTTTATTGAGATAACACAGTGAAGACAAATCTGAGCTTTAACAAATGCTTGATTTTCACAAACGGGGAAATTTATGTTGCATTAATAAGACACCACAACGGAAAAATGTTAATTTTCCATGTTGTTATTTTCATTTTTATACCAGCGCCATTAACATATATTTTTGTACATTTTTTCCGTTCTCCTTTTCTTTAGCAATATTTATGTGTGGTCTTCAGATCAAACGATGAGGTACATTTATGTTCTTTTTCTGTTAGTAATTATCGCTACAATTCAGAAATTTTTATTTTCCTAATTGCTCACTGAGGTTTACCTATGGCGAGCACCTTATGTACGTGTATTTCCTGATTTTATACTTTGGAATGGGAGTGCAATATCTTGGTTCTACATATTTTCATGAAAATGCCCCATTCAACCGATGTATTTAGCCCCCTCTTCACCGTATTTAGATTATATATCCATTTTTGCTCACACCTTTTGAGGGCTATATCTCTATCGCCTCCTCTCTTTGTGTTTCTGACTACTTGGATATTAAACCAGAATATTTCAGTCGGTTTATGGTGATGGCGTATATAGTGGGCTATGAGCGGTTTGTTATCAATTTTATTTTTTATGCAAGATCTAGGCTTGCATATCCTCCGACGTACAGGTCGTATGTCTTTCCCACATAAAGAAGGTTTCATGGGAATTTTATCCCATATACAACCCACTGGGACAGACCGTTTGTAAAAGAATTAAGACACCACTGTTTGCCATTTAGCTCGACACTTTACATATTTTTTGTGAGCGCACACAGAACAGTTTCCACATTGAAAATGGCCTATCACTGGTGGTAGGCCCCATAGAGCGTTTTGTGTGGGTCCCCCTTGTTTTTGTTCCGGATATGTGTGCACCAAACTATCTTTCAAATGTTTCTGTCACTCAAATGCAAACCTCTCAGGGTTGGGATTGAAGTCTGCAGTTTTAATAATATGCCAGTTCTTGAAAATTGTCTTTCTTAGGTCATGGCTTATTGGACTGAAGGTGCTTACAGTGTTATTTTATCCAAATAGTTCTTCTTGGGTGGATTGAGGCACATCTTTCTGTTGGCGTGTTTTCGCTCTTTTATATGCTCTGCACTGCCTTTTTGGGGTACCCCCTCTCTTTTAGTTGTGTTATGAGGGCCTTGCCATGGAATTCATAATCTGTAGTTGTACAATTTCTTCGAATTCTCAAAACTTGTCCTATTGGCAGGCTCTCCTTCAGACTCATTGGATGGAAGCTGTGATATTCTAACATGGTATTCTTATCAGAAGGTTTCTTACATTTTATATAAAACTGTTTCTAAGGGGCCCTCTGATGTTTTTACAATTTCCAAGTCTAGGAAGGGCATTCTGTTCTTGTTTTGGTTCATAGTGAAATTGATGTTTTCATCTTGCTGGTTGAGCCATGTCACGAAATCGGTCAGCTCTTCCAGGGTCATTCGCCATATTGTGAAAACATCATCAATATAGCGATGCCATGAAATTACTTTTTCCCTAAATGATTTGTCCTGATGGTATATTGATTTTATCTCTAAATTGTCCATATAAAGGTTGGCAATGACAGGGGCAAATGTTGCCCCTGTGCGCATTCTGTGCTTTTGATTGAGGCTCTTTAGAAACGGACATTGGATAGGGATATTCCCCGCCTATTGTTTGCTGGGAATACCTGCACCGAGAGCTTTGTGATGAATCCAGTGGAGTCATCATCGATTCCCCGGCAGTGCCCGCCTCCCATGTGGTCAGGGAACGGCAGTCGCTACCTGATCCTGACCCTGGGCGTGGTTTTATAAGGGAGGATCACATGGGAGGGGACAGCCACCAGGGAGAAGCAATGATCTAATCGGAAGAGACGCAGTGTTCTCCCCTTTCCCTTTAAGAAAACCCCAAGATAACCACACTGCTAATGGCATACTGTCACAGACAAAACTCCATGCATATCTCAAATAATCATTACACACAAAAAACATCTTTTATTTCTTTATGTGAAATTGTTGATCATCATCATTTTGGAAATCCAATTGCATCAATGGGTTTCAGCTCCCATAAAAGTACGGAGACGAAGAACAGGAGGGAAGAGTTGATGCAAACTGAGAAAATTCCAAAGACTAACATGCAGACTAGTTGTTTCATTCAAACTAAAATGCCCGAGATATTTAAAAATGGCAACTGTAGTATCCAGCAAAGCAACAGTATGGGCGAGAACCGTGGAAGAGAAGACGGGCACTTTAATGTGGTGACTCGCAAGCGTGAGTTACAGACACCTGCGTGGCATGAAGGAAGGAAAAGAGCAGCAGGCATACCTGAAGGACTGATTTGAGCACCCGGAGTCACAGCGGAGCTCCTGGAAGTACTGTTGTAGCAGGAAACATCGTTCTCTGGTCCAGGCCACCGAAGGTAGACGGCGAGTGACCGCAGAGCTGCAGGAAACGCTGTTGAGATCTCTGCATTGTGTGAGAAGCCAATCCTGGGAGAAAGCTTCAACGCAGAGACACAGTAAAAGTGTGAGGCGCCAGTGATTCGGCCGAGAGCCATTGGGGTCCCCGGGGTGTACTGACAAACCGGCAATCAAGTATATTAATATGTGAGATTGATATTTGGGACAATACTCAAAGGCAATTTAATCAGACAAAACATAATGTTAAGTCAATGTTTAAAAGGAAGACTATTTTAATACCGACAAGGAAAGGTACAGCAACGAAATCGAAACATATACATATGTATGAGATGTCAATGTGGGGGAAAGCTGAAACAAGTGTTACTCTAAGCAAAGACATTGGACAGAACAAAGTAGATGCTGATATGATATAATAAAAGTAATAAGTATAATATGATATAATAAAAGTAACAGTGGAACCAATAGAGAAGTCCAGGTCAAGAGAAGACACAAGCAGCTGACATTTGGGGAAAGATATCTGGCAGGAGAGTACACCAGGGAATCTATAATACCCGAGAGGAGGAATACAGGCAGGGGAGTATACCATCTAGCTTGTTTCACTGAAGTTGTGAAAAGACTAACATCGTGGCAAGATACCTGGCAGGGGAGTACACAAGGGGATCTGAGAAGTACATAACAGAAGTTCATAAAGGAAGTCCTGGCAGTCAAGTATACCACATATTTGAAACTGTAAAAGAACATTTTGAGAGGATTCTGATCCTGACCCTGGGGGTGGTGCTCTACTGAAGGATGACATGGGAGGGTCTTGGGTCAGGAGAATTGAGAGAACCCTCTAACCAACTTCCCTAATGATCCCAAGGTCTTAACGGCCTTTTGTAAAATTGAAACTTTTGATGTAAACTAGAACAAGAACATTAGGGACTTCAAGTCCCATATTGCTGTAGGTACTGGGACGAGGAAGAGGGGCTCAGGTGCGCACAACTATAATGTGCAATCTAGTTGTTTTAATGACCCAAACCTGTGCAGGACTTTTAAACATTTAAACCCTGCCCCAGGTGCAGGCCATTAGAAGGAAGCAGTGGAAGCAGCAGTGGAAGCAGCTGAGGCAGGTGGAATGGGACGGAGCCACCGCTAGACAAAGCAGAACACTGTGTCACGAAAGTAGCAGAAGTTGGAAGCCCTGTGGATTGTCAAGTACACGCAGCGGGAAGCAGTATAGAGGCTGGCTATCCCAAGGGAGCGGGCAGCTCTCCCGGTGCTGCTGCACACGACGGTGCTGCTGCATACGACTCCGGTATGTGGCGTTCACCAGAGTGCGGAAGGAGCAGAGGAAGCTACAGTTACAGGAGGTGCGAGCGAGGGAAATGTTACCTGGGCGGTCAGATGCCTGGGCGAGTTCAACATTGGGAGGAGCAGCAGGTCTATTGGAGGCGCACAGAAAAGCCAGTGAGATTGCCTCTGTCATGGAACCCTGGGGTGCTCCAAACCAGACTGCTAACTTCTGCTAACATTTTTGAATACCGAACTATTGAATGGAAGCCAATTAAGCATAACTTTTATGTTAAATGAGAAAGAATTGAGGAACATTGTTATCCACCATTGTCGAAGCAGATACACCTCTTTTGTTGAGAGAAATATTATAACCACCATTGCAAAAGCCAGCCAAGTGGGAAGAATATTGACACAAGATGAATGTCGTTTAGATAGAGCATTTGTAAAAGAGAACTATAACCAGTATTGTGTGAGCCAAAGAAGGGCAACTGAGGAAAACCAGTATTGCCAAAGTAAGACAATTAAAGAAAATCAAGTATAGCAGAACAGAAGCCCTCCTTGTAACCAATATCAAGGGGGAGAGGAAGAAAATGTGCATTTCCTGGGGCAAATGAACCCAAAGTGACAAACATTGCCAATGTGCTATGATCTATTCATAAAGCAGTTGTTGGGTTTTTACCTTTTCCACATCAAGGAATGAAGTGTGTAAAGCTTGAAGCAGCCTCACCACAGAGTACTTGTAGTAGTGGTAAGAGTTTTATCCTGGCAGGAGAGTACACCAGGAAAAGGACTATTAGTGGTTAGTCCTGGCAGGTCAGTGGACCAGGAAAAAGACAAGTGAAGTATTGCAAAGTGGTAGAAGGTTGTGGTGGTAAGAAAGTGGCAAGGGCCACTAATGTGTTATAATAAACTAATGAAAAATAATTCTGACAAAACGTAATTATTTAAAAAGATAGGTAGAAATAGTTGTGTTTTGAAAGGAAGAAAGATTATATTGAAAACTGACTGGAAGTGCAAAGACAGTCTTTTTGGCTTATCAAGCATGAACTGGAATTTTGACAAGCAGTTGAAGAGCGATATATTTTGTTGAAAAATAAGACGAATCAAGTGGCAAGCGAAAGACTTGTGGAGTGCAGAGAATTGTGTGTTACATTTGAAACAGAACTGGGCTATTGAAAAGAACTTTCTTGAGTTGAACTTTGGGTAAGGGGATCTTTGCAGTAGCATCTGGAGCGTAGTGCCAGATGGAATTACCAATAAACGATCTGAGACCCAAATAACTGGACAGACTCAAAGAATATAGCAAAATACTACTTAATTATCAGCTCAATAAAGTAGGGAAAGCTGGTAAACAGATTGAAGCTCACTCACTCTTGAATGCATTTCCATTACAGAAAAGCTTTATACCTCAATGTATGTCAGCTATGACATCATCTTAAGTGGCAAATAGAAACCTATTGAAAGGAGGGATTGATTAGGGGAACATTTATACCTATACATAATGTATGTGTTAGTGACACAATTGGCTGCCCCTCATCTGGTAGGCACGCCTTAAACTACTTCCAACTACGTTTAATACATATTAATAGCAGAATAACAGCAGCAGATTGGCTTCTACAGCAATGTATCGTCCATCGCTACATAGGAACTCATGATTAGTTGGCAATCTCTCCCAACCTTGGACATTTGGCTCGTTAGCAGTACGTAAGCAAAACGAAACACAGGGGCGGGGAACAACATCATACCACTGCCCACATGGCCAACTAGTCTACCATCTCTCATCAGTTAGGCCCTAATCCAAGGCTTCTTCTTTGTAGTTGACCTTGCTGACTTTTCTCTTCATTTGGACGTTTAAGAGAGTGAAGGTGCATTGCTATCTTTGTCTGGAGCTTAACGAATAGGCCTTGTTTTCCAGTCGTGCACCAAGTGCGAGGAGACCAGGATTTTGTACATTCTGACCTTTTATTTAGTGCTATTTGATTCAATTATACTGGATGCTATTACTCCTCTTGGCCTCTGGAGACTTGGTTGCTCCACCTTGCATATGCTTTCTGAATCTTTGATTTTTCAATATTTGCCACTTGCAAATGTTGACTCCTTTACTTAATCTAAGAGAAATATGTTGTGCCTATATAGCTTACCCTCTTCACCTCCTCTGATGCCTTGCAATTACTTCTTGATGTGGCATCCTTGATCCCAAGCCAGACAGATATTCTTTGTTCCTTCCACAGAGCTATTATCCAGTACCTGTCAGCTTCTGTAGCCTCGTCTCTCTCCTTCAGGCTTTGTGCCTACTATTTATACAGTCAACGTCCATCTTTTCATCATGGCCACTTTACCCATGTTATATTTTATGCTGCAGCAAGCTTCTATCTGTCTCATCTATCTTGCGTTTCAGCATATGTACATCTGCTACATCTCTTCTCACTTATCTTCTTAGTGTATGTGATTTCTTTGTATTTGCATGTTCAGTTACTTTGTTACTTCAGTCACACGGTCTTTCTTTAAGTATTTGCATATCGTTTCAGAGTGTCTTCATGTTTCCTCTTTATGGCATCACTTTACTCTTGTCAGATTTCACTTATAGTTCTTCTACGTTCACTGGTTTACGCAAACATCCTTCTACCACATCAGTTTGAGGGTACATTCGATACAGTTGTCTGAGTGTATAACGTCTCTCATATCTTTGATCGGGTATTAGGAAGATACCAGGTGTCATGCAGTGTGTCTTTTTGTTGTTCTTCCAATAAGACGGTGGTGAAGGGGCGGACACTATAGATGTACATCTACCTTTCTACATTTCCCCCTCTGGTCAAGTCTTCAACCACCTCAATTTTCTTCACCTTTTCTTCACACTGTGGTTTCTTTGGGAATCCATATCTACGTCACCCCCCTCAGGTCACACGTCTTTATTTGCTCATCCATGCTCCAGGTCATATGGCAACACTCCACTGTCGGTTGAGAGAATACCCAACGTCCCATATAGTCCTCATGAACCTTGGGGTAATATAACTTTGTTCCTGGGGGTGCCAGTTGACTTCCTTTCAGGTGCTCACGGGTGGTACTTTCAGTCTATGTGTGCTCGTCAGTCACAGCATTCATATCGATCATTATCTTTATCCCAATAGCTTTCGTTGATGTCCGCTTACATTGTCCTATGATTATTCTGAGAAGAAAAAATCCCAGAAATACTAACACTAGTATTGCTCCAGGCAGTTTGAAGGCATTTCCTAGCTAGGTTGGAACCCACGAGAACAGGGATGAGAAACAGTACTCTTCAGTCTCATCTACATCTTCGTCAGTTTTCATACGTAGAGTTTACCGCATAGTTATTGCCTCTGTCAGGGTTCCATTTTCTTCATCATGGGCAGGTGTGTATGTACAGAAAGACGGCCCGATCTTGGTGCACAGGCCACCTTCCATTGCTGTAATAAAATCCAAGACATACCTGTTCTAGAGGGTCATGAGTCTGATGGCCCTCAGTTCTCCTCTAATCGCATTGAATCCTTTTATTGTCCTGTTTATTGTTTGTAACAGCTCCCACCTGGTTATTTATAACCACTTGGCATTCAGTGCAGTCTGAATTCCTGGCATGAATATGACTGTAAATATTACTGCCATTCTACTGAACAATTTATGCTCAGCTGGAATGTCATTATAGGCTTCTATTGATGTTGCTGAGAAATAGTTTCCTCTCTTCAATCAAATGAGGTTAAGCAACCTCTTCTTTCTTTGGTGTGCATCCATTTTCGGAAAATCGCCGGTATGAAGATCACTTTGGGGAATCACCAATGCAGGAACATGTACGATCACTATAGAGTATATTCCTCCCCAGTTTTAGGCAGCTGCATATAGGTTTTGGATCCACAGGCCCAATAGTGGTCCATTAGCATGGCAGTTGCTCCATTCATTCCTTGTACATCAATTATTTGCTTGCATTCTTTGTTTTCTCCAACTTTGGTCAGGCCCTTGTTTCTTAAACACAATGTTGTAATCTTCATGGGCAATATGGATATAGGTCCTGCTTCATTCTCAACCCATGATAATAATTTCGAATACTTAGCCCATTCTTTCAGGCATCCATCAGTTACTATCTGTACAGGTGCTGTCATCAATAAGTGTGCACTGCATGCTAGCATTCCGTCTTACCATCATGTACTAGTTACTACTCGTCCATATACTAATAGTTGAGGTCTCTCCCAGCATCCTGTCAATCCTGGCGTTTCAATGCGTCTGCACAATGAAGTTTCTTTTGTTCATCAATCCTTATCTGGTCTCCAGTCATACCACAGAGAGTACATGAGCATTCTGCTTTTCTAGTCTGGGTCTTTTTTCCATTTTCTGAATTTTCATGTATTCATCTTCGTATGAGAATGTCATTCTCGACCTCTATCGTAGGGTTGCCCATCTTCCTTCAAATTGTGTTCTTGTTGTGCATGCTGCTAAATGGCTAAGTCACTTCGCATCATGTACAGGTATTTCTCTTGCGATAAATGTTCTGGCTGTGCTGGCATAAGAGATGAGAGAACACACATTGCAGCTCTCATCTGACATACTCCTCCTCACCTCCTTCATGTTCTGATACCACATGCTATTCTTTAAAAGGGCTGAATTATCAGGTATGTATTTATACCCCAATGATCTTTCCCCAGTATCCCTCTGAAGTCGAATAATTTGTTATGAAATATCAGGGAAAATATCACTTGTGCTTTTGTTAGGGATAAAAGTACATGTCTCATTGCTCAACACTTCATCCACATTATTGTTAATTATTTGACGAAATGCCATAATAATAAAGAAGAAAAGACAAATCATGGTACAGAATGAGGTTATCAAAAGTATTCCAAATAAACTTATCAATCTTTCTAGCTGGCAGTGCATCTCTTATAACTTGGAAAAAATATAAAATAATAGGAATTTTAAAATGATCGCAATAATGATCCTGAAAATAATAAAACTTTTTAGGATTTTCCCCAAAAATGTGACAATATCAGCATGTCGTCTCACCAAAGCTGCTTAAGACTGAAGAATGTGAGTAACAACAGCATACAGAAATGTGTGCAACGTTATTGTTATAGGCAACAAAGTGACATGTGCGAGCTCTGTGTTTTATCTACAACACATTATTTCTTTATCCTAACTGAAATTGTCCTGTAGCTGCTGTAAGGTTCATTTCCCTTCAAACTTGGGAATAGCTAAAAGTTCAAATTGTCTTTATTTCGATGAGTCTGTGTTTTGGCTCTTGGTAGTCGATCTCGTCATCATCCGTGGTACATCTTCTCTTGCTTCACTGTCAGCGGTTGCAGGAGGGGTCTGGGTCTCTCCTTTGTAGAGTTTTACGTCATTCAAGTGCAGTCAGGCTCTTCTTCATTTGGGTTTCACAGCAGTAGGAGCGGCTCCCTCTACTATGTACGGTCCCTCAGAACAGGGCTTATTCCAAGCATGTACAAAGCTTTTCACAAGTACTTGGTCCCCTGGATAAAAACTACGTTGCTTTAGCAAGTCAATGGGATCAACTGGTTGGCTGTCTTCATCAATCTTCTTCGACCGTTCCCTCCGATTTTTGACCTGTTGGGAAATAAACGAAACACTAGCAGTCATACTTGTTAAATAATCATGCATCTCATCACCTAATGTTTTTGCTACACTGTGGGCATCAGTTTCTATTCGAGAGGGAGGAGCAAGGGGCACTCTCATACGGGGCCAGTCACCAATTCATGAGGAGTCAGATGGTGATCTGAGACAGGCTGGTTTCTCAGGGCAAACAGAGCAAGGTGTAGGCAATGTAGCCATCCGTTCTCCAGGGTTATTTTTTTAATCTTAGATAGCCTTGCTTTAAAGAGTCTGTTTAATCCCTCACAAATACCATTCACCTGTGGGTGTTATGCAGATGAAAACATGGCTATGCCTAATAGAAGAGTTTTTATGTTCAAACAATTAATTTATAAACTGCAGCGCATTATCAGACCGCAGGAATTTGCGCACACCCCATCTAGGAAACACCTCACGTATGAAAAACTTGTCAGCACATGTTGCATTCGGGTGCGTACATGGGCCTGCCTCAATTCATCTGGAAAAGAGACATACTACCACTAACATGCATCTATAACCATTGCATGTTTGTAACAGATCCACATAATCTATATGTAGATGCTGAAAAGGACCAATGGGTCTTGGAATTGCTCCTCTCACTGTTCGCAAGGCGAAGTGTGCCCTGCTGGCATATAATGCAGTTCACAATAAACAGTGCCAAGTGTTCTAACAAATTTAGCGAAAACTGATCTTCTGCAATCATTGCAGCAAGACTCTCTCTAGTTGTGTGTACGAGGTAGTGAAGCTGCTCCAGCGTCACCTTCAATAATGCTAGAGGCATAACTGGCTTTCCAGTGCTGTCCTGTCTCCATATAGCCTCAGTGGTGGATAAAGAGCACCCCTGTTTCTGTCCATAAGTCCTGCTCTTCTCGTGGTGCTGGACCTTGTATCTCAATTAACTCTATAATGGATAGCATATTAAAACCTTCCTTCACCATCATACATCGTCTTGACATTTGCTTAACACTTTCTACTTCCAAATCTGAAATATTTGGGAAATATGTGGCCTTTTTCGCTTCAACATCTGTGGCTTTGTTACCATGAGAAATCACATCTGCCCTCTTAGTATGGGCTGCACATTTCACCACTACAATAGCAATGGGAGCTTTAGTGCCTTAATGAGTTTATCCAATAGAGACGCATTTTGCACTGGTGGGCTGTCTGCGTGGAGGAAACCCTTCCTTTTCCAGCATGACAATACTGCGTGTACGGTTGATGTCACATAGGCAGAGACAGAGTTCACTGTCACTTCCTGATCCTCATATCTTTGGAGTGCAGTGATAAGCCAGACTAATTCTGCAGATTGTGCTCAACAATGTGAAGGCAGTCTTGCACTTGTCACTACTTCAAATTCACCATTCTTTTTTAACTTCATTACTGCTGATCACGTATGTCGTTCTCCTGTGATTTGGTCAATATTTGAAGAAACGTCAATAAATAGGATTTCCCATGTGAAATATCGTCATAGAAATCAGTATATGCTGTGCAGTCATGTACATAGTCCTTCACTACTGGTTCTGCTATGAATGTCGCTCGATTCAATACTCTACATCTAACAATTTTGATTGCTGGGTTTGAAATAATCACTTCGTACCTTGATGTTCTTTGTGTAGTCAATGTACTTTTGGGTTTCCCTAAAATGGCAATTAAGAAATGCTCGACGAACAACATCATTGAGCACCTCATTGTAATACTTGCAGCTTTTTCAATCGCAGCAGCAGATAATGCTTGTTAGCAAGGATAATGTACTTTTATTACTGGGTCTAAATCCCACTATAGTAGGCTAATGATTTGTGCCCATATCCTCATGTCGTCTTCTGAGTGAGGACTGCTGTCATTACCTCTCCATTTGAATGAGAGAATAAATCAAACTCTTTGTTATAATCTGGAATCCCTAACGGGATGTACAAATTGCCCCTTTTAATTCTTAAAATCCTTCAGTCATCTCATCTGTCGATGTTAATTTAATTGTACCTACCTGTGCTTCCTTAAATCCTTTCAAAAGTGGTCGAATATATGTGCTGTAATCAAAGGCCTAGGCCCTAAATAACCAATTATAATTACATAGGCCTAAAAAATGTTGCATTTCCCTCACTGTATCAGGTGTTGGGGTTTTCACGATTGCTTCTGCTCTCTCAGGTGTTACTCTTCTCCCGTCTTGAAAGATTAGCTGTCCTATGTACAGGACCTCTTCCAGACAGTACTGTCTTTTCTCTTTGTCTACCTTGTATCCTTTCTCTGCTAGTATAGTCATTAGTTGAACTTAATCTTTTCAGAATTTTTCTTCTGTCTCGCTGCACACTAGGTACTGAATTATTGTGCTCTCAAGTTGTACGTTACTAGATCCATCTGAAGGATCCTATTAAAGAGTGAGGGGGACTTGCAGTACCCAGAGGTCATTTTGTATGTTTTCAGGGCTTGTTTCTATACGAAAACGAGGTCAAATCGTGCGAGTCTTTATGAAGGGCAATTGAAAAGAAGGCTTTTAAAAAAATTAATGACTGTAAAATATTTGGCTTAGGCTGGCACGTTGCATAATATCGTAGCTGGATTCAGAACCAGGGGAAACTCTACTTCGACAATATTGTTTAGGAGACTGGGAGTCAGGCATGGATCAAGAGACAGTCTCAAATGTAACAGTTCAAAAACCTTTATTTATACGCTTTGTTGGGTTGGTGGAATGCCTAACTGGCCCTAACTCTAAGGGTATTGTTTCCTCAACTGATGTTTCTAAGGGCCGTCGATGTCTGAAAGTCCAAAACCAAAATCTGTCTGTGTGTAAACCCATGCTTGCCCTCACTCTTTGACAAAATGTGATAGGGAGTCTTCTTAAAGAAATATAGTGGTTCAAGAAAAGAAAATGTTTCAAGTAGTCTTACCAACAGGTGTAGTTCTGCCAGTGCAAGATAGTTCACTTCAAAAGGGGAGCCCTTCGAACCTTCCACTTAGGGTTCTTGCAGCAAATCAACAAAGTTCATACTGTCTTTGAGTCTCTTGGGGTTCCATTCAACAAGCTCAAACCATTCTGGTTCCAAACGAAAATACACACACATGCTCAAGCCTCTCAGGGTTCCCTTCCCAAAGTGTAGGCCTCTCTTTACACAGTTCAACAAAGTCTCTTGCACAGTTTTTGTTAGGACTCACAGGTTTCCCTTCCCAAAGCTTAGGCCCCTTTTACAGTTCTTGTTATGGTTCTCATGGATCTCTTCCGCAAGCTTAGGTCCCTTACCTCTTAACAAATGAAGTTCTTCTGGTCAGGATGTACCTTTTCACTATACAGTTCTTACATGGGGCTGGCATCAGAGACTTTCGAAAAATGCTGGGTTCTTTGCTCCTCTCAAGCGTGACCACTCTGATCTTTAACCCCTCTCCTTATTCTCTGTACCTTTCCTATGGGCTCCCTTTCTCTTCTGTGCCTCATTCTGCTTTCTTTTCCACTTCACTGTGTCTCCTGCAAGCCTTCTTGTCTATTGTGCACACGTACACCTTCTTCATCTTGTTGTGCCTCTTGCACATCCCTCTGGTCTTTGTCATGCCCCTGGAACTCTCCGTTTCTCTGGTCATGCACGCTTGCACCTTTCCCTCTCCTTTATGTGCCGCTTGCACTTTCCTTCTTCCACCTTCAATTCGCTCGTATCCTCTTTCACTTTGATCTTCACTTTCCAAATCTGTTGGGTCACTCACACCATCTTTCCTGTTTCGGGTCTTTTCAGTTATACTCTTTCATTACAGCTTTCCTTCTGGCTTTTCGCACACTTTACTTTCTTTAAATTCTCTGCACTTTCGTGCCGCTTTTACATTCTTTTCACTTGATTTCTTATCTTATGCCTTTTCCAATCTGTCACTTGCCTTTCGCTCTGTGCCGCTTTGCTTCGGTGCCTCCCTCATGCTCCACTGTAGTCACACGCACGCTCCCGAGTTTCTCTCATTGACTTTCACAAAACTCACTGGCGGCATCCTGTTGACAAGCGGTTCCTCCAGGATACACAGGGTTGAGGTCAGGCTCTCACCACCTGGCCCCTGCCACATCTGGGACTGGCAAAGGTTCCAAGGGAATGAGCACGCCAATGAACGCAGTCAGCATGATGCAGGCAGCCTCACTCTGGATCCTTAGAGGCACAGCTCCCTCACCACGCTGCAGACCCTTGTAAACACCGGGCCAGCGTATCCGCATGCCACTGTCCTCCAGCCTTTAGCTCCTGCCACTCTATGCTCCTTGGCTTCTCGGGTGCGGACAGTATCCCCAGCTCGCTCATTGCTTCTATCAAAACCACACCTTTTGTAGTGTAGCGAAGAGTCAAGTGGAGTCAGGTGTGCACAGTTAAAGTAAAGTGCCTGACTATTAGTGGGACAGTCTAGTGGTGGGTTGTTGTAGTAGTAGTAGTAGTAGTAGTAGTAGTAGGCTCCATCCTGTTCCCCAATGTTTTTCCTATGGGTAATCCTCACTGATCTTAGTTACATCTTCCTCATCTCACGGTTTGTTGGAAAATGGGGAGGCGGAGATGGGGTGTGATTGAAAATACCCCATGAAGGATGAGAGTGGGTTGGGGTATTATTGGGAATGGGGGAATACCATGTCTCGCCCTTGGGTATTCTCCAACCAGTCCCTCGTGACACTCGACTAGGGTGATCCCCCCCCCCCGCGCTTGTCCACTCCCAGGTTCGGGATTCAAAAGCGATGGCCATTCCCTGGCCACCTGAATGGAAGATCCCGAGGGAGTAGTTGGGAGAATACCATGAGGTTGCTCACATGACGTAGATCCTGAATAAATCTCCACAACCCCCCTGTGGATTTCTTCACTAGGTACACATCAGTGTTACATGTGGCTTCTGATGGCACCAATATACCCAGCTGTACTAAAGTGGAAATGGTTTCAAATATACCTTTGTCTGCTTCTCTGGAAAATGGGATACTGCTTTGCTCGTTGCAAAATTGCTCCAGGCTCGAGTTTAATTTCAACTGTTCCTGCTCCACTCAATAGACCCACTTCATATGGACTACTGGCCCATAAGATGCTTGCCATCCTTTCTAAATCTTCCTGAAAGAATGAGTTTCTTTTTTACCAATGCCATTCTCTGTGGTATTTTTCTATTCTCAACTTTAATCCAATAAGTGAGACTTATGAAAAATATGAATTCATCATCTGAATAATCACCTCTGAACAAATCTTCATCGGTCATGTCTGTTAGTCTATATGCTTCACCAAGATCTATTACTGCTCTGCATCCTCATCTGTCCCATGAACAACCACTCTTTCCAATCTTCCCACTGTTGCTTCTAGTTCTAAGGGGGATTACCTGTCCTTTATCATTCATAGGTATTTCTGGCCTAAACAAATATTTATCAGGTATTCTCAACAATTTACCACCCAGTCTAGAAAGCCATATCAATGAAATATTTACTCCATACAAAAATAATTCTGGGTCCAAAGTGACACCTCGTAATGCTTTTTGGCCTGTAAATGCTAATATGAATTTTCTTACATTCAAGTAATGCATCCCTGGAGTGGAATACACTATCCCTGCGTCAGTGAAACATATCGTCATGTTTAGTTTTGTCATCAAGTCACGTCCTAACATGTTAACTGGTGTCTGCTGAGAATAAAATAGAGATTGGCAAGTCATCAGTAAAAGGAACTAAACTCTTAGCCCCAGACAATGGCAGACATTGGGTACTTTCCCTCTGGAACACAGGAAAAAGTTGCTACAGCGTCTACAAGAAATTCAAATATCTTGCCTCCTATCGTTACCCTCACCGTCGGTTTCTCTTGGGGGGTCTGGTGTCACTGATAGTACTGAACACATCAGCTCGCTCTGTGGGCTTTCCCATTGTGGACATAAATTCATCCCTGTACCCATGAAAGGATTTCCTCCTACCACGGTCACACTCCCTATCCTGGGTGTGGATGCTTATGGGGCTCCTGTATTCGCATTTCATTGTGGCCCCATTGCTTGTTATGTCTGTGATTGCTGAGTCTGTACTTGTGTTTGCATAGTTGCTTGCTGTGGTTGCCCCTGTGGAGATGGTGATTGCAGCAGAACCTTTTGTGCTTGCTGTATTTGTGGCGCACATGTCGGATATAGGGTATGATCTTGGGCATAATATTCCTGTGGGTCTGTATTATACTGTGGAGAATAGCCCATCCCCCTCTTGGAGCTTACCAGTTCTGCTGCATGCCACCTCTACTTCTGCGCATTTGGGCCATATGTCCCATTCTCCCACAATTCTAGCATTGTTGCGGCTGTCCTCCATAGAAATCCACATCTTCCTCTTGGTCCATTCCTGTTACTTCTTGGCCAGAAATGGTACCCACCTTGATCCATAGGATACCCTACATTGCTTGGCTGCCCTGGCTATAACTCTTGTGTTGCCACACCCTCACCACATGTCAACACTGTTCCTTCTATGGAAAATGTTGACAATTGTTTCTGAACTAACTTTGCAACCTCCTGATTTCTAATCTCAACCTTACTCTTATTCTTCCCTTATAATAATCAACAATGATAGTCAACTGTATTTCAGGCCATGGCTTCGCTTTCATCCCTACCTGTTTTTTCATCTGCCATTTGCACTGGCTCGGGCAGTCCTCAACATAAAATATGTTAAAATAATGCTGTTTTATCGTTGGGATTCGTAGCCCTCACATGACGGGTTAGTCCTTAGGCAGGTCTCCTGAAAGCACACAATATACTGCCTAATGAGCCAACTCCATTAGTTAGGAGCGCGTTAAATACTGTAGTGTTCCAGGATCCTAACAAGAGTCCAGGGTGATCTCACGGTAGATCAGTCTATTTATGATTGGGATTGCCTAATGCCCCAGCTAACCATTCCCAACTAACTTGCTTGCAGACTTGTCTCTTGTCAGATTCTTGACTTTTGTTGCCATTCCTGTTTAGACTTTGGTTCTCCACTGTAAATTTTAGCAGGGGAAGGGTTTTTGTGAAAAGGGCACTAGTGTCTTCTTTGGCAGTTGGGCTGTATCTGAAGGCTTTTGTTGGGCTCGAAATCTCTTTTTGTCCTCGTTACAATTTTCTTGGATTGCTGCTCAGGAGCATTGCTCTCATCGTGCTTATGACTGCGTAATGGACCTTGCTCCTGGTGATCACTCAATTCATAGCCCAATGGTAGCAATTTGTCATTTTGGGCTAGCAGATTTTCCTTAGTGGTTGATTAGTCCAGATGAAGAATTACCCAGTCAATTTTTCTTTCTGTTACAAATTCGACCACCCAGATATCGTCAGTAGCTGTGTCTAAATTCAGGGATATAGTGCAGAAGTTTCATAGCATTCCGCCGGTTCAAGATTGGAGCTTCGGGGCCTGATATTATTCTCTCCAAGTAGACTGAGATCTTTCATTTTTCAGGCAGTTCAGGGCAAGATTGCATTTTTACTTTCTCCTGAGTTTTCAATGACCATTTCCTGGTGGGCTCACCGACAGGTTTTTTCACATTTGGTCGATCAGCCCCCTGTGGCAGATGGTTCAATGCTATTCTTTTTTCTTCCACTGTTTTAAACTGCCAATCCTTTTGGGCAGACCTCTGTGGGAGATTGTTCAATGCTATTCTTTTTTCTTCCAGTGTTTTGAACTGCCAATCCTTTTGGACAGCCTTAGGGTGCTTAGCCTTGATTGTGGCTTTACTGTTATCTGTGTCTTGATGGTTTGGCCGGATTTGGCTAACTTGCCTTTCAATTTCAGCCAAATCAGATCTGCTCACATTATTCCACTCCTCATCCTCTTCCTCTTGGTCCATAATTTCCAGTAAATCACTCAAACATGTTTCTGACATGATTTCGTTGGTCTCAACCACTTCATTGTTTACCCTGTCGTTGCCGGCATCGGGGAGTTCAATAATTTGCAGTGCTTCTCGGGACAGGACTCGCTCCTTTCGAGAAAATTTTGGGGACTGACGTATATCAAGGGACAGGGGAGTCCTGATATTTCTCAGGAATGCTCTGGAGCCATTGGATTTCCTTTATCTCATTATTAAGTGTTTCGTTTTTTTCTCCAGTTTTCCATCTCCTTTTCAGGGACCCTTGGAAACCGGCACAGTTTGCTGGGTCAGACTCGGCTGGAAAATCGAAAACATATTTGTTTATTTTGGAGGGCCTTGTGTTGGAGATTTATGTTATGATAGGTTATTTATAACACCCCTAATACGCAGAGGTTGCTAAGCGCGGAACCGGGGATCGAACCTGTGATGCTCTGTGTCGTTTGGCTTCCAAGGCGAGCACGTTGCACCTGAGCTATCCTCCCAATTTGATAGTCGTTCTCACTTCAGTCACCTCTAGTTCTTCATTGGAGGCTATTAGCTCAGGAGGATTCGAGCAGAGGGGTATAGATCTATTTGTAACGACCTTCCTCACCTCAGCTCCTTTCCATTGTGTCTGCATCCACTTACAGTCTTCCATGATTGCCTCCATTCGGAGCGACATGTCTGTGGATTCTTTCCTTGCCATGTCACATAGGCGATTCTGCCATTAAAGGGAAGCTTCTGCTTCTTTGTTTAGTCTGTCCTCCACCTTAGCAACAAACCCTTCTAAGCCATTCATTTTATTCTTGAACATAGCAATTAGAGTGGACTGGTCTTGCAATGCACTATTGATTGATTCGTATAGTTTGGTGAAGGGGGACAGTGAGATCGTTGCCATCAGTACTTACAGAATGCGGCTTAAATCATCCTTTGATGAAATACATTTACTTCTCCATTCTTCACGAGATAACCAAGATAAGGTGTGAGAGCTTGTCCTTGAGGAGTTAGAGGAGCTGCTGGCTGAAGGGCTTTTTCAAGAGGTGAATGCTGCATATACCGGGGGGCTGAGGTGGTACTAATATTTTTATTAGAGAGGTCTGCATTAAAGCGGTCAACCATCCTGCTTTTTCTCTCACTAGATCGCTCCCCATTATCAAAGGCCAGCGGGGTGCCAAGTTGCATAGTAATTAATTTCAGGCGAGGGGGTACAGGCGATCCAGGGCCTAATAAGAGGTGACAGTTTTGGGGCATGCAGGGCATTCCACACTCAAATCAGCATGCAACATGTCATGGTCTAAGGCAGTCAGCCTATTCTTAATTATAGACAGACGTTTCCTTTTTTGGCAGCATATTTTCTTTGTCGAGATGGCCTTTTATTATATTTGACGTTATTGAGTTTTACCAGTCATATGATACCAGGATGATTTGTTGTGTGTATGAGTCTGAGGGACAGATACCTTTTTAGAGAGTTGTCTTTAGTCTATGTTGGACAGGCACGGAAATCCTTGCTAGGTTAGGAAAAGTGAGGCGTTTATCCCACCCTTATTATTTAATAAAATGGCTACTTGTGGAAAATATCTATCTACTTGTTGTGAGACAGGCATGGTATCAACAGAGATATGACAGACAACATATGTATATTTCTAAACAAAACTTTATTAATGATCAGGATGGGTTTTTTTGCGCCTAACTAACCCTATGCTACGGTGGGCTATTCCCGGCCGAAATAAATCTAAGAACGTCTGTGTCTACAAGTCCAAATCAAAAGTCTGTCTCTGTCAAAACATATGCTTGTCCTCACAACTACAAAAAAAGTCTAGTGGGGAAATGTTCTCAACCAAATATAAGTATCAAGTTCAATACAGTTCCAATGTAACTTTGTATCAATGAGGTCCGATCGATTTCTGGAGACCGCTAGGGAGCACGTAACATGGCGGACGTGTGAGTCTCATGCTCCGTCCTCGCCCGTTGGGTCTACTGTGCAATTATAAGCCCCGGCATGGGTTTGACGACGGCAACTTGGTTTGGGGCCCTGACCCGCTGGCGAAAAGTGTGGCGAGTTCTCCGGGGAAAAAACGGCTGCACACTGGTGGAGCGGCATCCCCCCCACACACACACGCCCCTCCCCCCGAGAGGCCTTGGTGATGGAGACAGAGGGCGCCTAGGGACCTGCAGGGAGAGAGCCTCGCCACGAGACCCGGAGGCCCACCTGATAGTTCGGAAGCTGATGGAGCTCCAAGGATAGCCCGAGGACCTCCGCACCCACGAAGCACCTGACGATGGAAGGCACACCCCGGTGAAAAGGACTGCCTGAGGTGCGTCCCCGCGAAGATTGTGAAGAGACGCACTGCGGGGCCAACAAGGAGACAGGGCCTGTGTGGCGACTCTGATCGGACCATTGGAGTGCTAACGAGGTGGCCAACTCGACCGGCGGTGCGGACATACACAGGAGGTGAGGAGCACAGAGTGGGAGTTCCAGCCAACAGGCACCAACCGGATCAACACGGAGGTGAGGAGACTGCGGGAGGTGAGAGGCCGCCTTGGGAGTGCCTGATCGAGAGCTAGGCACGTTGTACATTGCCCGGGAAAGCCTGCAACGGAGGGGGTCGGCGTGGGGTAACGGAGCAGACTGTCTACTCGGCTTCCCCCACGGGGCACTGTGGCCCGAGATAGCCCCATGAGACTCTCCGAGGAGACTCTGAACCCCTGGCCCCCCTATAGAGAAGCCCCAACAGAAGGAAGTAGGTTGAGAAGTAGAGGAGCACTCGGTCTAAGGACGCCACCTGGCACATTACCTAAGGGGCCTAGGTGAAGCGAGTCAACGGGCCATACGCCAAGGCCAGTAAATCACACCGGGGACAACGGTCACTCACTGGGCTGGTGCAGCCAGAGGGCGCCAACCGTGGGGGCCAGTTTGAGAGTCAATGAGAGGACCATCTGACGGTCCCGCTCCCCCACAAAGGGCAGACAACCTGTAGGGAGCTAGGACACCCTGGAACCAGAGGGGACTCTCGCTGGCGAGGACACACCCAAACAGAAGGACTCGGCGTCAGTGCGCCTAAGGGGTGCGGCAGTCATCTCGCCCCATGTGGGGCGACACATACGGCCCCCAGGAGGCATCAATAGACTAGGGGGCGAAACCGCGAAACAAAACCAGGGACCCTGAGGGACGAGATAAGATTCGGAGGAAGGAGGCCAGTACTCCAAAGAGGATCTAGAATAGTAGTTCTGAGTTGGGGATGGGTTGAGACGCAGGAGCCCCCCCCGTCAGCTGCAGAGGTCCTTCTGCGGAGGGCTCGGATCTTGAACCGCGGACACAGAGGCCAGAGAATATAAGGGCCATGGTGAGAGGAATAGGGCCTGATTGGGAGCTCGGCTACTGGAGTCTATTCCCAGAGAAACTGAGAAACTCTATAGGGCGAACCTGGAGCGCCCCAACACAGCCCCCTCAAACAATCGGGCACCGGCCCAGGCACTCCTGTCCCTGCAGTGCTTCGGGAGACAGCATCAAGAACCCGGAGAGGCACTCCACACACTTACAGATAGGATGTCCGCAAGAGACGGCTCACCCCACACCTGCGCTCACCAGGGAAGACCTCAAGGACATATTACAAGAAATTAAAGATATCAGGACAGACATATAGGCCTCAATATGCGACCTCAGAGGAAGGGTGGACACATTGGAAGAGAAGATGGAAGGTATGGAAAACAACCAACTGCAGGCAGACCTTCATGACATGAAGTACGAGGCGAGGATAACCGATCTTGAAACAAGAGAGGAGGACATGCTGTTAAAGATGGACGACCTCGAAAACAGGGAACGTCGTATTAACCTGCACATTTTGGGGGTGACGCAGCAAAGAGGGGAAACGGCGGCAGAGGACAGGAGGAAAGTCCAGGGCCTGATTAATCAGTTGTTCACCCTGAAAGGAGGCAAGGAAGTACAGCTTGAGAGAGCCCACAAAGGCAGAGGCAGTAGAGGCCCAAGGTTCATCGTGGTGCGCTTCCTCCGCTACAGAGAGAAGATGGAAGTGCTGGAGAAAGTGAAAAGGTTCGGGAGCTTCATCTTCGAAGGGGACACAGTAAGAATTTTCCTGGATCTCTCAGCCCTGATGCTTGCCCGCAGAAGGGAATGTCGCCCGCTCACACAGTGGCTCACCGAGCAGAACATTAGATACAGATGGTCCTACCCCTTTGCTCTGTCATTTGAGCGAGACAGAGTTGACTATAGAGTGACTGGGAGCAAGGAAGTGCTTCAGGTGCTCCAGGTCCTCAAGGGGGAGGGCACCACAGCCGAAGAGGGGGAGAGAGGTGTGCCGGCCACTGCACACCCGAGGGAAGAAGGGAAAGAGAAAATTCAAGAAACCGAACACTCCGACTCGCAGCAAGCGAAGCGGGTTAGGCACGATGGATCGAGTACCACGAACAAAAGTGATGGACGTTGCTGGACCCCTGCCGGGGGAGGTGCGGAGATAAGGACGACAACGGAGGACAAACGGTTCTCACCCCACCATGGCTTGCCCTTGGGCAGGCCTCTCAATCCAAGGGGAAGGAGGTTAGGGGAAGCAGGAAGGGGGCGGGGGGAGAGTGTGCTATTTGGTGTGGAATGGATTGGGGATATGGAGGAGTGCGGGGGGCCCTTCTATGCCGGGGGTGCACTGGAAAACAGGGTGATCCCGGATTGCAACTTCTGAGAAAGGGGGCCGGGTCGAGTCTCTTAAGCTGGGATCACTTAATGTGAAAGGCCTCAACTCCCCTCACTAAACGATCCCTTTTGGGGAGGGAGATGAGAAACTCAGGGCTGGATGTCCTCCTGGTGCAAGAAACGAGGACGGTGGCGGCAGAGGAGAGACGTATCTCGGGTCACCATGTGGGCCAGGTATTCTGGGCGTCCAGCCCCTCCAAAAGAGGGGGCGTGGGGATTTTGATCCACAGAGAAAACAGGCTCTCAGAGCCGACTGTGTGGAGCAGAAAGAGTGGAGGGGCTTTGGTGGTCTCGGGGAACCTGGATAATTGTAGAATAACCATAGCGACCCTGTACTGCCCAAATGAGGGACAGATGCATTTCTTGAGGGAGGCAATGGGGAGATCTTGGGCAGAATGGAGGGGCTCCTTCTTCTGGGAGGGGACTTTAACATGTGGGTGGACTGGGGAATAGACCATAGCAGTGAGCTCATCCCCCCAGGTAGTGGGGCGGGGGGGAACAAAGAGTGGATTCATAGACTATATGTGGGACCAAGGGCTGATTGATGTCTGGAGGTAAGCACACCCGGCCAAGCAGAGATACACGTTCCACTCAGAAGTGTATGGCTCCAGAACTAGGATAGACTACATTTTCATGGAACATCAATATGCCAGTAGAGTGGCCAACTGTGAACATGGCTCTATCAGCTGGTCAGACCACGACCTTGTGGGGGCAGACATCACCATGTCTGGGCTAAAGCCCAGGGAATCCTTGTGGCGTTGTAATGACCTCTTTTTGAGAGACGGGGTCTTTAGAGAAGAAATGGGAGAAGCCATCAGGGAATATTTTGTGATAAACGACACAGGAGAGGTAGAACAGGGGATAGTATGGGACGCGGACAAGGCAACCTGGCGGGGCAAGTTGATTGGGGAGGGGGCATCAAAAAAGAGAACTAGGGCACTACTGGCCCAGGACCTGGGGGAGAGATATGCCTGCTGGAGAGTGTTGAGGGGAAAGGAGAGAAAGAGAAGGAAAGTGACCAGAGGACTGCCAGGGGAAAGCGGCAAGAGTTGAAAGAAATAGAGATGGGTAAAGTTCTGTCCGGCCTCCAGTACTTCAGACAAAAATATTATGAAAAAGGGAATAAGGCGGATACTATGCTGGCGGCTAAGCTCTGGGGTCAAAGGGCCGAGAGGTGGGTGGACAGGATCAGGGGGGAGGGAGATGGCACTAAGTCGGAACCAGAAGCAATAGCAGGAGAATTTGCCAACTTTTATGAATCTTTGTATGGGAACGAGGAGGCTCCAAACAAGGTGGCAATGGACTCCTACCTGGAGGGGGTGACCCTACCGACACTTAGCTACAGTGAAGTCTCCGTGCTGGAGGGGCCAATCACGACAGAAGAAGTCCTTGTAGCGATAGCCGGCCTGAAACTAGGGAAGTCGCCGGGAGAAGACGGGTTCACAGCAGGCTTTTGGCTGGGTTCCTGGCAGGCCTATTTTCAAACATTGGGCCCCACCCTCTTTTGGAAGGGCACTAATCACAGTCATTCCCAAAGAGGGGAAGGACCTGCGAGACTGCAGATCGTATAGACCCATCTCCTTACTGATCGTCGATGCAAATTTGTTCAATAAGATAATTGCTACGAGTCTGGAAAGCCTTATGCCGAAACTCATCCACTCCTATCAGGTGGGCTTTATGCAGGCGAGACAGGGAGCAGATACTATGAGAAAGACACAGCAACTCATGAGGAGGGCGGGAGCCGGAGGGGGCAATCCGGTCCCAGTAGCCATAGACGCCGAAAAGGCATTTGAGGAGAAATTCGGCTTTGGTGAGGGACTCGAGCGAGCCAATAAAGCCCTATATGTGAATCCGTCAGCCAGGGTCACGGTCAATGGGCAGTTGTCCCGTTCGTTTAGGCTCCAGCCGGGAACGCGGCAGGGACGCCCCTTGTCCACTCTGCTGTTCGCCATGACAATGGAGATACTAGCAGAATACCTTAGGGAATCAGCTGAGGTGAAGGGCAACGAGGTGGGAGATAGAACTTTTAAAATCGGTCTTTTTGCAGATGACAAAGCTCCATCTGCGACACCCCGCCCAGTCTGTCCAGACAACCCTGCAGGCAATAGGAGACTTTGGGCCCTTCTCAGGCTTTAAGGTGAACGTAAGTAAATCTGTGATCTTTCCCTTTGCCCCATACCCAGCCAGGAATGTGGAAGAACTGGAACCACTGGGCCTTTCGAATCCAGACCGAAGGAGTGAAATATTTGGGGATAAATATTGTTAGACCAGATGGGGATCTGGGCCAGGCTAACTAGCTGTCATTGTTTGACAGGCTATTTACAGAGATGCAGGGGTGGAACAAAGGGCAGATATCTTGAATGGGGAGATTAAATGCGGTCAAGATGTACCTCCTCCCCAAGGTATTATACTTGTTTCAAATGCTGCCAATAAAGGCCCCAGAAGAGGAGCCAAGCGGCGCATTTTGAGATTTATATGGCAAGGCCAGAAACCCAGGGTGGGGTATGAGACTCTTACCTTCCCTAAGGAGAAGGGGGGTAGGCCTCCCAGACCTACAGGTGTGTTACATGGCAGCACAACTTGGGGTGCTGGCCCCTCACCTAAGAGAGGACGCGGATAGACAGTGGGTATACATGGAGAACCATCACCTACGCCCAGCTACGGTGGGGAGTGGCTGTGGGTCCCAATGAACAGGCTACCCAAGCAGATTAGGGAACATCTGTTCTTGGGGACCATGTGGAAAGCTTTGGCCAGGAGGGGGAAAGGCAACCACGTGGCCTTCCCTGATGAGTCACATCTGGGCCCCACCAGTTAGTGACGCAATCCCGGGAGTGGGGCACTATCAGTACTAACATTTGGGGAATTATAGCTTTTAAGATGTTCTGGGGTGTGACACCCTATATTGCTAGTTTTGAATGTTCCCTTCTTTAACAAATGCCAATAAAAACAAATTTACAAAAAAAAAAAAAGAAGAGGTTCTATCACGTACTGAAGTTACCTTCTGTAGATTCACAGGTATCATAGTTCGCATCAAAAAGAGGGTCTTGGGGGGCGCTGTTGAGCGCCGAACAAGATGGCTGCCTGAAACGTGAGCTCTGCGGCAGGCAGATCACTCAATCCTGATTTTAGGCATTTACAATCTACAACTTGTACCAGACTTACGATTCGTGAGCTGCGGGACCAGGGACCAAAGTGGCCCAAATCCCAAAGAAAATCGGCGCCGGTAACCGTGTGATCGGGAGTTGCCGCGACCATCCCCCATCGCCCGCGTGTCTGCGCGCCGAGATCCGGCGCCCGAGGAGAGTCAGTCGGCCCAAGCCCTTGGAACTCTGCCGCCCCGCCTCTCCTGCGGAGGCCTGTGTGGCGGTCGAACACCTCAGCGTCGACAACCTGGAGTGAACCACACGATTGCCTGGGCCGTGCGGCGCCGACGCTGAACACCGCAGACATTAGAACTATAACCACTCATGTGCGGACCCGCGCCCAGGCTGGGCGGCTCCTTCCCGGGCCCTCATTGACTCCTACATCGGCCTTCATCCTGCACGACCCCCTCGCTGGGCTCTCCCCTCCCCCCCCTCCAGCGTGATCTCGGAACCCGGGGTAGAGCTGCGACACACCAACGGACGCCGGGTGCTGCGCTCCCCTGTTGGTCTGGACTAGGCTGCTGAACCCGTGGCGGCCGCAAGGTACGTGGGGGTTGGTGAGGCCGCTACCCCTGGTGGTCTCGAAGCGGAGATTGATACGTTGATACCGACCACCCGCGCTCGATAGAGGACGCCCTGTTATCGGCCTGCTCCCGCCGTGCGTCTCACTGTGGTCCAACCCCGCTTCTCCTCCTCCCAGGGCACCTGACTTCGGACTACCCTACCAGCCCTTGCTGCGGAGGCCTGGTCCCTCTGGGAGCTATACCTTGCTGACACCATCGGCTCTTCCTCCCCGGAGTCACATCACTACCACAATGACAAAAGGGACTGGGAAAAAACAGAGCTCCATCAACATGTTCGCGAAGACTGCGGTCGGCCCTGCTGAGGAGGTCTCCGTACAGGCCCCTGTCACTACCTCAACCCCTGCTACCACAGAATCTCAGAACATGATGGACTTTATCCATGAAGGTTTTACCACTCGAAGTTTGATGACATGAACGGCACTATCTCCTCTATTAAGGCCCATATTGAGAGGACTGACAGTCGAGTGCTGGAGGTGGAAACCAGGGTGAGCTCCGCCGAAGACGGCCTGGGAGCGCTACGTTCAGAGGTCACGGCGCTATCCACAGCGTCCTGGAGGTGGAGAAAAAAAATGAGGATTTGGAGTCTCGCTCGAGGCGTAACAACCTCTGTATCATCGGGGTCCCCGAGAGTGGCATTACAGAGCCGATGGAAGACTTTATAGAACACACATTGCTGTCGCTTCTGGATTCACCGAAGCTCTCTCCACAGTTTGCTATAGAGCGGGCACACCGGGCCCTGACGACTAAACCCAAGCCAGGTGCTCCTCCACGATCCATTATAGCGCATGTCCTTAACTTTCGAGACCGTGATGCCTTCCTTAGAGCCGCAAGACTCAAAGGCGAACTTCTATTGGACGGAGCAAGGATACACTTATACCCTGACTTCTTGGTGGCCGTCCAGCGGGAGCGCAAGATTATCCTGGCAGTGAAGAGAAGACTCAGGGATCACGGAGTCAAGTACTCCATGTTATACCCCGCTAAGCTTCGGGTGGAGCACAACAATCAGGTGTCATTCTTCACGATTCCGGAGGAGGACTCCAGGTTTATTGACGACCATTTCCCAGGTTGACCTCCATCCCCAGCTATTCCTCTACAGCCACTCAGCTTGCCCGTTGGGGTGCGCCGACACCGGCTCTCTCCCCGACGCCAAGAATATACCACACTTGTACCTCTCAACGATTATTGGTTGGATTGCTCCACATGACTGTGCCAAGTTAAACTGTGCTGAATATAGTTATCAAGTCACGTCCGAAGCCTCATTGCGGGCACCATGTTCTTGTTGGATCTGCCACAGGCCCGGAGCAGCGTCATCAGTCCGGCCCACAGGCCCCCAGGCGTTGATGCCACTGGTTTGGATTTGGTTCAGGGGTTTTGGGGTTGTCATTCCTCTAGTTGGGGGAGGGATGTGGGTGAGGGTGGGTTGGGATGGGTGTTTTGTTATAAAAAAGTTTGGCGTTGGCAGCGAGGGCGGACCGCAAGGTAATGCTGTGTTCTTGAGGCTACAGGGCTGCTACATCGGCCCACTGGACACTATCACCCTGCCGATATGAGCGTCGACGCTCCACCGACGGAGGTCAATCTAACCTTCATGAGCTGGAATGTGAGGGGGCTTGGCAACTTTAAAAAAATTAGACAGATACAGCTGTACGCGGAACGCCATGGAACCAAGATCCTCTTCTTACAGGAGACAGACGCATGCGCGCTCTGAACATTGTTTAACATGTGCCAGAACCTGGGGCCCCCAGAGATACTTCACCAACTTCTCTGCTCAAAGTTGTGGGGTTATGACTATTATTCATAAGAGTTTTAAATTCACACTCCTCTCATCACAAATAGACCCCCAGGGTAGATATGTATTACTCCATGCTACACTCCAGAATAGGGAGGTGATATTGCTGAACATCTATGGTCCCAACATAGACGACCCGGAGTTTTTCACACACCTCACATCCCTTCTAGGCGGAATCCCTTTGGTTCCTATTCTCTGGGGTGGGGACTTCAACACCATTTTTGATACAGACCTTGACAGATCCGGGTCCAGGCCCCGCCAGCACTCCAGGGCGGCCTATGCTGCACTGTCGTCCTTCCCCCGCCTTGCGGTCGTGGACGCATGGAGACTACTCTACCCTGATTCCTGTGTTTACTCCTTTTACTCTTCAGTCCATGATTCCCACTCCCGAATTGATAGGTGGGTAATCTCTGACGTTTTGATCAAAAATGTAGTACAACTAACGATTCCCCCTAGGACCCTATCTGACCACTCCCCAGTGACCATCACCATGTGCTGGGGGATGGACGGTGACCGCACCAGACGCTGGAGGATGAAACCTCACTCTCTCCTTGACCCTCTGTTCAGATCGGAGCTCGAGGTAGCCATTGAGGAGTTTTTTTAAATAAACAAGGGCTCGGTGTCCTCGCAGGCCTCCCTATGGGAGGCCTTTAAAGCATATATTAGGGGCATATTACTGTCTAAGGAGAGCGGCATACTCAGGACAATCCGAAGGGATATCGCTGCCAGTGAAGCCAAACTATCGGCCCTGGAGGCCCAGTGCTCACGGTCTTCAACCCCTGCGTCCCTTGCAGCCATAGGAGTGGAACTAGACGTTTTTCGGTCTCTAGCGGATCGGGAACAAAAATTCCTAGATAACCCCGGCCTGGCGAGGAGATACGGTGAGGGCGAACGCCCGGGCCACCTCCTGGCTAGACTCGTCCGCCATGAGCTGGGTGCTCCACATATACCTGGGATTGCTCGACCAGATGGCTCCTTAGCTATTAAATCACAGGCCATCAACTCGGAGTTCCTCGCTTTTTACGAAGCCCTGTACTCCGAGTCGGACGAGGCCACGGAGGTGGAGGTGGATTCCTATCTTACGGCTCTCCCTCTAACGGTCCTTTCTCCAGAGACCGCCGGTTCCCTCGATTCTCCACTCACCCCGGAAGAGTTTACGGAGGCTATAGACTCTCTCTCTTCGGGGAAGGCTCCCGGATCCGACGGCATCCCGGTCGAATTCTATAAAGCCTATAAGACTCTCTTACTCCCTCATTTAATAGCTCTTTGGGAGGAATCGGTGGAAGCAGGCATACTCCCCCCATCACTCCGCGAAGCCACAATTACGGTACTGCTCAAACCTGGTAAACCTGCTACCCAGTGCAGCTCATATCGCCCGCTTTCCCTCATTAACTGTGACACAAAAATCTTCACCAAAATGTTAGTGACCAGACTTGCTCCTTGTATGCCATCTATTATACACCCGGACCAGGCGGGATTCATCCCGGGTCGCTCCACCGCTTTAAACCTTAGAAGGCTCTTTAATATAAGTAGCAGGATCAGCCCCAATACGCAGACGGTCGGCGCAACCCTCGACATGCAGAAGGCGTTTGATTCAGTCTCTTGGAGATACCTTTGGCGGGTGCTCGAACAATGCAAATTCGGCCGTTTTTTTGCTCCTGGGTCAAGGTACTTTACTCAGGGCCCGTGGCCAGTGTCCGCATGGAGGACAGATGCTCTCCAATCTTCAATATTGCCAGAGGAACGAGACAAGGCTGCCCGTTCTCTCCCCTGATTTTCGCTTTGGCGCTAGAACCTTTCGCCGACATGCTTCGACAACGACACTCGCACAGGGGGCTTCGCTCGGCGGGCCGAGCCGATATCATATCCCTCTACGCGGATGATGCACTCCTCTTCGTGCGGTCCTCCTCCACTAATCTACCCCCGATATTGAAAGATGTTATCTACTTCGGATACATCTTCGGCCTCAAGGTGAACTGCGCAAAATCTACGCTCTTTCCGCTCATGGAATGCACCCTTCCCCCCCCTGACACCATGGGGTTCGCGTGGGCACAATTGAAGTTCACTTACCTGGGGATTGAAATAACACGTCAGTCTGAGACGACCCTTGAGGAGAACTATCATAACTACCTTGCGCACCTGGAGACTAAGACTCAGGCGTGGAGTAAATTGCCGATCTCCCTGGCAGGTAGAATAGGGCTATTAAAAATGATAGTGTTGCCCCAACTACTATACAGGTTTACCAACGTCCCCCTGTGGCCGGGCGAGGGTTTCTTCCACGCTTTGACACGCAACATCAACTCTTTCCTGTGGCACTCGGGTGCGGTCAGGCTCAAGCTCGGGACCTTGTCTACCCCGATGGCTGACGGTGGCTTTGGGGCCCCCGATTTTCTTAAATACTGGTTGGTCTCTCAAATCCAATACACATCCTACTGGTTCAACACAGCAGACCCTCCCCCACATGTTAGACTTGAAAAGCTAGCAGTCAGCGACCGTGACATCCGCTCCCTGGTGATACAGCCCATCCCTTTGACACGGGATACACTAAATCCGGTGGCTTGTACCTCCCTGGCGTTAACGAAAACGTGGAAATTACTAGTTACCCCTCATCCTTTTCATGGCAATCTCCCACTGTGGAACTTTCTCCCCGGGATCCCACGGGTGCCTCCGTCGACTTGGCCGCTGCCCTTGAGGGGTGGCACAAGTGCATGGCTCCAGTATTCAGCCTTACGTAAAACTCTTAAAAAAACCTACCTTGGGGAGGAGGTGACTGACGACCGCTGGGCTCACATGTGTGCCCGCATACACCAGGTATCATTCAATTCTCGGTTCAAATTGATTCAACTAAAGGTGTTACATAGGTTTCATTATACCCCGAGCAGGTTGCATCGTATGCTTAGCAATCATTCCCCAAGATGCCCCAGATGTGGACAGGATGGCGCCGACTATATGCACATGATCTGGGCCTGCCCCCGACTCTCCCAATACTGGGAGACGGTGTTCACAACCGTCTCCGCTATACTCGATCAACGTATAGATCCCTCCCCAATGATGGCTCTATTCCATGACTTCCCTGGGCTTCCCCGAAATTCCAAGAAACTGGCCGGCCTTTGCATGCTCCTTGCGATGCGAGCCAATCTGCTTTGTTGGCTTCGCCCCGCACCCCCCACGCATACACAATGGCTCAGAGCTCTCACATGGGCCTCAGACACTGAGGAAGCGTGGTCCTGCCTACAACCAGCCCACTCGAGGCCCAGGTATGTCTGGGTCCGGTTCCGCTCCTATATGTCGGAGTTAAATGAGACGCCGGATACAACTTCCCCAACTACCACACCCACTTGCACGGGTGGTCTAACCTGAACTGAGGGCTCTCCTATACTGCGCTCGCAAATGTATGCGTCCTTGATGGAAAATGTTCAAACTAAATGCACTGACTGTATGCCTATACTGTTTTAAATGCACCTACCTTGGGCTTACCTTGTGTTTTGTTCGCCATTGTTTAGCTGCCAACCCGTTTAATAAAAAAAGGTTAAAAAAAAAAAAAAGGAGGGTCTTGGGTTTCCCTTCCCCAAGTTCAAATATAACCAAGTTCATGCAGAACTGTGATCTTGGGATTCCCTTCCCCAAGATAAACACTCTCCAGTTCATTGGTTCCCAGGGTTCCCTTCCCCAAGACTTATTCTGAGCAGTTGACTTGTTTCCTCTGGTCACATGTTTACAAAAGATTACACGGTCCACTTGACCCTTCCTTTGATTATCTTCACCAAGGATACACACTTATTTGCTGCTTTTCCAATATTTAGTGGTTTCTGGTCTAGGTGCAGTAGTCAGACAACACGGTCCACCCCGTAAAGGTCACGCAACCAGCAACCACATGCCTTTTCTGTAATTTGACTATTGATATTGGCAATGTAAATATGTTAAGGAAGGAACAAGTTACTTACCTGTAACTGTTGTTCTCCAGCATGGGTCTGGCATGGATTCACATGCTCATGAATATTCCCCGTCGTCAGGCTGGGAATCCTCGGTAAAGAAAAAAAACCAGTATCAGTTTCGTTCTGATCTGTCTTTCGTAGTAATAACCAATCACTGGTCTCTGCGTCATACTGACCACAGCCAATGACTGCCCTCTACCTAAGCACCGCCTCTGGCAGCCATCTTCAGATTTGGAAGCACGTGAAGTGGCAGTATGACCAAGTGAAGAGCCGCAGAGGGGTAGGCGGGAGGGTTCGCATGTGAATCCATGCCAGACCCATGCTGGAGAACAACAGTTACAGGTAAGTAACTTGTTCCTTCTCCAGCATGGGGTCTGGCATGGATTCACATGCTCATGAATAAAGAATACATAGCAGTACACACATGCACAACCACGGGAGGTGGCAAAGGCTCAACATTAAGCATAGCATCAAACTCAACATTAAGCATCTTACCTCCTCACCAGGCTCACCTCAGGCGAACAGGTTGCGCAGCACTGCTTGGCCGACCCTGGACTCCTCCCTGGAATCCCGGTCGACGCAGTAGAATCTCGTGAAGGTGTGCGTCGACCTCCACGTAGCAGCCCTGCATATGTCCAGCAGGGGCACACCAGAAAGGAACGCCGTGGTAGCTGCGATCGCTCTGGTGGAATGGGCTCTCGGACGGCCGGGCAGCGGTCGGTTTGCCAACCGATGACAGTACATGATACAGCCGGAGAGCCATCTGGAAATGGAAGCCTTCGAGAGAGCCTTCCCCTGATTGACAGGTCCAAAGTTCACAAAGAGTTGTGACGTCTTCTGAAAACACTTCGTGCGGTCCACGTAGAACTTCAGCGCTCTAGCTACATCCAGCGAGTGCAAAGTCCTCTCAGCCGGCGACGAAGGCGACGGGAAGAATACAGGCAACACCAAGGGTTCGTTGAGATGGAAGTCCGACGGTACCTTGGGCATGAAGGAGGGGTGCGTCCTGAGCACTACCCTCGTGTCGTGGAAAGTCAAGTACGGGGCCTTGCAGGAAAGGGCCTGGATCTCTCCCACTCGACGTGCGGAGGTGATGGCCACAAGAAAAGCAGTTTTCCACGATAGAAACTTCAACGGAGCCGAGTGCAGAGGCTCGAACGGAGGTCCCATGAGCTTGGTCAGCACCACGTTGAGCTCCCACGCCGGGGCCGGAGCCTTCACCGGCGGGAACGATCTGAACAGTCCCTTCATGAACTCTTTCACCAGGCGATGAGACCACAAGGACGTCCGTCCCGTGGTTCTGGTGTATCTGGAGATCGCAGCAAGATGAATCTTGATGGACGCGTGTGCCAGGCCAGCTTTGGCCAGCGTCAGCAGGTACGGCAGTACTTGGGGAGCCGTAATCCGTAGAGGGTTAATCTTCTGTGCGTGGCACCAGACAGAGAACCTCTTCCATTTGTGTCCGTAGCATTTAAGAGTCGAGGACGCCCTGGCCTTTGCAAGAATCTCTCTGCAGTCGGCCGGTATGTCGTATCCTCCAAACTCTAGCGCCGCAGGAGCCAGGCCTGCAAGTTCAGCGACTTCGGGTCGTGGTGGAGGATGGCGCCTCCTTCCCTGGAGAGTAGATCCGCGTCCGCCGGCAGTTTGATCGGCGGGGACGCTGACAAGTCCAGAAGGTCCGGGAACCATATCTGCCTCGGCCACGAGGGTGCGACGAGGATCATCCTGCACCGTGACTTCTTGAGCAGGTTGACTAGCCGGATTAGCAGAGGCAAGGGAGGGAACGCGTAGAGGAACAGGCCCTCCCAGGGGAACGAGAAAGCATCGCCCATGCTCCTCGTCTGGGGAAACCTGCTGGCGAACCTCCGGCACTTGGTGTTCGTCGCCGTCGCGAACAAGTCGATCTGGGGTGTGCCCCACCGTCGGAAGAGACGATCCACCAGATCCTGCCGTAGTTCCCACTCGTGGCACGAGCGCAGCTCCCTGCTGAGTGAGTCGGCGATGGTGTTTTTTATCCCTGCCAGATGAAACGGCACCAGAAAAATCCTTTGGGCGACGGCCCAATGCCACAGGTCCTGCGCCTCCTTGGACAGCGCTGGGGACCTGGTTCCGCCCTGTTTCCTGATGTAAAACATGGTGGTGGTGTTGTCGGTGAAGATCCTCACCACCTTGCCCTTGAGGGACGGAAGGAAAGACCTGAGGGCCCAAAACACTGCACGGAGCTCCAGGACGTTGATATGCAGGGACTTCTCCGTCGGGAGCCAGAGTCCCTTTGCGTGCAGATTTTCGGTGTGCGCTCCCCACCCTTCCAGGGAGGCATCCGTAGTCACAGTCTCCTGGTGGGCTGGGGTCTGGAAGTCCATGCCCGCCGTCAGATGCGCGCGGGTGCCCCACCACCGTATCGCTCGTCGGAAGTTCTCGTCGAGCTTGATCCTTTCCTCGAAGCTGCCCGTCGTCTGGATCCAGCGCGCATCCAGGAATTCTTGCAACGGGCGCATCCGGAGCCTGCACATGGGAATGAGGTAGATGCAGGAAGACATCATCCCGAGGAGGGACTTGATGGACCTCACTTTGGCCGCGTCGGCCACCAACATCCGTTGCACCTTGCCCAAGATGGTCCTGGTCCTCTCCTCCGACGGGGAGGCCAGAAGGGACACTGTGTCGAGCCTCGCTCCGAGAAACAGTGCGACTTGCGCGGGCACCAGGTGGGATTTGGCGTAGTTCACGAAGAATCCCAGGTCCGTGAGGAGTTGGACGGTCCTTGCCGTGTGAACCACGGCGAGTTCCCTCGTCCTGGCGCGGATGAGCCAGTCGTCCAGGTAGGGGTAGACGTGGATCCCCTCGCGGCGCAGCTGCGCCGCCACCGGTGCGAGGCACTTGGTGAATACCCTGGGTGCCGACCGTAGTCCGAAGGGGAGGGCTCTGAACTGGTAATGACGCCCTTGGACCACGAACCTGAGGAATTTTCGGTGCCCCTTTAGGATGGGAATGTGGAAGTAGGCATCCTCCAAATCCAACGACGATAGGAAATCCCCTTCCTCCAGCTGGCCCAGGACGTGCTGGAGGGTGACCATCCGGAACTTCTGCGCCTTGATGAACTTGTTCAGACGTCGGAGGTCTAGGATGGGGCGCCATCCTCCCGTCTTCTTCTTCACGAGGAAGTATCTCGAGTAAACTCCGGAGCCCCGAAGCCTCTTTGGGACGATTTCGATGGCGCCCTTTCTGAGCATCGCCTTTACCTCCAGGAGAAGTTGAGGGACGTGAAGTTCTTTCCTGGCCACGGGGGGGACACGCGGGCACCTTCTTTGAAACTCGAGCGCGTGGCCCCGGGCCAGGGCGTCCAGAACCCAACGGTCGGTGGAGATGGACTCCCACACGCTGACGAAGCCCGCCAGCCGGCCTCCCACCGGGGTGCTCC
Source organism: Ambystoma mexicanum (assembly GCF_040938575.1). Lineage (NCBI taxonomy): Eukaryota > Metazoa > Chordata > Amphibia > Caudata > Ambystomatidae > Ambystoma > Ambystoma mexicanum. The sequence goes on along the minus strand of NC_090923.1, from coordinate 539,703,825 downwards.
GGTGGGGGCCCGACCCCACAGCCGGTTCAATCCTGCTTGGACGCGGCCTTGCCGCCTTGACCTCCTGGGCGACGACGGCGGGGTCCGCTAGACTTGCCTCGTCCTCTGTAGGCCTCTTGCGACGACGAGCGGGCCGCTTGACGGTAGGAAGCGAAACCGCCGCCGGAACCTCTGGAGGCACCCTTGCCTCCGCTGCTCCGAAAGGGCGTCCGACGTTGCTGCAGAACTCCGAGGGCCCGGGCCGTCTCAGTATCCGCCTTGATGGCCTGAAGGGAATCGTCCACTGTCTTCCCAAACAGGTTGTTCCCGTCGAAGGGCATGTCCAGGACTCTGGTCTGGACGTCCTGCCGGAAATCCGTAGCTTTGAGCCATCCACGACGTCGAAGGCAAACGCCGTTGCCCAGCTGGCGGAACCCAGTGTCGGCGATGTCCGTCGCCACGGTGATGGCGTGGTCCGAGGCCACCTCACCTTCCTGCAGGATCTCCAGGGCCTCCGCCCTCTTGTCGTCCGGCAGAAAATCCAGCAGGGGAGCTATCTTGTACCAGAGCTCCCTGTCGTAGCGAGCCACGATAGCCAAGGCGTTGGCCGCTTTAATCGTCGTCGCTGCCGAGATGACTCTACGTCCCATAGCACCCCCCCCCGCTTTCTTCCTGGCTGCCGCGGAGACGACGGAATCCGGGGTAGGCTGTGCCCGGAGGCACAGGGGGGCCGTGTCCGGGACCCGGTACTTCTTCTCGTACCGGTCTCTTCTAGCTGGCGTCGTGGAAGGGTTCTTGAGGAGGGAAAGGCCCTCATCCCAAATGTCGTCCAACAGAGGCACTGCGAGGACCGTCTTCCTCTTGGCCTCGCGCCGCTGATAAAGGAAGCCTTTTTCTTCTCCTCAGGGCAGAGTTGGAAAAGCTCGGAAGCCCTGGAGATCATGGAGTGGAAAGATCCGATCTCGTCGGGCGGAGAAGCCCTGGCGGGAGGCGACGACGGACTATCCTCGTCGTATGCCTCGTCGTCCGTACCCGTCGCTGCCGTGTCAGTCCCCGTATCATCCCCTCGGGTGGACGGGGGAGAGGGCTGGACGGGGCGCGACGGTTGAAAAGGAGGTGGTGGATGGATCCTTCTTTTCTTGGTAGGGGGAACACCAGAAGGTCCCGGTTCTGGATCCCCCGACGGGAAAGGTTCTTCCGTCGGTAACGGTAGTCTCGTCCTTATCTCGGAGCATAAGGACTGTATGGCCAACAAAATGGCCGCCGAGTTGTCTTGCGGCGCTGGCAGAGGGGAATCCGACGGGCGAGCAGGGGCCCCGTCGGTATCCTCGACGATGTCGTCGTCGTCGTCACCTGCGTCGGGGTCCATTCCGACGGGCTGGCCTTCTTCCACGCCTAGGCCGTGGCTTAAGACCTCGATCAGCTCCTCTTCTGAGGTTGAGGCCGAATCTACGACGACGCCCTGCCCCCCCTTCTTCTTCCCCACGGGGGGTTTCACGGGGGTCCTATCGATGGGCACAAAAGAAGACTCCCTCCGAGGAGGCAGGGAGATTCTGGGCCCCGAGGTCGCCACCACTGGCGCAGCCTCCACAGGCTGAGCCAGGGCCGCCGCGACTGTTTCGATAGAGGGCTTGGTCGGATGGATCAAGGCCTTCACCACCTTAGGTGCGCTCACCGCCTTATCCTTGAGGGAGGGGGCACTGCCACGCTCCTCCTCTGCCTTAGAGCTCGACCGGGGCCTCTCCAGGAGTTTCGCCGGGTGCTCGGCCTTCCTCTTACCCGACCCAGAGCGTTGGCTCGTGGTTGATGGTGCCGGGGAGGGTGCGCCCTGCCTGGCGCCCGTAGAGCCCGACCGTTCGGCGCTCCCGGTGCCAGCGGACTCGCGGTGCTTAGCCTTATGTTGGGCCCCCGTCGCCGGGGCGCCCTCAAAGGTCTTAGAAGACCGCTCGGGTTTCTTCTTCTTCTCGCCAGACGGGCTCTTACCCTCCAGCCAGTTGGCGAGACGTTGATGGCGGTCCTTCATGGTCCGTTCCGACATGTTGCCGCAAAACGCACAGTCCTTCTCCACGTGCGTCTTGTCCTCATGAAGGCAGTAAAGGCAGAAAGAGTGTTCGTCCTCCTTAAAGACGTTCTGCAGCTGGCATCCAGGGCAGACCCTGAACAGCTTTCCGGGCGTCGAGCTTCCCTTCTCCTGGGCCATCTCCGAGACCGGGCCTGAGAAGCTTCTGGAGCCCTCCGAAGTGTAGCTCGACGAAATCTTCACCCTTGAGGGGCGCAGACGAATCCGACACGGGTCCCCGTTGATCGGATGTAGGATCGGTGGAGCTTGAGGCTCTTTTGACCGAAAGAAATCGAGTTTTTGTGAAAAAACGCGAAAAAATAGCACTAACGCTCGAGAGCAATAGCACGAGGATCCCAAAACATGAACGTGCGGTAAAAATCTGAAGATGGCTGCCAGAGGCGGTGCTTAGGTAGAGGGCAGTCATTGGCTGTGGTCAGTATGACGCAGAGACCAGTGATTGGTTATTACTACGAAAGACAGATCAGAACGAAACTGATACTGGTTTTTTTTCTTTACCGAGGATTCCCAGCCTGACGACGGGGAATATTCATGAGCATGTGAATCCATGCCAGACCCCATGCTGGAGAACCTTGCTTGTGTATGCGCAGTTATCAGACCACATGGTCCACCCATCACATAACTTTCCCCAAAGCACATTGTTCAGTAATATTCTCTTCAATGTCCTTATATGTTTTGCACATTATTCTTAAGGTATTTTTCTGGCAGTGGGTTACTTGATATACTTGATTGTCCCAGAATGTTTATGCAGTCTTAGGCATTTCATAATTTGATCAAGTAACAACTTTTTTTCATTCAATTCTTCATAACTGCAGCATTCACTTGGTTTCACTCAAACCACGACTTTCCTGTCGCCCAATATTCAGTAAATGTGATGTTGTGTTGTGTTGTATTTGTCAGGATAATACCTTTCATTTGATTTGTTTTCAATAAATGTCATTTTCAGCTGTGTCGACTTAAATAGCACCTTTCATTTAGTAAGGTATTCAATAAATGCAGTTTTAAATTGTGCAGCACCTTTCATTTAGTAAGGTATTCAATAAATGCAGTTTTAAATTGTGCAGCACCTTTCATTTGGTTTGCTATTCAATAAATGATATTTAGCATTTTTCCGTGGACCGTTACTGAAAGGGGCCCTTAGAGGTCCCTCGCGATATGGAAACAAGGCAATAACCATACACAAAAGGATGCGCCAGACACAAGGTTCAAATTACCAACGCTAGGGTTTATTGCAAGCAAAATAGTCCCAATTGGCCAACTGTGGTCTCACGCCCCGCGACGTGTATTCTCTAGACCTCGAGGGACGCAAGAGAGCGAATTACGTACATCAGTTACATATATATAAAATGCATATCATACAATCAGCTATGTCATGTTTAACACCCCCCTTTTATTGAGTTTCTTTGAACTCGGGATGATGATGGACATTTCCGACGAGTATGACAATTATGACACTTTCGATGTCTATTCTAGTAACAATGTGCAATTTAGAAAGTGCGGAGGCATCTTCTAGTTGTTGAACAGAACACGGTGCTTCTGTTCTTGGAAGCAAACTGCACACGGGGGAAGACTCACATTCCAAGCTTTGCTATCTATGAGGTGCTATTCGTGTCCTGGGAGCCGACACGCTCTAAAGGGTTTTGTGAAGGGGGGCCATAACAAGAGCATAATTCAAGCCTTTAGCTGCTTTATTCTAACATATTCTACCACAGTACGAGACTGGCTGGCAGCTGTGAAATGATTAAATGCCCTGCAGCTCTCCCTCAAGGCTACAGAGAGGGAGTGTGGGCATTCCTTTCTGGGCGGCTCATGAGGAGTTTCAACGAACTCCCCAGTCCCGCGGCCTTGCCCTTTCATATTCAGACAACAATGTTAACAGTTGAGCAGAGTAAGCAGAATTCGCAAGAATTGCAAGTTGCAAAGCAGTTTAGACAGAAAGCAATGAGCAATGGTTAACAAGCAAAATGGCGATTCTTGCTTCGTTTAAAATGGCTGCTTGTTGGTCAAGCATAGCAGTCTGTATTTCTATAATTCTGTGCATAAGACGGGTGGCTTTCGGCCATCAAGATAAGTCTATCATCCAAATGAAGGGTATTCATTTTTCCAGATTGACAAACCCTCCTTTTGGCCGTATGCCAAACGTCTTATTCATTCATTGTATCCTCCTCTGATGAGGATAAGTCTGGGGTATCTATGTCTGAACCTTTCATGCTATCACAAGCATCATCTTCATCATTAATGTCTATAGTCATGAATTGTTTTATTGTTTTTGTTTCATCAGTGTGTCTGTTATTTCGGCCATGCGTTTGTTTTCCTCTCTACACCATGTGCATACATCCCTTAGTACATCCCTCGGTTATCTCAGTGCAAACTATTGGTAGGCATTGTATGCAACAGCAACATGTTATGAATATACCAAATACCACCACTAGTATCGAAATTAGCTTCCACCCCCAGGACCGCAATAGTCCCCAAAACCAGGATCCATTCCCCCCAACCCCCTTCTTCAGTAGAGAGTGTGGAACTTAGGACATGTAATTTCCGGATTGCTTTAAATATCGTAGGGGATTAATCATCTATAAACACACAGCATGCAGTTTTTACGAGTTTGCAAACTCCCCCACGATCAACTAATATTATATCTAGAGCCATTCTGTTTTGTAGTGCCATTAGCCTAATTCCTTTTTCTTCCAACGTCACGTTGTATAAGATATCCGTTGTTGTATCTATTGTATTTTTTAGTATTCTGGACAATTTCCTTATGTTATAGGAATTTTCTATTTGGGCCAAGAATGGTATAAACGATTTGGCTACATCCATTGCTATCATTCCATCTTCACTACTCCTTCTGATTCTACCTTTTAATCGCCTCACTACTTCTGCAGTTTCTAAGAGGAACACTCCTGGGAATAGTAGACCCAAGTAACACGTACCTCCCCAGTTTCTAGGTAACCATGGATATGCTTTTTCCCCACATATAAAGTAAACAGGGTCCCCTACGTATAAGGGTTCTATTTCGTGCTTTAAAACCACTGTGTTCAGGCAGCTGCTGGACGTTCCTACTTTATAGGAACCTTTTTTCTTTAAACATAGGGGAGCAGTTTTGGGGCTGTAATCCACTGTATAGGCAGGGGGCACAGCATCTTTATTCCATTCATCCCTCATTCGAAATGTCATTACTGATGTTTCTTCTGCTGGCGGGGTCGGTCTATTCTGCCTATGTAATCTATCTAGTCTTGTTTTTCTTGTATTTTTCCTCATGGGATCTGGTGAAAACACGCAAGCTTTGTGGAATATGGAACAACCCACAGGTTTCATGATCACTTCCTCAAATTCATTCATATTGGTCTCATCTAGCTGACCCGTATTACTCTTGTTCCATTTCCCAAAGAACATTGCACTCAACGATACTTCACATGAATAAACCAATGATAACGGTTGTACATACCAGCCTATCCCTTTCCCACCGTGCTGTGGTAAATGGGCACAAACCCAGCAATCTTTTTTCTTTAAAACCGCATGGGTCATGTTCATGATGAGCAACAATGTATTGTTGCCATATCCTTCACTATGTCTTTCTTCCATTGGGGACAAAGTACCATTGATTACATGAACCGGGCTTTCAGTAGCTGCTTTTGGCAAAAGGGTTTCTAATGGGTGCGCGGACTCCAGGAACCATAGTGTAATAGCTATTATTGTTGGTACTACCATACGTAGAGAACACCGGACCAATGTCCAAATCAGTACCTTATTCCTTTTACCATGCTTTTTCCCTAAATTTACAGTCTCTAAAACTATCATCTTTTCAGCAGGGGTGCAGGAGGAGGCTGAAACCGGTCTTGATTTGTTCTTCATCGTCCTTCTTGCTGGCAAAGTTTGTCGCAAATGTCTCTCGTTCTTGATGCAAAAAGTTCAATGAAAATGGCACAGTTCAATTCTGCCAACCCTTTCAAAGCCTAGATCACTTATCCCCTCCGAGCAAGATTAGTTGTTCTTTCTCCCACTGCTCAGACGATTTCTGAACAGTTCTTTATTGACAGAGTACTATGTGCATCCAGCTTGTCCCGCTCTGGCTTAGGACACATGTACTCTATCAGCCTTAGTACTTATGTGCATCCAGCTCGTCCTGCTCTGGCTCCTGACACATGTACTTTATTATAAGCGCACCGAGGAGCCGTGAGTCTTGAATTGTCCGACTTGCACAACTCTCACACTTCTCTCCTCTACGCCCCTGGTTCCTACTCTGTCCGTGAGTGGAACCAAAGGCAAAAGAAAAGCATCAAAGATCTGTGGATCACTTTGCCTGTTGAGGGCGCAAATTATACTATTTCACTCCTGGTATTGTATGATCCGTGAATAGTGCCGCTGCACTTCCAGTATCAGGCTCAGTGTCAGCCTGCGGCACAATGATGGGTAACGATGAGCGCCGTGGCAATGATGTAGTTTCTTTCTTTGGCTTTGGTGCGTTTGCAGAAGCTGGTGGGCGCCAAAGGGGTACACGCGTTGTTTCTGCTCGTGTTTGTAATACAGAGTTTGTGTCGCTCGGCAGTGATGTTGTTTCTGCTGAGCAACGTTGGGGCACTTTTCGCCCTTTCCCCTTCCTGGCAGCCTCCTCAGGCTCTGTTTCGAGTTTCACTTCTCGCTCAGGCTTTGTTTCAACTTTCACTTCTCGCTCAGGCTGATGCTGTGGCAGTGGACTGGCAACAGTTTCTTTCTTTTTCAGGACCGTTGTCTCCTTCTGGTCGTCTGGATCAGGCAAAGTTTTCAGTGAAACTGGGAACCTTTTGGCATGGGTAGCATGAATCCAGGCCTTGCGGCCGCCCACCCATATGGCCGTCTGCGTCGCCAGCAACACTTGATGGGGGCCGCGCCACCTGGGTGCTAATGCTGTCTTCCGCTCAAAGTTCTTAATCAGGACCCAGCTTCCAGGCTCCAGCGCGTGCCCCGGTCCGGTGTATCGCACTGGTAACGCCTCCTGCACCTGCTGATGAATCAAACGCAACTTCTGCATTAAAAGGCCACAGTACGTGCTTAACACAGGATGCTCGACCTCACATAATCTTTTGGGCTGCGGTGCGCACCATACATTTGCCGGTCTCCCCATTATAATTTCATAGGGCGAGAGCCCAGTTTTAGCCTGCACAGACGTGCGCATGCACAATAGCGCTAGGGGGTAATGCATCCACCCAACTCAACTTGCTCCCAGCACAGATCTTAGCTATCTTTGACTTTAAGATACCGTTATGTCTCTCAACAAGTCCGGCGGAACTCGGATGCCTGGAACTGTGGAATCGTTTCTCTATCTGTAGACCTGCACAGATCTCTAGTACTACTGCGCCCACAAAATGTGGGCCGTTATCTGACCACAGGACACGGGGCAGCCCGAACCGGGAGAAATACTCCTTCAACATTACTTTTGCCGTTGACATGGCAGTACAGTCTTTTAAAGGATATGCCTCCACCCACTTGCTAAATGCACAAATCACCAATAACACATATTTGTAGTTCTGGCACCTTTCCATTTCTATGAAATCAAAATGGATCACCTCGAATGGCATAGAGGGTGGGCCAAAACTACCTACTGGAGTCACGGTTCCCTTCCCTACATTGTGTTGCAGGCACGTAATACAATTCTGCACTAGCCTTTCTGCATTCTTTTTTATGTGCTAATTTTTTCATACTGTGGATAAATGCTGTACCATTTTCTTCGCGCAAATGTGGGTAGGGCTATGCGCCATTGTAACCATTGCGGTTACGTAACAATTTGGCAACATCCAGTTCTTGGTCTCTTTGTCCACCCAGCATCCTTCCAAATCTAACTCAGCAGAGCCCTCAGCCCACCCCTGAATCTCTTCGGTCGTGGCCTCAGCCTGCATTTCTTTGACTGTGGCAACTCCATCCTCTATCATACAAGGTACTTCCTCTGTTTGTACTGTCATCATTCTAGTACTCAAATCAGTGGCTGTTTGTTTCGCAATCCTGTCTGCAAATGCGTTTCCCTTTCCCACTTTGCATGTTACTTTTTTATGCGCCTCGCATTTTACTATAGCTAAGCGCTTTGGAAACGTGAGTGCAGACAACAATCGTACAATCAAAGGGCCATGCTGAATCCTGGCCCCATGTGATGTCAAGAAGCCCCTCTCAGCCCAGAGTCGGCCAAAGTTATGAACCACGCCAAAGGCGTACTGGTTGTCAGTATAAATATTCACGTTCAAATTCTCAGAGAGTTCACAGGCTCGGGTCAGTGCTATTATTTCTGCGGCTTGTGCCGAATTGTAGGGGATTCTTCTGCTTTCTACAACACTCTCTAGGGTAGTAATTGCACATGCGGCCGTTGATGTGCCATCAGGTAATTTAAAACAATAGCCGTCACAAAACAACTCCCCATCTGGCTCTTTCTGTGGGATGTCGCTCAAGTCAACTCTTCCCTTTGTTTCTTCTTCAGTGACCATTAAACAATCATGGGGTGGTGATTCGTTGTCACCAATTTCTGCTATGGGCAGTGGCATTAATTCTGCAGGATTCAGTGCGCTACACCTCATAATTTGGATGTGGGGTGCAAACAAGATGAGCTCGTATCTTGTTAGTCTAGCAGAGGTGAGGTGTTGCGTCTGTGTTCTGTTCAATAGAACGTCTATGGCATGTGGCACCATCAGAATTAAAGTATGCCCCAATACCATTCCTTCCGTTTGTTTCACTGACGCAGCAGCCGCTGCAACAGATCGCAAACATCGTGGTAGTGCGCGCGCTACAGGGTCCAGCGCGCCGCACGGCCTATTTCTTCCACCTTGTTCCTGTGTCAAAACCGCCAATGCACATCCTTCACTCTCGCTCACAAATAGTCTAAAGATCTTTTTATAGTTAGGAGTGCCTAAAACTGGCGCAGCACACAATGCAGCTTTCAATTGCTCAAATGCTTTCTGACATTCCTCATCCCACTGTAAAGGCATCACTGCATCCTTTTTAGTTAATTTTACCATCGGCTTCACAATCAACGCAAAATTACTGATCCACTGCCGACAATAAGAGGCCATGCCTATTACAGCTCTCACTCCTTTTTGAGTTTTTGGAATAGGCATACTAGAAATACTTTCTATGCGTTCTGGTGTTAATCTTCTCCCTTCTTTCGAAAGTAGGTAACCCAAATAAGACACCTCCTTTTGATTATACTGGAATTTCTTCAAACTTGCCTTGTGACCATGGGTCGCTAGGTGTGTCAATAGTAATATAGTACTTTCTTTGCAGATGTCTTTTGTGTCAGCAGCTAGTAACAAGTCATCTATGTACTGCAAGAGTACGCAACCTTCAGGTAATTCTAGCATGTCTAGCTGCTCTTTTAGTGCCCTGCTGTAAATGCTCGTGCTTTCTGTGTATCCTTGTGGAATGCGTGTGAATGTGAATGATCGACCTCCTAGAGTGAACGCGAACAGATATCTACTGCTTTTATCCACTGGAATGCTAAAGAACGCGTTCTTCAAATCAACTACACTAAAGTATTCTGCAGTGGTCGGTATCATTGTAAGTATTGTTGTGACATCTGGGACCAAAGGGAATTGTGGGTCTACCACTTTGTTCAATGCGCGCAGATCAATTATGAAACGATATGGTACTTCATTGCCTCCTTTCTTGTAAACTGGAAGAATCGGGCTGTTGCATGTGCTACCTGCAATTTCTTCAACCACCCCCAATCTCACCAGGTCAGTAACAATACTCTTTAATCCCTTCTCACCTACAACAGAAATTTTATACTGGGGAATTCGTGGTAATGTAACACCTTCTTTCAAAGTTATTTTTGCTGGCTCTATTTTCAAGCATCCTACATCGTTATCATGCATTGCCCATAGACAGGTAGGTACTCTACTTAGCTCTTCTGGTAACGCTTTTGACATAAATTCCGTCACCAGTGCATCGTGAGGCCAAAATGTGAGGAACACTCCATCTGCTATACAATGTAGAACTGCCCCCAATTTTCTCAACATGTTTAATCCTAGCATGTTCTCCCCACAATTTTCTGTCAGAAGAAATGGACACTGTTCCGTAAATGGTCCTATTGTAATTGGGACAGCTTCGGACATGGGGTTAATTACTGGTGTACCTGCGAACCCTACAGAAACATTCTTTTGCCCCGACAGTGGGATCTCCGGAACCAAGTGGTGGTCTATCGAACACTTCTGTGCCCCTGTATCTACAAGGAAACGGTGGTCCTTATTCCCGACTCTCATTTCTACGTAGGGTCCTCTCTGATTCACGGGAATAGACACTGGTTACGACCCCCGCCGTGGGCTGTCCTATTGCGAAAATAACACATCGTCCGATGTGTAGTCACCGCTGCTACTATAATAAGTGTTTGGCTGTGTATCAAAAATATTCCCATTTCCCCCTCGGTGTCCTCCACTCTGATCATTTCTCTGTTGGCCATGCCCGCTCTGATTTTGGTTCAGAACACTTTGGTTCAATGCCTGGTTCTGTTGAGCTTGGTTTTGACCATAGGGTTGGTTTTGAGTACCTCCATTGGTATATCCCTGCTGCTGCTGCATGCTATTTCTGCTTGGGCCATTTGACTCCTGATGTCCTCTATGAGGCCTTCTCTGGCCAAACCCACCTCTATTCTGTAGGTGCGGGCATTTGCGCTCGCCAGTGTCCTTCCTCTTTACAGTACGCACATTGATTTAATCCCAAAGACACCCCATGCATATTATTCAAATTTCCCCTGCCTTGTGCATTTCCTCTACCTCTATTGTATCCAATTACCTGCTGCAGTAATACTCCTACTATCGATCGCATCGCTTCTTTTCTATCTCCAATGGGTACCCATTACACATCTCACTTACTTCCTTTACTGACGTTTTCTTATTTGACATCCATCGCATTGTTTCCCCCACCCATGTCTGCAATCTTTGTTTATCACTTATTTGCCCCGGTGCCGGCGAATGCTTTGCACCACCTGGAAAAACTGTCGGCCACGATTTTTGCATATACAACCTCGACGCCTCCTTCCTACCTTTCTTAATACACTCCTGACTATATTCAGGTGTAGCAAACATTTCAGCATATCTATCTTCCATTTCATTTTTCAGTTCAATGAGTTTGTACACATGTTTTCTTACATCCTCATCTCTTTGCTCACTCTGTGCTAACTTATTCAAATCTAACAATCGTTGTGGCGGTAAATTCCCAAGTATCTTTTTCCATTCTCCCACCAAAAATTCCCCCATGGATTCCAACACTACCTGTCTCTCGTTGCTTCTTCGGTACCCATATAATGAGGCCAATGCTGCCGTCCCATCATTTGGGTGGATACACCGTATCTCTCCAGGACTGAAATCTCTTCACTGGCTCCCAGTGGCTGCGAGGATTAAGTTCAAAACCCTCTGCATTGTCCACAAGGCCTTCTGGGGCCTGGGGCCTAAATACCTTCAACTCTCTCTTCCTAAATATCTGCCTTCACGAGCCCTTCGCTCATCCGTCTCCAACTCCCTCATGGTCAGCCGCTTCTCGAAGCAACGAGCTGGGGGTAGATCTCTCTCCGCAGCAGGGGCCTCCCTCTGGAACAGCCTTCCTGCCTCCCTGAAACTTGAGGAGAACCATCTCCGGTTCCGGAAGCACCTCAAAACCTTCCTCTTCGCTTCTGCCTTCTCTCTCCCTCTCCCTTGCTAAACCTGCTAAACTCCCCACTGAAGTCTGCACTAAACCTGCATCTGGGCCACTCTGTGACCTCGGTCCAGGGCCCAGCCACTCTCCACTTGCACTGCCTCCCTGGCTCCTCCTGCACTGTGGGACTGTCACTGCATCCCTACAGCCCCCTTCCCAGCACTTGCTCTGCACTTACCTCGCACTTGCCACCAGCTGGCCCTTTTATTTATTATTTATTATTTATTATTTTTACGCTACTTACCTTGTACTGCACTTTCCCCCCCACCTGCTCCCCCTGCACTTTCTCCTTTTCCCCTTACCTCTGCACTTGCACGATCTGAATGACACCTGGCCTAGTAGGATCGTTTGTCTGTCTTCCCCTTGTTTCCCTCCCTCCCTGCCTCGTCGCGCCTTGAAACACTTGTGTATAGGCGCGTTACAAATACCATATCATATCATATCATTTCCTTCTATGTACATTTCTGCCTCTTGCTGTAATTCAATCTTTCTTTCGTTGCTGATCGCGCTGCGAGTTACCCGTCCAAATGCTGTTCCTTCAGCCCCGCCTCTCGCCTCCCCGGTCTCAATTTCGACTTCGGGAGGGGCGGATGGTGCTGAATCTGTCTCTGGAGCAGGAGGTGCGGATGGGACAAGTGACACAGGTGGCATCTGTGAAGGGCCTTGCTGGGTGCTGGGAAATTGTGCGTCTGCGGTCTGTGCTTGTGGGATGGCTTGAGCTGTGGGTGGGGCGTGGGTTAATGCTTGCGTGAGGGGAAGTGCTTGGGCTGCGGGAGGGGGTATGAGAGCTACTGGTTGGGCCTGCGCAGTCACTACTGGCGTGTTTGGTTCCGATCCTGGTTTTGGGCCTTGACCCGTATGGGTTAACAAATGTTCCATTAATTCGTCTGCTATGTGTAGTTCCCGCTGCGGGTATATTCCTTCTATGTTCATTTGCTCACGTCTCCCTTCCCGTCTTAGACTTGCCGTCCACTCCTTCGCCTCCTTTTCTTCTGCTACCTCAAGCTTCGATTTGTGCCTACGCGCATGCTTCTCTCTACTCCTAAGTCGGAGCATTGCTTCCCTCCTCCAATCTTTGATAGTCTCAAAAGCTGCGGGTCGTGCTTGTTCCCTTATCAACACCCTTTCTAAGTTATCTATCCTCGCAATCTCAAAGCTACCATTAATTGGCCACTGATGGTCCTGTTTCTTTCTAGTTTGCCTATGCCAAATTTCACAAAATATTATCGCACCCACACCATATTTTGCATACATGTCATAAACCGGCGTTCCCCCAGGCGGTGCACTTTGGCCATTTTCCAAGGACTGTCTACCGCAGTGGAAAAGCCCTGCTAAAGTGGACAGTACTCCAGGCATGTTTTTAACCTTCCCCTTGGTTAATCAACCTTACTCTGGATGTTTGATTTTGCAAAATCAACCCTCTACCAATAATCAGGGTTTCGTTTGAATCGGGGAATGACTCACCTGATAAAACAAGTCGCCTGTGTCCTAAAGCAACCTCTCCCAACGTCGCGTCTGCGCTTCTCTGGCTTCTGCCTCGTTTTGGGACCCTCGCCTCCTCTGCCCTCTGGCCCGGTACGTCGATCAGGGATCAGATGTGTGCAGATCTGCGGAAGGAATCTCTCCTCACTTCTACAGGGCGCCCTGTACACCTCTTGATCCCGGCTCGATCGTCCCGTCCTTGCCGTTCTCCGCCTTTACTCCGTTACAACGTATACGATGGGGCAAGTGGGGGAGGGTGCCTCTTCGGGCGCCATCTTGAAAGGGGCCCTTAGGGGTCCCTCGCGATATGGAAACAAGGCAATAACCATACACGAAAGGATGCGCCAGACACGAGGTTCAAATTGCCAATGCTAGGGTTTATTGCAAGCAAAATAGTCCCAATTGGCCAACTGTGGTCTCACGCCCCGTGACGTGTATTCTCTAGACCTTGAGGGACGCAAGAGAGCGAATTACGTACATCAGTTAGATATATACATAATGCATATCATACAATCAGCTATGTTATGTTTAACACCCCCCTTTTATTGAGTTTCTTTGAACTCGGGATGATGATGGACATTTCCGACGAGTATGACAATTATGACACTTTTGATGTCTATTCTAGTAACAATGTGCAATTTAGAAAGTGCGGAGGCATCTTCTAGTTGTTGAACAGAACACGGTGCTTCTGTTCTTGGAAGCAAGCTGCACACGGGGGAAGACTCACATTCCAAGCTTTGCTATCTATGAGGTGCTATTCGTGTCCTGGGAGCCGACACGCTCTAAAGGGTTTTGTGAAGCGGGGCCGTAAGAAGAGCATAATTCAAGCCTTTAGCTGCTTTATTCTAACATATTCTACCACAGTAGGAGACTGGCTGGCAGCTGTGAAATGATTAAATGCCCTGCAGCTCTCCCTCAAGGCTACAGAGAGGGAGCGTGGGCATTCCTTTCTGGGCGGCTCATGAGGAGTTTCAACGAACTCCAGTCCCGCGGCCTTGCCCTTTCATATTCAGACAACAATGTTAACAGTTGAGCAGAGTAAGCAGAATTCGCAAGAATTGCAAGCTGCAAAGCAGTTTAGGCAGAAAGCAATGAGCAATGGTTAACAAGCAAAATGGTGATTCTTGCTACGTTTAAAATGGCTGCTTGTTGGTCAAGCATAGCAGTCTGTATTTCTATAATTCTGTGCATAAAACGGTTGGCCTTCGGCCATCAAGATACGTCTATCATCCAAATGAAGGGTTTTCATTTTTCCAGATTGACATTACATTTCCATGGTCCTTTGGAGCGCCCCAGCATTCCTAGTGTCTCCCGACACTAATCGGTTCTCTGCGGTTCAGTTCGGCGGCTTCTCCCCAAGCAGGAAAACCAGCTTGCCAGTTCGCTGGGTGCTCCACTCCGCACACGCCGGCCTTTGTGCTTGGCTCCGCCTCTGCTCCCGGCGAGCGCCTGCGGTACGCCTTTCCTCACAAGGGTTCCCAGTCCTGCACAGTCACTTCGGCAAGACTTTCTGGTTCTTAGTCGACGTCTTTGCATTTCGGCTTCTCACTTCTCCGCACAGAAATTCCTTGATTCTCTGCTCCTTCTGCGACTGCTTTTCCCATGTGCTTCTGATTTCCACCTTTTATACTGTTCTCTACACAGGTTGCAGGGGAAACAATGTGTACTCAATTGCCTGACCCTTCGTCCCAGTACCAAAGTGGTATTTATAATAGGAGCTCTGCACTACTCCTAGTTGGTTCTCGTTCTTCTCACTACTTAAAGGAGAACTACAGGGGGAAATGGGGAGAGATTGGCAATAGCCCATAAAGGCTAAGGGAGGTGAGGGTAGCCCAATATCAGGAAAGGGGGGGATTTCATGTCTCGTCTTCAGACACCCTCTCTCCAATCCCACAGGACCCTCCGTTCAGGTGATCCTCCCTCGCTTGTCCACCCCCAGGGTTGGGATCTTGCTGCCTTACCTTAATCTTCACTATCTGAGGGGGTGGAGGGGTAATAGGAGATCTAAATATGAGAATGACGTCAGATTTCTCACATAGTCCACATCACATTTCTGACGCCCCAAAATTCGTTGGAGAGGAGTACACCAGACAATCCTTCAAGGTTATAAGAAAAGCTAAAGAAAGTCTATTCTTTTGGAATTCATTATTTGAACAAGAGCTTTCAGAATCCAGTGTGAAAACCTCAAGAAACGTGTGTAAAAGAGACACTTCACCTAAAAATCCAAGGGAAGGGAACCATCATTTGGTTTCCAGGGATTTCTCCTTGGGAAAACCCTTTTGGATGTATCTTTATGTTCTAATTGTGAACTTGTTTCACTGAACATAAGTCAGAGACATATCCTTGCACCCTTAGTTGTTGGTTTCTAGTGCGAGGGTCAGTTTAGAATGTTTTGGACACAAGAACGGTTTCCAAGTTACTACTTGACTCAGACTGATACTTAGTTTCTTAGGTAAGGAGCCTCCTTTCTTTAGGATAGGGCTAGAAAGGCGTTTATGAAACCGATTTCTGTTAAACAAAATGTCGGACAACATGAATACTATAACTTTGTGTCTGCCTCTCATTTTTGACCCCTCACAGCTTCTACCAAAACAGACATTTACTGACAGACTGCTGAGGCAGCGCTTTTGGAATTGCTTGGGTGCACTGGGTGAAGGCAGCCTGTACCTCCAACTTGGATTGTACTGGCCTAAACCTGCTTGGACAATGGGGGTGTCATCTCGATCTGATGTACATAAGGGGGCATCGGCCCCACACCCCTCACCTAACGAGGACGACACCGGATATCGTCAGATTACAGCGACTGACCCAGTAGCGAATAACCACGCGGTCCCAGGAGGATAGACGGAAACCAAAGACGGACCAGAACAGTGTGTTCCATTTTTATAAAAGGGTGAGGGCAGGATGTACAATCAATGTAAGGATACAAGACCGTGAGGGGATATAAGGGAATGTGAACTGGAGGCGGGTTAGGTTATTAGTTTGGGCGGTGGGTTGATAGGATGCTATCTGTTTATACTGGTTGCAACCTATCAATAAACATAGTCTTGCTTTGTCCATTTCCGATACAACTTAGAGTCCTTTTTTCTGATGTTTACATGCATAGATAGTGACCACGACTCTGACCTGTCGTACAACGCTGCAGACGTCCGGATTGAAGCCCCTTAGGGCTTCAGTCCGGACACCCCCAAGAGCACTCAATACGAAAAGGTAGGAGGCCTACTTGAAAATCTCCATAGGAGCCTTCCATAGGAGGAGATTGGGGCTGGGGAGAGTGCATGTGAAGCCGCACAGGGAACCGAGGGTCCCACTTGCAACCAGGGAATGGACAACGCAGAATGGGATGTATTTAGGGGATATGCTGAAATGGGATGGAGATTCTGGAGCACTGTTAGTATTTGCATGTGTTATTACTGTGCTTGTTTTGGTGTCATCTATTTTGTACCCAGAGATTAACACAACAAAATAGCAAGGTTAGGATCGAAGCCCGGTACAACGCATAGGTATTGGTTAACGTACCAGGTCACATGAAATCAATAAATAGGGACAGGGAAACGAGTGCATGGTGAGAGTCCTTATCCCCATCAGGGCCACTCTGCAGTGTCTTCGGTTACTCAACTGTTTTCCCTCTCTGAACTGCAAATGCAAGGGAGTAGAGTCAAAGAACGAGTGAAGCAGGGGCGCCTGGGTAATGGGGCAAGTGAAGGTGAAATTAAGTTTAAAAAGGGAAAATACGATGGGCAAAAATCAAAAGTGGCAGAGAAAAAGGGGTTGCCTGCCCACTATATGTTTAGACAGTTTAACAGTTTTGACTCCCGGCATTATTTGATGCAACAAAACAGGCTGACTCAATTCTCGATTGAGGGGACGTTTAACTTAGGTAAATTAGGAGCCCTAAGACAGGCATTGGAAAAGGAAGGTATGAAAATACCAGCAAGCAATACAATGGGGAGCGTTTGCAACGTAGTTGGAAGAGGACAGAACTAGAAGAGATTGTTAGGCAGAAATCTGTGCAGTTCCCTTAGGGAACACTGCAAAAGATTTAAGACTACAGGTGTTGGCAGTAAACCCACTTGGTAGCAGTCTGTACCACCCAGATTTACCTGGTAGCTGTGGCTGAGCAGTCAGACTTCCCTCAAGAAGAGTTAGGCAGTATGCAAAGTATACACAATAGGCACTCAGATACAATAATACAAGCAAACACTGACCAGAGCTTTGGTATCAAAGTATATAATTATTTATTTAAAAACACACTGTTTGAAACACTCCAGCACTCTTATTGTAAAATATTCTAAACACAGTTACTATTATAATATATACACCCCTTTTTCCTTATCAGATAAGTCACTGTAAAACACCACTTATTTTCATACAGAGGTGAGCGCTTAACTAGATGGCACTCCAATAAGTTTGTGAGAAAGGGAGGGAAAAGGCAGAATATGGAAAGATACACCACTCTAAGATTCAGGAACACTGTTAGCAAGGCAGAAGAGTAAAAGTCACTGGTGAGCCAAAGTCCAAAGGCTGGGCCCACTCTTAGAGAGAGCAGAGCACAAATGCGCCCAAGATCACACAGTTACAATAGGCTTAGAAAGTCATGCAGAGGGTTCAAAAAGAGTTTAGAGAGGCTTAGGAAAGTTTAGCCAGGGTGTCCCAGGCTAACCCAGGTTCGAAAGCCGGGGGCTAAATCTACCCCGTACAGTCGGTAGCAAGGGAAGCCAGGCGGGACACGGTACCTTAAGTGGGAAGGATCCTCCAGCAGTGGCAGTTGTTCCTGGTAGTGGGTGCAAGTTGCGTCGTCGTCCAGGGGAAGAGAAGATCTCGACTTGGAGGAAAGATGAAGGTCGTTGCACTACCAGGGAAGAAACCAGCCATGGAGTTTTCCGGTTAAAGGTGGTACCTTTGTTTTGCGGTCATGGTAAAACGTGGTATCCCGGTTGCCGGGGTGCTTGGCACAGGCAAGGCGGCCATGAGGTACATCGGGAAGTCGAAAAGACGGTGAAACTGGTTATCCCCACCAGTCAAAGGAAGAAGACTCTCCGGCGGGAGATCTCCTCTGTCGTTGGGAAAAGTGGTGAGGCGGTACAGCAGGGCTCCACCGGTGGTGGTGTCGTGGCAGGTCGGCTCAGCTTCTCCCTCGTCGGATTCTTAGGTCCTGTGGTGACTTCTGAAGTTCCAGTCCCCAAAGCCCTGCTTTTATGCAGAAAACCCCCGTTCACTCAGCCTAGCTGTCACTCAAACATGCTAAGTGGTGAGCCGGCCTGCTCACCACTTGGGCCAATCAGGATGGAGTGCGACTTGAGTTGCCTAGGCAACTCAGTCCAGGGTGCCTAAATTCCCCTCCACCCCTCCTAAGTACCCCAGACAGAGTGGCACCACTTTGGAGGGCTTCTGTGGAGAAGCCCGCCAAAAAGTGGAACAAAGGGCTCAACTTGGGTTGGAGTCACAGAAGAGAACATAAACGCCATTTTAGAATCAAGTTTTGGCAAAAAATACCAACCGGAGAATTAATAATAATTAAATAAACCGGCGGTATGTTCGAGGCTACCGTAAATAATTAAATAAAGATAGTAGCCTAAAACAATGGGAAATCCCATAGGAAAATATTCGCGGTTGAATATAAAAAGTAGTATCCACTGCCACCAGCCAAAACTCGATCAGGGGGGACGGAGACGTGCCCCCTTGACTAACAGACCGTGAGGCAATTGAATTGCCCCAGCCAGTACGTCCACAATATGATGGTTTGTACTGGTTCTGTTCAGAATGTAAGACTAGTAAAGTCAATGGTGACTTTACATGCCCTGGGAGACAGTAGTCAGTCCCAGGGTATGGAGTCTATACAGGGGGGTCACTATGACACCCCTGTGTCACTGCACTGAGGGTGCTGTGTAACACACATCACAAAAACACATGAAGCCCTATGGAGTAAAAGACCCCATAGCCCATTAAACACATCTAGATTCAAAGAAACACACTCAAATCATGCCCAAGAGTGAGGGTAAAAGAATCTCACTCTTGGCAGGAGAAAAAAATAAACCCCAAAAATCCAGCAAAGCTGCTGGGGGACTCACTAGGTTAGGAAATTCAGCCTAAACAGAGAATTCTCCCTAACAGAGATGACGGCAAAGTAAGGGGATTAAGAGTGTGATAACTGATTGAGAAGTTAAATAACATTTCTGATGGGTAGGAGAGCATTAGAAGGGGGCCGGATGTGCACACAGATATTTTAAAAGGAGGGACCGATGGAGGCTGACAAAGCAGAGGATCAGGATAGCGAGACAACGGAAGATGTGCTCGAGTTTTTCACCAACCTGGAAAGACAATTAGAAAAATAACCATATGTAGAGGAGAATTCCCTGATAGTACACAGCACCAGAAACATTGGTGGCCAAGTGTACAGGAACCCAGTGGAGCGCCACCGCTCATGGGACCTCCAATGGTGTATGATCCTTAAGTAAAAAGAAGGGGGATGATATACGGAACTGATTCCCATACATTTCAAGCTCCACTCAGACACGTGCCAGCTGCACAGGGAGATGGGGAAAATACACAGGCATGCATCGCATAACTGAATAGTGTCCGTCTTTTGCAATAAAATAGACTCAATGTCAGTTTTCCTCTCTCTTTGCTCTCAACCATTTTCGTCTTAGACATCCAGACATTAGTCTTTTCATCCAGGCTCTATGGACATATAGGGCGACACAAGTTACAATACATGGGTTTGAGATTGCTTTGCATAGTTCCAATGCCTCTGCGGTGGAACAAACACCAGCATCCCTGAGCAGAGGGTTGCAGAAATCTCACTCTTAATGGTTTTTAGACAGCGCACAAAAACAACAAATTAACTGCTGTCTCAACTCACGAACCACATACAGGACATAACTTTGTACCCCCCTGGCCCAGCAGTTTGTTACAGTAGCAGTCGATAAAGTCTCAAACTGCAATCTTACAAAGAGCGATCTTGCATATGGGGGCTTTGGGGTAAGTAGTAAGATAACTTTCTAGGCCAAATTCAAATTTAGAACTAAAATGCAGCTAACAACAGTATAATCTGCCTGCATTTTCAATCATCTTTTTCTTTGCAATGACAATAGCTGCTCTCTTAATTCTTCTGTGCGCCCCCTTATTTATGTTTTGTAGCTCCTCCCACAGTCTGGCCTCATTCAGTTCCAACAGACTTTTTTTCACGTGGCCACCCAGGGAATGCTTTTGCCACCCTCAAGGTCCAATAGATGTTTCAAGGCATCTATATACTTCCCCATCTCTTTGGAGCTCCAGAGTCTTACCGAATACAGTGTTGTGGAAAGAGAAGTCAGGTCACCTATTGGGCAGACATCAAGTTCCAAATGTATAAAAGCATTGGGGGTGTTACAAGGAAACTGTAACAGTTGTTTAATACATTTATTTTTTTCCCTAGTGAGACTAATGATGTTTGGGTTACCCTATAACTCTGAGCCATACAGGGTGGCGGGAATGGCCCGTTTGCCATAAAGCTCGATATCTGGGTGGACTGCCTCTCTCCTATGACTAGTGAAAAAAGATAAGTGTTGCACCACCATATTTCCCGAGCGTGGTGCGGGCCTTCTCTACCTGGGAGGTCCAGTGACCAATTCCATTACACCGGATGCCCAGATAATCATAAGATGTGTCTTGTTCTAAAAGACAGCATTCCACTTCGATGTTCAGTCTACATTGCTTGGCAAATGTTGGCTTGATCACCATAACTTTCGTTTTACCAACAATTAAGTTGAGATCACGATCCCCACATGTTTTCAGAAAATTTGCCAGGTCGCTTTTCAACCGCTGGAGTGTGATAGATAACAGGACTCCATCATCTGCACAGAGAAGGGCGAGATATCTATCCAGTCCCATCTTTCGGGAATCCACGCTGTACTCCAAGAGCTGCTATAATTTCTTCCATGCATATGCAGAAAAGTAAAGGTGGAAGGACGCAGCCGTGTGGACAGCAAAGGGGCCCTGTGGTCTGGCCAGCCAAACCATATCTTACGGTATCCAGTCATTTTACCGAAAATAAAACAGAGTGGTAAGTTTCTCCGAAAGCCAAAATACCGAAAAAATACCTGACATTTTAATTAAATATGTATATGGTAGTGGTGGAAGGGGTTAAAATGGTTGGGGTTGGGGCGGGGTTAAAAGGATAGAAAAACAGGGGGATTAGGGGGTTCCCCCAAATAAAAAAAAAAAACATTCAGTATTTTTTCGGTATTTTGGCCACTCTGAAATGTACCACTCTGATCTTACCACAGCCGACTGTTACTGTACAGCTCCTGGATTAAAGCTATCAGATGCGTAGGGGCTTTACTTTTTTGAAGGACCACCCACAGTTTATCTCTAGAGAACGCATCAAAAGCGGTTCTCAGGTCCACAAATATTGCATATAAATTCATGTGCTTAAGCAAAGTGTACTTCTCAATAAATACAAATAATCTGAAGCTTTGGTCCACCCTGCTTTTATACTTCTGAAAGCCAGCCTGTAGGACACTAATTATATTATTCTTGTCAGCCCATGTTTGAAGGTGGGACAGGATGGCCTTTGCAAAAATCTTCCCAGTTGAATCCAGGAGGAGCGAGATAGGTCTGTAGTTATCTGCAAGTCCATGCACCTCTTCTTGTATATTGTAAATATGACTGCTTCTTGCCCCGCGTAAGGTATTGTATTCAGTTTAATAAGTATGTTAACAAGTTTGCACAATACAGGCCAAAGATATCAACCTCACCTTTATAAAAAATCTTGTGGTACAGTCTTCTGGGCCCGAGGCCTTGCCACTCTTTTGGGAGGTAATGGCCTTTGAGACTTCTGCAAGAGTAAGATAAAATGCATTCTTCGGTAAAAGTCCTTGAGGGTTAATAGTTGCCGACACGCTTTTATTAGTGTGGTCATCCCAAGGGTTACAATAAAGATTAGAAAAATGTTGGTCCAAGGCTCCTGCAGAGATGCAGCATTGTAAGGGTCTTTACCCATTGGCATGCTCCCCTGAAATCAGCTTCCAGAAAGCTCCTGAGTCACCGTCTTCGTACGCTTTGGTAAGCAGCTTCCATCTTGTGGTGGCGTACGCCTCCTTTTTTTGTACAACTATTTGTTATAATGTTGTCTCTGTAATCGAAGAAGGGCCCATCAACACCTGTTCCTGCTGATAAGATCGCCATTATCTGGCATTTAGCTTGGAGGCATTTTTTATCATACCATCTGGCTTTGTTTATTGTATTTCTCTTAACCTCCTGAGCCTTGCTAGTTACATATGGGTGAAGGTTATCAATAAGCCGGCCGTCCTCTATAAGGACCTTCTTTACAGTGACTTCTTCTCTGCAAAATTCTGTGAGGGTACTCAGAATAGCATTATATATTGGGGTTTCATATCTTGTTCCATAATCCTGACCCACTTTATTGTTTTTTAAGCGTGCCCAGTTACTGCTAGGGGCACTGCCCATGATTTCGCTGGGGCGCCCTTTATGGGGTGGATATTTAATATAAAATGTACACATAATGACTTATGATCACTGTCCACTTTATTTAGGACCTCAAAGTTACTCACCCTTCTCCAATCCTTTGCATGCACTAAAATATTATCTATTTTAGCTCTGCGGGTAGGGCCAGAGAAGGTCAGATTAGCTGGTTGATCTTTCTTGAATCAGCCGTTACACGCCGTCAGGCCCAAACTGTGGATAATGCGAATCGCGTCAATGGCTTGCATATGTACTCTCTTTGGTGGTCGGACCGCCTATTTTGGGTTATCCGGTCATGTAGTTTCCATACAGTATTTAGCCAATATGTATGCATTTCCCTGTTACATATGTTGATATACGTTGAACGGGAGGATTGAGTTTCTCTCAGGGTCTCCATACAAACAGATGTTGTAAATCAAGAGTGCCAGTAACTTTGTCAGTTATTTCTCAATTTAATAATGTATCTACCCAGATGGTAACCCACCACTCGACCTTCCTTTGGGCCCTTTATGATATGATAGGTTATTTATAACGCGTTTAATACCCAGAGGTTTCTAAGCGCGGACCCGGGGATCGAACCTGTGTTGCTCCGTGTCGTCTTGCTTCCAAGGTGAGCACGTTGCCGCTGAGCTATCCTCCCGAGATTTTCTTTGCCAAAATATTAAAGGATCGATACCCTGGTAACGTGAGTGGCTCAATTGCCCAGGTTTCCTGGAATAATATTAAATGGAAGCCCCCTAATAAAAATCAGTCCATTCCCGGTCATCCATATTCCAAGAAAGAATTTTGCAGGGAAAGTCGGTTGCTGGGCAGACATTTCTCGGCCTCAGTCAGTCAACTGCTTCTAGATCCCCAACCGCTGTAGAATTGGCCTCTCTCGCTGTTCTCAATCCCCTTCTGATATCAACTGGGGGGAGCATACACTGTGGTGTGTGGGATTCACAGGGCATTGGACTTTACCTGTTTGAGATTTCAATGCTGTTTTTGTCTAGGGCATGTGGGCTGAACCTGATTATGGAGCCTGCCAGGGATATGCGTGGAAGTAGGTGGCCAATAGACCACCCACCAAGTCCCAAGATTGAAGAAAGACTTGAACAGAATCATAAGGTCTATTGACACCATGAACACCGAAAGACCTCAGGACATTAGCTGAAGAACTCTGTGATATAAGGGAAGAACCACAATGATTTGTGGAAGAATTACAGACAATAATGCAGTGTTATAACTCATCATGGGCATATCAACTTATGAGACTAGTGATGCCACCAGAGAGGAGAAGACAATCAATACAGCGGGCAGCTTGGCCATTATCCATTCCGGCAAAGGGGACGCCATGATGCAGGCAATGGATAGGATAGTGACGATGGTGACAGAGGTAAGCCCTAGAAAAACTGATTGGGCAAAAATATCAAATTGTAAACAGAATAAGAGAGAATCGTCCGCCGACTATTTACAAAACCGGAAGATACAGCACATAAGGCTATAACCAACTCTTTTGTTGCAGAATTGCTCCTGAAAGTACAGAAGCAGCTTATGAACGTATGAATAGGATGGCAGGCTAAGTCATGGGCAGAGTTAGTGGCGGTGGAGAATCATTGCGTAAACCTATGACATTACAGAGTCTACAGGGACAGCAGCAGGGAACAGGAGACTTTTAGGGGAATCAAGCCCAAAGAGGAGGTCAACCTAGACGTAAGCAGAGAGGTCAAATGGCCCTGCAGGCATATCAGAACCAGCAGGGAGGATACAGGGGGCAGTCCCAGCAACCGAGATAACAGGGACAGTTTGACCAGCAACAATCATGGTTATCAGGGGCAGGAGAATTGGAATAAACAGCAGGCTCCTAGAGCTATGGTACCAAACCCGTTGATTTTAAATTATTGTAAACAGGAGGGTCATTGGAAAAATGAATGTCCATTCAAACCACAAGTAAGGCAACAGATGCCAGGAGGAACTGGCCCAGGTAACACAAATGAAACCACAGGGAGGACAGGTCCAAGGAACGACCGCACCCATTGGCCAGATATTCCAGTTGCCAAACCCAAACTCCAAACCTTTTATCCCAGAGACACCACAAGGGTAAGGGGTACCCCTAATTGGGTATTGACAATTAGAAGGGGAGAGGAATCTAGAAGAACTGATGAAATCAATTGACCAGGAGGGTCCTTATGAACAGTGCCAGGTTCAGGGAATACCAGTACCATGAATGGTAGGTACAGGGGCAACCGATCCGCTTTACGAATAATTGTTCACACTGTAGAGGAGGAGCCAAGTAGCCCCACCTCACCCACCTCACCTATATGGCCTATATGTTGGGAGCCCGGATGTGAAAATCGTGCGGTACCAGTGAAAATACCCATATCTAAGAGAATCTTGGAGGCAAGGTTCCCATTAAGAAAACCATACCTGCATACACGAAAATATGATGGCCGTTTGAATGAAATCCTGGAAGAAGCAGAGCAAATTACTGGTTTAGATGAATGGTGACGTCACGCAGAGCTGAGCTGAGCTGATGTGCCTACAAATGATGCAGAGACCAACGAATGCAGATATTCTGTAAAACATCAGGAAAGTATCAAGGATAAGTGACTTCTTGGGATCAAGGTGTAGAAGCGTATGCCATAAAATGGATGGAGATATCAAGTCAGTTTACACGTGTACAGATGCAAAAGAAACACAAGCAGACGAAGTAGTCTTGAAGCTAGCCTCATGTTTTATAGTGAATAGTTTGCGGCATGCGTCAATATATACATATATGCATAAAGAGTAATAGATGGATGTTTCCACTACGTGTAATAGCAGAATTGGACTTAAAAAGAAAGGCCTCTTCTCAGTGTGTCGCAGTAAGAAAACACATGAATTAAAAGTGAATCTAAAAAAAAAGGCGAGGCTGGCCATGAAGCCAAGCCAAGGTGCCAAGGTCTTATCAGGATGAAGTTAACTAGCGTTGGCTACAAATCGTGGGAAAGAACAAAACTCCTGTTCAAAAGACACAAACAAACAAGAAAGAAGTCAGAAGTCTATTAAAAAATTGTATTTTAAAGGCAGTGAAAATTCAAAATCATGGTCCTCAGTCACGTGGAAGGATGAAGTTAGACGAGCAAGATGTTCACACCTGCGCATGAGGGCAGAGCGTGCCTTCACTCCCCCGATTTTCCACAGTACAGAACAAACTCAAGGCTGAGCTTCAAAGCCTAATTGACTACGCTGACCACTGAGATGATGATGGATTGATATGCGGATTGGTGAGAAGCTGGGGTTAAGACGAGCTCACCAGCACCTGGAAGTCCAATCTGCGTGCTGCTAGACATAGGTGGAAAAGTACTGACGGAGGTTAGAGTGCCAACCAATTGTAGGGGACCGCGTAATTAAGCGTCCTATAGTTTATGTAGCCAATGGGACGTCGTGTATTTAGTGACGTTCATTGTGGCCATTTTGAGGGAAGGGCTTAGTTGCCTCACCTGATGTTAAGCAATCTATCACTTTCACTCACTATCCCATACTAGTACAGATCATATACTTGGATGCGCACTAAGAGCATATCACAGTTGCTATTAGGTTTTTGTAGTTTGCCTCGTAGAATGACGTTGGCAGTGATGCAGGTCAACGTCAAGGATGACGAGTTTTTGATATATAAACTCAGTTTTTTATGAATCTCGTTGAGTAAGAGGATGGTGCAAATTCATTGATGTATGTTGTGTTCCCTGTTTTAGACAATTGAAAATAAAACAGTTCTCCTTTTTACCAACTAACTGAGTCATTTTGATTATTGATGTTTGAGTAACTTCTGCATCCCCATCCATCGCCAGGTTAATTGCTACTCATCTTGAAGGGCTGAGATTATTCAGATCAACACGTTCCCACATCTGGGAAAACAGTAAAAGCAGTAGGAATATCGAATACCACTGCCATGTCCCAGGTGACGGAACCATTCTCCGTCACATTGGGTTCCATTATCCACTTCTCCTGTCAATTTGCTAGGGAGAGATTTGCTGGGCAAGATTGGATGCACTATACACTGTACTCCGGTCACAGTATTTCTAATGATGACCTCATTAAGGGAAAACACAGAAAGAGGAGTAAGAGAGATAGAGGAGCAATGGTCAATTGATTCAATACCAGGGTGTTTGTGGGCCACCCATGACAATGAAATAGGATACATACACATAGCTGAACCAGTAAAGATAAAAGTGGATCCTTTTAAATGGTTGCCCCATACACCCCAGTATGTCTTGAAATTTGAGGCAGAGTAAGGAATTACGCCATTAATCAAACCATTTTTGAGTCCGGGAATCATCTTTCCGACCAGCAGTATATGTAATACTCCTATTTTTCCAGTGAAGAAACCCGTGAAGGAGGTATATCGTTTTGTAAAGGACCTATGTGCCATTGATGCCATGCTGATACCTTCCTTTCCCCTGATACCAAACCCAGCAACCATATTGTCTTGTACTCCACCAAAGGCCACACATTTGACAGTGGTCGAATTATGCTCTGCTTCTTTTCAGTTCCCATACATAAGGACAGTCAGTATTTATTTGTGTTTTCGCAAAGGAGCGGTTCGGTATACCTGGACCCATTTGCCCGAAAGGATATACAGAGCCCCAACCCTCTTCTCACAACAGTTAAAGAAAGATTTAGATAACATAAAACGACCAGGAAAATCTGTGCTCATACAATATTTTGATGATTTGTTAATCGCCTCGCTCTCATATGAGGCGTGTAAAGAAGATACTAAGGTTCTAGTAACAGTATTAGCAGAGAAAGAGCATAAGGCATTGAAAAAGAAGTTAGTTATGCACCCTTAGGGTGCACTATGTGGGGCATGACATTATGAAGGGAGGTTGAATGAGATCCGTTTCCCGGAAAGAGACAGTTTACAACATACCAATGCTGCAGAGCGTGACGCAACTGCGAGCATACCTCAGGCCGTGGGTTACTACCGGCAATGGAGCTTGGTATTCGCTGAGATAGCTAAGCCACTAAAAGATTACCCACAAGTAAATACTGTAGAACCACTGCAATAGACACTAGAGGCAGCAGAGGTGTTCACAAGAATAAAACTTATTAGCTGAAGCACCCACATTAGTTTTACAGGTTTACTGGATTACAAAAAGGGATTTACATTACAAAGGGGGGTACTATGAAAGGAAAGGATTTGCTTTAGCGGACCTTTAACCAGAAACACAGTATTGGTCACAGACCAGTAGCAGACCATAGTAAAGAACTGAATCCAGTTGCGGCAGGAATGCCTCCTGCTCTTTGATCAGTAGCTGCTGCAGCAGCTTTGGTAGTGCAAAAAAGTGAAAATATCATATTAGGATTGCGCAAAGAGGTTTAGAGGTGGACGTTCCATAAGCAGTAGTATCAATATTATTGAAAACAAAAATGCAGCATGTCAGTTTCAAGGGCCAGCAAATATGAAATGCTGCTGTTAAATTCTTCAAATATCACTTTGACTCGATGTTCGGTCATAAACCCAGCATCATTGTTACCAATTCCATTAGAGGGGGAGCCACACGGTTCAACCTCAGTGACAGATTGCTTGGTAATGCCTTGGGCAGACCTCTCAGACGTACCGCTGCCAGATCCAGATTTTGAATACAGCAGTGATGGGTCGTGTTTCGGAAATCAGAATGGTCAAGTGGTTTCGTGTTACACAGTCTGTGCACCTGGAGAAGTAGGGGAGAGCAAGAAATTGTTGCAAGTAACAGCGCAAGTGGCAGAATTAGTGGTCCTATGCAAGCCTGTCTAGCAGCAGCTTAGTAATATGTTAATATTTATACCGATTTGAGATCAGCCTTCTGTGTAGCCCACGACTTTGGTCAACTCTGAAAGCAAAGAGGAGTCATGACTTCAACCGGGATACTCATCAAGACTAGTCAATGGGCCTCATTACGACCCAGACGGTAAGTTACCGCCTGGGTCGTACCCTTACCACCATGGTGTAAACTATGTTTACACCATGGTGGATGGCGGATTTACCGCCCCATTCCAAGGTGAGTGGGGCGGTAAATCCCCATTTCCCATTTTACCCTTCCCCATTCCCATTTTTGCCCCATAGGGCAAAATGGGAGTGGGGAAGGCGCTAATTACGCCACCGTAAATTACGGTGGCGTAATTAGCACCATGGTCCCTTAGCGCCATAGATTTTAACGCCTGCAAAAAGCAGGCGTTAATATCACCATGGCGCTAACGGACCTTGTAATCAGGCGTCAAGGGTCGGCGCCGTTTACGGCGCCGTTAACCGCTTAACGCCTGATTCGTAATGAGGCCCAATATGTGTTAGCAATCCGTTCAGGCAAAATTATAGCATCTAAGAATGCTATCATCAAATGTGCTGCTCACCAGGCACTGGATGATCCTATTAGTTGCAGAAATGATTTAGCAGATCGAAGAGCCACATTGGCTGCTACCTTAACCCCTTAACTGTCATGCCCCCCCTCAACCCCCAGCAGCGCCAAGGCCATTTTTGGTGATTTAGGTATGTCGCCATTCAATCACTTGTCCCTTTTTTGTTATATTGGCCAAATGTGGCCCCTTTTTTCCCCACATGTAGGCAGTCATAACACCACCAAGGAATCCTAGTTTGCTGTAGGGGGGTGAGAGAAAATAACCAAAAAAATATAATTTCTTTTTTTTCTTCAGAAAATGCCAATAAAATGATATACAAAGAAGCCTGCAGATTTTTCCTTGTAACAGCTAGGAACAAATGGTTTGCTGTGCTGAAGTCGCCATTTTCCAGGCTTTCAACAACAGGTTGAGTGGAAACGTTTTGTGAGAAGTAGGCGATTTTGGCCCTTTTTGTCCAATAGGACATGCGTGGACGGAATGGAAAAGAAGGGTAGGAAAGCTGAATGGGAAGACAGAAATGCATACATTTCTGACAAGTAGACAAAATTCCAAGTTTAGGAAGGGGTGATTTGCACATGTCAGGCAACAACTATTTAGGGAAAAATTCCATAGTTTGGGGGAAAATTGGGAAAATTACAGAAAAAGAAGGTATGTGGTGGACATGGTTGGCCCGGTAAGGCCATGGCTTCTGCAAATTTTGAGAAAAGAAATGCTCCACTGCATTCCCCCGACTCTTACAGTTAAGAAATCAAACATTTTTCATAATGTTTCACAAAACAAGCAATACCACGAGCCAAAAACTGAGCCATAGTACTCAGGATTTTTATGCTTATGGCCTAAACAGACGTACTGAGCATGTGTAAATAAGGAAATAAAATGTGGCGAGGAAGGGCAAGCATACAGTTTTGGAAAGAGCACAGGCAGACCTTTTGAGGGGTAGGTAACTTGTGTGGGAAGGTAGGTCCTACCTTCCCGCATTCCCACAGGTGTCCCGATGAAAACGGTACCTCATATGTGTGGGTGCACCTACCTGGGCACTAAAGGAAAAGGCTAAACCGCTGGTAACCCCAAGTCTTTCGGCAGAGCAGATTTTGCAGGATTTTGCTCATGTGGACAACCTACAGATTTGGGCCTACGGTGTCGAAGCAACCAAGGAAAACAGGGAACCCCATGCATTTCTGAAAAGCTGACACTAGTCGGAATCCACACAGGTCTGACTTGCGCAAATCGCCCCAGAATTTATTACCCACAACTCCCGGCAAAGTCTGCGAAATTGTCAAAAAAGCCTCAATTTTGAGACATTTCCTTCTGCCTACCCAACGAAACACGGCACCAACAACACATGCCCTACCATCCCGCATTCCGACAGGTGTCCCGATGGAAACGGTACCTCACATGTGTGGGTGTACCTACCTGGGCGCAAAGGGAAAAGGAGGCTAAAGCACTGGTAACCCCCAAGTCTTTCAGCAGAGCAGATTCTGCTGGATTTTACTCTTGTGCGCAACCTACAGTTTTGGGCCTAGGGTGTCGAAGCCACCAAGGAAAACAGGGAACCCCATGCACTTCTGAAAAGAAGACACCCGTGGCCACCCCCCTTTCCACTAAAAACATCAATGGTGGTTTAGTGGCCCCTGCCACCTCCACTCAAAACAAGTTATTTTGTTTTTGTTTTGCCCCTTTCCTAGGGGCAGATGGGCACATTGGTGTGCCCATTTGCCCCCAGTGTGGGCATAATGCACTGCCCCATGCATTGGGGGGGGAATTCCAATGTTTTCTGGTGGCCCTCTCCCCCCCACCCCAAATGGATGGGGGCATCTCATGTACTCCTTCTTAAGGTTTGCACTAGAAATCTGCCACCAGGGAGGGCTACATGAGATGCCCCCCATCCATTTGGGGTGGGGGGAAAGGGGGCACCCCCTTTTCATTATATATGATCACTGGTGGTTTAGTGTCCCTCCCTCCACCCCCCAAAATCATCTTTTATTTCAATTTTATTTTTTGTTTTTCCCCTTCCCTAGGGGCAGATGGGCACATGAGTGTGCCCATCTGCCCCAAAGGTGGGCAAAATTTACTGCCCAGGCTGGGGGGGCTCTGCCAATATTTCCGGTGGCCTCCCCCCCACCCCAAATGGATGGGGGCCATCTCATGTACCCCTTCCTAAGGGCAGAAATCTGCCCACAGAGAGGGCTAAATGAGGTGCCCCCCCATCCACTTAGGGTGACGGAGAGAGAGCCAACCCCCCTTGCATTTCAACAAAATCCTGGTGGTCTAGTGCCCCTCCCCCCCACCCAAATCTCTTTAAAAAAATGTTTGCCCCCTTTCCTGGGGGCAGATGATCACCCATCTGCCCCCAGGGGGGCCAATGCATGTGGGGCCATGCTTTGGGGGCATACGCGTGCTGACGTGAAACCGAAGGAAATCCAACCCCCGGGCCGTGAGGAGGAACCTCCTCCTCACATAGCGCGGGGGTTGGATTACAGTTTTGTGCGGTCCCTGCGAGATAGCTCGTCCTTGGCACTAAAGAGGTTAAAAGGCAACCATGTGTACGTCTTGCCAGTAGGAGGGAACATCATATAAAACATTGGACATTGCGCAAATTCAAGAGAATGAGTCTACAGATGAAAAAGACAAATGCATAAGCAAGAGTTGCTGGTTGCATGAGGACTATGTGTGGCGTGACAAACAGAGTTGAACTTTGGTGAAGGGTCTGCCTTAGAAATATTTTTGATGGACAACATAATAAGAATGTATCATGGGCAGCACATTTTGAAGAGATAGAATGACAATGCTAGTGGGACAATCTTAGTTAGCACCAGAACTTGCTCAAGAATACGGTCAAAGATGTGTGATATATTTACAAAATAATATTCGGAAGAGTTGCCCATCAGAACCGGGGCACTCCGTCCACCGTATGGACTGTTTGTGGTGCTACGAATTGATTTTTCTCCAACTGCCTAAAATTTTATCAGTGGGGATACCTACTAGTAATAGAATTTTTTTCAGGATGGATGGAGGCGCACCCTTGTAGAAAAGCAGATGCAGTGACGGTCACGAAAATGTTGATTTGGGAGTTTGTGCATAGATTTGGGATACCGGTATGTGTTAACAGTGATCAGAGAACTCATTTTGTTAATATTATCATCAAAATATGGTTGTCCACTTTGAAGGTCATCATTTGCATTGCTCTCATCATCCTCAATCAACTGGGGCAGTGGAGAGATGAAATGGAGAACTGAAACATAAATTGGCCAAACTATGCCAAGAAACAGGGTTGAAGTGGCCAGTTGCCCTCCCGCTAGTTCTATTTAGCCTAAGAAACACACCCTCCTGGAAAATGTTGGGATGCAGGTGCAACGCCCCAAAGTGGGAAGAGGTTTAGGCTGCACAAATTGTATTAACAAAGAGAGGTGGTCATATCTCAGTGTCCCAGCATGCCAGCTCAGGAAACTCCAATGAATCCCAAACTCAGCAGCCAGATTTCTCCTTGCCCTCTTACCAGGAGAACATATTACCCACTCCCTCACAGTACTACACCGGCTCCCTATCAGCCTAAGAGCAACATTCAAAGCCATGTTCACCACATACCGAGCCCTCCATAATACAGAATCATCCACTACCAAACTACTACCAAACCCCAGGAACTTCTGATCAAGCTCAGCTCTCCTCCTTGCTATTCCCCCTTACCACTCCACCAGAGTCAGTAGCTTGGCCTTCTTCTACCATCTGGAACACTTTCCTTCTGCACATCCGCTGCACCAAGGACTACCTTTCTTTCCCTCAAAACCTGGCTATTTGCTGCATTATCCTGAAACTTGTCCCTAACCTTCCAATTCCCACTCCGAGCAAATGAACGTTCACCACCAGGCGGCGCAGGACGTTTTCGCAGTGGCACCGACCTTGCTGCACCTGGTGGTGCCGGATGTTTTCACGGCAGCCCGGGTCACACACACACACTATCAAACACCAATCATAACCTTGGTTCCCACAAGCACCACAAACTGAAACACAAGCCTTTATATTGTTGTTCACACTATGAAATGTCACAGGAGTGTTTAGTCACTGCACCTGCCATGTAAGGGCACGCCAGGCAAATCACACTTAAAGTGGTTGTCAAAGAAAAACACCGCCATCGCACTCAGACAGATAGCAATGTACCGCAGGGAATTGTCATGGGAAGAATCGTGTCATGGCCATGTCTCTCACCAGAAGGCCAGGTGGAGGATTATTGTACACTACTCTGGGAAGGCGATCAAGAACTAGTACGGAATAGCAGTGGAAGGAATTGAGGGATGGAATAAGTTACTTACCTGTAACTCCAGTTCTCCAGCATTGGTATATTTCATAGATCCACATGCTGTGAATATTCCCTGTTGTGAGGCTGGGAATCCTTAGTAACAGTCTCTTTTGTGCTCTATCATAGTCATTTTGGGTCATACTGCTCACAGCTAATAGGAACACCTCCCTTAGCGCCTCCCCCCGACAGCCCTCTTCAGATTTGGCAGCGCACTTGAGTGGCAATAAGAGCCAAAAGACAAGCCATGGGGTAGCAGGGAGAGTCACATCTGGATCTATGGAAGATACTAATGCTGGAGAACCAGAGTTACAGATAAGTAACTCATTCCTCCTCCAGCATTGGATCTACATAGATTCACAGGCTGTGAATAGATTACAAAGCAGTATTACAACAATACCCATAGACGGACGCAAGCTCCCAGCATAACTTACCACTGGAGACATACCCACCTCATGCAAACAGGGTCTGCAGAACCGATTGGCCGGCTTTATACTCTTCCGCAGAATATCTGTTCACACAGTAGAACCTGGTGAACGTATGAACCGATCTCCAGGTGGCTGCATGGTAGATGTCAGGCAGCGGAATTCCAGAGAGGAAATCAGTGGTTGTCGCAACCAGGAAGCTCACTGGTAGAGTGAGCTTGGGTTCTGCCGGGAAGAGGCCTGCCGGCTTGCTGATGGCAGAATGAGATGCATGCAGCGATCTATCTTGCAATGGAGGACTTCCAGAGAGCCTTCCCAGGCCCAGAAGGTCCAAATGAAACAAACAGCGGATCCGTTGTATGGAAAGACTTGGTACTGCCACATAGTACTTGAGGCAGCGCACCACATCCAGCGTGTGCAGTATTCGCTCAGCTGGAGATATTTGGTGTGCCAAAGAAAACAGGCAGAACTACCTGCTGATTTAGATGAAAGCAGATGGCAGCTTTGGTTGATGCATGGGCTCAGACAGTGGTTTTCATGAGACTGGCCAGTAACACAATGAGCTCCCATGCTGAGCGACAGACAGGGGTGAAAGACAGGAATAGCCCATGCAAAAACTCCAAAGTCGGCGAGACCACAGGGATGGGACCCCTGCAGTGCGGTTGGATCTGGACATTTCTGCTAGGTGCACCTTAATGGAAGAATGCGTTAAACAAGACTGAGTCCGGTACAACAGATATGGCAACAGATGGTCCGGTCATATAGTCTGAGGTCGCAATTGTTTGTTTTTGCACCATATTTGAAAATGCTTCCACTTGCTCTTGTAGCATTTCAAGGTGGACGGGGCCCGAGCCCTAGCCAGGATTGCCTGGCAATCTTGCAGAAGGTACAGAGCCCCGAATACTAGGAACACAGGAGCCGGGCTGTCAGAATGAGAGGGGCCGGGTCGTGGTGCAGTATTGCTCACCGATTCCTGGACAGGAGCAACTGGTGTGGGGCGCAGCTTGATCGGTGTTGCTGACGAGAGAGCAAGGAAGTCTGAGTACCAAAACTGTCACGGCCACAGTGGGGCCACTTAAATCAGTTTTACTAATACAGTCTGAGGGTGTGGAGGACAGGAGGCACGCATACTAGAGGAATGCATAAAGAAACTTCCCTTCCCATGGAAACGCAAAGGCGTCCCACAAGCTCTCTGGATGGGGGAAGCGGCTGGCAAAGGTCATGCAGCGACTGTTGTCGTGGGTGGCAAAGAGGTCGATCTCTGGGGTGCTCCATGTGAGGAACAAGAAGTGAAGCTGGTTGTTGTGCAGTTCCCACTCATGGCAAGAGTAACTCCCTAGGGAGTCCACTAGAGTATTCTGAATCCAAGGTAGGTGCAGGGGATTGAGAAGCATGCCCTGCAGTAGAGCCCAATGCCACAGGTTTTAGGCCTCCCTCGAAAGTTGTGGGGGCCTCATTCCTCCTTGCTTCTGAACATAAAACATAGACGTTGTGTCATTGGCGTAGATTTGTACCACCTTTCACTTCAGATTGCTAGTAACTCCCACAGGCTGATGTGCTGGCTCTTTTCCTCCTCCGACCAAAGTGCCCTGCTGTGTTGGTCTTGACAGTGGGCGCCCCAGCCTTCCAGTGAGGCATCCGTCGTGACGGCAGCCTGATGGTCTAGCAATCTGAAGGGGGCGTTGGGCGCCAGGTGTTGCCTCACTGACCGCCAGCGAAGGCTCAGTCTGAAAACTGGTGTTAGAGCAACGCGGTCATCCTAGGACCCTGCGGCTTGAATCCAGCAGGTAGCCAGCAATTATTGCACCGGTCTCATGTGTAACCGGAAGTTGGTGATAAACATGATTCATACCGACAACATCCCCAACAGGGATTTGTAGCTGCAGACTGGTGTTACCCGGGCACTACTGAGACAGCACACCGCGTGCAGAAGAGCTGCCGCCCTTTGGTCTGAGGGTCTGGCGGTGCAGGTGTGGGTGTCGAGCCTTACTCCGAGATAGAGTGCCTGTTGAGATGGAACCAGGGACGACTTTGGGAAGTAGATGGAGAAACCCAGTCATTGTAGACACTGTCTGGTGGTGGTGTTGGTCTCTGCCAGCTGATAAGAGGGTGCTCTCACCAACCAGTCTAGATATGGTTAGAGGTGAACACCCCTCCGCCGCAGGTGAGCCACCACAGGCGCCAGGCATACCGCAGGCCGAATGGAAGGGCCTTCAACTGACAATGTACTCCTGCCACCACGAAGCGTAGGTAGTGCCGGTGTGAGAGGCGAATAGGGATGTGAAAGTAGGCGTCCTCATGGTCCATGGACGCCAAGAAATCTCCTTGTTGCAGCTGGGACAACACCTGTTGTAGCGGGACCATGCAAAATGTTTGCGCCTTTAGGAACTTATTAAGCACCCTTAGATCCGATATGGCCTCCAACTTGTTCTGCAGGGACTTTCCCTTACCAGGAAGTAGTGGGAGTTTGCTCCTGTGCCCAGCCCGCTCTTTGGGAAACTTTTCTACTGTGCCCTTCTGCTGCAGAGCTCACACTTCCTGAAGCAAGAGGTGTCACCATTTCTCTGCTTTGCGTGTGGGAGGAATGTCCGGTGGATGGTCCACAAACTCCAGCGAGTGGCCCTGCTGGAGAAGGGATAGCACCCATTGGTCAGTCGGAATGTGTGTCCATTCTTTGACGAATCTTGCCAGTCGTCCTCCCACTGGGTTGCTGAAGCAGGAGGACCTGGCCCTGGGCTGGTCATGCTGGTTTGCCGGACTGGCTCCTAGATTAGCAGAAGCCAGCGCGTCCCTGCGAGCCCCTATAGGACTCAGATCTTTTCCTGTACTGTTCCCCTGATGGGTACAGTGTTTTGTAGGAGGGGGAAGACTGGTACGTGTTGCGGTTATCCTGCAGAGTCTTACCATAGAGTCACTTTTCCTGAACAAAAGCACTGGCGCCTCTGCTGTAGTGTGCCCAAGGAGCAAGCGGTTTCTGGGTCTGTTTTTATGGACTTTAAGGCCTCATCCACCGTCTTTCCGAAAAGGGCAGATCCATCAAAGGCCATATCCACAACCCTGGACTGGAGCACCGGTCAAAAGTCGGTGGCCTTGAGCCAACCCTGCCTTCGTAGGAGCGCTCCATTCCCTAGCTGGCGAAAACCAGTTTTGGCAATGTCCACAGCACAGAGACGGTAATGGCATGGTCTGACGCCAATTCGCCTTCATGGAAGATGTCGAAGGCATCTTGCTTCTTGTCATCTGGAAGAAACTCCAGCAAAGGACCCAACTTGTACCACAGCTCGCGAGCGTAATGTGCAATTAAGCCATTGCATTAGCCACCTTGATAGTCGTGGCTGTGGTAGTAATGACCCTCTTACCGAAGGCGTCAAGGCATTTCCCTTCTTTGTCCGGGGGGGGGGGACAAAGCAGGATGACGAAGGATTAGACAACCTTTTACTGGCAGAGTCTGGTGTGGGTTGAGTGCAGAGGCAGGTGGCAGCGCTCCCTGGAGCTCTGTATTTTGTTGTCAAACCAGTGTTTTTTAGCGGCAGCAGTTGCGTGGTGCAACAAGGTGAGAGACCTTCCTCCCAGGTATCTTCCAACAGCGGGATAGACATGGCAGATTTCCTGCGCTGCTCTCTGTGCTGGTACATCACACTATGCTGAATATTGTGATAATATTGTGGCCGCCTTGGACATAAGCGCATGGAAGGCACCTACTTCATCAGGGGGCGAATCTCTGAGTGGAAGTCATCTGGCTCCCCATCACTTGTGAAGAAATCATCGAATTCATCAGTCTGGGTAGTGTGTATGGAGACTCCGTCGTAGGGACCCATGTCTGTTCCAGTATCTGACGGCCCTTGCTGTACTGACTAATGCGCACCCCTTCTGAGGGCAGAAGGGATTATCTTGGAAATTCCGGGGGCCTCTGAGAGAGGTTGCTTGCTAGGTTCACTAACTGGGGCTGGAACAGGCAGCCACTGCTGCAAGGTCACCACCAGAGTCGTAAGAGCAGATAAAAATGTCTAGTGACATGTCTCTTTGTGGAGGCAGTGATGGTGGTAGATCTATGGCCACAGGTGAATGTAGAGGGGGTAAAAGTGGTAGCCTGATCAGGCTTGCCTCACCCGGCGGTGAACTTCTGGGAGGTGCTGCCCTGCATGCTGGCGACAATGGTGACAAAATGGCCTCCTCCTCTGCTTCCTCCACATCTGATTGTGATAGATTTGGCTCTGACATTAAGCTGGTGTGGGTGTCAGTCTACACCTCCACACCTCTGACATCAGTATGCAGAGAAGACCTATGACAAATTCAAGCAAGCTGAACACATAGTGAGTCTCCAGAACTCATGCCATCTCCTGACTCATCTCAGCACCCATCCACGTGCCCAACCTCATGGGTTGCTCTCTACCAGAGCCTGGCCAGCCCTGCTGAGCTTTATTTGACCAAATGCACACACGCTTTGTAATATTACTCCATGACCTTCAGTTTTCTGGACCGCCAGCACATTGAGAGTACAATAATGGTAAAAGGCGCTATATAAATGACAACTACAATACAATACAATTTGGTGTCAGTATTCTGCCATTTGGATTGCCAGTTATGCACACGTTATTTGTAGTTAAGTTTTGACACACGTTAGAAAGCATCATACAGCCTTACACGATGAAAAAGGAGCAACAATGAGATAATGTTGCGTACTATAGGCAGAAGTGAGAGCTAGGGCGTGGGTGATAGATTTTGTAGCTAGTAGTAGAGACCATATAGCATTTTTGGTTTCATTTGGGATGTAGAGCAATTTTTGACCTTTGGTAAAAGGTAGCTGAAGTGTCCACGAGCAAGATAGGGTAAAATGGAGTGTTGTTACCTTGGTGCACATCCCCTATGTTACTACAAGAGCTCCACCATTTTGGATTAGGCCTCGCAAAAAAGAGTAGCTAGAGAATTAGACCGCTTGTTGGAGCTTTTGCTTGGTCCATTTGATCAGAATGTATGCATCCTTCCTCAGTAAGCGGGCGAACAGACGGGCAAGGTTGAAGGAAAAAGGGAAACGTGTCGGCAAATAGCAAGTTAATTGTGTCAGGTTGAGCAGTGTGTAGGAACTGGGGACGGAATGTTAGTCTTAGACGAGTAGATTAGTGTTGCAGCTATGGAGGACAAACTCTACAAGAATAGGGCCTGGTATTGGGCACCTCCAAGCAGCCACGCTAGGTTTGGAGCAATAGTGCCTCCAGTGAAAAGCTGCCGGACCATTTCAATGGCAGGTATTTTTATTACCTAGATGCAGCAAATACGAGAAAATGATTCCAGTGCCTCCACTGTGTCTTTATAAGCACCTGGCTCCCAACAGAGATAGTGTAGTGTAGGGGCCTTGCTAGGGGTGCAGCATATTCTCAGTCGGTGTCGCTAGAGGTGATGCCAAAGGAATACAGTTGCAAGGTCATAGAAACCATTTGGACATGCCAAATTGTCTTTTCTCATGAGGAAGCCATTGGACTACCAGGCAGGTTGACCTCATTTTTCCCACTAGCTCCCTGATTGGGGCCTCTCGGGGGTATGCACATCACGAGTTGTCCAAAGTTGTCTTGGCCAATAAGGAGAATGCATAAATGTAACAATTTACCCGAGTATAATGAACCAATCACATTCCAGTGTTTTCTGCTGATGGCTCAAGTAGGTTATCTTGTAAGGGGCTGTACTTAGATGTGCACGTCCAATGATGAGATGAACTATAGGGAATGTTTTGATTTTGGTATAGGTGTTAGGCAATGGGAACGTGGGATTATGTTGTATCTGCTATATTTTGGTTATGCTAATGTGCGATTTTTTGCTATAAAAGATGTAACTTAGAATAGGCGTGTCAAGCGTGGTTTTCAGTTCTACTGGACTGACTGACACTACCGGCCATATTTGGATGTAATAAAACTTTGTTTATTCTTGCAAGCTGTGCACTCATTCTTAACCCCTTCTGGAGGGAATTTTTATTGATTCGTTTTTGATGCTGCCCTACAAAAACTGGGTTGAGTCTGTATGAAATCCTATGAGATTACCTGTATCAGCACCTGTCAAAAGTGTACCAGATAATTTGCAATTATCAGAGGATCAATTGTTGTACTATGGTAAGGCACTAACGTCCTCTGACAGTCTCATTCACAATCAGGTTCAAGTTGCTCTGCCAAGGGAACCAGAATCTCCAAGTCATACCTTACAACCCCGGCAACGGTGTCCTGATAAAGGTCCACCAAAGACTGCTCTAGCCCCAAGGTGGAAGAGGCCCTACCTGATCCTACTGACTTCCAACTCAGCAGTGAAGGTTCAGGAACACCAAACATGGGTGCATTCCAACGGTCGGTAGCCCCCACACTGTAGTTGCTATTTTCTGCCTGATTTGTTTTTTCC
Source organism: Ambystoma mexicanum (assembly GCF_040938575.1). NCBI lineage: Eukaryota > Metazoa > Chordata > Amphibia > Caudata > Ambystomatidae > Ambystoma > Ambystoma mexicanum. The sequence continues at coordinate 539,663,717 of NC_090923.1, read as the reverse complement.
AATGGCTTATGTTAACTTCGTTTTATGAGAAACCGATTCTATTGGACAAAGCATATTGGCAATGAAAAACTTGACTAATGTTGTGACATCAGCAGGGAGTGGAAAGAAACGTGAGTGAGAACGAATGGACCAAGGTGTCTGCAACTGGCACCAACTTGACAATCTAACTTGCAATCTGTGGGGAAGGGATCCCTTGGGATGTCCCGGTGGTAGTAAGACAAACATGGCTGCTGCCTTTAGCCCCTCACAGCTAACTTGAGAAGATATTAGACAGTAGGGGTTATCAATCTCTAGTTACCATCATCTTGGGGGATTAGTGATGACTAGTCTAGGGTGGAGGGCGCGCACGGGAAGACGATAGAGCGAGGAATTTGTTGAAACTCGTTACAGATTCTAATAAAAAGAAATGCCTTAGAGATTTGGTGTTTTCTAGTGGCCATCTACCTCACTACATGATATATGATATGATATTGCATTTATAACTCACCTATACACAAGTGATCAGAAACATGCACATTGCCCCAAAGGTTGCTGTACCAATAAAGCATGGTCCCATCTTTTCTTGGGGCTGATCGGACATGAAACATTGGTTATCTTGGCATAGAAAATGTATTAAAGTTTGCCAGACTCTTTTGTATGTCTTCTGTTAATGTCTTTAACAGCATTACCTGCCAGACTTTACAAACGTACATCTTTGACAATGGTGCCTCTTGTGTTTCTCCCAGCTTGCACCAATAGTCAATTTGGCTGTGAGAAAAATTGAAATGATCAACTGACCCGCTGAAGCATATAAATAAATATATATCCTCAAATTGTACACCCAGAAGTATCACCACAGAAGGGCCACCCTATAGCTTTCCAGAAGGTTCAGTACCTCACCCCCAAATTGTTGCAACAGAGGCATGACCGTCATATGTGAATCCGAGAGCCTCTCTTGTCATACTCGCTCCAGAATCAGTCTGAGATGTTTCCCTGCATAGCATATATGCTAGTCAAAGTCAGGTTTCATCAGTTGATTCATTTATAGACTAGTTCCTAATGTGGACACTGGTCGATAAAATTCTAGGCCTACTCATTCTCAGAGGTTTTTAGCGAGGTCTTCTTCCAACTAAGACTGCTATTTCCAACGTGCTAGATCCATAGATATTCCCAAAGTCTTGTATCATAATGAAATGAGACTTCTGGCGCCTGTGAAACCTTTAAGTGACCGTTCAGATTTTGTACATAACCTTGAGGTCCTGTTCCAGTTCTTACTTTTGCAAAGCCCAATGTCACAAATTGTAAGTATTGCAGCCTGTTTGTTTCAGTTATGAAAAAATATGTTTTACATTCTTCAAAAGATACACTCTTTCCTCCTATGAAAATATCTGCAAGCCATTGATAATTCTCCTTTCCACAATTCCAAAATCTACTCCTCCAATTCCCAAAGAAAAATCTGGGTTCCAATGGATGGGTGTATAGGGGGGAAGGGAAGGTCATTATATTCCCTATGGCAGAAGCTTGGTCTGAGACCCCCACTATTTGACTGGCATTTCATTAATTCTACTAAAACATATAACAGAGATGCTGCATAATAACACTGTAAATCGGGAGCATTGCGTTCACTGTTTATCCAGCGCAGTTACTACCATCTTAGATGTCATCCTTGGTTTTGTACCTCTCCACACAAAGGTGATCATGACTTTTTCTAGTCTGAGCACTCCCCAAAGATAAAAGCTTTAGGAGGAGATTCATTTTTAAGATATTAAGCCATCAAAACCCTGAGACCGCCAATCTCTTTCACCACCCAAATCTGCCCTGATTGAATCAAAGAGGGCCAGATAGTTGATTATATACTTGTCCGCAGTCCTGGAAGTGTTCTTGACCCATAGATATTTTCTGGGGGTCAAACTTAAGAGTTTTGCACGACCCACCACTGTGAAAATCAGGCCCAGAAACTCTCAAACCTTAAATCCGGGGTCCTTAGAGAATGCCTAAATTTCGGCCTGAAAGGTCAGAAAGAAAACCAAAGACTCCAAGAGCATAACCAGTACATGAAAGGCAAACATTGCCAATATATATTTGATACTGCAAAATCCAATTACTTTTATAGAGGCATTAGCGCTCACCCTACGTGCAAAGGGCTCTATGGAGAGAATAAGTAGAGTTATGATATGATAGTTTATTTATATAGCGCATATACACAACGTTGAGAGCTGGCACACTTGTTCAAATCCTCGCTCAAGAGGCACTTCCTCCAATAGTGCAACATTTACTCTGTCATAGTTAGTTTCAATCCATCCTCAAAAGTTCCCATCCACAAAATTCACTCCCTTCCACTTTGTCAAGTGCTTTTTATACATCCAACATCAAGAGGGCAGCTGGGCTTGTTCATCATCCCATCAAAGAGATTAGCTACTTTCCCAATGTTTTCAAATGTTCAACATCCAACTTCAAATCCTGATTAGTCTGTGAATGAGTTGTGATGGACCTTTTTCAAGAAAAGAGGCAAGAATGTAAGTGTACATTTTGACACCTATATGGAACAGAGTTTATAGAGTGATCTTAAATTCACAGTTCTGCTTCTTTCCCTGTCTTTTGATAATACTAAGGGTGGCTCCTATGGTCAAGTCTGTGAGTACACCTGTTTACAGGAAATAAGGGTGTGGGTTTATACAATCATTCCTTTGCTTTATGTTTTCTCTTTCCTATTTAACACTGACATTAAAATGTACACAAGCCGCAAATCTGACACTATTGAGAGCCCACATCAGTTAGGGCTGCTGGCACAGTGAAAAAGGGCCAATTCTGCTAGAAAGCCTTAGCGCCGAGTTGCAGTTCAGGCCAGAACACTGGTGAGGTTGTGTGGGTTACTGATAGGACTGTGGTCTGAAGAAAAGTACAGTATGCTAAGTGTTAAGAGAAAGGTGGCACATAGCCCACAAGGATATCGCAGAGTCTGGACATTTTTTGAAAGGTTTGAGTCATGTGATGAAAGCAGCAGCTGCACAGGAAATTTAAATTAATTTATCCACACTAAAAAGTGTAAAATCGTGTGATATGGAGGTGCCGGTGAGTTAGCGTGTGAAGTTATGAATGGAGCACACTGCCGGTTTGTGTCTTTCATTGCAATGTAATAAACTGTCTCTGTGCATTGCTACTCTTCCAAATTCTATCATTTGGGCTTCTTCCACAATTGGGACCACTAACTCTTGGGAAAAGAGAGCAGCGAAGCCATTTGGTTCCCAGGGCTTTATACAATTTAAGAAAGCCAATATCCTGAAAACTGTCTCTTCACAGAGGGAGAGTCTCACCTATTCCTCTGTTCAGGAGTAATTTTTGTAAAATCTCCCCTATCTAAATATGTGTCTGAAGTTCAGTTTCAGCACTGTGCCAAGTACAAGCCTTTAAAAAACTTAAAGATGTGTTCATTTTCTAGGATACATTACACACCCTAGAGGTCCTTGACAGTGGGAATAAAGGTGTGAGGCACCCTAGACTCAAATAAACTGGCAAAGAGTCTATGCAGTTCATTACTCTTTTTGTCAAAGGTGCATTTCTAATTTAAGATCATCCTGTCTGCTTGGGTAATTTGAACTGCCAGTACTTACCGCCTAACATCCTGCATTGTTCTAAATATGCCAATCCCCATTTATCAAGTCCCCAGTGGTCGCAGCTCAGTCAGTAGGGTACTCATTCTATGCTTTTGTACTTGCTTAAGATTTGTCACCGCTGCAATTACGTGGCCTTGTAAAGAGACTTTACAGCATCCTGTGTAATGTTGTGCAAAGTATTATATTGATTATTCAATGAAAACAATTCCAAGATATAGTTGAGATATATTTGCGTTAACTTCAACCACTGCTACCCTATGTTTAAGGGTATAGATTTCCAAGCCCTCTTCATCTTCAATTGTCCAGATATTTTACAGGCCATATTAATTAGGCAATGGTCAGAGAATGTTTATATTTTAACTGTAACGTCATCCATATGGGGTCTGTGGGTGGAGCTTAATCAATCCAAGTATATATCCTGTGGAAATTAAGTATCATCTTTAACCTCTGGATGTTGACATCTCTATGCAACACAACCCCAGTAAAGCAAATCTCTCTTATAATTATTTTGATGCTACATTGCCCCTTCAACTCATTCTCTTAGACTGATCTAATCAACTTGACATAAAGTTATTCAAGCCCTCTCAGAGGAGAAAACCCCCTGCAGCTTCGGTAAAAATAAAAAACTATGAATGTTATTTTGACCCGTTAGGCACATATACAGTCACCATAATTAGGGGTGTGCCAGCGAAACACCCTGGAAACATAACAAATCTACTGTCCTTATCTAAAAGTGGGGATACTATTTTGAAGTGAGACGGGAGGGAGTCCAAGGATGAAACAGCAAGTCTTTATCAGCTTCAGTAGAAGCAACACAAAGACAGCCCCAGCTCTACACCAACAGTTCCTCTCCTTCACTTCCTTCCACCAACTATCCCCTCATCTCTGTAGCAACAAGAACATGGAACTGGAACAGGAACCACAGGGCATCATGTAGCAAAGGTATCAATGTCAGAATGAGTGAGATGATGAGAAAACCAAAGAGGATAAACATGAGGCAAAGAATGGGAAGCTAGAAGGATGAACACCAAAAACATGTTACCAGCAATTTGCACCACATGCCCAGACAAACCCCTCATTTGTTATATATTGACCATATACTAACACCCTGTGATGCACATACCAGTATGCGTTCCGACAACCACAAATGCCCACATACCTGTACACATTCAAACATACATGTATACATTCATTCACACAGAGAGAGACACGTTTGTATGAAGGTACAAAACCATGGATTAACCTTCCCCCGGTCATACCTTGTGATACACACATCAAACAACACAAACTGATTGATAAATAGCTAAGTAATGGCTGGTGCAATTGATCAACTCTTCAGCCACTCAGCATCAACCCTGCCTGGGGTATGAGATCAAAGGAAGTGACCCACTAGGACACAATTAACATGATGGTTTAGGAGCAGATTTATGACAGGCATATGAAGAGACCATCATGTGCATGCTACATTGGCCTGGCACTTAGCTGCCACCATGACATACAAGAAGCCGTGAGGGCAGCATTTAAGAAGTGGAGGCACACACCCCTTCTTCCACAGGACCTAAATATTATTTAAATCGTGTTTGTTAAGAATTAATGAGGACACCTAGAAATAGAATAAAGTGAGTGGGTATTAAGTACTACAGCCCGCTGCGCCTAATGGAATGTATTTATAATGCGAAAGTGTGGTAACTGCTACGTGTGCACAAGGAGTAGAGGCTATGCCCTTTTGCCACTAAAGTAATACTAAAGTAATACACTAGAGGAATGTGCTTTGTTACGCAATTTCCCTTTTCAATTTTGTTAGTTGTGATTGTTGTTCTATCAGGTTTGTATGAAAGGTCAATGCAATCAACTTCACCGAAAATATTTCAAGTGTAGTTTTATTCAGCATCAGAAGACGATATGTGTTTCGACCATTGTGGTATTTATCAAAGCTGATAACCCTTGTAATGACTAGAAAATTGTGCTTGTTTATAGGTTCCAATTGTAGTGGGGGCTCCTGTACCGTCCTAATTGGTGAGTCCCTTAAAGATTTTACCATAGTGATTCTCAAGTAATAATAGATATTCCCATGTAAGGATCACCACGTGGTACAGCGACACCGAACACTGTGAATTGCACAACAGTGCAAGAAATGTAATTGTTATTTCATTGACGCATTGTAAATCACCTATAAAAACAGATCTATACACCAGGACGATACAGCACTTGTTTAACAGGAGACCAGAATGATTGTGGTGATCTTTTGTTAGAGCAACCTAACCAGACAAGGGGGGTGATGGGTATTGCACCCCAGGGCACCCTCCAGGATGCAAACGTTTTTATTACGGGATAAGTGCTCAGGGTGTATTACGTGAGCTCAATCTCCTGTCAAAAAAAGAAACCAAGAGCACCAGGCCAGCAGGTTAAGTTAGAAGGGTGGGGAGGGGGTAGTTGGGGATGAAGTGGTAATGGGGGATGGGCAGCGGGCTGGAGGTGGGGCTGGCAGTCGATGCACCAAAAAACATGACACTACCCAGGGAAGCGGTGAGGGTGGCTGATGGAATGCAGATGAACACTGCCAATTTACACCCGTCTTACCAGACACCCGATTGGCTGAGCGCATTCCCCAGGTGCAAATATTTACTCTGCCTATTTTTGTGTCAAGAAATAGACTGAAGTGAGGATAGAAAATAGGTTCTTTGTAATCCTAACTGTGTGAATTTTAAACATGTTTGTGATCAAATTACCCATCATGCTAGTGAAGACTATATGCCTAGAATCATAGGTATTGAAAGGTGTTTTATTTTTTCATACATACAGCAAAAGAATAGCAGAAGTGAAAATGGTATGTAATTGACAAAAGTCAGAGTGATAGACTAGTACAAGGCATAGCACAGAGGCAAATTAAAGACACAGAAAAACATTAGGGGTTTCCATTTAGTTCCGAAATCAACAAAGCGTGAATCTTTTTTATCTTTACTTATTTATTGTTTGCTTTTTAGGCGCATATACAATAAGAATATACTGTTTCAAAGCACCCACAGGGGAGGGAGGGAGGGAGGTAGGTAGGGTACATTACAACACAATCTTAAGAGCTGAGGGGTAGAGGGACGAACCTACTATGCCTTTTGAGTATTCAGTACGTGCAAGTGCAGAAAGAAAGAGGGAAGAGGGGTTAAGTGCTGGGGGGTCTGAGCGCGTGGGAGAGCCATGGAGGAAGCGTTAGGAATGTTGAGTGCTACATGGCCAGTGCTGCGGGAGGTGTAAGTGTGAGTCTGCAGAGCGGAGGGTGTGCAGATGCAAAGTGCTGTGGTTAGACAGGAGCTGGGAGTAATCAGTGAGGGTAGTCAAGTCCCAAAGATGCATAAGGGCCAAGGACACTGATTCAGCAACTGTGGGACTAGCAGAGGAGAGGAGGTGGGAAGGAGGAGGAAAAGAGGAAAGTCTTAAGGAGCTTCTGGAATTTGAGAAGGTCCTGCTCAAGGCACAGGGGGAGGCTATTCCAAAGGAGGGAGCCTGCAGAGGAAAGTGAGCAACCTCCTATCCTCTTTTTTAGCAAAATGCTTTAAACACAAAGAGTTGGTCCCAGAAGAGCGAAGAGGTCTAGTGGGAGAGTAGTGAGATAGAGTTGAAGATAGTGTGGTTCCCGGGCCTTGACAGCTTTGTGGATGATGCAGAGGGATTTGAATTTAATCTGTGCAGCAACCGGGAGCCAATGAAGACTTTTTAGAGCAGGAGAGATGTAGTCCCTGGGCTTAAGGCCAAGGATAAGTCTTGCTGCTCTATTCTGGATAAGCTGAAGTGGTCGCACAGTGGAGGAAGGAAGATTCAGGAGAAGGCTATTACAGTAGTCCTTTCTAGAGAGAACTAGGGCTTGAGTCAAATTAAGCCTCTATAGGAAAGTGAGAAAGGCAGAATTCATTTGAGAAGTAAGAGCTGGTAGTTGGACTTCTTTGCCTTGTTGCATGTATGCCCTTGATAACTGTCTCACATCAACTTAAAAATGTTTAATATTTTTCTAACTTCCCTTTTGAAAAAGAGGCCTTCATCAGGACCAAAACTTAAGCTGATACTAAAACCAGTTAGTATATCTATTGCACATGTCTTTTGAGGACGCTTGGATAAACTGAGAAAACAGGATTCTAAGCAATTTGCATATTTCTGCACCTCAGTGGTGAATACAGGGATATTGGCCAGTGAGAAGTGCTCAGAGGCAATATGTTTGTCTTGGAAGCAAGACAAGGCAGAGCAACATAGGTTAGATCCCGGTCACGTGCTTAGAGACCGATCCCCGGTATTAGGCGCATAGTACAAGATTAATTATCACAACGCATGATATAGAGCACAACACATGGTTAATAGGGAAAAAATTCAAAGATTGGGTGTAACCAATGGTTCAACCTGTCATTGGCAGAATATCCGACTTTCTTTTGAATATTACTCCTTTGATGAACACTTACTTGACAGTATTTCGATTACCTTAATAGGAGCTGTGATAGGTTGCCATTATTCAGAAAACAAAACAAAATTATTGATCCCCTCAAAAATGTATCATAATAGCCTTACCTTGATTGCTAAAGTGATATCAGCATAAGCGCAGAATCCTCCACCTTTGTCACCAGAACAGTGATGGAATCCACCACCTGAAATAAAAAAATATGTTTTAGTGTTGTTTCAAATACATCATCATAAAATATGCACTTATGAGAAAAACTAGAGTGCTAAAGCTGCACTAAAATACTGGGGAAGTAAGTAAAAAAAAAGTGTCCTCTCTATGAGTAAATACATTTCTAGTGTATGCAACAAAATGGATAGAGAGGATTTGTGTGTTCTCTACTGTTGCTTTGGAAGGGATTGTTGGTCAAGTCTGGAGCAGCCTCGGACATTTAACTCTGGCCCATGTTTTCCAGTACATTAATATAATAATAATTTATTTACTGTGATTTAGTTTACATAATAAACTTTACACATATTAAATAATAAAAATACATACAAAATATACTATCTGGGCTTAGTCACCAGAGGCAATTCCAATGGGGGTCGGTAATAGACATCTTCCTGCCACGCTTCAGAAATTATTTGAACCCTGTCTTGTGTGTGGAGGGAGTTGAAGACGAAGACATTGTCGAAGAAATTCTTGATGCGCCGTTCGTAACACGAAGCAGTTACGTCTGAAAAACGGAACTGAGGTAACAGCGCTGCTCGAGCACTTTATACTGCAGATGACGTCTACGCCCGACGGCGGCCCTCAAGGGACTTTGGCTCTGCGGTCTCGAACACAGCGCCCCCTGGTAAAAAAAAAAATTACGAAGTAGCTGAAGCTGGGATACGATTATCATAAGAGGAGGAATATGTGGGAGGACACAATCCATTCGAAGAACCATATTTCATCATCCTCTGTGGGGAAGGAATCCCTGGGTCAGAAAGAACTTTGACCAACTTTGTTTTACAGACCTTACCTATGAATCAATGTAAAACTTTAATTGAGTGCGATGACACAAATCACGACTGGTCCCGAGCCATGTGACCATTCCCTGTAATTCTCAGTTCTACCGCCCTCTCTGTATTTACAGATACACATCCTACCTTTTGCTCCTACCCTGTGGTGTGTACAGCACATCAAAACACGTTTTGTTACCCCAAAACTGCCTTGAGTCCTCTATTGACAACCTGTCCCATGACAGATAATCAAAGGCTATCTAGTGTCAAATGGTTCTTAGAAGGGTGACATCCGGGAAAGTAATATCATATGAGTGCTTTCGGAATTTTGGGGTGGTGAAGATGCTGACCCATGGCAGCCCACAACACTGTTGGGACAAGGAGGCACAGCATTATGTTGCTCATGGAAGTGGTTTGCACTTAAATGGCCCACACTAAATCAGTGTATTAGTAGCCACAGTAACATGAAGGAGGTTGTTGGGTACGTTACAGAACATTTGAGCCTATTGATCAGCTTATTACAGCTCTTGGAGGTGGCTTTCCCTCCCTTGACTCTTCATTGTTCCATCGGATTATACATTGCAAGTTAATTTAGAGATATTTATAGCAATATATGTGTATGAAAACTTTTCTAGTCTGTGTGTTGTGCAACTGGAATTCATTGAGAAGTATACTTTAAGTATGGAGCGCCAGATACAGAGGTGAAAGGAAAGGAACATGGTACAAGTGGCATAGGTACCTGGGACTGATGGCAAGGGATGGCTAAATAGGAGGGTGCTGCGTGAGAGAGGAGAATGTGTTTCTTCAAGTTGCAGTAGGCATTTTTGAACTATGCATGATCAGAAATGTTAAGTTCACTGCTTGAGAAATGGGAAGCCATGTAGGGATCCATGATAATAGTGTTAAAGAACAAGTTCCACCATATTCTGGTGTGATTGTGTTTTCTGGTATAATGGATTTGTCCATAAAACCAGATCATGCATCACTCTATCCAACTAGTGGTCTGTTTTGGACTGCAACTTCCATGAGACCTAGCCAGGATAGTCAATGGTAAAGGATCATGGGAAACATACTCGAACACATCCAGAGAGCCACAGTTTGCAGACCCCGGCCCTACTCCTATGCCTTAAAGGGTATAAGTTACTACAACTAGTAGTTCTCTGCTATCCCTACTGTGAGGAGCCAGGAATGAGACACGGACACAAGAAGTTATATTTGTGGTTACAGACTTTTATTAAATACCGGGTTGGAAAATGTCTCACTGTCCCTACTTCTAAGAGGTATTTCCTAACTCAACAAAAACTAAGGGTCGGTCCAATGTCAAGATATCCAAAGCAAAACTGTCCCGTGTCCGAAAACCTATCCTTGCCCTCACATTCTAAAATAACTCATGTGCAAAGGGGTAATGTCTCTAGTCTCAAAAAGTGGACAAATGGTCAATTTCAAAAGAGATATAAATGCACCCTAACACAAGCGTTCCCAACGGATAAGGTTCACAGCTCCAGGGGATGGCTCCCTTTCCCAGGTTGCTGTTCAAGATTTCTCAAGACTCCAAAAAGCACAAAACTTCCTTGGAGGTTTATTGGTTAATAACAAAAACACTTGGTATTCCAAAACACCTCTACATATAAGTTCCAATTATACAGGACACCTGTTGTACTCCCCTGCCAGGTTCTTTTCCACTTCAATTTCCCCTCATTCAATGTCTTGAGTTTACCTGGCATATTCCTATACCAGGACTTCTTTGGGTAGTCTATTTTCTACGATTGCAAACGTTTTGGCCTGGTATACTCTCATGCAAGGACTTTCAACTTGGTACACTTTACACGCATTTGCAGACTCGTGCTTGCCTGGTATATTCAACTACCAGGGCTTTCAACTTAGTACACTTTACACACTAGTAGACTTGTGCTAGCCTGGTGTACTCTCCTGCCAGGGCTTTCAATGTGATACACTTTACATACATTTGCAGAGGTTTTGCAAAGATTCACAAAATGAAGGGCTCTCTTTCTCTCCACATAACCTCTCTCGAGTTTTGTCACCCTTGTGTATGGGTCCCAGACTCGTAACTGCTATGGTTTTGCAAACGTTCACAAGGTAAGGGGTTTTCTTCTCCCTCTCGCTCCCCTTGACCTCTATCTGGCTTTGCCTCGCTTGGGTGCGGGTCCTAGACTCGCAACTATTTTTGGTTCTGCAAAAGTTCACAAGGCGAGGGGTTTTCTTCTCCTCCCTTGAATTCCCTCTGGCTTTGCTTGCCAAAATGATTCTCTTTCGTCCAATTCACAATTATTTAGCATTCTTCGGTGTCATTGCCGAAGCGCCCCAGAGTCCTTATATCTCTCGCCAGTACTCACTGGCTTTCTGCAGTGCTCTTCGGTTCCCTGGCAGCAAGCAGAGAATCAGCTTTTCCATGATCCGCCTCCAATTTGTGGGTTCACCATCGTCACTCGCCGGCTTCCATGTCCTTCGCGGCTCCCGCCTGGTGGTTGAGCGTCTCTGTGTTCCTGCGACTAAGACGCTGTTCTGCGGTTCCTGCGGCTGTCAACAAGAATTACCTTCTACCTCAGGTGCGGTGCCAGCATGGCACACTGGTTGCTGCAGCCTTACTCCTTCTGCCTTGAGCCAGCTAGCTCCACAAACTCCTACACAGCGGCTCACAGTCTCTCGATCGACCTTGACTGGACACAGCTTCTCCAGGTAGCTCTCACCATGTTCATTCAGGATCCGCCTTTTAAATCTCCCGGTACCTGTCAAGAGCTCTTAACTACTAGAGCACTTTCTACAGTTCTCGGCATTGTGGATCTGCATTGCTCTTTTCAGCCTCCTAGTCTCAGTATTTTTAAATATATGGAAATGATGGGCTAGGATTTCTTTCTACATGATACTGGAAGAGGGTTCAAGCAGGTTTTGTGGGCAGTGGGAGGGAAGTTTTACAATAAGACATAAAAGCTTGAGACACAGAGGGAACATCCCTAAAAGGTTAAGGGGGGTATGTGCCTTCACCAGATGATGCCATGTTATCCCCCTGAGTGTCACCTCCTCTCACGTGTCCTCCCGCATATTGCCACCCCCAGGGTCAGGATCAGGTAGCGACTGCCATCCCCATGCCACATGGGGAGAGGCAATCCCCAGGGAAAGGAGTGATGACATCATCAGATTCATCACACTATCTTCACAGTTTGTATAGGCTGGATGCGAGTGACCCAGCAGTTGTAGACATTCCTGGTAGGGGCCACCGGGAGATGCCAGGAAAGGCCTGGCCTGAATCGGTTATATGTGATTTTACCAACAGACATTACAGAGTGGTACATTTCATTGCAGTCTTTATTTTTTGGAGGGTGGAGGGGGGTGCTTGATGGGGGGGGGGTCCCCATCAAGCCCCCTGATTTTCAACCCTTAGAACGCCACTCCAACCCCATCCAGACCCATTTTAACACCTTACCCCACTATCCTTTATATATTAATTTACTTTTCAGTGTTTTTCTGCGTTATTGTCCGCTCTGTTATGTACCACTCTGTAATGTTTGCAATAAAATGACTGGGTGCCGCCTGAATCAGCCCGCAAACATCTGCCTGTACTTTCACAAATGTATTTTTATCGCACTCGTACACAAGTGGTTCAGAGCCCAACAAGGCAAGGGAGGGGAACAAGGGAGAACAAAACAATGTCAACGTAAGGGGGAACACTACAGCAAGTTTTAGGTATCAGGCCTGCAATTGAGGACCATCTCCTATATGTGAACAGCAGTAGATGGAGGAGCAGACTGACTGGGATTGCTGGCAGCTTATTTACTTGGATGAATGAGATGTCTATCTAGCAAAGAGTTGACACTGACTAGGATTGTTTATTGACATGTGGGTGAGGTCTAGGACACTCAAAATGTACATCAAAATTACTGCGCACTGACATGCATTGTATATGGGGCTCCATGAACTTGTGTGCGTGTTAGTCGGTGCAAAGCATGATCACACAGAGGCTCGGGTATTCAAAGGCATCCACATTTAATGGATAAAAGGTGGCAAATGCACAAATAGTTTTAAAGATAAGTGGACATACCCAACACTTTAGGATATAATAAGAGCCCTCAGGGCATTTGGGGGGGGGTGGTGGGTCAAATTAATGCAGGTTGAGAGGGGTTGGTCAGGATGGCAGGCTAGTTAGTTTCACCCTTAACCAAATGCCTTTTCGACAGGAGGGACACCCTTAGAAAATGTCTACACAGGGCTCAATCCAAGTGAGGCATGATTAAGCAATGAATGACAGTAATGTTTCCACTGGGATTAGAGGGCCGATCTTCAAGTTCACTCTTCAGGGAGGCGTGGTCGTGGACGCAGCCTTTCTATTTCCTCCCATACTCTAGAGCAAACACATGAAGAGCTCTAGATAATAAAGGATGAGTGGCAAGGAGGTCTCAGTCATGTAGGATATGGTTGACCTATGCCCATCAGTTAACACCTCCATAGAGGCTCCTGATGTGCGATTGAAGTCTGCTTCCTCGGGGGCATTGGGTGGACAAAAGTCCACTCTTTCTACTCAGCGCTCTGCTGAAAATAAGTCATATGGACCAGAATACATTTAGAATCCATGTAGTCCATGCTAAACAAATAAAGGGAATCATGGCAAATTATGACAAATCATTTTGAGAGAAAATAGCACCTGCTACTATAGAGTATACAAAATGATGCTCACAACATACTTTGCCCAAAAGTAGAAATGATGCTCACAACATACTTTGTTCAACAGTAGCATTTTTAAGACAGGGTCCATAAAGCACAAACAACAAACTAACCATCACAGCAGTTCTATACTTCAAAAGCACAACAAAATAAAAATAAAAGAAATCTACCTATAACAGAAATGCATCAGAAAAAGGTTGAACAATTCTATCCAATTTTGCAGCTTTGTCCACCAAATATTAAGGACACAGTTCCCACTGTGGATACCAAAATATCAACGTTTAGGCATGTTATGAAGCATACGAAAAACTGATGCATCCAAACAAATCAATTTAGATAATAGGTGAAACAGAGAACAAAGACGTTTAAAATATTGTGCACTCTTAAAACAATTTTGTTTAGAAAACTATTTTAATATTATTTAACAAAACCGAACTTATAAAAGCAACCCTATCAGAGAAAATATTCAAATACATATGTTTTAAATGAAAGTAATACAACTAGTATTGTTGAAGTTCACAAAATAGAAACATGACTGCAGTTCAGGCAAAGAAATACCTGTCCAACTTGATTCTCCAGGTATCATAAGGAAATGTTCACCTGAAACTTTAAGTTAGTAATCCTATAGCAATGTAAACACATTTATCTTAAAACATAAAAAAATAATTACCCTAATGTATCACTGCTTTCAAATTTGGATTTACAAATAGAAGGCAAAATAAATAACTTGCAATCCGGTAATTTGTGGAGCCTACTGGGGTTCACAATGTGAAACCTCGCTCAAGACAGCATCTGTCTTTAGAGCAACGTTTGAGTGGGTTGCCACCTCATCCATGTGTTCATAAGATTATCACAAAACCATAAAAAGGCATTTGTGGTTAATGGCATTTTACACTTACAAGTTAGAATGTAGTAAATATGCAGGCTCTACTTAGCCAGTAATTCCAGGCACGTCTGCAAATAAATACTTGCAGAAAAACCACATTTGTAAAAAACCTAGTAGAACGATTTCTCCTCACTGCACTGTACGGGTGGCTTTTTACTATGTGTAGTAATAATGTTACATTACAGCAAACAATATTTTAAATATACAAACTGCCCCCGGCCCTGGTTCGTCCCACCCTTTCAGAGGTCCAATAACTGCCTGAGGAACCAAACTACTGAGAAAGGATAAACTCAGTCTCTGACTTCGGCTGTTGAAAGCAGCGATGCTTCCGATAGAGTAGGCAGGTTTCTGTGGTCTAAGTGGTTCTCCACAGTCATGGTTATACCATTAGGAGCGGAGCAGAGTCTTGATGGACAGAGTTGGTCCTGTGGCCCGCTGGCCTACACACGAACATCCTCCTGGTGTTGCTCTGCCTTGCCTAACCACCGGACCGGAAACTTTAAGTCTGAAGTAGTGCAGGTAGCCATTATTTCGGTCTGTCATACCATGTCGTCCATCTGCTCTTTTTTTGCACTTTAGTTTCTGATCAATTGTTTTATGGGTTTGGGGCACAGGGGTTGGCATGCCATAGCATGCCATAGCCTTTATAATCTTTTTTTTTTTTACCCTTGTCCTGGCTGTCTGAACACTTGCTCATTTGTGCGTCTGACCAATTTTAGGTTTGCATTCCTGCCTTTTGGTCCTCTGTGTTCTATATCCTGGTCAGCTTGGAGGGGGCGGGGGGATATGCTAGGCTTGCCCTTGGGCCATTCCACCCCTTTGAAGGGCTTGAAGCAATTTGACCCCTCATATGTTAAGTGGTTTAAGTGGTGGGCACCATGTCAAAATGGAAGGCTACAAATACTATCTCACCTTTACATGCACTTAAGAAATCCTTTATATTAGCTGTTCCTATTAAAGAGGTAAATGTGCTCACTCATTCTGAGAGCCTGCTGAGTTGTCTTATGGCAGAGCTAACTGTTCCTCCCCATTAAATCCTGCGGGCGTCTCAGACATCATTGGAGTCTCTTGTGCTTACCCTGCTTTGGCTGCAGGAACTTCTGTAGGCTGCAACCATGGGAGATTTAATGGAAAATAAATGAAGCAACTATTGCTTCCTTTTAAATATAAGCCTAAGACCTGCTTCATAGTTACTCCCGTGAGAAGGCGTAACTGACACAGTATCTGTTACAGCGCTAGGGGATAACTAACTCAGAGTTTGGATACCCAAAAGGTGTGATTAAAGATGTACTGGATATTGTCCACTCTTCCACAGAACATTTTGAGGTTAAATCACAGTGGAAGAACCATTATGTCCCTATGAAATTCTGAGTCTGGATGGACGAAATTTGTGCATTCGAGTGGAAGTTCACAGAAGCACATTAACATGTCAAGTATCTGTGATCCTTGCTTCCTCTGTATATTTTAAAGACTCTTCTTTATCTAGTGTCCAGATGCTATGCCATTACAAAACAGATTGTCCCCATTGGCTGATCTCCTTGATTCTGTTTTAGCCCTACCTTGGGTTGCCAATATAAGATCTATAATTCCAGTTTCATCTAGCCTTATTACCTCAGCTAAACACTACTCAAAGTCAGTCGATAAAGGATGTCCTTTTTTGGAATGGAATGTGGGGCTTCATGAAGTCTTACCCGATATGGGGCTCTCCTGTGTTCAGCATAATCTAGTGTTCTTTGTGTATTAAATTTCATAGCACATAGACAACATTAGTGATTGGTATTATAGAAAGGCTAAATTTACCCTATAAGTGAATGTATATCCCTAGTGTTAAGGTGATGCGCCGCAATAAAAGTGGATAAGAAGACAGAATTTCCCTCATTCAATTAAACCAAACCAAACTACAAACGTGCCTGGATATGAGAAGAATTACTAAGAAGGCATAATCATAAAAACGTGTGTGTAGGAAAGGAGAGGATTTTGTTATTTTTATTCTTCCTTCCTCTATGTCCTCAAAACAGCGAAAATCTAAAATTTGATTGTTTTATCTCTTCTACAATTATTACAAGAGATGAATTAATGAACTATTTGAAAGTGTTAGTGAGGTATCTCTATTTAGTAATGTCGACCGATTTCAGAGGCAGTGGTCAGTTGAGTCGCCTTCCTCGGGACAAGCCTCTCCCCGCCGTGGGTGTGCAATCTATATCTTATACTACAGGTTTTCATTGGCGCTTTTAGGCTCCACCTGCAAATTAATAATTGTGGCTTCTTGTGTCATTGTATTTGTTTTTTTAAGTTTGATTTCCTTTGTTATTCTTCATTTCATTTTCTCAACTGGATTCTAGAGAGAAGACAAGCAGAAAGAAACCACACATTACTTAATTTCTCTCTGATGGTGTATTGGTATATATGTTATGAAGATTCACGGCATAGTCATAGAGAAAGGGCACAAGCTCTTATCCCACAATCCAATGAGCGGTAACTTTGCTTCACTTGTTGTAGTGGGTAGAACCGTGAGGCAAGTTCTCATTAAAAGGACGCTAGGTTGTTCAAGCATTGTTCCTAAAATATCTGAAATTGGAAGTCCTAATTCAGTAGACACAGGCCTTACCTATAACAGGTGAGATCCCCTGCAATCAACGAATGCCCCAGTGGAACCAAGTAGAGGCCGGGCCGTGGTCACCATAAATAATCAGTGGGTCCCAGCCAGTCTCACATGATGATGTCATTACGTTCGCACACTGACTTTGTATATCAAATACTTAATGTTAGCTGCCATGGGTGCCATCTTGGAGTGTGTACTGGAGGGAAGGCAGGGTACCACAAGTAGGACACTGACACAATGGATACAATTTGTAAAACCTTAATTGAAATTTTGTAGTCGCAGAAACTCCTAATTTGCCCTATAACTAAGATGGGAGTAGTCTTGACCATAAAATGATAAACAAAACAGTCCTAGTGGCGTCAGTCCAATCAAAATAGCCTTTGCTAACAAAACCTAATGCCTGCCTTATCTCTTATACAAAATTTGCAAAAAGGAGAAATGTATGAAAAAGGAAAAATCTGTGTTTAGAAGAATAAAGGTGGTTGAACCAGCTCTCCTCATCACATTACACCTCACAGAGTAAGGCTTTCCCTGTAGTCAGAATGATACACTCTGGCTCGGTTTCTAACACTCTAAGCAGTTCCAAACCGTGGATTGAGGCCCGTGTGGCCTTCCATATTAAAGTCTTTTTCTTGACTTTTCAAAATTGTATTTACTACATAAAGTTCAAAAGATCCCCCTCTGTTGGGCGCAGACTTTACAGCACACAGTTCACGAAGGGCCCCCTCTGCCGGGCTCCCTCTCACGTCACAGTTTACCACAAACCTGCAAGGGGGCTCCCTTGTGCAAGTTTATTGTACTTCGGGTCTCCCTCAATCGGGCTCGGACCCCTTTCGAAAACTTTCTAATATGGGTGGGACTTTTACCAGACCACTGCAGGACCACACTGACTCAAAGTTCAGTTACTTTCACTTAATTTCCTTTCGCCGTCTGTTTGCTTTATAACTTCAAACAATGTACCTTTCACAGAGACTTTCAAATGGGCTACTTCCTTTTGCCAGACCACTCCGTTACTAAGTATCACTGATCTCAAATCTGCTTTTTACTTCAAAGTTCATTCACAGGTCTGCCTTTCTTCGCGTCTCATCCACACACGCGCAGCCTTCACTTGCGATAGAATATTGCTACTTCATTCGCTTTAACACACACCAGTCTCTTAGGTCAGTTGCCAACTCACCGGCTGTGTGCGCTTCCTTCTTGTTTTGCTATTTTGACAATTCACGAGTAAGGTTAGTACCAAATGCTTGGCCTCTCCTACCCAATTTGCTGTTCACCCAGGAGGGTCGCTGGCGTCCTTGGAACACAATGCAATATTAACTTATACAACCTCGCCTTCTCCACATGTCTTTTGTGGTCTGTCGGAGGCAACGACCATCATTAGGGAACCTTTGCTGTTTTCGGCCTGCTGGTACCATCCTTTGGTCCATTGCTCTGCTCCAGCAGGTGTGCCTTTGTCACAGAAGTTCTGCCTGTGCTCGTGTTTCCGCCTTGCTCAGAGTGCGTCTTTAGGTGTTGCCTTTTATTTGTGTGAGAAGAGCTAACTGGTATCAGATGTATGCACTTAGAGTAAAGTGCCTGGCTTTTCCTGACCCGTTTCACAGGAGGTTTCCAGTACGATGTGAGAGTTAGTCAGGTTGCTCTCAGTCATCCTCTTCCTCGGCCCAATATTTGTGGAAAAAGAGGAGCAGGGGGAGTTGGCACTTCGGAAAATCCTAGAAAATAGGATGGGATAGATGAACAAAAAAGAGGGGAAAACTGCGTCTCACCATCGGCTGCCTCACCCCCCCCCCACTCCCCGATGACCCTTCACCCAGGTGATCCTCCCACACTGGTCCACCCGCGGGGTCTGGATCCAAAGGCGATGGCTGTGCCCTGGCCACCCGAGAGAGAGAGAGAGAGAGAGAGAGAAAGAGAGATCCCTGTGGACCAGCGGGTGGGTCACCCTCTGGTTTCTCACATACCCTTACCCTATCCGAGGTGGATACGTTTGTTCTTCGTCCAATTTTAGTTTCCTCCCTGTTTCGGCAGAAGAGCTGTCCTTAGTACTGGCTAAAATGAAACCCACGTCATGTGCGGAAAATATTCTGCTTGCAAAAATAATCTTGGATGATAAAGAACTATTCACGCCAGTTCTTACTGGAATTGTGAACGCATCCTTCCAGGTGTTACGCTCATCTGGTATCCACGGGGATGCCACCCAGCCCTGATTGGATGATTCACACTTTCGAACCCTCTCACGGTGCCTTGGTAAGGCCTCTGGTTAAAGATGGGTCTTAATATTGTAAAAGGTGGATTCTCCTTCCTGCTCCTCATGGCAGGGGCGCGTAGATGTGGGAGCGAGCAGCGACCAAGTTACTTCACTGGTGCAAGCCCCCCCTCTGGGAATCCAGGCCTGCTGCGACTCCGTAGGTTTGCTGCTTTACAGTCTTTATATGCAGTTCTTATGTTCCTCTTAGTTCGAATAATGTCTTGCTCCTTTCCTTTTAGGTATGGAAAGGTATTTTGGTGTTGTCATGCATTTTGCAGATTAGCATGGGCCGGTAGGCGAAAGCACGGTGTGCGCGATGCTGTCCGGTGAGTAATGCGCAATGCGCTGCGCTGTTTTGCCTTTTATATTGCTAACCTGTGTCTTTTCTCTCCTTGCAGGTTGCGATGTTCCTCGCCGAGCACCGTAATGTTCCAGCAATGATACTGACCAAGAGATGAATACCCAGGTAAGAATTGTGTGGCTTTCTTCATTCGGGAGGAAACGTGAGTAAACGCTTACTAATGCTGTCTTTCTTTCTCCTCTTACCAGGCTATGGTTTTCCAGGATGCATGCTGTGCCGGATGATGGAGTTTGTACCTTGAGGTGAGTGGAACTGAAGTGGGCGATGGATTGAAGATAGGATACTGTTCCAGGTAAGTTTCGTAGTGTTCTCTCTCTCTCCCTCTCTCTGCAGGTCCTTGGTTTCAGGTAAGTTGGCATCAAAGAACTGGACACGGTGAGCGTTACGCTGCCCACAGCAGAACAACACAAAGCATGTTCTCCTGTTTGGGCACGGTTTAAATGGTCTCAGGTAAACTAGTCCAGGTAAAATAGTCCCAGGCCTGCCACACCCAAAAGACTAGACCGCATAGCTCAGTTCCTTGTAACTGAGCTATGTGTGTGCCTCCATGTTGGCTGAACCCCCCTGCCCCCAAGTTAAATAGTCCCAAGTAAATTCTAATGTTGGTCTTCATGATGGTTATGAGCCTGGCGCCAAAGGCGCCAGGACTGCCTCCAAGAGAGTCTTGGATGAGGTTTTAAGGCCTTTGACCTGGCCCTAACTGGAAGGCTGACTTGCCAGTGAGGGCCAGGGGCAAGGTTCATAACAGCACTCCCCTCCCCACCCCAAAGGCCCCTCTCACGGTGGCACTTCTGCCTGGTCCTGGTTTGGCTGGGTAATTCTGACGGAACTTTTTAATTGAGCGAGGTGCATGGATGTATTCACTAGGTTCCCATGATCTGTCTTGAGGGCCGTATCCCTTCCAATCAACTAAGTCGTATAGTTTGGATCTGGTGTATTTTGAGTCTAGGATATCCTTTACTTCAAACTCTTGTTCTCCGTCAACTAATACTGATTTTGGTGGTGTTGTAACCCGAGTACCGGGTTGTATCGGTTTCAGGAGTGATACGTGAAACACAGGATGAATCTGCATTGTGGGTGGTAGTGCTAATTTAACTGCCACTGGATTTATTATGGATTCAATAGAATAAGGTCCCAGATATTGGGGACAAAAGGTCCTAGTCCCTTTTATGGGCACATAAACCATACATAAAGTATTCTCCTGCAAGTGGGGAAAGGGATTTAGCCACACGTGGACTTTAGTGATGGCCCCCAACAGTTCTCGTTCTCCCCACTAATCACCTCCGATATCCCCTTTTGGTAACCTCACCATATGCAGGGGCGCGTAGATACCAGTTACTTCACTGGGTTGAAGGTACTGGAGGAGTTCCGTAAGAATATTGACTCCAGTGTCTATAAAGTTCAAAGAGTTCAATATGTCTGATGTTCACTCTTGTTCCATTCCCTCGTTAGGTTGCAGCTGAGTCCAAAAGAATATTGCCTGGAGGCAGCTGATGGCGTTCAGGTAAGAGTCTGTATTATCAAACACTGTCCGGTAAAAGTTGCATGAGTTTAACTTGCTGTTTTCTCTCCCTTTATAGGTGCGGCATAGGAAGATGCGGCGAATTAAAGAATAATACCTCTGGTGGTAAAGCAGGTAAGCCTATGGTGGCAAAGAGATTGTCTTTGTCGGTTTTCTCAGCTCACCTTGTTATTCCTTTTGTTTTCCCCCCAGGTGCTGGATTTCGACGAAGAAAATGATGGAGGCAGCGCCGAGTCGAAAGATGCGGTGGATTGGTGAGTATAACGCGGCGCCTGCTGCTGGCGAAGCGACACGTGCTGAAATAATGTCCTTTCCCGGCTCGGAGATGTGCTGGGTCCGGAATCAGGTAAGGAATCAAATAATGTCTGTGATCTAACCTCTTCTCCTTTCTTTTCCTTTTGTCTAGGAGCTCCGGATTCGAGGCAGGCGTGGCAGAAGACTGGATGCTGACTTGCAGAAACGGTGAGCGTCATGCTGCTGGATGCAGAATAACGCGAAGCATGGGCTGCTGTTCGGGCGTGGTTTAAATAGCCTGAAAAGTAGTCCCAGGTAAGAAGTTCCCCAGAACCACACCCGAGTGAAAAATAGTCCCTGTAATAAAATAGTCCCATCCAGGCCTCACGTTGGCTTGGACTCATTTGCAGCATGGTCTGCATAAGGTAAGTAAAGTCTATGAGCCTGGCGTCTATAGCGCCAGGACTGATTTCTATGATGATCCTGGCGCCTAAGGCACCAGGACTGAATCCAAACAGCCCCCAGCCGGGGCTGTTGGTGTTTTAATGAGTATCTGGATGCCTGCTCCGGGGCTGATGGACTCGATCCGGATGCCCGGGGGTAGGCATCATAACAGTAACTGGCCAGTTTCTGGGTCCCTTTGTGAGAGAACAGCTCACATAGCTATGCTAGAGGCATCTGTTTCAACTATATAAGGGAGGTCTGGGCGAGAATGCCGTAGAACTGGAGCAGAAGTTAATTTTTTCTTAAGTTCTTGAAAGGCCTTCTCTGCTTCTTCGGTCCAATGGAACTTTTTATTGTTCTTTCTCAATAGGGATGTAATTGGATGCACTATTTGGGAAAAATCTAGGATGAATCGGCGGTAAAAGTTTGCAAAGCCCAACATACTCTGGATTCCTTTAAATGAAGTTGGTGACGGCCAGTTAAGAATGGCATCTGCCTTGTGCCTATCCATTCCGATACCTTTTGGTATGAGGATAAAACCGAGGAACTCCACTTCGGTGACATGAAAAGAGCATTTTTCAAGTTTAGCATACAGTTTATGTTGGCGGAGTTCAGTAAGGACGGAGCTGACATGCCTGACATGGTCTTCTTTTGTAGCAGAACACCCTAAGATGTCATCAATGTAAACCAGGGCACAAACGTCGATTAACTCCCGCAAAACATCATTCATAAAGTACTGGAATGCAGCAGGAGCGTTGCAAAGTCCAAAAGGCATTACCTGGTATTCATACAAGCCTTATTTGGTACGAAAGGCGGTTTTCCATTCGTCTCCTTTCTTCACTCGAACAAGATGGTACGCCCCCCTAAGGTCCAGTTTGGTATAGATTTGGGCGTCTTTGACTTGATCCAATAATTCGGGAATAAGGGGCAGTGGATAACTTTTTTACTGTGATCTGGTTTAATGCGCGATAGTCGATGCAAGTCCTCAAATCTCCTTCCTTCTTTGGTACGAAGAATAAGGGACTGGCTGCCGGTGATTTAGATGGGCGGATAAATTAATTTGCCAGGTACTGATCAAGATAAGATTTCAAATGGAGGTTTTCTGGTTCAGTAAGTGCATAGATTCGACCACAAGGAATTTTCGCACCAGGTATGAGGTTGATCTGACAATCGTAGGGCTAGTGCGGTGGTAGAGTATTGGCTTGTTCTTTCTGGAACACGTCTTGAAAATCTTGGTATTCATTTGGTAGAGTACTAGTCACACCTAGTACAATCGCCGCCGTACTGGGAGTAGCAGATGTACATAAGTCTGTTTTCCCCCTTTTCTTGGTAATAACAGGTGCAAGCACAATCATCGGAAAAGGCCAGCTCCTTGGCACGCCAATCTGTTAGAGGGTTGTGAGCTACCAACCATGGCATCCCTAAGATTAGTCGAAACTGAGGAGCTTTGATGAGATCGAATGCAATAGATTCTCGGTGTCCATCCTGGCACAGTAGGGTTAGTGCTGCTGTGCATTGGGTTACTGGTCCTGAAGCTATTTCTGTCCCATCAACAGTAGTAACTTTTTCAGTAGTCGACTAAAAGCATAAGGGAAGCCCCATCCCTACTGCCAGATCTTGGTCTACATAATTCGCAACTGCAAGGCTGTCTATGTATGCTTCGACAGCATGTATCCGAGACGGTTGTTGGTGATTGATCAAAATTACTGGTAATGCAAAGTGTGAGGTCTGTGGCTCATCCTTCTCGCTCGACAAGCGGACCTCTTCGCTTGCCGGGCTTGGTATTTTTCCGACTGCTTGTTATTATCTTCCTTCTCTGTGGCTCCAACAGTTCTCCTTGGTGGTTTCACTGGACATTCTTTGAGGAAGTGGCCTGATTTTCCGCAATATAAGCATAGTTGCTGTTGCCTTCTCTTGTCTCTTTCAGTTGTAGTTAAAGGGGGCCGTACACCTCCGATTTGCATGGGTTCTACCATGTTTTCCAATATACGTGGAACATTATCCTTTGACCGGACATACACAGCTTGAGTTTCTAACCTTATCCGGTCCGCTTTTCGGTCTTGTAATCTGTGATCTAATTGTACCACAAGGTTGATGAATTCTCCACAGTCTTTAGGTGGGTTAACCACTTGAGCAAGGACATCCTTTAGTTCCCCTCGTAGACACCGATGAAATAGTGTGGTCCTTTTTTCCTCAGGCCACCCAGCTTCAACGACTAGTTTGTTAAATGTTGCTATATATCTAAGCAAGTCTTGACTTCCTTGACGGAGTGACAAAAGTTTGTTGTCTAATGCTTGGCCTTGGGAATGACGAGCAAAGAGTTTTTCCATTTCCATCTGGAAACCCCCAAAGTCATGTAACAACGGGTTATCCTGACTTACCAATGGTACCGACCAATCCGCAGCACTGCCACTTAGATATGACAAGACAAAAGCAACCCACGCTTGGTTGTTAGGAAAATCCCCAGGTCTGCAAAGGAAATTAAGACGAACACTGGTTCATGAACGTTGCATACTTCTTGGGGTCCGCTGTAAATCGTTCAGGTGGAGCTAAAGGAACTGCCCCAGGAAGGGTTATTTGTACTGGATTGGTGGAAGAAGTTGGTACAGGTGCTGGCGGAAAGTTACCAGGCAATGGGGTCTGTCCTGCCTGTGTTGGAGCAATTGTCTACTTATTTCGTCAGTACGATCTTTAGTAACAATCAAATCCCTCCTAAGAGCGTTTGTTTCTTGCCTGGCTGAATGTACTTCAGGGTGTAATTGTCCCAACAACTGAACTAACTGGTCAGTCTCTGAAGTCTCCATGACGCCCAGGTGGATAATATTATTGAGGCTTTGCGTTCTGTTACGCTCACCTGGTATCCACGAGGACGCCACCCAGCCCTGGTTGGATGATTCGCACTCTCGAACCCTCTCACAGTCCCTTGGTAAGGCCTCTGTTTAAAGATGGGTCTTAATATTGTAAAAGGTGGATTCCATCCTGCTCCTCGTGGCAGGGGCGCGTGGATGTGGGAGCGAGCAGCGACCAAGTTACTTCAATGGTGCAAGCCCCCCCTGCGGGAATCCAGGCCTGCTGCGACTGCGTAGGTTTGCTGCTTTACAGTCTTTATATGCAGTTCTTATGTTCCTCTTAGTTCAAATAATGTCTTGCTTCTTTCCTTTTAGGTATGCAAAGGTATTTTGGTATTGTCTTGCAGTTTGAAGATGAGCATGGGCCGGTAGGTGAAAGCGCGGTGTGCGCAATGCTGTCCGGTGAGTAATGCGCGATGCACGGTGCTGTTTTGTCTTTTATATTGCTAACCTGTGTCTTTTCTCTCCTTGCAGGTTGCGATGTTCCTCGCCAAGCGCCGTAATGTTCCAGCAATGATACTGACCAGGAAATGACTACCCAGGTAAGAATTGTGTGGCTTTCTTCATTCGGGAGGAAACGTGAGTAAACGCTTACTAATGCTGTCTTTCTTTCTCCTCTTTCCAGGTTATGGTATTCCAGGATGCATGCGGTGCCGGAGGATGTAGTTTGTACCTTCAGGTGAGTGGAACTGAAGTGGGCGATGGATTGAAGACAGGATAATGTTCCAGGTAAGTTTCGTAGTGTTCTTTCTCTCTCTGCAGGTCCTTGGTTTCAGGTAAGCTGGCATCAAAGAACTGGACACGGTGAGCGTTACGCTGCCCACAGCAGAATAACGCAAAGCATGTTCTGCTGTTTGGGTGCGGTTTAAATAGTCTCAGGTAAAGTAGTCCCAGGCCTGCCACACCCAAAAGACTAGACCGCATATCTCAGTTCCTTGTAACTGAGCTATGTGTGTGCCTCCATGTTGGCTGAACCCCCCCCCCCCCAAGTTAAATAGTCCCCAGTAAATAGTCCCATTCTAATGTTGGTCTTCATGATGGTTATGAGCCTGGCGCGAAAGGCGCCAGGACTGCCCCAAGAGAGTCTTGGATGAGGTTTTAAGGCCTTTGACCTGGCCCTAACTGGAAGGCTGACTTGCCAGTGAGGGCCAGGGGCAAGGGTCATGACACCAGGAGGGCATAGTACCAAAGAGCATCAAAGAGGTAACTATCACGCCTTTAATCAAGAAGGCAGGATTGGACCCAAAAGATCCTACCAATTTACTTCCCATCACAAATTCAAATGTTATTTTAAATTTGTTGGATAAGGTAGCAACAAACCAATTCCAAAAATATATAGAAACCCATGGGATTCTACACGAGCAACAATCAGGTTTCCGAGAGGCCCACAGCACTGAAACGGCACTGTTGGATCTGCATACTCATATGCTTGCAATCTTGGACAAGGGAAAGGCGGGGATACTGATGCGGTTAGATCTTAGCACAGCATTTGATTTGGTGGATCACCAACTGCTGCAAAAGGCACCGGATAAAATAGCGTGATGCTCTCCGGCCGCCTTGGCGTGGTTGACATCCTTCCTAGCAGACCGGAAAGCTAGGGTGCACTGGGGGGAAAAGTTTTCTGAGGCCACCCACATTAAATTTGGAGTCTGTCAAGGGGCAAGTCTATCTCCCTTGTTATTCAACTTGTACATGAGATGCCTCTGTGACCTTCTGGAAAACGTCGGCGTGTTCTTCACGAACTACGCCAACGATACCCAGTTGGGTGTGGAATTGGAAGCTGATCATCTTAGTGACAGTGCCAAAATAACTGAAATCTACAACATCATAGATAAGTGGATGAAATATAATTGGATGTGTCTAAACAATACCAAAACGGAATTCATGATTTTTGGAACACACCAGGCCAGAGCTAAATTAGGGGCAGAATGCAAAGCCTTTGTTATGAAGGATGCAACCATCCCAGTAATGACGCAGGTCAAAACGCTAGGGATGATGGTGGAGACATCAGTGGGGTCTGAAGTTCAGGTCAAATACCTTCATAAGAATAATGCTTATTACCTGCGCCTACTGAGAGCCATCCGTCCTTTTCTTAACAAGGAAAACATGGCAGGGATTGCTAGGGCCATTATTCTATCGCAATTGGATTATGGCAATGCTTTGCTGTTAGCGGCCCCAAAAAAAGAAATTGAGAAATGCCAAGTCATGGAAAAGAATGCTGTTCACACCATCAAAAGGATAAGGAATAGAGAGCCCATAACGCAAGGAAGGAAATCATTACACTGGCTAAGAATAGAGGAAAGAATCACATTCAAATCTAACACAATCGTCCATAGATGTCTATATGGCGTGGCCCCCATGTATCTGAAGAAATAATTCTCTAGATACATTCCATCGAGGTCTCCAAGATCAGAAGATCAGGGTTGGTTGAATGTGCCACATTTCAGTCGAGTAACAGGCATGGGGAAATCCTTCCCGGTTCAGGCAGTGCAACATTGGAACAAGTTGCCCCTGACCCTACGGCTGGAAAACTACCATACTTTTAGGAGTCATTTTAAAACCCAAATAAGTCATGGTCATTTTAGCGTATGTCCCAAATCAGTACCTCCAGTAATCACATGTTGTTTTGTCTATAGGCGGTCTCTGTGTTTGTGCTTCACACGCCCTGATGCCTGCGGGCTTTCGGCGCGCTATAAGCACATAAATAAATGAATAAAATTTGAAGCTCTCTAATCGGAGGACTCTGGAGAGGACAAATGGAAACTTTATCCAGGGGCTCTCGCATATGCACGTAATTTCTCTTTGACTGTGCTGGTAGGGTTTGGATGTTAAACTTAGTTCCCTGTGAATAGCCCATGAACTGGGATAGAGGAGATTGGACACATAATGTCTCTATGAGGATCTGCTTCCGTCCATTCCCATACCGGGGAGGTCTGGGAATAGAAATCAGATTGCCATTGATTTTGTGGCATACGTTCTCTGGCTAGGGAAAGAGGCTCTTGAAGAAAGGTGGCAAATTCTGGATAATCCCTTCCTATAATAACCTCTTCCGTAAATTCAGGGATAATGACTGATACTAGCTGGGACTCCCCTCTGATATTAATGTGCACCAGTACTCAGGGATAGATTTTGTTATCTCTGTGTACACAGGTAACGTTAACCATGGTTGCATGTTCTAAGTCTGCAGAATAGACCAAATCAGCTCTTATGGCTGTCTGTTTATTGCCAGAATCAACTAAGGCTTTAACTATTCTCCCATTCACCAAGGCTTTTTCATACATAAAATCCACTGAGGATGGGCATAAACATATGCTAAAGGTTTCTAGATCCTCCTCTTGTTCATCCCATTCCTCTCCTCTTAAGCATCCTATTTCCATAAGCTCCTCCTTTTGGTTTTTGGGACTATGTTGAGCTAAATGACCCGTTTCCCTACATGAGAAACAGATGGGTGGTTACCTCTGGGTTCCTCTCTTCTTAATTCTTCTTTAATCCTAGTGTCAGCTTTTTGCATTTCTATCTTTTCTTTGGGGGTCCGTTCTCGGGTTTCAGAGAGTCGTCCTCGTTCGAACGTCAGGTTTTGAGAGCGGTAGGGTGGTTTTTAGTCTATTCTATCGTCAGTTTTATGGAAGGAATGAAAATGTTTTGCTGCAGCTGAATAATTTTGGGCAATCTCAATAGCCATGTTAAGAGTGGGTCAATTTAATAGTAATCGATTACAATTAAAGGAAAGGAGGTAATGAGTTGGTAACCTGTTCCAAGATGATCACCTCTACTAATACATCCAATGTCTTATTGCTTACCCACAGGGTGACAGTGTTTTTAATTTGTTCTCCTACTTCCAGAGGGGTCTCACTGGGGTTTAATCTAATGGACCTTAGTTTTTGTCGATAAAAATTATTGGTCTGACCTACTCTTTTAAGGGGTCCTTCCTTGATGGATATGAAAGTAACTCCCAAGGGTAGATTATGCAACCGATAGGCGGTTTGTAACTCACCTTTTAGCAGGGGTCCTAAGTAGCATTTTTTTAAAGTTTTCTCCCCCTCCCAGTTGTTCAGCCAATCGTTCAAAATTCAAAAAAGAAAATCCATAAATCTTCTCCTTCCTGGTAGGGTTGTAATATCCCTTGAGGTAATAGGGGTCTTGCTTGTAATTTGACTAATCCCGTCCGATTTTCTTGAGGGCGAGCCTCAGCCTGAATCGGACAGGCAGCTAGTTGGGCGACGACTGCTTCAATATTAGTCATATTTTCAGAAGGGGTAAAGGTTCCCTCTATCAGGTTTTCAGACTCAGAAGAAAAGGGTCTCAACCTCTTCAGAGAAGGTTTCGAACTAATCTGACCCTTCCGAACTCGACTTCGATGAAGGAAGCTCTACACCAAAAACAAAATGTTCGGCAAAAGATGGGTTTAAGGAGCTAGGTCTAATAAATATATAGGAGGGTCTTATTTTTAAGACTATTCGGTTCCACCGTTGTATTTGATCATGGGCTATCGGTAGGGTGTCTAATAGTACCTGGATTTTGAAAAACAAATCCTGTTGGCTAATTGGGATTTGAAGTTGGGAGAATAAGGTCTCCTTAATAGTGCTTATTCGATCAGAATCAAGGACTTCAATAATTCTATTCTCTCCTTCTGGCGGGATGACAATTATCAGCATTGGTTCTCAATTTCTATAAATTGAGCCAGATCCTACTCCTGACACCATATCTAGGGAAGGCATGGTATCACAAGTATGACACTGACACAATCAATACAATTTGTAAAACTTTAATTGAACATTTTGGGGTTGAAGAAACTCCTAGTTTGCCCTATAACTAAGATCGGAGTAGTCTCGACCATCAAACGATAAACAAAACTGTCCTAGTGGAGTCAATCAAATCAAAATGGCCTATGTTAACAAAACCTAATGCCTGCCCTATCTCTTATACAAAAAGTGTAAAAAGGAGAAATGTATGAAAAAGGAAAAATCAGTGTTCAAAAGAATGAAGGTAGTTGAACCAGCTCGCCTCCTCACGTTACACCTCATGGATTAAGGATGTCCCTGTAGGCAGGATGACACACTTTGGCTCAGTTTTCTAACACTCTTAGTGGTTCCAAACCATGTGTTGAGGCCCGCCTCACTTTCTACCTTAAAGTATTTTTCTTGACTTTCAAAAATTGTATTTCCAACAAAGTTCACAAAGGTCCCCCTATGCCGGGCTCAGAACTTACAGCACACAGTACATGAAGGTCCCCCTATGCAGGGCTCAAACCTCACTACACAGCTCAACACAACCTTGCAAGGGGGCTCCCTTGCCCAAGTTTATTGTACTTATTGTAATTCGGGTCTCCCTCAATCAGTCTCAGACCCCTTTCGAAAACTTTCGAATGTGCATTGCACTTTTACCAGATCACTGCAGAACCACTTCGACTCAAAGTTCACGGTTACTTTTACTTAATTTGCTTTTGCTGTCTGTTTGCTTTATAACTTCAAACAATGTACCTTTCACAGAGACTTTCGAATGGGCTACTTCTTTTTGCCGGACCACTTCGTTACTTAGTATCACAATCTCACAGCTGCTTTTTACTTCAAAGTTAATTCACAGGTCTGCCTTTCTTCGCGTCTCATGCACACGCATGCAGCATTCACTTGTGATATAATGTTGCTACTTCATTCGCTTTAACACAGACCGGTCCCTCAGAATGCTTGCCAACTCACCGGCTGTGTGCGCTTCTTTCTTGTTTTGCTATTTTCAATTCACGAGTCAAGGTTAATACGACAGGCTTGGCCTCGCCTCCCCAACTCTGAAATTCACCCGGTAGAGTCGCTGGCGTCCTTGGAACACCATGCAATCTTCACTTATGTGATCTGGCCTTTCTCTACGTGTCTTTCATGGTCTGTGAGAGGCAAAGACCTCCAGTAGGGAACCCCTTGGGGTTTTCGGCACGCTGCTCTCGTCCCTTGGTCCGTTGCTCTGCTCCAGCAGGTGTGCTCTTGTCCCAGAAGTTCTGCTTGTGCTCATGTTCCGCTTTGCTCACAGTAGTCTCTTTAGATGTTGCCTTTTATTTGTGTGAGACGAGCTAACCGGTATCAGGTGTATGCACTTAGTGTAAAGTGCCTGACTTTGCCATGCAGGACCCATTTAAAGGGACATTTAGAGAACAAAGAGTTAGGGGGTCATTACAAGGTTGGTGGTTAAGGGGTTAACAGCGCCGGTAAAGGTGCCGGAGCCGTCAACCCCTTACCACCGCATTACGAGGTCCTTTAGCGGGTCCCGCTAAAGGACCAGCATGCTAACAACAGGCCCGTTATTAACAGGCCCGTTGTTAGCATGGTCCCCATTCCCATTGAGCGCTATGGGGGCTCGAATGGGAATGGGGATGTGTTCCCTAAATGGGGAAATACCGGGTCCTCCAAGGTTGGAAAGGCCCGGTATTTCCTCATTCAGGGAACCCGGACCCGGTATGCGGTATGGAAGTAGCCATGCCGCAAATAGTGGCATGGCTACCTCCAACCTTGTAATGACCCCCACATTCTGGTTGCTCTCAGTCATCCACTTCCTCAGCCCAGAGTTTGTGAAAAATGTGGGGGTTGGTGCTTCAGAAAATACTATAAAATAGGGTAGATGAACAAAAAAGGGGGAAATACCGCATCTCACTATCGGCTACCTCAACCCCACTCCCTGAAGACCCCTCACCCAGGTGAACCTCCCGCACTGATCCACCTCCAGGGTCTGGATTCAAAGACAATGGCTGTGCCCTGGCCACCTGAGAGAGAGAGAGGTACCCGGGGACTAGTAGGTCGGACACCCTCTGGTTTCTCACAGTACCATGCAGCCAACAACCTCAAGTTGGTGATCAAATGTACATGTGCTTGGATGTCTAGAGCAATGTTTATCATCTGATAAAAGTTTTTGACTCGTCATATGGTAGGGATGCCAATTTTGAGAAACTGTGTGACAACACTGCAATAACTGGAGAATACAACAAAGCCTTTTTTGCATTAGAACATTTATATTTAGTCACAGCATCTACTGTTGAGGCATCCCCATCTGGTAAGTGTGGCTTTTCCATGGAGTCACTGTTTCTAATATCTTTCAGGTATCCTCTCTACCTGAATAGAAAATACTGAGCAGACCAATTTAGGTAGTGGACAATTGTTGCCATTGAATGTTGTCCTTCATCCCCACTTTATCTGTGCCCAGTCTAAATATCCAGCACTGCTCCATCTTAAGCAGTAAGGCATTGACGTCTCCACCTCGGTGCATGTTCCATTTTAGTTCCTATGCAGGAGTTATGTTCAATGACACTTTTTTGACTGGTCTATTTGCCATGCCCACATAAAGACCTCAAGGACAGGTGATATGGGAAATGACATTGTTCGTGCTGCAATTTGTTAGTTGTTTTTGTGTCCAGGGTGTACGCACACCGAAGTCTATTGTGGTGCTTCGGTAAGTTTGTTCACATACTGAGCATGAGCCACACGGGCTATGTCCCATTACTCATGGATGAGACCAGAATGTGTTTTGATTATCTGATTGAGATGAACAAGTTACTTTCTTACCTGATAACGTTCTTTCGATGGGATGGTCCGACGACGTATTCCATATCTATGACAGGTAATCACCACAGCTTTGCTGCTTCAGAAACGTTTTTCGGCGTCTGCGTCCTGCGTCGATGAGCCGTCGTCGAGGACCTCCTCCGACGTCCGACGTCATCCGATGTGATAAGTAGGACGCACGACGCCCGTAGCCTCAGTTGTAGT
Organism: Ambystoma mexicanum; assembly: GCF_040938575.1. NCBI lineage: Eukaryota > Metazoa > Chordata > Amphibia > Caudata > Ambystomatidae > Ambystoma > Ambystoma mexicanum. The sequence continues at coordinate 539,631,138 of NC_090923.1, read as the reverse complement.
TTTTTCCCCAGAACGTGTGACATCAGTCTACTGCCAGTCAGACACAAAGCCTTGCGGAACGTAAGCTGCAATCGCATAAGAAATTCTGCAGCGGGGAAGGTAGGGAGGGAGCGATAAGGAATACGTCGTCGGACCATCCCATCGAAAGAACGTTACCAGGTAAGAAAGTAACTTGTTCTTCGAGGGGATTGGGTCCTCCGACGTATTCCATATCTATGACAGACTCCCAAAGCAGTACCAGAGCAAGGAGGAGGGAAAGAATTTAGAATTAAAATTTAGAATTGCCAATCAAATAGCAGAGCAAAGGACCGCCTTGCCAAAGGACAGATCCTGTCCTCGGATGGAATCGAGGGAATAGTGACGTACAAATGTATGTACTGAAGCCCAGGTGGCTGCATCACAGATGTTGCGAATAGGAACACCCCTCTGCAGGGCAGTAGATGCAGCCATACCCCTGGTAGAATGGGCCCTTACCCGCCAAGCGGTAACACTCCGAGATGGCCAAAATAATCCAGCGAGACAAAGTCTGTTTCATCACAGCTTGTCCCAAACGCTTTCCAGCGTAACCAATAAAGAGTTGATCGTCCACTCTAACCCGGGACATGCGTGAAACATAAAAGCTTAAAGCTCTCCTAGGATCAAGCCTATGGAGCCTCTCCTCTTCCTTACCAGGATGCGGAGGAGGATAGAATGCCGGAAGAACAACCTTCTGGGCCAAATGAAATTCCGTCACTACCTTCGGAAGAAAAGAAGGACGGACTCTAAGGACAACCCTGTCCTTCTGGAAAACAGTGAAGGGAGGCTTAACTGAAAGTGCCTGTAACTCACTCACTCTGCGAGCGGAAGTGACCGCAACTAAAAATACAGTTTTAAGAGTCAACAGTCTCAAAGGACAAGAGTGCAAAGGCTCAAAGGGAGCACCCGTTAGAAACCTGAGAACAAGGTTCAAATCCCAACCGGGCACCAGGAAAGGTGACGGAGGGAACACATTAGTGAGCCCTTTCAGAAACTGTGAAATTAAAGGGATTTTAAAGTAGGAACACTCTTCAGACGAGCGCTTAAAGATGGACAGCGCCGCCAGGTAACCTTTAATGGTACCCACTTGCAAGCCCCTGTGGGCCAAAAAAAGTAAAAAGGACAGAACCATGGGGATGTCACATGCAAAAGGATCCACATTCTGAACTCTGACCCAGTCGCAGAACTTACGCCAACGGCAACGGTACAGAGACTTCGTTGCTGGCCGTCGGGCCGAGAGCAACACCTCCATCACGTCTTCAGGGAGGTCCCAATCCTTATACCTCAACCTTTCAGAAGCCAAGCGTGAAGGTTGAGGGATCTAACCTCTGGATGGAGAACCTGACCCCCCTCCCGTGAGAGCAGATCGTCTCGGTAGGGAAGACGACGTGGAGGGCAGATGGACAAGTCGAGAAGGTCTGGGTACCACGTCCTCCGAGCCCACGCCGGAGCAATGAGGATCATCCGGGAACCGAACTTCCGTAACCTCCGCAGCACTTGAAGGATGACGGGGACTGGAGGAAACGCATACAGCAGTGGGAATGACCACTCCACCACGAACGCATCTCCTAAGGCTCCTTTTGGAGGAAATTCCTGCAAGCAGAACCTCTCGCACTTCCGGTTGACAATGGAGGCGAAGAGATCCACTTGAGGGGTCCCCTAAAGGGCGAAGATCTCCAGGAGAATCTCCTGAGCCAGCTCCCACTCGTGAGAGATCGTGCTCTGCCTGCTCAGAGCGTCCGCCGTCACGTTTTCGTCTCCGGCCAGATGAAATGCCGAGATCGAAACTTCCTGCTGGATGGCCCAGAACTCGAGCTGCATCGCCTACCTGCACAGAGGAAGTGACCCTGTCCCCCCCCCCTTTTTGTTGAGGTAGTGCATGGCCACTGTGTTGTCCGTCAGTCGGCAGAAAAGCCTTCAGGGCTAGCCTGACGGCCCTCAGCTCCAACAGATTGATATGGAGTTTGGACTCCGACGGAGTCCGCTGGACGGAGACCAACGACCGCTGACTGTCAGCTTGTTGGCATGAGCTCCCCAACCCGTGAGGGATGCATCCGTCACGATCATCACCTCCGGCCAGGGAAGCCAAAACGGAGCCCCCTTCATCAAGTTGCCTTCGACGGCCCACCACAGAAGGTCCTGGGCGACCGAGGGCGGCACCTGAACCGGGTCCGACATCCTGCCGGAGGACTGCGACCATTGCATCTTGAGTGCCCACTGCAAAGATCTCATCCGCAGGCGAGCCTCTGGTACCAGAAGAATGCAGGATGCCATGAGGCCGAGCAACCTCAAGAACTCGAACGCTGGGAGCGTCTGGGCATGCAGAAACTTGTGCACCATCTGCTGAATGTGAAGAGCCCTCACCTGGGGAGGAAAACACTGCCCCAGGGACGTGTCGAGCACTGCTCCGATGTACTGGAGCCGCTGAGTTGGCGTCAAATGGGACTTCTTTAAGTGGGGGAGAAGCCCAGCCTGTGAAGGGAGTGGCAGGTGACGGACAGATGATCCAGGACCTGCTCGGGAGAGCGCACCCTGATCAACCAATCATCCAGGTAGGGGTAGACATCAATCCCCCCTTGCCTGAGATGCATTGCCACCACCACCATGAGCTTGGTGAAAACCCTCGGGGCGGAGGTCAATCCGAACGGCAGGACCCAAAACTGAAAGTGCGAGTCGCCAACCGCGAACCTGAGGTACTTCTTGTGCTTGGGATGGATCGGCACATGGAAGTAAGCATCCTTGAGGTCGAGAGACACCAACCAGTCCTGAAGCTGAAGGGCCTGGAGGACTTGAGAGTAACCATCTTGAACTGTCCTTCCTGAGGAGTTTGTTCAAAGCGCGCAAGTCCATGATGGGTCTCAATCCCCCGTCTTTCTTCGAAATCAAAAAATAAGGGGAATGCCATCCCTTGTTCCTCTCCGCTACAGGCACCAGTTCCATGGCGCCTTTCTCCAGCAGGGCTTGAATTTCCTGCGCAAGGAGCGGATCCGGAGTCTTCAAAGAGAGGTTCCCTGGTGGATTGTCGTGAGGCCTCTTCCGAAAGGGAAGACAGTAGCCGTGGGTTATGATCTCCAGAACCCACACATCCGAAGTAATGGCACGCCACTCTACAAGATGCTGCGCCAGCCTTCCCTCAACCGGCGAACCATGGGACATGGCCTCATGACTGAGTGGTAGCGGCTGCGGCGTTACCTGAGGGCAAAGAGGCAACTGCCCGAGCGGCCTTGGCACCACGGGTACCCTGTCGTCCACCTCTGGTACCCCTGCGTTGGCCTCTTTGACTGCTAGCTCCTCTCGCTTTACTGAAGGACGAGTAATAGCGAAAGGAACCACCCCTCCATTGCTGTCCCCGAGGACGAAAAGGCAGAGGTTGGCGAAATGCAGCGCCCAACGACTTCGCTGCAGCTTTGGAGGTCTGCAACCTCTCAAGGCTCTCGGCAGCCTTGCTGCCAAAAAGGTGTTCACCGTCAAAGGGCATGTTGAGGAGCCGGGACTGCACATCAGGAGCAAACCCCGACTTCCGCAACCACGCAAACCTGCTTATCACGGTGCTCGCCGCCATGGACCGGCTGACGCATTCAGCCATGTCCAAACCAGACTGAACGGACTCACACATGGCATCCTTACCATCCTGGACCATATCAAGGAAACCATCCTGTTCGTCCCCTTCGGGAATATGTTCAGCCGCTAACGCAACACAGTTCCACAGAGTGTGTGTGAAACGAGACAAGGCACATATGGAGTTGGCCGCCTGAAACGCCATACCACCCGAAGAAAACACTTTCTTTGCCCAGCCATCAAAACGTTTGTCGTCCCTATCAGGAGGGATGGTAGGGTACGACGCCTGCTTTGCCGGGCCCGTGGCCGCCTGCACCACCAAACTCTCCGGAGTGGGGTGCCTGGTCAAGTAGCAGGGGTCGCTACTGGCTGGACGGTATTTTCGCGACAAGGACCTGCCCACCGCCGGGAGACTCTCCGGAGCAGTCCAAGCCGCCGCCACCCTTCTCTGTAGAGCCATATGAAACAGCAGTAGCGGGTCAGTTGGGGGACCAACATCAAGGATGTCCGTGAGATCATCCTGCACAAACTCCCCTGGGGGAGCAGACCAACCCAAGTACTCGGAGACCCTAGCCATAAGGCGCCGGTATGAGGAATCGGCATGAGAGCCAGGCTCAGGCCTATAAAACTCCACCTCCGGAGAGGTGTCCACTCCACTGGCATCATGCAGTGACTGCCTCAAATCGTCAAATTGGCTATGGCCCGAGACCATCTCATCTGGAACCTGACTAGGAACCAGGCCATCAGAATCCTCATCCACCTCCGAAATATATTCCAGGTGGTGAAAAGAAGGCACCCGAGAGTGCTTGCTCTTAACCAGAGCCTTTCTAGGGGGTTCCCCCGTGCCACGGGGTACCTCCGACACCCCGGCCTCGAAAGGCGTCGAGTGAATCGGCGCCGGCGTCGAGAGAACAGGCATCGGCGCCGAGAGGATCGGCGTCGAGTAAATTGGCGTCGACGTCAGATGCAGCGCTGCCAGCATCAACGGCGTCGACACAGTCCTCGAAGCTGGAGCTCCGAGCGTGTCCTTCGACGACCTGAGCGTCGAAGGCTTCGACGACTTCCTCGGAGCGGGAGCCTCGAGAAAGCCTGTCGACACCCTCGACGCCTCAGGCGTCGATGTCTTCCTCGAAGACATCACAGGTGCACACGGTCTCGAACGCGTCGAGGACCAGGACCTGGAACGGGTACGTCGAGAACGAGTCCCCTTGTCCGAACGGGACCTCTCCCGTGACTCGTGCCGACCACTCTTGCGAGCGGTGTCCCTCGACCTCTCACGGCCGACCCCACTCGGGGGCGCGGACGGCTTAGTACTCTGCGACTCGAGAATCGCCAGCATTTTCTTCCCGAAGGAAGCCCATTCCTCCGGCGTCGCACGGCTGGTGGGGTAAGCGACGTGCCGGGCAGAGTCCTCAGAAGAGGACCTGGAAGACGACCGCTGTCGGCGCTTCCGAGAATGCCTCGAAGAGGCCGAGGAGTGGCGAGACCGACTCCTAGAAGGAGACCCACGAGACTTCCGACGACGACGCGGAGAGTCACCTCTCGAATCATCCGTCGAAAGCCCCGCAGACTTCAACTTCCGGGGCTTGGACACCCGACCTACCGACAACTTCTTCTTACGTTCCCGTAAGGCTTTGGACGTGAGCGACTGGCAGTCGATACAGTCATCTGTGTCGTGGGCCTCCCCGAGGCACCAGAGGCAGGCGTCGTGCGAGTCCGTCACCGACATCTTGGACCCACACTCCCCGCACTTTTTGAAGCCCGGACGCGGGGTCGAAGACGAAGTAGAAGACATCTTCTTACGAAGGATTTCTCACAAAAACGAACAGGTTCGAAGAACCGAGAAGAACAGAACTCCAAAGAGTCGAGGCGTAACCGAGATTCATGAAGCAACACGTTCGTGGAAAAAACGGAACTGAGGCTACGGGCGTCGTGCGTCCTACTTATCACATCGGATGCCGTCTGACGTCGGAGGAGGTCCTCGACGACGGCGCATCGACGTCATCGACGCAGGACGCAGACGCCGAAAAAAGTTTCCGAAGCAGCACAGCTGTGGTGATTACCTGTCATAGATATGGAAAACGTCAGAGGACCCAATCCCCTCGAACTAGTTTTTTCGGTTGTTTTATTGCAAATCTTGGTTCTTTTATTTGTACTGTGCCCACATTTAGGATGGGCCAGAACTTGATTAGCTCCTTTTTGATTTTGTTTAGAAGGTGTGCACCTCAAAACTGTAATAATTGTATCTTGGGATGTATTTATTTGACGTTGCTGTAACGTTATTGCTGTAACGTTATTGCTCACAGTTTGCTGTCAAACTGTGATAGTGGCTCCAAAACTGAACCAATTCCTGACACAATGGGTCTTCCTGGAGGTGATAGAAGGCCTTTGTGTATTTTAGGTAACAGAATAAAAGATGGAGTTCTTATATGTGAAGGAGAAGGGATTCTGCTGCTTCTCTACTAATGTAGCCTTCTACAAAGGTTTCTTCCACAATTGGATCAATTATTGTCTTCCAACCACTTGTAGGGTCTCCAGCAAGTGGTGGTAGCTAGATCTATCCTTGAGCAAATTTTCAGCCGTTGTTATATAGTCTGATTTTTTCAGGACTACGACCGCGCTGCCTTTATAAGGTGGTTTTATGGCAATGTCAACATTTTCAGCTAGTTTCTTGAGGGCATTTCTGTCACAATTAGTGCAATTATTCTGGGGTTTATGCTTTGCAGTCTCTAAGGCTGCCACTTTCATAAAGAGTGCCTTTTCAAATGTAATGGACTCAGGGGTGATATTTGACGAGGGGTAGATAGAAACCTGAGGGTCTGTGTAGCCCTGTTGTGCCCTCCAAGTCAGCAAAGAATTGTATCAATCAAATTTCCCTAATTAGTTGTGAAAGTTCAATTCTAGTAGTAAAAGGATTGTATAGGGCTGTTGGTGCAAAGGAGAGACCTTTCTCAAGCACTGCTAGTTCATCATTACTAAGTTGGTAATCTGATAGGTTAACTACTAACAATTATTTGGGGCATAGCTGTCTCGTCCCCTGCTGCGGGTTATTCATAGGGAATTCTCCTCCCATCTTCCTCTGCCTCAGACCCTCTGTCGTAGAAATTGGGCATTATTTGTTAATGTTGGAGCTACAGTTGATTCCTGGAAATGTACGGCCCGTCTCTATTTCCAGAGTGTCCTCGTCGGAGCGGTTACTCGAGTTGTCTGGACTCGGTTTGTACTGATGATACACGGTTCTCTGTGTTTGAACCTCATGAGACTGATTGCTTTGTTTGCGATAGTAATTATCAGTAGTGTATGGATACATTTTCTCATGTGTGAAGGCTGCTATATATTTCTTCAGTTTACTAATTTTTTTTGTTTAAATTGAACTGTCTAAATTCCTTCATTGTAACATCTAAATCATCCAATTATTTCTTGTAGTTTTCAAGTATCATCTTGTGTTTTATTTTTCTTAAAAGGCATTCAGATACCTTTTTTGAAGTGTTAATAATCACAATCAGCCAATCATGAGTACACTTAGTGATAAAACTACAATCCTTTCTGAATTGGAGATGATCTAAAAAGATTCTTGGTTTTTGGGGCATGGTTAGGCAACAGGCCATGCGGTTGTGCCTGCCGTGAGCTCTGGGAAAGTGCGCCCTGTCCTACGTTATCCAGCTATGATATCCATCTCATTCCTTCCAAGATGACCCCCAGTGGTGTCCCTGATCGAGGGGCTGGTCCAGAAACCGGAATTGCAGTGTGAGATGCCACAGAACGGTTAACTTCCTACGACGCTGCGCCGCCAAGATGGCGGCCAGTGCTTCCGAGCTGGCGTTGCCGTGTCTCCTTGGCATGTAGAGGAGATGAGCCAACAGAAGAGCGACCCCCCGCTGGCTGCGCTGACCCGCCTGACAACCTGGCCCCCCAGCATTGCAGGCTTTGAATCAAGGAGACGGAGAGGAGACCCGTTTAAAGAGATAAAAACCTCTAAGGACCTGAAAGAACACCTGGTGGGCCTGGAAGCCAGAGAGAATGACCTGGAAAACAAAACATGCAAACAAGCACAGGACTGCGCAGAGCTCACCAAGAGAGTAAAGACCATCGAGGAACACTTTGAGGACATCTGGGCGAAACAGGATGACCTGGAAAACAGGTCGAGAGGGAATAATGTCCGCCTACGACGAGTCCCGCGACAAATTATCAGGCCAAGAAATCCCAGACTATGTAAGAGAACTCTACGTTTTTGCTGGGTCTCCCGAATTCAGAGGAACTGGTCTTGGATAGGACCCATCAGGTCTACTCCTCCGCCCAACAGAGATGCAACCTGCTACCAGACATCCTATCCCAGGTGTATTTTTTCCATCAAAAGGAAGAAATTATGGCAGCAGCTAGAAGGTCAGAGCTGGTGAAATTCCCGGGGGACATCCCTCACTCTTTTCCAAGACCTCTTGCACTCCAGCACTCTAAGGGTTCCCATGCCATAAGATCTTCGACTTTCACAACCGGCACTACATCATTAACTCAGAGGAGGAAGCTTAGGGCTTAATGTTCGAATCAAACAATGATGCCACCCCGAAAGCTGGAGAGCCGGATAACTCACACCCGGACCCTACTCAGAGGGACAAAAGAAGGAGACCCAAGAGGTGGACTTCCTTGGCGACAACCCCTTGCTTGGATCCAGATACCGCAGGGCCCACCTGAAGGATCTACGAGTCTCTGGACGTTCCACATACCCTCGAACGGTGCTGCTAGGGAAGAGCCTGACTGCTGGAACAGATCTGAGGTGCGGGTTGCACACCTTTGAAGTAAAGCCACAGAAGGAGGTTCACCAACTTAAGAGCCACATTCAAATCTGCACTCATCAACCCCGGACTCCCTATTATCAGAAGCTGAAGGAACAAGACAGGGCACCCTGAACGGATTACGCCCATTACTGTTGACATAATGTCATTGTTGGTTATGTTTTGGAGAGTTCAGAAAGGCTCTCCTGAGATCATTATTTTTTTCTACCTTATGAAGTTTTATTTGTACTATAACACAATAGCTAGTAGATTGACTCTCATTACTGTTGATACAATGTCATTGTTGGCTATTCTTTGGAGATTTCAGAAAACCCTCAGGCTGATTTCTCTAAACTTCCACTCCATGATCCCCTGTTTGTACTGTAACACAGCGCTTGAATTTGCGGCTCAGGGGCGGGGGGCCTCAGTGGCCAACCCTTTCTTGGGGACTTCAATGCGGTGGTCAATCCTCTGGTCAACAAATCCCTACACCCAACCACTAACAACAACATTTTGTGTATAGCTCTCACCACACTGCAGCGCAAACACTCACTCATAGAGACTTGGCGCTTCTTCCATCAGTAGGAACGCAAATATACTATCTTTTTGGCTGTACATAAGGGGTTTTCCAGATTGGGCATGTTTCTCATCTCTGATACTATTATCCCACAGACAATCGGTCTCATGATTCTCCCAAAAGCCTCGTCAGACCATGCCCCAGTAATGCTCACGATGTGCCCCCTCCACACAAACCCCCTGCCCAAGCGACCCTGGCGTATGAACGAGTTTATGCTGGAGGACCCCCTAATTCGCTCCCACTTCACTGAGGTTATAAAACTTTACTTTAGTGAGAATGACACTGGTGAGGTGGGATGTGATACAGTGTGGGATGCTGGGAAGGCGGTTATTCGGGGTCACATTATAGATAAAACAGTGGCGCGAGGGAAGGTCAGGAAGCAGTTTCAAACCCAGTTAAAGGAGGAGGTCCAAAGAGAGGAGGCGACACACATGGAGAGAGGATACCATCGCTCCCTCTGTGACCTGCGAATAGCACAGAAAGCTTTAGAAGCACATCACATGGGGCGGGCAGCGCAATCCCTAATGCTTACAAAGCAATATTTCGTCACAAGAGGGAACAAGGCCAAAAAGCTACTGGCGGCAAAACTGGAAAAACAAGCCAGACGTAGCCATATAGAAACCCTATGAGATGCTAAGGGGAAGTGTGTGGCATTGGAGGAAGGTAAACTCTGAATCACGGAAGACTTCTTCAGGGAGCACGTGTCCCCTCATCACGCAGACCTGCAGGTTACTCAAGAGTTTACACTTAACTCGCACCTACCCCCGATTGGCCAGTCGCATCGGGACCCTTTAGAAGAGCCTATCTCCGACCAAGAGGTCGAATTTGCAATTTGATCCCTCCCTATCGGCAAGGCCCATGGCCCTGATGGTCTTACGAATACATTCTATAAAGCCTTCAAGTCGGAACTGATCCCTCACCTGATAAAACTTGAATTCCTTTTGGTCTGCTGGGTACGTTACGCAGTCCATGGCAGAGCCCACCACAACGCTGATTCTGAAGCCAAGTAAAGATCCCATGGAATGTATGTCTTAAGGCCCTATTGCATTGCTCAACACAGATGTGAAACTCTTCAGAAAAATAATAGCACAATGTCTTGGGGACGTCCTCCTGACACTAATAGATAAGGACCAAACAGGCTTTATTCAAAATCGCTCAGCACACAACAATATTCACTGCGTCATCGACCTCATCGCCCTGGCCCCTCAGATCGTGGGTAAGCTATCGCTACTATCCCTAGATGCCAGTAGGGCCTGCAATAGCATGTCTTGGTACTACCTGAAACTAGTCCTAAGGGGATTCTGCTTCGGCCATCGTTTCTCCAAGTTCATTCTCTCAAATTTCCAAATCCTGACTCCGAGTGTCAGGGTGAACTCGCAATGGTCTCCCCCTATAGCTCTGGTTAAGGGGACTAGACAGGGCTGTCCGCTATCCCCTCTGGTATTAACTTTGACAATGGAACTTCCAGCCCAGAGGATCCGCCTCCACCCAAAAATTCAGGGCTTCGAATATGGGGTTCAGTGACTAAGATGATGTGCTTTGTTTTTTAAGTAATGCACTTAGTTCTCTCAGAATCCTAATCAATTTATTAACTCAATTCACAGCAGTTTCAGGATTTGCGGTTAACCCAGCAAAATCAGTAGGCATGCGCCTGACGGAATCCCCCTCAGCCCTGGCAACTCTTCAGGGAGCATTCCCCTTTCGCTGGTCGACTACAGACATCCCCTACCTGGGAGTACGGCTTACCCCTACATATTCCGGGCTATTGATGGCTAATATCCCCGACCTCTTAAAAGAAGCCAAGTAATGGCTTCAAAGGTTGGACTCTCAGGAAATCTCATGGTTAGGGTGCATCTGCGCAGTTAAGATGACCGTCCTTTCGAAGCTTTTGTACAGATTCCACGCCTTACCAGTGCTTATTCCAGAACAGGATCTCCTTGCCCTATAGAAGGCAGTGGGTCAATTCGTATGGCAGGGCACAAAACCTCCAATCCCCAGTAAGATTCTTACAAGAGGGAAATAGCTGGGCGGTCTGGGGCTCCCCTCAATCCCACAGTACTACCGACCGGCCCAAATTGCTTCAATGCTGGACTGGGCGGGAACAACTGAAGCCCCCAAATGGCAAGACATCCAGCAAACCGCTGCCCCTTTCCCCTGGGTCACCTCCCATTTCTCCCTAGGGAAGCGCGTCGGCAACGAGGTAACATGTTACCTACTACCTTAACGACGCTCCAGAGCAGGGATAAAGCTTGCACGCAGAGAGGATTCAAGTCGGGCCTGGGTCCCCTCTCGCCTATCACCCAAAATCCAGTCTGCACTCCGGGCCTTCAAGCGAGATCGTTTCGGCACTGGACGTCGGACGAACCCCTGAGACTGCGAGACCTATACGAGTATCAAGAAACCCTGACTTTCGTAAAATGTAAAGAGAAGTTAACAGTCATACAACAGGCAGCCTCCAGAGCCCCAACGGGAATAGAACTCCAAATCCTTGAAGGACAACAGACCCACAGATTGGCAACATGTTAAAGGCTCCTGGAAAACGCTTCATTGGAAGAGAAACACCCCTATATGGTGGCATGGGAAATGGAATTGGGTTTGGAGATCTCGGGAGAGTCCTGGCAGAAGATATGGATCAGAGCCCAGAAAAGCTCCGTCTGCACCACTGTAAAGGAGTGCTTAAACTCTGTTTCTGCTAGTATCTGACCCCACAGAATCCTGCCTACCCTGATACATGCTGGCATGGGTGTGGGGAGCGAGGCAACCTATCTTATTTGTGGTGGCACTGCCCAGTCATACAATCATTCTGGCTGGAGGTTCACTCCAAAATTAAAGAGGTCACTGGCGCCTTACTCCCGATGGACCCGCGGGTCATTCCCTATGACAGGTACCAGAGCCGAATTGATCTCTCAATTGCTTACAGCAGCTCGAATTACTCGAACCCGCTTCTGGAAAGATGTAAACGGTCCACACACATCCTACTGTTGGGTGAAGGTTTGGGAGTTGTTGGGGATGGAGTAGCTCACAGCAACGGCAAAGGGGAAGATGCTTAAGTTCTCACGTATATGGGGGCCATTTTTGGACTATGTCGCAGACAAAGAGCCGATGTTTTTTCAGCTGCTACTTCTGAAACACCTTATGAAACCATGACTGTTGGCACCGTGTTATCCCTTTTATTCTTTCTTTCTTTTTTTCTCTCTCTCTTCTCTACTACTTCTTAACTTGTATCTGTTGATTGAACGGCTGTGTTAGGCGTAACAGTTACACAGTTATATGTTCACAAAAATGAGATTTTGATGTCATGATGTTTTCCTATGGACTACTGTATGAAGTGATATGTGCCTCATGTTAATCGATATTTCAATAAAAATATATGCTTTAAAAAAAGATTCTTGGTTTTATGCGAATGATCAACCCAGTGGGTACTTCGTCATAAGAGCTCCATGAAGTTTAGTATGAGCGAGCTTCTTTGTTAACACTTCCAGTTCATTTCAGTCATCATTGCTGGTCCCCACAGTTGAAATGGGGTTATTAACTAAAATAGAGGGGATAGCTAAAGTCCCCTCTCTAGATCTTCCACAAACGTAAGGTAGTTGCATTCTACATTGACTCTGCATGAAATGAATTACAAAATTGATCCAAAGTCAATTTAAGTTTATTCTAGACATGCATAAATTGACCACCAGTCAAAGGACTGTGCGAAGGACTAACAAAAGAATGGCCAATGGAGTATTGCCGATTCTTTCAACTCCCCTCAATCAAGTAACGTATAGGCAAAATCTTTTCTAGTGCTTGATCCCCGAGAACACTGCCCCATCTTAAAGCTAGACACAGTACAAATAAAAGAACCAAGATTTGCCATAAAACCACAAAAACATTTAAGGAATGTGCTTGTGGCGACATCAATTCCTTATGGCTTAAGAGGGAAGAATGCTGGATATTTAGACTGGGCACGGATAAAGTGGGAATGAATGACAACATTCCATGGCAACAACTGTCCACTATGTAAAATGGTACGCTCAGTATTTTCTATTCAGGTTAAAATGACACCTGAAAGACATTACAAACAGTAACCCCATGGAATTGCCACATTCACCATAAAAGAATAACCGCAACAGTATGTGTTGTGACTAAATATAAATGTTGGCATACAAAACAGACTTAGATTTGTTCCCAGGTTACTGTAGTACTGTCACAGAGTTACTCAACATTGAAATCCCTAGAATTGAGTGAGTCAAAGAAACATTCAGATGATAAATATTGCTCTATAGATCTGAGCACACCGATCACCAACTTGGGGTTGTTAGTTGGATGGCAGACACGCCAAGATGGTGCCTGTGGCAGCTAACATTTAGTATTTGATACACGACATCAGTGCACAAACGTAATCATAACATTATACCGTGATGGGTTGGGACAAACTGATTATTAGCGGCAAACAAGGGACACTAGAACACTTTTCATAACCATAAGACTAGGGAGCTGCACTAACTAATAGGGTACATGTAGCCTTTCTATAGGGCCAAAGTTCTCAGTGACCAATCACTAGAAAAGATTATTTCAGCTACGTGTTACATGATTGAGGGGAGTTGAAAGAATCAACAATACCTCTTTGGCTGTTTTTGCTTCACGGAATGAGGGAGATAAATTAAAATTATGAAATGTCTAATTCACACGCTAATGGAAGTAAAATCACTCTACTGTTAATGACTTGTTCATCACCTGTGGGAAATGCAGTTGTATACCCTTTGCAGGTGAAAGAGTGAAACTGGAGTAGGGGATATGAAGCGGAATAGGAGAGAATCTCTAAACAACCGACTTATGGCCACACAGAAATCTCTGGTAGGGCTTTTCCTATCTCATTGTTGCATTTTTTCTTCTAAAGTCTAGTACCATTCGGTCTCGAAATAATTATGCCCATATGCTTGAATCTAGAAGAGCAGTTACCAATTATACTTCTTGTGGGCACTCAACTCTGCCTTCCTATACAATTTCTGTCCCCTAACCTGGCTCTAATGTAATCTTCATGTGTGGGCCCCAAGCTCTCAAAAGGAGTTAATGAAAGTTTGCAACTCTTAATCAATAAGTTAGCATATTGCATCCACCATGTTAAAAAATGTTATTCCATGATTACAAGGGACATTAATACAGCAGAGTGTTTACATGACCCCTTAAATGCTCACAATTACTTTATAAGAATTACCATTAATGACAAGCTTGTGGCTTAAGGACTTCTTGGAAATTAATTAAGAACTTTATCACCAAAGTAATCTTGAATTCAACTTACAGCAAATCCTTTATCTCTCGGATCAAGTATTAATTCTTTGCAAGGTCCATGCGAAAGGAAACAACCTGATTCTTTAACTTCAACTGCGATGATGTATTCTGTCCCTGAACGAACCAGATATTATTTTAGGCTGGCAACCACAAATTCCTTTACTTTTTATTCCTTCTTTTGATGGCAATCTTCTTCCTAAATCTGCTCGGTTGACAAGAGTCTTTTCTCGATACAAGCATGAGTCTGTATGGTGAATGTTCAACATTAAAAGTGCATCATTTGGAGACCACCAGGGGGCGCAGACCAAGATGGCTGCGTAAACACAAGCTCTGATCACCCCTTTCCATTATGTAAAGGAGGCATGGTATCACAAGTATGACACGGACACAAAAGAAACAATTTCAAAACCTTTATTCAAATTCTGGGGTTTGGAAAAACTCCTGCTTTGCCCTTTAGCTATGATGGGAGTAGTCTCTACCATCAACTAATAAAGAAATATAGTCCTTGTCAAAGTCTTGTCAAATGAAAGATGGCTTATACTAACAACACCTAATACCTGTCCTATCTCTTATAGAAAACTTGTGCAATGGGGTATATGTATGCATGCATGCAAAGGATAATCAGTGTCATGACAAAGAATCGATGTGTCGGAGTCAGCTCTCCTTCCAACATTGGACAGAGTTTTTGAGGTTTCGCTTGATCCTTTTCAATACTAGAGAATTGCGGAGAATCAGGAATAAAGGAATGGATGTGGAGGGCTCATGTAATCTTTATAACTTTGAAATACAACAGTGTGAAACATGTTACGCTCACCTGGTATCCATGGAGACGCCACCCAGCCCTGGTTGGGTGATTTGCACTCTCGAACCCACTCCCGGTCCCTTGGTAAGGCCTCTGGTTAAAGATGGGTCTTAATATTGTAAAAGGGGGATTCTCCGTCCTGCCCCTCGTGGCAGGGGTGCGTAGATGTGGGGGCCGAGCAGCGACCAAGTTACTTCACTGGTGCAAGCCCCCCTGTGGGAATACAGGCCTGCTGCGACTCCGTAGATTTGCTGCTTTACAGTATTTGTATGCAGTTCTTATGTTCCTCTTAGTTCGAAAAATAATGTCTTGCTTCTTTCCTTTTAGGTATGGAAAGGTATTATGGTGTTGTCATGCAGTTTGAAGATGAGCATGGGCCAGTAGGCAAAAGCGCGGTGTGCGCGATGCTGTCCGGTGAGTAATGCGCGATGCGCGGCGCTGTTTTGCCTTTTATATTGCTAACCTGTGTCTTTTCTCTCCTTGCAGGTTGCGATGTTCCTCGCCGAGCGCCGTAATTTTCCAGCAATGATACTGACCAGGAGATGACTACCCAGGTAAGAATAGTGTGGCTTTCTTCATTCGGGAGGAAACGTGAGTAAACGCTTACTAATGCTGTCTTTCTTTCTCCTCTTTCCAGGTTATGGTATTCCAGGATGCATGCGGTGCCGGATGATGGAGTTCGTACCTTCAGGTGAGTGGAACTGAAGTCAGCGATAGACTGAAGACAGGATACTGCTCCAGGTAAGTTTCGTAGTGTTCTTTCTCTCTCTGCAGGTCCTTGGTTTCAGGTAAGCTGGCATCAAAGAACACGGTAAGCGTTACGCTGCCCACAGCAGAATAACGCAAAGCATGTTCTGCTGTTTGGGTGCGGTTTAATTAGACTCAGGTAAAGTAGTCCAGGTAAAGTATTCCCAGGCCTGCCACACCCAAAAGACTAGACCGCATAGCTCAGTTCCTTGTAACTGAGCTATGTGTGGGCCTCCATGTTGGCTGAACCCCCCCAAGTTAAATAGTCCCAAGCAAATAGTCCCATTCTAATGTTGGTCTTCATGATGGTAATGAGTCTGGCGCCAAAGGTGCCAGGACTGACTCCAAGAGAGTCTTAGATGAGGTTTTAAGGCCTTTGACCTGGCCCTAACTGGAAGGCTGACTTGCCAGTGAGGGCCAGGGGCAAGGGTCATAACAAACATCTCTTAATTTCATGTGTGGCCACTAAAGAAAAAAAAGAGTGAAATAGTTCTCTTGTTTTGTCCATAATGTTGATTGGATAGTCTCTGATGAATTCTGGAACAGAATGTCTGCCGGGCGGGAAAAGTATTTATCTTTGGAAGTTGTACGAATATTGAGTGAATTGAAATCTATCATTAAGTAACACCTTAGGAAAGGTATACTATCATCAATGGATGTGGGTATGTGATGTACACACTGATGATATTGATGTTCAGATATCTGCATTATTCCCTCTACAGTTCTTTTCTGACATGCACTTTATATGTATTTTATGTTCTTTTTTTTCTTACTATAAATTGTGAAAAGTCTATTGTTGACTAAACACAAATAAAATAAAGTTAAAAAAAAGAATGAAGTAAGGCGGTCCCCGTACGCAGGATGACACACTCTGGCTCAAGTTCTCAAAACAAAGGCAATTCAAAAACGTGGATCGAGGCCCACTTTGCTTTCCATGTTAAGTCACGTATTTCAGCTTTCAAAAGTTCTTTCATAGCACAAACGTTCACACAGGTCTCCCTCAGTCGGGCTCGGACCGTTCAAAGCAAATCATTCAACTACGTCTCCCTCGGTTGGGCTCGGACCTTTCAATCACAGCACTTGCAGGGTTTCCCTTGCCCAAGATTAATTCACACTCTTTAGGGGTTCCTTCCCCTAATGTATCACACTTTCGGTCTCCCTCAGTCGGGCTCGGATCTTTTCCTGATGTTGAAGACTTTCAAATGTGTGAGGCTTTTACTATAGACCTCTGCAGGACCGCTTCGACTTTCCCTTCTGCTCAAACTCTTGTATTATTTGCTAAAGTGTCTCTTGGTCTGCGTAGTTCAGTATCACAAGCACCAAAGTTGAAAATACACCTTTTCGGTCCCCCTTTTGTTGGGTTATTCTTGATCATTATGCATTTTTAAAGGTCATTCATCTTGTTGCTATAGCAAAATATTTCACCTTGTGCAGAGACTCTATATCACTGGCTTCACAGTTATCAGTAATTTAAAGTTCCCCACAGGTCTGCCTTCCTTCGTGTCTCATCCACACGTGTGCAGCCTTCAATTGTGAGATATACTGTTGCACCTTCAATCTTTCCTTAAAACACACCGGCCTTTCATGTCGCTGGCCAACTCACCGGTTGTATGCATTCCTTTCTTGTCTTTTCGGTTTTAATTCACGAGTAGCCTCGCCTCCCCAACTCTGTTGTTCACCCGGGAGGGTCGCTGGCGTCCTTGAAACACAACGCAGTCTTCTTGTTTTGGATTTGGCCTTCTCCACATATCTTTCACGGCTCTTTAGAGGCAACAACCTCCTGCAGGGATCTCCTGAGTTTCTTTAGACTTTACTCTCGTCCCACTGTCGGTCACTCAGTTTTAGTAGGTTTGCTTTGACCACAGAGGTTCTGCTCCTTCTCGTGTTCTACCTTGCTCAGAGTGTGTCTCTATGTTCTGCCTTTTATCCGTGTGGCGACCGCTAATGGGTATCAGATGTATGTAATTAAAGTCAAGTGCCCGACTTTGCCTGACCCAATTAGCGGGACATGTCCAATGAGATATGTAAGGGTTGGCCTCTTTACCCTCTTCCTCAGCCCAGTGTTTGTGCAGAAAAAGCTGGGCGGGTTGGATGTTGGAGGATCCTGTGAAAAAGGATGGGGTATGGGTACAGAAAAGGGGAGGAATAACGCATCTCACCATCGGTTGCCTCACCCCCACTTCCGAAGACCCCTCACCCAGGTGATCCTGGCACTCTGGTCCACCCCCAGGGTCTGGATCCAAAGGCGATGGCCATGTCCTGGCCACCTGAGAGAGATCAATCCCCGGAGACTAGCAGGTGAGACACCCTTGGGTTTCTCACAGTTATAAAATGCGAGCCGATAATAGGGTCCGATTGTCAAGGAGGACACAGAACGTGGCATCTCAATGTGAGGTGAGGGGGACCTGTGAAGACCAGACTCCGGGAGGACAGCTGAGTGAGAAGCTAGACCCGGGTGGCAGCAGTGAGAGCCCTCCAAGGGCCTGGAGACTGCAGGGACTGACCCAAGCAAACTGGTCAAGAGAGCGAGCAGCAGAAAGGGTGCTCAAAAGAGGACAGAGTTCCGCCTCTGGCCTCGATTCTGAGGTGGATTGAGGTGGCCCTTGGAAGGAAGGTGCAGGCAGCGGAAGCAGACACCAAAGGAGACGCCAGTGCCAGAGCTGCCGTCAGCCCAGAAAGTTCCTCATGTTAGTTGAGAGAGACCCACGGGCCACAGCACATATTGGAGAGAGCCTCTGAGAGGTGACGCAATGAGGCCGGACAGCAGGACAGGAGCGCTGGGTGAGGCCCTCAACACATATTGGGAGGAAGCCATGGGAAGGAGGTGGCCTGCTGACAGCTGGAGGGACCAGGTGGATCCTAATAGCAGCTGGAGATCAGGAAACAGAGGCCCAGATAGCAGCAAGGGTCCCACGCCAAGATGGGTCTATACAGTGAAGCCATCACGCAGACGTAGGAGCACACACGGCTTTACTTGAGTGGGTGAAGAAGGTTGAGCGGAGCACTCCTAAAAGAGCGAGCAGTCACGAAAGATGCAGTGAGTGGCGGGAAAGGGAGTTTAGTTGCTCTCCACATTCACTAGTAAAGTCTTAGATTTGGGCCTGGAAAGGATGGTGGAGCGTAGCCAGATCTCAGGACAGTCAGCTGGACGAGGTGGAAGGCATGCATCCAACGTGGTGGCATGCTGTAATCACAAAGCCCACCCCAGACCAGCAGGAAGAAGTGAAGGGCATGCACAGAAGGTGGCCAACGCCAGCTGGATCACGCAGAGGTTACTGGATCTTTGATGTGTACTTTACACCGGGGGGGGGGGACACACAGGAGACTAAATCATTGGTGGGTTTACAGGCCTACAGCGATACAGAAGTGAATTGAAGATGGTGAGTGAGGAGAAAGACTTGCCACCCTTACCAGGTCTGGGTACGAGATCCAGATCCCATCATTGAAGGAGGATATCAGAAACATCCTAAAGGAAATTAAGGCGCTTAGAGGGGACATCCAGGCCTCAATTTCGGACCTGAGAGGAAGGGTAGGGGCTTGAGGATAAACTTGAAGGGATAGAGAATAACCACCTCAATGCTGATCTATTCGAAATTAAATATGAAGGGAGGATGAAGGAAGTGGAATCCTGAGAGGAGGAGCTCGCACTTAAGCAGGATGACACAGAGAACGCTGGAATAACTTAAGGGTGTTCGGTCTAAAAGAACAGAAAGGGGAGACACCTGGGACGTTCAGCGGAAGGTGAAGGCGATTGTAAACTCTCTGTTTATCGTGGACGGTAGGAAAGGGGTGGACATCAAAAGGGTGCACCGTGGTGGGATGGCAAGAGGTGTAGGGCCACCACCAGCAACCAGACAAGTAAAAACAATCCTCTGAGGAAAATGGGTATGTGCACCTCATGCAAGGATAACATTTTATTTCTCAAACAGAAAGAAAAAGACATGTCAGTAGGGGCATTTAAACCAGACTGCCACATAGCGCACTGGTTAGTTCAAAGCAAAGCAACACATTATAAAGGACATTGTCATCACTTATGATGCACACAGTATATAATATTCATTCCCCTACACTCGTTGGCCATCCCCTATTTAAATACCACCAGCTCCTTATTGGATGCCGAATGATTGGTTGTAGTTTCTTTGTGCCAGTCCTCTTCTATGTGGTCTTCGGCCTTGGCACCTTAGACTCTAGAAACGTAATTGTTGTCCCATTTGCGAATGATTCCATCCCCACGAACACCTCACTGGTAATAAGACATTGGGCCTCATTACGAGGTTGGAGGTAACCATGGCGCTATTAGCGCCATGGCTGCCTCCAAATCCTTACCGACTCCGCCCTGGTGAATGGAGCTATTACCGCCCCATTCCAAGGTTGGCGGGGGCAGTAATTCCCCATCACCAGGGCCCTTCCCCATTCCCATTTGAACCCCCATAGGGCTCAATGGGAATGGGGAAGGCGCTAATAACGGTACCGCAAATTGCGGTACCGTTATTAGCTCCAAAGTCCCTTTGCGGGTCCCGTCCTTAACGCCTGGTAAAACCAGGCGTTAAGGGAGGACCCGCAAAGGGAACTCGTAGTAGGGCGGTAAGGGATTACCGGCACCCTTACCGGTGCCGGTAATCCCTTACCGCCCACCTCGTAACGAGGCCCATTATCTCAGTGGATACTCTCAAGGTCAAATTGGCCATCTGAGATGCAGGCGCTTATTTGGATCCCAGACATGCAGGCGCCGCCCAACATGCCTAGCCGGCACCAAAGTATATTTGTTGGCATCACCCTGCGCACCTTGTTGTACAAATCACAAGACATTCAGCTCTGTGCTAACCCCTTGGCAGCTGCCCCCTCCCTGGGCCTTCACCTGGGCCTCTCTGGGACCCCACTTATCAGTCAATACGGAGGGATTTAGGAGTTCTGCTGGTGGGCATCTGGCAGTTCAAATAGATGACCATTATCTTGGGGCGGCGCTAGTGCCCTAAATCGGCATTGGGCTATTTTGGCAGCTCGGGATCTCTGCCCTGGCTCCCAGGAGATTGTCCTTCAGGGATGGGCCTAGCCCTGCGCTAGGCTATTAGAATTCCTTTCTGATTGCACAGTCCTGCAACATGAGACAATGGAGGGTATATCTATCCGGCTCGAAGGCATTCTACCCAATATCTGGGCTGGGGATGGGAAATTGTATTTGTGCTGGGTGCCAGAATGCGCTATTATACTGTTACCGTGGCCTGGGCCTACCTAAAATGGCAGAGCTTCACCAGTTTCTGCAGCGGGACGAGGCTGGCTATAATATTGTTCATTCATATCACTTAATGCTATATTCCCTAACCCCACAGTTACACCCCCGTCCTTGGACCTTTTTGGGGAACTTACCCCACTGCATCTTTACCCTGCACCCTTCCCATATGTCACTCATTGCTCCCCCTGCAGCCGGGCTTCTTCGTGATCTTAATATATTTTCCTCAACCTGAATTGGTTTGGGGGCAGGAGAGTTGGACATGCATCCCAACAGAGGAAAAGGCCAGATATCGGTGGTGATGAAGTTTCTCAGGTATGGTGATAAAACCGATTTGTTGGAGAAGGCAAAAAGACAGTTTGAAGGGCGACACAATACAGATATACCAGAATATCTCCAGCCTTACACTGTTCGACTGCAGAGACTGTCGCCCCTTGACATCCTGGCTTAACAAGAGGGGGATTCGCTACAGGTGGACCTTTTCATTTGTGCTGGTGCTTGAGGTCAAGGAGGTGGACTATAGAGTGACTATGGTGTCCGAAGCGCAACAGGTGCTACAGCATCTTTCCAATGTAGAAAAGGATGGAGGACGGCAGTCGAAAAAGAGAGCGTGGTGCCTGCAGTCCGTGACCAAGAGAAGGGGCTCAAGCCACACAAGAGTGTATCAAGAGTCAGAAAATTCCAGAGACTAAACACTCCATCATCAGTGAAGTGATACTGGTTCCCTGGAGGCTTTAACACAGAAGGTCAGGAGGCATGGGGATTTGCGAAAGAGTATGGGGTCTAGGTTTGAGCATGTTACGGTGCAAGACACTTATAAAGGTAGGACGGGGTAGGAGCAAGTTACCTTTGGTGGCTCATTTTCGGATAGGCGTCTCTAAAATGGGTTTGGTTATTTCTTGGGATGTGGGGGTGGAAGACAGTGGGGGGGTGGGAGGGGTACAAATATAGGGGAGATAGTTGGAGGTGAAGAGGGGTTGTCCGTGTTATGGCCATAGTAGCAGATCTCAAAGGAGGGGGACAGATCACCTGCCGATAGGAACACTAAATGTCAAGGGCAAAAACTCACCCACTAACCGCTCCTTGATTGCTAGGGAATTCAGGTGGTTGGACTAGATATTCTCATGGTACAGGAGATGGAGATGATAGGGTTGGCGGGAACGGAACGTCTCATACTGAATAGACGGATTGGTCCGGCATTCTGGGCGACGGGTGAGATAAAGAAATGAGGAGCAGGCATCCTGTTACATAAAAGATAGAAGATGGGAGACCCTATTCTGTGTGGAAGGAGGCCAATGGAAAAGAATTGATGGTGACGGGCACCATAAGTGGGGTATTGATCACAGTAGCGACTGTATACTGTCCCAACCAAGGCCAGGTGGGAAACCCTGACCAGAATAATCTAAGAAAGCAGGGGACTACTGATATTGGGTGTAGAGCTCAATATGTGGGCCGACTCCTTCTTAGACAGGGGTACCCCAGGAGAGCAAGAGAGTCAAGGCTGGGTGCAGGGGTGTGCAGGTCTTAGAGAATGTCTGGAATCCTAGGGTCGGTCAGCTGTATGAAGGGTAACCAGTGATTACATTGCAGTAAAAAAATAGAGACAATAAATGAAGGGGTACAAATAACGCAATACACAAATAAAGAGGGTAAAAAACAGTGGCAGAATGAACAAATAACAAAATGTAGGCAATTATATATTAATGCAGGTTTGAGTTTAAGTGGGGGGGGGGGTAAGTCCAATTCGACTTCAGTTAAAATAGTATAAAGGGAAGGATGAAAAAGAGGAATGACAGTTATAAGCGGTCCAAGTGTTACAGGGAGTGTCCCCTCATAAATAATATTAGCAAGGAAAAGAGGGAAAGCACATACTTTACTTTCTATAGTATGGCAGGCACATACTATAGAAACAGTCTTCATGTACATAATATGCGCAATGTAAAAGGTATGATGATATTTATTTAAAAGTTATTAAGGTTGCTTTATAAATGTGTTTGGATGTTTTGGGAGCGATAAAAATCACATAACCATATGGAGCTAGCGCCATCCCAGTGAAAAGGGATACACGTTCTTTATCCCACCCCATGGTACTTACACATGTATCGACTACCTGTGCTTGTATAAGGAGTCGCTGGAGAGTGTGGTCTTTTGCGAATTGATCCCCATTAGTTGGTCGGAACATG
The DNA here is from genome assembly GCF_040938575.1 of Ambystoma mexicanum. NCBI lineage: Eukaryota > Metazoa > Chordata > Amphibia > Caudata > Ambystomatidae > Ambystoma > Ambystoma mexicanum. The sequence continues at coordinate 539,607,983 of NC_090923.1, read as the reverse complement.
ACTTGATATATATGGATTTCTCTTTATACCGGCATCGCTTCAGACGTGTAATGACACCTTGTGGAAGGATGAGGTATTCCGGGTAGAGTTGAGTAGGGCAATCAGAGTATTTGCAGATGACTGATACCAGGGAAGTGGACTATTGCAGAGTTTGGGAAGCATTAAAAGCAACTTCAAGCGGACTACTCATCAGGGAAGGAGTGGAAAACCAAATGGAACTGGGTCTATTGGAGAACAAACTCCAGGGTGACATCAGCACACTTGAAGAGAGTATACAGGCTGGGGAACAGGTGGACAGACAACTGATACTGGAGGCTAAGGAGAAGAGGCAGGACCTGAAGGCGCTTGAGATGGGAAAAGTGGTGCGAGTTACAATATTTTCGGCAGAAATATTATGAGAAAGGGGACAAGGCAAACACGCTACTGCCAGCGAGACAGAGGGGACAGAGAGTGGACTGATGGGTGAACACTGGTTTTAGATGCAAATGATATGTACGTCCCCGGAAGACATAGTTGAAAACCTTGCTAAGTTTTATGAGGGACTTCATGGTGCAGAGGGAAATCTGAGTGGAAAGGAATTGAGCAGATACCTAGAAGGGGTGTCCCTACCCAAGTTGAGTTTGGAGTAGGCAGCTGGGATGGATGTCCCGTTTACTCACGAGCAAGTTCTTACTGATATCCAGAGAATGCAAACAGGTAGAACTTTGGGAGAAGATGGTTAAAGGGTGGGATTTTATAAAGCATTTGCGGGACTACTGATCCCCCCACTTGGTAATTTCAGCCTGTCATGTTAAATCAATGGTGTTTCATATGTGTGCTGTGATTTTTATTTTTGTGATGTGCAAGTGTGAATTATTGATGCCTTTCACCAATTTTTAAGATATCAGACTTTAGTTTCCTGATGCATACGGTTGGAACTGTTGATTCATTGACATCTGGGGATTACTGCATTTCAGATAGCCGCCTCACCAGTGTTTTGATTCTCAGAAATATGCTTTGCTTCATGATTTGCTAAGATTAACTCAGGATAGGTACCCTTGGCTACAGTTCCACTACATTAAATCTGTATATCTACTTTAGGGCATTGAGGTAATGTACTTATCCAAAAGATGTGGCTATTATGGTGCAGAGGAAGGAAGAATGGTTCAGAGGCAGGAGGATTATTTCAGAGAAGGAAGGAATGGTCCAGGGAAAGGTGTCCAGGTTCACAGAAACTGTAATACTGTATCAAAAAAGGGCCCATTGGTTGGGAGAGCTAACGTGATGTAGTGCTTACCAACTAAAGCCTCCTATATCCCCAAACTATGGCCTTGGCTCCCACCTCAACCATTCCCCCTTTCCATTTTCTTCCCAGGCTCCATTCTCGCCTCCTTACTCCCTCACCGGCTCCCTCCCACCTTGCTCACTTCGGAGCCTGGGTTAGACACGCACGGACACATGCTTTGTGTCCCTTGAACAGACTCCCTTGTCCCTAGTGACACATGCTACCTCTTAGCACTAGTAGTACACACTGTCACCTGAGTCATGCCTGATGCTTAGCATAGCTCTCCTGCAGCACCCATGAATAGACTACTGCTCTCAAATACCTCTGCTGAAGGAGGCTTGCATCGTACTTCCAGGTTGGAGCATAGGTGGGTATTGAACATAATATTTTTCCATTTCTGTGCATAATCAAAACAAACTAGTACTTTGGGAGAGCTGAAACCTCCAGGATTCTAGAGACAACAAAGATTCTAAAAATGGCACCTTCACCAGCTGAGCTATATAACTTTATTGAATTACAAAAGGATGACAGAAAATCTATATTAAACTGAATGAAAACTGAAGTACTCACCCACATTAATAGCCCAGCCTCTCTCCATGGCAAGTTTTCCAGCCTAAATAAAACAGAAAACTTCTTATGCAGGAGTATTTAATTGACTTTTAATAATAGTGCATGCAAATAATTAATAGGTCTTCAATCCTGTTTTGACAGCCTCTTTTCACTATGCAGATTACACTTGGAACAACTTGCTTAAATATAACCACTAAGCAAATGTGCAGAACAATTCATGCAGTAATCATAAATTGGATTATTAAATTCTGTTGTACAATTTGCTTAAGGTTTTCCTAATGGCACTCTTTTGAAAGCATCTGTTTAATATTATTAATTTGTTGGCTGTAGTTGCACTTTAATCATCTAATCATCAAAATACTGATGGTGATTAGTTCACATGGATACACAGAGGCATACCATACTTTGAGTCGAAGTCCACAGTGCAGCAATGGCCTCGATAGCTGACCATAACACAGCGGTTTAAACAGGATGTGGCATGAGGGTCAACATCCATATTCACTCTTCCAGGGCCCAAACTGTTGTTCTGGACAAAGCTTAGCTGTGTTCAGAACAGTTGCCGACAGCTCACTTTGGTTCATATTTGCTTCGTTTGATGTCTAAACAAATTTTTAATAACAGCAAACCACATGCCTGGGGTAAGCTATGATTTCAGCCATGTGACTAGTGTGGGGTGTTTCTAGATCTTCAGTAAAACAACCCATTGGCCAGTTCTTCTCATTGTCCCAAGCCAGCTTGAAAATAATCGAGCCATTTTGTCTTTCAGGTTTACATCATATTACATAAAGGTAATTGCAGGGCTTTATTTATAAATTATGCAAGGAAAGAAAATAACTAACTAATAATGCTACGGCTTACAGAACAAGATTTGAGTGCTCTTTCTCAGCATATGTTCATGAATAAGGACGCAAATGAAGTGGTTGGCTAAGAAAAGTGGACAGTGGCTTGTCTGCGTTACTAGCTTTAGATTGTTCATACTTTACAGTTACTTCCCATGTAGTTTTACTGCTATGCAGCAGAATAGAAAACATTTACCCTTGTATGTATGTGTGTTGGGTATTTATGTAATGCACAAGTAGCAATGGACTGTTCTACTGAAAATGGGGTAATATAGAGTGAACGAAGGGGAATGCCGCGGGAGGGGCTGCCAATTAATGGGGCAGGTTCACATGTATGTATATCTCCAAAGATCCTTGTGGAACCTGCCTGCATATGTTTGAATTTTGACAGTCCTTTCAGCCTTTCATCCACATTCAGTCAATAAAATTAGTACTATTTATCTCGGTAATATTATTGGTTATTTACAATGAAAAGAAGATACTTTGTCCTGGCTGTGAGACCGGCAAAAGAAAACCTGCCAATTAAAGAAAAAATAGTCTATGGGGATACCTGCCCTAGACTCACTTGTATTTTGGGCAGGTCCATGTTTTTATGAAAATATGCATACAACATTGCACCTAAAGTCTATCCATCCCTTCAACTACCACCTACCACCTCCTGGCTAAAAAAAAGTCAATAAGATTCAGCCAAGAGATAATTGAAAAGGTGGGGATGAAATAAGCCAGCAGACCACCATGGGACTTTTTTTTTTCCAAAGACACCTAGGCAATTTAGGAAATACAATGAGGTACATAAACAGTTACAATGTGTCTTCCTGTGCAATGTGGGACATCAAGATGGAATGTGGACTGTATACAGCATAGTTTTAGAATGTTTTGATTCCAGTTATTACAGTTGGTGATCAGGGTTAGGGTGTATGTGCTGGGGGGTTAAATAAACACACAGTTTATCCTCGGGTGTATTGGCCATCCTTACACTGACGACGAGGATCTGGCTCAGCAGACCTCAACCATCGCCCCCTTCGCTACTAGTTCGCTATAAAAGGCAGCAGAACACTACTTTACAGAAGCAGCCAGAGGCCCCATCAATCCAGTTCTAGTTGGTGGCAGAGTTTGGAGGACTGCACTGCTAGGGTAAGCAGGACATTTAATGGATAGTTCATGACTGTACTTCTAGTATAGAGGCCTAGAATTTGCACTTTGCCGTTTTTTTTCTCCAAATTCTGATTTTGTAATGCTTGCTTCAATAATTCACAGGCAAAACTAAATAATAAAGCTGAACTGCTTTGAAAACCAGAAGCAAACACCTTTAAACTGCCTTCACCCTGAGACTGTAAACTGCTCATTGGCCTAAAATCTGACACTTTGCCAACTGTTCCAAATTCTAATTATTTGTTAACATTTTTAGGCTGCAATATCCCATTGTATACCCATTTTTGCAACATACTTTTAATCTTAGCTGTGATTACAATACTAAGGGATACCATGATGCATTTTTGTTAGGTAAGCCTTACAACCACATCTGTTCTGGTGGCACACTGCATGATACACTGTGTGATATGAGTTTTAGCAAAGTGCATAAAGATAGCGTGTGCTGCCCTCTTGATTCTTTGGCAAGGATAAGGGAATCCATCAAAGCACAGAGGAAGGAAGAAATGAATCCCTGCAGGGAGATTTAAAATGCTTCATCTGTAATTTTATTAATTTTATACCAGGGTCTAAATGGCTTTTAGGTTGTTATACGTTAATGGGTCATGGAAGCCATGGACCTTTGGCAGTTTTAACCCTTTCCATCTAATGGGTCATTCAAGGGTTGGTCTTTATAACATCACACTGTTCCAATGGCTCACCAGTCCGCAGAGCATCACAATTGTGAGTATACATGTACATTTCACTGTGCCACAATGGCTACACAAACACACACACACACACACAACTCCCTCCTCCCCCGCACCCCAGATTGGCTGTAGGCAGTGCTGCAGATAGGTGTTTGGAGGTGGGGGGCAGGGGGGATTTTACTCCCTATTTTTAGAATTACACAATAAATCCAATTTCAGTCCATAACAATCAGACCTCCACGTAAACTGTGCATACAATTACAGCGTTGCTCAAAAAGAGAGAAAATATGTGTATATCAAAGTTATCTGCCTTCATATAATTTATTACACTTGTGGAAACATTTCCCCCACACAATAACTTGTAGATGTGTGCTGCTCAGCTGCATGTTCAGGATACTCGGACACTGGAACTCCACTGCTGATAACCAGGTAGTTACATCGGGTAGTCATAAATCAAGTCCCCTCACTTTACCAACATCACTCCCCTGACTCTTGCTACTACTGTTGCTGCCTACCTTTCTGACAGCCAAATAATGTGTTTGCCATCTCTCTCCTTTCCTTTGCTACTCCGATTCCCATTTTCAAATTCTGATGCACTGCCTTTTACCATTAAGTGTGACGATGCCACCTAACTGTTGGGATCACTCTCTGCCACTTTGCCTTCCCCTTCTCTAAATCTATCCTAGGTCTTGCGGTCTTGGTTGCTATAACTCCTCTTTCTCGCTCATATTATTACTCTGGCTCTGTCTCATTTTCTCTGTGGTGGTCGGTAATCCTTTTGATTTTCTTTCTTCCACTGCCTCTTATGTTATCAGCTGCCTTTCCCCAGTCTTGATGTTTCTATGTCCATCCCTCCCGCCTGCTGTCAATCTGTGTTTCCTTATTGTAATGTCTCTTGATTTGTCTTTTGCTTTGGTTCTATCCCTCATTCCTATTGCTCGTGTCCATTTATCGCTCTTTCTCCTATTATTTACCTCTGCTTCCCTATGCACGTTTTTGTTGCTCTACCTCGTTGTTCTAATTCCTGTTTTGGCATGTGTATCTGTTTTTCCTTATGCCTGTGCTCTTCCCTTTGTTGCCCACTATTGTTTAGTTTGAGTTTCTCTTCCTCTTCTTTTCACCTTTTGACATAGAAAGAATATTCAAAAGCCAAAAACACATTTTGCATCTATAAATCTAGTTCAGCTTCAAAATTGGGTGATCCTTTTAAACGTTTGCAATCCTGCTTTTGGACTATATTCTAGCAATTATAGAATTAGAGCTGTGTTTCAGCAGATGAAACACTTGTTTCAATGCAGATGCTTTACCATCACTGTATGCCATTACAAGTATAGCAGTCCTGTGTATGAACATTTAACAGTCATTTTGATAAGTTGAAAGCATAGTCAGCTCTTCTGCAACTGAAATCTGTTATTTGCAACATAAATCTAGTTGACTGGGGTCTGGCTGGCCCACCTAATTTTTAACATGGAATTATTAGAAGAAATTCAAAATTCGAAGATCAAGGTAAGTATTTTAGATTTAGGGTGCACAGAAGAAATACATGACTCTGGCATAGGAAATCACTATAGATTATGTGAGAATTAAGTGTACAAAATCTAGGACACTACCGTCTCATGGACACCTTTTGGACTGTGGATAGCCTCAGTCAAGAACGTATAGAATTAATACATACAATTTATTATTCCATCTAAATTAAGTGGAAATGGTCAGCTTATTTCAAACTAATGATGATACTAAACTAAGTCAGTTTATTAATTTAGTACACTAATCAAGTCATCAATACAAAACAATTATATACATACACAATTTCAAAAACAGTTTGAATATAAGGAAAAGAAAAGGATGAGCTCTACGCATTTTGGGACTTGAGTTCCTTCATCAGGAGCTAAATTCGCTGACTTGCTTGTTTTCACATTTTTTCAGTTCAGTGTAGTTCAATTATGTGAAAAATATATAGAGATGTCAGAATGTATTGCATGCTTGCATGATTTATCATTTTAGGCTAAGTTATTATGGTATCATACTTCACCTATTGCTATTGACGTCTAAGGTCTTGATGGCTTTCCCCTCAAATGGGCGACTGTGTGATGTCTCTCGGTGGTCCTAATAATGACAAATATGATCATGCTAATGAAATTTCTCTTTACTCTGTATGTAGCAACTCTTTTTGAACAAAATGAAATGTGGCCTCTTTCTCTGTCTCAACTGCTGCCATTGCGGCCAAACCACCAGAAAAATTAAATAAAGAATATCTGAGCATAAATCAAACATCAGAACACATAACTACAAATAACCAGTATTCAGACATTTTGAATCAAACAAACACAAAATAGCACAACTCAGATTTGTAATTCTAGAGCCCTACACAAAACGCCCAAGAGGAGGCAACCTGCCGGAATTAATCTCACAAAGAGAAATGCTCTGGATCCACAAATTGGACTCATTGGAACCATTAGGAATAAACACAGAATTCTCCTTGGCACCATTCTTGTAAAAAGTTAGTACCTAAATGCTAGACGCTCTTCACTTCCTTTGTACAACTGATCTCGCATCTCCTCAAATAGGTCCCATCATACATTCAGTCAGTCATGATGTTCCAATCATTTAGAGGTATATTACTAAAAGTGCTCCAACCCACATGGCAGAATGACATTAATATCAATGTATGCAGGGGACTTGAACATTACCATTGGTGATAGTATTTTAGAACATCATTTACTATCACAACCTAGTTGTGGATATATTGCATATACTGTGCAAGAGTGAGAAACCACCCCTATAGTCCGCAGCACTTACACACTAGTGTACCTTAAACAGTCTACCACAGACTATGTAAAAAAAGACAGAAATGTAGGCATTATCAGACAGAACACCATCATAGTGATTTAAAGAATGGAGCAATGCCCTCTCCAGTAATACAGATTGCTAATAGATACTGCAACACTATTTGATCATGTGATGTGAAAAAGAGACCAATCAGACACTATGTTACTTGGGAACAAATGTAGCTTCATAAGAAATGCTGTATATGTTGTATTATTGTTAGGCATGAACTGAACATATGCAACCTTCCTTTATAATCTTGTTATAGAAATAAGTCAATATTTACATACATTGAAAAACGCGAAAAATATGTAACATATGATGACGCTGTAATCCTGAGAATCAGAAGAAGGAAGCACTGAAATGTACAATAACCATAATATACTGAATCTAACGATTCGTCTTATCAAATATTGTAACCTAGAGCTCTGACCATATTATGTTAAAAATGCGGTGTACACATCAGTCAAAAGTTGTTAAATCCCCTATGAATTGAAAACTTCTGCATTTAACTGTGAAATCATTCATCTGATTCTTGTGGAGAACCACAAGTCCCAGGGGCCCCTTGCGTGACATTCACAACAACAACACATACACAGCATGTATTTAAATAGAACTGAGTGCCAGAGACACATGTTGATCCTGCTTGAGCATGCACCCAGACAGGTTGCTCCTGCTCTAGCATGCACCTGTACTGGTAGCAAACTAATCACACATTGAAAGTAACATCCCGACTCATACCTTTTATAACCTGTTTAGACAGACGTTAGACTCAGTGAGGTCCACACAAGATAGTGAATGACTTGAAATCACTCTGGCACATCAAAACAGAAGTGAGGAACGCACGGCATAAAGACATCCTTAACCACAGACCAGAGCAGTGGCACTTAACCATTGAAGTGTGAGTACTCTAGAGATTATCATCGTATTATTACCACTTTCTAACAAATTGAAAACAACACTGGATAGTGACATTATACTATTTTATTCAGGTTCCTCAACCACTGAAATAACCACACAAACATGGCGTCCACCCCAAGTCTTTGCATATTATGGACATATAGACATTAGGTAAGTTCACCAATGTCCAAACTCTTCTCAACCTGAGAACGAGCTACATACAGAGTATAGAGAAATTCCATTAGCGGGATCATATTTCTCATTTTTAGGGCCATCTAGAGACACCACTTTCTCACTGATAGCCTGCCCTAAGGGAAAACAGACTAACACCTGAGCTGTGTACCGGACAGGTCATCAGAACGTGAACTAATAAATGCGAATCGAATTGGTCCTGCGACGGCCACGCAAAATCCCACACACAATCTAAAGTCTTCGATGTTGATACAGTAAAGAAAGTTTGTAGCAACGTGGATAAAGTTGGTCCGAACACCGCAGAGGGAGATCAATTGAAAGCCTTGTGTTACAGTGGGTCTGAGCCCGGCAGGGTGATCAATTGAAAGCCTTGTGTTACAGTGGGTCTGAGCCCGTCAGGGTGAAGTGAAAATCACCGGAGAAGGTTATGTGGTAAAGTGAGTCTTAGCCCGGTGGGGGGGACCCGGGTCGATTCGAAAATAACCCAAGAAGTTGTACATGAGAATCCAGAGGAGAAAGAAACTTTGTTTGTCGTATCAGGCCCTTTGAAGTAAAAGACTTTGAATGGGAAAGAAGGCCCTAATACTGAGATTTTAACTGCATCTTCGTGCTAGAGAAGCCGGAGACTGTGCTAAGCTAGAGTGTGCCGCCTTGTCCAGTGCTGAAAAGGTGAATAGCCTGACATATCATTTCTTGAACACTTATTTTGCATAACATTGTTTCTCCACACTATTTGTATTTGGAAGGATTGGTAAAAGTGCATTCTGAATTCCAAGATGGGCGCCAGTCAATAAGGACGTGAAGTCCTTCACTCCCCTCCAGGGAAAAATATCAGCAAGCCGTGCATCCGTGATTTAGGTGCAAGCTGGTCAAGTGGGGACATTCAGGAGCTGGCAAAACTTAGGGTAGACCCCTGTTGAAGTTGCCAAGGCTTCCATCCCTTCAGAGAAGGAGCAGTCCGTGCGATAGCGGGGACACGCCCAAGTGTAAGAGGGATGCCCACCAGGGGTGGTGAATACTGCAGTGGATGAGAAGTTGATGGTGAGGCATGCGAACAGGGTGATATTTAGCTCCTTGACTGATTGGAGGTAAAGGTGCACACCGCCAAAGATTCCAGCGTGGGATAAGGTGGACAGTGTGGGTGCAACCTCTCAAGTGGTGAGGATGAAAAATGAGGATGGAGCCTTCCTCCGACGGAGGGCAACGGACAAACTGAAATATATATGCCCGGTGGCTTGGAGGCAGAACAATGGTCAGAGGAGGAGGAGCCAAAGCCTAGTGGCCTGGGACTCGGACGGGGATAATAATGTTCGGATAAGGAGAGGACATTAGGTACATCGGCCGATGGGGAGCTCCATCAGTGTAAGGTGAAAACAGGAGGGCAAGGATTCCAGCAACTGGAAAGGGGAGGGGAGGGGAGGAGGCTTGCGACGGTGCCTACCCTCCCAATAGCAGTTGCGAGGAAGTTATCACTGGCTAAAGGTGAAAGGTGGCAAGGTGATAGACACAAACGCAGTGACGCAGTGTCATATGGTGAGATAGACTTGCCAAGGTTGATAAAGCGTAACCTGCAGCTGGAATCAGCCGGGAGACTAAGCGTCTGGGAAGAGCAGATAACAGTGGGCCTCATGTGGATTGAGAAGGCCGGTGAGGAAAGTACCAGATATAGCTCAAACTTATCAGAAGTGACTCTGAATTTACAGACTTGTCTCAGATTGGCGCGTCTCACATGTACAGATTAGTGGGTCGGGTTTGAGGGGTGAGACAAGAAATAAAAGGTTTGGTAACAAAGTGAAGGAGAACGGGGGAAGAAGATGGAGTAGAGGCTCAAACAATTATTGGCACGAAAGATTGGTGTTGGATATCAACAGCTGATTAGTCACTCTGATGAAAGAGACCCCCTTATTCAGAACATAAAGGGGAGTTACAATGTAAGAGGACTACAAAAGCCAGATATAACCCGATTTAAATATGAAGCACTGCCTCCTAAATTGTGGGTGGAAATGATGGAAAGAACATGTTGGGTTGGTGTAAAGGAAATATAGAGTGATGCAAATGCAGAAAAGATAGCCCAGAGTTCAGATAACACAGCAAGCCCAGCAGAATCGGAGGGTGGCTGAAGAGACAGACAATTACATAATAAAACGAGAGTGTGGGGACAATCGAATCCTAATGCCAAAACCTAAAGATAAGGGCACCCAGGCTAGAAGGAGGCAACCTCGCGTTGAACAGGTCAGCTCGAGCGGTGCTGGAAACACAGCAGAGATACATGAACAGGAAATAATAAGAAAGACTCAGGGGAAGGAAAAAGGGATATCCCGGAAATTGGTGAAATGACATTCAGCAAGGAGGACCTCAAAGAATGCTTAAGTGAAATGGAAGGAAGACTTACAGATAATTTTCACAACAATTCACTTCACTACGAGAAGAGTTGAGATCCTCTTTGATGGAAATTAAAGGGGAAATTAAAGAGGTGGGTGAAAGAGTCGATGTCACTGAGCAAGGCCTCGCAGAGATGTCAGAGGAGGTACGGCAGAACAGCGAACTTTTAGAACAGCTGGCGAGAGTCGCACATAATTTAGAAATACAAGCCGAAGATTTGGAAAAACGATCAAGGAGGTCTTATATCTGTATTAAAGGTTTAAGTGAAACAATTTTGGATGCAGATTTAAAAATTACGGTTCAACAATGCTTTGGGAATTTGCTGACAGAAGTACTACCGGAAGACATAGGGATTGATCGTTTTCATAAGGTAGGTCCAAGGAAGAGAGAACCCGGCACTAGACCTAGAGATGTCTTGGTTGCAGTAACTTCATATGGATTAAAAGAGTATTCTGTGGGTAGCAAGAGCAGAAGGGAATGTTGCAGTAAACGGGATGCAAATTCCACTGTATCAAAACTGGTGTTGGTTACACTTCAGAAGCGAAGAGATACAAGTCAAGTGACACGCACTTTGATTACAAAACAGATCTCGTTATAAATGGACGTTTCCATTTGGGCTGCTCTTTACCTTGGAAGGGGTACAACATCATATAACATTGTGTGCGGAAGGACTGGCATTGCTGAACATAGTGGAAGAAGAGGAACACCGGGAGAGAAGAGCCAGGCCCGCCTCCCAACGAGCGATGCGACGATGGGACTGGTCTGTGGTATCGGGGAAGAGGGATGGATGAAGGGCAAATTTGAGAGGTCCTCAAGGGAAGCGCAGGAAGGAGCAGTGGAAGGAGTAGAAAAGGAACTTAAAAGAAGAAATGTACCATGAAACAGAAAGGGAGGTGGGCAAATAATTGTGGCTGGTTTCATGGGAAGTCTGGAGCGGCGGGATGGCGGAGGATGTCTTGGAATCTACGGGAGGTGGTAGGATACTTCCCTGTGGGGGAGACCCCAGGTTTTTCTCTGGGCCTTAGCTTGGGGGATGTCTCCCAAGGGTATCTTAGGATCGTGGGCCTGGTCCTGGGAGGGGAGTTGGTTGGGGAAGAAGGGGGCGGGGTATGAGGGAGCAGAATAATTTGATCATGATAGCGAATATTTTCTGTATATTATATATTCACGGCCATATCATATAATGTTAGGGGATTAAATACCCCTGTGAAGCGGAAAATGGTGGAAGCTATACTCAAACAGGAAATAGTGGATGTTATGTTGAAAGAGACATCAGGAAAAAACTAGTGGGGAAATTACGTTTGCTTTCCAGAACATATCAATCTAATGCAGTGGTGAAGGCCTCGGGGGGAATTATGATAGGACTAAGAGGTAGATTAAGGTCTTCGGTGGTCTGATACAAAGCAGACACAGAGGGAAGATATCCTTTTATGTTGATGCAATTGGAGCACAAACTAATCACCTTGGCAACGGTGTATGCGCCTAATATAGGGCAGGTGACATTCTTGAGGGAGGTTGTAAAGCTGGAGGATTTTGCAAGAGGGGAAATAATACTTACGGGTGATTTTGATATGTCATAGGACCCCAAGATGGACATGAGTGGAGGTGGGGGGAAGGGGAACACTACTACCCACATGGGTTTTTTGAAGAAAAGCTTTGAAAATGTAACACTGCGTGATGTATGGCGTGTGAACAGAGAGGACGAAAAGGGATGTACGTGTTATTCACATATATATCAGTCCCTGTCCATAATAGATTCTGCGTGGGCAATGGCCAAATTAATGGGGAAGTAAAAGAAATACAAGTGGGATCTATAACGTTGTAAGATCATACCCCCCACCCCGCTACGGTTCAGGTAAGAGATATGGGACCGCATGTGGGGTTGTGGGCATGGACGATCCCAAGGGAATTATTGCATGACAAAGGTACGGTAAAGGTGATAAGGGACAAAATAGAAGAGTATTTCTCTACTAATAGCAACAAATCTGTCTCACCTGAAGGCACCTGGGATGCCTTTAAAGCAGTAATCTGGGGAGGACTTAATGCACTTAAAGCCCAGCGGGAGAAACTGAGGGCAAAGATAGAAGGGGATCTTGAGGCTCAAGTGCGAGATACCCAAATGGCTATAGCTAATCATAGAACGAGGGCTTTGTCCAGTAAATTGAAGGAATTAAATAGTCTGCTAAATATATCGCGGACTCGAAGAGCAGAGAGATCCTTATTGATAACTAAACAAAGATATTACATTCACGCTAATAAAGCGGATAATTTGTTGGCACGACAATTGAAGCCAATAGAGGCTGCGAAGCTCATGCAGCGATTATCGCAGCCAGAAGGGTCGATAGTAACCGAAATAATGGAAAACTTTGCCCAATTCTATGAATCACTGTATGCGTCGAGTCACCCTGGCTATCGCGAGATATAATGTTACATAGGTGGGATAAACGTGCCAAAAAAATAACGTTGGAGGAGCGGGAGGATCTAGATAGGGATATTAGAGAGGAGGAGGGGATGACAGCAATAAGAGTGTTACCGATAAAGCACCGGTCCAGATGGGTTCCCAGCCACTTTTCATAAGAAATATGTTAGGCGGCTGGTCCCAAAATTAATGTAACTATTCAATACGATAATGGAAAATGGGGCTGAGACACCAACTATGTCAAAGGCGAAGGTAGTGGTCTTTGGAAAACCAGGAAAAGACCCAATGAAATGCGGGTCATATAGACCCATCGCCTTATTGAATATCAATGCAAAGCCGTTTACAAGCATATTGACAGCGAGATTAGCGCTACTTTTACCAGAATTGATACATGCGGACCAGTCCAGGTTTATATTGGGCAGGCAAACTTCAGATAAAATTAGGAAGGGGACCCATTTAATTGTAAAAGTTAATAAAACAGATCCCCCACAGTTTTAGTGTCATTAGACACTAAAAAGGCATTTGATCGCGTGGCATGGCCCTTTCTATTTTCCGCGATGGAACAGATGTTTCTCATAGTATATAAATAGGTAGGGGCACACGGCAGGGGTGCCCGCTATTGACACTTTTATACACTATATATCTGGAACCATTCTTGAATAGAATTAAAAGCGAGGGGGAGAATACAGGGCATCCCATTTGGAGGGGAGGAGCACAAGACCGCGGCATTCACAGATGACATGATAGGATAGGATATGATATAATTATATGATATGGTATTTGTAACGCGCCTATACACAAGTATTTCAAGGCGCGACGAGTCAGGGAGCGGGAACAAAGGGAAGACAGACAACGATCCTACTAGGCCTGGTGTGATTCAGATCGCGCAAGTGCATGGGTAGAGGGGAAGGGAAAAGTGCAAGGTGAAAGGGAAGAGGGGAAAGTGCAGTACAGGGGTAGTAGAATAACAAGATAAATAAGGGCCAGCTGGTGGCAAGTGCAAGGTAAGTGCAGACAAGTGCTGGGAAGGGGGGCTGTAGGGATACAGAGACAGTCCCGCAGTGCAGGGGTTGCCAGAGGCAGTGCAAGGGGAGAGTGGCAGGTTCAGGGACCGAGATCAGTGAGAGTGGCCCAGTTGCAGATACAGTGCAATTTCAGTCAGGAATTTAGAAGGGGAGAGGGGGAGAGAAAGCAGAAGCAAAGAGGTCCAGATGGGTTGACATTGCTAGACCCCGAACGATCAATACCAGCATTGTTGGAGGAATTGGCAGACATTGAACGGGTAGCTGGCCTTAAGATTAATATGGGGAAATCAGAGCTTCTGGAACTGGGATTATCTATACAACAGAAGGAGGCACTATCCTCCTATTCTCTGTTTATAATGGCTGATAGATATACCAAATATTTGGGTTTTAACATAAAGAGGGTTTCACAGCTGTTCGATAGTAACTACCCACAATTATTACAAAAGGTGAAAGAGGATTTGGGGAAATTGACTTGGCTACAAATTTCATGGCTAGGAAGGGTAGCTACTAGTAAGATGGTGCCTCATCCTAGGATATTCTATCAATTCCAAGCTCTTGCAATTAAATTTCTGTCGTCCTATTTCAAGGCATTCAATAAAGAGGTTATGAGATTCCTCTGGTGAAACATAACCCAGAGAGTGGCACTTCGAACACTGATGGCACCCAGAGATAGTGGGGGAGTAGGCCTACCGAATTCAGAAAAATATTATGGGTCTGCGCAGCTGCGGGTACTCTGGGAATGGTTTATCGGGGATATCAAGAAACCAAGTGTAAAAATGGATAGGGCGGTGGCTGGGTGTCCGCTGAAAGGGGTGTTGTGGTTGAACAGACAAGATAGGCCTCTGAATACACAGGCTAGCCAGATACTTGCAGTGGTATATGATATATGGGATTGGCTGATAGATCATGGAGCTTTGTCCACATGCCCATCCCCATTTACTCCACCATTTGGAATCCACAATTCTATGCAGGGATGATAAAGGGAACATTTAATCAATGTCGGAAAGACATACAGGGAGGGGACATTTATCCATTTGAGGATTTTAAACAGCTAGTTGGCCTTTTTGGAAAAACATAGGTTGGAGTATTATCAACTAAGACATTGGCTAGCTGGGTCAAAGGGGCGAGCAGCAGCAGGCAGAGGGCTCATCACATTTGAAAAATCTATCAGAGGAGGCAGGCCTGGGGATATATGCACAAATGGGAAAAGACTTTAGGGATAGACCTCCCGAGAACTTACTGGGAACATTATGGAAAAACATTCCCAAATTTACAAGGTATATTCAGATTAGGGAAGCATGGTATAGGATTATGTACCAATGGCATTATACCCCTGAAAGATTACATAACATGTTCCTGACTACTACAGAAACATGTTGGAGAGGATATGGAATGAATGGGGATTGGAGACATATATGGTGGGATTGCCCAATCTTGAAGATGTTCTGGGAAGTTACGAACCAGAAAAAATTGTTAGTTTCCCCCCGTAGTAATATGGTCCCCCAGGGAACGGATGTGTGGCATGTTCGATCCAGAGAATTGTTTACCCACTAAGGCCCAAAACAAACCTTTTATGTTAATGGTAATAGCTGCATGGCTGGTTATTGCAAGTCCTTGGAAACAGAAAAGATTGCCAGAGGTAAGAGACTAGCTAGTTAAATAGTGGGGGTTCATCGCATTGGAATGGATTACATACAATCTTCAATGGGAACAGGAACAATGTCAACAAGAGAGGGCGGTGGTTTGGGACTTTTTGAATGGTGACTTTGTGCAACAATGGAGTTTGTATAACCTTAGGATATTGAATATTATGTAAGCAAGAATAATTGTTGCCTTTTTCAACAATTGAAATATGTAATGTTGACTCTACCCGGGGGTGGGAGTGAGGTAGAGGGAGCTGGGGGAAAAGGAGGGGAATGGGGGGGGTAATGATGTTTATTTGAAAATGCTAATAAAAATATATTTCAAAAAAAGAAGTAAGGATTGAAAAGAAGTTTATTAGTATAGGTCCTTTTATTTTGACAAGACACCACTAGGACTGCGTTTTTATTATTTGATGGTCGTAGCTTGCTTCCATCTTTAGATTTAGGATTAGATAGGCATTTTTCAAACCCAGTTGAAGTTCAATAAACACCCTTGAACTGTGATTACTTGTGTCTGTCTTACTGTTGATACCATGCCTTCCTTACAGCTGCGAGCACACACTGCCACCAATGAGCGCCCCAGGCCACCATGGAGTTACTTGATGGACTTAACACGGGGACTTTTCTTCGGGGTGCCAGAACATAAGGCAGACCTGCAAGGAGGGAATAGGCAGGGCTTAGCCCGCTACTTGTACCTTTTGACAATCATCACACTGTTCCAGGTGGGAAAGATAGGGCCAGATTGGTCAGGGAATGAGAACCAATTCAATGAGGTGGACAGGATTAAAAAGGGACCAAAGGAAACAGGGATAGTGAGTTTCGGGCAAGATCAGAAAAGGAAGTAGAAGACCAAAAAACCAGCAGGAGCAGGAAAGAAGCAGCAGAGTGTGGAAGCGATTTCTGGAGAAGGTTAGATATTGGCTAGTGAGTGAAAGTGGTACTGCATTGTGAGTGTGCATGAAAGTGTGGTTAGGAGAAAGAGTGAAAGGAAAAGGGAGTCTGAGCTACAGGTGGGAGGAGCGATAGCTTGGTGGGAGGTGTGTGTGATGAAATGACTTCTACTCAGCAGGAGTAACAAGAGTAGGGTCTAATGTGGCTACTCCACCCACAAACAATGATTCAGTAGCAATCCAAAGATAAATAGTACAGCAATCCAAAATACAGGGAATGTCCAATCAAAATGCTATAAAAATATACTTTAAGTAATCAGCAAAATAACTAAATAGAAAACACTATACAAAACCAACCCCTGAGGAAATAACACAGAATATGGACAGAAAGAAAGATGTAGCAATCTGGGTAATGCATTAGGGGTGTAAGGCAAGTGAAAACCATGTGTGTAAAAAGAATATGTTCTGGTGCAAAAACGGATTTAAGTAGCCTAACCAGTCTCTAGTGCCCAAAGGTTGAGCACAGGGCAGTTATAAGTCAATAATACCACTTTGCAATTCTTAGCTGTTCAGAATATGCACGGATAGAAAGATATAGCACTCTGGGTCATTAGCATCCAGACTTAGGCAGCATGGCCATTTTAAATCTCTGTAGATAGATGGCCCAATGCCCAGGTTCTTATTGCTTCTCAACTATGGGCCAGTTTTTCTCTGATCTCATCAACTGCCTCTGGAGGTACGCCTGATCTCAGCTGCACTGAGCCTACTACAATTCTGGACAACTTTTATTTCCCTGCCCAGAGTCTGGGAGTCCTGCAAAAACCAGCCTTCCGGCGCTGGAAAGGGGTTTGGCAGGCTGGGGTCTGCTAATTGTTCTGTGGTGTCTGCACAGCCACAGACAGTATATGGGTTCCATGTCAGCTATGACACCTTGGAGGGGTCCCCACTTGAGAGAAGTTATTTTTCCTCTCACAAAACCACCCAATGTCCCTCTGTCCCCACAGGACATCCCCAGCCCCTCTGGTCCCCCCATGATGTTCCCTTGTGCCCCCCCTTCTCACACACATGTTACCTGTTTTGCTTGATTCTTCTACCCTGCTCCCCCTGTCCCACTCAAGCCTACTTCTGCAGGAGTCTGTCCTGATACATTCTGGTTTCACCATCACCGTCTTGTGGCCAATGCTGGATTTGTCTTTTATGGACGTCATTGATTCACGGTGCGTCACCCTTTCCCAACTCTCATGCTGGACTTCCTTTGCATCTTGTACTCATTTGGCCCTGAATCATGCTGTTCCCATCTTCATCTTGTATTCTGGCTTGCAACATTATGTGTTACTACTGACTTCTGTAATAGTATTCGCTCCCCCCTCTTGCTTCTCCACTCTTTTTGACTGCTTACTCTATTGTTCTCTCTTCCTCTCCCTTTCTCCATTTTCATATCTCCTCCCCTTACTTTCTTCGATGCACTTACTTTATCAGATTTGTCCCTGGACCTAGTATGAAAGCAACCTTGTCTGTCTAATGCCCTCTCCCCTTAATCCCCCCCTCCCCAGCACTACCTGAAATGTAGTCAGGCCTAGTACGATAGTCGCCTATTTTGGACCGCGCCCCCCTTTCTGAACTCCTCTCTTTGTTTTTTCTGTTTCTACTAGAAATGTCGTCAGGCCTAGTACAGTAGTCAGCTGTCTGTTTCCATTCCTTCCCACTCTCCCCCTCCCTTCTTTATCTATGTCTTAGCTCTTGCACGATCTGAAATGTCATCAGGCTGAGCACGATAGTTAATTTCACATCCTTACTGTTCATGGCCTGTAAGAATGTCATTGCACTTTCCCTTGTTCCCTCCCTTGCCTTGAAGCGCTTTGAAATACATTGTGTATAGGCGCTATATAAATAAACTATCATATCTGTCATTTCAATCACGGGTAGTGGATTTAAGGGTGTCCGATGTGCCTCTCTTTCCCTGTCAATGACAACGCAAGACTGGCCACAGTGCACGGTTTCCATTTAGAAATCCAGACAAACTTAGCAAAAAGGATCTAACAAATCAGGTAGGAAACTGCTGAGGTAGGGGTGAACAACTAACTCCTGGAAGTGCCCTGCCACAGACGTCTTGATCTCTTTTGACATTGAACTGGTCAAGGCCTTTCACCTGATCCTGGTTTTGGAAGAGGCCAGGGCTTGTGCTCCATGCTCCTAACGCTTTGTGGAGTGGTCCAAGGCCTCTGCCCTGCACTTGCTCGTCTGTCTCCCTCAACAGACTCGGTAGAGTGGGTCAGGTTCTCTGTACTAGCAAAAGTCAGCCTGACCTGGAACTCCAGCTGAAGACAACTCACTCATTTCTGGCAGTCTATTCAGCTCTGAAACTTCCCTTTGCACCATCTCAGGTTCCTTTGATATGCCAGTAGGCAACACTGACATCACTGAACCCAGTGCTAATACAATAGTCACCTCAGTAGCCCCTTAATCCACTCTCACAAGAGAAGGCACCTTAGGGGAATTCTGGTCTGGATTTGAAGTTTCCGGTTAGACCAGTCTCTCACATTCCCCCACTGATGAATCATCCTTTTTTAGAATAGGCCATGGCTTTCAAACGGGGCCTGTTGCCAAGGTTGGAGTATGTGAGGGGTCCAAAATGAGAGGCGGACACAAAAGGTATATTTTTCTAAGTTTCAGACATATTCATTAAACAGAAATGGGTTGGATGAATGCCTCTCTATCCCTATCCTAAAGAGTGGTTCCCTAAACTAAAACTAAAACTAAAGATCAGTCTGGGTTAAGTCTTTAAACATAAAACTGCCCTTGTGTCCAAAACATTCTAATCTGGCCCTTACACTAAAATAAACACCTAAAGGTGCAAGGAAATGTCTTTGACATATAGTTGGCAGAAAGTGTTCATGATCAAAAGTCTTTTCCAAGGGAAGACCCTTGGATCCAGAGGGTGATTCCCTTCCCCTAGGTTTTTAAGTAGAATAACAACAACAAAAATGTCTCTTTCAAACAACAATCTTCTTGGTTCTTAGAATTAGAAAGTTCTTGTGAAAACAATACATTACATAACATTCAATTCCGTCTTGGTTTCTTTGTACTGGATTCACAAAGATTTTTTATAACATTCAGCACCTCCTTGAGTTACAAGTGTTCTTATTCAGATGAAATATTCCACATTCCGATGATAAATCCCACACAAAGGTTTATTTTACTCCCCTGCCAGGTATCTTGTCCCAGAAAGTCTTTATTTAATTGACAAATTCAAACACTTGGTGTCTCTACTCACCAAGACTTTCTTTGTGTGCTTTCCAGAAGCCCTGGTCTACTTCTCTGCTAGGCATTTTGCAACATGGATACATTTCCTTTTTAAAGTTGAGTGGATTCCCTGGTATACTCCCCTGCCGGAAAGCCATTGGTGGGCTCTTCAGATCCCTTGGTGTTCTCCCCTACCAGGTATATTGATATATGATATATGTGGCATTTATAACGTACCTATACACAAATGTTTCAAGGCGCGACTAGGCAGGGAGGAGGGAAGACCGAGACAATGATCTTACTAGGCCAGATGACATTGAGATTGTGCAAGTGCAGGGGAGGGGATAGGGAAAGTGTGGGGGGGGACAGTGCAGTACATCGGATCAACAGTAATAATATCATTCATGTTTTGTTGTTGTAATTTATCTGCTCGGTATTCAAATATTCTTAATATATTCAATTGTGTACATGCCTGTCGGTATGCCCCATGGTCTCCAATGCCTCTGGGCAGACTCACCGGTACTTCATAGCGCTCCCGACCCATGGTGTGTCTCTGCAGAGAAGCTTCCCATCCGGAACAGCCTCTGGTGTGCTGCAGACCTTCCTCCAGCGTTGTCAGCTTCGCGCTCTCCTGCCGGCTTCTCACTGTGACCTGGAATGGAGAATGCTGCTTTTCGACACGGATGTATCTGCGAGAGCTTCTCTGCTACTCCCAGCACTTGGAAAGTCCTACAAAAGGTGCCGGCGACATCTCTCTCCTTCTATCCCACCACGCCGGTAAGTGGTTCGCATGCTAGCGAGCTGCCTTATGTATGTGCCCGTTTTCCCAACTTCTTCTGGCACAGTACCGCTCGTTCTGGTTCTAATCTGAGGGTGGATGCCATTTTTGCACACTTGTGATTTAAGGAAGCATTTAGTCTGCACATTCAACTTTAGGCTTGTCTCAATCTGCATCACCTCCTTCCTCGACTCAGTACTTTAGGCGTCATGGGAGTTGAAATCCCGAAATTTTAGGGGATTTCTAAAATAATGTTCTTTAGGAGTTTTTTGGAAAAACATCAGAAACAGGAGATGGCATGCATGTGTAGTGTATGCTGTAGGTATGAGCAGGTTTTTGTTTAGAGTGTCTTAAAGAAAGGAGTTTGAGTTCTACAAAAAGGAGAATTTGTAGGATGACAACAAGCCATCAAGAACTGAGGTATTATAAGCTCTTCCTCATCAGGAGAAGAAGAATAACACATCTTACCAAATGGAGTTACCAGCTCTCACAACAACCGTCCCCTCCCAAGGGATCCTCCCTTGTATTACCATCCCAAGAGTCATGATCAGGTAGCGGCTGCCGTCCCCTGGCCACATGGAGGAGATCATTGTTGGGGAATTAGTGATGACTCTAGGATTCATCACAAGTGGTTCAGGATCTCTGCCCTGTAGTTGCTCCATGGTCTGCCTCAGAGCGGTTAGAGTGGAACAGTATTGGTGTTCCTGGCAACTGTCAGCCTCACCTGGGACTCCAGCTGATGACAAATCACTCAGTCTGTAGCCTTCAGGCTACAAACTGCCCTGTCCACTATCTCAAGTTCCTTGATGTAAGCCACTAGGCACCTTGCTATCAGTGAACCTGGTGCTAACACAATAGTCGCCTCGGTGTCCTTCTGGCCCTCTCTCACAAGAGTAGGAGCCTCAGAGGACTTCATGCATGCACAGGGAGCTAACGGGGACACCAGTCCCTTGAAAGCTCAAGTTGAGGAAACATCAGGGCCAAAGCCTTCATGCATTTCCTGCTGTGCTGGTCCCAGAGCTTCAGCTCCAGTAACTGCTAATGACTACATCTGGGTCAGGGAGGTTATTACCTAACCTAACCCCTACTGGAATGGAGACCATGATTACAATATGGTGCAGGGAGGGTGCGCCCCTCCAACTAAGCCCTACCATTTCCAAGAGACAGTAATTCAGCATGTCAAACCCTCTTACCTGCAGGTTTGGCCTTGGGGTGTACTGCCTTACCTTCATCAGTTGCTTGACAGCTGCGACACTTGCAGCAGTGTCACGCACAGTGGCATACTTTTCCCTGTTTCTGCAGAGACAGTCCAGGAACATCCGAAGAACTGGGGCCCTATACAATGACCCGTTACCAACCCTACTCAGATTGAGGGCACTTTCGGCCACTCTCTGGCCTAGTGGGACCTCATCTGTTAATATGCCCACACTGACTGTGGCCTCCTCCTTGAGGAGACATTCATTCATAATGGCCTGCTTGGGCCAAATGCAGATTATTTCATTTTTTAATATAACATTCAAACAAAACCTCATAAAATCGTTTTGCTGGGCCCTGTCTGGAAATGTCCAGATATATACTATTCCGGCATCCCCACTCTTTTCTGAATTCAACCAAGGCGCCTATACTAGGAATATCTTTCTAGAGCTACCCAAGTTGCTATCCAATCCCAGCAACTCAAAGCCAAATTTGACTTTGTCCGGGTTGTCAAACTTCATAACCTGCGGCGCATCCACACAGACTCTAAGGAATGATGTATAAACACCTCACAGGTTTATTCCCCACCGCAGATGGTTGTACTACGTCCTTGGGGATGTGGCGCCTAGGCTGTCCTTACGTGCCACCACCAGAGATACTTCTTTCCCTACTAAAAGTAGTGAGAGTCTCCCATTCAAATGAAATTCCCAAAGCACCTAGCAATGCACTCAGGTTTCTCAGCAACTCAGTTTTTCTAATCTAATTGCCATATGGGAGACCTAACCTCTCACAGAGTTTGTGCAGGCATCCTGTTCCCAGGTCCTGTACTATGTACATTTAGAGCCGCATTGTAGTAATTAAAAAATACCTTGGCAGTGAACCAAACACTAGTTGCACACTTTATTTTGGCTGACTAAGCTGTAGGCACAGTGTCTCAAATCCCAACAGCGGACACCAATGTTATGAAAGGACTTTTGCCCTAGGGGGTTTGTAGTGGCTTAAGCACCTACTTCGCCCTCAAACTTCTCCAAACCAAGAGTGATATCAATCATAAAGGTAAAACTGGCACAGTTAAGAGATATGCCACCTTTGCCTTTTGAGGTAACTGTGATGAGTCAGAAATGCGAGGCGGACAAGTAGAGGTTTCTCACAAGTAGCCATTTTATTAAACAATAAGGGTGAGAAAAATGCCTCACTTTCCCTAACCTAATGAGAATTTCCCCACCGGTCAAACTAAGACTAAAGGAAAACACTAATAAAGGTTTTCTGTCCCTCACACTTCTGCATACAACAAAATCATACAAGTATCATGTGTCCAGTCAAACACAACAAAAGAACAAGTTACTTCTTACCTTGTAACGTTCTTTCGACGGGATGTTCCTCCGACGTATTCCTCATCTTAGATATATCCTTCCAGCTCTGCTGGCCTCGGAAATATTGTTCTTTAGAGGGCGCTGCGCGTCGACGTCCCTCGAGTCGATGACCCTCGATAGCCGCCGTATCGACGCTCGACGTCATCTTGCCCATAAAGGCCGCGCGCAGCGTCCGTTGCTTAGTTCCGTTTTTCCGCGCTACTCGGTGCCTCGGAATACCGTTGCTCAGTTCTTAGTACTATTTACTTCGAGTTATTCGATATCGTACTCGATGGCTTCCTCGTCGGAACCGACAACCCCTCGATCCGGCTTCAAAAAATGTCGAGATTGTGGAAAAAGATGTCGTTGACCGATCCTCACAGAAATTGTCTGTGGTGCTTGGGAGCCGAACACCATTGTTCGGAGTGCGAGGACTGTATGTCCATGACAGCTAAGGCCCTGAAGGAGCGTAGGGGGAAGCTGGAGAAAGGTAAGACTTTTGAAGCTTCTTCCTCTTCGACGAAGTCGAGACATTCGTCTCCTCGTCACCATTCACGCTCCAGATCTCGGAGTGGGTCTCATCACTCCTCGAGATCGAAACACTCGAAGAGGAGACGTCGAAGATCCCCTTCTCCGTCTTCCTCTTCCTCTGTTTCGCCAAAAAGAATCCCTTGCCCCACGAAACATAGTTCCCGGGCTGAATGGGAGGAATTCAGAAAAAACATGATGAGCGTCTTCGAGAAAGCGGCCTCGACCCCGGCTGTCGAGGGTCATCGACTCGAGGGACGTCGACGCGCAGCGCCCTCTAAAGAAAAAAATTTCCGAGGCCAGCAGAGCTGGAAGGATATATCTAAGATGAGGAATACGTCGGAGGACACAATCCCTTCGAATACCAGTTATATTCAAACATAGACTTGGTTAACATGTATCCCTGTAACCTGAGACGGCTTCTCTTCCCCAGGATTAATGCAGGATTTTCCTCATCAAAGTTACAATCAAGAAAGTTCTTTTAAATATTCAGTTCTGATCCAAATGCATTACTAAGTTATCTTCAAGTCATACATCTGTCACTTGGCACTAGGATTTGCTAAACAAGATTCATCACTCAATCTTCAAAATAGGATTGTTCAAAGTTTCCACAAGCTCGTGCTTAATAAACCAAAAAAAGACTTTCACAATTCTAGTCAGTTTTCAATTAAACTTCTCCTCTTTGAAGAACAAATACTTTCACATTTCTTCTTATAAATAATGTTTGGTCAGGATGATTTTACCACAGTTCAAATGATAACTGTTGGACCGATTTTCTATACTCTGGCGTGGGGGCCAACCTATATTGTGACAGGAACAGCTCTGGGAAGCTGTAGCCAAACCAGTTTAGGTAGCAGCGACAGGCGGTCTAGGCTAAGTTCTTCAGAGGAGGTGAGCTTGGAAGGGGGCCCACAACGAGGTCACAAAATGGGAATCACAGATTACACTTAGACAGGATGCATAAAAATAGTTATTTATTCATGGCCAAAACACACTATAGAAAAAGGACTACTGGCAGGCAGACTTATCGCACAACACTATCAAACTAAATACATATATACATTCACTTTGTTATAGGGCATAACACACATCGGAAACTCCTGCAAAGGAAAGGTTAAAATAGTATTATGCACAAAAAGGTCCACAGAGATGATTTCCCAACTAAAATTGTCCAGCCCTAAACTGTCTGGGGCAATTTGCCTAATAGTTCAGGTTTAAGTTCCACAAGCAGGAAAAAATGCAGGTAGGATCTCTGGGGTCCAGTGAAGGGTTCTTAGGGTTAGGTTTCAAGTTAGACTAATGCCCAAAAGTAGCCCCAACAGTCAGATGTCTTGTGCAAGCAAGCAATGGCAAAGCCACAAATGTTATAATTAAGATTTATTAGGTTAGAAACACTGTAACTTTCCCCCGTACTCAGATTCTTCCACTGACTTGGTAGAACAAAGGCAGAGGGTCCGACGTTGCTTTTCCCGCTGAAAGTCGCAGCCCTCGAGTGACAAGGGCTGCAGGTTCGGGCGATCTCTGGTTGGTGTCTTTCACTGTTGCAAGGACTCTCGATTGAAGAATGCAGTAAAACTCTATGCAGAACCCCTATCAGGACTGAACTCGCTTCAGGTAAGCTATTTTGGATGGTGGTCACTGCAGCAGGGCGACGCAGAAGGACTCACAGCTGGACAGGATACTTGGCTCCTTCAGGTTTCTCCAGGATCTCTGAAGAATGGGTGCAGGGGTCCTCCTATCCTAAAAACCAGGTAAGAGCTGCTGCCCTCACTAGTCAATACCTGGACTAGCCCACAAACACACCCAGCAGTGGTCCAGTCAGGACCACTGGCGGTAACATTCATGCATACCACTCAGACACACTGAAACCAGATTGAGGTCAGACAGATCCAGCCCCACATCCTGCCAGCAAACACACACAGCCCTCCGGTAGCCCGCCAAATGCTCCTGCTTTCCCAGGCACTGGAAGTACTTATAAGGGTTTTCCTGGCCTCTCAGGCCAGGAAGAAGATTGGAGAACAAGATGGCAAAAGTACAGGCGGAAAATCTTGTGGCACGGCCATGGTTGACCAATAGCCACAGTTAGTAACCAAAGGTGGTAAACATGGTAAAGCTAAAACGAAAATCCCCAAAAAGTGGGGAAACGTCACTGCTGCCACCAGCCTATTCTTTTAACACACCTAGAGTAACCAAAAATCCTCTGAGTGTTAGTCTAGGGTAAAACATAAATGCACCCCATTGTACTGCTGTGTAAGCTTCATTGTACCATGATATAAAGTTACCACAAGTGATACAAAAGTAGTAACATAGTAACACAACTAAGGGAAACAGTTTCCCCATAACATATGGGCAAAGGCCAGTGTAGTGAAGCTTAAGGCTTCACAGCAGTTTGAAAAGTATGGGTCAGATTAAAAAATAAAAGCAAAACATGTGGGGGTTCCATAAAGCTGGAAGGAAAGGTGCAGTAAAGAGGAATCGCTCCTAACAATAAAACATTAGTGGACTTGCCACTTTCTTTCTACCACACCCTTCTATCACAATGCAGTACTTCAATATTTTCTTCCTAGTCTACTTACCTGCAAGGACTACCCACTAATAATCCCTTTCCTGTTATGCTCACCTGCTGGGATAAAACTCCTACCACTACTACAAGTACTTTGTGGAGAGGCTTGCTTCAAAACTTTAGGAAAGTCTAACTTTCAACAACATTGAGGTTCACAACGTCCTTCATAAGGGTATAATACACATCAACACTGTTTCACTGATTTGTTTGCCACATGCAATGCAGGTTATAGTCCTCTCCCCATTGATGATTGCTACCAGGAGGGCTTCTCTCCTGCCACCTTTGAGTTCCTTCTACTTCACCAGTTAACTGCTGGTAATGGCTCTTGTTCAAGTTTTTTTCTTTGGGATAATTGATTTTCTTTTTTATTTATGACTGGCAGGTGTACCCATGCTTAAGACAGTAATTCCTACTTCAATCCTAGTTTGAAGTTTATTTAATAAACTAAACCAATGCTTCTTTGTAGACAATATAGCAAGTCTTTCCTGTAGGAGCTAGTGTGAACAGATTGTCTTTGTTTCCAACTCTGGAGCAAGGCACATAAAGCGGACCATGAGAAAAGCATGAATCCCGTAAATCGAGTTGGAGCGTTGAGATTGGGCAGCAACATTATTGGTGTTCCGATCTACAGCCGAAGCAGCAGCGACCTCAACATACGTGCCATACATGTAGGGCTGAAGCGTGTAAGCTTGAAGTGCTGTACCGGTACGTATACGGCTGAAGCATGTAAGCTTTGTGCTGTTGAGATGACAAACATTCATCAACTTCCGTAGGAAATGAAGTTTCTGTAATTGTCATGAGATTTTCCACAATATTGTGGACACTATTGAAAAGACATGCACCGTTTCCCATCACCCGCATGACTTCAAAAGTGAGTGCTTCTAATGTCGGCTAGAATGCTGATAGTGTGGAAAGTTTAGGAACAATGAACTGCTGAAGTTTTCATGAAATGATGAACTCTAGGAACAATGAATGTAGAACTGGCAGTATAGCTCAGCAGCAACGTGCTTGCCTTGGATACAGAGCGACACACGTTCGATCCCCGGGTCCACGTTTAGAAACCTATGGGTATTAAGCGCGTTATAAATAACCTATCATATCATAAGGCCAAAGAGTGTTATGCTCACCTGGTCTGTGCGGAGGGGTTGGGGCACGGTTGCAGCCCTCCCCGAACTTGAATCACCCCCTTCAGGCTTCTCCCTCAGTAGAAAAGCTGTGAGCGGTGGTAGATGGTGATACTGCTCCTGCGTGGAGATAAGAGTGTGTGAGTGCGCCAATCTGTGACTGTAACTCTCGAACCCTTCACCACAAAGTACGGTTTCTGTGAGCATACGCCAGCCCATAAAGCTCACCTGTGAATTATGGAAGATAAGCTCTCCGTCCTGCTACTTCTGGCAGGGGGGCGTCGAATGGGATCTAGTTCCTTCACTGATCCCCGATGAGGATTAGTCCAGTCCAGCTGCGACTATGCTTCTCCTTATGAATAGTAAGTCTTTCTTGAGCTCTTGTGATGCTGTTCGTTCTGTTTAATGTCTTTATATGTTGCTCCTATTTATGCCTGCAATAATGTCTCTGTTCTGTTTTCTTCCCTTAGATGGAAATGCGGCCTCAATGCAGCTGTGAGATGCGAGACGCGGCCGGATGGAAGATGGATGCTACCGCAATGTTCGACAGCAGGTAAATGATGGTTTAAGGCGAAGCGCAACCTTAAACTGACTGTTTTTTCGATGTCTAACCTTGTCTTCAGTTTTTCCTTGCAGGCGCTGCTGTCGGCGATGGAGCGTGTCGTGCTGCGGGGCCAACATGAAGATTACGGCGTTCCGGAAACGGTAAAGATGAATACTTGGTTTGCCGAAGTGATGTACAGGTAAGAACAGCTTCCCCCAGTTGGTAAGTATACTGGCAGGAAGCAGGATGTCTAGGAAGCACGATCTTCAAAGGTAAGTCTGACCTCAGGCGATAGTGAGCGTTATGCTGCTTGCAAGTGCAGAATAACGCGAAGCGTCTGTCTTGAGGATTGGGGCAGCTTATATAGCTGAGATCGTGGGCACGCCCATTAGGGCCGGCTTACAAGCCACACCCTGGCACTCCTAGAGAGTGAGCTTGTGCGAAGGCAATCCATTAGCAGCCACACCCAAGAATACACTTGGGGCTGCTTAATGGATGGAATGTTCAAGGTTAATGCATCCTGCTTAATGGATGGAATGTTCAAGGTTAATGCATCTGAACTGCTATGTCCATAATAAAAGCTTTTTGGTGTTAAATGGATGTTCTTGTTTACTTTTGTTCATGAGCCTGGCGCGAAGACAGTGTCCACACAGGTCTCTTGTGCATTCGACCCTTGCATGCCTGTGCCCCTGACTTCATGACCATGACAAAGAGCCATATGGCCGGGGGAAGCATTGCAGACCGCTTAAGAAATTAACAAAATCTGAAAAGGGTATCTTGTATATATGTTACATTATCTGCACATAGGAACATACCCACATGCCAAATCTCAGGTTTGTAGCATGTTGGGAAGTATGCTGAACATTTCCAACAGATACACACATAGCCAAGCATTGCAGACCGCTTGAAAAAAATGAAAATTAGACAAATCTATATGTTATACTTTTTCCATTGTCTACACCATGAAACCTACCCACATGCCAAATTTCAGGTTTGTAGCACGTCTTAGGCTGAACATTTCGTACGGACACACGCACAGAGATGGACCTTCTTTGGCTTAGACAATGCTGGCTGTCATCTTCCCTTTCTGGTAGTCTCCTTCTTTGTAGACTATTAGGGAAACAGTATTCTCTTTTATTTATAATCGCCTTTCTTTGGCTTGGGCAATGCTGATGATTATCTTTTTCAAATAGTGCCCCCTCTACTTTGGCAACGATGGTTACAATCTCGTTCAAATATTGCCCCCTCTACTTTGGCAAGGATGGCTGAATCTGTTGGTTGTCTCCATGACCATCAGTCTGGCTTCAGAACTGCCAGAAGCACGGAAACTGCTCTCCTGAACATCAGTGAAGACCTGCTCTCCAACCTCGATTCCAACACCCCTTGTGTCCTCATCTAACTTGATCTCTCTTCTGCCTTTGACATGGTCAACCATACCATCCTGCTCAACCGTCTCCGCGATAACCTGGGTATCACCGATCAGGCCCTGGCTTGGCTGACCTCTTGCCTCTCCGATCGACCCTCCCAGGTCCAACTTGGGTCCTTCCTCTCCTCTATCTCTATCTTTGGAGTTCCCCGGGGGTCTAACCTCTCTCCTAGCCATTTAACCAATACCTGGCACTTCTTGCCCACCACATTGCCGCTCTCTGCCCCAATTTTCAGTGCTATGCAGATGACACTCAACTCATTTTCAGGCTCCCTTCCGCCACCTCTTCTTCTCTCATCTCTGACTTTGTCTGCCATCCAGGGGTAGTGTGCTGCCAATGATCTCTCCCTTAATGCCAGTAAGACCGAGATTCTCCTCATCGGCACACTTGCTCCCTTTCCCGTCACTCTCTGGCCGGCCTCTCTTGGTCATCTTTGACTCTCTCTACACTTTCCTTCTCTCCTCACATCTCTGACGTCTCTAAGAAATCACACTACCAGCTGCACCTCCTCAGAGGTATTCTCCCTTTCCTCTCCTTCCCCCAGAAGCTCACAGTATCCAGAGCTATGGTGCTCTCTAGGCTGGACTACTACAACAGCCTCTTTCTAAATCTGCCTGTCTCTACTCTCCGTCCTCTGCAACTCATCCAAAACAGGACTGTGAGACTTGTCCTTGACCTCAAGCCCAGGGATCGTATCTCTCCAGGACTGAAATCTCTGCACTGGCTCCCAGTGGTGGCAAGGATTAAAACCCTCTCCAGTGTCCACAAGGCCTTCTGGGGCCTGGGACCTCAATACCTTCAACTCTCTCTTCCCAAATATCTTCCTTCTCGTGCTCTTCTCTCATCCGCCTCCAACTCCCTCAGGGTCAGTTGCTTCTCCAAGCAGCGAGTTGGTGGTAGATCTCTTTCTTCTGCTGGGGCCTCCCTCTGGAACAGCCTCCCTGCCCCTCTTAAACTTGAGGGGAACCATCTCCGGTTCCGGAAGCACCTCAAGACCTTACTCTTTGCTTCTGCTTTCTCTCATCCTCTCCGCTGCTGATCTCCTGGCTGAATCTAAAAATGCACTGGTTACCTGGCTACCCTCTGATCTCGGGCCCAGGTCCCCTCCCCGCCAGTTGCACACCTGTACTGTCCCACTGGCAATCCTTGCCCTCTGGGACTGTTTCTGTATCCCTACAGCCCCTTCTAGCACTTAACACCTGACATTTACCCTTGCACTTGCCACCAGCTGGCCGCACTTTTATTTATGGTCTTTATTTATTGTACTGCTATCCTATGTTCTGCACTGCCCCCTCCCTACCCCCCTGCACTTTTCCCCTTCCCCCACCTCCCCTGCACTTGCGCGATCTCAATGTCACCTGGCCTAGTAGAATCGCTGTCTCCGTCTTCCCTCTGTCCCCCCTCCCTTGCCTTGTGGCGCCTTGAAACACTTGCGTATAGGCACGTTATAAATGCCATATCATATTTCTTCAGGGAGATCATGGAGTGAAGAGGCAGTGCGGCTGAGCTCCCATCCTACAATTTTTCATTGATCCTGTCATACTTGCATTAGACTGAGTTCTTATCTAACAATCACACCATCAGCTAAAGTAAGCGTCTCTGCTTCCTTCCAGCGAAGATCCGACGCAAATCGGAGCCCGCATTGCCCTGAACGAAGCACCTGAAGTATCCCCAGGGTCCAGCGGAGATGGCGGCCTGAACGGAGCAGGAGCCGCTGGTGGGGGAGGGGCCTGTTTGCATGCCGGGAAACCTGTGGCGCATCAAGATCGAGGGACCGGCGTTGACTTTGCGGCTTGGTCCTGGGGACCGCGGACACTGCGTGACCATCCAAACGCAGGGGACCCCTGTAACAGTGGCACGGGGATCTCGTGGCGTGCTGGGCTCGCGGCGGCCCGACTCGGCTGTCGGCCTGCCAAGAGGAAAAGAAGCTACATCAGTGCGGTATTGAACCTCCTAGCGCTCAGGAGGCCATCGCTGCGCCAATGTGGACCAGGAGATGAGGTCCCGCGTACGGTGGTGCCAGACGGACCCCGGAGGCCCACACTGACATCGGCCAAATCGGGGCCGGGGTCTATGGTGAAGGGGAGCTTTCCTGCACTTTGGCAGCCCGGGCCGCACTGGTGAGCGTGTGCTTGTGGCCCGCACGGCGGACCGGCTGGACGGAAGGAGGCTGAGGCGGGTACCATGGCCCCTGAACTAACGGAACAGTGATCCTGCAACAAGCCAGGCCTGCATTGCCCCAAGGGAACGAGACCAACTGACAGACGGCGATACTACTTCATCGGACGTGGTAGAGGGACTGTAGGCTGCCGGCACACTAACGTGGTGCAGGAGGTGAGGCCTTCCACGTCTATATCCCCCAGTAACTCTTGCACACCTTGCTGGCCCCCCCCACAAAAGTCAGTTGGGATTACGCTGTGACCCCCCATACACGGGCCGGGTGTACATGCAGGGGGGATCATTGCTGGGAGGCACACTCACTTGTACATGGGGGCTATGCCCTGATGCACCACCAGATTTAGCCTGCAACTTTACAGTAATACTCACCTAACTACTGCTCGGACATCTCACTGCTGTGCCGCTGGCACTCCGAGACTTATCTCCCTGCTCTGGTGACCCCTACTTCTCCCCTCCTTTTCGTCCAGCAATACCAAGCCCATGGCAACAACAAAACCAGGGCTTGGAGCACTGGGAAGTGATCAAGAGCTTTGCTGAGCAACCGGATGACGAAGGGCCCAGCTGTAGCACATCGCCTGGGAAGGTTTGGCTAAACTATAGACTTCTGAACTGGGTGACATAGGCCTGATGTCAGGGCAGTGAACCTGCTCCTAGAATAATAGGCTGCGGACACGCGAAGGACCATCCCAGACCATTTCGCACCATACTGCCTGGGGTTATATTCCACCGTCATCACCCACATACCGAGGGGAAAATGTCTACCCAGCGGCACAAAAACAAAGGGGCAACAATTATGGACTCCTTCTCAGGAGTAAAACCTAAGCAGCACCTCCAACACGAGATACCCACGCAAACAGACCCTCCCGAGTCCGAGGAGGACCCCAAAAATACCCAGGTACTACAGGCTATTGCAGCGCTTCAAAAATTCATGGAAACCAAGATAGACGAACTCAGAGTTGACATACAACTCATACGCCAGGACGCCCGCAACCTGACGGAGAGGGTTGGCAAAGTGGAAGTAAACCAGCAGGACACCATGGACACTACCGCAAATCTAAAGACCAAAGCAAACACGCTTAAAAACCAGGTTGCTCGGCTGGAGGTGAGATCGGAGGAGGCGGAGGGGAGAGCCCGCCGTAACAATATCCGGATTCTTGGTGTTCCGGAGGACATAGAGGGATCCAATCCAACGGAATTTGTGGAGTCCTTGATACTTCAGGAAGTTGGGGCCGGTAAGCTTACGCAAGGATTTTCAGTAGAGGGCCCACCGCTCTCTACAAAAAAAGCCCCCACCAGGATTGCATCCACAGCCAATGATCGCGAAGATTCTCAATTTCAGAGACAGACGATACTTAAGTTTTCCAGGGAAGGAGGAGAGATCAAGCGAAACGACTCTCGGATAGTCATGTATTCCGATTACACCCCCAATGTGCAGAGAGCCAGGAACTCCTTTATACCAATTAAAGCCTGTTTGCGCAAGCTCAATCTTCAGTACATGCTCCTATATCCCTCACGCCTCAAGATCCTTTATAAAGGAAGGTCGATCTTCATGGAAACTCAAGCTGCGGCCACCATGTGGCTGGAGCACAACAACCTGGCTGAGGGAGATGACCAAGACTCAGCGATGGAAGGCCTACGCAGAAATCGTAATCTCCGAGATTGAAATAACACCTTCCAATCATCACCTGCATACAGTGATCCTTCAAGCAAGTAGCAGAATATGATCTGACGGACAGGAGCTCAGGCGGTCTCGCATGGACACCCTCATGACCCGCCCCACCACTACTAGTGCCGGTATGCTGGCACCACATCTGCATCCCAAGACCGGATAGGCCAACGAGGCGCAGATTCCCCCGAGCTTTGCTCTCTTGAAGTGACTGCTGGGGGCAGTTCACAGTTGTTTCATGTTGTTAATCCACCATTTCGTGTGGATGTTGAGCCAGTTACCAAATCTCCACTTTCTAGAGCAATTCAACCAACAATGTTGAGGGAGGGAATGGAGCACACACCAATGCTGATCAACCTTGCAGTTTGCTATTTGGGATATCTATCTAACGAGAGGACGAAGTGGCTCGGCCCCGAGTGGGCTCTAAGGTTTACTTTTTATCACCATGACCACACGCATTAAGATTATAACCTGGAACGTGAAGGCCTGGGCACTTACCTTCGACGCAATAGAATTAGATCCCATCTTCTCAGGAAGAAAGTGGGACTGGCCCTCTTACAAGAAACCCACCTAACAAGGGAATCTACTGCAACACTCCAGACTCACTCGGGGGGGGCAGGGGTTCGGATCATCCTATTCCAAATATGCCAGAGGGGTGTTCACATGGATCAGCCCCCAAATCCCCTTTCGACTCATCAAAGCTGAACAAGACCCGGAAGGGAGATATGTCATAGTGTGGGGTTGCTTTGAAGGGACTGAAATCCGTATTGTGAATTCGTACCTCCCCAATAGTAACATACCGGCACACCTGGAACTGATGTATGCCAAGGTCACACAACACAGAAATTGATTTTTCATTTGGGGGGGGGGGAAGACTTCAATTGTGTCTGCAACACAGCCCTTGACAGGTCCACCCCTTTCCCTGGCGACCCACCGGCTTCCACCACAGCACTGAATGCTATGCTAAGCCGCCTGGACTTGGCGGACGTCTGGCGCGAGCAGCATCCAGAAGATCGATGCTATTCCTTTTACTCCTCCCCCCACAAACTTTATACTAGGATCAACCACATCTTCATCGGTAGGGAAAGCCTCCCTCAGATTGATTCAGCGCAATACTTAGGCCGTACTGTCTCTGATCACTCCCCCTTGGTGATAGAGTGGTGCACCGCAGGGCCTAGATCTCCGATACCCACATGGAAGATGCCCACAGAAGCACTAAAGGACTCCGCATTCAAGGAGGATCTCCGAAAGTCCCTTGTGAACTATGTACTGGAAAACAAAGATAGCGTTGACCGGTTGAGCACAGTGTGGGAGGCCCTTAAGGTGGTCATACGTGGGGAGATCATATCTAAGGCGGGAGGCGTCAGGAAGCAGCTACGTGAGGCACTCGAACAACAAGAAGCCGAAATTAAACAACTAGAATCCAGCACTCGAAAGTCTCAATGAACGGAGGAAGCACTCAAACAATCCAGAATAGAATGCAAAAAAGCTTGGGATAGGCTAGCCAAATTCGACTACACCACCAGGTCTAACCGGGATCACGCCCAGGCGGATAAACCCAGCAGACTTTTGGCCTGGCTGTGCAAAAAGAACATCCCAGGATCCCGATCACATCTCTGAGAGACTCAGATGGCACGGTACACCAGACCCAACAGGACATTAACGACTCATTTAAACTATTCTATACCCAGTTGTACTCCCACGATACACAGGTGGCTCCAGGTGAAATCTTGGACACACTAGAAGAAATAGGGTTGCCTAAACTATCACCTGAACACAGTGAAGCCCTGGATGCCGACATTACTAAGGATGATATAACCGAGGCAATCAGGTCCCTATCCACGTGTAAGTCCCCAGGCACTGATGGGCTACCCACTGAATTTTACAAGGCTTATGAGTCAGAGTGAACCCCACTCCTGCACGAGGTCTTTCATGAGGCATATGAACTGGGGATCCTACCTGAGAGCATGCGTGAAACACTGGTGATTCCAATGCTCAAACCCAACAAGCCACCTGAGGAGTGTGACTCTTACCGTCCACTCGCAATGCTCAATTATGATGTCAAGATTTTAACAACAGTCCTAGCCAAGCGACTTGCGAGGGTGATAGGAGAGGTAGTGCATCCTGACCAAAGTGGATTCGTACCGGGCCGCAACACCACCGCCAACCTGCGTAGGCTCCAGCATGTTTTGGCTCAAACTAAACTAGACAGAGGTTCCTACGATCTGCTCTGCCTGGATGCCATCAAGGCGTTCGATTCTATCTATTGGGAGTGGCTATTAGCTGTGCTCCGAGAATTTGGTTTTGGCAACAAATTCATTAGATGGGTTAAGGTCCTGTACACTAGCCCAACGGCAAGAGTGAAATCCATCTGCCTTATATCTGCAACATGGGATATACAAAGGGGCACCAGGCAGGGCTGCCCGCTCTCTCCTATGCTTTACATTCTGGGGCTGGAGCCTATCGCTATCTATTTCAGGAAGCAATTTCTCGACGCCGGCATTCGACTGGATGGAATAGATCACATAATATCCTTGTATGCGGAAGATGTCCTCCTCTACGTCAGAGACCCGCACCTAAATGTCCCGACCATGC
Source organism: Ambystoma mexicanum (assembly GCF_040938575.1). Taxonomy (NCBI): domain Eukaryota; kingdom Metazoa; phylum Chordata; class Amphibia; order Caudata; family Ambystomatidae; genus Ambystoma; species Ambystoma mexicanum. The sequence goes on along the minus strand of NC_090923.1, from coordinate 539,572,003 downwards.
TGGACGTCCTTGACAACTTTGCCAGAGTATCAGATAAACAATTTAGCAAAAGTAAATCCTGCCTAGGGGGCCTCAGAGGAGATCACCTGGATGACCTGCCACCACTGGAGATGATTTGGCACCCCAACACGTTCCGTTGCTTGGGAATCAATGTCTACTACACGCCAGAACTCATGCATGAGAACAACACAGCGGCGGCACTTCCTCCTCTCCGTATGTCCATAGGGTTCTGGTCGCGACTCCACCTGTCCATGATGGGGAGGGCTTCTGTCATCAAAATGATCGTTCTCCCCAGATTTCTCTATGGGTTTCAGAATGTTTTTTACAGCATCAGGGCCCCCTTTTTTCGATTGTTGGAGAAGCTGCTTAGGGACTTTCTATGGGGGAGGGGCAGACACAAATTGGCATTCTCCACGCTAGTCCTCCCGCACCGCCAAGGCGGTATCCAGCTCCCCGACTTTGAAGGGTACTATTTGGCGGCCCAACTCAGCTTCATTGCCAAGTGGTTGGGCGATGATGCCACTCTGGACACGGACCTGCTGCAACATTCAATCGCCCCGATTTGGCTAAAAGAACTTATTTGGGCTCCCCAGTTCCTCGTGTCCGAAATTCCTTATCTGGCTGTCCTGGGAAGGCAGATATGGCACAGAACAAAGTCGCTCCTCCATCTGCAGCACACATATACTTCAGACATTCCACTCATCTCAAGACTTGTGCCACAACAGTGTTGATCTGGCAGCCATTAGGAATTGGGAGCAGATGGAGTGTACACCTGGGGGGACCTGTATGACGAGGGCTCTTTTCGGGACTTCTCCCTACAAATGCAGGATGGAATTCCTGTCGGCCAATTCCTCTGGTACCTAAGGATCCGAAACGGGCACAAACTAATTGGGGCGCTTGGCCTGAGGAGCCCGAAACCAACCCCTTTGTGACACTTCTATATAACCTGGGAGAAGGGCAGAGACCAGTGTCTCAAATATACAGCGACCTCACCGGCCTAACCCCCGTAGCCCTGACCTAAGACTTAAATGGAACGTGGACCTGGGCCAAGAGATGTCAGATGGGGATTGGGAGAGAGCGTTGGCGTTCACTAAGGAGGTTTCCAGGAACTCCAGGTTTCGGCTGATTCAGCTCAATGTACTGTATCGCTCGTACTTAACGCCACACAAACTGGCACAGATCTACAAGCAATCTCAACGAACATGCCCTTGGTGCAACAGAGATGGAGCGGATCTTATGCATATGTTCTGGGGGTGCACTAGGGTCCGTCAACTCTGGCCGCGGTAAGCGGACCTGCAGGAGAGCTGGTATGACTAGGTATGGTTGGACTCCAGGAGAATGCCTCTTGGGAACCTATCCCAGGCTTGCTAAAATGAAGCACACTGTGAAGCTAATGGACTTGGCCTGCATCCTCACCAAGAGAACTATTGCGATGGCTTGGAAGCGACCGGATGGACCACGTTACCATGTATGGCGTAGCGAAATGGAACGCTGGGTGGGGGCAGAAACTGCGGCTTGGGAGGAGGGCATTGACAATTACCCTGACGGTGCAAGCCAGGCTCTCGAGGCCTGGAGGGCCCTCACATGGGAACTCTTCCACCCCTCCAATGATGACAAACCCCCTTGAACAATTTAACCGCAGGTATACTAACCTACATAGTGCAAGACTTTTGTATATACCACAGCTTAGAGGTGCCGAGGCCACCCTCACTCTCGCCTTGACAGCTCGTCTTTCTTTCCTTCTTTCTCTGTGCACCTTCTGCCCTCTCTGGGATTAATTTTGCAATGCGGCTCTGGATAAACCATTTGGAGATGTTTATTGTTACCATTAGCAAGTTCTTAGTTATAATTGTGTTTTGTTTATGTGATAATTGGCAAATTTTGCAATTTTATCTACCGTTGCAGTGGGTACTCATCTCCCACACTGCTGATGTACTTATCAAAAATGCCAATAAAGAGATTTAAAAATAAATAAATCATATTTCTTCATTCAGTTTCTCTCAATATAAGTGTTATTCCAAAAATGCTGTAATTCATTTGCTCGATATTCAAAAGGCTTATTTTCAGCCAGTGGTCTATTACGCAGCGCCCCGGGGTTACCTAGCAAAGGCCAACCGCTTATCTTTCCCAGCGCTTCAGTCCGACCCACTGCTGATTCAGCTTCTCGTGTCAGGACTTGGGTGTCCGGCGGCTCCGGTCACACTCCTTGTGCTCGCGCCTTCTGTACAGGGAGCTGGCTTCACTCCTCGTATACTCCGGTGCTTGCCAGCCACCAGAGCACATCCAGCATTATAAGAGATCTTCTCTCCCATGGGACAGCCAGTATGTGCACTGCTTCCTGCTGCATGATCTCTGCACTTCCAACTTCCAACTTCCAACTCTTACAACTCTCTCGGTATGACATGGAAACACAGCAGCAATTCCAGTGTCTTCCTTCTGCTTCTGCTGCTCCCACTGCTGATGTGTTCTAATGGCCTGCACCTGAAGGGGCTTTAAATATTTGAAGGTCCCGCTCAGGTGTGGGTCATCAGAACCACCACTAGACTGCACACTACAGTTTTTCACTGCCACTCTTCCTTGCCTCAGTACCTATAGCCTTATGGGATTTGAAGTCCCTAATGTTTTGAGTTATCTTATCCTTATTTAATTCACTCTGTTTAAAGGTTTTATAATATATACCTTTAGGAGAGGATTTTAAAGGAATTACTGGTTGGTCCTTGGTTTTATAGCTCAAACCCAAGGGGGAATTATAAGTATCAGCAATGATGGTTCTGTTTCTCTAATTCACTGACACTTTGGATGATTTTAGAAAGGGAAGCATTACTCTGACAACAAGCCATTAGGTATTATGGAAATCTCATCTTCTGAAGAAGATCCATACTTCGTCTCTCCTAACAGAGTCACCCTATTCCCTTGGTGGCATTCTCTTCCCAGGTGATCCACCCGGCTATTTCACCACCAGGGTTAGGATCAAGTGGTGGCTGCTTTCCCCTGGCCACCTGGGAGGAGACTTTAGGCAGAGATTCTGTGAGAACTCTGCAGGATTCATCACGTAAAGTAGTCTGAGGGAAGGTTATACTTTCAAGAGGGGTGTGAATGTAAATCAGTAGCAACCCGAAGAGCAATAGCACAACAGTCCAAAACAAATGAGAAGTTACTCACTGTAGTGACTGACTTACTCCTAGTCCATAGTCCTCCATACTGTATGGCCGTACCTCGCTAGGGACACGAGACAGAACCTTTTTCACCAGAAAAAATAATCTTCCCTTTAAATTTAGATGCGTGCAGGGGCGCGGCCCTGCGAGCATGCCCTCCCCTGAATACGCCCACCGGCGCCACTCCTCAGTACCCTTTGACACCTCGACAATATTACCACTGCCTAATGACAAGTTTTATTAGGGGGGGAGGGGAGGATGGGGGGACATATGGAGGAAAGGGGACTATGGACTGGGAGTGTGTTAGTCACTACAGTGAGTAACTTATAATTACTCCTATGTCCAGTCCCCTTTCCTCCATACTGTATGGGCGATTACAACTGAATGTAGCCCCAGGGTGGAGAGCTGCCCCACTTTTTCCTTAATACTGCCTGCCCAAATGCTGCATCTGCACTGGTGCTGGCATCCAAGCAGTAGTGCTTGCAGAAGGCCGAGGGCGTAGCCCATGTCGCCGCCTTGCTTGTGACCTGCCACGGGACGTGCCTTTGGAAAGCAACTGCCGTGGCCATGGCTCTGATGGCATGGGCATGCATATTTGCTGGATGTTTGTGCTGCCCCTCATAAACCTCCTTGATTGCCGCAACCATCCACCTTGCTTTGGGGGCCTTGGAAGCCGGATAGCCGAGCTTTGCCCACCGAAGGTGACAAAGAGGGACTCCGATTTGCAGAAGCTCTTGGTTCTGTCCAGGTAGAATTTTAAAGCGTGCCTGACATCTAGACAGTGCAGCACCCTCTGAGCCTCGTCTTTAGGGTCTGCAAAGAAAGTAGGTAGCACTATCTCCTCATTAAGGTGAAATGAGGAGACCACCTTAGGTAAGAATGCCGGGTGAGTTCTAAGCACCACCTTGTCATTGTGCTTATGAAAAGTAGTATAAGGCTCGGAGGTCACCAGTGCCTGGATTTCCCTGACCCTGCAAGCGGATGTAAGGTCCACCAGGAGGGCTGTCTTAATGGTGACCAGCCTGATTTCTGCGGACTCCATAGGCTCGAATGGTTTATGCGCCAGGGCACCCAAGACCACATTGAGGTCCCACACAGGGTGTGGCTTCTTTATAGGCGGGTAGAGCATGGTGAGGCCCGCCAAGTGTCTTATAACCACCGGATTAGAGGAAGAAAATACCTCCTCCTCTGAGTTCCGGTAGGCTCCGATGACCACCAGGTAGGTGCGGCATGTGTCTACCTGCATCCCTGAGTGGGCGAGGTGTGCAGAGAAGGATAGCACATCGTCCAACTTGCAGGTTAATGGACCGACCTCCTTTGACTCGGCCCAGTGACAGAACCCAGTCCACATGCTTTTGCAATGGCTCCTGGTAGCATCGTTCCTAGCACCTTGTATAATCTCTAGGTTAGCCTTTGACAGATGCAGGTGCCTTGTTCAGTAACCATGCTGCCGCTGCGAGGGCTAACTTCTGGGGCGGGGTGGATGACTGTGCCTCCCTGCTGTGAGAGTAGGTGAGCTGGGCCCAGCAGAAGGTGTACCAGGGGCTGATCCAACAGGCTGAGAAGTTCAGAGAACCATGGCCTTGCTGACCACCATGGAGCTATTAGGATGATACGGAGGTACCAGGACCTCCTGAATCTTGCAAACTACCATGTGGACCAGGGGAGTGGGAGGGAAAGCATACGCGTTCATGTTGTTCCACTGTATCTGCATCGCATCGCCCAGTGAGCCCCAGCCCTGCTCCTGCCAGGACGCGAACTGGGGACAGCTCCTGTTGGACCAGGTCGCGAATAGATCCACCTGAGGATGACCTCATCTGTCGAAGATCCCCTGAAGGACCTTGTGGTCCAACTGCCATTCGTAGTTGTCTCAAACCAGCCCGCTTAGCCTGTCCGCCTCCAGGTTGGACTCCCCCAGGAGGGGAATTGCTGCCAAGTGCATGTTGTTTTCCAGAGCCCACTCCCAAATGCTGACTGCTAGAGTGCAGAGGGGAGGAGAACTGGTGCCACTCTGTTTGTTAATGTAATACATGCTGGTGGAATTGTCCGTTTAAATGAGGATCGACTTGCCCCTGATCATCAGGAGGAAGGCTTTGAGAGCAAGCCAGATGGCCATCAACTCGAGCCAGTTGATGTGGGCTGCCTGCTCCTGATGGGACCATAACCCATTCACTCTAGGGAGGAGCTACTTCAAGTCCTCTGGAGGTGACCTCCGAAGAGCTCCCTCCACCGAGCTAGCCTGTCCTTTAGAGCGTGTGGTGTGAGCGTGTCGCACGCGGTACAACCCTCCCAGCCGTGGTCGGGGCCAAGGTAGTGGAGGCAAAGAGCATGGGGGTCGGATGTAGGGAAGAGCCCCTTGCAGGGTGGACACCTGCTGAAGCCCACTGATGTCGACAGGCGCCGGGGAGGAGCGTGGCGCCAGAGGACAGAGTTATCTGAATAAAGACGAAAAAAGAAGATAATCGTGCTTCTCCGAGGAAGAGCGTGTGGAATTACTAGTCCATGGGCCCAACCCAGGGGCACTGGTGAAATCGGTCCTTTCCCGTCGTCAGAGAAAAGAGGACGGGGGAGTGGAACCGGTTGGCAGAGTCAGGGGAGCGCACGCTTCCAGGACAGCGCCCCTGCGCGCGACTAAATTTAAAGGGGAAGATGATTTTTTCTGGTGAAAAGGGATCCGTCTCCCGCCCCTAGTAAGGGACGCCCATAGAGTATGGAGGAAAGGGGATGGGACATCGGAGTATGGGAATGTCCAATCAAGGTTCTTTAAAAATATATATACTTTAATTAAGCACGCCATCTGCAAAGATAACTAAATATAAAATACTACACAAAACCCACCCCCGAGGAAAGCACACAGAGTATGCACAGACAGACAGAAAGATGTAGCATTCAGGGTAATGAATCAGGGGTGTAAGGCAAGTCAAAAAGACAAAGTGCTCCATTACGGCTCTACCAAGTCATCACTATTTCCAGACTTTAGCCCATTTTTTCAGAGGGCTAGGAAGAAGTTCTCTAAAGCTAAAAACTTCCGCCCAACTCCTCAATCAAGGCATAAATTAGTTTAGCAAAATTGATTAGCAATCCAACAAAAATAATTAGCAATTATTATGTATCTATTTTCGAAGGAATGAGCAGTTAATTGCAACATGGCAATTACCTAAATAAGTTGCAGGCCTAACAATGAAATGTTTTGCAGTAGTAATTGCCGGGCCTTTGTAACCATGAAGCGCAGGCACCATTCGTATATCATGTGGACATCCAAACAACATTTAAAAGTACTCATGCCTCAGGCTCTTATCATTGCGGGGCCAACTGCTAGCAAATGGAGGGAAACAATATATCGCCCGCCATTCATCAGGCGGTAGAAATAATAGTGCCAGACACTTGTTAGCACACAGCCCAAACTCCTCAGTGCTCTTTGAAGCGCAGGACGGCAGCAAATCACTGCAGTCCAGAGGTGCACTCTCAGTTCAAAGGCACCTGAACCGCAGACGCTCCCACACCAACTACACCAATGTTGGCAGTCAGGAATCTTATAACACAGCAACATACTCCTTTTATTCCATACTTTAAATGCACACCAATTACCAGCTGCATTTGCTGGAGCCCTTCAGGCCATCACCTACCTTGCGCGTCGGTGGTATCAAGAAGTGCTCTTGTCACGTTATTGCCTCCAAAATAGCCCCTTGCTGATCAAGAAGGATGAATAAGCTTCAAATCGGTAGTTTAGTGTTTCAGTTCCACATTGGATGGCAGTCTTGTGACAATCTGTTGCTATTAGCACTATGGCTGCATTTCTTCGTCTTCATTGGAATGTATGCACCCCACAGGTACCTCAGACTTTTTCTCAGTGCCAGGCAAAGGGGCCCGCAAATATCATGTTGAAATGGCTCGCAGGAGCCAGGACACAGCTCCAACCGGCCCTGCTGCAGTCCAGCGCTACAAAGAACTTTTAGAAGGCTTATCCTGCAAGCGGTTTTATCAGTGTTGGACTGTGTGAACCCGCACTTATAACACAGCCTGCAGACCCACAGCTTTCTAACTGTTCTTTGAAGAGCGGGACGGCAGCAAATCATATGTGTTATCAGTGTGGGGCTCGCACAGCCCCCTGAACTGATTACACAGACAGACTGCACGCATAAGGCACAGCATACATTACATTTGCAGTACTTACCCAGGGCATGCACTATGACTTGATTGAGCTGCTCCTTTCGTGTCTGGGCCTCTTTACATGGGCTCCTCTGTGCATCTTCTTCAGACACGGCACCTGGGTGTGGCACACACATTGATACAATGTATCAGCTCAGCCCAAGAGCCTTGCCCTCTGCCTCGCCTGTGCTCTCGAAGCACAATTGTATTAATGCGATACAGCTTATTTCATTCCCCATTTTATTCTGCTAAACAGAGTAAATGTAGAAGGGAAGGTCCACTATTTTTACAGATTACATGGTTGCTGGACGGAAAATCAAGAGGCTGAGGAATGCAAATACAGCGCCAGCAATGGAAGTAGGTTAGATGACCTAGGCTGACTTCCAGGGGCAAAGAATCTGCAGACTGCTAATTCCTATGCAAGGAATACATATGTTTCGCTGGCAGAAAGAGTTAATGACTGAGAAAACCTGCCTAACTCTTCGCAACTAGATGGCAGTCTACCAATCTCTAGGGCTGGTAACAAACTAAATTGTCGTTGTTCTTTCAAGATGGGATATGGACAAGCTGTTTAGGTTTTGAAGCCGACGTGGGAGTGGAGAGGAACAGGCTTTGCTCTCTGGATGAGGTTTTAACAGAGAGAAAATCCACCAATTAAAAAAGGGTGTAAAAGGAAGTATTTGTTGTGGACAACAGTGAGCAGCAGCACCAAGATTATAATCAATGTGGATACACAATGGGCCTCATTATAAGGTCGGCGGTAACCAGCCGGTGCTACTGACGGCTTGCCGCCGACCTCGTAACAACGTTCCACTGCCTGAGATCCCAGTGCCACAGGGATATTACAAGTGCCGACGGCCTGGGATATCAGGCGGCAGAAACTGTAATTCCCCATTCCCATGGAGTCCTACAGTTGCTAACGGTGTCGGTGGTTCAGTGAAAACCATGCCTGCAGGGGCTGGTGCTCCTGGCGGTTTTGGCCTCCCGGGAGCACCGCCCCCTGCAGGCATTCTCCTATTCTGGTGGTCCGGAAAGGGTGCTGGTACATTGCCACTGGTACCCTTATTTCTGGACCGCCAGATTTGTAATGAAGCCTAATGTGAGAATAGAGATTACCCAATTCCTAATAGAGAATGAAGGATAAGGCATTGACACTAATGTCCTGGAATATCGGGGGAGTGAGGGATAACAGGAAGGCTTGCCAGATGGCGGAATATGCCAAAAGGCATAGGGTAAATTTGCTTAAGGAACAGAAGACTGAGGAATTGCCATCTGGCAAGGGTGAATAATAAAATGATGCGGGTAGTGCCATCTCTGAAAGGGTAATCTGGTGATATGAGTCCCCGGTCATAAGCTCCATGCCAGAAGCATAGTATGTATCTGTGTCCTGCTGCATCAATATCCTGATACGCAGCTGTCCTGGGCCCGGGCATCAAAGGAGCATACTCATTCAAAAGGAGTAGCCTCACATGAGCATGCTGCATCTCTAAAGGCATTTGATCTTAGTGAGAAGGGAAGGGGGAAGGATTATGATAGACAGAAGGCTCTGGTCAATGGTAGGAGATTGTCACCATTTTGGTTGTCTCGGTTTCTCTCTTTCCTGTCCCCTCCACTTCCTCTGGAGCAAAGCACTTTGGGTGTGATATCAGAAGAGCAAAGTCCACTCCGTTCAAGAGCAGGCATTGGACCACTAAGGTAAGATAGCTTTAGTCCAATCACCTGGGGACTGGTGCCTTTAAAAGAGGGCGTCATCCACCCCTTCACAGAACTCATCGACTTCCTTTGGGAAAGTTGCACTTTCCAAAGCCCTCAGCCAGAGGTGAAGTAGGCGCCGTCCCCTATCCAAGGGCTCATCAAGAGGGACCTCTGCTGTGGACAATGACCGACCAATCTGTCCAGGAATCTCCTAGAGCTGGGAGAGCAGATCCTGAACTGAACCATCCTGTCCTCGAGTCCACCTGAGTGGGCCTCACAGCAACCGGAAGGCCAGACCATACAAAGCTCCCTGTTCTACTGCACCTAGAACACAAAGAAAGTAGCCAGCACGGATTGTTGCGCTCCTCCACAACTTTGAACTTGTCTGCATTTTAAACCAGCTCAACACTGTCTTGTGTCCTAGCCAAAGCTTGTCACCTGCTAGGCATGAAGTGACTGCTCAAAACCAGGACCCGAACCACATCACTGGCGAGGCACACTCAAACTTTGACATGGGGTTTACAACCATGGCTTGACCCAGCTCTCCCTTGAACTGCTGCCTCATTACCTGTACATCGACGCATCCAAGATAACGACTTTGAGCATCACTCATCAGCCTTTTCCAGAGGATGAAACCTGACTCGGCCTGGCCAACTGCGAAGCGTTCCTGGGACTGCCCAGACCTGCATCCTTGAGAGTCACCCTATGACTGCACAGAGCAACCACATACATCCCTACTCAACGCCCACTTGCTGATTGGGCCCACACAATCCAAAGTGCCCAAACTGAACTTGATCCTTCAACCCACCAAGAACTGAATCCAGGTACTGTTGACTCTGAACTACCCCCTCACTACAATATGGTCCTAGAGACTGGTTAGGTCACAGTCGCTCCTGGTTTCATCCAAGATATATCCTCTTTGTGGCCAATGATTTACCTACCACTCCTGGAACTATGCTCAGAGTGCTACTTTTGCATCTTCTCTGTTCTTGCTTCGGGGTGGGTTTTGTACAGTATTTTCAATTTGCTCTATGGCAGATTGTGTGTTTAATTAAAGTATATATATTCTCATAGAATCTTGACTGGGCATTTCCTTTATTTTGTACTGTCATACTGTGTTTGGGTCACTACTGCGTAACCTTCACACCAATCTTAAGAGCATGGCCTCCCCTCTGCCCACATTACCACAAAAGGCAAAGGACGTAGATCTCTTAACCGTTACCTGTTTTGATTGCATTATGTTTTGGTTTGTAGGGCTGAATGGCCATTTTACTTCTACGCATCATTGTACTCCTTTCAATTGCCACAGAGACCCATCTGCACGCAGGTAGTAGGAGCAGGATAGCCCTGATATGGAGTGAGCACAGGGCTCTTAATTTACATCAGGCTCCAGGGGGATGGGACATTCATACACAGGGCACTGGGCTTCAAGTTACATGTCTGAGTCAGACACAGAGTCGTAGGTTGATGCTGATGGGTGATGTAGGAGGGCAGCAGATAGTGCCCCCAACATAGACGATCCAGCATTCTTTAAGGACACTGCCAGAAGCTTGTATAAATATAGTGGTTATCCTATTATATGGGCAGGTGATTTTAACATGATAATGGACCTCAAACTAGATTGATGGTCCACTAAAAATAGATCTGGAATAAGAGCAGCGCAAACTTGGTTAGATATAGCTCAATTGCATGGGTTTACAGATGTATGGCGCCACTTCAGCTCTCAAAAACAAGAATCTACATACTACTCAAAGGTCCATTATGCACACACGCCAAATCGACTATATCATGATTCCCACGCAACAACTGAGCACTGTTCAGTCATGTAAGATCCTACCAAGAACACTCTCGGATTATTCCCCAATGATGAGGACCTTCAACACCCCCCACCCACCCAAATGACATATGGCCGTGGAGGTTTAAGAGTGAGGCTCTGCTGGAGGAGGAATTCCAGCAAATTATCAGGTAGCATATAATACTATACTTTGAGCAGAATGTAGCATCGGATGAACGCATTTCTATCATATGAGAGACATTTGAGGGATTTGATAGGGGGATGTGCGTGAGCACTCAAAAGTATTAGGAGAGAGCCAGGCAATCTGGAAAGAAGTATTAGAAAGTTAGAAGTGGCATAAGCGGAACATCACAGCGAGAGAACGCTTGGGGGAATAGGATTTTTATTTATTTTTATTTTGAGAGATTTCTTACGCGCACCAGGCAGAAAACTGCATTCGGGCGCAGATGTTAACTAATGTTGTATAATTTAGCTCTGATGACTTATACTCGCCCCGAGTACTTAAATTCATTTAAATAGGAAGGTTTTTAGTTCTTTTCTGAACCTTGCTAGTGTAGTGCGTGAGCGTATACCAATGGGCAGCTGGTCCCACAACTTGGGTCCAAACACAGAGAACCTCCTATCTCCTTTTGTCCGGGGGACGTATACCAAGAGTTTATCTCCTGATCGGAGGTGTCTGGTTGGGGAATACTTGTGGATTCTCGTATTCAGGTAGCTGGGTGCAAGTTTATGATAACACTTGTACACAAGACACGCCACCTTAAATTTAATACGATCCTCCAACATCAGCCAGTGGAATGCTTTCCGGGATGTGGAGACGTGATCTCTTTTAACCAGGTGGGCAGTTAACCTAACTGCAGCATTCTGGGCCTTTTGTAGTCTCGTATTAAAGAGCAAAATTGAGCAAGGTCATAGAATACCTGGCTGATTAACGAAGGGTGAACACACACCTATGGGGGTTACACCTTGGTAAGTTTGTACAAGTAACTGAATTACTTCTGACAAAAATATATCAGGACAATTTTGGGTACTGCAGTTAGATTTTTAATAAAACTGCAGTTTACGTGTTTTTAGATACACTTGATAGAAAGTAACACAAGATACAACAGTATTTACACATTTTGAAGGTATAGTTTGTGAGTGACAAATCTCAAATATTTGTAACGTCTTTTCAATGCTTACACATCCACCGAGTGGTCCTTGGGAAGGAAACCAGTGGATTTAGTGAGGTGATAGCATGTGATAGTCAGCACATATACATCAAAACAATGAGGGGTTGAACAAGGACAACGCAAACAATATAACAGTCAACACGACAGTGTTTCAGCCAGAAAGTGAGCTTGGATGAGCTCTGATGGTGTGGCCTTCATCAGGACAAGATATTCCAAGGCGGGAAGTATCTTGTGAGGTCTGTTGAAATAAACAGACGGGGTGTTATAGGAGTGGGCACATTCGTTGAAAACTAGCACAGGTAGAGGTATCAATACATGAAGGACCGGTGCTTACCGGAAATTGTGAGCGCAGTGGCTCAGGGAGCTGCAGTGTCAACAGTACACTGAAGGATTTTTGAGGTCCTAGAAGTGGCCGTTCCTATGGAAGTAGGAAGGACATGGAGGCTGTATTAAGCCGTGTGGGGTAGTGGAGCACATAAGGGTAAAAGGGGTAAGAGCAAGCTTACCTTGAGGGCCTGTTGCCGCGCATAATATGGGTAGAACAGGCTGGCGTGATGAGTACGCTGAAGTCAACCGCAAGCGTGAGGGGCTGCGGAAAGAGGGGAAACACGGGGCTAGGATGAAAAGCCTCGGAGTATGTCAAGTGTCAAGGTGCCCGTGAGGGTTGGTGAGACGTGCAGGTCACAGATAGCCACGAACCAGATGTGGCTGATGCAAGTGTGCGTGTTCCAGTGTGGTTAATAAATGGACGGAATCGTCCGTGATGTTAAAATTACAACCTCTAAGACAGGCGGCGGAATTGCGCGATAGCCCGTGCAGCATATCATGCTTGGCGAGGACGGTATAAGATGGAGGCTAGGTTCCCGTTTTAAAGTGAGACATGCAGCCGGGAAATGGGTGCACGATATCATGGAGCTGCGGGGTAGCATGCGCGTGTGCTTCCCTGCGGTTGAAGGAAGGAAGAGCGCTGCAGAACAAGCTGTCAGCGGTCGCGGTCCCTGGCTGCGCACGGAGTGAGCTGTTGAGCGGACGGTGGTTAAATGGGGTGAGCGGCCATGATGAGGTGCGCGAGGTCGGGGTGCCCGTGGGGGTGCCTGACCCAAATGAAGGGCGCTAAGTCCTCAAGGTACAAATCAGAATACTGGTAAGACTACACAACTCTCAGCCAAAGAGGGGCATGCTAGTGTGTACACTACTGCTAGCAGGGATGCGTGGCTCAGGTTGGTGATCCATGTCTAGGCAGGCGGGCGGAGGGCGCCTCACTGTGAGGCTGGGAAGCTGATAGGTCAGCGTCCGGCGGGTGGTGGTGATGGAGTCAGGAGCTACTAAAGAGGGGATCCCAACATATCACGATACATATTTGCATGAAATGCCTCATTGATGATGGTTATGTTTATCATTGACACAGAAGAAGGCACATATACCCCAGTGGGGTGGCATAAACAGAGTCCAGCAGTGCCACATGAAGTCAAATGGGAGTGGAGGCATTGTCTCAATTACAGGAAGTGTTTCCACTCTACACAGATGTTTAAACCTGACCTGACAGTTTAATTTGTGAACCCATTTCTGTTCTAAACAAGTCAAAATTCTGTCGACATCTCCCCCTCTGATGGTGGCAGAAACTTTCTGAATTACCACCCATTTAACGTCCATGTTGGTGTGGTTTTTCTTGACAAAATGATCTACCAGTGGTTTATCAGGTACTTTGTTTTTTATGCACAAGCGGTGCTCACATATCCTGGTCTTCACTGGTCTCATGGTTTTGCCCACATATATGAGTCCACATGGGCAAGTTATAGCATAAATGACCTGCTTTCTGTTGCAATTGGTGTGGTCCTGCAGAGTCCAATTGATGTCATTGTGTTTGATATTTTGGTAGTCTCTTTAAATTGGCAGACGGTACATTTGCCACATCGGTAGTGGCCTTGTACGGGTGGAAGATTCCATAGGGTGCTTGTGGACTTGGTGGGCTCGATGAAGGTGTGTACCAAGGATTCTCTGATGTTCCGGTTTTTCTTAAAGGCAAATAGTGGGACTTTTTTGTAGTGATCCTGCGTTTCTGATGATGGGCCAGTGTTGTTTGACGGTCTTTTTGATGAGGTCGCCGAGTGGGCTGAACGTGGTGACGCATACCAGTCTGTCAAGCTCCTTTTTAGTTGTTTTGGTGAGACATATCGTGCGGTTGGTGTTGGCGGCCCGCTTCTTAGCGTTCTTGATGGCTTTCCTGGGGTACCCCCTATCGGCGAGCCTGGTTTGGAGGTCAGTGGCATGTTTGTCAAACGAGGTGCGTTCGGTGCAGTTTCTTCTGATGCGAAGGAATTGTCCGTATGGTAAATTGTACTTCATGCTTTCCGGGTGGTAGCTGTTGAAGTGAAGCAAGGTGTTTCTATCGGTGGCTTTGCGAAATAGTTCCGTATTGAGATGGTTGCCAGATCTGTAGATGTGCAGATCTAGAAAATCGATCCCATGGAAATCCCAATGTATGGTGAATCTGATGTGTTGGTTCCGCTGGTTGAGCCATCCATGGAAATCCATCAGATCTTCAGAGTTGCCTTTCCAGATGAGAAGAACGTCGTCGATATATCTCTTCCACAGGATGATGTTCTGTTGGTAGGGATTGTGTGCTGACAGGATGTGTTCTGTTTCATAGTGGGCCATGTATAGGTTCGCTATGTCAGGAGCGAACGTGGCGCCCATACTGACCCCTTTGATCTGTATGTAAAATTGGTCTTGGAACAAGAAGAAGTTTTTGGTCATGGCCAATCTGACACACTCCAAGATGAACTCAGTGGGGACTGCCGTGATGTTGCTTCTGGTGTCGAGAAAAAGTTTCAGTACTTCCATGCTTTCTAGCTGGGGTATTGATGTGTACAGAGCTTCCACATCCAAGGTGGCCAGGATGTATTCAGGTTGCATATCAATCTCATTCAGCATAAGGATGGTATCTGTGCTGTCCTTTAGATAGGAATCCATTTTGTTGACGAAGGGTTTGAGAAAAAAGTCGGTATAAATCGAAAGGGGTTCAAGTATAGAATCACAAGCGGAGACAATGGGTCTACCGGGTGGATTGGTGAGGTTTTTGTGCACTTTCAGTAGTATATAAAATGCTGGGATGCGCGGGTGGTTTTTGTTCAAAAATCGATGTTCCTCGTCGCATATCCAGGATTCTTGTAAAGCATGGTTTGTCAGGCTCAAAATTTCTTCCTGCAGTTCTTTGGTCGGATCTCTGTGTAGAGGTGAGTACGCATTGACGTCGCTCAACAGACGTAAGCATTTCCAATACCACGGACTACGACACAGAATGCTTACGTCTGTTGAGCGACGTCAATGCGTACTCACCTCTACACAGAGATCCGATCAAAGAACTGCAGGAAGGAATTTTGAGCCTGACAAACCATGCTTTACAAGAATCCTGGATATGCGACGAGGAACATCGATTTTTGAACAAAAACCACCCGCGCATCCCAGCATTTTAGATACTACCGAAAGTGCACAAAAACCTCACCAATCCACCCGGTAGACCCATTGTCTCTGCTTGTGATTCTATACTTGAACCCCTTTCGGTTTATACCGACTTTTTTCTCAAACCCTTCGTCAACAAAATGGACTCCTATCTAAAGGACAGCACAGATACCATCCTTATGCTGAATGAGATTGATATGCAACCTGAATACATCCTGGCCACCTTGGATGTGGAAGCTCTGTACACATCAATACCCCAGCTAGAAAGCATGGAAGTACTGAAACTTTTTCTCGACACCAGAAGCAACATCACGGCAGTCCCCACTGAGTTCATCTTGGAGTGTGTCAGATTGGCCATGACCAAAAACGTCTTCTTGTTCCGAGGCCAATTGTACATACAGATCAAAGGGGTCAGTATGGGCGCCACGTTCGCTCCTGACATAGCGAACCTATACATGGCCCACTATGAAACAGAACACATCCTGTCAGCACACAATCCCTACCAACAGAACATCATCCTGTGGAAGAGATATATCGACAACGTTCTTCTCATCTGGAAAGGCAACTCTGAACATCTGATGGCTTTCCATGGATGGCTCAACCAGCGGAACACACACATCAGATTCACCATAAATTGGGATTTCCATGGGATCGATTTTCTAGATCTGCACATCTACAGATCTGGCAACCATCTCAATACGGAACTATTTTGCAAAGCCACCGATAGAAACACCTTGCTTCACTTCAACAGCTACCACCCGGAAAGCATGAAGTACAATTTACCATACGGACAATTCCTTCGCATCAGAAGAAACTGCACCGAACGCACCTCGTTTGACAAACATGCCACTGACCTCCAAACCAGGCTCCCGAAAGGGGGTACCCCAGGAAAGCCATCAAGAACGCTAAGAAGCAGGCCGCCAACACCGACCGCACGATATGTCTCACCAAAACAACTAAAAAGGAACTTGACAGACTGGTATGCGTCACCACGTTCAGCCCACTCAGCGACCTCATCAAAAAGACTGTCAAACAACACTGGCCCATCATCAGAAACGCAGGATCACTACAAAAAGTCCCACTATTTGCCTTTAAGAAAAACCAGAACATCAGAGAATCCTTGGTACACACCTTCATCGAGCCCACCAAGTCCACAAGCACCCTATGGAATCTTCCACCCGTACAAGGCCACTACCGATGTGGCAAATGTACCGTCTGCCAATTTACAGAGACTACCAAAATATTCAAACACAATGACATCAATTGGACTCTGCAGGACCACACTAATTGCAACACAAAGCAGGTCATTTATGCTATAACTTGCCCATGTGGACTCATATATGTGGGCAAAACCATGAGACCAGTGAAGACCATGATATGCGAGCACCGCTCGTGCATAAAAAACAAAGTACCTGATAAACCACTGGTAGATCATCTTGTCAAGAAAAACCACACCAACATGGACGTTAAATGGGTGGTAATTCAGAAAGTTTCTGCCACCATCAGAGGGGGAGATGTCGACAGAATTTTGACCCGTTTAGAACAGAAATGGGTTCACAAATTAAACTCTGTCAGGTCAGGTTTAAACATCTGTGTAGAGTGGAAACACTTCCTGTAATCGAGACAATGCCTCCACTCCCATTTGACTTCATGTGGCACTGCTGGACTCCGTTTATGCCACCCCACTTGGGTATATGTGCCTTCTTCTGTGTCAATGATAAACATAACCATCATCAATGAGGCATTTCATGCAAATATGTATCGTGTTATGTTGGGATCCCCTCTTTAGTAGCTCCTGACTCAATCACCACCACCCGCCGGACGCTGACCTATCAGCTTCCCAGCCTCACAGTGAGGCGCCCTCCGCCTGCCTGCCTAGACATGGATCACCCACCTGAGCCAGGCATCCCCGCTAGCAGTAGTGTACACACTAGCATGCCCCTCTTTGGCTGAGAGTTGTGTAGTCTTACCAGTATTCTGATTTGTACCTTGAGGACTTAGCGCCCTTCATTTGGGTCAGGCACCCCCACGGGCACCCCGACCTCGCGCACCTCATCATGGCCGCTCACC
This sequence comes from Ambystoma mexicanum, assembly GCF_040938575.1. Taxonomy (NCBI): domain Eukaryota; kingdom Metazoa; phylum Chordata; class Amphibia; order Caudata; family Ambystomatidae; genus Ambystoma; species Ambystoma mexicanum. The sequence continues at coordinate 539,554,505 of NC_090923.1, read as the reverse complement.
CCATTTAACCACAGTCCGCTCAACAGCTCACTCCGTGCGCAGCCAGGGACCGCGACCGCTGACAGCTTGTTCTGCAGCGCTCTTCCTTCCTTCATCCGCAGGTAAGCACACGCGCATGCTACCACCGCAGCTCCATGATATTGTGCACCCATTTCCCGGCTGCATGTCTCAGTTTAAAACGGGAACCCAGCCTCCATCTTATACCGTCCTCGCCAAGCATGCTATCCTGCACGGGCTATCGCGCAATTCCGCCGCCTGTCTTAGAGGTTGTAATTTTAACATCACGGACAATTCCGTCCATTTACTAACCACACTGGAACACACACACTTGCATCAGCCACACCTGGTTCGTGGCTATTTGTGACCTGCACGTCTCACCAACCCTCACGTGCACCTTGACACTTGACACACTCCGAGGCTTTTCATCCTAGCCCTGTGTTTCCCCTCTTTCCGCAGCCCCTCACGCTTGCAGTTGACTTCAGCGTACTCATCACGCCAGCCTGTTCTACCCATATTATGCGCGGCAACAGGCCCTCAAGGTAAGCTTGCTCTTACCCCTTTTACCCTTATGTGCTCCACTACTCCACACGGCTTAATACAGCCTCCATGTCCTTCCTACTTCCACAGGAACGGCCACTTCTAGGACCTCGAAAATCCTCCAGTGTACTGTTGACACTGCAGCTCCCTGAGCCACTGTGCTCCGAAGTTCCGGTAAGCACCGGTCCTTCATGTATTGATACCTCTACCTGTGCTAGTTTTCAACGAATGTGCCCACTCCTTTAACACCCCATCTGTTTATTTCAACAGACCTCACAAGATACTTCCCGCCTTGGAATATCTTGTCCTGATGAAGGCCACACCATCAGAGCTCATCCAAGCTCACTTTCTGGCCGAAACACTGTTGTGTTGACTGTTATATTGTTTGCGTTGTCCTTGTTCAACCCCTCATTGTTTTGATGTATATGTGCTGACTATCACATGCTATCACCTCACTAAATCCACTGTTTTCCTTCCCAAGGACCACTCAGTGGATGTGTAAGCATTGAAAAGACGTTACAAATATTTGAAATTTGTCACTCACAAACTGGTTACTATACCTTCAAAATGTGTAAATACTGTTGTATCTTGTGTTACTTTCTATCAAGTGTATCTAAAAACACGTAAACTGCAGTTTTATTAAAAATCTAACTGCAGCACCCAAAATTGTCCTGATATATTGTTGTCAGAAGTAATTCACAGTTACTTGTACACACTTACCAAGGTGTAACCCCCATAGGTGTGTGTGTTCACCCTTTGTTAATCAGCCAGGTATTCTATGACCTTGCTCAATTTTGTCTTTAATACGCGACTACCCACCTGGGTAGAGCAAGGCATCAACCAGGTGCCCTTTTTGATAAACACCTTTTGTAGTCTCAACATTTGTTTCACAGGGATCCCTGTCATAAGACTGTTACAAAAGTCGAGATGGGCATTTACCAAAGCTCCCACAACCACTGGATGATCTTGAGGAGTTAAAAAAGGGAGTACGTTCTTAAGCAGGCGCAAGGAGTCTGCTTTTACTTTTGCCCCTACCTGTGCTTCACTGGCCAGATTTTCTTGCTAGATGCACCCGAGATTTTTCGCTCTCCTTGAAAACGGGATATTTTCACCTAGAATCTGTGGAATTATGTTAGTTCCTTCCTCTCTGTTTTTATTCTCTGATCTGAATACAATTACTTCTGTTTTGGCTGCATTAAGCTGTAACTGGTTGCAGGCCATCCATTTTTTGATGTCTTGCATACACCGGTCTATCCTTTCAAATGCCTCCAGCAGATTATCTGTCTCGACATAAATCTCTGTATCATCAGCATATGAATGGAAACGTAGGCCGTGTTTCCTCAAGATATAAAACAGTGGTCGAATGTATAGGTTAAAAATAAGAGGTGAGAGCGTTGAACCTTGGGGGCCTCCACATCTCAGTTGTATTAACTCTGAGAGGAATGCTCCCAATGTCACCTGCTGAGTTCTGTCCTGTAGAAAGGAGCCAAACCAATCCATCACTACTTTAGCTGCTCTGCCTATGCTACCAATTCGTTGAAGTATGATCTTATGGTTGATTGTGTCAAACGCCGCCGACAGGTCGAGCATCAGCAATATTGTATTGCTTCCTCTGTCTGCGGCTTCCAATAAATCATCCTGGGCTGCCAATAGGGCAGTCTCTGTCCCATGGTTGGGGCGAAACCCCAATTGATGTTCATCTAGGATATCTCTACTATCAACAAACTGCTGGAATTGATTGCAAACAATTTTTCCAGGATTTTAGTGGGCCAGCATAGGTTAGCCATGGGGCGGTAGTTTTTAAGTACCGTAGGGTCCAGATTGTTTTTTTTTAGTAGGGGTTTTACCAACGCTCCCTTAAGTGAGCTTGGGACATAGCCCTCTGTTAGGGATTTATTCACAAAGGTTGTTAAAAAAGGGGTGAGATTAGCTGCTAAACGAATAGCGGTACAGACTGGTATAGGAAAGGCCAGGTCCTTAGTGGGTTTTAGTTGGAGTATTAAAGCTTGTATTGCTTCCTTCTCAATGGGTTGGAAGCAAAAATTCTCCTCGGTTTCCTGGCTTTCTACCCCTTCTTCCTTTTCTCCAGGGTGTCCCCATTCTTCCTTAGTAATCACTTCATAGGTGCTTTTCTGAATATCAATGATTTCAAAGAAATTGTTCAACTTATTTGCCTGTTCCTGTGAGGAATCATTTCAGGAACTAGCCAGAAGGGAAATCCGGTACCTAGATGGTAACATAGAGGCCAGAAGGTATGGCAACAAATGGGTTTGGCCACCTGCTGACTAGGTTGATACAGCATGACGAATGTGCAGGGGTAAGATGCATCAACGCCACATTTCACATGACTGTTAAACAGTCTCTATATACTTTCAAAACTCAATTACCCATGATAAAAACATAGCACACCTTCTCAATAAGGTAACCCTGCAGCAGCTTATTTATGAGCAGCTAGTGCTCCTGAACGCTGACATTTCCACAGAAGAGATTGCAGAAGTAATCTAGTCCCTCCCCAACTGGAAGGCCCTTGGAACTGACGGCCTCACTATGGAGTTCTATGAAACCTTCATGGATATACTGGCCCCATACTTGAAGGAGCTGTATGACGACTCCTGTAAGAAATCTGAAGGCATTCTCACATTTAGCCCTCCTAGAAACCCCCCTCAGATAACCAAGCGGAGGGTAAGGCTGCCAGATCCCGACCCTGGGGTTGGACAAGCGAGGGAGGATCACCTGAGTGGAGAGGAGGAGGAGGAGGAGGAGAAGTAACTAGGAATAGTGCAGAGCTCCTATCATAAACACCCCTTTGGTACTGGGACAAAGAAGAGTGGTCTGGAGGCATGTAGTAATAAAGATCAGGCATGTCTCACCAATAGTGAGTAAGCAGGGTCAGGCAATTGAGTATACCTTGTTTCACCTGCAGCTTGTTAGTAGTAGAGAACAGTATAAAGGGTGGAAGTCAGACGCACATGGAAGATGCAGTTGCAGAAGGAACAGAGACCCGGGAAGTTGCCGTGCGGAGAAGCGAGAAGCCTAAACACAGACGCCGACTGAGATCCAGAGAGTCTGCTGAGGTAACTGTGCAGGACTGGGAACCCTTGTGAGGGGAGGCATACAGCAGGCACTCTCATTTTCTACAGCTCAATTCTTCTAAAACTGAGGTCCTGTTATTTCCTGCCTCTACTATTTCTCTCAGTCTTTCCCCTCCTTCTCTTTCATTTCCTCCATCTGCTCTTCCTTTCTCGCCATCTGCGCGCAACCTGGGCATTATCTTTGATCCTTCTCTCTCATTTTCTTTTCATATTTCTTCTACTGCCCGCTCTTGTCACTATGCACTGTTTAACATCTGTCATGTTCACCCCTATCTTTCTTTTCATGCCATGAAACTTCATTTCTCTCTGGTCTTTTCCCGTATTGACTATTGGTCTTCTCTATTGCTTGGTCTTCCTGCTTCCGATCTTCTTCCTCTTCGTTCCGTTTATAATTCATCCATTCGTCTCCTTTTCCCTTTACTCCCTCAGTCCTCTATTACACCCTCCCTAACTTCGATTTCATGAGTCCCTTTTGAATCTCATCTTCTTTACAACTTTCCTTCAATTGTTTTCAAATGTACTCATGGTCTGGCCCCCCCTTTATCGCTCTGGTTTACTCTTGTTCTACGTCTCCTCTCGTCCCCCAAGATCACAGAAGGTATTTCTTCTAACGGTTCCTAAACATCCCTGTGCTTCTTCTCGTGTCCGTTCTTTTGCCCTGCCCCATCACTTCGTATCTTTCAATCAAACCTCAAAATCCATCTATCTTCTCTCGTCTCTTAATTCCCTCGCTTCGGCCTCTCCTGATTTTACTTATGTTGATAGTTTATCATGATGATGATTGTACTGCTTTTGATATATTTTGTTTAGCGCCTTAGGTGAAAGGCACTCTATAAATTCAATAAAATTAAATGAAATTAATTGTTGGCAATCCATGGGGTCTTGAACAATACAGTACCTACACAACTCACTCTATTTTGCCAAGCACTACAAACCGGGTACCTTACATTAAGTAGAGACACAATGGATAAAGACTTCATATGAAGTTCCCTAGACCCATGCCTGTGTGGCACAAGGTGATTCTGGCATCAGCCAGTTTCCCCTAAAAGCCCGCTTTGGCACACTCCAAGTTAAGTGCAAATCCTCACAGGAAAACAGCCCAACAAACTGTCATACAATTCTATGATCTGCTCCATAAGTGTATTAAGGGTTGAGAAATGTGTGAGCAGAGCTTACTAACTACTCAAAGGTTCCTTTCTCATCCAGTTCAATGCAACATGTTATGGTGTGCCTCTGGGAATTGCCAGCAAGATCACTTTCACCCATGTAATCAATTGCTGGAATTGCTCGCCAAACACAAGTGCATCTTGAACCAGTGCAACTGCAATGTCTGACGCCAAACTGTGATATCTCCAGCTTCCACTGCTGCCGCTGAGGTTGGCACACCTCTAAGAACTTCAAGATGTATTTATTTATTGAACATTTGCATTGCACCTATACAGCAGAAAGTGTTTCCAGGTGCCACAAGACAAAAGGAGGTGATGGGGACATAGGAGAAAACAACAATAACGATGCTGCTAGTTCTTGTGACATTCAAATTGTGCAAGTGCAGTAGCAAGAAGCGCTGGGGGAAGGTCAGGGAAGGGATGGTCTAGAGAGAGGAGGAGGGGAATTGCTGGAGGGAGATGGCCCAAGAGACTAGGCAAGTGCTAAGTGGTGCCCATGTGGGCTAGTGCCAGGGGAGGCAAGGAGTAGTGTGATAGTGCAAGGCGGAGGGGGAGGACCAGCCTCTGAAAGCAATCAGGGAAGGGAGCCCAAGGGCAAGTGCTGGCAGGAAGGGGTGAGAGGGGAGACTGGACGAAGGATGGCCTGACCCCAGCAAGACTCATAAGGGACAACAGGCATCCAGTCATAGCCTCAGGAGGAGACTAGCAGGGGAGGGGGGAGAGAGGAGGAGGAGGGAAGGTCTTTAGGTGCTTCCGGAATTTAAGGAGATCTGGCACGAGATGGAGAGGGGCAGGGAGGCCATTACAGAAGGAGGCTCCGAAGAGAGCGATCTATCCCCTACTCTATGCTTGGAGAAATGTCTGACCTGCAGAGAGTTGAGAGAAGAACTCTAGCAGGGAGGTATTTAGGGAGGGGAAGTTGAATTTAGGCCAAGATGTAGGCGGGAAGGAGGGAGTGGGGGTCCCAATGAGAAGGATCTCAATCTTACTGGCGTTAAGGCAGAGATCATTAGCAGCACACCATGCCTGAATAGCAGTCAGACAGTCAGGAATGAGAGAAGGGGAGAGGAGGAAGAGAGTTTAAAGAAGAGCTGTGGGTCATCAGCAGATTAGCACTGAAAATGACGAGAGAAGATGGAGATCAAGTGGGCAAGGAGGGAAAAGGTATATGTTGAAAAGCCACGGCGAGAGGATAGAGCCCTGAGGGATGCCGCAGGTCGAGAGTGAGGTAGAGGAGAGAAAGGGGCCAAGTTGAACTTGTGAGGGTCAATTTGAGAGGAAAGAGGTTAACCAGTCCAGTGCCTGGTCTGTGATGCCGTGTCACAATGGCTCCCTGGTTTACTCGACTCCTCACCACTATCCACAGTGACCCTTATGCCCTCCTGCTCACCTGCTGTCTCTTCTTCTGTTTGGAGTCCAAATCTCCTTCTTCTCAGGGCCTCTTCTCGGGAATGCAGATGGGGTCTGCCTCGAGAGGAAGCCACCCTGCCCCTCTGACTCGGGGCCTAGGGGGGCCCCCGAACCGGGGCAGACCAATGAAGGGGAAAAAGCCACAAGGCACAAAAAACCCCTTCCGATTGGATTGGATAACAGGATGCCAGGTCAGAAATGATTTGAAGGATTTCCACACGGAACGAACTTCCTTCCAGAACGAAGGTAGGATGGGGGTGATGGAACCCAACAGACAGAAAAGAAAAGGAGAACTGCTGAAGCCAATATGGTAGCCAAAACAGAAGGACTGCTGAAGAAAAGGGGGACCTGAGAGGTAAGGGAGAGGACGAAAGGGCAATGCAGAACGTACTCAGGAGAAAGAAACGAGAGAGGAACAGAACACGGAGAAAGGCACTAGAGCGTACCAACCCGGAAGCCTAACGCGAATAGGTTGCAACGCGCGGGCTTCCGGGTTGGCGCTCGTAATGAAGTGCGCCGCTGATCCGACGGCGGAACGCTAGACCGCGGCTGGAGAACGTGCAGCTGCGTAGCGGCCATAACAATGGCCGCTCCAGCGCCAGCGTCTCCACAACCGCCAGCGGCCGCGGCTGCCGTGCGTGACAGTATGCCCCCCTCCAGATCCTACCCCTCCGGGTTTCCCCGGATGTGTTCGGTGAAAACATCTTAACAGTCTAGGAGCATGTACATATGACCTGGGTTCCCAAGAATCCTCCGAACTGGGATAGTTCTTCCATGACACAAGGTATTCCAATCTGCCTCTACGATATCTGGAATCTAATATGGCAGATACCTCATATTCTTCGGGTATAGCCTGGGGATAACTCGCTATCCCGGTAGCCTTTCTAACAGGAGTGCTTGAATCGACTAGCCGGAAGAGGGAGGAGTGAAAGACTGGGTGTATTCGAGACATGGACTTGGGAAGTTGTAATCTATAAGCCACTGGGTTAATCTTCTTGATTATTTTGAAAGGTCCGATAAACCGGGGGGTTAGTTTGGTTGGGTGTACCCATCTCGGCAAATATCTGGTGGACAACCAGACCCGCTCTCCCTCCCTCCAATCAGGACCGGATGAACGTCTTCTATCAGCCACCTCCTTATACCGGCGTCTGGTAGATATCAGACTTTGTTGAGCGGTAGTGTGGGCTGAGGTTATTTGATCTAATGTGGATTCGATGGTGGGTATATTAGAGGGTGAAGAGAAAATTGGTAGTATACCTCGAGGGTGGAAACCATAAGAACAAAAGAAAGGGCTGAGTCCCGTCGCCGAGTGAACAGCGTTGTTATATGCGAATTCGGCGGTGGGCAGAAGACTCACCCAATTGTCCTGATACTTGTTGACATAACAAAGGAGGTATTGTTCCAGGGAGGCATTAAGGCGTTCTGTCTGACCATTAGTCTGAGGATGGAAACCGGATGACAAGGCCCTCTCTATACCTAACCGTTGACATAGTGCGCCCCAAAATCGAGAGGTATATTGAGAGCCCCGGTCCGAGATAATCTTATCAGGCAGCCCGTGGAGCCTGAATATGTCCCTAAGGAATACTTCCGCCATTTCTGTAGCGGATGGAACTCCTTTCAGCGCTGAGAAATGGGCCAGCTTGGTAAATGAATCAATGGTAACCATAAGACATGTCAGCCCCTGGGATCGGGGCAGGTCTACTATAAAGTCTGTGGATATTTGGGACCATGGCTGGCTTGGCAATTCCGGTTGCATCAACAACCCATAGGGCTTGTGAGTGGAGTTCTTATTTTGGGCGCACACCATACACGACTTACAGTGTTGCATTACATCGTGAGAAAGAGAAGGCCAGAAGAAAGAGCGAGAGATCAACTCCACAGTACCCTTGACACCCCTATGTCCGGCGGTAACATGGTTGTGACCCCATTCCAGAACTTTCAGTTGTAGGGGTCTAGAGGGAATGTACAAACGCTGCCCCACCAGTAAAAGGCCTTCAGACCAGCGAAGTTGAGGTTGTAAGCCACCCGGCACAGTGGTTGCTAAATTTGGTTGGGTTGCTGTCTTAACTTCTTGAAGGAATGACGAGATTATCCCCACTATTCGGTTTCGGGGAAACATCATGTGACTAAATGAAGAAGAGTGATTTTCGGAGGTCTGACATCTTGACAGGGCGTCAGCCAAGCTGTTTTGAGTGCCTGGAATATAGGTTATAGAAAAGTCATATTGGCTGAAGAAATGAGCCCAACGAACCTGCCTGGAGTTGACGCATTCCATATTTCGAAGGATCTTTAGGTTCTTATGATCTGTACGTAAAGTGAATGGATGTGAACCGCCTTGTAGCAGGTGTCTCCACTCTTCACATGCCACCTTGAGCGCTAGAAGTTCCTTTTCAATGACTGAATAATTTTGTTGACTGGTGGATAGAGTCTTAGAAAGGTATGCGATAGGATGTTCCAGTCCATCTTTGAGTTGAAGAAGTGCTGCTCCTAATGCGCTTGCGGAAGCATCAGCCTCTACTATAAAGAGCTGATTCTGATCAGGTTGGGATAGTATAGGTGCGGAACAGAATCTCCTCTTTAAACCAATAAAGGCTTGATTGGCCGTTTCCGACCATAGAAACGGCTTAGCCTCCTTCTTAAGTAGTGAAGTAATGGGCAGCACTATCTGCGAAAAATGTTCAATAAACTTTCTATAGAAGTTGGCTAGTCCCAAGAACCATTGGACATCCTTCAAAGACATGGGTGCGGGCCAGTCCAAGATGGCAGACACCTTCCTGGGATCCATGGTTATTCCTTCATGGGATAAGATATAACCCAAATAAGGAACAGAAGATACGTAAAAAAAGCACTTCTCGGGTTTGACTAATAGGTGTTGGGATTGTAGTCGGTGAAACACTGTCTGAAGATGCGACGCATGTGCTGAGGAGGATTCTGAAAAAACCAAGATGTCATCGAGGTAGACTATGACATTGATGAATAACAGGTCAGAAAACAAGCGATCCATGAAACGTTGGAATATTGCCGGAGCGTTAACCAAGCCGAATGGCATTACTCGATATTCAAAAAGGCCAAAAGGTGTCCGAAAGGCTGTCTTCCATTCATCTCCATCTCTAATCCGGAGAAGGTGGTAGGCACTCCGGAGATCTAATTTTGAGAAGACGGTTGAACCCTGTACAGCTTCCAGTATGTCTGCTATCAAAGGCATTGGATAACGGTCACGTACTGTGACCTTATTTAGACCCCGATAGTCGATACATGGCCTTAATTCCGAGGAATCCTTTTTAGGTATGAAAAATAAAGATGCTCCAGCTGGTGATTTGGAGGGTCGAATAAGGCCATTGGTCAGATGAGAGTCCAAGTAAATCCGAAGCGCCTTCTTCTCCAATAGAGATAACGAAAACATGCGACTAAACGGAACCAGGGCATCTGGTACCAGCTCGATGGCGCAGTCTTCCGGACGGTGTGGAGGGAGATCCAAGACCTCCTTAACCAAGGGATTCCAAGGATAACCGGAAAATGGGCTGCTCGAATTAAGTCGAATTGTATCTGTTCTGAATGTTGGAGAATGCACGCCTTCAAAAAAATAGTGGAATGGGTGATGGGCCCCGATGACAGAGGAGAGCCATCAACTCCTTCTACCTTCTGGACTTCTTCCAGTTTCTGCAGTGGGAGACCATGTTTGTGTGCCCACTCAGTGTCCATAAATACTCCTGCGGCGCCACAATCCAAAAGCGGCATAGTGGTGAAGACTTTTGTCGGGGTTTCCAACCGGATGGGAACAGCCATAAGGCGAGAGTCCATGGTGGTTGAATGAGACGCTACGGTCACCGTAACATAGGGACTTGTGGTCGAACCTCGGTTACTCGTCCCCTTCAGTTCCGAGGTCGATCGTTTCCCGAGCGTCTTGGTGGGACTTCAGTACAACTTCGCAGTAAGTGGGAACCGGATCCACAATACATGCAGAGGCCCGCTTCCCTCCGGCGTCTTCTTTCTTCGGGGGTCAACGGGGACCGTGCGGACCCAACTTGCATGGGTTCCTCCTTGTTACTGGAGTGAGACAGTGAGGGCATAGGGTAGGCACTAGGTAGAGGGGTGACCGACACCCTTTGTTTATTCTTTTCTGCCTTGCGTTCGCTAAGGCGGTAGTCAATCTGTGTTACTATGGAGAATAAGTCCGACAGGGTAGTATGACGGGCTATTCGGGCCAGCTCATCCTTTATCTCCTCCTTCAATCCTCGACGGAAAATTGTATACTGGGCCCTTTCTGGCCAACCTGCCTCAGAGGCCAACCGTTTAACGGTGGAGATGTATGTCAGCAGGTCCTTGGAACCCTGTTGCACATCCAAAAGTTCCTCTGCAGCCACATGTGTTATCTCCGGTTGTTCGAACTGCTGGCGCAATAAGGTCAGAAAACCCCCATAATCTCTGATAATAGGGTTATTGTTGGTCACAAATGGGGTGGCCCAAGCCAAGGCATTTCCCATCATATTAGATATCATGTACCCCACCTTAGCTTGATCGTTAGAGAACATCAGTGGTCTGAATGCAAAGTAAACGGAACATGCTTCCAAAAATTCTTTTAAGCGCTTTGGGGTGCCGTCATATTTGCCTGTGGACAAGGTCATAGGCGGTAAGTCGGAATCTCTAGCTTCTCGATTAGAGATCATCTGCCTCAGAACTGCATTGTCTGCCTTTACATTCTGTAGTTCCATATTCATGGCCTGAACCGCGGCTACTAAATCTTGTATTTGCTCGGGGGAGGCCATACTTCTTTCTGGGCGTTGAAAACTGTCACAATGGCTCCCTGGTTTACTCGACTCCTCACCACTATCCACAGTGACCCTTATGCCCTCCTGCTCACCTGCTGTCTCTTCTTCTGTTTGGAGTCCAAATCTCCTTCTTCTCAGGGCCTCTTCTCGGGAATGCAGATGGGGTCTGCCTCGAGAGGAAGCCACCCTGCCCCTCTGACTCGGGGCCTAGGGGGGCCCCCGAACCGGGGCAGACCAATGAAGGGGAAAAAGCCACAAGGCACAAAAAACCCCTTCCGATTGGATTGGATAACAGGATGCCAGGTCAGAAATGATTTGAAGGATTTCCACACGGAACGAACTTCCTTCCAGAACAAAGGTAGGATGGGGGTGATGGAACCCAACAGACAGAAAAGAAAAGGAGAACTGCTGAAGCCAATATGGTAGCCAAAACAGAAGGACTGCTGAAGAAAAGGGGGGCCTGAGAGGTAAGGGAGAGGACGAAAGGGCAATGCAGAACGTACTCAGGAGAAAGAAACGAGAGAGGAACAGAACACGGAGAAAGGCACTAGAGCGTACCAACCCGGAAGCCTAACGCGAATAGGTTGCAACGCGCGGGCTTCCGGGTTGGCGCTCGTAATGAAGAGCGCCGCTGATCCGACGGCGGAACGCTAGACCGCGGCTGGAGAACGTGCAGCTGCGTAGCGGCCATAACAATGGCCGCTCCAGCGCCAGCGTCTCCACAACCGCCAGCGGCCGCGGCTGCCGTGCGTGACATGCCGAGGGTATCGTGGAGTCTGTTTAATGGGATGGAATGGTTGACAGTGTCAAAGGCAGAGGGCAGATCGATGAGAATAAGGGCGGAAGGAGAGTTGGAATCAAGATTAGAGATTAGAATGCAGGTAATATTGGGTGTTCTGGAAAGCAGTTTCTGTGTCTCTGGCTGCTCTGAAGCCAGACTGGTGGTCGTGAAGGCAGCCAACAGATTCAATGTGATAAATTAGTTGGGATATCACCAACTTCTCCAGGAATTTGCCCAAGAAGGGGGTAGAGGAGATAGGGTGGTAGTTAGCCAGGCAGGAGGGGTCTACAGATGGCTTTTTAAGGAGTGGGTGCACTTTGGAGTGCTTAAGGGGTGAAGGGAAGGAGCCAGTGGCAACAGAGTAGTTACAGAACTCAGCCAAGGAGGGAGCGAGAGAGGTAATGTTGTCCTTGATCGTTCTAGAGGGGCAGGTGAACACCTGCTTGGAGGAGACTTTCATGGAGCAGACTGTCTTGGTGATCTCATCCGGTGCTGTGGGTAAGAAGGAAAGGGGAAGGGAGAGGGGGGGACCGAGGAGCGCTGCATGCAGGAGAGGTAGAGAAGGGCAGAGAGGAGAGAGAGGACAGGATATCCTGAGTCTTGGTTGTGAAATGGGTGGCAAAAACTGTGCAGAGGGTCTGAGAAGGAAGAGGAGAAGTGGAGACTGCAGTAGGATTGGCAAATAGATTTTGAAAAGTTCAGCTGTGTTGTTTGAGGCGCCAGCGATGCAGGATTGGATATGGGCCCGTTTCTTGGAATGGATAGAGAGTAAGACTAAAGTCTAAGATAACAATCACCAGCACAACTGAGATATTATAAGAGACAACTGAGAAAACAAGGTACCTGACTAAATTCGTCCTGGAGGGCGCTCGAACCTGGTCAGGTCGCATATATGCACAATCCTGGAAAGCTTTACTTTGTCTGCAGTCACTTCTTTTCTGGGCACTTGCATTGCACCTTTGTTTTCATGACTGTGGCTGAAATAATAATGGTTGACCTCATCTTTCTCTTCAGGAGCAAAAGAACGCATGTGCTGACATTCTCATTGGTGATCAAAACTGAAAAGCAACAAGGCAATTCTGCTATAAAGTGGGTTACATCTTGAAAGACTTTGGAAAATCGCTTACTGCTATACTCACATCTGCAAGCTACAGTGAGAACATTTTGAACTACCTTCCTCTCCAACTCTGTTGAGCAAATCCCAGCAATAGGCAAACGAATAAGACGACACAATCCTAAATTACAGTGAGAAGCAACTCTTTCCTCATTAACAACTCAGTTCAGCAAAAAACAGCAATTGGTAATCTAAGCGAGTAGCACCCAGGCAATTCATCCACCGTACCTGCAAAACATCCCCAGTTCCTCCTGTGAGCTGCCTGCAGAACACAAATCTAGGAGCGTCTGTCACTCATTGCAGACCAAGGGACTGAACAACTGCAAAGAAGACACTTCTGCACAAGATGCCCATATGGAAATGGCACAAGGCCATCATGAAAACATGCAGCAATACTGGGTGATGAAACATCAGCAATCCTATCCACTGATTTCAGAGGTATGGATTACTACAGGGAAAGAGCATGCCTGAAAATGTAAATGACTTTGTACCTGTATCAGCACCATCATTGAGAACAAGATCTCTTGACTGTCTTGACTGTCCTAGTAATCTGAGGCTGGACAATCGTCAGGATCATCTAAAAAAAGAGATTGATGTGGTGGCCACCTCATCATTTCTACTCTCCACTCTCCAGCATCTTTACAGTAAGCACTTTATTTTATTTTTTTACATTTTCTTTTTATTGCAAATTTTGGTACATCAACGAAGTTAAACCATATGGGCAGAAAAATCAGTCAACAGTGAACAACCCTTTTTTTCCCCCCCAACACCTCCCCAACCCCTTAATTAAACCCACTCTTTCCACCGACGCCTCCCGGTACCCACCCCCCTGCCCACTAGTAGCGGTTTCTTCTTTAGCTAAATGGAACCATAACTAAAAACCTTCAGTCGACTTGAAGTAGCGAGCAATGCAATTATATAAAGGACTTCTGTCTGTGACTGTATTTTATTACATCATAGGGTGCTGCCTAGCCAAAGCTAGTCCCCAGGGTGACACTTGCCACATTTGTTTCGAGTCCAGCCGAAAAGTCCTTTCTACAATCAACCTTTGTTCTTGCAATTTTCTACGTTCCCGTTTTCAAATACTTGCTCATGAATTCCCTGCATATCCTCTCATGCGGAGCTGACTTGCCATGTAGCCCAACAGTTATTCTTTCAATGATGCATATATTCCGGGTCACGTTCTTCCAATCCCTTTTACATGGGGTCTGAGCACATTTCCACTTCATCACTAGGCAGGCCTGTGCTGCAAGCAGCAGGGTCACTGCCAGCGCAGTCAACCTTCACAATTCCCCCTTCACTTCCTCCACGCCAAACAAGATCAGAAAGGGTGATTTGGTTCGGGGGATCCCTTCTATGTCTTTGATTCATCCCAGGACTTCATCCCAGAATACTTGCATTTGAAGGCAATCCCACCACAAATGCCAATAATGAGCTCTGGCCCCACACAAACGCCAGCAGAAGGGGCTCGCAGTCTGAAACATCTTTCAGAACCTGACAGGGTCATATTGCCACCTATGGAGGAGCTTAATGGCATGCAGTTTGTATTAGCTCGAGTTCGATGTCTGAGAGGCCCCCCTACATAACCTTTTTCAGAGTGCTGGATCTATTTCCCACCTCTGCCTCAGTTTCTCCGTGGACCTGCTCTCTGCGACTACCAGTTCCCCCTACATAGCCGAAATCCGCCCCTCCATTTCTGTACTTTTGTCTAAGAGTTTCTCACAGAGGGTAAGGTCCCTCTGTAGCCTGTCCCTCAATGCTCCCTCTGTTATCACCCCATTTAGTTGAAGGTATGAGAAAACTTATACCAGCACCCCATACTGGTCAGTTATGGTAATGAATGTGCCCTCCCTCCACAGTTGGCCAGCCCTTTCCAGTCCTGCCTTGAACCATGTCTGAAATCTTTCGGGGTTTGGAATCGCATCTCGTACACCAGGCGCCCAAAGGTGGCGCTGGGGTGAGGGCCATGTCATTACCCCGTGGATTTCCGCACCCTTTCGCTATATATGTCCCATATAGTCCCCACAATCGGGTGATCTCAGATACTGCGGGGGAGCTTGCTTCTTGGTACCCACATACATTCCTCCATGGTGGTGGGGGAGAGGTTAAGATTATCCAGACCAACCCACTGAGGCTCCCTCTGCGCTCTAAGGTGGGGTATGAGGACCCTCAGCTGTGCCGATATGATATGTAGTAGAGTTTCAGGTTCGGGAGCCTCACCCCTCTCTTTGGGTAGAGTGAGAACCTCAAAGGATGTTTTTGCTTTTTTCCCCTGCCACAGGAATTTTAGCATAGCTGCCTTTAGCTCACGGAAGAAGGCTTCAGGGACCTGGATCGGGAGCATCTGGAACGCATAGTGGAAACTCAGAGGCAAACCACCTTGAGGGAATTTAGGCGTCCGAGCCATGATATGGTCAGTTTATTCAATTTTACCAGACCTGCCTGAAATTTGAACAGCAGTGTGGGGAAGTTAGCCTCAAATAGGTCTCCTGTGTCCCTCGTGAGGTTGATCCCCAAGTATCTCAGTGTGCCTAGATTAACCTGCACCCCCAATGTGGTGAACCTATTAATGGCTCCGTCCCCGTCCCTATCCAATGGGAAAAGGACTGAATTAGCAATATTAATCTTAAAGCCAGAGAGGCATCCGTCTTGCTCAAACAACCGAATTACCCTGGTTATGGAGGTTATGGGATTCTTCATGTGCGAAAGCAGATCGTCTGCATATAAGCATATAAAGCCACTTTGTAATTCACCCCTTCCACCGAGATTCCTTCTACTTGGGGTCCTCCCTGATTCTCTGGGCTAGAGGCTCCAGCAAGAGTGCGAATAGGGTCAAGGAAAGGGGGCAGCCCTACCTCGTACCCCTACTCAGGCCGAACCAGCGGGAGTACCCTCCATTCACTGACACGCACGCCTAAGGGGATGTGTAAACTACCATTATCCCACACCTGAGCCTGGTACCCAGACCTACTTCAGTGAGCACTTCCTTAAGAAAGACCCACTCCACCCTATGAAACGCCTTCTCAGCGTCAACAGAGAGGAGGGAGGGGTCCCCTTCCATCCCCGGAGCTTCATAAATCAGGTGCAAGGTTTTCCTCATTGTATCCACCCCCTGACGTCCCTTCATGAAGCCCACTTGATCCGGGTGAAATCAGTTGGGGCATGTACCCCTCAAGTCTTGCCGCCAGTACCCGTGTATAGAGTTTGGCATCAATGTTCAGAAGGGAAATGGGGCAATAGGATCCACATACCCAGGGGTCCCAGCCCTCCTTGAGTATCACCGTTATTAGTGCACAAGAGAAGGATTCCGGGGCTTCCCCCGTCTCCAGGATGTCATTGAACAATTCTATCATGAATGGCAGAAGGTGGGCAATAAAGGTATTATAAAACCCTGCCGAGAATCCATCCTCCCAATGGTAAACCTGCCACTGCTCTCTTAATTTCTTCCACCAATATTGGGGCCTCCAGTGCCTAGGCCTCCTCAGGAGATAGCCTGGGCATCAGGGTTTCCGCCAGGTAAGATGTTATGTCGGCTGTATCCAGGTTAGCCTCAGTTTCATACAATATTTC
The DNA here is from genome assembly GCF_040938575.1 of Ambystoma mexicanum. Lineage (NCBI taxonomy): Eukaryota > Metazoa > Chordata > Amphibia > Caudata > Ambystomatidae > Ambystoma > Ambystoma mexicanum. Next base: position 539,538,066 of record NC_090923.1, on the reverse strand, counting down.
ATAAAAGAAAGCAAATGCTTCTTGAATCACTTCTGTCTCTGTATCTTGTGTTTTATCCACCCCTTCGATAGCCTCTACCCACTTTCGGCATGCTGTTCCCTTAGCCTGGCCGCCAGTATTGTATCCGCCTTGTCCCCTTTCTCATAGAACTTTTGTTTCAAGGATTGCAATTTTTTAATTATTTGACCTTCTACTATGAGTCTGAGTTCTTTCCTTTTCCCCCTCGCTGCAAAGACCCGATCCTCCCGTCCCTCAGTAGCCTCACAATTGCGTTTTTCAAGCTGGATAATCTCCGACCTCAGCCTATTTTCGATAATGGGGCACTCGCTCCTTTTCCTTGCCCCTTCCCTGACCAGAATCCCTCTCCATGTCTCCTTCCCCGCTTCCCATACCACTCTCTTCGAGATCTCTCCCGTATGATTTGTTTTGAAATATTCCCCAACCTTTTTGGTCAACTCCGAGTGGAACATCGGGTTCTTCCATAGGGATTCGTTACACCTCCATTTGGAACCCCTGGGGACCATTCCCTGCCAATTCAAGCCCACCAATACCAAATCGTGGTCCAACCAGGTGACCGGGGAAATCTCTGCACTCAATGCTTGCTCCGATAGGCCCCTTGAGAAATACATATAATCAATTGTGGTGAAGGTACCATGAGTGGCCGAGTAGAAGATATAGCCCCTTTCATTTGGGTGCTGGTACCGCCCTAAGTCCCGCAGCCCATAAACCTTCAGTGTTTCCAAGACCTCTCTGCACCTCTGTCTTCGCCGTTCGTGTGGTCCCGCCATAAGTACTTATCTATCTAACTGGACATTAGCCCTAATATTAGGTGGTCTGGGGCTTCTAGCATTATTTTCAGGAGCATTTTCTTCAGGAACCTCAGTTGACCCTGGTTCGGGCCATAAATTGTGGCAAAAGTGAACCCTACTTTCTTTATGGTACCCGAAACAAGGAGAGCCCTACCTTCCTCATCAGCCCACACCTTCGAGACCTCCATTCTCAGCCCTCTACCTACGAGTATTCCCACTCCCGCTTTCCTCAAGGGCCCTGATCCCCAATATTCCTGACCCAGCAGACCACTTGGGACTCTCCGTTCCTCGCCTCTAGCGTATTTAGTCTCCTGGAGGAACATTACATCAAGTTCAGCTCTACGGAACTCCCTAGCCACCAGGGATATCTTTGTGGGTGAATTCATCCCCTTGACATTCAAAGTCCCCACCCTCAGGTGGTTTCCCCTTGCCCCATCCGTCACTACAGCTATCCTATTAATCCCCCCAAGTGATGGACCCAATCGCCCTCTGGGCGGCCAGTGCCTGTCAAACCACCTCCCAACCACTGAGGAGCACCACTGTGAGAAGACCAGTACCATGAGCCCAACACCGATTCTCCATCCCCAGCAACCCAAAAGAGCGCCCGACTCTTTCCGGTTATCACCACCAGGTTGAGGCAGGAGCCGGACCACCAGCAAGACCCAATCCCTTCAGGTCCCATTCCTTCAACAACTCCTTAACCTTGAGCCCCCAAAAGACCCCCCCCGTCCCCCACTACCCCACAACAAAAGATAACATCAACTTTCCAGGCTTCAGCAGACCATTGCACCTCTAAAACCGCCCCTTTCAAACATAGCGCTGTTGTACAACCAAAAGGGGTCCAACTGGTCCCAGATTTCTACTTTACAATGAGAAAGACCCCAGTGCATATATCTTCTGTGAGGCTGTACTCCAGCTGTGAGTCAAGTGTCTGCTGCAGGCGATGTATTCAACTTCCTATAGTTTCTGGATCCTGGCATCCATCTTCTTGTGGGTCCCTTGATAAGCCACTGCCTTTCACCATCCACAATTTTTCTCAGATTCTGTGAGGTACCGACTTCCTCCACCAACTCCCCCGTGACCCTACGAATGTCCTCTTCCGTCATCAACTTGTATCTGTACCCATCGACTTCAAAGAAGATGGAGAACGGAAACCCCCATCTGTACCTCCCTTCTTTCTCATTAAGCCACTAAAGCAGGGACGAGCACATTCTTCGCTTGGTTAGGGTCAAGGAGGCCAAATCCTGGAAGATTGTTACTCTGGACATGCAATACATAAGCGGGCCCCTCTTCTTAGCTTTCTCTGGGATCTTTACTTGGTCAGAATAGTTGTGGAAGCGGGTGAGGACTGACTTCGGGCCTCCCACCTGCTCAGTGAATTCTCTCGATTTTCGCTTTGTCAATGGTGTTATCTTTAAAAACCAGTTTCGTGACTTCATGCAGTGTTCTCCTCAGGTCCGCCTCCGTCTCGCCGTCTCTACCCGGGATCCCAAACAACCTTCGGTTATACTGCCTTTCGCGGTTTTCTAGGTCGTCCATTTTCATTCGGACCTCCTCCTCACGTCTCTCCATTTTGGACATCTGCATGTCCGTTTGTGTCTCTAGTGTCTCGAGGGAGGATTGATTGTGCTCGATCTCCACAAGTCTCTCCTCCATTTTGTCAATTCTTTGGGTGATTTAATCCACCCTACCCCTGATGTCAGCCCTCATGCTTGTAATTTCTTCCATGAGCTCTGCAACATCCCTTTTTGTTGCTGTGGTTTCCTCTGCGGCTGTAGACATGGGTGGGATTTGAGTGTTGGTACACCCAGTTTCAGCTTCCTGCTTTGTTTTCAGAATCTTTTGGCTCCTCCATGCCTTGTGGCCCCACTGGTGGTATCACTGTTTTCACTTCCACCGGACCTCCTCTCACTAAACAGGAGTCCACTTTTGGCCCTCCCCAGCGTGTTCTTCAGTGCTTAGGGCTCCTAAGGCCTCTGGCCCAATTGCAGCGTGCTCTCTCTCTGTGACCCAAGTGAGGCCTCACTGGCTCCAGGCGCCAGTGTGGCACACGTTTCCCCGTACCCCTGCAGGGGTGATGCAGAAAGGCGTTCTGGGGCCCCTGTCGAGTCTTCCAGCTTGTGTCTGGACAAATGCGGTGTTTCTGTCAGTGCGTGCTGCTCCCGGGGCCTGCTGTGCTCCCGTGTCTCCCTCGAGCGCCACCACGTGCCTCGCAATGTTAACAAGGAGGGGGCCTATTTCCTCGAGGACGCCCTGATTCTGTCAGGCATCCTCTACATGTCTTCATTGGATTATTTTGGGGGGTGGGGGTGCCCTCTCCTCCAGCAGTTATATCTGCAGGCGTAGTTGTGTCTGTGGGCCGTGTCCGCCAGGGGCCCACTATGTCTGTCATGGGGGGGGGGATCAGGACACATAGCCCTCTACTCTAATGCGGCTCACGTAGTGTCTGCAGAGGGGTGGAGGGGGGACAATCCCCCTCCTCAGGTGGTACTTACCTCCCTTCTCTGCCTCCGACACACCGTGGAACACAGTGGGCGGGCCACTCTCCTGTGACACTGGGAGGCCAAGTTCCTCCTCCGACAGCTTCTCTCCAGCCTCTCTCCTGCGGGGGTTTTGCTTTTGCTTTCAAGCTGGGATCAGATCTCCGGCGTGCCTGGGCCATTTTTGCTTGTTGTTGCTCCTGCGGGGGCCGCAAGCTCTGGCAGCATCCGGTCTGGGGGTCGCTGGTCGCTGGCAGGGGGGGGGTACAAGGGCTAGGGGGGCCCCAAAAGTAAGGGCTCAAAACACTTTTAGGGATCGGGTCGTGAACGGTTTGCACTCAGGCTTCCAGCATTAGCGCACCCCCTGGTGGCCTCCCACCACTAAGCACTTTATGACCATCTTCCTTTGTAAGGGTTCCAAACAAGGACAGTCCTGCAACGACAACAAAGTGAGACACTTCTTCGCAGCTTCTAAAGATACAGAGACACTCCTGAGAGGAGTCCCGAAGAGAGACACTGCAGCACATTTTCCTGAGTAGCTGTTGGAAAATCTCAAACAAATTGCTACATAGCAATAGTTTGGTTCCTCTTTTGTCTCTCTAATCTCAAATGTCCACTGGTGTGGAACATTCATAACTGTTATTGCCGGGTTGGAGGGGTTCAAACTGAATTAATATACCATTGATTTCAGGGCTCGAAATTAAGAACGGATAAGCAGAAAATAAAAACAGCTCCTTGGTATCCAGCATTAACCAAGGACCAGGACCTACCTGTCAAGCTCACCTGAGTACTCTGCAGAAGGGATGGATTCCTTCTGATGCCCCTTCCTGATCCCGGGAATGGTGCCTTCCTGCTCTGCATACGGAAACCGGATTAACTGGAGGGTTAACCTGTCAATACAAGAGGGATTTAGTGTGCTGTTACGAAGGATTACCCTGAACCTCCCTCCTTGCTGATACCCTGTGTGAATTCTCTAAAACCTAGTGCCAGGCTCACGTTTATGACTGGTTTCGTGAGCTCTACACATCCTGCGAAACGCACGGACGCTGAGTCTTGGATGGGACTGAGTTCCAGTTACTTCACTGGACCCTTAGATCCTTATTTGCAGGTAAGTTCTGCTGCTTGCAGCTTCTTCCCTGTTGTGGAAGTCCCTCAGGGGTCAACAAGTGCCTTGCTAGCAGGCGTAGATGAGGAAGTCCTCTGTTGAGCACATGGGTTAAGCAGGTGTCCCTATTGTAGAAATAGTTAGTTTAAGGCGTGAGGGTTGGGATAATCTCGCCTGTGCTCACTTTGTTCGTTCTATCTTTCACAGGTGTTTCCTGGTATGCAGCAACTGGACCAGCGAGGCGAGAGAGGCTTGAGAGCGCTGGGTGTGGCTCGCCGCAAATCCGTTGTCGAAGCAGACCTTGTTGGCAGACTGGATGCAACGTGCCTGGCAGCGTAAGTGGACCGCTGTAGCACAGCGCTTCCTTGTATTTGCACTTGCGAGTCCAGCAATGTATATGCGCGGCTTCAACTTACTAGTTTTCCTTTTCCCTTGCAGGTGCTGAATTGCAGAAGAAACGTCCCTCAACTGGAATTTGGAGCGCTGCTGAGCTGGTTTCAGGTAAGTACTTTGTTCTCAATAACTGGTTCTTCAAACAATGATAATGTTGTCTTTTCCCTTCACAGGTGTACCGGAGCTGCAGTGAGCGTCTAGCTTAAAGCAAGAGAAGCCACATGAAGCACGGACTGGTTTCTGGGCGTGGCTTATAAAGGCAGCCACGCTCAGAGACTAGAACACGCTACACAATGCTGGAATGGGCACTAGGAGTCTATGTTACTTGAGCAGGAAGTAATAACCTTTACATGGAAGTGTGCCTAATAATAAAGTTAATGCTGCTAAAAGGGTTTATCTATATGAGAATGAGATATTGGGTGATTGCAGTTGTTGAAAGTGCTTTGCACGCCAGGCCCCAACCCACATGGCCCCTGTCCGTTTATCCTATATCCCCCCACGGGCTAAGAAGTAAAGGTGCTTAGCTGGGGGTCCAGGTCCAGTACCCATAACACTACCACTAGATAATGAGGAGCTGGAACATAACGTTCTGCAATTATAACTTACACATACGAATGAAACATATCATTTTGGCTATTAATTATGACCCCTTATGATTTAAATAGAGCATAAATGTGTCCTAGTTCAATTCACATAGGTGTGTTTGTTTGGCAACAGTTGGCCTGAGGAGCCAAAGGTAGCTCCTGGTAGCTGTTAGTGTCAAGATAACCAGGCTTTCAAAAAGGCTACAAGCAGGAGCTAAATAGCTCCCATCGCCCCTCAATTTCGAACCCTGGATTTGAAAAGCTCTCAATCCAAGGCAAGCCACATATGCCTGGAACCTTTCCATTGACTTTGAAATGGTTTGTTAAAACACGTGTAGAGATGTATACTCACATATTTGCATTCAGAGCTATTGGCTTCAACAACCTTTTCTTTTCAAGCATAAGGGAAAATACACAGACAGTTATTAAACCCTCTTTCTTGCAATATAGGGTTAAAACGAATGTTCAATGCAAGTGACAGGAGATGGTGATGACTTAAAGCTAGACGAGCTATGTGTGTTTAAAATAGATTTATTCAATGTGAAAGAAACTATGAAAAGGGTTCATTTCTGTCTGGTAATATTTACAGAGCATTGTATTATGCTCTGGCAAAATAAGCATGCGTAATAAATTATCTCATATTTCTTCTTCACAGAACTGGGAACGGAGAACTCGATTATGCAAAACAGTACAGCTATTTGTTAAACTAGAAAAGTTATTTTGAAGTGCCACGCACACCTTAAGGTTTGTTTACCTTCTCGCAGATAGCATTGCATTTACAATTGTAAAATGGTCATTTCATTCTCACTTTAACATATCCAGGTTACACAAACTATGAGAATTCCGTCATATTGAAATGTGACATCATGCAAAGAGAAAATGATCACTTATGCACCATCAATAAAAATATGCAGATGCTAATAGGCGGCAATTATAATTAGGGGTTGTACAAGTTAGTCAATGACAAACAGACCCGACAGAGTAGACAGTTTTTGAGATAAGGCGATAACAGACATAAATAGTTCACTTTATCAAGGACATTCAATTGGAGACTAAGATGGACATCACTGGTCTATGGAACACAGTCATGCCTTGTTTTCTGGGCTGAGTGCCAGATTGAACAGGTGCAGTTGATAAAGTAAAATTGTCTTCAAATCATTGGAAACGAACATGAAGACCAGTGCAAATTATTACATTATTGACAGTCACTTGTTACAATTGGATGGACTAACAGAGAAACAGGGGTTGACCAAATGGGCTAAAGAGGAGCTGCTAATCATTTATAAAAACAGCTGTAAAAGACAGCAGGTCACCACATCGCATTAGTAACCGGGGGTCACATCATTCCAGTTCCAGATGGGGGTAGAGTTTGTAGAACTCAACTAATACCACATGATTTGACTGCCTGGGTAAGCACCAAGAAGCTAATTTAATCGATAGACAATGACTGAGGTTCTAGTATATGGGCCTAGAATTGGCACTCTGCCAATTTTTCCAAATTCTTGTTTATATTGTTTTAATAATTTGGAAGGAAAACTAAACAACAGCTTAATTGCTTAGTCTATGAGGTTAACAGCACCCAGAACAATTTCTTCAGCAGCGACAAAACCAGCAACCATGGTTATACTGATCCATAGCAGGAGCAATTTGAATTCCGCCCAACTACCGAGGAATGTTTCCTGGATGGAAGAGTCACAACCACCTCCTCACAATCGTTGCACCAAAGCAGGTCTCTGAAAAAGGCAGCAACCAACAGCTTAGACTTGCCAGTCAACGTAAAAAGAATATAACTTGTATCCAATATTGAAGGCAGAGGCACGCCATTTCTGTGTTTCTATGGAACAGCCCACATATTTCTCTAGCAAACAGCACAACGATTAGACAGCATTTAACTTCACAAGTACCAGAGACCAGAACATACACATTACAGCTCTGAAACATATTAAGAAATCGGCATTGACGTCAATGCATCTGGGAATGGGTGGTATTATTATGGTATATCATCTGTAGCAGGTGTGCCCTAGTTAGAAACCTTATTTGGATCCATTTATAATGGAAGTTTAGAGAGAATTTCTGTAAGTGGGAAGATGTACACTTCTATCACTCATCAGAGAGAGTACACCCCAAGGGTCATCTCCCAGGCCACTCCAGGTTGGTCAATTGGGGTGCTTTCTGGCCCACCATAATCATAGAGTGGAGACAATCTTCTAATGCCCCTTGATATGAGTATATTTAGGATATTTCTAAGCATTTGTAGTTTGTGGCTAAGCTGGATAATCAGTCTCCTGTTCAGAAAAGGCATCTGATCCTCAGGGTTTGGAATTGATGGAAGCTAGGAGCTATATTGCTCCTGCTTCTAGCTCAGTACAGCCTAGTTAGCTTAAAACCATTCGTTACCATGAGTCACTTTTGACTCCCCGAGCACATTGGCGCAATACAAACATATATATCTCATAAGTATAACATCCTGTTTCAGCAAACCGCTGAGGACTGCAGAGCTGTTGGACTTTGAAATTGTCAGTGAAGTTATGGGATATTAGCAGTAAAGGTGAACATAAAAGGATTACATAAACAGCAGCCTATTCTATTGGTAAATATCTATTGCAATCCATTACAAGTAGAGATAGATACGTTCCGTGAAAAACGTGGAGAAATATGCAAGACCTTCTCTTGTGCATAGGATGGATGTCATATTATAATGGCGGGAGAACTAAATGCAGTTGTATGACTGCGATAGGCAGTGGGGAGCGTCATAACAGCAATAAGACTGGATGGAGTGGTTTGCTAGTTGGAATCTAAGTTTTTTGAATGGGGCGATAGTGGCAGATACCCCACCTAGGTCAACTTGGAGATCTGATAGGAGCTTTGCCCACTAGCAACTTCACCTACTTTATTTGATATATGTGAAGAAATGAGAGTAGTCGAGTGGAGAGTCGTGGAGAATGATGAGAGTGACCATATGAAACTGTCAGTCGTAATGAAAGTCCATACTCAAAGGGCTGATGGCCGCAGCTTGAGTGGTATTATAGTTAACCCTGCTGGCAACAGGATTTCAAAATATGTGGGTAATTTGAATGGTCTTAATGAGCGAGTGCAACAGTTTGTTCAAACTCTATCAAAAGGGCAAAAGGCTGCTCACTTGGCCCCCTGTATCTATGATGCCTTCTTGGATAAATGCAAGAAGACATCAAGTGGGAACGAGTATGGTGTATGGAGAGGATTACATCCCTATGACACAGTGAAACAAACAAAAAAGAAAGTGTTAAGAAGGGAAATCTGTCACCTAAAAGGGAGAAGTGATAATGAGCCGTCCCATTTTGCTAGCATTAAGCTACTTAGTCAGCAATTAAAAAATTGGCTGAGGCGCTATAAAGCGGATATAGCCCAGAATGAGGGTTGGCAGATGTTGGAAATAATGACCAAAAAAGATACCAGTAATTTTTTGGACCTGATAAACTCAATGCAAAAAACACAGAGCTGCTTTCAGAGCAACCAGATTGCAGAGAGGGAGTGGATCAGTCATTTTGGAGAAGTGTATAAGCAACCGGAGAGTACAATAAGGAGTGCAATAACTGATCACGAGTGGAAATTAAATCTGGGGGTTAAAAATATTGAGAATTTGATTAAGAGGGTGCCAAACTCTAGAGCTGCGCGCCCAAATGGACAATCAAATGCACTTTTCAAAGTAGCCCTAGAGATGTGGGCTAGAATATTACATAAATTGTTTGAAAATGTGTTGTCAGAAAGGGGGATGCCCACTTCATGGGACATGGCCGTCATTATCCCAATATATAAGAAGGGTGATAGATTAAGCCTGGCAAATTATTGATCAATATCTCTTTTAAATAGCGATTGCAAGATATTTGCGAGGCTGCTCTTAAAAGATCTACAGAAATGGGCGGCAGTTGCTGGGCATCAGAAATTTCGAACCGGTTTTTGTTGCGGGATGGGCATGGATCTCAATGGTCTGGTGATGGGTTGGTTGACAGAAGAGGCTCTTACTCCAGGAAACCCCCTTTATACTTGGCTGCAATTGACTTTGCCCAAGTCTTTGACTGTGTGAACCTAATTTACTGTGGCAGAAGTTAAAGGAGTGGCAGATCCTGGAGCATTTATTAGCGATACTGATCATGCTTTATGATTAGACTACACTGCGACTGAGGCTGAATGGGTTGGGTGAAATAAGAGGCCTTTTTACCATACAGGGGCCTCTGTCAGGGCTGTGTCTTAGCCGCCTTCCTATTTAACCTGCGTCTGTCCAACTTGGGAGCATTTTTGGCGAGAACTTATTTGCACCACCAAGAACACTAAGCCTTATAATACCCTACCTGACATAGGGAGATGATGTAGTGCTATTGGACAGAACTCAGGTGCATTTGCAGAAACAACTAGACTCGATCTTGAAATATGCCCGGTTGAATGATCTTTGTATTGATACGAAAAAACACTAAGCTTATGAGATACAAGAGGAAAAGGAAAATTGTTTTTAAATGGCATTTGGGAGATCAAGAGCTGATCCCCTTTGCATCTATGACCTATTTGGGATTCGCCTTAAATATAGATGATAGTCGTGAGGCCATGAGGAAATGTTAATTGAGAAAGGCTATCCAAGCAGGAGCTCAGATGAAGAAAATTAGATATACTTTACATTTTCAATGCAACTCTACTATATTGCTATAAAACGAAGGTCATACCTGGTCTTCTATATGGAGTAGAGTTTAATGATAAATTACGCTTGCTTCCATTTGTTAAGATTGAGTCCAGAGTATGCAAGCGGGCGATGGGGCTGCTGGACTGTGTACCTATGACCTCACTCAAATGCTTGGTAGATCTAAAAATTGTATTCTTATACAGAAAGTGTTTTGTGCCTTTAAAAGTGCTTTGTGCCTTTAAAAGTGTTTTGTGCCTGTTCCCATCCCTCTCCTTCCCTCCACTCCCCCTCTACTTTCATGTCTGAATTCTCTCCAATCACTCTCTGCCGTCTCCCGCCTCCTAACTAAATCCCACCCTACTGCTGCCCCTTCTGATCCCATCCCAATCCTTCTTATTCCTAAAATTTACCCCGCTCTCATTCCTTATCTAACCTTCTTCAATATCTGTCTCTCCTCGGCCTCCTTACCTACTGCCTTCAAGCACGCAACTTTTATCCCTATCCTGAAGAAACCTTCTGCTAAACTCCTTCTTGCTTCCAAATTTCGTCCAATCTCACGTCTACCTTTTCTCTCTAAAATACTTGAACACTTAACCTACTCTCAGCTCTCGGCCTTTGTAACTAACCTCTCTCTCCTTCCCCCTTCTCAATCTGGCTTCCGCCCCAAAAATTCCACTGAGACCGCTCTTGCCTATGTCCTTAACTCCCTCCTCACCGCTCGCTACTCTAAGCAATCTTCAATCCTCATTCTGCTTGACCTCTCTGCTGCCTTCAATACTGTTGATCACCACTTACTTCTCAAAAATGTTTCCTCCTTTGGATTCAAAAGCTCTGTCCTTAACTGTCTCCCCTCTTACATCTCCCAACGTTCTTTTGCTGTCTCTTAGGGTGGTCGAACCTCCACTACCTTCCCTCTGGACTATGGCGTTCCCCAAGGCTCCGTCCCCGGTCCCTTCTTATTCTCTCTTTACACTTCACTCCTCGCCCCTATCATCTTTTCCATCGGGATCTCTCACCATTTCTACGCTGATGACACCCAGCTATATCTTTCCCTTTTCCTCCTTTACCTCTAACCTACGTCTAAAGCTCTCTTCCTGTCTTACCGTCATTAAAAACTGGATCTCATCTCACTATCTCTCTCTTAACACTGATAAAACTGAAGTATTATTCTTTCCCTCTAACACACTTCCTTCCCCCACTCCCCTCCTTCTATTAATTTTCCCCCTTCTAACCTTTCTATTTCCACTCATGCTCGTAATCTAGGCATTCACTTCGACCCTTCCCTCTCTTTTCCCCATCATATCTCCCTTACTTCTCGCGCATGTCGCTATCACCTCTTTAATATCCATAAAAAAGTCTGTTCCTCTCTCACCTTCCATGCTAACAAACTTTTCTATCACCTCTCTCATCTTTTCTCGCCTCTTCTATTGCTCTTCCCTCTTCCTTGGTCTCCCCGCATCCCACCTTGCCCCCCTCAAATCTCTTTACCACTCTGCTATCCGTACCCTTTGCGTTCTCTCTCCCCTTGACTCCATCTCTAACTCACTAACCTAGCTGGCTTCCTTTCCACTCCCAACTTAAATTTCACTTCCTTTGTCTTGTCTTTAAATCTCTTCATGACCTTGCCCCTTCATATCTCTCCTCTCTTCTCTCATTCCACACCCCCTCTCGCTCCCTCCGCTCTGCTGATCTCTTCTTACTTTCTGTTCCCCCACCCCCTTGTGCCTCTTCTCGGTTCCACTCCTTTCAGCTCCTTTTACACTGGAACTCCCTGCCTCTTTCTATCCGCTCCATCCCTACCTATTCTTCCTTCCGTTCCTCCTTGAAATCACTCCTTCATTCCCCTCCCTGACAATCTATTCCCCCTTTTTACCCTCTCTTTCTCTGCCTCTCTCTCTCTCTCTCTCCCTCTAGTATCCCCGTCTTATTCTATTCATCTTCCCTCTTCTTTCCTATGACCTCTCTTCATACTACTCACCTTACTCCCTACTCTCTCTCCCCCATCCCCTTTTTCTCCTTTGCAAATTGTTCTATATACTGTTTTTTGGTTTGACTCATGTACATTGTTTGCTTCTCCTTTTCCATGTTTGATGTATTCTTGTTGTTAAACTGTAAAACGTCTTGGATTAAGGCGCTATGTAAATACAATAAATACAAATACAAATGATTCTCTGTATGTAGACTTGGCAAGTATCCTGCAATCAAGAAGATATAAGGCTGCTGCCAAGCTAAGGATGAGAGTTGAATATATTCTAATTGCGGTGGAATTGTCTACTGATGACAGCGAGTTATCCACATGAAGTTAAGAAGGCCCTGTTGAGAACAGATTGGATTACCACAATGACAACTATGAGACAATACGAACTGTACTATAGTTTGTCTCCTCTGGATAAGCCACTGGGGAGAAAGCAAAAATATTTGGAAAAATTCCCAAATTCATATTGAGCCATTCAATTTATACGTGATCACCTGAATCTTCTCCCCACAAATTAGATCCGCCAGATTAGAGCGCAAGATAAGGAAAAGGAATTAGGTTGGGCTCTATATAATGATTTAACAGTGGTACAAAACAGAAAACATATTATATTGTTCTGTACAGCGTTAACAGAAATCAGAAATCTATATCTAGGTCGTTTTATCTATAATTCTGAAGTGTTAAATGTTGAGCAATTCTTTACAAGAATCTCTAGTGTAGAGGAAACATTAGCTACAATTGCAGTAGTAATGGTTTTACAAGACGCTAATCTGATGAAGCTAAAATAGTCCTATTTTGATGATAATGTTGAATAATATGTATTTATAAATTTAAAAATGATGTAGTACCCAGAGAATATGGAAACATGCACTTGAATTTGATGACGAGATGAACTTGGTGTAGGGCTCTCTGGTTGGAAATTATTAATTACTTGTTTGTTGAAGATGATGAATAAATACATACAGCTTTAGCTTGTGTAAATTTTGATTGTGATGAATTTGAGAAGATTATATGATGTATGTGTATATTATTGTTTAAGGTTGTCTTAGAGCAATCAGGATAACAAATACTAAAAGGTGACTAAAGGACACATCTAAGGGACATTTAATGCAGAATGGAACACACATCATGGACAGAATTTTTGTATTTGCATCTCAAGGTCAAGCTAGATTTGAGGTGTGCTGTGTTCCTGGTTCTCCCGAGGTAACTCCCGCCTACTGGGTGATGCCCAATGCCAAGGAGCTGCCTTTAGGGGCTACTCATCAAATCTCAATCACGACGCCATGCCCTCCACAGTACTGCAGCAAGCACTCTAGAACAAAACCTTCTATCTGAAAATAAGTGCTCGACTGCCATAATGCCTAGAGATATCTGGGCCATTTCAATACATCTATACAGCTACACAGGCAATGGTCTAACGCACCAATTACACATTAATATTCTATTGTGAGGGTTGTACTGTTTGGTAACGAGTCCCTGGAGCATTATAAACCTATTTCTAAAAGAAATACTTTATTTCATTTTTGGATCTAACAAGCACATATATCAATCATTGTAGCTTCATTATTCAATCCCTTGACAGTGTGATATCATCTAGCCCAAACATCAGCCCTAACTACGCCACTTATCCACCTTCCTGCAAATCCACCCCTCCCCATTTCATCTGATTTCCTACTTCAGTCCCATTTCCAATCACTAGAATGCTCAGTGTGTCCAACCAGCCGTAACAGCAGTCCAATCAAAAATCACAGAAGCCTTGTATATACATTCTCTAAAAATTCTTACTCCATACATCATATGCCCTTCATGGTGGCTTATCATCTGAGTGGAAAAATATTGCTTTTATCAACACATTGCAAGCCAGTAGCATATCGTGTCACCTCTCCCTTCCACCGATATTTTCAGTTTGATGAACCATTTGTCCAGCATGGGACCTTCTTTATGTTTCCATGATAACACAATCCTGCATTTAGCCAACACAAATGCCAGCTCTACAAACCTCAGCATATGTTTCTGTGTCTTCGAGACTTGTCTATGGTACATGCCAAAAAGGCACACCTGAGGCGAATCTGAAAAGTGGAATTACTGAACACCCAAGATAACTATGCACATGCAACATGTGTTATTACAAAAGAATATGATTTAATGTGTCATCACTGACAGATTAGTCAAGGTGTAACATCCATGTAGGTCAGCCTGCATGAGAACACTATTGTGTAACAGTGGACAGCCGACGCGTGTTTTAATACAGGTCTTTATCAAGGCCGGGCAATTATTTCAACAAGAGCCATCCAAATGATAGATCAATGTATCTCCGCAAGTGGGCAGTAACTGCAAATGGAGGCCCGAGTGGTTCAATGTTAGAGTGATGGAACCATGTGCAGCTGCCAGAATGCAGCATGCAAACCTTTCGGTGATGAACAAAATTTAATGTGTATGGCAAATAAAAATGCCACAACTCAGCGAGTTAACCTTTTGGTATTGGGCAAGATAACAGTTCAGTTTTTCAGAACAATGAAAAGCAAGGCATGGCTGGGTCAAGCACATGCAAACACATGCAGTGATAGCCTTTTGGTGGGGCTCTGACATTTTTCAGTTCGTAGCTCCTGTTTGCAGTTGAATATTAAAAGTGTGTTAGGTCAGCGATCTTATTATATACTGCCGTCCAGTACCTTTGTATCACTGGACAGTCCCAAAACATACACATCAGCCCTGCATTCTCACATGTACATGTATAGCAACTAGAAGGTTCAAGAAAATGTTTGCCAGTCTTGCAGTGTTCAGGTACACCCTATACACTAAATTGTACTGCATCAGCTTAAACCTGGCATTCCTCTATACCTTGTGTGGTTATTGAAGAATTCTGCAACATGCTCTTTCATCCAGCACTATGTTTAGATCTGTTTCCCATTCTGCTTTAACTCAGAGTTCACTCTCGCTCCGAAGGGCTATCGGAGTACGATATAAGTTTAACACCATTTCCAAACTATCTGGTAACTCATACACCTTGGAAAGGAGCACAACCATCTCTGGATCCTCAGGCAGCTCCGCCAATGACTTCTCGCAAAGTTTGTGAATTTTGCATACAACAGGAACAGTCCCATCAATAGGCCATATCAGTCCACCAGTTCCCTAAATTCCAACAATTTCCCATGTTCAAACACGTCCCCCACACGGTCACTCCTACATCTTTCCACTTCATCAACCAAGCTCTTATATTATCAATAGTACATGCTCCACTAGTGGAATATTGAGCGAATATGGGTGCTTCACTCCCACTAGCCAACTTGCAACATAGTGAAGCTACGCGGCTAAATAATAAAGTTACAAATCAGGGACCTGTAGTCCTCCTTCTGTGCGCTCTTTGTAGGGTGATCAGGGCTATTTTCGTGCTGGGGTTTCGTGCTGGGTTTGCCCAAAGCAAGTCCCTAATTTTCACATGCAGTACCTCAAAATGCCTGTGAGGTACCTAAAAGAACACATCTGCACAGTAATACAACATTTTTGGCAGACAAATCATATTTACCAGAGCTATTCTCCCCATCAAGGAGAGTTGCATTTTTTTCCAAAGTTCCAGTGTCGGACCCATTCTAGTTAGAGCCCTATCAAATGTCAAACATCATATGGTGGATTTCTATACCCAAATACAGCGGTACCATACTATCCGGCATACCAGTGCTGCATCGTAGTCTAGCCAAGGGAAACAGGCAGCCCAGTTAATCCTGATGCCGGACCGTGCACCAAAATTGTCTATCACCTCCAGAATAGAAGGCAAATTCACTTTCGGGTTGTCAACATATAAAAGGATATCATCTGCATATAAAGAAATCCAATGTCGATTTGCACCCACCAAAATAGCAGCTTCACTAAACTCCCTCCTCAATCATACGGCTAGGGGTTCCCGGACCAGAACAAACAATATGGGGGAAAGTGGGCAGCCCTGTCTTGTGCCCAATTATACAACCCATTCCTTTGAAACTATTCCCTCTGTTTTAACTCTTGCAAATGTTTAAAGTAAGCGAACCCACTAAAGGAAGCCCTTTCCTAGAACAAATTTCCACAAGACTGCAAACATCCATGTCCATCCTACCAAGTCAAACACCCAAATTGCATCAAGCAATGCCACTACACACTCTTCACTCCGACTGTTCATGTAGCAGATCAAAGGTTGCGCTCTCTTCAAGTTGTGTGATGTGTTTCTATTCACTACAAACCCTGTCTAATCAGGATGAATCCAGACCAGGTGTATTGAGCTAAGGATCTTGGCATCTACGTTCATATTACGTTATTGTTCATTTGTATAGTGCCTTATATACCATTGGTATGATCTCAAAGCACTGTGGGTTAAACATCACTTGGAGACTGTAGTCCAGGTCAGTGGAGAGAGTAGGGTAGTAAATGGTGCTTGGGTGCACTCAGTATGTGTCCAGCCAGTGTGGTTTAGGTGGTGTGTAGCTGCATTCTAATGCCAGGCGTAGTGCAGTGGCTGTGTGAGGTCAGTGGAATGGGTGCAACAAGTCCGTTGACCTCGGGTCTGCATTCTGGTGGTGGTGGAGCAGGTGTATGAAATTATGTGTGCAGCTAGGCCGATTTGTTTGTGGGGTATAGCTGCGATCTAAGGATTTAAAAAAAATGTATACCTCTTTATTGATTTACAGGACATAGAGGATATGCATACAGGACAATAAAAATACCAAGAAAAAGAACAAAACAAAACATAATTCTGCAATGCGACCTTGTTTTGTCATGTCGCATCTGTAAAATAGCGAGGAGAAGTGAGCACTAGCCTCAGTTTGATACCGGAGCCCAGCCCATTGACATTCCAAGGGAGTAGGGTTAATTGTACCTAATGTGCCATTGGACATCACTTCTAGTTCTAGACGGAGGGGTGAGAGGTGTCCTCATTCACCTCCCTGTCACTATCTCGTGGGGGTCAAGATGGTGGTCTGAACCTGGCTGATTTCTCAATGCATACAATGCCAGTGGTAGACAATGCAATCATCCTTTCTTCACGGAATAATTTCAATTTGGCTATTCTCTCTTTAAACAAGCCGTTGAGTCTCTCACTGTTCGTTTGCGGGTGATACGCCGATGAAAACCTATGCTTTATACTAAGCAACAAGCCTATTTGCTCAAAGACTTCCTTTACAAAACGAGGGACATTATCCAATCTCAATACTTCACATATTCCCCATTTAGGAACCACTTCTCATACTAAACATTTGGCTGCACAAGTGGCGCCTGGATGTGTATACACGGTCCAGCTTCAATCCACCTCGAAAAGGGACATACTACCACTATCATATACCTATATCCATTACATACTTGCAGCATGTCGACATAGTCAATATGCAAATGCTGAAAGGGACCATTAGGTCTTGGAATAACTCCTCTAATTGTGCGCAATGTGTGCCCAGCAGTAAACTATTGACATACAATACAATTTACTACATAAAATGCAACGTGTTCTATTATATTTGGAACTAACGACTCGTCCGCAATTGTTGCTGCGAGGCTCTCTCTAGTACCGTGCGCAGGGTAGTGTAGCTGTTCCAGCACCACCCTTAATTAGGCTACAGGCAGCACCGGTTTACCAGTCCCGTCTTGTCGCCACAATGCTTCAGAGGGGTTTAAAGAACACCCTCTCTGCGTCCACAAGTCTTTTTCGTCTTTGTGCGCTTCCCCTTTTATCTCTGCTAGCTGAGTCCTAGACAAATTATTATAACATTCAGACACACTTATCACCACCATGTTTTCATTCACATCCGGCATGTCAAATGATATGATAACTTCAGAACATGCAATTTGCTTCGCTTCCTCATCTGCTTTTTGATTTCCACGTGAGATAAAGTCTGCTCTAATAAGCCTGTCTAAGAAGGCTGGTGTGTTGCAGTGGAGTGCCGTCCACTGGGAGATAGCCCCTCCTTTTCCAGCATGCTAGCCCTGCGTGTACTGTCAACGTCACATAGGCGGAGTCACTGTACACTGTTACTTCCTGGTCTGCATGAATCTCGAGCGCAATAATCAGCACCACTAATTCTGCAGCCTGTGCTGAAAAGTTAGACGTAGTCGTGCACTTATCAGTACTACAAATTCTCCATTGACTGTGTGCTTCACCACAGCGGCACCTGTATATCTCGGACCATCATTTTGATTGATTCTCGAAGAACCGTCAATAAAGAGAATCTCCCCAGTTGCCAACGCATTTTCCTTCACTCTCAGGAGTTCATCATAGAATTCCTCATAGTTCAAGCAATCATGTGTGTGTTCATCCTCTGCCAGTGGTTCTGCTACAAACATGGCAGGATTCACTATTCTTAATCAGACGATTTTAAATCACCGGATTCAATATGATTACCTCATAGGCAGAAGCCCTTTGAGAAGTCAACGTGCCTTTAGGTTCCAAAATGGCAAATAATTCATGTTCAACAAATAACGTCATGGAACATCCCATCACCATGCTAGCAGCCTTCTCAATGGTGAACACGGCAGCTGCCAAAGGTTGTTCACAAGGAAAATGACCCCTCATTACTGCGTCTAGCATCCCACTGTAATATACAAGGGGCTTGTACCCCAACGAGGTTCTCTCCGTGAGTACAGCTGTCATACCAGTGCCATTCGTGTGCGAAAATAATAAGAATTCTTTAGCATAATTGGGAATCCCTAAAACTGGCCCGGTGCAAATTGCCTTTTTCAACTCATCAAACCCTTCTTCCATTTCCTCAGTCCAAACAATCTTTTCCTGATTCACCTGTGCTTTCTTCAGAGCTTGCAACAAGGGCCTTATATATGAACTGTAATCAAAGACCCATGCTCTCACATAGTTACATAGTCCCAAAAATCTATGCATGTGCTTTACCTCGAGTGGCTTTGCTGTTTTAAAAATAGCCTCAGCCCTCTCAGGAGTAACTTTCTTTCCTTCACACGAAATTAACTGGCCTTTGTACAGCACTTCCTCTTGACAATACTGCAATTTCTCTTTGTCTACTTTATATCCTTTGTCTGCAAGGATAATCATTAGCTGGACTGAATCGTGTCACGATACCTCTTAATTGCTTGGCCTCTCCTCAAGTCAATTTTACTCAATATTCAACCCTCATCGTTCTCAAGTTACTTTATCCCAGCCTCCCTCCGCTACTCGTTTTCCCTAATCTCTTTCTTCACCCACTGGCCATTCACACTTTTGCCACCTCACTCAGTTTTACTCACCATTCGATTTTTCAACTTCCGACTCTCGGGATCGTACGCCTCCTCAGCCTCTTCAACTTTTGGTCCTTTCAGCTTCCTGTAGATGTCGGAAGGGGTTTCTGCCTGAAAACAAGGGACCCATCTAACCTGGATTGCAAGACTTTGTGTTAAAAAAACGCTATCTACAGGGAGCTTCACGTCCTTTCAGCCAAATGGCAGAGGTTGTGCGATATTTCCGGGACCCCAAAGCTTACTTATCTCGATGGATATCTAACCATCCTATCTCTGCGACCACGTGAACTTGGGTCTTCCAGCCCTTTAAGATGAGGTAGCAATACCCTGGAGATGGATGGGGATGCAGAAGTTACTTAAACATCAATAATCAAAACGACTCTGGTAGTTGGCAAAAGGAAAACTTTTTCAATATCAATTATCTAAAACAGGGAGTACAACGGACATCAACAGACGTCTCAGTGCAAGAACTCTCAAGGCATCTTGAAAAAAAGCATTATTTTATAACAAAAAAACATCATAGGTGACGTCAACCTGCGTATTACTAACGTCATCCTACGTGGCAAACTACAAAAACCTAATGGCAAGTGTGATAGGGTCAATTGGAATACCTAAGTATACGATCCATACTCGTCTAAGGCAGTGAAGAAATGTGATAGGTTTATTAACATCAGGTGGGGCAACTAAGCCCTCCCCTAAAACCGGTCACTATGAACGTCACTAAATACAAAATATCCCATTGGCTACACAAACTATAGGACCCTTAATCATGCGGTCCTCTACCACTGGTTGGCACTCCGTCAGTACTTTTCCACCTACGTCTAGCAGCATGCAGACTGGGCTTCCAGGTGCTGGTGAGCTAGTCTTTGACCATAGCTTCCCACCAATTAGCATATTCATCCATCATCACCTCAGTGGTCTGCAGTCAATTAGGGCATTGAACTGGTCCTTGGGAGTGTTCTTTGCTCTGAAGAATTCAGAGGAGTGAAGGCACGCTCTGCCCTCATGCGTAGGTGTGACCATCATGTTCGCCCAACTTCATCCCTCCACATGACTGAAGACCACAAAAATCGAGCCTCTCGTGTATTAAAAATACTATTTTCTACTAGACCTCTGACGTCATCCTTGTTTTGTTAATGCCTCCTGAACAGGAGCTTAGTTCTTTCACACGATTTGTATCCAATGTCTGCTCACTCCAGCCTGATAAGACCTTGGCTTCTTGGTTTATCCAGTCTCATCTTTCTGAGATTTATTTTGTAATTCACTTGTTTTTTAACTGCAACACACTGGAAAAGAGGCCTTCCTTCTTTAGCCCAGCTCTGATATAACACGTAGTGGAAACAACCAATCTTTATTTGCTTCTATATATATGTATATGTTAGCACATGCCGCAATCCATTCAATACTTAGCCAGCCTCAAGAATACTTTGTCCGCCTGCGTTTCTTTGCATGTGTACACGTGTAAAACAGCTTCACATCTTCATCATTTCTGTAGCATATGTTTCTTCATCTTGATCCCAAGAGGCAACTTATCTTCGATACTTTCTTAATGCCTTATAGAATATCTGCATACTCTAGTCTCTGCATCTCTTCTATGTACATCAGCTCGACTCTGTATGACGTCACCATTCATTGGTGCTGCTTCTTCCGGAATTTCATTCAAATGGCCATCATACTGTCTTGTATGCAGGTATGGTTTTCTCAATGGGAACCTTGCCTGCAGGATTCTCTTTGGTATCGGTATTTTCACTGGTACCGCACGTGTCTCAATCTCTGGTTCCCAACATGTATGATATTATATGACATTTATAACAAGCCTATACACAAGTGTTTCAAGGTGTGACGAGGCAAGGGAGGGGAACAACAGGGAGGACGGACAACGATCCTACTAGGCCAGGTGTCATTCAGATCGCACAAGTGCAAGGGAAGGGGGCAGGGACAGTGCAGTACATGGGAAGATGAACAATGAATAAGTAAACGGCCAGCATGTGGCAAGTACATGGTCAAGTACGGGCATCAGGAGTCAAGGGCCGGTAGGGGACTGTAAGGATACAGAAACAGTCGCCAAGTGCAGGGGTTGCCAGGTGGGCAGTGCAGGTGTGTGACGCTGGCGGGGGAAGGACCTGGGCCCGAGAATCAGAGGGTGTCCAGGTAGCCGGTGCAGTTCCGGTTACAACCGGGAGGTCAGCAGAGGAGAGGAGGAGAAAAAGCAGAAGCAAAGAGAAAGGTTTTGAGGTGCTTCCGGAACCAGAGATGGTTCTCCTCAAGTTTAAGGGAGGCAGGGAGGCTGTTCCAGAGGGAGGCACCACCCGAAGAAAGATCTACCACCAACTTGTTGCTTGGAGAAGCGACTGACCATGAGGGAGTTGGAGGCGGATGAGCCAAGAGCTCGAGTAGGAAGATATTTGGGAAGAGAGAGATGAAGGTATTGAGGCCCCGGACCCCAGAAGGCCTTGTGAACGATGCAGAGAGTTTTGAACTTAATCCTCGCAGCCACTGGGAACAAGTGCAGAGATTTCAGTCCTGGAGAGATACGATCCCTGGGCTTGAGGCCAAGGACAAGTCTTGCAGTCCTGTTCTGGATAAGTTGCAGAGGGCGGAGAGTAGAAGCAGGCAGATTTAGATAGAGGCTGTTACAATAGTCCAGCCTAGAGAGAACCAGGGCTCCGGAGACAGTGAACTTCTGGGAAAAGGAGAGGAAAGTAAGAATACCTCTGAGGAGGTGCAGCTGGTAGTGTGACTTCTTAGAGACGTCAGAGATGTAAGGAGAGTGTGGAGTCGAAGATGACCCTGAGGTTTTTAGCCTTGCAGGTGGGAGCAGGAAGAGGGCCAAGAGAGGCCGGCCAGAGAGCTACAGGGAAGGAGGGAGTGGGTGTGCCGATGAGTAGAATCTCAGTCTTACTGGCATTAAGGCAGAGGTCATTGGCGGCACACCACCCCTGGATAGCAGACAGATAGTCAAAGATGAGGGAAGGAGAGGAGGAGGCCAAGGGTAGCCTGAAAATGAGCGGGGTGTCATCCGCCTAGCACTGACAATTGGGGCAGAGAGCGGCAATGCGGTGGGCAAGGAGTGCCAGGTATTGGTTGAACAGCAAGGGTTAGACGTTAGATCCCTGGGGGACACCAAAGGTAGAGAAAAAGATAGCGGAGAGGAAGGACCCCAGTTGGACCTGGGAGGGTCGGTCAGAGAGGAAAGAAGTCAGCCACGCCAGAGCCTGACCGGTGATACCCAGGTTATCACAGAGACAGAGAAGGCAAGATGGGCGAGGTGATTGAGGTGTGGGTACTTGCTCCTTCTCTACACTCCCTTTACAGTCCCCACCCCCTCTGCTTGTTGCAACCTGTCATAACAACCTTTATAAACAAACCTCCACAGATTCCTAGTTAGTAGCTTCACGCCAATCAAAAACCATCGTATAAAGCACCATCCACCACAAACCGCCCCGTAGTTCCCCCCCAACCAGAAGCACCTGTAGCCCAAACCAAACCAATCACGAACTCAAGTCCCACATCGTTAGGCAGCGGCCGCCAATGCAGGGTACCCCTGCCCTATCGGTCCAGTACAGAAACCTAAGCGCCGGTGACGGTAGTCATCCGTTCTCTACCCTCTCCATTTTGCAAAGAACCTGATGATTTGGTGTCTTGGGGATCCAGTTGCGGCAAGAATCGTGCATTCCTTGGCCTCTGTCCCTGTGGTCCTTTTGGTGACCATTGCGACTCGGCTCCATTCAGGATCTGGGTCTGCAGCCATTCCCAAGCATCTTTGGGTGAATAAAACAGATGGGTGACTCCTTCGTGGTGCACTTTAAGCACCACCGGAAAGAACAGTGCATATTTCATAGACAGGGACTGTAGCTTCTACTTAATGGAGTCAAAAGACTGCTGGGCCTTTTGTACCTCTCTGGTGTAGTCTGGATAGAAGCCAACACAGTACCCATTGTAAGTGATGGGACCAGTGGCTCGGGCCAATGGCATCCCGATCACATAAATTCAGTAGTCTGGCGATAATCGTCTGTGGGGCGTGCCGGGGACCGACCGTCCAGTTGTGATCCAGTGTGCGCACTCAATTGAGAAAAACTTGGAGAGTTTCTTAGGGGAAAATAGTTTGGTGAGCCAGTGCTCAAGAAAGAGCTTGACATTGGTTCCCTCCTCCTTCTCAGGGATCCCGAGGATCCGTATATTGTTTCAGCGCACCCGTCCCTCATTATCCTCCGCTCTGCTTTCGAGTTTGGTCACCTTCTGGGTGGTGCGCGGTTCAAATATCCTTTAGCATTAACATTGCGGCCAGTTGTTTCTCCATTTGTCGGACAGTGTCCTCTGAATTCGAGATCCTTTGCTCCGTCTCTCCCACCCTCAAGGCCAGGTTGCAGAGGTCTTGCTGGAGGAAGGATACCTCTGTGGACAGGCCTCGATTCCCCAATGGCCTTTATGACATCTGTGATGAAGATGGCTGGATCCTGGTGTTCCTCGCTTATGTCCTCGATTCCAGGGGCCTGGGCCATGGACCTCTGGGAGGGCCCCACTGTAAAGAGGTCCATTTTACTTTGAAGGGCCTGTCGTTTGGTTTTGTCCTTGACCATTGTGCTTGCCAACTCTAGTCCAGTAGGGGGGGCGGAGGGAGGTTTCCTCCGATCCGCCATTCGGTCACAGAGTGGGCCCCAAGGTGTCAGTGGCAGCACCCCCTGCAGAGCCCCTTGTCGTGTGCAGCACCCCCAGTCCATGCAGTTACGCGTAGCAGCCTCTCCCCCGTGGGATGTGACCAGCAGTGGTATTTCTAGTGTGCTAGTTTTGATCAACCAGCCCTCAGAATAAACGTCAAGACGTGGGGGGTGAGGGACTACAGCTCCCCAGCAATTTGTGCACTATACAGATTTTCCCCTCAGAGTCTGGGGGTGGGGGGTGGCTCGCCGGCAGGACCACACAGCCGTCCACTCCCGCTTGGAGATAGTATCTAAGTACAAGCCTTCGGGTTCCAGGCCATTTTGGGATCAGAGGTAGGGCTGCCCCAGACACCCATGACAGCACAGTCCCTCCAGAGGCCAAGTGCGGACCCTCAGCCTTCTGGGTATTCACCACTGTCTTTAATTTGTAGGCTGGTTGTACCCCTTTATGCCAGGGGGGGGGAGAAGGCCACCACCGGCCAACCCCAGAGTCAGGCCCCGCAGAATCGGGCCCCCACGTTTACTCAGCTTCTTCAGAGCAGGGTATCGTGAGATCCCCCTCCATCTCCTTACCCGGCCCCGGACTCCCTCGTCGAGCACTTCCACAGGCAGGGCCCCTGTTCCGTTGTGCCTGCTGCTGGTATGCCACTCCTGGTGTCTTTCCCCACATTGAACCCCTCACAGGGAGAGAAGGGTCATCCACTGCACTGCCTCACCTCCAAGGCCAAGCCAGAGTAGCTGAGTGCCCCGGGCCCCAACTAGGCACTGGGGTCCTTTCAGGATGTCCGCGGCCCGTGGATAGGAAGGACACGGGTTGCGCCGCAACTCTCCATGCTGCAGGGCACCCAGTCCTCCACCAGGATAGAGCCTCAGGTGGGCCAAGTGGGGGAAGCCCGTGGTCCAGACACAAGTCTCTTAGGGGATCATCCCCCCCCACCACAACACTGGCCCATGCGTCGGCAGGGGCCCCCTGGAGGGAGGGAGTTTCGGACTTCACGTTGTGCACTGTTCGCCTTCAGCAAGCCTGCTGGTATCTCCTGCCCCGCTGCGCACCTTCAGCTGTATCCCGTCCACCCGTGGAAGCGTGGGGCAGGGCAAGATGGCACCATGAGCACCTACAAGGAGTCAGCAGGTGAACTCTCAGGCACCATGCACCAATTCTCACCCAGGCGGTGCCCAGGTGTAGCTCTGTTGGTTGCATTCTAAAGACCGTTTAGGTGTTCATGGTGGTGTGTAGGTATGTGCGCAGCTAGGCCTGAAATAGATCAAGGGGTATAGCTGGATTCTTTTGTTTGTTGGTGTAGAGGAGAGAGTGAGCAATCAGTGTGTGTGTGTGTGTGTGTGTGTGTGTGAGTGTCTGTGAATATTGGTGGGAGACCCCCGTTCCTGAATACCTTCTAGTGCCTGCTGAGCTGACCGTATCTATTCTAGGGGTTTGGAGTATTGGTTCTCAGAGAGAAATTCTCTGTCCAGTGTGTCTTTCGCCGCTTGGCACCGTCATCAGTGATCGAGTTGCCCTATTCTTAATCTTTATTGGGTTAAGCGAATTGCAAGTCTGTGGTCATCCTTGTGTCTCGTTGAGGCTGCAGTTGCCTATAGGATGACACCATCTCAGTGTGCATTTACTTCTGTTCTGTTCTATCTGACATAACAGGTACATCCAAGGTATGAGGACTGGTACTCTGTGAACCCAAGGACCAGCAACAGATTAGGCAGTGATGTTAGTGGTGTGTCTGACTGGCAATGTTACATGTAGATGGGGTTTCAGTGTTCCTGATCTGTTGTGGGTTTAGAGTATTGATGACAGGTGGCAGCACCTCCATTTCACTTGCAGGAGATTACCGTGCCAGATTCCTCACCCAACAAAAGTGGCTCTTGGATTGAAGCTCTGAGTATTCATTCCAAGATGAGTAAAATTGACACAGGTTAACAAGAGCAGGCCCAAACGTATTGTTTGACCATAAGTCCTATTAGGCTCTGGGTTTGTAGTTCTGTGCATTCATTCACTGATAAGTAAGATTGCCAGAGGTTGACATCTCCTGGGCTGATAACGCAAAGCATACTTGGAGGGAGATAATGATTAAGCTCAGTCGTGGCAACGAACAAAAGTGCTACTAGGACTCAGGATTGGAGTCACGGGTATTAGTTTCCAGATAGAGATAAATATCTCCCCCTCTTGGAGCGTAGTGCCTGCCTGGTGGAGGACCATGAGTGAGCCCAGTAATAGCGTAGGAGACTAAGTGTTATTATGTCTCAGGTTTGGAGAAGTGGGCATTACGATTGTGGTGCGGTTTGGGTTTTCACAGTCACCTTATTGGCGCATGGAAGCAGCTATGTCAATGTTGCTGAGCCAGCAGCTTCCTAGCATTGAAATAAGTTGAACACTAGAGCTGGCTTCCATGGCCTGATTGTTCTTACCGCCTGTGACGTTGTTGTTCCAGTCATTTCTTGCCTTCTGTGGAAGGTCGAGTGGCCCCAAGTGGCCCCTTAAATGATTTAGGGAAAGAGACAGGTTTTGAGTGCTTTCCGGAAAGCCATGTAGTCTTGTGTTGCATGTGGGGAGACAATGAGTTCAACAATGATGGCTCCAGGGTAGAGTATGCAGACCCTCCAATCCTGGTTGAATTGGAGGTGGGAGCCACTAGAAGGAGGGCTGTGCTTGACCTTTGTGCAGGTTGGGAGGTAGGGCATAATCTCTTCTTGAAGGTATTTGGGGCCGGTTTTGTGCAACATTCAGTGAGTAATGCACAGGATTTTGAAGGTGGCCCTTCATCCAATTGGAAGCCAGTGAAGGGTACAGAGAGCAGGTGAGATGTGATCCCTTCATCCCAGTGCAAGAAGCAGTCTGCCAGCCAAGTTTTCGACTCTTTGCATTTGGTTTAGTTGGTAGGTTGGTGCACCCTGGTGGAAGGAGTTCGCATAGTCAAGTCTGGACATGACAATCAACATAATTGCAGCCAGTCTATTAGGGTAGGTGAGGTAAAGGAAGATGTGCTTCAGAAGCCTAAGGTGGTAGTTACAGGATTTGGATACATTATTGATGTGGTGAGACAGGGTTAGGTCCGAGTCCATTATGCAGCCAAGGATTTTGACAGTGGTGGAGGTGGGTGAGAGGGGAGTGCCGAGGGAGGGTGGCCATGGGGACAATTACAGGAATAGGGTAGCATGGCTGCACACCATGATCTCAGTCTTCCCTGCGTTCAGAAGGCGATGGTTATTAGTCATCCAGAGGTCAATCCCTGTGAGACATGCTGCTAGGTAAGGGCAGGGATCCGAGGTTGATTTGGGGATTCTCAGGATGATTTGTGTGTCATCCGGATAGTTATAGCAGGTGAAGCTGTGAGAGAGGATGAACCCTGGCAGAGGGGTCATGTAAAGGTAGAACAGAAGAGGTGAGAGGCAGGCGCCTTGGGGTACTCCCGTGTTCACTGGGCGTGCATTGGAGAGCAAAGGGAGGAGGACAGTGATTTGCTGTCGGTTATTGGGGAATTACGCAATCCAGCTGAGGGCTGAATCTCGGATTACTAGAGAGTGCAGTGTCTCAAGGAGGATTGTGTGGTTAACGGTGTCAAACGCTGCCAAGAGGTCAAGAAGAATAATTGCTGCACATCCTTCAGAGTGTGCAGAGATTTTGAGGTCATCCCAGATCGAGATCAGTGTGGTTTCTGTTCTGTGGTGCAGACAGAAGCCTGATTGCGTGGAGGTTGTTGGATTCCACGAAACAGTTGAGCGAAGAGTATGCAGAGCAGTCGATTAGCTTTGCCAAGAATGTGGTGTTGAAGATGGGCCTGTAATTGATTGGTTGGAGAGGGTTGAGGGATGATTTCTTTAGAAGGTGCTTGACATGTGAGTTTTTTAAAGGTTCTGAGAAGATGCCGTAGGTGAGGGAGTCATTAAGTATGAACCTCGCCAGTTCTCCTGCACAAGTGGAAGTGAAGAATACTGTGAGGAGAGAGGAGGGACAAGGGTCCAGGGGGGGAGCCAAAGGGCCGGCTTCCAAATAGCAGTGTGACAAATTGCTCATTCGAGATAGGGTTCAAAGAGTAGAATGAATTGGTTTTGGAGTGGAGGACGGTGGATTCTTGAAGAGCGGGTGTTAGTTGGGGGGTGAGCTTGTTAAGTTTGGCATTAAGGGTGCCCAGCCCTCCAGATAAGGTGCGTATTAGGCCTTTTTACGCACAGAAAGCTTGTCAATATGGCCCTTTTAATTCTTCCATGTGTAACACTTACACAGGCTATTTATGGCAGCACTCCCGTAAATCATGGAGCTCACTGGTAACAGCCTGCCCAGCAGCAGGTTGCAAATCACTCTTTACTTTAGCAATCCACACAGGTCCTTGAAAGAAGCAACTGGGATGAGTCTTGGTTGGTTTCCTTTTTTTAACACTCTGTTAATGATTCTATCAAGATAATACTTTCTGAGTAATGAAAAAGGGAATGTGTGTTTTGTTCAATTGCCTGCATATTGTAGGTTACAGTGTTATTACGGCATTTTGAATCATGAACATGCATTTCACCTTGCTTTAGGACACAGGTAGTATTGTGTCAAATGAAAATTGTCTTAAATGAGGGCTGCATTTCCGCTTCAGTTTCCTCTGTCTCAATCCGCTTTGATGGAGGCAGAGCAGTTGCAGCAGCATAGGCATTTCATACTTTGTTTTCTTTTCATCACAGAAGCACGTCAATTGCATTCAATGGCTTGGGGTTCTTTATTTATTTAGATATTTATAAAGCGCACCGAACGCAGTGGCATCAGGCCGCTTGATCTCTTTTTTTACGAGAGCCTCCCAGCAAGCAGTTGTTTTGCTTTTGTATGAAGGAAACACTTTGTTGGTGTTCTATAAAAAAGTTTTTGTTTTTGGTCTTAATATTGCATGTGTTAATGTGCATGAAAGGGCACTATACATAGTTTATTTTCTTGGAGAGCAACAAATAGGTATGCATGTGGTCTGAACTTTTACTCACTGTCTGACCACCCACACAAGCAGGTTTAACGGATAGAGGTAAAAGCAGTGCTGTATGTATTTTCATTGGTATAGATTGTACCTGTACCTCTCAAAAGGACTGCTACGTATTCAGGCAAAGTAGCCTAATTTATCAACAGAGCTGCTATATGCATGTCATGGCACATTGCCAAATATGCAGAGCAGGGCCGATTGCATCATGCCCACATTTCTTAGCAGGACTGCTATGTTTTCGAACAGTACCTGAACTTTTTAATAGAGCTGCTGTTAAGAAAGCATGAACATGTGTTGGCATATTTTGCAGCGAACTAAAGTTCTGATCAAGAACACTGTCTGAGCTCTTCCCACCAACCTCCAACAGTGTGAGAAGATGGCATTGCTGTCATATACTTCAATCACTTCTGCTCAGTCATGTGCTTTTCAAAATTTCTGCTTCTCCCATGTCCGATTACTGAGTCCCACCGCCAAAACTCTAGCACATTTCAAAGCCTCATTATGAATCTCCGACGAATGTAGGATAGTCCAAATAGGCATTGAGCTTTTGTAAAGCCATTTATGTCAGGCAAGCCTCACATGGAACTGCTATCGCATTAATCCTATGTGCCTTTCAGTGTCAACAGCCTGTTGGGAAAGGCAGCTCAGTGGGTCAATAACCCTGTCGCAGAGATTATTGTGTAACTTGTTAGTTCAAATCCTGTTGATAGGCGAGTTAATGAGTCTGCATCAGAGATATGCATTTAAGATGCAGGTAACATTCAATTCTAACAGAGTTGACTTAACTTTGGACTTCTCAAAAGGACTACTAAATGTTTAGCGATTCAGAACACACCCATTTCATTCCGGATGCTCAACTTGTAATGGCTCAGAACACACAACTCATCAGGGCTGCTATACCTGCGATGGCTCAGAACACAGCTCTTCAGGACTACTATACTTGTAATGGCTCAGAACAGACACATCTCATTTGGGCTGCTATACTTGTAATGGCTCAGAAGAAGCACATCCCAGGAGGACTGCTATACCTGTGATGGTTCAGAACAGACACAACTCATCTAAGCTGCTATACCTGTAATGGCTCAGAACACACACCTCATCAGGGCTGCTAAAACTTGTGACGGCACAGAACATACAACTCTTCAGGGCTGCTATACTTGTAATGGCTCCGAATATACACCTCATCGGGGCTGCTATACGTGTAATGGCTCTGAACACACAGCTCATATGGGCTTATACCTGTAATGGCTCAGAACACACAGCTCATATGGGATTATACCTGTAATGGCATACAGTGTTGGTAAAGCATCTGTGCTGTATCTTGTCAGACAAACCTCTAACTAAGGTTTGCACACGTTTAAAAAGGAGCACCCAATGGTAAAGCTGCACTAGATTTTTAAATAGAAAAGGCATTTTCAGCTCTTTGGATATTTATTGGTGCTATGTTAAAAGACAAACAGAAAAACAGGAAAGGAAGAGCAACTCTGAACCCAGGCAATACAGCAGAACAAAGGTGTGGCAGGGTTAGGGGAGCGAAGGGACAGACAACATACTAGAGAATGCAGGAATCTGAGCAACAGAAAGAGAGCAACATGATAGGGCAACAAAGAAAGCGAGAAGAGAAATTGTTAACAATAGGAGGGATATAAACAGAGCAAAAGAGACATTTAGAGACAGTAAAATAAAAAACAGATCAACGGATGGGAGGGAGGATGGAAATAGAAAAGCAAGACTAGAGAAGGGCAGGCCAATAGCATAAGAGACAGTGCAAGAAAGAATCAAAAGGAGTAGCAACCACAACAGAGAAATTGAAAGAACAGATCTAGCCAGAGTAATGACATGAGAGAGGAAGAGGAGTTCTATCAACCGATACAGCAAGATATAGGAGGGAAACAGGAGAAATAGGATGCAGAGATGGGAGAGGCAGAGTGACAGAAAAAGACCGCAAAAAGTGGCATTGCAACACTTAAGGGTGAGAGGCAGAGCGTCAGAAAGTGGGAGACAAGGGAAACAGAGGAGCAAAGGGAAGGAAAGATGGAGCAAAATAATGGAGTCGCTGTCAAGCAGGTAATTCCAGGCAGCACGAGTAGGCCCAAAAGACAGAGCAGTGATGCTGGTAGAGTGAGGGACTTTATTTATGAATCATCCGATGTAACTAGCTGGCATCTGTAGTAGCTCTTAACAGAGTTTGTGCCCAAGTATCATGAAAATGAAGCAGGGTAGCATGCATCTACAAGGTTCTAGTGTGGGGGAAATGTTCTCCACAAGTGCAATACAGTATTTAGAACCACTTTGAAATGAACAAGTTACTTACCAACTGGTAACGTTCTTTCGACTGGATGATTCTGCCACGTATTCCTCATCTTTGATATACGTATCTCGTCCGGCTTCGCTGCTTCAGACATTTTTTCTCGGCAGAGGGCGCAGTGCACAATGTCGTCGCGTCGATGTCCCTCCGCCGTGGCATGTCGACGTAACCAGTAGTATAAGTAGATTGTGCCGCGCCCGTTGGCTTCAGTTCTGTTTTTTCGGTTCCATCATACGAGGAACTAACCGGCGCACCCCAGACTGCAAGCTCTCTGGAAACACAGAGTGTAAATCCCATAAATTGCACGGCAGGGTAGGCTTGGTGGGGCAATGAGGAATACGTGGAGGAACATCCAGTCGAAAGAACGTTACCAGTTGGTAAGTAACTTGTTCTTCGAATGGATTGTGTCCTCCCACGTATTCCTCATCTACGATAGTCTCCCAAAGCAGTGGCAATTTGGAGTAGGGAGTACTATTTACTTTTATCATGAATGGAATGAAGGACTGCTTTAGCAAAAAGGCCTTCTTGAGATGAGGAGGAGTCCAAGCAGTAGTGCTTAACAAAAGGTATGCATTGACGCACAATTTGCAGCTGAGAAAATGTCAGTCACCTGGACACCCCTTCGAAGAAACGCGGAAGTAGCCATACCCCTCATGGAATGGGCTCGAAGCCCTTCCGGCAGGTCTTTTCCAGCAAGTCTGTAACACTCTCCAATAGCCAGTGTAATCCACCGGGAAATAGTTGGTTTAGTCACTGCTAGTCCTAATTTATGACCGATATAACCTACAAAAAGTTGGTCATCAAGGCGAAATTTCGCCATTCTCGTAATGTAAGAAATCGGAGCCCTTTTTGGGTCTAGACTATGCAATCTCTCTTCCTCTTTGCCCAAATGAGGAGGAGGGTAGAAAGTTGGGAGTGTTATTTTTTGTGGCTACTACTTTCGGCAAGAAAAATGGTTTAACTCTCAGGACTACTTTATCCTTATGAAAGGTAGTTTAAGGAGGTTTCCATGAAAGAGCCTGCAACTCATTTACCCTGCGGGCTGATGTTAGTGCTACAAGAAGAGCAGTTGTCAGTGTTAATAGCCTCAATGGGCAGGTATGTAGGGACTCGAAGGGTATACATGCTAGAAACTTTAACACATTGTTTAAATCCCAAGCCGCGACATGAAATGGTACTGGAGGGTACATGTTAGTGAGTCCCTTCAGAAACTGGACAATTAACGGTATTTTGAAATAAGAAACCTCCTCAGAGGAGCGCTTAGGGATGGAAAGTGCCACCAGGTATCCCTTAATTGTACCAATCTGAAGCCCCAGATTGGCTAGATGTAGTAAAAAATAAAGCACCATAGGTGTGCCACATAAGAATGGATTCACATGCTTATACCTGCACCAGTTACTGAACTTATTCCAACGACACCGGTACAAGGATTTTGTTGCTGGCCTTCTGGCCAAAAGCAAAATCTCCATTACGTCGTCCGGGAGGTCCCAATCCTTATATATCAGCCTCTCAGAAACCATGTGTGAAGGTTGAGTGAATGGACCTCTGGATGGAGACCCGACCTTCCGCTTACCAGAGGAGATCCTCTCTTTGTGGAAGACGTATTGGAGGTCAGATGGACATGTCTAGAAGGTCTGGTGTACCACGTCATCCTGGCACGTACAGAAGTGGAAATTTCGCGTGTCCACCACAAACGCGTCTCCTAGAGCTCCTCTATGGGGGGAAATTCTCTTGAGCAGTACTGATTGAACTTCAGGTTGTAGCGGTTGCGAATAGATCCACTTGCTGGGTTCCCCAAAGGGAGAGGATCTCCTGAAGGATTTCCTGAGCTAGTGCCCACTCGTGGGAAACTGTGCTCTGCCTGCTCAGAGCATCCGCCGCTGTGTTCTGCTCTCCGGCCAGGTGAACCACTGATAGGGAGATTCCTTCTTGAATTGCCCAGAACCAGAGCTGCATTTCCTCTCTGCACAATGGTAGTGACTTTAAGCCTCCTCTCTTGTTGAGGTAGTACATGGCCACTGTGTTGTCCGTCATTATCAATACATTATTTCCCCATACAGAGGACAGAAAGGCCTTCAGTGCTAGTCTGATTGCCCTCCGCTCCAAAAGGTTGATTTGTAGTTTGAACTCCGATGGACACCAGCGACCGTTGATTTTTTAATCCTCTGGTGTGGGCTCCCCACCCTGTTAATGAGGTGTCCGTCACTACCGTTATCTCTGGCCATGCTTGCCAAAAAGATTGTCCCTTGAGAATGTTGTCTTCGCAAGTCCACCACATTAGATCTTCAGCCACTCTGCTTGGAACTTGCAGAAGATCCAACATGTTCCCTGAAAATTGGGACCACTGGGTTCTGAGGGCCCATTGAAGGGATCTCATTCTCAATCTGACCTCTGGCACCAGAAAAATGCAGGATGCCATGAGGCCGAGCAATCTCAAAAAGTCGAAGGCCAGAAGATACTTGGCATTCTGGAACTTTGTTACCATCTGCTGAATTTGTTGAGCTCTCACTTCGGGGGTGAAGCTATCCCAGAGGAAGTATCCAAGACCGCTCCGATGAACTGGAGTCTTTGGAATGGTATTATATGGGACTTCTTGTAATTGAGGGAGAAGCCAAGTCTGTGTAGGGAGTGGCAGGTGATACTTAGATGTTCCTGGGCTTGTTCGGGTGAACAAGCCCTGATCAGCCAATCGTCCAGGTAAGGCTAGACATGAATTCCCCCTCTCCTGAGACTTTCTGCCACCACCCCCCCCATCAGTTTGGTGAAAACCCTCGGGCGGAGGTCAGCCCGTATGGCAGAACTCGAAACGGATAATTAGAACCGCCAACCGCAAACCTCATTAACTTTCTGTGCTTGAGATGGATTGGCACATGAAAGTAAACATCCTGAAGGTCCAATGATACCAACCAATCTTGGAGTTGGAGAGCCTGAAGGATCTGAGAAAGTGTGACCATCTTGAACTTGTCCTTCCTGAGGAATTTGTCAAGTTTCTTAAGTCCAAGATGGGTCTCAGTCCTCCGTCCTTCATGGGAATGAGAAAATTGGCGGCAGTACCAACCCTTGTTCCTCTCTGCTACAGGTACATGTTCTATTGCACCTTTCTCTAGCAGGGTTAAGATCTCATGCACGAGGAGCGGATCTGGAAATCTGACAGAGCTGGCTCCGGGTGGATGATCCCAAGGCCTTTCTAGAAAAGGAAGGCAGTAACATTGGGCTACTGTTTCCAGTGCCCAAGCATCTGCAGTAATGCCCCGCCATTCGTTCAGATGCTGAGAGATTCTGCCTCCCACCGGGGTCTTGTGGGTCAAGGCATCAGAGTGGCTTACAGGTGGCTACAGCAGTGGCTGAAGGTAAAGATGCCGCTGCTGAAGCTGCTTTTGCCCCCTTACCTCGTCGACCACGAGGTAATCTTCTTTGCCACCTTTGTACGGCCTGTCCTCTTTCTCTACCAACTCAGTAATAGAAGCGAAAAGGACAACCTCTCCAGGAAGATGAGCCTGAATAAGGTTGTTGAGGTTGCCTAATGGAGGCGCTAAGGGACTTAGCCGCTGCTTTGGATGTCTGCAGCTTCTCCTGACTCATCTGCCTTGCTGCCGGACAATCTCGAGCCGTCGAAGGGCATGTTGAGCAGTCTGGCCTGCACGCATGTTGCAAACCCTGACTGTCTCAACCATGCAAATAAGCATAGCACAGTGCTTGCAGGTACAGATCTGCTGTCAGCAGTATCCAGTCCTGATTGGAGACACTCTCCCATCACCTCCTTGCCATCCCTAACCAAGTTCAGAAAGCCATCCCTTTCCTCGCATTCTGGAATGTGATCAGCCGCCATACTCACACATTCTCACAGAGTATAGGTAAACCTAACCAGGGTACAAGTAACATTTGTGGACTTCAGGGCCATACTGCCTGAGGTGAAAACCTTGCGAGCCCATGTGTCCACTTTCTTATCGTCTCTATCCAGGGGGATAGATGGATAGGCAGACTGCCTTGTAGAAGTAGCAGCCTGGATTACCAGACTCTCAGGCGTAGGATGTTTGCAGAGATAGTCAGGGTCACTGGATGAGGGTCTATATTTCCATGCAAAATTCCTGTTGATAGCAGGACCAGATTCTGGGGCTTCCGAATTAGCCATCACCGTCTTCTGGAGGGCCTTGTGAAAATGTAAGACTGGGTCTTTTTGGGGGGCCTTTTGTCCAGGATGTCTGTCATGTCATCCTGTTCGAAAGTTGGTGAAGCCCTACTCCAGCCCATGTATTCAGTGACCCTGTTCATCAGATTTCTAGATCCTGAATCAACATGGTCTGGTGGGTCAGGTTTACCAAACTCAAACTCTGGGGATGTATCAAGAGCACTGGCAGAGTGGAGGGAGTCACAGAGAGATTTCATTTTAGACCCAGGATCAATTAGCTCTTCAGGCACTTCCCTAGTGCCAAACCTCACTCCTAATGGAGAAATATCCTCATCTGAAGCACTATCCTCCTCATAAATGGAGGACATTGACAAAGTCTTTTTTCGGTACAGGTTTGAATATTTTTTCTTGCACCATTAAATGCTTTGATGGAATCAAAGACACATTCGACGGCGTTGAAGGTGTCTTTGAAAAATCGCTCGATTTCGGAGTCGTCGCAGATGACGTCAACAAATCCGTCGATGCTTCGTCGTTTTTTGTTTCTTTGCTGGTATCGGAGGCAAAGTCGACTCACATGTCGATGCCTTCGACCCCTTTTTGTCGTGTTGAGCCTTCGATTTACTACTCGTCTTGGCCGAAGAAGTTTCGGACCTTCCTGCATTGCCCAACAGAGCGACCGGGGTCCGTCTCTTGCGAGACTCTTTTGAGGAGGTTGAGACCGCGTTCTCAAAGATCTGCACCAGCTCTTGCCAAAAGGCATTCCATTTACTGGGAGAATCTGACATAGTATAACCTCAGGAGAGGTATCTGATGACGAAAAGGGAGACCTGTGGTGTCTTTTTCGCCTTCTTGGAAGAAGACAATGAGGATTGTCTTGATAGACATTCGAAGAGGTCCCGATCGAGGAGTCTATGTCGAGAAGAGTCCTTGGACTCACCTGACTTTTTATATTTCTTCAGAGAAACCTTCAAAGCTTCCCTCCCCACTGCTAATTTACCTTTGCGTTCCCGTAGAGCTTTCTCAGTTATAGACTGACAGGGCCCGCAGTATTCGGTTTGGTGACTAGAACTCAAACACCAAAGGCAGTTACGGTGAGGATCCGTTATCGACATTTTTGCCCCGCAGTCGTGACATTTCTTAAAACCAGGCTTAGGGGTAGAAGTGGTCGAAGAAAACATTTTTCAGAAGAAAAGCAAAGCACGCTGTTATTACTCAAAGTGAAGCTGTCTGAAAAATGGAACTGAAGCCAACGGGCGCGGCACAAGCTACTTATTCTACTGGTGACGTTGACACAGCACAGCGGCCCTGGAGGGACAGAGACGCCACGACATTGTGCACAGCGCCCTCTGCCGAGAAAAAATTTCCGAAGCAGCGAAGCTGGACGAGATACGTATATCAAAGATGAGGAAAATGTGGGAGGACACAATCCATTTGAAACAGCTGTTTTGCCAATAATGTTTTCGAACAAAGTTTTAATTTTACGCACAAATTGGATAGTTGTCAGATACGTTTTACTCTCTTGCAAAGGAGTAAACTCCGTTTTACTCTCTTGAAATTGGATTTGCTTTCTAATTCTAAATATTGGGAGTAAAATACTCTCACTCCAAAATCCTATCTGGAGCACTGAGGGTGGTCATCCAGTGTAGGGCTGTATTGTGTAAGTGTTCAGAGATGGAGTTGCAGAGCGTTTACATGGAGATGGTCGGAGAGGAGGTCCAAGAAGGATTCAGAAATTACGTCATGATCCTCTGGAGCTCTTTGCTGCTGCTGAGACATCTTTTTCTGGAGGCTCGCCATTTGCGCTCGAGGCAGCGATTATGGGTTTTGAACGCCTTCAGGTGGGGGATGAACCACTTGGGGGTTGGTCCTTTGTGGGCGGGAGTGAAGCTGGAGGGGATGAGAGGAAGGAGTGAGTTGTTTAGCCAGGAATCAAAGGACTCGATGGGTAGGGGTTTGTCTGTGGGCGGGAGTGAATGGAGGGTGCGTAGCAGGGCTTCCGCCAGTGAGGTAATACCTTGACCTTGTTCCAGCATTTGAAATCATATGGAGGGACAGAAAAGGCCTTGGGAGGCGGGGGTGGTGTGCAGAGAGAGAAAGGTATGGCTGAGTGGTCAGTCCAGATGAGGGGTTTTGGGAGCAGAAACAATTTCGGAGGAGCTGAAAATAACATCAAGGGTGTGGCCTGCAATGTGGGTTGGTCCTGTGATATTCTGGGTGAGGTTGAGTGCCTCTAGACTGTCGACCAGGGGTCGAGTCATGGAGTTGTTGGGAACGTCAAATCAGATATTTAACTCCCCCAGTAGGGTGAGTGCTGGGTGGTTAACTAGTGTGGTTGCTAGTGAGTCGCAAAGGTTATTGGTGAATTGTCATATCCAGGTGGCCTGTAGACTAGTGAGAAACTCTGCGAGAATGTATGGAAGCTTGGGAGACTGGCGAGACAGTTATGTGCGAGAGAGTGGGCAGGAGAGAGAGTTTGACTAGAAGGGATTCGCAGCTAGCAGTGCAGTGCTTAGTTTCAGTGAGTGTGATGGTAATGGGTGGTTTGTGGAGGATGACTACTACGCCTCCTCTGGAGGGTCTGTTGTGGGGGATGAGCGAGTACTCTGGAGGGAATGCTTTGTGTGCGATTGGTTTGAAATCATCTGGGAACCATGTTTCAGTGATGAAAATGAGATCAGGATTGTCAGAGGTAAGGAGGTCAAAGATGCCGAGTCTGTTTTTGGCCACGGAGCAGGCATTGAACAAGAGGCAGGTGACTTAATGGGATGTGGTGGGGTGGAAGTGTTTTCCTGGATGTCCTGGGCTGGAAGGACTTGATTGGTCAGAGTGGCCGGTGGTCAGGTGTGGGTCATAGAGGAGGACAGTGTGGTTGGTTGGGCTGAGTCAATCAGTGTGGCTTGAGAGATGGTGTTAGTTGGGTTGAGTAAATGTGTTGGTGGGAGTGGAGAGTGTGGGAGGTGGAGTGGGATGAGAGAACGGGCAGTGGCGGGCCTTCGCAAGAGGAACGGCATGGTTGGAGGAGGGGTGGTGAGTGAAGCCACTGCAGTTGGTGGCGTCAGGCTTGATGTGTGGGATTCGAGCCCAGGGGAAGGGTGGGGTGTAGATGTAGTGGGGACAAGGGTGTGTTGAAAGAAGGAAGTGGGGGTCATGGGAAATAGAGTGGGCATAACAGTGGGGCTAAGAACGGAGAGGAGGGTGGACCAAATCATGGGTGGCGAGGCGTTTAGAGTAGAGGACGAAGTGCGGGCTCTGCCTCTGAGATTACGGTGATTGGGTGCTAGAGGTGTGTGAGAGATTATGGGGGTTTTCAGGAAAAAGGGGTTGCAGCAATGGTTCTGGAAAGGGCCAGACGTGTCATACTGAATGAGGGGAAAGGGGCAGCCAAGCTAGTCTGGTGTTGGAGGTTGGGGGGGGCAGCGTGGAAGGATTGAGAGAGGGAGGTACGACAACAACCAGTCGGGTCCTTTACCTACCTTCAGGATTGGCACTATCACTGCCTCTCTCACAGACTTCGGGCATCTCCCTTTCTTATTAGAGGCATTCAAGGTCTCCAATAAATTGCCTTATAAGTTTTATAAAACTTGGCAGGGAGCCCATCACATCCAGGAGGTTTATTTGCGCCCAGCTGCAAGATAGCCAATAGTATTTCCTCTTCTGCAATGCTAGCATCCAATTCTTCCCTATGACTGTCTAATATATTTGGAAGGTCAAGATTCTGAACAAATATCCCTTTCCTCCACCTGCATTGTCATCTCGTATATTTTTTCATGATATTCTACAAATACATTATTAATATCAGACA
This sequence comes from Ambystoma mexicanum, assembly GCF_040938575.1. Classification (NCBI taxonomy): domain Eukaryota; kingdom Metazoa; phylum Chordata; class Amphibia; order Caudata; family Ambystomatidae; genus Ambystoma; species Ambystoma mexicanum. The sequence goes on along the minus strand of NC_090923.1, from coordinate 539,499,011 downwards.
CATCCATCCATGTCTCACCACAACCATCCTTTATTTTCATTATGTTCGGCTTAGGATTCGCATGCTTCAAAAACCAGGCCAGTCGCCGGCTCGTCTTATCCCCATGTTCATGCAGCTTCTCCGGGTATACATCATAACCGTCTCCCTATTCTCTCCCAAGCTTCCATACATTCCTATCTCAAAGTCACCAAGCCACCTTCATCATCTTCCCCACTACTCTCTCTGGTGTCCTAGTCAGAGTGGCTTTGACTCTGGCCATGACTGATATGCATTCCCCTAGGATTACCACCTTAAGAGCCTCCAATACCAACCTGTAAATCAAGAACACTGCCCTCATTCTCCTCAAAATATCTACTCACAGCCTTTCCCACGCTACTTCTTATATGCTAAATCAGTCCAGGCTTCTGATCTCAGCTTCCAGATAGGAATAATCGGTCTTCGACCCCCCCACATCAACGTAGCTGCAAATGAAGTGTGGTCTGATATGGTCCTCCCCATATATTGTGGGTTCACAAACATTTCCTATTGTTCTCCACCATAAATAAAAAATCTATCCTTGCACGTATAACATGCGGAGGGGAATAGAAGGAGAATTCCATGGATGTAGGGTTACAATCCCTCCATATTTCCCACAGCTAAATTGTCATCACCAACTTCCCAAGAGTTCGGGACGCCGCAGATGCCTTCTAGTCCCCTCATCTGACCTATCTTTCTGCTGGGCCAACGTGCAATCAAAATCAACATCCCAGATGCACAGCGCATTCCTGTAACCAGCTAGGTCCTCCAATATCTTGGTTACAAAACCCGGCTGAATCGGTGTTAGGTGCATAAGTATTTATGGCACAAATTGGTTTCCCATAATCATCGCTTCCACCCTAATGGGGTCTCCATCTGCTATCCAAACCAACAATCTTCTAGAATAGGTCGAATATGTAGGCCATACCCCACTCCTCCCCACCCCTTCAGCATACTCCCCTGTCAGCATACTCCCCTGTCTGCTCGCACTCAAATGGGTCTCTTATAGTAAAGCGACAGATATCTTCTTACTTTTAAGATAGTTATACACCCGGTTTCTCTTTATATAACAATTCAATTTCCCTCACATTCCATGTTAACACTTTAAATTCAGCCCCCATCATTTCTGAGCTTGAAAACCCACACCTCACACTCTAGAGGCCTCCACCTTCCCCACCTTCGCCGTTACCGGTGTTAGGCAGAAACCTGTGCAGTTCCCTTAGGGACCACTGCAAAAGGCTTAAGACTACAGGTGTTGGCAGTTAACCCAATTGGTAGCAGTCTGTACCACCCAGATTCACCTGGTAGCTGTGGCTGAGCAGCCAGACTTCTCTCAAGAAGAGTTAGACAGTATATAAAGTATACACGATAGGTACCAAAATACAGTAGCACAAGCAAACACTGACCAGAGCTTGGGTATAAAAGTATATAATTATTTATTTAAAACACACACTTTGTAAAATACACTAACAATAATATGGAAAGCAAGTCCAAACACAGTCACTATTAATATATATACATCCCTGATCACTTATTGAACAAGTCTTAGTTAAAACACCACTTATTTTCAGACAGAGGTGAGCGCTTAACCTAAGATGGCACTCCAATAAGTCAATTAAAAAGGGAGGGAAAAAAGCAGAATTAGGAACATACACAATACCAACACTTTAGGAGAACCAGAGCAAGTCAGAATCTACGGAGGAGCAAGAAAGTCATAGGCCAGGCCCACTCTTGAAGACAGCAAGGCGGAATGTGTCCAAGATCACACAGTTGAATAGTACTTTTAAAGAGTCGTTGCAAAGAGTTCAAAAAGGGTTGGCTCAAGTCAGGAAAAGTTAGTTAGTAGGTCCCAAGTCACCCCAGGGTAGAAAGTCAAGGATTTACGGGACACCTTGAACAGTCTGTTGCAAGGGAGACCAGGCGGGACTCAGTACCTGAAATGGTGAGAAAGCTCCAGCGGGGGCAGTTGTTCCTGGCAGCGGGTGCAAGTCGGTGCTTCGTCCAGGGGAAGAGGAGATCTCGACGTGGAGGAAGGCTGGAGGTCGTTGCACTGCCAGGGAAGTAACCAGCCGCAGAGTTTCCCGGTTAAAAGGTACTACCCTTTTATGCGCGGTAGTGGTGAAGCGTGGCTATCCGGCCGCCGGGGTGCTTGGCACGGGCGATTCGACCACGAGACAATCCAGGAAGGTGAAAAAGAGGGCGAACTGGTTATCCCCACCAGCTCAGAGGAAGAAGACTCTCCGGGATGAAGATCTTCTCTGTCGTTGGGAAATGGTGAGACGGTTCAGCAGGGCTCCACCAGTGGTGTCGTCGTTGCAGGTCGGCTCAGCTTCTCCCTCTTCGGATTCTTTGGTCCTGTGGCGACTTCTGAAGTTCCAGTCCCCAAAGCCCTGCTTTTATGCAGAAAAACCCCATTCATCAGTCCTAGCTGTCACTCAAACATGCTAAGTGGTGAGCCGGGCGGCTCACCACTGGGCCAATCACACAAGAGTGCGACTTGAGTTACCGAGGCAACTCAGTCCAGGGTGCCTAAACCCCCCTCCCACACATCCTGTAGACCCAGACAGAGTGGCACCACTTTTGGAGGCTTCTGTGGAGAAGCCCGCCAAAAAGTGGAACAAAGAGCTCGACTTGGGTTGGAGTTACAGAGGCGAACACAAACACCATTTTAAAACCCAGTCCTGGCAAAAAGACCCAACCGGGGAATAAATATTAAATAAATAACCCAGCGGTATCTTTAACATTGCACCAAAAAGTGGTGCGTTTAAAATGAATGGGAAAATCCCATAGGAAATATTCCAGTGGAATATTTTGCGTGGTAACCACTGCCACCAGCCAGAAACTCGACGAGGGGGGACTGCACAGTACCCCCTCGAAAAATAGACCAAGGGACAATCTAATTACCCCTTCCAGTACTTCCACAATATGATGGTTTGTACTGGTTCTGTTCTCAATTTAAGACTAGTAAAGTCAATGGTGACTTTACATGCCCTGGGAGACAGTAGTCAGTCCCAGGGTATGGAGTCTATGTTTGGGGGTCACTATGATACCCCTGTGTTACTGCACTGAGGGTGCTGTGTAACACACTTACCAAAAATACATGAAACCCTATGGAGTAAAAGACCCCATAGCCCATTAAACACATTACAAAGTCAAAGGATATCATGTCTAAGAGTGGGAGAAAAAGAGTCTCACTCTTAGCAGGAGAAAAAATAAACCCCAAAAATCCAGCAAAGCTGCTGGGGGACTCACTAGGTTTGGGAAATTAGCCTTAACAGAGAATTCTCCCTAACAACCGGCCAGTGGTCCACCCTTCCACACACATCACCAACACCCAAGCTTTTTCTTTTCAGGACATCAGACATGAACACCTCCCGACCCCCTTCAGTGGTCCATTGAGAACCAAACCATAATTGTAACCCAACTATAAACAAAGACTCAATAGCAATTCACTATTCAAGCTAATGCCAGATTCTGCCCCATGCACCTCAGGGGGATACAATGGGCACACTCTTAACAGGCGACCTCCCCCTATGCCTATTTCGACCATCCACTGAGCCTCCGCCATCCAGGAACGGAGTAGCACAGCATAGATCTGCCAGCTAGTCTTAAAGGGGTCGTCTGCGCTGGGCCATTATAAACTTAAAAAGCGCTTAAAATAGTTTTTATAGGGGTGCTGACACTGGCTCTTTCTGTGTACTGAACGGATCTAAATGGCAAGGACAGTCCATATCGAGAGAGTCCAGCCCCCCCTGAGTGCAAGAATGTGTGAAAGTGTTCCATGATATTGGTGGAGTCTCGGCGGGCAACACATTTTAACAAAGAATGGAACCCTTTGCCATACAGGAATGTTTTGTAAATATAGAGCAGCATGGGGCTCACTAGCATTTTCAACAGGGAACCCCTAAAAAACAGGCATATCGTGAAAGTGGATGATCAATTGGATCTCCAGCGACTTGGTATAGCTTTCCTGATTGACTCTTAGTTGCTCGCCTGCACTCAGGTGCACTCATATTCCCCAATAAACACTCAGGTGCACTCATATTCCACGGTAAACAAACAGGGGGTAAATATCCATGGTGCATGCTACTAGTCAGCCATAAAAAGTCACTTGTCAACTCAATTCTATACATACACACAGCACACCATTTCTTACTCGCTAAGACTCAAAGATCACTAGCCATATCCTATGCCAATGGTACCCAACATAGTCACCTAATCTGGTAGTTCCGTCTGCCCCTCGGAGTCATTGCAGAGCAGATGTTGCTTCTGGGTCTGGCATGGAACAAGATAAAGGTGCAAGATGTGCTGAGGGGAGGGGAAGCGGCATATTCAGAGCTACGTTCATCCCCTGAGGAGCCCGGTATCGCAACATACCAAGGTTGCAGTTAGAACCACGTGGTGGCAGAGAACCTGTGGGAAGTGAAAGAGGCCTGCAGAATGTAATTTGCAGCTTCGGAGATAAGGGCGACTGCAGTGTGAGCATCGGTGGCATGGTTCTGCCCACCATATAAGTGAGTAGGAAGCCGGTCAGCCGTAGAGTACCGGACCCATGGAATCAGGCAGCAAAGGTCAACAGAGGAGCTGAGGGCCTGTAGACCATGTTCGGTTTCGGGCAAAGCTAAGAGATGTAAAGGGAGCCCTGCTGGCACAGCAAGAGAGTGGGAAGCAGACAAAGGGGGCAGAAGACCACCAGGTGTTTGTTTTGTTTGCCTGGTTCGACACAGAGGAAAGCCTCTTGCACGGGCGTGAACAGGAAGGAGTGCCAAATTAAAGGCAAGTTGGTGATGGCACGTTGAGTCCATGTGCGAGAGGTGGTGTGGAGAGAATCCAGGTGAGACGGACGCTGTCCCAGTGTGTGTGCGACAGCCTAACCGGTGCTACGGTGGTAAGCTGCAGGGAGCACTACACGCACATTGTGGTGAGAGCTGGCTGATAAGAAGCTGAAGCAGGAGAATGCAGAACCCAGGTGACAAGACGCAATTGGTGCGAGCAGAGATAAAAAACAGCGCAGAGAATAAGAAGTCGATTGCAGATTTAGTCAAAGACACGAAACAACTGAAATCTTGGCTGGGGCACACTAAGATTGCAGTACAGTCCCTACAGGAAGATGTGCTCCATCTCCAAGGAGAGCTGGCCAGCGCCAAGAAGGATTTGTCCCACCAGCATTAAGGACCTGGAGAATAGACATTGCAGAGAGAACCTCTGAATATGGGGGAAAGCAGAGGGAGTGGAAGGGTTAGACGTATGGAATTGGGTCCAACAAGTCTGCTTGGCGATAGCCCAGAGGTGGCTAAATATGGCATAGTCTTGGATCGAGTCCAAAGGGTGGGTCCACTCAGAAGAACCCTAAGATCCCAACCAAGAGACATTATGAAGTTCCACTCATACGGCACTAAAAGAAGTGATACTTCAGGCCTCCAGGAAGTTTGGCACCATCACCTTCCAAGGCCAGTCCCTTCTGATATTCCAGGATGTAGTTGCCCTCACACTGCAAAAGCAACAGTCATTCTGACAAATCACTGAGAAACTGCAGAAGGAAGGTGTGTACTGTAGATGGACCTTTCCCTTTGGGTTTGTCTTTACATGTAACAGCCTTGAGACAGGATGCACAACCCCAGACGAAGCAACGCAGATTTTGTGTCCGCAGAGTGCGTAAGGGGAGCAGAGTAGCATTGCGTGTTTGAAAGTACCGGCATCCAGGAGACCGCAGGGGGTTGGGAGGGCGGCAAGTGTCAAGGCTAAATTGGACAATGGTCAATAAGAGACCCGAGAAGAGAACTCCTTCGGTTCAGGCGCAGTTATGTGAGCAAGATGGCTCTCTGGGGTGGTCTAGTGGAGGGTATAGAAGCTCGCTTATTATGCTGTGTTTTTCAGTTGCGAGGATTGAGAGATTCCTCTATGTTTCGCCTCGTGTTGGAGAGAAGGTGTAAATTGGGATTATAGGGCAGGGGTGGGGGGGCTCATGGGGAAGGGCGAGAGTTCACATCCACAATGGTCTTTCTCAGAATGAGTGTAGGGAAAGGGTTGACACTGGGGGTAAGCACCTGCGGCTTTTGCTATTGTGCAACCGATTACATTCAGGATCTTGACATATAACGCAAGGGGTCTCAACACCCCACAGAAAAGGGGAAATTGTTGAGTGAGCTTAGACGACTGCAGGTGGATATGGCATGCCTCCAGGAGACAAATCTTGTAAAGAAAGACACAATTAGGCTCAGATCAAAGCATTATCAGCACCAATTCTTTTCGGCTGGAAAGAACAAGAGCAAGGGGGTAGGCATTCTGGTGAGCAAAAGCATCCAATTCGCTATAGCGAAAGCTAAGACAGATAAAGATGGGAGATACTTGTTCCTGGAGGGAGGGTTTAATGGGGCCTTGCTATTGATAGCTTCAGTATATACCCACAATGGTGGCCAGAACAAATACTGCAGTGCGGTCTTGAGGGGGTTTGGGGAATTTCCCGGTGGGGACATGATATTCGCTGGGGACCTCAACATGACGTTCAGTCCCAATTGGGATGGGTCCGGAGGCTCGTACATGGGTGTGACAGAGCCATCAGGGCATCTGGTAAGGGGGTTGGAGGAGATGGGGCTTATTGGCTTCTGGTGGCATGCCAATACAGGTGTGAAGGATTTCTCATTCTACTCCCATGTGCACAAGATATACTCCAGGCTAGACTATATTGTGGTGGAGAGTGAGGTTCTCCCAAGGCTTGAGTCGGCTATGATGGGCACAATTATTCTGTCAGATCATGCTCCCATACATGTCACATGGGATCAGCGTCCCAGGCGACATAGATCCAACTACTGAAGGCTAAACCCATCCCTTTTGCATGACCATGTGTGCTGAAAGGAGATTGGTGAGGACATTCAGCATTATTTCAGGGAGAATGTACAGGGGATGACCGTTGAGGGGATTCAATAGGATGCGTTTAAAGCATATATACAGGAGGTCTGGGGGTGACATTATCAAAAGAAGTGGGGGGGTTCCGCCGAATTTGAAGGGTTGAACTGGAGCACCTGCTCACTCAATTGTAAGGACAGTTACGGGCCTCCAGTTCTCAGAAGATTTATAGAACACTCCAAGCAGTTCAAAGCCAGATAAACACTATAGAAGGGAATAAAGTAGAGTATGCCCTGATGAAGGTCAAGCAACGTTATTATGAGCAGGGGAATAGGGGGAACAGACTTCTGGCATGGACACTCAAGGTGAGAGCAAATCGAAGGGCCACCGGGGAACTTAAAATGTCCTCCGGGATGATAGCTAGAACGTAACCAGCGAAACAGGAGGCCTTTGATTGTTACTAAAAGGGACCTATATACCTCATACCTCGGACTCCCCTTTGCTGGCAGAGGTCAGCATTTTCCTAGCAGTGTGTAAATTGCCGAAGGTGATGAATGCTCAGAAGCAGGCGTTAAATGAGGTTATAACAAAGGACGAAATCCTGCAAGCCATTGCTTCATTAAAGGTTTGCAAATCGCAGGGTTTAGACAGGTTTTCCCCAGAATTCTAGAAGAGCTATGCTGGGATGCTATTGGGCCAGCTTCACTCATTATTACAATTTGGAGTGAGGGAGTAGTCCCGAAATCTATGGAGGAAGCAAGAGTCTCAGTCATACACAAGAGGGCAAGGACCCAGGGCTATACTCGTCTTTCCGCCCCATTGCGGTATTGAACATAGACAGGAAACTCTACACCAAAATTCCCGCAGAACACTTAGACCGGTATAGCTGGATTTGGTGACAGAAGACCAATCAGGATTCGTGGGAGGGAGGCAGGCAGCAGATGGCACTAGGCGGATGATAGTCCTCATTGATATTGCCCACAAAAAGAAGATGTCTGCGATGTTCGTGGCCTTAGATGTGGAAAAGGCCTTTGACTGTGTGAAGTGGGCTTCCTTAAGAGAGGTGATGGGCATGATCGGCCTGGGTGAGGGCTTCATAAGGGAAGTATTTTCCCTATATAGGATGCCCACAGGGAGAGCAGCAGTGAAAGGCCAGCTGTCTCAGGGATTTCGTCTGCTCAGAGACATCAGGTATGAGGTGGTCTCATACAAAAGCATTATAAGGGGATGATATTCTCCGGGCTATTTCTGAGCGGGAAAGATTGCTTCCTCTGATATTGGCACTGCTCGAAAGTTACCAGGCAGTGTCTAGGTTCAAAATAAACCTGGATAAATGCGAGGCCTTAAATTTGTCCCTGATGCCGGGAAGAGTACTAGGCCTGCAGAGTGTCTCTCCCTTCAGATGGGTGGCACATAGCATTGGCTACCTTGGCATCCAGTTACCGGGCAGGTATGGCATGCTTTATGAGGCCAACTTTCCCAGGGTGATGAGGGCGATCAGGGCAGACCTGGGTATGTGGCGCGCACAGAAATTGTCTCTGTTGGACAGAATGGCTGCGATAAAAATGAATGTCCTACCAAGATTACTGTATTTATTTCATTTCAAGTGCCTCCAGTAGTGCTTCCCAAGCAGGTAATGGAGAAGCTTCAACAGGATCTAGGCAGGTGTGTGTGGAGGGATCATCCGGCAAGAGTGGCAGCGACAACTTTCTATAGGTCCATGCCCCATTTATGGAGAGCCTATCAGGTGTCACAATTGAGGACTCTACAGGACTGGGTAGATCCAGGATCGAGGAAAGGTTGGCGGCACCTGGAGGAACGGGTGGGCGGTAGACCGCTCAGTTATATGCCATGGCTTGTCCGGTACAACCGTCTTGTCTGTATGTATGAACTGCCGTCCACCGCTGCCACACTTGAGTGTGGGATGGGATTGTGAAAAGGTTGGCGCTGATAACATTCTCAGGTCTGGCAACCCCGATTCATCATAATGTGAATTTTCCACCAGCATTTGGAAGGCCTTTTAAGCCTGGGGGACAGGAGGGTGAGAGTTTATCGTGCATGTGTTTTATGGTGGGGAAATTAAATCATTTGATTCTGTAGGGCATGTTCCGAGTGGGCGAAAGGGACCGTTTCGCCCATCTGTAGCTTAGACATTGGGTCCTCCAGAGGGACAACAGGGAAGGGGCAGTGAGACTACTGTAATGCTTTCTGAATTGACTAAAAAGCATGGAGTCTCTATGAAATGCATTCTGGGTGCACTCAGAACAGCAATGAACAATTTCCTCAAGCCTCAGTGAAAGCTGCATTTTAATGTGAGCTCTGAATACGGTTTGCATTCTTTGAATCACTAGAAAAACATGTTTGTTTTCACCCAAGTCTGCAGTGATTCAAGGACTGTTTTTCCTGATAACCTTGTAGGAGCCGAACAAGCTATGTTGTCTTTCGCGCTCCCATGAGAAATTGAAGTGTTTACCTCTTTGAGTTTTCCATGTGATATTTTGGCCAAATGCCCATGAAGGCTTGCAACAGGTGAACTTTCTGGAAAAATACTATCCTGCATTTGTGGGAGGTCTAAATTGGAGAGCACCAGGCAAGGAGATCAGAATAAGCTTTGGGGAAAGGAAAGACAAATAGCTTTCTATTGCCCGTTAAGCGCAAATCTCTCTGTTTGCCTGGTTTTGGAGTTTCCCAGTGCAGATTTGGCAGGGATGAAGAGTTTCAGGACTGGCGCTTTAACAGTGAAGTATTACTAACCTTTTTATGTAGTATTGATGTTGTATTCATTTATGTATGTTAGAGAATCCAATAAAGGGACATAAAGAGCCATTTTAAAAATCAACTACTACGCCATTTGAGAGACTAATATTTTCACAGGAGGGTTCAGCAGAATTGATTTCGCAGTTGTATAGCTGTCTAGACTCCTCCTTAAACGAAGGGCTCTCAACCTACGCAAAAGGGTGGCACAGACACCTAAGGAAGGAATTGGATGAAAAACAGCGGGCTGGAATTTGGAGAGGGTACTCGAAAGCGACAGTGAGCACCCAATATGCAGAACAGAACTATAAGATGCTGGCGCGGTGGTATATTTGCCCAGAGACATAAGCAAACATGGGGAAGGGGGATTTGGGGCAGTGCTGGAGAGATGCGGGCGGCAAGTACATACCTACATATCGGGTGAAGCTGCCCCAAGCTACAACCCTATCGGGGGGAGCTAGTTCTCACCCTAACAGGTCTGACAATTGAGTGTCCTTTAGAGGTTTGTCTATTGGGAATGTAGGTCCCACGCAAAGAGCATAAGGGGGGTGGGGCTCGATTCAGCTTCTTAGGCCGATGTTGATAGTTGTCAGGAATGCCATAGCTGCACTCTGGAAGTCAAATCGGCTTCCATCCATTGAGGGCTGGATGTGCGTAATGTGGAGACTTCTTATATGTTTGGAAATGACAAATACCCTACATAACAAACTAACTTGCTTGTTTAAATAATTGGAAGGTTTCCTGCAGTTTATTAAGTCAACAAACAAGGACTTTACTTGCCCCCCGAGGCTTAGGGCCTTTGGGCTCCTTAATTTGTCATAAGGCACAACACATTGTAGAATTAGGTGAAGTAAGAAGGGCATTGGTGGAGAAGGGGGCGGCGGGTTGTTTTAAAAAAATATATATATAAAAATGTTATTAGTTTTAAACATAGGTAGTGGCGATTACACAACACTACATGGTAACCAAACAAACAAAACAATTCCAATCAATCCGTTAGTAGATTACATCTACAACATATTCATAATCATCGTTCAATACGTTTTCCACAGGTGAATCCATCTCTGCCAGATCTTTTTTGCTTTCCCAGGGCACCCTCTAGCTATATATATATTGTTCCATCAACATACAAATGTTCACATCCACTACCTATTGCGCAAAAAGCGGAACACCACCAGAGCCCCACAGTTTCGCTATGTTGCGCTTAATCAGTCCTGTGGTCGTGGAGAGAAATAGTTTCTCAAAGCATGTTGTTTCGCCCTCCTCAATGCCCAGAAGCATCATCCTAGGATCTCTAGGGATGGTGTGGCCCAAGACCGCAGTCAGTTTGTTACAGCATTGTTGCCAGTACTTTTTTTATCCGGGGGCAATCCCACAAGATACGGAAGAAGGTGCCCTCTTCCTGCAGACAGCGCAAGCAATTGGGTTCAGTGGCACGGTTCCATCAATACAGTGCAACTCGTGGGTAGTACACCCTATGTAGGATTTTTAGCTGTATCAGCCAGAGTTTAGCAGAAATTGTTGTTTCCTGTGGGTAGATCAATGCTGTCAACCAGTCCTCAGGTTGTATAGATCCAACATCCCCCTCCCATTTAAGTTTCAAGTTACAAAGTTCAGGTGCAGCAAAGGAGGATATGGCATTGTACATGACAGGTGACTTTATTAGATATACGTTCTATTACTATATTTCTTTTTAGCGGTGTGTAGTATGGCATGTTCCATAGCTTGGGGAGGTGTGTATGCATTGCATGTGCTAGTTGGAGGTAGCAATGGTGTTCTGTAGCAGGAAGGCCAAATCGTTCGGTTAGTTCCTTGAAGGAGGTTATTGTACCATCTATAATTAAATCTCCGACTTTAATTATTCCCGCTGATACCCACCCCGGCCACACCCGTCAGTTTGTCTAGTTCTGGCAGATTGCAGTTTCCCCAAAGTGCTTGCACCGGGGTAACCTTATCCCAGCCAATATGCTTGTGAGTGTCTCTCCATATTAGTGTAATGTGAGTAGTCATTGTGCAGGGTGGGGTCTCGGTAGCTTCTGATAAAGACACAAGAGTGGGGGCACATCTTGCATTGCAATGATCTCTTCTAGAATGTGGGGCAGCTCTTTATTCCCATGCAGAATATCATTGACCACCACCATGTGGCTAGCCCAATAATAGGATTGCAAGCGTGGTAGCCCAATTCCACCCTCCCAGACGGAGCATTGTAGTGTTTGCAACGCGATTCGTGCATGTGCCCCGGCCCATAACAGTGTTCTAAGGATGCTATACATTTTGTGGAATTCCAAGTCTGGTATGCGGAGTGGGGCATTCAGCAGGATGTATAGAAAGCGCGGTAGAGCCAACATTTTGAGGGCCGCTGCTCTTCCCAGTATTGTCAGTGGGAGCAGCATCCAGTGTCGGACATCCGCAATGAGTCTCTCTGTAATCGGGTGTAAGTTCCTGGTTACATATTCCGAGAGGTCTGCCGTGATTTGAATACCCAGATATCGGAAGTGTTCTAACTCAATCCGTTATGGGCAGTGTGGAGGGATTGCTTGTGTCGCCCCCTTGACTGGAAAGAGGACGGATTTGTTCCAGGTCACTCTTAGTCCGCTAAAGGACTCATTGTTCTAGTATTTTCATGACGTCTGGGCAAGATCTAACCGGATTCCTTAAGTAAATCAGAAGTAAGTAAGTCATCTGCGTATAGAGAGACCTTATCTTCTATACCCCCAGGGCAGCAAAAGCCCTTCCACAAAGTTGTATGGCGTAACAGTATGGCTAGGGGTTCGATGATCAATGTAAAGAGTAATGGAGACAGGGGACAACCTTGTCACATTCCCTTTCCCAGTTGAAAAACTTGTGAGGGCCACCCATTTACTCTAACTTCTGCCACCAGAGATTCATACAGTAGTTAGACCCATCCCATAAAGATTTTCCCAAATCCTATTCGCAGCATGATTTCCCAAAGGGCCTCCCAGAAGACAAAAGTCAAAGGCCTTCTCAAAATCAATAGCGAGTAATGCCAAAGGGTACTGAAGGTTAGAAGCCTTTTCCAGCGCCAGGTAGAGTCTGCGGATATTCATGCAAGTGGATCTTTGTGGCATGAATCCACACTGCTCCAAATGGACCAGTGCAGTTATTACTCTCTGCAGCCTGTTTGAAAGCACTTTTGCCAAGACCTTTGTTTCAGAGATAATTAAGGCGATCGGTCTGTATGAGCTGCACTGTTCCTTGGGTTTATCTGGTTTTGGAATGACAATTATTTTGGCTTTGCAGAGATCAGGGGATAGGGTCCCTTGCTCTTTGCAGTGCAGGAAAATCTTAAGTAGGTGCTGGGCCATCTCATTCTCTCCCAGTTTTTTCCATGTGTCAATCGGGAACCCGTTGGGTCCTGGAGTTTTCCCGGATTGCAATTGTGACATGGCCATCACAACTTCTTCCTCTGTAATATCATTTTGAAGGAGGAGTCTTTGTGTTGTGTCTAGACAGTGGAGAGTGATACCATTGTGCACGGTGGTGCTGATGGGTGTGCCTGTACAGGTTAGCATAATAGTCCGCAAAACCTTCCGCGATATCGCGGTCAGATAGTAATGGCTCCAGTTGTGTTGTTCTAATTTCTCCGACATGCCGGAGATCATCGTCCCTACGTTCCAGCCAAGCAAGAATGTTTTCAGCCTTATCCCCAGTTTCGTACAATCTCATACGCATCTCCAAATGTGCTTGCTTAGCGTTGTCTAGAGCAGCATTACGGAGGCGCTCCCTACCACTAAAAGGGAGCGGTGCGTGTCTGGTGACCCACTGACTATGTGCTCTGCTTCTTTTTGCAGAACTTTCTGCTCCGCCTCCACCACCATTTGCTGCCGGGCTTTCCTGTGAGCCGATGTCCAGGAGAGAATCTCACCCAGGAGGACCGGCTTATATGCTTCCTACAGCATCGCTGGGTAGTCCACCGTCCCGGTGTTCGGCTCAAAGTATGTGGTCGTAGTCTCCTGAATATGCTCAATAAGTTCTGGGAAGCCGAGATAATAGCTATTTAGGTGCCACGTTAAAAGGGGGGGGGTATTCGTGGTCAGTTCCATCATAAGGGGTGAGTGGTCGGATATACAGCGTGGAAGTAGGTTTTCACTAGTTGCTCTATGTGCGCCTATCATTGGGTGGAAGAACTAGTCCAGCCTTGAGAGAGAGGCAGGGACACCGGAGTGATAAGAGTACCCACGTTCTGCCGGGTGCAAGTCTCGCCGTATATCTTTCAGCCCAAGCGCTGAGGCAAAGGTGTCGAGTTTGGTGCTTGCTTTAGGGTTCCTACTTTGCAAATGTGTGCGGTCCAATGTTATATCCATAACATCATTGAAGCCCCCTATTGCATAGGCCATTGATGTTCCATGTCAGAAATGTTAGGGTCTTAACACTGTCTCTGGGCATTGCTATTTCAATTGATCCCGTCTGTACATGGGGCAGTTTTGGGAGAGTGCTTTGCATATGGAAATCGTATCGGTGGGTTCAGGGCACAAGATACGTATACATTTCAATCAGTGGATTGGAGAACAAAGACAAACTTCCCACCCCCCCTATACATCCTTCCCAACCTGAAACATCTGTCCCCCGAACTTATTGAAAGACGAAACAGTCGGCTACCAAACGATCAAACCTGAACCATACAAACAAGCTGCGTCACCGGTCCCAAGAAACACAAATGGGTCCAGCAGCGCAAGTATAGTGTATCCGGGGTGGTGCCGGGCCGCAATGCTTAGAGTCTAGCGTGGCTAATGCAGTTGCTTTCCAGTACGCTGTGTGGGAGTCTTGCATTCCGTAGGTGTAAATCTGATTAGTGAGTTCAACATCCGTCCCCGGAGGTCAGTATTCTAATTGTCTACCATGGGTGACGGTGGGTCAGGCTTCTGTTCATGTGGCGGCTGCATTGGCGGGATTCGATCAGATTTTTATTCTTGTTGACCTTTGCAGGTCTCCAGTCCCCTTCGATGTGTTGTGCCACCCATCTCCACAGGTCTTTGGGGTCCGTGAAGTGCACTGTTGTACCTTTATGGTATATCTTAAGTTGTGCTGGGAACAAAAGACCATATTTAAAATTTTGGGGATTTTGAGCCTTTTGAGCTGGTCGGAGCATTGCCTGGACCGCTGTACTTCTCTCGTGTAGTCTGGGAAGAAGGCGGTCCAGGATCCGTTGTATGTTATCGTACCTTTAGCGCAGGCCATCTGAAGCACTGCATCACGGTCCCTATATTTCAGTAATTTTGCGATCACTGTACGTGGTGGTACGCCCAGTGTTGGTCGTCCCATTTGCATTCGGTGGGCACGTTTGATCGAGAAGAATTTGAAGAATGTTTTGGGCTCAAACATATCGGTCAGCCATTGTTCCATGTTTGGCCCATCCGATTTCTCCGGCAGGCCCAGGATGCGGATGTTGGTGCGCCGCGATCTTCCTTCCCCCTCATCCACTTTTTCTTCCATCATTTTCAATCGTGCCATGAGTCTGGACATTTGTTGTTCCATGCTACGCATCCCATCCTCTGCCCCAGATATACGATGTTCTGCTTCTCCTGTGCGGGATGTTAGCTTCTGCAGTTCGTGTTGCAGAAGGGAAACGTCTGCACTGATGGCGTCCATCTATTTTTCCATGGAAGCAAGAGAGTTGGTAATTGCAATCATGATGTCCTTCAGGAGATATGGTGCCCTCTGATTCTGCCGTGCTATCTGAGGGCTCTTGGTCAACGGGGATAGTTGCTGTGGGTGTCACATATTGGTCCATTTTGCTTGAGTGGACATCTTTTTAAATTTGTCCTTAACCATGATGATGTGTGGTCCCAGGTGGGCCATCGTTTGGTGTCCTATTGCTTAGAACAAGATAGGTGGTTGCACTCGGGGGTGGTTCACTTCGGTTTGTAGGCAAGTAAGGATTGCGAGGCTGTCAATCGTCAGCCTCCGTAGCGATTGAAAACTTCTGAGTTGCAGGTTATCCGGGGTACCCCACCTGTTGTGACAGAAAGGCCAGTGGGTCATCCGTGGAAGGTCACCTGTGGACGCATGGTAGGGATGTTTTTTTCAGTGGTGGACACTGTTGCCTGCCATACCTATGGTTATCCGAACCCCCCCCCCTTTGTAGCATTGGGTGTTGCACTGTGTGTGAGGCTTGCCTGTTTCGGGGAGATGGGTGTTCGATTAAATCTTGGGCAATACGGTCTCAAGGATCCTCTCGCCAGCCACAGGACTCCCCAGGCCGACCCGATCTCAGCCAGGTCGCCCCACTCCGTGGGGCAGAACCAAAGTCGCCGTCTTATCCAAGGGTCCACTTATTTTGTGTTTCTTGCCGGGGCTGCCTAATGTGCTCCTCTTGACACAGTGTTCTCTATTCCAGGGAAGGTTGTTTCACATCTTTGCAGCCCTAGCGTTGCTCCGCTATGTGGATGTCAACCAGTGTAGTGCTTTGTGGATGCACCATCACCTCTCGCAGTGGGCCGCCTCCATCCTCATCGCTAAGTCGTTACCCAGGTAGATGTGGTCTTGCACAGACCAATTTTCTTATGTGGATCAGTGAAGCTCCTCAGAACTGGGCCACGGGAGGACAGGACAGAAGAAGGAGCCCAGTTGTGGGTTGGTTTTGTTGCGGGTAGTATGTCCCCGACCAGTGTCAGGACTTCCCCAATGCCACGGTGCGAGCACGGGTTGTCCCGGGCTGGAAGGGCGTATGGCGCAGCACACCGCGTTAGGCTGAGATCATGGGTTGCGGCACATGCTGGTACAGGCGCAGCGTGGTCGCATTTCGGGCTGTGCGTGACCTTGCAGCCTCTGAATGCTTAGAGTAATGGTATTCCACAAGCAAAACCATGCTGTGATGCAGGATTAAAGTGTCCGCTCAGGACCGCTAATAGCGTGTGCACCACTGCGCTCCACCTGGATGGGTTAAATGGAGCATGCATGCTGGTATCCACTAGGCTATGTCTCCTTAGTAGCCAGCGGTAATATTCACCCGATCAGCTTTTAAAATGTTGATGTGCTCCCATTCACCATGTCGCAGTAGCCTGCGTATGTACTGTGTTTATGGTACAGAATGCGGTCATGGTGGAGTAATATGTCATCCCCGACTCACCAGCCACATGCATCGGAGGATGCCATGCCGTCGTGTGGTTCCGGTTCTTGCCACGTTGCAGCGTAGTGGATAAGATTGGTGGTCCAACTATGCCAGGGGCTTCTTGGTGCTGTCCTGGGTTTCCAGCCTTTTTCCGTATGAACGGAGGCGTGCCAGAGAAGTCTATTGGCATATGTGTCCCAGGGTGTTGTCAGTGGGGTACGATACAGTGATGGTAGTGCTGCTCGGGGATTCAAACCTTCCAGTCTTGCCTCTCGGCCTGTCCGCTCTTGAGGAAGCTCAGAGTAGGACCTTTGTTTATCTTCCGATGGTGTGAGGGCTGCGTTGTCACCAGCTCCGGTAGTGTCTATGGGACTGCAGTGGCAAATTTGCGCAGCCAGCCGTGAATACTCGGGCAGGCCAGGCTTCTCCCCTCACAGACCTGTGCGTGTCACAGGTGAATTTCCTGCTCCCGTTTATTGGGAATGCCACTCCGCCGGTTCAGTGCTGCGGTAACTACTGAGGCGCATTTCATGCTGTGGCCGACGCTTCTCACTGGCTTGATGGGGTCCCGGTGGCCATTTTGGCTCCAGTTATTTGCGCACGCATTACACACCATCCCGGGTCTGATATCTTCAGTTACATGCCGATTTCGCTGCTCATAGTGTGTCGGTTTGTTCCTCACATCACACCGGTCAACTGGATGCCTTCTTTTCTTTTCCTTGCCACATATGCAGGATGTTCTTTCAAGATGTTTCTGCCGGCCACAGGAGCTCCTAAGGACTCACGTCCACATAGCTCTCTGGATAGCCACGTCCCCCGGGGGGCGGGTTGTTAATGTGAAAAGGGTTGGTGAGATGGGGAGAGAGAAAGGGCAAGGGCACAATCTTGCTACGGTATAACAGGATTCAACAGTTATTGAAGCTCTTATGAAGAGCAGCGTTGTATATTGTTGCTTGTAACTTCTTTTGGAAAAAAATGACCATATTGAGTCAAGTTGTACTATGTATAACTCTGAGAAAAAAGGCCAGTAAGAGTTACAATAATAAATCCCACTTTCAATCAAATCAGAACTAGACAAGCTAGATTTAAAAATACATTTCCCAACACAGGAATCTAGGAACTCCTTGATCACATTAGGGTGCTTCAGCAAAACAGCACACAGCCAGTGAAGCTTTCAAAAGCATTTGCACCTTTTCAGAAGTACACTTATGTAGACAAATGGGAAACTACGGTGCTGAGGTTCTCTAACTGAGTGACCCCTGGTCAGGTTTAGAGTTCTTGAGTTTTGCAACCTGTCGGGTACCAGTCATATAGGAACTTCTCAATTCATCATACAGAGATATGGGTGTCCCTCCTCCAAGTCACTGGTGCATCTGTGAAATAAACTCTAAGACGGAGAGGAGCCAAGGAGCTCAGGAGAAATATTGTTAGAGCAAAAAATTAGAGAAACAACACAGCTGAAACACAATCAGAATCAGTAGTGTCAGATGTCCAAGTCCACACTACAAGCAAGGACAAAAGGACGAGCAGACCAATTGCACATAATTGTATTTATTTATTTTCATATCGCTCTGCCAAAGTGCTGCACTAAGCAAACACAAGTAGGCTTTTAGACAGAAGCATAAAGGAACTTAAGCAGGAGAGGAATGAATAGAGAAAGGCAGAGAGTTCCAGTGCTTAGGACCAAGTAAAGATAGTAATGAAAACAAACGAGAATAAGCAAAAGGAGCCCTAGGCAATACTAAATGATATTGAGATGGTGGCTGTAAAGTATGTGAAGAACAATATATAGAAACTAAGGAGGAAAGATAGGAAGGAGCCAGACCATTAATACACTTAAAGGCAATGGAAAGAAAAAGAAAAAAAAAAAGATATTCGAAAGATAGTCGGGAGAGTGAACAGAGAGAGGAATAAAATAGAAGTGTGAGGAGAAAGATAGAAGTTTACGAATAGCAGAATTAAAGCTTGAACAAAGAGGGGCAAGATGGTAGGCAGGAAGTCCAACTAGTATGGCCGATCAGTAATCAAGCAAGAAATGAGGAGGACAGAAAGAAGTCATTTGGAATCATGAAAGGAGAGAAAGAAGCAATCTTTATGGATACTGAACAGATGAGGGCAACAAGAACGCGATATATGGAGAAATAGAGAAGAATCAAAGAGGACACCAACGTTATGGGCAAATGGGGAAAAAGAAAGAAGTGAGGGAGTAAGGGAAAGGGCAGAAGGAGAAAAGGATGGCGAGACAATAGATGCAGGAAGAAAAGCATTTTCGGAAACCTTGAGGTCTAGAAAGAGAGGGCATCCAAGATTGAATAGCTAAAAGACAGGCAGAAAGAAAAGAGTGAAGGGTGTCGGTAAACACAGAAAATGAACCAAAGATCTGACAATCATTAATGTAGAAACCATAACAAAGACCAAAAGAAGCAATGATAGAGGAAAGTTGAGTGCATAAGGTGAGAAAAGGAGGGGACCCAGGACAGAACCCCTAGGGTACACCATATTCTAAGGGGAAGGAAGAGGATTGCTGATCATTCCAGGAAACAAAAAAGGTTTGATAGTATACATAGCACAGAAACCAATGTAGAACCGATCCAGAAAAACTGAATGAGGAGAGAGTGCTAACGAAAGTAGGATGGCCAACAGTATCAAAAACTGCAGACAGATCCAAACATAGAAGAAAACGTAGAGGGACATGCATAGAGTAGAGATTAAGTGGCATAAAGCACAGCAGTTGTAGCTAAGAGTAGAGGACGAAAACCTGATATATAAAGGGAACAGAGAATGGTGGTCAAGATAAGTGGAGACTTGGTATGAACAATATATTCAAGTACTTTGACCAGAGAAAAGAGAATGGAAATAGGCTGAAAATTGGAAGGGAGAAAGGAATCCAAAGAGGGTTTCTTTAGGATTGGGAGAATAACAGGATGTTTAAAGTCAGAAGGGAAGGTGGAGATAGAAAGGGATGCATAGAAGAAAGAGGTTGAGAAGGGGATAGATTAAGGAAATGCCTTAGGGACAACGGGAGAAGATAGAGGCCCAGAAGGAGAGGCGTACGCTGAGCACAGGAAATTAATAAGTCGTTTCAGATTCAGACATAGGTGAAAAGGAGGAGAGAAGGGAAGAGGAAAGAGAAAGACAAGGAAATGGAGAAACAGAGGTGAAGAAGAAAGAAGAATGGAGTTGAGCAGCTTTACAAGAGAAGAAATTAGCAAAGTCCATACGGGACATGGGGAGAGAAGAGAGAGATTGGGAGTGGGGTGAAATAGGACATAATTAAGAAGTTGAAATAGACACAGAGGATGAGGGGGAAAGGAAAGAATGAGATCTGATAAGTATTTTCTTTTGCATCTAAAAGAGTAGAATCATTAGAGGAATGCAAGGAAGACTAAATTAAGGTCAAGGAAGCAGGTTGAAGGCCATCGGTAAAAAATATCAGGATTAAGCAAAGTCATTGGTGGTTTGTAAGAGAAGGCAAAGGATTGAGATGATGCAGAGAATCAAGAGCAAAGAGAAGATTGGATTATTCATTTATTTATTTTTTGTTCGCTTGTTAGGCGCTTATACAGCAAGTAAATACGGCTTCAAAGCACCCACAGGGCAAAGGGGGCAGAGGGAGAACTAGGGACTAAAACACATTAAAAACACAAACAAATATTTAAAACAGTGGAGGGAACAGGAAAATTCACTAACCTACTACGCCTTGTGAGTATTCAGAACGTGCAAGTGCACCAAAGAAGAGGGCAGAGCAGGTAAGTGCTGGAGTGTCCGTGCTCGTGGGTGAGCCATAGATGAAGTGCATGATTGAAGTGCATGGTTGAAGTGCATGGACTGGTGAGTGCTACACGGCCTGGAGCCACGTAGGGAGTCTAAGTGCAAGCCTCCAAGGTGGAGGGTGTGCCAGGGAAAGTGCTGAGGGTAGACAGGAGCTGGGGCTATTGGGTGTGGAAGGTCAGGGGAACCGAAGATGCAAAAGGGCCCAGGACACCAATCACAGCAACTGTGAAATAAGCAGAGGAGAGAAGAAGGGAAGGAGGAGGTACAGAGGAAAGTCTTGAGGAGCTTCCGGAATTTAAGAAAGTCCTGCTGAAGGCACAGAGGGAGGGGGAGGCTGTTCCATAGGAGGGAGCCAGCTGAGGAAAGCGATCGACCTCCAACCATCTGTTTATCAAAACACTTTACACACAAAGAGTTGGTGCCAGAGGAACGCAGAGGTCTAGACGGAGAGTATATAGTGAGATAAAGTCGAAGATATTGTGGACCCTGGGTGCCAGACAGCCTTGTGCATGATGCCGAGGGATTTGAATTTAATCCGTGCAACAACCGGGAGCCAGCGAAGACTTTTTAGGGCAGGAGAGATGCAGTCCCTGGGCTTAAGGCCAAGGATAAGTCTTGCTGCCCTGTTCTGGATTAGCTGGAGTGGTCGAAGAGTGGAAGAAGGTAGATTCAGGAGGAGGCTATTGCAATAGTCAAGCCTAGAGAGAACCAGGGCTTAGGTAACATTGAGCCTCTGGGGGAAAGTGAGAAAAGGTCAAATTCCTTTGAGAAGGAAGAGCTGAAAGTGAGGCTTCTTGGCAATGTCCCGAGTGTGAGAGAGGAAGGAAAGAGAGGAGTCCAAGATGACTCCAAGGTTTCTGGCTTCAGAGAAAGGAGCAGAGGAGAGCGCACGGAGAAAGGCCAGAGTGAAGGGAAGGAGGAGGGAGCAGGGGTCCCGATGGGAAGGATCTCAGTTTTACAGGAATTGAGGCAGATATTGTTGGAGGTACACAAGGACTGGCGGGCCGATAGGCAGTCAGGGATGATGGAAGGTTCAAGCGGGTCAGCAGGTCGTCTGCATAACACTGGAAGTTGGGGAAAAGGAGGAGATGAGGCGTGCCAGATGAGCAAGGTAGATGTTAAAGAGCCATGGGGAGAGGACAGAAACCTTGGGATAGCACAACTGTAGAAGGAAGTAGAAGAGGAGAAGGTGCCCAGGATGACTTGTGACGTGTGGTATCATGGAGCCTTTGTATGAGGATGAAATGGTTGACGGTGTCAAAGGCAGATGAGAGATCGAGTAGGATGAGGACATCTGGGGAGTTGGCGTCCAGAGATGCAAGCAGTTCTTCATGGGTGTTCAGAATAGCAGATTCCTTGCCTCTGGATGCTCAGAATCCAGTTGAGTTGGGGCAAGGCCAGCTTCTCCAGCATTTTCCCCAGGAAGAGTGTGATGCAAATAGGGCAGTAGTTGGCGGGACAGGTAGGGACTGCTGACGGGTCTTTCATGATTTTTAAGGAGGGGGCACTTGAAGGAGGAGGGGAAAATCCAGTGACAAAAGAATGGTTACAGAAATCAGTGAGTGCAGGGGCAAGAGAGCCAATGTTGTCCTTGTTGGTCCTGGATGTGCAAGGGGAAACCAGTTTAGAAGAGTCCTTCATGGGACCGACAACTCTGGTCACTTCTTCAGGCATGGCAGGGGAGAAGGGTGAGTGAGGGGCCAAAGGAGGCAGGGGAGTGTGGGATGGGTTGGGATAGTGAGTTCAAAGAGTGTTCAGGATCTCCTGGGTTTTGGTGGCAAAGTGAATGGCCAGTGCGTTGCAGAGGGCCTTCGAAGGGGACAGGGAAGGGGAGGAGGAGAATGCAGAAGGGCTGGCTAGTTCCCTACAGATCTTGAAAGGTTCAGCCGTGCTGTTGGAGATTAAAATTGCAGTATCAAAGAACAAAGAAGTGATGGTAAAAGGCAATAGAGGGAGAATAGATGATAAACGGAGAAGAAGTAGAAAAAGAGAAATAAAGATGGAATGAAAGGACAAATGAAAAGGGGAGAAGGTGGGTATCAAGGCAGGGTTATGAGAGGCTTTTATTACAGTCATCAGTCCTCCAAGTATCTGCTGACATTGCAACTCCTACCACACTAGTTTCCAGCAACCAAAGAAAGTGCAACTTCCACTTTTAAGGCATATACCACGGGCCCTAGAACAGCAGTTGAATATTTGACTGCTAAACAGACAATGACTGTGGCTAGGCAACTCCTGATGCTGCTGTACTGATCAAAGTGCATACATGGTAAAGGCAAACTTCTTTTAAACCTTGGGATGATCAGCAATGTACAGGTTCAACTGATCTGTACTATTTTCTATGGGGCAAAGGTGTACTGTTCCAGGCCCCAGATGGTTAACAACCGCTGACAGAGAATCCAATACCTCTTAGCACTTGATAAAAATGCATACAGCCATTCTGGAGCCAATCACGAACCTTCTATACATGAGAGTCCTGCAAAACTGGGTGCTGGACCACTCCAGTTCCTACCAAGCAAGAAGATACCTCAAAGCCCTTCACTGAGGAGGGGCGTGGCCGAGCGGCAAGAAAGATGGCCCCATAACAGAGGAGCTCTGGAGGAAAAGAGTATATTTTCTTTATCAACACATATTTTCTGATGAGGAAGTGGAGAATTATTTTCAGGGTTATTGGGATACCGGACCCCACACTATGAATCGATATGTGAAATTTCTTCAACTAATGCCAGTGCGCGCCCGGACGCAATTTGATTTCGTCACCTCATGAAAATGCTTCTCCTCAGGTTCTTGCTTCGCATGTTATATAATTACAAACTGCTGACATTTTAAAGGAAGTTACACCTACCGGTGAGTCTTCGGTGTGAACCTCTGTGGGCTTTCATAACTAGCAACGTTTATCTCTGTAAGCGTGTTTGCGTGAATGGAGAATTGAATGAAGGCCTAAAGCAGCAGAGTAAAGTGGGAGGCAACCGATGCTTCACGTCAGCGGATCGGAGCGACAAAGGTACTCCATTACTTAAAGGATCGCTTTTCCACCACAACAAAGCTCACCGTTTCATTTTAAAGCACTTTCTTTACATGGTGGTCAGCTATATCTCTCATATACATTATTTGCAGCTTCTCAGCTTTTTCTCTGATTATATCTGACCCTATTATATATTGGGAAACCGCAATATCCTCGTGAATTATTTCTTCTATGCTTTTCATCTGATCTCGGCATATTCAATACGCTATTTCTAACATATTTCTAATTTTAAGTTAGCATGTTAGTGCTTTAATCCACTTCCACATTTGGTTTTGACGTGCTGGGGATTACCAACTTGTATTACTTTGCATAGTATCATTCAATCTGAACCTTCATATTATATTATTCAAATAATGTCGTCATCAGAGACTACATCCATCAATGCCTGCATGGAAAAAATTCAGCAAAAACTCGGCAGCATACGTACCTCGATTTCCTCACTTGATTTGCATTCATCTTCCATTCAAGATGAAATGAAAGATTTCAAGAATGACGTTAAGCACTTTTCTGCTAGATTAGATGAACCTGAAGAAAGAATCAGCACAATGGAAGACAGAATCGAAGGTTTGGTATGCAAACCAAAATACTTCAATTAGAGGGAGAAGTAACAGAATTGGAGGACAGGAATCGCAGAGAAAACCTGCGTTTTTATAGTATTCCTGAGAAGACAGAGGGAGATTATCATATCAATTTCCTATTAAATTGGATCCCCTCCATTCTTGCAATTGTATTCTCACCCCCACTGGAGACCCAACAAGCTCACAAAATTAGATCTGGATTTACTAGAAAAGATGCCTCACCAAGACCAATCATTGCATGCTTTCTTCGATATCAACAAACTAGGCAAATTCTTCAAGTGGACAAGAAAAAATCTCCCATTCACTTCCAAAGCAAAAACATCTTTATATCTTCTGACTCCTCCAGTGCTACCCAGGCTAAAAGGAAGAGATTTCTGGACATGAGACCCACACTCAAGTCACTTATCAGATACAGCCTACTTGATCCAGCAAAGATGATCATCACCATCCCTGATGGTCCTACCAAAGAGTTTACAAATTCTGATGACTTATATGATCTGCTTCAAGCTCTACAAACTACCCCGATGGACGCCTCACCTTCTAAACCTTCTAAACCTGCCACAAACTCCTCATAGGAATCTCTAATTCCAACACCAGCTTTCATGACTCCAAAGCATCAGCATATAAAATGTACTCCCAAACGTAGTAGGTCAACTTCCTCTATTCCCTTGGAGATAACTACTACCTCAAGCCATCTTAGGGACAAATCTAGATCTCCAATTAAAACAGCAGAACCTTAATTCACCATTTGATAAACAAACTGATGTACAAGTTCATAATGTATACCTTTGTTTTGACTACTATAATATTCAGCATTCATATTTGAATTCAATTTTTTCTTCATAGCTATTCGGTTTTTCTGATATACTTCATCCTTTTCTTTACCTTGATACTCTCTCTTCTCTCCATCTCTTTCAGTTGTGATCTTTCCATCTTCACACCAAACATCCCTTCTGAGAATCTTGCTCTCTTTTTTTTATTTTTGGATAACAATTACTATTCATCTTTGTCATCTCTTAACTTCTATTACCTTATTGCTATCACCTTTCTTGTTTTATCGATTTTCCTTTTATATTGTTGTTTTCCCCTCCTTATGTTCTTCCCAATTTGTCTCAAACACATTCAGGTACAACTGCCGCTTATCCATTGTCCAATTGATCTTTATAAATATGTATTTAAGGAACGTTTTTTATGTATGCATTTTACTTTTATTGGTTCTTACAGGAAACATCATTGTAATGCCTCCCTATGTCTATTGTCTATTAAGATTGCTAAATGGAATGTTAAAGGTTTAGGTCACCCTATTAAGCGCAGCAAGATTATCTCATTACTTTCTAAACAAAAATCTGATATTATTTGCTTGCAAGAAACCCATTTAAGTTCTGATGAAGAAAATCTTAAGATCAAAGCCTCTTGGTCCAGCCATACATTTTTTGCTAATGCTATTGATAAAAAAAGCTGGAGTTTCTGTTTTAATCAATAAGCATTTGAATTTCACCCTGATCAGTGAATAAAAAGATCCAGAGGGTAGATGAGATGGATTATAATTGAAAGTATTATTAATAATCTTCCAGCAACTATTGTCAATGTATAAAGACCGAATGCCCGTAATCCCTCCTTTTGGTCATCATTACTCACCAAACCTTCACTAAAGACTTATGAGAGCCTTGTTTTCTGTGGGGATATGAATCAGATAGTTGATTTTGCTTTGGATCGGAAATCAAACTCTAGTTTTATAAATTCCAAATCCCGTAACTGCTTCTTAAATGTAATACAAAACTTAAACTTGTTAGATTCAAGGCATTTTTGTCACCCTCAAACAACTGATTTTACATTTTACTCCCCACCTCATCAATGCTTTTCGAGACTTGATTATATTTTTGGTAATTCATCTCTAGCTCCCTCTATCCTAAACTCAGAAATTGATCCCATAACTACCTCTGATCATGCTCCAGTTTCTACCGTACCTGAATGGTCTCCCTCTAACAAATCCTCACAGAGAT
Source organism: Ambystoma mexicanum (assembly GCF_040938575.1). NCBI lineage: Eukaryota > Metazoa > Chordata > Amphibia > Caudata > Ambystomatidae > Ambystoma > Ambystoma mexicanum. The sequence continues at coordinate 539,472,944 of NC_090923.1, read as the reverse complement.
GGAGATTTAATTCATTTCTTCTAAAAGATCAAACCTTCATAGGAAAATCCAACTCTTTTATTAAAGAATTCTTTTTTAATAATCTTCCCCAGCATACATCAATTCACAACAACTGGGATGCCTTCAAAGCCTCTTTACGGGGCTTTATTATCCAATATGTTGCCATTAAAAAGCGGTAGACCGAACTTACTCACAAATCTACTGTAGCTTTAATAAAGGAATTTGAAAAATCATATTATGCTAATCCAGATCCGAATATACAAAAAATTCTCATAATAGCACGCATTGAATTCCATCCTCATATCTAGAATGAAATTATATATTAACTCAAATAAAGCTGGCAAAATGTTAGCTTCATATCTCAAGAGAAAGAAGGAAAACAATTGGTCATAACTCACATTACTTCTCCCGAAGTTATTAGATTTTCTAATCCCAAAGATATTAGTGATGCATTCTTTCACTTCTATTCAAGTCTCTATTCAGATGATTCTTCCATTAAACCTGAAAATATCAACTCTTTCTTCCAAACTAAGAAGAAAAACTATATGTTGTATTCGGATGATACTTCTTCATTCGACTCTCCTATTACTATTTTAGAAATTAAACAAAACATACACAACCTTAAACCTAATAAAGCCCCAGGCCAGATGGTTATTCTGTAGACTTTTACAAATCCTGTATTGATTCTCTAGCTCCTAAACACTTCGAACTATATTCCCACTTTGTTAATATAGGACAAAGTCTTGGATATTTTAGTGAAGCTCTCCTCATTCTGTTCCCAAACCAGATAAAGAGCTCACAAATGTCAAAAATTATCGCCCCATCTCGCTTATTAATTCAGATTAAAAAATGTATGCCAAAATTCTCGCTAAACAATTAGAATCCTTTCTTCCAAATCTTATTCATCGCGATCAATCTGGATTCATTGAAGGACAAAAAGCCTCTTCTAATTTGAGATTACTATTCAACATTCTAGCTCATTCCCAAAATGTGTTTGTACCTTCCGCCCTTATTGCTCTCGACACTGAGAAAGCATTTGATTGTGTTTCTTGGTGTTTTTTATTTCAATCTCTTACATGGCAAGGTCTCCCTCCCCATTTCATTAATAACATTAAAATATTATACCTTACACCAACCACTCGTATTCTAATTAATAATTCTCTTTGTTCCTCATTCAGAATTGAAAGGGGTACTCGTCAATGCTGTCCTCTTTCTCCCTTATTATTTAATCTAGCGTTACAACCCCTTATTTCGCTAAACAATATAGCTATAACGCACTTAATCTCTACTATTAATGATTACTATTGTTTCAGGTTACAAATTAAACTTGACAAATCTGAGATTATGTCTCTTACTCATTCTTGTAATAGATCCAATACTCCTCTATCAGGCTTATCCTACCAATCTTCCAAAATTAAATATGTAGGTCTTTTTGTTGCTAAAGATATACTTACCACTATTAACCTTATAGGGATAGTTACTGAATCAACCGAATAATTGTCTCCTCTATATTTGTCTTGGTGGGGTGGTTTAGATACCATCAAGATGATGATTACTCCCATTATTCTGTACTCACTCTCTATGATCCCCATCACAATTCATTCCTCCTTCTTCAAAATTTACTATTAAAATTTCTTTGGAACAATGAAACTCCTTGCATCGCAGCTAACAAACTAAAACTCTCTAAATCCTTAGGTGGAGTTAAATTCCCGAACTTTCAACTCCATCATAAAGCTTTCGCCATGAAACAACTCACTACCTTTCTACAACATTAATATTTTCCAAGTAATACTCCCCTTTGGATTGCAATTGAGGCTAGCATTATTTCTCCACTATCTCCATCTCACTTTCTTATAACGTCCTCGTGGCCCAATGTTACATCTTACCCATTTCTGCACTTCTTCAAGATAATTTGGAATAAACTACCAGCTAACTCTTTTAATAAGACTAAACCTGATGATCTTTTCTTATGGTTTAACAAACAAAATTCCATCAAATCTAATCTTTCAATCATTCATAGATGGCATTTCTCAGGTAGTAAGTTTACTAAAACCTAATCCAAAATTGATTTATAATCCCCTTTTCGACTATCAGTACACATTATAATATCCCTGCATCTGATCTCGCTTTTCACACTTCATTAATCAAATCAATAACTACATTTATACCCACTTTTAAACAGAAATCCCATTCTCCACTCTTAAATCTTTTAATCAACAATCCCTCAAATAGGGCTGCCAGATTTTATTAATTCCTAAATGATCCTCTCGCCCCCATTTCTATCAAACTTACTACTATTAGAAACTGGAAAATAGATGGAACCTCCAACCTTCTGATTTATGGATTAAAATGCCTGCCATTCCACTTCGTCTGCTGGCAATCTCACCCCAACTTACTTTTTTATTTCACATAGGGCTTTTCTCACTCCACGACGGATTGCTAAAAGTTTGGCTGGCGCTTCTAGTAGATGTTGGTCATTTAATGACCCAAATGCCAATTTTACAAATTTAATTTTGAAATGCACCTATGTTTATTCATTTTGGTCTGGAGTCAGTTGCAATACATTTTTTTCTTTTACAGAACCCTTAACTGCGAATTTGATGGTTGGTTCCTTGGTCAATCGAGTCATTAATCAATCTGACTCTACGCATTTGTTTAACTTGTTCGTTATCATTGTTTTCCATAATATAACTAGTAATTGCAAAAATCCTGCTAACCTTTCTTACAGTTTATGGTGGAACTCAATCTGTTTGACTCACCAAATGTAACGCTGTTATGCTTTAATGTATGATTCTATGCATACACTCGATAAGAAATGGAACAGATTCTTACAATACCTGAATAGCGCTGCATAATTGATAGGTATCTATAGCTATTTCCCCGTTTCCCTTTTTTTTCTTTCCTCTTGTTTGTCTTATTGTCTGTACTCCCTCCTAGATCATGATTACTTGAAGATTATCTCAGTTCTTTATATTCTTAATGTTTACCATTAATTGATTGTGGCTCCTAGTATAAATTGTCTTCATTCCACATCAGTAGCTTTCAACATACTGAGTTTTATTATTTTACGTTTTTTTTTTAACTTTGTTTATAATTGTTTGCCATAATCTATTATTAATAAAATGTTTAAACCAGGGAGAAAAAAAAAGGCCTGCACTGAATAACGATAGGACTAGGGAAAAGAAAAAAGAATTCATACAAGCACTGCAGGTGTTAAAATCAAAGAAAGGACGAGGAAGTGTACCTGAAAGAAGTTAAATCATTAAGAAATAGGTATAGAAACTGGTTGAGATTGAATAAATATCTACGCATGCAGCGGGATGGCGAACTAATGCTAAGGGCGGTGGGTCAGACCAATTCAAGAAACTTCTGGTCCTTGATTAATTCATCTGTGGCAGAGCAGAGCAATCCAAAAAGTGGTATTATGCAGGATAATGTATGGCGGGAGCATTTCTTAAAACTCCATAGGGCGGTTTTGGGACCTAAGCTTATTTACTCAGAGGGAGTAACTTGGGAACTGAACATCACACCAGAGCAAATAGAAGAGTTGATTTAAAAAATCCTCAGCCTCTCAGGCCGCCAGCCGAACAGTTTGAGCAATCGTATCTTGAAATCTCATGTTGGTCTCTAGTCCCGCTTATTGACAGTGCTATTCAGGTAAATGGTGAGCGCCCGACAACTACCAGAGTCTTGGAAGCAAGCCATTATCATTCCAATCTATATAAAGGGGGATCAAACAGATCATATAAATTACTGTCCAATCTTGCTTTTAGATGAAGATGGGAAGATTTCTGCAGGTTTGGTTTTAAAAGGGTTGGAATAGTGGGCAGAACAGAAAGGAATCTTATCCAAACATCAAGTGGATTTTCGAAGGGTTCTCTCCACTTCTCCAAACGGTCTGGTAATGAGTAGAGCCTGTAGCAGGACCTTTCAAAAGGGTGGCCAGACACTGTATGATGCTTGGATTGATTTATCGCAAGCTTTTGACACTTTTAACAGAGAGCATTTGTGGAGTAAATTGAGGAGCTGGGGCTTACCTGAAACCTTGCTAGCTAAATAGTTGAGTTGCATAAGCATTCACAACTGCAGGTAAGGCTTGATAAAAAAGGGAAACGGTCTAGTGTTATCAAAATAGAACGGGGGTAAGACAGGGATGTATTGTGGCTCCTTTTCTTTTTAACCTCTACCTATCGGATGTGGCAAAGAGACTAGATGGGTCCGCGTTGGCAAGTCCGAAGATTGGGAAGGAGAGAATTAATTGAATGGTTTACGCGGACGACATTGTGCTTCTGGACTACACTCCGATAGGTCTTCAACATTGTTTGAATGCACTAGAAGAGTATGCGAGAATAAATGACCTGAAGATAAGCCCACAAACGTCAAAAATTGTAATATTCAAGCGTCCACTTAAGGCTGTAAGCCCATTTGTTTGGCGTTTAGATAATCAAATGATCCCAGATGCTAAAGAAGTAACATATTTGGGGTCAATAGGGAGATCATTTCCAACTAAAATTCATCTAGCAACATCTTTGGAGGGGAAAATATTGCAATTTGGCTACCAAATGAAGAAAATTATAAATATGTACTATATATTCTCCTTGTCCCCGGTCATAAATTAGTACACCAGTAAAGTCATCCCGTCTCTGCTCTTTGGTTTGGATGTGAACCCACGGTCAAGACTAATGGACTGAACAGCTTAGAGGGTAAACTGTGGAAATGGGTATTAAATACCAAATTGTACCCCAAATGCTAGCCTGAGGTACAAATTGGGTCTTCAGTCTATGAGATCATTGATGGAGTGGAGGTGGGTATCTTTGTATAGACTGATCCTGGTTCCCCCAAATTATTCATTATATGTGAATATAGGTTGTGAATTAGGGGGGGTCTTACAATTGTTATCTGGCCCTAGTTGCTGAAATTCTCATGAGCTGTGTGAATGCTTAGAAATTAATTTGATTCAAAATCCTATGAAAGTGAAAGTCAATAAAAAGAGCTGATTGGATCAGGAAGATTGCATCAATGCGGTCCTCGATTGTGTGTCAGTCACTGTTGAGTGTGGATAAACCACAAGCATGGTTATCTACATACTTGAGGAGATTTCCGGATCCTCATAGAAAGTTGGATTTTCTGAGACTCTGCCTCAATTTGTTGCCCACACGAGACATTTTACACATTAGGTATAAGGATGAGTATGGGGACAAGCTTTGCCCACTATGTGATGGCACTAGTTCACAGACCCTAAAACACCTTTTGAGTGAGTGTGCTGGGATATTAGTAAACAAAGTGACGAAATTGTCAAAATTTGTTGATAATATCTGTTGGTTAACAATGGTCTCCTTTTGGGAGAGACTGGTGTCAGGGCACGAAGTACTATTAACAATGGAAATTGTAAAACTGTCAAAAGAGCTAAATCTTATTGCTGTTTAACTAGGAGTTTTCGAAAGAGTGAAATTTAAAAAAATGTTTTTATAGTACTTGTGTTTTTGATTGTGCTTATGTGTAAAGTCCTAATTTCTTTGGGACTCGATTTTTAGGTTAGGCTAAATTGATAATAATGGAAATCTGTGAGCACTGACAAAGCTAAATTGTGTTTTTGTATTGTTTTAAATTGTAATTTTTTTGTGAAAAGTCTTAATTTTTTTACTATAACACAATAAAATAAAAAAATAAAAAATGTGTCCTTTTTCCTGGTGTCTGGATGGAGTATGTCGACTAGAGGTTCCCGTCATCTCATTACAAACAATTTGCAGTTTCCAAGCTCCCAAAGGTCAAGTGTAACATTACAACGTACATTGAAGCCATGAAGCAAAAGTCTCGGGAATTGTTCAAAGGCACAGATGTGTTTCGTTTTGTATTTTAAGAGAAGTCTGGACTAGGCATGTCATTTGTATCTGTGTTAAATACTTTGGCATGTGATTAATGAGTTCACCAGCCCACCTATCCTTCAATAAGTCAAGCCATAAGGTAGCTCACCCAAATTACCCAGGACATGTTCCCAGATCTGGACCGTTACATTAAAAACAGTATTTTCCAAACCATGGGTGTAATCAATTTAGAAAGAACAAAGCTTTTTATGTGAAGAACCATTAACTCAATGGTAGGAGATATGAATGCCAGGTGTGTAATACTATACAATACACACAACCCATAATTCAGATACAAAGTTATTCCTTACCATTATTGTTCCCCCCGTTTGGGTTCGCAAAGGCTTTAGCACTTTTCTCTGGACAACACAATTTGGAAGACATAGAAGAGGGGGGATTTCAGTGATTGAAGCCACAACACATGACCACTAAAGGAAAACAGAAACAATAAGAAATCGCTTTAAAACAAAACATATTTATTTTCAACCAGAAATACATCTTTCAATACCTTTGTATACAAAAATATAAAACGTTGATGAAGAGCAAAACACAGATGTAATTTGGTTTACTATCAATTTAAAAAGTGTAGGATTTCCATAGATACATCCCGTTTTGAATATTGTGCTTGGTTAATCTCCTTCAGAAACAAACCTTAAAACTTTTACAAATTCACAACGCCAATTATAAGCACAAATTAACTGAGAAAAGAATTACAATATTTTAAAAAGTTCACTCTTTACAATTCCATATAAAAACAAACAGTGACGAATTCAGACAGAGTTCAACAGCAGCCAATAAGTAGAAAAATGCCTTTAATGAAGGAACAAAAAAATCATGTTTTAATGCAACAAATACAATTGTATGCAAGAATATTCAGGCAATCAAAATCACATGAGCAAACGGCAGTCCAGGAAGCTCTTAAAATATTTGGCTCAAGCGGGCGAACCAAGGCGTAATTCCTAATTTTCTCATTTTGGAGAGTCTTGTATATTCTAGATATTGTTCTAGACCATACTACACATTCATGGGCAAATCGGCTACAACTATTTGCACAATTAACGTGAAATTCTGCAGACATATCTGTGTGTGCAGATAATGAGTAGGGGGGGGGAGAGATGCTATAGTCCTGGGCATGGAAAGGGGAGGTTGCATAAAGCAGCATGCTGTGGGGATAACGAAGTTAATGATGGTACTTTAAGATGCATTTTTATCACGGTTTCCTTCAGTGTTGATAGTACAGTAGTAAAACGCAAGGTTGCAGGGTCAAAATGAGTAGTAATGTCAAGAGCCAGGTATGGGATTTGTATTGAGGGATGTGTCTCAGATAGCTCAAGGAATACTCCAGCTCTCTGAGACGGGTCAAAGGTTTTTATTTTTTGATTTTCCGGGGCCCTAGATCCATCCCACTCATCTAGCAAGCACCAACTTCCCTAGTCCAGGATTTCCTGCTCAGCAGGTTAGTATATGCCAAATACCTGCTCTTACTGCCTAAGATCTAACTTGTGTTAAAGGTGCAAACCTAAAAGCCAAATTCCTTATCGATGTCCCTAGACTGACCCTACACTATGCATTGCTTAGTTGGCAAATTAGGATAAGGGGTTGTGCGTTTCACTCCGCCTGATTCGGTCCACTTCCTAGCATGCCCAAGTACTCCTCTCCCTTTCCCCTTATAAGGGCTCCCTCTTACTACTATCCTCCTTCCAACTCCACCCTTCTCCTCTACTGCCTGCATCTTACACCTCTGTTCCTCCACTGTTTCTCACTCCTAAGCCCTGCCTCCAATCGTTGGTTACTACTCCGTCATGCTTCAGTATACACTGCTCTACTACTCCATCCTCTAAACTACTATTCCCTAGTCAGTACTACTACTGCCTCCACCGCACTGCTACTACTCCACCACACATGCTACTCAGACACCCTCCTTTCACTCACACAAGCACTTCACATTCACTCCCTCACCTAATCCCATGTGCCAGCCATTCATGCACACTCAATTCAATACCCCTTGCGCTCACTATTCGAAAATGTGCCTTCACCTCCTTTCGAACATCCATCCTCCTGTTGGTCTCTTGGTCTACCACCTCCTCCCCCCTCCTATTCCCCTGTCCCCCTCCTTTTCCCCCTCCTTCTCCTCCTCTGATCTCATCTGAACATCGCTCTTCCTGGGGTCTCTTTTGACCCCCTTCCTATCCTCTAGCTGGTCTGCTGTCCCTGGCCAATCTGGCCCGGTATTCCAACTCGGGAGGTGTTAGGTACACGAAAGCTTTCATAAAGTGCCTTAAATGCAGCACTCTCTCAGCCTGGCTGCTGCAGTACAACAATGGCAGGTCATCTTTCACATTGCCCCTGTTCATGTTAGGGTGTGCTGGCCTAGAAGCCAATACGCTAGTTCCAGCCTGTATTTGGTGAGGTTCTTTATTTTCAGGTCTTTGGTGTTCTGGGGGACCACAGCCGTCACATTCCCGTGCAGTACGAGGCCGGCGTGAGGCATTGGAAACAGCCTTCTAGGAGCACAGGATCCTTCGCCTGGTTCTTCCCCTTCTGTGGCGTTGTCTGTACACACAGGACGTCTGATGGGTGTGCTGCTCTCCAGCTCTCTTTCTGTTAGCTCTTTCTCTCTTTTGAAGTGTTCAGAAGGCATTGCACGAGGTGCTGTTGATTTTCAGTCTTGTGGGTGGTCTTCTTCCATGTCTGGTGTTTCACTAGTAAAGAAAGATAAGAATTGTCTAGCACCTGGATTCAAAGGGACAGAATGATGCAAATTGGTACTGGACATATATTGGTTGGCACAGGGACAGGAATTGGGTCCCTCCCAACTGCCATCACACCCCTCTGGGGTAGGACAGGCACTGGATTACTCTGGAGTAGGCCCCCTACTCCAGGCTGAGAGGGTTTCTCATCCCATATTGACTAGGTCGAGGTGCTGCCATTGTCACAGGTGGGAGTGAGTTTTACTATTTTGCGGGAGTGGGTGGTGGCGTGGAACAAAGTTTTACTACTTTATTTTTGTATTTTTTGACCCTTTTATATGTCATGAACCAACTCACAACCTCCAACCTGAGACCGCTGAAGCTATCCGATCTTGCTATTGCCGTACAGGTTACATGAGTCTTGATGGAGGCTTGTGCGTTATCTGCACTACACTACCCAAGCTACTGATTGTGATGTCATCTGAAGCATGCATAATCCCAGCAGTGTTCAGAGCAAAAGCGCTGCTTGTGTGTGCTGGATCCAGCCTGTTTTTTGTGCTAACTACTTTACGTACCTTCTGCCTCGGATGCCCTTGGATTGAGATTCGGCTCAATGTGTCTGAAGGTCATAATGCACTTGCTTGCCCACCGGACAGACTGTAGCTGCTTTGTTCTAGGTACTTCTTTGCCCACACAATGCCAAACATATTTCTGCGCTTGGTTTGTTGCTCCTGTTGTGGCTTACCTTAGCTGGCTTACTCGCTGTTCCAGCTGTTCCAGCTCAGCTCCATTCCTGCCTCCTCTGTGATCTCCTTGGGTTTATCCATTCTGGAAGCGTTGCTGCACCTATAAATACCTACAGCTCCTCTTTGCCTCTTAGATTTGGGTTCCTCTTTCACTTCTCTGTTTATTTTTTTATCTTTACTGCATTCCTTCGCCTTTCTGGTTATTATTCTTGGACCCTTGGATTAGATACTTTGAACTCTTCGTGTTCAAGAATGCCAGGATTGGGCTGTGCTCCCACATGGATTTGGGTCTGATTACCAATGGGGTGCTCTCTTGCCGGATGCATCTTTGCCGCTAAACTACCCTGTGTCGTCAGTCAGGGTCCCTTTTTTCCATCCTTAGTCCACGTCATAGATTTATCCATGATAGTGTATAGCAGGGGAGTGCAAATGGCTTGTTTAATTACTGTTTCACTGTGTTAACGCTTTCCCCCATTTTCAGTTTGAGCTGTTAGGTGGCGCTGAAACTACTACATTAACATACAGATAGGGAGAAATGGCATATGAGGAGGGCACAAAACTTGTAGGTATTGTTTGGTTATTTGCCCAACGATTGACTGCCAATGGCTATGCCAATACATACCGCCATTTTCATTCCAGTTCCTGCCCATCGACTCTAAAACACCTCCTCATGGGAACTCTTTGAGCTTGCTTTAATCAAACCCAACCACCAAACTTTGCACTTGAAGTGCCTGCCAGTGTTTTTTTAAAGCAGTCTTCTGAGAGTCAATGGCTTAATTGGAGGTGTAAACGCCCCACTGGTCTAATAAAAAATGTCTTAACCAGGTCTGCCTTCAGCCACTCGGTTTATAAGCACTATGCGTGTCCTTCACTGAGTCGTTTTAAACACAAGCATTGGCAAAGTCAACAGTTTTGGCTTGTGTATTAGGCATTTGCCAGGCACTGCCGTTAGGTGCCCAGGTACTGCCACCATTTCGCACCTTCTACAATCAATGGCCAGTCATAAACAACTCCGCCAAATAGGGAAACCAAAACAAACAGCACAAGTCCTCAACTTTGGCAAGGACTGCCTGGTCTTTGAGTTACCAAAGCCCTTGCAGTTGTCTTGGCACTTCCCTGAGCGGATGCTACTTAGGCATTGTGGGTTTAAGGTTTCTTGAACCCTCTCACGGGTTGGAAAATGTTGCAGGTTTCTGGGATCTCGTACCCAAAAGACTAACCTTTACATCAACCTTTTTTTTTTTTTTAAAACAGTTTTTTTTTCCACATACAATAACAAACAGGTATCCACGTTATTTACATAGCATCCTTTGTATGTAGCGACCAATACTGAATACAAATGCTCTCAGCATACCTAAAACTTAAAACAACCAAAGAGAATCTGTGACATGATTGCTTGTATGGTTCCAACTCAACATAATCTTAGACAATTGGCTGTGGCTCTAATAATTCCTAGTGGTATCCCCCCTTTATTATAACATATGTCACACCTAGCGAATGGTGCCACCCAGGTGGCCGTGTTCATGGGGGCTTTATTTCAGAGAGGGGAAACATTGCCTCTGCCAGTGTGTTCCAAGTGGCGACATCTGTGTTCACTTCTCTCTTCCCACGATGTACTGCTCTGCACCACGCTCTGGTCTCAGCCATCACCAAGTACTTCAAGTCTGCCCCTCGTGCCTCTACACTGGGTCCCCCAGCCGACTTCCAGGCCATTGCGATTCTGCATTTAGCTAACACGCAAATTAGGTCCTTCATACTGGTGAGGTGTGACAAAAGTTTTTTCCCTCTCTGGAACAACCCCAACAAGCAGGCCTCTGGGGACCATACGTGCATCTGTATTCCTCCCCTGAACACTTGGTCTGCAATTGCCAGCTAGAAATTTCTGATCACCGGGCAAGTCCAAAACATGTGTATAATGTCTGCTACATTGTGGGTACATCTAGTACAGTTCAGTACACCTGCTCATCAGAACAGTGATATCTTGTGGGGGGTCATGTATGCCCTGTGTGCAATGTACAATTGAGTCAATTTAATTCTTGAGTTCTTAGAAACCTTTTTAGTGTACATCAGAGTTCTTGTCCATTCAACATCTGTAAATGTCTTACCCAGGTCTTCTTCCCACTTCAGGCGTACCACTAGATTTCGTTCACTGAGTTTGTTCGGAATTTGTTTGTATAACCTAGAGACTACAGGCCCCCTTCCGACATATCGTACATGGTCTCAAGCACCAGTTCACTTTCAATGCCTTCTCAAAAATCTGACCATCTTGCTTCTATTTCTCTGACTAAGCCCAAATACAGCAAGAATTGGCCACTGTTTGAGATCCTGAAAACTATGGAAAAATCTCATCTTAAATAAGACTTGGCTTCTCCCACCCTTGAAGACGGTCCCAAAGCCCAACAAGCCTTCTCTGATAAAATTACGAATGCACACGAGAAAACTATGGCTGATCCGTCTTCAGCCTTTGAACATAACAACATAACTAAACTTTCCCTGTGTGAGGCCATACTCTGAGGTCACCGCTATTTCTGTTCAGACAATGGAGGAAAGTCCTAAAAAAGATGCGTCCCACTTCCTGTAGTAGTGATCTCCTGACAGGTAAAATCATTCTCAATAATGCTCATATTTTTGCACCTTTCTTGACCCGTTTCACTAATGCCACCTTCCGCTATGGTACCATTCCCAAAGCGACTAAAAGGGTTGTAGTCTCCCCCTTGCTGAAAAAGGCCTGTCTGGATACAAAAAACTTTGCCAGCTACATACCCATTACTAATGTTCCTTTCTTTTTGAAAGTCGTGGATCATGTAGCCACGATACAATTACAAAAACACTTGGAACAAACCAACATTTTACATCCTTGTCAATCTGATTTTAAAGAGCATCACAGCACTGAAAGTGCTCTCTTAGATCTTCAGAGCCAGATGCTGGACTACATGGACAGGAGCAAGGCAGGTTTATTGATACTTCCCGACTTATCGGTGGCCTTTGATCTCCTGGACCATGTAAAACTCCTTGCCACATTGTCTACGGCAGGCTACAACTCCCCATTAGCAGTGAAGTGGCTGGAGTCTTTTCTGTCAGGCAGAATGTCTAGAGTTTTCTGGGGCCAAGCATCCTCAGGGTCTATATTGTCCACCTGTGGAGTGCCACAAGGATCTTGCCTGCCCTCTGCACTTTTCAACATTCATCTGCGCCATTTATGTTACCTTCTTGACAAAGCAGGAGTGAAGTTCACCAATTATGCTGACGATACTTAGCTATTGGTGGAACTGAGCGGTGATCACACCAATGATTCCAAAACGGTCTAGAACATCTACCTGAATACTTGATCATAAAATATTGGATGACCCAACACTGGCTCTGTCTTAACAGTGTAAAAACTGAAATTGTGTTTTTCGGATCCCCACAAGCAAGGCTGAAACTGGTGCCGGCATACACAGATTTTACAATTGATGGTCATCTCATAAAATGTTTAGACCAGGTTAAAACCCTTGGGGTGATAATGGATAAATCCTTGAGCGCCGATACACACGTAGCCAATGTCATCAAATAATCACAATACCATCTTAAACTCCTCAGATTGGTCAAGCCATATGTCACCAATAAGAACTGGCAGACCTTAGTTCAAGGCATAGTTATGCCTCAAATTGACTACTCTAGCGCCTTGGTAGAGGGAGCAAATAAAAACTGCATACAAAAACTGTTCTTCAAAATTATGCAGTTCGCATCATCAAAGGCGTAGCTAGACGAGAACATATACTAAGGCTAGGAGGGAACTTCATTGGCTACCAGTTAATTGCAGGATCTCTTAAGATCCTGACCGTGGTACACAAATGTTTATATGGACATGCTCCTGGTTACCTGAAAAACGTTCTAATCCCCCTAGCCCCCCCAAGCCTTATGGAGATCAACTAGACCCAACAACACCCTTCGCCTCATCTGCCCAAGGATCAAAAGAAGCCGGGGTAGAGGTCGCGCTTTCCCGGTTCTGGCTACTCTAGCCTGGAACGACCTTCCAGTACAAATGTGCTTAGAGAAGAACCCCCAAAGTTTTCGGAAAAGGCTAAAGATGCACTTATTTGAATACATAGACTTCCTTACTCCCAATGAATATTTCTGCGCCCTTCATATTCGCTAGCTTCTCCACCGTACATGGTTTGTTAGCATTGTCTGTCTGTTGTCTGTTATATGTGTGCCCCGATACCTGCCGGCTATTGCACGTTATGAGCGCAAAATAACATAACACTATGTATACCAAAGTTATGTGTAAATGATGTGACATCCATTAGTTTCTTTTCTTGTAAAAAGTCTCCTGGTGCGACTAGCCCATGTTCTCCCAGTACCTTCTGATCTTTTCTATAGAGTAAGGCATTTTACCAAACATCGCAACCAGTGGAATAGTCGGGGAGCAGGGTCCAAGGGTCCCATGATTTTTCAAGTCCTGTGCCACCATTCCCTGCCAAGCACACAGAGCTGGGGTGGGTGCCAAAGGCGATCTTCTCACCCCCTTTAGAAAATATTGTCCGATCATCGGTTGCAAGAGCATTGTATTCTATATAGATTTACCATGCACCATGTGCCAGCCAACTCAGGCAGGGACTTTGTCCACTCATCAGGTTAACAGCCTAATTTCTCTCTCCAGGAATTATCCTGATTTACCTTGCACCATGTGCCAGCCTAACTGGTACCCCATGGCACTCCCCTTGATGAGCCCTATTTAATCAGTCAATTTTGACTACACACTAATCACCTCCCAGGTTAGCTCGGCGCACGCATGCGTGGCCACACCGTCCACACTCCCTTCGCACAGGCGCACAAGGGACCAACTACTTACCGCCCAGGAACATGCGCGTCAACCAGACACACATACACTACTCCCCGCGCACATGCGCGGGGGCCACCACTCGTGACTCGACAGCGCTCATGCGCAATAAATAGGAATCAGTCCTCAGGTCCGGCAACCAGCACGGACAACTCAGGATGCTCGCGGACAAACCAAGTAAGTTTAAGCTTTCATTCCAGGTTATCGAACCTGACTAAGAGACCATGCGGGTCACACTACACTTCAAGAGCCCAGGACCTGCCACATTACCCAGTCGCCAACACACACAGTAAACAGCCAGCCCCTAAACCGGTGCACCATCGCGTCTGTACCAACATGCTAGACGGCAGGCCATCCAGCGGCTAGCCAACACACAGCGCCCAGGAACCATTGCTTCCAGGCAATCTCCCACATACGAGACTGCCCCTACGGAGGCTATCCCAGCAGCCATCCACAGGAATCGCTCATTAGGCACCAGTCAAATCCAGGCAACCACAAAAGCAAATGGGGGGTACAGCACCGCTCCACCGCTATACGCGGCGACTTAACCACACTTGGCTCAACCACGCAACCGCACATGCGGACCCTCCCAACCCATGGCCACAACCGACATCATGCCGACAGCTGCGTGGCCCACACCCCCTAGGCACCATCCCAGTAAATTAATCACCTCACAGCACAGTCTAACCATGAGGACAGGACACAACCCATCAACAGAACCTTCTTTATTTTACAGGGCCCAACTGGAGCCACTGTAATTACAGCATAAGCGACCCACTTCTACCAACCAGGACCTCACAGGGGGCAACACACCGGTACCAATAGGTAAGAGGCCTAATAAACTCTAGACATGATACAATTAGGACCAACCAAACCTCCTGCTAACCTATTGTCTCTCCCTCCTTCCTTTTTCCCTCTGCCACCACATTGGCTCATAATGTATTGTATATATTATATTGATGTATAAATATGTATTTTCATTATCAAACACTTCACTATCACCCAACACCACTCACTTGACACCTATGCAAATGATGTATGTCACATCAAATGTCACAATTTATCACCGCACATGGTTTTGAATAATGAATCAGCCTTGATAAAGACCTCTGGGTCGAAACACGTGTCAGCTGACAAAAAAAGGGGACCCAAGAGCCCCAGATGTTATACATGTATACTACAATTCGAATGAGAACAAACCACTTTCACAAATAAAAGCGAAATTATATCACAGCCAATAGTGTGGAAGAATATTGTCTTTGAGACCAAAAAGCAAGATAGCCAGGAACAAACCCCCCGACCCCCCCGTTCTTCTACTTAACAAATGAGGCGTTTGGCTAAACCTCAAACAGTTACCTGTGATCTTGCAACCTGCTTTCCTACCCCGATGTACAAGGAACAACAGAGCCCAGCAAGGTCATTTCCAAATCTAGAGCCAACTACGTTTCTATCTTGTATCTAATGAAGTCTCATCCGCTAGCCAGCTCATGACAAACTGCAGCTGCCCTGCTAAGTAGCATATATCGAAGTGGCGTAGTCCGATCCGTTGTTGCTGTAGTCCCTATTTAGGGTACTTAATGCAATTCTGTTCCTTCAGTAGCTCGAATCCAATTTACCAAATCACCTCTTGGGCCTTGGTGGCAGTGCTCCAGATAGGATTTTGGAGGGAGAGTATTTTACTCCCAGTTTTTAAAACTAGAGAGTAAATCCAATTTCAAGAGAGCAAAAATTAGTTTCCTCCTACTCTAAAGAGTAAAAGGTGCCCAACAACTATCCAGTTTGTGTATAAAATGTAAACTTTGTTCGAAAACATTAGTGACAAAACAGCTGTATTTCAAAGTGGTTCTAAATAATTTATTGCACCTGTGGAAAACAACATTGTAGATACATATTACCAAGCTTCCTCTTCATGATACTTGGGCACAAACTGTAGGAGCTCCTGCAGATGCCAGCTAGTTACATCGGGTGATTCATAAATCAAGTCCCTCATTCTACGAATATCATTTCTCTGCCTCTCTGGCCCACTGTTGCTTCCTGGCACTACCTGCTTGACAGCCATGTTTTTGCTCCATCTCTCCTTCCCTTTGCTACTCTAATTTCCCCATCTCTCATTTTCTGATGCTCTGCTTCATTATTTAGAACCACTTTGAAATACAGCTGTTTTGTCACTAATGTTTTCGAACAAAGTTTACATTTTATACACAATTGGATAAGTGTTGTGATGTCAGGTTTTGCGGTCAGTTTCTCTGTCACTATGCCTCTCCCATCTCTGCATTCTATTGTTGCCGTTTCCCTCATATCTCGCTGTACGGGTTGATATACTCCTCTTCCTCTCTCATGTCATTACTCTGGCTATATCTGTTTTTTCATTTGCTCGGTTGTTGTTGCTATTCCTTTTGCATTTTCGTTCTTGCTCTGTCTCTTATGTTATTGGCCTGCCCTTCTCTAGTCTTGCTTTTCTATTTCCATCGCTCCCCACCTACTGTTGATCTGCGTTTTATTTTACTGTCTCTAAATGTCTCTTTTGCTCTGCTTCTATCCCTCACTCCTATTGTGTTTGTCCTATTATTTACTCTGTTTCCCTTCTCACTTTCTTGTTGCCTTATCATGTAGCTGGAAATAGACCAAAATGTCACCTCCAGAATTCTGACTCCCGAAATTCCGGCCTTTTTTTTATTCGACCACCCTTACACCACATATATATATGGGGGGCCATGGGATATAATAATAGTATGGGGGTGCGGGGACCTCCCTCCGCATATTTGTGTGGTGTTTTCGGCTGTTGGAATTCTGGGGGTTGTAGTAATCACATAGATCCAATGTAGCTTATTGCTCTCTTCCTGTTGCTCGAATTCCTGTTTTGGATTGTCTAGTATGTTCTCTGTCCCTTTGCCCCCTAACCCTCCAGCACACCTTTGTTCTCCTGTATTGCTTGGGTCCAGAGTTGCTCTTCCTCTTCAGTTTTTCTGTTTGTCTTTTAACATAGCAACAATAAATATCCAAAATGCTGAAAATGCCTTTTCTATTGGAAAATCTATTGCATCTTTACCATTGGGTGGTCCCTTTTAGATGTGTGCAACCCTTCTTTTGGCCAATAGGCTGGAAATTATAGGTTTATCTGTTTGTCCCACCAGATGCAGCAGAGCTGTGTGTTCTGAGCCCTTACAAGTATGACAGCCCAACTGAGATGTGTCTGTTCTGAGCCATTACAAACATAGCAGCCCTGAAGAGTTGTTTTCTGAGCAATCACAGGTATAGCAGATCTGATGATTTGTGTGTTCTGAACCATTACATGTAGAGCATCCCCGATGACGTGTGTGTTCAGAATCAAAGTCGACTCTGTTACAATTGAATGCTACCGGCATCTTAAATGAACACCTCTGGTGCAGACTCATTAACTGACCTGTCAACAGGATTTTAACTAACATGTTACACATTAATCTCTGCAGCAGGGTTATTGTCCCACTGAGCCGCCTTTCCCAACAGTCTGTTGACACTGAACAGCACATAGGGTTAGGGCACTGGCAGTTCCATATGAGGCTTGCCTGACATAAATGGCTTGTCAAAAGCTCTAAGACTGTTTGGACTATCCTATATGAATGAAGATATTCATACTGAGGCTTTGAAATGTGCTAGATTTTTGGTAGTGGGACTCAGTAATCGGACGTGGAAGAAGCAGAAGTTTTGAAAAGCGCAAGACAGAGTAGAAGGGAGTTAGGTTGCCGTGTTCTGCTGGAAGCGCTGTCTTCTTTCC
Organism: Ambystoma mexicanum; assembly: GCF_040938575.1. Classification (NCBI taxonomy): domain Eukaryota; kingdom Metazoa; phylum Chordata; class Amphibia; order Caudata; family Ambystomatidae; genus Ambystoma; species Ambystoma mexicanum. The sequence goes on along the minus strand of NC_090923.1, from coordinate 539,455,068 downwards.
TTGAAAAATCATTTTTTAATTCAGAATCTAGTGCTGCTCTATTTCATTTGCATTTCCTTTTAGCCCTCTGATTTTAGCACTCTTTCCTTTTACAGGCTGTAATAATAGATTTGTGCGTGCCCTATTTTGCTAAAGAACTAGAAGCCCAAACGTACTTTTAGTCCTTCTGACATATATATTAACCAGACATGCGCGTCAGCGTGGCGTGTCGGGGACGGTAAGTAACGGTCCATATAAGGTACAGGTAAGTACGGGCCAGAAACGCTTCATTTAACTCCTTAAATATGGGACTGCACGAGGTCCTAGGTGCAATAAAATGTGCTCCAGAAGCATCTGAGGTAAGAATCATGATTTTCAATGATAATGCACTAAATGCCTACTCATCATTAAAGCAAAAACTGGAAAATAGTCCTGTCGATGCCCGTTGCGCGTTTGTACCATCTACACATTTCTGTTCACCCCCGGCCTCACTTTTTGAAGCTGTAGGGGAACCTTATGACACAACTCAGTTAATGGTTGAACCAGTGAAAATTCGTACTCACGGGACGGGGGAGGAGACTAAGATGAGACTGCCTCATGTGCCCTTACATGCTTCTCCCCCCAACCACTTGACCTCCATAATGTCCTTATACCCTGGTGACCTCTTGTCCCGTGAGGTAACTTAAGGCCTACGGGACGGGAAAGCCCCTACTAATGGACATTATTTATAGCCCCAATTTGGGTGAGGAGGCAATATTACAACAGATTAATGAAGGGAAACTCAAATGATGCTTAGTAAATACCTGTTCCCTTGTAAAGCATGCAGTTGAAATGGCAGATATGATTCTGGAGCAAAATCTAGATATTCTATTTTTAACAGAAACCTGGATGGCTGAAACCTCTCACCATGCCATGCTTTTGGCTACCCCTGACGGATACTCAGCCTTCCAAATCAATAGGGAGGAGGGCAGAGGAGGGGGGTGGCTATCATTTTCAAGCATAACATGAAGCTCCACACAATTAACAGTCCTGACTAAGAAAATTGTGAGGCCTTAATAGTAAAACTTAATATAAATCCTGTATCCTCTGTTAGCCTACTGCTACTGTATCGTCCCCCAAGAACTACCCCCCTGTTCGAGGAACAATTACAGGCTACTATAGGTAATTTATCCAAGGACTCCTCCGCGTTTGTTGTCCTTGGCAACCTCAATCTCTGGTATAATAACCCTACAAATGAGGGAGCCAAGGATTTGAGAATTTCCTTGGAGTCCATTGGGTTTCAACAACCGGTTCAAGCTGCGACCCACAATAGCGGCAATATATTAGACTGGATTGTGACAAAAAAACAAGAAGTAAAAATATCCTCTATCTTAGAATGCGCCTGGTCAGATCACCATCTTGTAAATTTGGTGTGCTCGACACAATTACCACAGACATCTCTGTTAACTAAGAATAAGCCATTTCACACCTGGCGTAATCATAAAAATATGACCTATGAGGCATTTAAGGAGCTAGTAATCCAACTCCTTCCTTCCTTCCTTACAGGAGCACATCCTCCTTGACGAGAAGGCCACAAATTCTGCTTTTGATACTCTAGCCCTCACACACTAGCTCTCAAATCGACCAAGATTAATAAATCTACAGACCAAAATAAATGGTTCACAGAGGAAATTTTGGAAGCTAGACGAATAAAGCGAAAAGCGGAACGGCTTTGGTGAAAAGCCCCGTCAGTAGAGACAATGTTTAGTTATAAACAGGCAGTAAAACTCTACAAAGTAATAGTGTTTAATGCCAAAGCCAAAAGATTCTACAAAGAATTCACCAAGCAAAATCCCATTCGAAAGAAATATTTACTATTTTACAGGACTAAAAAACACCCAAGTAAATAGCCGGGAACAAGTGAGCAATGCCTTGTGTCAAGCGATTCATGATGGTTTCACTAGCAAAACCGAAAAACATCAGCAGGCCATCAGAGAACAATTATAAACTCTCTCTAATGACGCTATAACATCAGAGCCTGTAGCTCATCATGCTCAGACCATCCTGAAGCTTTCTCCTTTGAAAGGGTATCGGAGTTGGAGGATCTCGAGATCATTTACAACCTAAATCCTTCCTCATGCAAAGGAGATTTTTTCCCAGCTGAGCTCTTAAAGGATACTCTAGCATCCTGGGTTGTTCACTTTGTGAACCAGTGAATCTTATGTCCCAAGTAACATCAAAGAAGCATGGATCACTCCGCTTATTAAAAAAGACAATCTTGATCCCTCAGTCCCTGGAAACTTCAGACCCATTACTAATGTGCTGTTTTTGCTAAAGATACTTGATAAGACTGCATATCAACAGTATCAGAAATTCGTAGAAAAAATAATATTCAAGAGGATGAACTATCAGGTTTTCATGAAAATCATGGCACTTGGACGGCTGTTAGATCTCCAGACAAACATTGCTTCTATTATTGAAAAGGGAAACCCAGATCTACTCCTCCTGCTGGATCTCTCCTCAGCGTTTGATCTGATTGATCACAATCTTCTTGCTGAAAGACTAATGACAGTCGGTAGATGTTCTCCTTTCACAGCAAATTGGTTTAGATCCTTTCTGGGACCAGGAATGGCGGCAGTAGTTGAGGGGGAACTTCCACCTCCCTAAAAGCACTGCTGCTCTGCGGTGTCCCTCAGGGATCCTATTTGTCGCCCCTACTTTTTTACCATTTTCTCTAAGCTATTATGCAACATTCTACGAACCCTGGGTGTCAGGTTCACAAACTGTGCCGATGACATCCAGTTGGTGTTTACACTGTCAGGTGTAACGCTCACCTGGTATCCACAGGGACGTCACTCAGCCTGTTCTGACCTCTTACGACCTCGAACCCTTCCCTGTAGTCTACTCAACTGGAGACTGGGCCTGAAACACAGGATTGGTAGAGTTTAACTCCCTATTGTCTCTGTGTGCCCTTCTTCCCCGGGGTCCAACCCTTCCCTTCCCTTTGATCCACAGCTCACCTTGTTTTCTTGGAAAGTGTGCTCTCCGTCCTGTTTTCAGCGCAGGGGGCTCTTTGCTGCCTAGTTACTTCACCGGCAAGAGTCCGACAGGTAAGTATAATGAGTCTTTTGAACAGTTCTCTAACTTCGTTCCTTTCCTTCCTTAGATGATGGCCGGCGTCCGGTGATGGCGACGTGCTGCTGAGATGAGTAGCGCTGAAGGTGAGTGAGAGCGCGATGCGCGATGCGACCCTTTCGTATTTGTATTGAACTGAGTTCTTTTTCTGTGTCTTTTAGGTGCCGCAACATTTTCAGCGTGGATGCCGGTTATGAAGAAGAAATGCGGTGAGTAAGCGCGGTATGCGGCGCCTCTAGATGTTTCCACGCTAACCTGGAGTGTCTTTTCCCTCTTGCAGATGGATGAGAAGTTCCGGAGACAGAGTTCCCTCAGAGCGACTGGGATTCAGGTAAGCGTCTGAAGCTTGTACAGTCTTTAAAAATAAGCGAATATTTGCTGAATGCTTACTAATGCCTTTTTTCTGTTCTTTTCTCTTTTCCTTAGGAAGTGGCGTGCCGGGATGGGAATGACACCGCCGAAGATGCCCGCAGAACAGAAGAAGCGATGAATGATGGGCAGAAGCGCCGCAAGGTAAAGCTGTTCCTAACAGTGTTCTTGTTCTTGCAGGAGCTGAGCGCAGAAGAAAGATGCAGGCCTACTGGAGACCGATCCGAACACAGTGAGTGTCACGCTGCAGGTGCAGAAAACACAAAGCATGTTTGTCAGCCTGGGCGTGGCTTATATAGTCTCTGGGTATCCCAGGTGTCTCTGGGCTGAACCACACCCAAAAGACTAGACTGCACATGCAGTTCTGGGAACTGAAATATGTGGGGGCATCCATCTTGTCCCAATCAATGCACTACAAGTCCAATCCCCAATGTTATCCTATGGGAGTGAGTGAGTCTGGTGCCACAAGCGCCAAGTCTGACTCCAAGTGGGTCTTTGGAGGGATGGATAGGCCCTTGAGGGCCATGTAGGTGATCGTGGCCTGGCTCCAGCCTGACATCTTGGAGGGCTGGGGACATGAGGGGCAGGAATCATGACATCAGGAGACTGTGAAAAGGATGCACAAAGAGTAAGAGAGGTGTTTTATGCTATACAAAAATGGATGGCAAGCAACTCGTTGGCTCTCAATGAAGCTAAAACAGAATTATTGATAGTTGGCACCCCACAGAGACTAAAAAACTAGATGATCAATAACAAAGTTTTAAAATCAACAATAATAATATACTGGTATCTGACCACGTAAAAACACTGGGTATCTACATGGACTCAACTATCCTTTAAAAGGCATGCATCATATCTAAAATCCATGTGTGCTTTTTGTTCCAGTTTATTATGGCAAATCCGCCCATATCTATCTAAGCATAACTTTGCCGTGATTGCCGGTGCCATATTAAATTCCAAATTAGACTACTCTAATAGTCTATTAATAGGCACCTCGAAATCCAATATAATAAAAATGCAAACCATTCAGAATGGAGCGCTCAGGGCTGTTAATGGGCTCAGCCGACGCTCCAAGATCTCAACAGCAAGGAGGAAACTTCACTGGCTCCCGGTTGAACAAAGAATAAAATTCAAAGGTGCAGTTATGGTCTTTAAATGTCTAGCTCGTACCACGCCGACCAAAATAAAGAAAGCTCCCATCAGGAGAAATTAGCGATCTAATAATAACCATGATTTGCTTCAACCCTGTAAATTTCTTTAAAAAAAGTTGGTAGTAACAACTTTACCTTCTGGGCCCCCATGGTTTGGAACTCCCTGCCTCCTTCTTTAAAAAATTGTGGATCCATCATTACATTCAAAAAGCAGTTTAAGACCTGGCTGTTTGATGAAGGAGCAGTGCAACCAGCTACCCACTTCTGCCTGCTTTCCCTGGAAAATCAGCATCCTGCCATCCTCTTGTCTCTTTTCTGTATTAGTGTCTGTCTGTCTTGTGAGCGCTCTGAGACCTAAATAAATATAGATAGATAGATGTATAGAACAGCAATGCCACCTTCTCACACTAAGGAGGTTGGTGGAAAGAGCTCAGACAGTTTTTGCTCAGTACTTTAGCTCTCTGCAGAAAATGCCAACACATGATCGTGCTTTGTCATTACAGCAGCTATGTTAAGAAATTCAGGTACTGTCCAAAAACATGAAGTCCTAAGAAATGTGGATATGATGCAATCTGCCCAGCTGGGAATATTTGGCATTGTGCCATGACATGCGTATAGCAGCTCCGCAGATAAATTAGGCTACTTTACCGGAACATATAGCAGTCCTCTTGAGAGGTACCGGTACAATATCTGCCACTGAAAATATATACAGCACTGCTTCTACCTGTGTCCATTATACCTGCTTGCAGTGGGTGGTCAGAAAGGAAGTTAAAGTTCACACCACATGCCTAGCTATTTGGTGCTCTGTAAAAAAACAAATGATGTATAGTGCCCTTTCATGCACGCAAACACATACAACCTTAAGACAAAAAAAAACACATCTTCATATAGAACACCCAAAATGGTTTTCCTTCTCGCAAAAGCCAAACTGTTTGCTGGGAGGCTCTTCTAACACTTCAAGAGATCAAGAACCCAAGGTCATTGAAGGCAATGGATTTATTTTTATTTATTTATATCGCACCGAAGCCCGCAGGCATCAAGGCGCGTACATAAAGACAGGAACGACAAATAGTGAACGGGGCATCCAGGTTATTTACTGAGGTAGAGCTAACCTATTACTTAAATAAGCTTGTTTTCAGTTTCTTCCTAAAGGTCATGTAGTTTTCCTCTAGTCATAAAGAACAGGGAAGACCGTTCCAAGTCTGTGCCGCTCTTGAGGGTATAAAGGGTTATTTAATTGATGTGCTTCTGTGATGAAAAGAAAACTGAAATGTTCTTTCTGCTGCAACTGCGCTGCCTCTATTAAAGAGGATTAAGACCGAGGAAAATGAAGCAGAAATGCAGCTCTTGTTTAAGACAATTTTCATTTTACACAATACTACGTGTCCTAAAGCAAAGTGAAAAGCATGTTCACGATTCAAGATGCTGTAATAACACTGTAACATACAAAATGCAAGCAGCTAAACAAAGTGAACAAAACACAAATTCCCATTTACATTACTCAGAGTGTTAAAAATATTAAACAGGCCAGGACTCATCCAAGTTGCTTCTTCGAAGGTACTGTGTGGATTGCTGAAATAAAGAGTGGATTTGCAAGCTGTTACTGGCCAGGCTGTCACCAGTGAGCTCCATGATTTATGGTGGTGCTGCCATAAATAGCCTGAGTAAGTAGTACGCAGGGGAGAATTAAAAGGGCCATATATTGACAAGATTTCTGTGCGTAAAAAAGCCTGATACACACCTTATCTGCAGAGCTGCTTGTAGGGTAGGTTAGCGAAATGGTATAATAGAAGAGGTAGCATCACCATTTTCAAACGGGCAGCTCCGACTGCCACAGACAGGGGTCGCTTCTTCCAGAAGGACATGGATTTTATAATTTGTTCTGGGACCATCTGTGTGTTGTGTTCATGCAAGGATGTAAATTTGTGCCACACGTTGACACCTAGGTATCGGAAGGTGTCTATTTTTAATTTCAGTCCCAAGTCGGGCAGTTGGTCCCGATTCAGGCCTGTACGACCTGCCAGCGGGAACAAACAGGACTTATCACGGCTAATGTTAATTCCATGCCAGAGAGCTCAGCAGAGCAATCTATTATATCAGGAATATGTAGGGTAAGCTGACTTCGGGATGATTAATATAAATTAAGATATAGTCCAAGTACAATGACAACAGATGCTTCACCACGGGATGCCAGCTTTGGTATATTCCGATCTTAGGGACACGGCTAGCAGTTCGAGGGTTAAATAGCATTGGGGACAAGGGATAGCCCCGTTTGGTGCCTTTTTGCAGTTCCCATGCTTTAGAAATCTGCTTCCCTGCCTCACCCTAGATGTGGGTTTAGTATAAACTAACTTGACCCACCTCAAGAATCCTGCCTAGATACCAAAATGTCTCAAGGTCTCATGCAGCCAGTCCCATCTGACAGAGTCAAATGTCTTGACTGCTTCTAGTGAGGCCACTGCGAAATCCACCTGTAGTTGTTTAGAGCTATCTATCACGTGGTGAAGTTTTTGCAGGTTCCATGAAGCTCCAATCACTCTTTTTAGTCTGTTTGCCAATAAGGTTGTGAGGATCTTGCAGTCCTGGTTAACCATGGAGACGGGACTGTACGAGCCGCAGTCTAGCGGGGGTTTACCAGGTTTGCGGACAGGCACAATAATTCACTAGCTCAAGCTCCGGGGCAACACTCCCACCTCATAAGCCTCTTCCAGCAGCTGTAGGAGTTTAGGCACTAGTATTTCTGCATATGTCTGTAAAACCCCTCAGGCAATCCATCAGGCCCGGGGGTTTTACCAGACGGTAAGATCATTATAACAGTCTTAATTTCGTCAAGGGTGAGCAGGGCATCCAGCATTCTACCTGCTTCTTGTCAAGCCTGGGAAATTTGATGTGAGCCACAACCTCTTTGATTTCCATCTTGCATCCTACCGACCCCATCGAGTACAAAGTTTCATAATATCTGAGAAAATATCATTAATCTCACCCCGAGTTCTGACAGTGACACCCTTCTCATCATGAATGGCTCTAATCATCTCCCTCGGCTCTTCTCTATGGCACAACCACGCCAGCAGTCTCCCAGGTTTTCCCCTTCTGTGTGTATTTCCTGCGTGTTACCCAACCTTTCCCATTCAGTAATGCAGTTTTGGCGCAGTACAGTTAGGGTTGCAGCCCCTTTGTCTGCTCCCTCGATCCCGATTTCTACTGCCTCAATTGCCGCTCCCATTGTTGTGAGCTTCTCTAGTATGTCTTTCCTGAGTCCACCCATCTTGCCAATGGCTTCCCCTCACAATACTATCTTAAAGGCGTCCTATAAAGTGCTGGTTCTTTCAACACTGCACATATTAGTCTCAAAGTGCTCCCCTATCCAATCCTCGACGTGTTACCTGAATGCGTCATCATGCAAGGTTTCCACCCTTAGTTGCCAAGTGGGGATCAGTAGTCTATGCGAGGTCCTTTGCCATGAATCTATCAACGGGGGATGCCGGAGAGGACCCTGGCCTTGTAATCTATGATTGTGAGCTATCTAAGGTCTCCCGCCCAGTGAAAATATAATCAATGCGAGTGTGCACAGTGTGTTGGGCCGAAAAGTGCAAGTAGCCTCGAGCATTCCCGTAAGTTGTTCTCCAAATGTCCTTTAAGTTCAGGTGTCTCAGCAGGGAATTTTAGACCCAGGCTGCGGGGGCAGGTTTCCAATTTTTATTTTCTGATCTGTCAATGATGGGATTAAGAGTGCAGTTAAAGTCTCCTCCCCAAATCCACATGGCTCCCCTCTAAATAGTAACTCTCGAGTAGAGTGGATTGAAAAACACTGTGGGGTCATGGTTGGGGGCACAGGCGCTTCTAATGCACACCTGCATATCTTCAAGAAAAACCCTGTGTACCAGCACCATTCTGCCCTCGTCATCAAGTTTGCTCTCTGTCAGTTGGAAGGGGACAGATGGTGCGGCCTATGTGAAAACACGTCTAGCGCATGTCGAAAACGGGGAGCCATACAGTTTCCCTTCCCACTTCTTAGCTATCAGGTTTTGCCTGTCTGCCGTGAGGTGCGTTTCCTGAAATAATGTAATTTGTACCCCCATCCTTCTTAATGAATCATGCACTCTCAGTCTCTTTATGTAGCTATTGAGGCCCCGGACATACAGGGTGACAACTTTCAAGTTAATAGCCATCCATCATATCCCCTCGGGTCCTGTCCCTTCCCATAGACCCACCCTTCAATCCATTTGAACTTTCAGTATCGGCCACCAAGCCAGGCAAGAGTGGGTAGCTAGGCTAGCGAGGCCAGCGTGGGTAGCCACTGAGCATCTGGTGAAAATGCCCTAACTATGTTCTAGGGACGTCTGCAATGCTGCAATTGCTGCAAGAATGTGGCACTCACCCTTCTGGCTCAGCGCTGATGAGATGGTTCCTCCTGCTGTGGTTGAGGGTGGCCGAGTTGTGTTTCTGCCTTCCTTTAAAATGAAGGCCTCCATAACTGTCTGCTTGGCCTTACCCTTGTGGTACCCATTGGGCATTAATGACCGAAATAGGAGCATTGGCTGCGGATGAGTACATTTAAGTTGCGCAAGTTCAACTGTGCGTGGGCTCAATGTTTGTGGGGAAGCCATGTGTGCCTAGTTCTAGAAGTCAGCCAAATTGTCAGCAGGGATGTAGCCCCGTCCTCTCTAGTGAATCGTACTCACGACCAACCACTACCAAGAACTCTTCTGCCCAGCATTGTCTGCAGCTCAACTGAGTAATTATGCACTCCTGAGGTCATACTGATGCAGTGCTGCATCCAATCTTCTAGGGCTACTCATATCACCCATAGTGTTTTGCAGTAAAGTCTATTTTGTGGGTGCAACTCCTTCCCACGCCTCCAGTTTAAGGCACCTCTTCCTTTACCCAGATCACTGATATCTGTTGTCGCATGGAGAACACCAGGAAGACCAATCGTTTCAGGTACTGGATCTATCATTGAGCCTTTGCCTAAGTTTGCAGACACTTATCTGAAACCATTTGTTAAGGAAATGCCATCCTTTATCCAGGATACAACTGAAGTAATAAATTTAGTTGAAGATCTTCCATTTGATATACAATCGGAATTACTGGATGACTTCGAGATTGTCTCTCTATACACCAAATTACTGCAGCCCGCCACATTAGAGATGGTAGAAGAACTACTACTGAGTAGAAGACAGGAAGGATATACTCCTAATTCTTTTATACTTTGGTGCACAGAGATAGCCCTGACGGAAAACTACTTTATTTTCAATAATGTCTTTTTTAACCAAATACATGGTGCTGCCACAGGGTTTGCAATAGCCCTGTCACTTGCTAATTTATATGTGAAGAGTATGGAGCGACATGTGAAATTACCAAACAATCCATTTAAACACCAGATTAGATTGTGGAAAAGGTACATTGATGATGTCCAAGTAATTTGGCAAGGTGATAACACAGAACTAGAAACTTTTTTAGAATGGCTAAACCAGCAAAATCCATATCTAAAATTTACCAAAAATTGTAGTAACTTTCATATACATTTTTGGGACTTTACTCTCTTTGTGGATGGTGTAAGTGGTATGTTAAAAGCTAAGCCATTCCACAAAGCCACCGATAAAAAACTCTCTCCTTTGCTTTGATAGTTTTCATCCAAAGTACACAAAAGAGAATTTACCAATCAGACAATTTTTTGTCCGAAACGAAACAGTACCAATAAGGAGCATTTTGAGAAGGAGGCAATACAGTTTAATGATAATTTAGTGAAGAGAGCCTACCCGAAGAAATGTGTAAGAAGAGCCTGGAAACGAGCAGCAAATAACAATAGAGGAGCAATGTTAGAATACAATAAAGAAGTGTTAAATATAAAGGATAACATCACGTTTGTTAGCACTTGTAGGTATTATCTAACCAAATACAAAAGATTATTCGTAAGAACTGGCAAATCCTGGCAAAAGGTGACAATACTCTAACACAATCAAGAGGCACATTTACAAAATTAAAACATCTCAAAGAGTTGGTAACACGAAATAATGTCTATGTTAAACCTACAACAGACAGGACACTAACAGAAACACAAGGTTTACCAAACTGACAGGACGCAGCCCTTGTGGCAGATTTAAGTGTTGTGGACAAACAAGTAGAACACTAGAAGTTGATTGGAAACAATTGAAATTCGCAAATTGTAACACTAGCTGGGTGGTGTTTGTGATATGGTGTCCATGTAGGAAAATCTACGTTGGAAGAACTGAAAGAAAAGTGAAATTCGCCTCCTCCACAGCCTATACAGCTAAACCTATCTCCCTCAGTAGACAGTTTCTTACTACACAGAACTGCCTCACACTTGCTAGAGCTCTTATTATGTATAAGTTAGACTATTGTAACATACTCCTTTTAGGCACCACCAAGAAAAATCTGGCCAAATTGCAATTATTGCAAAATAAAGCTCTCAAAGCCACCCTAGGCATCAAAAAAGGTGACCATATATCTCAAACTAGGAGAGATGTACACTGCTTACCCATACGAGCTGCATAAAACTCTCACCACCACTCATAATTGTATCACACAAAATGGCCCAACCTACCTGAATGATTGTCTCACTTGAAAAACATCAACCAGACTTCGTAGGTCGAACACTAACACACGCTTACTCATCCACCGCTTCAAGAACTCTAGACCAGGAGAATCAATTTTCCCCGTAGCAGCCCCTAGATTATGGAACTCACTTCCCGCAATCTTAAGCAATGAGCCATCCCACACCCAATTCAAGAAACTCCTTAAAACCTAGTTGTTCAATAGATTCTAACCTTGCCATTCTTAGACTCGGCTACAACAATAGGGCTGTTATGCTGCAACTCTAAATGTATATCTCTGCAACACTTAATGCTCAAACCCTGCCACTAAGAATTCTGTAACCTGAACTCTATTCTCTGCAACTGTAAATGTTCAATATCTGTCACCCCACTTCTCTGCAACTACAATGCCTGTGCTCCCCGCTCTAAGTATGTACATCCCTCTTTGTAACCAGCAAGTACCATCATAATCATATAATCTACGCCGTGATACCTCCGGGTTTGGGCGCATTAACAAATGTAATAAATAAATAAAATAAATTAACCATTACAGAACACAAAAGTTTCTTAAAAAGCTGCAGGACATGACAGTGAGGAATTAGGATGGTCTATTCTGGTGAAACTAAATCCAGACAGGAGTAAGAGGACACCGATTGATGGAAACCCGTTTAATTTTTTTCACTGGAAGCCACAAAGTTGGCATGAATGAGATTATCGATAGGCATCTAACAAACTAATAGAGTGGACTAATACAGGTCTTATTCTAGACTAGTTGCTGTAATGTCATGATATGCGTTTATCAAACATATACCAGTACGGACATGCTTTAAGGATCTGAATCCTGGTCACGCTATAACCATCATTTATGTGGTTGGACGAGTGATTCCTGTGTTACTCAACCCACTATGGTCCGTTTATTTGTCTTTCTCATTAATAAGCATGACTACTATTTGAAGTGATATTCCATCTGTATGTTGACGAGGCTAAGATGGCCGACTCCTTGTACAGAGTTAACCATAGAGTCTAAGTGGGACACAATATTCGAGACCATAGAATTTCTCCTCAAAACACATAAGACCCACTCACACTGCCGACCCAAACCGAAGACTAACGCAGTTGGATACACTTATGTCTCCATCTAGTGGTAAACCTGTTTAGGATCGCATTGATCCTGAGACATTTTATGTGAGGATAACGTTGCGCTAGGTGTTTATATACACTTACACTGTGCACTTTGGTAACTAGCCGCAATAATTTGTTTTTTTTACTGCATGAGCAGCCGCCAGGCTGAGTGGTGTTGTAAACACATATAGTTTGATAAATCAAAAATGAGTCACCCTCTTTTTCTAGATCAATCATTATGTTTATGTTTATTAGGTTTATATAGCGCTTTAATCCATTGCGCTTTACAATATAACAACAAGGTACAATAATGAAAGAAGCATATATACAAATCATGAAACAAACCGGTGAGACAATATATAGAACAATTTACATAGATGGAGGGGAAGAGGGAAGGGTGAGGAGGCAGGTGAGGGAGGTGGTCAGGGAGGAAGGAATGATTTCCAGAAATTTGATTCAACATCAAGTGGGTGAGAGAAGGAAGGTGAAGGGGGGGAGAAAGGGAATGGGAAGAGATGGTAGGGAAGGAAAATCAGGGGGGGAGTGGAGAAGAAGGGCTTTCAAGGAGATGCGGAAGGAGGATTAGGTGGGGATGGAGCGGATAGAGAGAGGTAAGGAGTTCCAATGTAAGGGGGCTAAGAGCTGAAAGGAACGGAAACGTGAGGAGGCACATGGGGACGGGGGTACAGTCAGGAGGAAGAGCTCAGCTGAGCTGAGAGAACGGGAGGGAGTGTAAAATGAGAGGAGAGAAGAGAGATAGGGGGGAGTGAGGTCATAAAGAGATTTGAAAACCAGACAGAGAAATTGAAATTTAAGTTGGGAGAGAAAGGGAAGCCAGCCAAGGTGAGAGAGTGAGGAGGAAATAGAGTTGCGAGGACCGAGGAGACAGAGTACGGATAGAGGAGTGGTAGATGGATTTGAGGGGGGCCAGGTGAGAGACAGGGAGTCCAAAGAGGAGAGAAGAGCAGGAGAAGATGAGGGAGGAGATTAGGAGTTTAGAAGCATGGAAGGTGAGGGAGGAGCGGATCTTCCGGATGTTGAAGAGATGGTGTCGACAGGCACGAGAGGTAAGAGAGATATGGTTGGAGAAGGAGAGGGAAGAGTCAAGGTGGGGGCCTAGATTGCGAGCATGGGTGGAGATGGGGAGGTTGGAAGGGGGGGAAGTAAATGAAGGGGAGGGGTAGAGGAATGTGTGTTAGAAGGAAAGAAGGGGACTTCTGTCTTGTCAGTGTTGAGGGAAAGAAAGTGTGATGACATCCAGTTTTTGATGGCTGTGAGGCAGGAAGATAGAATGAGATGGAGGTCAGGAGTGAGAGAAGAGAAGGAGAGAAAGAGTTGGGTGTCATCAGAGTAGAAATGGTGAGAGATGCCGAAAGAAGAGATGACGGGGGCGAGAAGGGAGGTATAGAAAGAGAAAAGAAAAGGACCGAGTACAGAGCCCTGGGGGACACTGAAGTCCAAGGGGAAGTTGGAGGAGGTGCATCCACCCCAGGAGACAGCAAAGGAACGGTTGGAGAGGTAAGAGGAGAGCCAGGTGAGGACTGAGTCTTTGAAGTACTGACAAGTAAGGGGTGATCTACAGTATCAAAGGCAGCAGACAGGTCAAGGCGGATGAGAATTAAGGATTGCTTTGCGTAGTGAGCAGTGAGGGAATTGAGCACATAAGTGAGAGCAGTCTCAATGGAGTGTTTACGGCGGAAGCCGGATTTTGGGGGGGGAGAGAGTGAGTGGATACAAAAGCTGAGAGTTGAGAGTAGGCTAGGTGCTCAAGGAGCTTAGAGAGGAAGGGGAGAAGTGAGATTGGTCAAAAGTTGGAAGCAAGAAGAGGGTTAGTAGAAGGTTTCGTCAGGATGGGAAGGATGGTAGCGTGTTTGAAAGCTGAGGGAAAGGTGGCAGAGGAGAGACAGATGTTGAAGAAACTAGTTAGGTAGGGAATGAGGAGGGGGTAGATTTTAGGAATAAGGGAAGTGGGAAGGGGATCAGAGGGGGCAACAGTAGGATGAGTTTTGGACAGAAGAAGGGAGACACAGGATGGGGTGATAGGAGAGAAGGTAGACATGCTGGCAGAGGTGGGGGAGCAGGAGGAGGGGAGTAGGAAGGTGAGGATGTTTTGGCATAAAGAGAGAATTTTGGATGAGAAGAAGTGGGGAAAGTCAGAAGGAGAGAGGGGAGAGTTGGCAGAGGGATCAGGAGTAGGAGGGGAAAGAAGGCGAGTGAGGGTTTAGAAAATTTGACGGGGTGTGAGGATTGTGAGTGGAGAAGGTTAGAGTAGTAGGAGCGTTTGGCTGATTTGAGACAAGAGTTGTAGAGAGAGTGATATGAAAAATAGGAGGACTAATTAGTCAGAGAAGGGGATTTGATCCAACGCCGTTCAAGGCAACGGAGGAGACGACGCATTGACAGAAGGTGAGGGGATTGACTATATGTGGAAGATCCTGCATTTATTGACCGAGTTACAAAGTACAGACAGCCAGAACCACTAAGTGTGAATAACATTTGGTAAATGGCCATTAAGAATCTGGTCTTTATTTTATGACTTCTTGGATGAAGTTTTGAGGATCTTACTGAACTATGGTGTTGTGTTTCTTCACAGATTGTTTTTGTGAATGATTCTCTGTTCATTGGCTTACCAGAATTCTATTTGCTATAGTCTGAGGTAAGCGTACATATTATTTCACGGACCATGTGATATGTACTCCCTCCTACGAATTGTTTGTGATGGGTTAATTTAACAGCAATACTGATAACTGTCTATTATGTATTTTGTGTGATGTAGGGACCAAAACAAGAATATACAGTTGTATTCCGTCGGAGGTCAACAGTCTCTACTAATAATCATCTGATTGAGAACCTTCTAGATATTTTAGGGACTGTGGTACTCAATATATGAGAACAGCCAGTTGACAGTCTAGGTGACCACTACCTTACCCCTGAAGAATTTCCCAAGAATAGTTTAATTGTTTGGAGGAATGAAACATGTTGGGTTAAGTATGATGGTTTATGTATTTCAACATATTGTGACATTTGAGAGTGTTGTAGATTCTAACATGTAAAATGATTTTGTTTTAATCAAGACAACTGAATGTAGCAAATTACACTGTTAATTAACTTTTTCTTCTGTATCTATTTTTGGATATGTTTTTACCTTGTACTATTGATGTGGTTCTTTGTCATCGATTATTTGTAGTGAAAGTATTTTGAAAAATATGCGCTACTCACTTTATAGGTCGAGTGGAATGTAGTACACTATTCACTTTTGTCGATGAGAAAGATGAACAAGTTACTTACCAACTGTTAACGTTCTTCCGATAGAATGTTCCTACAACGTATTCCACATCTTGGACATGTAATGTCCACAGCTGTGTACTTCGAAACTTTTTGGCAGAGGGCGTCCTGTGTCATTGGCGTCGGGTCGATGTCCCTCAAAGGCATCCGTCGAGGACGACGTCACTGGATGTTATAAATAGGACGCACAGCGCCCGTAGCCTCAGTTTATGTTTTTTCCCCCATAATGTGTGACATGCAGATATCCAATGCCTGCTTGACTGCACATAGCCTTGCGGAAACGTAAGCTGCAATCGCACAGGAAATTCTCCAGAGGGGCAGGCTGGGAGGGTGATGTGGAATACGTTGGAGGAACATCCAATCGAAAGAACATTACCAGTTGGTAAGTAACTTGTTCTTCGTATGGATTGTGTCCTCCAACGTATTCCACATCTTTGACAGACTTCCAAAGCAGTACCAGAAAATGGAGGAGGGAAAGGAATTTAGAGTACCCAATCAGATGGCAGAATAAAGAATCGCCTTACCAAAGGCCATATCTTAACTAGGCAGTGTATCCAGGGAGTAATGTTTAACAAAAGGTGTGGATAGAAGCCCATGTGGCTGCTTAACAAATATTCCTAATAGGAACTCTCCACTGCAGGGCTGTGGAAGTAGCCACGCCCCTAGTGGAATAAGCTTGCAACCCTTCAAGAGGGTCCTTGCCCGCCAAACGCCAACATTCAGTAATGGTGAGGATAATCCACCTGGACAAGGTCTGCTTCGTAACAGCCTGGCCCAATCGGTGACCAGCATACCCCACAAAGAGTAAATCATCCACTCTGACCCTGGACATCCTAGAAATATAAAAGCTCAGAGCTCTCCTAGGGTTCAACCTATGGAGTCGCTCCTCTTCCTTACAAGGATGAGGAGGAAGATAGAAAGAAGGAAGACCACCTTCTGGCTCAAATGAAATTCAGACACTACCTTAGGTAGAAAGGAAGGACGTACCCTCAGTACAACCCTATCCTTGTGGAACACAGTAAAGGGTGGCTTAGATGAAAGTGCATGCAATTCACTCACTCTGCGAGCGGAAGTAACCGCAACCAAGAACACCGTCTTGAAAGACAATAATATCAAAGGACAAGAGTGCAAAGGTTCAAACAGAGCACCTACGAGGAATTTAAAAACCAAATTCAGATCCCAAACCGGCACCTGGAAAGGGGACGGCGGGAACACATTAGTGAGCCCTTGAAGAAATTGGGAAATCAAAGGAATGTTAAAGTAAGAACATTATTCGGACGAGTGCTTGAAGATAGACAGAGCCGCCAGGTAACCCTTATTGGTACCCACTTGAAGGCCCCTGTGGGCCAAAGAAAGCAATAAAGACAAAACCACAGGAATGGAACACTGAAAAGGATCAACATTTTGTCCTCTGCACCAGTCGCAAAACTTACGCCAACGGCAACGGTACAGGGATTTTGTTGCTGGGCTCCTGGCCGAAAGCAACACCATCACGTCATCCGGGAGGTCCCAATCCCTATACCTCAACCTTTCAGATACCAAGCATGACGGTTGAGAGTCCTGACTTCTGGATGGAGAACCTGATCACCCTCGCGTGAGAGCAGATCTTCTCGGTAGGGAAGACGGCCTGGAGGGCACATGGACATTTCTAGAAGGTCCGGGTACCACGCTCTCCTGGCCCAATCCAGAGCAATGAGGATCATGTGGAATCCGAACCTCGGTAACCTCCTTAACACTTGCAGAATGACAGGGACTGGAGGAAACGCGTACAGCAGTGGGAATGATCAATCCACCACGAATGCATCTCCTAAGGCTTTTCTCGGAGGAAATTCCCTTGAGCAGAATCTCTCGCACTTCCGGTTGGCACTGGTGGCGAAGAGATCCACTTGTGGGGTTCCCCAAAGGGGGAAGATCTCCAGAAGGACTTCCGAGCCAACTCCCACTCATGAGAGATCGTACTCTGCCTGCTCAGAGTGTCTGCCGCTTCATTGTCCTCTCCGGCCAGATGAACTGCCGAGAGCGAAATTCCCTGCTGTATTGCCCAAAACCAGGGCTGCATTGCCTCTCTGGACAACGGGAGTGACCCTACCCACCCTTTCATGTTGAGGTAATGCATGGCCACTGTGTTGTCCATCATGATCAGGACACTCTTCCCCCGCACAGACGGCAGAAAAGCTTTCAGGGCCAGCCTGATGGCTCTCAGCTCTAACAGGTTGATGTGGAGTTTGTCTAGTCTTTGGCATGAGCTCCCCATCCTGTGAGGGAAGCGTCCGTCACTACAGTCACCTCCGGCCACGGTTGTCAAAACGGTTTCCCCTTCATCAGGTTCCCCTCGTTGGCCCACCACAGAAGATCCTGGGAGACTGAGATTGGAATCTGAACGGGATCCGACATCTTGCCTGAGAACTGCCACCACTGCATCTTGAGGACTCATTGCAGGGATCTCATCCTGACATCAGAAAAATGCAGGATGCCATGAGGCCGAGCGACCCTAAGAATTCGAAACCCGGGAGACTCTGGGCATGTTGAAACTTGTCCACCATCTGCACAATGTGATGAGCCCTTACCTTGGGAGGCGAGCACTTCCACCAAGAACGTGTCCAACACAGCCCTGATGTACTGGGGCTGTTGGGAAGGTGTCAGATGCGACTTCTTGAAATTGGAGGGAGAAGTCCAGCTTGTGGAGGGAGCGGCAGGTGAGACCGAGGTGATCCAATGCTTGCTCGAGAGCGCGCGCACGGATCAGCCAGTCGTCCAGGTAGGAGTAGACGTGAATCCCCCCTCGCCCAAGATACGCTGCCACCACCACCATTAGCTTGGTGAAGACCCTCGGGCGGAGGTCAATCCAAATGGCAGGACCCGAAACTGAAAGTGCGAGTCGCCAGCCGCAAACCTCGGGTACTTTCTGTGCTTGGGATGAAATCAGCACATGAAAGTAAGCATCCTGTAGGGCCTAGAGGACCTGAGGAAGAGTGACCATCTTGAACTTGTCCTTCCTGAGAAGTTTGTTCAGCCATCGTAAATCCAGGATCGGTCTCCAACCCCAGTCTTTCTTTGGAATAAAAAAATATGGGGAACACCATCCCTTGTTCCTCTCCGCTACAGGCACCAGTTCTATAGCGCTTTCTCTAGCAGCGTCAAGATTTCCTGCACAATGAGCGGATCTGGAAGCTTCAAAGAGATTCCCCGGTGGCTTGCCGTGAGGCCGCTGTAGGAAGGTAAGGCAGTAGCCGTGGGCTAATTGTATCCAGAACCCACGCATCTGAAGTAATAGCTTGCTATTCTTTGAGATGCTGAAACAGTCTGCCCCCAACCGGCGAAACATGGGACATGGCCTCATGACTGTTTTGGGCAAAGAGGCAGCTGCCTGAGCGGCTTTGACACCTCCATTTCCCTGACCACCACGGGTACTTTTGCGCTGACCCCTTTGACTGGCGGCTCCTCTTGTTCTACCAAAGGAGGAGCAGTAACAAAAAGAACCTCCCCTCCACTGCTGTCTCCTAGGACGAAAAGGCAGAGGTTGATGCACAGCTGCGCTTAAAGATTTTGCTGCAGCTTTTGAGGTCTACAACCTCTCAAGGCTCTCGTCAGCCTTAGCTGCCAAACAAATGCACTCCATCAAAGGACATGTTCAAAAGACGGGCTTGCACATCCGGAGCAAAACCCGACTTCCGCAACCATGCAAATCTGTGCATAACGGTACTCGCAGCCATGGACCGGCTAACACTGTCAGCCATGTCCAAACCCGACTGAAGGGATTCACACATGCCATCCTTGCCATCTTGCACGAGAGCAAGGAACCCATCCCTTTCTTCCCCTTTGGGAATATGCTCAGCCGCAAGAGAAACCCAATTCCACAGAGTCTGTGAAAATCTTGACAAGGCACAAGTGGAGTTGGCCGATTTCAGCGCCATACTCCCTGCAGAAAACACCTTGCATGCCCAACCGTCAAAGCGCTTGTCGTCGCTATCAGGAGGGATGGTAGGGTATGCCACCTGGCTGGAGGTGGCCGTAGCCGCCTGAACCACCAAACTCTCGGGAGTGGGGAGAGATGAAAGGTAGCTGGGGTCGCTACCGGAAGGGCAGTATTTCTTAGTTAACGATTTGTCAACTACCGTAAGAGATTCCAGGGTCTGCCAAGCAGCCGCCACCCTTTTCTGCAAGGTCAAATGAAAAGGTAACACCGGGTCAGAGGATGGGCCCTTGATCTAGAAGATCCGTCAAGTCATCCTGAACAAAAGCTTCAGGAAGAGTTGACCAACCAAGAAATTCCTTGACTCTAGCCATCAGTCTCCTGTAGGACGACCCAGCATGAGCCCCAGGCCTGCCAAACTCCACCTCAGGAGAAGTGTCTAAGCCACTGGCATCATGAAGAGATTGCCTTCCAATTGACTATCCCCACGAAAAGACAGGAACCACATTAGGCTCAACAGGTCAAAATCTAAATCTGACCTCTCTTCCTCCTCCTCCTCACAGATGTCATCCAGAGGGAGGTAAAAGTCCTGTCTCGGGACAGCCGAGAGTCTGGAGTCCTTAACAGGCCTTACAGACTTGGAAGTAGCCATCCTTGGAGGATCCACCGTACCAGGGACATCCAACGGCAAATCCCGGTCAAAAGGCCCCGACGGTGTCGAGGGCGCTGATGGCTTCGGCATCGAGAGCGCCAACGGCTTCAGCGTCGACAACGGTGCCGACGGCTGGTATGAAGGCAAAGCTTCTACGTCCTTATCCGATGGACACAGCGCCGACGGATTCAACGCCGACCTCGGGCCGTTAGCAGGTTTCTGCGGTCTCGCTGGGGACGAGGACCGAGACCTGGAAGCACGTCTCTTGCGACCATCCTGAGCCTTTTCCAAACGGGACCTCGAAGGTTCCCGATGAGGATCGCACCGAGGACCAGCCCGAAGGCGCACGAACCACGGATCGAGACCCTACCTTGCCGGCTTCATCAGGAGGCGCGGACGGAACTGTGCCCTGCGATTGAAAAATGTGCTAACATTTACTCCCTGAAGGTAGCCCATTCCTCCGGAGTCGAGGACTTTGTTGGACAAGCCACTTTCCTCACGGCTCCATCCTCCGAGGAGGACAGGGAAGGCGACTGGTGACGGCGCTTCCTAGAATGCAGAGACGAGGACGAATGGCGGGAACCACTCCAGGACCGAGACGCCCGGGACTCCTTCCGACACAGAGATTCGCCCCTCAAATCGTCGGTGGACATCCCCTTGGACTTAGATTTACAGGACTTACTGGGTTTAGAACCCCTACCTACCTGCAGCTTTCCCTTACGCTCCCGCAAGGCCTTAGCAGTCAGCGACTGACATTTCAAACAGTCGTCTGTGTCGTGACTCTCACCCAAGAATCTTTTTCACGTATGGCGCAGTTAGAAAACAAATGAATTACAGGCGAATTTCAGAAAGGCGAGGTTGAATGAGCCAAGAAGTCAAGGTCGTTTCGGCTGGAAGGAACAGGAATTAGTTGCAATCTGTGAAGGAATGAACCTCCTGTTCAGAAGCTTGGAGAGAACAAAGACGACATCAGAGGCTCATTGGAAAATAGTCCTTTTTAATACACTGAAAGCTCAATTTTGTGGTCTCCAGTCACGTGGGGAGAAGGAGTTGGACGAGCATGATGGTCGCACCTACGCATGAGAGCGCGCCTTTACTCCCATGTATCTTCCAGAGCAAAGGAACATTCCCAAGGACAAGTTCAACGGCTCTAATTGACAACCGACTACTGAGGTGATGATGGATGATGTTCTAATTGGTGGGAAGCAGATGTTTAAGACTAACTCACCAGCACCTGGCAGTCTGGCCTGCGTGCGGCTAGCGTGGGTTGAAGGATGCGGACGGAGGTTAGAAGCTAAGCAATGATAGAGGATTTCATGATTGGGGGTCCTGTAGTTAAGTAGCCAATAGGACGTGGTGTTTTTAGTGACATTCATAGTGACCGGTTTTGAGGGAAGGGCTTAGTTGCCCCACCTGATGTTAAGAAACCTATCACCTTTCTCACGCACATTAGACGAGTATGGATTGTATACTTAGATGTTCCCTTGACCCTAAAACTCTCTTCAGTAGGTTTTTGTAGTTTGCCACATAGGATGACGTTAGTAATACGAAGGTTATACGTCACCTATGATGAGATTTTAGTATAAAGGTATGCTTTTTAGGAAATTCGTTGAGAGCTTACTATGATACGTCTGATGACGTTCGTTGTACTCCCTGTTTTTAAATAATTGATATTAAAACAGTTATCTTTTTGCCAACTCTGAGTCATTTTGTTCATTGATGTTTGAGTAACCTCTGCATATCTATCCCTCTCAAAAGTATTGCTGACCCATCTTAAAGGGCTGGAAATTCCCCAGTTCACTACTCTCTCCTTCTCACCGCATATTGCTGACCTTGTCAAGAAATATAACTTTCAGCTTCAACTCCACAGAGGCATTCTCCCTTTCCTCACACACCCCAAGAAACTCAATGTCTTCAGAGGTCTGGTTCTCTCTGGGCTGGACTACTGTAACAGCCTCTTCCTTAATCTGCCTCTTTCCTCCCTCGGCCCTCTTCAACTTATTCAGACTAGGACTGCAAGACTTATCCTTGGCCTCAAGTCTCTTCAACCCTAAAATCACTCCACTGGCTCCCTGTAGCTGCAAGGATCAAATTCAAGATCCTCTGTATCTTCCACAAGGCTTTCCGGGGTCTGTGGCCTCACTATATTCAACTCTCTCACCCTAAATACTTCAGTCTTCTAACTCTAACTCTCTGCAGGTCAGATGCTCCTCCAAGCAGAGAGTGGTGGATATATATCTTTCTTCGGCAGTAGCCTCCCTCTGGAACAGCCTCCTTGCCCCTCTCCGTCTCGTGCTGGATCTCCTTAAGTTCCGGAAGCTTCTCAAGACCTTCCTTTTCTCCTCCACTTTCCCTCTCCCCCTCCCTCCTAGTTTCCACCTATTTCTATGGCTGATTGACTGTTTCCCCTAATGATCCTTACTGGGGCCAGGCCCTCCTACCAGTCCTCCCCCTCACCCATTTTACCAGCACTTGCCCTTGGGCACCCTTACCGGACTAGCCTGCTGAGTCTGCCCCCCCCTTCCTTTGCACTAGTTTACCCCATCCCTGTTCCCCGAGAACCTGCACTCCTGTGCCTCCCTTAGCACTTGCCCAGCCCCTGGGCCCCCCCTCTCCCTGCACTTCCTGTTATTGCACTTGCACGCTCTGATTGTCACAAGGCCTAGTAGGACTGTTACTGTTATTTTCTCCTCTCTCCCCCCGCCCCCTTGTCTTTTGGTGCCTGGAAACACTTTTTGATGTATAGGCGCCATACAAATGTTCAATAAATAAATAATAGCACAAGAGAAGCATTCACCATCAGCCAGGATAACCATTTTAGACCCAGCACAGGCATAAATTAAGCACTAGGGTAAAAGAGGTTCAGGGGGTTAACCATGGCCAGGCATAGTAGCAGACGGACGAAAGTAAGAGGAGGTGCCAAAGTACTACAAGCAGACAAACAAGCATAAACCAGGAAAATCAAGAGCTGTTAGGTTAAGGGGTAATGAGCACAGTGAGTAAGGGAAAGTAGTTGTGTACTATTAGACCTGTGACTCATCCATTGCATATATTAAATTATGTGAACTGGATTACTCAAGAAGCTCCATATTACCTCAGTTATATAAATTGTGCATTCAACCATTGCTGTTTAGTTAATATGCTTAGGTATCAAACTATTAGAAGAGTGTGGTTGAGGAAAATATTTGAGATATACGACATGAAAAGCCTAACAGCAATATTATTAGAGACACATATAAACTTAGTATGGATGCCATCGGGCAGAGGACTAATACCGAATGGGAGTTTGGGAGCATTGAGTTGACGGCCCTTTCACTCTATACCCCCCACCCCCGACAGGTTTACTTATATCGTTCTGCTCCCTCAACCCTAGATAACCTTTCATCTACGTTAGTTAAGCTTTCTTTCTTCCATTTTCCCAATGGGGAAGGAGAGAGGGGTGGGTTTCTTGTTTGACAGGAGTTATTATACAGGGTGATGTGACCAAAAGAGCATATCGCTTGAAGTACACTCTTTTAGTTAAAGTGTCTCAAGAGGTATTGAGCCTTGACATGTACTGTGATGTTTATAATGTCTTTTTGTTTTCACTATTCTTTTTTGGTATTTATATTGGTATATTGATCTGAAATATGTTCCCTGATGAAACCTTCAATAAATAAAGTGTTTGCACCCCCATAAAAATCTCTATAAGACGACAAGTCAGACAACAAGTCTTTGACAACTGTGCCATCTTTAGGTTCTTGACTATCACTATTTGTACTGAGTTCTGTATCACACTACTGATTACTTTCTCTCTGCCATGTACTGGTTCCCATTATTACTGCTAATATCAATTAGTAGTATGTTGTGTTTATTGACCTAATACAGAGTCACGGATGACATTAGATTGCTATTCTAACTGCTGTAAAAAAAATAATCTGAGATGCGTTTTGATTTCACTCCAGTGTTGGTACTGTGACGGGTCAGAAGAAGGATGCACACTCTTTAAGGACATTTTTGGCACGTTTTTGTTAAATAATAGTCAGAAAGGCCTAGCTATCCCTATGGCTATGGGGTGTTCCCTACTCAAAAAATAACTAAGGTGCTTGTCAGTCTGTTTCTCAGTATCCAAAGAGAATCCGTCTACCATCCAAAACTATTACTATTTGACCCCATCACTTAACCCAATAAAATAAAGAAAGGCGAATGACTCCCTTCTCCTGCTTGTGTTCCCACCACTGGTTCTCTTGATGTATGCCCTTTTCTTTGGCCGTTCTTTTTTTCAGTTCCAACAGTTATTTTCTGTTATATAAGAAATATGTAGACACTTCCTTATTATATTTTATTTATTTTTTGCATTTATAGCAGCGCGCCAAAAACCCTCAGGTATCAGGGCGCTAGTTACAGTAAGTGCGGGATGGCAAACTTCCAAGTGCAAACAAATGCTAACATTACATTTTCATGAAGGGAGATTCATGCAGAGCCACACCTCATTTATTTTATTTTATTTTTATTTATTTAATATTTATATTGCGCCGGTAGCTCGCGAGCCTCGGGGCGCAGAAACAAGGACACGAGAACGGACGGAACAGATAGTGATTAGACAGAGCAGACGGGACAGTCACATAGAATTAAGCTAACTGAGGCATATGCCGTGATGGCCGTTTATTTGAAGATATGGGTTTTTACCTGTTTGCGAAAACGCGAGTAGTTGGTTTCCAGTCTAAGGTGGTCTGGTAGGTTGTTCCAAAGGTTGGCTGCAAGGGTTGGAAAGGCTCTACCTAAGCCACTTTTGAGTTTGTGAGGTGACGTAGCAATTTTAACAAGTTGGGATGATCTCAGTGTTCTATTAGGAACGTATGGTTTGATCCTAGTTTTTAAGTAGATTGGTGCCTTTCCGTAGATGCATCTGTGAACGATGGTTAAGGTTTTGAAATGCACCCTATCTTCGATTTTCAGCCAATGAAACTCTCTTCTGGAGTTGCTGATATGTTCTGTTTTAGTTTTGAGCTTGACAATTCTTACCGCGTTGTTCTGTACAATTTGGTAGCTTTGTAGGCATTGCTTGGAGGCACCCAGGACTAGAGCGTTGCCATAGTCAAGGCGCGATAAAATGGTGGCTCTTGCTATGGTAGGGTGGGGTAAATTATGCCTGTAGATGCATGAATGTCAAAGTCGGGGTAAATGCATAGTCTAGCAGAGAAACCCCTCATGGTAGGGTGGGATACATTAGGCCTGTAGATGCATGAATGTCAACGTCAGGGTAAATGTATAGTCTAGCAGAGCAATACCTCATGGTGGGGGGGCGGGCTACATTAGGTATACAGATATATAGATACACGAATGACAAAGTAAGGGTAAATGCACAGTATAGCAGAGCCACGCCTCATGGTACCGGGCTACATTAGGCATATAGATACATGTTAGCGCAGTTAAAAGGGTGCAAATTACAATGGGGGTTACACAGATATACAGGGTCAATCAGGTGGGTAGGTAGTCTGGCAAGCCACGCCTCATGGTACAAGGGCTGCAACAGGGATACCAGTATCGTTGCAGTAGGGTAAAATACCTAAGCCATGTGGCTGGACGATAAATCGAACACGGTAGTTACAGGTAGGTACAGTTCAATGGCAGCACAAGGCTGCGTGGTGAGTCAGGAATGGCCATTGCAGACAGGTTAATATGCAACATATCTTCCACGGCTGACATGGTCGAAAAGGGTGGTCAGCAGGGTATACAAACTGCACTTGTGGCTAGTGACGTTCAAGTGCATCCCAGGTGGGTTTGAAGCACAGATCAGGGTCACCATAGGGCAAGATAAGCCGACGGCAGGGCTTACCTTCCAGACAGAGTTGCGGCTGCTTAGAGCTTGCAGGTTCATCCGGATCACTGCAGATGTAGAGGCTGCAGGGGAATAGGTGAAGGTGAGTCCTAGGGCAGGTTGGGAGACAGCCAGATCGCTAGCGTGTGCTGCGGCCATCTGTTTCAGCGTTCAGGTAGATGATGTAGCGAACGCAGGGGAGAGGCCCTCCAGGACCCACACAGGCACAAACAGGCAAGAAGCCTTAACCGGCGAGTTATTCCTCCCAGCAACACAACCAGTGCTGGGTGATGTCGATGGCGGCGGCTATCTTAGGAGAGCATTCCTGAGCTGGATGCAGCTGATGGACGTTAAAATAGACTGCTGCCTCCCTCAGTCCTGGATGGTTGGAGGAGGGGGACAGGCACAAACAGGCAGGAAGCCTTATCCAGCGGCCTTCCCCGGATGAATTACCCAGATTCTGGGTAGCCCCAGGTCAGGGCGACAGGGCCCAATCAGATTGCAGGCACAAGAGCACTTCTGGATGGTATGGAGTTTATATCCCACTTTAGGAAAGTCTTTACTTTGTTCAAGTTGTTTGGATGTATAGGTTATGTATCATTTTAACGTTTGATATTCTCCTTTCTTTACTTCACATCCTATTACTTTGGATATCTCACAGGCTTTTCTTTCTTTCCCAGAGAGGAATATATTCCATGGGTTGTCCCCATCTTTGAAGATCTCTGAAACTCTCTCGCTCTCATATTCATATTTATAAGGTTTCTCTCAATTTCATGTGGGTCCCGCACAGCGAATGTTATTCTTTCCTTCTTTATTTGATCAAAGTTCACATTCAGTCAAAGTACTGTAGTTCTACTTTCCTCTTCTCCAGGGAATACTTGTGTTCCTCTCCATAAACTATCACTCTTCACTTTTGACAATGGCAATTTCTTTTGTGTCCAATTCTCCTTCACTGAGTTCAAGGAGAAGTGTTATGGATATAACACTTATTTTATGACAGTTCACATATAGTAACACTTCTTTGGTAATGGGACGAGTTATTCATTCCTTCTCATCTTCCTCGTTATTCCTTCCGTGCCTTCCTGGTCCCCAGTTACCTTCTCTCTTCTTTGAAAATGGTCCTGGGACTCCCAATGGGTCTGGCAGCAGTTCTAGTTCTTCGCTGTACTTGAGAGCCAGCGTTATCGCGGCCCTTGCCTGCGGTCCCCGCAACTTCCTCTAGTCTCTTCAGTATCTCACCAGGGAGCCGCGTCATCTGCAGCAATATCCCTCCGATGGTCTCAGAATTGTTGCACGGTCTGCTGCCCACCCTCACTCTCCCACTGTCACGCCACCACCGATTCTTCTTCTTTACAGCTTTTCAGTACCCTGACAGTTCAGCGTTCATTCACTTGCCAGACAGCAAGTTTGGATTTTGCGCACGATGAGTACCACAATGGCTCCACTTCGTCCCAGGTTCACATCAGCAGGGTACTTCCCCCCCTGCATGGAGACATAGTGCTCTACCTTTATCCAAACTCGTTCCCCTTCTTTACATGACAAGTGTTTCCACTCTGTCCACTCATCTCAGTAGATTGGTCAGTTTTCATTAAAGAGATATTTTCTTTTTCTCGTGAAGAATAATATCCTTCAGCATCTTCTTCGGTGCAGTCTTTATGTTTGACAAGATTTGATAATCACATGTACGCCATTAGGCTAACTGGTGAAGGGAGTTCCTCACAGGAACGGGAGTCTTCTGACCCAAAGGGGTAGTCTCTGCCGGGGAGGTCCCACTTGCCTCGACTCCTATAGAGGGGGGGTCCCCTTGTGGAGAGGGGGGGAATTAGCTTGATTCGTCACAGTATGCTTTTGAATTTTCAAGAATTGTGATTTCTTTTAAAAATGGTCAATATGTTTACATCACGTCACAACCGTGATGGCATGCACTTGCTTCACCAAACGTAATACCATGATGATGTCATCACGTTTGATGATGTTATACATAAGTAGCTTTATCTGCTATTTGCAATTTGGATAAATTGTTGAGACCACGTACTTTGTCAATGGTCTGCCATGACACACCATTTGATTTGAGAAATATGGGGCTACATTGCTTCATGCTTTTTTTAGCAACCACTTACAGGGAGCGATCTTGCTTGGAATAGCATTCGTCTCTAGAAGACAAGGTAGCTGATATTTCTGTTTGTTTTTTATTTCTTTAATTTTGTAACAATAGGATACTGTGCAAGTGTTTTCAGTTTCAGTGGTTTTTACTACATTGTGTATTATTTGTCCAATATATGTTTTGTATCCAGCATTAGCTTCATTTGTATACAGATATGTACCATAGGTATAACACAAAGTAATAATACAGGATTACACTACTATACTGTATTTTCATTGACAAACGTTGTATTATTTATAGAGGTCGGCCCCGATGATGGACATACAGTCTGAAAATGGTTTGGCCACAGATACTGCCTCTGAATTTCTAATTATGAAGCATTATGACTAAAAGACAAGCCCTTTTTATTGAAGAGATTTAAGTTGATTATTTGCTGTTCAATCATTACTAATATGTAATTTTACGGTAGTATTTACAACTAAGGTACAGCTAAACACTGGAGGGCATCCCCCAGTTCAATTTTTGTATAAATCACCTGGAAAGGTGCAATTCGGGTTTTCTGGCTAGCACAAAATACCATGGTTATGATGCTTGAAATAAGCAACTTGTTTTGAGCATTTGCTAAAAAAATTGTGGGGCGCCCGCTTATTATATATTTTGAGTAAGAGAAAGTAGTCACAAGTAGTGACGGTGTCTAAGCAGGAGGTTCGAGCTGTGAGCTAGGGCAGGGATTCAGTGTAGAGACTAAAGTGTGAGAGAAGGAGGCTGGGGAGTACTACCAGCAACAGAGTATAGGTCTGTCCAAAGGAAGAGGAGTCTGGGTGTGCTTGGGCTTCAGATTTTGGCCAAGCAGTGATTAGTGTGGAGGCTTTGAAGGGGGGCAGAAGATTATATAAGCGATAGAATATAGGTCTGTCTAGCAGCGAGGAGTCTTGGAATATCTGTAGTCAGACCTTCACATGGACCAGAGCATCAACCAGCAAGGGTCAATTTATTATAAACTGTAAAAGAAGCAAGGCTTTCAGTTTCGTTGAGGAATCTTCTAAAGGACGTTTCAAATCTTACTTCCAAGTTTTCGATCTGAAGGCTCAGTGTTTGACCTTCATGTCGATTTCACCAAAACCTTAAGTTGTACAGCCAGTGTAATGACCCTGATCAAAGGATTTTAGGCCCAGGGCAGCCTCAGAGCGACAATGATACTACCTGATCCTAATGACCAGAGAGCTAGGGCCAGCAGGATAGCTCGGGGGCAACAAGTTTGTCTTGGAAGCAAGACAACGTATAGCGACACAGGTTTGAATCCTGGTCCAGCGCTTAGAAACCAATCCCCAGTATTAAGTACGTTATAAAAGAACAATTATAATTATAGGCTACACGCTTGGTACCTGGGATAAACTTAAGGCACAAGTTTGCCAACATGAGCAGAAGCCACGAGAGCTACAGTCCCATGTGTGCCACCATTCTCCAGGAAAGGTATATATGCGGAGAGCGCATGAAGCAAGAATAGTACCCGATGCTGCATACGTTGCCTGTGGGCAGAAGGCAGTGCGCAAATAGACTGTCAGTTCAATGTGGACCCCTGTTAGGCATTGTGCCAATTACCATATTGATAGACAGATCTGGCAGAACTTGTGCTTTGTCAGTTCTGAAGGTGTGTACATGAATTGCCAACTGTAAACTAAACACTGATAAATATGACCGCTTGCATACCAAGAAACTCTACCACATTATTAAGCTGCTTGAAAGGGCTGCCAGGATTAACTCTAAAAATCTTAACACTAAGGCTATGTTAACGCCAATTGGAGCAACTTTAAAGAGCCCCAACATTACATAGGATGTATTAGAAACTCTCCTACATGGATAAGTGCCCTAAATCAATGTATACCCACTACAAATACAGATTACAACAGGTAGGCAATAGGAAGATGGCTTACGAATCTACGTTCAATGTGATTAGGGTCGAGATAAGCGCGGCTGAGGATGTGGTCAAGAGAGTCATAGTCATACTATGGACCTTTTAAAAAAGCCACAGTAGAAACAATCTATGCTTGCATGGTCTTCTGAAAAGAACAGACTGTAAAGATGTGGGCAAGTTCCTTCAAATTCTTGGGTGGATTGCTGGCACAAATTCAGTTCCATAACGATTAGGCTTGATCAAAAACAGCCAAGATCTCTGATCGGTCTCCGCCTTTACTATCAATCAGCTCTAGCTGATTTTGAAGAAAGTAAAAGAGCGTAGACAATTTATGTGGGAGGGCTTCAGCTTTTCATCTTGCATGATCTATCCAAAGCCAGTACCTTTCTGGCCCTCTGACAGCACTAAAGTAACTGAGTGCTAGGCATGCACCTCTAAAGCTAAGCTATGCTAACGCTTGCAGGCAAGACAACTGCCTTCACCGATCCGAAGAGAGTTCATTTGAACATATGAGCATCAATATTTGCCAGTTTAGGCTTGTGATCTCTGTCCTACAACATATGTTCACTTGTGGTTTTAGATTTGTGTCTTTTTTGTTTTAAGGTAACACTAGATTTGACACATGGGAGTGCAGCGATGCAGTATCTGTTAGCTTGTGTCACCCCTCCCATAAAATATTAGCAAGTATTTTAGCATCACCATTTGTCCGGACATTTCTTAACCTCTACATTATTTGGGTATCAGTGCTTTACTGCACTGACCAAATTACTGAATGCAAAAATATCTCAGTTTGTTTTTTGGCATAATTATATGTGGGGGTGGGTAAGGGTAATTAATTATGGAAACAGGGAATTAGGGGGGCTGCGGGCGTTTCCCCATGCATTTATTTGCACGAATCGAAAAAAAGAAGGAAATAAATCTCCATTTTTGCATTCAGTATTTTATAGTCTGACAGATCCCATTATTTGTATTGTGAAGATACAAATGTACCGTAAGGCTACTGTAAGGGTGTCGAAGAAGGAAGCTGACACAAAGGTGGCATGGTGGTGGTTATAAACTTGTATTTGTGCAGAAAAGGGTCCTCACTATCCCAATCTTCTAAGAGGGGGTTTCCCTGCCTCAAAACGAATACTAAATTATACGTCAGAATGTCCATCAAAATCAAATTTCACCGTCCCGAGTCACAACCTACTTCTATCCCTTACACTACAACTAAAGCATCATCCAAAAGAAGTTCCTTCCCCAGGAGAACGTCTCCCTTCTCCTGATACTCAGATAGTGTTTAAAAGAATGTTCTCTTGCAACAAGAATGTCAAGGGGAATCCGTTCCCCTGGCTTGCGGGTTACACACCCTTTACACAACTCCTCCTCCTAGGCCAGGAGAATGACTCCCTTTTCCTGGTATTAGTTGATATCTTTCATGGCCCGGCGGGGGGCGGACATGGGCTTTAACAACCTGCTAGCCCGAGCTTTGGTAGGTCAAGCGAAGCGAGGGTCTCAGCTCAGACTGCAGGCTGTTAAAGCCCATGTCCACCCCCCAGCCGGGGCGTGAAAGCTATTTGCATCCCGAGATTTACGAGGGTAAAGATAGTTTACAGGTTTTTTTCATCCGACAGGAGATCAGCTCTGCGCGTGCCCATCTCCCGCCGTAGAAGATTTTTTTATTTAAAGAAAATGGCCACAGACATTGCAATGGAAAAGGTACTAGTTACCTTTTCAGATGATGGCAGCCATGTTCCAAAATGGCTGCCGTCATCTGAAAATGGACCTAGTCCCTTTTCTATTTCAATGGTGGCAGCCAGACGGGAGGCGATCGGGACCGGAGCGCAAGGCTCTGGTCCTGCAGGTAAGTTGGGGGGGGGGGGGAAATCGGGTGATTTGGGACTGGGGATGGGGAGGCAATAAAGAGGCGCTCCCTCCCGGATCGGGCTGAAGCGTAATGAAATCTGACAGACATTTGCGGTTGGCAGAACAGAATCTATCAATTTAGCCCAGCCCTCGGTGGGACACCAGAAGATGTGTGACGAATACCACAAAGTAGTTACATTCACAATGGCTCAGATAGCGTGTAAGAGTGGACCAGGTTACAAAAAAAGGTAAGAAGTATATAAACCACTAAAGAAAATATTCAAATCATTGTACAATTATAATTAAGCTTCAGCAGCTCCAGCAAACCACAGAGATATGATATGGCATTTATAACGCACCTATACACAAGTGTGTCAAGGTGCGACAAGGCAAGGGAGGAGGAACAAAGGGAAGACAGACAACGATCCTACTGGGCCAGGTCAAATTGAGATCGCGCAAGTGCAGGGGAGGGGGAGGAGAAAAGTGCGAGGGGAGCGAGCAGTGCAGTACGTGGGAATCACACGTTGGCGATGTGTGGAGAGAAGGAGAGTGTGGAGTCAAAGATGACCCGAGGTTTTTAGCCTCACAGGTGGGAGCAGGAAGAGGGCCAAGAGAAGCCGGTCAGAGAGCGACAGGAAAGGAGAGAGCTGGTGTGCCGATGAGGACAATCTCAGTCTTACTGGTATTAAGGCAGAGATCACTGGCGGCACGCCACTCCTGGATAGCAGACAGTCAGAAATGAGAGATGGAGAAGAGGTGGCAGAGGGGAGCCTGAAAATGAGCTCAGTGCCATCTGCATAGCACTGAAAGTTGGGGAAGAGAGCAGCAATGCGGTTGGCAAGAAGTGCCAGGTATTGGTTGAACAGCCAGGAAGAGAGGTTAGACCCCTGGGGAACCCCACAGGTAGGCAGAGCGTTAGAGGCGAGGAAGGACACAAGTTGGACCTGGGAGGGTCCATTGGAGAGGAAAGAGGTCAGCCAGGCCAGGGCCTGATCGGTGATACCCAGGTTATCACAGAGACTGCTGAGCAGGATGGCACGGTTGACCGTGTCAAAGGCAGGAGAGAGATGTACCTGGAAATGTAGATTTTGCATATGTTCCTCTCCCCTCCAGCCCACCCCTTTCTTTCCCTTCCGCTATTGCCCCAAACTTTCCCCCTCCTTCCCCACGTCCCTACATGGTACTGCAGAGAGATAAGTGTAATGTTGTTTTATGTTTAAAATCAATAAAATCTTTGATCAAAAAAAAGTAAAATGAGGACACAGAGGGTATTAGAATCAAGGTTCGAGAGCAGGTCTTCACGGATGTTCAGGAGAGCAGTTTCTGTGCTTCTGGCAGCTCTGATGCCCTACTGATGGTCATGGAGGAAACCAACAGAATCAGTGTGAAGATTAAGCTGGGAGATTGCCAGCTTTTCCAAGAGTTTGGCCAGGAAAGGAGTGATGGAGATCGGGCGATAGTTAGCTGGGCTTGAGGGGTCAGCTGAGGGTTTTTTAAAAAGAGGGTGCACAAGGGAGGGCTTCAGGGGAGGGAGGGGAGGAGGGAAGACTCCAGTGGCGAAAGTCAGCCAGAGCAGGAGCCAGGGTGTCAATGTGGTCCTTGATGGTTTTAGAGGAACCTGTTTTGACAAGTCTTTCATAGATCGGACATGTCTAGAAACCTCATCTGGGGAGAACAGGGGAAAGGCAGAGAAAGAGTGGCTTTGGGCTTCAAGCGGATCCTCATGACAGGGACAAGAACATCAAGAGTATCAGATATAGCAGAGTGGAAAAAGCTGTGTCAGGGTGTGCGTCAGCCAAGGGGGAGGAAGGGGTGGGAAAGTGGCGGCAAAAGCCTCAACTGACACAAGTTTCATAGGTTGGATAACCGAGAAGGTAGCTGGCAGTTCTGGAGTTGGCTTGGCCTGAAGGGTAGCGAGGGTGAGACGGCAGGAAAGGAGAATGTGATGACTCCACGAGAGAGGAGCGGTGAGAGGTATAGAAAGGGGAAGGTCTGAAGAGATCAGAACATCCAGAGTGTGCCCTGGAGAATGAGTCGAGCCAGAGGGGAGGATAGAACATGAGAGAGAGTCAGAGGTCGCCAAAGAGTCCAGAGGAAGGACAGGAAGCATCAGCCTCTGAGGATAGCTCAGGGGTCTTGGGCGGATAGCTCAGGGGCAACAAGCTCGCCTTGGAAACAAGACGACACAGAGCAACACAGGTTCCATCCCCCAGTCCGTGCTTAGATGCTCTGGGTATTAAGCGTGTTATAAATAACCCATCATATCCAGATGGATGTTAAAGTCTCCAAGAAGGAGGAGTTGAGTGGTCGAGGCCAGGAGGGAGGAGGAGAGGTCTGCCCACAAAGAGGAAGGAGGAGATCTGACCAGGTGGCAGATAGATGGTAGCCACAGTAAGGGAATGGCCAGGAGAGAGTGAGAGAGAGCCTGCAGATGAAGCATTTGAAAGAGGAGTAGGCCTGCGTATGAATGACCAAGGCAGGCATCCACTCTGGGAAGATTAGGGCTACACCCCCTCCGGTACGGTTGGACCTGTGCGCGGATAGGATCTTGTAGCCATCAGGGAGGAGAGTGTCAAAACTCTGGAGAGGGAACGACAAAAAAGATGTCCCTGAGGGTTTGCCTAGAGGAAGCACTGGTATAGGTGTCAGCGATAGGGAGGCCTGGGTTGGAGAGCAGGATGTCCTTTTTAAACTTCTTCCTACCAGATTTAGTGAGGAGAGCAGGATAGTCGATAGAGAAGCAGTTAGAAAAGATAGGAGAAACAGAGAGCACCACAGAGTAGGTAGGGAGAGAAGAGATGAAGAGGGGGTGGGAGAGAGAGGGGGGGCGAGACACTGGGGAAAAACACAGGGAGGGGTGCAAGCAGACGAGACAAAGAGGGACGAGACAATAGTGGACCACTGACCAGTACGACAAGAGCTCAGACAATAGTAGAACAGTTTTCTAAGTGAACGATTTGCTAAGAGGACAAAACCAAAAACAACAAGGACAAAGTAGTAAGCAAATGAGAACCTGGAGGAAGGAAGAGTGCAACGGAACAGCAGTACAATAAAGGACAGGGCAGTCAGTGAAGTGAATACGAAACTACAAAAAACCGAAACAGGAGAATCAGTGAAAGCGGACCAGGAGGAGGGAGGAATATAAAGGAGAAAATACAGGCAGTGTAAGCAAAGCACAGTCAGTAAGGGAAAAAACAACAGAAATAGTGCATACT
The DNA here is from genome assembly GCF_040938575.1 of Ambystoma mexicanum. Classification (NCBI taxonomy): domain Eukaryota; kingdom Metazoa; phylum Chordata; class Amphibia; order Caudata; family Ambystomatidae; genus Ambystoma; species Ambystoma mexicanum. The sequence continues at coordinate 539,420,047 of NC_090923.1, read as the reverse complement.
TACCGGCTGTCTGAGCAGGGGTTCAGGCCCTTGGTCCTCCTGGTCCGAACAGAAATTGCAGTTTTCTTCATCTGCCCTTCACTTCAGACGCCCGGGCGAGTGACGCCCAGATCCAAGAGTTAAGAGCAGAAAGGAAGAGGCAGGGCTAAGCAGGTGGGCGGGGATTAGGCCTTCTTAAATGGGGAAAAAGAGTGGCAACCAGGAAGATACCCGGTAGTTAGGGCTTAGGCCAGGTGACCTAGATCCACTTGCACCTGCTCCCCATCTGGTGTGAGAAGTGGACACATATCAAAACTAGTGCCTACTGGGCTAAGCGGAAAAAGGGCACTGGATACATTTATGATAGAAATCACTATCACAGTAAAACCAGTCATCTCTTGTATAAGGTGCTGTGATAGAAAACATCAAGGATGCGCCACAACCCGCCAGACACCTGCAAATGAAAAGTTTAGATTCTAGGGGTTTACTTTCATACTTCTGAAGTTCACAGCATGAGTGCCTCTGAACAGGGTTAAGGAACCACCTGCATAAAGAAAACTTAACACAATGAGGTATTCCATTGTACAACCAAATATATAAAGAGTGAAATAATACAGCGTGTATTGGTAGTCATCATACACTAGATAAATCAAAAGCAAACACAGGGACTACCTTTAGTTTATTCAGATACTGCCTTGTGTGGACAACCAAAAGATCCTCTTCAGAAGCTTCGCGAGCCAACACAAGTGTGTCATCTTCAATTAAACTTTCTTCTGCAAGAGAAATAAAGTACAGTTATGGGCAAGGTAATCAAAGTTTTTTCACACACAAGGGAGCTCATACAGTAGGGTCTAAAGGCTCTGTTAAATACAATATCAAGATTACAAAATATGGCTAGATCTGGAGAGGTGCATTCTAAGATTGAAATTTGCATGTGGCAAATGGATGCGTGAAAGGGGATGTGCCAGCGGCTCTGACTTGGATGAATAATACCTATAAAGTATGCATCGATTATTTTGTTCTCTCAAAGTTTGACTAATGTAAAAAATGAACTTTGCTAGACATCGAGGTCAGTGATCATAAGATACCAACTGCAGCCTTTTTTATAAATTCAAGTTGTGAAGTGAGTAGATTTACGAGTGGCTTGGTGGGGAGTGCAAATAGAAATAAACTAGCCAAGAGGATGTTTATTAGGTGTAAATTTAACTCATGATGGGTTACACATTTGATTGTACAATTTTAGAGAATAAAATCATGTGTAGTACACCAATTGTCTTCTTAAAATTAATAACTGGGCATAATCATGAGGGTAAGAAAGAAGGAGATCAACAGAAACAGTGCGTATATGGATACTGCAGTGCAAGAGACAAAGGCCCAACTGAGGCGATCATTACAGAAAGCTAATATCCCATAATTGGAAAAAATAAGAAAACACGTGAACTGCACCAGGCCTATAAAAATTGGCACATGGCTTACCATTTTCACTTAACCAAAAAAGATAGTGAATATATGCTAGAGGTTATTACAAGTAAAAATGCGCTGAACCTTTGGGTTATTACTAATGACCTCTCCGTAAAAAATGTTGCGTTACAGAGCAATCCAATTACTGCGGACATCTGGAAACTGCATTTTTAGAACTTGTACCAGGCAAACATGACTGCAATTCAGCATACCTTTACAATATCTACTTGGACATCCACCAGTGATATAGAGCAACCTGAAAGCTATATCAAAACATTATACATTTTTAGAGCCCAAGTGCCTAATGGCTTTAGCAATTATGTCCTAAAGGCCAATCCACTGTTGTGGGCCAGGATCCTTATGCTGCTATTTAAGAACATTATAGTTACAAAGACCACCACAGAAATCATGGAAAGGGTAGATTACTGTACCTGTTTTTAAAAAAAAGAGATTGGCCAATCCGTCTAATTATAGATCGACCCTGAAGAGGGCTTAAGACATGGAGTGCTGAAAACAAAATACTATTGAAATACCAAATATGCTTTTTAAAGCGAAGTGGAACCTTAGTGAATGTTTTTTTAATGAGTTGCCTACAGGAAAAGGCCTGGGAGACGGGAGCTGCACTGGTATATGCAGCTGCTATAGACTTCTCCCAGGCATTTGACACATTGAACAGAGGGAAACTCTGGCAGAAGCTAAAATGTTGGCAAATACCGGAATCGTTATTTGCAATTCTTGCACACCTACACAAAGGCATCTATCTGCAGGTACGAATGAATAGGCAGGGCATACTCACAAACAGGTTTAATGTCCTTCAAGGCTTGCGGCAGTGATGTGTTCTTGCTCCATGCCTATTCAATGTGTACCTTGCAGACTTGGGAGAGGTGTTTTCGGACACGGACCTGGTTACACAACAGATTGGGAAACCAACTGTACAGTGGATATCTTATGCAGATGACATACCTTTGTTCGATAACACTCTGAGAGGTCTGCAAGCTCTAATAAGAGCCACTGAAATATACACCTCATTAAGTACTACTCAAATCAGATTTGCCCCGTGCTCTAGAAAACAGTAAGGTTATGGTTATAGTTGGAGTATAGAAAAAATGCTGCCAGTTCCTTCTAATCAGATTACCTAGGCTTTGTATTAGACAACCAAAGAGCCCTTACGGCTTGGATGAATAGGTTATAAGTAAAAGCTAACCAACTGGTAGAACAAATTAGAAGAATCAATATGAAGTATTGTAGATGTACACTTATTCCCTTAACTGATATCTACACAACAAAAGCAGTACCTTCGCTGCTATATGGAATAGAGGTTTTTATTACATCTAAAAGCATAAATTGGAATGTAATTGAATCCTTAGTTTGGAATAAAGCACTAAAGTTACCAAATTCTCTGCCCATTACGATGTTAAGGTATGAGCTGGGTCTGTCCTCTACGAGGAGCTGGTTAAATTGGCAAGTATAGCCCCTGAATACAAAAATGGTTATACCATGTATGCTTCAATTAAGGGAGAACTTCAGAAAAACACTGGACCCATTTTACTTTGTCAAGTCGAGCGGATTATATTTTAAGGACTAACGACTGTAGTATAGAGGAGTTATGTGGAAATCCAACCAAGGTAAAAGCAATGTTATTAACGATTGATTGGATTACAACGATTAAATAAATGTGTAAGCTGAAGATTCACTAAGGTAGGTCTCCTGTGCACAACCCTTGGGAGTAAGATGAAGATACTTGCAGAAATTCCCAAACTCCTTCTTTAGAAACCAACTTCTACGGTTTTGGCTTGATTTAATTTTGACAAACTAGATACAAAGTATTCAGGACCATAGTAAATCTGTATCAGAGTTATGCTCGATATGTGAGGATGGCTCCAGTGTTCAGACATCTATTAACCGATTGAAAAGCTCTGCATGTGCTACAATTAAATTTATTTGGCAGATTTGTTTTTAACGAAAACTGGATAACGACAAATTTTGGATAACAATGTCTGAAGGGAACGAGTCCAACTTATCAATTGCAGTTTTAAAATACTTACAGCAATTAAACATAATATGAAATAACCAAAGCATAGATAAATTATGGAGCAACGTGCATTATATGTCTCACCTAAGCGCTATTTTAGTAGAAATATGACGGGCAGTCATTTCTACGGTGTAGGAGAGGATACCCAACATTTTTATCTTCTAGAAGCAAATTTATTTTTATGATTATTGTATGTATTACTGTATATAGGTTTTGAGTTGTTTAAATTAGAAATGAAATGTTCATGTGTATGGTAACTTAAGTAACTATTTCACATTAATACAAAAATAAAGTCTGTCCTTGGTCCAAAACTAAGTTATGCTGGCCCTACCACTAAGACAAAACAACTAAAGCCCAGGAAATTGGCTCCCTTCTCCTGGTTGGCTTTCCCAGCCTTGTGTATTCTGAACTAATCTGAAGTCCAGGAGAAGACTCCCTTCTACTGAATCAGCTTTCTAGGTACAGTTCCTTTTTAATAACAAACCTTCAGATAGTTCTTTACTATCTTTTCCACAAGTTTGTTTGTTCATTAAGGGGCCTTCTCCACCCCCTGGCTTTGCTTTCCGCTGCTGATGGATCCCCCTGATCAAAGATACTCATCTTTGTCTTGGATTCCGTTGGTCCTTCTTAGACGTTGTGAGGAATCTATGCTACCTGATCCTGACCCTGGGGGCGACTATGTGAGGGAGGACCACCTAGGGAAAGGCGACACTTGGGGAGAAGGGAGTGCGCCATTGAGAAAAGCCACATACCCCCCCTTTCTCTCTTGAGGATATTTCCTCAATTCCTCAAGCCCTGATGGCTTATTGCACCACTCACCCTCATCCATATACCAGAGCCAGTATATCAGAGTAAGACATGAACTACTGAGACGAGGAAGAGACAGGGAGCTATAATGATTACTCCTGAGAAAGTCCCATACCAGCCTCCTCAACAATACATACAGAACCTTCCATCAACTACTGAGACGAGAGGAAGAGACAAAGATCAGTAAGAATCACCAAGACTGGAACACCTACAGTGCGGTCTGGTCTTTGGAAACTCTTTAATCAGACCGGAAAATATAAAATGTGGACAGCTGACAGCAAGACAAAAGAGAGATACAGACGCTGAGCTGTGTGTTTACCTGCAGAAGAAGGAGCCAGACTACAGAGGACACGCTGCCTGCATGTGAAAGGCAGCAGAAAACCAACACCAGCACGGCAGCCGAGAACCCGACAAAAGCATGAATACCAATATGACAGGGGCACAGCGGATGACAGGTACGCAAATGAAACCAAAACATGAGACACGTGGAGCACCCGGTAAGCCGAGGGGAATGGAAAAGGTTACCGGGTTGCCGAAGAGTGTGTACTGCTGCAAACATAGATATCAGTAACCCAAATAAGATATGTGAAGAAGCTAAATGCCATACCAAGAGTGACGGAGCAAAGTATGTGAAGCGGCCAAAAGACCCATAAATTATTCTATGAGTGGGTGGTTGAACCCAAAATGTAAAGGGGCAGAAACAGAAAACTGAGAGAAAGTGCATGAACTTGAAAGAGGGGTAAAAGCCCCATGTATGAAGGAAAAAAGTTTGTTTGAAAAAATAAAGTAAACTATTGTATTACAAAACAGTGGTGATCTACGGAATGAGAACACAGATCAAACTCTAGAATCTGTTTAATGTGTTGTGAAAGACACCTGTAAGTGTCGAGAGGGAGAGGTAGCCTGGCCCCTTCCAGTATTTTGCTCTGTTAGTTACCCTCATGACTCAGGTCCCCCATAACAAAAAAGAGGGACCCCTTCTTGCAAACTCTGAAGGAGAGAACCATACAAGAAGTAGTATGCCAACATTTTTTCATGGTTACAAGAGAATTGTAATAAAGTTGTGATATAAAAGTCATGTCAGGAGAGTATACCAGGTGAAGAGAATTGTGATATGAAGGTTCTGGCCGTGGAGTATACCAGGTGAAGAGAAATGTGTTTAAGACTGTAAAGAAAGTCCTGAGAGAAATATACCAGGCAAACCAAGGGTGTAAGTTCGGGAGAATCCTTAAGGAAGTCACATGCCCGAGGATCTTGAACTATTTTGAATTCTTTGTTTTGAACTTACTTGGAGAAGGAGCTTGGGGAAAGGAGCCATTTTTCCCAAGAACTGTGTGTGCGCCAAGAGGGAAAAGCCATCCTCTTGGGCTATAAGAAATGTGCATACTGATAAAAGGAATCTGGGGAAGGGATTCATTCCCTGGTGATGTGAACATTGTTAACTTGGAACTTTTTATTGGATTTATAACTTTTCATTTGAAGGGAAGATGTGTGTACCTTAAGATCCAGAGAGAATATCCTTTACACCTTAGAGTTACTTTGTAGAGTGTGAGGGCTAGAATAGGATTTCAGACACCAGAGATACTTTTTACTTTGGACATCTTGACAATGGACAGTCCCCTTAGTTTTGTAGTTGGAGTAGGGAATAATCTCCTAAAATAGGGAAAGTAAGACATTTTCCCAACCCCTTTTGATTTCAAATAAATGTATTGAGCCAAAACTATGAGTCCTCCATGTCCACGTCTCATTCCTGGCTCTTCACAATGTCAATACAAGTCTCTCTTTCTCTGGTTGACTCTCACCCCCTTAGTCACTTTCTCATTAAGGTAATAATGGTAATCCCAGTATTGGTTCTCACTCTCTTGGTTAATGGCTTTCTCGCCATATTGCTTCTTAGTCTTCTCACTTAGATTAATAAAATGAACCCAATGGCGATTATACCCTGTAGTCCATTACCCTATTGGTCACACATTATATAAACACATTCCCCTAAACATGTGACCTACTACATCATCACTATGAAATTTAGGAGTTGATTAACTACCAGATACATAATACATTTAATGAGTAAAATAGTCTATCATGTGATGTGACCCCTCCGTCGGATCGTGCGCAAAGTGTGAATAACAAGGCCTACTCTGTTCTGATAATACAATGGCCCTCCTCATTAAACCAGACACTGTGACAAGCACAAAACGCTCCCTAACCTTGTAGATTAATCTATTGGAATCACCTCTGCTGCTCCCGGCTCAAATCAAAGTACACCCCTAGCACTTCTCCCACCCAGATCTCTCTGGGAACCCAGGTGCCCATGAATGAGGTTTATCAGGACACCATTCTTATGGTCTGGATTTTGCTTATTTATTTGTCCCTAGAGTGTGGTGCCTGCAGTTCAAATAGGAGGATCACTCTTCAGGTAAGGGCAGTAGTGCTCTGAATCTTCACTCTTGGCATCACTGAACCCCTTGCCCTGTTCACATGAATTTAACCATCAAAAGGCACATTCTTACCCTTCCTCCCAGGACCCAACCGCTCCTGCGAGCTCTGCAGCTGGACTCAATTAACTTATCGACAAAGGGCGGCTGCCTGTGACCGTGACATCATAACTTCTCTCTGGGGGGATCGAAAGGGGGTACTTGTCTCAGGATTAACTGGACAGACCCACAGTTCTACATGGAGCTTGTTCCTCATACTTTCAAAAACACATCCTGTAACATGCCCCAAGATCCAACATGGCAGACCTCCTGCTACCGTAACCCCCAGACCTCGCCTTTACTGCAACAATTATCTGACACTATCTCATAAACCTACCAATGTCAGCTGTCTACTGGCACATCCCTTGAAACACAAGACTGTACACTACAGCTAAATACAAGATACATCACCCTCTGCAACGTCAACATGACTACATTGTTGCTCTTTCTGTAAGGCTATATGGTGTTTCTAATATGTGTCAAAGCTAACTTCAAACGAGTATCATGCCGCGACCACATTGAGAACTGCTAGCACTAGGATGCCTGCTAATATGTTTTCTGCGGTCTAAATCTATTTGCCTGATTAGGACGTTGCACTTGCATACCAACATCACTCTCCTTGATACTGGGACGAGTATGATTGGTCCATTAATTATTCTCACACTGCTTGATACTGACTGCGACGAGTATACTAAACCCAGTACTTATTCGCACTCTTCTTGTTATTCTTCGTAGAATTGGGACGAGTAGGATTATTCCAGTAGTTATATTCTTGTCAGCTTAGTATCAATTGTTATGACCACCTTTCTCCCCCGGGTTCCCCGCTCTTTATTTTATATTTCATTTTATTGAGCATTTGTATGGTGCTTTATACAACAGAATTGGGGTTAAAAGCACCACAAGGCTAAATGGGAAGGGAACAGGGGAAATAATAGCAATGGCAAAAAACAGTAAATATACAGCAGTGATCCTACTAGGCCTTGTGGTATTCAGACATGCAAGTGCAATGAGGAGAAGTGCAGGGGATGAGGATGGAAAGCGGGGAAGAGGAGTGGACAAGTGCTGGAGGAGGGCCCGGGAGGGAGGTGCTAAGGGGAACTAGGAGGAGAACCTCAGGCTAAGTGCTAGTGCAGGCAACTCTCAGGGGTGGGGTGTACAGCCACAAAGCAGTGGCCCACAGGGCAGTGCAGTGGGAGGTGCTGGTATTGACTGAGAGGAAGAGCAAGGGATCCTATGAGATTCATGAGCATCAGACCACTAGGGTGATTAGCAGGGAAGGGAAAGAGGGAAAGCGATAGAGAAGAACAGAGTTTTGCGCAGTTTCTGGAACTTAAGGAGGACTGGCTCAAGTTTGAGGGGGCTGGGAGGCTGTTCCAAAGGGAGGCTCCAGCCGAGGAGAGCGACCTGCCCCCACTCTCTGCTTGGATAAGCGTTGGACACTCTGCTTGGAGAAGCAGTCCCAGTTACTTTCCTTATATTCAGGCCACGTCACCAGGTTGGCGTTTTCCTTCTGAACTTCTCCCTCGGTCGTTGGGATGGCTCTCAAGTTTGGTTATCTTCTCCAGATATGCGTCAGCGTACTTCGTGAACAGTGGTATCGGCACTGAGAGGGACACCCACTCTCTCCCTTTCTTGGCCACCACTTTTCAGGACAAGTCTGGTCCTCGCTCCGTTTCTGTCTCTGGCACTGCTCGGTGTGCTTCCAGCTTAGTGGTATCGGCACAGAGAGGGGTTTCTCTCCGGGGTCACTCCTCGTTGCTGTGTCCTTCCTGGGACGGCAGTCTGCTTCACAGCCTCTTGGTAGGATGTCTTTTGAATGGTGCTTCCAGGGAATTTGTTCCTTTGTGCTTCTTCTCTTGCTGTCATGCCTGCGCCATGGGCGCATACATTGGCGATCAATATGGACAAATTGTTATTCATTTATCTACAGAAAACTCTTGGATCAACTGCTATTCACTATTTGGACTTTATTTCCCATTTGCAAGACTTTGGTGCTTTTTTATTTTTCCCAGAAAACTACACTTACCATAATGCACTTGGCTATAACCATCTATTCCTGGCTATTCCTATTTTTCTTCATCAGAACTACAATCCCCAGAAGCCCTAGGGATTTGCTCTGCTTCCACCAGCTCAGGAACAGAGAGGGAGGTGGACGATTGTCTGCAGGTGTGCTGAGCCAGGTGCAACCAATTAGCCTGCCTCTGTGCTGGGCTGGGCAGTATAAAGGCTGCTGCCTGCGAGAGCTCAGTCTCTTGCATTGAGAGTCCTTCCGGCACCTTTTTGCTTCCAGCTACAAACTTTGTATGCTGTTTCCTGCTTTCACCTGCTTTTTGTTCCAGCGCCCTGGCGGGCTCCTGCCTTGCAGTCTGCTACACCCTGCTGCCTACAGCCCTAGCCTTTTGGGCTCCCTGCCTCAGCCCTGCTCCTCTGGGCGTCCTGCCTTGCAGCCGCTACACCCTGCTGCCTACAGCCCTAGCCTTTTGGGCTCCCTGCCTCAGCCCTGCTCTTCCAGGCTCCTGCCTTGCAGCTGATCACGCTCTGCTGCCTTCCAGCCTCCGCCCTTGCCCTGCCGGGCTCTCCACATTGCAGCCGATCACGCTCTGCTGCCTTCCAGCCTCCGCCCTTGCCCTGCCGGGCTCTCCACATTGCAGCCGATCACGCTCTGCTGCCTTCCAGCCTCCGCCCTTGCCCTGCCGGGCTCTCCACATTGCAGCCGATCACGCTCTGCTGCCTTCCAGCCTCCGCCCTTGCCCTGCCGGGCTCTCCACATTGTAGCCGATCACGCTCTGCTGCCTTCCAGCTTCCGCCCTTGCCCTGTCGGGCTCTCTACATTGCAGCTGATCACGCTCTGCTGCTTTCCAGCCTCAGCCCTTGTCCTCTGGGCTCCCTGCTCTGCAGCCTGCCTCACTCCGGCTGCCTACAGCCCTTGTCCTCTGGGCTCCCTGCTCTGCAGCCTGCCTCACTCCGGCTGCCTACAGCCCTTGTCCTCTGGGCTCCCTGCTCTGCAGCCTGCCTCACTCCGGCTGCCTACAGCCCTTGCCCTGCCGGGCTCTCCACATTGTAGCCGATCACGCTCTGCTGCCTTCCAGCCTCCGCCCTTGCCCTGTCGGGCTCTCTACATTGCAGCTTATCACGCTCCGCTGCCTACTACCTACCTTTTTCCGCTGGGTTCTCGGCCTAGCAGCCCTCTACAGTCCTCTGCAACCTTCTACGGTCAGCGGCCCTGCCCCTCAGGGCTCACTCCTTGCTGCCCGGCCCTTCTGGGTTCCTTGCCGTGCAGCTTGCTTTACTCTGCTGCCCTAAGCCCTTTCCCTCTGGGCTCTCTACCTTACAGCCCTGCTCCTGTGGGCTTGCTCATTGCTTTCCTGCTCCTCTGAGCTCTCAACCTTGTTCCTTACTGTCCTCTGCTATCCAATCCTGTTACACGACTTTTCCTTCATTTCCTTCTGCTAGTTTGCTATCAACCTCCTTTTCCTGGATTTGTCTGTAAGTATCTTCTCTTGTACTGTTTGTAGACCCTTTTGTACAGAGCTTGTCTGTTGGTTCCCATCAGTCAACCTCTGCCCCTTCCCTTGTCTCGTTTCTACATTACAGACACCCATAGCTGCTGTTCCAAGCCATGAGCAAACAGCGTGGGCCTCTGTTATAGCAAACTGTGCAGAAGGCTAGAGTTTTTCCTAAGGTCGTGGAATACTCATTTCCTATATCTGCATACACCCCAAGAGGGAATTCATTCTGTACCTTTTTCCTTGCTACTCTTGCCTACTCTGCGTTCTCTTTCCTTTCAGCTGTGTGTGTACTTATCTGTCCACTTTATTTTGGCACAACCACCCCTTTCTGGGTGTCCTGTGCCACTCTTAATAGAGTGCGATCCCTGACACTTGCTGGGTGTCAGCATTCTCTCTGGTTCACCAGCATCCCTCCTGAAGCTGGTTTGAAACTCTGGGGGTCCCTGTCGGGCTTTCTCCTCCCACTTTTAGGAGACGGGTCCGAGGCTTACCCCGCGTCCTTTGGGAGTCCTTTCTCAAAGTTTGTGGCATACTCTATCCAGCTCCCTTGGGGTTCTTTGTTTCAGTACCTAATAGATGCTTGTTCTCCATGTCTCATGGCTCTTCTTCATCCCAGTAAGCAACATCTACTTGTATTGCTCGAAGACACTGCAATAAAAAAATGCAAATGTAGGTATATTTCTCTTGTTCTCAGAATAATCCTGATTGGATTGGAAAGGGAGTTCTGCATCAGGAACGGGAGTCCTTATCTTCAGGAGGAGGTGGGAGGGTATTGCTGTTAGGCAGAATCCTGTGCAGTTACCTTAGGGAGCACTACAGAAGGTTAAGACTAAAGGTATATGCAATAAATCCCCTTTGGTATCAGTCTGTACCACAAAGATTTAGTTGGTAGCTGTAAAGCAGTCAGACTTATCTCAAGAGGCAGATGAGCAGTATTCAGGGTTTTCACAATAGGACTACAGTACTATGGTACAAGGAAACACTGACCAAAGCTTTGTTATTAACAATAATATATATATTTATTTTACACACTTCTAATTCAACACATCAATCATAAGTATTCAAGCAAGTTAAAATAGTCAAGAAAAGTATACACAACTCCCTAATTAAATTGTAGACAAGTTTGAGCCAGAGTGAAAACTGAGCAAAATGGCACAGTATAAACTAAGCAGAAATGGCACTCTAACAATTTCTCCAAAGGGGGGGAAAGGACAAGTTATACAGAGTTGAGCTCTTAAACACTCTAGCAACACTTCCCAAGTGGATTGTGAACAAGTTTAGGCACGGTAACATGTTAGCAATAGTCATACATGGGTGAAAACTGAGCAAAATGCCACTTCAACTATACTTAAGTGTCATGATTCCTGCCCCTCATGTCCCCAGCCCTCCAAGATGTCAGTCTGGAGCCAGGCCACAATCACCTACATGGCCCTCAAGGGCCACTCCATCCCTCCAAAGACCCACTTGGAGTCAGACTTGGCGCTTGTGGCACCAGACTCACTCACTCCCATAGGATAACATTGGGGATTGGACTTGTAGTACATTGATGGGGACAAGATGGATGCCCCCACATATTTCGGTTCCCAGAACTGCATGTGCAGTCTAGTCCTTTGGGTGTGGTTCAGCCCAGAGACACCTGGGATACCCAGAGACTATTTAAGCCACTCCCAGGCTGAGAAACTTGCTTTGCGTTTTCTGCACCTGCAGCGTGACACTCACCGTGTTCGGATCGGTCTCCAGTAGGCCGCATCTTTCTGCTGCGCTCAGCTCCTGCAAGAACAAGAACACCGTTAGGAACAGCCTTAACTTGCAGTGCTTCTGCCCATCATTCATCGCTCCTTCTGTTCTCCGGGCATCTTCGGCGGTGTCATTCCCATCCCGGCACGCCGCTTCCTAAGGAAAAGGGAAAAGAACAGAAAAAAGGCATTAGTAAGCATTCTGCAAATCTTCGCTTATTTTTTAAATACTGTACGAGCTTCAAACGCTTACCTGAATCCCAGCTGCTCTGGGGGAACTCTGTCTCTGGAACTTCTCATCCATCTGCAAGAGGGAAAAGACACTCCGGTTAGCGTGGAAACATCTAGAGGCGCCGCATACCGCGCGTACTCACCGCATTTGTTCTTCATAACCGGCATCCACGCTGAAAACGTCGCGGCACCTAAAAGACACAGGACAAATACGAAAGGGGCGCATCGCGCTCTCACTCACCTTCAGCGCTACTCATCTCAGCAGCACGCCGCCATCCCCGGATGCCGGCCATCATCTAAGGAAGGAAAGGAACGAAGTTAGAGAACTGTTCAAAAGACTCATTATACTTACCTGTCGGACGAAGTTAGAGAACTGTTCAAAAGACTCATTATACTTACCTGTCGGACTCTAGCCACTGAAGTAACTAGGCAGCAACGAGCCTGCATCAATCAACGCGCCCCTGCGCTGAAAGCAGGACGGAGAGCACACTATCCAAGAAAACAAGGTGAGCTGTGGATCAAAGGGAAGGGTTGGACCCCGGGGAAGAAGGGGGTTCAAGCACACAGAGACAATAGGGAGTTAAACTCTACCAATCTTGTGTTTTAGGCCCAGTCTCCAGTCGAATAGCGCCAGGGAAGGGTTTGAGGTCGTAAGAGGTCAGCACAGGCTGAGTGACGTCCCCGTGGATACCAGGTGAGCATTACATTAAGAGGGGCCGAAGAGTGGTTATAAGAGTTTTCGGTGCACCAACACAGTTGAGGATGAAAAGCAATCTAGTGAAGGCAGTTATAACAGATTTAGCCAAAGTCAATAGGCCTGTGCCAGAGTTAGTGGTACAGGGCAATGTGCCCAGGATCAAAGTTTTCTAGTAGCTGCAGCCAAGTCTTTGGTTTAACGATTCAAAAGGAGGGTGCAGACGGTAAAAGATAATGTTAGTTGATAGGGGCGGCCAACCCAGGAGGTAGGTAAAGGATTTCAAACACCTTTAGCAGTATCCCGCAAAACGGGAGGCCTGGCGGAACAATGTACCTGAAAAAGTGGAAGCGGCTCCTGCGGTGGCTCCTGGCAGTTCCTGCAGTTCGGGTTGTCCAGCAGAGGAAGAGAGGCTCTCATCGTGGAAGAAGGTTCGAGTTACTGCACTGCCCAGGGAAGAAGCCAGCCACTGTGATGTCGAAACGGATTAAAAGGTACGCTCCTTTAAATAGCGGTCGTGGTGGACGGGTGCCTGGATATCTGGTCTCCGAGTGCAGGGCACTGGCGATTCGACAACGGCAGGTACTGGAAGGTGATTGGCAAACCGGTAGGCCCCACCAGCTCAAGGGAAGAAGGCTCAGAGATCTTCTCTCGTCGTGTGGAGAAAAGTGGTGAGGCGCTGTAGCAGGGCTTCACCGGTGGTTCAGTTGTTGCAGATGTCTTTGGCTTCTCTCCTCTTCGGCTTCTTAGTTCCAGTGGCGACGTCTTGTCCTCCAGTCCTCAGGACCCTGCTTTTATGCAGCAAGACCCCCATTCATACAGCCTAGCTGTCACTCACACAGTGGGGTGGCTCTCCCGGCGGGAGAACCCCCCCAGCCTATCAGGGCAGAGTGCGACTTGGGGTGCGTAGGCAGCCCTGTCCAGGGTGCCTATTCCCCCTCCCACACATCCTGTCTACCCCAGACTCAGTGGAGCCTAGAGGGGGGCTTCTGTGCAGAAGCCCGCCAAAAGGACGAACAAAAGATCCCCGACCTGGGTTAGGACTATAGAGAAAGACACGAGAAAGAAACTAAATCAAAGTTCTGGCAATAAAAACCTACTGGAGTAAAGTTAATATTAAAATAGACCGGCGGTATGTTAGAGGCTGTCAGTAAAAGTGGTAGCCTCGAACAATGGGAAATCCCATAGGAAACTTTTGAGAGAGGGACTGTACGGTAGCCTCTCGAAAATGAACACCAAGGAAAAACTATGGTTTGTACTGGTCTAGTTCATAAACAGCGACTAGTAAAGTCAATGGGGACTTTACATGCCCTGGGAGACCGTAGTCAGTCCCAGGGTATGGAGTCTATGTTTAGGGGTTGCTACGACACCCATGTGTTACTGCACTGAGGGTGCTGTGTAACACATGTGGATAAAGATGGTTTCTATGAGGGTGAGAAAAAATTAGCCTAGAACACACGTAGCAAACATGCCTAAGAGTGGGAAAAAGAGTCTCACTCTTAGCAGGAGAAAATAAATAAACCCCTCAAATCCAGCAAAACTGCTGGGGGACTCTACAGGTAAGGGAAATTAGCCATAGAATGAGAATTCTCCCTAACAACAGCGTAGCAGGCTCACCTCCGTAGCCTCACAAGGAAAGGCTCCCTCCTATGGAGAAGTGACTGAATCCCTCAATTCATCACATGGTCCTCGGCCAGTTGGTACCATACCTATATGGGACAACTGTGGGGCTTAAGCACCATTTCCATAGCAGGCGCAGCAGCAACTGTGTAGCCAACTGCTTATATAAATCGGCAGTCACAAGGTATAGCAGAGGAGCATACAAGGTAAGATGGACCGCTTTGCTTTGTTCAGGTCTTCAGACACATTGTGCACACAAGGATGCAACAATGAGGTCTGATCTCCTTCAATGCCCACAGAGAAGATCCTCCAGGCCAGCCAAGAGTCCAGGGTTACACTTTGGCAGACATTAAGTGGGATAGGAGTTGATGGTATCCTGATTCACCATGATATGTTACGCCTGGTGGAGACAGTACCTGCTGTGGAAACTAAAGTGTGCAAACACGGTCAAGACATCTCAAATAAATGGTATCCTATCAGGCACGATGGTGCCCAAGAACTGAGATGCAGCAGCCAAGAATCAGGAATGCCTCTGCAACATTAGGGTGACAGGTCTGTCGGAGGGCAAAGACCCAGCATGCTTCCTGGAGAAGGTCTTTAGTCATTGTGGGCAACCAGGCCGTGTCCCATGTTCACAACCAAGGAAGCCCACTGTGCTCTGACAAGACTGCTGTAGCCCAACAACACATATCATCCACTCCTATAGATAGAATTGAGTGCATCTGTGGTTGTGCCACCTAAGCCAAATGTCCAAAGCAATAATACTTTACAACTTAGTCAAATTGTTAACAGGAGCTCATTAGAGACTAAACCAAGAACATTTGTTCGCCACAACTAGATTAATTCTGTAACATACTGGATCGCATACCCTAAAATTCATCCCTGTAGTGCCCCTTCCCGAGACACATGTAAATGCAATATAAGGTCTTATATTGCAATATAAGGTCTAGTTATTCCCCCATAGCCAGAATACCTGGGAAGACTCCTTCTCAGGTATTCTGGCTATGGGGCAAAAACAAGCCCTTCTGAGAGGATTAAATCTTATAGGTCTCCCAAACCAACTGGTAAATGTGATTCAGGGAGAAACCCAAGTAATTACTTAATCAAAGAACAGCAAAGAATATTACACAGGAAAATCTAAAAACTTCTCCATTAATCATGTGTTTAACTGTTTGTATGGATCTTGGCTATAACATCAAAAGCATTCACTGAAACATGAATATGCTGTCTTTTTTTAAACAGAACCACAACGTCCCTACCTCCCCCAATAAACCCCTTCCAAACCCCCCCAAACAGGACCCAGCAAATACATTCCATCACAGCTACCATCAAAACCTCCCCCCTCAGTTCCACAGCCACACCCAAATACCCCCCGCCCGACATATGCAACATCACTCTTAAGAGTCTGCTTCAGTCAACAAGGCATTGTCCCTCTCCTGTGTCAAGGCATCTCTGCGCCCCACCCCCCTCCCGGTGCCTTGTCCTTACCCTTGTCAGTTTTGGGCTCAAAAAGCATCCAGCCAAAAAAAAAACTTTGGTTGATCGTGTAAGGTCAAACCAAGCACAACAGTCACATTTTCCGAGGGCACCAGACACCTCGTGAAACCTTTTTGAGAACATCCAGAATTACGTAACAATCCATCAGGAATTTTTGATGCTCCCCCTAAATTGAGTAAGTTAGCCAATCTAGGGCAACAAAGTTCCATAACTTTCCCACACAATCATGCTTTGAAGGGAATCCCACCAAATGCGTTTCCAGGAGCCCAACTCTCCACAACCCCTACAGCACAGCGCTGATGTGTTATCGTAGTACCTGTGTAGTTTAGCTGGTGTAAGGTGCCATTGGATCATTACCTTAATCCACATCTCCTGCATTTGGATGCCCTGTGTAAGTCTGGGTATATCGGCCCACAGCAGAACCCAATGCATCTCCTCAAATTGATGTCCCACTGGGACCTGTAGGGCCATTACGGGGTCTGAGGTCCCTCAGCCCCGATTTTATACATCCAGGTGTTTGTTGCCTGAATCTGTCGTGCCATATCTCTCAAAGAGAGTGAAGTGTCTATTGGCCGCCGATCTGATCGAAGGGTTCGAGAAACAGTGTCACAGTTGCGAGTATCGATATCTCTCCCCTGCCCAATCCCAAAATCCTGCTTGCAATTGTCAGAGGCTTTAACTTCGCTCTCTACAAACATATCTCGCAGCTTGCGGCACCTCGCCTCTTCCCACCTGTCAAACGCTCCCTTTTTCTGCCCTGGTGCAAACTGAGGGTTCCTAAACAAGGGTGGTAAAGGGGAGGGAAGTTAGGGCCACCCGCTGAATCAAAGCATCGCAGGAGTCCCCCACCAGAGCCGTTATCCGGCTTAAGTACATGTTCTCGGGCCTATATTCCTTAGGCTACCAAAGTACTTCCTTCAATGGCTTACCCACTACCGCCCTGTCCATCCGGAACCACATATTTAAATATAATAGTTTGGCATCCCCCATCCGCCCCTTGTGTTTAGGAGACATAAGTTATTCCATGGACACCCTGGGTTTTTTATGGTTCCATAGGAGAGCCCCCACATGCTTTTGAAGGCTCCTGAAGAAGCCCTGGGGAACTGCCACTGACAGGGTCGTAAAGTAATTCAGGATCTAGGGCCCCTTCACTTCCTGCAATGACTGAGTCAGTTCTGACCTCATCATGCTTAGATGTGACTGGATAGTCTGAGATTTTGTCACTGAAATCCTGAAAGCACTGACAGAGAACTTCCAAGCTACCCTCCTGGGTCTTTTTTGAAAATTTAGAAGCTGTTTGCAGGTCCGTATTCTTATTCTTCGACATTGGTACGGCTACGTCTGTGCAAAAGGGTCAGGTTCCCACCTCTAAGTGAGCTGCCTTGCTAAACTGCTTAGACACACCCTGCCTCTTGATTCTGGGTCTCAGGGCTCACTTCATGCCAGGACCTCTCCTTGTTGCTCCTGTACTACTTGTGGCACATGGCGCTGTTCTCTGCCTTAGCCCCTGGGGAGCAGCTGGACTACCCTCCTTGTATCTCGCACCTCAAGCTCCTCTGGTGCCCCCAGTGGCCACAGCAATCCTCTCAGCCACCAGTTGGGGGGTCCTGGGCCCCTTCCTGCTCCTCACCTGCACCTGGTGGGTCCTAAGCTCTCCCCAACTCTTGTGGTGCTCTGGCTGTGCCTTCAAATAGACTCTCGATATGACCCCCTGGTTCCAAGGGCCTTTTTTCAGTTGGATCTTTGCTTGCTGGTATGGGCTCACACTTCTGGTGCCCCCAGGGAGAGCGAGTTTCAGATTCTACTTTGAGGCTGTTCTCTCAGGCTTCCATCTCACTCCCTTCCAGCCCCCTACTCCAGTCGCTGCAAGGTGCTGCAAGGTGCTGCCACCCACTGGCTCTCACGTTGATTGCTTTACCCTAGCTCTGAGTAGGGCTGCCGCTTCCCACTCCAAGTATCCAAGACGCTCAGGCCCTAGGCCGTCACCACATCTTAATAGTCAGCAGGGGGTGGGGAGGTTGAATCCCGGGGAGCACCCTTCCCCCGGGATTCTCCTCTGCTCAGCTATCCCCTCCTGGGCTGTCCAGCTCCAACCCCAGCTCACTCTGATGCGGGGGGGGGGGGGCTCAGTCTTGGAGGCCTCCTTGATGACTGTGGCCCACCCTGCTCCTGGTCTCCGAGTGCTCCTCCTCACGAGAGGATGCTGGACCCTACCCGTCTGCCGCACTTTAGGCCCGCAGCCCATCACACGCATGAACCTCAGGGCTCTGAGGCCTAGGCCGCTCCTCCTCCGTAGCGCCACTCCTCGGGTCCGTCTGCACACCGGCTCACCAGCTCCAGTCCTCGCACCGTATATGACAATTTCCCCACCTGGGGAAGGATTCGTTCACTGAATGCTTTATTGTCGGCGGGGATGAGATTACATCCTTTACGCTGCTCTGCTCCTGGCGGCCCTCTTGAAAGTCGTGTCTTCCTTTTAAATAAACATTGTTGTGAGAGTATAAAAGTCATGAAATCTAAGTGCGCCCTGTGGGTGAGACCTAGTATAAACAGCATGAAAGGATTAACCTACATAGATACACCATCTTGAACCACAAAACAAACACCAGTGGGTTGGCAATCCATTCACACAGTATAGGATCTACAAGTGATGTTTTTTTAAAGATGGCCCCCTGAATACCACACATAAAAGTACATGGCATCTTAAGTACCCAAAGATGCTAAATTTAAAATACAGAGGTCTGAACAAAGATGTAGCTTTTTGACACAGAATAGTCAACTTTGAGACCAGGGCTAACAAAGCAATCACATCAACAAAGTGAGACAACAATCCTCCAGTGGTTCTATGTGATATTGTCGAATATTGAAGGCCACACATGAAAAGAAAACTGTTTGTTTAGGCCGATTTGATGCAGCCCTCCATATTTGGCATATATCATTTTGGAGGAGGGGGAGGAATTCATCTCCCCAACCCCCCACTTCACCCAATCCCACACCCTCTCACCTTAAAATGGAGGGGTTAGACTACCAACCTCTCCTTTCCTCTAGCCCAACAAAATGCATCACCGTAAACCCCCTTAATCTCACACAAACACACTCACACATACTCACGTGCCCCCACCCTTCCGTGATTCCACTCCTCCCGGACCCCCCACTCAAACACCCTTAAACATAACTTATTCCCCCGTCCCACCACGCTACATTCTCACTCAACATACACACGGACACACATACATACTTACATGATTTGGTTGTGTATTCAGTCTTCCGGTCCGGCCCTGCCAATCCGCTCCTGCACGCACTCAACTGCGGCAGTGGCGTGAAAGTTTGTTGTAGAAAGACCACAGTGAGCAGTTTTTCTAAATCCTTTTTTATCTCAGTAAAAATAAAGAGTGATTTTAGCTCTATACCAATCCAGTACGACCCCTCATCTACAGCTACTGGGCACTAGTGTGTGTATTTATTTATTTATTTAGGAGGAAGAAACGAAACATTCTAACTAGGCCTTGAGACATTCAGAACGTGCAAGTACCATAAGGTACTGAGAGTGTTGATCCAGTGGGAGAGGGAATGTAAGGGTTAAAAGTAGCAGGTACAGCAAGGTAAGCCGTGTTGTCATCATGGGTGAACAAATGGATAAGCATAACTGCAAGGGCGGGGCTACTCTAGGAGGCAAAAAAAGGAAGGTAAAGCGAACCCCTAATGGGTGAGGATAGTGGAGATCTTGTGTGCCTAGGATCACATGGCTGCCATCCATTATCAAGCATGAAACACACTGAGATTATAGCAGACATTGCTCCATTCAAAAATGGGTAATGAATTGTGTACATGCCAAATTGCATACAAGCCAAGACGCCATTGTGAAGCTTGATGGTATACTGAGGTATCATTGGATACTGCACTATTAAAACCTGGCGAATGCAGTTTGAAATGTCACATTGTATTCCAACCAGTAATCCTTAGTAGATGTATTGAAACTACTATATGGTCCTGACTACTGTATGCGAGGGGAAAAAGCAATACACACCCTTCTTCACATGCTTTTCAATTATCTCATTTTAAACTGCCCGGCCTAAGAATAAGGGTCCTAGTGGTGCCCCAAGATTCAACAAGCCCACCCTATAGGAACCTGAGTGCACAGTAGCTGGAGCACACGCTCCCAAATCACAGATCCTCGATTTTAACCTTATTTGTTTTTAATACTGTGGAATATTGCTAAACTGTATGATTTCCAAACACCTATCAGACCAAGTGGTGCTCTTAGCAGTAGCCATTGTGGCACTTTTTGTCTCTTTTCTCTTATTTATTAGGGAAAGCCTCTTCCTCTGTGCCCTCACCCTAGATAAGCGGCGCACCATCACATAATAGGGGTAGTCACCCAATGAGGGTTTAAATAGATTGGTTGGAGGGCAAGAAAAACTGTATCCGTACACACAACTCAAAGAAACCAAACCAAATATTTAAACTTGCCTCTATAATGTGTTAACATACAAGGGTTAGTTACAGGTTAGCTACCCTCCCCAATCCCCTAAGTGTTTTCTGTCAGGGAACACTGTTGATCAGATTCTTGGGATGACCACTAGCATCATGTAGAATTGCATAGTATTTGAGAGTCTTATGAGCCTTCAAAGATCATGAATACACTGTCTATATAGTGTACCCAGCTGATATGAGAGTATACCGAGTACATCCATGTTGACCCTGATGTTCAATGGCAGTGCAGTGACAAACGAATGCAGAAATATATTTACTTATTTATCTACTATCTCAATATTGAAGCAAAGGTCAGATATACGTCTGCACAGTGGGGATTTGTCAAATTTGTGTCACATTTGTGAATGGTGGGAAGGAGATATAGAACAGGTGTGGTAATGGCCTGGCAATCCAAGTTGATAATTAAGGGCTGTTCGTTCAGGTGATCTATATTGCAAACATTTACTCTTTTAGAACACTACTGTGTTGATATTTTCTTTCTCAATACAACAGAAAAAAACAAGAATTATCTTAATATACATCTTTGAAATATAACATTTGTGGACAAATGAACTAAACAAGGAGACAGGGCAACTGGGAACATGTACATGATCGATACTTTGATGCTGGGTATTGTGAAGAATCCTACAGATCGATCTGTAAAACCCTGCCTATAGTCTCCTCCAAGGTGGCCAGGGAAAGCAGACGCTTCCTGATCCTGACCTACACGGTGGTATACTACGGGAGGAGCACCTGGAAGGGGAGATCCCGGGGGATGAGACACAGTATGTGTCCTTTGACAAGGAAATCATTCACAGGTTACCAAAACGGGTGTATTGTCATTATAATGCCCCTGACCCACTTTTAAAATCTGGGGTTCTGGACAAAAGTATTAGACAATCTGAGAAAACCTTACCAATGTAAAGATGCTTTAAAAGTATTTCAAGATAAACATCCTCCTTACTCCCAAAGGTATAACGTGAAGGAATCTAGAAATGTTGCCTTGTGTAAATTGTCTTCCCCTAAAAGAATTAACTTTCTTGTTGGGGACTACACGAGTACTGGGACGAGGAAGAGTGCTGAAGAGGTATATTGCGGTGGTAGTCAGGCAATTAAGCCTAACATGCCACACCTGAAGGAACCTGGGAGGCATATAAGGCCCCCTCAGGTGCAGGCAAGGGGGAGCTGGAAATGTGACTGGAGTGCAAGCTGTGGTAGTAGAAGCAGAAAGAAGGCTGCACAAGGCTGTCAAACAAAGCAGAAGTAGGAGAACCAGAAGGAGGCCAGAATGTGGATGCAGCAGATTTCACCTGCTTCTTCTGAGAGGGTTCCCTTCCCCCAAACTCCGAAGCGCAGAGGCTGCCTTTCCTCATGTAAACCTGATTGCCATGATTGCTGGACAGGAAACGTGTCGGAGACGCAGGTAAAGAGCTGTGGTGAGTCGCAGGTCTCAAGAGCGAGAGGGGGTCCTTGATCGAGTGGCCGGACCGGAGACACCTGAGCAAAGCAATGGTGTGGATCCTTTTTATGTCAGAAGTAGTAGAAGCTGTGCCAGAAGTTGTGGAAGTCAAGCAACCCGCAGAACAAGGATTGCAGAAACCGGTGAGTCTAAACTTACATTCTGATTCCTTATGCAAGCAGTGCCAGCAACAGTATCCAGTTAAAATCTTCGCTCATGTAGAAGCCGAAGCGAGCTGAAGTTATCTAATGTATTTGCTAACAAGGGAACAATGCAAAATAACAGTGGCATGTGAATGGAAAGTTTTCTTTTATTCGTGTAGAAGCTGAAGCCTACCGAAACACCATTGTTTAACCCTTAAAGCATTTAAACTTCATTAAGGAGTGGTCGCGTGTACCTAATTTTGTTTCCCAAATGAAATGTGAATATTACTGGTCGCGTGTTTCTCATTAAGCAGAACGATCATTGTGAAATAATTGTTAAACACTTAAAACCTTAAAACTTCATGAAGACATGGGCGCAAATTTCATCTGTGTTTTATTGAACAGCTAACACGTGTTTCGACCCTCATAAGGCCTTCTGCAGGGCTAATCTTATTTTCATGAGTCTTCAAACACTAATTAGGAGTATTGGTGGTGTGATTATCTGATCAAACAGAACTGTATTAATAAGCATAAGGTATTGGCTGGAGGAGCAGGTGGCCAGTGTTACATACCTTCTTCTGTAAGACTTTGGGTCCGAGTCTCGCGCAACTAGAGCCTCTGCTTGCCCACCCGTGTTCATTAAACTAAAGATGTACATTTTGAAATGATGAACATACAAAGTGAGGTTTGGTAGTCAGCTCAACCAAGTCTCAGCTCCATCCAGTTTACATCTTCTACTTGAATGTTCAGCTTAGCGACTGGATTTGATGCAAGGCTAACCCCGGCAACAATAATGGTATCCTGCGGTTTACTTTCAGGGTACCTACTGCTGAACATTTGTGAGCCCCTGCTGAGCATTTTGGATGTAGTGAAAGGAATTCTGTGCAATTCTGTAGGTTTGCTAATTAAATTGAAATTTGTGTAGCAGAGCTAGCTATTTAAGTTACCATGTTCAATGAAAGCATAGCTCACCATGCATTCCACTGTTGCCCTTGGGTCTCTCTGCCCCCTTTTCTCTGTTCACTCCAGTTCAAAGGGGCTGATGGAGCGAGAAAGAGAGTGCAGCAGTAATCATCTCCTCCACTCTAACTGCCAAAGGCCTGTGTGGGAGTGCAAGGCAAGCATTTGTTTTTCTTTTTCAAATAATTTAAAACCAGAAGTAATCAGATGATACTGTTATTAAGCGGACTATATCGTGTCTGGCAAAGACCAGTATATGCCAACTTTATTTTTTAAACAGTCCTGTAATCCCATTCCTAAAAAAAAGTAGTTGTAAAATAATGCATAATTACAGTATTTCTAATGCAAAACACTGCATCATCATCATGCTTTACAGTCAAGTTTAGGTTAGTGTATCTAAATCTCAGTGTCAACTAGATTTCATTTTGTTGGGGCAAGATGCATCACATTGATAGAGTGAACACTTTTGAAAATGTACATGATCACACGGCCAAATGCTTTTGATGGCAAACCTAGTTCTGTAACCTGCTGGTTGCCTACATCTGTGCAACTGGTGATCAAACTATAAGCCCATCCCATACCCTTTGATATTCTATCTCATCACCCGGTTGCTTAGTACCAGCTACCCTGAAAGTGAGATGGCCGCAAACTACAATATTCCACCTAGTTTGCCAAGTTCTCTGCCTGCTACTCATCCATTCTTATTAGTCTTACTTTCTTTCCTCTTACATAATTAATACACAACACTAACTAAAGGTTCATGCAAAGTAGTAATCAATAGTTCCTTCCACATCTATAGATCTACTGCACTACAGTACACTGTAGGCAGCCCTCCAGCGCTCGCTTTGCTCGATGATTATGATTGCATTATATATTATGTGAAAACCCACCTAAGGGCTTTTCCCTGCCCAATCCATGGGGATCCTCTTCTCAGATTGCCAGGAGAAGGCCTTCGCGGTTGGATCCAGACCCTGGGGGTGGCCAAGCGAGGGAGGATCACCTGGGTAGAGAGTCCTCTGCGATGGGAAGGAAGGAGCCTGAAGGTGAGACGCAGTATCCCAGTGGGACAGAAGGCGAGGAGGATGAAGTCCCTGAAGCCTTCATGGGCTATCTGCATTTAAGACCCATTCTTCCCCCCAACTTTTCCTTAAGAAAAGGGAAGTCCAAAACCCAGAACACGAAAGAAGGCAAAGACCAACACCCAGGAATTACTATTACCTCAACACCTCAAATAATGGTAATAGGAATGTACCAGACCTTTCTTTTGTTAGGTCCTGACGTATCCCCACAATAAGTAACGAGACGGTATGTTGCCCTGTTTTTCATTGTACCACAAAATCCCCTCCCTCGACTTCCAGGAGACGTTGTCAATCTCATTTCAACTCCCCCTCCCCAATTCCAACAAACACAGGGAAGAAGAAGAGGCAACTGAGAGCCTTGAAATGAAATGAAATGATATTTTATTTATATCGCGCTCGTACACAAGTGTTTCAGAGCGGGACCAGGCAAAGGGAGGGGAACAGGGGAGGACAAAAACAACAATTTTACTAGGCCCAGTGACATTGAGAATGCGCAAGTGCATGAAAGGGGTAAAGTGCATGGACGGGAAATAGGAAAGTGAGGAACAGAAAAGAGAACAGAATAAATAAATCAAAATAAATAATAAAGGTGACAGTGTAGCGAGCAATTCGCAAGTGCTAGGTTAAGCAGATTGGGTGTATCTGATAAGTGCAGAAGAGAAGTGGGTGGGGGACTGTATGGGTACAGATACAGACCCCAGTGCAGGGGGAGGCCAGGAGGCAGTGCAGGAGGGTGGCAGGGTGAGCAGGAACCTGTGCCCGAAGGACAGAGGGTGGCCAGGTGAAAGGTGCAGAGAGCGAAAACAGATCAGCAGGGGAGAAGAGTGGAAAAGGCAGAAGCGAAGAGGGAGGTCTTGAGGTGCTTCCGGAACCAGAGGTGGTTCTCCTCAAGTTGAGAATTAACTCTAATTAACACCTTGAGAAACGGAGCAAATGATATTTACAACCAACCCAGGGTTGTTCCGTTAATAGGGTCAGGCAGAGTCAGGCAGGGCAACTACTCACACCGGACTAAAATGTACTTTCCCACCAAGTATAAAAGGTGGAGCACACAGGCATACACTGAGCAACCTGGGGATACTGGAAGGACTGTGAAGGCCAGGAGGAGAAAACAGCAGCTGGGAGAACCCTGGAGAGCCTGGAGGAGGGCGGACTGCCAATTGTGAGAAACCTGAAGGTGTTTCCAGGACTACTCTCCGGGGTCTACACGAGGAAAGCCGGTGTTGCCAACAGGTAACCCTTATATGCACTCCCAAGGGCCAGGTCCAAAATGTTGCATCTCTCTAGTACGTTTGTAATGTTATCAGTTTGAAAGGTATTCAATATTCAGCAGAAACTGGAGTTTACATCTTATTTATACATTTATGGTAAATGAAAACTTCTCACAATCAAAACAAAGCCTTCAGACTTAATTGAGTTTTTCAAAGTGTGATCTTAGTGATAAACATCATGAAGGAAAAAGTGATTCTTCAAATTCAATGGTAAGAACATGATATATGCCTTGAAATGTTCAGGCCATACAGTGATAAATTGTGTTACAAGATTCACACAACATTGTATAAAAACATGAAACTTTCCAAAATAAGAACAATCGTAATCATCCTAATAGGCTCCACTATAATTGCCAACGCGTTTCGGATTCTTCAAAAATCCATCTTCAGGGCCTTGGAACATATTGTTCCTTATTCTTATAGCAATTACTTGAAACTTGAATGTGCACTTACAGGGTAACACAAAAGGCTCACCTTAGTGAAATATCAACTGGCTCTAAAGTATTAATGTTTCAAATTGCAATGTGCGATAAGGTACTGACCTTAGTCTCCTTGTGAGTAATTTCAAATTCGGTCAACAGAAGCTGCTGTGAGGGGTTTCTACTCACCCGGCTGTCTCCTAAAGGGTATTCGCTGGGCCCGGGAAAGGTCCGCTATCGTGTCAAATGCAGCAGAAACCGCTGTGTTCTAAAGAGAAAGAAAAAGGTAGGTTGGGATGGCGGAAAGCTCAGTTATCCGAGTTCAAGATAGTTTAATATTAACTATATGTTCCCTCTGTGATAAGCATGCATGTGTGGCTAAACGTGTAACATAGCTATGCCGTTCCACTGCCGTGGTTCTATAGTTTATATAGGGATCTGAAATACAATCCGGGAGTTCTGGCGTCCACGAGGGTAACGTCTTATAAGCGGCCAGCGTTGGTGCACTGCCCTGCCTCAGTTATGCATCTCAAAATGGAATTCTAAGTTACATCTATTTCCTACGATCTAACTGTAACTGTACTCACCTATATGCCTGTGTTGCGTGTGTAGCACCGACCTTCTCTACGGCGCGTGGTTCCTTAGCCGATTGTATATGTGGTTGCTAGGACACTATGGCACATGCGCGGTCGTGCCACGTTGCAGGTTCGGCCATCTTTGTGTGGGACAACAAGGGTTGCCATGGGTAACCATAATGCAGATACCCTGGTATACATGTTTCTAGTGCCTCTGTGAATTACTCGAGGGTTAATATCTCCCATGGGTCTTATATGCATTATAACGATTGGGCAGAGGTAGTGCGCATTCACCCAGATTAATTGGGTGTGCCTCCCCCAGACGATGCTAGTTCTCATAAAGCCGTTTGTGAAACGGGCTGTCAATCAAAAGCCGGAGGCGGCGCAAAACTGCTGAATCCATTCAGCTGAGTGCTGCATGTCTGCCCGTATGTCAAAAGGAGACAAAGTGCAATATGTAGTACCTTAGTAGTTGGTGGTTGTAACATAAATATGTGGCTGTACACTTGCTTCCTCTCTGAGCTCTTGGAGTCTGTGCATTTGCACTGAACAACTTACGCCGCTCTTTTTGTGATCCGGCATGAAGCCCCATCCGTTCACGCTACTCTCCCTGTGCTGGAGTTAGCAAGGCTATCGTAGCAATAACTAAGTTATTAGGGCGAGGGTTCCAGTTGGAAATATCACCAATTGTCTATCTTAGGTGGTATTAGCCTCCGAGGTTTTGATACCTCCTTACAATCTCGCGTTGGTTTCAATCCTTTGTACATTTCATCACAGATAAACAGGCCGTAGTTCTGTAAATTGTTATCATAATAATGTATCAAAAAATGTAATTATTTCTCAGTATCCAATAATAAATCTGTGATCAAAACAGTAAAGCATATACAATTGGAGCCTTTGCATACTGGCATCCTATCACATTATCGTTTTCAGAAAGGGTTATACAAAGCACATCAAATCAGATTCACAGTTCATACCCCAGGGGTAAATTGAGTCCAAAAGGTCAATCCAAAGGACTTCCTTTTGTAGTAACCTTCTATATAGGTCCCCGCCCATGCTCCCCAGCCTCACTTGTTCTAAGATCAAGCATTTGAGTTGGGCCACTGTATGCCTTGCTTCCATGAATTGCATCGCTACGGGTGACTTGGAATTCTTATGCTCCGTCCATCATATTTTGGCTTTCCTCATTATTATGCCAACATAGTAAAATCCGCAGGGGCACTAAAGCGCATAGACTACGTTAATCGAGTCACATGTGCAGGAGTGCTTCAGCCAAATGGCTTTGCCGGAATGGGGATGTGTGATACTGTTGCCTGTTATAATGTTGCTGCAGTGCTGGCAGTTAGGGCAAAGCTGTGTCCCTTTATGTTTGCTGTTGCCTGCTTTGATGATTGGTATTTCAGCTTTCACCAAACTGTTCCATAGTGCCTTGCTATTCCGATAGGCAAAAGGTAGGGGGTTGTCTGAATAGTGGTTGCAATTGTGGGTCCATCTGCAGCATGGGCCAATTCTTCTTTATGATATTCTTGATTGTACTGCTCTGGATGAAATATGTTGTCACATAAACCAATGCCTCTACCTGTTTGGGGTGTTTGGCCGTTAAAAGGGTGTCTCTTTGTATTGTCTCCACCTTTTCAGCAATGTCAGATATGAGGGTTGTGTTATTTATTTCATTTATTTATTTGCATTTATAACGCGCACAGCGGCCCTGGGGCATCGTGACGCGGTTACAGAATATTCACTTAGGCATAGTATACATTATTGGGTACAGTATTACAAGGTTGCAGTTTAAGTCTTAGTCCGGTACATGGTATTAACAACAAGCGCACAGTTTACTTGTACAGATCAGTTTTCAGTGCTTTTCTAAAGGCCATGAGGGAGGGCTCTTTTCTTAGGTTCAGAGGTAGCGAGTTCCATGCTGTGGGTGCTAGAACTTAGAAACTGGACCCCCCAGCTTTGACTCTATTGAATGCAGGGACTGTGAATTGGTGTGAGTATATTTCACTAACAGATCTGAGGGATTGGACTTGGTGTATACTCTCTGCTAGGTATGTGGGGGCAGATTGGGACAGGCATCTATGCGTAATTGAGTGTTTTGAAGAGTATCCTTTCTCCGATTAGAAGCCAGTGTACATCCTTCCTAGCTTGGGAGATGTGCTCTCTCCTAGGGATGCTGAGGGCGGCTCTAAGCGCATTGTTTTGTGTGACTTGTTGATGTTCTTAGAGGACGTGCCTAGGAGGAGGACATTGCAGTAGTCCAGCTCTGCGCCTATAGTAACTCTTGTAATGTTAAGGCAGTTACTGGAAGAGAGGTGAGGTTTGACAGCGTTGATTTTGGTTGCGAGTGCTGCTGATGTTGTGCTATAACGGACTTGTCTGTCCATGGACAGAGCAGAGTCAAGGTATACTCTGTGTTTTTACCGCTGCAGAGACTGATCACAGTGTTTACAATGCTGAAATTACTATATCTGCTGTCTAGTTTATTCAAGGTCTCTTTGGGGCCGACCAGTAGGATTTCGGTTTTGTCCCCATTGAGATAGAGGCCGTTTGTTGCCATCCAAGCCTGTATGATTGCATAGGTTTTTTGTAGTGTTTTCAGGTCTAGTTCATAATCCCCTGATAGTGGGAGTAAGATCTGTGTGTCATCGGCATAATTAGTGAATGTTATGCCGAGTTCCACTAGGTCATTGAATAGAGGTAGTGTGAACAGGTTATAGAGGGTAGGGGACGTGCATGAGCCCTGTGGAACTCCGCAGCCAATGTGTGATGCGTCAACTGCTGCCTGGTCTGAGAAAACCCTCATGGCACGGCCTTCCAGGAAGGAGGTTATCCACTTGGTGGCTTTGTTGGAGAAGTGGGCAGTGTTTTTGAGGTGCTTCTCTAGGATCTTGTGATCGACCAAGTCGAATGTCGCCGACGGGTCGAGGAGCAAGAGAAGTGCCGACTTACCCTTGTCCATGTTCTTTAGTAGCTGGTTTTTCAAGTCCAGCAGTGCTGACTCCGTACCATGCCGAGGTCGAAGACCCGATTGTCTTTTCCCCAGAAAGTTGTGAGATTCTAGATAGGATGGATTTGCAAGTATGCCGCCTTATCTATAATTTTCAGTAGGAAAGGCACCGTAATGATGGGTCTATAGTTGTTTGGTATGTCTGGGTCAAGTGTAGGATTTTTAACAGAGGCCGGACCCAGGCTTCCTTGAGGGAGGAGGGTACTGAGCCGGTGGTGAATGAGGTATTAATAAAGGATGTGATGAAGGGGGCTAGAGATTCTACACAGTCTTTGATTATGTTGGCTGGGCAGATGTCACCCTTGCATAGCGATGGTTTTATATGCTTCATAATGCTTATGACTTCGGGTATGGAGACCTCTCTGAAGGCTAAGGGAATGTGTGGTTCTGTGGTAGGTGTGCAGTTAGGGCCTGGTCTAGAGCTGATGCGAGTTTGAGGCGCTACCTTGGGCAGGTTTATGAGATAAGCTTTGATTTTCTCCTGTAGTAGGTTGATTTTGTTTAGCAAGGCATGTTGGATGTCGTCACACCATTTTTGGTCCTTCGGTTTGCTGTGTAGATGTAAGGGGAGTGACTAGCTTGTTGAAGATAGCGAACAGTTCGATTTAGCTCTGTCGATTATCAGATTAAAAGCAGCTGCTTTTGCGGCTGCAATGGCGTTTTTGTAGTCTTTGGCTGTTGTGAGGTATGACTCCTTTGAGGAGGGGGATGGGTTAGATAGCCATTTGTTAAGGGCTTGCCTCTTACTAGCTTTGAGGTCTATAGCAGGAGTTGGCATGTATAGTTTCTTTTGCACTTTTTTTCTCTAGAGCAGCAATAGTGTCTACAGCTTCTTTAAGAGTGGCATTGTAGCGCTTGACTAATTCTGTGGGGTTGTTAGACATAGGTGCTTTTAGGGCTGATGCTTCTTTGGTGAGCATTTTCTTGGATCTTGCCATGGCTGCAGGCTTAGGGGGCAGTGTTGTGCTGTCATTTTGGAGGGTATGAGGAAGTGTATAAGATGGTGGTCAGTCCATGGGCGGGGGGTGTTTGAGCTAATGTCGAGGCCACAATTATGATCAGCAATCCAGTCGAGTATGCAGCCTTTGCTGCAAGTTGGGTTGTCCACATTTTGAATGAAGCCCAGGTCATGGAGGGATTTGGTGAAGGCTTTGCTTTTTTTGTCTTTGACGTCATTGAAGCCTAGATTGAAGTCACCTAGGAGCACGCTCTAGTACTAGTTTTAAGATTATTGCTTAATAGGTGAGATAGGTTGCCTTGGAAGTCCAGAGGTGGGCCAGGAGGGCGATAGACTAAGTGACGTGTGGCAGTGTCATTGGGGGAGAGGGAGATTTTTACCGATAGAGCATCGAAATTTTCAGAGTTAGCAGATTTGATTTGTCTCGCTTTTAAGGTTTCTATAACAATGAGGGCAACACCCCCACCTTTGTGGGTTGATCTGTCCTGTTGGAGAATAGTATATCCTGGTGGTAGAGATTGGCATAAAGCTGGTACGGAGGCCTCATGTAGCCATGTCTCTGTAATGGCTAGTATGTCGAGTTCCAGATCAGTGAAAATGTCGTGGATTTCTGACGCATGGGTGTGCATGGATCTAGCATTAGTGCGAGTTGGAGTTGCGTGGAGAGGTTGTTGTGTAGTTTAGGCTTGGTTATGATGATTGGTTGCTTATAGGAAAGGTCTTGAGTTGTAGGTGTTTGTGTGGTGGCGGTTGGGAATGAGTGGGGAGGTTTGGCTTGAGACTTGCGAGATGTTGAGGAGGCATGTGTGGGTACGAGAGCCCAGTCTGTGGTTCCTTAGTGGTAAGGGCATGGTGCGTGTTTGACTCGGAACTCCTGGAGTTGGTTTAGGTGGGGGGGGTGGAGCATGCGATGTGTGGCGATGTGATTTTCATAACAACAGGGCTGTGTATGTCTGTAGCTAGTGCAGGGAGGAAAGATGTGGGAGGGACCCCTAGGGGACATGGTGGATGGTGTGGCACTTGTGTGTTAGGCATAATGGGCGTATGCACAAGACATATAGGTTCAGGATTGTTAATGAGGGCCAGTGGAGGTGGGGCAGGCAGTGGTTGAGCGGTATAATGAAGGGGCCTGGCCCTTAGTAGTACTCTAGTTGGCCAAGATGGCATTAGTGAGCGCGATTGTGAGCTTAGGGTGCAGTGGGTTACAAAAGAATTTGTGCTGAGGCGAGTAGTAATATGCAAGATACAATACAACCCAACCGTACTGTGGCCACCCTAAATTTGGCCGCAGTGGAGCAGGCAATAGTAATCAGCAGGTTACAATACTGATAGCAAGGCTGAACAGTTTGTTGCAATATTAACAAAACATGCACCCCAAGCGGCACTGTGGCTAGCACGGACACAAGGTGGGGCAGGCAGGAGGTTACAGAGCTAGTAAGAGGGTGAATCAGTAATATGCGATACAGAACATTATGACTGACTTCTATGCAGGCTGTTGGTGGGACAGTCAGGCAGTGAGTTAACAGCGCATAAGCAATACTGGTACTATGCAAGATGAATATACGTACACTGCATCGTGGTTAGAATCATGCCAAGCTACAAATGCTTACAGAGGGATGCAATAAAAGTACAATATAAGTGCTACCGCTGGTGGTGCTGGCTGTAGAATATAGTATGTTGTGTGATTTTTTTTAGCAGAGGTATAACAGAGTCCAGAGCGTACCTGACACAGGATTGGATTTGTGCCTTCAAGTGTTCCTGATGACGTGACAATTCTGTGGGCTGGTAGATGAGCAACTTTCCCTCCGTTTGCATACTTGGGCACTGTCCGCGCACGGACAGGCATAGACAGGCTGAGCCTTGTAGGCCGGCTCACGCCTTCTGTCCTGGCAGGGGCCGAAAATAGTCATGTAGCTGTTGGTTGCTAGGCGACCAGTACAAACAAAATATCGGTTAGGGTGTGGCGGCCATTTTCTGATCGTGGGTCATCTCCACAAGGCCGTAATGGGGGTCAGAGGTGGGCCCAGAAGTGGCTGTATTAGCGGATCGGGGCACCACAGGGAAGTTGATGCCTACTGTGATTCCAGCAACACGGGATGGCTGAAGGGGTGAAAGGGTGGCTGCTCCTGCACTCAACGGGCTGTATGCTCCCAGGGCTGGCTTTGGGATAGTCGATGTCGCGGTGGCTGCTCCAGCAGCTGTCCTTGAGGACTCCTGCCCTGGTGGGGTGCTGTAGGCAGAGTGTGTAGTAGCTGAGATGTTGTCTTTACCGTAAATTCCCACATCCAAAAGGATGATAGCCGTTGTGCTGGTTGCAGTTGTGAAAGTAATCCTTGGATGCATGTCGTTCATCATCATCATAAAAAAGTCTTGTAACTCGTCCGCGGGGCCCGTCCAGATCCCAAAAACATCATTGATGTATCGTACAAAGATGGAAAGATATTGCATCCATCTGGGTCAAGTTAGTAGGTGCTCAATTTCTAAATTTAACATGTAAGCACCATTGTGGCTCCCATGCTGGTTCCGGATAGCTGTAAGAAGTATCTATCTTGAAATTTGAAGATGTTGTTCATCAGAACCAATTTTATCAGAGTGAGCACAAATCGCCTGTCTCCCTGGCAGTTCACCGATCTTAGTAACAACCACTCCACTGCTTCCAATCCTGCTTCATGAACAATGTTTGTGTAAAGCGAGGTCACATCCATTGTGAAGAGAATGTCTCTCCCTTTGACAAATTGTACTTCCTTGAGCCTTTGCAAAAAGTGCACAGTGTCCCTAATATAAGTGTCTGTGTCTTGGATTAGTGGTTGCAACACTCTGTCAAGGTACTTTGAGACGCATAACAAAGGCGGTGCAGCACACCAACAATGGCCGTTTATAACACGTTACCCTTGTGGACGCCAGGATTGTATTTCGGATCCCTATATAAAACTATAGGACCACAGCAGTGGACCCGCATAGCTATATTACACATTTAGCCACACCTGCATGCTTATCACAAAGGGAACATATAGTTAATAATAAACTATCTTGAACTCAGATAACTGAGCTTCCTGCCATCCAGACCTATTTTTTTCTTTCTCTTTAGAACACAGTGGTTTCTGCTGCATTTGACACGATAGTGGACCTTTCCCTGGACCGGCGAACACCATTCAGGGGACAGCCGGCTGAGTAGAAACCCCTCACAGCGGCTGGGTTATATACAGGAATGATTTAGACAAAAGGAGAATTACATCCCTGTTCTTATCATACAGGACTTCTGTTGAAAGAATTAGAAATTACTCACAAGGAGACTGAAGGTCAGTACCTTATCGCACATAACAGTTATACTTTACAACCAGTTGACATTTCACTAAGGTTAGCATTTTCACCAACTTACCCTGTAGGTGCAAATTCAAGTTTCAAGTAATTGCTATAAGAATAAGGAACAATATGCTCCAAGGCCCTGAAGATGGATTTGTGAAGAATCCGAAACGCGTTGGCAATTATGATCAATAGTGGAGCCTATTAGTATGATTACAATTGTTCTTATTTTGGAATGTTTTATGTTTTTATACGATGTTGTGTCGCTGTATGGCCTTAACATTTCAAGGCATATATTACGTTCTTACCATTGAATTTGAAGAATCACTTTTTCCTTCATGATGTTTATCATTAAGATCACACTTTCAAAAACTCATTAAAAGTCTGAAGGCTTTATTTTGATTGTGAGAAGTTTTCATTTACCATAAATGTATAAATAAGATGTAAACTCCAGTTTCTGCTGAATATTGAATACTTTTCATACAGATAACATTACAAATGTACTAGAGAGATCCAACATTTTGGACCTGGCCCTTAGACGTTTAGAAAACAATTTGGGATTTCAGGTCCCTTGGGAGTGCATATAAGGGTTACCTGTTGGCAACAACGGGTCTTGCTCGTGTATTTATTTTCAGTCTTAGGTGGCTTTGAGACTTTTTCCCCCTTTTGCACCTGAAATAACCATACAAGATAAATAAACTTGTGGAACAACCACACAGACACTGTAGACACATTAAGTTCCTGAACATTATCTTTATAGAGTTGTGGCCACCACCCCAAGCTTTCTGTGACTATACTATGTCATACAGGTGACCAGGACACGGCCATCGCTATTGGATCCAGTTCCTGGGGGTGGACCAGTGAGAGAGGATCATCTGGCTGGGGTATCCTTGAGGAGTGGACGTTGGACATAGACGGGTGAGACACAGTATCCCCCTTCTCATGACAACTTTTCGCCAACCTTACCCGTAGGATACACTAACACTTTACCCCACCCGCCACCCTTTTCCGGCGCGATTCGCATATTACAAAGGATGATGGACTAACACTTGAGCCATTTACCGGACATGTCCCAACACCAGGATCAGTCAAAGTCAGGCAATATATCAGACCTGCACACACATGACAGCCTTTGCCCTTCCCCACAGGGATAAAAGGTGGAGCACAAGACGAGCAAGGCACATACTGAGAGGGTGACAAGGAGAGAAGCAACCTTGCCCTTTTTCTGACCAAGGCCCGTGAAACCTCCGTAGAGGGAATCGTAAGACTGAAAAATAGCCAGCATGTGTTGCAGCAGAGCTCTACGGTACATGAGACCCTCCATCGCTGATAACCAAGCCGAGCAGAGATGCTGACTCCGTGGTACCAACCTTGTCTCTAAGGAGAAAGAAAGCCAAGCGGTTCATAACAGCCGGTGAGTCGATAAGAAACCAAACTGTGTTGAACGAAAAGTAGCAAACGGCTAATTAAACTTCGAAAGCATAAAGAGCAATTGTTGTAAAAGGGGGGAAACCAGCAACAGGCGTCCAGCACCAAGTGGGTGCTCACTCAGGAAACTCTGGCCGATTACCTAAATATTGAAACTACTGTAACCAGAAGGCCTTGAGAAAGGCGAGAAGGGGGGTCAAAGTGGTCATACAGGGGTCTTATAAAATCCTCTGTACAGTCAAAAGTCTTTGACCGGCAGATAATTGTGAAGCTAAGGGAAGTGAATCCTACATAAGAGTTTAATAAGAAAAGGTACGATTGACAAATGGGCAAGCGTGAACCCGATAGAGGGATGCCGACAAAAGGGGACAAAATATAAAGTCCCGAAATACAGTGTGTTGACAAAAGTGAATCCGAACAAGCGATGTCCACAGGGAACTGTGCAAAAGGATATTAAGATTTGTGAAGAACGCCATAGTAAACCCAAAGGAGGGAGGCGAACCGTCGAGTCAGATCTGAGCGTGAAAGAGGTGGATGCAAAGGTGAGAAGCCGACACCCCCCCCCCCCACCGACTGTGAATGCAACAAAGCCAAACTAGGCCAAAGTCAACCAGACAAAGAGAAGTTTATAGCCAAGATGGGTCTGAGCCCAGAAGAAGGGGAACCCCGGGTGGAAAACTATCACCAGACAGAAGAGAAGAACTTTTTGTTTACATACTTTAAAACTGGCAGGCCCTCGAAAGCACAAGAACATAACCATTTGAGGTTGTGGTATCAATAAGGAACTTACTATGGATCTGTGCCAGGAAGATGGGGATCCCGGGGTGAAAAGCATCACCCAATGTTTATGTGAAAAGGAACTTTGAACTCTTTATTTGATTATTTGAATACATTATGCCCACGGAGGCAAGGGTTTTTTAATAAGAAAAAAGAGACAACCACCGAAGGACCAGATTGCTGAAAGCGGAACTGTTAGCTTGTGCTGGGAAAGCTCGAGCGTGTGCTCTGCTCCAAAGTCCAACCTTATCCCGTCCTGAAAACATGGGGAAGGGGGACCCTGACTACCGCATCCTGACTTATGATTTGTGAACACTACCTTCCTTCTTAAGAAGATTATCCCACACTTGTATTTAGCGTAAGGATTGGCAATAGGTTTTTCTTATAGGTCCTTTTATTTGACACAACGCCACTAGGACTGCCTTATTATTATTTGATGGTTAAAGCTTGGTCCCATCGTTCATTTAGTTTAGATTAGGCATTTCTCCAACCTACCTTTGCAGTTAAATAAACACCCTTGAACTGTAATCACTTGTGTCTGTCTTTACTGTTGCCAACATGAGTTGCTCACACAAGACACTGAGCCTGCAAGTAAAAGGGAGGCTGCGGTGTAGCGAGGGAGCCGTGTCTCCAAGGAGCCAAACCAGGGACAGCTGAAGTTTGATGGCAGTGTCCAAGCCAGTGCTTGTTCCCTGTGTGAGCTACTGAAGCCCAGGTGTCTGAGGGGCAGGTGGTGAGACCCTGACATCAGTGATATCCCATTGAAGAACCTTATGCTCCCAAAATCGCCAAAATGCTGCCACGAGGAGCTAGCGAAGTGGGAGCAAAACAGGAATAATGCATTGTGGGACTTGGAGTACGAAGTTTGGGAAAACTGAAAATTAGAGACATTTCTTTAAGAAGCTGAGTGAGGCTGGGTATGAGAAGGAACAGCTCTTCTGAGGCTGATGCGAACCAGGCTGTGGGAGTTGGAAGGCCAACAGGCTGATCAACAATAGAGAGGATCGATAGAAAGCCAGGAAAGATTTCCAAGCTTTCGGGAAGCCGCGAGTGTTCGAAAAGCAGAGCCAAGCGAGCGGAGGAAAGAAACCTTCAAGGTGCCAGGAAACGCCCCACAACCCTTCCAGGTGAATGGCAGAGTTGGGAGGAGCAGAGAAGGCTTTGGTAACGGCCTTGAGCTGAGAGGAAAAGATGAGACATTCATTTAACACAACCGGTGAGTTATTGAGCACAACAAAAGTCGGGGTGATGTTAAAGGGAAAGTAACTGATTTGAAAGTTGAAGGTTGTGCATGTGCCGATAAAACACGAATGAAGAGAGCAATTGTTAAAAGAAAAGGATACAAAGTAGCAGAGTGGTCCTGCGAGAGGAAGTCACACATTTGAAAGTCTCTGTGAAATGTTATGAACTTTTGAAAGATATTACAAGCAGAGATCAAAGGAAAGAAAGTTAAATAAGAGGAAGATTAACTATGTGAAACACGCCAAGGGGGCAAAAGTAAAACACGCCAAGAAAGCAAAAGTTAAATATAAACAACTTTGCAAAAGTCCAAGAAGACAAGTGAAAGAGTTTAAGAACTACAAGTACCAAGAGGCATTGGTGCTGCAAGAGAAGATTGTGAATTGAAGGAATATGGCAAGAGGTTGCAGTGGTCAAGCAGAGGTCACTGTAAATACTGTGCGTAAGGGAACCTCCACGGAGTACAAGAGAGGATGAAACCCAGCAGAGGGAAGCCGGTGCAGAACTGTACGAAATTGTGTGATAAAGTGAAACCAGACAGGCTCGAGCCCAGTAGAGGGAAGCCTGTGCAGAACTGTGAGAAACAGAGCATATGAACCGAGTATTGATGACAAGGCGTGTGAAGCCTAAGGAAGTGATTGAACTACCAGAAATTGAAAGTCTAAGATTGAACTGTTGAACTGTACCAGTAAGCCAAAGTGTGCAAGCCTGATAGAACTGTGCTATCCACCTATCCTTTGTTTATAAGAGACTCTCTAGACCCTGTGGGGTTGAACCTGGTGAAGGGAGTTGGCACTGAAGCC
This sequence comes from Ambystoma mexicanum, assembly GCF_040938575.1. Taxonomy (NCBI): domain Eukaryota; kingdom Metazoa; phylum Chordata; class Amphibia; order Caudata; family Ambystomatidae; genus Ambystoma; species Ambystoma mexicanum. The sequence goes on along the minus strand of NC_090923.1, from coordinate 539,382,113 downwards.
CTTATGACATTTCTTTTTGACACACTATTTTCCTTTTTGTATTCCCTTAACACATGTGTTATCCTGAGGAGGGCAAGGTTAGTGTTTCTTAGTATAGGCCTTTTTTATTTTGACCAGACTGACTTGGACGTATCAGTTATTGTTTAATGGGCGAGATTACTCCCATTTTAGATTTGGGGCCAGTTAGGAATTCTACCATCCCAATCAGATTTGTAAACAAAGGTTTGTGAAACGTGTTTCTGTGTCTACTGCTCCATACCATGCCTTCCTCACAATTAGCACCTGCGGGAGAACACTGGACAAACTGTTATCAGAGCCTTTTATCATATCTATTTATCGGCGTCTCCATTCATGCAGCTAACTGTTTACATTTTGCAGACCCTGATCCACGGATTGTGAATTCTACTTGCCCGCTCGCTTTGTCAAGAAGCTTTTATGAAGGGCGAGCACCATTTGTTGGGGCTGTTTGAAACTTATATTTAACATTTACTTTGTCTGCAGTAAATGTAAAATAAAAGTGGTACTGTGAATGGCTGACCTCTGGGTAGCAGCAGAGTGCCAAACAAAGTGGTTTTGTATCGAGACGCACCTTTTTACAGAAAGCACATTTACATTTTTTGTCATCCGTTACCAATGGGTGAGTGCACTTAACTAGGTTACTCAACTTCCATGCTAGTGTAATGTTAAACAATTTGCAAGGCCTGACTCATCCCACTAATGTCTTACCTCAGGGGTACAAACAATACTGTATTGATGCTCATTTTATGTCTTGGGTACAAATATATTCATTATAAATATCAGTATAACATTGCTAATCAAATGGGTTTATTTGCTAATCAAGAAAATTCTAATTAGCAAACTCTGCTAATCAATTTTCAAAAACGAATGTATGCCTTGCAGTGTTAGTTATGTTGTGAGACACAACTGTACTGTTTGCACATTTCAGTACAGTATTAAAACTGGTCTATTACTGGTACTGGTGTGTGAACCTTTCACTTCCGTTGTGCTTACTTGTCATCATTTACTCAGTAATTTTGTTTACTTGCACACCCATTAACATTACTGTCAAAAAGGTACTCTTTATGTTAGCGTTTCTGATAGTTGGGATTGGCAAACATATTCCTTTCTCTTCCATGTACACTTTCTTTCTAATTTTAACAAATAAACAACGACAAAATATTTACTGTACCTTTTAGGAAATTGACAACTTTTCCCCATTTTCCTGCATCAAACGGGTGAAGCTTTTCCATACCCATGAATGTGATATTGTAATCAGAAGAATAAACTATAGGCCAGCATGTTGATGAAATCGTTTCATAAAGCAGAGTTCTGTGAGGCCTAAAAAACGAAATGATTGTTAAAGAGTCCTTCAATCTATGCTGTTTCAAGATTAAATGTGTCAAATGTATTAAACGTGTGTTACTTGTAAATCACATCTTTGTTCCAGAGATTCAATCAACAGTTTAAATTGTAACTATCAACATCTTACACAATAAATCCAGAAACAATATTTCACAGCAAATGTAATAAAATGCTAACTATGCATAGCTATATGGATTGCTAAACATGGTAATATAAGAATATTACTAAATCAGCAGATATTTCAGTTTTTACATTCAGATAGAGTACCTTTATGTGGGTTTTGTTAACTAAAAGGGCTCACACAGCAAAAATCAGAGGGCAAATCGAAATGAGCAGCATTGGCCACTGGTCTGCCCAGTTCTCCCAGACTTCCATACCTTGTTTCACTAGTTTTACCATTACATTTTTCTATAAGCTCCATTTATCCAAAGTTGCTTAAATACTTTATCACCACTCTATATCACCTTCTTTGGTCACACTCTTGAATTTAATACAGTAATCCCTGCCCCAATATATAAGGTGGATTTTCACTAGCGAACCTTACCAGTCTGTATAGTTTCTCAAAGCATGGATCAGCCCTAGCCTCCATTACCTCTTCTTTTTTGTTCTCAGAGAAAAAAACACCACTGATGGGTGTTTGTGTTTTTAAAAATAATGATTTACTGTTTTTCAAGACGAAAGGCTAGAGTTGCAAGGACTTTTAGTGACAAAAGGGGACATAAAAATCTGTCTGATGAAAATTACATAAGCCTATATAAAGAGTATTTAAGAATACATTAGTGACACATACAAACCAGAATCTTGATTAAAACGGCAATCCAAAGGGGGAGTCTCTCCCGGTGAATTCCCACTTGCCTATGCCCATAGGCAGGGTATTGCGGAACAGGCTCACCTCCCTAACCTCACATGGGGGCTTCCCCATGGGTGGAAGGGACCAATTCCCTCAATTGGTCACAGTACACTATTCAAAGTGGCAGGGAAGATAATTCATCCTCTGACAAAGACAGGGTATCACAACATTAACATAATGTTACCAATCTTAATCCATCTAGGTGAAAAATATAAGGCAACTGACGATGGTAAAGCAAAAGTTGAGAGCACATGGGAAGTGTGGGATTTAATGACAATTAAGGCGAAGAGCCAATACCCAAATGAAGACGTTACTCAGTTTATAGATTATTTCCTCCGCACGTTACAAGGACACATAGCTAATTGGGCTGCGGTAGAGATTACTTCAGAAGTTATTGCTGGCTCCAAAGTATATGGATTTAATGTAAAATTGGGTTTGGGGGATGACTTATCACAGCAAACCACGTACCCCCAAGCATAGGGAAGAAGATTTTGATGCCAGTGAGGAGGAAGATCACAAACGCGCAGCGGCCTGAATAACAGATATTAAGGAACTATTTCCGAAGAGACCTCCTCTTCAGTGCTTAGAAGCATACGTATTTAGAAAGGAGGATACAGCTCATTCTTTTATGGATAAATGTAGATAGGCTTTTGATGCTGCAATGGGTTAATCTGGTTCTGCAGATAACTCAAAATGTCATCATTTTGTTTTGACTCATTTTGTCAAACACCTTCCAGAAACAATAACTATCAAACTTAAAGCCACATTTGGAAGGGAGGGCTGGGACTTTGCGACCACCTGTTTGCATGCTCATCACGTCTTAAAAGGACAATTTAAAAACAAAAGAAAAAAAGAGACATTTAGCACTTCAGGTACAGTTTTATGAACAAAGTGAAAATATATGTTTCCAGCAAACTGGACACCCAAGTGGCAGGCGAAGGGATGGGAGAGGACATAGAGGAATAGAAATGGGAATGCCCCCCCCCTGGACACCTATGCAGCCCCCGCCCTAAGTACCTTGGGCACCTTTGGGTCCTCCATGGTTTAACATAGGGGGAAAGAAAACACTGCGGGAGGGAAGGGGAAGAGGGCATTGGGCTCGTAATTGTACAGCGGTCATGGCTCATTCATCATCCCTTGAAAAAATCTCTTCCCCCAACCCTTTACTTCATCCCAGATGCAAGCCACCGCTAAACCTGGATACCTTCCTGTTTAAACAGACATGAAAACGAAGAGGCCCCTAGTCAGCGCCCATATTTCTGAAGATTGTGATGGACACCCAGAACTCGTGTCTCACGTAAGGTTGAGGGGAATTATAGAATTGCATTAAATTGACACAGGGGCAGCAGGAGCACCCTAAAATATGTCCAGCCTTTTTCTTTTCAATTCTCACCTGGCACAGTGTGCACAACGGTGGTAGAAGGGAATAGTGTATAACTTGGCTTTTACAATGCCCCTTTCAGTATCTCTGGGACCATTAACATGCAGGCATCAATTTTTAGTTAGTCCACTGTCTATGTTATTCTAGTCAGTATGGACTTGCTGTCAAGGTGTTGTGTCATGATAAAAGGCACACCATCAAACTGTGTCCGGAAACATCCGCAACAATACCATTCATGTTTTTTCAGCTGATCTCGCAGAATTGCTCACCACTCTCTAGCGTGGTATGATTTTAATGTGGGCAGACCTAAGAGGGTGCAACCTGTTGAAATAATAGTAAATCAAGGTGCTGTGCAGCCAGGAAGTCAACAATACCCTCTTAAGACTGAAACAATAAATGCCTTAGTGCCCATCATAAACATTCATCTTCGAGCAGGCATTTTAAAATCATGCTGCTCTTTGTGCAACACGCTGGTGTTGGCCGTGCGAAAGGAATACCCTACTCAAGTGAGAATAGTACACGATATTGGTACATTTACCAATATTGTGCATCTATCTCTGAAAATCCAAGTAGTTATAACGTTCTCAAACTGTTATTTCTCTGTAATTAATTTGGCTCATACATATCTCTTGATTGCAGTGCATGACGAGTCACAATATTCTTTTTCTTTTTGTTTCAAAGGAATCCAACTGTGCTGGACTGTTGTAGCACAGGGCTTTGTACATTCACCAACTTTGTTTTCACAATTGTTACACCAGGCGCTCGATTGTCTGGGCTTGTCACCACAGACAACATTCCTAATGTATGATGATTTGTTAATTGGTTCTCCCGACGAAGACATGTGCTGAACTGACACTCGGGTATTATTGCAGGTGTTGGCTTTTAAAAGTCTCAAGGTAAAGATGACCAAGACTCAGTTTGTGTTACCACAAGTCACATACCTGGGTCAGGAAATAAGGGCTGGCCACTGCCTTTTACCAGCAAACAGAATGGGTACTGTAGCCTCTATGCTTGTCCCTGCAACTGTTACCAATCTATGCTCAAAGTTGGGTTTGTTTAATTTCTGTCGAAATGTGTATTCCTTCAAACACAAACGTGATCCTATTCACCAACCCCCGAGTTGGCATCTGCTTTTGAGCAGCTGAGGCTCTCTAAGGGGCTACTGCTTTGGGTTTAGCAGATTATGAGGTGCCCTTCAGATTGTATTGCTCTGAAAAAGAAGGGGTGGCGTCGTGGGTGTTAGTGTAGCTTGATGGAGTAAAACTAAGACCCACAATGTATTTGAGTGGAAGATTGGGTGCAACTGAAAGGGCCCTCCACCACCCTTTTTCAGATCTGTAGCTGCTACTATATTGTTGCTGAAAAAGGGTTCCGATTTTACGTTGGGTCATTGCGCAACGCTCAGAGCCACAGGCAGTACGCACTTTCCTCACAAGGACAGGCACACACCATTTAACATATTCTATAGGAGGATGTGTTGTTGAACAATGAAAGTTTCACTGTGGAATGGTCCCCTGCTTTGAATGTGTCCACACTGCTCCCTGCAAATGATTGATTCTATGCCCACACAAGATTTCCCTGTAGTGATTGAAGAAAAGGCTGGCCCACGTCTGCGATTGCATTGCACACCTCTTCCTACAAGAATGGTGCCATTTGTCGAGGGCAGTGCCTTGGTTTTGCCCATTGGTCAACATATATCTGCATTTTCTGCTGTCCAATTTGTTGCCCAAGACTCGTTTTTTGTCTTCACCTATTAAGCCTTGTGTATCTGCTACAAGTGGCTGAATTGTGTAATTTAATAGCTGCATTTAACATTGAAGCCTCCAAAACAATCACTGTGTAAACAGATTCATCATGCAGATATGGTGGTCGTCATGCCTTGCATTCTCTATGGGCCGAGCAATGTTTCATTACTACAGCAGGCACACCCATTAAATATGCCCCATACATTATTGTCCTACTGGATGCACTTCAATTGCCCGTTGAGTTGGCTGTGGTACACTGCCATGGACATCAGAGTGGCACTTGAACTATGACAAAAGGGAACTGCATTGCATACCAGGCAGCCAGAGCAGCTGCATACGAGGTCGCCATTCAGTCAGAATTTTCAAATGTTATGTTATTGGTGCCATCCTCCGCTGAGGGGTCTAAATCATACTCTAGATGCATGAATCAAACAGATATTGAAATGCTGAACTCTCTCCCAATGTATAGGCTAGACACAATGGTGGGTTTTGGGTACTTTCATCATCCTCTGGGTTATATAGGGTGAACCTATGAGTAGGTACTTGAAAGGATTCCAGTCGGCAACTGGAGTGGGGGAAAAGTGTAAGCAACTGTCAGGTGTGTACGTTCTACAATCCTGGAAAACCCATAGCAGCGGCACCTGCCGCTCATGGCTTTTTCCGTACTTCAAATTGACTTTATTCATATGCCTCCAGTAATCAAGACGCAGTGGGCAATGATAACTGATGTATGGTCAGAATGGCCAGAGCTGTTCCCCTCTGCTAGAGACAATGCAATTCCAGATGGCTGCATCCTTGTAAGGGACACTGTACCAAGATGGTGTCTGTCAACAAATATATAGCGACAGGGGTCCTAACTTTGACAAGTGTCTACAAAAGGTATGCAAGGTGTTGCATATTGACCAGACACTGCACTGCTCAAGCAGGCCTAGGATTCAGGAAAAACGGAGATTAAATCAGAATGTCAATACAAAATTGGGCAAAGTGTATATAGAGAATGGCTACACATGATACAAGCTCTTCCACGTGTACTCCTGAACAGAAGGGCTGCCTCTGGGAGGCTGGTGTTTTCGCCTTTTGTCGCAGTTGAGGCAAAGGGGCGTCCTTTGCCACTACCTGCTGCTCGGCCGCCTATGACATCTTTCGTGTGCAATGATGAGACGGTTATGAAACAAGTGAGGAATCTGTCCAACACCAGGTTTGTTTTGCATCCTTAGGTGAAAGCAGAATTTCCTAATCCACCATCACAGCCAGGTCACGACCGCTAGGTGATTTGGTGTATGTGCAGAATTGATCAATAAAAACGCGTTACAACCAACATGGCTGGGTCCTCGTAAAGTGCTCCTCACCGCCAATATACCTGCAAAGGTGAACTGGTGAGAAAACGCGGCTCCACTGCACTCACCTAAAAAACATGCATCACCGTCAGCGACTTTAAAGGCAACATCGGACTTGTCAATTGGGACTGAACCACCCAAGTACAGCCTGCGTAGCAACAAAGGGAAGTAATGGGGGATGTACAACAAGACCCCCTGTCCACCCACCTCTTTTCAACGTGAAGGGAGGCATTTTCATCCTGAATGTAAATGTCGCTGGTTGGGGACACTATTGATCAGCACTGATGGACTTGTGACAGTATATTCTACCAGACTATATTTTTCAAACCCCTACACAAGGGTCTGGTCATGACCACTTTGTGCATTTCCTTCTTCGTAACCGATGTAAGTCTGGTTGTTGCAGGTGTGAGCCATATGGATTCTGTGTTTCTTTGCCAGGATTGAGGAGAAGGGAATTGGGAGTAAATACTGAGGGAGGTGGGAGAGGATTGATGAATTTTGGTATACGACTTCCCAAGTTCAGATGAATATCCGACATTGCATGACAATACTAAGATAGTGAGACCAGCGTGTGATTGTGTCAATGAGATCTTAAGAGTTGTATGGAGAGAAGAAGTAAAAAGGCATGACTTAGCGTGGCCATTGGCAAAAGTGAACGGAACATCACAAGTGTACTGGCAAAGGAATTGTTACAGGCCTAGCAGCTGTTCAGTGGGCAGATCTGATCTCATAGGGATGTGTGCCAAGAAGGGGATTGGTTGCAGCAGTCAAGCACCAGTCTACTAGAACTGAAGAGTGCTTGCTCCCTACTCTAAGACAGCTAGGTTTGTGTGCACGTCTTCAATTGGAGGAACCACTGGATAACACTGCGGTTGTAATATTCACCCATAAATATTGGTGGAAAAGTGCTTACCAGACGTATCAATTGCTTTAGGGCCCCGAACAGTGATTGACAATCATCATGTCTCTTTTTCACCTGTTGGGTTTTACTCATTTATTTCCGCCTTACACATAGTTATAAATGCGTGATTATTATTATTGTTATGTTCTAGATATCACCTGCATGTTGCCTATGGATAGAAAATGCAGTTTTCAAAATTACTCAGACTGCATCAACCAACGCAAACATAGCAGATTGCTGGGTTAGTGTAAATGGCCCAAAGAATATGTCCCAAGACTCTTTAGTATCCATGCCATTGGGAGCTTCAGCATCGCTAGGTCCTGAAGGCACTGCTTTTTGGTTTACAAATTCAAAAGTGGCCTCTTGTTACCAGTTTGGGAAAAGCTTTTCTCAGGTGGGAATGTACCCCATTGTAACCTGACAGTGTGCTGAAGAAGATGGGTAGGTCTTTAGGAGAAATCAGTGGTGGTGAAGAAACAACTAACCCCTGTCCTGAAAATAGTTAGTACTATTAGTAGTATGTCCACTTGTGAGGTTTTTTATGGGTCACTGACTCTGGGGTTATTATTAATTCCACTGCTAAATAGTCTAAACAGTTGTCATCAATGAAAAGCATACCAGCGGGGGCGATCATCATAACTACTGGCGCAGGATCACAGTACCGGAAATTACCATTCACAGGGTGGTGTTGGCAATGTGGGAAATTAGCTTCCAAAACATTGGCCTCTAATGGTCAGGCACATGCAAGATAGGAACATTCCTAGTCTATAATAACCAATCAGTTTCAACCAACAATGACAACATTAACGATGCATTTTATCCCCGCCCTCCTCCACTTGACCCTCCCCCCTCACATAAGCTACCATGACCGTCCATCCTTTGGGACGTTAAGGCTAGTAATGGAGACCAACAATTCAGCTTTTTCTGGCGTTACAGGTTCTGTATATCGCACATGTGCAGTTTGGCTGTCCTATTCAATCAGAGGGGCCAGTGTAGAATCCAAACCAATCATGTAGTCCGGTTTAGAGATTAACGTTTTCACCTCCCTCTTTCAACAAAAAAGTGCCCCATTGAATCAAAAAACGTTTCATCTTGTCATTTACCATCACGGACAACTTCTCATACGTAAATATGTTCCACAATTTAATGAGCAGATCCTTCTTAGCTGGGGCGGTTTTGTCTTTCCACTTCTGAGCTAGCGCTACCCTTCCAGCTCTCAGCATGGCTTCAACCATTTTTGGGAACCTGGAGGTTTCGAAATCAGTGGGTGGGACCACTAGCAAAACCTGGAGGGGGCGCAAGGCCGGAGTCAAACCAACCAGGTCTTTGATCCAACCTAGGACTTCGGTCCAATATACCTGCACACCCAGACAGTCCCAACACATATGGAACCACATTCCCAGTTGTTCACATTCTGTTGGACAGAATGGGGAGGATCCCACAAACATTTTTGACAGTCTCACCAGGGGCAGGTGCCACGAATGAAGGATTTTAAAATTGTGTTCCATGGCCGACTTGTATATGTTGCCAGCAAACATTTACTTATAAATGTTCCCCCCAGGTATCATCCGTTATCTCCTTGCCTCCGAGCATGCCTGAAATTCTGCCTCCCTTCCAGTTCAGTCGTGACTAGTACCTTATACATTCTAGAGAGTGGTCCCTTCCTTGTTGTGGAGTCACACAGGATTTTCTCAAGGGGTGTGATAGCTCAGGAGGTGTTAACATGTCACTTGGGGTCAGTAAGGATACCCTTCAGCCATAGGTATTCAAGGACATTCAAATTATTTGTTCCCAGGAATTCCGATAGGGCCTCATAATCAATGGATTCCCCTCCGTACAATTGGGCTACCCTCTCCAGTCCCCTGTCCAACCACTGCTGTGTGTTTCGGAAGCCCTTGTTTCCCAGGTCCAGGTTTGCTTTGTTGTATTTCCAGAAACCCCATAGTACTGATAGAGTAGGATGGGTTCTGACGTGAGGCGGTATCCCATTGGCAAGGGTCCACAAAAAGTCCCTAACTTTTTTGGGGTGGGTGTGCATGTCCTCGATATAAGTCCAGTAGATGCTCATGTCATCCCACAAGTGCTCCAACATGACTCAGAGCTGTGCTGCTTTATAATATAGTCTGAAGTCAGGGAGGCCGAAGCCCCCAAAACCTCTGGGGAGAGCCAATGTGGCGTGTTTGATTCTAGGCCTCTTGCCTTTCCATATAAACTGGCTCACCATAGTTTGAAGTTTCATAAAAAAGGTCTCTGGGAGGGGCAAGAGAAGGGACGTAAATAAGTATAGGAGTCAGGGAAGAATGTTCATTTTCACTGATAACATTCGCCCGAACCAAGAGAGGGTGAGAGGGGCCCAGCGCAGGAGATCTAATCTTATAGCCTCTAGAATGGGGTATAGTTAACCTCTACTACTCTTGGCCGGTCTCTAGGGAGGCAAATGCCCAGGTACGGGGAGGACGAGTCCTCAACTCTCATTCCACATACTGTCTTTCTGCCTCCGGTTGCTGAGTCGTCTGCCCCTAAAGGCATCACGCTTGATTTGAGGAGGTTGATTTTAAGGCTGGAGAACCTGCCAAAGCACTGTATCTGACAAACCGACAGATTTGTCAGGTAACAGAGGATATTGTCAGCAAATAGGGAGAGCTTAAAGTCTACCTCACCACACTGAATTCCCGTAATCCCTTGGTTCTCTCTAATGGCCATTGCCAGGGGCTCCATGGCCAGAGCGTACAGGGGGGGGGGATGGGGCAGCCCTGCTTTGTCCCTCTAGATAGATGCAGGGGGGAGAAGACTGTGCCGTTGACAGCCACTTTTGCTGTGGGGCCATTGTACAGCGCTGATGTACAGCGCTGATTACACTGCCTAAAGTTAGTACAGAGCCCCGTCTTGCAGTCTTTACCCATGTACTGCCATTCAACATGGTCAAAGGCCTTCTCTGAATCACTTGATTTCAGGTGTGTTCCTCGCCCCTTATGTCTTACTTCATGCATTAGTTTTATGGACTTTCTTATATTATCTGCTCCCTGTCGACCCCTGATAAATCCCAGTCATCTGTTGCCAGAGTCTGTTGGCCAGGAGTTTTGCCATTATTTTGACATCCGTGTTCAGCAGGGAAATGGGAATATAGGATTGGCACTGGGAGGGTCTTTCCCTTCCTTTGGGATCACTACTATAAGCGCTGCCAGCATAGACTGTGGGAGGGAGCCCATCTCCAGTGCTTTGTGGAACAGTTTGGCCATGAATGGAGCCATGGTTGAACAATATCTTTTGTAGAAGGATACCGTAAAACCATCCTCCGTTTCATACCACTAATCGTGTCCATCACTTCCTGGGTGGTAATGGGGCCTCCAGGGGTTCTGCCCGATCTGCTGGGAGACTCGGAATCGGGAGAGAGTCCAGAAACTGGTCCACGTCTGACCTGTCCCCATTATATTCTGAAGTGTAAAGTGTTTCATAAAATAGTTGAAACTCCTCAGCTAGCTGCCAGTTGTCAATGAGTTTTTCACCTCCTGTTAGGGAGAATTCTCTGTTTAGCCTGAATTTCCTAACCTAGTGAGTCCCCCAGCAGCTTTGCTGGATTTTTGGGGTTTATTTTTTTCTCCTGCCAAGAGTGAGACTCTTTTACCCTCACTCTTGGACATGATTTGAGTGTGTTTCTTTGGATCTAGATGTGTTTAATGGGCTATGGGGTCTTTTACTCCATAGGGCTTCATGTGTTTTTGTGATGTGTGTTACACAGCACCCTCAGTGCAGTGACACAGGGGTGTCATAGTGACCCCCCAGTATAGACTCCATACCCTGGGACTGACTACTGTCTCCCAGGGCATGTAAAGTCACCATTGACTTTACTAGTCTTAAATTCTGAACAGAACCAGTACAAACCATCATATTGTGGACGTACTGGCTGGGGCAATTCAATTGCCCCGGGGTCTGCTAGTCGAGGGGGCACGTCTCCGTCCCCCCTGATCGAGTTTTGGCTGGTGGCAGTGGATACTTCTTTTTATATTCAACCGCGAATATTTTCGTATGGGATTTCCCATTGTTTTAGGCTACTATCTTTATTTAATTATTTACGGTAGCCTCGAACATACCGCCGGTTTATTTAATTAATATTAATTCTCCGGTTGGTGTTTTTTGCCGAAACTTGATTCTAAAATGGCGGTTGTGTTCTCTTCTGTGACTCCAACCCAAGTCGAGCCCTTTGTTCCACTTTTTGGCAGGCTTCTCCACAGAAGTCCTCCAAAGTGGTGCCACTCTGTCTGGGGTACTTAGGAGGGGTGGAGGGAAATTTAGGCAACCTGGACTGAGTTGCCTAGGCAACTCAAGTCGCACTCCATCCTGATTGGCCCAAGTGGTGAGCCGGCCGGCTCACCACTTTGCATGTTTGAGTGACAGCTAGGCTGAGTAAATGGGGGTTTGCTGCATAAAAGCAGGGCTTTGGGGACTGGAACTTCAGAAGTCACCACAGGACCTAAGAATCCGACGAGGGAGAAGCTGAGCCGACCTGCCACGACACCACTACCGGTGGAGCCCTGCTGGACTGCCTCACCACTTTTCCCAACGACAGAGGAGATCTCCCGCCGGAGAGTCTTCTTCCTTTGACTGGTGGGGATAATCAGTTTCACCGTCTTTTCTCTTTCCCGACATACTTCGTGGCCGCCTTGCCTGTGCCAAGCACCCCGGCAACAGGGATACCACGTTTTACCACGACCGCGAAACAAAGGTACCACCTTTAACCGGAAAACTCTGCGGCTGGTTTCTGCCCTGGTAGTGCAACGACCTTCATCTTTCCTCCAAGTCGAGATCTTCTCTTCCCCTGGACGACGACGCAACTTGCACCAACTACCAGGAACAACTGCCACCGCTGGAGGATCCTTCCCACTTAAGGTACCGTGTCCCGCCTGGCTTCCCTTGCTACCGACTGTACAGGGTAGATTTAGCCCCCGGCTTTCGAACCTGGGTTAGCCTGGGACACCCTGGCTAAACTTTCCTAAAGCCTCTCTAAACTCTTTTTGAACCCTCTGCAAGACTTTCTAAGCCTAGTGTAACTGTGTGATCTTGGGCGCATTTGTGCTCTGCTCTCTCTAAGAGTGGGCCCAGCCTTTGGACTTTGGCTCACCAGTGACTTTTGCTCTTCTGCCTTGCTTATAGTGTTCCTGAATCTTAGAGTGGTGTACCTTTCCATATTCTGCCTTTCTCCCTCCCTTTCTCACAAACTTATTGGAGTGCAATCTAGTTAAGCGCTCACCTCTGTATGAAAATAAGTGGTGTTTTACTGTGACTTATCTGATAAGGGAAAAAAGGGGTGTATATATTACAATAGTAACTGTGTTTAGAATATTTTACAATAAGAGTGCTGGAGTGTTTCAAACTGTGTGTTTTTAAATAAATAATTATATACTTTGATACCAAAGCTCTGGTCAGTGTTTCCTTGTATTGGTGTATCTGAGTGCCTATTGTGTATACTTTGCATACTGCCTAACTCTTCTTGAGGGAAGTCTGACTGCTCAGCCACAGCTACCAGGTAAATCTGGGTGGTACAGACTGCTACCAAGTGGGTTTACTGCCAACACCTGTAATCTTAAATCTTTTGCAGTGGTCCCTAAGGGAACTGCACAGGTTTCTGCCCAACACCTCCTAATGGACGGATCGCATCCACACTCCTACTCTTTCTCTGCTCTCTTAGCCTCCATGCCAGTATTTTGCGGCCTTGTCCCCTTTTTCCATATATTTCTGTTTCAAAAATGACAGTTCTTTCCCTTTGGCCGACCACGAGGGCTTTCAGCTTATCTCTATAGTCTTGCAATTTAGCCCATTTCCCTGGGAACATTTGGGTTTTCAGCCCCCTGTCCCCTGCTGAATGGACTCAGTTTTCGCACTAAGGTCTCTCTCCTCGCGCCCTGTTCCCTCTTCCCCATTCCTATCAAAACTCCCCTAGTCGTGGCCTTAAATGCTTCCCAGACCCCTGCGGTCCCCACCTCCTTGTTATCATTAATTTCAAAGAATTCTCTGATCGCTTTCAGGAGCGCTAGGGCTAGCTCTTTGTCCCGTAGCAGCTGGTTGCTGCACGACCACCTAGAGTGATGCTGATCCCCGGGGCATGGGGGACCCCCATTCGAACACTCACCAAATCGTGATCAGACCAAAGGGGGATGCAGTGGTTCACTGCAGAGTTCTTGGTGCCTTCTTGGGCGGAGTGTCTGCTGCCCCCGATGGATTGGCGTAGGTCGCGGGCGCCTTCCACCTCACTGCCAAAATCTCGGAAATTAGCCTTCACTCTGCCCACCACCTCCCGGTGCCCCCGGAGCCCCACTACGTCTCAGTCCTCAGGCAGGGAACCGGGGGGGAGGGGGCAACATCTCCAGTTACCTCCCGCACCACGGGGGGCACGCCGGGCTGCACTGACTTGGTAGGGTGCTTACGGCCTGCCCACTCTTCGTTCCTCTTCTTGGAACTCTGAGTCGGCTCGGGGATACAGCGCTCCCCGCTGTTGCTTACGATGCACGTCCCTTTGGTCTCCCTACACCTTGCGCAAAGGGAGTTGGACCGGCGGGTGCTCCTGGGTTTCACACACCCGGTTGGGGGTGGGGGGCAAACACCTCAAGTGGGGGCTTCGTGGGGGGGGACTCTACCCACAGTTCGGCCCTTGGGAGCGGAGCAAGCCGCAGAGACTACTTCATCTCTGCGCCCCTTGGTGGCCACCATAGAAAACACTGTATATGCAATGCTTGAGAAGACTTAATTTGTGAAATGTGCATAATATATGTGTAAGAATGACAGGTCCATCTCCCACTCAATGCCTCTGATTGAGGAAGAATTCATCACACTATCTAATATTTGCATTGTTTGTGACCAAACATCAGGATGGAGTTATAGAGTCTAGGCACCACTTTCCAAACTAAAGCACTGCCATCTTATATTCAGAAGCATGTTTAAACAGTTAATAGCGCTATGTGTAAATAAATCACTTTTTCGCTAGCGCGACGAACAGGCGCTTTTCTTGTACTCATATGAAAACTGTACTGGCAGTTGTAGAAATATGCAGAATAGGGAGATGTGACGAGCCAGTAATGAGACGCGGGCATAGAGGACTCACGTTTTGGGATAAAGACTTTTATTAAATCAAAAAGGTTTGGGAAAATGCCTCACTATCCCTAGTTTAAGAGGTATTTCCCTACCTCAACCAAAACTAATGGGTCTGTCCTATATCAAGCTGTTTAAAATTAAATGTCCGGTTTCCGTAATCCTTTTCTGTCCCTCACTCTCTAAGACGAAATCTAGGTGCAAAGGTCTCTGGATTTTGAAGTTTCACAAGTGTTTATATTCAATACAAAGTTCAACCAAAGAGTTCCAAACAGAAACATTTTAAAAGTTCCAGGGGATGACTCCTTTCCCCAGATTCAACTTCACCAATATGAAAGTTCACAAACAAAAGAATGTCCAGGTTCCTGGTAAGTTAAGAGGGCAGTTCCTTCCTCTTGGAGAGTTCACATTTCTCAGGGAAATGGTTTCTTTCCCCAAGCTCCTCTTCAAACACAAGACCGTGCAGAATACCAAGGACATTGGTCTTCCTCAGAGTTCTCTGCTCGCTTTTAAATCACAATTTAGGTGCGAGACTCAGACTAGTGGATCACCCGATATACTCCCCTGCCAGGTTCATTTCCACTTTTTCAACAACTCACAACCTCAAGAGCATGGGTCTTCCTTGAGGTCATCTTATTTTAATGATATAAGGTTCACACTTGATTGTGCCTGGTGTACTCCCTCGATAGGTCTTTTGTACAGACTTTCATTATTTAACTTGTAGTCCTACTCAAATACTTAGCTTTGCCTGGTATACTCTCCTGACAGGACTTTTAATGCGTCCTTGAAAATGTTTTGCTTACAATCGTTCTCATACACTTGGCTTGGACTGGTATACTCTCCCATCAGGACTTCTATGTGGTTATTTTCCCTTTTGTCCATGAAACAATGTTTGCCCAAAGTTGGCTTGCTAGATTTTGTTTAACAGAGTTCCCTTTAATATTCACTGTTGTCTTTACTTTGCTTTCCTCTTGTAAATATGGGTTCAGTAACCCGTTCGTGGTACAGCTCATAAGTACTTCATACACTTAGTTCCGAGATTCTCGTGTCCCTTGTTCACTGCAGCATACATCTTTAAGCACCCTGGTAACCCGTTCGCTTTCCCTGGGCTTACCGGGTGCTGGAAATACTCTTCGTGTGTCTTTGTTGTGGTTTTGTTCACCCAGCTGGCTTGGCGTGTGCATCCCATTAGCCGTGGTGCTTTCTCCATGCCTTTTCTACCTGTGTGCGGCTCCTGCTGATTCGCGCTCTGTGGTGGCAGCTTCTCTGCACTCCAGCTTCCTTCTGTGGTCTCGCCTGCTCGCAATTTCCTGTGGGGTGATCCTGCTGGTGATATGTTGTGGTAGGCATCCCCTTCTGCAGTTCACACACCTCCTCATCAGCTGTGTCAAATTAAAAGTTCCGGCCTGTCGGAGCTATCTCCAAAGACTAGACCACGGCATCGGTTTACGGGTCCTACTCATCTTTATTGCTCCGGCCCTCTTCCTGGTTTTAGCACAATATTGAGGGAGTTTATGTTAAACTCTATTGGGAGTACTCATCACTGCTCTCTGTCTCATTCATGCCCCAGTTGTGGATATATTAATCCCTATGCCATGTGGGGGAATATTGGAGGTGAATTTGGCAAAGGGTTGAGGGAGAATATTACAATAGGCCATCAGGGCTTGGAAAGGGAAGGAAAACCCCTAAAAGGAAAGGGTGTATGTGTCTTCTCCCCGAGGATCACCTCCTCCCGCCGTGTGATCCTCCCTCATATAGCCACCCCCAGGGTTTGGATCAGAAAGCGTATTCCTCACCCTGGCCAAATGATGGAACGTTACCTCCGAGAATGGAGTGATGACATTGTCAGGTTCATCAGAGACCATTGTTAAGATTTACTGTGTAATCTGGAAAGGCTCTCTTTAAGGTACATGCTTTCTTAGGAATGCAAGCCCTGCTCAAGGAAAGGCAAATTGTATGTTTATGCTACAGAATTCTCGGGAGAAGAGAGTGGCATGCCCTTGACATAATGAGCCTTTTCTTGGCACCAAAAATAGCAAAACTCTATGCATTTAGCTAAACACTTGTTAGACGCAAATATGATGTAATCTGAGACAATAATTTTTTTATGTACGCCCATGATTAGGAATATAACTGCAGTGGCATCTGCTTCAATATTGTTTTTTGTATTTTATTTGCATTTATAAAGTGCTATATGCCAAAGTGCTGAACATAATACAAACGGTAGAGCTCAAGTGAAAAATGGCAACCATGACCGGTTAAGAAGATATAAGGTGGCCTTTAGGACGGGTGTGAAAAAGAGAGTACGAAGAAAGAGAGCAAAGTGAGAGAGTGGAAGTGGCTTCCAATGCAAGGGAGCCAGAAGGGATGTGAGTATAAAGAGCCAGCGCAGAGATAAAAGAGCAGCGGAAATGGAGTCACAAGGAGATAGAGAAAAAGAACACGAATAGATGAATTATAGATAGATCTAAGAGGACTTTGACGAGTTGCAGGCAGGCCAAAAGAGAAGTCTAGAACAGTAGAATAAACATGAGAAGATTAATGTGGATACCAGACGCTTAGTATCATGAAATTAAAGAAAAGTCCTAGCTGTCCGTATGTTAAAAAGATGGCCTTCACAGGATCGAGAAAGAGAGGAAATGTTATAGGCGAAGGAGAGAGAGGAATCAATATAGATTCCAAGGTTGAGGGCGGACGGCGAGATAGGAAGAGAGGAGGGAGGGAAGAGGAGGAGCAATAACTGATGCAGGAAAGAAGAGGACCACAGTTTTAGCAGTGTTTAGATGAAGGAAGTGATCAGCCATGCAGGACTTTATGGCTAATAGGTTTTCTCTGCCTTTTCTTCATCCATCCATACTACTCTTACCGCATGTCCGAGTGTCATTAGCATGGAAATGATGAGACAGACCAAAAGGAAGCGATAATGGAAGCAGGAGGAATGGTATACAAAGACAAAAGGAGCGTTCCAAGAACCAAACCTTGGGGAAATCCGTGTTGAAGAGGAAAAGTGAATGAGCTGTTACCAGCCCAAGAGACAGAATAAGTACGATCAGAAAGATAGGATTGAAACCATTGAAGAACTGAACCGGTGAACCCAAGTGATGATAGAGAGGAGAGAAGAAGAGAGTGGTTGACAAGTCAAAGAGGATTAAGAGAGGAATGTTCAGCATAGTGAGCTGCGAGGAGTGAACCACAAACAGAAAGCAGAGTAGTTTGAGGGGTATTGAAATGTGAGGCGGACAACTTTGTGAAGGTTTTTCAAAAGATGCCATTTTAGTCAACTCAAAAAGGTTTAATAAACACCTCTCTATGCCTACCATTACAAGGATTTCCTCATCTATACAAATAAGTTAAAGGAAACACTGTAACATAAAGGATTATGTCCCTCACACTTGTACATACAACAAACTCAACAAGATGATACATGGCAATTCAGATATAACAAAAATAACAGTTATCTTCAAGACCTGGTAACTGTTCCTCCTTGTAACCGGAGTGAGATCCCCTTCCCCAGATGATTCAATCAGGATTTCAATCAACAGTTCAAAAGAATGAGGAAATCCTGTCTTGCAACAAAGTTCTAATAAAGTTCCTCTTACTCCAGTAAGTCTCTCACTAGGACTTACCCAACAGTCCAACATGTTCAGAAAGTCTTTTATCTCGCCACTTTTAACAGAGTTCAACACAATTGATTCTTATCAAAAAGGTGTACTTCCACTGTCCATCAGTGTCAGATGTCTTGCCACTTCAACACTTTTAACCACACCACAGTACTTCAATGACTTCTGCCTGGTCCCCTCCCCTGCCAGGCCTACACTAAAAAGTCCCTTGCCCTGGTGTACTGACCTGCCAGGACTAATGAAAGTAACACTACAAGTACTTCTGTGGCACAGTTCTACTTCACAAATCTTATAAAGTCTTTTGACTTTCCACAACATCAGTTTTAATTACTACTTCTGGGAAAACATGACACATTGTTGTTGTTTGTTGTGCACTTTTCATTGCCACATGCAATGCACGGTATGCTCCTCTAATCCTGAACACCCTCTGTCAGAAGGGCAGCCTTCCTGCCACTCTTGATTTCCCACTCTTGCTTTAACAAAGTGCTGATAATGGTTTTCTCCCACTCCTGCTCTTCTTTGACTTAGGCAATGCTTATTTAGGTCAGTTCTCCCGACTGCTTTGTTCTCCCTCTGACAATAGGGTCTATAAACAACCTGCTTATTAATTGCCCTCTTTTGGCTTTGGTAATCGTTGTTTATATTGGTTTCTAGTAATATTGGCCTTGCGTGTTGTTGGCAATTATTCTGACCTTCAGAAACACTATGATACTTTGCTGGCCTGTTTGTCAAGTTCTTATGTTGCCACTTTCTCCACTTCGTATCAGCTTGGTATTCAAAAGAAGTATCTTTCTGCTACACATCAGTTCGATATACATAATATTTTTTTCCGCCACGTTTCTCTTTTTTCATTAGTTCGGTATTCGAAACACCCGGGTTTGGCCAGCGGCGGTTACAGCTCTCTCCGGGGTCACAGTACACTAGTGAACTCACCGGGTTTGGATTGCGTGTCCGCTTGCTCTGCTGACGTCGAGTTGTCTGCTTCTGCTCAGGGAGGCACTGAAAATGGCTTTGTTCTGTTCTTTCCGGCCCACGCTGGTCAGAAAAGGAGTGTTCCTTGCTCCAAAGGCTCTCTGGTGTTCGCCTGCCACCATAGACTGCTTTACTGTGAGGAAAGCTTCTCAACTTCACGCTTCCGTGCAAACTCTGAACCACAATCTTCACAGGGGGAGCTTTTACAAATAACACTTTCCCCTGCGTGACCGCTGCAAGCACAATCTTCAGGGGGAAAGCTTTGAAAAATAATGCTTCCCGCTGCTCGACCTCTGAAGGAAGAGACCCTCTCAGAACCGGCATTCGTATGGCAAACGTTGGCGGCTTCGGCAGCTCTGCTCTCCTTCAGCTGCAACTTCAATGTGGCACCACAGCAATCACTCCACCTCCCACTGCTGCTCTCTCTGCTGCTCTGCACTGAAGGGGGCATTTTATGCCTCTCAGTCTCCCTCAGGTGTGGGTCATTAACCATATTAGCCTGCAACTTGCAGTTCACGGCCACTGCATCCCTCTTCTTCGTCCCGGTACTTTTGGCATTGTGGGACTCCTTTTAATGTGATAATTGTTACCAAATTTGTTAATTACCTTTTTAAAAGGAGTATCATAAGGATTTACTGAATGATTTTGCTTTGTAGGAAAATTTGAGTTTTCAGAATCTGAGATGTTAATATTTAAAGATTTAGCTTTAACATTCCCCTATTGAACATGGGAGCTTTCACCTCTACACCTGCGCTTAACTTGGGAGCTGGGGAGGGGATTCTTACTCCCAATACATGATCGGTTAGGACAGTTTTTACCACAATCAAGATAATCAGCTGTGGGAAAAAACAGCTCCCTCGAAAAGAAAGTGATTACATATTCCGGCATCACTGGCTCTTCCGCCTCCGAGGGGAATAAATACTGAGTCCCTCCCAACAAGGTCCTCGCGTTTCATCCCAGGTGATTCTCCTGGTTAATACCACCACCAGGGTTGGGATCAGATATCGACTCCCTTTGCCTGGCGACCTGAGAGGAGACTTTAGGTAGGGTCTTTGCGAGGACACTGTAGGATTCATCACAGTAGTCTCTGCAGAATGACAAGAACGGAAGCCTGATTGAAAAGGAGAAAGAAGAGAATTAGAAGTAATATGATGAGAGGTTTGCGAGTATACTATATGCTCCAAAAGCTTGGAAAGATAGAGAATAAGAGATGGGTCAGAAGGTGGAAGGGAGAGAAGGATCAAGCCATGTTTCTTTTGGTTTACGAGAATTCTGGCATGCTTAAAAGATGGTTGGAAGACGTTAAAAAGGAAGTAAGATAAAGAAGCGGAAGAGGGTACACTAAGAATAAGAGAAGAGGGAACAGAGGTAGGTTGAGCCTTTGCTAATATTATGGCAATGTTAGAATCGGAGAACGGAGGAAAATGGGAGGAGAAGGTATGTAAGAAGAAATCGGGACCAACAAGGATAGGTCAGTAGCAGAGCTTAACAGAACAACCGTAGTCTAGAAATTTGAAGCCAAGTCAAGCAGCCGAAAGAGTTCAAATAAGAGCAGTATCAGAAGATGGCAGGGAGAGGATACGAGACAAGGTCTGAAAAAGTCAACATGGATGAGGGGAGTAGGAGTCGATAAGATCAGAACAGTATTTTTGTTTAGCAGAAAGGCGGGCAGCCTTGAATACAGAATGAAAAGAGGACAAAATAATAGAATCAGAAGGGGGAATGGGGCGGTCTGTGTGTCATGATCTCTGCTTCCAAAAGGCCAGGACTTACCCAACTCCCTTGGAAGCAGACTCATAACCCAAGTTCCGAGTGCCAGCCAGTCCCAATTGGGACCTTTTGGACCCTGTCCTGGCGCCAGTGGCGTCAGGCTCATAAATATGCCCAGTCCCAGCGCTGCAAGCGCCGGGCTCATAATGCTTGGGTGGACTTACCTGCAGCAGACCATGCTGCTTACTTACCTGCCAGTTGAACCCCTGATCCTCTTCTGTTTGGGACTACTTTTCCTGTTGGGTGGGGCAGGAGCCACTCCCTAGGTTCAGAACACTGGAACTCTTCTGGAAAGCAGGAACTCTTTTCTTACCTAGGCGTGGCTGTGGAAGGAGACACCTGAGCACTACAGGAGGCTATTTAAACCACACCCGATGGATGAATCTTGCTTTGCGTTATTCTGCATCCTCTGCAGCAGAACGCTCATCGTGTCTTCTGCATCTGATCCTGGGCCTAAAGGGAAAAGGCTTACCATCCTGAATCCAGTCTTCAGCAACATCTATAAAGACAAGAAAGAACAGGTTAGCACTGCGGTCTTCAGTGACAGCGCATCTCTTACCTGGTCCATCGGCTGTCATCAACGCCTCGCGCAGCATTCCTGCATCTGAAAGACAAAGGCTTACCTACTCTTCGCACGCTCCGGAGGCCTTCGGCGCTGCATCCCGCATCTGTAAGACAAAAGAAGGTGCGTTTAAAGACATTGGGTAACGTTAAATACTCACGTGCCATTACTCCATCCACGCCGAACTCAGTGGGCATTCCGGCATCCTTCAGCAGCTCCGAACTGGTACCTGCAAAATAAAAGGACAGTTAGTGCGCATCGTGAAGCAAGCAACAAGCGCTTACTTACACGCTTCCAGGCGCTTCTATTCCGCATACAGGTCCATCCTCAACTCACTTCAGCCAGTCAACCGCCATCGCCGGAACCCTGCAAAATAAGAGACAGCATTACAAAAGACTTTTAAAGACATTTGAAATATTCGGAACTTACCGTTCGTGAAGTAAACGACGGACAGCAGTCCTCTGAAGTCAAGAGGCCTGCGCTACCGATCCAGTGAAGAAACTGGTTACAGCACCCTGCCCCGAGGCAGATGGAGAGCTCGGCGTTCACTTCCCTAAGACATCTTACTCTTCGAGTCAGGCATACAGTGCACAGAGGTCCAGCCCAAAGAGCCAACCGGGTGCTACACATCACTTTTGAAGATACGGTAGTCGCCCAGTCAAGACCGGCGCCTCTGCGAGAATCAGGTGAGCGTTACACTGTGAGGCGAAGAATACATTGCAAGGAATGGAGCTACAGAGTCATCCAGGGTTGAGGTGGTTTGTGGGTAAAAATGAAAGTGGAGGCAGGGTAGAGAGAGTCCACAGTCTTAACTATAGGTGAGGGAAGGAAGGAAGCAGGACTGTCAAGAGAAAGAAGCAAAAGCTTCAATTGAGGGGAGTTAAGATGTGCAGGTTAAAATGTAAGCGTATATATTAAAAGGTGCACAGATCCCATATGGAGGAAAGTTTGAAAAGAAGGAGAAGGGAGAGTGGGGGAGGGAATAATAGAAAAGGATAGAATATAATCATCAGAGTAGTACACAGGAAGGGCAAAGACAGAGGTTGTAGATTGTGGAGAACAGAAAATAGGGTCCAAGGAAGAGCCAGATTTGTACATAGGAGGGGTAGGGATTGGAGAAAGATCTAATGAGTCAAGGATAGAAACAAGTGGAACAGAAGAGTGAGATTAGGTGAGATGAAGGTTAAAGTCATCATAAAGAATTAAAGGAGTTTCAGAGGGAAGAGGAAATGAGGGAAGAGCATTGAGAGCATCACAGAAGGAAGTGACAGAAGAAAAGCCAAAGTGTAGTAATAAACGAGAACTTTATCAATTCCAGTGCACTGGTCTGGGGTATTTAATTACTTCCGTCCTTTGCGAGAGCAGGTATTGGTCTGTAGTCCACAACCAGAGGAGAGTTCCTGGGGAACCCTTATCAGGTAAGTGGAGAGGATCAGGAGTAGTCTAGTTTATAGAAGTCCAGGATGGAGATTAGCGTTTTGGGTGAGAATTGGGCACATTTCCTGAATATTTAGAAGGTTGATTCTGGTTGATGCAATTTAGGTTGAGATCAATCCTGAGGACGACCCCAAGGCTGTGATTCTTGGGTGATGGAGTGGGGAAAGTATTTCAGGATAGGCGAGTGGGATTGGCATCATAGGCAGGAAGAATGGGTACTAGCATATTTGAGGATCTTAGCATCAGGCAGCATAGTGCCAGCCAGTAACGGAAGGTGGAGAGGCAACTTGTGATGTGCTCTGTGATGTAATGGATGAAGGCAGAGCAGAAGAAGAAAAAGACTTGGATGCCATCAGAAAAGAGGTGGCAAGAAAAGGCACAGAATGAAAACCGTTTACCCAGGGAGATGTATCAAATGAAGTGGAGTGGGCCCAGGACATGCAGGGGAGCCCAGTGAAAAAGCAGGTGTGTGGGTGTTTTGTGAGATCCAGGAGATGGAGAAGGAGTGTTCAAGACATAAAAAGACCCAATGTCGTAGGCCAAATGAGGCAATAGTGTGGCGGGGAGAGGGATGCTCTCCAGTGTCAAAGGGTGCATAGGTGTTGCAGGATGGGTTAGTTGAACAGAGTATAAGTGGAAGCACTGGAAGCGAAGTGGGAGAGAAAAGAGGCCGGAGAAAGGGTGGAATGGAGGGTAGTGTACAGAAGGGGTGGACAGAGATAAAGGGGTGGAAAGGGTAATCAGCAGAGAGGACGATATGAAGGAAAGTTTGTCAGGGGCAAGCATGGCTTGGAAGGTCCTGGACAGCTAGCATGGGTGTAACACAAGAAAAGAGTCAAAAGCAGTGGTGAGGGCAAGGCAAGTCCTTGCAAGCAGTGAGGAGTGTATGGGAATCAGCTTTCAGCCAGTGACGGTAAGTGGTGATGCAAGCGTGTCCTCAGGTTTGGATGACTGGGAAGACCCAGTGTTGACGGCGGTAAGGGGTGAACTGATAGTGATAGTCAATGGGGTAGTCCGTGCATCATTGAGCGAGCATGAATGGAAGAGAGATTGAAGGGAGGACTCGACAGATATGGCGCCCTGCTTGCATTTACTTTTAATGTCAGTACAGGCAAAGGAAGATGGTGAAGTGGATGAGTGTGGGACAGAGAGGCTGAAGCATCAACCAAGAGCAGAGGGGTCAGCAGACGACAGCAAGAAAAATCAAGTTGCGTTTGAGTAGGAATGTTATGCAAGGTGACCAGAGAGTGATCAGAGAGCGGTGTACAGCGTAAGGCCTTGGTCATGTTGAGGCTGAGGTCACCCATAAAGACAGCAAGAGAATAGCCAGGACTTTCACGTAGTAAGTTGAGGTCTGCAACAAAAGTGCTAAAGGTGGCAGGTAGGTAGTAGACAAGTAGGTTAGTAAATGGGAGTGAGAGGTTGTCAGCAAAGTGCGCGAAGGAGGAGGGAATAATGTCAGAGTGGGAACGAGAGGGTTGATAGTGTGCCCTTAGTAATCATTTGACCACATTTGGAGGGGAGCCAGCGTGGCAGTGTCTAGAGCGGGGCAATAAACATTTTGGTGATGGCCATCACAGAAAGCGGATTGTGATAGCAGTCAAAGTGGACGGTGCGAAAAGGAGGCTCAATACAGAGGGTTTGGGTCTTGCCCAAGGCAAGTTCGATGAAAGGGGGTAAGGGGGAAGTTGCTTGGGGGAGACAAGTGAAGTAGACAAGGTTTGAGTGAGTGGTACAAAGAGGGTGTTTAGGAGATGTAAGGAGGTGGGGCAGTGGAGCAAAGATGACAGATGGAATGGATGCCAGCAAATGAATCTATGGCTCATGGTGGTTTATCAGAGAAGATAAGACTGCTCCGAGAGCTCTCCCGAGCAGAGATATGAAGAGAGCGAACAAGGGCATTTGGTGTTGAGTGGAGTGGTGCCGGAAATGTACAGCAGTGTATGCTGCTACAATTTGCTGATGGGTGGAGATGCGTACAATATGGTAGCCGTTCAGTAGGACATGGTGGCTGTGGCAGGTAGTCACAGAATCTGTGGTTGTAACTGGCCCACCTTGAGGCGTGCACAAAGCAGGGGAGGCTTACAGAAACCAGGTACAAAGGTGAGTGTCTGCAGGCATTCAGACTATTGTTTGGGGACCCAGGTGTCAGCTCTCTAGGAGTAGAAGAGGAAAACCAATTGAGAGCCGTGGGGAGACAGAGCTGTGGGTCATTGCTACTGAAATTGTGCAGCCTCAACACGCCGATTCATGTTAGGAGGGCAGGAGATTTCTTGGGATAAAATACAGTATGCCTCAATTAGAGAGAACATGATGTAGGGGGATTACCCGGGTGCCGATCTCACTAGGGCTTCTGCAGATTACCAGCCTTTTAGACTCATGAGCGAGGCCTCTGGGTTGGGCTTGCCCTGAGAGATACTGACGTGAAGGAATTGTTATTCAATGGTCTGAAGATAGGAATAACCGCTGGGTTTGGACTTGGTCGCTAGGGGCAGAACATCTGAAAAGGCTCTACATGGGGAATCATGGATCTTTATATGCAGACCACACACTGCCTTTCATCGCACCCAGTTATGGTCGATGTTGCAAGTGCAGAGAAGTGAATCCAGGTCCCAATTGCCTGAATGGGAAGCAGGACACTGAAAACAGATCAGGCCTAGTTAGGGGACAGGGTAAACATGGTGGAACAAGAGATTCATGACGTTGCAGACAAAGTACAAAAGCAACAAGCAAATTATGCAACTTATAGCAGCGAGTCCTGGATCTTAAGGCAACGTGTGAGGATCTTGAGAATAGTTTGATTAAGGAATATTCACCTGAAATACCTCAAGGAAAACACTGAAGGGTCTGCACGCACGGGTGTACTGCATTCGCTTTTTGCCAAGCTGCCCAAGAAATTAACAGAGGCCATGTCACCAAACAGAACATACAGAGTTAGGCCAGCAGTGCCTTGCCATGACACGATCGCCCCAGTAAAGTTCTATTTAAACATCATAGTTACTCTTTCAAGGAAAAGCTTGTATGACTAACTAGAGAACGTGCCCAGTTCAACTTTCAACTTTAAAAGATACAGCTGTTCCAAGACCTGTCCAGTGTAACTTTACACAGCGGGCAAAGCCTGAAAAGAGATGTCTTTTTCTACAAAATTGTACGGCATTCACCCCCCCCCCATCTATGTGAGAGATTACCATAGCCTGTACTACCACTCGGAAGTCATGAGGCAGCAGAAAGAGTTTGATCTTGCGAAGGTGAAAAGAAAAGAATGTATATGTGATTCCCATAAGGGCAGAAGCAGTGAGAAGCAGTGACAGAAGGCTTTCGTCCTTTTATCTTTATATTCATAACAGACTTTACATTGAAGCACAAGCGGAGGAGAAATCACTGTCACATAGCGCGAGTCCTTAGCATGCGCACGTGAAATGTAAGTAAAAAACTCCATACTTTTACAGCGGATACTGGGGAGAGTATGCAAGTGACAAAGTCTCACATAGTTATGTACTATTTTCCCTCAGGAGATTCACAATTCATATGAACATAGACATGTTCAGACACCCCCACTAACTGTGGGCATCCCAAATAAGGTACCCACCCAGACACAAATTTATTGAATATTCATGGAAAGTGAATTATTAGAACAAGGTTTTCACATTTCCACTTTCTTCTCCTATATCCCCTTACATTTTACCAATGGACTGATTTATGGTACGTTTATGTTGTTTTGCTTCTATGACTCATACTATGCAATTGATACTCATATGTAATTCTGTAATAATATAATTTTGTGATTGGGTTGGGTTACGATTTACTGTATTACAAAGAGTAAAGCCCTGAAGAAGGAGTGTATACTCCGAAATGCATTGGCAATAAATCTCTCAATTATACAAGTTAGCCCAATTGGCTTTTTCTTCCTTTTTTCTTTAAGTTTTCAGAAATACTTGAAAAGCTGATTTGTTTTATCAAATCATATCTTTCTTTTGGAACAAATTTCGAATATATATTACACAAAGAAGCAGAACGCTTTTTGCGATAGTTCATTACAAACAGTTTGTTTTGAGTAACCTTGTAAGAGGAACAATATGAGAGTGACTGTTTAGCCGAGTGTTTTTCCACCCGGTTTCTTCCCTGTTTTGACTTTTTTGAGCTCCAGTGTCTCTGGGCTTTGCACAGTCTGCTCCTCAAAATACATTTATGCAACTGATTTTAGAATTCTTTCAATTTTGTCTAATCGTGGTGGTGCCCACCTTTCCGCTTTTCAGTTTATGAAAGCATGTGTCATGCCTGCCAACCCAGTACATCTGCTTCCACACATGTTGTTACGCGGAGGACTCCCAATAGGCTGTACTTACCTGCCCACACAGCTCTTAGAACTGCCAGGCCTTTCTATACACAGTGGAGACTCTTTGGCAAGCTGCCGGGGAAACGCTTCCATTAAACTTTTCCTTAGGCGCATGGCACTGCATCTTTTGCGTGCGCTTCTTTCTGCATGGTTTACTATTGTTGCAGCTGCTGGTGATATCACGTGTTATGTTTTGCTAACGTGACATTCCTTAGCTAGTTCGTGATCACGCGTAGTCCGTGAGTGGTCACGTGATTCTTTATAATGCGACGTATCCAGAGTAACTATGCTTCTGATCGTTACTGGATACCTCGCGTTCCGGAGCTTTGAAGTGGAAGTTTCTTTCTCTGACGGCTTCAACCCTTTACTGCCTTCTACAGCGGTCATCAGTTTTTACTTACCCGCTCCAGTCCCGCATAGGAGCAGCCTGGCACTGCTTCCCTCAGTGGTCTTCTCCACCTTCCCACTCCAGGCCCGTCTCGGAGCAGCATTACACTGCGGTCTTCAGCGGTCCCCTCTTCCTCAGTCCCGCTCCAGTTCCACCTAGGAGCAGCCATTTCTCTGTGCTCTGCAGCTGTCTTCTATTACCGCTTACCCATTCCAGTCCCTCCTCGGAGCAGCCTTCTATGTCTACAATTGGCGATCCTGCTTTTATATAGTGGCAACTGCTATTCCAATCAGCCTAATAGCGGTAACTCCACTATCCTGGACATCTTTTGAATCACCCTGCAAATCCAGACTATTTCAGTCACTCCTAATAAGGGCACCAATCAGACAATCATTACCTGGAACAGTATATTCCAATTCCATTACACCTTTTTGGCTTCCATTCAGGACTCGTGCACTAGACTTATTGGACGCTATCCTGTGTGCACCAACCCGACTCTAGTGCGGCCCTCGTTCCGTCCGTGTTAGTTCCCTCTACTAACTTCCTTCCTTGTCGTTTTTCCTTGGATTACCATCTGACAATTCTGGATTCCATCTGTGACTGTCCTGATATACAGGTTAGTTTATCATAGAAAGACGCTTAGCTACTTTCTTGTTGGTAGGTCAGTTCCTAATGTAATTCCTTATTTTCTATCAACAGCCTGGTGTATTTTAGTCCTACCCGCCCTTTCCACTAATAACTCTCTTTGGCTGTGTACCTTACTAGTCAGAGAGTGACATTAGTTGGAAGGTCTCACATTGACGGACGTAGTTCTACCTCAGATCATTCTGTACATCCAAGACTACTCCTCGTGCATCCTTTTTTACTACCAACCTGTATCCTTTGATGTAATGGGGGTAGTATGCTTGAGTCACAACAGCATGGCACAAAAATGTTGGCAAAACTATTTCTCAAGAAGAATGGAGAGATACCTCAGTGAGAGCTACGGGTCATCGATGTGCATGCAATACGATCAAATTGCTTGTAAGCCCTGTTAAAGGGGTATATGATCCCTCATTGTCTCATTACAAAGCTGGGTACATCAGGGTAGTGGTGGTGGTGCCTGTAAGACGTTTACAGAGGTTTGTACCATCTGGTATTGGAGAATGTCTGTTTGGCATTAATAGTGATGATCAGCCCACTTTTAAGAAAATGTTCTCAATTTTCTCAATATGTTTTATGGGGAACCACATATTCTCCTGCCAATCCATATCCATGTTTCGGCCCATCAGACGATCCTCAGGGGACTACCAAAAATACATAAGTGTAATGAATATTAATAAAATAGTTAAAAACAGTTAATAGTACCACTTGACACATTGAATAGCAAGACACATTGAATGGCAAGTTACTTAAAACTTACGTCAAACAAAGAATACTTTCTTTTGATGAACTATCATTTGAATGTTATTATGATCCACAGTTGCAGCCTTTATATACTACTAAACCCAATGTGATCGATCTAATCATGTTTTAGTCTACATGTGTTTTGATCAAAAAACATATTCTTAATACTAGTACTAATACTCCTGGTCAGTTTATACCTGTAAAGCCAAAAGGTCATGGCCTACAAAAAATTAAGTAGAGTTCTCATTAGTTCAACATGAGCATCACACTAAAGCCCGTGCATATTAATAAACGGTTGACTCGCGTTTGGTGATATCATTTCCGCAAACAATTCTTGTTCCAAAGTGGGACAATCACTTTCTGTTTGTGGAACTTCCCACGAGTAACACTGGCAAATGACAATCTTAAATATGCAATTCTAAGCACCTTATTTTAACTGTTCGATTATCACTTACAATATTGATAAATTGCAAAAAATGCAAACATGACTTGTGTTAGAGTGCAAGGTTCAAATGCATAATGATTTACCTGGTAAAAAACGCCAGGAAAAAAAAAGAAAGTGCCAGAATTATTAACAAATGTTAATATGCAACGTATTGTAAAGAATACTGACCAAAATATCTCAATTCGTGTAACAGTCTTTTTTACTCAATCACCCCTTCATGGTGGTTTATGCACATGGTCAATAATTTGAAATGTCAACTGTGTCACTTGATAGATTGATTGATTTGTTATTTATTATGCGTCTATACACAAGTGTTTGAAGGTGCAACAAGGTAAGGAAGGGGGAACAGACAACGATCTTTCTAGGCCTTGTGTCATTGAGATCGTGCAAGTGCGCAAACAGGAAGTGCAGGGGAGAGCGTAGAGGGAAAGTGCACCCAGAGCAGCAGGGCCCGAGTTAAGTGCTGGGAGGCTGGGACTCCAAGGGGCAAGCCCAGCCCGGTAGTGCAAGGTTAGCCAGGAGGCAGTGCAAGTAGGTCCAGGCGACAAGTGCTGGGGGACTGGATGGGGGGTGTGGGGGCTGGTATCCTGTAAGACTCAGAGGAAAATCAGGCAGTAGGTCAGCAAATGGAGCAAAGGCACAGGAAGAGAGAAAGAAGAGAAAAGGTAGGTCTTAGTTTCTGGAACTTAAAGTAGGGCCGGCTCAAGGCGGAGAGGCAGGGAGGCCATTCCAGAGGGAGGCACCTGCAGAGGAGGGAGTTCTAACCCCCTAATCTCTGCTTGGAGAAGCGCCTCACCCGCATAGAGTTAGAAGTAGACTAGCAAAGGACTCTAAGAGTAAGGTACTTAGGAAGAGAGTGGAAAGTAGAGAGGGCCACTGCCCCCAAAAGCCTTGTGGACGATGCAGAGGGTCTTAAACTTGATCCTTGCTACCACCAGGAGCCAGTGGAGGGATTTCAGGACCTGAGTGATGCAGTCAATGGGCTTGAGGCCAAGTATAAGTCTTGCAGTCCTGTTCTGGATGAGTTGAAAAGGGCAAAGAGTAGAGGTAAGCAGATTGAGAAGAACAAGTTACTTATCCCTGGTAACATTCTTTCGACTGGATGTTCCTCCCACGTCTCGGGAGGATAGCTCGGGGGCAACATGCTCACCTTGGAAGCAAGACAACACGGAACAACAAAGGTTCGATCCCCGGGTCCGTGCTTAGAAACCTCTGGGTATTAAGCGTGTTATAAATAAGTTATATCAATAGCAAAGGAAATTATACTACGAGGGGTAGGTTGGGAGGGGCGATAAGGATAACATGGAAAGAACATCCAGTCGAAAACGGTACCAAGGATAACTTGTTCTTCAAATGGATTGTGTTCTCCCACGTATTCCTTATCTTATGATAGACTCCCAAAGCAGTTTCTAGTATTTCTGGAGGAGGGATTATAATTTGTTTGACAATTTACAAGTTCTCATGGGTTTGTGTGCACAGAATGCAACACTGCCTTATCAAATAAGCCTTCCTGGCCTGAAGAAGAGTCCAAACTGTAATGTTAGGTGAAAGTATGTATGGACGACCATGTGGCAGCCGCACAAATTTCTTTTACCGGTACTCCCCTATGCAATGCAGAGGAAGTCGTCATGCCTCTGGTAGAATGAGCCCGAAGGCCTTCTGGAGGATTGTTTCCCGCCAGTTTGTAGCATTCAGATATTGCCAGTATTATCCATCTGGATAATGTCCGTTTAGTAATAGCCATACCCAACTTGTGGCCTGAGTAGCCAACAAACAGTTGGTCATCTTGTCTTATTTTTGCCATTCTGGTAATGTAGAAGCTTAGTGCACGTTTAGGATCAATCCTGTGTAGTTTCTCATCTTCCTTCCCAGGTGGGGAGGAGGGTAAAATGATGGTAATTTTATTTTCTGAGTCAGATGGAATTCAGATACAATTTTAGGTAAAAAGATAGGCTTCACCTCATGGACCACAGTGTCCTTATAGAAAATGGTGCTTGGAGGCTTGCAGGATAAAGCCTGAAGTTCACCGACCCATTGGGCAGATGTAATGGCTACTAAGAAGATGGTTTTCTGGATTAGCAGCCTCAAAGGACAGGAGTGTATGGGCTCGAAAGGAGCACACATCATGAATTTTAACACCAAGTTGAGATCCCAAAACGGGATTTGAAAAGGGATCGAAGGGAAAACATTTGTCAATCCCTTTAGGAATTGTATTGTTAGAGGGATTTTGAATTAAGAAACTTCCTCCGAAGTGCGCTTAAATATAGAAAGCACCACAAAATATCCTTTAATAGTACCAATATGGGGCCCCAGATTAGCTTGGTGTAACAAAAAGGATAACACCATAGGTGTATTACATGTAAATGGATCAACATTCTTATCTCCACACCAGCTGCAGAATTTGTTCCAACAGCAGCGGTACAAAGACTTTGTTGCTGGATTCTGGCCGAAAGCAAAATCTCCATTACGTCATCCAGGAGATCCCAATCTTTATATCTCAACCTCTCACTGAAGGCTGAGTGTCTTGATCTCTGGATGGAGAACCTGACCCTCCTCTCACAAGAGAAGGTCCTCTCTTTGTGGAAGACATATTGGAGGGCAGATGGACATGTCCAGAAGGTATGGGTACTACATCCTCCTGGCCCAATCCAGAGCAATTAGGATCATGGATTTCCCGAACTTTCTCAACCTCCTGATTAGTTGAGGAATGACAGGGACTGGAGGAAACGCGTACAGGAATGGAAATTCCCAGTCCACCACAAAGGAGTCTCCTAGAGCTCCTCTTGGGGGAAATTCCCTGGAGCAGAACAGTTTGCACTTCCGGTTGACACTGGTCACGAACAAATCCACTTGAGCGGTTCCCCAAAGGGTGAAGATCTCTTAAAGGACTTCCTGAGCTAGTTCCCACTCGTCAGAGACTGTGCTCTGCCTGCTCAGAGCGTCTGCCACTGTGTTCTCCACTTTGGCTAGGTGAACTGCCTATAGGGAGATCCCTTCTTGGATTGCACAGTACCAGAGCTGCATTGCCTCTCTGCACAGTGGTAGTGACCCTACATCACCTCTTTTGTTAAGGTAGTACATGGCCACTGTGTTGTCCGTCATTATCAGGACATTCCTTCCCTGTACAGAGGGCAGAAAGGCCTTCAGCGCTAGTCCGATTGCCCTCAGCTCCAAAAGGTTGATGTGCAGTTTGGACTCCGATTGAGCCCAACGACCGCTGATTGCCAGATCGGTGCCTTGGGCACCCCACCCCGTGAGTGAGGCGTCCTTCACTACTGTTATCTCTGGCCATGGTTGCCAAAAAGGATCTCCTTTCAGTAAGTTCTCCTGGCAGGCCCACCACCGAATGTCCTGTGAAACTCTGCTCGGAATCTGTAGGAGGTCTGACATCCTTCCTGAGAATTGGGACCACTGAGCCCTGAGAGCCCATTGGAGAGATCTCATTCTCAGGCGAGCCTCTGGCACCAGAAAAATGCAGGATGTCATGAGGCCGAGCAACCTTAGAAAGTCGAAGGCCGGGTGACGCACGTGCACTCTGTAATTTGGTGACCATCTGCAGTATGTCTTGAGCCCTCACCTCTGGTGTCGAGCCTTTGAGATGGTATCATGTGAGACTTCTTGAAGTTGAGGGAGAAGCCCAGTCTGTGAATCAGACGTGAAACCCTCCTCTCCTGAGACTTGCTGCCACCACTGCCATTAACTTAGTGAAAACCCTGAGGCGGAGGTCAGCCCAAAAGGCAGAACTCGAAACTGATAAGAAGAACCACCAACGGTGAACCTCAGGTACTGTCTGTGCTTGTGATGGATTGGCACATGAAAGTAAGCATTGTGAAGGTCCAATGATACCATGCAGTCCTGAAGGGTAACCATCTTCAACTTGTCCTTCCTGAGGAACTTGTTCAAGTTTCTTAAGTCCCAGATCGGTCTCAATACACTGCCCTTTTTTGGGATTAGAAAGTTGAGGGAAGTTCCAAACCTTGTTCCTCTCCGCTATAGGTACTGGTTCTATAGCACCTTTCTCTAGTACGGTTAATATTTCCTGCATAAGGAGCGGATCTGGAACATGAAAGAGCTGTTCCCCGGTGGATGAATCTCAGGCTTTTTTTTTAGAAGGTAAGGCAGTAACCCTGGGCAACTGTTTCCAATGCCCATGCATTTGAAGTAATAGCCTGCCATTCTGTCAGATTGCTGCAACAGTCTACCTCCCACTGCAGTCTTGTGAACTGAGTCCTCAGAGAGGTTTTGGGGCGGCTGAAGCAGTGGCTGATTGCAAAGTATCCGCTGCTGAAGTGATCTTAGTACCTCTTCCCCATCCTCCACGGGGGAATCTTCTTTGGCCTCTGGAGCCTCTTCCAAATGAGGAGTAGTGACGAAAGGACCTACCCTGCAGGGTGTACCTATGGGGCGATTTGGAGGTTGTCTAATGGCAGCACCAAGGGATTTGGCTGCTGCCTTTGAAGTTTGCAGTTTCTCCAGACTTTCATCAGCCTTGCTACCGAACAAATGTGTGCCGTCAAACAGCATGTTGAGCAGTCTGCATTGTACGTCTGGAGTAAATTCAGACTTTCATAACCGGGCAAACCTGCGCATAACTGTACTAGCCGCCATTGCTCTGATGATACTGTCAGCGGAGTCGAGACCAGGCTGGAGGGATTCACACATAGCGTCCTTCCATCCTTGACTATGTTTAAAAACCTGTCTCGTTCTTCCCCTTCATGGATATGGTCAGCCACCATGGATATACACTCCCAAAGGGTGTGAGTGAACCTAGCCAACGTACACAAGGCATTTGCTGACTTCAGTGCCATACTTCCAGCTAGAAAAACTTTTTTGGCTAGAGCGTTGTAAGCGCTTATTATCCTCCTTAGGTGGGAATAGTAGGGTAGGCATTTTGTCCAGAGGTTGAGGTGGCAGCTTGTAAAACCAGAGTTGGGCGTTTTGATAAATACTAGGGATCACTGCTTGACACCCTGTATTTAGAGGTCAGTTTCTTGTTGACCGTCGGCTAGAGTTCAGGCGCCTCCCAATTGGTAGCTACACGCTTTTGCAAAGCTACATGGAATGGAACAATTGGGTCTTTGTGAGATCCCCTGTCCAGAATGTCGGTCAGGTCATCTTGTTCAAAAAGACTTGGTCTAGCCCATCCCATATATTGAACTACCCTTGACATCAACAGCCTGTAGGTAACTTCTGCATGATCAGATGGATCTGATGTGCCAAACTCTGGTGAGGTGTCCAAACCACTGGCATCATGCAGGCACTCTTGAATATCCTTTATTCTGGATTCCTCAGAAATTAGGGCCTCAGGGACTGATGGCGTACCATATTGGAGGCCAAAAGGTCTAGATTCATCTGATGATGGCTCTGCGTCCTCATAAATGAAAGAAAGAGACTTGAAAAAGTCAGCCCTAGGTAAAGGGGTATGTGTTTTCTCCATAGTACCTGATGGTGTCATAATATTTGTCGACAAAGGTGCCGAAATTGTCAAAACTGTTGATGTCGGGGGATTTGATGGCTGTGTCGATGACTTTGACACCTGTAGCATCGAGAAGCTCGAAGCCTGATGCGTCGATGGCTTTTCATGGGTTTATGGCACCGATGAGGAGTCTCTCGGTGCCGACGAGTCAGTCCTCGAAGGGACTTTTCCTCGATGATCCTTCGACCGCTCTCAAGGAGTTTTGCCTGTCGGGCGCGACCAGAGCATGGCTTTGACAGCACTCGAGGGGGTCAAGGCTGCATTCTCGAACACCATCATTTTAAGCCTAAACTCTTCCCACTCAGCTGGTGAGGTAGTTTTAGTTGGGCATAGGGCCTGTTCCAGCGAGGAACTGGAAGACATCGAAGATGGTGACATATTGCGCAGTTTCTTCGAATGTCTAGACGATGACGAATGGTGTGAACCACTTCATAATTGGGATCGCTTATTTGTCTTACGGCGAGGAGAAACAGTTCTCGGCTCGTCCAAAGTCTATCTTTTCGATGGAGTTGATGGGGATTTATGGGTCCTACCTGCCGCAAGTTTCCCTCTGCGCTCTCTCAGGGCTTTCAAGGTCATGAACAGGCAGTCCTCACACTCCGATGAAGGATGAGCGAATCCCAGACACCACAAGCATATTCTGTGGGGGTCCGTAACAGACAACTTCGAACCGCAGACAGCATTATTTGAAACCCGACTTCGGAGTAGAAGACGCTGATGATGAAGCAATTTTTCGAAGATTTCTCTTCACAAAGGAATGAAGCATACCGTATCTGAAGAGTTAGTGCAGAAAAACAGAACTGAAGCCAATGGACGCTGTGTATGCTATATATACACCTTCAGTGATGTCGACATCGAAACAGAGGCCGCTGAGGGACATCGATCGACAGGCATCGACATGCAGCGCCCTCTGCTGAAAGAAAAAAACATTCTGAAGCAGCTAAGCTGGATATTGGAAATATCATAAGATAAGGAATATGTGGGAGGACACAATCCATTCGAAAGAGGCTGTTGCAGTAGTCCAGCAGCGTAGAGAGAACCAGAGCTCTGGAGACAGTGAACTTCTGGGGGAAGGTAAGAAAAGGGAGAATACCTTTGAGGAGGTACAGCGGGAAGTGGGCCTTCTTGGCAAGGTCTGTGATGGGTGGAGAGAAGGATAGTGTGAAGCCGAAGATCACTCCAAGGTTTTTTGCCTCACCAGAGGGTGAGGGCAGAGGGCCCAAGGAGGGCAGCCAAAGTGAGAGAGGTGAACGCAGAAGCAGGCGTCCCAATGAGAAGTATCTCAGTATTGCTGGCAATGAGGCAGAGATCATTAGAGGCACTCCATGACTGAACAGCAGATAGACAATCCCTATGAGCGAGGAGGAGGAGGAGGCAGAGGGTAGCCTGAAAGAGAGCTATGGGTCATGCGCATAACACCGAAAGTTAGAGGTGAAGGTGGAGATTAGGAGGGCCAAAGGGGCCAGATAGATGTTGAAGAGCCAGGGGGAGAGGACAGAGCCCTGGGAAACACCAGGTGTAGAGAGAGGTGGGGAGAGAAAGCAACCAAGCTGGACCTGGGAGGGTCGTTCCAGGAGGACGGAGATCAGCGAAGCCAGAGCCTGATCCGTGATGCCAAGGTTCAGGATGTTGTGGTTGACCGTGTCAAAAGCAGAGGAAAGGTCGAGGAAAATGAGGACAGAGGGAGAGCTGGAGTTGAGATTTGAGAGCAGATCTTCACGTGTGCTCAGGAGTGCAGTGTCTGTGCCTCTGGCTGCTCTGAGGCCAGACTGATGGCTATGGAGACAACAAACAGATTCATTGTGGACGGTTAGCAGGGGCCTAGAGACCCAAGCTACTCCTCACTGATGAGGCTCAACAAGGCCAAAATATGTTTGGGGATGCTTGTGGTCTCGTGCAGACGGGATGTGACCTAGCAGTTCGGGCTGGACTGCCCCTTTTGGGGTGGGAACAAGCCTGATTTGCATATGGTCTTTCCCCTTCTGTAATGGCTTGGCAGGCGAAGAACGATGGTCTGGAGGGTGCCCAGAGCAATGCCAGTGGTTAAGATTCATTCTAAACCTTCCAGCCAACACCTCTTTGTTTTAGCAGGGGGATGGCCAACTTATCCAGGAGTTTGCCCGGGAAATGAGTGATACAGATCAGGTGATAGTTTGCCGGAATGGAGGGGTCGGCAGAAGCCTTTTTTAGTAGGGGGTGCTTGAGAAGAGAGGGAAAAGTGCCAGTGACAAAGGAGCGATTACAGAAATCGTCCAAGGTTGGAGTGAGAGAACCAATGTTGTCGATAGTTCTGGAGGAGCAGGGGCTCACCTATTTAGATGAGAATTTCATCGACCAGACTTGTCTGAAAACACCTTTAGCTGTTACAGGAGAGAAGGAGATGAGGGGGGAAGGCGTCCAAGGCAGGCCTGAAGGGGTGATGGGATGAAGGGGTGATGGTTTTTCTCAATAAAATGTCTTGATATTGATACTGGTGATTTTGTATTACACTTTCAGATGTCCCTTTCCTGCTCACATATTCCATCCTTAGTTGGTCTAATGGTTTCTCCAACATGAACTTTCCCACAATGACATTTTAAATAGTACACTGGATATTTTGTGGTGCTGGTGTGGCCATATTGGATACCATTTACATAAATGATGGAAGTGTCCAGAGTTATAAAATCATTTTGGCACACAGCGATTGTCTAGCTCAATGGTCACAGGGGTTGGGGTGGGGGGGCTTTTCGTGGGATCCAGGGGTGGTTCTTCTGGGCCTCTCAATATTTCAGCTTAGGGTTTAGAAAGGTACAACTTAACCTTGCGTCGGGGGTCAAATAGTGGGTACTTCCAGACAACTTAAGTCAGCCTGCTGTGTACATCTTATCTGCATCACCTTCATGTTCTGGGCAGCAACGGTTTGGGCGGTGTGCAGTACTTGCAAGTGGGGATGTTGGTGTAGTACTTGTAAAGAGGGGACAGGTACGTTTGAAGGCGAAACAAGCGCATTCAAACATTCCATCTGTCCATTAGACTATGGATAGTATCCCGGTGATAGCGCTCCCTCAATGTTTAGTAAGCTGCATAAAGGGTTCCAGAATTTGAATGTGTATGGAGTTCTTCTGTATGAGAATACCTTGTTTGGTAAATCATAAAAATGCAAACAATCCCATAGAAAGACCACAGCCATCTCATTAGCACAAGGCACCTTGGGAGAGGTGACAAGGGAGCCATTTTGGAATAATAATCGCAGTTGCCTTAATGGGCGTGCAATCACTGGAAGGAGGCAAGTCTATGATGAAGTCCATTAAAATGATCTTCTATGGCGGTGCTTGTGGTGTAGGAAGTAGCTCCAATTTCCCACAAGGTCGCTGACAGGGAACCTTCTATGGGGTACATATAGAACACAACATTAACTCTTTTACATCATTGGACATTTTAGGCCACCAGAAGTATTTCTTGCCCAGATTTGGTGTTGAGGTAACGTCTCTATGTATCCCTAAAAGGCTGTCATGACAAAGCGGTAAGACTTGTTGAAGTGGTCTGTTGGGAATAGATGACCCTGAAAAAGAATAAGTAGTCCTGGTCCTTTCTTAGAAGCTTAGGGTTAGTTTCCTCCATATTCTGGTAATGTGTAGATGTCTCATTAGCTTGTCAAACTCTGCAGACACTAAAGGACTGGAAACTGCAGAGAGTCTGGACAAGGTATTGTCTGATCCAGGAATAAATGCAATTTGAAAGTTGTATCCTAAAACATGTTTTAAAAAGAGGCCCATGTCGCCTGCTAGTTGTTCCGGCATTCCATTTGTTGAAGAACTTTGTTTCCAATAGAAGATGCCAGTATAGGAAGGTGTGTTTCATCACTAAACTAGTTGTTTGCTCTGGTCTTCAGCAGTTTGCTTCAACACAGGCGCCTTTGGCCCACTCTGAGGTACCCTTTTTGACGATGGATGGTTTTGAAGTGTTGGGATGTTGAAGGATGGAAGCTGAAACAAATTAAAACTTTGGAGAGCTTCCTGCGCTTGCTTTCCTTTAAAAAAGGTACCAGGGATAGGTTCTTCCATTTAAGGGCACCTTTTTTATTTACATTTTTTATTGTGCATTTTGGTTAAACAAAATAAAACCTTAAACACAAATTTATCACAAAATATTAAAATGTACAATAAATAGTGACCAAACACGAAGAGTCACAATTATCAATTGCATAAAAGTATAAAACATAATGAAAAAAGGCTACATAATCCCATCTTAACCAATTCATTCAAATAAAAACAGCCCAATTTATCCAATTAACAGTCTATATAAAAAGACCCTGCACAATTTTCATGGTATCCCATTCTAATAAATATTCCCTTAAGTCAACTGCTCCTAACCTCACAGCACTTTCACAGCCTCCATCCACATAATAAGCTGCTCCAGTAATAACCAGTGACTTAGCTCCAATAAGGGAACCCCAAAATTGATCTGACTGGATATTCTCCAACTTTACGACAAGTGCAGCATACGCTTTACAATACAGTGTTTTCAGTGCCTCACATTGCTGTCAATAGTTGCGGCTGGTTTCCACATCTTTGTGGCACAAGCGACATATTCTATCTTGGTACAAAACACCTCCCAACTTCCCCTATATTCATGTGTTGGGAGGATGTTTAATTGAAGTAGATGATAAATTCCCTCATTTTTTCCTGCAGGGCTTTAACAAATAAGAAAACGGCCCATCAATAACAGAGGCCTGGTGAATATATTCCTGGTAACGCTTTTCTGTACTTAATTTATGGATAGAATCAACTTTATCCCACGCCCAAGCCTTCTTCTTGAGTTGATCTATATAGTCCGGCATATCAATTAGCCTAGCTAATGAAAAGTTCATATTTTCACAATGACGCACCACAGTATTTTTCAGTGATCGAAGAAAAGACTTTGCAACTTCCATTCGTAATCTTACAGCCATAGGGCCCATAAGCTTATTATCCTCTGGTGATCTCAACAATAAAGCTTGCTTCTCTTTAATAACCAGTGAGCATGTAACAAGCGTGTTTTCAGTTCGCATTGCAAGGCTTCTACCGGCGTTGCTTTTGGCACATTTAATATAGATCTTAGAATCTTCCTCTCAAACCTGTCCAACCAGCCCACATACAACTCTGATAATTCAAGACCAAATGTCAGGGGAGCGATAATGCTTGTTCGATATATTTTTATCAAGCCTTTCATATTGTTACCTCCCGAGCCTGCCACAAAACGTTTTTATCAATTCTTAAGTATGCAAGCTGTAATGTAATCACCATAGTGTGAACAAGTTGGAAAGGAACGAATAGAAAAACCCAAATAGGCCATCCACCACCTCAAACGTCACACTATTCAGTTTCTATGCGAAAGGTTCCCTTTGTCGCGCCTTGCCACTCAAGACCATGACTTTAGTTTTTGACAAGATTATAGTAAGATTGTTCATACTAGCATAAACGCTCAAGGCGTTAATAGTACATTGGAGTCCAATTGCTGTCTTATCCATCAGGATTGTATCGCCAGCATACATCATCAGCTATGGTATTGGGTCTTTACTAAGGTGCAGGGGAAATGTCAAATTGTGTATCCAAATCAGAAGTGTATAGATTATACAACAGGGTTGCGAGAACGCACCCCTATTTTAAACCAATATTGGTTTTAATTTGTCGAGATAGTAGACCCTTCTGAGATAATCGGCTAGAGACGGTCGTATTACTGTAGAAAGCATTAAGAAAATGTAATAAAACAGGATTGAGGCTGCATTGAGATCATTTATGCCAAAGCATCGATCGAGAGGCTGTGTCAAAAGCTTTCAAAAAATCTGCAAAACAAAAAGTAGATTTTTCACTTACGAGCAATCGTATCAGCAAGATAATACTGAATAACACAATTATTATGTATTGTAGTGTGGCCCTTGTGAAAGCCGGTTTGAAATCCACGCAGGAGGCCCGTAGTTTCTGCCCAAGCATTAATTTTCTTCAGGTTTTAAGGGCATCAGTAACAGGTGTAGCTATTTGTGAAAACTGGGGAATAAACCTTCTGTAAAAAGTGAACAGACATAGAAAACTCTGCACAACCTTGCTGCATCTGGGCTCTGTCCAGGACGTAATCACCAACACTTTTTATGGTTCCATGGCACATCCCTCTAACGAGAAGATGTAGCCTAGGTAGGAAATTGAGGCCCGATCAAAGGCGTATTTTTTCAGGTTTGGCAAGTAAATTTTCTCACAATCTATGGAGCGCTTTACAAGTCAAATGCAGAAAACACTAGGATGTCATCCAACTATATAATCATGCTGTAAAATAACAAATCCCTGAATAAATGGCCCATATATTGTTGAAAAACTGCAGGCATGTGAACTACGCTGAAGAGTAGCTCTTGGTGTTCATAATGGCCAAACATTGTCCAAAAGGCGGTCTTTCACTGATCACTGTCTCGGATGCGTATTATATGGTATGCTCTGTGTAAATCAAGTTTTAGAAATGCCCGGTGGGCTTCTAATATATCAGGAATAAGTAAGTTGTCTTTGATGCAATGCGGTTAAGCCCCAGGTCAAGGCAAGGTTGTAATTTTCAGATAAATCAATTTTATGAATGAAGAACAATTAAGCTCCAGCAAGAGATTTAGACTCTACAATGAGTCCGTTCTTGAGGTTTCTCTGGCAAGAATTCCTACTTTTCAGATCCATATAGGATGAACAAACTTCCAAAAGGCACTACATCATTCAGCCTGAGAACAATTGCACAATCAAAGGAGCAATGCCGGGGAAGATCACTCTCCATTTTGTCACAGAAGTTATTGGCAAAAGCTCAATATTCAATGGTTATCTGTTAAGGTGGATTTTGGGAGGCCACTCTATTATAATGAACAGGGAGACACCGAGATTTTAGAGAAACCCAATCCCGGTAAGGTAGTATAGCAGCAATGCTTATTGTCAGGAGGGGTCTAGGGCTAGAAGGAGTACACACAGAACACCACCAAGTTAGACAAGTAAATAAACAAACTCAATCCCAGTCACTAGAATAGACCTGGGAAGGGATCCATGAGCAGACCTCCACTGACCAAAGTCAGCAAAGGGTAGTTTGGGGACAGGCCTTCGTGCCCATGTAACCCTATGGAACGGGTGGGGGTGTGAAACTGTTATACTAACTTACCCTTCTCCCTCAGATTTCTCCAGAGACCACCGCTGAAGTTCCAGAATATGTTGGGAACACAGTATTCTGAGCTTGGTCCGGTCGAGCAAGGCCCAGGAGTCGCGGTTGCAGAGGTCACTTTCAGACGCAGGATTTCGTTTTGGTCAGTTGCATTGCTCAACACCCGAATAAACAAATGATGAAGACGTCTGCAGACCATGCAACCTCAGGACACTTATAGGATGCAGAGAAGACAAATTCCAAAATAGAGTAACCACTGTCAGGCGGCCTTCCTGGGACACACAAAGGAGCAGGTCCTGTACGGCTTCCGTTGATGCATGAAGGCTGAAACTCCAGGAGGCAGCATCTTGTACAATTTCCAAGGATGCACTCGGAACAGCGATTGCTGCAGCGAGGTAGCCCAGGAGAGAGCCGGTCAGTCCACCAGTTGGTTCAGGGATACTTCCAAATGCTCAGAAGGCTCCATTCTAACTGTCAGTAGGCATCTAATCATGGATCTAATCATGGATAGTGTGAGGAAGGCATGGTAGCAAGATAAGACAGACACAAGTGATCACAGTTCAAGGGTGTTTATTAAACTGTACAATAGAGATAGAAGCCTAATCTAAACCTAAATCTAAGACTGGAGCAAGCTACGACCATCAAATAATAATAATACCGTCCAAGTGGATTCTAGTCAAATAAAAGGGCCTAAACTAAGAAACCTATTGCAAGTCCTTACTGCTATGCTACAAAATAGTGTGGGATAATGTTCACAAGAAAAAGAAAGTGTTCACAAAATGATAAGTCAGGATGTTATGGCCGGGGTCTCCCTTCCCCACGTTTTTAACACGGGACAAGACAGGACGCTCGAAAACAGCACACTCCTGGGCTTCTCCAGCAGAAGCTTACAGTTCAACGATATCAGGACCTTCTTTGGCCAACTCTCTTCTCATACAAAGTCTCTTGTCTCAAAGGGCCTGACGTACCAAAACAACAAACAAAAGCTCATTTCCAGTAATCTTCACCTCGGGTGATTTCGCTTCACCCTTGGATCCCCCTCAACCGGGCTCCAATCCGTCTTGCAACGCTGGCCTCCCTCAGCCCGGTTCACTACGGCAACAAATATCAGCAACTTGTAACCTTCAAGAATCTCAATGTCTTTTTAAACAATCATTCACTGTGGACATCCCTCAGCCGGATTCACATTTACCAAACACACAATTCACTTAGTTTTCACCATGTGTCAAAGACTTTCTAGTATACAAGGGATTGGACTTGACCCTCGTATGACCACTTTGACACTTCACGCGCCCCCCCTAAGGCCTCTTGGTCTTTGTAGTTTTGCTAACTAAAAAGTTCAATACTTTTACTTTCTTTCAGCAGAAGGATACCAGAGAGAGTCCTGCAAATGAGCACCCACGTGGCGCTAGACCACTCCATGTATGGTTCCAATTTCACTCACAAAAGATCCGTCTATTGTCTTCTTTCAGCACATACAATGTTACCACTGCAAACTTGAGCTCAACACAGTCTGTCCACTATCAGTTTCTTTCGAGTCACCGACTGTGTTGAACTCCTTGGCGTTTCCTTTGTCGCTGGAGTCAAGGACGGTACCGCAATGAGAACAGTTTCTCCCCGCCCTGGCAATCAGTGCGGGAGGGTTCCACGTACTGCTGAAATTCGATACAGCACTCGCCAGCTGCGAGTCCCGGTCTTACGTTTGCTTTCATAGAGGCTTGGTGGGTCGGGGTTGAAAAGGGAAAGGCTAATTCCCTCTTGGTCATCATTTCACATCTCTCTGCCTTTCTCCTTCGTTTGAATTGCTTTCCTGGAATGGCCGTTTCCTTGGAGGTTCGGCCTTGCTCAAAGTGTGCTCTCGCGCTCTGCCTTTTATCCCTTTGGGGAAGGCAAAGGGCAGTCAGGTGTTTGTAGTTATCTGCAATTGCCCGACTGTTCCGGACCCTTGTGGTGGGACATGTCAGGTAAACGGCTCT
Organism: Ambystoma mexicanum; assembly: GCF_040938575.1. Classification (NCBI taxonomy): domain Eukaryota; kingdom Metazoa; phylum Chordata; class Amphibia; order Caudata; family Ambystomatidae; genus Ambystoma; species Ambystoma mexicanum. The sequence goes on along the minus strand of NC_090923.1, from coordinate 539,337,949 downwards.
GGTGTTAGTCCGTTGTCTCTTACGGTGTGAGAAAGTGTTCATGTTGGGAAAGGAGGGGTAGAGCTTCTTCGTATCCTACTGGGTTGGATGGGGAAAAGGTGTCATACGGAAGGGGATACCGGGTCTCACCTTACAGTGTCCCACTCCCGGAAGAACCCCCATCCAGGTGATCCTCCTGCACTGGTCCACCCCCATGAACTGGATCCAATAGCGATGGCCGTGTCCTGGCCACCTGGATAACAGATCCTCTGGGACTAGCGGGTGAGAGACCTTCAGGTTTCTCACAATAGCCAATTGTCACAACATATATCCATTAACAGACATTCAAACACCAGGATGTGTACGGGGGCCAGACATTCCCAGCACCCGCAACTGGGCTCAAACTCAAAACTGCCACTTTGCCCACAAACACAGCAGCTTTCCAAGGGAAAGGGCATTCCATATACGGTTTTCCCTGACCTGAGAAGGCTGGAAGAAGGCCAAAGAATAATATGGTCAAAGGACAAGCGAACACCTTGTGGCACAGCCATCTTAGGTTGCTAGCCACCTTTCTTTAGCCCTGTGCGGTAAATGCAAAAGATCACAAGTAAAAAGTATACAGCACAATAGAAAAATATCCGCTGTCACCTGCTCATCCTTGGCACAAAGCCATTACAGAAACAATTATAAGGATACAAAGTATCCTAACTTCACTTCACTTTAGGGTGATGCGTGCAATTGTAAAAATACAAGAAATTCCCAAAGTGAGAGAGTCTTCTTAAGGACTAATCAGTTTCCCCATAAGAATGAGCAAAACGACAACAGAAGTAAAGCAGAAGGTTTTACAAGCCTCCAAAAATAGGAATATAAACAAAGCAAAGAGAAAGGGTGTCTCACAGAAGTCTATGGGAGGAAAGCAGCAAAAGGAAAATCTTTCCTAACAGAATCAAACTGACATTTTAAGATGTGTCTGTTGGGAGTGGTGCCGGGAAGAATCAAAGGAAGAGAATGGCTGCCCTTTTACGAGAAGGAGGTTGGCAATCTCCCAAAGGCCCAGCTCTAGCGCAGTGGGTGGATGACACACAAAGATGGGTAGCAGCAGAACAAGGGATAGTGCAGGCACTGGGGGGAAAGGGGGGGACGAAAACAAAGGACTGGCATGGAACATCCTACTACACAATCTGCGAACCTCCCCAGATGACCTTCCTCCTTCAAGAGGGTCAAGTGATGGGGCAGGGCCGGGGTTAGGAATCGGAGAGGAAGGAGGGGCAGGTCACTAGGCTGGACATGATGGGGCCCTATGTCCATCAAGCATTCTCTCGCGGAATACAAGAATTGGCCTACATGGACCCACACACAAGATGGACTCTATGAAGGAGGGGATTGCTCATTAGCCAGGAGTGGAGATACGAGGGGAGGACCTAGGAATTAGTTTATGGGGGATTGAGCTGGGATGAGTGGTGGGGGCGTTTATTGTTCTATTGTTTTATCGCAAAACTTTAATAAAATGTGTTTTTTTTTAAACTGACATTTTACGCACATGTGACCTGAGAAACCTTTTAATTTGTTTGCCAATAACCTACCACCTCGATCTCCTTCCCAATATTTTCGCTTCATGTAAAACATACCCTTTTCCAACTGTGAATCAATCTCACGTTTCAAGGCTTCCTTTACCATGTCTAATTTAACTCTATCTCCCATATCTCTGGACAAAGCGTACTTCGTTTGCAGGTCTCCCAGGTTCATCTCAAGTTCTTTCAACCTTGCCTCACCCTTTTTCCTCACCATAGTAGTCCAGTTCATCAACTGCCCCCTAATGGAAGCTTTAAAGGAGTCCCAGACCACCGGACTATCAGCTGATCCTTTATTTTCCCCAAAGTAATGCGTTGTGAAATCACTCAAAGCTTTTGATGCACTCACCTCTTTTAGAATAAAGGGTTTAAGCCGCCATCTGTAAATTCCTTGCCTGTCGTTATTAAGGTTCAACTTAATCCCCACCATCGAGTGGCCAGAGAAATTGCATTCCCCCATGCTTGCCTCTAGCACTGCTTCAACCAATGAATCGGATACCAAAATATAATTAAGCCTGGAATATGAATCATGCACCGGAGAGTAAAAGGAGAAATCCCTATCCCTCAAATGCAAATTCCTCCAAATATCCACAAGGTCAAACACATGATGAAATTCTTGAAACACTTCAACATGTAACTTCACAAGACAAAAATAGAGTGAAGACCTATCCATTTTGTAGTCCAATACACAGTTAAAGTCACCTCCCAAGATGACAGAGTAACCTCCCATGTCACGGAACATCATTTCCAAAGACTCACAAAAATGTCCACCTCCAACACACGGACCATTTATAGAAACGATTGTAAACAATTTACTTTCATATTTTAAATCAACTTGTATAATGTGACCTTCCTTGTCCATACTTACTCTATCTACAGACATATTCAAACCCCTTTGGAATAAAATCCCCACACCCCTTGAATTCGTATATTTTGAATTAGTTATTAGATCCCCAGAACCCTCCAATTGTGTCTCTTGCAGAAAAACTACATCTACCTTATCCCTCCATAGTTTAGATAACACTTTCCTCCTTTTTCTCTGACAGTTCAGACCTTTCACATTCCAAGTATTAATAGTCAATATCCCCATTACAGACTACCCCCTGATGCTTTCATTGTAACTTTCCCTAGAATTCCCCCATCGTGGTATGGCTTTAACATATTCTTCAATACCACTTTAATTTTCCTGGCAATTCAATAGTTCCATTCTATCATCAATGCTAGACCTTTCATCGTAATAGTGGAACAGATGCATTGTTTGAATGAAATCCAACTGATATTGGACTCAACTATTAGCCTATTACATACATAGCAAATACTATTCCCAACTATACTCCAAGAAGATTGCACCCCTTATCTTTGTACAATTCTTCCTCCAATTATCACTAATGGTATTAGTTACGCCACAATATCAATATAGAAATTCCCACCCTCCCATTATTATCCCCTAACTATTGTACATTTGCAATACAGTTCAACCTTTTAACTGTGCAAAAATGCAGAACCCCCTTAAACTCCTACAACATCCTATACAACTACACATTAACCAGCCAACACTAAATGACCATATATACATCTTACTCCCCTACATCTGTTCCCTTGACTATAATCGAATATGTGCTTCCCTCATTGAGCACACTAACACATGAACCCTCAAACAATCACATGCTCAAAGTTAAACCCATTACCTTATGAATTCAATTAGTAAGTTAGTAACAAGTAGGCTAATGGATTGTCTACTCAGGGATCACTAATACAGAAAACTTAAATTACCTAACCCCAGTACTACCGTCTTTTAGCCTCTAAATGGTAAGACCTTTACATTGTAACCCTCACTACAACCTATCAGTCTAAACTCCAACACTCTTACAAGTATAACATTATAAGAAGGGCAACATTCATTTGTGTATTAATGAATTTCCATGCATGACTTATACTTCATCTCTTCTTCTCAATACAAAACCACCAAGGGCCATGCTGCGCCAACCATACTCGCGCAATCAACAATTACAATACTACCACCCCCATGCCAAACTCAGGTGGAGTGGTGCCACTATAGCAAAAATTGGAAGATGTGTTAACGAGTGCTAATCCAAAAGTCATAACAGTCTAATGTACCTTAAACTGACAGCCAGCTATACATGTACCCATAAAGCCACGTAAAAAACATCAAACCTGATCAGCATCCATCCTAACACTCACTTCACTCTAAGAAACCCCCCCCCACGCGAAGGTTGTAAGAATCTCACAAGAACAAAAAGAAATAGCTCCTAGCAACAGCAAAGAAAAATGCTTCCATACATGCTATAAATGGACCATGACAAAAAATAGGACAGTGGTGTCCTCTTCAAAAAGCCGTAATATCAGGCCGGCAAGTCAGCCCATTTCGTTCTGCTTCTCAATTCGTTCTGCTGCAATTACTACATGAGCTTTTATGCAATACTTAAGCACAAGCACATCTCCAGAGAGAGCGGATAACCATATGTCAATGTCATATGTCAATGCATTCTCAGGTTGAATGCATAATCCATACATCTCCCCCGGATACTCTATAGATCCACAGGATGATATCAAGTTGTCCATATCTTATGAGCAAAGCTAGTGGTTCAGCCCCAGGACATGAATTAATCGTAGTGCATGCTCCAAACCAGCCTGCAGGTACCCAAACACATTCCAGAGTTAGAGAGATGCAGCTGGATCCAAACACAGTAACCTTCAATCCAGCCAGGGGCTCTGTCAAAGACATCCCACACTCCTCCCATGTTACCATTACATATGTTTCCTTCACTTCACTGAGTGGGCCATGGCCTAATCCATGAGTCTGCTGGCCGATGCAAGATCGCTCACCCCAACCACAGTGCTGTTTACTTGCAACTCGCCAATACTAGAGTAATAGAAAGTTACGAATCCCCATTCTCCCAACCCGGCGGAGAGGGCAAAAACATGGTATCAAATTAAGTCAAAAAGTATTTTTGACATTCACACCATCTAAGAAGCGTACCCTCAGGGACCTTCACTTTGTAAGCCCACGTAAACGTTGCCTTGCTTTCCCTTCCAATCAGCAGTCACATGCTGTATTTGGATTGCCAAAGCAAAAAGCAGCCGAACCGAGCGGAGCGCCGGCGGATTGAACAAATGCAGCACAAAGCCATAAAAATTGATAATGGTTTGGGTTGTGTAGCAGCTAAGAGAACGGAGATAGGAGAGTGTTTTTATTCCTTTTATGCTGACTTATATACTGAAGAACTCACTCTGCAGTTGCAAGAATTAGATGATTTTTTTTTATGAGAAGATTGACATTCCATCTTTATCTGAGGAAGGTAGGAATTCCAGAGATGCCCCAATTATTGTTTTGGAGGTTGTGTTAGCAATAAGTGAATTAAAGGTTGGGAAATCTCCAGGTATGGATTGTTTGCCAGTCGAATTTTATAGATGATTTGATGGAAAATTTGCGCCAGAATTGTGTGAATTATATAATCGTTTTCTTATGGAGGGGACTTTAGGCTGTCATTACTGTAATTCCTAAGCCGGAGAAAGATGCGACTAAGTGTTGCAATTACCGCCCTTTATCATTATTGAATGTTGATATAAAGATTTTCACCAAGATATTGACAAATAGATTAGACAAGTATATGGGAGAACTGATTGATAGATCGCAGGCAGGTTTTTTGAGACAGAGGTACGGATATGATAATATTACAACACTCTTGGATATATTGAGCCTACCGGATTCAGAGATAAGGGATATTTTGTTCATCTTTTTGGATCCCGAGAAGGCGTTTGATAGGGTGAACTAGACATTTCTAAACTATACTTTATTAAAAATGGGATTTGGGCCACTGTTTATTAATGTTATAGGGGCATTACAATCAGATATATCGGCTAGGGTTTGGGTAAATGGGGGATTTTCTGAATTATTTCAATTGCATAGAGGCACGAGACAAGGTTGGCCATTATCCCCCTTTCTTTTTAATTTGGCGCTGGAGCCCCTGTTAGCATATATTCGACAGAATGTGAATATAAGAGGGTTATGTGTAGGAGGTGGTGAAGTAAAGGTATTGGTTTACGCAGATGAAGCTTTGGTTATCTTGAATAATCCAGTGGAAGGAGGCCTTCTTTTAAAAAATATGATTGATGAAGTGGAAAGGTTGTCAGGTTACAAGATCAACTGGGGAACTACAGTTGTATTTCCGGTTAGAAATACCCAAGCTCATAATCAGTTGCTAGGTTGGAACTGTAAGTGGGAAAGTGAGTGTGTGAAATACTTGTGAGTTTATTTGGTACGAGATATTAAATAAATTGTTGAATATAATAAAGATAAAATAATTGAGGTCCTTCAGAAGGGCGTTAGGAAATGGCGTTATATTATCTTGAATATCTGGGCAAAAGTTGATGCAATTAAAATGATGATTTTATACATTATACAATCAATTCCTTTGCAATTCACGAATAAAGTTCTAGGGCGTATAGATAAGGTATTTCAAGGTTTCTTTTGGGGTGTGGGGGGAAAAGGGCTAGGATTTCTCTGTATATTATGGTTTGGAGTGTTCAGGAAGGAGGATTTGGATATCCCATACTTGGGAATTATTGTAAAGGGTTTCTGTTAAAAAAACTGTTTAATTTCTCTGATGGGGAATGGGGTCCGATGCCATGGTGGGTACAATTAGAAAAAACATACTAGAGCCATTTTGTGCACAGAGTCTGTACTCTTTTGGGAAATTACCACAACAAGTCATGAACCTAAAGTCTATTATTGTTACTAAAGATGCATTAGTTTCATGGATAGTGGATAGTAGGCAAGGGCTGTATATGTATAAGGATGCGTCGCTTTGGTGTAACTCAGGATTACAGGTGAATAATAAGATGTTGTATTGGCGGAGTTGGATTAATAAAAGGTATCATAGTGATTGGTGACATCTGTAGTGATGAGGCAATGGTTTCCTTTGAGAGCCTGAGGGATAAATATGGGCTGAATAGGAGGGAATTGGGAAGGTATAGAGTTTTGGAAGTTTTGATATCTGAACGGCAACAAATGTTGGACACACCATTTATGCAGAAACCGGAGATATGTAACTTGTTTTCTGCAATGATGCAGAAAGTGTCTGAATCTTATGCCTTTAGAGAGTAATTGGTTGGCCTCATGGGAGAGGTTAAGATTGACCTGGTCTGAGGAGTTGGGCAGAGACATCCCGGTGAAGGAATGGGAAAATCTGAAAGTTCTGGTTAAGGCAAAAATTTACTTAAACCTGTGCTACATTCATCAAAGGGTGTTGGGAAGGGTGTACTGGACCCCTGTCCATATGCGTGTCCTAGGGATGTTGGAGTGACTGCTGCTGTGGATGTCGGAAGGAGAAAGGTACTCCTTTACATATGTTGTGAGACTGTGATAGGGTGATGGACTATTGGAAGGACTTGCTGGACGGGATTGACGCAATATGGAACATTACTTTCCCACGAAGCCGCTCGGCTGTGGTTCTACAGTCTTCAAGAAGTGGCCGATATATTGACTGTGTAACAAGGTGCTGGATTAACAGAGCTTTATTGGTGGTGATTAAACAGATACTACGAGTATGGAAAATGAGGAAAAATCCACTTGTCGAAGGATGGCTCCATCATGTGAGGATGCTTTCAAAATAGGAGAGACGTTTGTTTTATAAACATCACAAAGAGACAATATATGAGGAACTTTGGGAACCTTTTAATTAATTCTATGGGAGTTGCTAGATTGGAGAATGGAGTGTGAGTTGTAACATTTTTGAATGGGGGAGGGTTAGGTGTATGGGTGTGTGTTTGTCTCTCGTCTTGTTCTGTTTATGTCTTATGAATGTTGTGTTGTATTGTGTTTATGATAATTTTTGGGTTTTGATCTTGGTTGTTGGATATTTTGTTGTGCTTATTGGATATATGATTTGGAAACCCCTTGTTATTGGATATGGTTGATAGTTCAAACCCAGTATTTTAGTTATTGCTGTGTTTTGATAATTTTATGTACAATTAGAAATCAAGAGTTAACAAAAAAAAAAAAATGAAATTTTATGTCGTGGGTAAGGGCAAAGGCAGACTCCGGATCATTAGCATTATTTCCTTGTGACCTTGGTCAGGGAGTGTCACGCTTACCTCTGGTGCCCTGCAGGAGTGCCAGGTCCGGACGGTGCTGCAGATTGGTCTCCGTGCTGATCCCCTTTTCACCCGGTCGTACGTCCAAAACCACGCCTTCCCCCACCTGTCTCCTGGAGGAAAGACTTCCAAGGAGGCAGTGAGGTTGGGAGGGGTTTGGGTGTGTTTGGGACTTGCGTTCTGGTGTCCGTGGATGTGGTGGAACCTAAGGGGCGAACAAAGGGTAAGTGTACTGTGGGAAGTACAGTAGTGTTCCCGCCCTTTCCCTTCTCCTTTCCCTAATCCCCTTAAGCTGCGAGGCTGGCTGGAGCGCGTGGATGCGGCTCACCTGTGGTTCTGCATCTGCAATCGCGGCTCCGGAGATGGGTCCCGGAAGATGGGTTGAAGCTGGTAACAGTCTCTGTCCCGGTTGTGCTGTCTTTGTTAATTGTCTTATGTTCTTTCTCTCTCTCTCTCCAGGTGTGGGAGCGCGGGCGTTGAACTCATGGAGGAGCCTTGCAGGAGACTTGCTCGTTCCAGGATACAGGTAAGTTCTCGAGTTCTTAAGTGGGGGTGGTTCTGAATGGCGAAGGACGGAAGATGGACACTAACCCTGTTGCTTGCTTTCAAACAGTGCGTCGGACACCAAGAGCTGAGGGAGCCTGGAAGACCAAGGGCGAATAGCAGGTCCTCGCGGATGCGAGGAGGATGGAGTCTGCCGCAGAGCAGCGTTAAACAGGATGCTGAAGGCCGAAGACCGTGGTGAAAGGCCAAAGTCCTGAAGGTCGCTGGAGGATGCGGAAGCACCGAAGGATGCAGAAGGAGTCCCAACTGGATGCAGAAGGATGCTCTTGATCGAGGAGCTCAATGCGAGAAGATGCTTGAGCGCAGGAGTGGTAAGCGAAACACTACTCTTGTTAGGAGCAGAAACAACGCTAAGCACAGGGTGCGGTTCGGGGCGCGGCTTTATAGTCCTGCGCCACACCTTTCCGGCACTTGATGCAAAGGGCATTGGCTTTATGCACGTTTCAGGTGAATTCCTGCACATGCCGGGCTCGCACGTGCCCCGTGCTTCTTGGCTGGTGATGGGCGGTGCCCTTGCTTTCCGCTCTTTCCTGCGGGCCGCAACCAGACCTTGCCCACCCACACGCTTGCACCAGCCAGCCACCATCCCTGTCCACCTTTTCCCTATTGTGTAATAGGGGGGTTCCCTCAACCTCTTAGCCCGCCACCCCTGGGCCTGTAACAGGGTCATGACAGGGAGACAGTGGAGTATGCAGAACTCTATCTAAAAAGAGTGTACTTACATTCCAATTAATGTACAAGTTGCGCTTCATAAATCAAGGAAGGCCAAGAATCATGGGACAATGTGCAGCCCAAATGAGTTCAACAAGCATGGTCTCAAGGATTCTGTCAATTTTCAAACCAATGAGTTTGACATTTTCTACGACGGCATTAGACACTAGGGGCTGGCCTTCACCCATTTCATTAAATGTATTGCTGTTTATAGCGTTTATCGCCAAAGTGCTGAACAATCAGCAATAACAACAATACATATAAAAGGAACGAAAATGTTACATTTAAGAGGAAGAAAGAGTTTTTAATTGTGTTCAGAAAACAGATTATGAGCTAAGAGATTGAATAGACAGAGGAAGGGAATACCAAAATTTAGGAGCCAGAAGAGAGAAGGTACGGAAGCGCGATTGGGTCCGGACAGATGTGGAACCGACAGAAGGAAGAAAGATTGAGAATGTAGAAGTTGCGCTGGTTGGTACCAGGATATGAGAGAGCTAAGAGGAGCCATGCTGCAGAGACATTTGAAAACAATATAAAAGGAAGTGATATTGAAGCCAGAAATCAAAGGGCAATCATTGGAGTGAATCAAGGGTCAGTGTGATAGAACTGCGAAAAATGAGACCGAAAATAAGGCGTACCAAAGAGTGGAAGATAGTACTTTTTGAAAGCAGAGACTCGGAAAAGGATGAAAAAGATAAGAAAATGCATCATCTGCATTAAGATGGTAGGTGAAATAGTAAGAAGAAATGATAAAGTGGAATTGTATACAGGGAAAAACAGAGAACAGACCTGTGCGAGACCCCAAACTATAGAGGAAGAGGATGAGTGGCCAGCCCAGGAAACAGAGTAGGTGCCATTAGCTAAGTAAAAATAGAACAAATGTACCAGAAATACCAAAGGATAGAAGCCCAGAGAAGAGAATATTGTGATCGACAGTATAAAAAGCATCAGATAGGTCCAACAGAATGAGGAGACGAGAGAAGACTGCTTTCAATAGAGGGCACATAGAAAAGAGTTGGCTACAGGAAGGAAGGCAGTTTCTGGAAGGAACTGAACCCAGATTGCAGAGGAGGAAGTAGAGAGTGAAGATTTACGTGGGAAGATATCTGGGAGTAAAGAATTCTTTTGAGAATGTCAGCTATTTAGGGTAGAAGAAAGAAAGGATGGAAATTAGATCGGATAGAGGATTGAAGAGATTTTTTTTTCCAAGATCGAAATGAGCATGGAATGCTTGAAATAAGAGGGAAAAACAGCAGAGGATAAAGAATTGTTAAATAAGGAAGACAGGGAGTTAAGTGTGGAAAAACTTGAAGAAGAAGAAAGGGCACAGGATCACTAGGGAGCAGTTGTACGATTATCACTGGGAATGAAAGTGGAAGTGTCCATGTCAGCAAGAGGAGACAAGGAAGCCTGAGAGGGAGAAGCAGAGGGGAGATCAGGAGCAGGTGGAGTTTACAGACTGAGCAAACAGGATGAGCTAAGATTAACTACTTTAGCAGTGAAATACAAAAGCAAACTCACTGGAGTAAGAGCAGTAGAAGAGGAAGAGGGGCATCCATTGGAGGAGGAGAAAGAAGACTATTAAGTTTGCGGAATAGTCTATGAGGATGAATGAAAAGATTAATAAGGAGATTGGAGCAATAGTGTTGCTAAGCAAGTAGTAGAAACTTCTCTGGGAGAGTGTGGAAGTAGAAAAGAGATATTAGGCCAAGACACGAGTGAGATTTTTTCCAACGGCGCTCGAGATGCCGGAGCAGTGATCAGAGAAGGCTAAGAGGAGGGGTAACACATGGTTGAGGAGGATTATGGGAAGGGGAGAGGAGGAGGCGGTAAAGCACATAAAGAGTGGACTGGAGGCCAGAGGATAGAAAATTAGCTGTATTCCCAGCAGAGAACATAACGTATTGGGTTACAGGAGAAAGGATAGAGCCAAGTGAGGAGGCAAATGATCAGAGAAAGGTAGAGAGAGAGCAGACACAAAAGAATAGCAGGGAACCGATGAGACAATAGGATCCAACGAAGAACCAGAGCAGTTTAAAGTAGGAGTTGGTAGTTTGAACAAATGATCACATTCAACGATGGGCAAAAATAGGGCAAATATTATGAACAGTAGTAAGAGGGAGGTTGAAATCAGTATGATAGTTGGTACAGTAGATGAGAGTAGGTAAGAAAGGAGGGCATCAAAGTCCTAATAAAAAGATGTAATAGTTCCAGGAGGGCCATAAATGACTTAGGAGTGGCAGAGCATTAAAAGGGTTAAAGTGATTTCAAATGAGGAGAAAGATGGCAGAGCAAAACGGTGGAGGGGAAGGCAGCCAAGAGGAGTCAGAAAGAATTCTGGTTACCCCGCCATGACCAGTGGAACGAGAGGAGTAAGTCAATTTAGAGAGGGGGGTAGACAGAGCAGCGACAGATGCAGTATTAGAGGGGGAGAGCCTGGTTTCAGTGAGACAGAGAAACTGTAGGTTTAGTTGAAAGAAATAGATCCAGAACAGATTGCATTTTATTGTATAAAGATTGTGCGTTCGAGAAAGCAATGGTGGGGGGAGAAGGATGGATATCGCAGATTGGAGGTATTGCAGTCACCAATAAAAGGCCAAGCGAAAGGAGGCAAAGATGAATAATGCAAAGGTTTAAGGCTTGGTAGGTGAAATCGAAGTGGTTGAACAAGAAATAGAAAAGAAGCACCGAAGAATAGGCTGAATAGTTTGAGTTGACTGTATAAAGGAGTAATGTCGCAGGTGTGGAAAGTCATAAGGTGGAGTGAACCATCTGACGGTGGATGGTTGAGGAAGGTCACGGAGCAGGAACAAGACAGATAGAATGGAAACTAGACGGGCAAGTGCCGGGATGCAGAGGGGTAAAGTCAGAGGTATAGCTGCAGAGAGGTTACTGCTTTTAGAAAAGCCATAAAAAGGGGGGTGGACGCCCCAGACCGCCAAGCACAGCTGCAGACAGCAGTGACTTGGCCGCGACTTTGCCCCCAAAACAGTTTTTCATACTTCTAGTTCAACACAGCAGGAGTGGGGGGCTGATGATGGAGGTGGGCAGGGCTGATGATGGAGGTGGGCAGGGTGGGCCACACCAGCCGACACCAGGGAAGGGATGATCCTTCCACATGGAAACACAAGGTGCAGCACAGGGTGCAGCACCGGGCCCCAAAGGTAAGAGCAAGCACACCCTCAAAATTCAGACACTTCCTCAGTATGAAGGAGGGTGGGAGAGTTTTCCTCACACTACAGAAAGCAGTGACTTGGCTGCGACCCCTTCCAGGGGAACAGCAGTGCATTAACATAGTCTAGGTTCTCTGTGTTAGTGGGCCCAGTTGTCGTCTATGTAGATACCAGCCACCTCGGAATCCCCAAAGGCAAGAATCGAATTTAGAATAGCTGAATCCCAGGATAGGTTTATCTGGATTACCAGAAGACTAGCAGTGCTAGGATCTTCCCTGGAGGACCAGTTTCCTGACGTCTTTCTCGGGTTTTCTGGGCACTCCTTCACCAAATAGCCTCTAGTGCCACAGTACATGCAGAGCCCCGAAGTCCTGTGTCGAGTCCTCTATTCACGGTATAGGGGTGCCTTGGCAGTACCAAACGCATAGGTCCAGACGTCTCTTCACAGGTTTCTTGGTAGCTGGTAGATCTTGGCATAGTGAAGAGTGCACAGGTCTAGTTCTCCTTTTCTCCAGGCGTCTTTCTTGTAGCTGAATAGTCCATTTGCAAGACCATGGTAATCAATTGCTGAAAATCTGTGATTCTGGAGACTTAGGCTAATTCTTATTCCGGTCTTCTTGCAGACCATGACAAGACAAATACCACTTTAACCAGAAATAAAAATTCCATCAAAAAATAAAACCAATAAAATACATGTGTTGCGTTATTGGAATAAAATACAATCAACATACATTATTGTAACATCCATCATAAAATAAAAAACTGGATGTGCCCTAGGAATTTACAACATCCGATTTCAAAAGAAGAGTGCACTTTCAATGTATGAATAAACACAATGTGCAATAGGCCGATTTGGAATTGATAAGAACAATTGAAGTCAAACATGTCTCAACCCCCGAGCTCTCAATATTGGAAAAAGGAATTTCTTCCTCAAAACCGTGTACATAGAGCAGAAAAACAAAGTGCAATAGATTATTTGCGATGAACTAAGTACAAGCCCACTTACACTCAATATTAAATTCGCCGTCCGGAATATGGTTGCTATCTCCGTGGAATAGAAAATGTGCTCTAAATGCATCTAACGTAAAATGTGCCTCCCCAGGCGAGTTTGTTTCCTTGCGAAGCTGTCTAAAGCGAGTTATATATTCTAACAAGATCCACAATTCCTCCTGGCAGTCCAACAGGCTTTTTTAGCATCATAAGTAAACTCTGGTCTTCCGAACATCTAACAGAGAATGGAGAAAGGTATCGTACACAACCAACAGCAGGCTAGCATTGGTTAACAACAGAGTTGCCAAGCCCAAAGCATTCCCGGTCAAATGGCTAATCATAAATCCCATTTTAGCACTGTTTGTTGCGATCTGCAAAGGCTTAAATGTGATTTGCACCAGATAGACATTTTCTTTGGGTCAGTAGTGTACTTCCCACAAGACCGTTGCCCCAGGGGAAGCTCTATGAGTTACCACATACCGAGTGGCAATCATTTGTCGCAGCACTACATTCTCTTGTCTCAGAGACTGGACTTCAGCAGTCAATATCTGTATAGCTCCCACCAACTGGTCTGGTTCCATACTGGTGGTGGTCAGGGCTTGCAAACGCTGGTTTTCATTTGCCAAGTGCTGGTTTTACTGTGGGTTTCCTGAACTTGTTCTGCATTGGGCAAAATGTTCATTTCTGTGCCAATTGCCTTTAACCTTAGAGACCCCCAGCTCTATTGTTGGACACAGGGCTTTGTCATTTTGACTCCTGAGTGAGTGGGACTTTTTTCCTCCACTTCCTCATGTGTTTTTTCTGACTAGGATTTTTGGTTTCTTACTGTTTAATAGAGTCTGATAAACTCCATAGGCATCTGCTTTTTTTGCATAGTGACACACAGCACCTTTTATGCAGTACCACTGAGAAGTCCTGTGGGCTTTAATGTTTAAATACCTTTTCCTGGGAGAACTACTGTTCCCAAGAATAGTAAGATTACTTTTATCTTACTTACCTTTTCTTTTGTGGTTCCAGCACACACCACCCTAAGTGGAGAGCTGGTGGGTTACATAGTAACTCCTTATCTAGTTCTCAGGTAACGTTTTGTAACACTCACGAACTTGAATGGCTGGTGGCAGTGGTTTCATGTTTACTACCTTTGTGCCATGTATCTGCAGGCTGATTTCTCAACTGCAGTACAGCACCCAATGGTGACCATTTTCCCAAAACGTCCCCCCCCCCGTCTTCTTTTTTCACCATTTCTTGTCAGTTTGTTCTTTCTGGGCTTTTACTCTGTTTGAGCTTTTACTCTGTTTGAATCGGGTTTGAGCCCTTTGTGCATTTTGGCTTTGGCAGACTTCAGCCCTGAAGCCCGCACAGGCTCCAGTTTGTCTGAAAAGGCAGGAAGTGAGGGAGGGTCCGGAAACTTCCCTGTCCTTTGTCTCAAGGTGTGCCTGAGTGAAACCAGTTCTGATTGGCTGACTGGCTGTCCAAAAGGACAGCCACCCTGCTGGGTGATTGACAGCCCTAGGGCTGTGAATGAATGGGAACCTCACCTTGCTTAAAAGGCAAGGTTTTTGGGACTAGAGGCAGAGTCGACCACTGGAGGACAACATCCGACGATGAAGAGGTGTAGATACGCCAGAAGCACCATCCTGGACCGTGGAGTGCCTGGTAAATCCCTGCAGCTGTGCTGACCCAGTTTTCCTTTCGACTGGCAAGACCCGCAAAGGAGGACTTCCTCCCTTGGGCTGGTGGGACCAACTAGCCTTGACACAAGCTTCTTTTTGGCACAACCCCCGACTTGCTGTGATTTTCCAAGGCTGCAGAATCCCAATGCCCGGGGACCCCTGACCATCATCGAGTGCATTGTCTTCGGAAGTGCGAATCCAGCCAAACCTTTGTGGGCTTTTAGAGGGCCCTATAGAAGCAAGACATCTTCACCCAGAGTCCCCTCACCAGAGTCCATGACGGAAGCATCAAGTAACCTCGAACCAGAGCTGTTCATTCTTCTTTGGCGCTGAGAAAAAAAGGCGCCAAAACCACAAAAGGCAGCTGAATCAAAGAGAATCCATTGCTGCCGAGTCCCTCTCTGGAGTGCTGCCGCAGCAGTCCACCAGAGATCCGCCCTTTCATCACCACGACCAAGGACTAAGAACAAAGGTCCGTTACACTGCAACAGGAAGGCATCCAGCTGGAACCAATTCTTCACTTCCCAGGTACTATGGGGCTTGGGGTACATCTACATTTTGACATTTGTGGTGCTTCCTAGTTTGAGGAGTACCATTTCAATTTACCTCCACTGGGCTCCCCGTGTGTGCTTCTTCAGGGTGGCTCCTCTTGAGTACCTGTGATTTTCTACTGAACTACAGACTAGTGTAAAACATTTTCTAAGAAGAGTGCATCAGACTTTTGAACTGGCCCATTGACTTTGGCTGACCTAGCTCCCTAAAGTCTCCACTTCTGAACCTATGGACATTGGCAGTGCTTGTTCCCTTACAGGATTTAATTATTGAACCCTTTGTCCCTCTTAAGATAGGCCTAGCTGCTTAGTCACTCTACCAACGGTATGCAGTAATATAATCGCGGCAAAAAGAATGCTGTGGTTTGACCCGGTAACGGTGTACCCCGTTATACCATTTAAGGGGAGTGGGAGTTGTGGGGGTGTCCCCCGTTCTCCTTAAATGGTATAATGGGTCTGGGGGTTGCAGGGGTGTCCCCCGCTTCCTTTACATGGATTGCGGCAGCAAATCCAGAGCCTTTTTGCCGCAATTTTTTATGTAAACAGCCATTTTAGCCGCGATTTTAACAAATGGAATCCTACCAACTTGTGTAGCACAGTCCTATATTAAAAGGTGGGTTACCCAATACCAAGAGATAAGTATTGTAACGTCCCACACTAGTTGGACTATACTAATTCTTACCTAACATTCTGGGTGAGCTGTGGTCGAACCTCTGAGGAAACCACTGTCAGTAGGTTGGATACTACTAACCAGGTCACGCCCAAAGAGAGGTTAGTCCCTAGGAAACCACAGCCAGTCTTCTAGCACAGTGTGAGGATGCATAGTCTTGTTTGTAGGTTGAGGATGGGAGATGAAATAAAGTTGGAGGTAACGAGCAAGTAGAAGAATGAAGAAGGACAGAGTTACCAGCCCGTCAGAACACTGCAGCTAGCCAGGAATATAGGCAACAAGGAAGGAGCAGAGAATCCAAAGACGCAAGGGGAAGACAAAGCAGAAAAGTGCAGGAAGGAGGATAAGACTAAATAGGAACAAAACAAAGAGCAGATTGGTACACTTATGCTCATTAAGGTGCGCACTAGCAGTGAATGTCTCAGGTTTTGAATCCTAATGATTTTACGCTTCCGACCCTTAAGCGGAAGTCCTCCATGTTCTTATGGGCAGCATCATGCTGGAAGGACACCGTCTATGGGAGGGCAAAACCTCCTCTAACGCCTCAACCTCCATTGGAAGAGCAGAAACTAGTGGCCCTGAAAAGGCCAGCTCCACCAGCATTGATGTCTGCCCAGTCAGTCTTGACAGATGTTTTATGATGAAATACATCAATCCCACTCTGATTTACAAATCCCCTAAAGAGTAATCTAGCTACTCTGCGTGTTCAAAAGTGGAACCTTATAAGGGATGCTTTTGCCACCAATTTGCTTCTGGTTCCCAGGGGGGCAAACAGAAGTTGAGGAATTTCCAATCTTGATCCATTAAGTGTTTGGGTGCAGTTGGTGGTACCAGAAGTTACTCTGATACAGGGAGAATGCTCAACTATAGCTATGCTAGTCAGGGAAACAATTAAATCACACGCTTCAGCCGGGCGACAGCCTTTTCAATGAAATAGTTGGTTGGAGACATTTTCAATGATCACTGAACCTCATTAGTTCCTGGACGGGTTTAACAATGGGAACCGGATGGTGGGGCAGTATCTAGTACTTAGCCTAGTCAAAGACACATTGATGATTTGTAGAAAGTGTGCTCCGTTTGCTGCCTTTATAGATCTGAGGTAGGCTTTTGAACCTTGCCAGTCATTGTCATTGCTTAGGCATTTGGGATTGTATCCTGCCCAATTGGGGCACCAATTCAGATGCTTTATCAGTTACTACTATGGCATTGAAGGGAGCATCTCCCAAACCTTCTTGATCTACAGGCGTAAGGCAGGGCAACCCCTTACACTTTAGTGGCCCATTATAGACTCAACTGGGGTTTAAGGGGGGCGGTTCCATGGCTTTTGGGACATTGAGGTCCTGGTGCTGGTTTCTATCGATCATTAAAGTGTTTTTGCAGTAAACCTCTGTGGCTGGGCGTGGTTCTTCTCTCCCAGATGATGTGTATGCCCTCATTTGGTAAGGACTGTGGTGAGAGGGGGGAGGGAGATAATCTACTATTATTTGTGGTAATGTTCATTGCTCCCAATTCCCCCGAATTACCAGTCCCTACTGGCCTCTCGCCCGTTCCCGGCTACACGTTGATGTTCTCAGCTTTGCTGCAGGAATCAGACTGAGGGTAGGGTATATATTTATTAAGCTTTTAGCTTGCACATGAAAAAAAAAACCTTCAACAAATTTCACAAAATTTACAATTCGATAACCTACAAAAAGAATTAACAGCTTCATAAGACACCATTGGATAAAATACACAATTTCAAAAATAACATTTCATAAAATCACATAAAACCCATCAATTTAAAACAATTCACTGATGAAAGTAGCCACTGGACTTATACAGGCAGTTGAATTTTGACAAGTATCGTTACTCGAGAAAGACTTCATGTTGTCCACTAAATAGAGTAGCCCACCAGACATCCGCGTCAGAAATCTGTGCTGCTCTATTAACCTATCAAACCAGCTCCTTCTCTCTGCCAGGCTTGCACAGTCCACTAAAAGGTGCCTTACAGTCTCTAATGCCAACGGCGTATTACAGAATCTACAGCATCGTAACTGGGAGCTCCAAGCTGCTCTAGTACCCATGAATTCTCTTGTAGGCAAAATGTTAATTAATGCACGTCTAAAATTCATGTTAGGATATTTGGATAAGTACTTTGGTACTTGGTTCAGTGGCTTAAACTCGTTTTAAAAAATTAAAAAAACTTTATAAATGCTACAATGGTCCAGCGTCATAATAAAATCTCGTCTCCACACTTGTTTACTTCTTGCGGATTAGCCATCAGACTAGCCTTAACACTTGAAGGCATTCATCCTTCCATTTTGAGAAGATCTCATCTTTCCCAGACTGTAAGGCTGTCGCCAAAATAGGGAACAAGGTGGAGTCATCAGCCAACAAGCACTTCTGATAGAAGTTCAACCGTTTCCAATTCCCCATGGCCTGAATAGATAGAAGTCCCAACTCATATTGGATTATTTGAATCGGTATAACTTTAGAAAGGCGTAATACTTTCTTCCAAAAAAAGCCAGCATATTTCATTTAATTAATGAGGAGCAAAGCAGAGTATCTGCCTCAAAGGATCCAATAGGGAAAACTTTCAATTTATAAAATTGCAAAACTGGAAGCATGATAAATGTACCAAATGTCCTCAACATCAGGAGCCCCTGCGAGGCTAACTACTCCACCTTCAACCTTAGCAGAGCAATGTGCATTACCTCTCTAGCTTCATTATTAAAGCTAAAATCCAAAAAGTCTAGGGGATGGGTGAATTAGGGATTTTCAAAGTCATTCCAGTTGCATAGAGACACAAGGCAATGTTGCCCTTTATCCCCTATCCTTTTTTAATTTGGTGCTAGAGCCTTTGCTAGCATATATTCGGCAGAATGGGGGAATAGGGGTCTATGTGTGGTAGGTGGAGAAGTTAAAGCTTTGTCTTATGCTGATGATGTTGTGATTATTTTTTTTTTTTATAATCCTGAAGCAGGGGGCCTCCTCCTAAAGAGTATGATTGAAGAAGTCTGAAGGTTGTGCGGTTACCGGAACGACTAGGGGAAGACAGTGGTATTTCCTATAAAATGTTCAACGGGTTGTGGTCAGTTGCTGTGTTGGAATTTTAAGTGGGAAAAGGTATGTATGAATTATTTAACAGTTTATATTGTTCGGATTGTCAAGAGAATTGTTGAGTATAATGGAAATAAGATTATTGAAGTCCTCCAGAGAGACGTTAGGAAATGGGGACGTATTAATTTGACAATCTGGGCTAAAGGTTTTATATATTATTCAGTCACTTCCATTACGATTTACAAAGACAGTCCTTGGACGTAGAGATAAGTTATTTCAGGAGTTTCTTTGGGGAGTGGGGAAAAGGGCTAGAATTCCTCGACACATTATGGTTCGAAGTGTCCAAGATGGTGGTTTTGGATACTCTATACTTCAGAACTATTATAAAGGTTTTCTATTGAAAAAGGTGGTTAGTTATACCAACGAAGACTGGAACCAGATACCCTGGTGGGTGCAAATAGAAAAGCAGAAATTAGAACTGTATGGTGCAAAGAGCCTATACTCTTTAGGGAGGCTACCTAGACAGGTGTCAAACTTAAGGACAGTTGCTGTCACTGTGGGATATTTTGACCCATTCCAATGTGCCCCACTGCATCACTTTACAAATGGTGAAAGAAACAGCCCAAAATTGATGCGTTGACTCCTGTGCGCACCAAAATCTCCAAAACTGCGTTTGGGTCACAACCAGAAAAAGGCTGCACACCCTGTCACACACAGTCAGGGAGGGGTGAAACAGAGTTCTCACTGCAGGAGCATGCCAGTGGGCTCTGCCACATTCAACATGGAGCAAAGCAGCAGAATTGTGCTGAAAACCGAAAATGCCTTTTAAAATCTTAGCAACCTTAAAAAGTGCCGTTTTTGGCACTAGATCCATTCGTTTCCATTGAGTCATTGAGATTTAAAGGGTACTGTAATGCCCAGGATCATCCAGTGAGGCTCGGAGGAACCGGGCCTCATCGACTGACAGCTCTATAAAATGTATCTAATAAAAAAGCAACCCAGGAACCCTTGTTTTCATTGTCCACTGGGGGGGAAAACGTGGATAACTTTGCAACAAGTAACAGAATCAGCTGTGCAGAGAGAAACTATAAACAAAGGCAGGATACATGTATCCAGACTGCAAACAATCCCAGCACCAAGGGAAGAACTAATGCTGACTAAAATGTGCATGTGCTGCAGAGGAAAACTTAAGTTAAAATAATCTTTTTTTTTTTATTTAATTAAAGTGTTTTTTGGTTAATTAAAACCTTATACACTACAAAAATATTATATCAACCAAACACAGTTACATATTACACATATAAAAAAAAACATACATCATATTACTCGCTTCCAAATATAAAAGGCTGCCCCAATAAAAACCTTAATCTCTCCATCATAAATAACTGACCAAAATTGGTCAGATTCAATCCTTCGCATATCCTCTACAAGATTTGCATACCCTTTAAAATAACATTCACTTAATTTGGTGCATGAAGTTAGAATATGTCTTGCTGTCTCCACCTCTATATTACAGTGCCTACACAATCTTTCTGCACGGACAGTTTTTGTTCTTGCCCCAATA
The DNA here is from genome assembly GCF_040938575.1 of Ambystoma mexicanum. Lineage (NCBI taxonomy): Eukaryota > Metazoa > Chordata > Amphibia > Caudata > Ambystomatidae > Ambystoma > Ambystoma mexicanum. The sequence goes on along the minus strand of NC_090923.1, from coordinate 539,317,347 downwards.
ATATCATTACACGGGAGGATGTTCAAACGTAGTTGCAAGATAAATCTTCTTAAAGCTCTGCTTCCCGTGTTTAACAGATATTGTCTTGGGGTAGCAGGTTTGAGGCCTTGGAGAGCATAAACAGAGTATCTGGACTTATTATAAAGATAAGATTGATTTTCGCACAGATCCCAAATAAAAGCTTTATCTTTAAGACTTTTCTTAATACACATTCTGTTATCTTTTCCCATAAATTCATTATAGCCAAGGGCTTCCAGAAAAGATAATGCTATTTTTTGAAGATTTATCATATAGGAATTCTTAAATCTGCCTTCTCTTTTATTTTGTCTTTTAAGGTTAAGCAGACTTCCTTCATCCCCATCCCCTGAGATTATTCTAAAATAGAGTTTGCAACATTCGATTTTCCACAGAGTCAAGAGGGATATGAGCCCCAGTTCGCACCTTATAGCTTGTATTGGTACTGAGTTGGGGAGTCCTAGGGCTGGTCTCCAGATCTTCCCTTCAAGTAGGTGAAGTTTACTCGGATATTTACTTTCTACTGTTTCTAGCGCATACAGAATACCAGGTATAATGCAGCTTTTGTATATCTCAAGTAAACCTTCGATTGAGTGGCCGCCTTTACTGGTCATATATTTCCTTATGACTTTCCATTTCTTTAGTACTTTTAGATTAACCGCCTCCTGGAAAAAATGTATGCAGGGATTGCTCAGAATAGGCATCCCCAAATAAGGATAGGCCTCAACAACCTCCAATTTAATAGAGTTTATCTGCCATCTTGAGGAAAGTTTTTTCTTTTCTAACTTTGTAGCTCCGAATACCATTACCTTAGTCTTATTAATATTAATACTAAGGTTATTCGCTTCAGAGTAAGCTAGTAGGCCATTCAACATTCTTTGCAGCCCTATCGGAGTCTTATCCAAGAGGACGGTATCGTCTGCATACATAAGGCCACATATGGGTTTCCCCGCCACTATTGGTGGGAAGTTATTTTTGATGGTAAAGCTTTCCCACATATCTGAAACATACAAGTTATACAATATAGGCGATGTGACACATCCCTGCTTCAGTCCAGTATTAGTAGCGATCTCAGGTGATAACATCCCTCCTTTGCCCAAACATATGGAGGCAGTAGTTTCCCTATACATTTCTTCCCAAAAATGCAAAATTTTGGGGCAGATCTTTTTCTCTCTTAATTTCTTCCACAAAAGTCCCCTATTAACACTGTCAAAGGCTTTCGAATAATCAACGAAACACACATATAGTTTTTCCCCCTTATCCTTAGACCCTGCTATAATGTGTTTCAACATTATTAGATTATCGAGGGTGCTATATCCTTTACGGAAGCCAGTTTGGAGAGCAGACAGAAGACCCTTTTCCTGTATCCAGTTATTTAAGCTGTCAACTAACAGGGAGCAGAAGGTCTTACAGCTACTGTCTGCCATGGCCAGCAATCTATAATTATCGGGCAATTTTCTGTCCCCTTTTTTAAAAATAGGGACTACTATAGCTTTCCTCCAGCTATCCGCTATACGGCCTGTCTCCCATATACCAGTGAATAGCTGGAGCAAAGTCACTGCCCACTTCATGGGATTTTGTTTTATGACAGCATTAGCTAACCCGTCTGGGCCGGGGGGCACGTGATGATTTCATTTTAGAGATCACTTTAATAATGTCCAGAATACCAAAGGGAAATGTATTATAGCTGTATGGATTTATACCAGTAGGAATAGCAGACATATCACTAATCTTGGAGTAGAGATCAGTAATGTACTGCTTCCAAGCCTCCTGGCTCACATTAGTATTTTCCCTACAATCTTCCTCCATCAAGAATTGTCGATATAAGTACCAATATTTTTTTGAGTCATGGGTTTTACATATCTTATATAGACACCTCCAATTAACATTATTAGTACTATACTTATAATCCTTTAGCCAGTTTTTATATTGTGTCTTTATATTACTGATTCTCTTACTTCTCTCTTCGTCATCTAAGTCACATGTCTGCTTTAGTTTACGAATCTCACCCATTTTCCTGTCATAAATCACTTGATCAAATTTTTGGGAATGGTTTTTTCCCTTTTTATTTTTCACAATAGGGTTGCTGTTTGTCCTCCGTATTATTCCCAACAAATTCGTTATCTGATTGAGGCCGTTACGTGCAATATCCTGACCATCAATGATCAGACGATCAAACAGCTCATTAAAGATAATTAGATTTTTATCCGACCAAGTGATCCTGTTTCCACCTGCAGAAAATTGAATATCCATCACATTGCCCACATCCCAACTTTGTTTTTTTGGGCCATTAAAAAATTTACTCCCGATGGGTGTATGGTCACTCAAAGTGGTATCTATGTGTTCAAAATAGATCGTAGATTGGCTTAGTTTTTTATTTACAAACATATAATCTAACCTATAGCCTACCTTCCCATTTGTCCAGGTTGCCCCAGTACCTGGCCCTATATTAGGTTCCAAATATTCTAACCCCCAACTAGACATGAGGTTCATTCACCGGCATCCCTGCACAAACTGGGTATTTAACCCATCAACCAGGTTGCCCTCCTGTGTTTCCAATGCTGCAGTAATATCCGTTTCGTCCCACAATTCTTTGCACCTATTCATCTCCCTTACAACAGAGTCACAGTGGGCGTTAAAATCACCCACTATACAAATTTCGGACTGGGGAGAATCCAGAGTCCAGCTTTCAATAGTATGGTTTAGAAACTCCCCAATCTCCTGAACATCATCCCCCCCTGGTTGCGAGTAGATGTTAATGAGAAGGAGGTTCCCTGATAACCTTCCCCTATCTATGATTGCACACATAACATTAGGTAAGTTCCCGTGCTTCTCATAAGGTTTAAATGAGAGATGGTTTTTTGCCCCAATACATAGCCCTCCATACGGCCGGCCCTTTTCACCTTTGGAAGCAGCTTTACTCCAGATATTATATCCATCAAGTAGAATTTCCCCAGTTACCCAAGTTTCTTGTAAAGCAAAAACATCACTCTCCAACAACAATTGGATACCATCCTTGTGTAATAGGGAATTAAAGCCTCTACTATTCCAAGAGAGGAGAGTGAATTCATTAATACATACCTCATCTCAATTCTGAGTAGTAGTATTTCCCTCCAAAGAATTTACTTCTACGTTTTTATTTCTTGGTTCCATAGTAGTAGGTGGAGCTCCCACCAAATCCATGTTTTTATCATTCCGATCATTATGAATTGCGGAATGGCATATCACAATTTCATAGTTATTGCCCCATACTCCATTAGAGTATTCCCTTATAAGGTCAACAAAAACTGCAGATCTAAATTGGACAATAACCCAGTTTTCCCAGCTTCCATATTCCGGCAGGATAATAGATTCAATATCCCCTGAATTAATATTTTGTAACTGTGGAATGTGTGACAGTTTATTCAGTAACCAAGCCCGATTTAAAAATGGGCTTTCACCAAGAGTGGATTTTTCTATGATTTTAATACTTTTCCCCACTATAAGTAGGGGTTCTTCATTTATTCCCACAAAATTTGCCATACTTGTTTTTTGGTTACTATGCATGGCCAATCGTTCCATCTCTTTGATATATATTTCCCTCTCCCTTTTTGTGAGAGGCATAATATTGTTATTATATGGAATTTCAACATATTTAAAATTATTTTCTATAGATACCATGTCCTCACATTCACTTTCCTCTATTGTATTATCCTTACCCTTTAGCCAGTTTTCTAGTCCCTTACTTTTAATTACCACTTTTTTCCCTTCATCCGACTTCCGCTGATGTTCAATAATTTCATAGTGGTTCCCCACTTCTACGCATTCAGAGTCTAAAGGGGCGGTATTTGCTAGAGCCAGGGAATTTTTTTTAACAATCTTAGTAGTTTTAGTCTTGTCCATCACCATCCTCGTACGGGTGGATTTTTTATTTTTTCTATTTCGCCTAGTACGCCTCCTAGAGCCTTGAGCTACCCTTATTTCTACCTCTCACACTAATACTAGTCTTATCAGCCGAGTTTTCCCTTGAATTAAGTTGTTCCGTATGGGAAGTATTAGTCTGTACAGTGGTATTCTCATTTTCTTTTTCAACCACCAAAACCAACTCACTCAAGTCTCCTAACACCTCATTAGACCCCACGGTATGCCTTTTCCCCTTTTTAAAATCATTTCCACTGTATTCCTCTATCATAATCCCAAGTGATCTGGTATTATCAATATTCTGTAGTACCAATGATTTTGTGTCACTCTGTTCTTTAAGCAATTTAGTACAAATGGTCAAGAGGACATCCATCATGGTAGTTAGGGCATCCAATTTCTCACCAGATTTAAGTGAGTTTTCACTTACCCTACTTCTATCACTGTTAACAGAAATTTCAGAATGATTACCCATAGAATTATAAGACTCATAGCTCGAATTAAGTTCCTCTTCTCTCTGGGCAAATTTATCCAAATCTGGAGAAGCTGACAGATTTGTACCGATAATATTATTCATATCGGTATCCTCTACTGCAGAAATTTCCAGATTTGTTCCCGTTCCCATAGATTGACGCCTGAATTTATGTACTAATGTCAACAGCGAATTATTATCAATCATAGAGCTATTAGAGGGAAGAGGGGGAGGTAATACATTATTAATCCTCGAGCTATTAGAGGAGGAAGGGGGGGGGGGAGTACATTGTCAGGTGCCGTTACTTTTTCTTTTATAGTAAAAAAGCTGGGTATCTTAGGTTGTTCTAATACGCCTTTAGTCTCACTAATAGGCTCATTCTTACTTCCCTTTTTTAGTTTTTTCCCTTTACCAGGCTTCTGGGTTCCTAATTTAATATTAGATGTGGATACGCTTTTCTTCCCCTTTTTAGATCTCAAATTATGTGAGCATGGACTTTGGGCCATATTAATAGAGCGTTAGGGGGGATATATATAAATAAGATATGAAAAGGAGTGACTATTAATCCCTAAGGAGACGAATCACCCAAAAACTAAATCAATCCTATCACAAGTAAATCTATCATAAATGTACCTAGTACCTAATCAAATCAGTAGTTAAGATACACTCCGTTTCTTAAAATTAACCGGGGAGAAAAGACCATTCGCAGCCCCTGAAATAAATTAAACTAATATCAGGGATCAGCAGATAATAGAGCTATAAAATGAGCAGGCCAATACCATCAATTAGAATGGGAGCGAATAAAAACCAAAACTATACAATTTCGTATGGAGAATAATTAATTTGTTTAGTTAAAATTATCGTCACAAGTCATATAATGATAAAAGTTAATGAATGGTTGAAGAGTAGAGTCAAAATGTCAATAAATGGAGTATCAAGGTACCAATCCAAAAGAACCACCCGGAGTGGGAACGCCCGACACCTTGAGGAGCGGCCTTAGTCCGACTCTCCCCCCCAGCCAGGTGATAACAATGTATATTTCACTGAGATAACTGGTTTGCTTACTTAGGATCCTGTGTATTAATCTTCCTTCAGCAGCATCGGCACAACACGCAAAACAGCCGTATAACAGCCAGAGGGCTTAACTCCACAGGGCTTTACGCCGCAACAGTGGTTTAGAGTTAGTTTTGAGGCCCGGTGGATGTCACGTGATTCGCCACGTGAGGCTGCAGCGCCCGCCTCCTCCAGGAAGCAGGCACCAGTGTAGCAAGAGCAGTGAGCTCGCAATGCTACTCGAGCGCAATGTTAGGCGGCAGAACGTTGGCGTTTAGAGATACGCTTTTACAGATTTCGGCAGCACACACCCCTCGGCTGGTTTAGGGTTGGTTTTGAGGCCCGGTGGATGTCACGTGATTCGCCACGAAGGCTGCAGCGCCCCGCCTCCTCCAGGAAGCAGGCACCAGTGTAGCAAGAGCAGTGAGCTCGCAATGCTACTCGAGCGCAATGTTAGGCGGCAGAAGGTTGGCGTTTAGAGATACGCTTTTACAGATTTCGGCAGCACACTAATCAGTTTAATGTGCTTTTTATGAATGAAGTGCAAAATCGCCTGTTGTGAAAGCATGTTTTTGTTTAAAGGCTTAATTCTTTAAGAAAGTCAAAGGATTGTGAAGGTTAAACATCTACCTATAAACTGTGTTAATTTTATATGTTTAAATGAAAGATTTAGGTGAAACTTAAAAGTTAAACAAAGTCTTGAGTTAATTAACTATTTTTAAAAAACAATTCTGCTCTGACAGCCTAGCCTGGGACTTCACTGCTGGCAGGAAAGGCTAATTGCTGTTGGGAGGCCTCGCATACTCATGAGAAAGGACTCATTAGACATTCGTCTGTGCCCCAGGCAAAGACAATAGCAGGCTTGGACACTCATCCTTCCAGGGGAGGGGCAGGAAGCTCCGCTCTCCAGGAAGAGGCTTCTCAGTGAACTTCAAAAGGACATGCCATTTGCTCACACTTGGGAAGGAAGAAAAAAAAACTGACATGTGATTTTTGGTTTTAAAATGCTTATTTTGCCACTGAACTTCAAGACATTTAACTTGGCAGCAAGAATAAGTAAACAAGCGAAAAGTACATGCATATAAATCTGAACTTATGCTAGCCATTTGAAAACTTGGTAGGATTTCTTACTGCGTAAGGAACAGAAGTTATGAAAAAATGACCAAGTGCGCAGAAACTATTAATGCTGCAAATCTAAGACGGTGTACCCATGTTCTAGGGGTGATTGCACATATATGTACAGAATTAGGAAATGTTAGGCCAAACCTTTTATGGTTAAAATTGCCAAAATTCAACAGAAGGGCAACACCAAGTCCCACCGACTTGGGAGTTGGATGTAAATGTGACCCACAAAATATGTAATTTATGTATCCGATTTTCTTAGAGGGCATAAGTACATAAATATGTATTTGTGGGAAAGTTGGATTTTGGTCCCAATAACTATGGGAGGTTTCCAGATCATATCATAAAACATGACAGCCCCTTTTTGTCATCCAACCAGCCAAGAGCAAGGCGGGAACTGTGCTCTTGCCCAATCATAGCCTTGTAAGTCTGCCCCTACCATACACTGACTGATATCATTTGGCATGATAAATAAGAGAACCTCACAACACACAGATACACACCGATTCCTGACTCCATCCTAATTTCCGCATGGAGCCCTGTTCCTGAATTCTCCATCTTTGTTCCTGACTCCAATTTTCTTTGCAAAGCCAAGACATCAGCATTGCTGAACTTCTTTTCAGCTAGGCCCAAATCCTGACCCATCCCAAAACTTAAGGGAAGCAATTTTGATCCAGTTTGGCTTGCTACCATAAATGTTTGCCTGCTGGAACTCGCCAACATTAGTACTTCACCCGTTTTTCTTAAAAACCGTTAAGTGAATTTAGGCAGGACTTCGCATTTCTGCAAAGTTTTACATGTGTGATTTTCAATTTAAAGTATTTTCAAACTTCCATTAAGATTCAAAGTGTTTAATCTTGCTCATACTATAGCTTATGATTGCTAGCATCTTTTCAGTGTTGCTCTCATAGAGATTTATATCAATTTAAGGACCTTTTGCACACTTTTCATTGTTTTTCTCAGCCATTTTCGAATGTCATTTAGGTATAAGGATGTATCACTATAGAGTTGGAAAATAATTTCAGCAGGCCCACCAGCAAGCACGAGACCATCAGCTTTATTCAGAGGAGGGATCTGTCTACTCTGTCAAAAGTGACAACAAAGTCAATGAAGGCCAGGCAGATCGGGGGGCCAACTGTCATCGCTTTCTTTTTCAAGTAATTCAAGTAAAACCATTCAGAGCCGTACCCACTCCTCACACAAATCCGGATTGATTTCTGTCAAAACTTCGAGATCTAACTATCCACCTCCTTGAATCCCTCAAAACTAAGGAGGCAAATAATTTTCCAGGCGTGTCCAATGGCGCAATTGGATGGTAGTTCAAAGGGGAGGTTCTCAGGTCCTTTTTAAAGATTGTGATGACTACTGCCACTTTCCATGAGGCTGGTATATGTTTTGTCCTTATAATAACATTGAACACCTTGGATGATATATCAGCCCAAGCTTCTGGAACATCTTTTATATAAAAGTTAGAAAGGCCCTCTAGCACTGGAGCTCTCGACCCACTGCATTTGTTTATTAATCTACAAATGTCCTCTTTCTCAAATGCTAATGGCCAAGGTTATTCGCTAGACGTGACCCCCCACTTTGTCTCTAGCCGCTAACTGCTCAAACATACTTGTGAAGTAGGCAACCAAGGGTTTGTGATCAATTGGGTTTATTTGGAGGGCAGACTGTACAGTGTCCAGGTTATTTTTAACAACTTCCACATTTCTGCTGTGTTTTTGGATGCTAAGGGTCCCAGCATAGCTTCTGTGTCTCTTTAGAGCCAATAGGCGTTATGCCCTCTTGGCCAGTTCTCAAATTTAAGCTTTAATTTCTTCACCTCTGTGACAATGGCTACTCTGTTGCTCTTCTTTGCCTCTCTTAGCGCTGTTCTTAAACCTCTGTTTTTCTTTCTGCATCAAAGGATCGAAAACATGCTTGTACACAGGTTTAAGTAAAATGTTTTCCCTATTCACAAACAAGTTCAACACTTATGTACCCCTCTGCAGGGATTTTGTGACCTACTGCCGACGTGTTAAACCAATTGGTCATAAGGTGGTTACATTTCTCAACTAGTGTCTCATTCCAACAAATCCCATTTCTTCCACCATTCACTTCTAATTTCTGGACATATGATATCCCTGATCGACTATTTTTAGGGAAATTCAAATATACATGCCCAATGTCATGATCACTATTGCTAATGGTTAATTAATACATTAATTTCGACTGCGTACGTGAATATTTTTCCCGAGACAAACACACAGTCCAAAATTGCTTGTTTTAATATGGACTATGTGGGTTTGGCTGAGTATCACCCACAGTCTCTCCATTTAACATGCATAACCCTCTACACTTCATCAGCTCACACCACAGTCAACCCTGTTTTCGATTGTACCCTGACAAGCAGATTGCATGGGGAATTGCAGAACCAACTGATCACAATGTTCAAATCCCCACAAATGATAACAGCCTTCACTGTTGCATCCAAAATACTGTCATCGATCAAATCAGCCACTCCATCAATAAAAATGCTGCTTTCAATTTCCACAGGGTTCCAATATGGATTTATTTAAATAAATTGACCCAGGGCCGGAAACATTTTAAGATCCCATTTTACTTTCACCGCCTGTATATACTCATTAGGTGACTTCCAGGCTTTGACCGTAAACCCAATTCCAATCCTAGCCACAACTAAGAGACCTGACATTGGCCTACCTTTTAACACTTTAAAAGTGGGATTCAACAGAGTGGTAAACCCATCCATTACAGGCAGTTACAAAAGCCAGGTTTCTTGAAAGAGGCCTAGATCACATGCTGACAACTCCTTGCCCCAAGGTTGAAGCAGGTGAGAAAATCCCCTAGCGTTCCAGGATCCCAACTGTAAGGTTGACTGCTCTTCTGCCTCTGACACGGTCAACCATGGCATCCTGCTCAACCGTCTCTGTGATAACCTGGGTATCACAGATCAGGCCCTGGCCTGGCTGACCTCTTTCCACTCTCGTCAACCCTCCCAGGTACAACTTGGGTCCTTCCTTTCCTCCATCTCCATCTCTACCTGTGTTGTTCCCCAGGGGTCTAACCTCTCTCCCTGGCTGTTCCACCAATACCTGGCATTTCTTGCCCACCGCATTGACGCTCTCTGCCCCAACTTTCAGTGCTATGCGGATGACAACGCATTTTTAGGCTCCCCTCAGCCACTTCTTCTCCTTCTCTCATCTCCGACTGTTTGTCTGCTATCCAGGAGTGGTGTGCCGCAAATTATCTCTGCCTTAATGTCAGTAAGACCGAGATTCTCCTCATCGGTACACCCGCACCCTCCTTTCCCTCTCTGGCCAGCCTCTCTTGGCCCTCTTCCTGCTCCCACCTGTGAGGCTAAAAACCTCAGTGTCATCTTCGACTCCACACTCTCCTTCTCTCCTCACATCTCTGATGTCTCTAAATGTCACACTACCAGCTGCACCTCCTCAGAGGTATTCTTCCTTTCCTCTCCTTCCCCCAGAAGCTCACTGTTCCCAGAGCTCTGGTTCTCTCTAGGCTGCACTACTTCAACAGCCTCTTTCAACATCTGCCTGCTTCTACTCTCTGCCCTCTGCAACTCATCCAGAACAGGAATGCGAGACTTGTTCTTGGCCTCAAGCCCAGGGACCGTATCTCTCCAGGACTGAAATCTCTGCACTGGCTCGCAGTGGCTGCATGGACTAAGTTCAAAACCCTCTGCATTGTCCACAGGGCCTTCTGGGGCCTGGGGCCTCAATACCTTCATCTCTCTCTTCCCAAATATCTCCCTTCTCAAACTCTTCGCTCATCCACCTCCAACTCCCTCAGGGTCAGTCGCTTCTCCAAGCAACGAGTTGGTGGTCGATCTCTTTCTTCGGCTGGGGCCTCACTCTGGAATAGCCTCCCTAGCACTTGAGGAGAACCATCTTCGGTTCTATAAGACCCTCAAAACCTTCCTCTTTGCTTCTGCTGTCTCTCCTCCTCTCCCCTGCTGAACTCCTGGCCAAAACTGAAACTGCACTGGTCACATGGCTATCCTCTGGTCTCGGGCCCAGGTCCCCTCCACCGCCAGTTGTACACCTGCACTACCTCCATCGCAACCCCTGCGCTTGAGGACTGTTTTCTGTCTCCCTACAGTCCCATACCAGCACTTGACACCTGAAGTGTTAGCGCCATGATGCCCCCGGGTGACCGTGCGCTTTAGAAGTAACGTTAACTTCCATAACCCAGCCTTCTCACCCGGGACTTCCCCCTCGAACTTTAGAAACTGGATCGCCGGAGGCCTTAGCTCCCTGAGTCAACTATTCGAAGGAACCCGGCCGCTGACAATTCGCCCAATGCAAAAGAGTTTTTAATCTCTCGGAGTCTGACAGGTTCTCATATTTCCAAATCAGACACTGGTGCTCACATCCCCAGACTCGTTTGGCAGCCACCCGGGACCTGGATGCCCTGGAACTAACTACGGCAGACCCTCCAGCCCGAGGGCGCATCTCAACGCTGTATTGACTGTTCCAGGTGAACCTATTGTCAGCTAGAGCAACATATATGTCGCAGTGGGAAAGAGACCTAGGACTTCGATCCAGGATCAAGCCTGGACCGACATCTGGTCACGCACGCACTCATCCTCTTTCTGCATTACCAATCGAGAATGTGCGCATAAACTTCTCTTGAGATGGTATTTCCCACCGCTTCGACTACACCACTTCAATCAGTCGCTGGACCCACAGTGCTGGCGCCGCTGCGGCTTGCCGGGCTCTTACCTACACATGTGGTGGACGTGCCCGATGGTGGCAGACTTTTGGGCCCAGTGTATCGCTACCATCGCAGACATTACCCAGATCACTCTGCCACTAGAACCGGAACCACTCATACTGGGGACCCCGATTCCAGGCATCTACCCAAGATCGCGCGCTCGTGGCCCTCATCACACAATTGCTGCTGGCTGCAAAAATCTGGGACATCTTCATTGCCGAGAAAATCATGGCGGCAAATAGAGGCCGCCTCCACCGTTTCACAAACATTTGGTCTCCTGTGATAGACTATGACCAGCGCTTCCCAGCGCTGACATACAAACCACGTCTGGTGATGAATGCCCAGCGGGCTGCAGACGGGGACCGGACTCAATTGGTAGAGGAGCAGGCCCCGGAAGATAGCCAGAATTAGGGTATGGAGACGGAAGCTCGGGGATAGATGAAGAGGACTTATTAGTGTAAGTTATTCTAAAGGATGATGAGGCAGGGATCGCACTCAATTGCCGAAGAGGCAGTCCACAGGAGACAGCCAGAATTAAAGGGTGGGGGCGGGTACCTGGGGATGTACAATTATGAGTTAATGCTGTTAAAAAGTGCTGATTTGATATGATACTTTGTTTTCCTGTGTGCTAACCAAAAATAAACAAGTAAAAAAAAAAAAGAAGTAACGTTAACATAACATGTCTGCACTTACCCTTGCACTTGCCAACAGCTGGCCGTACCTTTACTCATTGCTTGATTCTATTTATTTCTACGGTTGATCCCATGTAATGCACAGCCCCCTTGCGCAAACACAATGTTACCTTGCCAAGATCGTTGTCTGTCTTCCCGTTCCCCCTCCCTTGCCTCGTCGTGCCTTAAAACACTTGTGTATAGGCACGTTATAAATGCCATATCATATCTTCCAAATACTCAATTTAGTTATTGGATTTCACTCCCGCCAACCAGGACCAATCAGCCGCCTTTCCTGCCTGTTGGCCTACACCCATTTGCTTGTGTACTTTTCTCCCCGCAGGATTTGTTACTGAGCAAGTGCTTAAAAGGGGGTGTGATGGTGTAAGATATGTGGCTTTACCCAGGGCACTCTTCTCCTGGTTTACATTTTTATTAAATAAATGTTATACCTCCGAAAGGTAAAATCCCATTGGCAAAAAAGAAGCTGCATTCTATAGAATGACAGATCTAATTAAGTTAGAGGATACATGCGTACACTTTTTTTCCAAATGCTTGTCACTACAAAATTCAATTTGAGAAATGTTTAAGGATTGTATCAATCATAGGGCTGGAACGATGTCAAATAACTGCAATACGTTAGATCTGTTCATTTTTACAAATAGGCAACCGGTCCAGCAAAAGACATTTTTCCTGTGAATGTTTTTTGGGGTGAATGCCCTCCTTAAGGCAGTTATACGATGCTTCATTTTCTTTTGACTGATTTAGATATTTCCTCTTCTGTTCCAACACATATAACGGTGATGCCAGACCTGTTGATTCAAGCTCCTTAATCATAGAGCAGTGGCCAAGATTTACCCTGGCAGGCTGTTCTTGACTCAAGTCTTCAATCGCCACCCTCAGGGTTTGATTCCTTAGGAGATCACCCTGCCCAATTTGGTGCGTCAACGAGGCCTGATGCGAGTATGTTGATAGAATGATTAATTCCTCTATACTCAAGTCATTTCTGGAGTGCTCGGGTGGCTCATTCAACACCAGACAATCGTTGATGCCCTCTGTTCTCTATGATCTTACTTCTTTTCCCGTTGATCTGATCTTAATGGGGGAATGCACAGGGATATTCAAGGTTCGTAAAAATGTGCGTGAACCTTTATTTAGTGCTTTAAGTTGTGCTTTTTTTTCTAAACAAGCCATTTTCCTCTTTTCTCTTCCTTTAGGTTTTTGCCTGGATCTGGAAAAGCAGATACATGGTTTGATCTTCAATTCCCTCCCCCATCAAGCTAGACACAGCACTTAGAAGACAACCTTGCATAATGTCACACACACTCTTCCCTCTGTGCATCCTCTTGAGCCTCATTCTGTAGAGGCTCTTGGCCATCAACTGATTCTTTCACACCAATCAGAGATATTTGAGAGGAGTGACACTCTTCTGAGTGCTTCAAGTCTCCATCATTGAACTCAATGTCCATGTTCTTCTGTTCCTCACAAAGCTTTGCTAGAACCTCAAGAATCGACCTCGGAGCCTTATGACACGTGGGCATGCAACCACTACAAGCACAAGATGGTGGGACATTATGCAACTTCATTCCAGTAACATACCCTTCAATAAAAGACATTTTGGCGTTAAGAGCTATCAGTAGAGAAACCTGTTCATTTACTTTCATGTTCTGAGTCATACAATCTGATTAGCGTCGATTTTGTCAAGTTGAAAGAAGGAGAGGACGGAGACAAACTGTATTTATTGTCCTGCCTGATCTATGGCAACTCATTTATCATCTGCTGGGAGGAGTTTTGTAAAGCCCTATCATGACCGCCGGCTTCTTTCTTTCTTCTATCTTCGATTTGTGTTTCTGACTCCTCTCTTTCATGAGAACAAGGTATCACAGTGTTGAGTGGGCTTTGACCAGGTGTTCCCTGTACCGTCTGTGACGAGGGAGTTTTAACGTTAGACATAATTTCATCAAACATCATCCCCTTGCCCCCTTACGAGGGGGACCATTCCCAGACGTGGAATAGTAGGCAGTGATTTTCAAAGCCATATTTTCTACTGACTAGGGTGTATCCATGGAAATCGGCACAAGAGACACATGCATTCTTGACAAAGGAGGCTAACTTACCATCATGTATGGTTGAAGTTATAGACTCCGTACCAAAAATAGGCATGGAGGGTAGAGTCTCCCTGATCTCCTGGACGGTCTCCTCAATTGCCTATATCTGTTCGGCTAGCCGGCTTGTTTATTTTACTCCTTAATACCAGAGACATGGTTCACTCACTTTTTTTGGTTACAGTGTATTAAGCCCCTCACTGGCAAAAATTAGCACTGCTGAGTTGGCATTTACAGATTTTGGATGGGTCTTGCCCGTTCAGACCCTACCCTGTCTACACATCTGACTGCTGAAAGACTATACGGGCACTCCGTACTTCCGCACCAGAACCCCGTGCCAGTCGATAACTTTATAGGTAAACTTCTTACAAGTGATCAGCACCTTCAGTCTCTCGGTGCAAACTGAACACCTCTCCTCCAAAAAGCAGTAGACATTGGACTTACATGCTGTGGCGATTGAGGGAATTAGGAGTAATGAACATTACCATACGTAATAAAGCATTAACATGTACAACATACCGAGATCCCCAGGTGGGACATGCCACTGAAAAGGGAATACTTGCATTCATCAGTTATCCTGTAATCAGAACATTTTTGGAAGAGGTAGGAATAAAAAAAAAATAAAAAAAATAAAAAAAACATCAGTTTAGCTAACAACAATCGTCAGTCTATTAATTTAAGAGGGATGCTTACATTTCAGGTGGGTTACAAAACTGAACGGTAACTCTGAAATTAAATCACTGTCAAATAAACTCTTGTATATTTCAGAAATATGATTGACCTTGAGAAAATTGCCTATGTCCCTTAGAGAACGTAAATTGAGGCAGAGTCCTTCGAATCAGAGTGGAGTCCAGGGGTACGAACCGTGGTTTCAGACAATGCATCTTTGGCTGTCAACGCTCAGACATACAGGCGGGTGCCGAAGCTGGCGGTGATTCGGCATTTCATGCACAGAACATTAAGCATATTTGCTTGAACTATAGTGGGATTTGCAGCCGCACGGGTTTACTCGCCAGATCGTGTCTAAACTAGGCGCAGTGCAGGACAATGGCAAAACACGCTGCGCAGACTTGGGAAGCAGTCTGTGACTTTCGTACATCCACAAGGTGGGCTACTTACATGGTAATGTCTAGTTCCAATCCGAGACACGGACCTTAGCAACGCTCCACCTCCTCCTCGTCACGTGGGTTGCGCATTGTGAGTGTCTGGAAAGTCATGTGCCTCAGGTTGCGTATTTCATCATCAACGTCTAGTTCTCAGCCGAGAAACGGACGATAGCAACGGCCCGCCTACTCCTCTTCACATGACTGCAGACGTCATCATTGTGCTTATCGGGAGCAATTGCAGTGAGTGGGAAAGGTGAGGCTCTGGCTGGCTGGTTTTCCCTTTCAGCTCTACATGCAGACACTACGACCGGGGGATACCGGATTGGTATGGGAACGTGCTTAGGAAGATAATCATGGAGCAGTCGTTGCGAAGGAACTGAATCGAGACTTGGCTTAAGGACATACATGCCTACATAAGAGAAACAAAAGCCGGAGAATTAGGTCGCCCAAGCTCCGCCCTACATGTTAAAATGTCCATTAGTGTTATATCGGAATGATGAACACGCGCTCCGTACTTTATAAGTATATTTATTTACAGGTTTACAGGTAAGTATGAAGGCAGGGAAAAGACATCCACCGGTCCAGATATACAACAGAGCAAGCTCCCAACTGATTCTCAAAGGAACGTTTCCTACATAAACATTCCAAAGGAACATTCTCAAATGGAGCTGAGCTTACTTGCATTTCAGTATTGATCTTAACACATCTCCCCCCTTTAACTTTTTGAAAAATGACAAAACAGAGAGAAATTTGGCATTGGGAAATAAACATTTTCCATAAAGGATATTATACATTTCATCATTCATAAAGTACTCAGCTGTAATGTAAGTAATTGATAAAATTGAAATACTGAAAATTTTTATAAACACTTCAACATCCATAACCAAACCTTCTGAGTTGTGGCAGGCCATTACCACAACTTCCGAAAACTAGGGAGCCAGCCCTCAATCAACTACCCCCATGTCCACCAATGACAAAACAAAAACCTTGCATGACTGATAATATCACAAATGGTACCAACACCATCACTATCAATTACTACCTTTTATCTAAAGCAAACTTTTAAGATTCACAAGAGAAATCAATGAAACAATAAAGATAATATCCTTAAACTGTATAAACCACACCTGAAGTTAATTTACAGATGTAGTTAGAGCAATATTTTTACACTACAAACAAAATAAGAGTGACCAGTTCCCACAAAGACCTTAGTGATGTAACCTGTGGAAAAACAACATTTTCAACCATGGTGCCACCTGAAATTAGGAAGATCACACACTTGCACGTTGTGGCGGGAAAACTAATCCCCCAATACCCCATAAAGTAACCTAGTAATAACGATGTGATCAATGGGTATGATGCAAGAATAAATCAACACATGCGCTGTAGTGCAAAGATGCAATTTATAACAATCTGCACCCTAGCCTGTAACACTCCCTTTTTATACAGACAGTGTAATGGACAGTAGTCCGCTCAATGGTTCACCACAACCATTGCACCTTTTTTTAGACATACAAAACGTGCACAGTAGTGGGCCATTTATGAAAACATGCACCTTTGACTGTAACACCCTCACTTATCATAAAGATAGTGTAATGGACAGTAGTCCGCTCAATGGTTCACCTCAACCATTGCACCTTTTCACACATGCAACACATGTAATGGACAGTAGTCCACTCAACGGTTCACCTCAACCATTGCACCTTTTCACACATGCAACACATGTAATGGACAGTAGTCCGCTCAACGGTTCATCTCAACCATTGCACCTTTTTACACATGCAACACATGTAATGGACAGTAGTCCGCTCAACGGTTCACCTCAACCATTGCACCTTTTCACACATACCGCACGTGAAATGGACAGTAATCCGCTCAATGTAAAACTAAAAGAAAAATGCACATAGTGTGATGGACAACAATTTAGGCCATATTGCTGCAAAGGAAGGGTTATTATTAGTTGCAAAGTGCCAATGACAAACAGTTAACATATCCTCATTAACCCCCCTTAGTTATTATTTTTTTTTTTTTTCGAGAGCCACATTAGCAAAATATCTTCTTTCTCAGTGGCTCTTTAAAATTTCCAAAATATTCATGAACCCATGCCAACTCCGAACAATCACTGTCTTTTGTGCTGACAGGATACAATTGAGTACTTCCCAGAAACTCATTATCCACTCGTGAAGGCAACTCCTTAAAGTTACCAAAGATGTCATCAATCCAACTACAAATAGATGGTGCGTCGTCCAGCCGCCTCCCTGCTGGCTCTTGAGGCTTTACTAAATCACAATCTTGTTCTGACAACGTTGAAACAGTACAACGACTATAATTAGAAATTACTGCGTTATAATTCTCTTCAATCACCCTCCATGGCAAACTCAAAGCAGAGTCCCCAGGTACCATCAAACATCGTACATAGTTCTTATAGAAAGCACCTTCCCCCGACACTTCCGGAATCAAAATATAAACCTTGTTGTGATCCACACACATTTTGGAAATGGGCCCGCTCATAGATGAGTTCTCCGTTACACCTTCTCTCGAATATCTGCTAGCCATGGTGTAAGGCCAACCAGCCTTAGAAACAACCCAAAGTGTTTCCATTGCATTCAAATGAGGCAAATTCTTTACATCAGGCCAACCGTCGCTCTCGTGGTATGAAGGGGTTAACCCTGCAGCCAGTGACGTCATCATTTCACTCGCAGCAGTCATCTTCGGCAGATACTCTTCATCACCCGAACCACGCTCTCCAATACACGTATTTCCAGTCACAGTCCGCAAACTGCTTCCTCCGCCCATTACGCTCTCCTCTAATGACATGCAGCGCGAGGAAAAGCTCCCTCTTTCTGCCATATTCTCTGCTGCTAAAACGCTTTGAGCTGTTCCCTGACCGCCAACACAGCACGCGAAGTCGTCACACTGCCATATTTTAATCACTACGTCCACCCCCTCCATAGCGGACTCCTTATTTATGGGAAGGGGTGGGGAATGGACCCGGTGGATGCCTTCCCATATCTCGGCCCTTTCATGCAGAATTTCCTTTACCTCATATGTTTCTTTTTCCAAATGATCCATCGGTGTAAGCGCTCCTTCATCTGAGTGGACATCTGCTGCTTTCTCTAATCCCATCCTCGTCGCCAATGTTAAAATGTCCATTAGTGTTATATCGGAATGATGAACACGCGCTCTGTACTTTATGAGTATATTTATTTACAGGTTTACAGGTAAGTATGAAGGCAGGGAAAAGACATCCACCGGTCCAGATATACAACAGAGCAAGCTCCCAACTGATTCTCAAAGGAACGTTTCCTGAATACGTACATAAACATTCCAAAGGAACATTCTCAAATGGAGCTGAGCTTACTTGCATTTCAGTATTGATCTTAACACTACAGCCACGCCCACATAATTTTTTTAAAACGACTACAAAGAAACAAAGTGCTAAAAAAACAGGGCAATTTTCCCCAAGCTAACAATTGCAATAGGAAAACCTTGTAAATGAGTCAACTTTTGTTTTCTTCCTCACCAGACTTCACAATGCCTTGCTTTCCCTTTAAAAAGGGAATTGTATACACAATTTTCGGCACTCGGCCGTGTTTATATAAAATGATGATGAGACGGCTGCATTTTCAGGGACAGGCATAACGTTCAGCACCATGAGCCAGATTGCAGAAACGTGCATTTTTGCATGGTGTTCACGCTCAGGCAGCAATATGCCTAATGCAGGAAGAATATGTATTGTTCATTTACGGCTCATTTGTAAAGTGGTGTCCTAAATGGCCAGAAACCCAGAGACTCCATGCTCTTCGCCAGAGACCCCAATAAGAGTATAAAAACCCATAGTCTCCGGGCTAAACCCAGAGGTTAGGCAGGTATGCTTAGGGGGACGAGTAGCGTT
The DNA here is from genome assembly GCF_040938575.1 of Ambystoma mexicanum. Classification (NCBI taxonomy): domain Eukaryota; kingdom Metazoa; phylum Chordata; class Amphibia; order Caudata; family Ambystomatidae; genus Ambystoma; species Ambystoma mexicanum. The sequence continues at coordinate 539,298,274 of NC_090923.1, read as the reverse complement.
ACATACAGTCACGATCAGGGGCTAGACAGACCGTGGGAATTATGGAGGAAGGAGCGTGCACTGACGTTAACAGGGACAGGAAGAGAATATTGGAGGGATGCCTGCGTGGTGGCGGGAGCCGACGCGCTGAAGTGCACAAGTAGTATCTGGGGGGTGTTCTGACTGGGTGTGTGGCAGCTTCAAACCGGGCACAAGAGTGGTATTTGAAGAGAGCAGTGGAGGTTCGGTTTTCGTTTTGCCGAGAGAGGACTCCTCGGGTTCTAGTGATTCTGGATCTGAGTGGAAGTCGGTTCCTGCTAAGAAGACGGTTAAGTCAAGGGACGTGCCCATGGTGTCACTGTGTCTTTGAGGTACTCTGTGTTGGAGCATGAGGAGGCAGAGCCTTTCTGTTCTGTGGTGGTTAGAGGTGCCGGTGTTGGTGTGGTGTCTGGCGTTGAGTTTTGTGTGCCGAGTGAGGGGGTTGGTGCTTCGGCAGAGAAAGCTTTTGTGGTTCTTGGGGCCAGTTCTGTGGAGGGTCGGGATTTCAGGCAGGTGTGCCCGATTGAGATTTCGGTGGAGGAGTGGGCTCATTTGCCTCGGTCTATCCATAATGTGGGAGGGGTTAAGCTTTTGATTTGCTATGCTTCTTTTGAGCAGTAGGAGATTGTATTGTGTTTATGCAAGGTGGTGGGGATACCGGTGGTGTGTTCTGTACCGCCTTTTTGTGTGGATGGTGGTAAGGGGTGGTTTATGGTGTTCTGGCTAGTACCGATTTGGGCTTTTTTGTGTCTGAGCTTAGGGGTGTTGGTGTGGTTGGGGTCCGTAGGTTGGGTCCTGGGGATGGGGTAGTAGTTTTGACTACTGTCTTGGTGTTGTTTCAGTCTGTGGAAGTGCCCCGGTGTTTGGTTTTGAGAGGTTCCAGCTGGCAAAATATGTGCCCCCTCATTTGCGTTGTTTTCAGTGTCAGAGGTTTGGTCATGTGGCCAGTGTCTGTAGAGGTGAGCAGTGTTGTGCGAAGTGTGGCGGTGGCCACGATGTCAAGGTGTGTTTAAGTGAGACAGTGCCTGTTTGTAGGACCTGTGGTGGGGATCACTGTCTTATGTTTAAGGGGTGTCCTGTTTATGTCTGTGAGATTCAGGTGCAGTGTCATGATGCCTACCTCCAAGGAGCCAGGTCCGACCCAGCAACCCCAGAGGCAGGCATCATTTCCCCCAGGGAAGTGCCAGCGGGCCCAAGCTGGGGCCCTTTGGACACAGTCCTGGCACCTTAGGCGCCAGGCTCATGTTGGACCCCTGTCCTGGCGCCTTAGGCGCCAGGCTCATAAAGCTAGACATGTGTTCAAGTGTTTTAAGGTGCACTTACCTGATGCAGACCATGCTGCTACATCCAGGCCCTCTTGAGGCTTGAATCGAACTACTTTACCTGTGGAACTACTTTCCCTGGGTGTGGTCGGGGAAGGATACATACCTGATCGGTGGAAGGGTACATAACTGGAACTTCTTCCAAAGCTATTTAAACCACGCCCGATCAGCAACTCACGCTTCGCGTTGTTCTGCTCCTCGCATCTGGACGCTCACCGTGTCAGCTCCTGCTTCTGGACTTCAGCCACGCCTGTCAGCATCGTGGGTCACCTGCTAAGAGAGAATTGGAGAGAAAGAAGACCTTACCTGCTAAAGCTGCATCACGGAGACTTCACACCGACGATCCTGAAAGGGAAGACATCATTTTAAAAGCATTTCGCTTCGATCGCTGCAGCGCTGCATTTCACTCACCTTTCCTGGGCACCTCCATCTTCAGCAGCGATCATCCGGATCCGCAGCCACATCCCAGAGCCTAGAGAGAAAAAGACAAGAACACAAGGTGAGAGAAGGAAGGGAATAGGAAAAGCTCAGTTTCCTTCTAAGACTTACCTGTTGGGTCATTCCCATTTCATTTCGGGTCCTGCCGCTTCCTGGCATTCCAGACCCCGGCCCCTATGGGGAAAAAAGACAAAGACATTGAATGAGCGAATGCAAAGACATTACCCGAACGCTCATCCAGAACTTACCTGTCATTTACTGGAACTGCACGTTTCACTTCGGGTCGGCGCCATATCTCCGGCATTCCGAACCCCGGCCCCTAAGGGGAAAAAGACATAAGCGTTAGCGCTTGCTGCAATAAGACAATGAACATTATTATTAAGCTTGAACTTTTGAACTTGCTACAAGACTCTTACAGCGCCTTACCTGAATAGTCAAGCTTATTTGAACTCCCATCAAACCTCAATCCAGTGAAGTAACTGGATTTCAACGCGCCCCTGCATCAGAAGCAGGATGGAGAACTCATCCTTCCAGACCCTAAGGTGAGACTTCACGGGGAATCGAGGAAGGGTATCGTGGAGGGTTGGAAGGGAGTGGGAGGCTTGAGCATTATTCCGTCAGTAGGTAATACTCCCTTTTCACGCACAGGGGAATATTCCTGCGAGCCAGTGAGTCCATCTTCAGAGTCCTGCACTTCACCATAGAAGAAGCATCAGCACTCGAAGCCAGACCTGCGCCTCCGTGGGAATCAGGTGAGCGTGACAGAACGCGAAGCCTACCTACAATTTCCCACCCGGGCGCTATGGAGACTTCCGAGACAGATCAGCTGGCCCAGCTTTTGGGGGAATTACGGGCAGAAGTGCACTCAGCCCGCCAGGAGACTAACGCTCTCAAAAGAGAACTGATCCTATCCATGGAAAGAACAGATGACCTGGCCAAAAGGTTATTGCAGGCCCAGGCAGGGCACACTCCTTTACCTAATTCCGGAGATACTTCCACATCAATGGGTTTGAATAACCCGGTACAAATCAATCTACCTGGACACATGCCTTTGGCCCCGCCTGAACGTTTTGCGGGGGATCCCAAGAAATATGCCGTCTTTATGAACCAATGTCGTTTACACTTTCTATGCAGACCCGGGGCCTTCCCTAACGACCAGACCAAGGTAGCCTTTATACTATCTTACCTCAGTGGCAGTGCTGCCGATTGGTCTATTCCATTGGTAAATCAGGATGATCCCATTCTCCAGAATTTTCAGGGTTTCCAGGCCAGCATGGAAAGATTGTTTGCTCGACACTCTCAAGGACAGGCCCTTGATAACGAACTGCTACCCTTACGACAAGGTAATCAGGATCTTCTGTCCTACGTTGCCACCTTTAATAGACTGGTTGTGGAAACTGGATGGCCAGAAAACAAAAGGATCACATTGTTTCATCGAGGCCTGCGCGGAGTGTTTAAGGATGTTCTAGCTCAGATAGTAAATCCACCCCAGGTCTGCGCAGACTACATAGACTTGGTGGTTCAACTTGATCACAGACTTCAAAATAGAAAAGCAGATGGGTTCAAGTACGAAACCCGAGTACCGATCAAAACCCACGCTAACTCCAAGATTACCGACGTATCTGAACCTATGCAAATCGGCGGTGTTAAAGGACCATTAACACAGAAGGAATGAGAGAGAAGGCGGCAAATGCAACTTTGCCTGTATTGCGGGACTTCCGGTCACTTTCTTCGAAATTGTCCGGTTAAACTACCTAAGAAGGTGGTTGGAGCCACAGATAACGATTTATTGACACCTGATTCGGGAAACGACCTAGCCCGACAAGCGTAGGGGTCCGCTTGCCGAGCTTGAAAACAAACTCTTTGACCTCGCATTTTGTCATGCCAATGGTGCTCGTGGACCCAAAACATCCTCAGCTGTTGCATGCTATAAAAGCATACATCGACAGTGGAGCTATTGGAAATTACATAGACCGTGAATTGGCTTCCAGGATTAAGCTCCCTCTCTGCCCGAAAGTAACCCAAGATGTCATTACTACAGTAGATGGAACCGAAATAGCCTCGGGGCCTGTAACGCATTCCACTGTTGAAATGACACTGGTGGGTCAGGATGGACATCGGGAAGCAATCGTGTTTGATGTGATCAAGGCCCCACAATTTCAAGTAATTCTTGGAATTCCTTGGTTAGAAACACATAATCCCAGAATTGACTGGCGGGCAAAGAAGATAAGTTTTCCTGATTGTGAACCAACTTGTTACCCAAGAAATCCAGTTATGGGTCTAGCCTCAGCAACTTCCACCCCTGTACAGCTACCGTCAGAATACCAAGAATTCCAAGACGTTTTTCAGAAGGAACAGGCTAACACGTTACCTCCCCATCGGTCTTATGATTGCCAAATCGATCTGGTACCCAATGCTCAACTACCTTGTAGTAGGATTTAGGCTCTTACGGAACCTGAGAACCTACATTTGCGTCAGTATTTAGATCAGTACCTAGCCAATGGTTTTATTCGCCCGTCCAAGTCTCCTGTCTCCTCAGCTCTGTTCTTCGTGCCGAAAAAAGAGGGCGACCTTAGAACATGTATAGACTATCGCGCCCTAAATCAAATAACGATTAAGAATCGTTATCCTCTGCCCCTGATCCCTGAGCTTATCGACCAGGTGAAAGACGCTTGTGTGTACACCAAGTTAGATCTCCGAGGAGCTTATCACCTGGTGCGTATAAAAGAAGGCAACGAATGGAAGACTGCATTCCGCACCAAATTTGGGCTCTTTGAATATCAGGTGATGCCCTTCGGTTTGTGCAATGCACCTGCCGCCTTTCAGTACTTTATGAATGATGTTCTTCGGGAACTTATCGACGTCTGTGTCACTGTTTATATTGACGACATCCTGGTGTACTCCTCTTCAGAATCCGATCACAGAAACCATGTTAGGGCAGTTCTTGAGAAATTGCGCGAGCACAGACTATTTGCAAAGCTCGTAAAATGCGTTTTTTCATACCACAGAAGTGGAGTTTCTCAGATTCATCCTGACACCTCAAGGAGTCCGAATGGACTCGCGAAAGGTGGACGCCATCCTCAAATGGCCATCTCCTAGCTCGGTGAAGGGAGTTCAGAGCATGCTCGGCTTCGCCAATTTCTATCGAAGATTCATCCCGGAATTTACCCGAACAGTCCAACCCATCACAGCTCTCCTAAAGAAAAACAAACGCTTTGAATGGACTCTTGAGGCCGAACAAGCCTTTCAGGACCTGAAAACCAAATTCACCTCTGCACCTATATTGAAGCACCCGCACCCAGATCTCCCTTACATTGTGGAAACCGACGCATCCAGTTCGGCCATGGGAGCTGTCCTGTCGCAAAGAGACCCAGAAACTAACCAACTACACCCTGTGGCCTTTTGGTCCAGGAAATTTTCTCCTCCTGAAATCAACTACGCAATTACCGACAAAGAGTTACTGGCTATTAAATCTGCTTTCAAGGCTTGGCGTCACTACCTTCTCGGGGCAAGACACACCATCACCGTAATTACGGACCACAGAAATGTACAGTATTTGAAGACGGCCAAGGCTCAATCTTCACGACAACTCCGATGGGCTCTATTCTTTGCGGAATTTGATTTTGTAATTACCTATCGCCCTGGCTGCAAGAATGGTAAAGCGGACGCCTTATCCCGGATTGGCATGGAAGAACCCAATTCGAGTTTAGAACCTGTGCCAATCATACCTGAACAAAGAATCTTAGGCCTAACTTCATTGCAAACTATTGAGGACATCCAAACGCAAGTAAAACAACTTCTAGACTCTTCAGCCTGACTGGAATGGAGTCAAAAGGGTCCTCATTACACCGTTAAGGATGACTTACCCTACTTCCAGGAGCGGTTGTTTCTGCCTAGTAAAGAATTGCAAGAACTTGTTATTGCCCATCATCATGAATCATTAATGGAAGGACACCCTGGTATCGCTAAAACGGAGGAAAAAATCAAACGCCACTTCTGGTGGCCTTCTTGGAGAAAAGACATAAAGTCTTTTGTATTGTCTTGAGGAATTTGCGCCCAAAACAAGGGTAAAAAAAAAGGCCAGCCGGCCTACTTCAACCCTTGGATATTCCACCGGCACCATGACACACCTTGTCAATGGACTTTATAACTGACCTGCCTCCTTGTGCTGGTTACAACACTATCCTTGTAATTGTGGATCTATTTTCCAAAATGGCCCACTTTATCCCTTTAAAAGGTTTGCCTTCAGCTTCCACCTTGGCCAAGGAATTTCTGGAGAATATAGTTCGCATACATGGTTTCCCTTCCATATTAGTCTTGGATCGTGGAAGTCAATTTATCTCCCATTTTTGGAAGAAGTGTTGCCATCTAGCACAAATAGATGTGCGGCTATCCACCAGCCACCACCCCCAGACCGACGGACAAACCGAGAGAACCAATCAGACTCTCGAGCAATATCTTCGGTGCATGTTACATCAATCCGAGTTAAATTGGAAAGACATCCTTTGGATCGCAGAATATGCATACAACAATTCAGTGCATTCTGGAACCGGACAAACTCCTTTTTATACTTTGTATGGTCACCATCCTCGGACCTCTGATCTAGATCCACCTCTGACCCTGGAAATGCCCGCAGTAAATCATCTGCATTCCACAATAACCCGAGCCTTCAAAGAAGCTGCAACTCATTTACAGCAAGCCAAGAAAAGGTATAAAGAAAACGCTGATTTGCACGAAGTAAAACTCCTCCTTACCAAGTAGGAGATCGGGTATGGCTAGCAACGAAACATTTACCCCTCAAGGGCCCGCGAACCTTCAATCCCAGATTCATAGGACCTTATCCCATCAAGGCTATAATCAATCCCGTGGCCTTTAAACTGGATTTATCTTCTAACATGCGTATTCATCCAGTTTTTCATGCATCACTTTTGAAGCCAGTACAACCAGGGACCCGACTGTCCAAGCCTCCAGACCCAGTTCAAATTGAAGGGGAATTAGAATTCGAAGTTAAAGACATTTTAGACTCCAAGGTGTTAAAGTCCAAACTCTTCTATCTTGTTGACTGGAAGGGATATGGACCTCAGGAGAGATCGTGGGAGCCTAGTAACCATGTTCACGCACCTCGCTTAATACAAAGGTTCCACCAGAGATTTCCGAACAAGCCAAAACCCCTGGAGGGAACAATCTTGGGAGGGGCCTTGAGGGGGGGGTACTGTCATGATGCCTACCTCCAAGGAGCCAGGTCCGACCCAGCAACCCCAGAGGCAGGCATCATTTCTCCCAGGGAAGTGCCAGCATGCCCAAGCTGGGGCCCTTTGGACACAGTCCTGGCGCCTTAGGCGCCAGGTTCATGTTGGATCCCTGTCCTGGCGCCTTAGGCGCCAGGCTCATAAAGCTAGACATGTGTTCAAGTGTTTTAAGGTGCACTTACCTGATGCAGACCATGCTGCTACATCCAGGCCCTCTTGAGGCTTGAATGGAACTACTTTACCTGTGGAACTACTTTCCCTGGGTGTGGTCAGGGAAGGATGCATACCTGATCGGTGGAAGGGTACATAACTGGAACTTCTTCCAAAGCTATTAAAACCACGCCCGATCAGCAACTCACGCTTCGCGTTGTTCTGCTCCTCGCAGCTGGACGCTCACCGTGTCAGCTCCTGCTTCTGGACTTCAGCCACGCCTGTCAGCATCCTGGGTCACCTGCTAAGAGAGAATTGGTGAGAAAGAAGACCTTACCTGCTAAAGCTGCATCACGGAGACTTCACACCGACGATCCTGAAAGGGAAGACATAATTTTAAAAGCATTTCGCTTCGATCGCTGCAGCGCTGCATTTCACTCGCCTTTCCTGGGCACCTCCATCTTCAGCAGCGATCATCCGGATCCGCAGCCACATCCCAGAGCCTAGAGAGAAAAAGACAAGAACACAAGGTGAGAGAAGGAAGGGAATAGGAAAAGCAAGACTTACCTGTTGGGTCATTTTCATTTCGGGTCCTGCCGCTTCCTGGCATTCCGGACCCCGGCCCCTATGGGGAAAAAAGACAAAGACATTGAATGAGCGAATGCAAAGACATTACCCAAACGCTCATCCAGAACTTACCTGTCATTTACTGGAACTGCACGTTTCACTTCGGGTCGGCGCCATATCTCCAGCATTCCGAACCCCGGCCCCTAAGGGGAAAAAGACATAAGCGTTAGCGCTTGCTGCAATAAGACAATGAACATTATTATTAAGCTTGAACTTTTGAACTTGCTACAGAACTCTTACAGCGCCTTACCTGAATAGTCAAGCTTATTTGAACTCCCATCAAACCTCAATCCAGTGAAGTAACTGGGTTTCAACGCGCCCCTGCATCAGAAGCAGGATGGAGAACTCATCCTTCCAGACCCTAAGGTGAGACTTCACGGGGAATCGAGGAAGGGTATCGTGGAGGGTTGGAAGGGAGTGGGAGGCTTGAGCATTATTCCGTCAGTAGGTAATACTCCCTTTTCACGCACAGGGGAATATTCCTGCGAGCCAGTGAGTCCATCTTCAGAGTCCTGCGCTTCACCATAGAAGAAGCATCAGCACTCGAAGCCAGACCTGCACCTCCGTGGGAATCAGGTGAGCGTGACATGCAGTCCGAGAGAGTGTCTCACAATTTATCTTATGCAGAGGCTGTTGCGTGGTTGCCAGCTGCTGGTGTGGCTTGGGTTGAGAAGGTTTGTCTAGCTGGGAGTGGGCTCTTGCCCCATTCGGTTGTTCCTGTGGATGGTGTGCAGCCAATGGTGGTGGGTGACCTATTAGTGATGATGACGGAGAAGGTTTTGTTGTTTATGATTGAGGTTAATTGTTCTTTTCAAAAGCAGAGCAAGACTGAGAAAATGATGATTATTGTTCAGGAGGCTGAGACATTTTTGGGCATTGTTGGCTTTACGAGGAAGTATTTGAATGAGGTGTTGTGTAGGGGGATTGTCTGAGGTGTGGTGGCTGTGTTTTGGTGTGGGTCTCTTGGTAGTGGAGGTTTGTTGTTGTGCTTGGTTTGTAGCTGCATTTGTGGGGAGTTTGGTGGGCATCGTCTATTTGGAGCAAGATTGGAAATTGATGATTATTGTTAGGGCGGCTGAGATGTTTTTTGAGCATTGTTGGCTTTACGAGGAAGTATTTGAATGAGGTGTTGTGTAGGGGGATTGTGTGAGGTGTGGTGGCTGTATTTTGGTGTGGGTCTCCGGGTAGTGGACGTTTGTTGTCGTGCTTGGTCTGTAGCTGCATTTGTGGGAAGCTTGGCGAGCATCATCTATTTAGATGGACATCGCGGGCTCCTGGTCTCTGGGAGCCACCCCAACAAGAAGAAGAAGAAGGAAAAAGGCTCTGGCTGCTGGTGCAAATGCAACCAGAATCTGCGTGCCTTTGGCTTGCAGTTGCAGTGGTTAAGGTGGGCATTTTAACACCAGATGGAACTGAGCTGCAACTCTGGGAGGTTGTAGCTGCAAGGAATGACGGAAAGACTCTGGCTGCCGGTGCAAGTGCAACCAGAATCTGCGTGCTTCTAGCATGCAGAGGTTACGGTGGGCATTTTCTTCAGGATACCGGGAACCTTTCTGCAAGACCCCCGATAGAGCGTCCGACTTCGTCTTGTCCCTCATCATCATTTTTCTGAGTCGGAACCAGGAAGGCTCAGGCTGCAAGAGCAGCAGCAATCTGTGTCTTCTTGGCTGGCTGAGAATACAATTTGCATTTTCCTCTGCATACCGTGAACGTTCCTGCAAGATACCAGATTGAGACGACGGAGCAGAAAATTACATTTACTTTAAAAATCATGTTCAGCTATTCAATGTGAAAGGTATTGAGGGCTAAGAAAAGGGACAGTGGATGGTGGTGTTACTGATCAAAGGCGGCTAATAGTCATTTAATGTTTGATGAGGGTGTGTTTAGGATGGATGGTTTTATAAGGGGTTGGCTGGGGCTATCTGCGTGTGGTTCAGGAGAGCCACATTGGCTTCTTGGTGTGGGTCTGGAAGGGGCATCTTGCTATGTGGAGGGAGGATGGGGTATTATGGTATTGGTCTAGAGGGAGGGATGGGGCATGTTGGGGACTGGTTGGATAGGGGCACGCTGGTGTAGGTCTGGAGGGAGGGATAGGGACACAGTGGTGTGGGTCTGGAGGGAGAGATGTAAGCACATGGGTGTGGGTCTGGAGGGAGAGGGGACACAGTGGGTCTGGAGGGTGGTATGGGGCACCTTGGAGGGGTCTGCACTGGATGTATGGGGGACATTGGTGTTGGTCTGAAACAGGTGTGGGGCATCTGTTGGTCTGGAGGGTGGCATCGGTCATCTAGGTGTGGTTTGGGAGGGTGGGATGGGGCATCTTGGTGTGGCTCTGGAGGGAGGGGATGGGGCACATTGGTGTGGGTTTGATGGGAGGGATGGGGACAGTGGTCTGTCTGGGGGACGGATGGGGAGCATTATTGGTCTAGGGCAGGGATGGTTCATCTAGGTGTGGGCCTGCAGGGCGGGATGGGGGCATCTTGCTGTGTGGATGGAGGGATGGTGGCATTTTAGTGGGGTCTGCAATGGATGGGGGCACATTGGTGTCAGTCTGGAACAGGTATGGGGCATCTGTTGGTCTGCAGGGTGGGATGGGGCATCCTGTTTTGGGTGGAGAAGGTGGACATCTGTGCCGCTGGAGGGTGGCATGGGGCATCTTAGTGTGGCTCTGGAGGGAGTGGATGGAGGCACATTGGTGTCGGTTTGATGGGAGGGATGGGGTACATTGGTGTGGGTCTGGGGGGAGGGACGGGCACATTGGTCTGGGGGTGCGATGGGGGCATATTGGTGTGGGTCTGGAGGGAGGGATGATTGAAGGTTTGCACCACTAATATTTCGGTAATTGTCTTTGTGTTAATTTTCAAGGTTATCGGAGCACACCTTGAAACCAAGGCACAAGGTTACAAATAACTGAGAAAAGAAAGAACTAGAAGTTAATCTAGTTCTAGGTGTGCTCTCACTCGGCTCTTCTCTGGAGATGCAATGGTTTATCCCATTGTTAGTAACAAAAGCAAAACAACTTCTTTGGTTCATATTGTAAGTGATTTCAATCCGGCACACACCCATGTCAACGCCTAGCATGTAGTGCACAACTGAAATCCTTATTTATGTCTAAAAGGTCTTTATTCTAAACGATATACCACTCATATCACGCCCTTCTCCTGAAACCCCCCCGGTCACACTGAACCAGGAATGGGCTGGTTTGCAAAGGTAAATATTTATTTATGTATTCTAATCGTAATATGTTTTAATAGGTACACAACAATCACCAATGGGGTGATGTAACAGTGAATAATCTCTTTAATACACAAAGAGTAAGTAGTGAGCAAAACAATTTGGCACATAAAATAATACTTTGTGTGGGTTCAGACCTGATAGCACTGTGGTTAAAGGTTCCCCCTGCACACCCCTCAACCGGCAATGTAAAGAGATAGGATGAGAGAACAGGTTTTCAGGAATGGCAGAATTCAAACAGAATATCAATCGCACTTTCTCCCAGCAAACACAAGAGAAAAACAGAGTTGACTATCCAGCTGTCAAAATGGCTTTTAAAGTTATCTTTAGAATGAACTGGGCAAAAACACCAAATATGGTCAAAATTGCTGAAATTGTTATGGGAGCCGCTTTGGATAGTTGCACACAAACACAAGCAATGATTTAATCCCAAGAAAACATTTGAAAACTTAAAATGAAAGTCGAAAGCAATCAAAAGCTGTTCTACATGTGCAAAATTTCCCAACACAAAATTTTGCGGCAAACTGCACTGAGCGATAATCGCAATAACGGGAGAATCGCATTGATTTGGAGTGCGGTTATAGGTGCGATGGATAGATATGAATATTAGCTACAAGCAGAAATTTTGTTTCTATCACAAAAACTGAGGGAGTTACAGACGTTTTAGTAGAGGTCGTTTTTTAGCGATGGGCGCAAGAAAGGAAAACAGGAATGCGCTTTTAAAATGACAAATGGGTTGCTTACACTAGAGGACGACTATGAACAAAACGAATACCACACAGGAACACAGTCACTTGATCAGGGTGACGGCCTGCTAAGGAAACTCACCTTCTTCAGATGAGAAAAATCAGCGCAGAGATAGTTTTAACAATAATGGTTATGGAGGAAAGATAGGATGGGTTGGAGAGAGGTTTCAGACAATGCAAAAATACTCCTAACAATACAAGATATTGGTCAGCTTCACCATTAAGGCTGAAAAGGTGAGGCCCCTGGAAGCAGATGTCTTGTTCCTTAAGACTGAAACTCCCGCGAATCCGCAGGAGCTTCAGTATTTAGAAAGCAAGGCCTCTGCTTCCAGTGGCCTCAAGTTTTCTCCATAATGGTGGCTCTGGCCCACAGGCATCTCTTGCTTAAAGGGATGCCTCGCAGGTGCGGTGCCACCATTATGGGTGAAAGTCATTTTTTTCTGAAGCCTGAAGCTCTCGCACACAAGCGAGAGCTTCAGGCTATAGAAAAAATTGCCTTTTCGTGTAGTACCCGCGGCTGCCAGGGGAGATTAGTGGGCCCTGGCAGGGCCCCGCCTCAAAACGAGATTTCGGAGCCTGCCAGGGCCCAGCCCCGGCCCACTTAAAGCCCTGGCTAGTCCTCAAAACCCCATAGCTGTGGGATCTTGTCTCCACTTTTCACAGAAATTTGCCCTTTTTACTAGGAACACAATTTCCAATTTTTTTAAAGCAAATTTCTACAAGTGTGCGTGTTTAACATGGGAATAAGTGTATAAGGGTTCACATTTCTAGCAGAAATACATTTTGCGTAAAATCACCTTTCTTGCCATTTCTGTCCAGAACCTGTCACACAGTTCTGGCGCCTCTTCACCTGTGCATCCAGAAATTACATTAACATCTGTTATTTTTATATTTTTCACAATTTTAAACAGTAAGTTATCAGTCTTTTTAGAATATGTTCTTTGTCCATATTAAGCAACAAATGGTTGTTTTGCTCCACCCCTTGTTCTCTCCCTCGAAGCCCAGGAGCCATCCCCCAACTTTGTTCCTTGCAGAGGCCATTTACGACTGTCTTCACACTTTGAATTTCCTGCTCTGCAGCTGGTCATTGTTCCTTGCCTCTGTAGCCCAGGTTCTTTCCTACCCTGTAATTAACACTTATGCGCAATTTCCTGCTGGGGGGAAGGGCCTTCCTTCTGTGAGAAAACCTGCTATTCCAGTTTGGCAGCTTCGGCCAGGTTTAAATTCATTGTTAAATTCTGCGGCCTTTTCCTTAGCACAAAACAAACTTGTTGGATCAAATAGCAGCTAGAATTCTCATTTGAGATTTCACTGCATGGGATCAAAACAGTTACAATATGGGTTATTATCAGTAACAGGCCTCTTAGATTGCAAACATTTGATTTTCAGTTTATACATGTTAAAGTTTAATCAGGCAGGCCCCTGACAGCTGTCATCACAGCAGCCCTCTGCTGCACAGAGATTTTTGACAGATCCACAGAGAGGCCACTTTTGCTGTGGAAATCTCTTTATGCTCTCAGCCTTTCAGGACCTTGTAAATTCACCATGATTTCTTAAACGAACTGATTTGTAGCACCCAGCAAGAATTTCGAATATTTGAAGTGTTCTGTACCGGCATTCTGAAGTTTCAACAGCAAAGAAAAGGTGATTTTAAAACTGTTTGGAGTTTCCTTTAGCAAAGCACTGCTTTTGTCCTTCTGCACTCCACTTTCAATTGTTGTGGAGCCCAGTGACACATGTCAGAAGTGAGAGCTCTGTTCCACCACTGACAACATGCGTGGCAGATTGGGCAGCCATCTTTTTATGCAGTGAAAAGCACGATTTTCACGGGTTTCGGTGCGCACAAGGGTTTTGTTGCCATTTTGCGGTTTCTGGCACCCCCATAACAGAGTGATGCAGCATAGCAGAGCCGAAGTGGGTCAATGTATCCCACAATAATACGCCCCAAATCTTTAATTATTCGAAGGCAGAAAGTGCATCAAAAAATTATGTGTCACTAATTGTGGTTGCTGATGCATTTTGGACTATATCAGTCTTCAGGGCTGGGGCACTATATACATATATGCTCCATTTAAAGTATTTAATTCAGCACATTAAAATGTACAACAGAATATCCATCAAAAATCATATACAAATATTAACACCAACATTTCACGTTGTAAGAAGTACAATCATAATTAGTTGGTTCACATTAACATTATAATTTTTATTTTAACATACCATATTCAAATGTGGTCGAATAGCATGAAGATAGGGAAAGAAATTCAAAACCAAAATGAGTTCATTAAAAACCACCTCATATGGCTCTTCCGCAGGCTCAATCTTTATACATTAAGTCTCACATGCCACTATTTAACCGATTGTGGGGCAGTGTGTCTAATACTCGTTATAAATGTCTGAGCGACATTGCTCTGAAAGAAATTAATTCAAAGACATTCCAACAATACCAATTATATATGCAGTGTTTAAAAGTTCTTCGTTGTAACCAGAGACAAATATGCCTACCTTTTGGTGCTGTGGTGGTAGTGTTTGCAGTCTTACAATGTTAGGAGACAAAATACTAATCAATCATACTTCCCTTATATTGATAATTTGGCTGTTACATAATGTAAGCGTGCAGAGGACTATATAGAGCATGAGAGCCCCAACCCGCACCTCACAGTTCATGGGAGCCCCGGCCGTCACCACCCAACCAGGTATGGCCCAGAATACTCAGTCGGCGGCTGCGAGGAGGGAGACTGGTCGGTGGGGAAGAAGGAGTCTGGGAAGAAGACCACGGTTCCGTGTGAACACCACGCCAGGCACGGCATTTCCCACGAGAGTGTCGGCCACTGCGTGTCCCATGGAGGCCGTGTCACTGCGGCCGACGCAGAATCCGCCAACGCAGTTGGGGAGGCCGACTACAGTGAGAACATGGAAACTCTGTCCATTCCCTTGCCGTCGCACAGAATCACCTACAACAAGACACGGCTTACCCAGGAAGAACGTTTCACCGAAGTAGGCTCGGCACATTCCGAAACGGATACCGGGATTTGATCTGGCCCGACCGGCCTAGGCAGTAAGGCATCATGGGAAGCCACTTCCTGGGGAAAAGGGGGTGGGGCTTGGGAGGGATTATAGTGCCGGTCCCATTGTCAGGGCCCTGCTTGGTCACAACTACACCAGCCACTATATCAGGCAGAGAGCAAAGAAGGACTAAGGACATTTTTTTCTTCACGTTATAGGAGAAACGAACCTCGGAGCAAGAGGACACAGGGAACTATCGCTGGGCATACGAGGACTGATCTGTGATTCCGTCAGCTCCACCCTTATCAACGAACCCTGAAAACCGGGGTAACCTAGAGACTGAAATCAAGTTCTAGAGTTCTACAAGAAAGGGGAACTCTGTTTTGTTTCTTTTGGATCTGTTATTAAAGATCAAGCAATAAAGCAATTCTTCTGTCCAGGCAACCGGGGTCCCACTTATCCTTTCACACATTGTCAGGGCCCTGCTTGGTCACAACTACACCAGCCACTATATCAGGCAGAGAGCAAAGAAGGACTAAGGACATTTTTTTCTTCACGTTATAGGAGAAACGAACCTCGGAGCAAGAGGACACAGGGAACTATCGCTGGGCATACGAGGACTGATCTGTGATTCCGTCAGCTCCACCCTTATCAACGAACCCTGAAAACCGGGGTAACCTAGAGACTGAAATCAAGTTCTAGAGTTCTACAAGAAAGGGGAACTCTGTTTTGTTTCTTTTGGATCTGTTATTAAAGATCAAGCAATAAAGCAATTCTTCTGTCCAGGCAACCGGGGTCCCACTTATCCTTTCACACATAATAATTAGTTGCTCTTCAATTGATCCATACCTGCTAGACGTGTAACTGGATCCATTCCACGCCGCTCGCGAAAGCAGGCACCTGCCGTGTCCTGCACTGTATAAAGTGCTACTGATCGTTGCTAGGCGACGTGACGCTGTGCGTCTGAAGACGCATCGATGCCATGACCGCCTACTGTCCCGTGGATCACCGTTACCATGGTCCACGCAATCGCTGGTGTTTCAAAAGTAATAGGTTGTGCTCATAAAAATGGATCGTGAAACACACTTGTCAAGTATGATTTAGAAGTGAGCCACGGCTTGTTACTAGAAGCCATGTTACCTATTCTTTGCAATGAAGCCTGCTGTTGCTAGGCAACGTGACGCAGAGCGTCCTAGAACGCATCGGCGTCATGAGTGCCTTGCATCCCGCAGGCCCATGTTGCTATGGGGTACGATAGCAAGCCCCACTGGACAACTGCTAAGGATTAGATACATTGGATTTCTTGTTGTGCTACCACGTGTTATTCCCTACATCTGGTCAGGTGTGTAATTCAAATGTCTATCAAGCATTAGTACAACAAACATAAACACATCAAGTAACTCACCAATCCACTCAAGGAATGGTCTTTCATGATAATAGAGGTAACCGCTATAATAACGTCATATTAATGCATCCATATGCTTAGTGTATCACTGAATATATGGTTCAAGTGCGTTAAGGCCCCATTACGTGGTCAAAGTTGTAAATAAGCACTATATTTGCATCCATTATTAACGTGAGTACTGATAATCCTCATATCACCTTGATTGTTAGTATTTATCTAATAATGCTAATGCATCCATATGCTTAGTTTATCATTGAATATATGGTTCAAAGTTATAAATAAGCACTATATTTGCATCCATTATTAACATGAGTACAAATACTCATGATGATAATATGTATCTAATCACACTAATAATACTTGCTCAGCATCCTTATGCGATCAAACTCGGGTGCCTAAGAGGGTGGGGGTCACTTTGGTCAGTCCTAAATCTAAATTTCCCAAAAGAACATTAACAGTTGCATAATTATGATTATAGTCATTGGATAATCATAGTAGACCACCTATTACTATTGTTTCTTAATCACCCATAGCCTCCTACAAAGGTGGTCCATTTACAAGTAATGCATGCCGTTTATTTCCTCGTTTATCCCCCCACGTGCCAGGGAGTCCAAACAGCTGATCCAGTTAGTTTCCCTTTGATGTAAGCGTCTGCTCAAGTTCTCATGTGCATTATGTCATCTCACCACCTCCACTACCTGAAACCGAATTTGGTTTATATTATGTTTCTTGTCATTCCAATGTATTGCTACTGCCGTGTTTGTGTTGTTGGTTCTGATGCACGATCTGTGCTCATTCCACCGTAGTTTTCCTTGGCGTTTTGGACTGTCCCACATATTAAATGCCACAAGGGCATTTTATGATGTAGATTATGTTTGTTGTATCACAGGTGGCGTAACTGTTGATCTTTTTGCCTGTTCTCGGGTGGGTGATTGTGTCGCCTTTGTTTAAGAAATTACAATTACTGTCATGGAGGCAGGGAAAAGTTCCTTTCCTTGATGAGCAGTTATTTGGTGACTGGTCTTGACCAGTCTGTCTCTAAGGTTTGCGCTTCTCTTGTAGGCAAATATTGGGTTATCCTTAAATAAGTGTTCAACCCTAGAATCACTTGTTAGGGTGGGATCTGCAATGGATGAGGGTACATGGTGTTGGTCTGAAACAGGTATGGGGCATCTGTTGGTCTGGAGGGTGGCATGGGTCTTCTAGGTGTGGGCTGGGAGGATGGGAGGGGTTGGGGTATCTTGGTGTGCGTCTTGAGGGAGGGGATGGGGCACATTGGTGTGGGTTTGATGGGAGGGATGGGGACATTGGTCTGTGTCTGGGGGAGGGATGGGGTCACATTTGGGTCTGGTGGGAGGGATGGTTCATCTAGGTGTGGGTCTGGAAGGGAAGATGGGGGCATCCTGCTGTGGATGGAGGGCTAATTGCATCTTGGTGGGGTCTGCAATGGATGGGGGCACATTGGTGTCAGCATGGAACAGGTATGGGGCATCTGTTGGTCTGGAGGGTGGGGTGGGGCATCCTGGTGTGGGTGTGATGGGAACAGTTGTGTGCATCTGGAGGGTGGGATGGGGGCATCTTGGTGTGGCTCTCGAGGGAGTGGATGGAGGCACGTTGGTGTTGGTTTGATGGGAGGGACAGGGCACATTGGTGTGGGGGCAGGGATTGGGCATCCTGGTTTGGGTGGGATGGGGACTTTGGTGTGGGTTTGGAGGGAGGTGATGGGGCCACTTGGTCTGTGTCTGGGGGAGGGATGGGGGCACATTGTAGGTCTGGGGGAGGGATAGTTCATCTAGGTTTGGGTCTGGATGGTGGGATGGGGCATCTTGCTGTGTGGATGAAGGGACGGTGGCATCTTGACAGGGTCTGCAATGGATGGGGGTACATTGGTGTGGGCCTGGAACAGGTATGCGGCATCTGTTGGCCTGGAGGGTGGGATGGGGCATCCTGGTGTGGGTGGGATGGAGACATCTGTGTGCATCTGGAGGGGGGGATGGGGGCATCTTGATGTGGCTCTGGAGGCAGTGGATGGAGGCACATTGATGTTGGTTTGATGGGAGGGATGGGGCACATTGGTGTGGGTTTGATGGAGGAACAGGGCACATTAGTGTGGGTCTGCAGGGAGGGATGGGGCATCCTGGTTTGGGTTGGATGGGGACATCGGTGTGGGTCTGAAGCGAGGGGATGGGGGCACATTGGTGTGAGTTTGATGTCAGGGACGGGTGCTTTGGTCTGGGGAGGGATGGGGCACATTGGTGTGGGTTTGATGGAGGAACAGGGTGCATTGGTGTGGGTCTGCAGGGAGGGATGGGGCATCCTGGTTTGGGTTCGATGGGGACATCGGTGTGGGTATGAAGGGAGGGGATGGGGGCACATTGGTGTGAGTTTGATGTGAGGGACGGGCGCTTTGGTCTGGGGAGGGATGGGGGCACATTGGTGTCAGTCTGAAACAGGTATGGGGCATCTGCTGGTCTGGATGGTGGCATGGGTCATCTAGTTGTGGGCTGGGAGGGTGCAATGGGGCATCTTGTGGCTCTGGATGGGAGGGATGGGGGACTTTGGTCTGTATCTGGGGGATGGGATGGTTCATCTAGGTATGGGTATGGAGGGCAGGATGGGGGCATTTTGCTGTGTGGATGGAGGGATAGTGGCATCTTGGTGGGGTCTGCAATGGATGGGGGCACATTGGTGTCGGTCTGAAACAGGTATGGGGCATGTGTTGGTCTGAAGGGTGGGATGGGGCATCCTGGTGTGGGTGAGATGGGGACATCTGTGCATCTGGAGGGTGGAATGGGGGCATCTTTGTGTGGCTCTGAAGGGAGGGGATGGAGGCATGTTGGAGGGGAGGGATGGAGCACATTGGTGTTGGTTTGATCAGAGGGATGGGGCACATTGGTGTGGGTTTGATGGGAGGGACTGAGCACATAGGTGTGGGTCTGTGGGAGGGATGGGGACATCAGTGTGGGTCTGGAGGGAGGGGATGGGGCACATTGGTGTCGGTCTGGATCAGGTATGGGGCATCTGTTGGTCTGCAGGGTGGGATGGGGCATCTTGGTGTGGCTCTGGAGGGAGTGGATGGAGGCACATTGGTGTCGGTTTGAGGGGAATGATGGGGCACATTGGTGTGGGTCTCGGGGGAGGGATGGGGCCTCCTGGTTTGGGTGGGATGGGGGCACGGTGTGTGTCTGAGGGGAGGGATGGGTCATCTAGATGGGGTCTGGAGGACCGGATGGGGGCATCTTGGTGTGGGTCTGGAGGGAGTGAATGGGGGAACATTGGTGTTGGTCTGAAACAGGTATGGGGCATCTGTTGGTTTGGAGGGTGGCATGGGTCATCTAGGTGTGGGCTGGGAGGGTGGGATGGGACATCTTGGTGGCTCTGGAGGGAGTGGATGAAGGAATGTTGGTTTGACGGGAGGAATGGGGCACATTTGTGTGGGTTTGATGGGAGAGACTGGGCACATTGGTGTGGGTCTGGTGGGAGGGATGGGGGCTCATTGGTGTGTGTTTGATGGGAGGGATGGGGGACATTGGTCTGTGTTTGGGGGAGGGATGGGGGCACATTGTGGGTCTGGGGGATGGTTCATCTAGGTGTGGGTCTGGAGGGCAGGTTGGGGGCATCTTGCTGTCTGGATGAGGGATGGTGGTATCTTGGTGTCTGCAATGGATGGGGGCACGTTGGTGTGGGTCTGGAACAGGTATGTGGCATCTGTTGCTCTGGAGGGTGGGATGGGGGCATCCTGGTGTGGTTCTGGAGGGAGTGGATGGAGGCACATTGGTGTCGGTTTGATGGAGGGACGGGGCACATTGGTGTGGGTCTGGAGGGAGGGAATGTGGCACATTGGTGTGTGTTTGATGGGAGGGATGGGGGCACATTGGTGTTGGTCTGGGGAGGGACGGGGCATCTGTTGGTCTTGAGGGTGACATGGGTCATCTAGGTGTGGACTTGAGGGTGGGATGGGGCATCTTGTTGTGGGTCTGGAGGGAGGAGATGGGGGCACATTGGTGTGTTTGGGAGGGAAGGGGGACATTTGTCTGTGTCTGGGGGTGGGATGATGGCACATTGTGGGTCTGGGGGGGAGGGAGGGTTCATCTAGGTGTGGGCCTGGAGGGCAGGATGGGGGCATCTTCCTGTGTGGATGGAGGGATGGTGACATCTTGGTGGGGTCTGAAATGGATAGGCGCACATTGGTGTTGGTCTGGAACATGTATGGGACATCTGTTGGTCTGGAGGGTGGGATGGGGCATCCTGGTGTGGGTTGGATGGGGACATCTTCGTGCATGTGGAGGGTGGGATGGGGGAATCTTCGTGTGGCTCTGGAGGGAGTAGACGGAGGCATGTTGGTTGGATGGGAGGGACTGGGCACATTGGTGTGGTTCTGGGGGAGGGATGGGGACATCAGTGTGGGTTTGGAGGGAGGTGATGGGGACACATTGGTGTCAGTCTGGATCAGGTATGAGGCATCTGTTCTGGAGTGTGGGATGGGGCATGCTGGTGTGGGTGGGATGGGGACATCTGTGCATCTGGAGGGTGGGATGTCCCATTAAACAACAGATGTCCTACCTTCCCACGTTCCCACAGGTGTCCCGACGTAAACAGTACCTCACATGTGTGGGTGCACCTACCTGGGCGCAAAGGGAAAAGGCTAAAACACTGGTAACCCCCAAAGGGTTTGGGGAGACAACCTACTGATTTGGGCCTAGGGTGTTGAAGCCACGAAGGAAAACAGGGTACCCTTGCATTTCCAAAAAGAAGACACCCATTGGAATCCACAGAGTTCTGACTTGCGCAAATCGCCCCAGAATTTAATACCCACAATCCCAGACAAAGTGAAAATTGAGTTTTTTCCACCAAATTTCAGACTTTGTCAGGGATTGTGGGTCATAAATTATGGGACAATTCGCACAAGTCAGACCTCTGTGGATTTCCACTTGTGTCTTCTTTTCGGAAATGCATGGGGTTCCCTGTTTTCCTTCATGGCTTCGACACCCTAGGCCCAAATCTGTAGGTTGTCCAGATGAGCAAAATTCCTGAAAATCTGCTGTGCAAAAAGACTTGGGGGGTGGGGGGGGGTTTACCAGTGTTTTAGGCTATTCCCTTTGCACCCAGGTAGGTGCACCCACACATGTGAGGTACTGTTTTTGTCGGGACACCTGTGGGAACGCGGGAAGGTAAGCCATGTGTTGTTGGCTGCGTGTTTCAGTGGGTGACCAGAGTGAAATGTGCGGATATTGTGTTTTTGTCATTTTCCCAATTTCTCCCCAAACTATGGAATCTTTCCCTACATCATAGTTGTTGTCTGACCTGCACAAATCACTCCTTCCTAAACTTGGAATATTGTCTACTTTTCAGAAATGTATGCCTTTCTGGCTTCCCATTCAGCTTTCCTACCCTTTTCTTCCATTCCGTCCACGCATGAACAAAAAAAATACCAAAATCGCCTACCTCTCACAAAACGGCTCATTAGCATATCAAAATATGGTATTTTGGTTTCCACTCAATCTGTTCTTGAAAGCCTGCAAAATGGCAAATCCAGCACAACAAACCATTTGTTCCTAGCTCTTACAAGGAAAACACCACAGGCTTCTTTGTACAACATTTTATTGTCATTTTCTGAAAAAAAAACAAATGTTCTCCTTTTTGGTTATTTTCTCTCACCCCCCTACAGCAAACTAGGATTCCTGGGTGGTGTTACGACCGCCTACATGTAGGAAAAAAGGGGCCATCTTTGGCCGAGATATCTCATGTAACAAAGAAGTTACAAGGGATTGAATGGCGACATACTGAGATCACCAAAAAAGGCCTTGGCACTGGGGGGGACATACCCATGGCAGTTAAGGGGTTAAGACGGTAAAGCCCCAGAGGAGATATCATTTGTAAGGTAGCTCAGTTAGTTACTGCTCCAAATGCAGATTGTGCACAGGAATATGTAACACCTGTGTTCACTTCCTGGCTTAATCTGCCGGTGGGATAATGGGCATACTGAATGCATTCAGCTTCCGATGCAACACAGCATTTCCCAGGTCAATTGGTTCAGAAAAATTGGTGGAATCGCTTTTTCTAAATGGCCAGATTTTTGTGCATTGTCTGGCTGGAGTTCGGGTGCAGAGTGGACCTACCAGGAACCCCTGTATTTCCCGCTCCACCAGACAAATGCAGCCTTACTGCCAGCATGGATTCTCATGCTGGAAATAAGGAAAGGGATTCCTCTGGGATCTGCTTGGAAATGAAACCTGGTAAAAGCGGGCGGAGACCAGAGGAAGCCATTGTCAATTCTGCCAGCAATTGCTAATTGCACGAGGTATTTGCACTCTTCCAAAGTGGAAAAGCAATGTGATTTCACCTGCCTTTTATGCTACAATCTTCCATTTTGTGGCAGAAAAGTAAAAACGTGTGCCAATGGAAGTGGTCCACTCCATGCAGTTTACTTTGCGCCTTGATGCTTGGGGGTTTTGCGTGATGCTACACATGTAATAAATAAATATATTTAACATGACCCCAGATAAATGGCAATTTGTGATCAGAATGAGTGAGCATGGCATGTCACTGGTAAGGGGGTGTCCTGTGCTTCTTGAGTGCGTTGGCAAATGCCCTTTGCCATCTCACGTTAAGCAGGTGCTTAAACCCATCAGTGTGGATTGCGCAATAATAAGTCGACAGAGGTATTTGAAATAGCCAATTTCGCTCTTTGGGTGAAATTGTCAAAGTGGGAGAATGTTGCCCAGCATGTGCCACTTTCTCTGCGTAGTGAATTGTGCCCACCCCGAGGAAGAAGTGTGAAAAACTCACAAGGGCACTGTGCCCTGCTCTTTTTGCGTGTGTCTTCCCCACAGGGCGACAGATGCCGACTCAGATATGGGTAAGTCTCAGGTGGCAAGCCTGTAACCTAGTTGATGTGGCAAAGGATTCCAGACTTCTGAGTCTGATAACATTAGTAGCATTGAGTTACATGCCACCTGCAGGTATGTGTAATAAAGTTGCAAAGCAGAGCTGTTAGTGGGCTAATGCAGGAGGCAATGTCTGCCCACCCTCAAAGGGTACGTACAACCAAAAGTAATAGGCCCCTTGACCTATCATGCCCGTAGGGGCCAGGCTCCAAACCAGGGCAAGAATGCCCTCCAATCATCAATGCCCACGAGTAGGGTACCCCTCGTGCTCCAGCAACCCTGTTGAGCAACCTCTGTGCTTTCCAGGTGATACCAACGTTATTTAAAGCCAAAGGTAATCGCTTAATTGCAGCTGGAAATTAGCTCCTGGCGTGATCAAAATGCCTTAACCAAGTGTGACATCATCCCCTTCATTTATAAGCAATATGTGTGTTCTCGCATTTCTTCACCCACTGAATTACTGTTAGAAACAAAGGCAAGAGTTGTCTCTTGTGTAGGCATTAGGAAGGCAGTTGTTACGCTCACCTGGACCCCACAGGGGTGTCGATCAGACCCGGACAGCTGCGGTCTCCTTCAACATGATGCGTAGTGCAGAGATGACTGTCTGGACTGGCCCGCCTAGTCTTGTCTGCTGGACCCAAAGAAGTATTTTCCTTATATTCGTAAAAGATGAGCTCTCCATCCTGCGGGCCTTGCAGGGGCATGTAGATACCAGTTACTTCACTGGTTTGAAGGCGTTGGGAGAGTTCCGGTAAGTATTGACTCTGAAGTCCCTGGCGGGATTGGTAAGTATGAAGTTCAAAGAGTTCAATGTGCCCGATGTTCACTCTTGTCCCCTTCCTTCCTTAAGTTGGAACTGAGTTCGTGAGAAGGTCTCGTAGCTGCTGCTGGCGTTCAGGTAAGAGTCTGTGTTACCCAACGCTGTCCGGTAACTATTGCATGCGTTAACGTGTTGTTTTTCTCCCTCTTTACAGATGCGGCATATGAAAATGTGGAGAGTTATGGGATAATACCGCCGGTGGTAAGTCTATGGTGGTAAGAGGTTGTATTTGTTGATTCCATTGGCTCACCTTGTTTTTTCTTGTCCCCTAGGTGCCGTATTACGGCGAAGAAATGATGGAGACAGTGCCAGATCGAAAGATGCTGTGAGAACTGGTGAGTATGGTGCCGTGCTGGAGCTGGCGAAGCGACGCGTGCAGGACTGATGTACTTTCCAGGTCCGGAGATGAAATGGTTCTGGAATTAGGTGAGGAATTTGAAATAAGTTTGTTTTCTAACCTTGTCCTTTTCTTCTTCTTTATTCTAGGAGCTCCGGATTCGAGGCGGGTGTGGCAGAAGACTGGATGCTGGCTGCAGGCACGCGGGCGTGGCAGAAGACTGGATGCTGGCTGCAGGCACGGTGAGCGTCCCGCTGCTGGATGCAGAATAACGCGAAGCATGTGCTGCTGTTCGGGTGTGGTTTAAATAGCCTCCAAAGTAGTTCCAGGTAAGAAGTTCCCTAGAGCCACGCCCGAGTAAAAAATAGTCCCTGTAACAAAATAGTCCCATCCAGGCCTCATGTAGGCTTGGACTCTTTTGCAGCATGGTCTGCATCAGGTAAGTAAAGTCTATGAGCCTGGCGCCTATGGCGCCAGGACTGATTTCTATGATGAGCCTGGCGCCTAAGGCGCCAGGACTGAACCCAGACAGCCCCTAGCCGGGGCTGCTGAGGTTTAAACAAATGTCTGGAGGCCTGCTCCCAGAGCTGAGGGCCTTGGTCCTGATGCCCGGGCGTAGGCATCATGACAGCACTCCCCCCCCACACCCTCCTCTCCAAGGCCCCTCCTAAAGTTGTTCTTCCCCCTGGCCCCGGTTTGTCTGGGAAGTTCCGATGGAATCTTTTCACCAACCGAGGTGCATGAACATGGTCGCTAGGTTCTCATGATCTTTCTTGTGGTCCGTAGCCCTTCCAATCGATCAAATAAAAAAGTTTTGATTTAATCATCTTGGAGTCCAGGATATTTTTTACCTCGAATTCAGGTTCTCCATCTATCAAGATGGGGTCAGGTGGTTTGGTTAATCTTGTCCCTGGTTGAACTGGTTTTAGAAGTGAAACATGAAAGACAGGATGAATTCGCATATTAGAGGGTAATTCCAATTTGACGGCCACCGGGTTGATAATGGCCTTAATGGTGTAAGGTCCCAAATATCTACGATTAAAAGTCGGAGTTCCCTTCAGAGGTATATGTTTTGTAGCCAGCCAAACTTGATCCCCAATCTGGTATTGTGGAGTTTCACTTCTATGTTGATCAGCATTTTTCTTGTATTTCTCTTTTGCTTGTTTCAAATGTTCTGTGGCTTCCTTAAAGGCTTGTGTGATAGTAGAGTGCAAATGACTAACTGCGGGCATTTCTAAGTGCTGAGGCGAATCGAGTTCTGAGGTTCGAGGGTGATGTCCATATATGGTATAAAAAGGGGCTTTGTCCGGTTCCTGAATGTACAGAGTTATTGTATGCGTACTCGGAAATCCATAAAATCTTTCCAATTGCTTTGGGTCTGGTGTAGCATGCAGCGTAGGTACTGTTCAAGGGTCTGGTTGGTCCTTTCTGTCTGACCATCGGTCTGGGGATGGTGACTTGTTGATAGCCTCACGTCAATTTGTGCCAGTTGACATTTCTTCCAAAAATGCGAGATAAATTGACTACCTCGGCCAGAAACCAATACGGAAAGGTATCCGTGTAATCGAACAATGTTTTCGAGGAACTCCTTGGCCAGAATCAAAGCAGAAGGTAACCCCTTTAAAGGAATAAAGTGGGCCATCTTAGAAAAAAGATCCACAATAACTAGGATGGTGTTAAATCCATTACATGGAGGTAGATCTGTAATAAAGTCTAAAGACAAGGTGTGCCATGGTGTAGATGGAATATCCAAAGGTTTTTTCTTCTGGCTTTTGTTTTGGGCGCAAATGCCACAAGACATCACAAATGACTTTACATCTTTTCGCCAACTGGGCCACCAGAACTCTCTTAATTTTCGCTTCAGTTTTTGCGATACCTGGGTTCCCTTCCATCAGGGTGTCATGGTAATTGGAGATGACTAGTTCTTGTATTTCCTTGTGTGGTAGAAATAGTCGTCCTTGATAGTAAGGTAGGTCATTGACGACTGTAGTCCGGGCCTTTCTTTACCCAGTCCTGCAGGGTTGCTGGATCGAAGAGTTGTTGGATTTTTGAATGAAATCTTCTAGTGTATGTAGAGTAGTTATGCCAAGAATTCTTTGCTCGGGAATTATTGGCACCGGTTCCGGGTTTGCATATGCTTCTCCCATCCCCATTCGGGATAAGGCATCTGCTTTGCCATTTTTGCAGCCTGGTCGATAAGTGATCACGAAATCGAATTCTGAAAGAACAATGCCCATCGAAGTTGTCGCGATGATTGGGCTTTGGTTGTTTTTAAATACTGCAGGTTCCGGTGATCGGTGATTACGGTAATAGTATGCCTGGCACCAAGAAGATGGTGCCGCCAAGCCTTAAAGGCGGATTTGATGGCTAATAGCTCTTTATCGGTAACCGCATAGTTTAACTCAGGTGCTGAGAACTTTCTGGACCAAAACGCTACTGGGTGTAGTTGACCGGTTTCAGGGTCCTTCTGGGACAGGACAGCTCCCATGGCTAAACTGGATGCATCAGTTTCTACTATGTATGGAAGCTCAGGGCGTGGATGCTTTAAGGCAGGTGCTGATGTGAATTTCGCTTTCAGCTCTTGGAAGGCCTTTTCAGCCTCTTCGGTCCACAAGAAGCATTTGTTTTTTCGCAAAAGTGCTGTGATGGGGTGTACAACATGGGAGAAGTCCGGAATGAATCTGCGGTAGAAATTGTCAAATCCGAGCATGCTTTGTACCCCTTTGACTGAACTGGGTGATGGCCACTTGAGAATTGCGTCCACCTTTCGAGAGTCCATTCGGACTCCTTTTGGAGTCGGGATAAATCCAAGAAATTCAACTTCCGTAGCATGAAAAACACATTTTTCCAATTTTGCATATAACTTGTGATGGCGTAGTTTCTCAAGGACTGCACGCACGTGCTTAACATGGTCTGATTCTGGGGAGTACACTAGAATATCATTTATGTATACGACGAAACAGACGTCAATGAGTTCACGAAGGACATCGTTCATAAAATACTGGAAGGCTGCTGGTGCATTGCACAACCCGAAGGGCATCACCTGATATTCGAATAATCCGTACTTGGTGCGAAAGGCGGTCTTCCATTCGTCGCCTTTCTTGACACGTACCAGATGATATGCCCCTCGGAGATCTAACTTAGTGTAGATACAAGCATCCTTTACTTGGTCTAGTAATTCGGGGATCAGAGGCAATGGGTATCGGTTTTTTACCGTAATCTGATTTAATGCGTGGTAATCTATGCACGTTCAAAGGTCACCTTCCTTTTTTGGCATGAAGAATAAAGATGAGGATGCAGGAGACTTGGAAGGACGAATAAAGCCATTAGCAAGGTATTGGTCCAAGTATTGCCATAGGTGACGATTTTCAGGTTCCGTGAGGGCGTAGATTCTACTGCATGGGGGTTGTGCACCGGGTAGGAGGTCGATTTGACAATCGTATGATCTGTGAGGAGGTAATGTATTGGCCTGTTCTTTTTGAACAACATCCTGAAATTCTTGGTATTCCTGAGGTAACTGCAACGACTGTAGCCAGGCCTTTGTTCAAAGTTTTCTCCGGGTAACAGGTGTGTGCACAATCCGGGAAGGTTATTCTCTTCTCTCGCCAATCTATACAAGGATTATGTGTTTCCAACCATGGCATCCCCAGTATTATCTGGAACTGTGGGGCTTTGATTAGATCAAACACAATAGTCTCTCGATGCCCATCTTGACTCAACAGTGTCATCTCTGTAGTGGAATGAGTTACAGGCCCAGAGGCAATCTCAGTTCCATCAACTGTGGTGATGACATCCGAAGTGGTCTTTTTGCAAAGAGGTAGATTCATCCTTGACACCAATTCGTGGTCCATATAGTTTCCTACGGCCCCGCTATCTATGTATGCCCTTACTGCGTGCATACGTGATGGCTGCCTGGTGTTAGGCAGAAACCTGTGCAGTTCCCTCTGGGACCACTGCAAAAGATTTAAGACTACAGGTGGTTGGCAGTAAACCCATTTGGTAGCAGTCTGTACCACCCAGATTTACCTGGAAGCTGTGGCTGAGCAGTCAGACTTCTCTCAAGAAGAGTTAGGCAGTATAAAGAGCATACACAATAGGTCAAAAGAACACAGTAGTACAAGCAAACACTGACCAGAGCTTGGTGTAAAAGGGGTATAATTATTTATTTAAAAACACATCTAGTTAAACACACGGGCACTAATATCAAGCCGTTCCAAAACACAGTCACTAAAGTATATACACTCCCTAAAAAGAATATTAGACAAGTCTTAAGTAAAGCACCACTTATTTTCAGACAGCGGTGAGCGCTTAACGCAGATGGCACTCTAATAATTCAGTTTAAAAGGGAGAGAAAGGCAGAGCAAAGATAGAAACAGATCCCAGCACTTTTGGAAGAACACAGTGAGAGGAGAAGGCAGGATAAAACCGTAAAGTCAAAGTTCCAACGGCCGGACCCACTTTAAGAGGCTCCGGACGAAATGTGTCCAAGGTCACACGGTTAAAAAGTGCACAAAAGTCTTGCAAAAGGTTCAGAAAGAGTTGGACCAGAGAAAGGGACCAGTTAGATGGTCAAGGCGGCCAGCCCAGTCCAGAAGGTTAAGGATTTACTGTCACCTTGTAGCAATCTATAGAAAGGGAGGCATGGCAGACACGGTTCCTTAAAAGGGTGAGAACGTTCCAGCGGAGGCAGTGGTTCCTGGCAGCGGGTGCAAGAGGGTGCTTCGTTCGGGGGAAGAGAAGATCTCGTCGTGGAGGAGAGCAGACGGTCGTTGCACTGCCAGGGAAGAAACCAGCCGTGGAGTTCTCAATTAAAAGGAGCTGTCCTTTTATTCGCGGTTCAGTGGTAAGTGGCTATCCGGTTGCCGGGGTGCTTGGCACGGGCAATTCGACCACTTGGACGTCCTGGAAGCGAAAAGAAGGTAAACTGGTTGTTCCCACCAGTCAAAGGAAGAAGACTCTCCAGCAGGGAGATCTCCTCTGTCGTTGGGAGTCGGTTCAGCAGGGCTCCACCGGTGGTGTCGTAGCAGGTCGGCTCAGCTTCTCCCTCTTCGGATTTTCAGGTCCTGTGGCGACTTCTCAAGTTCCAGTCCCAAAAGCCCTGCCTTTCTGCAAGAAACCCCCATTCATTCAGCCTAGCTGTCAATCAAACATGCTAAGTGGTGAACGGGGTGGCTCACCACTTGGGCCAATTGCACAAGAGTGCGACCTGAGTTAGCAAGGCAACTTAGTCCAGGGTGTCTAAACCCCTCCCACACCCCCTGTGGTACCCAGACAGAGTGACACCACTTTGGAGGGCTTCTGTGTAGAAGCCCGCCAAAAGTGGAACAAAGGGCTTGACCTTTGGTTTGGAGTTAGAGGCGAACACAAACGCCATTTTAAAACCGAGTTCTGGCAAAAACTACCAACCGGAGAATTAATATTAAATAAATAAACCGGCGGTATGTTAGAGGCTATGTAAAAAGTATTAGCCTCGAACAATGGGAAAATCCCATAGGATTATATTCGCGGTCGAATATAGAGAGTAGTATCCACTGCCACCAGCCAAAACTCGACGAGGGGGGACGGGACAGTGCCCCCTCGAACAACAGACCCAGGGGCAATCGAATTGCCCCTACCAGTACGTCCACAATAGGATGGTTTGTACTGGTTCTGTTAGTAAATTTGGGACTAGTAAAGTCAATGGTGACTTTACATGCCCTGGGAGACAGTAGTCAGTCCCAGGGTATGGAGTCTATGGTGGGAGTCCTCTAGGACACCCCTGTGTTACTGCACTGAGGGTGCTGTGTAACACACATAGAAAAAACACATGAGACCCTATGGAGTAAAACACCCCATAGCCCATAAAACACATAGATCATCAAAGGAACACCTCAAATCATGTCCAAGAGTGTGAGGAAAGAGTCTCACTCTTGGCAGGAGAAAAAAACAAACTCCAGAAATCCAGCAACGCTGCTGGGGGACTCACTAGGTTAGGAAATTAGCCTTTACAGACAATTCTCCCTAACACCTGGGATCAAGTAGGACCATTGGGATGATCAGATGCGAGGTCTGAGTGTCCTTCATTAAGCTTGGCAAGCGGACCTCTACGCTTGTCGGGCGTGGTAGTTTCCCGAATCAGGCTCTATGTGGCTTTTATCAGCAACTCCTACCACCTTCTTAGGTGGTTTTGTAGGGCAATCCCGTAGAAAATGTCCTGAGGTTCCACAGTACAGACACAACTGCATCTGTCGTCTTCTTTCTCTTTCCTTTTGAGTTAAGGGTCCTTTAACCCCCGCCCCCCACCCGACTGCAAAGGTTCAGATGCATCTGCTCCTTTTGGAGGCAACGTTGGGTTTAACCAATACCCGGTTCTCGAACTTTGCTCGATCAGTCGTTCGGTTCTGAAGTCGGTGGTCTAGCTGGACCGCTAAGTCTATAAATTCTGTGCAATCCTGAGGTGGGTTCACAACTTGAGGCAAGAAATCTTTGAGTTCTCCCCGAAGTCCACGATGAAACAATGTAATTCGTTTTTCCTCCGGCCACCCAGTTTCCACCACCAACCTATTGAAGGTTGCAATATAGGTTAGCAGATCCTGGTTACCTTGTCGTAAGGATAAAAGTTAGTTGTCCAGGGCTTGACCCTGTGAGTGTCTGGCGAATAGTTTTTCCATGCTCCTTTGAAAACCCTGAAAATCCCAGAGAAGAGGATCATCCTGGTTGACTATTGGAATGGACCAATCCGCTGCGCTGCCACTAAGATATGACAATACAAAGGCTACTTTGGCTTGGTCATTTGGAAATGCTCCCGGTCTGCATAAAAAGTGCAAGCGGCATTGGGTCATAAACACGGCAAACCTTTTGGGGTCCCCAGCAAAGCGTTCGGGTGGAGCTAACAGAATATTTCCTGGTAAAACCACTTGCACTGGATTGCTTGATGAAACGGGGGTTCGGTTTCCCCCATATCCAGGTAGGGGCGTTTGCCCAGCTTGGTTTTGCAGTAGTTGCCTAGCCAGATCATCTGTGCGCTCCTTTGAGACAATCGGTTCTCTCCTGAGGGCATTAAGTTCAAAATCCTCTGCATTGTCCACAAGGCCTTCTGGGGTCTGGGGCCTAAATACCTTCAACTCTCTCTTCCTTCTCGAGCTCTTCGCTCATCCGTCTCCAACTCCCTCAGGGTCAGCCGCTTCGCCAAGCAACGAGCTGGGGGTAGATCTCTCTCTCCGCGACAGGGGCCTCCCTCTGGAACAACCTTCCTGCCTCCCTGAAACTTGAGGAGAACCATCTCCGGTTCCGGAAGCACCTCAAAACCTTCCTCTTTGCTTCTGCTTTCTCTCTCCCTCTCCCCTGCTAAATTCTTCACTGAAACTGCACTGAATCTGCAACTGGGCCACTCTCACTGACCTCGGTCCTTGGCCCAGCCACTCTCCACTTGCACTGCCTCCCTGGCAACCCCTGCACTGCGGGACTGTCTCTGTATCCTTACAGCCCCCCCCTTCCCAGCACTTGTCTGCACTTACCTTGCACTTGCCACCAGCTGGCCCTATTATTTATTTTTATTCTTCTTACCATTTACTGCACTTCCCCCTCCCCTTCCCCTTGCACTTTTTCCCTTCCCCCTACCCCTGCACTTGCGCAATCTGAATGACACCTGGCCTAGTAGGATCGTTGTCTGTCTTCCCGTTGTTCCCCCTCCCTGCCTCGTTGCGCCTTGAAACACTTGTGTATAGGCGCGTTACAAATGCCATATCATATCCTATCATTAGTCTCTTGGCGAGCGGCATGTACTTCCGCCCTAAGTTCCCCCAATAATTGGGCCAGTTGGTCGGTTTCCGAGGTTTCCATAACACCCGGGTGGGTATTTGTAGAGAGACTTCACATTCTGTTACGCTCACCTGGACCCCACAGGGGTGTCGATCGGACCCGGACAGCTGCGGTCTCCTTCAACGTGATGCGTAGTGCAGAGATGACTGTCTGGACTGGCCCGCCTAGTATTGTCTGCTGGACCCAAAGAAGTATTTTCCTTATGTTCGTAAAAGATGAGCTCTCCATCCTGCGTGTCTTGCAGGGGCGCGTAGATACCAGTTACTTCACTGGTTGGAAGGCGTTGGGAGAGTTCCGGTAAGTTATTGACTCTGAAGTCCCTGGCGGGATTGGTAAGTATCAAGTTCAAAGAGTTCAATGTGCCCGATGTTCACTCTTGTCCTCTTCCTTCCTTAAGTTGCAACTGAGTTTGTGAGAAGAAGGTCTCGTAGCTGCTGCTGGCGTTCAGGTAAGAGTCTGTGTTACCCAACGCTGTCCGGTAACTATTGCATGCGTTAACGTGTTGTTTTTCTCCCTCTTTACAAATGTGGCATATGAAAATGTGGAGAATTATGGAATAATACCGCCGGTGGTAAGTCTATGGTGGTAAGAGGTTGTATTTGTTGATTCCCTTGGCTCACTTTGTTTTTTCTTGTGTCCCCTAGGTGCCGGATTACGGCGAAGAAATAATGGAGACAGTGCCAGATCGAAAGATGCTTTGAGAACTGGTGAGTATGGCGCCGTGCTGGTGGTGGCGAAGCGGCGCGTGCAGGACTGATGTACTTTCCAGGTCCGGAGATGAAATGGTCCCGGAATTAGGTGAGGAATTTGAAATAAGTTTGCTTTCTAACCTTGTCCTTTTCTTCTTCTTCTTTATTCTAGGAGCTCTGGATTCGAGGCGGGCAT
Source organism: Ambystoma mexicanum (assembly GCF_040938575.1). Lineage (NCBI taxonomy): Eukaryota > Metazoa > Chordata > Amphibia > Caudata > Ambystomatidae > Ambystoma > Ambystoma mexicanum. The sequence goes on along the minus strand of NC_090923.1, from coordinate 539,265,350 downwards.
GGCAGAAGACTGGATGCTGGCTGCAGGCACGCGGGCGTGGCAGAAGACTGGATGCTGGCTGCAGGCACAGTGAGCGTCACGCTGCTGGATGCAGAATAACGCGAAGCATGTGCTGCTGTTCGGGTGTGGTTTCAATAGCCTCCAAAGTAGTTCCAGGTAAGAAGTTCCCTAGAGCCACGCCCGAGTAAAAAATAGTCCCTGTAACAAAATAGTCCCATCCAGACCTCATGTAGTCTTGGACTCTTTTGCAGCATGGTCTGCATCAGGTAAGTAAAGTCTATGAGCCTGGCGCCTATGGTGCCAGGTCTGATTTCTATGATGAGCCTGGCGCCTAAGGCGCCAGGACTGAACCCAGACAGCCCCTAGCCGGGGCTGCTGAGGTTTAAACAAATGTCTGGATGCCTGCTCCCAGAGCTGAGGGCCTTGGTCCTGATGCCCAGGGGTAGGCATCATGACAGCAGTTGCCAGCCTCTGGCATAATATGCCCATGTTCTTCCAATATTGGCTAGCTGTTGCTCTTTTATTGTCAGGTAGAACCATCATGGCAGTGACTGGCAAATGCCTTTCCCCTGCAGACAGAAAAGTGGAAATAAGAGGCCAATTCAAGATGCACAACAAATAGAAGTTAAGACAGACTGCAGCTGCCATTGCTGTGTTAGGGAGAATATGTTGGGTGTTCAAGATAGGGGGTATGCATTGGGCAAGCAAGCAGTGAGACAAGAGAGAGGAAAAGAAAGGCCAGAGGAGCTGTTTGAATAATGTAGCAGGGCAAAGGACCCATGCTCTGCCGTCCTAGTAACATATGAGAGAATCAAATAGATCAGGCTTTGCAGCAAATGTTAAACGATAAAGGAACAGAGTCCTGTTCTGCTTTCAGTATAGCAAAGGCAAAGAAAGACTAGGCTCCGAAGCCAGCATGAGATGGAATAAGAGGGACCAGACTCATCATGAGAGGCTGGACCGGCCCTCGCAGGGGCGCTAGAGGGGCAGCCCGGATAGCGGGCTGCCCCTCTGGCCACCCCCTGGGTCCACATACACCCCACCTACTAGGCATCCCTGGGTCCGACACATCCAGCTGCAGACCTCGGGAGTGCTTATAAGGGGGTGGGCTTGCCATCGCTCAGCCTCCTTGTTTGCTTTAAGCCCCCCCCCCCAGAGGTGAGTCAAAGCAGCAACATCACACACCTGGTCCATCTACTCCCATAACAGGGCTTACTCAGAGGTGCAAACAAGATTTCCTCTTTCTTTGAAACCCCCATCCTTCCATTCCAAGAGACACACACGTCTCCTTGCCGCACACAAAAAAAGTAGCAACTTGCAGTTGGTAGAAAAGGCTGCAACTCCTTTATTTGGCAGGAGTCCACTTACAGGTGATCTGGCTCTTAACGAGCTGGCGTCCTAGCTCTGGCCCACTGGAAGTAATTATTTCCTCTCGCTTACCATGAGCTCATAGTCAGATGATGAATCCAGAAATCCAACATACAAAGACATGTTCTTTGCTGCTGCATCCTTTAATTTTCTTTTGTTTTCTTTTCTTCTTTTCTCTTGTTTAATACAGTGATATTTGTAATATAATACGTAATGCTATTTTAATTCTAATTTTGTGAAAAGTCGAGCTCTTTGACTAAAACACAATAAATAAATAAATAAATAAATAAATAAAGCAAAGTCCCCAAGATGTTCCCTGTTCCCCCCCCAGATTTTGTGTCTCCTATGCCCCTGATGTCCCCAACCACACACCAGAGAGGGAGCCCCGCGCAACCCCATGGGAAGCGCTGTGCTGCTGCAGGCAGCGGGCAGGCTTCCTGGGCTGAGCATCTGGATGTGTTATTTTTTTGTTTTTAAAACCACAGTGGTCTCAGTCGACTCCTAAGTGGGGAAGCTAGACTGGGTGCTGGGCTGTCTCACCGGAGGCAGTGCTGCCTCCCCCCGGGTCTCCTGCACTGGCACGGTCAGACCAATGTCTGGAACAAAAAAAGTTGCCTGTGACTCTTGGCGGTGGATCACTCGGATTGCACGTCGATGAAGAACGCAGCTATCTGCGAGAATTGGTGCGAATTGCAGGACACCTTGATCATCAACACTCCCGGGGATACGCCTGTCTAAGGGTCATTTGAACATCAATCGCCCCACGGTAACCTCCCTGGGGCGTGGCTGGGGCTGTTGCAGGGACCCCGTTCCCTTCATCCCCTAAGGTCAGACCCCAATCAACACCGTTGCTGGATCCCTGGACCTGGCGCACAGGCTCATTGCCGGTGCGCCGAGGCCTCCCCAGTTTCCCCGCCTCGTGTGGGTTTCAGGAGGGCCGGGCACCTGCGCGTCCTGGTTGTTGTGGTGGCAGCGGGCCTTATAAAAGCCTGGCACACCTGCACCCTACCCCGTGGCCCCTGGCCATACCGCATGTGGCTGTGGTGTCCCACGGCTGACGGCGCAGGATGGCACTGGAGCGCGGGCCTTGCGACCATGTGGGTTTTGGCCACAGATCGGGACAGCGCACACTCGGCTGCGCCATAGGCATGGGGCTGGGGAAACCCCCATACAGCCCCGAGGCCGGCTTCTCCAAGCTTTCTTCTCTCCCAACTACGCCCTCAGATCTGACGTGGCGACCCGCTGAATTTAAGCAGATTACTAAGCTGAGGAAAAGAAACTAACCGGAATTCCCTCCGTAACAGCGAGTGGAGAGGGAAGAGCCCAGCGCGGAATTCCCATTCAGTAGTAGGCATCGGAAATGTGGCATACAGAAGACCGACTCCACGGTGTCGCTCAGGAGGCTCAAGTCCTTCAGATCGCGTCTCACCCCCCCCAGACAGTGTTAGGCCGGTAGTGGCCTCTGGCACGCTGGGATCGGGTCGCCTCGGAGTCGGGTTGCGTGGGAATGCAGCCCAAAGCAGGTGGTAAACTCCATCTAAGGCTATATACGGGCACAAGACCGATGGCCAACAAGTACTGTAAAGGAACGTGAATATAACTTAGGGCGTTGAGAGGTAAACGGATGGGGTCCGTTCAGTCCACCTGCAGGATTCAACACGGCGGGTAGGTTGGTCGGCTGGAACGGTGGATGCCCTTGTGGGACTGCCCCTTGACAGCAGTTTTGCTGTGTTCGCAGGGCCGAGGGAGATTGACCACCACCACGCCCTTCACCAGCAACCGTCCCAGCCCCTCTTGGGGGCTGCTGGGGTGGCGACAGGGCTCCAGATGCAACTGTCGACTGTGGTGGGCTGGCCTCAGTGCACCCGAAAACGTTGCGCCATGCGCGGTAGCCCACAAAGGGTGCCAGGGGTCTGAGGTGATGTTGGTTACCCACCCGACCCGTCTTGAAACACATACCAAGGATAACACATGCGCGATTCAGGGGGCCCCGAACAAAACCCTGTGGCGCAATAAAGTTGAGGGCTGGCATGTACCGGCTGGGGTAGGATCGCTTTGCGGTGGGTGCACCAGCGTCCCATCTCGCATACTCTGTCAGGAGGGTGGAGCATAAGCGTGTGTGATAGGACCCGAAAGATGGTGAACGAGGCCCGGGCAGGGCGAAGCCAGAGGAAACTCTGGTGGATGTCTGTAGCGGTCCTATACTTAAAATGTATGAAGCGCTACTGCCGTCTAGGTCCTGACGTGTAAATCAGCCGTCCGACCTGGGTATAGGGGCAAAGGACTAATTAAACCATCTAGTAGCTGGTTCCTTCCGAAGCTTCCCTCAGGATAGCTGGCGCACGGAAACCAGTTTTATCTGGTAAAGCGAATGATTAGAGGTCTTGCGGCTGAAATGATCTCCACCTATTCTCAAACTTTAAATGGGTAAGAAGCCTGGCTCGCTGGCGTGGAGCCAGGCATTGAATGCAAGTGCCCAGTGGGCCACTTTTGGTAAACGGAACTAACGCTGTGGGATGAACAGAACGCTCTGTCAAGGTGCCTGATGCAGACTCATCAGGCCCCAGAGAAGGTGTTTGTTGATACAGACAGCAGGACGGTGGCCATGGAAGTCATAATTCGCCAAGGAGTGTTTAACAACTCACCTGCCGAACCAACTAGCCCTAAAAATGGAGGTCACTGGAGTGTCTGGCCCATACCCAGCCGGTGCTTAGAGCTGCGGGGGCTAAGCCGCGACGAGTAGGAGGGCTGCTGCGGTGTGCATGGAAGCCCGTGCGAGGGCCTGGGTGGAGCCACCGCAGGTGCAGATCTTGGTGATGGTAGCAAATATTCAAATGAGAACTTTGAAGGCCGAAGTGGAGAAGGGTTCCATGTGAACAGCGGTTGAACATGGGTCAGTCAGTCCTAAGAAATGGTTGAACGCCGTTCGGAAGGGATGGGTGATGGCCTCCGTTGCCCTCAGCGGATCGAAAGGGAGTCTGGTTCAGTTCCCTGAACCCAGAGTGGCGGATAGGTGTGCCCTCGCAACGTCCAGTGCAGTAACGCAAATGATCCCAGAGAAGCTGGCGGGATCCCCGGGGAAGGTTCTGTTTTCTTTGTGAAGGGCAGGGCACCCTGGAATGGGTTTGCACCGAGAGAGGGGCCCACGCTTTGTAAAGCGTTGCGGTTCCAGTGGCGTCCGGTGAGCTCTCGCTCGTCCTTGAATATCCGGGAGAGATGGTGTAAATATCGCACCTGGCCGTACCCATATCCGCAGCAGTTCTCCAAGGTGAACAGCCTCTGGCATATTGGAACAATGTAGGTAAGGGAAGTCGGCAAGTTGGATCCGTAACTTCGAGAAGGGCTGGGGTGCGAAGCGTGGCTGGCTGCGCACCGCACCTGGACGAGGCGTCTTTCCCCCCCCCCCAGGGGCGGCGCTGACTCTGGATGTGACCCGGTCCCTTCCTGTGGATCACTGCAGTGGTTGCCTCTCTCCGTTCCCCTCCTGGGGTTGGGGGCCGGCGTTTTGCCTCGGCCGATGCCTAGCAGCCGACTTAGAACTGGTGTAGACCAGGGGAATACGACTTCAATTAAAACAAAGCATCGCATAAGGCCTACGGTGGGTGTTGAAGTGATGTGATTTCTGCCCAATGCTCTTAATGTCAATGATAAAATTCAATGAAGTGTTGGTAAACGGCTAAAGTGACTGACTCTCTTAAGCTAGCCATATGCCTTGTCATCGAATTGGTGACGTGCATTAATGGATAAATGAGATTCCCACTGTCCCTACCTACTATCTAGTGAAACCACAGTCAAGGGAATTGGCTCGGCAGAATCAGTGGAGACAGAAGACCCTGTTGAGATTCACTCTAGTCTGGCATTGTGAAGAGACATGAGAGATGTAGGATAAGTGGGAGGCTCTCGGGCCAAGGGTGAAATACCACTACTCTTATGATCTTTTCACTTACCCGGTGAGGCGGGGGAGCGAGGCCCGTGAGACTCTCGCTTCTGGTTCCAACCCGCTCCGGGGACAGTGGCAAATGGGGAGTTCGACTGGGGTGGTACACCTGGCAAACCATAACGCAGGTGTCCTAAGGCAAGCTCAGGGAGGACGGAAACCTCCCACGGAGCAGAAGTGCAAAAACTTGCTTCACCTCGATTTTCAGTATGAATACAGACCGTGAAAGCGGGGGCGCAGGAGCCATTTGACTTTTTGGGTTTCAAGCAGGAGGTGTCAGCAGAAAAGTTACCACAGGGATAACTGGCTTGCGGCAGCCAAGCGTTCATAGCGATGTCGCTTTTTGATCCTTCGATGTCGGCTCTTCCAATCATTGTGAAGCAGAATTCACCAAGCGTTGGATTGTTCACCCACTAATGGGGAACATGAGCTGGGTTTAGATCGTCCTGAGACAGGTTCGTTTTACCCTACTGATGATGTGTTGTTGCAATAGTAATCCTGCTCAGTACGAGAGGAACCGCAGGTTCAGACAATTGGTTTATGCTTGGCTGAGGAGCCAATGAGACGAAGCTACCATCTGTGGGATTATGACTGAATGCCTCGAAGTCAGAATCTCTTCCCCCCCACCCAACCGTAATGGTACCACAGCGCTGTGGAGCCATGGTTGGCCTAGGATAGCCGGCCTCTGCTCCGGTGTGTAGAGCCGCTCGCCTCGGTACTAGAGTGTGAACAGAAGGGGGGGCCACCTCTTTTGCCTGTAGTGCACCGCATGTTCGTGGGGAACCTGGTGCTAAATCATTCGTAGCTACCTGATTCTGGGTCAGTGTTTCGTAAGTAGCAAAGCAGCTACCTCGCTGCGATCTATTGAAAGTTGTCCTCCGAGCCAAGCTTTTGGCAAAAGGCGCTGCAGTGGTGCTGCAAAGGCCTCCATCCTTTCTCCTGCGGTGCCTCAGGGTGCACAGGAAGCTCCTGCACACCCGTGGGGGTGTGTGAGCTGGGTGGGGGGCGCTCTCCTCCCTTCCTGGTCAGCCTAGCAGACCAGATGGCCCCGGCCCAGCCAGCGGCAGGCAGAGTGGCTCGACCCAGCCCTTGGGAGGCAGGCGAGGAATAGGTGTGGCAGCTTAAGCCCCAGCACGTGGAGGCGGTAGTGCTTTAAGCCCTGTGCCCCTGGATTGTGGCATCAGGGCAGGCACTTCCTGACGTCCGCCGGGCCTTCTGGTTGGGGGGGTCCCAACCAGCCATCTGGTAGAGGGGCTGGGGCAGTCGGACCAGGTGGCCCCAGTGGCAGCTGGCCCGGCTGACTCCTACATTTCTCCAGTCGGGTTCCGTAAGCCTATGTGGGGGCTTAATAGTCTGTGAGGAAGTCACTTCCTGCAGGGAGGCTCTGTGGGGCTGGCGGTAGACACCTGCTCCTCACCTGGACCGATGCAGGGAAGAGAGTCTGGGCCTTGGTTTGCCGGTGGCGGCTTAGTGCACAGAGGCTGTGCCTTAAGTCCCGGCCCCAGCAACAATGTTTCTGAGTGCAGAACTTCCACTGAACGCACAGATGGACATCGGAAATGTGAATGCTGGCCCCTCTTTCTGACTAAAGTTTCAGCGGAGCTAAGGCAAGTAACGGAATTGGCGTCCCTGCGGGGTCCCCGTACCTCTGCAAGGGTAGAGGCTGGTAACACAGCCCAGCTGGAGCGGCTGTGGCACCTACCCTGTCCTCTGGGTAATGTCACCCGTGTGTGACCAAGTCCGAAATGCAATGCTGGTGTCAAGGGGTGCCCCGAGCAGGCCCCTGTCCTCTGTGGGACTAGAACTGCTAAAAGCGGTCGGCCCCGAGTTTCATGGCATTAATGGGTTAGTCCCGGTCCCCATGGCAAGTGTCACCCGTGTGTGACCAAGTCCCCAAGCCCAGCGGCGGTTGCGGGGGTCCCCGGCGCGGTCCCTGTGCCTCCCTGGAGGGAAAAGTTCCCCCACCTTGTGGGCAAATGTCCTGTAAAATGATTTCAGAAAGTTGCCCACCCTACTCGCAGAGAGCCACCTGGTGGTGCTATGCTTTCTAATGGGCCTGGACATGAAGGGCCTTTGGTCCCCACTGGCAGGTGCCCACAGGCCCTTAAGAGTTTTTCTCTCTGGGCAGGGATGGGGACCCTTCCGGGGCTTCCCAGGAAGGCTGCTGGGCTTGGGGATGGATAACCCACAAGCAAGGCAGGTGCCCGAGGCTGGGGGCAGCACCCCTGTCCGCCCTGGGGCTCTGGCTGGGCCAGCCTAGAGCTTTACCCTCCACCCTGGGGCTTTCCCCTCTGGGCAGGGACCGGGACCCTGCTGGGGCTCACCAGGGCCGCAACTGGGCTCTGGGTTGGATGACCCATGTGGGAGACAGGTGCCCTAGCCTGGGGCCCCCGGCCACCCCAGAGCTCTAAAGGGGGCCCTTTTAGAGCTTTTCCCTCCAGGGAGGAAGGGCGATCCCGCTGGGGCTCCCCCCGACCACAGCGTGCTTGGGGAGGGTGGACACACATCCCACAGCCCCACAAACAAAGCACTTACCTAACTGAAAGGAGGTGGGACTTTTATCCGTCCAGCACGGGACATAGTCCTCCAAAACGTTACGTCCCACAGAATGCGAAACAGTTGTCCACCCTATCTGCGAGCCCTGCCATCTGGTAGTTGACCATAGGAATGAATTCAAGGACCAGGTGGCCGGACTGCTCTGGAAGTCTGGATGAGCGTCAATTCGAACCTTTTCTCCAGTTGTGTCCATATGGAGCCTAGATGCTTATGCCAACAGGTCGCTCTCTGTCACTCTTGGTACACATATTACAAGAAAGCTTAGTCCCCTTCCTCCAGATTACTATAGATAAGGGTGTGCGGGACCTGTCTCCTCTCCACTTGGTTCTCGCTGCCCAACCCGGGCTCCTTGGCGAAACCATCCCCCAGGGTCGGCCGTGGGCTGTGTCCCACACCATGCCCCAGCAGAGACTGGCTTGCTGGGGGCACTCTAGTTGGAAGGACTGTGTCCTTTGAATGGTTCCCTGGTCGCATATGCTGTTAATACTTTCTCACAAGTCAGTTCCCAGCCTCTCTTAAACATGCATTGGTTGTTCCAGTTTTGAAAAAGCCTTCTTCAGATCCTATTGTCCTGGCTAATTTTCATTCCATTTTGCTTCTTCAATTTCTTATGAAGCTTTTTGAAGCCTTATTCTGCCCTCTCCTGAGTTCCTTTCTTCTTGAATAATCTTTCTTCTTCCACGCTTCGCAATCCGGTTTATGTCCAGAACATGGCACATGGGGGGCGCTGGGCTCCAACATTGACGATGTGGCTCGGCTGCACGAATCGGGCGTCGTCTGTGCTTTATTGATACTTCACTTATCTGCCGCCTTTGCTACCATTGACCATGCCGTTTTCCTCGTCCGGGCCAGCCTTTCTGGTGCTGTTCTTTCCTGGTTTTCTTCATTTCTCTCTGACCTAACAGTCAATTTCTCTCCCCCTTTTTACTCTGTGCCCACTGCCTTGACATGTGAAGTCCCTCAGGGTTCCTGCCTCTTCCAGGTTTTGTTTAACTTTTTTTTAATGTATTTAACATCTACATGCAACCTCTTAGCAAGCGTGTCCGCTCTCACGGCTTCCAATGTTACTCTTAACAGGTGGCACAGATTCTGGTCTGTTTAGGTCTCGCTCTCTCTTGTTGAGACAGCAACCAGATTTAGGGCCTGCCTTGAAGCTGTGGGTGCATGGATGTGTAATAGCTGGCACAGATTGAATGGGTAAAAAGGAGGTGTTGGTGGTGGGCCCTCCTTCCTCTACTGCCCTTTGGACCTCCTCTTTTAGGCCATCTTCCTTGGGACCTTTTCCTTCTCCTGTTCCACTAGTGAAGGATTTAGGGCTAAAGATATTAGCCTCTATGTCTGTGGAATCTCAGATAAGTGCAGTATGTCAAAGGGGCTATCTTCAACTGAAAACCTCTAGTAAGGTCTTTGTTTTCTCCTTTCTCAGTTATGTGCCCCTGTGGTGTCCTCACTTGTTATGTCCTCCATGGACCAATGCAACGCCCTATTTCTGGCATAACCTGTCTACCTCTTATGGCACCTTCAAGTCCTGCAGAACTCTGCAGCTAGACTAGCAACTTCCATACCTAGTTGTGCTCACGTTCCTCCAGTTGTGCACCATCTTCATTGGCTACCCATGGTCAAGCGCATTCAGGTCCAGGCCTAATGTCTATTTCGTCATGCCCTTTATGGAACTGGGGAAGAATATATACAGGCCAAGTTCTGTCTGTACATTCCTGCTCAGAGACTCTGCTTGGCAAATGTCTGTCTTTCTGTCCCCCAATTCAAGGCCACTCGTATTGCGGACCGATCTTTTCCAGTTGCCGCGGCCCACCTTTGGAATTCTATTCCCTGTGTTTTACGTGCCACTGAGAACTATCTCGGATACTAAAAACATATCTTTTCTAGCTCTTTCCATCCTCATTCCGCTAGCTAGCGCTAAGATGCCTTTGGGTGTACGCTGCAGTTTACAAGTATTGGTAATATAACCTAACACATGAAAGGTATACAATTAAACCTTGTGAGCCTTTGTTCACAGGCTCAGACAGAGGGAATAGGTTGTCAGGAATTGCAGGGTTGAATAGACGGAAGCAACCAGACTTTGTGAAAGCCTTTTACCCATACCTGAGCAAGACCCTTGTGACAGACTCCAGTCTTTCAGGTTGAGGAGACTAATGGGGCAATGGGAGGTCCATGACATTTATAGCTTGGAGGAACAGGCACACCATATAAATTGACTAGCACTCTGAGAAATCTGACACTGAAGGTGTTCTGCACCATCTGGGAGGTCACCACCACGTGTTGATCTGCTCTGACAACACAACAACTCAGTTTTATACCAGCATGAGATCTGTAACTCTCTGCATGTTCGCACTCAAGTTGTGAGGCTGGTGCCTGCAATGTTTTCCCAATAGCGTCCCGCATGGCGAAAGAGGAGAATGTATGGGTGGATGTTCTGAGTTGAAAGCCATCCCTGCCCAATGAATGGGAACATCATGTGAAAACATTACAGCCAATCTTCTGAGCTTGGGGTATGCTGCCTCGGAAGAAAAACGTTTACTCTGTATGCATCTTGGAAGGGGGAGGGGAAGAACTCTCATGGGGATGCCTTTCTCCTCACTTGAGATGGCCGGACTCTTTCCACCAGTCCCTCAAGTGCCCTGCACAAATTTAAGCACACAAGCAATTACCATCTAATCCTGATTTCACCGAACTGGCTGAAGAGGTTGTGGTATTTCAACCTGAAGTGCTGAGTTCGGAAGCCCTGTGGAGCTTACTATTGAGGTTGGATTTTCTCAAACACTAATATGGAGGGGGGGTGGTCTTGTACCCAAGCGCAAACCTTTCCTTGGTAACCTGGAATGAGCAATCTGACCAAAAGCAGGCATGGTTTTGGTTATAAACATTATTTATGGATAAAAGTATGCAAAACCTATTTTGCCCCTAACTAGAGGCGGTTCCCTACCTCAACAAAACTAAAACTTGTGCCTGGAAATCTGTTGTGTCAAAAAGAAAGTGTTCCATCCTAGTCAAACTCCTAAACTATCCCAGTCACTACAAAACAAACAACTAAGCTAACCAAAGAGTTCTTAACACAACCAAGGAGAGTACAAATCTCATAATGTTCTGTGTTCACAATATTCCACACTTGTAACAAAACTTGGAGAATGGCTCCCTTCTATCTGTCCAGCTTACACAGATTCCTCTTAAGTACACTTCAGCATTAAATCTTTCATCTCCAAGTTTAATTCCTTCCAATGCTATTAAGTTGTCTTTAATTGACCACTGTCTTTCAACTTGGCCCCACTTGGACGAGTGAGAGGCTCCTCGAGTCTTTCTCAACTACTCAATACCACAGTCTTATGGAACTGACCCGGGAATTGCTTCACAAAATGGTTTCCTTCTTTTGTCTCTGTTTCCAGTTCATAAGTTGCCCCGGCCCCCTCCTGCACTTATCACTGTTCAGATTACCTTCTCTCAGGGAATTCTTCACTGGATTTGCCAGGGGTTGTGAGTTTGATCATCTACTTTCTTCTTCCACTCTCCTTTGGCTGGCTAAACTTTGCGGCCTGTGACTCTCTTCCTCTGTCTGCTCGACTTTGTGGTCTGTCACTCTCTTGTATTACTCTTCTTCGGCCTACTTGAATTTTCAGTCCGTCGCTCTCTTGTATTTCTATTCTTCGGCCTGCTTGACCTTGTGGTCCGTTATGACTGGTCAGGGCACAAGTTTTCGTACAAACAGTCCACCCATTATAGGTCTCGCAACCACCACAGTTTCTCATACTTTGCACGTGGCTCTGCCGTAGGCTAGTTCTAATGGTCAGGGTGTCGTTCTTGGATCATATGATCAACCCGCTACAGGTAATGCCACCACTGCACTGACTGACTTCAGGTTTGCTGGCTCACCACTGATGGATGAGACGGGTCCCTTGGTTCAACTCCAGCATTTCAGACTGCTGTCTCGCTACAGACTCAGAACGTGGGCTTGCTTGTCGGGCTCTCCTCCCAGAGGTAGCTCTGTCTTCGGAGGTGGTTTTCCTATTCTTTCTTTACTGTTTATCTTAAGTAGCGTAACATCAGTATGATTTGAGAGCAGCTAGTTGAATACTTCATGCTTGACTATAGTGTTCTTGGTTTCTTCTTCATCCCAGTCTTTATCATAGGGAGACTGTCTGACACATTACAGTAATACATTGTCTCTGATGTTATCATGTGTAAGGAAGAGGTGGGTGTTATTACCCTTGTGATTGGAGTTAAAGGCACTGTATCCCAAACTCTCATCCTTATCCCCATGCAGGCAGTTCCTGCCTCATGTTACCACCTCTAGGGGGACTATTGGTAAGTGGCCTCATCCTCCCTAAACTCCAAGAAAGAGTCAGTGACACCATCTGAAGGATCGTCACAGGACCTAGGTTACAGTCACCTGGGACCCTCTCAAAAGAACTTCGAGAGCATAAGGGCCACTAGGAAGGATTCCACCAGGTCACAGTGCGCAACTAAATGGATGGGGGTGTTATTATTTTAAAATGTAATATAGCGCAGACTAAGGCCGAAGGGTGTCTAGGTGTTGTTGTCACTAGTGTTTGGGGAGTGACAAAAACCCACTGCAGCAAGACTTGATTATATCTCCTTCATCACACAATTAGTGGAAAGTGGTGTGTCTGTGGTCTCTTATATAACCAATTTGGCAGCGATAGGGGCATATTAGAACAGCTGATTGCGGATGCTGTCATTTGTAAATCAAATCATTTGGAGCCATGTTAACAGTCTACATTGATTACCTGCCAAGGAGAATACTGTACAACCAGTGGGACCTCAATGTAGTTCTGTCTGTGCTCATGTGAAAACTAAACCGCCAATGGTTGTCATTAAAGGTGGACTTTTTGGTTGCTGTCACCCAGGCCTGCCGGACAAGTGAGCTTCAAGTGCTCCATGCAGAACAGATCTGCGTGATATTTCCGTCGCAGAAACGTCTGCGACGGAAATGTTTGCATGCGAAAAGTACGCACTACAAATGTTCGTACATTTCCCATGCGAACATCCAATAGAAAACCATCCATACATACACGCCCACCCACAACACACCGACAACACGCACACAACACACCACCACCCACAACCCCAACATACCCCCACCACCCTACTTACCTTTCCTTCGCGCTGTTTCCCTGCAGCACCGGTTCCCTTTCACTTCCGCGATCGGGAACCGGCGCCGCAGGGTCCTTTTTTCTCTTTATTTTGGACTGCTGCAGGGGTGTCCCCCGCAACCTCCCGCTCACTATACTATAGTATACTATAGTATAGTGAGCAGGGTGTTGTGGGGGACTTTTAATAGTAATAATATATTTAAATATATAATATAATATATATAATTATTTAAATAGCTAGGTGTGCTACACAAATGTCAATTTAATTAGCAACATTTCAGAATTGTATAGCCAATTGCTATGCAACACTGCTTATTTTATGCCAGCCCCATACCGACCCCACCGAAACACATACCACGAAAAGTTCAAACTTTTGGTAGTTAGAACTTTTCGTGGTGTGTGTTTTAGGTCTTTTGGTGGGGTCAGTAATTTTTATTCTGACATTTCATCAGAAACCTGCAGAACAGCCTTCTATTATCTTCTACAGGGAAAAGGTGGTTCTCAGAACGCACCCCAATTTACAACCAAAGGTGGATTTTTGCCTTCCACATCAATGAAGAAGTGGCTCTACCAATTTCTCCAAAATCTCACTCTCTGCTGTGCAGCAACAAATCTCGATACACAAAGAACTTCATGGGTATATATATCCACTAATTGACTAAATAAACATTACTATCTTCATTGGAATCGGCAATAAATGTTGCTAAACAATACATTTATATACTGAGTCATTTTCCTCAATATGTCAGACACAGTGTGGAGCATAAAAAAGTGAATTTTTGTGAACAAAAATAAAAGTGTAATGCATATAATATATGTAATGGCAGCAAAATATATGCAGGTGCATGTTAATGTAGAAATACGTACCACTCATTTTGCCCTGCTCACAATGACTTATCGCAAAACACTAACTGCATACCTAACACAAAGAGGTCATCAAAAAACAAGAATACATATCAAAACAAATAAATGCATGTTAAATACTGACAAAACTAACTGCTTTGTACGTACAAATCCATTATACATCCATTTAAAGGGTGCAAAATGCATCATAAAGTCAATGCAGAACCATATTACTTCGCCAAGGCAAATCGTAAATATTGGAAATGCCCGACTAAAGTGCAAAGAGTATAAGAGATTCAAAAAGTACCAGGTGCGCTTCAGAAAAGTGTCAAGTGTTTCTGAGTTCCTTGTACCCTAATCACATTTTTAATTTTAGGCAGTGTGAGTTGCTATTCACGTTATTTTAACTCACTGTCCTTTAAATACATATTTCGAGTGACATTTTTAACTTGGAAATGTTCTTTCTGAGATCTTTAGTTGTTACCTGTACTTGTTCACACTATAGCACCAGTATGTAAAGCAAATAATGTATAGATCGATAATTGTGTCCCAAACCTCTACCACTGTGTATCAGCGTGCCCCTGCAAAGGTGTGAAGTCTTGATATCTGTTGATCCCTTAGAGGAAGTATTGTGACAAAAGATTGCGAACATTTGCAATAATAAAGTTTACTTATTCCGTTATCAAATTCTTGCAGCTTTTCATGTTCAGTTCTGAGAACCGTTTTTATCCACAAATGTTTCACTATTAGGCTTCTTCTTCCAATGCTGCCAGGTAAAACACGTTCACTTCATATGGCTCCACCAATTCGATCTTTGGTTTTAAAAAGGCAATTGCCAAATATACTGTGTAATGTACAGTATGTATCCAGTCTACACATGTATATGTACTATCTGTTGCTTTACACTTGTCATAATAAAACACTTCCATTACCCAATTGTCTATTTCTTTAAGCTAATGTTATTCTTTTTTAAAGTTGTGCAGATTTGTATTAAGAATATTAGTGAACACAACACCAGTTAACAGTATAATTATAGGTTTATGGATTTTGGTCAACCCTCCCCAAACTGATTGAAATCCCCCCCTCCATTTCTTAAATTTTTTTTTACCACAAAAGGTAGATGGTGGGTTAGGGTCGGGCCGTATTGGATTGTGTAAGGGGTGGAGAGGAGGGTGGGTGACCTACCCCACACTATGACATTCAAAAGAATTAGGTACAAAACATTTGGAAAAAATGCAACTAGTTCCGGTTTAACTAGAACACATAGATCCATAATTATTCCAAAGGACTAGATATCATACACTGTGGTGCAATTACATGTTTATAATCTTGAATATGATACATATGTATGAACCATGAACTGATAACTCGAGTAGTCTAATAAATGAAAATAAGGCCTACTTTAACAATATAAATACATTTATGGAATACAAATTGCCTGAAAGTATGAGACCGTCAATGAAAAGAATGATATATTGAGTACAACAATGAAGTAAGTGACAGCATAAAAAAAAGACTGTGACCATGTTTCTATGTGGACATATGGGAATGGAGCTAGGAGACCCTGGAAGAAGGGCTGTACCTTCAGAAAGATAATAGCCAGTATAAAAGGTATTCCCAAGGCGTCTACCCTACCCACTTTCTCCTTTGCCAGGTATCAGTCTGTAATTTAGGACCTGGTAGAGTGTTGAAGAATTAACAATTCTGCATTAGAAGGCTAAAAGGGCTGTGGGTATCGTCTTCGATCCAACTAAAAGTGCATTTGAATATACAGTCTGCAAGATGGACTGTGAAAAAGATCTACTTGAGGGTATGCAATGAAGTTGGCAAATGAGGTTTAAGGTTGGCAGAGTTATCGTGCAACTGCCTGCAGAAGGCACCACAGTGGGGTCAGGTAGCTCCCATGACAGCGTTCCATGACTTCAAGTTGGCAGCTGACAATTTATAATTGATACAAACCACTAGATCTGAAGATGAAGTTACTCAGAAGAGCCAATCACTTTGTCAAGTACACACAAGGACTTGGGTGCATTCATTAACACCCTTCCTTTTTCAGTTTCAAAAGGGGCAGGACTATACCGGGAGGCTTGGGTCGAAGGCCTAGGATGGGAGTTTGGAAACAAGCATTGCAGCAAAGAGCGGGGTAAAAGAGGAAGAGGACGAAGGAAGGTGAAGGGAGTGGAAGGAGAGTAAGACTTAAAGAGAGGTGGATGTAGAGAGGTGATAGGAGGGGAAGGTGAAGATGTGTGAAAATAAGGGAAACTGGGAGAGCAGCGTGAAGAGAGGAAAACTAGCAAGGGGAAAAATGAGAGAGATGGAAGGTGAGACACAAGAAAAAGGAGGAAATTACTTGGAGAACAGTTTGAAAGGTACAGGCAAAGTCGGTTTAGGAAGATGAGGGCCATTGATGGAGGAACATTTTGCGAGAGGTACTGATGAAGAAAAGGGAGTTAGAGGAAGGAAGAAGTGGAGAAGGTGGACCCTGCAAATAAGGTAAATACTGTGGAAGAAGGCCTGTGTCCATTAAGAAATATGCTAGCTGGCACCTGCTTGTACATCTTAACCTAATAACTAGCCCATCAAAAGTAGAGCGGGGTAGTGGAAAGATGAGGAGGAGCGCAGTACCCTGGGTAAACCAACTTGACAGTGGTTTAACTCTCAACACCAAGGTGAGTGGTGCCTCTCTTCGGGTTCTGGCCCTGCCGATGCATCACATCATCAGTTTCTGGCCCCTAAAAGGGCCTATCTTTGTCTTCAAGCCCAGGAGTGCCAGCGCGTCTTCAAACTCAGGACAGACAAATGGTCTTTCTGGCCAGGAGAGCAAACAAATCTTCATGCCTAGTAGGGCCAATGGGTCCTCAATCCTAGGAGGGTCAACCCATGCTCATATACAGCACTAGAGGGGGACTAACTGAACCATTCACACTCCTCAACACAACTCTAGTTGAGTAATATTAGAATACAGAAAGTTGACCCAGGAATAAAGTCCTCTAGAAGAAAGGGGGCCTCCTCATGAGTGTTAGGAATGTCAGCAGAGGGACTATTAACGGGTGTGGAATGCAAACAGAAAACACTAGAAGAGAATGCAAGGCAAGTAGTATGGGGGTTCGTGTGAGGGTGAGGACAGAGAGTTGTTACTGCATAAAGATGAACTTAATGAAAATAAAGAAGTTGCACATACTGGCTGTTTCCTGGTTCACTTCCTTAACCGGTGATGAGTTGCAGCAATGACAAAGAGCCTGCACCTGCCATTGATTGTGGTTGCCTTGGCTGAGCAGGTACAGGGTTGGTTGCACAGTTGAATGGTGGCTCATTGGGACTCTGCAGGCCTGTATTGGGCAGTATCTGGGTTGTGCGTGAGCCTATGAGGACACAGGAAACCCCCTAGTAGCATAGCTGTGCATGCACGTGACATGTTATCCAAGGACGCATCTTCCGGTGTTTCCAATTGTTACCTGGCAATTTGAGACATGATAAGAAGTTGACATGTCTGTTGCTCAGCTATGTAACAAGCTGAAGGCCTTCACTGCGGGCACTGCGCTCCGTGCTGTGCCGTTCCCACATGTAGTGTAGCGACTGAAAGAAACACTTGCACACATAAAGAAGGGAGCATGCTGTAGCACAATCGGCTGCTACTCTAGGAATTACAGACATTTGCACCTGTGAACAAGGTGACAAATACCAAGGGCAGAAAATATGGAAACAACAGAAATGAATTCAATGAGTATGGCAAACACACCAGGCACTGGGTTATTCCTAGGTTATTAAATGGAAAGAAAGATTCCAGAAGTATATGTTGGCAGTATATGGTCCTAATTATTCAAGTAAAAAGAAAGAGGCACTGTTTCATTGTCGAGGTTGGGCTGGACAACAATTTCTTAAAACTACCTGAATGCATTGAGATGGGCAACTGACTCAGTTTGATACATGCATAGCCAAGATGGACAGGCATTACGAGGTGAAGGGGAATAACATTTTGGCTTGTTATCAATTTGCCAACAGACACCAGAAATATTGTGAGACCATTGAGGAGTTTGTTACAGCACTGAGAGGGTTGGTTATAAATTGTTGTTTTGAACATTATCAGAAAGAGTACATTTGGGACAAGTTGATGACTATAAGTCTAATGGGAACTAGCCTATTCATAATGAAGCATCTATTTCCCATTAGAGAAATGGCCCTCCAACCTGGAGAGGAAGAAACGTCCTCTTGTCTAATGGGAACTAGCCTGCTCACAATGAAGCATCTATTTCCCATTAGAGAAATGGCCCTCCAACCTGGAGAAGCAGAAAGGTCCTCTCGTCTACTGGGAACTAACCTGCTCACACTGAAACCTCTATTTCCCATTAGAGAAACGACCCTTCAACCTGGAGAGGCAGAAAGGTCCTCTCGTCTAACGGGAACTAGTGTACTCACAAGGAAGCATCTCTTTCCCATTAGAGAAACGGCCCTCCAACCTGGAGAAGCAGAAAGGTACTCTCGTCTAATGGGAACTAGCCTTCTCAGTGAGAATAATCTCAAACCCATTATTATGCAGAGAAAAAAACTCAGATCGTGGGTTAGATACGAGTGACTGTGCGCTATTCTCCAAACTCAATTTAGTATACAGAAAAAGGCCAGCAGCAAGAGTTTCAGTAACTATTAACCTCCCACAAAGGTTCAAATTAAAGTGAATATATTAATGTGAATGTTACGACACAAACTTCGCGCTTGGTATCCATTTTCCTTATGCAAATTTTCGCCTAGACACAACAATCTTTGAAAAGAATATATATCTCGCTTGAAATCAAAGTACACAGTCTTAAGAATAATCGGAATCTTGAATTGAAAATATTTTTGTATTTGAATTTTCCATTAGTCAGTAGAACAGCACGCAGTCAGTTGTACATTAACATTGTTACAAATACCAGTGAATCAAAATAAATCGAGGCAAATTGGCCATAGGTAACAGTAAAAAGAAAAGAGAATCCCAACAGGGTAATGAAGTGTTTGTCACACAACGGCACTAATGGTAAAACCTCCGATTTTTCCCAGTTAATCTTGTATCCAGAGCACTGGTGAAAGGCCTCGAGAATGTTCATCAGAACCGGCACTGAATCACCAAGGTTCTTGAGGACCAATAACAAGTCGTCAGCGTACAGCCACATTTTTTGCAGCATCCCCCAACAACTTATGCCTTGTAATCCCACCTCATTTCTCAATGCTATAGCCAAGGGTTCAATGCTCAATACGAATAACAAAGGAGACCATGGGCAAACTTGTCTCATGCCACGTTCTAATTCAAAAGGTGTCCACCTCTGACCATTAGTTTTGACATCAGCAGCAGAAAATGCCATTTTACGTGCTGTCAGATTTTGTTTAGGCTGCCGTCAGAATTTGCTTAGGATGTCCAGTAAAAAGATACCATCCCTGTCCCTTGGGCCCCACAGTGCCTAACACAATCAACATGATTGTGTGTGTATGCAAGGCGATGGGGGGGCCAAGGAGAAAAGCATGGTATTTTTCACTGGACATCTATGATAAATATCCAGTATATAAAATGCAATCCCTGTCCCCTGGGCTCCACAGCGCCTCAGAAGGAGCTGATTTTGGCAGGTGGGTAGGGGGATTGTGAAACAAAGGCATTTTTAAAATGTCTTTGTTGTGCGACACTCCTTCCCCCCTCTACACCACACTCGCCAAAATCAGCTCAACGGACCAAAACAAACACACACATTCACAGAGCAATCGCTCTTATCATTCATACGAGCACCCATCACCATACACTCACTCATAACACAAGCATACACGCATCTATCCACATATTTAAATAATGAAATAAATGACATAAACGTACCTTATGCAGGGGCCTGTGCATGGGTGCTAAAATGCCGCGCTCCAGGTTGCTCTAACCGTATGTGCGAGGAGGCGCAGGAGCACCCCCTCGCACATATAGACATGCAGTGCCCCAGCCAGCATTTCCAATGAGCGATGCAAGGCTGGCGAAGCAAAACTCCCCCAGCCTTGCATGGCTCAGTGAGCATGTGTGGCTGGGGAACTGAACTGTCAAAGGGAAACAGTGTTTCACTTTGACAGTTCAGCCAGCCCAGGAGCACTGCCTCAGCTGGAAAAAGCTGCTGAGAGTGCGCAGTGTTTCACTGGGCTGGCTCCTCCATAATGGGTGAGGGGGCCACTGGGGGGGACACCCCCTCGCCCATTATGAATGAGCCGCCATGCTCTGACTGCCTATAAGGCAATGCCTGTACCAAAAAGGCAAAATGCTAGTGTAGGCCAGTCAAAATGGGCCACTTTTTTGGCCAATGTGGGCCAGTTTGATGAGTTACTTCACTATGCCGCTATTCGTTTTGACCATTGTTCCTGAATTAATATTCTTTAAATATCACAATCTGCTTACATTTTAACCCAAACAAACATGGGTACTATTTAGACAGTCAGTGCCTAAAGAAACAAATATCTATTTGCAACTGCAAGCCACTTTTTTATTCATCCCTGACACAGTTTTTTGCTCCAGTCCGACCATATGTGCCACCCCTGCCCATTTCCTCCAATCTAAAAAAGAAATGCTGGGCTCTCGCTCTCTGGGGGAAGGGGGCGTTGCTGGGGATGAGGGCACCCCGCAGTATGAAGACCTCTGCTCTAATGGGAACTAGCCTTCTCAGTGAGAATAATGTAAAACCCATTATTCTGCAGGGCGTGACCAACCACTAGGGGATGAAAGGGCCATTTCTCTAATGGGAACTAGCCTACTCACAATGAAGCAGCTATTTCCCATCTGAGAAATGGCCCTAGCAACCAAAGGTCCGTTTCTCAGATGGGAACTAGTATCAACCCTACCTTCATTCTCTGCTTCCTCTGCTTCTGCAGTTCTAGGACACACGACACCAGTCACAGCATCCAAGCCCAGCACCAGGATGTTATGGGTGGGGCGGTCTTTGCTTGGGGGAGGGCCAGCATGGAGCGAAATGCTTTGCTGGGATTTGGATACATGCAAGGCAGCCCTAAATAGGTGGTTGTGGTCTGAGCGAGCAAGTATATTTGAGATTGTCTAGCAGGCCCTGTAACCATAGCTCTCAACTCACGCTTTTGGCGGGTTTCACCCGCCTTGTAAATAGCTGACTCACCCGCCAAGCCTCCTGCACGCCCACTCGTTTCAATGGGCCTCTCACCCGCCAAAATTAAAATCGGGTGTCTTCACCCGCCTAATGGTTGAGAGCTATGTAACACAAAGTAGCTCTGTACCCCTCGACAGCAACCGCCACCCAAGATCCCTCTAGAATTGGGGACGCTACTCACATTGACCTGGCAAGTCCCGCCCCTGCTAGTAAAGACCACACCCCTCCCATGAGCTCTGCTGTTCTTGTGTGTCAAACTCATCTATGTAGTCCAGGTGTCGTGCGTGGCACTTGCCTTGCTTACCTGCGCAGGAAATTAATAAACATGTAGTGAAATGCGTTTGGAATACTATGTAATATTGGGCGAAGAAGAGAATTAGGGTGGGATTCCCCAACAAGCCAGGCAGTGGGGCGTACCCTGTAGTCAGAGCCGGTATATTATTATAATATCATTTTACATTGAATAATATCTATATTCCACTAGGATTTGTGTGCCTTCATACCTTCCCAAATATCTCTGTACGATTGCAAGATGTATCTGTAATAATCTCTTATGCTTTAATCAGTTTGAGGGAAAGTCATCCCACTCGAATTTCAGGTGTATTGCGGTTCCTGGAACTTTCAAACATTTACAGCGATTAGTGGTTGAACAACTTCCAGGGTTCAAGGCAAACAAGGAGACTGCAAAGGAGGGCAGGCTGTCCTCCCCAGAGAACATATATGTTTTATTTCAAACTGGATTAATGCTTAAAATGAAGTAGAAAAAGTACTTTATATCTAGAGCAGGCCCTTTAGCATTAGAAAAAGAATACGTTTTTCGATTAACAATGCAAGCACCCCCTTGTGCTAGAATTTGAAGCGCAAGCAGATTACTGTCTGAACGGCGGTGGGCAGTCTGTCCACCGTCATATTTCTCTTCTCGCACAGCGCCTTGATGTGAGTAAGGACATAAAAAACTGAGCATTTCCATATACGTCTTTATCTGTCTTACACCAGACCCTTCCCCATCATCACATCCATTTCCTCCCCAGTTCCCATCCCGTCCCAACACTAGACTGTGTGTTGATGCCACAACCTTGCCCCATCTTATGTATCAAGCTTGTATCGATTACCTCATTTCTTCAATCAGCTGCCTTGGTCATATCCATGCTCTCTGCAGTCTCTCCATCCCCATCTCTTGTTGATCCGTCCTGTTGTGGTGAGGTCGAGTCCATCCCGGGCTTCATACCCCAACTCTTCCCCATCTCCCTGCCATGACTCATCCGACTGAAAAGTGTCTTCAGGCCTTCTTCTTACTCTCCCACTTGTGTTCAGCACCTTACTCAAGTGTGAAGAATTCCTGGTTACCTGTCGGTGATCTCCTTCTGCCGTTACCATGGAACCCCTTTTTTGGGTTATCACTAACAGATCCTCATGAAACACAGCAGTGTGCTCGTGACTTTGGGGTTGCTTTACCACCACTATGTGTCCTACTTCCAGACAGGAGTCTTTTTCACCTCGCCGCAGATCCGCGTTCCTTTTCATCTTGGCTTTTCTTCTCTTTGCAGCCCCATCCTGAGTCCTCATAATGTCATCTATTTGGTATTTCTCAGTCACGTCCAGTATGTGTGGTATTCATGTGCGTATGTTCTGGCCGAATATCACTTCTGAGGACACTTCCCGGTGGTACTGTGGGGAGTATTTCTTTAGTCCCTCAATAACTGATGAAGTGTCTGCTCATAGGGTTGACCAGTAAGGTGACCTATTTGCAATTCCCTTTTCAAATTTGACATAAACCTTTCAACTGTCCCATTTGCCTGGGGCCAGAATGGAGTCATCTTCCCATGCCTGAATCCAATATATACATCGAATTTCCTGAAGTCCTGCCCTGTGAACGGGGGCCCATTGGCTGACTTTACTATTCGAGGAATGCCACAGATGGTAATTAGTCTGTCGAGCACTGGTATGTCGTGGTGCGTGGCTGTAGACCCTCCTATCTGTGCTTCTGGAAACTGTGAGTAGTCTATTACTGCTACCACATACTTTCCTCCTTCTATGGGTCCAAAGAAATCAGTATCAATTTCCTCCCACACGCCCTCTGGCAGCTCTGTCATTCTTAGTGGTTCTGGATGCGTTGCCGGTGTGATGAGACAACAGGTGGGGCATTCTTTGAGTAGTTCTTCCACTTGGGTATCCACACCTTCTGGCGTAGCCTCCTCTTGGTCGACACAATGCCCCTGTGTCCCTCATGTTCGACAACTATGTGCCTCAGAGAGGTTGGTATGATGTTTGTTTTCCCTTGAGTAACAGTCCATGTTCTGCCACTGACAGTTCCTCCTTGATCAACACAAAGTTGTTGACGTCCCTCCGGACATCTGGGGATTTGCATTTGCCTATTTCCTTGACCATCCTCCATTTACCTGAGTGAAGGCCTTCCGTCACCATTTGCATCGCCCTGTCCTTTTCTGTTTCTTGTACAATTTTTAGCGAGTCCATTCCCTGTGACGCTGCTTGTTTCACTATGTATCTGATGTATCTGTCTGCCACCCGTGGTTCCAGCATGTCTGCCTTTTCTCGGATGCCTAGACAGGAAGTCTGCAGGATTTTCTTCTTTCCCAAGTCTATGAACAATGACAAACGCATAATCCTGAAGACAGACACCCCATCTGGATATGCGTGGAGACATTCTAGCTTGAGGGTTTCTGCACAGGAATAGTAGGGCTTGATGATCTGTCACAACTGTAAATGTTTTTCCGTATAAAAATAAAGTGCTCTCAGGCCCATACTACCGCCAGGCTTTCTTTCCCGGCCTGGGAGCAAGCCTGTTCAGTTTTAAATAAGCTCCTGCTGGCATACGATATGATATGTCTTTGATGTGTCTTGTCCTCCCCTTTTGAACCAGTATGGCCCCTCGCCCTAGAGGACCTGCATCCACAGTGAGTTTTGTGCTTCTTGTGGGGTCAAAGCCATGTTGTCTGCTTCTGAAATTCTTTTGCAGATTGTGGTGAACACTTCTTGGCACTGAGTCGACCACTGGAACGGAGTGTGCTGTTTTGTCAACACCCTCAGTGGTTCGCTGATGGTTGCGAAGTCTTTAATGTATCTTGTACAATAACTTGCAAGTCCTAAGAAGAACCTGAGCTCTGACACGTTGTCTGGAGGTAGATGTTAAGACGGATTTCTGAACTCTGTCCTGGCGGCGCAGAAGTTCAGAAGGCCAACCTAATTACTTGGAACAGGGTAACCTCTGGACAAGCCAGACCAATCAAGGTAGCGATCGCGGCGGTCAAGACTAGGTCTCAAGAGGGGTGAGGGTGACTGAAAGCCCGCAGTGAGCACACAAAGCAAGAGCGCTGACAAACTACTCCAAACAGTTGTTATATCAAAAATAGATACACATTTATTTTAAGGCCTTTAAAATAATGACCGTAGCGAGAAAATCACAATATCACAATATTAAACCAACACATACCATATCAACACAATATATATACAAATACACAGTCGCAAGCGTTTAAAGCACGAAATATGTAGTCCACCTGCCAGGGAAGGAAAACAGGCAGTGCGATAATGCTTTCGACTCAGTTCGCCTTCATAGGCACCTAACTAGATGGAAGTCCGAGCCCTACGAAGAGTGGAGCCTTGTGCTCAAAGTACCTGCCACGCCGGTGCCGACGGGCACAAGGGGAAGCTCTTCGGAGGAAGTCAGGCGGTTCACGTTAGTGCACAGCAGAAGAAGAACAGGTTCCGCAACTCAAGCGCAGCCTCCACAGCGGGCAGAAGCAGAGCGCGAGCGCGGCAAAAGGGTGCTGTTTTTACACAGCAGGGAAAAGCAATGGGATACTGCAGGAGGGCGACCAGATCCTAGATATACTACTCACCGGTCCCCGAAGCAAGCAGACCCAGGCTTCTCCACGATAGTTTCAGCAGCTGGCAGGTTCAGAAGAGCAGGAGACGCTTTGTAGTCGTGTAGAGCAAAAAGACGTCCCAATCGACGAAACCAGCACAGTTTTGTTGCCGCACAGGACAACGGAGCGGCCGTGTGTATTCGAGCCAAATGAACCCTCCTCCCTTCAGACCTGGGGACGCCAAGCGTACGAAGCGTGGGAGAGGGACAAGGACTCGCAATACAACACAACCTGGCGGCGGTTGCAGAGCCAAACTCCTTGGTAAGCTGGTCAGTCAACTGGATGGCCCAGAGACGCTTCCGAAGGCTTACTTGGCAGGAGATGGTTGAAGATGCCGGGAATAGCTGTTCCTGCTATTCCAAAGGTCGAAGCACCAGTACAGGCCTTCTGGTTCGATCAAAGGAGGACAGGGGCTCTCCGGACGACAGCAGTGCAAAGGAGGATTCCTTCAGCGGGTCACCAGCGATTCCTCGGTCCAGCCTCGTAGTTGCAGGATACTTGGCTCCTGTATTCCTTCGTTCGTGAGAACTCAGGAGATCGACATGGTAGTGGTGTTTCCAGCCCCCTCTTATCCACGGTTCCCTTCGCGCCAAAACGGAGGGGAGCCAATGGGAGATCCGCTCATCAAAACACATACCATACGTGGACCAATCACGGACCACGGTGGTCCCAGGCATTCACACCACCCTAGACTCTCTGGCACCCAGGATGTGTATTGGGACCAGACATCCCAGCCCACACCCTGGAGGCACACAAACGACATGTAGAAGCCCGCGAAAGCAACCACGTTTCGCGGGAAAGTACATGCCCAAATAAGGAAGGCCCCGGGTCGCCGGACCTGGGGAAGGTGAAGGGAGCAAGACGGACAGTGGACAGGACAAAGGAGCCTCGCGGCCTGGCCATTTTGGGAGCCAGGCCACCATTTTGGGTTCAGTGCAAAAACGTGCTCAGAACGCCAAAAGGAGCTCAAAATAAACAAAACGATCGCTGCCACCAGTCCAGTCCCTGAATGACTTGCACCGATCAAATACATTCCTAAAAGAGTATCTAGGGCCTGTAGAAGGCTAGAGACCCAAGAGAGCTGTAACTTAGCTTACAGTGCCCTCTTGTGTCGTGTTGCACTAAAGCTGCGACACGATAAAAGAAACTACGGGAAACCACGTTCCCCGGTACTGACTGTCTTAAGGGCATGTCAGTTTCCCCGTAAGAAAGGAGCGAAAGCCCAGAGAAGTGCGGCAGAAGGCTGTACTTCTCTGGCAAAGTCAAGAACAAGGTTGAAAACAATAGCAAAAAGTTTAGGGGTTGCCACATGGAAGGAAAATTCCCTACAATTACGAAATCTTTCCTAACACTCGCCCCTCCCAGACTATGGACAGGGGGAACTAATCCACCCCTGGATGAGTCTCTTGTTCAGGTCGGTTAAACATTCTGGACAACCCATCAGCATTGCTATGTTGGACACCTGGCCTATGCTCAATAGTGAAGTCGAAGCCTTGTAGACTTATGGACCACCTAAGCAACTTTGGATTCTCCCCCTTCATGTTCATTAGCCACTTTAACGGCTTATGGTCAGTCTGCACAGTGAAGTGGGTCCCATAGAGGTAGGGCCTCAGCTTCCTTAGGGCCCACACAACAGAGAAACATTCTTTCTCTACCGTGGACCACCTGAGCTCTCTGTCCTTAAGCTGGCGACTAATAAAACCGATAGGGTGTTCCTTACCCTTCTCATCTACTTGTGATAGTACAGCTCCTATCCCAGTGTCAGAGGCATCCGTCTGCACGATAAAAGGTCTTTGATAATCAGGGGCCCTGAGCACAGGGGCCTGGCACAAGGAGTCTTTTAAGCAATTGAAGGCCTTCTCACACTCGTCGGTCCAAGTTACCTTCTTGGGTTTCTTCGGAGTTGTGAGGGCAGTCAGAGGAGCAGCTATGGTGCCATAGTCTGCCACAAAATTGCGATAATACCCCGTGAGTCCTAAGAAGGCTCTCACTTGGGTTTGCGTAGTGGGGGTAGGCCAGTCTTGTACTGCTTGTACTTTACTGGGTAGAGGCTGTATCCTCCCTCCACCTACTTCATGTCCAAGGTAAACCACTGAGCCTTGTCCAATCTGGCATTTACTCGCCTTTATGGTCAAGTGGGCTTTCTGAAGAGCCTGGAGCACAATCCCGAGGTGTTTCACATGGTCTTCCCAGGTGGCACTGAAAACTGCTATATCGTCCAGATATGCAAGACAGAATTCGTCCAACCCATTCAACACATGATTCACAAGCCTCTGGAAAGTGGCAGGTGCATTCTTCAACCCGAACGGCATTACCCGGAATTGGTAAAGGCCGTCTGGAGTAGAAAATGCTGTCTTCTCCTTGGCATGTTCTGCTAAAGCTATTTGCCAATAGCCAGCAGTGAGGTCAAACGTGCTGAGGTACTTGGAGGCACCCAAAGTATCCACCAGCTCATCTGTTCGAGGCAAGGGGTGGGCATCTGTCTTGGTGACAGCATTCAGAGCCCTGTAATCCACGCAGAACCTCAATTCAGAAGTGCCTGCCTTTGGAACCAGAACCACAGGACTGGACCAAGGACTACTAGAGGGTTCAATCACCCCAAGATCTAACATCTTGTTGACCTCGGTCTTAATATAAGACCGTACTTTGTCTGACATCCTGTATCCCCTACTTTTGGTAGGTACACTGTCTCCTGTGTCAATGTTATGTTTGCACCAAGGTGTCAAACCAGGGGACTGTGAAAACAGGGGGGAAAACTGCCTAAGCAAACTTTTCACCTCAGCCTGCTGATCAGAAGTCAGGTGAGGGGCCACTCGGACACCCTCAACGGAGCTATCTGAAGGACCGCTTTGGAACAGGTCGGGGAGAGGTTCAGACTCCTCTTCCTCAACGTCTGATGCCAGTAGCAGTGCTGCGATTTCGACTCTTGGGACGAAAGCCTTCAGCCTATTCACGTGGAACACTTTTGGAGCCTGTCCAGGCCTTCCAAGGTCCACTAAATAGTTCACCTCACCCAGGGGCTCCACCACTGTGTAAGGGCCTGACCATTTGTCCTGTAAAGCGCGAGGCCTTATTGGATTCATGATCAGGACTTGCTGACCAGGTGTAAAGTTGATGAGGGAAGCTTTCTGGTCGTACCAATGTTTCACCAGCGCTTGCCCTGCCTTCAATTTATCACTAGCCAAGCCCATCAGAAGTACCATCCGTTTTCTGAGCCCTAGCACATAGTCAACTACATTGGTAGTAACAGGGGGAGTGGGCATCTCCCATCCCTCCTTGACAATGGCTAAGGGTCCCCGTACGGGATGACCGAACAGAAGTTCGAAGGGGCTGAAGCCAACACCCTCCTGTGGTACTTCTCGGTAGGCAAACAGTAAGCATGAAACAAGAAGATCCCATTTTCTTCTCTGAGGCTCCTCCAGAGCCCCAATCATGCTCTTTAAAGTCCTGTTAAAACGCCCCCCCAGACCATTGGTCTGGGGTGGTATGCAGAAGAGAACCTGTAGGTGACCCTACATTCTATCCACATAGCCTGCCTATACTTCGACATAAAGTTGCTGCCATCATCCGGCACAACTTCTTTAGGGAAGCCAACCCTAGTAAACATGCCGAGTAAAGCTTCTGCAACTGGCTTGGCAGTTACAGTTGTAAATGGGACGGCCTCAGGATACCGGGTTGCATGGTCGACCAGCACCAGGATAAACCTATTGCCTGAGGATGTTTGCGGGTCAAGGGGACCAACCATGTCGATCCCTACCCTTTTAAATGGTACCCCCACAACTGGGAGCGGTACCAACGGAGCTTGGATTGTCGCGCCAACCTTACCAGACAACTGGCAGGCGGCACAACTCCTGCAGTGACTTTCTACTTGCACCCCCATCTTGGGCCAGTAGAAGTGCATGGATAACCTTTGCTTGGTCCTCTTCATACCAAGGTGACCAGCAAGGGGAACTTCATGCGCCAACTGCAGGAGGAAGGGTCTAACAGCAAGGGGAACCACCAACCTCCTATGGTCTCCTTCTGTAGACTCTGTGGGCTCACTATACAGGAGTCCACCTTCCCAATAAATCCTATGCTTCCCAGGAGGTTCACCCTCAAGCTGGGAGCAGGCCTGTCTCCTTAGGCCTTCCAGAGATGGGCACTCACGTTGGCCTTTACTGAATTCGTCCCTATCAGGACCTCCTTCAACTAACAAGTCTTTTAGTTCAGGATGATCGTTGGGGTCGAATACTTCAGGCATCGCCACCTCCTCGTCAGGCTCGGGCGATTGACCAACTTCCTCCACCGCAGTGGTAGGCGAGCTCGGGGGAATATTCTCTTTCCCCCGTCTTGACTTGTAGACTCCTTTCGCCTTGGGTTGCCCCTTCGGCTGGGGCGGCGTATTGGACTTGGCCAATGCCGCCCGTGCTTGAGACCGTGTGTAGGGTCGTTCGGCAGTGTCTCCTACGAGCCCTAAAGCTCTGAGATCATTACCTAATAAGACCTTTCCCGGGACGTTTCTCTGAATGCTCACTGGAATCCTGACAGCTGTACCATTTAAAGTTAGATTAACAGGGATCACGGGAAACATACGGAGGGGGCCGTCAGCCAACTTAGTGGGCATCAGAGTAGCTCTGGCAACTTCCTCTGAGTCTACCAAGGTAGAATCCACTACAGTTCGACTGCACCCACTATCCCTAAGAGCTGGAGTATCCACTCCATTGATCAGCACACTGTCTTTAAAGTAGTGCTTGGTATTATCCGGAATCCTAGCATACGCCTCTGCGACTTTAGGCTCCCAGGAACCCAGGGACACTAAAACTACCTCGGCCTCTATTCCGCTGGGAAATGAGTCCGAGGAGAAGGATGCTCCTGTAATCTCTTCTTCCTCGTAGGAGGAGAAGGCCAGATTAGCGGAGTGGACCCCCAAAGGTCTAACCTTACAACGGGGATCCCCCTTCACATGGTCAGTTGCTCCACAAGAAAAACAAGCCCCAGAGGGTCTGTTTACGTAGGGAGGCTTATTGTAACCAGAGTTCTGTTTCGGAGGCGCACCTCCACTACCCTGTGAGTTCTCTTGTGTCTTACCCTTGTTTTTCTTTTTGTGGCCTTTTTGGGAAGAAGATTTAGCAGATTCCCCACCCTCCATATCTTTGGACTTTTTCCCCTCCTCCTGCTTACCAGGATGAGTTTTGTCCTTATGGGACACTCGATGTGACACCCATAAGTCTGCTGCAATGGCCAGCTTCTTAGGATCTATCTCCTTCGAATCGGCCAAATGCTGCTTAAGCTCCGGGGAAGAAGAAGCAAAAATGTGTTCCAGCATGACAAGATTTATCATGCCGTCGAAGGTAGAAACCTTATAGCCTTCGACCCAGCCAGTTAAGTTTTTCAAAGATTCAGCGACATAAGATACCCAAGTACCACCTTCCTTTTTCTTATACTCTCGAAAACGCTTTAAATATTGGGCCGGAGTCTTCCCAAACTTTAAAATGAGAGTCTGCTTTAACATTGCGAAATCAGCCCGCTCAGCCTTCGACATTTCCATAATGGCACTACAGCCAGAATGGGGCAGTCTACTGAGCAACCACGCAATCTTATCAGCATTGTCAACTTCCTGGACCTCGCATGCATACTCAAACGCATTCAGCCAGTCCATAATGTCATTCCTCTCTTCATACACACTGAGCAGATCTTTTGGAAACCGTGGATGAGAGGAGGCCCCAGACCCATGTCCAGGACCCTTGGACCCATTTGCAACCTGAAGCTTGGCCAGTTCCAACTGGTGATCCCTGTCTTTTTGTTTTTCTGCCTGTTCGATTTTTAGTTTGGCTATGCTGAATTCAAGCTCCTGCTGCCTAAACCGCAGCTCTTGCTTCTTGAATTCAAGCATAGCCTCCCCATCAGCACTGGCAGAGGAAACATTAGACAGCTCGTCCTCCCTGTCCTCGTGGTCGCGGTGGAACAGTGCGGCGGCAGAACCGTCGGTTCTACCAGTGAGAGCAGCCCCACCACCTTCCGCACTGTCCTCAGAAGTAATAGCGTCAAGCTGCGCTTCTTGCCACGCCACGATTCTTTGGATCATTTCCAATTTCGTGCCTTGAGAGGAAACACCTCTCTCCGCACACATCTTTTTCAATGTTTCTGACTTGGAAGCATTTAAAGTTAACAACGTACTTGTTTCCATACTGTTTGATAGGACTATGGCCTTTTTAAAGTTATACTATAACAATTCACTACGTGCACTGTTTGGAATAACCTGAAATGCCCTAGTTCGAGCGCAACACTGGATACCTTCAGTCGTATCCCACCGCTGTACACCAATTTGTTAAGACGGATTTCTGAACTCTGTCCTGGTGGCGCAGAAGTTCAGAAGGCCAACCTAATTACTTGGAACAGGGTAACCTCTGGACGAGCCAGACCAATCAAGGTAGCGATCGCGGCGGTCAAGACTAGGTCTCAAGAGGGGTGAGGGTGACTGAAAGCCCGCAGTGAGCACACAAAGCAAGAGCGCTAACAAACTACTCCAAACAGTTGTTATATCAAAAATAGATACACATTTATTTTAAGGCCTTTAAAATAATGACCGTAGCGAGAAAATCACAATATCACAATATTAAACCAACACATACCATATCAACACAATATATATACAAATACACAGTCGCAAGCGTTTAAAGCACGAAATATGTAGTCCACCTGCCAGGGAAGGAAAACAGGCAGTGCGATAATGCTTTCGACTCAGTTCGCCTTCATAGGCACCTAACTAGATGGAAGTCCGAGCCCTGCGAAGAGTGGAGCCTTGTGCTCAAAGTACCTGCCACGCCGGTGCCGACGGGCACAAGGGGAAGCTCTTCGGAGGAAGTCAGGCGGTTCACGTTAGTGCACAGCAGAAGAAGAACAGGCTGCGCTTGAGTTGCGGAACCTGTTCTTCTTCTGCTGTGCACTAACGTGAACCGCCTGACTTCCTCCGAAGAGCTTCCCCTTGTGCCCGTCGGCACCGGCGTGGCAGGTACTTTGAGCACAAGGCTCCACTCTTCGCAGGGCTCGGACTTCCATCTAGTTAGGTGCCTATGAAGGCGAACTGAGTCGAAAGCATTATCGCACTGCCTGTTTTCCTTCCCTGGCAGGTGGACTACATATTTCGTGCTTTAAACGCTTGCGACTGTGTATTTGTATATATATTGTGTTGATATGGTATGTGTTGGTTTAATATTGTGATATTGTGATTTTCTCGCTACGGTCATTATTTTAAAGGCCTTAAAATAAATGTGTATCTATTTTTGATATAACAACTGTTTGGAGTAGTTTGTTAGCGCTCTTGCTTTGTGTGCTCACTGCGGGCTTTCAGTCACCCTCACCCCTCTTGAGACCTAGTCTTGACCGCCGCGATCGCTACCTTGATTGGTCTGGCTCGTCCAGAGGTTACCCTGTTCCAAGTAATTAGGTTGGCCTTCTGAACTTCTGCGCCACCAGGACAGAGTTCAGAAATCCGTCTTAACAGTAGAGTCTTGTTCAATTCAGCTACTTTGTCTGGATCAGGTGTCGTTCCCTTCTCCAAGAAGATGTGGCCAAAGAACCGCAGCGTGCCCTTCCTGAACTCACATTTGTCCTTATTGAAGGTGAGATTTGACACCTCTAGTGCCATGCATACCCAAGATAGCGTGTCATCATGCTTTTCTATGGTGTGCCAAACACTAAAATGCCACAGCTATAATTGATGCAGTTCAGAATATGCTTGATGACATTGTGTATTTCCGATTGGAAAATGTCCACGGCTGTGGAGATGCCAAAACTCAGCCTCTTGTATCTGAAGAGACCCAAGTGTGTCACAAAGGTGGTAATGTAGCAGCACTCTGGGCTAGGTACCAGCTGGTGATAGCCGTTATTTAGGGCAAATACTTTGGCCCCATTTAACAAATGTTTCATATCAATGATACGAGGTGCTTGTGTTATGGTCTGATATACCTGCTCACTTATGACGTTGACGGTGGCTCCTGTGTCCACCAGGAATTTCATCTGTAGGTCATTGATGTGCATGAGCAATGTTGGGCTATGCTTGGTGGCCTGGTTGTTCCCTATAGTGTACAGGTACCCTTTCCGTCTTTGGTCACCTTCTGAAGAACTGAGCTTGCTCTCTGAAGACGACTGTTGCACTCATTAGTAGGGGTATATTGGTAGGGGTCTGGAGGGAGGGATAGGGGTACATACCTCCTGGATCTCCTGATTGGGCGGGCTACTGACATGGGCGGGCGTCCTTTGCCTTTCATCCCTTTTTCTTCCCCTGAGTCTTCATGACCACCAACCCTGTCCTTCTATCTCCCATGCACCTTCTCAGCCGTTGATGATGAAAGCGCTGTGGCTGTGGCTGATGTGTGGGGATCTGTCCTTCATTCTGCTTCGGCCACTACCTTCGCCCTCTCCCTTCGATGGGTTTCTGGACATCCTGCAGACTAACTTCAAATGGATTTCACCCCCACATGCGGAGTACAGTTGACCAAACGCTGGGCATGTACTGTCATGTGGAAACTCATACCCACATCTATAGCAGAATGCTTCCATCTGAGGCGTGTGTCTAGTCCCCGTGAACATTTTCTGAATAGTGCCTGGTGTTGCCGTGGACATGTTCGCCTTGCTCTTGACCTCTGCTTGTTGTTCTATGGCCAGGTCTGCCCTTGCTAGCGTAATATTTCGTCTACGGTTATGGGCTTTTGTAGCAGTTTCTTGTGAAACTGTTGCAACTCGCACCCCATCTGTGATCAGAATGCTTCATTATTTGAGTAGTTGTTAAAGTCACAGTGTTTTAAATTGATATGCAGACGCATGACAAATGCATCCATGGTTTTCCCTTTTTCTTGCTTTGTGGAGTGAAATACATGTCTACCGTAATCCACATTGGTATGGGAGTGGAGTAGGCCATGAGGCAGCTTTCAGCCCTTCAAAAGTGTCAATTTAGTGCTCTGGCAACTGATCAATGATGTCCTTTGTGTCGGGATACACTGCCAGCTTGAGGAGGCAATGTTTCCTCATGTCTTCCATTGATCCCATTGCCCCTATGTACAGCTCAAACTCCTTCGCCCATCTAGGAGCCCTGTTGCTCATGTCCATAATATCAAAGATTCCCAGCAGTTGTAGCGCTTTGGAGTCCTGTGGCCTGACTGGTGTGTGGGTGGGTGATGTGACAGCCAACATGGATGGGATCTCCTGGTCTGACATAATGACTTGGACCATCTTTCACTGAAGCTGTGTTATGTGACTCATCCTAATGACTTGAGATGCTGGTGGAGTTGATTTCCGTTGGCCCCATGTTCAGGAATGCCCCAAACGGCCTCCTTGTATTGGCACCAACGTTTCTTGGTCTGACGTCCACCTTGCTTGTTGCAACCTCAGTGCAGTTATGTCTTTGCACCTTTCTGGTGCTGAGATTTCATCATACATACATAATCATACACAACAAATTATAAGATAACTGTAACATAAGAAATGTTTAAGATAAGTAATGTAAGATATTCATGTAACACTAAATTGTAACATAAGAAATGTAAGGTATCTATGTAACTGTAACCTAAGTTTGACACAAGCGCCCAGTTGCCTAACGGCCCAGTGCGCTCTATAAATAAATATACAATACAATCATTAGCGCTCTCCTGCGGCACTACTGTGCTCCCTTTGAGCGTGTTTGCCTTATCTTCACCGCCACTCCCCGTGTTTCAGTGAGGCCTTCCCCGGCGGCCCTGCTGCACAGGCGTGCGCAGTTGGCATGGTGCGTGTAGGCACAACCGTTTGCTGCCAGTGTCTGATCCGGTGGTGGGGAGTGTGCCCACTGGCGTATCTCTCTTCCCGCATGGCACCTTAACGTGAATAAGGACTCGGTTAACTTAACCTTTTGATGTATGTCTTTTTTCTTTCTCCATCTTACACCAACCCCTTCCCTGTCGTCACATCCGTTCCCTCCCTGCTCCCCAGGTCCCGCCCCACCCAACACTAGACTGTGTGTTCAATGCCACAGTTGCTAGAAATTGATTTATTTTCTATTTACTGTGCCTGTCCATGCTAGAAATAGCAAAGGCATGTTTTCCATTTCTAGCTTTTGACTTTTTTTCTATTTTGAGCAAGTGTGGCAGCCAGCACTATAAATAGTATTTTTATATTTCTGACCGGCATTTAGCACTGGTACCACCACACATGGCATACAATTAAGGCAGCCAAAGAGAAGCCTCACTAGTAGGGTCTTTTGGGATGGTCTTCCCCTTCTATGAGTGACTTACACATATTTGTGATCTATCAGATTTTTAAAGAGATGAACTATGAATATTCACGGTTTACTTGTGGGGTGGTTCCAATACCCCTAGCCATAATCACAACTTTTCATGCTTCTACACACAATTCAGAATGAGACTCTCCAAGCTTCTCCCGCTTAACAAATATTGTAGTATCATTTAATTCACTTATTTATAAGGAGAGAGTCATGAGCAGCGATGTTCCGTGAGTGAGCTAATAGGTAAGTCAGCCTGTTATATGCACTATTGTAAGGAACTCATGGTAGCAACAGTGAAGACAGACACAGATCACAGTTCAAGGGTGTTTATTAAACTGTATGGGTAGGTTGGAAAAACGCCTAATCTAAACATATGATGGGAGCAAGCTTCGAATAATAATAAGGCCGTGCGAGTGGCGTCTTGTCAAAATAAAAGGGCCTGTAGACCAAGCACAACCACCCCGCCCGACGTCCTAGCAAGGATACATTTCTATAAAGTGAAGGAGGAGATTATGCGGAAAGCCAGGAGTTTGCCCCATATACTCTTCAGAATCGCCGGTTACGGAATGGCTCATGGAAAGGAAGATCCCATACTGCTGGGGGTATCCAACGTCCTTATCTTTCACCTAGGAAGACAAACCCTGCTACATCCGCACCCTGAAAGAGGCTGAGAAGCTGCTGAACCCAGAAGCGGAGGAGGCCGATCCTGACAGAGGCTCGCCCTCCAGACAAACCCCTTCAGAGGAGCTCAAGCACTCCTGGACCCGAGTGGAGAGTGTGAGAAGGCTCAGGGCCCCCCCCCCGACAAAAGCAAATGTAACGGCAAAGATTGAAGGTTTTGAGCTCCAGGTCATCTGATTCCCCCCCTCAGTTGGTCGTGCTGGCCTCGCCGGATGCCTCGTTGGTTGAAGGCTGGCCCTGACAGCCCAGTTTAGTTTTGGGACTATGGGGGTTGGGGGGAGGGATCGGAGGGAAACAGGGGGCCACTACAGGGGTCAAATAACTGTGATCAAGCTGGGTCACAGGAGGCGCGCTGGATGAAGCTACCAAAGGAATCTACAAACCCAGTCGCCCCTGATGACTAACGACGTTAAATAACTTACCATGCTAACATGTAATGTCCAAGGTCTGAACTCTCCAAGGAAATGGAAATCGGTCGGAAAGTGGCTAGCACAACTCGAAGGAGACATTATATGCCTGCA
This sequence comes from Ambystoma mexicanum, assembly GCF_040938575.1. NCBI lineage: Eukaryota > Metazoa > Chordata > Amphibia > Caudata > Ambystomatidae > Ambystoma > Ambystoma mexicanum. The sequence continues at coordinate 539,229,082 of NC_090923.1, read as the reverse complement.
AGAAACACATCTGCTGATGCCCGACGAAAAATGGTTCAACTCACAACGGTTTCCCAGACGATGCTTCGCCTCTTCAAGCCAGAAGAAAAGGGGTGTAGTCATACTGCTCAGACGCAAATCTCCGTTAAGCGGGATCCCGAGGGGAGATTCCTACTGCTCAAGGGTTTACTGATTGAACTTCCAATCACCATTGGGGCAATATACTGCCCGAATGATGCCCAATACCACTTCCTGCACAAAATCCTCCAGATCGTAACCACCTTCACTGAGGTCGCCTGCTGATTGGTGGCATCTTTAACCATACCCCAGACCCCAACACAGACAAAACACTGCCTCCCACCAGGAGCGACTTTGCCCGAACTCTGGCGATGGCAGAATTTCTCAGGGACACCGGAACTGTCGACGCATGGAGGCTAGCCAACAAAGGAGCGCGTGACTTAACTTTCTTCTCACATGCCCACGGGGGGTTCTCAAGAATAGACTTACTACTGATATCCAGTGTGTTATTCCCATGCATCTAAGATATGGAAATTGGTCTCAGAGTAATATCGGACCACGCCCCGGTTATAGCCCGCCTGAGAGTGGAGGGCCTCCCGGCACCCCCACAAAGATCATGGAAACTGCAGGACTATATCCTGTCGGACACAGCTTGCAGCCAGCAGCTATCAGACTCCCTAACCAACTACTTTCAGGAAAACGCTGCAAAAGGTACCTCAGAAGCCATGGTCGGGGATGCAATGAAGCCGGTGATCTGCAGGATTACCATCAACTCCACGTGGCACATAAGCGACGTCACCAACTCCAACTCTCTAAGCTTGAAGAAGGGGTGGCAGCCTGTGAGGCAAGCTTTAAAGCACGCCAAACGACAACGGCAGGAAAGAACCTTAAAAAAGCGAGAGCTGCATCGAAATGCACCTGGCAGACCGGACGGCCCACGCCCTAGCTTACACAAAGCAATATTATTACTTGAACAGCAACCAGGCCAACTGGCGGCTAGCATACAAGCTCAAAAAGCTCTACTCCCGGAACAACATACTCATCCTCCGAGACCGGCAGGGCAAGCCCTGCTGTGCGGCAGCGGACAAGCTGAAGATCATAACGGAACACCAAAGGGGCATCATGTCGGGAGCCCCAACCGACAAGGAGGCGCAAATCCACTACATGCGCACCATTCAGAAAGCCTCTCCACATCCCCAGGTGGACACACTGGAGCGCCCCATCACCACGGAAGAAGTAACTGAAACCATCCGCACCCTGAAGAACACAGCCCTGGGACCCGACGGACTAACCTCCCAGTTTTACAAAAAGTCTGTCCAGATATTTGCTCCCCACCTGGCGTCTCTATATAATACCTTCCTCCTGACCGACAGCATCACCCCCTCAATGGAGGAGTCCTTGACAGTCCTTATCCTGAAGCCCGGGAAAGACCCAGAACTCTGTTCATCGTATAGACCCATCACACTGATGAACAATGATGCCAAGATCTTCTCCAAGTTATTAGCACACAGACTGGTGAAAATCCTCTCAGAGCTGATCCACTCAGACCAGACGGGGTTCAATCCGGGCCGCACCACGATGGACAACACCTGGCGCTCTCTAAATATCATTGAGTCGGCAAACAGAACTGGGGAGCTCATGGCCATCCTGTTACTCGACGCCCACAAAGCGTTCGATATGCTGGACTGGGGGTACATCGAGGAGACCTTGAAGCACTTCGGCTTTGTCCCAAAGTTCTCGAAATGGATCCTAGCAAACTACCAGCACCCTACCACGGCCCTGACAGTATATGGTGACAGATCTCAGAGGATCTGGATAACCAGAGGCAAAAGACAGGGCTGTCCCCTCTCACCGCTCATATTCGCTCTATCCATGGAGCCATTTGCCTGCAGAATACACCAGAACCCACGGATCCACAGCCTGGAAGTAAAAGATGAGACCTATAAAATGGGCATGTACACGGATGACGTCCAGCTAACCTTAACCCAACCTAAAACCCCCATGCACTGGACAGCTTTGGGAAAGCGTCAGGATTCAGCATCAACTTGGCTAAATCCACAGCCCTGGGAATCAAAGCCCCTAAAGTCCTCGTGTCTGCCTTGGAAGCCAAGTTCCCCATCCCCCGGGCAAAATCGTCCATTAGCTACTTGGGAATCCAAATCCTGAGTAAACCAGAGCGAGCGTATAAGCTGAACTTCACGCCACTGTTCAAAGAGCTAAAGGCAGACCTGTCCCGCTGGCAAAAACAGGAAGTGTCCTGGACAGGGAGAATCATGGCAGTAAAAATGAACCTGGTGCCGCGACTGCTCTACCACTGCCAGGCCCTCCCGATCCCCGTCACCAAGAAAGATCTACAAAAACTGCAGGCGCACATATCAAAATTTTGTCTGGGGGGGGGGAACAATAATAGCCAGGAAGGTGATGCTCCGAAGCCCAGGAGTTGGCAGCATAGGGGTCCCGGACGTCGAAAGATACTGCCTAGCAGCCCAGCTCGCCCCAGCCTTCACCTGGGCCAGAGGCAGTGACCGCCCATGCTGGTTGAAACTGGAAGAAGACTGGAGCCGGATCCCTCTGGAAGTGCTGCCCCACATCATCGGATCAGAAATCCTCACAATGCAGGACCCCTCACAGCAACCAGGAACACGGTGGAGAGCTGGAAGAAAGCGGGCCGGAGATGGAACTGCAGGACCACAGTGGGTCCTTTATCTCCAGTTTGGGAGAACCCCGACTTCACACCAGGGATCGCACCGAATAACTTCGACAAATGGAAGGCTGGAGGTCTGAGACATATAGCTGACTTCTTCACCATTGGCACACTGCCCACGTTCGAGGAATGTAAAGCGAGGTTTCAAGTGCCGGAGGGGGGAGAGATTCCGCTATGCCCAGCTCCGACATTGGCTGTCCCACGACACAATAAAATCGCATGGAGGAAGGGAGCTGATGGCGCTGGAGCGCACCTTGACTTCACTCACACTCGCTGGAACAATCTCGGCGCTATACAGGCTCTGGACAGAGGACACCCCGACAAGAAGGAAGCCTACATGCAGAGATGGGAGGGGGACATAGGGAGAGCGCTGGACGGAGCAGCATGGAGCCGCATCTGGTCGAGAATCCAGAAAAGTTCAAAATCCGTCACCAATAAAGAGGAGGCAATCCAAGTCTGTTTAAGATGGTACTTATGGTACTTAACGCCGGAGACCCTTACTAAAAGCAACCCGGCCATTCCGTCGCAGTGTTGGAGAGGCTGCGCTTACACCGGCACCCTACTTCATCTGCTGTGGACCTGCCCGAAAGCGGTGAAGTTTTCGAAAGGGGTCCTGGAGCAGATTAAACTCGTCACAGGCATAACAATCCCATGGGACCCAGGAATTGTCCTATTGGGGGACTCCGGAGACAGCCAATTGGCATATTTGTGCTCCCATCTACTGACAGCAGCAAAAATCTCAATAGCAAGACTGTAGAAACTCGCCGAAGGTACAGAGGTTTCCATGTAGTGGTGTAAGTGCTGGGATGTAGCTGTCGCAGAAAGAATATCCGCCTTCCGCGCTGGGAATCGGACCAAGTTCTTTACCATCTGGGCGCCCTTCCTGGACTACGCACAGCAATTCCCTGGAGTAGCACGACAACTGCCAGCCCTCCGCTGGATGGCCAAATACGATTAAGGAGACTCATCCAACCCACTGGGGTCACCCAAGCCCACCTCACCACTTAAGTGCCCCAGGAACTAGGCGAGCAACAACCCGCCTATCTGCTCGGATCCAACCCCCGCCACAGCTACTAAGTCCGAGGACCAACCACAGGAGCTGCCCTCCCCCGAGATCTCTAATGAACTGAAGCTGCCCCCATGACTCGAGATGCTCCCCCTGCCCCGACCCCCATGATGTTAAGTTGGACATTTGGTTGTACTTATGTTTGTTTGAATTTGCTTTGCTTTTGTCTCATTATGACTCAATTGATGTATAAAGCAGCATTTACTTGTTACCAAAACATCAATAAAAAGTCTTGTTGGGGAAAAAAAAAAAACTATTGCCAATCCTTACGCTAAATACAAAAAGAAGTGTGGGATAATGTTCTTAAGAAAGAAGGAATTGCTCACAAATAATAAGTCAGGATGCGGTAGTTGGGGTCTCCCTTGCCCACATTTTCAGCAGGGGACAAGGTAGGATTCTGGAGCACAGCACACACTCGAGCTTTCCCTGAACGAGCCAACAGTTCCACTCCCAGCAATCAGGGCCTTTGGTGGTTAAGTCTCTTTTCTACAAAAAGTCTCTTTCCTCCGATGACCTGATGGGTTTCAAAATAAACAAAAGTTCCTTTCAGTATACACGTTGGGTGATGCCTTTTCCACCCCTGGATCCCCCATCTCCTGGGCACAGATCCACAAAAAGTTTGTAATGATGTCAGGACCTTCGGTAGTTTAGTATACTTGCTTCCGAGAGCCTGACAGGTTCAAAGTACAAAACAATAGTTCAACAAGTTATTTTCTGATTACACTTTGGTTGACGCTCTTAACCCCTGGGTTCCTCCTCTTCCAGGCTCAGATCCCTCTCGAATATCAGCTGCTCTCTGTCGGGTTTACTCTTGCATGGCATGCATTCAAAGACTTTCCCTGTTGTACTTTTCTTTGTTGCATTTACAGATCGGTAGATGTTGGCTTCTCACCCTTGGATCTCCCTCTTCCGTGCTGAGATCCTACTCGACTATTCGCCTCCCTCCATCGGGTTCACTATGGCTTTCAATGCGATTTTTGTCTGTGATATTCACGAATCTTAAGGTCTTTTTTAACAGTTCACTGTGGACATCCCTCTGCTGGGTTCACACTTGTCAACACACTGTATGTTGGGACTTTAGACTTCGCCCCTGGTTTATCAGCATCCCTCCTTCGGATTCACTCTTGCCATCTTTGTCAATCGGTTTACATGATGCAGGATTCGGTTCCCTTAGCTTCACAATCTTCTGTTGGTCAAAGGCTTTCGACTGTACATAGGATTTTACTATACCCCTGTATGACCACTTTGACCCCCTTTTCGCCTTTCCCAAGGCCTTCTGGTAACTGGAGTTTCAATCAATCGAGTAATCGCCCATAGTTTCCTGAGTGAGCACCCACATGGTGCCGGACTCCTCTGTTGCTGGCTTTCCCCCTTCTAGTATCAACAGTTCTTTGTATTCTTTCACAGTTCAATTAGCCGTTTGCCATTTTTGTTCAACACAGATTGGTTTCTTATCGGCTCTCCCTCGACTCACAGGTTGTGATGAACCGCTTGGCTTTTCTTCTCTCTGGAGTCAAGGTTGATACCATGGAGACAAGCGTCTCTACCCGGCTTGGTTATCAGTGGAGGAGGGTCCCTTGTACCGTTGACATTTGCTACAACACACACTGGGTATTGTTTGCGTTCTTACGATTCCTTCCACAGAGATTTCACGGGCCTTGGTTGGAAAGGGCAAGGTCGCTTCTCTCCTTGTCACCCACTCGGTTTGGGCCGTCTTTCTCCTCCTCTTGAACGGCCGTGCTGAGTTAGCTCTCTCGACATGCGTTCTGCCTTGCTCATCTTGTGCCCCACTTTTTATCCCTGTGGGAAAGGGAAAGGCCTGTCAGATATGTGTGGTTTTAGTCAATTGCCTGACTTTGCCTGACCCTTGTGTTGAGACATGTCAGGTAAACGGCTCTAGAGTCAGAGCTTGGTTTTCCCTGGTGTGCAAAAGTGTTAGTGTCAGAAAAAGGGGGGTCGTCATCAAGAATTATATTCTTGATCCTGTGATTTTTGGTAAATTCAGAAGAAGGGTACGATTGATGGGGTTTCTGAAGATGGGAATGACCGGGATTATGAACATGGGGAATTGTGGGAACAGTAGTGTTTTATCTGAGCTGATTGGGAGTGCAGGAACTAATAATCGGAGAAACGGAAAGGAGAATGACTGGGAATATTCGAGTAGGATACAGGCAAACGTGGATTGTGGGAGATGTCATTTCTGAATGCAGTGGGATTGGTCGATTCGGGCATGCAATGTGAGGAAGGTAGGCAGATGTGGGATAGGCTACAAAAGTCTCAGGGACTCCATCTTCTTCACCTTCTGCTTCGGTACAATACTGCGTCTCACCTGGGATATTTCCCTGAGCACAACCCCATGCTTCCCCATTCAGGTGACCCTCTCTCATTCGTCCGTCCCTAGGATTGGGGTCTGAGAGCATAGGCCCTTCCCAGGCCCCCCGAATAAGGGATTCCGGAGGCCAGCTTGGGAGAATACCCTCAGGTTTCTCATACTATCCATTTGTGTTTTTTTGTATAATGCACTTTTAAGAAAATCACTTCTAGGTGAACCCAATTTTTCCAGCTGAGAGAAATAAATCAGAGCAATGTAAAGTGATTTACCTAGGATCACACACTTTAGTGACTAAAGTGTTATACTTTAAGACATTTTCTCCCTATACAAATCATTGTTTGTGGATATTAAGTATACTCTAATAATTCTTCTTCTGTACCTATCTCTAAGTAGGCTAACAAGTGCCATGGAGTGGGCTGTGATTCCTTTGGATCTTGACTTTGCAAATTTAGATTCTGTAAAAAAAAGAAATTTAGCAGCCCATCGGTGCCATACTCGAGATCTAATTTCTAAGTTTAGCCTTTTAAGCAGCTGAGTTTAGAAGAAAAGAGCTTGAGTATTACCTAGCTCCTTACATTGCTGAATGTTACATGGAGGAAGTATTTTATGAGATTTTGTTTGAATATATGTCCCACAAATGAAATTATTGGTGCTCAAAGTAATATTACTAGGAGTGATAGAGGGTGTAGATAATGTGAATGTGGGTTATTGGAATCCTGCGACAACCTTGTTTTATATTGTCCACGTCTGAATAATGTTAGCGAGAAATATTTTTGTGATTTCATACATAATTTTAAGGGAATTTTGGATGCTGCTTTCTGGTGCCGCATTTTGTCTGAGACACATATATCTCAAACAATGACAACTATTTGTTGTGTAATGTTTTTTATTTCACGAAAATTAATAGAGAATGGGGAATTTGTTTAATTGTCAATTTTAGATGTGGATTGTGATAAAGTTTTTATAATGAAGATGGAATTTTGTATGTTTGTTTTTGTGTGTGGGTTGTGCACAAATTAATTCCCAATAAAAAATAATCTCTTTCCTGGCCATCCCTATATTTGCAGTCAGTATTTATATATTAATGATCTCACAGCTCTGATTCTCCTTCGTATTGGAATCTAAGCACTGTAGATTAAAATTGAAGCGCTGCTCTCTTCCAGCATGGGCGGTTCAGTACAGGCCGTGCATAAGAAAAAAAGACTATCAGCATTTCTCACCCCAGCTACAACCCCAAGGTTTTTAACAAAAAGAGGAAGAACGCTGCAGTACAGGATTTTCTCCTGTACTGTCCTGGGAGTCCTCTGGCAGGTGCCAAGTCAGGTGGTGCCCTTAATATCTTTTAATAAGGATATTTTGTAGGACAAGGCTTTGCTGGCCTTTTTCAGTAAGATAAAGAGAGACTGCATTCCTGTACTATATGTGAGGAAATTGGGCAAAGGTGAAAGAAGGAAAACTGTACAGCCTCAGAGTTACTATACAACATCCTAAATCAGGTTTGTCAAGAAGCTCCCCTCCTGTACATTATAATCATAGGAGCGTTTTCTTCAAAGACTCTGTACCAGTTTTCTCACTTCACCAGTTAGAGTTGGACTATACCATATATGGTCCTCTTTCTCACAAAGAAGCAGTCTTACCAGCTTGGCTGGCTGAATCGAGCTCAGCTCACATTCCTCCAGAAAAAGGACTACACAGCCAGGGATAGCTGCCCAATAGAAGGAAAGACTCCAGAAGAAGAAAGCCACCCCATCCATCCCTGCCATACGTAAGCACAACCCCCACAGCATCATATCTGTGACAAAGTTCCCTGCCAGGAACTTTGTCTGGTAATGTGAGAAACCTATGGGTGCTCTCCTGAGTAGGTCCCAGGAATACCTATTGAATATAAGAAAATAGAACTAAAAGGGCAGGTCAGTGAAAAAAACTATTGAGATATTTTAATAATACAATCACATACATATAAAACCAATATTAAATCAAATATATTCAGAATGCAAATTTCTAATATAAAGCCAATTCATAGGCTAGACCTCAATTTTGAGCATTGATAGAAGGCAAAAAAATTATACATCATGTTTCACAATCATTAATCACTTTTACAGTTGATGTCTCTATTATCTCTCTCTTCTTCCACAGATATAACTCATGGAATACCTATCCAGGTGGCCAGGAAACGGCCATCGCTGTTCGATCCAGTTCCTGGGGGTGGATTGGTGGGGGAGGATCACCTGGGTATGGGAACCTGGGGTCATGCTCGGGGAAAACACCCAAGGTGAGACGCGCTATGACACATGGGAAGAAGATGAGGAGGACCAAGTCTCAGAGGTTTTTATAGGCATCTCTAGATGAACCTCCTTTCCACCCAATGAATCTCCCTTCCCTAAATCCAACAACCCCTCCATGTCCCCCTGATTATTATTTCCCGAACTCCCAGTCTGCTCTCACCAAGCATTATCGTTCCCAGAATCCCCCTTGCTCATTTCAAACCCTACCCAGTAGGATATCTGAAAAGTCTATTACCCCCCTCTTTTGATACAAACACTTTCTCTCACTGTGACAGACAGTGGCCAAAAATCAAAGCCGTTTACCTGACATGTCCTGACACAAGGATCAGGCAAAGTCAGGCAATTAACAATAACCACGCACACCTGACATCCCTTTACCTTCCCCACAGGGATGAAAGGCAGAGCACGAAAGCACACTTCGAGCAAGGCCGAACACACAAGGAGACCGCTACACCAAAAACCAGCAGTTCAAATGGAGAAGAAAAGCAGTGAGACCTGGAAGTAGGACGAAAGGGGGAATTGCCCTATCCCTTTTCAACTCAGACCCGCAAAGCCTCCGAGAGGGAAATCATAAGACCGGGAGTTACAGCTGCCGTGCAAAGCAGCATACGACAATGGCACGCTGGGGCCTCCCATATGATAACGCAGGCAGAGAGGCAAGCTGGCTACCGTGGTACTATCCTTGACTGCAAAGATCGAAGAAATCAACGGGTTCCGCCAGCCTGTGAGTCGGAGGAACCTGATAGCAAACTGAACTGTGTTGAGCCCAAGGTTGCAAGTAGCAACATTGTGAACGCAAGGAATTTGCAAGAGACAGAAATTGTGTTTATGTTTGAACATTAAAGAAATCCCAGTTGAGGTCCAGGTGCAGAGGGGTCCGGTGCCACGTGGGCGCTCATTCGAAAAACTCTGACCGGGACCTATTTTTAAACCGCAAGAACCAAAAGGCCCTAGGAAAGGTGGGCGTGAAGCATCAGAGTGGTCCTACAAGGGTTACGTCAAACCCCTTGTACAATCGGAAGCCTCAAACCGTTGCCAGTGGGAAAGCTAGGGGAAGGGAACCCCGCTTTCCAACAAGAGTATTACCTCCGGTAACAGTGTGCCGACAAGAGTGAACGCGGTTGAGGGTTGTCCGCAGCGGGAAGTTGTTTAAAAGGACATTTGAATATGACAACCAATATTTATCCGCCGCAGTGAACCCGACAGAGCGAGGCCCATGTTGTAAGAGGGATCTGAGCCCAGCGGAGGGAGATCCAAGGGGCAAAGAGCAATCGGCCAAGGTAAGAGAGTACTGAAGGAAATTTTGGTTTGTCTGTTTGTTTTGTCTGTTTGTTTCTTTGAATTAGCCAGCCTTCTAAGGTAAAAGACTTTTGCAGGAAAGAGACTTAACCTCTGAAGGTTTCTATATCGTTGAACTGAACTGTAAGCCTCGTGCTGACGAGGAAAAGGAGTGTGCTTTGCCCGAGAGTCCCGCTTTGTCCTGTGCTTCAAACATGGAGAAGGGAGACCCAGCCATACCATCCTGACTTATCATTTATGAACACTTCTTTCTTTTCTGGTGAACATTATCCCACACTCATTTTGTAATTTAGTAGTAAGGATGGGCAATAGTTTATTTTTAGTATAGGCCCTTTTTATTTGACAAGACACCACTAGGACTGCCTTATTATCATTTGATGGTCATAGCTTGCTCCCATCTTAGATTTAGGTTCAGATTAGGCGTTTATTTCACCCAATATAAAGTTCAATAAACAACCCTGAACGGTGATCACTTGTGTCTGTCTTTACTTTTGCCACCATGAGTTCCTTACGATAACCATGACCCAGGTGAGTCATCGAGCTGGGTACCTAGCCAAACCAGTAAGAGAAAAATATGTCTCCAATAATCCCGCTCTGGGACTGTAACAAAACCTGGACCGGATCCAGGAAGTGGAATCAGGGTATAGGGATAGGTTATATCTAGCAAAATACTGGAGCGGGAAGTGGGTAAACCTGGCAAAATAGCTAATCAGGTCCCTTAAGCCAGGAAAGACATCAGGAAACATGTCTCACACATATACACCTAAACTGTATAGGCAAACCTCCCTCAGATGTACTACATGTCTCACAATGCACTCCCCACCACCCCCCCCACCGGAAAACCCAGAATGGACCATGGAATAAAATGATCCCTTCCAGAACAGGGAGACCATAGGAAAGCCCCTTAAAGACAGGAAGACCCTGGCAGAAACCAAAACATCCCTAAACCTCCCTAACACAGTTGCATTTTCAACAACAGCGTTGCAGGACATCCTCCACAAAAGCAGCATGTTCCGCCTCTGCATGCACACAGAGTTTCAAAATAGCCACTGGGGCCCTTATAGGTTTTGCCCAGCCCCTTCAGCCTCATTGTTACCATCGGGAAGAGAGATAGCCTAGCCAATCCCAAACCTCACACCCTTCAGGCTCACAGCTGGAGACCATCAGCCCTAGTTTCAATCAGGGGGAGAGGGCGTGTCACTATATAAACCAGGCATTCCAGTCCAGAAGAATTGCTGACAGTAGCAGGTGGCTCTTGTTTGGAGAATGCTGGAGAGGGGAGACCGCTGGAGAGGAAAGGTTATGCAGAGAATTTGGAGACTGAAGTCTGAAGAGTGCTTCAGAAGGGAGCTGCCGAAGTGGCAGCATGAGAGAGGAGGATGTGATCCCTGCAGGAGACCAGAACATTGTGAGAGTGAAAAGGGAGAGAAAGGAGAGAAGGAGGGAGAAAGTAAAACCAGGATTGGAGTGGAAGGCAGTAGTAGAAACAGGGGAAATGAAGGAGGAAGCAAAATCAGGAGTGAAGCAGAAGACTATTATAGGAACACAGGTAAAGAGGGAAGAAACAAAACCAGGAATCGCCTAGAGGTACGGCAGGCAGAACGGATATGGCGACGGAACTATGACATACAGGAAAAGGTGCGGTTTCAGAAGCTGACCTACAATTACCACAATGCAATTAAAATCGCTAAACAGTCCTTCACCAGTAGAGTTAAGATGACGCTTAATCATTCAAAAGAGCTCTTTTCGGTGGTCAAATCATTTAGCTCTACTAGTGCCTTTGCACCCAAAATACCTCCTGCCTCTGTGCGAATCCCTGATGAACTCTTTCATCACTAAGGTGGTTGGTATTCATGACCTCATTCACAGCAACTGCTTGGTGACGCCACATATTGAAATGGTCGAACCCAACATCAGACCGTCCCATTCCTGGTTGGAATTTCAAATCTTTTCAACGGAGGATGTGTTAAAAGCAATCACTCAATTGAAATCAGGAGCTCCTTCTGATCACTTACCTTTGGCAGTACTGCAGGAAACTCTCCCTGGAGTTATTACTCCAGTGACTTCTGCCGTCAATAGTTCTTTTCAGCAGGGAAGTATCCCAGCAGAGTTGAAACAAGCCATAATCCTTCCCCTTTTAAAGAAACCTCTGCTTGACCCCACGGTCTTAACCAATTACCGCTCTATTTCACTTCTCCCTTTCTTTATGAATGTTTTGGAATCTCTGGTGTCCCCCCTTCTCTCTTCCTATCTTGAACATGCAAATGGCCTTGATCGTTTCCAGGCCGGGTTCCGTCCAGGACGGGGAACCAAGAGTCCTAGTGTCAGCATTAGATGATCTGGCTGTGTTGGCAGATCAGGGTGGAGTCGCTGCGCTGATACTTCCCGATCTGTCAGCGGCATTTGACACAGTTGACCACTCCATCTTGCTGTCCCGTCTGGCTATAGCAGGGCTCTCGGGAACTGTCCTGGCCTGGTTCTCTTCCTTTCTTTCGGGACACGGTCAGTCACTTTCCCTCCCTCTGTTCCTCTCCCCGTCTCACACTCTTTCATGTGGTGTTCCACAAGGCTCCACCTTGTCCCCTATGCTATTCAATCTTTACTTTCAGTCGCTAATTGCTCTCATCCACTCCCGCGGCTTCAAATACTACGCATATGCAGACGACACCCAGATTTTGGTACGATTAGACCTTGACCAAACAGAGGTATCAGCGAGACTGCGAGTGTCTGTCGGTAGTGAAGAGTTGGATGAACAGCAATTGGCTCAAACTGAACAGGGATAAGACCGAGGGGATGGTGGTGGGCTCTCTTTCTGGGACCTCCGTGTGGACCACAGCGTTCTGGCTGTCAAAAACATAGGGGTTGTTTTGTCATCATCATTGTTGATGGCGGAACGAGTTCGCTCGGTCTGTAAGACAGGGGTTTTATCTGTTGAAGCTACTTTGCAAGATCATGCCTTTTCTCCCAGAGGACCTGCGTCCTCAGGTGCTGGTGCATTAGTCTCTAGCCGCATAGACTACTGCAATGCCCTCTACCTGGCACAACCTAAGGGCTTGATTCAGCGGCTTTAGCGATTGCAGAATATGGTGGCCAGAGGGCAATGGGATCACCATATGGCGTCCACATTAGTATAGTGAATCGGGCACTTCACTGGCACCTGGTGGTAAATAGAATTACGTTTAATGCCCTGTGTCTTGTACACCAAGCTTATTATGGGCTTGGAGCCTAATTTCTCTGGTATACATTTAGGCCATACATCCCCTCGAGGTCCTTACGATCTGAAGCGGCAAATCTGGTAATTATTATGAAATTCCGGAATGACCGCTTTGGTGGGAGGGCTTTTTCGGTCGTGGCCGGCACCTTATGGAATGAGCTTCCTACGGGCATGCACAATTTAACAAATCACCTGCAGTTCAGGCGTGCGCTTGAAACCTTGCTTTTCTCAACATGTAGTTAACTGCCTTAGCAGAGCGTCCTAGCGCCAAGGTGCCCTTGTGGTGGAGGTGCACTTTATAAGTGTCTGTACCATAACATAACATTACATAACCTAGGCAAAGAGGCAGAAGCAAGTTAGTCACGAACGCGCCGGCGCAAAGGGGTCAAGCCGGTCTGTGCTGGTCTGGTCTGGCTGGACTATAAAGTCCATTTCAGCCTCTGTCTTCCTCAAGTTTGTTTACTTAGGAGCGCTGCTCGTTATTTTGTCTTATTACGTTTTTAATATTAATTTCAAAGAATTTGCTGCTACTAGTTTTAACTTAGTTTAATATTGATATTCTTGCACCTTAGATAACGTGAGAGCCTGTAAATTGTCTTCTGTCTTTTGAATCTGCAACAGTACGACTTAAACAGGGTTTAGTTTCACTGCACGCGCTGATTGGGAAGTACACTACACTTCCCAGCAGCCTTGTAGTCTTAGCTGTTATTTCACTTGAAATCCGCCGCGAACGCGCTGGCGCGAAGGGGTCAAGCCGGTCTCTGCTGGTCCGTGGCTGGACGTGTCAGTGTTTCGGGGTCGGTTCGATGCAAAGAGCAACATGGGAATTCTGGAAGTCTTGGCAGCTATAGAAGCAGCCAGAAATATCTTCTGTAGCGCTGAGTCTGCTTCACTCACCACCATTCCTGTAAGTACGTTTCTTCTGCCTTCCAATACTCATGTTATTGGCTCACCATGTCTGCAAGACCCTCTGCCTTGCAGTCCAGACTGCTCGCCCTCTCAGATTCCATCCTTCATATCACCCACGGAACAGTTCGCAGAATCTGTAACCCCATTGCCACAATCGGGTAATTCTACGAACCGCAATAATGTATTACGTCATACCACCACCCAGCCTGTTGGTTCTCTGAACTGTATGTTGCTTAACACTAGATCTTTGGTTAGGCATGCTCAAGAAGTATCCGCCTACATCGAAGAAAAATTATTTGATGTTTGTGCTAGTACAGAAACGTGGGGCACTGCCGCTGCTGGCCCCTTCTACATCTAGCCATTCCAGATGGCTACTGCATGCTCAGACCGGACAGAGAGTCAGGGAGGGGTGGAGGTGTAGCCTACATCTTTAAAAAAATCCTTGTCAGCCTGGAAGATTAAGGGATACCTTATGGAAGGAATAGAAATCCTTCACATAAAAATTGGGATGAATTCTAAAACAACAGTTAACTTTATTCTGATCTATCGTCCACCCTCTTGCTTAGGCAACCTTTCTCTGGCACTCTCCAGTTATCTCCTTCCATTATTGAAACCTAACGCCCGCTTCATAGTGCTGGGCGATTTCAATTACTGGCTAGGACATACTGATGATCATCATGCATCCGAACTAGCCCAGATTTGGGTTTTAAACAAATGGTTCAAGCTCCAACCCACAACCTGGGTCATACCCTGGATTGGGTATCTGCCATTAACAGCCCATATCATGATGTGATGGTAGCACCTTGCCCTTGGTCAGATCATACCTTTGTCCACAGTACCCTACATCACTAAAGTCAAGTTGCATCATTCCGAAGCAGCCTCATATCGCAATACCAAATCCTTGACTCAGGAAAGAATAGAAGCCCTGGCACTGGACCTGCCGATCCTGGAGACGGACGACACAGGCGTTATAGCCAAGAAAATTAAGTCCACTCTGAATCTGGTGGCTAATTCCCTTGCGCCTCTAAAAAAAAACAAAAAACTTGCAGAAACTAAAGGAACTAACTTATGGTTCTCCCCTGAACTCTAAACCCTTAAAGCTGCCTCCCTCAAGCTATTTTATGTTTGGAAATCAAATCGATCTCAGTCAGCATTATCTGACTATAAAAAAGCTTCCAACATCTATAAAATAGCCATTATGGAAGCCAAGAAATCTCATCTGGATGCTAGAATTTCACATGCATCCTCTAATTCCAGGGAATTGTTTAAAATTCTTAAAGAATAAGAGGCTATTTCAGAGCCTGTAGCCTCTACGATCATCAAAGACGACAATTGGTGCTCAGATATCCAAAATGCTATGTTAAAGAAACTAGACGGTATCCGAGAAGGCATAGCTACTAAAAAAAAAAAAAAGTGCCTTTGACACCCATGGTATTCATAATGATGACAATACATTCATTAGGAATCCAGATATTCCCATTTTCGATTTTACTCCCATTTCTGAGGAGGAATTACCATCCATTATTACCAAACTTAAAAGCCACCAATTGCACAGGGGACCCCTGTGCCTCCACTACTATCAAAGCCTGCCCTCCGTCACTGGTGCAGGCCATATGCATATTTGTCAACTCTTCATTTTTCAATGGTGTTGTACCAGATAAGATGAAGCAAGCATGAGTTTCTCCCCTCTTAAAAAAGCCTAACCTGGATCAGACTGTCCCTACTAACTATAGGCCAATAACCAACACTCCCTTTCTGTTGAAAATACTGGACCGGGTTGCATATACTCAAATTGCTCAACATCTCAATTCGCACCCCATCCTCCACCCCTTTCAATCAGACTTCAGACAAGGTTTTGGCATCTTAGCCAAACTTGATTCAGCCTATAAGCACTTCCAGCTAGGGGATGTTCAAATCCCCACCCTCCATAAAGTAAAAATGTTGGGAGTGGTTCTAGATCAGTCGTTTAACATGAAGCCCTACATAGCCTTTATAGTCGCATCTGCCACCTACTATATTAAATTGCTGGCCCACTGAGACCGTTCATCTCCAAATAGAATGCCGAGTCTATTGCCCGAGCTATTGTAGGAGCTAAACTTGATTATTGCTGTAGTCTGTTGGCAGGCTCCAGCAAATCCACCATTAATCGACTTCAGGTAGTTCAGAATGGAGTGGTTAGAGTTGTAGCTGGCCTCTCTTATAGGGCCCAAGTTTCTGAAGCGCGTCGAGCCCTGCATTGGCTCCCTGTGGAGGCTCGGCTATCCTTCAGACTTTTGGTCATTACCTTCAAATGCCTCATGGGTACGATGCCTCCATATCTACAAAGGTACATAGGAAAAAAAAACCTGCCTTTAGAAATCTGCGCTCTAATAACCATAACCTTCTCTACCAGCCAAGGTTTAAAACCAAAAAAGCGCAACTGGGTGCTTTTGCTTTTGTGGCTCTGGCGCTCTGGAATGCTTTACCTAGCCATCTTAGAGGCTCCTTAGTCTTGAGCAACTTCAAGAAAGGCCCAATATTAGACCATCTTTATGTTTACTCTGCACTACGTTCATAATATGCATTCTGATTGTACGTCAATGTTCAATTGTTAATATCTATGTAATCTACTTGCCGAATATGCATTCTGATTGTACCTCAATGTTCAATTGTAAATATCTATGTAATCTACTTGCTATAATAATTTGGCATTTGGCATTTATATAGCGCTACGAACCCTCAGGTATCTGAGCGCTGCTTATTATTACCCACGGTGTGTGGTGCTCATTTATCGACCTCGGAAGGATGAAAGGCTGAGTTTGGCCCTGCCGGGATTCGAACCTGGGTTAGCAGGCTCTGCACGGATGTCAAAGCGAGCGCTCTACTCGCTGTGCCACTTGACCAGCTATGTAACCTTTTGTCTCAAGATATGCGCCCGGTAGCCTTCGGGCATGGTTTGCGCTATACAAATAAAATAAATACAAATACAAAACCTTCCTCTTTAATTTGTACCTCATTTTATATCCTCCTCTCTGGTAAATTTTCTAGTCTTAGGTCTGCCTTTGCTTGTTTCTTGTCACGTGTGTCTATTGTCTGCGCCCTCACACCCATGGGTCGACGGCTGCGCACTATAAATGTAATAAACTAAAGTAAAATAAAGTCAGCTAGTGGCAGGAGGTTCCAGATGGTCAGGTCTGGCCCTAGGCCGGTCTAATGGATGGGAGGAGTTTCCAGTGGGGAACAGGGGGCATAGTGATAGTTTAGATAGGAGATGGGGAACAGAGTGAGGGAGGAAGGCTAGTAAGAATTGGTCTTTCTGCCTCTCTCCTGGCTAATCCTAAAAAAATCTACAAGAGAACCCCAAGCATTCTGCGGAACATCTATGAGTGTGTAGTCCATCACCTGTTTCTCACTTACATTTTGCATTATTTTCTGTTTCGATATTCAGGAATAACATATAGCGGCTACCTAGTAAACAAGGGTTTAACTATATATTGTATTGCTTGGGCAAAGAATAGTAATCTGCATGCAAAGTAATCCTTCATTAAGAAAATATATGACAGTCAATATAGCTAATAATGTTGTCAAACAGCCCACATTTGCCATCTAACATAGGCTCTTTTTTATCTCAGAAATATGCTGAGCTAAAGCTCCTGTGTTGGCCATATCTGCCGATGTTAGCGTTTTGGTTCACGTCGTTTTGCTTTCTGATACAACACTAAAGTTTAATGTTTCTATTAAAAATGAAGGACTAGACCGAGCAGATTTGAAGAGTGATATGGTTGTGGTTGTCTGGACTGACAGAGGTATCTATCCAGCATGACGATCTACCAAGAGGGCAACTGATTTCCCAAAAGACTTTTATTTTTGCTAAGTGGTCATGTGTAAACTCCAAATAGCCTGGCCTTTCAGCCAACAGCACTTTGCATTCTGGTACTTGGATTTACAAATCTCCAAATGCAAAATGCTAGTGTCTTAAAAGCAAAATACAGGCACTTCACTGCTACTTTAGTGCCACTACTCAGTCCAGACTATGTGGAAAGGAGCAAGACATTGATGTTGTACCCACTCATATCATAGGGAAATTTGGGATTCCTATAAATTGTTCAGTGTTGTATCATAAAGTCATTTGCTTTCATCATTGTTTGAAACACAGTGACAATTAGCACTTTCCAGAAAGATTTGGAATTTAACAGGAACATTGTCACTTAAGACCTTGTCCTTGTAGGCATTTTTCATTTTTTACTGGGAATAACCTTATGGCCCTGCAGTTAAATAATCTATAGGTACAGCTAATGCAAGAGGGGAGGGTATTGCCCAGAGGAGGCGGGAGGGGAGGGGGCAGAGGACGAGGCCATGAGGTTGGACATGACTCTCAGAGAAATTGATTTGTGAGCCCTATGTAACTATTGAAACCAATTGGACCACTGGAAAAATCGACTTAGTTTGCTGTTGTAGATCGCTGTATCACTATTCTTTTTCTATCCTGATGCATACTGTCAGTGTCTTGCTTACCATTTCTTATCGCAGCATCCACTATACCTCCACCCACCACCTCCAGGGTCACACTGAATCACCGACTTTACTTTCCCAACATTTGAAACAAGACAATCGCAATGTAACATTTGTGGGAAACTCTGTATTTGTCCAGTATGTGGATGACCTGCAAGAAAGGGCCACAAATCATCCAAACAGAAGCTGTGTTGCGAGAGAGAGTACATTATTTAGGACATGATGATATGGCAGAACATTCTACTATTTATAGATACCTTTTATCGACTTTTTTTTCAGAATATACAATAGTAAATCTTAAATGTAGACCATTCCAAATATTTTCTTATCTTTCCAACTTTCCCCACCCCTACTCCCACCCACTCCATAACTCCTAATAAGAGCTGAACAGTCCCTGAGATAATGCTTTTAAATATTATTTGCCAGTTTAAGTCATGATTTCCCTTAGTTCGCTCTGTGACGAATCTGTACAATTCGTCCCTTCTCCCCAGAAGTGAGCCACTCCCACTGAAGCTAGGGAGGTGAGCTAGCTCTGCAAGAATATCCCTGGGGGTCTAGACAAGTGGGACCTCACTGGGAGTAACTCCCCTGTCGGGGACAAGGACTCCCAGTCCAATGAAGACCTCCCTGAAAGAACTACTATATCTGCATATATGGGATTGGAAAGCACTGAGTTTTTTACTACAGGTGCCAGAATTCCTTCTTCCTCACTTTTGGCTTCAGGTAATGCTGACTTTTATCTGTGGGATGCCGTAAATGAAGAAGGGCACACCTTTTTTGATGGACCTATGCGCACAGGATAAGAACTGTGAACGGAGAGAAACTGGGGAAGCTGTGCATGACTCCTACGCTGGGAGGAGAATGCACAACACGTTTAGGCAAGCCTCTGGAAACATGTCCTTGACAGTGCAGAGGCATCATGAGTCAGACACAGACAACAGGTTCAAGTTCTTTAACAACGTTTTATTAATTCAAAAAGGCTGGGTGGATTAATGCCTAACTTGCCCTATGCTAAGGTGGGATTTCCCTATCTAAAGAAAACTAAGGAAGCTTTCTGCATCAGGTAGTCCAAAGTAAAACATGTCTGTGTCCAAAAACCTATACTTGCCCTCACAACTAACTGCATACAATGTGTAGGTATGTCAGCATGAAAAATGAATAGTGTTCAAAATAAAATTCAGAGCTTCTTCTAACTCCTGGGCCTATAGCTAGCTCCCCTTCCCCAAGTTCAGAGTAATTAATCAACCACAGGAGTTCCCTTCCCCAAGAGTTCAAATCCCTGAGCTTTCAAAACAATACTTGACTTCGAAGTCACAAAAGGGTCTTTGTACAACACAAGCTACTTTATGGGTGTTTTCAGTGGCTTTTCCATTCAGGGTCCCCGGTCTAGGCGCAGTTGTTGGACTGCACTGTCCACCCATTACAGGCCATGCAACCGGTACTCCCACTTGACTGCTTTTCCATTTAAAACCAGTCCACTGCTTCACCTCAACAGTTAAACTTTCCTCAGTCACATGTGTCATAATCTCCTGACACTGTATTGTGGCATGGCTAGCCATCATGCACTTGTTGCACTTAAGTTCCCTTGGCTCT
Source organism: Ambystoma mexicanum (assembly GCF_040938575.1). NCBI lineage: Eukaryota > Metazoa > Chordata > Amphibia > Caudata > Ambystomatidae > Ambystoma > Ambystoma mexicanum. Next base: position 539,209,192 of record NC_090923.1, on the reverse strand, counting down.
TGCCAATGCTTGTTTCTTTATAATATACAGTTCTTCGCACTTTCTTGCCTTGGACCAATGCTGGATTTCTCATATCATGCATACAACTCTTTGTGCTCCCTTGGCTTTGCTAGCACTTGTTTTCAGTTAATGTAGTTCATTGTTTCAATGTGGTTCAAAAACATCCTTTCAATTAGATTCACTATCTTTCATTCCTTTCAAGATGGGAGAGTGTTCCCAACTTGCTTTCATTTCATTCGGTATTCAAAATGCCTTTAAATACACTTTAGTTTGTTTCAAAGTGCCTTGCTTTCATTCAAAATGCCTTTAAATATGCTTTAACTTGCTTTTTTTATTTTTATTTTTTATTAGCACTTTGGTTTACAAAATTTGAAAACCTTTGGCTATTTTACTGGGCTACATCTCGTTTCTATACAGTTTCAAAACAAAGAAAATAGGGAAAAGGAAAAAAAAGAAAAAAAATAGATACTAAGAAGCAAAAGGAACAGACTAAAGAAGTGGACGATAACAGTTAAAAATAAAATAAAAGAAACAAGGAGAGCAGTTCCTTAGATAATAAAATCAGTCACAATGCCATCTTTGATGTAATGATTGTCATTCATGTTCCTTTGTGACGTTTCTAAAACAAACCCAATAGAGCTGTTGCTAAGTTGTTAACTTGCTTTGACCTTCACAATAATGCATATTTTCCACTTATTTTAATGTGTATGCCGTTATTTTGCTCACTGACTGCCAGCCCGTTGTTCCCTCTTCCTGTTTGCACTCACCAGTCGGTCTTACGGCTCCTTACGAGGTTGTGCGCTGCCACAGGTTTCTGTTTCTCTGTACTGTCCCTCACGTCTTCTCCTAGCGATCTTCTTGTGGCTCGCGCACACCCAGCAGTGCTTCCTCGGCGAAGCAGGACTCGCACAACTGTTTCCCTTGGTCCCGCCGGCCTCCTTCTCACGGCTTGCCACCGGCCTCCAGCATCCTGTACCTTTGCTTCCCACTGCATACGCTCTGCACTTTTCCATGGGTCTCGAGCGCTTCTCCTGCCAGAGAGGTCTGCCTGCACCCAGAAGCTTGTGGGCATTCTCCCACAGTTGACTGCTCTCCTACAGCTGACTCAATTAATTTCGGGCTTCCAGCTTTTAAAGCTCCTGCCTCCATTTTCATTACAAAAAGGACTAGACCGCTCACCATCAAAACGGTAGTCGTACTTTGCTCTTGGTGTCCTCCTCCTCGTCTAAGTACTTGGCTGGGTTTGATAAATGTTTGTTTTCTGAAAATGAGGATGGGTTGTTCTAGGTGTCCTCTTCTTCGTCCCAGTACCATACTGGTGCAATTTGGGGAATATTGTAGGGGAGTCACAGAAAAAAGGGCCACAAAAGCCCATCAAGGCTTGAGAGATGGAGGGTTTGTGGTGAAAGGGAAATGGGAGACGTCCTCTCCCCAGTCCAAGTCTCCTCCACCCAGGTAATCCTCCATTGCATATCCACCCCCAGGTTCGGGATCCAAGAGCAATGGCCTTTCCCAGGCCACCTGAAAAGAGGATACCAGGGGAAAAGAAGTGAGGATGCCCTCAGATTCCTCACAAGGGGCAGAGCCATGCAGACCCAGCAGTAGCATAGTGGTGCAAATCCCGCTAGCTGGAGGCTGAGAAGCGGGTATGCTGAAGGAGCAGAGAAGGAGCCAAGACGGGAAGAAACCCATCCTTTCTGGTGGCGCGACCATTAGAATCCAGTAGTGAGACGGGTGCCCGGCAACGGACAGCGAGCCAGAATAGAGTAAGAAGCCAAGGACGCCGAACTCCACGCGGTAAGTGCCGATCCAATCGGGATGAGCACGAACAGGGAGGAGAGCGCTCCTGCCGTGAAGACGCCAGCAAAGGCAAAACGCTATGGGGTCATCAACTGCAGAAACAATTCCTGGTATGAGACACCGGAAAACCAAACCCGGGCAGAAGACCCAGGTAACTTGGAATGAGAGTGTTGCTAATATCGATTGTCAAGGCTGGAGAAGTCGCTGTGAGGGTGAAAACCTGAAAGCATTGAACGGCGTGCATGCTCCTATAAAGAGAGTGAAAGAAACACGTGTTATCTATTAATGCTGGGGTAGTCAAGTTCAGCATCAGAAACTGAGAAATATAGACAAACACATGTCTTGTAGACTAGGGAGTCAAAGGAATATGTGTGAGTTGTATCCTGGCTCGGGAAGCCACAAATGTGTCAAAGTGATATTATATGATATGATATTTTATTTGTATTGCGCTCGTACACAAGTGTTTATACAAGTGTTTGCATTGAAGATAACAAACCACCACAGAGTCACAGGACTGTGGGAAGTCGAAGTGCCACAGGTGGTGGATCCAAAGAGAATATCTATAAAATCAATCCTGGAGGGATTTTTAATACTGGAAGAGTCTACATTTGATCCTGGTGAAAATTAGCTTATAGTATAACAAGAATAAGACAAACGCAAGAAGAATTGTCGTTTGTTCCCACAGAGGGGGAAAGCATTTATTGTATAAATATACTCATGATTTAACTGAAAAACAATACCAAGGACTGGATATCGTGTAGGAGTATCCCAATTTGGACTGTGAGACTGAGAGAAGTACTCCAAGCGGTAGAAGCATATGCCAAAGTTATTCTCTAAACATGAAGTTGCAGGGACAATTACAATTTAGGAATTTGGACTCTGGGCTCCTTCCTCTGGACTACAATGAACACCCTTAGTTTCTATTTTATACAGCTGAGAATTTCCCTCATACTGATAGGGCCAGTGAAGCATATTTTTTTTTTAATTTGAATAAAACACATATAAACCATGACCCATTGGTGTCCGAGTCCTCCTCCTTTCACCACAGCTGATAAAACAATCTCTACTACTACCATATTTCAACCTTCAGCAGACCCAGTACTCTCAGCTTTGAAGGAATTAACATGATTTTATAGTTGCCTTCATGTATGCCAAAAAGGTGGCTTCACACTATCTTGAACCTTCCTATATTGGCATGCAACTCTGCCGTAACATATTGGAAGTTGGCAACGTTGTGGTATTACAAAGGTAGGTTTGTATCACATTTGCTTCTAGAAGTAGGTGAGTGGAGGGGGGCGCTCTTGAGCACAGCTAAGATGGCTGCTTCTTGGTGAGCTCCCGGCAACTCCTGTAAATCCGAAATTAATATTTCCATCTCACTTGCACTGCAAGAATAGCTTTATGTTGAACAGTTGTCAGTAAAACGTCAGGTATCCAGAGAGCCCACTTATACCAGGTCGAATTCACAGACAGGCATTGTGTCAGCTTGCTGCGGCGGGGACCGGGCGCGGCAAGAGGAGGTAACGCCATGATAGGCACAGGACGCAGTGATCTGCTGACCCGGATGCACACTGAGTCCATGGGGGATTCGGCTTGGAACAAGTAGGTGGTCAACCGAGATCGACTGGGGCGGTGATCTCAATTATAACTCCTGATTGAGATTCCTCGAGGGGTTACAGCGAACCCGATTTCCCCCAGTCCTGTGGTGGTCGAGAAGAGGGAGAGACATTCGGAATTGCATCGGATGGGGGTCAGCATTCTATTTCCTCGGAAGGTTTGTGGCTAAGATAACTATCAGCCCCCCGGAAACAACCACAGTGTACGGGTGATCTCCGGCACTGTAACCAGATTAATCCTCATAGGAGCTTCTGCTATTGATAATGGAGGAGTGCCAGAGGGGACCCATCTCCTGCGTGCCTTACATTGTACTGCTGCCTGGTACCACAAGAGCGGTGTACTAGGTAGTGTGAGAAACCTCCCTCACACGTACCTCCCTTTGGATCCTCTTCTAAGGTAGACCGGGAAAGGCCATCACTTTTGGATCCTGACCCTAGGGGTGGAGAAGCGAGGGTGAATCACATGGGTGGAGGGTCCTTTGGGGGAAGGATATCCACAGGAGAGACAAGTAATCACCCTTTCCCTTATGAAGACCAGTCCAACCCTCCCCCGTCGTTTATGGGCTATTGTAACATATCTCCCCACATTTTCCATCATTCAGCCCACTATGGTACTGGGACGAGGAAGAGACAACTAAGAGTGGTGAACACTAGTAAGTTATTTCACCACTCAATTAATGGGACGAGGACGAGGAGTGCTGATTGTTGTAAAGGTCATGGATGTCCCTTTAACTATGGTCAGGCAATTGGACTAAATGACCACAACCTGTGGTCACTTAGTAAGCCTAATGGTTATAAAAATGCAGGCTGTTCACACATGAGGGGGACACACAGCAGGCTGGAGCATGGAGCTGGCTGAAGCTGGAAGCTGGCAAACCAGGGAGACAGGAGCAGGAGACGCGAGTGCAAGAAGCAGTGTCAGGCAAGGATCAGAGACGCTGGGGCCGAGGCAGGCCCACAGAAGGTCACAAAGTCCTATGCATCTTTTGTGTCAGTGGCAAGCAGGAGCTGTGGGGTGCCGCAATACTCCAACGGACCTGAGGGAGAGCGACCAGCACTCTACCCAACCACCACGCTCCGAAAACCTGCAATAAGCCTTTCTTGAATGTCGAACATTTTGGAAACTGTCATAAGCACTTTTGAATATTGAAGCGAGTGCTTATAATCTTGAACTGAATGGAAAGGGGTTTCAAGGGCGAAACAGATACGTTTTGAATACCGGACGAACAAAAAGCATTATTGAATACCGTACAGAATTAAAGCAACATGGGTAGGATTGCTTTGATCAAAAGGATTGTGTTGCCACGACTGCTTTACCCATTTACCAATGTCTACTAATACATACCCGCAGGGTTCTTTCGCAGGCTGTTTACAGTGATCAGGGGCTTTTTATGGGGATGGGGTAGGCCGAAAATAGCCCTGGAGACGCTTTGTATGCAGCATGAGGAGGGGGGGGCGAGGTTACCAGACTTTGAATTATACTTCTTGGCCACACAATTACAATATGTGACGTACTGGCTGTCGGGCGATGTCACGGCTGAGTCGAAACTACTGCAGGCACTGTCCAGACCAATCACACTTAACGAGGTTCTGTGGGTGAACGTACGTTTGGTGGACACCAAGTGCTTCTTATAATGATATTGTTAGGCAGAAACCTGTGCAGTTCCCTCTGGGACCACTGCAAAAGATTTAAGACTACAGGTGTTTGGCAGTAAACCCACTTGTTAGTAGTCTGTACCACACAGATTCACTTGGTAGCTGTGGCTGAGCAGTCAGACTTCCCTCAAGAAGAGTTAGGCAGTATACAGAGCATTCACAATCGGTCAAAAGAACACAGTAGAACAAGTAAACACTGACTAGGGCTTGGTGTAAAAGAGATATAATTATTTATTTAAAACCACATCTAGAAAAACACACAGGCACTAATAGTAAGCAATTCAAAAACACGGTCACTAAAAGATATACACTCCCTTAGAAGAATATTAGACAAGTCTTAAGTAAAGCCCCACTTATTTTCAGACAGCGGTGAGCGCTTAACGCAGATGGCACTCTAATAATTCGTTTTAAAAGGGAGAGAAGAGCAGAGAATAAATTGAAACACTTTTACAACACTTTTACAAGAACACAACAAGAGAGGAAGGCAAAGTAAAACCGTGAAGTTAGAGTTCAGTAGGCTGGATCCACTTTAAGGGGATCAAACGAAATGTGTCCAAGGTCACACGGTTGCAGTGCACAAAAGTCTTGAAAAGGTTCAAAAAGAGTTGGACCAAAGAAAGGGACCAGTTAGAAGGTCAAGGCGGCCAGCCCAGTCCAGAAGGTTAAGGGGTTATTATTACCTTGTAGCAATCTTTAGAAAGGGAGGCCTGGCGGACACGGTACCTTAAAGTGGTGAGAATACTCCAGCGGGGGCAGTTGTTCCTGGTAGCGGATGCAAGTCGGTGCTTCGTCCGGGGGAAGAGAGGATCTCGTCGGGGAGGAAGACAGGAGTCCGTTGCACTGCCAGGGAAGAAACCAGCCGCTGAGTTTCTCAGGTAAAAGGAGCGGTCCTTTGATTCCCGGTCCAGTGGTAAGTGGCTATCCGGTTGCCGGGGTGCTTGGCACGGGCAATTCGACCACAAGCCGGTCTGGGGTGCGAAGAGAAGAAGGTAAACTGGTTGTGCCCACCAGTCTTGGGAAGAAGCCTCTCCAGCCGGGAGATCTTCTCTGTCGTCGGGAAGTGGTGAGTCGGTTCCGCAGGGCTCCACCGGTGGTGTCGTCGTGGTAGGTCGGCTCAGCTTCTCCCTCGTCGGATTCTCAGGTCCTGTGGCGACTTCTGAAGATCCAGTCCCCAAAGCTCTGCTTTTATGCAGCACACCCCCATTCACTCAGCCTAGCTGTCAATCAAACATGCTAAGTGGTGAGCCGGCCGGCTCACCACTTGGGCCAATCACACAAGAGTGCGACTTGAGTTACCAAGGTAACTCAGTCCAGGGTGCCTAAACCCCCTCCCACACCCCTGTGGTACCCAGACAGAGTGGCACCACTTTTGGAGGCTTCTGTGGAGAAGCCAGCCAAAAAGTGGAACAAAGGGCTCGACTTGGGTTGGAGTCACAGAAGAGAACACAAACGCCATTTTAGAATCGAGTCCTGGCAAAAAATACCAACCGGCGAATTAATATGAAATTAATAAACCGGCGGTAGGTTCGAGGCTATGAGAATTAAACAATTAAAGTTGGTAGCCTCGAGTAATGGGAAAATCCCATAGGGATATATTCGCGGTCGAATATAAAAAGTAGTATCCACTGCGAACAGCCAAAACTCGATCAGGGGGGATGGAGACGTGCCCCTCGACTAACAGACCCCGGGGCAATCGAATTGCCCCGCCCAGTACATCCACAATATGATGGTTTGTACTGGTTTCTGTTAATAATTTGGGACTAGTAAAGCCAATGGTGACTTTACATGCCCTGGGAGACAGTAGTCAGTCCCAGGGTATGGAGTCTATGGTGGGGTGTCACTATGACACCCCTGTGTCACTGCACGGAGGGTGCTGTGTAACATACATAGTAAAAAACACATGAGACCCTATGGAGTAAAGGACCCCATAGCCCATAAAACACATTAACAGTCAAAGGAACACCATAAATCATGTCCAAGAGTGGGAGAAAAAAGAGTCTCACTCTTGGCAGGAGAAAAAAACAAACTCCATAAATCCAGCAAAGCTGCTGGGGGACTCACTAGGTTAGGAAATTCAGCCTAAAGAGAGAATTCTCCCTAACAGATATGATATGATATGGCATTTATAACGCACCTATGCACAAGTGTTTCATTCATTGATAGGGAGGCTGGTGTGGAAGAAGGTGAAGGAAACACTGAGGGTGTGCAACCCATACTCCCCGCAATCCCCTGTGGTGCCCGACGCCTGCTCAGAAGAGGAGGAGTTGGCTGTGGCTAGAAGATTGGAAGTGTATGGGATTAGATCCTGGGGAGACATGTATAAGGTGGGGGTGTACAGAGAGCTCAAGGACTTGATCCAATCCGAAGGTTTACCCAAAGGTCAGTTCCTATGGTATCGTAGGTTGACAGCGATTGCAAAAAGAGATAGCCAACTTGGCCAGGGGAAATTGAACCGTGCCCACTGCTGCACCTGTTGTACGAGCTGGAAGACGTATGGCACCTTGTGTCTAGGATATATAACTGCATACAGAAAATGATTAGTGTGAGAAATGTAGGACTGAAAGGAAAATGGGAAATAGACTTGTAGGAGGAAGTCAATGACACCCAGTGGAATGCTGTGTTGATTTTCACCATAAAGGTTTCTCTCAACATGAGGTTTCGTCTTTTGGAAATAAATGTCCTGCACAGAACCTACATGACCGCCCTCCGGGTAGTTGCGTTTGACACAACTAGGTCTTCTGATGGTGTGGGACGAACGTTGCGGATAACATGCATATGTTTTGGTACTGCACTTATGTCCAATCCTTTTGGGGCCAGATTGAAACTGTATGTACCAGGGCTGGTATAACACGCTTTAACTGGGTACCGCTTGAGTGTTCTCTGGGTAGATACATCAGGCCTGAAAAATGTAGGCATGTTATTAAATTCATGGACCTGGCATGCATACTAGCAAAAAGATGCATAGCGATGTCCTGACGGTCGGGTGGGGGGCCGCAATATGGTGCATGGTACAGGGATTTCTTAAAATGGAGTACAGCAGAAACCACAGCATGGTGTAGAGCCTTGAAGACAAAGGTTATGGAACCCACGGAGAACATCATGGCATTGAGCGCCCTCATAGAGGCAATGTTTCACTCCTCAGACGACCAACCCCCATGACAATGGCAACGTTTATGGCACAAGCGGGGGCATTTGCCCCGCTACATTAGTGGAACTGATGATAATGACAAGAGGTACTGTTGGTCTTCTATTGGATAATTGATTATGCTTTTGACTCCTGTGAAACCTCCATTGGCCGAACTGTCCTAAAAAAACCTGAAGGGAAGATCATTCACTAGCCCACATTGCTGAATGCTTGAGCCTTGGTGCATAGCTATGTTTTTTTTTCTTGTTTGGTTTAATCTGGAGTATATGGTTACTGTACTGAATAGCCAAATGAAATGTAATATTTAGTGGCCTACTCTGTAGGCTTATTACCTATGTCATAATCTATACCTTCAAATGTACACCAATAAACAGATTGTTCTATAATTCCCTAAACAAGCATCATTGGAGGTTGGATCTAGCTGCCCGCATGACACAGTTTGGAATTCAAGGAGCAAAGATTAACAGCGAGTACGGGAAATTCAGTTTATCACCAGTTATCATATTCTACTCGCAAAAAGTAGTACCGGCGATAACTTTCGGAGCTGAAGCCGGATGGAATTTGGATGCGCAATTGTGCCACAAATTCGAAGCAAAATTTTGGAGGCGTGTTCTGAGACTACCAACCTACGTCTCGGTAACAGCGATTCGCTATGAACTATCACTGAACTCTTTACATTCAGTTGTAATTTGGAAATCGCTAAGTGCCTGGCGTAAAATGTGCGTATCACCTGCAATCCCAGTATATAAAATCTTTGCCACTAGATCCGAAGAAAGCTGCAATAATCTGCTAGCTGAGTGGAAGTCATCCCTGGCAACTCACCTGCGAAAGGCCGACAAAGTTCGACGACTTGATCAACTTTCCTCAGCTGGTCAAAAAGAAATTCGAAGCCTGGTCCTGGATTACCAACACTGAAAAACGGGACAAATTGAAATCGACACTGAAAGCTGAAACGTGTTTTCACAGATTGAATAAACCATGTAGATACTTGTTAAAGTGTCCCTCACGCTACTTTCGTGAGCAATTCTTGAGGTTTCGCCTAAATGCTATGCACACTAAAGAAATGATGTGGCAACGCAAGAACAAAGACATATCGGACAACATCTGCCAACATTGTTCGAGCGACATTGAGTCACTACATCATCTGGTTACAGTATGTCCAATTTTGAGTACCCAGCGATCATGTCATCTTGGATCGTACATTCCCCAGGATAGTGATATGGCAAACTGGTGGGGACGTGTGATCGCAGGGCACGACATAAATCTAACCTGTGCGGTGGTAAACTATTTAGACTCCATTTTGAAGAAAGTGGTCATAAGCAACCAAAGACAGTGAAGTCAGCCGAATGGCCTTTATTCATTCCTGTTTGATTTATTTCTTTCGCTTCTTTGGCTCCTTGCTTCTTTTATTTTCCTTGAGAGCAATGTGGACATTTATGTTGTATGTGTCAATTGATATATCAATTTTGTTTGTTGTCTAGATGTGATGTCCTTTTTGTAACAAAAGTTGGGCTTTATTAACTGTTTAGTTGAGATTGCCAGACCTGAAGTTTCAATAAAAATAAATAAATAAACAGATTTTAAAATAAATAAGAAATCGTGCAGGAGACCTGCAGCATACAGATGATGAAATCACTCAGTTTCTGGTGGAGTATTACAGTACTCCATATTCTGCCAAGGCTACTGCACATCAGCCTCTGATTGATATATATCTTGATCAGATAGCTCTGTATTTGTTTACACAGGGTGAAAGTGAATGGTTGGGCAGCCCCATCATTGTGCAAGAGATCCATAATGCTATCAGGGCTCTGCCTTCGAGGAAAGCTCTGGGTCTGGACGGCTACACAGCCGACTTCTATAAGACATTTAGTACAATTGTGCCACACCTTATGAATACTTTTTGGCAAGCTTTGCCGGAAAGGAGGTTACCAGAATCAATGAGGGAAGCTGTGGTGATACTTCTCTTGAAGCCAGGGAAGGAGGCCGAAGACTGTTCATCATAAAGGCCAATATCACTTATAAATATAGTTTAAAAAAAAAATGTTTTTATTGATTTTATTCAATCAAACAACAATACAACCAAACACGCAGTGCATATATCAACAGTTCAATTATACATTGCTTTATTTCGCCCACTGCTCCCCCCCCATCGCACCCCCCTTTATGAGCCTATTTATTCCACACACTCTGTATCTGCCGCCCGTGGTGGAGTCTCACTTTTTGTGGATTCTGTCAGGTCTTGCGTTGTTCCAAACAATTCCGCTATTAATGATTTCCATGCCATCAGGGTTCCCGCCTCCTCCTCTCCCCCTACATTGCTTGCCTCTTGCCATACCATGGTTTCTGCCTCCACCCATTTCTGCAACTCCTTCCACCACACCTCCACCCGTGGCCTGTGGCATGTCTTCCATCCCATGGCAATCCTTCTTTTTGCGAGCACATATGCTAGATCTTTCAGTTTACCAACATGCTTAAGTTTCTGCGATCTGGGGAACCCCCAGAGCAAGCAGGCCCAGGCTGTATCTATGATGATCTTAACCCCCTTTTCCGCTAGTTTCTGCGCCACTACCCCCCAGAAACACTCAATTACTGGGCATGACCAAAACATGTGCACCATGTCAGCCTTTTCTTCGTCACATTTGGGACATGCTTGTCGTCCAGCGTTTTCAAACCTAGATATCCTCAGAGGTGTCATATATGCCCTGTGGGTAATATACAGTTATATCTGTTTGAGTCTTGCATTTCTTGACACCTTCTTGTGGTACCCCAAGGCACGCTCCCACATCCCATCCTCTATTGGGGCTCCTACTTCCGCTTCTCAGTCTAGTCTCAATTGTGATAAATCCTTCCCAACCTTAGACATCACCATCTCGTACAGTCTAGAGATCTCATGGCCCCCCCTCCGATATATCATATATTGCATCTATGGTAGCATCTGATTCTTCTTCCAATACTGTTTCGGACCATGTCTTCCTGATTCTCTGCACCATTATGTGGTATGTGATAACCTGGCCCATGTGTAGCCCGGTTTCTTCTCCCAGCACTTAAAAATCTGTAATAGTCCCCTCTCGCCAGATATCTCCTGGTGTTACCAACCCCACCGATTCCCAGTGGTTCCTAATTATCATCCTTAACTGCTTATCTCCTCCTGCCAGTGTAGCTACCGGCATCTGTGTGGAGCATGGGAATGGGTTCTCCATCATCCGGCATGCCCGGCGCCACATATTCCATCCAAGCATCATCATCCTAGGGCGCTCTCTTATTTCTGTCTTGGGTAGCCAGATTATCTCTTTTAAATAAAATGGGGCACAATCCTGTCCAAACAACCTAGATTCAGGGTCACTTCGTCCGAGAGCCATTTGGCAATATATTGCAGCTGGCTCGCTACATAGTAAACCTCATAATTAGGCAATTTTATCCCCCCTCTTTCATAAAAGTTCTGCAACTTCCATAGCACCACTCTATTTCAGGTACCATGCCACAGGGAATCCCTACACATGCTGTTCAGTTTAGCAAAAAACTTCTTAGGTATCATGTACGGAATATTCCCAAAATAATGTAGGAGCCTAGGTAGGACCACCATCTTCAGCATTGCACCTTGTCCCATCATTGCTAGGGGCAACTTCACCCAGAATTTCATACACTTCTGGATTTTCGCAATGGCTTCCTCAGTATTGTGCTTGTGTTCCTCTTCAACAGCATGGTACACGTCTATCCCAAGGTACCGGAAAGTATTAACCGCCCATGGTATTTGTAACACCGGTAGCCGTCTCACAGGGGTTCCCTTATAACTGCCTAGTGGGAAAATACTAGATTTTTGGGGGTTCACCACTATCCCTGACAGTCCCGCATATCTCTCCATCACCTCCAGGATGTACTGGAGATTTTCCTCCGGGTGCCTCAAGTACAGCAACAAATCATCCGCATATAAGGAGATCAGGTGTCGTTCCCCTCCCACCTCAATACCTATAGTATCGTATTGTTGTCTAAGGTATATTGCTAGGGGCTCCAGGGGTAGTATATAAAGCATTGGGGACCATGGGCACCCCTGTCTGGTGCCTCTGCGAAGTTGCCATCTTTCGGATATCACTGATCCTGTTCTAACTCTAGCCAGCGGTTCACTGTACAGCATATTCACCCACCTTAAGTATCCAGGCCCCATTTCGTACCACGCCAAGGCCGCCAACAGCCACGGCCACTTGACCGAATCGAAAGCCTTTACCGCGTCTAAAGAGACAATCGCCATTTCGACCTCATTTTCACTTCCCCATTCAATTACCCGTTGGAGTCGTCTATGATTGAGTTATATTTCTATTCGGGACATAGCCCGTTTGATCGGGGTGTATAAGTTTACCAATGACTCTTCGCAATCTGTTTGCCAAGACAGCCGTCAATATCTTGCTGTCTTGGTTCAACATCGACAAGGGTCTGTAAGAGCCACAGCTATGCCCAGGCTTGTTGTGTTTGGGAAGCGGTATTATGATCGCTTCTCTAAGTGACTCCGGCAACCGTCCCACTTCGAACGCCTCATTTAACATTTCTAACATTGGGGGGGAGCACTTCCTCCTTATATACTTTATAAAATTCACTGGGGAGCCCGTCCGCCCCAGGGGTCTTACTAGTAGGCAGCTGCCTCACCACTTCTTCTAACTCCTCCAGAGTAATCGGTGCATCCAGCTCATCTCTCTCCTCAACACTTATCATAGGCAGTCCTATGTCTTCCAATGTTTCCGTTATCTCCCTGTGGCTACTTCCCTCTTCATCTCCATATGGCAACTTGTAATAATCTGCAAACTCCTGATTAACTCCCACTTGGGTGTCCACTACACTACCATCTTCTCTCATTATCGTTCTGATCGTAGGTCTGGGAGTCTCGCTGTTGTATAACCATGCCAAAAGCCGTCCTGTTTTATCCCCTCCCGCATGCTGTCTTTCTATATACTTTTAGTAGTTGAGGTTGCACAGTCTTTCCCAATGTTCCGTGCATTTCTGTTGTAATTTAAGCACCAGCTCCATGTCTTCACTTCCGCCCCTTAATGCCTTTTCTAGTTCCCTTTCTGTTTCCTGTAGGTCAGCCAAAACCCCACATTGTAGGCCTTTTGATTTTGCTATAGCTACCCCTCGCATCACTACCTTAAAGGCTTCCCATAATGTACTTGCCGAGTCAACGCTACCCGTATTCGTCTCAAAGTAGTTTGTATTCTCCTCTCTTATATCCTCCCTAAAAACAGGCTCCCTAAGCGCCTCTGCTCGGAGGCACCATGTCGGAATCCGTGCTCTCGGGGGGCAGGTTTGCCACCCGATTACCAGGGGCGAGTGGTCCTAGAGGACTCTCGCTTTATATTCTGCCTGAGTAATCTCAGTTAGTACCTCCGACGTAGCAAAGATATAGGGCCTCATTACACGGATGGCGGTAAGGGTTTACCGGTACCAGTATTTTACCGGTAAATCCTTACCGCCTTACTACGAGGTCCCTTTGCGGGTTGGGGAAAAATGCTTTTTGCAGGCGTTAAAAACCAACCCGCAAAGCCCAGGGAGCTAATTACAGTACCGCAATTTGCGGTACCGTAATTAGCGCCTTCCCCATTCCCGTTATGTCCTATGGGGCGAAAATGAGAATGGGGAAGGGCAATGGTGGAAGGGGGAATTACCGCCCCGCCAACCTTGGAATGGGGCGGTAATTCCCCTTTCCGTCAAGGCGGTGCCGGTATTTTACCGGCATGAACCATGGCGCTATTAGCGCCATGGTTCTCCGCCATCCGTGTAATGAGGCCCATAGTCTAATCTTGTATGTAGCTGCTGCGGGGCAGAGTAATGCGAATAGTGCCTCTCTTGGGGGTATTTCGTTCTCCACACATCTGCCAGACCAAAGTCGTCTAGCAGTGTCTGCAGTGCTCTAGCCGCTGGGGTGGGTCTATCAATCTTGCCATCTGATCTGTCTACCTTGGGGTTTAATACACAGTTAAAATCCCCACCCCAGATCACCACACTACCCATACACATACCAAGGTTGGTGCACAAAGTTCTGAAATACGCTGCCGTGTACTGGTTGGGGGCGTATGTATTTACAACGCTTATCTCCCTATTCTCCACTAATCCTCTCAATATGACCATCCTTCCATCCGTTCCCGCCACTTCCTGTATTAGTTGAAACGGGACATGCGGTGCCACCCAGATGAGTACTCCTCTAGCATAAGTGGAGTATGTCGAGCCCGCCACAACCCCTTTCCATTTCTTCACCACCATCTCCATCTTTTCCCGTGTCAGATGTGTCTCCTGCAGCAGCGCAATGTCTATCTTTTGCGTGCGCGGGTACAGCATGACCTTATTCCTTTTTAGATAACTGTTAAGTCCCCTGACATTCCACATGATTATTTTAAGGTCCCTCATGGCCCATTAGAGTTCCCCTTTCCCTCCCACCGGTGTAATCCAGATCCCACTTCTGTCTCAATCTATCTAGGCTCATTCCCCAATTCAAACTTCCTACAACTACAAACACTGCAAACACCCCGTCCCTCCGCCCTCCCGCCTCCCTTCCCTTCCCCAACAACACCCTCCCCAACTGTTGCCCACCTCCATCCCTGGATCTCAGGCACCCCCGCATCTAGCCCTTTCTGGCAATAGCCTGTACTCGCGGCCCCGCAGGGTGAACCGCCCTAATGGCTGTTCTACTACTATTTCTGGGGGAGAGGCTGTCTGTATCCTGTTGCTCTAATTAGCTTCAAAGTCGCTGCGCTTAGCGTTGCCTAATTTACTTATAAATTGCATTTACTATATTCCAGTCTAACAAATTCTGCAGGTCCAGGCATCACGCATTATACTTCCTCGCCTTTTGCCGGTATGACAGACTCCCTCCCTCCTGCCTTTCCATTCTGCCTACTGCATCCCTTTCACTTGTGGTGATTCTCGCGGGCGTGCTCATCATCTTGGTCCGGGCAACCCTGCATGCCCAAACACGCCGCCGCCTCTTCTGGGTGTCAAAAAAAGGCCCTGCTTTTATGCAGGACTTTCAGCTTTGCAGGATACAGCAGCATATACTTGATCCCGGCTGTGCGTAGCCTCCTCTTGACTGCAACATAGCTGTAACGCTGTCTTTGCACCAGAAGGGTATAATCCGGGTACACTGTGATGGTAGCAGCTGCTTTTGTAATTGTTCCTCCTTTACGAAAGTACTCCAGGATCTTCTCTCTGTCTTTATAGTTCAAAATCTTCGCTATTATCGCTCTCGAGGGCGCCCCAGGCCACGGTTTCCTCGTCAGGGCCTTGTGCGCTCGTTCCACCGTAAATCCTTGTGAAAATTGTTCGGCTCCTATCTCTTGCAGGATCATATTTTCCACATAGTTCGTTGGGTCTTGGCCTTCTTCACCTTCCGGTAGGCCGACCTCGCGTATGTTGTTCCGTCTGGCTCTGCCCTCGGCCTCCTCTGCTCGGCTTTCGAGGTTGGCTACTTGTTGTTTTAATATGTGCACCTCCTTTGTGTTACTTGCCCCGGTTTCTGTGTTGGTTTGAACCGCACTCTCCAGACCACTCGTTCTTTCAGCCAGTGACCGGACATCCTGTCGCAGTAGGGTGACTTCTATCCCCACCGCATCTATTTTGGCTTTTAGGGCTGTTCTTAAGTCCGCCACTGCCGTTCCCCATGAGGCACTTAACTCCGAAATGCCCGCAAGGACCAGGTTGTCATCGTTTACTGGGGTACCCCCCACGGACGCTGCACCTGCACCTTGTACCAGGGCGGTGGGGGTCTGCTGTGTCCTGGCAAAGACATCCATCGTGGGTTGTTTGCTCTTTGCCTTGGCCCCTCTTGCCGTCATTTCACCACACCGTATGTGTACCACGTTCCAGCAACTGTTCTGCCTACAAGTTCTAGCTCCAAGGTCTCCCTAGCGTCTAGGGGGTGATTGCTGTGTAAGGGCTTTGTCTCCTTGGGATACCGGAACCCTTAGTCCATGTTATGCCCTGCACCGAATGGGTTGTGTCCCCCCACGTATGCAGCTGTTGTAATGTGTCCTGGCATGCCCTCTCTGGCTCCTACCAGGGCCTTCTGGGACCCATGCGTATCAAGATGCGCAGGCCACGTTAAAACTTTCCTCCGGCACCCCTCACCATGTGATCTAGGCGCACCAGGGCATGCAAAGTATGCTGGCTCTCAGCGTCTCCCTCTTTGCACAATGGTTCTGGTTTATATTCGTGCCTTCCGTGTGTTGCCCCAGTTGTTCTTGCTTCTCAGAGCTGTCTGTTTGTGAGCCCTCCATGCATCCGTAATGTCTACATAGTGTACATCATCCACAACGTTTTAGTGCGTACAGCTCTTTCCAGTATTACGTTCCGATGCTAATGTTACTGGCAACTGCTCTTCAGCTTGCAGTTCCCCGCCGCCCCTTTCGCGCACTACCTCGGCACTGATCTCCGAGGAAACGGAGCACCTGATGCCCTCAGGTCTGTCCAGTACTTCCGTGAGCATGAGGGGCCCACTCACCCGATTGGGTTTCGGGCTTGTCTCCCGGGCCCGACCTTTCTTCTTCACAGTGGCCTCGCGCGCCGGCTCGTGATGTCTGCGCTCCTGCGCCCCCCCGCACCACCCCGCGGGGGAAGGAATCTGCTGTCTCCGCACAGCTTATCCTCCGGCCGGTGCCTGATCTGAGCGCCGCCGTGACTCACCACACAAAGCCCCCAGCGCTACCAATTATGGATTATAGGCATACATCGTAGGGCCGCACGCTCCTCTGTTCTCATTAGGGCTCCACAATCAAGCAATTGTCAGGCATCCAGCCCACTGCATTCCAGGCTGCAGCGTTCGCTCGCCGAAGTATCCTTTGTTCTGTTACGCCGCCATTTTGTTGTTGTTGTTTCGCCGCTCCGGCTCCCTATACAAAGTAGTAGATCTTCTGCTACTTTGCCACTAGCGTTCCGTCGATCCTCTCATATTGTGCCCGGGCCGTTCCCACATTTGTTAATGCGCTCTGAGTTCGGAATAAGCCGCTGGACCTCTTGCTGCGCATCGGATCTTCTTGTCGGATCACAGAGCCCACAGACAGTGCAGCCTATTCCATGGCTGCTTAGCCACGCCCCATCACTTATAAATATAGTTAACATTTTAGCAAGAATTTTGGCTGCAAGGCTAGCTCCGTTAATGACTAATACTGTAAAGGCTGATTAAGTAGGCTTTATTCCCGGGAGGTCCACATCTAATGGATTGCGTATAGTGTTTGGCCTGCTCTCGGTAATGCAACAGTAAGTCCCAGTGGTTGCTGCCCTTTTGGACGCCGAGAAGGCATTTAACTCTGTGGAGTGGCCCTTTATGTTTACGGTTCTAAGTCGCATTGGGGTTGAGAAGGTGTTTACATTGCTAGTATCTCTGTTATATACCTTACCGGTTGCACAGCTTTGTGTTAAAGGTCGAATTTCCGGACCTCATCAGATGGTTCGTGGAACTAGGCAGGGGTGCCCTCTCTCCCCCCTACTGTTTGCCTTGGCAGTGGAACCGTTTATAGAATTAATTGGGTCTAGGCATATGTACACACACCAGCTGGTAATTTAGTTATATGCAGACAACATGATTTTGTTTGTCACTGAACCAGAGGTTAATTTGGCACCTATTATGGCAGATGTTCTTGAGCTTAGGCAATATTCCAGTCTTAATATTAACCCTGCTAAATCAGCGTTGTTTCCTTTAACTGAGAAGATGGGGAAGTATTGCGATGCGTTGGGCTTCCAGTGGCATGTAGAGAGCACTTGCTACTTGGGAATTGTGCTTGCACGATCCCCCAAGATTCTTTATTAGAAAAACTATAATGTTAAGCTTGTTCTAGCTAAGACTGCGGTGGAGCGGTGGAAATATCTGCAATTATCGTTGTGCAGTGGCAAATACTTGGTTAAAATGTTTACTCTCCCAAGGTTTTTATACACATTCCTGAATGTACCAATTGAGATACAGAGGTCCTTTTTTGAGGAGATGAAGTCTGTTGTTTTGGGTTTTATTTAGGAGGGTTAACAACTTCGAATGCACTTGGATAAGTTGATAGCTCCTCTGGAAAGGGGTGGGCTTGCACTCCCTGATTTTGGATCTTATTATTATGCAGCGCAGGCTTAGTTTCTGTCCTACTTGCATGCCCATAACCTGGATAGATCTCACGTTCAGATAGAAAGGGCCCTTTCACTCTTGAGGGCAGTGATACTTACTTTGCCGCGATGTATTGGTAGAGCTACAAATTTGGTAGAGGGCACTTGTAAGGCTTGGTGACAAATTGAGCAAAAGTCATGCTGTGATGTACTGTACTCTTCCTTTTTACCCGTTGTGCATGTACACGGGATCCCACTAAATGGTGAGAAGGGTTATATTCATTCCATGGTCAAACTAGGTATTTCCCGTTGGCCAGATTTATTTCCCTTAGGACAATTTCTCACGGTAGATGAGTTTAAACTCCTGGGTGGTACATCTCCACTTAATTTGTTTCTATGCTCTCGGTTTAGGAATGTTTAAAAAGAATGGTGTCCATCATTTCCTCTGGCGCCTTCGGTTGTGCCTCTTTTTCATGGTATGACAATGGCAGAGGGTAATGGACAGGTGATTTCAAGTTTATACGCAAACATTATAAATAAAGAGGGTTGGGCTGAGGAAGCTCACAAGAAATTGGAGAAGTCTCTGGGTATCCCTATCCCAGAGAATGTATGGCGATATTGCTGTGCTGAGACTTAAAAGGTAGCACTCACTAGTAGATACAAATTAATACACTTTGCATTTCTGCATCAGTTCTATTTCACTCCCAATGGCCTGCATACATTTTTCCCAGAGGTTCCGGATGCATGTTTGCAATGCAAGTTCTCTCTGGCTACCTTTATGCATCTATCATGGCAGTGTCCCCGTTATGATTGTTGGACGCAATGTGTTTAGCACAATTAGTGAGATAATTGGTGAGCACATGATTCCTTCTCCTTTAATTGCTCTGTTGGGGTACACAAAGAAAACGGCAGGCATGTCAGACGTCTCTTGGGTCTCCTTCTGGTCCTGGAGAAGAGGAGGGTGGCCATGGTCTGGGAAGGGAATATACACCTAGGCACGATCATTGAAAGTATGATATCCTGTATTGTCATGATGTTGAAGCAGAATACTGTGCTACTATAGACCGCTCTGCGAGACCCAAAAATATATGGGATCTGTATATATCCTATTTGTTATCAAGAGCACAACTGGATGAAACGGATACCGTAGATTCGATTGCTGATCTTTTGTAATTGATGTTGTTTCTGGAAACGTTTATGAAATGAGCTGTTACAGATTTCCTGTAAAGTTATGCTGTTTTGTTTGTACAAAAAACATTAGAGCTTAAAAGAAAATAGAAGTATGTGAGTGATAAGCATACTCATAGATTAATGCAAAGGGTAAAGGTCAATATGCGAGTCCCACAAAATCGTGCATATACAACTGCCAGCTCCAGGGATGGCTGCCTGAAGGCTGAGCTCCTGCACCTGAGCTGAATCCTGCTCCACCATGGCAGACCCAATCATAACTGATCCTAAACAACCTGCAAAAAGGCAGAAGGTGGATGGTGAGAAGAACTCAGATGAGAGAGAAGATAATATACTGGACATGCTTACTAAACTCACTCGGGATGTCAATGAAATCAAGGAAAATATGTCTAGAGCAGAGGAAAGATACTTTGAACTGACTACCAACTTTAACAGAGTGGAGACCCACTTAAATGGAATGGATGGCACAGTAGGAAGGATAGAAAATCAAATTAAAGACCTACAACTAAGGAATGAAAAGTTGACCTTGAAGCTCTCAGAGCAAGAATATTTTTCAAGGCGAAACAATGTGAGGGTAGCTGTCCTTCCTGAAGACATGGAGAGAGGAAAACCCATGGACTTTATAGAGAAAGTGTTGATCTCTATACTCAAGCCGGACCCTAAGATAAATTTGGATTTGGAAAGGGCACATCGGAGTTTGGGACCAAAACAAACTTTGGGCCAGCGACCCTCGCACTTTGTAGTAAAATTCTTTCCAATAAAGGAAATGGTGCTTAAAAAGGCTCGTGAACTACATGATTTATCTTGGAGTGGTCACAAGGTGATGATTTTTGGAGATCTCAGCCGGGATGTCCTTGACAAAAGAAGAGAGTTTAAAGCTGCAAAGGACAAAGCAAAGGCAAAGAACCTCAAATATTATATGGTCTACCCACCCATTTTCCGTGTTGTTAAGGATGGCAGGTTATTTTCCTTCAGTGATAATAAGGGGGACTTGGAAAATGAAGTTGATGATAGTGATTTAGTACAACCGATGGAAGCTGCTGCCTCTGTTTCACAGAGATTATTGCCATCCAAGAAGAAAAGACAAACATAATTGTCATTGGATATGCTACGGTACATTTGTGGTTTTATGGGTTCTCTTTATTTATTTTTCTCTTCAAAAGTTTCTTGATTACCAAGTTCTCCTTTTCATTTAAAACTTAATTACATTAAAGCTTATGTAGCCGTAACGGATCTTAAAAACCGTTGCAATTGCTGTTTGTATTCAGACTTGAAACTGCGAGCCATTAGAAGAAAGGCCCTATCAGTGTTCATCACGTAGTGGGGAGAAACGTGTTACGAGCCGGATATGGTGGCCAACAAGGAAGGTAGAGACTCAGTGGGTTTGTGTGTTTAGAGCTCCTGTTAGCGCGGATGTCGGAACGAAGGTGGGAGAAAGCAAAGGGGAATTTTAATGCAGTATGGAATCTACGCGACCAACAACGTGTCCTCTGATCCTCTTCTGCTTACTGCTTAGAAGGTGAGAGAGAACACTTTGCACGTCTGGGCGGAATTGGATTGCAAATTGACTCAGAAGGAGATTGTAGATGTGGTCCATTTTTAAAATCTGACGGATTGCCATATGTTCTGCCCAAGGAACTGACCCCCTTAGCAGTCATTTTTGGAGGAACCACATGTTTTGGGAGAGTACAAGCAATTCAGGTGGGCTATTGCGCCAAACGTTTGTAAACCCAACTGTTACCCAGCGTCATTAATTATCACATGAACACCAGAGTGATTTTGGGCTGTACGAAAGTTTTAAAAAAAATGTTTCTGGGCTACTAATCTGGTGGGCAAATTCGAGTTGGTCCTTACAACTATAGGGCAGTTCAGTGGCTTAAATTACAATCCTTGATTGATGACAAGGAACCGGGAAAAAGAAAATGTCGGGCAACTATGCACACTCTGATAGAACAACTGGACATGGCAAACACCATGACTCTGGTGGCTTTGGGATGGATGGATGGGGAGGAATGATGACTCAGTCTACTCTGTCTGCCTGTTGCAGATGCAATAACGGAGTGTTCAATCATCGTGGACTGTTTATGGGATTACCACGTCTCATGTCAAGCAATCTCATTTCATGTATGAAGATACCTGCGTGTATTAGAATGGCTTACGTGAATCAACCGTACTTTGCTGACTTTTACTCTACATCTAACAGAAGCTCTGTGTTCAGTGTCAGCAGGGGGTGTAAGGGTTTGTGGATTCGCTGAGTAGGGAAGTCCATGTATATGGAAATGAAATGGGGAGGGGCCTGATGTTTGTGGGCTTGCTGGAGTGCTCCTATTGACTTCAGTTGCAGTTCTTAGTGGATTTAATTTTTTAAGCTATTAAACTGCTGAATGAGCACCATCCAATAAGAGAGGTTTGAGACTTACTACTTACTACTACGAATAACTACTTTTGGGAATTTTGCTTCCGGGCTGCCTGTCATGGAGCAGTGGTATTTTCCATCTGATTACTAATGTAGAGGGCATGTAACTGGCTTACTTTCTCAACAGTTGACACTATATCTATGTACAGAAAGACTATATGAAGCTATTTACACAGCCACTGCTGCATGCTTATGGGGAGAAGCAAAAGAGTTACCATATTGAAGAGTGTCATTATTCTCAAGGGTTTGCTTTGCTCAATTGTGGTGGTGGTATCAACTTTTACATAGGTTGAGGGTGTATGGTTTGAGAAATAGAATTATAGGCTTGCAAAGGCAAGAGTAAAATATGCTGCATGTCTGTTTAAAGTACAGATGGATTATCTCAGATGGTGGATATGTGTATTCCATATGGCTGATATGGATGTTGTAATAGGCTGCATAGTAGGAAAGTTGTGAATAAAACTCATCGGAATTAGCCGGTGACACTGTATGCTGAATGATGTTGCGGTGAAAATGTTTGGCTATAATAATTGATTTAGGTCTCTATTGATGTATAAAAGGTGAAGTTGATACCTTGCAGTCATATAGGTTTTAGTTAGAGGAATGGAAAGGGGTGATGTTCATTAAAAGTTATCGAACGGTTTTATGGATCTTTATAGAATGTTATAGGGGATGGAGTGGGGATGATTATTATATTGTATTTACTGAAGAAAGGATCAGGTGGGGCTTTGGGGTAATTACAGTTCAAGAAGTTGGAGTTTTTGTAAATATTGATACTCAATATCACCTTGCAAGGTTGCTTGGTGTAATGTTATGTTTCATCAATATTTGTTTTATGGGTTAGAAGTATTTGTCCTTGTTATATGTTGTCTTGTGGGAACCTGTGCATCTCACGCTATCTGCATTCCCCTTTCATCCTGTGAAAAAAATTGAATTTGGACTTTGTGGTTGAATTTATATCAGGTAGTGACTGTCAATGGGTGAATTGAAGGTATGCTAGTGGAATGTTAAAGGTCTCAACATTCCAAGAAAGAGGAAGGAGGAACTAAACAGGCTGAAGAGGGAAAATATAGATATCGCCCTTGTCCAGGAGACTCATCTGTTAGAAAATTCAAAACATCTTGTTAAGAATAAATGGTATACTAAGACTATTTTGAACTGTTATAATAATAAATCGAGAGGAGTAGGCATACTATTATGCAATTGTCTAAATTTGCAGATGGAAAAAGTAGTGATGGATGAGGAAGGGAGGGTAATTCTAATAGACGCTAAATATGAGGGGAAACTATTTACAATAGGGTCTATTTATGGACCATGTACTAGTGGTAGTACTTTCTTTAGCAAACTATCATTACTTTTAAGAGAAATGAATGGAGAATACACAATTTTAGGGAGCACTTTTAACTGTGTTATTGATGGGAAAATTGACCATTCGGCACAATGTAGATATACAGCTGAGAGCATGAGTAGGGCATTTAATGAGTTTTTAGAAGGTCTAAATTTGGTTGATGCTTGGAGATTTTTCCACCCAAAGGAGAAAGAGTTCTCCTTTTATTTGCCAGTCCATGACTCTTACTCAAGGATTGATTACTTCCCAATTTCTGATAGGTTGGCTGAAAAGATCCATAATGTGGATATTAAAGAAAGAGGAATATCTGATCATTCACTGATGATGATGCAGATGAATATGGGGCTAGAAAATTCGGGGTTTTCAAAGTGGCGACTAAAGACCTACATATTACAAGAACAAGGGGTGATTGAATCTCTAGAAGGATTCACAAAAATGTTCTTGAAAGCTTCTGATATTATACTCTGGGACAGTTATAAGGCAGCTGTAAGGGGAGAACTAATGAATATTACATCCTGTGTAAGGAAAAAGGGAATGGCTGAACTTAAGAAATTGGAAGGTGAGTTGGATGCGGCTCAGAAAAAATATGCAGTATCAAAAAGTAATGGGGACAAGGTAGAAATAGGAAGACTGAGAGAACGACTTAAACAGGAAATAGGTATTCAATATGAAAAAGGTATGTTCTTCCTGAGGCAAAAGTTCTGGGAACAAGGGGACAAGAATGGTAAGCTACTAGCAAATAGACTCACAGAAAGTTCTTTTGTTCAAAGATTAGAAGGGGAAAATGGAGAGTATAAAACTAAAAAAGGGGAAATATGCAAAGGGTTTAGGAGTTTTTATAAATGTTTATCTCAAGAAGAACAATTTCCAACATCGGATAGTATGGATTCATTTTTGATAAAAAATGTCCTGCCAAGGTTAAATGAGGATCAGTCTGTGATTGTGGATAGCACTATTACGGAGGAGGAATTATTGGTTGCAATTAAACAACTCAATAAAGGTAAATCATCAGGCATTGAGTAGGGTGTTGGTGACATTCTTGTGCACTCTGTATAATGGTTTTTTGAGGGATGGGGTAGTTTGTCCCACAATGATAGAAGCTTGTATTGTAGTACTTCCAAAACCGGGAAGGATTGCAAAAAATTGGAAAATTACAGGCCGGTTTCGCTATTGAATTTGATCTTAAACTGTTTACAAGGATAATGACTAATAGACTAGATGCATATATTGGAAACCTAATTAGTATCTCTCAAGTTGGATTTATGAGAGGTAGATATGGGTATGACCATATTAGAACGCTGATTGACATTATGGGACTACCAAAGGCGAAAATCCAGGATACCTTATTACTTTTTATGGATGCAGAAAAAGCCTTTGATAGGGTCAACTGGTCTTTTCTGTATCATACCCTTAAGAAAATGGGATTTGGGGACACGTTCATAAAAACTATTAGAATATTGAACTCCACCATTAGTGCAAAGGTCTTGGTAAACAGTGTTATGTCTTCTTCATTTTTACTATCTAGGGGGACTAGACAGGGATGCCCACTGTCACCATATCTGTTTAATTTGGCACTGGAACCACTCATTGCATACATAAAACAAGAACAGAGTCTTCATGGTCTGAAATGAAGTTATAGTGAAGTAAAAATGTTGTGTTACGCTGATGACATGACTATTGTCTTGACAAATCCAGCGGAGGGATGTGAGAAACTTAAAATGTATGTTTAATGAGGTGGGTCTGTTATCTGTTCACTAGATAAATTGGGAAAAAACAGTGATCTTCCCTCTAGATGTTAGACAACCAAGCAATGTTATGGGTTCCTGGAATTGTCGCTGGGAAGTGGGCGAAATGAAGTATCTGGGTGTTTACATGGTCTGAGATTTGAAAAGGATGGCAGAATACAATATATCAGGAATATTGGATAATATTAAAAGGGACATATTAAAATGGGGCCAACTAAAACTGGGATTATGGGCTTAAATTAACGCCATAAAAATTGTACTTTTGCCAAAGATACTCTACCTCATATAGTCCTTACCCCTGAAATTCACAAAAAAGGTAATCTGTTCCATTGATAAGGTTTTTCAGGGATTCCTCTGGGGGGAAGGTAACAGACCAAAAGTGCCTAAATATATTTTGATAAGTTCTGTGAAGGAAGGGAGTTTTGGGTACCCTAACCTGATGAATTACTGCACTGGGTTTTTGTTCCTGAAAAAATCAACTTCATATTTCTCTGAAGTAAACAATTATGTTCCCATTTGGCATGTTATTGAAAAGGATCAATTTTCACCTTATGCACTAAGCGATATGTACTCTGTCAAAAATGCCAAATTCAGAAGTGAAACTACCTACTATGTGTGCAACTAGAGAGGCATTACAAAGTTTTATGAAAAATAGAGGGGACAATATCTGGATACATTATGACGCATCTTTGTGGCATAATATGGGGCTGCAAATGGCGAATAAAACTATGCTGGAAAGGTTGGATCAGTAAGGACATACTTAAAATTTGTGATGTGTGGCAAAATGATCACATGATCTCCTTTGATCAATTGAGAGTATCCTTCGGGATTGGGGGTAGGGAACGTGGACGTTATAGGACTTTAAAAGCTCTTTCGATAGAAAGGACAGGAATGTTAAATGACGTTATGAAAGAGAGACCCTCAGTGTGTGAGATCATTCTCTCTACCCCGTGTGCTGTGTCCACTTACATGAAGCTAATGCCAATGGAAATATCAGAAGTGGAGGCATGGGATAAAATGCGTCAGGCTTGGATGGAGGATCTCGACATAGATATTCCTATGGAGGGATGGGAATATTTGCTTCACATAGGGGTGCAAGCAAGAATGGATTTGGGACTGAGATACGTTAGGCAAAGAATCCTTTACAGATTATATTGAACACCATCTAGGATGGCCAGGTTGGGACTTTTGGAAGCTGATACCTGTTGGGGTTGTGGATGTGGCGGAGGTACTTTAATGCATATGGTGTGGGTATGCTCAAGAGTATCTAGCTTTTAGTCTGATGTACTAGATAGACTGGACATTATGGTGGAGGAGCATCACCCACATACTTTTTATTCGACAATTATATTATCAAACAGAGGAAGGGGAGATAAGGCCAGAGTAAGAACTGACTGGATTAATAGAGTTTTGGTAATGGCGGCAAAGCAAATACTACGAGTCTGGAAGTCAAGAAAGAAACCAAATGTGGATGACTGGTTGTTGGATGTTGAAACCTTATCAAACTATGAAAAAGTTACGCTGTTGAAACAGGGAAGAGAGGGTTATTACTCTCGAATTTGGGGGCCTTTTAATGAATTGCACAGTTAAGTTATGTGCCATGTGTATCATTGTCTGTTTACATTAATTAGGGGGATAGTTTAATGGATATATGGAGTCGTCTGTTGTGACTATCAATGTTGTCTTGTTTGTTGTACGTCAAAGATCTATAAATTGGTTGTAAAAGAGTGCTTTGTGATTACTATTGGTTTCTCTATTTCATGATTTTAAGTATAGTACTGTATGATTATTGGTTAAGTTGTGAATTTTACAATCTTGATGTAACGTTACAATATTGAGATTGTGTTGCTGTTTTGTTCTTTGTATGTTCATTTTAAAACAACAAATAAAGTGGATATAAAAAAATTGTGTATATTGGGTCATCCGGTAAATTGCAGTCTATAATGAAGATTACCCCTTCTAATAATGCAGGGAGTCTTGATTATATTAAAGACAAGGAAGCCAGCATTATGCTTCAGCTTCCATTTATTCCTCTCTTCAGCAGTTTCAACAAAATCAAACTTTTGCACAAAAATGTTTTTTCTTATTTTTTATACATTTCCCTCTTTAATACAGCTTTTCTGTAGTGCATCTTATGTCCTGTCATGTGCCCATAGTCCTTCCTGTCCCTTTGCGCCACCTCTTCTTTGAATGCTCTGAACTGCACTCTAACTTTGTAACTGGATTTCAACTCTTGGAGAGTTACAGAGTCCTGTCAAACTTCTCCAGATGCTCTGCTCTTTTCCTACCTCGGCTCTGTCCACACCTGCCGACTCCTTTAAGCCTGTTCCTTAACTGTCCTCGGATCAGTTGTTGTTCTGGTCATCTCCTATCAAGATACAAAGGATATGTTTAGGGTGGAGAATGCACTGCCGTATTCCATACTGGAAAGCAATGTCATGTTATACATCAATACCACATAACATTTGTAGTGCATATCCTGGGCGGGAAAGTAATGCTCGTCTCCTTGTCTTTAATAGAATCAAGACTCCCTGCGCTATTAGCAGGGGCAATCTTCATTCTATGTTAAGACCAGAGGCAAGCGTTCTGCTTGTTCAAAGCTTCACATTACTGCCGCTGCCACTGATTGTATAGGCTTAAAGTAAAATGTCCTAAATACACTATCGCTGGCCCAGTCAGCCACTTACAAAATATCCTGTAGCGTCGCTCCTTTCACTAGTGCCTCAAAGCCATTGCTCCTCTAACAAAATGCACTCCAAACTTAGACTGGTCGACTCCTGCTAACTGCATGACTCTGCGCACCCATCTGGCATTGGTGGCTGTCGCGACTGCTTTGTACAGCCTCCTACGTGCTATCAATAACTGTGTTGTCCCTGCTGAGCATGTTTCTGCTGTTGTACTCTCATATTCTCTTATGCATGCTGCTACGCACCACTTTGGATGCTCGTGCAAATAGGGGTATGATACAGATGAGGATCCTGTCTTTGTCCTCCTGACCAGAGTGAAGGTAAGCTCCTCCGATCCAAATATTTTCCTGTCTACATCCAGGGCTTTTACATCCGCTATTCTCCTGCATGATACCAGGCATACGAGCATGGCTAGTTTACCTGACAATTGTTTCAGGGACAGGTATCGGTTTGTTGGCTAGCTATCAAGCAGCCTCAGAACTACTGTCACGTCCCATAGGTGTACATATTTTGGTTCTGGGGTTTTCTATAGTGGGCTCTTTTATGAGCCTTATTACTGCTACGTTCTCACCTACGGTAATCCCGTTAATGTATAGATGGCCGGCAGAAATTGTGGATCTATACACTCATATTGTCCTAAAAGCTTTCCCATTTTGTAGCAAATCTGCTAGGACGTTTAGGATAGCCACTATAGGGGCAGAAACTGGATGAAAATGTATCCTCTTGCACCACTGCAACCATTTACTCCAAGCCACGTTGTAACTCTGCCGTGTGGATGGCGCCCATGACTCTGCGATAAGCTGTGCAGCTTGTTCGGAAATGCCTGGCAGGGCCCAGCGCTTCCGGCTATCCTGCATGCCATTAGTGGGAGAGTACCTTTCACTCTCAGAGGATGAAATGACCCAACTGGGTCCGTGAGCAGGTGTTCTCCCGAGGGGAGGACCCCCGGCCAGTCTGTTAGCAGTTCTTTGAGGGTTGGAAAACATACTTGTGACTTCCATATCGGAGCTACTACAATCAGATCTGCCCTTTGCTTGCATACTTTCGCTAATACTCTGTTCAACATCATGAATGGGGGAAAGGCGTAGTGGCCACTGCTGGCTCTGTGCCGCGTAACGGAACAGCGCAGAGTCAGCAGAGTCTTGAAGGAGGATTGCTGCTTTGTTGCTTTTGGATGCCCAGCCGTGCAGTCTGCCCTGTGTGACTTACAAATTACAAGCAGAAACTACAGTCTGTTTTCTTTTACTGCATACGGAGCTACTGCAGTGTGTTATCCCGCTTCATTCCAGGAGGTGGGGCATTGTCGTCAAGACCCCTGCTGACCCACGGAGCGTCGCAGAGTCAGCAGAGTCTTGAAGAGTCTTGGAGGAGGATTGCTGCGTTGTTGCTTTTGGATACCCAGCCATGCAGTCTGCCCTGTGTGACTTACAAATTACAAGTAGAAACTGCAGTTTGTTTTGGCTGCCTCCAAAGTCATAATGAGGCCCTATCACTCGACATTACCGAAATAGAATTATTAATGAACCGTCATGAGAAAAGGCACAAAGTATTTGGAAATCTATTACCAACTGAATTAGACTTAAGAGAACCTGACAGGACATCTACACCAAGATATGAGAAACCAGATGGCACGATAAAAACAACAGGTACCAAACAAGTGGAGGATCAGCCCAACTAGCTGAGTAACAAGGAGAAATATCAAACGGTTAAACGGGATTCTACAACAGAAGGAAATCGGGCCAATAAAACAGCTTGGAAAGGCCAGTGTGATACACAGATTGATGAACATATCACACCTATTTCAACAACAATGGCCGAGCTACAGGGAGTGTTGATAGCAGCATCGAGCCATGCTCTGACGCCTTTCATTAAATTATATGGAACTATCAGCAACACAATGCTGATCAGACAACGCTGATTGCCCTAATACACACCAAACAAATTGCCATGGAAACGTTCATAAGCAAGATCCAAACCAGACTTGATGGTGAAGCAGAAGCCACAAATCAGTGGCAGTGCCAACTATTTGACATAGCGAGAAGCGATCGAGATGACAAAGAACACATGACAAATGTCTTGATTAAAACCAACAAAAAGCAGGAAAAGGAAAAAAAACAGGATCCGACTATGGAGAATGATCCACATAGATTAGGCGATGTGAGTAACAAGAATGAAAGCCAAGGCTACAACGGAAAAGTGAATACACGAGCCCGAGAAGAGCAGAGCATCCACCAAACTGTAATAGAGGAGCCAGAAAAAAAGAAAATCAATTCCAAAAACATCTCTCGATGAAAGGACTAGCGAAGGACACTGTTACGCAAGCTGCCACACATAAAATGCAATTGAAAGCGAACGAAAATACCAATCCAACAAAAAGAGATATGCTAGTCAAAATCATACACCAAAAGAATCCTCCTTCAGTAAATGAAGCTGAAACCTTTCCAATTTTTTTTTATCAAAGTAGGAAAAAGTCAAATGACCTAAAGATGAAAATTGAGAAAAATCAGGAGAAAAAGAAAACTAAAAATTCAAAAATTTCGAAGAGAGGATCCAGGGCCTAAGAAATCTAACAATGCCACTGGCTACGAAGAAATTACCTGCCCAAAAAGAAACAAAACACATACGATAAACCGTACCACAAATCGTTCTAATGAGGTACCATATGGAGCCTGAACAAAGGAGCAATTATTAGCGGACAAAGCACAAATGGATATACTGATGAATATGTCGACAAACTCAGAGGAGATTTCTGGAATTACAGTAGAAGAAATTATAACTACACCAGAAGACACAGCTTCATTATAATATTATAGATGAATATGAAGAAGGACATATGTGACACACAGATCATGACATTCTATCCTGTGAAGACATCTCAGACAATTAATTGGACTTGTCGGAACAGCAAGTGAGGACTCTCAATGCTACAGATGATAATGAAAATGAGTTTATAGAAGACAGTCCTCGGCCCAGGAAAAAAGATCAAGCAGCGACTAATAGACAAGCAGAAAAGAGAAAAGCAGCATTTTCAAAAAGAGAGAACACTAAATCTCTACGATTACCTGTCTTTCTTGATCCTCGCCCTCATGTAACAACAAATACATTGAATATACAGAGAATAAAGGAAGATAAAGACGGTCTAAATTCAAACAGAAACAACCTACTTCATCTACTGCATGCAATATCATCGCTTCAAAGGATTGAATCAGAGGACATCAAAGTAGTCAAATTCATACAAGAGCAAAGAACCGACATCGTAGAGATTGAATTCAAATCAAGGAGGGCTGCAGACAATGTGATGAAGTACGCAAACCAATTAAGACAATTAGGCTCCCAATGTATAGCAAAATATGGTAGAAGCAGCACATCTTTTTCATCACCTGATGAAACTGAAGATGAAGTTAGATATTTGAAAACAAGAAGGAATGTACAAGAACTCAGTTCTACATCGAGATAGAAAAAGAGCTCCAAAGGAAAAAACATGTGCGAAGAAGCAGAACGAGATCCCCTGCTAACAGGAAAACACTTGATGGCCAAAAACATCAGAAAAAACAAATTAAAGATTTACGGAAAGAGGAGGGTAGTGAACAAAGGAAAACACATTAATAACAACCATGCCCTGAAAAGAAGAGAACTTGAGGTTATGTTCATGGAACACCAGAGGCTCCGCTCATCTATTTAGAAATGAAAATACTGATCTAGCCAAGTGTGAAATTCTATGTCTCTAGGAGACATGCATAGTAAATCAACATATCTGTGATGGGTACATAACAAGTATGAACCCTGCTATATTAGGAGCCAAGGGCCGACCATATGCGGGATTATTAACTTTAATCAAATTGAATGCAAATATACACCTAAAAGAGGCATTCAATCCTAATCCTTGGACCCAAATCACTGTATTTGAATGTAAACAGCTGAAAGAGATTGATAAAACCAAAATGTATGACACAAAGCGAATCGGTATCATACATTTGTATTGGAATACACCCACTAGTATGGATGCTACATTCATCGATGAAGTACTAACGAATATAGATGCAGTGCAAGTGAAATATAATCTTTTTGAAATTATTATATGTGGCGATCTGAATATCCACTTGTTCCAATCCAACGGAGTGAAAATCCCACATCACAAATTATCCATTAAAGCACAAATATGGACGAAAGAAATGAATGGAGGAAATGTAACCTTAGCTAATGGGGATACCACATTAAGATCTACATGGTCAAGAGGTGCATCAAAGGCCTACCTGGCCTATATATATATACTTCTGCAAAAAATCACAGCCTAAATTCAAGAATTCCTAGTCATTCCAACGGTGCAGAGTGACCACAATAAAATAGCAATAATATGGATGGCTAATCATGAGCTCATGGACAAAATAAAAATTCCTAACATTGAAATCAATACCGGCTATAACAGATTGCGGATATCAGAACCGCAGATTGGAGCAATGAAAGAAACATTCTTCAAATCAACGAAGAAAGTGAAAGAGAAAATCAATTATGAATGGATGCTGATACCCTTTAGAGCTAAGGCGAACCATAGACCGAAACAAAAAAGCGAACATACTCATGCTTACAATACCCAAATTGTACTGAAGAAAAAACAATTAGGGATGAAAATAACAGCAATGCGGAGCATGGGTCTGAAGAAGGGATGATAGCATCCAAAATATGAAGGCAGCAATATCGAAACTGGATCAAAAACATGAGAGCATCTATTGCACAGAATGATGCTGAAGTGATGCTACAGGCATTAAGAAACAAAAGAGGGAGAGAGCTATAGAATCTACTCAACAGGAACACTCAGCAGCAACAAAAGATGATCATGGACGTCCCTGAAAGAGAATGGATATTATACCTCACAGAGCTACACAAAATAACAACAGAGGCAATGGACCAAGATCAGAAAACATCTGAACATAATGGAAAATGGTGTATCAAGTGGGAGTATAACGAAGTAGTGACACACCTAAAAAAACTCAATAGTTCATGGGCTCCTGGACCGGACTGGCTTAGTAATGCTACATTCAAAAAATTCCCGGAAGCATGGGCTGACATATGCATGCACATATTCATTTTTCTTTCAGAAAACAATTACATCCGGAAACATGGAAATCAGCCATTCTGATTCCCATTTTTAAACACGGCGACAAGAAGCAACCTCGCAATTACCAGCCACTAACTCTGCTAGACCCATTGGGAAATGTTTTTGCATCCTTACTCCTAAAGAGATTGATTGATTGGACCAAGGTAAATGTAAGGCAAGATCCGCGTCAAACTGGATTCACAAAGAAAGTAGGCACAAACATCAATTTAATGATACTCAACCTACTAAAATTAGAAGCAATAAGATCGAAAACATCAACCCATGTGGCCTTCATTGATTTACAGCTAGCTTTTGATAGCATTAACTGTTCAAACCTATGGGAAAAACTAAAGCGATGGAGCTGTCCCACAGAAATTCTCAAAACCATAATAGCTTTATACACAGATACAAAGATAAGAGTGAGACTCTCCCAAGATGGAACAGTAACAACACAGATTCAAACTTATAACGGCATAAAACAAGGCTGCCCCTTGGCCGCAACACTGTTCAATCTTTATCTGTCAGATATATCAGAAAATCAAAATTACATTATTGCAAATCCTCCTAAACTGAACGCAACACCAATTCCATACATCCTATATGCCGACGATATAGTAATACTTGATCAAACTCAAGTAGGACTACAAAAAAGACTGGGACAATTTTAAAAATATGTAGAAGAAAACGACCTGAAGATAAACACCAAAAGAAACAAGTCCTGACACTAGCACACCTACAAAGAATAATGCCTAAACTACTATCAATCCAGCTATAAAGGAGAACAATAGAGCTAGTAAAAACAACAAAATATCTTGGAATTTGGATAAACCAATCACAGATAGAAAGAGACTGGACTGCACATCTGAAAAACAAAGCATGCTCATTTGCACAACAAGGATTGATAATACACAGAAAATATGGCCTGTTTTCAATGAAACCTATAATCCGTTTCTATAGGCATAAAGTGATCAACATACTAACATATGGAAGTGATGCTATGCTCAACATTCCATGACACACGTGGAATCAGGTCGAAGGGATCTTTTGGTGAAAGATATTGTCCCTACAATTGCCTATCCAATACCCAGGATCCAATATGAACTGGCTATCCAATAGATTTCATGATTGATTCATTGGAAGTACTTAGATCTATACAGTAAGGTCATCACTGACGAAAATACCCCGGCAATTGACATACTGCGACTGAAAGACAAAACTTCCAATGTAACAGCCCTAAATATTTGGAAAGAAGCTTGCTGCCGAATATTGAACAATACTGACCTAACAAATGAAGCATTGATAAAAAGACCATTAGAAGTAAAAAAAAGAATCCAGCAAAATGAATGGATAAAGACCATTCATGAGAAAACACATTACCAGTTGAATATCATCCCAGATATAGAAGTGAGGGCACTAAACGAACTGCCGTAATATCTGAATATCTTTCCTTGCCGGCAAATGAAAGATACCTTCTGCCGGCAACGCCTCAATGTTTTGCCTACGCACGAATATCATGCTAAAACAAAACCAATACCGGCCGCCGAGGCCTATTGCCGATTTTGTCACCAAGAAAATCAAGCAGAATCTAGCTACCATATTACCATGGAATGCCCAGCACTTAATGACCAAAGGGAATTGTTTGCAGGGATGCTACCTACTGAAAGATTATATCATGGACCTAAGGAAAGAAGGGCACAGATAATATTCGGGAACAATAAAACTCTGATCTATAGGATCATTCAATTGCGGAATAGAATAATGATTATGAATGACGAAAATAGGATAAAATGAAGTAAAATAGACATGAACTTGGAGGAAGTCGATGGTACCTCCAAGTATAGACTCTGATGAACTCTCCTTGCATGAGACTAAGTGTCATTTTTACATGTGAAAATGTAGTGGAAAGATGAAACATTAGGTAATCCGTGAAAAGGATAAATGTTAAAAGTTTGTATGACAACTACATCATAAAAAAAAAGGAAAGGCGTAGTGTAGCTGTCCACTCCAATCTTGTAGAAACGCGCCCGCCCCTCTCGCTGTCGGATCTAACCTCTAGCTGAAGTAGCTGCTTCTTTGTGTGATGAGCCTGGATGCAAATGGGTCTGTGTGTACTGGGCCCCACAGCTGTTAGAGTTGCTGAAATACTTCTACGTTCAGCTTCCAGTCACTGATGTCCGACAAGTTTCGGGAGTTCCAGTCTGCCACTACGCTGAGCGTCCCTGATAGGTACTCAGCTGTCACTGATGTCCCTGAGTGTAGGCAGTAGTGCCAGAAGTCCTTTGCTAGTTCCGCTAGGAGCTTGGACTTTGTCCCTCCTAGGTGATTCATATATTTGACTGCTGAGATGTTGTCCATCTTCAACAGGATGCATGAGTTCACTTTGTTCTTCGTGAACGCCTTGATCGTGAAGGATCCCACTAGAAGCTCTAGGCAATTTATATGCATCTTGAGTTCCTCCAAGATAAATTTCCCTCCTGTTTCTAGCGTCCTGCGTTGGGCTCCCAGCCTATTCTGCCGGGATCTGATTCTATCACGAGATTGGGGCGGTCTCCAACAATGGCTTTCCCATTCCATGCGTCCATATTCTGTAGCCACCATTCCAGCTCTATCCTAGATTCGTGGTCGCAGGTGCCTTATCTTCAGTCTCTGAAGGGCTCGATAGTGTAACGGCCCTGAAAATATTGCTTGAATAGACAATGCTAAAAATCCTACTATTCTCGTCAGCAATCTTAAGGATATTACTTCCTTGTCGAGACATCCCTTATTTCTCTCTTGATGTCCCTCATTTTCCTGGCGTTGCTATTCTGGTGTCTACTATGAACCTGAGGAAGTCTATCCTCTTTGTTGGGTGGTGTCGAACTTCTCCTGATTCACTATAAATCCCAGTGAAGAGAGCAGATCTTTCACCCATTCTGTCTGGTATCGAAGGGTTTCCCTGTCGTCTGCTAGCAGAAGAATGTTGTCCAGGTATATGATCATATGGATCCCTTTCTCCCTGATCGCTGCTGCTATCAGTCTCATGAGCTTCGTGAAGGCCCATGGCGCTGATACTAAGCCGAAAGGCATTGTTGTGAATTGCCAGTATTGTTCGCCCCAGGGGAATGCCAGGATAGGGCAATGTAGTTCTTGGATGGGCACTGTGAGGTATGCATCTTTTAGGTCGATCCTTGTGAGCCAGTCTCCTTCCCTCAGGGTGTCTCACAGTTGGTGAATCCATTCCATCTTGAAATGGCGATATATCACCCAACTGTTTAATTCCCTTAGATTCATCAATGGTCTCACTTTTTCTTTCCTGTGGACTAGGAACATTTTGTTTATAAACCTCGGGGCTGTTTCGCATGGCTCGATGGCTCATTTCTGAGCTAAATGTTTCAGCTTGCTGTGTAAGCTCTCCCTCTCTGCTTGGGCAATGTATATTGGGGCGGGAGGTTGGCTCTGGTGTGGTTCCTGGGTGAACTCTAGTTGCAGTCTGCTGGCCGTCTGCAGCACTCATGTGTCTCGGCAATGCACATGCCAGTTTTGCCTAAATAGCCGTGTCCCCCCACTGGTGGATATGTAAAGTGTCTCACCTGCGGGGAAGCTCTGTCCTCTTCCTCTTCATCGACGCCCACTCAGGAATCGGCCCCTGGAGGGGAAGAAGGAGTCCTGCTGTTTATTCTCCCAATAATGGGCTCTGCTGTTCTCAGGCCTTCATGGGCCTTGATAGCGACGCTCGGTCAGCCTCGATAGCGACCAGTCCCGGTGAAAACCCTGCTAGGGAATATCTTCCTAATAGAGGCTTGCCCCACAAATCTTCCCATTTCCTTACCGAAAGTCTCTCAGAAGAGGAGGCCTTGGGCTACTTCGCCTGATTTATAAGAGGCTAGGTCTCCTAGTTTGGAGTCTATCTTCAACAAGAGTCCTAGTCTCCTATCCGAGGATATTGCACAGTTTGCATTCTCCAGCAGGCATACTGCTCTCTGAGCCCAGTTTTCTAGTACTTCTGGGTCTACTTCCTCTCCTGTGTCTCTGGCTCGCTCGGCTAGATCCATGATCTCGGCTAGTGGCCCTGCGAGATCTAACTCCTTCTCCTGACAACTCCTCCAGGACCTGTCTATTCCTTTTTTGTGGGTCACTAGATGTTTTGGACACGAATGCTAACATCTTTGGGTCCAGTTCAGGGGCCTCCGTTACCTTGCCCGGCAGTTCTGATCTCGGGCATTCTGCCCTTATGCGCTGCCTCGCTTCTTTCTCTAGCGCTTTAAAAAAAATATATGTTTTTATTTGGTTGGATAATATAATCATCCTTACAAATATATATATATATATATATATATAAAACAAATCATCAAATTTCACCAAGTTAAAAATAAAATATACATCTTATCTGTAATTGTTCCATGATATGTTACTTATTACTTCATATCAAACAAAATATCATCTTCAGATTTGGCACAATAATAATAAGTTCATCATTTCATTTAATTACATTTACTTATTCATCATTTCACTTTTAGGGAAAATTGCATCCAAAAATGAACTATTGCCACTCGGACCGCCAATTTAGAGCAGTTAAAAATGCGTTGCCAAGTTTCACTCATTTCCATGTTACAGTAGATATCCACTAAATGTTTCTTGAAGTAGATTTTACGTTTAATAGTCAACATGGGACATGCCATTATGCAATGTTCCAAAGTTTCTTTTTCAGTTTTATCGAGACAGAATCGACAATAGTTCAATTCTATTGGAATTAGTTTCCTTCTAACCATAATCTCTCTTGTCGGCCATAAATTCAGCCTGAATCTCAAGTATTGATCACGTATGTATGGTGATGGACATTTGGTAAGGTAATCAGCCATTATACGATAACTTTTGTGCCCAAACAAATGCAAAGTAAAGTCCTTATATTTAAGGCAAGAGTATGGTTTTTCAATCCAGTCATGTTGATACATTTTTTGTTTGTAGTGCTTTTCACAACCTTTGTGTCATGTATTTGGCTATTCGTGGAGATTGCTGCCAGTCCGACGACTTGGGGTTTCTAATTTCCTCCGACTCTAACATATCTGAGGTCTCTTCACTATCTTCCAGGTGTTTCTCCTTCCTTAATCTCTTACCCCTTTGCGGCTCTAACTCATCTTCTTCTGATCTCTCTTCTTCTGCTTGAGAAGAGTGTGGGGTTTCTGGTGACTTTTGTTCTGAGCCCCTTCTCTCTTTTCCCATATTGTTCTCCCCTGGGTCGGGGGTCGTGAGGCTTGGCACCACTGACTTACGCAGAAAAGCGTCTCTTAGCTTGTTGAAAGTGTCGGTAGCCTCTGGGGTCTCCTTGTCCGCCCTGTAACAGTGACCCGGTGGGTCAGAAGAAGAGGCCTTCCTCTTCCGGGTCTCATTACACCCATGAGGGCCTCCATGTGGGGCCTTGTGGACGTGCTCTGTTTTCTCTGTGCTTCTTTGCTTCTGGCTCAGGAATATCTCTTTCGTAGCCAGTCTGTCTTGGAGGGGTTTCACCCTTTGGGCCACTGCTTCCACTAGCGAGCTCCCCAGTACTTCCCTGAAGCTGTGAACTCGGTCTTCTACCTGCTCTTCCTCGCTCCATTCAAATTCAGACATTTCTATTGTCTGGGTGCCTGTGCTTCTACCTGTGTACAGGTTGTGTGGCACATCCACTGCTGCGCTGTGGTGCTATTTACTGTGGCCAGCACCTGCTTCGTTCAGTTTGGCCCTTAATTGTATTCCATGTGTCACGAGGTGTCTAGTCTCAGTCTCTTTTGTGCTGGGAGGCTGCACCGTGTTCTTCTGCATGTTTCTCTGGTCTGATTATGTGGATAGGAGTATGCAACCTCTCCCTTTTCTTTGACTCCTTAGTTTATTTATATGGGTGTATGCAACCTCGCCCTGTATCGGAACACTTGGCGTGCAAGCTGCGCTGCTCGTCTGTCCAAGAGTGCGGCTTGTTTCCGTGTTCCGCGAACTACTGGTCGCTCCCTCGGGAATCGCTCTGGTATCTGCTCCCAAGGATCCGCCTCTCTGAGGGAGGGGGCTGTTGCGCTCTTCTCTGGCTGTGCGGCGGCTGGCTGCAGTCCCTGATCATGTCGATAGTGCGACACAGGACCGTGCCTGCCCCGCTCTCCCTCTCTACCTCGTGCTGCTCGCATGAGCCTACCGGGTTTCCTGTCTAACATTTATTGCAACTCCCTTGTATTTATGGTTTTATATTTGCTACTTTCATCACGCTCATGTGTTAGTCTATGCGCCACAATCTTTTTTAAATTATACATGCTCTCAACTTAGAGAAACGGCATTTATTTGGCTGAAGAGCAGGAAAAGAAGAGGTGGAATAAAGCGACAGGAAGGACAATGGGCACATGACAAGACATAAGATGGACTACAGAAAAACTGTATTAAATTTGGGGGAAAAGTTTGATTTTGTTTAAACTGCTGAAGAGAGGAATACCTGGAAGTTGAATCATAATGTTTGCCTCCGGTCTTGACATAGAATAGCCCTTAACCTCTATAAGAACCTTTGGCCTTGAGCCAAATGTTCTGTAATGCAGGGCAGTTCCAGAGTATATATAATGAATTGCCTTCTACCCCACATTTCCTCCAAAATCTGATCATGTGGCTGAGTATTCGTGTATCTACACAGGAATGCATTACTATTATTATTATTATTTATTGATTTATAAACGCCTTACGCCAAAGCGCTGTACAATTGAACAACATAATACATAAACAAACAATATAACAGCTGAAGCACATACATTATGAATCATTCAACAAAAACAGTGAAAAGAGCAATTAACTGAGGGGGATAGGTAGGGAAGGGGAGAGGGAGAGGCTGGGAGTGGAGTGGTGAAGAATGGTAGGAGGAGGGAAGGGGGGAGGTAGGTGAGGTGTTAGGGGAAAGAATACAGAGGGGGGAATCAGGATGGGGGAGGAGCTTCAGGGAGTGGAATGGAGGAGGAGAGTTTTATGGGAAGTGCGGAATGAGGTGAGGGTGGGGGAGGAGCGGATAGCAAGAGGGAGTGAGTTCCAGTGTAGAGGTGCTAGGAGTTGGAAGGAGCGGAAACAGGAGGAGGCACAAGGGGAGGGAAGTACAGTGAGAAGGAAATGGTCAGCGGACCGCAGGGGATGGGAGGGAGAATAGAAGGAGAGAAGGGAGGAGAGATAAGGGGGAGCGAGGCCATGGAGAGATTTGAAGACAAAGCAGAGAAATTAAAATTTAAGCTCGGAGTGAAAAGGAAGCCAGCCAAGGGAAGAGAGAGAGGAAGAGATGGAGTCACGGGTGGTGAGTAGACAAAGGGTACGGACAGCAGAGTGATAGATAGATTTAAGAGGGGCAAGATGAGAAGTAGGAAGTCCAAAGAGTAGGGAGGAGCAGTAAAAGAGGCGGGAGAAGATGAGGGAGGAGATTAAGAGTTTAGTAGCGTGGAAAGTGAGAGAAGGGTTGATTTTGCAAATATTGAAGAGGTGGTAGCGACAGGTGCGGGAAGTGAGGGAAATATGTTGGGAGAAGGAGAGAGAGGAGTCAAAGAGAACCCCTAAGTTACGAGCCTGAAGAGAGATAGGAAGATTGGAGGGAGGAAAGTGAATGAATGGGGGAGGAGAAGGGCGGGGGAACAGAGTTAGAGGGAAAGAATATAACTTTGGTTTTGTCAGTGTTGAGAGAGAGGAACCGGGAAGACTTCCAGTTCTTAATGGAAGTAAGGCAGGAGGAGAGTTTTTGGTGAAGGTCAGATGAGAAGGAGGAGAAAGAGAGAAAGAGTTGAGTGTCGTCGGCATAGAAGTGGTGGGAGATGCCAAACAAGGAGATTACAGGGGCAATGAGGGAGGTGTAAAGAGAGAAGAGGAAAGGACAAAGTACCGACCCTTGGGGTACACCGTACTCAAGAGGAAAGGTAGGAGGGGACCAGCCACCCCAGGAGACAGTAAAGGAGCGGGAAGAGAGGTAAGAGGATAGCCAGTTGAGGATAGAGCCTTTGAAGCCAAAGGAAGAAAGAGTGTGAATGAGGAGGGGATGATCGACAGTGTCAAAGGCTGCAGAGAGGTCGAGGAGAATAAGGATAGAGGATTGTTTGGCGTGGCAAGCAGAGAGAAGGGAGTTGAGAATAGAGGTGAGAGCAGTTTCTGTGGAATGTTTGGGATGGAAGCCTGATTGGTAGGGTGGTAGGAGAGAGGAGTTAGTGACAAAGGATGAGAGCTGAGAGTAGGCAAGGCGCTCGAGAAGCTTGGAGAGGAATGGGAGAAGAGAGATGGGTCTGAAGTTAGAGGTGAGAAGAGGATCAGCAGAAGGTTTCTTCAGGATAGGGATGATCGTAGCATGCTTGAAAGCAGAGGGGAAAGTAGCTGAGGAGAGACAGATGTTGAAAAAGGAGGTGAGGTAGGGGATAAGAAGAGGGTAAATCTTAGGGATGAGAAGGGAGGGGTGAGGGTCAGATGGGGCGGAGGTGGGGTAGGCTTTGGATAGTAAGGTGGAGACTTCAGAAGGGGAGACGGGAGAGAAGATGGACATGCAGGATGAGGGAGGGGGAGGAGTAGAAGTGAAATCAGGGGGGCTGTGGATTTTTTGACAAAGGGTAAGAATCTTAGAGGAAAAGAGGTTGGCGAAATCAGAAGGGGAGAGCGTAGAATTGGAGGAGGGATCAGGAGTGGGGGGGAGAGAGAAGTCGAGAGAGAGTTTGGAAAATAAGGCGAGGGTGAGTGGCTTGAGAATGTAGTAGGTTAGAGAAGTAAGAAGATTTGGCAGACACGAGACAAGAGTCGTAGAGTGTGTGGTAAGAGAAGTAAGAGGTTTGGTTAGGGAGCGAGGGAGTTTTGAGCGAGAGTCTCTCGAGATGATAGAGAAAGCGTTGCATAGAGAGGAGTTGAGGCGTAAGCCAAGGTTGAGAGGGTTTCCGGTTGGGCGGAAAAGAGAAAGGGGGTAGGGTCGGTCAAGGGAGGAGGAGATAGCAGAGGAAAGGGAGGATAGAGCATCATTCGCAGATAATATGGAGAAGTCTTGGATACCAGGAGTCAATAAAGAGGGAAGGGTCAAAGTTGCGGAAGTCCCGCCGTGAATAGGTTGGAGGGGAGGGGTTAGGAGTGGTGGAGTGTGGGAGAGGAGAAAGGGAGAAAGAGAGTAAGGCATGATCAGAGAGATAGATAGGAAGAGTAGAGACAGGGGAAGAGGGGTAGGAAGAGTTGAAGATGAGGTCCAGGGTGGAGCCAGAGGAGTGAGTGGAGGAGGAAGGGAGAGGGGAAAGGAGGTAGGAGTCAAAGATGGAGAGGAGGGGAGAGGATTGAGGGTGAGAAGGGAGATGGAGCAGGTGATCCAGGTCATCATAGAAGGAAGAGAGAGGGCCAGGGGGACGGTATATGATCAGGAAAGAGATAGGGTGGGGAGAGGAGAAAGATTTGTAAAGGAATTCAAAGGTAGGGAAAGAAGGGAGAGGTGGGGAGGAGGAAGAGGAGATGTACTTGGGGTGGTGGAGGAGGCCAACCCCTCCACCACGGCGAGTAGTGCTTGGAGTGTGGATAAAGAAGGAAGACGAGGTGGTAAAGGAAGCAGGGACAGAAGTGTTATGAGGGGGGATCCAGGTTTCAGTTAGGCATAGAAAATGGAGGTTTAAGGCGAAAGATGCTTTTCCCTCCCAATGCTGGGCATTGGGAGGGAAAAGGAGAGTAGGAGGGAGAGGAGAAGGGGGGAGTAGGGGAAAGGGGGGGAGAGGGAAGGAAGGACGGTGAGAAGGGGATTTGGAAAATTGCATAACAGGGGTTTCAAGGATAGGACGAGTATGTAAGGATTGTTGCTGTAGAGTCTTGTGGTGGTGAAGACAGAAACCAGTGGTGCAGTTTGAGGTAGGGTCGGCGGTCAGGGAACCGAATTAGGAGAGTGATGGGGGGAGGGTAGCAGCCGGTTAGGAGTAAGTGGAGTGGTGCCTGACACTGACAGATGGGAGGTCAGAAGGGGGGAGGCGCAGAGTCGGAGCGGAAGCGCCAGGCAGTAGGAACAGATTGGCACCAGAGGAAGTCCCAGGCCTTGCGATGAGAGAAGGATGACAGGAGCCAGAGGGGTAGTAGACAGCAGGTACCCAGTACTGCAGGCAGAGGGGGCTCAGGCGGTTGAGGCAGGCAGGTTGCGGTCACGATGCTGGGCTGCTGGGCTTGATCTTGAGAAGGGAGAGTTGCAGGTACTAGATCTTAGGAGGAGGCACTGAAGGAAGGGGCCAGGTGGTTGAGGCAGGCAAGTTGATGTCAAGATGATGGGCTGCTGCCCTTGTACTTGGGCAGAGAGGCCCTTGTTCTTGCCCTGTGCCCGGAAGCACTGTGCCCTGTGCCTAGGCAGCTGCGCCCACACTTGAATGGGGAAGTCAGCAGGCGGTGGTTCCGGGAGCCGTGTGGGGGCACCAGAAGAAGAATTAAGACTGTCAAGTGGAAGGGCTGATGCAGCGATGCTCCGTGACAGCGCCCACCCTTGAGCGGGGACTTTAATTGTATTTTCAGCATGACGTGTGCAGATCGATGTAGAGGACGGAATGGCCTGGATAGTCATTTCTCCCATCTGATTGGTGTAAAGACTGGAGGGGGGTTATTTGCACTCCTGCCCGCTATATGGCAGAGTAGAAGAACAGAGCAC
The DNA here is from genome assembly GCF_040938575.1 of Ambystoma mexicanum. Classification (NCBI taxonomy): domain Eukaryota; kingdom Metazoa; phylum Chordata; class Amphibia; order Caudata; family Ambystomatidae; genus Ambystoma; species Ambystoma mexicanum. The sequence goes on along the minus strand of NC_090923.1, from coordinate 539,165,843 downwards.
CCAGCCAAGATTCTCTATAGAGGTAGCTGTTACGCTCACCTGGACCCCACAGGGGTGTCGATCGGACCCGGACAGCTGCGGTCTCCGTCAACGTGATGCGTAGAGCAGAGATGACTGTCTGGACTGGCCCACCTAGTCTTGTCTGTTGGACCCGAAGAAGTATTTTCCTGCAAGTGGAGACAGGGATTAGCCACCTGTGGGTTTTAGGGATGGCCTCCCAACTGTTCTCGCTCTCCCACACTAATCACCTCCGATATCCTCTTAGTAACCTCACCTTATGTTTGTAAAAGATGAACTCTCCATCCTGCATGTCTTGCAGGGGCGCGTAGATACCAGTTACTTCACTGGTTTAAAGGCGTTGGGAGAGTTCCGGTAAGCATTGACTCTGAAGTCCCAGGCGGGATTGGTAAGTATCAAGTTCAAAGAGTTCAATGTGCCCGATGTTCACTCTTGTCCCCTTCCTTCCTTATGTTGCAACTGAGTTTGTGAGAAGAAGGTCTCGTAGCTGCTGCTGGCATTCAGGTAAGAGTCTGTGTTACCCAACGCTGTCCGGTAACTATTGCATGTGTTAACGTGTTGTTTTTCTCCTTCTTTACAGATGCGGCATATGAAGATATGGAGAATAATACCGCCTGTGGTAAATCGGGTAAGTCTGTGGTGGTAAGAGGTATTTGTTGATTCCCTTGGCTCACCTTGTTATTCTTGTGCCCCTAGGTGCTGGAGTACGGCGAAGAAATGATGGAGACAGTGCCGGATCGAAAGATGCTGTGAGAACTGGCGAGTATGGCGACGTGCTGGAGCTGGCGAAGCGGCACGTGCAGGACTGATGTACTTTCCAGGTCGGGAGATGAAATGGATCCGTAATCAGGTGAGGATTTTGAAATAAGTTCGTTTTCTAACCTTGTCCTTTTCTTCCTCTTTATTCTAGGAGCTCCGGATTCGAGGCGGGCGTGGCAGAAGACTGGATGCTGGCTGCAGGCACGCGGGCGTGGCAGAAGACTGGATGCTGGCTGCAGGCACGGTGAGAGTCACGCTGCTGGATGCAGAATAACACGAAGCATGTGCTGCTGTTCGGGCGTGGTTTAAATAGCCTCCAAAGTAGTCCCAGGAAAGAAGTTCCCCAGGACCACACCCGAGTAAGAAATAGTCCCTGTAGTAAAATAGACCCATCCAGGCCTCACATTGGCTTGGATTTATTTGCAGCATGGTCTGCATGAGGTAAGTAATGTCTATGAGCCTGTCGCCTATGGCGCCAGGACTGATTTTTATTATGAGCCTGGTGTCTACGGCGCCAGGACTGAACCCAGACAGCCCCTAGCTGGGGCTGCTGGGGTTTTTGTAAATGTTTGGATGCCTGCTCCCAGGGCTGATGGGCTTGATCCGGATGCCCGGGGGTAGGCATCATGACAGCACCCCCCCCCCCCCAAGGCCCCTCCTAAAGTTGTTCTTCCCCTTGGTCCTGGTTTGTCTGGGAAGTTCCGATAGAATTTCTTCACCAACCAAGGTGCATGAACGTGGTCACTAGGCTCCCATGACCTTTCCTGTGGTCCGTAACCTTTCCAGTCGATTAAATAAAAAAGTCTTGATTTAACCAACTTAAAGTCCAGGATATTCTTTACCTCGAATTCAGGTTCTCCATCTATTAGGATGGGGTCAGGTGGTTTGGCAAGTCTTGTCCCAGGTTGAACTGGTTTCAGAAGTGAAACATGAAAGACAGGATGGATCCGCATATTAGAGGGTAATTCCAACTTGACGGCCACCGGGTTGTTAATGGCCTTAATAGTTTAAGGTCCCAAATACCTAGGATTAAAAGTCCGAGTTCATTTTAGAGGTATGTGTTTTGTAGCCAGCCAAACTTGATCCCCAATCTGATATCGTAGAGCATCGCTTCTATGTTGATCAGCATTTTTCTTATATTTCTCTTTCGCTTGTTTCAAATGTTCTGTTGCCTCCTTAAAGGCTTGTGTAATAGTAGAGTGTGAATGACTAACTGCAGGCATTTCTAAGTGCTGAGGCGAATCGAGTTCTGAGGTTCGAGGGTGATTTCCATATATGGCAGGGGTCTGCAACCTGTGGTGCTCCAGATACTTTGTACTACAACTCCCAGGATCCTACACCACTGTCGGTGCTGGCTAGGGTTGATGGGAGTTGTAGTGCAAAACAGCTGGAGAGCCAAAGGTTGCAGACTCCTGATATATGGTATAGAAGGAGCTTTGTCCGGTTCCAGAGTGTACTGAGTTATTGTATGCATATTCGGAAATCCATAAAATATCCTTCCAATTGCTTTCGGTCTGGTGCAGCATGCAACGTAGGTACTGTTCAAGGGTCTGGTTGGTCCTCTCCGTCTGACCATCGGTCTGGGGATGGTGACTGGTTGATAACCTCACGTCGATTTGCGCCAATTGACAACATTTCTTCCAAAATTGTGAAATGAATTGACTGCCTCGGTCAGAGACCAATACGGAAGGAAATATGTGTATTCGAAAATGTTTTCGAGGAACTCCTTGGCCAAAATTGAAGCGGAAGGTAATCCTTTTAAAGGAATAAAGTGGACCATCTTGGAAAAAAGATCCACAATAACTAGGATGGTGTTAAATCCATTACATGGAGGTAGATCCGTAATAAAGTCTAAAGACAAGGTGTGCCATGGTGTAGGTGGAATATCCAAAGGTTGTAAAAGGCCAGCAGGTTTTTTCTTCTGGCTTTTGTTTTGGGCGCAAATGCCACAAGACATCACAAATGACTTTACGTCTTTTCGCCAAGTGGGCCACCAGAACTGTCTCTTAATTTTCGCTTCAGTTTTTGCGATACCTGGGTGCCCTTCCATCAGGGTGTCATGGTAATTGGAGATGACTAGTTCTTGTATTTCCTTGTGTGGTAGAAATAGTCGTCCTTGATAGTAAGGTAGGTCATTGACGACTGAGTAGTCCGGGCCTTTCTTTACCCAGATCTGCAGGGTTGCTAGATCGAAGAGTTGTTAGATTTTTGAATGAATATCTTCTAGTGTCTGTTGAGTAGTTATGCCAAGAATTCTTTGCTTGGGAATTATTGGCACCGGTTCCGGGTTTGCATATGCTTCTCCCATCCCTATTCGGGATAAGGCATCTGCTTTGCCACTTTTGCGGCCTGGTCGATAAGTGATCACGAAATCGAATTCGGCAAAGAACAATGCCCATCGAAGTTGTCGCAATGATTGGGCTTTGGCTGTTTTTAAATACTGCAGGTTCCGGTGATCAGTGATTACGGTAATGGTATGTCTGGCACCAAGAAGGTAGGGCCGCCAAGCCTTAAAGGCGGATTTGATAGCTAATAGCTCTTTATCGGTAATCGCATAGTTTAACTCAGGTGCTGAAAACATTCTGGACCAAAACGCTACTGGGTGAAGTTGACCAGTTTCAGGATCCTTCTGGGACAGGAAAGCTCCCATTCTACTATGTATGGAAGCTCAGGGCGTGGATGCTTTAAGACAGGTGCTGATGTGAATGTCGCTTTCAGCTCTTGGAAGGCCTTTTCAGCCTCTTTGGTCCACAAGAAGCGTTTGTTTTTTCGCAAAAGTGCTGTGATGGGGTGTACAACATGGGAGAAGTCCGGAATGAATCTGCGGTAGAAATTAGCAAATCCGAGCATGCTTTGTGCCCCTTTGACTGAACTGGGTGATGGTCACTTGAGAATTGCGTCCACCTTTCGAGAGTCCGTTCGGACTCCCTTTGGAGTCAGGATAAATCCAAGAAATTCAACTTCCGTAGCATGAAAAACACATTTTTCCAATTTTGCATATAACTTGTGCTGGCGTAGTTTCTCAAGGACTGCACGCACATGCTTAACATGGTCTGATTCTGAGGAGGAGTACACTAGAATATCATCTATGTATACGACGACACAGACGTCAATGAGTTCACGAAGGACATCGTTCATAAAATACTGGAAGGCTGCTGGTGCATTGCACAACCCGAAGGGCATCACCTGATATTTGAATAATCCGTACTTGGTGCGAAAGGCAGTCTTCCATTCGTCGCCTTTCTTGACACGTACCAGATGATATGCCCCTCGGAGATCTAACTTAGTGTAGATACAAGCATCCTTTACTTGGTCTAGTAATTCGGGGATCAGAGGCAATGGGTATCGGTTTTTTACCGTAATCTGATTTAATGCGCGGTAATCTATGCACGTTCTAAGGTCACCTTCCTTTTTTAGCACGAAGAATAAAGCTGAGGATGCAGGAGACTTGGAAGGACGAATAAAGCCATTAGCAAGGTATTGGTCCAAGTATTGCAGTAGGTGAAAATTTTCAGGTTCCGTTAGGGCGTAGATTCTACTGCATGGGGGTTGTGCACCGGGTAGGAGGTCGATTTGACAATCGTATGATCTGTGAGGAGGTAATGTATTGGCCTGTTCTTTTTGAAAAACATCCTGAAATTCTTGGTATTCCTGAGGTAACTGCACGATTTGGTTAACGACTGTAGCCAGGCCTTTGTTCAAAGTTTTCTCCGGGTAACAGGTGTGTGCACAAATCCGGGAAGGTTATTCTCTTCTCTCGCCATTCTATACAAGGATTATGTGTTTCCAACCATGGCATCCCCAGTATTATCTGGAACTGTGGGGCTTTGATTAGATCAAACACAATAGTCTCTCGATGCCCATCTTGACTCAACAGTGTCATCTCTGTAGTGGAATGAGTTACAGGCCCCGAGGCAATCTCAGTTCCATCAACTGTGGTGAGGACATCCGAAGTGGTCTTTTTGCAAAGAGGTAGATTCATCCTTGACACCAATTCGTGGTCCATATAGTTTCCTACGGCCCTGCTATCTATGTATGCCCTTACTGCGTGCATACGTGATGGCTGCCTGGGATCAAGTAGGACCATTGGGATGATCAGATGCGAGGTCTGAGTGTCCTTCTTTAAGCTCGGCAAGCGGACCTCTACGCATGTCGGGCGTGGTCATTTCCCGAATCAGGCTCTATGTGGCTTTTATCAGCAACTCCTACCACCTTCTTGGGTGGTTTTGTAGGGCAATCCCATAGAAAATGTCCTGAGGTTCCACAGTACAGACACAACTGCATCTGTCGTCTTCTTTCTCTTTCCTTTTGAGTTAAGGGTCCTTTAACCCCCCCGATCTGCATAGGTTCAGATGCATCTGTTCCTTTGGGGGCAACGTTGGGTTTAACCAATACCCGATTCTCGAACTTAGCTCGATCAGTCTTTCGGTTCTGAAGTCGGTGGTCTAGCTGGACCACTAAGTCTATAAATTCTGTGCAATCCTGAGGTGGGTTCACAACTTGAGCCAATACGTCTTTGAGTTCTCCCCGAAGTCCACGATGAAACAATGCAATTCGTTTTTCCTCCGGCCACCCGGTTTCCACCACCAACTTATTGAAGGTTGCAATATAGGTTAGCAGATCCTGGTTACCGTGTCGTAAGGATAAAAGTTTGTTGTCCAGGGCTTGAGCCTGTGAGTGTCTAGCGAATAGTTTTTCCATGCTCCTTTGAAAACCCTGAAAATCCTGGAGAAGAGGATCATCCTGGTTGACTAACGGAATGGACCAATCCGCTGCGCTGCCTCTAAGATATGACAATACAAAGGCTACTTTGGCTTGGTCATTTGGAAAGGCTCCCGGTCTGCATAAAAAGTGCAAGCGGCATTGGTTCATAAACACGACGAACCTTTTGGGGTCCCCAGCAAAGCGTTCGGGTGGCGCTAACAGAATATTTCCTGGTAAAACCACTTGCACAGGATCGCTTGATGAACCGGGGGTTTGTTTTCCCCCATATCCAGCTAGGGGCGTTTGCCCAGTTTGGTTTTGCAGTAGTTGCCTAGCCAGATCATCAGTGCGCTCCTTTGAGACAATCAGTTCTCTCCTGAGGGCATAAGTCTCTTGGTGAGCGGCATGTACTTCCGCCCTAAGTTCCCCCAATAATTGGGCCAGTTGGTCGGTTTCCGAGGTTTCCATAACACCCGGGTGGGTATTTTTAGAAAGGTTTCTCTGTTATGCTCACCTGAACCCCACAGGGGTGTCGATCGGACCCGGACAGCTGCGGTCTCCGTCAACGTGATGCGTAGTGCAGAGATGACTGTCTGGACTGGCCCACCTAGTCTTGTCTGTTGGACCCGAAGAAGTATTTTCCTGCAAGTGGAGACAGGGATTAGCCACCTGTGGGTTTTAGGGATGGCCTCCCAACTGTTCTCACTCTCCCCCACTAATCACCTCCGATATCCCCTTAGTAACCTCACCTTATGTTTGTAAAAGATGAGCTCTCCATCCTGCATGTCTTGCAGGGGTGCGTAGATACCAGTTACTTCACTGGTTTGAAGGCGTTGGGAGAGTTCCGGTAAGCATTGACTCTGAACTTGATGCTTACCAATCCCGCCTGGGACTTCAAAGAGTTCAATGTGCCTGATGTTCACTCTTGTCCCCTTCCTTCCTTAAGTTGCAACTGTGTTTGTGAGAAGAAGGTCTCCTAGCTGCTGCTGGCGTTCAGGTAAGAGTCTGTGTTACCCAACGCTGTCCGGTAACTATTGCATGCGTTAACGTGTTGTTTTTCTCCCTCTTTACAGATGCGGCATATGAAGATATGGAGAATAATACCGCCGGTGGTAAATCAGGTAAGTCTATGGTGGTAAGAGGTATTTGTTGATTCCCTTGGCTCACCTTGTTATTCTTGTGCCCCTAGGTGCCGGAGTACGGCGAAGAAATGATGGAGACAGTGTCGGATCGAAAGATGCTGTGAGAACTGGTGAGTATGGCGCCGTGCTGGAGCTGGCGAAGCGACGCGTGCAGGACTGATGTACTTTCCACGTCGGGAGATGAAATGGATCCGGAATCAGGTGAGGAATTTGAAATAAGTTTGTTTTCTAACCTTGTCCTTTTCTTCCTCTTTATTCTAGGAGCTCCGGGTTCGAGGCGGGCGTGGCAGAAGACTGGATGCTGGCTGCAGGCACGCAGGCGTGGTAGAAGACTGGATGCTGGCTGCAGGCACGGTGAGAGCCACGCTGCTGGATGCAGAATAACACGAAGCATGTGCTGCTGTTCGGGCGTGGTTTAAATAGCCTCCAAAGTAGTCCCAGGAAAGAAGTTCCCCAGGACCACACCCGAGTAAAAAATAGTCCCTGTAGTAAAATAGTCCCATCCAGGCCTCACGTTGGCTTGGATTTATTTGCAGCATGGTCTGCATGAGGTAAGTAATGTCTATGAGCCTGGCGCCTATGGCGCCAGCACTGATTTTTATTATGAACCTGGTGCCTACGGCGCCAGGACTGAACCCAGACAGCCCCTAGCTGGCGCTGCTGGGGTTTTTGTAAATGTCTGGATGCCTGCTCCCGGGGCTGATGGGCTTGATCCGGATGCCCGGGGGTAGGCATCATGACAGTAGCAATGGGTGAGCAATCAAGGCTTAGCTCTCAGGAGGTGATGCGGGCTGCTCCTTAAGCACAGTGTAGTCCCCAAGCCCCCACAAAGGAATGTCCACACGCTGTCGGGTGATAACACAGTTCTTTATATAAATAATGTTCAGAATATATCCACAATCAATAACACACTTTGTGCTTTGGCAATACTAACATGATAAATATGTACAATGTCTATGTGGTACCACAGTTAACTCTTGCCTCCTTTAAAATGCACCAACTGCTGACAGTCTCAATGACATACAAATCAAATAGTGAAGTGAATGAACAATAGACATGGGGAGGAAGGCAAGTTAGGTTAAAGAAATGTCAGAATACTTTGTCCCTACCAAAGACACATTTCTGTGTGAGGGTCCTCCCACCTGGTCAACCTGTAAATAAAGTGTATTAACAAGCCCAGTCCATATAAGTTTAAAATAGTTTCCTGCTAAAAAACGTACTACTAACCCAATGAACCTGGTTTAGCTGAGTTTCTGCGACGGTTCGTCAGTGGATCCCTCGTGGGTGAACTCCCTTTAAAGCAGGAGCCACAGGGTGTCGATAGTCCTCCAAGAAGGTGAACCCTGGCATCGAGAGTACTCGATGAAGAGAGTTTGATGTCGCAAAGATGACTCGATGAAGAACGTAGGCCCGGCAGAGGGCATCGAGTGCCGGTGTCAGATGTCAGCGTCGGCGATCGGGAGTCGGCCATGGCTGGCTTTCTGATCTTTGTTGGCGTCTTTGTGGATGTTGGGTGGCGGGAAACCCACCGCCGGATTCTCCTCAGTTCGTCAACGACCTTGACTTTCTCCGGCGGGACAAAACAGTCGACGGTGACGGCAAGGAAGTCGTTGGTTTAAAAATGTCTTAGGCAAAGGTGGAGTGGCGTGGCTCCGGTCGTCGAGCAGCACAGCGTCAAGCTGTCCCCGCTTCCAGGCAACTCGACTCGACTGGCTTCCAACAGTTACAGTAATCCTCCGAACCCTAGCTGATGGCAATGGACTTCGACGGCCTTGATGTCTGGGTGCTTCACTTCGAGATTCCTCGGGGGACCCCGTCTCCGGTCGACAGCCTTTTTTCACGGACTGCCTCCCAGGGCGCCTTGTTGAAGATCAGCTTTCTGCACGATGTTCCCTCGTAGCACGGGGAGGTCTGATAGCCAGGTCCCCTCTTGGATCAGTCCTTGAAGACACGACAGCTTTCAGATTGCGTCAAAGGAAGGCAGCAGCCATTCTTCTTCTTCCAGCTGGGCTTTGAGGAAAAGTGAGAGGTCCCGAGATATACTGTTCCGTCCCTCATTCACACTGCTGAGCCAGGCTCAGGCAGCCAATCATTCAGAAGGGCATTCATGCAGGTAGGCAGCCAATCCGGCTCACAGTGCTTTCAGGCCATTTTCTTCCACCCAGACACTCACATCAAGGAATGTGGATTGGGCAAGCAAGCAGCCATTCAGAACACCACACTGCATTCATGTCAGTTTCGGGCAGGGCTGTCTCATCCATTGTGTCCCACACCAGAAACCAGACACCCATAACATGAAATTATATTGGTTACACACTCCATTCACCCAGGTCCCACCCCAAGAGTGTACCCACAACATAGTAATTGGGAAGGCTCCAGCCGGTCTGGCCTGGACTTCCCCACAATACCATATATGGAACCTCCAGCCAGTCTGCGGGAAAGGGACAGAGTCAGGGCTTCCCAGGACTTTGGGAAAACAAGGTAACAGGCAATAGAAGGCAAGAGGCCAGAGGGGCCATGTTGTCTCCTATCGAGAATCAGCGGATTCCTATGCAGGGCCTGAGTACCCCAAAATGGAGGATACTCAGAGCACCTATCAAATTCAGCATGGAGCTGCCCCAGCCCATACCCTGCTCTGTGGGCCATACACGGGTGCCCAAAAACATACAGTAGGGGTACTGGGTTGTACCCCCACCCCTGGGTGCCATAAGGGTACCCCAAAGGTCTGTTCACCACAACCAAAAAGAGGAAGAGCTGCACTGGAAGGAGTCCCACATGGACTCCTGTACAGAAGACAACACAGGACACACATGATAAGAGAGTACAGGACAAGGACATGGAGGCCCTGTCCCTTCAATGCATTTCCAGCATCACAGTCACCCCGCCAGACTGAGGTCAGGGTGGTCTAATCTCCCACGAGATTGACACCCTCATTCAGAGGGTCAACATACCTTCTGGAAAGGCCATCTGCATTATCATGACTCTTCCCTGGTCTATGCTCAATGGTGAAGTCTAGCCCTTGAAAGCTAATGGACCTCCTGAGCAGTTTCGAGTTTTCACCCTTCATCTGCATAAGCCATTTTAAGGGCTTATGGTCTGTTTGACCTTGAAGGTAGATCCTGTAAGGTAGGGCCTAAAACGCCTAAGGCTCCAAACTATACTGAAAGTTTCCTTTTCAACAGTAGCCACCTAGGTTCTCTATCTTTGAGTTGCCTACTGATAAATATGATTGGATGTACCCTCCCTTTGTCATCTAACTGGGACAAGACTGCTCCAATTCTGGTATCGTAGGCATTAGTCTGGACAATAAAGGGTTTGCTGGAATCAGGCGCACACAACACAGGTGCCCTACACAGACTTTCCTTCAAGCCAACAAAGGCCCTCTGACAGTCTTCAGTCCAATCAAACTTCCTCAGTTGTTTGGGCGATGTCAGAGCTGTCAGAGGGGCAACTATGGTTCAAAAGTCCATCATGAAGTTACGGTAATACCCAGTGAGACCCAAAAAGCTCTCACCTGGGTTTGAGTAGTGGGAGTCTCACAGTCATGTACATCCTGTACCTTACTGGCGAGAGGTTGTATTCGACCGCCTCTTACCTCATGACCAAGATAAGTGACTTTCCCCTGAGCTTTCTGAAACTTGGTGGCCTTGATAGTGAGGTTACCCCTTTTCCAGGCCTGCAACCCCTTATCCAAATAAGTCAAATGCTCTTCACAGGTGGAACTGTAGACAGCAATGTCTTCTAAGTAGGCCACACAAAAGGACTCCAGCCCACTGAGCGCATGGTTGACTAATCTTTGGAAGGTGGCAGGTGCATTCTCCAACCCAAAAGGCATGACTCTAAACTGGTAGAGCCCCTGAGGTGTTGAGAACGCAGTCTTTTCCTTGGCATGGTCCATCAGAGCTATTTGCCAATAGTCTGAGGTAAGGTCAAAGGTGCTCACAAATTTGGCAGCACCTATGGTGTCCACGAGCTCATCAGCCCTAGGCAATGGGAGCGCATCCGTTTTGGTGACGGCATTGACCACTCTTTAGTACACACAGAACCGCCAATCCTTGGTATCTGCCTGGGAACTTGCCTTGGTGACCAGGACCACTGGATTGGACCAGGGACTGGTTGAGGGTTCGATAACACCCAGATCCAACATCTTGGTGACCTCAGCTTGGATGTGGTTCTTAACCATGCCTGACATTCGGTAGCACCTACTTTTGACAGGCTGTAATGGTTATGCAAAGATTTGAGCTAAAATAACATGGCACTGGTGCGCAGCCATCTTGAACATTCACCTCCCATCACTGTAATAAAGCCTATGTTTTTCATAAACTCAGCGAGCTCAGCAGAGTGGACATGCAACTCGGTAGCGAAGTCAAAGCAAGGTCACGTAAATATTGTTGCTGAATGGACTTACTGTGAAGAATAGTAATGGTATTCTCTGCTGAAGGACGAACTGAAAAGGGAGTCGGAGCGCTCTGCAGGTGCAGTGATAGGGGGTCCTGGGAATGAATGCAAGGAGAGGGGAGCAGAGTTTTTCCACTTCTGGTTGGTTTTTTCCACTCTTTGCCCCTTTTACTTGTGATCTGCTCTTCCGCCGAAGGCAGCCATAATTGAAAGAGGCTGGGATATGCCCTCATAAAAGAGAAGAGGCTTGCAAGCCAAAGAGTCAGTCGGAACCTGGATCCCCAGTTGATGTAGTCTTGCTGATTGGGAGGACGCTCCGCTCCAGACCCCGTTATTGCGTGTGATCTCTTTGCCTGCCTGCTCTGGGACTAAGCAGTGTCGTAGTGGGCAAGATGAAGGTGTCTTCTGCAGCAGCATTAATGGTGCTGATGTTTCCTTTCCATGCTCTTGTATAACTAACTATATATTTATTTGGTGTTATATATATATAGCTGTTTTGAGTAAATAAACAGCCTATAACAAGCATTTTATCATTTTTTATCACAGTTATTGGTTGTTATGTCTTCTTTTTGCCTGTCCGAGGCCAACAGCTCATTGTGCATTAGGGGCCCCGGACAGGTAAGTCTGAGGTATTCCTCGGCATGGCCAGGCAAATGCACAACACAGGCACACTGTCACCCGTGTCAATTTCGTGCCTGCACCACAGGGTGAGGTCTGGTGTCAGTGAGAACAGAGGGGCATACTGCTGGCGCAAATCCCTGCAGGCCCTCTGCTGCTCTGGTGTCAGATCTGGAAAGAAATGCACTCCCTCCACATAGCCATCCTGAGGGTTTGCGATGCAGTTTATCAGGAAGGGGCTCACTCTCATCCTCCTCTTGCTCTGAAGCTAGCAGAGGCATGAGACTTCCTCTCGCCTGTGGAAAGGCTTGAGCCTGTTGATGTGGAATACCTGAGGGGCTTCCCCAGGGACTCCCATGTCAACCAGATAATTGACTTTGCCCATCTTGGAGATTATCCTTAAGGGTCCAGTCCACTTATCTGCCAAAGCTCGAGGCTTGGTAGGCTCCATCACAAGGATCTCCTATCATGTAGTCCAATCGACTTGTGATGTTTTAAGGTCATGCCAGTACTTATAAATATAAATACAATATAAATACAAATACAAATACTTGTTCAATTCCTGGCTGCCTTAAGATTCGCTGTCGCCTGGAACATCATCTGTGTCATCCTCCGTCTCAGGCCTAACACATTGTCCCCTACTTGCTTGGCAGGACCTGGAGGGGTGGCTTACAAACCTCTGATCAAGGCAAAGGGCCCCCTCACGGGATGTCCAAAGAGAAGCTCAAAGGGGCTGAAACCAACACCCTCTTGAGGCACTTCTCTTTAGGCGAACAGCAGGCATGGTAGGAGGAGATCCTGTTTCCTCCTTAGGGGCTCTTCCAAAGCACCCAGCATTCCCTTGAGAGTTTTATTAAATATCTCAACCAGACCATTGGTCTGTGGATGGTAGGAGGTGGAGAACTTATAGGTTACTCTGCAATCCTTCCACATCGCTTGCATGTAACTAAATATGAAGTTGGTTCCTCTGTCAGAGACCACCTCTTTAAGGAATCCACTCTGGTAAAAATGCCCAGGAGAGCCCTGCAGCCACCTTGGCTGTAATTGTCCGTAGGGTATAGCCTCAGGGTACCTGGTGGCATGATCAACCACGACCAGGATGAATTGGCATCCACCTGATGCGGGAGAGTCAAGGGAACCCACAATGTCAATGCCAACCCTCTCAAATGGTGTGCCAACCACTGGAAAAGGCTGCAGTGGGGCAATGCCACTGCCTCCAGTCTTGCCAGACAACTGATAAGTGGGACAGGTCCGGCAGTGGGAATCCACTTCTACTCTCATCTGGAGCCAGTAGAAGTGTGCAGAGAGCCTTTGCATAGTCTTCTTGGTCCCAAGATGACCAGCTAAGGGCACCTCATGCGCCAACTGCAACAGGAAGAGCATGTAAACCTGGGGTACCACCAACCTCTTGAGGGCATCAGGTTCAGGCTAAGTGGGCTCACTACAATGGAGCTCACCCTCCCAATAGATTTTGAAAGACTTAGGCACTTCACCCTGTGCCTGGGCCTGTTTTTTTGAACCCTCAAGAAAATGGCACTCTCTCTGACCCTTACAGAAGTTGCCCCTAGAGGGCCCGCTTTCAGCCAGCAGACATTGAAGGTCGGGGAGATCCTCTGTGTTGAGCACCTCTCCCGCAGGAGGGTCTTCTGGCTCTTCTCCTGCAGGAGTTGAGTCTTGGGTTACCACTGGACCCAGCCCGTCAGGAGCCTGAACCCCAGTAGGTGCTGCTGAAGCAGCAGGAAGAGAAGGCGCCCCCTTTGCAGAGGTGGCCTTCTTGCTCTTCCTTCTTGCCTTGGGTCTCCCCTTTGGCTTGGGAACCTGACTAGAAGTCAGACCCTGTGTGACCTGTGATCTAGTGACTGCAGCAGCAGTCAGGGGTAGACCATCAGAGATGAACCCCAATTCCAGTAGATCAGTCCCCAACAAAATGTTAGCAGGTACATTGTCCTGAACCAGGGCGGGAAGCTTCACTGTCTTATCCGCAATCGTGATGTGACTAGGGCAACAGGAGATAATTTGGCAGGCCCACCAGCTAACCTGGTAGTTCTCAGAGGAGCACCTACATAGTCCTCTGGCATGGGCAGAGTCCTGTCCACCACTGTCATACTTGCCCCAGTGTCTCTCAAACCAGTAGAAGGCTGGCCATTCACGAGGACACTTCTCAAAAATCTATGGGTGTTTTGTGGGATTGTAGCCAGTACTTCTGCGTACTGGTCCCAGGCCCCAATGGACTCTAAGGAAATCTCTGCAGGAGCACCAAATGTGATTCCTGTAGAGGAGGGGAGAACAGTGGCCTCCACCAACAGCATGAAGTAAGGGTAGGTCAGGCTGACAGCCTGGACTCCAAGTGCCTTACCTTTACACTTGGGGTCAGCCTTCTTGTGGTCCAGAGCCCCACAGTCCCAATAAGTGCCAGGAATGCGAGGTACAGTACTGGGTCCACTGGGAGCCTGCTTTGCAGCAGGAGGACCACTACTCTTACTCCCACATAAGACTTATCCCCACTAGATTTTTGGGTTTTAGGAGAGGAAGCTTTAGCTTTACTCGACTGTGATTGCTTTTGGGACTCCTCAGACCTCTGAGAGGCCTCTTTCTCTTTCTCCTTGTTCTTCCCACTGGGTTCCTTAGGGAACACCCAGTGGGAGACCCACTTGTCAGCCAGCCTGGCCAGTGTCAGCAACATACTGATGCAGCTCTGGTGAACAGGCTTCAGAAAAATGCTCAAATAACAAAAGGTGTGACAATTCAACAAACGTTTTCACCTTGTAGCCATCAATCCACCCATCATGTTCATATATGCAGCACTCGCCCAGTCAACCCAAGACACATTGGGCTTCATTAAAAGTTTGGAGTTACCCCCAAACTCGGGTCTGGGTCCCGCAAAATGGGAATTACCGGGCCGTTCCGACATTTGCGGGCCCGGTAATTCCCATTCCCAATTCCCCCGGTACATCCCCATTCCCATTGAGCCCCCATAGGGCTCAATGTAAATGGGGAGGATGCTAACAACGGTCCCGTTAATGACGGGACCGTTGTTAGCATCCTGTTCTGCTAGCGGGTGCCGCTCTGCACGTCTAGTCTGACCAGGCGTACAGTGCTGCCCCGCTTGCAGAACTCGTTATGTGGCAGTAGAGTGATAGCGGTGCCGGCAGCACTACCGGCGCCATTATCACTCTACTGCCAGGGTTGTAATGAGGCCCATTCTCTCTTTTGTTATATTCCCTGAATCTTTTAAGGTATTGGGTATGTGTCTTGCCAAACATGGCAATCAAAGCAGATGTCATGCACTCATACTGACCCCTTTCTTCCACACTCAGTTTCAGAATACAGTCATAACCAGTCTGAGACACTCTACTTAACAAACACTTAGCCCAATCTCTTTTATCAACATCATGAATTCCATAAGCCATTTCAAACGCTTCTATCCATTGGAGGATATCAGAACCCTCCACATACACACCAACCAAATCTTTAATAAACTTGGTGACAGGGGACCAGTGGTCGAAGTGGGCGGGAGCGGTCGGGAGCGGTGCTCTTATACTTCTATTAAATAAGTTTTACCGTTCCTATACTTTTATTTTTAAAAGAAACTGTTCCGGAACATTTTAAAATAAAAGTGTAGGAAGAAGTTGAAACTTGCACTCGCACTGGACGTGCCCTTAAACAGCAAGTGCATGGGTTTTGAGGTTTGTATTGTACATGGGAGGGGGTGTGGCAATGGGGTTTGTGGGGAGCGGTGCAGGCGAGTAGGGAACATAGTTCCACTACTTCTTTTTGTATACTTCGACCACTGCAGGGGACCTGACACTCTCAACTTGTTTGGCTGAAGTCCCCACTCTAGCTTTCTCTAGCTGGATTCTCTGACATTCAGTGTCCTTGTTTTCAAGTTCAAGATCCCTGTCCTTGAGTTCAAGATCCCGATTTTTGAGTATCACTTGCTATGCTAACTACTCCTTCTTTAGTTCAGCTTCTGTTTCTAACTTTTTATATTCAAAGGCCAATTTCACCTTAATAATTCAAGTTCCAAGGCATTCCCTGAAGAAACAGTGCTAGATTTCAGAATAGATGAAGTAGGAGTGGTGGCACTCCCAGAAACAGATTCAATAACAACCCCAGGGGCAGGGTCCTCAATAGTTGCATCCCCCCTTCATCAAGAGCATCACAATCAGTCTGGTAGTCCACCACGGCAGCTATCGGCTCAGCCCTAGACTTATCTTCAAAGTCTAACTCCCTGGCTTCACAAGCACTCTGGAGAACCTTTAAGCTCACGCTAGTCAATTTACCATTTGCGATAGATTCCATTGCTTGCAGTGAAGTTATCCTAGTACACAACTAAACCTCAAATTAACCAAGTGTGGATATTTTTGTAAGTGGCAAGGTTACATACTGATTCTTAAAACCATTAGCATCCCACTGCTGCCACCAGTGTAAAGACTGGAGGGGGGTTATGTGCACTCCTGCCCTCTATATGGCAGAGTAGAAGCACAGAGCACCCCAGCCAAGATTCTCTATTGAGGTAGCATTGGGCGAGCAATCAAGGCTTAGCTCTCAGGAGGTGATGCAGGCTGGTTCT
Organism: Ambystoma mexicanum; assembly: GCF_040938575.1. Lineage (NCBI taxonomy): Eukaryota > Metazoa > Chordata > Amphibia > Caudata > Ambystomatidae > Ambystoma > Ambystoma mexicanum. The sequence goes on along the minus strand of NC_090923.1, from coordinate 539,149,631 downwards.
TAAGCTCAGTGTAGTCCCCAAACCCCCACAAAGTAATGCCCACACACTATGTCAGGTGATAACACAGTTCTTTATATAGATACGGTTCAGAATATATACACAATCAATAACACACTTTGTGCTTTGGCAATACTAATATGATAAATATGTACAATGTCTATGTGGTACAACAGTTAACCCTTGACTCCTTTAAAATGCACCAACTGCTGACAATCTCAATGGCATACAAATAAAATAGTGAAGAGAATCAACAATAGCCATGGGGAGGAAGGCAAGTTAGGTTAAACAAATGGCAGAATACTTTGACCCTATCAAAGACACAGTTCTGTGTGAGGATCCCCCCACATTGGCAACCTGTAAATAAAGTGTATTAAACGCCCAGCATGGAACTTTCCTCTACTGATCGAATCTAACAGAGTGAGACTGAGGCTAAAGAAGACTGAGGTTACACACATTATAACCTCGTATGTAGAAGAGCAAAAAGAAATCGAGTATACCCATCTGCTAGTCGATTATAAAGAAAAACAACAGGGCTCTAAAGCCTGTGGATTCGTCACAAAACACAAATTTGACCTAGAGGTGAGAACAAGGAAGAGAGAACTGAGAGCGCAAATAAGACATCTGCCAAACCTGGATTCTAACACCTACTTAACCGCGAAAAGAGTATGTAAACAAAAATACAAACACTGGCTACGAAACCACAAAGCAACTATGTTGCAAAATGATTCAGAATTAATAATGGAAAAGCTGCAAAACAAAAACTCCTCTAAATTCTGGAAGCTAATTAATAACAAAGGAGCGCCGCAAATGGCATTGCTGGCCAACGTTATAACCAAAGCTGAATGGGTTAAACACTGTTCGGAATTATACAGCAAAAGAAGAACAGGAAAAGAGAGCTCACCACCCAAACTCGAAAGTTAGAATTTAAACTTTGAAAAAAGTGATATTGAAGAGGTAATAAAAAAAGCCAGCTCCTCCAGAGCTCCAGGTCCCGATGGCTTAACAAACCACACCATCAAAGCAAATCCGGAGATGTGGACAGAATTATGCTATGCTATGCTTTGTTTCACAGAATACGGCCAATTGCAAAAGCCCTGAATCGTGGAAATGTGCGATAATTATCCCAATTTTTAAAAAAGGGAATCGCGCGGATCCAAAGGACTATCGACCTATCACGCTACTAGATGTGTTGGGCAAAGTGTATGCTACCCTATTACAGCAGCAACTAGCAAAATGGGCAGCCAAATCAAAACATCTCGACCCACGTCAGATTGGCTTTGTCAAGGGAGTTGGATGCGCCTTGAATCTACTACTGATAAATTTACTCAAAATGGAAGCCATAAGAACTGGAACCAAGGTGTATCTCGCCCTAATTCACTTCTCCTACGCCTTCGACAGCATAAATTGAGACCTATTATGGGCCAAAATGAAGGCCTGGGAGTGCCCTGAAAATTTGATCGCAGCCATCCGTGAACTCCACACTGGCACAAGCATTAAAATCCGACTTGATCAAAAAGGTACCCTTTCTGAAGCTATCAACAACTTTTGTGGAGTCAAGCAGGGATGTCCTTTGGCTGCAATAATATTTAATCTATTCCTATCGGATATTGGAGGTGCAATTGATAATGTCCGATCCTTCTCTCCAAAAATACATGGCTCCCCAATAAGTTGGATGTTGTACACAGACGACCTGATATTACTGGATACCACACCAATGGGTCTACAGCGTAAGATGGACACCGTGGAACAGTACGTAAGAGATAATGGTCTACAGATCAACAAAAAAAAAGTGTGAGGTGCTAACATTGCAAAACTTGAAGAACTCAAAGAAGAAGTCATTTAAATGGCACCTGGGGAACGAATGACTAGGTAAAATAACAAATACAAGATACTTGGGCATGCAAATTAATGCCAATCTGAATGATAGTCCCTGGGAAGAGATCGCCAAAACCAAATGTCGGCAATTTGCTTGCCAAGGAAGCGTCTTACATAAAAAATATGGCAAATTCTCCATAAAACCAGTAAGGAACTTCTACTGTCAAAAGGTAGTGCCTGCACTCATACACAGCGCAGAAAATGCATTCGGTTGCTCCCCTGATGTTTGGTCGACTCTAGAAAATATCTTTTGGGTACGAGTCTTGCAATTACCGAAGGGAACCTCAACTGCTTGCATTAGATATGAATTAAATCTAATATCAATCAATGCACAAGTTAGTTGGAACATGTTGAGCCTCTTCCGGAAGGTTACCATGAAAGAAGTAGCCTTGCAGTTTGAGATACTCCAAAACCCAAGCAAGGGAAATCCTGAGTGCCTTCTATCACTATGGAATAAACGTTGCAAGGAAATTCTTGCCTTTTACAACATAGACCTAAAAACTCTTCACGACAATCCAAATGCAGCAAAAAGCAAAGTCTGGTGCCTAGATTGGATTCTGACAGGGGAGCTTAGGACATCAAACAAGCTAATGAAAGACGCCCCGCCTGAAGCCAGAAAGCTAAATAAGCTGCAGAATTATGTCGATATATATCCAGACAATGTGAGTAGATCGCTGTATATACTGTTTCGACTAAATGTCTTCAAAACTAAAGAGTGGCTAAGAGAGTTACGTAATACAGAAGATTCCAATGCAAAGTGTAGATTCTGCAACCAGACGGACGAAACGCTAAAGCATCTAACACTCTTTTGTAAAGGGCTACTTGAGCAAAGATCGCTGACATTGGGACCACAGCTAACCAAATATCAAACGCCAAGTGCTGATGAATGGTGGCAAGCCTTGTTTGATAGTCGTGAGAAGCAGCTGAACTATGCCTTAATCCGCTTTTTGACTCTGCTGGAAAAATTGTTGACATAGTCCAGGTCGCTGGATGGTTACACGAAAAACATATGTGGGGAAATATGGATATCTGTAATGCTGTAATGATGTACGTGTTTCTTTTTTTTAAAGGCTAATTTTTGCCAAAAAAAAAAAAAGTGTATTAACAAGCCCAGTCCATATAAGTTTAAAATAGTCTTGTTTCCTGCTAAAAGATGTACTACTACCCCAATGTACCTGGTTTAGCAGAGTTTCTTTGACGGTTCATCGAAGGAGCCCTCGTGGGTGAACTCCCTTTAAAGCAGGAGCCACAGGGCGTTGATAGTCCTCAAAGAAGGTGAACACTGGCGTTGAGGGTCCTCAATGAAGAGAATTTGATGCCGCAAAGATGACTGGATGAAGAGCGTAGGCCCAGCAGAGGGCATCGAAGTGTCGGCGTCGGATGTCCGCGTCGTCGATTGGGATTCGGCCACGGCTGGCTTTTGGATCTTCCTTGGGGTCATTGTGGAGATCTGGTGGTGGGAAACCCACCGGCGGATTCTCCTCGGTTCATCAATGACATTGACTTTCTCCTGCGGGACAAAGCGGTCAACGGTGATGGCAAGGGAGCCCTTGGTTTAAAAATGTCTTAGGCAAAGGTGGAGCGGCACGGCTCCGGTCGTGGAGCAGCACAGTGTCAAGCTGTCCCCGCTTCTTGGCAACACGACTCCAGTGGCTTCCAGCGGTTACGGCAATCCTCCGAACCCTGGTTGATGGCAATGGACTTTGACGGCTTCGATGTTCGGGTGCTTCACTTAGAGATTGCTTGGCGGACCCCGTCTCCGGTCGACAGCCTTTCGCGGACTGACTTCCAGGGCACCTTGTTGAAGATCATGGTTCTGCATGATGTTCCCTCATAGCTCGGGGAGAGGTCTCCTAGCCAGGTCCTCTCTTGGACCAGTCCTTGAAAAAATAACAGCTTTCAGATTGCGTCGAAGGAAAGCAGCAGCAATTCTTCTTCCAGCTGGGCTTCGAGGATAAGCAGCTTCAAGTTTCGACTTCAGCTTCTGAACTATTCTGGTAAGTGAGAGGTCCCCAGATATACTGTTCCGTCTCTCATTCACACTACTGAGCCAGGCTCAGACAGCCATTCATTCAGAAGGGCATTCATGCAGGCCGGCAGCCAATCAGGCTCACAGCACATTCAGGCCATTCTCTTCCACCCAGACACTCACAACAAGGAATGTGGATTGGGGCAAGCACCCAGCCATTCAGCACACCAAACCGCCTTCATGTCAGTTTTGGGCAGGGCTGTCTCATTCATTGTGTCACACACCAGAAACCAGACACCCATAACATGAAATGTATATTAGTCACACACTCCATTCTCCCAGGTCCCACCCCAAGCATGTACCCACAAAATACAGTCATTGGGAAGGCTCCAGCCAGTCTGGCCTGGACTTCCCCACAATACCCTATATGGAACTTCCACCCAACGGCCAGTCAGGAGAAGGGACAGAGTCGGGGCTTCCCAGCACTTTGGGAAAACAAGGTAACAGGAAATAGAAAGCAAGAGGCCCAGGGGCCAATTTGTCTCCTATCACGATTCAACTGATTCCTATGGCAGGGCCTAGGTATCCCAAAATGGGGGATATTCAGAACACCTGTCAAACTCAGCATGGAGTTGCCACCAGCCCATACCCTGCTGTGAGGGCCACACACAGGTGCCCGAAAACATACACTAGGGATACAGGGTTGTACCCCCACCCATGGGTGCCATAAGAGTATCCCAAAGGTCTGTTCACCACCACCAAAAAGAGGAAAAGCTGCACTGCCGGGAGTCCCACATGGACTCCTGTGCAGAAAACAACACAGAACACACATGATAAGGGAGTACAGGACAAGGACATGGAGGCCCTGTCCCTCCAATGCATTTCCAGCATCACAATTGGTTTCTGCAATTCCGTTTCCCCAAGTGATTCATGCCCATCACCTCTTTGTCTTTCATTGGGTTCTAGTAAATCCTAGAAATGTGCCCTTTCCTAGATTCAGCTTATTGCAAACAACTTTCCAACTCTGGTCTTTCTGGTTGCCCCTATTTTGTTCCAAGCGTAATACCCAATGATCTTACTGGCAATGTTAAAATATATCTAGTTTTGTGTACTGGACGGCTTGCTTGCCTTCATCAAAGGATTTAATTTTACCCTCTTTTAAACAGGTCCCCAAGTTTTCTACATACTCAGTTTTACTATTAGCAACATCTCATGCCAGTAAGGGCTGAGGTTAATTCTTTGTTTCCTTGTAATAGAGTAAATAGAGATGGGTAAGAAGTGTGCCTCTCTATTTTGGTCAAATTATCTCATATTGCTTTTGTGATGTTATGTATATACAGAACATGTCCCATGTGTTTCTTTTGTAGCCAGGGTGGTCCCATATTCGCTTCCCGGCTATATTTTGTTCCCTGAATAGCCAACATTCCTCTGCTCGTTCCTGCATCCATTTAGCTATGTATTTTATTTGAAAGGCTTCATAATATTTAATTAGATTCAGCACCCTATATCTCCCTTGGCTTTAAAAGCAAACTGTCTGTTTTTATTTATTCTCATACTTCATCAACCCATATGAATTTCGTAAGCTTATTTTGTAAATCATGTAACAGTGTCTTACTGCTGGTTATTTGGATTGTCTGGAAAAAATACAAGAGCAGAGGTAGCACATTAATTTTAATAGCTGCAATTTTATCTAGCCATGTACCATAGAGAAGTCTCCACCTTATTGTTAGGACTATGGTGGCATTGGGGGGTGGATGCCTTAAACAATGACCCCCATAAGTATATCGCCAATATCAGAGGGCTAATAAGCTATGACTTCGAGGAGCAAAACTGCATTACTCAGAATGTTCAGTGGGCTAACTTCATGCCAGATTATAGTTAAGCCTTGTACTGACCGTGCCTGGTGCTGGCTATTGAGGGCTTTGAGATACAGCACATGCAAGGCTCAGACGCCCCCCCTTTGCTCAGGGGAGTATTCAGCATTGCAAGAGTGGGAGAGCGGGGGAACCAGGCACAAACAAAGCCCTGGAAAATTACTGCTAAACTGACACACAATTGTCGTAGCATATGTTGCGGCCAATCTGCTCAGTCTTTGCCACTGCTTACAACAAGGGAGAAAAGATGGTTAGCCGCTCAAACGCCTTAAACGCAGCAAGCGGACCAGAGACACTGTTGCTCCTGTCCCCAATATGATGACTTCACCAAGCCCCCTCGACCTGCAACATTCAGACCAGAGTGGGACATTGAGCTCTGTGCTCCTGCTGCGTATCTGGCTCTGCCCCTTATTGGGCCTGCTATGCCCCCAATTGAGCAAGGAGGGCACAGAGGAGGAGCACACAGCAACACTGCTGTCTGTGTCTTGCTCCGGGCCACCGTTCTACAGGTAGCCAGGCCAAGCAGGAGTACACAGCAACTTGTGTGTCCCGGACAGGATGCCCAGAAGAAAAGTCATATCACAGTAAGAAAGGGCTAGACTGACGGTATATGTCTGAAAACATGGGTGAATCTATTCAAAAAGGTCTCTTTTGTTTTCTTCTAGATAAAGGCACATCTCCCACCTCGAATGACTCGATAGACTGCATTGATAAGGAACCTAACTTGGGTAATGTGACGATCCTTCACATAGCATCACTTCTCCCTGAGGTGAGCCCCTTTTCATGAAGTTAGGGAGGTGAGCCTGCTAACCGAAAGTCCCCCTAAGGATGGTAAGATGCAGGAGGATCTCATGGCGACAAACTCAGATGCGATTGGGAGACACAGCCCCTTCAAACCCCAACTCTGCAGGATGTTGTTAATGCCCAAACCTTCTACTGTGAGAAACCTGAAGGTGTCTTACCCGCTAGTCCCCGGGGATCTGTCATCCAGGTGACCAGGACACGGCCATCGCTTTTGGATCCAGTTGTGGACCAGTGCCAGAGGATCACCTGGATGAGGGGTCTTCGGGAGTGGAAATGGGACACCGGAGGGTGAGATGCGGTATCACCTATAACACCTTTTCCCCATTTTACCAGGTAGGATATTTAGGAACTCAACTCTTGCCCTTTTCTGATGTGAACACTTTCTCACAGACAGCTCATTGTAAGAGAAAATGGACTAACACCCGAGCCGTATACTTGACATGTCCTAACACAAGAGTCAGGCAGAGTCGGGCAATAACTGAAAGTTACACACACCTGACTACCATCACACTTCCCCACACGGATAAAAGACAAAGCACAAAGCCACACTGTGAGCAAGGCAAAACACACGAGGAAGCAGCAGTTCTGAGATGGCAGTTTGAAATGAGGAGAAAGACGGCAAGACCACAAAGGATGGCAAGTAGGGAATTGCCCTTGGCCTTTTCCGAGGGAAACCGCTACATTTACGAGCCCTCAAGAATATGGAACATAAGACTGGGAATTAAAGCTGAAGAAACGTGCATTGTGTGTCGAAGTTACCCGGGGCTCTCCACACCGATAGCCGAGGCGGGGAGGAGCGATTGCCGCTGTGGTACTCTACTTGGCTCCTTCAACAACGCAGCACCAGTAAAGTCAGCACAGCAGGTGAGTTGGAGAAACTGATAGCAAACTGGCCTGTGTTAGAACCACGGTTGCAAACTGCAACATTGCAACAAGAAATCTGCAAAGAACAGAGTGTGATGAGCAACGCATATATAATTGAATATCCAAAGAGTGACTGAACTTTTGAAACAGTACCATATGCAGAGTGGTCTGGCACCACGTGGGTGCTCATTCGAAGGTCTCAGTTAGGATCCAACTGAGAGTGTAAAATTGTGAGCTGTGAAATCGAAGTGGTCCTGCAATGGGTCAAGCTAAACCCTGTGCTCATTCGAAAGTCTTCGATTGCGGCTACAAACTGTAATTGGTCTGAGCCTGGCTGAGGGAGACTAATTGTGTAAAAGGAAGGGATCTGAGCCCAGCTGAGAGGGATCCAGGGTGAACCGTGACTCAACCGAGGAAAGATATTCTATAGGCATTGGAGAAGAGGATCTGAGTCCGGAAGAGGGGGATCCAAACTAAAGGTTGTGGTAGAAAAGGTATCTGAGTCCGGCTGAGGGGAATCCAGTGTGAAGAGTGAATCGTCCGACTTGAATATTTGTAATGGAACTATTTGTTTGTTTTGATACATCAGGCCCTCTGAATCACGATAACCTGATAACTCAAGAGACCTGGGCACAGAAGGTGCTGATGTTGGTAATGAAACTGTGCCAAAGAAGCCCAAGGGTGTGCTATGCTCTAGTCAACCACCTTGTCCCGTGCAGAAAACGGGGTGGAAGTGAGGTCATCGGCCTGAACATCCTGACTTAACATTTTGTGAACATTTCTTTTTTTTATGAATGTTACCCCAGACTATTTGTACTTAGTGGTAAGGATTGGCAATAGTTTTTTTTTAGTATAGGCCCTTTTTATTTGACAAGACACCATTAAGACTGAATTATTTTTATTTGATGATCGTAGCTTGCTCACATCTTTAGATTTAGGATTAGATAGGCATTTATCACCCCCTTGTTAAAGACAATAAACACCCTTGAACTGTGATCACTTGTGTCTGCCTTACTTTGATACCATGCCTCCCTTACACCACACATAAGCTTACATCCAAAACTGTGTTATTGTAAAATATCAAACCATCCTGATCTCATAGGTACAAGGCAGAAGAAGAGCTTGAAAAGTGTACAATCGAGCGGGACGAAGGCTCGATCAGCTGCTATCAATTGCACTGATGTTATATTGAGCCTGTCTCCATTATTTAAACTGAACAGCAAAGAAGGACTGTGTTCTTCACCACCTTCTGACCATTCTGGCAGTGGTCCGTGCGGTTCTGGAATACTGAGAGCTGTTGTATGTCCAGAAGGAGAACCTGGCAAACGAGGGGGCTGCATCGAAGCCCTTAAGGATGAATTTGGGCTTTGGGAGAATACAGTGGACATGTTTCCAAAGTTGAGGGAAGAAGCAGCCGGATGCCCGAGAAGCGTCTTATGAGTCGGTTGGGAACCGGCACAGTGAACCTGGAGGGACAGAAAGGAGGTTGTGCAACATGTAGTGGGTGGACTGTCGGGTCCCACAACTGTGCGGCGACTGCCTACTGTAGCCTACAACAGAGCCGAGTAGGCATATGTGTGGAGAGCACAAGAGACTGGTGGTGGTGTGACCTGTCATGGGTAGACCGAGGGGTTGGACAACTATGCAGAGACCACCAGCAGTAACTGGCCGTGGAGAGAAGCCGGCCGCAGAAGTAACATGAAAGAAAAAGATAATGTAGAGAAAGTAGACCCGCAACCCCTGGAAAAATCGGTGAAGAGTTCCCCGGGAGAAGGTAACGGGAACAGGTATAGGTGCGGGAGGGGGCCGGGAAGACATGAGACTGTAACCCAACTCCTAAGAGTATGGAGCTGGAGAATCGAGAGGGACTCATGGTGTATCTTGATTGCCCCAGTGCGGGCACAATAATGAATATAAAGAAATTCAAAAGCGTGAAAACCTCTGTAAAGGAATTAACATTTTGCTTAAAACACTATAAGGAACATTGGGGAACCAGCTACGAAAAGGGAGTCATTCTTCTAGCCCCACAAGGATCATGTAGAGCAGTTTTGTTTTGTTTGTATATCACAAAAAGCCTGGCACTTTTATTTTGATACTTTACATCCAGGAGAACGGAGTCATTCTCCTGGGTCATAAGCAGAACCAGAACTTTGTTATTGTTTCCTGTAGTGACAGGGATAGGATAAGAGCCTTGTTTGACTGGGACAGTGCCTTTCGATTTGGACTTACACAAACTTCCTGATGAGCACCTGAGTTTCTTTAGTTTAGGTAGGTTAATCCATTGGAGTTAAGGACAGATAGGTTTATCGTCCGTTTGAACAAAAGTTTATAGCAATCACAATGGCCCCTCTTGGTCAGTCTTTTCATTCCTTGTCGCCACAGTACCTCGAAATTGCACAAAACCTACTAACAATATGGATAATATCCATTATTGTCTGGGATTTTCTTTGGCTAAAAGTCTGCAAGCAGCATACTTTCTCAGTCAAAGGTACCTAACCTTTTGTATGTTTCAGTGTCTTGTTTGGCCTTTTCTGCTACCTTGTCATGGCCTGAATTTCTTTATCCCATGATATGGGACCTTCTGATCTATGATTTTGATTCTCTTTCATCAGTGGAATGTCAACTATCTTTGCCCTCTCGTCCACTGTGACGATCGTAAGCACCTTGTCATCTCTCTGAATTGTAACCCAAATGGATATGTCAATTTGTGCCTGACTTGTCGCTTTATGAATTCCGCCGTAACCTGTTTCATAGCTTTTCCGCTCAGCAGAGTCAATTGGGACAGGTCCTGAAAGATTTGGACTGTGGTGTCCAAGTAGCTAATGTGCTGCGGTTTACATTCTGTGCCTGGTACTTTTTCTTTCAAACTATAGCCATGCATTTTGACCACCACTTCCCTGTGAGTTGTTTGCTTTTCTCCTCTCATTATCCCTAGGCTGTATACTTGATCAGTCAAAATGTCCTCAGGTGTTTCATTTCCTAGGGCCAACTGAGACACATCTTCTATATACCTCAGAATGTTCACTTCAGATGTAACTTTTAGGAATTTGATCTGAGAATTATTTTGCCTTGATCTATTTTCAAGATCTTTGTACTTCGTTTGGAGTGTGTGGTTGAGGTCTCTCAGTTCTTGAAGCTCTGTAGAGATTCTTGTGATCTTACTTTCTACCGGAGTGATTTCTACCTCATTGTTGGCTACTCTTTCTCCCAACTGCACAATCTTTATGCTGTTTTTTAAGTTGGCGGTGGAGTGGTTTAACTTTATTGCTGCCATTTGCTCTTTAAATGCAGTTTTGAATTCGTCTTTGATAGAGAGGAGTGGTTCCATAAATAGCTCTCTGGTAAGCATGGAGTTCTCCGATTCTAAGAAGCCAACCATGAGCTGCTTGCCCATTTTATTTTCATGCAGTTGGGATTCAAAGAATGATTTATGGGGGTCTCTTAGCATAAGTCTTTTAGCACTTTATTTCTAGAGACCTGAGTTTTGAAACACAGAGCGAGAGAGAGGAGAGCCCGGCCTCCCAGCACCACGGAGGAGATAGATCGCTTCACTGCAACTTACATAGATTGGCTTTTCAGGGCTTTTCAAGGCAAGGTACAATGCCTTGCCAGCAGTGGTTCTATATTGATTATTGCTCTGTCAGGGAACTACATTCCCACACCACCCGTCCAATCTGCTGCCCCCGTTGGAGAACCACCAATCGCCTACCAGGCTCCTCCTGCTGTGGCTTACCTCCTCAGGTCCTTCGGCTAAGGCGGCCCACACTGATACTCGCACCAACCCACCTCTCCTGGTCCGTGGGCCCAAGCAGTTTCTCCCACCCGGCTGGCCAGACTTTCTGTGAATAGGAACCACTGCAGCACATATTTTGTCACCAGCTTTTGGTGACAAGACCTAAGACGATCTTCCCATGGTTTTCCAGTAATCCTATACTTCACCACAAATTTCACAAGAGATATGGCGACTTGTCAAGATTTTGTGGGATCGTTCACATACTTGGAGACGTATGTTTTCCCACATTTTTGATTAGAGAGGGAGATCATGAAATGGTGCTCAACTTAAAGGCACAGAGGTATTATGGAATGAACTCGGCTTAGGAGACGACTCTCTAGGACATTTTCTTTCAGTAACGGAATGGTTATTTATACTCAGAGCACACAGTGCAATCTTTGATCTGCAATTCTTAATGCAATGAGAAAGACACAAAGAACTTTAAGCAGATGCAACCCATCACATTCACTCACAGTGAAAGTGTTTCACTTGATCTCTGGTTTACCAACAAGGTTCATTTATTAGATGGAGTGACAGCGACATGCAATAGTCATTTTTAGTTACAACGAAAGTTGTATGTTTTATTACGGGCACAACAGGGTATTACACATTCATATAGGAATCCTTAGGATTGCGCAACAGCCAGTTACACATACAGTAACTACCATTAGCAAGAAAGTAAATATTTAAAGCATGACGCGACTATCTGGTCATGATAGTAAACATCACACGTGGAGCGTAGTGACGTCACCACATCTGCGGCTCGCTCTTCTAATGGAGGGCTTCAGGTTCAGTCGGTTTCCGACCTGGAAAGAAGGAAGGGATTTTCGTTAGTGAAGCTATAATGCACATGCAGGTAAGCACACAGGACAACAGAGCACCTCACGCAGAATGACAATTAGATAGACATGCACACAGGAACTAAGCATTTTGGTAAACCTTGGCATTGTCTATATTTCTGTTGATAGATTTGAGCATCTTGGAATGAACCTACTAATGTCATTCAACGTGATTATACTCATGTGAAGAGTTCCCTTAACAAGCAGGAACGGCATTGTCATGCCGGGGGTGAGTATTAGATTTACTTACCTCTTTTATGCTCACCTGTTTGATCTATAAATATGAAGAGTCATAATATGACTAGAGATTCTCGGGAAGGGACCATTTTAGCCACGTTATTTGATCAGCACATTTTGCATTTTTTTATTTGTAGACTACACAGTCCTTGGAAGTCTTGGGGAAGATTTGTTTACAGCATTCCTTACACTGAAACAGCGATTCACATCGGCAGAAAGGTGAGATTGTGCTAGGCTGTTACTCATGATTAAACATATGATTTATGTATAGCCAGACCATACAACTTTTATAATGCTTAGTAACTAGGAAGCCATCCTTAGGGTGATTTCTAAACTACAGGACATTGTTAAGCAAATGAAGGGTTGGACGGTACACATGAACTATGTTTGGAGTCCCCATTTCCTATAATGTACACAGGAGTAATGTGAATTCACCATGGGGAACATATAGATGTTCTATTGGACTGTGGTGGAATGTTGGAATGTGTTTTAACCATTTCGAATGTAAATAGGTGTTCAAACATTGTCAAATATTGATATAGAATTAAGTTTCCTAAAATAAATGCAAAACTGCCACGATTGGTCCGGTGTAACAACCAACACAATGGAACAGGACCAGAAGCTCTCAGATGGATCAATGATGTCTGCCCTAAGCATTCAACCTCTTTTTCTATTATTTTCTTTCTAGCCTCAGGATTTCGGTAAGGTTTCAGATTGATAGTTTTCCACAGTAAAGTTCTGATGTAGTGAAAACAATTGAAACCCTACCCGGTTGTTCTACAAACATCTCTGGGAATTGAGCCAACAAATCCTGGCCTGTTGGGAAGGTGGCAGGTCAGAAGAAACTAGCAAACTTTCTTTTTGTGAATTGATAAGGAGAGCGGCCATCATAACTGGTGGTGCCTTTGCTCCGGTCAATCCATCACTCTTTAAGTAGATCAATGTAGTAAATCTGGGTTTTTTGTTTTATGTTGGCTGGGCTACAAGATAGTACAAAGGACCTTTTCTGTCTAATATCTTGTATGGTCCAAACCATTTTGACATCATCTTGTTCTTGTAAGTTGGTAAAAGAACTAGTACAGATTGTCCTACTGAGAATGTACGTGGGGTGGCTTTCTTGTTATAGTTAGCCCTGTGATGTTCCTGGGCTTGGCCTAAATGTTTCTGTACAATTTCTCGTGCCGTTGCCATGTAGAATTGTAATTTCGGGGCGGTTTGAGCAATTGATATGATGGCCTCTTCCCTCTCTTCCCACATTTCCCTCAACATATCCAACACATCTTGTGGCTCTTTCCCAAACAGGACTTCAAACAGGGAATATCCGAGAGAGGGTAGGGGAGTCTTTCTTGCTGCGAATAGCACCCATGGGATCATCACATCCCAGTTTGAAGGTGGTATACTTAGGTTCTTAGTGTTCAGATGTTGAGCATTTCCTTGACCTCTGACATTAAATGAGACATAAAGGTAGCCCCTTGATCCATGAGCATCTCTTTGGGAAATCCTACCCTGGAGAGGAAGGTTAGTAAGTGCTTCAGGATTTGTTGTATGGTGTTGGACCACAACGGCAAGGCCTCAGGATAGCGTGTGGCGTAGTCCACTATAACTAAGATAAACCGTTACCTAATTTCGATGTTTCCAGTGGTCCTGCTATATTCATGGTTATTGTATAAATTTTGCAGTCCTTTGCGGCTTTCATTTCCTGTAATTGGCGATTTCTTACTGTGCAGTAGTGAGTGATTTCTTTGTTACCTGGATGCTGCACCTGTTGGAGTGTATATTGCGGCTGCTGCAATATTAAACAAACAATTCTTTTTAACTGTACACTTCCTTGTAATGCGCTTCCGGTATTCCTTTTCTGAACTTTTAAATCATACAAAGATACATCTTTGATTGGTTATGCACATCTTTGTTTTTTATTTCCTTTCAAACATAAACTTTCTTCTTTAAATAGCCATATCCCTTTTGTCTCTCGACACGTGTTTCTCCACGTTTAGCGCACGTGGTTCATCAGGAGAGTTTTCAGTTTTTTCGAATTCAGTAATATTCTCAACTTTTAAATCCTTTTGTTATTTTTTTCTTTCTTTTTTTCCCCATTTATAGCAAAACATTTATCCTTTCTTATCTTCCAGAAAAAATATATAGGATTTCTTATTTATCCCGGTACGATTGCCTTCAATCCTTCGCATTCCGTGCTACTCATGGTTATACATGAAAATGGGATGTCAATGATAGGTAATAGTGGGGGGGGGGCGGTTGAACTGGCATGGTAGCAGTTTTCTGATAGATCGCACATGCCAGTACGACATTTTATATGGCTGCAAATACCCCTGGCTAATACTATTTTGGGGTTATTTGGCTTTGTGTTTTCTCAACTTCTTGATGTGCTGTAGTCAAATGGGAAGGGGCTAGCTCTAGTACCATCTTTCTTTGGCTCTGAGGGTTTAACCTCTATATAATAAGCCCTTTTTTAAGAACTACAAGGAACCATACTGATTGATTTTTTTCCTCTTCTTCAGTAATCACCTTGGCAAAGGCCTCAGTTAAGATCGAGTAATTTCTTTGAGCGAACGCCAAATTTGAAAGGTCATTGACCTTTTCCGTGTCTTGGGAAGGCTTCTCAGTTCTGGGGATGTCTGCTTCCGCAAACCCCTGAGAACCTCTCTCCGTTTCATTTTGGATTTGGGTCTCTTTGGGTACTCGGAAAAATGCTTTCTCGAAGTTCCCTGGGCTATTTTTTCCCCCTCTTTGACTGTATATGGGTTATTGTGTGATTGTGCAGGAGGACTTTAACGTCACCTCTGTAATCGGGGTCAATAATTCCTGCTATGACGTCTAACCCATGTCTTCATGCTAACCCAGACTTCGAGGCTAGTCGTATTTATGTGCCTTTGGGAGGGGTCATCACTAGTCCAGTGGGAATTATGTGTCTTTCTCCTGGTGGTATGACTATTTGTGTGTTACTCTGTAAGTCAAAGCCAGTGGATTCTGTGGTTGCCACTGTAGGGGCCTTGACTTTGGGACTGAACCTGGCAACATTTCACAGGTCCCCAACTTTTATCAGTTGTCCCTGATCCCACAACTGACACCATATGTGGTAGGTTAGAAGAAGGACACAGACTCTGGTCAGACATTTCACTTGTATTTTGTATTAAAGAATATGAATAAAGCCTATCTTTCCTTGTTCCATAAGGTGTCCCTACCTAACCAAACTAGCTAAGGTGCTTGTCAGTCATCAGTGAATGTCTATAAATGAAACTGTCCACCATCCATTTGTTGGCTTATCTCTCAACCACTTTTCAATAGATGATATTTAGTCTCTACTGACTACTTTTAGCAGTTCATACATTATTGTCTAGGATTTTTGTTTCGTCTCTTTCTTCCCACTATATGGGGTGATCCCTTTCTCCTCCCCAGGTAAACTTATCCAACAAGTATCTTTTCCTTCTGGTCTATTTTCTAGTTTCATGCATAGTTCATAGTCCTCGATTTCCCTTGGCTCTGTGTCTGGATATGTATCTATTATGTCCAGCTTGTTCTCAGAATTCTCTTTTATAATGTGACCCTCTATTTGACTTGGGCCTTCTGGGTATGAGTTGCAACAAATTGTGGCAATCCCCAAATATTTCTCATTCACTTCTCTTTGTACTGATTTCACAATATTTTCCTCTTATGAGCATTCCATTAATGATTCTCATTCACTCGCCTTTCTGGTATTGTTATGTTATCTTTCTCTTGACTGAGACGAGTCTGGGCATTCCATAAAGGTTATCATTCACTCTCTTTACGTTTTCTTCCTCTAGGCTGTGACGAGTATGAGCATTCCAATAATGATTCTATGTCAAGACAGAGGCGAGCATTATGCTTCATCTTCTCTTTATTCTACTCTCCAGCAGTTTCAACAAATAACAGAAATGTAAACTTTTCATTTTGAAATACTTTTTATTTTTTTTAATCAAAAAACTCCATGTACCATCAGTCTCAGGCCCTTGTAGTCCCAGTGTCCTGGTAATGTGACCTAGTTCTTCCTCTTCCTGTGTTCCTCCTCTTCTTTTCCTGCTCTCCAGAGATAAGTGCCTCTTTATCTTAGCTACGTAATGTACCTAGCTTAAATGACTAATGGAAATGTTATACTGATTAGAATGTTGTAAGACTATAATGATATTTATATGTGGGAAGACTATAAGTAATCAGAAAGGATCGATATTCATAGCCGCGCAGCGTACTAAGTAAGTAGCAGGCTAACATGGTAAGAGGACCCGGCTGCCCCGTGCTGCACTACACGGCACCTCAGGGGCTCGCCGGCGTCCTCTTACACAAGTCACACGCATCGAAGTCAATGCGCCTCAAAGCAGGCAACCCCCACCCTCGTGGGGGAGGAGCTAATTGCCACGAGCGGGAAGATTCCCCCACCCTTGCGGGGGTGTGGCCTCCAACATGAAGCCGTCAGAGCCTATTGAGGAGCATAGAGTCCCCACCCTCGGATAGGAGGGGCCAGAGCTCGTTGCGTTTTCCATTATAGGAACTCAAATCAGTACGGAACACTCCACATATATCAATCACAAGCTTCTTCACGCTCATGGAGCAAAATTAATCAGCATAAACACACGTTGGGCAGCAGAGAGCATTATTAAGCACATAGAGAGCTCTGTTTAGCAGCCTTGCATATCCAGAACTGCTGTGCAGACAGGGTGCAGCCTCATACAAGCAGCAAGTGAGTCAGTGGACGTGCCACTACACCTGGAAAGGTATTGATAAGGCACATAACAGCACATAATTATGGCAAAGTTTGAGTGGAGTGAAGAGGAGCAGGAGGCAGTCTACTCAGAAGACCTGGCTTATAGTTTTAAGGAAGTGCTGGGGGGACTCGCTCATTGAGGCAGTGGCTCAAGGGGTCAGACCCCTTCAAGATAGACTAGAGACAATCGAGTTGTTTCTGAGCCAGAAGGATAAAAGCACCATACGGAAGGAAAGCACGTCCACAAGGGCCACGCCAGTGGACTCAGGGGTGTATGAAGGCCCGGAAGAGCAAAAACTCTTCTGACCCCCCAGGCCAGACGGGAGGGGTGGGTTCAACAGCCCCCGAGGCTACCGACGCTTTCAATAGATTGCGGGAAGCTATCATGAAGAAGTCGGGAGTGCTGAGCCTCGAGACCCCCTACCCAGGGGAGGATACTATGGGCGAGATGGAAGAAGGTTTCACAGAAGAGAAACCCGTAGAATCTCCAACCTCCGCACAGGAGGAAGCCGATAATGAAAGGGATGAGGGAAGTCTGCCTCCGCCAAAGAAAAAGCTGAGAAAGATCCCAGGAAGGGGATCGATCCCTCATGGCGAAGTTGTCAGGAAAAAGTCCTAGATTTAGCCGGGCCACTGGCAAAGATCATGGACTTAGCCGAGCGAACTAAAGACACAGGAGAGGAGGTAGACCCAGGAGTACTGGCGATCTGGGCGCAGAGCGCTGGATGCCTCGTAGGAAACGCCAACTGTGCTATATCATCCGAGCGCAGAAGGGGGCTTCTGCTCAAGATAGACCCTAAACTAGGACACTTATGTAGCAGTGCCAGGGAATCCGCGCACCTGCAGTTCTTCGGCTTCTATCCCATATATACTATTCCTCAGGTCTTGATACCTTATATTTTATTGGCATCTGAAATATCCCGCTGAACCCTACTGAAAGGCTTAATCTTCGTATCAATGAGGTTCACACAGCATACCCATTAGGTATCTGTCTAGGAGACACATGTTTGCATTCCTGGATTTATACAAATACTGTTCTGTTGAGGGACATATCCCTTTTATCTCTTGCCTTGAGGACGCCCCTTGGATCGAAACACGTGTCGGCTGCAAACACAATTAAAATCTCCATTCACAAATCTGGATGACTGTGTGTTCGAATACTGAATGACTTGGCGACCTGATGCTTTGAACATTATGTCCTTTGCGCGGTAGTACTACACACCATTTCTGTGTTCCTAAACTACGAGACGAAGCAGGTGAAGCGACTCAAGGACTGTTGTTCGGAGAGACCTTCGGCAAGGAAATGGGGAGGTTTGTGGAACCTACACCTCCCTAGAGAAGGCCCAGGCCTCCATAAAGAAAATCTTCCCTGGGAGAGTTTTTGGCGGGACCGGTCGGTACAGAGGCCGAGCGAACGGTCGCTACCAGACATCCAGAAGGCCCCAAGCCAATAGATCCCAATACTGGGAAAACAAGCAGCCAGACACCTTCTTCCCGCCAAGAGGCCATATCCGCAGAGGAAGGCGAAGCAGAGGTCAGGGAAGAAGGCAACACTCCCCCGCAGGTGAGAGTTTTCGCATATCCACCAGTTTTGCAGACAGCCAAAGACTTGCGAATAGAGTTTACAGAGACCCCTACACAGTCCCTAGCCCCCCACCCACTAGTCTCAGCACTAGCAGAGAAGGACTTATTGCACGCAGAGCTGCAGAGTCTAGCGGAAAAGCGAGCAATCGAACCGTGCAATGCACAGCCGAGATTCGTAAGCAATATGTTCCTGGTTCGCAGGAAAGACAAGGTGAGACCAGTGATACATTTGAAGGACATGAACAGCTGGGTGGTCTACAACCATTTCAAAATGGAAGGTACCCACCAGCTCAGGGACACGCTCGGACAGGGCAACTGGCTCTCGAGGATAGATCTGAAAAATGCCTATCTTACAATACCAGTACAAGAAGAGTACCGCCCCTTCCTAGCGTTCGACTGGGAAAGGCAATTATGGCAATATGCGGCGATGCCGTTTGGATTAGCATTGGCGCCTTGGGCGTTCACGAAACTTATGAAGCCCGTAGCCGCTGCAATCAGGGAGAAAGCGATCCGAATTATCTATTTAGACGATATTCTCCTGATGCCAAGCAACAGAGACACTCTTCACTACCAGACCAACTGGGTAGTGAACCTATTGGCTTCCCTCGGGTTCCTAGTGAATCGAGAGAAGTCCGAACTGAGACCAGAAAAGAGGATAGAGTTTCTAGGGTTCGTCATAGACACCAGGACAGCAACTCTAGAGCTGCTGAACAGGAAGATAAGGGATATAAAAAGAGAGATAAGGATCTGTCTCGGCAGAACAGTTATCTCGCTGCGAACGATAGCACGAGTGGTAGGCTTGCCAGCATCATCGATACAAGCGATATTCCCAGGACCACTGCCTTACAGAGCACTTCAGCGGCTGAAGATAAGACATCTTCAACAGGGCCTGAGCTAATACCAACTAGTGCCCCTAGATCGAGAGTCCAGGACAGAGCTGGAATGGTGGTTACAGAACATGGAAGCATGGAACTGGAGAGCCATCTTTGGCGACTGACCCGACATAGTAATAGAGTCAGACGCCAGCAGAGCGGGCTGGGGAGCCCGCTGCAGGGAGCTCCTAACAGGGGGCAAGTGGAGTGCAAAGGATGTCACACTGCACATCAACTGTCTAGAGCTGTTAGCCGGATCATTTGCGATCAAGGCTTTCACAAACGACAGAGTGAATTCATGTATTCTGCTGAAAATGCACAACATTACAGCAGTCGGGTACATCAATCATCTGGGAGGGACAAAACCCAAGTTCTTAGCGGAGATAGGCAAGGATTTCTACACTCCTGCCTAGAGTCAGGGACCTCAGTAGTGGCCGAATATCTTCCGGGCTCGCTGAATGTAGTAGCGGACTGGAACTCCAGGCATTTGGCAGACTCCAGCGACTGGATGCTGGACAGAGAGATCTTCCGACAGATAGAAGGGATCTGGGGACCAGTTCACACAGATCTGTTTGCGTCCAGATTGAACACTCAGAAGAAACAATTTTTCAGCTGGAGGCTGGACCCAGCAGCAGCGGGAGTAGATGCCTTTCTGCAAGATTGGAGAGGAGAGATGCTATACGCTTTCCCACCTTTCATGATGATGAGCAGAATGCTGACAAAAGTGCGCAGAGTAGCGGCGACTCTGATAGTGGTAGCGCCGATATGGAAATCGCAAGTATGGTTTGCAGCGCTCATGGAGCTAGTGATAGATTACTCGAGAATCCTACCTCTAGGAGAGAACCTTCTCACGGACCCAGCTGGGTCGTTTGACCCTCTGAGAGTGAAGGGGACTCTCCCTCTGATGGCGTGCAAGATAGCAGGAGACGCTGGAACATCCCGGGAATTTCAGCGCAGGCTGCAAGCCTCATCACTGAGTCATGAGCGCCCTCGACTAGAAGGAGCTACGATGCAGCATGGAACAGATGGTTGAACTGGTGCAAAAGGAGAGGTGTTCATGCCGTTTCTGCCCCTCTATTAGAAATGCTGAACTTTCTAGCAGAACTCCTACAAGATGGAAAAGTCTATAGAACTATAGGAGTGTACACATTTGCAATATCAGCGGGTCACACGCCTGTAGAGGGAGTGCCGGTAGGAGAGAATGTGGCGGTGATCCGATTTCTAAAAGGAATAAGGTTTAGGAAGCCGCCACAACCAAAGTACGATTCTCTATGGAATGTAGTAGTCGTATAAAAGATGCTAGCAGAATGGCCCACTAACAGATACCTGTCGTTAGATCGACTATCTGGAAAATTAGCAACGCTATTATGTATGGTATCATGTAGGAAAATAGCAGACGTCCGGGCGCTAGAAGTAGATAGGAATGTATATAGACTAGACGGAGTGACCTTCAATCTGGCCAAGAGAACAAAGACGGACTCTTCCACGATAACTTACCCCTACATGCAGGACCATCCAAAATGGTGTGTGGCAGCATGTATAAAAGAATACGAGAATAGAACAGCGGAGCTGAGACCGATGGGGAAAACCCAATTGCTAATAGCACGCAGGAAACCGCATAAAGGCGTAGCAACAGCCACCATAGCGAGATGGGTCAGAGATCATGAGCCTTGCAGGAATAGATATGACTAAATTTGGAGCACATTCGGTTAGGGGTGCAGTGGCTTCGAAGGCACTGGGGCAAGGCGCGACTTTGCAAGATATTTTGAAAGCAGCTGATTGGGCTAGTGATACCACGTTTAGAACGTTTTATTTTAGACCAGTTAATTCTATTACAAAAGCTGTGATAAGAAGCTTTAAACAAGCATAATGCTCGCCTCCATCTTGACATAGAATGAAGATTCCCTCTGCTAATAGCGCAGTTTGATTCTATTAAAGACAAGGAGGAGAGCATTACTTTCCCACCCTAGATACACAGGAGAGTTGAAGTAGTGATGGATAGGTTGCTGTGATGTATTTCAAAGTGACTTACATGAATTTCTCCCAGAATAGGGTGTGTATCCACCGCCCTAATAAGTACTGTGGTTTCTGACATTAGGAGATGAGCAGAAGAACGGCTGAAATTGCCCTGGAGGTGAGCAAGCCGCGTTGAATGAAACCGCAGGTTGGAATGCGAGGGATCGACTCGACAGAGACCTGAAAGTTCAGAGACTATGTTGATCTGGTTGGCAGTTCAGTTTTCGATTAGATTGCAGTTGGAAGCAGTCAAGAAGAGGAGGAACACAGGAAGAGGAAGGACTAGGTCACATGACCAGGACACTGGGACTACAAGGGCCTGAGACTGATGGGACATGGAGTTTTTTGATAAAAAAATAAAAAAGTTTATTTCAAAAAGAAAAGTTGAAATTTCTGTTTTTTGTTGAAACTGCTGGAGAGTAGAATAAAGAGAAGATGAAGCATAATTCTCGCCTTCTTGTCTTTAATGGAATTAAGAGCTCCCTGCGCTATTAGCAGGGGGAATGTTCATTCTCATTTACTCTCATTTCTTTCTCTTGACTATGATGAGCATGAACATTCCAATACCAGTTCTCATTCACTCGCCCAGGTCTCCTGATATCCCTATTACCTTTCATTCTTAGGGTTAACGTCAGCAGGGTTTTCGTTCTTTGAAGATTGGTTTCCTCTCCTACTCTGGCATCTCGTGTTTTTTCGCCAGCTTCTTCTGCCTTGGTTCATCTCGGATGGCCATTTGGTAGTTTGTGTACAGGCTTATCCCGAGTCTGCCATGGCAGAATGTTTTTGCTGCTGTTGCAAGGACCCTTGGTCCACCCCAAACCTCCCGTTGTCACACCACCAGTTTCAGGTTCCTTCTCTTTCTCAGCTTTGGGACACCACGCATCCAGTTCACTTACCCTGGCCTCCTTGCTACCGACAGTAGCATGCCGGTCATCTCTCGGTCTCTAACAACTGCAGGACGCTGCACGTCTCGCCTCTGCTAGTCTCTGAAGTGAGTGTCTGTGCCCTTTTGAAACTCGAGGGCTCTTCCTTCACTTCCCCAGGCTCCTTCTCTTCTTGGACTGACGTATCCATAAGGGCTTTACCTGCAAACGTCTTTGGTCCTTTTTCTCTTTCTCTTGTAGGTTCTCTTCTCCTCCATATATCCTCTTCTTCGTCCCAGTGGAATGGGAGTTCAGAAGGAGGTTTTCTATTTCGTGCTGGTAATAACGCATATTGGTTTTCTCTTCACAGATATTGTCATCAGAAAGGTTAAAATACGTTATTTTGGAAGGTCCTCTAGGTAGTTCCTCCTGGGAATGGGAGCCCTTGTCCCCATAGGATAAGTCTCTCCTGGTGATGATCCACTTTCCTCTACCCCTAGAGAGGGTATTGCAGACCGGCTCACCTCCCAAGACTCCTGGGGGGCCTCCGCCTTGGGAGAAGGAGCAAATTCCTACAGGAGGAAGAGAGACTAAGAGGGACCGTAAAAGGATCAGGTGAAGCGACTCAAGGACTGTTGTTCGGAGAGACCTTCGGCAAGGAAATGGGGAGGTTTGTGGAACCTACACCTCCCTAAAAAAGGCCCAGGCCTCCATAAAGAAAATCTTCCCTGGGAGAGTTTTTGGCGGGACCGGTCGGTACAGAGGCCGAGCGAACGGTCGCTACCAGACATCCAGAAGGCCTCAAGCCAATAGATCCCAATACTGGGAAAACAAGCAGCCAGACACCTTCTTCCCGCCAAGAGGCCATATCCCCAGAGGAAGGCGAAGCAGAGGTCAGGGAAGAAGGCAACACTCCCCCGCAGGTGAGAGTTTTCGCATATCCACCAGTTTTGCAGACAGCCAAAGACTTGCGAATAGAGTTTACAGAGACCCCTACACAGTCCCTAGCCCCCCACCCACTAGTCTCAGCACTAGCAGAGAAGGACTTATTGCACGCAGAGCTGCAGAGTCTAGCGGAAAAGCGAGCAATCGAACCGTGCAATGCACAGCCGAGATTCGTAAGCAATATGTTCCTGGTTCACAGGAAAGACAAGGTGAGACCAGTGATACATTTGAAGGACATGAACAGCTGGGTGGTCTACAACCATTTCAAAATGGAAGGTACCCACCAGCTCAGGGACACGCTCGGACAGGGCAACTGGCTCTCGAGGATAGATCTGAAAAATGCCTATCTTACAATACCAGTACAAGAAGAGTACCGCCCCTTCCTAGCGTTCGACTGGGAAAGGCAATTATGGCAATTTGCGGCGATGCCGTTTGGATTAGCATTGGCGCCTTGGGCGTTCACGAAACTCATGAAGCCCGTAGCCGCTGCAATCAGGGAGAAAGCGATCCGAATTATCTATCTAGACGATATTCTCCTGATGCCAAGCAACAGAGACACTCTTCACTACCAGACCAACTGGGTAGTGAACCTATTGGCTTCCCTCGGGTTCCTAGTGAATCGAGAGAAGTCCGAACTGAGACCAGAAAAGAGGATAGAGTTTCTAGGGTTCGTCATAGACACCAGGACAGCAACTCTAGAGCTGCTGAACAGGAAGATAAGGGATATAAAAAGAGAGATAAGGATCTGTCTCAGCAGAACAGTTATCTCGCTGCGAACGATAGCACGAGTGGTAGGCTTGCCAGCATCATCGATACAAGCGATATTCCCAGGACCACTGCCTTACAGAGCACTTCAGCGGCTGAAGATAAGACATCTTCAACAGGGCCTGAGCTAATACCAACTAGTGCCCCTAGATCGAGAGTCCAGGACAGAGCTGGAATGGTGGTTACAGAACATGGAAGCATGGAACTGGAGAGCCATCTTTGGCGACTGACCCGACAAAGTAATAGAGTCAGACGCCAGCAGAGCGGGCTGGGGAGCCCGCTGCAGGGAGCTCCTAACAGGGGGCAAGTGGAGTGCAAAGGATGTCACACTGCACATCAACTGTCTAGAGCTGTTAGCCGGATCATTTGCGATCAAGGCTTTCACAAACGACAGAGTGAATTCATGTATTCTGCTGAAAATGCACAACATTACAGCAGTCGGGTACATCAATCATCTGGGAGGGACAAAACCCAAGTTCTTAGCGGAGATAGGCAAGGATTTCTACACTCCTGTCTAGAGTCAGGGACCTCAGTAGTGGCCGAATATCTTCCGGGCTCGCTGAATGTAGTAGCGGACTGGAACTCCAGGCATTTGGCAGACTCCAGCGACTGGATGCTGGACAGAGAGATCTTCCGACAGATAGAAGGGATCTGGGGACCAGTTCACACAGATCTGTTTGCGTCCAGATTGAACACTCAGAAGAAACAATTTTTCAGCTGGAGGCTGGACCCAGCAGCAGCGGGAGTAGATGCCTTTCTGCAAGATTGGAGAGGAGAGATGCTATACGCTTTCCCACCTTTCATGATGATGAGCAGAATGCTGACAAAAGTGTGCAGAGTAGCGGCGACTCTGATAGTGGTAGCGCCGATATGGAAATCGCAAGTATGGTTTCCAGCGCTCATGGAGCTAGTGATAGATTACTCGAGAATCCTACCTCTAGGAGAGAACCTTCTCACGGACCCAGCTGGGTCGTTTGACCCTCTGAGAGTGAAGGGGACTCTCCCTCTGATGGCGTGAAAGATAGCAGGAGACGCTGGAACATACCGGGAATTTCAGCGCAGGCTGCAAGCCTCATCACTGAGTCATGAGCGCCCTCGACTAGAAGGAGCTACGATGCAGCATGGAACAGATGGTTGAACTGGTGCAAAAGGAGAGGTGTTCATGCCGTTTCTGCCCCTCTATTAGAAATGCTGAACTTTCTAGCAGAACTCCTACAAGATGGAAAAGTCTATAGAACTATAGGAGTGTACACATTTGCAATATCAGCGGGTCACACGCCTGTAGAGGGAGTGCCGGTAGGAGAGAATGTGGCGGTGATCCGATTTCTAAAAGGAATAAGGTTTAGGAAGCCACCACAACCAAAGTACGATTCTCTATGGAATGTAGTAGTCGTATAAAAGATGCTAGCAGAATGGCCCACCTCCCAAGACTCCTGGGGGGCCTCCGCCTTGGGAGAAGGAGCAAATTCCTACAGGAGGTAGAGAGACTAAGAGGGACCGTAAAAGGATCAAGGGGTTTTGGGGAAACAGATCTCTCCATCAAGGAACCCCCACTGAGTAGAGGTGATTGTCCCTCTTCCCCAAAGAAACAATCCGGCCCTTACTGAAGACTTTGGTAGGGTGACCTTAGAAGAGAATGGATGCAGCCAGGCTGGTCCTTGTTTCTTTCTAAAGAAGGGTCTGTTATATAGCGGAAACCTTGGGAAGGATGGTCTACCGAGAACCCAATTGGTGGCTCCCCGGAGCCATCACAGAATTGTATTAGAGTTGGCACATTCACACCTGATGGCCGCGCACCAAGAAGTTAGCAAAACTCAGAGTCAGGTAGTCCCTAGATTCTACTGGTCCAGGGTCTTTGTTTATGTTAAGAATGATGTCTTGGTGTGTGACATCTGCCAGAAAACGACAGACGCCACAGTTCCCCCAGCACCATTACAACCCTTGCCCATTATCAATGTACTTTTCTCTAGAATAGCGATGGACATTGTTGACCCGCTCGAAACATCCAAACTAGGAAACAAATTCATTCTAGTGATTGTGGACTAAGCAACCCGATATCCTGAGGTGTTTCCCCCTTCTTAACAACACCAGCCGACAGATCCACAAACATCTGTTAACTTTTCTTTCTAGAGTAGGATTCCCTAGGAGATCCTTACTGACCAAGGCACTACGTTTATGTACTGTCTGATCCAGGAGGTAAAGGAGTTACTCCACATCAAAACCCTGCGGATGTCGGTCTATCATCCCCAGACAGACGGGCTGGTTGAAAGATGTAATCAGATCCTGAAAAGAATATTGCACAAGCCGGGGGAAGCCGACAGGGAGAATCGGGACCTATTGATACCCTGGCCTTTATTGCTGTCCACAAGACCCCTTAGGCATCCTTGGGATATTCCCCTTTTGAGTCACTGTATGGGAGGGAACCTCAGGATGTATTAGATATGCTACAGAAAACGTGGGAAGAGAGAGAGAGGAGGCTATCTTACCCATTTCCCAGACCACCCAAAAAATGCACATGGAGGCAGTAAGGGAAATCGTGAAGCAACACTTAGGCCAAGCCGAAGAACATCAAAAGGTCATCTACAATAAACACGCTGTCGCTATATCTTTTTCTGTAGGTCAATCAGTCCTAGTTCTCCCAACATCAGGGAACAAAATGATTTCTAAGTGGTATGGACAATATAAAATCTTAAAACAGAAGCTTCCCTTAAATTACTTTATCACAACCTGACCAGCATCATAAAATGCAAATATACTATGTAAATCTTCTAAAATAATGGAAGGCAGACCGTAGAGAAAAACCACGGTCACAATGGCTGCCCTCCTTACTGACTCAGACCTAGAGAATCAGTTGATTCCCACCTCACTACCCATGTCCCAGCAAGAAGATCTTAGTGACTTACTATACATGTTTTTATAAAACACTAAGGGTTCCTAATTTCTTTCATTATATACGACCAGCAGCATCAACCTCAAGCCCTATAGAATCCCTGAAGCCATGAAAAATATAATTGAAACAGAAATGGAGGAAAATACATCACTGAGCCCATTGAGAGTCCCTGGTCATCCCCGATAGTCTTATTCACCAAGCCGGACCCCTCCTGGGGATTTTGTATCAACTTCAGAAAATTAAACTCAATATCCCTTTTTGACAACTATGCCATGCCACGGATTGATGAGCTGATTGATAACTTAGGTACAGCTAAGTATATTTCAATACTTAACCTTGAAAAAGGGTATTGGCAAGTGCCCTTGAATCCAACCGATAGAGAGTAGACAGCTTTGTCTATGCCTCAGGATTTATTTAAATTTTAAGTCCTCCACTTTGGCCTCCACAGAGCCCCTGCCACATTGCAACGGCTTATGGACAGACCTTATACAGCCTTCTGTTGGGCCTATTTGGGCGACATTGCAATTCACAGCAACAGCTGGCCAGAGCACCTCCAGCACATTTATGGAATCGCGCATGCTCTCAGAAAAGCCGTTTTAACTGCTAATCCCAGAAAATATCATCTGGCACAATCGGGCGACAAGTATGTTGGTTACTTTGTGAGCAATAGCCTGATTCAACGGCAGTCTGATAAAGTCAAAGCAGTTCAGTAGTCCAGCAAACACCAACCCCCAAGTCAAAAAGGGGTCTCTGAGCATTTCCGCTGGGAGGACTCATAATACAGAGCAGAGACGATAATTGGTATTCGTGTGATCGCGGAAGAGAAAAGCAAGATATTTGGATATCTAAGGAAATATTCAAGAATAAGAACAAATGTGAGATAATTGAAGATGAGTGGGGAGGCTACTCGAGGTAAAGTACTAATACATGGTCTGAATTAAGAGTGTCAAGTAAAATAAATAAGGACATTAAGGAAGTCTCAAACTCAGTAAAACCAAAGAACCCTTTAAAGTACAAGGAAGAGGTTTGAAAGATGGTGTAAAAGACAATGATGAGGATCATATAAGTTGGAGGCCAAAGTATAAGAACAGTTGGAAAGAGTTACAAGAACTTGTGAATCATACCCTCCGGTCTCACCAAGAGAGATTGTAATAAAGAGACATTTACATTTGGTAGAGTGGGATCAAATGAAGAAAGCCTGAGAACAAGCCATGAGACAAAAAGGCAAAAGGGTAGGCCATTCGAACAGAGACATTCTTTTGTCCCAGTTTAGTTCCTGGTTATTGGTGTTGGGGATAGGTAGCTGTAGGTTTGGACTGAGGATATTTTTTATTTATTGACTTCTGATGACAGACAAGCACCTTTTAGTTTAGTTGGTTAGGAAGGGAAACACCTTATAGCGATAGTGAGAGATCGGTATTTTCTTTATTCTTTAAATAAAAGCAGTTTTAATGTCCAACTTGTGTCCAACTCCTTCTTCCGACCCATCACACCACCATAACAATGTCGCTCCCTTCTTGGTCACGTACACCTTCTGCATTGCTGTCCTTCCTTTGAACTCCAAGACCACCACAAAATATCCCAACAATTCTATTTTGTCCATGTGGAATTAGGTTGTGTACCCTACCCCGAAACACTTTTTCAAATACCCCCATCGACATTAGAGACACTTCAAGTCCCGAATCCGCCATCATCTTTAACCTCTTTCCTTTCATCAAAATCTGAGCTTCTGGGCTTTCACAATCCTCCTCATTTTCCTGGCCTCCAACCAAATTTACTGTGATGATGTGATGCATTTTCTTTACCATCCTCCTCTGAGGATGCATAATCATCCCCACTCACCAACTGCACACTTTTTCTAGCCGCACCATAATTCCCTTGAAGGTTTTTACAACGGTTTGTGAAGTGACCCCATCTCTTGCACTTGGAGCATGTCACCTTTCATGCTGGAAATATTATTGAACCTACCGAGTGGATTTTGCGTCCACATCTGAAACATAAGCACTCCTCATACACAGTGGCTCTACCATCCCCTGCTCCCTTTTGTTCGGAATTGTTGACTTTATTTTTCTTATGTTTGTTATCAGCCCCAATCTTGAGAACTTCTGGAGTTGTATCTATGCTCTATGACTTTATCTGCTTTGCTAAACAAGCTACTGAGTGCTGAACCCTTTTCGCAATTCCAATAACTTCCTCCAGGGAAGGGTCTTCTTTTAGCCATAGCTTTTCATGTATTATAATGTTGCAGCAACGGATCATGAACTGATCACTGGTGTGTTCATCTACGACATTCCCGAAATTACAAGTAAAAGCCAAATGCTGGAGAGCAGTAATGTATTCTTCTATGCTTTCACTGCTGTTATGGTACCGGACACCGAAGTTGTATCGTTCCAAAATTGTGCTTGATTTTGGATTGGAATAAGCATCAAGTTTCTGCATTGCAATTTCCAATTCATTCAGATCATCTGTATCCATTTCTTTGGGTAAATTTGGTAATGTCTCAAAAATTTGCTGACATTCATACCCTAGAAAGTCCATCAACAAAGACAGTTTTCTATCGACAGCAAATCCGCTCCCACAAATACAGGAATCCCTTTTTCCATTGGGAACATTTTATTTTCATTGGCCCAACTGATGCCATAAAAATTTCCAGACCTGGCACTCTGTCATGATCTCTGCTTCCAAAAGGTCAGGGTTTTCCCAACTCCCTTGGAAGCAGATCCATAACCCAGGTTCCGAGTGCCAACCAGTCCCAATTGGGACCTTTTGGACCCAGTCCTGGCGCCAGTGGCACCAGGCTCATAAATATGCCCAGTCCCAGCGCTGGAAGCGCCGGGCTCATAATGCTTGGGTGGACTTACCTGCAGCAGACCATGCTGCTTACTTGCCTGCCAGTTGACCCTCTGATCCTCTTCTGTTTGGAACTACTTTTCCTGTTGGGTGGGGCAGGAGCCACTCCCTAGATTCAGAACACTGGAACTCTTCTGGAAAGCAGGAACTCTTTTCTTACCTAGGCGTGGCTGTGGAAGGAGACACCTAAGCACTACAGGAGGCTATTTAAACCACACCCGATGGATGAATCTTGCTTTGCGTTATTCTGCATCCTCTGCAGCAGAACGCTCATCGTGTCTTCTGCATCTGATCCTGGGCCTAAGGAAAAAGGCTTACCATCCTGAATCCAGTCTTCAGCAACACCTATAAAGACAAGAAAGAACAGGTTAGCATTACGGTCTTCAGTGACAGCTCTTCACTTACCTGGTCCATCGGCTGTCACCAATGCCTCGCGCTGCATTCCGGCATCTGAAAGACAAAGGCTTACCTACTCTTCGTGCGCTCCGGAGGTCTTCACACTGCATTCCGGCATCTGAAAGACAAAAGCTTACCAACTCTTCGCACGCTCCGGAGGCCTTCGGCGCTGCATCCCGCATCTGAAAGACAAAACAAGGTGCGTTTAAAGACATTGGGGAACTTTAATACTCATGTGCCATTACTCCTTTCCACATCTAACCCAGTGGGTATTCCGGCACCCTGCAGCCGCTCCGAACTTGTACCTGCAAAATAAAAAGACAGTTAGAGCACATCGTGAAGCAGGCAACAAGCGCTTACTTACGTGCTTCCAGGCGCTTCTATTCATCACACGGGCTCCATCTTCAACTCACTTCAGCCCGTCATCCGCCATCGCCGGAACCCTGCAAAACAAGAAACATCATTACTAAAGACTTTAAAGACATTAGAATTACTCGAAACTTACCGTTCGTGCAGTAAACGACGGACAGCAGTCCTCTGAAGTCAAGAGGCTTGCTCCCCTTATCCAGTGAAGAAACTGGTTACAGCACCCTGCCCCGAGGCAGATGGAGAGCACGGCGTTCACTTACCTAAGGTGAGAGCGTTAACCTTTGGGGTTCTACAGGAGAAGAGAAAGGGAAGAAGAGAGAGACATTCAATAACCCAGTTCCTTAATCCCATATTTTCTATCTGCAGACATCTTACCCTTCGAGTCAGACATACAGTGCACAGAGGTCCAGCCCAAAGAGCCAGCCGTGTGTTACACATCACCTTTGAAGATACGGTATACGCCCAGTCAAGACCGGCGCCTCTACGGGAATCAGGTGAGCGTTACAGAACGCAAAGCCTACCACAAAACTCCCGTCCAGGCGCTATGGAAACCTCGGATACCGACCAGCTAGCCCAGTTACTTGGGGAACTAAGGGCAGAAGTGCATGCAGCCCGTCAGGAAACGAACGCTCTAAGAAGGGAACTGATTATTTCCAAGGAGCGAACAGATGATCTCGCTAGACAATTGCTACAGTCACAAGCCGGACAGACCCCGTTACCCGCATCTGGGGGAAATCTTCCTTCTACATCCTCTATGAATCCAGTGCACATCAACCTACCTGGGAATGTACCTCTGGCTCCACCCGAACGATTTTCTGGTGACCCAAAGAGGTTTGCAGTATTTATCAATCAGTGCCGGTTGCATTTCTTATGCCGGCCAGCAGCCTTTCCAACTGATCAAGCTAAAGTAGCTTTCGTGCTTTCGTACCTTAGTGGCAATGCGGCAGACTGGTGGATCCCTCTAGTAAATCAAGATGATCCGGTCCTCCATGATTTTCAAGCTTTTCAGCTCAGTATGGAAAAACTGTTCGCAAGACATTCACAGGGGCAGGCCTTGGACAATGAGCTTCTTTCGTTGCGACAAGGTAATCAAGACCTTTTGGCTTATATTGCGTCTTTCAACAGACTGATAGTGGAAACTCAATGGCCTGAGGACAAAAGGATTACGCTGTTTTATAGAGGTCTACGTGGAGAGCTCAAAGATGTGTTAGCCCAAGTAGTGAATCCCCCACAAGATTGTTCGGACTATATAGACTTAGTCGTTCAAATAGATCACAGACTGCAGAACAGGAAGGCCGATCGTTCCAAGTTTGATGCTCGAGTATTTTCCAAACCGCCAACTCCTTCCAAAGGAGTAGACTCCGGGGAACCCATGCAAATAGGGGGTCTGAAAGGTCCTCTAACACAAAAGGAGCGGGAAAGGAGAAAACAGTTGCAATTATGCCTCTATTGCGGAAACTCAGGGCACTTTCTTCGAGACTGTCCGGTGAAACCTGCCAAGAAGGCAGTAGGAGCTGCAGTTACCAAAGTTACAAACTCTGAGCAGGGAAACGACCTCGCCCGACAAGAATAGAGGTCCTCTTGCCGAGCGTGAAAACCAGTTCCGTGACCTCGCATTTCGTGATACCTATGGTCCTCATTAGCCCTGATAATCCGGATCGATTACATGCAATTGAAGCTTACGTCGACAGCAGTGCCATCGGCAATTATGTGGATCATGAAATGGTTTTGAGGATGAATCTAACTCTTTGTCCCAAGGCTGTAAAGGACGTCATTACTACGGTGGATGGTACGGAGATAGCCTCCGGGCCAGTAACGCATACCACTCAAGAGGTGACGCTAGTAAGTCAAGATGGACACCATGAGAAGATCGTGTTCGATGTGATCAAGGCCCCTCAGTTTCAGATTATTCTAGGAATACCTTGGTTAGAGAAACACAATCCTCTGATCGATTGGCGAGCAAGAACGGTCCAGTTTCCAGAATGTGTCTCTACTTGTCACCCTCCACCTGGTGTTGCACTGGCAGCAATTTCTTCAGAGACTCCCCAGTTACCTCCCGAATACCTAGAATACCAAGATGTTTTCCGGAAGGATCAGGCTAACTCTCTACCTCCTCATAGGTCTTATGACTGCCAGATAGACCTGATACCTGGATCTACTCCTCCTTGTAGTAGAATTTATGCCCTCACCGAGCCTGAGAACCTTCACCTTCGACAATACCTGGATCAATACCTGGCAAATGGGTTTATTCGTCCTTCCAAGTCCGCTGCTTCTTCAGCTTTGTTCTTCGTTCCAAAAAAGGAAGGAGACCTTAGAACTTGTATAGATTATCGCTCCCTGAACCAGATCACCGTTAAGAATAGATATCCGTTACCTTTGATCCCTGAACTCCTGGACCAAGTCAGAAAAGCATGCATATATACAAAGCTGGATCTTAGAGGAGCTTACCACTTGGTACGAGTAAAAGAGGGCGATGAATGGAAGACGGCCTTCCGCACCAAGTATGGGCTATTTGAATATCAGGTCATGCCCTTCGGACTTTGCAATGCCCCGGCCGCCTTTCAATATTTTATGAACGATGTCCTCAGAGAGCTCATAGATGTGTGTGTTGTTGTTTACATTGACAACATCCTCGTTTATTCTTCATCGGAATCTGAACATCGGAAACACGTGAAAATGGTCCTCGAAAGATTGCGTCAACACAAACTTTTCGCTAAGTTGGAAAAATGTGTTTTCAACGTGACTGAAGTTGAATTCTTGGGATTCATATTATCACCTGGCGGAGTGCGTATGGATTCAAAGAAGGTCGATGCAGTTCTCAAATGGCCATCACCATCCTCCGTAAAAGGTGTGCAAAGCATGTTAGACTTTGCTAACTTTTACTGCAGGTTTATCCCCGAATTCTCTCGAATAGTCCAGCCCATCACTGCCTTGTTAAAGAAAAACAAACGTTTTGAATGGTCTACCGAGGCGGAACAAGCTTTCCAGGATTTGAAGACTAAATTTATCTCTGCACCAATCTTAAAACACCCTCGCCCCGAACTCCCCTACATCGTGGAAACTGATGCTTCAAGCCTTGCCATGGGGGCAGTTCTATCACAAAAGGACCCGGTAACCAATCAGTTGCATCCCGTGGCATTTTGGTCCCGCAAATTCTCGCCTCCTGAAATCAATTACACGATTACTGACAAGGAACTTCTGGCTATCAAGTCTGCCTTTAAGGCTTGGCGGCATTATCTGCTGGGGGCCCGACACACCGTTACTGTGATTACGGATCACCGAAACCTGCAATATTTGAAAACCGCAAAAGCCCAATCCTCTAGACAACTCCGTTGGGCATTATTCTTTGCCGAGTTTGACTTCATAATTACCTATCGACCTGGTACAAAGAACGGTAAAGCTGATGCCCTTTCTCGGATGGGAGTGGAAGAACACTTGATCAACCCTAAACCTGTACCAATCATTCCCGAACAAAGAATTCTGGGTGTAATCGCCACAGAATCCATAGAGGAAGTTAAGGATAAAGCCAGGCAACTTGTAACTCCAGCAGACATACAGAATTGGCATCTGCAGGGAAAGGACTTTGCAGTAAAGGACAACTTATTGTATTTCCAAGAACGATTATACCTACCCAGCACAGATTTACAGAAAAAAGTAATCTCTTGTTATCACGATTCTTTAATGGAAGGACATCCCGGTATGGCCAAGACCTCAGAAAAGATCAAGCGCTACTTCTGGTGGCCGTCTTGGAAAAAAGATATCAGAGACTTTATAATGTCCTGTGGAGTATGCGCCCAAAACAAGAGTCAAAAGGAAAGACCAGCAGGCCTCTTACGCCCTATTGACATCCCACCTCGCCCTTGGCATACGCTTTCTATGGACTTCATCACCGATCTACCTCCATGCTCCGGATACAATACGATTCTAGTAATCGTGGACTTATTCTCCAAGATGGCGCATTTCATTCCGCTCAAAGGTTTGCCAACAGCAGCAACTCTGGCCCGAGAATTTCTCGAAAACATCGTCCGACTGCACGGTTTTCCTTCGGTTCTAATTTCGGATCGAGGTAGTCAATTTATTTCTCATTTTTGGCGAAGTTGCTGTCGGTCGGCTCAAATTGATGTGAGACTATCGACCAGTCACCACCCTCAGACCGACGGACAAACCGAGAGGACCAATCAAACTCTGGAACAGTATTTACGCTGCATGCTGCAACAAACTGAAAAAACTTGGAAAGACATCCTTTGGATAGCCGAATATGCTTACAATAACTCTGTCCATTCGGGAACTGGGAAAACCCCGTTTTTTCTTTTGTACGGCAGTCACCCTCGAACCTCGGAGTTGGATCCCCTCCAAGATCTTGAAACACCAGCAGTAGACTACCTGCATTCTACAATCACCCAAGCCTTTAAGGAAGCTGTTTCTCACCTTCAAAGGGCTAAAGAACAATACAACAAAGGAGCAGATCAACATCGGAAGGAAGCCCCTCAATATCAAGTAGGGGATCAAGTCTGGTTATCCACCAAATATCTACCTCTAAAAGGGCCACGCACATTCAACCCAAGATACCTTGGTCCCTATTCCATCACTACCATAGTAAACCCAGTAGCGGTCAAGTTGGACTTGCCCCCGCACATGAAGATACATCCGGTCTTCCACGTCTCTCTATTAAAACCCGTGCAACCTCAAACCCGACTAACTAAATCTCCAAAACCTATCCTAGTTGATGGAGAACTCGAGTTTGAAGTCAAAAGCATTCTGGACTCCAAGATCTCCAAATCTAAACTATTTTACCTAATTGACTGGAAAGGCTACGGCCCCCAAGAGAGATCCTGGGAACCTGCTGAATATGTCCACGCTCCTCGCCTAATCAAAAGATTTCACCGAACATTTCCTGACAAGCCAAAACCCCCGGAGAAGCCCGGTTTGGGAGGGGCCTTGAGGGGGGGTACTGTCATGATCTCTGCTTCCAAAAGGTCAGGGTTTTCCCAACTCCCTTGGAAGCAGATCCATAACCCAGGTTCCGAGTGCCAACCAGTCCCAATTGGGACCTTTTGGACCCAGTCCTGGCGCCAGTGGCACCAGGCTCATAAATATGCCCAGTCCCAGCGCTGGAAGCGCCGGGCTCATAATGCTTGGGTGGACTTACCTGCAGCAGACCATGCTGCTTACTTGCCTGCCAGTTGAGCCTCTGATCCTCTTCTGTTTGGAACTACTTTTCCTGTTGGGTGGGGCAGGAGCCACTCCCTAGATTCAGAACACTGGAACTCTTCTGGAAAGCAGGAACTCTTTTCTTACCTAGGCGTGGCTGTGGAAGGAGACACCTAAGCACTACAGGAGGCTATTTAAACCACACCCGATGGATGAATCTTGCTTTGCGTTATTCTGCATCCTCTGCAGCAGAACGCTCATCGTGTCTTCTGCATCTGATCCTGGGCCTAAGGAAAAAGGCTTTCCATCCTGAATCCAGTCTTCAGCAACACCTATAAAGACAAGAAAGAACAGGTTAGCATTACGGTCTTCAGTGACAGCTCTTCACTTACCTGGTCCATCGGCTGTCACCAATGCCTCACGCTGCATTCCGGCATCTGAAAGACAAAGGCTTACCTACTCTTCGTGCGCTCCGGAGGTCTTCACACTGCATTCCGGCATCTGAAAGACAAAAGCTTACCAACTCTTCGCACGCTCCGGAGGCCTTCGGCGCTGCATCCCGCATCTGAAAGACAAAACAAGGTGCGTTTAAAGACATTGGGGAACTTTAATACTCATGTGCCATTACTCCTTTCCACATCTAACCCAGTGGGTATTCCGGCACCCTGCAGCCGCTCCGAACTTGTACCTGCAAAATAAAAAGACAATTAGAGCACATCGTGAAGCAGGCAACAAGCGCTTACTTACGTGCTTCCAGGCGCTTCTATTCATCACACGGGCTCCATCTTCAACTCACTTCAGCCCGTCATCCGCCATCGCCGGAACCCTGCAAAAACAAGAAACATCATTACTAAAGACTTTAAAGACATTAGAATTACTCGAAACTTACCGTTCGTGCAGTAAACGACGGACAGCAGTCCTCTGAAGTCAAGAGGCCTGCTCCCCTTATCCAGTGAAGAAACTGGTTACAGCACCCTGCCCCGAGGCAGATGGAGAGCACGGCGTTCACTTACCTAAGGTGAGAGCGTTAACCTTTGGGGTTCTACAGGAGAAGAGAAAGGGAAGAAGAGAGAGACATTCAATAACCCAGTTCCTTAATCCCATATTTTCTATCTGCAGACATCTTACCCTTCGAGTCAGACATACAGTGCACAGAGGTCCAGCCCAAAGAGCCAGCCGTGTGTTACACATCACCTTTGAAGATACGGTATACGCCCAGTCAAGACCGGCGCCTCTACGGGAATCAGGTGAGCGTTACACACTCTTTGCGTTGCTGTGCTCCCTCACAGTTCCTTTTTATATTTTGTTATTGTTTTATAGTTTACTACAAGCTTATAACAATGATTCTCTTATTTCGCAGGTTAAGAATCCTAGTTAGTCTTTCTCATAATTCAACTTAGTTCCAATTTGATCAAAGTCTCATTTAAAAATAGTCTCTCCCCTTAATAGCAAGGTCTTCAGCATCTAATGACCGCATGTTTTCTAAAAGAGGCTTAAGTAGGTTGTTCTTTATGTTGTCAGACCTCTACAAAACAGAAAAATATGGTGCAAATTTTCCTAAGAACCCATAACTTTACAGAATCTACATGCAACTTCTTTCACTGGACTAGATGACCTAATACAAAGTATTTCTGTGGTTTTCTGAATGTTCTTGAACTGATCTCTAAAGTACGGGTTGGGATATTTATTCAAATATTTCAGTGTGTCACCCAAAGAGCGAGTCTCCTTTGATAGATGGTAAAAATGCTTAAATGCATTTGCCTCCATGTTTGTGGACATCCAATCTGCCTCCCACATCTTTTGCTATAGTTTGGTTGGGTTATGCAGAAAATCTCCTGTTGAAAACCCCAGATTGCTCAGGGCAACTTTGCAGTCGGCCTTCTATTCAGCGATTAGTTTCTCTTTTTCCTCAAGAATTTCAGATTTTATCAACGTTAATATAGGTGCAGAGTTATCCTGTGCGCATTTCCCAAAAAGCAATAATGGCTTCCACTCAGACTGTGCTTTTAGTGAAACCAGACCCAATTCTCTGATCACAATTTGAATTGGGATCGATTTAGGAAGACGTAAAACCTTTTTCGAAAAGGCCCCTTCCAAGGTTGGCTCGTGTTTCTTTTGAAAAAATAACAAAGTCCATCCCAAAAGTTAGCACTGGCACCACTTTTAATCTGTAAAAGTCCAATAATGGTACCATAGAGTATCAGCAAAACTTTCTTTTTATGATCGTAGCTTGATTTGACAGCATTTGAAGCTTATCTTTTAGAATAGTTATATTGTGTGACTCAACGCAGCTTCTGCTAATTCGGACTCCCAGATATTTATGGGATGATACCTACTCAATTACTGATAGTCCCAGATGCCATATATATGATTGGCTCTTCCTTCCTCTTGGTGTGTCGAGAGTAAGGATCTTCGTTTTTTGGGGGTTGATTTGGATGCTGTTTTTTCTTGTGTATACTTCCAGTCTATCTAACTGTCTTTGTAGGCCTATTGCAGTATGATCTAATAACAATAGTTCTTCTACTTACATGAGGCGCCCCACATGCACTCCTCCAATTTTGGGTGAGAAAGATCTTACAGGCTCCATGAAGGACCTTAAGTTCAATAGGTACAAATTAAAAAGGGCAGGGGTGTCACACCGCTCCCCGCACAGGCTACTACTCTTCCTATGAAGACACGCCCCTCCACGTCCACAGCCTCTTCCCAACCAGCACCCAAACACACACGTCCCGATAGGGGTACCTTATTGCCTCATCATGTTTCACGCTATAGGGCACGGCAGGGCATGCTTGGCAAGGCTGGAGTGTATCGCCCTTCACGTTTGTGGCAAGCGAACTGGAGGCTCCTTCATCACAGGAACACACACCATTCACGGAGAACTGCGCGACACAGCGCGGCGCGGAGCACGTGACTCGTTGCCTAGCAATACTGCAACGCTTTGGTTACATGCGTCACGTGACAGTTGTCACGTGTTTCCTTTCGATGGATAAAAGGAGTCCGGTTACGGAAAGCGTTGCTTCACAGCTGTTCTCTTCCAGATCACGTGTCGCTCACGCTTCGTTTGAGGACTCTTTCCTTTGTCGGACCACGGCTTTGTTCTACGGACCGCTCAGTGCCTAACCCTTGCCTGCTTTGGAACCTTGGATATTTTGCTGCCGAACTACTTTGCCCTAACAGATTGCTTCGTGTCTTGGCCCTTTACTTGCCTTGGAATTTGGATCCACTGTTGCCGACCTACGCTCTGCCCTACGGACTCCCTTGTGTTTAGCCCTTCTTCTACCTTGGATCTCCTGTTTTTGACCTCGGACTGCTCTGGTATACTCTACGGATCACGTGTTACATCGGGACTTCGGTCCTGCCTTAGGTGGTCACCTGCCCGGACCTGCTGCCACATCTGCCCGGACCTGCTGCCACTTTCAAACCACTGTCTGACGCCTACGTCAGTCTCCCTGGGACAACGCTCCAGCACTCACAGGTATTTCAGTGCTTTGGATGTTTACACTTAGATTACTGCACTCTGTACTATTACATAACCATATACCTTACCTTGCAGCGCTCCAGGGGTTCTTCCGGTTGTTCCCGCGTCCTGACTCTACGGACTACCACCTTTGGCCCTAAACATCACTCTGGCGGTATTACCGTGGTTGTCAGTCTGATACCTGGGGACAGAGGGATAGCCCATACTCTGCACGACCAACAACTGCGTAACAAGGGGCCAGACGGCAACCTTGCTTAACTCCACGGAAAGTGGGATTCTCTTCTGTTAAGGAGCCTTTGGCATTTAGCCTTACTCCTAGGGTAGTATGTGTATGCAAGGTCTTCAACTGATCTATCAAGTCTGCTGGGCATCCCCAAGAAGATAGTTCATACCACAGACTCCTTCTGTTTATGGAGTCGAAAGCTTTTGCTAAGTCGACAAATGCCTGCTACATTTTTGTTTTTTTGATCCAACTTTCTCTTTAAAAATTGATATGATCAAAGTAGAGGGAGATATGATATTATATATGTTATGTTATTCATAACGCGCTTGATACTCAGAGGTTTCTAAGCACTGACCCAGGTATCGAACCTGTGTTGCTCTGTGTTGTCGTCTTGCTTCCAAGGCAAGCACGTTGCTGCTGAGCTATCCTCCCGGGCCAAGACCCTTGACAAACCCAGTCTGGAAAGGGTTGCCCGTCCCCTGGTTAATAGCCCAATCGTTCAGCCTTCTTAGAAGTAGTGTTGCATATCATTTACCAATTACATGCAACAATGCTATGGGGCGATAGTTGTTTGGGTCGTCCTGCAATCCGCTCTTAAAGATTGGGACGATGATTGCTCACGTCCATGATTTTGGTATTGAAAGACTTTCCCTAATTTTTGCCAAAATCAAGCAGCCCATTTTTGCCCATTCTTTAGGGTTCTGTTTCAGTGTTGCGTTTGTCAGCCCATCCGGGCAGGGAGCACTAGAGGGACTTGCTTTGCTCATAAATTTGACACTGTCGACTTGGACATACGTTAGTCTCCAAGGAGTTGTTGCGCCAATGCATTTTTCAATGCTTGGATGGTGGTCTGAAAAAAGTTCTTTAAAATGTCTTACCCAAGACACTTCTCCTACCCCATTAATTTGCGGGTAATTTTGGGTACCATTGTAAGGAACTCATGGTGCCAACAGTAAAGAAACACAAGTGATCATAGTTCAATGGTGTTTACTGAACTTTATAATGGGTGAGATAAATGCCTAATCTAAACCTAAATCTAAGATGGGAGCAAGCTATGACCATCAAATGCCATATGTTCCGGCGTATAAGATGACTTTTTAACCCAGGAAAATCTTCTCAAAAGTCGGGGGTCATCTTATACCCCGGGTGCGGAAACTTCCAAGCCGGACTGGAGAATCTGCGGTCGCCGCATATTGTGGGGGGGAGCTCAAAAACGGCCGTGGCCGCATCCCCGCCGTATGCGGCGACCGTATGAAAGCAGCAAGGGTGGCGCTGTACAAGTATGGTAGAAGAAAATCCACTCACCAGGATTCGTGGAAAGAAGTGACTTAACGCGGTCCCGATGACGAGGTGCCTCACCGGGAAGGTGTATGTGAAGGGCAGAGCAAGCTGCAGGTGTCCGGAACGCCCGGGGTATGGAAAAAAGAGATAGAGCGGCGCTCTGCCCAGAAAAACACGCCTTTTTCACCTGTCTGGCCCGCCCTCGTATCTTATTACCATAACTCCTTCTCTGCCTCTCAGATCTCGCTCCTGAGGACTGCAGTGAAGTGGCGCAGGTGCGCATGTGCGAGATCTGAGAGGCAGAGAAGGAGGTACAGTGATAGGTTACATGGGCAGGCCAGACGGTTGTAAGAGGCGTGTTTGCGCTACCGGTCTGATAGTCTTGGAGACAGGGAGGGCTGGGCAGGCAGGGAGAGCTGACCAATCCAAGCAGGCTTTGTATACAACAAGACAGCCAATCGCTGGTAAGGTACATCACTTGCCGTGATTGACTGGTTGTTGTATACTGGGTACCACATACAGTACAGCACCAGTATCTGTACCTGTTCATACAGTATAGCACCAGTACATACAGTACAGTATACAAATGTCCAACAGTCAAAACCCCATCATGGCATCACCAGCAACAGGACAGAAATATGAAGCCAGTTTCAAACTTAAAGTTGTGAACTTTGCCATGGAACATAATAACTGCGCTGCTGCAAGACAATATGGAGTAACAGAAAAGATGGTTCGGGACTGGAAAGCAAATGAAAAAGCATTAAAGAGTATGCCAAGGGGTAAGTGTGCATTAAGAAGAGGCACCCCACTTTGGCCAGAACTCGAAAAACATGTAGCAGACATGGTGAATGAGCATCGCCAAAACGGTTATGTAGTGACACGAAATAAAATGTTTGTTTGCACTTTAGTGGGCCAAATCTAACCCAGATCACAGCAACAGATTTGAGGCCACTGTATCCTGGTCTACTAGATTCATGGGAAGGCATAACATGGTACTGAGGCAAAAGACGAAAATTGCCCAAAAATTACCTGCAGATCTTGATAGCAAAGTAAATAGTTTCTATCGATACGTAATACAACAGTGCACTAAACATGGCTATGCGTTAAGAAGTATTGGAAATATGGATGAAACTCCAATGAATTTTGATATGGTTGGACATAAAACTGTCCATCAAAAAGGTGAAAAAACAATTTTAATTAAAACAACAGGACATGATAGGTCCAGTTTTACAGTGGTACTAGGATGCACAGCTGAAAGTGCCAAACTGAGACCAATGATTATTTTTAAAAGAAAAACAATGCTGAAACTCAAGTTTCCTGTTGGTTGTTTTGTACATGTGAATGAAAAAGGCTGGATGGATGAAGGAGGGGTAAAGCTATGGCTTGATAATGTATGGAGCAGGCGACCAGGTGGACTTATTCAAAAATGTAGTCTACTGGTGTGGGATATGTTCAGGGCTCATTTAACTCCCAGCACCAAGCATAGGCTTGCAAGACTAAACACAGATGTGGCAGTTATGCCTGCAGGATTGACATCATTGGTACAGCCACTGGATGTGTGCCTAGACAAGCCATTTAAAGATCGCATTCGAGAACAGTGGAATGAATGGATGGTTAGCAGCGAAAAGTCATTCACAAAAGGAGGAAACATGCGTGCTCCACAGTTGGATGTTTTGTGCAAGTTTGTCATAAAAGCCTGGAATGATATTGATGCACAAACAGTAATCAAGTCTTTCAAGGAGTGTGGCATATGAAATTCATTAGATGTATGGAGGACGACGACTTGTCTCAAGATGGAAGGTGAAGCTGAGATCACACCATCTGATACGGAATTCGATCAATACGATGACTGCCTTACAAATGTATCACAAGATCTCATTGATCTACTTATGATATCAGATGACGAACAGGAGGATTTTGAAGGCTTTTAAAGGGAAAGCCAGCAAAACCTGTAAAAATACCATAGCTTGCAGTTATGATGGGCGTTGCTAGCTCGCCAGGGACTTGCCTGGCACTTGCTTTCTCTCTATTGTTTGTTATCTTCCTCCTATCATCATCAGTTCCAGTTTGGTTGACAGCTTAGAAAACAAACAGTATGGCAGCTCCCATGGGTTTATTGTCTTATCCTTCCTTTCAGCTTTAGAGTGAATTAGGAAAAGTTTAATCCACTTGCACTGTTTTATGTTTACATGTTTGATGACAAACAGCCTTACTTTTATAAGGTACAGTTTTCCTACTAAGTACCTGCATGTCATAAGCATTTGAATTAAAATTACCATATTGAAATCAAATCTGATGTTTTTTTTATTTTTATTTGGTGTGCGTTGGAAGAGGGGGTAGTCTTATACAGCGAGTATATCACAAACTTGATGTTTTAACTGGAAAAGTTGGGGATCGTCTTATACGCTCAGTCGTCTTATACGCCGGAACATACGGTAATAATAAGGCAGTTCTAGTGGCATCTTGTCAAATAAAAAAGGGCCTATACTACAAAAAACATTGTCAATACTTACTGCTAAATTACAAAAAGAGTGTGGGATATTGTTCACCAGAAAAGAAAGAAGTGTTCACTAAATAAAAAGTCAGGATGGTATGGCTGGGTCTCCCTTCCCCATATTTTAAGCACAGGACAAGGCGGGACTTCTGAGCGCAGCACACTCTTGGGCTTCGTTAGCACAAGGTTCACAGTTCAAGTTCAATGATATCAAAACCTTCAGAGGCTAAGTCTCTTTCCTGACAAAAGTCTCTTGCCTTAAAAGGCCTGCTGATTCACAACGACAAATAAACAAAAGTTCTCTTGTTGATCTTGCACCTTGGGTGATTGCTTTTCGCCCCCAGGATCTCCCTCTGTCGGGTTCACTACGGCCTTTCTTTAACACATGTATTTCTAACACAGTTTGTGTATTGCTCATTTTCATAAGAAAGCAGGGTTTTCCGTGTCCTAGCTTTCTTTCGCCATCCCTCTGTCAGGTTCACACTTGCCTTATTCCACAGTTCACAATCTTATCAGAAAGCGGGGTTCCCTTTCCCTAGCATTCCTCTGGCAACGGGTCCGAGACATTCGATAGTACAAGGGATTTGATGTGACCCGTGTAGGACCACTC
Organism: Ambystoma mexicanum; assembly: GCF_040938575.1. Taxonomy (NCBI): domain Eukaryota; kingdom Metazoa; phylum Chordata; class Amphibia; order Caudata; family Ambystomatidae; genus Ambystoma; species Ambystoma mexicanum. The sequence continues at coordinate 539,105,875 of NC_090923.1, read as the reverse complement.
TGACCGTCTCGCCAACTCTTTCTAGGGCCTTCTGGTTCTTGTAGTTTCAAAACCAGTCTTGGTCAGAGTCTTTCGAATGAGCGCCTATGTGGTGCCGGACCCCTCTGCACCTGGACCTTAACTGAGCTTTCTTTAAAGTTCAAACACACACACAAGTTTTTTCTGATTCAAATTCCTTGAGTTCAAAATGTTACTACTTGCAACATTGGGCTCAATACATTTCGGTTTGCTGTGCTGACAGCTTCCTCCGACTCACCGGCTGTGCTGATTCCATTGGCTTCTCTGATCTCTGGAGTCAAGGATAGTACCAGGGTAGCCAGCTTGCCTCTCCGCCTGCGTTATCTATGCGGGAGGGCCCGTGTAACGTTGTCATCTGCTGCTCCGCACACCAGCCATAACTCCTGGTCTTATGATTTCCCTTTCGGAGGCTTTGCGGATCTGTGTTGCAAAGGGCAAGGGTTATCCCCCTTCGTCGTCCTTCCAGGTCTCGCCGCCTTTCTCCTCCATTTGAACTGCCGGTTTGTTGTAGCTGTCTCCTCGCTCGTTCGGCCTTGCTCAAAGTGTGCTTTTATGCTCTGCCTTTTATCCCTGTGGGGAAGGTAAAGGGCAGTCAGGTGTGTGTGGTTATTGTCAATTGCCTGACTCTGCCTGACCTGTGTATTGGGACATGTCAGGCAAACGGCTCTGGTGTTAGTCCATTGTCTGTTACAGTGTAAGAAAGTGTTTGTGTGGGAAAAGGGGGGTTAGGAGGGATAGAGCTTCAAAATATCCTACAGGGTAGTATGGGAAAAAGGTGTTACAGGTAAGGGAATACCGCATCTCAACCCTCAGCGTTCCACTTCCACTTCCACTCCCCGAAGACCCCTCGCCCAGGTGATCCACTGGTCCACCCCCAGGAACTGTATCCAATAACGATGGCAGTGTCCTGGCCACCTGCATGACAGATCTCCGGGGACTAGTGGGTGAGACACCTTCAGGTTTCTCACACCATCAGTGGACCTGATCAATGACCAACATTCCTTTTGAGTCCTTCCCACTCAAAGCTCTCAGCAAGTGTTCTGTGTCTTGCCCTAATAACAAGCCTTTATGGCAAGTCAGACAGGATTTATATTTGTTCCTCAACTCTTTTGCCTCTTTAATGCAATTTACTGAGTTGAGATTAAGTTTTTTCTAATCTCTCTCCTTAGCTCAGACCTTTTTGAAACAACCTGTTTGTCGTAGGAATGGTTGTGTTTTTTTGTCCAAAAGCATTCCTCATTTTTTGGGGGGGGGAAGCTTGGAGGATTGATGTATACTCAACTTTGAGGGGAGGGAGGACAGAACTGTGGCAAGCATTAAGTTCAAGGTACATCAGATAGTGTATTTGTCTATTCGATCATGGTTGAAAAATGTGGGCGGTAATAATCTAATTCCTCTACCGAAACCATTTTCAGGAGGTTGTGGTCACTATGTTTTGATTGAAGGATCTCAAAGGATTCAATCTCCATAAGCAAACCACTTGAAGTAAATATGTAATCAATTATTGAGCTTTGTTTATTTCTTCCCCAGCTAGAGAGTGGGGGGATATATTGAGTACTTTGGCCATTTAGCATATGTAGGTCTCTGGTGTCCATTAGTTTCATCCAATGCCACCCACTGTTTTCGGAAGGGCCAGCGTAATTAGATCATTACGTATCGGGTTCCCTTGGTTATTCAGGCAAGTCATGTTAAGATCTCTGCATATTATTATCTCAATGTTTTCCGAGTTACATGCTTCGTCTAATGTTTCCCTAATGTCTTCCATCATTCTTTGTAGGGAAATAGATGAAGGGTTCCAATACAAATTGATTACACATTAGAATTTGTCCCTAGCATTTGTTCCTTGCTTTCGATCTTCAGAAAATCTAAGGATTGCCCGTTGGATGAATGAGCCCAGATTGAGAGAGCTCAATATTTCAAGGCCTGTGTCCATTCTGGTTGCTGTTAGTAGGCCCACCTGTGGGCACCCCTTCCCTCACTGCCTTATTAAAGCATATTGAGAAGCTGTCAAGGGTAGGTTTTGATAAGAGCCAGGTTTCTTGGAAGCAAAGGATGTCAAATGTAGGCCAGTTTATGTCTCCATCTGTTGTTAAGTCAAGTGTTCCAGGAAGCAAGTGTCAAGGACTTCTCCTCTCCTTATCCTTAAGCTAGAGACTGCCTGTATTCTCTAGGACTTCTGGGAGCCATGTCCATGAGGCCTCCTCTTGCGAGTCAGAAGGGGTTTGTTTTTTTAGTTCCGTACTTCTCACGACCCTTTCTGTTCCTTGGTAGTTTATTTCCAGTGTCACGTTTAGTAAAGGATCCTGATGGCCCCTCCATTTTTCACCCAACGGGGTAGGGTTAACATGTGGAGAGTCTACAGACAGAGGTTCCTTTTTAGGTTTTGTTTTTTCCTCCTGGGGTGAACAGGTGTCCAACCCAATACTAGAGGAAGGTGTGTCGACACTCTCCCTCGAACCACAGAAGCCGAATGAAGTCGACCCTCCACCCGTGGTTGGCACAGATACCTGATATATATAGATACAGGATACCATGTGGCAGCCAATGGGGGAAGAGGGTTAGGAAGAGGTCGTGGATGGGGAAGGGAATGTTAGGGAAACCGGATAGAGGGTTAGGAAACACCTAAGTTGGACAGGATGGGGGCCGTAACCAGGAAAAAACCCTACCCTGCCTAACATGAGATAAAGTACCAAAGAACCTAAAATAAACACAGGGCAACAGTACTGTCCTCTTAATACTAGACACTACTGCACCACTACTAAGGTCCCAGCACCTCCTAGTACCTTCTTGCTACAGGTACAACTAATACTCCCATTACATGAAATACATATATGCAAGCACGAGCTGAAACAAACTCATGGGAGAGTATCCCAACATGACGAACATAACACATGGCCCTATGGGCAAGCAGTAGCACATTGACACACATAACACATGCAGGACCCAGTGGTCTGAGTAACAACACTAAACATAGCATTGTGTCTCCAAGAACCCACACGGTGTAATCAGTTCATGGCCCTAGCACTCAGAAGTAGGCTGTCCTTTCTTGTCAGGTTATGCCCTTACACTTACAAAACACCAATGATCCAATTAAACCATTGCGAGTGGCAATTGCCGAGTTCAGTTCTGCCCAATACAAGTACACAAAAAGAAAACCCAACCAGCACTTATCTGAGTGTCTGGGAAGCTCGAAAGCCTTCCCAGACATAAGCTGATGACGCCGTAATTGCAGCGCGAGTCCGCCCTCCGGCGCCTCGCGTTCTCTGTGCCTCATTCAGGGAAAAAATGCAGAGCGGCAACCTCCGCCACCTCGCGGTCTCCGTGCCGGTTTCAGGGGAAGAAGGCAGAGCGGCATGGGAACAGCGCGTAGCCTCGGTGCGCTGCTCTTCCTTATTTCAATTTCCTGCTTGGACCTGCAGGCGTGTGTTATTCCGTGAGATCCTCCGGCATGGCTTTGCCTCCAAACACAAAATAAGCCACACCTGCCATGCGCCGTTGAGCCCTAATAAGCTGTTACTAATTACAGACGCGCGTACGGCCAGAACAACACAATTCCCAGAGGCTGCTGGGTAATGAAGTTTTTTGTCATAATCACTTCTTTTAAGCGTTCTGAGGACACTGACACCTCTTCCTCCTCCACCACCCCAATTTCCTGACAACAGGCTACCTTGTTGAATAAAGTCTTCTCATTGGGCAAGATTTAATTAGTTGTTGAGATATCGAAGCCTAGCGTTTGTAAGCTCATAGCAGCTGTTAGCAGAAATTCCTTGACAAGGGTTGAGTAAAGGTGCACAAATACCAGGTCCAAACGATCTTCTTGGACAAATTCTATCACTGCTATGTCTTCACTATTTACTTGACGCAGAGCCGGGATACAATGAAAAAGCATCATAACGCTATGCCTATCAAGATGAAACAGTCGTCTTGGTCCACAGCACGTTCCAATCTCAAACTGCGGAGTGGATCTCTCCTTGAGGGTCCTAAATCAGGGGTCCCTCGTACCGATGTATATTATTATGGCGATTATTTGTTTTTTCTCACAGGTTTATTCCTAGTCAGGAAGGGGGCACTTACTCGCTTCTCTTCCATTGCTTTGAGATCTTTCACTTTCGAAGAGTACGAGCCATTCTCTTGACGTATCGATTGAGCTTTATTATTTAATACAGTGATTTGTTTCTGATCTGAGCGGGAAAGGCGAGGGCCCTGCGGCAAGTGGTTGATTAGTTGCTTTCCTTGCGCTCTCTCACGATTTCCCTCAGCCAGTATTTCACTTCAGCTATAGCTCTTTTGTATGGTAAAGCAAAACATGGGGGGCATTGCCCAGTTTCGTTTGCTCAAGTTTTTGCCGCTGGCAATGACTGAGCTCTATTCACAATGGAGATAGGCGTTGTAGTCCTTCCATCTCTTTCATTTTCTCTCAAGGGGCAGGTGAGCACCACAGCACTCTCGTCCTCTTGTTCCTCCTCTATGGATTAAGTAGAAAGGTTCAGTTGAATGCTTGTAATGTCGTTTTCCGTTGGCTCCTCTTGTACGGTATAAATATGTTGTGCAAAAGGCTTTTGTGAAGCTTTTCTAGGCTGTTTAGAGCTATGTGCCTTATCCGTTGTCTTTTCAGGCGGGGTAATGACAGATTTCTTAGGAATGCTCTTGAGTCTTTAGATGTAACAATTGGTACATTTTTAATGTGTGTAACCAAAGGCGGTTGCATCGTTCTGCATTTCCTTTTTTGAGAGAATATTGGGTACATTTCTTTGGTGGTCGTTTTCTTATTAATATCGACCACTACTTGGCTCTCCTCGATAATGATTGCAGCATATACTTTTGGACTTAATTCGGCTTGGTCTTCCGCACTGGACAGGTTTGTCGTCCCAGGAGCCTCACCTTGGCGCCCACTGCTCGCAGTGTTACCTATCCAGTTCAAGCAGTGATTGAACGTGACTTTTTTGGTTTCTGTGACTTAATGAGCAATCCTCTCAGATACACTTGTAAGCCGTTCCCATGGGCTCACTAAATGGCCCCGGGTTAGATGTATCATGCTCCATTGTGAGTGTTCCACTGTCTCTTGCAGTCCCGGTACAAAGCCCACCTAAGTGTCACTTCGGGTTATAAAATCGATATAAAATCGATCAATAAAATTGGAATGCATCATGGCAACCAAAGTGTTTTGGTCTTATGAAGTATCATTGATCGATTCTTATAGTTTCATAAAAGGTGCCATGGTCATTGTTAGCATGGACATATTTTTAAAAATGTCACCTTCGTCTCTGTGGATAGGCACAGCGTTGTATTTCCTATGATCTCCTAGCTTTGCTCACCTCTGCCTAGTGTCCGAGGAGCTGGTCACGTCTCTCCAGCATGTTCCTTACTGTCCTAACTGGTTTGTCCCTTCTCTCCTTAATAGGTTCTGGAGCGTTTGATCACTGAAGTTCACTTCCTAACTCAGTTAGGTGTGAACTTAGTTCTACATATGTTTGTTGAATTTGAGGCACCTGAGTCGATCAGTTCAATCATTCTCTTTACTCTCACAATGTCTCTCTTTAGCAAATACTCCATCCCACTTATTTCTGCATGAGCCAATGCCCATCCCAAAAGTAGGGTTTGCAGAGTTTGCAACTCTGAAGTCTGTTCATGAGGATCAGTCTTCCCCAAACCACCACCGGTCAAAGTAGCGTTGGACCCTGGTTGCTGATTTATCTGGTCAGTTTCTTTTTCCTCATGTGATCTTGGACACCATACTGGGGTAGAAAAGGGCTTTCTTGTAATGTTTCAATTCCCTGTGGACCCTCTATGAGTTCAGTGTCCGTTAGATTGCCCGAGCCCCTCTCTCCTCTACCCGAGAGAAGAAGCGATGGGTGAATCTTATTCAAAGTATCAGCTTTTGTAGGGAGGCTCAGGCACAGTGGGGCACCTTCACAGAGAAAAGTTGTATTATGTCTGTGTAGAGAAGCCCCACTTTTTTCAGTTTCTCTGTGCGATGTTAAGACTTCACCAAATTCCTCTCCCATCTGGATAGTCTTTTTAGTATTAGTAGCAAGCAAAATGCTTGGCAGGCTGCCAGAGCTAGAGTTGAAGGTTGGTGATAATAGTGAACCGTTGGCCCCACTCTCCGCATCTCCAAACAATTGTTTGTTACTTTCACCATGGTCAGAGGTGGGAGCGAGGGCACGGAGAAAGGGCAAATTGATTTGTAAATCGCCTTCCTCACTCACATAGAGAACAATTTGGTTTCAGTTCGGGCTCTTCCATGTCATGGTGGATGAGAGCTACAAACCCATGTGGGGCTAATCGGTTACAGCAGATAATGTCAGTTATCAGTGTCGGTGTTATTAATATAATAGGAGGGTCAGTACCTTTATCCTCAACAACACCCCGTTCTTTTAAGCTAGTATGTTGCTGTTGCTGATTAATGTTGACATTTTTACAACTTCCTACAGTGATTGAACTCCGGCGACATGCAACAAGTCCCTCCCTTCCAACGGTACCTGCTCATTCGCCAGTATAGGTGAGGAGGAGCACTGGTCAAGTGTTAAAATTAGGTCTAAAGCGGTGGGTTCAGTGCTTCACAGACCCATCATGCATAGAGCATTGATGTGAGACACCAGAGAGACATTTGCAGTGGTCTTACCCGCAGGCCGAACAGCTTCAATGTCTGCTTCGCAAGTCAAGTGCGAGCTGGAACTTCTTAGCCACTGAGGGCCTTCATCCAAGTTGCCAGTCTCTGGGCCATCCGCACTCTCTTTTCTGCTCCCCATGTTAGGGAAACTGGAAAATTCTGCCTCGCCACACAGGCACTTGGACAGCCAATCGCTGGCAGTTGACTACAGGACTCCGCGCAGGCGCTTGGTGCTGCCTAGAGGCTATTATAGGGATTAAAGGCACAGTAGCAGAGTGTAAAGCTCTGGGTTCCCAATTATGTCTCTGACATCTCTTGATGGTCCAGTTGTTCCTTTAATGAGTTTCCAGTACATCTTTTATATTTCTTATGTCAGGTTCATCAGAGCTCCAGGCAAACATGCACCGGCATCCTCCCAGGTAGGCTACATCTCACCAACTCTCTTACTCAGAACTCTCAACCATACAACAACATTCTCACCAGCAAGATTCCATGTCACTCACTCAGCATTCTACTCATTCTGCAAAGACAACATGGAAACCTAAATCGCCACACAGAGCAGGACACAACACGTTCTCCACAGCAGCTTCTACCACAGGCCTTCTCCCCAGCAGTCACTTATGGCAAACGACCGGATTCTGAGCAGGCACTCTGCTCTGCCTGGAAACTATTGTAGGGATTAAAGGCACAGTAGCACAGCAGGACACACCTGCTCCATGGCAGCTTCTACCTCCCTCAAAGTATAACATTATCTTAACTAGCCTTCTAGTGAAAAGCACATGTGCTCAAAAAGTATGAGCATCTGACCCGCCAGCCCTTATCATCTGCATAACGAATTGCTTGCATGTTGCTAGGCAACATGCGTCAGTCTGTTGTCTCTACTTGAGACGTGCAGCGATGCGCGATGTGTGCCTGCTTCATGGTACAGTGGAATTGGCCATTGCCAGTCAACGGCGTCGCTTCCATCCACCAAATCTCAGAGCGCTGGTGCGTGCGCAACCTTTTCATTGCGAGGGAGGCGCACTGAATAGGTAAAGGTATTACTGAAGTAACGGTATTTATTCACCGCTTAAGTAGTGTAAGTAACTGCCCCTAGCTGTGCAGCCGATCCACAACATAACCTTAAAACTGATTCTCCAGAACACTTCCACCTCATTGATGATGTACCCACATTCCATATTCCCCTCAGTGCTCCCGCACTCGATGAAGCTAACAGTCCTAAATATAACACCAAAATGACTGGAAATGCCCATACTCAGTCAGTGCTATGCTCCAGAAATAATCACTCCTAATATGTTCCTGGCAAATACACTTCATCACTCGGAGCTATACCTTTTTAAAATGGCTCCTGATAACGCATGAAAGCCAAGAAGTATGTACATTGACCAAGTATGTGAGTGGCTATTGACATCATTTGGTAACATGTTTTCCCCATTCTTCTGCATTTGATCAATTGTTCTGTTTCAAAAGTGATTGAATAAGGTGCCTAAAGAAGATAAAGTAGTAGTTGACAGACAGTTGAAAACCTCTCTACACCAAAGTTACTGTGTTAGCTGTTCGTCAGAGATGTAGCTGCTACAGTAATGGGATGTAAAGTGCAATTCTAGATGCTTGCAACACGTTTTTGTAGATTGTGGGTAAGAAGATGACCACCCTGGTTATTTTGGACTTATCTATCAACTATGAACTTTAAAGCAGAGGTTATCCTATTATATTGGACCAGCTAAACCAAGTGTATCATAGGGTGATCTAGTGCGCTCTTTCGCTTTCTCTGTGGGTGACAGTCACCTTTTCAGTTGTACATTTGCTAGAAATTCCCCAACTGTTGGTGATAGTATTGCAACTAGAGAAAAACACAGATATCCTTAAAGGGGTGTGTACTGTGTTTTTATGGTTAAAAGAAGAATGAGAGCACTAATGACAGAGGCATCCCTTTAGCTGAGAACTGTGTAACCTGGGAGACTATTACTTTCACAGTGAGTGGACATGGCCTATGTGGAGAGGGCGGGAAAGAGGACATGGATAGGCCCTACCCGGTTCTAACGGACCGGTAAGGGACCAAAGAACCAGGATGCTGTGTCTAAACCTAGGTTTATTGTCTATTTTCTTTGTTATAATTATTACTGTTTGTACATACTGTAACACATGGGCAGGTTCACAGAACCACCAGCTAATCAGAGGCTAGAGGGTGACCCTTTCCAAGAAGGAAGGGCATTTTGAGAGACAAAATGATGTACATTCTTGGCAAAAGATGATATTAAAACATAAAATCATTTAATTCTATTTATGTTGATTTTTCTTTTTAAAGAGACACTTTACAGTGTTCATTTCTAATGATCACTTCCAGGATATACTGTACTCATGATAAAAATGGTACTCTTGTCTTACCAAGAAAACCAAAGCACATCATTGAAACCTAGAATAACCACCTACAATTATTTCGGATAGATGGTTATCATTTCAAGAAGGGCAATTTGGTACACTCCTACTGTACTCTTCCAAAATACTCACACGAGAAGGGGCAAGGAGACAAAAATCACCAAGGAGGGCTCTTAGTTGTTTTGGGATGAAATCAAAGAGAATTTTGGGACATTAATAAGGATCACAGATTTTTTTTTAAAACAAATATGTCTCTGATAAAAGTGTGTTGTGCTTGGATCATTAAGTAATGTATGCACAATTGGCTAGGTGCTCATTTCATTTTTCAAAACAGTCAACCTAACATTAGAGTGCTTATAACCATGAACCACTATGTCATTCGGCCAACCTCAGGCTTTGAGAATAAAAGGGCTAAGGCATTTATCACTCCATTCTGGTGCCAGGGTCATCCTCCTTCTCATGTCTAGAAATAATGTTTTCTCTATCCCCAAAACTGGAAGCCTCATAGACGTTTAGTAGAGGAGATCAAAACTAAACTATTCTATATTCCGAATGGACGTAAACAAACTCTGCTGAGAGGTGCCTCATTGCCCCATTTAAGTAATTGCAGCCCTATTGCGAGGTAAAATCTTATGAGCTGACTTGGATTTCAAACTCATTATCTTCCAGGAGCACACACGTCTATACAACAGGAACATTAACCCACTGAGCTATTTCACAGAGAATAATTTATCTAAATTTCAGGTTAAATATGGATCTGCAATAGCAGGTGATTGAACATAGTGAGCCTTTTTTGCTAACAGGATGGTGTCTTTGCAAATCCTTCTGGCACAGACATTGGGCTTCATTACGAGTGTGGCGGGCTGGAAATAATGGAGCTGGTAGCACCGTGCCAGAACCTTTTCCCGGACTGGCGATGCCGGAAACTACGTACCCGCAAACATGACCCACAGTGCTATGGTCGCAGACAGCACCGTAAACGTCAACAGCCCCTTAAGTCACTGCCGGAAAACACAGGCACAACGGTAGTGTGGCATCATTACGACTCCCGTCAGCATAGAAACACTGCCATAAAAATTGCATTAAGAGCACCAGGGACCATGGGTTGTCGCGCCCTCCATCTTTGTTATAGGTGCACTAGCAGCCAGTTGGTGGAAAAAGGCCCGTGCTCGTGGTGCCTATTGTGTGTATCCAGAGAGAATTGTTATAGTTTTCACTCATTCGGCGCGTGTGCAGTTTCTTATGCTGGGATTTACCCCATTGTCTTTTGCTGCGCTTGAAAAATGTAGTTCCACAAGGTTTGTGATTTTCATTTTTTCCAATCTTTTATTGTCTTGAATTCATCAATTGATGATATAAAAGGTGGTGCCGACATGTGTTTCGACCTAACAGGTCTTTTTCTAGGCTACCATTCATAATTTTTAATAACAATGGATTTGATACATATTTGGTGCCAATGTGGTCCCAAGATCAGGCATTCACCATTCGTGATTGGGTGTATATCATGTGACATTTGTGTTTGGACATATTATGTGTGGGTGATTTAATTCCCAGTGATCATGATATATATACAGATTCATAGTGATTTGCAGATTGGTTCATACATTTTGCAGTCAAAAACAATTATCAATAGACAGTATTGAGTACATGTTAAGGGAGAGAAAAGAAGAGATTTCCGTAAGTTTGGTTGGCAATGGTCCTAATTGGTTTAGAGTGTTTGGTAATGATTGGTAATGATTGACTCATTTGCAAGGGATCTCACCTGATAGGTAAGATAGAGGGATTGTCCTGGTTCCTGCTTGTTGCAGGTAGGTCAGTTAGTTACTGGTTACTGGTAATAGCAAGGGCTCAGTCCGCCCAGTGCCTGGTTTAGCAGAGGTCAATACCTACGAATAAGGAATTAAGGTAAACTAGTGTGAATATTTTGCGCCCAAGGGCTAGCTACTAGGAATAGTTAAAAGACATGATTCCGTGGTTCAGTTCATGTGTGGTATCAGTTGTTTCCATTGTGCGGTCCCGACAGTAGGAATGTGCCCGGTTGGGTTTCAGTTTTCAAGGTGATTATCATAATTAGGGCACTGGTGCCCTGGGATCCTTCCCTCACTGGCCTAGAGCGGCTTCCGTGGGAAGGGTCTTGGTGCTTATTGTGCCGAGGATGCATATAGTATACTTAGTGCTGACCCATATTGTGATGGCCGGGATCTAGATCTGTGCCGTGTTGGGCTTTGTTTGAGTGTGCTCTGACCATGGGAGCGCCGGTGCGTGAATACATATGATATTACGCATAAGGCATTTTTACACAGTGCCTGTTCTATTAATTGCCGATTAGCTATCGTGTGCAGATGCCGTTTCAGTTGAGTATTAATTAGTAATTGCATTGGTGCCCGGTGTCCTTTCCTACAAGGTGCCCCAGGTGGTGGCAAGTGTAGGAAGGGTCCCAAGTGCTTTTAGCAGTGCAGGTTTGTATTTAGTCGTGTTTGTGGAGGGAGGTGCCGTGGGTGTCTGGATCGAATACCCACTCACTGTCTCTTAGCTAATTGAGAGGTAGCCACTGTGGCTTGACAAGGCTCCCACTGGGTCAGAAGTGACAACAGGGTTACAAATAGGGGGTGACTGAGTTGCGTGGTGCACCTGCAATTAAATCAAAGTGAAGCTAAATTAATCAAAAGGTGCTGTGCGCGAGCTAGGAGAGCATTTTACCTCTCGGGTTGTATCTTTCTGCCTCCGGGCTTAGGTACAACTGGGGAGTGTAATGACTTGCATTATATGGTTTGTCAAACTAGTGTCCATTGGTCCGTGGCCGGCAACCCTATTGGTTGTTGGGCTGTGTCTTCCGATTGGTTGCTAACAGCGTTGAATGCGGCGGTGGCTGTCAGGCTTCAGATCTTCCTCCCCCTCACCTGAATCCTCGGAGTTGAACTCCCTAGGAGCAGCTTCCGTCTTCCTACGGTCTTTCTTCTTCTTAGGAGTCTTGTCCTTGGATGTCAGAACCTTCCGTTCGTGTAAATAAGGTCTGGCCCCTCCGAAAAACCAGGGGGCCAGCCCTAATTCCAGGGAAAAAGCACAAAGGCAGAAAAAACCATGGTTTCAAGATGGGTTCAATGATCTGGTGTAGGTCTACAAGCACAATATTTCAAGAGGTGGAAGGTTCAGGTTTTCCAAGCACAATGTCCAAGGAGAGATGGGAAATGTCGGCTTCCCAAACACAATGTTCAAAAGGTTGTTAAATACACCGTCATGAAAGACTTTAAGCTCCAGATAGAAAGAAAGAAGCAAAGTGACTGAAAGGCAGGAAAACAGAGGATGGGTCAGGAAGGGAGAGAAGAAGAACGAGTAGAGGAAGTATAGGACAGTCTATGGAGATAGAAATGGGAAAAATAAGGTGTAACCAATAACAAGTAAGATTCGAGCTTGGTCTAGGAAAGATTCGAACTATGCTTACCGACCGAGTGAAAGCTCAGTCAAGCGTATGAGGGGCAGGCTCTGCAGAGGAGGAAACAGAAATAGCAGGAGGAGTGCAATAGCCGCTCGGAATTCTGACAGGAAAAGAAAACAGTACAGCAGAAAGGGGCTGGCTTCGCTACGCAGAAACAGAAGTATAGGAGGATAAGGTAAGTGGAAGAAGGTAGAAGAAAGGTACGCGGCTAGGCGACAAAGGTATCGCTAGCCGCAGCGAAATGAAAGGCAGTCTTGGGGGAAAAAAAAGAACGATGAAGATGTAAATAGAACGAGAAGCGAAACACAGGATAGTAAGAGAGAGGGAAGGCTGACCGAAGAGGGCGGAACAAAAGGGAAAGTAAGAACGGTACAGTGGAATGAATATCAGGAGGGAACAGGAACAAACGATACACAGGATACGGAGCACTGAAGCTGGCGAAAACAGATACAATGCGCCGGCTTGTGGGCGGAGTCTGGATTTAAAGGAACCCCCGCCATGTTGAGTGAGAACTAGAACGTGCGCTGAGCAAATCAATGCCTCCAACGATTCCAGATCTTCCACTCGCCGTTCCTGACAGTGGCGTCCGGGTTCAGGTAAAACTGGGGAGTGTAATGACTTGCATTATATGGTTTGTCAAACTAGTGTCCATTGGTCCGTGGCCAGCAACCCTATTGGTTGTTGGGCTGTGTCTTCCGATTGGTTGCTAACCGCGCTGAATGCGGCTGTGGCGTCCTGGTGCGCATTGGGCAGAAATGGGCCAAAGGAGCCTAACTATTGGTGGGGGTTCCTGTAAGGCAATCATGATATAGCTGTGATTTGTGACCTGGCAGCATTGTGCCAGTGATTACATATATTTGTAATTACAGTAATCTGATGCAGGCATGTATTTATGGTTCATTCACTATGTATGGATGCACATTATGCGTGGCATTGGTCAGTTTAGTCTTAGTCCTTGTGGCTGATACCGCGTTGGGTTGTGTGCTGGGCTGCGGTATGGGGACAGTGCTCCCGGTGATAAAATCAAATCAAAGTCATGGGCTGCACCCAAGGGCAGGTGTTCCAGGTTCATTCAGGGTCTCCTCGGGTTGCAGTACTAAGCTGCGAATTGTCGTATGTCACTGTTGGTTGTGGTATGTCTGCCCTGCCAGGGGCGTGAAGCTGTTCTCATGGTGCCAAATTGGTGTCTTGGTGTCAGTTGAGTCACCAGGATTGTACTAGTTCGTCCATGTAGGGGTCCAATGGAAATGTCAGGTAATGGGGTCCTGGGAGATAGTGCCCAGAAAGGTGGAACAATGTCTGGATTACTACCTTTGCTCTGGTTGTACAGTGGGGTTAGCATAAATCGGGTAACAGTTACATTTTACAAGAAGACATTGAGCTCATGCTCGGTATTCAGACCGAGCTCCGTATTCCTTGTTTTACAAAAGAGTCGAGCTTCATTTTGCCATAGTCTCAGGGCTTGATTTCCTCCTCTGGAGTTTGGCTTGATTGTCTCGAGACCAACAAATCTGATATTTTTTTGGTTGTCCATTTGATGTTTCTCTTGCCAGTGGGTGGCCAGTGGATGTCTTGCTTCAGTGGTTTTCAGGGAATGTAGGTGTTCCCTTATCCTTGTCCTTAGTTCCCGTATAGTGCTGCCTAAATATTTCAGTCCACATATGCATATTATTACATAAATAACAAATTTAGTACGACAGTTGATGAATTGTTCAATCTTTTTTTCATAAAGATTATCATAGTGCACTCTGTCGGTTGTGGTGGCTTGGGGACACATTGTGCAGGTTCCGCATTTATGGAATCCAACCCAGTATGTTGGCACTGTTTAGCCTGTTTGTAGGAGCAAAGGATAATCCCCTGGTGAGCATGGTTATCTCCGCTTTCGATAGTATTTTATCAGACAAATTCATTACCAAGTTAATTTCCTCTGGCCTGGTTGCTGTAATTGCGTCCTGGATCTTGTTAGTCTTAGGATGCCTTCTCTCTCGGCAGTGCAGTTTTTTGATCCCGCCCCTGCTTCCTCTGTATTTGGCCTTGCTGCTCCCGTATTTGTTTCTAAGGGGTCCTTGAACCTCACCTGTTTGGTATTGGCGGGTTGGTTTCCCTTTCTGCATTTCCTTATTTGGTCTAAAAAAACATATCCTTGTTGGACGCTTGCAGATACGACTTCTGGTTCCGTAGATTCGCCAGGTTCATCCTGTTGGTTGAGTGCCTCCTCAGTCGCGTTGTCCTGATTATTTGTTCGAGGCTGTTCCGTGCTTTCAGATTCACTGTCAAACGTCATAGCTCTGAGGTGAGCTGTTGGGAGTACTTTCCCTTGAGGATGGTCTATAGTGTTTGTCATATTTTGGTTGAAAGGTGAAAATCCTGTTCTCTCTGTAGTCCTTGTCATCTCTTGCAAATTTGCGGCATTTTCTAATCTTGACTTCATCCTGATGGTTTTTCAAAATATCATACATGATTTTAAAGTTTTTGTACTTGGTGAGCAATGGTGTTTTATCAGCCTCTATTTCTTCTTTTAGTGTGTCAATGTCTATGGTGATCCTCTTGTGCTCTCTGTCAGCGTGGAATTGTCAGTTTCCTTTTGCAAATCTAGTGAGTGTCTTCTGACAAGATATTTTTACAAAAGACATTTTATTGAGGAACACGCAGCATATTTTTTGGGAAAAACATTCTAACAGAATTATAAAGAGTCTACAGAAAAGCTTCAGAAGGTAACCTTGCATAGAAAGAATTCATTTTTACCAATCACACAGAAGTTTAGTATTTTATCACTAATGATCACAATATTGTTTGGGTATCATTTAAAAGGATTTCAAGAAGTAAAGAGAACAAGAGAGAAGATAGACAAGTTGAAGATAAAGTAATAAAGAGTATCTACAATCATCATCATAAATCTTTCTGAAGCAGCCTAATGGCAAATCAAGCTTAGGCAACAGGTAATTGGAGTAAATAGTTTAGTGAGAAAGTATAGTCTGAAAGTGATTAGAAAACATTATTATTTAAAGTTGTATTTTCCTTTTAGGAAACCTACTCAGTCAAAACCTTCCAGTGAAGACAGTCTGAAGTACCTGCAGTGGGAGTTCTTGTCTTTTGTTGTTTTCTCCATTCTCCTTTCCCCTTGGGTTTGCCTGGCCAATAGTTTTATAGTAGCAAGATTGTTGAGCAGGTAGGCTTAGGGGGTTTGATGGGCCAGCTTCACTCCTGCAGGATCCAACTACTTCAGTATTCTGACACATACATACTGAATGAACCATAAATACATGCCTGCATCAGATTACTGTAATTACAAATATATGTAATCACTGGCACAATGCTGCCAGGTCGCAAAGCACAGCTATATCATGATTGCCTTACAGGAACCCCCACCAATAGTTAGGCTCCTTTAGCCCATTTCTGCCCAATGCGCACCAGGACGCCACAGCCGCATTCAGCGCTGTTAGAAACCAATCGGAAGACACAGCCCAACAACCAATAGGGTTGCCGGCCACGGACCAATGGACACTAGTTTGACAAACCATATAATGCAAGTCATTAAACTCCCCAGTTGCACCTGAACCCGGACACCACAGCCGCATTCAGCGCTGTTAGCAACCAATCGGAAGACACAGCCCAACAAGCAATAGCCGGAGGCAGAAAGATACAACACGAGAGGTAAGATGCTCCCCTAGCTCCCCTAGCTTGCGCACGGCACCTTTTGCTTAATTTAGCTTCACTTTGATTTAAATGCAGGTGCACCACGCAAATCAGTCACCACCTATTTGTAACCCTGTTGTCACTTCTGACCCAGTGGGAGCCTTGTCAAGCCACAGTGGCTACCTCTCAATTAGCTAAGAGACAGTGGGTGGGTATAGATCCAGACACCCACGGCACCTCCCTCCACCAACCCGACTAAATACAAACCTGCACTGCTAAAAGCACTTGGGACACTTGCCACCACTTGGGGCACCTTGTAGGAAAGGACTCCGGGCACCAATGCCTTTACTAATTAATACTCAACTGAAACACCATCTGCACACCATGGCTAACCGGCAATTAATAGAACAGGCACTGTGTAAAAACGCCTTATGTGTAATATCATATGTATTCACGCACCAACGCTCCCATGGTCAGAGCACACTCAAACAAAGCCCAACACGGCACAGATCTTGATCCCGGCCATCACAATATGGGTCAGCACTAAGTATACTATATGCATCCTCGGCACAATAAGCACCAAGACCCTTCCCACGGAAGCCACTCCAGGCCAGTGAGAGAAGGGTCCCAGGGCACCAGTGCCCTAATTATGATAATCACCCTGAAAACTGAAACCCAACTGGGCACATCCCCACTGTCGGGACCGCACAATGGAAACAACTGATACCACACATGAACTGAACCACGGAATCATGTCTTTTAACTATTCCTAGGAGCTCAGCCCTTGGGCACGAAATATTCACACTAGTTTACCTTAATTCCTTATTCGTAGGTATTGACCTCTGCTAAACCAGGCACTGGGCGGACTGAGCCCTTGCTATTACCACTACCCAGTAACTACTGACCTACCTGCAAAAAGCGGGAACCAGGACAATCCCTCTATCTTACCTACCAGGTGAGATCCCTTGCAAATGAGTCAATCATTACCAAACACTCTAAACTAATTAGGACCATCCATTGCCAACCAAACTTACGGAAATCTCTTCTTTTCTCTCCCTTAACATCTATTCAATACTGTCTATTGATAATTGTTTTTCGGACTGCAAAATGTATAAACCAATCTGCAAATCACTATGAATCTGTATATATATCACGATCACTGGGAATTAAATCACCCACACATAATATGTCCAAACACAAATGTCACATGATATACACCCAATCACGGATGGTGAATGCCCGATCTTGGGACCACGTTGGCACCAAATATGTATCGAATCCATTGTTATTAAAAATTATGAACGGTAGCCTAGAAAAAGACCTGTTAGGTCGAAACACGTGTCGGCACCACCTGTTATATCATCAATTGATGAATTCAAGACAATAAAAGATTGGAAAAAATGAGAATCACAAACCTTGTGGAACTACATTTTTCAAGCGCAGCAAAAGACAATGGGGTAAATCCCAGCATAAGAAATTGCACACGCGCCGAATGAGTGGAAACTATAACAATTCTCACTGCCATAAAAATGCCTGTGCCACTGTGTAAAATGTGTCCTGAAACACCGGCATCGCAGAACTGGCATTAAGCAGTCTCGGGTGTGTAGCAACAGGCCACAGGTGGCCATTATCAGCCCAACTGCACACCAATGAGCACTGTGAATGCTCAAAAGGCCCACACACCTTTCAACCAACCATGCTGGCAGCTGCAGTAGCAGCCATGGAGCTGTGGGCCCTGCATGCAGGGATCCAATATGAGCTGGAATTGGAAGGGGAAGACAGGCAGAGGAGGCAGCGGAGAAGGAGGAGGATGATGGCCATGCAGATTAACAATGGCCAGCAGGTAGCCACCCCCAGGCAGCCACCCATACCCCGCATAAGGGCCACACACTGGAACCTCCCTGACACTCAGATCCACACCCTGTATCAGCTGTACAGGACAACCATAACCACTATAGTCGACCTAATCCAAGACGACATCCGGAGCCTAATTGTTATCTGAATGGCCATCCCCCCTTGCTCAAGGTAGTATCGGTGCTGCATTCCTTGGCCACCAGCACCTATCAACACACTGTGGGAGAGCTGCACGGGATATCCCAGCCCATTTTTTCAAAGGTGCTAGTCCTGTTCCTGGATGCCCTCCTGCATCACGTGTCTGACCACACTGCCATTCCCAGAACACCGGCCCAGGTTAATGCCACGAAAGTAAGCTTTCATGTCCTGGCAGGCATGCCGAATGTGATAGGTGCGCCGGACTGCACTCACGTTGAGCTGGTGGTCAAACATGCCAATGAGGAAGTCTACCGCAACCGGAAAATGTACCACTCATTGGACATCCAGGTTGTGTGTGATGCAGACCTAATAACCCACTGCAGTGCACGTTTTCCTGGATCAACGCACGACTCCATGGTGCTGCGTAACTCCATGCTCCCAGGGTACATGGCATGATACAGCGGAGAGCGGACCTGGCTGTTGGGTGAGTGATAGTACCTACTCATAGCATGTGCAGTGTGAAGGGGTGGGGAGTTGTCCACTGTCACCAGTGCATATGCGTTATGCAATAGTATGTACACAGATTGCATGCATGAGCTCAAGGGCATGTTTGGCATGTGGGGCATGGGCAAATGGAAGGACATACCATCACAATTTGTGCACAGTTAGGCAGGCAAATCACATGCACTACGTGGTACCAGTATTCATTGGCCCCATGCCACCTACCACAGCATGTACACACTGTGCACATCCCCCACCGCCTGCGTCACACCCATGTCAAACAAATTTGAGCTACACCAGCAGCGCATTCCACAGCATGAAGCCAGGTGATTTGCCTGTCACAAGCGCACATACCCGTATGCATGTAACATGAATCTGAATGATGAATGAACACAGACTAATGAATGGGAGAGATGACCGATGTACAATATGCAAACGCAAATAAACATGGTACACATCATAGACAATTTAGAAGCCTGTGCCGGTATAAGGGTAATGGCCAAGGTGGGTGTCACATGGTGCGAGGAATGTGTGCGCAACCTCCACCCCGCAATACAATACACCAAAAACTAGGGTCATCTGTGCCATTCGCAACGTCTTGCGGCAAACTCATGTGGCACAGACCCACATCCAAACATGGCTGCATTGTCACTACCATCACAATGACTGTGCCCCTCTTGTGTCCTTCCAGGGCCATGTTAAGCATTTTTGGGGCCCTGGGCATGGACATCTTTGGGGCCCCCTCCACCAAACCAAAGGAATTAAGTGATCAAGAATAACTGGTGGTACCGCCCTCTCTTCCCCCCACCGTGTGCATAGCCCATAGGTAGATATGCCACCTCGCAGCATTCAAAATAAGCATGTTTACTTCATTTAAGTCCCCTTACCCTCTTCATTTTTTGCTCTAATCAGAATGATAAACAAGTATCATTTGAAGGCCAACATTAGCAATCTACGAAGAGGTTACTTCTCTTCTAGTATAGAAACAGGATACTTTTTATCAATATCATCCGGGAAGGTATGCAGCCTGTAGTATTAATGCAGGACTGTATGTAAAAGGTACATGTAACCCAGAATAGGCAGAGAACTCACATTAGCTGTCTCAGAGAATGCAAAATTGTTCAAGCATGGATAGAGTAGACCATTTGTAAGGAAGGGGAAATCTACAAATAGCATAGCATGGATAGTGAATGCAGATTAGAATCTACCAGGAAGGTGTCTCTATCCAGACAGACTGAGATTAGAAGTGGGACATGGTTTTCAAATAGTGTTGTCATTAGAGATCAAGGGAACAAGTGCCTGTGGTATGCAGAATATCAATGCTCACTATTATAGTGGAAGCAACCCTATAGCCAGTGAAACCATGAGTGAGTCTTTTATGAAGATCATACCCTGAGAAGGAAATCACTCAGAAGGGCTGACAATTTTAGAAGGTTTAGGGACTGGCAATTCTGAGAGGTTAGGCAATACAAGATTAAGTGAGATTCCCAGGATCACACATTGCTTAAGGTGTGAATCTGGGATTTGTGCCAACTCTGCAATTTCTGCATTTGAACACTTTCTTTTCCAGCTCTTACCACTGACTTGCAAAGTACACAAATCACATTTCCAGACCTGACAATTTTTAAAACGAAGATATTACATAAGAGTGTTATTATGCAAAATGGGAATGATTTACCAATCGATGTGATGCAACAGATTTAATCTAGGTATGTCTTTTGTACTTTTACATGGCTTGTGAAATTGTCATTCATAAACGTGCAAAAAACCTTTGACTTTTATTCAAAAAGCTAAATGTTTTTTGTTTAAAACGAGTAGACCATAAAATATGCTTACCCAAGGCCTACAACATCTGGTCCGCTCTCAGAATGCCCCATCTGAACAAACCAATTTCTAGACCTTCACCATATGAATGGTATGTTAGTTTTTATAGCAACCCCTAATTGATTCAGGAACATTGCTGATAATAGCACCTCTTATGCTGCAAAACCAAGTACATATGCAGGTAGGTTTACAGACATCGGAAAGCTTCAGCCAGCCTTGCTGGAGTGCTCTTCTAATCTTTCATATGAACACATATTGCTGCAATGAGTGCTTAACACACTGTGCTTACTTCTGAACCATTGTGGCACTCAATATATCAATATGGATTTCAACTTTGGCTATTGCACATGATCAACATAATTCCCACGAGAATGAAAGAATGCCACAGAAGCTGTGCCATACGGAACACACAAACTATGTATTCCACAGTGAACACAGAAAGCATTACATGATTAATTCATCAAGGCAGAATGTACTTGTCAAAACAGACAGGCAATAGGTTTAGCACTTCAGCAGCATGCCATAAAATCTCCTGGCGTGTGCTATTTAAGTCGGGTAAACAATGGCATCTTACTTTAGATCAGGCACCCTTGTGGGGGGCCCCCTCCAAGGTGGGGGCCCTGGGCAAGTGCCCCTTTTGCCCTCCCATAAAGACATCTCGGTGTCCTTCCCATGCAGGTTATTCCAGATATCCCTTGCTGCCATGGCTCATGACCCCTGTCAGGCACCCACAAAATCAGAATGAGCATGCCTACAAACTTGCCCACATCCGGACAAGGTGTACAGTTGAGCAAACATTTGGACTTTTGAAGGCAAGGTTCTGCTGCCTAAGTAGATCTGGGGGTGCCCTGATGTACAGCTCTGTGAAAGTGGGCTAGATCATCCTGGCCTGTGCCATGTTACATAACATGAGCGTCAGGCACTACATTCCTCCAACCCACCTAACATGAATATGCCTCCATTGAAGGGGAACAACTGCAGTGACAATGAGGCTGATATGCCATTGCCCCATCGCAAGAATGACATGGACGGACGTGAGGCCTGCTATCAACTCATCACAAACTACTTTTAGATACATTTATTGTCAGCCGGACCAATAGACACAAGTACACTTTAGCTATATCAAACAATTATCACACAACATACTTATACTAGATAACATATATACATTGTTTCCTAATGCGACACAGTAGTAAAACACAGCCACAACCTATAAAGAGAGGGTTGAGTTAACACATTAAGAGCATTAGGCAAGTCTTCGGAGTCGTTCCCTAACTTTCGAGTCCAACCCTAAGAAGAGGGGAGGCTTGTGCTCAACAGACAGTTGTGCGTAAAAAAGCACGATCGCTCAAGTAGCACAAAAAGCAGGTCTTCTTGGGAGGGCAATAGCAAGTCAGGAAGGTGCTTGAGGCGATGAAGAATTGGTTCCCACTATTCGAGCAGAGTCTGCCCTTGGTGGCAGAACAGTTTTCAAAAGGTCAGAATAGCTAGGGAGCACAGGCTAACCCAGCCAAGATCGAATACCTTTTAAGGGATACTTGTGCATAAAAATGATCGGTTGTGCCAGGGGACCACCGGCAAGTGATGCAAGTACTCACCGACCCTCAGCACAGTCCAGACCAAACTTTGCCTGTGTAGTCACGGTTGCCAGTAGGTTCGAGTCCTGCAGTTTTGTGGCGCTCCGGTTCGCAGCGGCTACGGGGAAGAACGATCGTCTGTGACGGGGCAGTTGTCTTTTATCAGCTTCCGAAGGAGGTATGAAGAAAATTCAGGTGCAGCAGGCTTCAGGGCACAGGAGAGCAGAACAACAAAGGACCTATAGTGACTGTTACTAACAGGTAGTGACGCGGGAATCACAGCTGCAGGCAGCATTACGCACTCTCCTAATTCGGGACACGGAAGAGCTAGGCCTGCGATATTTAGTGGGAGAATACACGGGAGCACAAGCAAGTGATGTCCAAGTCTTGGGTTTGCACTCGAGACGGCAGCATTTCTGTCGGATACCCCGAGGTAGAGTTGGACAGTCCACTGGATGGCCCAGGAACACTTCCGAAGGGGCTCGTTCAATGGGTAAGCAGGGGGCGCCGAGAGCAGTTCCCACTACTCCAAAGGGGCAAAGTGCCTGGGTAGGCCTTCTTGATCGAAGAAGAAAGCAGGGATCCGATGGGACAGCAGAGGGCGAAGGGTGCCAAAACCTTCCAAAGTGTCTCTGGCGGTTTTCACAAGTCTGTTTCTTCTTGCAGGAGTCTTGGCTCCTTCTGTGGTTTGGTGAGAACTCAGGTGATTAACCTGGAATGAATGCAGAGCCCTTCTCTTATCCAAGATTAGCTTCGCACCAAAATCAGACTTCCAATCGAAGATCTGCTCTCATGCAGGCATCCAAGTCATGAAGCAATCGCGGTTCACAGTATTCTCAGTCATTCAGGGACTTCAGCCGTCCTGGCACCAGCAGTGTGGATTGGGACCAGACAGTCCCAACCTGCTTCCTGGGCACACACAGGTGACAGGCAGAAGCATGCGAAAGAGATCGGTTTTCACAGGAGGCAGCTGTAATGCTCACCTTGTTTCCGTGGGGGCGCTGATCCGTCAGGAGGGCTACTTCTGCTGAGGCGTCTGGATTCCCTGATACTATGGTTCCCCTTGAAGAGGAAGGTGTACCTGTAATGAGAGGGTTCCTGATCAGTTCAAGCCACTGTTGTGACCTTGGGCCCACCTCCATTGTGCCCTTGTACGTGATTTTATCGCTCGGAATACTTCTTCTTACCTTCATCATAGTGAAGGCGAGCTTTCCATCCTGCTTAATTCAGCAGGGGCGTTGTTTGTCCAGTTACGTCACTGGAGCTTCGTGCGGTGTAAGGTCCCCAGGCCTACTGTGACTCCTCTCAGATATTAGTTTCTGATCTTGTAAAGTCTTTCTTGTATTGTCTTTCTCACTTCCACGTTCCTCTCACGTGTTGTGTTTTATGAGTCTTTTCTCTGCCAGTCTTTATTGTACTAATGTCTTTCTCCTTTCCTTTGACAGTTGTTGCTGCGGTACTGACATGTATGACTGCTGTTGCGATACCAACACGTGTGACAACTGTTGCTGCGGTACCAACACGTGTGAAGCACTTGGTGGCATTGAGACTTCAATACGTGGTAAGTATAGCTTTTTGTTACGAGCGTTAGCGAGTATTTTCCATGTTCACTAACCTTGTTCTTTTGTCTTTCACGCACCAGGTGCCGAGCCGCATTCCAGACCAGACCGCTGATAAGCGAGGATGCAGACAGGTAAGCGCATGCAAAATGGAGCGGCCGCGATATCGGCGACACCGGTAAGTTGATCCGGATTGTGAAGATGTTGCAGTCGTGCAGTGGTGACCCTGATCAAGGTAAGCTGGTCCAGGTAGATGCAGAGATGACGGTCGTTGAAGCGGGCGTTCCTGATCAAGGTAAGCTGGTCCGGGTTGGTGAAGAGATGATGGTTGTTGCAGCGCAAGGTAAGCTGGTCCGGGTTGCTGAAGAGGTGATGGTTGTTACAGCAGGCGTTCCTGATCAAGGTAAGCGGGTCTGGAGTTGCTGGATCCTGGATGTTGAACGGCGGTGACCGTGTGCTGCTGCTTGGAAGCAGAACAACGGGAAGCATGGATTTCTGAAAGGGTGTGGCTTATATAGACAACCCCGCCCAAGATGCAGCCACACCCTGAACACTGGACCACATGAAGGAGTTTATGCAGCTCCCTACCTGCCATGTTGGATTACCAAGAGTGTAGTGCTGAAACGCCTGAGCATTTCTTATGAGCCTGGCACCAAAGGCGCCAGGACTGGGTCTAGGTGGGCCCTTTTCCATTCCTAAAGGGGCTTTTAGCCTGGCCATATTCCTGATGTCATGCCATGACCTCTAGTGTTGTCTTGGGGCAACACTGAGTTGTGATAGCACTCACCCCCAAGGCCCCTCTCAAGGGTGACCTCCTCTCGGGCCCTGGCTTAGATGGGTTATTATGGTGATGGCGCTTAATTAACCGTAGCGCATGGATATGGTGGCTGGGCTCCAAGGACCTGTCTTGGGGTCTGTATCCTTTCCAATCGATGAGATAAAATACCTTGTTCCTGATGATTTTTGAGTCCAGAATGTCCTTAACCTTCTATTCGGGCTCGACATCCACTATTACAGGAGTGTTGTTTTTTTTTTTTACCCGAATTCCAGGTTATACTGGTTTCAGAAGGGAAACGTGGAATACTGGGTGAATCCGCATGTTAGAGGGTAAGGCTAGCTTCATTGCAACTGGATTTATAATCGTCTTGATGGTATATGGTCCCAGGTAACTGGGATGGAAGGTTCGAGGCCCTTTTAGGAGCAATATGCTTGGATGCTAACCAGACAGCTTCCCCAACGTGATATGCAGCTGCTTCCCTTCGGTGTTGATCCGAAAATGTCTTATGTCTTTCTTTAGCTCGGATCAATTGTGTTGTAGATTCCTTTAAAACTTGAGCAATTGTAGTGTGTAGAGTTGTCACTGCCGGCATATATAGGATTCATTCAGGTGGATCGAAGCTGGAAGTGCGCGGATGAATAAAGTACATAGAATGGGCTTTGTTCAGTGCGAGTATGAATTGAGTTGTTGTATGCATACTCTGCTATCCATAATATGTCCTTCCATGTGTTTTCTGCTTGGTGTAGCATGCATCTCCAATGTTGTTCCAGCGTCTGGTTCTTTCTTTCCGTCTGACCATCAGTCTGTGGGTGATGGCTACTTGGGAGTCGAATGTCAATTTTAGCCAGCTCGCAGGTTCTTTTCCAGTACTTTGAGATGAATTGGCTGCCCCGGCCGAAAATCAAGATTGACGGGAATCCGTGTAACCGGACAATTTGTTCAAGAAAAACCTTGGCGGGGGCGCTGTCGGATGCCAGCGAAAATGGCCGCCTGACAGAGTAGCTGCTCTGTGAGCCACAAATCCTGCTTAAAAATCCTGCGTATCCAGGACCCATCTCCCTACTAATTGCTGCGGAAGAAGAAGCTAAAACTCTACGGGACCGGCCGACCCCGGAATAAAGTAACAGAACCCATTAATCGCAGAGCAAAACCACTTTGTAATTACAACTGACGGCCTGGGCGGAGGAGTTTGAGTGGCTGCCTACCCCTCCCCCACCTACGAGGGGCTGACTACAACACAGAGCGCCTGTTGCTGTTGCACATCGTCCGGAGAAGGACTGCGGGCGTGTGAGCATGATCCGCCTGCAGGCACCAGCCGTACGGTGGCCGGGATCATCCACGAGCAGGGGCGAGTGTGGGCTAGCCCTCCCCGGCAGTCACTGTGTGCGCTGTGGGCGAGCGGCAGGCCAGCCGGGTCGAGGGCGAGCTCCCCCACCCGCCCACTCAAAGCTGCCTGACAGGTACGTGAACTGGGCACAGATCCCCCGGCAACCAGAATTTAGAGTCCTCAAAACTAACTTAGGGCAAGTAAGAAGAGCGGTAGATGGTGCAGGGGAGGCCACATTGAGACTGCAACCGTAATATTGACGAGACCATCCGCGAGCGGGTGCGGGCTGACCCTCCCCAGTGGCCGCGGTGTGCGCTGTGGACGAGCGGCTGGCCAGCCAGATCAAGGGTGGGCCCCCCCGCTCACGCAAATCAGCCTGACAGGCACGTGTGGGGGGCACAGACCGTCCGACAGCTAGAGCCCACAGGTACTGGCACAAGACGTGGAAGAGGAGCGGTGTTCCAAGCGGGGGAGGCCACATTGAGATTGAAACTGGTGCCGAGATAAGTGAACAGCTGCCCAGTCATTCCCCCATACTAATTACTATACACCCCAGTGCGCATAAGGGTAGCTGAGGAGCCAGCACACCCGGAGGAGGGGTGTATAACATCACAGCGCGTGTGGCCAGCAGCCCCTCCCCCCCAATGAAAACGAGCTTGCTGTGATCCCGAACGCGAGTACCCGGAGCAGTTCATAACCACCCGGGGTGCAGAGGACTTAAAAACGCGCAGGTGGGCGCGGGGGCGGGCAGGCACCCCTGGCGGCCACTGTGTGCGCTGCCCTCCCGCTCCCCAACAAGGGGGGGAGAATAAACGGAGGCAGATACGGGGGACGCAGGCGGTGACAGGCCCTCAACAGCAACAACAAGGGCCGGAAGAACTGCATCAAGGCACAGCTCAACTCATGCTCAATATGCCCAGAGCCAATAAGCATAATAAAAAGGGGCCTATGGACGCATACACCAATGTCAATATGGGAAACCAAACTACTGGAACGTCACGGGCAGCCACTCCAGAACCACGGAGCCCAAGAGGGGTCTCACCGGACCCCTATATGTTGGCACTGCAGAGTGGATTCGCTGCAGTAAACTTCCATCAGGACGAGATTGGTACCACCATTTCATCCATCAAAGCGGATCTCCACCAGGTAAACACGCGAGTACTAGAAACTGAGCACCGGATAAGCACCGTTGAGGACACTGTAACCACCCATGGCATGGATATGGAAACCATTAAGAAACACTTGAAGGTAGTCCAGATGAAATGCGAGGACTTGGAATCAAGGTCCCGCCGTAACAACATCAGGGTGGTA
The DNA here is from genome assembly GCF_040938575.1 of Ambystoma mexicanum. Lineage (NCBI taxonomy): Eukaryota > Metazoa > Chordata > Amphibia > Caudata > Ambystomatidae > Ambystoma > Ambystoma mexicanum. The sequence continues at coordinate 539,078,924 of NC_090923.1, read as the reverse complement.
GGGTTGGCGGAAAAACAAATTAATGCCCCCATGGAGGTTTACATGGAAGAAGTAATCCGGGCAGTACTCCCCGACGCAAAGCTCTCACAGCAGTTCCTTATCAAGAGGGCCCACAGACTCCTGACGCCCCCCGAAACATGGAGCGCTTCCACGCACAGTCATAGCCTGCATCCTCAACTACCGAGATAGGGATACAATCCTGCATCTATCTCGTGAGAAAGGCACCCTAACAAAAGACTCTGCAAGGATACACATCTATCCCGACTTCTCAAATGGGGTGCAGGCTGCTGGTCGCAACTTGGACCATGTCAAAAGAGCACTGAGAGCACAAGATATCCTCTATGCAATGATGTACCCCGCCAAGTTGTGCCTACAACATGCCGGAAAGAGGCACTTTTTTGAATCCCCCGACGAGGCCATGGGGTATATCGAACGGAACATCCCGCAGGCAACTAATGTCGAGGATCCAATACCCGGACCCAGCAAATGAGACCATACTGGGAGCATGAGAAGACCAAAGAACTCGAAAATTCTGGATACACAAAGATACAGGTGCGGCGGCCCTCAAGGCGGGCTGGTTGGCAGACGCAAAAGGGAAGTATGACCGCACAGAGCCACCCATCAGTTCAAAGCTTGAAAAGTTTTGAGGGTTACACACCGTCCAGTTGGGGAGGTGGTGAGGGAGAGGGTGGGAAGGGAGTTGGGACAGTTGCCCATGGGGAGAAACTAAAGAAGCAATGGTGTGTACACAAACCAGGAACATGCACCTTGCTAAGAAAGCAGGAAACAGACAAAAGTGGAGACAGAACACAATAAACAAAAACACTGATGAGTATGGCACAAGCGACAAGATACTACCACTACGGAGAGAGAGGCAACGACATACCTACGACAACATAACCAAAGACACAGGAGATGCAGGAGGTTAGGCTACTCACCTGGAATTTGCGGGGGTTGGCACACCCGATAAAAGCAAGAAAGATACTAGCGTATGCAACCCGGCATAAGATTGACATATTATTCTTACAAGAGACGCACGTCACCAGGAAGGTTACGGATGCATTCGCACAAAACTGGGGCCACATAAAGGCGGCAACTAACTACTCTTCGATGGTGAGAGGGGTCCTCACAATAGTACACAAGAGGGTGAACTTCCAGATGGCCAAAGTGCAAGCTGATGAAGAGGGCCGCTATGTAATAATCTGGGGACAGCTACATAACAGAGAAGTCGTATTCGTCAATATTTATGACCGAAACACAGACAGTCCCGAGTTCTATCTTCGCATCGTGGAACTAATATCGCCAATTGGTACAGCGAATGTGATATGGGGCGGTGACCTCAATCTAACCCTAGACCCAGATTTGGAACAATTGACGGGAAACCGTAGACCAAATACCAAAGCAGCACTCGCGCTCACACAGGCAATGGTCACCTTGCCCCTGGGAACTACACCCCCTCGAACGGGACTATACATTCTACTCAGGGGTACACGGTACCAGCTCACAAATTGATTATTGGCTGTGCTCCCCCGAGCTGATGCCAAAGGTGGAACAGAGCTCAATCCTACCACGCACAATGTCAGACCACTCCCCGGTCCTCCTGAGAATGACACCCAAAAATGTGGAACATACCACTCACACATGGCGTATGCCCCCATAGTTGCTCAAAGACGAATCACTGATCAAACCACTTAGAATAGAGATCGAGGACATTTTTGGACGCAATGATGGCACAGTACAGACCCAGAGCTCTGTGTGGGAGACGTTCAAGGTGTGGTTGAGGGGCCAGTTGATGGGGACAGCATATGGAACCTTAAGGGAAATAAGGAAAAGCTTGTCCCAGACCGAACGGGAATTGAAGGATCTTGAGACCCAGCAAACAATACCCATAGGGAAGGAGCACCTACAAAGAATTGAAGAACACTTAGATAAATTCAAGACGCTGGCAGAAATAGAAGTTTTCTACATGACCCAACCTATGAGGGCAAGGAAATATGGTGAGGGGAATAAGCAAGCAAAGCAATGGCAACCCTTATTAGTACTGAACAGGGATCAAGACATGTTACCAGTATCCATGACACGGAAGGGAACATAAAGACGGCCCCAAATGAAATAAACAAAGAATTCCTACGCTTTTATTCCAAATTGTATGCAAATGCATACACAGTGACCCTGAGCGACCTCCTAACATACTTGGACTCATTCCCGTTACCCAAATTGGGGGAAGAAGAAAGATCACTCCTAGAACTCCCACTGACAGCTGAGGAAATTGAACAAGCCATCTCGGATCTCCATGCTGGTAAAGCCCCTGGTACAGACGGTATCCCGCTCGATTCCTACAAGGTATTTAAAACTGAGATAGCCCAGGGACTACTGGAAATCTGGGAAGAGGCACTCGAGAGGGGAAAGCTACCAGGCATCATGAGCGAAGCAATCAGAAGTCCTCTTGAAGCCCCAAAAACCTCTGCCAGACCCTGCATCCTACCGCCCATTGTCTTTGATAAACTCGGACGCAAAGATCTATGCTAGGGTGATAGCAAACCGATTGCTCCCGCACATGAATAAATTAATTCACACGGACCAAACTGTGTTCATCCCAATCCGATCGACTGCATTGAACCCCCGAAGATTTTTTGCAATAACATCACAGTTAGACCCGAAAGCTAAGGCAGCCGCAATTACCCTGGACGCTGAAAAAGTGTTTGACTCAGTATCATGGAGCTACATGTTTGCAATGCTAGATAAACTGGGGTTTGGGCCAATGTTTAAGAGCTACATGTTGTATAAGAATCCCGTAGCAGTGGTGAGAACTAACAGCACACTGTTCTCTCCTTTTGAACTGGACAGGGACACCTGACAGGGTTGCTCACTGTCCCCTCTCATATTTGCACTTACAGGGCATGGCCGCTAAGGTCAGACACAAACACATGTGGAGGGGTATTCGTATCAGAAGGAACCCCCAGCTACTATCCTTATCGGCAGACGACACAATGGTATACGTCAGATGTCCGGAAGTACACCTCCCCCCGATAATGCAGGAAATAAACACATTATCTCATACTCCGGCTATAGAATTAACCAGATAAAATCAGAAATAATTCCACCGACACCAACCACAGAGCAATCCCCAGCCACATCGTCCTTTAGATGGTCCCCCACGTCAGCACGGTACTTGGGAATAATAATGTCCACAGACAAACAGACCCTTTACACAAACAACTAGGAACCATACCTGAAACTCCTGGAACATAAACTAGCAGTTTGGAGCAGGCTGCCGATATCAATGTACGGTTGTGTGTCCCTGCTCAAAATGGTAGTAGTACCCAAATTATTATACATGTTGTACGGGATACCCATTTGGCCGGCCAGAGACTTCTTTCAGAAGTTACAAAAGCTGGCGGTCAACTTTGTCTGGGCCGGGAAGTCGGTGAGACTAAAATGGCCCAGGCTATACGAGCGATATGAAACTGGTGGACTGACAGCCCCAGACTTCGTGTTATACTTCCATGCAGCACAGGCACACTTCGCAAAGTACTGGGGGGACACAGCCGATGCCATACACAACCAAGTCCCCTGCTATTAACCTATACTTTCGCTTTCATACTGTGCACATGGCCTCACTATCAGTCGCCTGCACATATGCCTTCAAATGTTGTTCTACCACATCCCTAATATCGCCACGATACGTATAGCATCATTTTGGTACAAACATTGTTGTACGGTTTGCGATTTACTGCATCTCACTATACTGTTCTTCACTAAAAGATATTATTACCCAACCGCTTTTTACATACACGAGTATGTATGCTAGCTTCTGCATGTACTTTGTCACCTTACTGCGAGGCAGCCTATGTTTGACGACCATACCACAAGCTACATGCCCAACTTTGCTACGTTACCTTTAACTAACACGCTTAGACAAAGTTATGCACTATATTGTGCCTCTCTACTGCTATCTAGCTCTGTCTAGCGTTCCGCTGTAGCTACCACCCTTATTTCGCCAGATTGCTACTAGCATTGTGACATACTGTAATATTCTGCCATCTATAATGCCTGCGTCTTTATTCGTAAAGTTAGCGTTGCGTATTCAACATCACACTGCCTACCTGACTTTAATTATACTATGACCATTGTTTCTAAACTACTACTGTATCAACATGCACACTGTACTACCCTTACTCGCCACCAAGCCTCGTCTGCATTCATAGTATGGACTGCCCCGTGCTACCTGTCATGCACTCTGTATCCTATTGACATTTGATTGCATGCACACGCTACCCCAAGGTACAACAGTGGACTACCACCTATTATCGCCTGTTTTAAATTCGATCTGGATATCAACACTTAGCATGCCCCCTACTGTATATCTATTTGCCTGCTACAATATTGAATGCTTCTTGCATTGAACGCCAGCCACCTGTTAGCATACTATAGACAGAGCATGAGTGTGCCTATGACCCTGTATTAGCAACTGTATCTGCACCTAGTATAACGCACCTCCCAAACACAGTATTACTAGTCCTCTCTGCCTACTTAAAATGATAACTGTACCAGATGCCAGCATAAAGTATAACTCAGCCTAGAGTGTTTTTGTCCGCTTGCACTGAAATCAAATCTAGCTGCTAATACACTTTAGGATTAGCATGTCAGAATTATCAATGTAACCTATTCTAAAAACTGCACTCAAGTACTAATACTGAGAACACTTTAGCCATAGGCATTTTAGACTGATTGTACCATTTTAGAATCTAGATGTTTGCACCTCCCAGACTTAGTACTTGAAAACGTTTGCTGCATCCCATACTATGACTGTAATTAGCTATTAGCACATAGCATCTAACTACAACTAGCATCTGCTAGGTATAACACAGAAGTCTCTCCCCTTCACCTATACTGAATTAACACTTAGATGTTAGTATGACCCCAGCATAGCTTGACAATGACTTCTGCCTGGTTGGCTAAACTAGCCCAGACTGCACTACTTACCTGTGCCATCATAACCATTATGGCCACTGCCATCATAACAAACCCTCCTAAGGATAGAAACCTGAGACTTAGGTCTAGATTGTCTCCTATCTATGAACCTTATAGAAACCTCTCTAACAACGCTAATAATCGAACTATTACCCGGTCTTAGAACCCCTCCTCTACACTAACACAAATCACCAATGCCATTGACCAAACTCCCTCCAAAAATCACACTTCCCAAAATACCCTCTCGCAAAAAACCTCGCTATCTGCCAACCCTGACAGTACCTTAATGCTAAAAGGGTCCCTCATTAACTCTAGATCCGCGGTAGCCCATGCTACTGAAATCGCAGACATCTTAAACAATGACAATCTCGATTTACTGGCCATAACTGAGACTTGGCTACATGAGGCCGCAGGACCAACTCTCATGCTAGCAGTACCTGACAACTACCAAATCATTAGAGTGGACCGGCCTAATGCCAGAGGTGGTGGCCTAGCCATCATCTTCAAAACAACCCACCCTATTAGACTTGCCACCTCCGCTCCCCTCACATCCTGTGAAGTACTCACCGCCAAATTGCCCCTCTCCAACAATCGCACTCTAACCATCCATTTGATATATAGACCCCCTGGGCCACTAGGCACCTTTTAAGACGACCTAACCAGTCTTCTAGCCGACACCACTGAAGATCACTCTCAAACACTACTGTTGGGAGATTTCAATCTAGGCTTTAATGATACCAAAAACAAACATGCTGAATCTATTGCAGCTTTACTAAATGACCACGGTGTTACGCAAAAAGTCCTCTCCCCAACCCACATCAAAGGAAGGACCCTTGACTGGGTGTCCGAACTAAACTGCAACATCAACATTACCGATGTTGTCCCACAATCTTGGACAGATCATCACTTAATAAATTTCTCTGCGGCATTAGACCTCCTCAGCCCCAAGTCTAATAACATGGCACCGCCTCTACCTACCAGAAGTAAGAAAAACTGCTAAAAAACATATCCCTCTTCTCCTCCCTGCCATCTCTGGAAAGGAAAGCAACAACCCAGACACATTGGTAAATACCTTCAATAATGCTATGACTAAGGCACTGGACATGATTGCTCCAGTCAAACTGTGCAAAGCTAGGCAAGTAGCGCACCTGAATGCCTGGTTCACTCCCCAACTCAAATCCCTAAAATCACAAAAAAGGAAACTCCAGTCTATTTGGCATCACTCCCCCTCTGAAAATAACTAAAATAATCTAACGGAATTTGCAAAAATGTACAAAAAAGAAATAACCAAAGCTAAAAAGAACACCTTCAATGACAGGATTGAGAAAGCTAAATCTAACACTAAAGGTTTATTGTCCATCCTCCGTGAACTAGAATCCCCAATCCAACTGGTAGACAATGCCCCAAAGGATAAAGCATGGTGTACTAACATACAAAATGCTCTATCGAATAAAATCTCGTCCCTACAATGCAAAATTGCTAAATAAAAAAGGCCTCACTACCATTCACTGACCAACAAACCAGTCAACCCTCGGTGACTAGGACAACTACACCCTTTAGATTCAAGACTATCTGCATAACTGAAACAGAAAAAATAATACTTTCCCTCAAACCTTCTAATTGTAAAGGTGACACGTGCCCAGTACAGGTAATAAAGGATGCAGCTAGAGACCTAGCCCCTTTTATCTCCAAGCTGATAAATTCCTCATTTAAAGCTGATACAGTACCGGCCAATCTTAAAGAATCATGGGTCCTCCCGTTACTTAAAAAACAAACTCTGGACCCGACTATCCCCACCAATTACAGACCCATCACCACCGTGCCATTTCTACTTAAAATTTTAGATCGAGCTGCTTACATACAAATCCAGGACTATCTGGAAGCCAACCACCTACTTGGCTCACAACAATCGGACTTCCGCCCTCTCCATGGCACTGAAACAGCGCTGCTAGAACTTAAGACACAAATTGACGAATTAAAGGATAATGGAAAAATAGCTTTGCTACTCCTACTGGACTTGTCTGCAGCGTTTGACCTGGTGGATCATGCAGTGTTATGCAACCACCTCCAATCTGCCGCCAACTTCACGAAAGATGCTATCGCTTGGGTCCAATCCTTCTTAGCTAACCGGACCATGAGAGTCTTCTCTACTTCAGACCCTGCCGACCCTATCAAAATAACTTGTGGGGTCCCACAAGGTTCCTGCATCTCCCCTACTATGTATAATATCTTCACCAAGCCTTTGTTCGACAAGTTGGACAGACTGGGTGTCACCTACACTAACTATGCTGATGACACACAGATCCTCATACCCCTTTCGGGCAACTTCAGGGCAGACTCAGCCATGGTGAACAAGATATACACCCTCATTCAGACATGGATGGCATCCCATGACCTCTGCCTGAATGACGAAAAAACGGAGTTACTATCCTAGGTTCTGTAGCCAATATCCAAAAACTCAGCCCAAACTACACATCCTTTAACATTGATAACAACCCTATCAAGGAGATGTCTGTAGTTAAAACTTTAGGATTCTACTTGGATTCCTCTCTCACTCTCAAAAAGCAAGTCAACTCCCTCGCCTCATCCACAACTTATACTTGCAAACTCATCAGAGCTTCCAGGCCATACCTCTAGAGCGCTAGCTGCACCACACTAGCCAATGCTCTTATCATGTCAAGATTAGATTATGTAATGCCCTGTACTCAGGAGCCAACAAATATATTGCAGATAAAATTCAAAGACTGCAGAATAACGCCCTGAGGGCAGCATTGAATATCCCTTACAGAGAGCATATTACCGAATTCAGGAAAGAGGTCAACTGGCTGAAAATAACGGACAGAATTATTCTCAAAACAGCATCCCTCACTTCCAAATGCCTGAATAACCTAGCACCTCCATACCTAATGGACACAATTACTAGGAGAACAGTTACCTGTCCCACGAGATCTGCCAACTCATCTATTTTGGAGATTCCCAGGTTCAAACGCTCGACAGCGGGAGGAACAGCTTCCCTGTTAAAGCAGCACAATATTGGAAATAAATTACCAGCTGACCTTAGACTAGAACAACCCTACACTAAATTCATACATAAGATACTCAATTGGCTACACCCTAATGACACCTAACTGAACATTTACACTTCTCCCTCTCCGGCCCCTACATGACCGACACGGTAAGTGATTAAATTGGGTTTATTAATGCGAGCCCGCACGAAGGACACTACAGTCTTCCCTACAGCCCTCCAACCGCCTCTGCTGTCACGCGACGCCAACGATTAGAATAATCACAAGTCTCGCGTGACAGCACAAGGCTAAAACTCTGCACATATCTTCCCCCTTAGGAGAAACAAAAAAAAATGTTAACTACAACAACTAAGAATATAATAAAACATAAACACAAAATAACCAAGAACACAAGTAGTGTAGCAGTGGAAACAATATTGATGAGATAACACATCAAAACAATAGGCACAGAGATACAATTTGTGAACTAAACAATATGAACAGTTAATTAGACTTCCTACGAATGTCTTCACCATAAATCTTAATACAGATAGTCAGTCATCCACAAACGCTTTGACATTGTCCTTTGGGAACTGACAACTCTGTCATGCTCTCCTGCACTTGTATTCATACATCCATCACTTTCCTCTAACAAGCTTCCCTTTCCCTTGTTCTCATTCGGATTAAACGCTCTTGCAATCCTCCCTTTTGACCACACTTCTCCTCCTTCCAAAATCACCACACTGTTTTTTACAGCACATGTCTTCTTCGGACCTAAAAACCTACTCTCTACACACTTATTCACCAACCTGGGATTTTTCACATAGACCATCTCTCCAACCTTCCAGTCTCTAACTTTCACTCTTTCCCTGGCGTCAAACCACTGTTTATTCCTCACCTGACTCCCAGTGATGAGTTTCATAATCTGATCTCTATCTACTTGAACAACTCTGGCCATCCCTAACCATCCTGGACAACCATCCCTGCAGCCCTCCAACCGCCTGCTGTGACGAGACGCCAACAATTAGAATAATCACAAGGCTCGCGTGACAGCACGAGGCTAAAACTCTGCACAACGACCCCTGCTTCTGACAAATCGCACTATACTTTGGTTAACCATGCACGCATGGTTGTCTGCTTTGTCATATTTGTATGCACCATGAATATACGATGACGTAGAAATGTAAGGTTGTATATACATATGTGTATATGTATATGCACATATACTGATACTCATGTTAATGCTTCCTTGACTTACCAAGATCATTGCTATGTACCTTATGTATCTTGTATTTTATTCCTATTGCAATCGCCTGCTCTATGTACTGCTTCCTTTGCACTGTGACTAAACTTTTAAGATTTCTTATTTCTGTTACGCCCGTCTACCCAAGGGTTTGGTGCGCACTACCAAACAAATAAACAAACAAACAAACAAGAAGGACAATATAAAAGAAGTAGACCCTGTGAGTTCTACAGTTCATGCCTGGGTAGCGCTGTTTGCCAGGGTGGGGTGCGAGAACCCGTATTGGCCATACACCCCCATTTGCCATCCCGATTTAGCACCAACATTTGACACGGCCATGCAGCGCAAGTGGAACCCAGACAAAGAAATGAAAATAGGAGACCGATTCCCAGAGGACACTTTTGCAACACTTGACACTGTACATAATAAAGTGGGGGAAGGAACTCGTCACCACTCTACAGTATTATAGACTAAAGCCAGCCTGCAACAAGAAATGGCCGTCTTTCCCTGTAGCCCACCCCCCGATCCACGAATTCCTATTGGCAGTGTTATCTCCGGAGGGGTTCACCGCTTCAGTGTCTAGCCTATATAAAGCGGCCCAAGAACACACCCCATCAGGGAATACAATGAAACGAAAATGGGAACGTGACCTACATATCGACATAGAAGACGCCCAATGGTCAAGATACTGCAGACACACCAAGGAGATATCAATTAACTCAAACCTCAGATTAATTCAGTTCAAAATCCCAAATCACTTACACAACACCCAAGAAGATCTTCAATTTGACCCTACTACCCCAGCTGCCTACCCCAAATGCGGCACCCACAACGCAGATTCTATGCACATGTACTGGGAATGTCCTCCAATAAAGTCCTTTTGGGAAGTGGTAGCCAAAAACATAAGTATAACATTATTTCTGTTTCACCTCACTGCCGGTGTTTCCCACTCGGCACTAAAAATACGTTACTGAACCCTTCTGTACCACGATTCCTACTTGCATTGGATCTAAAGACTCCCGTTATACTGCTTGCGCTAGTCTGTTAACGTCAGCAATGTAGGCAGTATGCATACAGCATTTGTCTAATTAACGACGAGAGACCATGAGCACATATGGCCATTGTCTCTAAAGCTTGGGATTATATCTTTGCTATGGTCGCTTTGTCACAATGCTTTACTCTGCTAATACTGCTGAATTGATATGTGTTTAGTGTTTGGGCCATACTTGCCCACAATTGCCTGCATCTTTGTACCTATTGTATATAATCTGGGTAAAAGCCTGTCTGCTCCACACATTGCCTTCTATCCCGTATGCATTTAAGCCACTGCTGGAATTGCCAAATGTAGGTACCCTTTATCTTGTATGCACCTTTAGTCACTGTTGGGATATGCATCTTTAGTCACTGCTGGGATATACACCCCTAGTCACTGTTGGGATTGTCAAATTAAGGTGCCTTTTATCCTGTATGCATCCTTGGTCACTGCTGGGATATGCCTTTTTAGTCATTGTTGGGACTGTCAAATCTAGGTGCAATTTATCCTGCACGCACCTTTAGTCACTGCTGGGATATGCATTTTTAGTGACTGTTGGGATTGTCAAATCTATATGCCCTTATCCTGTATGCATTTTTAGTCACTGCTGCGATATGCATTTTTAATCACTACTAGGATTGTCAGCCATGTAGGCAGTATGCATACACCATTTGTCTCATTAACGACGAGAGACCATGAGCACATATGGCCATTGTCTCTAAAGCTTGCGATTATATATTTGCTATGGTCGCTTTGTCACAATGCTTTACTCTGCTAATACTGCTGAATTGATATGTGTTTAGTGTTTGGGCCATACTTGCCCACAATTGCCTGCATCTTTGTACCTATTGTATCTAATCTGGGTATAAGCCTGTCCGCTCCACACGTTGCCTTGTAACCCATATGCATTTAAGCCACTGCTGGAATTGCCAAATTTAGGTGCCCTTTATCTTGTATGCATCTTTAGTCACTGTTGGGATATGCATCTTTAGTCACTGCTGGGATATACACCCCTAGTCACTGTTGGGATTGTCAAATTTAGGTGCCTTTTATCCTGTATGCATTTTTAGTCATTGTTGGGACTGTCAAATCTAGGTGCAATTTATCTTGCACGCACCTTTAGTCACTGCTGAGATATGCATTTTTAGTCATTGTTGGGATTGTCAAATCTAGGTGCCCTTATCCTGTATGCATTTTTAGTCACTGCTGCGATATGCATTTTTAATCACTACTAGGATTGTCAAACCCAGGTGCCTTTTTATCCTGTATGCACTTTAGTCACTGCTGAGACTATCAAACTCAGGTGCCCCTCGCTACTTGTCTCCTCCCAATATGTGCACTACCAAGACTTGCTTTATATACACATTCTGCTCCCTACTTTGGACTGCTCTTATTATTACTATAACAATGTCCCACACCAATACCATACCTTGCAACTTGCAAGAGAGAAACACGAGACTCGGAGCAAGACTGCCTTGCCTTTATGACCTCAAAAACAAAAGAACCAGACCCTTTGATTCTAAATCTACTCGAACTCCCCCCAACCCTTTCGCCCTAGCTGCAGAAAGGCGCCCCAAAATACAAACTGACCTCCTCCACAACCAGAAGAGACCTAACCTTCCCAACCTTAAGCTCATCAAAGACAAAATCATAACACCTACCTTATCAGGAGCCCTTATCAACGCGAGATCCCTCATGGCACATAATACAGGAATTGCCGACATACTCGCCATGGAGAACCTAGATTTCCTCGCTATCACCGAGACCTGGCTCCATGATGCCGCAGGTCCTGCACTTATGATTGCCATCCCAGATAATTACAATATATTAAGAGCTGATAGGTCTAACTCCAGAGGAGGTGGCCTGGCCATCATCGCTAAAACTAAGTTAGCGGTAAGACTTACCCCACATCCAGTAATTACATCTTGCGAACTACTTTCCGCTAAAATACCTATCTCTAATAACAGTACACTAACTGTCCTTCTGGTGTACAGACCACCAGGCCCTATAGGTAACTTTGAGGAAGACCTATCTAGCCTCCTCACAAATAATATCAAAGACTCCACCCAGCTCCTTCTACTAGGTGACTTTAACCTGGGATTTAACAACGATGAGGACAAACAAGCCCACTCCATCCAAACAATCCTAATTGATCATGGCCTTACCCAAAAAGTCTTAGCCCCCACACACATAAAAGGACACACACTAGACTGGATAGCCGACCGAAATTGTGCTACCGCCATCTCTAATATCCTACCACAAACCTGGACTGACCACCACCTCATCTGCTTCTCATCCACTATAGAGCCTCCTAAATTAGATAACCTGGAAATAGCACCACCTATGCCAACCAGAAGCAAAAAAGAAATCACGGCTGAAAAACGACTTGCACTCATCCTACCAGCTCTCACAGCTAGCGCTATTAACTCTGACCCCAATATGCTAGTTGAGACATTTAATAACACCATGACCAAAGCCCTGGATATAATTGCCCCCACCAAACTTCGTAAAAGTAAACGAGAATCACATCTGAACTCATGCTTTACCCCCCACCTCAAAGAACTACGAATCCAAAAGCGTAAACTCCAAGCTATCTGGAGGCACACACCCTCAGTTGAGAATAAAACATTACTCGACAACCTTGCTAAAAAATATAAGAAGGAAATAATCCAAACCAAAAAAGACACATTTAACAAGAGAATTAGCAAAGCTAACTCTAACTCCAAAGAACTCTTTGTTCTGACTTGAGAGTTGTGTAGACCGAAGATACCTCTGTCCTCAAGTGACGCACAGGGAAACCAAAAGTCCTCCCTGTGCGACCTTTGGGGCCACAGGTGGGAGATGTCGCTGCCTGGATCCACGGAGCCTCAAGAACCACAAAGCCGCTGTAGGAAAAACGATATTAAGTACCAGGTAATAACAGTAATGCAATGCAGTATATAACAAGTTGAAAGGGTCTTACCTAGTCAATGGGTCAGTATGCAGTAAACCTAGTGGTGGTTCGAGACTCAAGTGCGTGGCAGCCCTGCAGGGACCAGCGCTGCGTGTGCTCACAGGCTAACCCACCTGAGCGAAGGGTTTGGTTGCGTAGCGTAACTGCCAGAGAACAAGAACGTAGCCAAAGTACTTTCAAGTGTCCAAGGGAATTCCAAGTGCAGTGTGAAGGACGGTCCAAGAGTCGGCAACGAGGTAACAGTTCCAAGGTGACAATGCAAAAGGGAAATCCAAAGAAGTCCAGTTGAGTAATCCGAGGTCAAGGTAATTCCAGGAAGCTAAACAAGACGTAACGCCAAACAGGCTCCACAAGACAGCTGAGAAGCGAGGACTGTTTTGCGTATCAAGCTTTTTGTATTGGGCGCTTCCTGGTCACGTGACTCGTACTGCTGTCACGTGACGGATGCCGCGAACCACGTGATCTGGTAGAATCAGCTGGGCGATGCGGAAGCGTTCTGCCGATCCTCCTAGCGTGCGATCTCCATGGCAACTGCAAAAAGGGATATAGGCGAGCCTGCATATTGCACCTGGCACGCAGTAATCGGTCCTGCGGGGCAACCAAAGCATGTGAGTCTCGCATCCTGGAAATGTTGTGTGAGTGGGAGGAAGGTGTAGCGGAAATGCTAGCGGTGTTCTGGGGTGTGTGTGGATGAGTGACAGAGTGCCTAACACTCTTCTCCATCCTCCGGGAAATGGAAAACCCGATTGCTCCCACAGACAATTCCCCAAGGACAAACAATGGTGCGCCAGCATCCAAAATGCCTTGGCTAATAAAATTACAACACTACAATCTAAAATTGCAAAGAAGAAAGCATCCCTGAGCTCCACTGGAACCCACACTACCTATTTGACTGATACACCTAGAAAAGTCATTCAAAACAAGTGCAAACCATTTAGATTCACCAACATATCCATATTGGAAACTGAAAAGGTGATATCATCCCTGAAACCATCAAACCGCCAAGGTGACAGCTGCCCAGCACAAGTTATTAAGGACGCAGCCAGAGACTTAGCACCTTTCATATCCAAATTAATCAATGCATCTTTCAGATCCAGTGCTGTACTGTCATGCCTGCGCCATGGGCGCATACATTTACGATTAATATGGACCTTATTTCCCATTTGCGAGACTTTGGTGCTTTTCTATTTTTCCCAACAAACTACACTTACCACAATGCACTTGGCTATAACCATCTATTCCTGGCCATTCCTATTCCTCATCTTCGGAACTACAATCCCCAGAAGCCCTAGGGATCTCCTCTGCTTCCACCAGCTCAGGAACAGAGAGGGAGGTGGCAGATTGTGTGCAGGTGGGCTGATCCAGGTGCAAGCAATTAGCCTGCCTCTGTGCTGGGCTGGGCGGTATAAAAGCTGCTGCCTGCAGGGGCTCAGTCTCTTGCATTAGGAGTCTTTCCGGAACCTTGTTGCTTCGAGCTACGGATCTTGTATGCGGTTCCTCCTTACTCCGGCTTTGGATCCAGTGCCCTGCCGGGCTCTCTACATTGCAGCTGATCACGCTCTGCTGCTTTCCAGCCTCCGCCCTTGCCCTGCCGGGCTCTCTGCTTTGCAGCCGATCACACTCTGCTGCTTTCCAGCCTCCGCCTGTGCCCTTCCGGGTTTCTGCCTTGCAGCCGATCATGCTCAGCTGCTATCTTCCGCCCTGGTCTTCCAGGCTCCTGCTCTGCAGGCTGCCTCACTCCGGCTGCCTTCATCCCTTGTCCTCTGGGCTCCCTGCTCTGCAGCCTGCCTCACTCCGGATGCCTACAGCCCTTGTCCTCTGGTCTCCCTGCTCTGCAGCCTGCCTCACTCCGGCTGCCTACAGCCCTTGTCCTCTGGGCTCCCTGCTCTGCAGCCTGCCTCACTCCGGCTGCCTACAGCCCTTGTCCTCTGGGCTTCCTACCTTGCAGTTTACAGTCCTCTGCAGCCATCTACAGTCAGCGGCCCTTCTCCTCTGAGCTTACTCCTTGCTGCCCGGTCCTTCTGGCTCCTTGCCGCGCAGCCTGCTTCTCTCCGCTACCAACAGCCCTTGTACTCGGGGCTTCCTACCTTGCAGCCGATCACGCTCCGCTGCTTGCTACCTACCTTTGTCTGCTGGGTTCTCAGCCTAGCAGCCCTTTACAGTCCTCTGCAGCCTTCTACGGTCAGCGGCCCTGCCCCCAGGTCTCACTCCTTGCTGCCCGGCCCTTCTGGGCTCCTTGCCGTGCAGCCTGCTTTACTCTGCTGCCCTAAGCCCTTTCCCTCTGGGCTCTCTGCCTTACAGCCCTGCTCCTGTGGGCTTGCTCATTGCTTTCCTGCTCCTTTGAGCTCCCAACCTTGTTCCTTACTGTCCTCTGCTATCCAATCCTGTTACACGACTTTCCCTTCATTTCCTTCTGCTAGTTTGCTATCAACTTACTTTTCCTGGATTTGTCTGTAAGTATCTTCTCTTGTACTGTTTGTAGACCCTTTTGTACAGAGCTTATCTGTTGGTTTCCATCAGGCAACCTCTGCCCCTTCCCTTGTCTCGTTTCTACGTTACAGACACCCATAGCTGTTGTTCCAAGCCATGAGCAAACAGCGTGGGCCTCTGTTATAGCAAACTGTGCAGAAGGCTAGAGTTTTTCCTAAGGTCCGTGGAATACTCTTTTCCTATATGTGCATTCACTCCTAGAGGGAATCCATTCTGTAGTATTTTATTCCTTGCTACACTTGATTACTCTTCGTTCTCATTACTTTCAGCTGTGTGTGTACTTATCTGTCCACCTTACTTCGGCACAACCACCCGAAACCCTTCCTGGGTGGCCTGTGCCTCTCTTTGCAGGGTGTCATCCCGTGACAGAATGCAAGAGCCAAAAATTCCTTGTTCATTAGGCAGGAAAGGCACACACAGTCCAAGGATGCTTTCCTTTCGGGTTAAGAAACCTTTACAAAAATCTATTGTTTCCCTTAAGACATCAAACAAAAACATTAGTCTAAAAGACAGTCTCGCCTTAGTTAACAAAGATTTACAAGCATTGTACTACACTCACTGGCTAGCTGACCCTTCTTCCATGTGTAACTATTATGACATTTGCAACTATGAGCCGCAGTCTCTATCTGTAGAAGAACTACAACAAGAAAATGAATTCCTGCAGATTTTGTTAGCCCAACCAATGGAAAACACTCATGCATTTTCTGACAATTCTTCTAACACTGCTACAGCCAAGGACATAGCACTCATTGTGGGAGACTCTAACCCAGAGTAAGCTGTTGCTACAGTGATATGTTCAAGATCAGCTTGGCAAGCTCCCCAGACTGCTGGTAACCCTCATTTGATAGGACACGGCATTAAGTATCCTGAGGTTAGTCCACCTGGTCCTGGGTACAAAAGACCAATACTGACTATCGGTTGTCTTAATACTTCCCTAGTATCTACTAACCATAATAACCTTAAGGTCAGTCTTCCTATTGCTACAACCGAATTTTCTGCTACACTAGATTCTGAAGCTTTAGATCAGGCTAATGAAACATACCTGCTTCAAGAACAACTCCTACGCCTTAAAAGACAGACCGAAGATCTCTATGATGACTTTGTTTATTTACATAGTAAAAATGTAATGAAGGGACACAATATTCCAGACCTTCTGACACTATGTCCTACACCTGATATTCTGTCTTTAGAGATCGACATAAGGCCTGGAATTCCCACGCAGAAAAGGATACAGACTTATACCAAGCAGATGGAAGACCTTAATTTAGCTTATGCATCCCTTCTAAAGTCTTACACAGCTCTTTCACCTTCAAACCACAGTAACTCAGGTTGTTGTACAGACAGTAAAGAATTAACTCCTTCGGTGGGCCAAATCACTCACACTGCCATTACACCACAAGACAAGTGTAATCTTCTGATTAGATATCCTTCTGAGTCAAAGGATTGTTCCACTCTTACCTCTGACTACTGTCCTTTACTCACACTTACAGCCTCTTCTGAAGTGATCAAATCAGAAATGCACACTGCTTATAAGGGTTCTTATACCCCAGACCCACTTAGCAATCTGAGCACACCAGACTTTAAAGATCAGCCTTCAGAACACCTATCCTATCCTGACCCCACATCTGTCATACTGCCTGTTACTGTATCTGCTAACCCGATCTCTGATGCTCCTCCTGTTAATACTTCTAAATCTGCTACTGTTTCAGCATCTCACATCACTCTTTCTGCAGCTGAAGCACCCCCTTCCTCTCTGCCTGCAAGGACAGAACCGGTTGCTAAGTCAGATCACCTTTCTTTTAGGACTACAGCTCTGGTTGTTCCTGCTGGTGCCTCTGCAGCACTAGAACTGCCAGACTCTACTCTGTCAGTCTCAGGTGAGTCACTGGCCACTGGTGGTTCTATGGCACCCACACTCCCAGTTGCTACAGCATCGGAACTATCTACAGCCATTCATGATCTCCATGCTGCGGTGGCTTCTGAACTTTCTACAAATCATGGAGAACCCTCCACTGTGACTCCTGAAATTTCTGCGGCTAATCTTGACTTTACCATTGCTGCTTCTGATGCCTTGGAAA
Source organism: Ambystoma mexicanum (assembly GCF_040938575.1). Classification (NCBI taxonomy): domain Eukaryota; kingdom Metazoa; phylum Chordata; class Amphibia; order Caudata; family Ambystomatidae; genus Ambystoma; species Ambystoma mexicanum. The sequence continues at coordinate 539,061,148 of NC_090923.1, read as the reverse complement.
ACCTTTCCAGAGCAACCAACTCTGCTGCACCTCTGGCTCCACCTTCCAACACCTTACTGTTGCCTTTCAAAGCAAGATTTGCCATGGAGCCTGCAGCAGTCTTTCACAGTTCCTCTGAACACACTGTTGGGTTTTGTGCTCCAAAGACTTTGTCTTTTCTGAATTCTACCTCAAAGGTTCAGAACATTGATACTGTCTCCGTCCTTCAAGACTCCCCCCTAGCAACCTTAAACAGTTTTTGGTGCCTCATGATGTGCCTTTTTGGAATAAGACTCTTTCACGGTGTGACAGACATTCTTCTTGTTGGACAACCTTCAGGGAGCCTGGAGAGGGGCATACTGTCATGCCTGCGCCATGGGCGCATACATTTACGATCAATATGGACCTTATTTCCCATTTGCGAGACTTTGGTGCTTTTCTATTTTTCCCAACAAACTACACTTACCACAATGCACTTGGCTATAACCATCTATTCCTGGCCATTCCTATTCGTCATCTTCGGAACTACAATCCCCAGAAGCCCTTGGGATCTCCTCTGCTTCCATCAGCTCAGGAACAGAGAGGGAGGTGGCAGATTGTGTGCAGGTGGGCTGATCCAGGTGCAAGCAATTAGTGCTGGGCTGGGCAGTATAAAAGCTGCTGCCTGCAGGGCCTTAGTCTCTTGCATTAGGAGTCTTTCCGGCACCTTGTTGCTTCGAGCTACGGATCTTGTATGCGGTTCCTCCTTACTCCGGCTTTGGGTCCAGTGCCCTGCCGGGCTCTCTACATTGCAGCTGATCACACTCTGCTGCTTTCCAGCCTCCGCCCTTGCCCTGTCGGGCTCTCTGCTTTGCAGCCGGTCACACTCTGCTGCTTTCCAGCCTCTGCCTGTGCCCTTCCGGGTTTCTGCCTTGCAGCCGATCACGCTCAGCTGCTATCTTCCGCCCTGGTCTTCCAGGCTCCTGCTCTGCAGCCTGCCTCACTCCGGCTGCCTACAGCCCTTGTCCTCTGGGCTCCCTGCTCTGCAGCCTGCCTCACTCCGGCTGCCTACAGCCCTTGTCCCCTGGGCTTCCTACCTTGCAGCTTACAGTCCTCTGCAGCCTTCTACAGTCAGCGGCCCTGCTCCTCTGAGCTTACTCCTTGCTGCCCGGTCCTTCTGGCTCCTTGCCCGCGCAGCCTGCTTCTCTCCGCTACCAACAGCCCTTGTACTCGGGGCTTCCTACCTTGCAGCCGATCACGCTCAGCTGCTTGCTACCTACCTTTGTCTGCTGGGTTCTCAGCCTAGCAGCCCTCTACAGTCCTCTGCAGCCTTCTACGGTCAGCGGCCCTGCCCCCAGGGCTCACTCCTTGCTGCCCGGCCCTTCTGGGCTCCTTGCCGTGCAGCCTGCTTTACTCTGCTGCCCTAAGCCCTTTCCCTCTGGCCTCTCTACCTTACAGCCCTGCTCCTGTGGGCTTGCTCATCGCTTTCCTGCTCCTCTGAGCTCTCAACCTTGTTCCTTACTGTCCTCTGCTATCCAATCCTGTTACACGACTTTCCCTTCATTTCCTTCTGCTAGTTTGCTATCAACTACCTTTTCCTGGATTTGTCTGTAAGTATCTTCTCTTGTACTGTTTGTAGACCCTTTTGTACAGAGCTTGTCTGTTGGTTTCCATCAGGCAACCTCTGCCCCTTCCCTTGTCTCGTTTCTACGTTACAGACACCCATAGCTGTTGTTCCAAGCCATGAGCAAACAGCGTGGGTCTCTGTTATAGCAAACTGTGCAGAAGGCTGGAGTTTTTCCTAAGGTCCGTGGAATACTCTTTTCTTATATCTGCATACACCCCTAGAGGGAATCCATTCTGTAGTATTTTATTCCTTGCTACACTTGATTACTCTTCGTTCTCATTACTTTCAGCTGTGTGTGTACTTATCTGTCCACCTTACTTCGGCACAACCACCCGAAACCCTTCCTGGGTGTCCTGTGCCTCCCTTTAAGGGTGTCATCCCGTGACATGTACCCACAAACCTCAAAGAATCTTGGGTATTGCCCCTTCTAAAAAAACAGACCCTTGACCTAGCTATCCCTACCAACTACAAGCCCATTACCACGGTCCCATTTCATTTAGAGTCCAACCAACTACTAGGATCACGCCAATCTGGATTCAGACCTCTACATGGCACTGAAACGGCCCTAATTGACCTTAAGACACAAATCGACGAGTTGAAGGATAAAGGCAAAACAGCTATGCTCCTCCTCCTTGACCTATCGGCGGCCTTTGACCTGGTGGACCATGCAGTGTTATGCAACCACCTAGCGCCTGCCGCCTATTTCTCAAGTGAAGCTATAGCCTGGGTACAATCCTTCCTAGCAAACCGGACGATGAGTGTTCTCCCCCTTAGCTTCAGCGGACCCAATACTAATCACCTGTGGCGTCCCACAAGGTTCATGTGTCTCCCCCACAATGTACAACATCTTCACTAAGCCACTCTTTGACAAACTTGACAGACTGGGGGTAACTTATACTAATTATGCGGACGATACGCAGATCCTCATCCCCCTATGGATGGCCTCCCACGGCCTCTACCTGAATGACGACAAAACAGAGATACTGATCCTGGGTTCCGATTCCAACCTCAAAAAACTCAGCCCTAATTATTTCGCCTTCAACAGAGATGGTAATATAATTAAAGTGGCAAATGAGGTAAAAACACTTGGTTTCTACCTCAATTCCACATTATCTCGCAAAAAACAAGTTAACTCCCCCGCGTCATCCACGGCTTACACCTGCATATTAATTAGGGCCTGTAGACCATACCTTTCCAAAACTAGCTGTATCACTCTAGCCAATGCCCTAGTAATGTCTAAATTGGACTACTGTAACGCACTATATGCAGGTGCTAGTAAAACTATCATAAACAAAATGCAAATACTGCAGAATAATGCTCTTAGAGCAGCCCTGGACATACCCCGCAGAGCACACATCTCCAACATTAGGAAAGACCATCATTGGTTAAAAATTAGTGACAGAGTTCTCCTCAAGACACTATCTCTCACCCATAAAGGACTGAACAACACCGCGCCCCCATACATTTCGGCCTAACTGACTAGAAAATCCTCTACTCACCACACTAGAGCTTCCAACCACTTCCTACTCGAAATGCCCAGATTCAAACTAACAAAAGCGGGTGGAGTAAGCTTCCCTCTTAGAGCTGCCCGTGTATGGAATGCACTCCCTACTGCACTGAGAGCTAATCTACCCTACTCTAGATTTAGATGCAAGGTGAAATGTTGGCTCTGGACTAATGACGACTGATCAAACTGATCCCTTGCCCTAGGACCAGATCAAACACTGTAAATAATTACCACGTTACTTCTGAAACCGGACTATAGACTATCCCTTGTGATGAGAGATACCTACATTTTGAATCTTGTGTATATTTGTATTGTAAATACGTTAATTACACATGTAACGCATCTTCTGTATGTAACCTCTGTATGTAACCTAAGCTTAAGTATTCTTGCAACGGCTGCGCCCGGCTACCCTTGGGTTTGGAGCGCATTATCAAATAAACTACTACTACTACTAATAAGTGACATTAAAGGGTTACACATTCCAGCTCTCCCACACAAATACCTCCTGGGCGATATTGGAAAGGCATCTGTAAAAACCCTTAGATTTGTTGCTGTAGCGGGGGCAGTGGCTAAGAGAAACATACTACAACTATGGAAATCTAAGGCAGCCCCCACAGCGGAGCCATGGCTGCGAGATCTACTGTATGTTCAAGACACAGAAGAACGCTATGTGAATAGTATCACTCCTACCAGTAGACCTAAAGACATCTGGGCACCACTACGAGCCTACCTCAGGGACACTCAAGGAGGGAGATCGGAGGACTCCTCATGAACCTTGTTAGAAAACAAAAGAAAAACAATACCAATAAATAACATGAAATATGGTATGCATGACATTTATAGTGCAAAGAGATGCGATCAGTAGGTTTGTGTTACTCTTGTCACTCTGAAAATGTTTGATATGTATTAAGTTGTACTCCTCAGCAAAAATATAGGTTTTTAAAAAAAACTATTTGTTTGTTTGTTTGTTTATTTTGTATAGCGCTCCTGACCCAGGGGTATATGGGCACTTAAACATCAAGTTACAGGCAAAGGTGAGGAACATTTGTACATTTGTGCAGCATTTGTATAGTTACAAGAAAGAAGTTAGTGCAGAGATAGTAACAAGCAGACATAGTAAAGGATACGTTCATACATTAGGCATACATACATAGTTGGTTATTTATTGAGTAACCAAGTGATGACCTTAGATCTGAAAGGTTGGAAGGTGGGGGTGGATTTGATATCCAGTGGAATAGTGTTCCACAGTTGTGAGGCTAGAACTGGGAAGCTGGATCCACCGGCTCTTTTAAGGGAATATTTGGGCACCGTCATTTGTAGTGTATTGGAGGATCTGGTGGTTCTAGTATTCTGTCTTAAGGTGAATTTATTGGTTAAATAGGGCAGGGCTAGGTGGTTGAGAGCTTTGTAAGTGAGGCAGATGGTTTTTAGGTCTATTTTTTGTTGGATGGAGAGCCATTTGCATGAAATTCTTGTAGCCGAGATATGTTCCCTTCTAGGAATATTGAGGGCGGCACGGAGTGCATTGTTTTGTAGAACTTGCAATTTATTGATTACTGTTTTGTTGGCACCTACATAAAGGCTGTTACAGTAATCCAGTTTGGATTGTATGAGTGCTCTGGCTAAAGTGAGGCAGTTGTTGGGGGAGATCAAGGGTCTGCAGGCCCTAATTAGTTTACCAGTGTAAGCAGTGGCTGAGTCGGTCATATTAATTTGTTTGGCGAGGTTGGTATTCGTGTCTAGACCAAGAGTTTTTACACTCTTAGCGATGGGAATGGTGTTACCTTCAATGGTGAAGCTGGTGTAACTAGGGCTGAGATTCAGGATGGTGTTAGGTGAGCCGACAAGGAGCAGTTCGGTCTTGTCATCATTCAGCAGAGGCCATGTGTGGCCATCCATGCATGAATGATGGAAAAGACTTCATTGATCCGGTTAGCGTCCGAGTTGTAATTGCCGGATAAAGTGAGGAGTATCTGGGTATCATCTGCGTAGTTAGTGTAGGTGATACCCAGATGGTCCAGCTTGTCGAATAGGGGCTTTGTATCGTGATAGTACTCTTAGGGGAGGTTTGTAATTTAACTTGAGATGCTCACATGATTTGAGTGGAGGAGAGGAGGCTAGTCTAATATCAAGCGAGGACTTAAAGATGATAGCTACACCACCTACCAAACTACCAAAAATAAAAAGTAAAAAAAAAAAGAAAAATCTTGGCTAGTGTGAGAGCAGTGGCTAACCCTTTCAATGGGAGTTAGGAAGATCCGTGATGAAATCAAGAGACAACGTGTGCCAGGGTGCCGGTGGTACCATTAATGGACGCAACAATCCTGTCGATTTTTGTTTCTGGTATTTGTTCTGGGCACAGATCCCACACGTTGATACGTGCTGGATTACGTTCTTTCGCCAAGTAGGCCACCAGTAGTATCTTTTAACCATAGCCAATGTTTTGGCAGTTCCTGGATGACCTTCTACTAAGGAGTCGTGGTAACTGGTAATGACTTGATTCTGTAGTTCCTGATTGCACCACTGTCTATGTACGCTTCCAAAGCATGCATTTTAGACGGTTGTTTGGGATTAACCAAGGTCACCTGTATGACTAGATGCGAGGCCTGCGGTTCCTTCTTACTGTTCAGGCAGCGGACCTCTACTCTTGCCGGGCCCGGGAGTTTTCTGAGTCAAGTTCTGTGTCTTTATCAGTGGCTCCTACTGTTTTTCTAGGGGGTTTCACCAGACATTCGCGGAGGAAATGACCAAACTTGCCACAGTACAAACACAGCTGCTGCTGCCTCCTTTTTTCCCTCTCTGCCTTCGTGAGTAGGCTCAAGCCCCCGATTTGCATGGGTTCTGGATGGGTTTCTGATGGTCGGGCGGGAGACTCCTTTGGACGTACATACACAGCTCGCCCCTCAAACTTAGCCCGGTCGGTCTTGCGGTCTTGCAACCTGTGATCCAATTGGACGACTAGACCTATGAACTCTGCACACCCTTCCGGCAGATTCACTACTTGGGCCAGGATGTCCTTTAGCTCTCCTTGCAATCCCCGGTAAAAGAGTGTAGTCCTTTTCTCTTCCGGCCAACTGGTTTCGGCCACAAGCCGATTGAATGCTGCTATGTATGTCAGCAGGTCTTGGTTGCACTGTCTGAGGGATAGGAGTTAATTATCCAAGGCCTGTCCTCGGGTGTGAGTTTTTTCTAGTTCTTGTTGAAACCCCAGGAAGTCACGCAACAACGGGTCGTCCCAATTCACTAGAGGTATTGACCAGTCGGCTGCACAGCCCCCATGGTACGACAGAACAAAAGCGACTCTTGACTGGTCATTTGGAAATGCTCCTGGTCTACAGAGGAAGTGTAGACGACACTGGTTCATGAACACAGCAAATCTTGCAGGATCACCCAAAAAGCGTTCTGGTATGCCAATGGGATTGTCCCTGGTGAAACCACTTGCACAGGCGTGGATGTTGATGGTGCTACTGCTGGCATGGTGCCAGGCAGGGGTGCCTGTCCGGCTTGGGTCTGACGTAGTTGCTTGGCTAACTCCTCTGTACGGTTTCGGTTCACGATTGTTTCCCTTCTTAGGGCGTTTGTTTCCTGCCGGGCGGCATGTACTTCTGCCCGCAACTCCCCCAGCAACTGGGCTAACTGGTCAGTATCAGAAGTTTCCATGGAGCCCAGGCGGAGATTCAGATGAGGCTTTGCGTTCTGTAATGCTCACCTTGTTTCCGCGGGGGCGCTGATCCGTCAGGAGGGATACTTCTGCTGAGGCGTCTGGATTCCCTGATACTATGGTTCCCCTTGCAGGTGTATCTGCAATGAGAGGGTTCCTGATCAGTTCAAGCCACTGCTGCGACCTTGGGCCCACCTCCCTTGTGCCCTTGTACGTGATTTTATCGCTCGGAATACTGCTTCTCACCTTCTTTATGATGAAGGCGAGCTCTCCATCCTGCTTAATTCAGAAGGGGCGATGTTTGTCCAGTTACGTCACTGGAGCTTTGTGCGGTGTAAGGTGCCCAGACCTGCTGTAACTCCTCTCAGATATTAGTTTCTGATCTTGCAAAGTCTTTCTTGTATTGTCTTTCTCACTTCCACATTCCTCTCACGTGTTGTGTTTTATGAGTCTTTTCTCTGCCAGTCTTTATTGTACTAATGTTTTTCTCCTTTCCTTTGACAGTTGTTGCTGCGGTACCGACACGTGTGACAACTGTTGCTGCGGTACCAACACGTTCTTTTGTCTTTCAGGCACCAGGTGCAGAGCCACGTTCCAGATCGGGCCACTGATAAGCGAGGATGCGTACAAGTAAGCGCGTGTTAAATGGAGCGGCCGTTGTATCAGGTGACACTGGTAAATTGATCCGGATTGTGAAGATGTTGCGGTCGTGCAGCGGTGGCCCTGATCAAGGTAAGCTGGTCCAGGTAGATAAAGAGATGACTGTCGTTGTAGCGGGCATTCCTGATCAAGGTAAGCTGGTCTGGGTTGGTGAAGAGATGATGGTTGTTGTAACGCAAGATAAGCTGGTCCTGGATGGTGAAGAGATGATGGTCGTTGCAGCGGGCGTTCCTGATCAAGGTGAGCAGGTCCGGAGTTGCTGGATTCTGGATGCTGAGCGATGGTGAGTGCGTGCTGCTGCTTGGAAGTAGAACAATGCAAAGCACGGATTGCTGGAAGGGTGTAGGTTTATATAGACGGCCCCGCCCAAGGATGTAGCCACACCCTGAACATTGGACTGCATGAAGGAGTTTATGCAGCTCCTTAGCTGCCATCTTGGATAACCAAGAGATTAGTGCTGAAACACCTGAGCATTTCTTATGAGCCTGGCGCCAAAGGCGCCAGGACTGGGTCCAGGTGGGCCCTTTTCCATTCCTAAAGGGGCTTATACCCTGGGCCATATTCCTGATGTCGTGCCATGACCCCTAGTGTTGTCTTGGGGCAGCACTGAGTCGTGACAGCTGCATGCCCAAATAAGGAAAACCGGGGTTACCGGATCTGGATGCAGGCAAGGGACAAAGTGACCATGGGACAGAACAATTTTCTGACCTGTCCACAGTCTTGAACCAAACCATGCGATGTGATTCAGTAAAAAGAAGTAAAACACTTATAAAAAGTAACTGCTGCCACCAGTTCATCCCAGGCACACTCGTACATCACCCAAAAATCCGTCAAGGGTGTCTAGGGCCATAAAACAAAAAGGACCCCAGCAAATGATACATAGTTTCCCAGTACTGACAGTCTGAAGGACGTGTCAGTTTCCCCATGACAAATGAGCAAAAGCCCAGGTGAGTACAGCTGAACTGGCCTCCACTGATAAAAGTTCAGGATAGGATAGCCACACAAAAGCAAAAAGTTTGGGGGTCCATAAATGGAGGGAAAATTACATATAAATGAAATCTTTCCTAACGCCACTCCCCAACTATCCCTCCCCACACCCGTTGCCCAACTATCCTGCGCCTTGGGCTGCTCTGGAGCGAACTAGCAGGTGTTGAGCTGGTGGACGGCGTGTGTGATGACTCACTGGCCCGTCAATATAGGGCTGAATGCAGGGCCATTGCGAGAGATTTGGCCATGGCCGACATTATACTGTTTCCTTTGCAGACCCTCCTGGCCATGTGTACAATGGCCGATGTTGCACATCTCAGGGCACATTCACTGCAACGCTCAGTGGCCTGCACACATTCCCATATGAACTGGGCCTCATTGCGGAGCAGGGCCGCCTCCACCTGCATCAGACGGGACTCCTGCAGGTGCTGCTGCATCAGGGCCCACAATCCTTCCTGCCTTTCTTCAATGCGGCACAGACGGCCGCTCATGTCCCAGACACTGGGAAAGGGCGGGCGTGGGGGGCTGTGCAGGTTGATTGGGCTGGATTCCAGCCACTCATATGCAGTGTGGTCCAAAGTGTCCCCCCTGTTCTCACCAGCATCATCAGCAGCTTCTTCGTTGCTGGTGTCAGGCGCATATGATGGCGGTTGTTGGGGTTGGGGAAATGGCCGTCCTCCTGCCGTCTCCCTTGTAGGCAATTGCGCCATGGCAGGAGCTGCAGGAGCTGCTGGGGTGGTGGGGGCAGCTTTTGTGACCACTGCAGGAGCTTCCAGGGTGGTGGGGGCAGCTGGTGTGACCACTGCAGGAGCTGCCAGGGTGGTGGGGGCAGCTGTTGTGACCACTGCAGAAGCTGCTGGGGTGGTGGGGGCAGCAGTGACAGCCACAGTGAGTGCTGCAGTGTCCTGGGTGGTGGTGGTGTGTGGAGTCGACCGCCTTCCACGTCTGGTGCCCCTTGAGGTGCCTGGTTGGCCTCCATTGCTGTCAGATGATGTGCCTGAACGTGGAAGAAAGCAATGATGTTAAGGACCAGTGTGGTTTCCAATTGCCCTGATACATGCAATATGTTGATTGTGTGGCGTGCTGTTGAGGGGACATGCCATGGTACATGGCATGGTGCACTAATGAATGTGGTGTGTACCTCAGTTGCAAGGTTTAGGATATTGGCACATGCAACATAGCTCTACTGGGATTACTGGCGTGGGGACCATGCATTTGCTGGGGATGGTGGCATGCGGGTCTATCCAGGAGTGGGGTGTTGGGATGTGAAGGGGAGAGTCTCGACGGCGGGGGTTTCATAAGGTGCAAGGCACAAGTTGACGGATGACCCCGTTGCAGGTCCACCACGTGAATGGGGACTTGTGGTATGTCTGGCAGGGACATGGAAGGTACATGTGCTTGCCATTCAATGGGAGGGTGACCATGTCTGGGTGCAGGCGAGGGCTGGCATTGTTGTGGTGGCAGTTGTGGCACGGCAGGCACACATGCAGTATGTGGTGACAGGGTGCCTTGTGTCTGTGTCTGGGGGGCATGCATGTTAATTTGGCTGTACAGGGTGTCTGTGGAGCGTTCATCATACATTTCAGGCACAGATCATTGTCAGGGTGCCTGGGTGTATGCGCACAACAGTGCCATCTGTGTTTATCCTGGTGTGTGAGTGTGCCTGCAGGGTGTGGGTGTGACACAGCGTGCAGGTGACACAGTGAGGTGGCCTTTCATGTGTTTGGGAATGTGTGTGGCATGGGGTACATGGCATTCGGTTGTCACCATTTGGACATGTTGGAGAGGGGAGGCAGGGCTACTGCTGGGTGTGATTTTGGCAATGGGCACAGCAATTGCCATTTCAGTGCTGTCGCACTACGGTGGAGAAGGCAGGGTGACCAGGGGTGGTGGTTACCGTTGGGGTGACATGTCCATTGTGTTGGCCCATGTGTCCCAGCAAATATGTGGGGTGGTGGTGTGCATTGCCATGGGACGCTGTACAGGGCAGCTGCGCGAGATTTGCATGTGCTGATGGTTGTACACCAGGACAGTGCTTCCATGCAACCATGGGCATTGTTTCATGTGGTCCTCCACACGTGGCTGGACTGGGGTTTCACAGTGACTTGTGAACCCGGGGGGCTCTTTTACTCAAGGTAACATGTCATACTTCGGGTGGGACAGAGAATAACTTCTCAGACTAAATGACAAGACCGACTCAGGAAGTTGGCAAATAACTCAGTTTCAATGTCAATTATCTAAAACAGGCAGTACAACAGACATCAAGGGACGTCGCACAGCATGATCTCAACATAACTTGTCAAAAATCACAATTTTATACTAAAGGTTTGTCATAAGTGATGTCATACTACGTGGCAAACTGAAAAAACCTAATGGAGGTTGTGATATGCTCAACGGGAGCATCTAAGTATACTTTCTATATGGGATGGGATAGTGATTTTATCTCTATAGTCAGGTGGGCACTCTTGCCCTCCCTTTGTGCAAGTCATTCCTGATGGCTATTAGAAACACAACACTTCATTGGCTCTCAAACTAAAAGGCTCTTCGTTATATGGCCTTCTACAATTGATTGGCACGCTTGTTACCTTCTGGAATATTCGATGCTCTAGCAGCACGTAAGCTGGGACCCGAGGTGTTGGTGGGTTGGCCTGACCATGTCTACCCACTCAATTAAGCCCATATCTCTCATCACTCATGCCGTCTGCCAGTCGTTGTCTTTGAACTTGGCCTTGTAGTAGGTTCTCGTCTCTGGGAATAAAATGGAGTATGGGCACTCGCTATCTTCGCTCTAGTGCACCATGCTCTTTGTCTATTTCCATCCTCAGCTCATGTGATCAGAGACAGTGAATTGGCTCATATTCTAGCATTTAATAGTCTTTAATGAAAAAACTTGGCAGTCATGGTGTTCTCTCTTTGCAACTTAACAAGGGATGCCTCGGCTTCTCACGTCTACTGTTGTTTTCAGCTGATAACCAGCTCTTGGCTGCTTCCAATCCTTGACACCAAGCCAGGCAACCTCTTCGCTCTTGCTCCGAGTTTGAGTCTATTCTTTGCTGCGACACAGCCTTCAATTAATTTTCTTCCATAGAGACTTGCTTACTAAATTATGTCATTAGATATCCAGTCTGCTTGTGTTACAGCGTCTGTGCAATTATAAAACGACTTGTGTTTTCTGCACTGCACTTCACACATGCAATATTTATTTCGCATATAAAAGCTTACTCAATTCTTTATTTTGACATCAGATTCTTCATCATCTATGCATTTTCTTCTCTGTTCATCCTTTTCAGTGCGCCACACTCACATTCCTTGATGTTACCAGCCTCTTTCTCCCTTATTCTCATATTCCTTTGGGAACTGCTTCCATCAGATCATCATCTCTTCGAGGTACATGATATAAGGTCTTCTTAATGGATACCTTGTTTCAAAGACCTTCCTTGGAATTGTCACAGTTACTGGTATCAAACTAGGCATGACCTCTGGTTTCTAGCACACAGGAAGCAGGGGGGTGGACTTCTTGTAGAGGCATTTGGCTCCTCCTCTACAATCCTCCCTCTGGTTGATTCATCAACCACACCTTCACCAGTCTCCACATCTAGGCATCATCTCTTGAAGAAGTGTTTCTTTGGGATCCAGATCTTTACTACTCCTTTCAGGGATCCTGCAGTTCATCGGTACTCTAGGTCATATATCTGCATTGGCCATTCAGATTACAATAGACCCATCGTCCCAGATACTTTTTGCGGTTTCTCGGATGCAGGTGCTTTGTTCCCTCTGGTGCTACAATACTGGCTTTTATGTAGTCTCTGATTTCTTCATCGGCAGTTCCTTGGGTTTGAGTCCTGTTTCAACATCGATCATGATCTTCATTCCTACTGCCTTCTTCGTTGCCGTCTTGCATTTTGCGATTATTATCTTTATCATACTGATCCAAACATGATCATCACCAAGATTGCTCCAAAGAACTTGAAAATACTCGTCATCCAATGTGGAATCCATGAGAAGATGGACACTAACCAGTTGTCATCTGCAATATCTTCCACTTCATCGTCCATTTCATTGTGCAGGTTTGTCAGCAGCGTTATGGACTCCGTCAAGGTCCCATTATCTTCATCATGTGAATGTATGCACGGGCAAAATGATGAGGCAAACTCCTTCTTCCATTGCAGCGATCATATCAAGGACATATCTGTTCTGGAGAGTCATCAGTCCTATGGCCCTCAATTCTTCTCTGATAGCGTTGAACCCCTTTATGGCAGTATTAATCATCTGCAGAAGCTCCAATCTGGTAATTTGCAACCATTTCGCATTCGCCATCGTCTGGATCCCTGGCATGAAGATAGCCGTAAAGATTGAAGCAGTTTTGCTGAACACTCTTTGTTCATATGGGATAGCATCAAAGGCTTCTATCTATTTGGCTGATAAGTAGTTCTCTCTTCTTGTTCGATTGAGAATCTCGAGTGATCTTCCCCTTCTTAGATGGGCATCTGCCTTTGAAAATGTGCCAATATTCAAGTCACTTTGAGGAATCACTAATGCTGGAACATGAATAATCACTAAGGAACAGGCTCTTCCCCAATCCTTAGGCAGCTTCATGTAGGCTCTGGGTCCACAGGCCCAGTATCGATCCATTAAGACAGCCGTTCCTGCTCCCATTTTGGAAACATCAACTGTAGTTTTGCAACCTATATTAGTTCCTACATATTTCTTTCCTTCTCTCCAGGAAGCATAGTGTCGCAATTGTCAATGGGATCACAATCAGTGGACCTGATTCATCTTCTACCCATGTCAGTAGCTTGGTGTGTTCGGCCCATGATTTTAAACATTCATCATTTGCACTTCTCGCACGTAGTCTGACTTCAACAAGTGAGCTGCACAGGACATCAGCCCTTCTTCCCATGCCTTCTTAGTCTTCACTCATCTTCACTAGTCCGTAGACTAGCATCTGAGATCGTTCCCAACATCCAGGTGCCCAAGGCATCTCTATTTTATCAGGACAGTCCAAATGTCTCATCACTTTTACAAACACTTCATCTTATCCTGCCCTTAGATTCCATACAGGCTCCTTTTCCATCTGTGTAGTCTTTTTATATAATCATCTTGAAATGGAAATTACCATTTCTATCTCCATCGCAAAGTGGCCCAATTTCCTTGAATTTGTCCTCGATGTTACGCTCACCTGGCTCCCACAGGGGCGTCGGTCGGACATCTGCGGTCTCCACCCACATGATGCGTAGTGCAGCGATGACTGACTTGATCTGCCCTCCTAATCTTGTCTGCTTAACCCATAGAAATATTCTCCTGCAAATGGAGAGATGGATTTAGCCACTTGTGGGTTCAAGTGATGGCACCCCCACAGTCCTCCCCAACTAATCACCTCTGAAATGCCCTCACAGCAATCTCACCTTATATTCTTGAAAGATGAGCTTTCCATCCTGCGTGGATTTGCAGGGGCGCGTCGATTCCAGTTACTTCACTGGTTTGAAGGCTCGGGAGTGTTCGGGAGAGTATTGACTCTGAGGTTCCTGGTGAGGACCAGTAAGTATTAAGTTCATAGAGTTCAATATGTCCGATGTTCACTCTTATTCCCCCCCTTCCTTTCTTGTCTTGCAGCTGGCTCGTGAAAAGATGCTCTTGTGGCAGCTGGTGGCGCTCAAGTAAGAGTCTGTATTACCCGGCGCTGTCCGTTAAATGTTGCACGAGGAAAACATGTTGTTTTGTCTCTCTTTACAGATGCGGCACGTGAAAATATGGAGTCACAAATGGATGCCTCGGTGGTAAATCAGGTAAGTCTATGGTGGTAAGAATTATATTTGTTGGTTCCCTCGGCTCACCTTGTGGTTTTCTTTTGTCTCCTAGGTGCCGAAGTTCGGTGAAGAAATGATGGAGGCAGCGCCGACCCGAAGGATGCTGTGAAGACTGGTGAGTATGGCGCGGCGCTGTAACTGGAGGTGCAGCGCGTGCAGAAATGATGGTCTTTACAGGTCCGGAGACAAGATGGATCCAGAATCAGGTGTGGAATAGAAATAAGTTTGTTTTCTAACCTTGTCCCTTTCTTTCCTCTTTGTTTTAGGAGCTCCGGATTCGAGGCGGGCGTGGCAGAAGACTGGATGCAGGCTGCAGGCACAGTGAGTGTTACGCTGCTGGATGCAGAATAACGCCAAGCGTGTGTTGCTGGTTGGGTGTGGTTTAAATAGCCTCAAAAGTAGTCCCAGGTAAGAAGTTCCTAGAACCACACCCGAGTAAAAAATAGTCCCTGTAGAAAAATAGTCCCTTTCAGGCTTCATGTTGGATTGGAGTCATTTGCAGCATGGTCTGCCTGAGGTAAGTAATGACTATGAGCCTGGCGCCTTAGGCGCCAGGACTGATTCCTACTATGAGCCTGGCGCCTAAGGCGCCAGGACTAAACCCAGATAGCCCCTACCCGGGGCTGTTGAGGTTTTACTAAATCCCTAGATGCCTGCTCCCGGGGCTGATGGACTTGGTCCGGATGCCTGGGGGTAGCCATCATGACAGCACTCCCCCCCCCAAGGCCCCTCCTAAAGTTGTTCTTCCCCTGGGCCCTGGTTTGTCTGGGAAGTTCCGATGGAATCTTTTCACCAACCGAGGTGCATGGACGTGGTCACTAGGTTCCCATGACCTTTCTTGTGGTCCGTAGCCCTTCCAATCGATTGAATAAAAAAGTTTTGATTTAACCATCTTGGAGTCCAGGATATTTTTTACCTCGAATTCAGGTTCTACATCTATCAAGATGGGGTCGGGTGGTTTGGTTAATCTTGTTCCTGGTTGAACTGGTTTTAAAAGTGAAACATGAAAGAAAGGATGAATGCGCATATTAGAGGGTAATTCCAATTTGACGGCTACTGGGTTGATAATGGCCTTAATAGTGTAAGGTCCCAAATATCTAGAGTTAAAAGTCCGAGTTCCCTTCAGAGGTATGTGTTTTGTAGCCAGCCAAACTTGATCCCCAATCTCGTATTGTGGAGTTTCACTTCTATATTGATCATCATTTTTCTTATATTTCTCTTTTGCTTGTTTCAAATGTTCTGTTGCCTCTTTAAAGGCTTGTGTAATAGTAGAATGCAAATGACTAACTGCAGGCATTTCTAAATGCTGAGGGGAATCTAGTTCTGAGGTTCGTGGGTGATTTCCATATATGGTATAAAAGGGGCTTTGTCCGGTTCCTGAATGTACAGAGTTATTGTATGCATACTCGGAAATCCATAAAATATCTTTCCAATTACTTTCGGTCTGGTGTAGCATGCAACGTAGGTACTGTTCAAGGGTCTGGTTGGTCCTCTCTGTCTGACCATCAGTCTGGGGATGGTGACTGGTTGATAACCTCACGTCGATTTGCGCCAGTTGAAAACATTTCTTCCAAAAATGTGAAATGAATTGACTACCTCGGTCAGAGACCAATACGGAAGGAAATCTGTGTATTCGAACAATGTTTTCGAGGACCTCCTTGGCCAGAATTGAAGCAGAAGGTAATCCCTTTAGAGGAATAAAGTGGGCCATCTTGGAAAAAAGATCCACAATAACTAGAATGGTGTTAAATCCATTACATGGAGGTAGATCTGTAATAAAGTAACGATAAAGTGTGCCATGGTGTAGGTGGAATATCCAAAGGTTGTAAGAGGCCAGCTGGTTTTTCATTCTGACTTTTGTTTTGGACGCAAATGCCACAAGACATTACAAATGACTTTACGTCTTTTCGCCAGGTGGGCCACCAGAATTGTCTCTTAATTTTAGCTTCAGTTTTTGCGATACCTGGGTGTCCTTCCATCAGGGTGTCATGATAATTGGAGATGACTAGTTCTTGTAGTTCCTTGTGTGGTAGAAATAGTCGCCCTTGATAATAAGGTAGGTCATTGATGACTGAGTCTTTCTTCACCCA
The DNA here is from genome assembly GCF_040938575.1 of Ambystoma mexicanum. Classification (NCBI taxonomy): domain Eukaryota; kingdom Metazoa; phylum Chordata; class Amphibia; order Caudata; family Ambystomatidae; genus Ambystoma; species Ambystoma mexicanum. The sequence goes on along the minus strand of NC_090923.1, from coordinate 539,044,851 downwards.
GTCCTGCAGGGCTGTTGGATCGAAGAGTTGTTTGATCTTTACTTGAATATCCTCTAGTGTCTGTAGAGTTGTTATGCCAAGAATTCTTTGTTCTGAAATTATAGGCACCGGTTCCGGGTTCGAATATGCTTCTCCCATCCCTATTCGGGATAAGGCATCTGCCTTGCCATTTTTACAACCTGGTCGATAAGTGATCACGAAATCGAACTCGGCAAAGAACAATGCCCATCGAAGTTGACGCGACGATTGGGCCTTGGCTGTTTTTAAATACTGCAAGTTCCTGTGATCAGTGATTACCGTAATGGTATGCCTGGCACCGAGAAGATAATGCCGCCAAGCCTTGAAGGCGGATTTGATGGCTAATAATTCTTTATCGGTAACCGCAAAGTTTAACTCGGGTGCCGAGAACTTTCTGGACCAAAATGCTACTGGGTGAAGTTGACCGGTTTCAGGATCCTTCTGGGACAGGACAGCTCCCATGGCTAAACTGGATGCATCAGTTTCAACTATGTATGGAAGTTCGGGGCGTGGATGCTTTAAGACAGGTGCAGACGTGAATTTCGCTTTCAGCGCTTGGAAGGCCTTTTCAGCTTCTTCGGTCCACAAGAAGCGTTTGTTTTTTCGCAAAAGTGCTGTGATAGGGTGTACAACATGTGAGAAATCCGGAATGAATCTGCGGTAGAAATTAGCAAATCCGAGCATGCTTTGTACCCCTTTAACTGAAGTGGGTGATGGCCACTTGAGGATTGCATCCACCTTTCGAGAGTCCATTCGGACTCCTTTTGGAGTCAGGATAAATCCAAGGAATTCAACTTCCGTAGCATGAAAAACACATTTTTCCAATTTTGCATATAACTTGTGCTGGCGTAGTTTCTCAAGGACTGCACGAACGTGCTTCACATGGTCTGATTCTGAAGAGGAGTACACTAGAATAAAGTATGTATACCACAACACAGACGTCAATGAGTTCACGAAGGACATCGTTCATAAAATACTGGAAGGCTGCTGGTGCATTGCACAACCCGAAGGGCATCACCTGGTATTCGAATAACCCGTACTTAGTGCGAAAAGAAGTCTTCCATTTGTCGCCTTTCTTTACACGTACCAGATGATATGCCCCTCAGAGATCTAATTTAGTGTAGATGCAAGAGTCCTTTACTTGGTCTAGTAATTCGGGGATCAGAGGCAATGGGTATCGGTTCTTAACCGTGATCTGATTTAATGCGCGGTAGTCTATGCACGTTCTGAGGTCACCTTCCTTTTTAGGCACGAAGTACAAAGCTGAAGATGCAGGGGACTTGGATGGACGAATGAAGCCATTAGCAAGGTATTAGTCCAAGTATTGTCGTAGGTGAAGAGTTTCGGGTTCTGTAAGGGCATAGATCCTACTACATGGAGGTTGTGCACCGGGTATGAGATCGATTTGACAATCGTATGATCTGTGAGGTGGTAGGGTGTTTGCCTGTTCTTTTTGGAAAACATCCTGGAATTCTTGATATTCCTGAGGTAACTGCACGACTGGAGTAGCGACTGTGGACAGGCCTTGGTTCAAGTTTTATTTTGGGTAACAAGTATGTGCACAATCCGGGAAGGTTATTCTCTTCTCTCGCCAATCAATACAAGGATTATGTGTTTCCAACCAAGGTATCCCCAGTATTATTTGGAACTGCAGGGCTTTGATTAAATCAAACACAATAGTCTCTCGATGCCCATCCTGACCCAATAGTGTCATCTCTGCAGTGGAATGAGTTACAGGCCCAGAGGCAATTTCAGTTCTATCGACTGGTGATGACATCCAAAGTGGTCTTTTTGCAGAGAGATAGATTCATCCTAGAAGCCAACTCGTGGTCCACATAGTTTCCTATGGCCCTGCTATCAATGTATGCCCTCACTGCGTGTATACGTGATGGCTGCCTTGGATCTATAAGGACCATTGGTATGATGAAGTGCGAGGTCTGAGTATCCTTCTTCAAGCTCGGCAAGCGGACCTCTAAGCTTGTCGGACGTGGTCATTTCCTGAATCAGGCTCCGTTTGATTTTTATCAGCAACTCCGACTACTTTTTTAGATGTTTTTACAGGGCAATCCCGTAGAAAATGTCCTGAGGCCCCACAGTACAGACACAATTGCATCTGCCGTCTTCTTTCTCTTTCCTTTTGAGTTAAGGGTCCCTTGACCCCCCCCCAATCTGCATCGGTTCTGATACATCTGTTCCTTTGAGGGTAACATTGGGTTTAACCAATACCTGATTCTCAAACTTAGCTCGATCAGCCTTTCTATTCTGAAGTCGGTGGTCTAACTGGACCACTAAGTCTATATATTCTGCACAATCCTGAGGTGGGTTCACAACTTGGGCCAAAACGTCTTTGAGTTCACCCCGAAGTCCACGATGAAATAATGTAATTCGTTTTACCTCTGGCTATCCGGTTTCCACCACTAACCTATTGAAAGTGGCGATATAGGTTAGTAGATCCTGGTTACCTTGTCGTAATGATAAAAGTTCGTTCTCCAGGGCCTGTCCCTGTGAATGTCTGGCACATAGTCTTTCCATGCTCAATTGAAAACCTTGAAAATCCCAAAGAAGAGGGTCATCCTGGTTAACTAATGGAATTAACCAATCCGCTGTGCTGCCACTAAGATATGATAGTACAAAGGCTATTTTGGTTTGGTCGTTCGGAAAAGCTCCAGGTCTGCATAAAAAGTGCAAGCGGCATTGGTTCATAAACACGGCGAACTTTTTTGGGTGCCCAGCAAAACGTTCAGGTGGAGCTAAAGGAATGCTCCCTGGTAGAACCACTTGCACAGGATTGCTCGATGAAACAGGAGTTGGATTCCCCCCGAGTCCAGGTAATGGTGTTTGCCCAGCTTGGTTTTGCAGTAATTGTCTAGCAAGATCATCAGTGCGCTCCTTTGACACAATCAGTTCTCTCCTGAGGGCATTAGTCTCTTGGCGCACGGAGTGCACTTCTGCCCTAAATTCCCCTAATAATAGGGCTAGTTGGTTGGTTTCTGAGGTTTCCATAACGCCCGGGTGGGGATTTGTAGATAGGCTTCGCATTCTGTTACGCTCACCTGGCTCCCACAGGGGCGTCGGTCGGACCCGGACAGCTGCGGTCTCCACCCACGTGATGCGTAGTGCAGCAATGACTGACTGGATCTGCCCTCCTAATCTTGTCTGCTTAACCCGTAGAAATATTCTCCTGCAAGTGAAGAGATGGATTTAGCCACTTGTGGGTTCAAGTGATGGCACCCCCACAGTCCTCCCCAACTAATCACCGCCGAAATGCCCTCACAGCAATCTCACCTTATATTCTTGAAAGATGAGCTCTCCATCCTGCGTGGATTTGCAGGGGAACTTCGATTACAGTTACTTCACTGGTTTGAAGGCTCGGGAGAGTTCCGGAGAGTATTGACTCTGAGGTTCCTGGTGAGGACCAGTAAGTATTAAGTTCATAGAGTTCAATATGTCCGATGTTCACTCTTGTTCCCCCCTTCCTTTCTTGTCTTGCAGCTGGCTCGTGAAAAGATGCTCTTGTGGCAGCTGGTGGTGCTCAGGTAAGAGTCTGCATTACCCGGCGCTGTCCGGTAAATGTTGCACGAGGAAAACGTGGTTTTTTGTCTCTCTTTACAGATGCGGCACGTGAATATATGGAGATTCACAAAAGGATGCCTCCGGTGGTAAATCAGGTAAGTCTATGGTGGTAAGAATTATATTTGTTGGTTCCCTCAGCTCACCTTGTGGTTTTCTTTTGTCTCCTAGGTGCCGAAGTTCGGCGAAGAAATGATGGAGGCAGCGCCGACCCGAAGGATGCTGTGAAGACTGGTGGGTATGGCGCGGCTCTGCAGCTGGAGGTGCAGCACGTGCAGAAAATATGTTCTTTACAGGTCTGGAGACAAGATGGATCCACAATCAGGTGTGGAATAGAAATAAGTCAGTTTTCTAACCTTGTCCCTTTCTTTCCTCTTTGTTTTAGGAGCTCCGTATTCGAGACGGGCGTGGCAGAAGACTGGATGCAGGCTGCAGGCATGGTGAGTGTTACGCTGCTGGATACAGAATAACGCGAAGCCGAGTAAAGAATAGTCCCTGTAGAAAAATAGTCCCTTTCAGGCTTCATGTTGGATTGGAGTCATTTGCAGCATGATCTGCTTTAGGTAAGTAATGACTATGAGTCTGGCGCCTTAGGCGCCAGGACTGATTCCTACTATGAGCCTGGCGCCTTAGGCGCCAGGACTGATTCCTACTATGAGCCTGGCGCCTAAGGCGCCAGGGCTGAACCCAGATAGCCCCTAGCGAGGGCTGCTGAGGTTTTACTAAATGTCTAGGTGCCTGCTCCCGGGGCTGATGGACTTGGTCCGGATGCCTGGGGGTAGGCATCATGACACTCGAGTCATACAAGCAGCAAAGTGAACAAGGCATATGGCAACATACTCTGGAATTTCTCTGGCAATTAAAGTTCCGGCAGCACTCATGGCAGAAGGTATGAGAGCACACATATAACAACCCTCCTTGGATGTTCTCTCTCCTACTTGTTTCATGTACTGATACCACATGTTATGGCCCAAATGTGTTGTGCTGTCCAGATAATTATCCCCTCATTATCGACCTCTGCACTCCTTCTGCCTCTTTATAACAACATGGTTGCTGCCCATGGAAATAATTCTAGAGCAGCCTTGCTTTGGGGGCATAACACAAAAGGTCTTGCCTCTTTATTAATTGGTATATCAACAATATTTCCTGCAGTATTAAGAATCAAACAAATTTATGTCTTTTTTAATCAATAAAATAATAAATCAGAAGAAACAGGGTGGCACAAAGTATGATTGTAAACATATATATAAAAAAAAAACATATGAAACCCCACCACTTTTGCCACTCTGGAACCTCTTGGCCTTGCCAATGTTCGAAAACTGTATCATGCTCAGCATTCCTCGTTATGCCTGTATATTATCATTAAGGGAGGAAAAAACCTTTTTAATCAGGCATTTCAGGAATATCAGGTAGCTGCAAAATCTGCTCAATTATCACCACGAGCAGTCTCCTTATCGCAGGGACATTTTTAGGATCGGATCATGCAAAAAAGTAGGTATGTTGACACTATGCCCAACAAGAGCAGGATGAGCTTGAAACATGTATATGAAAACAGCAAGTAAAATTCGATGGCCATCGACATTTTACAGAACCATAAGGTCACCAAAATAACTGCGTTGTGTAAAAAGAATCGGCGTATTGCTCACGCTTCCAGTCATGGATTAGGTCTTGTCGTTTAATCATCCTTCATAATGTGCCACAAATCGTCTAAAGTTCATTTTTCAAAGAACTCTGCGATCAAGATCAAGAACTGAGTTTCCTTCTCCACAACAAAAGGGCCTACAAATCTGGGCACACACGACTTCCTGGTGAAATTTTCGGATCAAGATTAAATCTCCAATAAATAGCTTTGGTACTGATAAAAGTTCTTTAGTTCTGGATGCTGAAAAGTCTTCATCTGTGTGCGGAGACCGACACCCCTTTTGCTTGAGTTGATCTGAAATGACAGAGACACTAGCAGTCATACATGTTAAGTACTCATTTAATTAATTTCCTAACAGTTCTGCAGTATGCTGGGCATCACTTCTGCTCCTCGATGGAGGAGTCAAAGGCATTCTCATTCATCTCACTGTTACTAGTTCGTGGGGCGTGAGGTGATGGTCCAAACCAGACTGATTCCTCAGGGCATATAGTGCTAAGGGCAGGCAATATAGCCATCCCTTTTTCAGTGCCAATTTCAACTTAGCAACTCTCTCCTTCAAGAGGCCATTGAGTCTCTCACATATTCCATTCGCTTGCGGGTGATAAGCAGAAGAAAACTTGTGTTTTATATTTAAAAGAAACGCTATTTGTTCAAATACTTCATTAACACATTGTGGCCCATTATCGGATCTCAGCACTTCATACACTCCCCATCTTGGAAAGACTTCACGTACTAAAACCTTCTCTGTGCAAGTGGCATCAGGGTGTGTACAAGGACCTGCTTCGATTCCACCAAGAGAGGGACACCTCCACTATCCAATACCTGTATCCACTACATACTTGCAACATATCAACATAGTCAATATGTAAATGCTGAAAAGGACCATTCGGTCGAGGAATCGCTCCTCTGATTGTTCGCAGTGTATGCCCCGCGGTAATCCTTTGACATACGATGCAATTTACTACATAAAATGCAATGTGTTCTAACAGGTTTGGTACAAACCAGTCTTCTGCAATAGCTGCAGCAAGACTCTCACTATTACATGCGCGGGGTAGTGCAGTTGTTCAACCGCTACCTTCAATAAAGCTACTGGCATCACAGGCTTTCCGGTACTGTCCTGTCACCACAATGCTTCTTTCGGGGATAAAGAACACCCCTTTCGTTTACACAATTTTTGCTCTTCTTGTGGTGCACTGCCTTGAGTTTCCATTAACTGAGTTTTTGATAAATGGTTAAACCCTTCCTGTACCATCAAGTTTAACCACCTTTTCCTTAACATCTGGAGTGTCAAAACTTAAAATGTCTTGTGAATACGCAACCCTTTTGGCTTTTGCGCCTGTGGCTTCATTTCCACAAGAAATAAAATCTGTTTGCTTAGAATGTGCTGCACATTTAACTATCGCTATGGCTACTGGGATTTGAAGTGCTTTAATAAGCCTGTCCAATAAGATTGCACGCTACACTGGAGTGCGGTACACTTGGAGGTAGCCCCTCCTTTTTCAACGTCCTAGTCCTGCGTGTACAGTCGGCGACAGATAGGCTGAGTCTCTGTATATCACCACTTCCTGTCCTTCGTGTTTTTCGAGCACTGCAATGAGCGCCATCAGTTAGGCCGCTTGAGCTGAAAAGTGAGACGGTAGTCTTGCACTCAATACTACTTCAAATTCACCATTTGCTCTGTGCCTTACTATGGCGGCCCTGGAATATCTTTATTTTCGAAGGAACATCAATAAAGAGAATCTCCCCTCCTGGCAGCACGTTTTCTTTAACGCGCGGGATATCATCGTAGTAATCCTCATAGTCAGGGAATCATGCACATGCTCGCCCTCTGCCACTGGTTCAGCTAAGAATGTTTACAAAATATAGGGGGTATGTGAGCCCTCTTTTTTGATAAGGGGGGCCTGTGTCATGAGGGAATTATGTGTTTCTAGTCAGCTAAGAATGTGGCAGGGTTCACCATTTTACATTTGACAATTTTAATTGATGGATTAGATATAATAACTTCATACGCGGAGGCCCTTTGAGATGTTAACATGCCTTTAGGTTTCTGCAAAATGGCAATGCTCCACAAAAAGTGTCATTGAACATCCCATTACAATGCTTGCAGACTTCTCAATTGCAAACGCGGCGGCTGCCAATGACTGTTCACACAGGAAATGCCCTTTCATTACTGGGTCTAATATCCCACTGTAATATGTAAAAGGTTTGTATCCCAATGTAGTTCTCTGTGCCAGCACTGCTGTCATAACTGTCCCATCAGTGTGTGAAAACAAAAAAAATTGTCAGCATAGCTGGGAATCCCTAAAGCTGGAGCTGTGCAAATTGCCTCTTTTAGCTCTTCAAATCCTTCCTCTCCTTTCTCAGACCATTCTATTTTTTCTTTATTCGTCTGTGCTTTCTTCAAAGCTCTCAAAGGGGGTCTTGTGTAAGAGCTATAGTCAAATACCCATGCTCTCACATAGTTGCATAGTCCTGAGAATCGCTGCAACTGCTTTACCATGTGCAGTTTTGCAGTTTTCATAATTGCTTCAGCTCTGTCTGGTGTCACTTTCTTTTCCTCATGTAAGATCAACTGGCCTATGTACAACACCTCTTCTTGGCAATACTGTAATTTCTTCTTGTCTACTTTGTATCCCTTGTCTGCAAGGATAGTCATTAACTGAACTGAATCTTGCCTACACTCATCTTCTGTTATACTGCAAATCAGAATGGCATCTACGTACTGTATCACAGTACTTTTCAAATCAATATTGCCAAGGTCCATCTGCAGGACCCTATTAAAGATCAATGGAGACTCACAGTACCCTTGAGGCAAATGAGTATGTTTCAGCTTAATTTGGCAAAACGAAAATTAAGTCAGGTCTTGTGAGTTCTTGTGCAACGGGATTGAGAAAAATGCATTTTTCAAGTCAATCATTGTTAAATATCATGCTTCCACCGGGATACTACATAGTATTGTTGCCGGATTCATAACTAAAGGACACTCAGCCTCTACAGTTTGGTTAATTGGTCTCATGTCTTGTATGAATCTCCACAACCCTCCTTTGATTTCTTAATCGGATACACTGCGGTATTGCACGATGGTACTAGGATACCCTGATCCATTAATGCTGAGATAGTCTTAAAAATCCCATCATCTGCCTCTCGAGACATTGGTTATTGTCTTACATGAGGTAAAATTGCTCCTGGTTTCAGCTTTATCTTAACCTCTCCCACTCCCTCTAATAGGCCTACATCATAAGGGCCTGTAGTCCATAAAATACTTGGCACTTTCTCCAAGTCCTCATAAAAAAATGCTGGACGCTGCCACATTATGGTCATGCGCTGTGGGATCTCCCTTTCCTCTATCCTGATCCAATACATGATGCTCATTTCAAATATTACTTCATCATCTGTTGGATCATCTCTAAACATGTCATCATCAGTGACGTCAGTTAACCTACACTCTTCCCCAATGGCAATTATTGTTCTCCATGGCCTACCCTCATCATCTGTACCATCGACCATTGCCATGTCCCCTTGTACTATGGCTGCATCTAATTCTATGGGGATTGTCTGCTCCCTGTCTTCACTTTCACTTATAGGTATTTGTGGTCTGAACAAAAACTTATTAGGTATTCTCGTAGTCTTTCGCACTAAGCCAGGTAGCCATTTTAACTGAATGCTCACTCCATAAAGAAAAACCTCTGGTTCTATCGTCACACCTCACAGAGCCATTTGCCCTGTAAATGCCAATAAAAACTCTCCCACATTCATACAATGTATCCCAGGTTTGGAACACACTATACCTTCATCAGTGAAGGAAATTGTCATATTTAGTTTTGTCATTAAATCTCTTCCCAGAATATTAACTGGTGTCTGCTGCGAATACAACAGTGGAACAGACATATCACATTCTCCTATAGAGACTGGTATTTCATCAGTAAAAGGACCTCGACTTGTAGCTCCAGAGAATCCTTGAGCATTCATGGCATTTCCCGACATTGGATATTTTCCCTCTCGTATACATGAACGAGTAGCCCCAGTATCTACTAAAAATGAAAAAGATTTGCCTCCTATTGTCACATCGACCCTTGGCTCCTCTTGGGGGTCTGGTGTCACAAATAGTACTTTACGCATCAAGTCACCCTGTGAGCTGCCCTATTGCGGATATCTACATACCCCTGTTCCTTTAAAAGGATTTCCTTCCACCACAATGACACCCCCTATTCTAGGTGTCAATAACAGTCCTGTGTTTGCATTCTGCTGTATCTGCCCTTGTGGTATATTCAATGATGCTTGCTGTGATTGTTGCGGTTGCTGCATCTGTTGCACTTGCAGTACATGTGCTTGGTACACTGTCTGATCTTGGGCAAATCCTTCCCTAGCCTGGGAGCTATATGCTGGAGGATAAGCTGTCCCCCCTCTTGAGTATTGCCCATTTTGTACATACCCTTGGCTCCCACATGTGCGCGCAATGTACCCTGTCATTCCACACGTCCACCATATAGAAGTTTTTCATCTAATTAGTCCTCCTCCTTGATTAAATGCTCCTTGTGCATTCTGGTTCTCATTCTGTCCATTCTGGAACCCACCTTGAGTATTTTGAAATCCACCCCTTCCTCGGTAGCCCATGCATCTACCTCGTGGTATAAACCCACTTCCTCCTTGATTCATTGTACACTGGTTATTCACCTGCGATATGTCTCCTGATTGCTGTGCTCCTAACCCTTCTCCACTTGTCAATACCGCTCCTTCTATGGCATATTTTGACTATTTTTTCTGAACTAACTTAGCTTCCTCAATTGTTCTGGCATCGTCCTTTTTATTCTTCTCCTGCAGCAGCTGACAATGATGCACTATAGTCAACTGTATTTCAGGCCACCGTTTGTTTCCCTTCCCACTAGTTTCTTAAGCTGCCTCTGTACCGCCTCAGGCAATACCTGACAAAATGTGGTAAAATACCACCCCTGTTTTACTCCATGGCTTGCACGTTTCATGTGACCAGCGTTCTTGAATGTAAGCAAGTGGATGTTCATCTTTCATCTTACGTGTCATAATCGCACCCATATCTGACACGTCAGGATACTGTACTCTCAGGGCTCTCCAAACATCTGCCCTACAGTTATTAAATGGCGCTCTATTGTACGCCGTATTCTGTGCCGTGACACTCGAATAGCCTGCTCTCATCCAAATGTCACCTGCTCTCTCCCCAAGAATAGCTGCTAGGAGACCCTTAATGTCCCCTTGTTGCCAGAGTATTTTCTCCGGTCATCTTCTCTAGCTCATAAATCCATTTCCCCTCACCTGCCAATAAGCTGGGGAGTTTACACCTTAAATTATCCTTGTCCATTTGTGGCCACGGAATATACTGTTGTCTCACCCCTCCCTTCTCCAATAGGGGAAACTGTGTAAACCCTATGCCACAATCCGCTCCAATTGTCTACCTATCCATAGTAGGGACAATGGTTCCTGATCACATTCTTCCTGGCAGGGACCTTAACCGACTTGCATATGGTGGTGATTCCCCCCTCTCGCTATAAGATCGTTCTTTAGGGATCTGGCATTCTATCCTTAGGTTGTTCTAAATCAGACCATCTTACTTCCTTGTCTGCCTGTAAACTTCCTTCGGGGGCAAACATACTCATTCCCTCCCCACTGAAGGATTGCCTCTCTTCATCTGACATATCTTGTCTAACGTTAACCTGCTGAGAGACAGAGATCTATGCTCAGAGCCAAGTGAGATTCCTTCTTCACCTTGTGATTGGGAGGTTATAGATTGATCTTCTTTTCCTCAGCTTCCTGATTCACCTCTTGCTCTCATATCCCGATAGGCTTTATCGATTCTATCTCCGATGCTCCCTATCTCGAAGTTTTCATTTAATGTAACTTTATATGGCCCTGACGTTGCTCCCTGTACCGGGAGGAACTCTTCTATATCGCTCCATCGTATTACTGGACTCAGCTCCATTAATTCATTATGAATAGTTTCAATCTTGCGTTCCCGCTGTCTCCTCTTTCGTTCTATTTCTTCATCTAACTCTCTTCACTTTCATGCTTCCCACCCAATTCTCTCCTTCTTTTCTCATATCTTTTCTTCTTTCCCCGCTCTTCTTTCTTCTTCTTTTTGTCTTTGTATCCTCTTATCTCTTAATTTCTGCGCTTCCTCTTCTTCTCTCTTCCTATCCTGTCTGTCCCGTTCTTCCATTGCCCTCTGCCTATTATCATACTTCCTCTATTCCTCTGCCCTTTCTTCTTTCTTTTGTTGCTCCTCCTGATACAGCTGTTCTCGCTGCTGTCGACGCTTCCTTTTTTGTTCATCTTCTTTCAATCTCTTTTATCGCACCGTCTTTTCTGTCTTGTTCGTCTCGATCTTCCCTTTGCCTAACTTCCTCAATGCTCTTTCCATCTAGCTTGAGTAATATCTGTCCTCCCATCCATTTGTTCTGCACGAGCGTTACCTCATCAGCTTTATTCTTTTCTCCTTTCCATCTCTTAATTTCCATTTCCATATCTGTCGATATATTTGGTCGCTAACCTTTCTCTTCCCTGTTTTGTAAGGCCTTAAAGGTCTCCTCTTTTCTCCCAGTCTCCTCTGGACTGTCATCACTGCTATAAGCAGCCGGCTTGTATATTGGATTACTATACCCCGTCGCTGCTTTTAGTTCCTTTAATGGATACAATCCTGCATTTTCTGCATCAATGCTTTTTACTTCAAACGAGGCAAGGGGAGCAGAAGGCTCACCACCTTCCTCCTTACACTGATTAAGCATCCAGTCCTCAGGGGTGAATCCTCTCTCTATTCCTGATACATTTACCAGAGCTCTAAAATAGCTAACATCTTTTCTAATTTCTTCCCAGTGTACGCAGCATGCAAGTATGTGGTCATGTATTGCAATACTGCTTTTGCCAAAGATCCCCCTTGCAGCCATGGCATGAACATTTTATCTGCCATGCCTTTCACCCATTCCGCACTATACTGTTTGAGTTTGGGCATGTGGTTTGGCAATGTTTTGCACAGGTGCATCAAAGGAGTAACATCTTCCATTGTGACAAGTCTCAATTGACTTTACAAAAAAAAACACTTTTTTAGTCAAACAACAAATATGAGCACGCTCCAACAAAACGCTGTTCAAAACCCTTCATTTTCCGATAATCTACTTTTAGATCGCTACCTACAATTGCTCTATATAGATACTATATTTTGCCAACCTTTCTTAATTTTCTTTACAACATTGTCGCTTCTTCAACACCTTATTTTAAAATCAAACACATAACAAACAGACAGACTAGTCGACTCTTCACATATATCCTCAGTATATCCTCAGCGCCCTTTGCTTATCTCCGCCACTAAATATACCTTGATCACAAGGTGTACGCCATTTTCTAACAGGGACCTGTCCACTGTGCAGCCTATTTTATTCTGAATGGAATGTATAATGGCTTCTACTGGTCCCCTTGGACCAGGTTTTTTTCAGGCTTTTATCTCTTCAACGCTCTTCGTTTACACTTTAAACCCAACCCGTTACTTTTAAAATTACCACAATCCCATCCCCTCAATTTGCCATTCCCCTTAGTTTACTCACCATTCGCTCTTTCAGCTCAAGACCTTCGGTATCGAGTCCCCTCTCCAATCGACCACTTTCGCCTTCCGTCCGCTCAGTGCCTGTGAAAACCAGGAGGGATTTCGTGAAAGAAGAGACCCGTCCCACCTGTATTAATTTTCTTGCAAGATTTCTATATCAGCCGCTCTCCACAGGAAACCTTGCGATCTTCCGGCTAGATGGCGAAGGGCACTCGATCGTCCTAAACGCTGGGGTTTGAGCTCGACCGGTCTTTGCCGTCAACCATCCGACATGCTACTACATGAACCCGGGGGGCTCTTTTACTCAAGGTAACATGTCGTACGTACTATGGATGGGGCAAAGAATAACTTCTCAGACTAAATGACAAGACCGAAATTGGCAAATAATTCATGATCTGAGCATAACTTGTAAAAAATCACAATTTTATACTAAAAGTTTGTCATAAGTGACGTCATACTACGTGGAAAACTGAAAAAAACTAAGAGAGGTTGTGATACGGGGTGGCGTGGCTAGAGAGCCATGTTGTAGGACGCATCTCTGTGTGGCTCCTGCTGGTCCGGAAAGATCCTTAGGTGTAACGATGACTATATAGTGCGTTAACATACTTGCATGGCTGTCTGTGCACATGAAAGAGCTGTGCAGACGGAGGGGTATACGAGTGAAGTGACGAGGAAGCACGGCGACAAACGGACAGAGGAAAATTTGCAGCCGACTAGACGCGGCAGAAACAAGATGCCGGATGCTGGAACAAAGGACTGAGCGGACATGGACTGGTGCTGCATGGCAAGACAACAGTAAGCCGCTGAGACAGATGTTCCATGTTGCGTGATGCCAACGATACTGTAGCTACCTCGGACCGAGCCTGTTTGGGACCACACTCATAGGCGGAACCCATCTGCATGCGCACTGCACTTGCATATTCAGCTCCCCATGTCAGCCTAAGTAGGGGATTGCCACAAGAGGTGCTAACCGCATGAGCATTGCAGGCGCTGCGGAGCTGAAACGGAGCATAGCAGGAATATCAATACCCAGAGGCAGGTCAGAGCGCTGGGTAAATCCTGCATCTGCGCTGACTGACGTGGGCTGAGAGAGGGGTTGTTCGCCCCGGCTCACGAAGTAAATAAACCTGGAGGGACTCAGAACATTGGGATATCGGCATATAAAGCGGAGGCGGAATGCAAGCTGTGGATGAAATCTGAGTTTGTTGAAACACACAGAAGTTTGTTAATGGAATTAGTGGAATGGCTCCCCATGCGGTCCGGCCCTGCCGGTGCAGCGATACGCAGCAACACAAGCTCTTTCCAACGTGGTCAGGTCACTGTAAATAACGTGTCCACCAGAGCACATAAGGTTTCCAGTGCGGAAGGGGGCTGGATACAGACCTGCAGGGCTGCACAGTGAGGGTGAGTGCTAGGACCCCTACAGAGACTGAAGGGCAGACCGGTAGATAAGAGTGAGAAGGAGGAAGACTCCGAAGGGCAGGAGTGGCGCGAGGGTGCGCTGGAGCTACAGGCACTGCGGCTGAAAGAGCCCGGTGCGAAATGACACAGCGGAGTAAGAGTGGAAGATCTGAAGCAATGCCGGGCTGCAAAGCCCTGAAGATACATTTGTTAAGGAACTCACAGCCGCCGACACTTCAGTATGCACAAAGGATGGTGTAACATTGTGTAAACAAGCAGGCTGGGGGAGCCGTATGGGCGATGCATACAAGGAAAAGACAGCACACAGCCTCACTGAAGCACAGAGGGATCAGGGAAGACACTGAGCAAACAGGACCAAGGCCAGTATGAGCAGAGCATGGGCTGTGCTTCCCGCTGGGAGTAACGGATCAGTTAAGCAGAAACTAAGCAGACGAACGCACCTACTGGAAGCATCAATAGAATATAATACAAAGGCAACATACGAGAGACACATGAGATGAGCTGGAGGACCTGCCCGCAGCCAGCGTGACACTTGGAGCCTAGTTCGGCCGGCCCACAGTATGTGCGAGTGCTGGCAGGATCGGAGTGAAGTTACATTGTTACGTGGGAGGACACAATCCACTCCTGTAACTATTAATTAGCTCCCAGACACCCCTTGCGTGGCCTGCCCGGGCACAGGCGCCTCTAGCAGTTTAATCCCGCAGGGGCTGATGAGAGGTGAGGCTTGCCCACAAGTTTTTTTGCACAACGCCATGTCCAGCAAACCACTAAGAACGAAGAGCAAGCAACCCATGCTGGAAGAATACGCCAGAACACCGCCGAGCCCGGAAGGAGCCAAAAGTAAAGACAAAATCCCCGCTGGGAGCGCAGTCACCATGGGCACTAACCAGGAGATCCTTGCGGCGATCGTGGATCTGAAAGTAGCCTGGGAGACCAAACTGGGTCTGGCTATGACTGAATTGAAAGCAGCACTGGAGTTGAAAGTCGGGGCAGTGCAAGAGGAAGTGAACCTTCTCCGACAAGATGTCAGGTCGCTCGCAGAATGCACAGAGAACCTGGAAAAAGAGGTAGGCCCGAACACAGCGGACTGCGAAAAACATAAAGCAGACCTTCACGCCCTAGTGCAATGCGTGGGCAACCTAGAATGCAGGGCGGAGGAGGCGGAAGGAGGGGCCCAAAGGAATAACATCCGTATTGTTGGCTTGCCGCAGGGGGCCGAGGGACCCAACCCTACAGAGTTTATTGAATTCATGCTGCTGCAGTAGATAACCGGAGGAGTGTTGTCCCAGGGGTTTGCGGTGGAGAGGGCTCTAATGAGGAGGACGCCGCCAGGCACCCCACCTAGGCTGGTGATTGCCAAGATCCTGAACTATCGATATCGAGAAAGAATCCTTGAATACTTCCATAAGGGCGGAACAATACAAAGAGGAACAGCAAATATAACCGCATACCCTGATTATACCCTGTTGGTACAACGTAGCCGCATGAACGTTGGGGCTGTGAAGAGAAGATTGCGTGAAGCAGGTCTCAAGTATATGCTGCTCTACCCGGCGAAGCTGAAGGTGTTCCATAAAAACAGAACCTTGTTTTTTGAAACCCCGGAAGAAGCTAGGGGTGGCTCCATACGCAGAGCTGCCCCCAGGAGTCGGGCATCCGGATGGGAGAAGGAGAAGGAAGAGATAAGTAATCTATCCAGGGGGCACCAAAGGGTGTCGCAGCCTAAGAACTATGGGACTTGAATATTGTAATAGATGTAGCTTATGGGCTGGCATGATGCCCCCGGGCTGATGTGCGCTTTAAATAAATCCGAATAAATAAATAAATAAATGATTAGGTTGGAAAAGGATTTGATCCGTGAGCACTGAGACTATTTACCCAGCTTGGGAGCCTCGCAGAGCTAGTCCTCATACCCCCATTTAGAGTAGTTTAGTTAGGTTACCGGTAGTCTGGTGACACCCTGCCGGGCCTCTGTCCTCGGCATACCGAGGCAGAACCAGAAGCGGGGTCGCCTGAGATCCAGGGATGGAGCTGGGCATTTGTCAGGGTTGGGGGTGGTGGGGGAGGGAAGGGGCGGTGTGTGGGGGTTTGTTGTTGGGGAAAGGGAGGAGGGGGAGTTTGTTGGGGGCGGGCGGGTAACGAGCCAATATGTAAATCTTATCAGGCGGGAGGGATGGCGGAGAGGGAGGGCAGGATATCGTATCTATGGCGTTGGGGTGCCTTAGAGATGTTACCTGGACCGTTAGGGGCCTCAATAGTCACTTGAAGCGTAATAAAGTTATGATGTACCTGAAAAGGATGAGGATTGACATAGCATTATTGCAGGAGACCCACCTCACGAGGGAGAAATTGGAGGTGGTCAAGAGAAAGTGGAGGGGGAGTATTGCGGGTGCCACATACTCGGCCTACGCAAGAGGAGTTATCACTTGGGTAGCACCTCACGTACCATTCCAATTGCTTCAGTCCACGGGAGACCCAGAAGGCAGATTGATAGTTGTGAGGCGGATGCTGGAAAACCGGGAAGTGAGTATTGTAAACGTATACGCCCCCAACCAAGATACAGCGGCCCACTTTCGTACCCTGTATGGTAAGATTAGCCCCCTATTAGGTGGCGGGATCCTATGGGGGGGAGACTTCAATTGTGTACTGAATCCTAGGGTGGACAGATCAGACAGTAAGCTAGACAAACCCACCCCGGCTGCAAAGGTGCTAAAGGCCCTCCTGAGGATTTTGACCTAGTAGATGTCTGGAGACAGCTGCACCCGGCAGATGGGCAATACTCGCACTATGCGGCACCACACGACCTGCACACAAGGCTGTACTACGTGTTTGCCGCTGCCGATCTGGTAGTTGGGATGAGAAGCGCGGAATATAAGGCCAGGGTGCTCTCAGACCACTCCCCTCTGGTCCTGGAGTGGCAATACCATCCCCTTAGAGCGCGGATTCCGACGTGGAAGCTCAGAGCCGAGGCTCTGCAGGATTCCGGATTCCGGCTGGATTTAAGGGAGGAGATCACAGAGTACTTCAAGATTAATGCTGGCAGTGTTCGATCTATGGGAACTGTGTGGGAGGCATTCAAAGTGGTAGTGCGGGGGGTAGCTATGTCAAAATCCAGAGGGCTCTAGGGGGGCATGGAACGAGAGCTGCGGGGAACGGAGGAGGAGCTGGAAGACATTATGCATAGGGGAGGCACCTCTAGGGAGGATGGGGTCAGGATGAGACAACATCAACAAGCTAGTTGCGAACACTAGGACAGGTTATGTAAATTAAGCTATAAGAAATATGTGGAGAGACCGCATGCGGGGGGAGACAAATCTGGAAGGTTGCTGGCCTGGCTATATAAGAGCGAGGCACCACAGCCGGCGATCAGGGAAATTAGAGGGGAGAGAGGCCGGACCCTGGATACCCAGGAGGGAGTGAAAGAAGAGTTCCTGGGATACTACAAACGGCTATATGATGACCCTGGTGGAGCTTGTGACTAAGAAATCCGGGACACGCTAGAAGACATGGGCTTGCCCACCTTAGATGATTTAGAACGTGCAGACCTGGATACCCCAATCACAGTAGAAGAGCTTGAGTTAGTGATTCAGCACCTGCCCACTTGTAAGGCTCCGGGGTCAGACGGGCTCCCAAGCAAATTCTACAAAACCTACAAACAAGAGCTGCTTCCCCCGTTGCTGGCTATGTTTAATGAGGCGTATGAGCAAGGCAGGTTGCCAGAGTCCCTACGAGAGGCAGTGATCATACCGCTTTTAAAGCCGGAGAAGCCGAGCACAGATTGTGGGTCATACAGACCCCTATCGATGCTCAACCAAGACAGCAAAATCCTTACTGCAGTGCTGGCAAACAGGCTTTAAGCGAGTCATTGGCAAACTGATACATCCTGACCAAACAGGCTACGTCCCTGGTAGGAATATAACTGACAACCACAGGAGACTGCATCATATTATCGATCAGACAGAGGAGGACGCGGTCAAGGCTTTCGACTCAGTAAGATGACCCTGGCTGTTGGCGACTCTAGAAGCCTATGGAATGGGGCCGGGGTATCGTAGGTGGGTTAAAATGGTATACAGCTCCCCAATTGCAAGGGTTAAAACGGGTGCCACGATCTCAGACAAATGGCAACTTAGCAGGTGCACCAGACAGGGCTGCCCCTGGTCGCCCATGTTGTATATACTAGCGCTGGAGCCATTGGCTGTCTGTCTTAGACAACAATATGAGGAAATTGGGTTCCGCACTGCAAGCGGTCCGCATCTTATTTCATTATATGCTGACGATATACTCTTGTATCTGCGCTTCCCAGAAGAGAATATAAAATACATCCTGGAGGGGGCATGTCCTGGGCTCATGGAGTGAAGGCAGGTCCTGCGTGAGTGATCCTCCACAAACTGCTGATGCGCGCAATTCTAACTTACACAATCACCATCAAAAGGCAGCTGGAGCACTTCTCCACAGCGCGGTGGTAGATCTGGAGAAAATCGGTGCGGGTCTCGCATCAAACGGAGCCGCGGAAAGCAGACCTCCTGGCCCGCAAGATGGCGTCCTGAACGGAGACCCAAGGAGCGAAGGGGGAGGGGCGAACCAACACCGAAGGCCCCAGACGAGGCGAAGGGAGAGCGGCAACCCGCCGCGCTTTGAGAGGCTCTATCCGGGCCGAGTGTTACCCGGACCCAGCGGTGCCGAACCGCAACCTGAGGTGGCGAGAAGCAGAACGAGGACACAAGAAGCAGGAGACTGCCCGAGGCGAAGGAGGTCGCCCCGAGGAACCCTGTCCAGAGAGAGCTGCTATGCGGAGACTGTGACTGCCGCTGGAATTACGAGGTGAGCTCCACTGTGGCCACGGGGGCGGAGGCACACATCCCAAGTGGAAAAAGCAAACACCGCAGGACGGCAGAGAGCTGTGGGAGGTGGAAGAAGGAGCTACAGAGTGCAGCAGTGGCCTGGCTGGGAACGCGGGTGGACCCGGGCGGGGTGGACGCTTGCCAGCGGAATCAGCTACCACGGCACCAACAACCCCGCCAGCCAGAGGTCTCACGGCACAAGAAGCTTTGGAGAACTAGAAGGGGACCAGCTAAAGGCACAATTTAGGGGCACTAATGACCCGTGACTACAAGGGCACGGACTGCTGAGCACGCTGAGGCATTTCCAGGGGGGGCGGACCCTGAGCACAGATGCGGGCCCCTGACCGGGGCAGAGCAGGAACAGGCGGAAGGCCCCCACACACAAGCAGGCAACAGGGAGACCAGTGACTCCCCTCCTCTACGCAACACTGACCCGAGACACGGGTGCTGGAGCCTGGCACACTAAAGCAACATCGGATCCTGCCAAGCCCACAGGGTATAACTGGACGCATACCAGGACACATAAACAGGGCTAGAACGCGCCGAAGGAGCCGCTACTGAAGCACTCCCATAGCAGACAGGGCTCTGGAGATTGCTGCTGAGACAACGGCATTGCCGGAGCACAGCTGCACTGTGCACAAACGCCAGAGCCCGTTAAGAAAAGGTGGATGCACCACTGAAAATCACCACAGCATAGGTGTATCTGCTGGACTACTGCAAGCCCCTCTCAAGACACCACCAACACGGCAACGTGCAAGGCCACAAAAGAGATGTCTCCACCCAAAAACAAAACCAAGACATCCATAATGGACTCATTCGCGACAACGAGGCCCAAACAGCCGCAAAATGGAGCCGCCGCAGGGGACGAAGCATCTTCCCCCAATGAGGCACCCCAAGACACACAAGTCCTCCAGGCCATAGCGGCGCTCAGGTCATTCATTGAAGCGAAAATAGAGGAGGTCAAGTCAGACTCGCACCTGATGCGCCAAGATGCCCGAAAGCTGACAGAAAGGGTGACCACGGCGGAGACAACCCTGCAAAGCACTGTCGAAAATATTTCGGAGCTACAGGCGAAGGTCCAGAAGCTTGAAATGAGAATAGCCCAACTGGAAGCGCGCTCGGAAGATGCGGAAGGTCGTGCCCGCCGCAGCAACATATGTATATTAGGTGTACCAGAGGACATGGAGGGGCCGAACCCAACCGAGTTTGTGGAGACCCTACTCCTACAAGAAATAGGGGCCAGGAAGTTCACTCAGGGATTCCCTGCAGAAACGGCCCCCGCCAGAATCATACCGATGCCCAATAATTGCGAAAATCTTAAACTTCCGTGATAGGAAAACAATCCAGAGGGTTCTACGTTATTTTGCAGCAGGATTTTTCATCGCGGGACTTTTCGTCGCCGTTTTTTTATCGAAAAATCATTTTTATTTTTTATTATTCCCTTTCACTGACAAATATTTATTTAATTTTTAACCCCTCCCCCCAAAAAAAACAATTTTTTTTTCGATAAAAAAACGGCGATGAAAAGTCCTGCAACGAAAAATCCCACGGCAAAAGAACTGTATACCCTCTAGAGAAGGAGGGGAGATCACACGGAACAACTCTAAGATAGTAATGTACCCCGACTACACTCCTGCGGTGCAACAGGCCAGAAATTCATTTGTGCCAATAAAAGCGAAGCTGCGGAAACTCCATCTCAAGTACATGTTGCTCTACCCTTCCCTCTTGAAAGTCATCTACAATGGAAAAGCGACATTTCTGGAGAACCCTGCTGCAGCAAACATGTGGCTGGAGCACAATAACCTGGTTGAAGAAACGGACCCCACGACGCAAACGGAAGCCGCAAGACGCAAACGAAAAAAAGGTCTAAACCAGGACTCTTTGTCACAAGACGGCACAAAGATGGACGATTGATCTTAGACATTCAAGCAACAACAAGGCCGCAAAAAAAAAGTAGACGTCATTGAATACGGAAGCAACTAGCCGCAGTGAGTCTACAAGATGTCCCGGACGGGGCTCCAGGAAACACATACGAGGCCCGACACGACCCACCCCCACGAAACCGGTGCTGGCAGGAGGCTGGCACGCCACCCGCGCCCGAAGAGCTGGAGAGGTCCAGACGACGCGGGATCCTCGGAGCGTTGCAAGTTGCAAGCAACTGCTAGAGGCAGTTTATTGTTGATTGGTTCAGTTCTGTTATTCGTTGGAATGAAAGTTAACACAGTTGGAAAGTCTCCAGATATGTGCACAGAAACCTCGGGAGGCCCGGGAGGAGGGCTGGGCCGGAACAGCCGGCACAAAGAATCGAAGCGATGCCCGTTTGCTTGGGAGCTGCGATGAAGACCCAAGATGGGGGACCAAGGAGACCTCGGGAGCTCTTCTCTGGAACGACATGGCGACAGGAATTAACGTCTTAACCTGGAATGTGCGAGGTCTGGGCTCACACCTTTGCAGAAATAGAATCAGGTCGTACCTCCGAAGGAAAAGGGTCGGCATAGCCTTACTACAAGAGACTCACTGCACGAAAGAGACTGAGGCGAAGCTGATAGATCATTGGGGAGGACAGCGGTTCGGAGCTGCCTATTCCAGATACGCGAGGGGAGTATTCACCTGGATTGACCCCCAACTTCCCTTCAGACTGATCGAGCTGGAGAAGGACCCCGAAGGCCGGTTTGTGATACTGAGGGGCCACATTGAACACGCAGAGGTATGCATTGTGAGCTTGTACTTCCCCAACACTAACATCCCTGCCCATCTGAACTTGATGTACACTAAGACTACACAACACAGAAACTGTGTCTTCATTTGGGGGGGAGACTTTAACTGTGTACACGATCTGAATCTAGACAGATCTACACCCCCACGGGAGGCCCAACGGCAGCCTCATCGGCATTCTGCGCCATGCTAGACCGACTGGAATTGGCGCGAACTACACCAGGAGTAGAGGGGATACTCTTATTTTTCGTCCCCACATGGCCTTCACACTAGACTTGATTATATTCTCATTGCAAAGGAACATGCATTCCAGATACAGAAAGCCCGATACCTGGGGAGAACCGTCTCTGATCACGCACTGCTTCTGGCCGAGTGGAACAATACGGGACCCAGACCCCCTATACCCATGTGGAGAATGCTGACAGAGTCCTTAGGGGATCAGGCTTTTAGGGAGGAACTCCGGGATGCTATTGAGTCCTACATAGAGCTGAACATGGGAAGTGTGGGCAGGGTGGGCACTGTGTGGGATGCGCTCAAGATGGTAATGCGGGGAGAGATTATAGCAAAAGCAGGCGGGATTAGAAGACATCTGAGATCAGAACTGGAAAACCAGGAAAGGGAAATCGAGAGGCTTGAAGCTGCCCCCCTAGGTGGAGCTGGAAGGGAGGACGTCCTTAGACAGCTAAGATAGGAGTGCAGTGTTGCCTGGGGCAGACTAGCTAAATTCGATTACACCACCAGAACTACCAGGGCACACGCGGAAGCAGATAAGCCTGGCTGCATGTTAGCCTGGCTTTGCAGGAAGGAGCATCCCAGACACCTAACCACAACACTAGTGGATGAGGACGGCACCTTACACCAGACACAATCAGGCATCAATGAAGCCTTCAAACGCTTTTATGCCAAACTATACTCCCATGAAACCCAGATCCTCAGTGAGGAGATCATAGACACACTGGAAGAAATAGGGCTACCCAAGCTGACACTAGCACAAGCTGAAGCACTAGACGCAGACATAGACATAGAAGACATAACGGAAGCAATTAAATCTCTAGCCACAGGTAAAACGCCACTGGCAGCGACGGGCTACCCTCCGAATTTTATAAGACCTACGAATCGACCCTGGCACCCATGCTGCACAAGGTCTTGCAAGAAGCATTTGAACATGGAGTCCTACCCGAAAGCATGAGAGAGACACTAGTGGTCCCAATACTAGCCAAATCTAAACACACAATGAAACTCATGGACATGGCGTGTGTACTAACCAAAAGAACCATAGCGATGGCCTGGAAACGCCCTGCAGGCCCACAGTACAACACATGACTCAAAGAGCTCGAACGATGGGTGGGTGTGGAAACCAAAGCCTGGGAGGACAGCGTGGCCAGATCCACAGACTGCATGAGCCGGGCCCTGGATGCATGGAAGGAACTAACATGGACCATGTTCCACCACTCAGATGATAAGCTCCCATGAATGCCTCGCAGATCCGCAACGACAACTTGCCAATTGTGAAGCCACCCGAGTAGTTACGCCTAGGAAAGTTATCTGAAACCCGTTCCTATCCCCCCTGTTCCCCAGCATCCCCTCCCGAGTTGAGCTAGCTCATTCCGGACTGCACCACCAACATATGGAGACAGTTATTGTTGTTTATATTACTTTGTACTTTTCTCTCTTTCTTCTCTTCAATCTCTTCCTATTATTTCCTAAGAATAAATGCCAGTATGCTCATGTTTTTATAACGAAATGCCAATAAAAAAATTTACAAATAAAAAATAAAATACATCCTGGAGGTGATGGAACGATATGCTACCCTCTCCGGCATAGCGTAAACCCCAAGAAATCCAGCATGTTCCCCCTGGGGAGATATAGACTTGTCCTACCTGGGGGTTTGCTGGTATTGCCAATACCCTGGCAAACCAGGTCGTTCCGATATCACGGAATTGACATATACCCCACGACAGGAGAAAAACATAAACAAAACACGGTAAAGGCAGTTGAAGGCATCAAAAATAGCATGGGATTCTGGTCCAGATTTCCCCTGGCCATGATGGGGAGAGCGGCTCTAATCAAGATGGTAGTCCTGCCCAGACTGTTACACTTCTTCGTAAATATTCTGCATGTGATCCCTAGGCGCTTCTTTGCTAGTCTCCACAGCTTGTGCAGCGGCTTTATATGGCATAACTTCAGAAACAGGGTGGCTCTTTGGAAATTACAGCGATAGGGGGGGAATAAACCTGCTGAATTTTGAGTTATATTATTTAGCGGACAACTGCAATATGTGGCCAGGTGGCTGTCTGAGGAAGAAACTGCCGAAACCAGGCTGTTGTGCATGGAACCGGCCCCATACTTCCTTAGAGAGGTGATGTGGTTGTCCAATCCAAAGGTACGAGAGATGGCGAGGCTGTTGGGGCTTGCCTGGGAGGTGTGGCACAGAGCATGGCAGATGGTGGGATACCCGGCTCCGTTTTCTATGCAGGTGCTGTTGGCGGCGATATGCAGAGAGGAGCCCAATTGATACAAGGGGTCCGTAGATACTGGGAACCGATGGGCCTGGCCACTCTGAGAGACATATGGCAGGAGGGGGAGGCACTAGAATTCCAGAAACTGATGGAGGACACCGGGGTTCATAAGGGTCAACATATAACCTACTCCAGAACTGTTAGACGAGTGCGAGAAAAGTGGCCGGCGGTGGTGCTCACAGAACAACCGGATGCCACCATGGAGATGATATATGACATCTCGGAGGGTGGGCATGAGATATCCCGCATATATGAGCTACTGGGGTCCAAGGTGGGGAAGGAATTGTCCCTATTGAGACAGCTCTGGGAGGAAGAGGTGGGAGAGCCTATGTCGGATGGGGTATGGGATAGAGCCCAGAGATACCATAATAAAGTGTCCCGGAACTCGAGGCTCCAACAGATCCAATTATATGTCACACATAGGGCATATTTGACCCCCAGTAAGATTGCTAGGTTTGGGGGCCAGACGATTCAGAGATGCCCCAGGTGCGGGGAGGAGGACGCCGGGATGTTACACATGTTCTCGGCTTGTCCAGAGGTGGGTAGGTTTTGGTCTGAACTGAAGATACGCCTGGCCGAAAAAGGCATGACATTGGAGGTGGAGTCGGCCTGGGCATGCATGCTAGGAGGTTTCCCTGGGCCACGTCATCTGATGCACATTAGCAAGATGAAGGACCTGGCATACATCCTGGCCAAAAGAAGGATTGCAATGTGCTGGAAGGCAGCCCACAGGCCCAGGATGGAGTTGTGGTGGGCTGACCTCTTGAAGTGGGCAGAGGTGGAAACGACTGCTTTGTTCGAAGTGGTCAGCAGGGGAGGTGAGGAGGAGGTAGGACCCTTAATCGAATGGAGGCAATTGGTGGCCACCATGGTGGGCCCCCCCCAGCCCGATCACAGTGATGATGATACAGACAAGATGAGGACAATAGACCCGCCTGAGGACGTACAGGCTGATGATACGGACATTATGGCCCAAGTTAAGGGGGCTGGAGGGAGCGGGACTGATGAACGCAGTTTGTAATGTTACCTTGTTAGACTTGAACATGGAAGTCCTAATTATTGTAATGTTTGGTGTGTTGTTATAAAATAATAAAAAATGTTTTAAAAAAAGAGAAGTTGTGATACGCTCAAGGGGAGCATCTAAGTATACTTTTTATATGTGATGGGATAGTGATTGGATCTCTATATTCAGGTGGGCACTCTTGCCCTCAATTCCTGCAAGTCATTCTTGATAGCTATTAAAAACACAACACTTCATTGGCTCTCAAACTATAAGGCTCCTCATTATACAGCCTTCTACAATTGGTTGGCACACTTATACCCTTCTGGAATATTCAATGCTCTAGCAGCACGTAAACTGGGACCCCAGGTGTTGGTGAGTTGCCTGACCATGTCTACCCCTCCCCAATTAAGCCCATATCTCTCATCACTCATGCCGTCTGCCAGTCATTGTCTTTGAACTCGGCCTTGTAGTAGCTTCTCGTCTCTGGGAATAAAAGGGAGTATAGGCACTCACTATCTTCGCTCCAGTGCACCATGCTCTTTGTCTATTTCCATCCTCTGCTCACGTGATCAGAGACCGTGAATTGGTTCATATTCTAGCATTTAATAGTCTTTAATGAAACAATGTGGCAGTCATGGTGTTCTCTCTTCGCAACTAAACAAGGGATGCCTCGGGTCCTCACGTATACTGTTCTTTGCAGCTGATAACCAGTTCTTGGCTGCTTCCAATCCTTGACACCAAGCCAGGCAACCTCTTCGGTTTTACTTCGAGTTTGAACCTATTCTTTGCTGCGACACACACAGCCTTCAATTCATTTTCTTCCATAGAGACTCACTTACTAAATGATGTCATTAAATATCCAGAATTCTATACATGTTGGCGGCACCACCTGCAATCTATATACTATGTATAGCCAGCCTCAAGAATTCTTAGTCTGCTTGCATTACAGCGTCTATACATTTATAAAACGACTTGTGTTTTCTGCAGTGCTCTTCACACATGCAATCTTTATTCTGCACATAAAAGCTTACTCGATTCTTTATTTTGACATCAGATTCTTCATCTATGCATTTTCTTCTCTGTTCATCCCTTTCAGTGCGTCACACTCACTTTCTGTGACGTCACCAGCCTCTTTCTCCCTTGTTCTCATATTCCTTCGGCAACTGCTTCCATCAGATCATCATCTCTTCGGGGGTACATGATATAGGGTAATCTTAATGGATACCTTGTTTCAAACACCTTCTTTGGAATTGTCACAGTTACTGGTATCAAACTTGGCATGACCTCTGGTTTCCAGCACACAGGAAGCAGGGGGACGGGACTTCCTGTAGAGGCATTTGGCTCCTCCTTCACACTGACATAACAGGACACAGGGGCTGGTGTTGTCCCCAGACCAATGTGGTTGCAGGCACTGGAAATGTGGTGCGTGTTGGGCACACACTCCATAGTGGAAAGGGGGGTGCTGCCTGGCAGTCAGGTGTGTTGTTGATATTGAGGTTTTATGTACTCACCACCCTCAATAGGTGTTGCAGCTCGGGCCTCCGCAGCACCCACTACATCAATTCCCTCCATGTGCAGCACACTGCTGCACTTCTCCTACCAGGGCAGAAGACCGATTGGGGAGGAGGGTCCACCACCTATTGCCATGCACTGTCTGCGGTGTGCAGACAGGAGGTTCCTGACCCTCAGGAGGAGGTTGTCCCACCGCTTGTGGCAGTCTTTCACTGTACGTGAGGTCCTCCCCACCGGAGACACCTTTTGTGCCACTTTCTGCCATATCTCCTCCTTCTACTGCTGGGTTCGGCAGGCTGGTCCATAGAAAACAGGACCCCAGCATGCTCTAATATGGTATTGGTGAGCATGTGCACCTACGCCTCCGTGAAGCGTGGCTTACGCTGACGGGTCTCCGGGATGCGAGATGGCATGCTGAGGGATTTATTTCTGGAGTCAGTAGGGGTGGATGGTTGTTGGTACCCTCGGATTGCAGTGGATTGTGATTTTGATGATGGCCGCCAGACAGTTTCCTGTTCCGGCGATCACGTAATTTCCGGTCACAGTGTTTCCAATCACGGTATTAGCGGGTGCCGCGGTTTCCGGTGCTGTTGCGTCCGGCATGGTCATGCCGGAAACGGGTACACATACGTATGACGGTGAAGCCGGCGTATGGCCTTTTCCCCAGTGTAACCATTTCCGGCATGCCGGAATGTGCGTGACCGACAAACCGTAATCGGCCATTGATTCTGACGCCACGGGCTGCCGGAAAAGGTGGGAAAGGCGTCACGGTAACACCAGGGATTTACTGCCACACTCATAATGAGGTCCATTGTCACTTGTATTGTGTACTCTATTATCCTATATGGAAACAACCAGACCGGTGCCCCTGAATGGCAGGCAGGGAAGGGGCTGTATAGTAATGTATCTAGTATTGGAGAACAAGTTTAATGAATAATGCAACACAGGGAGCACAATACCGAGCCACACCCTACAGCAGTGTACATTTGTCATACTGGCCATCAGAAATCCTAGGACTGTCATATATGCAGCATGGGCTGCTATATTTTAAATGCGTCGTATTACTGCCCCATTGAATGAATACCAGCCTTGCTGAGAAGAGGTAGGTTACTACAGGGCTTAATAGTGTGCATTACACCCTCTGAGAAGTGTAAAAGGGTAGTTCACTTGTTGCTCTGTTTTCTGAGAAGGTGAAGACGAAATTATTTAAAACGTAAACAATATATCTTCATACGCAGTACAAGCCAAGCGTTCACCACACAAGAATTGAAACCTTTGGCTTTGCCAATGCATGCATGTGTCTTCTTTATTTGTTAACACATTTTTGACATAGCAGGTTAATACATATTGCTATCACTTTCCAGTCGGGAAAATGTGTGCATCTGAAATAAAGCAGCAGCAATTTGTAAAACAAGGGAGTTTTATAGACGTAATTACTTTTAGAAAGCTCCTATAGACACATGGCAAAGGTCATAAAAACACACACACACTGGACTGGTTACAGTGGAGAGTTCTCAGAGTAACATTTCGCTGTGGCATTTTCGGTGATAAGCTCCTGTCACTTTTTCAACGTAATAAAGAGGAAAAGAACAGGTCAGAATATGCAGATTAAAATGTTAACAATTGATGCTCAACTTGGCGCTAGCTCCGCTGCAACCATCCAGTCCCAGTAAAGCACCGAGTGTCTTACATGTGACTACAGTTGTCCAACTATCCCATAGGAGGCTATGTTGAATGCTCATGGAATGCTACACGGAGCATGCTGGCAGCCTGCCCCATCATTTCCAGGTAATTGACCTTACTTTGTAAGTAACGCGGGGGATGTCTGCGATGCCTCGGCTGGAATGGACGCAGAGGGAATACTTCCGCTCGCCGAGATGCTGCACGTTTCCAAACCAAGCTTATTCGCGATGACCTGGAGCGTTTATAGGATCATAGGTAGCTGCTGGGAATGGAATTCAAGTGAATTACTTTCTTTAAATTACTTTTTGATGAGAGAAGTGTGCACTATAATGGAAACTTAAGTTGCAAGGCAATCTGATATCTCCATGTAAGCAGAGCCCTTATGTATCCCCTCATCTGAGCGGCTGTTAGCACATGATCAGAGGCGTGATTGGAAATTATTTAATTGTAAATAGAAGAACCTATCAAATAGTTGCAGGAGAGAAAGAAGCAAACGTGTTATAGGACCAAAGAGGACAGGCACTGAAAACTACAGGCGGTGACAGCCTAGCTTCAGTGTCGATGCCATAGCCGGCCATGTGTGTGTCTTTGTCTCAGCATGGGTAGGGTTGGCAATGGCTGTTCATGATGGGACACTCCAGGGCCCCAACTAAGCTGCCCTGAAGCCAGGGATGTATGGTTTGGGGGCATCGCTCCCAACAATGATAGCAAGATAAAAGATGGGAGGGGGTATCTCTGCCGCTCCACCTTTACATCTCACCAGAATTGCCTTTAACGTATACTGCCAATGGTGCATTATTAATGACGTGTTCCAATTATTTTTATCAACAAAAGCCAAAGGTGTTAGAACCAATGGATCAAGCACCCTGCTCCCTTCTTGGCAATGTTCTAGTCCCTGGGTTATAATGCACTGCTATCTTACTGGAAAGCTCTTACCAGAAAGTATTTCTTCCCCCCTGCCAATAATGTTCAGGATAGATAGATGTTGCTACGCTCTAGCCGTGGGTTGCCTGCAAAGGCTTAAATCACTCCTAAGAGGAAGTATTTCCGCTGCTTTTTTAGGGATTTTGGTCAGGTTGCGATATTGCTACTCTGCAGTTAACATTGCCCCCCTGGGCTAACGTCAATATCTGACTCACGCTCTCAGGGGTATACTGCCTACCTGGTCTCTTTGCTCTCTCTTTCATGTTTTGTCTCTCCCAGTAAACTCTGTGCTATCTCTCCCAACTCGCTACGCCTCTCCCAGCATCGGAGGTATAGCTCCCAGCAAGCTCATGCCTCTTCCGTTCATTTGGTCTAGTCTCTCCCAGTGTCTGGGGTACATCTCCCAGCAAGCTCTTGGCTCTTTCTCTCTCTCTCATGTGGGTGTGGTTTCTCTAAAAGGCATTCGTCTGGCATTAGCAGCAAAGCAAACTCAGTAGGGAAGAAAACACGGTCCTTATCAATTTAAAGAAAGACACTATTGGAATGCTAAAGCCAGATGATAGGGGCGGTGCCATCACACTGAGGGATGCATTACAATTCAATGGCATGGCCTACTGGCTGAGTTATAACTGTGAACATTATTAAAACCGGACAGGGGACCCTTCCCATGAGATTTAGGGCCCGGTTCATGGTATTTTTTGCACGGTTCAAAGTGACTTTGCACTGCTGAAAAGTGACTTTGCACTGCCGACACAAGCCCTGATTCATGGAACTGTGCAGTGTATTTTTGCAGTGTGAAGTCAGTGCATAGGCATTCTTCCAGTACAAAATGACTTCGCACAAACTTTGTACTGCAAAAATATACTTTGCACAGTTCCATGAATCAGGGTTTGTGTCGGAAGTGCAAAGTCACTTATCAGCTGTGCAAAGTCACTATGTACCGTGCAAAAATGTCCACGAATCAGCCCCTAGACTCTTATTCTTGAATTAACGTAAGCAGCAATGGAGCAAGTTGTTATTAGCAAAAGTGAATTTGAGAATCTAGCAATGCTGATCCTAGACAGTCAGGCTTTCTTTAAATAGTTTCAGGGAGCAATTCCCCACTTGAACATATGAGCAAATATTTTGGCATCTTTTTCCAACCAACTACCAAGGCTATATTAACATTCCTTTTAGAGAATAGGGATGTTTTGAATCAAGTCGAGGCTTATGGCATTTGACAAAGATCCTGAAATTCTACTAACTGTAGATATAGGGGCTCTATACAGCAACACACACCAAGATAAAGCTTCTAGGAAGATTGTGAGATACCTGTATACCTTTTTAAAATAAACTTAATTTAAAAAAAGCAGTGGCGCACCGCTCCCATCCGTTCCCGCCCACTTCGACCACTGGTCTTCTCAAGATTTCTTCTTAGTTTTCTTTAACTTCTCTATGGATGCAATAAGATTAGCCTCTCTTGCGTCTTCATGGAAGCAAGCTTAAAGAAGACCTGGGCCACATTTCTGTCATAGATTCCTGACTAAACTCTTCACCACTTATGTGCTCCTGCTTTGGTCCTTCACTGCCATGCCACATGCAAGTTCCTAGTCTCACCATCGGTTTGAGGCCTTGTGATCCGGGCCTCACCTGTAACCCTGCATTTGGCAAAATGCGCCCTCTTGTACATTGCTCGCTATGAACTCAATATCCTCTTGCACTTCATCCCGATGTTCTCTTCCAACCTTCTCCTTCTATTATAACTTAACCTCCTCCCGGTGACCCAAACTCATCTCCTCCTTCTATGTTAACCCAACCTCTTACAGATGACTTACCTCAACCTCTTGTCTCTAACCTCCTACATGTTCCTTTCTCTCGCTCCAACCTCCTACCTCCCTATACAACCACTTCCAAGCTCTGCACCCGTTCTGCAGCCTCCTCCAAATTCCTACCATTTTTTATCGCCTCCTTTCTCTCTCTCCAACCTGTCCCAAACTCCTTCTTCATTCACCAACCTCCTCCAAACGCCTGATCTTCTCTCCAATCCCCTACAAACGTTTACCAGCACTCAGTCCAGGACCAGAACATGTGATGGATAGAAGGTTAAGAATCAATTTTAACCACTGGCATTGCCCTGAGCAACTTTCAACACAATCATTATTTAGCCTGTTTGTGCCATTACAGAAGAGGACTAGTCATAAGCAAATCCGCCTCCAATGGGAGCACTCCATCCCAACCTGCTATGGTATGTCCCTTCTGCACAGAAACCGAAGCAACCCCAGATATGTGTTGGCCTTGTTAGGCCTGGTCAGTGATGTGCAGCATGGTTCCCTTATGATGCAGTGAGCAAGAGACCCATGTCTGAACATAGCTCACCTGTTTAGTGAGACAAACTAGAACCAATCAATGCATTAAGAGGAAGTCTCCTACTCCAAACACCCACATGCCTGAGTGAGCCTCTATGTTTATATAGTCTTGTGACCCCTCCCCTAGGGTTAGTCTTCCTGAAATGGCATGCGCCAATGGATGTGGTCATGATTGGCTGGAATGAATTGACTTGGCTGTGTGTCATCTGGAGCTTTTGTGCCAGACCAAGCCTTTAAGAGGTTGATCTGCCAGGAGACGGCACCTCAGGTTTTCCAGTGCATTTCTTTAATTTGGCAGTGGCACAAAGCCTTTTCTCATGTTATACCAGTGAATTAGCTGATGGTAAGCAAAATAAGAGCATTTACAAATATATTGTGGTTTCCCTGCAGAAGCTCTGTAGGCTAGCAGTGCATGGTAAATAATGTGGTGTCTGCAGCACATGCTTTCTGCAAGTATTACATAGGAGCGTAGCATGTTGTGTGAGCACTGTAAGAAACTCTGATGTGCCTTTGGTGTCTGACTAGGCTTGCTGAGTTCTCAGCAGAGAAAAAAGCGGTATGCCTCTGATGTCTGAGCGGGCTTGCCAAGCAAGCACCAGAGAAAAATATAACATGCCTCTGATGTCTGAGCAGGTTTCTACGACCTGCATCAAAGGGATTTTCTTCCTTTGCTGCATGGGTTCCCTCACTCAGTGTTCAATTCTCTTAGAGGGGGGTGTTTATAAGATCCCTTGCTGCAGAAATACATAAAGTGCTGCTATTAGGAAATAAGGAGTGTTTTATATTACTGATACCATATAGTTTCAGATATTCATAGAAACCGTCTCCCTTACCAGCTCATTTGTTATGGATCGCAACACATTGCTTCTATACTCTAGCCAGCATTCTGGATCACTACGGGACAATTTACCATATGGTCAATTTGTACGCATCCGACATAATTGCTCGTCAGTCCAGGATTATGAGCTCCATGCATCAACGCTGGACAAGAAATTGGCAGCCATAGGGTATCCCAGAAAATTGATAAAGAGATCAGCCAAACGAGCAAGATACACCGATAGGGATTCCCTTCTGGCACCAAAAGTCAGACAGAAAGACTTGGACTGCATTGTGTGCATCACAGCTTTCTCTAAATATTCCACACCACTCAAGAAATTGATCCGTAAAACTTTGGAATTTGTCACCAGTACTGGCTGCACAATCGGTCCCCCTTTGTTCACCCTGAAAAGGGTAACAACATACGGGATAAGCTGGTGCACTCTCCTATGGCATGGTATGGTAACACCTCCCATTGACTTGGTGCAGACCAGTTTACAGGCAGCTTGGACTCAGAACCAGAGCCCGATACGGGAACAAACATTTCCCTTGTGGCATGTGTGTGGTTTGCCAGTTTACCATCAAAACTACGGCCTTTTCACACCATGATTTCATTTGGCAACTTAGTTCACAAATCGCCAATCCAAAAATGTTATTTACATTATTAAATGTCCCTGTGATCTACTCTACGTGGGCATGACCTGTAGAAAGGTTGGCATACGGATCATAGAATCCCTTACTCGCCCACTACTCAGCCATACATCACTCGACCGACGATGTCAGGTGGTGGGTCACTGAACAATTGAAACATGACAGAAGTGACTTTTCGCTACCAACCAGGGTCCTTAAATTAGAACAACAATGATATGATATGATATGGCATTTGTAACGTGCCTACACACAAGTGTTTCAAGGCCCGACGAGGCAATTGAGGGGGAACGGAGGGAAAACAGACAACAATCCTACTAGGCCAGGTGTCATTCAGATTGCGCAAGTGCATGGGAAGTGGGAGGGGGGAAAGTGCAGCAGGTGGGGGTACAGTGCGGTACATGGAATAATAGAATAAATAACAGTAGGGAAAGTACGGCCAACAGGTGGCAAGTGCAAGGGTAAGTGCAGACATTGGGTGTCAAGTACTGGTGGGGGTACAGAAACAGGTATCAGCCAGGATTTCAGCATGGGAGAGAAAGCAGAAGCTAAGAGAAAGGTTTTGAGGTGTTTCTGGAACTTGAGATGATTCTCCTCAAGTTTCAGGGACGCAGGTGGCTGTTCCAGAGGGAGGCCTCAGCCGAAGAAAGAGATCTACCACCAACTCGTTGCTTGGAGAAGCGACTGACCCTGAGGGAGTTGGAGGCGTTTGAGCGAAGAGCTCAAGAAAGAAGATATTTAGGAAGAGAGAGTTGAAGGTATAGAGGCCCCCGGCCCCAATGGATCTTGCATCTTTGCATGCATATACATAGCCTGAATGAGGAGGTACAGTGGTCGGTTTTGCTCACCTAAAACTAGTCGGGTCTCTCCTAAACTGACTCCATCTGGCGAGACCAGAGTCCCCCAACTTATGCTTGGTTTCATCTTTATAACCTTTTTCTTGACCAGTCTTGCCTGCTGACAGGGTTGAGCACAATATGGCCACCATAGGTGTTTTGCAATTGTTGCCGGTAGGGTGGTCTATGCATCACACATGGTAGTAGGCCTGCACTCAGAGCAGCTTTGTCAAATATCATGAGCACACGAGCAACATCATGTTGCTTGTGCCTCAGAGCTTTTTCAAACTAACTTGACCTGGAACTAGTGCACACCAGGAATGTCACCCCAAGGTACGTGCAGGTTTTCAGGTGTTCGTGAGCATACAAAGGCCGGCCAGCCTATCCCAGTGACCTGTTTTAGGAATGTTTTGATGTTTGGGTTTGTTTTTATTACATCTCATGAGGGTCAACCATGGTTCACAGGACCACCGCCAAGGGGCCATGATACCGACGGCTGGATTGGGTTCAGCCATAGTCCTTCCTGTCTTGATTCCTTCAACCTGCTCAGCGAATTCAGGCAGGTCCACGCTGGATTT
The DNA here is from genome assembly GCF_040938575.1 of Ambystoma mexicanum. Lineage (NCBI taxonomy): Eukaryota > Metazoa > Chordata > Amphibia > Caudata > Ambystomatidae > Ambystoma > Ambystoma mexicanum. The sequence goes on along the minus strand of NC_090923.1, from coordinate 539,010,218 downwards.
CGCCTCCTGCGAGTCAACCTCCTTTCCTGCCTATGATTTTCTTTTACCCCCTTTGCTTTCCCCCTCACTCACAATGGCTTGTTCGCCCTTCATTAGCTCACTATCCTGACATGGTCCACGAGTGGCACCTACGTTGAGCACAGAGTTTCTTGTTAAGTGTCACTGGTAGACATAGGGTTTGGATACCACGATTGTGGCTGTTTTTAAATACCACTATGGATGCGAGCAATACATGTCATTCACAATTGAAAAGTGGTTAAGCACTCCAGATTAAATCAACAATGTTCTATTTGTTCATAGATTTAGAGCTCTAATGTGGCTCTGAAGAAATTCATTAATGTTAAGGGTGCAAGGGAGAAATAGCTGACTCTGGTACCAAAAGTCAGTAGTATATGTACCGAACAAATAAAGTGTCCATATTTTATGGACCCACCGTCCCTTGCACACCTATGGTCACTGAAAGGAATCTTTCAGTCAGGTGTTTTAGAGTGATTTCAATCTTGTTACACAATTTTTCAAAACCAAGTAAATGATATAGACATTTTTACGGAGAATTATAGTAATTACCACAACTGGCAATTTCTTCAAATTGTATTATCTTTTCGACCTATATTTTGATGAACAGTTTCACACATATAAATCATATAAATCATTTAAATTCATCGAGGTCGTGTAAATTATTACATTGCTTGATATAGCATTCATTACATTCGCTTGAGTTTGATTGTTCAGTAGTGTCAATCAACATAAAGAAAAACATATATATCACAAACATATATATAAAAGGAACATAAATGCATATCAAAGGATAAAGCTCTACGCGTTTCGAGAGAGTTCTCTCTTCTTCAGGAGCAAAAACGTATTATGTTAAGTGAATTCACATTTCTACAAAGTAACTTGCAGCAGTTTCTATAATAGCATATTCTTTCTGTACTTTCTGCTTTAGTTGCTGATACCTATGTGAAGTAATGGGTACTGCTTCTTTAATTGTTTTTTTTATGGGATCACTGGTATGGTGTCACCATTTTAGGATTCATCTGTGAAATACACATTCATTTTTACGTTAGTTGTGCTATATTGAATAAGTAGTTTGTATGAGTTCATTGGTGTTAACCAGCCAATTACCTGCCATTTGTGTGTGAAACCTCTTTGGTCTTAAGTAGACATCCATTTAATTTGGGTCTTAGCGTCCCTTCTTCAAGTTGTGAAGATTGCATAAGGTTGCCTAAAATGCAAGTATATCCAATTGAAAATTACTACCCTCATCAGTCAATGATTCAAATTGAATAAAAAATTGCTATCTATCTTCTAGATGTCCTACTCACCGACACGATGTTGTGCAGCCGTTGAGAACGTTATGCATGTAAATGAATTCCCAATATTCGCTAGTAGTCTCTAATTCACATGGTAGTCAAACCTGTTAATAGAGTGCACGCATTACAATGGCGAATGCGTAGCGTTCCCTTTTTATGTTTACCTTTCTGGTATCATACGCGCAATATATTGGTAGTATTCAGGTCACCCTTCGGGGATGATGAGGCGATCTTAATGTTTTTATTCGCAGGTCTGTCTCAAATGGTAGCTGACAGTAAATCAGTGTCGCGTGGGTCCCTGAGGACAAACGTCCGAGTTAGTGTAAGTTTAACATGCAAGCAAGAGTCTGATTCAGTATTAGTAACCCGCTAATTGTTTAATTCTCTATGGTCTGACTGGAGATAGATAAGTAAAATACTCTTACCCAATTCGTATGTACGTGTCAGTAATTAGCAGTCTCACAATCCGTGAGCAATACATGGGCATCAACTAAGATCCATGTTTTTTTGGCTTCCCCTACAGGTTGAGTTTCAGTAATGGAGAACAACCCCCCCCCACCACCCCTCGTCCATATGTATTGTCCCGAAGAGGGCTGGTCCCAGCTTGTGTGCGAACTGGTTGCTGCCCGAAACTCGAGTAGACAGTTCACCATTCCTACAGGTATTAGTTTGCATTATGTACTATGTCACCTTTTTGTAAAACATTGTACTCTTCCAGATCCATCAGCAAGACCCTAACATTTGCCTCTGAAATGGTATACAGGCCTAGGCTTGCTGTTTTGAAGTAGATAACCTTTGTATTTTTTCACCCTTGCTGGGTAACAATTGTCTGTATTGGATAGATGTCATTGTTTTTGTCAGTTTTTCATGTTATGCTTAGTTTGTTGAGTATGTTTGGAGAGAATGCGATGTGATTGCTATATTTGTTAGGTTGTGTGGTGTGCTCCTTTCTCTCTGATTGGTTCCTATGTGCAGTCATTCTTGTATCTTCACAATGAGAGAATTCAGTTTTAGTTTTAGTTTCAAGGCATGGGTAGCAAAATGAAGCACTGCGACCACCTCTGCCATGTACTTATGTTTTTTGATGGTTTTCTTTGATATTTTCAACTTTGTTCTCAAAAAAATGATTACATTTGGGATATTCAAACTTTTGAAATGGTTCTTCTTCCTGCATACAGCTTGTGGGCCCAGGTTTCAAAAAATCGGAAAGTTAAAGATTGGGGTATTATTTTTCGAGTCTCTGCCTTAGGACAGCAACTAGGTGTGGGTGACCAGGGGATCCTTCCTATAAAGCCTATGGGCCCCTCATCCACTAGCTCGTGGAGAAACCTAGCCCACTTGGTCACCACAGTAGATGTCCCCATTGTGAAGCAGAGGACTTCATCAAATCATCACGTAAGTTTATCACAAGCAACACAATCACTTGTTTGTGATATATGAGACAGATGGCACTTTGGGTAGCACACCATTTGCCAAATAGGAATTTTGCACCACAATCTGGCATTTTACTATTTATCAGCCAATGGGATAGCATCCCCTAAATAATGATCCCAATTATTTAGACTACGCTGGAATTGCACTAGCCCCAAAGCTCACTTTGTGTATACAGAAGAAATGCAGGATAGATTAATACAAAGGAGATGTAATGTAATGTAATGTAAAATAATGTATAGAGCGCAGAACCAAGGCCACAAGGGGACCTGGGTGCTAAACCACCAGCAGAGAAAAAGCTCACCAGAAAAAGCGGGGCAGAAGAGCACACTAAAACAGGAATGTCTTCAGTGCCCTACGAAAACGCAGATGATCCGGGATCTCTCGCAGGGCTGTGGGAAGGGAGTTCCACAGGGTGGAGGCCAACACTGAAAATAATCTGCCACCAGCCCAGGCTTTACAGTAGTAAAGAACTTACAGCAAGTTTGCCGAGGTTGACTGCAAAGTTCGTCTAGGGAGAGGGTGGACAAGCTTAGACTGAAGGAAAGCAGGCCCAATGCCAAAAACGGCACAGCGAGTGATACAAAGTACTTTAAATTTGATCCGTCTTTTCACTGGAAGCCAGTGGAGCTTGGTGAGTAGCAATGAGGCAGAGGACCAACTAGGGCCATTTAGCGCTAGATGTGCAGCAGAATTCTGCAACACCTAAAGGCGATGAACCAAAAATCCAGGCTGGCCCAGACAGATGCTTTTACAGTAATCCAGTGCACCCGCATTAGAGGCCATGACCACATTTGCGAGAAGCTGTGAGGGCACAAACGGCAGCACTTTTCTCAAGAGCCTTAATTTCAAAAAGCCTGCACTACTAACTAGGGGAGGAGCTTAACCCCCAAACTCCTAACCGAGCGACTGGGGGCAGGACAGGCTTCCAACGAGTCCGGCCAAAAATTAGAATACCAGATGGAATAGGCATTTGATGGGCCAACAATCAGAATCTTTGTTTTATCGCTGTTGAGTTTCAACCATTTTTTCAGACATCCAGCGTCCAATGTCGACCAAACAGCATTTCAGCTTCAAAGGGGGTGCGATACTGGGGGATTAAATTTAAACACTAGTTGGGTGTCATCGACGTATGTATAAAAACACATGCTGTATGATGCAAGTGGGCGCAAATATAAATTAAAGAGTGGGGGGAGAGGGCATAATCCTGTGGAATGCCACATAAAATTGGCATAGAGGGGGCACTAAAGCCTCATAGGGACACAGTCTGCGTACGGTCCCTCAGGAACGAAGCAAACCATGCCAAACTGGACCAGTCAGACCGGCCAGGCACTGTAAAAGGATCTTGTGATAGTACAGGAAGCAGCACAGAGGTCAAGAAGAATAAGAGCTCCCACCTCCACGCGGTCCTGGAGCATGGCCATGTCATCCAGAATTGAAATCATCACAGATTCGGCCCCCATAAGCAGCCTAAAGCCTGCCTGAGATGGGTGCAGCTGTGCATTATCCTCCAGGAACCTTGTCAGCTGGGGGTGACAACCATTTCCATCAACTTTATTAAAACTGGTAGGAGGGAAAAGGGGCAATAGCTTGCTGGGGACAGAGGGTCCAGGCGCAGGTTCTTCAATAGTAGCATAACAATGCATGTTTCAAGGCAGCTGGAATTGCCCCACTCTCAAAAGACTGGTGAAGTGCTGCAGTAAAAAGTGCAGTCATAGTGGGCGGAAGGGACTGAATCAGATGCAGTGAAAAAGAATCAGGAGGAGAGGAAGATTTAAGTTTACACAAAGCTGCCATAACACATGTGTCCGAAACAGGTTCAAATCAAGACAAAAACCAGCGGCCAGAACAATGTTGTGGGGCCGGATGCACTATTCCCAGTCCAACTGCAATAGTCGACATCCTAATCCTTTTTATCTTGTCTGCGATAAACAGACTAATGGGTTTTACAGGTGGCTTGCGTATGGGTCGGGTCAGAGTGACCGGGACAGGGAGCGGAATGTTCCTTTGCCACTTTAAACAACTCCCGGGATGAGCAGGAGGCAGTGGTTATACTATCCGCATAATGTTGAGATTTAGCAGCCTTTACTACCAATATTAGATATTACTGTAACCATGTGAAGAAAGATATCAAGGGAGCTGGGAACTATTAGAGATGAACCCTTGAACGTTACAAAGGGAAAAGAGGACAAGGATAGAATAGTTTGTGCTCTGGCTTTCTCCAAATATTCAAACAAGAGCCAAAAAGCTATTATGCCTAACTGGCATCATGTGGAAGCCACTACAGTTGTGGCACTTTCTTGCCCATTAGAAAAGCAGAAGTCTTAAGGATCAGCTGATTAATTCGATGAGAGAGCAAAAGCAACCTTGACAGCCCCTTGAGGCAACACATCCCCTGTAGAAATTGTAATTAATGAAAGAGACTGCAAAAAAATCAGCAGTTGTAAACCAAAAATGTTATCTATAGAATTGTGTGCCCATGCGGCTCACTGCATACTGGCATGACCACCTGCCCAGTTACAATTAGGATCACTGAACATCGATCAAGTATAAATCCAAGCAGCTGTACGCACAAGCTGTTAGGAGACCCAAACACTGACATTGATTGGTATGTTTTCGAAGTCATTGGAGCAAATTAAAGAAGCAATGCGAGGAAGATGCATTGGTCTACTTATGGTAAGGATCCATTCAGATTTTCAGCATGAACAAAAATGTGCTTAATTCTGTAATAGAAAATCTTAATGAACAGAGTAATGCCTGGCATTTTATTTATATTTTATTGACCTTATCAACTTTACTCATTGAATATTAAGTATGTCTTTTAAGGTGAGCCATCACGTGAGAACCTGTAGTGATACACAAAATTGCAAATTTGCTAATCAGGGCTTTAGATGACAGCATTAGCCGCTGAAAGCCAATAGTTTATTCAAAGTATGTGCCAAAAATGCTGACAGTAGTCTGTTGTAGCACTTCCATTACGCAGTAGTGAGCTACAAGGAATATGCAGGCCTAGTAGGAGTGGTAGGTCACATTATGCATTGTAGATAGACAGGCAGGGAGAAGGCCCCAGTTCTGTGGCTAATAGACATTATTGGAGTGTTTGGAACATTATGGCACCTATATAGCGCTTAGCCAATCTTAAGCGCTATGAACACTAAGCTATGAATGCATGCCTTTTAGAGCTTGCTCACAGAGGGTTAATTCATCTCGACTTCTCTTAGAATATTCTGCCTTTCTAACTGTAGCCCTGCATGGCTTCGTAAACAAATCCTCTTTTCTCTGGGAAGGCACTGATAAGACATTCCTGAGTTTTCACGCAGATGGGCTCCAAGCAGGGAGGGGCACAGAAAAGGAGCACAGTGGAAATTCACAGAGTTGGGTTTTTCCATGAGCAAGCCTATATTTTGCACAGGGAAAGTTCTGGAAGTGTGCGTCATGGACTGACAGCACGAGATTATAAAAATGCATGCCCACATGACTCAGGTGGGAGATCGATCTGTGGACTTGGTTCGAGCAAAATCGAGTGTCCGGAACCTGCTGCTCTGTCGGCACCCTGCAGTGCTGTCCTCTGAGCGGGGCTGGCTACAGCTAGCTTATGAGGGCCAGGGTCTCCCAGTGCTGATTGAAGGGGCGTAAGACTGTGTTTCTCTATGTTTCTCTAAGTTCTATGTTTCTCTATATTTTGTATTTCTTTAAGTTTTGTGCTTTGTAATCTTCTCTAACTTGAATCCCAAGATGTTGCTGAAATTCACTGTTTAGAATAAATGCTAAAACTTTTTGAAGGTGTCATTTGTCACTAGCATGAGTTCACTGCTTGGCACAATAGAACCTGTATTTTGGGCTGAATTGGGTAATTGTTGCTCTCAAGGGTTGTCCCGAGGAAGATTTTCCCAATATCAAGACATTTGGTGGCAGCTTGGGGATTTGTGCAGAGCAGTGCCTTGCTGTGAAATGACAAATTGTGTGAGAGAACACAGTGCAGAGTGATGAGCAGGCTGTTGCATTTCCTTGGTGGTCTCACTGCAGCTCTGAGACACAAAAGACAGCAACGTAGGTGTCGGCTTGCCGCGGCCGATAGCTTGTGTGGTTAAGACTTTCCCCTTCAGTAAATCAGTCGTGGCTGACTTACTGCTTGGGAACGAAGCCAGGGAGCACAAGGCGATAAACAAGCGGGAAATGGCTATGTTTAAAGCGCTCTGATGAATGGTGAAGAAAGATTTATGTTCAATTATGAAAGAATTTTATCATGCGGTTTCCTCATTTAAAGTTGCAATTTGAAATGCAAAGAGAGACGAGAGCTTGCTCTATTTTGTCATGAGGGCAGGAAAATAGTTGCAAGGATTTGACATGCAAATTGTGAATAGATCTAAACATTGAGATCCAGCCCGTGTGCTAGCGAGTGGGGGGTTGTAATGTAAGGAGGCAAAGGTTCGCTTTTTAAATGTATGCTTTTGAAGTGTTGACATTCCTGAAGATAACGTGGGAATGAGCAGAGTTTAGGAGAAAGAGTAACATCTGTGTTGAGAGCCTAAAGCAACTGTAAATTCCATGTGCTGGTGGTGCATTCTGTTTAAGGAAACACACTAAAATGGCTACATTGCATTTTAGCTGTGCCATGCTTACAATGGGTGAGAGACTCACTTAAAAAAGAAAGTGAGTGAATGGTATTTGGATTTTTGATTTTTGTGTATTGATTTGGAATTGCAGAATCAGTTTGTAATGGTTTGGGGGGAAAAGCCAATTTATATTTTTCTAAATTGCCCCTGGAGTATTTTTGACTGTTCCCACGCTATGCCATGGATTAAAGTACTGTTGCGTTATAAGTGATGTATGTTTTGGAAATAGTGACCTGTTAACTGTGATGTATGGTGAAAAATGTTGTTGACACATTAACAGCCCACAAGCAATATAGAGTGTGGGTTGCTCTTGCAGAGAGAAATCGTGCAGGGAGCTGCACTACACATGGCATGTTTTAAATGCACTGAAATAATTGGTTTTAATTTGGCAATGGTACAACAGAATGGAAAATCTGTGTGTGATAAGACAGCACAAAGATTTAGTGGGTTGCGGGTTCTTTTGAAAGATCGCACATTGCATTGGAGTGAGTTTGTGAAGCCAAACTACAAGGTTACGAGGAAAAAGAAAAATGTATGCCTTTAAATGGGACATTGATCAGTTTAAAACAGGCTAAAAGACATTTTGCAAAATTACATGGAGTAGAATCTGATGACAAGAAAATGTGCCTCTTTTGAAAATAAGAGTCTTGCTGTGCAGAGCTTGTGCCTTGAAGATAACTTGCACTGTCTTGGGCGAGGTGCGCGAAAGAAAAAAAAAACTGTTGGAGGAAGGCAGGAAAGCAGAATGTCGCGCTCCTGTTCAGTAAAATGGTTTTTATAGAAGCTGGCAGATATGGGAGCTTTTCTGAGTTGCTGAAGAAGTGCAGGAAACAGTTAATCTGAATGAACTGTCTGAAACAAGTGCCTTCCATTGAAGCCGCCCCAGTTTATGAGTTATAGGCAAAGAGATAAGCTTGCTGCATGGTATGGCGCTGCCATGTGCACAGGAAAGATAAACAATGACATTCCTGCATTCCATCCCCTGTGAGAGACACCGTCAGTGTGAGCAAAGACTGAGGAGGGGGAGTGCAAAGACAGAATGCTGAAACAGAACTGAAGGCAATAATTGCTGTGAGTGAGAAGATGAAAAAGAGCGCAAGCTACCTTACACATGCTGATGTACGCATGCTTTCTGACACTGGCATGCAATAACAGAGCTGATCAGAAGTAAAGAATTTGCCCAGTATCAACACTGGAAGGAAAATAAATGCTGCATGCAGAATGGGCGCATCACATCTGGACATTTGGGGAACCTGTGCATCTGTGAATGGGCTAAGAAAAGACAGCTGCCCATTTCAAGAGACATTGCCATGCCAGCTGCATCCCCATGCGCCATGTGATGTGATGTGAAGTGAAGAGACATTGCCGTGCAAGCTGCATCCCAGTACTCCATGTGATGTGAACTGAAGTAAAGCGCTGTGCACTGGAGAAGAAACCTCTAGGCGCTTTGAGAAGTGAAAATACACAGCTGGCAAAAATGCAAGCTACATTGCCAGGGCTGGAGTGACTGACAAAGACATTATGGTGTTCCAGATGGAAGCAAAACTGACAAAGGTAGCCGTTTTGCAAGAAACAACATGCAGAACTGAGTATAACATGAACACTGCACATTAGCCATGATCCAGAAGCCTCACGGCTTAGTGCAAGAATGAATGATTTGTTGAAGCAAATAAAGAAACTGACTTAGACTATCGCTCTCAAAGGGGTGGCCCAAGAAATCAGCAGACACCCTTTGGGAAAATGACAAGTGGAAAACCAGAGGCTTGAAAGACACTAGCTGTATGGAGAAAATAAACAAAGCTGCTTGTGCAACTGCAGGCGGTATGGGACTGAAAGACTTTACCTTTGAAAAAATAAAGTGATGCCAGCAGGGCAACCTAAATCAAGATCATGAAACACTGGAAGCAAGTTGACGCCTGGCATTCGTGATCTCTTTGGTGACGAAGAAAAGCATTGATCCATTGAGAAGTGCGACCTGGGTACTTATTATATGGCTTTTGTAAAATCACAGATCAGTCTGAGGTACCATTGACCAACTATGATCGCATTGCACAAATGAGTTTGTGACTAGGCAGTTACACCCCGCATGGTTGAGTGCAAATAAGCCCCCAGTAACACACAGAAGGGTGACCAATAATTGTGGTAGCAATGATAAAGTGTGTAGTTACCTGATGAGACTTCTGAAGGTGGGGGTGGTGTTAAGGGGTGGATAACGCTGATATTGTAGTTTTGATGACATCCTAACGTGAATAACACTGACATTGTACTTTTGATGAAATCCTAACATTTCTGTTTGTATTTTGCCTAGGCAAAAAACCAAGACAGTTGCGTGCCATGATTGGGGTAGATGTGTGCAATTTGCGGGTGACACTGATCAGTCAAGCAGACGCATTCTCAGAGAAAGCAAATCACCGCGAGATGATATGTGAACTTTGAACCTGTCCTGCTCCGCACTCAATGCTGCTAACATGCATGACGTATGAGAACATTTGTTCTGCAACGTGCGAGAAGTGTCCAACAGAGTAATAACTTTTGCTGAACTGACACGTTGCAGACTTGGCTAGTTATCAAACATTTGATGCTGCACATTCAAATGATTCAGTTGCTGGAAATAATCTGGTTGATATGTTTTGCCTTTCTTGTTTAAAGGATTGTGGACAATGGGTTGTCATCATGCACCACAAACAGCTGTGTGACACAGCACTTGAATGCTAACACATTGAAAAATGGTTTTTAAATGCATTTTTGAGATGAATCTGAAAAAACGAAATGTTTTGCTCTTCCAACTTAATTGCTTTAACCAGAGATATTTTGCCTTTTCTAAAACTACTACGTTGCACGTAGGCAGGAAAATGATTTATGAATTGTTGGGGCAGCAGGATTATGCAAGCAGGAGCGTAATATATTTTGAGATAAAATGAGTGCGTACACCAAAGTTAGCTGTGCGTAGGTTAAGGTTCTTAACCTTAATTGGAAGTAATGCTGCCAAGTGTGTGAGCTCTAATTTCAGATTAATCTTTGAAACACTGGATACTTTTACAGCCAGCCTTAAGGCGGGTAAATGAAACCATGACTGACTTGATACTTGATTTTATGACACAGTGTGTGACACGGTTTTTATGTTAAACCAACCAGTTTCATGTTTTTGTGGGGACAGCTGTCTCCAGCACACTGATGCAAAAAGTCACCTTTTGATTGTAGACATGTAGAATAATTCCTTGGAAAAGCGCTACAAATGAGTATCCACATGGAATTGCTAGCGTACTGGCCTGGCACATTGTCGGGCATCTTTTGTCACTGACTCATATGACTGGTGCTTATGAAATCCTAGGCCCAAATGTTTCAGTGAATGGATCCAACGATTTGTTTTTCTGACCAAGAACTGCAGCGAGTGTTCTCGCCAAGATTTTATGGACTATAATTTGACTAAATGCATTTCACACAATGGTACGATGAAACAGCCACTGCTGGATGGTAGTATGGTGTTTGTATCTAAAACTAATATTGTATATAGTAGGCATCCCACTTGCAGAAGGGTATTCTCCAAGTCACACAAGGTAGAAACTGTGAACATGTTAGATTTTCCAGTAGTAAGGCAACATTTAAATTGTAGGCTGGTAATGCACACCTCTATTATTACAGTGATACACTTAGACATAGATTTATCACGAGGCAATGTTTCCTTAGTACTACCAAGCTGCTACAAATGGAGTCCATTTCTATGGCCCATCACCAGAGTGCACGTAGCTAAGGAGCTAGATTCATTATTTGCGGGAGCAGCGGGAGGTAACAGGAGCTTTAAACGATTTTGACATAGAAACTGTGCGCAATAAGCTAGCCACTATGGGTTCTGATGCCATCTCTGCTATAAAACCTCTGGCCTAGTGGGGTCCATTGATAAGCCCAACACTGCTACAAGTATTGGCCACCACTGCAGATGGCAAAACTTTAGTTATGAAGACATTTTTTCTGCCATAGGGCAGGTCAACAAGACTGCTAAATACACAAGATGCATTTTATGGCAAACATTGTTAAATCAGCAGGTGTTGGCTTTTCGCTCCGAGTGGGGGCGACCATCCTCAACCCACTGGCACACAGAGCTACAGTTACCAGCAAACATATGGATCAAATCGCTTGCTTTTGATTGCATGAATAACACATGCCATGCTTTAATGCAAATTAGTAGAATTGTTTTTATTTAGATAACCTGGTGCCCATGGGTTCACCTTGCTCATGAAATTAGATGGTTTCTGGTTGGGTTCCACATACATGGGGGAAGTGTCTAATCACACAGCCCATAGTCGCGTTTGAATGCCCTGGGATCAGGGGGAGGGTAAACCCTTAGAGTGAAAGGCTGCCAGGTTTAGAATTGGTAACCATACATAAATGCAATAGTGCATTGTAGATTAGACTACACCGGATTGCCTTGACATTCTAACTGCATGCTGCTTTTTAACTGACAATCAGTTATACAGTAATTATTTAGGTATTTTTGTGTAGGCCAGGTTTTGGCTAGAGTAAATGTCCATGTTCACTTTGTGTAGGTATTTTTGTGTAGGCCAGGCTTTGGCAAGGGTATATGTCACTGTTCACTTTGTGTACATTTTTGTTTAGGTAGTGTTTTTACTAACCTTGCATGCCACGCTGACTAACCGCTAGAAGATAGTTTGCTTAAACCTTTTGCAAAGCCCCAAGGTCTTTATCACTGCACTACATACTATGTTGATGGGTATTAGCCAGCATTGTCGCACACACTTTGAATAGGGGTGGAGTGTAGTGATACACAAAATTGCTAATTTGCCAATCAGGGCTTTAGATGACAGCATTAGCCGCTGAAAGCCAATAGTTTATTCAAAGTATGTGCCAAAAATGCTGACAGTAGTCTGTTGTAGTACTTCCATTACGCAGTAGTGAGCTACAAGGAATATGCAGGCCTAGTAGGAGTGGTAGGTCACATTATGCATTGTAGATAGACAGTCAAGGCGAAGGCCCCAGTTCTGTAGCTAATAGACATTATTGGAGTGTTTGGAACATTATGGCACCTATTTAGCCAATCTTAAGCGCTATGAACACTAAGCTATGAGTGCATGCCTTTTAGAGCTTGCTCACATAGGGTTAATTCATCTCGACTTCTCTTAGAATATTCTGCCTTTCTAACTGTAGCCCTGCATGGCTTCGTAAACAAATCCTCTTTTCTCTGGGAAGGCACTGATAAGACATTCCTGAGTTTTTGCGCAGATGGGCTCCAAGCAGGGAGGGGCACAGAAAAGGAGCACAGTGGAAATTCACAGAGTTGGGTTTTTCCATGAGCAAGCCTATATTTTGCACAGGGAAAGTTCTGGAACTGTGCGTCATGGACTGACAGCACGAGATTATAAAAATGCATGCCCACATGACTCAGGTGGGAGATCGATCTGTGGACTTGGTTCGAGCAAAATCGAGTGTCCGGAACCTGCTGCTCTGTCGGCACCCTGCAGTGCTGTCCTCTGAGCGGGGCTGGCTACAGCTAGCTTATGAGGGCCAGGGTCTCCCAGTGCTGATTGAAGGAGCGTAAGACTGTGTTTCTCTAAGTTCTATGTTTCTCTATATTTTGTATTTCTCTAAGTTTTGTGTTTTGTAATCTTCTCTAACTTGAATCCCAAGATGTTGCTGAAATTCCCTGTTTAGAATAAATGCTAAAACTTTTTGAAGGTGTCATTTGTCACTAGCATGAGTTCACTGCTCGGCACAATAGAACCTGTATTTTGGGCTGAATTGGGTAATTTTTGCTCTCAAGGGCTGGTCCCGAGGAAGATTTTCCCAATATCAAGACAGAACCCACTGGGGTATGTGAGGAATCTGGGTGGAAAGATGAGGCAGGAAGGCAGGAATAAAGAAATTAAAATCCTTTATTCAGGTAGAGTCAGCAATAAAACCAAAAATCAGAAGATTAGACCGGTCTTCTTATTCCTTCTTGGGTATGGGTGAGCCTTCAAACTCCTCCTCTTAGTCCTCGTAGGCCCAGAGCGTCTCCGGTGTGGCTCTCTCTCCCTCAGGTTGAAGGTTCTGAAAGAGCATGGAGAGAATACACACAGTCCTTTGTTAGTTTCAACCTTAAATAGGGTCTTAACACTTGTTAACCAATCAGAGGCGGCGTAGCTACCAACTCTATAAATGCCTCCCCAAGCCCCGCCCCCTTTTCTCTGTTCGCGTGTGGCCATGCCTTGCTCTCCCCCATCCCGTCTGCCTTGACGTGACTGCTGCCGAGGGGAATCACAGGTGAGCTAGTTACAAAACATGCCCGGGGAGCGGGTATCATTGTTGCCCCATTGTTGGTGTCCGTGTCATCTGTCCAACCCCAAGTCCCTGTGGCCGTACTGTCTGACACTTGGTCGCGGCTGCCGTATGCTTCTGACTCGCGGACGCCGTGTTCTCCCGACTCGCGGTCAGGCTTGCTAACATCTGCCACGCTGTCGAGTTCTGTACGGCGTATGCCGTCTGCCTTGCGGTCTCGTTCAAATGACCCGCGATCGCGGTCTTATTCAAATGACCCGCGACCGCTCCCGGACTCTGTACGGCGAACGCCGTCTGCCTCGCGGTCCCTTTGATCTGGTTTGCAGCGGCCGACCCCTGACATCTCATGTTCACACTGGGCTATTCGTCCCTTCTCCCCGGGGGGACGTTACTCCCTTTGATGCTCTCTATGGTTCTGGGAAAGTGGGACATCACTTGTAGTGACTCCCCTCTAGGGGACAAGGACTCCAATACCTATAAGGAACTCCCTATCAAGAATACACTGCTGGCATTTTTGGTAGTAGAAAAGACTGATCTTACTTCTGTTTTGAATCCAACAAATAGTGACATTGCTTCATCCCCTTTGGCCTCAGGTAATGCTCGATTCCCCTTGAAAGACAGGTCCCTTTCAGATACGGCGGTGGGAATAAAGAGACATGGTATCTTGAATGGAGGAGGACGAATCCTGAGCAGAGGGGAGCCTCTGACATGAGAATGTCCTGGAGGAGTGGAGCAGCACTGCACCGTGGAGCCAGCGGTAGTGCGGATAAAGAGGGGGAGCAAGGAAGGATGTCGGAAGGCCGGCACCGAGAGTGGCAAGCCAGCCTTGTCCGAGACTGGGACAGAAGGGTAGTCTCTCCTGGTGGCATGACCACTCTGCAGCTGTGGTGGGTCTGGTGCCCACAGAACGATCCTGAAACCAGGGTTATATGGAGGAACAAATCCTTGACTCTGAATATGAGGAAGGAGACTGCGGAGACGCATAGAGTCCGGAGATCACGCAATAACATACCGGAGAAGCGATAGAGGAGAACAAACGAAAATCACCACACTGAGACGCTATCCCACTGGAGCAGACACGACGGTAACAAAGGTACCAGGCTTGCCCAGGGTAGAGGTAGGCGAGTGGGAGGAAGAGAGCAAGAAGCCAGAATGGGATACGGGAGCCCTAGAAACTCAATTCTTGAACATTGCCATGGCCAAAGAGATCACCAAAGCTAGAGAATCAGAGGTGTCAGTCGGAACCCTATTGAAACAAGTGACATTGCACATTATCTGAGTAGAAGTGAACCTGGAGGGTTCAGACAAGCAAAACAAAAGCAAAAAGGGGAACAACCCAACTGATGGAAAATGATGAAGGAAACATCACTCTGTTAAAAGGATATAAGACTTTGGATTTATATCAAGACTCACAACTTTTTCCTGGGGAAGTTAAATGGGGAGTTGAATAGGTAATTTGGTAAACTGACATTGAACATTTTATTTGGAACTGAGAATAAAATCCCGAGAGATATTACAGAAACCTAGGACAGACAATGCCTAAGCCAGAGACATGGTGCTCTTGTTTAATTTATGTTGTATTTCTACAGAAGTAGGGCCAGATAGCGATTAGGTTTTTGGACTGAGGACTACTTTTTTTACTTTCACCCTTAACTTAGTTTTGTAGGCAGGGAAATCACTCTTAGCAGTAGGGCTAGTTAGATATGTTTCCTTTCTAGTTTAATAAACACAATTGAAATGTCGGCCTTAAGTCTGACTCTTTCTTCTGGTTTGCCACGGGTAGCAATAAACATCTCAGGAATGTGTTGTCAAATAACTTACCATGTAAAGACATGAGAAGAGATGTTATTAGAAGATGGGATGTGCATCATTGCATGGCCACCTTTCCAAAAATTACACTTTTTCATCACAGAGCTATGCAGCAATTTATTGTATAAGCCAAGCTATTTGATGTGAAATTAATTTAATAAGAAACACTTTGGAACCTAGTGAGAAACATTCACTCATACAGCGAAAATTACTAAACTAAGCTAGTGTCATGATCACTGCTTCCAAGGAGTCAGGAACAGCCCAACATCCTTGGAAGCAGGCCCCTAACCGTTATCTTAGGCACCAGCCGGTCCCCACTGGGACCTTTTGGGCCTTTTCCTGGCGCCGGTGGCACCAGGCTCATCAAAGTCATCGGTCCCGGCACTGGAAGCGCCGGGCTCATATTATGTATGAAGATGCTTGGGTGGACTTACCTGCAGCAGACCATGCTGCTTACTTACCAACCACTTAGAAGTCCTCTGTGAACAGGAACTACTTTCTTACCTGGGTGGGGCAAGCTCCACTCCCTGTATACAGCACTGGAACACTTCTGGAACTGGAACTCTTTTCTTACCTAGGCGGGGCCGTGGAGGAAGACGCCTCATCACTCCAAGGCTATTTAAACCACACCCGATAGAAACGTGCTTCGCGTTATTCTGCATCTGCAGCAGAACACTCACCGAGTCTGTTCCGGCCTTTCTTCTTTCGATCCTGAACCTGCAAGAATTATACTTACCATTCCTGTATCCAGTCGACAACAGCACCTGCAAGGACAAGAAACAACAGGTTAGCAAGGCAACCTTTACACGCAGTGCTTACTCACCTGATCCATCGGCTGCGGCCATTTCTTCACGCTGCACCTCCGCCTGTGAAGACAAAAGCATTGTTATTACTTACCGGCACTCCGCGAATTCCGGATTTCTTCACGCTGCATCGCCGCCTGTGAAAACAAAAGAAGAGACATTAGACAGGTATTTACTTACACCCATCGCGCTCGTCACAATAGAACGCCTGCAAATACTCCGGCGTCTCTTCAGCACGGACTAAGCAGCAAGGGAAAAAGACAGTTTGAGCGCTTGCATTTACTTACTCATTTCCAGGCGCTTCACTCCATCTTCCATCTCCAGAGTCCTGCAAGACAAAAAGGGAAAAGCATTATACAAAGTCCTGTTCAATATTAACGTGCCACGCACCTAAAGACTATAAAGACTAAAAAGGTGCCCGGAAACTCACCGCTCGTGCAGTTAACGACGGTAACGATCCTCTGAGTTCTAAAGGCCTATGTTTCACCAGTGAAGGAACTGGCAACGGCACCCTGCACCAGACGCAGATGGAGAGTCAAGCATTCACCTATCTAAGGTGAGCACGTGACCTGGGGGGGCTCTACGGAGAAGCTAGGAAGAGAGGGAGAGGAACATTCAACAGCCCAGACTCTTAACCCCCATATTCTTTCACCTACAGAAACCTCACCCTTCGGGTTCGACACACAGTGAGAAGAGGTTCGACCCCAGAAGCCAATCGAGTCCTGCATATCACTTTTCGAGTCACAGACACCTTCCTGCCAAGACCAGCGCCTCCGTGGGAATCAGGTGAGCGTTACAGAACGCGAAGCCCACCGCAAAACTCCTACCCAGGCGCAATGGAAACCTCAGACACTGATCAATTAGCCCAGTTGCTCGGGGAATTAAGAGCAGAAGTACATGCTGCTCGTCAGGAAACACACTCTCTAAGAAGAGAGCTGATAATTTCCAAGGAGCGAACAGAGGACCTCGCTAGGCAATTGCTACAAACGCAGGCAGGACAGACACCTTTGCTCGCTCCAGGAGGAAGTTATCCTTCTGCATCATCTTTAAATCCAGTGCAAATCAATCTACCCGGTAATGTGCCATTGGCTCCGCCCGAGCGCTTTTCTGGTGACCCAAAGAAATTTGCAGTGTTCATCAACCAGTGCCGCCTACACTTCTTATGTCGACCAGCTGCATTCCAAACAGATCAGACCAAGCTGGCTTTCGTGCTTTCTTATCTCAGTGGCAGCGCAGCAGATTGGTCGATCCCTTTAGTCACCCAGGATGATCCGGTTTCACATGATTTCCAGGCCTTCCAGTCCAGCATGGAGAAACTGTTCGCAAGACATACACAAGGGCAGGCCTTGGACAATGAACTTCTTTCATTACGACAGGGTAATCAAGACCTCTTGACTTATATAGCCTCATTCAACAGACTTATAGTGGAAACTCAATGGCCCGAGGATAAGAGAATAACGCTTTTCTACCGAGGCTTGCGTGGAGAGCTCAAGGATGTGTTAGCTCAAGTTGTGAATCCTCCACAAGAATGCTCAGACTACATTGACTTAGTTGTCCAATTGGACCACAGATTACAGAACAGGAAGGCTGATCGTTCCAAATTTGATACCCGAGTGTTTTCTAAACCACAGACCTCTACTAGGGGAGCTGACACTGTGGAACCCATGCAAATAGGGGGCATGAAAGGACCTTTAACCCAAAAGAAGCGGGAAAGAAGAAGACAGCTGCAATTATGCCTCTATTGCGGAAACTCAGGGCACTTTCTTCGAGACTGTCCAGTGAAACCAGCTAAGAAGGCTGTAGGAGCCGCAGATACCTGTACCACAAATTCTGAGCAGGGAAACGACCTAGCCCGACAAGTGTAGAGGTCCTCTTGCCGAGCGTTAAGATCTGTCCCGTGACCTCGCATTTCGTGGTGCCCATGGTCCTCATTAGTCCTGATCGTCCGGATCGTTTGCATGCAATTGAAGCTTACATCGACAGCGGAGCAATCGGTAATTATGTGGACCGTGAAATGGTATCAAGGATGAACCTACCCCTTGTCCCTAAGGCAGTAAAAGACGTCATTACTACAGTGGATGGCACGGAGATAGCCTCCGGACCAGTAACGCACGCCACCCAAGAAGTGATGCTAGTGAGCCAAGATGGACACCGGGAGAAAATCGTGTTCGATGTGATCAAGGCCCCTCAGTTCCAGATCATTCTGGGAATTCCTTGGTTAGAGAAGCACAATCCTCAGATCGATTGGCGAGCAAAGACGGTTCAGTTTCCAGAATGTTTTACCACTTGTTATCCTCGGCCTGATGTTTCACTGGCGGCAATCTCTTCTGAGGTTCCCAAATTACCTCCCGAATACCAGGAATTCCAAGAAGTCTTTCGGAAGGATCAAGCTAACACCCTGCCTCCTCATAGGTCATACGACAGTCAAATAGATCTGATACCCGGAACAACTCCTCCTTGCAGTAGGATTTATGCCCTCACCGAGCCAGAGAATCTTCACCTCAGACAATATCTGGACCAATACCTAGCCAACGGGTTTATCCGTCCTTCAAAATCTCCAGCTTCCTCGGCTTTGTTCTTCGTTCTGAAAAAGGAAGGAGACCTTAGGACTTGTATAGATTACCGCGCCCTGAATCAAATCACCGTTAAAAACAGATACCCGTTACCTTTGATCCCTGAACTCCTGGATCAAGTCAAAGACGCATGTATATATACAAAGTTGGATCTCAGAGGAGCCTACCACTTGGTACGAATAAAAGAGGGCGATGAATGGAAGACGGCCTTCCGCACCAAGTATGGGCTGTTTGAATATCAAGTTATGCCCTTTGGACTTTGCAACGCTCCTGCCGCCTTCCAGTATTTAATGAATGATGTCCTTAGAGAACTCATAGATGTGTGTGTTGTTGTCTACATTGATGACATCCTCGTCTATTCATCATCTAAAGAAGAACATCGGAAACATGTTAGAGAGGTCCTCAAGAGACTACGTCAACATAACCTTTTTGCTAAACTCGAAAAATGCGTTTTTAACGTAACTGAAGTTGAGTTTCTGGGATTCATATTGTCACCCAATGGAGTCCATATGGATTCAAAGAAAGTCGATGCAATTATCAAGTGGCCTTCACCAACCTCTATAAAGGGAGTCCAAAGCATGTTAGGCTTCGCTAATTTTTACCGCAGATTCATTCCTGAATTCTCTCGAATAGTCCAGCCCATCACTGCTCTGTTAAAGAAAAACAAACGTTTTGAGTGGTCTACTGAGGCGGAACAAGCTTTTCGGGACTTAAAAACTAAATTCATTTCTGCACCTGTTCTAAAACATCCTCGTCCAGAACTCCCCTACATCGTAGAAACAGATGCTTCAAGTCTTGCTATGGGGGCAGTTTTATCACAAAGAGATCCGGTCACACATCAATTACATCCTATAGCCTTTTGGTCCCGCAAATTCTCGGCTCCCGAGATCAACTATTCAATTACAGACAAGGAACTTTTAGCTATCAGATCGGCCTTTAAAGCCTGGCGGCATTATCTTTTGGGAGCCAGACACACAGTCACCGTAATGACTGATCACCGCAACTTACAGTATCTGAAGACGGCCAAAGCTCAGTCTTCCAGACAGCTTCGCTGGGCTCTGTTTTTGGCGGAATTTGACTTTATAATTACTTATCGACCTGGCAGTAAAAATGGAAAAGCAGATGCCCTTTCCCGGATGGGAATAGATGAACATTTGACCAATCCAGAACCAATACCCATAATCCCTGAACAAAGGATTTTGGGTTTGGTCAGCGCTCAATCCTTTGAAGACATCAAGACCACAGTCAAATCACTTCTAACTCCGGCCGACTTACAGAACTGGCAATTAAGGGGAAAAGAATTTTCAGTGGATCAAGATCTACCTTTTTTCCGAGGACGATTGTACTTGCCCAGTGAGAAGATACAAAGACAGGTAATCTCCTGTTATCACGATTCACTAATGGAAGGTCACCCTGGCATAACCAAAACCATGGAAAAGGTCAAAAGACATTTCTGGTGGCCATCATGGAAAAAGGATATTAGAGACTTTGTAATCTCTTGCGGTGTATGCGCCCAAAATAAAAGTCTGAAGGAGAAACCAGCCGGCCTCTTACACCCACTAGACATCCCTCCCTGTCCATGGCATACCCTGTCCATGGATTTCATCACGGACTTACCTCCATGCTCAGGGTATAATACCATTTTAGTAGTCGTGGATCTATTCTCCAAGATGGCTCACTTCATTCCCCTGAAGGGCCTACCTTCAGCTTCAGTATTGGCCCGAGAATTCTTAGAAAACATCGTTTGGTTACACGGTTTTCCCTCGGTTTTGGTTTCCGATAGGGGAAGTCAATTCATCTCCCACATGCGAAGTTGCTGTCGTTTAGCCCAAATAGATGTGAGACTTTCTACCAGTCATCATCCCCAGACTGACGGACAAACCGAGAGGACAAATCAAACTCTAGAGCAATATCTACGTTGCATGCTCCAACAAACTGAAAACCCTTGGAAGGACATTCTTTGGATTGCTGAATACGCTTATAACAATTCGACTCATTCTGGAACCGGAAAGACTCCCTTCTTCTTATTATACGGACACCATCCTAGAACCTCTAACCTGGATCCTCCCCAAGAATTCGAGGCACCTGCTGTGGATCACTTGCACTCGGAGATCACTTGTGCTTTTAAGGAAGCCACTGACCATCTGCAAAGAGCTAAAGCTCAATTCAAGAAAGGAGCAGATCAGCACCGTAAAGAGGCCCCTCACTACGCAGTGGGAGAGCAGGTCTGGTTATCCACTAAGCACCTACCTCTAAAAGGACCCCGCACTTTTATCCCGAGATACCTTGGACCCTATCTTATCTCTGCCATAATTAATCCAGTGGCTGTTAAATTGGAATTGCCTTCGCATATGAAAATACATCCAGTATTCCATGTCTCCTTACTAAAACCAGTACAACCAGGAACCCGATTGACCGAACTCCCAGAACCTGTTTTAGTAGATGGAGAAATTGAGTTCGAAGTAAAGAACATCCTAGACTCCAAAATCTCCAAATCTAAATTATATTACCTGGTTGATTGGAAAGGATACGGCCCCCAGGAAAGGTCTTGGGAACCCTCAGAACATGTCCACGCACCTTGTCTGGTCAAGAAATTCCATTTGAATCACCCCGACAAGCCAAAACCCCCGGAGAAGACACGCTTGGGAGGGGCCTTGAGGGGGGGTGCTGTCATGATCACTGCTTCCAAGGAGTCAGGAACAGCCCAACATCCTTGGAAGCAGGCCCCTAACCGTTATCTTAGGCACCAGCCGGTCCCCACTGGGACCTTTTGGGCCTTGTCCTGGCGCCGGTGGCACCAGGCTCATCAAAGTCATCGGTCCCGGCACTGGAAGCGCCGGGCTCATATTATGTATGAAGATGCTTGGGTGGACCTACCTGCAGCAGACCATGCTGCTTACTTACCAGCCACTTAGAAGTCCTCTGTGAACAGGAACTACTTTCTTACCTGGGTGGGGCAAGCTCCATTCCCTGGATACAGCACTGGAACACTTCTGGAACTGGAACTCTTTTCTTACCTAGGCGGGCCGTGGAGGAAGATGCCTCATCACTCCAAGGCTATTTAAACCACACCCGAGAGATGAAACGTGCTTCGCGTTATTCTGCATCTGCAGCAGAACGCTCACCGAGTCTGTTCCGGCCTTTCTTCTTTCGATCCTGAACCTGCAAGAATTATACTTACCATTCCTGTATCCAGTCGACAACAGCACCTGCAAGGACAAGAAACAACAGGTTAGCAAGGCAACCTTTACACGCAGTGCTTACTCACCTGATCCATCGGCTGCGGCCATTTCTTCACGCTGCACCTCCGCCTGTGAAGACAAAAGCATTGTTATTACTTACCGGCACTCCGCGAATTCCGGATTTCTTCACGCTGCATCGCCGCCTGTGAAAACAAAAGAAGAGACATTAGACAGGTATTTACTTACGCCCATCGCGCTCGTCACAATAGAACGCCTGCAAATACTCCGGCGTCTCTTCAGCACGGACTAAGCAGCAAGGGAAAAAGACAGTTTGAGCGCTTGCATTTACTTACTCATTTCCAGGCGCTTCACTCCATCTTCCATCTCCAGAGTCCTGCAAGACAAAAAGGGAAAAGCATTATACAGAGTCCTGTTCAATATTAACGTGCCACGCACCTAAAGACTATAAAGACTAAAAAGGTGCCCGGAAACTCACCGCTCGTGCAGTTAACGACGGTAACGATCCTCTGAGTTCTAAAGGCCTATGTTTCACCAGTGAAGGAACTGGCAACGGCACCCTGCACCAGACGCAGATGGAGAGTCCAGCATTCACCTATCTAAGGTGAGCACGTGACCTGGGGGGGCTCTACGGAGAAGCTAGGAAGAGAGGGAGAGGGAGAGGAACATTCAACAGCCCAGACCTTTAACCCCCATATTCTTTCACCTACAGAAACCTCACCCTTCGGGTTCGACACACAGTGAGAAGAGGTTCGACCCCAGAAGCCAATCGAGTCCTGCACATCACTTTTCGAGTCACAGACACCTTCCTGCCAAGACCAGCGCCTCCGTGGGAATCAGGTGAGCGTTACAGCTAGCAGCACTGAGGGTCAGGTTTACTTTCCATGCAAATATGCGTTGAACACAATGACACTGCTGGTAAATGTATTAAACGTATATTTGAGCAGGGCAATAGATACAAATATACACTGCACCAGCATTCAATAACCAGACATGGACACAGAGTAGCCTAAACTGCCGACCCATACAGGCTCGGACTGGCTATAGGACTATAGGACCATTTTGTGTCCAGAGTAAACCAGTTTCATAAGTAACTACACTAGTTTTAACCACTGTTAGCTACTAAGCAAATATGTATTCAAATGCAATATTTCAACATATTTTACCAAAAACATATAGTATACAAACAGTTTGTTCTGGATAGTAATTAATTGTATTGTGTGATTGTGGGCCACTTTTCATTGGAGCATGGAAGGATTGTATGCCCCAGCTTGACCCTGGACCCATGTCGTGACCACATGTACGCCCACAGATTGCTCAACCTAGGTGAGATGTGGAACATACTGGCTTCCAGACTGTTTGAATTACTCAAGCATTCACCATTTCTGTCTTAGAGCACTTGCACCTCTCACCATAACGATCACATTCACTTTTTTTTCTGTTGCTACCAGGGTAATCGATTCCCAGACATTTAATAATCTTTTCAGATGACACCTCATTTATTTGCAGTGGCCCTTGCAAAGACAACATTACCAATAATCCATACCGAATTGAGACCTTAATGAACACAGATGCATGCTTGCCAAGAACCTCAGAGCAGGCAAGTACCTTTAGTGACCCTTCAGTTCTTGAGCAATCAAAGCTGTTATGTCGTAGATTTATCCTTATGATGGGCACAATGTGTTGTGCTCTTCTCTTCCTACAGATCTGAATCTTAGGATCTGTGACGAATCTCTAGATGTTGTCACTTCTCCCCGACGGGAAGCCCCTTGCCATGAGGCCACTACCTATTAGACCCCCTTGGGGTGGTACACAGCAGGAGGATCTCATGGGTAGAGACCTCCCATCTGGGGACAAAGGAGAACATCTCGGGAGAATGCAGTATACCAATCCTCCACCCATACCCTATACACAGCCCCAATCCAATACATCACACTTCCATGTATCTTTGTAGGCCTGAAAATGTAGCATCTGCTGAGACCAGAAAGAGTAGGGACGTCCTCATAAAAATGCACTTAACAAGGACTGGGATGAAGAGGAGGTGCGGAAAGATGAATAGCACCAGTGAGATCTTGAATGAGCATTCTAGTGATCTTTGCCCATTCATCATGGACAGGAAAGAAGGACCTACTATGTTGCGAAGCCCTCCCAGGAGGAACCGAGAAAAGGGAAGATGTTTGGCCTGGGAGATTCAAGCGGCTGCAGACCGGAATGCTGGTGAGAGGCAAAGACATCCCCATGCAGTCCAACGGTGCAGAACTGGTCTGGAAGCTGGCAAAGCAGAGGTCCGGATCAGGAAAGAGGCCAGACCACGCGGTCAAGCAGAGACACACAGTCTGCCAAGGTCCAGAGACTGCTGAGCTGATGCAATACATCGGAGAGCGAAGCAGATACCATCGGTGGCCACGAGAGACCAGAGCGAAACAGACCCTGAGACAGACCATAGCTTGCCACGGAAGTCCCAGAAGGTACAGGAGTGAAAGGGCTGGCCGGTGGGGATACAAACAGGTCTTGGCTACCGTTTAACGGCACAAGAGAAACAAGTCTTCAACCCAGGGCAGTGACACAACCCCTAGTCCAGTCCAGAGAGCAGCAAGGGGAACTACAGAAGGACGTGGCTCCTAAACAGGGTTAAATCTAAGACCCCCAATGCTAAGCAAGACTATCCAGAGAAAGGCACTAGCCATCTTCCACGTGGCAGTACGTCGCAGGAGAGTAAACCAAGTCTGCAAGATCAAAGAAGCATAGAAGTACAGGTCTGGGGCCCGCACCCAAAACTGAAGGAAATTACCAGTCATCTTCCTCGTGGCAGTACTTGGCAGGATAGTGAACCAAGTTGGCCAAACTTAAGAAGTGGGGAAGCCTGGGTCTGGGACCCACAACAAAAGATAATAAGGGAGAAAGCTGATTCCTCTTCCTTGTGGCATCACTTGGCAAGCCAGAGAACCAAGTGGGCCATAGTGGGGAAGCCTGGGTAGAGGACCCTACTAGTGCATGAACTGTATTGCTGAGAAACCTAAGAGTGAAACAAAGACATCGGGAAAGGAGTAATTCCCCCTGGTTGTGTTGAAATGTGAAAGCCAGATGACAGGGGAAGGGACACATTCTCTTTTTTTTGTTCAAACATTTGTTTATTCGAGTTTTCAGTGTACATAGAAACCAAAATTCAATATGTGCTGCAACTGGAAACATTTTACAGTAAGGATGCCGCAAATCGGATAATTTAGAACCCCACTTAGAAAAAGCTAATGCTATTGCAGTAATGGAATTGAAAGCATTTGCTGACCAATTAGAGAATAAATCAGAAGAAGTCTTAAAAGTCACCATTGATAAATTTGAGAATTTAGTGAACAAAATCAAAGAAGTCTCTACCTGTAAGCGAAAGTATTGCAGTAGTAGTGAAAGATGGAATGCGTCTCATGGGAATCACAACACCTATGACTGCGAAATAAATAAAGCCAAAAGATCACTCAGACAGCTCATAAAATCGATAGTAAAGCTGCAAAAGGGTGACACTACAACACAGATAAGATGGTTTAAAACACAATATGGGAAATGGCTGCGTAGACATAAAAGAGATAAAGCGAGGGAAGTATGGCAGAATATTGCCTAGCATGCCCTGAACAACAATCATCAGGGTATGTGGAAGGCAATAAATGAAGCCAAAACTAGAGGTTTACCCATAAATAGTGTAGTAGAAAGTGATTGGATAATGCATGTAAAAAATACAATTGGAGCGAATATAGTTGAAGATGAAGGATACAGAGTAACACAGTCTATTTGGCATGGGAATTTTACTGCGGCCTCCTTAAAAAAGAATGATTGACCAATTACATTTATCTAGGGCAACAGGCCCTGATGGGACTTGTAATGCCCTATTACGTCGAGCACTTGCGGAATGGGCAAGAGCATTGGTTATTTTGTTCTGATGGATAGGCAAAAATTGGATAATCCCTGAATCCTTGCGAAATAGTATAATTCTCCACTTACATCAAAAGGGAGGGTGGAAAGATCCCAAAAACTATATAATGCTTGCTATGCTGGATATTCCAGCAAAAATGTTTGCAAAAGTTTTGCTGGAAGACTTGAATGAGTGGATAACCGAAAAAAAAGATCCTCCCAAGCAACCAAGCAGGCTTTCGTGCTAAATCCTCCACAATACACAATATATTAAACCTTGTGTCTGCAGTGGAATATTCATGAAAGGTGCGTAAACTTCCGGTGTACACAATATTTATTGATTTCACAGCAGCATTTCACACTATCGTGAGAGAGAAATTATGGTTAAAACTAATTAAATGGGGGATTCCATTGGGGCTACTCAACATGATCCAGCTGCTGTACTCTGACACAACAGTGAAAATTCGACTAGATGGTGAAGGCCGACTATCCGAGGCGCTCCCCACAGTATGTGGTGTGAAACAAGGCTGCAATCTAGCAGCCACGTTATTTAGCTGACTGTCTGAATGAGCTAGGAGTGGCTGCTGATGCTGTAAAAATCGGCAATTTCCAGCTATCCTGCTTAGGATAAGGGGCTGATCTAGTCCTGTTAGATTACACACCAGTAGGCCTACAAAATAGGCTAAATTGTCTGATCCAATTTGCTGACAACAATGTGCTGGTAATCAATATTTCTGAAACAAAGGTGATGAGATTTCTAGGCACTACAATGCAATCACGGTCTAACAAGTTCAAGTGGATGATAAAGAATGCTGAGATTGAAGTAGTTGAATGCTATAGATACATAGGAGTCTTAGTGGATTATAAGCTATCATGGAAACCGCACTGGAATGAGATCAAACTTAAATGTTTAAAAATAGCAGGAGCCCTGAGTCTTTTTATTGGAAGACAAGGTGGGTTCTCGGTGAACACCATACTATTACTCTATTCCAGTAAAATAATATCAAGCTTGCTATATGCAGCAGAGATATGGGGAATCAAGTTTGTAAATGAAATAAGTAAGCTGGAAGGGAAAATGTTAAAATGGCTCTTTAGACTACCTACTGCAGTTACATGTGGATATATTTTACTAGAATGTGATTTTAGATATGCGAGAGATATTTTAGAGCACAAGGCTGCTATGTTATATGTGAAATTGAGTACCCTGAATATCAGTACTTTAGTAGTGAATTTGATGAATTGCTTTAAGGAAGGAATGAATTTTAGTGATTTTAAAACATTGAATGTATTGTATCAATCATATGTTAAATGGGCCAAAGGCAATGTAGACAGCTGGTTGATATATTCTCATGAGCAAGTCAAAAAGCTACTACAACGTGATCTCTATGGAGTTGCCAAAGAAAGAGATATGACATATATGGCTACCAAGTCAAATAGCAGCCTGTTTTTAGAACAGTGGTCATTAGAGACAAAGAAATCTAGATATCAATATGCGTTCCCCCACCAGGCAACAGTAAGAGCATATCTCATGTTTAAATTTAACAGATGCGAGACAATGGAGATATTGGGAGCTAAAATTGGTATTAAGAAAAACCTGAGAGTATGCAGATTATGCGGATTGTCAGATATAGAGACCGCTAAACATTTGATATGTTACTGTGAAAGCCTCAACCAGCTACGAGAAACATATCTGAGAAGATACAAGAACTCGTGCCGAGAGGAAAATATAGAAAATATATGGCAAAGATTGATGGAAGGGAACAATATGAACTTGATCTTTCACATAATTAAATTTTATGAGCTGATTTTAACTATTTTAAGAGAGTTATCTTAAGGGGGCGCTGTTGCGCTCGTAGAAGATGGCCGCTTGATCAAGAGCTCCGTTCCGCGAGGCGCCTTCCTTCTTGAATCCTGCTTTGGTGCGTCCCTAAATCCTACACTAACTACTTGGCGTAACTGCTGAGAGACCCGGGCGAGTGTTGGATCAAACGCTGCGCCTCGTATCAGCCCGGTCACTGAAATCCTGCACAGTGAAACCGGCCCGGGAGCTGGCGCTGCTCCGTCCCGCCCCTCCCTTCCAGAGCCGATTGCCACCGACTCCGAGGATCCGGGGCCTGCTGTGGGGGAGGGGCGCTGTGCTCGTGTGGCGCTGTCCTCTCCCCCTCTCCCCCGGAGACTGCTGCGTCCTACGTGAGGACATCAACCGCTGAATTGGCCTCCACACTCGCATCTGGTCCTGAACACTGAGCGGTCTGCTCTGCTGCCCCTCCTGGACAGTGTGCCGATATCCAGCACCCCTGCGGGGTCCAGATGGGAGGAGCCTCGACCTGTGGCCAACGCGGGGGATACTCCCTCCCCTTTGCGATTACGGTGAGTCCCTGGGGTCCCCGATCACCCTACCCGCAGTGACACTTGCTCCAGCCTGGAGCGCCTCCCACTCTGGGAGTCCCTCCTCGCCAGCATCTGTGCGACTGGAGCCGCGCTTCTGCTGCCCTCCGGCATCCTCAGACACTTGGGGCCCTCGCCCCCAACACAACCCAGCGGGCGCTGCTGGGGGGACGCGGGGTCCCTAGGCTACGGACCCATTCAATCTACGCGCTCTTGAAGTATACACCATACCTATTATTGGTCCTGAGAATTGTAACCTTGCAGCCCCCAGCCTGGATCGCATTATCCCCCGTTGAAATATTTGCGTTGAGGACATTACTGTGGGTTTACGCCTTCCGCCCCCGGTGCCTACATACATCTGCTGGGGGCTCGGGTCTCATGACCCAACAAACTGGTGATGATGTGCGCTGTATTGGCCCCCCCACCGCGGCGTGCGGCACCCAGATCTTCCGCTCCACCTGAGTACCCTGTGATTCGCTGACCCCCGCTTTGGCTGCCTCCCTGCCACCTGGCTCGGGGCGCCCTGCCTACCCCCCAGCGGCCCACAACTCCTGCGCTGGGATACCTAGCCGTCCTGCTCCCCGACACAAGAAGTGGACTCCATAACCCACTCAACTACATCAGAACCCAAAAACACTGCTTTCCTCACCCATGCTACAGACCACAGATCTCCTGTTTTCGGTCTTCACCCAGGCGCACCAAGACAGTCTACACCAGAAGATTCACTTACTGATCTCTCTGTGTGCTCACACTGCTGCTGGCGGGGGCGATCCCCCCTGTTCCGCGAGGTGGCGATCAACGGTGGCCCAGGTGACCCCGCAGCCTACTACAGAACTGTACTTCATCTCAACCCGAGGGCCTCTGGGTGCCCAGAACGCCTCGAATAGACCCTCAGGCCACCTCTTGTGACCGCTCCCCCTCGACCTGCCTTGGCGTCTCTGCCGCCTCCCTGGGCCTCTGGGCACGCCCCCTAGCAGGCATCATGACCAAGGGAGCGGGAAAGAACCAGTGCCCGATCAACATGTTTACAAAGACTCCGTCGAGGTCGGTGGCGGATGCGCCTGAGCAGGAGCGGTTCAACTCAATGACCTCGGATCCTTCAGACTCCCAGAAAATGATGGAATACATCCGGGAGGGCTTCACCACGCTCCATAGCAAGCTGGATGACATGAATGGCACCATATCCTCTATCAAATCTCATATCGAGAGGACCGACGGCCGGGTGGCTGAGATTGAGACACGAGTAAGTGCCACCGAGGATGACCTGAGCTCCCTCAACGCGGAAGTAACCACACTCTCTGGCCAAGTTACCGAGGTCGAGAAAAAGAATGAGGACCTCGAATCGCGTTCGAGACGTAACAACCTCTGCATTATCGGAGTGCCTGAAGATGGCATCAAGGAACCTATGGAGGACTACATCGATCGCACTCTATTAACACTGCTTGACTCCCCAAAGCTTTCCCCGCAGTTCACAATCGAGAGAGCCAATCATGCCCTAACTGCAAAGCCCAGGCCAGGCGCACCTCCACGTCCCATCATAGCCAGGGTCCTAAATTTCCACGATCAGGACGCCCTCCTCAGGGTGGCGAGAACCAAGGGTGAACTCCTCCTGGGGGCTGCCAGGATCCATCTGTACCCGGATTTTTCAGTGGCTGTTCAGCAGGAACGCAAATCTTTCCTGGCAGTGAAGAGGAGGCTGCGAGACCTGGGAGTTAAATACTCCATGCTATATCCCGCCAAGTTGAGAATTGAACACTCTAACCAGGTGTATTTTTTCACAATCCCCGAGGAGGCCTCCAGGTTCATTGATGAGCACTTCCCCGGCTGACCCTCTTCTGGAATGCATATTCGCTAATGTTATGTCCCTTGGTGGATCGTTTATGGTTTGGGGCACCTACTTGTCCTAGAAATGTGCAACCTGTTAACCAATCTGGGACGGGACGGGTTCTCACTCATGTAAGGTTTTACCTATGTCACACACATCCTAGTCCTTAGGCTTCTCTTCACAATCCCGGAGGGGGCCTCCAGGTTCATCGTTGAGCACTTCTCTAATTAAACCCCGCTCTGCAGCGTCTATTCACTACTGTTACGTTGCTCGTTGCTCTGCTAATTGTTGCCAAACCCAGTCATCTTCCTGCTCTAGTTGCCTGGGAGGCCATTCCTCCCAGCCATGAGTAAATTGTTTCACTATTGTGTGACGGTGCCGTGCCCATCCATGTATGGTCCTACCCAAGTTACGCACAACGTCATTGTTAAGCACCATGTTTATCCTTAAATTGCCCCCCGGAGCATCACCGCCAGGCCAGTTTGCAGGCCCCCCAGCGTTGATGCCATTGGTTTGGATTTGGTTACTCGGGTATGGGGTTATCATTCCTCTGTTTGGGGGAGGGATTTGTGAGGGGGTGGGTGGTGTTGAGTGCTAAAAAAGGCTTGGTGTCCACAGAGGAGGTAGAGTATAAGGCAGTATCGGACCGATGTTATTGCAAAAATGGTCGACTGGTGCACCGGCCATGGGGGTCACCACTCTGATAAATTTTTATTTCTAACGAATACCTCTACACAGTTGACCGAGGATAACTTGACTTTCATGAGTTGGAATGTGGGGGGACTGGTAAACTACAAGAAAATGAGACAATTCCAGCTTCAGGCCGAACGTCATGGTGTCAAAATCCTCTTTTTACAAGAAACGCATGCTTGTACTAAGCACTGTGAAAAGTTTGCCAAAATGTGGGGCCCTCAAAGGTACTTCACTAACTACTCTACCCAAAGCCGGGGGGTCATGACCCTAATCCACAGGAGCCTTAAGTTCAAATCCATATCTTCATAGATCGACCCCCAGGGCAGATATGTGTTACTTCATGGTACCCTGCAGAATAAGCAGGTGGTTCTATTAAATATCTATGGCCCCAACATTGATGACCCAGAGTTTTACTTGCACCTTACGTACCTTCTATACAGCTTCCCGTTAATACCAATCATCTCGGGAGGTGACTTCAATACGATATTCGATGTAGACCTGGATAGATCTGGCTCCAGACCCCGCCAACTCTCCAAAGCAGCCTACACTACACTGTGATCTCTCCCCCGTCTCGCACTAGTGGATGCATGGAGGCTTCTTTACCCCGACTCTCGCTCCTACTCCTTCTACTCTTCGGTGCATGATTAGTATTCCTGAATCGATAGATGGCTAGTGTCTGACATACTGATAAGGAACGTGGCTCGTCTAACGATCCTTCCCAGAACCCTCTCTGACCATTACCCTCTGCTGGGGCCCAGATCGCGACCGGATGAGACACTGGAGAATGAAACCTCATTCTCTCCTCGACCCTGTCTTCAGCTCTGAGTTGGAGACCGCTATTGAGGAGTTCTTTGAAATTAACACCGACTCTGTGTCTTCGCAGGCCACCCTCTGGGAATCTTTTAAAGCTTATATTAGAGGTATTGCCCTATCCAAGGAAAATGGCATCCTGAAAACAATTTGAAGGGATATCGCTGAGAGCAAGGCCACACTGTCCACCCTGGAAGCTCAATGCTCACTACACCAAACTCCTGAAATCCTAGCATCCATTGGCACAGAACTCGACACATTTCACTCTCTTGCGGACCGTGAGCTGAGGTTCCTGGACAGCCGGGGCCTCGCTAGGAAATACGGTGAGGGCGACTGTCCAAGCTACTTTCTGGCTAGGCTTCTCCGCCGTGAGTTCGGCGCCCCACACATCCCTGGAGTGGAAAAATCTGATTAATCCCTGGCGACATCACTGCAAGATATCAACTCCGAATTCCTGACCTTCTATGAATCCCTATATGCCAACGCGGGCAGTGTCCCGACACCTGAGATTGACTCCTACTTAGATAGCCTTCCTCTCTCAATCCTCTCCCCCGAAACCATCACCTCTATCGAGAGTCCATTCACTCCCGAGGAATTTTCAGACACCATAGACTCACTCTCATCAGGCAAATCCCCAGGCTCAGATGGCATCCCAATTGAATTCTACAAACATTTCAAATCGCTCCTACTCCCTCAGCTAATGGCCCTTTGGGAGAAATTAGTAGGCACAGGCAAATGTCTCACTTCTCTCCGTGAAGCCACAATAACGGTTTTGCTTAAACTCGGCAAACCCCCCACCCAATGCGGCTCGTACCGTCCACTCTCGCTCATTAACTGCAACTTCAAAATCTACGCCAAAGTATTTGCCCCACGCCTGGCCCCCTACATGCCACACATTATTCACCCTGACCTAGCAGGTTTTATTCCGGGACGATCCACCTCCCTGAACTTGAGGCGACTCTTCAACATAATAAGCAGGATCAACCCAAATGTTCACGCAGTAGCTGCCACACTTGATATGCAAAAAGCATTTGACTTCGTCTCGTGGAAGTACCTCTGGCGGGTTCTTGAAAAATGCAAATTCGGCTCCTGTTTCCTCTCCTGGGTTAGGCTGCTATACTCCGATCCCATTGCCAGGGTCCGCACTGAAGACCGATGCTCTCCCCTTTTCCGAATTGCTAGAGGGACAAGGCAGGGGTGCCCCTTCTCCCCCCTGGTTTTTGCCATAGCGATGGAACAATTTGCGGACATGCTGCGCCAATCTCATGCACACAGAGGCTTGCGAACTGCTGGCCAGTCGGATATAGTGTCCCTATATGCTGATGATGCCCTTCTTTTCATCCGCTCCCCTGCCACCAATTTGGCTCCGATATTGGAAGATATTGTCCACTTCGGGCGCATTTCCAGACTCAAAGTGAACTGCTCTAAATCCACCCTTTTCCCGCTCACTGACTGCACACGTCCCATCCCCTGAAACTCTAGGATTCACATGTGCCCAGTCAATGTTCACCTACCTCGGTATAGAAGTGGCTCGCCAGTTTGAATTGGTTTTTGAAGAGAATTATCAAAAATACCTCACGAGTCTTGCAGCAAAGACACTAGGCTGGAGTAGACTCCCGATTTCCCTTGCGGGCAGGATAGGAATACTAAAGATGGTAGCATTACCCCAGCTTCTGTATAGGTTCACCAACATCCCACAGGGGCCAAGTGAGGGGTTCTTCCAAGCGTTGACTCGTACTCTTAACACTTTTCTATGGCACTCAGGCACGGTTCAACTTAAACGCAGGACCTTGGCCACCCCAATGGAGGTTGGTGGCTTTGGTGCTCCTGATTTCCTCAAATACAGGTTGGTAGCGCAACTCCAATTCACTTCGCATTGGTTCAACACATCGTACCCCCCTCCCCATGTCAGGCTCGAAAGGTTGACGGTCAGCAATCGTGATATTCGCTCCCTAGTTATCACACCCATGCCGACAGTCCTAGACTCACTTGACCCGGTAGTTTGCATGTCCCTGGCTCTATCTAAGACTTGGAAATTACTAGGTGCTGCCCACCCCTTTCATGGTAACCTACCTCTTCGGCACTTCCTCCCGGAGGACCCGCATGTACCACCGCTCATCGTGCGTCGTTGGGCCGAGGCTGGATACGAACTGATCCAGGATATCTTTAAACAGGGCAACTTTATAGAATGGCCAGACCTCCCATTGTCCCTGAGATGGAAACCATCCGTAGGGCTCCAGTACTCATCCCTCTGGAAAATCCTTAAACGCAAATACCCCACTTTCCCAGTGATACCACCAGATGATCCTGCAGTGGCAGAGCTGGCTGCTCCCACTCCCACGAGGGGTAAAGTATCCAGACTCTACACCCTGGTTCAAGCCAGATCTGCCCCTGTCTTTACTAAGTTGAGGCACGCATGGGAGGACGATCTTGGGATGGAGATGACCGATGAACGATGGGCCCATATGTGTGCACGCATCCATGGGGTATCCTTCAACTCCCGCTTTAAGCTGATTCAGTTTAAGGTGCTTCACAGATATTACTACACCCGAAACAGACTTCATCATGTTTCAAATGACCTCTCCCCAAGATGCCCCAGGTGTGGCTGTGATAACACTGTCTATATTCACATGATCTGGTCCTGCCCCCGTCTCACCCAATTCTGGAGTCCAGTATGCTCCACCATGTCAACTATTCTTGAACACCCTATCTCTCCATCCCCAATGAGGTATCTCTTCCATGACTTTCCTGAACTCCGCCGGGACTCCAAAAAACTGTCTGGCCTTTGCATGCTACTCGCTGTACGCTCCATCTTACTCTGCTGGCTTCGGCTTGCACCACCTACCCACGCGCAGTGGCTCAGGGCAGTCACATGGGCCTCAGATACTGAAGAATCCTGGTCTGTACAACAGCCAACCCACTCAAAACCTAGAGATATTTGGTCAAAGTTCAGGTCCTACATGTCTCCCACAGATGCTGCTTCAGACACTGCATCTCCAGTTCCCTCCCCCTACCAGTCCCCCTCCGCCTCCTGAACTGCTGCCTCTCCAGCCCCACACCCACTCTGTATGCATCCCCCCTGTGTATAATCTAGCTGTGAATTGGCTATATGTACCTGTATTACCTGCACCGCTTCTGATTGTACTTGCCTTGTATGTTGCTCACCTGTTCTTGTGCTGCCAAGCTAAATAAATAAAAGTTTTTTTTTAAAAAGTGTTATCTGATAGGATTTATGTATGATACTCTGTTTTTAAATCTTAGAAATTATGTTAGAATTTGAAACATGATTGTGTAATATATGTTAAACCTGATACGGTTATGAACATATTACTAATAAATAAATAAACAGTAAGGATTAGAGTCTGCCCAACAACATATCACCCTCCCCGAACCCCTCCTGGCATGTTCATGTTGTCCCTCCCCCTGCCTCTAGCCCCGCTCAGAACATGTCACCCACCCATTGTCTGGTTTATTATGTTACCCTTTTTGTTTTCCTCCATCTCAAGTCTGCGGGGGAGCATAAGATGTTCAACAGCTGGCCCCAATCGACTGTCACCCCTTCTTCCAGCTCGGGATCCTTGACTCTCTGGAAAATGGCCAACTCCACCATCCCCCAGCAGATATCCTCCATCCAGTGAACCACGGATGGGCCCTGGGGCCTCTTCCAAGCAATGGCAACCCGTCATTTCGCTAGTATCAAAATTTAACTGAGGTATGCGGTTTCTCGTTTTATGCTGCTTGCCCCCGGGATTATGCCCCACAAACACACCTTCAGGCTAGGTTCAAAACTAGTCAAGCAACCCTTTAACCTTCGACATCACTGCCTGCCAGTACCGTGCAACAGCAAAGCATCCCCACAGCATGTGCCTGATCCCTGCCGGACCCATTCCACAGCAGTCCTGACTTAGGTTTTTGTTCATAGCATGCAATTTAACCGAGGTAACATAAACCCTATGCAAGATATTAAATTGGACTAGTTTAAACCTAGCATTCCTCAAAAACTTCCGTACTTGTTACCATATTTATGCCCAGCCCCCTGCGATATCTGACCTCCATATCCCTCTCCCACTTACTCTTGACCCCCTAGCTCCCCCAAGTGATATTCACTCCGTATTATCCCGTAAATTCGAGAAACCTTAGCCCTATTGTCCTCCTGTGTGAGCAGCACCTGCATCAGCGGGCTGGTGCTGGGCTCCTCTGGGATATACTTCCACATGGCGCCTAGTCACCTAGTCACTGTCCCGTATGTTAGAAAGTGCCCCCTTGTGACTCCATGTCAAGTACTCCACTCCTCAAATGGCATCAACTTCCCATCCAAAACCCCTCTCCCACAGGTCAGAAAGACCGACCATCTCCAGTGCTGATCGAAGCCTCTGGTCCTCGCTCCACGGTAGGTCAGCGCTGTACAATCCCATCACGTGTAGCTTCCCCAGGAGCTTCCTCCAGATTTCCCTCACCACCTGACATACATTGGTGGCTCCCTTTCCTCCCACCATGCCCCACAGCAAGTCTATTCCCCTCCGATGAGCTGGGAGGACCCCCATTAGTCCCATCAACAACTCTCCTCTTGTGTCTGCCCACACTAGTATAGCCTACAGTTGTGCTACCATTAATTAGTCTGGCAAATTAATCCATCCCTCTAGACGCAGGCGCAGCAAGGTCACCAGCTAGACCCTCCTCCTCCTCCCTGAGTCCCACCACAATTCCCCTATTTTCTCATCTAGCATCTTAAAAAATACCTTCTTGATGCTATAGCGGATATTGATAAAGTAGTACAACGACCTTGGGTGTATATCCATTTTACAAAATGCCACCCTTCCAATCAGTGATATCGGTAGCTTTTTCCAGAATTGAATCAAATCCCCTATCCCTGAGAGCACCCTGCCTGTATTGTACACAAATATTATTTCTATGTTGTGGAAGAACTGGACTCCCAAGTACCATAACGATTCCCCTTAACAGTGTATCTCTCATTCTGGGAGGCTAGCTAGGTCACGGCTGCGAAAACCTCCCAACGGGAACAGCAAGGACTTTTCTTTATTGATGCAGAAGCCCAACAGCAGCCGGAAGTTCCCCAATATCTCCAGTAATATTGGCATATTGTCCCGCGGGTTCCCCACATAGGATAACAGATCATCAGTTTATAAGGAGACGATATGCCTCACCCCTCCCTGTCGATATCCCTACCTCACTCATTTCCTTCTGGAGAAACCGCACCAGCAGTTCCAGTGCCATAGAAAACAGGACTGGCGAGACTGGGCACCGTGGTCGCGCCCCTCTACCCAGTGCCCACTGATGTGACACCCAGTCATTTGTTTTCACCCTCGCCACCGGTCATGTGTATAAAAGCTGTAGCCACTAAAGAATGTTATACCCAAACCTGTAGGCATCCAATACTTTAAATAGCCATTCCTATTCCAATGAATCAAAGGTCTTTATCGCGTCAAAAGATACCAATGCCTATTCCCCTTCAGTGTCTTTTACCAGGTCCATCACATGGTGCAAGCGGTATAGGTTTATTGAGGTGTTCTGTCCCCCCAATGAATCCTCACTAGTTGGGGTGCACAAATGTCGTACCCACCCCTGACAGTCTAGTGGCCAGGACCTTTCCTAAAATCTTTGCGTCAACTTTTAATAACTAGATCGGATGGTAGGATGCACAATCCCGGGGGGTCTTTCCGTTCTTTCAATAAGACTGTTATGACTTTCTGCCTCATCGAGGCGGGGAGGGCCCCTGTCTCAAAGGCCTCCTTGTACACATTTTCAAGCTGCAGAACCAGCAGATCTGCATACATGCATCTTATGTCGGATTCCTTGATAGGTTCCTCCAGCCCTTCCCTGAGGTCCCCAGGCAAGACCAGTGGCTGGATCAAGTCCAGTAGTTTGTCTGCCTCTGCAACTGTATAAGTCCACTCACTTGTGTACAAAGCTTGATAGAAAAGCCGAAACGCCTCATAAATCCCCTCCCGAGTGCTGACCACCTCTCCCAATTCCTGTCTGATATGCGTGACAACATGCCCCTTCCCCGTGAAGCTGCACGTCCCGCCTACTCTGATCAAAATTAGATAATGAAGCATGCGCCTTCCTGTGAGAAGCTAGTACCTTCGCCAGTCCCTCCCCTTCCCAGCTCTACTCTGCTTGCTCCCTCTCCAGGTGTGTCGCCTCCCCCTCTATCTTCTGCAGAGTGTTCTGTAATGTCCACCTTCCCCAGCTACCTTAGATATGCAGACTCCCCTTATTTTTGCCTTAAATGCCTCCTGCAGGGTCCCCACTATCTCCACTGACCCCTCGTTACTCTCGAAGAACCGCACTAATTCTTCATGTAGCGTTTCCTTGAACGCCACATCCTCTGTAGAATTTCCTTGAACCCCACATCCTCCATAGCGTGTAGGCGCCATATTCGTAACAGTGGCCCTGCAGTCTCGACACCAGGGCGGAGTGATCCAAGAGGACTCTCCCCAGGTATTCCATACCACCAAAAGGAGTGAAAATCCTATGCACCCACAAAGAGGTAGTCTAGGCGTGAGTGAAAGCTGTACTTACCTGAAAGAAATGAATATTCCCTCTCCTGCCCATGAGACTCTTTCCACAACTCCACCAAGTCCAGGTCCCTGACTACCCTCTGCAGTGACGACGACGCCTGCTCTTTTAGTTGACCAGTCTTTCCTGTACTATCCAAGTCTGGGTCTAAAAGGCAATTAAAGTCCCCCCCCCCATATGAACATCCCTTCCCTGTCCCCACCACCTGGTCTAGTCCGATGGGGAAATAGTCTTTGTCGTCCAAGTTCGAAAGAATTCACCACAAATACTCCCCTCCCCTCTAATGTACCCAAGAGCACCACCGTCCTCCTGACCTCGTCGGTCAAGACCTTGTCTACCTGGATGGGAACACCCAACACCACCCAAATTAAGACCCCTCTTCCGTATGATGAGTAAGTCGTCCCCACCACTGTCCTACCAGCATTTTCTAAGGCATTCCAAGTCTTTATGCACCATATGCATTTCCTGGAGCATGGCCAGTTGAACCCTGTGCCGTTTCAGGAAACCTCCCACTTGCTGACATTTAAGCTGCTTACCTAGCCCTCTGACATTCCAGGTCCAAATTTTCAAACTTTCCCCCCATGTCGGCCCCATTCTACAGGTCCTCTCCCATATCGCGTCCATACTGCCCCAAAGTTGTCACTGTGATTTGCACTATCATCTCGAACACTGACCCTCTCATACAGAACCCATTCATCCCAACTACCTATTTGACCACCTTCCTCCCGAATAACCATTAACCACTGGTAAACCATGCTAGTAACCTTCAAAACTGTGCCCTCCCCCCCATCCCACACTTTTCTCTGCCCCTCACCGTCTACCCCAACCCTCCCATAATGAACAACTCCCACCTGTCCCCCTGCTACTCCTCCTCCTTCCTATCCTTCTGCCCATCCCCCTGACCTCCCCACACCCCCCCCCCCACTCCTCAACTACATGACCCCACAGCTATGCCATCCACCATACTCCCTTCTCCGGTGAACTGAACAGACAACTATAGGTCTGGCAGCTCATCTCCCTCAGGCCCCCAGGCACACCCGCTCAAAGAAACACATCCCCTTTTCCATCCTCATACCACTTACTTGCCGTCTGACACTACACTCTCACAGCCTTTACATAAAGGAAACCCTTTTGTTGGGTACAATGGCTTAGAACAAATATTTTTCACAATAGCGTGCTCAACATTTTTTTGAAAAACAAACATTGATTAGTTACAAAAATATCATAAAAACATCAATATAGACAAAGCAGAGGATCCATTCCTCATCTATCACCTTGTGTTGTGATTTCGACTGAACAACCAAGTGCCAACATACAAATGTTTCATATAACAGGGCAAAAGAAAAAGAAACAAAAAATGACCCCCTCACAGGTCCCCCCTCCAAATGCAACCTCAGCCTGCCCCAAAGCACTCTCAGTCCCCATGTTGGATGGCATAGCTGTGGGGTCCTTTGCCTCCTACCCCTGTTGTCTCGGGCGTTGTGCTGTGGACTCAAACCAGGTTCACACCTCCTGCGGCAACATGAAAAACCAGGATTTGCCCTCTGCAATAATCTTCAATTTGGCTGGATAAAACATCATATATTTGATATTCAGTTCCCGAAGGTGCTGTCATACTGCATCAAAAGTTCTCTGTTGTTGCTGCACTCCCAGGGTGAAGTCGGGAAAAATATGTATTTTAGCGTTGCCCACCTCATAGTAGCCGGCCTTTCAAGACTCCTGCAGGACAGCGTCTCTGTCTCTGAAGTTGAGTATTTTGGCTACTACCACACGTGGTGGGGCCCCCGGTGGTGGCACCCTACCAGGCACTCTGTATGCTCGCTCCAGAGTGATTAGCTTCGAGAGACCCTTCACTTGCAACCTCTCCAGGATCAGTCTCTCTAGGAACAGTTCCACACTGGGCCCCTCTACTCTCTGCGCGATCTCAACTAGGTGTATGTTGCATCGTCCGGAGTGTCACTCCGTATCCTCTGCCCTCAAATCCAAAGTCCTTGTCGCTCCTACCAGAGCTGCCACCTGAGTTTTAAGCTTTTGCAGCGCCCCCTCCAGCTTGGGATGTTTAGGTTTTCTTCACCACGATCTCTCTGTCACTCTGCACCATCTCTGCGGAACCAACTACCCTTCCAGGCACACCCGCTCGCCGAGGCCCCTGTGTGTGGTCTCTCACCCAGGAGTCGCCACCACACCTTCCCCACCTTCACTTTGAGTGTCCCAGGGAAGGGGCCAGCCCCCACTCCAATGTCAGAAATCCT
The DNA here is from genome assembly GCF_040938575.1 of Ambystoma mexicanum. NCBI lineage: Eukaryota > Metazoa > Chordata > Amphibia > Caudata > Ambystomatidae > Ambystoma > Ambystoma mexicanum. The sequence goes on along the minus strand of NC_090923.1, from coordinate 538,969,792 downwards.
CACTCCCCCATCACCAGGCCAGAGCTGCAGTCAGTGCACTCCATGTGTCCAGCCTCTGCTCCCAGTGGGGTTTCCAGTGTATCACTCCCTGGTGCTTAATGGCAATCATCCATTTTGGGCCAACCAGGGAAGGTGGAGCCTTGCCCCTCCTTACCAGCAAACGCTGTCCAGCACAGTATTCAATAGCTCACCCGTGCCTTGTTACCACTATTTGCTTCCAGCAATATTGCACAGCTTTTCTCCCATCTTGGCCTTTATCATCTGTCCGCATCCCCAGTGGTTTCCATTCACTCAGACCACCGGGCCCCCAGCCGAGGGACTGGCAAAGAGACCCTTGTCAGGCCTCTGTCTCCTGGATGCGCTATTACACCCCCGCCACCAGCTCTTCTCCCTGGGCGTCAGGTACCATGGTACCATGGCTTACTATCTCTGCGGGCCGCCCCCGCTGATCTGCAAGGCTTGCCTCCATACAGACCAAATGTCTGCCTGGCCCCCGGTGAGTCCACACTGCCCATTATATGTACGGCCTTGCCGTGCCTCCACACACCAGTGCTCCAGCGAGACAAGCCCCGAGGCAGCTGTGCCATGCTGCCATATAGCCACGGGGGTATCTGTCGTCACACGCCGCTCCGCCGGTGCTGTCCTCTGCGACCTGCACCCCTATTCTTATTTATCGCCTCTTCACTCCATATGGGGGGATGCACTGCCTTCGGCCAGCACCCTCTAGCTCTGCGCACTCTTCCACACCACAGGCACTAGTTCTTTTCCCAGGGTACTTCCCATGGATTGATCCCTCAGTTCGCCCGCCGGTGGCATTTTGACCTCGCTCACCCGCACCCGGCATGACAGAGCTTTTTGCAGGGATATCTTTGGTGGGAGCCCACCTTCGGTTCCCAGATTCCAGCAACAGGGTTGTAGGTTATTCCCCTCACATCTGCGTCAGATTTTAGTCAAAGTGATGCGGTTTGACTGCTATTTTAGCAGGACATCTGCGGGCGGCCACAGGAGCACTGGAGGATCAGGTCTGGATGCCCTGCCCGCTGGACACGCACCTCCGGGAGTCATTCTCTTAGTAACCAAGACCAAGGGAAGGGAGTCATTATCCCTGGTTGTGTTGAACTGTGAAAGCCAGATACCAGGAGAAGGGAGTCATTCTTCTGGTAACCAAGACCAGAGGAAGGGAGTCATTCCCCATGGTTGTGTTGAACAGTGAAATCCAGGTGCCAGGAGAAGGGACTCATTCTCCTCTTAACTAAAACTGAAAATACTTTATGATACAAAGTTTTGTGCCTGACAGAGAGAAGTGTTGGAACTTGATCTTTTGTGTTGGGGGACAATTTTGACCGGGGGAAGGGAGTCATTCCTCTAAGAAGAAGCCAAAATTTGGAAGTTAACTTTTATCCCAAGTCCAGAAGAAAAGAGTCATTTGTCTGGACCAAGAAGGTCTACTTTACCTCTAGTTTAGTTTCAAGTGTTAGGGACAGAAGTAGAGTTTTTATACACGATGGAGGAATATTGATTTACACAGACATTCTGACTGAACCCTTAATGTTTTAGTTGAGGCAGTTAAACACCTCTTAGAGATAGGGAAAGTTAGGTTTTCTCATTATTTTCCCCGACTAATAAAAGTCTACAGCAATCATAATGCCACCTGTGTGTCAGTCTCCTCCATTTGCGCTGTTACAGATCTCATCTGCATTATGGCTTGTGACCATTTCTGAAGAATGTGATACTTGAGCTTAGATATGCCCCTGGATGCCACATCTAAATTAGGATTCAGAGTCACCAGGTTTCCCCTTTCACTCTCGCCCCTTCTCACACACTCACTCTCTGCTTCTATTTCTTCCTCTATATCTTTCCCCACTCTCCTCCCTTTGGGATCTTGCTACTCCCACCTTTTCTGTCTCTAGTTCCACTGCTCTTTTGTTCTTTACCTGCCTATGCTCCAATCCCCACTCTCGTCTCCCCTCTTTCTCTTCTCTCCGCACTCTCCTCTCAATCCCCCATCTATAACATGTGTCCTAATCGTATCACACCACTCTCTCCACCTATCTCTCCCAACTAGCTTGCTCCTGCTTTACTCTGCCCTCACCACTACCACCACTCCCTCTTTGCACTCTCTCAACACTCTCCTACCATACACTCTATCACTTCCACTCATTCTCACTCGCTGTAAAAATCCCCCCACACTTCTCGATTCTCCCTCTCAACTTTCGCAGCTGCCCTCACCATACTACATTCAACAGATACCATCCTCTCACACACGCACAATACCTTGCCTGCACACTCTCTTGGAAGTCTGCCACAAACTCCTCAGCACTCCACTGTCCGCCCTCTACCTGGCCTCTTGGTTCCCCAATTCTCCACCTGATCTCAGCCACACACCTTCCAATATCCTCTGTGTTGACTGGGCTTTTATAGCCCAACTGACCCCCTTACAACACTACTCCCATTTCCCATTGGTCTCCATGGTCACATGCTCCCCTTGGCCAATTTTTGGCCAGGCTATCCATCTGGGGGTTGGGACATCTTATGGAATGTTTTAAGAAGGCTGTACTCCCGCCATCTTTTCAATCTCTATTTGTGGGAAGGAAGCCCTGTGCTCGGGCTGCTCATTTTCCTTCTAATATGCTTCAGGTGCAGGTGGGTTTTGTTCCCAACTGGGTTTGGGGAGTATTTCTGTGTCTCTGCTACTCTCCTGCAGTGCCTTCTCACTCTCAGTTCTTTTTTTGTTGCTTCATCATGCCTCTCAGGTCCGTCTGCAGTTGGTGGGTTGGGCGTTTTGTGTCGCTATCTCTTTTTGGCAGGAAAGATCCCAATCCATTCCATGTCTGGTCTTGATTCCATTCCTCTGATTCCAGTTGAGTTTTCTTGGTTTTACCCAGGTGGATTGTGGGAGTTTTGGTTCTGAAAAAGAAACAAAAGAGCTCTAGCCAGAAGAAAAGCAGACAGGCATTGTGGAAGAGACACCAGGTACCTGCACTCCTATACTATGCACACCCCAGAGGGCAGGCACTAGGGTTTCTAAATTCCAGCACTTCCCCTCTGGGGTTGGAACAGCTCTGGTATACACCATGGTAGGCTTCCTACCGTAAATGTCCATGTTCTCCCCTGGCAGGATCATTACACTGATCATGTCACAATTACATACAGCGATACATTACATTAATGATTAGTACAGGAACTACTAATCATTCCTGGTGAACTCTTAAATGCGCATGTTCTATAATTAGGTCTCTGGTGGCAATACATTATAAATGGTGGAGAAATAATTCTCTTCTTCCACGCTAACAGAAGACTAAATATTGTATTTATTGATTTTGAAGGGTCATCACCAATAATCATCCACTTCTGGGGAGGGCCAGTGGACCTTTCCTTTAGCTCCATTCAAGTAATACTACTGTGGTCAATCATTGTCATTAAATCTTGTGTTGGGTATGTTTGCATTAGTTTAGTTTCATTTATTTGTAAAGCGCTCAAATGGCACAAAAGCATGAAGGTGCTACCGAACAAGAGGGTACAAATACAAACAACAAGAAACAAGTAAAAATACCATAAATAGCAGGCATTATCACCCTTGGATCCAACAAAGATGCAATATCAAATAAACAGGAATGTTTTTAACTGATGCTTAAAGAAACACATCATCAAGAACAATTCTCACAATAGAGACGAGAGGGCAATGCCGCAAGATCTTATAGTGGCTCAACAACGAAGGGCGATTACTCTGCGCACAGCATACAACAATACAGTGAGTATTATTCTCTGTAGACCAGTCCTTAACTTGTATCGTTTGCAGGAATCTTTAGTCCTGCATTCTGATGCACCCAGGCTCAGTTCTTGCTTGCAACCAGTAAATGACGTTATTTCTTAAGGACTGTCTGGATTCCCACCGCTCAGATTTGTTTGCGTTAGTTAATGACATTTCTATGATTCATAATGCAACCTCTTAAGTTAGAATTCTGAACGCGGGCAAACTCAACTTCCTTCCCCCTGGTCCTTTTTGGCAGCGACATTTCAGCACACAAAGAGTTTAATGATAACATAGGAACAACATCCATCACAGGAGTCTTCTGAGCACTTCCTTCACTTTGCTCACCATAAGGGGGTGACTATAGGTGATATTCACATCAGTTTGACACTAACAAGGGGTACTTGCATCACAACTTTATCAAAGAATTCCACCCAGAGACAAACAGCTATACTATTTTGACATTGATTGAGATCATCAATAATCCTCGCCTTCATATATTGCCAACTCCTCATGCGACTTTTACCATTGACCAGCTTATTATCCATCCGGGGCGTCTGCAAGAGGACTTCCCCGATAACATTCTCCATACTCTTAGTTGGCAGTTGTAAGGCTTTAGACACAACTACAGATAATGGGATGTAATTTCCAAGGTGCCTTTCTAGTGATATTTCATTAGACAAGTTCACGTCCTGCTTCTGACCAATTGATTCTCCCTTGTCCAATTTGACACTGGCCATAGACCTAGCCAATGATGATCCATTATCAACATCGGATTGTTTTCCTTTTTCTTCATGAAGACACTGCCTTCTCTTGGAACTCCCTGCTAGTACCATAGACGTATGACTATTAATCAGGGCCACACACCCAGACGGGGCGCTGGGTTGCAGTAAGGCCTGTTCCTCAGACCCTGGGCTAGACATTGATTGAAGGAACCTTTTTTATGACATTACATCAGCAGCCTTACATTGGGAGGTAGACTCTATTTAAAAAAAATGTAAACTTAGTTTTATTTGCATTTTTAAAAAGAATCAGACATTTTCAATGTGACAACCATATTCAAGTGCAACCCACTTTAACAATAACTGTCCAGATACCCCCGCCCCACTTCCTTCCCCTCCACGTTTCTGCCGTTCCCCTCCCCCACTTCCAACCCTTCCTCTTACTCACCTTGTGTTCAATTGTGTGTAATATCTCTCATAATATCTCAGTTCCGAAGGTCCTACTAGTGCCTGTGTCCATCCCATCACGGCTCCCCTCCGGGACCCCCCCCCTCTTCCTTGCACACATCCCCTTGGCACTTAGTGCATCTACTGGATTACTCTACTAGATTGCTGTCCCCCAACCCCCACTTAAGCAGTAGGGCAGACCACTCGGCATGAAATTCTTCCATTCTGTCATTCACCACCGCCGTGAGTTTGTCCATAACCATCATGTTTTGTACTTTCCCTTTCCACACCTCTTTCGTGGGTAACGTTTCCTTTTTCCTCCATTGGGCTATGGCCGACCTCCCCGCTCTTAACATGGCTTCCCACATCTTTGAAGTCTCTGTTCTTCCCGATCTTTCTGTGGGCGCCCTAGTAATACCTGCAGAGGGTATAGGTCTAACCCTATCCCCGTTACATCATCTATCCAACGCAGAAACTCCTTCCAATATACTTGTAGTGTAGGGCACCGCCACTACATACGTGCCAGGGTTACCAGATTGCCGTAGCCCCTAGGGCAGAGTGGGGATACTCCCTTGAACATTTTAGACAATTTCACTGGGTCTCTATGCCATCCCATTAACAGTTTGAAGTTGTGCTCAATCGTGGAGGTGAACAATTCTCCCTGAAAGACCACTCTATATATTTGTGTCCATTCATCCTTGGGGATCTCCACACCCAACTCCTCCCAATATCAATGGAAAGTGCGCCTGCCCTGTAAACTGGTTTCATTCATTGCTTTATACAATTTGGACAGTATACCCTTCCATGACTCTGACTGGTCTAGGACTTTTTCCACTGGTGTTAGATCTCTGGACACCCTTTCCCCCCACATTGAATCAGTCATAATACCCTTAATTCAGAGGTATTGTAAAATTGTGATTGAGTTCCCTCCCAGTGTGTCACGCACACTAGCGTCATTCTTGGACGTGCCCATCCTGAAAGAGTTGTCCCACCCTTTCAAGACTGGTGTCTGACCACCTCTGTGAATACATGAATCCCTGGCGCCCCACCTCGAACAGGGGACCCCACATTGAGGACATGATGTATACCCTCGTGTTTCTCATGAATCCCGCCAGACTGACCAAAAAACTCCCAGTGTAGGGTGTGACCGCAGTCGTTCCAGTATTGATTTAAGGGCGGGGGGCAGAAGTAGTCCCTAACCTTCAGAGGATGCACCACCGGATCCTCCAAGTAATTCCAGTACGTCCTCAACTCTTCCCTCACATGTTTTAACATCCCTCTGGTTTGTGCCACCTGATAGTACCGGTGGATATCCGGGAACCCAAAGCCCCCCCCATTCCTTGGAAGGGTTAGAGTTGTCATTTTTACTCTTGGGGTTTTATTTCCCCATATAAACCTCCAGAGCTCCCCAGTGACTTCTCGGAAGAACTTGACTGGGAGCTAATTCGGGACAGCTGTAAACCGGTATAACAGCCTGGGGAGGACATTCATTTTTATAGAGGTCATCCTTCCGTACCAGGTTCCGTACCGTGAGCTGCGTGCGGAAGGGGCCATAATTGGCCGCCACCATTTCCCCTAAATCTTGTGTCACCCATATGGCCAGGTATTGAATGCTTTTCTGGTTGACCGTCATACCCTGGTAACTTCTTCTCGTATCTAAGAGCGGGCTTTGTGGCAGTAAAGGCAGGATAGCAGACTCCCCCACATTGATTTTGAGCCCCGAGAGTTGGCCATACTCAACTATCTGGTCCATTAATGCTGGTAGGGAGACCTGAACATTTGTGAGATAGGCCAATACATAATCTGCAAACAATGACATTTTGCATTCTAGTTCTCCCCCCGCGATACCCCTGATCTGAGCATTTATCCAAACGGCTATTGCCAGCAGTTCCATTGCTAGGGCATACAGCAGCGGGCAGAGGGGGCTTCCCTGCCTGGTGCCCCTCGTAAGCTCAAAAGACTCCGTAAGCCCTCTATTTATCTGCGCTCTCGCCCTGGGACTGTCCTATAGCTCTGTCATCCATTTCAGAAAGTTTGTACCTATCACCATCTTCCGGAGTACCTTCATCATGAAGGGCCATTCTACCCTGTCAAAAGCCTTTACTGAGTTCAACGTTACTAGGCGTGCATCCAAACCTCCCATCGGTGCCCCGTGAATCAAGTTAATAGTCTTTCTAATGTTATCTGATCTATGCCTTCCCTTGATGAAACCCACCTGATCTCCATATACTAGTAACGGCATACTCGCCTCCAGTCTTGTTCCCAGGACTTTTGCCAGTATTTTCACATCTCCATTGAGGAGGGAAATAGGCCTATAGGAGGAACATCTGGGCAAATTAACCTGATCTCTCAGGTTCTTGTCTACCAGAATCAAGTCTATTCGTGAGAATGAATCATGGGCAGCTGAGTAGTAGGTGAATAGCATATCCCCATCGGGTACCGGGCGCAGAGAGTCATATAGGCCCAGGACCTCAATAACCCTTTAAAATGCTCTGATTCACTTGGATTAACTGTACTCATTCGCTCCCCGCCAGCCTCTTTCGATCCCTCTGCGGGTCCAACATCATGTTGAAGTCCCCACCCACCACAAATTGACCTTCAGCAAATTGAATCAATTTATCCTAAACTCTCTCCCAGAACTCACATTGCTGTACATTCGGGGCGTAAATGCAGCCAATCGTGAATCTAACCACACACAAATAGCCTTTCGTGAACACATACCTCCCGTTGGGATCAGCCAACACAGCCTCCGTCGTGAAGCTCAACCTGGTCGAAACCAGGACAGCTGTCCCCCGCCTCTTTTTTTATCTCAGAGGCCATAATCACTTCCCCCACCTCCCGGGAGCGTAACCTGGGTTCCCCTCTCTTCTTCCAGTGTGTTTCTTGTAGGCACATCCAATCGAGCTTGGACCTCTTGAATTTGCGTAACACCATAGATCTTTTGGAGGGTGAGTTGAGGCCCCGGACGTTACGGCAGCCTATCCGCATATCACCCTGGTCGACATCTCCTTTTTACCATTGGCACCCTTTGTACCACTCTCTCCTGGGACAACTCCATTTCCAGGACCCCTTGAACCGGGTCTCGACACCACACCATTGATTTAAAACAATAACTTCTGGAACATAACACACTTTTTCCCCCTCCCATTCCCCCTCTTTGCCCAACCCTTTGGCATCCAACCTCGCCCGGAACCATCTCCCGTGATGAGACTGAATCACCAGTGGTCCCTGCCACTAACCGATCGGCTCAACCCAATTCTCCCTTTCGAGCCCCCGCTCAGTCCTCTCATCCACTTACATAAACTTTTCCAAGTGTTTTCCCCCCATTCATTTGAAACATTGTAATGCTATGACCTTCTCCCCCACCAGTACCCCGGCTCAGGAGGGACCCGCTTGGGGCGCACCAATCTTTCTGTATTTTCTGGAGCCTGGGACTTTACGTCTATTCGGATCCTTTAAGCCCCATTGCCTGTCTTCCTGATCTTAGTCATCATCCGCCGTCTTCTCCCAACAACTCTTCCGTGACCCTTCTTATGTCCTCCTCAATCACCAATTTGTGGTTGTAACCCTCCATCTCAAAGGATAATGATAAGGGAAACCCCCAACAGTATCTCTCCCCCTTCTCATTGATCCACTTCATAAGGGGAGCACATAAGCATCTCTTCGCCAGGGTAAATGCAGATAAATCTTGGTATATTGCCGCCTGCGCATTTCCTAGGGCCACAGATTTTGTGTCTGTCCGGGTAGTTGTGGAACCATGCAAGTACCGAGTGCGGACCCCTCCCCGTCGCTCCCGCTCTGTGGACCCTTTCTAGTTTGGGCTCATCCATATTTTCATTGCCAAACAGTATTTTCACCACCTAATGTATGTCTCTTCGTAGGTCTGCTTCTGTTTCACCATCTTTTTCCGGAATCCCAAAGAATCTCAGATTGTTCCTTCTCTCTTGATTTTCAAAGTCGTCCATCTTTAGAGCTACCTCTCCCTCCTCTCCAATTCTGCTATCCTCATATTTATCAGAGTTTCCAAAGTTTCGAGAGATGACTGGTTATTTTCCACCATCTGCAGCCTCTCGTCTATATCATCAATTCTCACATTTATTCTGTCTATTTTCCCGCCAATGTCCGCCCTCATTCCTCTAATCTCCTCCAAGGAGGGAGGCGATATTTCACTTGGTGGACACAATGTCGCTCCCCGGATTCTACATATTGGGAGTCGGATTTTGCTCTCCCCTCCTCTGGTTTCTGGTACTCAAAGTGCTCCAATTTCACCCTCCAGTCCATTAACTGGTCAGGAGTCTGTGTTATGTGTGGGTGGGGGGGGTCATGGCCCAGCACCTATTCCCGCTTGATGAGTCTCTCTTGCTATTATTGTGGCCCCAATACCCTGGTTCTGGGGGTCAGGCTCTGCTTCCCACCCCCATTCCTGTTTTTCGGTTTTCCACCGATTTCAGTGGGTGGTTGCCACCAGACCCTGTGCTCTCCCCCTAGGACCCAGAACCCCAGCAGTTAACTTCTCAGCAGGGCGGGCACACGCCCAAGAAATGGGTCCCGAGGGCCCACACCCTAGTCTGTTCCTCTTGACCTCACTCAAATTCCCCCCAGGCGTGTTGAGGGGGAGGGGTACTTCCAGCCTGCTCCTCTCACTTTGTTGTGTCCTCTTCCCTCCCGCAGCATGCTGAGGACTCTCTCGTAGAGTTGGATCGGAGTTGTGGGCCTTCCTCAAGGCAGGCACATGCCCCAGGGGCGGGACTGGGGGTCTCACCTCTGCCTATGTCCCTGGATGGGGTGGGCACTAAGTGATCTCCGCTTCTCTACCCGACTTCGGCTTTGTGTCCAGTTCTTTTTACCTGGCCCCGTGCCTCCCCCTCTCCTCCTAGACCTTCCTCTGTATCTCCTTTGGTCACCTGTAAGGGGTGATAATGCCAGTCTGGACCCCTGCTGGGCTAATGGTGTTGGTTCCTCTTCTGGGGCCACTCTTCAGCGCAGGGGGTTTACCATCTCCTCTGTGGCCTGTCTCTAGGGGTTTCCTTCTTGGTTTCTCCCTTGCCTACTTCGCCTCTGGATGGGGGCTTGCTGTCTTGCTGGGCTTTCCTGCTATCCATTTATTCCTTTGAGCATTGCACAAGCTAACCTGCGTTGGCGCTCTCTTATTGCAGGGTGGTTCCTCAAAGGAGTGGGGGGCCCGTATGTGTCTCCTGCCTGGGGTGACCCCTCATGTCCTGGATACTCCTGGGCCTTCCACCCATGAGGCTGCACTGTGGGGGGCTCTTATGTGGGCAGCGCAGCCCCCAGGCCTGCTCCTCCTCTCTATGCTCCGTGCACAGCTCCTTCTCTGACACGAGTCAGCTGCTGTGCGTGGCAGCTGCGGCTCGGAGCGGGCCTATGCTCCAACGCCCCCTTCCATTGGGTACCCCCCCAGGCGGATCAGCCATCCTGGGTACGCCGGCCGCCCTGATGGTCGTTGAGGGTAGGGGGTCCTTTCTCCCCACCCCTGTGGCCTGCAGGCTAACTCTTTCACTGTGTGGAGTAGGGCCAGCCCCCGACACCACCCTCGGTTGGGGGAACCACTCCCCCTGGTGGACCAGCACTTCTGGGCTGGCCGGATGGCAGATGGGGGGGGTCCCTACCTTAGCAGCTTGTCCATCCGAGGGGTGGATCGCCACGGTGCGGGCACAGGTTGGCCTCTCCTCCCGCTCCGGCATCCCCCGTGTGCCGGCTCCTCCTCCTGTCTGTATTGGCTCCACAGTGCTGGGTTCCCGGCGAATTTCACTGTCGGCTTGGCTTACAGCGTACAAGTCCTTATCTCTGTTCAGGCGAGGCGAGTGGGGGCTCGATCCACTTCAGCCAGACCCTTATGGGGGAGAGCTACGCAGTTGCTGCTGCCCTGGTGGCCTCAGGTAGACTCTATTAACTCTTTAGTCACCCCCTTGTATGCTCACGCTCTGGTGATGGGCATAATCTTACGCTCACCTGGTCTCTGCGGAGGCGTTGGGGCACGGTTGCAGCCCTCCTGGGGGTGAGGTCGCTCGGTTCCGACTTTGCCCTCTGCGCTTATGTGGTGACTGGTGGTAATAGGTGATGCTGCTCGGGACTGATCCTGCATGGAGAATAGGGGGCGTGAGTATGCCAGCTTGTGCGCCTGATCCCCTTCCAGACCCTTTCTCCCAAACCGTGGTACCCGTGGGATGCGCTGTCCCTGGAAAGCTCACCTGTTGATTAGTTTTAGCAAGCACTCCATCCTGCTGCTTCTGGCAGGGGTCCTTGTATGATCTGGACCGAGTTCCTTCACTGGTCCCTTGCACGTGGTCCCTTCTCTGTATTGGCAGGTGCAGGTTTTGTCTAAAAAGAAGTGTTCCAAAGTGACTTCTCGTGGGATGTTCCTGGCTCGTTTCCGTGCCTGTTTGACTATACGTTTGGGGTAACCCCTGTTGGTGAGTTTTTTGGCAAGCCATGTCGACTGCAGGTTATAGTCTGGCAATGTGGTACGTACAGTTTCTCCGATATCTGAGGAATTGTCCGAAAGGAAGATTTCTTCTCAGGCTTGTGGGGTGGAAGCTCTCATAGGTGAGCAGTGAGTTTCTGTCTGTCGGTTTGTTGAAAACTGTACTGACAATTGTTTCATTCCGTATATCAAGAGTGAGATCTAAAAAGTTGACCGACTTGGTGCTGTGGGTTTCTGAAAACTTCAGAAAAGGGTTCTGACAGTTCAGCCACTCCATAAACAATACGAGGTCAGGTTCATCGCCTCTAAAGATTAGTAGCACGTCGTCAATGTATCTTGACCACAATTCCATTTTAGGTAGCCATGGGTTGTCTGGACTATAGATCGTCTCTTCTTCAAAGTGGGCAACGTACAGGTTGGTGAGACTCTGGGCAAACGTAGCTCCCATTGCCGTCCCGGACACTTGTTCATAGAAAGTATTGTCATAGATAAAGAAGTTCTTGGTCAAAGCAATTTCAGCCAGTTGCATTACCAGAGTGACTGGGGTTTGCATGGGTGGGTCTCTTTCTCGTAGTATCTTCTCGATGACTCTGAGTGTAGCCATTTGGGGGATCTTGGTATAGAGTGACTCGATATCTAATGTCACCAGAATGTTCTGGGTGGAATTGAATGAACGGTCCTTGATGAGTTCTAGGACTGCTGTGGTATCTTTGAGATAGGATTACATCTTCACAACTTCTGGTTTAAGGAAGAAATCTACGAACTGTGACAGTGGTTCCAGAATTGAGCCTATTCCCGACACTATAGGTCTGCCAGGAGGAGGGTTCCTCCCTTTATGGACTTTATGGACGACTAGATCTAGTGCAAAGTGCTATCCGCACAGGTCCACATCGTTCTGAAAAAGGATCTCTAGACTAAGCACCTAGGGGTCCTTTCTGTTTTAGGTGAATAACCACCAGAGAGAAATCCACTGAAGAAATCTCTTCCTTGTTTTTAGACAAAACCTGCACCTGCCAATACAGAGAAAACCCATTAAAATTAACTAAACCTTCATCTGGATGGCAGCAAGCACATGCAAAAACCAAGGGGGTTGAGCATGTGTTTTTTAGCACAACAGAGTGAACCAGAGACGATTTGGAAAGCAAAGTCAGACCAACTGGCTTCTTGAAACCCGTCCCATTCGACAAAACTGTGTTTTCTTTAGTTTGACAACGATTCTGGGCAACACACAGTTGGAATTCCCACAAATAGTCCCTTTGTTTTGTTTTGTGCAAACCACATGCCAAGTTGCAGCCAAGCGGTGGCAGTCTGCAGCACAAGGAGCAGAAAGCATTCAGGTAGGCCACGGATACGTTGCATCCTTCTTTGCTGGTCAAGGATCGGGTTTTATGGTCCTGTGTGGCCGGGTGCTGGGTCAGAGGGCCTCAATGAAGTGGAGGGCTCCCCTTGAGGAACGGAGGCTGAAGACCGCGGAATCCCTGAAGGTGAGAGGGTTTGCGGTATAGCTTGGATGTGAAGGCCCCAGTTCAGGTGGCCCCCATGCAATGGCTGAGACATTACAAAGAGTCACGGTGCAGTGCACATGGGCAGTGGGAGCTGTATGATGCAGACCTGGGGAAGGTAGACCTCATATGGTTCAGTGCACCTAATGGCCATGAGACAGGAACAGTTTTAAGCTGTGAACTCCAGAGGAACGGACTTGTGTAGAGGGAAATCCCCCCCCCTCTGACCAGGTGGTGGATTGCTGGAGTTGGGCCTGCAACGGAGGGTCACAGACCACGGATTGGTGGAGATAGTGACTGGGCCTGATCAGGAGGCCGCCGGGTGAACAGGGTTGGAGGTTAAATCAAGTCTTTACAGGGGTGTGAGTTTCTATCCCTGCTTTCAGACTGTGGGGATATTGAGGACCCTTGGTCTCTTTCAGTCTACATGGGGGTTGAGGCTGAGGGAACTACGCAGCAGCAACTGGACATATACTTAGGCTAGGGAGCCTGGGTACCCCTGGGTGCACATGGCTTCCTTAGGGTGTGAATGGGGGATGCCCGCTCTCGGCATGGCAGTTACGCAGCATGGTGAAGGATTTGCGGCCTTGCAGTATGACATCCACATTGTCCTGGCAGGAATTAAGGCCTTTAGGGTGGAAGTGCAGTCCTCCATATCAGTGATTAAGGAGATAGTTTAGAAGGTGGATCATGGGGTGAAGGCCGTGGAAACAAACCAGCTCTCAGCTGAGAACCGTGAGGGGAAGTTGGAGTCAAACCTGAAATGTTGGGAGCCCAGGAATGGGGTGTATGGAACGAGGTTGGTGATATAGAAAATAGAGAACCTAGGAACAACATACAGCTCTGGGGCCTTCCCCTGATGGAAGGAGAGACTTCAAGGACTTGAGAACCGAGTTGACCATATGTTGAAAGCAATCCTGGGGCAGACAACTCGAAGGACGATTGTGTTTGACTGAATCCACAGAGGAGCAGCATCGGGCTTGGGACCCAGGCTGATTGGGGTTAAGTGCCATTATTTTATGGACAAGGAGGACATTCTGGGGAAGGCAAGAGACATGGGGACTTTTAAATGGGAAGGGGCTTCCGGCAGGCTTTTGCCAGATCTCTCAGTGCACATGTTGGACCAATGACAGAAATGCACACTGTTGACATCCTGGTGGCAATCTGAAGGCATTAGGTACCACTGGAGATACCCTTTAGCAGTCTGTGGAGAAAAGTATGACATAAAAGAGGGAGACCTGACTGAACAACTTCTGCAGGAACTACAGAGGGCTCACTGTCACCCTGATTCTAAAGGTCAAAGGCAGACGAGGGACACATTTAAGAAAGCCTTCACCCAACCTGCTGTAAGGAGAAAAGTGTCGGAGCACAGAGATTTAAAAAAAGGAATACCTCTGGTGAAGAAACCTGGGTGTTGAGCTCCCTTGGGCAGACTGTGCTATTTATGGGGGGAGCTGAGGTGTAAGCGTTGGAGGTGGGGATGAGGTAGTACTTACTGGGTAAAGGTTTCAGAGGAGGTGGCTGTCATGATCTCTGCTTCCAAAAGGTCAGGGTTTTCCCAACTCCCTTGGAAGCAGATCCATAACCCAGGTTCCGAGTGCCAACCAGTCCCAATTGGGACCTTTTGGACCCAGTCCTGGCGCCAGTGGCACCAGGCTCATAAATATGCCCAGTCCCAGCGCTGGAAGCGCCGGGCTCATAATGCTTGGGTGGACTTACCTGCAGCAGACCATGCTGCTTACTTGCCTGCCAGTTGAGCCTCTGATCCTCTTCTGTTTGGAACTACTTTTCCTGTTGGGTGGGGCAGGAGCCACTCCCTAGGTTCAGAACACTGGAACTCTTCTGGAAAGCAGGAACTCTTTTCTTACCTAGGCGTGGCTGTGGAAGGAGACACCTAAGCACTACAGGAGGCTATTTAAACCACACCCGATGGATGAATCTTGCTTTGCGTTATTCTGCATCCTCTGCAGCAGAACGCTCATCGTGCCTTCTGCATCTGATCCTGGGCCTAAGGAAAAAGGCTTACCATCCTGAATCCAGTCTTCAGCAACACCTATAAAGACAAGAAAGAACAGGTTAGCATTACGGTCTTCAGTGACAGCGCTTCACTTACCTGGTCCATCGGCTGTCACCAACGCCTCGCGCTGCATTCCGGCATCTGAAAGACAAAGGCTTACCTACTCTTCGTGCGCTCCGGAGGTCTTCGCACTGCATTCCGGCATCTGAAAGACAAAAGCTTACCAACTCTTCGCACGCTCCGGAGGCCTTCGGCGCTGCATCCCGCATCTGAAAGACAAAACAAGGTGCGTTTAAAGACATTGGGGAACTTTAATACTCACGTGCCATTACTCCTTTCCACATCTAACCCAGTGGGTATTCCGGCACCCTGCAGCCGCTCCGAACTTGTACCTGCAAAATAAAAAGACAGTTAGAGCGCATCGTGAAGCAGGCAACAAGCGCTTACTTACGTGTTTCCAGGCGCTTCTATTCATCACACGGGCTCCATCTTCAACTCACTACAGCCCGTCATCCGTCATCGCCGGAACCCTGCAACACAAGAGACATCATTACTAAAGACTTTTAAAGACATTAGAATTACTCGAAACTTACCGTTCGTGCAGTAAACGACGGACAGCAGTCCTCTGAAGTCAAGAGGCCTGCTCCCCTTATCCAGTGAAGAAACTGGTTACAGCACCCTGCCCCGAGGCAGATGGAGAGCACGGCGTTCACTTACCTAAGGTGAGAGCGTTAACCTTTGGGGTTCTACAGGAGAAGAGAAAGGGAAGAAGAGAGAGACATTCAATAACCCAGTTCATTAATCCCATATTTTCTATCTGCAGACATCTTACCCTTCGAGTCAGACATACAGTGCACAGAGGTCCAGCCCAAAGAGCCAGCCGTGTGTTACACATCACCTTTGAAGATACGGTATACGCCCAGTCAAGACCGGCGCCTCTACGGGAATCAGGTGAGCGTTACAGAACGCAAAGCCTACCGCAAAACTCCCGTCCAGGCGCTATGGAGACCTCGGATACCGACCAGCTAGCCCAGTTGCTTGGGGAACTAAGGGCAGAAGTGCATGCAGCCCGTCAGGAAACGAACGCTCTAAGAAGGGAACTGATTATTTCCAAGGAGCGAACAGATGATCTCGCTAGACAATTGCTACAGTCACAAGCCGGACAGACCCCGTTACCCGCATCTGGGGGAAATCTTCCTTCTACATCCTCTATGAATCCAGTGCAGATCAACCTACCTGGGAATGTACCTCTGGCTCCGCCGAACGATTTTCTGGTGACCCAAAGAGGTTTGCAGTATTTATCAATCAGTGCCGGTTGCATTTCTTATGCCGGCCAGCAGCCTTTCCAACTGATCAAGCTAAAGTAGCTTTCGTGCTTTCGTACCTTAGTGGCAATGCGGCAGACTGGTCGATCCCTCTAGTAAATCAAGATGATCCGGTCCTCCATGATTTTCAAGCTTTTCAGCTCAGTATGGAAAAACTGTTCGCAAGACATTCACAGGGGCAGGCCTTGGACAATGAGCTTCTTTCGTTGCGACAAGGTAATCAAGACCTTTTGGCTTATATTGCGTCTTTCAACAGACTGATAGTGGAAACTCAATGGCCTGAGGACAAAAGGATTACGCAGTTTTATAGAGGTCTACGTGGAGAGCTCAAAGATGTGTTAGCCCAAGTAGTGAATCCCCCACAAGATTGTTCGGACTATATAGACTTAGTCGTTCAAATAGATCACAGACTGCAGAACAGGAAGGCCG
This sequence comes from Ambystoma mexicanum, assembly GCF_040938575.1. NCBI lineage: Eukaryota > Metazoa > Chordata > Amphibia > Caudata > Ambystomatidae > Ambystoma > Ambystoma mexicanum. The sequence continues at coordinate 538,953,157 of NC_090923.1, read as the reverse complement.
ATCGTTCCAAGTTTGATGCTCGAGTATTTTCCAAACCGCCAACTCCGTCCAAAGGAATAGACTCCGGGGAACCCATGCAAATAGGGGGCCTGAAAGGTCCTCTAACACAAAAGGAGCGGGAAAGGAGAAAACAGTTGCAATTATGCCTATATTGCGGAAACTCAGGGCACTTTCTTCGAGACTGTCCGGTGAAACCTGCCAAGAAGGCAGTAGGAGCTGCAGTTACCAAAGTTACAAACTCTGAGCAGGGAAACGACCTCGCCCGACAAGAATAGAGGTCCTCTTGCCGAGCGTGAAAACCAGTTCCGTGACCTCGCATTTCGTGATACCATGGTCCTCATTAGCCCTGATAATCCGGATCGATTACATGCAATTGAAGCTTACGTCGACAGCGGTGCCATCGGCAATTATGTGGATCATGAAATGGTTTTGAGGATGAATCTAACTCTTTGTCCCAAGGCTGTAAAGGACGTCATTACTACGGTGGATGGAACGGAGATAGCCTCCGGACCAGTAACACATACCACTCAAGAAGTGACGCTAGTAAGTCAAGATGGACACCATGAGAAGATCGTGTTCGATGTGATCAAGGCTCCTCAGTTTCAGATTATTCTAGGAATACCTTGGTTAGAGAAACACAATCCTTTGATCGATTGGCGAGCAAGAACGGTCCAGTTTCCAGAATGTGTCTCTACTTGTCACCCTCCACCTGGTGTTGCACTGGCAGCAATTTCTTCAGAGACTCCCCAGTTACCTCCCGAATACCTAGAATACCAAGATGTTTTCCGGAAGGATCAGGCTAACTCTCTACCTCCTCATAGGTCTTATGACTGCCAGATAGACCTGATACCTGGATCTACTCCTCCTTGTAGTAGAATTTATGCCCTCACCGAGCCTGAGAACCTTCACCTGCGACAATACCTGGATCAATACCTGGCAAATGGGTTTATTCGTCCTTCCAAGTCCCCTGCTTCTTCAGCTTTGTTCTTCGTCCCAAAAAAGGAAGGAGACCTTAGAACTTGTATAGATTACCGCTCCCTGAACCAGATCACCGTCAAGAATAGATATCCGTTACCTTTGATCCCTGAACTCCTGGACCAAGTCAGAAAAGCATGCATATATACAAAGCTGGATCTTAGAGGAGCCTACCACTTGATACGAGTAAAAGAGGGCGATGAATGGAAGACGGCCTTCCGCACCAAATATGGGCTATTTGAATATCAGGTCATGCCCTTCGGACTTTGCAATGCCCCGGCCGCCTTTCAATATTTTATGAACGATGTCCTCAGAGAGCTCATAGATGTGTGTGTTGTTGTTTACATTGACGACATCCTCGTTTATTCTTCATCGGAATCTGAACATCGGAAACACGTGAAAATGGTCCTCGAAAGATTGCGTCAACACAAACTTTTCGCTAAGTTGGAAAAATGTGTTTTCAACGTGACTGAAGTTGAATTCTTGGGATTCATATTATCACCTAGCGGAGTGCGTATGGATTCAAAGAAGGTCGATGCAGTTCTCAAATGGACATCACCATCCTCCGTAAAAGGTGTGCAAAGCATGTTAGGCTTCGCTAACTTTTACCGCAGGTTTATCCCCGAATTTTCTCGAATAGTCCAGCCCATCACTGCCTTGTTAAAGAAAAACGAACGTTTTGAATGGTCTACCGAGGCGGATCAAGCTTTCCAGGATTTGAAGACTAAATTTATCTCTGCACCAATCTTAAAACACCTTCGCCCCGAACTCCCCTACATCGTGGAAACTGATGCTTCAAACCTTGCCATGGGGGCAGTTCTATCACAAAAGGACCCGGTAACCAATCAGTTGCATCCCGTGGCATTTTGGTCCCGCAAATTCTCGCCTCCTGAAATCAATTACACGATTACTGACAAGGAACTTCTGGCTATCAAGTCTGCCTTTAAGGCTTGGCGGCATTATCTGCTGGGGGCCCGACACACCGTTACTGTGATTACGGATCACTGAAACCTGCAATATTTGAAAACCGCAAAAGCCCAATCCTCTAGACAACTCCGTTGGGCATTATTCTTTGCCGAGTTTGACTTCATAATTACCTATCGACCTGGTACAAAAAACGGTAAAGCTGATGCCCTTTCTCGGATGGGAGTGGAAGAACACTTGATCAACCCTAAACCTGTACCAATCATTCCCGAACAAAGAATTCTGGGTGTAATCGCCACACAATCCATAGAGGAAGTTAAGGATCAAGCCAGGCAACTTGTAACTCCAGCAGACATACAGAATTGGCATCTGCAGGGAAAGGACTTTGCAGTAAAGGACAACTTATTTTTATTTCCAAGAACGATTATACCTGCCCAGCACAGATTTACAGAAAAAAGTAATCTCTTGTTATCACGATTCTTTAATGGAAGGACATCCCGGTATGGCCAAGACCTCAGAAAAGATCAAGCGCTACTTCTGGTGGCCGTCTTGGAAAAAAGATATCAGAGACTTTATAATGTCCTGTGGAGTATGCGCCCAAAACAAGAGTCAAAAGGAAAGACCAGCAGGCCTCTTACGCCCTATTGACATCCCACCTCGCCCTTGGCATACGCTTGCTATGGACTTCATCACCGATCTACCTCCATGCTCCGGATACAATACGATTCTAGTAATCGTGGACTTATTCTCCAAGATGGCGCATTTCATTCCGCTCAAAGGCTTGCCAACAGCAGCAACTCTGGCCCGAGAATTTCTTGAAAACATCGTCCGACTGCACGGTTTTCCTTTGGTTCTAATTTCGGATCGAGGTAGTCAATTTATTTCTCATTTTTGGCGAAGTTGCTGTCGGTCGGCTCAAATTGATGTGAGACTATCGACCAGTCACCACCCTCAGACCGACGGACAAACCGAGAGGACCAATCAAACTCTGGAACAGTATTTACGCTGCATGCTGCAACAAACTGAAAAAACTTGGAAAGACATCCTTTGGATAGCCGAATATGCCTACAATAACTCTGTCCATTCGGGAACTGGGAAAACCCCGTTTTTTCTTTTATACGGCAGTCACCCTCGAACCTCGGAGTTGGATCCCCTCCAAGATCTTGAAACACCAGCAGTAGACTACCTGCATTCTACAATCACCCAAGCCTTTAAGGAAGCTGTTTCTCACCTTCAAAGGGCTAAAGAACAATACAAGAAAGGAGCAGATCAACATCGGAAGGAAGCCCCTCAATATCAAGTAGGGGATCAAGTCTGGTTATCCACCAAATATCTACCTCTAAAAGGGCCACGCACATTCAACCCAAGATACCTTGGTCCCTATTCCATCACTACCATAGTAAACCCAGTAGCGGTCAAGTTGGACTTGCCCCCGCACATGAAGATACATCCGGTCTTCCACGTCTCTCTATTAAAACCCGTGCAACCTCAAACCCGACTAACTAAATCTCCAAAACCCATCCTAGTTGATGGAGAACTCGAGTTTGAAGTCAAAAGCATTCTGGACTCCAAGATCTCCAAATCAAACTATTTTACCTAATTGACTGGAAAGGCTACGGCCCCCAAGAGAGATCCTGGGAACCTGCTGAATATGTCCACGCTCCTCGCCTAATCAAAAGATTTCACCGAACATTTCCTGACAAGCCAAAACCCCTGGAGAAGCCCGGTTTGGGAGGGGCCTTGAGGGGGAGTACTGTCATGATCTCTGCTTCCAAAAGGTCAGGGTTTTCCCAACTCCCTTGGAAGCAGATCCATAACCCAGGTTCCGAGTGCCAACCAGTCCCAATTGGGACCTTTTGGACCCAGTCCTGGCGCCAGTGGCACCAGGCTCATAAATATGCCCAGTCCCAGCGCTGGAAGCGCCGGGCTCATAATGCTTGGGTGGACTTACCTGCAGCAGACCATGCTGCTTACTTGCCTGCCAGTTGAGCCTCTGATCCTCTTCTGTTTGGAACTACTTTTCCTGTTGGGTGGGGCAGGAGCCACTCCCTAGGTTCAGAACACTGGAACTCTTCTGGAAAGCAGGAACTCTTTTCTTACCTAGGCGTGGCTGTGGAAGGAGACACCTAAGCACTACAGGAGGCTATTTAAACCACACCCGATGGATGAATCTTGCTTTGCGTTATTCTGCATCCTCTGCAGCAGAACGCTCATCGTGCCTTCTGCATCTGATCCTGGGCCTAAGGAAAAAGGCTTACCATCCTGAATCCAGTCTTCAGCAACACCTATAAAGACAAGAAAGAACAGGTTAGCATTACGGTCTTCAGTGACAGCGCTTCACTTACCTGGTCCATCGGCTGTCACCAACGCCTCGCGCTGCATTCCGGCATCTGAAAGGCAAAGGCTTACCTACTCTTCGAGCGCTCCGGAGGTCTTCGCACTGCATTCCGGCATCTGAAAGACAAAAGCTTACCAACTCTTCGCACGCTCCGGAGGCCTTCGGCGCTGCATCCCGCATCTGAAAGACAAAACAAGGTGCGTTTAAAGACATTGGGCAACTTTAATACTCACGTGCCATTACTCCTTTCCACATCTAACCCAGTGGGTATTCCGGCACACTGCAGCCGCTCCGAACTTGTACCTGCAAAATAAAAAGACAGTTAGAGCGCATCGTGAAGCAGGCAACAAGCGCTTACTTACGTGCTTCCAGGCGCTTCTATTCATCACACGGGCTCCATCTTCAACTCACTTCAGCCCGTCATCCGCCATCGCCGGAACCCTGCAACACAAGAGACATCATTACTAAAGACTTTTAAAGACATTAGAATTACTCGAAACTTACCGTTCGTGCAGTAAACGACGGACAGCAGTCCTCTGAAGTCAAGAGGCCTGCTCCCCTTATCCAGTGAAGAAACTGGTTACAGCACCCTGCCCCGAGGCAGATGGAGAGCACGGCGTTCACTTACCTAAGGTGAGAGCGTTAACCTTTGGGGTTCTACAGGAGAAGAGAAAGGGAAGAAGAGAGAGACATTCAATAACCCAGTTCGTTAATCCCATATTTTCTATCTGCAGACATCTTACCCTTCGAGTCAGACATACAGTGCACAGAGGTCCAGCCCAAAGAGCCAGCCGTGTGTTACACATCACCTTTGAAGATACGGTATACGCCCAGTCAAGACCGGCGCCTCTACGGGAATCAGGTGAGCGTTACAGTGGCGCATTTCAGGTATTGCTAACTGGGGACCGTGTGGGGCAGAGACCTGTTTCCATTAGCGGCCTAGGCATGTTTGGGCGTCTCATAGGTCTGCGGGTTCTTGAACCCATGTTGATGTTGTTTGTGATGTTTAGGTGTGGGTGAGAGGATCAAGTGTTGGTTTGGGGAATGGGAGTGGGGTAGGAGGAGCATTTTCCTCTTGGAGGCCGAAGTGTTCAAACGGGTCTGACAAGGATGTTATGGGACACAGAGTTGGTGCATTAGATGGTTACCACGTGGGATTATGGAAGACTTCAAAGTAGCTACGTTGAATGTGAAAAGGCTGAATTTGCCACATAAACGCTCTCTGTTGCACAGGGAGTTTAAGAAGCTGCATCTGTCTATCCTGTTTGTGTAGGAGGTGCATTTTAGGAGGCGGAGGACTTCTGTTTGGTTGGTAGGGATATAGGGGAGACCTTCTGATCTTTGGAAGGGGAAAGGAAGAACGGTGGAGTGAGCATTCACCTGGCGAAAGTATCCGCTTATGATTAAGGGTTTTCTAGGGGAACACTTGTCACTTTTGCTGCTCTCTATGAGCACAATACGAGCCAAATAGGATTGCTTAGCTTGGCATTTGCTGCTGTTGGACAGTGATCCGAGGCTTTCACGATTTTGGGAGGTAGTTTTAATATGATCCTGGATCCTGCATTGGACTGAAGGTCGGGACAGATTTGGCCTCAGAAAATGACCACTAGGAACATTAATGCATTATTCTGCCTTCTCTTGGATGATTATTGGGTGGATGCGTGTAGGAGTAAACAGGGTTGGCCTGGAGGTTACACCTTTCACTCACCTGTGCATAACACATACACTAGAATTTACTTGCTCCTGTTACGTAGGGAATTCCAGGGTCCATAGGTGTGGTACAGGTGGAAATAATGGCCTGGCCGGATCACGATATGGTGCTGGCAACGTTCGCCATGGACAATTGTAGATATGGGGGCTCCTGGTGGCATCGCAATGATTTCCACTTTAGAGACGTGGTCTTTAGGGACTTCCTGGAAAACAAGATGTTGTGTTTTTCTCAGGCAAATGACAAAGGGGAGATCCGACAGAGGCATGTGTGGGAGGCAGCAAAGGCCACATTTCAGGGGCTCCTCATTGCAGAGGGAGAGAGGAAAAAGAAAGACGGGTTTGATAGAAAGTGAGTTAAGAAACGATATTGCCAGGATCTGGGCCAGTTTGATTACGACCAGGGTGATATGGAAGCAACGTTGCAGTCTATCGGGGTAAGGAGGCTGGTTTTGCATATACGTCTTCTGGGTGAGGTGCAGTGGAAGATGAAATTCATGAAGCAAATTTATTATAAAAAAGGTGACAGAGTGGGGATCATGCTGGCTAACAGATTACTAGCTGTGAGGAATGAAAAATGGGTAGAACTAATCAGGGACTAATAAGGGACGCAGGAGGCAATTGGGGAGGAAGGATAACCCAGGGACAATGCGTTTGTCTTGGAAGCAAGACAACGCAGTGCAACACAGTTTTTAAATCCGATCCTGCGCTTAGAAACCGCTTGCTGGTATGACGCGCGCTATAAAAGAACAATTTTATGATTTGAACACTGGGAGATGTCCTACAGCGGTTTGCAGAGTTCAGCGAAAAGCTTGTACAGCAATGACGGGAAGTATAGGACTTCGAGATATGGGGCTACTTGGTTGTCCTTGCATTTCTGTCTCGGACATCGGAGGAAACAGAGGGCTTGGTAGCTGAGATCTCGGTGGGGGCAGTTAAGGTGGCCCTCCAGCACCTCAGCCTGGGAAGGCTCCGGGAGAGAATAGCTTTACATCACCCTTTTACAAGCTGTATGTGTCAGGATGTATGGGGGTATACCCACTTCTTTCCTTGGTTCCCTCATCACAGTGATTCCTAAGGAGGTTAAGGATCTGAAACAGTGCTCAGCGTACAGGTCAATTTCGCTTTGAATATTTATGCCAAGATATTCATGCAAATACTGGTGACAAGGTTGGAGATGGTTCTGCCGAAATTGGTCCATCCAAACCAAGCCATCTTTGCTAATTATAGGCAAGGGGCTGATAACCTTTGAAAGACACTGGACCTTCTTGCCTCCAAGGAGGTTACTAGCATGGGGGCCCTTGTTCTCTCTCTGGATCCCAAGAAAGCGTTTGATCTGGTGCGTTGACGTTTTATGGAGGCTGCCCTGAAGAAAATGGGTATGGTTAGACTGGTTGGGATTGCTCTACTCAGTGTCCTGTCTCAAGGTGGTGGTCAGTAAGGGATGTCGGGTCCCTTCCCCGTGCGTATGGGTATTAGACAGGGGTGTTCCAGGGCGCTTCTGTATGCACTGGTAAAGGAGACTTGGGCCACAAGTGTGAGGGAGGAACAAGCCATAAAGGGCGTCCCAGTCCGGGGAAAGACAAATTGAGTCTCTTTACGGATGACACTCTCCTGTGCGTGACTGATCCTAGACATTCGATTCTGCCCCTTCTTCGGGGACTGGCGATCTATGGACGAGTATCAGCGTTTAAAATAAATCTTAATAAGTCTATGGTTTTTCCCGCAGCCTACTGCAGAAAGTAGATTTGGCAACCCTGCCATTTGTGGGTGAAGAAAGCGGATTTCGATATCTGGGGTTGCAGGTCCTGAGTGACCTGGGCAACTTATTCACAGTCAACTATCTCCCCATATGGGCAAATTTGAGGAAGGATATGGATAGATGGGGGAAATCGCAGCTGTTGAGGATGGGCAGATTGAACTGTGCTAAAATGACAATCTTGCCTAAGTTACTGTTCATATTCCAGCTGGTGCCTAGAGTGGTGCTGAAGCCTTTCTCCAGATGGTTCAGAAGGCTCTGTTGAAGTCCCTATGAAAGGGGGCGAGGCCGAAGATTACCTACGAGACGGTTATACTCCCTAGATAGACTCGGGGTTGGGTTTCCCTTGATCTGTCACAATATTACAAGACGGTCCAATTTAGGGTGATGGCGGACCATTTTAATCCAAGGACATTGAAATAATGGGTTGATTTGGAGAATGCAGTTTTAGCCCCAGTGTCTCTGGGGAGGGGCTGTGGGTGCCTCAGGCGAGAATCCATAAACAATTGTTGCGACACCAAGTGTTGAAGGTTTTGTAGAGCTTGTGGAGAGAAGGGGAACATATGGGTGGCTTACTTCCTGGCAATCCCTGCTGAGCTGTATATGGGCCACTCTGTTGAAAGATGTTATTCACAAACCCTTGGGATTCCAGACATGGTATGAGGCCAGCCCGGGGAAGGCAGGGCAGCTGTGGGACAGCACCAATTTATTTCTCTGGAACAGATGAGGGATTGCCTTTGGATCAGAAATGTGTCAATATTTCTCTATATACAGTTGAAGGGAGCACTTAAGGATCCGAGATGTAGCGGTCTGACGTCTTTTGAAACAATCTTGATTCATAAGGGGGGGGGACTAAAGGCAGGATAGCTAGTTTGTATAGTGAGTTGCTGATTGCTGAACCACCGTAGGAGTGCAGGGCTAGGGCTAGTTGGGGGGAAGGACTTCAGCATGGAAATTTCAGACGCGCTTTGGTCGGGAATGTGCCGTGGAGTTTTGTGTACCAATGTTTGTTTACAGTACAGTTGGCAGGCTATTAAGCTACTGCATCACTGGCATTATCCTCCACTTAAGCTGGCAAGGCTGTACCCAGGGTGAATTCTAAATGCTGGAAATGCGGACATAGGGAGACTAACTTCTGGCACATTTTAAAGAGAAACGGTTAACACTTCTCGAGCCAGTTAGACAGTTACTTTGTTACGTTACGGTGAGATCGTAGTCTAAGACTTTATGAGTCGGTGGTTAATCTGCCAGCCTCCTACCCGTAGGATTTAATTGGCCTCTTCTTTGACAAGCTTCTTATTTGCAGTACATTTTATTTACTCTATTTTTTTCTTTTTATCCGATGAGTGGATACCTCCCCATCAAATTAGACATATATATTTTGCCTTTAGGACTTGTTCTCTGTAGTTGTGAAATTCAACTTGCCTCCCATGAATGTTTTACACAGAGTGTCTGGTGTGCTGTAAGAACCCTGCAGTCCTTTGGACAAACTTTGTGCATTTATTTTCGTAAAATTTCGGCAATTTCGTGCCGTGGATCTCTGAGAACTACAACTTGTGCTGACGACTACATTACCCCTGCTGCCTTGGACCCTGCTGCCAGAAACCAGGCCACACCTCCAGCTACGCTTGCTCCTGCTACAAAACCTGCCCCCTGAGAGCGTCTGGTGTAAGGCGTGAGGAGAGAGCCCTTACTGCGACTTTCCCCATTAAACTGTAGGCGGGGAACCGCTGAGGAGGGGAGGGGGGGGCAGCCCCATCTAATCAGATTGCGAATGGCAGAAATTACTCCACCGCCTGGTGTGACCCAAGCTACCCCTTTACTGCAGTCTGATACTTTGCATATCTCATCATGGAAGAGGGAGGCGGGCCGCTGCTCACCATTGAATGAGGCATTAAAAACGACTGAGCGGAGCCTGTTTACCAACACATTTACCTCACCAGTTGTAGCAGCTTGCCCGTTTAACATCACAGTGGAACTTGGTGCGAGCAGGACGAGTTCGAATTAATAGTCAAGCTTGTTGTGTACTGGGTACACGTATTACGCATGCGCGAGACTCACGGAGCTCGCGCATGCGCTGTAGGTTAATAAAGGCGGTGCCCCGGCAGTTCGAGCCGGAGACCGGAGCCATCGCACGTCTCCGGCGTGTGTTCTTAGCATGCATGAATGCGTGTGCCTGTTTGCGTGCTGGGTGACTCGCGGGGGGCCCGCGAGCATACAAAAAAGCTCCATCAGACCTCCCCGACCAATTGACAGCTGATTTCCAATTGATGGACCCGATAAGAAAGGGCAGTGCCCGTAAAGATATGCCAGGTGGTGCAGGCCAGTGCGAACAGGACATGATTACTCAACAAAAGGAGGCAAAAGGAACGCCAGCCCCCCAAGAAGTTGAGGAAAGAGGGGGCGGCCCCCAAACATACAGGAACCCACCTCTCAATCAAAACAGGGGCACTGGCTTCGAGGGGGGCCGCCTCACAACCAACCAGAGACAAGATCTACGGTGAAGAGAAAAGCCCAGAATGACATTGAAAAACTTTTTTAAAACTGTGCTGCAGACAAGCAGAGGGTTGGGGCATTAATTGGACCAGCATTAGATCCCCAAGCTGCAAATATAAATGGAAAGAGATCAAAGCGGATTGTGCGTGACAGGAGCCCTACCTCTGAGGATGACAAGAGTGGCCTCGGGAAGAGAAGGGGAATTCTGACCAGCCAAGCCTATAACATTTCTTTTTTAAAATAATTGTATTAATTTTATTTCAACAAACCATACAAACCAAACTTGCAGTGCATACAGTAACATTATAAACATACATCTCTTGCAACATGTCCACTGCTTCTCCGCTTCCCTTCCTCCCTTACGAGCCTATTCCCTTCCGTGTTCTGTTTCTGCATCTTGTGATAAGGATTCATCCTCCATATTTTCCGTTGGGTCTCGTGGTACCCCAAATAACTCTGATATCAATTGTTTCCAGGCTATCAGGGTCTCAGCCTCTTTCTCCCCCCAACATTACTTGCATCCTGCCATACCACAGTTTCCGCTTCGGCCCATTTCTGTAGATCTTTCCACCATGCTTCTAGTCTTGGTCTGTGGCATGCCTTCCACCCCATAGCAATTCTCCTCTTTGCAAGTGCATACGCTAAGTCCTTTAATTTACTCACATGCTTGAGTTTATGCCGTCTCGGAAACCCTCCCATCAAACAGGCCCACACCGTATCCACTACAATTTTGATTCCTTTTCCAGCCAACTTGTGCACCACATCGCCCCAAAAACGCTCAATGACTGGGCATGACCAAAACATGTGCACCATTCCAGCATTTTCCTTATCACATTTGGGGCATGCTTGTCGTCCCACATTTTTGAATTTAGCTATTCTCTGGGGCGTCATATACGCCCTATGGGTTACGTACAGTTGTATCTGTTGCAGTCTTGCATTTCTCGACACTTTTTTATGGTACCTTTGGGCCCATTCCCACATCCCATCACTTATTGTGGCTCCTACTTCCTTTTCCCAGTCCCGTCTCAGTTGCGCCACTTCCTTCCCCACATTGGACATCATCAACTCATATAGTCTAGATATCTCGTGGCCCCCCTCTGCAACGTCGTATATTGTGTCTATGGTAGTGTCCGGTTCTTCTGCTAGTGTTAATTTGGACCATGTTTCTTTAATTTTCCACACCACCCTGTGGTATGTAATATACTGGCCCGTATGTAACCCAGTTTCTTCCTCCAATATCGCAAAGTCCCTTATGTCTCCCTCCTGCCATATATCGCCCATGGTTGCTATCCCCACCGGTTCCCAGTGTTTCCTAATCATCCTTAATTGCTTGTCTTTGCCGGTCAACGCCACTAGTGGTACTTGTGGGGAGCACGGGAATGAATTCACCATCAGCTGGCAGGCCCTGTGCCATATCTTCCACCCTAGTAACATCATCTTTGGGCGCCCTTCCATGTCTGCCTTAGGCAGCCACATCATTTGCTTTAGGAAGTATGGGGCACAGTCCTGTCGGAACAGCCTGGACTCCGAGGTTGACTCTTTGGAGAGCCATTTAGCTACATATTGCAGCTGGCTTGCTATATAGTAAATTTTGTAGTTCGGCAGTTTTATTGCCTCTTTTTTGTATGAGTTTTGCAGCTTCCAAAGGGCTACCCTATTCCTCGTCCCATGCCAGAGGAAGTCCCTGCACATGCTCTCTATCTTGTAAAAGGTCCGCCGCGTTATAAGATATGGGATATTTCCAAAATAATGCAAGAGTCTCGGTAGGACCACCATTTTCAACATTGCCCCTCGTCCCATCATCACTAGAGGTAGTTTCACCCAGAACTTCATACTATTTCCAATTTTCCGGATCGCCTCCTCTGTATTATACTGGTGTTCCTCCTCCACCGTATGGTATACATCTATTCCAAGATATCGGAACGTGCGCACCGCCCATGGTATCTGTAGTACGGTAGCTGTTCTAGCGGGGTCCCTTTGTACCTGCCGAGTGGAAATATGCTAGATTTTTGGGGGTTCACGGCTATGCCAGACAGCTTTGCATATCTCTCCATCACTTCCAGAATGTACTGGAGGTTTTCTTCTGGTTGCCTTAAGTACAACAACATGTGATCCGCATACAAAGAGATTAGATGCGGTTCCCCTCCTAAAGCCTCTAACATATTTAATCCCCTGCTGCAAGCTAACAATATCTGGAACCCTCCAGGTTTGGCGTTGGGGGAATTGAGCAAGGTCTGCCGTTTTCTTTTCAACGCCACATGGTGGTTGACTTGCAAGGAGGGTCCGGAGACGCTGCCCTCAGAATACCCCACAAACGATTTTGACATACCAAATCAAATATTACTGGAAAAATCAATAAACATGGAGATAGAAAATTCCACAGCCACTGAACCACCGGACCTGGCTCAGAACCACCCGGTTGGCATGAAAAAACTAGCCTCGAAAAGCTGCAGAGACCAAAGCTCACAAACTGTGATAGCATAAAGGAAGCGGATACCTTGAAGGACATAAACAGTGTAGAGAAAACTATTGCCACGACATTCTTGCAGACATGGAATAGTGTTACCATACCACAGGAAATTGCAAAGGACACTACACATCTGAACGATAATGAGTTTGTTTTAGTCTCTACTTTAACTAACCAAACTACATGAGACGATGGAAGAAATAATGAAAGGCCAGACAACTATGCCGGCAATGGTACGCACTAAAATGATTTTCATTGAAGGTTTTATTACCGTTATCCAAAATAATATGGAGAATAGCTCGGTAGGGGTTGCTCAACTTCTCCATGATATTCTCGATCCAATCATCAAAGAAAGAACTGAAAGGAGATCGTCACGCCTGTCTGTGGGTACAAGTCAGTTAGTTCCGGAGGGAGACAGAGACTTGAATCTCTTTGACTTAAACATTAACGACTCCAACATCGGAGCTCAAACCCAAGCGGTATTAAGAGATAAAAAGAGGGCTTTTAGCCCCGAGCCTGGGAGAAACATATAGAAAATTACCACCGATGAAAATGGTCAGTCAAACGCAAATCTAGCTGGAGAGAAGGATTCCGCAACCGGACTTAGAGGACAAACTATTGAAACTCATCCAAGAGCACCCGACGAAAACCTGGATCGCAATATTTGTGAAATTTTCATAAAAAACAGAACGAAGGAGCCGAATACAGGGCTTGTTGTGGTAGATCCAAAAAAACGGTGGTAGATCCAAAAAAACGGTGGTACCAATCAAAAAGAATGTGACAAAAAAGAAAATATATGTGGAAAAAATCTAAAAATCAAGACAAGACTCCAAAAATGTAATTAGACAGACATCAGTTCATCAAAAACTTGACCCTGCTTCAGGTACAACAGGGAATAACTGAAAAAGTGAAGAATCCAGTGGAGTGGTCTGTGATAAAGACCTAGAACCCCACTCCATTCATCCAATTGGCACAAATAAAACTTCCAGCTGATCAAACCCACAATGTAAGAACTTTGATACTGCTAAATATGTATTGGAATCCGGTAGATATGAGGAATAAAACTTTGAGGACGACATTGCGAAGCAAGAGTAACATGGAGTGACCCTTTTATCCTAATTGTAGTGACCTAAACTGCGCCTGTCTGGACTGCTCAAACAACCCCATCTTGAAGAGTCTCTCACAGCTAACAACAAAGAAAAAAGAGGAATAAGGTGGAGACATACAATGTAGTCACGGGATTGCATTATATTGAACGGAATAACAAAGGGTGATATCCTAGGAAAAACAGCATGGAGGGGCGTAGTCATTAATCAAATTCTTGACTACATATGTGTCTCCTCTAATATGAGTGGGATTCTGAAAAAGTTGGAAATTGTTACTACGGACAAGAGCGACCACAATCAAGTAAAACTTGTTTGCTGCAAGAGTAACACTCATAAATCGGCCTCCTACGTCCATAAGATAATAGTAAACTCGAGCAGCACTAGATTACAAATACCAGGCAAAAACATAATACATCTGACTAAGAATCTGGCTAGAGAAATCGATTCTATACAGGAGGAAGACAGTGACCAGCGGATAAATTATGCCCCGTTACTACAAAAGTTTGCAGTGACACAAAGCGGGGGGAACAGAAGAGCAAAAATGGTACATTGACATGTATTTGATCAGAAAATTGTAACAAAAAAGAAAGTCTTAAGAAAAGCGATTGGAAGATTGAAACATCTTAAGACGGCAGAAGCCTCAAATGAAATTAATACATTAAAGCAAAGATATCGCAATTGGTTCATGATTCATAAAAAGACTCTTGTGAACCAAGACACCCAAAGAATGTTTTATCATATTAAGACAAAAAACACAGCAGAAATGTGGTCTTTAATAAATGCAATGGACGTTCCTCAAGAGGCCTTTCTATCTAACCCGATACCAGCAGATATTTGGCATTCGCATGTTTCCAAATTGCAGATTAAGGCGGACGGAGAGCCACTCCAGACAAGCTCGCAATTAAAGGGTCCATCTGAGCTGAGCCAGGATGAACATCTATTAGATATAGAGGTTTCATCAATAGAAGTTATCATAAGGAAACTAAAAAGTTCACGAGCACCGGGACACGATGGTCTCACAAATGTCCTTATGAAACAAAATCCTGAGCAGTGGGCAAGATTTTACATTGTCTGTATAAAGGCATCCTACAGCTCTCCAAGATCCCTGCTACTTGGAAATTGGCGGTTTAAGATCAGATCCGGAGAACTACCGTCCGATTGCGCTGCTGGATGTAGCGGGAAAAATCTACGGCTCAATCATATTAAAGGCCCTCTCAAGCTGGAACATCGATAAAGGCCGTCCTGACCAATGGCAATTGGGTTTTGTGAAAGAGGCATTGGTACAGATTGTAACATCTTTATAATTAACCTGCTGAAAGCAAAAGCCGACCAGAAATAAGGATCCAAAATATATATGGTATTAATTGACTTGTGGAAAGCGTTTGACTTCATACAAGGAAACAAACTATGGTTAAAATTGTCGAAATGGGTGTGCCGGATGATACTGTTAGAGCACATCAAAGATCTGCACCAAGGAACCTCCATCAGAATCAAGTTGGACCAAGCAGGTCACTTGTCAGATCCCACTGCCACGAACGTGGGGCTCAAACAAGGATAACCCCTCGCGCCCAAGCTTTTCAATTTGTTTACATCCGATCTTGAATATGCGTTTAAGGATATACGTGTATTTCAACCAAAGATCTCGAACATCTCGATCGGGAGACTCCTCTATGCTGATGATATAGTGATCATTGACCAGAAACCTATTGGGCTGCAAAGCCAGATCGCCGCCCTCAAACGATACCTGGAATCTAATGAGTTAATAAATCCAGCAAAATCTTGTATAATGATTTTTGGCAAGGGTGATGGATCTAGAGGTACCAAGAGACCTGCCTGGTTCTCAAAAGGCCAAACAATCAGCGTGGTGACGGAATTAACTTACCTAGGAGTTAACATCAATACCAGCAGATGCAAAGTACCCCGAATAACTGCGCTCCGCAAAAAAGCCAAACATTTGGCAGCCCAAAGAAGAGTGCTGCTTAAGAGATTCTGCAACTTTGCTTTGATTCCTCTCATATCACTCTATAGGGCTAAGGTGGTGCCTATTTTGACTTACAGCGCTGAAACATCACTCATGCTACCAGAAAAGATATGGCCCCTGCTGGAGGGTATTTTCTGGAAAGCGGTATTGAGCCTCCCAAGAAGCACCCCAACACCAATCATCCGAAGGGAATTGATGCTAACTTCATTTAAGGCCACTGCCAGGTGGAATTCAGTATTCTTCTATTGGAAATTTCTCGAAGTGACCCCAAAGGGAGGGTTTGAAACTTTAAAAAAGGCGTTGCAGGATCCCAGAGAACCTATTCTTAAAGAGTGGCAGGATATCTTTCAGAAGATAATCGAAGACCTGAACGAGACACAGGAATTTCTGATTCAAAATCCATGTAGAACAAAGAAGAAACTGTATGTCAAAGATTGGATTGAAACTCTTGAGGGGGTATATACCTACAAAAATAGAGATGATTTCTGGTTCGCTGAGAGAAAGCTGAATGCGTTGCCAAAATACATACAAAATTTCCCAAATTGGTTCTTGCGACTTCAATACATGAGATTCCGTCTCAATGTCTTCTTGCCAAGATTGGCCATAAAAAAGTCAAATGGTCAAGGGGTAATTCCTGCATGCAGACTCTGTCACAAGAAGAACACTAAGGACTCGATCAAACAGTCATGAATTGCAAAGCTTTGAAAACTGAAAGGGACAGCGTGATGAGTAGTATTGTCAACAAATTTGGTGCAAGCTCTGAAAATCAGTGGTGGACTATCCTAATAGAGGGAGAGAAAATAAATATCACAGTTGGCTCAACAACATTTCTGATCCTAATTTCTGCAAAAGTTAACCTCTCCAAATCGAACACTGATTGTTTCTTGAGCGATCAACCCCCCCCCCTTTATTTTTTTGGCAAGCTTAGATTCTTTTTCTTTTTTCCTTTTTTTTTGTCTCCCTCTTTGAAGGGTATCTTGATTAATGAGTATTTTTATGTGCATTTGTGTATTACTCTGTATTTATATTTGTATGAATAAAAATGGCTAAAGGTTTTCTATGTGGGAAACCATATAAGCCAATAAAAAATAAAAACAATAAAAGATTTTGGATGCATGTGATGTTGTGGATCTTGGAGCTAAATGGGGTCCATAGAGCTCTTTCGCCCTCGTTAATATTGTTGGGGGTTAATGTTGATGAGGAGGAGGAGAGAGGTCTGAATCATGTGTCTCATACCCTATTGATAAAGCCAGGATTTTTGTGGCACAGCAATAGAAGAGGCCTACAGTGCCATCGTAATAGCAATGGCTTTTGAGGGTAAGAGATATGTACTTAATGGAATACCGCCCATGTTGGAATGGTGAATCAAAATACAACATAGAAGAGTGGTGGCTACCCTTCTTTGATCAACGTGCTTATCATTGGAGTGTCTCTGTGGATTGGCAGACACTCAGTTGGGATTAGGGAGGGGATGGAGGGAACAGGACGATGCTGTTTGGTAAGCTTCAGACAGTGTTGTTTATATATGTTGTTTATAGTTTCATTGGGCCTCATTATGGGTCTGGTAGTAACCATGCCTGTAAAACTGGCAGGTAGCCGCCGGACCGGTAAAAAGTTACCGGTGCCTGACTTGCCGGTGACAACCCCGGCGGCTGGAAAGTCAGGTGCCAGTAAAATGTTGTTCCCCATTCCCATAGAGTCCTATAAGACTCTATGGGAATGGGGACCACAGAAACACCGGTACTAACGGTGCAGGTGCTTCCGTGAAACTCTGTGGGCGGGTGACGGTCTGCCTGGCAGGCAGGACGGACCTGCCGGGCGGGCAGGACGGACCTGCTGGGTGGGAGCCGCCCAGCAGAGTTGTACTTTGCCGGGCCAGAAACAACGGTGCTGGTAAGCTTACCAGCACTGTTTTTCCCCAACCGGCAAGGTTGTAATGAGGCCCATTGTGTTTTACTGGAAAATGCAATAAAAAGTTTCAATTAGAAAAAGAATACTTTCTATATGCCTATTTTCTTTCAATAGTTCTGCCCACCACACAGTTTCATTTTAACTATTAACGCTCATGGAAAGTGGAAGCTACTTCCTCCATAGTATGAAGCAGCCTGTCTCTCCAAGTGAAGTTGTTAATTATGGAACATGCTACTCCCATTGATGCACAGGGCACCACAAGTGACATGTTACTAAAAAGTCGAATTACTATTTTCCAGTTGGTAGTGTAGAAACGTCAGTCACTGACTCCCTCCCACCATCGATGATAGCAATCACAGGCTCTTCTCATTATTGGATGTTTGTAACAGTTTAGTTAATGAGGCACATTAAGTGCATGAGGATGCAGGAGTTGTAAATGCTGGTAGAATTGTCCAGGAACTCATTCCAACCATATTCACCCGTAATATACCTGCTTAAATGAAGGCTTATATGGAAGTCCTGCACGTCTAAACAACACTAATAGTACAAGATCAAGTATATTGACATCAACACCCACCTCATGGCCACCTCCCAAAACTCCTATGCAGTCCCTTGATTTCACCCTCAAGGCTTTGGTAAAACTCTGTGGTAGCATGTACAATGAGATTTGCGTGTATAAAAATATACTGAACAAAGTACGCCTGTTTCTGGAACGGTTTGATTAACTGGATAAGGCCCCTTTTAGTAAGATTGGAAATAGCTCCCCGGAGACCCCAGTAATTGACAAAACTAATTTTAGCTGTAGTGTGGCTTCTGCTTGGCGTGCAAGGCGGGTGCCCTGGCTGACGACAATGTTGTGCTACACGGTCGAGGATTCCAGGACCGGAGAGAGGGTTGGAGCAGGACAGTGGATAAGGACAAGGGCAGGCGGAGCTCAATATATATGGGATTACTTATTAATAAAATATTGTGATCCACTTACCCTGTCTCTGTGTTGTGTCGCATACACTACATTAGCTTACAACAAGGAATAGACAATGCAGAGGTGGATAAAGCTGATGCATTGGCCAGTGTGTGATGCTGCAAATGCATTGGAGGTACAGGGCCTCCTTGTCCTTGTCCTATACCTCCTTATTCTGTGTTCTGCTTATTTTCTGCCCAGGAGTCCAGCTTGGAACCCTGGCAGTGCAGCTCTTCATTTTGATCTCGGTGGACAAAGACCTATGAGATACCCTTAGGGTACCCATGTGTATGGGTACAACCCTGTAGCCCTAGTGTATGTTTTTGGGCACATGTGCGGTGCCCACAGAGCAGGGGATGGGCTGGTGGCAGCTACATGCTGATGTGACAGTGGCTCTAGGTATCCTCTATTTGTGGAACCATTTGTGGAATCAGTGGATTCCTACACAAGGGTGGCAAGATGGCCACTGGTGACTTCTTGGTTTCCTTGGCCTTACCTTACCACCTTGTTTCTGAAAGTCCTGAAAAGCCCTGGCTCTGTCCCCTTCCCCTGAATGGTTGTTGGGTGAAAGGACCATATATGGCTCTAGGGTTGCCTCCTGCCAGACTTGCTGGAGCCTTCCCAGGGGCTGCTTGTTTTGGGTACACACTGGGGGTGGAACCTACCTGAATCGAGTGAGTAATCAATATGCATTCTGTGTTTTGAGTGTCTGGTTTTGGTTGTATGACGATGTCTGAGCCAGCCCTGGCTGAATCTGGAATGAATGCAGGGTGGTGCCCTGAAAAGCTGGTGGGGGGTGGAGGGAGGGGGGAAAGGTGGCCCCAATCCACATCCTGTGTTATGAGTGTCTGGTTTCTGGTGAATAGCCTGAATTCCCATGAGCCTGATTGCGTGCTGCTTGCATGAATGCACTTGTGTGTGATGGGCTGACTGAGCCTGGCTCAGCCTAAGTCAATGGGGAATGCATTGTAGAACAGTGGGCCTCACACTCACCTCCTTGTCAGAAGTTGTAACAAGAAACCTGAAGCAGAAGCTGAAGTAATCTTAAACTTGCATCCTGGAATCTAGGTGGAGGAAGAAGTCTGTGGCTGCATCTCTTCATCAAATCCCAAAACTGCCATGCTGATTCAAGAACTGAACCAAAGAGGACATGTATAGGCAGCCTCTTCCCATAGCCACGAGGGAACAACCTGCAACTGCTGTTCTTCGCCCGAAGTGCCCTGGAAGTCAGCCCTGCCATCCGGAGAAGGGATCTTTTTGGGGCCAGAAGAGATAGTGCTCTTTAGATGGTGTCTGTCTACAGTCAGTTGATGTTGCCTGCCTGAGGTGCTCCTCAGTTGTGACCTCTTGTACATCTGGCTATTGTCTTTTTCGTTTATCTGTCTGTTCTGGGCTCGTAGATCTGGGCCACTTGGTTCGCTATACAAATACAATAAAGTCAGGTAAATTAAAATGTCTGGAAAACCACCAGGGGGCGCAGAGATGCACTGACGCATCTCCTCTTGTCTCCTCCGAAGGGTGCCGTCATTGGGACTTGAGCCCGCCCAGAACCCCCCGGAGTGAAGTGCCGACCCCCACCGCAGCCTTCTAACACCGTGGGGCACCTGAATGCCCCAACTCCGGTCTCCCGACGTGGCGCCTTTGCTGCGCAGTGAGCCCTCAAAGACAGGAGGGAGGGAGAGCCCCACCTCCCCCGGCGCTGCGGCTCCGCACAAAAACCACACAGAGCCGCAGCTAAGGTGAGGCCTGCAGCTTTATCGGACAGCGTTGGGAGAGCAGCCCCCCCCAAAACTTGACTGCAGCGGTCTCCCGTGCCCCACAGAGCCCAGGCAAGGCTGCTCGACGCCTTGGGCTGCTTCCCGCCATTGGGGCTGAACCCCGGAGCGGCACAACGGGCTCGGTGGCTTGCGCTGCATCCCCGGGCTTCGGCGCTCAGCGGATCCGGCCCAGGAGGGCCCATTGGAGAGCTGGTTTGCCCCCGCGGCATCTTCGGCCCCCGCTTCTCCCAGGGGACCAGCCCTCATCGGAGACCAGCGAGAGCAGAGGCCCCCGCTGGCGGCTTAGAAGAGCGGGTGCCCCCCAAGGGGTACCCACAGCAGTCCACCCATCCCCCCCACTTCGGGCCCTCCCTGGATCTGGCGGTGGATTGGGAGACGTGCCGAGGGGGCACCGGAGCCCCCATGAGGTGAGAGGCTGCCCTAAAGTGCTGCATTATATTAGGGGCCAAGTGAGCCGGCCCCCGGACAATTGCTGTTAGGTCTCCGCCTTACCCCACATCAGTGAACACTCCCCTCCAGGGACTGCCCGTGCATATGCGACTGGACCCAACGTTGGGACAGGGGGGAACAGGCCCCAACTGGCTTAGAACCGGAGAACAGGCTTAAACAATCCCCCACCCTAACAGTGAGCATAGGGCCTGGACGGCAGGCAGGCAGGACCTCTTCAGAGTCGTATTGTGGCCCGGCGGCAGTGCCCATTAGACTTGGAGCTTTTAGGGGTGGACCCCGTGGAGTGGTGAAGATCCGGGGGAGGCCTATGAACTGGAAAGAATCCCTGCACAAATTCCAACGTATGGCCCCTGGCCCCCCGACTCTCTCTCAGATGGCGGCCTCAACGCATCAGGAACTAACAGACACTAGCACGGTCACCAAGGGTATGGCCGCCCTCCTCGAGGAGATCAGAGGCTTCAGGCCGGATATAGCGCTACGCCTGGATACCTTGGACAAAAAAGTGGACAATACAGATGACAGGGTTCAAGCACTGGAAAACAATACGTCCTCGAATGACATCTTTGAGACGCAATTTGACATGCGCTTGGCGGAGCTTGAGAGGAGGGAAGAGAAATGTTCCCTAAAGCTTGACGATTTGGAGAACAGGGAACGTCACTGTAACCTGCGCTTTTTAGGCTTCCCTGAGCGTGAGGGTGAAACGCAAGCAGATATTATAAAAACTGTTAACGCGGTGGTGGGATCACTCTTTGAAGGGGCTAACACGAATGAACCGACTATTGATAGAGCCCATAGAGCAGGTGCAGCCAACAGAGGCCCCAGGTCCCTTCTGGTACGATTCCACTACTTTGCGGAGAAAAGTAAAATTCTTGAACTGGCCCGCAAGAAAGGCCCAGTGGACTGGGAAAAGGCCCAGATCTCGGTGTATCAGGATCTGTCTGCCTTCACCCTGGCGAGACATCGGCTCTGCTCGCCGCTGACGAAAATGCTCCAGACCAAAGGGGTCCGATATAGGTGGGGATACCCTTTTTCACTTTCCTTTGAGCTAGACGGCTACAAGTATGCCCTGGTCACGGAGGACGATATTCGCAGGGTGTCGGGGGAGCTCCTGGATGATCCAAATATGGAAATGGGCGAGCAAGAACGCGAGAGAGCCCCAGTTGGCCCTGGGCGGACGAGGGCTCCACAGGAAAGGCGTAAGGTCCGAGGCCACAGGAAATTCAGAAGAGTGGCTCCGGCATCCCCGGATCTGCCCAACACTTGAAGAGCCCTCGGGAGCTCGACGATCAAGCGTGTACTCGATTCTGTGAGTGGGGATGCGACGCAACTGTTTATGGACTGGTATGGACAAGGGGGTGGGGGAGCTTGAGTTGTTGGTTTTGAAGAATTTAGGAGCTTGGAGGGGGGAGACAATGGTGGCCTGGATTGGCGACAAGATGAAGCCGCTAATCAACCAGACGTTCAGGGGGCAGGGGGGAGGGAAAAGTTGGGGTTTGTTCATTGGGGATTTAGTTGGGTCACGCCAGGAGTTCAGGATATTTGCATTTATAGAATTGTTTCTGGGCATCAGCAGGGTGCGGAAGTCCTGCGGGAGCATTGACATTTCACACTCCACGGAGGGAGCCATGAGCCTTTACCATCGCTTTGATGGATGATCCGCTCCAATTCTTGACAGTGGGGTCGTTAAACGTACGTGGGCTTAACTCACCTACAAAAAGGTCGTTGGTGGTGAGAGAATTTTCAAGGCTAGGGCTTCATTTCCTATTTGTACAAGAAACTCACTGGGTTCGGGGCAAGGAATCTAAGCTAAGGGCTAAAAACATTGATCAGGTGTATGTGGCGTCCTTCCGGGCTAAAAAACGCGGAGTGGGCCTCCTGGTCTCTCCCGGGGCCCACTACGTGGCCAAAGCTCAGAAGTCAGACCTGGAAGGACGATATATTATGGTCAAGGGGGAGGTGAGGGGCTGGCTGTTCACCCTGGTTTGTATATATGGTCCAAACGAGGCACAGGATAGCTTCTGGGAGGGGATGAAAGAGAAAATTATGGCTTTCTCCGAGGGCACCCTATTGGTAGGTGGGGACTTTAACATGGTTCTTTGCCCCGAGAGGGATAGGAAGTCAGTAAATCCATGTCCAAACTTGCGTCTCCATAAAAAACTGGCAGAAGCTTTCCAAGAAGTCAATGGAGAACTGGGCTTGAGTGATACGCACCCCATTAAGCAAGGCCGAGACCCCGACTTTACCTTCTACTCAAAGCCTCATGCCACATTCTCCCGTATCGATTACATTCTGGTTGACTCCACGCTTCGGAGTGAGGTCACGGACTCGGGGGTGGAGATTGTCCCTTGGTCAGACCACGATTTGGTTAGAATAAAAATGGATATTCCCCCTGCCCCTGCATCCGGGTCCCTGTGGAGGTGCAACAACCTCCTCCTGCATGATAAGGAAGTACGCCAAACCCTTTTAGAAGCCATAAAAGGTTACTTCTCTGCCAATGACAATGGGGAGGTTGGCGTCATGGGTGTTTGGGAGGCATTCAAGGCAACCATTAGGGGCATCCTTATCGAGATAGGTTCAAGAAAAAAGAGGGAGAGGGGCCACGAGGAGAAACTATTGAGGGAAAAGATAGACACTATCCAACCGGGGGGGAAACTGAAAACACAGATGTTCCCCGGACAATGGGAGGAGCTACAAAGATTGCGCTCTAGGCTGGCGGACCTCCAGGTGGGACAAACGGAAAGGAAGCTGTCTTTCCTGTAACAGAAATACATGGAAGAGGGGGAAAAAGCAGATAAGATACTAGCTTGGAGGCTCCGCGAGCTTAGAAATAGTAGGAGGGTGAATACCATTCGCACCCCGGAAGGGGAATCGACCGTGAGAGACAGTAAAATAGCTGAGCAATTCAGACAATATTATGAACGGCTGTATTGCTTGGAGTACGCAGGGGACGGGACTGAAATAGACGGCTTCCTGGACTCCCTCCCGATCCCGGGCCTCTCTCCCGACAAGGCAGAAACACTAGAACTTCCCATAACCCCACAAGAGATAATAGACACCATATCCTCTTTGAAGAGTGGAACAGCCCCAGGGAATGATGGGTACACTGTTAAGTTTTACAAGACCTACCTGTATTTGTATTTGTATTTGTTTATTTGTAAAGCGCAAAACCAGGCCCACGGGCAACCGGGTGCATAATCTTACAGAGAATGATACAGTAAACAGTAAATGCACAGTAAAATTACAATACTACAGAGACTACAGATACAGTATATACACAGATTATATTACAGAAGGCAGGCAGATCTTAGCTAGGCGCCTTACTGAGTGTGAGAGAATAGCCACATTTTGGCGTTGTTCTTGAAGGTTTGGAATGACGGTTCAGCTCTGATGAGGGTGGGTAGAGTGTTCCAAAGTTTGGAGGCTAAGACTAGAAAGCTCACGCCTCCCGCTTTTTGGAGTTTGAATCTGGGCAGGGCAAGGCTGTGAGTTTGTGCCGATCTTATGGGACGAGCGGAGGTGTGGGGTGTGAGGCAGGAGGAGAGGTAGGGTGGGGCATTATTGTTCAGGCATTTGTGGGTCAAGGCTAGTGTCTTCAGGGCAATTCTTTGTTTTATCGGGAGCCAGTGTAGGTTAGATCTGCCGGAGGAGATGTGGTCATGTCTAGGGATGTTTAAGGCTGCCCTTATGGCATTATTTTGAATGGTTTGCAATTTATTAAGGTTGGACTGACTGGTCCCGAGGTAGAGGGCGCCACAGTAGTCGATTTTAGCCATAATCAATGTTCTAGCGAGGGTGATGCAATTCATAGGGTTTAGGAAGGGTCTGCAGGCAGTGATAAGTTTGCAGGTATAGGCAGAAGCCGACCTTACTACATTCGTTCGTCTGTTCAATGAGAGCTTGGAATCAAGGTAAACGCCTAAAGTTTTGGTATCATTAGAGACCTTGATGTCGTTGCCGTCAATGATGAAAGACTTGTAGGTTTGATCCAATTTGTTGAGGCGATGGCTGGATCCAAGTAGTAAGAGCTCAGTTTTATCATCGTTAAGGTAGAGTTTGTGCTGTGCCATCCAGGCCTGGATGACCAAATAGACATCATTCAGTGCTTTGGTGTCTATGGTGTGACTGCCAGTGATGGGAATGAGTATCTGGGTGTCGTCTGCGTAATTTGTGTAGGAGACACCCAGATAGTCGAGCACATCGAAAAGGGGCTTGGTGAATACGTTATACAACGTAGGGGACACACAAGAGCCTTGGGGAACGCCACAGTGGATGGGGGCGGGGTCCGCAGATGCTGTGGGTGAGAATACCCTCATGCATCTGTTGCTCAGGAAAGAATGGATCCAGGCATTGGCAGAATCGGAGAAGTGAGCCGCGGATTTAAGGTGTTGGCAGAGTATCTGGTGGTTGACCAAATTGAAGGCTGCCGAAAGGTCAAGGAGAAGGAGTAGAGCTAACTTCCCATTATCCTTTAGTGAGTTTTCAGATCAATCAGGGCTGATTCAGTGCCGTGTTTAGGACGGAAGCCTGATTGTCTTAGCCCCAGGAGATTGTTGGATTCAAGGTATTCTTGAATCTGCAGGTAGGCTGCACGGTCCAGGATCTTGAGCAGGAAAGGGACAGTTGTGATGGGTCTAAAGTTGGTTGGGATTTTAGGGTCAAGGGAGGGTTTTTTCAGAAGAGGGATAACCCATGCATCCTTTAGGTTGTCTGGGACTATACCCGAATTGAAGGAAGCATTTATGAATGTGGTGATGAACGGGGCCAAGTCATGCGATGCTTCCTTGATGATAGGAGCTGGGCAAGGGTCACCTTGACAGTTGGACGGTTTAAGGTTATTTATGATTTCTTCTACTTCAGAGGTGCTAAGCGGGGAGAAGGAGAAAGGTTTATGAGAGGGGTTGGCTTGAGGCATACTGGGAGATGGTGAGGTCAGTGGTTGGTTCAATTGTAGGGCTTTTTGTTTGTCGCGGATTTTGGTTTGGAGGGTGGCAATTTTGCCTAGGAGTGCTGTCTGTATGTTCGTGCACCAGGTACTATCTTTGGTACACGGGTCGGGGGGGGTGCAGGGGTCTCGAGTTCCTTAAGAATGTTGAATAATTCCTTGGTATTCGACTTGGCTGAGGCAATACGGTTGTTGTAGGAGTCCTTTTTGGCTTGGAGGATGGCTACTTTATAATTAAGGGTGGCTAGTAGAAGACCATCCTTATGAGTGTCAGAGGAGTGGCTTCTCCAACGTGACTCTGCAGTGCGTTTCTCTTTACGTAATACTCTGAGTTGGGGAGTGAACCACGAGTTGAGGTGAGCTCGCTGTTTGGATTTCCTGAATTTAAGTGGGGCAATAGAGTTGATGGCTGCAAGCACTGACTGGTTGTATGTGTCAGCTAAGGTGTTTGGGTCCGAGCACGTGTCAAGAGCTTTGTTAAGGGCAGGCAAGATGAGGGGAAGTAGTTTTTCCCTGGTTATGTTTTTTTTTATTTCTAGTGAGCATGGCTGGGGCAACAGGAGGCGAGGGTAGGGAGGTTGCGTCAATGCTAAATGTGATGATGTGGTGATCAGACCAGATACAAGGGGTATTAGAGAGAATGCTAATATTGCAGTTGGTGTCACTGAGCCAGTCGAGGGACCGTCCTTTGATGTGAGTAGGTTCTTGTAAGTGGTGTGAGAAACCTAGCTCTGTTAGGGTGTTGGCAAGGTCGAGGGCCGCAGAATCATTAGGGTCTTGGTGGCCTAGATTAAGGTCCCCAAGAATAATAGTTTGGGAGTTTGATTTAGCTTTGTCGAGTACTAGTGTAGAAATGTCATCCACAAATATTGGTCTACGTTGGCCCCGTTTATGGCCAGGATGTTTAACTCTGCACTGGAACTGGGCTCCCTTCCACCCACGATGATGTCCGCTCTGATAGTAGTGCTCCCCAAGGAAGGGAAGGACCCCTCTCAGTGCCAATCATACCGCCCTATATCCCTCCTCAATGCCGATGTAAAGATACTGGCCAAACTTTTAGCAAACAGACTGGCGAGACTCCTCCCTTCCCTAGTACACAGAGATCAAGTGGGCTTCATTCCGGGACGCCAGGGATCAGATAACATACGGAAGACCCTGGATCTTATGCATGAGGCTTCAAGGCAGCGGGTGGAAGGCTATCTCCTTTCATTAGATTCGGAAAAGGCCTTCGACCGCGTTGAGTGGCCTTATATGGGTAAAGTCCTCCGAAAAATGGGTCTGGGGGACAATTTCTGTGGCTGGGTTTCAGCACTTTACAATGGTCCTTCGGTGAGAGTCTAAGTTAATGGTGGCACCTCGGACCCTCTGGCCCCATCTAGAGGCACCCGTCAGGGCTGTCCCTTGTCACCCCTTCTGTATGCCTTGGCAATGGAGCCCCTGGCTATAGCGATCAGAGCTGACCAGGAAATCACAGGGATTAGATGTGACAATTGCGACTTTAAACTCTCCCTGTTCGCAGACGATATCCTGGGCTACCTGACTAACCTTCAGGACTCTCTACCCCGATTATTCAGACTTATAGACTACTATGGCACCTTTTCGGGGCTCAAGGTGAACACGTCCAAGTCTAGCATTATGCCCATGGGTCCCGGGGATCATGCAATCAGGGGTAACTCCACCAGATATTTGGGCACCACCATTCCCAGGGATCTGTCACAACTCTATCAATGTAACTTCCCGGGGATCTTGGCCAAGATTAGTAGTGATCTCAAACGATGGGCACCCCTCACACTCTCTTGGTTTGGGCGTATGGTCACGGTCAAAATGAATATTCTGCCCCGCCTACTCTACCTCTTTGCGGCCCTCCCTGTGGTGATCCCGGAGGCCTTCTTTGAGGCACTGCAGTCCCGAGTCCTTCAGTTCATCTGGGCCGGTAAAAGAACAAGAGTCAAATTTTCTACCTTGACTCTTCCTAAGTCTCATGGTGGATTTGGCCTCCCGGACTTTAGACTTTACTACAAAGCAGCCCAACTCCGGGTGATGTTAGAGCACATGAGGGATGACCTGGGGACATATAGGACTTTCATTGAGGATGTCCACACCCACCCGAAAAAAGTCAAGGACCTGCTATGGGCCCCCCTAAGGCCCTCCCCCCCACCTCAGAACGCACCCAACCTTAGCGGCCCTCTGGGCAGTCTGGAAGCCGAATAAGGACAACAAGCTGCTGTCATCCTGGCCGTCCCCTTTAACATCGCTGTGGGGTCCCCCCATCGATCTAGGCACCAGGGGCTTTCGAGACACACAGACATGGTCGGACTTGGGCCTGGAGAGGGTTGCTCAACTCTCTCGCGTGGAGGGTTTCATAGAATATGACCAGCTGACTGAGGCATTGGGTGACAACCCGCCCTCAGTCTTTGAATATTTGCGCTTGAAAGGAATCCTGACCCACCCTCGGTGGGCCGATAACTTCAAACGCCCCCTCACACCTTTCGAAACTGTCCTAGCTAAAAGCGCCTCCCGGAAAGGCTCTCTGTCTAAGTTCTATGGCACCTTGGTAACGGCTAATCTGGAGGGTAGACAGCCCTTCAAACGAATATGCGAAGATAGGCTGAGCATGACGCTGGACGACCACACATGGACGGCAATCTTTAGATCTATATTCACGGGTTCACTGTACACCGCTGCCATGGAACATAGCTTTAAGATACTCCATTCATGGTATCGCCCTCCAGCCACCCTGTCCAAAATGTTTAAAGACGTGTCCCCTTTTTGCCCCAGGATCTGTCAACAACGGGGCACTTGGTTTCACATGTGGTGTGGATGCCCGGTCATTCAGGTGTACTGGTCGGAACTGCTCAGCTGGATTAAGGACATAGAGGGGTACTCCCCGACTTTACTTCCACTGGAAATCCTCCTGGGTACTCCTATGCCGGAGACAGAACAGCCTGCATTCCCAAGGGTCATTGGGGCCATGTTGAGGGCGGTGAGGCTAGCACTAGCCCAAAAATGGAAAAGTGTCTTAGCTCCATCCAAGGAGGAATGGCTTTGTAAACTTAGGTCGATCTTCACTTATGAAAAACTCACTGCGATAACAAATGATACCATGTCGGAATTTGTACAAGAATGGACCGACGATTGCATCTCTATGCGTCTGTAAAGTACGACCCTTAACGCCTCCATTTCACACTTGTCACCACTAATCCCAGGGACCTAGTTTGGGCCCCCTACTTGCTGTGAACTGATCTGACCCCACTATGTCAAATTGTATGACTAATAACATAGAGATATTCGAATGTTCTCTCTGCAGCTTCTATAACCTGCATAACCTCTAGACCTGGTATGTTTAAAAAGTTGGGGGGGGGAGTTGGCG
The DNA here is from genome assembly GCF_040938575.1 of Ambystoma mexicanum. NCBI lineage: Eukaryota > Metazoa > Chordata > Amphibia > Caudata > Ambystomatidae > Ambystoma > Ambystoma mexicanum. Next base: position 538,923,992 of record NC_090923.1, on the reverse strand, counting down.
GGATAAGAGTTAAAGATAAAAAAAAACTGTCATTTATGTTTGTTCAATGTATTGCTGGCAGGGATTGTCCGTGCACCCTGCCTTATATGTATGATGTTAATAAAAACAAAGTTAAAAAAAAAAAAAAATTAAAATGTCTGAACATCTTGAAAGCAAGAAGTTCATTTGTGTCGCCCAGGGTTTAAAGAGTATTTGTGATCGCTGGAAGCCAAGCTGATGATTACCGCCCAGAAGAGGGGATACCCTGGCATAGTGCTGCTTGACACCCAGTGCTGCAAATGTTCTAAATCATTGAAGAATCCTTCAAAGGGCATCCCTGCTACGACATATGTCCACTTGTCCATGCCGGAGAAGGTTCAGAGTCACTGTCTGCAGTAAAGTGTCTGCCGGTGGGTTTCCCACCACCAAAATCCGGTGAAGATGTCCCGAGTGACCAGACTTGGTGAGGACACAATACAAAGTTGAACCCTTAGATAGAGGATGACATTATATTCATTTGCTCTTTTTATAAATACTCACAAACGATTCAATACCTTCATTTCAAAACAACATTTTTAAATACTTTGTGTATCAAGTAACAGCCAACGGTGTAAAAAAATAAAACACAGTTTACATTTATTTAAGATCCACCAAAGCATTCAACCCTACATACCATTCATTTCATTTTATCATACAAACATTCACACAAGGCAAAGGGTGGCTCCAACAATGGCGGCTCCAAGATATGTCTGCAGGTGTCCGCAGGGGAAGCCAAGGAAGCCAGCAGACACCAACAAAACTGTGAGTGTGGCATGGGTGGGGTGTAGAGCAATTACTCTACTCCAGAAAGCCCCTGTCACTCTACCTTACCTTCCATAGCGTAGATTGCCATGGACTTAAACAATACATACTTAGGAAGACTTGTGACCACTGTAAATGGATTGTAAATGTTGCTTTGTGATGCATATGAACTTACTTGCCAATTTTAGCTAGTGCCACACATGCGGGGAACTGAACTTTGACTTGCACCGCATCTAGATGGAAATGTGACTGTTAACATGCGCTACACTCAGGATTCTTAACTTTAGCTTGCGTCGTATCTAGATAGAAATGTGACAGTTAGCATCTGCCACACACGTATGGAATTCAGAACTTTAGCTTGCGTCGCATCTAGATAGAAATGTGATTGTTAGCATGTGCCTCACTCAGGATTCTTGACTTTAGCTTGCATCGCATCTAGATAGAAATGTGATTCTTAATATGCACCACACTTAGAATTCTGAACTCTGGCTTCCGCCGCATCTAGATACAAATATAATGGTTAGAATGTGCCACACTCGTATGGAGTTCTTGACTTTAGCTTGCATCGTATCCAGATAGAAATGTGAATGTCAGCATGTATCGCACCCAGATGGAATCCCACAATTGCAAGGACAGAAATGCCAACTAACCAGCCAACTAACAATTCCATCCGTCTGCATACACCTCTCAAACTCTAACCAAACACAACCACAAGCCTAAAACGCAGCAATCCGCACAAACTTCACAACAACGCAACAACAAAACAAACCACACATAGACTTGCACAACAGCACACGACGACTACGGACCGTAAAACACCCCAAGCCCAGCCAACGGACCCACCGGGCGGAGGCTGCCAACAGCACATCACTGCTCTCTTGCACTTTTCCAGCTTATTCCCACCAACCCACCCCCTCTCCTCCCCTTTTCAGAGCCGCCAGAGCACCAGGGGACCACTTTGGTGGCGATAGTGCGTGGTACAAATGTCCTTTAACATTAACAAACATTAACAAATATTCTGTAACCTCACAAGTTAGATCACACTTGTTAGGGAGAATTCTCTGTTTAGGCTGAATTTCCCTACCTAGTGAGTCCCCCAGCAGCTTTGCTGGATTTCTGGGGTTTCTTTTTTTCTCCTGCCAAGAGTGAGACTCTTTTACCCTCACTCTTGGAAATGTTGAAGTGCGTTTTCTTGGTTAAACCTTGTGTTGAATGGGCTATGGGGTCTTTTACTCCATAGGGCCTCATGTATTTTTGTGATGTGGGTTACACAGCACCCTCTGTGCCGTGACCCAGGGGTGTCCTAGGGACTCCCCAACATAGACTCCATACCCTGGGACTGACTACTGTCTCCCAGGGCATGTAAAGTCACCAAAGACTTTGCTAGTCTTGAATCCTGAACAGAACCAGTACAAACCATCATATTGTGGACGTACTGGCTGGGGCAATTCGATTGCCCCAGGGTCTGTTAGTCGAGGGGGCACGTCTCCGTCCCCCCTGATCGAGTTTTGGCTGGTGGCAGTGGAAACTACGTTTTATATTCGACCGCGAATATTTTCCTATGGGATTTCCCATTGTTTTAGGCTAACACATTTAATTATTTATTTACGGTAGCCTTAAACATACCGCCGGTTTTATATATTTATTTTTATAACTCCGGTTGGGACTTTTTGCCAAAACTTGATTCTAAAATGGCGTTGGTGTTCGCCTCTGTAACTCTGACCCAAAGTGGAGCCCTTTGTTCCACTTTTGGCGGGCTTCTCCACAGAAGCCCTCCAAAGTGGTGCCACTCTGTCTGGGGTACTTAGGAGGGGTGGAGGGGGATTTAGGCACCCTGGACTGAGTTACCTTGGTAACTCAAGTCGCACTCCGTCCTGATTGGCCCAAGTGGTGAGCCGGCCGGCTCACCACTTAGCATGTTTGAGTGACAGCTAGGCTGGGTGAATGGGGGTTTGCTGCATAAAAGCAGGGCTTTGGGGACTGGAACTTCAGAAGTCGCCACAGGACCAAGAATCCGACGAGGGAAGAGCTGAGCCGACCTGCTTCGACGACACCACCCGGTGGAGCCCTGCTGAACCGTCTCACCACTTTTCCCGACGACCGAGGAGAACTCTTAGCGGAGGGGCTCCTTCCCTTGACTGGTGGGGACAACCAGTTTTTGCCTTCTTTTCGCTTCTCGAGGTATCTCGTGGCCGCCTTGCCAGTGCCAAGCACCCCGGCAACCGGAACCCCACCACTTTTACCCCAACCACGAAAGTCGGTACAACCCTTTAACCGGAGGACTCCGCGGCTGGTTTCTTCCCGGGCAGTGCAACGACCCTCTTCTTCTGCTCTTCAGCGAGAACTTCTTCTCCCCTGACCGACGTCGAGCCCTGCTGCCACTGCCTGGAACAACTGCCACCGCTGGAGGATCCTTTCCGCTTAAGGTACCGTGTTCCGCCTGGCTTCCCTTGCTACCGACTGTACGGGGTAGATTTAGCCCCCGGCTTTCGAACCTGGGAGTGCCTGGAGCACCTTGGCTAAACTTTCTAAGCCACACTAAACTCTTTCTAACTCTGTGCAAGACTTTGAATCCCTAATAACAGTGTGATCTTGGGCACATTTTTGCTCCGGCTACTCTAAGAGTGGGCCCTGCCTAGTGACTTTTGCTCACCTGTGACTTTGTGCTTCTTTGAGCCTATTGCAAGTGTTCTGGATCTTAGAGTGGTGTGTTTAACCCATTTCTGTTTCTCTTTACCCCTTTCCCTAACCTACTAGAGTGTCATCTAACGTTAAGCGCTCACCTCTGTTTTAATTATGTGGTATTAACTTAGAGTTGTCTAGATAGGAGTAAGGGTTGAAACTGCTTTCATCATAACTGTGTTTGAAGTGTTTTTACTATATTTTGCTAGAGTGATTTCCACTTATGTGTATTTAATAAATCAATAACTATATACTTTTGAAACCAAGCTCTGGTCAGTGTTTGCTTGTGCTATTGTGTCCGGGTACATATTGTGTATACTTTGCATACTGCCTAACTCTTCTTGAGGGAAGTCTGACTGCTCAGCCACAGCTACCAGGTAAATCTGGGTGGTACAGACTGCTACCAAGTGGGTTTACTGCTATACCTGTAGTCTTAAATCTTTTGCAGTGTTCCCCAAGGGAACTGCACAGGTTTCTGCCTAACACTGGTGTACAGCGGTGGGATCTGTATTGAGTATACATTTTATTGTACTTTAGATACCTTAGTGCAACTAACCACAAAGCTTAGCACTGTAAAAGTAACCCTCTAACATGTCAGTTATAGAAAGCTATAGTCAAGAGTCCCTTGCAGCCAAAACTGCTGATTGTTTAAGAGTGCTCTGTAAACATAAGGACCTCCTGACTAAGGGCAAGAAAATGGAGCTGATTGAAAGATTGTTAGCTAACCAAAGTCTGGGTGATGGCTCAGAGGCACCTACCACTCCAGCCACTGTAGATGACAGTATTGAAGTTAACATGGAGCAAAATGTTGATGATTCTGAGGAAGAGTCAGAAGAGGAGGGTGAGGCTGTTGTAACTGTCCCCCCTAGGCCTCTGCCTGCTCTACCTGCTGTACCTACTGGACCTTTACCAGGTCCCACATTTAGTCCTCAGTACTATGAACTGGAGAAAATGAAGCTAGAATTGGAGTATAAGAAACTTAATGCTCAAACTGACAAAGAACTAAGGCTAAGGGAAATGGAGCTCAAGTATGACTTAGAAATGAAGAAATTATCTGTTGAGAATGTTTCTCTCTCTGGCTCCTCTAGAAGTTCCAGTCCTAAAAGACCCCGGATGCCTAAAGAATTGATTGGTATGTATGAGCCTAAGTTGGATGTGTTGGATTGGTTGTCTCTGTTTGAATATAATCATGGGCTCCAGAACATCACAGGAAATGACTTACTCACCTGGTTGTTCTCTAGGCTTCCCCCTGTTGCAACTGATGTGGTAATGGAGATGGGGGAGGAGGATAGGAAAGACTATGAATGTGTGAAACTAGCTTTGATAGCTAGGTTTGGGAAGACCCCTTCCCAGTATCTTAAGAGGTTTAGGAGCCTCAAAAAGCATGATGGTACCCCTTGGGCTACCTGGGTGAGTGAATGTTTGAAAAACTTAGAGGGATGGATTAAGGGTTACAAGGTGAACACTTATGAAGGTATGAAGAATTTGTTTATGTTGGAGACTATTTATGATGCCTGCTCTCCTGAGCTCAGACAACACTTGGCTGATTCCAGGGAATTAGATTCCCGGAAGCTAGCTAAGGCTGCTGACTTGTGGGTTGCCAACAGGGCCACACACAAGGATTCTGGGGTAACTCAGAAGAAGGATGGGGAGAAACAGTCTAAAAAGGACTCCAAAGAGAATTCTAATACTACAAATTCCAAAGAGGGCCCCAAACAAAACTATAAGGGTAAACCACAAGGGAAACCAAATCAGGCTAGTGTACCTTCTGGTCCCAGACCAGAAGGAGGTCAGAACAAGCCTCCATTCCAGCGAGCCTTTGGCTCATGCTTTGTTTGTAAGGCTACTGACCATGTGAAAGGAGATCCCAGATGTAAGGGTAAACCTTCAGGGGTCCAGCTTGCCTCCTTAGCCTTCGCTCCAGAAGAGGAAGTACATATGGCAAGTGGAAACTTTCTATTACTAGCTGATGAACCCACTGGAGTCTCAGCTAGTGTTTCTTTAGTCTCTCTGGGGTTGTGGGAACAACAGAATTTAGATGTCTATAACTCTATCCCAGATAATACTAAAGAGTATTATAAGGACAGTGTCCAGGTGAATGGTCAGGAGACTCCTGCCATTAGGGACACTGGAGCCAGCATAACTGTGGTGGATGAATCATTTTTCAAGGCAGAGGATGTTGCTAAGGCACCCAAATGCCTCACCAAGTTAGCTGGTGGGCCTGTGCAGATGTGTCCCCAGTTACCAGTTCTCATTCAATGTAATGATATGGCTGTAAAAATACCTGTCAGTGTACAATGTGAAGTGCCAGGTAGGGTTCTGTTGGGTAATGACCTCAAAGCTCTTGGAGTTGTATCTCATACCCCCAGACCCCCTAGCAAAAGGTTACAGGAACTCACAAAACCTGCAAGAGAGAAAACCCTGAGAGGGTTATCTCAGGAGATGATGACAGAAATCACTCCTCTCCCACTGGAACAACTTACTGCAGTAACTACCAGATCAGGAGCAAAGGGGCAACCCAAGACTCCTAGGAAAAAGCCAGCAGCAAGCACTCCAGTGCTTCCAACAAGGACTTCCCCTAGGTTGTCCAAAGTTACACCTGTAACTCCACCTCCAGCTGAGGCTGAGAGGGAGGTACAACCCTGTGTGGTTGAGCTAGACTCGGAGGAAGAGCTAGAAGGAGGCCCCGACCTTATTGGAGATTTGGACCCTGAGGACCATCCTGAGCTGCAGTCTTTACTGGCAGAAGGTGGGCCTAGCAGGGCAGCTTTTCGTAAGGGGCAAAGAGAATGTCCAACTCTGGAAGGTCTCCGCCAACAGGCAGCTTCTCAAGCTGATGGGCAAGAGCCTGGGAAGTATAGGTTACACTGGGAAGATGGCCTCTTCTACAGTGAACCCACCGAGTCTGAACCTGGAGACTATAAACGCCTTGTAGTCCCACAAGAGAACAGACAACAGTTCTTACAACTAGCCCATGAGATACCTTTGGCTGGTCACTTGAGTTTCAAGAAGACCAAGGAAAGGCTCTCACTCTACTTTTATTGGCCAAAGATGGGGGCTGAAGTAGATAGATATTGTAAGAGCTGCCATACCTGCCAGACTTCTGGTAAGGTTGGTTCCAAGAATGTGGCACCTTTAGTGCCTCTCCCAGTTGTGGGAGTCCCATTTGAGAGGGTAGGGATTGACATTGTTGGTCCCCTTGATCCCCCAACCTCCTCAGGCAACAGGTTTATCCTTGTTGTAGTAGACCATGCTACTAGGTACCCTGAGGCAATTCCTATGAGGACTGTTACAGCTCCGGCTGTGGCTAAGGCCCTCCTTGGTATTTTTACCAGGGTTGGGTTTCCTAAGGAGGTAATCTCTGACAGGGGGTCAAACTTTATGTCCCACTACATGAAAGCCATGTGGAAAACCTGTGGAGTTACCTACAAGTTCTCAACCGCATACCACCCTCAGACAAACGGGTTGGTTGAAAGGTTTAACAGAACCATGAAGAGCATGATAGGTGCTTTAGAAGAATCCCTTAAGAAGAAGTGGGATCTTCTACTGCCATGCCTTCTCTTTGCTTATAGAGAAGTCCCTCAGGAGGGAGTAGGTTATTCTCCCTTTGAGCTTCTCTATGGCCATCCAGTCAGAGGTCCATTGGCCCTGATTAAGGAGGGATTGGAAGGTGCTCCTCCCCTCAAGCCAGTCAGAGTGACTGACTATGTGATAGGTCTCCGGAGGAGAATGTCACACATGATGGCAGAAGCAAGTGACAACTTGAAAGCTGGTCAAGCCCTGGTCAAACATTGGCACGACCAGAAGGCTAACATGGTCGAGTTTACTCAAGACCAGCTAGTTCTAGTTATGCTCCCAACAAGGCAGAGGGCCTTGCAAGACAAATGGATGGGACCCTTCAAGGTTGTGGGAAAACTTGGAGAGGTCAACTATCTGGTGGATCTGGGCAGACCCAGGGAAGCTCCTAGAGTCTTCCACACCAACCGACTAAAAGCATACATCTCCAGACCTGATGTAGGAGCCTTGCTTCTAGCTTCAGCTGCCGAGGAAGAAGAGAGTGAATCTCTCCCTGATCTCCTCAGAGGTGTGCCTTTAGATGAAAAAGTTGAAGGAGTCAACCTCTCTTCAGACCTGACACCTGAGCAACGAGAGGAGTGCAAATCTATGTTAAATCAGTTTGCCTCCCTGTTCTCACTGTCACCAGGCTTGACCCCTTGGGGCCAGCATGAGATACTCACTGGTGACTGTCTGCCAGTCAAAAGCAGAGGATACAGAATGTCAGAACATATCAGAGCCCACATCAAAGGAGAGGTCAAGAAGATGCTTGATCTCGGGGTAATAGAGCCCTCTACTAGTCCATGGTCTAGCCCAGTTGTGTTAGTACCAAAGGCAGGATCCAAAGACTTGAGATTCTGTGTGGACTATAGAGCTCTAAATGCAGTCACCAAGACTGATGCCCACCCTTTGCCCAGGACAGATGAGTTGGTGGATAAACTTGGTGCAGCCAAGTACCTCAGCACATTTGACCTGACGTCAGGCTATTGGCAAATAGCCCTGACAGACCATGCCAAGGAGAAAACTGCATTTTCAACCCCAGTTGGCTTGTACCAGTTTAAGGTCATGCCTTTTGGACTAAAAAATGCACCTGCCACATTCCAAAGGATGGTGAACCAAGTTCTGGCTGGGATGGAAGATTTCTGCATGGCATACTTGGATGACATTGCAGTCTTCAGCCACTCCTGGGAAGAGCATGTGAACCACCTAGGACATGTGTTGCAGGCTCTGGAACAGGCCCATTTGACAATCAAAGCCAGTAAATGCCAGATTGGTCAAAGTAAAGTGGTCTACCTTGGACATGAGGTAGGAGGTGGAGAAATAAGGCCTTTGCCCAGCAAGATTGAAGCTGTGCAAAATTGGACAACACCAACTACTCAAACCCAAGTGAGAGCTTTTCTAGGCCTCACTGGATATTACAGGAATTTCATTGAGAACTATGGGACCATAGCTTCTCCACTGAATGTAATCTCCTCTCCCAAATTCCCTAAAAAGGTAAAATGGAATGAGGAGTGCAATCAGGCCTTTGAAAAACTGAAGAGAGCTCTTTGCCAAGCTCCAGTATTGAGAGCTCCTGACTACCACCAACCTTTCATTGTACAAACTGATGCTTCCAATGTAGGTATAGGTGCAGTTCTAAGCCAACTGGATGAGAAGGGTAGGGAGCACCCCATTTGCTTCATCAGTAGGAAACTGAAGGATCCTGAGACAAGGTGGGCAACTATCGAAAGAGAATGCTTTGCTATTGTGTGGGCACTGAAGAAGTTTAGGCCATACTTGTATGGTTCTACTTTTGTTATTCAGACTGACCACCAGCCCTTGAGATGGTTAATGCAAATGAAAGGGGAAAATCCAAAACTATTGAGATGGTCAATCTGCCTGCAAGGGTTTGATTTCACCATTGAGCACAGGTCAGGGTGTCACCATCAAAATGCTGATGGACTCTCTAGGATGTATATCATCGACTAGAGGTATGAGGTTCATCCAGGAGTGGATTAAATCCTCCTGTCCCTTAGTCTGGGGGGGGCGAGTGTTAGGGAGAATTCTCTGTTTAGGCTGAATTTCCCTACCTAGTGAGTCCCCCAGCAGCTTTGCTGGATTTCTGGGGTTTCTTTTTTTCTCCTGCCAAGAGTGAGACTCTTTTACCCTCACTCTTGGACATGTTGAAGTGCGTTTTCTTGGTTAAACCTTGTGTTGAATGGGCTATGGGGTCTTTTACTCCATAGGGCCTCATGTATTTTTGTGATGTGGGTTACACAGCACCCTCTGTGCCATGACCCAGGGGTGTCCTAGGGACTCCCCAACATAGACTCCATACCCTGGGACTGACTACTGTCTCCCAGGGCATGTAAAGTCACCAAAGACTTTGCTAGTCTTGAATCCTGAACAGAACCAGTACAAACCATCATATTGTGGACGTACTGGCTGGGGCAATTCGATTGCCCCAGGGTCTGTTAGTCGAGGGGGCACGTCTCCGTCCCCCCTGATCGAGTTTTGGCTGGTGGCAGTGGAAACTACGTTTTATATTCGACCGCGAATATTTTCCTATGGGATTTCCCATTGTTTTAGGCTAACACATTTAATTATTTATTTACGGTAGCCTTAAACATACCGCCGGTTTTATATATTTATTTTTATAACTCCGGTTGGGACTTTTTGCCAAAACTTGATTCTAAAATGGCGTTGGTGTTCGCCTCTGTAACTCTGACCCAAAGTGGAGCCCTTTGTTCCACTTTTGGCGGGCTTCTCCACAGAAGCCCTCCAAAGTGGTGCCACTCTGTCTGGGGTACTTAGGAGGGGTGGAGGGGGATTTAGGCACCCTGGACTGAGTTACCTTGGTAACTCAAGTCGCACTCCGTCCTGATTGGCCCAAGTGGTGAGCCGGCCGGCTCACCACTTAGCATGTTTGAGTGACAGCTAGGCTGGGTGAATGGGGGTTTGCTGCATAAAAGCAGGGCTTTGGGGACTGGAACTTCAGAAGTCGCCACAGGACCAAGAATCCGACGAGGGAAGAGCTGAGCCGACCTGCTTCGACGACACCACCCGGTGGAGCCCTGCTGAACCGTCTCACCACTTTTCCCGACGACCGAGGAGAACTCTTAGCGGAGGGGCTCCTTCCCTTGACTGGTGGGGACAACCAGTTTTCGCCTTCTTTTCGCTTCTCGAGGTATCTCGTGGCCGCCTTGCCAGTGCCAAGCACCCCGGCAACCGGAACCCCACCACTTTTACCCCAACCACGAAAGTCGGTACAACCCTTTAACCGGAGGACTCCGCGGCTGGTTTCTTCCCGGGCAGTGCAACGACCCTCTTCTTCTGCTCTTCAGCGAGAACTTCTTCTCCCCTGACCGACGTCGAGCCCTGCTGCCACTGCCTGGAACAACTGCCACCGCTGGAGGATCCTTTCCGCTTAAGGTACCGTGTTCCGCCTGGCTTCCCTTGCTACCGACTGTACGGGGTAGATTTAGCCCCCGGCTTTCGAACCTGGGAGTGCCTGGAGCACCTTGGCTAAACTTTCTAAGCCACACTAAACTCTTTCTAACTCTGTGCAAGACTTTGAATCCCTAATAACAGTGTGATCTTGGGCACATTTTTGCTCCGGCTACTCTAAGAGTGGGCCCTGCCTAGTGACTTTTGCTCACCTCTGACTTTGTGCTTCTTTGAGCCTATTGCAAGTGTTCTGGATCTTAGAGTGGTGTGTTTAACCCATTTCTGTTTCTCTTTACCCCTTTCCCTAACCTACTAGAGTGTCATCTAACGTTAAGCGCTCACCTCTGTTTTAATTATGTGGTATTAACTTAGAGTTGTCTAGATAGGAGTAAGGGTTGAAACTGCTTTCATCATAACTGTGTTTGAAGTGTTTTTACTATATTTTGCTAGAGTGATTTCCACTTATGTGTATTTAATAAATCAATAACTATATACTTTTGAAACCAAGCTCTGGTCAGTGTTTGCTTGTGCTATTGTGTCCGGGTACATATTGTGTATACTTTGCATACTGCCTAACTCTTCTTGAGGGAAGTCTGACTGCTCAGCCACAGCTACCAGGTAAATCTGGGTGGTACAGACTGCTACCAAGTGGGTTTACTGCTATACCTGTAGTCTTAAATCTTTTGCAGTGTTCCCCAAGGGAACTGCACAGGTTTCTGCCTAACAACACTCCAATATTCTAATATGTCTTTGTTCTGTTTAGATCCTCTTAATACAATCTTCACATATAAAAACTGCCTGTGTCTTAATCAGACAGTATGTCGACACTTGTTGCAGGTTGTATTTTCTAGACTTTAATAAGTCCACTATGTACGCCAACCATCTTCAGGACAAACAACACGAACAACAATAGCGTCCCTTGAGACCTAGCAGGGTGGATCAAATTACCTAAAATAATTAAAAATAAAAACCTTTGTTACATATCGCCTATATGCCATCCTCTTAATTGCCTTACACACTATTATTGTGAAATCATGTCTATATATAGGACATTGTGTTGTGTACCACCTTCTTCTTACAATAGCGATGTGGACAACAACTATAATATGGATAAATCCTGTCAGTACCCCTCTAGGAATCCCTAAACAATAAGAACAAACCTACAAGGATGCCGTACAACACTACACTTTTATGTAGTAAGAAACCTTTACATATTATTGGAGATTTTTGAATCTATTATCATTGACCAATAAATGCACTTACTACGAAAGCCACCGGTGAAGACTCCCTCGCGGTGTCTCACAAACCAGTCTTCAACAAGGGCCTTCTTTTCTTGTATGCTCACTTTCCTTAGCACAGAAAACCAACTCTGTATGGTATCCCCAATTTACCGGACCATAGCTAGACAAAACATGATAATATCACTGTTTTGATGTTTGAGATTAAAATGGGCTATCTCATATTATTTCTCCATTTCTTCTCACCCTATTATTCAGGCAGTCTTCATCAGGATGGATGATGTCTAACTGGCACCTCCTTTAGTTTTAGTATACACTGGTCTCAGTGATTTCAAAACCAGTCCCAGAATACAATTCTGCAACAAGAAAACACGTGTAAGAATACTCATGATTTCCTAGGTAATGCGCAGGATTCGTAAGGGTGCCTTCAAATTCATGCCCCTCCTCTCTATATGCAGGGTGGTGCATTTTGCTAGCCTGGCTCTATTGTCTTTCGCCATTAAGAAAGGCCAATGACTTCGTATCTGGATACACCTAGCATTGCTTCTTAGAACCGTTCATGCTTTTTCACTGTTTTTTAAAGAAACAATCTTTGTCCACATTAAAGTTTCACTCTTCTTCTCACGACCCCTTGCGTGCAGATGGTAGCGTGACTAATTTTAAAGTGGCTGCCTTTTAGACTGCCAAAACCTTATAGCCCGCATACATTGATCTAAGTTCATTCTACTACATCTCTTGTGTATTGGGCAAGGCGCCTCTACTTCTCATGCGCTCCACACAAGTTCTTACCTGCGTATCCGTGCTTCGATTCCTCTGTTTTACGAACGGTACGCATTGCTGAAAACGTCCACGTTTATAAGTCACCTGACACCCGATCACTGGCTTAGAAACAGGACTGCTGGGATGTGCTGCATTTCCAGCATCTATTATTTGACCTCATGTTTTAGAATGTCTCTACACATTTATATTACTTCCTTGGAAGTATAAAATGGATATATCCGTTTCACTCTGCAGTAATGTTTTTTTTCCACGCTACCATTGTGAGAAATATTGGCGACTTCATGTGCAAGGATGGAGCACTCACTTTCTGGGGATATATTGTTGTCACGCTACAATATAAAAAATGTTGTTTTGAAATGAAGGTATTGAATCATTTGTGAGTATTTATAAAAAGAGCAAATGAATATAATGTCATCCTCTATCTAAGGGTTCAACTTTGTATTGTGTTGAATATTTAGCCCATCGGACCCTAGCTTCTTGGGCAATCCCCTTTATTTTTGAAACAGACTTGGTGAGGGCCTGCAGTCCAGTCCAGTGGCTGTGTTCCTGTCACCAGAATCCATCCAGAGGTCCCTGCTGCGGCTGGAGCACTGAAGAACCGAAAGTTGGTAAAAACCGCGAAATGCCGAAACCGACACCTACTTCTGCCACTAAACGTAATACATGCCCACCACAGTGTTGTATTCTTCAGTCAGGCCTTGTAGAGGGTCACAGCAAGTTTTACATTTGTGGGACATCCAGAGCTGGAGTAATGACCTGCCAACAGGGACCTCCCCGAAGACCAAAAAGGCTGCCTTTCTGACTCTGCTTGGTTCCCTTCTTCTTCTTGACACGAACATCCCAGTGACTCCTTTCTTCCAAGGGAGGTCCATCCTCAAGGAGTCTCATCAAGTAAAGCCAAGAAACCCCACTGCTTCGCCTGTCAAGGCACCCAAGGTACTGTGATGAGTAAGAGCATCTTCCACTTTGAGGATTCATCCAGGGGTCCAGATTCATCTTGGATCCTGTTCTCCTGTGGATTCCCAGGTACTTTTGGGTAGTGGGATCTGTAGAAAGAGAAGCAGACTAATATTGAACATATTTGGACTGGGCTGTAATATACAAGATAAAGTACACCTTAATCTTGTTTTACAGGTTGCCCAGGTGGGGGGATCCTCACACAGTATTGTTTAACTACCCCAAAGAAAGCATTCTGCCTATGTTCCTGATCTTTCCTGCCTTCCTATAGTAAATTATGAAGTTACACCTTGCTTAGAATGTGTTAGGAATGATAGGTTATTGTGATAAGTTATTATGTCATTCATTCTCCTGCTTACCATTAAATACCACATTATACAAATGTATATATTTCTTATCTTACAAATAGCTCTTATGATGATTAGTTCTTGCTAGTAGCCTTTGTTATGATCCTGGTCACATGGCAACCATGGAACCACTGTAACATCATACGATTCTGTGAGGGAATGTGCAGGAGATGAGAAGCAGTTGCTGATGAGAAAGGAGCAGCTGATGCCCCTTAGCTGGGGGTCCTTTCTATACATATGATCTTAATGATCATATGGATTAGATCATTCACAAGCAACGTGTCTGGAAACTCATTCATGACAAGTGGCAACGAGGATTAAAAGGATTGGAGGAGACGACCCCCAGCTAGTAATACAGTGTCTTCCCAGAGCAAGAGGCACTTTGGCACTTGGTATTTGAGGCACCAAGAAGGCAGTCTGCAGTCTGAGGAAATTACGTCCCTGCCCAGTGGTTGGAGAGAAGCAGGAAGAGGTAAAAGTTGGAACACAAATGTGGATGGCGTTAAGGATATTACGCCCTGCAACATTAGATTGGTGTTTGGGAATACCAATGGACTGGGCAGATGAGTGAATATTGAGCCAAGCAACTGTCTTTGAAGACATTCATGAACCTGGAGATTGTTTCCCGTTGTCACGCTCACCTGGTCTCCACGGGGGCGTAGCACGTAGCCGCATGAGTGATGTCTGCACTGGCGTTGCACAGCTTGGGTGATGATGCCTGCCTACGTCTTCTCCCTCGATATCACCCCAGTAGGCATTTGCCTGCAATGTCGAAACAAGATATTAGCTGAGTGGAGCCGGATTGGTTCCACCTCCTTTAACCTTCTGATGCCCCTTCTCCTCTTCTGTCTCACCTTGGAGTTCTTAATGGTAGACTCTCAGTCCTGCAATCTCTAGCAGGGGCGCAGAATTCACAGTCTTTCCCAGGACCAAGTTACTTCACTGATCCTGCGGAGCTGTTGCAGAGTTTTTGAATAGCTGGATTAAGCAGGTAAGTCTCTATGCGAATGGATGCTTGGTATAGGCGCTTAATGTCCTTATTGCCCAGGTTTTAACCTGTGTTTCTCTTTTCTTTCAGGCGCGGTCTTGAGCGGCTTTCGGATGAAGATTAGACTCTTCCTAAGATGCTGAGCAGATTTCCTGTACGTGAGTATTAGCGCAGGTGAGTGGCGCTGAATGTCTGTATAGCGGTTTCTTTTCCGTGCGCGACTAACCTGCTGTTTCTTTTCCTTTTCTGCAGGCGCGGCGCAGCTCCAGGACGGCAATGGGAAGAACCGCTTCAACGAAATTCCTGAAGAATGCAGACCCCGGGTGAGTATTGGGTGTCCATGCAGATACCTTCTTCTATGCAGGTGCGGCGGCCCGGAGAGCAGATGAAGGCGTGACCGATTGGATGGAATACTGCAGGTAAGGCCTTTGTTGCTGTACTAACTCCTGTTCTCTTCTTTTCTTTCTCTCAGGTGCCGCTGGACCGGGATCTCAGGACGGGCGTGGCTGTAGAAGTTCGAGTACTGAGCAGACAAGGTGAGCGTAACACTGCAGGAGTGCAGAATAACGCGAAGCGTGTTCTGCCTGTAGGGTGTGGCTTAAATAGCCTTAAAAGTAGTTCCAGGTAAAATAGTCCCTCAGCCACACCCTGCAATCTCAGGTAAAGTAGTCCCTCAGCCACACTCAGGGTATACAGACAGGCTCAGCCCTATTAGGCTGTGAATGTAGTCCCATGCAATTAGCACATGTTATGAGCCTGGCACCAACGGCGCCAGGACTGAGTCCAGGAAATCCTAGGACACACTTTTGGGGCTTAATAAGCCCCTAAGGGTGCCAGTGACTGGGGTAGGCCCATAAGCTCCAGAGGTTTGGGAGTTTGTACCATGACAGCCCCCCCCCCAAACCCCTCCTAACGGTGGATTCTCCCATTGGTCCTGGTTTGCTCGGATGATTACGA
The DNA here is from genome assembly GCF_040938575.1 of Ambystoma mexicanum. Classification (NCBI taxonomy): domain Eukaryota; kingdom Metazoa; phylum Chordata; class Amphibia; order Caudata; family Ambystomatidae; genus Ambystoma; species Ambystoma mexicanum. The sequence continues at coordinate 538,908,282 of NC_090923.1, read as the reverse complement.
TGGAATCTTTTTAACAACCGAGGAGCATGAATGTAATCACTAGGTTCCCACGATCTTTCTTGCGGTCCATATCCTTTCCAGCCTATTAAGTAAAATAGTTTTGATTTGATGAATTTTGAGTCTAGAATATCCTTAACTTCAAATTCAAGTTCTCCTTCAACCAGGATTGGTTTTGGTGGTTTCAATACTCGGGATCCTGGTTGCACTGGTTTCAAAAGTGAGACGTGAGACGTGAAACACGGGGTGAATCTGCATGTGTGGAGGCAAGTCCAATTTCACAGCTACCGGATTAATGATGGCCTTGATGGTGTATGGACCTAAATATCTGGGGTTGAAGGTACGGGTTCCCTTTACTGGTATATGTTTTGAGGCCAGCCAGACTGCATCCCCAACTTGGTTCTTTGGGACTTCACTTCTATGAACGTCTGCCGATTTCTTGTATCTTTCTTTAGCTTGTCTCAGATGGTTTGTCGCCTGTTTAAAGGCTTGAGTGATGATAGTGTGCAAACTCCTTATTGCTGGCATTTCTAGAAGTTGAGGTGGGTCAAGATTGGAGGTTCGCGGGTGCATCCCGTATATTGTATAGAAAGGACTCTGCTCCGTGCTGGAATGTAAAGAATTGTTATAGGCATACTCGGTTATCCACAAAACATCTTTCCAGCTGCTTTCTGTTTCGTGTAACATACATCTTAGGTATTGCTCCAAAGTTTGGTTGGTCCTCTCGGTCTGACCATCGGTTTGGGGATGGTGGTTGGTGGAAAGTCTTAAATCGTTTTGAGCTAACTCACAACACTTTTTCCAGAAGCGTGAGATGAATTGACTGCCACGGTCTGAAAACAGGATAGAAGGAAATCCGTGTATTCGGACTATCTGTTCTAGGAATTCCTTAGCCAGGATTGAAGCTGAGGGTAAGCCTTTCAATGGGATGAAATGGGCCATTTTGGAAAATAAGTCCACCACCACCACTAAAATGCTGTTGAATCCATTACAAGGAGGAATATCAGTAATAAAATCAAGAGATGATGTATGCCAAGGTGTAGGCGGAATCTCCAGTGGTTGCAATAGCCATGGTGCTCTCTTCTTATGGGCCTTGTTTTGTGTACAGACTCCACAAAACACTAGGAACTGCTTGATGTCCTTACGCCATGTTGGCCACCAAAAGTGCTGCTTGATTTTGGCTTCGGTTTTAGCGATTCCAGGATGTCCTTCTAGCAATGATTCGTGGTAATTTGAGATGACCTTTTCCTGAAGTTCTTTGCTAGGCAGATAGAGATGTCCGTGAAAATAAGGTAGGCGGTTTGAAACTGTGTGGTGAATACTTTTGGTTGGCCAATCCTGCAGAATGTTATTATCAACGAGATGTGCGATTTCCTCATGGATGTCATCTAGTGTTAGAGATGTTGTTATTCCTAGGATTCTTCCTCCAGGAATGATGGGCACAGGGTCGCGGTTTGTGCGTTCATCATATACCCCTATTCGGGACAGGGCATCTGCCTTACCATTTCGAAAACCAGATCGATAAGTAATTACAAAGTCGAAATCAGCAAAAAATAATGCCCATCAGAGTTGGCGAGACAATTGAGCCTTTGCCACCTTCAGGTACTGTAGATTGCGGTGATCTGTGATTACTGTGATCGTGTGCCTTGCTCCTAAGAGATAATGCCGCCAAGCTTTGAAGGCTGCCTTGTTGGCCAAAAGTTCCTTGTCCGTAATGGCGTAATTCAGTTCTGGTGCTATACGTTTCTGTGACCAAAAGGCCACCGGGCGAAGTTGACCTGTTTCGGGATCTTTTTGCGAGAGCACCGCTCCCATTGCCAAGCTGGAAGCATCAGTCTCAACCACGTAAGGTAGATCTGGACGAGGGTGTTTCAGGATTGGAGCTGAGATACATTTTTATTTTAAGTCCTCAAAGGCTTTCTCTGCCTCCTCTGACCATTGAAAACGTTTGTTCTATCGCAGTAGAGAGGTGATGGGATGCACTAGTTGCAAAAATCCTGGAATGAAGCAACGATAGAAGTTTGCGAATCCGAGCATACTCTGAACTCCTTTGAGGTTGGAGAAGGCCAGTTGAGGATGGCATCAACCTTTCGCGAATCCATGCGTACACCACGAGGGGTTCGGACAAATCCAAGGAACTCGACCTCAGTGACATGGAAGAAGCATTTTTCTAGTTTTGCAAATAATCTGTGTTGTCAAAGTTTATCCAGAACAGCACGGACGTGTTTCACATGTTCTTGTTCAGAAGGGGAGTATACCAGAATGTCGTCAATGTATACTACAACACACACATCAATCAACTCTCGCAGAACGTCATTCATGAAATATTGAAATGCCGCTGGGGCATTACAAAGGCCAAAGGGTATCACTTGGTATTCAAATAGCCCATATTTGGTGTGGAAGGCAGTCTTCCATTTGTCCCCTTTCTTAATTCGTACCAGGTGGTATGCTCCTCAGAGGTCTAACTTGGTGTAAATTTGGGCATCTTTAACTTGATCCAATAGTTCAGGAATCAAAGGCAAGGGGTAACGGTATTTAACAGTGATTTGGTTCAATGCGCGGTAGTCGATGCAAGTTCTAAGGTCTCCTTCCTTCTTAGGCATGAAGAATAAGGGTGAGGCCGCCGGGGGCTTGGACGGGCAGATAAAACCATTAGCCAGGTACTGGTCTAGATCCTTTTTGAAATGCAGATTGTCAGGTTCAGTGAGCGCATAGATTTGACCGCGTGGAATCTGTGCGCCTGGTATAAGGTTGATCTGACAGTCGTAAGGTCTATGTGGGGGAAGAGTGTTGGCTTGATCCTTCTGGAAAACATCCTGATAGTCTTGGTATACCTGAGGTAGCGGATTAGTTAGACTCATGATCGTTGTCACTTTTTTGACCAAAGGTTCTTTTGCTTGATAACAAGTATGAGCACATTCGACTGAGAAGGTCAGTCTCTTAGCATGCCAGTCGATGCAAGGATTGTGTGATTCTAGCCATGGCATTCCCAGAATTATTTGGAATTGTGGAGCCTTGATTATATCAGAAAGCTAACCTGCTGTTTCTTTTCCTTTTCTGCAGGCGCGGCGCAGCTCCAGGACGGCAATGGGAAGAACCACTTCAATGAAATTCCTGAAGAATGCAGACCCCGGGTGAGTATTGGGTGTCCATGCAGATACCTTCTTCTCTGCAGGTGTGGCGGCCCGGAGAGCAGCTGAAGGCGCGGCCGATTGGATGGAATACTGCAGGTAAGGCCTTTGTTGCTGTACTAACTCCTGTTCTCTTCTTTTCCTTCTCTCAGGTGCCGCTGGATCGGCATCTCAGGACGGGCGTGGCTGTAGAAGTTCGAGTACTGAGCATACACGGTGAGCGTTACGCTGCAGGAGTGCAGAATAACGCGAAGCGTGTTCTGCCTGTAGGGTGTGGCTTAAATAGCCTTGTAAGTAGTTCCAGGTAAAATAGTCCCTCAGCCACACCCTGCAATCTCAGGTAAAGTAGTCCCTCAGCCACACCCAGGGTATACAGACAGGCTCAGCCCTATTAGGCTGTGAATGTAGTCCCATGAAATTAGCACATGTTATGAGCCTGGCGCCAACGGCACCAGGACTGAGTCCAGGAAATCCTAGGACACACTTTTGGGGCTTTATAAGCCCCTAAGGGTGCCAGTGGCTGGGGTAGGCCCATACGCTCCATGGTTTGGGAGTTTGTACCATGATACCTGTGATCGGTGCTGGCTGCATTAAGGAATTGGGATCACAACATGGGTGAAATTTCAGTTGGAGTAATGTTTATGCTCAACTAACTGTTGTCAGGAGAATCAGTGCATGAGGATCAGTAGGGGCACAGCAAGCCCAAGTGCCTTACGTTGAGAAATTCAGCATTGGTGAGTTAGCAGAAAACTGCTCAGCTTGTTTGTCTGTGGATGGAAAAGATTTTCACTATGCTATACTCACAATTTGTGACTGGGCAGTGAGTGGTAGCACATTAATTAATTAAATTAGTTTACTGCTGATACAATATACTTAGCAACTGTTACACTACGGCCTGCATTTAGGGGGGCTCCCGTGTCTGTGTCTTCACATAATAAGGTCAAACCCAGGTTTTGCAGGCGTCGCATTGCACTTCACCGCGGCATAAGGAATGTCGCGGCCCCATTCCTGAACCGCTGGCGGTTTTCCTGGAGGAAAAGACTTGGTTCACTTTTGCGGACTACAACTCCCATGATCCCTAAACACTAGGTGTAGTCCTGTGTAGGCAGACACCTGAGCCTCGTCGTCGCCGGGTCACTCCTCCTTCCTGATATAGTGAATGGCAGCTCAGTGAACGCTGCTTCTGTTTGTAGTTGCTACCGGCGCTATTTTGACCTCCGTGTCAATTTCCTTTTCAAAGTGACTTTTGTGTACCAAACCCTGCTTTTCACGTACGGATTGCTTTTGGATTCGATTCTGTTCAACTTTGCTTCGTTTGTACCAGACCCTGCTCATTGTACGGACTGCCTTTGGATTTTCTGATTCTCAACTCATTGGTTCCTGTGTTCCAAACCCTGCACCACGACCCTGAACTGTTCTTGGATTACAAGCATCAACCCCTCGAGCTGATTGCCTCCAGCGATCCTTTGCCTTGTTTATTCCTCTTCATTACCTGGACTTCCTACCTTTCAGTGCACATTGGGACGCTCTGCTGAAGTGCACCATCCCGTCCCTAGTGCGCTCCTCGTGTCGCCCAGGCAAAAGCTACCCTACTAACATTCCCTTTTTTTTATTTTATCCTTTCGTTGTTTTCCTCTTGGATTTTCGTCATTCTTATGCTCCAACAGTGGTAAGAGAAAAACACCATCTTACTTATCTCCAGTTCTTTAAAGGGTTCATTATCTGAATCTGATCTCTGTTCCTAGGGGGGTGGCTGTGATCCAGTTCCTGTTCTTTCAGTATAGGATAGTGGGGATAGACTTAAAGGTAATTGCAGTAGATTATTAATAATTAGAAAGTGCTCTAAATCCTTTCTTTACAGCTGGGTCCGTGGCGGTGCAGTTCTCCCCGCTCTTTTATGTGATCAGTTTCTCTGTTAGTAATACAGTACTACAGAGGGTCATATCGCAGAAAAGGTCTTTCTTTCCCTCGCAGAGAGGAGGCTTGGTTGGAGGCCCCAACCAGGCTCCTTCAAGCAAGTCCCTGAGAAATCCAGGCATCCTATCTTTTGGCACTCTCCGTCCGGTGAGTAACAGCAACAAGTAAAGACATGTCAAATGTGCCAGCCCCAGTGTTTTTTCTTATGAATCCCAGTGTGCCCAGAGCAAGATGGGCAGATTGGAAAGAGGGTTTTAGCAAATATGCCCTAGCTGTTTTCGGGACCAACTTTTCAAATGAACGCAAAGAGGCATTGTTGTTCCATTGCTTATGCACGGCAGGTCAGGAAGTTCTGAAGAAACTTACAGAACCCACTGACATTCCAGATGCGGGTCCTTATGAAAAGACACTGGCAAAGCTTGACAAACATTTCCAGATTGAGAAAAACATCATACTAGAGAGATATAAATTTGCCACTAGAAGCCAGAAAAGTGGTGAAACCATAGAGGAGTTTGTAACTGCTTCAAGGGGCCTGGCAGTCAAGTGTAGGTTCAGTCATTGCCAAGATGAACATCTTAGATATCAATTGATGATCAAATGCTTCAACGATAATATTAGGAAAGAGTTATGGAAGGAGAGGAATCCTTTGTTGGACAGAGCTATTTAGATAGCCAAGACTGTAGAACATACTGATAAGTGTATCAAAATGCTTCAAGCAGATGCATCCAGTGAAAAACTGAAACCTAAGGAAACTGTGGGGGCTGTGCAAAAAGTGTCAAAAGTAGCCCAAAGATAAGGAGCAAATGTGACTACAAGGCAGCCAGATTACTCTAGAAGGAAGTTTGAGGATCGTCATGAGAATAGACCTTCAGTTGGCAGAGGCTGGGTACGCCAGTGGCAACCTTTGAAGGATACAAGGAACATGTCAAAGGAGACTAATTAATTCTGGGATACTGGATTTACCAGGGAGAATAGAGGTCCTGGTGGAAGGAGATGTTACAGATGTGGGAGTTTTTCTCATTTGGCATCTGATAAAGATTATTTTGCAGTGCATATAATTTGTAATGATTGTGGCAAGAAGGGACATTTTGCTCGATGTTGTAAAAACTTTAATGCTGGCATGAGTCAAGTACATGAAGTATCTGCAGAGTATGAGGATGAATGTGGCAACGAAGTAGCCAGAGAGGTGATGTATACAGTAAATGCTGTTGATGGAAAAGTGAAAAGAAAGAAACCTTATGCAATTGTATTTATACGTGGTGTACCTGTCTCCATGCTTATTGACAGTGGAGAAGATTATACTTTCATTAGTGTACAAATCTGGAAAGAGAAATGTGATTGTTGTACCCTTTGGGAGAATTCAGTTAGAGCAAACGCATACGGAGAAGTTCCCATAGAAATTATAGGGAGTTTTGAATTACAGTTCTAGGATAGGAAATCTATCGGAATTATACATGTCGCAAAAAAGGTGGAGAGTTACCGTCATGGAGCGATCAGGCAGAATTAAAGTTAAGACTTGAGGCAGCTCACCCAGAACAAGTAATTTCAGTGAAGAGCGTAGAGAATGAGAATGTTCAGGGGTGATAAAAGTGGGGTGTTTAAAAGGATTTGTACAAAAAATCAGTTCAAGGGGATTGCGTCCTCCGACGTATTCCATATCTATGACAGGTAATGTCCACAGCTGTGCTGTGTCGGAAAATCTTTGGCGTCTGCGTCCTACGTCGATGACATCGATGCGCCGTCCCTGAGGACCTCCTCCGACGGCCGACGTCACCCGATGTGATAAGTAGGACGCACGACGGCCATAGCCTCAGTTCCGTTTTTTCCGCGAACGTCTTCGCTTCATGAATCTCGGTACGCCTCGACTCGTTGGAGTTTGCTGTTTTCAATTCTCGGTTCGTTGAACCGGTTCGGTTTGTTGTGAAGACCTGTTCGTGGCGATGTCTTCTACATCTTCAACCCCGCGTCCGGGCTTCAAGAAATGCGGGGACTGTGGGTCCAAGATGTTGGTCACGGACTCGCACAACGCCTGCCTCTGGTGCCTCGGGGAGGCCCACGATACGGACGACTGTGTCGACTGCCAGTCGCTCACGGCAAAGGCCTTGCGGGAACACAAGAAGAAGCTGTCGGTAGGCCGGGTGTCTAAGCCCTGGAAGTCGAGGTCTGCGGGGCTTTCGACGGATGACTCGAGGGGCGACTCTCCGCGTCATCGTCGGAAGTCCAGTGGGTCTCCTTCCCGGAGTCGGTCTCACCACTCCTCCGCCTCTTCGAGGCATTCCCGGAAGCGCCGGCATAGGTCGCCTTCCCCGTCCTCTTACGAGGACTCCGCCCGTCGGCGGGTCGCTTATCCCTCCATGCAAGCGACACCGGAGGAATGGGCTTCCTTCGGGAAGCAGATGCTAGCGATTCTTGAATGGACCGACAGTGGGGTCGGTCGGCACCGGTCGAGAAACACCGCTCGTACGCCTTCGGGCTCGGGTGGTCGGCACAGCTCGCAGGAGAGGTCCCACTCGGACAAGGGTAGCCGTTCTCGCCATGCCCGTTCCAGGTCCCGGTCCTCGATGCGCTTGAGACCGCGTGATCCTGTGCTGTCTTCAAAGAAGACGTTGACGCATGTGGCGCCGAGGTCGTCGACGATTTCTCTCGAGGCTCCGCCTCCGAGGGGGTCGTCGACGCCGTCGGCGCCTAGGTCGTCGAGAGACACGCTTGGAGCTCCGGCTTCGAGGCCTGTGTCGACGCCGCCGATGCTGGCGGCGCTGCAGCTGACGTCAACGCTGATTCGCTCGACGTCGATGCCTTTTCTGTATACGCCGGCGCCGATTCGTTCGGCGCCCTCGACGCCTTTTGAGGCGGTGGTGTCGGAGGGGCCCCGTGGCACGCGGGTTTGCCCCTAGAAAGGCTCTGGCTAAGGTCAGGCACTGCTTTGGTCCCCAGAGGTCTTCCTCTCCCCGCCTGGAGTACATTTCAGAGGGTGATGAAGGCTCTGATGGCGGCCTGGTTCCGGTTACGGTTCCAGATGAACTTATCTCGGGCCATAGCCAGTTTGATGACCTGCGGCAGTCGCTGCATGATGCCAGTGGACTGGACACCTCTCCGGAGGTGGAGTTTTGTAGGCCGGAGCCTGGCACTCATGCCGATTCTTCATATCGGCGCCTTATGTCTCGGGTCACCGAGTACTTGGGTTGGTCAGCTCCCCCAGGAGAGTTCGTTCAGGATGATCTCACGGACATCTTTGATCTCGGTCCCCCCACTGACCCGGTTTTGCCTTTTCATATGGCTCTGCAGTGAAGGGTGGCGGCGGCTTGGACTGCTCCGGAGAGTCTCCCGGCAGTGGGCAAGTCTTTGTCGCGAAAATACCGTCCAGCCAGTAGCGACCCCTGCTACTTGTCTAGGCACCCCACTCCGGAAAGTTTGGTGGTGCAGGCGGCTACGGCCCTGGCAAAGCAGGCGTCGTATCCTACCATCCCTCTGGATAGGGACGACAAACGTTTTGACGGCTGGGCAAAGAAAGTGTTTTCTTCGGGGGGTATGGCGCTTCAGGCGGCCAACTCCATATGTGCCTTGTCTCGTTTCACACACACTCTGTGGAACTGTGTTGCATTAGCGGCTGAACATATTCCCGAAGGGGACGAACGGGATGGTTTCCTTGCTATGGTTCAGGATGGCAAGGATGCCATGTGTGAGGCCGTTCAGTCGGGTTTGGACTTGGCGGATTGTGTCAGCCGGTCCATGGCGGCGAGCACCGTAATGCGCAGGTTTGCGTGGTTGCGGAAGTCTGGGTTCGCTCCTGATATGCAGTCCCGGCTCCTCAACATGCCCTTTGACGGTGAACACCTTTTTGGCAGCAAGGCTGACGAGAGCCTTGAGAGGTTGCAGACCTCCAAAGCTGCAGCGAAGTCGTTGGGCGCTGCAGTTCGCCAACCTCCGCCTTTTCGTCCTAGGGGACAGCAATGGAGGGGAGGTTCCTTTCGCTATTACTCGTCCTTCAGTAAAGCGAGGGGAGCTGGCATTCAAAGAGGCCATCGTAAGAGTGCCAGAGGTGGAAGCAAAGGTACTCGAGGTGCCAAGGCTGCTGGGGCAGTTGCCTCTTTGCCCTCAGGCAATGCCGCAGCTGCTACCACTCAGTCATGAGGCCAGGTCCCATGGTTCACCGGTTGGGGGAAGGCTGGCGCAGCATCTTGTAGAGTGGCAAGCCATTACTTCGGATTTGTGGGTTCTGGAGATCATAACCCACGGCTACTGTCTTCCTTTTCGGCAGAGGCCTCACTACAAACCACCATGGAACCTCTCTTTGAAGTGTCCGGATCCGCTCCTTGCGCAGGAAATTCAAGCCCTGCTGGAGAAAGGCGCCATAGAACTGGTGCCTGTAGCGGAGAGTAACAAGGGATGGTATTCCCCTTATTTTTTGATTTTGAAGAAAGACGGGGGATTGAGACCCATCATGGACTTGCGCGGTTTGAACAAACTCCTCAGGAAGGACAAGTTCAAGATGGTGACTCTTTCTCAAGTCCTCCAGGCCCTTCAACTTCAGGACTGGTTGGTGTCTCTCGACCTCAAGGATGCTTACTTCCATGTGCCGATCCATCCCAGGCACAAGAAGTACCTGAGGTTTGCGGTTGGCGACTCGCACTTTCAGTTTCGGGTCCTGCCGTTCGGATTGACCTCCGCCCAAGGGTTTTCACCAAGCTCATGGTGGTGGTGGCAGCGCAACTCAGGAAAGGGGGGATTCACGTCTACCCCTACCTGGACGATTGGTTGATCAGGGGGAGCTCTGCCGAGCAAGTCCTGGATCATCTGTCCGTCACCTGCCACTCCCTTCACAGGCTGGGCTTCTCCCTCAATTTAAAGAAGTCCCATTTGACACCAACGCAGCGGCTCCAGTACATCGGAGCAGTGCTCGACACGTCCCTGGGGCAGTGTTTTCCTCCTCAGGTGAGGGCTCTTCACATTCAGCAGATGGTGAACAAGTTTCAATTTGCCCAGGATCTCCAAGCATCCGAGTTCTTGAGACTGCTCGGCCTCATGGCATCCTGCATTCTTCTGGTGCCAGAGGCTCGTCTGCGGATGAGATCTTTGCAGTGGGCACTCAACCTCCAGTGGTCTCAGTCCTCCGGCAGGCTATCGGACCCTGTTCACGTGCCGCCCTCGGTAGCCCGGGACCTTCTGTGGTGGGCCGTCGACGGCAATCTGATGAAGGGGGCCCCATTTTGGCTGCCCTGGCCAGAGGTGACGATCGTGACGGATGCATCCCTCACGGGATGGGGAGCTCATGCCAACGAGTTGACAGTCAGCGGTCGTTGGACTCCGTCGGAGTCCAGACTCCATATCAATCTGTTGGAGCTGAGGGCCGTCAGGCTAGCCCTGAAGGCTTTTCTGCCGACTGTGCGTGGAAAGAGTGTCCTGATTCTAACGGACAACACGGTGACCATGCACTACCGCAACAAAAAGGGTGGGGGGGGTCACTTCCGCTGTGCAGGGAGGCGATGCAGCTCGAATTCTGGGCCATCCAGCAGGAAGTGTCGATCTCGGCTGTTCATCTGGCCGGAGACGACAACGAGACGGCGAACGCTCTGAGCAGGCAGAGCTCGATCTCTCACGAGTTGGAGCTGGCTCAGGAGATTCTCCTGGAGATCTTTGCCCTTTGGGGGACCCCTCAAGTGGATCTCTTCACCTCCAGTATCAACCAGAAGTGCGAAAGGTTTTGCTCGCGGGAATTTCCTCCAAAAGGAGCCTTAGGAGACGCGTTCGTGGTGGAGTGGTCATTCCCACTGCTGTACGCGTTTCCTCCAGTCCCTGTCATCCCGCAAGTGCTGCAGAGGTTACGGAGGTTTGGTTCCTGGATGATTCTCATTGCTCCGGCGTGGGCCCGGAGGACGTGGTACCCGGACCTTCTAGACTTGTCCATCTGCCCTCCACGTCGTCTTCACTACCGAGACGATCTGCTCTCACGGGAGGGGGGTCAGGTTCTCCATCCAGAGGTCAGATCCCTCAATCTTCACGCTTGGCTTCTGAAAGGTTGAGGCATAAGGATTGGGACCTCCCTGAAGACGTGATGGAGGTGTTGCTCTCGGCCAGGCGGCTGGCAACTAAGTCTCTGTACCGTTGCCGTTGGAGAAAGTTCTGCGACTGGTGCAAAGTTCAGAATGTGGATCCTTTTGAATGTGACATTCCCATGGTTCTGTCTTTTTTGCTTTCTTTGGCCCACAGGGGCTTGCAAGTGGGGACCATTAAAGGTTACCTGGCGGCGCTGTCCATATTTAAGCGCTCGTCTGAAGAGTGTTCCTATTTTAAAATTCCTTTAATTTCGCAGTTTTTGAAAGGGCTCACTAATGTGTTTCCTCCGTCACCTTTTCTGGTGCCAGGTTGGGATTTGACCCTTGTTGTTAAGTTTCTTATGGGTGCTCCGTTTGAGCCTTTACATTCTTGCCCTTTGAGGCTGTTAACTCTGTAAACTGTGTTTTTGGTTGCGGTTACTTCCGCTCGCAGAGTGAGTGAGTTACAGGCACTTTCAGTTAAGCCACCCTTCACTGTGTTTCATAAGGACAGGGTTGTCCTTAGAGTTCGTCCTTCTTTTCTACCGAAGGTGGTTTCGGAATTTCATTTGAGCCAGAAGGTTGTTCTTCCGGTGTTCTATCCTCCTCCACATCCTGGTAAGGAAGAGGAGAGGCTCCATAAGCTTGATCCTAGGAGAGCGTTGAGCTTTTATATTTCGCGCATGTCCCGGGTCAGAGTGGACGATCAACTTTTCATTGGTTACGCTGGAAAGCGTTTGGGACAAGCTGTGACGAAACAGACTTCGTCTCGTTGGATTATTTTAGCTATCTCCGAGTGTTACCACTTGGTGGGTAAGGATCCTCCGGCTGGCTTGCGGGCCCACCATCACTATGCCCAACCTATTATGGCAGAGACTGGAGGGATACATCTGGAGAACGGTTTTAGGTCTACCGAACTCGATCCCGATGGCAGCCGTCAGAAGAGACCTGGGTCTCCTGTCACTGGAAGCCACTGTTAGCATTTCGTCCCTGGCCATGTACAGAAAGAATCTCATTCAAGATGGCCTTCCCATTTTCAATACCATCGCCAAAGAGCTTGAACTGACGAAATGTAAGCAGATTCAGAACTGGATCAGACGACAGGAACACAAACTGGAAGAAGTAGCCTGTAGCAGTGAGGACTTAATATCTCGCCCTCAGAGAGTGACCCAGAAGCTGAAAAATTTAGACTGGATAAAGATTGGTGAAAAAATTAGTGCGCTCAAACTCTTACAACACCTTCCGCCTACATATAACAAGTTAAATTCCCCGCTGGAGTACTGCAGAAAATTCCCAGACAAGAAACTTCGAACTAACTTCTTAAGAGCACGTTTAAATCTCCTACACACCAGAGAGATTCTGGGGATAAGAAGTTTAACTAGCGACACAACATGCAGACTGTGTCATATCGAGGACTCTAAAGAAACAGTCCGCCATCTTTTGTTAAACTGCCCGTCTCTTAACCCTGAACGCACAGCCATATTGTCGCCTCTGTGGGTGAACTCTGTGTTGCTGGAAGAAGACACATGGTGGTGTCGCCTCATCTCCGGGGAAAAGGCTTGCTGGGCAGTGGCTACATGTAAACTAATGGAAGCCGCATTTGTTAAAATAAACGCAAAGGATTCCAATGATCAATCACAAATCAACCTAACCAGGACCAACAATAACAATATAACATAAACAGGTGGTTTGGTTTATGCTGCAATTCTATCCTCAACGGATGCCCGGAAGTCAATGGACTCAATGGACTTAATGGAACTAAACTAATAATCTACTGTTATCTTCACAGGGAAAATTTGTACCTTTCTTCCTTGTAAAAATCATTTTTCTTTTGATTATACACAAGTAATAATAAAAAATAAAAAAAAAAAAATTGAGTGTGGCAGCGAGAAAGAAGACGAAATGGCGATTGTGTCTTTGGACGCAATTAAGGCCTTTGATTCAGTCAAATGGCCATGGCTACTTGCGGCCTTGGAGAGCTACGGGCTGGGGCCTGGATATGTAAGGTGGGCGAAAATATTATATAGCAAACCACTGGCTAGAGTAAAGACAGGATCTGTGATATCGGGAAGGTGGCAGCTCAGCAGGGGTACCAGACAAGGATGTCCGTGGTCTCCTATGCTCTACATACTGGCCCTGGAGCCCTTGGCAATATACCTGAGGCAACAATATGACACTATAGGCATTGAGGTGAATGGAGAACGACACCTGATATCCCTATACGCAGACGACATGCTACTGTACTTGCGATTCCCAGAAGAAAATCTCCAGTACATCTTAGAAGTGATGGAGAGATACGCTGAGTTGTCTGGAATAGCAGTAAACCCTCAGAAGGCCAGCATGTTCCCACTAGGGAGGTATATGGGGATACCACTGGAGCGATTACCTGTATTGCAAGTGCCGTGGGCGATTAGCACATTCCGCTACCTGGGGATAAATATTTACCATACCGTGGAAGATGAGCATAAATGCAATACAGAAGTAGCCATCAAAAGCATCGAGAAGTGCATGCAATTTTGGCCAAAACTACCCTTGGCAATGATGGGGCAGGGGGCAATGCTCAAGATGGTGGTCCTGCCAAGGCTCCTAGACTATGTTGGGAACATACTGTTCCTTATTCCCCGGAAGTTCTTCACCAAATTGAATAGTATGTGTAGGTACTTTTTATGGCACGGCACCCGAAACAGAGTGGCGTTATGGAAGTTACAGAACTTCCATGACAAAGGAGGGATAAAACTGCCTAACTATGAAGTGTACTACGTGGCGAGCCAGCTACAGTACGCAGCCAAATGGCTCAGAACTTAGGCTGTTAGGGTGTGATTGTGCTCTATTTTATTTGAAAGAGATGATGTGGGTACCCAGGGCGGAAATGATAGGGCGCCCTAAAATGATGGTACTGGGGTGGAAAATGTGGCGCAGGGCATGCCAGATGATGGGGAACCTGACCCAATGCTCTCCGCAGATACCATTGGTTGCATTAACGGGTACAGATGTGCAGCTACGTAGGATACTCAGGAACCATTGGGAACCGGTTGGGGTGGCAACAATGGGAGACATTTGGCGAGAGGGCTCTGGCATCACCTTTGAGGGGCTGCGAGAAGAAACTGGGTTGCACGAGGCCCAGTACATTACATACCATAGAATGGTATAGTGCATCAAGAGAACATGGCCTGAAACTGTGCTGGAAGATGAAGCAGACACCACCATAGATATGATATATAACATTGCTGATGGTGGCCACAAGATTTCTAGACTATATGAAATGCTGATGCACAAAGTGGGGAAGGAGGTCACGCAGCTGAGATTAGAATGGGAAATGGAAGTGGGAGCCCCGATGGAGGATGGGATGTGGGAACGGGTGCAGGGATATCATAAGAAGGTGTCCAGAAATGCTAGACTGAAACAGATTCAACTGTATATAGCGCATAGGGCATACATGACGCCTTGGAAGATATCGCAATTTGCAAATACTGGACGGCAAGCATGCCCTAAGTGCGATGAGGAGAACGCGGGCATGGTGCACATGTTCTGGTCATGCCCGGTCATAGAACGCTTTTGGAGTGAAGTGAAAGGGAGACTGGAAAAAAAGGGGGTCAAGATCGTAGTGGATACGGTGTGGGCCTGTTTGCTGGGAGAATTCCCAAGGTCACATAAGCTCAAACATGTGGGTAAATTGAGGGATCTGGCTTATTTGCTTGTAAAAAGGAGAATTGCCATGGGATGGAAGACGTGCCACATGCCAAATGTGGAGAGATCTGCAAAAATGGGCGGAAGCAGAAACCATGGCATGGCAAGACGCGAGTAGCAGGGGTGGGGAGGAAGAGACTGAGTCCCTGATGGCCTGGAAACTATTGATAGCCGAACTGTTTGGGTCTATAGATGACCCGGCGGATCCTGTAGATGATGAGACTGTACCACAGGCTGCGGAAACAGAATGTTTAAATCATTAGACTCGTATAGGGGGGTGGGAAGAGGGAAGCAGTAACTAGTAGTTGAGAAGTATAATGAAACTGTTGAAATAAGTACTGCTTGAGTAGTTTGTATTGTTTGGTTGTGTTTACAAATTAATAAAATGTTTAAAAAAATAAATAAATAAGTATATTGCGGTACCACATAGTGTGTATATTGGTGACATTTGGTCGAAAGACATTTGGTCGACGTAATTTGGTCGAAAACCAAATGGTCAAATTTTTTTTTGTATTTATATATATATTTTTTAGGTTGTAGTTTAGGAAAAAAAGGGTTTTTTTAGAAGAAAAAGGGGGTTGGGTGGGTGAGACCCCCCCAAAAAAAAAGTGAAAATAAAAAATAAAAAAAATTCGACCAAATGTCCTGTCGACAAATTTTTTTCGACGAAATGTCTGGCAACCGTGTATATTATTGCCATTATTATGATAGTGTTGCTTGAGTACAAAATGTGTTATGTATGTTTATATATGTACCTGAACCCTATTTTATACAAAATGTACTGTTTTAGCACAAAACAGTGTGTGGACATTCGTTTGTGGGGACTTGGCGATTCACTGTCCCTAAGAACCAGCCTGCATCACTTCCCTTGAGTCTCAGCTTTGGTTGCTCTTCCATTGCTACCATTAGATAACCTTAGTTGGTGAGCTCTGTACCTCTACCCAAACTGTATTGGGGACAGAAACACGGATACCCCCTCCAGTCTTTGCACAGTGATAGTATTGGAGCCGGTAAGGGTGTTTTTGCTAATGATATGCCTGTAGCGGATGAGGAGGTGATCAGAATTGATTGCACCCAGGATACAAAGGGTGTAATTCCTGTTCACAAAGCATCCAGGAAGAAGCGAAAAGGGAAACCAAAAAAGCCCAAGAAACTAAAATAAAGGACAGGCTCTAAACTGTCAAACATGGAGCACTGTAACATAATAATTGAAGGTACAGCTTCCCATGCCCTAGAAACAGATGATCTAGGGAAGTTCACCCTTGCCAAGAAACTGACAAACGTACCAATGTCAAGAACAGCAGGAAGTCCACCAGTGGCCGACAAACTGGCTAGACAACTGAGACAAATAGGGCCTGTCACATAAGGAAAAACATCTCCAGCAAAACTGATGAGTCCATGGTACCACTGAACTTTTGTGATGGAAATATCGCGGACACCTGGAACCACTCATGTTATGTAATGTTATTTTATGTTATGTTATGTTAATGAAATTTGTAAAGCGTTACTGTGACCAAAAGGTATCCTGGCGCTAAAGGCTCTCAAGGAGATTGGTCCTACAACCTGTAATAAGTGAGGAAACAAGAAAAAAAGAAGGGAGTGGTGTTGAAACACCCAAAATAGATTCAATAATTAAACAGAAATGTTTTCAGGGCTCTTCAAAAGCAAAAATGATCAGAAATGTTCAGAATAGGCAGACCACTGTGACGAATCCCAGAATGTTGTCACTACCTGCGATGGGGGAGCCCCTTCCCATGAGGTCAGCAGGGAGGTGTGGCTGCTACCTGATAGTCCCCCTGGGGGTGGTACTCAGTGGGAGGATCTCATGGGAGAGGAAATTCCCTTTGGGGCCATGACGACCACATCAGGAGAACACTGTATTTCTACAAATCCCATTACCCTAGACTCCCTTCCCACAGTTACCCCACTTCTCATTCACCTCATTCCTCTTCTCTCCTATCTTCATAGCCTATGTACTTTGCGAAAGCAGTTCATGTAGAAAGTACTGAGACGAGGGAGATTCCAGTAAGTTACCACACCAGTTCTCATGTAGTACTGAGACGAGGAAGATTCCTAGGGAGTTTCCACACCCACACTCCTTTAGTACTGAGACAAAGAGGAGCTGTGGAGCAATACCGAGTTACCATTGTAACCACTTTCTCCAGTCTAGTGGTTCAGAGACATTGATTGGAAGCAAGAGAATAAAAACCAAAGAACATCAAGCCCTCCCTGGAGGAGCTGCGAGAGCTCGGAGGAACCTGATGTGTACACGGGGGCTGACCGGGATGCCAAGGAGAAAAGGAGAGAGTCTGAGGGTGGGCCAAAATGCTAGGACCACACAACCCATGAGCGAACTAGACCTCTGGGCACCCCAAAGACCCGGAAAGTATTCAGACTGGAAGCCACGCTAGCCCAGACTGGAGAAGGACTACAGAGACCTTGCAGAGCAAGGGACGCTCAGAAAAGGCACCGGGAATTCCGTGAATGAGCCCAGCGACCACCACAGAGCTGTGTGAGAAACCTGAGGGTATTATCACTCATACTCCCCTTGGATCTTCTATGCACCTGGCCACTCACTATTGGAGCCTGACCATGGGGATGGACAAGCAAGGGAGGATGACCTGGTTGGAGGACCCTTGGGGATTGGGAGTGAGGTACCTTTAGGTGAGACATGGTATCCCTCTTATCCTCAGGTTAGCCAACCTGATCTTCCCGCAACCTTTATGGGTTATTATAAAAGTGTTCCTCTTCACTTCCCCTTTAAGCGGCAGAACAATACTGAGATGAGGAAGAAACAACCAGGAGCTGGGAAGATTACCTGCATTGCCTGTTTCAGGACTGCGGCGAAGAAGAGACCTGAAGGTCAGGCATGTCCCGTTGATTTGCTTAATTATGGTCAGGCAAGGCAAACCCTTGACTCGCACCTGCAACCTGTTACACAAGCACAGGTGCATAAAAGGTGGAGTCATCCGCAGCAGTCAGACAGACCGGGGAAACCTGGAGAGCAGATGGACCAGAGTGGAAGCCATGCAGGAAGAGAAGCCGAGACGCCAGTATGCCACAAGAAGCCCTGAGAATCCTGTTACATGGTGAAAGCTGTTCAGAGGTCCCAAAATGGGGTAGGCGGGCAAGGGGCGCTGCAAGAAGGCGAAGGCAAAGCTCCTTGTAACAGCCAGCGAGTGTGAAGTGAAGCACCTGGCCATTTGGCTGTCCCACGGAGGATGAAAGAAGAGAAAGGGAGCTGCTGATACTGGGTAAGTGTCTGAGACACTTAAAATACCTGGGGTGCTAGAAGGTGACTGAACAAGCAGTAGCGATCAATTGAAGGAAGCAAACTACGTTGCTTAAATTGAATGCTGAACTGAATAAAAAGAAAGTAACTTAAGCGCATTGAATGAAGCAAATCACGTTACTTATAATAAATACCAAACAGAATGAATTAAGCAAAAGTAGCCTAGTGCATTGAATGAAGCGAACAACATTACTTATATTGAATACCGAACTGAATGAAACAAGTGAAAATATCTTAACATATGCAATTAACCCAAGGGCCTCATTACGAGTTTGGAGGTAGCCATGCCCTTGTTAAGGGCATGGCTACCTCCAAACTCGGATCCGGGTCCAGGTTCCCTGAATGGGGAAATACTGGGCCATTCCGACCTTGGAGGGCCCGGTATTTCCCCATTCAGGGAACCCGGACACGGTCCATCCCCATTTGAGCCCCCATGGGGCTCAATGGGAATGACGAGCATGCTACCAACGGGCCCATTAATGACGGCCCGTTGTTAGCATGCTGGGGCGCTTGCGGGACCCGCTAATGACGTCTGATAAAACCAGGCATCCTGAGCGGTTCCTGCAACCGGACCTTGTAATAGGGCGGTAAGGGATTAACAGCTCCGGCACCTTTACCGGTGCTGTTAACCCCTTACTGCCCTCCTGGTAATAAGGCTCTAAAGCTTCAAGATACTTTCTTTTGATATTAACATTAAGCTTAGGGAAGGGAACCCTATGCTTTGGTGTCCTCGAACTGTGTTATCTTGGAACTGTGTTGAACTTGGGGAAGGACATCCTGACCTTTATAGAACTGTTTTTAATTTAATGCTCGAAGGAGGAGAAACTGAATTTTGTGGGGAACTTATTAACACTTTGAAGAGAAAGCTGACGAATAAACTAAAGCTGGAAGTAGCTCAGAACATTATGTTTGGAACACTATTTGAGTAATGGTTAATTCCCTACACATTGTTTTGTATTAGCTGTGAGGGCAAATATAGGATTTAGACACAGACAGACTTTTTCGTTGAACTTACTGACACTGACGTTCCATTCTTTATTTAGGTAGGAAAATCCCACCTTAGAATAGGGCAAGTGTAGGCCTTACCCAATCCTGACATTTTCTTTAATAAAAGATTGTTCAACTTTTAATCTGTTGTCTGTGTCTACTTCCATGATGCCAAGCTTATAAATGGTGTCAGAAGTGGGATGCGGTTCAACTGATACAAGTTGGGGAACCCTAAAATATGAAAAACAAAGTGCCCAAGCTTCAGATCCCTCAGTGGCCACAAAGGGTACAACTGGATTTGAAATGTTTAGTAGTAGGGACAAACTGATTCCTCCAGGTGAAAGGAAGTTGATCCCAACAGATTTGGTGTTAATTTCACCTGCAGACATTTACATCAGACTAGCTCTCAAGTCCGGGTATGCCTGGAAGTTTGGGATTGATGTATTGGCTGGAGTGACAGACGCAGATTTTAGAGTGGATGTATTACTAAATCATGAGAAGATCTGTTACAAATTCATCAAGGGGATAAGATAGCTCAAGGGTTGTTGGAGAGAGCTATGTTCCCCAAACTCATTCAAGAAAGTGGAAAGCATAGTACTGTGAGAAACCACAAGGTGTCTCACCCACTGGCCCCCAGGGATCTGTCATCTAGGTGGCCAGGACACAGCCATCGCTTCTGGATCCATTTCCTGGAGGTGGACCAGTGCAGGAGGATCACCTGGGTGAGGGGTCTTCGGGGAGTGGGAGTGGGACACCAGATGGTGAGATGCAGTATCCCCTTGCCTTTAACATCTTTTCCCCATCCTACCAAGTGGGATAAGTAGGAACTTTACCTACACCACACCCTTTCACAACATGAACACTTTCTCACGGACAGCCCACTAAGAGAGAAACCGGACTAACACCCGAGCTGTATAGCTGACGTGTCCTAATACAATGGTCAGGCAAGGTCAGGCAATTACTGATCATCACACACACAACTCACTTCCATTACACTTCTGCACATGGATAAAAGGTGGAGCACATGAGCACACTCTGAGTGAGGCAGAACACATGAGGAAACAGCAGTTCCAAGACGGCAGTTTAACACGAGAGGAAAGACGACAAGACCAAAGGGGATCACAAGGAGGAGTTTAACACGAGAGGAAAGACCGCAAGACCAAAGGGGATTGCAAGGAGGGAAATTCCCTTGACCTTTTTGACAAGGAACTGTTGCTTTCCAAAGGCCTTGAAGATAAAAAAGTGTAAGACCAGGAAACTAGGCTGAAGAATCCTGCATTGTGTGTCAGAGATACCTTAGGCCCTCCCGCGGCAGTAATCAAGGAGAAGACAATCACAGGCCTCTGTGGTACTGTCCTTGGCTCCAAGTTCAAAGCAGCCAATCGACAAAGCCGGTGAGTTGGGGAGACCGATACAAGACCAGTCTGTGTTGAAGCTAAGGCTGCCAGCAGCAACATTGTATGGTGAGTGCTGGAATGAACATTGTTAAAAATGCATGTTATAAGAAACGCAAGTGAAGTTAAACTGCTGATGAGTGATTGAACTTTGAAACCAAGATACGATACCTTTGACAGAGTGGTCCAGCACTGCCTGTGTGCTCAATCGAAAGCTGGGAATTGGCTAAGTGAAAGTAAGAGAGAAAGCACATCAAGAAAAGAGCAAGTAACTGTGAATTGAAGTGGTCCTGAGGCGGGTTGAGCAAAATCCTGCACACAATCGAAAGTCTTTGATTCTGACGTAAAGAAGGTTTGGAAAAAGTAGAGCAAGTTGGTACGAGCCTGGTGGAGGGAGATCAACTGAAAGCTTGGTGTTAAAGTGTGTCTGAACCCGGCAGAGGGGGTTCTGGGATAAAAAGTGAATCACCAGAGAAAGTTTTGTTTGCTAAAAGGGGTCTGAGACCGGCCAAGGGGAATCCGGGGTGAATAAAAATCACCCAAGAAGTTGTATATGAGAATCTTGAAGACAAAGGAGCTTTAGAGGTTTTTTTTGTTGCATCAGACCCTCTGACGTAAGAGACTTTGAATGACAAGAAACTTTGGCACAGAAGGCCTTGATACTGAGATTTGAACTCCATCCTCGTGCTATAGAAGCCAGAGACTGTGAGAAGCTTGAGTGTGCCGCCTTTTCCTGTGCTGAAAACGTGGGGAAGGGAAGCCAATGGCTTGAATATTCTGACATAAAATTTCTTAAACAAATTTCTTTTGCATAACATTGTTTCCCAGCCTATTTGTATTTAGAAGTAAGGATTGGCAATAGGTTTATTAGTATAGGCCCTTTTATTTTGACAAGACACCACTAGGACTGCGTTATTATTATTTGAAGTCGTAGCTTGCTCCCATCTTTAGATTTAGGATTAGATAGGCATTTTTCAAACCCGATTGAAGTTCAATTAACACCCTTGAACTGTGATCACTTGTGCCTTGTGTCTGTCTTCTGTTTGATACCATGCCTTCCTTACTGTACAGATATAGGAACCTAAGGTTTTGGGGAGGCTGATAAACCATCCGAGGATCCTCCCAAATCAGAACCTGAAGGCCTCCAGAAGATGAACCTGAGATCCTTCCCGACATAGCTTTTGCCCAAAGAAATGACCCTTTATTGACAGAAGCTTTTATACAATGCTTATCGGAAACAGAAGGTCGTGAGAAAGGGAGAACCTTTTTCTTTTAGAAACACAGACTCCTCTTTAGAGGAGATACCACTTCAGAAGTACTAAATATATCTCAATTGGTAGTCCCTAAAAGTCACAGATTGTTTTAGAGATAGCACATTCTCATCTAACAGGAGGTCATCTGGGTCAGTGTAAAACTCATGTTCATTTAACAAACACATTTGATTGGTCCAGAATCTATGCAGATATTACAACCTTTGTCCAAGCGTGTGAGGTATGTCGGAAAACCAGCACACAGATACCACCTCTGCTTCCCTTAAATTAATTTCCAATAATTGAGGTGCCGTTTTCCCGCATTGACATACATATTGTTGGCCCATTGGAAACCTCTAAATTAGGGAACAAATGCATTCTCGTTTTTGTTGATTATGCTACCTGCTATCCTGAATCCTTCCCTTTAAGAAATAATACCACTTAACAAATTTCTCGAGTAGGGTTTCTAAGAGAAATATTAACTGATCAAGGATCCACTTTTATGAGTAAACTTATGGGCGAGGTCAAATAATTGTTACACATTGCTAGCCTTAGAACCTCAGTGTATCACCCCCAGACAGATGGTTTAGTAGAAAGATTTAACAAAACCCTTAAAACCATACTCTGGAAATTAGTTGAACAAGATGGAAGAAATTGCCACCAAATGATACTGTGGGCCTTATATGCTGTTAGAAAAAAAAACAAGCCTCCACAGGTTTTTCTCCACTTGAACTCCTATATGGACAAGGACCTCTGGATGTTCTTGATATGTTACTAGAGACCTGGGAAGAAAGAGAAGAAGCCCCTATTCCACTTTCTCAAACAGCCAGTAGGTTAAAAGAACATATGTCAGCTGTAAGATCTTTGGTGCAAACTCATATGAGTAAAGCCCTACAACAACAAAAGAATGCATATAATAAAAAGGTATGACCTAAATTATTTTCTTTTTTAAAACTTGTATTTAAACTTGGCAATTCAAGGCATAGTACAAAAGATCTTGTTTGGTTTCAGGCTGGGTTAATATATACAGACAATCAGTGAAATGCAGGTCAACAGGCACTAAAACAATCAATAAGTATACATTATGTCCACAAGTTTCCATTTTGATTTGGGTTGGTACAGTGCAGTATTTTAATTTTTTTAAATTTCTTTTTATTCTTTTTAATTGTACATAATGCAAAACAACTGAACATGTATCTGTCAACTTCCTTGACCTGAATACTCGGAACGTCCCTTTTCCCCTCCTCCTTTTGTGTCTCCTCCTCACCTGAGGTATCAGTGTCTTCCTCCTCCAGTGGGCTGAGGGAACGGCAGGCTCTGTAATCCTTCTCTTTTTTTGTTTGCAGCTTGTGTCTCGCACGGGAAGAAGCCATAGTGAAGGCTGTTATAAAGCACTACCTTGTGACCCCTTTCCCAGGAGGGACCAAAAGCGGGGAAAAAGCCAGCCAGGCAGAAAAAGCCCAGTGGATAGAAGGACCCAGCAGGACCTCCAGTGGAACTTGGGCTCGAGGTGGATCTGAACCAATGTGTAGGTAAACAACACACTCCGGGAAGGCAAGGTGGTAAGAAAAGGAGCAAGTAAATGAATAACTGGAACAGGTAAGAGATGAAGGGAAAGCGATAGGGAACTAGCATGAAGGTAAGAGAAAAGGGGAGGAGACTAGAGAGGGGTAGGGAGGTAGAAGAGAAGGGCACCGAACGGACCGAAGAACGAACAATGAAGGCAGAAAGGGGAGGAAGAATAAGACAGAGCGCGGAAGCGGCCAAGCACACGGGCTAAGCGAAAAGTTTTAGCGAAGCGCAACAGCGGCAGCACGGGAAACAGCTGACCGTAGCGGTTGCAACGCAAAGAGTGTTATGGGAGCATGGCTTAAATAGCGCTACGTGCATCCATGCAGTGAAAGACTAGACCGCTGGATGCATGTAAGTTCTGAACGTGATGGGAATCAGGAAGAGTGTAAACAAGCACGGGGCCACATGCGCCAACTCTGAAGACGGCGCATGAAAGTATCACTTTATATATTACAGATATGGAGATTGTCATCGCTGGCCTCTTATGTCCTTCTCATATTTATGCGACCCACTCATGAGTCTGTTTCGGCAAAACCACCAAATACTGCCCCGCTAGGGCTCAATCTGTTAGATCACATCTTGGGCATTGAATCGCCTAGTGCACGTTTGGGGGGGTCTATTGCCATTCCCCCAAGTGGGGACGTCTGTCCCCAGTTCTTCACCATGTCCCCCACTCTCATGCATCATTTGTCCCTCTGTGTTACACTCAGAGCTACCTGTGACGAAGGCATTGCCTGCTATAGGTTCCCCCTTCCATAGTTTGATTAGTTGCCCTATATCTCCCCCTCTGTTGGTGTCTGCCCCAGCTCATACCTCTTATGCGATTCTATATGACCTATCGTATAACAAGAAACCATTCCCCCTAACATTACCCTCCCCCACCCACTCCCGCCGTCCCCACCCTCCACCTCCAACTTCCCCCTATCCCTTCTCCCGACTGAGTGCCTCACCATCCCAATCGCTTCCTGTAGTCCCCTTCATCTTCCCATTCTTCACAAACTAGGGAACCCCTTCTCTCTAGTCAGGTCCACCCCTCCCCTCCTGCCCTTATCTTGCGCTCTTGGCCCTATGTCTGTTCAAGGAGGTTTTAGATCCTGAGTGGATGCCAGCTCGTTCAGCAACTATCCCCAGTCCACCACTAGTGCATTTTCCCCTCCCGGGTCTCTATGTTTATTCAGATAGTCTACCAAGGCCAGGCCACATCTGCGTATCTCGTGGAACCATTGTCTCACTGACGGACCGGTCGGCTTCTTCCATTCTATTGCGATCTGCCGTTTGGCCAAGGTCAGTAGGAATCGCGCAATTATATTCTGGTTTTTGTACCTCTTTGATCCCAGTAGGAGCCCCCAAAGACACAACTCATGGGTACATTTGTACCTGCTTCCCAGCAGGGCATTCGCTCTGTCCACCACCTCTTCCCAGTATTTAGCTACAACTGAGCAACCCCAAACCATATGCCAAAATCCAGCATGATCTCCTCCACATCGCGTACAGGTATGTGGTGTAGTGTGATTTATCACGTGCCGCTTCTCTGGCATAAAATATACCCTCTGTGAGTAGTAGAATTGGGTGAGTTGGAATCGTGCATTACTAGATGTCTTTTTGACCTGTTCCCACATTTGTGCCCATTTCTTTGCCGGGATAGGTGCTCCTGAGTCCCTTTCCCATCTACTCTTAACCACCAGCTCCTTGTCCTCCCTCGCTGCCTGCAGTGCCCCATACACTTGTGACACTTTAACCCCACCCTTCCCTAGCTCTAATAATGTCTACATCAGTGGATTCACCTCTGGTTCCTCCGGGATATCATCCCATATTGCCACCAGGCATCTCACCACTTTGGCATACCTGAGAAAATGACCTCTTGTCACCTGGTATGTTTGCCTCTATTCCTCGAACTTTAGTAACTTTCCTCCCCTGAAGAGATCCCCTAGTGGGGTGCATTGCCTCTCCCTTAATGTCTTGAGACCCACGTTGTGCAATGCTGTTCTAATGGTGGTGTCGAACCCGACTGGCAATTCCCTGCTATATAACTCTTTGGCCTGTATTCTTTTTTAATAGCTTCCCCCATACAGTTCTCACCACTTTGAAAACAACTGTATCCTCCTTAACCCCTATGGGCCCCCACAGCGGCTCTCCTCACTCCCTCTCTGGCTGAATCCTCCCTCCCCCCCCAACAATCCTGTCAGTTCCCCTCCTGGCACAGTTCGCAAGCATGACATCATCTGCAGTTGTGCCACCATAAAATACTGTACTGCATCTCCTATGCGCGAGAGCCACCTTTCCGTGTTGTGTACAATAGTTTCCTCCACGTTGTGGAAGATCTGAATCCTCAAATACTTAAATGATTCCCATTCCCATCGAAGCCTCCAGTTCGTGATATCCTCTTCCTCCGTCCCTTGTGACCTGCCAGTGGGAATACCAACAATTTTTCTTTGTTGACCTTAAACCATGACAATTTGCGGAAGTTATCCAATACCTCTAATATCACTGGCATGTTTTCCAGCGGGTCATCCACATAAAGCAACACATCATCCGCATAAAGCGAGATACTGTGGGCCACCCCTCTGCCCAAATACCCGTTTCTGGGATGTACGTTCTGAAGTATCTTGCCAATGGTTCCAGCGCCAGGGAAAACAAAATTGGAGAGAAAGGACACCCCTGACGCATTCCCCGCTCTAGATCCATCCTTGCAAGACGTACCCCCTTGTCTTCACCCTGGCTGTAGGAGTGTTGTACAACAGTCGCAGCCATATCAGCATCCCTTCACCTAGGCCACAGGCCTCTAGTACCTTGAATAACCATGGCCATTCCAGCGAATCAAAGGGTTTGACCGCGTCAATTGCCACCAAAGGCATTTCCCTTTGTGAGTCCTCGGTTAAGTCCATTATGTGGTGTAATCTGCGTAAATTCATGCCTGCCAGTATCCCGTCCCCCTACAAATCTGCATTGGTCCGGAGGTACCAAGCCAGATGCCACTCTCGCCAATCTAGTTGCCAATACCTTCTCCAGGATTTTCGCATCCACGTTTAATAAGGAAATGGGTCTGTTGGAGGTGCACTGCTGCGGGTTCCACCCTTTATCAACAATAACACGATTACTGCCTCCTTCATTGACTCCGGTAGAGAGCCTTTCTGGAGTGCGTGATCATAAACTCTCTTCAGTTTGGGGACTAAGACGTCTGCAAACGTCCTGTAAAACTCCACCGGGAGGCCATCATTCCCCGGGCCCTTATTGGCCTGCATCTCCTTTATTGCTCCCAATAATTCTCCCTCCTCTATGGGCAGAGCCAGTCCTTCCCTGGCTTCCCTGTCCAACCTGGGTATTTTTGCCAGGTCTAGCAGATCTGAAGCCTTTTGATCCGAGTAATTCCCTTCTGTTGAGTACAATTGCTTGTAATAATTCTGAAATACCTGTGATGACACTAGGCTGCCCATCGGGTCCTGTAGCTGAGTCCCCCCTGGACTCTTCCGCTTCATTAGCTATGCTAAAAGCCGACCCGCCTTGTTGCCTTCCCCGTGAACTTGCGCTGTATATTGCCCCTTGTCAAATTGCGCTAATGAATCCAGGACCCCTCGGTGAGAGCTTAGTTTCTCTGCCAATAATTCCCCCACTTGCTGTCCCCCCTCCAGATCTACCTCCAGCTACTGAATGTCCCCCTCTAATTTTATAATAGTGTCATCTAGTGATTGCCTGACCCCTACCGCCTGGGAGCTACACATTCCCCTTAGCGTCACCATAAATGCTTCCCACTGTACCCCACATGCCCCACTGACCTCTCATTTAATTAAAAAAAGGAAGTAATTGCCTCCCTCAGGGCCTGTGCATTAGCCACTTCCCCCAGCAGCCCCTGCCTCATCTGCCATAACCTCATACCAGACTGACTGTGTGCGCCCTCCAACCCGGTGGCCAGTAGGAAATGATCAGACGGGGCCCTATCTAAATACAGCGGGTCGTGGAATCGGTGGAAGCTCTTTCTTCCCACAAATAGGTAATCCAGTCTAGAAAATGATCTGTGGACCCCCGAATGAAAGGAGTACCCTCTCTCAGATCCATGCGTCTCCCTCCAAAGTTCCACTAGATTCAGCCTTTCCACTACCTGTCGCAGTGCCTCCCATGCCAGTGATTTTGTTGGGCCCCCTTTCCATTGCAGTCTAGTTCTAGGTCCAGGGCACAATTAAACCACCCTCCCCATATATATAACCCTGTCTGTTGGCCACTCATCAACTCCATCACTGAGGTGAAGTAGGTCTTTTCGTCCACATTCAGAGCATAGAATTCACCACACAGACGTCCTGTCTCTCCCACTGTCCTACCAGGGCTATTGTCCTTCCCTCTGTTTAGTTTAGTTTATTTTCTTATATAGGGCACCTAACCCAAGGGTAGCTGGGTGCTTATACTTAGACAGAGAAGTAACACACATCAAAATATAGAACCTGGCAAGCGGGGGAGAGGTCAGATACAGTTCACCTTATTACAGACATAGATACTGGAGGTGTGTTACAGATCACCTTAAAGGCAGCGTCCAAGCGGCAGAAGCAAGAAGCAAAGGAGAATTAATATTAGTTACATATATACATTGTAATTGGTTATAGATATACATATATTTACATAGATTTGGGACAATAGCCAAATTATTTGCAACCCGACAGAAGAACCGCACCCTCAGGGAGTATGTGGTTATCAGGAAGGGGATTAGGCATGCCTAGGAATCGTTTGGCCCGAAGAGCCAGGCTTTAGTTTTGGCTCGAAAAGACCAGAAAGCAGGCTCTGCTCTGATGTCAGGAGGGAGGATGTTCTATCGTTTGGGGGTTAGCACTGGGAAGCTGGCCCCTCCTGCTGTTTTTAGGTTGAATTTGGGGATTGTAAGCTGGTTGAGGTAGTTGGATCTGGTGGGCCTGTTGGTCTGGTGTCTTGTGAATTTAGCTGTCAGGTACGCAGGAGCTGTATTGGCTAGGCACTTGTGAGTGGTGACTAGTGTGCGAAGGGTAATTCTGTCCCGGATGGGTAGCCATTGAGCTTCTCAATATGATAATGGGCAGGGTCGGATTGACCCCTCTGCTTTTCGGCCTGTGGCCGGGCCGAAATCGTCCCTGGGGATTGGGGGCCGGTTTCTGGCCATGCCTGGGCTGGTTTGGAATTATTATTTTTTTTTCCCAAAAAGCCTTTCATTCTTCTTAGGTCGATAAATGAGTACCACCACAGGTTGGGTGATATTGTATGCATATTTCTTCTATAAAAAAAGAGCTTAAGCGTAAGTGCTATACAATAACATTATAATTTGGCCTTGGACGTCTGCTGCTTGGATTCACAGTAATTTAGTGTACTTAGGGACAATGCTATTTGATGCCACTTCCTGTTTTGTCAAGGGGTGTGTTTCATCGCTTCCCAGGATGTCACTGTGGGGTCAAAGGACATCACTTCTGGTGATGTCATCAGAGGTCAAGGGTCGTGAGGCGAGGGGTGGGCCACTTTTTTTTGGGTGAGCGGGCCTATTTCTTGTCCCAGCCCGACCCTGATAATAGGACTTAAACATGGAATTTTGAGTGCTGATCTGAGGGCATTATTTTGCAGCACTTGGAGTTTGTTTAAGTTCCGTGCAGAGGTCCTGTTGAAAAGTGTGTTGCAATAGTCGAGGTTTGAGAGGATGAGAGTTCTTGCTAGTGTGATGCAGCTGGAGGTGGACAGGAAGGGCTTACACGCGTTGATCAATTTATTAGTATAGGCTGTGGTGGAGGCTAAGGAGTTGACATGTCTATTAAGTGTCAGCGTGGAATCAAGATAAATACCTAGCATTTACTAAATACCTCTGTGTCCACCACCGTACGCTCCACCTGTATGGGAATCCCCAGGGCTACCCAAATCAGCAGCCCCGTCGCATACGTAGAGTACAAGGTCCCAAACGCCCTGCCCCCCCCCCACTTAATTACCAAAGCTTTCAAATCCTTCCCCTGCAGGTGTGTCTTCCGGTAATAGTGCCAGTTGTATCCCATACTGTTCCAGGTATGGCCCCACTCAGACTCTTTTCCCTTTACTCCACAGCCCCCGTACATTCCAAGTGCCTATCCAAAGGCAGTTCCCAACCTTGCCACCGTTTATATTGTTTCTGCCTAGGTCCACTACGGTTTTGAAGCTGTCATCCCCGGCACCCTTCCCCTTGACTTTTAACAGCCTTTAGGTCAAGGTTTTCCCTGCCCCCCCAACAAACAACAATCCCTCAACTCCCCGACCTCAACTTGTCCTCCCCCCACCCCTGCGTCGCTTAATCCCATGCCCTTCCCTCCCTCCCTCCCTCCCTCCACCCTCACCCCTTCAACCTGCTTCAACCGGGATAAACCTCTAAATCGCATCCACTATCTGGTGCGTCAGGTGGGTCCCAGTTCTGGGGTTGGCTAGATCCTCTTCCTGCTCCAGCCACATATCGCTATGCACCATCGCAATTTTCTTACAGTGAGCATCCCATCTTTTTTCCCTTCAAGTCAAGCAATCAGTTCTTAATCATCTTCAGCGCCCCATCGCAATTCACTGTGGGTTGGTTGCTTCCTCTCTCCTTCCGTTGTCGGTCTTCCGACTCCTGAGCTGTCTCCTTTGGTTCTCTGCTGTCTAACCAATCACAAGCATCTTTCGTGGATGTGAACAGAAACGACCGTCCCCCGTCCATCACATTTAGCTTTTCCGGGAAAATTGTCATATAGCGTAGTTTCAGTTTGCGAAGTCTGCGGCGACCCGTCTCAAAAGACCTCCTTTGTTTCTGGACCTCCTGTGTAAAGTCTGGCAAGATCAGAATTCTTGCGTTCTCCGCCTCAATGTATCCAGCTTTGCGTGCCACCTGCAATATTGTGTCCCTGCCCATGAAATTTAACAATTTGCCTATTATCGCTCTGGGCTGGCCCCCTGGGGGCGGGGGTCTGCCCGGCACTCGATGTGCTCTCTCCACTGTGAATAGCTTTGATAGGCCCTTCGGATGTAGGGCCTCCAGTATCAATGTTTCTACATCCTCCAGTATCAATGTTTCTACATACAATTCCGTGCTTGGCCCTTCTTGGCCCTCACGGACCCACACCAAGCGCATGTTATTACAACGAGTGCACCCATCAAGAGTCTTCGGGTTTCACTTACAGCTCTTGCGTCGCACGATTAGGCCGCACACTTGATTCTTAAGCATGGTAAATCGTCCTCCACCGTGCTTACACGCTGCTCCACATCTGTCACCCTTTCACTAACTTTGCGCAAGTCAGCCTGTAGCAGGGACACGTCCACTCCGACTTCCTGTACATTTCCTTCCAAGGAGGTTCTGGATTCGTGAATGGGCGCTAGCAGTCCTTCCAGCGTGACACCCTCGCCTTTCTCTGCGCCTGATCCTGAGGCGTCACTCTCTCCCTCCTGGCCCTTAGATGTTCTTTGCTTGGGGGCAGCATAGTGGTCGATTTATTGCTGGCCTTTAACTATTGTGCCAGTACTTGCTGCTCGTGCCGTATTGTGTGGGGCTAGGTTGTCCGCAGTGTTCACTGCGTCGAGAGAAGACCTCGTCTAGTGTCCTTCCTTGTTTCACCTTCCCTATTTCCTATGTCCAGGGGCCAACGCCCTCCCCTCGCCTTAGTATCCGCCGGGGCCTCCCTGTGGTCCGCTAGTGTGTTCCCCAGTCGTCCCTATGGGGCAGGTACTATGGCGCCGTGCTTTCCCCTGTATGAGTCCTGGCCCTGCCACTTCTTCTCCACATTCTCTTCTTCAATTTCCTCCTCCTGCGTCTGCCGGTAATATCCCACCTATATGTCAGTCCCACTTTTCGAGGCAGTCTTCTGCGCCATTCACTTCAGCCAGTCAGTCTATTGATGTGACTTGTGTGGACCTGGCCTTTCCGGGGGCCCCCAGTGTTAGCCTGCCCCTCTGTCCACCGGATCTACTTCCCCTTGATTGATCCTACCTTCACATCCCCAGCTCCTGCTACTTCTGAGGAACTAGGTCTGCGTGTGTCTTGGTGGAGTTTGCTTTAGCACACCTGCTGTTCCGGATACTCTCTGCAGTGCCGTGTCATGCAGCAGTGACTTGACCCTGCATCGTGGCTTTTTACCAGCTGGTCCCTGTTAGCTCCACCTGTGCGGCCCCCACTCCTCTTCAAGGCCGCGGGGCGATGGCACTGTTCCCCGCTTCTGCCACATGGAGCTATGGCCTCCCCACTGCTGTGCCACGCAGCCGCCCAGCATGGTTTCCCTCTGGCTGGCCCCGGGCATCTCCACTCACGCCTCTCCTCACCTCGTTGCAGGGGATCCTTTCTTATGTCTCCACCACCACCCCGGGGCTACCTCTCGGCCGTTATCGCGTTCTGTATTTTTGCCCCCCCGGCTCCAAGTGCTTCCCTCCCCCTGCACCGCTGCTCTCCTTCTTGCGGCCGCAGGGGATGGGATGACTCTCCTTCAACCCTGTGAAGGGCCGCCGCCTCCTCTGCTTCTCACCCCACAGCTGTTCCACACTGCTGAGTGCCTCACTCACGTATCCCTCACTCAGCAGCGCAGTGTCCTCATAGCCTCACTCCTCCAGACACCTCGCCTGGGTGTCCGGGTTGCCGCAACCCCTCGGGGGCACCGTACACAGCCCGCTGGGTTCACTGGTCCCCGCTCCCTCTGACGGCAGCCATCTTGCTGTCTCCTCCGACAGCACCTTCTCCCGCTGTGTTCGTCCACACCCCAGGGTTTACAGTGCTTCCTGTGTCCGCCAACTCACCAATTCAGCTCCTGGGATCTTCCAATGCACGATCCCGTCAAGTTTCGCCTTCGGGGTGCTTTTAAACAGGATCCACAACGGATTTATGCGTGGCCGGAGCAGGAGCTCTGGAGCGACACCTCTGCATCCGTCGCTCGCTGGCCATGCCCCCTCGTACAGTGCAGTAGTTACTTCGTTGGAGCTTGGTTTGCCAGGTATGAACAGAACTCTGCCCACACATCTATGGCCCTAGAGGTTTGGGGCAATGTCCTGATATAGACCTCTTCACAGTTTTGGGCCCGGGTGAGTGCAGCCAACCATGCCTGGGCTACAGGTGGGTTTCTGTCTTTACACTTCTGCAGTATACACCTTTTAGCAATCATGCACCCCATGGTAGCAAATGACTGAAGTCTCTTATTCAGGAATTTAGCCCACACCCCAAACAACACGGCCAAGGAGGAGCGCTCGATTGGGAATCTCACCACCTCAGACAATATTTTAAGGACAGAGTGCCACTTCTCCCCCTCCTGGCATCTCTAGAGCAAGTGGGGGCTCCACCACCATTAATGTGCCGCTACGCTTTCTGCTGGTTCCCATCTAGCAGTCTAGACTTTCCCAACATGGCCACCCTTATCGGCATATCTGTTTCCTTGCTCTTTCCGAGCGCCCCCCTCAGCTCTGTCTATATTTGTTTCCCTTCTTTGATCTACCTGCTGCTTGCATCCTTCTCTCTTGATCCGGCTACATATTAACTCTGGAGTTTGTTCAGCTCTCCAAACGCTTGCCTTTTCGCTGCATGCTTCTTTGCTTACCACCTTGTGTCCTGCCTTCCTTTCCTCTCTGCCAGTGATTTCTTCCTGCTCTCTTCCTCCCCGTGCAAGACACTGTTGTGCCTTATCATTCTGAAACTGTGCAGCACTCTAGAAGCCTATCCTCGCAACTCCCTATCACGTGTGCCTCGCGCCCCCTTTCTCCAACCTCCTGCACCCACACGCCCCCTTTGCTCTTCCTCATTGACTGCCCTGTTTTGCATTGTATTGCTTTGTGTTATGCTGCATTCTTCCTTCTTCTAGGTTTACATTTGTCGACTGCTTTGTTCTGTTCTTTTGTATATTGTTCTGTGTTTTGCTGGGTTACCAGACATTTGGTCGAAAAAAAGGTCGACAGGACAAATGGTCGACACCATTTGGTTGAAAGTCAAATGGTCGAATTTTTTTTTTTGTATTTTCACTTTTTGGTTTTTTTTGGGGGGGGGGTCAACCCCAAACCCCTTTTTTTTCCAAAAAAACCTTTTTTTCCCCTAAACGAAAACCTAAAATATATATATATAAATAAAAAAAAAAATTCAACCATTTGGCTTTCGACCAAATTCCGTAGACCATTTGTCTTTCGACCAAATGACTGGCTGGACAGCGTTTTGCTGTGCTCCACTCTCCTCTAGCTTCTCTTTTTAATGACTGCTCTGTTTAGGATGCCCTGGTAACCGGATTTGCTTACTAGACTGCCTGGTTTTCTGCCTGCTCTTCCATCTGAGTTCTTGTCTACTTAGTCAATCGTCCACTATTGTCTTGTCCCTTTCTGTCTCGTCTGCTTGCACCCCTCCCCTAGTGTCTCCCCCACCTTTCCTCTCCACCCTTCTTCCTCTCTACTCTTCCCCCACCTACTCTATGGTGCTCTCTGTTTCTCCTATCTTTTCAAACTGCTTCTCTATCGACTATCCTGCTCTCCTCAACAAGCCTGGTAGGAAAAGGTTCAAAAAGGATATCCTGGTCTCCAACCCATGCCTTCCTATCGCTGACATCGTTACCAGTGTTTCCTCCAGACAGACCCTCACCAACATCCTCTTTATCGTTCCCTCGCCAGACCTATGGACTCTTCATATGTGCTCTCTCCTTTCTCTTCTTCTCCCATTAATGGTAGCACCCGGTGGGAGGCTCTCATGGCCCCTTCTACTCCTCTAAGGTCATCATTAATGTTTACCTGAATGGCACCGTCTTGGTCCAAGGCCCTCAGGCCAACCTTCACCTCTTTGATAGATGCTTCCAGTGCCTCATCAATTTCCTTTATTCTCCCGCTGTCCCTTCTTAGACTTCCTTGCCTCCCCCCTCTGCCTCCTCCTTGGCTACATTGTCCTCTCCTCCTTCCTCTTCTGCCCCTCCTCGGCTCCTTCTATACCTCCACAGGGTGTACCTCTGATTTGTAACCCTCCCCAGAAGTCGTTCAAGGTTGGCAACTTTCTCCATATTGCCACTCAGCTCTCGCTCAGCTGTCAAACACTCCTCTGACATCTGACGCCTCATCGAAGAACTTGATCTCGATGTCCTCGGTCTCACTGAGACATGGTTCATGGCCATCTCCTTCACAAGCTTTGACACTCTCCTCCCTAATGGCTACAAGATCCAACCGTTCCAGAGGGGGTGTAGCCTTGATCATCCCAGAGTGGATTCCTGCCTCTGTCATTCCTATGCAAGCCTACTCCTCTTTCGAATGCCTCGTCTACAGGCTCTCTCACTCTCCTGGCCACTCTCTTACCATGCCTACTATCTATCGGCCACCTGGTCAGATCACCTCCTTCCTCTCTGAGTGGGCGGACTTCTTCGCCTCCCTGCTGGCCTCCACCACTCAATCCCTCCTTCTTGGAGACTTTAACATCCACCTGGATGCTTCCTGTCCCTCTTCTGGACTCTTTCTTGACCTCTGCGACTCACTCTCTCTCTTTCTATTCTCCCCTCTGACCCAACTCACTCTGCAGGGTACACGCTGGATATTCTGATCTCCTCAGACCGCCCCCTCTCTATTCCCCTCACTACTCCTCTGTCCTGGAGTGATCACTTTCTCCTTTCCTCCCATCTCTCCCTCTCTTCCCTTCAGGCCAAGCCAACTCCAGCACTGCCACCTACCTTCTCGGTCATCCGACCCATGAAGCGTGTGTCAGTTGAGGCTTTCACCACCACTTTCTCTCCCCCTCCTCCTCTAGCTGAATCACACCCTGACACAGCCCTTTCCATGCTCAACTATTCTATCTCTGATACTCTTGCTGTTCTTGCCCGTCACGATCCGCTTGAAGCCCAAAGCCAAGTGCAACTCCTGATATGACTCTGACCTCTTCACCCTGAAACGCAAGTGCAGGGTAGATGAGAGGAAATGGCTAGCTTCTTGCGCCTTCTCAGACAAACTGGCCTGCCGCCTGCTCCAAAGGCAATACTGGCTCTCTGTCCACACTAAGAATAGAGCCCAAATCGAAGCCTGCATCTCTGTGGCATCTAACAACTCTCAACATTAACCAAAAGAAGACAAAAAGGGCTACTAGATAAAGCTGCGAAATTCGTCCCCCTTAACTCGGCCTACGGTCGTTTCAAAACATAAAGAATCTCGCAGCCTCCATGTAGGACCCCCTCTCTAACAACTCTCCCAAACTCTTTAAAATGTGCAAGGAGCTTGCCAATCCTGCTGCAGTCTCTACCTCTCCCGTCCTCTCCCAGACGCTCTGCACTGCCCTGGCTTCTCATTTCATCACTAAAACCCAGGACATCATGTCCACGCTCTAATTCCTCTCCTGCTCTCCTCCTCCTCCCTCTACTCTCTCCTCTACCTCCGGCACCCCGGTGGGTACCTATACTCCCCCTTTCTCTTTCTTTGCTCTGTTCTCTCCTGACAAGGTTTCTAGACAAGTTTGATCTATGAAAGTCTTGTCAAAATAGGTTCTTCCCTGTTCTTCAAAACCATCAAGGACCACATTGACACCCTTGCTCCTGCCCTAGCTGACCTCTGCAACCACTCCTTCGCCACTGGAGCCTTACCCTGCCCCCTGAAGCACTCTCTTGTGAACCCTCTTCTCAAGAAACCCTCAGCTGACCCCTCCTGCCCGGCTAACTATCACCTGATATCCATCACGCCTTTCCTGGGCAAACTCCTGGAAAAGCTGGCCATCTCCCAGCTTAAATGTATATAAGGGTTGTGTTACTCTTACTAATATCATGCGCCCTTGTCGTATCGTTGTAAGAAAAGATAAATCAATGCTTCTTATACTCCAAGTTAAGTCATTGATTTTTTATTACTCCTTTGGTTCCTTAGAAAAATGCCCTATATGATTACACGTGTTTCGACATTCTATGTCTTTTTCAAATCAGGGCTAATCTGTTTCGTTCAAAATTCATAAGTTGAATGCTTAATTTCAATGGTCATGGGTTAAATCCCGTACGGGAAATTAAGCATTCAACTTATGAATTTTGAACGAAACAGATTAGCCCTGATTTGAAAAAGACATAGAATGTCGAAACACGTGTAATCATATAGGGCATTTTTCTAAGGAACCAAAGGAGTAATAAAAAATCAATGACTTAACTTGGAGTATAAGAAGCATTGATTTATCTTTTCTTACAACGATACGACAAGGGCGCATGATATTAGTAAGAGTAACACAACCCTTATATACATTTTCGAACGGAGCAAGGGGGCCAGGAAGACTCCGTTGTTACCTAGGCATGCGACCGTAATTGGTGAACAATAAACTATTATCAAAAAGGGCGCTGAGGTCCAATTGAGGAGGTACCCTATAAAAAAGGCTCCCCACATTTTCAAGAATCTCCCAGCTTAATCTTCACACTGAATCTGTTGGATGTCTCCATGACCATCAGTCTGGCTTCAGAGCAGCCAGAAGCACAAAAACCGCTCTACTGAACATCCGTGAAGACCTTCTCTCTAACCTTGATTCTAATCTCCCCTCTGTCCTCAGCTTACTCGTTCTCTCTTCAGCCTTTGACACAGCCAACCATGCCATCCTGCTCAATAGTCGCCGTGATGACTTGGGTATCACCGATCAGGCCCTGTCCTGGCTGACCTCATGCCTCTCTGATCGATCCTCCCAAGTCCAACTTGGGTCCTTCCTTTCCCCCATCACACTCTCTACCTTTGGTGTTTCCCAGGGGTCTAACCTCTCTCCCTGGCTATTCTACCAACACCTGTCACCTCTCGCCCACCACATTGTCGCTCTCTGCTCCAACTTTCAGTGCTATGCGGATGACAATCAGCTCATTTTCAGGCTCCCCTCTGCCACCTATTCTCCTTCTCTCATCTTCGACTGTCTGCTATCAAGGATTAGTGTGCCGCCAACGATCTCTGCCTTAATGCCACTAAGAGATTCTTCTAATTGGCACACCTGCACCCTCCTTTCCTGTCACTCTCTGGGCCGGCCTCCCTTGGCCCTCTTCATGCTTCCACCTGTGAGGCTAAGAACCGCTGGGTTATCTTCGACTCCACACTCTCCTTTTCTCCTCACATGTCTGACGTCTCTAAGAAGTCAAACTAACAACTGCACATCCTCAGAGGTATTCTTCCTTTCCTCTCCTTCTCCCAGAAGCCCACTGTCTCTAGAGCTGTGGTCTCTCTAGGCTGGACTACTGCAACAGCCTCTTTCTAAATCTGCCTGCTTCCACTCTCCGCAACTCATCCGAACAGGAATGCAAGACTTGTCCTTGGCCTCAAGCCCAGGGATCATATCTCTCCAGCACTGACATCTCTGCATTGGCTCCCAGTGGCTGCAAGGATTAAGTTCAAGACCCTCTGCATTGTCCACAAGGCCTTCTCATAGCTCTCAACTCACACGCTTTTGGCGGGTGTCACCCGCCTTGTAAAGAGTGGACTCACCCGCCAAGCCTCCTGCAGGCCCATTCATTTCAATGGGCCTCTAACCCGCTAAAAACAAAATCTGGTGTTTTCACCCGCTTTTGCGACTCAAATGGTTGAGAGCTCTGCCTTCTGGGGCTTGGGTCCTCGATATTCTCTCTTTTCATAAATACCTTCCTACTCGAACTCTTCCTTCCGCCACCTCCAACTCCCTCAGGGTCAGTCGCTTCTCCAAGCAACGAGTTGGTGGTAGATCTCTTTCTTCGGCTGAGGCCTCCCTCTGTAACAGCCTCCCTGCCTCTCTGAAATTCGAGGAGAATCATCTCCGGTTCCGCAAACACCTCAAGACCTTCATCTTTGCTTCTGCATTTTCTCTTCCTCTCCCCTGCTGATTTCCTGTATGATAATGCACTGGCCACCTGGCTACCCTCTGATTTCGGGCCCAGGTCCCTGCCCATCCAGTTGCGCTCCTGCATTGCCTCCCGGCAACCCTTGCACTTGTGTCTGTATCTGTAACCCTACAGTCCCCCTACCTGCACTTTTGGACACCTGCTGTCTGCACTTGCCCTTGCACCTGCCACCTGCTGGCCGCACTTCTTGTTATTGTTTTGATCCCATGTACAGCACTGGCCCCTCGCCTTTGTTATGTTATGTTATAACATTTCTATAGCGCCAAAGCCCTCAGGCATCTAAGCGCTCCTTCACAAGCAGAAAAGGGTCAGTGAGGATGAGCTGAAGATTAGATGAAAAGTGACGTTTTCAGAAGTATTCGGAAAGCCAAGAGATTGCTTTCTTCTCTGAGCGCCAACAGTAGATTGTTCCATGCCTTAGACGCAAGCACTGGAAAAGAACGTCCCTTTCCATGAGCTCTCTTAGTCCTTGCCACCTGTAAAAGCTGGGTCGAGGCGAAGATTTTTTATGGGCTGTTATATAGTAATCTTGTCCTTTAGGTAGCTCGGAGCTGTCCCATAGACGCATTTATGACACTGGGTCAGCATTTTAAAGGAGATCCTAGCAGATATGGGTAGCCAGTGTAATTCCTTTCCCCTGGCACTTTTCCCCTCCCCGCCCCTGCACTTGCGTGATTTCAATGTCACTTGGCCTAGTAAGATAGTTGTCTCTGTCCTTCCTCTGTTCCCCCTTCCTTGCCTCATCATGCCTTCAAATACTTGTGTATAGGCGCGTAACAATGCCAAGTCATATCATATCACAGTTTTTCCATTACAGCGTGACATGTATATGAGGGGAATCTTTGCACGCTCAGGGAGCTCGGCGCCATGCAGGAAATCAGCAGTGCAGATAATGGAAGGGCAAACAAATATCCTGACCTGCCCCTGCACCCAGACGTATCACTGCTCCCGCAGTACCCGAGTAGCAGGTTTTGCCGCTGTCGCTGAGGGGGCAGAGCACTCGCCGTTTATAAATGCGCGGGTAACCCGACATCTTGCTTCCAGGCCCCCGTGTTGGGAGGGACGTAACCTCAGCCCCAGAGGCATGTTGCAGCAGTCCCGGCAGTCAGGAGCGCCTAGGTGGCGGTGCTAAGTGCACCCGCTGTATCCACGAGGCCCCCGCTACACAATATTTAATCAGCTGGAGTGAAGGAGGCTAATGTCCAATCACAGCGATACACCGTCTTCACGCAACCCAGGCACCCCGTACTGCCAGTGGGGGTCCCAGCCGCACTCCAATCTCCTCAGTGGCCAGTAAGCAGCAGCAGCTGTGAACATCAACTTTCAGTATCTACCTCACAGCGTGGGCTGTACAATCTGATGTTTACAGCTCACGAGAAAGCCTGAGACCCGCCGCCGCAAGCAGGATATTCACGCCGAAGTGCGGAGCAATGAAGCTAGGCAGCCTTCTCAGTCAGCTGCTCAACAGCGCCCCACCTAGATTCTTTTCAATAGGTCAAAAGGTTTTGGTCCTATTACTTACCTCAGAGAATAAATTGGTGTCGTATGAAATCTTAGAACAAATGGGTCCTTGTAATTATAAGGTTGCCCAACCAGACCGTCGCCTTAAAACATAGATATATCATATAAATCTGTTAAAAGAATGGAAGGAAAACCCATCAGAGTCACCAATTATAATATTGTCATGTTTACTACCAGAAGATGTAGAAGATATTGCCTTGATTTCATCTGATCTTAACAACAATAAAAAACAAGATATAGATGATTTGGTAAGAAATTTTACAGATGTGTTCCATGAAGAACCTGGGAGAGGGAAAGATACATCTCACCATAGGCCTCTCTCCCACTATACAGGACTCACAAATCTAGCTGTGTTCAGAATTCTTTTCTCTCACTGGGTTTAGAATTGTAATCTCTCACCTGTTAGGCAAAGGCCTCTCTCCCACTATACAGGACTCTCTGGTCGAGCTGTGTTTAGAATTGTAATCCTTCCCCTGTTAGGCATAGACCTCTCTCACACTATACAGGACTCTCAAATCTAGCTGTATGTATGTATGTAGACTCTGCAGCGGCTTTAGAATTGTAATTCATCACCTCTGTCTAGGGCTGTAATCTTCCACCGATTGGCCGTAGCCCTTTCTCCCACCACACAGTGATCTCAAAAATCTAGCTGTTAGCATTGAAACCATCATAAAACTTATGTAGTAACTAGATACCGTCCCTACGCCACATAGTTGGTTCATCGCGGTGAACCTCATTCAGCCACGTTGACCCAAACATACAATACTAACTAATACCAGCTGCTCACCACCAACAGACAGTACCAAACCTATAGCGGACAACTACCCTCACCCATTATCCACACCACAAGACAGCCATACCAAAACAAACAAAGACCAAACAGCTCTTAACCCCAATATGCCACGCAAACGACCTGTACCGAGTGGAAGAAAAAGCGTAGAAAGAACAAACACACCGGAACAGTAACAAAGACACGCAACTACAGAAAACACTCTGACTTACAGGAACGACACTCAAACCAACGCAGAGAGAAGAGAAAAATCCCTGTACCTAACTCCATACCTCGCGAACAATCAGTCATCAGAACAAACCAACCCAACGTGAGAATCAGCAACAGCAAACAACCAAACACAACCACGCAGAAGACCAGACAACACCAGAAATAACAAAGACATAATCAACGCAATAACACCCTGCATCACCAAATCAAGAATAACTTCCACTCGACACCCACAATTTGTGGGAGAAGAACCTGAGAAAAACAAAAACCCAAGACTGAACCTAGAAGAACTTTTCGACAACACAGACGCACCTGTACCAACACCTCAACTAGAGATCAACCTTAAAGGAAACCCCCAACACCAATCAGAAGATTACCCCAACAATAAAGCCCAACCCAAACCACTAAACTCCCCTGCAAGCTATTAAACGCAAGATTCATGTAAAAAAATTCAATGGAGATCTTTGTCCTTCTCGATGACAACGGCATTGGCATCGTATTCATCACAGAAACATGGCTGGACGACAACTATAAAAACACGCCCCAAAGTTGCCTCCCAGCCAACTTAAAATGCCTCCAAACAAACAGGAAAAATAAAAAAGGAGGATGTCTCGCGATAGCATTCAAAGAACACCTAAAAATAAAAACGGATGACCCTCTCAACATCACCAACTGCGAAACCATGGTCATACACCTATCAGCGAACCTAAAAACCAATGTCACATTCATCCTGGTGTACAGACCACCGTCTTATGATGCAACCTTCGTTGATAACTTCATAGAAGCCATCACCAACTTAGCCATCAACCACAAACATCTAATTATCCTGGGGGACTTCAACATCTGTTTTGAAACAAATCTCGCCAACTCCCAAAACTCACTGACCGGACAACTTACAACCATGAAACTATGACAGCTGGTCAAAGGAGCAACACACTTGGCAGGACGCAATCTTCGCCAAGGAAAAACTTATCACCACGGCCCCAACGATACAAATACTGTGGAGCGACCATCTCATCATCCCTTTCATCATCAGACTACCTACTCCACTCTGCATCCAAACCCCCAAATTCACAACCACCACAAAAAGAAACTGGAAAACGGTCAAAACAAGCAACCTATTCGAACAACTGTAGGCAACCAAACCCTCAATTACAGAAATAGAGCTTGCTGACCTAGACGGGAAAGCGGAGCTACTACACAAATGGATCACTGAAGGAATCAAAAAGATTGCCCCAGAAAAACCTTTCACCCCATCAAAAAAAAGAGCAATGGCTAAATGGTTCACCCCACTACTAAGCACCATGAAAAAAGACAAAAGACAACAAGAAAATGGAGCTGGAATGGAGGAAAGAATACAACCCAGGAAAAAAAAAAAAATTCCAGAAACAAATCCGAGTATACAAGAAGGAAATACAAAAGGCGAAGAGAAGGCACTACGATAACAGAATCACCAATGCGACAAACTCACAAAAAGCAATGTTCAACATCATCAAAGAAATGAGAAACTCACCAGGCTGCGACAACACCCCAATCCCCTCAGAGAAACTTTGCAATGACCTTGCAGACCACTTCAAGAACAAAATCAACGACATCCGACAAATCATACAAAACAGACGAACCAACCACAGCATCCAACCAACCGAACCGAATACAGAACATAAAACAAACTCCAAAACTATCCCGAAATATCATCAGAGGCTTTCGTCTTGCTGGTGAAACACAGCAAGAAATCAGGTTCACCCATGGATCCGTGCCCGCCTGACATCTACAAATCAATCCTCGCACAAGGAACACCCTCAGAATATTTCAGAAACCTCTTAAACCTCTCACTAGCAAAAGGAACCGTACCAAAAACATTCAAATCAGCATATATCAAACCACTCTTAAAAAATAAAAGTGGCGACGTAGAAGACCTCTCCAACTACAGACCAATCTCAAACATTCCCTACCCAGCAAAACTCCTGGAAACCTACATATACAAATGAACCCAAGAACAAGTAGAAAAACACCACCTGTTGGACCAAGCACAAGTCGGCTTCAGACCCGCAAGAGGAACAGAAAGAGCACTACTATCCATCTGGGACGATGCAGACTCCGACACAACAACTGCCCTGATTCTACTGGACCTCTATCCGCAGCTTTTGACACAGTTAGCCATAAGACCCTAACCAAAAGACTAGAAGACATAGGCATAACAGACACAGCACTACTTTGGATTAAATCTTTC
Source organism: Ambystoma mexicanum (assembly GCF_040938575.1). Taxonomy (NCBI): domain Eukaryota; kingdom Metazoa; phylum Chordata; class Amphibia; order Caudata; family Ambystomatidae; genus Ambystoma; species Ambystoma mexicanum. The sequence goes on along the minus strand of NC_090923.1, from coordinate 538,865,540 downwards.
CTAGCAGACAGAACAGAAACCATTTGGTTAAAGCCTTTGAAATCCATACCACGAGTCAACGACTGTGGAGTACCACAAGGGCCCTCACTATCACCATTGTACTTCAACATCTACCAAACTGCACTAATATGAATCTTCAAAAAATACAAAATTACATGCTACAACTACAGAGATGACACTCAAATCATCTACAAAATCGAAGAGAATCAAGTCGACCACTCAACCCTAATCTAGTGTCTAAAAGAAGTCTTTCATTGGATGAATGCCAACAACTTGAAAATCAACCCAGTAAAGACAGAAATCATGATAATATCCAAAGAGATAAACACCTATATTCCATGGCCAATAGAAATGGGAACCACACCTACTCCATCTAAGGTAGTAAAAAATCTGGGAGTCCTGATGGACAACACCCTAACCTTAGAACCACAAATAAATGCAATAATCAAGAAATGCTTCTTCCTCCTTCACACGGCAAGAAGAATCTTACCTTTCCTCTCCTTCACCAACAAAACACTCACAATTGTCACCCTCAACATGCCAAGAATCGACTATGCAAAGAGCCTCTATCTCGGGATACCAGAATACCTCCTGAAGAAACCACAACGGATCCAAAATGCAGCAGCCAGAATGCTCCTCAAACTATCCAGAAGCGACCACATCACTCCAGCCCTAAAAACATTACACTGGCTCTCAGTCAAACATTGCATCACCTTCAAAACAATGTTCATAACACATAGGGCAATCAGCGGACAAGGAGCAGAATTCCGACAAAAGAAATTAACAATCTACAAGCCAACAAGACTCCTCAGATCAAGCAACAAAATCCGTCTAGAAGAAAAACCATACCTTAAGAAAAAACTTGGGAGGCTCCTCCTTCTCCCACTTAGCCGCAAAAACCTGGAACAACATCCCGTATGAAATAAGAAACACCAAAGACCACCTACAATTCAGAAAATGACTAAAAACCTGGATCTTCAACATCACAGATTCAAACAGAAAAACAATGAAATGGTTGACAAATCTAGGACGACAATGACAACATCCAGAACCTAATAAAGAAACTGCTACAACAAGAGAGATGACACTAAGCCCATTAGGACAAATCTAGGACGACAATAACATCCAGAACCTAACAAAGAAACCCTTACTACAACAAGAGAGACAACACTAAGTCTAATAGGACACAAGCGACAACCATGAGGACAGAATCCAGCATCCTTAGCCAACTCCCAGTGAACAACCACCACCCACCCGACAAATGCCACTATAGTTCAAACTTGTGCAAAGTTGGGTGAACGTCAGCACCTGCCACACCAACTAAGCTGTGGATATTGGTAGGGGCAGGGACCGAAAGAGAGTTGCAAATGAAGGCAGACGCAGCGCCTGAACATAATTGCAAGCGTTATGATTGCCACATTACAAAGGGGGTAGGAGCGGTAACATGAATAAGCAAACGAATAAGAGGATGAATGCCTAGCAGCCCCAAGGCATGGAGGAAGGAAACCCGAGCATACCGATTCCACCCTCCTGCTAGACTAGATTGGGAATGCTCTCGTGGCTAGACTGCAAGGGACGCGCAAACGCCTGTCCCCCCCGCATACTAACAGGGGCCACGTAGCCGACCGGTACACAACTTGAGTAAGGTTATGCATACGAACGGATGCCATAAGGAAAAGGGACCATGAGTGTCGTACAGCCCTGAGCTGGACGCAGACACGGTGACGCCCACACACCCCACCTAATTAGGAATACGGAAATGTAGCGCGTCACTTCAATCAGCAATGCCAACTAACCAACCCACTAACAACTTCACCCTCTGCATACACCTCTCAACTTCTAACCAAACACAACCACAAGCCTACAACACAACAATCCACACAAACTTCACTACACTGCATGCAACAACAAAACAAGGCACACATGGACCCGCACAACAGAACACAACGTCTTCCGACAGTTCAACACCCCAAGCCCAGCCAACGGAATTCCAGGCTGAGGACGCCAACAGCACATCACTGCTCTCTTGCACTTCTCGAGCTCATCCCACTAACTCACCCCCTTCCCTCCCTTTCTCTTCCAGAGCCGCAGAGCGCCAGGGGACCACTCCGGTGGTGATAGTGTGCGGTACAAATATCCTTTAACATTAACATTAAAATACACACACTCCACCTGGTAAAGTGGTACATTTAAAACCCTACAGGTTATCAAAGAAAAGAAATTATAGCTAAACAAATCAGGACCATGATAGAAGCTAACATCATTGAACCATCCAGTAGTCCGTGGTCCTCTGCCATCATGTTGGTGGCAAAGCCCTATGGAAGGTGAAGATATTGTATAGATTTTCGTAAAGTGACTGCCATCTCTGCTTTTGATGCATGACCCATACCTCATACTAATGATCTGTTAAATCGGCTGGTTAATGCAGTATATCTTTCCACTTTAAACCTCGCAAAAGGATACTGGCAGGTACCCCTAAATGGACCGGACAAAGAGAAAACAGCTTTTTCCACTCCCTTGAGATTGTTTCAATTTGAAGCCCCGCCCTTTGGGTTAAATGGTGCTGCTGCAACCTTCCAAAGATTTATGGATAAACTATTACAACCGTACTCAGAATTTTGCAGAGCTTACATTGATGATATCATCATCCATAGCAAGACATGGGAAGATCACTTGTACCCCCTCTATACCATCATGAGAGTGTTAAGAGCTGCAGGGTTAACTGCCAATCCAATGAAATGTAAATTACCCAATCTGCAGTAAAGTGTTTAGGCGTTTTTGTGGGTAATGGTACTGTACATCCACAGCAAGAAAAAGTGAGAGCAGTCATGGATACATCTCCCCCAAAAGGTAAGAAAGATCTAAGGGCCTACTTGGGTTTAATTGGATATTACTGCAGATTCATCCCTAACTGTTTGAGTAAAACAGCTAGATTAACAGACAAACTGAAAAATGCAGAACCCCTAATGAACAAATGGGAAAAATAGGATGATGTTTGTTATAACACTTTGAAACAAGCCCTATGTCAAGGCCCTATTTTGAGAGTAGCAGATTTTTCCAAGGATTTTATCCTACTAACTGATGCTTCTTTGATGGGATTAGGAGCTGAATTATCCCAAAACCAAGATGGCTTAGAAGATCCCATTTTATATGCTAGCAGAAATCTCTTTCCTAGAGAGGAAAATTACTCGGGTAATTGAACTACAGGCCTTAGCTATTAAATGGACAGTCTTACATCTAAAATACTATTTTCTGGGACGCAGATTTCGTTTGATAACAGATCATTCACCTTAGTCTGGAACAGTCAAAGAAAAGAATCCAAAACTCAGGTAATGCGATGGTTCCTGGACCTACAACCCTATTGCTTCACAGTGGAATACCAGAAAGTTAAAGAAAAGGCTAATGTGGATTTTCTCTCTCGGTTTCTTTGTGAACCGCTTCGGTCCAATCTGCAATGGTGAAGGGTATGTGAGAAACATGAGGGTATTCTCACTCCTATTCCCACTTGTGTCCACTATGCAGGTGGGCAGGGAAAGGCCCTCGCTATTAGATCCTGACCCTGGGCGTGGGAGGATCACCTTGATGGAGGACCCTCGGGGGTTGGGAGTGAGGAATCTTTAGGCGAGACATGGTATCCCCCTTATCCTAAAGATAGCCAACATGATCGTTCCCCAACCTTTATGGGTTATTATAAAAGTGTTCCTTTTCCCTCCCTCTTTAAGAGGCAGAACAATACTGATACGAGGAAGAAACAACTAGGAGCTGTGAAGATTACCTCCATTGCCTATTCAAGTACTGGGACATTGTTTTGTAATAGCTGTGAGGGGAAGTATAGAATTTAGACACAGACAGACTTTTACGTTGTACTTACTGACACGGACGTTCCGTATTTTATTTAGGTAGGGAAATCCCACCTTAGAATAGGGCAAGTTAGGCCTTACTCCATCCTGGCATTTTCTTTAATAAAATGATGCCAACTTCACAGCCGACAACTGCGTAGTCACAGAAAAAGGTACGCGGGTAGTCGGGAAGATGGTGGGGGCTTGCAGCAAGCTGTGGCACAGGTTGGTAAGCAAGGTATAGGGCCCAAATACAAGTAAAGGGAAGCAACGGAGTTCACAGAGCTATACTACGGCTTGGGAGGAGAGCGAAGCAAGCCTTGGCAAAACTAAGGTTGGATTTGTGAGTCTGGGACTCGCACCCAAATAAAGAGAACTGGGACGTGTTGAACAATTCTTGTAGTGCTTGGCAGGTTAGTGAACTAAGCCTGTATCAGAAACTAGAGCATGGGAAGCATCCAGGCAATTCTTTCGTTGCTGTATCTAGTGAGAGGGAACCAGGGCTGCCCAGCAGGGTTAAGGAACCACCACATACTGGGAAGTTTCCAGGCCATTCCTCTTTGTCACAGGGCCTGGTGAAAGGGAACCAGTTCTGCCCACCAGGGTCAGGGACCCAGTACAGCTTGGGAAGCATCCAGGCTATTCTTCTTTAGTGCAGTACCTGGTGAGAGGGAACCTGGACTGCCAACCAGGTTTTAGGACCCCAGAGAACTGTATTATAAGCCGGAGAAGGGCTGGGAGAAGAGAGACATTCCCCCCTCCAATTGTGGAATTGAAACAGAAGCCCGAGAAGGGCTGGAGGAAGGGAGACTTTCCCCACACCAACTGTTGAACAAGTGTGTATGTCTGAGGAAGGCTGGAGAAGGGAGACATTTCCCCAACCCCTGAGGAGTAGTTGAGATCACTTTGAGAAAACTAGAAAGCTAAGAACTGCCTTTTGCCCAGGGGAAGGGAGTCATCCCTCTTGACCAAGAAGATATCACTTTGATTTAGTTAGCTTAGAGTGTACGGGATAGATTTAGGATTTTGACACTGGACATTGGGACATTTACTTTGGACATTCTGACACTAGTTATTTCCATTGAGGCAGGTAAACCCCTCTTAGAGTTAGGGCAAGATAGCGTTTTATTTTCCTTTTTATCTTCCACTAAACGTGTATAGCCAAAACTATGACCCATCCGTGCCAGAGTCTTACTTCTGCACCCTTACACCAGGTACCAGGTATGACTCTTGTATGGGCCTAGTCCATAGGAGTTGTATGATGTTGAGCCTACAACAGAAGAAAGAAAAACAAGTACAGTTGTTAGGTTTAACACATGTGGTTAGTTCCTGCAGCGAACCTCAGAGAGATAAAAAAGTGTTTACCAAATATGAAGGCATCATGAAGCAAGACACAGACAACAGATTCAAAGTTCAAACAGAAAGGATTTATTAACAAAAGGGAATCCTGAGACTTGATGAATTGCAGATGCTGTCTTGAGGATGGAGTCTCGAGACCCTTTTCTTTTTAACTTTGTACACTTGAACACAGGCCAGTTTAAATGTCATGTCATATATCATAACTGTGTTGCCTTGAACTTGGGGTAGGGAACCCAGAGGATTGTGTGGAACTGTACACTTAGTTTTGTTCAGGTAGGGAAATCCAACCTTAGCATAGGGCAGGTTAGGCCTTCTACTATCCTGATATTTCCCCAAGATTTCAACGTAGCAACTTGTACTTGTCTCTGGTTTTCAAAGTTCAATACAACTCTAGGTAAATTTGACCCTCCTTCTGGATGGCATCAACAGTTCACGTATAATTCTCCTTCTTGGTGTATTTCACAATGTCTTTGTTTTTCACAATTTAGGGTTCCCTGGACTAGGCACTGTTGTCAGACCACACAGTCCACCCATCACAGGTCGCTCAACCAAGAACCCTAGGCTCTTCAGCCCACACAGGTTCTTCTGTATTTACCCTGTGTCCCTATTCACATTCACATAGCTTCTCTTTGTCGGCCTCTTGGCTTTATGTTCAGCTTTACACTCTCCTGGCTTTTCCTGGTCAGCCTCTTGGCATTGTCATAAGGTGTTGCATGTCTCATGCCAATCTTTGACCTTGCCACACTGTCTCCATTCATATAGTTCACTTTGTGGTGGTCCTATTAATTTCCCACCATTCTGTCACACTCTTTCCCACTTGTGCTCTTTTCCGCAGGTTATTTTCAAGTGGACACTTTCCATTTTACTAACAGCTTTGCCCATAAAGTTTCACTCAACTCGGTATTCAATGTGCGTGATTTAGCTTTGCTACAAGTTCTCATTCATTTCGGTATTCAATATGCTAAATTAAACTTTGCTTTAAGTGTCATTCAGTTCGGTATTCAATTATGCTTCAAACGGTACTTTGTTACTCACGCGTTGCCCCAAGGAGAGCACTGGCTTCAAGTGCCTTTCCCGTGCATTCACCGGTCCTCGGTGTTCATCATCTATGTGAAGCAATTCATATTTTCCTATTACTCACATTTTTTTAAGATGGGTTAAGAGGTGCAGGAAGATAATGATGGGAGTTTTTGTGGATGGACACCCCATTAATGATGAAATTCACAGTCTGGGGTAATCCCAAGAGCAGATGTTACTGAAAGTTACCAGTAATGCAGGCAGCGGGCATGTGAAAAGGATTAAGGCTAAACAGGAGCATTAGGAGGAAGTATTCGATATCAGATGGACCTGATTACCTGAGCTCCTCCAGAGCAAGATAATAGTTCGCCCATGAAACATTTCACTTATGATATGGAATAAGAGAAGGCATAATCACTTCCTTTTCAATATTAAAGGGCTTAAAGAAATAACCAAATTTGATATTCAAATGGCAGTCTGGACCAAATGGATATGCACTGCGGCCCGGACCACACACACCATCATCAACTTATCATGACCCTCCCTCTTCCTCAAGTGACACTAGCTGATTCACATCACTCATATGTGAAACGTCACAGGATTGAAAAATGACTGCATCAGACATGTAGGGAAAACAGGCAAACTGCAACAGTAGTGGTAGAACCACAGTGGTGTGACAGAACCAACACCCCCCCCCCATATAAATCGTACAGATTGGGATGCTCCACAGGAATCTCATGGGAGGTCGGGCCGCCATGGCCATTATCCGAACCAGCAGGCTAGGTGGGGGTCCCCTATGTAATACAACACGGGTGGGGACCAATTAAGATCCAGCTCAGCAAATATGAACCATAGAATGGGCAGCCCGTCATAAAGGCACCACCGTAATATAGTAAGTGTTTGATATCAAAGTAGACCCACCACCCAACCCGCCTAGAAGAATCTGGAGGCACAACCCGTGCGCCTCCAGTGGCGCACAATTTGGGCGTAGGCTGTTGCTGCTGCTAACCGTTTTTAATCACAGCCGCAAGTACCGACAGAAGTTGCCAAGTACCAGTCCGGGCACCCAAACAACAAAGCACCATCAATGGAGCCAAGGCACGTTTAATACACCACTCCATTTCCGCAGGCATGGCTCTCTACACACATCAGTATACAGCAAGGCCTACAACCAAAATGTGGTCGTGCTGTTCAAATAATTTCTCTGCCTACTGACACCAGACTAAGCCTCAACACCTCTGATAGCAGAATGCAGCACAGACCTATGACAAATTCGGGCAAACTGAACACAGTGATTCTCTGGCACTTAAGCCTCCCCACTTCTCTCAGCACCCATCTGCATTCCTGTGCACATGGGTTGATTTCTCTACCGGAGCCTGACCTGCCCTCCTAAGCCTTTTTTGGGCCAAATGCACACACACATCCCAATCATATTCCTTGATCTACAACACTCTGGACTTCGGTCCTCCAAGGGCATTTCCTCTAACAGCACATTGACACTATAATAATGGGAAAATTGTGCTATACAAATGACAAGTACAATACAATACAATGTTGCAAGAGACCTGGCTAACCTCAAAATACACATTGATGGCTTCACCATTATTGTCGATGCGGCTTGTAAGGACCACATGGGACACGCTACTGGTGGACTACTTATCGGAGCATGTTCTCATTATAAGATCACCAAAGTCAAACCCGGCCACTACAATCGGAATTCAATTGTGGCCGAGCTATGTAGCAATGCCAAGGAAGATAAATAATGTTTCCCTCTTGCTGTTTAATCTTTACGATGCGACAGAAGGTTAATGCACAAATGCAATTATGAATGACATACATTATATACTGATGATTAGGGTGGATGGAAGTGTTAAAGAGGTAGACCTTAGCGCTCGATTGTTTGGGTGAAGAGGGGCGGAGGGGATTCGACAAAACTGCAGGGAGCAACCTTCCTGATGCTATCTTAAAAGAGATAACGGGTAATGAAGAAGGTGAAAAATTGGCTGAATCTATGGAAAATTACACATTCTATATGTTGAAAGGAAGGGTAAGGGGTGACAGACCTGGTAATTATACATGGACTAATGATAGGTACTCTTCCACCATTCATTATTGTTTAAAATGTGAGAAACTGACTCTGACAAATACCATTTTTATTTTATTCTGATATGGGTAAAAATGAAAAATATAACCTTTAACATTTAAATTACAGAATACAAGTAAAATTCTTAAAACAGAACAAAATATACAATGAATTCCAATGTAGTAAAACAAGAGAAAAAAAAGGGAATTCAATAGGTTCTTATTCCCTTTCTAAAAGAAGAATTAATAATTTGAAATCACAACACGTAAAACAGATATGTCCAACAAAAAATAACCGATAGCTGCTCTCCCACTACCTTACTACAAAACAGTTTTAACCAAAAGCACATTCACTCTGTGAAACTACAAGGAAGGGATGGAAATAACAGATATTTGAGTAGACGCAGTCTCATTTGGCAATTGAAGCTTCAGAGATATTAAGAAGCCAGTTACCACCACTACTGTGGATGTGGTATGTCGAACCAGGCAACATTTCCAAACCAGATCTTCATCACCCAGGGCAAACAAGCCTGAGAATCTTTTCAGGGAGTTCCACTTTAAGCCTTGTACAGCAGGGCAGGAGACCAAAATATCTTTAAAAGTTGCTAGTTGATAGTTCGCCTTAGAAAATCTGCACAAGTCTTGTTCAACATTTAACATGTGTGAGAGACCTGAAGGTACTCTCACATCTACTCCCCAGGGATCTACTGTTCATATGGCCAGGGAAGGGCCATCACTTTAGGATCCCGACCCTGGGGGTGGACTAGCGAGGGAGGATCAACTGGGTGGAGGGTCCTTGGGGATTGAAGAGAGGGTACCTGAAGGCGAGCCATGGTATCCCCTTTCACTAACACTGACCTATCAGACTCTCCCTCAGTCTTTACGGGATATTGTCAGTCCTTTCCATCTTTTCCATGTAATCTCACATCAAGCACTGAGACGAGGAATAGGCAAGTAAGAGTAATGCACACTCTCAATTGGAAACACTACTATAGTACTGGGACTAAGAAGAGTGAGTCTGAACACTACAGAGCTGAAAGTCAGGCATGTCTCAGTAATGGTCTAGCTGGAATCAGGCAAAACGGGCAAGAGAAGCACACCTGAACACCCTTGATGGGATACATGTGTATAAAAAGATGGTGTGGCAGCAGCAGAGGAGAAGAAGAGAACAGCAAGGAAGAAGAGAGCAGAAGAGCGGAAGAGAGCAGCAGCGAAGCCCAGATGGACCATTGGGAACCACAGGAGAGCGGAAAGCGAGAACACTTGAAAGTTGCAGAGCAGGGCGCCCTATGTAAGCTTGGCGAGGGATCCATGTCTCATGAGAGCCGGTGAGGTTGGAGGAAGGAAGCCCTATGCAGTTTCAGCCTTTCTGATTTGGTTCTGCAAGTGCTCGTTCCCCTGGGCGCGGGAGCCAGCCTAGGAGTGCCTGAGGGGCAGGTGGTGAGACCATAACTTCAGTTTGTGAGAAGCCATGAGAGTGGAAGAGCCGTAGCCTCGACTAAAGCGACCAGTGAGTTTCTATGAGTAAAGAAACCCGGTGCGCAAGCGAGAGGAAAAGAAGATACATTGTGACAGATGGGAGTGTGTCGCCAATTAACTAGTGAGTGCTTATGAACTGTGTGAACAATCGAATTCTATGCTAACGAGGTTGTACAAAGATACTGGGTATCAGAGTGATCCCGTATAAAAGATTTGCACGGTTTTGAAAGCCTTTTGAGTAACAGAGAAAGACTAACATGACGGCAAGAGAATATCTTGAAACAGGATATCGGAGTGGTCAGGTGCAGGCAATAGGCACCATTTTGAGGTATTGTACGTTTTTAATCGTACCTAAAAGTTTGCATGTACAAAAAGACCTAAAAATGCTACCACCAAAGGTTCGAACACCAAAAGTTTGATCCTTTGGTAGAAGCATTGTAGGCAAGTATATTGGTACAGTGAGTGTGGTGTTGAGGGGGACAGCCTTACAGCACACCTGGAAAAAAAAATAAACAGGGGCTGCGGGGGTGTCCCTCGCAACACCCCGCTCATTATACTTTATAGTATAGTGAGCAGGGGTTGCGGGGGAAACCCCTGCAGCCTTCGTAAAAAAAACAAAAAAGAAAAAGGGACCCTGTGGCGCCGGTTCCCCATCACGGAAGTGAAAGGGAACTGGCGCCGCAGGGACTCAGCCTGAAGAAAAGTTAAGTACGGTATGTTTATGTTGGGGGTGTGGGTGGGGGTGGGATGGTGTCGTGGCTGTGTTGTGGGTGTGGGTGGGTGTATGGGTATGTAGGTGTTGTGTACGTGTGTTTGCATGGGAAATGTGCAAACATTTGGTGGTTCCCATATTTCTCATGTGAACTTTCCGGCCACAGGAAAATCAGCCATGGTCGGATTACGTAGATCCCATTTTGAAAGTCTCTGGATATCTAAGGATAAATAAAAACCATTAAAAGCACTGCAAGTGAAGAGAAAGTGGTCAAAAGCAGTTGGGCAAACAAAAGAAGGCGAAGCAGTGAAGTGGGAGCAAAAGAGAAACCAACGGCTGCAAACGCCGGTGAAGGAAGAAACAGACTGAATATAAAGTTAACAAATGAAAGCACAAAGAGCCAAGTAATGCCAAGGAAGACACTTGGACAAGGTCTCAAGCCAAAACATAACACCAAGGGACCCTGCTTGCGTGACTGTAATGGGTGGACTGTGCAGTCTGACAACTGCGCCCAGACCAGACAGACCCAACCAAGTGTATGTAAGTTGCTAAAGAAAACTTAAGAACAAGTGTTTGTTGAACGTTTGCTGCATCTGTGCTTGATACTTGGGGAATGGAACCCTGAGCTCTTTCAAAACATTGGTTTTGGGAATCTGTGCTTGAAGCTTGGGGAAGGGAACCCTAAATTCCTTCTGAACTTTGTATATTGAAACCAAGTATGCTTTGGGAGAAGATACACTCAAGTACTGAAAGAACAGTTGAAGCCTATAATTGTTGGAAATGTATTCTGAACTTGGGGAAGGAAGGTAGAGACTGCTCCGGACTTTATGTTGAACACTATTTGAGTTAGAATAACCCAACACTACATTTTTGTTTTAGATATGAAGATAAGCATAGGTTTTGACACAGACAGACTTTTGATTTGGACTTACAGACATAGACTTTCCTTAGTTTCTTTAGGTAGGGAAATTCCCACCATAGCTATAGGGCAAGTGAGGCATTATATCCATCTTGATAATTAATAAAAGTAATATTGTTGAATTCACATTCTGTTGTCTGTGTCATCTTTTGATACCATGCCTGTCTCACACACGCCATACCTGATCAAAATCTCTTTAGTCAACACAAGGTTCCAGCGAATACGAAGGAAGTGTCTACGAGCAGAGTTATCTGAATAGATTGCTAGATATGGTGCCAGCGTCCCCAGTTTTTTATGATCCTCATGAAGGTGAGTCAAAGATGTATACATATGCATACACTCTATGGTGTTAATCCAGTCTAGACGGTATAATGAGAGTTTGACTATTGTTGGATTTTCAGTCAAGGAGCTCCCAGATCTAGAAAGTAGTTCACAACAAAGATCTTAAAGTTCTTGAAAAAACGGACAACCTTTCTCCAGCAATGCTACCTTCAGGTCCACAAAGAAGGAGCCTTCGGTCAGACACATAAGGCCTCATTACGAGTTTGGAGGCAGCCATGCCGCTATTTGCAGCATGGCTGCCTCCAAACTCGGGTCAGGGTATGGGTTCCCTGAATGGGGACTTACCGGGTCCTTCCAACCTTGGAGGACCCGGCATTTCCCCATTCAGGGAAGCCATCCCCATTCGAGTTTCCATAGGGCTCAATGTGAATGTGGAGGGAGCTAATAACGGGCCTGTTCGCTCCCTGGTCCTTTAGCGGCTCCCGCTAAGGGCAGCTTAGCGGGATCCGCTAAAGGACCTTGGAATGCAGCGGTAAGGGGTTAACGGCACCGGCATCCTTAACGGCACCATTAACCCCTTATTGCTGCACTCGGAATGAGGCCCAGTGTGTTCATTCAGCCTGCAAGGGTTGGGATGGGGGTGGGGGAGACCCTCTGGTGGCTTTCTGACTGCAGTGCATATTTCTCTGGGCCTAAGTGGGGCGGTAATTGCGGGCCTGCCTTTTGGCACCTTGGGGGTTGACTGTAGTTCTGTGGACGGAACAATCAACCTCTTATTGCTCAATATTTATTGGCATAAGGGAATCAAACCAGTTGATTCATTTGTAGATGTGATCTGCGTGGTGGATGAGTGGATGGGAAATCATCCAGAGGGAAGGGTTACTGTCATGGGTGATCTAAATGCAGATTGTGTTTATTCCCATCAATTGTGGGAACTGGCAGAGATCCACGTGGGTAACTCAGAGAAGCAACTCGTGGGACAGAAGTGGAGTATAGGTCTGGGTGGTAGGGGACTATTCCCTCTGGTGGGAAAAAACAATGATTTACGGAACATCAATGAATGGCATACGTGGCACAGAGGGGATAGTTCATCCTTGATTGATTATATTTATTTGAACCCTTTTCTTCTAATGAACTCTTGCCAGGCATTTCACATTTATAAAAACGATTGGAGTGACCAGTGTATCCTTACTGCGCAATTTAACTGGGTTCTTAATATCAGGAAATGTCGGCAAAAGCTACAATTGACTGCTAAAGTAGGGTGCAATGATGTCATATGGACTGAACCGAATATTTGTCGCTTGAATTCCAACATAGCATGCACTGAATTGTTTGAATTATGAATGGAAACTCAAAAACTTTAATGCACTTGTGTTCCAATCATTTGCTGGTCAGATGATTACGAGTTGGCCCCAAGTAGTGGAGCCATAAGTCATCGTCAACTTAGGCATGCTCACTGTTATAATGCCAATGTGGCACTTGCAAAAAAGAATCTACAGAAATCAGTGAAACAGATTCAGAGTGCTCTATCATGATGAGGTTATCCGTAGGAAGTTAATTGGGAAGCTCAAGCAAAACTACTGCAAATCAATTCAGTTTGAAATGCTTCAAAGCGATGCAGAAAAGATGCTTGGGACCCTAATTGCTGCCGACGTGAGTGCATTCTGGTATTTGGTGAATGGGCAGGACCCCAATTTTACTATCTGCCAATCAAACTCAATATCCGAACAAGACTGGATTGAGTTCTTAGGGGAAAGATTTCTGCAGACCCTCCACTGGTTTTGGATTTAACTAAAGAGGAAAGGTGGAATCCCCATGTCGAATTAGAAACCATCCAAAAACTGATCAATAGGTGCAAGCAATCAAGGGCTCCTGGACCGAATGGCCTACAAACAATACCTTTAAGGATAACCCAAATATATGGGCCCATCTTTTGCGCCTGGTGTTTATTGATGCGGATTGTAAGATATTTTTGTCCTTCCTGCTTATCACACCTGGAGGATTGGGCACACATGCACCACCCGCTGCATCAATTTCAAACAGGCTTCAGAAGGGGCCACTCGACCAAAATTAACAGGCTTGCCCTTAGGTGCGTGCAAGAGGCAGCATGGTTGACATCAGGGGGCTGCACGTACATTGACTCAATCGACCCGAATGCAGTGTTCGACCGGGTAGATCGAGGCAGATTATGGCAAAAACTGGCCAGCTGGGGCCTGCCTTCAGGGCTCTTGAGACTAATCAGCAGGGTTTATGAAAATGGTGGGGTCCGGGTCCGTCTAAATCAAAGAGGTGATCTTTCGAGGAGAATTAGATCTTTTCAAGGGGTCAGACAGGGTTGCACATTGGCTCCCTGGCTGTTCAACCAATACTTTTCTGATGTAGCCATTTTGCTAACTAAGGAATGACTCCTGGCTCCTAAGATCGGCAAGGATAAAATTATTTGGCTTGCATATGCTGATGACCTACTAATATTTGATAATACTAGGGTGGGGCTGCAACAGTCTCCTACCAACTTCGAAGAATATGCCAAAGCCAATGGGTTAACAAGTCATCCTACTAAAACAAAAATCTTATCCTTCAGGAAAGAGAGGGTAAAGACTTCAGGCTTTATTGGTAAATTGGGTGAGACTCCCCTGAAATTGGCTAGGGCAGTGCGATACCCGGGGTTTAACTTCTCAGCCTTCCTGGGTGTAACGCTCACCTGATTCCCACATAGGCGCCGACCTGTTCTGGACTGCTATGACCTCTTCTAAGGTGATGCGCAGGACTCGGAAGACGGACTGGACCGGACCCCCAAACCTCGCCTGTCTGGCCCGTAGAAGAATCCTTCTGTGGATGGAAAAGGGGATTAACTGTCTGCTGGATAATGTGTCGGATTCCCCCCCTTCCCCCTCTCACACTCCTCGAACCCCCTCCGCGATTCCCCGTAGAGTCTCACCTTAGAGTCTGAAAGGACGAGCTCTCCATCCTGCTTCCGATGCAGGGGTGCGTTGATTTCCAGTTACTTCACTGGATCTCGGGTTTGGTGAGTATTCAACTCCGCTTGACTTTTCCGATATGAGGCCGTAAGTATTCAGTTGCAAAAGTTCAAGCCTTAATTGTCGGTTGTCCTTTTCTCTATTTCAGATGCAGGATGAAGAATCCGCGTAGAGGAATGGATTCGCTGAAGGTAAACTCTGGTGAGTCTATTTGATGGATAGTTCCCTTAGTGATCTTGCTTTCACCCACTAATGCGTGTGTCTTTTTCCCCTTAGGGGCCGGGGTACGGAAGTGCCAAAGAAGCGGCGCCGACCCGAGGTGAGGAAAGATTGTCCCAACAATAATCAGGTAAGTCTTAAGGTGGAAGAATCAGGCCTTCCTCAATCTGTTCCTTCGCTCACCTTTGTTTTGTCTCTTTTTCTCCTTAGGCGCTGAAAGGCGACGGATGGTGCCAATGGTTGCTGAAGAGCCCGAGGGCGCCTCGTGAAGGTGAGTGGAACGCGGCGCTGCAGCGAGCGATGCGATGCGCTTCTAAAAATAATGTCTTTTCTCAGGATCGTCGGAGTGATGGTTCCGGACTCCGGATGGAGGTAGGTAAAGTTCAATTATTCACCTTTCTCTCCTTTCCTTCCTTTTCAGGTGTTCCAGGTTGCAGGCGGGCGTGGCTGGAGCCAGGATGCAGGAGCAGACACGGTGAGCGTCCAGCTGCTAGATGCAGAACAACGCGAAGCGTGAGCTGCTGTCTGGGCGTGGTTTAAATAGCCTCCAAAGTAGTTCCAGGTAAGTATTCTTCCTCAGCCACGCCCGAGTGGTAAAATAGTCCCATAGGTAAAATAGTCCCTTTCAGACCTCAAGGAGGTCTGGATCCGGCAGCATGGTCTGCATCAGGTAAGTCCATCCAAGCACTCCCATAATGAGCCTGGCGCTTATGGTGCCAGGACTGATGCCTTCTATGAGCCTGGCGCCAAAGGCGCCAGGACAATGTCCAAAGAGCCCCTATAAGGGGTTGCTGGGTCCCTCCCTGGGGACATGATGTCTGCTTTCGGGGATGCTGGGCCTGAACTGGCTTCCCGGGAGTAGGCATCATGACAGCACTCTCCCCCAAGGCCCCTCCCAAGATTGTTTTCTCCGGGGGTTTTGGTTTGTTTGGGAAGATCCGGTGGAATTTCTTAATTAATCGAGGTGCATGTACATGGTCCCTGGGTTCCCACGACCTCTCCTGAGGCCCGTATCCCTTCCAATCGATTAGATAGAAAAGTTTTGACCTTAACATCTTTGAATCTAAAATGTTCTTCACCTCGAATTCAGGTTCTCCATCTATTTGAATGGGTTCTGGAGGCTTGATTAGTCTGGTTCCAGGTTGCACTGGTTTCAAAAGTGACACATGAAAAACAGGGTGAATTTGCATGTTAGCTGGTAAATCAAGTTTAACGGCCGCTGGATTGATTATGGCCGTAATGGAGTAAGGCCCCAGATATTTTGGATTAAAAGTTTGAGGTCCCTTGAGCGATAAGTGCCTGGTAGCCAGCCATACTTGGTCCCCAATCTGGTACTGAGGTGCTTCACTCCGATGCAGGTCAGCATTCTTCTTGTATTTTCTCTTGGCTTGTTGTAAATGTGTAGTTGCTTCTTTGAAGGCTTGGGTAATTGTAGAATGCAGATGGTCCACTGCGGGCATTCCGAGGCCTTGAGGCGAGTCGAGGTCTGAGGTTCGAGGGTGATGCCCATATAAAGTATAAAAAGGACTTTACCCAGTTCCAGAGTGTACCGAATTATTATATGCATATTCGGCTATCCAAAGAATGTCTTTCCAGTTACTTTCAGAATGCTGCAACATACACCGTAAATATTGCTCAAGGGTCTGATTCGTCCACTCTGTTTGACCATTGGTCTGAGGGTGGCGACTAGTCGAAAATCTTACATCAATTTGTGCCAATTGGCAACATCTACGCCAAAAGTGGGAAATGAATTGGCTTCCCCGGTCTGAGATTAGTACAGACGGGAATCCATGTAAACGAACAATATTTTCAAGGAATTCTTTGGCTAGAACTGAAGCTGAAGGTAAACCTTTCAATGGAATGAAGAGGGCCATTTTGGAAAATAAATCCACAATAACAAGAATAGTGTTATATCCTGAACAAGTAGGTAAATCCGTAATAAAATCCAATGACAGGGTGTGCCAAGGTGCTGGCGAAATGTCTAAAGGTTGAAGGAGACAGGCTGGTCTTTTCTTTTGGCCTTTATTTTGGGCGCAAACACCACAGGACATCACAAATGATTTAACATCTTTTCGCCAAGAAGGCCACCAGAATTGTCGTTTCACCTTTTCTTCCGTCTTGGCAATACCGGGGTGCCCCTCTATTAGTGTATCATGATAACGAGAAATAACAAGCTCTTGTAATTCCTTGTGTGGCAGAAATAAGCGCCCTTGAAAATAAGGTAAATCATTATTTATAGTAAAGTCAGATCCCTTTTGTACCCAATCCTGTAAGTCTGTAGGGTCCAGGAGTTGTTTAACTCTAGCTTGAATGTCTTCAAGCGTTTGTAAAGAAGTCATCCCCAAAATTCTCTGTTCGGGAATTATCGGTACAGGTTCTGAGTTAGTATCAGTTTCTCCCATTCCTATTCGGGATAGAGCGTCCGCTTTGCCATTCTTACAGCCAGGACGGTAGGTGATTAGAAAATCGAATTCCGCAAAAAACAAAGCCCAACGGAGCTGTCGAGATGACTGAGCCTTGGCGGTCTTTAAATACTGTAAGTTCTGGTGGTCGGTGATCACCGTGATGGTATGTCTAGCGCCAAGTAGATAATGCCGCCAGGCTTTAAAGGCGGATTTAATGGCTAACAGTTCTTTGTCAGTGATTGCGTAGTTAACCTCGGGTGCCGAGAATTTTCTGGACCAAAATGCAACGGGATGCAGTTGGTTAGTTTCGGGATCTCTTTGAGACAGGACAGCTCCCATGGCTAGGCTGGATGCGTCAGTTTCAACGACATAAGGGAGATCTGGGCGCGGGTGCTTCAATACAGGTGCAGAGGTAAATTTAGCTTTTAGTTCCTGAAAGGCCTGCTCGGCTTCTTTAGACCATTCGAAACGTTTATTTTTCCTTAAGAGCGCAGTGATGGGTTGAACCACACGAGAAAATTCCGGGATAAACCTGCGATGAAAATTGGCAAAGCCAAGCATGCTTTGAACACCTTTCACGGAGCTAGGCGATGGCCATTTGAGGATAGCATCCACTTTTCGTGAGTCCATGCAGACTCCTTCAGGTATCAGGATGAAACCAAGAAACTCGACTTCTGTGGCATGGAAAACACATTTTTCAAGTTTAGCAAATAGTTTGTGTTGGCGCAATTTCTCGAGAACTGCCCTGACATGTTTTCTATGATCAGATTCCGAAGAGGAGTACACAAGAATGTCATCGATATATACGACAACACAAACATCGATGAGTTCCCGAAAGACATCGTTCA
This sequence comes from Ambystoma mexicanum, assembly GCF_040938575.1. Taxonomy (NCBI): domain Eukaryota; kingdom Metazoa; phylum Chordata; class Amphibia; order Caudata; family Ambystomatidae; genus Ambystoma; species Ambystoma mexicanum. The sequence goes on along the minus strand of NC_090923.1, from coordinate 538,847,401 downwards.
TGAAGTATTGGAAGGCAGCCGGTGCATTGCACAATCCGAAAGGCATCACCTGGTACTCGAATAGCCCATATTTGGTGCGGAAGGCAGTTTTCCATTCATCGCCTTCCCTTATTCGCACCAGATGGTAGGCCCCGGAGATCTAACTTGGTGTATATGCAGGCATCCTTCACCTGGTCAAGGAGTTCAGGGATCAGAGGCAAAGGGTATCAGTTTTTAACAGTTATCTGGTTCAATGTGCGGTAGTCAATACAAGTTCTGAGGTCGCCTTCTTTTTTAGGCACGAAGAATAAAGCCGAGGATGCAGGAGACTTAGACGGGCGAATAAAACCATTGGCTAGGTACTGATCTAGATATTGTCGTAAATGAAGATTCTCGGGTTCGGTAAGGGCATAGATCCTGCTGCAAGGGGGTTGTGCACCGGGCAATAGATCGATCTGGCAATTGTACGACCTGTGAGGCGGTAGAGTGTTGGCCTGTTCCTTTTGGAAGACGTCTTGAAATTCTTGGTATTCTGGCGGTATTTGCAAAATGACAGGGGTTACTGTAGCTAGGCCAATATTTGGATTTCTTGCATAACAGGTTTGTGCACAATCTGGAAAGGTTATCCTCTTTGCTCGCCAGTCAATTCGAGGATTATGTGTTTCCAACCAAGGGATTCCTAGAATTACTTGAAATTGCGGAGCCTTGATTACATCAAACACAATTGCCTCCCGATGTCCGTCTTGACCCAACAATGTCACTTCAGTAGTGGAGTGTGTTACTGGCCCAGAGGCGATTTCGGTTCCATCCACTGTGGTGATGACATCCTTACTGGTTTTAGGGCAAAGAGGGAGGTTGATCCTGGAAGCCAATTCACGATCCACATAGTTTCCTATAGCCCCACTATCGATGTATGCCTTAATGGCATGTAACCGCCCAGGCTGCTTCGGATTTACGAGGACCATTGGCATGATGAAATGCGAGGTCAGAGAGTTAGTTTTAAAGCTCGGCAAGCGGACCCCTACGCTTGTCGGGCGTGGTCGTTTCCATCAGGTTCTTATCAGCGACTCCTACCGCCTTCTTAGACGGTTTTATAGGGCAATCTCGTAAAAAGTGTCCAGAAGCCCCACAATAAAGGCATAATTGCATTTGCCGTCTTCGTTCACGCTCTTTTTGAGTTAAAGGTCCTTTAACCCCTCCAATTTGCATAGGTTCAGTAACATCGGCACCCTTGGGGTTAACATGGGTTTTGACCAAAACCCGGGTCTCAAACTTGGACCGATCTGCCTTTCTGTTTTGAAGTCTGTGATCTAATTGGACCACCAAGTCTATATATTCAGAGCAGTCTTGGGGTGGATTTACGACCTGGGCCAGGACATCCTCAAGTTCTCCACGTAGACCTCGATGGAATAACGTGATTCTTTTATCCTCCGGCCATCCAGTCTCCACAATTAACCTATTGAAGTTTGCGATATAGGCTAAGAGGTCCAGGTTACCCTGTCGTAGGGATAGAAGCTCGTTGTCCAGAATGCGCAAAAAGTCTTTCCATGCTTGTCTGGAAGACTTGAAAGTTCCGAAGAATTGGGTCATCTTGAGTAACCAGTGGAACTGACCAATCCGCAGCACTGCGGCGGAGATATGGTAGTACAAAAGCGACCTTGGTTTGGTCGTTAGGGAAGGCCCCAGGTCTGCAGAGGAAGTGCAATCAGCATTGATTCATGAATACGGTGAACCTTTTGGGGTCCCCGGCAAAACGTTCCGGTGGGCCCAGTGGCATATTTCCAGGTAGATTAATTTGCACGGGGTTATTTGAAACCACTGGGGCGGAATTACCCCCAGAACCTGGTAAAGGAGTTTGACCAGCCTGACCTTGTAATAGCTGTCTGGCAAGATCATCAGTTCATTCTTTAGATACAATTAACTCTCTCCTGAGGACATTCGTCTCCTGACGAGCGGAATGAACTTCAGCCCGTAATTCCCCCAATAGCTGGGCCAGCTGGTCTGTCTCGGAAGTCTCCATAGCGCCCGGGTGGGAAACTGTAGGTAGGCTTTGCATTCTGTAACGCTCACCTGATTCCCACAGAGGCGCCGACCTGTTCTGGACTGCTATGACCTCTTCTAAGGTGATGCGCAAGACTCGGAAGACGGACTGGACCGGACCCCCAAACCTCGCCTGTCTGGCCCGTAGAAGAATCCTTCTGTAGATGGAAAAGGGGATTAACTGTCTGCTGGATAATGTGTCGGATTCCCCCCCCCCTTCCCCCTCTCACACTCCTCGAACCCCCTCCGCGATTCCCCGTAGAGTCTCACCTTAGAGTCTGAAAGGACGAGCTCTCCATCCTGCTTCCGATGCAGGGGCGCGTTGATTTCCAGTTACTTCACTGGATCTCGGGTTTGGTGAGTATTCAACTCCGCTTGACTTTTCCGATATGAGGCCGTAAGTATTCAGTTGCAAAAGTTCAAGCCTTAATTGTCCGTTGTCCTTTTCTCTATTTCAGATGCAGGATGAAGAATCCGCGTAGAGGAATGGATTGGCCGAAGGTAAACTCTGGTGAGTCTTTTTGATGGATGGTTCCCTTAGTGATCTTGCTTTCACCCACTAATGCGTGTGTCTTTTTCCCCTTAGGGGCCGGGGTACGGAAGTGCCAAAGAAGCGGCGCCGACCCGAGGTGAGGAAAGATTGTCCCAACAATAATCAGGTAAGTCTTAAGGTGGAAGAATCAGGCCTTCCTCAATCTGTTCCTTCGCTCATCTTTGTTTTGCAGTTTTTCTCCTTAGGCGCTGAAAGGCGACGGATGGTGCCAATGGTTGCTGAAGAGCCCGAGGGCGCCTCGTGAAGGTGAGTGGAACGCGCCGCTGCAGCGAGCGATGCGATGCGCTTCTAAAAATAATGTCTTTTCTCAGGATCGTCGGAGTGATGGTTCCGGACTCCGGATGGAGGTAGGTAAAGTTCAATTATTCACCTTTCTCTCCTTTCCTTCCTTTTCAGGTGTTCCAGGTTGCAGGCGGGCGTGGCTGGAGCCAGGATGCAGGAGCAGACACGGTGAGCGTCCAGCTGCTAGATGCAGAACAACACGAAGCGTGAGCTGCTGTCTGGGCGTGGTTTAAATAGCCCCCAAAGTAGTTCCAGGTAAGTATTCTTCCTCAGCCACGCCCAAGTGGTAAAATAGTCCCATAGGTAAAATAGTCCCTTTCAGACCTCAAGGAGGTCTGGATCCGGCAGCATGGTCTGCATCAGGTAAGTCCATCCAAGCACTCCCATAATGAGCCTGGCGCCTATGGTGCCAGGACTGATGCCTACTATGAGCCTGGCGCCAAAGGCACCAGGACAATGTCCAAAGAGCCCCTATAAGGGGTTGCTGGGTCCCTCCCTGGGGACATGATGTCTGCTTTCGGGGTCGCTGGGCCTGAACTGGCTTCCCGGGAGTAGGCATCATCACAGCGGGTTCTAAGGTATTAATGTAGCCCATCTTACATAAGGCAACACTGCTGGAGGCTCAGGTGGTCAGGATTGATCGAAGGTTTGGAAAGTTCTCCCTGAAACCTGCTTTAATTTTCTATGAGAGTAAAATCATCCCTAAATTAATCTATGGCCTGGAATTGTTATCATAGAGTGAGCGAAACACTGAATCCAATTGAGGGTCACATTTGGATAAGATTGTTGGGCGAGCCAAATGCAATCCCTGTTTTGGCAATTAGGTTTGAATTGGGCATTGTTTCAGTATGGGCACGGGTACAGTGGGCCTGTATATCCTTGTACTCCAAAATTCAAACTAGAACGCCAAATACATTTTACCATCTGTTAGGGAGAATTATCCAGAATGGCTAATTTCCCTAAACAAATGAGTCTCTCAGCAGCTTTGCTGGCTTTCCGGATATCTTTTTTTCACCTGGTAAGATTATGTGCCTTTTTTCCCACTTTTACATGTGTTTTGCTGTGTGTGTTTTAACATTCTTGTGTTCATAGACTGTGGAGCCTCACCTACTCCATAGGCATCATCTTTTTACTGAGTGTTACACAGCACCTTCAGTGCAGTGACACAGGGTTGTCGTTTAGACTTCCCAACTCAGACTCCATTTTCTGGGACTGACTACTGTCTCCCAGAACACGTAAAGTTGCCATTAACTTTATTTGTCTTTTAAAATCCACAGACCCAGTACACCCTATTTTACATAGAGTACTGGAAAGGGTTAATACCCTATTAATACCCTAACTACCTATTTTTCCTACCGCGGTTATCTTAAATAACCTTGGTATGGTTTTAGGCTTATCTTGGTATCCTCGAATCGGCTGGATTTATTCGCCATTTCTTTTTGACAATGTATTCCTCGTGTTTTACTCCGCCTGCCAAACCAGGTTTGGTTTCTTTGTTCACCGTGTTTTCGCTGGCTTCTCCGCAGAAGCCCTCCTTAGGTGCCTGAAAGTCTGGGTAGGCAGGATGTGAGGGAGAGGTTTTAGGACCCCTGCCATGGGTTCCCTTGGTAACCCAAACCGCACTCCTGTTTGACTGGCTGGGTGACTGTCCCGCCAGGACAGCCACCCTGCTGTGTGATTGACAGCCAGGCTGTGTGAATGGGGGAAAACTGCATAAAAAGCAGGTCTCTGGGATTGGAAAGGCAGAGTCGCCACTGGAACTAAAGAATCGACGAGGAACTGACAGAAGAGGACCCCTACAACGACTGAACCGCCCCATGAAGCCCTGCTGCAGGTCTGAATCTTCAGACTCCAACGACAGAGAAGATCCTCCAGGAATCTTCTTCCCTTGAGCTGGTGGGACCAACCAGTTCACCCAAACTGCAAGCCAGGACTCCCTTCTCTGGTCGAATTTGCTGTACAGAGCTACAGTGAACCGGATAGCCAGGAAGGTCGGACCCTGCTTGGGTTTTAAGGAGTGCACCTTTTATTCGTTGCTTTGCTCTGGTGCTGGTTTCTTCCCTGGGCAGTGCAGGACCCTCGAGTCTTCCTACTTCATGTCAGTCCGACAGTCACTTCAGGAACTGTGAGCCTGCAGGACCTGCCAGGAACGTCCGCCTCAGCTACAGCTTCTTCTCCATTTAAAAGGTACTGTGCAAATCCGGTTGTTCGTTTCGTTCAGTCGCGGTGAAGGTGTGTGAAACCTTTCGCCAATCCGAGGTCTTGTCCTTTTCTTCTCTTTAAACTAACTTTTCTGCCGACCAACTTCGTCCGGAACTCTTGGCAAAGACTTAACTGCAAACTACCCTGAACTGTGTGATCGTGAGCAAAAGACTTTTGTCCTATTGACTTTGGACCTAAGCCTTTTTGATTTGATACCATCACTGTAGTCCCTCTTTTAGATTGCCCTGCTTACTTACCTGTTGGTGCTGCTCAATTTTAGCCTAACTTTGTTTTTCCCTCCCTTTTTAAATTGCTGGAGTGCCATTTTGCTCACAATTCATTTTGAGTTTAACTTGTCCAGAATCTATTGGGAGTGGTGTGGTGTATTAGTAACGTGATTTTTCAACTGCTTTACTTTAGTCAGATGTTATACAACTGATGTGTAAATAAATGTACATTCTTTTACTCAGAAACCTTGAGTCAGTGTTTGTTTGAATCATAGTAATTGCTGTCCTTTGTGTAACTATTGATACTGCTCACTTGCTCTTGAGATAAATCTGGCTGCTCAGCCATCGCTACCACTTTACTGTGTAGTGCAGGCTTGTACCAAAGGTGAATTTGTACTGTCACTTGTAGTCTTAAGTGTGTGTTGTTCCCAAATGGTACTGCATATAATTCTGCCTAACACCATCTGATGGGTAGAAACCTAGATTTCTCTCGTACACAGATCTACAGTACAGGTATCGGTCGGAAGCCATTCTTGAGGAGATTGGAATGTCCATAGAGAATTTGATTTCTAACCCTATGTATGTAAAACGTGCCTTATTCAATATTGATTGGTGTCAAACTGTCGACAAATTTCATTCCTACCCCTCCTTATCCCATTGGAAACATGAAGATAGAGCACGAGGCTCACCCACTAAGGTTATCCTACAATTTCCGGATAGATTATTCCGAGGTACTATTCTGAGGGCCAGATGGAATATTCTACCTACTAGGGACATCTTAGCTAGAAGATCATTGATTCCGTTGGACCAAGCCAGATGCAGGTTTTGTTCGGCAAACTGGGAGTCTCTTAAACATCTGGTCATGGAGTGTGTCCCATTACGGCCGCTTAGGGCTAAATTCCTGGAGCCCCTCAATGTAAATTCCATTTTATATGAAGAAGAGTTGGCATGGAAACAGTGTCTGAACATTCAAACTATCCATGAGGGCTTAGCGTTATCTGGATTTATCAAAAGCCTAAACACGTAATAGAGAGCCAAATCTCTTCTATTTTTTTACCCCTAAAGATGTATTGTGTTAGGTTGGCGGCTTAGATTGTAAGAACTGGATATTTGTTCTTATTTGATTCATATTAGTATTCTTTAGGCAGGATTTATATTTTTTTTTCTTGGAGTGATTATTTGAAAAGCTTGGTTGTATTGATTATTGCATATACTTTTTTTCTGTTTTAATTTATTATTAATGGTGTTGATGAATTGGAATTTGTTTTTATCTTTGCACATTTTTTTCAGTTTTTACTTGTCTTTGATATTTTGTAAAGGTTTGAATAAACCTGTCAGGCTTCGGCTCTACCTCCCCCTTCTCCTCACCCGATTCTTCGGATGTTAGATCCTTGAGAGCCTCCTTAGCTTTTAGGTGGTTCTTCTCCTTGTTGGAAGCCTTGTCCTTGTGTGTCCGGACCTTCCTCTCATGTAAATAAGGTCTGGCCCCTCCGGAGGCCACCTTGACAGAGATATAAACCTGTCCTTGGGGGCTCACAGAGGGCCAGACTCAACTCCCAGGGAAAAAGCTGGAAGGCAGAAAAAACCCTGGAGATCTTGTTGATGAGAGATGGTGGTATGAGGATCTTCCAGCACTTAATGAGCAGTGGATGAAACACTCCAATCAGCTGAGTTGCCAAAGGAACACTCAATGGATGGTTAATGGTGGCTGACTCGGAGGCACAGTTAAAGTGGAAGAGGCAGTATCCACTACAAACCAAGAAGCACTAAAAGGAAAGACAGAAGAACCGGGCACTATAAGATAAACAACCACCGGAGAGAGAAACTATACGAAAAGCTGGTAAGTCCCAACAGAAAGAAGGATAATCAACAGTGTGCTAACAGGTCAAAGAAAAATGAATGGAGGAAGATCAATAAGGCAGAAAACTAGCGGAAGGCAAGATCAGAAGAGATGCGATGGAGAGAAATGGCCAGACGCCGTAGTTCAGTAAGTAAGAATAAGTAGGAGGAGACAGGTAGAGCCGCAAGCAGTGGACGACCGCAGGCGGCGGAGCAAGGAACGGCAAAGAAGCTGAAGCGAGAGGTAAGCAAACCGACTCCGGGAGCCAAAGCGAAGAAGGTAAACAATTCGAAAGTTGGAGCGGACAGATGAGGAAAACACAGGCACTAAGAGGCTAAATGGAAAAACCACAGAACAAAACGACTACGAGGAGTCGAAGGAGAGAAGCGAATACTACGGGAGTAAACGGAGCGTCGGAGTGAAAGTACACAGATACAACGCACCGAACCAGGGGGCAGAGTCGGATATTATAGGAGCCTCTGCCATGTTGGGTGAGGACTAGTGCGGAACCGTGCATTAAGCTAGTGCCTCCAATGATTCCAAATCCTCCACCCGCGGTTCCTGACAAAACCAAATACAAATTTAAAAAAAATAAAAACATTTAAAAAGCTGGTTATATAAAATTGGAGAAAGTGCTGCTCCCTGCCGAATACCGAAACTCACTGACACAGGATTTGCTTCTGCTTGTTTGCTGCATACCCTCAATGTCCGCATCCAATTTCTTTCAGAATCACTAAAATTAGCTCTATTCTCCAACCTGTCCAGAAGAAGCGAGTGATTCACCAAATTGAATGCCGCTGAAAGGTCCAGGCACAGCAACAGCATGGTGGATACTTCATTAATATTAGTCATCATATTTGACTTTAATTCTAGGGGGGCTGAGTCCGTACTATAGCCCTGTTGAAAACCCGACTGACCATTATTCAGAAATGGATGATCCTTAATATGGCCAGCAATTGTTTGTATGACACTCTATCCATAATATTTAAGATAAATGGCGAATTGGTAATTGGCTGATAGTTTTTTGCCTCTTTAGGATCCAAATCAGGTTTCTTTAGTAGGGGGGTGATCCAGGAACCCTTCAGCCTGGTAGGAACTTTACCATCTTTAAATGAAGCATTTACAATCTTGGTTAAAGAGCCAATGAGGAGTTCAGAGCAATCTTCAATAGCTGTGGCTGGGAATTGATCGCCTTTACATGTAGACAGCTTCAATTTGACTAGATTAGCCCGAAGTTCCTCTTCGATATATTCTTAAAACTGAACTTAGGTAAGGCTTGTGGCATATTGACCATGGACTAAGAGTTGACCTACATGCAGGGTTGGGGAGGCTGGGAGGGGGGGTGCAGGGTGAGTGTGGGGGGGAGATCTAGACTGTTTTTGCCTTAGTGGGTTACACTGGTGTTTTTGGTCATGTTGCAAGTGTCTTGTCCTCTTTGTAAACGCTAATAAAAATCAAGTAAAAAAAAAAATGATTGCCCTCAAGGATAAAAAAAAAAACATCCCCTCTGGTGTAAAGTGCCTTATTTAATATCAGGAACCTAGGATTGTGGACAATCGCCTGTATTAACATCTTTAAATCACTGGTTGCTCAATGCCTCACTGGAACAGTTGGTCTGGGATGGTGGAGTGGCTCCAGTGGGACCCATTACTGGCCCTGGGGTCAATTTAAAGGGTGCTCACCCAGGTTAGAGCCATAACACCAGGGGGCTACAATTGTTTAAGTGGTGCATGGCAGTTGATATGGGTGTGAGGGTGGTGTTAAGGACTTGGAGAAGTGAGTCACAGTCCTAGTTCATCAGTGATAGATTGGCCCATGTGAGGTGGAGGTTGACAAGGTCTTCTGTGATAGCCAACAAACACACAAGGGGACTAGGGATGGGTACCTGACCTGAACGTGTACCCTGGCGTTTTTCACACATGCAACACACAGGTCTGCGATTCAATTCATTTCCATTTTAATGTTGTCATTATGTGTAACCTATCTTTCCCTCCAACCATGACATCTAAACCCTCCTGCTGTGTTTAAGCTCTAGATCGCGCTGGTGTGCCGCTTATCTAGGGTTAGGGGACAGATGGAAGAGGCTTGCTCCATCTACTCCAGGTAACAAAAAAGTTTCTAAATACCATTGTTTAAAACACACACACCTGTGGGCATTAAGAAATGGACCTCCTGGTGTGCTGGAGGCCATAAAGGGCAATTAGCCCTTTTTAATTTCCATGTTTAGGGGCCCCACAAATGCATTAAAACCACTAAGTGAAAGCTATACAACGTATACCTAGTGAAGAGTATACGAAATGAGAGCCAGGCTCCAATAACTCTGAGCGGTCTCCTTCTCAAGTGGCAGTTTTCCACTTATCCTCCTCCAGGTTATTTTTCAATAACTCTAGGGACAAAAGAAAAGGCCTACCAGTTTCAGTGGCTTGTGGAAATATGCCACTTTCTTCAGGGCCTCAGTACCGAATTGGCACCGACAGACGGCAGGCTTGGCCAGTGATACTCACTGCAGCCCTGTCTGCAGTATTGCACCAAGCCACTACCTTGTGGGGCTTGATTATGCCTCTTCTGTGTTTGGGGAATTAAAAGTTTCCCCCAAAGCCGTCTGCCAACTTTTTCTTTAAGAGGGAGGACATCTCTGCGGCTGATGCTCTTCACTTCCTGGTCTGGGCCCCGCTGTTGCTGCTAAGCACAGTACTTCCCAATCGAGGCTGCAAGCAGATGGCAGAGATGGCCTCCCTATACAAGAAAAAGCCGGTGGACGGCTTTGGGGGCAACCTTTAATTCCCCAGGGGGAGGGTAAGGTTGGTTCTCACACAGAAAAGGGTAATACCATACCACATCCCCTCCCCAATCCACAAGGACCCTCCAACCAGGTGATCCTCCCTCACATCTCCACCCCCCAGGGTCAGAATCCAAAAGCGATGGCCTTTCCCTGGAAACCTAATAGGATTCAATGGGAGTAGGTGGGAGGTTACCCTCGGGTTTTTCACATCTGTCACAGAGCTCTCTCTCTCCCTGAAAATGGAGTTCATCTTATAAACATACAACTCGTCATTTATGACGCAAACAAAATACAGTAGTCATCCCCCAACCTCATTGGCTGCTGCCTATTTACATGCTAATAGTTACATATAACCCCTTTTCCAATTGGTCATGTTGTCTTCTCCATCTTTGCTGCACGTGGGTAACTAATCCACCTCGATGCACTGCAAAGTAATTGGTTGACCTACAAGGGCACCACCATGTCTTCACTTCTAACCATGTGATGTGCACCTGGTCATCAACATGAACTCTGCAGATAACTTTGAGGTCAGCCTGGTCCTTGCAGACAAAGCAACTCTTTTCTCATCCCAGACACACAGGCACCCCCAACATGCCTCCCCACTGTATTGGCATCAGCCTTTGCTTTCCCTTGTACAAATCACAGACCTGGTTGTTCTCAACCCTCCCCCCCATATCAATTACCCTTCCAAGAGGTAAGCTTAGTGTCTCACCACTCCATCTATTTCTTGAAGGATTTAAGAGTATTATTCCTGTGCATCTGGCAGTTGAAATAGAATAGCCATTATTCTGGGGAGAGCTAGTGTTCTAAATCTCAGTTCATGTTTTGGCATCCCGAGACCTCTGGCCTGGCTCACATGAGTTTGGCCTTCATACTGGGCCACAGCCCTACTCCCATTCAGCTGCTCGCATTCCTACCTAATAGTTTAAGGGTCTGACTTGATATATTTATATGTGGGTGTGCGTGTTCTTTGCCATGCTGGGAATTGGAATGCGATAATGAAGCAAGAGATGAGGCCTTGTTGTCCTGTGCCTCCAACACGGCCTACAAGGATTCAGGCCTACTCATTAGTCCATATTATAACTACTATGCACATGCAATTTATTGTATGAGACACTATCACAAAGCAAATTGTTAGTTTCCCCTTATATAACCTCCCAAGGTACATGTGTCTCAGCAGTTGCTTCTGCCTATAGGGTTCCCCACTGCTCCATACACCACCCTTTATGCATTCTCCATGTTTTAAAATATTTTCCGCAATCTAAATTGTTGGGGAGGGGCAGTGATCTGAATGTGCATCCCAAATTTCAGCCTTTAGGTAATCCTCCATTAAGTAACTTTGCCCTTTCTCTCTCTCTCTCTCTCTCTCTCTCTCTTTTTCTCTCTCTCTCTCTCTCTGCTTCATCCTTAGGGACCTATGCCCTATACACATAACGCAAACTGTCCCCATCCTGTGCATATTTCCCTGGGTTGCACGAAAGATATATGCAATCCCCTTCACCCGCTAAATCCGCTCAGTGTAGTTTTCTGGATCTGGTGGGGGTGTGGTTAATGTGCCAGGGGGTATAATGGCCTTTTATTCCTAATCATCCGTGGCTTATTTGGGTCCTCAGCTTGTGCCAGCCCATCCTTTGTTCCTGGGAGAGTCATTCCTGCCCCAAAAGTAATCATTATGATTGCGCTGTTTGGGATAGTCTTGGCACAACATCGGAGCATCATTTGACATATGCAGAACACCACCAACAGGAGCACCACGATTGGAACCAGTATCTTCACCAGTGGCCCGAGTCAGGATGGCGCCCATGAGAACAATTATCTAACCAATCTTCCGCCTGCACACCTGCTTCACTTTCCATGGCAGTCTTTAGCTTATGCAGGACCCCTATGATGTGTATCAGGGACCCATTCTCTGGATCATTTGGGGGTATGTACATGCTGCAAGATAACCTAATCTTTTTGCACCTGCCCCCTTCCATCGCCGTCAGAAGATCCAGGATATACTACCGGCTTTGAAGCGTCAACAACTGGATCGCCCTTAGCTCGCTCTTGATAGCATTTAGGCCTTTGTTCAGTGTCATTCGCCAGCTGGATCACTTCCCACTGAACAATCTGTAACCACTTCGCATTCGCTGCAGCCTGGATCCCTAGTGTTAAGAGGGAGGCAAAGAACACCTCCGTCTTGGCGTACATCTGATATTTGTCTGGAATCGCTTTGAGCAGCTTGGGTGACTCTTCAGACAGATAATTTGATCTTCTCTTTTTCAACTTCACTGATTGCTGCTTCTTCCTCATCTCGGGGGTTGGATAGAGGCTGGGATAGAGTGTGACATCCCATGCTTGAATGCAAATGTCAGGTGAGCTTCAGGCACCATTAGGATAGCAGAATGCGATGTTGTTAGTGCACACGTGCCTCACCAGAAAGGAAGATGCAGATATGCTCGTTAACCGCTTACCCAGTACACATACATCAGTGCCGCTGTTCCTTTTGCAAGATCTGGAATGAACACTGTCTTATTGCACTTAGTGTTAGTTCCTACAGGAACAGTCCTGTGCCCTTGAAAACAAAACTGATATGTGTCTGCCTGCATGTTAGTTTAGGTATATATGCAGTCCATATCGTGAAACAATTTTTGTTGACATTCCATGTAACTTCTTCGCCGAACCCTGCTAACCCTCCTACTGCACAGCTCACCGCTGCCCTCTCCCATCTGTTTGATACAAACAACACTCCATAGCGTTTTAACCGCGGCAGTGGCTTACATTGGTGAGCACTGCCATCTTTAGCACACTTCTCTTCAGCTTTGTCAATCAATACAACTTGTACCTTGTGCCCCTGGAATGTACTGAGAACCTGACACAGTGCTCGGTGCATCAAACACTGGGCTCCAAAGGCAATATCTCCTGGGGTACTAACATTTTGGGTGCCCTGGGTGCGTGGGGGAGCAGACATAACAACTCCAGTTGCACCTCTTTTTCCCTACCGAGTTCATATGACTGTACCACATGTTATTAAATTCTGAGTGATGCATGTCAGACAGTGTATCAAATACTACACCTTTATACTCATTGTATTAATTTTCTTCATGTACACCCTTTCAGACTCGTTTTGAATTCCATATTATTGTGTCTTGTATTCTCATTCATTTAAAATTCACTACTGTGGTCATTCACCACTTGGTGCTGTAGCATCAAAATATTCCAAAAATGTATTGTCTTTATCATATCCCTTTATGTTACACCCCACCCCACCTTAATATGACCCAACCATATAACTCTACTAGAAAAATATTTAAAAATACCAAGAAAAACTCCACAAAAAAGAAGAAAAAAATAATCTCTTACAGAAATTCTTAAACCACATCATGTTTGTTCGATCAAAGAATGCACAAACTCGCAAGTAAAACATTAATGAAACATTTTCAAAACCTAAATCTCAATAAGACATTTAAAACATCAATAAAACATAGACACCAATAAAAATAAATGTTCTTAAAAAGAAAATGCTGCAAATATTGTTTTCACAAAGAAAAAAAAATCACCTTGTGAAAAACACTCAGATAAAATGCTTGTGGTTGGTGGCAATGTTTGTGGTGCCTTCCTAACATCAGACTGCACCCAGTACCGTAATTCCTTGACTTGGACCGCAAGCGAAGCAGCATACACCAAAGTATAAGGTCTGTTGTATTGAGGCTCACTCCACCTGCAGACAAAGTTTTTATTATATACTGTATCACCAGGAAACAGTTGTAATGGTTGTGAGCTTGCAGATTCTGGTACCGCGCTGTTTTCACCTTCTTCTGTCCGGCATGGATCAATCTGTTGAGAAAGGTATTTAATGCACTTTGTTAGCTGAGTCAGATACGAATGAAACTCGCCCCGCAAAATTGAAGCAGCCCTGTGAGTATCAGAAGCACTGCGCACAGGAGATAATGGTGTGTGCATACGTATTCCTGCCACTTTTTCATGCAGGGAGAGGTAATGATTCTTATAGGGCTAAGTCCTCAATCTGAGCAAGGCCAGCAGGAGACAATGCACCCAATTTCTTTTTAATATAGCAAAGAGTTTAGACAACTCTGTTTTCAGTAAACCTTTCATCCTTTCTTCAACATTGTTGGCCTGGGTTGATGAATGGAACACATCTTGTGTTTGATACCCAAAAGAGTTGCAATTTCATTAAACAGCTCATTAAAGAAGTCAGTGCCATTGTCGCTTTTTAGCGTTTCGCACCCCCCAATCGGGGGACCGCTTCTCTAACCAGAAACTTGGCAGCTGATTTGGCATCAGGATGTACACATGGACCAGCCTCAATCCAACGGGAGAAAGGACATACCACAACTATGAGGTACTGGAAAGTATGGAGATCTCGAAAGGGGACAATTGGGCGAGGCAGTGTTCCTCTCAGAATGTTTAATGGCTGCACTGTGCTGTTCATCTGGCAAACTACACAATTGGATTTAAAGATAGATCGGAATTATTTTGGCACATACCAATCTTCCTGTATGTCTGCGGCAATATGCTGTTTGGACACATGAGTGGGGTAATGGAGTTGCTCGAACGCCACTAAGGCCAAATCTTGGTGCATTACCACATTTCTGGTACTGGTCTGTCTCCACACTAAGTCAGTTGGTGACTGCTCACACCCCCTTCTTTGTACACCTACCTATGACTCTACGGCGCCTGACCTTGTATCTCAATTTTTTCAGTGACAGCAAGGGCAGTATATGAAAACTGCAACTGCATTTTTGCAAAGGCTTGATGCTCAGGGATATCTGGTACTGGCAAATACATGGCCTGTTTTGATGCAGTTTCTGCTGCTTCGTTCCCGTGGGAGACGAAGTCTGCGCCCCTTGTGTGGGCGGCACACGTGACGACTGCAGCAAGGGTGGGCTGTGAAAGGTCATGAATGAACTGATCCAACAGAGCCGCGTGCTGCACTGTGGACCCATCTACGAAATGCTATTCTCAGCCATCTCGATAACCCTGAATGAACAGTTGTTGTAACAAAGGCTGAGTAAGAGTACATTATAACATGGCACCCTTGCGCTGTCTCAAGTGCTTCAATGAGAGCAATCAATTCTGCTGCCTGTCCTGAATAGTGACCTGGTAACCTCTGCTGCACAAAAGTCTCATACTCCCACTTAACTAGTTGTACCACTGGTGCCCCAGTATGTTGCTGGCCTGTCTCCTGGACAATAGTTGAGGACCCATCAATGAAGAATACCTCTCCATCATCTAAAGCGTAGTCACATGCTTTGGAAATGTCATCCTCAGGACCCTCATATGTAACACAGTCATGCACCTCGTCATCGTTACTAATGGGTTCAGTCAGGAAAGTAGCTGGATTCACTGTTTTACAACTAACAATATAAATAAATGGGCTTGAAAAATCACTTCATATGCGGAAGGCCTTTGTGTGGTCAATGTGAATTTGGACTTTTCTAATATTGCAAAAACAGTCAATGACAATAGTAGCAAACTTCTCAATGCCAAAACAGCAGCCAATGCTTGTTCGCACAGAAACTGTCCTTGCATGACAGAGTCCAGCATGCCACTGTAATATGCTAGGGGTTTGTGACCCATAGTACGGCGTTGCATCAGTACTGCAGTCATCATCTGGCCATTAGAATGTGAGAAAATATAAAACTCTTTAGTATAATCAGGATTTGTCAGTACTGGAGCAGTGGAAATAACAAGTTTTAATTCCTGAAAACTGTTAACTATTTCATCAGTCCAGATAATAGTATTTTTCATCTGTTGTGCTTCCTTGAGGGCCTAGAGCAATGGTCTAGTATATGACATGTAGTCAAAAATCTATGCTCTACAGTAATTACACAAACCAAGAAACGTTTGCATATCCTTACCCGTCACTGGCTGGGGAGCAACGCACACTGCTGCTGCATGTTCTGGAGTCCCTCTTTTACCATCCACTGAAATCAATTGACTCAAATGCAACACTTCTTGCTGACAGCATTGCAACTTTGCTCGGTCCACCTTATATCCTTTGTTGGCCAACAATTGTAACAAAGCAATAGAGTACTCCCTGCACTGGTGTTCAGTAGTACTGCACAGCAATACATCATCCACATATTGAATAATTGTATTGGGGACATCAATGTTTCCTAAATCCTCATGTAGCACTCTGTTAAAGATACTCGGGCACTCACAGTAACCTCGAGGAAGCCTAGTATGTTGGAATCGGCTCCCCGCAAAAAAATGCTGTGAGGTATTGTGAATTTGGATGCTAGTGGCAAGGGTACTGAGAAAAATGCATTCTTCAAATTCACCACAGTAAAATGGTTTGCCTCAACAGGTATTTTACACAATTTTGTTGAGGGGTTTGGAACCATCGGGATCTCTGCCTGAATCTTCCTCCAACTAGCCCCTTTCGATTTTTTCACCAGGTAGATCACTGTGTTACATGGTGAATTGGATGGTACTATAATACCCTGATGCAGAAGGGCCATTATGTCGTCATCGATCCCTTCCTCCGCTGCCTTTCATAGGGGAACCTGTTTAACTCTAGGTAACACGCCACCAGGTTTCAGTGTGATATGTATTGGCGCAACACTCTGTAAAAGCTCTACGTCATGCAGATTTATCATCCACAACTTGTCAGGTACCTGAGACAAATCTTCTGAAGCAAAGGAAGGAACACTCCCTATCAGTAACATAGGACAAGCAACATGTCTATATTGTATCATGATCTCGCAAGGGACACACACTTCCAGTATTATTTCCCCCTCATTTTCTTTATTCTCAAAAAGGTCCTCATTGGAGACATCTTTCTTTGGTATGGTGCGGTCAATGCACAGAACAGTGCGTCACTCCCCATTATCAGACTCAACTGCTATCAACACAATCCTGTCCTTTGACACTATAACTCCTATGTCAAGCATGATCATTTTACCTGCAACTACTTCTTGGGGTTCAGAAGGTACTCGCTAGTATTTATTAGCTACCTGTGGTACTGCACTGAGTAGTATTGCGATACTCTAGATGAGCAAACCAGGGACCACTGGTAATCCTCCAACTGCAGATTCAATACCCAATGTGTGTAAGGTCCTCATATACTAGAAGTCGAACACACATTCCGTTCAGTGAACAAGATGGTCATGTTGAGCTTACTCAGACCCCAGCAAATTAATCGGGGTCACAGTAGAGTACAACAAGGGGGCCCATACCTCTCTGTCCCCTACCTTAATTGGTAATTTCTTCGTGAAAGGAACCGATTAAGGTGCCCCAGTGAAGCCCTACGTATCCATGACCTTTCCTGACAAAGGGAATCCTCCCTCACTAATGCAGGATTTAGTCACACCTGTGTCCACCTTCAAAATTAATGGTTTATTGCCCATCTCCATGCCCACCAAGGGTTCCTCTTCTGGGTCGGCAGTGACCGATAGGACTGGGCACACTAAGGCTCTCTGTGGGCTGTACTAATATGGATGTGTGTTTGTACCTGAAAAGGCAAATGGATTTCCTCCAACCATATGTCCCCCTGGTAGTGTTGTTATTGTTTGCTATCTGGGGACCCTGCTGTTGCCCTTGCTGCACTGCATATGGTGGAATGTTACTAGAGCCCGGAAATGATTGGGGGGGCGGAGGGGTGGGGAGGGCAGGCAGGGCAACAAGGACTGGCGCACCATAAGAAACAGCTTGGGGTAGCCGTCCATACGACTGAGGTTATGGGGCCGAACCTGCCTGGGGATCTGTTGCTGGGGGTACGCAAATGATTGTCTACTTCTACACTCTTGATAAATTACCCATTCACCCGCATGTCCAACACTGACCTGCTCCTCCTCCCCGAGGCCCCATTTTAATAAAACCTCCTTGTCCTCCCAGGTCCACGAGCACCCTCTCAACCTCGATGAACCCCCCACCTCCCTGAAACCCTCCTAAGGTTGATTCCCACCTGCCCAATCGTTTTCACCTCTCCACACAGGTGCCCACTCACACGTCAGCCTGATCCGCCCTGAACTCTGCCGATCCCTCGGTCTGCACTGCTGCTACAGCTCCCTCCAACGCAACCTTACCTAACTTCTTCTGAACCAGTTTTGCTTCCCCTGCTAGCTCTCGCTGCGGTGCTTCCTTCTCTTTCAACCATTTACAGTGGTGTATAATAATAGACTGAATTTCCACCCAACCCTTTGCCTCAATCCCCACTATCTTGTAGAGTGCTTTCTGCACTTCCTATGGAATTCCCTTTTAACAACAAAATAAAAGAATGGAATCGCTCAGTCCCAAGAATCTCCTGTTTCTGCCCTCCACATCTCATGTATGTGTAATATCTACTGAGCATGGTCATCTCGCATCATCTTCTGCATAAACAATTGGAGATCAGGTGTATCCGGATATGCACGCTGTAGCACCGCCCACACTTGGAGTCTAACGTCATTAAAGTGTGCCCCGTCATGGCTATCATCACCTAACTTCATACCCTGGTACCCATCTTTAACCCATATGTCATCAGCCTGATCTCAGAGTATTGAAAGCTTTTCAAATCCCCTGCAGCCAAAGTTGTATCGGCTGTTTGCTTCTCAAAAGCATATATCCACGTATCTGCTCCAGCAATGAGAGACGGGAGTGCATTGATAAGATTATTTTTATCCATATGGGCCCATTGTATATAATGAGCTCTCCATGGTCCCTTATGTAATAAGGGAAACTGCGCTCTCACCATCTTCGCGACTTTCCTTTTTCACCCCACCGACCTCTTAGCCACTGCCAAACGTCTTTACCTATTCCATAACCTAGATCCCCCACCAGCTTTCTACTCATGGAGAAATCACAGGTGACTGCCCTCTTCTTCCAACTCATCTACATTGTCCCATTCCTCTTCTTCCCCTCGCGTGCAGTCGTATTGATCATCTGATCGCACCGTGCCATAGTCCATGCTCTCCTCGTGTATCCTCCTCCCCTCTTTCTCCTTTTCTATGTGTAAATATTTTAATGGCTGTACTGTCTATTCGAAACAGAATATCCCCAGCTCTCCATTCATCTGTTCCTACAGATGCAAGCTGTCCATCTCTCCGTTCTAATTTTAACTGTGCCAGTTCACCTTCCTTAATGTGTCTACCAACTCCTTCTGTGGGTTAGTATCAGTTTCTTCTGGCGCTTTAGCCCTCGCAGCAGCAGATGATGCAGGGTTAGGCAGATTGTGGAATTGGGCCGGCTTAGGTGGATGGGGAGCGTGTCAGGCAAGGCAACATACGTGGGGTTTGTATATCCTGACGCAGCATGTGTAGGATAGCACCCTAATGGGGGACACGCAACTAACTCAGCGGTGGGGGCAGAGGCACTTGAGACATTGACAATAGCGGGTATCGGGGTGCATGGGGTTACCAGATCGCTCATAGTCTTTAGGGGTTATATGGACCCATCTTCCAAATCCTCCACATTTTCCTTAGTTGTAATACCTCATTTCTATATTTCTATTTTTCAGTGTTCTCCCTTTATATTTTGCCACTATAAATTACTTACCATTTCTCGGTTATGTATCCCCGGTCTGACCACAGCTTATACATCCCTCCCTTCGTTTGTATTGAGAAAATAATTTCAAGTACCATAAGGAAGGGCTAGCTGAAACAAAGGGCTTTGCACATGTATTCCAACCCTGTTGCTGGCTCTATTGCGGCCGCCCTGTTTCACTGTTATTACAACAATAGCAACACCCTCACCCCAACAAACTGTACCCCTCCCCAATTCCTTTCCCCTTTAACCACCCAACCACTGTCGACGCTCACCCCTTCCCCTCCCTCAATACTTATTGTCAGGAACCGCTGGTGGAGGATTTGGAATCATTGGTGGCACTAGCTTAATGCACGGTTCCGCACTAGTCCTCACCCAACATGGCGAAGTCTCCTATAATATCCGACTCCGCCCTCTGGTTCGGTGCGTTGTATCTGTGTACTTTCACTCCGACGCTCAGTTTACTCCCGTAGTATTCGCTTCTCTCCTTCGTCTCCTCATAGTCATTTTTGTTCTGTGGTTTTTCCATTTAGCCTCTTAGTGCCTGTATTTTCCTCGTCTGTCCACTCCAACTTTCGAATTGTTTACCTTCTTTGCTTCGGCTCCTGGAGTCGGTTTGCTTACCTCTCGCTTCGGCTTCTTTGCCGTTCCTTGCTCTGCCGCCTGCGGTCGTCGACTGCTTGCGGCTCTACCTGTCTCCTCCTACTTATTCTTACTTCTTGAACTACAGCGTCTGGCCATTTCTCTCCATCGCATCTCTTCTGATCTTGCCTTCTGCTAGTTTTCTGCCTTATTGATCTTCCTCTATTCATTTTTCTTTGACCTGTTAGCACACTGTTTATTATCCTTCCTTCTGCTGGGACTTACCAGCTTTTTAGATACTTTCTCTCTCTGGTGGTTGTTTATCTTATAGTGCCCGGTTCGTCTGTCTTTCCTTTTAGTGCTTCTTGGTTTGTAGTGGATACTGCCTCTTCCACTTTATCTGTGCCTCCGAGTCAGCCACCATTAACCATCCATCGAGTGTTCCTTTGGCAACTCAGCTGATTGGAGTGTTTCATCCACTGCTCATTAAGTGCTGGAAGATCCTCATACCAGTTTATAGTCATAATGTAGAAAGTCAAAATGTCGAAAAATAAATGTAGAAAAAAAACATCGAATTTTATTTTATGACGTTTTTTTATTCGAAATGGGGGGCTCTCCCCAACCCCCCTTTTTTTCTTTTACCCCTTTTTTTAATTCCCAGACCCCAAAATAAATGTATAATTAAAAAAGAGGGAATTCGACATTTTTTTTTCCTACATTTTTTTCGACATTATTGTCATTCTACATTTTATTTTCGACATTTTGACTGACCACCCCTCATACCACCATCTCCCATCAACAAGATCGCCACGTTTTTTTCTGCCTTCCGGTTTTTCCCTGGGAATTCAGGATGGCACTCTGGGGGCCCCCGAGGGCAGGTTTATATCTCTGTCAAGGTGGCCTCCGGAGGGGCCAGACCTTATTTACACGAGAGGAAGGTCTGGACGCACAAGGTCAAGGCTTCCAACAAGGAGAGGAACCGCCTAAGAGCTAAGCAGGCTCTCAAGGATCAAACATCCGAAGAATCAGGTGAGGAGAAGGGGGAGGTAGAGCCGAAGCCTGACACTTATTCCTGTTCACACTTCCCTCACACATGCATTCACTCAGACCCACCTCACAAACCTCCTATTACACAACAGGTACTCCCTCAGGCTCCTACTGATCACAACAAGA
Organism: Ambystoma mexicanum; assembly: GCF_040938575.1. Taxonomy (NCBI): domain Eukaryota; kingdom Metazoa; phylum Chordata; class Amphibia; order Caudata; family Ambystomatidae; genus Ambystoma; species Ambystoma mexicanum. The sequence goes on along the minus strand of NC_090923.1, from coordinate 538,826,276 downwards.
ATTACCAACACCAAAAATCACAATATGGTGGGGCATGATCGGACAATGAACGTATGCCTATCTCTGCATCCCGGACACATGGGTATAGCACGCTGGGGATTAGTACAAGGTCCAAGCTCAAAAAGCTCAAATGGACAGGATATGATAGGTTATTTATACCACGCTTAATACCCACAGGTTTCTAAGCGCGGACCAGGGGAATCGAACCTGTGGTGCTCCGTGTCGTCTTGCTTCCAAGGTGAGCACGTTGCCCCTGAGCTATCCTCCCGAGACATGTAAATAAAAAGAGAAGTCCCCATCATCCCCGTGAGCCAGTCTCCATGTATCAACTAAACCCAATTCACACAGAAAAAGGCTAAATACTGTGGAGTGTTTGAAGTCTAGCCTAGTGGGTAGGAGAGACTTATCTACCATGGGGTTGGGAACCAAGTTCAAATCCCCGCCCAGGAGGATCTGCCCCTCAGCGAATGGCACCATTTTGAGTAGGAAGCTTTCCAAGAATCTATCTTGGCCAACCTTGGGAGCGTACAATGACACCATGGTGAACATGTGATCCCAGACCTGACCTTTAACACATAGGCATCGCCCCTGAGGGGCTCGAAAAGACCTTGACATTTGTAATCATAATTTGCTCGCAAACCAAAATGACTATCCCTTGTTTTTTCTCTCCTCCTGAAGAAAAAAACTGGTGTGGGAATTCCCTGTTTTTCATCTTGAGCAAGCAGGTGGGTCTTCTGAAGGAATACAATAGAAAGGGACATGTCCCTTAGCTTACCCAGAACGGACTTTCCTTTAACTGGGAAGTTCAGGCCCTGAACATTCCATGTGCCCATCCTCATAATGTCCTCCCCCAGCATCATTCTCTACCTCAGCCGGCATTGCACTACAGAATTAGATTTCCTCCCCTCCTTCCCGACTCGTGACCTGTTCCCACAGCAATGTCCCAGTGTAATTGCCTGACTCACAACCAACATTTTGAAACCCAACCCCTCCATTCCTCCCCCAAACAAACTCGAACATGAGCGTCTTCCGAACATGTGGAAAATTTGTTGAGAGCCCGACTTGGAGGGCAGAAAATAACACTCGCTGACCAGGAATCCCCCGCAGTCGCTCCTGCCCCTGAGCCTCAACACCCTCCTCCAGTCCTGGTATAAACCAATTAGCACACTACAGACGATACAGCAACCCCAACCTCCGGGAATCCCTCAGGGTGACATGACAAGAGCCCTCGCGGGCCGCTTCGACCTTCAGATCTTCCTGCCCTGTCCCTTCAGATGCCTCCCCCTGCCCACCTTGTGCCATTTATGTGAAGATGTTGGCGCCACACCCTGCTCAGGGTCTCTCCCTGCCCCTGGGTGTCCCTCCGGATTCAACAGGCACTCAGCCTCCGACAGGGAGCGCACTACCCAACGTCTCCCCTGGTGGGTAAAATGGAGAGTAGTCAGAAAGCCCCACCGGTATGGCACTTCCTTTGTGCGAAGCCACTTAGACAGTGGGTGCAGCGCTTTCTGTTTCACCAGGGTCGTTGCTGCTAGGTCTTGATAAAGGGAGAGAGACATATTGTGTAAAGGTGATAGACATGGGTCTGGCTGCTGCCATTATGCGCTCCTTATATTAGAAAATGTGAACCCGGGACTGGTTCGAGATGTTGCGCATTCTGGTGCAGTGCCTTCTGTTGAGTTTGATGTCCTGTTCTGCCGGCAGCTCAAAGATGAAACCAAAAAGATCAGCCACGAAGGTCAATAATTCCTCATCCCGTACTGCTGTAAAGAGATGCCCGCGATGCAGATGTTATTCCTGCGGGAGTGATTCTCCCTGTCCTCCTACTTGTCCTCCAAGGCTGTGCAGCGTGCCTCTAGGGTCTCCAGTCGGTTGGAACATTCCCCCACCATGTAAGATTGCTTACAGTGTGTGTCCTTCACCTCCGACACCCTGTGTTCCGCCTCAGAGACTCTCGTATCCAGTGCCAGGATTTTGTGGGAGAGTTACTCTGTACTTTTGTGTATCTCCTTGCGGATTTCGACCAGCAGGTCAGACTTCGTGGACATCTGTGTAAACATGGCTGGAAGAGGTACAGTGCCATGTACCTGGGTGGTTACCACCTCTGTACGTATCCTGTCCCCCTGTTTGCCAGTTTTCAGGTCATGGTAGGGGCCATAGAGCCGTGGGTGGTTAAGACAAACTGTTTAAACGCAGCTCACCACTCCCAGGGGATACATGGACTATCAGCGAGGAGGTAGATCCAGGAAGATTCACAGTAAGCGGGCGCAGAGCCGGCCAACTTATTACCAAGATGAAAGCTTCAGTGCCTATAGCCATTCCACACGAGCTCCCGCCAGGGCTGCAGGAGGGATTGCAGTCAAGTCCCAAAAACCACTTCAGCTGGGAAGGGCAGGCAGCCCCGTAGGATGGGTTCCGGGGCAGTGTGTGATGTGGCAGGCTCTCCTCTGAGTTGGCTCCTTAACCCCACTCTTGTGGCCCCTTCAGGGGGGAGTTCAATGTGGTGCCATAAATTGTGTGGTGCTGGGGGAGCTGCAGGGCTTAATGTTCTCCATTCCCACATTAGACTGTTTGTTTTGCTTCAGGTCAGGCCAATGCCAAGGCACAGCTGTGCAGGGGAGTCCATGGGCTACAGGTGCACCTCTGTGGTGTGGGGTGGCTCCACACTCCCTCCAGGAACCCATCCCTCACGGAGAAGCCAGCATCCCTCGCTTTGCTGTAGTCCCCATGTTATCCTCACATAGCCTGCTGGGAACCAGCTCCACGCGGCCAGCCCTAGCGGAAGCCTGTAGAAGCTCTACCGCGGAAGGAAGCAGCGCTGCAGCGGGGGGTGGGGCCTCTCTCTCCCTGTCCCTCAGCAGCAGCACCCGCAAATCCTGCAGAGTTCGTTTTGATAGCGGCCAACTCACTGACTCTGCAGAATCTCCACTCCACTGTCCCTGCACTCCCCTGCTCTCCTCAGCGCGGGATGCAGTGCTCCCCTTCTACCCAGGCCGATGTACCGGCAGCCCACAGCACCTCATGGACTGCACGCGAATCTGACAGAGATCACCAGTCAGAGTCGCAGGTGAGCACAGCTCTCCCCTCACGCCCCATGCACAGGGCTGACATTTTTCCTTAGGTCCATGGGAGGGATAGGGGGACAAATCCCCCTCACAATTTTAAGTGGGGGGATATAATAGCTTTTATCCCCCCTATAATGTGTTTCTCTAATGCAGCGGTCTATACCGAAAAATATACACTTTCTTGAGTTAAATTATTTAATGGTGTGTTTTGTGGCTATTTTGTGTGTTCAGGATCCGAACCCTGGTTGTCCCAATTGCAGGTGGGGAACTTGGCTGCTGTGTCATGTGGAGCTGCTTGTAAACACACTGACAGATGTCAGTATCATGTTCTGCTTCTGCAGGCCACCTGTAGTACCACAGTTGGCCTTGTGCGCCCCCACGACACTGTCTTGCTTAAGCAAGCTGCTCTTGTTTGCCAGAGATATTGGAGGGGCTGGGGCAGGATCATTATGACCATGCAATGAAAATATCACAGTAGCACTGCTGCTCGCCTGGAAATGTTCAAAATAATATTAAAAAAATTGTGCAATTTCTTTCATGTGGCTTCTTTCCAAACTCCACACTGTACATTTCCCCTTTAAATCACTTCCATGACACAGGTACACCCACTTTTAGTACATTAAGCGATCCATAGACACGCTGTACAGTAGAAGCCTACCAGGGTAGTTCAGCAGGTTGACAGACCGATACTGAGATGTTATATATTCAAAACTACAGGTTGTTAATCCTATGACTTTTTGCAATGCCTTATAAAAATAAAGTGTTATAAAATGTGTTTGGCCAGGGTATGGGTTGGGCTCATTGTTTGCTTATATTCAGGGCGGAAGTGTTTCTGCCCCTGTAGTGAAAATCAAAAGTTGGCACCCATGAACCCACTGTTTAATTTCCTAAAAACTGCTGTCAGCACAACAGAAGCATTTATTTGTGATTAACCAGTTTGACAAGCATATAACATCTTTATAAATAAAACCTGTGCTAAAACACAGCGGGGCACACAAAATAACAGAGTATGTGTGGTGTCTGACAAAAAAAAGCATTTCAAAGAAAACTAGTGAACGCAACAGCATTTTTCAATTTGGAAATTACTTTTTTTTTAATGGAAGTGTGAAATGCACATTTGGAAAACAACAGTGTGCCTAGCACGTAGAAAGCCTGCATAAAAAGCAAAGGAAGGGGCACAAAAATTACAGGATATTTGTGTGGTAGTCCAACAAATATCTGTCTTTTTGAGACAGCTACTAATAAATAATAATGCAACAAAGAGGTTTTTGAAGTTCTTAATATAATTGTGAAGGCATATGTTATTCCATCTGTTTATAGAGGGGAAATAATTGGGCCAAAAATATATTGGTAAAAAGTCAGAGGTTCATAAATATCCCCGCCCCGATATCACCCGCTAGTATCTCTCCACTGTTGGCCTACACTACAAGTAGTTCTAGCTAACGTAAAGGTTGGAGACCCCTGCTCTAGCGCCTTCACCTCAATGCCACGTTTGTGTGTCTCATTCCTGCGGTGTCATAAAACTGTAGTCCTGGGTCAAGGGCTGTTGCGAGGAAGGGGGCGCATTGCTGACTGCCCCCATTCACATTCGCTCTATCTTCCTTGCTCGCATGCAGTGGCAGACCACATCATATTTTTACTACCGCTTTCAGTGCCCCAACAAAACCCATCTTTCTTTCCACAATGCATAAAGTGCCAGCACACACACCATATAACGTTCTTCCCCAATGCATGCAGTGTTAGATCACTCACAGTCCCCAACATAATGCATGCAATGCCTAAAGAAAGCACCCCCAGAACCCACGCACCCTAGCTCACTTTAACACTTGCATGCAGTGATGAAACTCAGCCCATCTATTTCACTGCACCCCACTACACACAGTGTGAAGACACACCCTTTCTCTCCCCCCATCAAGCACAAGTAATGCCAGAACACACACACACACACACACACACACCTCTGACTCCTTTCACCCTAATGCCCCATTGCGGGCCCTGCCTCCTCCCTTCACCCCTTGGCCACAATGCATGCACTGCCACACAAGGTGACTCGCCTATCGCTCCCCACTGTATGCAGTGCCACAGCGGCACCCGTGTGCCCTCCACCCCCCTTCCACTGCAGTGGTGCCACCATTGCCCCTCCCCGGGCTCTCCATCACCTCTGCATGGAGAGCTGCATGTGCCACTGCAACGGATGCCCCCACTTCCTCGGCCGGTCAATGCCAGGGTACACTCTTTGTTGCCAGGCCGCTGTGTCAGTGTTGCTGTCCCTTCTTGGCCGCATCAGTCACCATGCTGACACTCTGTGTCGCCTCCTGTGAGATTTTTGGAAGCATTTTGATAAATTATTCACCTTGAAAGATGAGCCTAGTCCCAAAAGAAAAGATCTTCCCCTTGTGGCGATATATTAGTGCTTTTGTATATTCCAGGCACTCTACAATACTCAGTCCAATATTTGGAGAACCAGCATATGCTGCCTCGTACAAACTGGGGGCGATACACGGCCGGGAGAGAGAAGGGGGGAGGGGATAATGGAACTACAGCACAGCGCTGGTAGGTGGAGGGGGTGTTGCATAAAATTGAAATGTGTGCATTTCTTATGCTGTTGTTGAAAGGCGGAGCTGGGGGAGTAGAGGCAGTCAGGTGTCAGGTGGGTCGGGTGTGTCCATGTATCCTTTTGAGGGCAGTAAAAGAAAAACTGATTCATAATATTCCTGAAGTATTATAGATGCTGGTACGTCAGAGACTGTGCTAGGGCTGGGGCAGTTACATGTTGGTTGTGCCTACATAACCTTCTGTTCCTCCGACGGCCATCAAATGTCTGCTACGGAATTGTGTAATGTATGAATGCATGGGTTTTATAAAGCGTAAACCTGTGTGGAAAGCAGCCCCTGTACATAGGCAATGCACCCAGGTGGCCATTATTAAGCACCGGTCCCTCTTAAAGACCAGTAGAGAAGAGGAGTCAATCACATGTCACATGTGCCCAACAGAGCCCTTTTTCTCGCTTAGAACAGTAAAATGAGAGACATTGAAATGGGGAAGATTAACATCTGCAGGCTTCCTACAAGGTAGAACTTAAGGACATTCTCAAATGGTGCCTACTAGAATGGCTTCATTGCACCCCTGAGAAACTGGTAAAAATATAATAAAGATTTCTCCAAAATGTTTTTAAGCAAAGTCCCACACCTCTCACATCAACCTCGTTTGAGGGGTGCCACCCTCCTTGGGATCAGCTTCACCCTCAAGAAAAACCAAAGGTTTTTCATAATCTAGAATAGGGTGGGCGGACTAGTAATCCCTCATTAACGCCAGAATATATGTGATCCAATTTGCTTTTAATGAAATCACCACTACCAACATCTGAATTCGCCCATCTTGAAGGCACAGGTGGTTAAGCTGTCCCTGGAACACCAGGCAAGTATCTGCAGCGTGTAAAATACAATGTCAGCTTGCAAAAGTTAAAGTAGACTGTCTGCAACTTCTTTTGCGGTGCCCCGTGGCTGCGCATAATGAACGTGCCCAGGCCGGGGGACAAACTGCACGTGCCCTGCCTGTGCAGTGCACTGCTGCGTAGCCTCAGCCTTTGTTTTTCCTGAACGAATGAGAAGCCACACAGCAACACGTGCTCCAGTGACTCTGTGACAGCGTGTGTTATTGAGGGAGACAGAGTGAGACAGACCCCTAGTCTGACTGTTACTCGACCTCCACCGGAGTCCTCAGCTACCATAAGGTAAGTCAAGTGGCGTGGCCCCCCTCTCCCAGGTGCAGGGCGGCATGGGGAGGATTTATTAGAGGGAATGTGCCATTGCCAACGTCAGGTATACAGTTTCTAAGCATGTGTGGCGCATTGCAAAACTGATCAGGAATCCTGGCCCCTTAATGTTTCATGATGAAACATTAAGAGGCCAGGATGCCCTGATCAGTTTGCAACGCGCCACGCATGTTTAGAAACTGTACATCTGATGTTGGCACACTTTCATGAATTGAAAAACCTGAGGCCCTGCCGCCCTCAGATTTTTCAATTCATGAAAGTGTGCCCCTGCCAAAGAGGAATATCACAATGGAATGGCTCTTCCTTACTGATGGGCAGCCAGGGCTCACATTTAAGCTCCAAGCATTGGCCAACACGGGCTTGCAAGGCTGCACAAACAAAATACGGAAGCCATTTACCGATGCAGCGGAGGATCAAGGGTGCACAATGGGAGCCGGTATTGACATGTAGATGCAGTTTCTTTACAAATGCCAGGCACAACAATGTTTAATATATTATGTATTGCCTTTTCTAAGGAGAAGGGCATGATGATTATTTTTGCTGCTTACACTAGTGCCCCTAAACCGTCAGGTTACTTTGAGATTGTTTCTAGTTTATTTCCTTAGAGTTGGATCAAGATGACCACACCTGACACATTTCTCTGCAAAAAAAATTACAAATTCTATTAATGTATCTATAACTGCTTCCCAAAATGAGACCCGGTTCCCCAGCTGGAGGTGACATCTATTGCTGTGACACTTTGTCCCTCTTATGCTTAGCATACATGGAGCAACAAGATACTCTGTTAGAACATTTACGATTGAGGCATTTCGTTATAGTGTACGTTTGCTAACTGAGTCACTTCTAGGTGACCCAAGTAAACATACAGAGAAACGAAATGCACAGTAAGGAGGTCACACAATTCGGCCAGGATCACACAATCTGGCAAAGACTGGATTTTCTCCAAGATGTCCCTGTACCCCAGGCCTGGCTTGAAAGTGCAGACACTGCCTGAGATATCAGCCTGACATAGCATACGAAATCCTCATGAAACCATATAAAGTAAAATGAGGATGAGCCAATCTCAAGAAGTGCCACTACGTGGGATGCGTGCTCTTTTCCATAGTAATGTCTAAGGTAGGCAAGGGAAAACACTTGATGTATGCTCTAATATCAGAAGGACTCACTTAAGGCACACCCCTCCACCTCTTCCCACCAACTCAGACCTGCTTGAAGTTTGGATGGTACCACACGTAAAGCTTGGTCTCTGACATAAGGGCTACCTGCATTTCTCTAGTTCAAACCCAGCAGCAGCCGGGTCCACTTAAGCTTTCATAAATTCAGTACCGTTCAAATGAGGGTAATAATACCTGCTATGCTATTGCATTGCCTAGAAGCTGAAAGCATCTAGCATGAAGCACTATGACCAAAGTGTTATATTCCATAAAACACAATACTACCAGCACAGACCTGAACTCTGTCGCTGCCCAAAATAAACCATTTGTTGGTGCCATCCTGCGCATCTCTCAAAAGAAATCAAGCGCGAACCTTCTGTAGGTCTTGGCTAAGCTTCTCCCTGTTTTATTCATCCCGACCGTTTCTGTCAGTGTACTTCAGTGGGCGCAGTGCAATCAGATTTTGGGGGTAGAGCCTCGGCAGTATATGGATTTAGTGACTTCTCTGTCTGACCCCCCCTTCCAAATATCCATGCTTCCGACTATTTCTTAAGAGTTAATGCTTGCATGTATCAATGGGCCCTTTAAAGGTCATGGATATGGCATGCCTGTTCTAGCTTATTCTAAGAAGCTATATGGAGTGGTTGGGCATGTAAGGCATGCAAGAGAGAACCTGTGAAATGTAAGCCAGGATATTGAGGGTGCTCTGAAGACTGAGTAAGTGTACAGATGAGAGTTGTGGGTTGCTGGCAATGGGGGAATGGGAAGGGAGGGACTAGGGTGCAGTAGTGTGGAACTGCAAAGTGAAAAAGGGTAGAAAGGGTGCAGAGGACAGAAAAAGAGGAGCAAGGGAGGGGAGAGATGGGAACTGTAACGCTCACCTGAATCCCTCAGAGGCGCAGGTCCGGGCTGGGAGATTTCAGTGTCTTCTAGGGTCACGCGCAGGCCTCTGATAACACCCTGGATGGGCCCTCACCTCACCGTAATTTTGACCCGGAGGGTGAGGTGTCTGCAAGTAGGAGAACAAAGGGTTAATGTACGTCTGATTGGCCAATCTGACTTTCCCCTTTCTGGCCTCCCCACGTTTCTCGTAGGCTGAATGTGCTCACCTTAGATAGGTGGAAAGCGGAGCTCTCCATCCTGCGTCTGTGCAGGGGCGCTAATGCCAGTTGCTTCACTGGTTCATAACCCAGCCTCTTGATTGCAGAGGATGGAATCGGGGTGCAAGGCCGTCGTTAACCGCACGAACGGTAAATGCTTGAATATGGAGTCTTATTTATATGTCCCCTTAAATGTCTCTTGCCTTTGCAGGTCCGGTATGCAGATACGGTAAGCGAGAAGAATGCCGGAGCTCGTGGAGGCACGTAAGTAAAAGAATGTTGTTCGAAGTTAAATGCACTTCTTAATGTCTCTTTTCCCTTTTTGTCACGCCCTCTCACACGGCCTTTCCCTCTTCTCATCTCCTCCTCCTCAGGCGCCTCTCGCCGTAGTAATTCCCGTTCACACCACCAGCAGGGAAAACACGGCAGGCGGAATACCATGTTGGGCGGATTTGCCTCGTTTCGCCCTTTTCCGCGTTGGCGTCTGCCATGGCGCCTCTTGCACAGCCGGCAACGTCAGAAAACCAGGAAGTGCCGGCAGCTCCAATCCCTGGCCACGTTGCGCTCCATGCAACGTACGCGAGCAGCCACGTGATACGTCACGTGATACCGCTCGCCCCTTCAAAAGAGGCCGGCAAACAAGACTCTTTGCTTCACAGCTACTTCAACATCTACGGAGGACTGTCACGCATTACCCTTGCTCTTGTTTGCTTCGACCTTGGAACTCTTTTCGGATTTGCTACTGGATTACCCTTGGATTTTGGCGTGCTCTCTGATTTTCTGGACATCTGACCCCTGTTATACTCTGGACTTGCTCTTGGATTGCCCTTCTGTTTTGCAACCTTCGGATTGCTTCAAGCCTTGCTACAGATCTTGCCTTACTCCACAAGGTACTGGGAAGGAGTGCCTATTACACCATTCCGGCTTGCCCTGCGTAGGTTCTCTACCTACATTCCATCTCTATTAGGTAAGCTGGTGTCACTGCATATTGTTTAACTCTTCCTATCAATTGCCCATTGCCATTATAGAGTATTTTCCGGATTATAACCTTTTGCCTTATAGCGATCAGGGGTCCTTCCGGCGTTCTCAAATACCAGGCCGACGACAACCCTCCTTCCTGTGGCCTCAAAGATTGCTCGGGCAGTGTTTATATTCTGCTTGAGCGGTACTTGGGGACGGAGGCATTTCATAACTGCACGACCATCAAGTCGGACCCATCAAGTCAGAACAGACTGTGAAGCCTTATGGTCGTCTAGTTATGGATGTTTCAGCCGGGGACCCTGTGACTGCTTTAATGCAAGCAGTGACATCGCTTAGGACAGACATGGCAGTTGCTACCACTGCCCTCCGCACTGATTTAGCCTCTGCCACCACTGCACTGAACCATCGTCTTGATGCCATGCAAAGCACCCGACATCCCTTACCTGCTGACGCGGAGTTCGGCGATGCTGCCTCATCTCATAACGCCCCCATCACTCCACTTACTTTGCCAGTCCCGTCTGTGGTGGTTCAGACTCCATTTCCTCTAGCAGCCCCTGAGAGGTACCATGGAGATCCTTTGAAATACCGCACTTTCATAAATCAGTGCAAACTACATTTCTTATGCCGACCTCAAGCTTTCTCTGACCCAGTCTCTAAAGCGGCTTTTCTACTCTCCCATTTGTCGGGTGTAGCAGCCACATGGGCCAATCCGTTTTTGGAGAGTAATCATCCCGCTCTGTACGATTTCGATATATTGACTCAAGAAATGGCTAAGGTTTTTGACACTAGACATAAAGCCCAATCCAGAGACATGGAGCTCTTAGATCTCACTCAAGGTCGATCTACTCTCATTGAGTATATTACCAAGTTTAATCAACTCGCCACCGAGACTTCATGGCCAGAGAATAAGAAGGCAGTAATCTATTATCGGGGTCTGTGTGGTTCCATGAAGGATGCTTTGTCTGTGGTGCCCTCCCTTCCCTCACTTTATCTTGATCTGGTAGATTTAACCTTGCAAATCGACGCCAGACGGGCAGAACGTAAGGGGGAAGCAGGGATATCCCAGAGCTCGCCTTCAACCTCGTCTAGCACCTTACCTGAACCCATGCAGATCGGCGGGGTACGCAGTCCTATCACACATGCCGAACGGGAGCGCAGGAGGGCAGACAACGCTTGCTACTACTGCGGACTCAATGGGCACTTTGTAAAGGAGTGTCCCCGTCGACCAAGAAACAAAGCTCCGGGTTTTCCGAAGACTCGCCCTTGAGATCAGGGGTTGGGGCGAGTCCTATACCTAATACCCCTGACCTTGCTTTTGGTCCCGTTCGACCTGTGGTGGTGCAAGCTTCCTTAAACCTAGCTGCAGGAGTTTCCCATGCAATACAAATAGTGATCGACTCTGGTGCTACTGGTTGCTTTATAGACATAGCGCTAGCCAATGCTCTAAACTTACCTCTGGTCCAAAAGAAACACCCCGAACCAGTTCATGCAGTAGATGGGACGTCATTGACCTCTGGACCGATCTTACACCAGACAGCCCCTTTGGAATTAGTCATACAGGAGGTCCACAGAGAGACCATGTCGTTTGACCTCATAGCTACGCCTCAGTTTGGTGTTATCCTGGGCATTCCTTGGCTAAAGAGGCATAATCCTTTGATTAACTGGGGTACAGGTCAGGTACTCTTTGAATCCGAAACATGTCAATACTACTGCCTGCTTGAGGCACCTCAGGTTTCCAGTCCTGCAGACATCCTAGGGATAGTCGCTTCATTAGGCATAGAAGACAGGTCCGATTCCTCAGACTCACATATGATAGGGGCGGTCACAAATCACATACCTCCTGAGTACTATGAATTCTGGGCAGTGTTTGACAAAGGCTCTGCAGAAGGCCTTCCTCCACATCGATCATACGACTGCCCCATTGATTTAATCCCAGACGTCTCTATCCCAAAGGGGCGGATATACTCCTTAACCCAAACAGAGGAGCGAGTCCTTCAAGATTACATACAGCAGGCTCTGCGTCTAGGTCATATTCGCCCATCAACCTCTCCAGCTGCAAGTCCCATCTTCTTTGTGCCAAAGAAGGAAGGGGATCTCCGTCCCTGCATTGATTACAGGCGTTTGAACGCCATCACAGTAAAAAACCGCTATCCTATTCCCCTTATTACCCCGTTGTTGGACAAACTTACTCATGCCACAATTTACACCAAATTGGATCTACGGGGTGCATACAACCTCATACGCATACGAGAGGGAGACGAATGGAAGACGGCTTTCTGCTCACGACAAGGGTTGTTTGAGTATACAGTTATGCCGTTTGGTCTCTGTAATGCTCCTGCTACGTTCCAGCGCTTCATGGATGACATATTTGGCGATATCCTGAACACATACGTAGTAGTGTATTTAGATGACATATTGGTCTTCTCTTCCTCTCTCGATGAACACATCAAACATGTCAAGGAAGTGTTGTTACGGCTGCAAGCCAATGCACTATTTGCTAAACCTGAAAAGTGTATTTTCCATACCAGCCAGGTTGAGTTCTTGGGGTTCCATATCTCTCCGGGAGGCCTCTCCATGAATCAGTCCAAAGTTCGGGCAATAAACGATTGGCCAATTCCGACCACACTCAAGCAATTACAGTCGTTTTTGGGTTTTGCCAACTTTTACCGACGATTCATAGCTGGGTTTTCTTCTATTGTAGCACCACTCACTGCGCTCACGAGTCCTTCAGTCCCCTATGTCTGGTCCGAAAATAAACAAAATGCTTTCGATTCTCTGAAAACTATGTTCACTACTGCTCCGGTGTTACAACACCCTGACCCTGAACTCCCGTTTGTCCTTGAGGCAGACGCATCCTCTTATGCACTTGGGGCTGTACTGTCCCAGCCATGCCCTGCCACTGGTCGGCTGCATCCAGTGGCTTTTCACTCTCGCAAGTTCACAGCAAGTGAATTACACTACACAGTCACAGAAAAAGAACTATTGGCCATTAAGGACGCCTTACAGACCTGGAGACATCACCTTCTAGGAGCAAAACACCAGACGGTGGTGTTCTCAGACCATAAGAATCTCCAAGACCTTGCCTCCTTGAAATGTACCAATAGTCGACAAGTACGTTGGCACCTTTTCTTTGCCGCGTTCGACTTCGTGGTCAAACATAGGCCTGGTGTAGGGCATGGGAAAGCAGACGCCCTGTCTCGTTCTCCTGGGGGGGAAATTCTACCATCCTTCCCTGAGACCTTGTTGAGCGAGTCTCACGTAGTTTGTGTCTGCACACCATCACCTTCATTACAGTCCGCCATACGACAATGGGTCTCCCGATATCCACAGTCACTAACAGAATGGGATCCCGTTATGCACGATGGGCTGCCCTTTGTACATGGGAAGCTCTTTCTTCCCACGAGTGAAACCAGGAATTTGGCGTTGGAATGGTCTCATGATGCTGCCATTAATGGTCACCCCGGGCAGCATCGTACCCTGGAATTACTCAAACGATGGTGTTGGTGGCCGGCTATGAAACGAGACGTACAGAATTATGTCAATACCTGTCCAGTCTGTGCTCAGGGCAAGTCACGTAGGGGCCGGCCTTTGGGTCTTCTTCTTCCTCTCCCGGTTCCTCCACGCCCCTGGGACACGGTCTCAATGGACTTGATTACTGATTTGCCATGCACACAGGGTTTCGATACTATATGGGTTGTTGTTGACTCCTATACCAAAATGGCTCGTTTTGTACCATGTAAGGGAGTACCCTCAGCCCCGGTTTTGGCCAGGCACTTCTTTAAGTCTGTCTTCTGTCTCTTTGGCCTGCCTCATGTTTTGGTGTCCGATCGAGGCACACAGTTCACCTCTCGTTTCTGGCGGGCCCTCACCTCTCTGTTGGGAATTGATGCTCATTATTCCTCTGCTTACCATCCAGAGAGCGACGGGCAGACTGAGAGGGTTAACCAGTCATTGGAGCAATACCTACGTTGCAATATCAGGACACTTGGCTTAACTTATTGCATCTTGCCGAATTTGCTTATAACAACTCTTTGCATTCTGCTACTGGTTTTTCACCATTCTTCGCTCTCTATGGCCAACATCCTCGTACTCTTCCTCTGCCAGATTACTCCTCTTCTGATACCCCCGCTGCCTCGGCCTGCGCTAGGGATTTAGTGTCAATACATGCCCAGACTTTGATCCATTTGCGTGAGGCCCAATCTTCCATGAAATCCACAGCTGACAGGAAGAGGGCGGAGGCTCCTGCATACAAGGTGGGGGACAGGGTTTGGCTTTCCGCTCGTCATTTACACATCCCTGGGTGTCGCAAACTACTCCCTCGCTTTGTGGGTCCTTACAAGGTGGTCAAGGTTCTGAATCCGGTGGCTATGTGTCTGGCGGTACCTCCTGCTTGGCGAATCCACCCGGTTTTCCATGTCTCTCTGCTCAAACCCTGCCCTGGTCCTACCCGATTAGCTGCCCCTCCTGCTCCGGTCTCTGTCTCTTCTCCTGATGTTTTTGAGGTCCAGGGAATACTGGGTTCCCGTATACACAGGGGTGGGCTGCAGTATCTGGTGGATTGGCGGGGTTATGGCCCTGAAGACCGCTCCTGGGTTGCTGCTCGAGATGTTCACGCTTCTCGCCTGGTGGCCAAGTATCATCGGGAACATCCTTCCGGCACACGCGGTCGTGGGCCTTTGAGGGGGGGGGCTCTGTCACGCCCTCTCACACGGCCTTTCCCTCTTCTCATCTCTCCTCCTCAGGCGCCTCTCGCCGTAGTAATGCCCGTTCACACCACCAGCAGGGAAAACACGGCAGGCGGAATACCATGTTGGGCGGATCTGCCTCGTTTCGCCCTTTTCCGCGTTGGCGTCTGCCATGGCGCCTCTTGCACAGCCGGCAACGTCAGAAAACCAGGAAGTGCCGGCAGCTCCAATCCCTGGCCACGTTGCGCTCCATGCAACATACGCGAGCAGCCACGTGATACGTCACGTGATACCGCTCGCCCCTTCAAAAGAGGCCGGCAAACAAGACTCTTTGCTTCACAGCTACTTCAACATCTACGGAGGACTGTCACGCATTACCCTTGCTCTTGTTTGCTTCGACCTTGGAACTCTTTTCGGATTTGCTACTAGATTACCCTTGGATTTTGGCGTGCTCTCTGATTTTCTGGACATCTGACCCCTGTTATACTCTGGACTTGCTCTTGGATTGCCCTTCTGTTTTGCAACCTTCGGATTGCTTCAAGCCTTGCTACAGATCTTGCCTTACTCCACAAGGTACTGGGAAGGAGTGCCTATTACACCATTCCAGCTTGCCGTGGATTTCCCTGCGTAGGTTCTCTACCTACATTCCATCTCTATTAGGTAAGCTGGTGTCACTGCATATTGTTTAACTCTTCCTATCAATTGCCCATTGCCATTATAGAGTATTTTCCTGATTATAACCTTTTGCCTTATAGCGATCAGGGGTCCTTCCGGCGTTCTCAAATACCAGGCCGACGACAACCCTCCTTCCTGTGGCCTCAAAGATTGCTCGTGCAGTGTTTATATTCTGCTCGAGCGGTACTTGGGGACGGAGGCATTTCATAACTGCACGACCATCAAGTCGGACCCATCAAGTCAGAACACTTTTTCAGGTAGCCGTAGCAGCCGGCGTTGGAGATGGACGCCGAGGTACGTGCCGGAATAGAAGACACGTGTGTAGTGATGGCGTACTGTGCCCCTAATGATGTCCTTCTTGTTTTTGCAGGTGCGGTTGAACAGCGCATGGCGGAGATCGAGGCGTAAGTAGCACAGGTAAGCAAAATATCACGGAGGTTCACTAACCAATGTCCTTTGTTTCCGCAGGGTTGTCGGAGTATGAAGAGTGCGGCACGCGGCCTCGGGATGCACCGATGGACGAGGTAAGTGCAGCGCTGGTTTTGCCTTGTCCTAACCTGGTGTCCTTGTTCTCTTTCAGACGCTGCTGAAGACTGGTTTTCCGGGAGGTAAGATAAAGAATTCTTGTTCACAGATGCTGAAGCTGAAGATTCTCTGGAGCTGACACGGTGAGCGTCCTGCTGCTAGTGCAGAATAACGCGAAGCACGTTGCACTGATCGGGTGTGGTTTAAATAAGCCACTGGAGTGCTTAGGTGTCTCCTTCCACAGCCTTGCCCAGGCAAGAAAAAAGTTCCAGCTCTCAGGATAGTTCCAGTATCCAGTCCCAGGGAGTGGTGCTGGCCACACCCAGAAGGTAAAGTAGTTCCAGCCAGGAATGGATGAGGATCTCATCCTACAGGTAAGTGAGCAGCATGGTCTGCAGCAGGTAGGTCCACCCAAGCACCATTCCTCTCAATATGAGCCCGGCGCTTCCTGTGCCGGGACCGAGTTCCCTTATGAGCCTGGCGCCACTGGCGCCAGGACAAGGTCCAAAAGGCCCCTGTGGGGACCGGCTGGTGCCTGGAATGGAAGTTGTGACCCTGCTTCCCAGGATGTTGGGCTGGATCTGACTCCTTGGAGGCAGCGGTCATGACAGCACCCCCCCTCAAGGCCCCTCCCAAGCTTGTCTTCTCTGGAGGCTTTGGCTTATTGGGAAAAGTTCGATGAAACTTCCTGACTAGACGAGGTGCATGGACATATTCTGAAGGCTCCCAAGATCTCTCCTGGGGGCCGAATCCCTTCCAATCAATCAGGTAGTATAGTTTCGATTTGGAAATTTTGGAATCCAAGATGTTTCGAATTTCAAATTCGAGTTCTCCATCAACCTGGATTGGCTCTGGAGGTTTAGTCAAACGGGTTCCGGGTTGCATAGGTTTTAGGAGAGAAACATGGAAAACGGGATGTATCTTCATCCGAGTAGGTAACTCCAATTTCACAGCCACCGGATTTATCACAGCCGTGATCGTGTAGGGTCCTAAATACCTTGGGTTGAAGGTGCGTGGTCCTTTTAGGGATAAATGTTTAGTGGACAGCCAGACTTGATCTCCTACTTGATATTGAGGGGCCTCTTTTCGATGTCGATCCGCTCCTTTCTTATACATTTCCTTGGCTCGTTGAAGGTGGGCTGTGGCTTCCTTAAATGCTTGAGTTATTGTCGCATGCAGATGGTCTACAGCGGGTGTTCCGAGAGCTTGAGGTGGATCCAAATTAGAGGTTCGAGGATGAATTCCATACAGCAGAAAAAAAGGGGTTTTTCCAGTTCCTGAATGGATCGAATTGTTGTAGGCGTATTTAGCAATCCAAAGGACATCCTTCCAAGTGCCCTCCGATTGTTGCAACATGCAGCGTAGATATTGTTCCAGAGTTTGATTAGTCCTCTCAGTCTGCCCGTCAGTTTGGGGGTGATGGCTGGTGGAAAGTCGTACATCAATTTGCGCTAAACGACAACAATTTCGCCAAAAATGGGAAATAAATTGGCTCCCTCGATCGGAGATTAACACTGAAGGGAATCCGTGCAACCGGACGATGTTTTCAAGGAATTCTCTGGCCAAAACGGGAGCTGTGGGTAAACCTTTCAGAGGAATAAAATGAGCCATTTTTGAAAAAAGGTCCACGATTACTAGAATTGTGTTGTATCCGGAGCAGGGGGGTAAATCCGTGATAAAATCCATTGAGAGAGTAGGCCAAGGGCAAGGTGGAATGTCTATTGGGTGTAGCAGACCTGCTGGTCTTTCCTTCTGACTCTTGTTTTGTGCGCAGATGCCGCAAGAAGCCACAAAATCTTTAATATCTTTCCTCCAAGATGGCCACCAAAAATGTCTTTTGATTTTCTCTAAGGTTTTGGCAATTCCACAGGATGTCCTTCTATTAGTGAATCATGGTAGCAGGTGATAACCTGCTTCTGTAAGTCAACACATGGCAAATATAGTCTTTCTTGGAAATACAATAGATTCTGATCTATCGTAAAATCTTTTCCTTTCAGTTGCCAATTCAATGAATCTTCAGGAGTTATTAGTTGACTGACTTTCGCTTCGATATCTTCAAGGGATAGCATGTTGATTACTCCCAGTATCTTTTGTTCGGGGATTGTTGGTACCGGCTCTGGATTAGCTGTGTGTTCGTCTACCCCTATTCGAGAAAGGGCATCTGCTTTTCCGTTCTTATTGCCTGGTCGATACGTGATCACAAAATCAAATTCCGCGAAGAATAATGCCCAGCGGAGTTGTCTCGAAGATTGGGCCTTGGCTGACTTCAGATACTGGAGGTTGCGATGGTCAGTGATTACAGTGACAGTGTGCCGGGCTCCCAGGAGATAATGCCGCCAGGCCTTAAAGGCGGACTTAATTGCCAGAAGTTCTTTGTCCGTAATTGTATAGTTGATTTCGGGGGCCGAAAATTTGCGGGACCAAAATGCCACAGGGTGTAATTGGTGTGTTTCGGGATCTCTTTGTGATAGCACATCTGTGCTATCTCGACGATATAAGGAAGTTCTGGACGAGGATGCTTCAAGACTGGAGCGGCGATAAATTTGGCTTTCAATTCTTGGAAGGCTTGTTCGGCCTCTGGAGTCCACTCGAATTTTTTATTCTTTTTCAGGAGGGCCGTGATGGGTTGAACTACTCGAGAGAATTCTGGAATGAATCTCCGGTAAAAATTAGCGAAGCCCAACATGCTCTGTACTCCTTTCACGGAAGTCGGGGACAGCCATTTGGTGATAGCGTCCACCTTTCTTGAGTCCATGTGAACTCCATTGGGTGACAAGATGAACCCCAAGAATTCGACTTCCTTTACATGAAAAGTACACTTCTCCAATTTAGCAAACAAGCGGTGTTGACGAAGTCTCTGTAGAACCGCTGTGATCAGCTTCTGAGGATGAGTATACCAGGATGTCATCGATATAAACAATTACGCACACATCAATAAGTTCTCGGAAAACGTCATTCATAAAGAACTGGAAGGCGGCCGGTGCGTTGCATAGTCCAAAGGGCATTACTTGATACTCAAACAATCCGAATTTAGTGCGAAAGGCCGTCTTCCATTCGTCACCCTCCTTAATGCGTACCAAGTGGTAAGCTCCTCTGAGATCTAGCTTTGTGCATATGCCGGCACCTTTAACTTGGTCCAATAATTCGGGAATCAGAGGCAAAGGATATCTGTTTTTGACTGTAATCTGGTTCAGGGCGCGGTAGTCGATACATGTTCTCAGGTCACCTTCTTTTTTCGGAACGAAGAACAAAGCTGAAGAAACTGGAGATTTCGAGGGACGAATAAATCCGTTAGCCAGATACTGGTCCAAGTATTGCCTGAGATGGAGATTTTCTGGCTCAGTGAGAGCATATATTCTACTGCACGGAGGAGTAGATCCAGGTATTAGGTCTATCTGGCAGTCGTATGACCGATGCGGGGGCAAAGTGTTGGCCTGATCTTTCTGGAAGACGTCGCGGAACTCTTGGTATTCTGGAGGCAATTGGGGACTCTCGGAAGCGATGGCTGCTAGCCTGATATCGGGTCGAGGATAGCAAGTTGGGGCGCATTCTGGAAACCGGATGACCTTGGCTCGCCAGTCTATCTGAGGATTGTGCTTTTCCAACCAAGGAATTCCCAGGATTACTTGAAACTGCGGGGCCTTGATTACATCAAACACGATCTTCTCCCGATGTCCATCTTGGCATAGCAACGACACTTCCATGGTGGTGTGAGAAACCGGTCCGGAAGCTATTTCTGTACCATCCACTGTAGTGATTACGTCTTTAACCATCTTAGAACATAGAGGAAAATTCATCCTGGTTGCCATATCTTGATCTACATAGTTACCGATCGCTCCGCTATCAATGTATGCTTTAATAGCATGCATGCGATCTGGCCGATCTGGATTTATGAGGACCATAGGCATTACCAAATGCGAGGTCAAGGAACTGGTTTTAACGCTCGGCAAGCGGACCTCTACACTTGTCGGGCGAGGTCGTTTCCCGATTCTAGTTTTTCAGCATTCTTATCGGAAGCTCCTACAGCCTTCTTGACTGGTTTTACTGGACAATCACAAAGGAAATGTCCGGAATTCCCACAGTAGAGGCACAGCTGTAATTGTCTTCTCCTTTCCCGCTCCTTTTGGGTTAATGGTCCTTTAACAACCCCTATCTGCATGGGCTCCACGGAATCCTTTCCTTTAGCGGAGCTCTGAGGTCTTGAAAATATTTGGGTTTCAAATCTGGAACGATCGGTCTTCCTGTTCTGTAGCCGGTGATCTAATTGGACCACTAGGTCGATCTAATCGGAACAATCTTGCGGAGGATTCACCACCTGTGCTAAGACATCTTTAAGTTCTCCACGCAGCCCTCTGTAGAAAAGTGTGATTCTCTTTTCCTCAGGCCACCTAGTCTCAACCACCAGTCTGTTAAAAGATGCTATGTATGCCAGGAGATCCTGATTCCCTTGTCTTAGTGATAGGAGTTCATTGTCCAAGGCCTGCCCCTGTGAGTGTCTTGCGAACAACTTTTCCATACTGGTCTGGAAAGCTTGAAAGTTATGGAGGATCGGATCATCCTGTGTCACAAGAGGAATGGACCAATCTGCAGCACTACCGCTGAGATAGGAAAGTACGAATGCTACTTTGGTTTGGTCTGTTGGGAATGCGGCGGGTCTACACAGAAAGTGCAAGCGGCATTGATTAAGGAATACTGCAAACCGTTTTGGATCACCAGAAAAACGTTCGGGCGGGGCCAAAGGCACATTCCCTGGCAGATTAATTTGCACCGGATTATTTGAGGTTGTAGGAGTGTAGCTCCCTCCCGAGTCAGGCAGAGACGTCTGTCC
The DNA here is from genome assembly GCF_040938575.1 of Ambystoma mexicanum. Classification (NCBI taxonomy): domain Eukaryota; kingdom Metazoa; phylum Chordata; class Amphibia; order Caudata; family Ambystomatidae; genus Ambystoma; species Ambystoma mexicanum. The sequence goes on along the minus strand of NC_090923.1, from coordinate 538,805,488 downwards.
CGCTTGTGTTTGTAACAACTGTCTGGCCAGATCATCCGTTCGCTCTTTGGAAACGATCAACTCCCTTCGTAAAGCATTTGTCTCTTGGCGGGATGCCTGTACTTCAGCTCACAGTGCCCCAAGCAATTGGGCCAATTGATCTGTGTCCGAGGTATCCATTGCGCCTGGGTGGGAAATTTGCGGTAGGCTTCGCGTTCTGTAACGCTCACCTGAATCCCTCGGAGGCGCAGGTCCGGGCTGGGAGATTTCAGTGTCTTCTAGGGTCACGCGCAGGCCTCTGATAACACCCTGGATGGGCCCTCTCCTCACCGTAATTTTGACCCGGAGGGTGAGGTGTCTGCAAGTAGGAGAACAAAGGGTTAATGTACGTCTGATTGGCCAATCTGACTTTCCCCTTTCTGGCCTCCCCACGTTTCTCGTAGGCTGAATGTGCTCACCTTAGATAGGTGAAAGCGGAGCTCTCCATCCTGCGTCTGTGCAGGGGCGCTAATGCCAGTTGCTTCACTGGTTCAGAACCCAGCCTCTTGATTGCAGAGGATGGAATCGGGGAGCAAGGCCGTCGTTAACCGCACGAACGGTAAATGCTTGAATATGGAGTCTTATTTATATGTCCCCTTAAATGTCTCTTGCCTTTGCAGGTCCGGTATGCAGATACGGTAAGCGAGAAGAATGCCGGAGCTCGTGGAGGCACGTAAGTAAAAGAATGTTGATCGAAGTTAAATGCACTTCTTAATGTCTCTTTTCCCTTTTTCAGGTAGCCGTAGCAGCCGGCGTTGGAGATGGACGCCAAGGTACGTGCCGGAATAGAAGACACGTGTGTAGTGATGGCGTACTGTGCCCCTAATGATGTCCTTCTTGTTTTTGCAGGTGCGGTTGAACAGCGCTTGGCGGAGATCGAGGCGTAAGTAGCACAGGTAAGCAAAATATCACGGAGGTTCACTAACCAATGTCCTTTGTTTCCGCAGGGTTGTCGGAGTATGAAGAGTGCGGCACGCGGCCTCGGGATGCACCGATGGACGAGGTAAGTGCAGCGCTGGTTTTGCCTTGTCCTAACCTGGTGTCCTTGTTCTCTTTCAGATGCTGCTGAAGACTGAAGACTGGTTTTCCGGGAGGTAAGATAAAGAATTCTTGTTCACAGATGCTGAAGCTGAAGATTCTCTGGAGCTGACACGGTGAGCGTCCTGCTGCTAGTGCAGAATAACGCGAAGCACGTTGCACTGATCGGGTGTGGTTTAAATAAGCCACTGGAGTGCTTAGGTGTCTCCTTCCACAGCCTTGCCCAGGCAAGAAAGAAGTTCCAGCTCTCAGGATAGTTCCAGTATCCAGTCCCAGGGAGTGGTGCTGGCCACACCCAGAAGGTAAAGTAGTTCCAGCCAGGAATGGATGAGGATCTCATCCTACAGGTAAGTGAGCAGCATGGTCTGCAACAGGTAGGTCCACCCAAGCACCATTCCTCTCAATATGAGCCCGGCGCTTCCTGTGCCGGGACTGAGTTCCCTTATGAGCCTGGCGCCAGACAAGGTCCAAAAGGCCCCTGTGGGGACCGGCTGGTGCCTGGAATGGAAGTTGTGACCCTGCTTCCCAGGATGTTGGGCTGGATCTGACTCCTTGGAGGCAGCGGTCATGACAGGAACAAGAATGTAGTGCAGATGAAAGATAGGGATGGTTTGCAGCATGGGGATGACCAGTGTGTGCAGGGGAGAGAGGGGTGCAGGAAAGACCAGAATACAGGGAGAGTGGTGTAGGGCAGAAATGGCATAGGAGGTGCTTCGGGTTTTGCAAATGAGAGAGAAGTACAGATAAGTGAGGAGAAAGTGCAGAGGGCAGTGTGTCAGAGGAGTGACTTGGTGTGGGGTGCAGGGAAGAGACTTGGGAGAAAAGGGTGTACAGCAGACGAGAATGTGGAGTAGAGAAGGGTACAGAGGGGAGATTTGTACAAGGAAGAATGGTGTCTCGCCTCATATTCCCAGATAAAGGGTGCAGTCAGGAATGCGTCTTCTTCTAACACTTGATCCATGCTCCTGAGGCCTGCACAAGGACGATTAGAAGTCGCTTGTTTAAATAATTGCAGATATATACACTACACCATACCTGTCTGCACATTGATTGTGCCTGATAATACACAGAGTGCCCCCCCCCCTCCCAGGTGCAGGCTGGCATGGGGAGGATTTATTAGAGGAAACATGGGAGTTCCCTTTTCACTCAATCCTACCTGCAGCCTAGGTCTGAAGTCAGGACTAACCTTAAATGAGGTACATATTCACCTCTGACCTGTCCTGTAGTGGGAGCTGGTGCCAGGGTGCGTGGAATATTGCCTTGTGACACAGCAACATGCTATTTGGGCTATCTTAGCCACTTTCATGGGTTTTTGGTGGATGGATATCACACGGGCCGCAGACTCCTTTTATGCCATAACCTATTCCTTAAAAAAACACTAGAATGTTCTATCAAGGGGACGCAAAGTGCCAGTTCTGATTTAGATAAAGCCACTGATTTAGGGATGTTTACTACAGAGCCCTATGTAGTTAATAACTTAATTGGAGCTGGGAACAAACTAGTGTAATACAAATGTCTTAGCCAGGGATGCCTTCATCCACTCTATTAGCACTATGCATTTCCTTCACTGAAGTCCTGCTAAAAACTAACAATGGCAAGTGTTTGCTTGTTTATATGTATTGGGCATTTGCCAGGCACTGCTATTAACTGTCCAGGTACTTGCACCATTTTGCAGCTGCTATCATCAGTGAGTACCAAATACCACTATTGCAGTGCTTGGCAAGTGCCTTTTCCATGCCTACATTAAAGCCCAAATGGTTGGCGTTGCCAATACTTGTTTTAAGACTGCATTTTTGGTACCCACTACCAGGTGACTAATGCATTGTAGACAGGTTTAATAGCGGCCACCATGAGCCATCTTGGTGACCAAGAAAAAAATAAAGCAGAGCCTTGAGATTCAAAACAGCACTTGTTCCGCTATCCATGTAAATCCAATGAATACCTGGTGCCGAGGTATGATTGCAGCCCATCCACTGCTGTAAAGGGGCTCAAGTGGAATAGGATAGGATGGGCTGGCGCAAATCCATCAAGCATCTGCACCTAAAGCACAGGTGAGAGTATTATAAAAGATCTCTCTAAATGTCCATTGCTGGGAGGATTATATATTCTGAATTGCTTTTCTTTTTCTTAGGTTTCTTCTTTTCTCTTGTTTTATACAGTGATGATATATGTAATTTAATACATACTGCTATTTTGATTTTGTGAAAAGTCGAGTTCTTTGACTAAAACACAATAAATAAATTAAAAAAGCAAAGTCCCCAAGGTGTCCCCTGTACCCCCCCAGGTTGTATGGGTCTCCTACGCCCCTGCTTGGGTCCCATGGCTCCAGTGAGCAGGTTCATGCTACAGAAGCCGGCAGCCCCAAAGCTGCAAACTTCAGCGGGGTCGAGCGGTCGAGGTCCGGTGTGGCATTTTGCCTTTTGTATTAGGATCTGGATGCTAGGAGGGCACTATTTTCACCTTCTACGCCCTATTGACGCCGGAGGCACTTAGGCAGCCATCTTCTCGATGGCGTGCCTAGGCAAGCCCCCATTTTCCGTGTTTTTATATATTTTCTGCAATCTAAATCATTTGGGAGGGACGGTGATCTGAACATGCATCGCAAAATGAGCTCTAGTGAATGGGTGGGCACTCTCCCAACTCTTGGTTACAACCCTAGGCATGCTCCTGGGTCATCATGGATTTTGGCGATTGAAAAGAAGAAAGAGGTTAATGTAGCGCAAATATATGCATTCCATTTAAAGTATATGTTCATGTTTACAGAATATTTAATATATTTTTGCTAGGAAGGTATCTTTGTCATATAAAAATGAGATAACCTGTACTGTGTTGACTGTTTTATCATAACATTTTATCATTTATGCACGGTAAATGACGCGCAGAGCTAGAACTGCTGTTTTCGAAGCTGATATCATTAGACAGTTGACTGACAAGGCTTAGACTCCCTTCTTCACACCGTGCAATTTGAATTGCTGCCCTTTCATTACTTAATAAGAAAGGTCATGCATTGTGCTAATGCCACAAGCTGTTTATGTTGTCTCTAGCACTCAGGCAGGAGGACACTTTGCATCTTTATTTTGGGCTTTGTGAGCAGTCGAGCTGTGTTTTGTATAGGTGACAGATTGCTCTGTGAAGTTAATGGAGTGTCTGGAATGCATCGACACATTTTAATCTTCCAGGGGTGAAACTTCCGGGTGTATCATCTGAACCCTTTACACCAGTGAGCTGAAATAACCAGAAATGTGACAGATGTTTCGAGTTGAACATTTCCTGTCAATTTGTCACTTTCGATATTCATCGGGATGATCTGCATTTTATGCAGATCTTAAGAGCATAACTGGATTGTATTTGCTGGTTGATACTGTACAATGCACATGTTGGACAACATGTACCCGCACAGTTTGTAACAGCACCTCTAAATAAAATGGGTTCGATTTCGTTTTTTTAATGTGCCATTTCTTATGTCTATAAATCTGGAACAAACTGTTACGATCGTAGTGCTTTCACCGTCACTTTCCTTCAAGCAGACATATTAAAAAAATAGCCAGTCCAGCAGTGGTGGCTGGTGCACGTGTTCATTGGAGAGGTGGGAACGTTTCCCATGAATGTGCGCGAGCCACTGAGCGTCATGGAGAAGCCTCAACCAAGGAGGAATTTGTAGGAGTGCACCCAACAAATCTTTTTTTAATAATGGGTTGAAATGTTGCATTTTACAACATACTTTTTGTACCAAATTGTGTAAAAAGCCTGACGTTATCCAATCAGTTTTGCTGGGTAGGGCATGAAAACATCTAGTAGATGCCAGGTCCCCAATAGAGCACATGTGCATTTCCCAGCACATTTTCATGATGCTTTTGGCCACAATACAAGTGTCAAATCATTTGCATGCTGGCTGCAGCAATTAATGCCAATATTCCTTTGTAAGAACATACTCAAGTTTGCTTTGCCCGTAATGACAGCAATGATAATAGTAGAGCAGCCCTCTCCGATTCACTGGGCAAGGAAGGAACATACTCACTTTAAGGTTCTTGACATGTGTCATTTATTGGGATACTTTTTAGTACCACTGGTGCTAATCTTTGAAGTTGTCTCAGAATGTCTCACGAACACACCAACTCTCGAAGACGGTTCACAGGTTTTTATTAAAATGTTTGAGTAGGGTCTTGCAAAGGGCCATCTCTCTCTCTCTCTCTCTCTCTCATCTCCCATGAGCATTGCCCTCCCTAGCCCAGGCATTGCTAAATCCCAAGGTGTTAACTAGAGATCGGTAACCTCTACTATCTAAAGTCTGGTTGACTCGTGGTGAGGGCCTAAAAGCAGCCGCATCATTTTTCTTACTCCCGCTGAGAATTTCTAGGGGGATACTAACCTGAGGTCCCAGAAGAATAAGGATCTTAAGAAGTAGTGCCTAGGTTTTAGGTATAAACGTGTTTGATGAAGTCAACTAAAGAGATCAGTAATTGATACTGTTACGGTTCAAGATACAGACACATGTTATTCAATAGTTAGTAATTGCATATTATACTTTTTAGGTTCACAGAGTAGGGTGAATCATTTCAGTGAAAAAGCAGCTTGAAAGCCTTGAGAATGGATGTACGATCCGAAACGCGTCAGCAACTATAAGTGCCAGCCATTTATACATCTAGGATTACTATTGTAAAGCTGCTTCATGTTATTCAAATGATTGATTGTTTTTCATGAATTTCAGTGATTTTAGGAGCCTGGTACCCAGTGAGACTCTGAGGGTAGCCAGGCTGCCAGTCAGCGCAGCAGACAGGTAGGTCAGCAGGGGAGAGAGAGAAAGCAAGGGCGAAAAGGAAGGTCGTGAGCTTCTTCCGGAACTTCAGGTGGTCCGGCTCCAGTCTGAGAGGTGCAGGGAGGTAAATCCAGAGGGAGGCACCTGCAGAGGAGAGAGCGAGAGAGAGAGAGAGAGAGAGATCTACCTCCACTCTCTGCCTGGAGAAGCAGCTAACCCTCAGAAAGTTGGAGGTGGCTGAGCAAAGGGTTCAAGAAGGAAGGTATTTCGAAAGAGAGAGTTGGATGTAGTGTGGGCGCCGGCCCCAGAAAGCCTAGTGGATGATGCAGAGGGTCTTAAACTTGATCCTTGCAGCCACCGGGAGCCAGTGGAGAGATTTCATAGCTGGAGAGATACAGTCCCTGGGCTTGGATCCAAGGATAAGTCTTGCAGTCCGATTCTGGATTAGTTGCAGAGGGCGGATAGTAGAGGAAGGCATATTGAGAAAGAGGCTGTTGCAGTAGTCTAGCTTAAGAGAGAATCTGGGCTCTGGAGACAGTGAGCTTCTGGGGCAAAGTGAGAAAAGGATGAATACCTCTGAGGAGGTGCACCAAGTATTGGGCCTTCTTGGAAAGGTCTGATGTGAGGAGAGAAGGAGAGAGTGGAGTCGAAGATGACACCAAGGTTGTTTTCCTAACAGGAAGGGGAAGGAAGAGGGGTCCAAGGAGGGCAGCCAGAGTGAGAGAGGGAAAGCAGGAGCAGTAGCTGCAATGGGAAGGATCTCAGTCTAACTGGCATTAAGGCAGAGATTATTGGAGGTGCACCAATCCTGAATCGCAGATAGTCCGGAATGAGCGAGAGAGGTGAGGAGACTGAGGGGAGCCTGATAAAGAGCTGAGTGTTATCCAAATAACACTAAAGGTTAGAGGAGAAGGTAGAGATAAGGTGGGCCCAGGGGCCACGTAGACATTGAAGAGCCAGTGTGAGAGGTTAGAGCCCTGGGGAACACCACGTGTGGAGAGAGAGAGGTGTGGTGGAGAGAAAAGACTCAAGTTGGACCTGGGAGGGTCAGTCCAGGACAACCACTCCAGGGCCTGATTGGTGATGCCCAGGTTCTCACTGAGTCGACTGATCAGGATGGTATGATTGACCATGTCAAAAGCAGAGGAAAGTTCAAGGAGGATGAGGACAGAAGGAAGACTAGAATCGAGATTAGTGAGCAGATCTTCACGGGTGTTCAAGAGAGCAGTTTCTGTGCCTCTGGCTGCTCTGAAACCAGACTGGTGGCCATGGAGACAACCAACAGATTCAGTATGGAGTGTAAGCTGGGAGATTGCCAGTTTTTCCAGGGGTTTGCCCAGAAAAGGAGTGACAGATCGGGCGATAGTGTGCCAGACAGGTAGGATCGGCAGACAGCTTTTTTTTCCTTCAACAAAACATTTTATTAGGTATTTTCAGGAAAGCATACAATCACATCATCATCACATGAGAGTGTATAGTTACAAGGTTTTAACAAACACAGCGAATCATTTACAGTTTTACGCCAAAGCTTTCCCCTCTGAGATGATTTTGCTTGCTGCTATTGTGAGAGACTCTGCAAGGCTCTGTTGCTCCTTACGGTATTAGGGTCTATGTTAGCCAGCGGGTCATGGGTGGGTGGCAGGTCAGGCCTGGGTATTTCACTGCTTATTCCTTTAAAGGTGCCCAAGTGTTCTGAAAGCTTGTAATATTTCCTAAGCGCACGGCAGCGATTTTCTCAGAGACCACAATGTCCCAACATTTTGTCCTCCAAATAGGCAATGACGGGCCTTCAGGATGTTTCCATAGCCGGGCTATGGCTATGTTAGCATCATTAAGGAGGGGGGTAATTAATATTGCTATCTGTCCTGTTAGCGCGAATGCCCCCTCCCTGGTGTCTCCCAGTAAAACTATGCCTAGGTCCCAGGGGATTTCCAGTCCTGTGATCAGCTTGCCTTGCTCCAACAATACTCGTCCGAATTTTCTAGCTTTTGGACAGTCCCATAGTTAGCAGATGAAACAGGGTACCAGTCTCTGCGCATCCTCTCCAACAGCCGGCGGGGAATAGCAGGGTTGCTTTTATTTAGCCTTTCAGGAGTCACAGAACCAGTAGCATACCTTGTATCCCCCCTTCTCTGTTTGTAATACATTTGGTGCTGCTGTGCAGTCTATTCCATATTCTGCCCCAGTATTCTATTTCAAGTGTGCGTCCCAGGTCTTTTACCCAACTAAGCATGTATTTCTCCTTCCTGGAAGGATCTGTTTTATCCAGCAATAGGTACAGAGTGAAGAATTTGCCCTTGGGAGCAGATGTGGTTAGGGTTCTTTCGAGTGCGGTAAGTTCCCTCCCTCCTTTTCCTTTAATTACACTTTGTGACATCCAGTTTCTTAGTTGTGCGTAGTGGAAACGCTCGGCTTCTGGGATGTAAAATTTTGTTTAATATTCAATGAATGTGAGAGGGATTCCATTATGCAAGAAATCCCCAATTCTCCTCAAGCCTCGCACCCTCCAGGCTATGAAAGTAGTTGTGGGAATGCTGGGGGTAAAATCGGGGTTATTCCAAATCAGCGTGAGGGGGCCAATAGTGCCTGTGCAACTCCATTTGCGCGCTGCAAGTGTCCAGTTCAATACTGTATTTTTTGTGGCTGTGAGGGGCCCCAGGTTTGCCGGGTTCCGGGAGGGTGCGATATGTGGGAGGGAGGAAAGTGGTCCCGAGCACCATGCTTCTTCAATTTGCTTCCAGTGAGTCCAGTCTACCATGGTTTCCCAGGCAAATGCATGAGAGCGCTGTGCGGCTCTCCGGTATCTAGCCATATCCAGGACCCCAAAGTCGCCCAAGACCATGTAATGAAGCATAACCTATTTGGCGATACACAGTTTCTTCCCCGCTCAAATGAATTTCAATATACTTTTATGCAAGTTCCTTAGGTCACCCTCCGGGATGCTTATTGGTAGGGCTGTACAGTGATAAATCAGCCTTGGGATAATATTCATGTTTACCGTGGTTATCCTCCCTAGCCAAGAGATTTCCTGTATCTCCCACTGCACCAGGTCTTTTTGTAGCTCCTTGAACAGCGGTGGAAAGTTGTGTTGGTATATTTGCTCAGGGTTCTTGTGAATCTGCACTCCCAAATATCCAATGATAGAGTCCGACCAAGGGATGGGGATGTTTGGGGCCAGGGATACTCTTTATTTGCGAGAGATGTTAACTGGTAGCGCGGCTGATTTAACATAATTTAACCTGAGACCTCCCCAAATGATTTCCCCCTATAGGCCCTCTATTGATTGGTCTATTTGTGTGATTGTGAGGAGAACATCATGTGCATGCATGGCTGTTTTATATTCCTGCTTACCTACAGTAAGGCCTTTTATATTCACGTTTTGCCACAGCTTATGGACAAACGGTCCCCTTCATAGGGCGAATATAAGCGGGGTCAGTGGGCATCCCTGACGAGTGCCTCTGGTTATGCAAATCTTGTCTGATCTTGTTGCATTAATCATTAATTGCATGGAGTGATTCTGATAATTGGACATTGCCTAAATTACAAAATTAGGGCCAAACCCAGAGTGAGACAGTGTTTCCCTAATGTATCCCCAATCCAGTAGATCGAATGCTTCGTGGGTGTCTAGCAAGAGGACTGCCAGTTTCTCCCTCTTTCTGGCAGCAGACTATTAGGTCAATTGTGCGTCTAATATGATCATGGGTGCTTCTACCAGGGATGAAGCCTGTTTGATCTGGGTCTATTAATTTTGGGAGAACGTTGCTCAACCTAGTAGCCAGAATCTTGGAGAAAATGTTCCCAGTGTTGTTCATCAATGTGATTGGCCTATAGGAGGAGCAAAGCTACGGGTCTTTGCCCGGCTTAGGGGTAAGTATGGTTAGTGATTCTGCCATGGATGGGGTGATAGTCTTTGTAGGGAGAAACGAGTTAAATAAAGCTGTGGGGATAGAATATGCGTTTAGGTTTTGTAGAATTTGGCTGTGACCCTGTCGGGGCACGGAGCTGAATTCTTTAGGGATTTAATTGCATCCTTGGTTTCATCCACCGAAAATCGGCAGCTCTAGGGGGGCCAGATGGGTCTGTGGGGGAGAGGTGCTGTCGACATACAAATAATACGTCTGAATTTGGGGTGTAATGGAGGCTCCCATCATGATTTCCCCGTGGTGCTCAACCATGATTTCCATTTTTTCAGACTCAGCAAATCGCATATTACCATCTTCCACCTTGAGCGTTAGAATATTATTTCTATTGTGGACCTTTTTTAATTTGCATGCCAAGATGCGATTTGCTTTGTTCCCATTAATGTAGTAGTATTGCTTTGTATATCTGCCCAATGCATTTCTAAAGCTTTCTTGGCTTTTCTAATGTCTCTCTCGCCTTTCCTCGTTTTTAACAAGATCTGCAATTTTCTGGCATCCCAAATCATGGCAATGGGGGACTTTCTCGTTTTGTTCTCACTGAAATAGTGGGCAAGGGTTTCACCCAGTTCTCTTTTAATGACTGCATCCAATAGTGTAAAGTCATGCAATTTCCAGTAGTTTTTGGAGGGTAGGGGGGTCCTGTACTCGCAAGTCTGCCGTGATACGGGCATGATCTGAGAGAAGCCTTGTGTGAATTTGTACTTTCTCCAGGCAGCGGAATAGGACGCCTGCCATCTATTCTAGAGAAGCCCTTATGAGCATTGGAGTAAAAGGTGAAATCAGCCGAGCCCGTATTAGCCAACCACCAAATATCAATTGTCTCTGCTTCTCTAAGGAAATAATCAAGCCCCAGTGCCCGGGTAAAATCATCTCGTGCGGGGGTGGGTTTCGGGGCAAAGAGTTATATCCACTTGCAGGTCTGGGACTATATTGAAGTCCCCCCCAATGAGGAGGTGACCCTCCACGAATGCGACTATCATTATAATTAAGTCAAACAGGAATCGGTCCTGCACGTTGTTTGGGGAGTAAATAGCTGCAATGGTGAGTGGCTGCTCCAGAAAGTGGCCCTTAATCAGGAGGTATCTTCCCCGGGGGTCCCTTTTCACTTGAACTCGGGTTAAAGGAATGTTTTCACTAAGCAGAATGGCCACTCCCCCTCTCTCGACCGCCCCCGATGTGGCAAAGTAGGATTTCTTAAATCTTTTAAATTTAATTTGGTGTTCATCGGCCTGAAGTAAATGGGTCTCCTGTAGGCATACTATGTCGCCTGAGAGTTGGCCTAATTTACGCTCTACTGATCGCCTTTTGCCCGGGAAGTTAAGGCCCTGAACATTGCAGGTCAGCATTCGTATTTCCCCGCTCGACCCCATGATCCCAGTTGAAGTGCATGCTTCTGAATGCGCTTACCATGAGACCCTCCCATATGTCAGAGATAAGTTTGCTTTGACCATGTGTATCTAATTGTTTGTCATGTGTTGATGTTTTGTTCCCTTTAAACTCCTGAATCCTCCTGGATGAATTGTCCCCCCCTTGCCCGTCCCCAAACCACCCCTTGCCCCCCCCCAATAATCAAGTTCTGGAGCAGCCCTCAACCGACGGGGTATCCGGCTTAGTCCCACCACCAACAACAGATGGCCAACAGGCCTGGATGTAAATTAAACTGCATAACTTCATAAAGCAGGGAAGGGGGTTTACCCAAGTTACAGCTCAGCATTACTATAATTTCGACCTGTGGGTCCCAGAACTGGGGCTGTGGCGGTTTCCCACCGCTTTTGAGTACTGGTAAACCTATTAATCCAGGCAGAGCTGCCGCCGGGAAGGAGGTCCCTAATTTGTATCGCTCCTAGCTGCTTTTCAGTGATTTCTGTCCCATGGGAAACCCCCAGGGGGACACCAGGCTCGTCAATTGCAGGTATAGCACACCTTTCAGTCCGGGTTCTTGTTTTTCCAGGAAGAGCCCCGAATACAGCGTCTCTCGTTTACTCTTGTCCAGATGCTCCCCGTTGGTTGCTCCATCGGATCCTGGAAGATTGATTCTCGGATTCTCCACCATCTGCTCCTGTCCCCAGGAATCTCTCTGCTTCTTTTACAGAGTGTATTTGTTTCTGTTCGCCTTCCCAGGTGAAAATTAAGGAGGTCGGGAAGCCACGGCGGTAAGGAATGTTCTTTTCCCTCAACCACTCAGTAAGATGCCTCAGCGCCTTTTGTTTCAGGAGAGTGGCGCTCGCCAAGTCCTGGAATATTAATATGGTCACCCCCCTAAATTGAATGTGTTTAGAGTTTCTAAGATTTACGCATTATTTCCTCCTTCACCTTGAAAAAATTGATTCTTGCTAAAACGTCCGGAGTCGGCAGACAGAGTTTGCCGGGCTCTTGTTTGGTGTACTCTATCTATTTCCAGCGGGGCATCATCTGGCAGTGCCATTATAAATCTGAACAGGTCCTTTGTGTAATTCTCCAGGTCTGCATCAGCAACCGAGGTAGGGATTCCCCGTAGGCGTATGTTGTTTCGTCTGGAATGATTTTCGGCGTCATCTTGTTTCATTTCTAATGCCTCGCATCTAGCCTCGAGGGCAGCGATCCTGTCCCTATGTTCTTCTACTTCAAATGATTGTTCACAGAGATTGTCCTCAACGTCAGATGTTCTGCTCTCGACTGCTGCCACCCACTTATCCAGTGTAGATATTTTGCTCATGACTTCCTCTGTGCCCTTTTGAAATTCCATAGTCATGATGCTAGCAAGTCCTGCCGGTCTGATTTCGTCACAGATTGCGTGAGATAAGCACTGTTTGATTGTTCTGATGGCTCAGCGGGCAGTGACTCTGCTTGATCCCCCTTTTCGTTCTTTCAGAATTGGGTTGGTTCATTAATGTGGAAATGTCTATCTGCTTAATGTTCTCGCCCCCCACTTTCACCCAGTTTGCCTTGGTATCCAAGGATTCCTTGCCAGACCCCTTTTGTGTCTTACGCTGTTTAGGGTGGACCGCTTTTGGGCTGAGTAGTAGTCCAGGCTTTTTGCTGCCTCTGCGTGCTCCAGCAGAGACTCCTATGGAGGGCAAGAGCCACCATCTTGGCTTCCATAATGGGCCTTTAATTCAGAGCCTCAGGGTCTCTGAGTGGGGGAGCGACTCACCCTCCCTACTCCTTCGATGGCTGAGCTGAGGACCTCTGTAGGTTGGCCTCCTATTGCATTTCCAAGGGTACTACAGATCTGATTCAGTAGCGTTGCTGAGGATCAGTGTGGCTTGTTTCCCCAGCCCCCCCGGGAGTCGTGGGGACGAGTGGATGGGCGCTGCTGACTGGGATTCTGTGCCCGTGAAAGCAGTAGCTCCCAATGCAGTTTAAGATGATTATGCAGCACAAAGCTAGGCCATGGGTGTTCCCTCTAGTCTATAGTCAGAGCTTCCCGCTGTTGCAGTCAGTTTAGGATCCTTGTAGCTGATTTATCGTGTATAGCAATAAATGTGTGCGATTCATGCCCAGCTGTTGAGATATGGTGACGGACAGCATGAGCTTTGATCTCAAGTCTTTTAATGATATGCGCACAGTTCAAATAGGGTGGCACTGGAGGCAGAAGCTGTGGGACCACCTATGTGAAGGGGCCCCCCCTACTGCATTGGCCAGATTAGAGTAATTGCTATGGCGCTCCAGAGCAGAGGCAGGAGTTGCGTGTGTCCTTCCCTGATTGAGGGGATTGATTTAATTATGAGGGGGGAAATCTTACTCCCACCTACTTTAGAGCTTGCAACAGGCCCAATAAGGTTAGGTCTTCAATTATGCTCTGTGCGCTTCCCACAAGCCGCCACCCTCCTGTACCAAGTGGAGTGAGGGGGAATAGACATCACACTGCAGCGCTCCGTTTCATGCTGCTTACCGTGTGGGGCTGGCGCACTGCGGATCTGCTGTGTGCTTCTGCTACGTTCTGGAACTGTTGAGAAATCAGGGGCTTCTGGCGGGAAGGACACTGTAATCCACTGGAACGCTGAGGAGAGATCTCTGCAGCGTATGACGTTGCACCTCGGGTTGACTGAGCTTCTGTCCCCTGCTGCCGAGGCTCGTAGACTTCTTACAATGGCGCCGAGCTTTGTTCTCACACCGCCCAAAAGCACTGCCCCCGCGTGTTACCAGCACTGGAGCTCAAGCGGAATCGCTGCCTTAATCCGCGTTTGTTTTCAGTGCATGTTGAGTTTGCCGCAGCTGCTGCTGAAAGGTGTTGTTGGGTAGTTCCACTGCATTCTACGTTCCTTAAGCACCCGGGCTACTCTCAGAAGCCCAGCAGCTCACTTGGTTGCGGCGGGGGTTCTTTCCACATAGAGAGCTGATCGGTACTTGTAGATAGTAAGAACCCCCATCTTTGCTATGGCTCTTCCCTAAGCGAACGCTCCAGGACGGTTGAGCCGCCATCTTCCTTTCCCCAGAGGAACTCACGGATCAGTCCGATGGGAGTGAAGGGAGGGCACCCGCAGCTCGCATTTTTCAGAATTCAGTGCACCGTCCCTTCCTCGCTCCACACATCATTTGAAGAACTTTTAAGGTGAAGTCAGGCCAGTGAATATGCCATCAGTGGCTGGGATGAGGCAGGAGCTTCTATGGCGCCATGCCACCAGACTCGGTGCCAAACCACGCCCCCCAGCAGACAGCTTTTTTAAGGAGGGGGTGCACAATGGAGTGCTTGAGGAGAGGGGGGGAAAGATCCAGTAGCGAAAGAGTGATTGCAGAAATCGGGCAAGGCTGGAGCAAGGGTGTCAATGTGGTCCTTGATGGTTCTGGAGGAGCAGGGGAGCACCTGTTTGAACGACACTTTCATAGATTGGACTTGTCTAGAAACTTCATCAGGTGTTGTAGGGGAGAAAGGAGGAGAAGATGGAGGGGTGGCCAGAGCAGGGCTGAGAGAGGGAGAGGTAGAGGAGAAAGAGGACAGGATGTCCTGAGTTTTAGTGCTGAAGTGACAAGCCAGAGCCGTACAGAGGGCCGGGAACAGGATAGGTGAAGACTGCAGAAGGATTGGCAAACTCCTTGCAGATTTTAAAGAGTTTGGCTGTGCTGTTAGAAGCTGCAGAGAAGCGGGCCAGTTTGTCAGAGGTTGCGCCCAAAGCCCTCCACTTCCTCTCAGCCACCCTGCACTTGCGCTTCAGGTTTGCAAGATCAGAGTTGCACTTGGAGATAGGCTTCAGACGGATTCTCATGACAGGGGCAAGGATGAGTGTTGGAAATAGAAAGATGCAGGTTAAAGAGGGCTGCGTCAGAGTTTAAGTTAGCCGCAGGCATAGGAGGAGCAGAGAAAGTAGCGGCAAAGGCATCCACTGACATCCACTGACACACGCTTCATGGGCCGAATGCCCGAGAAGGTAGGTGGCAGTGCTGGTGGAGGCTTAGCCTGAGGGATGGAGAGTTTCAAGTGAGAGGAGGGCAGAAAGTGGTCAGTCCAAGAAAGAGGAGTGGTGAGAGGGAGATGTCTGAGGAGATGAGAACATCCAAAGTATGTCTGGCAGAGTGTGTCAGACCAGAGGGGAGAATGGAAAGAGAGAGTGTTGCAGAGGTTGCTGAAGAGCCCAGGAGGGATTGGAAGCATCCACGTGGATATTGAGGTCTCCGAAGAGGAGTTGAGAGATAGAGGCAACGAGGGACGAAGAGAGGTCAGCCCACTTTGAGAGGAAGAGGGCAACCTGTCCAGGTGGTTTGCAGATGTGACCACAGTCAGCGAGAGGCCAGGAGAGATTAGAGGAGTAGGCCTGCGGAGGAATGAACGAAGCAGGGACCCACTCTGGAAATATCAGAGCTACTCCCCGTCCGGGTTGGTTGGTTCTGGTTTCCGAGAGGATCTTGTAGCCATCAGGGAGGAGAGTGTCAAAACTCGTGACAGAGCTGGCCGGGAACCATGTCTCGGTGAGGACATCCAGGTCAAGATCTTCGAGGAGGTGGCAGATGTCAGATGACTGACAGCAGGGCGAGAGTTGAAAGTAGCGATGTGGAGCAGGTTGCCACATTTGAAAACCTTCTGGGGTGTGTTCAAATAATTTTTGAGTGTGATGCATTGGGGATACAGTTATTTTAGACGGGAGACCGTGAAAAATAGCTCACTTTTTCTCCCAAAAAAACAGGAGGGTTGGCATGTATGCCTTATATCTACGTGAGGCAGGAAGATGACTGTGTTTTATGTCATGTTTGTTATTGTAATTATGGTGTCAAAAGCGAGGACATGTATGGAAGTATTAGGGTTTTTTTCTCCAAGGAAGGTTTGTGAGGTCACAAGTGAGGTTGTTGAATAGGATTTGAAGTGCTTACAAGGTGGTGGAGTTCCGTTCATTGAGCAGTTCATTGAATTGGTGAAATACGTTATGCCATTTGGGCAGAGCTCTAGGAGCACATCAGTGAAGTTGCAGTTTGGGCAGAGCACACTCGAGTTGGTGGTGGTAAGCCAGAGAGGCTGTTGGAACAATCTCTTGGGACAGTTGTTCTTTTCGTGTCTATGATTGAAAAGCGATGTTAATTGACAAAGGTATTAAACATGTCAAAATCCCGATTTAAGGTCAAGTATCGATGATTGTAAAGTGATGTGTCAAAATGAGAGATACACACAATTCAAAATTTGTGCAAGTCCCTCCCGCGATATATCAAGACAAAATACACAAGTATAGCACGAAAGGGACTTGCGAGACAGAGGGCAAAATAGCAAAACCATGGTCAAAAGACAGAATCTTTACCAAACATGTGCAGCAACATATGACCACGTTTTTACATGTAGCCTAGAAGGGGAAGAAATTGAGCAATCGATTGGCTACATTAGAGCTATGGAGAATGTTTCAGGAGGAAGGGTACCCATCCGGAAAGCAATGGATGTTGAGTCAATGCGATGTGGGAAGCGAATCACCCATGGCTTCCCCTCCTCCTCAAACGGCAGAGAGAGACCCAACAGCAGAAAGTCAGGGATGTTACCCCTTAAGCGAATTGAAAGCGGCAGGATACACTAATCCTATTTTTGCAACACCCGTATAAAGCAGCAAAGACACACTTAGCGGCACAAAGTAAATGAATTATAAAAGCAGATATTAGTGGTGAGCACAAGGAGCACAGCGCATTGCAAGCGAAAATTAGGAAAGACGGTGAGAAACAGACAGAACATAGTGGTGATCATGAGCCGATAGTCCCGACAAATGAATGGGAAGGCTGACAGATATTGCTCAAACTGGACAGCAGGACTATAAGCGAGGCAGGATACAGGGGAGAGGAAGCTCCAAATCGTAAAGATGCAGAGGATGAGGCTAAAGAGTGGGGACAGTTAATGGAGAAAGTACAGACACGATAAAGAGAAGAAAAGGAGGAACACGACAGAAGAGAATGCTCAGAAGAGAGGGAAAGGGGTGATAGAAGAAAAGGCAGAGAGAGCTAGAAGATGGCAAGGAGAAAGTTTGAGGAAGGGAAGGAGAGAGAGTTACAAATGAAGGAAAAAGAGAAGGCTGGAGGTCGAGCGACTCGTTCAAGAGCGCCGACATAGAGAAGAAGGAGCCTAGGAGACATGAGCGGGAGAGAGACAAAAGTAAAGAGACATTCTAAGAGAGTAGCAGACACTAAGACGGGACAGACATCTGAATGATGACGAGGGAGAGGGGATACGGAGAACAATAGAGGAACTCTAAAGGACCAGAAGAGACAGCTCAATTGCCCCAAAGGTGAGTAGGAGTACAGCAGGGTCTCCGCTTTGAGGATAAGTGAGGGAAAGATAGTGATGATAGTATTGGGACCATGGGGTCAGATGAAGATCAACAGGAAAGTGACAATGAGGAGGAGGAGGAACAGCCTCACCACCACTCCAGGGAAGCAAGCCCTGACAGACACATTGTGGGGAGAAAGGGAAGAGACGAGAGAGAGTACCCGAGGGATGACTGGAGCATCCCCGGAAAGGTCAGATAATGCAGATGAAAATACTCCATACGCGCAGAGGCTCAGAGCCCTGCCAGGGCAGAGACTGTCAGAGATGACAAGGGCGTTCACAACCACTAAAGGAATGGGGAGACGTGATGAGGGAATGTCAGGAACCGTAGATGAAAGCTGTGGCATTACTGAAGAATAACGCCACGTAGAACCTCGGTTCGCGCTCTAGTCCTCAAACATCATGGCTGCCGCCATTATAAGAGCAGGCCCCGCCCACCACCCGGCGTGTTGCATCCTTCAAAGACAGCTTGATAATCTCTTCAAATACATCTCTAAAAACAACCTAGAGATAAATAAAAGGAAAACAAAAATCCTGATTTTTGGACAACCTCCAAAAAAGAACTCAAAAAACTTCAGATGGCACATCGAAAACTCGACCATAGAAGTGGTGATGTCCTTTAAATACCTGGGTGTGATGATGGACAACTCAAAGTCTGAGATATCGATGCAAAACCTGGGACAAGGTCCGAAAACTCACCACCCAGGCAAAAATAATTGACAGGAAATATGGCTGTTTTTCGCTCTTACCAGCCATAAAATTCTACAAAGGCAAAGTTGTTCCGAGCTTGGCATATGGATGTGAGGCAATGCCATCGATTCCCACGACAATATGGCCAAAATTGGAGGCCCCCCATTTTTTTTTAGGGGAAAGTCCTTCAGCTTCCCAATTCCACATCGGTCTCGGTTATTAGAAGAGAACTGGGAACACTCTCCTTGAAAGCTGCCATCGAAGCAGGTGAAATGGCTCTGTTCAGGAAAGTAATAATACAGGACTCATCTCCCCTGTACAACATAATCAAAATGTCAGCAGGAAGGGGCAAGGCTCTCACAACATGGGCGGCCAAGCAGCGAGCCCACTTGGACAATATTGGATGTTCTGAAGACGAACTGATCCGAAACCCCACAAAAATAAAACGGAAAATGGACCAACTGGACTGGATAGAGACTTTAACATCAGCGGAAAAAAACAAACTTCTCATAATTTCCAGCCCAAAAAATTGCATTCAACCACTGAAGTTCTAAAAAGGTTTCCAGACAAGGCCCTTAGATCCATCTTTCTGAGATCTCGTCTCAACCTACTTCCGACCAATGAAATAAGGGCCATTAGGGGCCAGTCGCAAACAAACCATTGTCGCTTATGTGAAACTGAACATGAGCCCGAATCGGTAAAGCACCTCCTGATGCACTGCTCTCAAACGAAGAAATGGAGAAGAGCGTACCTGGGCCCGCTGATTCAACCTAGTCTCTTGTATGAAGAAGAAGTCTGGTGGAATCGCCTCCTGAGTGGATCGAGGACAGCATGGTCAATAGTGACTGCCAGAATATTAAAGGCGGCCCTAGAGAAATGTGCTTCAAATGCAATGGAGACGAGCGACCAGGTTTGACCAACTAAAGGTTTTGACATTATCTTGAATACCAGAGCATGGTTGGACAGAAAACTTCAAAACTTCAAGATTTTCTCTCTTTTTGCAAAATCATTGATTTGATAAAAGCAAATAAATATAATAAAAAAAGAAAAAAAAATGATAGATGACAATTGGAGCACAGGACAAGTACTGTTTGCTGTTGCTGCCTCGTCTTTCTTGGATTCTTTTGACTGTGCACAGAATCGCCAAACGACTTTGTTACGTCCTGGAGGACGTCCTTCAAGGGTGCACCAGTGTGCCTGACCCAAAGGTCTTTCCTGTTGTGGAGGCCATGCCCCCTTTATCGTGTCACGCCCTGCGTCCTCAAGTACTGGTCGCCTCGCGCACCTGCGCCGCGCACCAAGTACAGGACAAGTACTGTTTGCTGTTGCTGCCTCGTCTTTCTTGGATTCTTTTGACTGTGCACGGAATCGCCAAACGACTTTGTTAGGTCCTGGAGGACGTCCTTCAAGGGTGCACCAGTGTGCCTGACCCAAAGGTGACTGTTTGCCTAAATCAGTGTTATACACAGAGGGCTCTCTGTGTTGCTCCACAACTCCAGCATTGCACAACTGTGCCTTTCACAACTGTGTCACGTACAAATTGTGTCCCGTACAAATTGTGTCCCGTAGGCAGTGTTGCTTTACGGCTTGTGCTTCTTTGCTAATAATCGCTTTTTCTGTTCTCCTCTGCAAAGGTCTTTCCTGTTGTGGAGGCCACGCCCCCTTTATCGTGTCACGCCCTGCAACCTGCGTCCTCAAGTACTGGTCGCCTCGCGCACCAAGTACAGGACAAGTACTGTTTGCTGTTCGCGGTGCGTGGCGCAGGTCGCGGGGCCTCCTGATATTGTTTTCTTTGTTGACAAAGGAGTATTAGCTACTGTGTGGTGTAGGCCTCGATAATGGTGGTAAGTCTGCGAAGCAGTAAGAGTCTTGCGGAAGGCAACTATCACGCGGGGATGAATGCCTCTAATCCAGTGCTATTACATGACTCTGACATGGAGTCAAATTCAATTGCAGTGGTTGGTGAAGATGGTTTAAATGATATAAAAAACATCCCGTATAGCCTGCAACCATTAGCAGTAGAACCAAATGATGATGAGTGCAATCAATTACAATCTGGCATTTCTAAAGCTCCTCCTGCAGATGGCGAATTAAATAAAAGGCCCACCATTAGTAATACTGTTGTTATAGCAAATTCAGAGGCGTTAGCAGGGAATTCGGCAGCTATTAAGCAAGATGTCAAAACCTATGTGGCATCTAATATTATTTCTGATGTTTCTTTTCTGGGCCCTGCACTGATTGGCGAATGGGAGAAACGCTGCCGGATTTCAATGACTCCGAATTCACCTGTTGTATTTTTGCCTTCGGAGGTTGAACGCATCTGTTTGCATAATCTTCACGATGGGCCCTCTATCCATTCATCTGCATGTATTGATTCTTACCAACATGAACGTGCAAAGAGACCATCTTGCAGTTTGCCTATATTTTGTAAAAATTCTACTGCTCCAGGCCCCATTTCAGCCCCTACACAAATGGTGAATGAGACCTTTGATGAAGATTTGTGCTACGAGGTAGGGGCACGATCGCTACCAGTCAAAATCCAACAATCTCATTCCATGGATCCTAATAAAGATGATGACCTTAGTAATTTTCCAGTGATTTCATCTCTCTTAAATCTCTTGGATAAGGGTCATGACTTAACCCACATGCAAATCAACTCCCTAAAAGAAATAGTATTAAATCTTACCAACAAGGTTTCCAAAATTGAGGGTATGCTGACTTCGCAATCTGCTGTCCATTCAGAGAAACGGGCCCTTATAGATGCATGCTTACTGAAAGCTCTGTCAATTAACGATCGAACGCGCATGAATCAATACACACAAACGGATGACTCTTCTGTAATTGTGGCATTTGATTCACGCACGTATGCAAGAGCCGTAGTGGAAGGACCAAAGGAGGTTTGTTCGTCTGTGACTTTTGCTGGCTCTACTGCTTTAGTGGATGAAGTGAAACAGAACTCTCGGACACTGGATGAGTTAGTTCGTTTATTATCAAGGCAACATTTAGACTTAAAATTTGGTGGGGGACGCCTTGAAGAGTATGCTGATGATAATGGTTCTATGTCAATTTCAAAAGAGAACACACCTAATAGCCCCTCTACCCTGGTAAATGTCATAAATGAAGCCGAAGAAGATCAACGGAGAAATGAATCTGTTTTCGATGAAAATCTGGTGAATTTCAGTGAGAAGGGAGATATAGTGAGTACTGAGTGTGAGGTCATTTATCCTGAAGGGTCACAGTTGCCTTTTATGTCACGCAAAATGAAGCGAGCTCATATTAGGGCAATTAAAAGAGAAAATAAACAGAAAAAATAATTATTGATACTGGATGCAAAAAAAACGAGCCAGGACGATAGCAAAAAAAAAATAAAAATAAAAAGAGAGGGGCCACTGTCGTTGACTTGGCTGAGTTGCAGTCTTTAAATCCAAACGTAGGCTCTGCAAACGATTCAAAGATTGACTTGACTCAACTGAATGATGAATCAAAGTTAGTCTTAAACGTAGATCCTGCTACTGCTTCCCATTCTCAAACAAAAAAAGGGCACTGCTGTGAAGTCATCTATGGTTGAGTTGGGATTGGTCAATTCAGGACAGATGGCACAAGGCAGGCTTTCGACTTTTTATCCAATCATTGAAAAAAAAAACTACGGTTAAGGGACAAATGAAGGATTTTGCTCCAGATAAGTTTATCGGGGCAGTCACCAAACAAAAAAAGACCTGTGCTATGTTGACGGAAAAAAGTTCTGTAAGGAACACAGTTAATCCTCGATCTGACGAGGAATCTGAAAATAATGACAATTGTCCAGAAAGCCAAATCGATTTAAACGAATTTGAGGGGGCTTCTATAAATGCAGAAATCGAAGCTATCGACACTAGAGATTCAGTTGAGAATAAGCCTCCGCCACCAGGCAGTAATGAAAAAGAAGAAATCAATTGTTTTTGAAAGAAATGTAAGATATTTTCTAGGTTGGTCTAGTGATCAGGCAATTAATGGTAAGCAAAGGTTGAACAGATCGTTTTTGATCAATATCTTTAGAGAGAGCCCTAATTTAAGAACCCTCCGTATGGATGATATCGAGTGGTTAAGGCTGGCAAACCATAACAATCTCAGAATTATTTGTGCCCCACATTCAGCGATGATACTCCGGTTATTGTGGGACCACAGAGAAGATTTCAATTCCAGTGGGCTAACCCTACATCTATTTAGAACGATTGAAGAAGCTGAGATATTTCTGAATGAAATGTTAGAACCTGAGGTTGTGAGTGGATTCACTAGAGCAAACTCATTAGCTGGTTCTGAACATACTGTTGAATTAATTACAAAAATTTCTGAGCTGGTGACAGCCACTTCGAACATTTCTTGGCTAGCTCCCCTTATGTCTTCTATTATTGATTTTTCTAACAAGCAAAATAAACAGACTAATAATGTCACAGCTCAGAAGGTTCAAAATCTTAAAATAATATCTTAGAATTGTTGTGGGAAAAGAAACCTAGAGAAATGGTCATCTTATTTTGCTTCAATGGGTCCTCACACTATTATATTCTTACAAGAAACTATGTGTGTCAATGAATTGAATATTGAGGGTTATTCCAATTTTTGTGTACCTGCTGTGAGAGGTGTAATTGGTCGACCGCTTGGAGGTATTGGTATACTCATTAATAACAACTTGAATCACATTTTGTTATGTTCCGGCCATGGAAGGTTTGGCAAAGATGGTCCCTTTCCCGACTTAGGTGAGCGATCTATGACTAGAACCGTTTCGCACGGTCTAGTCTTCTTCCAAGATGGCCGCCCCAGTCAGCGTTACTATAACAACGCACTGAAACCTACGTTCAGTGCGTTGTATCGCTCCCACTTCCTGTTTTTGACTTTGTTACTCTGGTTCGAGGCGCCTTCAGTTCGCTCTTGTTCCTGGTGCTTCTTGCGAGAGTTTCCCCGGCTTCCGCCCTTCCTCACTCTGCTCCTCTCCGCCCGGTTTCATTCCTTTCCTTCTCCCCTCGCTCCCACTCTCTCTCTTCCGGCTTTCGGTTGAGTGCACTCCTTCCGCCCGACTCCGACTCCCAGTGCCAACTCGAATCGGGTCGCATTATTCCTTTACTTTCCTGTGCCCCTGCACACTCTAAAGCTGCCCTTGGCGCTCTGTTCTGTCTTCCTCTTCCTTCTGCCTTTCTCTATTTACCATTACCTTCCCCTGGTATTGGATAATATCTACGGCCTGCAGAATTTCACCGCCGGAAAGATCAAGCTCCAAGTTCAGCCTGTGTACTTCAGGGTTTTTTGGTGCCGCAGAAGCTTTTCCCCTGAATACTCGGACGGGCTTACTGGGGGTCCCACTTGGCGAGGAGTTCCTCAGTTGCCAAGGTGGCCTCCAGTGGAGCTCGTCCCTACCTCCACGATAAGAAGGTCAAGGGCCAAGGAAAGCAGACTCAGACGACCACTACTAGAGGAAGTAGAGGGTCCTCAAGAACTTTGAACACATCCTCAGAAACCTCAGGTGAGGAGGGGTCACGGGAGAGAGACCTAGC
The DNA here is from genome assembly GCF_040938575.1 of Ambystoma mexicanum. Classification (NCBI taxonomy): domain Eukaryota; kingdom Metazoa; phylum Chordata; class Amphibia; order Caudata; family Ambystomatidae; genus Ambystoma; species Ambystoma mexicanum. The sequence continues at coordinate 538,781,830 of NC_090923.1, read as the reverse complement.
CGTTAGCAATCGTGACACATTTCAAAGGTTATGTACGCAAAACACGGAGTGTTGGCAGTTGAGTCTATCCTTACAGGTGCAATGTCAAATGTACTGTTGTTGGTATGTGTATACCACAATCCTGCTAACTTATCGTTTGAGGCTGCATTGGATAACATGGATGAGCTACTCGAGGAAGCTATGGTTAGAAACCCAAAATACACAATTGTCATCGGGGGTGACTTTAATGCTGTCTGTCTATCGACTTCATCTAAGCTACTTCACAAGTGCAAGTCTTCTTCGAGTGCCTCGGAATCTATGGGGAAGTGTTGGGTATCATATTTTAAAGATTGGAATATCCAATTGTTGGAATTTCTTATCGGTGACCATAAAGGAACATGGAAGAGGGGGACACACTCCACATATATAGACTACTTTTTTGTCTCATCTGTATGTATGCCTTTGGCAAACAATGTCTTAATTCATAACCAAACTATGAGTGATCACTTTCCAATAAGTACAAGTATTAGATGTGACCTGGCATCTCTAAACAAAGAAGTAGCGTTGGGATTGGTGACCCTCCATCGACCACAGCATTCTGTAGGCTGGTCTCCTAAAATGTGTAGAGAGCTTTCCTTTTTGGTTCATAGAGATGTGATTCGGGTTTATAACACAAATGAACTGTTTTTTGATGCACATAGAAGAGAGGATTGGAACTCCTTCATAATTAAAACACACATTGACTATCTAGTCCAAAAAGTTCAATCACTTAACCCAACAGGTGAGAGTGGGAACAATTTGGATATAGCAGCAATTAAGAGGGAAAAAAAATCGATCGACACGTGCATTAAAGAAAAAAAATCTAGTTTTCTCTGTATCACTCCACAAAAATGGGAATCTTGAAAGAATATCGGCATAAAATTGCATTTATAAAATTTAACGCAAAACTATCGGCCAATCAGCAAATGATGAAGTATCTCATCACTCATGATACCAGGAATATTTGGGCAATACTCAACAACAAAAAGGGGGCGCTGTTGCATGATTTCGCCTCCCCAATTGCTTCTAGTACATGGATCGACTATTTTAAATGTAAATATAGTTTGCCTGTCCAATTTAAGACACACAACTCTGGTATACTTGAGCATCATTGCAAGGATCTTATATTCTTCTCTATGAAGGAAATTGTTGAGGCCATTAATCTGCTCAATTATTCCAAAGCGGCTGGGCCTGATGGTCTGCCTGCCTGTATTCTAAAAGATGACACATTTTTGGGGTGCGATTCTCTATTCCAAATTTGCATTTATTCTATCTACCAATCTCATCCCAAAATCCTGGCTTAATGCCATAATAATTCCTCTATATAAGAAAGGGAATCCTAACTTACCCTCGAATTTCAGGCCAACTGCATTAATGGATGCCTCTGAAAAGGTTTTTTCTATAATTTTACTTCAACGACTCCAAAGTTTTATTAAGAATAAGAATATATTTTCAAAGTTTCAAACGGGGTTTCGTAAGTATATGGGGACTTCGTTAAACGCTCTTATTATCTCCCACATATTTGCTCAATCTCAAATATTAGATTCTGGTACAGTCTATATGGCTGCACTTGATATGAGCAGTGCTTTTGACTCAGTCATAAGAGAGGTTTTATGGTTAAAACTCTTAAAACTTGGTTTTCCAAAAAGAATGATTCAACTAATTGCAATGTTACACAACCACACGACATATCAAATTAGGGTAACCAGAGATGGCGCATTAACTGCTCCTATTTTGACTATGACAGGAGTTAAACAAGGCTGTAATATGGCTGCCACTCTATTTAATTTATACCTTTGTGATATGGATATGTTGTGGAAAGAATCTGGTATGTTTCCTGTGAAACTAGGGGAACTGAAAATTTCATGGTTATGTTTTGCAGATGATATCTTACTTTTTGATCGCACTCCTAGTGGACTACAGTTAAAACTGAATCGATTTGCTAAATATGCAGCTTCTCACAATCTATTACCCAATTCTTCAAAATCACAAATTGTGGTATTCCGAAATTTTAGAAAAATTAAATCGTACAAGTGGCAATTAAATGGCATATATATCGAATGCGAAAAATCAATTCGATATCTGGGGTATCCCCTAAATGTCCAGTACTCTCTCAAATTTTGGCAGAAATATCTAAAGATGAAGGTCCGTCCACTAGTATCGATGATGAAGATCATGTTGAGTACAATCTGTGAATTTTCGTTGCAACCACTGATTGATTTCTATTTATTGAAAGTGGAACCGATCCTTTTGTATGGGTTAGATATATGTCTTCATGACGTAGGGGCCATATTGAATCAAATTCAGGGCAGTGTGTGGAAAAGTGTTTTGGGGCTATCTATATCAGTTCCCAATTCTATAATTAAGGCATGAACTTGGTCTAGTATCTCTAGCAGCCAGATGGGTTTGGAGAAAATTATCACGCTATGCTGATATTATGGCACCTCAAAAGTATTCTCTTTATGAGGACTTATATGGGTTGGTTGTGCTGTCCAAATTAAAATCCATGTGTGCGTTTGTTAACCAAATGAATCTAATCCTCGTAGATTGTGAATGCACTATTTCTGACCTAGTAATGAAACTCCCAAAAGTCAAAAGAAATCTTTTTGATCGGGACTGGTCAAACACCTTAGATTGTAACAATTCATATCATCTGTATGTGGAATATGCTAAAAGGCCACGTAGTAGAGATATGAGATCGTCGTATTTGGTGTTATGTCCATCAAGTAAGATACGGAGAGCATATTTAAGGTTCAAATTAAATCAATATCATACACTTGAAAGAATCTACCAGTGGCGTATCTATAAGGGTGCCTTTTCAAATCAATACTGTCGCTTTTGCGATTATGACATCAATGAAACCATGAAACATCTTGTTATTGAATGCATTTTTTTTTTAACAGGATAGAAAAAATCTATTGGGGAAATTTGCTCCGAAAGATACTGATATCTCCAAAACATCCTTATGGGACAGTTGTATGTATGGAGGGAGCATGGCACTTGTCATTTCGTTAACTCGCTTGCTGAGTAAAATTGAAAATGCGTTAGAAAAGGTGAATGTCTACTCTAACCCTAAAAGTTAAACCTGTGCAATTTTTTTTTTTTTTAAAGGTGTGGTCTATCGAAATTTTGGTATGTTTGGGGTAGGCCAATCTTAATATGGGTATGAGAAGGTTGCGCAAAGTAATAAATCATAAAGATATAATGTAAATTTCTGAATTAACAATGCTAAATTTTAAGTTGTAAAGAAATGGTTGATGATCTAATTGTCATTCAATAATTTTAATGATTAATATATGAAAATTTCAAAGTTTTGTAAAAGTTTGCTTTTTTGTAAAACTACAAGCAAAAACGCTTATGTCTTTTAAATAAAATAAAAAAAAATTGGAGCACTGGCAAGACGATAGAGTACATTCCTAATGGTCCACATAAAGGAGAAGCCAAAATATAGACGCAAAAGGTACTACAATGCCCCAAGACAGGTCAAAAGGGAGATAGGAGGAATGCCAGGGTGCTGGGAAAGTGTATGGACAAGTAGACACAAATGATGGATGGGGAGAGGGAATAGTAGGGAGAAAAGCACACGTGATGCTAACAGTTCCAGTAGAAGTAGTACAAAGGGAAAACGATGCATGCCTCCATGAGTGGAAAGCAAGTGCACAACTGCTCACCTGGGTGGAGACTGAAGCTGGTGCTATGCCAATTCTACCACTCAAGGGTGCTTCAATGTGTTTCCAGAATTATGGTCCAGTGAAGGTTGGAGAGAACAAAGGATGCAAGCGAATATCGAAGCTATCAGGCATGAAGGTCGGTACTGCAGTGCTAATGGACCATTACTGGGCCAGCGGGTCAGTAGCATACATGCAATTGCCGCTGAATTGGGGAGGAATATGTTCTCTAGTGCAGATAAACACAGCAGTATTAGTATTACCCATAAAGGACATACAAGTAGATGGGTTCCCGAAAACAGATGTTCATCAAAGGAAGAAGAGATCTGTAGAGCTGACGAGAGTGAAGAGAGGAAACCATGCTTCATCAAAGATAGAAAATGCACTGGATGCAATACCACCAGAACATAGGCTGTTCAGCTGGACCAGGATGTTCTTTGCGTCCATCATTCCAGCGGTCCAGGCTAATGTGAACGCCAAGTTGCTCCAAATCACACGATAGGAACTGATGCAGACAATAAACTCAACTGTCAAGGGGTACAACGCCATCAAAGAAGAATTGAGATCTGTCAGATTAATTGCTCCCCAGAACCTCAGAGACATGGAAGAAGGCGTTTGCGCCAAGATCGGGCCTTCCTGTTGCACATACACACCCACCCACGATGAAAGAAAAATTGAACCCTAACTGAAGCTATCACACAACTAACAGACTTGCATGCTAAAATGGAGGCAGAAACAAATGCTATAGGGCCAGACAACGAATGGTTATCATACATCTTTTCCTGGATACCATCATGGATGGCCAATGGACTGAAAGTACTGGTAGCATTGGTAATAGTGTTATTCGCCTTTTGTGTCAAGAGTAGCAATATCACAATGCAGGAAAACTGCAGGGTTGGAAGTATTACTGGACGTAGAGACAGAAGAGGACGAGGAAACAAAGATACTTAATGCGTTGAAGGCACAACTGACAGTGTCCTCTGTTCCCGCCAGGCACAGTGTTTGCGTTTCTTTCAAACTCACACGATTTGGGGGGGAAATGGGTATAGTGCAACTCTGGTGGAGACTGCAGCTGCATGACCTGGAGTCCGAACGACTATGCAAGTTAAAATGGACATCTAAGAGGAGTAACGAAGATCTGGATCCCAAAACTGTACGTGAACACGGAGATTTGATTCAGGAGTGTGCTCGACTTGTCGACCAGAGGGGTTTGAAGATGGGGACCCAAATGTGGCACTCAGGACCCCCACTCGACTTGCAGCCCGAAGGTAGAGAAATGCACAACACTTTTGAGCCTGTCATCACCATCATGGATGGATCGCAGATGTGAGAAACGTTACTCGCTCAGACAACCATTCAAGCGATATCCAATTGACAATATGGAGGAGATACAGTTGTCATCGATCAATCAAGGTGACAGACTAAAACCTCGAAAAGCTGATGATGGCACGACTGACATGACATAGATTTGTTAAGACATGAAGTAGCTAGGCATCCATGCATGAAGTTACACAAACACTTCAGTCTATTGCTGATAGACACAAAACAAATGCTTATGAGCCATAATAGTTAGAGGACCGATACACTTACACTAGTAACTCTTTCGCTATGCGGAAACAGCAAGACTCAAAGAATACATACAATCAGCTTGCTCATGCTTAATTGCAACAAACATGAACACCCATAAGAACCAAGATGGAAGCCATAGGTGCAATGAAGTGAATGGGGAAGCAGGACAAACTTCACAATAGAGGGAAAAGCTGACAGTCTGATCCAGCTAAAGGTAGACATACAGAGCAGCTAGCGCAGACACGGTTTACACCCGCGCCAAGAACAAGCCGAGACAGAAAGTATCCAGTTTACTATGGCGATAAGACACCTGCAAAAAATATGGTCTAAAACCCTCATAATCACAAGCAGGAGAGAGCTCCATTTCGTGGTCTACACACGTGAGCTGAAACAACGGGACAATGACTATTCATTTGAGGCAAATGGGGAAAACTGTTCCCATCGAACCAAAGGTGGAAAGTTACAGTTGCTCCACAGGCTCATAGCTAGAGTTTCTTTCTCAGGGCTTATGGCGATCAAAGATGGCAACTTGTTGGGAACATACAGCACCTTCGTAATTGTTCCCATTCCCCTGAAGAGTTTCACTCAGCATGGTAGCTGTCCAGGGTCCCAAGACTGGGAATACCGGTTCTGACCAATCCTTAGCTACCTTTCACGTTAGAGCGCACAATGTTGCAACAGCCATTAATTTGACTGTTAACCTGCCACTTTGTAATTGTAACATTCAGAGGTGGTTTTAGGTAGAGGTACCAGATATGGCTATCCAATGGTTATACTAACCCCCGTTTATTACATGTATAGTTGTCCTAAACTGATAAATTTCCTTCCCTGATGGGCTTTGGGGGATGCAACTTGTTTGATGATGTCACTAGCCTTTAAAACGGTGTAACACATGTTTGGAGGATGAAAGCTTTTGGAGACATTGTGCTGTCCAATTGCGATCCCTGTAATTTTTTTTATTGGTAGTAAAAGACTGTATATTTTGTCCCATGGCTAGGTCTTCTGTTCTTGCGTCAGGGATTTATGTGGGGCCTAAGCACCCTCTTGCTGGTAATCAGGGTAGCTGCCAAGAGTGCCCCTGCCGCTCCTTGACAAAGGTGTGGCGACACCCGGGACAGAATTAAAAACTCAACATAATAATGACAAGCTGCACTGACAAAAGACAGCATTGGATCTCGGACACGTGCTTCCAATTGGAAGCACGCGCCATGAGGTGCACACCCAATTGTCCCGCGTGGGTTGTTTTAAGATCAGCTTCTGCAATTACCATTAATGCTGCACGTGCTAGAAGCAAAAAGAAACGTAGTCTCGGGCTGCCGGTACACGTACTGTAGCAGTCAGCAGTTCCGGTCGCGGTGGCTACCGTTTTATACGAATGCTCACACTTAGAGCGGACAGGCTGCCAGCATTTACCTGTTTGGAGCTGCCCTCGGGGTGACTGCGCAGGAAGTGCCCGTCGGCCCCCTTCCTGCAGCTGCATCTGGCTGTAACCTCCCGCAGCCAGCAGCACTATAAGCCATTACGTCCCGGGCCGGCCCCCTTGAGCGGCCGCCTCCTTTTCTTTAGTCCCCCATGCCCCGCCCGGCTTCCTGCCCCTGCCTTGACTGTGACGTCGCTCTAATAGCGGTAAAAGGCGGGTATTTTCTTTTGTACGAGGATCCGTAGCTGCTGTCTGAACACCTTTGAATTGAAGACTGGGCTCCGGGACCCGGCCTGCCTTCCCACCCTGCTTTTTAACCTTTCCTGCCCCCTGACGGACGGACCGATCAATTGAACCGAGCACTGGAAGCAGCCAGAACGACTTCTGTGAGGAGATACGTAAGGGCATCAATAGCAGCATCCCTCCCTCGCTCGCTCCAGGGTCTCCTAAACCAGATCACCGCTGCAGCCTGCGCTGGTAGTGCAACGCCACCCGCCGCAGCGTGCTCTTGCAATCTGCAGACTGAACTAGGGCTACTGGCGAGCCGCTGACACTTCGAGCATGGCTCCGCCGGTCAGCGGGCCACTGCGGTGGTTGCTGCCTCTGTACCTCGTGCTCCCCATGGCTCTGTCTTCTAAGCTGAACATCCCCAAAGTGCTGCTACCATACGCCCGCGGCACGAAAATCAACTTCACGCTGGAAGCTACTGAAGGCTGCTACCGATGGTGAGTGCTGGGGGCAGGGCGAGCGCGGCGAGGTGACAGGAAACGGCGCCTGGCTTAAGCGGCAGCGTGACACTGTCACTGGCAGGGCATTGCGCGCATGGAGGCACTCCGCACGTGCTCCCTCCCTGAAACCCAACACAGACCAATATTGATCCCAGGCTAGAGCTTTGGCGGCAGCGTGGCACTGTCACTGGCAGGGCATTGCGCGCATGCAGGCACTCCGCACGTGCTCCCTCCCTGAAACCCAACACAGACCAATATTGATCCCAGGCTAGAGCTTTGGCGGTTTAACACACACACTCACGCACTCTCTCTCTCTCACTCTCTCTGAGCAGCAGGCATCACTGCAGTGTATTTAGTTACTTTAAAAGTAAGGAAACACACCGCTCTCCGAGGTGAGGGAGCAGTAATTAACGTGACTGGTGGTAGTAGCAAACATAGAGTCAGAGGACAAAAGCCTACCCAGGGGATATTGTTGTGGCCCAAATAGGCCAAGTACACTGAGGATATTTGAGATAAGAGGCTTTATTGCGAACAGGTGTACAACTATGACACAGTTGCCTCGCTGTGCTCTATTCTGGTAGATAACTCTTACTTGGAGACTGCAGGTAATGTGGTGAGGGATAACTTGCACGAAGGACAGTAATCCGGTGTTCAGGAGGAGTGCCAGGGCTGCCCGTGCTCAGAATGCGCTCCTCTCGCGTCGTCTCCATCACGTCAACTCGTGAGCGGTCGGGTTTGACTTCTCGCAAGCTTGTAATCTCCACACCCCCTATGCTGTAGAAGCATTGAGCATGAATGTTTTTTGACGGGAGCATGGCATGTTTTACTGGTGTTTTTGAGCAATGCCAACTTGAGTGTATTATGTGAAGTTGGGGTTGGAGTGGGTAAAGGGTACCCAGTGTTGCTGGCTGGGTCCTACTGTGGCATGGAATTTTTTACTTGCATTAAGGGCAAAGATAATAGTGTTTACATGGGGGGGAGGGGCATGTTACCTTACTGTGGCCGGGCATGTTTTTTACTTGTGTTAATGGCCAAGGCAACTGGGGTGGAGGGACATTTGTGCAGCTCACAGGCAATGCATTCTTACTGTGTTATTGCACATTTTATTGGCGTTACAGGGTAAATGCCAGCTCTGTCTCTGCTTTTGACACCCTTCTTCCTGAGAGTTATACAGTCCTCTCCAAGTCCAGGCCTCAACGGCCTGGAGGTGGAGTGGCCCTTGTCTTCCCTGAATGGATTCCTGCTTCTGTCATACCTATTCCTCCTTTGAATGTCTTGTCTGCAAGCTCTGCATCCCTGTCGATCACTCTCGCTACCATCTACTGGACCCCTGGGCCGGTCTCCCTCTTCCTATCTTAGTGAGCCGACCTCACCGCTTCCCTCCTGACCTCTACCCTTAATCTCCTCCTCCTTGGATATTTCAATATTCATCTTTAATCTCCTGATGCAGCCTTACCCTTCCTCAACCTGTGTGACTTTCTCCCTCGCCCTTTATCCATCTGGCCCCACTCAGCTGCGCACATTCTGGATGCATTCATCTCAGCTGACCTCTTTCCAACCCTCTCAGTACACCTCTCTTGTTCTGATCATTCTCTCCTCTCCTCTGGCGCTCCCCAGCTAAGCCTCTACTCGCACTGCCAGCCTCTTTTTCCGTCATCTGGCCGATGAAGTGAGTGTCAGTTGCCGCCCATTTTATTCCCCCCTCCAGGCTCGGACTAGCCTATAGGGCAATGGGCCCATGGCCGAACCAAAAAACGCAAACTGCTAGTGTTGGTCGTTTTTTTTGGGTCAAACTGGGCCACTTTTCTGTCCAGTGTGGGCCATTTTGATTAGTTACTTCACTATGCGGCTAACAACTTTGACCAGTGTTGCTGAATAAATATTCTTTATAATGCACTATTTGCGTCACATTTTATCAAAAAACTCCTCCTTGGGTACTATTCAAACAGTGTCACAAAAGAAATAAATTGGCATTTGTAACGGTGGACCACTTTTTCATTGGTGCCAGACTCTGCCCCCCTCCACTCCTGCTATTGACTCTCACTCTAACTCAGTCCTTGCTAACCTTCACCTCTCCATCTCCAACACCCTTGGCATCCTTGCCCCTGCCATGAGGATCCGCATGAAGCCTGCCTCCAAGTGCAACAGTTGGTATGATTCTGACCTAGCCTCGCTGAAAAGCAAGTGCAGAGTTGCGGAAATGGAAGTGGTTGGCTTCTTGCACATCCTCTGCCAAATGGGCACGTCGCCTGCTCCAAATGCACTATAGACACTCCATCCGGACCAAGAAGCGGGCCCATATTCAAGTCTGCATCTCTGGGGCCACCAACAACACAGCTGAACTTTTCAAAATTTGTAAGGAACTAGGCAATCCTACTGCAGTCTCTACTTCACCTCTCCCTTCCTAGGTCCTCTCCATGGCTCTGGCCTTACAATTCACAACCAAAACTCTGGTCATCCTGTCCTCACTTTCCTCTACTTGGCTCCCTCCTCCACCTGCACTTTGGCCTGCCTTGGACCCTCTCTCTCCATTATCTTCTAGAGGAGCAGGGCGGCACCTGTTTAGAGAACTATCAAGGACAATATTGCCACCCTCGCTCCATCTTTGACTATGTTCTGCGTCACTCTTTTGCCACTGGCTCCTTCCCATTACCTCTCAATCACTCCCTTGTGCACCCTCTCCTAAAAAATCAGTCTGCGGACCCTTCCTGCCCAGCTAACTACTGCCCTATCTCCACTACCCCCCCTTCCTGGGCAAACCTTTGGGGAAGCTGGCCATCTCCCAACTAATCCTTCACATTAAATCTGTTGGCTCTCCACAATTGCCAATCTGGCTTCAGAGCAACCAGAGGCACGGAAATTGCTCTCCTGAACATCGTGATGACCTGCTCTCCAACTCACCGTCTGTAACAATCTTCTGCCTTCGACACAGTCAATCACTCCACCCTCTTTAATTGACTCTGTGATACTCCTGGACTTCACGGGATGGGTACTGGTGTGGTTGACCTCGTTCCCTTCAAATCGCTGCTCCCAGGTTCAAATGGGCCCTTTTCTCTCCTCTACCCCACTCTCTACCTATGGCGTCCCTCAGTGCTCTATCCTATCGCTATGGCTTTTTAACATTTACCTTGCTCCTCTTGCTCACTTGATCTCCACCTTCTCTCCTCACTTCCAGTGTTATGTGAATGACTCTTCGTTAAGCTTCTCCACTTTACCTCCTCTCTCATTCCCGATTGTCTGACTGCTATCCAGGCATGGTGTGCCACCAATGATCTGTCTTAACGCCAGGAAGACCGAGATCCTTCTGATTGGAACTCCTCCCCTGCCTCCCTACCCCCTCCTATCTGGCTGCTCTCCTTGGGCCCGCTCCCTCACACTCTTGTGAGGCAAGAAACCTGGGAGTAATCTTCGACTCCTCTCTCTCCTCATATCGCTGACCTTGCCAAGAAGACTCACTTTCAGCTCCTCCTCAGTGGCCTTTTCCCCTTCCTCACTTCCCCCAAAACCTCAATGTCTCCAGAGCTTTGGTTCACTTCAGGCAGGACGAATGCAACATCCTCTTCCTCAAGCTGCCTCTTTCCTCCCTCCTCCCTCTTCAACTAATCCAGACTAGGACTTCAAGACTTACCCTTGTCCTCAAACCCATGGACCGCATCTCTCCAGCCCTAAAATCAAGACCCTCTTCATGGTCCATATGGCTTTGTGGGGCCTGGGACCATGCTACATCCAACTTTCTCTCCCTAAATACCTTCCGTTCTCTAGCTCTAACTCTCTGCAGTCCAGCCGTTTCCCCAAGCAGAGAGTGGGGGGTAGATCGTTCTTCGGCAGGAGCTTCCCTCTGGAATGGCCCTCCTGCCCTCTCGGACTTTAGCCGATGTCCTCCAGTTCCGGAAGCTTCTCAAGACCTTCCTCTTCTCCCCCTTCCTTGCTAATGCCCCCTGCTGTTCCAACTATCCACCTCGCCCTCCCTCGACCAGTCTGCCTCAGCACCTCTCTACTAGCACTTGCCTCTGGGCACCATTCCCTGACTGGACTACCGAGTCTGGTCCACCCACTGCACTAGCTGCCCCTTATCCTGTTCCGCTAATGCACTTGCCCCCCAGCCTCCTGCCTTCTTCCACCCCCTGCGCTTCTGGCTTGCTGCACTTGCACAGTCCGAATGGCACAAGGCCTAGTAGGACCGTTTATTGTTTTTATCCTTCCCGGTACTAATCTGTCGTTATCCCGTGTCCCCTTTTCCTCCAGTGACAATTCGCCCTATGACATGTTATAATGCTGCCCTGTATTGCACTTGGCCCTTGCTTTGTAGTTTGTACTTGCCTCCTTTAAATAGTGTTGTCCTTGTAGTCACTTATTTAGCCCCTGGTATGTACCCCACATTGCTCCCACTCAGACCAGTTCACTACTATGTCCTTTTTAAAAACACTTTTTTGGGTGTGTGTGTGCGCGAATGCAAACACCCTTGCAACTGTGCAATCTAAAATGATTTCTGGTCGACCTTGACATCTCCACTTAACTTATAACATTACTCTGCAAACATTTACCGAAACTGCTTGTATGAACAATTGATCAAGTTTTAATCGAGAACTGCCACCCTCCATGTGTTCCCGGGTGTCAATTAGATTAAAGACCATTACCCTAGCTGTGCTAAAGATAGCAACACCCCCAGCTCATCGATTTGCCACTGTTTCTGCTCCTTCTCCACTCCCCTGACCTCTCTTCTTTAATCCCGATACTTATTTTGAGCTCAACCGTTCTATCAGGGCATGACAGCCCACCCGCCCCCACTGTCAGTCTGTCGTGATACCCTTAAGTTTTCACTCCTACCCACCAACCTTATCCTTCTGTATAATGCACAGCCCTCCATACCTGATCCACGAACCTAGCATCATTGTATTTTTTATATATATATATTTCCCCCTGCCACCTCCTTAAATTCATTTCATTAACCATCTAATATGCATCCGAATTATCTTAATGTAATAATTTGTTCAGAGTACATGTTGTGCCACATCTTCTTTCTTCCTTTTAAATGTTGTATAGTGGACCGCTCACCACCCACCTTAAATCCCTTTCAGATCACCAAACTCCTCTGTCCGAACATCAGGGGGATCCAAGTGGGCCAATTGTTAACCAGGGTAACTCCATACCCTCCCATAGTCACCCCCACCTTGCCGGGATAGGGTGATATTGGGAAATCGCCATGCCGATAAACGCCACCCAAATGGCTGCGAACACGGTCTTAAAGAAACAAAGTCCTAAATCCCTGGGATGAGCACTTTCATGTAAACTGACACGCCACCCTCCACATTCACTGGCTGCACCTGTTCACAAAAGCGCAATGCTGTACCCTGTGAACAGCACTCCACTGCAACAACCTTGCTGGGTAACCTATAACCAGGCAAACCAGGAGACTACTGAAACATACCCTATCTTTTTTTCTTGTCCATGTCTGATGCCCCTCAGTGAGTTCTGTGATAAACCTGAAGGTGACTCACTTGCTAGTCCCCGGGGATCTGTCATCCAGGTGACCAGGACATGGCCATCGGTATTGGATCCAGTTCCTGGGGGCAGACCAGTGCAGGAGGATCACCTGGATGGAGGGGTCCTCGGGGAGTGGAAGTAGGACACACACAGGTGAGACGCGGTACCCCCTTCTCTATAACACGGATTCCCCATACTACCGTGTAGGATATTCAAAGGTTCTACAACCCTCATTTACAACACAAACACTCTTACAACGTGAAAGACAACAGACTTAAAACCAGAGCCGTTTACCGGATATGTCCCAACACAAGGGTCAGGCAGAGTCAGGCAATTGACAATAACCATGCACATTGACAGCTCTTTCCCTTTCCCACATGGATTAACAGTGGAGCACACTTTGAGCAAGCCCGAAAGCACGAGGAAACGGCTATTCTGGACCAGCAGTTCAAACGGAGGAGAAAGGCGGAGAGACCTGGAGGGACGACGAGGGGCCCTTTTCAACTCAGACCAGCAAAGCCTCTGAAAGGGGAATCATAAGACCGGGAAATCCAGCTGGCGTATGGTGTGACTCCCGAGACAAAAAGCTCCAACAGTACACAACAGCACCGAACTGTGATGACCCAAGGTTGCAGGCAGCAACCTTGTTGAACAAAGAACGTGTGTAATATGAACTTTAAAGAAACCATAGTAAAAGGTTCAGAAGCACAGTGGTCAGGCGTTACAGGGTGCTCATTTGAAGGACTCGTACTGAAGCCTTTTTTAGGGTTGTGTTGAAACTATGAGAACCAAGAGGCCTTAGGAGAGGCCATTGTGAAATGTCAAAGTGGTCCTACAAGGGTCGAGCAAAACCCCTCGTACACTCTAAAGTCTTTGACACACTGGAGAAAATTTGATTGAACTGTGAAACTGACAAATGTGAACCCAACAAACATATGGCTGCGAATTGGAGGGTAAACAGTGATGTACTTTTGAACAGTGCTCCAGATAAGATTTTTACTGGGAGTATTTTACTTCCTATTTTTAAACTTTGAGTAAATGTGATTTCAAGAGAGTAAAAATGAATTTTCTCCTTTGCAAGAGAGTAAAATGCATATGACATCAGCCGACGTGTGCAAAAACTGTATGGAAATCATTAATATGCTGTAGGTTTCTGCATTGTGACAGAATACATGTTTCTTTATTTCTCTATGGTCTGGCCATTCTTGGAGGGTAGAGCCATGAAGGTCTTCTCCAACATTGCCAACGCAGCCCCCACCACCATTCACTGTGGAGTCCCACAGGGCTCTTGCGCTGCGCCCACTCTATACAATCTGTTTACAAAACCCCTCTTCGATAAGCTTGACGCCCTGGGTATCGCGTACACCGACTACACGGACGATACCCAGGTACTCCTACCACTCTATGGAGTAGTATACCTCAAAGATGCCGAAGCACTCCACACAATCTATTCCACCATCCAGGCTTGGATGGCGGCCAACGGTCTCTGCCTCAATGGGGAGAAGACCAAAATGATCATACTAGGTCTAAAAACCACCCTAGCCAAACTAGACGAACCATACTCCAATTTCATCATTGATAATACCATCATCCATGTGCCTATCTCTGTGAAGGACCTAGGAGTTCACATAGACTTTACACTATCCATGACAAAGCAGGTCAGCGCCATCTCCTCCGCCTCAGCACACACCACCAAACTCATAAATGCAATAAAGCCATTCCTTTTTCAAACACAATTTCCTATCTATAGCCAGAGCAACCATCGGTGCCAAACTCGACTAGTAACGCCCTCCTAACGGGTACTTCTGCAAAAAACATAAACCGACTCCAAATCACTCTGAACAATGCGTTAAGGGCAGCACTCGGCCTCCCAAAAAGAGACAATATTACCCATGACAGATAGGAAGCCCACTGGCTCCCAGTAAAAGAACGCATCACATTCAAAATCCTCTCACCCGCAGTGCACCCTCATATCTGTCGGACACCATAACCAAATCCTCCTCCACACGACCAGTCAGGACTCGCTCCACCAATCAAATTCACACCACCCACATACACAAAGCGAGACCAGGAGGGTTAAGCTTCCCCTACATAGCCGCCAAGTCCTGGAACTCTCTTCCTGCCAACATCAGAGCTCAAAACTCCCCTCTCGCCTTATGAATCACCCTCTTCAACATGCAAGATCAATGTAACTGTAACCAAGAAGTTTTATCTCTAATTATGAAAAATTGTCTGAAACCAGTGATAAGAACTATCGTAACTAACCATGAAGAATCTCTGTAACTAAGAAGAAATGTCTGTAACTAGCGCCATGATGCCCCTGGGCTGCTGCACGCTCAACAAAAGCGAATAAATAAATTTGATCTCTCCTGTATATATTTAAATGCCAAACACAAAAACCTAGCCAACTATATAGTAAAGCAAACCTGAATTGTATTATGTGTTTTGAGTTTTGATAACAGACTTTTCTTTTGATGTTTAATGAAAGTGTTCATTTCCTGGAGCTATTACTACCTAATGGTATGTCAATGTTATGATACACCAGTGCAAAGAGGCAAGACTCCATGCCAAATTCTATATCTAATCTCCTGGTCAAATGTCATTTATATAGCGCTTTTGGCAAAGCACTGTACATAGAACCTATTGAAAATTATCACCAACCCAAAGTCGGTACTCCTTTATCGACCTCGAAAGGATGAAAGGCTGAGTTGCCAGGATTCAAACCTGCAACCTACAGATCGCAGCAACGAGCGCTCAACCGGCTGAGCTATCTTATTGGATAACATCCTTCAGAGGTCGGTAAACTGAGTATCAGCTGAGGTATAATAATCTGTGTCTAGATGTTGGACGAACCATAGGTATTGGATTATCACAGGGGCAGGTTTTGCTGAGTTTCTATTAATTTACAAATGTAACTTTCATTTGTTTTTGAACATCGCTTACACTTCCTGGAGAGTCAGGCTTCGGATGTTTTAGTTGTAGTCTTGAAGATTTGAGAAACTAGAACACCTGTGATTGGTATCACTCACCCTTAAGCAAAGACTCTGCTGCCACTGACTATTTATAGTAATGTACCCCATTGACTGCAAGGTTGAATGGATGTAAACTAGACCGTGCATACTTTAAACACTGTTTTTTATAATTGGAGTGTTAATCAAATTATCAGTGTAAAAAATTATCTGCCTCCGCATCATTCTGCCCACAGCACAGGAACTCTGAAAAAAACAATTGTGCAATACTGGTTTGCTTTCACTGGGGAAAAAAGCATAATTTATTACAAAAGATTAACTTCGTTTTCCATCTTATTTATTATACAATCCTAAATTGCTAGGAAAATAAGTATGCACAGTTCTTCTGTTTGCTCCATGAGCATCAACTTTTTTGAAAGGCTTCAGAGAAATACATTCTTGTTTCAGAGGTTTTTCTCCATGGAATGCAATTCTATCCATGTTGATAAAAAAAATCAAAAGAAGTGTTCTGGTTTCTGTCAAGCAACCTGACCTTTGCACTGCCCTCTTCTCCAAACTTGTGTGGAAATGTACACAGGAAAATAATAAAGCTGTCGTATTTACAATACTTCAGCCTGACCCAAGGTTTGCATGGATAGTGGGTCTGTAATAACACCTGCTATTGCCAGAATAGAACTAAACTCAGAAGATTTAAAGAGCTGACCTGATCCATTTTCGACTTGGAAGTTTGTTATATTCCCTTGAGGGATATGGAACACAAGTAACCCAGGCACATTTGCCCTTCTTGGACTATATCCGAGAGATGCAGCTTGATTCACTAGGTGTACTAATGTGTGAGGATCCGCTCCCTTACTTGGGGAAACCATCTGAAGCCAAAAATAAGGCGTTGATACAATCTTAACCGCTGGCATTGATCATGTCAGCTGTCCCTTCCATACCATTTATATGTAGTTTTATTTTCCTGTCACAGTGTAGTCATGCTCGAACTGCTGGACAACAAGGTCCAAACACCTCTCTAAAGCTTCTGAACACAGGTGTTTGGAGCAATCCCAGCTCCTAAACATGCGCACATGCATATATCTGCGTAAATAGTCGAGCTTTCCTATGCTTATATTTGTATAAGCAAAACTACAAGTGCCAGACTGCTAAGAATAAAATAAGCACATGGACAGCTACTCACGCATAATGACATGCAGGACAGACCGGTATCAAAGTTTAGCCCGGGAAAACCAATTGGTCAGTGGGCACAATGGCACTATTTAGAATTTGAGTATGCATATTCAGCCTTTTGTATTAGTAATGAACATACCAAGGTTGTACAAATGAATTCCTCCAGATCACCAACTCCCGCAATACTGACTATGTGCCCAGCAAGACAGATGTTCTTTGTGGGACTCGGCTAATGCTAGTGACAGGGGTGATGTGCAATATGAGTTTGATTAGTGGATTATTGCAGATGTATGCGGGTGGGTGGCCATGTCCTGGGAGGGATACAGCTATCTTCCATTAAGATGGAGTGCGATGCGTACCAGTAAGACATGGCTGATATGTAGTTGCGATGAGTGAATGCAGACAATGCGGGTCTACTGGAATCCATTGAAGACATCCAAAGGCTCAGGGCATGCCTCTTATTGATCCAGTCATTGATGTACAGTGCCAACCTCTCCAAGACTAAAATATGACTGCTGACCAACAACACTGATGCCCGACATCCAGACCTGGTTCTCTACTGTGCACTTTAAAGGCATCACACCCCAGCTGGCCACCTGCACCAAGTGCGTTTCGACATCGACAGACACCTCCCCTTCAAATGGCACGTAGCAAGGAAGACAAATGGCTTGGTACCAACTTTCTCTCATGTGAAAAATCAAGCCTTTCATCCCAGAAAACAAATTCGGGCCTGCTGTCCAACCCTTGGTTCTCTCCCACCCCTTTTGGAAGGCTTTCCGGCTACCACCTTGGTTATCCTGAGACTCAACATAGCACTCCACAAATTTGACAACATAACCCTGACCCTCATGAACTGCGCTGGCTCTTGCTGCAAGCCATATCGTCTTCAAATCCTGCTGTCTCAACTACAAGGCTGTCACCCGGATGTCCCAAACCACCTCAATGTGAAACGCTGCATCTCCGAAGGCCTACGATCCACCAGAGTGAAGGACATATGCAACTTTAACTCTGCAAGTGCAGGAAGGGGAAAAAAACAGGCCTTCCCTGTCTATGCCCCAAGACTCTGGAACCTCCTTCCCATCAACATCCAACTCTTCCCCCTCTGTTCTGCAATTCAGGAAGGAGCTGAAGACCCATCTCCCTAACATCTAGCACCACACACCCTGCACACCCCAACGTGCCTCAGACTGGGTGATCTGATCCCCACTGTTTCCTCACCTAGTTATGTGTAGATCCATTGCTGACAATTGTCCTCTTTCCCCTGTTAGATCCCCTCTTCTTCCTAACCTTGTTCCTACCCCAATGATTGTAAAGCACTCCATTGCTTCCCGAAGCAAGGTCTGTGCTGAAAAACCCTAATAAAGTTTGAAATTGAGATACGATGAGCAAGAGCTTAAACCAGATCCTTTGTGTCAGGCATCATTCAGTCGCCAGGAGCTACTGCTGGGCAGCCAGTAGTGGTACTCTGGGCACTGCAAATCTAGCTTCCACATGAGATGCACACTTCAACTTTTTGCCCATTTTCTATGATCAGTTATATTTAAATGTGTCCTAATTCTTCTCAATGTACAATCTCAAAAACCTAAAGTTAATGTCACATATGCATGTTTTTAAGGCACCAGTTTGCATGGGGAGCCAAAAGTAGCTCCTGGTAGTTGTTTGGTTTTAAGCTAACCAGGCTCTCCTAGAGTAAAAGCAGAAGCTAAATGGCTCCCAGAAATTTCGAACCCTACATACTGAACTAAATGTAGTGATATGAAAGTTTCATTATTGATCTATATTAACTGCAATATCCCTGTTCCCATGCAGGTCAACATCTGGAGCGAAAGGGGGGGTAAGGAGTTCGTGTCGGCCCATCCCAACTCTGATTCACTGGTCATTTTGTTGGAGGCAGGTTGTGTAACAGTTGGAAGGATAATTTTATTTCCTGATGAGGTAGTGAGTAGTTGCAGTAAAACAATTTGTCCTTCTTATTGCAACCACCATTTAGACTCTTATTTGCAGAGGATAGACACATAACCATTTTAGCTTGTAGGTGCCTCATTGAAATTTGAAACTGCCTAAAGAAAGGTACATTCGGAGCTCTGTTGTATTCAGGACGGCTATTTTGACAATGGCAAGACTCATTCAGGTTTCTGCTCCTGAGATTACTTCACAGGGGCACTGCTACAATACTCAAAACTCGCTCTGCCCCAGATTATCCTCAGACTCGCTTAGAGCTCTGCACTTCCTAATACTCAGACTGAGAGCTCTGTCTCATGATGCTATACAGAGTTTGTAAGTGCGTTGCTCCTGATTTTACCCATCAGCCAACAGTGGTTACCTATTGTGATGTATTTTGGGTATCGTGATACTGTGCTGATTTGGTCTCCCAGAGGAAGAAGCGTAGACCAGGTAGGGCCTGAGAAAGCAAGGGCCACCCAAAATCTGGAAATGCCAACTCTGCAGCGCTGTGTGGGCATGTACAGATGTCAATGCCACTGCAGTGGGCCCAACTACATTAGCTTCAGGCCCCACTTGTTGGACAATCCTGGCTACGCCTCTGCAGGGCTAGGGGTAGGCTGGGCTCTGGGTAGGGGTGAAATTAACTGTGCTCAGGTTGGACCTCCCTAAGTACAGAGCTAGGCTCCAAGCAGGGCAAGTATCCAGAAAGGGGTGATTTGTGGGCGCATGAATGGTGTCACAATTGGGGTAACTGAAGGGCCATGCCGGGTTGTTATCAAACGCTAGGCTGGGCTCTACTCGAGGCTGAGCTCCTTGTTTATTCACTCTTGCCTCGTATCGAATGGGCAATGCACTTGTGTTCAGGTGGCTGAGATATGGTATGGTGTAGAATGGGCTGTGAAGTGGGTTCGAGGCAAGGCGGTGCCCTGAGCTAGGCTTTGGGAGGGGCATCTACAAGCAGAGCTAGGATACTGTCAGGGCTGCATTGAGTAAGGCTTGGCTCTGTGCTGAGGGGTGTCGACTGGCCTGGGCTACCAGCAGGACCAAGCTTCAGACTGCATTCTAGGCCAGGTTGAAGTCCTGATTGGGAGGTTATTCGTGCAAGACAGTACGTCAGGCAGATTTGGGCTTTTGTACTGGACAGTGTGATGGGTTCTGGACCAGGAAATGCAACGGGATGCCATTGGCCTGCGGGCCAAAGATGCTCAGTGGCATACCTATTTCTTTTTGTTAAAGCACATTTAAAACAAAACCGACTAGTCTTAGTTCTTGTTATTACCGGACAAATCGCAACCGGATATAAAATGGCCATCAGTGGATAGGCCTCTGCCAAGTCTCCAAATAAAACATTGCTTTTGATTAACATGGTTTCTGATCAAAATAATTAAGTTGGTTATCGGTAATTGGAAACAAGTTGTATTCAAGATTTTAAAGAAACTGATAGAAAAAATATAGCAATTCACAGCTAGCCAGCCCACTAATGGCAAAACATATTTTTTTGATGAAGCACACTGCTGCGTTTTAATTACAAGCTCATGATGTCAGAATGCCAGAAAATGAAATGCATATCTTTTACCCCAATAAAAATCACAAAAAATGCTTTCTCTCAGACTTTATATATGGGTGCATAACCTGATATTTTTCCCCTTGACCTGTCATAATTTTCGCTGGGTGGCAACGTGTTTGTTATTCGACACCAACACATTTTAGGTCTGGCAAGAAAGAATGTCATATAAGTGGACCCACGTGTAAATCCTGTCCTCACTCTCCTCCACCTCCCCCCCTTCTCTCCCACGCCTGATCCCCTGCCTCCCTTGGCCCCCCTTACCCTTAAACCCTTCACTCTCCTCCCTCCTGCCCATAGCAACGGATGAGGTCTCTAAAGTGGTCTGCTCTATGAAGGTAGCCTCCAAACAGGTGATCCCTGCTCCCCCCCCCCCCCAGAACCATTAATGACAGCATCTCCTCTTTCACCCCAGCTCTTGCTGACTTCTGTAACCACTCCTTCACCACTGGCTATTTCCCTCTGTGCCTCAAGCATTCCCTTGTGTACCTTCTTAGAAAAAGCCGTCTGGTGACCCCTCCTGCCTGGCTAACTATCGCTGTATCTCTACTACCCATTTCCTGGGTAAACTCTTAGAAAAGTTGGACCCTCCCACCCCCAACTGACCCTCCACACTGATCTTGTTGGTTGTCTTCATTACCATCAATCTGGATTCCGGGCATCCACAGGGACGGAAACTGCTCCCCTGAACACCCGTGAAACCATGCTCGAAAACCTCGACGACTCATAAAACTGTGATACCCTCGGCATCACTGACCGGGCACTGGATTGGCTTACCTCCTTCCACACTAACCGCCCTTACCAGCTGCAATTGGTGGTGGAGGAAAAAGGGCCCAACCTCACTACCCGTGGCGTCCCCCAGGGCTCTATCTATCTCGCCCCTCTTGCTCACCTGATCTCCTTCTCTCCTCATTTTCAGTGTTATGCCGATGACACACAGCTTTCCTTCAAGCTTCCCTCTACATCCCCCCCTCTTCCTCCTCTCTCATCCCTGACTGTCCTCCATTGAGGCATGGTGTGCAGCGAATGATCTCCGTCTCAATGCCAGGAAGACAGAGATCCTCCTCATTGGGACACCTGTACAGTCATTTCCTCCAACCCTCTAGCCACCCTCTTTGGGCCCTCTCTGGGCCCACTTCTCTTTCCACCACCATCTTGTGAGGCCAAAAAGCTATGGGTCATCTTTGACACTGCTCTCTCCTTCAGCCCGCACATCATGAACTTTACCAAGAAGTCTCTCTTCCAGCTTCACCTCCTCAGAGGCATCCTTCCTTTTCTCACCTTCCCCCAGAAGCTCAATGTCGCCAGAGGTCTGGTCGTCTCCAGGCTGGACTAATGCAAAAGCCTCTTTCTCATTCTCCCTCTTTCCTCCCTGGACCCCCCTCCAGCTAATCCAGAATAGGGCTGCAAGTTTTATCCTTGGCCTCAAGCCCAGGGACTGTAGCTCTCCACCCGTAAATCTCTCTACTGGCTCCTCGTTGCTGTAAGGATCAAATTCAATACCCTGCGCATCATCCACAAGGCCTTTTGGGGCTTGGGACTGGTGTGTCGTGATTATAATGAATCAAAGAATAACTAATCCCATTACAACGAACCAAAAATAACGAATTCCAAAATAACGAATTGGGGGAAAAAAAACTTTAAAAGGGGTTGGGACTGGGAATAGTGGTTTTGGGTTTGAGGCAAAAGTATTAGGAACAACAAAAAGGTGGTTTGGGGAGGGAACCACCACCCCTCCCCACCCAAAAACAACAAAAAAGGAATTCGTTGTTTTGGTATTAGTTGTAATGGGATTAGTTATTTTGGATTCAATAAAATCACATGTAAACCTAGGACCACGCTATCTACATCTTTCCCTCCCTAAATAGTCCACTGCTGGAGCCCTACCTCCTCTAATTCCAACTCTTAACTGTCAAACGCTTCTCCAAGCAGAGAGTGGGGGGCAGATCTCTCTCCTCGGCTGGTGCCTCCCTTTGGAACAGCTTCCCTGCCACTCTCAGACTTGAGCCGGACCTCCTTAAGTTCCGGAAACTGCTTAAAACTCTGCTCATCTCTATCTCTTTCCCGCAGGATCCCAGGCCCTTCCTCCCAGTCAATACCAGCACTCTACACACCTCCCCCACCCACTGCACTGCGGGCCCCTGCCTGGTGGCTCCACATACCACCCATGAGAGTCGCCTTTACTAGCACTTAGCCTGAAGTTCTCCTCCTTGGCTCCTCTTGGCACTTTCCTCCAGGTCCCTCCCCCAGCACTTGTCGCCTCCTCTGCTCCCCCTTCCATCCCCTTCCCTGCACTTCTCTTCATGCACTTAGCACTGCTGAATGCCACAAGGCCTGGGGGAGGAGGGGAGGAGGGGAGGAGGGGAGGAGGGGAGGAGGGGAGAGACACTCTCACATCTTTGATGTCCTGGGTGTTCGTCTTAGCAGTGCACGGTGGTGACGCGAGTTATGGTTGCTTAGCTTACCATAACTGGCGAATATTTCGGTTTTCCTTGGAACCATAATGTCCCTTTAACAAGTTTATTTTCACTGAATTTCATAGGTTTTTATTAGTCCAACTTAACCACAAGGTCCCTTTTTAACAAAGTTTTTTTTAAAGTGAATTTCATGGGTTTTTATCAGTGCATGCTATTTTCCTACAACTTAATAATATCATACTTGGCCAATAAACAATATTTCTGTCCAATTTACAAAGTTTCACCTTAAAACTCTGCCATTTTCCACCTTGTAACATCTTTTTTAAAACACCTATACACTTTTAGCAACTTTTTTGAAGTTTGCATCTGTAGACGTCCGGGAACGTCTGACTTCATCGCAGACCTTCTGGACAGTGCCATGTGACCATACGCGTGCGCGCTGCATGGTGATGTGTTCACGAAGGCGTCTGCACTTCGTGATCGTATCCGTGCTTCGAAGACAGTTCGGAACTGCATTTTCTACTGATCTAGGAACTTGCAACTTCAAAATTTCCCTTGCACACCCAAGACACCTTTTCGTACTCATAATCCATTACCAATCTAGTACACAGTACATACTTGGAAGAATGTTATCAAAACTGCTATTTATATTTAAAAATGGCATCGGTTATTGCCATCCCTCCTCCCCAAGAGCCACCACCAGCTGGAGGACCTTCACAACAAGGAAAGCACAGTACTTTCAAAGACAAGGAAGAGGACCAAGAAGATGAGGTAGAGGAAGTGCCTAGTTTTAGCACCAAGATCAAATCATGGGTGCGCCAGTTCTTTGCTACTGTTGGGAGTGTACCAAAGGCTAAAGCTACCAAAGTGAAATGCACAGAGTGCCGTCGCAGACTACCTGGACAGTACTCCTACGGGACCACCTCCATGCGCCGCCACACCAAATCCAATGACTGCAATGCTCTCAGAAAGGTTGTTCCTTTCTCACCAAGTAGTAGGCTGTCTTCTTCCACCTCATCTTCCTCAACAAATACTGTAACCACACAGCCTGATGTCTGTGGGCATTTTGCAAAGTTTGGTGAGGATTCGTCCAGGGGGAGCGAAGTTATAAGCCGCCCAAAAAGTGTTATTCGTATGAGATGAGCAACTTAACCATAACTACATGCCCGCTACCGCAGGCCATGTTATATTTATTTATATAAAATCTGTTTTGCCACTGTTCTTATTTCCCCTCCTCCCTTCCTGTTTAGGCTTGTGGCGCTCTGAAACACAATTATGTTGTATAAAGTGCCTTACAAATGCTGAATAAAATAAATAAATAACTGAGCTGCTCCTTGATGCAGAATTAGTGCATCATGGTGAAATCTGTTACAGTGGCAACCATTTTGTAGAAGCTAACGTAACAGTTTAAGATGATTAAAGTTGTTTTTGTATTTGGATTATATCGCACAAACTTATATAGGAGACAACTGAGCGCCGTACAAGTAATTTGGGGTTAACAAAGGTAGTATTAGGGGAGGGTCGGGGTTACAGTAGCTTTGATATCGCCTAATACAGGGGTGGTGTATATCTAGAAGTAGCAGGTGCGAAGTGATCCCCTAAATATTCTCTGAAGATCAGGGTCTTGAGTACCCTCATGAACTTCAGGAGTGTTGGAGAGGTCCTGATTGAGACCAGGATGCTGTTCCAGTAGGTTGCCGTGTAGCAACAGAAGGACGATTTCCGCGTTTTTATTTGCATGAGAGTTACATTTCGTTTTTAGACCAATTCGGCTGTTAATAATAATATATTATTACCTATCAATGGATTTAAAATGTGCCCATAGTTCATTGGGAGACACTTATATACCTTTTCAATGCCTGCAGTATGGCTGCCATGTTAACAAGCGCTGGCAAAGACCCCCAGGCCCCAGAAAAGAAAGTCTTACACTCTACATTTGCAAAGCCAGATGTATTGGTGTTTCAGTGCATCTTTCATTATGCAATGCACATTCTGTACCTTAGTTCTGGGAAGATGACTGCATGTGCATTCCGCTCTATGACTGCAACCGCACAATCTCCAGGTTGAAGGTGATCTCTCTGACCAAGGCTGGCCCTTCCAAGCTCCACATAGGGCAGTCTGAGGGTGAGCCCATTACAAAATGATGCAGATGGACCCTGCCTGGTACCCCGACATATACCCCATCATCCGGTCCTGCTTTTTCCTTTTTGTTCTGGGTTTTCTAGTCCTGCATTTATATTGGGGGTTCTGGAGAAGAAAGTCCCAGAAAAGATTTAAAAAAGCAAATCAGAAGAGAACTCCAGATTGGATGTACATTTCTGGAATGGCATGGGGCGTATTCAAATGCATGTAGAAGCCTTCAACTGTATTACAATTAACACAAATTGTCCCAAATCAATAGAAAATATATGCGATAGGTAAAGCAAGGGGGGGAGGGGTGCCAGTGCTGAGATCCAGGCCAGGGGAGTAGTGTGCCATGGGCTTGATGCAAAGTTAATGTCAGGTTTACTTCATTGCCAGAATAACCCGTCAGAATCCACAGACTGGGGATCCCGCGCATTTTTAATGCTGCAGAAAGTTACATTTCATGCCACAATGTCAATAGTCCAATTTTCAAACATCCACCTACCAATTACACCAACACACACACAAATGCCCACAGTCTTGTATTTAATCGGGTATGTGATCTGACAATGCGTAATTCCACTTCCTTTTGCAGTCTGCAGTCCACATTTGCCTCTGAGTTGTTATATTGCATGAAGTTGAGAAGACCATGAATTTGTCTGAAGCCAAACGGCAATAAACTTTCCAGCTGAAGCAGAGTGCCTTTTTTTCAGCCGGAATTTGGTGAAATAATTTAGCCAAGTTCTGTACACTCCTGCAGGTAACGGCACCATTTTCCAGATGATATCTTATGCCCAGGCATTGCCATTATGCCAGTGCCTGACAAATGCCTACACAAAATCCTTAACTATTGCCTTTGTGTGTATGGGCTTTACTGCAGCATATAACTTGAAACTGCAAATTTGTAGATGCCTCGTGCATTTCAGTTATCCCATGCCAATAGAAAGAAATTGTGACAACGCGCTGACCGACTACAATAGGTCGGCGTTGTGTTAGTGTTTCGTTTTATTCTTTTTAATTTGCTACCCCTGTAAGAGACTGTTGGAGAAATTTAACAGACAAGCAACTTAATTGTTCTGCCTCCTTGAATGAATGTCTGTTAGAGTATTTGGGTCTCTACTTTTATTCCTGTGTTTACTCTGCAAAGCCTGCTCTTACTGCATGAGGTCCTCCGTGATTACAGGCATTGTTGTTCATGGAACCTCCATGCATGGCTACGGTATCCATGTATACTTGTTATGCTTCAGATTATAGAATATGAGGGCGTTGAGCCCGAGGTTTGCAGTTGGTGGTGAGCTCCCCGGCGTGCTGGGGGTTGACTTACCATCTGTCTTAATAAACCGTTCTGAGCATCCTTGCCTGCGTGGTCCTTGTGTCAGTGTAGCCGCCTCTAACAAATTGGCGATGAGGAATTGGGTTCGAAGACGACCCCCAGCGTTTCCTCGTCCTGCCGCGGCAAAGACCAAGGAAGGAGAGCCAAGGTTCACCGCGGGGCAACAGTGGGCGCAGAACAACGGAGCAACTCCAAGTCCCTGACATCGAGGGTCGGGTCCGTTGGAGTGCCCCAGCACGGACAAGGGTGTCCGCCATAGCATAAGCGGAGCATTGTGCCTTCCATGTGACTGTGGAAGGTCTCAGCAGAGCGCAGGGGCATATCGCATGGGAAACGATGCAGGGCCGCTGCCCAATTAGGGGAGCGCCAGCAAGTCACGTGACACGTGGAAGAGGAATTCGTTAACAAAGCACAAAGGTGGTCACATGTCAATAGACACACGCCTTAAGAGTTACAAGGTTTCAAAGCACTTGTGAATTGCGGCGTGTCCACACAGTATTGGGCACACAGACACCAGTCTGCATGGAGCGGACGGGGAGCATGGTGAACAGGCTGTTAGTCTGTAGTGGTCCCCCAACATTAACGGAGGTGAACCAGTCTAATCACTAGGGTGTCCTGACAGTGACCACGCAATACAGCAAACCAGTAAGTTGGGCACAGTATACTGTTTTGAACATGTTATTTCTGGTGAATATCCAAGAAGAGTGAGTTGCATGCAGGGGCTTTGAATACTGTTAGTGAACGGATCCTGTGGAACACGTGCCCAGTATGGCAAATATTCCTGCCCCAGTGTTTATCCTGTCTAGCTCTGGTGAGCCCAGGATCAGAGGGGCTGATTGGAAAGAGGACTTCATTAAGTATGCTTTAGCAGCATTTGAGGCAAATTACTCAAATGAAAGAAAGGAATCTGTGTTCTGCTGGTCAAGATTTGCTCAGGAAATTGCCAGAGCCACCAAACTTGGGGATGCTGGTCCCTATGAAAAGACCCTTGCCAAACATTTTATGGTGGAGGAGAATATCATCTTGGAACGTTACAAATTTGCTACCAGAGAACGAAGGCATGGCAAGAGTATTGAGGAATTTGACAGCGCTCGAGAGGGTTGGCAGTAAAATGCAGGTTCACACACTGTCACGATGAACATCTGAGAGACCAACTAATGATTAAGTGTGCCAATGACAACATCAGAAAGGAATTATAGAAAGAGCGCAACCCCTTGCAAGAAAAGGTAATCGAAATTGCGAAAATGGTGGAGCATACAGAGAAGTGCATCTATACCGTTCAGTCTGATAAAGGGAGTGATCAGACACGAGACAAGGCCATAGCAGAAGAGGGTTTGGTGCATAAAGTTTACAGGGCTCCATCCAAATCATATGTAACTGATAGGTCCAGAAGGTATGATAAAAGGCAGGAGAGTGGATGAACGGAAGGTCCCAGACAATAGGGGTCGGGGACGCTCATGGATGCCTGCAAGACACAGTAAAATACCTATAAGAGGTGCCGGGATGTTCAGAGAAAGTAGAGGCAAGTCTAGTTGAAGGTGCTTCAGGTGTGGCAGCACCATACATTTGGCAATTGATAAGAAATGTCTGGCGTGGCACATATGTCATGAATGTGGAAGAAAGACATTTGGCATGGTACTGCAGCAATTTACCGTCTGGCCAGATTAATGCTATTGATGATGTGTCTGAGGTTGAGAGTGTGGGCAGGGAGGTTGTATTTTCAGTCAATGCTGTGGCGGGGAGAGTGAAAATACCCAAACCTTATGCTGATGTAATGATTAAGGGTATACCTGTGAAAATGCTAATTGACAGTGGTGCTGACTATACGTTGATCAGTGTGGGAGTATGGAAAGATACATTCAAGTGTTGTACCTTGTGGGAGGATTATGTCAAAGCCAATGCTTATGGGGATGTCCCCATTGAGATCATTGGGTGCTTTGAGAGGTTCAATTTAAAGGAAGGAAGGCTGTAGCCACTATTTATGTAGCAACCAAGGGAGGCAAGTTATTGTCCTGGAGTGATCAGGCGGAATTGAAAATCGGGTTGGAAGCCAGTCATCCCGAACAGGTGCTCATGGTGAAGGACGTAGATACACAGGATGAGGCTGTGGAAGTGGTGGATGTGAACAAAGGAAGCAAGCTGGGGTGTTTGAGAGGATTCGTACACAAGATTAGTTTGAAGAAGGGAGCCACCCCCAAAGTTGCCAAATTGCGCACAGTGCCTTTGGCGTTGCGCAAGGAGGTAGAAGGGGAATTGTAAAGAATGGAAAGAGATGGGGCCCCATCGTAGTAGTCAGGAAGGCCAGTGGACAAATCGGGCTATGCATTGACCTCAGACACCTCAATAGCATGGTGGTTGCCGAAAGATTTCCTCTTCTGAGGATTAATGATTTACTAGTGGGTGTGGCAGGTGGTACGATTTTCTTTTTTTATTTTATTTATTGTTTTTAAATAATTGATTTTAAGTTGGCTTACCACCAGGTAGAGCTCCATGAGGACTCCAAGAATCTCAGGGTAATCATAACACCCACAGGATTGTTCGGGTGTGTGAGGATGCCGTTCAGATTAGTGTCCGCGGCTAGCGCATTTCAAAACAGTTGGGAGTGATGTGCTAACAAGATGATGTGCTGGTTTGTGGGGCTGATGAGGATGAACATGATGTGCGGTTGAAGAGTTATGAGAATCCTGGAGGAGGCTGGGTTGACGATAGCCACGGAGAAGTGTACCTTTTAGAGCTAACAAGGTAGTTTACCTAGGGCACGAGATCTCCGGGAATGGGGTCAAGCTCAAGGAAGATGCGGTGGAGGCAATTGGGAATATGCTGGCCCCTAAGAGTAAAGCTGATGTGTTATCATTTCTGGGATTGAGTTTTATGGTACGTTTATTAGAGGACTGGTACACAAAACAAGAAACCTGCAGAGACTTGCACGGAAGGGGTGAATTTTAGTTGGGATGAGAAATGTGAATTAGAATTCGAGGAGATAAAGGCTTCAATAGTCAATGCGCCCATTTTGGAAGGGTTTGAGGAGAGTAGGAGGACAATTCTTTTTGTTGATGCCAGTGACTACGGACTTGGTGCAGTTTTGATGCAACAGGACAGTGTAGGCTTATATACCATTGTGTTTGCTTCCAGGAGCCTCAAAGATCCAGAGAGTAGGTATTCTGTGGTAGAAAATAAGCGTTAGCGTGTATGTGGGGCGTAGAAAAATTCAAAAGGTTCCTGTGGGGGAGAGAGTTCATAATATGTACTGACCACAAACCACTGGTAAGCATATTTTCCAAAGGAGGACTAGAAGTGGTATCTCGCTGCATAATGAAATGGGTGAGCTCTATGCAAGGTTTGAGGTTTTCTGTGGTGCTCATTTGTGGAGAGAGTAATGTTGTGGCAGAGGCGCTGTCAAGGTATGTTGAGCAAAACAAGACTAATGATGGAAATGGGTGTTAAGAAGGAGACTTGGTACACATTTCTTAAGTTCAAAATAGCATTCAGAAGAATGAGTGGGATGATGCATGCATGGAGGATACATTATGTAAGAGTATTGATGATGAAAAAAAGTAACGATATCAAGAGACAGAATGCCAGTTTAGAAGGATTTGGCAAGGTGAAGGAAGAGTTATGGGTACAAGGTTTATTACCTGTATCATGGACATCAACTTGTGGTGCTGGCTGGTATGAGGAGTGCAGTGATTGATTTGGCCCATGTAGGCCATTTGGGTGTAGCAAGAACCAAAGGACTTGTGAGAGCTGATTTTTGGTGGCCGAGGCTAGATAAGGACGTGGAGGCACACGTTCTGGATTGTTCGGAATGTATAGAAGGAGACAAGACTCTCACAATTCAAAAGGTTCCCATGGTTGTTCGGGACAGTCATAGACTACCGTGGGATGAGGTAGCACTGGATTTACTTGGACCTTTTAACATTGGTGGTTCAAGGGATATTTACTTGCTAGTTGTTGTTGACCTTCGCTCTAAATGGCCTGATGTTTGTGTATTGAAGGAAATTTCAAGTTGCAAGATTACCCAGTTCTTAGAACAGTTATTCTGGAGAGAAGGTTTCCCAAAATAATGCATATCAGACAATGGCACACAGTTGGCATCCAGAGAGCTCAAAGAGTTTCTAAGTATGGCATGGAACAGGTCACCACGGCACTTTATCATCCTCAAGGGAATGGATGTGTCGAGAGGTTTAATAGAACGCTCATGAAAGAAATAAGAATTGCAGTGGCCACTGGGGGAGATTGGCTCAGGACGGTAATGGAGAGAACATTTCAATATAGTCTTTCTCCTCATAGTGTCACTGGTGTGTCTCCCTTCGAAGTTTTACGTGGTAGGAAACTGAATACTCATCTGTGTCCTCGCTGGATGGGGAGATCTAAAATGGTGAGTGTTGATGTGAGAGAGAGAGAATGCAGGTGAGGGGAATGAAAGTCAAAGTTCAGTAATGATCAGATAAATATTTGTAGGAGTTTGACCGTCGAGGAAGGCGATTGGATTAAGGTAAAGTTGCCTGTCAAAGTGAGGAAGGGTTCAGCTGTGTACTCTGAGCCCACACTTGTGGTGAAAGATTTGGGTTTGTCTGTGCTGGTGAAAGGGGGGATATGGAACAAGGAAAGAGTGGCTATCATCAGAGGGGGGTGTGAGAGGTGGGGAGGTGGAATGATGATGCAGAACAAGTCCACCAGTCACCTCCACCCTGCCTGGCTATGGTTTTGAAGTGATTGCAAACGTACTTTGTACCATCCGAGAGTGTGTTGTTTTATTTTATTTTACTTCATTTGTTTTTGCTTTGGAAAGAATGAGGTGTTGGGAGAGTATTTGGGTCTCTACTTTCATTCCTGTGTTTACTCTGCAAAGCCTGCTCTTAATGCATGTGATCTTCCGTGGTTACAGGCATTGTTGTTCATGGAACCTCCATGCATGGCTACGGTATCCGTGTATATTTGTTATGCTTCAGATTCTAGAATGTTAGGGCGTTGAGATCGAAGCCCGAGGTTTGCAGTTGGTGGTGAGCTCCCAGACGTGCTGGGCGTTGTCTTACCGTCTGTCTTAATAAACCGTCCTGAGCATCCTTCCCTGCGTGGTCCTTGTGTTGTTGTAGCTGCCTCCAGCAATGTCATTTTGCAAAAACACACACAGTTTGAGTAATCTCAAAACATGTCTCCAGCAATGTTCCCTCTTATTACTTTTCTCTGCGTGCGGAAATGGCTGGCATTTGTGTGTTCATTATTTTCAATGTGCACAAATGACTTACAAAGTAAGACACTTTGTGAGCATGCATAGTTGGTGCGCTATCAATCCCAAAGCGTTTGTGAGGCAGTTTCCCCTTTCCAGTTACTGCAACTCTTTACGGATCAGTGTAAACAGTGTAATTTGCATAACCTTTTCCGAAAATAGAGTACAAAATGAGCGCCTGCTATCGTTTTTTTGAATATTTGCAAGGAACTTGGGGTTGGTCACCCTGCGTTACCTGGGGGCAACCAGGCGTAGACTCCCTGGTCACTGTGCTCAGAGAGACACAGCTTCACCTCACTGATGAGGCCCAACAAGGCTGAGGTGTATGGGGTTGCTGTTGGTACTCTTGTTCAGAGAGGAATTGCCATAGCATTTCAGTGCTGGACTGCCTATGTGGGCGGGACAAAGACTGATATGCAAATGGATATTTCCCATCTGTGAAAGGTACAGTGAGCAAAAAGCGTGTGCTGCAAACTCTCATCTCAGAACAGGTTATCATGCCACGTTCTTTCTGGAGAGGAGCACCTGCTATCTTTTTTTTTTTAATTATTTCTTTTATGTGATAAAGAGTCAACTAGTCTAAGACTTAAGGATATGCCACAGTACCTAGCAAAAGTACTCCTGAAACATGCATTAAGTGGGGCTCAAAATGTGCACTGGCTATTTATATTTATATTTGACTCTTGGTGAGTACGAAATGGTGTGCTGTGTGTATGTGTAGAATTAAAGTGGCAAGTGACTTTTTATAGCTGGATAGTAGCTTGCAACCTTACATTTTGGACCCTGCATTAAGTGTTTTATTCCCTTGGAAAAAATTTCTGTATTACAAAAATCACTCATTACTGATGTAGCTGGCAAAGAATTCAGGCAGGATACAATATTTCCAGATGGAATAACGCCAACTAAAAAGAATCTCCACTATAATGAAGTAATTCAAAGGCCAGACGAACATAGTTTTTGTAAGGGTGAAAATTGCATCAGAATAACTGCACCACAGAATATAAGAATTCCTGTGCCACTACCTACCATCCACACTACATTGTCCTGTGTACGGAGCTGTGATACTTACTCGAAATCAGTATTGCAGCTAAGAGGCATAACGGCACCGGTTTTTACTCCCTAAAAACAGGAAACTGTGCCCAACAAAAATGGTCAACAATTAACATATTCATATATCGCCCTTCATCCACCCACACAGCTCAATTGATATTTTCGAAGCAGTTACCAGAAGAGCAGTGGCATGGGAATGAACTCTACTAATATTACTGCCTGATTTCAAGAGGAATTATTAAGGGAAAGAACATTGTTTAATAGGCATAAAGTATCCCTATTGGCAAAGCAAATTATTTGACTCCCTGAAAAATCATTTGATTCCATGCAGGGAGCAAAATCTCATCAGAGCCCTACTTGCAACCCTTACACAGGAAGTGAAAGGATAGGGCACATAATGCAGCCTATGGGTTTGCCATCCCTTCCTCACTACAGCCTAAATAAACATTTAACAAGAGCCTTACTGAGGATGCTCATGGAAACTGCAAGAAAAAACGTGCATGCATTTGTTTTTTATGTTAAGAGCAGCATTGTCCGATGTACACCAGTTTGAGTTCCATCTTCTGTAACTAGGGACTCCTTTTCTGCAATTCAGTGTTATCAGTTAAAGAAGATGCATGGGGATGCTAAGGGCACTAAACACAGAACACGTGATTATATTGAAAAGCCCTCCGCTAATGAGCATGGAAAGAAACAAAAGGTGCAGTTTCCTAGACTGCTACTAGAGTTTCCTATCCTTCAGCAAACACACAACACATTTCCTTCACTGTGGTGTACTGTTGAAACATCTCACTTGGTTTCTGAAAGTTACAAATGTTTTCTTCACCCCCAAGGAGCGTTCTCTTGGGTCCGTCCCCTTAGGCCCTTCACAGCTCCTGTGCTAACCTCCAATACTAGTTCGACATGCTCTGTAGTGAGGGATTGCAGCAGTAAAACTCTCACTGGGATATCTGCATATCCACAATACTTTGCAATAAAATCATGTTTAAAGCATCCAAGTGATTGCATGGGCAGTTTAAGAAAATGACATGAATCTGCATGTACGCAAGATTGTTTGCAACATACCCCACCTTAAATAATTTTTTTTTTAATAGCAGCAAGTTTTCGTATAATTTATTAAGGTCCATGCCCAAGGAATCGCTCAAAACTTGGAAAGGATGCAGATTGTGAGAAACTAATTCTAGCCGTATGAATATCTGTTGCCCTAATGCAATGTACAAGTAGTTTCAGGCATATTCGTTGCACATTAGACCTTACAGGCCAAATAAATGATATTGCAATGGCATTCTCCACTTATAGGGTAATGTTAGCAATGCTGAAGTAGGAGACTTGACATTTGATAACTCAAAATCCTTAGAGGGCAAATTAATATTTGATTTTAATAACCCTTTAACTTGCAAGGGTACTGTTTCAAAGCGCTTGTGTGGCATGTGTACAAATAAGCATGGGGAGAGGTTACACATCTCCCCATGATTAATTAGTAGTTGGTATCTGATGTTTGAGCTCACACTTGGGTTATATAGTGTGGATGATGCTTGGCCCCATGAGTAACACACATTGTGGTTCTTGGATGTTATTCATTTGACAACAAACATAAAATAAGTGGATGTAGGTACAAATCTGGTAACCTTTCACAGAGCCAACATAGGCAGAGGCAAGGTTGTATGGTAATATCTAAATGTGGACTGAGGCAGAGGTTGCAATAGGTACAAGGTACACATGTGGTAGAGTCAAGTATAGGAGTCATGGATGGGGATGGAAGGATACTTCATTGATGTATGTGGGCATATCTGAGTTAGATCTTCTGTTCATGGAGCCACTTTTTCATATTCGTTTTAGCCTCCTGAGGATGTATTCTGTTTTAGGGTTGTTAGGTGTTTAAGGTCACGCTTTCATGGTGGTGTAATGTAATTCGGCAAGACCAGAATATCAAAACTAGTTAGTATAATTTCGTTTTATCAGAAGAGAAAGCAAATGCCAGGTAACTGCTGTTGCTTGTGCCTTTGGGGATGGAATTGTCTCTGTGTGTGTGCTGCTAAAATTCTTCTGAGCGGACTTGCAAGGAAGCTGGGCAAGCACACATGCACAGCTTAGAGGGAACATTGATCTCCAGTGAATAACCATTGACTGAACGATTCAAGGGAAATTCTTAATAGTTTACAGAAACTTTACTAGTCCATTTACTTAAACCGTTGCTTGCTTTAAAAGGGTTTTTTTGCAGTGAGCCGAGCAACAGGAAGCAAACCTTTTGTGTATGCTTTTTGTTAACTGTCCTGATCACTAGCTTACTTCGCTTTTTACAGAGTTTCCAGCTAGTAAAAACAGTATTTATCTTTAGCATACTTTAAATATGGCAAACAGCCACAACTTGCCATTTTATATTTGAGGAGAACCACCTCCGGTTCCGGAAGCACCTCAAAACCTTCCTCTTTGCCTTTGCTTTCTCTCCCACTCTCCCCTGCTAAAATTACTGAATCTGCAACTGGGCCACTCACCGTTCTCGGTCCTTGGCCCAGCCACTCTCCCCTGCACTGCCTACCTGGCAACCCCTGCACTATGGGACTGTCTGTATCCCTAAAGCCCCCCTTCCCAGCACTTGTCTGCACTTACCTTGCACTTGCCACCAGCTGGCCCTTGTTATTTGTCCTGTATGCCATTAACCCTGTATTGCACCTTCCCCTCTCCCTTCCCCCTTGCACTTTTCCCTTCCCCTCTACCCTTGCACTTGCGCGATTTGAATGACACCTGGCCTAATAGGATCGTTGTCTGTCTCCCCTTGTTCCCTCTCCTGCCTCGTCGCGCCTTGAAACACTTGTGTATAGGCCCGTTATAAATGCCACATCATATCATAGCTGTCAAATGTATCAAACAGATATATGCTTAGAAATACACTAAAAAATGCCTCGAGCTAAAATAGGAAATGGACATATAGAAGCCTGGCCTCTGCTTCCACGCACACAGCGCCTTACACAAAGGTTTGGGTAATTTGTACGAGCAAAGCAACGCTATACGGGTAGAGCTCCTTAATGACTTATCTCAAGAGCAACTAGAATGTAAACCTTCAAAAAATATGCATGAATTGCTGAGTGTAAAGAATTATGAATTGCAAACGATAATCTGTTTTAGAGTTTAAATACATTTTGCTCTCTGAAACCATGCTCCTGTTGTGAATGGGAATTCATGTTTTACTCCCCCAAAAAATACATTATACTTCCAAATTAAAATGGGGAGTAAAATGCTCCCAATTCATAACCTTATCTGGAGACCTCTGTGTACCGCTCCATAGCTTACAAACTGACTTTACAAGCCTACTCAGTGGCGGGTCTGTTGCAAAAAACATCTGCCCCGCTCCCTAAAGTAAACTTCCAGGGACATAATTTGGGGGTCGCAAGGGGTTGCAACTGCGACTGCTGTGGACTCCCTTGCGACCCATTCTCTTATTAAATGCAAGCTCCATGGCTGGCTCTGGCCAGTGCCATGTGGCTCTTTGTTTTTGTAGTGGCTGGATTTCTTGTTCAGGCCCTTTAAAAAAAAAAAAGAAGAAAAAAACAGGGGGTGCACTAGTGTAACACTTTGTGCAGTGACCTTCAATGAGAAAGAATAGAAATAACAACAAATCATTTGTCTTTCTGGAATTCTATAAAATTGCTAGACTCATTAATATCTGGCACACTTCAGGGGGTGAGTCCCTGATTTAGTCTGTTCTTAGACACCTCAACTCAGCCTTTCATCCTTCTGAGGTCGATAAATGAGTAACAACACAGGTTGGGTGATATTGTATGTATATTTGTTCTACATAAAGCGTTTAAACGTAAGTGCTTTATAAATAACACATCATTATCATTTGGCCTTGGATGTCTGCTTGCATTCACAGTAATTTGGTAATATTGGCCTATACACACTGTTATTAACGATACATATGGTGATCCATTCTTGTAGGAAATGTATATCACATTATAGTAAAAACATAAACCTATATTCCTATTTTGTCGAGGGATGAAATACCGTGTTCCTTCACTTCCCTTGATGTCACTTCGGGGTTGGGTCAAATGAAATAACTTCCTGTGATGTCATCAGAGGTCAAGGGTCATGTGATGTCACTTCTGCTACCCCTGGCATTTTGGTGAAATGACGTTCCTGTTGTATTCCCGGTGTGATCGTGCCATGTTGTATGTAGTATTTATTTGGCAAACCTTGCTGGTGGCCTCCTAAGCAGATGCCTAGTGTTTACTTTATTTTGGATCTGGCTTTTCTGATGGTGTGCAAGAATTCAACAAGTAAATATATCAGGTTATCAAACTCCTCTATACACGCACAAGTTCAGAGTAAACGTTTCCCTCTCCCCACCCCCCCCAATGGGGTCCACTTTGTTCCAGTTACACTTGTACTTTCTTACTAAATGTTCGTGGCCATGTTGCACCTTGACGTTGTCCTAGGTCGTTCCTCTTCCTTTACCTCAGCACTTGTATTAAAGCCGCGTGTACTGCCTCGTGCATCAACCCAAATAAGAATCTCATATGGAATTGTTGTAAATAGCTTATAAGAACCTGTCAAGACTAGTGGGATTTTCAGAACAATAGAAGACATTGTGACACTACAATACTTCTTGATCACGTATACGTTTGAATTAAGATGAATGTAAGATTTTCTAGGATCCTGCTTGTTTAAGAGCCAGATAAATTGTGCTTGTTAGTGACACAGATTGGGAAGTCCTGGACTGGTGATCGCCCCAGAGCATCATTTGCTATTCTAGAACCTACACCAAACCCACAGTTCTGCCACTGCACCTCCAAATCTGACTTGCTGCACCACACTCCGCTAATTCATCACTGAGCTACAGGCAGAACCACGACAACGCACCTCAACTCTGACCCAGGAAGCGTAGATCTAGAGACTTGCTTTGGCTACCTGAGATTCAGTACTGCACCCCCTTGTCACCCTGTAAACTCTGATGTAAGGATGCTCTGGGGGGATCCTTGGTAATCTGAGGCACTCATAGGGTGAATGAAATTGCAGAGGGCGATGCTGGATTAACAAGTTGGGCCTGATTCACTGAAGTGTTTTATAATGTCGCAGTGCCATAGGAAAATGTGAATCCGGCCCGCTGCCTATAGTAAAATGGGGGTGGATTTGGGCTTGGCATATGATTGATGCACAAATCTGCTTTTTTGGTAGAACTTCATTTGTATTAACATTTTTGTGCCTCATTAGATAATAGCAATAACTCACCAATATTAGATCTGTGCAAGGATTGCACATTTATTAGAGTTTCAAGTTTGGCAATGCCATACATTGTGCAGCTTCTTTATTTTTGTTTTTAGGCCATTTTCAGGAAACTGAAGTGACTTGAAGCAACGCAACCACTGCTGACCAATTATGAGAGAGAAATTGCCTTTTGCAATTTTGATTTACTTAGCTGCCGAGTACAATAGAGTGGCTGGACAGGAATGGTGAAAGGAACTAGGCTGTAATCCTCCTAGTTGAGCATTATTGGTATAGTAGATGCTCTCCGCAATATGTCCATTGTGTTGGAAAATCCCGCTGATAAAACTCGGGCGCCAAAATAAGTCTTGATGCCGATGATGTAGAGCTTATTGACCCACTGTACCTTAGAATGCATCATTTACTACTGGATATTCTTGAAATGTGTGTCTCTGGGTTGGGATGCTTGTATGCTTTTGGTTTAACCATTCCCTCTCCAGAAAATCTCTTCACGGGGCCATGCAAATCTTTAAGATGCATTGAGCCTTTAGATAATGACCTAGAGCACTCGGCCATAGGTATAACCTCTGCCCTATGTGTGCATAGTCCTGTTCTTTTTAGGACCCTTACGCACAGTTTTAATATGTTGGTGAATGGCTGCTTTTAGGAATGGCCAGAATTTTGCCAAATCCAGAATGTCAAAAATGGCCTCACCGGACTTGAGGGAAATGAAAAGTCCATTCATGAGCCATCATACAATATCCGCAGTGAACAGCTGTGCCCAGCTCTCACTAAGAGAGGTGAAAATAGTGGTTGTTAAGAAATGGCAAGGGTGCATAAAGCTGAATGTCATGGGATTTGATCATGCATTTTTTTCCCACTATTGCCGTCTGGATAGTACAGTTGCAAAGTGTGACAGCGATTATTTTTTTTAGGCTTGCATTGCTTTGTGTACAGATCATTGCAGGCTTTAGAACTAAATGCGATGTGGGGGGCGGACGGGGTAAAGCTTATTTCATACTTTTTCTTTTTTTCTGATTTTTTTTTTTGTTTATATACTGGCAGGTTTGTTTATTATGTAATTTCTGCCCTTGTCAAGTCTCCTTAATAAAGCAAAGTGCTATTAGCCCTGATTTTATTACACTTTTTACACTCCTCTCGCATGCCATAACTTGTATTCCAGCCGCTCACCCTCTACCCACAGCTCCACACTATTTTTTCCCAGTTCCATTATTGCCATTGGGCACCCAGACCACTATCCCTCCGATGTAAATCCAGGCAAACTAGGTCACTAAAGATGGGTGTCCTTCACCTCTGTGCAACATCAAACGCCACCAAGTATGGTCCGTCTCCTATGCTCTGGATTATACCCGGATGTGGGTGCAGAGGAAAACCAGATGGCCTTCAGAAACCTCCTGGAAAACGTTCCTTTCCACTGATGCCAGACACCGGTGTGCTCACCTTCGACCAACCTCAACGAAAAGCATTCTATTCTCTGTAACATTGACCAGCCAAAAATCCTCGTGCTTAGTTAAATGAACAGGCCACACTCCTGCACATAGCGCGTCGGCTAAAGCACACGAGAGATTGGATTCATTGGGGTTGGCTTCGCCCCGCCCCCCCCTCTAAACGAATACCAGCAAGTCCACAACCAAACATTGCAAGGACACGGGGATAATCGCGCCCAACCAAAAGTATTTCCGTCACAAAGCCATTCTTGGTCAACATGCTAAATAATGGTATTAACGGCTGTTGTTAAGGCGACAACCAGTCACTCGTCCGTGGGAAGGGTCAGCATGTTATTGCTTCCAGCCATGTGTTTTTGCAGTTGTGCTCCCTGAAGGCTTCTGACCGGACCCCCCCCCCCTCCTGTGAAAGAGCACAGGATGTACATTTAGCCACCTTTTTCGAAAACGTGTTCCCTGTGCACAGTAGTTGAGTGACATGCCGTTTTTCACAATGAAAAAGTTTACTCAAAAGAACATTTGAAAGCAAATGGATATAACACATGTCAACGAATTTACCCCCGACACTGCACTCCCAGGCCCCACCAACACTTATCCTGCTCCCTCCCACCGCCTCCACAGCGCCCCCCTCCCTCTTCTCATCACTGCACTTGCATGTTGAATGCCACAAGGCCGAGTAGGACCGTGATTGTATATTTACTGTTCTTGCTACTGTTATTTACTCCACTATCCCATCCCCATTTAGCCTTGTGGCGCCTTGAAACACAATTCTTTTGTATAGGCCCTAACACATGCTCAATAAATAAATAAACGCGGTAGCAGGCCTTCCGAACGACGTTTTCTGAGGAACTGCCCCTACATGGCGAAGCTCGCAACATCCCGTGATATAACTCGTTGCCCGTTCAATTCTGTGTGAAGTGTGTTTTCGGTAACATAAATTCGTGTTTAACCTCCACCCCCAATAAGGAAACCTTCGTCCTTCGTTGTCTCGTTTACTTTGCAACCCTGCACACCATTTCCTTTGCTGCACGATAAATATATAATATATTGCAAACTTTTCTAAACTTATGTTTTGCTCGCACGCGCAGCATGCAACCTATTTATTGCAACGTTAAAAAAAAAATAAGAAGTTGCGATTTGTTATTGGTTACATACATTGTTTGGTAGTGGTGCCGTTTTTCAGTTATTTTGTTGACCCGTAATAAAACAAAATTGGCACATGAAACCGTGCACAGCGGGTGCACTCGAGTAGTCCTGGCAGGTGTCAGCTGTTAAAGCTTGCTAGCTCCCATTCAATTCCACTGCTCACGGATAAGCACTTAAAGAAGAAAATAGACTGCAATATGAGGAAATGTACGTTTTACTTTTTTTAATGCAGCAGTTAATGCCATTAATTAGCATGTTGCTAAGTGCTCCAAATTTCAGAAGATTTGTATTTATTTGAAAACCAGGGATGTACATTTCGATCAGAAATTACTTATTCTAGCAGGTTTGTAGATGGCAGTGCCTGTACAATAGCACAAGGATGAAAACTAGTGGTGAGCCAGTTTGAGCGTGAAAAATATACCAGAGGTAAAACAAAAACAGAAAATATATATAACAAACATTGCCAATGCTTATAGTTTCGGCTTTTGTGTAGGCATGCATGCACATGTGAATGCTAAAGGTATTTGTACCACGCACCGTCACCACTGGAGTCAGGCGCTGGTATTAACTGCACAATGATGGTAGCGGGTGCAAAGTGAAGCAGGTACCTGGGAATCTAATAGCAGCGCCTGGCAAATGCCTAATACTTATACACAAGACAAAACTGTTGACTTTACCAAATGTTTGTTTTTAACTGGACTTCAATGAAGGGCACGCAGTGTGCGTATAAATCTAGTGGGCGAAAGCAGAACTGGCAAGACATTTTAATAACACCAGTAGCAGGTTTAGTAAAAAACACTGGCAGGCATTTTGAGTGCAAAGTTTGATGGTAAGGCTTAATTCAAGCAGGCTTAAAGAGTTACCTTGAGGAGGTGTTTTGGGTGGGAATGACCATAGGGATTAGCGTGGGCAAATAACACCTACAGGCTGTGTGCCTCCTCATATGCCATTCCTCCCAATCGGTACTCTAATGCATTAAGTTTTGGCCTTAGAAGTGTTGCAAGTGACACATAATGGCCCACACTAATAAGGGGGGAAAGCGCTTCAAACTAAAGAGGAGTACTGTTTAAATCTATAAAACTACATTATTGGGGGAGGAGGGGTTGGCCCAGAATATACATTGTGTAAGGAAACTGGGAATACATTGGAAGGGAAGGCCAAAAACCTGAACTAAAAAAAGGCAAGCCTTGCATTACATTTAGCACTCGAGAATGGGGAACATGCCCCTTGTGTTAGTTTGGCAATAATGCTAAAAAATCATGTTGGTTTTATACTTCTTTCTTTTTTTTAACTTGGTGGTTTACTGCTGTGAGTCCCTGAAGAATACTGCTGTGTCATACAGTTAAAGGTATCGACTTGCAGCTGGGAATAGTTTCCAAATAACGATCATTCAACAAGGCCTGACCGTTGACACCTATTTGGGGTGAATCACCCCCCTCCCGCACACGCAGACACACCCACACCCCTCCCCTTCGTTTTTGACCCACACACCCCTTCGTTTTTGACCCAAATTCGTTTTTGACACACCTAGCCCTTTGTTTTTGTTTTTCTATTTCTGTCAGTCATTCACTGACCCGAGGACGTTGTAGGTCCCCTCATGGGACTTCCCCAGCTCCATTTTTAGGCTATAATCTGACACTCTGTTCATGTTTTGTTTGTACTCTGCATACATGCCAACATTATCAATTCCATTCGCGAGACACTAGACCAGTTCTTGTTTTTAATAGCCATTCTTGTAGTCCACATGTTATAATAACGTAATCCCAGACTAAAGTCACAAATTTCAAAGTTAAAACCAGGACTGGAGTCAATGTCTCTTAAGTGGACTAGGTAATGTATGACTCCATAGCAGAATTGCAGATTGTCTGTGTTCATGGGATGATTTACGTGCACTATGTAGGAGATGGCTTCCCTGTTCTCAAGCCTATAGGCTGGGTTTTTCTGATGGCATCTTAAATCTCCACTGGGCTCTAGCTTGGTGTTTGATTGCTGGAGTGACTGCACAGGGGTCCCTGGTCTGGCAACGTACCGTAAATGGAGCAACTGCTACCCTTGGCCCTAACTAGTTGGGTCAGATATTACGATGGCTCCCCTGACCCATACTAGGCTCGGTCCGGTCAGTCAAATGCATCTGCAACCAGGGCTACAGATCGCTTTTGAAGTGTGAGTATTTTTTTGTATTTTATTTTTATTTGGGAGTGAAATGATATTTTGTGAGTAAAATGTCCCACTGTCAATGGGATTTCATTATGAGCAATTAAAATGGGGTTTAAATATAAAACAGATGTGCTTATTCATGACTACCTCCCCTCCTCATCCAGAGCACCCGGGGGTCACTCCGGTGGTGATAGTGCGCGGTACAAATGTCCTTTAACATTAACACATTGAAAGATACATTTTTACCTCTTCAGGTCATGCAGAAATAGAAAGTTCTTGCTGTGGTACGACGTGTACTACAGGTCTAAACATACCCGTTGATCTGTGTGGACAGGCTCTTCTTTGTGAGTTTCCTATTTTTTTTTGTTGTAGTAATTTTAACTCCCATTTTCTATTTTTTTAATGTAATTTCTGCCTTTCAGTGAGTCGAAGTGGCTGATAGACCCCATATCTGTAGGGCTGGCTGCAACTACTCGGGTCCTGATGCCATGGCAGCTCCACAGCCACCTGCTGATCTTGGGGAAGAGAGCTGCAATAACGGGCTCCATTTGCTGGGTTTGGAACTTGGAGACTGAATAAAGGCCCGCCTGTCGCTGGGGATTTATGGAGGAGTTGGTATCCATTGCATGGCCCTACAGCTGAGCATATAAGCAAAGCTGCTCCTCCAGTCTCCCAACTATTTGGCATGTAATGCAGTGTCTTTGTGGCAGGGGGTCGTTTGAAGATGGAAGGTGACCATATTTTTCAGTTGCAAAGAGAATAAGGAATTATTTACACCAGTGCAATTGTTGTTCTTTGCAAACCGTATGATGAACCTGCAAAGAATTCACCGTGGCTGTACTTGATGGCGACAACACTCATTGCTAGTTCAAAATGATGCCAATGGTTGATCATTCATACAATGCTGCAAATGTCACTTTCAAAATCTACTTTAGCCAAGCTGTCAATGTGAAACTAAGCTAGGTGTACAAAAAACGACTCCTTCCACGCTCACCTTCACAATCCTGCACTTGTCTGCACACAGAGATGAGGAAGATTAAATTAGAGCTCCGATCATACAAGGTGCTCATCTGATCAATTCCGAGGGGTTGCCTGGCATCACCTTGATGTGGATACTAGTGCTTGCAAGATCACATGAACAGGAAGACTCTTGCGCATGATGCATGGTGGAGTCCATCTGTGCAGTTCAGTTCTACAATGTCAAGCTCACCAGGAGT
Source organism: Ambystoma mexicanum (assembly GCF_040938575.1). NCBI lineage: Eukaryota > Metazoa > Chordata > Amphibia > Caudata > Ambystomatidae > Ambystoma > Ambystoma mexicanum. Next base: position 538,737,954 of record NC_090923.1, on the reverse strand, counting down.
CGACATTCTGGCAGGAGGAGGATGTAAGCACCGGATTAACCCAAGGCTTGTTACTCATACGGTGGTGAATGGGCTCTGCGAAATGCTCTGCCTTTAATAAATGTGGCAAACTTTATCATTTTAGAAACGTGTGCAGATCACCACAAGGTCGGGAGGTGCAGTAGCAAAAATGACCTCGGCTATAGAGGTAGACGATTACTGCAACGCTCACCTAAAGATTCCCTTCCGACCCAAAGTGAAAATGGTTATCCTGGAGAAGAGGAGGAACACATCTTCATCTCCACTGTCTTTGGAGCAACATCAACAGAAATGAAACCGCCCAAGTTTTAGATACTAATTGCAGATACCTCTCCCAGTGATGACAGCATCTGTAAATTATATATTGGAATCCAATATCCTCAAGCTTTTCTAATGCTGGTTCTGTTGGCCTCTTCCATTGATAAATATTCATGTATGGCGCTTCTTTGATAGTGAGCTAAAGGCTCTGGGTAAGTCTCTCGTAACCGGGACTAATGTCCGGCAGAGGGACTCCCGAGACCCCCCCCCCACTTGTTAGCTGCTGCTCCCCATCAAGGGGCATATGCGTAGCTCCGATATCGTACATGGACTCAAGTAAAATTCATTGCGACATGGTGTGGGAAGGGCACTTTGTCCAGCTGTGTTACTGCTCGGGCTTCAAACCTGGTCAAGTAAACCGGTGGTGTCTATGAAGAGGAGGTTTCCTCCTTGCTCTCCAGATTCGAGGTTTGTGCGCTTATTCAAAGAAGTGGGATGTGTGGGAAGCCAGAAGAAGGAACAGGACAAGGACCTATTATTAAAGGGGTTTATTCAACTTAAAAGAAAACGCCTGTCTAGCCCTCTTGCTAAATGGGGGAGTTCCCTTCCTAACAAACTACACTAACATGCTTGTCAATAATCAAAATAACAAAAATGGTCCTCTGTCTAAAACCTATTTTCTCAACGGGCCCTACCACATGGCATAAATATAAAAGAAAAACTAGACCGAATGGCCTGCCTTCAGTGGTTCACCCCATTATTTTTCCTTCCCTGAAAAGATCAAATGTCCAAGTTGTCGTAGGTGGCGGGGTGGCATGGTATTGTTTATTTATAAAGCGCTTATAGACAGGCAAGTGTTTCAAAGCACTCAAGGAGGGTTGGAACATGGGGGAGGGGGGCGGAACAAGTCGTTCAGAGCCCTTGTACTTACTCTGCATTTGCATTAGACTATTATTGTCTGATAATTTCATTTAACAGTTGAGACACAGCAAACAGACGTCAATTTTGCAGTTTTAACAGTGGTATTAAGGGGTGAAGACAAGGGAGAATAGATAGACGATCTTCTGGCACTGTGCATTTGATCGTGCAAGTGCACAGACTGTCACAGGGAGGGGGATGTCAAGTGCACCTGGTTGGTGAAGACTGGGGTAAATTCAGAGAGAGCCACTCTCTTGGGTTATTTCTCAAGTGCAGTGAATGTGGGTGGGGTGTAGGGCCCTGAGGCGGTGTCAAGTAATATTATCCCCATATATATGGTCGCCGTACATAATATCGCCGGGAAAAGGTTGTTCCATGCAATAATGTCCCCACAAAGAACGGCCATTTTTCGGCGATATTTTTGCATGGCGATATTTTTGTGGGGACATTATTACATGGAACCCCTGAGGCAAGTGCAAGAGAGGACTAGCGGGGGAGCCCGGGGACCTATGAGACTCTGAGATGTCCCAGTCAGCCAGTCAGCAAGCTGTAATGAGCAGGAGGGAGAGAGGGAAAGACAGAGAGCTAGGTTAGCAGGGTAGGAGAGAGTAGGAAGAGGAGAAGAGGAAGGTCTTGAGGAGTTTCCGGAACTTCAGAAGATCAGGCTCAAGACGGAGTGTGGCAGGGAGGCTATTCTAGAGGGTGGCACCGACTGAGAATAAGTATCTACCTCCAAATCTCTGCTTGGAGAACTGGCTCACTTGCAGAAGGTTGGACGTAGATGAGCAGAGGGCTTTTGAGGGACAGTATTTAGGTAGGCAGCGTTGCAGGTAGGTTGGTCCAAGGCCCCAGAAAGCTTTGTGGACAATTCAGAGGGTCTTGAACTTGATCTTTGCAGTCACTGGGAGCCAGTGAAGGGATTTCACCACCAGAGAGATGCGGTCCCTGGGCTTGAGGCCAAGGATAAGTCTTGCGGTTCTGTTCTGGATGAATTGCAGAGGGCACAGGGCAGAAGAAGGGAGCTTGAGGAAGATGCTGTTGCAATAGTCCAGCATAGAGAGAACCAGGGCTCTGGAGACAGTTAGCCGCTAGGGGTGAAAGTGAGAAAAGGTAGAGTACCTCTGAGGTGTAGCTGATAATTAGACTTTTTAGAGGTGTCCGAAATCGGAGAGGAGAAGGAGAGCGTGTAGTCGAAGATGACCCCAAGGTTTTAGCCAATACCACCTCCTTTGGATTGACTGGTATTGCAATCGTGTCTGATGATGGTGTAGCCTGAGGGAATAGCTAATGATGCGAGGGGACCTGAGGCAGCGTGGAGCCAGGTTTATGTGATGGCGATAAAGTCAAGATCATGTGTTGTGATAATATCAGTCATATCTAATGCATGATCCGTGAGGGACTTGGCATTGATTAAAGCCCCCTTGATTATGTTTTTGGGGGCATGTGGGGTGCTCTCGTCAAGGTTATTGACCGTGGTAGTAAGTGGAGTGGAGGTGTCGGACGTTGAAATGGCAGTAAGTGGTTTTTGTGTCGAATAGGATTAGAGTAGTGGTGGGAGGCATGAGTGAGTCTAGAGATCCTCACTGAAACCGTACATGGTTGGTTGGGTGGGGGTCTAGTGGCGAAATGTTGGAGCCAGAGGGAAGGGGCGTTGAGGTATGGGTTAGTCGAATGGGGAGGAGTGGCCATAACTGAGGCAGTGTGATACAGTGGGTTTGTCAGTGGAGCCATGCTAAGGTTGTGAGCATGTGAGGTGAGGGGTGTGAGATAAAGTAAAGATACTTTAGTTAATACAAGTATCTTGAAGAGGAGTGGCAGAGCAGAGTCATTGACCACTGATGAAGGGCTTTGCCTGTGCATAGTGACTATGCCCTCGGATGAGTCCGCAGGTGAGTTGGGGCGAAGTACAAAGTGAAGGGGTCTGAGGGAGACACTAATATCAGTAGATGATAATCTAGATAAATACTGTATCTAAGGAACTACGTGGCCGACATGAAAGGGATTGCATGGAAAATGCAGTTTCGAACTAGGTGGCACTGATCAGATAGAATGCAGTTACAGACTGGGTGGCACTGGTCGAATAGAATGCAATTTTAAACTAGGTGGTACTGGTTAGATAAAATGCAGTTACAGACTAGGTGGCACTGGTCAAGTAGAACCCAATTTTAAACTGGATGCACTGGTCAGATAAAATGCAGTTTCAGACTGGGTGGCACTGGTCAGATAGAATGCAGTCATAGTCTAGGTGGCACTAGTCAAATGAACGCAATTTTAAACTAGGTGGCACTGATCAGATAAGATGTAGTTGTAGACTGGGTGGCACTGGTCAGTGTGCGAGTTGTCTTGATATTGTGAGTGCTAGACAATATGTGCATGTCTGGCAGCCTGGGGGGTTTCGGGGTGTAGTTGTGATGGCAAATTAGCAAGTATGAGGGGTGTTGCTGAATATGAGTGGTGCTGAGGGATTAGAGAATGTAGAAGGGAGAATATTTACACCATTACAAGTGATAATGATCAGTAAACTCAATAATATAAATAGGCACACACTTCAAACAAAATAAAGTATAGCAAAACAAACCAGCATGTTCTGTGATGCTTGGGGAATCTGGGATTCTTCCTAATAAGCTGATAGCAGCGGCAACAAACAAAGGTGCAAATAATGAACACCTGGCTTGCTTGTAGCATTGCCCAGACTGCCTCTTTATTGCACTGTAGCTCTGACACCGTCTTGTCAATAATAAATGTGCTGCAAAAAAGTTTTTTTTAATGCTGCAGAAAGTTACATTTCATGCCACAATATCTTTGAGGGTCTTCAGAGTGGCTGATAAGTAATTTGAGAGATTTTCCAATAAGCCAATATGGGTTGGGAGATGTCGGCTGCATCCTGTAACTTGCGCGTCCCCATCCTACTGCCCAAGAAGAGTCCAATTTTCAAACCTCCTCCAATCCTACCAATTACACCAACAGACCAAAGATCATGGACTGTGTCCAATACAACCGGTCCTCACAACTATTCCTCTAAACTCCCTCTGGCAGACTGGTCCACGGGGAACATTTCAACATGAAGTATCTCTGAGATGCCTCTTCATTTGGATCTAGTCACTCTGCTAGACCTAAAACTACCTCAGCCCTATTTATTTTGAACATCTGTTGTACATTTTTCAAGTGACTCATGGGCATTTTCCATAGGAGCCAACCGTGCTCTCCTCACGCTCATACTCTGCACTCCTTTCCAATACACACACATATGCCCTCAGTCTTGTATTTAATCGGGAATGTGATCCGACAATGCGTAATTCCACTTCCTTTTGCAGTCTGTATTCCACATATGCCTCTGAGTTGTTACATTGCGTGAAGTTGAGAAGACATTGAATTTGTCTTGCGGCCAACGGCAATAAACTTTCCAGCTGAGGCGGAGTTGTTTTTTTTTCAGCCAGAATTCGGCGAAATAATTTAGTCAAGTTCGGTACACTCGTGCAGTTAACAGCACCATTTTCCAGCTGATGCCATCTTATGCCCAGGCATTGCCATTATGCCAGTGCCTGACAAAAGCCTACACAAAAGCCTTAACTATTGCCTTTGTGTGTATGGGCTTTACTGCAGCATATAATTTGAAAACTGCAAGTCTCTAGATGCATCATGCATTTCAGTAATCCCATGCCAATAGAAAGAAATGTGACAACGGTGCTGACCGACTACAATAGTTCAGCGTTGTGTTAGTGTTTCTTTTTATTCTTTTTAGTTTGCTACCCCTGGAAGAGACTGTTTGATAAATTCCACGTTCAGACCTTTAACAAATTGAACATTTAACAGAAGAGCAACAGAATTGTTCTGTCTCCGTGAATGAATGTCATTTTGCAAAAACACACCCACACTTGAGTAATACCAAAACATGTCTCCAGTGAATAACCATAGACTGTACATAATTCAGTTGTCTGTTGCTTTTGAACCCTTTTTTTAAGTAAACAGATAAGCGAAAGAAACTTGTGTTCATGTTTTCACTGACCATGGCTGCACGATTCCCAGGAAATTCTCAATAGTTTACAGAAACTCTGCTTGTCCATCTACTTTAACCATTGCTTGCCTAAAAGTTTTTTGTTTTTTGTTGCACTGAGCAGAGCAACAGGAAGCTAACCTTTTTGTATTTGGTTTTTGGTAACTGTCCTGATCACTAGCTTACTTCGTTTTGTACAGAGTTACCAGCTAATAAAAGCAGTTTTTATCTCTAGCATACTTTAAATATGGCAAACAGCCACAACTTGCCATTTTATATTTGATAGCTGTCAAATGTATCAAACAGATGCATGCTTAGAAATAAAATAAAAAATGCTTCCAGTAAAAATAGGAAATGGACATATAGGAGCATGGCCTCTGCTTCCACGCACACAGTGCCTTACACAAAGGTTTGGGTACTTTGTACGAGCAAAGCCATGCTATACGTGTAGAGCTCCTTAATGTTCTTACTGCCTTATCTGAAGAGCAACTTGAATGTAAAAATGCATATTTTTAATATGCATGAATTATCTGAAGAGCAACTTGAATGTAAAAATGCATATTTTTAATATGCATGAATTGCTGAGTGTAAGGAATTATGAATTGCAGAACGATAATCTGTTTTAGAGTTTAAATACATTTTGCTCTCTGAAACAATGCTCCTGTTGTGAATTGGATATTATGTTTTACTCCCTAAAAATGGATTATACTTCCAAATTAAAATGGGGAGTAAAATACTCCCACTTCATAACCTTATCTGGAGCCCTGTGTGTGCCACTCCATACCTTACAAACATTTCACAAACTGACTTTACAAGCCTGCTCAGTGGCGGGTCTGTTGCTGGAACATCTGTCCCGCTCCCTAAAGTAAACTTCCAGGGACGTAATTTGGGGGTTGCAAGGGGTTGCAACTGCAACCCCTATGGTCTCCCTTGCTACCCCTGTGGTCTCCTCTGCGACCCCTTCTCTTTTTAAATGTAAGCCCCACGGCTGGCTCTGGCCGGTGCTATGTGGCTCTTTGTTTCTGGAGTGACTGGATTTCTTGTCCAGGCCCCTTAAAAAAAAAAATATTAAAAAACAGGGGGTGCACTAGTGTAACACTTTGAGCAGTGACCCTTAATGAGAAAGAATAGGAATAACAAATAATTTGTCTTTCTGGAATTCTATAAAATAATTGCTAGACTCATTTCTGGCACATTTCAGGGGGTGAGTCCCTGATTTAGTCTGTTCTACACCTCGACTCAGCCTTTCATCCTTCTGATAAATGAGTACCAACATAGGTTGGGTGATATTGTATGTATATTTGTTCTATATAAAGCGCTTAAACGTAAGTGCTTTATAATAACACATCATTATCATTTGGCCTTGGATGTCTGCTTGCATTAACAGTAATTTGGTAATATGGACCTATACACGCTGATATTAATGATAAATATGGTGAACCATTCTTGTAGGAAATGTATATCGCATAGTGATATTGTAAACCTATATTTTCTTGTGTACTTAGGAACAATGCTATGTGATGCCTCTTTCTGTTTTGCCAGGTGGTGAAAGGTTGTGTTCATTCACTTCCCATGATATCACTTCGGGGTTGGATCAGAGGTCATGGGTGTCACTTCCGCTACCCCTGGCATTTTGGTGAAATGACGTTGATGTTTTCTTCTTGGTGTGATCGTGCCATGTTGTATGCATTATTAGGCAAACCTTGCTGGTGGCCTCCTAAGCAGCTGTCTAGTGTTTATTTTATATCTGGCTTTTCTGATAGTGTGCAAGAATTCAACAAGTAAATTATATCCGGTTATCAAACTCCTCTATAGACGCACAAGTTCAGAGTAGACGTCTCTCTCCTCCTCCCAATGGGGTCCACTTTTCCTGCAGTCTCTAGGCTGCAAGTAATGTTCCAGTTACACTTGTACTTTCTTACTAAATGTTCGTGGCCATGTTGCACCTTGAGGATGTCCTAGGTCGTTCCTCTTCCTGTACCTCAGCACTTGTATGAAAGCCGCGTGTACTGCCTCGTGCATCAACTCAAATAAGAATCTCATATGGAATTGTTGTAAGTAGCTTATAAGAACCTGTCAGACTAGTGGGATTTTCAGAACAATATAAAAAATGACCCTAAAAAATTCTTGATACGTATAAAGATTTTCTAAGATCCAGGTTGTATAAGAGGCAGATACATTGTGCTTGTGAGTGACAGATTGAGAATTCGTGGACCGGTGATGCCCCTAAATCCTCACCCAGAGCATCATTTGCTATTCTAGGACTTACACCAAACCCACAGTTCTGCCACTGCACCTCCAAATCTGACTTGCTGCACCACACTCCGCTAATTCATCACTGAGCTACAGGCACAACCACGCCAACGCACCTCAACTCTGACCCAGGAAGCGTAGATCTAGAGACTTGCTTTTGCCACCTGGGATTCAGTACTGCACCCCCTTGTCCACACCCTGTGAACTCTGATGTAAGGATGCTTTTTTTGCCCTCCGCATTGGGGGGATCCTTGGTAATCTAATGCACTCATAGTGTGAATGAAATTGCAGAGGGCGATGCTGGATTACCACACTGCCTGTAGTAAAATGGGGGTCGATTTGGGCTTGGCATATGATTGATGTACACATCTGCTTTTGCGGTACAAATTAATTTGCGTTTTTTTGTGCCTCATTCGATAATAGCAATAACTCACCAATATTAGATCGGTGCAAGGATTGCACATTTATTAGCGTTTCAAGTTTGGCAATGCCCTACATTGTGCAGCTGCTTTTTATTTTTTATTTTTTGTTTTTTAGGCCATTTCCAAGAAAATGAAGTGACTTGGTTCAAGGAGTTAAAGTTACTGGACGCTTCACAACAATTTGCCTTTTCGCTACGTGGCAATGCAATCACTACTGACCATTATGCGAGAGAAATTGCCTTTTGCACTTTTGATTTACTTGGCTGCCGAGTACAATAGTGACTGGACAGAAATGGTGACGGGAACGAGGCTCTAATCCTCCTAGTTAAGCATCATTGGTATAGTAGATGCTCTCCGTAATATGTCCTTTTGTGTTGGAAAATCCCGCTGATAAAACTCGGGCGCCAAAATAAGTCTTGATGCCGATGATGTAGAGTTTATTGACCCACTGTACCTTTAGAATGCATCATTTACTAGTGGATATTCTTGAAATGTTTGTCTCTTGGTTGGGATGCTTGTATGCTTTGGTTTTCCATTCCCTCTCCAGAAAATATCTTCACGGGGCCATGCAAATCTTCCTTCCTTCCTTCCTTCCTTCCTTCCTTCCTTCCTTCCTTCCTTCCTTCCTTCCTTCCTTCCTTCCTTCCTTCCTTCCTTCCTTCCTTCACCATTTGTCAAAGTTTCTCAAGTTTGCAAAATAAAGTCTCAAGTTCCTGAAAAGATCAAATGTCCAAGTTGTCGTAGGTGGCGGGGTGGTATGGTATGGTATTGTTTATTTATAAAGCACCTATCGACAGGCAAGTGTTTCAAAGCGCTCAAGGAGGGTTGGAACATGGGTGTGGGGGAGAGAAGAACAAGTCGCTCAGAGCCCTTGAAATTGTGAGACGATAATAGTCTGAAAATGCAGAGTAAGTTCGTAAAAATACATTTAACAGTTGAGACACAGCAAATAGACGTCAATTTTGCAGTTTTACCAGTGCCATTAAGGGGTGGAGACAAGGGAGAATAGATGGACGATCTTCAGGCACAGGGCATTCGGCCGTGCAAGTGCACAGACGGTCACAGGGAGGGGGAAGTCCAAGTGCACCTGGTCGGTGGAGATTGGGGTAAGTTCAGAGAAAGGCACTCTCTTGGGTTATTTCTCAAGTGCAGTGAATGTGGGTGGGGTGTAGGGCCCTGAGGTAACTGTGAGAGAGGACTAGCGGTGGAGCCCGGGACCTATGAGACTCTGAGGTGCACCAGGCAGCCAGTCAGCAAGCTGTAATGAGCAGGAGGGAGAGGGGGAAAGAGCAGAGAGCTAGGTTAGCAGGGTAGGAGAGAGTAGGAAGAGGAGAAGAGGAAGGTCTTGAGGAGTTTCCGGAGCTTCAGAAGATCAGGCTCAAGACAGTGTGGCAGGGAGGCTATTCTAGAGGGAGGCACCGACTGAGAATAAGTATCTACCTCCAAAACTCTGCTTGGAGAACTGGCTCACTCGCAGAAGGTTGGACGTAGATGAGTGGAGGGCTTGTGAGGGACAGTATTTAGGTAGGCAGCTTTGCAGGTAGGTCGGTCCAAGGCCCAAGAAAGCCTTGTGGACAATACAGAGGGTCTTGAACTTCATCCTTGCAGTCACAGGGAGCCAGTGAAGGGATTTCAGCGCCAGAGAGATGCCGTCCCTGGGCTTGAGGCCAAGGATAAGTCTTGCGGTTCTGTTCTGGATGAATTGCAGAGGGCGCAGGGCAGTAGAGGGGAACTTGAGGAAGATGCTGTTGCAATAGTCCAGCCTAGAGAGAACCAGGGCTCTGTAGACGGTGAGCCGCTAGGGGGAAAGTGAGAAAAGGTATAGTACCTCTGAGGAGGTGTAGCTGATAATTAGACTTTTTAGAGGTGTCCGAAATCTGAGAGGAGAAGGAGAGTGGATTCGAAGATGACCCCAAGGTTTTTAGCCTCACAGTTGGGTGCGGGCGCAGGGCCAAGGGAGGCCGGCCAAAGTGAAAGCGGGAGCAGGGGTCCCAATACGAACTCTGTCTTACTGGTGTTGAGGCAGAGGTTGTTTGCTGCACACCATAACTGAATAACAGACAGTCAGATGTGAGCGAGGAGGAGGACATGGCTGAGGGTAGCCTGAAAGATAGTTGCATGTCATCCGCGCAACACTGGAAGTTGGAGGTGAAGTGGCAATTGCACGTGCTGGGGCAGCCGTAGAGACGTTGACGAACCAGGGCGATAGGTTAGATCCCTGGGGAACGCTACAGGTTGAGAGGGATATAGTCGAGAGAAAGGCTCAGAGTTCCACCTGGGATGGGTGGTCTGAGAGAAAGGAGGTTAGCCACGTCTCCGCCTGACCTGCGATTCCCAGGGCGTCGCAGACGTGCGATCAGGATTTTGTGGATACCTCCCTAATCCCTCCATCAATTGGGTGGGTTGCTCACCACTAGCTTCACATATTTTCTGCCTCTGTGTTCCCCTTGAACTGGTTCTTCACTTGTCTTATTAGGCAGTCTGGTTCCCTTGGGTTTCTCTGTCCCAATGTATCACTTCTCTCCTAGGAGTATTCATACCCTCTCTTTCCATACGTCTCTCTTGGTTCTCAATCGTTTCTGTGAGCCGTTTGGCTGATTGCAATATTTGGCTTTATTCAGGCTTGCGTAACACTCATCTCCTCAAGAGGCTGCCCTTGAGCCCCTCTCGGGGTAGGGCTTGGGGGGAGGGACTAAGCTTTCATCAAAATGCATATTGAGCAAAGCACAGTCATTGGTACTGGGTCAGAAGATGGCCCCTTTTCCCTGGCCGTCTCTGGTGGAACGTGAGCATTTGAAGCTAGAGAAGGGGGATATGCTTGAGTGGATGACTGGTCCTACATTGTGGTTGTCGCCTATAATTATTACCCAGAAACCGAAAACTGCAGGATGCCATGAGCTTCTACATCGATCTGAGGATTCCAAACAAGGACAGTAGGAGTGACACCTGACCCCCTTATAATTGATGGTATCCTAGCTGAGCTTCAAGGTACATTTGTCTTTTAAAAGTTTGAGCTTAATGCTAGATACCACCAGATCCCTCAACACCCTTATTCGTATTGTATAATAAATAACACACATCAGGTTGTTCCGCTATAAGTGCCTCAGTTTGAGTGTCTACTGCAATTGTGCTTTCTCATCATATAATCAGGGGTATCATTTCAGACATAACCTGGTGTAGCCCCTGTAAGAGACAACATTTTTATATAATTGTCTACAATTCTAGAGCAGTGAAGTTGATAAGTGTGCTACAAAGACTCAAGGGCCAAGGCATCATGCTCCATGAAAGAAGTGCAAATTCCTACTCCACAAAGTGGAGTTCTTTGGCCATGTATTTTAGGAAGGTGGGCTGCCCTGGGACCCATTGAAGGGAACGCACCAAAGAAGCCCTGCTTGTCCTCTCAATCAGAAATATGGACATTCCTGGGAATGGGAACATTTTGTGAGGTTTTTATTCCTGGGCTTGCGATGCTAACTGAACCTCTTTGAGAGTTGAATCTAGAAGTTATCTGTGTGGCCTTGCAGAAGAGGAGGCACTAACTGTAGACTCCACAGTGGTATTCTTTGACCCAGACTTCTCATGTTTGATACTAGACCTCTAGGGCAGGAGGGCAGGTCTTGCAGAGCGATGGAAAGGAGCAATAATTGCCTTCAGCATATGCCAGTTGTCCTCTCACTCCTAATAAAGAAAACTACTCGCAAATTGAGTTGCTGACCATAGTGTGGGGTTTATCGGCACTTTCATGTGTGTATATGGATGGCCATTGTCATAACCGCTGAGCACAAGTTCCTACTCCCCATTATGCGGGGGTCTTAACACTCCTGTAAGGGCTGGGTGCCGGCTATTACAATTGCAAGAATACATCATGACCCTATGCTACCGGCCAGAGGGTGACAACTCGGTATACTTCTTAAACCAGCACCCATTAGTGTATCCTGGCCAGAATAGCCATGCTGAGCGTGTATCTGAAGCATAGGTCCATGACAATCTGCATGTGCTTTGAAGAAATTATCAGAGCTACTGAAAATGGCTCCCCACAAGCCCTGTCCAGATCACCATTCAGGAAGAAAAATCAGCCTGATGGAACACATGCCTAAACGAACACTTTCACCGCTCCCTGGCAGCAGTTGCTGCTGTCAGTAGTCTGTGGTGAATGAAACCACTATCCTTTGTTAATGCAGCCATCCTATTATGATGCTCGCAAATAGTACTAACAAGCTGCCTACCAGACTGGGCACTGGGATTGGCACTTCCTGCACACCAATGCACTGCCAAAATGAGGGACTGAGAGAAAAATCTCTGATTCCCAGGCCCGGAAGAGAAAGGGGATGACCAAGTGAAACGGTGTGTGTGGCACCAAGCACATGGACGACCAGACGGAGGCTGCCCATAGAAAGGCCTGCAGTTAACTCCAGTCCCTGGCAGGCCATTAACTTCTAGTCCTCTTGAATTCATTCTTCCACTTCCATGAAGTGGAATTTGTATACTCCACTGCTGCCCATGCAAACGGGCATAATTCCTATACTGGGGAAACCGCTTTGCATGCCATGGCGTTCCAGAAAAAGCTCTCTTCTGACAATGGCTCACGTTTAACAGCAGTAACTTGAGTCTGTTCTTGAAAAGGATGGTGTCGCGCATAGGAAACTAACACCAGGATGACATAATGGTGACACAGAGAGGTTCAAGTGTGCGCCGAATAAAGGTTTCGGATTCTCCTAGCTCAAGGGGAATGCTTCCCAGCTCTTCCAGTGCTCATGTCAGAAAAACATCAGACTCCGCATTCTGTCCATAGCTACGGCAGAGAGCTTGTTACAGTGAACGGTAAGGAAGCTCGCCCCCTTACATTCATCTCGCATGTCCGACTGCCACACATTTTGCACATCGACAAAGTCCGGAAGCAACCAACGCAAGACGGGGCGCGAGGGGGGGTGCCAAAAAAGGGTGGCATTAAGAAGGGATCAAGTACTAATTTGTAACAGAAACCCTGGTCACAAACGCCGTGTACCTGAAGTAAAGGTGTAGGTAGTTGCAGCTATGAAGGGATCAACGATCAGTCTGTGATGGATCACTCTGTGGTCATCCACAGCGTGTCCTATTGTAAACACTTCAAAGGGGACTGTCCGGAAATCGCCTTCTCATAAGCAGGAGATGGCTTGGAGCTGCTCACAATCCCAGAAACAAACCTTGAAGTGGAGAGAGCCTCAGACAGCAATGCAGAGGCGTAGCCAGGATTGTCTAGCAAATGGGGCCTGATGCTAATGTAGTTGGGCCCACTGCACTGACAAAAATATCTGTAAATACCCACACAGCGCTGCTGAGTGGGCATTTACAGATTTTGGGTGGGCCTTGCCCCTCAGGCCCTACCCTGCCTATGCCTCTGCAGCAATGATGCAGAAGAAGAACCAAATGAGCAGTCTGCGAATAACAACCAGAGGGTATAGGAGACCCGAAAAGTCGAAGTACCTTTACCAGTGATTGACTTGATATCCTCCAGGTGAATGAAATAGACGAATTAGCAAACACATTTAGCGACTTTGATTTTAATGACCAAGTGAAAATGGATCAAGATTGGCTTGTTGAGCCCTTTATTTTTGAAAGTTATGTTTTAAAGATGGGGAGGGGTGTTACAAGGTAAAGATGTCATCATGGGTCTGACCTTGTGTAGCAAGGTAGAGTGTCTTGGTGGGAAAGCCATCGACATGCAGAAGAGGGGAAAAGGGGAATTGGGTCTGTGTCATGGGGCCTGTCGGTACAAGCGGTACACCGTGTCACTGTACCCCTTCATGAGCACTTGCTCACATTTGCTGGAGCCCAGAAAAATGCACGTCCCAAAAACCCCACCTCTCAAGGACGTGGGACCAGGCAACAATTCAGAGTGCGGTCAAACACCAAGGTTTTGCAAAATAAAAATGGGACTATTTCAGAAATGCTCAAATGGACATGGGATTAGCACTGGGGATCTACTTTCTTCCATGCCGAAGGTCATCAATCGCCCCACTCGCAAGCACAAACCTCCAGTGGCAGCCTGGTAGAGCTGACCGTTTGGTGACGCCATAACATTTATTTTAATGCCAATGATTGTATTTTATGCCTCATGGACTTTTTACTTTTGTGCATGATAAAAATACAAAGACTAGACAAAGGTAGTTTTACTTTTGTGCATGATTAAAATACAAAGACTAGAAAAAGGTAGCTGTGCCATTGTTACAACAACAGATTAAGACTAGACCGGTGCATCTTCACAGAAGGAAACCAACTGGGTTTGATTTGGCCTAGTGCACGGTTTTCCAAGACTAGCCATCGAGACCAATCAACCATGAATACTTTGAATCTAAATGGGAGTCCTTTTCATAGCTTTTGGTTATCCTGAAAACCTGGTGCAGCTGAAGACCCATGCTCCAGTGGTTTGATCTGTGAATTGAGGACAGTCATCATAAACACCTAGTATGGCTCACTTATCAATTCTTCCACTTGGCTAGTGTTGGAGGGGACGCGGTATGCCAGGGGCCTGGGGATTGCTACAAGCTCACCTATCCAGCTCCCAAGGGCCCAACAACCCTTTCCCCAGAATAAACGGAGGACTCGGCCAAGGGCAAAATAGAATTATTGTTTATTGCAAAGACTGACGGGGATCATACAGGACAATCGCAGTTCTCCAGAATCTCCAATTCCACAAGACGTGTCTCCCTGTTTTGATACAAGATTGCGTCATCAACTGGACCCTCCCCCAAAAACCTATCACGCATGTCTATTGGGAGCTTGGTCTCCCAGCAAAAGGGTGTGTGGTGGCTAGAATTTGCTTGAGACAATTTTGCATTTCAACTGCACAATGTCTAGACCATTTGCAGGTATGGTTGTGGGACAGGTTCCACCAAGTACACATTCTGCGATGACTTCACATTTTCAGGTCTGTTGCTAGATGACTGTTAACTGTGGTAACATGCTTATTAATGCAGAAAAACCTTCTTGGAGGCATGTGCTTATGAAGGAGTTCTACTAATGTCCAGAGATGGCTTTTTAATATTTTTATTGCTTTAAGCTGTCTAGTTTTGATGTTCAAGGCCTTCTACACCGGCCTGGCAGGTTCAGATCCAGTATGATAGCAAGCCATTATGATGACATCTTCTCCCCAAACCCCCCTCAATGAATTTCTATGGGTTTGGGTCTTGACCTGGGGTAGCAGTGTCCTGATATTTCTTTCTTGGTACGTTTTCGCTGAGGTCTCCCAGCAAAAGGGTGTGTGGTGGCTAGAATTTGCTTGAGACAATTTTGCATTTCAACTGCACAATGACTAGACCATTTGCAGGTATGGTTGTGGGACAGGTTCCACCAAGTACACATTCTGCGATGACTGCACATTTTCAGGTCTGTTGCTAGATGACTGTTAACTGTGGTAACATGCTTATTAATGCAGAAAAACCTTCTTGGAGGCATGTGCTTATGAAGGAGTTCTACTAATGTCCAGAGCTTTTTAATATTTTTATTGCTTTAAGCTGTCTAGTTTCGATGTTCAAGGCCTTCTACACCGGCCTGGCAGGTTCAGAAGCCCTCGTTTTGACTGCATAATTTGACTGGTCTGCTCCTCATTCTTCCTAGTATTTATTCCATTGTCTTGTTCTGATCCCTGCCCTTTGCCCTGTGGGCGTTTTGAAACCCAATTTCCTCATGTATAAGCACCTTACACATGCCCAATAAAAAATGAAAAAATGAAGGTTCATACTATTTCACTAGCTATGGTCGCATTTGGGAAATGTTTTGGTTGTAGATTTTGTTTTCGTCTCATTTTACTTTTGTACACGCTTGGGATTTATTTCTTTGTCTTAGTCTCACAACGTGACTACACAATAGCCAATTGTTCTTTCATGTTTTGCTTTCAGTACTTTGTTTTGTGGGAGGTTTCCAACTCGAACTGTGATCCTTATTCCTAAATATATGAAGTAACTTGTTTTAGGGCTATATCGCCAAGTTTACATTTTTTTGCGGTCAAATGGCATCATTCTGGAAGTTAAACAATTTTGGATTTTTTTTTAGTTTGGAACATTTCCTAAATGCAAGTTTCCAAATGCTAGGGTTCTGCTAATTTCCCCTAGACTTTCTCTTATCTTAATCACAGTTTGGTTCAAGAGGGATTGTTGGCTTCAGTTCTTGGCTCGTCCGCTACCAAGTATAGAATTCCCCTCTTCTATCGCAGGGTTTTTATCTTGTTATTCTCAGTCTCTTTGGGAGTGCGGGTCTCCAACTCGCAACTCCTTTGATCAGATTAATGTACTCCCTGTTTCTCTTAGGACCCCCATTTCTCATTTTTTTTTTTTTTTTTTTTAAACATACTTGGGTGCGAGTCCCAGACTCGCGATGATGTGTGGTGTCCACCTGGGTCTCTTTTTTGTCAAGTGTCCCACGCTTTCTCCCATTTGACTCAGAGTCCCAGACCCTCCCTTTTATCAAGGTCTCAGACCATCTGGACTTTGGGTGTGGGTTCCAGACTCTCAACTGTCTCTGATGTACTTCAAGGCTGTAGACCCTCTCTTTGTTTCGGGTCTCTGACCCTCTGGGTTTTGGGTGCAGTCTCTCACTTGCACGCTTATGCTGTACCTACTTAGATCCTCCTTGGTCTCCCTCTGATTTCCAAAGGGTAGGGTACCAGACACTCTTGTTCTAGACTTCATGAGTTCACCTTGTTGCTTCCCCAGACCTCACAGCTTCTAGGCAACCTGGGTACCTGTCTGCCTTCACTTTGGTGGTACCTGTGTTTCCTGGGCAGCTGTGGTCTTCAGGCTCTGGTAGCATCTGGGCATCCAGTGGGGTCCGCAGCATCTAGGCAGACTGAGTTCTCCTTTCAGCTATGTCGCTTCTTGTCGGCACCTGAGCTGGAGCTTGAACTGCCACGGATCGCCTGCATTGGATTGTTGTATTCCGTGTAGCCAGTCACTGGCTGCTGGGAAGTAGATTCCTCACAAGTGATCCTTCTCCTGATCATCGTCTTCGTCATGGTACCAGTCTTAAAGTCATAGGCACAATACCTTGTATCATCTGGGTTTTCATTGCTGTTATACAACTTGGGTTGGCAACTATATAGCAACTATATATATTAGGCATCTTCTTTATCATATAATTGGCTTTCAAGCTACATGTGTATTATCTGACTTTTCAATGTTGTTATCCAAGTTAGGATGACTAGCTTGGTTACAACATGGTAAAGGAATTTGGCTGATGTGGCAACAGTATATGTTAGCTCCATCTAATAAGGGAGCAGGAGGGTTTCCCAAAGGGGTGTTATATGGCAAAGGAGTCTGGCAAATTTGGCAACAATAAATATTAGCCTAATATAGGGAACTTCCAGGAGGATTTGTCAAAGGGTTTGAACACTGTAGAGTGGAAGACATTGTAGAGTGGACTGATTCCGTGTTCTCCAATGATAATTATCCCTAATCCCATAGGGGAATTCCTCCCCCATGTGATCCTTCCTCAGTGCACCAGCCCCAGGCGTATTATTGTACTGTGAACGCACTGCCCTGGCCCCATGTGAAAGGTCTCCTCCCCCTCACCCCCAAGGGAGAAGGGACGAGATCTCCTCCGTTTCGTCACACTTAATACAATCCTCTTTGGTAAGCTCTGGCTATCTCCCCCATGTTATCTTGTAAAATACTTCTGGGCTTGGTGCCCTCTTTATGTTGCTAACAGCTTGTTTTGAGCTAATCTCTCACACTCTTGTCGTCACCTATGACGCTTTTACAGTCTCTCAATTCATCCTTGGCTACTTTGCATGGGACTTAATACCCTTTTAGATTTTCCCACTCCTGGGTTCTTTTATACTCTTTCTTCTATTATCTCGTTCTCTTCACAGCCTTGTATCCTATTCCTCAGAAGCTGTGCTTGGATTTTACTTTATCCACTCTGTCTCTTTGTGCATAAGACCTTTCCCCTTCCTCCTAGGGTCATTGTCTCCAGTCTCTCTTTATTCTCCTTTCAGGGCTATTTGATACTTGCTGTATGAGCCTTTCACCTTGACAATCAAACAACATTGTTCCTCTTATCTCGTTTTTGACTGAGCCAAGTTGCACTCTTAATGTGCACTTGCCCAGGTGGCCTACTGATTTTCTTGTCCCCTCCACCCCCTGACCCCTGCGGTACCTTCGTCTGTGTAAAGGAATGTTGCAGAGCTCAGCACATGCTCGGGTAGTCTCCATTGTTGGTTTTCCTGTTCTGGGCTTTTGGCGGAATCTCGTTCTCTGCTTCCCATCAGACTGCAGCTGTCTGTGGACATTGGAGACAGGGAACTTCTCACGTTCCTAGGTGTGATGGTCTCAGAGATGAAGCGGGTGTCTCACCCACTACAAGATGTTCGTGGTCCTGCCACCACCAGCTTGGGATGCTTCTCTCTTCTTGGGTAACGGTTTCCCTGTTGCAGTTCTCGCTGGCTTCCCGGCCTCTCACTGTGGCATTCCTCACAGATTTAAAAAAAGTCATAGGGTCTGTGGTTTTGTCTGCTCTGCCCCTCCCAGGTGCAATCACGTCAGGGGATTCCCCTTCATACCATACTCTCTCCTCTTCCTTCCTCCACTCGTCTCAGATGAATACACGTCTGTTCTTAAAGTGACACCCTCTTTTCCTTTTTCTAATAGATTCACTTCAGCATTGCCTGTAGCCAAATCTAAAGAGATGTTACAATGTTCTTCCCAGCTAGTGCTGGATGAAACCCTGTGGAGGCCCCTATGCAATCAATTTCGGGGGCCCCCCTTGCAAATATCTTCGTATACAATTTAATTTTCTGCACCGCTTTATTTGGATCCGTTGTCGCGGGACCTCTAAAAGGAGTGGGGACATTGGCCGGTGCCTACTTGGCCTAATGGGTAATCCGGCACTGTTCCCAGCAGACAGTCCCACATTTGCTGATATGTTGGGCAATCTAGGGAGTTCCCTATAGGGACAGGTGTCCCTCTCAGTGAGGTGCCCCCTGCCCAGACCCCTAGGGAGGGTATTGCGGAGTGGACTCACCTCCCTAGCCTCAAAGGGGGTTGTTAGATGACCGACCTCAATTAGTCACATGACCCATGACTATTCTAATGCCATGACCATTTCCAACCAGTTAATCCTCGTGCCTTCCCAAAATGCCTCCTCCTTGGAACTCTTCCCATCAAACTGTGAATGCAAAAGTGCCTGCTGGTGATTTTTCAAAGCAGTCTTCTGAGCGTTAATGACTTAATTGGAGCTGTAAATGTGCTACGGGTGTAATAAAAAAGCCTTCACCAGGTCTGCTTTCAGCCACTCGCTTTATAATCACTGTGCATGCCCTTCACTGAAATCCTGTTAAAAACCAGGATTGTCAAAGCCACAGTTGTGGCTTGTGATAGATACCCAGGTGCTCGACCATTTTGCACATGCTGCCATCAATGGCCGTTAATACCACTATGGCAGTGCCTGGCAAGTGTTTTTCATGCATACACAAAAGCCCAGATTGTTGCATTACCAATACTTTATTTTTGTGTGTGAATCTTATTTTGTTTCCACTGCAGAACACCATCTGCATGGAAGGTGTTGGGGGGTGGGGCAATCAAATCAGTGTAAAGTAACAATGGAATGAACATGCCATCATTTTTCTTGATCTCTGACTGCAGCAGATACTTAAGTAGAGATTGATGGGCAGAACATTATAGGAATAATAAGACGGGCTTGTTTGAATCTTATTGTTGTAGGAAACTTCTCTAAAAAACTATTCTGAGGCATGGTGTCTTAATTTGGTGTCCTGCTTGTTTAACAGTGTGCTTTCCACCCCCCCTTCCTGCAATTTTGTCCTGAAGAGTAAGCTCGGAACTTGGCTTAACAGAATGAAAGGAAAAATATAGAACATCTTTGTGAGGGTTGAGTATAAAGCCATATGCAAAGGTTTAAAGGAAAATATTTTTTAAAAACTAAAAAGCATGCTAGTTTCCACAGCCCATCCTGGGATTTATTATAGAAAAAAAGTAATTGCATAACTTGCAATTCTCTTTAGCTGATGCCACCAGGTCTAAAAGCAAAGGTCCCCACTAGAAAGGCTGCAAAAGTGAGGTTAACAGATTGGGACCGGTATAGATTTCATTCAAACTTCACTACACTGCAACAACAAAACAAACCACACATACTCGCACAACAGTACACGACCGCTACTGACCGCAAACACCCCAAGTCCAGCCGACTGAGCTAACCGGGTTGAGATTGCCAACTGCTCTCTTTCACTTTACCAGCTAATTCCCATTAACTCGCCCCCTTCCCTTTTTTCCAGAGCACCAGGGGACCACTCCGGTGGTGATAGTGCACGATACAAATATCCTTTAACATTAACATTTTAAACTCCTCCTTTACCTTGTGTCCGACTAACTGGGACTCTCTGGATTTTGATGAGTAACATTAGTGTGAACCTTTGGGGAGGTTCGTGTTCAAGTGTTATCCTCCGCTGGTGATAGATTACCGAATCAAAATGTGGATTTACTTGTTGAAGAGTGTCAAACAATTAACAATTCTCGTTCTTTTTGTATTATGCACCCAGTGGTACTCTTAGCATACAACATCATGTTGGCAGAGTGTTCGGATCTGGACTAGTTTTCGGCTGCTAGATTAATGGCCTAGCTGTGTCTGTATCTTCAAGCTGAACCTGATTCTCTTTGAACGCTTCAACTAGACCCCGTTAGCAAACTTATCAGTTCACGCCTGTGTACTAAAGTATGATGCCCCTCTCAACAATACATTAAGCAAAGCCTGACTTCAATAATACTGAATTCTGAAGTTTGTGCTCTGGCCTTTAATGCATGCCACAGGCCTTTACACCTGGTTTATGCCAGAGAGAGGGTATTATTGGGGGGAGCTAACGACCAGTTATATTTCTGAAAACATGTGTTGCAGAAAGCATGCAACCCACGACCGTTTACATTTAACAAATAGAACACATGTCTATCATCAAAATGCAACGCAGTTCTCTAAGCTGAGCCCTTTCTTTTCCATGGCTAGTGTAGGGTGGCGCCAGTGAGAAGGAAGAAGGCACGACTAGGATGAAAGGGCCTGCAAACAGCAGCACAGTGCGGAGGTAAGGAGATGCAGGGCAGGTAGCAGACAAGTATAGGACCAGTGGCAGGCCAAATAAAGCACTGGCATTGCCAACAGTTTGGACTTTTGTGGGCATCTAATAGCAGTGCCTGCGAAATGCCTAAAACTTTATACACATGGTCAATCAATGGGTGGACAAATAACGATACACTTACAAGGTTTGTGTCTCCAAAAGACGGTACTCGCACAATCCGAAAAGACGCAACAGAATGCACCAAAATAGAAGTGCCTGCAACTTCAAGTAGTCAGGCCTGGGTTCTGCTTGGCAGCAAGATAAGTTAGCAACCAAAAGAGAGTTTGCCACTGTGCCTGTAAGAAAAACATAGGTTTCAGCTCTGCGCTAATAAAAAGAAAATACATTCCTAAACATTGTCCTAATTCTGGTCAATCACAGATGCATGAAATCCTGATTCCACCTCAAAGGGATTCAAACATGTGACCTAAAGATTGCATTCTGTGCTCAGTCAGCCATCTATCCTAGCTAGAAATGCTAAAAAAATGTCCTCCCCTCTAACTTGCCTCTGTCCCTCACTTCTTCTGCCTCCACTCTAGCACTTCACCCATCGTGGTTACATCCTAAGGGCAGCTGGCCGTACTGCCCAACTGCACTTAAAAATATCCAATGTGGATTGGCCAACAGGGTGCGCGCGGATGGGAGTATCCTGATAGCACTCCTCCGTAGCCCAGGCCCCTATAAAATGAAATTGCTGCCACTTTTGGCCCCCAGAGACGTGGCACGTTTAGGGAAGTGGTCTTTTGACCTAATGAGGTGCTCAGAAATCCGGAATCGGCCCCGCAGACGCAGAGAACCAGCCTTTCGACAGGGAAGGCGGAAAGTGATAGTAACTTGCGGGCTGCCTGGGCCCGCATGTAGACTTGCAAACCGGCAACAGAGGTGTCCTCCGGTCACCCAACGTTGCAGAGGCACACAGAACCATTAGCCCCCACCACCCCATGAGGTGGGTGGGTGGGTGGGTGGGGTGGGGGGTGTGTGTGTGTGTGTGTGTGTGTGTGTGTGTGTGTGTGTATACACACACGCTCTTCACAGGGGTCGGGGTGGTGTTCGGTCCCCCTCTGTGGGGTCTGCAGTATAGAGGGGCCAAGAAGAATCCACGGGCCAAGTTAGACCTTTTGATAACCACCTTGTGGGCAGACTTGCCAGGTTCTTAGCAAGCAGCAAGGGAGCAGAGTGGTGGATCACTGTGGTTTCCCCTTGTGGCTTGAGTCGAGAGATGCTGGTGCGACTCACTGAGGGACAGGGATGACCACCAGGCAGCGGTGAGGTGTGGGCCCCCAGAACTGGAACATGTGCTCACCTCGTCGATCTTGAAACCCAGGACCCTTGGGAGTTCCAGGTGGCTGTGCGTGGCTCCCAGGAGCTGAGCTGGAATGGTGGATTTGAGGGACCACGCTCTTGGGTCACCACGTTGGTGGGCCTTCTAGCCCGGGAGCCCAGGGCTTTCATCCAGGGGGAAGTGGGTTTCCAGGATTCAACATAAACAAGCGGGTCCCACCACACTGGGCCCGCAACAGGAAGGTGTCCCACAGGAGGCGAGGGCCCCCAAACTTCGTGTGTGTGCCTGCCTCGTCTACCCCCCGACTTGGCAGCAGGAAGGCTCTTGGGAAGAGCGGAGGCATGGAGGGAAACTGGTGGAAAACCCAGGAGAAGACACTTTGGCAGAGACTCGCTCCACCCAGTAGACCTGAGGGGTCCCTTTGGTGCACCGGCATTGAGTAGAAGTAGGGGCGTACCCTCCTCTTCCCACCAGTCGTGAGGACTCTAGTTGCTGGATAAGCTGGAGAAAAGGAGCCACGGAGTGTGGGACCCTTGGGACCTTCAGTCAGAACTGAACCAAACCAGCCTACATATCTTACTCCTGGTGGGATGGGGTGGCTGGTGTGACCAGTCTCACTGAGGTGCTCAATTTTTCCTCAGCACTGTATGGAGGCTAGATCCCGGTTGGACGAAATTGCAGATCTGAAGGCTCAGGCAAAGACTTGGAGAAGACCATGGTGGCGGGAGGGGAGGACTCAATGGCAATCAAGAAGGATGTCGCCTTCTCAGGGGGGTGGGGCCGACATTGGTGGCAAAGTCGACAAGATTAACTCTAGACTCGACAAAATGGAGGAGAGACTACAGGAAGTGGAATACAACCAATCCTCCCTGGATACTCTGGAGACCCAGATAGATGAGAGAAGGGAATCGGAGATTTCGCCAAAAAAATGCATGACTTTGAAAATCGTGAGAGAAGGAACAACCTCCGATTCTTTGGGATACATGAAAGGACTGGGAGACGGAATGAGACCTCAGGAGAATAATGCATGAGATCACAAAACTCCTCTTTGACGACGAGGTCATTGATGAAACAAAAATTAGTCCATAGAGCCGGAGGTCCTGCCAGGGGTCCGAGATCGGTCCTGGCACGCTTCCACAACTACCCTCATAGGCTCAAGATCTTGGACAAAGCGAAGGCAAGGGGGCCGGTGATGCTGGGTACGGTGAGAATTACTATCTTTCAGGACCTGTCCTCCTGACCCTCGCAAAGAGGCGGTTGTGTCTACCCTTGACAAAATGGCTGGCTGGGAAAGGTGTACGATACAGATGGGGATTCCAGTTTTCTATTTCCTTCAAACTCGAGGGGCATAAGCACACGCTGGTGACGGAAGGCAAAATAAAGTAATTGCAGAGCTGCTCAGGGGGTGAAGAACCGACCTCTGGGCCCGCAAGAGGAGAGCGAGGGGGACAGACAATGGCACATTAGGGGCCCAAACAACAAGAGAAGAATCCCGGGCTCAAGGAAATTTAGGAAGCTGAACACGTCCCCTCCCAATACATCCTGAACATAACTCCTGCAGGTGGCAAAAGCGTGTCTATGCAAATCTGCTAGAGGGCCGGGACAACTGGCGGGTCTCTGATGGGTGGGGATAATGTCTGGGGCGGAGGGGTTTAGGGGGTTCTAGAGATGCAGAAAAACGCTCTGTTGGTTTGTATTGTTGGAATTTTCTGGGGGCTCGGTGGGGGCACCCGAGATTGAGGTGATTTGGGCCGGGGCCTGGGTTCCGGGCTTGTTCGGTGGTTTGGCACACGCCTAGGGATGGTAACTGGGGTGGGAGGTGCACCTTAGAGGGGGGTCGGATTGGGGGTGGTTCGAGTTGGGGACTTGGATCTTATTATGCGGCTCTCGCTATTATACAGCTATCGCTAGGTTCACCTTTTGGAATTACTCCACATGTTGTGTGGGGATTCTCATTTACTCAGATTTGGTTTGAGTGAAAGACGTGGTTATGGGTAATGGGTGGAGGGACGAGAGGTGACAGCTTGCGTGTATGTGCATTGAATGTCAAGGGGCTCAACTCCCCTACAAAGAGGTTTTTGAAAGGGAATTTAGAAGATCTGGGATTGATGTCTTATTCCTTCAGGAGACCAGGTACCATAGGGGCGAGGAACATAGATCCCCTGTTGGCTTATTAGATGCGAATACTGGGGCTCAGGGATAGTGAGAAAGGCAAGTGCTGGGATTCTAGTCCGGAGAGGAACTTACAAAGGTGTGGGGAGATTTTGAGGGGAGAGCAGTGTTGATCTTGGGCTTGATCAAGAAAATTAGGTTCACATTTGCTACACTTTATGCCCTGAATCGGGTACAAAATAGATTCCTGCAGAGGACCTTTAGAAAGGGTGATGACCGAGGGGCAGGGACATCTTATAGTTAGTGGGGATCTTAATGTGTGGTTGGAGGTTGGTCTGGACAGGCAGACTAAGCTCTCGGGGTTGGGGGGTGGGAGGGGTGAGTGAAGGGGGAGGGGTTGGGTCAGAGGTGGGTAGGCCGGCAGGAATCCCAGAAATAAGTTGGTCTGAAGTTTGGGGCACCTATGGAGCTGTACAGGCTTCGGGACATATGGCGTTACTTCCACCCACAGGAAAGGGGGGGGTTTACATTTTACTTCGCTCCACACGGAAACTTAACGAGAATAGACTACCTGTATATCTCAAGGGATCTGTGGGATGTGGCGATGGTTTCAAGGATTAACCCGGTTGGCTGGTCGGATCACAACATGGTGTCAGTTGATCTTGGATGGAGTGGTCTGTGCCCTAGAAACTCTAAATGGAGGAGCAATGAGTTCCTGTTGAGGGATCAGGTGTTTAAAGAAGAAATAGAGAACTGTATTAAAGAATTCTTCGTTATAAATGACACTGGAGAGATGGGAAAGGGTACAGTATGGGATGGTGCGAAGGCCACGTGGAGAGGCCTCTTGATCAGAGGGGGAGCTTGTATAACGAGAGAACATAATCTTTTGGAGAAAGGACTGTGGGATAAAATGGGAGCCCTTGAAAGGCGAGCCCAGTTATCCAATAGTGGCAGGGAGAACCTCCTTTTGGAGGCTTGAGAGAGGAGCTGAAACTATGAGGAAACCGTTCCATTTGATAAATGAGGTCCAGGGTGCACCGGGCTACCCCAGTCTTGTTATCCGCTGATGCCGATAAGGCCATGGATAGGGTGGAGTGGGACTTCCTTGAGGCATTGCTCACCAAAGTAGGTCTGGGCAAAAGGGCCTGTACGTGGTATAATGACTATCTACTCCTCCCCAAGGGCATGCGTTGCAGTAAACAGCAGATATTTGCGTTTGTTTAAATTGGGTGGAGGGACGAGAACAGGCTGTCTGCTCTCCCCGGCTGTTTGTGCTTTCACTGGAACCCCTGGCCCATACGCTGAGAGAAGACCCTCAAGTGGAGGGGTTTGAGGTTGTAGGGATGATATGTAAAATAGGCTTGTACATGGTCCACATGTTCTTGCACATGCTGAACCCGCTGACCTCTGTGCCGGCCGTGGTTAGTTTGATCGCACAATATGGCTGCATGGCAGGGTTCAAAATTAATACAGGAAAATCAGTCCTTTTCCCCCCTGGACAGAAGTAGGGATGATATTGGGTGTCTTTCATCTCTAGGCATGAAACTCACCATGGGAACGCTGTTACCTTGGTGTTAACGTCATATGATATCTTGGCGGTTTATACGAGGCAAATCTCCTTGCCCTATTGACCAAATTGGAGAGAGCATTAGAGAAATGGAACAAGCTGACCATTTCGTGGTTGGAGCTTTTGAACGTGCTCAAAATGGTGGTACACCCTATGTTTCTGTACTTGTTCAAGAGGCAACCAGTTCAGGGTTGGCCCATTGTGGAGAGACTGGATGTTCATCACTATATCGTATTTAGAAGATGCACTTGGACTGGGTACGCTCTGTTTTTTCATATCTACAGATGAAGGGGGTCCCAACGAGGGAGCTTTGGTGAGAAAAGATACAGTGAGCTCACACCCTTTGAGAAGATCTAGACACAGCTTCAGGTGCCAAAGGATTGATTGGCTCATTATAAAGAGCCTTGGTGGAGACAAGAGGGGGATCCTCGGACAAGCTGAGACAGTGTTGGGAGGGAGACCTGGGCATAGAACTTGACCCTCACACGTGGCAAAGAATGTTCCCAGGTCCCTTTCAGACGTCAATTTCCTGCCAGTACAAACCATATGCTATCAAATTGTTGCACAGATGGCAATATGACCCTGTTGGGCTCACACTTTGGTACATATGTGCTGGCGTGAGTGTGATTCGAGGGCCGATTACTGGCACATGTGATGTGAGGTAGTTCAATCCTACTGGGATGAGGTCTTAAACTGGAGTAGGGAACTGGACGGAATCACGAGAGGGGAAAACACTGATGCTGATTTTGTTTGGCTTGCAAGAACTTGAGGGTGAATATATATATAAGACTACCAATAATGGTTCATGACTTCTTCCTAGCGGGGAGGGCATGCCTGGCTGCACATTGGAAGAGCGGGTTGCCGCCTGGAATGAATGAATGGGTCAGCACAGCCCGAAACCTATATTTAATGTAACGCTTAAATGCGCCTATCCACAGAGACACTGGCTCTGTTGAAATGGAATGGTCCGATTCTTCTTGTAAATACATTTCTTAAGTATTGTTACGCTCACCTGGTATCCACAGGGACGCCACCCAGCCGGGTTACTCGCTGGTATGCTTCTCAGCTTTGCCCTGATGTGGTCTGCGGGGAAGGTTCTGCCTTGCGTTAGAATTAGGCGTGCTCTCCATCCTGCCTTCTTTGCAGGGCCGCGTTGACTTTCATGGGCGAGTGCGGTCCAGTTAATTCACTGACGCCGGCCCGTTTGATATTGTTCAGGTAGGTCTTATTGCTGTTCTTTAGTTTTGTTGCTATCCTGCATGCCTTTCTTTGTTTAAAATGTCTCTTTTTTTTCTCCCTTTGGTATGCAGAACTTCAGCGCGGCGAACTGGCTTGGTTGAGCCCCGCTGGTAAATGTTGGCGCATTATGAGTGCTATGATGACAGTAAGTAAGCGCTATGCGCAGCGCTGCAAAGTCTTGCCTTTGCTAACCTGTATTTTCCTTCCTTGTAGGTCGCGGTGTTCTTCAGCGGAATGTCCGGAGTGGTGCCAGCCGAGAGGCGACCAGCCAGGGAAGCCTTTTGAGCAGTTCTTAATTTGTAAATGTCTTTACTGCTTTCTTTGTTATTGCCTCTATCTTCCTCTTTCAGGTCGATCTGTCCGGGAGGCATGCAGATTCGAGGAAGCTGTTCTCAGTAGCTGCGAGTGTTTAAAGATAAAGACTGCAGGTGAGATGATGATGCTACTGCTAATGATGTTCCTTTTGTCTCCTTGCAGGTGCTGCTTCTCCGAGGTTCGAGGGAATAGCTGGACACGGTGAGCATCACGTTGCAAGCTGCAAAGTAACGCGAAGCGTGTTGTCTTGCTCAGATATGGTTTAAATAGCCCCAATAAAATAGTCCAGGAAATGTAGTCCCTAGTCTACCACACCCAAAACACTAGACCGTATAGCTTGGTTATTAGGAACCAAGCTATGTGGATGCCTCCATGTTGGCTGACAATAATAAAGTAGTTCCCAAGCACATTGTTTATTCATGGTGTATGAGCCTGGCTCCATAGGCGCCAGGACTGGCCCCATGAGGGCTTTTGAAGCGGATGCCAGGCTCTAGAGGCCCGAGTCCTGTCTCCACCTGGCCAATGGGTTTGCCAGAGGCGGTTTTGGGCCAGGGTCGTGACAAGTATGCAGGGTTCCCAATTTGACTCGTTGCTGGGGGGATGTTTGGGGCGGGGGGAGTCATGACGCTTCTTGTACTTCATACACAATATCGCTGTACCTACATGACAGCCGAAACCTGTCCAGGAGAACAATGAGTCTTCAAGAAATGCAGATGATGGAGAGCTGCTGTTCATACTAGGAAGGGGGCAGGAGGGATGGGTTGAAAGACACATTTCGTTGTGTTCTTGTTGTACTGTTCATTCTGTTCATACTGTTCATTCGTGTTGAACTGATTCTACTGTATCTGAAGTGAATTGTGATCTTTTTGAAAAACCTAATAAAAGCAGACATTAAAAAAAATATCCATTGTTGGTTGTCCTTAATCTATGCATGTCCACTTAACGGGGTGCAGCCTTGGAGCAGCAGCGAAGGTGCAAATGTAGTGTGATGCATTCCTGTCCTGGTGTTAAGTGGTTTGGCCATGAGCCTAAAACGCTGGCAAGCGTGCAGATTGGCCAGCGATGACTGTAACAAAAGCTACCCTGACATCCTGAGTGTTCTGCCAAGGAGAAAACAAGATGCATGTAGCGCCTACTTTAAGAGCGCTCCTGCCAGGAAAGCACTACACCAGAGAACACTGCTGCACAAGCAAGCCAATAAGATTGGGGGTGGGGCATTGGGAGACGTGCAAGTCTCACTGCTATTAGTGCAGGTAGCTAGCATAAAGCTTAGCTTCATCACAGAACGGTCAAGTAACCACCTTTGGTTGACCCACAAATACTTTCCGGGAGCTGACCCTGTAAAAATACTGGCATTTTTTTCGACTGTCCCATTCAGGGTATTGGAGGAGAGTTCAAGTCTCCTGTGTCTTAACACCCACTCTTTGTCTAGAGAAGCATCTGACCCTCATAGAGGTGCAGGTAGCAGAGCGAGGGGGCCATGGAAGCAAGTTATTTTGAAAGAGAGTTGTATGTAGTGTGGGCCCCAGCCCTAGGAATGCTTGTGGATGATGCAGAGGGTCTTAAACTTGATTCTTGTAATCATCTGGTGCAAGTGGAGAAATTTCGGGGCTGGAGAGATACAGTGCCTGGGCTTGAGGCAAAGGATAAATCGCGCAATCCTGCTCTGGGTAAGTTGCAGAGGGTGAAGAGTAGAGGTAGGCAGATTGAGAAAGAAGCTGGTGCAGTAATCCAGCCTGGAGGGAACCAGGGCTCTCGAGACGGTGAGCTTCTGTGGTAAAGTGAGAAAAGGTAGAATACCTCTGCAGAGGTGTATCTGAAAGTGGTCCTTCTTGGCACGTGCAGTCCTGCGTGGATAGAAGGAGAGAGTGGAGTCGAAGATGACACCTAGGTTTTTTTCCTCACTGGAAGGCAAGGGTAGAGGGCCCAAGAAGGGCGGCCAGAATGAGAGATGTAAAGTGGGAACAGGGGTACCAATGAAAATGATCTGTCTTACTGGCAATAAGGAAGAGATAGTTTGATGCACAATAATCCTGAATGGCGTATAGACACCCGGGAATCAGAGGGAAGAGAGGCTGCTGAGGGGATAGCCTGAAAGAGTCGAGTGTTATCCGCATAAAACGTAGTTAGAAATGAAGGTCTAGCTGAAGTGGCCCATGTCTGTGGTTGCAGAGAAAAAACTACATGGGATGGTTAATAATGGTGTAGACTTTTTGCATATATTACATAGAGAATATGTTGTACAATGAGTATAAAGCTATCGAAAGTAGCATAGCAGATAACATTTGACACTAAGGAAAACAATAGTACAAGTTGACTTGCCGTTAGTTGGAAGAGTAGATGAGGCGATTGAACAAGCAAGGAAAGTGAACAGATGGTGATATTCCTAGTCGATTTCTGAGATGTTTTCTTGGTAACTTCCACAGTTTTGTATAAAGGTTTCCAGAGGTGGGTGTGTATGTGAATGTGTGACGTGCTCGTTCAAACCCACAAGGTATCTATGACAAATTTGGACCCCCCATCCTGCCAGTGTGAAGCCCCTTGTGAGCACAAAGTGCAAACTGCCATTGAAACCGGAGGGTGGATGGATGTGGATGAGGGGAGGGCAATAGGCCCAGAACACATTGAAAGGACACAGAGATGTTGATTGCAGGGACAGTGTCTTCAAAGGGGAGTCTGGATTTGTGAAGGCCATGTGGTCCATGGTCCCTGTCTCAAAGAGCCATTTGAGGTGTACATGGTATTTGGCGCCTTCCCACCCAGCCAGCCCCCAAAGCGAGCGCACGGCCAAAGGTGTGAACTGCTGCTAACTGTGGGGAATGGATGTGGATGAGGGGAGTGCAATCGGCCAGTAAACCTGTCGAAGACCAATCATTCACAATCCTCTTATGTTTGTACGTGTTGTGAACTTACAAATAATTTCCATCCACTTTTCCTGTCGACGGATCTTTTAATTTAAAAATCTTTTTTTTATTTTTTTGTCTTGTAAAGTGGGTTTCAATGAAGAACTACAAATTGTATTGCTGCTGTCTAGGTACTGTATGCATATATCCGCGCTATTGACCGAGTCACTTGGGAATTATTCACAAATGGCGCAAACCACACAGGCAGGTATCCCTTGTCGAACACGGAATCCCAGTCTTCCATAAATCTACAATGTAAATACACAGTAGGCCACAAGCCTGTACCACCTGTGAAAGAGATGCAGAAAGTGTACTTTAATGAACCCAATAATTGCATGTATTATGTTGTAAATATCTTTTTTAATGTAAGGCATTGTGAGTCATTAAAGTACATTTCCGTTGAAAGCACGCGCTTGGGATATCAAGTGGGGATCAATTGAAATTGTGAACACCCATTCATTCGATAAACAGTTGGAGATGGTGCCACTTTTTTTTAATTAATGTTTTTTTTACTTTCAAGTGAAATAAAGGGAATTGTTTGGACGTCGATGCTAAAGCTGAATATTATGGTTTGAGATTAGAAAAACTGTATTCAATGTAAAGTAAAATGCTTTCATCACTGACCCATAGAATTCAAAATGATCTAGGGGAACAACATGAAATGTTAGCGGTCTCGGTTATCAAACACTATATATTGAGTTAACTTACTCGTTACTTGAATTAAGAGGGCAAACTGTAGGAAGTTTGTGCATAAGGACCATCAGCATTCGCAACATGGATCTTATAAGGAAGGCTGCCCTGAAGTCATGCAGCTCGGTAACACACCGTGGTGGTGTCTTCTTCCGCAATGTAGGCCGAGCAGCCGGAGGTTTCTCGGCAACAGTAGTTCTCCAACACACTTGGCATAACCTCACGATGATAGCAGGTACACCAGGTGGAAACGTCCTCCATGCGACTGGGTTCAGACTCCGGTGATTGATCGTCACAACTAGCATCGGATTCCCTGTGGTCTCGACTTTTTTCTCCTTCACAATGTCCTCTTCAGAATATTCCGGCTCTTAGATGTAGGGCTGAATATTGGCCATAGTTCCGGAATATAAAGTACAGAATCAACAGTGAGATAAATAGACCTGTTTTGGTTTGGATACATTAACATACTGAGGTTTTACATGAAAATTCAATGTTGATGAAAAACAATCAAAAACACAGACTTGTTAGAAAAACCAATTGTCCAAAGACTAGATTAATCAGGAAAACATTTTAAAATTCTCAAGGACACATGTTAAGAACATGCCATGTTAACTATAAATATGGTTTGGTAAAGATACTTGTACATAATATAAGGTGACTAAATAAAAAGTGACTAATGAGTTAATTATTTTATGGCAGCATAAGTACCAGCTGTAAATGTGGGAAGTAATTGGCAGATAGCTGAACAGTGCTCAAACAAATCTGGAAGACTGAAAGAAATGCACGGACACTAAAGAAACTCCAATTCTGTGTGATCAGAAAGGGTTTGTTTACATTTGTGAGGAAAGAGGTGTCTTGGCATTTCCATGGAGACAAATCAATAGATGGCGCTCAGAGGACATTCACATGAGACGTGCATTGGCATTGTGAACAGGGGCGTAAGCGTATAGTGATGTCAGCTTGATGGGCGGGTGATATGATTTAGTGTCGCAAATGCACTTTAATTTAGGGCAATGGATCAACTGATAATATTTCCACAAGATGGCAGTGCCCAGGCAGGCGTTCTCACTGGTATAAAAGTGAGAGAACTAAGGTAAGGTGCATAGGAATTTGTTTTAAGATGGATCGATATACGATTGAAAACACATGCCTGATCGATTGGGACAATAACATTTGAGCGAATTACTCCTTTGAGCAAAGCTGATTGCAGGTGAAGCTGATCTTGGCAACTCGGTGGCAACTGTGGAAGAGGGGCAATATCTTGGGTCCAAGAACTGCTTGGTAGACTGAGTCCAGAAAAACAGTGTTAAGAAGTAACCCTTTCTGAAACTAGAATATTTAGGCCAGAGCTGGAAGTATAATTTACCTTCTTTCAAGGAGAGAGGAAGCTTCTGTGTTTGTGCAACAATCTTTGCTCAACCTCTTTGGGCAAGGAGCTAATTATGTCAGTTGTGCAGAGGATTGTTCGAAGGGTGACCTATCTAAGAGGGTATTGCGACGCAGGTGGGGGGTGGAGGGGTGGCTGGAAAGCCACGGCCAGGCCCTGGTAAAAACCAGCCCTGATCAGTGTTCATGGCTATTCAATAGAACACACGAACGATAGCCTGTGGTTATAGACTGCTTTTGCATCAAAGATGAGCAGACTATTTAGTAGTGCAATGAATAGTTAATCCACAATAGTACTCCATAGAAATGTCTCCTGTCTCCCAATTCAGGAGTACGACATACACCCTAGCCACAAGATCCCATAAAAATCAATGTTGTGTGGAAGGGGATTCAGACGCTTCTTAAGACCTTTTGTTCAGACCATGAGCATCATGGCATTCATTTCCATAACTTCTTGATTGGAGCAGAATAGTCGGGAGTTTATCTTGGCATCAACCTGAAAATGGTGAAGACTTCAAGTCACATGACACATTTCAAGTTTCAGCCTATTCCCTGGCTTCAGCTAGACTAATTGCTACAAGATGTGCACTATCCCATTTACTGCCTAGTGGTGGTTCTTTTTGAAGGGACGAAATTGACCTCGAATTTTCCTCTGCCTGTAACTCCCAACAATTTGGCCAAAGTAGTAAAATACTTAAAATGTGCTATGAGTTTTTAGGGTGCCCTAGGGAGAACTTGCACTATTGTACCCAAACTAACTGAAACCCCCCACCAGTAGCTTTTAAGCTGCCTCCCACTGTCTCAAGATGGATGGGAGATTGTGACAGAATGCCATCTGCATTGGTAGGCAATCTCAAACGTTTTAGAATGACGCAGAGAATTCTACCTCAAAGGGAGGTCTGCTAATTGTTTTAATTTCATAATGCTCCAGACTGAAAGTATAGTGCAAACGTGAAACTCTGCTAGGCTTGTCTACTAATCCACAAGCAGCTTCCTTGTAGTTTGGCAGTTAGAGTAGCATGAGGTTTCTGCCACATGGAGGTCTGTCTGTCTCTCTCCCCCTTCTTGGTGGGCCTGTTGGTTGCTTTCCTCCAACCAGGTCTTTTATTTTCCTTGCAAGACAGACTGACTAGCAGGCATTGTACAATCTCCGTATTGAGCAAGACCAGGTGCGACTTGTGTCAAGCATGCAGGCACAAAAAGAAGGGATAGGGTCTGGGGCTTTCCAAACAGACGCTACATCTGTGCTAGAACTGACTGAGGACCCTACCCTGGTTGAGAGGGGTCCCCAACTCCCTCTTGACCGGGTAAGATAGCCGGACTTGTCTCAACATAAGTGTTACCTCCCATTTGTCCACTAGAAAGTGTAAAACAGATTTTGGTTTCCAAATCTATTACAAAAGAAATAGCAGTCTACAAGATGGAGGGCCTTCATTCCCAGCTGACTTATTACTGCGGTGTATAGAACTAAAGTTCTTCTACTTTCCACATTTGAAGTTTTTGGAATAAAAAACGGAATCCCCTTTGAAAGTTAACGAGCTGTTTTCATTATAAAACTATACTTCCACAAGGTCCGATGGCAGAGTAATAATTAAATGTAAGCTATGTTTGGTTATGGCTTATGGGAAAATACACTTCTACTGACCAAAACCCTTTGAGGAATTTAAAGTCCACCTGTTTTCTGTTGACTTATTCAAATATCTGGCACTGAGTTTCACCCAAAAATGACAGCCCTGGAAGCCTCCTTTGTTCTTTGCTGGGGAGATTGAATACCTTCCCAGGAGAACAGGATCTGGCACTGCCCCAACCCCCCTAGTGGGACTGGTGGGAACCACTGCTTCAAAGCCAGATTTGCCAGCACAATTGGATTATCAAAACAGGGAGATAATAGCTGGAGTGTGACTGTTGACGAGTGGGATTCCACCATCTTTGATTTTCCATCCCAGGTCACATACCCTTCTCCAGCCCCTCCTCACTTCCTGAAGACAAAGCAATCTGGGATTGACATCACGTGCAAAAGACTTGTCACTGCAGCTTGGTTTGGCCCCTTACAGGAGTCTTGAAATGGACTAATTGGTCATGGCAAAATTACTTTATATGGGTGCAAGGTTCCCCTCATTCCCTCTGCTCGATGGAATCCTTTTTGATCACAATAAGATTTCACCTGGAACTTTGAGGTATAGTCTGCCCAAAGTACTCTGCCATAGAGTTGAAGATAAAAGACTTCCAAAGAAGGATCAAGTCCCTCTCCTCGCCAACTCCAGAGCACAATTTGAAGGGACCTGCTGTTGGACAAGATCTGCTTGCTGCCTGAATGCTGGTAACCAGTACTCTGTTTGCTGGAATTGACAGACCTGCAAGTGCTCTTTGGCAACCTTCAGGCTGGGAAGGGCAGAAGGAACCTTTTTCTCAAGAGACCTTGGATAGGGCCTTGCAGTAAACCAAGGACCTGCTGCTTGGAAAGCTGGCCTGGGGCTGGAACTCTGATACCCGGGACTCTTCCTACAGGAAGAGGCACACTTGCAAGTGCTCCTTGGCAACCGTCATGGCTTGGAAAGGCCCAAGACTGGCACACCTTTCCGCAGGGACTCTGGGTAGGATATTGCCGCACTCAAAGGAAGACACAAAGGTTTTAAACTGTGATTCTGCTCTTCTGGCCTTGTTAAAGGGGCTCTTCTGGCCTTGTTAAAGGGCCTGAGAGACATTTGAGCCCCGTTTCCTATATTTCTAAGCCAAATACTTTGAACTGAATATCTGCTTTCACACACAGAATGACCTTTAAGTTTGCATGTTCATTGTACTGATTTACAGGGCGGGTTGTTAGAGTTTTCTGTTAGTTTGTATTGGTAAAGTCCTTGATTGGAAATTTTCTTTATTTTGGTACCATAGTGGTATTATTGTTTGGCTGCTTTGTTACTTGCTCACATTCTTCCTTAAGTATAACCCGCTCTCTGCCCATGTTACCACAATGAGGCATTACCTGTCGGGTTATGCCTGTTTCACCTTTATTATTGGGATCCCTGCTGTTTTACTAGCAGTTTGGGTCTGGCTAGCAGTTGTATACACTACTCCTCCCTGTGCTCTTGCAGAGCAGTTGTTGTTTCATCACTGTGATTTCAGTCTCTCATCTATCTCTTTAGTCAATTGCTGCATGGGGTTCTCTTCCTACGTTTGCTTTCAAAATGATCCCACCAGTGGAGCCCCCAGAGAGTAACTATCTAGTCTCAGAGCAAGGCCTCACTTTGGGGGACACTGTTTGTTTGGAAATGTTCCAAAACCCGGTCTTTCATTTGCTTCACAGCTGAGAGAATGCAGAAAACAAGGCCATCCTATTGTGCACCCAGTTCTCCCACGGATTTCCAGGTTTGAAAGTACTTTGGTGACGAAGTAGATGAAGAGGAGCAAACGCATAAATACCCCGTAAATAAATCACTTTTCCTAATATTCGAACCAGTCACTTTGTACCCTCTTGTCCTTCTATAGAATGGAGTTTGTTAAAGCACAGGAGGCCTTCAGGGTGAGGGGGGGGGCTGCAGGGGCAGTTTATGGTCGCATCACAGAGAGGTAAGGATCTCACCGGATCAAATGTTTATTGAATACCAGATCCATCATTCAACATGCAGCGGAGGTGGCCACATATATTGAGGAGAATAATATCGATGTCTGTGCACTGACGGAGACCTGGGGCCATAGTGCTGCTGGTCCTATGGTAGGTCTAGCGATTCCGGAAGGATATGGGATTCTATGTCGGGATAGAGCAGATGGCAGAGGCTGGGGGTGTTGTGCTGATATTTAAACGTGATCTAAAAATCTGGGAGGTCAAGTCTTCAGACCTACCAGATAAGCAATTATTACTGGTCAAAAGAGGTCTTAACGCAGAGACCACAGTCCACGTACTTGTTCTTTATAGAACAGCGGTGGCCGGGAAGGGGTTCTCTACTATGCTGAGTAACTTTCTTCTTCCTGTCCTCAAACCAAACATTTAGCGGCGGCCCTGGAGGATGCCTTGGATATCTTGGGTTTTCAGCAACCGGTTAGAAAGCCCACGCACAATAAAGGTCATACCCTTGATTGGGTAGCTACCCATGAATTAGAGGGTTCAGATCTTGATATAATCTCATGCCCATGGTCCGATCACTCTTTTATCCAGTTCTGCATTGACCAGCCAGCTATACATAGAAGGAGAGTGACTAATGATGGAGAGGTTATAATGGCAAGAAACTGGAAGAAAGTCAATTCAGACTCATTAATGCCCCTTCCCATAGCTGCAGTACCTAAGAGTATGTTAACATAGAATTTGCAAGTGATGGCCAACCGTCTTCATTTCAGGAGACACTGGACACTCTTGCCCCTTTGCAGAAAAAATGTGTTTCATCCTCACATAAAGGCTCTAAGTGGTTCAGTACTGAGCTCTGGAAGCTGAAAGCAGTGAAATTGAAATGTTTTCATGACTGGAAAAAAAACCCAGGATATACGTCAATTTTGGCTAGGTACAGATTAGCAGCGAAGGATTATAAAATCAATCTGATTTCTGCCAAAAAGGAAATGCTTAATAATCGCATTGTTAATGCTAGTTCAGACGGTAAGGAACGTTTCAAGATTCTGAGAGAGCAAGAACAATTTAAAGGGCCTGTCAAGGAAATTATTTGTAGGGATGACACGTTACTAAAAATTAAAAAAAGGTATAGAGAAACACAAATTTACATGTAATGTGCTACCTGATGACCCAGTAAGGCAGATGCAGAGTAAATTGGATGCTGAAATGGCCTTCAAATTCGCTCCGATCACTGAACACGACTTACTAAAGGTCATTGCCGAGCTTAAAAGTTCTAGAGGTAGCAGTGATCCGGGATCTTTGATGATCATCAAGACATCCCCTGAACCTCTACTACTGGTTATTCGCAAGTTTATAAATGCATCTTTTGCAGAGAATCTTGTGCCTGATAGTCTGAAAAAGGCTTGGATTCTACCTCTTACCAAGAAACCTGGCTTATGTCCTCTTGACGGCCACTAACTATAGACCCATTACAAACACCACATTTCTATTAAAGATTCTGGACCGGGTAGCTTATGATCAAATCTCAGAATATCTCAATCAACATCATATTCTGAATAATCTTCAATCTGGCTTCAGACGGCAGCATGGCACGGAAACCGCCCTGCTGCATTTGAAGGCAAAACTATTTGATACCATGGATAAGAGACAAGCCTCTCTCCTCATGATATTGGACCTCTCTGCTGCCTTTGACCTGGTGGATCATTCGATCTTGTCCACCAGGTTGAGGGAGGTAGTTAACTTTTCCTGCGATGCAGTATCCTGGATTGGCTTGTTTCTTAGTAACCGGCAATGTAGAGTGGTGAGTAGAGACGCTGAGGCAAAACCTTTTACCTTGCTATATGGTGTTCAGCAAGGAGCCTGCGTTTCTCCCATCGCTGTATAACCTCTTCATGGTGCCGTTCTTTGACACGTTGGAAAGTAACGGGATCAGTTTTACGAATTATGCAGACAATACGTAATGCGTCATCTCGCTCACAGGAATTTATGAGGAGGATCTGCGTAAAGTTAATAGGTCTGTAATCCAGGTATGGGTGATTCAAAATGGGTTGGCGCTCAATAATGACAAAACGGAACTCAAAGAAAAGAGTCAAAGAAAATCCAAAACTAGACTACAGTATGAAAGCTTTTGTATTGCTGACTATTTTGCACATCAATTTTGCAAAGTTAAAACTCTGGGCATAATTCTTGATCAGAACCTTCATAGGAGGGCACAGATTAGTGGGTTGGTCTCTGCATCTTCTTATTATATTAAACTTCTGGCGTCTCTACGGCCTTTTTTTTTTCACAGGGGAATGCTGATTGCACGGGCAATTATCGGCTCTAAACTGGATTATTGTTCTAGTCTACTCATTGGCAGTGCACAATTAGACTGTGAACTCCTTCAAGTGATTCAGAATAGTGCGGTCAGGGTAGACTCTAGGCTCAATTGGAGGGCCCATGTTTCTAATGCCAGATGACTCCTGCATTTGATCCCCGTGAGGGCCAGAATTTAGTTTCAACTTCTTCTGATCACTCAAAAACGTTGCCTTAAACGTACGCCTTCCTATCTAATGGAACGATTGGCGACAAAACATAATGTAAGATTTAAGATCCAATAATACGACTGAACTAAAGATTCCACGTTGTAAAACCACGAAATCACTTGCGGGCACATTTGCCAATGCAGCTCCTAGAGCCTGGAATGCTCTTCCAGTTGAGCTTAAGGAACTAAAGTCAGTGGAAATGCTTAAGAAGAAACTTAAAACATTCCTGTTTTATTAATAAGGACTCTGGGTTCTGGTTTGCACCGAGAATACGCGTAGCTGTCGGTAGATGTTAAAGTGGCATCAGAGCTGCTCTGATTTGATCTGTCCTCTTTGTTTGGGGGCGCCCGTAAGCATTCGGGTCATTGGAGCGCGGTACAAATAAATAAACATAAGATTTATTATTTTCTGACGCAATGGGGTTCGTGTTTTGGGTGGTGATCTCGCCTCGCATTTTGGGTGGACTGGGGCAAAAGAAATAGAAAATAGGCAACGGGGATCACTGGTTAGCTATCAAGTGAGTATAACCGATTGCAATACTTTCCCTCTCCCCCTTCTCTTGAGCTTTCTGAGGTTGTCGAAAATTGAATAGGCTGCAGTGCTGTTCTATGTTCTTTCTAGAAAGCCAAATGTGAAGCTTGAGTATTTTATGCTCCTATTTAGTTGACAACAAAATTATTTTTAGGGAGTAAGTCATTCACACTCCCCTGGAGTATTTAGACAAGTAAACATATTTTAACTCTAAAAAAGTATATTGTTGTTGTAATCCATACTTCTTTTTACATACTAATAAATGCAATTTAAAAGATGCTTGTATCTTTTTTTTTAGATTTTTTTTTTTTTTTTTTTTTTAAACACCCTTCTAGAACGAGTAAGTCATTTTAGGGCCCCTTTCTGGGAAAATGTTCTGCTTCTACCACCTATGTGTACATATTTGTGGGACTGTGCGTGGAAGATGGGGGGACAGACTCTTGCGTGTCATTTTATACTTTTTTGTTAGCCTTTTTACTTCCCCACTTCTTTTTTGTATGCATTTACTTGTTTAAGGAAGTAATAGTGGCTGATAGCACGCTTATCTGTAGGGCTGTACTGGCCGATTGTTAGCTAACCTTTCTCAGTTGGACTCTGGACATTTAAAATACTTGTGGCGAATGGCACATTCTGTCCTGTTACCAGCACGTATTACAGCAGCGCAAACATTTGAACAGTGTGAACTTTAAAAGTAGTCTCAGGCCGACACGCTCTGCAAAAAGCCATCGCCACAAAATGTAGCATTACAGATAAGGGTGTTTCTCTGCAGCTGCCGAGTTGCATTTTCATAAACTTTCCCATGCAAACTATTGAACGGCTGTAATTTAAGGTTTTGTAACGACAATTTCAGTGAGATTGTGTGTTAAAGATTTTACATGCAAGTAACTTTAAAACCATTCCCATATAATATGCCAAATATACTGTTATTCTCAAAAGGCAGTGTCCCATCCAGACATCAACATTCTGTCTTTGTCACCACTCTCCGATCTCACACATTCCAGACCAGCTTGCAGTCATCCATCCATCCATCCAGCACATCAAGATACAACACTAACACTTGCTCTCGCACTAAGCAAACATTGCGGAATGGTTTTTACACCAGACCTGTGCAAAAAGCTTATGTCTGTACCCACTCATCTTCAATTCTGTTCAGAGGTTT
This sequence comes from Ambystoma mexicanum, assembly GCF_040938575.1. Lineage (NCBI taxonomy): Eukaryota > Metazoa > Chordata > Amphibia > Caudata > Ambystomatidae > Ambystoma > Ambystoma mexicanum. Next base: position 538,697,733 of record NC_090923.1, on the reverse strand, counting down.
TTTTATTAAAATACCCAAACATAGTAGCCACATTTTGGTTGGAGATTTGAAGCACCTGGACTGATCCGTTAACCCACAAGACGCAATTGCATAAGCTTATTCCTCAGAATGGGTTTGCAGACTTCTTTAAAACTCAAGGATTGGCTACTGGAAATAGACCTGTTAGCAATAGACGTGCTAGCCATCCACCATCTAATTCTGCTGACTTTACAGCGTGCCAGCCAGGTTTGAAAAGGGGCGTAGAACAGCCTTCTGTGGATTCCGTAATCCTGAGCAGGGTTAGGGCGTGCCCTAAAGGGGTAGAATTCTCTTCTAAAACTGAAAGAAAGAGGGCCAGTTTTTGAGAAAATATCCACTGATGTAGAGCCTGGCTGCAGACTCCAGAGGACCAATGGATACAGCGCTTGCCAACTTCAAAACCTGAGTACAGATGACTGCTTATAATGAGTTTTACCAGGGTGCAAACATTTAAGTTGCAAGCTATTAATTTGCCAGCCATAAAAAAGTTACTCTGCACCTCAATTCTATATATTTACACAGCACACCGTTTCTTACTCGCCAAGAGTCAAATATCACTAGCCAATGGGCAGTGGCGAGTGCACATTTTGCACCCATGTTTTAAGGTCAACACAAATCAAAGCCCAAATAGACTGTACAGAATATTTTCAAGAGGACATGTTCTATGCTGATTAGCACAACATGTGGTGCCATGAGCAGTGCATGGTGGTGGCCAATGGATCAACATAATATTGTCAATGCCATCAATGTGTGCTGCAGTAAAGCCTTTAATATCATTAACATACTTTATTTGTATGCAGATTCTATAGCTTTGGGATTGAAGCCATTGAGAACTGCATTACCAATGATGTGCTGTACAGTGTTGATGAATCTTGCGAAGGACAGTGTTGATGAATCCTGATGTCCAGTGATGTAGGTGATATTAGAAGTGGGGTAGGGTGTAGTAATTTGCGCGTATTTGCACATGAGCTTGGGATCTCTTCGCGTTGTAACGCGCAAGATTTTACTAACTGAACAGTTTATGCAGGCTTCTCACACATTGAGCAGATTGTCCTTAAAACTTGTGCAGATTTGTCAAAACATAAGACCCACAGGTTGGATCAGACGCCTGAAGCCCATCACTCAGGAGCCCTGCGCACAGTGCATATTACAGAGGAAGGTGCACTGACAGGAGACCACATTCAAGGCTCTGCATAGCTTCCATTGTGCAGTGTTTCTAACATGGATTCTACTAAACTTCATGTTCATCACTCCTCTTCTAGATTGATAAATGCTTTCCAGCATTGTCAACATTAGCAGACATTTTACTAAAACGGGTGTGTCAAACTTACTTCTTACTGTATTGATATCCAATATTTGACATTTGGGTCTACTTTGGCTCCTTTTTCATGCGATTTGTTTAATGATTTCTTGCTGGAGGCAGTTTTATGCCCATTTATGCGAGAGGTTTTGATCAAGTTGATCCCATAACCGGGCAGAGATCGTAAGAAATGTGGGAAACCAGTTTCGCTACTTAATGTAGAAGTGAAAATATTTTCTAAAACTTTAGCGAACAGATTAGCAAAGTGTATTGGAGATTTAATTCATGCCTCCCAGTTTGGCTTTATGAGGGGTAGGTCAGGGTACAATAATATTAGGACTATTATTGATGTGATGGGACTTCATCACAAAGTACTTTTGGATAAAGTGCTAGTATTCATGGATTGCGAAAAAGCATTTCAGTCAGTTGGATATTTCTTAAATATACTATCCAGAAAATGGGGTTTGGTGCTCGATTTCTAAATGCGATTAACTGTTTACATAACTCTGCTACGGCAAGAATTTGGGTGAAAAATGAACGGATTCCTTCACTCTTACACAAGGCAGGGGTATCCTTCCTTTTTGTTTAATATCGCTTTGGAGCCATTAGCCGCTTATATTCGTCGAGATCAAGGAATCTGAAGACTTAAGTATGGGGATAAAGAGGTCAAAGTGTTATCTTATGCAGATGATATGGTGATTATACTTTCCAGAAGGAGGAAGTGTGGCCTTGAAGAATGCGTTAGTTAATTGGGATACATCTGAAGTCTTTCCGCTTTCAGAGACTTGTAGAAGAGGGGACTTTGCAGAATGGAACTGTAAATGGTCAGGTACACATGTAAAGGATTTAGGGATCTATTTAACCAGAGATCTGAAGAGAATTGTGGAGTTTAACATAGAAAGGTTAGCAGGGGTGTTGATTAATGATGTAAGGAAATGGAAACAATTACATTTAGGTATTTGGGCTAAATTCAATGCTACTAAAATATCTTTACTGACAAAAGTGGTTTACATCATCCAGTTGCTACCTTTTGTGTTTCACAAAAAAGTTACTGAAGAGGATTGATCAGATTTTTCAGAATTTCTAATGGGGCGTAACGGAAAACGAGAATTCCTAGGTTTATACTGATGCAAAATATACAGGAAGGTGGTTTTGGCTACCCAAATCTTATTAAATATCATAGAGGATTTATACTGAAGGAAGCAGCCCACTATAAATAATGGCAAATGCACATGAGCCAATTTGGTTGAGAATTGAAAGGGATGGATTTTCTCCATTTAAACTGGGTAACATTTGTTCTATGGGGAGAATGCAGTGCTAAGTTAGCCTCTGCTGATGTGACACAAGAAAGTCTTACCTCATGGCTGGCTGACATGGACCAAAATACATATTTACACTACGAGGCCTCTTTGACGGAATCCTGGCCTTCAAATTGCAAACCAAACATTATACTGGCAAAGTTGGATCTCACAAGGTGTTTTGGAGATAGGTGGTGTTGTGGGATGGACAAATGATACCTTTTGCAGAGCTTCAGTGTAAGTTTGATCTGGGGAACAGAACAGAGAACTAGGTACATTAAGGGATCTAGAATCACTATTGTTACAGAGACTGGGCGCGCTGTCTGGACCAATGGAGAACAAGCCGAATGGGTGTGCTATATTTGCATCTTCACCACTCATGGTATCTACATATCTTCATCTAATGCCTTTGGATCATTTTAACTATTGAGTCTTGGGAAATACTAAGATGGACATGGGAGGGTGACTTGGTTGTGTGATATTTCAGATAACGAATGGAGGCAATTGCAACAAGCAGGCTTTAGAAGCAAGCTAGATTTGAAATTAAGAATCGCAAATCAGAAGGATTTATGTCGCCTATACTGGACTCCAGTACGTAAGCATAGCCTTAATATGTTGGACAGTGATGCGTGCTGGAGATGGGGAAAGGACATAGGCACCTTGGTTCATTTTATGGTATTGCACTTTTTGGGGGATGTTGGACAGAGTGCACACAGTACTGTCTATAAATCGTCCTAGAGTGCCCCTTCAAACGCTTCTTCTCGCTGGCAGGAGAAGATGCATGACTGCTAAACGATACAGCCAATGGATTGGTAAGGTTCTGGTGGTGGCGGTGAAGCAGATCCTGAAGCTGTGGGAAAGTCAGAAAAAAAACAGATTGCGATCCGGTTGAGTGATCTGCAGTTGCTGTCAGATTTTGAGAAACATTTGTATCGTAGGCGGAATCAGGGGGACGTTTATCTGGAACTCTGGATTGCATTTAATGATTTGTATGTTAAGTAAGAATTCGATTGTATGGTTCAAGTCTTAAATTGACATGTGAGAATTCTGGGTAATGTAAGTGGTTGTGTGTATGTATGTTTGTGTATATGTATGCATTTTTCTTTCCTCTTTTCCTCATGTGTTGTTGGGTTTATGATAAGGATAGACATTTTGATACGGATTCCCTTACAATATCTTCTTTACTGTTGTACTGTGTGATTAGATATGTACGTTTTCTTAGCTGTTAGTTTATTCTTTGTTTAATGCTGGGGGAATATTGATTCTAGTGTTATTTGAATGTATTACTTGATTTGAGTTTTTTGTTATATATATATTTGACAGAGTATACATCTTAAATTTTGTCTAGCCCACCCCTATCCTGGATGGTGGGGATGCCTAATGTACCCTTTTATGGTATGGTTATACCCCTCCCGTCTGGAGTGTACCATCTACACATTCTTGTCACTCCTCTCCATGGGTAATGTCATACGTTCGAAGTAGGCTGTATTTTCCAGCATGGCAGTCTGTAGTTAAGAAACCTCATACACTTTACCAATAAGCTGTCTTTGATTTCACCAATAAGCTGTCTTTGATTCCTGCGTGGTGCTGTAAGCACTAACTGTCACATACTGTAGGTTAGGGGATGATGCTGAGGAAACTATGCTGAGCACAGCAGTCCACTAGGCTGCAGGTGCTTTATTGCAAGGAAACCACCAGAAGACTTTAGGACTAGAGGACTGTCGGCAGTGTTGGATGTGTGGGCACTTCTGTATTCTGCAGCGGCAGCTAGAATGATGGGGGGGGCAAGATGGCTGACACCCTTCATAATGGGCGTGTTACTAGTAGCAGCAAACATCTGTGATCGGTAGTTTAAATTTGGCCAACTAATCCTCGAGTGGTGAACTGAAACCACAGCTGAAGGGAGCTAGTTTGTGGGTCTACTACCCAGTAAATTGTGATCTATATGCCAGTGAAGTGTGGTAGTTGGTAAGGGAACAGGGCCAGATAGAGAAATGTGGGTGAGAAAGTCTTGGAATGTGAACTAGTAGGAAGCAGAGGGAGAAAAGGACAAGAGGCATAACACCAGAAGGCAGAGAAAGAGAATATAAAATGGGTGACAAAGGGGTTATGGCAAGAGAGGCACAAGTAAAGTCAAAGCAAGGATCTGAAAGACTATGGAAAATGCCAGAGCATGGAGCAGGAGAGGCTCCGGAGGAGGGAAGTGGGAGTGAGTGAAGTGGAGTTTAGTGGAGGGTAGGGGTGGCGGTGAAGTCAGTCACCAAGAGAAGCTGGGATCGGGAGGTGAAGCATGCCAGATCATTGTGTGTTGTCTAGGAGGGTTAAGTGGGCAGAGTGCAAAATGTTGTGAATGAAGTGGAGAAGGAAAGCTGAGGGCTCCTAAAAATGGGGTACCTGGGCAACCTGTGCTGGCATTGGCTGCGACAGGGCTGCTTGCCACTATTGGGCAACCTGTGCTGACATTGGCTGCGACAGGGCTGCTTGCCACTATTTCAAGGCACCACTCCAAAACTTCCTGGGTCCTGTGAGATCTTGAGAAACGTGTGCCAAGACTGAAACAAGCCTGGCTTCATGAGACCAGCAGATAGAGGGTGCGTCCTAAAGAATGCTCTTCTTCCCGACTACAGCAATATTAGCTGAAATCGGACTACAGCAATGAAGAAGACCCACACCAACAATGAAAGAATTGCAGGGGACACATGAAACCCTATTGACTGGGATATTTTGTTGTAAAATAAATGTAGTTGAAACCTACTTTGAGTCCCGAATTCTTTATCCCCCAGCAATACCAAAATGTGTCCTTTTGTAAGAACATGGACAGTTCTAATTTTATTTTGCTCATTTCAAATAGATGTGTCCCCCCTCCTAGCAGCTACCTCTTCCGTTGTCACGGTCCTTGCAGTATCTCCTCCTGGCCTGCCCACCAGTGAGCACCCTTTAGCTGAGACTAAAGTTCACTCTAGTAATCCCTGAACCCCCTTGCACTTTCCCTTCCCTTAGTTGCTAAGTGATTAGGCACTGAGGATGCAATGTGTTTTTATTTTTTGTTTAGTGGTATTCCTTCTATAAAAGTTTAGTCAGCGGCAGAGGTCCTAAACCTGAGGTTCCGCCATTCCCTTCAACCATTTCTTTAAAACCCGTCCCAGTCCTCAATCCTCAGCAGACAATGGCATCTAGCATGATCCTGTGGGAGGCTGTCTTCAATTATTTAAAGAAAGATGGATTGAGCCGATCGCATACAATTGGGGTTTGGCAAATAATATACAAGACTTATGTGATTGAAGTATCCCTGATTTACGTTGAACGCTAGGCGTAAAGGGCTGCCATTGCGCATTAGCAATTGACTAATTGTTTGTTCCAGTTCTATCTGGATGGAAAAGGGTCAGGATTATACTCCATTGTTTCTGATTTAGTCTGATATTCCTAGAACGTGCCAAATGAACCCCTGCAATGCCCATCTACATGGAGATACTCCAGCAAGTCATTCCTTTGGTCCAGACTGGTTGCTCCACGTGTCAGCATTTAGTCAACAGTGCTCTTGGTGAAGGTGCTTATGGCCTAATTTGTGGCTGGTTTGTTCCTGTCTAGGAGATGAAGCTTGGTCAGCTAAGCCATTCTTATTCCACTTTCTTGGAACAATGTTTTTATCCAGGACTCCCTTCTACTGTGTGGACACTATAGTAAAGAAGGCTAGTGATTTACGTCTGCTCCAACTCACAGCCACGTTGTCTAGATGTGTAGTTCATTCCCTCTAAAGCACAATCGGAAGCTGATTCATACATTCTTTTTGTTGTTCTACCTCGGAGCTGGTGATGACTAAATACCCTGCCACAGGGCCACACCCTAGGTCGGTTTATCCTGGTGTAGTTATAGAGTGGTTTGTAGGAACAAAGCCTCTCCTCTGTGGAGCCTTATTGGTTCAGGTGATGCTTAATGTTAAAGATTGTAATCGCATGTTAGGATCTTGTGCACTTGCTTTCAAAATGATCAGACCAAAATAATTTGCCAGATCTTTCATAGTTCTCATTGGTAATGTATGTCTTTTTAATTGCTTGAAGCAGTATTGAATTTGTGGTAGAACCACTTGTTTGCTTACAGTGATCTCACCATGTCCCAGTAAACTGCTGTCCTCTGGAGAGAGGTCTGTGCTCAGTTTTCCTGCATTATGTCTTATTCCGGAGTGGCTCTAATTTCCCTGAACTGACCACTGTAGATCACAGAGAAACTAACCTTTGCTTCATTTACCTTTTTAGGGAGCTTTCCAGGGATATTTATTAATTAGCAGCTAAACGTTGAATGCTGCCTTTAAAAGGTTAAGACTCTTTCTTGTGCCAACATAAACTTTTTTTTGTCTAATTGAGATGTGCTCATCTTCATCTTGGTCTCCTCAGGATGCTGTGCTTTCAGCAGCTGATTCGTTTCGCCAAAAGTCGAGAGATTTTATATCAGATAGTTTTCTTCGAAGTAGCAATATCATGAGCCCAATATTCTCCAAGCATGTTATCGAGTCCTCTTTCAGTATGAGCAGGCGATGCAATGTTTATCGCTTATATCCGCTGAGAAGAGCCTGACTGAAATCTCTTGAAGGGCTGTCAAATCACATTTTCTTTTTGTTTTGATTCTTTTTATTTTAATGAGACTAAGGTAGTATGAATTCAAACATTCCAGGTACAAGGAGCTTTTTTTGATCTTTAGGCGCGAGTGTCAAAGCTAAAACCATACAGTGCAGCACAGTCACTAATATCCCCAACTGATTAAGTATCCAAATTCGCTAGCCAATGATTCCCAAATAGTGCCCGATAAAAACGATTTACAAAAAAAAAAATGTTTCTTAAACTATGGCTTAAGCATGCAGAATTTATTAGTGGAGTAGTAGTCCATAAAAGCAGCCCACATCCCAAGAAACCTGGCCACCGATTCAGAGAGCAAATCTGGCTGCTTTTCCATCACCCAGTGTCTCATTCTTTGCTTCATCAAACTGAGCTCAGATGGACATCCACTGTTGTGGATGAGTGACCCGAAAAAACCTAAAGTCCAATATCAACCTCCAAAAGACACGGGACCAATGCGAAAGTACAGTTCTCGTATTCGCTGTCCTGGCCCTGAAAGTTTGGTGGCCACTTCTGGTATACGTGGCTGCCGAGTCCAAATTGATACAAAGCTTCCTCTTTTGCTCTCAGCCTTCCAGATGACCACTTTTGGCAAATGAGGCTGCCAGTTTTGGAGTTGCTATGCCCTCTTTCATTTGCCCATTCACAAGAGGCTGCTTCTGGCATGCATAGCCACTGCTTTGTATCATAGTCTGCTCCTATTCTGCTGTTTGTGGGCCTACTGTGGCTGCTCTGTGGGGTGCTACCTCATCCTTTTAAAAATCATTTTACTTGTGAGTCTGTGTGCAAGCTTGCGAGTGCTTTTTTTATGGCATCTCATTATTTCTGCTAATCTTCTATCCCTGACCTTGCACGAGTACTTGCCTACAAGCTCTTCTCCCAGGAGGTCTAGTGCATCTCTTCCAAGGTGCTTCTTCCTTGTGCTTTTTTTCTCCCCTATCTTTCCAGTACTATGCATTCTGTTCATGGAAAGAACCTACCCCAGAAGAATAGCCAAATAAAAAACCCTGTTCTGCTTCTAGTCGGTAGTACCAACCGCTGAAACTGCCCACCTAGTAGGTGCTGGTGTGTAGGGGTGCATCTGGCCCATGGAGGAAGGGGGGATTATTTTCCTTAATCCAGATCCTAATCGTGGTCCCTTAGCTTCAGAGCTCATGCACCACCTACTGCCGCCTACTTGTACTGCTAGCTGCCTGCCTTATGTTCCAATAACATTCCTGTTGATAGTTCCTGCCCTTGGTTAGGCTTCCCCTTCTTGTTTTGCAAGATGGAGTCCTGCCTGAGAATTTGGATTGCCTTACCATTGATCCACGTAGGTATCCAGTTAAAATATTGCTGGTAAAAAATATTGTTGGGTAAATATTTTTTTCTCCCATATATTCTGGGACTGGAGTTTGTTTATTTAATCCTACTAGTCCTATATGTTGTGATGGCTGTTTAATATTAGATACAAATATTGTTGTTCCCAACAGTGTTGAGTAAATCAATGTAATGATGTAAAACCATCCCTGTGTGACCTCTTGGCAGTCCATTCGTAACAGTTGATCGGAAAAAAAAAGGCAAATGTAGGTGGGAGCCATGTAGAAGGTGAACAAGGGTCCCATAGAGACCATCCTTATGAATTGACATTCATCAGCCTGTTCGATGAGGACTTTGCTGAGATTCCCAGGCACTCCATGAAGGTATGGGATCAATGTATGGCGCATTCACACCAGAAAGGGGAGAGTGCAAACATGAATGATAAAGAAGACGAAAGTAATGATACTTTTTCATGATTATAGTGCCACAGGGCTCTATGTTTAGACTGTGTTCCTGATGCGAAATCATGACATTCAGAATTCTCTCCTTAATCTGGTAAAAGTGAAACTTGTGTGAGGACATTGGGGATTAAACAATTCTCATGCTGCAATTAAGAATAGGCCCGGGGGATCCTAGCCACGATTGGCAATGTGGTTCTGTGTGATTTTACCTTATTTTTCATCCCAAAACATTACTGAAGAAAATGTGTTTTTTTTAGGGGGCTCACCGTTTCCCTATGTTTTTAGCCCCCCCATATGCATATATATTTTAACAAATCAGTATTTTTTCTGTTATTTTTTTCAGTAAAAAATGCCTCGAGTAAAAGTTTTTCAGTAACATCACTGGATAACGGCTATGTCTGTTACAAAGGATCGTATTGCTTCCGGAACAAAACTTGCACAAGGCTTTATAAATCTGCATCTTATTTCGATATTCCCCAAACACGAATATTGTTCAGTCTGAATTTATTCTCTGCATCTTAATGCTTGGTTTTTAGGAAGTCATACAGTGCTTACACGGCATCAACCCTAATGGACCACTCTGATATATCATACCGCTGGCTGTGTTCTCCACCTCATTAATACTCCTCTCTGCTTCCGGTACCTTCTTAGTAAGGAAAGAACATGGCGATACTGAGCTAACGACCCATTTTATTTTTAAAATTTTTAATGTCCAGTAGGAGGATTCGGAGGACCAATTTGGTGGCAGGCACATCCTCCAACACCAAATCATTCTAGGGTGGTCTATGGACCTAGACGATTGCCGACTTCTATGCCTTCTTGGTTTTGTCTTGGGCTGCCATCATAACAATAACACCACTACTCTTGGAACACTTGGCCATTGATGCTAGGGAGATGAGAATCTGGGTGCCAAAAGAGGCTAGCAATCCCTCTGGAGACTCCAGGATTGTGGAACCCCCCCTGCCGCGTATTTTCACACAGATGAAACCAGCCATAGGCCTTCAGGTATAAGCTGGAATAGACCTAGATCATTTTTCTATGTGTAGATGAACTCCTGGGACAGTGCCAAACCTGGAGTGGTAAGGCAAAACCCACAGTTTTGATAAGGGGCTAACCATCTAAATGCAAGTCTTTAGAGTCTAGGAGCACTGAGTTAATCCTATTCTTACATCCAAAAACAGACTCTGATTCTAACCCTGGCTGAGAAGAAGTCCTGCAAGTATTTTATTCATGTTTTTATTTTATTATGGACAAATCGGTAGACTGAACTATTGTGCATTCTGAAGGCATCATGAAGCAAGACACACAACAGATTCACTTTTTTAACAAAAGGATTGATTTGTCTTAATTGTCAGGACGGAGTAAGGCCTAAACTTGCCCTTAAAGTGGGATTTCCCTACCTAAGGAAAGTAAGGATAGTCTGTGTCCATAAATTCAACACAAAAGTCTGTGTCTAAAGCCTATACTTGCCCTCACAACTAAAGATTAATAATTTCTAGGGATGTCGGCACTAAATGAAACCGTGTTCAAAATAAAATTCTGAACTTCTTCCAGCTCGGGCTTGGTTTTCAGCTTCCCCTTCTCCAAGTTCCACATAGTTCCAAGCGGTCTCCGGGTTCCCTTCCCCCAAGTTGTATGTATAGCAATTTGTAAAGCGCAGCAAAGACCTGGAGGCATCAAGGCGCTGAGTAGAGAACCCATAGAGGAAAGGGTGAACGACCTACATTTAAACAGTGTTTTTAGCTGTTTGCGAAAGCTTGTTAAAACTGGATTGCACCTCATATAGACGGGGAGGGCATTCCAAAGACACAGGGCTCACGCCGAAAAAGGCTCTGGCACCCACCCGGACACGTTGGAAGCAGGGGACCACCAGCAGAAACTGTTTGGATGATCACAGATGTCTCTTTGGTTGATACAGAGGGAGCTATGCTGGTTCATCTCCGACAGAATGAATAGCATGGTGCACCATCGTTGTCGCCAGGGGGCCCAAGGTGGCAAGGCCTCAGCGAAGCAGGACTACCGGCCATGACGTCGGGCCCCCACCCAAGCACCCCGGTGGGAGGCCGGCTGGCGAACTTCGTCTGCGTGTGGAAATCCATCTCCACCGACCGTTGGGCGCTGGATGCCCTGGCCCACGTATGAGGAGAGATTAAACGAAAGGCGAGGCCGATCGTTTGTGCTATTAAAAATGTATGTTTTTTTTAAATTTTATGCTTGTAAATATGTAATAAACTGCAGCCTTGTTTTGCCACAATAAGACGATTTTGGTTTGGCCCAGTTATTCGTACAAAGTAAGCTCAAGTTTAATTGTTTGATATGATTTGGGATGGTGGGGAGGGGGGATGGGACTCGTGGGGTCAGAACAGTACCCAACTGACTATGTTAGGGGCGCAGAAAAAACAATTTAACAAAGGCTCAGCAATTACTAATGCAAAGCGTTTCATTGTTATCACCTGGATTTGAATGCATACATTTTTAGGCAAATTAAATCGTGATGGGGTGTTAGTACTTGCATGTCAGGGGAGTGATTGGAAGGCTGGGGGACTTGCAGGAGACCGCTCATTCTCACAGTATTAAGCGTGCCCCTCCCCTACAGTCTCTGTGGTTAACCCGTCTCCCTGCATTTGAAAGTTACCTCCTCACCCCCCATGAAATGTTTGCTTAGGTGCACCCCTGTCTCCGACTGTTCTCTGGTGGTAGACTGAGCCCGCAGTCGCCTGCTGCTTCATTAAAAATAATGCCTGGAGCACGAGGGTGCCACTAATGCATTGTCAGGGTGCATTGCAGGTATAAATGAAATGCAATTTCTGCTGGCTGTTAAACTGTCGTATTTAGGGGTATAAATCGGTCAATAATTCGAGCACGAATCAGCAGGTCAGAAAATTGAGACCTCCGCTCCTAACCGGGAGTAAATGTGATTTGTTTATGAAGTGTTTACGAAGCTACTCTTTAGGGGCCCTTTGCTTAATCGACTAGTGAAATAACCCGTGATGTGATGGGTTTTAGCATAACCTGTTAAAGGGTCCACTTCCAGCGCATAGATGCATGCAGAGTAACAAGATATCTCGTGGGTCTGGTTATTCAAACAGAGCCCTCCCTTGATTACAAATATTATTTCTGGGTCCCCCAACCTACGGATTGGCCCTGCTGCCCCCGCCCCCCTTAGTCCAAAGGATGTCCAAGGGGGAGAAGGGGCAGACTCTTTAAGATATAATAAATAGATGTTCTATTGAAAGCAGTCACCTTAATCCTTTTCATATTAAAAAAATCTTTGAGGAGTCTGCTATCACCCCTGCACGCACGCACGCACGCACGCACGCACGCACGCACACATCCTTCTGGTATTCCTGGGAAGGGCAGCCGCCCAATTTAAGACCCCTCCTCTAGAGCTAATGAATTAATATTCTGAAGTTCTTTAGTCACCAGTGTAAGAGCAGGCCACTTCCCCATAGAAGCCGACATCCCCAGCACTGCATTCCGTTCAATTGCCCTAATCCGCTAGTCTTGTGTACACGGATTAGAGAAACAAAGACACAAACCGGCTGTGCAAAGAAAAGGGCAGACGCTGGCTATACGCTGGCTATTCACTGGCTTGTTGAGTGGCACTTCAAGAAATCTGAAAGTTCCTGAAGCAGCAACACATGCGTCTAGCAGCAGTGTTTCTTAGCTCGTGTTTGCCTCGTTTAGTAAAACCTACACCACAGCTTTATCAATCCTTTCAACTAGGAGAGTTTTCTACACTGGTGCCAAGAACACAATAAAGCATACCCATGTGTAAATAACCTGCAAGTGCAGATGGGTGTGGTGCTGCTGTAACCTTCCTCTCGTGTATAATGTCGCCCCTTTTTGTAAAGAAATTCCTTCTGCACGGTACTGCAAAAGATGGACACTTTTAGGAGCCTACTTTAATTTGTTGAGAAAATTATTCTCTGAACTATAGGACTTCAGGTGACAAAACGCCGTCTCCTCTTTCCCTCCGTGGGTCCATCTCCTGAAACTTGAGTAAAATTGATTAACTTCCTATTCAATACCATGAGCGTGATTACGCCAGCAACACATATTGAGTAATTTATGATAATTCAAATTGTGTCGGATTGCAAAATTAAAAATAACTTCACCTGTGATAAAACTAAATGACTACGGAGGAAATTGCCTTTCTGCCCCTTTTGGCATCTTAAAGACCTTGATTGGGAAAGGGAGCTAGGGAGGCTTTTCAGAAAGGCACTCCAGAGGGGAGGATTAATTGGGGGGGAAAACCACCACAGATGTGAATGTTGCCGATACATAGAAATCTAAATGCAAAGGAAGAATCCCCGAATTTGTGAACTGGAATTAGGCGTGGAACACAAGAAAAAGATACACAAGGTAAAAAGAGGCAGATAATGATCCTGCAGTTCCTTTAACACCAAGGTTCATAAGGGCCCTGAAAGTATCCTGTACAAGTTTTGGTAGCAGTGGGGAATTTAGGTGCCGTATTAAATCTGTGTGAGTGTTTGGTTTTCAACGCATTAAGAGATCCGAGTGCTTCAATTTGGCTGAACCCGACCATTACACATGAAGGGAAAACTTTTTTCTGGCAGGATTGGTATCTAGCTGGGGTGCATTGGATTAGTGATCTGTTCAATGGTTTGAATTGGATGACGGCTAGGGAAATACGGTTGAAGTTTGAAATTCCTACTTTTTATTTGACGGACTATCGGAAGATCAGGAAGGCGGTGGGGGAGGTGGATTTGGAAAAGAGAATCAACATAGACATGCTTGGTTGGGTGCCTGAAGTGAGTGGATGTGGCCTGGTTAGCTATGTTTATAGACTGGTTGTGTCGAACTATCGGTCTAATGATGCTTTGAGATTGGATTGGAATCGGAGAATTGGTGAGGATATTACGGAGGATGATTGGACACGTATTTGTGAGAATGTGAAATTGTGTTCTTTGAGTCTTGCTGATAGGTCTCGTCAGATAAAGATTTTGAATAGAACATACTGGACACCTGAGAGAATGATGAAAAGAGGGATAAGTGACAGCTCTGAATGTTGGGCATGTTTACATGAGGTGGGCACCTTGGAGCATATGCTGTGGGAATGCTCGAGGGTGAGAGGCTTGTGGTTTGAGTTTGACCAGATCTTTGAAAAGATTTTGGAGGAGAAGGTTCATATGGATTTTAAGACAATAGTGTTGGGTAGTGCGGATTTGTTGGATGACCTGAGTACTTCTCAGAAGAAATGGATCTTTCGAGGGGCAATGGTGGGGAAGAAACTAATTTTGAGACATTGGAAAGCATCTAACCCTATTACTATTGAGGAATGGATTTCGGAGATGCACTCTTTAGTGGATATGGAGAAGGTGCTGTATTGGAGAGATAAGAAAAGTGCATTATTTAACAAGATTTGGGGTACATTTCTTTTACTATATTAGACCAGTTTATTGATTGTTTTGTGACTCCTGGGGGGAGGGGCTTTTCTGGTGTATATAGTTCTGTTGGCTTTGTTAGGATTATCACATGATGTTATATCATGTACAAACTGTTTCTCTGTTATGAACTTTTTGAAAATAAATTTTAAAAAATACAAATAATAAATCTTCATCTTGTGCTCAGGAAGTGCAGTGGTTGCTGTGTCAATGACCAACACTGTGCTGGCTGGAGTCCTGACCAAACCTATGACCATAAGCTCACACACTGGTGTCTTCCCACTGTATGATGCCAAGGTGCCCAGCACCCTAAAGCCACTCTGAGTCAAACTCTGAGAATATTCCAGTGACATAGAAAATGATTTATTTTCAGATGCCAGATGGACAAGACCGACTAGGTGAGGCAGCACCTCAGCAGAATTGGACTGTATTTAGCTACAGATCTCTTTTTCTTGCTTCGGCATGATGGGGGTCTCTGCTTACAGAACAGATGCCTGACCACACTGCAGTAGGAAACTCCCTGTATAACTCAGATTATTTTATTACTAATAAACCAAACACATGTCTATTCGACTGGTGGTGGGGGTGTGGCGGCATTTCTCGTTTTTAGTTTCGGAGATCCTACTCAATTTCAATA
Source organism: Ambystoma mexicanum (assembly GCF_040938575.1). Lineage (NCBI taxonomy): Eukaryota > Metazoa > Chordata > Amphibia > Caudata > Ambystomatidae > Ambystoma > Ambystoma mexicanum. Next base: position 538,682,702 of record NC_090923.1, on the reverse strand, counting down.
TTAGTTATTCTACACAAATCATGTGTCTTCATTTTTTACTTGCTGCCACATGGACAGAGCCATCTGTTCAGATATTTACAGTTTTCATAGTGATCTGCAAAAATATACAAGATCTTTCAGTCTTTGTTCCAAATGGACTCCTGATGAATGATTGCCACCAATTCTGCACTTTTTGTATTTTTATTTTATTTCCTCGCAATGTGCAAGTGTGATGTTGGAAATGCTGTTGGAGGGACAGAGCTTCCTTGTCCTTGCCCTGTCACTTCTCTGCTGGTGTTTTCTGTGTGTTTTTCCTGCATAAGAGCCCAGTTCGGACCCCTGGCAGTGCAGCACTTCATTCTTACGTTTTGGTGAACCGTACCCATGGGAAACCCTTGGGGCACTCATGGGTAGAGGTACACCCTTGTACTCCTAGTGTATGTTTTTAGGCACATGTGTGTGCGGCCCACAGGGCACGGTATGGGCTGGTGGCAGCTACATGCCGGTGTGACAGTGACACTAGGTAACCACCATTTTTGGGATACCTAGACCCTGCAATAGGAATCAATGGATTCCTACACAAAGGCGATATGGCCACTGGTGGCCGCTTGGTTTCCTTTGCCTTACCCCCTTGTTTCTCAGTCATGAGAAGCCCTGGCTCTGTTACCTTCCCCTGAATAGTTGTTTGGTGAAAGAAACTTATGTGGCTCTGGTACTGCCTCCTGTCCGACTGGTTGGAGCCTTCCCAGGGGCTGCTTGTTGTGGGTACACCCTTGGGGTGGAGTTTACTTGAATGGAGTGAGTAGTCAATATGCATTATGTGTTGTCAGTGTTTGGTTTTGGTTGTGTCATACAATGCCTGAGCCAGCCCTGACTGAAATTGGAATGAATGCAGTGTGGTGCACTGAAAGGCTGGGGAGGATCCCACTATAAACATCCTGTGTTGTGTGTCTGCTTTTTGGTGAATGTTCTGAATGTCTGTGAGCCTGATTGGGTGCTGGCTGCATGAATGTATGTGTGTGTGATTGGCTGACTGAGCCTGGCTCAGCCTGTGTGACTGGGGGGCGTTTTGTATAACAGGGGGCCTCGCTCTTGCCTTCTTGTCAGAATATGAAACAAGAAGCGAAGGTCATCTTCAGCTTGCATCCTGGAATCCAGCTGGAGGAAGAAGTCTGCGGCTGCATCCCTTCTAATCTGAAAGCTGCCTGGCTGGTTCAAGGACTGAACCAGAGAGGACCTGGATGGGCCGCCGACTTCTTCCTGTAGCGACGAGGGAACATTGTGCAACTGCTGCTCTTGGGTCCAGAGTGCCTGAACATCTTGAAGCCAAGAAGTGTATCTGTGTCACCTAGGGTCCGGAGGTGTGTTCATGACTGCTGGAAGCCAAGTTGCTGAGCATCGCCCAGAATTGGGGGTACCCTGGCATAGTGCTGCTTGGCACCTGGAGCTTCAAAAGTTCCAAATCATTGAAGAATCCTTCAAGGGGCATCCCTGCCACATCTGTCCACTTGTCCATGCAGGAGAAGGTCCAGGGACGCTGCCTGCAGTGGAGTCCCTGCCGGCAGGTTTCTTGCCCCCAAAATCCAAAGAAGACGTCAAGAGTCTCCAGACTAGTGGAGGGTCCACAGTCCAGTGGTCATGTCCAGGTCACCAAAAGCCATCCCGAGGTCCGTATTGAGCTGCTGCATTTAAGAACCAAAAGTCAGTAAATCACATAATCCCAAAACCTGCCACCTACCTCTGCCACTGCATCAGTCACCATCAAAAGCCACCCAAAGCCACCAAGGGTCTCATCAGCCAAGTCTTGTCTAGGTAAACAGCAAGTTTAATCGTCATTGGACATCCACAGCCGGTGTAACGGCACGCCAACAGAGACCATGGCGTAGTGCTGTCTTTCCGACACTGCTTGGTTCCCTTCTTCTCGACAGACATCCCAGCGACTCCTTCTTCCAAGGGCGGTGAGTTAATCCTCAAGGGGGTTCGTCGAGTAAAGCCAAGGAACTCCACCACTTCACCCGCCAAGGCACCCAAGGTACTGTGATGAGGATGAGCATCTTCCATCCTCCAGAGGTCCCAGATTTGTTTTGGATCCTGTTCTCCTGTGTCTTACCAGGTATGTTGGGGCAGTGGGATCTGTAGAAAGAGAAGCAGACTATTATTCAACATATTTGGACTGGGCTGTAATATACAAGATAAAGTACACTTTAACTTTTCATTACAGGTTGCCCATCTGTGGAGAAGGAGAATTAAATTACCCCCCCCCCCCCCCCCTGGGATTATTTCAAAAGGGGAAGGCTCTATGAATCTGGGCCCCACTATACCACTATGGAGTTTGGTACAGGGCAAAAGTCTCCAGAGGCTTTTGAGAACACTTGGTCCTGAAGAGCTGATATAGGCTCCAGGTCAGAAATGCAGCAGGATCCATGTTGCAAAGGGGCAGGGCTTAGTTGCCCTGTAAGTCCTCCCATTAACCCCCCCCCACACCTGTCACACTCCTGGAGCCAGGTAAGTGACTGACAGGGTGAGTATCCAATCTTGGGAGGGCGTGTAAGGAGGTGTGTGGGTTAGTTGGGTGAGGACAGGAGACGGAGGAGGATGTCCGCGACACTATGAGGAAAGGAAAAGCGATTGTAGTGTGAAGTATACTGTTAAGGAGGGGGTCTGTGGAGTGTTTGTGAGTAATAGAGTAGGAGTAGTCGGGAGTAAGGATAGTAAATTGGGGGGGAAAGTGAGTGAAGGAATTAGAGAGATTTTTCTTTGTATGAATTTGGCTCCTTGTCTGTGTAGTTATTTATAGACAATGCAGAGGGCTTTGAAGTTGATGCATTGCTCACTAGTAGCCAGTGTATACTTCTTGGGGCGGCTGTGAAGTAGTCTCTTCTATTAAGTCTCAGAAGTAGTCTTGCTGCTGTATTTTGGATGCATTGTAGATAAGGCATTCGGGCATTCTGCGGTATACACTATTTGCGTAGTTTATCCATGATAATACCACAGAGGTGATTGCAAGGGTTTTGTATGAGAATTTGAGGTAAGGGGGGGATACCTCTTATTAATCACTGGAGATGGAAGTATTTTTAAGCTATTGCATTAACTTGTGGTTCCAAGGTGAGACCTTTTCCGGGAAGATTCACAGATTATTTATCACTGTGTGCGGTTGGGTCCCTTGCTCGGGGGCCATGTCTGTGTTGGCTTTTTTTTCTTGTGGGGAGATTAATATTTCTGTTTTGGTTGGGTTTAGTTTGTTGTTTTCTTCCATCCATGTGATCGTTGGTAAGGCATTTATTGGGGGTGTTGGCGGTGTCATTACATTTTGTTATCTTGAAAATTAGGTGTCGTCTGCGTAGTTGTAGGCTGTCAATCCATGGGTTTGAATGAGTTTCATTTAGGGCGTCCTATAAATGTTGAAGAGGTTTCTGTAAGGGCACTAATGCCACCATTAATTGCCTAGCATTAAATACCATCATACAGCAGGCATGGCGCATACGCAAAACAGTTCATGGTGTATTTATTGATTTCACTGTAGCGCTTGATACTGTTGATAGAGTGAGGCTCTGGCTTACATTAAGCGCAGGCAGCACACCCCAAGGTCTGTTAAAGATAATTTACCTCCACGACTGTACCTGGGTGAAGGTTTGCATGGACCAAGCAGGCAGGACCACTGATTGGATTGTAACATCTAAAGGGCTTAAACAGGGGTGCATACTGGCACCCATGTTGTTTAATCTATACCTATCAGACCTAGGTAAGGAGATCACCAACTGTTCTGCGAACCCACCAAAACTGGGTGACAGGTTGGTGCTCTGGCTGGGTTGCACCGACAAGCTCGTGCTTTTACATTACACCCCCTCGGGCTTGCAGGTGTCCTTGGAACAAACCAGCACACTACCCCAAACTAAATTCTCGTCTCATAAATGCTGACAAAACAAAAATAATGGTCTTCTGCCCCAAGTGTGGGAAGGCAGTAAAGTTCAGTTGGACATTGGCAGTTGCCTTGGTCGAAGTAGTTCCAGTCAGTGCTCCAGAAAAGATTTTGAAGTGGGAGTATTTTACTCCCTATCTTTTAAAGTTGAGAGAAACGATTTTTTAGGGAGTAAGGAAATTGTCATATTCCTAATGAGTATTTTCTAAGCAAGTAAAAGGTTTTAACAGTAAAACAGAAACACAATTGTAATAAGTATCTCTTTGCACCTAGTCATTCATGCACATGAAAAGATGCATTTTTCCCTTTTTCGATAAGGCTGTAATAAGTGTTTTCTTCCTGAGGCACATCATTTACTACTATTCCAAACCTATCCACAGAGCTCTGAGGGTTTAAAGCAGAGAGTACATGCACCTTATGTGTCTGTTTCCTATTTGTTGAGTAACGTGGCCGATACTCCCCTTATCTGTAGGGCTGGTTCCAGTCTTTAAATATCTGGGCATTCATCTGGATGCAGAACTGCAGGGGACTCAGCATTTAGAAAATACAAAAATTGAAAGCCGTAATAATAACTGAAGCCCTCAAATAAGGGTGGTGGTTACTCGCTTAAAACTATTTTACAACTATACCAAGCAAATATTTTATCTGTCCTCTATGGAGCGCAGATTTGGGCCCTGTTGTTCATTAAGGAAATTGGTGAATTGGAGGCAGCCTTTTTAAAGAGACTGCTAAGACTACTAAGACTACCCACCCGCGCGTCCCTTGTAATGCTCTGTCTAGAATTTGATGTAACCTGTTTACGTGAAATTCCAGATGAGTTGTCTTATTCTGCTCTGCTGGGTCCATTACACGCGGTAATACTAACCAGAGCAAACGTCATGTCAAATTGCAGAGTAATGAAATTCTGGCTCACTGCGAAAAGGTGGCTTGACATGGCATCAGATGAAGCACTTAGTTGGCTGCTTGGGGAAAAAGGACATGAAGCACATTCTGTTAAGCACAGTGTAATGGGCAAGTAAACGGTCAACCTGGTAACCAAGAGCCACGCATCAAGATTCATGGAATACATCTTAGACCAAGACAAAGTACCAAAGTATATTTTCAGCTTCCAAGGTAATCTTTTTGGTATGGGAATACCTGAAAGTCAAATTAAACACCAAAAAGACGAACAAGATAGTCGGGGCCTGGTTTAACACACCAGCTGACCGTAGGCTTTTCCGTTTGTGTGGGGTGCATGTGTGGAGTCTACAAGTCATCTTTTAATGTTTTGTGAGGCTCGCTAAGAGGTGCTGGAATACAGGCAACGACATCGGCAGAAGATCTATGGTACACGTTCATGAGTGGCAATCAGGAGGCGTGCATTTATCATTTTATAATTCTTTGGAGGAAAATGGTCTCCATTTAGCTGTTTTATCATCAGGAAATGGACTGTGCAATTGTAATGTTTTGGATTTGTTATGTCCTATTTTAAGTCTGCTTGTCCGAGTACATTAAATACATTTTAAAAAAGTTGAAGAGGAGTGGGGAGAGGCGTCATACTTGTACAACACAGGTGATATTTTTTTGTGTTCGATGTGTATGACGGAATGTGTAGTCTTACTATCCGCTCTGCGAGGAAAGATTTCAGCCATTGTAGTGTGGATCTTTTAATACTGGATTACTCCAGTCTCTTGATTAGGATTGTGTGTTTGATTGCATTGAAGGGAGCTGATATGTCCATTAGTACGAGGGCCGATTGGGACATGTGGGCGTTCATTTTTGGGTCATCCCATATTGTAAAGGAGTGCTGATTCTGTTCCTCTCGTGGGTTTGAAGCCAACCTGGGATTAGTCCAGTATTCAGTTGCTTTCTATATGATTCAGTCTTTTTTTGAACATGTGTTTCTATAAGATGTTTGCTGGGAACGGTAGGTTTGATGAGGGTCTGTAGTTAGTAGGGTCATCTGTATTTCCTGTTTTATTTTTTAAGAGCGGTATGATGTATGCTGATTTGAATGATTTTGGTACTGTTCCTGTATTTAGGGAAAGATTATTTAGTAGTCTGGTGTAGAGGGCTGGTGTTTTGTAGGCAAGTAGCTTTTTTTATAGATATCCGGTGGCCATGGCTCGCTGTGAGATCTGGCTACGTTGGTATCTTATAGTTTGACGAAGATTTCCTCGCTTATAGGTTTAAACCGCCCAAGTCTTGTGTTGGTTGTTGCGGGGGATGAGGGGCTGATTTCTGTGAGGAAGTTGTTTGTAGTCCTACGGGATGCGCTGTTAGGGAGAATTATCTTATAAGGCTAATTTCCCAAACCTAGTGAGTCCCCCAGCAGCTTTGCTGGATTTTTGTTTCTCCTGCTAAGAGTGAGACTCTTTTACTCCCACTCTTAGGCATGATTTGAGGTATGTCTTTGACTTGTTATGTGCTTATGGGCTATGGGGTTTTCTTTTTACTACGTAGGGTATCATCTGTTTTTCTGTTTGTGTGGTACACAGCACCCTCAGTGCAGTACCACAGGGGTGTCACAGTGAGCCCCAAACATAGACTCCATACCCTGGGACTGACTACTGTGTCCCAGGGCATGTAAATCACCATTGGCTTTACTAGTCCAAAATTGTGAACAGAACCAGTACAAACCATCATATTGTGGAAGTACTGGTAAGGGGTAATTCGATTGCCCCTGGGTCTGTTTTCGAGGGGGCACTGTCCCATCCCCCCTCGTCGAGTTTCTGGCTGGTGGCAGTGGTTACCACACGAAATATTCCACCGGAATATTCTCTATGGGATTTCCCTATTGATTTTAAACGCACCACTTTTTGGTGCAATGTTAAAAATACCGCCCGTTTATTTATTTAATATTAAATCACTGGTTGGGTCTTTTTGCCAGAACTCTATTCTAAAATGGCGTTTGTGTCCGTCTCTGTAACTCTGACCAAGGTCGAGCCCTTTGTTCCACTTTTTGGCAGGCTTCTCCACAGAAGCCCTCCAAATGGTGCCACACTGTCTGGGTTCCACAGGAAGGGTGGAGGGGGGGGGATTGGCACCCTGGACTGCATTGCCTTAGCAACCCAAGTCACACTCTACTTTGATTGGCCCAGTGGTGAGCTGGCCCGGTTCACCACTTAGCATGTGTGATTGACAGCTAGGCTGATGAATGGCGGTTTTTCTGCATAAAAGCAGAGCCTTTGGGACTGGAACTTCAGAAGTCGCCACAGGACCTAAGAATCCGAAGAGGGAAGAAGCTGAGCCACCTGCAACAACGACACCACCGGTGAAGCCCTACTGCAACTACCTCACCACTTTCCCGACGACAAGAGAAGATCTTCTGCTGGACGAGTCTTCTCCCTCTGAGCTGGTGGGATCAACCAGTTCGCCCTTTTCGCCTTCCAAAGACGTCTCTTGGTCGAATCGCCCGTGCCAAGCACCCAGGCGGCCAGATAGCCAAGCTCACCACTTTTGACCGCGAATAAAAGGACAGCACCTTTTAATCTGGAACTCTGTGGCTGGTTTCATCCCTGTGCAGTGCACCAACTCCCTGTTCCCTCCTCGACGAGATCTTCTCTTCCCCTGGTCGGAACCACGAACTTCAACCACTGCCAGGAACAACTGCCCCCGCTGGAGCTTCCTTCCTCTTTAAGGTACTGTGTCCTGCCTAGCCTCCCTTTCTACAGATTGCTAAAGGTGACCCTTAAATCTTTGGCTTCTATACTGGGTTGGCTCCAGACCTTCTAACTATATCTTTTGAATCACCCCCAACCTCTTTTGAACACTCTGCAAAGACTTTTAGTGCACTTTTAACCGTGTGATCCTGGGCACATTTTGCTTTGCTCCATTTAAAGTGGGCCTGGCCTATGAACTTTGGCTCTACAGTATAACCTGCCTTTCTCCCCTTGCTCTGAACTCTTAAAAGTGTTGGGAACTGTTCTACTTTTATGTTCTGCCTTTTTCTCTTCCTTTAACTACATTATCAGAGTGCCATCTTGGTTAAGCGCTCACATCTGTTCTAACAAAGTAGTGTTTTAACCCTGACTTGTCTGATAACTATTAAGGGAGGTGTGTATGCTTTACCTGACTGTGTTTTAACTTGCTTTTGATTGATACTAGTGCTAGTATATGCCATAAAGTGTGTTTTAAATAAATAATTATATACTTTTTATACAAAACTCTGGTCAGTGTTTGTTTGCTCTACTGTGTTTTGGCCCGATTGTGTATACTCTATATACTGCCCTACTCTTCTTGAGAGAAGTCTGACTGCTCAGCCACAGCTACCAGGTAAATCTGGGTGGTGCAGACTGCTACCAATTGTGTTTACTGCTTACTCCTGTAGTCTTAATCTTTTTGCAGTGTTCCCCACGGGAACTGCACAGGATTCTGCCTAACACGCGCCAATTAAATACCGGCGGCAGCCATGCCTGTATTACAGGCACGGCTACCGCCAGCCTCGTAATGAGGCCCATTGTGTATTTATTTTATCTTCTAGGAAGGCACCTGCTGTCTGGAGAGCAACATCATGCCCATGAGAAAATATTCCCTTGCAATAATTAACTGGACTTTGCCATCCCTTTCCATCCTGACCTTCGTTCCATGAGCTTCTCTACCTAACAGTGAAAATAAAATTCAATTAAAAGGATACTGTGACCTTTAACTAAACTATAATATTCTGCAACTTTCGACACTGACAGGGTCCAATATGGCCACCCTGTGGCTCTCTGCAGCAACTAAGAATGCTTCTTGATACAGTTTAACCTACATATTAAAACCAAGCCCCACCTACCTGCCCTTTACCTAATACTATAGGTGTACTGACCCAGGTTCCATCTAAAACTACCCCTCTGCATTTTGTTTCTGCACAGCCCCCAACCTAACAGCTCCCAGATTTGTGTCATAACTATATGTATATTTTAATTATCCTGTGACATCACCAAACCATTTAACCACTGCGTTACTACCCAAGCCAAGGCCTTGCTAAAGTAGTTTTCGTTGCTTGTACTTGCGACCCCCCCCTTCTGCTATACTGGATTTGCATCTTTACAGGATCTTTAGTTTGTGTAGGGGGCATTGGTAGTCATTTAGTGAATTCGGCTAGGTAGTTATTGTTTGGTGGGGTTGTCTTTTTTTTTTTTGTTGTTGTTTTTCTGTTTTCCTTCCTCCATTCATTTGTCCTTCCTATATCTATTATCATTATTATTAGGATGTTTATTGAGCGTGGTACTAGCTTCGGGAAGCAACAGAGCGCTTTACAATCCTAGGTTGAAGAACAAGGTTAGGGAGCAGGGAAACGGGGGTGGGAGGGCATTTGTCAGCAATGGGGGTCTACAAGTAGTGGTGGTTGTTGGTCAGTGGTCTATTGATGTTGTGGCTGTGCGTCAATCTTTTCCTCTGGTAAGCTCCCTGGTTCGCTAGTTCCCAGATGTTGGTAGGGCCTGTTGGTTCTAATGACGCTGGTTATGACTTGTTGAAGATATACAAAAACTTAGTCAACCATTTTTCGGGCTAATACAGTGACAAATGATTCTGTGGTTATAGGGTCATGGTACAGGAGGCTGAAGTTTGTCAGGGCTTCATTCACTCTTGCTATGGGGCAAAAGCCCTTCTGTGGTGAATCTTGGTCTCTGGAGTTTTGTGGGGTTAGTAGATCTGTTTCAGAAGCGGTTTGAGTTTGTGTGTGAGGTTGGTTTCCAGGGACACATGACTGTTGCTATGACAGCCAAAGTCACTGCAGTGCAGGGACTTCATTTAAATCTGCACCTCTGTCCCTAAACCACAAAATTCTGAGAGTTTCTATCTTGGTGGCAGAGTTTAGGGTATGGTGGCGAGTATTTCTCATACTTATTATAGCCACATCTGATTGGTATCCTACATGTGCCAACACTATGAGCCCAGGCTGGCTGTGGACATGCCGTGTGTATTCCCACCAGAATGGCTGTTTCTGCTGCATCCAGTAGTACTGTAACCATGGTAGCGGCCACTTTCATACTTTGAGGTAGGGTAACCCCTCCGACAAGACAACCTCCCAGCAGGAGTTGTCCTGGGAAACTGGAATCAAAGGGCACACCTTGCACAAAAGGACTAGCCTCACACCCAGATGTTGGATGCCAAATGGCCTTTGATACTGTGGGCATGAAAAGCGGCCAGGATTAGCGTAGATCTAGAGATCTCAGCACAGTTAGGAAAATATTCCACCATGTCTTTTCTATCTGTATCCCTTCCTCCTTTCCTTGCTTGCTTCCTTCCCTCCTTCCTTTCTCTTGCTTCATTCCTGTCTTGCCTTTTTCCTTCCTTCATTGCTTTGCCTTCCTTGCTTCCTTTCTTTTCCGTCTTTCCTTCCTTTTGCTTTGTTCCTTTCTCTTCTTTCCATCCTTCCTTTGTCTTGCTTCTTTCCATCCTTCCTTCTTTTCGCTTGCTTTCTTTCTCTTGCTTCCTTCCATTTCCTTTAGCACAGAGCAGGTTGGGTACTATGTCAGAAGACAAATCCCACTTGTCAGAAGGCAAAGGATTGGACCCCTTTAAGCAGGTTTGCTTTTGTGCAATCTCATCTGGACGTTTGCCATTTATTCTAGGGGGTCTCCCACTCCTTACTGGATTCATCTTTGTACTTCAAGACTAAATTGTTTTCACTGCTGGGAGAGCAGTCCTTTCCAGAGTTCTCACAGTAGTTGAAACTGTGTCCATTTCGCTGGTTCCCAGACCACAGGGACCCTTTAGCAAGGATTCCTAGGAACTGTAGTTTTCTCAGTATGTCTCTTACAGGGAGTTCAACTGCATCTCCTCAAGAATACCAAGCTATCGGGATCCCTCACCAACCACACTCTGGGAAGGAAGCACATCAGGGAACAGTCAGGCTAGTCCAGTTCTGGTAGCTCACTTTGCCCACTTAAGAGGATGGGGATTTTGGACAACTTTCCACAACAGCCATTTCTGATTTTGTTTTTCCTGACTGAAAATATGCAGGTAGCCTTCAGTTGCTGTAAGTCTGAAGAGTGGTAAGGGGGGCCAGACTCTTTGTTAGCCAACTCAACGACTCAATTTCATTTTGAACAGAGCCTGTTGAAAGTTGTCCACACATTTGTATATACAAATATATTATTTAGTGCACATATGCATTAGTCAAAAACACTAGTAAATAAAGATTATATGATATTCACATACAGCACAGTTTGGTAACTCAAAAAGGACTATACACCACTACATAGTTAAATAGGCCTTTATACTGTCATAATACCTACAATGGGGGGCAAGGTTTTCGCACTAATTACAGGCTTTATAACTTCATAAATGACCACAATACTTCCTGAATCACTTAAGAGGTTCTGCCATAACGTGTGCAGTGTCCATGTGTGTTATAGGTTACTTTAGTGGTAAAGGTATAAAGGGAGAATTCTCAAACACCTAAGGCTCGACTGTTTTTATAATGGAACTCAATGGCCTTGAAGTTGCTTGAAAAACAGTTCAAAGGTCATACTCTGCAGAGTTGGAGCCCAATTCAGTTTCTAAGTTAAGTATTCGAAAGTCAAGGTTCATGTACAGGAAAATGCAGGCCATCAGTACTTGGTATCAAAAGGGACCCCATACAGGGCTCTTGTACACCGGGACCACAACCTTGGGCAAGGGAAGGATGGGACAGGCGGACCTTGCATCTTAATGGTTTTCAATGCGGACAGGGGGGCTTTTGAAATATAAGCAATCTAACCCACGGGAGTCCAAACAGAAATACTAACCTTTCCATAGTACAGAGTACTGTTTGGGGCCACTAGGGTTCAAGGGATGGAGCCCCCAGTTCAGGGCCACCCTATATGAAGAGAAAGCAGGGCTTCACAGAGCATTCTTTGGCTTTTATCTTGCTGGAGGCAGCCACGGTCCTCCAGTGTTTCTCTGGCGTGCCTTCAGATTCCTGGATCCCCTGGTCCACTCCCAAAAATTGAGACCTACCCTCTACTGTATCCTAAATGCCAGCTAAAGTGGGACTGCACCCAACCAGTAGTAAGGACCTACAACACTGAAAAAGGCAGGGGACAAGCAGCTGCTCATCAAAATGATATCCTAGTTGGAATCGGAGTTAGACAGCCCTTCTCCCCTTTCCTGCTTGCACTGGTACTAGCAAGGCCCAAGGACACTTTAGGTGTTCTCGCATAAATTCCATAAAGGTTCATGCCCCAACAGGGTCATATCTGAGATGAGTGGATTATAAAAAGGATCTAAGACATAGCTTGTCAGCCCAGAAAGAGCACAGATGGCTGTTCTGAACACATTAAAAAGGTAACAAACATTACTTTGGGGGAAAGAAGAACACTGCTTAAAATGGTTTGTAGTGGCAATTAAAATGTGAAGGTGAAGTAAATGGGAGAGTTCTCCTAAAAGACAAGTAATTTAAAGGGCTACCCTATGCACACCTAATAATGAGTTCAGCAGGTGAGCGAGGCTAAAAAGGCCTAATTCACGCCTATAACTAGTCAGTCCAAAACCATAGTAGATATGCTGATGGGTCCCATTTAATCAATGGGGGAACATTTCAAAAAGAAAATAAATCTTTACTGACCGTGTCACTAAAGAGGGAGTCTCTGTGGAAACCTAAAACACCTGCATTTGTTCTTTGGCTGAGGAGTGTAGAAAAAGCGTGACTACAACTTACAACTGAATCAGTGTTGGTTACTCTTCAGGAGATATGTTTCTTGTAAAGCTTACCCATCTGGTGTTTCTCGCTTGATATAAATCCACACTGCCATCCGCTTGAGTTAACGTTTCCCCTTCACATTAATCCGAGCCCTAGTGAAATGGCGATCTCATCAACCTCAATTCTCTTTGCTCCAATCGTAGGATTGTTCTTACCGAGGCCAAAGCTACTTTCTACATTTAGTACCATGCAGCAGCCTCTAACACCTCTTTGTAGTAAAGCATTGTACCATACCCCGAACCCTGAGGTGCCAGCAACTCCGGCCAAAATGCGATGCAATCAAAAACTTTTTTTGAAGAAGGAAAATAGACAAAATCCGCCCGATCATCAAATCAACCTCCCACAACCTTGCCCCCATCTCTACACTCCAGTTTCCTAATCTGACAATATCATCCCAGTCTCCGTCATTAAACAATTGAAGGGCCACATTCAACGCGTTCCTCTGCACTCTTCCTGCCTCCCTCACACATGGGTCATTCCCAGACACCCTCAAGACTGGTCTTTTGAAAAGAAAAATACCCTACACCCAGACTACTTGGCCAACTACTGCTCCATTATGTACCTCCCATTTTTTAGCAAAATCTTTAAAAAAGTAGTCTCTATGCAAATCCTCCCAACATTGAACAGCTTCACCCACTAAACAGTCATGGTTCCACCCCTAGTGTAATTTCAAGGCGGCCACTATCCAGTGGGTGGATGATGCCCCCCAAATCATGGATAGGGGCGACCCATGCCTCCTCGGCCCGCTTGGCTGCATTCAACAAAAACAACCACTGCATCTTCTCCCTCCTCGCAGGCAGGATGGGATTCTCTGGTACTGTCCTGTATTGGTTTATTACTTACCTCTCGGGCAGATGCCAGTCAGTCCAGATTAACATGGTGTATTCTAACTGACTCCCTGTCTCTTGGTGAGTACCCCTAGTCTCCATCTTCTCACTGAGGCTTTTTTTTCTTAACTTGTTTATTTTTTAACAGCGCACAGGAGCAAGCATGATAAACTTACATTTGTTACAGACAACGTGTGACATTTGAAAAGCCCCCCTCCCCCTAACCCCTATGTCTACAGAAGGCATTGTTCCAGGGCCTCATTCCGTTCCGCTAGGCAGCGAGCTGTCCCTCATAGAATGGAGAGCGTTCGCGATCAGGCGCGGCTTAAAAGTAAGCGCTGTATATTTCTGGTCATAGTCTAGGACCGGGCCCCAGACGTCCAAGAAACGATAGTCTGCCCGCCTTAGCTGCCGTGACCTTTCAGCTATTGGGATGTCCCAGAGTTTGATCCACCATAGGGGCATGAGGGGGCCTTCCGCAGTTTTCCAGGTGCGGGCTACCGTGATTTTGGTGACCAGCAAGAGTTGGGTGGTCAGCAAAACTTAACACAGAATCTCTGGGCACATGCATCAAAGATCCCAATATAGCCATCCACCAATACGTGTAAGACACTCAGTTTTACCTGAGTAAAAAGGCCACATGACATCAGTAATTTCCGATTACCAAGCTATCAACCAGTCCATGATGTCAACTGCTTACCGCACACATAACCCATCCAAAATCAAATTCGTACTCCTCTGTGCCCCACTAAACAACAACTTGTACAACAATGGCTCAGTGATATGCTCCTAGAAGGATTTGATCCACTGCTTTCGGGTTCAGCTAAATCCTTGGGTTGTTACCATTGACGGCAGCCTGTCCTTCCATATACCCATAGCCAAGAAGGCCCAAACAGCCTGGCTCTGAATCTCCACCATTTGCAAAATCAAACCCTTCATCCATCCGCAGGACCATATGAAACCATAGGATAGTCATTGGGTTCGACTTGCCCCACCTCGTCTGGTGGAGACTCTTCCTGGTCATTGTTCTTTTTCTTGACTTTTTATGCTGCTGTACATCTGCAGCAGATGCCTGCTTGCACCTTTTTTGCTGAAACCACATTTTCAGATAAGTGGCATTAATGATTTCTAGACTCCAAACCTTCCGCTGACAACTTTGCTCTGTAAGTGGGAGGTTTAACCCCCACCACGTCCTCATCCACCAAATCTGACTTGGTGAAATCTAGGAGACACTACTTCTGCAAAACAGACTAGAGGCTTGGCTCCCTCTCGGGGATATTAGCTCTCAATGTTGGAGCCTAGTGTTTAGTGGATGACTTCCTTTTTAGAGTCTGTTTTTGTTTTGTTTTTTGCTCCTAGAATTTTCCTTATTTTGGCTTGACTGGGAACAGTTTGTGTTTCTGTGCGGCGCCAGTTCAACCACGCTCGACGTTTGGCCCGAGTCAGACTACAGTTTGGGTGTAAATCCCGATTGCTAGCACTCCCTTTATTCCCTTTTACATGAGTTGTGTACTATTTTCCTTGCTAATGGCATTAGGGGCTGCAATAAAATAAAACCTGGGGACTGCATTAATGGGGAGCCTTAGGTCTCAACAAAATATGTATTTGTATTGATTTGCACAGAAATTACATTGAATGTCTTTCTTGCAGGTCTTCCACAAGGCCAGAAGTAGCCAGCATAGATCCTCTGGATTTAGATGAACGGCAGTGCTCCCAAAAGGCGTTTGTGCAGGCACGTTCTTCGCAACCGACACGTCTTACAAGTATCATCTTTGCAGAAGACATATGTAAGTCTAAATCTTCGATAAACTAATTCTCTTTGAACTACAGTACTGCCTTACAGCGTCCATTATAAAGTACATTCACACTTGTGCAATCCTACTGCTGTTAAGACCCTGCTTGTATCCTAGAAGAGCCTGGCTAGGTTGACAATAATACATACCACACACTACTTGGGATTCACCAGGCGACCTGATTCTGTACAGACATACCTACTGGCCATTAACTCTGTATTTGGGCATTTTAGAGAGAGCCCTTGTTTCATTTATGTGAGCCCTGATACCATGCAGCTGCTTGATCTCCTTCTCATTGTCTTATTTTGATCCCTGTATCTATACAGAATTACTGGAATTGTGCAGAAAATGTTCTCAAGACTTAAGTGCTAATTAAAGTGCATATTTCTAATGCTGTAAAACACATAATGCTTAAATTACACGATTTAATATTATTTGATCTTCAGGCATTCAAACTGCGCTTTATCTTGGGTGACCTGGGAATGGTAGTTGTATGTCCAAAACACTATATTGTGCCATACCATCCGTTTACTCTTTCATTTTATTATTTGTATAGCGCTACAACCAAAGCCCGGAGGCACTGGAGAGCAAACATAACAAATAAGAGAAAACCAGGCAGATGAACAGCTAGCATGTAAAGAGCAACACAAGGAGTTAAAGCAAAAAGCACAGTCTTTAAACTGTGGTGGAAGCAAGCAGAGGAAATGCAGCCCCTCCAATCAGGGGGAAGGGCATTCCAGCAATGTAATGAAATGCTCCCTGATTTACCATAATCAATTTAACGCTGGGTAATCACAGCAGATAGATGACTATTAGACCGCAGTAATCAAGATAATCTGTTTGAGAGTTAAGCTGGACTAAGGGACTCTGTGTCGAGGAAAGCAGCCGAAAGGTGATCCTGGCGTCAACTGGAAGCCAGTGTAGCGCTCTCCTAGCTTCAGAGATGGCTCTTTTTTCCTAGGCCTTCTACGGCCCAAACCACACTGTTTTGAACGGTCTGAAGTTTGGAAGTGCTCCCTTCCCGATGCACATCAAGACGCTAGCATAGTAGTCTATTTTAGAGCCAATAATGGCTCTTGCCATAGTCTCGCGATTGTTGTGGGACACAAAAGGTCTTAGTCAACAACTTATTAAAATAAGATGACGCACAGACAAGGCTGTTGACATGTGTCTTCTGTGAGGGGTCCGAAATGAAAGCCAGACATCAAGTTATGTTTTTGGTTAAAGACTTTTATTCAACTTAAATGGGTTGGGAAAATGGACACTATTCTAAAGAGGAGTTTCCCTTACCTAGAACCATAAACTAAGGATCTGTCTTTGTCAGGATGCCATAAATCAAAAGCCGACCTTGTGTCCAAACGTTGTATCCTGACCATCACACTATAAACAAAATGGTAAAGTGAAAAGGGAAATGTCTAACCTGGTATTTGCAAAAATGTTTTCTTAAACAGAATGGCTCCAACTGTCTCCAAAATGGAAAAGACCTTAGTTCCACAGGGTGATTCCCTTGCCCTGGATTATTTACTGGTATCACAAATGTCTATGGATCTAACATTTCTTGGCGTCTTTCTTGGCCCATAACAATCCTGTTAGATATGTTCAGTCTTGTAAGTTTTTCTATAACAAAGTTTGTTCGTTTAACACAAGTACCTTCCTTGTTTAACAAACCCTGTTTCTGTTTCACACTCCTTGTAGGTTTGCAATATGCATGGAATACTCTCCTGCCAGCACTTCGCTTTTTGTACTTTAAACTGCCTGGTGTATGCTTGGCAGGACTTCATATATCATAGTTCCTCTTTACTTCCAAGTAGAATATAACTTGCTTAGCTTTTGTATATCTATTTGTTTCAAAGTTCTTTTAAGCTTTCCCACATTTGCATTCACTTCTTATTGGGGTACGGGTTGGTACTATGCCCTTTCAATTCAGAAACAATCTTCTTATTATTTCACTTTCCGTGACTTCACAATGTTCAAATTCTCGTTGTCGCGGTCGCCGAAACGCCCCGGGGCCCCACTCTGCTCAGGCTGATTCACCAGCTCTCTGTAGCGTCTTTGCTCTTGCTTGCTCTTATGCAGTGTACCTTTGCGCCTGCTTCCCTGTCATGATTCCTGCCCCTCATGTCCCCAGCCCTCCAAGATGTCAGGCTGGAGCCAGGCCACGATCACCTACATGGCCCTCAAGGGCCTCTCCATCCCTCCAAAGACCCATTTGGAGTCAGACTTGGCGCTTGTGGCACCAGACTCACTCACTTCCATAGGATAACATTGGGGATTGGACTTGTAGTGCATTGATGGGGACAAGATGGATGCCCCCACATATTTCGGTTCCCAGAACTGCATGTGCGGTCTAGTCTTTTGGGTGTGGTTCAGCCCAGAGACACCTGGGATACCCAGAGACTATTTAAGGCACACCCAGGCTGAGAAACATGTTTTGCGTTTTCTGCACCTGCAGCGTGACACTCGCCATGTTCGGGTCGGTCTTCAGTAGGCCTGCATCTTTCTTCTGCGCTCAGCTCCTGCAAGAACACCGTTAGGAACAGCCTTACCTTGCGGCGCTTCTGCCCATCAGTTATCGCTCCTTCTGTTCTGCGGGCATCTTCAGCGGTGTCATTCCCATCCCGGCACTAGTAAGGCATTAGTAAGCATTATGCAAATCTTTGCTTATTTTTAAATACTGTACGAGCTTCAAACGCTTACCTGAATCCCAGCCGCTCTGGGGGAACTGTGGCTCTGTAACTTCTCATCCATCTGCAAGAGGGAAAAGACGCTCCAGGTTAGCGTGGAAACATCTAGAGGCGGCGCATACCGCTCTTGCCCACCGCATTTGTTATTCATAACCGGCATCCACGCAGAAAACATTGCGGCACCTAAAAGACACAGAAAAATAACTCTGTTCAATGCAAATATGAAAGGAGTGCATCGCGCATTGCGCTCTCACTGACCTTCAGCGCTACTCATCTCAGCAGCACGCCACCATCTCCAGACGCCGGCCATCATCTAGGGAAGGAAAGGAACGAAGTTAGAGAACTGTTCAAAAGACTCATTATACTTACCTGTCAGACTCTTGCCAGTGAAGTAACTAGGCAGCAATGAGCCGAGCCCGCATCCATCAACGCGCCCCTGCGCTGATGACAGGACGGAGAGCACACTATCCAAGAAAACAAGGTGAGCTGTGGATCAAAGGGAAGGGTTGGACCCCGGGGAAGAAGGGGTTCAAGCACACAGAGACAATAGGGAGTTAAACTCTACCAATCCTGTGTTTCAGGCCCAGTCTCCAGTCGAGTAGACTCCAGGGAAGGGTTCGAGGTCGTAAGAGGTCCGAACAGGCTGAGTGAGGTCCCTGTGGATACCAGGTGAGCATTACATTCCCACTCTGGTCAGCTCCAACGTCTCTTCAGCATCACTCGCGGCTCCGCTCCTGCACACTGGCTTCTCTTCGGCTCCCGGTAAGAACAACACCGCTTCTCCCGGCTGCCGGACCCCCAGGAATCCTCTTGTGGTTCCTGGCGTCTCCACGGCATGCCTTTCATGCACCATGTTACTTTCCTTCTCTGCTAGCGAGCTCCTTTGCTCCACCAGCTTCCATACACTGGCCTTAATCTCTGGTGCCCCTTCATCACATGGAGCTCTGCTATGGAACCCTGGCTGACTTCATTTTGGGGTCTGTGAAATATGCTGCTTCTGCTCTCCATTTAACATTTTGACCCCATCTACAACCATTACCCAAACCCAAATCACCTGGAAGTACGCACATGCTTAAGCAGCCTCTCTATCCTTGCCTTGTATCAGCACACACCCAGCATTTGTTACTGTACAACGCCAACTACGTCTACATCTGGAGTTCTATTTATTGGGTATATTGCCTCCAGCATATTCACCTAGGATGGACAAATTCTTAATAGTGGAACTCCCAAATCAATCTTTAAGGAGTTTATCGATTTAGTATAATGTGCACTCGCCAGTAACCATTGGCTAATGATATTTTACTTCTGGCAAGTAAGAAATTGTGTGCAGTGTGTATGCTTACAATTTTTTTTATTGCCTTTTTGTTTAAACCTTTTCAAATGTATATGCACAGACATAAATACATAGTTAGCGAAAAACAAATATAGAGAATCATATCATAAAATACTCATTAGCTCTTGAGAATAAAATACTTAAAGACAATAGTACTAGTTTAAAGAAAAAAGGAGAGAAAAAGAGCAAACAGTACCAGATAGAATACTAAAGAATCAGTAATCCAGAATATTTAGCAGTAGAATTAAGTTCAGTCGGTATAATCAACATCTAGTCGGAGCAAAATGAGCGCATTAAGATTTAACAGTACATTGAGACACAATCGATATAATAAGCACAAACTCAATACATAAGAATAGCAAGACCTGAATAGTACTAGGGTAGTTGATTTAGGGTAGTTTAGCTTAGCTTAACAAGGCCTAATCCGTAAAACAATCAGCAAGGTACAGAATGGAAACGGGCATCTTAATTTTACAGACTCTACAGGTTCAGGCTTTTACTAAAACCCGATAGAGCCAACCCCTCGTGAGTGGTATATGTTTGCAATTGAGGTGGAGAGTGATGTCTCTGTGGCTGGCTACTTGAACCTTTGCATCCTGGTGTACTATTATCCCATTCACGAAAGTCCGATGAAATCCCTCTCGGGAGCAGTCTTTGCAATGTCTTAAAATATACCTTCCCAAGGCATTTTCCCGAGAACACGTGGGACAGGCCAGATTCCCACCTCTGCTGTAGAAGCTTATTTTGGTAATTGATGACTTAACCACTACCGCCGTATTGCTGATCTAGCTGGAAAGAAAAATCATGCAGGCAGTAGGCATCCAATTCCAAGAATGGCACAAACATCTGTCACCTACCAATCTGTGTTCCGGTCACAATGAAGCATCGAAGCAACAGTACTGAAGAAGCAACATAAGGTCATCAATGAATTCCTTTTCACCTCCAATAATGGCGACCCTATCTGCTGGTCCTACTGAAACTCTGCCTTCTACAATGCTGTGAACCATATTTCAGTAGTAAGCCCCCTCTCTTCACGCATGAAATTCAATGGTGCATCTCAAACCTATCTGATCCGCACCAACTCCTACACATGGGCAGCTCCAAATTGCACCATCTATCAGTGTCCTGGAGTCTGTCGGGATTCTATCCTTTCCCTAATTTGAGTATAACCTGTATATGGAACCCATATAAGAATCACTGACCTGACCTTGTATCAACATCGATCTGCATGCCAACAACACTCCACAGCATTTAGATTGCAACAATTAAAGAGCTTCCACAACTCCAAGCGTGCCAAATGCTCTTCTAGAACTACATTTTGGGTGTCTTATCTGATGCAGCGAGACCCCTTCAGACCTGTCACTCCACCTGTGCGAAATACCTGTATTTGTAATCGATAGTGAGCATTCCGAATTGCTTGGTTTGCCTTATCTCCCTGGAGCAGAAGTTGGAACAATGGCAGAAGGTCTGGGTTTTATAAGCCGGTTTACTTCTCATTTCCCTGCACTTCCATGTCAAACATCAACAAAAAACAAACTGTAATCCCCCCATCCTTTATTCCCTCCCCCCTCCCCATCGGGGCACTTCTGTCCAATTTTTGGGGGCTTTATGCATTGAAAATATCCAATACTTTTATGTTATGGGGACACCATTGTTCCATGAAGTCCGACTGGAAATATTCAAGTATCCCATCCCATTCCTTTGCAAATATGTCTCTCGTGCCCTGAATAGTGTGGGTGACTTTTTCCATCGCGATTTGGGCCCAAACCTTTTGCAACCATGTGAAAGTGAATGGTGTGTCCTTATTTTTCCAATTCTGGGCGATGGTTGCCCACACTGCTATGAGGTGACCCATGAAGCCTGTCCACTGATTTTTTAAAACATTTTTTTGCTGTATGGTCTCTCATACCGCATAGCCACACACCATCTCCCAACAGCGGCACATTCGGCAGCATCTTTCCCATGTCTCCCTTTACCTCTTCCCAGAATGGTTTTATCCCTTTACAGTCCCACCATATATGCCTCCAAGATCCCACTTCCTCACATCCTCTCCAGTATTTGTTAGACGTTTTGGGAATGATATGCAGTCTTTCTGGAGTGTAGTGCCACTGAACAACTATTTTGGTCCACATTTCTCTAGTCTGTGCAGAGCGTGTCATCTTGGGGATCAGTTTCCATAGGTCCTCCCATTGGGTTTTTGTAGGTTCTGCCCCATCTAATCATGTACGACCACTTTATTTCCTCCTCTTGTGAGTCTATTAATGAGTAGAGTGTCGATACCCATTTTTCTGCCCCCGTGTTGGAGATAACATAGGACTCAAATGGAGTGAGGTCCCTTGTTGCCGCTTTTGTAATATCCGGGGATTTCAGCCAGTGTTTAAGTTGCTCATATTTGTATTTGTCTTGTCAGGAGCGAGATGCAGCTGAGTAGCATGAGTCATGTGACCTTATTTCATTGTCTATAAACATTTCCCCTATTTTCGTTATGCCCGCCTCTTCCCATTTCTCCTATGTGCCTTGCTCCATAACTGGTGGGAATTGGGGATTTCGGCAGCTGGGTGTGAAGGGGGCCAGCGCCGTGGTCATTATACCCGTCGTGTTTGGGAGTCCCATGCCTCCAATGTGGTTTTCATAATTTCGCTTATGCCTAGATTAGGGTGTATATGTTGTTTCTGTTTCCAGAGAAGTTCCACCAAAGGTGTCCTTTCCACTGCACGATCTTGTTTCGCCCAGATCGGCTGTGGATCTTCCCCCATCCATTCCCGCAGGACCTTTAATTGTGCCGCCTGGTAATACTTCTTGAAATGGGGGGGAGTGCCATCCCCCCCTCCCTGGTTGGAGCTGTGAGGGTAGCCCTAGCGATTCTCAGGGTCTTTCCTCTCCATATAAATGAGGAAATAACTTTATATAAAGTTTTAAAGAAGGTATGTGGGACACCCACCGGGAGAGCCTAAAAGTAATATAGAGTTTTTGGGGGAATGGTCATCTTGACCGATTGTATTATAGCCCACCAGGATATAAGAAGTGGGCTCCATCTTTCTAGTTCTTTACGTACGTCTGCTAAGAGTTGCAGATAATTCTCACCATATAGCTGCTCTATGTTTTGGGTTATTCTTATTCCCAGGTATTTTATGCCCTTCCCACCAATTTTAAAATCTAGTAGACTAGCTTACCTTTCTATCTTTCCCCCTATCACCTGCCAGGATTAGAATTTCAGATTTTTTCCTATTAATTTTCAGTCCTGATATGTTCCCAAACTCTTCTAATTCCCTAACCACAGTCGGTAGAGTTGACTCCGGGTTTTCCAGGGTTATCAGCATATCGTCTGCGTACGCTATCACTTTGTGCTGTGTGCCTGCCATTTCGATCCCCTTGATGTGGGGAGCCTCACTCATTTTTATTAAAAAGGGTTCCAAAAAGATAGCGTACAAAAGTGGGGAGAGCGGGCAACCCTGTTTCGTACCCCTGGAAATTGTTATCTTATCTGTGATTTCTCCATTGATGGCCACCATGCTAGAGGGTGTGTTATAGTTCGCCCTCATCCTGGCTATATATTGTTCCCCAAATCCCATGCAGGATAGGACTTTAAATAGCATTGACCATTTTATCCGGTCAAACGCTTTCTCTGCGTCTACTGAGAGTAATAGCGCTGGGGTGTGTGTTATGCCAATTTTTTCCACTAAGTGGATGAGCATTCTCAGATTGTTGTGGGTTTGTCTTCCCGGGATGAAGCCTGATTGATCTAAGTGAATTAGCTTTGGGAGGAGCGTGGATAGCCTTGCTGCTAGGATCTTTGTATATATTTTAGCATCCCAATTGATCAGGGAAATAGGCCTATATGCCTCAAGGAGTGTCGGGTCCTTCCCTGCTTTATGGAAGACTAAGACCTTTGCCTCATTCATTGTGGGAGTCACGTTGCCAGTATCTTTGAATGAATTTAGAAGCCTGGTGAGAGCTGGGATTATCTGATCTGTGTGCTTTTTATAGAAAGGGTCTGTGAAACCATCTGGGCCAGGTGCTTTATTTACGGGGAGTTCTGTGAATGCTTTTTAACTTCCTCTTCCCTGATTGGATTCTCTAGGGTTTGTCTATCTTCTGAGATTCGCAGGATGGGGAGGGCTTTTAGATATGTGTCTTGTGCTTCTACATTTGGGAGGCCCGAGGTGTATAGTTTTTGATAGTATTCTCTAAATGACTCCTCCATCTCTTGTGTGCCCGTCTGTAATTCCCCTTTAGAGTTTTGCATGGCCTTAATCGCTATAGCTTTCTGCTTTGAGCACAGTTGTCTCGCTAGGAGTCTGTCCACCTTGTTTGCTTTTATGTAAGATCTCTGCCTGAGGTAGAGTAAGTTCCTTTCTGCTCCTTTTGTGCGCAATAGCTCCAGTTGGCCCTGTGTGTGTTTCAGCGCTTTTTTTAATGCCCTAGTAGGGTGGGCCAATATTTTCTTATGCAGCTATGCAGCTGTGTTATAGACTTTTCCAATTCCTTTTCCCATATATATCTTTGTTTTTCCTTCGTAATTTTTAATGCTATGATCTTCCCTCTCATGACTGCTTTAAAAGCATCCCATATCGTGGCCATGGAGACCACCCCGGTATCGTTTTGCGTAAAATATTCTTCTATCATTTCTTTTTATGGTCTCCCCTGTAATCGGATCTTGGATTACGTCCAGTGGTAATCTCCACCTCCACAGATTGTTTGTTTTCCCCGGTAGGGTTAGATGAAGCCAGAGCGGTGCATGGTCTGAGAGCGCTATCGCTCCCAGTTCTATCCCTTGGATCTTCCCCATCAGGCCCACTGATGCCCAGAAATAATCTATTCTCGACATAGAATTATGAACGTGTGAGAAGTATGTATAACCCCTTTGTCCCCCTTTCAGTTGTAAGGTTAAAATTGATAGGTTTAATTTTTCTTTATTAAAAAAACTACAAATGCACCCTTATGCTTTCTTTGGAGTTTTCATGCTTTATTCTTCCCATGGCACAGCTATTGTATGTGGTATTCGCTGCAAGATAAGTGGGCAGAAATTGAATCCTACTTGAGCTTCCCCAATAGGGTGGAGGATCGCTCATTGATTGGGGGCTGTATGGTGACATTCCCAAGCTAGGTCTCAGACATTTGGTAATGTGTTAATGCTGCAGAAACTGAGGTACTGGTCTCTGGTTGTTTATCATCTGTTAAGATATTTGACTGGCTAATCTACTTTGGCTATTCCTCTACCCCAATGAAACAGTCCTGTTTGATCATTTTCCTTGACACAGTCTAATCCAAGGATTTTTGCTCCCCGAGTTGTTTGATTTTACTTTTCTTCTCCCCTACTAATTTTCTGGCAATTCGGTTCACATTTGATGATTGGAGTCAATTTGGTGCTTTAAGTGGGAGCCCGGCTGCAGCCTAGTGTTGCCATTCCTGAGAACAGACGCTGCTTTGACATTCTAATCAATGGCAAGGTGAAAGCTGTACAGTTTTGAAGCCTACCTGAGGATTCCCCTCTTGCAGGCCAGACATACAGATGTGTTAGTTCAACTACATTATTATAAACGTCTGTATCTGGGACTCTCACCTAAGACTATGCAGAAGGTCTTATTCAACCTGAAAAAGCAGACCACTTAACGGATGTCAGAGTTGGTGTAGGTTGGCAAGCCAAATCCATTGATGCTGCTGTTGAGTTGTATGTATGCAGATTGTTAGATGGGTGTATTGCGTGGACTTAATTTGAGAGTCTCTAGGGGTTGTAGTTGGTACGAGTGGCTATCCCTGGTGTTGCACTTGATTCAAAGGTTTTAGTTGCTGCGCCAAGGAGAGAATTTACACCATCTCTGACAGAGCTGTGGGCGCATTTGGTCCTCACCCCTTGTCCCTTCATCTCCAGCAACACATAGACTGCTGAGGTGGGTAAGGGTTGGACAGTGGGTGGGATCACACACATGTTGTCCTTCCCCAAGACCTTTAGAAACTTCGTATTGGCTGCTTTGGGCCAAAAAGAGTGTAAGGAGGTAGATACTTATTGAACAACCAGAAACCATCCCCGAGTGAGGAGGAACCAACTTGTTGGGCACATATTCGGGTTGGTGACGCTGTAAACAAGATGTTGGATCTGCATGTGCTTGGAGAAAATTGCCTGCCCTGGAACTCCCCTCCCTGCATCAAATGCATTACTCAAAAGCTGCCTGCTAATTGACTAGCAGGAAGCGTGGGCAGATGCAATGCTATGCACAAAAATGAGTGGGCTGAAGCCTGTAGTTTCAGGGGCTCCTATATGGACAATGACTGACATTGAGCTCCTTTGGGTGGAGAACATGCCGGACATAGACCTGATAACTGCATCTTCTGCCCAGTTGCCCGAGCATGGTCTTTCCTCCGGCTTTTAAAGGATACCCTCACAAAGACCATTTATTTTGGAACGAACCGAGCACAGCCAACCACTTACAGCCAATCGCTGCAGTTAAACGCTGGTATGTTGGATATGGAGAAGACACAAGTCCTCCTGGGATGTGCGATTGCTGCTACGGTAATATGAGAAAATAGGTTGAAAAATTATGCTGCCGCATCTTTTGTCCCTCGTGTTTTCTCATCAATTAATGGGCAGCTTCGGGCAGCATCGGGCACATTGTTTTTGTGGAGTCGATTTTTCCCAATCCTGCTTTTTCACTGATGGGAATTAGTACATGTATTTATGGATTGTGACAAAGTCCCCTGCCTTGCTCCGGGGAGACCAGAGAGGCCAGGTGCCTCCCCAAACTAGCTGATGGTTGGCCTCGGGGTGATATGGGGAGGATGTTTTGGTCACACATTTAGTCTTCCATCTCGAGGCAGGGTTCAGTCCTGCTCCTTAAAGGGAATTGAACGGTGGTCCCACTTAACTGGCAGCACCACCCCTTCTTTCTTTCAGGTTCTAGAATCCTTAATAAATCTATACCAGGAAAGACTGGAGCCTGAGACCTGAATTGGGAGTAGAAACCCAAAGGTGAGCCATCCATCGCACAAGAGCTCCACTCTCCTGCAATTAAGAACAGATCGGTTAAGGGAGTCCACCCTGTGGACCGGGTCAGGATGGGACCACCAGCTAGAGGACCACACAAGAGGATGCACTAGCCAGCCCCAGGTCCCACATACAAACTGGAAGTCCTCCTTTGGTGGATGGGCCAGACCCGCCCTTCCCTACACCATCTGCCTAAATAAACACCTGAATTCCCTAACCCCATAGAAACAATGGAAGGCAGGGCCACTGTGTTGTGGCAGGCAGAAAGGACTTCCCAAGAGAAGGGACCAGTCAATCCCAAGTCACACATCAGGGCTCTAAACCATCCCCACTTGCAGAGCCTGACTGCCATTCCCCATCCAACCTAACACAAAGGTGGGGCCAAAGCCCTATAAAAGCCCATGGAGCCAGGAGTTTGAAGGAGCCTGGAGGAAGGAACAGAATCTGCAGCAAACAGGAGTAAGGCTGGGGCAGGAGTTTATGCCCAATCCGAAGGGCAAGGAATGGGAGCAAAGATTATGGCTGGAGCTGAAGAACAAATGCCACCCAGAAAGCAGAGTGGTGGAGTGACCCATAAGATGGCATATGAATGAAGCACAGGTGATACAATAGCATTATCAAAAAGGGCAAGGAGTTATACCTTGTGGGGAGGTGGTAATGAAACGGGAATACCAGGAGGTGGTGGTAGAAGAGGAATGTGAACCCCTGGAAGTGGTACGAAACCAGAGGCAGTAAATCGGGAGGTAGTGGGAGAAAGTGCAGACCAGGAAGTGAAAGGAGGAGGTGAACATCTGAAGGAGTGGACAGGAGAGTATCGGGGGGAGGGTAGCAAATATCAGGAGACATTGGAGCAAGAGCTCAGGGGTTGGCAGGAATGGGCTATAGGGTGGAACAAGCTGGAAGACATGAGGGGCAGGGAGCGAACCAACCATCCTGAAAGTAATCGGAAAGAGGCAAATAATCCACTGCTGCAGATATGCAGCAACATAAAAAGTCAAGACAAGGGCATACCGTCATGATGCCTACCCCCAGGCATCTGGTCCAAGCCCATCAGCCCCGGGAGCAGGCATCTAGACATTTAGTAAAACCTCAGCAGCCCCGGCTAGGGGCTATCTGGGTTCAGTCCTGGCGCCTAAGGCGCCAGGCTCATAGTCATTACTTACCTCAGGCAGACCATGCTGCAAATGACTCCAATCCAACATGAAGCTTGAAGGGGACTATTTTTATACAGGGACTATTTCTTACTCGGGTGTGATTCTAGGGACTTCTTACCTGGGACTACTTTTGAGGCTATTTAAACCACGCCCAACCAGCAACACACGCTTTGCGTTATTCTGCATCCAGCAGCGTAACGCTCACCATGCCTGCAGCCTGCATCCAGTCTTCTGCCACGCCCGCCTCGAATCCGGAGCTCCTAAAACAAAGAGGAAAGAAAGGGACAAGGTTAGAAAACTAACTTATTTCTATTCCACACCTGATTCTGGATCCATCTCATCTGCGGACCTGTAAAGAACATCATTATGCACGCACCGCAACTCCAGCTGCAGCGCCGCGCCATACTCACCAGTCTTCACAGCATCCTTCGGGTCGGCGCCGCCTCCATCATTTCTTCGCTGAACTTCGGCACCTAGGAGACAAAAGAAAACCACAAGGTGAGCTGAGGGAACCAACAGATATAATTCTTACCACCATAGACTTACCTGATTTACCACCGGAGGCATCCTTTTGTGACTCTCCATATTTTCACGTGCCGCATCTGTAAAGAGAGACAAAACAACACGTTTTCCACGTGCACCATTTACCGGACAGCGCCGGGTAATACAGACTCTTACCTGAGCGCCACCAGCTGCCACAAGGGCATCTTTTCATGAGCCAGCGGCATGTAAGAAAGGAAGGGGGGGAACAATGTCATCTTCTATAGAACACCATTTTCAGTACAATGCTTTACAGAAAAGGGCAAGTGGAACACTTTAGCATAAGTGCTCATGAGTCTGACCAGGACGTCGACTTTGAGGATGTTTTGGAAGAGAGAATAAACATTTATCATTGCATTCCTTTGTTAAAAAAGGCAGTCGAATAATGAATTGCTCCATCTCTCTTTCAGCCAATGGCTACTAAAGCAATTATGCACAGGATTGAAAAAAAAGTAAAAATGGTCTCTCTATGGTCTTCTTTACATTTGGGGGGGGTAACCTATTCCACATTCCCTGATAACTACAGCCTGTAAGTGGGCCAATGACTACTTTCCACCACCCGCTCCCTCCAAATAGGGAGAGTATGAAACGTTACACTTCGTGCCATATGGTGTGTGCATCTTCAGAGCCACGGTGGTGATGGCACAATACAATGGGACAAGATGAGAGATCCTAACTGAAGACATCCCTGACACACTTCAGTCGTTTTTAAAAGATTCTCCAAGAGGGAGAGCGAACTGCTAATGCAGCGATTTTAACAAAATGCCCTTGGTGGCACCAGAAACAGCAGGTTTTCAAGGGGATGGGTATTTGTAGTGAAACCACATGCATGGCTGTGACGCATGGGCTTCAAACCAGGCCAATTTGTTGTATAAACCAGTAAAGGACTGTCTTTTATGGAAAGGCAGTAGACCAAACCTGGGATAGCAAAGAAAGAGCACAACACATTAAAAACACAGACAGATTGCTAGCAGGTGTTACGAATCTGGACAATTCGTCCCTTCTCCCCAGAGTGGAGCCACTCTCTCTGAGGCTAGGTAGGTGAGCCCTCTAAGCAAGACCCTCCCTGGGGGTCTGGGCAGGTTGGACCTCACTGTTAGTGACTCTTGGGGACAAGGACTCCCATTCCGATAAGGAACTCAGTCCAAAACACCATTTCTGCCTATATCGGTGTTGGAAAGCGTTTGGTATTTCCTGTGATGACTATAACAAACAAGGACCCTTCTTGCACTCCTTTTGGCTTTCCCACAATCAAAGAAGATGGACACATTTATTTTGTTTCTGATTACTTACATAAGAGCAGAAAGGACTACGAATCAGGGAGAGACTCCTACGGAGGGAAGAGAGTAATCCCTACGCAAAGGTGAGCCTCTGTGGAGACGACGTTCTGGAGGACTTTCTGGAGGCTGAAAGGCAGGTGTTCTGACCAAGAAAGAGACTCCTGTCATGAGAGAGACTGAGATGGAAACGCAACTGTCTTAACCAGTGGCATGACCACGGGAGATCCGGGTTGGGTCTGGTGCCCGACAACCGATGCCAAGACCAGAGGGAAGAAGGGAGCCCAGGTGCCGAGCTCCACATGGTCAAGTGTCTTTGCCACCGAGATGAGCCTCCACAGGGATGCAAACGCTTCCTAAGTGAAAACACCAGTGAGGGCGAGTGCTATGAAGTGTGGTTTCCAAGATTGGCAAACCACAAGGTTACGGAGATCGGATAATCGCGAATCGACAGAACCACAGCTGGAAACACTATACGAGCTTGAGAGACTGAACGGACACACACCTTATGTAAAACGGAGCGAAGGAGATACAAACACTTTATACCAGGGCTGGAAAAACCAACTAATGAACAGAGAAAACCCTGGTGGGGAAAGCTGACAAAGGTACGAGTGCTTGAGAAAACTGAACGCACATAGGCCCTATGTAAAACAGAGCGAAAGAGATACAACCACTTTTTGCCAATGTGTGGAAGGCTGATAAATGTACAAGGAGCTGATAAAGCCAGACGAGCATGCTTCCTATGTAGAAACAGTTTGAAAGGAGTATGAACACTTTGTAGCAAGACTAGAAAAGCCAACCAGGTTACGGGAACCTGGAACATCCCAGCAGGCAGATGCCCTACGTCCATCAAGTTGATTGAGAGCCAGTATACCTATCGAAGAGTGACAGGACTTTGGGACGTCCAAGTGCCACGAAGGTTGGGCATAGAAGCGATCTTGGAGGGATTTGAACACTTACCAAAATATGAGAAAAGCTATCTAGGGAGAATCCTTTCCTACCGATGTGGGAAGAGAAAATGGTACAGAGGATATGTGTGTTAAATCAACAGAATCTACACAAAGAGACTGCACTGTCACTATATTCTAAAGGAACTTTGATGCTGCAAATAAGTTCTCTAAGTGTTTGGGCCAGGTAGAAGTCACAGACTGTGGCAATTGCTTCGACCTCCTTTTTTCTTTTAGTTGGATTTTTTTAAAGTGGTAGGTACAGTTAGTTAACTAGGATTTGAACTTCGGACTGTTTCTTTTGGGCTTTGACAAAGACCCTTAGGAGAGTAGAGGCGACATAGGTATTTTTCTTTAATTTCGAATAAACACCCTTGAATTGTGACCCACTGTAGTCTGAGTCCTTCTTCTGGTTCACCACGCATGCCATACCCACAGTGGGTCACAGCCTCCAACTATCGCTCCTTTCATGCCCAACCCTCTGGCCAAACCACAGGGCATTTTAATCTGCCAATAAGCTGCGGGTGGGTCACTGTTTGGGGAACACAGCTCTTCACCTAAACCCTGGTACTGTCTACATGACCACAGACAAGCGCAAGTAAGAAGTCCAACCCCTCGGAGAACAGCCTTTACTTCAAAGCAGTGACATCAAGCTGCATCCCCGCCCCCCTCTCCCCACCCCTGAAGTTTTTCGGTGGGGGGGGGGGAACATTGACACCCATGCGTGGGAGGGGGATCATATCCAACAAGCGGGTTTGAAGTACTGTATAACAAGGATAGAGAATCCGTGCAACCTTACACCAAGAGCAAGAAGTATCCCACAGGAACCACTGGCACTGCTTCAAACGTGAGTAATCAAACCTGTACCAGTAAACCAGTTACAGACAGGAATTTACTCTCGTTTTCCGATTCCCCAAAAAGGACCAAATAAAAAGGCCCATGCTAGACCTACAGCCAGTGCACAAATATGTGAGGCCCCAAAAATTAAGGTTGACAACTCCGCAAGAAGTAATCCTGCTCCTAACGAAAGGGATTACTTGACCTCATTTGATCTAAATGATACATACTTTCATATTTCAGTGTTCCCAAAAGAACATTTCTGCGTTTCAAAGTAGACTCAACATTTTCAGTTCAAGGTGATTACTTTTGGGGTGACGTTGGGACCTGGTGTGTACACACAGGTGCTTGTGGTGGTGGCAGCACGCCTGTGCAGTGTGAGAGGTCAGAAATGGGAGGCGACAACTTGGTAAAAGATTTTTATGAACTTACAAGGGTGTGCCAAACACGTCACTATCCCTAATCTAAAGAGGATTTCCCTGTTTATTAAAATAACTAAAGGAAAACACGCTAACGAAAAGAATCTGTCGCTCACACTTGTACATCAAACACATAAAGGCAATCAATGGCAAATCAAATGTAACAGAAATAAACGTTATGTTCAACTGAAACCTAATAACTGTGTATCCTTGGAACACGAGTTGGATCCCCTTCCCCAGATTCAAAGCAGGAATTTCGATCAAATGTTCAAATAAGAGTCCCTTTCTGTAACCAAGTTTTGATCATAAAGTTCACCTTTCTCCTAATGTCTTTCACTTGGTCTTGTAACAAAAAGTTAAATCGGATGAAAAGTCGTTATCTCTTCGAGTATAGACAAAGTTCCCCCCTAGTTTCTTCTTCAGCAAACAAATATACTTTCACAATTCTTCAGTGTCAACAGCCATTTTTTTGTCAGGATGACTATACCACAATGAAAGGTTCAACACTTAAGTGGTCTTACTACTTACTCCAAACTTACAACCATAATGTTTTCAATGATTTCTTCCCGGTCCATTAACCTGCCAGGATTACCACTAATAGGTCCCTATCCTGGTATATTTGCTGCCAGGACGAAAGCTCCTAACACTACAAGTACTCTCTGTGGTGAGATTTACTTCAAACCTTTTGAAAAGTCTTCAGTTTTCAACATCAAAATTCACAACTTCTTCTGAGAAAGCATGAGACGCGTTGGTGCTGTTTGTTCCACTTTTTCATATGCTATAGGCAATGCAGGTTATTCCCACTTCTACATCACACAACTACTGACAATGATTCTGTATTACATTGGCCCCTCATTGGCTTAGGCAATGCTTGTTGATGTCTTCCTCAACTATTGCCTCTTCTTTAGTTTGGCATTAATCGTTACAATTAGCCGACTTCAGTATTGCCCGCTCTTGTCTTTGACAATGATGGTTTATTGCCCTCTCTCGGCTTTCTATTTTGATACAATATTTCTTTTTCTCTGCTTGGACAATATTCCTGGCTTGGATAATAGTAATGGAACCTTTCCTTTCTTGTTCTTTGTCAACCTTGTTATAACGCAAATATAATTCTTTCATTATTCCGGTATTCAAAATAAGGAAAAATAGTAAGCAGTCGACTACATAGCGTTCCGGGATTACTGAGCAACGGTAAAACCAGATTCCTCATACGCGTCCGCTTGACGCGCTGATGCATCAAACTCTGCTTCTTTTCCTGCTTTCTGTATGACCGACGATTTCGTTAATTTGCCTGCGACTCGTGCCGGGGAAAGGAGCTCATCTCGCTCCTAAAATGCTCCGATGCACGCCTGCCACTGGAGCAAGACCTGCAATCAGATGAGTCTCTCTCCACAGCGAAAAGCCTTTCGAAACAACGCTTCCCACTGCGCGTCCTCTGCACTTTCGATCTGCAAACACGAAGACCCTCTCGGGACCAGTACCGGCTTCAGTTACTGCGGCGGTGGAGTCTTGTTTTTCCACACCTGATGCTGCAACTGCAGCCAGTAGCTTCTTCTGTTTCTCCACTTTCTAGTTCTAATGGCCTGCACCTGAGGAGGCCTTATATATTCAAAAGTGCCACTCGGGTATGGGTCATTAGAACCACTAGATTGCACTTCACATTTTTTTCCTCTGAGTCCCTCTTCCTCTTCCCAGTACTAGCATTGTGGGACTTGAAGTCCCCGATGTTCTGTGTACTATTTTTCTTCACAGGTTTTAATTCTACAATAGGCAATTAAGATTGTAGGGAAGTTCTTAAAGGGTCTCTCTGTTTTCCTGACCCGGTTCTGCTCTCATGTGATCCTTCCGCAGAGCACCACTACCAGGGTCAGAAAGTGTCTGCCTTTCCCTGGCCACATGAGAAAGGTCCCAGGCAAGCGTTTCTGGGATTATCGCATTTGATTCATCATAGCTGCAGGACGTTCCAGTACTCTTACCTAGACAACAGGCTAATATCATGGGAGAATGTATCAACGTGCGCAAAAAACATTGAAGAGTTGATAAATCTGCTAAATAGTGTTAGTTTTTCCATCAACGAACCAAGATCCAGCCTCGTGCCAAGTCAAAGCAAAGAATTTCAAAGGGCCTATCCCACTCAAAGTGTGCAAGCATTTTTAGCCCCAGCTCCCTTAATCACAATGCCGGTTTCCAGATACTGGTCAGAAATGTTCTTAAATTGTGGGGTATGATGGTGCCATCCATTTTCCATCATTCTTCATGCATTATTCTAACTTTGCCCTGTATACATTCGTCCTAAGGGTCAGTAATGGGTTGAACAGGGAACTCTATGCACACATGTTTCGTGTAAGGCAAGCATTTTTCTGGCTGTTAGATATGGCATTTATAACGCGCCTATAAGTGTTTCAAGACGCGACGAGGCCTGGGAAGGGAAACTGAGGGAAGACGAGACAATTCTACTAGGTCAGGTGACATTGAGATTGTGCAAGTGCAGGGGAGGGCGGATGGGGTGGAAGGGGAAAAGTGCGGAGGGAAAGGGGAGGGGATAGTGCAGTACATAGGATAACAGTAAGATAAATAAAGACAATAAATAAGTGTGGCCAGTGCAAGGGTAAGTGTAGCCATCAGGTGTCAAGTGCTAGTCGTGGCTGTAGGAATACAGAACAGTCTGAGTGCAAGGGTTGCCAGAGAGGCAGTGCAGGTGTGCAACTGGCGGTGAGGGGACCTGGGCCCGAGATCAGAGGGTAGCCAGGTAACTAGTGCAGTTTCAGATTCAGTCGGGAGATCAGCACGGGAGAGGAGGAGAGAAAGCAGAAGCAAAGAGGAAGGTCTTGAGGTGCTTCTGGAACGGGAGGTGGTTCTCCTCAAGTTTCAGAGAGTCCGGGAGGCTGTTACAGAGGGAGGTCCCAGCAGAAGAAAGATCTACCTCCAACTCGCTGCTTGGAGACGCGACTGACCTTGAGGGAGTTGGAGGTGGATAGGCGAAGAGCTCGAGAGAGAAGATATTTGGGAAGAGCGAGTTGAAGGTTTTGAGGTCCCAGACCCCAGAAGGCCTTGTGGACAATGCAGAGGGTTTTGAACTTGATATTCGTGGACACTCTGAGTCAGCGCAGGGATTTCAAGCCTGGAGAGTTACGATCCCTGTGCTTGAGGCGAAGGACATGTCTCGCAGTCCTGTTTTGGATGAGTTGCAGAGGGCGGAGAGTAGAGGCAGCCGGATTGATAAAGAAGCTGTTGCAATAGTCCAGCATAGAGAGAACCAGAGCTCTGGAGACCGTGAGCTTCTGGGGGAAGGAGAGGAAAGGAAGAATACCTCTGAGGAGGTGCAGCTGGTGGTGTGACTTCTTAGAGACGTCAGATGTGCAGAGAGAAGGAAAGTGTGTGGTCGAAGATGACCCCAAGGTTTTTAGCCTCACAGGTGAGAGCAGGAAGAGGGCCAAGGGAGGCCAGCCAGAGAGTGACTGGGAAGGAGGGAGCAGGTGTGCCGATGAGGAGAATCTCGGTCTTACTGGCAATAAGGCAGAGGTCATTGGCGGCACACCACTCCTGGATAGCAGACAGTCTCATCATTTCAGAGTTCGAAATTGAGGGGAGGTGGGAGCTATTTAGCTCCTGCTTGGTGCATAGTAGAGTCTGGTTAGCTTGACACCAACGGCTACCAGGAGCTACTTTTGGCTCCCCAGGCCAATTGATGTCAAACAAAGTGAGTTTGGGACACCCTTTAAATAAACTTTAGGGCACATCTGTATGACATTTAGGGGCCGATTCATGGAACAAACGTGCGCCGAAAATCTTCGCGCAAGCAGGCGCAAGCGGAAAAAAACAGGCGCACTCGCACGTGTGCGATCCATGGAAGTCCCTGCGCGTGTACACCTCGGGATGTGCGCCAAACCCGTGCATGGCGCACAAGTCACTGCAACATCCCGAAAGGCGTGCGCGACGCGCACAGTGAAAGCGCACAACCTCGGCGCATACACCAGAAAGTGGGCGGAACACGGGGCGTAACGCGCGGAATGGGGAAAAACACGCGAAAATAAGGGCGTAACTGGGGATGTACTGCAGGGAAGCAGACGGAACGCCCACACGCACTCGAACCACACGTATTCATGGAATCGAATAGGGCAAAGCCACGCACAGCCAAAGACACGCACAAGCCAAAACACGTCCGCCACACGAAGGCAGGCGGCAGCGTCCCTGCGCATTACAAAAGTGGCAACATACAGCAATTGGGCCTGTGCGAGCGGGGCACGTGTATATTGGGGGTGCGCGGGAAGTTACACACGCGGGCCTGGGGGAGCGGGCTACGTGTATTCCAGGGGTTCGCGTGAACTTTTCCGCGCGATCGGGCCTGGGGGAGCGGGCTACGTGTATATCAGGGGTTTGCGTGAACTTTTTTGCGCGATCAGGCCTGGGGGAGCGGGCTACGTGTATTCCAGGGGTTCGCGTGAACTTTTCCACGCGATCGGGCCTGGGGGAGCGGGCTACGTGTATATCAGGGGTTTGCGTGAAGTTTTTCACGCGATTGGGCCTGGGGGAGCGGGGTACCACTCACCGTCTGCCTTGCGTGTAGAAGAACGCGTAGCCAACACCCGCTGTGAAGTAATAGCGTGTGAACCCCAACGGATGGAAAACACACGCACCGCACGAAAAGCACATACAGAACAGTGTAAAGGTACGCGGGCTCTCCAAGCCCTGCCAGGGCAACGCCCGTGCGCAAAACGTCAGACGCGCTTACGCTGTAAGGGCCTTTGGTCCAATGAAATCGCGTACGCGTGCTGACGCGCTTACGCGCTAAGGGCCTTTCGTCGATTTTCACGCTGACGTGCAGGATTTTCACGTGCCAAATCACTCCGTATCAAGCTGGCCACGCGAAAACACACGGAAGACCACGCTCCTGCCCAGAAGGCCGAATTACTGCCCCCCAGTGCCCCGAGCAGCCTCCCACGTGCCATCTGCTGCTGCCTGCCTGCTGCCACCGTGCCCTGCCATTTGATGCCTGCACATCAGCCATCTGCAGGCATCAAATGGCAGGGGTCCAGTTGCTGTGTCCACCCCTGCTGGAACAGAAGACTCCCGACTCGGATAACATCGCTCCACAGCCCAGCCCCAGGACCCAGTTGCCCACCCACTCCTGCCCCTGGGGTTGCCATGTCGGGCACATCCACATCTGGCACCAGTGGCAACCCCCGGCCAGAGGGGCAGAGGGGCACCAGCTTCACTGCCACCGAAGTTGGTGTCCTGGTGGAGCAAGTCCTGGGGCAGTATGATGCCCTCTTCGGATCGTCCCGCGCCAACAAGGAAGGACGGGAGAGGATCTGGGCCGAGTTGTTGCCATCAATGCGGAGGGGGTGGCAACCCGCACCATCCAGAAGGTCAAGAAGCGCTGGGAGGACTTGAGGTCCAGGACCCTCATAAAGGCCCTGCGCCTCGTGGAGGGGGGGCCGGGGCCGCATGAGTTCCATCCAGATGAGGATCCTGGAATGCGTACACCCAGCGCTCCACGCCCAGGTCCTTGAGAGGGAGACCCGTCTGGAGTTGAGCGATAAGTGGCCAAGCATTGCTGTGTGAGACAGGGCATGTTGCAGTGTGCTGGTTGTCTGATACTTGCCTGTATGTGTGACATAGGCCATGTACGCATGTATGTGTGCAGGGACATCATGGTAATGCATGTGCGACCAGTAATGTGTGAACTGCACGGTTGTTGCATGTGTTTAAATGCGACATGGGGAGCCCTATTCAGATTGTACACATGAGAGCATGGCAGTCTCTGTTCCTGGACATGGGTGGGGGTGAGGGATGGGTGCTGATGCCAGGTACATATATGGTATCCATGTCTGTGTGCCTGGCCTGCGTGTCTGTGACTTGTGAATGCCATGGATGCATGACACATGTCTGTGACAATGTACAGATTCACTGATGCAGCCTAGTCATCCTTGTATCCACTGTGATTGGGGTGTATGGGGCCAGATGGATGTGACTGAGGTGAAGTGTGTGCATGTGATAGGCATGACCCATGATGCATGTGAGTTCCATTACATTGTATGTTTCGAGAGTCCATTGGACATGTATGGAAATGTCCATGGCATGCACCATGACTGTCACTGTGTGTGTTTTGCCTGGACTGACACATGTGTTGTGGAGGGACATGATGGAAGTGTACTTTGACAGTGGCACTCATCTGTAATTGCTTCCTGTCTAGGGGACCATTGTACAGTACCCTGATGCTTGTGTTCTATGTCTCCCTCTACGCAGCGGCTAGTGAAGAAGAGGGCGGAGACGGCGCTGTGGAGCAAGGCGCCGGGGAAGCTCCCACGGCTGCAGCGGAAGGGGTGGGTGAGCCCCCACAGTGGCCTGCTACGGCGGAAGACGGTGAGGAGCCATCCAGGTTGGTGGGGGCATCCCTGCTGGTGCAAGTGGTGCAGTCCAGGGGCAGGGGCAGGAGGCAGCACAGGTCACTGTGGAGGGGCCTGTGCATGTCGCTGTCCCTGACCCTGTGGGTGCACCACCATGCACCAGCAGGGATGCCCCGTCCCAGGCCCGCCCGCAGGTAGAGGGGATGTCCATGTCATCTGACTCCCCTCCACCTGCGGACGAGGGGACCCCTGGCCGTATGGAGAAGGTCCTGATTGGGGTCGCGATGCGCACGGCTGTGATTCGTGATGCCGTGCGTGCTTCCCAGGAGGAGCACGCACGTCATCACGAAGAGCACCGTGCCGACGTGGCCCAATTGGGATCGTCCATGTTCGGGGGGTTTCCTGCATGTGTTGGCCAATCTGGCAGCCCTCTCCTCCTCTGTGGAGACTATACGCCAGTCGTTCTCCTTGCCGTCTTCCGGCCCAGATGCCACCAGGGCCCCCTGTGGACCTGCCCTCACCAATGCAGCCAGCTCGGTGGGGATCCCATCCCTGCCACAGTCGGGAGTCAGAGGTCCAGCAGGGGTGGACACCACAGCAACTGTACCCCAGCAGATGGAGGATGTGCCGGCATCATCAGGCAGGGCACGTGCACAACGGCGTCGGTGGATTCCATCAGCCTGGATGCCGTCGCGCTGGCAGAGGCAGTGGCGTCGGAGGCAGCAGCGGTGTCAACGTGGGAGGCATCATGGCTCGGGGCCATCAACATCGGAGGGGCAGGCATCGGCCGGAGGGCAGGAGGACCCAGGACGGGAAGTGTCTTCCGTGTGGCAGCGGATGGGCCAGCACATAGGTGCGGAGCGGAAGCGGGCGGAAGAGGCGCGGCTCACAATGGTCAGGGTGGAGAACTCCATGCGGAGGGCCCTGAGGCGGGCCGAGTGCCTCGAGGCAATCTGCAGGGGGTTGGAGGAGGAGACGGCGTCATCCCAGCATACCCTCGGGGCCATGGAACAGGACCGCCTCTGGGACATCGAACAGGAGTTCGATGATGCCCTGGCCCAGAACACCACGGAGTGAGCCGCTGGACTTGCCCGCCGCCTTTGTATATAGTTATATAGTTAGTGTTAGGTTTCCTTTATTTATTTTTTTTATTTGGTTGCGATTGGACAATGCGCCACATTTTTGTATGTAGTTCAGTTTTTAGTTAGTTGTCATAGTTAGGTTTCATTTGGTTGGGCTCATGGACCCGGGATTATCTTGTAAATAGTTCTTCAATGGATTTTTCTATTTTTTGGATTTTTTTCATGGACATTCTTCTTCCTTTGGTTGTTTTGCTTTGTGGTTTTTCTCATTTCATTTCCATTCAAGTTGATTTTAAATACATGTTTATTTTCATCCTTCAATGTGTCGTATCATCTCATTGCTTTCATGCATGGCATGTTAGGTGTCTTAACATTCACTTGCAGCCAGTGTGTGTGACAGACATGTGTTCATTTGCATTATTTACATTGGGTGTGTAACATGTCATTGCCTTTGATATGTGGGTGGATGTGATAGTTGGTTGGGCCTTTTGGCAGGGGAGGATGGCCATTACGGACATGATTGGGGATTGGTAGGACCCAGGTGCAGGGGGGCATGGATGGGACATGGGTGGGGGCCTGGTGGTGGGTGCCCCACAGTGCTAGGGGGGTGGGGGTGGTGGGAGACATGAGTTGGACATGGGTGGGGGCCTGCTGGCAGGTGCCCCACAGTGCTGGGGGGTGGGGATGGGGGGTGGGGAACATGAGTTGGACATGGGTGGGGGCCTGCTGGCAGGTGCCCCACAGGGGTGGGGGTGGTGGGAGACATGAGTTGGACATGGGTGGGGGCCTGCTGGCAGGTGCCCCACAGTGCTGGGGGGTGGTGGGAGACATGAGTTGGACATGGGTGGGGGCCTGCTGGCAGGTGCCCCACAGTGCTGGGGGGTGGGGGTGGTGGGAGACATGAGTTGGACATGGGTGGGGGCCTGCTGGCAGGTGCCCCACAGTGCTGGCGGTGGTGGGAGACATGAGTTGGACATGGGTGGGGGGCCTGCTGGCAGGTGCCCCACAGTGCTGGGAGGTGGGGGGGTGGGGAACATGAGTTGGACATGGGTGGGGCCTGTGGAGGGTGCCCCTGGTGGCTGGGGGTTCAGGGGGACATGCGTTGGTGGGCAGTAGTGCAAGTTGACATGTGGGTTGGCGGGGGGGCATGTCCATGGTGGATGGGGTGCCTGCAGGACATGTGCAGGGTAGGCCCCTGTGGTGTGAGCCACCTGCAGGGGCCGTGGAGGGTGTAGAGGGAACACCTGGGAGGACCCACATGTGCAATTCACGTGTGGTGCTCCCCGCGCACCCCGAAATACACGTACCCTGCTGATATCGCGTGTGGAACTTCACGCGCACCCCTGAAATACACGTACCCTGCTGAAATCGCGTGTGTTACTTCCCCCGCACCCTGAAATACACGTACTCTGCTGATTTCGCGTGTGAAACTTCCCCCGCACCCTGAAATACACGTACCCTGATGGAATCGCGTATGGAACTTCCCGCGCACCCCTGAGATACGCGTACCCTGGTCGCACGGGCCCAATCGCGTGTGTAACTTCCCCTGCACCCTGAAATACACGTACCCTGCTGATATCGCGTGTGGAACTTCACGCGCACCCCTGAAATACACGTACCCTGCTGATTTCACGTGTGAAACTTCCCCCGCACCCTGAAATACACGTACCCTGCTGATATTGCGTGTGTAACTTCCCCTGCACCCTGAAATACACGTACCCTGCTGATATCGCGTGTGGAACTTCACGCGCACCCCTGAAATACACGTACCCTGCTGATTTCACGTGTGAAACTTCCCCCGCACCCCGAAATACACGTACCCTGATGGAATCGCGTGTGGAACTTCCCGCGCACCCCTGAGATACGCGTACCCTGCTCGCATGGCCCAATTGCGTGTGGGAATTCCTGCACACCCCTGAAATACACGTACCCTGCTGAAATCGCGTGTGTAACTTCCCCTGCACCCTGAAATACACGTACCCTGATGGAATCGCGTGAGGTACTTCCCGCGCACCCGAGTGATACACGTAGCCCGCTTGCTGTGCTGGTACAGGGTTAGCGCAGCCCTTTGCGCTGGATTGGGTATATTGATGGCTTTTCCCTTGCGCGAGAGGCGTTCTTGGGGGCGTAACTGGCGCTGCTGCAGGGTCGCTGCGCCACTGTGCGCCATGGCTGGTTTTGGTGGCTGGAATCCATGAATACGCTGTGCGCGGAAATGGATTTTAGCGCACGCGGCTGGCGCAGGGATTCGCACGCGCACACTGTGCGCCAGCCGCGTGCGCCACTTGTGCGCTGAATTCTAGGAATTACCCCCTTAAAGCATAAGGGGTCACAAAACCATAAATAATCTACAGAATTATGTTTGCATCTTATGTGAAAGTTAGATTTGTGGAAAGCTATGCACTAACTCCTTGTTCCCCAGTGGTAGCTCCTGGATACCCAGGAGCTGCTAGTAGTTCCTGCTTATCCAATCTGAATTTTGAGCCCTGCATTTATTTCTGTTATGTAATACCTATATCCTGTGCGATGACGTGTTTATCTTGCAAATCTTAAACCGCGCGTATGGCAAAAATTCCATAAGCGCTCTAGACTTGGTTATACAGGACAGCACCAGTGACGGGGCACAGTCATGTGACCATTTAACAGTGGTGTCTTCCGGGCACCTTTACTCTTGTGGTGTTAGCAACACGTTCCACCGACTACACGAGGGGGGCTAGGAAGGGGGTGTTAACGACCTGGAATCCTGAGTTAACAGCCCGAGCAAAGCAAGGGGCGTTAATGAGGGATCGGGGATGTTACCCCCTGGTGTAGCCAGTGGAACGTGTTACTAACGCCATTAGTACCCAGGGTTACCAAACCGGTAACCCAGGATGCTAAAAAAAAACAGTATTTTCATTCATTGAACAGGACGCTAAGTGCCTCCCGTTCAATGAAAATACTTTGCCAAGATGACCGTCATGGTTGTAGAAGGCAGGGATCCTTATGGAGCCCCTGTTCCATTACCATGGTGGCTGAACAAGAGAGAAGTCTGCAGCAACAATCGGGAAGTGGGGCAGGAGGAGCGGGGGTTGGGAATAGGTGAACAAATTCAATTCAAAGAAACGGGATGGCGGGGGGGGGAGAATGGCGGGCCGGGAAGGCAGCCTATGGGTTCCGTGGAACACGGGCTGAGATCGGAGGTTTCAGCCTGTGATCCATGGAACCCGATTGGTTGTGCTCCCCGCCCCCGGTGCTAGTTGCTAGGCTAGTTGTTAGGCAAGATTGTATGTAGTAACCCTGTTGGAAACTACACCAGCCTTGTGCTCTTGGCAATAGTTAACCCAACCTTTAGTATAGGCCTGCACTACACAAGTTGGTAGAGTGACTGAGCAGCCAGGCCTATCTCAAGAGGGGTCAATGTGAGCTGTAGGGCTGTAACATAGAGCTTCACAGTGACAGGTATTCAAATAACAATTTTTCTTGATGCAAATAATTATTTATAAATGTAACCGTCAGTTTAAATAAGCCTTCTTTATTGTTGCCAATTGCTCCCTTCTAATCTACTTCAAAATACACTCATTCAGTTCAATAAAGCAAGTAGATGCCCTTTTGGGATGGCACACAGAGATTCCTACACCCTCAGGTGACTTCATTAGCTCCGACATTGTGGACACTAATATATCACTTTTCACACTTAAATTGGCAATACTGAAGTTGTGGTAAAAGGAAAAAGGTTAGGGGAAGAAACAATGGTTAACAAGTTTCTCAAACAGGTAGGCACTTTGAACCCCCGCAATGCAATGTAGATAAACCCTTTCCCAGCTACACAAGTAAGGTATGTATGCCATTTTGGAGGGATAGTTGAAACACAAAGTAGGAGGTTAGAAGAGTCTTCAGGGAGCCAGGACAGGCAATGTCACATGAGCAAAATCTAGGGGAGCTGAGGCACTTCTTGAAGGTAAGTAAAAAGTCTTGCACAATGTTATAGAGTTTTTGTTGAAAAATAAATCACTGTTGGGCCACAAGCTGGGAGGCTTGTGAAGGGAAAAGTTGCAAGCAACTCTGCAACAGGCAGCAAATGCAAGTCTCAACTGAGAACAAGCAAGCTATACAGCAAGAGTTAAGTACCCCTTGGTTTACAGTACCTTAGGTCTGAAGAAATGGTTCCAGCTGTCTCCTGTTCCTGTTGTAGTCTGGCAGGTCCTGATGTTCTTGGGCCTCAGTCATGGGGACAAGAGGGAGGACATCTGGGGACTCCTGCACTACGATTCAAAGGTCTTTGGCAGCAATGGACAAAGTTCAGATCAGCGTTACTTTGCGGTTTCAGCTACTCGCAAATCGTACCACCGCGGTTCTCGGACACCTTGTGGACTTTCCTTGCTTCTGTGGTCCAGCACTCTGTTGAGGTGGCTCAGACAGGGTTAGTCCTGCTTCAAGGGAGTCCGGAGGATCTTCCTGGAGCTCATGTCCGACTTAACGATGTACTGTATTCTGGTGTTCCTGTCCCCTGGCGCTCGGTTCCTGCAGCAGCAATGGAACTACAGCCAGTAGAGAGAGGGGTTCCAGTCGAGTTAATCTTGGGGCTCCACCAACCCAAAGGGAGAAGTCATCCTTGCAGGGCTTCTCTTGTCAAGCAGAATTTGGAGCTTCAGCAATGCAGCAGCCCTTCACCAAGCAAACCAACAATCCAGGAGTTACAGCAAGCTTCTCTTCCAAGTTCTTATTCAGATTCCTTCGTCCGGCGGTCTCTGCCCTCCAAGCAAAAGACCTTGCCTTTTATGCAAGCCTCTCCCATTCATTCGCAGCCTAGCTGTCACTCACACAGCAGGGTGGCTGTCCTCCAAGGACAACCAGCCGGCCAATCACCTTTGGTTGCATTTCTGTAACCAAGGAGACTAAGCACAGCGAGTTTCGGGAACCTCCCTCGCTTCCTGCCATGCCAGACAAGCTGGAGCCAGAGCCAAACCAACAAAGGGACCAAACCTGGTTTGGCGCGCAGAAGAAATCTCAAGAAGGACCTTTACACAAGAAATGGCGAAAAAAGAAGACTGGGCCATTTTGACAAAATGGGCAACCATGGGTGCAATACTGCAACTGGGGATTCAGTCTGCGGTAAAAACGCACAATGGTAGGAAAAAGTAAACCACTGCCACCAGTCATTAATTGTAGAAAGGGTAACATAATAATGTTACATGAGAAAGTAGACAAAGGGAATGCTAAGTAACCCCTCCAGGCCTCTATGTAAGATAGTGTGTGCTGTGTCTACAAAGTTACAAAAGGTAAGTAAAGTCAATTCACTTTACTGATCTTGGAAACAGTATCCAAGAGAAGGTAGTTAAACCATTGAGAGATCCAAAGGACTTCTCTTGACACTGCACTGGGGGTGCTGTGTGTCACAATGTAAAAAGATGTTGCTTATGGAGTTTGTCAGACTCCAAAAGAAACAGAATTCAATTCAAAGAAAAATACAAGAGAGTGGGAAAAAGTTCTCTCTCTGCAGGATAAAAATGTATAGTCCTAAAGTCCATTAAAAGAGCTGGGCGTCTTTAAGGTAGAAGGGAATTAGCAAATTTCTGAGAAGTCTCTCTAACACTAGTGATCTTTCATCTGTAGCCTGATATTTCCACAGCTATATTTCTGATACTTGCATAGTTTGTGACATGCTACACAAATTAAATTAGTGTTTTTTTTTTTTTAATAGAAATCGAACTCCTTGTACTTGACTGGATTTACTGCAATTGGCACTCAGTGCTTGATTCTCATTTGTGGCCACAACTCCAATTTCGATGTGAATATTATCTTTATAAAGTGAATTGCACTTTTTGTCTGTGACTATGTTTGGACTCCCGCCAAGCAGTTCTCTGCATAAATGAATGCATGAGCTGCAGGTAGACCTGCTGCTGGAACAAAGCAATGCAGTGGGGGTGGGGCGAGAATGAACTAGTGGCAAACGTCTAATCCCCTGCCACTGGCAGCCATCTACAACCCTTGACGTACCTCAAATGTTAGTTTTATGAAGTCATTATTTCACAATTACTGAGACGGACATTTCCTGTACAATTATGGAAAACTTAAGTACTCCCTAAACCGACTGTCTCTTTTG
This sequence comes from Ambystoma mexicanum, assembly GCF_040938575.1. Taxonomy (NCBI): domain Eukaryota; kingdom Metazoa; phylum Chordata; class Amphibia; order Caudata; family Ambystomatidae; genus Ambystoma; species Ambystoma mexicanum. Next base: position 538,637,844 of record NC_090923.1, on the reverse strand, counting down.
ACAGCATTACATGCGTGCTAAAAGTTCACACGAGTAAATCTCCGTTTAGAAAAACGGATGTGATCATACATATAAAAACTATTTGTAATTTTGATGCTTTTCATAGGTACGACTAGTGATTTTGTAAAGCACCCTTCTGCCAATAATGTTGGCCTGGCTTTGCTTGGCTCTGTAAACAAATGTTGGTAATGGCAACTGTTGGCTTTGCCAGGTTCTGCTGTCACGATACTAACTGGCCAGCAGTGGGAGCAGCTGCAAAATGGTGCGAGTACCAGTGCATATAATGTTGCCCAGCAGATATTTAATACCACACAAGCCAAAACTATTGAGTTTGATAAATGCTTTTTTTTAACAGGACTTCTGTGAAAGGCACACACTGCATACCAATCAAGTGGTTGAAGGCACACTTCGTTAAGATATTTTTAATACACAAGTAAGCACATTTTCAGCTCCAAGTAAGCAATTCGCTCTTAGAAGAATGCTTTCAAATAACTCTGGCAAGTAGTTCAAGCATGGCTGTTTCTGCTTGATAAAGCTATTTAAACGAGATCACAGAAGGATGTTTTTTGAGTGAAAGGACTGAAGGTGTGTTTAATGGCCGTAGGGATTAGCATGCCATGATAAGTGGGTAAATAACAAAACGTCTACAAGATCCACGTCCCTCATTATCCCATCTCCCTCCTAGCTGTGCTCCAGTGCAATAGTGCTGGCCTACAGGTGGCGGTTTAGGGCCACGTTACATCCAAAACTAAAAAGACGGCGCAGGGTTGCAGTTAGTGAGGGAAGGAAGTCGCAGATGCATAAATCTATCGTTCCAAGTGTGGGTTGGATGCACGGCCATGCAATTTCTTTAAAGCTCCGAAATACAAAAGTGCATGTTATTAATGGTTACTGCACCCATATGTGTTATGTTTGCCTTCAGATTTCAATTTAGATAGGGCAGCAGTGATCATGGATTCCTGTCACAAAATTAAATGTGCTCGGACATTGTTCAGTCAAATAGGTGAATCCGTAATACTAAAAGTTGTAGATCTTTTCACGTATAACGCACATTTTGTCCTGAAAAAGGGAAGCCATGTGATTAGACCTGAGTAGACCTGAGTATGGATAGCCGTGGAAGGGGCCTGAACAGGAGTGGATAATTATTTGGCTACCCGGAAGAGCTCTTTGGATGCACAAGGGGCATTTAAAATATTATTGGCATAATACTGAGACTTAGCTGTTTTAATAGAGATATGATAATTATTCTGTGCTTGTGTAGGCCATCTTTAGGGAGGAGTCGGCCAATAGGTGCCATTTTCGTTAGAAACGGCGACACTTTTGCTTCAGCAGCCTCCACTCCAAAGGGTACTAGGGGCCCAACAGCATGGTACGGGTAGGAAGCAGCTGAGAAGGAGCATAAAGGCTGCCACTAGAGCGCTACAAGCATTCATACCCTTGGGTTATTGGCGCAACCAAGTCAGAAATAGCATTGAAATTTCATAGGAGGGATAAGTTTGACTTTAGGTAAAGTGCAGGGAGGATCAAAGGGAATTAGATAATCTGACCATAGCACAGGTAAAGGACTAAGGGCCTGATTCATGGAACGGTTTTATAATGGTGCAATCCCATAGGAAAACGTTCCATGAATCAGGCCCTTATTGCTTGAAGTTTAGATGGAATTGTGATTATTGGCATATGCCACACTTGGATGGAATTGTGATTATTGGTACATGTCACACCTTGATGTAATCGTGAGCATTAGCCGGTGACGCATCTGGATAGGATTGTGAATGTCAGCATTTGCCACACTTGGATAGAATTGTGATTGTTACCATGTGCCACATTCAGATGCAATTTGTAAATGCCAGCATGTAACACAATTAGATATAATCCTGCCTGTTGGCATATGCCACACCTGGACATAGTCGTGAACGTTGGCCTGCGTCGCATCTAGATAGGATTGTGAATGTCGGCACATGCCACACTTAGATGGAACTATGATTGTTAGCATTTGCCCAATTAACCAACCCACTAACAATTTCACCCCTCTGCATACACCTCTCAAACTCTAACCAAAACACAAATACAAGCCTATAACACAACAAACTGCACAAACTTCACTACACTGCAACAACAAAACAAACCACACATAGAATTGCACAACAGCACACGACGACTACCGACTGGAAAACACCCCAAGCCCAGCCAACGGAGTTACCGGTTGAGGCTGCCAACAACACATCACTGCTCTCTTGTACTTTTCCAACTTATTCCCACTTACTCACCCCCTGCCCCCCCTCCCTTTTTCAGAGCCGACAGATCGCCAGGGGACGACTCCGGTGGTGATAGTGCACGGTAGAAATGTTCTTTAACCTTAACTTCTACATTGCATCATTTCAGCTATGTTGTAAAATTATGCACGTTCGTCAAGTTTTTTTCATGTTTAATGTTTCTTCCTCTGTATTTATTTTGGGGAACTTGTTCTGGCTATCTCTCTGCCATGAAAAATCTAGATATCTCAAATTTCAACAACAAAGTTTTGACAAATTGTAACTTGCAAATCTAACAGTCCTTCAAACCCGAGTACATTCTAACGAACTTGCTGCTTGATAAGTAGAGCCTGCTCAGTGTGAGATTCTCGTTACATGCCCGAGTTCCACATGTTGCTAATTCTCTCATTTGGCTTCTGTTTTGTCATCTTAGTGACTGGTCAAGTGCTTCGATGTGATGCAATAGTTGATCTCATTAGCGATATCCAAATTGTTTCCACAACAAGGGAACTATATCTTGAAGATTCCCCGCTGGAGCTGAAAATTCAGGCACTGGATTCCGAAGGTAAGAATGATGCTGAGATTCTAATGCAGGTTTTAAAAGCATGTCACTTGTTGCAGGAACGTGCTTTAAAACCGTTCACTTTTTTTTTTCTTTTTACTTTTCTTTCTTCTCTCGAAATAGTGTTTTGTGCAGCCAAATATTGTACTTGCATTTTCTAATATTCGGGTCAAAATGTATACACTTTGATGTGAAGGAATGTGTTTCTATTTTTGCAAGGTTTTGGGCCCACACGTTCCGCCTCTGAAAACCTTTGCTAGATGAGCTTCAATAATTTTCATTCAGGATTTTTAGGATCATACGGCGGTTGGGGTGACGGCGACTCTGCACCCAAATTCACTCGAGTATTCAAACCACTACTGAATGAAGAAATCAGAAATGTTGTCAAGAGCACACGAGACTGGAATAGGAGTGCACAACAGCGCGCAGCCTCTAGCTTTAACTTGAATAGTTTGTGATGATGTCTCTAGAAAAGGATACAAAGCGGTTTCACAGCTTCTTCAGATCCTGAGGAAGGCACAGCTCTAACAGCTTTAGAATGCTGCATATAAGGCGAACATATTTCAAACTAAGAATAGGCCATTACAAAATAAATACTTATATATTTGCGGAAACAATTGAGGTACACAGTAAACCATTTCTAATAATACAATTAAAATAAATCTCAGTTCATCAGTTCTCAAATAAACAATGACCTAAGTGAGTGATTAAAGTCACATTATTTAATTCCTCTCAACAGCAGTCAGAAAAACATAGGTCTTCCGTGTCTAAAGAAGGCATATGGTACTTATCTGATACTCTAGAATCACTTTAAAAAAATATATTATTACGAGGTTGTGGATAGAAGAGCACGAGTGCGCTGTTCCCTTCCCAGCCCTCGTTGGAAGGGGTGCGTTCTTGTACTGCTCTAATATTTTTTTCCTAAAGATTCTAGAACCTCAGTTGGTGGACCCTGATTTGGATGCCTCTACTGTGGGTGTCTGAGGTCCCTCTTTCTTTTCTATATTCAGTTTGTTTTGGAAGGTCATCCATCATGTCACTTTGAGAAGGCATTGACCAACATTGCGTGAGTTGGAGTCATGGATTTTGAAGATTTGAGTGCTGTCAGTAGATAAGTCCATAGGGCTGGATCGGGCGAGAGAGTGGGCTTGACTAGAGGTTGAAAAGAAGAGCGGGTCAATCCTTTCCAAACACTGGGGGGGGGGTTGACGGTGGACATAGGGAGGAAGGGAAATGACTTAGACACCATGTGTGAGGGAAGTGGTGATCCATTGAAGCCCTCAACTTTGAATCCCTACACGGTCAAGCTGGAGTGATAGTACTGAGTAGTTCGCTATATAAAATGGTGAATAGGTCTAGAAGAATGGAAACTGCTTCGCCATTGGTATCCACCTGGTTCTTAAGGTCATCCTTTCTTGTGTAGAGTGCGTGTTTGGTGCCCTAGAATGTGTAGACTTGGGGCATCCTCTCTGAATTCAGTAGCCGTAAATAATGCCACCCCGAGTTGCATAATTACGGCAAGCCAAGTGCTCAGAGACCACTACAGTGGTGATGTGGCACAGTATAATAGCCTCATAACAGAACACCCTTTTGACTATCTTGATCAGGGAGCAGCCGTTTTGTATGGGTCTATAATTGTTTGGGTAGTTCGGTGTGACCTGTTTTTTTCAGAATAGGTTTGATAAAGGAGAAGTTCTGTTTTGGATGGCCTTTGAATTGAAGGGGACTAGGGCCAGGTGTACTTTTGTGGTGGATTGGAGAGCTTTGTTCAAAAGAGAAGGTTAGTAGAGTGACTGCTGAAGAGCCTAATTTGGGCATCTTGCTAGTAGGGCCTGGAAGCTGGCAGAGTATGGGATACGGGGGGCATTTCGTACTGGAATTGGAGCTAGCATATAGTTCAGTACGATGAGCAGATGGTGTGGTAGAAGATGAGCAGCATTTAATCTTGGCAGCAATGTGGGCATCCAGGTCTTGGGACCACTGCTTGAGCAGGTCTGTGCGGGAGCTGTACTGTGATTATGATGGAAGGATGCAAGTGTTTCAAGCTGCAGCGTTCCTGCACTGGGAAAAGTTTAGGAGCTCCTTGGAAGGGATTTGTGCTGTGCTATGTGGTTTTTGTACTGCTGATTCTTTGCTTTTCGAATGGCTGCTCAGAAATATCTTGGTAGATATGCCAGTTTATCAGCAGGACCTGAACTGATGTACCGCCTTTGTTTCCAAGAGGGTGGCTTTGAGAGGGAGTTGAGCTCTCTGTTGAATACCTTGCACTCTTTTTTTTTCCTGGAAGGAACGTCTGTGGGACTATAGTGTTGGCTGACTCGATTTCGAATGGAACGTCTTTGCTCTGCGTATATTAAACTGCCAGTCCCTTGCTCGGAGTAACAGCCTGCAGCTGAAACTGAACCCTGAAGGCCAAGGAGAAGCCCATGCATTGGAGCTGGCATCCCATCCGCTACAAAGTGGAAATAAGCTTTCAGTGGGTGTTTTATGATACAAAAAAAGTCCATACGTACGAGATGAAAGTTCAAGCAACTATTGGATTTGGCTCACAGGTGTGATATTTGTAGACCGAGGGTATGAGGAGAGATGAACTGCCTGCAGGTGCTGTTTGGCTATCAGAGGCAGAGCAGACCTGCTTGAATGGAGGTTTTCCAAACCTAGCCCAATGAGGACTCCATCATGAAGCATCAAACAGTTATTTGTTTTGGTGTGATCATTATCTGTTACATACCCTAACACCTTTGTACACACACACAATCCTAATTCCTTCATCACTGCCCTGCAAACACCCAAGCACAGACTTGCAGCACCGTACACCTCAATGGCACTACACCGGCAGGGGATCAGTGGTCTCAAACTCCCCTTCTCTATATTTGTATCCCTACCCCAACCCTCGCCCTACCTCTTATCACCTTACCCCCTATATATTTCGATTCGTTTTTTCGAAGTAATTTGTTTATGAAAAATTACTTTAAAAAAAACTCCTGTTGGCAAAAGAATGCAACATCACGCATACGCAGACCCTGCCTGTTGGCAAAACAATGTGATACCACCTACACACCGACCCTGCCCCTGTCCCTACCACTTCTCACACAGCCGATCACACTGTCAGAAGCAAAAGAGCAACAGTGGATTTTTTTTTTTTTTTTTTTTTTTTTTAAACTGTGTTTATTGGTTTTACTGAAACAAGGCAGGTATAATTACATTTAACATTAAAACTTTCCCCCCTTTCCCCCCCCTCTCTCCCCTCTGGTCGGATGAAATCTTAAAGACCATTGTTCCACTTATGCATTGAAGATGTCTGAAACCTTAACATTATGAGGGCACCATTGACCCATAAAGTCTGACTGCAGGTATTGCAATATCCCTTCCCATTCCTTTCCGAATGCGTCTCCAGTTCCTTGGATCTTATGTGTAATTTTTTCCATAGTTATGTGGGCCCACACTTTCCGAAGCCAAGTGCAGGTCAGTGGAGTATTTTTATTCTTCCAGTTCTGCGCTATAGTGGTCCATGCCGCTATAAGTAGGCCCATACAGCTTCTCCATTGTGATTTGCTGTATTGCATTGCTGTATCGTCTCTGATTCCACAGAGCCACACTCCCTCCCCCAGCAAACCCACATCCGGGAATATTTTACCCATTTCGCTTTTCACCCCGACGTGATTTTATTCTTAAACTCCTTATAACCGTCCCCGTTTGGCACGAGAATCTCCGGTCGAAAAGGGATACGCACGGTGAGCCGGCTCCGGGAGGCTGCCCGCCAACGGCGACCGGCACACTAAGAAGTGCGCACTCAATGAGAAAGGGTACGGGATCCCGATTGGAAAAAAATCCCCTTTGAGTGCCGCTCGCCGGAGCCAGGGGCTGACCGTTGAGTTACCGGTGACACTGCCTGGACGGACCCAGTTTCGGAGACTATCGGTTCAAGAGGTGAAAAGCAACAGTGGATTTTGGCCATGAAGTGCTAACTGGGCATGCTGAAATGTGGGATTGCTCTATTTTGGCATGCATGGCTTTACTTTGATAACTATAAATTGCGGAATGTGGATTTACTCTACTTACTGAGCATAATGTAATCTGCTGCTGACACCTGGCATAAGGGTCTGTCATTATAGGATACAATGGAGTATGGACGTGTGGTGCTAACTGGGCATAACTAACCTTGGCAGCTAGCTAAGTGGACATAAAATCTGGCATTGATATTCTCATTTGCACAGATGGGCCTGACACTGTTGCTAACTACAAATATCCTTCACAATGGTTTTAGTACCTGTGGAGTTGGGTGGCAATGATTGAAATACTTGATTGCATACATTTACCATTCTCCCCCCATGGACTGCAGCCGACTCAGATTGTGCATTGTAGGATGGAAGCCACTGAGCTTTAAAAACCGAAATCCAAATGTTCCAAGTTAAAGGTACTCTCCAAGAGGAGCATTGGCAGCGGCAAATAGTTTTTGGCGAAGCTATGTAGGCATTTTTAGCAGGTCTTCAGATATTTGTACCATTTATCAGCCATTGTCATTATTTGCCTAGGCAGTGACACCAGTTGTCAGGTAGCGACCTAGTATGCTTTGGTTCACATATTCCAAGTAATCATAAAATACACCAGAGGATGCCATCAAATAGCCAGGTCGTGACACGTTTCCAGGTTTTGGTATACAATTCCCAATGATTCCAATGAAATCAGGGAAGAGATTGTAAATGGGAAGTGCACAGTGGAGTCCAGGCCTGCCGAGTTGACCACCTCCTCACAAGTGAGTTCTTGGGAATTTCATATCAAATTCTGTAAATGGCGTGAATACAGGGGCACTTTATGAACGAATATGGTATTTCATAGCATTACCTGCAATATGAGTACCAAAGTTTATTATGTCACCACTACCTGAAAATGTATGGGTCGAGTCTGTCAGGGGATACATGGGGCAGGTTTGGGGTGGCTATGCTCATATAAGGGGTCAGGCAAGCGTATACAGCAGGAGAGTAAACGGGAAGGAAGAACAGACAAGGTACATCAGAATAGGGGAACAGGAAGAAAGGGCAGACCTCAATGGTGAGCAAGATGGGATGGGAACCATGCAGTGAACAAACAATGAAGAATCCCACTAGGGGAGTACACACAGGTTAGACTTGAGACTACCCACAGAAACAGGGGAAGCTCAATGCCTCTGCACGTTACTCTTACAGGCGCCTCACTATACAAGCCATGTAAAGGGGCAGCAAGAGTGGCTTCTGTATCTGGACCCTAAGGCACAAACAAGGAGTGCCCCTACACAAGGCGTGCCTATCTGGTTCCAGCTGGAACCTACAGTGGATACCTTCTGTGGGAACAGAGCGCAACACACTGTTACATTAAATACACCATAGACCAAGTAAAATGAGACCACGGAAGGGGCAGAGATTGCTTCCTAGGCGCCAATCAATGTACAAAGGAATACACAGGGGCACAGGTGCCGACAACATACAGCACTTACTAGACACTAAGAGCCCCAGATAGGAAACGCGGGCTCAGAACAGGAAAGCAGAACCATGTAGCACGGAACTGGTGCATGGGAACAGAGGCAAGGAGCTGGTACAAGGTAACCGAGACAAGGTGCTGGTATAAGGTAACGGAGCAGGGTACTGGTACAAGGGAACCGAGCATGGTACTGGTACAAGGGAACCGAGCAGGGTACTGGTATGAGGAAACTGAGACAAGGTACTGGTATTAGGTAACGGAGCAGGGTACTGCAGGGGTACTGGTTCAAGGGAACTGAGCAGGGTATTGGTACAAAGTAACTTAGCAGGGTACTGGTACAAGGAAACCGAGCAGGGTGCTAGTACAAGGTAACTGAGTAGGGTACTCGATAATCTGGGTATCACCTATACCAACTACGCAGACGATACCCAGATTCTCCTACCACTTACTGGGGATTACGTTGAAGATCTGGCTTTGGTGAACAGAGTGTATAGCATCGTTCAAGCATGGATGGCCAACCATGGCCTTTGCTTGAACGATGACAAAACAGAGCTCATCATCCTGGGCACGGCAGCCCGCATCTCCAAACTCAACCAAAACTACTCATCCTTCATCATCGATGGCAACACTATCAAGGTCGCCAGAGAAGTAAAAACCCTAGGTTTTTACCTTGATGCGACACTATCCTTAACCAAACAGGTGAACTCACTAGCCTCAACCATGGCCTATACATGCAAACTAATACGAGCTGGGAAACAATTCCTATCAGATGACAGCTGTCTTATCCTAGCGAGAGCCCTCATCTTATCAAAATTAGACTATTGCAACGCCCTTTACATAGGGACAACCAAACAAATCATCAATAGAATCCAAGTGCTCCAAAACAATGGACTTAGAGCGGCCCTAAGTATCCCTAGAAAAGTACATATCTCAGAAATAAGACGCAAACACAGATGGCTCTCCACCCAAGAAAAAATTAACCTCAAATCTGCTTCCCTCATCCACAAATGCTTAAACAACAAAGCCCCCCGCTACCTCTCAGAACGCTTCAACAGAAAAAATCCCACTAGATTTACAAGGACAGTCAGCCCTAACTGCCTTCTAGTGCCTAGATTTAAACTAGCCACTATTGGAGGATCCAGCTTCCCAGTTAAGGCCGCGCAATTATGGAACGCCCTACCTCATGCACTTAGATCTGACCAAACGTTCAACAGCTTCAGAAAGCACCATAAAATGGCTCACTGAGAATGCGATATAAATGACACTCTACCCCTCGCACCTCCACTTGTACTTCACCTGACACGCAACGACCCACTATATTGCTCGCTCGCCACTGACTTGCTATACTGTTCGTCTGCCATGGATTTGATTGACTGTGTTTTATCTGCACCTGTATTTGCACTACCTGGCAGAGTCAAGAAATGTCCGCTCTGCCTGCTCTACATCCTGTAATTTGTAACGTCTATGACCAAGCTGTAAATTTCCTTGTTCTCTTGCGCCCTGCTACCTCAGGGTCCGGTGCGCACAATAAATAAATAAACAAACAAACAAACAAGGTAACTGAATATAGGTAACAAAAGCAGGCTGGAAAACTGGACTGGAAACATATGAACTATGTAATGCAAGACTTGGAAAACAGAACAAAGAGGAAAGGGTGCAAACAGAAGCAAGATAAAGACGGAGACTGGCAAATGGGGTAAAGCTAGGAAATACGCAGACCAGAAAGCAAGGAAATGGCAGAGAAGGGAGCAGAGGAGACTGACGGGCAACAGCACAAGTAACGGAGACTGAAAGCTGAAGGGAAACCCTACAGGGGCTGGGCACTGCAGGAACATCGGATAAGAAACTGGGGTAAATTGCTGCAGGGTGCATGACAAATGCAAGGAGCAAACACACTGGCAGAAGGAAGAGGGTGCAGGACAGATCCTGCAAGACTTTATGGTTGGAGTAAGGCAGCAGAGGAGCAAGAAAGAGCCACGGGCAAAGCGGAAGTCAGCAAGGGAAAGATATTCCAAACGGGCGAGGTTTAGAATGCATTGCAAAAACAAGGAAACTTAAGGGTGTGGCAGCGCTAGCAGGCCTCAGACGACATTGCAGCTATTCAGGGTTCAATACTTCCCAATGAGGTTAAGGAAGAGGAGTTGGTTGTAAAATTCTCCTGTTTGTGTGAGAGGATCTGCGTTAATCCATGTCAATGACACAAGGGAAACTCAAGAGGTCTCCCTCATCCCATGAACATGCCACCTGGTTTGACGCTGATTGCAGGAAACAGAAGGGTACTGTGAATAATGCAGTAGGCAGCGGGAATAAGTGTATATAAGACATTTCTTAAAAACAAAAGGCAAAAGTACATGGAGACCCAGTGGCATCTTTTGGAAACGGCATTCTCTAATAATGACAATTGTTTTGGAAACTGGTGACAAAAGGCAGCAACATGGGTCAGAGTTCCGAGGGAGGGGCAATCTCCTGGATGTCGCATTTCCAAGGGACCTTCCACACGTTTCGCAGTGACTCCGGGGGTAGAGTGGAGGAGTTTGATGGAGATATAAAGTTCTCACCTGCAGAAATCTCAGGGGGCAATTGGTCAAATGAAACGCAGCAAAGTTGCAGACCTTGATGAGCTGTCGTCAGACATTTATTGGGGTTTCCCAGAGTGGTGGTGTGAGAAACCTGAAGTTTTCTCTCCCGCTGGTCCCCAGAGATCTGTCGTCCAGGTGACCAGGACACAGCCATCGCTATTGGATCCAGTTCCTGGGGGTGGATCAGTGTGGGAGGATCACCTGGATAAGGGGTCTTCGGGGAATGGAAGTGGGACACTGAGGGTTGAGATGCGGTATCCCCGTCCCTGTACCACCTTTTCCCCATCCTACCCTGTAGGATGTTTGGAGGCTCTGCCCCAGCCCCCTCCTTTCCCGCACAAACCCTTTCTTGCACTGTAACAGACTAACACCGGAGCCATTTACCTGACATGTCCCAACACACGGGACAGAGTCAAGCAAATGACAATACTCGCGCACACCTGACACCCTTTACCTTCCCCACAGGGATGAAAGGCAGAGCACGAAAGCGCACTTTGAGCAAGGCCGAACGCATGACGAGACAGCTACACCAAACTGATAGTACAAAGGAAGAAGAAAAGCTGTGAGAAGTGGAAGGGTGACGAAGGGGGAATTGCCCTTGTCCTTTTCTACTCCGATCCGCAAAGGGAAATCCTAAGACCGGTAGTTACATCTGGCGTGCGGAACAGAGGTCAATGGAACACAGGGGGGTGGGGGGTGGGGGGGGAGTTCTGCCGTTTTGATAACGCAGGCAGAGAGGTAAGCTGGCTACTGTGGTTCTAACCTCGACTCCAGATAACAAAGAAGCTAACGGGTTCAGTACAGCCGGTGAGTCGTAGGAAGCTGATATGAAACCGAACGGTGTTAAACCCAAGGTTGCAAGTAGCAACATTTTGAACACAAGAAGAAAGGACTTGTGTGTATCTTTGAAGTTTAAAGAAAGGCCAGTTGAGGTCCAGGTGCAGAGGGGTCCGACTCCACGTGGATTTGAAAGGCTCTGACCAGGGCCTGTCTTTGAAACTACAATAACCAGAAGGCCCTTGGAAAGGGTGGGGGTGAGGCGTCAGAGTGGTCCTATAAGGGTCATGTAAAATCTCTTGTACAATCAATAGTCTCTGACCCACTGCCAGAAGAAAGCTAGGGGAAGGGAACCCCTGCTTTCCATTATGATTGTGAACTGTTATAATTGGCAAGTGTGAAGCCGACCAAGGGATGTCGAAAGAAAGCTAAAGAAACCCTGCTTTCTGATAAAACTGAGCAATGCATGAACTTGATTAAGAGTACATGAACAGTGCTGAGGAAAGACCATAGTGAACTCGACAGAGGGAGGCCTGTTTTTGTAAGGAGGATCCGAGCAGTGCAGAGGGAGATCTCAGCGGCAAACAGAAATCGCCCAAAGAAAATTTTTGTCATTGTGAAATCCGAAAGAACAATTACCCAAGGTGTACGGTCACTAAGAGAACTTTTGTTTGTTTGTTACCTTGAATCAGTAAACCTTCTAAGGCAACAGTCTTTAAGAAGAAAGAGACTAGGCATCTGAAAGGTTTTTGATATCGTTTTACTGTACTGTGTACCCCGTGGTGACAAGGCCAAGGAGTGTGCTGTGCTCAAGAGTTCCGCCTTGTGCTGGGCTTCAAACGTGGGGAAGGGAGACCCAGCCTTAGCATCCTGACTATAATTTTGTGAACACTTCTTTCTTTTTTTGTGAACATTATCACACACTCTTTTTGTAAGTTAGTAGTAAGGAGTGACGAGATATATATATTTTTTTTAGTATAGGTTCTTTTTATTTGATAATACACCACTAGGGCTGCCTTATTATTATTTGATGGTCGCAGCTTGCTCCCATCTTAGATTTAGGTTTAGATTAGGTGTTTATCTCGCCAAATATAAAGTTCAATAAACACCCTTGAACTGTGATCACTTGTCTGTCTTTACTGTTGCCACCACAAGTTCATTACAGGTGGGCACCGGTTTTTGGTAGGTTGTTTGATACAGTATCAGGGGCTGCTGAGGTGCCAGCACTCTGGAGGTGCGGAACACACCTATTCAGGCATGGTGTGCTGCTAACGATCTCTGCCTTAATGCCACTGAGCCTGAGATCCTTCTCATTGGGACCCCAGATCCCTCCTTCCCTCCTACTCTCTGGCTGCCCTCCATGGGGACCCTTTCCTCACCTTATTGTGAGGCAGAAGACCTTGGTGTCATCTCAGACTTCTCTCCCCTTCTCTCCTCACTTCACAGACCTTGCCAAGAAGGCCCACTTTCAGCTTCACCTCCTCAAAGGCATTCTCCCTTTCCTCACCTTGCCCCAGCAACTCAATGTTTCCAGAGCTCTAGTCCGGACTACTGCACCAGCCTCTTCCTCAATCTGCCTAAATCCTCCCTTTGCCTCCTTTAACTAATCCAGAATAGAGCTGCAATACGTATGCTTGCCCTCAAGCCCCAGCACTAAAAGAATACACTGGCTCCCTGTTGCTTCGAGGATCTAGTTCAAGACCCTAGGCATCATCCACAAGGCTTTTTTGGGCCCGGGACCCTGCTACATCCAACTCTCTCTCCAGAAATACCTCCCAGCTAGAGCCTTTCAGTCGTCTAGATTCAACTCTCTGCAGATCAGATGCTTCTCCAAGTAAAGATTGGGGGTAGATATTGTCTGCAGGAGCCTCCCTACCCCTCTGACTTGAGCCGGATCTCCTTAAGCTTCTTAAAACCCTACTTTTCTCTTCTTCCTTCCCTCTCCCCACCCATGCTAATGTCCCCCTCTGCCGCATTGACTGGCTGCATTGTTCCTTCTGATTCTTACAGGGCACCAGGCTCCCCTCGCCCAGTTTTCCCTAGCACTTCACCCTCCTATGACCCCACCCCCTACCTGTACTTGCCCTACTGGCCTACCTCCGCCTGCACTTGCCTGGTTGGGCCACACACCGATTGAGCCCACCCAGCCCCGTCCTCGCACTTAGTCTTTGGACCTTCATTCTCCTGCACTCGATGCATTCCCCCTGGCACTTGTCTACCTGCCCCCCCTTATCACTCGCCTAACACCGACCTGCACTTCCTTTCCCTCCTTAGCATTAGAGGTTTCTGCTCTGACCACCTCCCCACTCCACTGCACTTCTTACTTCGCTTGCACGATCCGAATGACACAAGGCCTAGTGGGACCGTTTTTGTTTCCCTTCATCCCAGGCCCCCCCACTTCCCGACCCCCTTGTCTTGCTGTGCCTTGAAACACCATTGGGTGTATAGATGCATTGTAAATACTCCATAAAAAATAAATAACTGTCCTGATTTTCAAAAAGGGTGCAGTGGCCGACTGGAACTGTTATAGACCTATGTCCCTACTGGACATTCCCCTAGACATCTTTTCGAAATGTATTTTAGCCAGGCTGGAGGATTGGGTTGTAGAGAATAATGCTGTGCCAATCTATGTGATCACTGAGCCGCCTGTAACTGCGCCTCCAGCCCGTATTTCTCTTCACGACCCCCCCTCCACCTCACTTACCTTTTACGGCGGCACACTTGTGTGTGCTGCCTACACCCTGCTATCCCTGCAGCGTCAGTTCCTGCCACTTATGTGGGTTAGAGCTGACACCGTAGGGTGCGTTTCTTTTTTTCTTTCTTGTCCCCCGCTTACCACAATGGTTAGCGGGGGACAGCCCTGCAACCCTGACTCCCGGTACCACGCCCAAGTAGAGCAGGGGACACCCCTGCCACCCCGGCTCTGCTTGGGGGCAGTAAATGTCACCCTCAATTTGTGTGCGCCCAAAGTCTCCATTATTAATAAATATTGCAAGGTCAGGGGGGGGAAACCCTGTTTGCAGTCTTCTTGGACCTTGAGAAAGCCTTTGATTAATTGACAGGGAGGTTCTGTGGTACCAGTTGGACAGAACAGGGGCTTCACGGGGTTTGTTGGAAATTGATTCATGTCTGTTACAGGGATACTGTTGCAGTCCGTTGTTTAAGGGCAGGGGAAATTTCCCTTTTTAAAACCAATAAGGAGGTAAACCAGGTTTATCCACTAGCCCCTCAGCTGTTCATGCTGTTTATGGCTGACTTTGACCCGGCAACGTTGATGGTAGAATCCTACGCCCAAAACTGGGGACGATGGAGTATAGCGTATTAATATATGCGGATGACACCGTACTCTTAGGTCTCACCCCGAGCACCCTAAAACTGGGTCTGATATTTGCTAATACTTATTTTGAGAATAACCGACTAAAACTAAATAAAAATAAATCATGATTTTTGGCAAGCGACCCAAACCCTGTAGTTGGCACATTAATGTAGAAGTGGAAAAAGTAGTTTATACATGTACTCAAGCCTGTTCTCTAGAACTGGTATATGGGATAGCCACAACAAATATCTATCAGAAAGATCTGTCCTCAGGTTAAGGGGCCTCTTGCTATTTTACCATCTGTACGGGACCCGGGAACTGGAGAATCGTCTGGAGGTTTACAAGCTGAAGGTTGCATCCCTAATCTTCTATGGTAGCAAAGTCTGGGGCCATCAAGATTGTAAATCTCTGGAGGTTGTACATAATTGTTTTCTGAGACAGCTGCTTGGACTACCGCCTAGCTGTCCAAGTGGCGCCTTGAGGGTAGAGTTGGGACTTCAGAGTGTTAAGCTTTTAGTACAATCTAGACTCCTAGCATATTGGGCAAGGGTCAAACTAATGCTAGTGTGGCTTCTGGATTCCAAGAGATGGAGGCCTTGGTGAGTGCACTGAAATATGAGTAGTTCAAATTTGGGCGCAGTCTGGAGCAGGAGTTTCGGTCAGGATCGGGGGAGCACTGTGAGCTGAGCACATTACACAAGTGAAGGCTAGTATTCTTTCATGGTCAAAGGGAAAGGCCCTTGATTGTTCGAAAGTAAATTGTAAATCCCTCCTGTCGCTGGTCCGGTACTCCGATCTGAAAATGTTTAAGCCAGGTCCAGGCCCAATTACTAAAATACACTCACCGGCAGGCAGGAGGCTGCAGATTTGAGCGCATTTAAATCTATTGCCTCTTTCTAAAAGGATGAGCTAGTTGATGGGGCCAGTCAAATGTGGTAGTAAGACTGAGTTAAATGAGGATCTGGTTAATTCCTCCTCATCTGCCCGGCATTATCAGGACCTGATGAAGGAACGGTTAAAACCACGTTTAAGGAAGCAATGTCTATGATCCTAAACATGGATTACACCTATTTATTTGTATGACTTGGCTGAGTTTGAAAAAAAAAACCTTTAGACATGAGAGTGCATATTTTGCACAATGCGGATGAATAGACGTATGTTGTACCCGCCTTGAGGTTTATCCAACTGTTTAAAAAAGCAAAACAAATGATCTGTTTGTATTTTGAAGATTTTAAATTGGGTTTTATGATGCTGTATTTATCATGTTATTTTAATTGTGTGTTGTGTGATGTTGTGCATTGTTAATGGAGAAATCCAAAATAAGAACTTTTTTGATCGATTATTGGGTTGCTCTTTTAAAAGTTCAGTGGCTTCAGCCCCCACAATGCACAATCTGACACTGCTGAAGTCCGAGGCGGAATGGTAGAGTCAACAAACTTTGGGGGTCAGTCAGTGGACCTGATAACACCTCTTGACCACCCCAGCCTCTGGGGCTAAAATTGAGGGTTGTTTCCCTGCAGCCTCTTTGCCTGCCATGGCTGCCACTCAAGAACATATTCTATATGCTTGGTCATCCTCACCGCACTCTTATCGTGCACCTAAGGAAAAGCGCACAATTAAACCTGCTATGTTGGATTGTTCAGTGTTGGGGCATTTCTTCGCTTGGTAAGGCTGTAGAGTAATGACTGGGCTGAAAGCAGATACATGATCTTCACTTGCCAAAATGTCGTCCTCAAATCTACTCCCCTTGGGTTCTCTTCTCAGGTTTCCAGGGAAAGGCCATTGCTGTTGGATCCGGAGCCTGGGGGTGGAGGAGCGAGGGAGGATCACCTGGGTAAAGGGTCTTTTGGGATTGGGGGCTGCCCACATGGTATCCCCTGTTTCCGTGTGATGACCAACTCTACCCTCCCCCTTCCTTTATAAACTGTTGTCAGTCACTTACCATTGTTTCCTCTCATGTTGACCACTATAGTACTGGGATGAGGAAGAGGCAGCTAGGAGTGGTGCACACTAACAGGCCATTTTATCACTCTGTTACTGAGACGAGGAAGATGCCTGGTGTTGCATGGCACCCCTGTCAGGGTGCATGGTATCTCCCAGTTTGTTTGGTGTGGTCACATGGTTACCCATGTGACCAAGTTAATAAAATGCACAAGCTGCTTCCGGCTCGTCAGTCTGACCATCACTAGGCTCCGAGGTCGTTCTTGGTGCACCATGCTGGTGCCACACCGTATGCGCTGGGCCCAGGGGCGGGGCCCAGCTTGACGACGATGCCCCTGCTGGGCAACGTCGTCCATGGGTGATCCCAACGCCATGTGACCATGGCTAATGAAATGACCCCGGCCTGGGTGCCCCCAGAGCTGGGGCCGCTGTGAGCCGGGTGACCCCGGCCACGTGTGGAGCTCCGGTGATCCAGAGCGGGTGGGGTGACCCCCACCCACGAATGCGCAGCGTGGTCGCTGCACCAATGGACCCCGCCGGGTGACCCCGACATGAGCATGGGGCCTGCCCGGTGACCCGGAGCAGGCCCCCAACACCTGGAGTCTGTTGTGAGGTTCAGGCATGTCCAAAGGACGGTACTAATGATGGTCAGGCAATTGAACTTAACTCCCACCTGGAGTCATTTATCAATTATCACAAGTATAAGGAGAGCAGTGTAAAACAGAGGAGAGCAAGTCGTGGCAGCAGTAGAGCAGGAGGAGTGGAGACTGCAGCCTTCCGTTAGAGACACAGGAAACAGCAACCCCGTACCAGTGAAGTTGTGTCTTGAGACTGGTTAATAAGCCTATGCTCTTAACTGAAGAGGTCATGCAGTAAGAAACTGTATTGTTCCAAAACCGTCTGAACTTTATTGAAGACTTCAGAAAATATCGTTGGCTCTGCGGGTGAAAAGAATATCGTAATGTCCTAGGGGCAGAGAACCCCTCATCAGAGCGATGGGAGCTAGAAGAGGCTGAGCATGAGCCTGGCTTGTGAGCAGAAAGGCAACTCATGCCAAGAAGGTGACTAGAGGAGCCGGTGAGTTTCAGTAAATCATGAAACCCTGGGCTGTTCCACACGCGATTAATGAGCATGTTGGATTATATCTACATGTAGCCGAATTAGGTTTCTTTCGCTGTTGACCCTATTTTTAAATTAACCCAGTGAACGCAAACACTTAAAGTGTCTTTGCATTGTTGAACTGAACTTTCAAGTATTTCGAGTGTTTGAGTGATACTAAAAGGCGATGTCCTTGTTAAACTAACTACAGCTAGTGAAAAGGCAGACATGGAACATTTATTCTTCTCATTGGAAGGCGTGTTTAATCATACATACATACAACTCAAGAAACCTGGACATTGCAAGCTGAATGAAAATTTGAAGCCAAGCTAAAAGTATGCATATTGAATACCGAATTAAATGAAAACATGAAACTAAGCGAAGTTAAGCATATTGAACTCTATCAAACTTTACGGGCAAAGCCAATAGCTGATGAAAGCCAGAAGGGAAAGAGCCTATTTTACTTTACTGCGTACCGGGGTAACCAAAGGCTTTTGGGCGTACATAACATGTGGGACAAGACAGTGACAGTGCTACAAAGTTAAGAATAAGTCTGTTTCCTGCCACCTACAGTTTCTTCGTTATTGAGGAGACTAATAGAATAGCAGATTTTTTATTTTATTTTTGAAGGAATCTGTGGACTCTGTTTCTCTTAAGTCTTGTGGTACAGCATTCCATGTTATGGGTGCTGCCATGCTATGGGTGCTGCCATGCTATGCTGCCTTGAGTGTTTTACTAGTTTTGCATCTCCTCATTTTCAGTAAATAGATGTTGCTGGATGTCAGAGTCCTCTGGCTCTGTTTCTCTACCGCCCCTTCTAAGAGGTAGGTTGGCATACGGCCTACGCAACATTTATGAACTATCAGAATCAATCTGAATTGAATTCTTGCATTAACTGGTAGCCAATGCAGGCTTCTCCTATCGTCAGATACATGGTCTCGCCATTTGAGACCTTTGACTATCCTCACTGCACTGTTTTGGATAACTTGTAGGTGATTGATTTCTGTTTGTGTGGCCCCTATGAGTAAACTACAACAGTAGTCTTATTTTAGCGCCGATTATGGCTCTGGCCATTGTTTCCGCATTATTTTGTGATACTAGGGGCCGGAGATGTGTCAATAACTTCAGCTAGTAGGTGTAGGAGGATCTGAGGTTCTTTACTTGGGGGTTCATGGATCGTGTTTGATCCAGAATCATACCCAGAGTTTTGATCTTCTTTAGGGTCTTGATGTGACAGTCTGCAATTTGAAAGCTGTTGAACGAGGTCCCTAATTTAGCCAGCTTACTGTTTGTTCCCACCACCATTAGCTCTGTCTTATTGTTTAATGCTAAACCGTTGATCGCCATCCATATCTGGATGATATCATAGATCTTATTAATTTCTACTTCATCAATCGTGTGTCGTCCTATGAGAGGGATGACACATTTTGTGTCATCAGCATAATTACAAAATATGATGTCTTTTGTATTCCAACATAACAAAGAATGGTACCATAAAAATGTTGTATAAGCGTGGAGATCGACATGCACCTTGAGGTACTCCATAGACTAATCTTACTATTCTGACTATGCCTCCCCAATGGCTACCCTGCCTTGCATGTCGCTGAGAGAGAATATGATCCACTGAATTGCTTTCTCAGAGGTATGCTGTGTCCCTCAACCTGGTGGCCATGATGGAATGTTCCACCAGGTCGAATGCCACCGAGAGCTCAAGAATCATCAGTAGCTAAGTTTCTCCTAAATACATTGCTTCCAGTAGTTTGGATTTCAGGTTAAGGAGGGCTGTCTTTGTGCCATGGTATTTTCTTAAACCGATTGGTGTTTATTTATTATGTTATGGTTATTATGATCTATGGAAATTTGATTGTAAGCAACCCTGTCTAAAATCTAATCTAAAGGAGAAATGGTGTGTTTGTAATTGGTCTGTAATTAGTCTGGGATAATGGGCATAAAGTAGGTTTTTGTTCAGGAGTGGTGTTATCCAGGCTTCCTTTAGGTCTTTAGGCCCACAATTTTGAGAGAGCGATGTGTTTACAAATTTAGTTAAAGCTGTTAATAAAGTGGGGGCACATTATTTAATGATCAGTCCCGAGCACGCATCCCCTTTGCAGCTGTCTTTTTTAGTTGCCTCCTATCTTCTGCTAATTTTAGCTGTGTAAAGTAAATTCCTGTTGTGTATTAGGTTGGCTAGTGATCTAGTGATTTGAAAGTAACAATAGAAAGGTGGGCAGGAACAAGACCACCACAAAGTGAACTTTATGAATGGGTGTAGTGCGACAAGGCCAAAACCTGGCAAGAGGTGTGACACGTTATGGCGAAGTCAATGGGCTAACCAAGAGAAGCCAGGAGAGTGTAAAGCTGCGCACAAAGCCAAGAGGCAGACAAGGAGAGACTAAGTGAATCTATACACAGGGACAAGTATAAAAGAACCTGTGTGGGCTGATGAACCTAGGGTTTCTGGTTGCGCGACCTGTTATGAGTGTACTGTGTGATTTGACAACTGTGCCTAGAACAATGAGCCCTGAATGATGAAAATCAAATACATTGTGAAATAAACCCAAGAAAGAACACTGAGTGAACTGGTGAGGCCAGCCAGAAGGAGGGTCATTTGGACCTAGATTTAAGTGGAACTTTGAAAGGTTGAAGCCAATACAAGTTGCTACATCGAAGTCTTGGTGAAGGGAACCCTGGGACTTGATGAACTGCAAAGATATTATTGAGGACCGAGCCTCCAGGCCCTTTTCTTGTGAACTGTGGTACCTTGAACTTGGTGAAAGAGCTGGAAGAAACTCCGAACTTTGTGTTAATCACCATTTCCTGTATTCTTGACATCCCTGAACATTGTTTAGCTTTAGTTGTGAGGGCAAGGATTCGTTTTGGACACACAGACTTTTAAGTTGAACTCTTTCACTCAGACTTTTCTTAGTTCTGTTCAGTTAGGGAAATCCCACCTTAGTATAGGGTAAATTGGCCCTTCTACCATCCTGACATTTCAGTTAATAAACCATATATTTTTTAATTTTAATCTGTTGTCTGTGTCTTGTTTATGATGCCTTCACATTATCCACTAGTTGGCATTGGTGCGCCACTTAGCTGGGTTGAGCTGCACCCTCAAAGTTCCGAGATTATATTTGCAGAGTTGGCAAACTGAGCTTCTTTCTGTGGTTGCTGTTGAGGAATCACCGATGGCTAAATTCATGCATGAACCTGGCAGACCTATTGCAGCCTTACTTTGTTACTGCTCACCTGAAGGACCACCACTTCATGGCATCAATAAGCCGGTCCTGGACGCAGCCAAAGTCATGAAGTCCCCATGTCACTGTGAACAGCTCAACGTTTGAACTCTTGCTGTTCTGCCTGGTGTGTGCCAGTTTATTGCTATCAGTATTTGGTAAATCCGTAATTCGATATTTCAATGAGGTTCTGATTTTGTACTCCACCTACCCCCACAATCTAAACCGCGTTACCTCACTACATTTGAGCAGAGATTAAATGGAGGGAATTTTTAATCCCTCTTGTTTTATCATATTGTGATATTGATAAGTATCTGGTTTGCTTCTTTTATTATGTAATTACTGTTTTCATCTTGTAATGACCTAGGTCGAACGTGTCTTTGATTTGTCTTGAAATGTGAGGATCTCTGCGACATCACGTTACTTGCAAAAAAGCATGCAGTGGTCAATAGTTGCGTAGTGGAGGAGAATTCATCTTGCTACAAATTAGTAATCGAAATTAAGGATAGAGAAGCAGGAACAAAAGCTGCTCCTGGGTATCCTGCATTAACCAGTGTACAGGATTGGGGAACCAGGAGCTAGTATATAGCATTCCACAAATCTAACTTGAACGTAATTTATGCTTTAAATGTCATATTGACCTTATGCTTATTCATGGATTATCTCAAATCTGTTTGTTTTGCATCCGTTGGCCTGGGGTGCTGTAAGTAGCTCCTGGTAGCTGTTGGTGCCAAGCTAACCAGGCTCTTCCAGTCAACAAGCAGGAGCGAAGTAGCTCCCAACTCCCCTTAATATCGCACCCTGAAGTTACCGCATAAGCTTCTCAAAAAGAGGTATGAATCGCGGGTAGAATTGTCAGGGGTGCAGTTGATATTTTTTTTTTCCATCTAGTCTTTTTCACTGTGTATAAATCCTCAATTTTGCCCGCCCCCAAGCCCAGTGCCATGGAACCAAACCTGACGGGCAGCCTCCCCATTACAAATGTAAAAACTAAAGACTGCATACATCACAGCAGTCCTCAGAACAATGAAGCAGTTGTGTTCCTGGACCGTTCTGAAGCAAACCACCGTTGATTGTCCAATAACAGCTTAAATGGGTTAAGCTCTGTTTAGACTGTAAAGAATGGTTTTGGATTTTGAGATTGTACTTGCTTGTTTTCCTAAAATAATGAAATGCTAAGTGCAGGTTAGAGGATCAAACGCACTATTGTTTTGTGCACACTTGGAGAACTGTGTTGACCAGAGTTTATTGTGAGTGTATTGGTGAAGAATACCTTTAGCCAACTATTGGTGTGCTTATAGCTAACTTCTATAGGTACAAGGTAAAAAGGCAAAAGGCAACTATGACTGTCTAGGGTTTTGTTTGTAATGTTGTAGTGCTTGCCCCTCCATGCCTTTAAACCCACCCAACCCCTTCTCTGCCTGTTTTTAATCCCTTATGGGTTTTAACCCCTTAGAACAACCCCCATGTGTATTCTTTTTTAAAATGCGATCTTTTTTCGTTATTATTGGTTCGTTTTTAATGTTGTTCTGTTTACTATTCGGTAAAATGACTGCATACCGTGCTTTGGTAGCAGTCTGTATTTTCTGGGTTTGGGAGTATTACTTATTTTTCAAGGCTTGGCCATTTTCCAGATGTTCTCTACTGTCTAAACATACTTGAGAGGTTTGCTTGGCAAAGCACAAGTATGGGAGTTTACACAAGAATTGCCTTTAATCCCGACACGTAGCAAAGTATACATTACTTTCTCATGAGTGGCTAAGCATCTGTCATAGCCAGCAGCGTGCACAAACCATTAGGCTAAGTTTTATGTAGGCACATTAGCAAAAGGAATGCCTCCATTCTAACATAATAACGTGAAGTTTATGCCTTTTCGACGTCATGTAGTACTTAGAAAAGCACCCCTGTTAATAAAATGTTATTATGAAAGCACCCTGTTCCTGCAATGCTCAAATATTACATTTATGAATGAAAATAAAATGATCCATTTGAACAACATAAAATAGTCAGTGACGCTTGCCAAATCTGTTTAGAATGCTCTGATTGTGGCTACTGTCAAACCCCTCCTTATATAATGATGACCCAAGCGTACACCACAGGGGGTCTTTAGTCTATTAAAGACATTTAGCTTAAACTCCTTTTTGCCACTCTACAGCAGCCTTTAAATTCTGTCCAGTTTAAACACATTTTTTTTAAACAACTCAACAAAATGTAACCACTATTTCGAGAGGCCTGAACTACAAAGCCCCATAAGTCCTCAAATTTGAGTAGTTCTCTCTTTTGCAAATCCACTAATCGGGGCTCCTCCACCCCTCTGCCATATCCTGCCTGGGCCCTTTCCTCTTTCTTTGTACGATTCGCAACTCCAGAGTGCACATCCGTGGACAAGACGCCCAACTACAAACAAATTGGAACCAGCGATTATCGAAACAAACAGCTTCTCGCTGCTAATATCTATTCTCAGACTTCCAGACTGCTGGCATTGAGTGCATACATCACTGCTCACCCATTCTTGTGATCATGTTCTGAAAAGCAATGATGCGCAAATTCGGGTGGGAAGTACGCTGCTCGAGATCCACAATAGCACAGCATATGACTACATCTAACAATTCCCCCCTGCATATTCTTTGGGGTGGGATAATGCTCACCTACGCGTGTTCAATAGAATCAAGACTCCTTGCGCTGTAAGCCTGGTAATATTCATTCTATGGCAAGACCATAGGCGAGCATTATGTTTGTTCAAAGATTTTAAGCACTGATATTGCCATTGTTGGAATCAGCTTAAAGTAGAAAGTCTTAAATTCAGACTCGTTTAACCAATCCGCAGACTTCAGACTGTCCTCCAGCCTTGCACCAGCAGAGAACGCCATGGCATCCCTAACTGAATGAGCTCTGAGCAATGTCACATTGATGACCGCAAGCACCATCACTTCCTTAGCCCATCTGGCTATGGTCACAGTAGAAATCGCATGAAAAGGTCTCCTGTGTGCTTTAAGCAACTGGATCACTCAGTGCGGTCTAACTTCCTGAGTTCCACACTTTAATGGAGGTAGACATGCACAATTTCGTATTGCCCGGCAAGTACGGATAGGAGTTAACAGTTGACTGAGATTTGGTACGTTTAGCAATATTAAACGCTACGACCTCTGGGTAGAACACCATCAATTTCTAAGGCCTTTACATCAGAAACCTCTCTACAAGACACCAAACAGAGCAGCATTGCAAGTTTCCCTGCCAATTGTTGCAGCAATATAACTCTTATTTCCCGGCCATTACATCAGAAGTTCCAGTACTATGTTTATGTCCCATAGTGTTGTGTACTTTGGGACAGGAGACTTACAAAACTTTACCCCTTTGATCAATCGTACGGATGTGTTCCCCCCCCCCCCACGGAGACCCTTAAACCAGATCATGGCCCACTGATAAAGCTGTCTGTACACACTGATAGTCTTGAACGCTCTACCATCTTTGGAAAGTGCTGCTAAGTCATTAAGCACGTGTACCAAGGGGCAGACGCGGGATGAACACTGCTGTTCACACCAAACCTCCCACTTGAGCCATGCATGATAGCGTCTGAGTGTGGCAGGGTCCATGAGTCCCTGAAACTCTGCTGCTTGTCCCGAAATGTCCATCTCTCTGAAACTCTGCATGCAAGCAGTGGGAGACACTCGGACACTGTTAAGGGGTGAATCTGCCCTACTTGGTCCATCAGCAGGTCTAGGCTCTTTGGAACCACTTGCAGAAAATGCGAAGAATATTCCATCAGAACTGGAAACCACGCTTGCGATATCCACTCTGGAGCTTTGAGTACTACCTGCTGCCCTTCATTACAGCTCTGGTTATCGTAATGAAAGAAGGGAAGGCATAGTGCCTTGCACCGCTCTATACCTGCTGGAAAGTGCGTGTCCCCAAGTGCCCGGATCTAACCTCCAACTGAAATATCTTCATCTCAATGCGTTCAACCTGGACACAAAGAGATCTACATCGAAGCGGATCCATATTTCCTGTAACCTCGCAAAAATCTTCCTGTTCAGCATCCAATCTCTGGAGTCTTGCAGGTACCAGGAGTTCCAGTCCGCTACAACATTCTTTTCCGCCAGCAGATACTCTGCTGTAATGGACCTCTTCCTCACTAAACAATAATGCCGGAAGTCCTTTGCTATCTCTACTAGCATCCTGGGGCGTGCCCCCCCCACTGTTGGTTGATGTATTGAACTGCCAAAATATTTTCTGGAGAATACAGCAGTTCACTCTGTCTCCTGTGAACACTTTCACTGTGACTGATACTGTTAGTAGCTCTAAACAGTTAATGTGAAGCAGCAGCTCTTCGAATGACCACTTATCGCCAGCTGGCCATCTCTGGTCCCCATCCCAATCTGCTTGCATCGGTTTCTATGACTAGCTACGGTACATCTCCGAAAATGGCTCTATCGTTCCATGCTTCCATGTTCTGCAGCCACCATCGTTGCTCTGTCCTTCCTTCCTCGTCTAATACAACTAGTTGGTGATCGTGCAAGCCTTCCTGCAAGTGTCTGACCTTCACCCCCTGCAATGCTCTGTAATAGAGAAGATCTGGAAATATGGCTTGGATCGAAGATGCTAGAAGCCCCACTATCCTAACTAGATTGCGATGTGAGATAGCCGTCTTGCCCAGTGCTACTTAGAGCTCCTTCTTTATCACGTTCATCTTCTGACCTGGAAGCTCTAGGGTTGTTTTCCTGGCATCTGTTTCGAAATCCATGCACTTGCTCACAGATAACTCTGACTTCTGGTTTATTAAGAATCTGAGGAATCAGAGAAAGTCCATCACCCAAACTACTTGTTCCATGAACGTGACCTTGTCTTGAGCCAGGAATAGGAAATAATTCAAGTACATAATCATTCTTATGCTCCAAAACCCCATGGCAGCTTCCTCTGGTCTCAACAGTTTGATGAAAATCCAGGGAGCTGAGGTTAGCCGGAACGGTAAACTCTTGTGCAATTAGCGTTGATGCTCTAACTACTGGAATAGTATGCATCCTTTAGGTCATTTCTTCCTAACCAGTCCCCCTTTCTGAGCAGATCTGAGATGGTTAATGCCCTCCATTATTAAGTGTCTGTATACTACCCAGCTGTTGAGTTTTCGGAAATATATTACCGGTCTCGCCTTGTCTTTCCTGTGCACTTGGAACATATTGCTGCAGAACCCAGCCGATCGTGGATTGCCTCTCTCCATCGCTCCCTTTGCTTTAAACTGCCAAAGCTCTATTTCCAACAACTTCATGTCGTCTTGTGCCAACGTCAGACGTGACTACAACCTGTCTTGCACTGGAGCGGCTATGAATTCTAGGCATAACCCTACTGTCTGCAACACCCAAGCATCGCTTGATAGCGCTCTCCAATTTCTCAAACTGTGCTGTCATGCCCCCTACCGGGGGGGTTAGTCCCCGACTGAGGCTCTTGTGGGGCACGCTGATGCCTGAAGCATCCTCTGCCTCTGTGACCTCACGAAAGAATACTTGCAGCTGCCTGCTCTCCCAGGTATTCTGAAGTCTTCTTTCCGTATTATAACGACCAAGCGACCCCCCCCCCCCCTTCCTCAGCCTGTCCCAGCAAAATCTCTACTGGGAAAGATCTTCTGACTGGACTAACGTTCTAACGTTCTAACTGGACTTTCTGACTGGATTTCTAACGTTGTGTAGTATTGTAAAAGTGCAAATGTAAGACTCGACAAAGAGGGGTCATAGTGTTTGCTATAAACGTATTCAAAGTTAAAAAGTAAAAGAAAACTCTATCCGGCCCTAACTCTAAGACGGGGATTCCTGCCTCAACTGAAATAACTAGTGTCAGAATGTCCAAAGTAACCGTCCCAATGTTCAGTGTCAAAATCCTAACCCTGTCCTTTACACACTAAGCTAACTAAATCAAAAGGAGATGTCTTCTTGGTCCAGAGGAGCGACTCCCTTCCCCTGGACAAAACGTCTTGTCTTGCCAAGACATGTGGTTAACTCTCCTTGGGTTCCCAGATCCTTGCTGGTAGCTTTGGCTTCCTCTAGCCGAGTACTGCACTGAAGAACTGCCCAAATGCTCTTTCCAAGTTGTAGGAGGTCCCTGACCCTTTGGTGCAGATTTGGTTCCCTCTCACCAAGTACTGGGATGAAGAAGAGCTGCTTGGATGTACTTTCCAAGCTGTAGTGGGTCAAACAGACTTGGTGCACTAACCTGCCAAGTACTGTGTGGCTTTTCAACTACCTTCCAATTCTCTTTAATTGGGTACGAGTCTCAGACACACAATTCCAGCTTTAGTTTTCCCTTCAGTAGACTTGGTCTACTCTCCTGCCATAGCCCTTGGACCTAAATATCCCACCCCCCCTTCTATACCATATTGCGGAATCATCTCAGCCAAACTAGCCTGCTCACCTAATTCTACCATCGTACTTCACCTCATCTACCGGGCACCATGCAGTCGAGCCTCATTTGCAGAAGACCTTACCCAATTCCGCTCGACCAACTTAAAACATCCACCAAGCTGACCATCCTACGTGATCTCAATCTAGATTACAATGACCCCACAGACTCAGAAGTGACATACTTTAACAAAACCATGCACCCAACTTGTTCAAGACCCTTTCCACATACATGGCCGAACACTTGATTGGATTCTCGACCATAATTGTAACATCTTGATCCTTTCAAATGCACCTTGCCCATGGACTGACCACCACAGCATTAGCTTCAATAACCCTTCCCCCCCAGCTGCCCAGAAAGACCCAGGTCATTGCCCCCTACCATAGGTTGCAGTTCCCGCAATCTGACACTAGAACACCTTCTCACTTTGCCTTCCACCCATATACCCCTAAACCTAGACACCAAGGCACTTGGTACAATACTAAGCTTACCAAAGCTGTTGAGACTCCGCCCACTTAAGCCATGGAAATCCGAGAACCCTAAGCAAAGGAACTCCTGGTTCACAGCCAAACTAGAATCTCTAAATGCTAAAAAACGGGCCGCAGAAGCCGCTTGGCAGAAACTCCTGACAAGCCAAAACAAAGCATGATTCACAGAGGCAGCAGAAGTTTACAAAAAAAATCTACAAATCCAAAGCAACTACTTACAATACAGGAATTACTGAAGCCGCTTCAAACATCAGAGAATTGTTCTCCATCCTAAAAGAATTAGAATTCCCCCATCACTCCTCTCTCTAATGTCACTAAAGACACTACCTACTGCAACTAAATTCATGAAGCCCGAACAAATAGTCACACAACTACACGATAAAATGAAAGCCAAACTTGCCAGCTACTCCACAAACGGATAAGGTCCTCCCCAGAACAACCCCTATCGCCCAACTGTTCAAATTCAAACCAATTTCAGAGCCTGCTTTAACTACTATTATCGCAGGCCTCAAGCCAACCCACTACATGGGTGACATCTGCCCTGCCACTTTGGTAAAGGAATGCTCGGACCCACTGGTCCCCCAGATCACTGCCATTGTAAATTCTTCATTCAATTGCTGCACCATCCCGACCTGCCTTAAAGAGATATGGATCACCCCCTCCTCAAGAAATCTTTCTTGGATCCCACTATCCACACCAACTATAGACCCATCACAACCGTGTCTTTCCTCTTGAAAATCATCGACAAAGTAGCTTATACCCAAATCCAAGCCTTGTTGAACCGACAGCCTTTCGCCCTCGCCAGTAAGGCTTCAGCCCCCGTCATGGGACTGAAACAGCACCCGTTGACTTGAAGAACCAGCTTGACGAGACCAATGATGCAGGGAAACTTTCGCTCCTTCTCTTCCTGGACACGTCAGCGATCTTCGACTTAGTCGACCACCAAACCCCCTGTAGCCACCTCACTAAGGTTGCAGGCTTCTGTAAGGAAGGCATGGTATCAACAGTAAGACAGACGCAAGTGACCACAGTCCTAGTGGTGTCTTGTCAAACTAAAATGGCCTATACTAATAAACCTGTTGCCAATCCTTACCTCTAAAGGTACCGGTCTGGTAGCACAGCGAGTAGAGCACTCGCTTTGACATCTGTGCAGGGCCTGCTGACACAGGTTCGAATCCCGGCAAGGCCAAACTCAGCCTTTCATCCTTCCTAGGTCGATAAATGACCACCACACACCGTGTGTAATAAGCAGCGCTCAGATACCTGAGGGTTTGTAGCGCTATATAAATGCTACATTAAATTAAATACAAATAGTGTGGGAAACCGTGTTACAAAAAAGAAAGAAGTGTTCACAAAATTACGTCAGGCGGTTCAGGCTATTGGCCTCCCTTCCCCATGTTTTCAGGACAAGGCAGTTCACTGGAGCGTAGCAGTCTCTGGCTTAGTTCAATCATTAGCATCAGGGCCTTCTGGGCTCAAGTCTCTTTGCCTATCTATTCATTAAGAGGGCCTGATGCGACGAAATAAACAAGAAGTTATTTTCTTCTTTCAGATCTTCACAAGTACTCAATTCAGGTGATTCACTGTTCACCCCGGATCCCCCTCAGCCAGGCTCAGATCCTCTTTCACAATATTTGTAGGATATTCTTTCTCAGGTGACTTAAGGCTCATCCTGGATTCCCCCTCAACTGGGCTCAACACAATGAAGTCTCCCTCGGCCGTGCTCGGACCAATTTCAGTTAGCACATTCGAAAATCTTCGATAGTTGATGCTATCAGGATTAACTTCCTGTGAGTCAGTTGACTCGGTATCGAAATCCCCCTCGTCGTCCTCACCTGATGCACTTGTTTCTGGCGACAGGATCTTCTTTCTCCTCCTGGCAATAACCTCCTTTTTTTTTTTTTTTTAATGAAGTTACGGTCTACCATGGAAGGAAGCCACTGTGACTGCCTAGCGTTCGCAGGCCGGTGGTATCCTCCCCTCCGCGACAGCCAAGAGAAATGGGGGGGGGGGGAGAAAGCCTTCTGGCATACAAAAATCGCTCTGAGTCTGGTTCCAGGTGAGTGTGTTGAGCTGCTGAATCCCAAAGAGAAAAGCAGTCCTGGGTTCTCCAGAAAGAATGTGTAAGTCGAAGCAAAAGGTAAGTGTCGTTTGTCCAGGCAGGAAAGCAAAGAAAAACGCAAGGAATAACTGGGGCAGCAAAACACTGACCTGAGCAGGATGCAGGAGGACTGGGAAAACCAAACAGGGAAAGCCAGAAGGAAAAGTAAAGACCAGGGGGATCACGGGTTGAAGGGCAAAGAGAAACCCCCGGAAAGAAAGTACATAGAGGGGAGAAAGAAGGCGAGAAGTAAAGAAGCTGCATGGAAAGGAAAGGGAGAGGGCGAGAGAAGGCTGCACAGAAGAAAACCGAGGTGGAAGGACCCGACAGAGTGAAGCCGAGCGGGAAGGCGAAAGGCCACGAAAAAGGGCAAGAAAAGGAGCGCAGCACTGTTAAAGCAGAAAGCTAAGCATAGCGCAACAAAAGAGGAAAGCTACCCACAAGTTGCAACACGCCAACCGCCGGGAAAGGAATAAGTAACTCCCGGCAGTGGCCATGTTGCAGAGAAAGACCAGACCGCACACAGGAATGCAGCAAAAACATGAAGGAACCATCAATGGATTCCACAACCTCCAGCCCCCTGGAATCATGACATGTGCACAGGGTTTGGCTTGACCCATTGCAGGACCAGTTCGATTTTTACATTTGCCACCTTTCAGTTGGAAACCTGATAGACTTTTGAATGAGCACCCACATGGCTCTGGACCACTCTGTCTGCGGTATTGCATCTTGGCTTCAAAGTTCAGTCACTCATCTGCTGTTATACGCGTCGCTTTCCACATAGGCTTCACACATTGTTCTCTTCAGTTTTCTCTATATAATGTTGCCGCTTGCAACCTTGGCTTCAACACAGACCGGTCTGGTATCAGTCTTCCCAACTCACCGCCTGTGCTGATTTCACGGACACTGCTTTGTCATAGGAGACAAGGACAATACCAGGGCGGCACACAATTCTATCCGCCTTGATAATCATCGCGAGAGAGCCCCGGGTACCTCCGACACACAATGCAGGAGTCCTCTGCCTTAATTCCTGGTCTTGTGTTTCTTATTCTTGAAGGTTCATGAAAGTAAGTCTTTTGTTGAAAAGGTCACGGGCACTTCCTTCCTTGCAATCCTCTTCGATCTTGCCGTCTTTCACATTGTATTAAAAAGCCATCTTGGAACTGCTGTTTACTTGTGTGCTTCTCCTTTTATCCATGTGGGGGAAGTGTGCTGGAAGTCAGGTGTGTATAGTGATCAGTAATTGCCTGACCCTGCCTGACCATTGTATTGGGACATGCCAGGTATACGCCTCGGGTTTTAGTCCATTTTCTCTCACAGTGAGCTGTCCATGAGAAACTGTTCGTGTTTAGAAAAGGGGGAGTGGGTGTTCGAGTTTTTAAGTTTCTCCAGCATGGCAACTGGCATGGATTCACATACTCATGACTATACCCCATCGTCATACTGGGAATCCTCGGTCGAAGAAAAATAGTTTCACTTTCACTTACAAACGTTATTTCTCCTTTTAAACCAATCACTGTCCTCAACATTCTGGCGCTACTGGCAGTGTTCAAGTGCTACAGTGACAAGTGGAAGCATTTTGATACGTGGTGCTGGTCGCAAAGATTACTCTGCTGAGGGTCACGGCCACGATAATTCTTTAAATACTTGCTCTCCTTGACCAAGGCCGGCCTGGCACAGGCTTCTATCAAGGTGCATCTGACTGCTATCTCCTGCTACACCAGGTCTCCGGGAAGAACTTCACTGTGCTCTCACTGACTCGTCAAGGAGTTCCTCAAGGGACTTTTTCGATCTTTTACCGCTGGTGAAGGCTCCTGCCCCATTATGGGAACTCAACACGCTTCTGACAAGGCTCATTTGGGCCCCATTCGAGCCGATGCATAAGGCCCCACTCATGGTCCTCTTGTGGAAAACTGCTTTCCTTGTGGCCATCACCTTTGCCAGGAACGTGGGTGAGATCCAGGCCCTATCCTGCAAACAGCCATACCTGACTTTCCACGATTCGAGGGTGGTGCCCTGGACACACCCCTCTGTCATGCCGACGGTTCTGATGGAATTCCACCTCAACAAGCCTTTGGTGTTACCTGTTTTTTTTCCCGAAACCATTGTCACTGGCTGAGAGGGCCTTGCACTCGCTGGACGTTGCTCATGTCTTGAAGTTCTATGTGACACGGACAAAGGTTTTCGGAAGACTGCACAACTGTTTGTGAACTTTGGTCCTGTGAACCATGGGAAGGCCTTGTCCAAGGCTTCCATTCCAAGTTGGCTCTCTGACTGCATCATGTATTGTCATCTGCTGACGAACCGACCGATGCCTGGACATCCGAGTGCCGACTCCACCAGAGCGATCGTTGCAACGACAGCGTTCCTGTCTTTTGTGCCCCTGCTGGACATCTGCAGGGTTGCTACGTGGAGGTGCACACAAACATTTAAGAGGTTCTACAGCGTCAAAATGTATTCCAGGGAGGGGTCCAGAGTCTGCCAAGCAGTTCTACACAACCTGTTTGCTTGAGGTGAGCCTGTTCTGGAAGTAAGAGTTAATTGCTTCTGTTGGGCCTTCCCACCTCCTGTGGTTGTGTAATGTTGTACTGCTATGTATTTGTTCTTAATGAGCCTGTGAATCCATGTCAAACCCCATGCTGGTGAAAGAACAAGTTACATACATGTAACTATCGTTCTCCAGCATGGGTCTGGCATGGATTCACATGCAAACTGTCTTTCTGACCCCTCGGTGGCTCTTCTGTCACACTGCCACTTTACGTGCTTACCAAATCTGAAGATGGATGCCAGAGGAGGGGCTTGGGGAGAGGGTTGTCATTGGATGGGGGCAGTATGACCCAGAGGACAGCGATTGGTCTAAAGGAGAAATACAGTTTGAAAGTGAACTGTTTTTTCTTTTACCGAGGATTCCCAGCATGACGATGGGAATATTCATGAGCATGTGAATCCATGCCAACCCATGCTGGAGAACAATAGTTACAGGGAAGTATCTTGTTCCATTCTACCTGGTAGGATGGGGTAAAAAGGTGTTCAAGAAGGGGGATACCGCATCTCGACATCTGGTGTCCCAGTTCCACTCCCCGGAGACCCCTCACCCAGGTGATCCTCCTGCACTGGTCCGCCCCCAGGAACTGGATCCAAAAGCGATGGCCATGTCCTGGCCCCCTGGATGATAGATCCCCCTTGGACTAGCAGGTGAGACACCTTCAGGTTGCTCACACTTGTCCCCCGAAGTAGCAAACTGGGTTGCTTCCTTCCTGGCCAACAGATCCTCCAGAGTCTTCTGACAAGTGTCAATCTTACCCACTCCTATA
Organism: Ambystoma mexicanum; assembly: GCF_040938575.1. Taxonomy (NCBI): domain Eukaryota; kingdom Metazoa; phylum Chordata; class Amphibia; order Caudata; family Ambystomatidae; genus Ambystoma; species Ambystoma mexicanum. The sequence goes on along the minus strand of NC_090923.1, from coordinate 538,604,339 downwards.
TCGCATAGTGTGCCCCAAGGTTCATGTGTCTCGCCCACCTTGTATAACATCTACACCAAACCATTATTTGACCACCTTGGGTATGGTTATCACCACAAACTATGCCAACGATACCCAGATTCTCAATCCCTTTATGGGGGATTGCAACCTGGACTCGAGAGCGTAAACGTAATCTATGAAATAATTCAACATTGAATAGCCCAACATAGTCTATGTTTGAACGATGAAAAGACAGAGTTCCTCATAGTTGGGACTCCACCCACCTTGGCACGCCTTGACTCAGCATTCATGTTCTTCACCATTGATGGCCATAACATTCCAGTCTCGCCACCTGTAAATACACTGGGGGTCTACCTTGATGCCTCACTAAGCATGTCACGCCAAATCGGCCACATCACCTTCTGCAGCCTACGAGTGAGCAAACCATTCCTATGATCTGGTAACTGCCTCAACACCTCATGAGCACTTGTAGGTTCAAAGTTGGATTATTGTAATGCCTTGCTTTGCTGCTCATCTGACAAAAACAAAAAAAAGGTCCACTTTATTCAAAACTATGCCCCCACCAGGCAGCACTGGATCTAAGCAAATGTGACCACATCTCTGAAGCTCTGGCTACCTGTCGGAGAGAGGATTACATTCAAAATACTCTCAATTAAGCATAGATGTCTATCCAACAATGCCCCATCTTACCTAACCCAGACAATTATTCCTCATACATGATCCAGACCTCTAAGATCCACCCAGAGCCACTGTCTGGTCATACCTAGATTTAAACGCAAAAGAGTTGGTGGCTCCAGCTTCCCAACTGTTGCAGCCCACCTTTGGAACAATTTACCCCTGCACGTATGCTCTGAGCCATCCTATCTTAGTTTCCGAAAACTCCTAAAGACCCATCTCTTCAATTAATCTCATGCAAATGTACCGAACATGTCTGTAACCTGCACCCAGATGCCCCCGGGCTTTGAGCACTTATACAAATAAAAAATAAAAGCAAGTAAGCAGAGGGAGATAATGGCCAGTGGATTCCAAAGGTAAACCACGGTGCAGGGAGCCTCCTACAAACCATCACTTATGGGCCTACAGAACCACCAAAGAGAAATCCAACTAATGTCCTAGGAGCGGGGGGTAAGTGTTTGCAGTGCCAGTTAGAGGCGTTGGCTCACAAACAATTAAACAACCCAGTGAGTACAAGCCTTCTCCCATATTGCAAGAGACCATAAATATCACTATGTGTTTGTCCCTTAGCCCATGGATGTCCCAGATGACCCAAAAGAAGAATGACCCATCCTCCCGGAAGGATCACCAACCAGCCAAAAGCAGCAGTATCGATGAGGAAGGCACCTGGGAGATGGAGGAAGCTGACCAAGTGGACCCAGACAACTCTGGGCAAAACCTGCCAGCCAGCAGAACATGGTCCCAGGACGGGAGCAATGGTAGAGGTGACCCGCAATGGCCCAGCAAAGAGCATAGGTGGAGAGGTGGCAACGCACCACTCTTCTGCACATCAAAACCTTCTTCCTCAGTACTAGTTACAGGAGGTTGACACTGGGAGGCACAAGAAGGACCAAGAAACAGTCCCAGCTAGCAAGGAGGATCGGGAGTAAGACCAGAAGCAGCCCGGGGCCTTGGGAGGGAGAGTGGAGAGTGGAGAGTGGAGAGTGGAGAGTGGAGTGTGGATGTCCAGCAGCCAAAAGCTGAATACAGACCTAAGGCAAAGAACCCAGGGCCCAGCTAGAATGGCCTTAGCTGGTCCTATAAAATCAGCAGCCCATCTTTGTGGCAAATGTTCAAGCAATCCGGGTAAGAAACTGCGACCAGGAATGTGCAGTGTCTACCCTAAATTTTCACATTCATCCAGAAGCTGCCCAAAGCCAGTCATCCAATCACCAACAGATTTTGGAGGCCAAGCAATTATGATGCCCTTTAATATCATCAAACATTCGGGTCCACACACACTGGATGTGTACTGGGCTGTCTGGGACAGGCCACCAGCTTCGACTAGTTGTGTAATGGTGCAGAGCTGGGCTCAGATGACCTTGAGTTTGCACACGCGCATTTTCAACCTACCTTTTGGTTCTCGCAGATAAAGGGGTGGGCAGTAACAAAGGAGAAGGGCTTAAATGCATTAGTACTCCAATGGCTACCATGCTGGTACATTGAGTTACTAATGCCGTAAAACCGTCTGAACACATGTAAAAGCCAAATCTAAATAATCATGCTGTGTACAAATTGGGTGGACTTCAGTAGAAGCCCCTTTCATCCCACAAATAAGGTAAGAGTGTGATGAACCTGTTGCACTCATCACTGTTTCCTCATCACGATTACCTCCTCACATGTGGCCAGGGGACAGCAGCCGCTACCTGACCTGATCCTGGGGGTGGTTATATGGGGAGGATCACATGGAACGGGACAACTACCGGGGAGAGTGGATGATTCCATTGGATGAGACACAGTATTCTCCCTTTTCCCTGATGAAGACCTCAATATATCTGTCGTTGGTGGCTTGTTGTCGCCCCACAATTGCGCCTTATTGTGAAAATAATCATTCCCTTCCTTGCTGTCACTCTAGACAAAACTCCATGCATACCTCAAACATGCACAACACACCAAAAACATCTTTTGTTTCTGACAGTTCGTTATGTAAGATTATTGAACAACAGCAGTTTAGAAGTCCAATTACATCTATGGACTTTAACTCCCATAAAGCCTCAAAGACTGAGACGAAGAAGAGGGGTCAAGAGTTGATGCAAACTAAGCCAAGCCCAAAGACTAACATGTAGACTAGTTTTGTTGAAACTTAAGTGCCGGGTACCTTTTAAAAATGGCATCTGCAATATCAAGCAAGGCAGGATAGGAGAAGCGTGCAGGAGAAAGCCAAAAGAGAGAAGACTGGCACATCCGTGCGGCGACTCACAAACGTGTCGCACACACCGGCATGGCGTGGAGGAGGAAGATGTCCAGCACACATAGCGGAAGGATCGTGGGAGCACCGAGCAAGGGGCACAGCGGAGCCCGTGGAGGTACGGTTGTGCTGGGTTAGACCATTCCCCGGTCCAGGCCACAGAGGGAAGCTAACAAGTGAATGCGGAGCAGCAGGAAATACTGAGGAGATGTCCACATTGTGTCAGAAACCAGCCCAGGAAGGAAGCATCACCACAGCGGCACATGTTATAAATCCTACAGACTACTCACTAAATCCCTGCCGAGAGTCTCCTCCCAAGTGGGAAAGGCAGACACTTTCTGATCCTGAACTTGAGGGCGGTGCGGGAGGGATGGGGGTGTTCTGCAGGAAGATCACCTGGGAGGAGAAAAGGCCCACGGTAAAGGCAGGACTCTGTGGCATGAGACGCAGTATTTGTCTTCCTAGAAGGATATCTCCTTAATGCCAAAGTGTGTAATGGCTTGGTGTAATAACCATCTTTTTATTTCATAAGATGCACAGATAAATAGGGATGAAAACAGTCACAAACTCCTCAGCCTTAGGAGAAATGAACTCTTCCAAAATCCCAGAGACTTGGAAAACTAAAGACCTCCCGAACACCCAAATCATTAAGACCAATCAGTATGATATTCCTTTAAAGAATATTATAAGCAACAGACTTGGGTTTAAAAGTAAAATGACACCTCGAAAATCTAACTTTGCTATTAGGGGCTTGAAGTCAAATAATTCCCCAACTACTGGGACGAGGAAGAGGGCTGAAAAGGTACAATGCTGCGGGAATGGGTCCGATCATTAATTCAGCTGACCCACACCTCAGGAAGGCAGAGAGGCTTAAAATGCACCCTCAGGTGCAGACCATGGAGAAGGGAAGAGAAAGCAAGAAACCGAAGCAGCGTGGTTCGTGTAGGCAGCCCAGGCAGAAGCTGGAGAAAAAAAGACACCAGGAGCACTGTTTCGCAGATATCAGCTGACGGTCCTGAGCGGGTCTGTGCCTCTTGAATCCTGAAGTGCAGAGGTTGGGCAGCGGGAAGCGTGCAAGAGGGAAGCTTTCCCTCTGAAGACCTGTACTGCAGAGGCAGCGCAGCGGGAAGCGAAAGCGAAGGTAGCTTTCCTTCCCAGGAGGCTGTCTCTGGTAGCTTGCGTGCACCAGAGGGGTCTCAGGAGCAAGAGGCAATCTGGTTGCAGGTGGCGCGGTTTAAGCAAAGCAGTTTCCCGGGTTGCGAGGTGCTACAGAAGCAGATGTCATGTGAGGGGATTGGAAGCGCAAGCCTTGCCCGGTGAGTTCACAGGCTTGTAGTGACCCGGAGCGCTACGTACCCGCTCGCTTGGTCTGTGCAGGCGTTAAACAAGTAAGCAGCACTCCAGCATGAATGAAAGAAACTTTGAAAGTAATTTGGAATATCGAACTATTGAAGAGTAGCAAAAGCAGTACTCGCATATGAAAGTAACTTTGAAAATACTTTTGAATACTGAACCATTGAAAAACAGCAGAAGCCTTATGTAACCAAATGACCATAACTTTAAATGTGTGAGTTTGTGGAAACCCCAACAACCCAATGGGGTGATAATGTTAAGAAGTAATATCTACAAGCATTGCCCAAGCCAAGAGAGTCTAATATCAAGGCCAATACAATCCAGCAGATCTTGCCAATGGCAGAAGGGGGCTAATGAGAGGTCCATAAATTGTGAAACTTGTTGCCCATATTATTTATTTATTGGGTATTTATAAAGCACATATACAGCAAATGGTGTTTCAAGGTGCCACAAAGGGACAGGGATGAAGCAGAACAAAAATGGACCTACTAGGCCTTGTGTCATTCGGATCATGCAAGTGCAGTAGCAAGAAGTGCAAGGGGGTGTGGGGGAGGGGAGAGTGCCGGTCTGAGCGGAGTGCAATAATGCTAAGGTGGGAAGGGCAGTGCAGGTCGGAGTGAGAGTGCGCAAGTGCTGGGGAGTGTGAAGGGGGGCCTTGGGCTAGGCAAGGCCAGGGGGACAAGTGCCAGGGCAATTCAGGGAGTGTACGGCAAGGCATAAAATCAGCAGTGTCGCAAAGCAATTTGCTATGCAATTCTGTATGTTTGCTAATTAAATTGAAACTTGTGTAGCACAGCTAGCTATTGAAATTACCCTGTTCAATGAAAACCTATATCATCCTGCATTCCTCTCATTCCCTCAGGGCTTTCGCCACGCTTAGGTCTCTGTTCACTGCAAGTTCAAAGGGGTTCACTGAGAGTGTAGCACTAACCATCTGCTTCACTCTTAAAAGTGCCACAAAAGCCTGTGTGGGAGTGCTAGGCAAGATTTTTTTCCAAATAATTGCAAACCAGAAGCAATCGGAATGATTTTAATAAGCAAACTATATACTGTTTGGCAAGGACCAGTATATATTGACTTTATTTTTTTAAACTACAGCCCTGCAATTCCATTCCTAAAAATGTAAGTTGATGCACAATTCTCAATGACAGTAGTGCTACACGGCATTGTCTCCAGATGGGTCTCTGAGTGCTAATAGCAATAAATATCTTTTTTATGGGTGCGCAGGGCTGAAATGCTGTGCTTGGACCTACCGGGCTCGGGCGTGAGGACCTTTAGTGGCCCTGTCCTCCCCAGAAAGTAGTATTGAACACTATATTGAAATTAGTTCATATCAATGACAGGCAAGGGCCATATTTCTTCACTTGAAGTTGACATTTACCCTGCCTGCTGCAACACCATACTATGTATTTAGTGTCCAGCTATGACTTTCCTTTAACATTGAATTTCTCCCTCCACGGCAAATGATGGGGCTACCATACAATGTACGGGACACTGCCTTATGCAATATCAACTGCACCCATTTGCACAGAGCCTTGCACTGAAAACTGTTTTCTGAGCCTTTTTATCATTTCAATTTATTTGTGTACATTTATGCAACTAACCTATACATTTTACAGACCTTCATCTCGCCAATCTCGGAAGGGCAATGCAGGAGTGGGGCAGGGGAGGCTGAGGTGATGGGGTAGACTGGGCAAGAAGGGTCTGGTGACCTGTATGACTCAGAAGGAACCAGACAGCCAGTCAAAATGCTGCAGAAGTCGACATTAGCAGGCGAGGGGGAAAGGGAAGGAAAAAGAGAAGGAGGGTCTTGAGAAGCTTCCGGAACTTCAGGAGATCAGCTCAAGCCTGAGAGGGTCAGGGAGGCCATTCCAGAGGGAGGCTCCTGCAGAAGAGATCTATCCCCCCCCACTATCTGCTTAGGAAAACATCTGATCTGCAGAGGGTTGGAGCTAGAGGAGCAAAGAACTGTAGCAGGGAGGTATTTAGGGAGAGCGAGTTGGATGTAGCTGGGTCCCATGCCACAGGAAGCCTTGTTACGATGCAGAAAGTCTTGAATTTGATCCTTGCAACAACTGGGAGCCAATGGAGAGATTTTAGGGCTGGAGAGATACAGCCGACCTGGGCTTGAGGCCAAGGATAAATCTTGCAGTCCTATTCTGGATTAGTTGAAGGGGGGCGAAGGGAGAATGTAGTTAGATTGAGGAAGAGGCTGTTGCAGCAGTCCTGCCTAGAGTGGACCAGAGCACTGGAGATATTGAGAGAGTTGAAAATGACACCAAGGTTTTTTGCTTCACAAGAGGGTCAGGGGAGGGCCCCATGGAGGGTGGCAGAGAGTAGGAGTGAAGGAGGGAGCTGGGGTCCCAACGAGAAGCATCTGAGTTGTACTTGCATAAAGTCAGATCCTCAGCAGCGCACAGTGTATGAATAGCAGTCGTACAGACAGGAATGTGAGAGTTAGAAGAGGAGGCAGCAGAGGGAATCTTGAAGGAGAGCTGTGTGTCGTCTGCATAACACTGGAAGTGAGGAGAGAAGGTGGAGATCAAATGGGCCAGAGGGGCAAGGTAGATGTTGAAGAGCCACAGCGAGAGGATGGAGCCCTGAGGGACGCCGCAGGTGGAAAGTGTGATGGGAGAGAGAAAAGGCCCAGTTGAACCTGTAATGGCCGGTCAAAGAGTAAGGTGGTCAATCTGGGGAAGGGGAATTCGCCCAGGTTCTATGGAGAGACTGTGGTTGTATTACGAATGCTATCATTAATGTTTTTGAACTGCCATGCATTTCCTTATTTATGGATTGTATGTATAAGTGTGAGGGGCAGATATCCTTTGGTAGTGTTTTCTTTAGTTTATTTTAGGCAGCGAAATCCTAGTCAGGGTATGGATAGTGAGGAGTTTTCTAACCTTCTAATTTAATAAAATGGCATTTGTTGAGAAACCCTCACAAAGTTGTCTGCCTTACATTTCTGACCCCTCACACACGCCATGCATCGGAGATGCCGTGAACAACCGGTGAGCCAGCCCATAGCCATTGGGGACCGCGGAGCGCACCGACACCCATGTAATCAAGTGAATGAAGTACGTGAGATCGATATTGAGGACAATGCTCCTAGGCAATTTAAACACAGACAAAATGTAATGTTAAATCCATGCTTGAAAGAGAAAATATTTGAATACCGGTAAGAGAAAGTGTAACAACGAAAATTGCCCAAATACCTATGCATGAGATGTCAATGTGGGGGAGAGCTGAAACAAGTCTTACCCTAAGTAAATACCTTGAACAGAACAAAGGAGATGCTGATGTGGTATACTGAAAAGGACAGTGAAACCAAAAGTAGTCATTGTAAAGGGAAGATACGAGGCAACTGACATTTGGGAGTTGTGGGAGGTGAGACCTGGCAGGGAAATATATCAGGAAATCTGAGGAGCCTAATGAAAGGATTTCTGACAAAGGAGTATATTAGGAATCCACCAAAGACTTTATAAAAAGTCATGGAATCTGAATCTACTTGGCATTTTGAAAACTGTGGCAAGATACCTGGCAGGGAATTATACCAGGGTATCTGAAGAACCCAGAGAGGATTCCTGGCAGGGAAGTATTCCAGGCAATCCGCCAGAGTTGTAAAAAAGTTTATTTTTTAATTTAAAAAAAAGAAAGTTTAACAGTGATACAAAATACCTGGTAGGCAAGACTACCATGGAATCTGAAAAGTATATCAAAGACATGTAAAAGTACAAGGCTTTTGAAGGTGTATCAAGACTCAAACATTTTGGAAGAATACCTGGCCTCGGAGTATATCAGGAAGTCTAAAAAGCCCATAAGAGATGGGTACATCGACCAATCCTTCAGGTTTACAAAACAAGAACCTTGTGAATCCAATTTAAAGAAATTGTTGTTCAAGAGAAACACTTTTGCTACATAGATATTGTTGGACATTATGGAAATTATTATTTGAAAAAGATCCTTCTGAATCCAGGGTAAAAGCTTTAAGGAATTGTCGGATAAGAGAGATACTCTAGTGGTACAGAGAAACTATTGTTTAAAAGAGACACTTGGCCATCCTACTTCACAATCCAGGGTGAGGGAACCCTCCTCTGTGGGTAACACTTTTTGGATGTATCCTTATGTTTTGATTGTGAACACTTTTCACTGAACATGAGTCAGACATTTCCTTGCACCCTTAATTGTTTGTTTCTAGTTTGAGGGTCAGATTAGAATGTTTTGGATACAAGGACGGTTTCTAAATTACTAACTACTTGACACAGACTGATTCTTTTGTTTGTTTCCTAGACAGGGAACCTCTTTCTTTAGATGGGTCTGGAGAGGTGTTATTCCAATCCATTTTGTGTTAAATAAAGTGTCAGAAATGAGAGGCGGACACAAGGTTGTAATACCCTCAGTCTGACTGCTCACAAGAGCCAGGAAAAAAGCAGAATCTTTTTGGGGTTCCATAAAAAAGGGACTACATTATCCACAAAAATCGATAATTCTGCACTAACCGTGGAAATGCCGAGAAACCCAACAGCTGTCAACTGCTTTCTGTATATTTTATTGGTGTAGTGGGACAGAAAATTAATCCAGGGTGGGGTTGAAACAATTCCTTTTGCACCTTGAAATTATGGTCCACTGTAGCAGGAGTCCAAGATTCCCTAGGCAATAAACTTCCACTTTGCTTTTCTGCTATGGACCCATTAACGAAGAATATCCGGGAAGATGCAGATAGTTCTGTCATATTTCTTTGGCCACTTATCTTTTCAAATGAATCATAAATGTGTATACTTTGTCGTTCACATTTGTATGTTGGAAATAACCTGTAAGCAATATCATACCTTCTTCTGCTGTTGCACTCCTACTGAGCTTGATGGATTCAAGGTACATTAAAAAGAGATGCCCTTTATTACTTTGAACACACTTTTTACCCACATGCATTTCTGCACTTTGGAGTAAGTACAAGCTATTGAATATATTAGAAGGCAAGATAAAAGAACATTAAAAACAGACCATACACACAATACTGTAAAGAAGTGGGAGAGTAAAAAAAAAAAAATTGCTTTTCGTACCCAAACATATACCCAAAAACAGACTCTGGTGCCCATGCCCATCAGATTCTGTTTTAGACTGTTTTTCATGATGGACCAACACAGCAGACAAAAGTAAAATTCAGACCCAACGGAATGGGTGGGATAAACTTCTGTAGGGTATAAGGTTTCACTTAACACTCCAAAAGGGAATAGCTATTTTCAAAACTCAATCTCAGGTTTATAACACTCCACTTGCCTCTTGCTCTACATCTTGGCTTAGTCGTTGGCCAGCTGTGCTATTATAATACACAACCATAGGTTGTGCTATTTCTGGTGTTTGACTCCTGGCAGGACCATGGACATAAAGACTTTACATTCTCTTTACTTGGTCTGGATTATGCCGTTATCTGGGATCTAGCCTCCATTATGCTCTGGTTGCTCTGTTTATCTAGCTCGCTCTCTCTCTCTTTCTCTCTCTTTCTCTCTCTCTTTCTCTCTCTCTTTCTCTCTCTCTTTCTCTCTCTTTCTCTTCCTCGCTTTCTCTCTTTCTCTCTCTCTCTTTCTCGCTCTTTTTCTCACTCTTCTCCCTCTCTTTCTCGCTCTCTTTCTCCCTCTTTCTCTTGTCCTGGTACTCTTTCTTTGCATGCTTTGGTTCTCTGAGTATCTTATGTTTTATCTATGTCCGGCACTCTGTAAAAGGCATGGTGCCCTCCTAGCCATACAGGTGCCATGGCACTCTGACCTCTGCATACCCTAAAGGCCATTGACCCTTGGGAGTATTCTGAGCTGTCCTGTTTTTCCCACTGGCTCTGGTCTTGCAGCTCTCCATCTTGCTTCTCCACTCCTGCTTCCTTTTTTCAGACTGACGAAACTGAACCTCCTTCATATTACCAGGGTAATGATTTGCTGGAGTTGTTCGATGTTTCTGTGCAATGATGTGATTCAGAGTGAGGCTTTGTAGTTCAGAAAACCGGTGGCAAGAGGGCTTTTAATAAGGCAGGTGGCCATTTTGAATGTATTCTGTGCTCATGGTGTTTAATGTTCAGCAGATAAAGGGCCTGCCTCCCTTTTCCTGAGTTGGTGATTCCCATGTGGTTTTACAGCCAGGTAATTGTTTTGTAGGTACAAGCTCTGCTTCTGAAGCAGGCTGGATGGGGTTTCCACTGTGCTGTTCTTGCAAAGTGAAGAAGAAACTGTCCGTGCATGAGTAAAGGTTTTGGGGTATTATTTGCCCCACCTGACTGCCGTTTGGTGTTTCTTTCCTCCAGTAGGTGGTGCCAGTGGAGCCGCCACTTGATGCAATGTCGTGAGTCCCTGCTCGATATTGGGTTTATGGGCAGTTTCCTTTTTCTGACACCTTTTTCCAACTCTGGGGAGGTTTTTCCTCTCACCTGACTGATTTGTGTGAAGTCAATTTCGAAGGGATTGTGTCCTCCGACGTAGTCCACATCTATGACCGGTAATCACCACAGCTGTGCTGCTTCGGAATTTATTTTTGGAGTCCTACGTCAATGACGTCGATACGCTGTCCCTTGAGGGCCTACGTCGAGCCGACGTCACCGGATGTTATAAGTAGGACGTACGACGCCCATAGCCTCAGTTCCGTTTTTTCCGCGAATGTGTTCGCTTCGGAATCTCGGCGCGTCTCGGTTCCTCTCCTGATTGAATCGGTTCTTCAAACTTGGTTGTTTGTGAAGTATCATGTCTTTGTCTTCTTCTATCCCGCGGTTGGGCTTCAAGAAGTGTTGAGACTGCGGTTTCAAGATGTCGCTGACGGACCAGCATGACGTCTGCCTCTGGTGCCTTGGCGAGGACCACGCCACCGATGACTGCGATGAATGCCAGTCTTTGACGTCGAAGGCCTTGCGGGAGCGTAAGAAGTTGACTGTAGGTAGGATTGCCAAACCCCGAAAGTCAAAATCCGCTGGGCTTTCGACCGACTATTCGAGTGGCGACTCAGCTTCTGTAATATTTCAAAAACCATTACATGCACTCTGACTCCAATACAGACGAATAAAACTCCTACCTATCTTCTTCGGGATAGATGGTTCTTTAATCTTCAGAAGTAATGGGAAAATACCTAGAAGCCCCTCCACAATCTGACTTTGCAGAGTCCGACCGTGGTGGAGCCTCCAGGGAAAACCCCTTCCGGGGGAAAAAAAAACCTGTGAAGGGCTGCTAGAGAGCGTAGTTTCCTGAAGACTGCTCCCTGGAGATGTTTCCGCTGGATAATAATTAGCCCCTTCGCTTGAACTTCTCCTCCAAGATCTATGGGTGCTAGGTGCAGTAAACACTCAGAGGGATTAATGACACAAAGGGTAAGAGTGACAGAACCAAAGAGAGTATATCGGTTGATCTCTAAAAGGCTTACCCTAGAAACACCTGAATAAGGCCCGGAAGACTGGAAGGTTAAGTTCCTGGATGGCAGATTTGAAGAAAACAGGGGGAACAGTTGCAAAGCCTAACAACGTGTAAAGAATGAAATTTAGACTACTTGTTTCCCCTCCCAAACCAGATCCTGTTAAATGAGATGGAATGTCACTTAAGCTTACCACTCGAAGGAGACTCGGGAGAGACTAATACCCCGCTTGTACTGGGAAGGAGGAAGTAGCGTAATGGTCCGTGTAGAGAGATGAATGAGTCTTTAAGAAAGGAGGATTGTGATGAATGGAAAAAACTGGGTAAAGCACGAGAAATGCCAATGAAGGAAATTTGACTATATTAAGGATCGTACCGGGACCTGCGTCCTAATATCCCTGGATGAAGGATAGCCTTGTGAACACTAACTCCTCTGATTCCACAGAAGGCGGGGGATCGGAGCCGCGTTCTGATGGTTGCCTAAAGCGGACTGTAAAGGGAGTTCAAACAACAAGTAAGAGCGGAGAAATAGACACAGGATAACCAACTCCTTACTTATACTAATAAGAATAGAAGTGGAAAGGCAGTGGGCACGAAGGCGTACTTACGTCTGCGAAGCGTGGCTGGACTCTGGTATGAGAGTAGCAACGCGCCGATGTGTGGGTGATGGATACGGAAGTACTGCTCGCCAGTCTGAGGGCGTGGCTACAGCCTCTTCCTCATGTGAAACAACGGCTGTACCGTTACTTGCCGCAACGTGATTCTCCATGTTGGATGAGTAAAATGGACGCCGTACATCTCACCCGTTACACCAAGGTTCGTGTATTCCATGAATTATCACAGCGTCGGCGTAAGTCCAGGGGGTCTCGGTCCCTGAGTGGTTCCTGCCATTCCTCTGCCTCTACTAGGCACTCTCGGAAGCACTGTCACCGGTCGCCTTCCCCGTCCTCGTCCGAGGACTCCGCCAGATGGTGGGTAGTTTGTCCCAACAAGCATTCATCCCTGGTGGAATGGGACGCATTTCGCAAGGAGATGATGGTGAGTTTTGAATCGCAGGGCTCCGGTCCGTCCGCGTCTTCGAGAGAAGCCGGCACGGAACGCGCTAGGGCCACCGCTCGCACGCCTTTGGGCTCGGGCAGTCGGTGCGATCATCGGGAGCCATCGAGGTCCCGATCGGACAAGGTAGATCGCTCTAGCCATGCCCGCTCCAGGTCCTGATCCTCAATGCCCTCGAGACCGTTGGAGCCTGTGAGGCCTTCTAAGAAGGCATTGACGCCATTGGCACCATGTCTGTCGAGGGGCTCTCTCGTGGTTCTGCCTCCGAGGAAGTCATCGACGCCGAGGCCGTCGAAGGACATGCTCGGGACTCCGGCCTCAAAGCCGTTGTTGAAGCCGTCGACACCTCGCTCGACGTCGATGCTGATTCCGTCGACGCACTCAAGGCCTTTTGAGGAGGCTTTATCGGCGGTGCCCCAGAGACAGGTGGAAACCCAGAGGATGGTTGTTACGCAGAATCCTGTGCAGTGCCCTTAGGGACCACTACACACAATTAAGACTACAAGTGGTAATACAAGTTCACCTTTGGTACAAGCCTGTACTACTATGTTAAAGTGGTAGCAGTAGCAGAGCAGCCAGGCTTATCGCAAGAGTATATGAGCAGTAGCAGAGATTACACAAAGGGACCACAATTGCTGTGACTCGAGCAAACACTGACTCAAGGTTTCAGGTAAAAAATAGAAGTACATTTATTTTTAAACCATCTGTTATAAAACACAACACTTCTATAAATTCAAAACCACATGTAAAATACACTACACACAACCAAATCACTTGGTACAGTATAACTCAAGGTAAGTACCCTATGTTTTAACGGACCGGTGTTGTGAAACAAAAGACATTACTGGGAATATATATGCGGTCACTTTTTGCCAGTAATGACAGTTCGGTCTTACTAAAGATACGTGTATCTGCGGCAAGAAATGTTACCGGGGCAAAAACACACTTAGCACCTGAGTTAACCAGAGAGAGTTGGGGGGCAAGAATCATAGGCAATACTTTGTCAGGGCAGACAGAATCAGAGAACACTTGCTGACAGAAATACAAGAGTCAATAGGCCGGGGCCAGTGTCAAGTGGAACCGGGTTCCTGTTGTCGAGGATCACACAGTTGGACAGTTTAAGATTCAACGTTGCCAGGAGTACTTGGATATTGTCAACAGAGGAAGCAAAAGTTATAAGGAGGAGAGAAGACGAGGGCAAGCCTTGGATGAAGAGAAAAGGGATTCACCCTAGCTCCTCGAAGCAGAACACACTACCTTATTCAAGGAAGAAGCTGGTGCCACGGCAGTTGTTCCTAGTAGTTTCCTGCAGACCCACGGTTCCTGGCGCTTCGGTCGTGGTGACGAGAACGAGGACATCTGGAGGGGTCTGCACTACGCAGGGATGAAGCCAGCAGCAGCGACGGTGAATAAAAGGTGCGCTCCTTTAAAACAGGAGAGGCTCTTCAGATGGCTATCCGGACCACTACAGCAGTGTGCAGCGATTTCGACCAAGAGGAGGATCCTCTGGCTGTGGAAGATGAGCTGGTTGACCCCACCAAGCTCAAGGGAAGAAGACTCCAGACTGGATCTTCTCTGGCCATCGAAGGGTGGATAGTTTAGGACTGCAGCAGGGCTTCACCCGGGACGGGGTAGTTGCAGCAGCCGTCGTCTTCTCCGCTTCTCTTCGGTTCCTTGTAGTTCCACTGGCGACTCTGACTTCCAGCCCAAGAGTCCTGCCTTTTATGCGAAAATCCCCCATTCACATAGCCTGGCTGTCAATCACGCAGCAGGGGGGTTGTCCAGCCCCGACAACCACCTCAGCCAATCATGGCAAAGTGTGATTTGGGTTTCCTAGGATACCCTGTGCAGGGGTGACTACACCCCTCCCTCACATTCAGCCCACCTAGACACCCAGACGCCTACAGAGGGCTTCTTTGCAGAAGCCCGCCAAAAGACAGTGAACAAAGAAGGAAAGGTTTGCCGCGCAAAGTAAAACACAAGAAGAACTTTAACTAACAAAAAGAAATGGCGAATAAACCAGACTGGAGCCAAAAGAAAGAGTATGAGGTCAAGCGTGTTTATGTTCGAGGCTAATATAATAACCTAAAACAGTACCAAAAAGGGCTAAGAAGTAACCCTTTCCAATACTCCATGTAAGATGGGGTGTACTGGATCTGTGGTTAAATGACTATGTAAAGTTAATGGCAACTTTACCCTTTTCTGGGGGACAGTAGTCGGGCCCCAAAAATGGAGTTGGTGGGAAGTCTAAAAGACAACCCTGTGTTACTGCATTGAAGGTGCTGTTCAACACAGAAATGAATGGGGCTACTGAAGTGGTGTAGTCCACAATCACAAAAACAGATGAAATGCACATGGCAAAACATGGGTAAGAGTGGGGGAAAAGCTCACGCTCTTACCAAGTGAAAAAAATAAACTCCAGAAATCCAGCAAAGCTGCTGGGGGACTCACTAGGTAAGGGAATTAGCTATTGAATGAGAATTCTCCCTAACAAAGGCCCTGGGTAAATCGGTGAGGCCTGCGTTTCAACCTTTTTCTGTGCCCTCATCCAGGGATTTATTCCAGCCTTTGGATTATATCTCAGAGGTGGATGAAGGGTCAGATGTGGAAGGGTTTGTCCCTCCTGAGGTTCCTGACGAACTGTTGTCTGGTCATAGCCAGATGGAAGACCTGCGTCAATCCTTGCATGACGTCAGTGGTCTGGACACCTCCCCGGAGGTTGAATTTGTCAGGCCTGAGCCTGGTACACACGCCGAGTTTTCGTACAGGCGTCTCATGTCGAGGGTGACGGAGTACTTGGGGTGGTCTGCTCCACCTGTGGATTTTCTGCAGGATGACCTGACAGATATTTTGGACCAAGGTCCATCCACTGACCCGGTGCTGCCTTTTCATATGGCCTTACAAAGAAGGGTGGCGGCGGCTTGGACTGCTCCGGAGAGTCTCCCGGCAGTGAATAAGTCTTTGCCAAAAAATACCGTCCAGCCAGTGGCGACCCCAGCTACTTGTCTTTGCACCCCACTCCGGAGAGTTTGGTGGTGCAAAGCAGGCGGCGTACCCTACCATCCCTCCTAAAAGGGACGTCAAGCGCTTCGACGGTTGGGCGAAGAAAGTATTTTCATCTGGGGGTATGGCTTTAAAAGTAGCCAACTCTGTTTGTTCCTTGGCTAGATTCACTCACACGTTGTGGAATTGCGTATCTTTGGTGGCTGAACATATTCCCGAAGGGGAGGAACAGGATAGTTTTCTTGCCCTCCTTAAGGATGGAAAGGATAGCATGTGTGAATCCGTTCAGTCGGGTTTGGATGTGGCAGACTGTGTCAGCCGGTCCATGGCGGCGAGCACCGTGATGCGCAGGTTTGCGTGGTTGCGGAAGTCCAGGGTTTTCTCCTGATATACAGTCCCGGCTTCTCAACATGCCCTTTGATGGTGACCTTTTTGGCAGCAAGGCTGACGAGAGCCTTGAGAGGTTGCAGACTTCCAAAGCTGCATGAAGTCGTTGAGCGCTGCAGTTCGTCAACCTTCACCATTTCGTCCTAGGGGACAGCAATGGAAGGGAGGTTCCCTTCGATACTACTTGTCGCTTGGTAGATCGAGGGGAGCTGACAGTCAAAGGGGCCAACGTAGGAGAACCAGAGGTGGAAAACGGGGCACTCGAGGTGCCAAATCCGCTCGGGCAGTTGCTGCTTTGCCCTCAGGCACTACTGCTGCTGCTTCAGCTCAGTCATGAGGCCATGTCCCATGGTTCGCCAGTTGGGGGAAGGCTGGCGCACCATCTTGTAGAATGGCGTGCCATTCCTTCAGATGTGGGTTCTGGAGATCATCGCCCACGGCTACTGTCTTCCTTTCCGGCAGAGGCCTCACGACAATCCACCAGGGAAGCTCTATTTGAAGAGTCCGGATCCGCTCCTTGCGCAGGAAATCAAATCCCTGCTGGAGAAAGGCGCCATAGAACTGGTGCCTGTAGCGGAGAGGAACAAGATGGTATTACCCATATTTTTTGTTCCCCAAAAAAAGACTGGGGATTGAGACCCATCATGGACTTGCGTGGTTTGAACAAGCTCCTCAGGAAGGACAAATTCAAGATGGTTACTCTCTCTCAAGTCCTTCAGGCCATTCAACTTCAGGACTGGTTGGTGTCTCTCGACCTCCCGGATGCTTACTTTCATGTGCCGATTCATCCCAAGCACAGGAATTACCTGAGGTTTGTGGTTGGCGACTCGCATTTTCAGTTTCGGGTCCTGCTGTTCGGATTGACCTCCGCCCGAGGGTCTTCACCAAGCTCATGGTGGTGGCAGGGTGTCTCAGGAAAGGGGGGATTCACATCTACCTCTACCTGGTAGGGCGCGCTCTTCCGAGCAAGTCCTGGATCCTCTGTCAGTCACCTGCGACTCCCTTCACAAGCTGGGCTTCTCCCTCAACTTAAAGAAGTCCCACTTGACACCTACCCAGCGGCTCCAGTACATCGGAGAAGTGCTCGACACATCCCTGGGGTAGTGTTCTCCTCCCCAGGTGAGGGCTCCTCACATTCTGCAGGTGGTTGACAAGTTTCAATGTGCCCATAGTCTCCCGGCGTTCGAGTTCTTGAGGTTGCTCGGCCTCATGGCATCCTGCATTCTACTGGCACCAGAGGCCAGGTTGCGGATGAGATCTCTGCAATGGGCTCTCAAGATGCAGTGGTCGCAGTCCTCCGGCAGGATGTTGGATCCCGTTCAGGTGCCGCCCTCGTCGCCCAGGATCTTCTGTGGTGGGCCGTCAAAGGCAATCTGATGAACGGGGCTCCATTTTGGCTGCCTTGGCCGGAGGTAAAAATTGTGACGGTCGCATCCCTCACGGGATGGGGAGCTCATGCCAACGAGTTGACAGTCAGCGGTCGTTGGTCTCCGTCAGAGTCCAGGCTCCATATCAATCTGTTGGATCTGAGGGCCATCAGGCTAGCTCTGAAGGCTTTTCTGCCGTCCGTGCGGGGGTAGAATGTCCTGATTCTGACGGACAATACAGTGGCCATGCACCTCCTCAACAAAAATGGGGGGGGGCAGGGTCTCTCCCACTCTCTCGCACTGTGAAGAGAGGCGATGCAGCTCTTGTTCTGGGCTATCCAGCAGGAAATTTCGATCTCGCCACTTCATCTGGCCGGAGATGAAAACTAGGCGGCTGATGCTCTGAGCAGGCAGAGCGCGGTCTCACACGAGTGGGAGCTGGCTCAGTAGGTTCTCTTGGAGATCTTTGCCTTTTGGGGGACCCCACAAGCGGATCTCTTCGCCACCAGTGTCAACCAGAAGTGCGAAAGATTCTGCTTGCAGGAATTTCCTCCAAGAGGAGCCTTAGGGGACACGTTCGATTGGAGTGGTCCTTCCCATTGCTGTACGCGTTTCTTCCAGTCCCTGTCATTCCGCAAGTGCTGCAGAGGTTACGGAGGTTCAGTTCCCGAATGATCCTCATTGCTCTGGCATGGGCCAGGAGAGCGTGGTACCCGGACCTTCTCGACATGTCCATCTGCCCTCCACGCCGTCTTCCCTACCGAGACGATCTGCTCTCACGAGAGGGGGGTCGGGTTCTCCATTCAGAGGACAAGTATTTCAACTTTCATGCTTGGTTTCTGAAAGGTTGAGGTACAAGGATTGGGACCTCCCCGAAGACGTGATGGAGGTGTTGCTTTCGGCCAGAAGGCCTACAACAAAGTCCCTGTACCGTTGCCATTGGAGAAAGGTCTGCGACTGGTGCAGGGTAAAGAATGTGGATTCTTTTTCATGTGCCATTCCTGTGGTTCTGTCTTTTTTGCTTTTGTTAGCCCAGAAGGGCCTGCAAGTGGGTATCATTAAGGGTTACTTGGCGGCGCTGTCCATATTTAAGCGCTCGTCTGAGGAGTATTCTTATTTTAAGATTCCTTTAATTTCTCAGTTTCTGAAAGGGCTAACTAATGTGTTCCCACCGTCATCTTTCCAGGTGCCTGCTTGGGATTTGAACTTAGTTCTGAAATTCCTAATGGGAGCTCCGTTTGAGCCCTTACATTCTAGTCCTTTGAGACTGTTGACCTTTAAAACTGTATTTTTGGTTGCTGTTACTTCCGCTCATAGAGTGAGTGAGTTGCAGGCACTATCTGCCAAGCCACCTTTCACAGTGTTCGATATGGACACAGTTGTCCTTATGGTCCTCCTTCTTTTCTTACAAAGGTTCTGTTGGAATTTCATTTTAGCCAGAAGGTCATTCTTCTGGCGTTATATCCTCCGCATCCTGGTAAGGAAGAGGAGAGGCTCCATAGGTTGGATCCTAGGAGAGCTTTAAGTTTCTACATCTCACGCATGTCCCGGGTCAGAGTGGACGATCAGCTCTTTGTAGGGTATGCTGAAAGGCGTTTGGGTCAAGCTGTTACTAAGCAGACATTGTCCAGATGGATTATCTTGACAATCTCTGAATGTTACCGTTTGACTGGTAAGGACCCTCCGGTGGGTTTACGGGCCCATTCTACTAGGGGTGTGGCTGCCTCTACAGCTCTGCAGAGGGGTGTTCCCATTCGTAACATTTGTGAAGCAGCCACATGGGCCTCTGTCCATACTTTTGTAAAACACTACTCCCTGGATTCTATCCATGGGCAAGATTTGGCCTTTGGCAAGGCGGTCCTCTATTCTGCAATTTAATTTGGCATTCTAAAATTCCAAATTCTTTTCCCACCTCCATACGTTGGTACTGCTTTGGGAGTCTGTCATAGATGTGGAATACGTCGGAGGACACAATCTTTCCGAAGAACATGTTACTTTCTTACCTAGTAACGTTCTTTCGATGGGATGTTCCTCCGACGTATTGAACATCCCATCCTCCCAGCCTGCCCCTCTACAGAATTTCTTATGCGATTGCAACATACGTTTCCGCAAGGCTTTATGTAGTCATACTGGCAGATTGGTGCCACACATTCTGTGAAAAAACTACAACTGGGGCTATGGGTGTCGTGCATCCTACTTATAATATCCGGTGACGTCGGCTCGATGGAGGCCCTCGAGGGACAGCGTATCGACGTCATCGTAGGACTCCGACACCAAATTTTTTTTCCAAAGCAGTACAGCTGTGCTGATTACCTGTCATTCGATGTGGAAAACTTCGGAGGAACATCCCATCGAACGAACGTTACCAGGTAAAGTAACCTGTTCATCTGTTGGGTGACCTGGTCAAACACTGCTCCACAAATAGTCAGTAGGGCACAGAGGAATCTCTGAAGGGACTCTGGGGAATCCCTACCTCGGATAGCTTCCATTTAGCTTGTGGGCATCTCGGATCCCTAGAGTCCATATTGTTCGCGAAGAAGGGTGGCCAGAGAATGTGACTGCACCACAGTTTCAAGTTCCTCCAACAGAAACCCACCAGTACAACATATTCATAGCCACAGAGTCAACCAATGAACTGTGTGGTGATGTTGATGGACTCTGATGGTGGAAGAGATAGATCTATGGAAAGACAGAATAAGTCATGGGTCAGAAAATTCCAAGAAGGGGGTACAGTAAAACTGGTGCTAAAGATCTACAAAGCCCAGAAGGCAGTCCACCAGCAAAAGCTCTTTGGGTAGGCAATGGGGAGAAGAGGGACATTGGAAAATTGACCGGACAGGAAGACCGAGGTAGAGTAGAAGGGACAACTTTTGATATGAAAGAGAGCTCTTTTGTTTATCACTTTGGTAAGGTTTATTTTCAACCTCTGTGTATTTGCCAAAACCCATCATGATCCACTGAGATCATGACTCAAATGTTCACTAAGTGGTGGTTTGTTGCAGGGCGGTGTTGTGTGAGGGCATGGGAATCTGAGTAAAGTGATCAATATTGTTTTTAAGATCTCCCATTCCTACTGCGGAGAGAAACCACCTTTCTTTCTTATTCTGGACTTTTAAAATACATGGCAATTTGCATACATTTGTATTTTCTCATCTCAATTAATTAAATGCATGTGTTTCTGACCAGGTGTTCATTCTAATTTTCAGGAAATACCTTTAGTACGCTGGCTGGATTAGTTTTTGACTGGACTGTTGTGAAAGATACTGAATCCGAGGGCTTTTCTGACACACACAACACATTGCGGTAGGTCTGAACTACTCTAATGTAATCTTATTCATGAATGTTTTGCCTGGTTCTTGTTATGCACATAACTTGACATCTTTGCCAGTCACTGAGTGTGACTACCTGCAGGCTTAGACTCATGAAATGCTCTTCATTGGTTTCTGTTTGGATGGTTGCTCAAGGATCCTCTAGCGCCGTACTAGCAGGGATAGTTTCACATGGACACTGACATGTTTGAGTGGGAGGTGGAGCCCAATCCCTTTGAGATGGGTAGAGTAATCCCACCCACAATGTGTAATTGGTGGAGGTTTACTTACAAAAGGTGGGTCACATTAGCCCTTTAGCAATGTAGGCCTCAGGCAAGGGGTTTGGACAACAGTGCAGATGAGACTGAGATAATGAGTTGCCAGCAGAGATCGTCCGATGAAGTGGGAGTAGGGTCTGCAGGAATACAGAAAAAGTCAGCAGGTCCCAGCTGAACATTCTGGAGACCCTATATGGATGAGCTAACAAAGAATACTGTTGTCCATATTTTACATTATACCTCTTGAAAAGAAACCAGTTTGCATGCAAGGATCCAAGCTTTTAGTTGAGGGATATGTGTTATAATAACCTAGTCCGTGGGATTTAGAATGAAGGGAAGGTATGCATACTGGAGATGCATTGATAATGAAGCATACAATCATGTTATAGCAGGTGTTTTGTCTGAATTTGTGGAGAGGGCCTGTGTGACGTCATTAATCCAAGATGGCTACCGTTACGGATACTAATTTCGTTTTTGAGCTGTAACTGCTTTTAGGGTGGTTCTATTAAAAATTATCAAAGGACGAGAAAAGTTCATACATGCAATTTTTGTACATCATTTACCGTTTCTGAGATATAGCCTCGTAAATGTTTGCCACTTTATCGCAAACCTTCAACTGTATGCTCACTAAATTAGAAAGTTCGAAATAATGTGCATCCTTCTCATTGAAATCTACTATTGATTATCACTACGATGGCTATTGACATTTGAAAAGAGAAATTAATGTTTTACAGGTCATCTTCTGAGTCCCAGAGTTCATCTGCAAAATCGTTCGCACAGAGCTCTTTGTTGCAACCACACTTGCACAGTTCTGTGCATTTTACTGACTGAGCTCGGCAAATCGCAATGCACAGCACACCGTCCTTTGATGCATGCCATTGGTACAAGCTGTATTATTGATTGTGGTGCACATGGAAGCGTACACATAGCAGGAGAATATTGATTATCTGCCTTTTCCCACCCAATTTGTGATGGCTCTGGGAGATTCGGGTGTTGTTGATCAGCACTTTGCCACTCCATCTTGCATACTACCCAATTGCCATCCTGAAATTCACTTCCACAAGTCGGAATGTTTGCTTTCAAGAGGTTTCATTTATGCTCTGTACCGTGCTATCATACTTCCGTAGTTTGTCAAATTCAGGGCGAAAAAGTATTTAGCAAACTCTTCAAGTGATGCAAGGTTTAAATCCCAGTTTGCAGTTCACACGGATGTGATAAATAAAAGCATTGTATCCACCATAGGAATGTACTGAAGAGCGACTCGAGCGTTGGTTTTTCTTGAGATTCTTTAGCCTCAAATGCTTCCATTTTGGCCATCAATTTGTCAGAACTGTCACATCGTATTTATGGACTGATTTTGTTTCTTAGGAATCATCCACTTGTAAACTTTAAAGTAACTTCTTAAGCTCAAGTTCCATCCTTTACTTGATTTCAAAATGATATTTATAGAATTCTTCGATGATGCATTTAAAAAGGGCAAGTCTTGGTGACCTATGTACTTCAACTGCTCTCCTTAAGCACTTTCCCTGATACATTGTATCACACAGTACAGTTAAGGTGGCCACAAGGCCTGTACCATACAAGAAAGAACCAATATCTCGAAGCATCGCCATCATTCTATGCAGCCCATCTGGTCTAAACATCAAGTTCTTTTTAGCCATAGCTAATTTCTAAACTGGCTTGTAAAGGTCAAGATCCAATTTTCCAACTATTTATCATTCTGGAGTGACAACAGATGTTATTTTCTCCAACCTCTTCATAAATGTGAGCTGTTTGTGTGCTTGTTGGGCTGGCATCTATGAGTGGGAGTACGCAGACAAATTTCTTTAGTTGTAGGATCACTTATAATGAAATTGTAAGCTGACCAAGTCAGAACTGTAGTGAGTGGTTCTGACTTTCCCATTCATTAGTTTTGGTTTCTTCAGTGAGATTACAATGTGTATCCAGCAACTCTTCATCAAACATTCTTGAAAATCACTCAACAGTAAGACTTCCACCATCTTCCAAAGTATGTCCTCAAGCCTGTTGGAATTTAACATTACCTTATTCCTCTCTGTTTAATCAGTGATTTGACTGCCTACACCCTTTGGGAATGTTGCAAGACATTATCTCAGACAGGAACTGAGGAATCTTCTGCAGTGATCGAAGTGATGATGGTCCTGATATTTTGGCTTAGGACATCTGACTGCTCCTGATAGACCACCATAACTGTACCATGCAAAGTTCCTTTACCATACGTAGTATCCTCAAGGAAGTCGATGTTGCCAGCAGCATAATGCATACATCTGTCTCTGATCAACTCTGAGGCAATGTAAGATCCTCCACACTCATCCATGCGTTTTATTATTTCTGTGGCTACCTGCGTCTCAAACCAAAGGACTCTGGCGTAATCTATAGAAGTGCCCATGCAATGCAGAAATTGAATGATGAATTTGCTGCGGGTAGCTGTGTGCATTGTGAGCCCAACCGCCACTTGCAAGGGCAATTTGCCGGTATGCCGTGTGGTAGAAGTGCTTGTGTAGGAAGCCCGTTATGGTGGTAGCATTTCATATGTAAACATCTTTGACAATTTATGAGCCCTATTCATTACAGTGGTATCCAGCTTTTCTGAATTACTTTGCTGTTCTTGA
The DNA here is from genome assembly GCF_040938575.1 of Ambystoma mexicanum. Lineage (NCBI taxonomy): Eukaryota > Metazoa > Chordata > Amphibia > Caudata > Ambystomatidae > Ambystoma > Ambystoma mexicanum. The sequence goes on along the minus strand of NC_090923.1, from coordinate 538,580,679 downwards.
CCACACCACTTGGAAAAAAAAAAACAACTTCCTTTGGAACACCATCTGCAAAATTGACTTCTTCAAAACTTCCAGTGAAATTCCTTTTTTCAGAAGTTAGTACGGCTCTCAGTAAAATCCTAGCTGCTTCAAGAAGGGTTCTCCCATCGTTCTCAATATCTTCAAATTCAGTGAGACTCGTGGTTCATTTACCCTTTTGGGATTACTAAAAATAATGCCAATGCATTAATGCTCTTATATGAAACATTTGATTTGTTTTCTTGTTTTCATCAGTCCTTCTTAAACCATTTTTAGCTGAAATTTTCATGTAAAGCTTTTCAATTCCCCCCATTGTTATGTTGCCTTCATGGAGAAAATCACTGATTGAAGATACAAATTCAACATTTGTTGCTTCATAAGACAGTGAATTTGGCAGCATCTTTCCGATTTGCTTAGTCTTGCCCCATAAGACATTCACTACATGTGTGTTCCAATATAGCTTGTGATATGCAATTTCTCTTGCGTGGGGGTCTCTAGGATCAGTACATTCGCTAAGTGGAATCTTCAATGTGTCATTGTTCAACAGTTCTACTGCTCTCTTCAAACGGATGCCAACTGAATCAGTTGCTATCAAATATAATTGATTTCTTCTTTTTCCTTTATTGCAAAAGAAGCATTTATTTCTGTTGTACATAGGTATTTTTGATCTTGTAGTGTAGCTTTGTTCTACTTCTTCCCCTTCTTCATGGCTGGTGATAGACAGCTTTGGCTCACATAACTGCTCTCCAAACAATCTTTTGCTTCAATATGTTTGCCATGTTAGTATATTGCTTGTAGCATTTTTGAATGCCAGGATGCTTTTTCATTTTTCTGTTCTTTAGGTGTTAAGTTGCCTAATTGCAGACTTATGTTCAATTATTTATTATTGTTCCACTCTGCTCTCTTAGCACAGTGTAAAACCTTTTCATAACATTTTGGATTAACTAGGGGAGATTTCTTTCTTTGTTGGCATAAGTACACAAGGAAAAGTCTGCTATACATTTTCCTTTTTTGACTGATTGTGGAAGTTCTACTTTTAAATGACTTTCAGTATCTGGAGGTATCGACATTTTGAAGAAAATTGATTTTACTGGAAGATGGAATCAAATTTCACGCTCCAACTTCTCTTGAATAATTTTCAAATTGTCTTGCCAATTACCAGCACCTGTAACACAATAAAAGGAATTTGTTTTTAGAAATCATAAAAACGAACTGTGAACAAAAAACGTCTAAACAATAAGATATCAAGTTCTTTTTAGGAAATATTTGATAGGATCACTCTGAAAGGAATTATATATCAAATTGTGATTCATAAATTGTAGCTGCAGCCATCTTGGATTAATGACATTGCAGAGGCCCTCTTCCACAAATTCAGACAAAACACCTGGTAATACATGATTATATGCTTCAGTTGCAATGCACCCCTGGTATTTATAACTTCCCTTCATTCAATATCCCACAGAATTACATATGCCCCTTAACTAAGTCCCCACCATTGCTCTCGCTTCTGGGACACTAACTATGCATGCATATGTATAGTGATGCTGCGCTAGTACTATACCACCTTTCTGGTCACTTAATATATCACCATACTGTGGAAACCTACATGACAAGAATCGAAAGGAGATTACCCACCAGAATCCAAGGAGCAATTCTGCATTGCGCCATTTGGTCTCCTGATGCTGTGGGAATCCCCTGTTGAATCCAACACATCCTCCAGGAAGGTAACGAGCAGTAGCAAGCTGCGGCAATAGCGAAACGCACTGGGACTGAGCTGGTATGGGGGTGAGGGCTTGAACAGTTACAAAGAAGAAATTACAAACAGAGAAAACATGTAATATTGCCACTTTTTATCTGCAGTTTAGCGAATTGTTGTTAATGACGCTGTACATATGTAAACTGTGCTTTGGATTACATCTGAAAACCTTTGGAACCCTGATACATGAACGGTGGGCAATTAAAAATGCATGATCACCCCCCCCCATTAGCATATTTACTCCATGCATTTTCATGGCTGCAACTGTCTCGAATTAAGTACAAGCGATTCCGCAATACAGAACTGTGTTGAGATGGAGGGGAGGAAGGGGTGATGGAACATACCTGTCGGCTGTACTCTTTGTTTTTATTTTTTTTTTATTGAAATCCATTTTTATTACAAACCTTTATCAGGAAAAAAAGAAAACCAATCATAACCAATCCCGCTTTAAAAATTTGATAGTCTCTCCCTCCCCTCAAACAAAACAAAAGCGTTTTCATCTTATCTCATACTTATGTGTGACATCCTTTCTGTCTGACACATGTAATATTTCTTTAAAAAACTTCACCAAACCAATAATTGATGTAAAATCCTCCCCTCGTATCAAATGATTCCAAAATGTCTCTGCATCTTGACATTGCCTCTACATTATCCAATTGCCCATAAAACCTGTTCTAATAGCCTTAAATCCCAAGCAAAGCACTACAATATGTTGTATTTTCTCCACCTGAACCTCCCCTCTACAGAATCTACCAAGGAGGTCCTTTGCTTTTTTTATACACCTTCAAAATGTCTTTAGTCGGTTGGGCATTAAGACAAAACTTATCCACCCTTGGCCATCCCTCCACTTAAAATCCCAAAAGGGGGGGCAGGTGGGGACATCAAACATTTGCAGTGAAGAGCCACTGCCTTCCAAATTTGGCAGCTGTGAAATGTTTCTCCAAAAGGAGCCCTCCAAAGACTGCTATAATTTGGTCAGGGTAAATAAGAAAGCCTCTGATTGATAGATCAGAACCTTTGATTCATAGAAGGTCCTTCCCGGTATTATGGAGAACTGCCCAAATCTTCTATTAATCAAGATCCCCTGTGCTGTCAACGTTTCGGCCCTCTTCCCCAGTGTCACACTTTCCCTGCGGTGGCCCTTATGGAAATGATGGAGGATGCGCCTCCATTGAAAGGCACAACACGCTTTTCCACAAAGTGCACATCGGTCTAGTTTATTTCTATATGGCCAGGGCGGGCACATTTAGCCATCCTGCAACCGACGGTCCGTGCGTTGCAACCCTTATGCGTTTCTGTCTTTGGGTAAGGTGCTAGTTTTCTGCTGCTTTTCGCTCGACACGTGCCTATTCTCGCTCTTTCCTGTCTCGCTGCCCCCCCCCCTTTTGCTGTTCTCATACGGTACCTTTGGGCTTCTCAGGCTCCCAGTGGTCTCGGACGCAGATGTCTCCCTCTCTCTCCTTTCTTTTCTTGGCTTCCCGTTTTGTCTCGACTACGAGGGATGTTAGGGAGAATTCTCCTTTATGGCTAATTTCCCTCACCTTGTAAGTCCCTCAGCAGCTTTGCTGGATATCTGGGTTTTTTTTCCACCTAGTAAGAGTGTGAGCCTTTTTCCCAGTCATACATGTGTTTTGCCATGTGTATTTCTACTGTTTGTGTGATCTTGGGCTCTGGAGCTACACCACTCCATGAGCCCCACTTTTTGTGTTACACAGCACCTTCAGTGCAGTGACACAGGGTTGTCTTTGAGACTTCCCACTGAGTCCAGTTTTCTAGGGCTGACTACTGTCCCCCAGAAACAGGTAAAGTTGCCATTTACTTTATGTAGTCATTTAAAACTGCAGACCAAATACCCCACATCTTACATGCAGTATTGGAAAAGGTTAATTCCTACCCCTTTTTGTCTGTGCCTTGCTGAGCTTTATTTTACTCTCAACACTAGGACTTGGCTGGTGGCAGTGGTATCTACCCTATCCTTTCTACCGCGATTATACTATATAAACGTGGTAGAAAGCTATTGTATTAGCCTCAAACTTAAACCCGCTTGACCAAATACTTTTTATTTTGGCTGTGGTTGAGTTTTATCGCCATTTCTTTTTGTTAAAGTCCTTCTTGTGTTTTACTTTGCGCGGCAAATCAGGTTGCCTTCTTTGTTCACCGACCTTTTGCGGGCTTCTGTCCAGAAGCCCTCCTTTGGTGTCTAGGTGGGCTGAATGTGAGGGCGGGGTTTAGTCACCCCCCTGCACAGGGTCTCATTGGAGACCCAAGGCGCACTTTGTGTCGATTGGCTGAGGTGGTTGTCCGAGGGGGGGCCCTGCTGAGTGATTGACAGCCAGGCTGTGTGAATGGGGGATTTTAGCATGAAAGGCAGGACTCTTGGGCTGGAAGTCAGAGTCACCAGTGGAACTGAAAAGAACCGAAGAGACGCGTAGAAGTCGGCTGCTGCAACTCCCGAGTCCCGGTGAAGCCATGCTGCAGTCCTGAGCTATCTAGCCTTCAATGACAAGAGAAGATCCAGTCCGGAGTCTTCTTCCCTTGAGCCTGGTGGGATCAACCAGCTCACCTTTCACAGTCAGAGGATCCTCTTCTTGGTCGAAATCGCTGCACACAGCTGTAGTGGTCCGGATAACCATCTGAAGAGCCTCTCCTGTTTTAAAGGAGTGCACCTTTTATTCACCATTGCTTCACTGCTGCTGGCCTCATCCCTAGGTAGTGCAGATCGCTCCAGATGTCCTCCTTCTTGTCCCCACGACTGAAGCTCCAGGAACCGTGAGTCTGCAGGAACTACCAGGAACAACTTCCGTAGCACCAGCTTTTCTTCATACGAATAAGGTACTGTGTCCAGCTTCAAGGAATCGGGGTGAACCCTTTCTCCTCACCCAAAGCTTGCCCTTGTCTTACTTCCATCTTATAACTTTTGCTTCCCTTTTGACAATATCCAAGTATTCCTGGCAATCTGGAATCGTGAATTCTTCTAACCTTGTGATGCTCGACAACAGGGCCCTGTCCCACTTGACACTGGCGCAGGCCTAATGACTTATCTACGTTTTAGAAATTGTGCCTTGACAAAAGTATTGCCTTTGATTTTTATCCCCAATTTTCTTGTGTTAATTCATGTGCTAAGTGTGTTTGACTACGGTAACACTTCTTCTCGCGGGTACGCTTTCCTTTCGTAAAACCGAACTGTCATTACTGTCAAAAAGTGACCGCGTAACAACCCCCGGTAACGTCTTTGTTTGACAACACCGGTCTGTCAAATCCAAAGGTACTTACCTTGAATTGTTCTGCACAAGGGGAATTGGTTGTGTGTAGTGTATTTAAAGTGTCGTTTTAATTTAATAGAAGTGAAGTGTTTTGTGAACAGATGGTCTATAAATAAATGTACTTTTACTTTTTAACCAGAAACCTTGAGCCAATGTTTGCTCGAGTCACAGTAATTGTAGTCCTTTGTGTAATCTCTACTACTGCTCATTTGCTCCTGAGTTAAGTCTGGCTGCTCGGCCACTATTACAACTTTTTCTGTGTAGTACAGGCTTATACCAAAGGTGAAATTGTACTACCACTTGTAGTCTTAATCTTGTGTAGTGGCCCCTAAGGGTACTGCACAGGATTCTAACAGGGGTCCGCTGCTTTCTTTCTTGGACTTCTCACCGGGCGCTTCTCTTGTGGGCGCAGCAGATCTTCCTAGGTTTCCTTTCCTCCTACGGTGCTCTGGTTCTTTTCATACTCATCTGCCTGGTCTATCGCTAGTCTCAAGGGCTCTGGGACCCCTTTCCTTCCAGTTTGCAGTCCTCTCTATTCTGTCTAACAGAGTATTGCTTACCAGCTACCTCCTGAAGGGATTCGGCCTCATTGGGAAAGGCCTTTCTCCACTGGAACTAGGGTTCAGTTCTGGCTCCTGCTTATTACCTTGGCTGCTTTCTGGAAACCTTTACATCTGGTCTGGACCACCGACTTCTATCGCTCAAGTCTGCCACTCTCTCGCTTATCCTACAACACGTCGACACAGTTTTTTTTTCCCCTTTCTGGCTTCCTCAGAGAAGGGGCCACTAACCCACCAATTCCGGTACGCAGGCATAGTGGCTTCCTTCCGATGGAGACCTTACCTCTAGCACAAGAAAAGGAACTCTTGGAGGCGAGGAAGAGGCAAGGATAAGCTGACAAGCTGCAGTGAAACAGGTGAGGACGAAGAAGTGTTGTCTGATGTGAGTGTCGAACCCTGTGAACTTGACACTCGGGGGGCCCCCATTCGAGGATCATGATCAATTTTCTTATGAACATGGATGCCCAGATATGTCATGGTCTGAACCTGAGTTGGGGTCTTTACTTCAGGTACCATTTAAACTTTGCAGCTTTTGTTTTTGTTCTTTGCCCAAATGCCAACATTTTTGTTTTTTAACAGGTTTATCTCTTGACTATTATTGATCATATATTTCCATAGCCCTTCCAAACTCCTTTGGAGGCCGATTGGGGTTTGGTCTGTCAAGACCAGATTGTCCACAAAGAGAACTCTTGACAACACTCCCTCACCCATCCTGGGCGGGAAGGCCTTGACTCTAGCCAACGCTTCATAAGGTCTGATGTGAATAAGTTGAATAGAGTCGGGGCCAGCGGACAACCCTGCTTCAGACCTAGTTTAGTATACATGGGTCTTGTCAATAGGCCTTGTGCACGAAGCCTAATTTGCACATTGGTGGGCATATACAACGCTCTGATTGCTGAATGTAGATCCCCAGGCATTTCCATGCCTCCAACTTGGTCCATAGTAGCTGTCTGTCAACACAATCAAGCACCTTTTTGAGGTCTATGAAAGCCATGTAGATCTTCACACCCTCTTTCACAGCCCTGCCATTTAGGATGTTTAACAAGAAAAGGTCCAGGTCAGTTCCCCGCTCCTTTTATATACCCTGTTTGTTGGGGATCGTTTCTCCTGGTATTGGAAATCCATGTTTGGCCGGATCAGCCCTATTGCCCCTTTTGTGTATGGGCACAATAATTGCCGACCACCATGATTCGAGAATAATCACTAGCTTCATCACTTGCCTGAATAATATCTGCATAAACGACCCCCAATCCTTTGGGGACGCTTTAATCATCAGGTTCATTAAGCCATCAGGCTCTGGGCTCCAGAGAAACTTGCTTTTTTAACTAGCAATTCTAGATCCAAATTGTCAAAAGAAATAGCCCAGCCCCTTTTACTTTGTCGGTGGATAATCCACCATTCCTTTCTTTGCTAAAAGCTTTTCATAGTAAGCAACCAAAATTGCTTCTCTTACCAGATTTGCCAAGGATACCCACTGGTTACTGGTTTTATTAATCAATTGCCAAGTAGATCTCAACTCTTTTCTCTTTAAAATAAGCATCATGGCTTCTGTGTCCTGCTGCCACAAGATCGCCTTATGAGAGGCCAGCCAGTTTTTAAATCTATTTTATTTTCTTCACCAAGAGACAAGCGAGATCATCTTTTGCTCGACCCAAGAGCCTGATCTCTTTACGTAATAGTTTTTTTTCTCAATATTTTACTGTCCATTGGAACTGACCATTTGAACAAATGTTTTTCTGTATAATCTATTAAACATATTGGTTCTTTGTGAAAGGTTACTTTTGGAAACTGTTTTTGATTTACAATTGTGATGTATATTTTGAAAGTAGCTCATAGACTGGCAACTCAGAAGAGAATTCAGTACCTTGAAAAAAAGTCTCTTTAAAAAAAAAAAAAAACCGAATGCTTTAAATTAGAATTACCTATTGAGGTTGCTTTGTGGAAAAGTGTTTTCCCTCTATTCTGTCTACCCCCATACTTGCTCTAATGCTTTTATTAATTTATTCCCTGCCATTTTACTCTTGGATATGACAGGAATCATATTGGTTTTTTTATGTATAGGTCCCTTAGCATTTCTATCTATTCCTTTCCATCGTTTGTGTGTAATCGGCCGGAAGACTGTTTGTTTAGTTAGCTCGGTTACCTTTCACAGTATCATTTTTATATTTTTTTATGTTCAATTGACTCCCGTTCCCCAAGCCTCCACTTTCAGGTTTGTCTACAAAGGAAATTAATTGTGCAACTGTTGTTCTAATTGATCATGGCATTGGTGGGATGTATGTCTCTCTTGAATCTTATGTACCCGTTCAATAGTCAAGTGAAACAAAGTAAGACATAACCAGTATACTCTGTTCTCTATTATTATCTGTAATCTATTTAAAATATGTAAACCTCTCTCCCTCTAACCTACAAGAGCAGAAATGTTACAGTTGATGACTGTGTTGCACTAAATATAACGGTACATTAAATCATCCTGTTATTTACTTAGTTTTTTGCAACTTATTACAAAAGTAAATGTTTTGTGCTTCTGGTGAATAGTATCAGTCTATGCGCTCTATCCACTGTTGGCCTGTTGCTGTTTCTTTATGTTACTATTGTTTAGCTTTTTCCTAAATATCTGACTATTGCAAAGTTAGTTGGAGGTAAGTGGCTGCATGGCTCCATAGAGACCAATATTCACCTGTAGGTCTGTTTGTAAAGAATTTCTGAGTTTTGTTCTATGTGAGCGTATGCACAATTATAATACGTTGCCCTCACAAGTTTTCGATTTAGCAATGATTGTGAGGTAAACACTTGGTGGTGTTTTCATATGTTACCTTTTTCTTTATTTAGTTATTTCAGTTAGTTTCACATTCATCATTATAACCATAACATTGATTCAATGTGTGCTTGTGGTGACTTTTCTAGGTGAAATTGTGTTATTTCTTAATAAACATTTGTGCCAACATTTATTTGCACATGCTACTGTTTCGCCCTCCCTTGGGCTTTGTCAAGGCACTTATTTAGTTCAGTGTGTCAACTAGAGTGACACTTTATAATTTCATGCATACATTTCCTGCAGGAGAACAGGAAACTGTTATTCTAATTGATCATGGCAGTGGTTGGATGTAGGTCTCTCTGGAATCGTGTGTACCCGTTCAAAAGCCAAGTGAAACAAAGTAAGAAATAACCAGTATACTGTGTTCTATAGAACACCAATTGAAGTACACCCTCTGGACTACACCTTACAGAAAGTTCTGACATTGACGCAGACCTGTATTATGCGTTCCTACTGGGGGGAGCGTCCTCCAACATAGCAACCTGAAATTTGTGGATTAGCTGCTGATGTTTTGGGGTAGTTAGATAATAACCAAAAGAATTTTAAGGTTCTCAAATTTGGATTCAACTCGAGATAGTGTCCTTCTCAGCCCATACCTAGAGTTCTCCAGCATGGGGTCTGTCATGGATTCACATGCTTGTGAATATTCCCCGTCGTTAGGCCGGGAATCCTCGATAAAAGAAAACAGTTTCACTTACGAACTGTTTTTCTCCTCTAAACCAGCCACTGTCCTCTGGGTCATACTGCCCCCAGCCTATGACAGTCCTCTCCCTAAGCCTCTCCTCTGGCAGCCATCTTCAGACTTTTACTGGATGTTTCAGTGTTGGGAGTCCTCGGGTTTTGCTGTGTGGGCTACTTCTAAATTTGTTTGTTTCTTGCCGGAAAAAGTTTCTATTTTGTCAAAAAAGAGCCCCTGTGCACTTCTCTCAATCTGCCGATAGCGGGGGATCTGTTTGTCAGTGAATTTCAAGGGCGAGGATCGTCGAAGTTCCAGAAGGCCATCAGGCCTAGTCTACATGACGGAGGAGAAGGAAGGAAGGTCCCTTTTCAGGCCCTGCAACAGATGCGGGCTACAGAACGTGTTTGTAGAGGACAAAACCCTCCAATGCCTCTACTGTCTTCACCCAGTGCAATCAACATAGCCATCTGCCTCCATCGCCAGCCAGCGATCAAGCTCCTCCTCAAAAAGGAAATCACCCAACCCGGCTAAGCTGCGGGAGAAGCCTGTGAAGCCAAGGGTGGAGGGAAAGGTGGCCGACCTGCCCAAGAAGGCCCAGGCAGCGCAGGAGAACTTTTTGTCAACGATTGAGCTGGTGGCAGCTGCCCTCACAAAGGCGAAAGGGGCTGACCCTGTGAAGGTAACCCCTACTGCGCCCAAGGTGTCCCAGCCTCTGAGGCAGGAAGCCTCCACTGTGACTGTGGCAAAGCCAACTGGCACACCAGAGAACAGCATGTCGTCTCTGATCCCTCAGGGTGCAAAAAGGGGGTGGGGGCAGACAACGAGGACCTGGAGTCCCTAAACTGGGCCCACGAGGACATGGATGAGGATGACGGTGCAGGGCCTAGTGTTCCGATCACGCCTGCTCTGCTGAGGGGTGTATCCCTGGACATCCTATCGACCCTGCACACTTTGGTGTCTCAAATCTAGAAAAGGATGCCAGATGGCCCGGTTCCTGTGCCCCCCGATCAGCGTCCGGCTAAGAAGAGGAAGGGTCATCCAACGCCCCAGCACCAGCCTCCACACCCGCTTCGGGCCCCCCCACCCCCTGTGGACCTGGACACAGGGACGGACACAGCGACAATATCGTCCCAGCGGGCGGATCTCTGCAGCCGAGGGCACCCCCACCGGATGAGGTGGGGTCATTCCATTCCACGGTCGCCAAAGCTTCTGAGCTTTTCCAGCTTGCGCCCGAGTAGACGAAGGAGGATTTCCTGTACTAGAGGCGCAAGGCCAAAAGGAAGACCATCATGGCAGTACTCCTTCTGGACGACGCGTGGGAGGAGGGCCTGACGCTCTTGAAGAAGCGCTGCATGGCCCGGTCGAGCGGGATAGGCTGGAGAAAAAGTACCAGGTGCCCGAGTCCGCACCGAGGTCCTACGGTCGCAACCATCGCCGGACTCTTGTGGTTTTGGTGACCGCATGGAAGAGGCCGCTGAACCCTTCCTTGTCGTCCTCATTTCCTCTGGACAGCGAGGGGAAGAAGTTGGACGCCATGGGAAGGAAGGTTATTTACACTGCAGCGTCAACCATCAAGGCGGCCAACGCACAGCTGTGGTACAAGCTGGGCCCAATTATGGAGTTCCTCCCCGACGACAAGAGGATGGAGGTGATTGCCCTCTTCCAGGAGGGAGAGGTGGTTTTGGACCAAGCCATCGTGTTGGCGTTGGACATCGCAGACGCAGGGTTCCGGCAGATGGGGAACGGTGTCTGCCTCTGTCGTGAAGGCTGACTGAAGGCCATGAATTTCACCCAGGAGGTCCAGGTGAGGGTACTGGACATGCCGTTGGATGGAGATGACCTTTTTGGTAAGGTGGTTGAAGTATCCGTGCAGGCCATCAAGGTGGATACAGAGACGCCCTGTGCCCTGGGCATGCTCCAGCAACACTGCTCTTCCTTTCGCTCCTCCAAAGGAAAGTTGAGCAGATCAATGAAAGGTACTTCCTCGTTGTACTGCCATCCCTCCAGGTCCACGACCCAGGAGGCCTACAGAGGCCGTTCCAAGGTCTACGGTGAAGGTGGTCCGTGCCGCCATTGCCCTCAAGGCAGGGCGCCGGAGCAGGAATGCACCGGCCAGGACGTCGGGCCCCCACCAAGGCACCCCAGTGGGAGGCCGGCTGGCGGAGTGGACAGGATACTGGATGCTCTCACCCACTTGCATACCCTGGAGTTTCAGCACAGGTGTCTGCAGGTCCCTCCGGTGGCCCAGCAGGAGCAGCTTATTCCTCAACTTTTGAAGGCGATATGGGCCATGCTGCGAAAGGGGGTGCTGGTTCCACAATGACTCTGGGGCTCTGGTGTCTACTCCAGATACTTTGTCAAAAGAAAATTGGGGGCTGGTGGCCCATTCTAGACCTGCGGCATCTCAACAAGTACCTCAAATCCCAAAGGTTTAGGATGGTCTTGTTGCAGCACGTGCTCGGCCAACTGGAAGAAGGAGAATTCTTGATGTCGCTGGACCTGGAGGATGCATACTTCCATGTCCCCATCACAAGAAGGACCGAAAGTTCCTATGCTTTGGAGTGCCCGGATGGCACTACCAGTTCAAGGCCCTCCCCTTCGTCCTGAAGTCAGCCCCCAGGGTGTTCACGATAATCCTGGCACCAGTGACGGCCCATCTGCGTCTGAGGGATACACGTGTACCCATACCTGCATAACTGGGTAATTGGGCCAGCTTGCGAGAGTTGGCCGTCGGGCACATGGAGATTCTCCATCAATTATCCAAAGTCCTGCTTGACGCCATCGCAGAATGTGCAGTTCCTAGGGGCCAGACTCCATACAGTCTCCTGCCTAACGTTGCCTTCGGAGGAGAGGGTAGCAGCCATTCTGGGGAAAGTGCAACAGCTGTTTTCACTGAAGACCGCCACAGTGTGGACCATCAAGTCTCTTCTCGGCATGATGTCTTGCATCTACCTTATCCAGTTTTGCAGGTTATGGATACGACCTCTTCAGGAGATCCTGGATGCTCGCTGGATTCATGTATCCGGAAGCTTCCCGGACAAGATCCCGATCGACGAGGAGTTCAGTCGGGCAATACGGTGGTGGGGCGTTCACTCCAACCAATACCACCGGCTCCATGGAGAGTGCAGGACGGTGTTGGAAATCTGTGACAGAGGAGTTTGGGTGAGCATGCATGTGTGAGTAGACTCTTGTAAGTGATAACAAGTAGGGAACAGATGCGTGGGCAAGTGTGAGAGATGTGAATACATGGAGAGTGAGGTTGTTGTGACGTGGGTGTGGTTTGTGTTATTTCTTATTGGTGTTTGCATTGTAAAGAGATTATTTCGGTCAGGCATTATAAGGTAAGGTAAAGGTAAGGCCGGGAGCCCCTCCTTGGAAGGGAAGGGGAGGGAAGGTGGTATCACTATAAAAATATATTATTTAAAGGAGCAATACAGAAATAAAAGTAGTGGTCTTGTTTAAGTAGTAGGCCTGGAACAAGTAGTGGTTGTTTTAGCTTGTTATTTTAGTTTATTGTATTTGTGTTTTATTGGATGAAGAGCAGCACCTAGGAGGGGCGGTAATTGTGTGTCTCGTGGTGTGGCTTTGGATGGTTTTGTGGAATGGTAGGTGTGTGCAAGGAAGGGGGACAAAAAGCGTGGCAAATGATTTTCTTTTTTTGTCACAAGCAGCGGCAGCGTGCGCGGCACATTAGCAGGGTCAGTAAGAGATCGACATCACTAGAATTGGGGGAGGAACACCAATGTAGTATATGCACAAGGCCCTGCCGCTGTATCATGACACGGTGGAGAACTACCATAAGCGGTGGATTGTGGAGACTGGAGGAGGGGGGATGCCCTGATAATAAGAGCGTTTTGGAACATATGTCTATATTTTTAGTAGCTAAGTATAAGGGGAAACGGCTACAGAAGATAAAATAAATGTCATAGATCTGTTGAATGTTTGAGGACACAGAAGACCAAGGAGGACAGAGTGGGGGCACAGATACAGAAAGATGTAAGTGCTGGAGGGGAGAAGGAGAGGGCAGCTTGTCCTGCAGATGGGTACATGAACCCAACCATGTAACCAGTGTGGTAGGAACTCCTACAGCACCAGCAAAACCTCAGGCCACTGCTCCACCACCCCCATATGCACACCCACCTGAAGTATCCGCATCCGCTGGTGTCGGGTTGAGGCACAGGGCCGGTCGGATGGCGTTGGTAAAGAGAAGGGGAGTTATGAAGTTTGTATGTGCCCTGGCCCCAGATGGATAAAAACAATTTTGATTAAGGCTCTCCCACAGCCCACAGAGGGGGTGAGTAAGTGGATCTATTAGTTTGAAAAGCAAACCGCATGGGTGCCCCGGGCAATAGGGGACATCAAGAGTTTGATGGTTGCTGAAATTGGGGCCAGGCCGGGGATATGTGGGTAAAAGCTGGTTATCCGGGAATAACCCTGAGGGATGATACACATGATGGAGCATCCTTCAACAGAATTAGAGCACGGTGAGGGATGCGGTACGAATGGCTTTTCCAGACACCACTGTTATGCAGAATCCTATGCAATTCCCTTAGGGAGCACTAAAGAAGATTAGGACTACAGGTATATGCAATGAATCCCCTTTGGTATCCGTCTGTACCACAAAGATTTAGTTGGTAGCTGTGGCTGAGCAGTCAGACTTATCTCAAGAGGGAGATGAGCAGTATTCAGGGTTTACACAATAGGACTACAATACTATGAAAAAAGGAAACACTGACCAAAGCTTTGTATCAATGTTAATGTTAAAGGACATTTGTACCGCGCACTATCACCACCGGAGTGGTCCCCTGGCGCTCTGGCAGCTCTGAAAGAGGAGGGGAGGTTGAGTTAGTGGGAGGAAGTAGGAAAAGAGCAAGAGAGCAGTGATGTGCTGTTGGCGGCCTCAGCCCGGTGGGTCCGTTGGCTGGGCCTGGGGTGTTTTCAGCCGGTAGTCGTTGTGTACTGTTGTGGGAGTCTGTGTGTTATTGTTTTGTTGTTGCAATGTAGTGAAGTTTTTGCGGTTTGTTGTGCTGTAGGTTTTGGTTGTTTGGTTTGGAGTTTGAGGGTTGTATGCAGAAGGGGAAATTGTTAGTAGAAACAAAACAAACAAAAATGGCACCCTTAGGTACTTTAATGCAGCTGCAAACGCAGCCCGCAGTAAATGCACACTATGGTAGTTAAAACGCAACCACTGCCACCAGCCATTCAATTAGAAAAGGGTAACATAAATTTTACATGAGAAACTAGACAAAGGGGATACTGGGTAACCCCTCCAGCACTCTATTGTAAGATAGGGTGTGCTAGGTCTAGCAAGTTACAATGGTAAGTAAAGTCAATTTCGCTTTACTGCTCTTGGAAACAGTAGTTTATCCAAGAGAAGGTATTTTAAACATTTGGGAAATCAGAGACTTCCCTGTGTCACTGCACTGAAGGTGCTGTGTGACACAATGTAAAAGATGATGCCCATGGAGTTTTTCAGACTCCAAAACCAAAAGAAACACAGTGTTCAAAATCACAATAAAACAAATGAGAGAGTGGGAAAAAGGGTCATACTCTCTCCAGTTTAAGAAAATCAAGTCCTCAAAATCCAGAAAAAGTGCGGGGGGTCTCTAAGGTGGAGGGAATTAACACATTTCTGAGAATTCTCCCCAACACACAGTTCAACACAAACTTGCAAGTCGCTCCCTTCCTCAAGCTTATTGTACTTCAAGTCTCCCCTTCGTTCAAATTTACTTTCGCTTAATTCAAAAAGAATATATATATTTATTTTAAACACAGTTCATACACAATTCACTATCATTAAAGTAAGTTAAAACAGTCAAAGTATACACCACTCCATATCTAAATTGTAGACCAGTTTGAGCAAGAGTGAAAACTGAGCAAAACTGCACAGTATAAACCAGGCAGAAATGGCACTCTTAACAATTTCTTCAGAGGGAGGGAAAGGACAAGTCATACAGGTTTAGACTCCTAAACACACCAGCAACACTTCCCAATTGGATTGTGAACAAGTTAGGCAAGGTAGTATTTTAGCATAAGCAATACTTGGGTGAAAACCGAGCAAAATGGCACTTCAACAATATAGAAAGGGGAAGGAAAGGTGGTTATAAGGGTTTAGGTGCACCAACACATTTCTTAGTGAAAAGCAATCTAGAGAAGGCAGTTGTAACAGATTTAGCCAGAGTCAAGAGGCCTATGCCAGAGTCAATGTTACAAGGCTAAGTGCCCAGGATCAACTAGTTCTAGTAGCTGCAGTCAAGTCTTTGTTTAACGATTTGAAAAGGCGGTTGCAGAAGGTGAAAAGATAATATTAGACGAAGGGGCCGGACAGCCCAAAAGGTAAGTAAAGGATTTAAAACACCTTTAGCAGTACCCAACGAAAGGGGAGGCCTGGCGGAACAATGTACCTTGAAAATGGAAGAGGCTCCTGCGGTGGCGGTAGTTCCTGGCAGTTCTTGCAGTTCGGGCGATCCAGCAGAGGAAGAGAGGCTCTCGTCTTGGAGGAAGGTTCGAGTTACTGCACTGCCCAGGGATGAAGCCAGCCGCAGTGATGTCAAACCGAAAATAAAAGGTACGCTCCTTTAAATCGCGGTCGTGGTGGATGGGTGCCTGGCTATCCGGTCTCCTAGTGCTGGGCACTGGCGATTCAACCAAGGCAGGTCCTGGAAGGCGATTGGCGAACTGGTTGGCCCCACCAGCTCAAGGGAAGAAGACTCTTGCAGGTGAAGATATTCTCGAGTCGTTGGAGAAAAGTGGTGAGGATCTGCCGCAGGGCTTCACCGGTGGTTCAGTCGTTGCAGATGTCTTCAGCTTCTCTCATCTTTGGGTTTCTTAGTTCCAGTGGCAACGTCTTGTCCTCCAGTCCTCAGAGCCCTACTTTTATGCAGAAAAACCCCCATTCATACAGCATAGCTGTCACTCACACAGTGGGGTGGCTATCCTGGTGGGAGAACCCCCCAGCCTATCAGGGCAGAGTGTGACTTGGGTTGCCTAGGTAACCCTATCCAGGGTGCCTATTCCCCCTCCCACACATCCTGTCTACCCCAGACTAAGTGGCGCCGAAAGGAGGGCTTCTGTGCAGAAGCCCGCCAAAAAGACGAACAAAGGATCCCTGACCTGGGTTAGGATTTCAGAGAAAGACACGAGAAAGAAATATTATCAAAGATCTGGCAATAAAAACCTACCGGAGTAAAGTTAATATTAAGATAAACCCGCGGTATGTTAGAGGCTGTCAGTAAAAGTGGTAGCCTCGAACAATGGGAAAATCCCATAGGAAAATATTTGCGGTCGAATATTTACGGTAGTAACCACTGCCACCAGCCAGACACTTTGGAGAGAGGGACCGGACGGTACCCCCTCGAAAATGAAAACCGGGGAAAAACTATTAACCCTTTCCAGTACTTCCATAGTAAGATGGGTTGTACTGGTTTTGTTAATAATTATTGACTAGTAAAGTCAATGGGGACTTTACATGCCCTGGGAGACAGCAGTCAGTCCCAGGGTATGGAGTCTATGTTTGGGGGTCACGATGACACCCCTGTGTTACTGCACTGAGGGTGCTGTCTAACACACATGTAAAAAGATTATACCTATGAGGGTGAAAAAAAACCAATAGACCATAGGCACACAAGATTGCCTAAAACGCACATCAGCAACATGTCTAAGAGTGGGGAAAAAAGAGTCTCACTCTTTGCAGGAGAAAAAAATAAACCCTTCAAATCCAGCAAAGCTGCTGGGGGACTCTATAGGTAAGGGAAATTAGCCTTGGAAGAGAATTCTCCCTAACAACCACTGATTTATAGTCCCTAATGCAGTGTACAATGGGCGATGAAGGTCCAGCTAAGTTTTATTCTCAAATTACAAGAGATGTGGAGAGCTGAAATGGGAGGACCGTGGGATTGCTTGATGCCATTTTATAAAGAGGGGTTTGCCAAAAGAAGTGCAGAGGGCGTTCAATAAGATTGGGGGTATTGAAGCAAATGGGTGGCCAGTGATGCAAAGTATAATATAGCACCATTCTAAAAGAATCAAGGAGCAGGTCAGAGTAACAGCCCAAAGGTGTGAACAGAGTAAATGGAATTGGTAGAAAAGAAACTGGCAAAGGTTGTTGTCCAGGCACTGGTGTCGATGCCAGTGCAGGTGGAGGGGACAGAGTACCAAGCAGGTCATGAGAACCACTATTGCTGTGCTCTGGTTCGAAGGAGGACAAGGACAGTGGGGCTGGGGCATGAGTATCCCTGCCCACAGTGGCAACAAGGAGGACCACAGCGAGGAAGAAGGGGATTCCGAGGAGCAAGAGTGGGGGATTTGGTTTTTAAGGGGGTGGGTTTGGACCATCACAATGTTGGAATTGTTTGAGGTGTGGGCATTTTGAAAGGAAATGCAGGAGCTGGTCTTCAATGGAGGATAATTACGGGTCGCCGCAGCAGGGCCAAGGGCCGCAAGGACATGGGTATCCGCAACGGGGTCAAGGCCATCAAAATAAAGGCTATCCACAGGGGTAACCCCAGACATACAACGGGCAGCCTCAAGTATCTGATATACAGTTCCTGCCACAGCAACAGCAGGGCGATGTGGCCCCAGTCAAAAGGGTATCAAGCGGAACCACCACCCCCCCCCCCCCCCCTTTGGCGGAGCAGCAGCGATTGGGGGTAACCCCTTCACGTTCCCTGGAACAAACACATATCCTGATTAGGACAGCACACAGAGAGCACTTGCGTGTCCGGTCTTGTCAAGGACCATCCACCCTGAAGAGGAACCTTTGGCGGGCGGAGATAGGAAACACGCAGTTCATATTTATGGTAGACTCTGGGTGCAACAAAATGATGTATCGTGGAGGAAAATGTTCACTATCGGGCAAATATTCTGCTATGCAGGGAATATCTGGGGCTATTTCCAAGGTCCCATACACTCAGAAGCTGGACGTAAAGGTGGGACGGAAGGTGATACGTGCTCCCTTACTATATTCTGAAAGTTCTCCTGTTAATTTACTGGGCATGGATCTGCTCAGCAAACTAATTTTGATTATATCATTCCCAGATGGTGGTATAGTCTGCTCCACACTGGGATATGCGTAGTAAGGGCAATGCTGGTAATACATACAATGACTGGGGACAGATTGCTAAGCAGTGTTGGCAAGTGCCTACAGATTTCATCTTTCATCCAGTTGTGTCAGTTGGTGGTGGCGAGAACAATATTCTCTCTGGATTTACAGGGATTGTTGGTCTCTTGACAAAAGGGTTGTTTTATAGGAATAGACAAGGACAGGTGTGAATGGCGAGCAGTGCTGTGAAGAGATCCAACAGTACAGTTAAAGGAAGTGACGGATGACGAGCTGTTTGAGAACAATGACAATAATGGGGAGATATTACAGATTTGTATCCCCTATGACATAATGGTACAGTATTAAAGGGTGCAGTGCCCCCTGATGGCAGTACTAACTCCACCTCTATTTCTTGATGAAGACTGGCAACACGCACCTTCGCAGTTGCTAACTACAAATCCACACACTGTAGAATTACTGAAAGACGTGACCCCTGTGCTTATAACGATGAAGCCAGGTGCGGTGATGCCCAGGGTAAAACAATATCCATTATCAAGGGAAGCGGAGGAGGTTATCAGAAATACAATACAGGCTCTACTGGCCAAGTAATCATTGTGCCATCAACGTCTCCGTGTAACATGGCAATAGACCCTGTCAAAAAATCAACAGGGGACAATTGGCGAATGATCCAGGATTTGCACCCCCTAAATGACGTGGTACAAAAAGAATTTTCAGTTGTCCCAAATCCTCTAACAATATTATGCAGTATCCCCAAAGAAGCCACATACTTCACTGTAGTGGACTTGAAAAATACATTCTTCTCGATTCCACTCCATCCTAAGCCATGGTACCTTAAGGCATTTACACAAGGCCAGATGTAGTTCGAACATTCTAGGTTACCTCGGGGGGCTACTGTGAGAGCCTGAGTATATTTAACAGAATACTGCATGCTGCTTTAGGGAATATTCCGGGACCTATCACGATTATTCAGTACGTGAATGACCGGTTAGTGTTCAGTGACCTGTGAGCAGCACTGCCAAAAGGTTTCCTTTACACTCCTACAATAGCTGGCCTATAAAGGTACAAGTTTGATATGGCAAAGTTGCAATACTGCCAACAGGAGGCGCTCTATCTGGGACAGTTCTTATCGGCAAATGATAAAAGGATGCTACCAGATAGAGCAGCGTCAGTACACGCCACCCCCAGACCCACCTCAGTTAAAGAAATGCAGAAGTTTCTGGGGCTGTGCAACTACTGTAGGCCATCTTGCATTGCGCGGCATACATGAGACCGCTTCTGCAGGCACTTGGGGAACAAAGGATCACAAGTTACAGTGGACTATGGATATGAGCAAACAGAGCTAAAAGTCATTAGTTCAGCACCATACTGGCCATCCCAGACTACACATAGGAATTTTACTCACATCCAGATGGCCAACTCATGAACGCAGTGTTGACACAGAAAGTACTCTGGGCCATAAGACATTGGCCTATTACAATGGCACACTGGATTCAGTGATGCTGAGGCAGTTTGCGTGCGAACAAGCTTTAGCAGCTTCTGAATTTGCAATAGAAAAGAGTTTTACTATTGTAATGGGTGCTCAGTTATGTTGTATGTGGAACATTCTCCATTTGCCATCCTAGAATGGTCAAAGTCCACCATGACTACTCAGATCTTTGGCGTACGAGATAATCTCAAAGCCCCAAATTCATGTGGTTAGATGCAAAACAGTGAATCCGGCCACCTTTCTAACAGTTATGCCCACTGCCAAAGATCTGACATTGCATGACTGCCACATACGAGGGGGAGGAGGATGACATCCCCAAAGAGAAAGATTGAGCATTTGCTGAGGGTGAGGTACCCTTTGATGTGTTGTCCACAACTGACCAGGAGGATGGACAAAGATGTACAGGGCCAGCAGTGGTACGACTTTAGGAAGGGGAGTACGAGACAATGGTTATGAAATGATTGCCCATGCATTATTCTGCACAGGCGGTGGAACTTCTAGAGCTTATTGAAGCATTGAGAGCGTCCCATGTCATAATATATTCAGACTGCGTACGTCACACAACTGTGCATGCCGGTCTAGCCAGCTGGGAGAGGAGGGGGTTTCGGAGGGCGGATGGATCCCCAGTGCAGCATGCGGCACTGCTAGAAACAATGATGGAAGCCTTTTCCCAGTTATCTGTTGTGGTGGTTGTCAAGTGCACCACCCATACTAATGGGACAGATGAAATATCGATGGGGAATGCAGCCGCCGATGTGGCAGCCAAAATGGTGGCATATCTGTCAAATTAAATGCCTGCTGAGTATATTGTAGCCACCCCACCAGCCAGTGAACAGCCAACACATTATACAGCATTGCCGATCTCCCAGATAAAAGTTACAGGGCAGGGCACCAGAAAGGTAAAAGGAATTATGGCTACGAAAGGGATGCAAGCAATCCCCAGCGGATCTATTATGGAGACGAGAGAGTTCCAGAAAGACAGTAATGCCCCAGGAGCTGCTAGCAGTAGCATTTGAGCAGTTACACTATCTGTCCCACAGTTCGAAGCAGTAGATCGCAGAAGATAAACAGGAGGCCTGGTTTATACCAAACATCCAGGAAAGCATCACAGACATGTTCAGACACTGCATCACATGTCAAGTTTTCAGTAAAGGGATGACATTACAGACTTTATGGGGTACATTCTTCCACCCTACTGGACCAGTCTGTGAATTACACATAGATTATGCCGATATGGGTGCACCTTGCAATGGCTCTAGGTATCTCATACTAGAAGTTTGCCCTTTCTCAAGGTTGGTGAAAGCAGGGCTGTGCACATTCGGATGCCAAATGTGCTGCTATATTTTTGGTATGTGAGGTTTCCCTCGATGAGGTGTGTGCAAGGTTTTAAGGTCAGACAATGGCTCACATTTCATTGTTGCTTATTTAGCTTACATGAAACCTTACACAACATGTTGAAAAACATCATATAAAATACATAATCATAAAAATCCATATTTCATAATACATCACATTTGCCGTCCATTAAATTCATCAGAGTATAATGATAAAAATCAAATCAAGTTGCAGAGTTAATTATAAAAAAAACAAAAGTTCCCACATCTGTGATTTGGCATTAAGTGACCAAATAATTTTTTCCCCAAATCTTGCGTTCTACCCTGCAGAAGCACATTCAAAGCCATGATTAAGGATATATTTATACTCCACATGCATCTATTCCAGAAAAGATTCACAGACCGCTCAGAATCTTTCTCAAACCTATCTTTGAAGGTCAAAACATGTGTAGGCTCAAAGTAAGAGCAACTAAGCACTAAGTGCTTAAGTGTCTCTTGGGAGTTTGTATCTCCACAAAAACAACACCTCAGGTCAAGAGAACCCGGCACTGGTGCGTCTTTGTTACCCCAGTGTCTTGTCCACTCGAGGGTCGGTAACTGATTGAGCTTAAAGCGCATTTAGCTGGTTCTTCCCCTCTCACAAGGGAAACCTCTGCAGGTAAAGAGGAAGACATTCCCTTGCGTGACAAAAATTGGAATATTCTTTAAAGGTAGAATAGGAATTGACACAGTCGACCGTTTCCAACCAGTCTGCCCTGAAGAGAAACCTCTTCACCAGTCCTGGGCGTTGCACAAGATCTTCTACAGTTTGCCCAAGGGAAAGTAGCATTAAATTAATTCTAGCACAAAACTTTGCCATGGATGCAACGGATTTTGATATAGCAACTTCTCTTAGTGTTTCGTAAAGAGTATTTGTCGGAGTGTCGCTTATTTTCCTATACAGGGAAAGTTGTTTCGAGAGGTACATAACTTTAAGAGATATGAGACAAATCTCATGGCGGATAACTGCATTGGGCATAGCCATAGATAAGCCCAGTAGCTCTTTCCACAACTTTCCCAGAGTGCTATTAAGAATCAGACTCGTATCGTGGGTACAGATATCAAGGCCAAAGAGTATGATGGGCTCACATTTGGCAAGATAGTATCGCCTTATCGGTAGCAGAGAAAATCTGCAAACCTTCACTCTCAGAAATTTCATTTTGGATTTGAGTTTACAGGTCTTCTCGTCAAGGCTCTGTTTCCATAGTTTGACACTAACCTTGTTTGTGAGGTTGTAGCCCAAGTATGTAATCGACTGTACCTGGTCTACTAATTCATCACCCATGGTCCACATATAAGTCTGAATCTTTCTTCTTTTAGAGAAGATCAAAATCTGAGATTTGGAATGCGTTGGGCAAAAGATTAATAGCAACTTCATAGAGATAAAATAAGTGCTTTTATTCTCCTAAAACCACCAGGGGTACGCTCCAAAATGATAGTCATCTGCGAAGGCCATCCACTCGATCACCATCCTCCCAACCTGGCCGGTGCAATTGAAAGTCCCTGCCACACCCCCTCCACATCGCACACGTACAGGTTGTAGACAATAGGCACCAGTGAACAGCCCTCCTTGACCCCCACATATGTAGCGATTTCCCTGGAAAAGACACCCTCCTTAGTCAGGTGAACCCTGATGGATGTGTTCATGTGAAGTAATGCAAGGAGCTGTACAATCTTACGTGGAATCGTCATAGCTAACATTTTTGTCCACAATTGCGATCTGATTACTCCATTGAATGCTTTAGAGAGGTGCAATGATGCTATAAACACATCTCCTGTATTAGCCTGATGTACCGAGTCTCTTAGGTGAGCCAGGACCGTTGCATTTAGATTGTTACCCAGCTCTTCCCTAAAGCCAACTTGGAATTTGCTTTGCTAAGAAGCGAATTATGCCTGACCACTTTATTAAGGTCTCTTAGGAGCAGGATGGCAAAGACTTTACTAGCCGTGTCAATGAGCGCAATGGGTCTGTAATTACTCTGGTTTAAAAAATTTCCCTTTTTATATATGGGCACGATGATAGATTGAACCCAAGATTCTGGGACTGTATGTGTCTCAAAGATGTAATCAAATACTGGTTTCAAAAGATTGGCCCACAACTTCGGGGCAGCTTTGATAACAAAAGGCAGAATACCGTCAGGGCCGGGGGCTCTGGACGGCTTAAGCTTGTGTATGGCCCATATAATATCCTCATGGTCCCATGTGCAGCATCCCGTGACAGGATATCCCAAATCCATGCCTGGCCCTATAACAAATTTCGCGGGGGAGGCAAATTTGTTAGAATAATATGTAGTCCAAGCCGCGGCTTGTATCGGACAATCCAAGGTGCCCTTAGAGGGGACCAAAATCCTACTAACGGTAGCCCAGAAATTGCCATCCATGCCCTTTCAAAGACTTTCCATCATAGACTGGTTAAAGTTCAAATAGTGGTCCATCCTAAGTGATTTTACCAGATTTTTATGTATCAAAATGATCTTTTTCTTTAGCACCAAAGACTCCTTTAGCGATAAGGAATGTCTTTTTAAGGGCCACCAAATCCCGTTGTTTGTTATTTTTGGAATTATAGATTCTGGGGTCCCATCTAAAGCTCTCAGGTTTATTGCTGGTATTGCTTCCCCCCTTTACTGATTTTATAGGCACAAGTCAGTATGATGTTATATAAATGACCTCCACACAAATGAGCACTATCCCCCAGATCAGGATAAGCAGCTTTCGTTGGGTATTCTGTGAGGAGAGTATTGAATCTCCTAATGGTATTATTCCAATTAACTGATCTCCCTTGTTTTACCACAGAGAGACCCAAGTGCCGGTCTAGCTTGGATAGCCAGAAGGGCCAAAGTCGGACTAAAGGCCAATGGGATATGATCACCCGGGTCAATATCTATGTGAGCCAGGTTCCCACAGGAAAATTTCAATCCCTTAGCCACATAGATTAAATCAATCCTTGAGCTATAGGCGCCCCTCCTTCACGTATGCTTGGGTAATTCCAAGTGGTCAGGGTGGTCCAACATCCCCAAGTCTCAACACTCCAAAACATTTCCCACAGCATCGCCCTGGTAAGATTGAGATAAATAATCTTTGGGGTAGCCCACCTATCATTCCAACCGGTACCTTCAGCACATAGTGAATTAAAATCTCTCAACGCAATGCAATTTCCAAGACCCTTCACACACCATTCCCCTAGAATCTCACTGAGAGTCTCCACTGTCTCGAAAGACAATTTCAGGGGATTCCAATAAAGATTCAGCAACAATATTCGCTCAAGCACTTAATCTATATCCAATGCAATACCCAAGAGTCAGTCTCTACTACAAACCACTCTACAGTTAAACCCCAGTTTAGAATCTACAGCTATGACAAGCACCCACTTGGACGACCCTCCGTACCCTTGGAGGCAGGATGTGAAAATCCTCTATGCTCAGATGGTCGACCATCATAATTTCTTGGAATAAGTAAATGCGAGGAGAGATATTAGTTGAATACTTGTGCAGAAATGTGCTTAGATTTATACTACCACGTGTATTCCATGAAATAACTGCTGTTAGTCATGTCATGCACATCCTGAACCTTGTCTCAGAGTTTCTAGCATTTTGAGGGCTGGCTGTAGCCAGGACCAGTCTTGTCCATTATTGAAGAGACTAGATGGAATGCCCCCCCACGTAAGAATGATTGAGTCTCACCAAGCTTTCCGCAAAGCAATCAAAACCAAACTCTTTATATGAATACTATAAGAATGCTGTCCGCTGTAATTTTTGTATATATACTGATGTACCTGTAACCAAGAAACCTCATGGTTGCATGTAAACCAACTTAAACTAAAACTCTGCAAAATATTCATGTAACAACGCCCCGGTGCCTCTGTGCTGCAAGTGTGCTATACAAATATCTAAAATAAGTAAATAGATATCAAAGATGGAACTGGTGCAGAGGTTATAGAAGGATTACAGCTGGAATGTGCCGTTTGCCCCACTGGAAAAATAACAGGTTCCTTATACGCAATCAGCCTCCTTAGCACTAGAGAGTGTCAACAGGTTAAATCCCAAAGGCTTGTTGTTTTTTTTTTTTTTTTTCTAGTGCTCTAACCATATCGGCTGGCATCTCCAAATGGAAATTACATACCATTCGGAGGTTGCTGTGGGCTGGCAGGGAAATGGCATCTATAGCGAAGTAGGGGGATTTTCTTAAAGATATTGGTCTGTCATATTGTTTATCCAACCAATGATTTTTCCCGTGTTAGTCACAGTGACTAACATCCCCTTATTCCTGTTAGGAAAAAGTTCCTCTAGCCTGGCGGCAGCTGTCCCTCGAATATTTTCACCCAAGGTAGTCATTAAGGGTGTGGGCACTACACCCTTAGTCATGGTGTTAGGGACCATCCCCCTGTCTTTGATGTCCGTAGACTGTGCCCCAGTTATCTGAGGGCCTGTCAATTGTATTTCACTCAATGATGGAACCAAAGACTGTGTGCCCAACGAGGGGAGAACCTCCAATTGTTATAAACCGGTAGAGATTCTGACATGCTTAGTACTAACTATTCTTCCAAAGGCCGTCATCTTGGTTTGTTTAGTCTGTGGACGGTCTTGCGGTACCCTAAGTTGGTTTTTGTCCCCCTCATCTAAAATTTGCATCTCTGTTACTTGTTTTCCTTCCAGCCGGGGATCCCCTATTAGACCCTTCCCCGGGACGGGCCAAATCGCCACTCGAAGGGGGTTGTTATCGATAGAAGGCAATTTGGATTGATCATCTTGAGTAGATATATTTCCAATTGCTCCAAGATTGGAATTCCTCCCCTTAATTTTGCTATCTGGCATATTTTTAGTTTTCTTAGGCATCCTCGTTCCTCTTTTCCCTTTTTTCCTCCTGCGCACAGGGGACTGGGTAACCTCATTAATGTCATAGTTGGATACATTATGAGACCCTTCCCCCCGGATTTTGCAGATTGGGTGAATTGGAGCGTTCCTCATGTGGTGATTCTGCCGTTTTTCTGATGGGTTTACATTTGTCTTTACATTTGGTCCCTTTGTCGTTGGAGTCTGGTGCACTTCACCTGATTCTACATTACTAATGCTCGTAATCATCCCTCTCTTAGGTGGTTCTGACGCTACGTCGTGGTTTGCGTTCTCCTCCATTTGTACCATCACATCTAACAACGGGGATGGACTATCTAAAGCGTTTGACCTCCCACCTTCCAAAAAATTCTCTACAATATTACGACAGGGGCATGTAGTTTCTTCAGCTCTTCACCGCCCTCCCCACCCCCTTGTAGGATGGAGATGGCTGTTCGCCTGAAATCATAAATTCTAGCAATGTAGTGAGTTTTGCATCCATCGTGGACAGCCTAATATTTTGTTCGATTCTCAATCTATCTGCCTCTTTCAGATTTAGATCATTCTTTGTTTTACCCTCTACAAGCCCCTCCAGAAAAGCCAGTCGTAAGGTTAAATCATTGAAGGACGATTGTTGCCCAGCCAAGACACCTTCCAAGGTTTCCTGTGTTTCTCCCAGGTTTTTAAGTGCCAAATTTAAACTAATATGTAAATTAGATAGGAGGGGAAAAGTAAAATTGCCACTTCCCTGATTTTTTTCTCTCCTCTATCTAGGATAGGGGGAGAGCTTTCATGTGCCTCTTGCTCCTTATCCGGAGTCCTATCCACAATCTCGATCTGCTCTTCTAGTCCCTCCCATGGCTCTGTTTGTGTGCTGCCATCTTTAACATCAATGGGCGAAGCAAATCAGTATCAGTTTCGTTTCTGATCTCTTTATTAGTAGTAACCAATCACTGATCTCTGGGTCCTACTGCCCACAGCCAAAGACTGCCCTCTCCCTAAGCCCCTCCCCTGGCAGCCATCCTCAGATTTTTACCGCATGCTCAAGTGTTGGGAGTCCTCGTGTTTAGCTCTCAAGCTTTTGCTGCGTTTTCACGCTTTTTCAAAGAGAATTTCTCATTGTTCGGTCAAGCTCCAACGTCTCTACATCCGATTAACGGGGATCCGTGTCGGATTTTTCTATGCCTGCGGCCTACCCGAACATGGCCCAGGAGAAAGGAAGCTCGACGCCCGGAAAGCTGTTCAGGGTTTGCCCTGGATGCCAGCTGCAGAATGTGTTCAAGGAGGACGAGCACTCGAAATGTCTCTACTGCCTTCATGAGGACAAAACGCATGTGGAGAAGGACTGTGCGTTTTGCAGGAACAAATCGGAATGGACCATCAGGGACCGACACCTTCGTCTCTCCAACTGGCTGGAAGGTAAGAGCCCGTCAGGCGAGAAGAAGTCCGAGCGGTCTTCTAAGTCCTGTGAGGGTGCCCCGGCGACGGGCTCCCAATAGAAGGCAAAGCACCGCGGGCACCGGGAACGCCGAACGGTCAGGGTCCTCGGCTGCCAGGCAGGGCGCATCCTCCAGCGCCATCAACCACGAGCCAGCGCTCTGGCTCAGGGAAGAGGAAGGCCGAGAACCCGGCGAAGCTTCTAGAGAGGCCCCGGTCGAGCTCGAAGGATCCGGCCGAGGGGGAGCGAGGCAGTGACCCTCCCCCCAAGGTGAAGGCCACAGGCCCACAAAAGGTGGTAAAGGCCTTGATTCACCCAGCCAAGGCCTCTATTGAGGAAGTCGTGGCGGCCCTGGCGCAGCCTGTGGAGGCTACACCAGTGGAGGCGACCTCGGGGCCCAGAGTCTCCCTGCCTCCGCAGAGGGAAGCCTCTTTCAGACCATCGAAAAGACCCCCGTGAAGACCCCCGCGGAAAAAGGGGGGCGGGGGCCAGTGGCCATTGTGGACACAGCATCCGAGGAGGAGCTGGTAGAAGTCTTAGAGGGCCTCGACGAGGTCATCGAAGAAGCCCGTTCCCACGGGAGGGATCCCGACAAAGGTGACGACGAGAGCGACTGCAGCACCGGCGAGGGTCCTAGTCACCCGTCGCTTCCGGAGCCGCAGGACAACTCGGCGGCCATTTTGTTGGCAATACAATCCTTATGTTCGGAGATGAGGATGAGATTGCCCTTACCACTGTTGGAGGAACCGGAACCAGGCTTGCCGGAGGAGCCAGAGCCAGGCCTGACAGGAAGCCCCCCGAACAAGAGAAGACTGATCAATCCAGCCCTGCCTTTTCAGCCCTCGCGGCCCACTCAACCTTTGCCCACGTCCCCGTCCCTGGGGATAACACGGAAACGGACACGGCCACGACGGGTACCGACGACGGCGGTGACGACAGGACGGAGCTCCCATCGCCCCCAGCCCGGGCCTCCCCACCCGACGAGATCGGATTTTTCCTTGCAATGATCGCCAGGGCATCCAAGCTTTTTCACCTCTGCTCCGAATAGAAGAAGGAAGGTTTCCTTTACCAACGGCGCGAGGCCAAGAGGAAAACAGTCCTCGCCGTGCCTCTGCTGGATGACATCTGGGACGAAGGTCTCACCCTTCTCAAGAACCCATCTACGACGCCTGCCAAGAGGGATCGGTACGAGAAGAAGTACCGGGTCCCCGACGCGGCCCCTTTGTGCCTTAGGGCACAACCGACCCCTGACTCGGTCGTCTCAGCGGCGGCCAAGAAGAAAGCGAGGGGGGGCATCGGCCTCAACGTCAACTTCCCCGCCGGACGGCGAAGGAAAGAAGCTGGACGCAATGGGACGACGAGTTATCTTGTCAGCGCCAACAACGATTAAGACGGCCAACGCCCTCGCGATCGTGGCCCGCTACGTCAAGGAGTAATGGTACAAGATCGCCCCCCTGTTGGACTTCCTACTGGACGACAAGAGGGCCGAGGCCCTGGAGATCTTGCAAGAAGGTGAAGTGGTGTCGGACCATGCCATTGCGGTGGCAACGGACATTGCTGACACCGGTTTCCGCCAACTAGGCAACAGCGTTTGTCTTGGACGACGAGAGTGGCTCAAGGCAACGGATTTCCGCCAGGACATACAAGCCAAGGTTTTGGACATGCCGTTCGACAGGAACAATCTGTTTGGGAAAACAGTGGATGAGTCCCTCCAAGCCAACAAGGCGGACACAGAGACAGCTAAGGCCCTAGGCGTTCTCTGGCAACGAAGGCCGTCCTTTCGGAGCACCGGAGGCAAGAAGGGTGCCTCCAAGGGATTCGGCGGTGGCTCCTCTACGTACTGCCAAGCGGCCCGCTCCTCATCGCAGGAAGCCTATAGAGGACGAGGCAAGTCGGGTGGACCCTGCCGTCGTTGCCAAGGAGGGCAAGGCGTCCTCCAAGCAAGATTGAACCGACCGTGGTGTCGGGCCCCCACCGAAGCACCCCGGTGGGAGGCCGGCTGGCAAAGTTCAGCGTGTGGGAGTCCATCTCCACCCACCGTTGGATGCTGGACGCCCTGGCCCAGGGGCACGCCCTTGAATTTCTAAAAAAGTGCCCCCACATTCCACCCATGGCCAGGAAGGAAAATCACGTCCCTCAACTGCTATTGGAGGTAAGGGCGATGCTCAAAAAAGGTGCCATCGAGCTCATCCCGAAGAGGCTCCGGGACTCCGGAGGCGGTCCGGTCATTTGGTCGACAGAAAATTGGTCGACAGACAAATGGTCGATACAATTTGGTCGAAAGACAAATGGTCGAATTTTTTTTTTAATTTTTATATATATTTTTCGGGTTTTCGTTTAGGGAAAAAAAGGGTTTTTAAGCAAAAAAAAGGGGGTTTTGGGGGGACCACCCAAAAAAAAAAAATCGACCATTTGTCTTTCAACCAAATTGCGTCGACCATTTGTCCTGTCAACCTTTTTTTTTCCGACCAAATGACCGGTAACTGCTCTGGAGTATACTCAAGGTACTTCCTTGTGAAAAAGAAGACAGGAGGATGGCGCCCCATCCTGGACCTGCGACGACTGAACAAGTACATCAAGGCACATAAGTTCCGGATGTCACCCTCCTGCACGTGCTGGGACAGCTGGATGAGGCCAATTTCCTACTCCTCGTTGGATTTGGAGGATACGTACTTCCGCATCCCCATTCTAAAAGGACACCGAAAGTTCCTCAGGTTCGTGGTCCAAGGACGTCACTACCAGTTCAAGGCCCTCCCGTTCGGATTGAAGTTGGCACCCAGGGTGTTCACCAAGTGCCTTGCACCGGTGATGTCGCGGCTGCGCCTGCTGAGGATCCACCTCTACCCCTACCTGGACGACTGGCTCATCCGAGCAAGGACAAGGGAGCTCGCCGTAGAACACACCGAAGACCATCCAGCTGCTCACGGACCTGGGATTCTCCAACTTTCCCAAATCCCACCTGGTCCTGTCGCAAGTCGCACTGTTTCTGGGAGCCAAGCTCGACACAGTGGCGCGTCTGGCCTTGCCGTCGGAGGAAAGGACAAAGGCCATCCTGGGCAAGGTGCAGCATCTACTGGCCACGGGTGTGGCCAGGGTGAGGACCATCAAGCCCCTCCTCGGGATGATGTCCTCCTGCATATATCCTGTGCACCTGTGCAAGCTTCGGATGCACCCTCTGCAAGGGTTCCTCGACGCCCGCTGGATCCAAGCGACGGGCGGATCCAAGCGACGGGCAGCTTCGAGGACAGGATCCCGCTCAACGAGACCTTCCGACGAGCGATCGGTAGTGGGGCACCCGCGCTCATCTGAAGGCGGGCACAGACTTTCAGACCCCATCTCACCAGATAGCGGTGATGACGGATGCCTCCCTGGAAGGGTGGGGAGCACATACCGGAGAACTTCACGCGAGAGGCCTTTGGCTCCCGGAGGAGAAGCCTCTCCAGATCAACATCCTGGAGCTGCGTGCAGTGTATTGGGCCCTCAGGTCCTTTCTCCCGTCCCTCAAGGGCAAGGTGGTGAGAATCTTCACTGACAACACCCCCACGATGTTCTACAACCGGAAGCAAGGAGGAACCAGATCCACAGCCCTATCCAAGGAAGCCCAGGATCTGTGGCATTGAGCCGTTGCGCAAGGGATGTTTCTGGTGCCTTTTCATCTGGCAGGGATAAAAACCATCGCCGACTCACTCAGCAGGAAACTCCGCTCGTGCCACGAGTGGGTACTACGTCAGGATCAAGTGGATCAACTCTTCCGACGATGGGGAAAACCCCTGATCGACCTGTTCGTGACTGCGACAAACTCCAAGTGCCAGAGGTTCGCCAGCAGGTTTCCCCAGCCGAGGAGCATGAGCGATGCTTTCTCGTTCCCCTGGGACGGCCTGTTCCTATATGCGTTCCCTCCGTTGCCGTTGCTGCTCCGACTCATCAACCAGCTCAAGAGGTCCTGGTGCAGGATGATCCTCGTCGCACCGGCGTGGCCGAGGCAGATCTGGTTCCCGGACCTTCTGGACTTGTCAGCGTCCCCACCAGTCAAGCTGCCGACGGATTCGGATCTTCTCTCCAGAGAAGGCGGTGCCATACTTCGTCACGACTCGGTGTCGCTGAACTTGCAGGCCTGGCTCCCGCAGCACTAGAGTTTGGAGGGTACGATATCCCGGAGGACTCCAGAGAGGTTCTTGCAAAGGCCAGGGCGTCCTCAACTCTCAAGTGCTACAGACATAAGTGGAAGAGGCTCTGTCTGGTGCCGTGCACAGAAGATTAACCCTCTGCGGATTACGGCCCATCAAGTGCTGCCGTACCTACTGTCGCTGGCCAAGGCTGGACTGGCTCACGCCTCCATCAAGATACATCTGGCTGCGATCTCCGGATACACCAGAACCACAGGACGGTGTTCTTGTGGTCGCATCGCCTGGTGAAGGAATTTATGAAGGGACCCGCCGGTAAAGGCCCCTGCCCCGGCGTGGGAGCTCAACATGGTGCTGACCAGGCTCATGGGGGCGCCTTTCGAGCCCCTGCATTCGGCACCATTGAAGTTCCTGTCGTGGAAGACTGTTTCTTGTAGCCATCACCTCCGCACGACGAGTGGGAGAGATCCAGGCCCTATCCTGCAAGCCTCCATACTTGACTTTTCACGACACGGGGGTGGTGCTGAGGACGCACCCCTCCTCTATGCTCAAGGTGCTGTCGGGCTTCCACCTCAACGAGCCCTAGGTGTTACCTGTTTTCTTTCCTTCGTCGCCGGCTGAGAGAACTTTGTACTCGCTGGATGTGGCTAGAGCGCTGAAGTTCTACGTGGACCGCACGAAGAGTTTTCATAAGACATCACAGCGATTTGTGAACTTTGGACCTGTGAACCAAGGGAAGGGTCTCTTGAAGGCTTCCATTTCCAGATGGCTCTCCGGCTGCATAATGCACTGTCATCGGTTGGCAAACTGACCGTTGCCCGGCCGTCCGAGAGCCCATTCGACCAGAGCGATCGCTGCTACTACGGCATTCCTGTCTGGTGTGCCCCTGCTAGACATCTGCAGGGCTGCTACGTGGAGGTCGACGCACACCTTCACTAGATTCTACTGCTTCAATCGGGAGTCCAGGGAGGAGTCCAGGGTTAGCCAAGCAGTGCTGCGCAACCTGTTTGCCTGAAGGTGGGCCTGGTGAGGAGGTAAGAGTTGCTGAATGTTGAGTTTATGTAATGCTTAATGTTGAGCCTTTTGCCACCTCCCGTGGTTGTGCATGTGTGTGTACTGCTATGTATTCTTGTATTCATGAGCATGTGAATCCATGCCAGACCCCATGCTGGAGAAAGAACAAGTTACTTACCTGTAACTGTTGCCTCCAGCATGGATCTGGCATGGATTCATATGCGAACCTTCCCTCCTTCCCCTCTGCGGCTCTTCACTGGTCATACTGCCACTTTACGTGCTACCAAATCTGAGGATGGCTGCCAGGGGAGGGGCTCAGGGAGAGGGCAGTCATTGGCTGTGGGCAGTATGACCCAGAGATTAGTGATTGGTTACTACTAAGAAAGACAGATCAGAAACGAAACTGATACTGATTTTTTCTTTACCGAGGATTCCCGGCCTGACAGGGAATATTAATGAGCATGTGAATCCATGCCAGACCCATGCCGGAGAACAGTTACAGGTAAGTAATTTGTTCCTTCGAAGGGATTGTGTCCTCCGACGTATTCCTTATCTTAGATAGAAATCCTTCAGCTTTGCTGGCCTCGGAAAATTTTTTCGCCAGAGGGCGCTGCGCGTCGATGATCGCCGAGTCGATGACCCTCGACGGCCTCCGTGCCGACGTCGACGTCATCCTGCCTATAAAGGCCGCGCGCAGCGTCCGTTGCTCAGTTCCGTTTTTCCGCGCTTCGTTGTGCCTCGGAACACCGTTGCTCAGTTCTCGTCAGATAACGTATATAATATTTAACCTCGATATCGATGGCATCCTCCTCCGACCCGACGACCCCTCGGTCCGGTTTCAAAAAGTGCCGAGACTGCGGGAAGAAAATGTCGTTGACGGACCCTCACAGGGTCTGTTTGTGGTGTCTGGGAATCACGCACCAGAGTTCGGAGTGTGAGGAATGCCTTTCCATGACGGCGAAAGCCTTGAAGGAGCGTAGGGGGAAGCTCGAGAGAGGTAGGTCAACTTTAACTTCCTCGAAAGCTTCTTCGGTAGAGTCGAGACGTTCGTCTCCTCACCATAAAAAACACTCTCGATCTAGATCACGAAGTGGCTCCCACCACTCGTCGACATCGAGACACTCGAAGAAGAGACGTAGGAGATCCCCTTCGTCATCTTCGTCGAGTTCTCCTGAGAGAGTTCATTGCCCCACAAAACGCAGCTCGCAAGCTGAGTGGGAGGAATTCAGGAAAAAGATGCTAAGCGTCTTCGAGAAAGCGGCCTCGTCCCCCTCGAAGACAGCTGAGGGTGATACCCCGGGTAAAAAACCCAAAAAATCTAAACGCCGCGAGTCGCAGTACCCGGCGGAAAAGTCAACCCGAAAGCGCCTCGAGCCATCGGGAGATAAAGCATCATCGACGCCATCGTCGAAAACTCCTTCGAAACAGAGGTCGGCGCCATCGACGCCGTTGTCGAAGGATTCATCGGCGCATCAGTCGATCGAGTCGACGCCGACGTCGACGCCGATATCGACGCCGGTGAAGGAAAGAACCACGGCTACTCCACAGCCAACGGTTAGACAAAAGACCTCGACGCCGAGAACGTCGACGTCGTTCTCGAGCAGGACTCCGATCCTTTCGAGTTCCTCGAGGCCTAGTACACATTTCTCGACGCTTTTCACGGCGCCTTCGAGTACTTTCACGTCGGTGTCGACGACATCGACGCTTTCAAGGCCTGTGATGATGGCTCCTTCTGCATTGGAAATGGGGTTTATACCATTCCAAAAACCAAAGTATCCCCCTTTAACCTCGATTTTTGAGGAAAGGGAGGATTCAGACCAAGATATTGATTTACAGAGGACCACATCACCAGAGCCAGAGACTTTCGCCTCTGAGGATAGAAGATTAAAAAATCTTCAGGATGCACTTCAGGAAGCTAGTGGCTTGGACACTTCTCCTGAAGCAGAATTTATCAAACCAGACCCAGGAGAACATGCGGAGACTCCATATAGAGCTCTGATGTCTAGAATCATAGAATTTATGGGTTGGTCTGCACCTTCTCCTGCCTTTCAGCAGGATGACCTCACTGACATACTGGACAAGGGCCCACAGGAGGATCCTGTGGTTCCATTTCACTCTGCTCTACAGAGAAGGATTTTGACAAACTGGGAAACGCCGGAAATTATCCCGGCAGTAAATAAAAAACTGTCAACAAAATACAGGGTGGCTAGTTCTGACCCTGAATATTTGTCAAAACACCCTACTCCTGAGAGCTTAGTTGTACAGGCTGCAACCTCATCAGGCAGCACATCTGCATACCCCACTGCTCCGCAGGATAGGGATGACAAAAAGTATGATGCCATGGCTAAGAAGGTTTTTTCTGCCTGTAGCATGGCGTTAAAGTCTATTAACGCGACCTGTACGCTCGCTAGGTTCAGCCACACCCTTTGGGAGTGCGCTTCATCAGCGGCTGACTGCCTCCAAGAAGGAGAGGAAAGGGACGCATTTTTAAACATCATCAGGGATGGTAAAGATGCGATGTGCGAGACCCTACAAACTGGCCTAGATTCTGCTGACAGTATCAGCAGGGCCATGGCGGCAAGTACCACAATCCGCAGGCATGCGTGGTTGAGGAAGTCTGGTTTTGCCTCTGACGTGCAAACCAGGCTTTTGAATATGCCCTTTGACGGTTCTACCCTCTTTGGAAAGAAGGCGGATGACAGTTTGGAGAAACTGCAAACGTCCAAGGCAGCAGCCAAGTCATTGGGAGCTGCTATCCGTCAGAATACCTTTCGTCCTTCGGGATCATCGTGGAGAGGACGGTCCTTTCGTTACTATTCCTCATATGGAAAGGGCAGAGGACGACCGGCTCAAAGAGGCCAAGGAAGATTTACCCGTGGTGGACGGGGTAGGGGAAAGAAAGCCGCACCCGCAGGAGCAGGAGCCACTTTACCTTCGGCAACTGCATCAGCCGCTTCAAAACCACTCTGAGGTCTCCCCTCACAGAACACCAGTAGGGGGCAGGTTAACTCACCATCTGACGGAATGGCAGGCTATTACGTCAGATGCTTGGGCTCTGGAGACAGTGGCCCAAGGTTACTGCCTGCCCTTCCTACATATCCCTCAGAGTCATCCACCGGGGAACAACCCTTTGAAGCTTCCAGATCCGCTCCTCTTGCAGGAGGTTTTAGACCTGCTAGAGAAAGGTGCCATAGAACTGGTACCTGTAGCGGAAAGGAACAAGGGTTGGTACTCCCCCTACTTCATAATACCGAAGAAGGACGGAGGACTGAGACCCATCTTAGACTTACGGGAATTGAACAAATTCCTCCGAAAGGACAAGTTCAAGATGGTGACTCTCTCTCAGATCCTTCAGGCCCTCCAGCTTCAGGACTGGTTGGTATCTCTAGACCTCCAGGACGCTTATTTCCATGTGCCGATCCATCCCAGGCACAGGAGATACCTGAGGTTCGCAATTGGCAGCTCTCATTATCAATTTCGAGTTCTGCCATTTGGGCTAACCTCCGCCCCGAGGGTCTTTACCAAGCTAATGTCGGTTGTGGCTGCAAGTCTAAGGAGGGAAGGGATTCATGTCTACCCTTACCTAGACGATTGGTTGATCAGAGCTGTATCTTCGGAACAGGCTCAGAGACAACTAGATTATGTTTGCCACTTCCTTCACAAGCTGGGCTTCTCCCTCAATTTAAAGAAGTCACAGATGATACCATCACAGAGACTCCAATTCATTGGAGCAGTCCTGGACACTTCCCTGGGAAGAGCCTTGCCACCAGAGGTGAGGGCTCGAGATATTCTGCAGATGGTCATCAGATTTCAGAATGCCCAATATCTCCCAGCCTACGACTTTCTGAGGTTGCTAGGCCTCATGGCATCCTGCATATTTCTCGTGCCGGAGGCTCGCCTGAGAATGAGATCCCTCCAGTGGGCACTGAGAACTCAGTGGTCACAGTTCTCAGGAAGGATGACAGATCTCCTTCGGATCCCGGTCAAAGTAGCCCGAGACCTTCAGTGGTGGGCCTGTCGGGAGAACATCCTGAAAGGAGAAATGTTTTGGCAACCATGGCCGGAGATAACAGTAGTCACGGATGCCTCACTCACGGGGTGGGGAGCTCACGCCAACGACTTGACCATCAGCGGTCGTTGGTCTCCATCGGAGTCCAGACTACATATCAACCTGTTGGAGCTGAGAGCCATCAGACTAGCGCTGAAGGCTTTTCTGCCGTCTGTACGGGGAAGAAACGTCCTAATAATGACGGACAATACAGTGGCCATGCACTACCTCAACAAAAGAGGAGGCGTAGGCTCACTACCACTGTGCAGAGAGGCGATGCAGCTCTGGTTTTGGGCAATTCAGGAAGGAATCTCTCTATCGGCAATTCACCTAGCCGGAGAGAAGAACTTGACAGCGGACGCTCTGAGCAGGCAGAGCACAGTCTCTCACGAGTGGGAGATAGCTCAGGAAGTCCTTCAAGAGATCTTCGCCCTTTGGGGAACCCCTCAAGTGGATCTGTTCGCCACCAGTATCAACAGGAAGTGCGACAGATTTTGCTCAAGGGAATTTCCCCCGAGAGGAGCTCTAGGAGATGCGTTCGTAGTGGACTGGGAGTTCCCACTTCTGTACGCGTTCCCTCCGGTCCCTGTCATTCCTCAAATGATCAGGAGGTTGAGAAGGTTTCGGAAGACCATGATCCTAATTGCCCCGGATTGGGCCAGGAGAACGTGGTACCCGGACCTTCTAGACATGTCCATCTGCCCTCCAATTCGACTGCCATACAGAGAGGATCTTCTCTCGCAGAAGGAAGGTCAGGTTCTCCATCCAGCCATCAAGACCCTCAACCTTCACGCTTGGTGTCTGAAAGGTTGAGGTACAAGGATTGGGACCTTCCGGATGATGTTATGGAGGTGTTGCTTTCGGCCAGAAGGCCGGCAACTAAAACTCTATACCGCTGCCGTTGGAACAAATTTTGCAGCTGGTGCAGAGAAAAGAATATTGAACCCTTTTCTTGTGGTACACCTATGGTGTTGTCATTCTTACTTTACCTGGCTAATTCAGGCCTACAGGTTGGCACAATTAAGGGCTATCTCGCAGCGCTATCAATCTTTAAGCGCACTGCAGAGGAGCCTTCATACTTCAAAATTCCATTGGTAATACAATACCTAAAAGGATTAACTAATGTTTATCCCCCGAAACCTTTTCAAGTTCCCTTATGGGATTTAAACCTAATTTTAAACTTCCTAAAGGGTGCCCCTTTTGAACCACTACACTCTTGTTCATTGAAGCTTCTCACCCTCAAAACTGTTTTGCTAATAGCATTGACATCTGCTAGAAGGGTTAGCGAGTTGCAAGCCTTATCGTGTAAACCTCCACATACAATCTTTTACAAGGACAAAGTTGTTCTTCAGGTGAAGCCTAACTTCCTCCCGAAGGTAGTCTCGGAGTTTCACATCACTCAGAAGATTATATTACCTTCTTTCTACCCTCCTCCTCATCCGGGGAAGGAGGAAGAGAGACTGCACAGGCTGGACCCTAAGCGAGCCTTGAGCTTTTATATCAGCAGATTGGCTAAGATCAGACAAGCAGACCAACTCTTTGTAGGTTATGCAGGACATAAGTTGGGCCTTCCAATAACAAAACAAACCATCTCCAGATGGATTATTTTAGCCATTCTGGAGTGCTACAAATTGGCAGGAAAGGAGCCTCC
Source organism: Ambystoma mexicanum (assembly GCF_040938575.1). Lineage (NCBI taxonomy): Eukaryota > Metazoa > Chordata > Amphibia > Caudata > Ambystomatidae > Ambystoma > Ambystoma mexicanum. The sequence continues at coordinate 538,542,564 of NC_090923.1, read as the reverse complement.
TCAAAATCTAAGGGCTCATTCTACCAGGGGTATCGCAACATCCTCAGCCCTTCAAAGAGGGGTGCCAATTCGAGATATATGTGCGGCTGCCACATGGTCGTCCGCACATACATTTACCAAATTCTATAGCCTGGATTCCTCCTCTAGTCAAGAAACTAGATTCGGCAAGGCTGTGTTACACTCTGTCCATTCTGGAAGGGTAACATAACTTTTATTACTCCCGCCTCCAGTCACAATACCACTGCTATGGGAGTCTATCTAAGATAAGGAATACGTCGGAGGACACAATCCCTTCGAAGAACTAGTTACTCTTACCTTGTAACGTTCTTTCGATGGGATGTTCCTCCGACGTATTCCTTATCGACCCTCCCATCCATCCCCGCAGTATGACTTCCTGTGGGTTTGCAGCCTATGCTCCTTCAAGGTGATTAGTCTAATCCAAAAACATTACTGGGGACTACAAAACGGAACTGAGCAACGGACGCTGCGCGCGGCCTTTATAGGCAGGATGACGTCGACGTCGGCACGGAGGCCGTCGAGGGTCATCGACTCGGCGATCATCGACGCGCAGCGCCCTCTGGCGAAAAAATTTTCCGAGGCCAGCAAAGCTGAAGGATTTCTATCTAAGATAAGGAATACGTCGGAGGAACATCCCATCGAAAGAACGTTACAAGGTAAGAGTAACTAGTTCTTCTCATTTATACCAGTATGATGTAGTTTATTTTTTATTTATTTTTAATTCAATATATATATCAAACTATGAATCAAGAAAATACCCTAAAATCACATATAAAATACGGGCAAAATGTGAATTTTAAAAATAACAATAGACATGAAAAATACAGGATATAGGATAGTCCATTCCATAAAAAACCCCTAGAGGTCACTGTCCAATGAGTAGTTTAGTATCTAATCGGGGAGAGGAAGACCTCGCAGCTCCCTTTTAGAAATATATAAAATATTAGTACAATGCAAAAGGTGTTATGGGACCCAACACAAAGAACGCAACACGATATAAGTAACTTGCTGTCCTGGGAACGCCCGATGGGAGCTGCCTTAGTCTGTCTCTCTCCCCGCACCCCCACTGGACCGGCAAGTGTCTAGGATCTTCTTACAAAGAATCTTATCCAATCGGGTCAATTTCTATTCCAGGTGAATGGATGTTGGCGCTGAAAAGTCCAAACAACCGGCCACTCCAAGAGTGCCAAATCCGCAGTCACGACCGGTAAAAAAACATACGAAAATTGCATTTCGGCTTTTACTTTCTACAGCCTTCGTATTCAGTTATCAAAGTGGTTCCAGTCTAAGTAGTTCAATTAGATACGGCAATGTATAAGGTTCAATGGAGCAGAGCTCCAGCAGTCTTCTGTAATTTCCCAAACCGTAATGCGTAGATGTCAAAATGGGTGTTCTCTTTACCACCTACTCTCGAGATTTCACTGGCATCCAGATGCAGTGCAAGAGGTATTGGGCAGCACCCGTTCGGGAATGTGTTCTGTCCATACACCTCAGCACAAACAGCAAAAACAGTGTTGTAGACAGTGCCCTCGTCTCCACAAGCGGGCTTCTCGCCACAAGGGTAGCAGACTGGATATTTATCCACTACTTCCTGGGTGCATGTCCTTCTGTCACAAACCTCCTTAAAGGTGCAGTCAAATAGTGCTAGTAGCACTAACGCGTCGCGATATTCTGCCTCTTAAATAGGTCAGAATCAGCAAAAACAATGTTTTAGACACAGCGCCCTTGTCTCCACAGGCAGGCTTCTTTTTTCAATGCACTGTTTCAGCACGTCACAGCACTACTTGACATCAAGCACTGGATGTGTTCAATTTACCACCTATAGGCCAACGGTGTTGTGTAGAGAATAATCAGGCTCCTCAAAAGCAAATTATCAAGACTGTGTACCACATTGAAGAACTGGGTTGCCCATGGGCCTCTTCAGTCTACGTACACAGCCCAGCAAAGATCACCATTTGCCACCTCATGAGGTGTTCGCTGGTCGGCATATACACACCCCATATCCCCTGTGAGAAGAGCTTCTCCAGCATGGGGTCTGGCATGGATTCACATGCTCATGAATATTCCCCATCGTCAGGCTGGGAATCCTCGGTAAGGAAAAAATCAGTATCAGTTTCGTTTCTGATCTGTCTTTCGTAGTAATAACCAATCACTGGTCTCTGCGTCATACTGACCACAGCCAATGACTGCCCTCTACCTAAGCACCGCCTCTGGCAGCCATCTTCAGATTTTTACCGCACGTTCATGTGTTGGGATCCTCGTGCTATTGCTCTCGAGCGTTAGTGCTATTTTTTCACGTTTTTTCTCAAAAACTTTGTTTTTTTTCGGTCAAAAGAGCCTCAAGCTCCACCGACTCTCCATCCGATCAACGGGGACCCGTTTCGGATTCGTCTGCGCCCCTCAAGGGTGAAGATTTCGTCGAGCTACGCTTTTGGAAGACTCCAGAAGTTTCTCAGGCCTGGTCATGGCCCAGGAGAAGGGAAGCTCGACGCCCGGAAAGCTGTTCAGGGTCTGCCCTGGATGCCAGCTGCAGAACGTCTTCAAGGAGGACGAACACTCCTTTTGTCTTTACTGCCTACATGAGGACAAGACGCACGTGGAGAAGGACTGTGCGTTTTGCGGCAACATGTCAGAGCGGACCATGAAGGACCGCCATCAACGTCTCGCCAACTGGCTAGAAGGGAAGAGCCCGTCCGGCGAGAAGAAGAGGAAGAAATCCGAGCGGTCTTCTAAGACCTTTGAGGACGCCCCGGCGACGGGGGTCCAACATAAGGCCAAGCACCGCGAGTCCGCTGGCACCGGGAGCGCCGAACGGTCGGGCTCTACGGGCGCCAGGAGGGCGCACCCTCCCCGGCACCATCAACCACGAGCCAACGCTCTGGGTCGGGTAAGAGGAAGGCCGAGCACCCGGCGAAGCTCCTGGAGAGGCCCCGGTCGAGCTCGAAGGCGGAGGGGGAGCGAGGCAGTGTCCCCCCCCTCAAGGATAAGGCGGTGAGCGCACCTAAGGTGGTGAAGGCCTTAATCCATCCGGCCAAGCCCTCTATCGAAACTGTCGCGGCGGCCCTGGCTCAGCCTGTGGAGGCTACACCAGTGGTGGCGACCTCGGGGCTCAGAGTCTCCCTGCCACCTCGGAGGGAGTCCTCTTTTGTGCCCATCAATAGGACCCCCGTGAAATCCCCCGTGGGGAAGAAAAAGGGGGGGGCAGGGCGTCGTCGTAGATTCAGCCTCAACCTCGGAGGAGGAGCTGGTCGAGGTCTTAAGCCACGGCCTCGGCGTGGAAGAAGACCGGCCCGTCGGGATGGATCCCGACGCAGGGGACGACGAGGGTACCGACGGGGCCCCTGATCCCCCGTCGGATTCCATTCTGCCAGCGCCGCGAGACAACTCGGCGGCCATTTTGTTGGCTATACAGTCCTTATGCTCAGAGATAAGGACGAGACTACCGTTGCCGACGGAACCTCTCCCGTCGGGGGACCCAGAACCGGGACCTTCTGGTGTTCCCCCTACCAAGAAAAGAAGGATCCACCCTTCACCTCCTTTTCAGCCGTCGCGCCCCTTCCAGCCCTCCTCCCCGTCCACCCGAGGGGATGATACGGGGACTGACACGGCAGCGACGGGTACGGACGACGAGGATGTACCGTCGTCGCCTCCCACCAGGGCTTCTCCGCCCGACGAGATTGGATCGTTCCACTCAATGATCGCCAGGGCATCCGAGCTTTTCCAACTCTGCCCTGAGGAGAAGAAGGAAGGTTTCCTTTATCAGCGGCGTGAGGCCAAGAGGAAGACGGTCCTCGCGGTGCCTCTATGGGACGACATTTGGGATGAGGGCCTCACGCTCCTCAAGAACCCTTCCACGACGCCAGCTAGAAGAGACCGGTACGAGGAAAAAGTACCGGGTCCCGGACATGGCCCCCCTGTGCCTCCGGGCGCAGCCTACCCGGACTCCGTCGTCTCCGCGGCGGCCAGGAAAAAAGCGGGGGGGGGGGGTGCGGCCTCCACATCGTCTTCCCCACCGGACGGCGAGGGAAAGAAATTGGACGCTATGGGACGCAGAGTCATCTCGTCTGCAGCGACGACGATTAAAGCTGCCAACGCCTTGGCTATTGTGGCCCGATACGACAGGGAGCTCTGGTACAAACTGGCTCCCCTGCTGGACTTCTTGCCGGACGACAAGAGGGCAGAGGCCCTGGAGATCCTGCAGGAAGGTGAGGTGGCTTCGGACCACGCCATTACCGTTGCGACGGACATCGCCGACACTGGGTTCCGCCAGTTGGGCAACGGCGTTTGCCTTAGGCGGCGTGGATGGCTCAAGGCTACGGACTTCCGTCAAGACGTTCAGACCAGAGTCCTGGACATGCCCTTCGATGGGAACAACCTGTTTGGGAAAACAGTGGACGATTCCCTTCAGGCCATTAAAGCGGACACCGAGACGGCCCGGGCCCTTGGAGTTCTGCAACAACGACGGACGCCCTTTTGGAGCAGCGGAGGCAAGGGCGCCTCCAAAGGTTCCGGCGGCGGTTTCTCCTCCTACCGTCAAGCGGCCCGCTCGTCGTCTCAGGAGGCCTACAGAGGACGAGGCAAGTCTGGCGGACCCCGCCGTCGTCGCCAAGGACAAGGTGCTAAAGCCTCGTCGAAGCAGGATTGAACCGGCCGGGGGGTCGGGCCCCCACCGAAGCACCCCGGTGGGAGGCCGGCTGGCGAGCTTCGTCAGCGTGTGGGAGTCCATCTCCACCGACCGTTGGGTGCTGGACGCCTTGGCCCGGGGCCACGCGCTCGAGTTTCAAAGAAAGTGTCCGTGCGTCCCCCCCGTGGCCAGGAAAGAACTTCACGTCCCTCAACTTCTCCTGGAGGTGAAGGCGATGCTCAAGAAGGGCGCCATCAAACTCGTCCCAAAGAGGCTTCGGGGCTCCGGAGTCTACTCGAGATACTTCCTTGTGAAGAAGAAGACGGGGGGATGGCGCCCCATCCTGGACCTGCGACGTCTGAACAAGTTCATCAAGGCGCAAAAGTTCCGGATGGTCACCCTCCAGCACGTCCTGGGTCAGCTGGAGGAAGGAGACTTCCTGTCGTCGGATTTGGAGGATGCCTACTTCCATATTCCCATCTTGAAGGGGCACCGAAAATTCCTCAGGTTTGTGGTCCAAGGGCGTCATTAGCAGTTCAAAGCCCTCCCCTTCGGTCTACGGTCGGCACCCAGGGTGTTCACCAAGTGCCTCGCACCGGTGGCGGCTCAGCTGCGCCGCGAAGGGATCCACGTCTACCCCTACCTGGACGACTGGCTCATCCGAGCCAAGACAAGTGAGCTCGCCGTGGTTCACACGGCAAGGACCGTCCAACTTCTCACGGACCTGGGATTCTCCGTGAACTACGCCAAATCCCACCTGGTACCCGCGCAAGACACTCTGTTTCTGGGAGCGAGGCTCAACACAGTGTCCCTTCTGGCCTCCCCGTCGGAGGAGAGGACCAGGACCATCCTGTGCAAGGTGCAGCGGATGTTGGTGGCCGACGCGGCCAAGGTGAGGTCCATCAAGTCCCTCCTCGGAATGATGTCTTCCTGCATCTACCTCATTCCCATGTGCAGGCTCCGGATGCGCCCGTTGCAGGAGTTCCTGGACACGCGCTGGATCCAAACGACGGGCAGCTTCGAGGAAAGGATCACACTCGACGAGAGTTTCCGATGAGCGATCCGGTGGTGGGGCACCCGCGCGCATCTGACGGCGGGCATGGACTTCCAGACCCCAGCCCACCAGGAGACGGTGACCACGGATGCCTCCCTGGAAGGGTGGGGAGCGCACACCGGAAATCTGCACGCAAGAGGCCTTTGGCTCCCGACGGAGAAATCCTTACATATCAACGTCCTGGAGCTCCGTGCAGTGTTTTGGGCCCTCAGGTCCTTCCTTCCGTCCCTCAAGGGCAAGGTGGTGAGGATCTTCACCGACAACACCACCACCATGTTTTACATCAGAAAACAGGGCGGAACCAGGTCCCCAGCACTGTCCAAGGAGGCGCAGGACCTGTGGCATTGGGCAGTCGCCCAAGGGATGTTTCTGGTGCCGTTTCATCTGGCAGGGATAAAAAACACCATCGCCGACTCACTCAGCAGGGAGCTGCGCTCGTGCCACGAGTGGGGACTACGGCAGGATCTAGTGGATCGCCTCTTCCGACGGTGGGGCACACCCCAGATCAACCTGTTCGCGACGGCGACGAACTCCAAGTGCCGGAGGTTCGCCAGCAGGTTTCCCCAGGCGAGGAGCATGGGCGATGCTTTCTCGTTCCCCTGGGAGGGCCTGTTCCTCTACGCATTCCCTCCTTTGCCACTGCTAATCCGGCTCGTCAACCAGCTCAAGAGGTCACGGTGCAGGATGATCCTCGTCGCACCTGCGTGGCCGAGGCAGATATGGTTCCCGGACCTTCTGGACTTGTCAGCGTCCCCGCCAATCAAGCTGCCGGTGGACGCGGATCTGCTCTCCAGGGAAGGAGGCGCCATCCTCCACCACGACCCGAAATCGCTGAACTTGCAGGCCTGCCTCCTGCAGCGCTAGAGTTTGGAGGATACGACATACCGGCCGACTGCAGAGAGGTTCTTGCAAAGGCCAGGGCGTCCTCGACTCTTAAATGCTACGGACACAAATGGAAGAGGTTCTCTGTCTGGTGCCACGCACAGAAGATTAACCCTCTACGGATTACGGCTCCCCAAGTTCTGCTGTACCTGCTGACGCTGGCCAAAGCTGGACTGGCACACGCGTCCATCAAGATTCATCTTGCTGCGATCTCCCGATACACCAGAACCACGGGGCGGACGTCCTTGTGGTCTCATCGTCTGGTGAAAGAGTTCATGAAGGGACTGTTCAGATCGTTCCCGCCGGTGAAGGCTCCGGCCCCGGCGTGGGAGCTCAACGTGGTGCTGACCAAGCTCATGGGACCTCCGTTCGAGCCTCTGCACTCGGCCCCGTTGAAGTTTCTGTCGTGGAAAACAGCGTTTCTTGTGGCCATCACCTCCGCACGACGGGTGGGAGAGATCCAGGCCCTTTCCTGCAAGGACCCGTACTTGACTTTTCACGACACGAGGGTAGTGCTCAGGACGCACCCCTCCTTCATGCCCAAGGTACCGTCGGACTTCCATCTCAACGAACCCTTGGTGTTGCCTGTATTCTTCCCGTCGCCTTTGTCGCCGGCTGAGAGGACTTTGCACTCGCTGGATGTGGCTAGAGCGCTGAAGTTCTACGTGGACCGCACGAAGTGTTTTCGGAAGACGTCACAACTCTTTGTGAACTTTGGACCTGTCAATCAGGGGAAGGCTCTCTCAAAGGCTTCCATTTCCAGATGGCTCTCCGGCTGTATCATGTACTGTCATCGGTTGGCAAACCGACCGCTGCCTGGCCGTCCGAGAGCCCATTCCACCAGAGCGATCGCAGCTACCACGGCGTTCCTTTCTGGTGTGCCCCTGCTGGACATATGCAGGGCTGCTACGTGGAGGTCGACGCACACCTTCACGAAGTTCTACTGCGTCGATCGGGATTCCAGGGAGGAGTCCAGGGTCGGCCAAGCAGTGCTGCGCAACCGGTTCGCCTGAGGTGAGCCTGGTGAGGAGGTAAGATGCTTAATGTTGAGTTTGATGCAATGCTTAATGTTGAGCCTTTGCCACCTCCCGTGGTTGTGCATGTGTGTACTGCTATGTATTCTTTATTCATGAGCATGTGAATCCATGCCAGACCCCATGCTGAAGGAACAAGTTACTTACCTGTAACTGTTGTTCTCCAGCATGGGTCTGGCATGGATTCACATGCAAACCCTCCCGCCTACCCCTCTGCGGCTCTTCACTTGGTCATACTGCCACTTCACGTGCTTCCAAATCTGAAGATGGCTGCCAGAGGCGGTGCTTAGGTAGAGGACAGTCATTGGCTGTGGTCAGTATGACGCAGAGACCAGTGATTGGTTATTACTACGAAAGACAGATCAGAAACGAAACTGATACTGGTTTTTTCTTTACCGAGGATTCCCAGCCTGACGACGGGGAATATTCATGAGCATGTGAATCCATGCCAGACCCATGCTGGAGAACAACAGTTACAGGTAAGTAACTTGTTCCTTAGAACAGGTACAATACGACAGCAAGAGTACGCGCAGAATTGGCAATGGGGGGGGAACAGTGAAAAGGTTGTTTTCAGCAAAGCGAAGATTGTTTAACAATTCGAAAAAATATGATGGATACTAGGTGGCGCTGTGGAATGTGTGACTTGGCTCAAAAGGACTTTCCTGCTTTCACATTTCAAGTGAAAGGGTTTTTTTCAAACATTTTTAAACCTACCATAACTTGGTGTTGTGAAAACATGGCCAAATGCTCCCACCACAAGGCTGTCTGGACAATACTGCACTGATGATCCTAGTAAGAGTGAAACCAGATATGTAGTTGTCCTGGCAGCCTTGCAAATGTCTGTCTTGGGTTGATTAAGCTAGCTATAAAGTAGCACTGCCCTCTTAGACAAAGACAATTTCCTGGAGAAAAGTGTTTGTATTTCAGCTAATTTGCATACCCACAATGCCTTGCTGTTGTGGCTCAGAACTGGAGGTGAACTTCCAGCAATGGCTACTAGGTGGCGTTGTGGAATGTGTGACTTGGCTCAAATTGACTTTCCTACTTTCACATTTCAGGTGAAAGGTTTTTTTTTAACGTTTTTAATTATAAGATTGCAAAAGAACTCAGTGACACAATGGTGTTCTTCTTTTAATATACACATTGTTTGTATTTCATGATTTTTTATATTCCTGCATAATCCTTTTGCTATTTTTGAATCTTTGAAGATGTTTCCTTTGAGATCCTAATTATTAGTATTGGGTACTATAGAGCAATGTGATTAAATACTTTCTTTAGGATTTATCCTGAAGATACTTATTTGTGTATAATTCCGGTTTTGGTCCCTGTTCATGTTATTGGGCCATGCCTTTGTATTTTGTTGCATGAAGTGATAGTATTTCTTAAAATAATTTTGCATGCGAGCAATAATTAAACCCATAAACTCCATAAACTATTAGATTATATTTTAGGGTTTGTGGATGTGAAATTTTAGATGTATTATTCGAATACTATTCCTTTTATCTATAATAAAACTTGACTGGAAAGAACAGGTCCGTTAAAGCACATTATTCATTTTTGCATTTTAAAATAATGAAAATAATCATGCAGACATTCTAAGTGTAATGCAGATATTGTAAGTGTAATGTCATTTATTTAAATATGTTCTTCTTTTGCAGGATTCTCAAGTTTTTAGAATCTACCTACACACCACCTTCCTATATCACAGAGATGGAAAAGGTTGCAAAGCAAGGAGACACTGTTCTGGTGTCTGGAATGAAAACTGGTAGTTCAAAACTAAAAGCCAAAATCCAAGAAGTAGTCTATAAGGTAATGTTTTCATTTTCTGTTAGTGTATTTGTTTTGGGGCACTGCATTAATGCTTTGCGTAGAGCACAGAAGGGACTGCTAGCGGTACAAAGTACGCATTTTGCTTTGAGGGATGATTGCCTCATACCAACGTATTGTGGCTGAATGTTGTCTCCTTTTGAGCTTGCCTGCGCTGGTGGCTGAGAAATCATCCCCGGAACATGGAGAGCTTTTTTTAGTACTGTTCACCCTTTTGAAGGTTTCAAATTAACTCTGGGTAACCAGGAAAGCTAGAGAGCACTGAACAGCTTGTTGGAGGAGAAAAGAAGGATCAACCAGGATCTTTCTCCTCTTTCTCTTTCTGCACAGATGGTGAGGTTTTCAGGGAAAGATGCCACCATATGGAAAACAGAACAAGAGTGTGTTCCCTATTGGGGAACTCCCATCACCTGCACACTATCTATGGCTAGAGTAGCCCAGTAATTTTCGAATAGTAGAAATAGGTATTTCAATTCAAGTCACTGTTTTCTCTGTGGATCTGTTTATGCAAATAAGACCAAAAGTAGTCAATTCACATAGGCCCTCATTACGACCCTGGCGGATTTTTTCCGCCATCGGCGGACTTTTCCGCCATGGCGCAAAGTCCCTTTACGCCATGGCGGATGGCGGACTTACCGCCCCATTCCGAGGTCAGCGGGGCGGTAAGTCCCCATTGACCCATTTACCCTTCCCCATTCCCATTTCGGCCCCATAGGGCTCAATGGGAGTGGGGAAGGAGTTAATTACGCCACCGTAAAGTACGGTGGCGTAATTAACACCAAGGTCCCAGAGCGCCATGGATTTTTCCGCCCGCAAAAAGCGGGCGGAAAAATGACCATGGCGCTCCGGGAACTCGTAGTTGGCGGTAAGGGGTCCGCGCAGCTAACGCTGGCGCAGACCCCTTAGCGCCAGGGTCGTAATGAGGCCCATAGTCTTTTTTCTTTAATGGTGATTTATTCCAAATGTATATGCCCAACGCGTTTCGAGATTCATTCTCTTCATCAGGGGCTGTGAGTTCAGTCAATTTCCATTTATCTACAAATATTCAACGAAAATATGAATTAATAAGTGTATAACATCCAAAGTAATGATAGTGTAAATCATCTAAAAATTGTTCTTGTACAGAAATCAAGTTCAATCATCATATGTCAACACCTGATCAGATTTCTCATAATGTGAAAATTTAAAGGAACCAGAATTTTTTACAATATTGCCCATCCTCAATTATAATTTCTGAATATAATTCATGATTGTGAACACAATATGGAAGTTTTGGAAAAAGATAAATACCATGTCAAAAATCGAGAAAACATGTTAATTCTGTAAATGATGAGATATGCTAGAGATTTGCCTCAAGAATGCTTTGGACTAAGTGTTCTGACTACATAAGTGAAAGAGAAGTTAAAGCACTTACTGAAGTATAGGGTGTAGCTAAATTCCAGACGTAGCAGAGATGCCAAATAAGTGTGGCTGAAGCGGGTAAACCGAGAACAAGTCTCACGGTCAAGAAGTCCGTGTTCCTACGGACAACAAAACGGGGTAAACGTAAAGAAAAATAAGAACCCGGGCTTGAAATAGGCCAAGGAATGGTGCAGAACGAGCCAAAAAGTACTTACAATAGGAGGAATCACGAGCTATCCAGTTCTTGCCTTGTCCAAAGCAGCAGAAAATTACAGGACAATAGTCCATTTTTGACAAACACAAGAGTTCTAGCAAGTGTGACACAATTGGCTGGTGAAAGGAAAGGGCGGCTGGCTGTAATAAGCTTGCAGGTGTATGCCCCTGCGGAGGCACCTGCATTTGTTTGTCTGGCCAAGGATAAAGTAGAGTCAAGGTATATCCCTAACGTTTTAGTATGCTTAGATGCCTTGATAGTATTACCGTCAATGATGGAGTTAAAATCCGGGGTCAGTTTGGAAAGTTTTTGAGGAGAGCCAAGGATGAGGAGCTCTGTCTTCTCGTTATTTAGACTTAGACAAAGTCCGTGTTGCGCCATCCAGGCTTGGATGACTAGATAGCATTTATAGAAAGAGAGTCAGTGTCATAATCTCCTGAAATTGGGATGAGTATCTGGGTCGTCCGATAGTCCAAAATATCAAATAAAGGTTTTGTGAACACATTGTACAACGTGGGAGAAACACAAGAACCCTGTGGTACCCCACAGGTGACGGCGATGCTGCTGCTAGTGGAGCGAAGACATGCATCGATATGTTGTCCAGAAATGAACTAATCCAAGCTGTGGCTTTATCAGAAAAGTGTGCAGCTAGTTTAAGGTGCCGACACAGACTTTGATGATTAGCGAGAGCAAAAGCCGCAGAGAGATCAAGAAGTAGTAGAGCAAGTTTACCCTGGTCTCTTAAATGTTCGATCTGTGTTTTGAGGTCGATAAGGGCAGTTTCAGTACCGTGCCGGGGCCGAAACCCATATTGCCTGAGACCTAGGAGTTTGTTGACTTCGAGATAGTCTTGAATCTGTAGGTATGCAGCTCGGTCAAGGATTTTTAGTAGGAATGGCACTATGGTGATGGGCCTGTAATTTGTAGGTATGTTGGCATCCAAGGTTGTTTTTTTTAGGAGCGGGATAACCCAAGCATCCTTCAAGTTGTCAGGTATGATCCCCGTGCTGAAGGAGGAATTGATGAGAGTAGTGATGAATGGAGCAAGCTCGTGGGCCCCTTCCTTGATAATGGGCGCTGGGCAGCGATTCCCTCGGCAGTTAGAAGGTTTGAGGCTATTGATGATATTTTCCACTTCAGTGATGGATAAGGGTGAGAAGCTGAACGGAGTCAGAGAGTCAGGGATAGAGTTGTTTATAGTTGGGAGAGTGTTAGGTTGCATGTTTGATTGTAGATTGGTCTGTTTGTCATTAATTTTGGCTTGGAGTGTGGCTATTTTACCAAGGAGAGCGTTTTGGATATTAGTGCACCAGGTGCTATCTTTGATGGATGTGTCGGGTGCAGTGACAGGAGTTTCCAATTCTTTCAAAATTCTAAAGAGTTCTTTAGTGTTGGATTTGGCTTGTTCAATATGTGTGTCAGAAGTGTCTTTTTTCGCCTGAAGTATAGCTTCCTTGAGTAGCTAGCGTGATACTAGCTTTATTAGCTGCTGTTGGGTTACACTTTGTGAAAGCATATGGCTTAGGAAAGCGATGCACAGCTCAAAGGGTTATCAATTCTGTACCATAGACCTCTTAAAAGTAGCAGAGTTGCATGCAAGATACAAACATGGCTTTGTAAAAATCCAAATGTACACTATTGGACACAGAATTGGTTTCAGCAATGTATTAGGAAATAGAAGGCAAAGTGATTACTAAGCAATTCAGGAGCTACCTTGACAGTTTACCCTTTTACTATTTACATGTGTTATCTGGAGACACTTGTGCTCCTTCCAATTTGCCACTAATAGCCACTAAAACATTTGTACTTGTGCTTTGATGGGGCAAATCTATTTGGCTCAAAGGTGGTTGAGTCGCAGGAGATGTCCAAAGACTCTTGGACTATTTGCTATTCTTCCAGCTCCTTACCAGTTGGTCAGGCCTTAGAAAAGATGTTCCTGTTGCCTTAATGCTTTCATGGGGAAGCAGACAGCCATTTGAAATTCACACAAGGCCAGCAGCAGAAGCCACAACTTTTGATATTGCCGGCCTTCCTTGGAAAGTACTCTTCACATTTCCATTGGCCCCTCTTCCACTTCAGTGCTAAACCTTTCATTTGCCCTCCTTTTCTCACTCATCACAAGTGGGGTGGAGGATGCATGGTTTTCATCCACATTGGGAGCTCCTTATAACCTAGAAATGTATTTTGCAAATTGTTTCTGCAAACTACTGGCTATCATTCCTACTGAGAGCTCATGGGACTTTGCCTTGTCTGCTCTTGCCTTTCCTGGACAATACCCTTTGCAGACTGACTTCCCGTTCACGCGAGCCAGCAAACTGGGAGTTGCTTGTGGTCATTCTGGACTTAAGCCTGTTGAACATATTTCTCAAGAAGGCAACATTCAAGATTTGTATTTGTATTTTATTAGCTTTATATAGCGCTTTACACCAAAGCGCTGCACATTTTAACAACAGGATACATTTAACAATAACAGAAATAATAGTAACAATAGAAGCAAGATACAATTTTGAATCAGATCAACAAAACAATATGTGGAGCAATTAGACAGACGGGAAGGGAGTAGAGGAGTAGAACTGGGAGAAGGAGGGAAGAATGGGAGGAGGAGGAGGAGAAGGGAGATGGAGGGGTAGGGAAGAGGATGGAGTGGAGGGGAGAGGAGGGAGCTGATAAGGGGGGGAAACGGAGGGGAGGGATAGGCGAAGGGGAATCATGGCGGGGAATGGAGAAGGAGATATTTAAGGGAGGAACGGAATGAGGAAAAGGTAGGGATAGAGCAGATTGTGAGAGGTAAGGAGTTCCAGTGAAAGGGAGCTAGGGGTTGGAAAGAGAGGAAGCGGGAGGAGGCACAAGGGGAAGATGGAACTGTGAGGAGGAAGTGGTCAGTTGAGCGAAGGGGGGGAGAGGGAGTGTAGAAAGAGAGAAGGGAAGAGAGATAAGGGGGAGCAAGATTATGGACAGATTTGAAGACTAAGCAGAGAAAATGAAATTTAAGTTGGGAGTGAAAGGGAAGCCAGCCAAGGGAGGATAGGGAGGCAGAAATGGAATCGCGGGAGGTGAGGAGACAGATTACGGATGGCTGAAAAGGTAGATAGATTTGAGGGGGGAGAGATGTGAGGTGGGTAGACCAAAGAGTAAGGAGGAGCAGTAGAAGAGGCGAGAGAAGATTAGGGAGGAGATTAAAAGTTTAGTGGCATGGAAAGTAAGAGGGGAAAGTAAGATGATTGCTCTGGATCAGACATTTCAGTCCCCAGAGATAGAGGATTGATTGGTGTCCTCGTACCACCAACAGAGATGGTTTGCCATAATATGGTGTCCTGTGTGCATCTCCAGCACATACTTAAGCATAGTTCAGACATGATGCTAACTAACCCGAAGACTGCACCAAAGGGGTTCACTAAAATGATGACTGCGCTTGCTTGGTGGGCATAAATGTATTCCTACTCCTCCCCTGATGGGACTGGACTCTTATACGGACCCCTCCCAATCTGGGTCAGTGGGCCTACCATGGATTGAAGCCAGAGCGAGCTCTTTTCAGAGGCAGAGAGTGCGAGTTGGGAGTGGCCAGTACCTGCAAACCACTCATGGGCCCTGATTGAAAATACCAGTCCAACCTTCTAGCATACGGCCCCTCCCAGTGCCTTTCTTTGCAAGAGTTCTCTTTTGTATTTCGAGAGCTCAAGTATCCTCATGAATGAAGCAACCAAAAGAGAAGCAATGCACAACAAAAGCTACACAATTATCCTAGAAATCAATTCAACAATCTGAGGAAAAATGGACAACACAATGAGACCCCGAAGTGCCAGGCATGCAGAACATCACGCACGAAGCAGACTGACCTGGGGTGGGAGCTGTCAAGGTGTTTTAATTGTTGCACCTGTGTAACCTGGCCCCTGGGGAGAGACTAGCTGTAGATTGCCCCACAGCATAAGTTGAACATTGGAACCAGCAAATAGGGGAAACTGATAGGAGGGAAACTAACAGTATAAAAAGGAAAGGAATGGATGTGAGAGTATAGGTTGTTTGGGTGAAGACAGAATTTGTTGTGGCGGACCTGAAGACCAAGGGGAAGAAGGATGGTCTAGAAGAGTGCTGAGTAGTTGATGGCGGAGTTGGTGCAGTGTGTGAGGGGTTAGTTAACTGGTACGACTGTCCGAACAAGACAGGCAGAGGTCTCGCAGTCATCCACAAACCCTGGTGGCCCTGCACCAGGCTTGACATCAAGAACAGTGGATCCTGCCACTTCCTGCTTTCCCCGTCGGTCACCTGCCATCTCAACAGACCACCCAAACCCACATCCCATTCATCAGAGACTTCACCGAACTGGTCACCACCATGTCCCTCACACACACCAATATCTTCTTAGGCGACGTCAACCTCCCAAGCAAAAAAAACACCAAACGGATGAAGGAAGTTCTCCTCAGCCTTCTTGACACCCTCAGCCTCACACAGCACAAGAAAGACCCACCACACGAGAATGGTAACATCCTCCATCAAATCCTCACTGCACTGCTTTCCCTCTCCTACAGCTCTCCTCTCCCGCTTGACTGGTCTGACCACCTGACTGTGCCTTTCAACATCCCCCATACCACCACAGTCAAGCACTCCCAGCAGAAATCCATCAGACAAACCTTCAGGTCCTTCAAGAACGTTACGGTGGAAGCCTTCACCAGCCTTCGCCAGCCTCCACCTCAAATAGACCGAACACCCCCATCCAAACTGCCACTCTCTACTTGAAGCACTCCACGCCACCCTCCCCACCTCCATCGAATGACATGTGCCTCTGAAGCAACGCATCTACAAACCAAAACCGTCAGCACCCTAGTACACGAAGGAACTCAACCTCAGAAAATGTCTTCAGGAAACAAGAGAAAACCTGGCGCTGCTCCAGGACTCTATATAAACTGGCAATCCTCAAGGAACTCCAAGCAACCTGCCGGCAACTAATCAACACAGCCAAGGCCTCCTACTATCAAAACACCATATCAGAAGCAGACAACAGAATCCCAGCCCTCGTCAAAGCAGTCAAGCACTGTCAACCCGCTACCCAACCCTGCCATACAACACTCCATTGACAAATCCACCGCCATCCACACCTTCCTCATTGACAAAATCAGGAAGATTTGCCAGCACAAAGACCCCGCCTCTGCATCCACAGGCCCTCCTCGTGAAATATATACTTCTCCAGCATGGGGTCTGGCATGGATTCACATGCTCATGAATATTCCCCGTCGTCAGGCTGGGAATCCTCGGTAAAGAAAAAACCAGTATCAGTTTCGTTTCTGATCTGTCTTTCGTAGTAATAACCAATCACTGGTCTCTGCGTCATACTGACCACAGCCAATGACTGCCCTCTACCTAAGCACCGCCTCTGGCAGCCATCTTCAGATTTTTACCGCACGTTCATGTGTTGGGATCCTCGTGCTATTGCTCTCGAGCGTTAGTGCTATTTTTTCGCGCTTTTTCACAAAAACTTCGATTCTTTCGGTCAAAAGAGCCTCAAGCTCCACCGATCCTACATCCGATCAACGGGGACCCGTGTCGGATTCATCTGTGCCCCTCAAGGGTGAAGATTTCGTCGAGCTACACTTCGGAGGACTCCAGAAGCTTCTCAGGCCCGGTCTCGGAGATGGCCCAGGAGAAGGGAAGCTCGACGCCCGGAAAGCTGTTCAGGGCCTGCCCTGGATGCCAGCTGCAGAACGTCTTCAAGGAGGACGAACACTCTTTCTGCCTTTACTGCCTTCATGGGGACAAGACGCACGTGGAGAAGGACTGTGCGTTTTGCGGCAACATGTCGGAACGGACCATGAAGGACCGCCATCAACGTCTCGCCAGCTGGCTGGAGGGTAAGAGCCCGTCTGGCGAGAAGAAGAAGAAATCTGAGCGGTCTTCTAAGACCTTTGAGGGCGCCCCGGCGACGGGGGCCCAACATAAGGCCAAGCACCGCGAGTCCGCTGGCACCGGGAGCGCCGAACGGTCGGGCTCTACGGGCGCCAGGCAGGGCGCACCCTCCCCGGCGCCATCAGCCACGAGCCAACGCTCTGGGTCGGGTAAGAGGAAGGCCGAGCACCCGGCGAAGCTCCTGGAGAGACCCCGGTCGAGCTCTAAGGCAGAGGAGGAGCGTGGCAGTGCCCCCTCCCTCAAGGATAAGGCGGTGAGCGCACCTAAGGTGGTGAAGGCCTTGATCCATTCGACCAAGCCCTCTATCGAAACGGTCGCGGCGGCCCTGGCCCAGCCTGTGGAGGCTGCACCAGTGGTGGCGGCCTCGGGGCCCAGAATCTCCCTGCCTCCTCGGAGGGAGTCTTCTTTCGTGCCCATCGATAGGACCCCCGTGAAACCCTCCGTGGGGAAGAAGGGGGGGCAGGGCGTCGTCGTAGATTCGGCCTCAACCTCAGAAGAGGAACTGATCGAGGTCTTAAGCCACGGCCTAGGCGTGGAACAAGACCAGCCCGTCGGAATGGGCCCCGACGCAGGTGACGACGACGACATCGTCGAGGATACCGACGGGGCCCCTGCTCGCCCGTCGGATTCCCCTCTGCCAGCGCCGCAAGACAACTCAGCGGCCATTTTGTTGGCTATACAGTCCTTATGCTCCGAGATAAGGACGAGACTACCGTTACCGACGGAGGAACCTCTCCCGTCGGGGGATCCAGAACCGGGACCTTCTGGTGTTCCCCCTACCAAGAAAAGAAGGATCCATCCACCGCCTCCTTTTCAACCGTCGCGCCCCGTCCAGCCCTCCTCCCCGTCCACCCGAGGGGATGATACGGGGACTGACACGGCAGCGACGGGTACGGACGACGAGGCATACGACGAGGATTTTCCGTCGTCGCCTCCCACCAGGGCTTCTCCGCCCGACGAGATTGGATCGTTCCACTCAATGATCGCCAGGGCATCCGAGCTTTTCCAACTCTGCCCTGAGGAGAAGAAAAAGGAAGGCTTCCTTTACCAACGGCGCGAGACCAAGAGGAAGACGGTCCTCGCAGTGCCTCTGTTGGACGACATTTGGGATGAGGGCCTTTCCCTCCTCAAGAACCCTTCCACGACGCCAGCGAAAAGAGACCGGTACGAGAAAAAGTACCGGGTCCCGGACTCGGCCCCCCTATGCCTCCGGGCGCAGCCTACCCCGGACTCCGTTGTCTCCGCGGCAGCCAGGAAGAAAGCGGGGGGGGGTGCGGCCTCCACGTCGACTTCCCCGCCGGACGGCGAGGGAAAGAAATTGGATGCCATGGGACGCAGAGTCATCACGTCGGCGGCGACGACGATTAAAGCGGCCAACGCCTTGGCTATCGTGGCCCGCTACGACAGGGAACTCTGGTACAAGATAGCTCCCCTGCTGGATTTTCTGCCGGACGACAAGAGGGCGGAGGCCCTTGAGATCCTGCAGGAAGGTGAGGTGGCCTCGGACCACGCCATCACCGTGGCGACGGACATCGCCGACACTGGGTTCCGCCAGATGGGCAACAGCGTTTGCCTTCGACGTCGCGGATGGCTCAAGGCTACGGACTTTCGGCAGGACGTCCAGACCAGGGTCCTGGACATGCCCTTCGACGGGAACAACCTGTTTGGGAAGACAGTGGACGATTCCCTTCAGGCCATCAAGGCGGATACTGAGACGGCCCGGGCCCTTGGAGTACTGCAGCAACGGCGGACGCCCTTTCGGAGCGGCGGAGGCAAGGGCGCCTCCAAAGGTTCCGGCGGCGGTTTCGCTTCCTACCGTCAAGCGGCCCGCTCGTCGTCGCAAGAGGCCTACAGAGGACGAGGCAAGTCTGGCGGCCCCCGCCGTCGTCGCCAAGGAGGCCAAGGCGGCAAGGCCGCGTCCAAGCAGGATTGAACCGGCCGTGGGGTCGGGCCCCCACCGAAGCACCCCGGTGGGAGGCCGGCTGGCGGGCTTCGTCAGCGTGTGGGAGTCCATCTCCACCGACCGTTGGGTGCTGGACGCCCTGGCCCGGGGCCACGCGCTCGAGTTTCAAAGAAGGTGCCCGCGCGTCCCCCCCGTGGCCAGGAAAGAACTTCACGTCCCTCAACTTCTCCTGGAGGTAAAGGCGATGCTCAGAAAGGGCGCCATCGAACTCGTCCCAAAGAGGCTTCGGGGCTCCGGAGTCTACTCGCGTTACTTCCTCGTGAAGAAGAAGACGGGAGGATGGCGCCCCATCCTGGACCTGCGACGCCTGAACAAGTTCATCAAGGCGCAGAAGTTCCGGATGGTCACCCTCCAGCACGTCCTGGGTCAGCTGGAGGAAGGAGACTTCCTATCGTCGTTGGATTTGGAGGATGCCTACTTCCACATTCCCATCCTAAAGGGGCACCGAAAATTCCTCAGATTCGTGGTCCAAGGGCGTCATTACCAGTTCAAAGCCCTTCCCTTCGGACTGCGGTCGGCACCCAGGGTTTTCACCAAGTGCCTCGCACCGGTGGCGGCGCAGCTGCGCCGCGAGGGGATTCACGTCTACCCCTACCTGGACGACTGGCTCATCCGCGCCAAGACGAGGGAGCTCGCCGTGGTCCACACGGCAAGGACCGTCCAACTCCTCACGGACCTGGGATTCTCCGTGAACTACGCCAAATCCCACCTGGTGCCCGCGCAAGTCGCACTGTTTCTGGGAGCGAGGCTCGACACAGTGTCCCTTCTGGCCTCCCCGTCGGAGGAGAGGACCAGGACCATCTTGGGCAAGGTGCAACGGATGTTGGTGGCCGACGCGGCCAAGGTGAGGTCCATCAAGTCCCTCCTCGGGATGATGTCTTCCTGCATCTACCTCATTCCCATGTGCAGGCTCCGGATGCGCCCGTTGCAAGAGTTCCTGGATGCGCGCTGGATCCAGACGACGGGCAGCTTCGAGGAAAGGATCAAGCTCGACGAGAGTTTCCGACGAGCGATACGGTGGTGGGGCACCCGCGCGCATCTGACGGCGGGCATGGACTTCCAGACCCCAGCCCACCAGGTGACTGTGACCACGGATGCCTCCCTAGAAGGGTGGGGAGCGCACACCGAAAATCTGCACGCGAGGGGACTCTGGCTCCCGACGGAGAAGTCCCTGCATATCAACGTCCTGGAGCTCCGTGCAGTGTTTTGGGCCCTCAGGTCCTTCCTTCCGTCCCTCAAGGGCAAGGTGGTGAGGATCTTCACCGACAACACCACCACCATGTTTTACATCAGGAAACAGGGCGGAACCAGGTCCCCAGCGCTGTCCAAGGAGGCGCAGGACCTGTGGCATTGGGCCGTCGCCCAAGGGATTCTTCTGGTGCCGTTTCATCTGGCAGGGATAAAAAACACCATCGCCGACTCACTCAGCAGGGAGCTGCGCTCGTGCCACGAGTGGGAACTACGGCAGGATCTGGTGGATCGCCTCTTCCGACGGTGGGGCACACCCCAGATCGACCTGTTCGCGACGGCGACGAACACCAAGTGCCGGAGGTTCGCCAGCAGGTTTCCCCAGACGAGGAGCATGGGCGATGCTTTCTCGTTCCCCTGGGAGGGCCTGTTCCTCTACGCGTTCCCTCCCTTGCCTCTGCTAATCCGGCTCGTCAACCAGCTCAAGAGGTCACGGTGCAGGATGATCCTCGTCGCACCTGCGTGGCCGAGGCAGATATGGTTCCCGGACCTTCTGGACTTGTCGGCGTCCCCGCCAATCAAGCTGCCGGCGGACGCGGATCTACTCTCCAGGGAAGGAGGCGCCATCCTCCACCACGACCCGAAGTCGCTGAACTTGCAGGCCTGGCTCCTGCAGCGTTAGAGTTTGGAGGATACGACATACCGGCCGATTGCAGAGAGGTTCTTGCAAAGGCCAGGGCGTCCTCGACTCTTAAATGCTACGGACACAAATGGAAGAGGTTCTCTGTCTGGTGCCACGCACAGAAGATTAACCCTCTACGGATTACGGCTCCCCAAGTGCTGCCGTACCTGCTGACGCTGGCCAAAGCTGGTCTGGCACACGCGTCCATCAAGATTCATCTTGCTGCGATCTCCCGATACACCAGAACCACGGGCCGGACGTCCTTGTGGTCTCATCGTCTGGTGAAAGAGTTCATGAAGGGACTGTTCAGATCGTTCCCGCCGGTGAAGGCTCCGGCCCCGGCGTGGGAGCTCAACGTGGTACTGACCAAACTCATGGGACCTCCGTTCGAGCCTCTGCACTCGGCCCCGTTGAAGTTTCTATCGTGGAAAACAGCTTTTCTCGTGGCCATCACCTCCGCACGACGAGTGGGAGAGATCCAGGCCCTTTCCTGCAAGGCCCCGTACTTGACTTTCCACGACACGAGGGTAGTGCTCAGGACGCACCCCTCCCTCATGCCCAAGGTACCGTCGGACTTTCATCTCAACGAACCCTTGGTGTTACCTGTGTTCTTCCCGTCGCCTTCGTCGCCGGCTGAGAGGACTTTGCACTCGCTGGATGTAGCTAGAGCGCTGAAGTTCTACGTGGACCGCACGAAAGGTTTTCGGAAGACGTCACAACTCTTTGTGAACTTTGGACCTGTCAATCAGGGGAAGGCTCTCTCGAAGGCTTCCATCTCCAGATGGCTCTCCGGCTGTATCATGTACTGTCACCGGTTGGCAAACCGACCGCTGCCTGGCCGTCCGAGAGCCCATTCCACCAGAGCGATCGCAGCTACCACGGCGTTCCTATCTGGTGTGCCCCTGCTGGACATATGCAGGGCTGCTACGTGGAGGTCGACGCACACCTTCACGAAATTCTACTGCGTCGACCGGGATTCCAGGGAGGAGTCCAGGGTCGGCCAAGCAGTGCTGCGCAACCTGTTCGCCTGAGGTGAGCCTGGTGAGGAGGTAAGATGCTTAATGTTGAGTTGATGTGATGCTTAATGTTGAGCCTTTGCCACCTCCCGTGGTTGTGCATGTGTGTACTGCTATGTATTCTTTATTCATGAGCATGTGAATCCATGCCAGACCCCATGCTGGAGAAGGAACAAGTTACTTACCTGTAACTGTTGTTCTCCAGCATGGGTCTGGCATGGATTCACATGCGAACCCTCCCGCCTACCCCTCTGCGGCTCTTCACTTGGTCATACTGCCACTTCACGTGCTTCCAAATCTGAAGATGGCTGCCAGAGGCGGTGCTTAGGTAGAGGGCAGTCATTGGCTGTGGTCAGTATGACGCAGAGACCAGTGATTGGTTATTACTACGAAAGACAGATCAGAAACGAAACTGATACTGGTTTTTTCTTTACCGAGGATTCCCAGCCTGACGACGGGGAATATTCATGAGCATGTGAATCCATGCCAGACCCATGCTGGAGAACAACAGTTACAGGTAAGTAACTTGTTCCATCCTGGATAACATTCAAGACACTCTATAAAGAGGACCTGATAGAAACCCTGGCTGCCCTCAAAGCCACATCATATACAGACAGCATTCTCCCGGCATCCATCCTCAAGACCCTCCCCGCAGAGGCTCTCCTTCCCTACCTTGAGATCAACTGCTCCCTAACTCAAGGCCACTTCCCATCGACCTTAAAGAGAGGACAAATCCTCCCTCTACTAAAGAAACCCACTCTGGATCCCGATAACCTAGGCAATTATCGCCCCATCACCCATCTTCCTTCCAGAGGTAAGATCATCCAAAAAGCAGTAGTCTTGCAACTGCAGCAGCACATGTACACGAACAATCTCCTCCAAACCTACCAATCTGGGATCAGACCCAGATGTAACACAGAGACAGCAATTGTACAGGTGTTCGACAATGCCTTCAACATCCTTGCTGACGGCCACCCCTGCCTCCTGGTTCTTCTCGCCCTCTCAGCTGCTTAAGACACAGTAGACCACCAGGCACTCACGGACACCATACATCAGTGCATTGGGATCAGAGACCTTGTCCTATGCTGGTTCAAGTCCTAACTCCCTACCCCCAGCAGTTTGTTCAGATGGACTCCCCTAGATCTCAAATTCTTCCCATCACCTGTGGAGTCCCTCAGGGTTACATCCTCTCCCCAGTGATCTTCGCTCTGTACATGGAGCTGATGGGATCTCTCTTAGCTACACACAGCATCCACATCTGCCAATAAGACGACGACACGCAACTATACCTCAAGAAGGACTCCTTTAAGCACATCCACAGGCTCAAAACCTGCCTCTCTCGATGATCCAGTTTTGGATATAGTGCATACTTGAAGCTCAACCCCTCCAAGACCTAATTCCTACTCATCATCATCAACACCGAACACCCAGGCATACAGACCTGGCTATCAACCATAAATCCTGAGGGCTTCACACCCGAACTCACCTCCTGTGCCAAGTGCCTCGGTTTTCCATATCGACAAACGCATCTCCTTCAAGACACACATAGCAAAACAAATCTCGGACAGCTTGGTATCGGCTCTCCCTCCTGTGGAAAGTCAAGAACTTCCTCTTCTCCGGACAGCTTTAGATCAACCGTTCAAGCACTGGTCCTATCCCACCTAGATGGGGGCAATGCCCTCCTCAAATGCCTCCTGTCCTCCCATGTGCCCCTGAGAAGTGTCTTGCACGTGACTGCATGCCTCATCAAGGGTCTACACCGATAAAACCACATCACCCCAGCCCTCATCGACCTTCACTGGCTCACACTGCACGCACAATCGCCTTCAAGTCTTGCGGCATCATCTATAAGGCAGTCGCCCTCAAGTCACCCAGCTACTCGCGGAGAAACTCAGCATCTCCGCGACAGCGCACCACCAGTTGCCAGGACACATGCAGATTCGAAATTGCCACTACAAAAAGAAAAAGGACCAGAAAACAAGCCTGATCTGCCTCCTCCCCAAGACTATGGAACCTCCTCCCCGTCAACATCTGACTTACCCCCACACTCGTAAAATTTAGAAAAGAACGCTAGACCCACCTCTTCAAGGAGTCTCTCTTCCTCAACACTTAGGCCATCACGTTTCCCCATCTGCCACAGACTCGATAGACACTGTCCGTCCGTCTTCTCCCCGCCGCCCTGCACAGCTGTACCCCTTTGTGCCTCTCTATATACTACCCCCCTCTCCACTGTAAATCTGTTCTACTGCTACCTCTGAAATGTGCTATGTTATGCATTTGTTTTGTTATATACCTCTGTAAAGCTCTCTTTTGCTTCTCAAAGCTAGGTCCGTGCTCAATAAATACCATAATAATAATAATAATAATAATAATACTCTGAGTTTTATGCTGTGGATGTGACTGTGAGTGTCATTGTAGTGACAAGGGTGAAGGGGAGTAGGTGTTTGGGGGAGAGAGGGTCTTCCTTGGAGTTGTCATTTATCCAAACCCAACTTCTTCCGTCTCTGGGACTATGATCTACTGGCATATCTGCCGGTCAATCGGTTAGCCGAGTTTTTCACATAGGCATTGTTAACCAGGTTGAAGAGGACTTCCTCTCAGTAATCTCAGTCTGACTCTGGCTCCCCTAGGGAATGCTTTTGTGCCAGTCTGGACTTCCGAGCGATTTCTTCCATATGTGTTGTCGGGAATCCTCCCCTCTAGCTAGCTGTGGCTAGTAGGCGATACTGATCGCTACTTTGTCAACCTGGGTTTTGAGGAGCTCCTGGGTTAGGGTGGAGGGAGCCCAAAGGAGGTTGAAAGAGGGAAGCCCGCCCATTAGTGCACCCTGCCCATAACCTAACAAGCGTAAAACTATGCATTTTTGGTTGTGAAGTAAAGACCCTTGAAACATCCTTCAGATTCTGGAAGTTTTTGTACGGCCATTCGTGATAGTAGCCATGAACTTTAGCCTGTAGCCTGCAAATGTTAGTGTTCACGCTGTGGGTCTGATGTGGAATATTAGAACTCCTTTGCCCACAGCTTCAAGGGCAAACTGCTAGAGGTTGACTTCCTGGTTATTCGGAAAATGGTACTCCATCATCCTAAAGTACTAGACCACAGTAGTGGGTAAAGGGTTTTTGCAAGGCCTTATCTCCTGGTCGACTCTGTCTGTGACCTTAATTTGGAATGTGGGCAGAATGGTACACCAGGCAACACTAGGTTCACCTGTGCTCATCAGTGTCAATTCTATGATGTCCAACATACTGTAGCCATGTCCACAATAATTAATGCCAGGGTTCCGAATGACTTCACTGCCAGTCTGGGGGCTGGAACCTGTCATGAAAGACTTTAAAAAGGGGTTTAGCCTTAGCCCTTTGTCATTCTCCATTTGCACGATGGCAGCCATGTGCTCAGGTTGCTTGTTTTTCCTTTTGGCTTTCTCCATACTTAGTGAGTTTCGTCATCAATTGGGTTAGGGGAGGATTTCTTTGTTTCGCACACTGCTCCCCTGCAGTCCCTTCTCACTCTGTACATTTTTTGCTGGCACACTATTCCCCTGGGGATGACTGGGGATTGTATGTCAAAGGTTGAGTGTCCATCAGTTTCATAGCAATAATCGAAGTACATTCCTTTCCATTTCTGGTCTCAATTCCATTGCCCCGGTTCTGGTCTGGGTTTTCTTGGTGGTTCGCAGTTGCATTCTGGGAGTTGCGGTTCTTAAAAAGACACAAGCGTTCTGGCCAGAAGAGAGGCTGAAGGGCATTGTGGAAGGGACAGTGGTACCATCTGTCAAATCACAATAGGTAGGGGGGTGCTTGCGAGATAGACAGACTGTGGCTCCTTCACTCCGCTTCTGGGAGCTGTATCACTCTCCCCCTTCCCTTTCACAGTGTTATGACCCAGACCCTGTTGCACACTTTTAGTGCGCATGCTGGAGAGCGTTTTAGATGGCTTGGGGAAGATTGCAGAGAAGATGGAAAAAGTCTGGCAATGCCACTGAAGGCATGGTTGTTGAAGAAGAAATGCCAGTGAGCTGAGTTGATCCAGCAGGAAACCGGAGCAGCAGTGGAATACCGAGTCGCTGGGATCCATGGCCACAGCAGCAAATATTGCCCAGAAGAACCATGAGATCACACTGTAGATAATGTTCTTATTCATGTGCTAATGGTACCAAATGCTTATGCTTCAAATTATTTCCACATCATTGTCCACATATACTCTCGGTCATCTTGGTCGGCGAAACAGCCCAGGTTTTTTCTTCACCACTCTAAGGAGGGCAGAGTGGACTCACTGCTCTTCAACTCCTGGACCGCTGCCTGGCTCGCGTCACCCAGGAGGACTTTCGGAAGGGCCTGCCTTGAATAGTCCTGTGCCCATCCATTCTGGACATCATGCGTGTCTACATCCATCACAGCACCGTGGGCTACACAGTTGCTCCTATCAAGCAGCTCGGTCCGCGGTTTCCTCTGTGGGGGGACTACCACACACATGGCCTGACGCCTTAATGTGTTTGTGCCCTGGGGGCCACTTGAGGTCAGCAGCCCCACTGGAAGTCATTTAACTTTTGTTTTCTACCTTATCTGTTTTCTTTATGCTCTCCTGTTCTCCTATGGCTTCTTTCGTTCTTCTTTTGTAACTGTCCTCTCCAACTGTCACTCTTCTTTCAAAATCCACACAAACCTGAAAACCCACACAGAAGAAAACCCCCACTGAAACCCCCCACACTAAAATGCACATACATAAAATCTCTCCTCCCTCTCCCTTTCCCTCTCGCTCTCCCTCTCTCTTTTTCTCTCCCCCTCTCTCCTTCCCCTGGTGTTTGTGGTTTTATTTCTAGGGTCTCCGTAGGGGACAATCATGTAGCCCATATTAGCCAGAACCCCTTTTGGGGCACGGCTACATATTCATTGTAGGAGGAATACAGTATCCGAAAAAAGAACGTTGCCAGAGGTAAGTAACTTGTTTCAATGGATATCTTTTCTTTTCAAATTTGTATACAGCTGACAACTGCAAAGGAAGCAAAGCACTGAAGGTCACAAGTGCAAGGACTGGAAGATTTAAACCTGCACTGTTCTAAAAGAAATGGGCAAGATCTGATAGCAGGCGTATGTGTAAGTAAGTAGTTTCTTCCACAGTTTGCTCATCTCTTGAAAGTCACAAAACCATAACTGCTATAGACGGAAGAAAGAATGTGAGGGAACCAGAGCCTACAAGAGGAAGCACTACAGAAAAGGTTTCCAAAGGAAAGCCTCTTCCATAGCCAGGGAGTCTAGGCAATATTGCTTGGCAAATATAGGAAAAGAGTCCCAGGTTGTCACCTGACAAGTCCAATACAGCTTCTCCCTCTGCAATGCAGATACCACTGGCTGAATTGTTTCTAAACTCTAACGGAGCTTCCTGGCGCATGTCCCGTCCTACAACATGTTGTGGCCCACTGGAGAACAGCAGTGTGCCCCTGTCCTTCAGACAGCAACCCCTCTTCTCTGATGGAATGAAGGAGGAAAGAGGTACTCTGTTCCCAGGCAAGGCAAAGTACAGGAGAAACTCGTGTCACAAAGGAAGCTGTAAAACTGAAATGGAGACAATTGGAGGTAGTATGCAATAGGGAATATTAGTAACTTTTGTTTGGCTGTAAATACCTAACGTGAGGCCACCCAAGCTAATTCAACATGAAGTCTCTCAGTTTCGGAACAGATATAATTTGCTTGGTGATGAAATAGATAGTGGTGCATAACCTTTCAATACTGCATCAGGACATAAATATATTTAGGGAGGTCATTGCCTGATTGGAGCATAGTGTGCCGGAGTGAAGATTGCAGAGACAAGGAAAGGATGTACAGATTTCCAAGCAGGAACATCAAGGAATTGAGGTACGTTAAGTGATTTGGTAGATGGATCCAGAAGGAAGAATATCTTATCCGCTTTGAGTAGCGGGGGTAATTGGGTGTGTTAGTTTTGAAGCATTCCTGGAGAAAATAATAACTTTGCTGTTTGGCGAGTCTATGCAATTCACAGTCTTTGTGATTGACATAGCCCACCACACTCAGAAGCCAGTGCCATGTGCCACACCAAGAACCATGTTGCTTCATTTTCAGGACAAAATTAAGATCCTCATGGTGGCATGGCATCAGCTGTAAGTGAAATATAATGGAAATAGTATGGATATTTACACAAATTCAGGCAAATATTCAAATGTTTCGAGAGGCTTTGAAAGACTATCCACTCGGCTCTATTAACTCCATCTAGACTTCACATTGACATGGATGGTGAGATATTTTCCCGGATCCTGAAGCAACAATGTAATTTTATGATTTGGAATGTTTGGCACAACATTAGACTTGGTGTCTTTCTTCAACAATATAGAAATTAATTGGATGGTTGATTTTATTCGATTTCGTTTTAGTTGATTTTTGGCGCTTTCTATAGGTTATCAATATGCCTGGTTTGTTTCAGCACTTACGCTGACTTAATTATTTTCTTCTTGGTTGTCCTTGGAGCGAAGATGTAGGCCTGTAGTTCCTTGCTGCATACTTTTTTCTGGCTTTCTGAAGGATGCTTATCCATGCAGCCTCTGGATTTATTGGAACCTTCCTTCTCCAACGATAATTCTTGGCCCATTGAGAAAACCACGGATTCTGAATAGTGTTTGCAATGTGATGTAGAGCAGTAGAGAAGAATGCAAAGAATGGCATTTGACATACTGCTGACCTAGCCAATTTTAATTCAGATGCCACTCTTCATCCTCATCAGTGAAGCATCACTGTCATTCTTCCAACAGGCAGACAGACTCTAAAACTGTAAAATCACTGCCTACGTTATGTAAGGAATGCATGGTATAATGTTAGACAGACACGAATGATCACAGTTCAAGGGTGTTTATTAAACTGTAAATGGGTGAGAGAAACGTCTAATCGAAATCTAAGATGGGAGCAAGCTACAACCATCAAATAATGACAGTCCGAGTGGAGTCAGTCAAATAAAAAGGGCCTATACTGAAGCCATGCAGAGAGCAATATCAAACACAAATAACAGATCCTTATGGGACCTGCTAAATGAGAAACAATCAATGGCAGCGCTTATGAACCCAATACCAGAAAATGTTTGGGCAGAACATTTCACAAAATTATTCAACGAGACAAATATTACGGAGAAGAACAACACCAAAGAACTACCATGTTCATGGGAAATTAAATTCGATAAGGAAGAGATAAAGTCCTTAATCGTGAGAGCAAGCTCGTCAAGAGCCCCAGGTCCAGACGGCTTGTCAAACGCAGTGTTAAAAGAAGATCCAGAAAAATGGGCAATTTTCTGCGAAAGACTCTTTAAGAGAATTGTGAAGCAAGGACAAATACCAAGATCTTGGAAGCTGGCTATCATTGTCCCTATTTTCAAAAAAGGCAATAGAATGGACCCTAATAATTACCGTCCAATCGCCTTGCTAGATTGTGTCGGGAAAATCTTCGCCACAATTTTACTAAAACAATTAAAGACCTGGATAAAGGCCTCGAACACCTATGATAAAAGACAATCAGGCAATTTAAATCATCTGATCCTAAGCCTGATGAAAAGAAGAGCCTACACAAATAAACAAAAACTGTATATAGCCAGCATAGATCTTCGACAAGCTTTTGGCAGTGTGAACAGAAGTCGCCTCTGGGAAAAATTGGCCTCTAAAGGGTGCCCCCCTGATCTTTTGAAAGCAATAAAAGAACTATACGCTGAAACGTCAATAAGAATGAAACTAGACCAAGACGGAAATTTATCTGAGAACATAAAAACAGCAAAAGGTCTTAAACAAGGATGCCCGCTAGCAGCCACCTTATTCTGCTTTTATATTGAAGATATGCAACAATGTTTTGAAAATATCAGGTCTTTTCCACCGAGATTAAACTGCAAACCAGTTAATCACCTGCTATATGCAGACGACCTGATAATCTTAGACCATACACAAATTGGTCTACAACGCGCATTAAATCAGGTTGAAAAATACATAGAAAACAACGATCTAGAAATAAATGCAGATAAAACTGAGATATTAATAATCAGTGACAAAAGATGGAAAAAGACCAAAAATGAAAAATGGAAAGTGAACGAAACGTGGATAAAACCTTGTGATGAAATGAGATACTTGGGGCTACAAATAAGCGGAATCAAGAATGAAGAACCTTGGAAAAAGATGCTAAAGACAAAAACTAAACAGCTAACAGCCCAAGCAACCATTATCAATAAAAGATATGGAAAATGTTCTCTATGCCCTGTGATTACATTCTATAAGCTAAAAGTAATTCCCACACTAATATATGGAGCAGAAACTGGCACAAATATCCCAGAGAAATTTTGGTCAACTTTAGAAGGTCTTTTTTGGAAGACCGTCCTCTCGATACCAAAAGCGATTCCAATCTCGGTAATCCGCCATGAATTAGGCCTAACATCAATATATATACACATACGCTACAACCAATTGATGCTGTACAGAAAAACAATGACCAACCTGACACCCCCCCAATTCGAAATATTGGGCAAATCCAACAATCATGAAGAAAAAGTAATAGAAGATTGGAAAAATGGAAATAAACAGACCCTGATAGACTTCGGCATCAAAATCGAAACACTAAATGAGAAACCAATAGCTGTAAAAAGAGCGCTGTGGGCAGAGGATTGGTCGAACACTGAAATGAAACGAGCTTTGGCGAAAACACACACACTTCTGAAATCTAACTGTAGTGTGATGTCCATCATACCAGACTACCTGAAAAAATTTCCAAGTTCAAAACAAAGAGATCTGTTATTACTCTTCAGACTGAACACGCTACGAAACAGGACGACAAAAGCAAGATGTACGAAAGAGAAAATATGTACAAAATGCAGACTGTGTAAAAGAAGCGAAGAATCTCTAATTCATCTAGTGCTATTCTGCCCGGAATTAGGAGATTTGCAAAATCTTTTTCTAGCAAGTAATATCTCTGTCCTATGCGATCTAGATGCGGAGAAATGGTGGAGCCTAATATATACTTGTCAATCCCCAAAAATAAACTTCGCAACAGTCAAATTCTTAGAAAACACCTTAAAAAGACTTGATCACATTGACGAGGAAAATACATCATAACCAATGAACTGGAATGAATGAAAGGTTGTGTTGAGCCAATGTTAGATATTTACCTGTTATTTAAAACTATTGTTCCAACAATTTTATTTTACTCAACATTGTTGGCAATTGAAATTTATTTTAAGTATTCCACCCGATTATGTAGGGAGGTTTTAAATTAATTTAACTTCTTTGATTTTTAGTTATCCTTGAGTTAAATTGTAGCGAACATTCTGTCACCTTTTACTATTACTTATGCTGTGAATTGTTTCTGCGTCGTGCTCAATGTGATTGTATTATGACAGATCTCTTCATGAAACGCAATGTTTTATTGATGTGAAAGGTTTGAAATAAACCAAATACACGTAAATAAAAAATAAAAAAACCTATTGCCAATCCTTACAGCTATGCTACAAAATATCATGGGATAATGTTCACAAGAAAAGAAAGAATTGTTCTCAAAATGATGTTGGGATGTTATGGCCGGGGACTCCCTTCCCCACGTTTTTAGCACAGAGCAAGGCGGGACTCTTGAGCACAGCACACTCCTGGGCTTCTCTGGCACGAGGTTAATGATCCTTTCCTCAATATCAGGACCTTCTCTGTCCAAGTCTCTTTCCTGCAAAGTCTCTTGCTTCAGAGGAGCCTGATATGCCAAAACAACACAACAAATAGTTCCTTCTGATAACCTTCACATTGGGTGATTAATCTTCACCCTAGGTTCCCCCTTAGCTGGACTCTGATCCTTCTTGTCAGTGTTGGCCTCTCAAAGTACTTGCCAACTTACACAGAGGCATCCCAATATCACAGTTCGTAAGGCGTTCCCCTCAGCCGGATGCAAACGCCAGTTTCCCATTCCCTCAGTTGGTTCACAATTTCCACAACGTGTCAAGGACTTTTGATTGTACAAGGGGTTTGGCTTGACCTCCATCTTAATCTTCTAATGTTGCCACTGCAACCTTGAGCCTAACACAGTCCGGCCCACTATCGGGCTCTTCCGACTGACCAGCTATATGCTGAACTCGTTG
Organism: Ambystoma mexicanum; assembly: GCF_040938575.1. Taxonomy (NCBI): domain Eukaryota; kingdom Metazoa; phylum Chordata; class Amphibia; order Caudata; family Ambystomatidae; genus Ambystoma; species Ambystoma mexicanum. The sequence goes on along the minus strand of NC_090923.1, from coordinate 538,510,668 downwards.
GCGTTTCTTTTGCCACTCGAGTGAAGGACAGTACCATGATGGAAACAGTGTCTCCCCGCCCTGGTTATCGGTGCGGGAGGGTCCCATGTACCGCTGACCTCCGTCACACTATTTGCAAGCTGCGATTCCTGGTCTTATGTTTCTTTGGTCGGAGGCTTTGCAGGTCTGGGTTGAAGAAGGGCAGGGGCAACTCCCTCCTTGGCATCCTTTCAGGTCTCGCCTCCTTTCTCCTCCGTTTGAACTGCTGTCCTGGAATAGCTGCTTCTTCGTGCGTTTGGCCTTGCTTAAAGTGTACTCCTGTGCTCTGCCGTTTATCCCAGTGGGAAGGGAAAGGGCGTTCGGATGTGTGTAGTTGTCTGTAATTGCATAACTTTGCCTGACCATTGTGTTGGGACATGTAAGGTATAAGGCTCTGGTATTAGTCAGTTGTCGCTCACGTTGTGAAAAAGTGTTTGTGTTGGAAAAGGGGCTGGCGGTAGAGTTTCTAAGTATCCTACTGGGCAGGATGGGGGGAAAAGGTGTCATAAGGGAGGGGATACTGTGTCACACCCTTTGGTGTCCTACATCCACTCCCCGAAGACTCCTCTCCCCCCCCCCACCCCCAATCCAGGTGATCCTCCGGCACTGGTCCTCCCCAGGAATTTGGTCCAATAGCGATGGTCTGGTCCTGGCCACCTGGATGACAGATCCCCAGGGACTAGCGGGTGAGACACCTTCAGGTTTCTTACACTAAAAATAAAAACTGCCTGGCTCAGGCTGGCGGGAACGCAGGGCCTGAGAGGCCTATACTTGCCAGTGAACTCAGAAGGGCAGACTGGCAGCTGCAACTGGGAAGGCGGTGAGGGGCACATCTGTGGTCTGGTGGTATCCGCAACACTGATAATACAGGTGATCTCGATTTTGATATCGGGGTCTGCTATCTCATAGATCACGCCCCTGGTCCTGCATGTGGAAGTACCCGGTCTGGAAGGGGGTTGGAAGAAAAGATGGAGGCTGAATGAACTGGCTCTTAGAGATACAGCACTCGGAGCACATATGGAGGTGGCAATTGCACATTAAAAAGACACAGGAGGTGGATTGGCGAGTGGTATGGGATGCAGGCAAGGCGGTAATCATGAGAGAACTTATAGCGCAAGCGTCAGATTACCTGTGAAATGGGGAACTACAACGGACAGCTTTAGAACAGGAGGTGAAGGATACTGATACACAAAACCCGACAACCAGTGAAATCGTTAGGGGCACTGTGTAAAATCAGCACAGTTGGAGGCCCATACAGCAGATCGCTCAGCACAAATAGTGCTTAACACGAAGTTATTATATCCATGGGGGGGAAGGCTAATCGTTTTCTGGCAGCAAAACTCAGGAAACAAAGAGCGTTGAATCATATAATACAATGGGGCCAGTTTGCTGAAAAATAAGGATGAGGATAAATTAAAAGATCTTGGAACAGTTCCATACATAGATTTTGTCATGTGAGGATAAAAGCCTGGTCCGATAGGTCGACTTTCTGCAGAAACTCCAGCTCCCGCAGGTGTCAGACCGAAGACAGGACGTACTTGGAGGGACCTATAACCTCTGAGGATGTAGCTGGGGACATTTATTTCTTGCTTGCTTACAAAACACCCAGTCTGGATGGGTTTGGGAAAGTTATTATAAGACATTTAGGGAGTGGCTGATAAAACCTTTAACCAGACTTTTTAACGAGATGGGGACGGTGGGATAGTTATGGAGGATATGGGGGTCTCCACAACATCACTTTTGCTCAAACCCGGGAAAAACGCAACAGACTGCGAGTTGTCGCCCTATATCGCTGGTGAACGGGGACGCAAACATTTAGACCAAATCCTAGCGGCCAGGCTGGCAGAGGTGTTGCCCAAATTGATCTATATGGACCAGGTGGGGGTTTATCCTCGGAAGACACACTCGGGATAATATAAGGCAGTTGTTCGATTTGATAGAGCTTGGGACTAAATCTGGGCAGCGCTTCATAGTGGCGGCTCTAGATTCAAGGCGAGCCTTCGATAGTTTGGATTGGGGGTTCCTGGTGAATACACTGAGGGCCTTTGTGTGTGGACCTACCTTTTACTCGCATGGTGCTAGCGAATTTTAAGATCCCCTCTCCATGCAATTTGTGGTCAATAACCAGTTCTTTGCGACTTGGGCCTCCCTCCGTTGGGTTCACTACAGCCTTTCTTTGACACAGTTCATGTGTTGCTAATTTTATCGGAAAGCAGGGTTTTCCTTATCCTAGCTTTCTTTCCACATCCCTCTGTTGGGTTCACACTTGCCTTATTACACTAATCACAATCTTAATTGGAAAGCAGGGTTCCCTTACCCTAGCTTTCCTCTGGCCACGAGTCCGAGACGTCAGATTGTATGAGGGATTTAGCCTAATCCTTATAGGACCACTCTGACACCTCACACCACCGTTTCCTAGGGCCGTCTGGTTCTTGTAGTTTATAAATAGGTCCTGGTCAGAGTATTTTTTGAATGAGCGCCCACATGGAGCCGGACCCCTCTGTACCTGGACCTCAACTGGTATTTCTTTAAAGTTCAAACACATACACAAGTTTTCTCTTTCAGATTCCTTGCGTTCAAAATGTTGCTACTTGCAACCTGGGGCTCAACACAATTTGGTTTACTATCAGCTGCCTCCGACTCAGCAGCTGTGCTGAACCCTTTGGCTTCTTTGTTCTTTGGAGTCAAGGATAGTAGTCCCGATAGTCAGCTTTCCTCTCTGCCTGCGTTATCAAAGCGAGAGGCACCATTGACAGCTGCAGCTCCCGGTTTTATGCTTTTCCTTTCGGAGGCTTTGCAGGTCTGAGTTGAAAAGGACAAGGGCAATTCTCCTTAGTCGTCCTTCCAGGTCTCACCCCATTTCTTCTCCGTTTGAACTGCCGGTTTGGTGTAGCTGTTTCCTCGTGCATTTGGCCTTGCTTGAAGTGTGCTTTCATGCTCTACCTTTTTATCCCTTTGGGGATGGGTGATATTGAGTCAGACCATCTTTCCCACCCAAGGTCATGCCAGCCTATTTATCTTTCACAGAACCTCCATTTTGGGTTTCTTCCCTCTGCTTCATCCGTCAAAGAGGAACGAAAAGTTTCATCGTCTAGACCACACAAATTCTCTGTTACTATGTTCCTTGGACGAGTGACATCAAAAAGGGCAGCCAGCTTTTTGTTGGGCTTTCTCGTGCTGTGGCTGGCAGGGCTGTTACCAAACAGGCTCTTGGCCAGGTGAATTGTCCTTTGCATTTCTGAATGCTATCAACTGGGCAGCAGGGAAGAGCTCGGGACGCATTCTACCAGAGGATTGGCTGCTATCTCATTTTTGCAGAGGGTTGATAATCGTCTTGAGATCTGTCTGCTGACTGCAATGACTTCACTGCACACTTTGACCTAAAATCACTATCTTGATTCCAGAACAGGTCGGCATGCTTGGTCATGCAGTGCTTCAGAGTTTCCTGGTGCAGGTAATGCTTCTTCGCTCTCCTTCCTCCAGGTCTGTACAGCTTTGGGAGCCTTTCTAAGAAGAGGAATCTGTAGGAGGAACGTATCCATCAGAAGAATAATGTACTTACATTGGTAATATTCTTTCTGATTGATTAGTCGTTCAACCCATAGCACTCGTCTCCCTTCCAACCTACTCCGCATGGGGCATGTTTGTAACCTGCCAGTTCTGCTGTTCCTCAGCTCTCTGACAAGGAGAGAGAAGTGTGGAACTGAGATCATGGGGCCAGTTTGCTCCATAAATACCTTTCGTGACATGACATCACGTGGGTAGAGCTGATGCAGAGCTGCAGTGTGCCCCCCTTCCCCCCCCTTGTGACTGAAGGATATTTCTAAGATGATGAATCTGTGGGAGGAATGACTATATCATGAGAGAGAATAATAATGAAGGTAAGTAATTTGTGCTTCAGTGTTTTAAACCACTGCTGACATTTTTGTTTTTCTTTCGGTGGAATTCTTGTTGCATGTACTCCTAAATGGTTTTCTTAGAAATATATATTCAAATTCTTTCTGTAACTATTACTCTGTTGGATGAAGTCCACGTTTTCCATGCCTAAACATTAACTTTTAATTTGTTTATGGCTCAATAAAACAAATTTGTTTAAAGGAATATTGAACAATAAGGAAGAAACAAGTAAAGAAAGAGTGCAAAATGGGGAAGGGATTGATTGGAACTTAATAGAGCTTCAAGATACAAATGGGTCCTTGTTGAGAAATATGGTAAACACTTACATAATAGGTTTCTTGTAACCCGTCATTTTCTATTCTTTCATTCTCTCACAGAATGTGTCCCCTGCAGAGGTCAGACTGCTTATTTTGGAGAACATCCTTCTTAACCCAGCATATGACATATACTTGCTAGTGGGGACATCAATTCAGTACAAAGTACAGAAAATAAGACAGGGGAAGATTACAGGTTTGTTTTGTGCTCCAGCTATCTTTTTTTTCATTAAGAAATGTTATCCTCTTTTAATAATGGGAGCAATGTGTATAGCTTAATCCCTACCATTGTAGTAAGCAAATGGAGTTCAGTGACAGTTTCTTCTGTAGTTAATATTTATTTCTTTTGTACAACTTTGAATAAATGTGGCAAACAATGAATTTCCAGGTATTTATATAACGCAGTCTTTCTTTTATTAAAAAAAAGACCAAAACGATTTGTTTTTTCATTGCTAAAATATTGCTAATGAAAGCTCATCGCTAGTTAATACAGTACATAATGTGGTAGGTCAGATATAGGAGATGGACAAGGAGGCACGTTTTCAAAAGCCTCAAGTTTAATAAAGTAAGGAAAACACCCCCACTATCCCAGCTTCTTTAATGATGAAGGTTCCCTATTGTAGAAATTAACAAAAGGGTGCTTGTTGGGAGGTCTTACACAAATATGCCTTGTATTCTGTGTCCAAATCTGTGCTGCCCTTTTAACTGACCCTGTTACAAATAACAAAAGCATAATTTAAGCTACAGAAGTGTTCTTACTCCCTCTTTTCGTTTGCTTGCGCTGACTGGTGCGTGCCCCACTCCCAAATGTCAGGCCTTTGCCTGCTCGTATAGTTTAAAACAGGTTCTTTGGTTTCTATACAATATGGGCCTCCTGACCCCCTTTTTTAACTGAGAAAGTTCATCCCTTACATTCAACACTTGAACTTGTAGTCCTTCACTGTTGTAGTTATTGTCTCTTGCTCAAACTTCCAAGGCATTCCAACTCATTTTGAAGCACTGCATTTTGTTGGTCCAGCATTTCCCTTATGACTTTACTGGTAACTTTAATTGGTATGGTTTCTCACCCTTTGTGAGTGGCTTGAGTTCTTGGCTTGGACTGTGCTCTTGGGTCCTTCTAACATGTGGGTTCTCTGGTAGCTTTCGCCCCCTTGCAGGATCTTGGTTTCTAACTCAATTTTCCTGGGTGTTTCTAGTCCTCTAAGGTTTCTCGTACCCACACACTGGGTCTTTCTTTCAGGTTCACCGCCCCCGGGTGGTTCTCTTTCTCGTAGGTCTCTGGAATCCCCTTGCGGGGCCTTTGGCGCAGGTTTACCCCTCCTGGTTGTTGCCATCGTGATCAGGTATCTGGTAGACTGATATTGACGCCCAGGCTGTTTAGCCTGGCTCTTGTAGTATTTACCTCCGCGTGGAGCTCTGCCGCCATTCTCCCTATTCTTCCACAGTGCTCATTGATGAGAGGGCTACTCTGGTAACTGCGGAACCATGCTTCTCGGGTCGTTAGTTCTCCCAGAGCAGTGTTTGGCTCAGGCTTTGTGATTCATGTACATTGGTTCGCCTCATCTGCAGTGGTTCGGTCTGTCCTCTGGAGAGTGGGGTGGCTTAGGCTCTCTGCGCGCCTGGACTTGGCAGTGTTCCATAGGCTTTTGAACTTCTCTGCCCACCACAACGTAGTCCTGCTTCCAGGCTGGATTGGCTCGCTCAACACTACAGCGCAGGCTTCTGCTGTTTGCAGCCTTGCTCAGTCTGAGCCTCCTGCAGTAGCTGGTTCCCTTCCAGCAGCAGTTTCACTATATGAAGGAAACCGTCTAACCCCTTTTATGCTCCTCTCTGCAACAAGAGATCCAAGACCTTTGGTTCTGTGCTTCTTGGTAGCAAGGTGGGGTCAGCAGCCAAACCAAGCACATTTAAAGGCCCCTGTACTTTTTAACGTGTTCAGCCCCCATGTATCCAACAAACAATTTGGACGCTTGGGTTAAGAGCAATTTTAAAGATTTTCCATCTGGGGCTTCCTTGTGCCCTAAGGATGGGTATCAACCCCAAGTGAGATATGCTTGCCATGTCCACTACGGCGTGTGTTGCCCAACAGGCTCACCTCCCTAGTTCCAAAGGGGATAGCTCCCCCTTAAGGAGATATGGGTACGAGGGGGCTAGAATGTTCAAACTCTCCAACATGTGTCCCAGACTCAGCATGATAAAACGGCACCTATTTCTGGAGGAAGTTGCCATTGTGCTTTGGTGCTGATGACATGGACTATGAAATAATTAGTGGATCATACTTATTGAGGCAGTATATGCATTTGTGGACTGTCAAGATACGCCTATTATCTATTGTGGTAATATTGTGTTATGTAATATGTATTATGGGTAAAACGTCTGATTGGAAGATTGACTTCTTCTCTTTATCTGGTTATGTGTTTATCCTAGGCATATTGGTCAAAATGGGAGACTTATTCTCTGACCTCACTTGACTGGCTCCGTACGCTAGAATAGATCAGGGCATTCTTCAGCAAAAGCACCATCATTTCTCTCACCAGTGTATCATGGAAGGGTGGTTCCAGTGGACTAAGGCCACCATTGCTTCTTGTTTTCAGGCTTCTCCCCATGCACAGTATGATCCTGGTGAAATTCACCTTTCTTTATGGGTTTGTGTCGGGGACAAGCTAATTTTGAAAGGGAATCTTTCTCTCTACAGTTGGGAGATGCTGTTTGATTTCTCTTTTTTCTTTTGCTTTTCCCCTTTACTGAGAAGTCATTGCTGTTTGGAGTTAAATCCCTTTGTATCTCTGCTGGCTCAAAAGTCTTTGGAAGATATGGTTGTTGGAATGATGGAGCGCTTCATTTCTGTCCTCTTGAGAATGCTAAACTGTCCTTCATATGAATTGGGTTAGTCTCCCATCCCGCCTCTCTCTTCGACTTTGACACAAAATGTGAAATTTAGATTTTGGGATCACATTTTAGATGCTGAGGTTCTCTCCTACATCACCTAGAACAGGAGTGTTCAACATGAGTCCTTCATGATGGATCATGAAGACATAGTGAATGAATATTGCAGAGGAAGGTGCACAGACAGAGATTAAAGGTAAGGCCCCTCTGCTGCAAAGGTTTAGTTTCATTGATGTGAGGGAAAGGCACACTTACCAGTAACGGATTCTCTGCAGAACAGTACCTCTGTGCTAAAATCGAAACCGCCTCAAAGAAGCTAAAATTTAACCAACCAAGTAAACACAGAATTAAAAGGCCACCTTCACATTAAATGGCTGTCTCCCTTTAAGCACAATCTAAATTGAGCGATTGCAAAAGAAAAACACCATTTATAAACCTAGAATTATATTATTTTAAGCTCAACAAGATGCATGAAAATGGACTATGAAACATCACTGTGGCCTTGTACATGTTACCAGGAAGCAACGCTGGGGGTGGGGGGGAATACTGATCTATACAAATTAATGTCTCAAATAATTGTGATGAGAAATGTAATTGTAAGTGCATTTAAATCTGTGTGGAAGAACTGTACTGAATTGAGAGCCTTGGCCTTTATATTGAGTACTAATCCTTGTATACACCATTTAAAAATAACATGCTTGCAGTCACTGCTAAACGTATACCAACATTTTGCAAACAGAAGCAGCTGCAAACGAATGATGAGTCTAGGTCTTGATTGTAGTAAGGTTGCACATCTGTGCTGGCTTTCTTGTGAAGACTGGGGAAGTGACCTTAGGGATTGGGGGGCAATGGTTTAATCGGGAGGACTGAAATCCCCCGTAGTGCAGTCACATAAAATCTTCCACTCATATTTAAGTCCATACACAAAAATAAACTATAGAAGCTGCTGAATAAGGGGGCAGGGTAATAGTCATGGATTGCGTTGGATGGTGTTCTGTCTTTGTGTTCACCTTGCAGTGCTGCTATGAAATGTTTTCTAAACTAACCTCACTAGAAATTAGAGTCCTGAGTCTAGTTATCGCCACACCACTATTTCTGAAAATCTGTCCAGTATCTAAAACAAAGGAAAATCTTCAATTATTAAACTGCTAGCTCATGTTCCTTCATGAAATCAAATCCTACATTTACATCACAACAACATTGAATTAATGCAGCCAACAAGCTTTTGATATTTTAAACTACTGCAATTTCTACTTGCATGCAGTTTACCAATTGATGTGGTAGTGGCAACTGTAACGGGTGCTGCTTCAATGTTGGTGTGCAGAAATATTTTTACACTTTGCATCCATTGATTCAAAAGGGCGGCCACTATTATTTTAAGTTGGTATTTTCAGTAAAATGCTTCTGTAAACCGTTGGCAATCTGGCATCTGAAGTATTGGAATATTTCACGTAATCCCCTACCGAATAGTTTGTAAATCCCAATGATTTTTATTACATCTTCCCTGAAATTGATGCTGTCAAATTCACCATATCGACATATTTAACCCACTAACTCTTCAGAGTGGCTTGATGCACACCACTTTAAAAAAGCCAAAACACAATTTTTTTATTATCCTGTCAATTTTATGGGTCCAACGATGTGATCTGCGATAGGTGCATTTGAATCCTATCCGTCAAATTTGTCAAATTGAGGGACAACCCTGACCTAGATATTCAGAGGGTGCCTCAAATTATCCAGAGTTCTTTGAAGTCAGCCAAGCGAAAAACACTTTGGCTCTTCAAATCTCAATTGCTCTCTGGGCGGTCTTCAATATCTGGGAGTATTTCAGTGACTTGTTTTCTCTTAAGATAGGTGGCAATTTTTCTTTTGAATGTAAGCTAAAAAAGCAGCCAATTCGGCTGCTGCCCATTTCATTCCGTAAATAATACTTCTGATGCTTGTTAATCTGCTTAGAATCACATGCTGTGCATACAGTTTGCGATCCATTGGTAATCACATTGTTGTGCATCTTGTTTTCGAAGTTCAAAAAGGGACGTTGACCTGGGTGTGTCCGTAACACTATTCCTATTGTGATGTGTAGTGTACCCATGACCCCTCGCCCCCACGTGTCGAGGTCCCCCTGATTGTTTTTGATTTGTTTTTTTTTTCCGCCATACATGTTGGTCACGTAATGCTGAGCTTGTAGTGTGCTACGGATATATTGCTATTCTTCTATTTGAACTACAGTCCATCTTTCCACATACACATGACGTCTCTCCACTGGCTACCTCTATCGTCTGAATACTTCCTCTTGGCTCTCAACGACTGACTGCAGCCTTCCCCATCAGGCTTCAGACTTTGGAGGAGGGGGTGTCTTCTCGACATACTTCTTCATTGGAGAATGCCTTTTCTTGTTCTTCCCTATACTTTCCCTTGTCTGGCTGCTCTTTTCTTTGTATTTGATAATGGTGAGAACTTCATTTCAATTTTCTGCTTCCTGTAATAGGAAGTTCTTTGGAGGGACACTCACAAAGAAACAACTGTTTGCCTCGTGACCACGAGATGGACGTTGCACGGCCTGTTGACTGTTTAAGCCTAAACGAATAGCGCACTAAGCGATGGGCGGCCTATGCTATGCAGGCCGAATCCCATTTCCCCCAGTGGCGCTGTCGCATCAGATGGTGAATCCTGCATCAGCCACGGCTTCTGCTCTTATGCCGAAGACATTATTGTGAAGTTTTCAGACTGTGGCGTGCCCTCCCCAGCCCCACTAGGCATGCTGAACGCACTGCTACGGGGACCCACCCATTGGCGACAGGGGCACACACACTCACTCAAAGGCTTAACGCGGCGTAACACAACCCATGGACGATCCTCGACAGAACCGTCGAAAAAGCTGACTGCACCTACAGGTACGTCGAAATCCTCAGCGAGACCTGCAGAACCTGCCCCACTTCCACCTCCGTGGGCTGCACATGTTTCGAAGACTTCAACTTCTCATGATGCTTCTTCGAAATCGTTGACGGGCGTTTCAGACAATTAAGGGAGAAAGTGTCTGAAACAACTAAGCAAACTGCCTCTCATAGTACTAGGACCCAGGCTTGCCTTCCTGCTTTATCACAAGGGTATTTACAGGCCTCTTCCACCTTGTCTCGGTCCATACAGGGTTGTAAAAGTCCTGTTCAAGATGAGATGGTTTTTCCACTCCCTGAAACTCCTAATAGAGGGTCCTAGACAAGGGCGAGGTTCGAACAGACCAATGAGAAGGTGTCTGAATTGATTTCTTTTTCAGACAGATTCTTAAAAAGATCTCTTCTATTAGATGAGGAGCCTAGGCCTTTTAAGTCAAATAGATTCAGCCCCCTGGTTTTCAAACTACCTCACCCATACCTAAACACATAGATGCTTCAGGTGATCTTTTTCTCGATGATCAGTATAAGGATTTATATTATGTCCCAGACCAGAGCCAGACAACATATTTCCAGATGCTGTTGTGCAGCCTCGAGATGCATCCCCCATTGATGATCAGCTTCTGTGTAATAATATTCTGAAAAAAGCAGAACATTTTAAGATGCTCACTCACGAGGCGGTGCCTGACCCTGACTTTGTTGAAGATAATCCTTAAAGAGAAAAGTCCAGTGAGTCAGTCTGTTCCATTACTTAACTCATTCCCCCTTCTTTGCTGATGCCTTCCCTAAGACGAGCAGACAACCCGCAGGTTGAAAAGATGTTTAGACCTGCTCCCTCGGATCCCCTATACATTTGGGACACTCTGTTCCTGATTCTCTGGTTGTTACTACAAGCAGGAAGCATGTGGGAGTGCTGCTGTCTTCAGCTGAAGCTCCTCCCGACAAGGAATTAAAAAAATGGTTTGCCTTAGGCAAAAGAATCACAGCTTCATTATACTCCGCTGAGACACCTGACCGAGTCTAAGCTGAAGAAACTCTACTCAAGTGCCATGCATGGTTATGGAATTCAGGGTTCAATCCGGAGACGCAGGCTTCCCTTCTTAACAAACCAAAAGAGGAGTCTGCTTTGTTTGGGAAGGCAGTTGACAAAGCCCTCGAGACAGTGAAAAAAGTGCTGACACTCTAAAGTCATTGAATCAAATATCCAACAACCGTACCTGCAGCGTGGGGTCTTCAACAATCGCTGGTCTTTTCGATGGCAGTCCTTTTCCAGACCTACACAGGCCTACTACACCACAGGAAGTTCACCCTGGTACTCCACTCAAGGGTCACCAAGCAGTGGTCAGACCACTCAACAACAAGGTTTTCGCTGCGGCAAAGGAAGAGGAAGGAATGCAGCCGTGCGAGGCTCATCTACCCCTGGCAACAAATGACTTTCCGGTCCAAGTCCCCTCCCATGCATCCCCGTGTAGATCGGATAACATGCTTCATCCATGAATGGGAGGGGATACTTCTGAGAAGTGGGTGCTCAAGACAGTGGCCGAGGGACACTGTATCATGTTCCTCGAAGACACCCTGGTACCACCCGCCTAAAAACCAGAAGCATGACCTAATACCATCTCCTTAGTCTTCAGGCAAAAGTGGAGGCACTGCTGCAAAAGGTAGCGATAGAACTCGTCCCTGCTCATCGGGTGACTGAGGGCCTCTATTCAATATACTTCCTTGTACCCAAAACAGCCATGTGCCCTGTATTAGATCTGCATCCAGCAAACAAGTATGTCAAGCTTCACACGTTCCGGATGACCACTCTGCAGGAGGTAATTCCACTGCTGAAGCACAGGGATTACTTGGCAACCTTGGATATGAAAGATGCATACTTTCATATTTCAATGTTGCCAGCGCACAGGAAATACCAGAGGTTCAAAATAGGAGACACTCGCTATCAATTCAAGGTCCTTCCCTTCAGCATTGCCTCAGCGCCAAAGGGTTTTTACCAAGATTCTGGCAGGGGCAGCAGCTCACTTGCGTAAACAGTCAGTTCTGGTGTACCCCTATCTAGACTGTCTTATAACAGGAGACACACATTAGGCATGTCTAGAGAACACCTAAAAGATCATAGACCTACTCTTCCAGCTGGGGTTCTCCATCAATGAGAAAACAAATCGAGCCTAGTCCGCAGCCAAGTAAACCCATTTCTGGGAGCTGTGAGAAACCTGGAGGTGTCTCACCCGCGAGTCCCCAGAGATCTGTCGTCCAGGTGGCCAGGTCACGGTTATCGCTATTGTATCCAATTCCTGGGGGTGGCCCAGTTGGGGAGGATCATCTGGGTGAGGGGTCTTCAGGGAGAGAAAGTGGGACACCAAGGGTTGAGACGCGGTATCCCCTTCCCTGTAAAACCTTTTCCCCATCCTACCCTGTAGGATATTTAGCTCTACCGCCTCCCCCCTTTCTTACATGGTAACAGACACTGGACTAACACCAGAGCGGTTTACCTGACATCTCCCAACACAATGAGTCAGGCAATTGACAATAACCATGCACACCTGGCAGCCATTTGCCTTCCCCACAGGGATAAATGGCGGAGCACAAAATCACACTTCGAGCAAGGCCGAAACGCACAAGGAGACGGCTACACCAAACTGGCAGCTCAAATGGAGGAGAAAGGCGGCAAGACCTGGAACGACGATGAAGGGGGGGGATTACCCATTCCCTTTTCAACTCAGACCTGCAAAGCCTTTGAAAGGGAAATCATAGGACCAGGAGTTACAGCTGGTGTGCGGAGCAGCAGATGTTAAAGGTACACGGGTGCCTCCTGCATTGATAACGCAGCCGGAGAGGCAAGATGGCTACCGTGATACTATCCTTGACTCCATAGATAAGAGAAGCCAACAGGTTCAGCACAGCCAGTGAGTCGGAGGACGCTGATAGCAAACCGAACTGTTTTGAGCACAAGGTTGCAAGTAGCATCATTTTGAAGGCAATTAATTTGAAATAGAAAGAACTTGTGTGTGTGTGTGTGTGTGAAGTTTAAAGAAAGCCTAGTTGAGGTCCAGGTGCAGAGGGGTCCGGTTCCACGTGGGCACTCATTCAAAGGACTCGGACCGGGTCCTGTTTTGAAGCGAAGGACCAGAAGGCCCTAGGAAGGGGTGGCGAGAGGCGTCCGAGGGGTCCTACAAAGGTCACGTCAATCCCTTGAGCAATCGAACGTCTCTGATCCGTTGCCAGAGGAAAGCTAGGGGAAGGGAAACCTGCTTTCCAATACGATTGTGAACTGTAGAATAAGGCAAGTGCGAACCCGACAGAGGGATGCCGAAAGAAAGCTAGAAGGAAAACCCTGATTTCTGATGAAAATGAGCAATACATGAACTGTATTAGAAATACATGTACTGTGTTAAAGAAAGGCTGTAGTGAAACCGAACGGAGGGAGGCCCAAACTGCAAGGAACATCCGAGCCCGGAGGAGTGAGATCCTGGGGGCGAAGAACAATCGCCCAAGGTGCAGGAACACCAAGAGAACTTTTGTTTGTCATTGTGAATCAGCAGGCCTTCTAAGGCAAGAGACTTTGTCAGGAAAGAGACTTAGCCTCTGAAGGTTTTGATATCGTTGAACTGGAACGGTGAACCTCGTGCTGAAGAGGCCCAGGAGTGTGCTGTGCTCAGACGTCCCACCTTGTCCCCTGTTTAAAACGTGGGAAAGGGAGACCCAGCCATATCATCCTGACTTTTCATTTGGTGAACACTTCTTTCTTTTCGGGTGAAAAGAATTTTCACCAGAAAAGAAAAAATTCTTTTTGTAATTTAGCAGTAAGGATTGGCAATATATATATATATTTTTAGTATAGGCCCTTTTTATTTGACAAGATGCCACTAGGACTGCCTTATTATTTAATGGTCGTAGCTTGCTACCATCTTAGATTTACGTTTAGATTAGGCGTTTATCTCCCCCATTATAAAGTTAAATAAACACCCTTGAACTGTGATCACTTGTGTCTGTCTTTACTGTTGCCACCATAGGTTCCTTACATAGCTCTTATTTGGACAGAAGACTGGCTTGTTTTCCCAGCCAATGAGAGGGTCCAAAGCATGCTGTTCCGAATCCTTCAATATGTAGCCAGCTGTCTGATAACTGTACGGAAAGCCATGCGGCTAATAGGAATGATGGCTTCCTGCATTTTTCTGGTGCCACATGCCCGTCTGCGCATGCACCCGATGCAAGAGTGGCTCTCGGGCCAATGGTGTCGAGCAAGCAGTCATTGGGTTGATGTAGTGGTTGTCTCAAACGCCCTTGTACCATCGCTGCAGTGGTGACAAGGGAGAACCTTGTGAGAGGGAAATTTTTCACCACTCATCCAGTAGAGGCCAATCTCATCAGACGCATCCCTGTCAGGGTGGCAAGCACACCTTTTCCACCACACAGTGCAAAGCATGTGATCACAATCCATGGAAAACAAATATATCAACCTGTTTAAAACTTCTAGCAGTGTTAAAAGCCCTAAAGTTTTTCCAAAGACAACTGCAGGGGAATATCTTATAAGTTCTGATGGACAGCACCACGGGCATGTTTTACATAAACAAGCAGGGAGGGGCACACTCTCCAGGGCTGTCCTAACTGGCTCAAAGTATTTGGAAGTGGGAACTCAAACACTTCTTCCTCCTGTCTCAACATGTTCCAGGGGAACACAGTCTGCTTGCAGACGTGCTCAGCAGAAACGCTTAACTACCTGTAGAACACTAGTGGCTTTTACATGCTGACATTTTGCACAGCGTCTTTGCAGAATGGGGGTATCCAGACGGTATTACCCAAATTGTTCGTTTACAATTGTTCGAATGAACAATTGACAGAATTTAAAGGGTCACAATTGACCATATATATGGGTTTTGGGGGGTTTGGCGTTGGGTGGAGGGTTGTGGGGGTTTTCCCCCCACATATGTTACAATTGACCTTCACAATTCGGTCAATTGTGAAAAGGTCAATTGTAATTCGAACAGTTGTAAAACGAACAATTCGTATACAACCATCCAGACATTAACCTTTGCAATACTGGAGAACTCGCAACACCCAGACTACACCTCCAGGTATTCCCAGAAAAAGGCCAATCCAGAACGGTCTCTGGACAAAATGGTCGGGGAGATTTGCTTACGCCCCGATCATTTACAAGCTATTTGTGGACAAAGGATATAAATTAGAATATACCCCAGTATTTCAATTACGTACATTTGTTTGAATCATTGATTAGAGATTGTGTTTCAATACATAAAAGCATCTAGCCCGGTTTTGAGAAAGGTCTGCTGGTCGAAACAGGTATTAACCACGATGGGCATGTTAAACATGAATAATGGTTCAAGTCAGCAATTTCCAAGTAAAATTTGGATTATGAAGCAATTTGGATTAGTACCATTCAATGTCTTTATTTTGTCCGGCGCTACATCAGAAAACGAAGAATGCTGAATTTCTATTTGAAAGAGTTTGACCATTTATGCCTACAGCACACGCTAATGGAGACACAAGTGCTATTATAGTCTTTGGTGCAAATATACCTCTAGATGATATCTGCAAAGCAGCTACCTGGAGGTCTATTCACACGTTTACACATCATTACTGCTTAGATACACATTGTAGTACTGATTCTCGGGTGGGTCCGGCGGTGACATTTTTTTGCTGCTGTTTGTGTTGTGAGGAATTCATGGTGGCAACAAGTAAGACAGATACAAGTGATCACAGTTAAACCGTGTTTATTGAACAATGAATGCTGTATGTATGTTTGAAAAACACCTAAACTAAACCTACTCCTAAAATGGGAGCCAGCGTCGACCATCAAATGAAAATTAAGGCAGTCCTAGTGGCGTTGTGTCAAAATAAAAGGCCTATACTAAAGCCTATTGCCAAATCTCACAACTAATACACAAAAGGTGTGTGGGATAGTCCTCAAGAAAAGAAAGTGTTCTCAAATAATATGTCAGGATGCGGTAGCCTGGGGTCTCACTTCCCACGTTTTGGGCACAAGGTAAGATGGAAGTTGAGCACAGTATAGTCTTGTGCTTCTCCAGCACGAGACAACAGTTCCAATGGCAGTTCTCAGGACCGTCAATTGTTTCCTTTTAAAGCCTCTTGCCTCCGGTGCCTGACGCATTCAACTAACCAAAAACAAAAGCTCCTTTAACAACCAAATGAAGTTCAGTTTCCAATGTGCACTCGGTGATGGGTTCACCCCTGGATCCCCCTCTTCTGGGCCCGGACCCTTCTCTCCTCTCTTCAGCGGGATTGACTTCCCTTGGTTTCTCAATGTCTTTTCAAACAGTTTGTCATTCTGCATAAGTGCTCCAGAGCAGATGTTCATTTGAGCCAATCCCTTTTCACAATATGTTCAGCTAGATTTTAACATAGCATCTGCTAACCTCCTTCGGCCAAACTTTCAGATACTCTGATATTATCCCCACGATATTATCCTCCCACGGAGGCGCTGGAGAATGGACATAGCAGCTAGTACATGTTGCTTACGGTAGAAGCATGTGTACTCATAGTGCTTAGTCCCCTGGGTCAGATGAACTGTGCTCTTGTAACGCTCACCTGACTCCCACGGAGGCGCTGGCCTGCTGCTGTGACCTCTTCTAAGGTGATGCGCAGGGTTCGGAAGACGGTCTGGACCGGGCCCCCAAATCTGGCTTGTCTGGCTCGCAGAAGTATCCTTCTGTAGGCCAAAATAGGGGGTTAACTGTCTGCGGGGTAATGCTATCGGCCTCCCACTTTCCCCTCTCACCCTCCTCGAAACCCTTCTGTGATTCCCTGCAGCGTCTCACCTTAGGGTCTGGAAGGACAAGCTCTCCATCCTGCTTCTGATGCAGGGGCGCGTTGGTATCCAGTTACTTCACTGGATTTTCGGATTGGTGAGAACCAAACTTGCTTGGCTTCCAGGTAAGTTTTTTGATAAGAGGTTCCCCTTGTGTCCATGCATTAATGTACTAATGCTAGTGTCTTTTTCCCCATAGGGGCCGGGGTACGGAATGCCGGGGAACAGGCACCGACCCGAGATGAGAGGTGAAATCCTTGTAGAAATCAGGTAAATCTTTAATGAGCGTTTTTTAGTAATGTCTTTTCATTCGTTCATTAACGCTGATTTCCTTTTTCCCCTTAGGGGCCGGGGTCCGGAAATGCCAGGATGCGGCGCGGACCCGAAATGAAGAGGGAATTAATCAACAGGTAAGTCTTAACATGGAGATTTAGCTTTCCTTATTCCCTTCTCTCTCTCACCTTTTGTTCTTGCCTTTTTCTCCCTAGGCGCTGGGGCGTGACTGCGAATCCGGATGATCGCTGCTGAACATGGAGGCGCCCTGTAAAGGTGAGTGGAATGCGGCGCTGCAGCGATCGACGCGATGAGCTTTTAAATAAAAGTCTTCCTTTTCAGGATTGTCGGCGAGATGTCTCCGGGATGCGGATTTTAGCAGGTAAGGACTTTTCCTTCTTCTGTTCCCTTCTTCTCTTCCTTTGCAGGTGATCCAGGATGCTGGCAGGCTTGGCAGAAGTCAGGATGCAGGAGCAGACACGGTGAGCGTCCAGCTGCTAGATGCAGAACAACGCGAAGCACGTGTGGCTATTCGGGTGGGGTTTGAATAGCCTCGGAAGAAGTTCCAGGTATGTATCCTTCCGCCAATCAGGTATGTATCCTTCCCCGACCACGCCCGGATGGTAAATTAGTCCCACAGGTAAAGTAGTTCCCTTCAGGCCTCAAGGAGGCCGGGATCCTGCAGCATGGTCTGCATCTTCTAAGTGCACCCAAGCACTCCCATAATGAGCCTGGACACTGTCCAAAGGGCCCCTACATGGGGTTGCTGGGTCTTTCCTTGGGGGCTGGATGTCCGCTTTCGGGGACGCAGGGCTTGAACCGGCTCCCCGGGAGCGGGCATCATGACAGCACTCCCCCCCCCCCCCCACCCCCCCCCCAAGGCCCCTCCCAAGGTTGTTCCCTCCGGGGGTTTTGGTTTGTCTGGGAAGAGTCGGTGGAATTTCCTGACTAATCGAGGTGCATGCACATGGTCGCTGGGTTCCCACGACCTCTCCTGAGGTCCGTACCCCTTCCAATCAATTAGGTTGAACAGTTTTGACCTAAACATTTTTGAGTCTAAAATGTTCTTCACTTCGAATTCGGGCTCCCCATCTATTAGAATAGGTTCTGCAGGTTTGAGTAGTCGGGTTCCGGGTACCACTGGTTTCAGAAGTGACACATGAAAAACAGGGTGAATTTGCATACTAGCTGGTAAATCAAGTTTAACAGCCACTGGGTTAATTATTGCCGTAATAGAATAAGGTCCCAAATATTTTGGGTTAAAAGTTCGAGGCCCTTTGAGTGGTAAATGTCTGGTAGCTAACCACGCTTGATCCCCAATCTGATACTGAGGTGCTTCACTCCGATGTAGATCAGCATTCTCCTTGTACTTTCGCTTGACTTGTTGTAAATGCGTAGTTGCCTCTTTGAAGGCTTGGGTAATTGTAGAATGCAGATGTTCTACTGCAGGCATTCCGAGGTTCTGAGGTCAGTCAAGGTTTGAGGTTCGAGGGTGATGCCCAAACAAAGTATAAAAAGGACTGTGGCCAGTTCCAGAGTGTACCGAATTATTATATGCGTATTCGGCTATCCAAAGAATGTCTTTCCAGTTGCTTTCAGATTGCTGTAACATACACCGTAAGTACTGCTCAAGGGTCTTATTTGTCCTCTCGGTCTGACCGTCGGTCTGAGGGTGGTGACTGGTCGATAATCTTATGTCGATCTGCGCCATTTGACAACATTTGCGCCAGAAGTGGGAAATGAATTGGCTTCCCCGGTCAGAGATTAGTATAGATGGGAATCCATGTAGCCGAACAATATTTTCGACGAATTCTTTGGCTAGGACAGAAGCTGAAGGTAAACCTTTCAAAGGAATAAAGTGGGCCATTTTGGAAAACAAATCCACAATTGCCAGAATAGTATTGTACCCTGAACAAGGAGGCGGGTCCGTAATAAAATCCATTGATAAGGTGTGCCAGGGTGCTGGCGGTATGTCTAGAGGTTGAAGGAGACCGGCTGGTCTTTTCTTTTGACTTTTATTTTGGGCGCAAACACCACAGGACATCACAAAAGATTTAACATCTTTTCGCCAAGAGGGCCACCAAAATTGTCGTTTCACCTTTTCCTCTGTCTTGGCAATACCGGGGTGTCCCTCTATTAATGTATCATGATAACCGGAAATAACTAGTTCGTGTAATTCCTTATGTGGCAGGAATAAGCGTCCTCGGAAATAAGGTAAACCATTATCTATGGTAAAATCTGATCCCTTTTCATCCAATCCAGTAAGGTTGTAGGGTCCAGGAGTTGTTTCACTCTGGCTTGAATGTCTTCTAGCGTCTGGAACGAAGTCATGCCTAGAATCCTCTGTTCGGGAATTATTGCTACTGGTTCTGAGTTTGTATCAGATTCTCCCATTCCAATTCGGGATAAGGCGTCTGCTTTGCCATTCTTTTTTTTTTAATAACATATTTTATTTATTTTATAAACGTAAACATATACATACAAGTTAATAACAAGTCATCGCTCGGGCATACAGGCAATCACTAAGCATAGCTCTTCATGCACATTGCAAGTTTCAGAGTTTTAGGTCCTTCATGAAATGGGTTACTAGGCGTCCAAATTATACATTGTGCAGATGAGTCTTCGCAGGACTCCAAACGTTTATCAAGTCTATTCATGGGTTCGCAGATCCCTACGTGTCTTCCCATTTTTGCCAGATCTTGCGTGCTTTCCCTGTCAAGTCTATTCATGAGTTCGCAGAGCCCTACGTGTCTTCCCATTTTTGCCAGATCTTGCGTGCTTTCCCTGGGCACCCTCTGGTAGTGTATATTCTCATTTCCATTTGCACACAGATATCCACGTCTGTTATCCATTGGTCACATTGAGGGGATAAGGGTGAGCCCCACAATTGGGCCAGATTCCTCTTTATGAGTCCCGTGGTTGTTGCCAGCATGAGTTTCTCATATCGGGGGATGTCTAGGTCGTCATCCATCCCTAGTAATAGCAATTTGGGGTCCATGGGTATTCGTCGGCCGATGACTGCCGATAACCTGTCACAACATTTCTGCCAGAAAATTTGGATTCGTGGGCATTCCCACAAGATGTGAAAAAAGGTCCCCCTCGCCTGTTGGCACCTTAGACAGTTGGGATCAGTTGCTCTCCCCCATTGATGTAAAGCTTCTCTCGGATAGTATACCCTGTGTAGAATTTTGAGTTGGATCAATCTGATTCTAGCCGAGATGGCAATTTCCCTCGGATACATGAGTGCTTTGATCCATTCTTCCGGTTGTATTGGTCCCACATCTCTTTCCCATTTTGCTTTCAGATCTGTAAGTTCCGTTGTGGCGAAAGAGGCTATTGCATTGTACATTGTGGAGGTTATTTTATTATCGATACGATCTACCACGATGTTTCTCTCAATTGGTGTGCAATCTGGAATGTTCGGTGGGTCGATCTCACATGTGATAAGTGCGTGATGTATTTGTCTGTAATGGAAGTGTTCTGTGGGGGGTAGGTTGAATTTGTCCTGCAGGGTCTGGAATGGTATTATTGCTCCATCTTGTATTATGTCTGCTAGCCTTGTTATCCCAGCTGATTCCCAGGTCGCCCATTTTGGGATTTTACTTAGCTCCGGCAGACGTTTGTTACGCCATAGGGGCTGTGCCAGCGTGAGTTTCCCATCCCATCCCAGGTGCTTGTGTGCATCTAGCCATATTTGCGTTCTATGTGCTCTAATCGTGTTGGGGATCATGCGTACCCTACTATTGTAGAGGGTCTCTAATGGGGTGAGCCCGGCACTCATCTGGCTATCCGCTTTAATATGTGGTAGTTCAGGGTTGTTATGCAGGATATCATTTATCACCGGCATCTGGGCTGCCCAATAATATGTTTGTAGGTGGGGCAGTCCTATACCTCCTTCCCATGCGGAACGTTGTAGGGTTTTGAGCGCGATCCGTGGATGCCCTCCACCCCAGAGGAGCTTTCTGAGAGTCTCATCTATTTTTAGGAATTCTATCTTGGGTACATACAGTGGGGCGTTTTGGAGGATGTACACGAATCGTGGCAGAGTGAGCATTTTAAACATTGCCGCCCTTCCTAGCAGGGTGAGGGGTAGGGTCATCCAGTGTTTCACATCATTCGCAAATCTATCTCTGATTGGATGGAGATTTTGGGGAACATATTGCGTGAGGTCCGTCGCAACCTGTACCCCAAGATATCTGAAATGCTCGGTTTCTACTCTATATGGGCAATTGTGTAGAGCTGTCGTATCAGTTCCTTGGATCGGAAAAAGGATGGATTTGTTATAGTTTACCCGTAGACCACTAAATGCTCCGTATCTATTTAGTATTTGGGTGACGATGGGGTATGATACTAGTGGATCACTCATGTAGATCAGTAAATCGTCGGCATAGAGGGAAACCCTATCCTCCCAATCTCGGGCCCACCGGAACCCCTTCCACAACTGTGATTCTCTCAGCATTATTGCCAGGGGCTCGATTGCCAGTGCAAATAGCATTGCCGAAAGGGGACAGCCCTGCCTGGTCCCTTTACCCAGGTTAATACTACGTGATGTCCACCCGTTTACCCTTATCTCAGCTGTCGGTGTGTTGTAGAGCAGCTTGACCCAGCCTATGAATTGCTCACCCAACCCCATTTTACCCATAATGCTCCACAAGGCCTCCCAGTGGACTGAATCGAAGGCTTTTTCGAAATCAATCGCGAGGAGTGCTAGTGCATCCCGCAGCGATGGAGACTTCTCAATGGCGGCATGTAGCCTGTGGATATTCATTCGTGTGGATCTCCGTGGCATAAAGCCACATTGGTCTGGATGGATAAGGGTGTGTATGACTGTCTGGAGCCTGTTAGCCAGTGTCTTGGCCAGTATCTTAGCTTCTATGTTTATAAGTGAGATCGGCCTGTAGGAGCTGCATATGTTTGCTGGTTTGCCCTCCTTATGTATCACCACTATAGTGGCCTTTCTCAGATCCGGGGGCAGAATTCCTTTACCTTTGGCATATAGGAACATTTTATGCATCTGTGGTACTATGTGCTCATTGCCGATCTTTTTCCAAGCTTCCACTGGGAAGCCGTTAGGCCCTGGGGTTTTCCCATTTTGGAGTTGGGATAGGGCTGTCGACAGTTCTTCCTCTGTAATCTCTGTTTCCAAACTCGCTCTTTGCGTATCGCTTAGGTGTGGAATGGTGAGTGTGTCCAGGATGCTGGGATCCAGTGCAGTCGTCGGGGGAGCGTACAATGCCTCATAGTACTCTGCAAAGGTTTCAGCAATGCTTGAGTCGGTATAGGTCTGTTCTGCATTCCTGGTAGTGATACATCTTATCTGGTGTTGACCCTCCTCTCTTTTTTCCAGCCACGCCAGCATTTTGCCGGCCTTGTCTCCAGTCTCGTATAGCCTGGTACGCATTGTCCTGTGTGCCTGTTTCGCACAGGTAAGTGTGACATCATGCAGCTTCTTTTGTGTCGCTTGTAGGGCTCTGTTGTCATCTGATGCGCCTGTGTTTATATATCGCACTTCAGCGTTTCTGACCTCTGTTTCAGCGTCTTCAACCTCCTTCCTGTGCGCTTTTTTGTGTGCAGCAGTCCAGCTCAGTACTACCCCTCTCAGGGTTGCTTTGTACGCCTCCCATATGGTTCCTAGGTCCTCTATCGAGTCCTGGTTTGTTTCGAAATATGAGACAGTGGCTTCCTGCATCTTTTCTACTAACTCTTTGAACCCTAAATAATACGAGTTCAGGCGCCAAGTCAGTGGAGGCCTGGGTCGTTCTGTTTCGAGTAGGATCTTCAGCGGTGAGTGGTCCGAGATCCCCCTGGGCTGGAGTGTTGCCTCCGTTACTTTATGTATGTCTACACCAGGGAGGAAGAAGTAGTCTAGTCTAGACAACGATGCATGCGCGCCTGAATGGAAAGAGTATTGTTTCTCCATCTGGTGCAGATCCCTCCATGCATCCTTCAGTCCCAATGCTGTGGCAAAGATGGCTAATTTCGTCGGTATCATCGGATTTCTCCCCCTGATATGTGTACGATCTAGATTAATGTCCATTACATCATTGAAGTCTCCACCTACAACTAGTATATCCGCGGTGTTGTTGGCTATGATCGGTGTGATGTCGTCGAGTAAGGTATTTGTGAGCGCCGGGGGAGCATAGACCGCCAGTATGGCAATGGTTTGATTCCATAGCGTTCCATTTATGTGGACAAATCTCCCTCCGGTGTCCTGGGTTATGTTGGATATCTCTATAGGGATTCTTTTGTGTATTAATATAAGCACACCTCTCAAGCCCATTGAGAAACCTGCATGTATTGCTGTACGGTATTTGGTTCTTTTGAAAAATTGGCATCTTGTGCCGGCCAAATGTGTCTCAGTAAGCAGTATTAGGTCCGGGTTGTTTCGATTCAGGTATTGTGTTACTAGTCTTCTCTTGATACTGCTTCCCAGGCCATTGACATTCCATGTCATGATGTTAAGTTTTTTGGTGTCTGTCCCTTTCGCACTCATTTCTTATCTTGTTCGTATGTCTGTGCCATTGGTAGCAGTTTAGACGAGAGGAGTCCTGCTCTATCGGTGTTTGGACTGCCCTGTTGTCTTCCCATTTCAGCGTGCTTGTCTAAGCCGTGCTTTCCTTGTTGCCAGCATAGAACGTGAACAAATCCCAACTTACCCCCCTCCCTATACTCCTTCCCCAACTGAAGCATCTGTCGCCCACACAACCAAACTTAATCAAACCGTTGAACTTGGGGTATCTCTTGTCACTGTGGCGGTGGAGGTGCCGTAGTGAAGAGTCCGTAACTTGCTTAGGCCGCCGTGGGTTGGTGGTACCACGGCGGGTGATTGCAGGGTCTGTTCTATACCGATTGCAATCGGGGGGGTGGCTTGCGTGATGTGTCTTAACGCAGCCGCCAGCCGTTCTGAGTAGTGTTCTTTCCTGCTCGTGCCTCCGTATGTTTGTCGGTTGTGTTTAGGCGTCGGCATTCTGTGCTATTTCTTCCATCGGTTGCTGTGGCGGCTCATTTGGTGGCCTGTTTGGTCGGGGTCTATTTCTACGGTTTTCCTGTCTTCTCCATGGGCCCCATTCACCTTCTAGGTTGCGTTCTGCCCAGCTCCATGCCTCTCTTGGATCAGTGAAATGCACAGTAGTGCCCTTATGAAAGATTTTTAGCTGGGCTGGGAATAGCAGACCATATTTCACATTCAGCCCTTGTAATCTCTTTTTGAGAGTGTCAAAGGATTGCCTTGCTCTTTGTACCTCTTTGGTGAAGTCGGGGAAGAAGGCTATCCTGGAGCCGTTATAGGTCATGGCTCCATTCGTCCTTGCCATGTGGAGTATCGCGTCGCGATCTCTGTAATTTAGGATCTTGGCTATTATCGCTCGTGGCGGTGCTCCGGGAGTTGGTCTGCCAGTTGGTATCCGGTGTGCCCGTTCAATTGAGAAGAAGTTTGAGAGAGATTTAGGAGCGAATAAATCGGCGAGCCATTGTTCGAGGAACAGCTCCATGCTGGGTCCTTCTTCTTTCTCTGGCAGGCCGAGGATGCGGATATTATTTCTTCTCGATCGGCCCTCTCCCTCTTCCACCCTCTCCTCCAGTAGTTTAATGCGACCTAGTGCTGCATTCATTTGCTGGCCCATGCCTCTCACATTGTCTTCTGCCACTGATATGCGCGCCTCCGCCTCCCCTGTACGAGATGATAATTTCTGCAGGTCATGGCGCAGCAGAGAGACCTCCGTACAGATGCTATCCATTTTGACTTCCATGGCAGATCGAGAATTGGAGATAGCATTCATCACGTCCCTAAGGGATATGTCGGCCTCAGGGTCTGGTGATTCATCGGTTCTATTCTGGGCCGTGGAAGATGTCGGGGCAGGCGTTGTGTATTGTTCCATTGTGTTCTGGGTTCCAGTTCTTCTAAGCCTATCTTTGCCCATGTCCGGTGTGTGGGGGGGTGCTGCTCTTGTGTTTCCCCCCGTTATTCTTGGCAGAGGTCGGGGAAGCGTAGGCGGGCTGGCGGACGGTAAGCCCGGGGTGCCGTTTGCTAAGTTTCGGTGTCTCAGGATCGCGTCTCCCCTCCTCCCCTTCCTCCTTACCGGCTCCGCCGTATACCGTTCACCAGGCTTCGTTCGGCACCGCAGCGGCCGTTGCTGCTGTCGAAGGATCGGAGCGCCCGCTCTGCTTGGTCTGTCGTGCTGGTCCCGCAAAGTCCGTTGTTGTTGCAGGCCTCGGCGAAGCCGGGGGTCATTCCGACAGATGGGCGTCCCAGCAAGGACCGCGGGGAGTGGGGGGGGGTCAGCACTGATAGCTTGGGCGGCTGAGTCCCCCAGCGATGGTTGGCGTCGAATCTGCTGGATGGGCCCCTCCCAATTTCAGACGAGTTTCTTTCGATTTCCACGAGAGGCAGCGCCTGTGGGTCTAGATTGTGTCTCTGTCGGCCATTTTGATTTCCGTTTGGCGCCGATTGCTTCTCCTTCTAAATGCCGATATCTCGGGATTGGCGCTTCGGAATCAGCTCCAGTTGCAGATATCGTTCCTACTAGGGTTCCGCCACCCTGTAGGAACCTTTTTTGGGGCTGGATTAGCCCAAATTCGCAGGATATTGCAGGATGTAGCTGGCGGCTTCGGGAGCTCTACGGGCTCACGTCTTCATCGGTCGCCAGTTGGCCACGCCCCTGCTTTGCCATTCTTGCAGCCAAGTCGATAGGTAATCACGAAATCAAATTCAGCGAAAAACAAAGCCCATCGGAGCTGCTGTGATGACTGAGCCTTGGCGGTTTTCAAATACTCTAAATTCCGGTGATCAGTGATCACTGTGATGGTATGTCAAGCGCCAAGCTGATAATGCCGCCAGGCTTTAAAAGCTGACTTAATGGCTAACAGTTCTTTGTCAGTGATTGCATAATTAACCTCGGGTGCCGAGAATTTTCTGGACCAAAATGCTACGGGATGCAGTTGGTTGGTTTCGGGATCTCTTTGGGACAGGACAGCTCCCATGGCTCGGCTGGATGCGTCAGTCTGGACGACATAAGGGAGATCTGGACGCGGGTGTTTCAATATAGGTCCAGAGGTAAACTTAGCTTTTAAATCCTGAAAGGCCTGCTCGGCTTCTTCAGACCATTCAAAACGTTTATTTTTCCTCAAGAGTGCAGTAATGGGTTGTACCACATGTGAAAATTCCGGGATAAACCTGCGATAGAAATTGGCAAAGCCGAGCATACTTTGACCACCTTTTACAGAGCTAGGTGATGGCCATTTGAGGATGGCATCCACTTTTCTTGAGTCCATTCGGACTCCTTTGGGTGTCAGGATGAAACCTAGAAACTCGCCTTCTGTGGTATGGAAAACACATTTCCCCAATTTAGCAAATAGTTTGTGTTGGCGCAGTTTTTCAAGTACTGCCCTGACGTGTTTTCTGTGATCAGATTCTGAAGAGTACACCAGAATGTCATCGATATATACGACCACACAAACATCGATGAGTTCCCGAAGGACATCATTCATGAAGTATTGGAAGGCAGCCGGCGCGTTACACAATCCGAAAGGCATCACCTGGTACTCGAATAATCCGTATTTATTACGGAAGGCAGTTTTCCATTTGTCGCCTTCTTTAACTCGTACCAGATGATAAGCCCCCCGGAGATCTAACTTGGTGTATATGCGTCCTTCACCTGGTCAAGGAGTTCAGGGATCAGAGGCAGAGGATAACGGTTTTTAACCGTTATCTGGTTCAATGCGCGGTAATCGATACAAGTTCTAAGGTCGCCTTCTTTTTTGGGCACGAAGAACAAAGCCGAGGATGCTGGGGACTTTGACGGGAGAATAAAACCATTAGCTAGGTATTGATCCAAATATTGTCTCAAATGCAGGTTCTCAGGTTCGGTAAGGGCATAAATCCTGCTACAAGGGGGTTGTGCACCAGATCGATTTGGCAATTGTACGATCTGTGGGGAGGTAACGTGTTGGCCTGTTACTTTTGGAAGACGTCCTAAAAGTCCTGGTATTCCGGAGGTAGTTGCATGGAGGCAGAGGTTACAGATGCTAGATTAATCTTCAGGTTTTTTGGGTAGCAGGTTTGTGTACAAACCGGGAAGGTTATTCTCTTAGCTCGCCAATCAATTCGAGGATTATGTGTCTCTAACCAAGGGAGTCCAAGAATAACCTGAAACTGTGGAGCCTTGATTACATCAAAAACAACACCCTCCCGATGGCCGTCGGGACCAATAAGAGTCACCTCAGTAGTGGAATGTGTTAACGTTCCAGAGGCAATTTCAGTTCCATCGACTGTGGTGATGACATCTTTGCTGGTTTTAGGACGGAGAGGGAGGTTAATCCTAGAGACCAATTCACGATCCACATAGTTTCCAATAGCCCCACTATCGATGTATGCCTTTATTGCATGCAACCGCTTAGTCTGTTCTGGATCTACGAGAACCATTGGCGCAATGAAATGCGAGGTCTGAGAGTTAGTTTTCAAGCTTGGCAAGCGGACCCCTACGCTTGTCGGGCGGAGTCGTTTCCCGAAACAGTCTTCATGGTTTTTATCAGCAGCTCCTACCGCCTTTCGGGGCGGTTTTGCCAGGCAATCTCGTAGAAAGTGTCCAGAATTCCCACAATAAAGGCATAATTTTAACTGCCGCCTCCTTTCACGTTCCTTTTGAGTTAAGGGTCCTTTAACCCCTCCAATTTGCATAGGCTCAGAGACATCAACTCCCTTGGGATTAGCATGGGTCTTGACCTACACCCGGTACTCAAACCTGGACCGATCTGCTTTTCTGTTTTGAAGTCTGTGATCCAATTCGACCACTAAGTCTATATACTCTGTGCATTCTTGGGGCGGATTTACAACTTGGGCCAAGACATCTTTAAGTTCTCCGCGTAGGCCTCGATAAAACATGACTCTTTTATCCTCTGGCCATCCCGTTTCCACAATTAGTCTATTAAAGGTTGCAATATAGGATAGGAGGTCCTGATTGCCCTGTCGCAGGGATAGAAGTTCGTCATCCAGAGCCTGCCCCTGAGAGTGTCGAGCAAATAACCTTTCCATGCTTGCTTGAAACCCTTGAAAATCACGGAGAATCGGGTCATCTTGAGCAACCAGTGGAACTGACCAATCGGCAGCGCAGCCGCTGAGATATGAAAATACAAAGGCTACCTTGGACTGATCATTTGCGAAGGCCCCAGCTCTGCATAAGAAGTGCAAACGACACTGATTCATGAATACGGCAAATCGTTTGGGGTCCAGCAAAGCATTCGGGTGGGGCCAGCGGCATGGGTCCGGGTAGATTAATCTGCACAGGGTTCCCTCCGGAACCGGGTAGAGGAGTTTGCCCAGCTTGACCTTGCAAAAGCTGTCTGGCCAGGTCATCAGTTCTTTCCTCTGATATTATTAATTCCCTCCTGAGGGCATTAGTCTCTTGACGAGCGGCATGTACTTCGGCCCGTAATTCCCCCAGTAATTAGGCCAACTGATCAGTCTCAGAACTTTCCATAGCGCCTGGGTGGGAATTTGTAGGAAGGCTTCTCGTTCTGTAACGCTCACCTGACTCCCACGGAGGCGCTGGCCTGGTTCGCGCTGCTGTGACCTCTTCTAAGGTGATGCGCAGGGTTCGGAAGACGGTCTGGACCGGGCCCCCAAATCTGGCTTGTCAGGCTCGCAGAAGTATCCTTCTGTAGGCGAAAATAGGGGGTTAACTGTCTGCGGGGTAATGCTATCGGCCTCCCACTTTCCCCTCTCACCCTCCTCGAAACCCTTCTGTGATTCCCCGCAGCGTCTCACCTTTGGGTCTGGAAGGACGAGCTCTCCATCCTGCTTCTGATGCAGGGGCGAGTTGGTATCCAGTTACTTCACTGGATTTTCGGATTGGTGAGAACCAAACTTGCTTGGCTTCCAGGTAAGTTTTTTGATAAGAGGTTCCCTTTGTGTCCATGCATTAATGTACTAATGCTAGTGTCTTTTTCCCCACAGGGGCCGGGGTACGGAATGCCGGGGAACAGGCACCGACCCGAGATGAGAGGTGAAATCCTTGTAGAAATCAGGCAAGTCTTTAATGAGCGTTTTTTGGTAATGTCTTTTCATTTGTTCATTAACGCTGATTTCCTTTTTCCCCTTAGGGGCCGGGGTCCGGAAATGCCAGGATGCGGCGCGGACCCGAAATGAAGAGGGAATGAATCAACAGGTAAGTCTTAACATGGAGATTTAGCTTTCCTTATTCCCTTCTCTCTCTCACCTTTTGTTCTTGCCTTTTTCTCCCTAGGCGCTGGGGCGTGACTGCGAATCCGGATGATCGCTGCTGAACATGGAGGCGCCCTGTAAAGGTGAGTGGAATGCGGCGCTGCAGCGATCAACGTGATGAGCTTTTAAATAAAAGTCTTCCTTTTCAGGATTGTCGGCGAGATGTCTCCGGGATGCGGATTTTAGCAGGTAAGGAC
Organism: Ambystoma mexicanum; assembly: GCF_040938575.1. Lineage (NCBI taxonomy): Eukaryota > Metazoa > Chordata > Amphibia > Caudata > Ambystomatidae > Ambystoma > Ambystoma mexicanum. The sequence continues at coordinate 538,481,188 of NC_090923.1, read as the reverse complement.
TTTTCCTTCTTCTGTTCTCTTCTTCTCTTCCTTTGCAGGTGATCCAGGATGCTGGCAGGCGTGGCAGAAGTCAGGATGCAGGAGCAGACACGGTGAGCGTCCAGCTGCTAGATGCAGAACAACGCGAAGCACGTGTGGCTGTTCGGGTGGGGTTTGAATAGCCCTGGAAGAAATTCCAGGTATGTATCCTTCCGCCAATCAGGTATGTATCCTTCCCCGACCACGCCCGGATGGTAAATTAGCCCCACAGGTAAAGTAGTTCCCTTCAGGCCTCAAGGAGGCCGGGATCCTGCAGCATGGTCTGCATCAGGTAAGTGCACCCAAGCACTCCCATAATGAGCCTGGCGCCTATGGCGCCAGGACTGATGTCTTTTATGAGCCTGGTGCCATAGGCGCCAGGACACTGTCCAAAGGGCCCCTACATGGGGTTGCTGGGTCTTTCCTTGGGGACTGGATGTCCGCTTTCGGGGACGCAGGGCTTGAACCGGCTCCCCGGGAGCGGGCATCATGACAGCTCTTCACCTTACAGCAGAGAAGAGAGCTGTCCCTGGGGGGCAGATGGGGAGCAGGTTCAAGTGGAACTAGGTCACCTGGTCTAAGCCCCGCCCACCTGGTGCCTTCCTGCCTGCCGCTCTTTTTCACCACTTAGCAAGCCCCGCCCACCTGGTGCCTTCCTGCCTGCCACTCTTTTTCACCACTTAGCAAGCCCCGCCCACCTGGTGCCTTCCTGCTTGCCGCTCTGTTTCCCTACTTAAGGAGCCCTCCAGCTTCTTTTCCTTTGCAGATGGGGAGCAGGTGCAAGTTGATCTAGGTCACCTGGCCTAAGCCCCGCCCACCTGGTACTTTCCTTCCTGCTGCTCTTTTTCAACACTTGGCAAGCCCCGCCCACCTGGTGCCTTCCTTCACCATCACTGTTTTGTAGCCAATGCTGGATTTGACTTTTATGGACTTCATTCATTCACGGCGTGTCACTCTTTCTCAACTCTCATGCTGGACTTCCTTTGCATCTTGTACTCATGGTGGCCCTGAATCATGCTGTTCCCAGCTTCATCTTGTATCCTGGCTTGCAACATTATGTGTTACTACTGACTTCTGCAATTGTATTCGCTCTCCACTCTTGCTTCTCCACTTTTTTTTGACTGCTTACTCTTTTCTCTCCTCCTTTCCCTTCTCCCTTTTCTTATCTCCTCCCCTTCCTTTCGTCTATGCACTTACTCTATCAGAATTGTCCTTGGGCCTAATATGATAGCAACCTCTTCTGTTTCCTCCATCCTCCCATTACTGTTTTTTTCCTCCCCACCACCCCTTCAGCACTATCTGAAATGTCGTCAGGTCTAGTATGATAGTCGCTTGCTCTGTTCCTCCCCTCCCTTTCTGCATCCCTCTCCCTCACCTTTTGTTTTTCTCCGGCTCTACCAGAAATGTTGTCAGGCCTATTACGGTAGTCGCCTGTCTGTTTCCATTTCCTTCCCACTCTCCCCCTCACTTCCTTATCTATGTTGCACTATCTGAAATGTGGTTAGGCCGAGTACGATAGTTAATTTCACATTCTTATTGTTCATGGCCTGTAAGAATGTGGTTGTATTTTCCCTTGTTCCCTCCCTTGCCTTGAAGCGCTTTGAAACACATTGTGTATAGGCGCTATATAAATAAACATATCATATCCCTGGGAAGCAAGTCGGCTCATAGGGTGAAAATGCTCGGTTCCCCTGTGCATATGCAAAGGCTTATTTTGAAAAATGTTTCTAGCTGCGCTTTTGCTGTCTAACAAATCACATGATACAAGTAGGCGAAGTTTTATATAAACACAAGTTACTAGGGAATGTTCTATGACACAACCGAGTGCCCCCTCATGCAGGAAACTTGTTAAGTAAAAGGTACCCCGATTAGACAAACTATAATAGTCCTACTGCATACCGTTAGAAAGAGGGAGGGATGGAACACACAGTTGAAGGCTGTAGAGAGGTCAAATGGAATGAAGTACAAGGAGTAAGGTGAGCGATGGTAAGGACATTGGAGACGTGTTTCAGCAGCCTTGCTGGAATGCTTGAACCAGAATCAAGATTTTAGTGGGGTGTTGTGTGCCCGGAGGTAGTTGACAATGTGGTTAAAGACCATCCTCTAGAGGATTTAAGAGTGGAGAGTTAAGAGAGGGACACACCTGTCAAATGATGAATTGTTTGAGTTGGCACTGGTGTTCTTTAGTAGCATTATGACTGTGGTTGTTTTGTAGCAGGCTTGCAAGGGAGGGAGAGATTGAAAATGGTTGAACAGTGACAAGAGGGGATGGTTGCATGTTTCTTAGTAGCTTGAATTGCAAACTGCTCGATAGCACTGCAGGATAGGTTGGTAGAGTAAAGAATGGATAAGTGTTTGGTACAGAAATGGGATAATGATGAAAAGTGGTAGGAAAAATGGGGGTTGGAAGAGAGAGATGGGTCGATTTGGTGCCTTTTTTTTTCATCATTTTAGAGACTTACTAGGAGGTAGTCCTCAGCTGAAAAACAGGGGTGGAGGGGTATGGAGCGGGACTTGGGGCTGAGGGATGACCCGTAGACTCATGGATATTTGGTATTTATGTAAGGTGAGCGAGTATAAGAGATCTGTGTAATGAGAGGATTTGGCAGAGTAAAAGGCGGTTGTGAGTTTAAGAAGTCTTCGTAGGCTATCAAAAGCGTTGGTGAGTTATTACTCAGCAGTATGGGTGGCTTTGCTTGGTTGTCCTCAGCAGCTGATTGGGTGCCAAGATCCATGGTTGAGAGTGCAGGCAGGTGGTGGCAAAATAGTGATTGTTAAAAGTGTTTCTCATCATGGTGTTAAACTCTTCAAAGGCAGGTTTAATGGAGGACAGGTGAAGGAGAGCCACCTGAAGGCAGATTGTGAAATTGCTCAAGATTGGGAACCATGGGCTCTGACTTAGATTTTCGTTTGGCGATTGATGAGGGAGGAGCAAGAGTGGAGTGGCAATGTATGGTGAGGTGGATGAGAAGTCTGGGGGGGTTCCATAGCGAGGACAGATTGTAGGGAAGGAATATAAGATATGGAGTTACCTCTGGCATGGGTGGGAAGGTTATGTATGTTGACTAGTGACCGGTTCACGAGAGTGGAGTAGCGAAATAGTTGATGAGCCTGAGTCCTTTTAAAGACTTCACATCACCCATTATGACAGAAACATCAGCTGGGAGCGTTTCAAGAAGCAGGGAAAAGGTTTGATATCCCAGGTGGTCTGTAGATGACAAAGATTGTAAGAGGAGTGAGCAAGACGTTTGAAGTAGATATGTTCAAAGGATAAGGGAGTAAAGTGGAAGGGGGAGGTTTGGAAAGAGAGGCTGATGTGCTTTCCTTAATGATAATTTTTGAGGAACATATTAGAAGGTATCCCAGTCGGTGTGGAGGGCTGCCAGGGTGTCAGTGTCACGGATGTGAGATCAAGATTTAATCACAGCCATCACAAAGAGTTTGGGGTAACAAAGTGTTTAGTGAGAAACTATTTTCCTAAAGAGGGATTGGGTGTTTGAGGCCCAGGGTAAGTTTAGACTGAGAGCAGATGGTACAGAAGTAGAAGGAAGAGTAGATGATAAAGGGAGACTGTTGGGGTATGTAGGAGTGTGGTAGAGAGGAGCAGTGAGAGGGATGTTTGAGAGTAGACTTGAGGATAGGAAGCAAAGCGAAGACGGCAAGAGTATTGCCATGGGAGGAGGGTTATGTGAAGGCTTTGGGAGAGTCAGAGATAGAGCACAATAAGGAGTGTTAGTAGTATCCGTAGGACGATGAGTGGGGAGTGGAGTATTGGGTTGGGAGGCCTGATGCAGAACAGGGGATAGTGCTAGCCTTGCCCTGTGGGTGGAGAACGCAAGGGAAGGAGGGGTTCAAGACTTTGGTCTTTACTGGTCTCATTGGGATCGGGCAGGAATAGCCCTAGGCCTGGTCATGCTGGACTGTGCTTGCAGGCAGCGACCAACAATAGCAAATAATTTGGCAATCGGTCTGTAGCGAATCGCCATTTCTCCAGCATGGGGTCTGGCATGGATTCACATGCTCATGAATATTCCCCGTCGTCAGGCTGAGAATCCTCGGTAAAGAAAAAATCAGTATCAGTTTCGTTTCTGATCTGTCTTTCGTAGTAGTAACCAATCACTGATCTCTGCGTCATACTGACCACAGCCAATGACTGCCCTCTACCTAAGCCCCACCTCTGGCAGCCATCTTCAGATTTTTACTGCATGTTCAAGTATTGGGATCCTCGTGCTATTGCTCTCGAGCGTTAGTGCTTTTTTTCACGTTTTTTCTCAGAAAATTTTCTCTTTTTTTCGGTCAAAAGAGCCTCAAGCGCCACCGTTTCTTCATCAGATTTAGGGGGACCCGTGTCGGAGTCGTCTACGCCCCTCAAGGGTGAAGATTTTGTCAAGCCACGCTTTTGGAGGACTCCAGAAGTTTCTCAGGCCCATCTCGGACATGGCCCAGGAGAAGGGAAGCTCGATGCCCAGAAAGCTGTTCAGGGTCTGCCCTGGATGCCAGCTTCAGAATGTCTTTAAGGAGGACGAACACTCCCTTTGCCTTTACTGCCTACATGAGGACAAGACGCACGTGGAGAAGGACTGTGCGTTTTGCGGCAATATGTCAGAGCGGACCATGAAGGACCGCCATCAACGTCTCGCCAACTGGCTGGAAGGAAAGAGCCCATCAGGCGAGAAGAAGAAGAAGAAGAAGAAGAAGAAGTCTGAGCGGTCTTCTAAGACCTTTGAGGGCACCCCGGCGACGGGGGTCCAACAGAAGGCCAAGCACCGCGAGTCCGCTGGCACCGGGAGCGCCGAACGGTCGGGCTCTACGGGCGCCAGGCAGGGCGCATCCTCCCCGGCGCCATCAACCACGAGCCAACGTTCTGGCTCGGGTAAGAGGAAGGCCGAGCACCCGGCGAAGCTCCTGGAGAGACCCCGGTCGAGCTCGAAGGCCCCATCGGAGGGGGAGAGAGGCGGTGACCCTCCCCCCAAGGAGAAGGCGGTGAGCGCACCTAAGGTGGTGAAAGCCTTAATCCACCCGGCCAAGCCCTCTATCGAGACAGTCGCGGCGGCCCTGGCTCAGCCTGTGGAGGCTACACCAGTGGTGGCGACCTCGGGGCCCAGAGTCTCCCTGCCACCGCGGAGGGAGTCCTCTTTCATGCCCATCGACAAGACCCCCGTGAAACCTCCGACGGAGAAGAAAAAGGGGGGGGCAGGAGGTCGTCGTGGATTCGGCCTCAACCTCTGAGGAGGAGCTGATCGAAGTCTTAAGCCACGGCGTTGGCATGGAAGAAGACCAGCCCGTCGGGAGGGACCCCGACGTAGGAGACGACAAGAACGTCGAGGGTGCCGACGGGGCTCCTGACCGCCTGTCGGACTCCCCTCAACCAGTGCCGCAAGAGAACTCGGCGGCCATTTTGTTGGCTATACAGTCCTTATGCTCGGAGATGAGGACGAGACTGCCGTTACCACCAACGGAGGAACCGCTCCCGACGGGGGACCCGGAGCCAGGCCCTTCTGGGAGCCCTCCCCCTAAGAGAAGAAGGATTCATCCTCCCCTCCTTTTCAGCCATCGCGCCCTGTTCAGCCCTCCTCCCCGTCCATGACACGTGGGGATGATACCGGGACTGACACGGCCGCGACGGGTACAGATGACGAGGTTTACAACGAGGATCTCCCGTCGTCACCTCCCACCCGGGCTTTCCCGCCCGACGAGATTGGATCGTTTCACTCCATGATCGCCAGGGCATCCGAGCTTTTCCAGCTCTGCCCGGAAGAGAAGGAAGGTTTCCTTTATCAACGGAGCAAGGCCAAGAGGAAGACGGTCCTCGCTGTACCTCTACTGGACGATATTTGGGATGAGGGCCTCGCCCTCCTCAAGAACCCCTCCACGGGTGGGCACAGCCGACCCCGGACTCGGTCGTCTCCGCGGCGGCCAGGAAGAAAGCAGGGTGGGGGGTGCGGCCTCTACCTCGACCTCCCCGCCGGACGGCGAGGGAAAGAAATTAGACACGATGGGACGCAGAGTCATCTCGTCGGCAGCGACGACGATTAATGCGGCCAACGCCTTGGCTATCGTAGCCCGCTATGACGGAGTTGTGGTACAAACTGGCCCCCCTGCTGGACTTCCTACCAGACGACAAGAGGGCGGAAGCCCTAGAGATCTTGCAGGAAGGAGAGGTGGAGTCGGACCACGCCATTACGATTGCGACGGACATCGCTGACACTGGATTTCGCCAGTTGGGCAACGGCGTGTGCCTTAGGCGGCGTGGATGGCTCAAGGCTACTGACTTCCGTCGGGACGTGCAGACCAGAGTCTTGGACATGCCGTTCGACGGAAACAACCTGTTTGGGAAAACAGTGGACGATTCCCTTCAAGCCATCAAGGCGGACACAGAGACGGCCCGGGCTCTTGGGGTTCTCCAGCAACGGCGGCCGCCCCTTCGGAGCGGCGGAGGCAAACAGGGTGCCTCCAAAGGTTCCAGCGGCGGATTTTCCACCTACCGTCAAGCGGCCCGTTCGTCGTCACAGGAAGCTTACAGGGGACGAGGCAAGTCGGGCGGACCCCGCCCTCGTCGCGAAGGAGGACAAGGCGGCAAAGCCTAGTCGAAGCAGGACTGAACCGGCCGTGGGATCGGGCCCCCACCAACGCACCCCGGTGGGAGGCCGGCTGGCGAGCTTCGTCAGCGTGTGGGAGTCCATCTCCACCGACCGTAGCTCAGGGTCACGCGCTCGAGTTTCTAAAGAGATGCCCGCGCGTCCCCCCTGTGGCCAGGAAAGAACATCACGTCCCTCAACTTCTCTTGGAGGTAAAGGCGATGCTCAAGAAGGGCGCCATCGAGCTCGTCCCAAAGAGGCTTCGGGGCTCCGGAGTTTACTCAAGATACTTCCTCGTGAAGAAGACAGGAGGATGGCGTCCCATCCTGGACCTACGACGACTGAACAAATTCATCAAGGCACAGAAGTTCCGGATGGTCACCCTCCAACACGTCCTGGGTCAACTGGAGGAGGGCGATTTCCTGTCGTCGTTGGATTTGGAGGATGCCTACTTCCATATCCCCATCCTAAAGGGACACTGTAAGTTTCTCAGGTTCGTGGTCCAAGGGCGTCACTACCAGTTCAAAGCCCTTCCCTTCGGATTGAGGTCGGCACCCAGGGTGTTCACCAAGTGCCTCGCACCGGAGGCGGCGCAGCTGCGCCGAGAGGGGATCCACGTCTACCCCTACCTGGACGACTGGCTCATCCGAGCAAAGACGAAGGAGCTCGCCGTGGAGCACACAGCAAGGACTGTCCAACTACTCACGGACCTGGGATTCTCCATAAACTACGCCAAGTCCCATCTGGTGCCCGCGCAAGACGCACTGTTTCTGGGAGCGAAGCTCGACAGTGTCGCTTCTGGCCTCTCCGTCGGAGGAAAGGACGAGGGCCATCTTTGGCAAGGTGCAGCGGATTCTGGCTGCGGACGCGGCCAGGGTGAGGTCCATCAAGTCCCTCCTCGGAATGATGTCTTCTTGCATTTATCTCATCTGCCTGTGCAGGCTCCGGATGCGCCCGTTGCAGGAGTTCCTGGACGCGCATTGGATCCAGACGACGGGCAGCTTCGAGGAGAGGATCACACTCGACGAGAGTTTCCGACGAGCGATCCGGTGGTGGGGCACCTGCGCGCATCTGACAGCGGGCATGGACTTCCAGACCCCCGGCCACCAGGAGACAGTGACCACGGATGCCTCCCTGGAAGGGTGGGGAGCGCACACCGAAAATCTGCACGCGAGAGGCCTTTGGCTTCCGACAGAGAAGTCCTTCCATATCAATGTCCTGGAGCTCTGTGCAGTGTTTTGGGCCCTCAGGTCCTTTCTTCCGTCCCTCAAGGGCAAGGTGGTGGGGATCTTCACCGACACCACCACCATGTTCTACATCAGGAAGCAGGGCGGTACCAGATCCCCAGCCCTGTCCAAGGAGGCGCAGGATCTGTGGCATTGGGCCGTCGCCCAAGGGATGTTTCTGGTGCCGTTTCATCTGGCAGGGTTAAAAAGCACCATCGCCGACTCGCTCAGCAGAGAGCTGCGCTCGTGCCACGAGTGGGAACTACGACAGGATCTAGTGGACCGCCTCTTCCGACGGTGGGGCACTCTGTTCGCGACGGCGACAAACTCCAAGTGCCGGAGGTTCGCCAGCAGGTTTCCCCAGCCGAGGAGCATGGGCGATGCTTTCTCGTTCCCCCGGGAGGGCCTGTTTCTATACGCGTTCCCTCCATTGCCATTGCTGATCCGGCTCATCAACCAGCTCAAGAGGTCGCGGTGCAGGATGATCCTCGTCGCACCGGCGTGGCCGAGGCAGATATGGTTCCCGGACCTTCTGGACTTGTCAGCGTCCCCGTCAATCAAGATGCCAGTGGACGCGGATCTTCTCTCCAGGGAAGGAGGCGCCATCCTCCATCACGACCCGAAGTCGCAGAACTTGCAGGCCTGGCTCCTGCAGCGTTAGAGTTTGGAGGATACGACATACCGGCCGACTGCAGAGAGGTTCTTGCAAAGGCCAGGGCGTCCTCAACTCTTAAATGCTATGGACACAAATGGAAGAGGTTCTCTGTCTGGTGCCACGCACAGAAGATTAACCCACTACGGATTACGGCTCGCCAGGTACTGCCGTACCTTCTGACGCTGGCCAAGGCTGGACTGGCGCACGCGTCCATCAAGATTCATCTTGCTGCAATCTCCCGATACACCAGAACCACGGGGCGGACGTCTTTGTGGTCTCATCGTCTGGTGAAAGAATTCATGAAGGGACTGTTCAGATCGTTCCCGCCGGTGAAGGCTCCGGCCCTGGCGTGGGAGCTCAACGTGGTGCTGACCAAGCTCATGGGACCTCCGTTCGAGCCTCTGCACTCGGCTCCGTTGAAGTTCTTGTCGTGGAAAACAGCGTTTCTTGTGGCCATCACCTCCGCACGACGGGTGGGAGAGATCCAGGCCCTTTCCTGCAAGCCCCCGTACTTGACTTTTCACGACACGAGGGTAGTGCTCAGGATGCACCCCTCCTTCATGACCAAGGTGCCGTCGGACTTCCACCTCAACGAACCCTTGGTGTTGCCTGTTTTCGTCCCGTCGCCTTCGTCGCCGGCCGAAAGGACTTTGCACTCGCTGGATGTGGCTAGAGCGCTGAAGTTCTACATGGACCGCACAAAGTGTTTTTCGGAAGACGTCACAACTTTTTGTGAACTTTGGTCCTGTCAATCAGGGGAAGGCTCTCTCAAAGGCCCCCATTTCCAGATGGCTCTCCGGCTGTATCATGTACTGTCATCGTTGGCAAACCGACCGCTGCCTGGCCGTCCGAGAGCCCATTCCACCAGAGCGATCGGAGCTACCACGGCGTTCCTATTTGGTGTGCCCTTGCTGGACATCTGCAGGGCTGCTACGTGGAGGTCGATGCACACCTTCACGAAATTCTACTGCGTCGATCGGGATTCCAGGGAGGAGTCCAGGGTCGGCCAAGCAGTGCTGCGCAACCTGTTCGCCTAAGGTGAGCCTGGTGAGGAGGTAAGAATTGTTTAATGTTGAGTTTGATGTAATGCTTAATGTTGAGCCTTTGCCACCTCCCGTGGTTGTGCATGTGTGTACTGCTATGTATTCTTTATTCATGAGCATGTGAATCCATGCCAGACCCCATGCTGGAGAAGGAACAAGTTACTTACCTGTAACTGTTGTTCTCCAGCATGGGTCTGGCATGGATTCACATGCGAACCCTCCCGCCTACCCCTCTGCGGCTCTTCACTTGGTCATACTGCCACTTCACGTGCTACCAAATCTGAAGATGGCTGCCAGAGGCGGGGCTTAGGTAGAGGGCAGTCATTGGCTGGTCAGTATGACGCAGAGATCAGTGATTGGTTACTACTACGAAAGACAGATCAGAAACGAAACTGATACTGATTTTTTCTTTACCGAGGATTCCCAGCCTGACGACGGGGAATATTCATGAGCATGTGAATCCATGCCAGACCCCTGCTGGAGAACAACAGTTACAGGTAAGTAACTTGTTCCATATTTTCACGGTAGAGAGGAATAGCTGCATCAAAACAGGACTTTCTTTCTTGGATGTCTGAATCAAAAGTTAAACTTGCATGACCAGTGTTCCCCCTTCATGATATTCATGGTAATTTTCGTCATCTTGCTAAGAAGTAACTGGTGACGAGAGCTGTGTCTATGTAATTTCTGCCATGCCTCTTTGTGTTTTTCAGGCCTTAAACTTCTGTGGTCTTGTTTGTACGTTTTTGGTTAAATCTGGTTTATGGACTTCACATAAATCAAGAATGCTTCTTTCGTAGAATCTTCATTTAAGCCATCCTCTGGTTAAAGCCCAATATGTGCAAGCTTTAGAAATCTGGAAAAGACAACTGAAAACATATTGGATGTCCTGTTCCTACAATTATAGGCTCCTGCATATCTTTTCTTCACTTTATCATGGGCACGGACCAGTCCTTTGGTCCCCTGTGCATTAAGAATGAGAAGGAGGAATGCCATTCATTGAAAAGACATGGTGCAGAGTCATTGCGTTCATTGCTGAAATGCGCGGGTGCCCTTACTCTCAAAGGTGAGCTGCACATTTCAGGAGGGGCTGCACAATAGCGCAAAGATGCGCTGTCCAGTCCTCTTGCATACATTAGTGTCGGCAGCGCACTCATGACACTAATGTTTGACAGGCGTGGTTGTTGGGAGTCCATTTCACAGAGGCTGCCCTTTAAAGAGCCAGTCTCTGTGACATGCTCGAACCAAAAAAAAGCATTTGCATCCCTGTTTGCGGGATGGAAATGGAAGTGTGACAGCCGCGTTTTAAACCACGGCTGTCGCAATTAAAGAAACAATCATGAGCCTAGTTTCTGCATGTTTAAAAGCGCAACCTGTTTGTGAATTCGGATGGACGTTTAAATGTGCAGAAACACCCCCTTATTTGCATAAAGGTGGAAAAGAGCATCTGCATGATTCCGATGCCCTTTGTGAATATCTCTGCTTCTTTTTTTGTGCCAGTGCATCTTCTCCTGTGAACCAAAAAACATTTGGAGATTTCGGCCCATGAGATTTCATCACATTACTACCGAATATGTAGTTGGAGGTTCTTGCGCAATGACTGATTAATGATGACATTCATTTTTTCAATTATTGTGATATGGTTTAAAAGCAAACCTTACCCAAGAAGGAAAAGAAGGAAATGATACAAGAGAAAAACGTCAAATTAAATATCAACAATTTAGATAATGCTTCCAAGAATGCATTAAACAAAAGCAAGTGATCAGAAGAAAAAGGGGAAAAAAATCAATAATTCCATCAAACTATCAAAGAAATAATGAATTCATAAAATTGTTTTTTAAAGTGTCCAATATATGAAAATAATATCTACGGAAACATTTTGAACACATCTGATGGTGGCAATTGCCAAAGACAACTGGTCCCCTGAAAATAGTATTCAGGATTAACTCCTCATAAAATGACCATGCGTAGTCTCGGCTTACAACAATGAATAAGATGCTCCAAGGTCTCAACAGTACCCATATTGCCACAAAAGGGGCAAAATATGTCTGCATGTTTGAGTTTGGAGCTTGCTCCGACCACTTCATGTGGAAGAAGATTCTATCTAAAATGTAGAAAGATGCCCTCTAGGGTACGGGAATCGTCTGAAATTCTTCATCTCAAAATAGCTTAAATAGCTTCTAACTACTCGGCATGTCCTGGAGTTGCATAAGTCTTCCTGAAATCGTTTTTTTACAACGGGTGCTTTCAATTTTAGAATTTCATTCAAAATATTTACTTTCTAAAATTAATTCACAGGTTTCACCCACAAGTTTAGGTAAAGGCAACTGTTATTCCCCATGAGAGTATTACGTGACACAAATAGGTTATTATTAGGTGTGTCATTACGTGTCCTATAACTTTCTCCATTTGATCGGGATACATTGTCATGGACCATCGGACGCGTCCCTTCTGGACTTCCTGGTCCCTGACTCGTAGGAGGCTGCACTCAGCAGTACTTCCAACATGGCGTCAAACACGGAACGCTCTTTACCAGATTCTGCGTTGTACGCATCATGTTCTATAAAGCAGACAGGTCCCCGCGGCCCTGCGTGTCTCAACGCTACCGCTTGCAGTGGCTAGACGTGTGCTGTCGTAGTTCGCTCTTGGTAACTTCATTGATTCCTGGTTTCTGGTTCCCCTTTTACTTCCTCCTCATTCATTCCTTCCCTTTTTGCCCTCACTTGCATCCCGGATCTCTGTGCACTCGCTTTCCGAGTACACGCTTTGCTGTTTCCTGGACTTCCCAGACATTCTGAACGATCCACGAATCGGATGCTGAACGCACGCTGGAACCCGAGGACATACGCACAGGGTTATACAAGACCCGCACTGTGCGCAAGAAGAGTCCACCGAAGAACTCTACTAAACAACGCAGACAGGTGAGAAGGGGGGAAACCTGTGACAGATTGAGACGCCAACAAACCGAAACCGAAACTGACACGGACATGGAGGCGGCAGTCCAAGACCTCATGCGCGGCATGCAGGAGTTAACAGAAGTTCAGAATCTCAAAGCCGAGAATGTCCCATTAAAACAATTGGTCTTGTCACGTGATTCCGGGACCAAGGAAATTGTATTGCTGGGCGGAGTAGTGGATAAATATGATGGTGCATCAAAAAACCTTCGCGGATTCCCAGATTTGTGTTTAGTCCACTTTACCTTTAAGCCCTACTACTTCTCCACCCCCAGGGCAAAGGTGGGCTTTATGATCTCGTATCTTTCCGGGAATGCATTAACCTGGGCTATGCCCTTGGTTAATTCTGGAGATGCCCTCCTGGATGACTATTATGGGTTTGTACAGGCTCTAAAGACCATGTTTGACTGCCCAGAACAGGTCTACAGCACCCAGGAACGCCTATTGGATTTCCAACAAGGTTCCCAGGATATGCTTACCTATGTGACACGCTTTAAACAACTGGCCAAGGAAGCAGATTGGTCCTCGGAGGCCTGCTTTACCCTTTTTCGAAGAGGACTGAATGCAGAAATAAAAGATGAGCTAGCCAGGGTAGCTCGCCCAGGTTCCTTCCAGGCTCTTATGGACCTCTCTCTACAAATGGACTTCCGTATTCAGGAAAGGAAGGTGGAAAAGAAGAAGACTAAAGTGCCTTACCAAAAGACCGCCATAGAACCTTCCTCTAAACATGAGCCCACTCCTGCCCTCACTACAGACCCAGAACCCATGCAACTGTGGGCCTTCCACGGACCTGTATCCCAGCAAGAAAGATTGCGACGGATTCACACTGGGCTGTGTATGTTTTGTGCCTCAGATAAACATCTTGTAAGAGAATGTCCCTTAGCTCCTCCACGGCGTTCGGGAAACGCCAGCTCCCAATCCTAGACGGAGCACAGCTTTGGGAGAGAGATGTTTGCTCCACATCTATTGCATCCTTGAACTCTCCTGGACAAAACAATCTTGTGATCTTGCAGGCCTTTCTATCGCCAACCAAGAAAGAAACCTACCCCATTTTGGCATTGGTGGATTGTGGGGCCATGGAGATATTTATAGATCAAGATTGGGTCACTACCCACAACATTCCATATGAAACTCCAGGCATCATGCAACCTGTAGAGGCTATCGATGGAAGACCTCTCTCTTCAGGACCCATAACCCTACAAACCAAAGAGATCCAACTCTCGATAAACCATCATCGAGAGGTGATCAAATTTGACAATCATAAAGTCTGCCCACTATCCAATGGTACTGGGTATGTCCTGGTTACAGAAGCACAACCCATACATCAAATGGGCAGCAGGATCCTTGTTTCTTGGTTCTGAGCACTGTATGTCTCATTGTCTATCCCTGGATTCCTCGTTGACATCCTCTGAAGGTATGCTTAAAGACCAGCAGGGCCCATTCACTGTCTCAAATATTATCCAGGTCCCCAGGGCCTATCAGGAGTACACTGATGTGTTTTCAACTGCCATAGTTCAGGCCCTACCTCCTCTCAGACCTGAAGATTGTCCTATTGATACTGAACCCTCAGCGGTGATTCCTTTCGGAAGGATGTTCATTCTATCCGAACCTGAAAAAAGGGCCCTCTGAGAATACTTGGATACCAACCTTGAAAATGGCACCATACGACCATCCAAATCTCCGGCGGGAGCTTCGTTGTTCTTTGTTCCAAAGAAGGATACTAAGGAGCTTAGGCCTTGTCTTGATTATCGTGGTCTAAATCAATGCACCCTCAAGGATCGCTACCCATTGCCCTTAATCTCGGATATCCTGGAAGCGGTGAGAGGAGCTGTAATCTTCACGAAGTTGGATCTCAGAGGTGTCTACCATCTGATCCTTATAAAGGAGGGTGACGAATGGAAAACAGCCTTTAGAACACCCTTTGGTCACTTTGAATACCTGGTCATGCCCTTCGGACTCTCCAATGCCCCAGTGGTCTTCCAACATTTCGTGGACCGGGTTTTCTCCGACATGCTATTCCTCTTCGTCATATTCTACCTGGATGATATTCTGATATATTCCAAGGACCATTTTAAGCATGAAGAGCATGTTAAGGCAGTCTTACAGCGGCTACGTGAACATAAGCCCCTGGCTAAACCCGAGAAATGCCTTTTTCATGTCTCTACTGTTCACTATCTAGGATTTGTTCTTAGTCCAGAAGGAATTGGCATGGACCCCTCAAAGGTAAAAGCCATACTATCCTGGCCTGTTCCAACTACCGTGAAACAGATTCAATCCTTCCTGGGGCTTGCCAACTTTTACCGGAACTTCATACCTTCCTTTTCTGAGATAGTTCCACCGATTATTACATTGTTGAAAAAGGATACTCCCTTTCTTTGGACAGCAGCCCAAGATGAAGCATTCAAACGACTGAAGGCGAGAGTTTACAGAAGCCCCTGTCCTGGCTCAACCTGACATCGATCGACCTTTCCTAGTGGAGATGGATGCCTCCAACTACACCATAGGAGCAGTTCTAAAGCAGGACTTCGAGGACAACTTAGAACACCCCATTGCTTATCTCTCGTGAACCCTAACTCCCAGCGAGACTCATTATTCTGTCTTGGAAAAGGAACTGTTAGCCATCTGTCAAGCCTGCACAGAGTGGCGTCATCTGCTCCTGGGTGCAAAATATCCTGTTCAGGTCCGTACAGCCCATCGGAATCTTCAAGTTTTACAACCTCTGGAATGTAGGAATAGTCATCAAGCCAGTTGGGCCTTCTTCTTCGCCCAGTACCAGTTCCAAATCCATCGTGTCCCCGGAACACACAACATAATTGCTGACGCCTTATCCCGACGTCCCGACTATGAGACTCTTGAAGATCGGTCCTTCCCAAAGATGTTTCCCCACACAATTTTTGTAGCCCAAGCAATCAGTTTCCTGGAAGACATTCGGATTCAAACCCAGTCCTCTAAGATCTGGAAGGAATTTACAGGGAAGAATCGATGGAATCTTCGAACAAAGGACGGGTATTTGTTCAAGGATAATGGCCTGGTCATCCCCACATAGAGACTGCAACAAAGGATTATAGGCCTCTGTCATGATATCCTTCACTCAGGACATCGTGGCATCACCAACACTCTCCGTTTGATACAAAGACAATTTTGGTGGCCAAAGATGAAGGTTGACGTCCAACTGTACATCCAAGCCTGTGCACTCTGCAATCAAAACAAGCATGATAACAAGAGACCGGCAGGTCTCCTACTTCAACCAACACTACCAACAAGGCCCTGGGAATACATTGCTACAGACTTCATTGTGGAATTGCAACCCTCCAGGTGATACACAACTATCATGGTCACCATTGATCTATTCACTCACATGGCTCATTTTACACCATTACATAATCTACCATCTTCCTCAGAACTCACTGGAATCTTCCTGGAACACATATTCCGACTTCATGGACTCCCTTCCAAGATCATATCGGACAGAGGACCTCAATACATATCCCAATTTTGGAAACACATATGCCATATACTAGGAATCCAACGTGCCCTCTCCTCAGGTTATCATCCACAGACTAATGGAGCTACAGAATGTGTGAACCAAACCCTAGAGCAATATCTTTGTTGTTTCACCACCAAGGTCCAGGACGATTGGTCACTCTTAATACCTGTGGCTGAATTCGCTTACAACAATTCGGATCACTTGGCTGTCAAGACCAGCCCTTTTTTTTGCAGCCAAGGATTCCACCCTTTTGTTCTACCATCCATTCTCCCACATCCTACACCAGTACCTACAGTTGACTCCTGGATTGAAACTCTCATCAACGTACACAAGGAAGCCAAGGAACACATAGAAAGGGCCCAAACTAACACCAAGCATTATGCAGACTCCAAAAGAAGACCAGGGCCTTCTTATGCAGTGGGTGCCAAGGTCTGGCTATCCTCGAAACTACTACCTCGACACTTACGACAAAATAAGCTGGCTCACTGGTACTATGGCCCCTTTTCCATAAAGGAATTATTAATCCAGTGGCCTTCCAACTCAAACTACCAGACTCCTGGAAGAGGACTCACCAAGTGTTTCACACATCTCAAATGAAACCCTACGTCCAGTCCTCCGGGACTGCTCCAAGGTCTACCCCTGTAATTGTCGATGACTAGCTAGAATACGAAGTGTCCAGGATATGTGACTCCAGGTACAGACGTGGTCAGCTACAGTATCTGGTTGCGTGGAAAGGGTACCCTCCCAGTGAATGCACCTGGGAACCAATCTCAAACCCAAATGCCCCCAGATTACTCAAAAGGTATCATCTTATACACCCGGGCAGACCCGGAGGAACAGGCCTTCGGAGGAGGCATGTTGTCATGAACCATTGGACGCGTCCTTTCTGGACTTCCTGGTCCCTGACACGTAGGGGCTTGCACTCAGCAGTACTTCCAACATGGCTGTCAAACACGGAACGCTGTTTACCAGATTCCGCGTCGGACGCATCACGTTCTATAAAGCAGGCACGCCCCCCTGCCCCTGCGCGTCTCAACGCTACCACTTGCAGTGGCTAGACATGTGCTGTCGTAGTTCGCTCTTGCTAACTTCATTGATTCCTGGTTCCCCTTTTACTTCCTCCTCATTCATTCCTTCCCTTTTTGCCATCACTTGCATCCCGGATCTCCGTGCACTCGCTTTCCGAGTACACGCTTTGCTGTTTCCTGGACTTCCCAGACATTCTGAACGATCCAGGAATCGGACACTGAACGCATGCTGGAACCCGAGGACATACACACAGGGTTATACAAGACCCGCACTGTGCGCAAGAAGACTCCACCGAAGAACTCTACTAAACAACGCAGACAGTTGAGAAGGGGGGAAACCTGTGACACACATAGAGATGGGATTCTCACTTTGTATCTCTATCTGTAAACAATTCGGAAGTGACGGCACTCTTTGCCATATCAAGGCTTTCATTTTGTGACCAATATGATCATCTGCTATATGCTACATCTCCGCCCCATAGGTTATGCACGGTACAACCTGGGTTTTATAATAGGTCAGCACTGGCACTAGATTAAAACCTAATCAGGTTGTTCTCTACCATCTCCAGGGACCTGATGTTGTTGAGTGACCAATTCCAACTTCCTACTGTGAGATGAAATGGTAACCTTTTTTATTCATTACAGTTGATCTCAAGCTCCTTTTCTTTCATGTAGGATCCTAGTGCACTCAGGCTCAGTTGAACTATTGCTGTCTGGTCTAACCTCTGCAAATCATCGGCAGAGTGGAGTACAACCAAATCCGATCTAGGGGGACATTATTGCTATCCCTTAAACAGTTGCTGATGTCAGAATCCTTGGTCCAAACTTCAAATTGAAGAAAAGATTTTGCTTCCCACATCCAATAAAGAGAGAGGGCGATAGTTCACCGGATCTATCCTATTATCTTTTTTAAATATGGGAATTAGATTATACTGTTGCCAGGAATATCACCCCTAGCCAATACGTTAAATAAAGTAAGGAGAATGTCTGCCCAAATATCAATATCCCTCTTCATAGTGTAATTAGAGATGCCATCAGGGTCGCTTGCCCTAGATGATTTTAATCTCTCATTAAGAGATGTTATCACCTTCGAGATGGAAGGCTAGCCACCATGTGCTTAAACTAGAGGCATCTCAAAACTCCCCACCGCGACTGCTGTGGGCATTTAAAGTAGTTTACCCAGACCTGTTCATTGAATGGATTAATTTGAGCCTCAGCCAGAGACCCCTGGTCAGAGTTTATTAACTGCCAAAGGCAATAGCTTTGTTTGGAAGACTGACCGCCTGATTCATGGAATAATTTGTGCCAAAAACGGGGATTTGTGCGCCATTCTGCCTGCAAATCCCCATTTGTCAAACAGGGATTTGCGGGCAGAATGGCGCACAAATCCCAGTTTTTTGGCGCAAATAATTCCATGAATCAGGCAGTGTATCTGAAGCATTAGCTCACTATTCGTATTTGTAAGTATTTTTGTCTAGTTACTATAGCGCATTTTGGTGTCCTTTTTTTTTTTATTTTTATTTTTTTTGCTTTCTTCATGTCATGGATGTTATTGTGTTGTAAGGCACGAATCTCCCTGCCCAGAGCCCTTTTCTTCAGTCTGTCAAATTTGTGTTTGACCGGTAGATCATCGCTAGAGACTAGGTCACTGTTAAGGGATACCGGCTTAACGGTTTCTGCGTGAAAAGCATGTAGAGAAGGATTGCAGGGAGAAAAGACCACTTTTGTCCTGTGCTGCAGGTTTTGAATAGAAATGGCTTAGTTTACGTTTAAATCTGGGTATTCAGTTATTCCTTTTCAATCGTTTTTTAGGGTATCACCTGTTAAAGCAATTGGATGTTTCATCCTCCATGGCCTAATTGTTGGATCAAGTTGGCATGATCACTATTACCACCAGGCAATACTTTACGTTTATAGCATAGATCAAAGCTAGATTTGGTGCCAAATATGTAATGTCATCTCATCTATAACGTATAATGTTGAAACACTAAACTGCAAGCGAGAACGTTTCTGGACTTTAGCATCATGTTAGTTCCAGTGCCAGAATGAACCCTGAAACATCGGACACTAGTCTTAAAAGGCCATCGCAAAAGAACAACACATTGAGAAATGAATTGCTGCTACCATCTCTAGAGTAAATCTGTTTTTTTTAAATTTGATTTATTTTTGGCAGACTTGATGTAATAGTTGTCAAGTAACAATCTTCACATTCATAGGAACATACATTAAGAGTCTACCTCATATAGGGCATGCAGTATTGACAGCATACAACAACAATGGTTAACAGCAGGCTTGGCATCGAAACCCATTCAGGACGAGGCCCCAGTACACTAACATCACAATGAGGAAACCTTTTCAGTAGGTTGAAAGTGGGCCACGTAGACCCGCCATTTTCATATATCATTTTTCTTGGGTCGCTAGGCAGTGCAGTAATATAGAGGTAATGCACAACGTTTGACAATTAGGCACGCAATATTAAGAAAATACCTAATTCTCCTCCAAGGGACATTTCCCCATACCTCGAACAGAACACTCATGGGAGACGATGGCAAAGTGCGATTCAAGATTTCTGATAAGTTGTCTATCATATGCTTCCAAAACCCCTGCAGTTTATGGCAGTACCCCAACATGTGCAACTTTTTAGCCTCCTCAAATTTGCATCAGGGGCACCTGATATCCATCTCTGGATGGATAATTTTAAGTATGCTGGGGCTGAATCTATTCAGTGTCTTGTACTGAATTATCTTAAATCTAACTAAACAGTCTTAGTCGGGCAACACATCTTACTCCATTGTTCATCTGAGACATCGACCTCAAGTTCATCCACCCAGTTTTTTGCTTGGCAGAAGACATATGCCTTATCGATTTATCCATAATCATCCCATACAGCGTAGCTAGTATTGTTCGGCACCTGTAGGAGTTGGAAATATTTGTCGAAACTTGTCTCTCGTGTTGGGATGGCCCGATAGAGCGTTCTGTAAAAGTACCTGAATACCTAAAGTATCTCCTGGCCCGTATAATTACTCTCCCCGTTCATCCAGCATACTGTCTATTCGCTGCGGGCGATGTTCGATCCTTAACAGCCGAACAAGCACACTCCTTCCCGGTATCGCCTGGCAGCTGCAGGTTTCACAAAGTTTTGGCTTCTCTCTGTAAATGCGCACAAAATTGCTAAAGCATGGTATGTATGTCGGCCATAATGGCCAGATCTGGTGCGTTTGTGTAGGCCTTTTCCTTTGAGCTTGGTTTCACAACCCTCCATATCGCACCTAATGGTTTTGAGTAACCCAAACTACTTAAAGCTAGCAATTCCTCTAAAGTACACTTTAAACACCTGCCACACCATGCCATGCGTATTGGTCTTGAGTGTTATGGGTATAATATGTGCGTATATCCTCCATCTGCCCTAAATAACATGTCTTGTAATGCCTCAGATTTACACCTCCACAAAGCCCGACTAAGAGCCTCCCACCCATCCTTATCCGCATGCTAACGGCGGGAGAGTGGTCGGAGTGTGCAGGGGAGGATTTCCACCAGTTGAACTTTCCCCACCAATTGTCATGAGGTCAACACAAGGTCCATACGGGGATGCCATGTCGTGTACTGGGGAATAGAATGTGTGCTGTTGGTCTTGTGGGTGCATGACCTTCCATATGTCTCACAATTCGAGCCTCTCTATCTGACTTTGCAAGCTACGGGCAGCTTTGTATGGTATTGTAGGTGCCGTCCATGTCCGGTCAACCTGCTGGTCAAGTATGCAGTTCACGCCATTCAATCCCCCTCACAATGACTGGGATCGTCGGGTACGAGTCAAAAATGTTTGTAGTGTTTGTTTTAGTAAAAGTCGTTGGAATCCTTATTTGGCCCATAAATGTTAATTAGCAAGACCTCCACCCTTTTAATAACACAATTCAGCATAACATATCGACCCTGCAGATCAATGTGAGTACCCTTCTGTGGACTAGGGTTGGACCCCCCTGGATGGGGTCCAATAGGACATAATACATCTGTAGTGTGCATATCATGAAGGACGAATATATTAACATTATGCCTGTTGACGAAAGCCATTATATGTCTGGTTTTCACATAGCTACCAAATCCCCTAACATTCCAACTCAAAAGATGAAGTGCCATCCTCCCTCCTACATGTTAACTGACTGGTGCACATCGTACCTGTCAAGTGTACACTCCCTACTTCCTCATTCCAATGAACATTTTCATTATAATTAACACTTGTCCGCCAAGACCCTTTTAATAACTTTTCACCCCTGAAACGATCCCTTTCCCCACCCTTCCTCATCCCCCTACCAAATAGGGTGATGTCAACCTTCCCAACCCAACATTACCCACCGGCTCTGCCACACCCCCAAACAGCAACCACCCCAGGAACCATGCCAAGGACGCCAGGGCCATCACCACACCACTCCCAGAGGCCCGGGGAGAAACGCCACCCCGCTATCCTTCAACCTGGCATAAGGATGTGTCTATTTGTTACATTACAACAGATTAACTGTGTGCCCTGTGAGGGATCAAGAGTAAGACTCGGACACATTGGCATTTTCTGTGTTTATCAAAGACTTTTATTATCAAAAGAAAGAGGGGTTGGGGAATCCTACCGATCCCTGACTCTAGAGGGATTTCCCTGTCTCAACAAAACCAAACAAACGTCTGTGCCAGGATGTCTAAAGCAAAAAGAGTTCTCTGTCCTGTGTCCAAAATACTAAGCTGACCCTCACACTCTAAACACAATATAACGTGAAATGGGGAATGTCTTGGTTGAACACCTGCAGCTTTCTTCCAAAGTTTCAAACATAAGTCTCCAAGTTGCAGAAAAGGGAAAAAAAGAATAACGTTCCACTAGAGAAGGGCCTTCACTTTCCCTAGAGTCTTTCTGGTTATTCAAAGTGTAACTTCTCATATATTCCACAATCCCAAAGGGGATGGCTCCTCCCTTCAGTTTTCTCTATTTACACTACACTTACTCTTTATTCCACAATACCAAGGGGCGGTGGTCCTTCCTTTAAGTGTTCTTTATTTCTCTTGATTCCACAATCCCAAGGAGAATGGCTCTTCCCTCGAGTTTTCTCTGATTCTGAAAAAATGTACAGTTCATTCTCTGGACCCCTGATGCCTTTTTCAGAAGGGAGTATGGTTCTTCCCTTTTGGTCCACAATTGAAAAAGGGGGTTTGCTTCCCCTGTCTTCTCAGCACTTTATGGGGGGGGTCTCTGCCCCGTTTCTCCAATCCCTGGTTTACTCTCCTGGCAGGGCTTTATTTCGCTACTTGAGTGCGGGTTCCAGACTCCAGAGGTTTTACTCTCCTGCCACAGCGTTTTGCCTTTTCACTTGCGTGCGAGTCCCTGACTCGCTGATTGCCTGGTTTACTCTCCCGCCATAGGTTTTTGAGTCCTCTCAATATTACGGGCAATTCACAGGTTCACGCTCTTCATTAGCATTCATTCGCTTCTGTATCCAGGTAATTCTATCTTTCATATGTCGGACGACCAAACCTTCTCCAACTGTGTCAAATGTCCCAGCTTCCTATGTGGGTTTTGCTCTTTACTAATGGCACGCATCATCCGCTTTGAAGTGCCCTGGTATCCCAATCTCCTTCCCTGGGCTTACCGTTCTTCTATGGCAGCTTCAGCATCCCTTGTGTTTTACTGTTTCCTCCGCTGTCCGTCTGCTTCCTGGGAGTACCACTCATTGGCTTCTCGGTTCCTGTCTGACCACTCCATCCGTCTTCCTTGTCTCTGTGTTATAAAAGGGGCAGGGGGCATATGTAAGTCCCAGCACTTGTTAACATCCTCCAACAAGTAGAACGTGGTGTGGGAGGTATGCGTATAAGGTTGTGACCAGTAAACGATTCTTTATCCACCCTACAACATGCCATACAAGAATGGGGAGGTGAAGGAGTGTTGTTAGGTACTAATGAAACGGGGGGATACCATGTTTGACCTAGCAAGTCTATCCAATGGTTGTCTCCCCTCATGTGATCCTCCCTCAGATACCCTGCCCCAGGGTCAGGATCAGGTAGGCCACATGAGGAGAGACTTTCCCTGGGAAAGGAGCGACGGCATAGCTAGATTCGTCACAGCCCCCATAACACAAAGACAACTGTGTCTGCGGATATAGTCTCTAATAAAACAAAAAAGAGGAGACCCATAACCAGCAAACAATTAACTGATCTTAGAGAAAGCCATAATATCATGGCACCACCCCTCTCCACCAGCGCTTCATGAGAATATCTGTGTAGGTCATCACCTCAGCGAGTTTAGTGAAAAAATGTGTTTTGTTATTGTGCACTTCTCGAAGCCTGGATGGATACAACATTGCATATTGCAATCCAAGGTCTTTCAGTTGACACTTGGATGCCACAAGGGATTTTAGCTTTTTTGCACCGCTGGGGTGAAATCGGGATCTATAGAAATCTTCGAGGACTGGTACTGTAAGTCTCCAAGCTCTCTGGCCTTCCTAAGTATCGTATCCTGTCGGAATAGTTCAGAAACCGGACTATCACTGGTGGTTGGCTCTGGCCAGATTTGGGGATTTGTGCCGTGAACCGATGAACCCACTCCAGCAGAAACTACTGAAAGGGGGTTTGGGGGAAGAATCTGCCAACACCTCCTTTATGAGATTCTGCACAAATTCCTCTGTGTAGAGGTTCAACCGATTCTGGGATCCCGACTATCCAGAAATGATTACGGCAAGATCATTCCTCCAAATCTTCATTCTTGGCCTTCACTCTGGCCACCTCCAGCTGTAGGGATATAAACGCAGTACACACCTCCGCCCGCGTATGCTCTAATGTCCCAATTTGCTTTTCTTCTGCTGATATGCTGACGCTTTCCTTTTCAACTTTGTTGCCTGCGATCCATTTAATATACCGATGTTCCAATTTCCTATTTCCGTACTGTAGTCCAAACTTCATTTGCTCCAAAATCACTGACATGCCCACAGTCGGGGACTGTAAAGGGCTACCCACTTCCTCACCTCTCGCCCACTCCATCACTTCTGCCACATCTCTTCTACTTGCTGGTATGTCTGATAGGAACTTCGATTTTGCTTTGCCCAGCGTGGCCATGTCTTGAAACGTGAGTTTCGCTTGGAGCTTAGTTCCTTTCACCATCTGTTAATAACTTTGTGGGGAGCAACAACTCCGTGCGTAGGTTAGTCAACACTTCAGCTTTGTGCTAAGGGTATCCAGCAGTTGTACTCGCACCAGTTCTGAGCCAGTCGCAGAATGATTGCACTTAGTGTTCCACCGTGGCACACCAGTATCCTGTGTGACAATTCAACACCAGAATCCGGACTGATCCTCGGGCTACAAGTGACCAATAGCCGGTCATACAATCGGGCAGGACAGTCTCTGCTACCAAAGTCCAAAGTAACCCCGGCCGCGTCCACAGAATGTAGGGGAATGTAGAGGCTATAACACGATCCTCAAAGGAGCCGCCAGGTGCTCTCATTGATTACCCCCACCACTACCTTCTCCAAGCCATGGCCACGACCTGCCTGCCAGAGTCTGCACCAACCCCGCAGCTCTGTCTCCAATATGGCCGGCGCCTCCACATTCAGTAAGCACTGCGCTCCTAGGCGCGAACAAGGCAATTTGTCCAGTGCACCCGGCTGGGCTTCCATTCTCTAGCAATGCGCGCACCTCGGAACACAGAGCTGTAAGCTGCTCTCCAGGCCCGCAGGTTTCTCTATGAAAGCAGCAGTCCAGGGGATCTGCACCCCCTCCTATCACAGCCTGCAGCCCAGCATGAAACAGCTGTCGGCACAGATCCACTGAAAATGCCCTGGCACTAGGCCCATGACAAAGGGTCCTTCAGTTCTTCAGCATGGGGTCTGGCATGGATTCACATGCTCACAAATATTACCTTTCGTCAGGCTGGTAATCCTCGGTAAATGAAAAAACTGTTTCACTTTCACTGTATTTCTCCTTTAAACCAATCACTGTCCTCTGGGCCATAGTGCCCCATCCAATGACAGTCCTCTCCCTAATCCTCTCCTCTGGCAGCCATCTTCAGATTTTTACCATACGCTTCAGTTTTGGGAGTCCTCGAGTTTGCTCTCCGAGCTACTTGTACATTTTGTGCTTTCTATGGAAAAAAGTTCTATTTTTGTTCCAAAGGAACCTTGTGCTCTTTTCTTTCTTTTCTTTATCTGCCGACAGCGGGGAACTGTTGTCAATGAATATCAGCGCCCCTCAAGGGCGAAGATCGTCGAAGATTCTAGCAGGCCATCAGACCTACTTCGCGCCCTCTGACCTGCACCAAATGCGGGCTACGGAATGTGCTTGTGGAAGACCAGCACCTGCAATTCCTCTACTGCCTGCACCCAGACCACAAGAAGGTGGAATGCGAGATATGCCTTGCGTTCTCCAAGAAGACAAGGGACAGGCACAGTAGACTGACAGCGTGGCTTAACGCCAGGGCCTCTGACCCGTGGTCCAAGCAGGGTCATGCTTCAGCCAGGACCGGCTGGTCTGAGGAGCGGTTTTCTAAGTCCTTTGAGGGCTCCTCATCCGTGGGGGCCCAAGACAAGGCCAAGAACTGCAAGTCTGAATCCACTGTGTTTGCCACGGAAGCGGGTCCCAAGGTGGATAGGGCATGTTCAACATCACCTTCCACCTCCATTGCCAACCGGCAATCAAGCTCCTCCTCGAAAAGGAAATCCTCTACCCCGGCTAAACTATGTGAGAAATCCAAGAAGCTGCGAATGGAACAGAAGGTCGAACAGCTCAAGCAGGCTCAATTGGCACAGCATAAGACTGACGACTGCTACTGCCATGACAGCTAAGGGCGCTGACCCTGCGTTAGCCCCCGCAGCGCAGAAGGTATCCCTAGCCCCAAGGCATGACACCGCTGAAGTGACTTTGGCGAAGTCTACTGGCACGCCAGAAGGGGGGAAACTGGCTCAGGCCCCGGTTCCAGACCCTCCGGTAGGAAAAGGGAGGGGTGGCGGGGGGCAAGGAGGCCCCGAAACGGCCTTCCAGGCCGTGGCCCAAGCCATGGAGGTCTTGTTCACGGACGACTAAGTACAGGAGTCCTTACACACGGTCCATGAGGATGTTGAAGATAAGGACGGCGGCGGCGGCAATGATTGCTCAGGGCGTAGTTTTCAGGTCCTGCCATCTCAGCCGAGGGACATTTCCTTGGACATTCTGTCGACCCTCCACACTCTGGTGTCGGGAGATTCAGGGGAGGATGCCACCGGACCCAGCTCCGGTGGTCCCCTAGGTCTCTGATCGCCCTCCAGCAAAGAAGAGGAAGCATCATCTGACGCCCCCATTTCAACCTATGCCACCACTTCTGGTCCCTTCTCCCTCAGCAGACCCAGACACGGGTACGGGAACGGATACGGCCATAATGACAGATAACAAGGATATCATTGCAGTAGATGGCAAGTCTTCGCATTTGGATGCTCCACATAGGCTGTCCCCACCGGATGAGGTGGGATCGTTCCACTCCATGATCTCCAGAGCCTACAAGCTATTCCCGCTTGTTTCTGAGGAAACCAAGAAGGAGGGCTTCTTGTACCAGAGGTGCAAGACCAAGAGTAAGACGATCATCGCGGTACCCCCTCTGGACAAACTGGATAGGTTGGAGAAGAAGTATCAGGTGGCCGACTCCGCACCCAAGTGCCTGATGTCGCAGCCATCGCTGGATTCGGTGGTATCTGCGGCCGCAAGGAATCTAGTCGGCCAAACCGTCTTCCGTCCCTCCAGACAGCAAGAGGATGGACACCTTGGGAAAGAAGGTGATTTACCCCCACAGCGTCCACTATCAAGGCGGCCAACGCACTTGCGACCCTAGCCAGGTACTACTGGGAGTTGTGGTACAAGCTGGGGCCTATTCTGGAGTTCCTCCATGACGATAAGAGAAGGCAATCGCTCTCTTTCATGAAAGGGATGTAGCGTCTGATCATGTCATCATAGTGGCATTGGACGTCGCAGACACAGGATTCCGGCAAATGGGGAATGGTGTCTGCCTTTGTCGAATTTATTTGGGAAGGTCTTCAACGAGTCCCTCCAGGCCATCAAAGCGGATACGGAGATGGCCCGTTCCCTGAGCACACACCAGCTGCACTGCTCTTCTTTTCGCTCCTCCATGGGAAAGTCGAGCAGGCCTTCCAAAGGTTTCTTTACATCGTACCATCAGCCTTCCAGATCCACAACTCAGGAAGCTTACAGAGGCCGTTCCCAGGCCTACAGCAGCGGAGGACAGCGATGCCAAAGCAAGCCTGAAATGGCCGGGACCTCTGGCCCCCGCTTGTGCACCCCAGTGGGAGGCCGGCTGACTAAATTCATCAGCAAGTGGAAAAAGTTCACCACCGACAGATGGCTGCTGGACACTCTTGCCCAGGGACACACCCTGGAGTTTCAAAGCAGGTGTCCGCGGATCCCTCCGGTTACCCATCAGGAGCAGCACGTCCCTCGGTTCCTGGAAGCGGTATGGGCCATGCTGTGAAAAAGAGCAATAAAGCTACCCCCCTCTGACCCCCCAGCGGCTCCAGGGCTCCATAGTCTATTCCAGATACTTTCTGGTCAGAATGAAGACGGGGGGGCTGGAGGCCCATCATAGACCTGCAACGTCTGAACAAATACCTGAAGTTCTGCATGATCACGTTGCAGCATGCGCTCAGCCAGCTGGAAAAGACTTCTTGGCGTCGTTGGACCTGGAGGACGCCTTCTTACACGTCCCCATTCACAAGAAACCTTGGAGGTTTCTATGTTTCATAGTGCAGGGACAGCACTAAGAGTTCAAGGCTGTACCTTTCGGCTTGAAGTCGCCCCCCAGAGTGGTCACAAAATGGCTGGCACCAGTGGCTGCCCATCTATGTCTACCGGGCATATTCGTATACCCATACCTGAACTGGCTGATTCTCGCCCGCTCGCTGGAGCTGTCCGTCGAACACACAGACGACCGTCCAGCTACTGATGGTCTGGGATTCTCCCTTAACTATCCAAAGTCCTGCTTAACACCATCATAGAACGTGCTGTTCCTAGGCGCCGTACTCAATATGGTGTCTTGCCTGGCGTCGCCCTCGGAGGAGAGGGTAGCAGCCATACAAGGAAAGGTGCAGCAACTGTCGTCGACTAAGACAGCCACAGTGCAGGCCATCAAGTCGTTACTGGGCATGATGTTGTCCTGCATATACCTCCTCTGGCTTTGCAGGTTGCAAAAGCGACCCCTTCAGGAGTTCCTGGACGCTCGCTGGATACAGGTGTCTGGAAGCTTCATTGACAAGATCCTTCTTGACGAGTTCCGTTGGGCGATAGTATGGTGGGGTGTCTGCTCCAACATCGCCCGGGACACGGGATTTCAAAACCCCCATAGCAAGAGGCCAACACCATGGAAGCTTCCATGGAAGACTGGGGAGCCCACACCAGACATCTACACGCCAGAGGCCTGTGGCTGCCGGAGGAGAAGGATCTCCATATCAACATCTTGGAGCTATGGGCAGTGTTCTGGGCCCTCAAGTCGTTCCTTCCGTCTCTGAAGGGCAAGGTGGTGAGGATCTTCACTTACAACACAACCACCATGTTCTACATCAGGAAACCGAGAGGCACTCGATCCCCAGTGCTCTCCAAGGAAGCGCAGGGCTTGTGGTGCTGGGCTGTCGGATAAGGGATGATGCTTGTCCCGCTTCACCTAGCGGGAGTCGATAACACCATTGCAGACTCCCTCAGCAGGGAATTGCGCTCCTGCCACAAGTGGGAACTTTGGCAGGATCAGGTGGACCACATCTTCAAGGGTGGCAGGCCCCAGATCAATCTGTTTGTGACGGCGGCAAACTCCAAATTTCAGAAGTTTGCCAGCAGTTTCCCCCCCTCAACTAAGGAACCTGGAGGGCTTATTCTCCTTCCTGTGGTAAGGACTGTTTCTGTACACGTTGCCGCAGTTTCCTCTGCTGCTACGAGTCCTCAACACACTCAGACAGTGTCAATGCAGGATGATACTTATCCCCCGGCATGGCCGAGGCAGATTTGGTACCCGTACCGTCTCAACCTGTCGGCGTCGCCTCCGGTCAAGCTGCCAGTGTTTCTGGATCTTCTCACCAGAGAAGGAAGCGCAATCCTGCATCACAAACCAGGATTGCTGAACCTGAGGGCTTGGCTCCTGCAGATCTAGGGCCAGGGCGTCATCGACCTTGAAGTGCTACCGTCACAAGTGGAAGCATTTCACTAGGTGGTGCCGGTCATAGAAGATTTCCACTTTGAGGGTCACGGCCCCACAGATCCTGCTGTACTTGCTATCCTTGGCCAAGGCCGGACTGGCGCACGCCTCCTTCAAGGTACACCTGGCAGCTATCTCGCGCTACAAGTCACCAGGAAGATCTTCACTTTGGTCCCACCGACTCATTAAGGAGTTTCTCAAAGGATTTTTCAGATCTTTCCCACCGGTGAAGGCTCCTGCCCCGGCGTGGGACTCAACGTGGTTATGCATCAAGCCTTGCTCAAGTTTCTCTCGTGGAAAATGTCTTTCCTGGTAGCAATCACCTCAGCCAGAAGGATAGGTGAGATCCAGGCCCTATCCTGCAAACAGCCATACCTGACTTTCCACGAATCGTGGGTGGTGCTTCGTACGCACCCCTCCTTCATGCCGAAGGTACCGTCTGAGTTCCACCTTAATGAGCCTTTGCTGTTACCGGTTTGTTCCTGAAACCTTTGTCGCTGGATGTTGCTCTTGCCCTGAAGTTCTCTGTGGCATGCACAAAGCGTTTTCAGAAGACTTCACAGCTGTTTGAACTTTTGTCCTGTGACCATGGGAAGGCCTTGTCCAAGGCTTCCAGTTCAAGATGGCTCTCCGGCTGCATCACGCACTCATCGGTTGGCTAACCGACACCTTCCCGGCCGTCCGAGAGCCCACTCCACCAGAGCAATTGCTGCGACTATGGCGTTCCTGTCTGGTCTGCCCCTGCTTGACATCTGCAGGGCTGCTACGTGGAGGTCCACTCACACCTTTATGAAATTCTACTGCATCAACATGGATTTCAGGGAGGGGTCCAGAGTCGACCAAGCAGTGCTATGCAACCTGTTTGCTTGAGGTGAGTCTGTTCCAGGGGTAAGTGTAATTGCTTCTGTTGAATCTTGCCACCTCCCGTGGTTTTGTAATGTTGTACTGCTATGTATTCATTATTCATGAGCTTGTGAATCCATGCCAGACCTCATGCTGGAGAAGGTTTACGTTACTTACCTGTAACTTGTTCTCCAGCATGGGTCTGGCATGGATTCACATGCGAACCCTCCACCTGACCCCTCTGCAGCTCTTCTTGGTCATACTGCCACTTTACGTGCTTACCAAATCTGAAGTTGGCTGGAGGGGTTTAGGGAGAGTACTGCCATTGGATGGGGCTAGTATGACTCAGACGATAGTGATTGGTTGAAAGGAGAAATACAGTTTGAGAGTGAAACAGTTTTTTCTTTTACTGAGGATTCCCAGCCTGACGACGGGGAATATTCATGAGCATGTGAATCCATGCCAGAACCATCCAGTAACCGGTAAGTACCATCTCAGCAGTGGAAAAACCAGCAAACGCCAAACTCTCTACGAAGGTGGACGCTTGGTCCATGACCTTACTCCCCGAACCACAGAGCTCAAGACGGAGCGTCCATCTTGGTGCAGCCCCACCTAGCGTCTCATCCCTAGCGTACATCTGAAAATTCTTTGTATAGGAATCGTGTTTCAGCAAACTAAATTCTGATCTCTGATATTTAGCTGCCCTTGGACTCCATATGCTTGGCGGTTAGGAAAGGCAGAACTTGTCACATTGAACCCAATAGTAAGGAATATGTGGGCAAATTCAAATTGTATTCAGAAACATGCTTGTGTGTAGAACAGTGGTCACACACCCACACCACCTATCCACTTTTCATGTTTGTGCCAGGGATAGCGTGAACGTTTTGGACCAGTTCTTTAAAGGAATGGTTCGGTCAAATTTTTTATTGCCCCAACAGGTCGGCCATGTGTTTTTAAGCCTAAGTCGCTCGATTTTAGAAAAATGTCCTATGGACCTTACCCAAGTTTTCGTCCATTAAATGCACGCGAAAACGGGCACCAGAGAGCTGCCATTTTGTGATAATCCTATAATTTCCCCCATCGCCCTGGCTGACCTGCTTTTGCGGCACTAAATCATATCCCCCGCCCCTGAGCCTGTCATCAGCAGACGCGTACCGCCCATTTCACAACGCCAAAGCACGTCTCGTGTCAACATTCGCTGCGCTTCAGCTAATGACGTGTCGCCATGGAAATGGCAGGACGCCTCTTTCCTCAATAAGTATAAACAGACCGTTTCGCACCACACAGCAGCAGATTTTCGATTCCATTCCTCTCTCTGTGTTACTTTGAGTATTCTGTGACTCGTTTCTGTGCTCTGGTCAGCTATCTTCGTTGCTTGTAGCCCGTGTGAACAGATACCAGTACCACCGCTATCAATTATTTTAGTTTGTTTAACACACAATGGATACAATAATGACCTACATGTACGAGCCCGAGTATACCGAGGAGGAACTACTGGAAAGGGAAACGAGCGAAAACAATGGGTCTTCGGGCGGCAGTTGGGAGGACGATTCAACAGCTGTAGAGCCTGGACCTAGTTGCATGGACAGTGTTTCCACCTGGTGCACATGCAATCGGTGCGAGCTAATGGCAACCGAGGACGAGAACTGCTGCTGTTGTGAAAACTCGGGATGCGTGGCCTACATTTCGGAAGGCGAGCCACGACCGCAATGCATCACTGAGCTGCCAGACTTCAGGGCAGCCTGCCTCACACGGTCTGTGTTGAGGATAATGATGGTGCTTATGCACGAACTTCGCGCAACTGTTCGTCCTCGTAATCCGAGTAACGAGTAAGTATACTCTGCTTGTCATGCCACTCCAATTTCATGGTCTTCTACTATATCCAAAATTACATATACATATCATTGTAACGCACGAAAGTCTTTCAATAGTGGGCAGTGTCTAGATAGCATTTGTCCGAGCAGAATGCCATTAGTTACAAGAATTGTCATTGACAACAAATGTTTATTAAACTTATCTTGGTCATTTAAAAACAGTTTGTTTCATTCCTTTTCACAGGTGGTACATGCTGGTGGCCTATCGTTCCTTTACATGGTGGCTTCACGTGAGGCTTGGACACCGCGTTCGAAGAGTAATACCTGCCTGTGCCGTTCGTGCCCTAAGAGACACGTTCCCGAGTCACAGCGGTCAGCACAGGGGAATTTCTCTCACTGTGCTGCAACCTGAACTGTACAATCTGTAAACTTTTGTATGTTTGTGTCATCAAAATAAGCTACAAAATAAAACACCACATATATTTTAACAACGGTTGTTTCAATTTTTTAAATCAATCAAGTGTGTCTCCATTCAAGGATGGACGTCAGATGTGCTCGGAATGGGTGAAGTTCAGGTCGCTGTGAAGCGGGGTGGTCACTATCTAAGCTAACATAATATATTATCAATAATGCATGCACTAAATAACACTTGTTCAAAGTCTTTCAGTCAGTTATGTCTCTATAAAAGTCACACATATATCTATGCTATCAATTAACATTCGATTATACAGGCCTTAGGTCAAGGGTCTTGACCACTATAATACACTGTTTGAAGTGTGGGTCTGTGCTCACAAGAATCTCTGGTATGTGGCATTTGTTATTGATAGGCAACGATATACTGCAGTAGGGGTCTAATGTTAGTTGGGGATCTGCTAGGTGGGCATCATGGCATGGTCCGTGGTCTGGCACATGAAGAGAATACCTTGCAGGGACACAGGGTCAGAATGGCAGTAAGTTTCCACTGGCGAGGGTGCGTAGGCAAGGACACTTTTGTGGAGATGAACGAGCCATGTGCTTGGTTCAGGCCGGTTCACATGCAGGACCGTGATCTCAGAGAGTGATGTGTTACATTTATTAGCTGTTGCAAATACCTCTGGAGTTTTCCAGTCAGAGTGGGAACGAGGCTGTGGGCCATGTGCTCTGCGCGCTGTACTATCGCAGTGAGGCCTGGTCACCAAAATGGAGCGGAAAGGGGGTACAAAAATGGATGCCCCGTGTCCTGCTCAGTGTTCTCATCTACGCGAAGGTCATCCAAAGTTAACATCACGTAGGGGCAAGGGGCGAACCCACTACTGGAGGCACTTGGTACGAGTTTCTACTGAGAAGTAAAGGATGAGAGGGGCCTGATGGCCCCTCGCTCCCACACACTTGCCTGCACGCCAAAAGGCAGTTTTCACCCGGGGATGAGCACTGGCATGGGGGGCTGTGACGGGCGCAAACGGCCAAGGTGCCAAACAGCATGTACACTTCAAAAGGTATCCCACGCCCACGGGCCATTGCTCACATGGCCGCCTCAGACCCCGTGTCTCCAGGCAGGCATCCCCTGAGGCAGGCCGCCCCCTGCAGTAAACATAATACCACGACATACACACCTCATTCATTCACAAACACACCCCTGTTTCTAATACTTTATAAACCACTTGATATGTCTCATGAGAACATCTTTGGCTTTGCAAGTCAACTCATGAACCTTCTACCTGAGAAGCACTGAATCTATGCTAATCTGCTCGTCGCCGTGCTATCTGTGACCGCTTCGAGCAAACTCGTCAGTGTGCTACCTGTGGCCATCTACCTGTTCTCCTGCAACATACTGCTCGGCCTGCTGAATCCAACTGTTTGTTGGTCAAGGTAAGGCCATGTATCCTAGTCATATTTTGGTCATTTTTACATTTCAATCTATTTGCTATTACAGTACCCAATAGAGCTATGGTCATTGGTCTCATTGCTATTGACTTGAGTTTCAATTGTTATGCTATCAATAGGTCTATGTATTTTCATCTGTATCAATTGTCATCGAATTGCATCCTTCGGGGGTCCAGTCTATATTGTAAGCATGGTTCCTTTTTGTGCAAGACAGAACATCCAAGGGACGAGTCACATGTTCAGAGTTTAGTCACATAATTAAAAAAATATCTCTAACTTATGCAAATACTAAGCCGTACATGATGAACTGGTATAGTTCCGGCGACCAAAACAAACCTTGCATTGAGCATGGTATGGTTCATTTACTTTTTTATGACATTTTTATTCATCAAGGTTTTATAATAATCTTGATATTTACTTTTCAGAATTTTCAACAATGCCTGCCTGTTTGATTAGCGGTTGCCCTTCGAAGACCCATGCTAAATCTGAAGGCACTACAATGCATGTATTCCCGAAAACTGTTGATCGAATAAGAGAATGGGTCAGACATTGCGGATATCCACTGGATGAGCTGGAAAGTAGAGTCCAACAAGTCTTTGAGGGCAAGAGGGGTGATCCATACCGCATCTGCAGCCGGCACTTTCACTCGAACATGTACACCACATCTTGGGTAACAAAGAAGAATAAACGGCGATCGACACGAAAATTGCTCGCAAACGCTATTCCCACTCTATTCGTCCAAATCCACCACTGGTGAGTCACGTGTCCGTTTTTAGCTTTAGGCCTTGCGGTAGTGTGTAGGTAGCCGAAAGGATTCATTGATATTTTAGGTGTTGTTTCCAATTTGTAATACTTTCGACATTGATATGAGGGTATAGCTTTTTCAATAATGACATTTATCAATATATTATTTTTAGATTTCATAACCCACAAACGAAATCTATATATGGGCACAGGGAATTGTGCTATATTACGCATTACTCAAGTATTCTGTCTCCTTACATGGCAAATTTAAATATTGGCATTTCATTATCAAACAATAATTTACCTTTACAACTTCTTGACTATCCCTTGAATCTGAAGCAAGAACATTCTACTTCCGTCACGCGCTCGCAGTTATCAACCACTTCTAGCTCGTACCAGGTAATCATACTTGGCTATTCCGCTACAGACTGGTTTTATGCATGTCAAGTAATAGTTTGTATGTATCGTGTGATTATTTTACCAATTGTTTGGTTAGTGCTTTCCAATTGATATACACCTTAGTTGTCGTCCCCTGGTGTTTGTTTTCAGTTATAATTAGTGTTATCCATACCAATGCAAGTACTGTATTTCAGGAAGATGCTGAAGCTTCCACCACATTGACAACAGCCCTAGATGTTCTTCAGCAGCCCGAGGTATGGATACTGACAGCTCAACTGGCCGTGATCATCAGGACTGGAACACTTGTCATTTGATTGTTCTACACCGTTTCATTTGTGGTTAGCCGTTGATCTGTACCTGTGCGGTCGACCCCAAGCGTGTGTTGTGTTTTCAATATTGTAATCCTTACTAATGCAAATACTATGTTTCAGGCAGTTGTTGAATCGTCAACCCACGCACTTGATGCTGAGCCTGACATTCCAGTAATTCCGGTGGAAGCGGGACCATGCGGATGCGAATCGGCGCAACAGCTTTCGGAGTGCGCACCACATTGACAACAGCCCTAGATATTCTTCTGCAGCATGTGGTATGGAGACTGAGAGCTCCATCGAGCGTGATCATATAACGTGATTCTATTTGCTATACTTTCTTCCCTATTAACGCAAGTACTGTGTTTCAGGGAGATGATGGAGCTTCCACTACAATCACAAGATCCCATTTAGATGATGCAGATGTAAAGAAATCGGAGAAATAGTCGATTAAATCTGATCATTTTTAAATATTCCTTGATTCTTTTAGACAATGTAACATTTGTGGTTATCTCTTTATATGTACCTGTGCCGTCAACCCCAAGTGTGTGTTATGTTTACGATATTGAAAACCATACTAACGCGAGTACTGTGTTTCAGGGAGTTGCTGATGCCTCCTCTTCAATAAAATCATTTGTGGCAGTCCATGCAGAGCCAGAGCTATGGATACTGACGGCTCCATCGAACTAGGTCATCAGAGCTCGAATACTTGTCGTTTGATTGTTCCACACAATGTTTAAATCGTGTTTGGCTATTGAGATGTACATATGTGTTCGTCCGCACGTGCGTTTTATGCTAACAATATTTTGATACACAGTAATGAAAATACTATGTTTCAGGGAGTCGATGGAGCCTCATTCCGTGCTGTCTATGCGGATACAGAAAATATAGTCGTTGCAGCGCAAGAGGAAAGGGAGACATGCGGATACGTATCGGAGCAACAGCGTGCAGATGTTGAAGGTCGAGTCAAAAAGGTGGCAAAGAAAAGAAACAAAAATAAGGTTAGTTACAAACAGTTCATAACTTTAGAAATGTTTTTGTGCTGGGGACTATTTTATGTTTTTTTCAAGTCAATTGTACTATACTTTATTTTGTGTTTAAACTGAACATCCCTTTTCCAATCTGTCCTCTAGTTACCCGTGGGTCTACGAACTATACATACACAGACAGTGAAGAGACTGAGAGATGTTGCTTGCCAGACCATTTACACTATGGAGGCTATGGAGGAACTATTCATTCAGACGCGGCGTGTTGAGACTCGGGATGTTCATGTCCAATGTACAGAAAATTAAATGAATGTGTCCGGAGAATCCGAATCCGGCAAAGTTGTATTGGACCATTGCTACAATACCACCGCACCACCGCACCAACATGATACTGGATGTATTGAAGATAGCTCTGAAGTAGTCGCAGATCAATTTACACAATCTACACCCGCAAAAAAATTGCCACCAAAAAAGCTGTCGACATTGTTGTGTTCTCCCATCAATGTTGAAGTAGCAGATGTTGAAATGACAGAGAATGAACCAGCAGCAGCATGCACTGACGCATCAGAACTTGATAGCAGCAATATTTCTTTCAAATGTGGCGATATGTCCTCAACGTCACAGGCCGAAACAACTTTGACGCAGGATGACAGTCTAATGAAAGAGGACAAATACATAGTATTCGACAGTTGTTTGATGGATATTATAAGTATGCTGAAATGTGGGCATTCCGTCAGAGGGAAAGTATGTGGGAAGCCATTGATTCATGTGACTCGTCAAAAACAAGGCAGTAACGTCACAATACATGCCGCCTGTAGATTACATCATACGTTCTCATGGTCTGCACAACCAATGCTGGGGAAACTGCCAGCAGGCAATCTACTGTGTGCAGCTGCATCACTTTTTAGTGGCTCCAGTTTAAGAAAGTTAAAGTATTTCTTTCAGTTTGTGGGACTCCATTTCATTTCAAAAACGCAGTACTACAAATACCAACATGATTATCTGTTTCCGGCCATTAGTGATGCTTGGAAAATGGAACAATTGTCTCTAGCAAGTACATTCGAAGGCAAACGATTCAGGATAGCCGGCGATGGACAGTGCGACAGCCCTGGATTTTCTGTCAAGTACTGCACCTACCACTTTCAGGACATGGATAGTAAGAAAATTGGTGGTCGTGCAGGTAACACAATGTACATCCTCAGTGGCCATGGAGAAAACTAAGATTTATAAAATCAGTGGAATATCTGCAATCGAGTAGAATGCACATCGACCTCATAGCCACGGACAGACACGTTTCTATTGCCAGGACAATGAGAGAGCAGTTCCCACATATTAAACATCAATTTGACATATGGCATCTTGCTAAATCAATCAATAAGAAAATCTCGGCTGCAGGGAAAAAAAAAGGTTTGGAAAGTATTTCAGAGTGGTCCCAGTCTATCTGTAACGCTCACCTGGTTCCCACGGGGGCGCTGGTCTAGTCTGGATTGCTGTGGCCTCTTCTAGCATGATGAGCAGGACCCGGAACACCGATTGTACAGGACCTCCAAATCGTGCTTGCCTGGCCCATAGGAATATCCTTCTGCAGATCAGAAAGGGGATTAACAGTCTGCAGAATAGTGTGCTAGTCCCCCCTTCCCCCTTCGTTCCTCTCTAACTTCCTCCAAACCCTGGTTTAAGCTCACCTTATGGTTTGGAAGGATGAACTCTCCATCCTGCTTCTGGTGCAGGGGCGCGCATTCGTCCAGTTACTTCACTGGTTTTCAGAATGGTGCTGGCAAAATCCACTTGACTTTCCTGAGTGATGCGCCGTAAGTATGAAAGTTCAAGTGAGGCCCCCTTTATGTTGTCTTTCTAACCTGTGATCTGTCCTTTATTTCAGGTGCAGAATGAAGGCGATGCGTCGAGGGGTTAAACTGCCGAGGTGAGTAGTGATGAGGTCGATCCCTCTAAATGTCCTATCATTCCCCAGAAATGTCTCTTGTCCTTTCCCCATAGGGGCCGGGGTACGGTACCTGCCAACGGGGCGGCGCCGACCCGAAATGTGGAAGAAAAGCCGGTAAGTATTATGGCTGTTAATCAGGCTTTCCTTCTGTGTTCCTTCTGCTCACCTTTTGTTTCTTCCTCTCTCCCCTAGGTGCAGAGATGTGGCGTCCGATGCTGACAGCCGCGATGGAGCCGGGAGATGTCTCGAGGACAGGTGAGTGAAGCGTGGCGCTGCAGCGAGCAACGCAATGCTTTTAAATGGAAGTCTTTCTTCAGGGATGCTGGCGAGAAGATTCCGGATGCAGGTAAGAAGTTTGAAATAATCCTTGGTTTTCACCTTTCTCTTCCTTCCTTGCAGGTCTTCCAGGTTCGAGGCGGGCGTGGCTGGAGTCCAGGAGCAGGAGCAGACACGGTGAGCGTTAAGCTGCAGGAAGCAGAACAACGCGAAGCATTAGCTGCTGTCTGGGCGTGGCTTAAATAGCCTCCAAAGAGGTCCCAGGTATGTATCCTTCCCCAACTAGGTATGTATCCTTCCCTGGCCATGCCAGTGAAAAAATAGTCCCTATGAAAAAATAGTCCCTTTCAGGTCTCAGGGAGGCCTGAAGCGTGCAGCATGGTCTGCATCAGGTAAGTGCACAAAACACCTCCCTTTATGAGCCTGGCGCCTATGGCGCCAGGACTGATGTCCAACATGAGCCTGGCGCCAAAGGCGCCAGGACTGAGTCCAAAGAGCCCCTATAAGGGGCGCTGGGCTTTTACCCGAGGGCATGATGCCTGCTTCCGGGGGTGCTGGGCCTGGCCTGGTGCTCCGGGGGTAGGCATCATGACACTATCAGCAACCATCTTTGGTGGAGCTCCAAAACTTGTGAAGGGTCAGTGGAAATACTACTTGAAAAATGGCAGTCACTGATGCACCACTGTACCAACGTGCACCGCTGGTCAGAAAACCTACATTTCCACCAATGTGAACATGGCCTTTTATCCACAGTGGAGGCACGGAAGAAGTGGTTGAATCCATCTTCACTGACACACAAAGCCATTGAGAAGATTGTTTCGATAAAACTCCATGAAGAGATTTGAGGGGACTGACAGAATTCTGTCACACAGGAGGTTTGGAGGTGTTCCACAAAATGTGCCTAAAGTACAGGCCAAAGCGCTTGCATTTCAGCATACAGGGCATGAGACATCGGACTCTACTTGCCGTCTTGGCCCATAACGAGAATCTCGGCCGTGAACAATCTAATACTAAGGGTAATGTAAGGATCCCTCGCTACACTAAGGCCTTTTCAAAAAGCAATGGGTGATCAAACCAGTCTTTGAGGAAATGGAGTTCGACTTTGTCAAAAGCCTTATTGTTGCTGTATTAGAAAAGCACAGATATGGAATTTTGAACGTTTCTGTGCAGAGCACTGATCCATTGCCACCCAACATTGCCACTATGCCATGTCGACCCAAAGGAGAGCTGGTTGTGAAGTACAAATCCCGGTTTAAATAATTGTAATACGATTGTCTTTTTGTAAATAAATGTTATTGTACAGTGTGCATACAAAGTACGCTAACCCTAACCCCTACCTTCACCATCCTGGGTGCCA
Organism: Ambystoma mexicanum; assembly: GCF_040938575.1. Classification (NCBI taxonomy): domain Eukaryota; kingdom Metazoa; phylum Chordata; class Amphibia; order Caudata; family Ambystomatidae; genus Ambystoma; species Ambystoma mexicanum. The sequence continues at coordinate 538,441,483 of NC_090923.1, read as the reverse complement.
AACTACCTGGGCGTCATCTTTGAATTCTCTCTATTCACCTCATATTGCTGACCTTGTCTATATGTGTATGTATATATTTTTGTTGATGTAACTAATTTTCGCAATCTCTGATAAATGCTGGGCACTGTTAACTGAGGGGAGGCTTGCGTATTGCAAATAATAAAACAAACAATAAATCTCACTTTCAACTCCTCGGGTACTTTATACTTTCCCTGACCTTCCCCAAAAAATTAAGTCTCAATAGTTATGGTTCTTTGGGGCTTCAAAGCTTGCAGACAACTAGGACAAAATTGGGGGCCTTAGAACGCGCCAAGCGAGCTGTTGCAGATGGGAGAGAAGCCAGTTCGCATTTGCACATTGAGGCGCACTACATAGATGGATACGAAACTTCAAGTTCTCACAGATGGCTTTACTACGGGATGTTGCAAAGAAAGAATGTATGCTCATTTCTAGTGAAGGTCAACGGCTTTGATTTTCAGCTTGCGCCCTGAAGAGGCCCACAACTCGCACGGCAGTATAAGGTTCTATTGTTTTTTACCTTGAGAGACAGGGACCATGCCGAAAGAACTTCATTTGAAGAGAGGTTTGGGGGGTGCAATAACGTAAGACGATAAGCAGAAAATTCTTAAACTAGACCGAGTTTCATGTTAGTTCAGTATACGAAAAATCGTTGTCAAGAGCACAGTGGGATTTACGGACTGCATTACGCAGAGACACAATGGAAATTGCAAATATAATGTAAGTAACTCTTTAGACGCTTTTATACCGGAATGAAGAATTAATGAATGGATGCATGAATACATGAATGAATGAAGAGCTTTGAAAACGTTTGTGGGATCGTCCTTGTAGCGGGCACAAGGGCATGAACGTCTACATTCAACACGCATGTAGACAAAAAGTCGTTTCTCATTGTGTACTAACCTTGATTTATTTCGTTAGTTTTTGCATTGATTTTAGAGCCAAACATACTCCATTGCACTATCCTTGAAAGCAAATAGTTTCAGCTCGGCCGTAATAAATAAAATGAATAATATTAATATTAATAGATCGGCTGGCTAGACTAATTATAAATTTTATGTTTTCAAAACAGGTATATACTTCCCTTTTGCCACTGCCACCAGTTTCAGGCACCGGCAGACAGTTTCTTCAGCCGCCAGCTGCAGCTTAATGTAAACAACTGCACCATTCTGATGATCTGGTGTGACGATCGCCAAGGGCCCATATGCCGTTACGTGGTACTAGCAGCTAGAAGCAACATATCAACCTTTACGCTGGCCTAGTGCCTACTTGATGGAACAGCCTGGCGGTTCAACGAGCGACAAAAGTGCTTCTTTGAACGAAAACCAACACCCTGTGTACCATAAAGGAACAGTGCGTGACTCACGATAACATTTTACGGATTTGCAGATGGAGATAAAAGAAAATAAATGACTTTCCGAGTTCATATGACAATTACTGAATATTCTATAAACATTTAATGTCAAATAAATGTACTTTACCAAATTTACTGTGTTGCTGTTTGATTTTAAAGTACAGTTTCATATTCCGAATTGTGGCGCGCTGTGTTGTGAGCTGATCTGTGTTGGTTTCCGGGTTCTGTGTGAAGTCGCGTAGAAGACGACTGGGTACGTTTGTCTACGCAGCACAGTAACGTCACGGAGAGAGGCGGGGAATATGAATGTTTTGATAATGTAAGGCTCAGGGGTGGGTGATATGATTTAGTGCTGCAAAAGCAGGTCAGCCAGGGCGATGCGGCAAGTGATAGGATTATCACAAAATGGCAGCTCCCTGGTGCCTGTTTTCGTGTGCGTTTAATGGAAGAAAACTCAGGTAAGGTCCATAGGAAATTTTTCTAAAATCGAGCGATTTAGGCTTAAAAACACATGGCCGACCCGTAGGGGCAATACAAAATTTTGACCGAACCATTCCTTTAACACAAATCACAATGTCACTGGAAGCAGGATGCACTGAAGCAGACGTGCAGTGGTATTGTGGAAGCTGACCCGTTTGCCTCTACTCCCTGAAACAAAAGTGAATGTAATCACATTTATAAATCATCGCTATTTTCCCGTTAAGACGGTTGTCTAAATGCCACTTGTCCAGACACCCCAAAGCAATAAACTAGCATTAATCTGCATAGATGAGTTGTTAAAGTCACTATTACCACCTGTGCTCTCTTGATGGGATATGCTTCTTTTGGGGCCAGAGGATGGGAGGGCCTGGATCAGAGCTCAAGAGGTTCCTAACCTATCAACCTTACTGTATACCCCTGTTTTTAATGCGATTCAACAAGGCCATAAAGCCCGGCAGAAGCCTCTTGTATTTGTATAGCGCGCCTGGCCCAAAGTCATCTGGGCGCTTATCTTGAATTAAAGAGACAATAATTAAATAGTACATGATATGACATAATACAGGGGTAAGGTACAGAGAACAGAATATGATCAATACAGGTATATGATATATGGGTGAAGAACACGTATACAGTCATAGTTAACACGCAGGGTACATACATGTACAGTAAATGCAGGTTCTATGTACAAGATTACAATCCAGGAGTAGGCTAAGACTGAGGCTCCATTGAGGTGCAAGGTCGTTACAAGGGAGTATTGTCTAGAGCAGCGAGCCACAGTTTGTCTTTGCTCTTGAAGGAATGGAAGGAGGTTGCTGCGAGGTTCAGAGTAGAGCGTGAAGCATCTCTCTTGCTGCAGGCTTGATCAAACCTACTGTCCCAATGTAGGTTAGTAACTAGGACAATTTGACGGGTTCGATGTGTAAGCATGCAATAACACATCCAGCCCAAGTGACACCAACCCTGATTTAGAGGGCCTGGGCCCACATCACTGTTGCTTGAAGCTTGATGCTATGATTCTGATCGAAGTGATCGTCTCCACTACCACTCTGTGTTCCAAGGCACCGTAAAATCATTCAATGCATCTCAAAATGTCAAAGCTCAATAAAATTACATTTAAATAGGGGACGGTGTCAGTAGGATGCTTATTTCCAACAGGGTAGCTTTAATTTTGAGAAGAGTTGGAATTCTGGCACGTTAATGGTGATCTCCATTTGCAGCAGTTTTAATTGTTTTAAATTTGGGAAAGAAAGCTTAAACCAATGCCATACAAAGTACAATTCTTAAATCTATGGATTCCTGGAAAGTAGCTTTGCAGATAAACGCGACAATTTTAAACAAAGTGTCTGATATGCTGCTTAGAATTTATTTCTAATGAAGATTTAGGTCTGTGTGAATAAATTATAAACCTCAAATATGTTAATCCATTTTACATTCGAAGAGTGCACGTCTTTTGAATTCTGATTAAAGTTTAATAGAAAATTAACAATGATTACTTTCCAATTTTCCAAAGTTAGCAAGCACGTGGAATGCATTTTAACTAGTCATCAGAGAAAATTACATTAATAGAAAAAATGTACATTGGTAAGAAGCACAGCACTTTTATCAGAGTTGGAAAATAGTCTCTCCGTGTTGCGTGGACATCAACAGTCTAGTTATTTGTGTTTAATCTACACTTCAGCATTGCTATAAGTAATTGAATAAAGTTATTTTACTATTGTTGGCCTGACCAGCTATTGAAATACATTATAGCCTCAACTATTTACAATAGTACAAAAACTGAAGCATTTTAATTTTCTTTTGTTTTATGCACAGAACTGATGATGCCTTCTGACCAGTATGAACTGCAGCTGCAGAACAACGTCGTCAGTCCAGGGAGTGTTCCAAACTGGCCAGTTGGGAGATTGGACCAGGCGACGTCCACAGTAACTGCATTGCAACAGGGACAGACAAACCTATTGCTTGGCCACAAAAGTATCCTTTTAATAAATGTGCCCGCTTACTTGTTTGCAGTCAAACTACTTTCACAATGTTTACATTCGATTTCTGCGGCAAACGTCGTGGTGGTCACAGATTAAAATCTATTTCTGGTTTTGTAACATGAAGGGCCGTTTTCATACTGCTGTTGAGCAGTTCTTTAGGGTGGATTCCACGGAAGATGACCACCGACTACATAGTTTCAACCAAGTGATTGAGACGTGGATGGTGGCCGCACTTTTTGAATGTATTGCTGCCGAAAGTATATTTCTACTTTGATTTTGAAACAAATCTGGCACTTCTACACCACAAACTGTGAGCCCAAAGAAATGTTAGTTTAGCGAGGCGAGAATGGCATTTGCTGATACGATCTATGCCAGTGCTTTTCCTATTTTCTATCTTTCCCTTAACTACTGGGATGCGTCATTTGTTAGAAGCAGTGTCCCATCACTTTATGATGTTTTGTGCTTCTTGTTTTTGGTTGGCCATATTGTCACTCTTGCAAACAACGGGTGGCAGCTGTTTTCTTTCTTCTTTATTTGTTTCATTGGGAACAGCCTGCTGTGTTTGGAAAAACGGAGCTTTTTCTTCGCAATTAGACTTGTTGCCTGTGCTCATACGGCCCATCCCCTTTCCTCCATCCTTGTGGGGCGTCCCCAGCATAGGGACGGTACCGGAACCTTTAGCAGCAAACAATTCAGCTTCCCCTTTAAATTTAGTATAGCGCGAGGGGCGCGGCTTGAGGCAAGTAAACACCCCTCCGAGGCTCTGCCCTCTGGGTCCTCGCCTCAGTCCCGTTTTCCACATTGACGGTGACATACCTGGCAGCCAGCGCAGAAACTTTCTTAGCTTACAGCTTGCTCCCCGTTTTGTTTTTTAAACTTATTTAGCTTACCTTCTTGCCTTGCCTCCCCCAGTGCATGTCGACTGCAGGAGGATTCACGAGATGTGCCTCATGTGACCACTTTTTTGGGGCCCGACCACCGCTGGGACGCATGTTCGGCTTGCAGCGCTCTCGTTCACAGGGCATTGAAGAATTGGTTGTCACACTTCTCCTCCGCTCCACCTTAAGGACCTAGTCTCCGGGACCTCTCGTCAAGACAAGGTATGCCCTCTGTTCAGCACGGCTCCACAGCGTGGCAACTTCTTCCCCAGAATTCCCACGGATAGGGGTTCATGGGATTCTGGCAGGCCCGAGGCCTCTAAGGCTACCGGCTCCCAAGCCTATGTGACCGGGGGCTCTTCCAGGCCATCCAGGGGCAGATCTGAGGCTGTCTCGGCTACCGGCTCCCAAGCTGGGGGGGCTCAGAGTCCCTACAGGCTGTCCTCGGAAGGGCGATCAAGTTCGTCGTTTTGAATCCCAAGGGGTAAGGGATCGTCGTGTGCCACCTCCAAGAGTCTGTCCTTGGCGCGATTCAGCACAGCTACCGGCACAGCTACCGGCACAGGTGCCGAGGGCGTCCAGCCTACTGGAGCTCACTCCAAGGTTGTGAGTCAGGGCATTATGACTACTGAGCAGCCGGCCGAGGTCTCAGCGCCTACTAGAGTGATCTCTGACGTTGATGCTTTTGCTTGGGGAGCAAGACCCGAGCTGTATCCTCCCGTGTCTGAGGCCTCTCGTGGCTTCCTCCTGCCCATGGCGTGGTGCAAGGCTTCAAAGTGGTGGAGGGCATGTGGCGGAGCCTGCCAGGCCAGCAGCCATCTTGGATCCAACTCAGGTACCGCCCATTCTTTAGCCAATTGAATGTGCTTTGCGTTATAGTCCCAGTCCCCTTCTCTCTGGAAGCGGCAGCAGATTATACGGTACAGGCATCTGGTCTCCTCCGGCATACATCTACCCATCGTAGGCTTACGGCTACACGCATCGGGCACCTCTGCGCTTTGACCAGGAGCGGAGGACCAGCGCCTTGGATGGCCGGGCCCCTAGGAAGCCAGCACCGATCGAGGACCGCTTCCTTATCCTCATGCGTTTGCCTCAGATGAAGGGGCTCCTGAAGGATGCAGTGAAGGTCACCCCGCAGGTGGCAGCTCCCCAGGCCCCTCCTCTGGGTAGTCTTTCCATTCATCCAGCGCTGCCCCTTTCAGTGGTCCCTCTTCCTGTCTAGGCCCTCCCGGGTGTGTTCTGTCCCCTCCACCACCTCCTCCTGTACCACCAACGCCTCGCCCTAAACAGCTGTTGGACCTGTCTTCAGTGCCAAACTTAAAGGGCACCCGTCAGCACCTTTGTCCCAAGGACCAGACGGCCCTGGTTGAAGGGGGGGGCAAATGGGATGATGACACTCGGGGTGATGCACCCTCTGCATCCGTTAAGGCCTTTCATGACTGCCGTTAGGGCCTGGCAGCGTTCTTCGGGGTCCCTCTGCCCAAGAAAGATACCCCAGGAGTCGGGAGTGCTAGCAGAGTTCTTGGGTAAGTGCTCCGTGATCCAGTCTTGCATCCCTCTCCAGAAGGATGTTGTGCAGGTGGCGCACAAGGTCTGGGAGAAGCCCACGGCTAACGCCCAAATGAACAAGAAGTTGGACAGCAGTTTCAGGCTGACAGATGGGGAGCCAATCCTCTTGGCCTCCACCCGCAGCAGCATTCTTCAGTGGTGGCCTCTCTATATTAAAAACCATCGTCTTCCTTCACAGGAGCGAGCCACCTCCAGTTGTCTTTCCAAGGAGGGCGAGGTCCTCGGATCTTTGGGAAAGCGATGTTATTCCATCTCAGGACTGCTTCTGCGGCGAGCCAACGTAGACGGCCTCTTGGCTGCGGCTAACCAGAAGCTGTAGCGGGAGCTAGAGGCATTTCTGCCCGACCTCCCTTCAGACAAGCAAGACTCCTTAAAAGCCAGTCTGGCAGATGCCCGGGCTATTGCACAGGACCTCATGAAGTAGTCGGTCTCCCAAATTGAACCATCGAGCAGAGGGCTGTGCCTTGGTGTTGAGATGAGAAGGATGGCGTGGATGCACGGCACAAACGTTTCATCTGACGTGCAGGAGTGGATCCTGGATCTGTCCTACAAGGGCATGGACCTTTTTCATTTGTCAACCGATGACTAGAAGAAAACCTCCACTCAAACCGCCAAGTCCTTGGCCATCCTGAGAAAACCTGGAAAGATCCTTGCCTCTGTCCCAGGGCAGGACCGAGTTCAAACTCTGCACTTTCTCCAGCTTCAAAGGGTTTCAGAACCATCAGGCCTCTGTGTACCGTGGGTCACCCAGCGACAACAGGAGGAAGCACACAGATTATTTATCGCATGTTTTTCCGCTCCCCGTCCTCTACCCCCACCTGACGCGCAGAAGCAGCGGCATCAAGGTTGTGGAACAAAACTCGTCTGTGGGGAGCCATTTGGCTCTTTCCTGGACACCTGGAAGTATCTTTTCAATAACCTGTGGTTCCTATCCGTAGTCTCCTCTTCACCACATTGGGTCCCCGGCTCTTTTACGACAGGCCCCTTTTGCTCTTGGGAGATACAGGTGATAGAACCGGTTCCTCTTTCAGATACGGGCTGCAGGTACTTTTCCAGGATTTTTACAGTACCCAAGAACAACCAGGCTAGCCTGAGGGTTGACCTGGACCTGTCATTTCTAAAAATGTCTATCGGAGGAACGCGTCAAGATGATTACTCCAGCACACATATCCGAGTCTCTGTGTGCATGGGACTGGATGTGTTCCTTGGACTTTATTGATGCGTACCTGCATGTACCCATATACCAACCACATTGGCGGTTTCTGCGGCTCACGATTGTGTTGTACCACTTTCAGCACAAGGTGTGATGACCTTCAACCTGAAATCCGTCCCTCATGTCTTCATAAAGTTGATGAACACAGTGGCAGGCTTTCTCCGCTTAGAGCGCCATCATCTGTACTCTTATTTGGACGACTGGCTGGTGAGGGTGGGGTCACCGGGGGGGGTGGTGCACTCCTGCCAGAGATTGCTAGATATCTTTCATCAGCTGGGGTTCTTCCTCTGGGTGCGCTGGGACACTGCTGTTCAGTCGGTGTTCCCTGCGCCCAAGAGACTCCTGTCCCTCTGCAAGGCGGTTGGGCATTTTGTGGCCAACTCAACCACCACAACATGGTGGTTCCAGCATATAATCGGCCTGGGGGCGTCCTGTGTGCTCACTGTACATCACGCTCACCTCAAGCTGAGGCGCCTCCAGCTCCACCTGGTGGCCAATTGGGATCAGGAGATAGTCTTTTTTTACCCTCATCGGGGACCGGTCTGTTCTGGTCAGGACGGACAATTCTACTACGATGTATTACCTGAACAAGCAGGGTGGTACCCGTTCCCCTCCCTCCTCTGCATGGAGGCGGTATCAATCTTGCAATGGGCTCAGACAACGGGGGTTTGGATTTCAGCAGTCCAATTCCCGGGGGACAGCAATGCAGAAGTGGACCAGCTGAGCCGCTTGAGGTTTAACACCTACGAGTGGGAGTTGCACACCGACTCCTTGTTGCCCCTGTTTCAGCGTTGGGGGTTTGTGGACCTGGATTTGTTTGTATCCCATCTGAATTCCAGTGCTCCCAGTTTGCTTCATAGGCAGGACGGGGTTGGGGTCTCTGGGAGATGCCTTCCAGATCTGTTGGCACGGTTGCAGATGTTGTGTTCCCACCCACCCCTCTGCTCCAACGGACCCGTCGCAAGTTTCGGGCTTTGGTGGGTTGCAGCCTCATCCTGATTGCCCCCCACCAGCCTTTGAGACCCTGGCTTTCAGATCTGCTGCAGTTGTGCTCCCAGGGTCCTGCCCATCTTCTAATCTCCAGCAGGGGATTCCTGATGCAGCACGTCCGGGCAGTTGAACATCCAGACGCAGCCAAGCTGGCACTGGCGACCTGTTTCCTGCTCAGCTGAGGCATCAACATGCTCATTTTTCAGATGGCAACTGGGACATCATTCAGCAGGCCAGGAGGCCCTCGACTCGGTCCCAGTATAAGTGTAAATGGACTAGGTTCTGCCATTGGGATTGTGACAAGGGTCTGGTCCCTGCCACCTGTCCACTGGATGATGTACTGTCTTTTTCAGCACACCTGGCTCGTTCTGGAGTTCAGGTGGATACTTGCCTCACTTATAGGGCTTGTAAGACTTCCCACTGAGCATCTGTTTTCTGCGGCCAACCCAGTATTTAAGGCCCAGCCTAACTGGTTGTCTAGGCTTTTTCATCCAGTGCATAGGCCACACCCAGTCTGGGACCACAATGTGGTTCTTGCAGCTTTTCAGCGCAAGCCTTTAGAGCCGATGGCCTCTGTGGACAACCACTTTGGTGACAGTTTATTGGTGACTCACGTCTGAGCGCAGGGTTAGTGAGCTGCAGGCGTTGTCCTTGTGCGAGCCCTTCACCACGTTTCTCAATGACAAGGTCATCTTGCGCACTCCTCTAAACATCTTGCGCAAGGTGGTCTCTCCATTTCATCTGAATCAAGAAATCTACCTGCTGGTTTTCTTCCCGAACCCGCAGTCAGAGGCAGAGAGGGCCCTGCATTCCTTGAACCTCAAGAGGGTCCTCAAGTTTTAGCTCTCTCGGACAAAATCCTTCAGGAAGTCTGAGGCATTGTTTGGGATTTTTTTTAAAATGTATTTTATTTATTTCTTGTGCATTTGTAAGACACTTTATATAACAGAATTGTGTTTCAAAGCGCCACAATGCTAATGGGAAGCGAGCAGGGGAAGAAATAATAATGGAAAGACAGATAGATATATATAGTCGTGGTCCTACTAGTCCTCGTGGTATTCACCCGTGCAAGTGCAGGGGAAGGGCATGGAAGGGGGAGCAGAGAAGTGGACCAGTTCTGGAGGAGGGCCCAGGGGTGAAGTGCTAAGGGGAGCCAATGAGTAGAACCACAGGTTAAGTGCTCGAACAGGCGACTCTCAAGGGTGGTTTGTGGAGCCACCAGGCAGGGGCCTGCAGGGCAGTGCAGTGTGGGAGAAGGGCTAGTATTGACAGGGAGGAAGGGCCTGGGATCCTGGCTCAAGGCTTCATGATGATCAGGCCACTGGACGCAGCGGCAGTGGGGTGATTAGCAGGGAAGGGAAAGAGGTAGAGAAGAGCAGAGTTTTGAGCAGCTCAAGCTTGAGAGGGGCAGGGAGACTGTTCCATAGGGAGGCACCCGCCGAGGAGAGAGACCTGCCCCCACACTCTGCTTTGAGAAGCGTTTGACAGTCAAAGAGTTGCAATTAGAGGAGCATAGGGCTCTAGCAGGGGAGTATTTAGGAAGGGAAAGTTGGAGATAACGTGGTTCCAGGCCCCAGAAGGTCTTGTGGATGATGCAGAGGGTCTTGAGTTTTATCCTTGCAGCCACCGGGAGCCAGTGGAGAGATCAGAGCTGGAGAGATACGGTCCCTGCGCTTTAGGCCAAGTATGGGTCTTGCAGCCCTATTCTGGATTAGTTGGTGGGGGCGAAGGGAGGAAAGAGGGAGATTGAGGAAGAGGCTGTTTCAGTAGTCCAGCATGCAGAGGACCAGATCTCTGGAGACATTGAGTTTCTGGGGGAATGTGAGAAAAGGAAGAACGCCTCTGACGTGGTGGAGCTGGAAGTGGGGCTTCGAGGGGATTGTGCCCTCCGACGTATTCCACATCTATGACAGGTAATGACCACAGCTGTGCTGCTTCGGAAAATTCTTCGGCGTAGGCGTTCTGTGTTGAGTATGTTGTACCCCGAGGGCCTCTGTCGAGGGTCGACGTCATCGGATGTTATATATAGGACGCACGGCGCCCGTAGCCTCAGTTCCGTTTTTTCTGCAAACTTGTTTGCTCGTAATCTCGCCGCTCTCGGTTCTTCTACTTCGAAAACAATGTCTTTGTCTTGTTCTACCCCAAAGTCGGGCTTTAAAAAATGTTGGGGCTGAGGTTCGAAAATGTCTGCCTTTTCGTCCTAGGGGACAGCAATGGAGGGGAGGTTTATTCGGTACTACTCTTCCCACTGCTGTACGCGTTTCCTCCAGTCCCCGTCATTCCGCAGGTGTTGCGGAGGTTACGGAGGTTCAGTTCCCGGATGATCCTCATTGCTCCGGCATGGGCCAGGAGAGCGTGGTACCCGGACCTTCTAGACATGTCCATCTGCCCTCCACGCCGTCTTCCCTACTGAGACGATCTGCTCTCACGGGAGGGGGGTCGGGTTCTCCATCCAGAGGTCAAGTCTCTCAGCCTTCATGCTCGGTTTCTGAAAGGTTGAGGTATAAGGATTGGGACATGCCCGAAGACGTGATGGAGGTGTTGCTTTCGGCCAGAAGGCCCGCAACGAAGTCACTGTGCCGTTGCCGTTGGAGAAAGTTCTGCAACTGATGCAGGGTACAGAATGTGGATCCTTTCCAATGTTCCATTCCTTTTGATTTTGTCTTTTTTGCTTTCTTTAGCCCACAAGGGCCTGCAAGTAGGTCCCATTAAGGGTTACCTGGCAGCGCTGTCCATATTTAAGCGCTCATCGGAGGAATGTTCTTATTTTAAGATCCCTTTTATTTCTCAAGTTTCTAAAAGGGCTAACTAAAGCATTAGCACCGTCGTGTTTCCAGGTGCCGGGATGGGATTTGAATTTAGTTTTAAAGTTCCTAATGGGAGCTCTATTTGAGCCCTTACATTCTTGTCGGTTGCGACTGTTGTCCTTTAAAACTGTGTTTTTAGTTGCGGTTACTTCCGCACGCAGAGTGAGTGAGTTGCAAGCACTTTTCGCCAAACCACCCTTCACTGTCTTCCATAAGGACAGGGTTGTCTTTGGGGAGCGGCCTTCTTTTCTTCCGAAGGTTGTGTCGGAATTCCATTTGAGCCAGAAGGTAATTCTTCCGGCGTTTTATCCTCCTCCACATCCTGGTAAGGAAGAGGAGAAGCTCCATAGGTTGGATCCTAGGAGAGCTTTGAGTTTCTATCTCTCACGGATGTCCCGGGTCAGAGTGGACGATCAGCTCTTTGTTGGTTATGTTGGAAGGCGTTTAGGCCAGGCTGTTTCCAAGCAGACCTTGTCCAGATGGATCATTTTGACGATCTCTGAGTGTTACCATTTAGCGGGTAAGGACTCTCCAGTAGGCTTACGGGCTCACTCTACTAGGGGTGTGGCTGCCTCCACGGCTCTACAGAGGGGTGTTCCGGTTCGCAATATTTGCAAAGCAGCCACATGGGCCTTTGTCCATACTTTTGTGAGACATTACTCCTTGGACTATATCCATGGGCAGGATTTGGCCTTTGGTAAGCAGTCCTCTATTCAGCAATTTGATTGGGGATTCTAAAATTATGAAATCGTAAATTCTTTTCCCACCTCCATACGTTGGTACTTCTTTGGGAGTCTTTCATAGATGTGGAATATGTCGGAGGACACAATCCCCTCGAAGAACAAGTTACTTACCCTATCTGGTAACGTTCTTTCGATGGGATGTTCCTCCGACGTATTCTACATCGAACCCTGCCCCTCTGCAGAATTTCTTATGCGATTGCAGCTTACGTTTTCCGCAAGGCTTTCTACAGTCATACTGGCATGAGATTGGTGCCACACGTTCTGGGAAAAAACTACAACTGAGGCTATGGGCGCTGTGCGTCCTATATATAACATCCGGTGACGACGACCCTCGGCGGAGGCCCTCGAGGGACAACATATCGATGCCATCGACTCAGGGCGCCTACGCCGAAGAATTTTCCGAAGCAGCACAGCTAAGGTCATTACCTGTCATTACCTATAGATGTGGAATACGTCGGAGGAACATCCCATCGAAAGAACGTTACCAGATAGGGTAAGTAACTTGTTCTTCTTGCTAAGGTCCAAAATGTGAGGGGTGAGGCAGAAAGCGGAGTCGAAGATGACCCCAAGGTTGTTGGCCTCACGATGGTGGGGGTAGAGGGCCCAAAGAGGGTGGCCAGAGGGTAGGAGGAAAAGAGGGCAAAGGTGTCCCAATGAGGAGGATCTTTGTCTTACTGGAATTGAGACGGATCATTTGTTGAATACCATGCCTGAATGGCGGACAAGCCCTCCCCTGGCTCTCAGGCTTCCATTGCCCGTTGGATGGTTGAGGCCATTTCGGATGAATACACGGCCATGGGCAGATCTGTTCCTGGGGATTTCATGCCCATGCGGTCCGAGCCAATGCCATGGCCGCCGTCTTTCAAAGACCTACTTCTTGGGATGTCATCAGCAAGGCGGCTACCTGGTCCACTCAGTCAGCCTTCTGTAAGCACTACCCACTGGACTCTAGCTCCAGGTGCGATGCAGAGTTTGGTCAGGCGGTTCTGAAGAACCTTTTTGCTTCATCCTAGATATGAATGAAGCAGGTTATCACAGCTCCACGCTATGTTCTTGTTCAGTGGAATCACCCATAAGGATTGAGGAAAGGGTAAGGGACGTATGAGTAATGAGTAATGAGTTAGTCACCGTAGTGACTAGAGTACTCCTAGTCCATCGTCCCCTTTCCTCCACATGTCCCACCCGCCTCCCCCCGCTAGTATGCCAATGGCTAATATGTAATAAGCATAGCCAGGTATCTAATCGTCCAATGTGCTCATAGGGGACTGAGGTGAGGCACTGGTGTTAATGGGCCACATGAGGCTTTGGTTGGCATATTAGGAGATGACGTGCTTTAGGCTGCACACTATATTTGGTGACTATACCATGGCAGGCCTCAACATTTGTACTCACCACTAGCCATTGGTGGGTAATTTACTCTTGACAAGTAGGAAATGGGCTGCCCTACGTATATGGAGAACTGGAATTTGAGTGTGAGGCTTTAACTGGCAGAGTATGGCTTTCAAGGCTGTACTTACCATGTAATGGACGTTCTGCGGGCTGCACCTTAAAATTTAAAAAACGCTGCCTATTGGACATGGCCAAACAAAACATTTTAATTTAAGAGCAACATCTACTTGGTTTATCAGTACTTGTTTATTTCACTTCTTGTTGGATGGCTGATTTTTTTTGTGCTTCTTGTTAGCTGTTGCCACTTACCAACCCATGACTTTGACAAACCAAGTTAGTTACAACTATCTGCCTAGATCCTGCAGATGTGCTAAACTCTGTAGGGAAGCCCTATAACTACACCACTGCTGTGGCTGGTTGAGCACCAGAGCCCAAGTGCAAGTGGGAGTCAATGGGGCTATAGCAAAAGGTGTTCTTCCATTTAATTGAAATCCTTACTTTGTTGTTTGGAGGGATTGAATATTCATTAAATTGCTATGTGTGTTCTTTTTCTAAATGTCTTAATTTGCCTCTTTGAGAGTGAAATGTGTTTGTTGTTTTGGACGTGCAAGCAATTATACGCAATTGGAAACAAATGAATGTGATATAATTTTGTTGTTCCATTGCGCGTTTACCTCAAAAGACATTTACCTCCTTACCAGAATCATTGAAACCTAAGTTGTTTTCTCTAATCAAACCTGGGGGCACACTTGCATACGTTCAACATGCCCCATTCCATTTTGATGTACTTGTCTGATTTCCCTAGCCCTACGTTTTTTTATTGGAAAAACAGTACTGCAAGACTGGATTAGCATGTTTGGGCATGTTGCAGTGTATGAGTTTCTGGGTTTAGGCTGTTGGTTGTAAGGGATGTTTGTTTGTGGTCAGTGGGATGACAATCCAGGTCCCCCTAAGTTCTTATGCCACGAAGGTAGTTTCAAGACAGCGTTCCTTTTTGTGTTCCATTCCCACAACGGATATCTACATTTTCTTTTTGGTAAGGGTTTTCATTAAAGTAGTAAGCGTTTCAGCAAAATAAATGTGTATGCCTGAATAACGGTTAACTCAAACCGGAATTCATATTTAATGTTTCTTAACTAAGATTTCAGATCTCCGCATGCAAGGTGCATCACGATTGCCCAACAGCACTATTTATGTTGTAGAACCAGGCTACTTAGGTGAGTATTTACAGTGACTACAATTTTGAAACCACATTTCTTTTCATCCTCAAAGTGAGGAGTGTGTATATGATAACTTATACTTCATAGATACTTGTTGACGTGAATTTTCTTTCACTTTTGAGCTCTGATCCTTACTGTGTTTCCTGCTGCTCGAACGACGTGCAGCAGAGAATGGTCTCCAACTTAATCCTAGCAAAACAGATGTTGCGCTCTTTGACTGAACAAAAAATGGACTTCAGGCCAATGCTCAAGCCTGTCCCACCTGAAAGACTGGTGGGTCCTGTGGCGAACCAGAAAAAGAACTTGGACGAGTCGGGAGTCCTTGTTCAGGACTTTATTCAAAATAAAGGGATCGGATGTCTAACTTGCCCTTTTTCTATGAGGGAAGTTCCCTGTCTATCAAAGTAAAATCTGAGGATGGATGTTGAAGTGTCGTTTTTATGTCCAAATCCTATCTAACTAACTGGCCCTACCACGCTTGACAACGCATCAAACTAAAAAGGGACTCGAGAGGCTTTGGTAGAGTCTCAATGTGGATCTTGCCCAACCCAGTTTATACTAGGTTTGTTCTTTAATGTCAAAGTTCCACAGCAAGGTAGTCTTCTCATGTATCAAACATTTCACTTCCCGTTATCAAAGAAAATTGTCCATTTCTCCAGGCATTCTTGTATATTAGCAACAAAACAAAACACTCTCTTCTTCAAGTGGTTGGGGTTCTCTTGTTCCACAGTCTTGTGGTCCTCAGACAACTTATCTTTGGTTAATTCAAGTTCCTTCAGAAAGTGTGGTTCTTCAACTTCCAGGATTTCATCAATGTTAAATCAAAGAGTTCATCTCTTTCCCTCGGTCCTTCTTTCACAGGGTATTTGCACACACAGGTTTCTCAGGCTCCTTTAACCTGTTTAGCTTTCCCAGCAATGATGCACAATAGTTGGACTTTTCTCAATCTTGCTTTTATGTGATATTTGTACTATGATGAATCCCGAGATGTTGCCACTTCTCTCTGAGTGGGAGCCCCTTACCATGAGGCCGGGGAGGTGAGACTGCTACCCGATAGTCCCACTGGGGGTGGTACTCAGTGGGAGGATCTCATGGGAAGAGACTTCGCCATTGAGGACAGGGGGAACATCTCGAGAGAACGTGGTATAATACCCCTCACTCAACGCACTACACACCTCCATACTCTAGGGACCACAATAACCTACCTAAATACTCCCATGTATACAAGTCTAAATCTGATACCTACTGAGGCAAAGGGAGATGTATAGGTCAAGTACTGAGGTGAGGAGGAGGTGCGGAAGCATGAAGAGTGCTCAGTGGAACGGGAGCAACCCCTCTAGTGCTCGGCAGGGAAGTGTTCAGTTGAGTCTTATGGAACAGCTAAAAACCAACAAGGGACTCCAGAAAAGGAGAGACAGGAAGAGGTACAGCCAACCAACATGAAGGACGGTCGAGTTCGGGAGATCCGAAGGAAATGCAGAGAAGGCTGAGGAGCACATATCGTCCAGGCTCAGACTGGGAGAAGTCAAGGCGTGGCGAATGCCTGAGACAACCGGAATGTGCGTGTGGCTCCGTGAGGGAAGAGAAGATCCTCGGAATAACCGGCCGAGCTTTCATGACACCAACAAAGTACTGGGAACGTGGCAGAGACCAGTGAGGGCGTGAAGGTGTGGAAAGAGAATACCCTCCACAGGAATCGAGAGAAAGACGCAAAGGTTCTTCATCGTGGCAGTACTTGGAAGGTTAGCGAACCAAGTCTGCCGAACCAAAGGAGGAGAGGCCTGGGTCGGGTAACCACAGACAGAAAGTGACACAAGTCCTCTTTCTCATAGCAGCACTTGGCCAATACGAGAACCAAGTGAGGTGAACCAAAGAGAGACCAGGGTTTGGGACCCACAAGCACAGAGGCAGACAAGTCATCTCCCTCATTGCAATACTTGGTAAAGAGGTATACCAAGTAAGGCAAATCATAAAGAAAGAGAAGTCAGGATTGTGGACCCTCACAACATTTGCAACGGTGAATTAGAAGTATGCAATCAAATCAGAGAAAGACCAGGGGAAGAGGGGATCATTATCCCTGTTTATGTGGAGCGGACAACAAAATACCAGGAGAAAGGAGTCATTCTCCTGGTAGCCATAACTGGGTGTAAGGGATTCATTCCCCCAAGCTATGTAAAGGACCCATTCAAGAGAAGGGAGGCATTCTCTTATCCAAACGAAAGAGTAAAAGTGTGGAGTAGTAAAAGCAAAGAAATAAGCCAGGAGAATAGAGTCCTTTCCCATGGTAGTGTTGGACTGTGAAACCAAAGTAAAAGAAAAACCTGGGGGAGGGAGTCTTTCCCCCTGGTTGTAGGGAATTCTGAAATCAAGATACCAGGAGTAGTAATTCTCCTGGTGATTAAAGCTTAACATTCTTTTCTGATAGTATTAAGATAGAAGCAATGTGCCTGATAAGTGTTTGTACTTTGTCTTGCATTGTAGAACAATTTTGACCCGGGGAAGGGAGTCATTCCCTGAAGAAGAAGAAGCCAAGACCTGGAAGTGAACGTTTATCCCCAGTCCAGAAGAATGGAGTCCTTCTTCTGGATGAAGAACGTCTACTTTATCTCTAGTTTTGTTTTGAGTGTAAGGGACAGAAACAGGGTTTTTGACACAGGATGAGGGACTATTTATTTCTATGGACATTCTGACAGATCCCTTAGTGTTTTAGTTGAGGCAGGGAAACCCCTTCTAGTTATGGGGCAGTTAGGCTTTCTTTTTATTTTCTTGACTAAGTCTATAGCAATCACTGTGCCACCTGTGTGTCAGTCTCCTCCTTCTGCACCCTTAATGTGGATTTGAGTTTCTCAGGCTCCCTTAACCTAGGTAGCTTTCCTAGCTGTTACTCAGTGTTGGTACTTTTTCTCATTCCCCTTATTATATGGTTTTTCTTTTACTCTTGATGCTCAGGCCCTGTAACCTCGATAGCTTTTCCAGCGATTTTTAGCACAGTTGTATTATTCCCACTCACCATTCGTGTTCCTCAGGCTCTCATAACCTGGATAGCTTCTCCAGCTATTATTCACAATGTTCTTTTTACCCTCAATCCTCCATTCATTGGGTATTTGTACAGTCTGGTTTGTCCGGCTCCCGTAACCTTGATGGCTTTCCCAGCTTGTATACACAATATTCCTACCTTGTAACAGTAGGCTCCCATAACCGTGTCAGCTTTCCCTGTGGCTACTTGTCTTTGTAGCTACGGTACAATGTGTGCGGAGCTCCGGCATCCGGGCTCCTTCGTATGGTGTGGTCTTGGGGTCTGTTTGTTATGGAGAATTCTCTGTTTAGGCTGAATTTCCTAACCTAGTGAGTCCCCCAGCAGCTTTGCTGGATTTTTGGGGTTTATATTTTTCTCCTGCCAAGAGTGAGACTCTTTTACCCTCACTCTTGGACATGATTTGAGTGTGTTCCTTTGACTCTAGATGTGTTTAATGGGCTATGGGGTCTTTTACTCCATAGGGCTTCATGTGTTTTTGTGATGTGTGTTACACAGCACCCTCAGTGCAGTAACACAGGGGTGTCATAGTGACCCCCCAGTATAGACTCCATACCCCGGGACTGACTACTGTCTCCCAGGGCATGTAAAGTCACCATTGACTTTACTAGTCTTGAATTCTGAACAGAACAAGTACAAACCATCATATTGTGGACATACTGGCGGGGGCAATTCGATTGCCCTGGGGTCTGTTGGTCGAGGGGGCACGTCTCCGTCCCCCCTGATCGAGTTTTGGCTGGTGGCAGTGGATACTACTTTTTATATTCAACCGCGAATATTTCTCTATGGGATTTTCCCATTGTTCGAGGCTACTATCTTTATTTATTTAATTACGATAGCCTCGAAAATACTGCCGGTTTATTTAATTATTATTAATTCTCCGGTTGGTATTTATTGCCAAAACTCTGTTCAAAAATGGCGTTTGTGTTCTCTTCTGTGACTCCAACCCAAGTCGAGCCCTTTGTTCCAGTTTTTGGCGGGCTTCTCCACAGAAGCCCTCCAAAGTGGTGCCACTCTGTCTAGGGTACTTAGGAGGGGGCTTTAGGCACCCTGGACTCAGTTGCCTAGGCAACTCAAGTCGCACTCCGTCCTGATTGGCCCAAGTGATGAGCCGGCCGGCTCACCACTTAGCATGTTTGAGTGACAGCTAGGCTGAGTGAATGGGGGTTTTCTGCATAAAAGCAGGGCTTTGGGGACTGGAACTTCAGAAGTCGCCACAGGACCTAAGAATCCGACGAGGGAGAAGCTGAGCCGACCTGCCATGACGACGCCACCGGTGGAGCCCTGCTGGACCGTCTCACCATTTTTCCCAACGACAGAGATCTCCTGCCGGAAGAGTCTGCTTCCTTTGACTGTTGGGGATAACCAGTTCACCGTCTTTTCGCCTTCCCGACGCATCTCGTGGCCGCCTTGCCTGTGCCAAGCACCCCGGCAACAGGAATACGTTTTACCACGACCGCGGAATAAAGGGTAATACCTTTAACCGGAAAACTCTGCGGCTGGTTTGTTCCCTGGCAGTGCAACGACCTTCAGTTTTCCTCCAAATCGAGATCTTCTCTTCCCCTGGACGACACCGAGACTTGCACCCGCTGCCAGGAACAACTGCCACTGCTGGAGGATCCTTCCCACTTAAGGTACCGTGTTCCGCCTGGCTTCCATTGCCACCGACTGTACGTGGTAGATTTAGCCCCCGGCTTTCGAACCTGGGTTAGCCTGGGACACCCTAGCTAAACTTTTCTGAGCCTCTCTAAACTCTTTTCGAACTCTCTGCAAGACTTTCAAAGCCTAGTGTAACTGTGTGATCTTGGGCGCATTTGTGCTCTGCTCTCTAAGAGTGGGCCCAGCCTATGGACTTTGGCTCACAAGTGACTTTTGCTCTTCTGCCTTGCTAAAAGTGTTCCTAAATCATAGAGTGGTGTATCTTTCCATATTCTGTCTTTTTCCCCTCCCTTCTTCATGAACTTATTGGAGTGCCATCTATAGTTAAGAGCTCACCTCTGTCTGGAAATAAGTGGTGTTAACTAAGACTTATCTGATAAGGAATAAGGATTGTATATATTATAATAGTAACTGTGTTTAGAGTGTTTTACAATAAGAGTGCTGGAGTGTTTCAAACTGTGTTTTTAAATAAATAATTATATACTTTGATACCAAAGCTGTGGTCAGTGCTTGCTGGTATTATTGTATCCGAGTGCCTATTGTGTATACTTTGCATACTGCCTAACTCTTCTTGAGGGAAGTCTGACTGCTCAGCCACAGCTACCAGGTAAATCTGGGTGGTACAGACTGCTACCAAGTGGGTTTACTGCTAACACCTGTAGTCCTAAATCTTTTGCAGTGTTCCCAAAGGGAACTACACAGGTTTCTGCCTAACACTGTTGCTGGCCCACCAGGCCATCACTGCTTTTTTGTAGTTACGCCACCAGACTGGATGGGTGTTTTTCCGCCATTGCTCATGTTTCAACCTAGACTTCTTGGTCGATTCGAATGCCATGGTTAGCGTTCGCTTCTTGCTTCCTGCTTCCACAGGCCCTGTGGACCAACGTGGCTCCACCCTTCTAGGACATCAATACAGTAGAGGATCGCCTCTGCGTAGCAACTCTCCTGCCTCCGTAGTGGTTCCCGTTGGTTGTGCAATTGTCTGAAGCTAACCGGGCGGAAGGGGGATGGCTGGGTGTTGTAGTCAAAGAGTTTGAGGAAATGTCACTATTCAGTGAAAGCAAAGGGATGTCGCCGCCAAGGGGATTCTGTTGATGTTCTTTGCCTGTGGTGTTCAGGGGATATCCAGCAATATCTGAAACTAATGAGATGGAGGAACTATCAGTGTTTGTTTTCAGAACAGGAATATTCAAAACAGAAGTAACAGTTTTCTTAGTCTTCATATTGGCAGACAACTTTTTTCAGACTGAGAATTTCTTATCAGAATAGGAGTCCTTGTCTCCGAGAAGGGATTCACTCCACTAGGAAGGGTCTTGCTGGGCGAGCTCCACTCCATAGCCTCAAAGGGGGTGGCTCTCCTCTGGGGAGAAGGGACGAATACCCTGGATTTCGTCAGTCTACACTACTCCACCTCAGCGCCATCCTGGACTTTCTTGCATTAACTCTATCCATTGCCCCGGTCATCGTACCATTCTCTGTTGGCTGGCTGCCCCATCTTGTCCCTCGAGTTGACCAAATAACCCTGGTCGGTGTACTCTGCATTCCTTGTGCCATCTCCATGGCTGATTCTGCTTGTGGCTGCTGGTCGCCCAGCTCGGTGCACAGATTACCTTTTTCAAATCTGCGTACCAGATTCCTGTTCCCATCTTGTAAAAGAAGACCTGTATTTACCTGTTTCTCCAACAGTTTCCGAGCCAAATCCTCAATGACTGGCAGTGTAAGTACATTCCCCCAGATCCTGGGGTGCTGATACATTTGACTTGAAATGGTCTTCAGGAGCCCCTGTATTCCGTGAGTAGTGTAGGTTGGCAGGCCCCTTTCTAAATTGGTTTATCATTGACATTCATTGGTCTGAATCCTGCTCTGCTTCCATCCCTCTGTCTGCCTGGGTCTTGAACCAACTCTTCAAGTAGGTCTCCTCTAATGTTCCCTTGGGTTGGTTGCTTCTTTGGCAGCACCTGTACATTAGCACAGCTACTTGTCTGGTTTTTAACCTTTAACCACATCTGGCCTATGGATTTTTCATTTCCTGTGGGGCAACATTTACAAACGGTTAAACATCTGAGTGACTTAACTGACCTTGGTCATTTTTTGCCGGTCCATCCTGTGAAGCTTTAACCCAAAGGCTGAATTTGTAGCTGGGAACTGATTTAATAGAGACTTTCAAGTATTAAATGACTGCACTGCTCTTTTTCCATAGACGTGTATTGGTGTCACAGTGGCTAACTTGGGTTTTCTCTTTCCACCTATTTATAGAAGTGCATTGAGTCATATACATTTTGTATTATAGGTTCTAACTGTAGTTTGATTTTTGGTGGCGCTCTGGGCATTGTTTAAATTGTTTAATCAGATTATCTCACTGTAGGTATCACAATTGTGTATAGGTTTTGCTTTGCATATGTTTTCTTTGTCTAGTAGAAGTTGTAGGGAATACTGGGACTTTCATGTGCTTGCGTTTGTGGATTCTTAACATGACTGTGTTGCCTATGTAGCAGAGGGATGGACCAAACTCACTTGGTGGGAGACTGGTGTAGGTGGGCACAGCAATACATTTTTCTTCTTACTTTTAAATACTCAGCGCACCTCTTACCTGTCTCCAGCAACCCCGCTTACCTGATTGTCTGGATAGCACTGAGTGCACCGATGTAGGAAACTGACCTGGGCAGGAAAGGAAATGGGTACCAGGATTCCACAGACCTCCTAAGAATAAACACCAGGTTATAATAAACTAAACAAAGGCAGACCGAGTAATACTGACGTATGGATTTATTAAATGATGGCTTTGAATATTAATACCTTGTCTCAATGCATCAACATTTATTTAGCATTTAATAAAAACGGATTGTGAACAATCCAGTGGTGTCATCACTGCTTCCCATGGGATGGCTTCTTCCCATGTGACCAGAGCACAGCAGCCACTACCTGACCCTGACGGTGGCTGTATGACAGAGGATCACATGGGGAGGAGGGGAGTAACTCACAGGGAGGTTCTTTGACATTATTGGATGAAACATAGTATTCTGCTTTTCCTTTTGAGGATGGCCCTTCCATTCCTCATGCCTTGATGGCATGTTAACAGTTCTCCTCACTTCCCCCCTTAACCCTAATAAAGGAATCTCCTCAAACTCTGCCTGTAGCATAACCCCAGTTGACTTTGCTTTTTCTAACACTGAAACCACTGCCACGAGGAAGATGAGCCGAGTAATGAGGATCACTGAAGGCCAGGAACCCACACTGCATTCTAGTTGTTGCGAACGTCTAACTGCAGGTTGGAAATTAAACAGAGATCAGCTGTTTGCATGAAGGATGACGTTCAACTCGTTGCTAACTGAGGGACTGCCAGTGACAGTTTGACCCGGGTTGTTGACTCTATGGCGTGAGGTTCAGGCAACACTGAAACTGTCAACTGCGCTCCACTCACACAGTTACTAATATGCTTTTCATATTGTTTGAAGGGTACCAGAGCGGCATCAAGTGCCCGAAGATCTTCACTTCCTCCTGCCCCTCTGCAAGTGTTTACACCAGGGATTCCTTTTCCATCCCCACCCCTTGGCAGATCTGCAAAATATATTTCCCACAAAACATGGATCACTGTGAAATATTTCCCACTTTATAGGTTGTGGTCACTAAGTATAGGTTGTGGTCACTAAGCAAGCAAGCATAACCATTTCTAGGACAGTTTTAAGGGGTTTGTCCATTATCATTCTTTTACAATTACACCCAAACTGCATTTCAGGCAAATGTCTCTCAATGGTATTGGCCAAAAAGATACACATTACTCCCTTTCAGAGAAATAACAGGATTAGTATGAATGATCTTCAGACAAGATTAGTAATAAGGGATATCGCACAGTAATATTGACCAGCAGACAACTGATCAGCAATAATTACAACAGGCAAGGGATTAGCAATATTGTGCTATTAATGAGAGACCCGGTTCGCAATACTGCTGAACAGGTAGGGTATTTGCTAAATTAAGCAGTTGGCAGCAGATTAGAAATAATTAGCAGGCAGGGGAATGGCATCATTGGAATGAGGCAGTATCATTAAGGATCACGAAATTGGATTATTCTTAATAACGTAATGTGGGATTACCAACAATTGTACAAAAAACAGCCGACATATCATTTGTTTATCGTCCAACAGATTCTCATACCCCCAAAACTCATTGCCAATAGATACAGATGTGTCATCTCTGCCAATACATATTACTCACCATCAGCAGACCCTTGTGCAGACGACCTGATTCCATTCAATAAACCATCACTGACATTTTAGGCTCCCCACCCCACTCCCTTTAAATTTCAGACCTAGATGAATGACTACTCCTCTTCATATGCTCCCAAGAACAGCTCCCACCCTCTGTCAACACCCCCACGAGCACATCTTCTCATTTTATCCCCCCCAATGAAGAAATCCCCACATGCCATCAACCTCCCCAGGTCACTACTCTCAATCTACCCCAGTACCCACACAATTATAGCACTCCTCTTTAGCCCCATTGCCTCCCACCAGCATCCCCAATCCACACATTACAATCACATCCCTCAGATGCATTCAGGCCCAATTTGGCACAGGCACCACACCACCTTCAATCTGTGCTACTGTGGGCACATGTCCATTGTTATGGCACAAGAAAGGTGATGAAACAAAAGTGGAGCATACTGGCACAGAGGAAGAGGAAAAGAAGTCTAGTGGATATGTTGTGTAAGGGTGCAGAAATAGTCTGACACAGCAGTGTCCTGCTTGTTGGCAAAAACGTGTATTAAAAAGGTAAAGAAAAGGAAATCGCCTATCCTGCCCTAATTCTATGAGGGGTTGCCATGCCTCAACAAAAGGACTAAGGACTCCCTCAGGATGTCTTGTAATGCATAAAGTCCACCATCCTGTATCCTAACCTATTTACGTCCCTTAAACAGAACTAAGGAAAAACTGGGTGTCTTCTTAATCCAGAAGGAGACTTCTCTCGTCCTGGATATGGATTATTTATGAAAGCACAATGTATATTTTTTTAAGCACAGTTCCCAACTATCAAAAAGGGGGAAGAGGGGTCTCTTCCCCAGATTTCTTCATCCAACTCAAAACGGTAGTGCCAATTCTGGTACACTATACTACCAGGCTTGGCTCTCGTACTTTGAAAAAAAGTATCTCTTCCTTTGGCAATGGGTCATTTGCCTTTGGTTTCAGTTTTTTACAGTTCTCTTACTCTTTAGCCTAGATCTCATATCCCGCTTGACTGTCTCTGGCTTGTTAGTCATATGTTTTTTCACTCTTGTTTGGGACCCAGACTTGCGTGCTTTGCTTTTATAGGCCTCCCTCCACTTCATACGGATCCTCAACCCTGGTGGTTTGCTGATGCAGGTTTTCTACTCGATAACCAAATGAACAGACCTGTTGTAATCTCCTGCCAGGCACTGATCCACATAGGATGCATTATAACGTGTGTACCTACTTTTCTGATGTTTGTCATCCCTTACCGTCTTGCAGGATATTAGCCCTTGCCAAGCATATCCAGAGTGCTTTCTGATATTCTCAGGGCCCCAGACCCTCTTGTGCCAGTCTTACAGGACACTAGGTTTACTTTTCTGCCAAGTGTCGACAAGTGCAGCATATTCTTGTCATTTTATTTCTCATAGGGTTCCCAACTCGTATGTTATCAGCCTCAATTCACCTCCGGTCTCAGACCCCTTTCTGTTGGCATTCCGGGGTTTACTTGCCTGCCAAGTGTCTGTGGATGCAGTATGTTTGTATCCTTATATTTCTGTTGGGGTCCTTGACCCATGTTTCATCAGCCACTTTACGTGGGTCCAAGACCCTTCTTAGATTGAACTCTCTCAGTTCCCAGCCCCCCTCGTGACCCAGGCAGCACCTGGACCTTTCATTCAGGTTCCGACTGGGTGGCGTCCTGCTCTGGCTCTTCTGACTCTCTGGGCGACTGTCTGGACCTCTTCTCCCAGCTCCCGCTGTCATCCACGTCCCTGTTCCGGTTTCGGCGAGTCGGGCTGCGCTGCTTCTCTGTGAGGTGTCCCAAATCTCTCCCACACTTGGATGTTCTCTGATCTCTCTTGGTCTTCTGGTTCTTGGCAGCACTTCACAAGACAGCTCCATTTCACAGTCGCACTGGCCTGCAGCTTCTCTCCAGGGCACTGAGTGGGGTGAAAGGAAAGGGGCTGTGAGGGGGGATGGAATACTGTGCTCTCCCAAGGTTATCGTCACTCGTCCATTGGAGGTCATCTCTCCCCATGAGATCCACCTTCTGAGAACAACCCCCCGGGGCACTATCCGGTACTGGCCTCACCTCCCTGGCCTCATTGGAAGGGGCAACCCACATGAAAGCAGTGACAATACCCTGTGATTCGTTGCAGTTGCCAAACCGATGGAAAGGGAGAGGAGGGGGTGTCATTATGCCAAGTCTGGTAGTGTGTAGAATTAAGGCAACCAATTTATAGTGTTCCAAACTGTTTGACCATGAGTAGATTAGAACACCATTGCAAAACACAATACTACCCCAAACAGATGGTGATTATAGGTTTGGTCTAGTGGCTAAATGATAGAGCTAGAATGTCTAAAATTTGTATCATATTCGTGTAGCAATTGATACCCGTAGGTTACTGTTTGTATGTTGGTGGACCGCTTTACAGCACACTGATTAAAGTATTCTGATTACATATCTGTTAAATATGTAGGTCTTTAGTTTTAATGCTGGGTGTTGGTTCTCATAATCATTCCCTATTCATTAACATGGTGCAGTCTCGGGTCTCCAATATATTTTCTTTAAAAACATGCTCTGGCCTATCACTGGGGATCAGTGACAGCTGGTGTGCCTTACCTTCATGTCATTCATGGGTCATGGGTAGTGTTGAACATCTTCTACAAAAATTATAATTTTGGTTAAATAATGGAACAGTTTACATTCTTCATTTCCTTACTTGTCCACAATGTGTGATCTTAAGCAAGTATCAAATCTGCTTCAACCTTCTTATCTGACAAAAGTGGGAATGTGTACAAATAAATTGGATACCAGTAGAAAGTGCCAGGTCCAGTCAAAAGAGTTCAGGAGAGGAAATGGGAAGGGATGCAGTGAAGTGACAAGCACTTATTATTCTCGACCTCTCTGCTGCCTTCGATACGGTCAACCATTCTAACCATCTTTCTACAGTCTACTTAGGCACTTTCAGGTGTCCTGGAACAGCCTTCTCTCACTACTCCCTCTGCCTTACTGCTTCTCTTCACTCACTATACTTCAGCTCTTGGTGCGTTGACCTCCTCTTACGACTTCTCCTATCAACTCAGTTTTCTCTTTTCCTGCCTTATTCGATGAGCTGTTGTCAAAAATGTTAAACTGTCTCTCTGCCATCAAATATTGGATGGTGTCTCACTCGCTCATGCTCAACTCAGCTAAGACTGAAGTTATCTACTTCCCAGCCAAACAGACTATCACTCTTCTATCCTGACTGCCTACCTTACTCTGCTTCTGCTCATAACATTGGTGTCATCTTCGACCTTTCTCACAGCCTCTCCTACTCTTCATTTCCAAATCTGCTAATGTAGGCAGACTCAACCTACTCAATATCAGAAAAAGCAATCATCTTTTTCCTTTCAAAACTGCTAAACCGTTAATCTCCTCCTTGGTCCTTTCTAGATATGACTACTGTGGTAGTTTCCTCTATGGCCTTCCCAACTTTGCTTTTTCACCTCTGGACAAAGTCCTCAACTTCGTGGTCAGCATACCTTTTAACCTTTCTCACTTTACCTCTACTGCCTTTGCTCATAGCCAGATTGTCTGGCTATCTATGAAACAAAGAACTAAGTATAAACTTCTCATCTTTAAAACTATCCATGGACTCCTCCCACTCTACCTATCTGCTCATATCTATCCCTACTCTCCCGCTTGCTCGTTATGATCCTCTTCTGCTCACCTCCTGCCACTACTTGAGCTCCCTGTGCTCCCTCCTTTTTCCACTCTCCCTCTTCTCGCTCCCCTACTCTATAATGCTCTTCCTCCCTTTTTCTGTAGTACTCCAACTCAACGTCTATTTAAATCTAACCTTAAAGACCTCATCCCTTCTGAAGAACCTGTTTCCTAGCACTCTGTTACTCCATCACCGTGCTTCCTGTGCCAGAGAGGCAGTGCAGGTGTGTAACTGGCGGAGCAGGGGACCTGGGCCTGAGATCAGAGGGTGGTCCGGTAGCCAGTACAGTTAAGCCAGGAATTCAGCAGGGGAGAGGAGGAGAGGAAGCAGAAGCGAAGAGGAAGGTTTTGAGGTGCTGCCGGAGATGGTTCTCCTCAAGTTTCAGGGAGGCAGGGAGACTGTTCCAGAGGGAGGCCACAGCTGAGGAAAGAGATCTAACACCAACTCGTTGCTTGAAGAAGCGACTAACCATGAGGGATTTGGAGGCAGATGAACGAAGAGCTCGAGGAGGAAGGTATTTAGGAAGAGAGAGTTGAAGGTGTCGAGACCCCAGGCCCCAGAAGCCTTGTGGACAATGCAGACGGTTTTGAACCTGATCCTCGCAGCCACTAAGGGCCAGTGAGCAGATTTCAGTCCTGGAGAGATACGATCCCTGGGCTTGAAGCCAAGGACAAGTTTCGCAGTCCTGTTCTGGATGAGTTGTAGAGGGTGGAAAGTAGAAGCAGGCAGATTTTAGAGATGGAGAAGAGGTGGCCGACGGTGGCCTGAAAATGAGCTGTCATCCGCATAGCACTGAAAGGTGGGGCAGAGAGCGGCAATGCAGTGGTCAAGAAGTGTCCGGTATTGGTTAAACAGCCAGGGAGAGAGGTTCGACCCCTGGGGACACCACAGGTAGCGATAGACATTGAGGAGAGGAAGGACCCAAGTTGGACCTGGGAGGGTCGATCAGAGTGGAAAGAAGTCTGCCACGCCAGGGCCTGACTGGTGATACCCAGGTTATCACAGAGATGGTTGAGCAGGATGGCATAGTTGACTGTGTCAAATGCAGAAGCGAGATCAAGTAAGATGAGGACAGAGGGGGTGTTGGAATCAAGGTTTGAGAGCAGATCTTCACCGATGTTCAGGAGAGATTGGGCGATAGTTAGCCTTTGGAGAAGGCGGCAAGCCAGTTTCAGAGGATGTACCAGAGGCACGCCATTTCCACTCAGCCACCTGCACTTGCGTTTGAGGGTGACGAGGTCTGAATCGTACCAGGAATTGCACTTGGCTTTGGACTTCAAGCGGATCCTCATGATGGGCAAGAACATCGAGAGGATCGGATATAGCAGAGTGGAGCATGGAGAGGGCTGTGTCAGGGCGTGAGTCAGCCGGTGGTCAGTCAAAAGGCCCAAAAAAAAAATATCGAATGACAAAAATATCGAAAAAAAATCGCATTTTTTATTTATTTATATGTATTTTTGGGGTCAGGAAAGTAAAAAAAAAGGGGTAAAATAAAAATAAATTTAAAAAATGGGGGTTCGGGGGGAACCCCCCCATTTCGAACAAAAACGTAGTGAAAAAAAATTCGATTTTTATTGTTTTATTTTTTTATTTTATTTTTGAGATTTTTTGGTTCGACCTTTTTTTTCTATTTATTTTTTTTTTTTTTTGGTCTTTTCACTATAAACCGAGTCAGCCAAAGGGGGAAGGGGGAGGTTAGAAAGTGGCGGCAAAAGCCTCAACTGACACACGCTTCATGGGTCAGATAACCGAGAAGGTGGGTGGTAGTGCTGGAATTGGCTTAGCCTGGGGGGAAGAGAGGGTGAGCTGGGAGGAAAGGAGAAAGTGATCACTCCAGATGAGGAGTGGTGGGATGGATAGAAAGTGGAGGACAGATGATGAGGTGATAGCAGAAGGGGCGAGGTGGTAACATCAGGTGTGTTGGAGTAAGCTTGAGAAGGAAGATGGTAACCAGTAGTTAGTCAGAAGATTTTTCCAGTGGACCAGAAGGTGGGAGGAGAAAAGAGACCCAGATAGGAGGGCAACAGAGGGTGGAGGTCCTGAGTGCTGTCGAAGAAGTGGTACTGGCACAGGGATAAGCGAGGTGGCAGAGGGTGGAGGCAGTGACTCAGGCACCATCACTGCCCAACAGGGAAGCTACACCCATGTCAGCAGTTGGTTGTGGGGACGACCCAATCTTCCATGAGACTTCTTGTGGAACTAGGGCTGGCAACAGGGTTTCAGAACTCCTGAAAAGCTTGCAACAGATTTCTGAGAGACTTGAGGGTTCAGAACCTGGTGGAAGCAACACCATGGGTGGGGAAGTTGGAATTACACTGTGTCTAAGACTTGTTTTTAAACCTTTAGTGTTATGATTTTTATTTCTTTTATTGATCTCCTTTATGCAAATAAACCCAGTGAACTGTGCTTCCCTTGTCAAGTCTTTTGTGCTTCCAGTGCAAGCTTCTTGGCATCCTCTGTGTATGTTAACTAGGTGTAAGCACAGCCGATAAGTGGCTGACAAATTAAGTGAGCCTGATCATTTAAACTGGTGCACGACTGCCTGTCAATTTTGTATGTGATCAAACTCCTTTAAAGTCGCACTTTCCTGACAGCAAGCCTGTGCTCCTTTGAACCCTGTGATCCAAGAGTTGTTAAGCAACAAATATTTCCTACGAACCTGGTTTCTTGTTTGGGACTTTTTTTGCAAACCTATCCAACACCCTGAATAATGCTGAAGTCCTTAGACAAGAATACCACCTTCAAGGCGAAAGCCTTCTGTTCGTGACAAGCCCTTAGCTCATAGCCAGAAATGCTAAAGTTCTTGGACTGTAAATACAGTACATTTAAAAAAAAAAAAAGTGTCCCAAATAAGGGGAAAGGCCCTGTGCAAAATCAGTCTTTAGTTTTCAATAAGGACTCTAAAGCATGGAAATACCGGGGAATGAAGAATTTCCAGAATTCCACCTTAGCTTAAATTAAATTACCTTAACAGACTGAATAAAAATTGGAACTAGTTAGATACCTTTGCTTACTTCTTTCCTGTAGAGTTGAAGGAGGAGTCCTACTTTGTGCTTTTTAGAAGGAAAAGCAGTTACCTTTCAACAGCTTCAAGTCAACAAGGAGTTGCCTGACACCTTGACTTTCTCGCAATCACGGAAACCTGGCTGCATGCAGCATCCGGTCCTTCTCTGACCCTGGCCATCCCAGACAACTATTCCATTATCAGGTGTGACAGGGACACCAATCAAACTAAGGGGGGTGGACTAGCCTTCTTATCTAAGAGTCCACTTAACCTCAGAGCTGCCAACAGCCTGCAGCTACCATCAGCAGAACTACTGTCTATTAAACTGCCGATCTCTCCTAATCACACGGCCACTATACATCTCATTTACAGGCCCACTGGCCCGACCTCTTCTTTCGCAGAGGACATTTCATCTATCCTAGCTACTAGTACTAATCCCAACTCGCAAATCATTATATTGGGAGACTTCAATCTAGGCTACCAAGATACGAATTACACCAAAGCCTTTGACCTAGAAAGAGTCCTGGCCGACTTTGGTCTCACCCAACATGTCAATGAGCCCACCCACATCAAGGGTCGCACTCTTGACTGGGTCTCTGACTTGAACTGTGCGCTTAACGTCACCTCTGTGTTGCCATGTGCATGGTCTGATCACCACAAAATATCATTCTCCATTAACTCCACTCCACCGACGGATAAACCCAACCTTGCCCCTCCCACTTCCACACGCAACAAAAAGGATATTACGGTTGAGAAATTACTCCCACTTATCCTTCCTCTTTTGAACTCGGGGTCCACCACATGCTCGGACCCCACAGTGCTAGTAGACACCTACAACCGCATCATGCTAAAAGCCCTCAATACCATTGCCCCCTCAAACTGCGCAAACAAAAACCGCAGCTCCACCTTAATTCCTGGTTTACCCTGCACTTATGCGACCTGCGCAAAGAAAAAAGAAAAGATGAGGCCCTTTGGAAAAGCTCACCTTCCCTAGTCAACAAAAACAACCTCACCACAGCCTCCCTTACCTACAAAGAAGCCATCCTAGCTGCTAAAAAGGAAGTATATAACAAAAGGATCACTGAAGCCCAATCGAATACCAAGGAACTCTTCAAGATCCTTAAGGAATTGGAGTCCCCTGTTGCCCCGCTTGATACATGCACCCCGGACACTGAATGGTGCTCCAATATTCAAAAGGCACTGCTTGATAAAATTGCCTTGCTCCAAGACAAGATTAACACTAAAAAAAGCCACCTCGCCGACTCAACGGGTAACCCCCCATCATACAAAACCCTTTCTCCCAAACACTCCGTCCAACCTTTCAGCTTCTCACCCCTCACCATTAAGGAAGTCGAAAATATCATAACGAAGCTTAAGCCTTCCAATTGCCAAGGTGACGCCTGCCCTGCACCGGTCATAAAGGAAGCTGCTCATAATCTTGCCCCTTTCATTACCTCTTTCATTAATGCCTCTTTCAAATCGGGCATTGTACCTGACAACCTTAAGGATGCTTGGGTCATCCCATTAATCAAAAAACCTAATCTTGATCCCAGTAATCCTTCTAACTACAGGCCCATCACCACGGTGCCTTACCTTCTCAAAATTCTGGACCGCGCAGCCTATCTCCAAATCCAAGACTATCTTGAAACCAACAATCTTCTAGGGCTTAGACAATCTGGCTTCCGTCCTAGACACGGTACTGAGACAGCCTTAATCGACTTGAAAACCCAAATTGAGGAGCTGAAAGACAAGGGCAAACTGGCACTCCTGCTCCTCCTTGATCTTTCAGCTGCCTTTGATTTGGTCGATCACCAAATCCTCTGCCACCACCTCAAAATTGCGGCCCACTTCTCCGACGCAGCCACATCTTGGATTAGCTCTTTTCTGGCAAACAGAACCATGAGGGTTTTCTCTCCCATAGCCGCAGCTGATCCAGCCCACGTCCCGTGCGGAGTTCCACAAGGATCTTGTGTATCTTCCACACTTTACAACGTGTTTACTAAACCGCTCTTTGATATACTTGACTATCTGGGTGTCTCCTACACTAATTATGCGGATGATACCCAGATACTCATCCCTATCACTGGCGATTATGTAACAGATGCCAAAGCTCTCAACAGTCTACACTGTCATTCAAGCCTGGATGGCTCATCATGGGCTTTGCCTTAATGATGGAAAGACGGAATTAATCATTCTTGGATCTCAATACAAACTCTCTAAACTTGACCCCAAGTTCAATTCCTTCATTATTGATGGGAACGATATTAAAGTCTCCAACGTCACTAAAACACTTGGAATATATCTCGACTCTATCCCTCAATCGACAAACCAACGCAGTTGTCTCAGCATCATCCTATACTTGCAAATTGATTACAGCATGTCGCCCATTCTTGACTACGGAGAACTGTCTGATTCTCGCCAGAACCCTCATCATGTCCAAAATCGATTACTGCAACGCCCTCTACCTAGGAACTAGTCAAAGAAACATTGATAAACTCCAGGTCATGCAGAACAACGCCATAAGGGCAGCTCTCCACGTTCCTAGGCGTTCCCACATATCTAACACGAGACGCAACTTGCACTGGCTACCCATTACTCACCGCATATCCCTCAAATCACTTGTCCTAACACACAAGGCCCAGAACAGCACAGCCCCGGCTTACCTTTCCTCGCGCTTCATACAACACACAGCAACTAGACCACTAAGATCTTCTCAGGCTCATACGCTGACTATTCCCAGCTTCAAGCTACAGACAGCCGGAGGCTCTAGCTTCCCTGTCCTCGCGGCTAAGCTCTGGAACACTCTTCCCAATGCTCTCAGAAACTTTCCTCACATCTATGCCTTCAAAGCTAAAACTAAACTGTGGTTACATGAACGGGATGCCATAGCCTCCTCTTTATAAGCCTTACACCTGTCAATTCCATTACCGACTGCTCATTGTACATACTGTTTATTTTACTGCATTCTTGATTCACTCCTCTCCTCTCTGTTGATGCTCTGAACTCTATGTAAATATGTGTAAAAATGTTTAGTGTATTTATTTGCTGTAACTTGTAACCGCCTCCTTAAACATGCGCCCAGATGCCCCCGGCCAAGGTGCGCACTATAAATAAACAAAATACAAATACAAAATACAAATACTTCCAGGGTCATTAAGGGTATATGAGAAGAGATGCCAATCTTAATATCTCCTCAGACAAAGTCATTGGTATTCTCATTCACTGACAAACAGGTTGTCCCTGCCAAATGATGGTGTGCTATCTATACTTCCACCAAGAAGTCAGGGTAGCAACGCTCTTCTGCTTTTAAAGTCTTCTATAAAAAATCCCTCAGCCGCATCTTGGAGGCTGTTTAAATAGGAGATTGGTTAACATCAGGGCATCGCCAAGACACATAGCTCCACATAACAATAAATAAGGAATATCAAAATGGAGGGTATGCACAAATGTCTTGCTTTCATTTAAATAAAGCACTATAGTGTTCATAAAGCTACTATGTAGTGTAATCTCTCCTTCCCCCACAAGAGTCCCATATACTACCTAGACAATTGGCTAATCTGAGAGTGCTCTGCAGAAGGAAACCTTTTTTTAGCTTTGTGTTTTTCAAGATCCTGTATTCACGGTGCTGGTCTCCATCAACCAGAAGAAATATTGCCTCCTTCCCAAAGGGAAGCCATTTTAGAGACCACTATGCGAACGTTCCCTCCCCCAGAGAGAATTCTAGCATTGAATCAGACCATCCATTTTCTAGGGAAGACTCTAGAAGAAAACCGTTAAAAGGTTCTCGCTAAACCCCTCAATTCTTGCAAGGCTTCCCTGGACAAGGTCATTTCTTTTATGTCGTCCCTGCCTATTGTGGGCAATATTATTAAACCTTGCAAACTTTGGTTTTTGGCAGTTCGCCCTAAGCCACTTAAAGGGAACTTCACATAGTTTTGACAGCTATTCTCCATAAGTCATTGGAGCCCAGGACTTTTTGCAACTTAGATCTGTTAATTTGGCAGACTGCATTTCTGGTTGCAATCACGGGCGCCAGAAGAGTATAGAAATTACAGGCTCCCTCTTCATTAAGGTCCTTCTATTTTCCATAAGGATGAGGCTGTTCTTAAAGGCACTAATTTCAGAGGTTCACTTAGATTTTCATTTGAAACAAGAAATAGTCTTCTGAGTCTTCCAGCTGAGACCTTGCGCTTCTTCAGTCGAGGCTTTTTATAATGTATACATCTCAAGGACTCTTATATTTTACCTGGATAAATAATCGCATGCTACATTGGAATAACTGGCAAAAAATCGGGTACATGGAAACTAAACCAGCTTCTAGAAGATACTTTTCTTGATGTTGAGGTCTTGAAATGTAACTATGAACTTGGACAGGAAGAAGCTTCCAGTTATCAGCAGCTTTGCTTATTATTTTCCTGTCCCTTGTTAGGGCGAATTCTCTGTTTAGGCTGAATTTCCTAACCTAGTGAGTCCCCCAGCAGCTTTGCTGGATTTTTGGGGTTTATTTTTTTCTCCTGCCAAGAGTGACTCTTTTACCCTCACTCTTGGACATGATTTGAGTGTTTCTTTGGATCTAGATGTGTTTAATGGTCTATGGGGTCTTTTACCCCATAGGGCTTCATGTGTTTTTGTGATGTGTTACACAGCACCCTCAGTACAGTGACACAGGGGTGTCATAGTGACCCCCCAGTATAGACTCCATACCCTGGGACTGACTACTGTCTCCCAGGGCATGTAAAGGCACCATTGACTTTACTAGTCTTACATTCTGAACAGAACCAGTACAAACCATCATATTGTGGACTTACTGGCTGGGGCAATTCCATTGCCCCAGGATCTGTTAGTCGAGGGGGCACGTCTCCGTCCCCCCTGATCGAGTTTTGGCTGGTGGCAGTGGATACTACTTTTTATATTCAACCGCGATTATTTTCCTATGGGATTTCCCATTGTTTTATGCTACTATCTTTATTTAATTATTTACGGTAGCCTCGAACATACCGCCGGTTTATTTATTAATATTAATTCTCTGGTGGTTTTTTTTTGCCAAAACTTGATTCTAAAATGGCGTTTGTGTTCTCTTCTGTGACTCCAACCCAAGTCGAGCACTTTGTTCCACTTTTTGGCGGGCTTCTC
Source organism: Ambystoma mexicanum (assembly GCF_040938575.1). Lineage (NCBI taxonomy): Eukaryota > Metazoa > Chordata > Amphibia > Caudata > Ambystomatidae > Ambystoma > Ambystoma mexicanum. The sequence goes on along the minus strand of NC_090923.1, from coordinate 538,406,101 downwards.
CACAGAAGCCCTCCAAAGTGGTGCCACTATGTCTGGGGTACTTAGGAGGGGTGGAGGGGAATTTAGGCACCCTGGACTGAGTTGCCTAGGCAACTCAAGTCGCACTCCATCCTGATTGGCGCAAGTGGTGAGCCGGCCGGCTCACCACTTAGCATGTTTGAGTGACAGCTAGGCTGAGTGAATGGGGGTTTGCTGCATAAAAGCAGGGCTTTGGGGACTGGAACTTCAGAAGTCGCCACAGGACCTAAGAATCCGACGAGGGAGAAGCTGAGCCAACCTGCCACGACACCACCACCGGTGGAGCCCTGCTGGACCGCCTCACCACTTTTCCCAACGACAGAGGAGATCTCCCGCCGGAGAGTCTTCTTCCTTTGACTAGTGGGGATAACCAGTTTCACCGTCTTTTCGCCTTCCCGACGTACCTCGTGGCCGCCTTGCCCGTGCCAAGCACCCCGGAAACCGGGATACCACGTTTTACCACGACCGCGAAACCAAGGTACCACCTTTAACCGGAAAACTCTGCGGCTGGTTTCTTCCCTGGTAGTGCAACGACCTTCATCTTTCCTCCAAGTCGAGATCTTCTCTTCCCCTGGACGACGACGCAACTTGCACCCACTACCAGGAACAACTGCCACCGCTGGAGGATCCTTCCCACTTAAGGTACCGTGTCCCGCCTGGCTTCCCTTGCTACCGACTGTACGGGGTAGATTTAGCCCCCGGCTTTCTAACCTGGGTTAGACTGAGACACTTTGGCTAAACTTTTCTAAGCCTCTCTAAACTCTTCTTGAACCCTCTGCAAGACTTTCTGAGCCTAGTGTAACTGTGTGATCTTGGGCGCATTTGTGCTCTGCTCTCTCTAAGAGTGTGCCCAGCCTTTGGATTTTGGCTCAACAGTGACTTTTTGCTCTCTGCCTTGCTAACAGTGTTCGTGAATCGTAGAGTGGTGTACCACTTCATATTCTGTCTTTTTTCCCTCCCTTTCTCACAAACTTATTAGAGTGCAATCTAGTTAAGCGCTCACCTCTGTATGAAAATAAGTGGTGCTTTACTGTGATTTATCTAATAGGGAAAAAGGGGTGCATATATCATAATAGTAACTGCGTTTAGGATAAGTTTACAATAAGAGTGCTGGAGTGTTTCAACTGTGTGTTTTTAAATAAATAATTATATACTTTGATACCAAACCTCTGGTCAGTGTTTGCTTGTATTATTGTATCTGAGTGCCTATTGAGTATACTTTGCATACTGCCTAACTCTTCTTGAGGGAAGTCTGACTGCTCAGCCACAGCTACCAGGTAAATCTGGGTGGTACAGACTGCTACCAAGTGGGTTTACTGCTAACACCTGTAGTCTTAAATCTTTTGCAGTGTTCCCTAAGGGAACTGCACAGGTTTCTGCCTAACATCCCTTTACCGTTTTAAAGCGAAGCTGTATTGACCCCCTGCCCCACGCGCCTCCCTTGTCTCAGCAAGCTGAAAATCATCCCTTTTGTGTCTGCTACAATGGTCTACAAGTTGTTACTTCCCTCTGAAGATGCCAAGTGCAGGAGCATGCAGTAAGAAGAGGAAGGAAGTGGCACGGACTCAGGCAGCGAGTGAGAGTGGAATGCCAGTTACACATTGTAAAATGTTCATTTACAAGAGAGCAAATATGTTGTGATGCAAGAGAAAGTCTTAAACTAGGTATCTTAACTCTTGGAATTAAACAGTCATGCAATGGAATATCAGCTAGCATACCCAACGTCACACAAGGGATAGAGTAATCTGCTAAGCGCTCTTAAACTTTAAATGTATATGTGCACTATGATGTGGGACTCATAAAATCAACCTTGATTATCCATATCTAAAAATGAATGTTTGCATTATTACTATGTCAAATTTATCTGTACTGCAGACTTTAATATCTTAAGAAAATCAATGAGTCCCATATATTAAATCAAGGTTATATTTTATCTTCAATGTTACATGATGATGGTGCATAAAATAGAGATGAATGAGACCACATTTGTGTATCTATTGTCAAATATGGCTCAAATAATACACCAAGTCTTGCAGATTCTTCAAGAGTTTATATTACATTCTTTATGGGGCATATGCCATCCCTTTCTCTGGTCTATAAAGCACCAATCCTCTCTAACACAGACACCCCTAGTCCCTATGTTAGTTTATACAGCAGATACTACCCTACTGTCTACGTTCTTCATAATACTATGTGTGAAGACCTAAAGGCAGAACGCCTTCCGTATGTACTCTCTTTCGAACTTCCTAACTGTCCCTACTCTATGTAGAGGTTAGTGTTCCAATAGTGAGTGAGATTGTGCCTTATAGAGACATAATTTTCACTTTCGTGTGCCTGCTATCGCACCCTTGTTCTCCTCTCCCTCCAACTTCCTGATTTTACTCTTTTGCTACTCTCCTGCCTCTAAATCCACCATCTTTTTTTTGTGTAAAACTCGCTGCGTCTTCCTCCTCTTTCCCTCCGTCTCGCTCCCTTATTAAGCCTCTGTTACGCTCACCTGGTATCCAAAGGGACGCCACCCAGCCGGGTTACTCGCTGGTATGCTTCTCAGCTTTGCCCTGATGTGGTTTGCGGGAAAGGTTCTGCCTGAAAATAAAGGAGGACTGTGTTCAAGACCGACCGACTGGGGTAAGTATCCTCCCTTCACCCCCGTATGATTTCAGTTCCTCTGGCGCCCTCTCCTCACCTCGTGGTAGAATTAGGCATGTTCTCCGTCCAGCCTTCTTTGCAGGGGCGCGTTGTCTTTCATGGGCGAGTGCGGTCCAGTTACTTCACTGACCCCGGCCCGTTTGATATTGTTCATGTAGGTCTTATTGCTGTTCTTTAGTTTTGTTGCTATCCTGCATGCCTTCCTTTGTTTAAAATGTCTTTTTTTTCTCCCCTAGGTATGCAGAGCTTCAGCGCGGCGAACTGGCTTGGTTGAGCCCCGCTGGTAAATGATGGCGCATTAAGAGCGCTATGATGCGTTAAGTAAGCGATATGCGCAGCGCTGCAAAGTCTTGCCTTTGCTAACTTGTGTTTTCCTTCCTTGTAGGTCGCGGTGTTCTTCAGCGTGAGTGGAATGTCCAGAGTGGTGCCAGCCGAGAGCCGACCAGCCAGGTAAGCCTTTTGAGCAGTTCGTAATTTGTAAATGTCTCTGCTGCTTTCTTTAATGTTGCCTCTATCTTCCTCTTTCAGGTCGTTCTGTCTGGGAGGCGTGCAGATTCGAGGAAGCTGTTCTCCGTAGCTGCGAGTGTTTAAAAATGAAGACTGCAGGTAAGATGCTGCTGCTAATGATGTTCCTTTTGTCTCCTTCCAGGTTCTGCTTCTCCGAGGTTCGAGGGAATAGCTGGACACTGTGAGCGTCACGTTGCAAGCTGCAAAGTAACGCGAAGCGTGTTGTCTTGCTCGGGTGTGGTTTAAATAGCCCCAACAAAATAGTCCAGGTAAACTAGTCCCTAGGCTACCACACCCAAAACACTAGACCACATAGCTTGGTTCTTATGAACCAAACTATGTGTATGCCTCCAAGGAGCTTGCCAACCCTGCTGCAGTCTCTACCTCTCCTGTCCCCTCCCAGGCCCTCTGCACTGCACTGGCCTCCCACTTCATCTCTAAAACTCAGGACATCCTGTCCTCACTCTCCTCTTATCACCTCCCCCCTCTCTTCCCTGCTCTTCCTCTGGCCCTTCTGCAGCCACCCCTCCTCCCTCCTTCTCTGCCTTTCCCCTTTTTTCTGCTGAAGAGGTTTCCAGACAAGTCCGATCTATGAAAGTCTCGTCTAAACAGATTCACCCCTTTTCCTCAAACTATCAAGGACCACATCGACTCCCTGGCTCCTGCCCTGGCTGACTTTTGCAACCACTCCTTCGCCTCTGGAGTCTTCCCATCCCCCTTCAAGCACTCCCTTGTGCACCCTCTCCTTAAGAAACCCTCTGCCGACCCCTCCTGTCCGGCTAACTATCGCCCAATCTCCATCACTCCCTTCCTGGGCAAGCTCCTGGAGAAACTGGCCATCTCCCAGCTTAACCTCCATGCTGAAGCTGTTGATAGTCTCCATGACCATCAATCTGGCTTCAGAGCGGCCAGAAGCACGGAAACTGCTCTCCTGAACATCCGTGAGGCCCTGCTCTTGAACCTCGACTCCAACACTCCGTGTGTTCTCATTCTGCTCGATCTCTCTTCTGCCTTTGACACTGTCAACCATGCCATCGTGCTCAACCGTCTCCGTGATAACCTGGTATCACTGATCAGGCTCTGGCGTGGCTGACCACTTTCCTTTCCAATCGACCCTCCCAGGTCCAACTTGGGTCCTTCCTCTCTGACATCTTTTTCTCCACCTGTGGCGTTCCCCAGGGATCTAATCTCTCTCCCTGGCTGTTCAACCAGTATCTGGCACTCCTTGCCCACCGCATCGCCGCCCTCTGCCCCAACTTTCAGTGCTATGCGGACAATACCCAGCTCATTTTCAGGCTACCCTCGGCCTCTTCCTCTCCCTCCCTCATCTCTGACTGTCTGTCTGCTATCCAGGAATGGTGTGCTGCCAATGACCTCTGCCTTAATGCTAGTAAGACTGAGATCCTACTCATCGGCACACCCACTCCCTCCTTCCCTGCAGCTCTCTGGCCGGCCTCTCTTGGCCCTCTTCCTGCTCCTACCTGCAAGGCAAAAAACCTCAGGGTCATCTTCGACTCCACACTCTCCTTCTCTCCTCATATAGCTGACGTCTCTAAGAAGTCACATTACCAGCTGCACCTCCTCAGAGGTATTCTTCCCTTCCTCTCCTTCCCCCAGAAGCTCACTGTCTCCCGAGCCCTGGTTCTCTCGAAGCTGGACTACTGTAACAGCCTCTATCTTAATCTGCCTGCCTTCACTCTCCGCCCTCTGCAACTCATCCAGAACAGAACTGCGAGACTTGTCCTTGGCCTCAAGCCCAGGGACCGTATCTCTCCAGGACTGAAATCTCTACACTGGCCCCCAGTGGCTGCGAGGATTAAGTTCAAAACCCTCTGCATTGTCCACAAGGCCTTCTGGGGCCTGGGGCCTAAATACCTTCAACTCTCTCTTCCTAAATATCTTCCTTCCCGAGCCCTACGCTCATCCGTCTCCAACTCCCTCAGGGTCAGCCGCTTCTCAAAGCAACGAGCTGGGGGTAGATCTCTCTCCGCGGCAGGGGCTTCCCTCTGGAACAGCCTTCCTGCCTCCCTGAAACTTGAGGAGAACCATCTCCGGTTCCGGAAGCACCTCAAAACCTTCCTCTTCACTTCTGCTTTCTCTCTCCCTCTCCCCTGCTAAATTCTTCACCTAAACTGCACTGATTCTGCAACTAGGCCACTCTCACCGACCTCGGTCCTGGGCCCAATCACTCTTCACTTGCACTGCCTCCCTGGCAACCCCTGCACTGCGGGACTGTCTCTGTATCCCTACAGCCCCCCCCAGCACTTGTCTGCACTTACCTTGCACTTGCCACCAGCTGGCCCTATTTATTTATTATTTTATTTCTATTCTACTTATTTGTACTGCACTCCCCCCCTCCCCCTTGCACTTTTCCCTTCCCCCTACCCCTGCACTTGCGCGGTCTGAATGACACCTTGCCTAGTAGGATCGTTGTCTGTCTTCCCCTTGTTCCCCCCTCCCTGCCTCGTCGCGCCTTGAAACACTTGTGTATAGGCGCGTTACAGATGCCATATATCATATCGTATCATATCATGTTGGCTGACAATACAATAAAGTAGTTCCCAAGCACATTGTTTTTAATGGTGTATGAGCCTGGCGCCATAGGCGCCAGGACTGGCCCCATGAGGGCTTTTTAAGAGGATGCCAGGCTCTAGAGGCCCGAGTCCTGACTCCACCTGGCCAATGGGTTTGCCAGAGGGGGTTTTGGGCGAGGGTCATGACAGCCTCGCCTCACCCTTTAATGTTTCTATCTTCTCCCTGATAGTATTACTCCATCTTCACCCACTATGACTCTCCCTTCCATACTACTATTCCCCCTTCTACACTACTACTCTCCCTTCCATCTCCTACTCAAACACCCTTCTTCCAGACTCACAAACACTCCCTATACCTTCTCTCCTAGCCACACTTGTTTTTTTTACATACACTCGCAACACTTGGCACTCACTAATGCACACCTCAACTGCTCCAAAGTTGCTGCTAAATCGTTCCTAGTGCTCTTCTGTAGCTCTGCTGCCGTCTCCACTGACCTCACCCGAATAACCCACAACTTCCTGTGTTCTGTTACCCTCTTTATGCCCCCTCCTCCTGCCATTGGTTCACTTGCCCTGCCTAGTCTGGCCCTGCTTTCCAGTGCCCATGAGTTGTTACAGGCAGCAGAACTTTTAAATTACTGTCTAGGCCTTGCCTGGGCCTGCCCTGGAATAGTGATGCGAGACCAAGATATTCAGTGTCCAAGATCGTGTTAGGGGGCCTTGGTCTAGGCTCCACCAACGTGAATCCAGTTTTTGGGTGGGTCTGTGACCCTTGATTTAGTCCCTAGTGATCTAGGGAGCTGGACTCTGACTGCAGGTGTTTGCTGTGTGAGAAACCAAAGGGTGTCTCACCTACTAATCCCCAGGGATCTCTCTCTCAGGTGACCAGTGCAGGAGGATCACCTGGCTAGGGGGTCTTTGGGGAGTGGGGGTGAGACAACCGATTGTGAGATGCGACAGTCCCCTATTTCCCTTACCCATGACCCATCCTATTTTATAGGATCCTCCAATGTCCCAAACACCCACCCCCCACACTTTCTACACAATCACTGGGCTGAGGAAGAGGGCGACTGAGAGTAAAGAGGCTTACCCTTACACATTACATTGGACATGTCCCGCTAATGGGGTCGGGCAAATTCAGGCACTTGACATTAACTACATACATTTGACACCCATTGGCTCTTCCCACACGGATAAAAGGCGGAACATGGAGGCACACTCTGAGCAAGGTAGAACACGAGAAGAAGCAGAACTTCCGAGACAAACCTACTTGAACAGAACGTCTGGCAGAGGGACGAGAGCAAAGGTTGGAGAGACCCAGTAGATCCCTGCAGGAGGTTGTTGCCTCCGAAGAACCTTGAAAGATATGTGGAGAAGGCCAAAGAAAACTGCATTGTGTTTCAAAGGCACCAGCAACCCTCCCAGGTGAATGACAGAGTTTGAGAGGCAAGGCCAAGCGTGTGGTATTAACCTTGACTTGTGAATTGAAACAGAAAAGACAAAGGCATGCACACAGCCGGTGAGTTGGCAAGCGACATGAAAGGCCGGTGTGTGTTTAGTAAAGAATGAAAGTGCAACAATATATCTCCTAATTGATGGCTGCATGTGTGTGGCTGAAAGGCATAGCTGTGAGGAACTTTTAATCACTGATAACTGTAAAGCCAGCGATACCGAGTAGTGGAGTAGTCCGGTGAAAGGAAGTAGCCCACTCGAGTCTCTGCAAAAGTTGAATTGTTACAAAGTGACAAAGTGAATGAACTGTAAAATATTTAATGGTTAAGAATAATCTCGACAAAAGGGGAACTGGCAAGGTGAAGGTTGAACTTTTGTGCTTGTGATACTGAACTAACCTGACCAAGAGAGATTGGGGCAGATAAGAGTTTGATTCAAAGGGAAAGTCAAAGTGGTCCTTGCAGAGGTCTATACCAAATGCCTAGCACGTTCGAAAGTCTTCGACATCAGGAGAAGGTCAGAGCCCCACTGAGGGAGACCCTTTACGAATGTGAATTAAGCTTGGGCAAGGGAACGCCTGCAATTGCTGTGTTTGAAAGGTCAGAGCCTGAACGAGGGAGACCTATGTGAACTTGTTGTTGAACTACAAAAGAACTGGTGAAAGCTAGAAGTGATTTAACGTGAAAGGCCAAGCGGGCCTCGATCCACGTTTTTCTAACTGTCTTTGTTTTGAGATTCTGAGCCGGTGTGTGTTGTCCTGTTTGCGGGGACCGCCTTACTCTGTGCTGTCCAGGGTGGAAAGGAGAGTTGACTCAGTCGCATTGATTTGTTTTAATGTTGCAACACTGATTTTCCTTTGCATACATATTCCCCTTTACACACTTTTTGTACAAGAGATATGCGGGCATTGGGTTTTGTTAGTATAGGCCATCTTTGATTTGACAGACTGACGAGGACTGTTTCTTTATTATTTTGATGGTAGGTAGTACTCCCATCCCAGCTATAGGGCACAGTAGGAGTTTTTCAAAACCCAGAAAACTGGATAAAGATTTTGAAATGTAATCTATTGTGTCAGTGATACCATGCCTCCCTTACAGCTGATCGGACTGGGAAGCGTTGCACAGCTTCTCTCATAGCTGCATAGACATTTTAATGCCATCTCCTTATCTCTGGCGTTGGAACACAGGCAGCGAGGGACACTGGAAGGTTGCTTTTACTCTGTTGGATCCAGCACTCTAAAGTTGTGATGCAGACTGTGTGTGTCACCGGAGGGTTGCCCTCTTGCAAGTTTTTGTTGTTTCGCCAGTCTGGCATGCTTAATCTAGGAAAACCATAGAAAAACTGGTGAGCATTTGACTTGAGAGGCATGGTGTGAGACACATTAATACTGTTCAAACATAAAATGCAACTTGTGGGGAAACGGGAACTGGCACACTTTCTATTGCTTCATCCCCTTCTGGCGTAGAACTGACATTGCTTTTCTCCCCATTAGTCCTCCCAACCGATACAATGAGATGGCCACTCCCCGCTTGACAGGGTCAGTGAACTGACCTCGTCACAATTGACCCTAAAGAATGAAACACAATTTGCTAAAGACATTTTTAGATGAAATACAATCCTTGGATATTTTATTTTCTTGGAGCTGAAACTATTTTCAAAATGCATTAAATTGTTTATGGAAACAGATCCAATCAAGACCCTCCCCTTACTTATTCAGCAGATAGAAGAATATGGAAGAATATCCGGTCTAAAGATAAACAGAAATCATTGGTAATGGCCCTGGTGGGAGATATTAACGAGATATACGAGACAACGAAAGACCTACACCTACAAGCGGCTGCAGAAGGCGTGAGATACCTTGGAGTGACTGACACCAACCATAAAAAACCTCTACAAGGGGAACTTCCTGAAACTCTTAGACAACGTAAAAAGAGACCTGGACAGATGGAATCCGTTGTCGATCTCTTGGTGGGGCAGACTTACGGTCATCAAGATGACGATCCTTCCCAGGTTGCTGTATTACTTCCAAGCTCTTCCCACTCGAATACCGCCAACCTTTTTCAAGACACTGACTAAAATAATATCCAAATACATATGGCAAGGCAAGACACCAAGATTGTCACTGCGCTTAGAGCAGACAGATGTATGGCGCTCCCCCACTTTAGGAATTACTACGAGGCGGCGCAATTATGGGTCCTACACGAATGGATCACAGATTCATCAGAAAAATGGTGGGTAGCGCAGGACAGAGCAGTAGCAAGATCAAACCTGCGACACCTCCTCTGGTGGAAACCCGAGCACAGGCATCAAAGCAAGTGAAATTATGAGCACCACCATGGAAATATGGGACAAAGCAACCAAGAAAGGAACGCTCACGATAGACCCAGCCCCATTCATACCAATGTTTGACAATCCAGACTCCCCCCCCCCCCCCCCCCCCCCACCCCCACCCAGGTGCGGAAAAATGTTCATTCCAGAAATGGCGAGACGTGGGCTGTACAAAAGTGGGAGACATGTTTGACGGACAGCAGATTAGAACGTTCGCAGACTGCCAGGACATGCTGGGCCTCACAGAAACGGACATGTTCCAGTATGAACAAATCCTTCATTGGCTCACAACGCCAAGAATTACCAGGGCATTGACCAGAGATCCCACACCTTTTGAGACATGCATGTTGACCTAGACGGGGGAAAAGAAATTCGTATCTACCCTATACAAATTCATGAATGCCCAGGAAGAAAATATAACATGGTACTACATGAAAAAATGGGAAATCACACTAGGGAAACAAAACATGAGGGAACAATGGAAATATCTTTGGCTAACAATCCCAAAATGGACTCGAGTGATACAATCGAGCGATTAGGGACTATGTTGAGTCCCGATGTTTATTGTTTAAAAAAATGTGTTTTAAAAAAAAAATTGTTTATGGAAAATATATATGTTCTTCTTTTTAAGATATGTCTGCCATTATAGGCTTTTGGGTTACTTGAAAAACTGCTCATCCAAAATAATGGGGCAGTTCAAATGATGAATACCCAATTTAAAAATCTAAAATCATTCTGCAGTGATGTTTGCATATGACGTGGTGCTGCTTGCAATCATTTACACTTTTCTCTGTTACAGGGTTTTCTGTTCATCCTGGAGACAGATGGGTTTTGGAGACTGGGAGGATTTATGAAGTCACAATTGAAGTGTATGACAAATCAAGCAATAAGGTTTATTTATCTGAGGTAAGTGAATTTCAGCTGCTAGCAGGAAAAGATGTAAAATAAAGGTCCATTTTAGATAATTGTCTCTTCTACAATTTAATCATACACATAAATTGCATTTAGCTCCACTTATCACTGCAAACAGATTGAATAATGTAGTGAACTAACAGGACACGTGATAGAAAATGGGTTTCAAAGGTTTTTATTGCCTTTTCAGAATGGAAAATGTATAAACGCCTGTAGGTACTAGGGGTTGATCTAAACAGAAGGAGATTCCGATCTCTGAATACGCTAAATAGAGCGTGGATGAGTGGAATGAACAATATTTTAGAATCTTGTCCAATCAGCATTTGGTGAATGTGGGACTACCTACAGGGACAATCATGCATTTGACTTGTTCTCTATGCTGATTTGCTGCTGTTTTTGCTGCCTCCCCCACATTCTCATCTACTTCACTTCCTGCCGCATCTCTGGATCTCCTTCTGCATTCTCCCTCGCTTTTCTGGGCGCCATAACGTGACACCTTGCAACACCATGGCACCTCCAACCACAGTTATAACAGCCTGCCACCCATGCCCTTGCAGCGCTCCAAACAAAACCTAGAGATGTCAGGTTTTTAATACCAAATACAACCTACTTGTGGTGCCTTATAACGGGTCAGTGTTGGAGGGAAAAAACTATAGTGCATTTGGTCTGCCGATCTACTAGAAATACTTGTCTCCTCTGTGGATTTCTGATGGAAGCACAGCCTCAGCGATGTAGCCTTTCAGAAGCACAACTAAGCAACCCAGTTCTACTTCTGTGTGTGACTTAAAGCAAACAAGTTGTTTTCTGAGCTGGTCTATTGGTTATGGCTAGGTACCTTATGCCATAGTCTTTCTCAACATAGTACTAATTCATATTATGAATGTCAGTTATTCAGCATGAGCACTTTACGGCTTCTGCTGTGGCAAGACACAATAGCAGCACTAACAAATTGATCACATTTTACACCTGCGAATGGGAGCGTAGCGATTCTATGGCTATTTCTAGAAGTGCTGCTGTCAAGACTGCTTACCAGTACTGTACAGGACCATCATCCTTACTCATGTAAAAGTAGATAAGCCTCCACCATCTGAACTGCTGAAGCTATGAGTTCTTGTAGACCTATCCGCATTGAGAATTCCAAATTTAACGAGGAGCATGTCCCACAGGATCTTGGGCCTTTTTGATGTGTGTAGCTTTCACAGGAGAAGTCATGTGGTATTGGCAACTAGAATGCAATTCCTCATAATGAGCAAGACTCTGTTCTTGACCCCTCTGGTGATCTGTTGAGAACAAGGCATTTGCATATCAGAGCAACTTTGCACGTTTTGAGTTTTCATCCACCACATGCAACCGAAATATGGCAACTCGATCTTGAAAAGTGTTTGAGAAGTAGCAGGTGGAATTCCTGTTAGCTTTCATTAAGGTTTTAGAGGTGTCCCCATGCAAGGTTGGAAGAAAACCCCTCACCAGATCTGGAATTACCCCGCTAGCCAAATCACAAGACCATTTCATGTTGGGTATGTTCATTTTTGGCTGGTCCACCAGTGCAGGTATCTCATTGATTGAGGCACAGTGCTGAGTAACATGTTTGGTGGCCTCAAAAAGCCATAACCCTAAACTGATATCAGACAACCGCTCCCTGGTCTTGGAGAAGTGAATGTTCTATCTAATGCTCAGCTGTGGCAGTTACATTCATCAATGATGACATTACATTACTCACTTAACAGGTCCAACATATGCAAAGTCCAACATATGCAAAGTCGAATTTCAGTCATTTTTAATTGCAGACTTCAAGTTGCACTACAGACCCTTGTGACTCAACTGCAGTTGGTGCTGTTCCTTTCTTGTAGTTCACCCTATGCATGAATAAAGTTTGAGCTGATCTTCTGGGCCTATGTAATCCTTTCCTTCACAAGCTAGTAAGTGCTGATGAGTTGTTGCCACATCGTGAAGCAGGGCTTCAAATGTGCTCTCACCACCAGCCATTGCCAGTGATAATGGACTCTTGGCAAGTAAGATCTGGTGTGCTGGGTGTATGTGTAAAATTGAGGTGGCAAGTGACTTTTTATGGCTGGCTACTAGCTTGCAACCTGAGATTGTTACCCCTTATGTGAAGGGTTTACCCAAAACAAGGGATATGCATGATCTTGCTAATTTGTGGGAAAGCAAGGATATTCAGCTTGCTGTCAGCAGCAACAAAACACAGCTCTTAGTCACTGTGCCATCACCTCCACCAAATTCTACCAAATGCCAATACCCTGTTCATCTCATGCCTTCGAATCCTTGCACACAATTGTTTATGTTGCCAAACTGCATTCACCCCCTGCTCCCATGGATTACTTTGGGATCTGAACCCCTCTAGCCTGACAGAGAAATGGATAGAGAATGTCATCCAGTATGCAGTCACAGGAATGAAGTACATTCTGGGTCAACTGTTCTGCATGTTCATGGAGAAGTGGACTTTCTTGCCTGTGTACTGATGTAGTGCCTGCTGTACTGTGAAAATAAACTCATTGTACAACACCTCTTCATGAAAATGAACATCGACTGGGTATTTTCTAGTTGTAATTAACTTTACTCATGAAGTGACGGAAAGCAGGCTTTTTTTGTTTTTGTTTACCAGAATCCATATGCATTACTTCTTGGTTAGTGTTAGCATGTAACCTGTGATATATTCATCCATCTTTTGCTGACCTGGCACAAAGGCAGATCACTGTGCAAAGCAGGCAGCAATGTGTTTTAGGATGAGAACTTGTTAAAGGTGATATGTTGATTTTCTGCTGGTGGAAGTCCTGCTGTGGAGATCTTGAATTCAACCCAACCCTGTGCATATGATGTCTGGGTCTTACAATTTTCCTAGCAACCTTCCCTTCCTCTCCGAGTCTTAATCTGGTCTTCCACTCCAGTTCTTACAGTCAGCCCAGCAATACAACCCGAACACCACATCTCACCATCTCTGTACCACAAAACTGCCTTTGACATGGGAGCTGAACCTTCTATAGTGCTTGGCTGACGAGCTTCCCACTGATTGGTGGAGGGGGCACATGCCCACCTTGGGCCTGCACCATGGTAGGGATGCTTTGTAGTCCTGAGTTCATGGGGGAAGCCTTTGAATAGGGGAGGTGCCATCTTGGATTCCACGTCCATCTGTTGGGACAAATCGAGGATATTCATCCCTTCTCCCCAAAGGGTAGTCTCCCCCTATGAGTCTAGGGAGGTGAGCCTGCTTCGCAAGACCCTCCCTAGGGGTCTGAGCAAGTGAGACCTCACTGGGAGAGACTTCCCCTTTGGGGACAAGGAGGAACTCGCTAGACCCTCCGGCCTAGTAGCACATATGGGATTATCAGATCTGAAGAACATTATAGCACACACAGACTTGGCTGAAGGCAAAACTAAAATGTACCTCGATGAACAAGGAAAAGATCTCTTTAAGCAAAGACATACAAGTAACAGATGAGGAAACTAAAGCAGGAGAGCACGCTAAGGAGAGGCAAAGCGCAGAGCGAGAGAGACGAGCGTAGCAGGGGAAGCCCCATGACAATGTGACACCTGAAGAAAGCCGCTTTGAGGAGAACCACATAGCTTGCGACTTTGAGAAGGCTCCTGAACGCCAGAGGGGAATGCTTGAGGCTCAGCGTATACTGCAAGCGAGAAACCGAGGAGAAGGGAATGCTAATCCATGTGGTGGTGTGACTACGACAGCTTTGTGGTGGGCCATGCATCCAACGAACAACGAAATCATCCAGCTGGGGAGTAGATGAGACTCCCTGCTACCCATAGCCATTCCAGGGGAAAGACAGTGGACGGCTGAATGGTAGCGCCAAGAAGCACATGAACCTGAACGGAAGAAACCAACACGAGTGAGTGCCAATCCCAAGAGGGTTCCCCTGCAGAACCAGAGGTACCGGGAAGAATGGAGCACCGGGAGGCCACCGGGTCATAGTTATAGTGGAATTGACGATTTACTAAACATAAATTCATTTAAGTGGAACTGTGGTATAGCGATGAAGCAGTTAATGAATAAGCCTGAAGGCGAAGGCATTCTGTCTTGGGACCAATTACTATGAAAAGAGGGGAAAGAACCTAGATTTAGAGATAAAGGGCCTAATTCACAAAAGCGTTTTATAATGACAAAAACCCACTGGAAAATGCTCCGTGAATCAGGGCCGAAGAGTGGAACAAACTAGAGAAGTTATTCAGTGAAACTGTATGTGAACTGAATGCAAGTGAGACAGACAAGGAACAAGTTACTCAAGTACAAGAACCCCAGGAGAGGGGGGACTAAAGCCACCAGAATGTAAATTCCATATAAGAAAGCATGGGTTCCAAGAAACAGGAAGACTTATAAGCCTGGATCAAACTATAGGAAAGAGTGAAATAATTAACTGCTAAAATGCTGCCAGAAAAGGGGAGATGAAGCACAAGAACATTGTGAAAAAGTTACAAGAACTAATCCAGAAGGTGGCAAGCGATTATTTAAAGATTTCATATTAAAAGAGAACTTTGTAATAAAGGAGAAACCATTTTCTCTCAGACAAACTAGGAGAAGGGAGACATTTTCCTAGTTTAATTTCTTAGTTAAAATAGTGGTGGGGTCAGTTAGAACTAGCTTTGGATGGTGGACATATTCTTTTGGGACCTACTAACGAGTACCTTTAGTTATTACATAGGCAGGGATACCCCTCGAGCAATAGGGAAAGGTGGGCCTTTTGCTTATTATTTAAATAAATATAATTCAAAATGCATGTCAAGTGTCCGACTGCTTCTTCCGACCCACCACACTGTTTGTTGCTGGCTAGGGATTCTTGTGCATTGTACAATGGGCGAATTGTATTTCATTCTTCTAATAAGACTATTGCTAGTGAATGTGTATGCGCATGCGTGCTTTGTTTTAGCATGCTTTTCCACACTTGTCTCTGCTTTTTTGTGGTGTTTATCGAAGTCCAATAGTCACAAAAAGGACCAGGAAACGGGTCTCTGGCCTGAGTGTACCCTTATATATTAACACAATAGAAGACTCAGGTTGATCAATTCTGTAAAAGTATTTTAATAAAAATTGTTTAATTTTTTGTTTTTAAAGTTCGCCCTCGAGTGAGGTACTTAAAATTTCTTAAAAAGCTGCTTCATAGATGAAAAAAGATGATTTTATTAGATTTCTCTATCCACAGGAAGTTAAAAAAGGAGGACAATGCTAATAGATGTGTTTCTATTCTCTACTTCTATTCATTTAGTTTGAAAAAGTAGCGTCCAATTGTTTCTTCTGGTTTTGCTTCACAAATTTCCGGATTCCCATATTCTTCTTCTGTCTGATCTTTTAACATTGTTATTTCAGAATTCAGTTTGAAAAGGTTTTTACGGAATTCCCATCTATTTGTTGGGAGATCACAAATCAGGAAGTACAACAGGTCGTAGATGGATTAGTTACTAGTCTGGGACTATTCCTGATGTAGAAAGCCACAAAAAGCCTACCGTTTCAGTGGCAAAGAGGCCACATTCATCAGGGCTGGGCAGACGTATTGCAAAGTGAATGTGTCTACGTCTAGGAGGCTGGGTAGATGGTACCAGAGGATCCCACCTATAAAAGGGAGGGGGACGGGAAGAAGGAAAAGAGAGAGACAAGCACCATTATGGTATCAATAAGGTAATTTGAGGGTGCTGTCATCTAGAAAATAAAAAGCTAGGTCTTACCTAGTTTAAGGGGTCCCCATAGGTGTCCATGTGGGTGGGGAAAGTAGAAACTACTACTTCCCAACAGGGGTCATGGGTCGTTTTGTCATGTCCTGGATTCTGGAAAAAAGGGATCATATTTTAGACTCTTAACCAGACGGGACGAATAAAGATGACTTAATGCAAAGTAGTTAAAGATAGTGCTCAATAAGATAGGGTCATATATGAATGACCCCTGACAAATTTCTTCAAGAGGTAGACTCCAGAAAATTTTTACCTAGAAAGTGTGACCAGAAAACATGTTTTGCCATGTCTTAACAGATTAGGAACATACCATATCGCGTGATATAACGGGCTATCAAAAATGATATAGCATGCTTACTTGCCCCTATCTTATTGAGCACTATCTTTAACTACTTTGTATTATGTAATCTTTGTTCGTCCCGTCTGATGTTTATTTTCTAGATGACAGCACCGTCAAATTACCTTATTGATACCATAATGGTGCTTGTCTCTCTCTTTTCCCTCTTTCCGTCCCCCTCCCTTTTATAGGTGGGATCCTCTGGTACCATCTACCCAGCCTCCTAGACGTAGACACATTCACTTTGCAATACGTCTGCCCAGCCCTGATGAATGTGGCCTCTTTGCCACTGAAACCGGTAGGCTTTTTGTGGCTTTCTACATCAGGAATAGTCCCAGACTAGTAACTAATCTATCTACAACCTGCTGGACTTCCTGATTTGTGATCTCCCAACAAATAGACGGGAATTCCGTAAAAACCTTTTCAAACTGAATTCTGAAATAACAATGTTTATCGAAGTCCGTCATGACCTAACATGTCTTTTTTTCCAATTACTGTTTTCTATTTAATTTTCTTCTTCTGTATCTGCAAGCATGTTTGGGATTTTTCGGATTTGCTGTGCCTGGATCCCCACATTGTGAGATCTGTAACCGCATGACTTTGATATTTTCCACTTCTTTCTGTGTTCTCCATGTGTTCAGCTCATGCTCTGGCGGTTGTGAGGTTGGCATCATGGAAGGAGACACGGACAGTAGATTCAAACTTTATCAACAATGTTTTATTAAGAAAATGTCAGGATGGAGTAAGGTCCATCTTGCCCTGAACTAAGGTGGGATTTCCCCATCTAAAGAAACTAAGGAAAGTCTGTCAGAACGCTCAACTGAAAAGTCTGTCTGTCCAAAACCTATGCTTGCGCTCACAGCTAATACCAAACAATGTGTAGGGATGACTATCATAAACTAAACAGTGATTCTTACATACAGTTCTGAGATGGTTTCCAGCTCTGGCTTGCTCTTCAGCTTCCTTTTTCCCAATGTCAATATGTCCACCTCAATGTTCCATTTACCTTCATATAGACTTGAAGAAATACAGTTCCACAATTTTGTAAGGATCAGGGTGCTCTTCCCCAAGTTCAATGTTCAAACACAAAAAAGTATATTGAGGCGTTATCTGTAGCACAAGACTTTACTACTCTGGGCTTCCTTCTCCAAGTCTGATGTTCACCATCTGGTTTCCTTCTTTCACCACAGCCGAATTCCTTGTTATCTTCTAGGGGTTCACTGGCATTGGCATAGTTTTAGACCACACGGTCCACCCATTACAGGTCACACAACCAGGAAATTCCAGGTTTCTTTCAGAGTTCAATAGTTTGATCAACAGGCAGTTTCTTAAGCATCAGCTTCACCACTTTATCACATATGATCTTAATCTGGATCATGCTTCATTGAAAGTGTCTTACATTCAGATAAGTGGTTCAATTTGCCAAAAGAGGTTGCGTTCACTTGTAAATGTGGCATTCCCTGTATAAAGTTTCTTGTTTCTTTCACTTCGGTATTCAGTAAGGGTTACTGGTGCTTAATTAAATGCCACCTTGTGTGTTTCATTCAATTCGGGGTTCAATAGAAGTAACTTGGGTTACTTTCACTTTCATTTATTTCGTAATCTATGTGTTGTAAGTTCATTTGATTCCATACGCCCCTACTGTATTAACGGAGCTCTCTGGTGAGTAAAGTGTCCTAGACACTTGCCCGGGTATTGCCGCTCCTCCTCCCATGCAGGAAAACCTGTTTGCCAGGCGCTCCTCGCAGCACTCTGCGTCGATTGTGTTGAGCCTCGCCGACACGTTCTGTCAACTCCAGCTGCTCGCCTTTTCTCCAGGGGTTTCTCCGACCTGCACCCTTCCTCCAGCATGCTCCCTAGAGACTTGGCAGGTGTTCTGATGTCTTAGTTCTCATGCACAGCTCCTTCTTCCACTGTTCTCCTCTTCCAATGCTCTTTGCAGTTTCATAGTTCCCCCTTTTATACACCTGTGGTTCAATAAGGGACTGCAGGTGTGCCCCATCAATTACCGTTGCCTGACTCTTAGTAGTACATGCCTGACCTTCATGCATCTTCTTCATCCCAGTACCAAAATGCTGAGAGGTAATCTCTACTACTCTGTTGCTTCTTCTTCGTCTCAGTACTTGAATGTATTTTAAAGGGAGGATGATGTGGAGCACTTTTATAATGGCCCATGAAGGTCGGGGAAAGTAAGATTGGCTGTCATGAGGATAAGAAGGATACCATGATTTCTTACAAAGTATCTTATCCCTACTCTTTCTCTTCCTCTGTTTAACATGTCTGGTTTGATGTCTTTTACCCTTCTCAGAAACCAGGGACCCAGATGAACAATATCCCATAACCATTTCTGGGATAGGGCTTTCTTTTTGAAGGGATGTTGGAGAATACAGCGTCTCATCCATGGATCTCTCACTTCCGATCCCCAAGGACCCTCCATCCAGGTGATCCTACCTCACTTGTCCACCCCCAGCGGCAAAATCCAAAAGTGATGGCCTTTCCCTGGCGGTATTGCATGAAAATACTGTAAAAATAAAAAAAAGATGGTTGAAATGATCGGATTTCGGCTGTACCAAATCTACGTACAGCCGAAAATGCGAACATTTCAACCATCAGATTTCCATTATAGCGAAAACAAAGGGAAGCAGAGTTTGCGGGGGTGTCCCTCGCACCCTTGTTAGCTATAATGGAATGGGGGTGGCGGGGGTGTCCCCCCGCATCCAAAACAAAGTTTTGGAAAAAGAAAAGGACCCTGCAGAGCAGGTTCCCATCCACAGAAGTAAAGGGAACTGGCGCTGCAGGGACTCGGCCTCAAACAGCGAAGTGTGCCGCCAAAGGGTAAGTAAGGTGGTGGGGGGAGCGGGGTATACAAAGGCAATTTAGCTGTGGGGTTATTTCAAAAATGAACATTTAAAATTCAGCATTTTCGTCTTTGAAATGTTCATATTCGAAATAACGTACATCCTTCCCATGCCACCTTCATAGAGGAGTCAAAGGGAATAGAAGTGAGAAGACCCTCCGGTTTCTCACAGGGTTCTATGAAATGGAACAGCCCTTGGTTAAGCGCCTTAAAAAACAAAGTAAATGAATAAAACACCAACATAAAACTTGTAACTTGCCATGTGAGTTTGTGTATGCACGCGTTTTCCATGTTCATACATGTACAAATGCACAGGCTCCCTAACAATGGCTCAATTAAACAAGTTTGGGAGACTAATCTAGAATTCACTGATAAGGTTTTTGAGCATTTTGGTGTTTTCAGCAGTTTCTTTTATGCTTTAGGTTCATGGCAAATGTTTCAACATTGGCAGCAGCCAATCTTGAAAAGTGTCCCAAAAGAAATTGCGTAGTGTTTTATTTGGTTTATTTGAAACCCTATTCAACATGAACACAACCAAACTCCTCCTTATTGGTCATGACGCTAAACAACAACTTGTCCAACAATGGCTCAATGATATGTTCCTAGAAGGATTTGATTCACATCTCTCGGCTTCAGCAAAACCCTTGAGCTTCACTTTTGGCATCAGCCTGTTCTTCCAGAAACACATAGCCAAGAAGCCCAAGTACCTGACTCTAAATCTCCACCCTTTGCAAAATCAAACCCTTCACCCTGCCACAGGAGTTCTCGACCGTAATGCAGGCCCTTTTGTGTTTGCACACATCGATCAGGGAAATTACCTCCTAGCAGGGCTCCCTGCTGCTCACTTGGCTCCCCTAAAAGCAGTCCACCATGCTGCAGCATGTCTTATCACGGGTGTGCGGAAAATTCAAATTGCACCTGTCCTAAGCCAACTGCATTGGCTTCCTCACCTGGCCAGCATAGTGTTCAGAGAAAGCATGAATCATCTACATAGCAGTCACGGGTGGCACACCAGCATACCTAACCCTGGGGGTGGTAACATGAGGGAGGATCACATGGGAGGAGGAGGCTGTCAGGAGGGAAGTGGTGATTCCATTAGAAGAGATGTGGTATTTATCCTCTTCTGAGGATGAGCTACCCCTAATTCTTAAATATCTAATAGTGTGCTGTCCATGTAAGATTCCCTCTTCCAAAAGCTACCCAAAGTACAGAACATCAATTCTTTTAACCAGCATGAAAGTGGTATATTGGGGGTTCAGGAAGCTTATCTCAGAACTTTATTGTTATAATTCTGCTTTATATCGAGGTCTAAAACACAAGGGTAAACCACCAACTCCTTTAACAATCTCCCATAAAATTGAATATTCTCAGTTATGAACATTAACACAATCTCTGATCAATTTTCCTTCGTCCATTCTGAAAGACTTATTCATGCGGATTTGCTTGAATAAATTACCAACGAGACAGGTATTAGGAATGAGAAACCAAATTCCACGAACAGAGAGGTTCTGTCAGTTTTGTTGAAACCAACACACCTTTGAATCCACAAAGCACCTACTTATGCAATATAAAGCACTATCTGAGATAAGAACCGCTATGCTAGCGGATACAAGCAGAAACTTAAAAACGTTAACAGTGGCCAAATGGTGGTTATTATTTCTAATTGGACAAAAGGTCCCATTAGTCATAGCAGAAACAAATGTGTGAATGACTCCAGAAAGAAATTGAACCATAGGACAGAAAAGAGGACATTGTTCTGAGGGCTCACACGAAAAATCTTAACCCTTTTACGGAATCTAAGATGACCACACGACATTGTAATTCCTTTCTATGAAAGGTTGTGGCAAACTAAATCATAAATAAAATATTCTCAGTTAACAAATCAGCTTAAGTTAACTGATAATAAAACCAATAGAAACATTGACTGCAAGTGCCATGATGCTTGTAGTACTAGGACGAGGAAGAGGGACTCTGAGTTGAATTATCATGAGTGTTCTAGTTGTTGTGGCAGAAAGCACCTGAGCAGGACCTTTACATATACAAGTGGGCTTCAGGTGGAGAAGGAGAGAAGAGGGAGAAGCTGATGGTGTAGATGTGGCGGCAGCAGGATGCTGTGCGGGAGATGCTGGGGCACCGTGGCCATGTAGAGAATGCGCAGCGGAAGTCAGTTCTGAAGCAGGCTACGCCGTGTGGGTGACGCGCTCCCGACACACGGTTGAACTGATCCGTACTGAAGTAGCACCAGAGATCACACAGTGCTGCCAGAGCACCTCTGAAGGACAGCGCCGACAGTGGCAAGTCAAACCAGAGATGGCAGAAGCACAGAAGAGGTCCCCGAAGAGGTCCGCAGCAACACCAGAGGGTCAGAAGGAGATGCCAAGGTATACCAGTGAGTTGGCCTGAAGCAGGTGACCCTGGGGAGCCCCGAAGGGGACAGCTATGTGAAAGTTATCATTTTGAATATCAAACTAATGTACTGATGCAAACTGGGCGCAACTCACCTAATTAGGGATACCAATTAGAGGACCATTCTAAACTGTATTGCCAAAGCCATAGTAGAGGGATATCGAGAAAAAAATAAGCGTGGCACTTCTAACAAGGGATACCAATTAGGGGACAATTGTAACCTGCATTGCCACCGGCCAAGAGGTTGCATAGCAAGAATACAAAAGCTGCAGAAGTAAAACCCCTCTGCCCCCTGTCGGATGTGAAATAAAGGGGGAGAGAAATGTAGCCTGCTTTGTCTACAGCCAAAAGACTAGCAAGAGAAGAATTAACCTTTTATGGAATATCAGTTTGGGAAGAGATGTAACACACCTTGTCAAGAAACTATAACGAGAAGCAGTTGTTGATTCAAACCTCCTCATTTATGTTCCTGCCGTGGAGTTCGTTTTAGAACAAGCATTACCACAGAGTACAATTGTAGTAGTAGGTGTTTTATCCTACAGGCGAGTAAACCAGGAAAGGGACCAATAGTAGTTAGTCCTAACAGGCGAGTATACCAGGAAAGGAGAAGATGGGTTAAAGTACTGTAGTTGTGGTAAAGGGGGGTGTTGGAGAATAAGTGTTAATTTCATCACTTTATGAACTGTTGCTTTTCTCTTTTGAAGAAGTGTGATTATTGAGCTATCATGACTCATGTGTTTCTCCTGAAGAAGTAGTATGATGTGTTAACAAGTGCTTTGAGAAAAGAACATTTGCCCTGATTTATGAACTTGATTTATGAACTTGTGTTTTGAGGAAAAGACTTTTGTTTTGCCAAGCAGGAGATTGTGGAAAATTGACAGTTGCTTTGATTGATGTACAAGCTGTTGGAAGAGATATATTCACGTTGCCAAGTAGGATATATTGGATGGAAAAGACTTTGTATGCTACGCTCAATGGAACTTTGTTATTGCACAGAGCTTTCTTCAACCTGAATTTTGCTCCAGGTTTTCCTAAATTGATGCAGGGAAGTGAATCCAACCCTGGCCGTAAGGAGTACTGATTAAAGCCCTTGAGTTTGAATTAATCTATTTTGACAGCCAAACAAACCTTCCTTAATTTTGTTGTATGTATTAGTGTGAGGGTCAGATGTTTTTTGGACACTAGAACATTTTTCTTTAGCCTTAGTTTGTTAGGCAGGGACGTTCTTTTTAGGTTACAGAAAGATAGGCATTTGTGTCACCCCTTTTTATTTAATAAAGTGGCCTCTTGTGAGAAATCTCTACCTTCTACCTTTGTGTCTGTCTCGCTTTTCTAAACCCTCACATAGGTCAGTCGGAGGAGACAAACCAAAAGGCGCCATTTTAAAGATTTTATTTCAAAATTAGAGTCAATGCCTAGCTTCACCTAATCTAAGGGTTTCCCCACCTAACACAACTAAACTAGGGTGCTCATCAGGATGAAAGTCCTAATGAAAAGTCTGTCCTCTGTCTGAAAAACTGACCCTACCACTACTATAGCAAACAAAGATACTCCCTTGCCCTGGGTGGCTTTTTAGCTTGTTCTCACTATGAGATTCTTAAATAGTCTATTGCAATTTCTCACAATAAACCTCTGTTCCTTCAAGGTGTTCTCCCATGCCGTTCTGTCCTATTTCCTTGTATTCTGCAGATTCCTTTCTGGGCTTTCTCTTGAGATTGTCTGAGACTGAGTCTCCATTCCAATTCAGTCTTTCTTCCTCCTTTATTATTCACACAGAGGGTTTTGGACCAACCCTCCTCCTTTTGGTTGGCTTTCTCCTCACTGAGATATACAATTAAAGTCTCTATTTGACTCTTATTCCTTTTAGGATTTTGCCATTCAGTGGGTTGAGGATAATGAGTCCCTGCATGAGTTTCACCCTTCTGGTAATCTCGTCATTCATTGGAACGAGTATGAGTTCTCAAGTAATTCAACACTTTGGATATTCATACCCCTCACTAGGACGAGTTTGATGAACCCTTGAGTGATTCTCCCCTTTTGGTGTTTACACTTCTCACTGGGACGAGGGGGGCTTTCTCCAATCTTTATATTCGGTTTGCTTACAGCATATGATATCTGTCCATTTTTACATATATGTCCTCTTATCCGGGCCTCCTGCTCTCCCCATTACCTGCTGTGAAAGGGTTCGGCCTCACCAGTTCGCCACTTTCGTTCTTTCGTCTTTCCGCTCCATCGTAGCTGCTTTCCACCTTTTCTCAGAACACTCTTCCGACACGCTTCTGTGTCTTAAGATGGTTTTGGCAATGGAAGGGTTCTCCACTTGCTTTCCTTCCAGGCCATCACCTTCCAGCTTGGTTTCTCTACTTGGGCATTCCTTTGGTAGACAGTCCTTCTCGGTTCGCCTCTCTGGCACACCAACTTGAGGGCTCGTCTCCGCCCATGGTCACCTGTCCTTCCTGGGCTTCCTCCAGTCTGTCGTGTGCACCGCACACTGTTGGCACTTCTCCTTCGTGGCTGGTCCTTGACGTGTGCAACAGCGTCTTCCCAGGTTTCCCAGCCTTCTCGATTTGGCAGGTTTGAATCTCCTGGGTCTCACTTCCTCGTTCTCCTCGTTCTCCTGGCCCTCCACTTTTTATGACGCAGTGCTGGGGCTTCCCTGGCTTCTCCTTTGTGTTTAAGCCGTGTTCATCATAATTCCTCTTGGCTTCTTCTCAGTGTTTGTCAGATGAGCATTCTTTAGGATTCCAGGGTTCTTACACAGTACTACACTGATACATTTCCTCTGTCATTATATCACAGTAACATATGCAAGAGGAGTCTAGACGTTTGTGAAATAATGTTACATTATTTTTTGGAGGATAATGGGAAGGGAGTTCCTCAATCGAAAGGGAGTCCTTATTCCCAGGAGGGGGAGTCTCTCACTGTGAGGTCCCGCTTACCACCACTCCTAGGGGGAATGTTGCGCAGTGGGCTCACCTCCCTAGCGTCGCAGGGAGGGGCTTACCCCTTTTGGGAAAGTGACTGAACCCCTTGATTCGTCACACTCACACTCAAACTCAATCCCGGAATCTGCTTGGAATGCGCCCACAAATCCCTAATGTTGCAAATCTCTCAAAACGGGGATTTAACATCACCCAACCATGGACTAATCCCAATCGACACACAGATGGCGACTCCCAGTACTGCACAACTGTTCAAATACTAAATCAAACCCTGATTACCCATACCCCTGTACAGCGCTCTGCTACTCTCAAGCTAGGTCCTCGTTATAACCAAAATGAAAACAATAAAATTAATAAAAATATCACAATGATGTACACACCATAAAATGTTTGAGAGAACCATTTCCAATTGTGAGGCATCTGTATTTGCATTAAGTGTGTGATTCAGAGCCATTCATGTATTCTTTTGTATACATTTTCAGAATATTCGAATTCACTCTGTGCTGTCCAAGGAGTACTTTGAAATTTTAGAATCTTCCTTGAATGGTTCCTATCATCGTGTGAAGGCTTTGAAGAAGGGGCAAACCGTCATCGATGCAGCACTAACTTCAATTGTAGATCAGGTGTGTTTTTCCTATTTGGGAACCTTAATGTATGAACTGTGTTTGTCGAATGAAAGTAAACTGGTTGTTTAATGTAATATTGTTTTTGTGCATACATTAGTTGTAAATTGGATGCTTTTGCTCAGATGTTTGCTCACCTTTTTTTCATTTACACATTTTGTGGCTACAAGGTTTATCAGAGTTAGGCCAAAAAGACAGTAATCGCATACTGATATATTGCCATATATGACAAGCTGCGAGGAGGAGTTTGGTACTCTGATACCTTTAGACACATGGTATAAAATGTGGAAACGGTCCTAAATGTACAAAGATAAGGGAATGTGCCTACAACAATATTTGTTATAGGTACTACATAATAACATATGGTTCTGTCATTATTTCGATTTTTCTAGGTCGCCTAACCAAAAGACCTATTTTATTTTAAAACATTTTTTGGTCGCTTTTAGGCGCCCGACAAAAATCAAAATAATGAAATGTCTTTGCCCCCTCACCCTCTCTTCCTGGATTCACTCCAAATGGGGGGTTTTACTCCTCAAACCTCACTCCCTGGGGGAGAGAAGGAAGAAAATTCCTGAGTGGGGAGAAAGACGTATCACCAGCTCAATCCCGGTCAGTGAACCCAAGAGTAGAAAAGTTCTTTCGGCCAGCTCCTTCGGACCCTCAATACATTAAAGGGCATGCCACCCCCGATTCCCTGGTAGTGCCTACCACCCGGAAAATAGCAGGAGTACCCCTTGCTACGGGGGAGGCGCCTCCAGATAGAGAACCCAAGAGGTTATATGCCTTAGGTAAGCGGGTTACCTCAGCTGCCGCATATACCATGCGCATAGCGATGCTGCTGGCGAGTTATACTGATGCTCAATGGAACCTAGTACAGGAAGGTCTCCAGGAGGTCCCAGGACCCATCAGGTCCAAGCTTCACTATTGTGACCGAAGGCAGGCAAGTGAACCAGAATGTGATAAAGAACACTGGGCACGGCTGAAACAGCAGGCAGGTCTCTGGCACAGGGAACCTTACTTGGAAGGCACGCTTGGCTTCATACCTCAGGGTTTAAGCCTGAGACACAGGCCGCTCTCGTCAATAAACCCATTGAAGAAACTAACCTCTTGGGAAAGGCAGTCGATGAGGCCCTAGAAACAGCCAAAAATAGAAAATGACTCTTAATTCCCTGCAACAAATTACTCAAAGACCTTCCCCCCAGAGAGGAGGTAATGCTCGTTGGTCCTTTCAAGGGCAGTCCCGTGCAAGTCAGAACAACTATTGCATGGGAAACTTTAATGCTGGCCAAATATCACGGGTCAGCGACGCGGCAAAGCCAGAGGTAGAGGCCCCAATCCTAGAGGAGCCACAGCCGCTGGTCAAAAATGACCATCAGATCCTGGTCCCATCCCTGACACCCCCGTCGAGGGGCACTTAACATCTTTCCTCACAGCATGGGAGGTGATAACTTCAGACCAGTGGGTCATAAAGACGGTTGCCCACGGGTACTGCAATGAATTCGCCCGACCTCCACAATTCAGACCACCACGCTCACGGCGCCTCACACCGACCATCTGGAAATCCATAATCAACAGTTAGAAGTGCTGTTGGGCATGACGCCATAGAAGCCGTCCCTATTCTTCAGGTAAACGAGGGTGTCATGGTGCAGGCACCCAGAATCCTGAAACTGGTGGGGCCATCCCAGACTTTGGCCCCCTTGGGGGCTTATATGGCCCCAGCCATGCTCACCTGGACTAAGTCCTGGCACCAGGCTCATGGAGGTGTTAGTTACATGGTCCATTAACTTGGCTCTGAGACGCTGAGCCATTCAGTTCAGGGTGTGGCTTCTTTACCTGAGAGAAGGGATACGGAGAAGAGGACTATTTTCTTGGAACTACTTACAAGGCTATTTAAACCACACCCAACAATCTGAACACGCTTCGCGTTATTCTGCACTCCTGCTGCATAACGCTCACTGTCGGATCAGTTCTTGCTTCCTTCTGCCATGCTCGTCCAGAGATTTCCATCCATCGGCACCTGCGAACAGAGAATAACAGGAGTTATTTAAGCATCGAAGGCCTTACCTGCAGTACATCCAGATCTCATCTCCTGCTTTCCAACAGACCGCCGCATCTGCAGAACAGAAAGAAAAGCACCCTGTCGGGTAGCTACTCACCAGATTGGCCCGCTCCAGGAACTTCATCGGACAGTTCTTCACTCAGCAGCGCGCCGCAGCTCGACACCGCCACACAGATCTTCTATTCCTCTTCCTTGGACTTGCGCCGTACCTGCTGAACAGAAAAGGACAAACGGGTTAGTCGCACGTAGCAAAGGAAAGCTACAGAGGCGAACATTTGCGCGCCCAGCACAGCACTATACTTACCGGCAGGAATCCTGAGCATAATTGTCAGGAGTGTCATCCATCATCCGAAGGTCGCTTAACGCCGCACCTGTAAGACAATAACGGACATTAGTTATCTTGAACAGAAAGACTTAAAGGCAGTCATTCCAAGCAGTTATTGGAATAGAGACTTACCTGTTTACTCCCGGGCCTTCTACTTCAGCAACTTCCTTCGGATCAGTGACGTAACTCGATCCAGGAAAGATTGTGAACCGCGCCCCTGCCAGAGTGTGCAGGACGGAGAGCTCGCCCATTAAAAAACAGAGGTGAGCCAGAAGAAGTGAAGGATAGTCCGGAAGGAGATGAAACCACTGACAGCTCCCTTCGGTAGCTAATATCTTGTTTCGACCTGCAGGCTAACATCTCCTGAAGCAAGGACTAAGGGGAGACGCAAGCTAGCATCACCAGCCAAGCAGAGCAGCATCAGGACAGACAACACCCTGCGCACACGAGCACGCCCCAGTGGAGACCAGGTGAGCGTGACAGAGGGTATTTATTCAGTGCACTTCCTTGTACCCCAAAAGGACCTCCCCATGCGCCCTTTTCTAGACTTGCACCCAGCAAACAAGTTCATA
Organism: Ambystoma mexicanum; assembly: GCF_040938575.1. Classification (NCBI taxonomy): domain Eukaryota; kingdom Metazoa; phylum Chordata; class Amphibia; order Caudata; family Ambystomatidae; genus Ambystoma; species Ambystoma mexicanum. The sequence continues at coordinate 538,377,889 of NC_090923.1, read as the reverse complement.
AAACCTCAAAAGTTTTGCATGGTAACACTACAGGAGGTGATCCCACTGTTGAAACAGGGGGACTACATGGCAACATTGGACATGAAAGATGCATACTTTCATATTTCAATGTTGCCAGGGCACAGGAAATATCTAAGGTTCATGATAGAGGACAGGCATTACCAATTCAAAGTACTCCCCTTCGGCGTCGCCTCGGCGCAAGGGTGTTTACCAAGGTACTGGCAGTAGCAGCAGCACACCTGCGCAGACTATCCGTCCCGGTGTACCCTTAGCCCGATGACTGGCTCATAACAGGGGACTCACACGACACATGTTTTTTGAACACCCAAAGGACCTTAGACGTTCTGTTCCGTCTGGGATTCTCCATCGAGAAAAAATCTAGTCTAGTTCCCAGTCAAGTAAAACAATTTCTGGGGGTTCTAATCCAGACGAAAGACGGCCTCGTCTTCCCCTCCAAAGAGAGGGTTCAGAACATGCTTTTTCAGATCCCTCAATATGTAGCTACGGTGCCCAAACCCATGCGTTTGCTAGGGATGATGGCGTCATGCCTATACTTGGTTCACCACGTGCGGCTACACATGCGTCCCATGCAAGAGTGGCTCAACAGCCAGTGGTGTCAGGCCAGTGGACAATGGGAAGATCTGGTAGTTGTCTCGCCAGCCCTCGTTCTCTCTGCAGTGGTGGTCAAGGGAAAACCTTCTGAAGGGGAAAACCTTCACCACCCCTGCAGTGGAAGCCAATCTCATGACAGACGCATTTCTCACGGGGTGGGGGGCTCACCTGCTTCAACAGACGGCGCATGGTGTGTGGTCCCCACAAGTAGCGGCTAACCATATAAACTTACTGGAGCTATTAGCGGTGTTCAAGGCATTAGAGAACCGCTCCAAGGGGAACGGTCTCTGGATAACATGGTCAGGGAAATTTGTCCACGCGCCCCCCTCGACTCCTCTTCTCAACAAGTTAGTGCACAAGATGCACCAGGAGCCAGTTACCATGACACTGGTGGCTCCCATGTGGCCCCGCCTACCCTGGTTCGCTCATCTGATGGAATTGTCCCTCTCCCCACCAGTAAAACTACCCTGCCCGTACAACATTTTGTCCCAGGACAGGGGGAGACCCTACACCCATGCGCACAAACTCTGAAGTTAGCAGCATGGCTCCTGAGATCATAGAGTTTGGACACCTACAGCTCCCCAGAGGTGCATGGACATACTCAGGGAAGCTAGGAAACCTAACACCCGTTATTGCTATGCCGGCAAAGGGAAACGTTTTGTTATCTGGTGTAATACCAAGTGCGTCAATCCCATCGATTGCTCACCCACGCACATTGTTCTTTACCTAACCCATTTGTTGGACACAGGGTTGGTCTTCAATTCCCTGAAGGTTCATCTGGCTGCTCTTTCAGCCTACACCACGTCACAACAAAAGGTGTCGTGTTGGAAGATACCGGTGATTAAGGCCTTTATGGAAGGGGTTAAAAGAATGCATCATCCCATTTCTCACCCAGCTCCTGGATGGGATCTAAATGTGATTTTAACCAGCTTTATGGGGTCCCCCTTTGAGCCAATGCATAAAGCAAGTCTAAAAGAACTTACTTATAAGACGGCCTTCCTAGTGGCTATCACTTCTATCAGAAGGGTTAGTGAACTACAGGCTCTTTCTGTTCTAGACCCCTTTCTTACAGTCCACGGGGATAAGGTAGTTCTTCGCACGCATCCCAGATTCGCTCCTAAATTCATCTCGAAGTTTCATGTGAACCAATCGATTGAACTACCTACCTTTTTACAGAATCCCACTAGCATGGCAGAAAGAAGCCTAAACGCAGGGCAGTCATGTTCTACCTGGAAAGAACGAAACCACTGAGGAAAACGAACCAATTTTACGTTTCAGTGGCAGCTGGTAGAGAAGGGGATCCTGTCTCTAAATCCACTATCTCAAGGTGGATTGTCAAATGCATCACACTATGATACGCTCTTGCTAAGAGAGAACTGTCCTTCAAGCCTAGAGCACACACTCTACTCGGGACACTGGGGCTTCCATAGCATTCATTGCAAATGTTCCCCTAGAGTCCATTTGCAAAGCGGCAACCTGGAGTTCTGTACACACCTTTTACAAAACACTATTGCCTAGCCACTCGTTCTAGGTCTGATTCTCAGGTGGGACAAGCAGTACTAAGACATCTTTTCTCTACTGTTCCTTCTCACAACCCACCTCCAACTCCGGGTACTGCTCGCTAGTCTATGCACAGCATGTGCTTCTAAGCAGATTAACAAGCATCAGAAGACATGCATTACTTACCGTAATAGCATTTCTGATGATTGTATCTGCTTAGATTCACATGCTACCTCCCTACCTCCCCGCTCGGGTGTAAGGAACATAGATGTCTTACTACTTCTATCTTCTTCATTCACAATAGCATTGGGCTCCCTCATGGCGCAAAAAATACAATCGGAGGGACCTCGGCGCGTGAGGGATTTTGGCTACACTACACATCAAGATAGGGATAGTGTTACAGACACGCCTATGCCGACGTCCCCTTTCGGTCCCCGAAAGACAAGATGCAATACTCCGTGGTTACCACTGGATGTCGGACCATGTGCACAGCATGTGAATCTAAGAAGATACAATCATCAGAAATACTATTACGGTAAGTAATGCATGTCATTCTTTATATCCCAAACGAAGGTTTTGGCATTTCCCTAGAATAACTTCTTCATACATGTGCGGTGCACATCATGTCGATGCATACAAACAATATTGCTCCCAAAATAGCAAAGACAATTTGTAAATGTCAAGTGCTCCCCTTATTCCAAGGAGAAAGCACAATACAATAACCTGAAACAACAAACAATACAAGTCCGGTTCTTGTTTTGTCCAGAATAACAATGGTAGGTACTCAACCAACCTAGTAATGAATACAGTTGTAGGTGCAGAACATTGGTGCATAGAAGTAATTTTTCAAATCTTGCATTAAGAAAAAAACTGTCTACTAGAAGAGACAAATACAATGTTTGTCTTCAATAATAAGGTGCGCTAGTTATAACATTGTCCCTTGTAGGGGCTGGTTTTTATCAGGACTGGAATGGTGGTGTTCAATGAGGCCCAAGAAATGTGTTGCTGTCCCAAAGAGAATTCCGATGATTCTAGGGATACAAACACATGAGGAAATTGGTGTGCAAGGGGAATAAATAATAAGTATATAAAATGTAAGGTGGCATCAACCTGGAATGATAGAGGGATAGTCACTATTACAAGGCTGTTGAATAGAATAGAATCATGCCTTGAGAATAAATGAAGGTACCTGAAACAAACCCCATGAAATGATGTAAGTGTTGTGTGTTTGAACCATAAATGAAATGCTGAAAGAGCAGAAATAAAAACAGTGTGCCGATACATCGAGCACTTACAGAATTCAGGCAGAAGGTGGCAACGTCACCAAGATAAAGTCTAGGTGTGCCGCCGGAGGCCGTCATGTGGCGCCCGATTCATGATTTGTGATGATTCATGATCTGTGGAAACATAATTTGATTGTAAGTGTGTGGGTTGCTGCACTGCACGTGTTGGCAAAATGGAGTTGTGGATTCAAAAACACACCTACAAAAAGAATTATTTAAATGGAGTCGCGTCTGTGAAGCAAATCACTCTATTCAAAAGCGGCAGACCAAGTTGTGCCTGACCATGTTTGCGTCTGTGCAGAATGGAAACGAGAACAGTCTTCAGGAAACTAGAACAGTCTTGTAACCTGCCATTCTACGTGACGGAGCGGAAGGTGAGAACAGATTAAAGACGCCCAGGACATTGCCTAGTAACTTGGCGTGCCTGCCTGGGTTGGGGCCTTCAATGGCAATGGATGCGGCGCAGACGTGTGGGCTCATTGTAATGCAGGAGCATTGCCCCGGGTTACAGGGTAATGATCAAGCGCAGCCGCGAGGGGCTGTGTTGCTGCCTCACATCTCTGCATGCGAGAGGACAAGAGGTCTGGGTTTGAGTGAATCGAGCAGTGATGCATCAAAGGGTTGGTATTGATAGTGCATCCAGAAAGAAGGTTAAACCAATGTTTGAGTTAGGTAAATTAATATATTGAAAAAAGGTCAATTCAATAAAGATCAAATGCATACAAATCCATTGAATGGAAAGAGAGGGGCTGACCCGTTGGAGGTGGGTTAATGTCCACGGTATTGCTGCAGCTTTATGAGCATAAATCGAGGCGTGCCCAAGAGCAGCACACTCTTTGCGAGTTGCATACATGAATGGGAAGGGGGCAGTGAGCAACATCATGCAGAATACCAAGGGGACACTTCCTGTTGATGTAGAAGATGGTCCGTGGGGCGGGGTGCCTGGGTGAAAAGGTAATGCATCCAAAAGATTACAAAGCATGCTAAAGGATCAGGCTGGTCTTAATAGGGCACATCAGACCAATGTGTGCCCAAGGGAAAAGTCATACCCATGTGTGGGGATGATTAATGCAGTTCTACCTGGCAGGCTCCTAGGCTGGTGCAAGATCTAGGGTAAACGGGGCCTAGATGCAGTCCAGTGGCTGCCCTTCTTCCCTGTCGTGTAGGTCATGAATGTAACCCTGTAAGGTGTAGGGCCAACATTGCTCACTCTTTGTCTCAAGGAGGTGCTGTAGTTTTATCTTTCGAATGGATTGTGTCCTCCAAAGTATTCCTCTTCTTAGATGTATTCCATCCAGCTTTAGCTGCTTTGGAATTTTTTCTCGGCAGAGGGTGCTGTGCGTCGATGTCGTCGAATCGCCTCCGTCGAGGGTGACATCATCGGGTATACAAGTAGCATGCGCGGCGCCCGTTGGCCTCAGTTCGGTTTTTCCTCAGTATGTGTTGCTTCGGAGACTCGGCGCTCCTGGAGTAGTTCCGTGACGCAGTTATTGTGAAGCAGTATTCGAGATGTCCTCGTCGTTGACCCCGACTACCCCAAGTTCGGGGTTCAAAAACTGTAAATCCTGCGGTTCCAAAATGTCCATCTAGGATCCATACTGAGAATGTCAGTGGTGCCTCGGTGAAGGCAACAACATGGAGGCCTGTACGAAGTGTCGGGCGATGACTGGGAAGGCCTTGCGAGAGAGGAAGGGAAAACTACAAGTAGGCCGAAAACCCGACCAAAAAGCTTCAAGCGTCGAGTTGAGGTCCCATGAGGAGAAATCTCGACGCGAAAGGCAAAAGCATCGGTCTAGGTCCCGAAGTGGTTCATACCACTCTTCGTCTTCGTTGAAAAAGTCCAAAGAAATACGCCACTGGTCCCCTTCCACCTCGTCCTCGATGAATCCCTCAAGAGAATGAAATTCCCCACAATTCTTCCTCCGAATAATGGGAAGCAGTTCGAATTAAAATGATGGATGTTTTTGAAAAGGCTAAGCCTCGGTCAGCGCCTTCCCCGGAAGCCGGGCATGAGCGTTACCGTTCCGACACTCGCGCGCCCTTGTGATCGAAGGAGAAAAGATCGGTAACCCTCCAGGGCCTCGAGCGAAAAAGATCGGTCAAGTGGACCGCTCGAGGTCACCGCCACCGTCCGGAACCCGACACACCTCGAAGGGCGAGCCTTCGAAGAGTGCCTCGACGCCCTCGAAGCCAGCTACCTCGATGACTACTATTTCGCCAGCGTCATCGACAAACTTGTCGACAATTCAGCGAGAAACTGTCAAAATAGCAGCAAAAGAAAAAGCTGCAAAGACTATAAAACTTCAGTCTCTACTGCAACACCTCCTCCAGAAAAAATGTATAAACCTCTACCAAGGAAAGAATATTTTAAATCCTTAACTTCAATTTTTGAAGAACAAGAGAGGTCTGAGGAAGGTGGGGAGGTTCCTTTTGGCCTAGAGTATGGCACCCGAATGTCCCAGAACACCTGATTTCTGAGGAAAGCAGAATGAGAGATCTGTGGAAACCTTGCATAATGTAAGTGGAATTGACATTTCACCTGAGATGGATTTTGGTAAGCCAGAACCAGAGGAACATGCCATTCCCTCATACAGGCAGCTGATGACAAAGGTGGTCTATTTATTTAGGATGGCCTAGACCACCAACTCAGTTCATCCAGGATGATCTGACTGATATACTGGATCATGGCCCCACCGAAGATCTGATTTTACCCTTGCATGTAGCCTTACAAAATAGGGTGGCCAAAAATTGGGAGAGCCCGGACTCAATTCCTCCTGTGAATAAGTCCCTCCGTTCAAAATACCGCCCTTCTAGTAGCGACCCTGGCTATATGTCCAAACACCCTACTCCTGAGAGTCTGGTGGTCCAGGCAGCCACAGCTTCAAATAAGGTGGCGTACCTTTCCATCCCTCCGGATAGGGACGACAAGGATGTGGATGGTTGGGCACGCAAGGTATTTTCAGCTGGGAGTATGGCGTTAAAATCGGCCAACACCACATGTGCCTGGGCAACATTTTCGTAAACTCTGTGGGAGTGCATTGCAATGGCGGCGGAGCACATACCAGAAGGGGAGGAAAGGGAAGGATTCCTAGCCATTGATGGAGATGGAAAGGAGGCCATGCAGGAATCTCTTCAGTCTGGATTGGACACTGCAGATAGTGTGAGCAGGTCCATGGCCACTAGCACGGTAATGCACAGATTTGCGTGGTTGCAAAAGTCGGGTTTCGCACCAGACGTGCAAAACAGTCTTTTGAACATGCCCTTTGATGGGTCTCACCTTTTTGGCAACAAGGCTGACCAGAGCCTTGAGAGTTTGCAGACCTCAAAAGCGGCTGCCAAATCTTTAGGAGCTGCTATTCGGCAACTTCAGCCTTTTCGTGCATCAGGACAATCTTGGAGGGGACAATCCTATCATTACTCCTCCTCATACGGAAAGGCAGGAGGAATGGCCAGTCAATCCAGAAAAAAGCCACTGCTGGAGAAAGGTTATATAGAACCAGCACCTGTAGCGGAGAGGAACAAGGGATGGTACTCCCCATATTTTTTGATTCCCAAATAGGACAGAGGACTGAGACCCACCTTGGACGTCGGAGGCTTGAACAAGCTCCTCAAGATGTTCACTCCTTCTCAGATCCTTCAGGCCTTTCAACTTCAGGATTGGCTGGTGTCATTGGACATCCATGATGCTTATTTTCATGTGCCAAACCATTTAAAGCACAGAAAATACCTGAGGTTCGTAGTTGGCGACTCGCACTATGAGTTTCGAGTCCTGCCATTCGGGTTGACCTCCGCCCGAGGGTCTTCACCAAGTTAATGGTAGTGGTGGCAGCGCCCCTCCGGAGAAGGGGGATTCACATCTACCCCTACCTAGATGATTGGTTGATCAGGGCACGTTCTGCCGAACAAGCCCTGGATCATCTCAAAGTCACCTGCCACTTCCTCCACAGACTGGGTGTGACGCTGGAAATGCATCGGAGGGACAGGGCCTCCGTATCCTTGTCCTTTACTGCCTTTTATCGTGTGTTCTGATGTGTTTTCCGCGCAGGAGTTCATGTGGGACTCCTGGTGGTGCACCTCTCTCCTTTGGTTTTGGTGAACAGACCCCCATGGGATACCCTTATGGCACCCATGGGTGGGGGGGTACAACCCTGTGCCCCTAGTGTATGTTTTTGGGCACCTGTGTGTGGCCCACAGAGCAGGGTACGGGCTGGTAGCGGCTCCATGCTGAATTGACTGGTGCCCTGAGCGTCCTCCATTTTGGGATGCCCAGGCCCTGTCATTTGAATCAGTAGATTCCTGATGGAGACCAGATGGCCCCCGTGGCATCTTGCCCTCCATCACCTGTTACCTTGATCTTCCCGAAGTCCCGGGAAGCCCCGACTCTGTTCCTTCCCCCTGACTGGCTGTTGGGTGGAAGCTCCATATATGGTAGTGTGGGGAAGTACCGATCAGACTGGCTGGAGCCTTCCCAACGACCGTATGTTGTGGGTGGGACCTGAGTGAATGGAGTGTGTGTCGAATATGCATTCTGTGTTGTGGATGTCTAGCATCTGGTGTTTGACACAATGACTGAGACAGCCCTGCCTGAAACTGGTATGAATTCAGTGTGGAGTGTTGAATGGCTGGGTACTTGTCCCAATATACAACTTGTGAGTGTCTGGAGAGAAGTGAATAGCCTGAATGCACTATGTACCCGATTGGCTGCCTGCCTGCATGAATGCCCTTCTGACAGATTGGTTGTCTGATTGTGACACATAGGAATGAATGGGAGATCAACTACTATATATGGGGGCCTCTCACTGCTAGAATTCATGTTCAGAAGCTGAAGTCCACTACGGCGAGTAACTGGAGTAAACCTGAAGCTTAACCTTGAAGCCCTGCTGGAGGAGAAGAATTGCTGTTGCTCTCCTTCACAATCTGAAAGCTGCTGTGTCTCCAAGGACTGACCCATAGAGGACCTGGTAAGGCGCCCTCTTCCTGAGCTACGAGGGACCATCGTGCACCAGCTGATCTTTGCCAAAGCTCCCTGGTAGACAGACCTTCGACAGGCTGCCGACCCGAGGCGGGGACTGCCGCGGACTACTAAGGAGAAACGCATGGACTGTTGTCCGCCACTGTGGACGACCACCGTCGCCAACCGGAGCCGTTGTGCTCCCGTTGCCTAAGAACTTCATTTGATCCAAGGACGCTCTCGTCTGCATCGTCACCTGTCTTATCCCGCTGGAGAAGGCCCGGCCGTCGACGCACCGAGGAGTATCCACCGGTGGCTTTCCCGCCACCCAAAGACCACAAAGACGCCGACGACTCGACGCCCTTCCTGGGCCACAGTTCTTCAAATTCTTTGCGGTCCAGAACTATTGACCTCGTGGTGCCCCACACGGCTCCTCCTTGCAGGACATTTACGTTCCCTCGTCAAACGAGCACCGATAGGAAAGAAGCTGCCACTTCACTGTCGTAGTTCACTCTGTTCTGTCGGACGTTTCGACGACCCGTGACTCCTGCCTTAAAGGGAGGACACTCAAGAAGGGCCGTCGATTCCCCGACGAGGACCACTACAATGCCAGGTACTTTGGGGTTGCAGAACTATTGGAAAGTCTTGTGTGAACAATATATGGTCTTGTGATATATCTTTATTCTATAGGTTGCCCAGGTGGGGGGGGCGGGATCTCCACACAGAACTGTTTTTAACGGTAGTCACCAGTATTCTGCCAATTGTTCTGACCAACCGATTTCCTCTATTGTTGGTTTCCTTTACGAACTGATTCAGGTGCCATTTAACCGTACAGTTGATGCACTTTAAAGAGATCTAATAGTAAATGTGGTACCACGTAGAACTGTATATTCGCCATTATAGATAACCGAGTACAAAGTTAGTTATCGTGATATTGTACATAACCTTGAATATTAATTATATAAAGACTGTGTTTTAACCGATAGTGTGCGGACATTCCTTTGTGGGTGCGTGGGGACTCCACTGTACTTAAGAACCAGCCCGCATCACTTCCTGAGAAGCTAGGCCTTGATTGCTTGTCCATTGCTACCACAATAGAGAATCTTGGGTGGGGTCCTCTGTACCTCTCCTCTACTATATAGAGAGCAGAAGTACATACCCGCCCTCCAGTCTTTACACTGGGCTTCTCCCTCAATTTTAAGAAGTCACAAATGACACCTTCCCAACAGCTCCAGTACAAAGGGGCTGTATTAGAGACATCCTTGGGAAAGAGCTCGCCTCCTAAGTTGAGGGCTCAAGACATTCTTCAGATGGTTTCCAAATTAAATGCCCAAAATTTCCAGGCCTACGACTTCTTGAGGTTGCTTGGCCTCATGGCATCCTGCATTTTCCTAGTGCCAGAAGCATCCTGAGGATGAGATCCCTTCCATGGGCACTAAAGACGCAACGGTCCCGGTTCCCAGGTCAAATGACGGCTGTCCTTCAGATTCCGAACAAGGTTCGGCAGGATCTTCTGTGGTGGACTTGCTTAGAGAACATCTTAAAAGGAGAACATTTTTGGCAACCATGGCCGGAGATTACAATAGTGATGATGGATGCCTCACTCATGGGGTGGGGAGCTCATGTCAACGATCCGACAATCAGCAGTCGTTGGTCTCGATCAGAGTCCAAACTACACATCAACGTTTTAGAGCTGAGAGCAATCAGACTAGCGCGAAAGGCTTTTTTGCCATCTGTTAGGGGAAAAAATGTCCTGATAATGACGGACAACACAGTGTCCATGCATTACCTAAACAAAAGAGGAGATGTAGGGTCACTTCCTCTGTGCAGAGAGGCAATGCGGCTTTGGTATTGGGCAATTCAAGAAGGAATCTCCTTAAAGGCAGTTCATCTAGCCGGGGAGGAGAATATGCCGGCGGACGCTCTGAGCAGGCAGAGTACGGTGTACCTCAAGTGGGAACTGGCTCAGAAAGTCCTTCAGGAGATCTTCACCCTTTTGGGGAACCCCTCAAGCAGACTTGTTTGCGACTGGAATCAACCGGAAGTGCAAAAAGTATTGCTCAAGGGGAATTTCCCCCGAGAGGAGCCAAGGGGACGTGTTTGGGGTGGAGTGGAAATTTCCACTGCTATACGCGTTCCCTCCTATTCCTGTCATCAGGAGATTGAGACGGTTCGGAAACCGCACGATCCTAATTGCCCCGGATTGGGCCAGGAGAACGTGGTCTTGGACCTTCTAGATATGTCTATCTGCCCTCCATTACGTCTTCCTCAGAGAGAGGACTGTCATGATCTCTGCTTCCAAAAGGCCAGGACTTACCCAACTCCCTTGGAAGCAGACCCATAACCCAGGTTCCGAGTGCCAGCCAGTCCCAATTGGGACCTTTTGGACCCTGTCCTGGCGCCAGTGGCGCCAGGCTCATAAATATGCCCAGTCCCAGCGCTGCAAGCGCCGGGCTCATAATGCTTGGGTGGACTTACCTGCAGCAGACCATGCTGCTTACTTACCTGCCAGTTGAACCCCTGATCCTCTTCTGTTTGGGACTACTTTTCCTGTTGGGTGGGGCAGGAGCCACTCCCTAGGTTCAGAACACTGGAACTCTTCTGGAAAGCAGGAACTCTTTTCTTACCTAGGCGTGGCTGTGGAAGGAGACACCTAGCACTACAGGAGGCTATTTAAACCACACCCGATGGATGAATCTTGCTTTGCGTTATTCTGCATCCTCTGCAGCAGAACGCTCATCGTGTCTTCTGCATCTGACCCTGGGCCTAAAGGAAAAAGGCTTACCATCCTGAATCCAGTCTTCAGCAACATCTATAAAGACAAGAAAGAACAGGTTAGCACTACGGTCTTCAGTGACAGCGCATCTCTTACCTGGTCCATCGGCTGTCAGCAACACCTCGCGCAGCATTCCTGCATCTGAAAGACAAAGGCTTACCTACTCTTCACGCGCTCCGGAGGTCATCGCACTGCATTCCGGCATCTGAAAGACAAAAGCTTACCAACTCTTTGCACGCTCCGGAGGCCTTCGGCGCTGCATCCCGCATCTGTAAGACAAAAGAAGGTGCGTTTAAAGACATTGGGTAACGTTAAATACTCACGTGCCATTACTCCATCCACGCCGAACTCAGTGGGCATTCCGGCATCCTTCAGCAGCTCCGAACTGGTACCTGCAAAATAAAAGGTCAGTTAGTGCGCATCGTGAAGCAAGCAACAAGCGCTTACTTACGCGCTTCCAGGCGCTTCTATTCCGCATACGGGTCCATCCTCAACTCACTTCAGCCAGTCAACCGCCATCGCCGGAACCCTGCAAAATAAGAGACAGCATTACAAAAGACTTTTAAAGACATTTGAAATACTCGGAACTCACCGTTCGTGAAGTAAACGACGGACAGCAGTCCTCTGAAGTCAAGTGGCCTGCGCTACCTATCCAGTGAAGAAACTGGTTACAGCACCCTGCCCCGAGGCAGATGGAGAGCTTGGCGTTCACTTACCTAAGGTGAGAGCGTTAACCTTTGGGGTTCTACAGGAGAGGAGAAAAGGAAAGAGATAGGGACACCCCAATAACCCCAGTTCATTAATCCCATATTTTGTATCTGCAGACATCTTACTCTTCGAGTCAGGCATACAGTGCACAGAGGTCCAGCCCAAAGAGCCAACCGGGTGCTACACATCACTTTTGAAGATACGGTAGTCGCCCAGTCAAGACCGGCGCCTCTGCGAGAATCAGGTGAGCGTTACAAGGACCTTCTCTCACAAATGGAGGGCTAGGTTCTCCATCCAGAGGTCAGGACTCTCAACCTTCATGCTTGGTATCTGAAAGGCTGTAATACAAGGATTGGGACCTTCCAGATGATGTCATGGAGGTGTTGCTTTCGGCAATAAGGCCAGCAACAAAATCTCTGTACCTTTGCCGCTGGAATAAGTTTTGCAACTGGTGCAGGGAAAATAATGTTGATCCTTTTCTGTGTTCTATCCCAGAAGTGTTGTCTTTCCTCTTGTCCCTGGCACATAGAGGCCTCAATGTTGAGACCATTAAAGGTTACCTTGCAGCGCTTTCCATTTTCAAGCGCTCTTCGGAAGAATGTCCCTACTTTAAAATTCCTTTGATAATACAATTCTTAAAGGGACTCACCAATGTGTTCCCTCCTACTTCTTTCGAAGTCCCAGTTTGGGACCTTAATCTGGTTCTAAAGTTTTTTATGTGTGCCCCTTTTCAACCCTTGCACACTTGTCCGTTAAGATTACTAACGTCGAAAAACGTGTTTTTGGTTGCTTTAACATCTGCACGAAGAGTGAGCGAATTGCAGGCACTGTCTTCTGGGCCACCCTATACAGTGTTCCACAGGGACAGAGTTGTATTGCCGGTTAAACCCTCATTCTTACCTAAAGTTGTGTCTAATTATTCTGCCCGCGTTCTATTCTCCACCTCATCCCAGTAAGGAGGAGGAAAGATTGCACAGGCTTTACCCGAGAAAAGCTCTAAGCGTTTACATTTCTAGGCTCTCCAAGCTTAGAGTGGATAATCAACTTTTCATTGGCTACACTGGAAGGAAATTGGGTCAATTGGTGTCAAAACAAACCCCATCACGTTGGATTGTGCTTTGCATTTCATAACGCTTCGGATTGGCGGCAAAGATCCACCGGAAGGCTTGAGGGCCCATTCTAGCAGAGGCATAGCCTCTTCGACAGCCCTTCAAAGAGGTCTTCCCATAAAATCTATTTGTCAAGCAGCCACTTGGTAATCGCTGCACACTTTTTCTAAATTCTACACTCTGGATGCTTCCCACTCTAAAGAGCTTGCTTTTTGTAAAGCAGTGTTCTATTCAGCTATATAATATTAAAAATCTACTCCCTCCTCCATAGAGCTTTCTACACTGCTTTGGGAGTCTATCTAAAATGAGGAATATGTTGGAGGACACAATCCATTCGAAGAACAAATTACTTACCAACTGGTAACGTTCTTTCGACTGGATGTTCCTCCAACGAATTCCTCATCGCCCTCCCATCCAACCCCTCTGTAGATTTTCCAGTGTTACCACTTCAACTCTCGCAAGGTTGACACCCAGCATAATAGCCCACGTTTCAGTGTGCCTACTTAATATCGCAATTGTAATTCCAGGTAAGCCCGAGCCTCACTGTTTTCAGCTTTCTGATAATTTCCCAGATTTCTGCAAACAAAATGATGTCACAACAGGCATCAGGATTTGAACGATTAAATTCAAGCAGACCTTTAATCTTCCCAGACCCTGATTTTTTTATATGCGCACACCAGTTGCATGAATTGGATTTAATTGAACCATCTGCTCATCAACACTAATTTCTTAAATTACGATTTGGTTTTATAATGAGCAAAATAACTAAACCTCCTTCAATTTACATTAATTTTAGTTAATTTGTCACTATTTTGCCAGTTATTATAATACTGCTTCCTTTTCTTCACCTGGACCGGTGTATCGGGCCATATCTCTTATTCTCTTTAATGATTTAAGGACATACGCAAAATTTAGTTTTTGTCATGGTATTTTACGATCACAACAGTCCTGTTTGTGTTTACCCAATTTGTCTACATAGTATTGCTATTGTTTTCATTTTAGAGACAGAGACCACTGATGGCCTTGAAACTGCAACAGAGAGAATGAGAATTCTCATTTTTGGAGACACTGCAAACCACCTTTGTTTTTTTAGAGACGGTTAAGAGACAGCAGTACATTGAAATAAGACAGTTTGATCAAATCAGTAATGGTTAGGAGAAAACAGTGTATTGATAACTATTTAACAGCCAAGTCTTCTACTCAAAGGCTCCCCACTCCCCATCCCTGGCCACCACCCCATGATTTTACAGCAATGCTAAGTGCTTGTACAGGTTGGGATGGTATGCGCCCATGATAAGTGTCTTTCACGTAGTTTATGAAGGTGAGCCAGGTCACAAGGACGTGTATTCCCCCACGCCCGCAAGGGCTGTGATTTTCTCTGAGGCTAGGATCTCCCATATTTCCCCCCATGATGCGCCCGGTTGCCCATGGGCCTGGCTGCGCTTTACAAATAAAACAAATACAAATACATTGCTATAATTGGACCTTCAGTCTTTCCAATTGCATGCAAGGTATATTTTCGCTGCCAATAAGTGATGAGATTGCCTTTATTCCCTTTGAGAGGATATATCCTGTCTCCCATGTCACCCAGCAGATGATTAATGGGTCCATCGCCCACGACCCCTCTAGCATAACTCTAATGTGTGGAAGGAATTCCTTCCAATATGGTTGGGCTTTGGGGAATTGCCACCACACATGATAATAGGACCCTTTCTCTGTGCAACCCCTCCAGCAGGTCTCTGGGAATGAGTGGGCTTTCCTGGGAATCGTAGCAATGCAATAGACTGTAGAGTGTTGAATTTCTGCCCTTTACTGGACCTGCTAGTTTTGTAACTTCAAGAGCATTAAGCTCCCTAGTGCCTGTCTGCAGAACGACAGGATGTGAAGCCCAATGGGGCAATTGGGAGTATCTAAATCTTTCCTTCTCCTGCAGTGAGAAACTTTGAAAACACTCCTCAACCGTGAGTGGGGATGCAGCCTTTGCTCAGCCCTATATGGGAGGCATGGTATCACAAGTATGATACTGACACAAAAGGTACAATTTGTGTAACCTTTATTAAAGTTTCTGGGTTTGGAAAAACTCCTACTTTGCCCTATAACTAAGATGGGAGTTATCTTGGTCCTCAAATAATAAATAAAACAGTCCTAGTTGAGTCAGTCAAATCAAAATGGCCTATACTAACAAAACCTAATGCTGACCCTATCTTTTCTACAAAAAGTGTGTAAAGGAGAAAGTATGCAAAGGAAAATCAGTGTTCAAATAAGAAGAACTGTGGCTGAGTCAGCTCTCCTCTCCTCTCCACGTTAGACACCACGGAGTAAGGCGGTCCCTGTAGGCAGGATATGACACTCTGGATCGGGCTTTTAACACAAAGGCAGTTCAAAATGTGGATCAAAACCTGCCTGGCCTTCCACGTTAAAGTCTCTTTACGGTCTTCCAAACAACGTTCAACAAAACGTCCACATTGGTCCCTCTCAGTCGGGGTAAGACCTTTCAAAACAAAAGTTCAACAAGACTTGATGGGCTCCATTCCCCAAACTTATCTGATATCCTTTAGGGGTTCCCTTCCCATAACTTATTACACTTCGGGTCTCCCTCAGTTGAGCTCACACCGTTTCCTAATGTCGAAGACTTTCAAATGTTCGTGGCTTTCTCTACAGACCTCCGCAGGACCTCTTCGACAACGTTCACCCTTTTACTCTCCCCTTTTCTCAGGGTTAATTGTCATCACTTCGCTTTTACAGTTCATTCACTTTATCGCTACAAACGATTCACCTTCCAAAGAGACTTTCGAGTGGGCTACTTCCTTTCGCCGGACCACTCTGTTAGTCCGTATCACTGGTTTCACAGCTGTCCTTACTTCAAAGTTCATTCACAGGTCTGCCCTTCTTCGCATGTCTAACACACGCTTGCAGCCTTCACCTGTGATATAATGTTGCAACTTCAATCTTTCCTTAACACACACCGGTCTCTCAGGTCTCTTGCCGACTCACCGGCTGTGTGCGTTTCTTTCTTGTCTTTACAGTTTTTGAATTTACGAGTCAAGGTTAGTACCACAGGCTTGACCTCACCTACCCAACTCTGCAGTTCACCCGGAAGTGTCGCTGGCGTCCTTGCAACACAATGAAGCCTCGTTGTTTGGGATTTCGCCTTCTCCTTGTGTCTTTCACAGCCTTTTGGAGGCAACTACTTCCTGTAGGGAACTCCTGGGATTCTTGACCCGCTGCACTTGTCCCTTGTTCAATCAGTAGGTTTGCCATTGCCCAGGAAGTTCTGTTCTCCAGCATGGGGTCTGGCATGGATTCACATGCTCATGAATATTCCCCATCGTCAGGCTGGGAATCCTCGGTAAAGAAAAAATCAGTATCAGTATCAGTTTCGTTTCTGATCGGTCATACTGTCCCCAGCCAATGACTGCCCTCTCCCTAAGCCCCACCCCTGGCAGCCATCCTCATATTTTTACCGCATGTTCAAGTGTTGGGAGTCCTCGTGCTATAGCTCTCAAGCTTTTACTGCGTTTTGCGCTTTTTCAAAGAGATTTATCTCATTTTTCAGTTTAATCGAGCCTCAAGCTCCACCGTTTCTACTTCTGATCAACGGGGACCAGTTTCGGCGGATTTATCTACGCCCCTCAAGGGTGAAGTTTTCGTCGAGTTACGCTTCTTGGAGGATTCCAGAAGTTTCTGAGGCCTACCTTGCGGACGAGAAGAACATGGCCCAGGAGAAGGGAAGCTCGACTCCCGGCAAACTGTTCAGGATCTGCCCTAGATGCAACCTACAAAATGTGTTCAAGGAGGACGAGCATTCAAAATGCCTTTACTGCCTCCACGAGGACAAAACGCACGTGGAGAAGGACTCTGCGTTTTGCATGAACATGTCGGATCGAACTATAAGGGATCGTCGGACCCGTCTCCAACTGGCTGGAAGGCAAGAGCCCAGAAGGTGAGAAGAAGTCTGAGCGGTCTTCTGATTCCTGTGAGGGCGCTCTGGCTGCAGGGGCCCAACAGAAGGCAAAGCACTGCGAGTCCATGGGAACCGGGAGCGCCGAACGGTCAGGCTCCTTGGCTGCCAGGCAGGGTGCACCTTCACCGACCGAATTGACCACGAGCCAATGCTCTGGCTCGGGGAAGAGAAAATGCGAGAACCTGGATAAGCTTCTGGAGAGGCCCCGGTCGATCTCGAAGGAACCGGCCGAGGGGGAGCGAGGCTGTGACCCTCCCCCTAAGGTGAAGGCCTCAAGCGCGCCCAAGGTGGTGAAGGCCTTGATTCACCCGGCTAAGGCCTCTATAGATAACCTGTGGAGGCTATCCCAGTGGAGGCGACCTCGGGGCCCAGTGTTTCCCTGCCTCCGCAGAAGGAATCCTCTTTTAAGCCCAACAAGAAGACCCCCGTGAAGACCCCGGTGGAAAGCGAGGGGGTGGAGGGGCCAGGGGCCGTTACGGACACAACCTGCGAGGAGGAACTGACCGAGAATTTGGAAGAGGCCCGGTCCCACGGGAGGAATCCCGACGAGGGAGACGACGAGAGCGATGGTGGCAACGACGACGAGGTTCCCGTGGAGGAGGAACAACCGTCGCACCCGGGACTCCCGACGCAACCCGAGCCGCAGGACAACTCGGCAGCCATTTTGACGCCAATCCAAGCCTTATGCACGGAGATGAGGATGAGACTGCCCCTACCCCGACGGATGACCCAGCTGAACCGGGTCCGTCGGGAAGCCCTCCAAAAAAGAGGATGAGAATTCATCCAGTGTCCCTTCAACCCTCACGGCCTTCTCAGCCTTTGTCGCCTTCCCCGGTCCCGAGGGACGACCCGGGAACAGACACGGCCACAACGGGGACGGATGACGACGACGGCGGTGGTGACGACGGGACTGGCCTCCCGTCTGATTCCTCGGGCGTCCCCTCCCGATGAGATTGGCTCCGTCCACGCTATGATTGCCAAGGCATCCAAGATTTTTCAGCTCTGCCCCGAAGAGAAGGAAGGCTTCCTCTACCAACGGCGCGAGGCCAAGAAGAAGACGGTCCTCGCGGTGCCGTTGCTGGATGACATCTGGGACAAGGGACTTGCCCTCCTCAAGAACCCGTCCACGACACCTGCCAAGAGGGACCGGTATGAGAAGAAATACCGGGTCCCTGACGCCGCCCTGTTGTGCCTTAGGGCATAGCCGATCCCGGATTCTGTCGTCTCAGCAGCGGCCAAGAAGAAAGCGGGAGGGGCATCGGCTTCATCTTCAACTTACCTACCGGACGGCGAGGGCAAGAAGCTGGAAGCCGTGGGACGAGGAGTCATCTCTTCGGCGGCGACTACGATTAAGGCGGTCAACGCCCTAGCGATGGCTGCCTGCTACGACAGGGAATTGTGGTACAACATCGCCCCCCGTTGGACTTCCTCCCGGACGACAAGAGGGCAGAGGCCCTGGCGACCCTACAGGAGGGTGAGGTGTCATCGGACCACGCCATAACTGTGGCCACGGACATTGCCAACACCGGTTTCCGCCAGTTGGGCGTTTGCCTTCGACGGCGGGGGTGGGTCAAGGCGATGGATTTCCGCCAGGACGTGCAAGCCAAGGTTTTGGACATTCCCTTTGAAGGGAACAATCTGTTTGGAAAGACAGTGGATGAGTCGCTGCTGGCCATCAAGACCTGCACAGAGACGGCTCGGGCCTTGTGGGGTTCTGTAGCAACGGCGGCCGCCCTTTCGGAACTCCAGAGGCAAACAAGGTACCTCCAAAGGATTTGTTTGCGGCTCCTCGACCTACCGACAGGCGGCCTGCTCCTCGTTGCAAGAAGCCTACAGGGGACGAGGCAAGTCAGGTGGATCTCGCCGTTGTCGCCAAGGAGGCCAAGGAGGCAAGGCTGCTTCCAAGCAAGACTGAACCAGCCGTTGCGGCGGGCCCCCACCGAATCACCCCGGTGAGAGGCCGGCTGGCGAAGTTCATCAGCGTGTGGGAGTCCATCTCCACCAACCGTTGGGTGCTGGATGCCCTGGCCCATGGGCACACTCTGGAATTTCTAAAGAAGTGCCCCCGAATTCCTCCAGTGGCCAGGAAGAAAAACCACGTCCCTCAACTGCTGTTAGAGTTAAGGGCGATGCTCAAGAAACGATCATCAAGCTCGTCTCAAAGAGGCTCCGGGGCTCGGAGTATACTCAAGATACTTCCTCGTCAGGAAGAAGACAGGAGGTTGGCGTCCCATCCTGGACTTGCGTCGGCTAAACAAATACATCAAGGCACAGAAGTTCGGGATGGTCACCCTCCAGCACGTGCTGGGCCAGCTGGAGGAAGGCGACTTCCTATCGTCGTTGGATTTGGAGGATGCGTACTTTCATATCCCCATCCTAAAAGGACACAAAGTTTCTCAGGTCCGTAGTCCAAGGGCGGCACTACCAGTTCAAGGCCCTCCCGTTCGGATTGAAGTCGGCACCCAGGGTGTTCACCAAGTGCCTGCCACCAGTGGCAGCGCGGCTGCGCCTGCAGGGGATCCACGTCTACCCCTACCTGGACGACTGGCTCATCTGAACAGGGATAAGGGAACTCGCTGTCGAACACACAGCAAAGACCGTCCGTCTGCTCACGGACCTGGGATTCTCCATCAACTTCTCCAAATCCCACCTGGTTCCGTCGCAGGTCGCGTTGTTTCTGGGAGCCAAGCTTGATACAGTGGCGCGACTGGCCTCGCCGTCTGAGGAAAGAATGCAGACCATCCTGGGTAAGGTACAGCGTCTGCTGGCCACGGACGTGGCCAGAGTGAGGTCCATCAAGTCCCTTCTCGGGATGATGTCATTTTGCATCTATCTGGTGCGCCTGTGCAGGCTTCGGATGCGCCCTCTGCAGGAGTTCCTCGAGGCCCGTAGGATTCAAGCGACGGGCAGCTTCGAGGACAAGATCTCGCTCAATAAAGTAATTCCGCCAAGCGATTCGATGGTGGGGCGCCCGCGCGCATCTCGCGGCAGGCATGGACTTTCAGACCCCAGCATACCAGGTGACGGTGATGACGGATGCCTCCCTGGAGTGGTGGGGAGCGCACACCGGAGATCTTCACGCAAGAGGCCTGTGGCTCCTGGAGGAGAGGCCACTCCACATCAACATACTGGAGCTCCGAGCAGTGTTCTGGGCCCTCAAGTCATTCCTCCCGTCCCTCAAGGGCAAGGTGGTGAGGATCTTCACCCACAACGCCACCATGATGTTCTACATCCGGAAGCAAGAACCAGATCCCCAGCCCTGTCCAAGGAAGGCCAGGATCTGTGGCACTGGACCGTTGCCCAGGGGATGTTTCTGGTACCTTTTCATCTAGCAGGGATAAGAAACACCATCGCCGACTCACCCTGCGCCCATGCCATGAGTGGGAACTACGCCAGGATCAAGTGGATCAACTCTTCCGGCGATGGGGAAAACTCCAAATCGACCTGTTCGCGACAAACTCCAAGTGCCAGAGGTTCGCCCGCAGGTGACCGAGACAAATATGGTTCCCAGACCTTCTGGACTTGTCAGCGTCCCCACCAGTCAAACTGCCGACTGATGCAGATCTTCTCTCCAGAGAAGGAGGCGCCATTCTTCATCACAACCCAGAGTCGCTGAACTTGCAGGCCCGGCTCCTGCAGCACTAGAGTTTGGAGGGTACGATATCCCGGCTGTCTGCAGAGAGGTTCTTGCAAAGGCCAGGGCGTCCTCAAGTGCTACGGACACAAGTGGAAGAGGTTCTCTGTCTGGTGCCGTGCACAGAAGATTAACCCTCTAAGGATTACAGCCCCTTAAGTGCCACCATACTTACTGTCGCTGGCCAAAGCTGGACTAGCTCATGCTTCCAAGATAGATCTGGCAGCGATTTCCTGATACACCAGAACTGCAGGAAAGTCGTCCCTGTGGTCTCATCGCCTGGTGAAGGGCTTTATGAAAGGACTGTTTCGATCATTCCCGCCTGTGAATGCTCTAGCCCCGGCGTGGGAGCTCAACGTGGTGCTGACCAGGCTCATGGGCCCGCCATTCGAGCCCTTGCATTCGGCTCCGTTGAAGTTCCTGTCGTGGAAGACAGCGTTTCTTGTGGCCATCACCTCTGCACGACGCGTGGGAGAGATTCAGGTCCTATCCTGCAAGCCTCCATACTGTCCACGAGACTAAGGTAGTGCTGAGGACGTACCCCTCTTTCATGCCCAAGGTGCCATTGGACTTCCATCTCAACGAGCCCTTGGTGTTACAAGTCTTTTTCCCGTCGTCTTCCCCGCTCGGCCGAGAGGACTTTGCACTCGCTGGATGTAGCTAGAGCGCTGAAGTTCTACGTGGACCGTTTTTGGAAGACATCACAGCTGTTTGTGAACTTTGGACCTGTGAACCGAGGGAAGGCTCTCTCGAAGGCTTCCATTTCCAGATGGCTCTTCGGCTGCATCATGCACTGTCATCGATTGGCAAACTGACCGTTGCCCGGCCGTTCGAGAGCCCATTCGACCAGAGCGAACACTGCTACCACGGTGTTCTTGTCTGGTGTGCCCCTGCTGGACATCTGCAGGGCTGCTACGTGGAGGTCGACGCACACCTTCATGAGATTTTACTGCGTCGACCGGGGATTCCAGGGAGGAGTCCAGAGTCGGCCAGGCAGTGCTGCGCAACCTGTTCGCTTAAGGTGAGACTGGTGAGGAGGTAAGAGATGCTTAATGTTGAGTTTTATGTAATGCTTAATGTTTAGCCTTGCCATTTCCCGTGGTTGTACATGTGTGTACTGCTATGTATTCTTATATTCATGAGCATGTGAATCCATGCCAGACCCCATGCTGGAGAAGGAACAAGTTACTTACCTGTAACTGTTGTTCTCCAGCATGGGTCTGGCATGGCTTCACATACAAACCCTCCCTCCTTCCCCTCTGCGGCTCTTCGCTTGGTCATACTGCTACTTTACGTGCTACCAAATCTGAGGATGGCTGCCAGGGGTGGGGCTTAGGGAGAGGGCAGTCATTGGCTGGGGACAGTATGACCCAGAGACCAGTGATTGGTTACTACTAAGAAAGACAGATCAGAAACAAAACTGATTTTTTCTTTACCGGGGATTCCCAGCCTGACGACGGAGAATATTCATGAGCATGTGCATCCATGCCAGACCCATGCTGGAGAACAGTTACAGCTAAGTAACTTGTTCCTTTTTACTCATGTTCACCTTGCTCAGAGTGTCTCTCTATGTTCCGCCGTTTATCCGTGTGAGGAGAGCTAATTGGTATCAGATGTATGTACTTCTAGTCAAGTGCCTGACTTTTCCTGACCTGATTAGAGGGACATGTCCAGTGCGGTGTGTAAGAGTTTGTCTTTTTACTCTTGTCACCCTCTTTCTCTGCACAGTGTTTTGTGTAGAAAAAGGGGGTGGGAGTTGGGACATTGGCGAATCCTAAAAAATCGGATGGGTTAGGTGTACAGAAAGGGGGTGAATACCGAATCTCACCATTGGCTGCCTCACCCCCACTCAACGAAGATGTAATCCAGTTGATCCTCCCGCACTGGTCCACCATCAGGGTCTGTATCAAAAAGCGATGGTAGTGCCCTGGCCACCTCTGTGAGAGAGATGGATCGATCCCAGGGGACTAGTAGTGAGACACCCTTTGGTTTCTAACTGTGGGATGTGTTAACCCACTAATCCAAGCCCTGCAACATCACTGTGCATTGCTGGCAGTATAACATCATAATGGCCGCCGGAAAGCATGCTGCTCGCCAGAAATCGCCAGAAAGTGCGCAGTGAAAACCTGAAAAATAGGCCACCATCTACTTTTGCCTTTGTCAGTGGTAACACAGGAGACCACTGCCAAAACCCATCATTTGGCTGCTCACAGAGCAAAACCATTGCAAAAGAAACAGAGCTGGTTTTCAAAAATCTGTTTTTAATTGGTGTCAAATTTGTAGAAATCATGGCTTACAAACCACCCAAAAAGATCCAACCTCCTTGTTGGGTGGTCAACATCATTCTGCTTCTAGAATCTACATAAATATAAGGTCCACAGAAGTGTATGTATATCTGAACAAAGTATACTTTTGAGGATTGCTTGCTGGAAGAAATCTGTCAAAAATTGGTGTAATACCGTTATTCACCTCTACCAGAAGCCGGTAAAGTTGGGTAAACCATTTTGGGTAAAGTTGAACATGGAACTCAAACTATGCCAAAGAAAGACTTGCTAAGAGGTGGATACAATTTAAAACTATATTCTGAAAAGGCTTGAAGGAAGAAATTGTTTGTTGTATGTGTCAAAAATGTGAGTTATATTATAAGAAAAGACAATTTGTAGAGTTAAAGTTTTCCACACTCTGTTTCAAACAAATTCCATACCTTTTTCCTGGACAAAGGAAACTTCCCCCCTGTCCTTGGCTAAGAGATTGACAGGCTGTTGTGAATAGGAACTAGGAGGGGCACCCTGGCCTGTTGCTCTGAGTGCAGACAAAGGAGTCCTAGCACTGAATAGAAATGCAAATTCGGGTGTGACTGACAACAAACTGCTGGCAGGAAGAAGGACATGTGACCCTCTAAGTCAGCCCAGCTCTGGAGGCAGAACAGATTGAGATGTGGATTTAATATTGTACTACTAATACTTCTAAAATATTGTACCGAACTGACAAAAATGTGAAACTTTGAGATTGTTAAAATGAAAAATTCGCTCACAGTTTAAAACTCAGCTGGACTCCGTGCGATGTTCTGAGACCAAACCCCGGAATTATTCATATTGTAGCTACTGTGTTTATGCCAGGAACCGGAAAAATTACAGTAATGTGCCCAGATGGGGTGTGCATGCATGTCTATGAATTGGTGCAGAACTAATATTTAGAAAGCCACCAAAAGTGCGAAAAAGTTGTCATTTCTGAACCAAAGCTCTTAGGAAGATGAGAGTTGAACAGAACTGTACCTTAGGCAATCTCTCATGTAATTTATGTAGTATTAACAAGTTGTGTATATTGTAAATATATGTTTCATGAAAAATAAGATATACTGTACAGAGGCAAAGGGGAGGGGTTTTCCCCTAAGCCATAAACATGACACAGGATGAAATGCTGCTCCTTTCTCCAGTCAGGGGACAGGGAATCCTCTGTCCTATCAGATCCATAGAGGGTTGGGCATAGAGAATCAGCCTCACCACCCACTTTGGAAATGCATAAATAGGGACTGCTGAGGACAGGCAAGACACGCACACTTTCCACTTCTCAACTGATTTCTTGGCGAAGCACCCTGCAGGAAGATCCATACATAGATCCAGAAACCAGACTCCACAACCAAGCTCTAGAACCAAACTCTAGAACCTTGAAGCAGAGAGGCCTAGCCCACAAGCTGAACTTTTTCAGTGGCCTTCAGAATCTTTTGCAACCTGATTCTAACCACTAAACTCCCAAGGGGCTCAAAATCCACCAGCCTGGCTGAGCTGTTTTGCTATTCTAGCTAAGAACCCTCTGCTAGAACCCAGATCCAGCCCAGACAGCAGAGCTGTATCCAGAACCCGCCAGATCCAGTCCAAGAGGCCGCGCAGACCACAGTGCCTTGCTGAGATTAGAACCCAGTGCTGAGACCTGTCCGGTGGCGAGAGAACCCCAGCCAAACCCATGACCAGATCTTTGATGGGGCCCACTCCATTCAAGCCATAGGAGTGAGTATCTAGTCTAGAGCTGTCCATAGCCATCTCTTAGTTTAAAGTAATCCTATTCCAACCATTTCAACCTATCCAGAATGGCATTATAGAATCTTGTGTCCATCCGGAATTCTCATTATATTGTCTGTGATAATTGTAGCAATTAAAATTGTAGCAATAATCATCTTTGCGCTGATATTTTTCTGAAGAGGGACAAGTGTTTTGACGGACAGGGATCAGGGCGGAGGCGCCGCTGTTCTGGTGGCTGCCCGTTGAGTGTATTGCTTCTTCATAGCTCCTTAGTATAAGCCTATCCTTGTTGGTAAATCTTTAAAGCGCATCTGTCATTTTGAAATCTTGATTCTGTTTCTGAAGAACCTACCTTCACAAAAACCTCTAACTTTTGAAGCGCACGTCCTAGAACTGAAATGTAACTGTCATTTTGAAGCTAAGATCCCAAGCTTTCTAAAGAACCTCATAGTTTTGCTGCAATCGCGTTTCCTGCATGTGGAAAAATTGCTGCAAATTGCAATTTAGCTCCATTTCACCACATGTCAAAATAGTTGTTTCTTGTTTTAAACTGCTGAAATTCATTTTCAATCTGATAATCATTCATAAATCATTGCTTGTGTTGACCTGAACCAATCCAAAGTAACTCTCACTAGTGTTGAATCCCATTTAGTGAATTAAAGTCATTTTTAGCATTTTTCCCATTCATTGCAAACCACATTTAAAAGTGATTGACCTGTTTTAAAATCATAGCTGTTCTCTCTAAGCTTGCTGGGGGGAACGGGGATTGAACTGCATTATTGCTGGTACTCCTGAAACCTGTGTGCCCTTGTTTCCATCTCTTCATATTTCATAGTGGGGGGAGTGAGTAGTAACAAGGGGAAGAGTGATTATATTGTCTTTTGATTGAAGTCCTATCAAGTTTTATTTCTGTGTTGCATTTTTCCTATCTTGCATTTCCTTGAACCCATACAAAGTGTTCTCTGCTACCTTATCCTTCCTATTCCTACTCCTAAGTGATTAAAGAGATTGTTAATATTGTAATATTACCATTGCTGATCACTGTTCGTATTCATACGTGTGCTATTCAGGTATTATTCCTATTAATAAAAGTGTGATATATATATATATTGTTCAATTCTTCAAATAAACCTTTTAATTTGCAAAACAAACCTACTTCTTGGCTCAGTGAGGTCAGGGAGATCCAAAGAGAGGGGCGTTATATAAGGGTTCATCATCCAGATTTAAGGAACTTTTTACATAAAAATATATAAATAAGGGTTTCCATTGGGCATCCCAGACTAGGCATTGACTTAGTTGGAATGCTGGATTGAAGTCACTTACATAACAGACCCCCCCCCCCCCCCCCCCGACCCATTGGGCATAATCGGACTTCTGCATCCCCGGGGTGAATTCTGGGTTGTAGAAAATTAGCAATAGAGGACCCAAGCCCCTTGGAACGACCCATTGCTTCGTCGCTGTATTCCAGCAAGCCTGCGTGAGCTTCATGGAGGATACAAGAAGGTGTCAAAGCGCCTTCAGTGGCTCTGGTGAATGGGAACTACTTCAGAGGGATTTGGGGAGCTGCCTGCTCGATCTGAAACCATGATGGGCATCACATGTTTTGTCACCACTTATACGCGTGCGACAATTGTGAGACCAGGTAATAACTATAGATGTCTAGGACCCCTAAACCTCCCAGCCCTTCTTTCCTTATTGAACTAGGCCCTTTTTTGCTATTTTGGGCTTTCTGCCCTGCCAGATAAACGCCAGGATCCTTTTCTGTAGCGTGTGAATTCTGTGCGGTGGAATCTGAGTCGGGAGCGCTGAGAAGTGGCAGATCAGTTTTGGAACTGTAGCCATTTTCACGGCTGCTATTCGATTCAGTGGTGAGGTTATCCCACCTTTTTAGCTCTGATTCCACTTCCACGAACAGTGAAGCGACAGTTTTGCTCTATAGGGCTTTCATATTTCAGGGGGATCTTCACACCAAGGTAAGTAATCTGGTCTTGGTTCCATGATATGGGGCAAGTCTTTGCTAGGTCATTCAGTTCTTCTCTCTGTGAAAAAGCAATGGCCAGGCTTTGAGATTTGGAGACGTTTATTGTGAACCCGGAGACCTGGCCAAAGCTGTTCAGTTCTGCTATCAGGGCTGTGACCGATTGATTGGTCTCTGAGAGTGACCAGAACATTGTCTGCGTAAAGCTAGATATTGTATTCTCAATCTTGGAACTGGATACATTTAATATCATGATTATTATGAATTCGGGCTGCAAATGGCTCTATTGAAAAGGCAATAAGCAGAGGGGACAGTGCACACCCTTGCCCTGTCCCTTTAGAGCCCTTATTAGGGGCAGTTGGGTTACCATTAAGCCATAGACTTGTGGTAGGAGTGAAGTAGTTCACTAGTATGAATTGCTGGTGTCTCAGACCCAAACCCACCCAGCTCTGGAAAAGATCTGGGGCTAAACTAATGTCAGGATTGTCGGGACTCGGGCTAGCTAGCCTTTTGGTTGTAGACTCTGAGATTCTATCTGGGCTACAATCAAAAGACCCGGGGCTATATCACCCTAAGCCCCCCCCCCTAGCAATGCCTCTGTCGTGGGTGTTGTTGCCCCTATTTCTAGAAATCTATTAACGAGCTTGGGTAAGTGAGGGACTAGTAAGTCTTCAAAAGTTTTGTAAAACTGAGGTGAATCAATCGGGTCCCGGGGTCATGTTTTTGAGCGATTTAATGGTGGCCCTTATTTCCTCTTCTTGTATTGGTTGCTCAAGCTGTGCAGTAACCTTTACAGGGAGTGCAGGAAACTTGCTAGGCCATAGGTAGTCCCTCTGAGCTGCAAGGTTTAGGGGCGTTGCTGACATAGAAGCTACATGGTAACGGTGTGTCAAGGCCAATTTGCTGCTTTCCTCTAGACATAGCGCGCCTGCTTCATCTTGCAGGGCTAGGATATTATTTCAGGCCCTCTGTTTCCCTAGTTTGCACACTAAGATTTTGTTTGCTTTATTACCCCTAGTGTAGTAGTACTGTTTGAATTTCAAGAGAGCCTGCAACGTTCTTTCTGCTAAAAGTGCCTCCAGTTTAACTTTGGCTATTTTCAACAGGCGCTGAGTTCTAATGGACCCTGACATTTTGCAAGCTCTCTCCTTTCTTCGAACCTCTCACTCTCTAACCCTTCTCTAAGGCGCAGTCTGGTTTTCAATGGGTCAACTTCAGGAGTTCGCCTCTGACCACCGACTTCATAGCGTCCCAGACTGCACCCAGTGGTAAATTGTCCTTAAGGTTGATTTTGAAATAGGAAGAGATGGCCGATCTAAGCTCCTGGCATACTGCATTATCATGTATCATAGGATTAAATCATCTCCATGGTTTATGACTTGGGGCGGGGGAGTCTCCGAGACTGAGGCGAATGTGAGACCGGGGCATGATCAGAAAGTGTTATATCTGTGGGAACCTCAGGGATTGCAGGAACCAGGGACGAGGAGACCAAGAGTGTATTCATTTGCGAGAACCCTATGTGGACATAAGCGTAATGGGTGTAGTCTCTCGGTGTACCATTTCGGAGCCTCCAGATATATATTTCCATGAATTTCGCGCCGATCCCTCACGAAAGCCAATGAGTTCCTGCAGCCCCCCCCTTGTGGCTGGCAGTGTTTTTTTTTCTCAAGCTGGGTCTGGAGACAAATTAGAATCTCCTCCTATAACCATTGTACCCTCTGCAAATGTCTAAATCTTCCCCAGCCATTCTTTCAGGAAGACCATACAAAAGGTACAATTGTGGACATGTACTGACTCTTTTTGCATTTAAATCATTTCCAAGTGTATTACATACAATACCACCTGAAGAAATTTGATTTACAGAAATCTTACATTTTTTCATAGCATATTTATTGATTATTTTCAGGAAGAGCATTGTTTCTCATTGGGGATGTATAGCAAGATAAATGTAAAAGGATTCCCAATGCAAGATCACTTGACACCAGATATCTTCCATTTGGGTCTCGCAGAACACCTGTATTTTACACTCAGCTTGAAGCAAAACATCCTGCCGATAAGCGTGTATGCGTGAACCTTGCTTAATCTCATCTAAGGAGATTAGTCTCCTGTAAGAAGGCTACTGATGGGGAGAAATTGACCAATTTATCCCATATTAATCTGCATTTTATCTGGAAATTCAGCCCCTGAATTTTCCAGGTAAGTATCTTAAGGGAGTCTACCTGAGAAGTGACTCTAGGTTGTGTCATTGTTTGCAAGCACCTATCCTTTGCTACTGCATGTGGTCTGTCCATATTGACCGCTATCTCCCTTGTCCGCCCATGAGCAAAATGTCCTTCCTCCCCTGATTCCCCAACATCCCCCAACCAAACCAATTGCCATAACTATAATCAGCAAAGTCTCTTTCTGAGCAAAGTACCCCCCGACCCGCAATATCTCAAGAGGCCCCAATAGGTCTAACGCAGCAGTATTCAAACTGTGGGTCGCGACCCCCTAGGGGTCTGCAGGTGCATCCCTGGGGGGCCCTGAGAGCTCAGCATGAATTATTAAAAAAAAAAAACTTTTTTTTTTTTTGTTTTGTTTTTTAGATTGGAAGACATGGGCAGGGGTGGCTCACATGGTCAGGCTGAAGCATGAAACTGTCTCAGGCAACAATGAAAAAGTGGCCCACAGTTGTAAATGGATATTCATTCCTTTAGTCACAGACTGGGCCTCATTACAACTATGGCGGTATGGTAACAACGGTGCCGGTAAGCTACTGGCACCGTTGCTACCGTACCGCCATAGTAAGAGTTGTGCTTGCGGGTGCCTGACAGCCCACCAGGTCTGACCTGGCAGGCCGTGCGGCACCCGTGAGCACAGTTCGTCGAATGCACCGGCACCGTTATTAACGGTGCCAGCGCATCCGAGCTCCCCATTCCCATTGAGCCCTATGGGACTCAATGGGAATGGGGATCTATCGATACCGGCACCCGCGAAAGGGCAATTATCATGTCCGCCTAACTCGGCATGACCTGGTAATTGCACATTTGCGGGTGCCAGACCCGGATGCAATTCCAGCGGCAGCCGTGCCAGTTTTACCGCACAGCTACCGCCAGAGTTGTAATGAAGCCCACCGTTTCAATAGTACCCAAGGGGGTGCTTTGTGTTAAAATGTATGTAAATTGTGATATATTCAGCAACAATGGTCAATATTACTAACTGCATGGTTAAGTAACTCATCAAACTGGTCCACATTGGCCAAAATGGTGGCCCATTTTGACTGGCCCACACTAGCATTTTACATTTTTGGTACATGCATTGCCCTATAGGCCTGTCCGAGCCTGGTGGCTCATCCATAATGGCAAGGGGGCGCCCACCCAGTGGCCCCTCATGCATTATGGAGGAGATAAGGAGCAAGCCCAGTGAAACAGTGAGCACTCCCTCAGCTGCTTTATCCAGCTAATGGAGTGATCCTGGGTGCTGAACTGTCAAAGGGAAACACTGTTTCCCTTTGACAGTTCAGTTTAGTTCCCCAGCCGCACATGCTCACTGAGCCATGCAAGTGCTGGGGCGTTTTGCTTCGCCAGCATTGCATAGCTCATTGGAAATGCTGGCTGGTGCACTGCATGGCTGTATGTCCGAGGGGGAGCTCCTATGCCTCCTCGCACATGCGGACAGAGCATCTGGAGCAGGCCGTTTCGGCACCCACACGCAGCCCAATGCAGAAGGTACGTTCATGTTCATTGTTTTTATTTAAACATGTGTATGGATGCTCATGTGAATGATAGTGATTGCTGTATGAATGTGCAGCGCCTTGCATACACACATAATCATGTTGTTTGTGTTAGGACCAGTGGGGCCCAGGGGACAGGGATCGTATCTTTTTACTAGACGTATATCATTCAAAACTCTCTGCATTGTCCACAAGGCTTTCTGGGGCCTGGGTCCAAAATACCTTCAGCTATCCCTCCGCAAATACCTCCCATCTGAAGCTCTTCACTCCTCTACCTCCAACTCCCTCAGGGTCTGTCGTTTATCAAAGAAACGAGCTGGGGGTAGATCTCTGTCTTCGGCTGGGGCCTCCCTCTGGAACAGCGCCCTGCCACTCTAAAACTTGAGGAGAACCATCTTTCTTCCTGCACTTATCAGACGTACCCTGTCTGCTGCCTTAAACATAGCACTTGCAAATTGCTGGCTGCACTACCACTGTTTGTTGCCTTTATTATTTATTTATTGTTATTCATCTGCTTCGCACTTTCTACTTCTCCCCTGTCCATGCACTTTTCCCCTCCCCCTCGCACTTGCGCGTTCTCAATGTGACTGGGCCTAGTAACATCGCTGTTTTAATCTTCTCTGCTCCCCTCCCTTGCCTTGTCGCGCTCTGAAACACTTGTGTACGAGCGCGATAGAAATAAAATATCAATATAAATATCAATGCCTGCCCCCTGGACTCCCAGCACCAATTGCAAACTATTTGGCTATTTACCCATTTTTTGTTAAAAGTATGCTCTACAATGCAACATTTTAACCTATTATTTAAAAAAAATTCACAGGGGGAAACCCCCCCGAACCTCCCCTTATTTGTTCGAGCTCCCTCACTGTGCTCGGTCGCTATTGCATTTTTGGCGGAAATAGTTACGCCCCTCCACTTAAAGAAAAAATCACCAGCCTCCACTGGCCCTCAGACTGTGTTGGGAACGGGATAGGGGAACCCAGGGACTATGGTGGGAGCACAATGGGCGGGAACCATGGGATAGTGGTGGGAGCAGAGTGGGGAGAGCCCAGGGTGTGGGATGGGGTGGGGAGAGACCAGCGACTGGGTAGGAGTGGGATGAGGGAGCCCAGCGACTGTGATGGGAGCAGGTGACGGCACGCAATATATACTGTCCATTTGGCATTTCTGGGGGGTCCCGACTTGCCCAAATTTTGCTCAGGGGGGCCCCGGCCAAAAAAGTTTGAAGACCACTGGTCCAACGTCAAGAAGGTCTCTATCAGACACTAAGGACACTAAGGCAGTTTTTGGGCAGATGGAGATAAACGATTCAGCAGTTAATGCAGCGACAGCCTGTTCTTTTGTCCAAATCTAAGAGATCAAAATTTTGTTCAGGAAACTTCAACATCATAAGTGTCTAGACGACGGTCCCATCCATACTACCCATCGTATCCATTACCTTGATCAATGCATCTCTTTCAGATGGGCTTGCCGTGCTCTTTCAAGGTTATATTCTACCTGTGTCCCCTCCCCACCTTTGTCCAAGGTCCCATTGTGGCTCTGTTTTTCATAGATGGAGAGTGGACCATGTCTGTGTTAGTGGAAGTCCCTGACGTATCTGGTGGAAGGAGCTGTTCCGCCTCTTTCATTTTTGTCAATTGACCAGGGCCTATTCATATGTGTGAGAAGGCCATTCTGTGAGCCGTCTGATTTTTGCCCTTGAGCAAGGGGGACTGCAGCTAGTTCCTGAAACCATTATATGGAGGCTCCTCGAAAGATTATTTCATCTAGTTGCCTAGCGCGACTTAGGATATTCTCTTTCAGATTGTAGAAGTAGATTCTTGTAAGGATGTCTGCTGAGGTGAACCGGCTGGACATATCCTGTATCCTTAGGGCTCTATACAACTCAATGCATTTGTCTGGCGAAGCGTTGAGGACCTGACGGAAAAGGTCGATGGCATTGCTCTCTAGGTAGTGATCGGCAATGTCAGCTGGGACTCCTCTAATGCGGATATAATATATGATGCCAGCGGTTTTCAGCATCCTCTTACTTGGCTTTCAGAAGATTAACCTTGTCCTCTTGCACTCCAATCCGCTGGGCCCATTCCCTCACTTCATATGATTTGTTTGCACAAAGTGGTTTCCGTTTCTACGAGGGTTGTTCAGATTCCTCCAGTCACTTATCCATCAAGGCAATCTTCTCTGACATGTCAGCTAGGCTTCCTTGGATTTCTGTTTTAATCTCAGCCAACGCTGCAAGTCCGCTTTTGTGTCTCATTGGAGCTCAATCGCTGGAGACCTGTACTCCTGGACCAAAGCCACTGTGGGGAATGTATTTATTTATTTCTTCCTTTGTCCTGTCTTAGAGTAAGGAGGCTATATCCTGCGATTTTTGCATCTTTCACTAATTTGCCATTGTTGACCTTTTCAAACCAGGTGTTTCTCCTCAGTATTTCACGGCCACATAAGGCGAGACACACCACCTATTCGCAGCTTAGTTGGGTTATGCCATCCCTGGAGCTAAGACTGGGGAAGTGCTGCAGCCTCTTTGAGACCAGGCCACCACTTCCACTTCAGGTCTCATGAGGCCTCAATCGTGATCCAGCCATCCCTGGCCTTCTCGCTTATCGCAAGCCCTCACCCCTATCCAGGAAGATCTCAGACTGAGTGAAGGGTCTGAAAACTGTACAGACTGAGGGACTTTCCCAAATGTGTAAATTCTCAGCTGAAAGGCTCAGCCGAAGCTCTCTGGTCCCCTCTCCTCACTCCGCTCACCCATGAAGGCTCACCTCTGGAGAAGCTGCATGGTCCAGTCCCCAGGAGCCGGGCACCTTAGCTCCACTCAGTCGCTATTCAGCCCACAGGACACTGCTGGGCGGCCGGCTATATGGTGCAGGAGTGGATTTATTGCGAGGCATCTCCCAGTACCTCAGATCTCGCTGGCAGGCATCAGATGTTAGAAAGCTGGCTGGGCGCCCGACACGGCAGGAGCGTGTCACCCACTCAGCCCGTCTCCCGGTCAGGGGAACACAGGGAAAGGGGCTGCTCCTCAGGACTCACTGCGCTGACTCTTCCCTGACCTCCTCAATGGGACGTGGCACGGCCCGTCGTAGTCCGCAGCACCAGTTGCCACTGGGATCGCCCCTCCAGAGCTGAGCCCTCTGGCGTGGTCCGTCCAGTGCCACCGCTCAGAGCCCATTTCTCAGTTCTCATGGCTCAGTAGCTTGTGTTCCTTTTGCAGGACTACATTCGGGTTGAGGATCGATCTAGATCTCTGCTAGCTACCGCAGGTGGCCGCTGCACCATGCAGGACACAAGCAGGCTTTCAAATGGGCATTAGAGGGTCGTTTATGTCCAAAATCTCTGGAGGCTCTCTGGCCGCATGTTCTCTCGCCGAGAACCAGGTCACACCCCCAGACGGTGCTTTTTTAATATGTAAAACCTTAGTATGTCTTCAAAAGCAGGTGCATGTTGTTCCATCATGCAAGTAAAAGCAAAGGCCTTGCGATAAATGTAAAAAGACGTCGTGCATTGCTTTTCCTTGAAGCAGGCAACCAGATGTTTGTGACTATCTCGGTGTAAGATTTTGCTGGTCGGGAGGGTGGCATGCACAGCTGGAAAAAGGTGGTTAATTATTATTTAAATCTGGTAACGCTTTTAAAATATTTGCCATACACTTTACGGGTAATGCAGCAAAAAAGTATGTGCTTCTAGCAAGGCTGAGCTTTGTTATATGTGACAGAAATCTGGGTATAGGCTACACATCCTCTCTAAAACGTGCAGAAAACATCGGTCCAAAATCATTGTTAACTTTCTCACAAAGTACCCCCAAAATCCTCCTGTGACAAACTGACCTCTTTGGCGTTCTTCTTGACGGAAAAGTGAAAACCCTACTAAACTGGGTGTGGCTCTGGAGCGCCCCATTCCTGGCAATATATTAACATGTGCTAATGGAGTTCCACCAATCGCCAGGCGCTTTATCAGTACCTGGGGTTATCATATTAAAGAACTGAATTAGGCTAGGATTCCTGGAGCTGTGGGATAATCTTTAGTTGATTTCCAAATTGTCTATCAAAATAGCTTATCTGGAGTAGGGAGTGTGTGCTGGTAGGTTTACAAAGTGTTACTAAGCAAGTACCTGGGATTAAATCCAACCGAGGATTGGAGCTATATCTCTGTAAAATTGCTGTTCTGCGCTTAATGCAGCAACGCTAGTTAAGATATTCATTTTATGTTAATTTCCCACAAATATATTAAAGCAAGTAAACATTGGTCCCGCTAGATATTTGAGACCGATGAAATGAGAACTGTTGAGGATGCAATGTAATTATGCCGCAAATGCAAAACCGAGGCAGTAGCAAAGTTCCTAACCAGCGTTTTGAAGATCAGCAGCAAAGGCCTTGGATTATATTAGTGCAGCAATTTTATTATGATTAAACAGTATTTTTAATTTATACCACTTATGCAATGTGATTTGATATAGTATACGTGCAATATGAAAATAAGTTGATTGTGGTATGCAGCTCGTGTAATTCTGTAGCTATTGTGTGTAGGATCTACGTGATAACGGTTTTTTATTGCCAATCAACGTTTTTTGATTTCTTTTTGTTGCACATTTATTGGAGAGACCCCCTGCAACCCCTCACCCCCCTACCATCATTATTACCCCCAACCCAACATCTTTTTTTTGCAAAGAAATGTGTATAAAATGCGATCTAAACATGTTTTTGTTTTCTGATTCGCAGTGAACTGATTCTATTTTTTTGGGTAATACTTATTATAATTATGTTTACATTTTATATATTTTACTAGTTGAAATGGCCTATGTTCTAGATACGCTATAAGATGTGATTGTAATTTAGTTTTGTTATATATCGTTCCATTTGTCACTACTGAATTGTTTTAAAGGTGGTATGTACAGTTATGGACGTGTTGTCCAAAACAAACTTAATACTTGACTTCAAAAACTAAATATATCACTTACTGTAAAGACCTTGGGTAATAGAATTAAGCTGTTTGGTATGCATTAGTTTGGTACAGGAAGTACACTCTTCCAGAGCTCACTGTTGTAGCAATCTAGACAAAATTCCCTTCAATTTGTTTAGCAGGAACTAACATTCAAAGGGATAATTACGCAATTTAAGTATTGATTAAATTATGCAGTATCTGTTTTCGCCTGTGCGAAAATATGTGAAGAAACTCAATTGATAACGCACCCGAATGCTGTATAAAGTTTTGAATAACCATTTGTTTTTCCATTTGAACGTTTTGTGAGTTAATTTCCGAGATCAGCAAGCAGCTATAAAGAGGTAATACAGAGGTTTGCTCAATTCCAGAAAAGGTGCATCTATAACCTGCCAAGACTTGGATGGACAACCATGGGATGAATCTGCCTCATAGACCCATCCATTTGTCATACAACAGTTTGGCACAGAAACCAGCCTGCTAGGTTGCACTATGCAGACTGTCCATATTATGAAGCATTTGAAGAGCATGCAGAGGAGACTTTATTTTTTTAAGCATCCATTTTTTTAAAAAATCCTGTTGTTGGTCAAGGACTGGGATGGTCAGTTTGTTCTAATTGTATTTGCAAAACCTTATTATAAAAGAGCGCAACAGTAGATTTTATTTTCTAATAAAGGCTTGCCGAAATCTTTTGGAATTTAGAATCACTTTGAAGACAATGACTTGACACACAAGCATTTCTAGAGCTACATACTGGCTGCCTGATATGGTACTCCCATACTTCAAAAAACATGTTATTAATAGTAATGTGTGTTATGTTGCAGGATGGAGGTGTTCACACGCTGCCTGTTCCAGTGAGAAACCAGCAGGATGTTGAAGTCTATGGTCCCATAGTCCTTGTACCAAGCATTTTAATATTTCCCTGGCAGCTAAAAGCAGGAGCCTATCAGTACACTATTAAGGTAAGCTCTGGTATTTCATTTGTGATCCATGTTGGGCTGGTTTTTATGTAATAATTGTTTAATATGTGTCATCAACATGTGTAATATTGGCTCACACATGATGTACCTTCCACAATAAGACAGCCTACATCTCACTGAACCGCCTCTCACACATTTATTTTCCTCCCCATTGCTACTATACCTAGAGGAAAACTAACTGCACCTCCACTGTCTCCACTCTGTATCATTAAACAAGAAGCGCACTACCCAAGGTTTTAGCCATGCCTACTATCTTGCAAGATCTGCTATTCTTCACTGTAGGCACTCGGTGGCAGCTGTAAGAAACTCATGGTGGCAAAGGTAAAGACAGACACAAGTAATCACAGTTCAAGGGTGTTTATTAAACTGTATAAATGGGTGAGAAAAACGCCTAATCTAAACCTAAATCTAAGATGGGACCAAGCTACAGCCATCAAATAATAATAAGGCAGTCCTAGTGGCGTTTTGTCAAACGAAATGGGCCCAAATAAAAAAAAATTGCCAATCCTTACCGCGAAGTTACAAAATAGTGTGGGATAATGTTCACAAGAAAAGAAAAATGTTCACAAAATAAGTCAGGATGGTATAGCTGGGGTTTCCCTTCCCCACGTTTTTAGCACGGAAGAAGGCGGGACTCTTGAGCACAACACATACCTTGGCTTCTCCTGCATGAAGTTACATTTCTTTTCAGTGATGCCTGAAATGTGCTAACATTCTGTGCTGTGGGAATAGGAAAAGTATGAGCTTGTTGCTTGGGAAGATCATACTCACAGCTCAGTAAGGTAAGGATTCTAAACTGTTCCTCCAAGGTTCTGGCAATGATGCATGCCTTAGCCCAAATTAACCTACTTTCAATCCAAGAGTCCTAACTTTCATTTATGTTAGGGTTATCACTGCCTCGATTCACAACTCTCTGGCGCGTGGTGACTTTCACTGAACTGTTGTTCACTAATTGCCCCCACTTCAAATACAGGTAAGCGTTTGGGTAAGGCGACCGCTGAGCAGCACCTAGCTGGACCTGAGCTACTGCCAAGTATTCAATATTGCTTCATATGCGTGATATTTTTTTAAGAGTGATTGGCAGTTTTGTGCAGGAACAAATTATCTTTAGAGACTAGAGTATTCAAAGTAGAAAATTGCACAAGTGAGTAAACCATAAAATAAATTCACCATTCACCATTAGTGAAATCTGCAAAACAAGAAAGTATTTTGTTTCTCAAATGGCCACTGTGAAATCCAGTTCTCAGCTTCACCTCCCCAACATATGGGACCAGATGGGACCAAACCGAGAATATGTATATGAATTCTATCAAATGATGTGCATCTACAGAAATGAAACCTAGGAGTAGTTGCCATCTAGG
Source organism: Ambystoma mexicanum (assembly GCF_040938575.1). Classification (NCBI taxonomy): domain Eukaryota; kingdom Metazoa; phylum Chordata; class Amphibia; order Caudata; family Ambystomatidae; genus Ambystoma; species Ambystoma mexicanum. Next base: position 538,340,358 of record NC_090923.1, on the reverse strand, counting down.
GAAGATGGAATTGTGGACATTTCTTTCATTTACGCTCACGATTGTAGGCTCACAGTTCCTTGGGCCAACCCCACCCTTTCTGAATGGTTACCAGACATTTGGTCGAAAAAAAATGGTCGACAGGACAATTGGTTGAAACCATTTGGTCGAAAACCAAATGGTCGAATTTCTTTTTTTATTTTTATTTATTTTTTGCTGGGTTCCCCCCCAACTCCTTTTTTTTTTACTAAAAAAACCCTTTTCGCCTAAACGAAAAACTAAAAAATATATATATAAAAAAATTCGACCATTTGGTTTTTGACCAAATTCCGTCGACCATTTGTCTTTCGACCAAATGTCTTTCGACCAAATGTCCGGACACCTTTCTGAATATGTGCAGCAGGTTTTAAGTACCTACTGCATATTAGATCTTTATTTAGGACTCAAGAAGAGGAAGCCGGGTTGACATTGGAGGACTTACCACTGCGAGGAGGAGTCGGGGCATGTGTTGGGAGTCCTTGGTCTATGTCCGTCATCAGGGAGTGGTAGCAGGAGGTGGTGCTGCAGCAGAAGAAAGGGCACCAGGTGGAGGAGACCGAGTTGGTTGCCTAGTAGATGCAATGTACTGTGTTTTGCAGATTTTGTTTGTATCTTTATACAAAAGAAGCAACTCAAGACCTTACTTTTCGCGTCCGCTTTCTCTCTTTCTCTCCCATGCTGATGTCCTGACTGCTCCACGCACTGGTCTCCTGGTCACCCTCTGAACTCTAGCCCAGGCTCGTGCATGTCGAGTTACCCTTGCACTGTATCTGCGCTCCCCCAGCACTGATCTGCAACCCTACATTCCCCACTCTGCTTATATGAGCCACCCGCTGGCTCCACGAGTTACCTGTACTTTTCCTCCTACTCCCCACCCCCTCGGCACTTCTCCCCTTCCACTTTCCTGCACTTGCGCGATCTCAATGTCACAAGGCCCAGTAACATCGTTATTGTCCTTCCTCTGTTTCCCCCCCCTTGTCTTGTCGCACCTTGAAACACTTGTGTACAGGCGCGTTATAAATGCCATATCTTCTCATATAGACCTAAGGATCTGCTTGATGTTTTTCTCTTTACCGTTTAGGCACATGGAGGAAGTGGGAATTTTAGTTGGTCGTCTACAAATCTTGCGGTGGCCAAAGTGACAGTGAAGGGTCTTATGACTACTGGACATGATGTGGGTGTTGGTGTCATCCAGGCACATGACGTTCAAAACCCCTTGCATTTTGGAGAAATGAAGGTAAGTTTGAGGTTTTCTTGATGTCTAGTCTGTATTTGTAATGTTTAAATATGTATGCAGCATTAAACACAAACTAGGTCAAGTAAATGTTTGAATGCTACTTTGGGATGTTTCATAATTGAACACAGATCCAAGAGGCAACCATAACATAGATGGCAAGGGAAGACTGATGCATTGTAGCTTCTTCTCAGGATAGCTATATTACTAATTTACAAATGAGGTTGACGTAATTATCTGTTCTGTGCAAGTCCAGCAACAATTTCAATTATCAATATTGTTTACCCCAGAGTCTAGGTGCAAAATTAAATACATTTTGGGGAAAGTTATGTCCCTGTGATTTAGATCGTGCTCTGCTTCTATTTGCATTCTCTCAAGGTGCTCTGGTGGATTTAAAGGAGATGGGGGTTGTTAATTTAGTTGGGAGACGGGGTTGGGGATACCAGGTTGCTTTGCTGTTGCATTCATACTAGAAGTACACTGGGTTGTGCCTGCAGGTCTGTTTGTGTGTCCTGTGAAGAGGCTGTTCTTCCTGGAATGGGATCCTTGTGTGCCCTTGGTGCTGGGATGTATTGGTCGAGGTTGTTGCATGCAAGTTGGTTATAGAGGCGTAGCGTTCTATTGGATTCCTGTGGTGAGGTTGTTCAATTGATGTGTGGATGGCTTTGTTGATGTGTATTGTGTTTTGCAATGCAGTATCTGAGCGCATTTGTAAGGGAAGCAGTCAGTAGATACGTCGATGGGCAGGTGTTGCGTCCTGAATGAATGCTGTTACTGATGTCACAAATGGGGATAATGCATGGAGCTCGTGCTTGCCCGCAGTAAAACTGTTCTGTATGTGGTAGTCGAGCCTGTGCTAAGCTGAATGGATGTCTGGTGGGTTGCTCTTTCCTTTACATAATGAGACCTTACCCTGAATTTGGTGACCTGAAAAATGAACCTTCAACTTGATGCCTGCATCCAGCCTGGTTTCTTCAGCATGCACCCAGACGCTACAGCAGGATGTAGAGGGGGCAGACCTCCTTGAAGCCACATTTAGGAAATAACCTGGCATAGCAAGGCATGAAAGAAATGAGAACAGCAAAGTATTAAAATGTGGTCCCCTCTCTGCACACTTTCCACTGGCCAATGCAGACCGATCCAATTTCACCAATTTCACTTTATTAATTTTCTACTGTCCCCACCCCTTCTTTCTTTCTTTCTTTCTTTCTTTCTTTCTTTCTTTCTTTCTTTCTTTCTTTCTTTCTTTCTTTCTTTCTTTCTTTCTTTCTTTCTTTCTTTCTTTCTTTCTTTCTTTCTTTCTTTCTTTCTTTCTTTCTTTCTTTCTTTCTTTCTTTCTTTCTTTCTTTCTTTCTTTCTTTCTTTCTTTCTCCACCCCCCTCTTTGTTTTCTCTCTCCATTGCTCCTTCTCTCTCTCATAAAGTGCTGAGGGTTATGGGAGACAAAAACGTTTGGTTGAGGGAGAGAGCCGAGTTAAGGCAGAATTCCTATTTTGGATATTCTAGGGCCTATTTTTGGTGACCAGGCGGACTTTTACTGAAGTCCCCCTGCCATTGCAACCTTTTTTTTTTTTTTTAAACTCTACTCAATGGTCTTGAATAACCCATAAAGCACTGTCCGAGCGGTGCTTTGTAAGTACACCATGTCTGCCCTAAAATATATCTATCACCCTAAATGTAATTGTATTGTTTAACACAAATCTAGCTCGAGAGCTGCAGTGTGCTGTGTATGTGTGGAAGTCTGCTTTGGGCATGGGGTTTTGTAACAGTAGCTCAGTGCTGTTGGTAGAAAGGTGGACAACGGTAGATTCAGGCGTGTGGGAGTTGTTGATGGAAAAGGCACGTTTTTAGTGTTTTGTGGAACTGGAGGATGATTGTGGCATTCCAAGAAGGACTGTTGTCGGGTCTTCTCTGTGCAGGCTAGCTTTGACTCCATCCTTTGGCGGATTTGCTATAGGAGACACAACAGCCTCCAAGTATGTTGGTGTTCTGTTTCAAGACTGCTTTGTAGATGATGTAGCAGTTTAGAAGATCCTGGCGGGAAGGCGGAGCCATTGAATCTTGTGGAGGGAGAGATGTTGTCGAATTAGTCGGTGTCTCCAAAGATGTGGGCTGCGGCATGGCTGGGAGTCTGGTTAGGAGGGCCCTTGCTTTGACAATATGTGAGATCAAGAGAGCCTGAACCACTGTGCAGAGGTCACGCCAGGGTAAGAAGTGTTTGATTTTGTTAGAGTGTGGAAATCTGTAGCCAGGCTGTTTAAGCTTTCTTTACTGTGTACTTTTGTGCTGCTGTCAACAATGAAACCAGTGGTTGTAGGTGAGTTTGACAGCTGTGGTGGTGAATGCTTCCTGTTGCATATGGTTTAACCACTTTTGAACGTACTGCTTGGCAGGAGGTTAGATGAGGACAAATTCGGTCTTGCTGGCCTTAAGCTCAATGTAGGCTTTCAACATCTAGATTTGGATGGTGGTCAGGCACTCTGAGGTGGGTGATGTCATGGGGCCTTTGACTTGGAGGTGCCGCTGGTTGTTGTCAGCATGTTGATGAATGGCCATGTGAGGTCTTTTAGGAAAAATTCCAGCGGTTCAATATAGAGGTTGAAGATGATTGGGAAGTGTATGGTGTGGTGTCTGCCAGATAGGGAAGTACTCCCGTGTTCTGCTGTCCCTCCTTGCCAACTGGACTTTTAGATTGGGGCTAGGTACATGCACACCCCTCTGCATGCCTGACCCGCCCCTACTCGTGTGTCGCCAACTGACAATTTCCCAGTGCAGTATTATTTCAACAGAGAGAAGTTTGTGTCTCAGAGTGTTGGTTATAATTTTTGTAGTGGAGTTGAGCAAGACTTGATGGCTCCTTAGGACTTTTTGAAGGAGCACTAGTACATTACAATAGTCAAGTATTCCCTCAATCACAGTACTAGCTATGATGGTGTAGCTATTTTCAGACTGGTACTGTCTAATTTGGCACAGCAACATCAGATCATGATTATTTATGTATTTTTATTTGTTCATTTGTAATGCGCCGAAAGCCCACGGGCCTCGGGCGCAGGATATAAGCACAAAAAGACGAACATCAATGTACGAGACAGGCAGTCAAGGGATTAGATGATTTAAAGAGAAGGATTACTTGAAAAGCGGAGCTTTCAAGGTTTTCCTGAATACTTTTATTTTTTTTTCCACTGTCAGAGTGGTTGAAGGCGAGTTCCAGAGTTTTGTTGCATTTAACGGGAAGGATCTTACCATACCATTTGTAATTCCGAAAAATTATTTGTTTTTCATTTGCTGAGTGCAGTGCTCTAGTTGGACAGTACTGAGGGATCAGTGATTTGAGATGGCCAGGAGCGGTTCCATGCACGAATTTGTAGATTAGTAGATCTGATGAAAGACGTTGCCTGTTACTTCATGAAACGTGTAAAACCAATGTGGCAGCCAGTGTTTGAAGCTTAATAACGAGGATGTTCGCAATATTAAAATGTGCTAATCCTGTAAAGCTGACGTTATTGTAGGCCAGCAGCAAAAGTACAAGCTTTGACTGATTACGACTAAACCAGCTATGCCGCATCCAATGGCTGATGTTGTCTAAGATGTGGGCCACTTTGTCTGTTTTTAACCAGGGTCTTTTCCAAGTTTAAAGATGATCTGTGTATCCTCAGTGTAGTTGTGGAAAGAGATGTCTTCCAGTAGTAATAGGTCATGCAGTGGCTTGGTGTAAATATTAAACAGTGGGGATAAGCAAGATCCCAGAGGGGCTCTATAAAAAAAAATCAAGGTAACCTAAGATTTGAAGAAATGCAGTTTGAAATGAGTCTCATCCACACAGAATCACATAATTTGAGCCATTTCAGACACTGCCACCACCTAATCCAGTCGGAAGGACCGAGTGCATAAATATGTATGTATACAGTTTATTTCAGAAATGTAGCCAAGTTCCATACAATTTTACATATCGAAATACAAATGCAATAACCTTAAAATACTTTACAATATGAATATATCGGGACAGTGTGGTAAAGGGTGTTGAAGGCTGTGGGTAAGTCCAAGAGCATCCAGGGATCAGAGTCTCCTTCATACAGCAGCTGTAGCAGCTTATCCAGTCTTCTCAGGTCCACTATTTTATTTATTCACATTTATTAAGCGCACAAACGGCCCTTAGGCATCGTGGCGCTGTTGCATAAGTCTTACTTAGTTGTGAGAGTAGTACAGTGCAGCCAATAATAAAACAGTAATGGATACAGGTACACAGTAGGCTTACAAGTTGAAGGAATGGGGTGGTAGATTGTTCGTTGGTTACAGTGGAACAATGTAATGGTGTAAATAGGACTTTATCAGTTGCAAATTAATGAAACAGTTTAATTTTAAGAGCTTTACGGAAGACTGGGTATGATGCTTCATTTCTAAGTGCTGTGGGCATGGCATTCCAGTGTTTGGGCGCTAGATGTTGGAAGCTGGAGCCTCCAGCTTTAGATCTTTTGAAGGTCGGGACATACATCATGTTAGAGTGGTGTGATCGGATGGGTCTGTCAGATGTGACAGGAATAATCTTTTCTGATAAGTACTGGGGGGCATTGCAAGAGAGACACTTGTGCGTGATGGCGATGGTTTTGAAAATAATGCGCTCCTTAACTGGTAGCCAGTGTACATCTCTCCTTGCCTGTGATAGATGTTCCCTTTTTGGGATGCTCTGCAGCTCTGAGGGCATTGTTTTGTGTAATTTGTAACCTCTGTAGGTTTTTGGATCAAATACCAAGGAGTAGGGCATTACAAGTTTCGCCCCAACTGTAGATCTGGCTATTGCAAGGCGGTTTGTGTTTGACAAGTAATGATTTTTGTGGTGAGTGCTGCCGAGGATGCAATGGCACTGACCTGGCGTGTCATGGACAAAGAGGAGTCAAGATAGACCCCTAGAGTTTTTACTGACGTTGACACAGTAATAGGTGTCTTGGCAATGGTGAATGTCGTGTATTGCAGGTCGAGTTTGTTGAGTGTGTCCTTGGAACCTACCAGGTATGATCTCCGTTTTATCTTTGAGACATAACCCATTTGCTGCCATCCATATCTGAATGACTGCGTAAATGTTGTCTAAGGCTGCTGCATCTTGTAAATAGGAGCCTGTGAGCAGGAGTAGGACTTTGGTGTCGTCGGCATAGTTTGTATATGCTATGCCGCGTTTGTCCAAATCATTGAATAGTTATAGTGAAGATACTGTATAGAGTAGGTGCAGTGCAGGATCCTTGCGGGACCCCGCAGTGTATGGTAGTGGGTGTTGCGCATGCTTGGTCCGAGAAGACCCTCATAAGTCTCCCCTTGAAGAAGGAGGAGATCCATGCTGTGGCTTCGGGGGAGAAATGACCAGCATTTGTGAGATCTTTACACAGGCTATCGTGGTCCATGAAATGAAAGGCCACCAACAAGTCTAGTAAGAGGAGAAGTGCCGGCTTGTCTTTGTCCATTAAGTCACTTAGTTGGATCTTGAGATCCAGAGGGGCAGACTCCGTCCTGTGGCCCGGACGGAACACAGATTGGCTAATGCCCAGGATGTCGTTTGCTTCCAAGAACTACTGTATTTGCGTGTAGGCCACTTTGTCCATAATTTTCAACAGGAATGTGACCGTGGTGAAAGGTCTGTAATTGTTGGGTGATTCAGAGGCAGGGAGGGACTTTGTTGGTGTTAAAGGAAGCATTAGTGAAGGAAGTCGGGAACAGTAAGGATTTCACACGATCTTTGACTAAACTGGCTGGGCCGACATCCCCTTTACAATGAGACGGTTTGGTTTTTCGGATGTCCAGTACCTCTGTCTCCATTACTTCCCTGAAGGAGAAGAATGTTTTCTCTTTAGAGGCTGTGCTGGTCGTATAGCATGCAGGTGCATGTTCTCTGGACAGGTTACTGAGGTGGTTCCTGAACTTTTTCTGTAAAAGTTCAATTTTATTAATCATGGCTTTTTGTACATTGTTGCACCAGGATTCATCTTTAAGGACTTCTTGTGTGTTGGTGACTGGTGTGGACAATTCTTTAAAAATGGAAAACAGCTCCTTTGATTCTGAGGTGGGGTTGGAATTATGTGGTTTAAATCCTAATTACTGATCAATGCGATTGCATTAAGGAAGCATTATCAAGAATCTTCAAATGAAATTGGTTACTGTAAATGAGCCAATAGTTGGATTATGCACTTTATAGATTGCACATTGACAGAAATTTCATTCTTTAAATGGGAAATTGTTGCCCTTAGCAACCGATGATTTCCACTCTTTTGTTTATGCCCCACATTCTATTGGTTGGTGGAAATCTTCCTATTAATTGCCCCAATTTCCTGAGGATGATACTTTATGTATGCCACATAAGGACACAGGCTGATCCTGGTGTTTGGAGATTGTTGTGGTTGTGTTTGTATTTGATGGGAGAACTGCTTACCCTGCAAGCCAGTCAAGACAATGATGTTAAGGTATGTTTACAAATGATTTTCTTAAAACACAATCAACACAGTAACACTGAAGGCCAACACTTGGTCTGATAGCTCGGAATACAGCGATTCTTCCGGTGATAGACATAGGGCAGCTTTTACATATGAAAGGTGCAGTCTACTCAATGATAGTTTGTAATTTGAAAGGGCGTTCCAAGCAAACTAATGACATAGAATACTTTTTCTAGCACTCCTTTGGACTTGCAAGAGACCATATTGACTCCAGTTATTTTAAACTAGATTTAAAACCTTCTTGGGTTCGGCAAATGTTTCCTTTGAGTTTGCCTGAAATATCCAAGGGCTACTATGCTTTATCCCCATTTACAAAATGAGATTGTAACAGTTAGGGCAGCATTCAATTTTTGGGGTTGTGACTCCCTCACATACTGGGTCCTCTACATTTTGTGTATGCTTTTTAAAAAAAAAAAAATTCACAATTCTTTTGTGACTAGAGGGACTTCAACCAACTGCAACAATGTGCTTGGTATGCTACTAATAGTAGCCAATATGGCTACCAGTAAATGGGGTGCTTTTTAGGGACCCCATTCTGATACCAGGGCAATTATATCACCCTGAAAGTGTGTTGTTGAGTAGCTTGGTGCAGGCTGTAATTTAATTTTGGCTACACCAGGGTTGTAGCCATAAATACCTTATTAGTAGCCCAAACTACCTCTGTGGCAGCCATTGGGGTACAATGCTTTTTTAAGGCCTACTTCTCCAGCATGGGGTCTGGCATGGATTCACATGCTCATGAATATTCCTCGTCGTCAGGCTGGGAATCCTCGGTAAAGAAAAAACCAGTATCAGTTTCGTTTCTGATCTGTCTTTCGTAGTAATAACCAATCACTGGTCTCTGCGTCATACTGACCACAGCCAATGACTGCCCTCTACCTAAGCACCGCCTCTGGCAGCCATCTTCAGATTTTTTACCGCACGTTCATGTGTTGGGATCCTCGTGCTATTGCTCTCGAGCGTTAGTGCTATTTTTTCGCGCTTTTTCACAAAAACTTCGATTCTTTCGGTCAAAAGAGCCTCAAGCTCCACCGATACTACATCCGATCAACGGGGACCCGTGTCGGATTCATCTGTGCCCCTCAAGGGTGAAGATTTCGTCGAGCTACGCTTCGGAGGACTCCAGAAGCTTCTCAGGCCCGGTCTCGGAGATGGCCCAGGAGAAGGGAAGCTCGACGCCCGGAAAGCTGTTCAGGGCCTGCCCTGGATGCCAGCTGCAGAACGTCTTCAAGGAGGACGAACACTCTTTCTGCCTTTACTGCCTTCATGGGGACAAGACGCACGTGGAGAAGGACTGTGCGTTTTGCGGCAACATGTCGGAACGGACCATGAAGGACCGCCATCAACGTCTCGCCAGCTGGCTGGAGGGTAAGAGCCCGTCTGGCGAGAAGAAGAAGAAATCTGAGCGGTCTTCTAAGACCTTTGAGGGCGCCCCGGCGACGGGGGCCCAACATAAGGCCGAGCACCGCGAGTCCGCTGGCACCGGGAGCGCCGAACGGTCGGGCTCTACGGGCGCCAGGCAGGGCGCACCCTCCCCGGCACCATCAACCACGAGCCAACGCTCTGGGTCGGGTAAGAGGAAGGCCGAGCACCCGGCGAAGCTCCTGGAGAGATCCCGGTCGAGCTCTAAGGCAGAGGAGGAGCGTGGCAGTGCCCCCTCCCTCAAGGATAAGGCGGTGAGCGCACCTAAGGTGGTGAAGGCCTTGATCCATTCGACCAAGCCCTCTATCGAAACGGTCGCAGCGGCCCTGGCCCAGCCTGTGGAGGCTGCACCAGTGGTGGCGGCCTCGGGGCCCAGAATCTCCCTGCCTCCTCGGAGGGAGTCTTCTTTCGTGCCCATCGATAGGACCCCCGTGAAACCCTCCGTGGGGAAGAAGGGGGGGCAGGGCGTCGTCGTAGATTCGGCCTCAACCTCAGAAGAGGAACTGATCGAGGTCTTAAGCCACGGCCTAGGCGTGGAACAAGACCAGCCCGTCGGAATGGGCCCCGACGCAGGTGACGACGACGACATCGTCGAGGATACCGACGGGGCCCCTGCTCGCCCGTCGGATTCCCCTCTGCCAGCGCCGCAAGACAACTCAGCGGCCATTTTGTTGGCTATACAGTCCTTATGCTCCGAGATAAGGACGAGACTACCGTTACCGACGGAGGAACCTCTCCCGTCTGGGGATCCAGAACCGGGACCTTCTGGTGTTCCCCCTACCAAGAAAAGAAGGATTCATCCACCGCCTCCTTTTCAACCGTCGCGCCCCGTCCAGCCCTCCTCCCCGTCCACCCGAGGGGATGATACGGGGACTGACACGGCAGCGACGGGTACGGACGACGAGGCATACGACGAGGATTTTCCGTCGTCGCCTCCCACCAGGGCTTCTCCGCCCGACGAGATTGGATCGTTCCACTCAATGATCGCCAGGGCATCCGAGCTTTTCCAACTCTGCCCTGAGGAGAAGAAAAAGGAAGGCTTCCTTTACCAACGGCGCGAGACCAAGAGGAAGACGGTCCTCGCAGTGCCTCTGTTGGACGACATTTGGGATGAGGGCCTTTCCCTCCTCAAGAACCCTTCCACGACGCCAGCGAGAAGAGACCGGTACGAGAAAAAGTACCGGGTCCCGGACTCGGCCCCCCTATGCCTCCGGGCGCAGCCTACCCCGGACTCCGTCGTCTCCGCGGCAGCCAGGAAGAAAGCGGGGGGGGGTGCGGCCTCCACGTCGACTTCCCCGCCGGACGGCGAGGGAAAGAAATTGGATACCATGGGACGCAAAGTCATCTCGTCGGCGGCGACGACGATTAAAGCGGCCAACGCCTTGGCTATCGTGGCCCGCTACGACAGGGAGCTCTGGTACAAGATAGCTCCCCTGCTGGATTTTCTGCCGGACGACAAGAGGGCGGAGGCCCTTGAGATCCTGCAGGAAGGTGAGGTGGCCTCGGACCACGCCATCACCGTGGCGACGGACATCGCCGACACTGGGTTCCGCCAGATGGGCAACGGCGTTTGCCTTCGACGTCGCGGATGGCTCAAGGCTACGGACTTTCGGCAGAACGTCCAGACCAGGGTCCTGGACATGCCCTTCGACGGGAACAACCTGTTTGGGAAGACAGTGGACGACTCCCTTCAGGCCATCAAGGCGGATACTGAGACGGCCCGGGCCCTTGGAGTACTGCAGCAACGGCGGACGCCCTTTCGGAGCGGCGGAGGCAAGGGCGCCTCCATAGGTTCCGGCGGCGGTTTCGCTTCCTACCGTCAAGCGGCCCGCTCTTCGTCGCAAGAGGCCTACAGAGGACGAGGCAAGTCTGGCGGACCCCGCCGTCGTCGCCAAGGAGGCAAGGCCGCGTCCAAGCAAGATTGAACCGGCCGTGGGGTCGGGCCCCCACCGAAGCACCCCGGTGGGAGGCCGGCTGGCGGGCTTCGTCAGCGTGTGGGAGTCCATCTCCACCGACCGTTGGGTGCTGGACGCCCTGGCCCGGGGCCACGCGCTCGAGTTTCAAAGAAGGTGCCCGCGCGTCCCCCCCGTGGCCAGGAAAGAACTTCACGTCCCTCAACTTCTCCTGGAGGTAAAGGCGATGCTCAAAGGGCGCCATCGAACGCGTCCCAAAGAGGCTTCGGGGCTCCGGAGTCTACTCGCGTTACTTCCTCGTGAAGAAGAAGACGGGAGGATGGCGCCCCATCCTGGACCTGCGACGCCTGAACAAGTTCATCAAGGCGCAGAAGTTCCGGATGGTCACCCTCCAGCACGTCCTGGGTCAGCTGGAGGAAGGAGACTTCCTATCGTCGTTGGATTTGGAGGATGCCTACTTCCACATTCCCATCCTAAAGGGGCACCGAAAATTCCTCAGATTCGTGGTCCAAGGGCGTCATTACCAGTTCAAAGCCCTTCCCTTCGGACTGCGGTCGGCACCCAGGGTTTTCACCAAGTGCCTCGCACCGGTGGCGGCGCAGCTGCGCCGCGAGGGGATTCACGTCTACCCCTACCTGGACGACTGGCTCATCCGCGCCAAGACGAGGGAGCTCGCCGTGGTCCACACGGCAAGGACCGTCCAACTCCTCACGGACCTGGGATTCTCCGTGAACTACGCCAAATCCCACCTGGTGCCCGCGCAAGTCGCACTGTTTCTGGGAGCGAGGCTCGACACAGTGTCCCTTCTGGCCTCCCCGTCGGAGGAGAGGACCAGGACCATCCTGGGCAAGGTGCAACGGATGTTGGTGGCCGACGCGGCCAAGGTGAGGTCCATCAAGTCCCTCCTCGGGATGATGTCTTCCTGCATCTACCTCATTCCCATGTGCAGGCTCCGGATGCGCCCGTTGCAAGAGTTCCTGGATGCGCGCTGGATCCAGACGACGGGCAGCTTCGAGGAAAGGATCAAGCTCGACGAGAGTTTCCGACGAGCGATACGGTGGTGGGGCACCCGCGCGCATCTGACGGCGGGCATGGACTTCCAGACCCCAGCCCACCAGGTGACTGTGACCACGGATGCCTCCCTAGAAGGGTGGGGAGCGCACACCGAAAATCTGCACGCGAGGGGACTCTGGCTCCCGACGGAGAAGTCCCTGCATATCAACGTCCTGGAGCTCCGTGCAGTGTTTTGGGCCCTCAGGTCCTTCCTTCCGTCCCTCAAGGGCAAGGTGGTGAGGATCTTCACCGACAACACCACCACCATGTTTTACATCAGGAAACAGGGCGGAACCAGGTCCCCGGCGCTGTCCAAGGAGGCGCAGGACCTGTGGCATTGGGCCGTCGCCCAAGGGATTCTTCTGGTGCCGTTTCATCTGGCAGGGATAAAAAACACCATCGCCGACTCACTCAGCAGGGAGCTGCGCTCGTGCCACGAGTGGGAACTACGGCAGGATCTGGTGGATCGCCTCTTCCGACGGTGGGGCACACCCCAGATCGACCTGTTCGCGACGGCGACGAACACCAAGTGCCGGAGGTTCGCCAGCAGGTTTCCCCAGACGAGGAGCATGGGCGATGCTTTCTCGTTCCCCTGGGAGGGCCTGTTCCTCTACGCGTTCCCTCCCTTGCCTCTGCTAATCCGGCTCGTCAACCAGCTCAAGAGGTCACGGTGCAGGATGATCCTCGTCGCACCTGCGTGGCCGAGGCAGATATGGTTCCCGGACCTTCTGGACTTGTCAGCGTCCCCGCCGATCAAGCTGCCGGCGGACGCGGATCTACTCTCCAGGGAAGGAGGCGCCATCCTCCACCACGACCCGAAGTCGCTGAACTTGCAGGCCTGGCTCCTGCAGCGCTAGAGTTTGGAGGATACGACATACCGGCCGATTGCAGAGAGGTTCTTGCAAAGGCCAGGGCGTCCTCGACTCTTAAATGCTACGGACACAAATGGAAGAGGTTCTCTGTCTGGTGCCACGCACAGAAGATTAACCCTCTACGGATTACGGCTCCCCAAGTGCTGCCGTACCTGCTGACGCTGGCCAAAGCTGGTCTGGCACACGCGTCCATCAAGATTCATCTTGCTGCGATCTCCCGATACACCAGAACCACGGGCCGGACGTCCTTGTGGTCTCATCGTCTGGTGAAAGAGTTCATGAAGGGACTGTTCCGATCGTTCCCGCCGGTGAAGGCTCCGGCCCCGGCGTGGGAGCTCAACGTGGTGCTGACCAGACTCATGGGACCTCCGTTCGAGCCTCTGCACTCGGCCCCGTTGAAGTTTCTATCGTGGAAAACAGCTTTTCTCGTGGCCATCACCTCCACACGACGAGTGGGAGAGATCCAGGCCCTTTCCTGCAAGGCCCCGTACTTGACTTTCCACGACACGAGGGTAGTGCTCAGGACGCACCCCTCCTTCATGCCCAAGGTACCGTCGGACTTTCATCTCAACGAACCCTTGGTGTTACCTGTGTTCTTCCCGTCGCCTTCGTCGCCGGCTGAGAGGACTTTGCACTCGCTGGATGTAGCTAGAGCGCTGAAGTTCTACGTGGACCGCACGAAAGGTTTTCGGAAGACGTCACAACTCTTTGTGAACTTTGGACCTGTCAATCAGGGGAAGGCTCTCTCGAAGGCTTCCATCTCCAGATGGCTCTCCGGCTGTATCATGTACTGTCACCGGTTGGTAAACCGACCGCTGCCTGGCCGTCCGAGAGCCCATTCCACCAGAGCGATCGCAGCTACCACGGCGTTCCTATCTGGTGTGCCCCTGCTGGACATATGCAGGGCTGCTACGTGGAGGTCGACGCACACCTTCACGAAATTCTACTGCGTCGACCGGGATTCCAGGGAGGAGTCCAGGGTCGGCCAAGCAGTGCTGCGCAACCTGTTCGCCTGAGGTGAGCCTGGTGAGGAGGTAAGATGCTTAATGTTGAGTTGATGTGATGCTTAATGTTGAGCCTTTGCCACCTCCCGTGGTTGTGCATGTGTGTACTGCTATGTATTCTTTATTCATGAGCATGTGAATCCATGCCAGACCCCATGCTGGAGAAGGAACAAGTTACTTACCTGTAACTGTTGTTCTCCAGCATGGGTCTGGCATGGATTCACATGCGAACCCTCCCGCCTACCCCTCTGCGGCTCTTCACTTGGTCATACTGCCACTTCACGTGCTTCCAAATCTGAAGATGGCTGCCAGAGGCGGTGCTTAGGTAGAGGGCAGTCATTGGCTGTGGTCAGTATGACGCAGAGACCAGTGATTGGTTATTACTACGAAAGACAGATCAGAAACGAAACTGATACTGGTTTTTTCTTTACCGAGGATTCCCAGCCTGACGACGGGGAATATTCATGAGCATGTGAATCCATGCCAGACCCATGCTGGAGAACAACAGTTACAGGTAAGTAACTTGTTCCTTATAGCCATGTTGTTGTTTGCTATGCCTTTGTTTGAGTGGAACACACAGCATGGCAATAATTGCCATTTGCTGATATGGGCTCGTAGCGAGCCCACAAAGGCATCCCTGATTGAGGTTTATACTGGTGTAGAATAATGTAAAAGCTTTATACTTCACAGGCTACATCAAGTGTGGGAGTGCCTATTTGTTTGGCGGTTTTTAGGGACAGCCTGATTGGCTGGCTGCCCAAATCTGCATTTGCTGCCTGGAGTGTGATTGGCCTGACTTAGGCCAGCCTACTGGGTGAATGTATTATCCTTGGGAGGCCCTGTGCATTTTTTTTCAATTAATTCCTGATCCTTACCTGAAGATTGCTGGAAGGTGGCCTACTGCTGACCATTCTGGTTTGACCATACTGGCTAGAGCCTAGTACCATTTCTCTTTGTATCCTGCTCTTCCCCTGCTGGTGGAATCCTATCTATGGCTCTTTTGCTTCTTGCTGTCTTTCTTGTTGCTTGCACTTCTACTCCCTGCAGTTGCTGCACCCTTAGTAGCACCCTCTAGCCCAGCTGCCTACGGTATGGGATCTCTCCTGGGCTTCCAGGCTTTGCAATCCAATCAGTTTTCTGCTGCTCTGCCTCAGCTCAGTTCTCTAACTTCACGGTCATGTCCAGCCATTTTCTCCTTCATGGGACGGTGTCCTTGCTGGCTGAATCCTCCTGCACCCCTGCTCTGACCTGGAATCTTTGCTGTGGTGTTCCATGTTCCTGTTGCTGTCTTTGTTGTTGCTAAGTCGTCTGCCTCATGTGGTGTTTCTCGAGGCATCTTCTTTGACCTGATCCTTGTTGTGTCACAAGTACAATCCACTTCACTTTAGACCCCAACTGTCACTATCCAGTCTTAAACCCAACAACCAAACTAGCCTGTGCTTCCACCATTTAGAGCACTGAAAGACAGTGCTGTGAGAACCTCTTCTTGGGATCTTGATCCCATAGATGGTTTGGTTTGCTTAGGTCCCTTGGGTCTGGGACTCGTGGGATTTTGAAGCCCCCAACTTAATTGTTTGGAGTGGGCCATGAGCTCTCTGCAACCAGCCTTTCCTGGCCTGTTGGCTTTCAAACCCTGGACGTGAAATAATTTTGGATTGGCCCCCTGGACGCCATCTGACTGGATGCCTCGCCCGCTGCCCCCTGTGGGTTAAAGGAAGAACTTACCTGACTTTTCCCTATAACAGACCTATGGGATTTGTCCCTTGGATTCATAGGGGAAAGCTTTGAGTTTTGACTTACAAAGGTACTTGCCTGAACGGAGCCAATTTTCCTTTGCACCCTGTTGCCCCTCAATAAGGCTCTGGCATTTTTAGAACAAATAATACATTTAGGAGGTATCAGTGAGTTACAGATTTTGATATCTGTCATACAATCATAGAAGGTAATTGTACTACAATACCCAGGTGTGGTTACATTGTAGTAGCTTGCTTCTATGGGTGAAGGGATACCTTTTCTTGCCCAGTAATTTTACTGTATTTCATTGACCCATTGGCCCTGTTTTCCTGGGTCTTTCCCCCCATTTGCCTTCCTCCTTTCTTGAACTCATAAATGTCTAGTTCTTACGCTAGTCTTCTAGATTGTATTCACTGGAGTGAGGTGAAGTCTGTGATATCCCTTTACTGTGATTATGCTATAAACTTGTTTTGTTGGTTTAGGTTAAAATGCTCATTCGACAGTTTTTTATCCTAATGCAATACTTTGTATATATATTTACAGTAAATTGTGTGTAATGTATTTTATTTTGCATCTCAAGACCTAGACGAGAAATTGCAGCAGCACCCTCCCCTCACCCCCCCTCCACACAACCACAGTAGCCAATGAAGTCCCACGCCTCTGGTTTCAAAGGAATCCCCACTTCGCCTGGGGAACAAATGTGGGGGATACCGAACACCTGAGTGCTCCCCTTGTATACCTCCGTACTTGACAAGGACAGCACTATGTAAGCCTCCCCCCCCATCCAGCAGCAGGGCTTCCCCTCACAAAACACTTATTTATCTGAAACTGCTGTCATATAATTGATGTCTTTTTCTTCAAACACCTTAAAATGTACACTCCTAATTTATGCATGTGATGTGATGAATCCCAGGGTATTGTCACAACTTCCATCGGGGATGCACCTTTCCATGAGAACAAAGTACTTACGGGTACGATCCTTAGAGGGAAGGCGTTAAAGGCCCTAAATGATATGTTAAAGTGGGAGGCTGTGAATTCCAAAGACCCAAAGGCCACCCGTAAGGGCCTAAGGTATGTAGAAGAGAAGAAATGTGAGGGCTGGGGTCTGGAAATGTCAGCGCTCTACCCTATTTAGTTAACATCGCAAACTATTATACTGGTTGATTTGAATATAAATCATCATCCAATTGAAAGTGGATAGCAGAAAAACATAAGCTTTCAGAAGTGTTTTAGTTGTTCCATTGGCATAGTCAGTACAGCCGACACGTGTTTCGACCCCTAAGGCCAGTCAAACCCATGCACCCTGGTGTGAGGCCGACTGGCGGGCTTAGTCAGCGAGTGGGAAAAGATCTCCACTGACTGATTGGTGCTGGATGCTCTCGCCCACAGACGCACTAGAGTTCCATCAGAAGTGTCGGCGGATACAATTGGTGGCCCAGCAGGAGGAGCATATCCCACACCACCTGCAGGATGTACGGGTCATGCTAAGAAAAGAGCCGATAGAGCTGGTTCCAAGGCGACTACGGGGCTCCAGAGTCTTCTCCAGATACTTCAATAGTAAAAAAGAAGACCGGGGGGCCCATTCTTCATCTACCTGCAGCGTCTAAACAAGTACCTCAAATCCCAGAAATTCAGGACGGTCACTTTGCAACACCTGCTCGGCCAACTGGAGGAAGGGGACTTCCTGATGGATCTAGAGGACGCTTACTTCCACGTCCCCATTCACGAGAAGAATCGGAAGTTCCTGCGCTTTGTCATACAAGGAAAGCACTAGCAATTCAAAGCCCTCCCCTTCGGACTGAAGTCGGTGCCCAGGGTGTTTACAAAGTGCCTGGCACCAGTGGCGTACCATCTACGTCTGCAAGGGATATACGTGTACTTTTGTGGAAAACTGCTTTTCTCGTGGCCATCACCTCTGCCAGGAGGGCAGGTGAGATCCAGGCCCTGTCTTGCAAGCAGCCTTATCTGACTTTCCACAAGACAAGGGTGTTGCTGCGGACGCACCCCTCCTTCATGCCAAAGGTTCCATCGGAATTCCACCTCAATGAACCTTTGGTGTTGCCTGTGTTTTTTCTGACGCCTTCATCACCGGCTGAAATGACTTTGCACTCTCTGGATGTGGCACGTGCTCGGAAGTTCTATGTGGCACAAAGAGTTTCCGGAAGACGTATCAACTTTTTGTGAACTTTGGTCTTTTGAACCATGGGAAAGCTTTGTCCAAGGCTTCCATTTCCAGGTGACTCTCCAGCTGTATCACGCACTGTCACTATTGGCACACCGACCGGTGCCCGGCTGTCTGAGAGCCCATTCCGCCAGAGTGAGTCACTGCGCTGACGGTGTTCCTGTCTGGTGTGCTCCTGCTGGACATCTGCGGGGCTGCTGCGTGGAGGTCTACGCACACCTTCACAAGATTCTACTGTGTCGACTGGGAATCCAGAGAGGAGACCAGGGTCGGCCGAACAGTGCTACGCAACCTGTTTGCTTGAATGTGAGCCTGTTCCGGATGTAAGAGTAATTGCTTCTGTTGAGCCTTGCCACCTCCCGTGGTTGTGTATGTATCCACTGCTATGTATTCTTTATTCATGAGCATGTTAATCCATGCCAGACCCCATGCTGAAGAAGGAACAAGTTAATTACTTGTAACTGTTGTTTTCCAACATGGGTCAGCTCCTACAGAAGCCGCTCCAGATGGTGTTGGCCGGTGCCAGCTGGGGAAGAATGGAGCCTGCAGACATCAATCTGCTGCGACCAATCAGCTTGGTGGTCAGGGGGGCAGCACTCACTGCAGCCCACTAATTTGACCAACTCCTCCGCCTTCAAATCATTCCAGTAAATTGTATTGTTTAGCCTCCCGCGTATCTCTCCAGGTACGTCTCATTCTTTGAATTGCTGCTGTTTGAAAAGTAGGCCTTTTTCCCGCTTTTTAGGAAAGCTGAATCTAGGTGTGTTGCATTGCTGCTGTGTATGATACTAGGCCTTTTCCCTCTTTCTAGGATAGTAGAAACCAGTTTTGCTTTGGGGTAACTGGTACTCCTCTGTGTCTCATTAGGCCCTTCCCACTTCCTAGGCCCCCCGCTGGGAATACCTTTGTTCTGTTGAGTGTACCGGCCTGCTCCTTCTGTGCATTCCCTACTGTGTGGACTCACCCCCCCCCCCCCCCCCCCCCCGCACCCCTCAGCACGTTCGTGCTGTGCTGGGCTGTGCATCCCTCCTCTCTTTCGGTCCCTCCTCCTTACTTCCCCCCTTGCACCCTCTATGGTTCTTTACATTGCCCTCATTTTCTCTAACTGCTACTCTATCTCCTATCCATTCCCTCTCACTAAGTTCGGTAGGAAGAATTTCAAGAGGGACATCCTAGTCTCCAACCCAGGCCTCCCTATGGCCAATACCTATATCAGTTCTTCCACAAGACAGACCCTCACCGACATCCTCTTTGTCGTTCCCTCGCCAGATCTATGGACCCCTCATATGGTCTCTCTCCTTTCTCCTCCTCTCCCATTAATGGTGGCACTCGGAGGGAGGTCTTCTTGGCCTCCTTCCACTCCTCCGAGACCATCATTAATGTCTATCTGAATAGCACCGTCTTGGTCCAGGGCCCTCAGCCCAATCTCCTCCTTTTCAGTAGGAGTCTCCCGCGGCTTATCAACTTCATTCCTTCTCCTGCTACCACTATTGGCACATCTCCCTTGCCCCCCTCGGCCTCCACCTCTCTGGCTCCTCTGCCTCCTCCTCCCCTTACCTCACAGGCTTCTCTGCCACTTCCATTTGGTCCCTCGCTCCCCTGTACCCCTGCCCGGAAGTCTTTCAAAAGTGGCAACCTGCTCCACATTGCTACCCTCAACTCTCGCTCTGCTGTCAAACACTCTGTCATCTGCCACCTCCTTGAACTCCTGGATCTAGATGGACTCGCTCTTACCGAGAAATGGTTAAAGCCAGCTCTGTCATGAGCTTTGACACACTCCTCCCTGTGGGCTACAAGACCCTCTGAGTCCAGGCCCGGAGGCAGAGTGGCCCTGATCTTTCCTGAGTGGATCCCTGCCTCCATTCCCTCTCAAGCCTACTCCTCCTTTGAAAGCCTGGTCTGCAGACTCTATCTCTCCTAGATTCTCTCTGACCGTGGTCACTTTCTACAGGCCACCTGGCCAGGCCACCCTCTTCCTTTCTGATTGGGCGGACCTCACTTCTTCTCTCCTTTCCTCTACCTCCCAACTTATCCTCCTTGGGGATCTCAACATCCACCTGGACTCTCCTGATTCCTCAGGGTTTTTCCACAACCTCTGATTATTTGAATCCCAGTGATTTGACCGAAGGGGAAATTATCGATGCTGAAATATCCGAAAACGAAATGTTCGAATTACCAAAAGTTCGAACACTTTGTTTTTGGACATTTCAGCCCCGATAATTTGCCAAAAAACGGGGGTGTCCCCCGCAGCCCCTGCTCACTATACCATAAAGTATAGTGAGCGGGACAATGCGAGGGACGCCCCCGTTTTTTTTTTTTTTTTAATGCTACCACCAGAGGATCGAACTTTTGGTGTTCGATCCTTTGGTGGTAGCATTTTTAGAACTTTTGGTTGTTTCGACCTTTTTTTTCGGTCATTTCGACCTAAACAGATTATTTCTCCCTCACCATTCTTCCCTCTGCCCCGACTCACTCTGCCTGGCACACCTTGGATGCTCTCATCGCTTCAGACAGCCCTCTCTCTAATCCTCTCACTACTCCCCTCCCCTGGACTGACAACTTTCTCCTTTCCTCTCACTTAAAGCTTCCTGTCCCCCTGGCAAAGGCTCACCCAGCACTGCCACCTTCCTTCGCGGTCATTCGAACTATGAAGCGAGTGTCAGTAGCTGCCTTTGCCGGCACTTTCTCTACCTCCTTCTCCTGCAGCTGTCTCACATCCTGACACAGCTCTTTCTAATCTTCACCTTTCTATCTCGAACACACTGGACATCCTTGTCCCTATCATGAGGTTCTGCATGAGGCCTGCCAAAAAATGCAACTCTTGGTATGTTGCCGAACTGGCTGATCTGAAACGCAGGTGCAGAGCAGCTGAACGGAAATTGAAATGGGGAGCTTCAGGTAAACCCTCAGACAAACTGGCCTGCCGCCTACTCCGAAGGCTATACAGACTATCCATTCTCTCTAAAAAGAGTGTCTATATTCAGGCCTGCATCTCCATGCCCTTTAACAACACGGCCAAACTATTCAAAATCTGCAATGAGCTGGCCAATCCTACTGCAGTATCTTCTGATTGTACTCCTACCCAGGCCCTTTGCTCGGCCCTGGCCTCTCATTTCACTACTAAAACCCAGGACGTCCTGTCCTCGCTCTCGCCTTCTCACTCCCTCCCACCCTCTACCTCTCTCTGCCCTTCCTTGGCAGCACCCTCTCCCCCTCTCTCCTGTCACACCTGGGTTTCCAGACTAATCCGGTCTAAGAAAGTCTCATCCAAACAGGCGTCACTCTGCCCCTCCAGAACCATTGATGACCACTTTGGTTCACTCGCTCCAGCCTTGCCCGATCTTTGCAACCATTCTTTTGTCACTAGAGTCTTCCTCTCTCCTCTCAAGCACTCCCTTGTGCACCCCCTTCTAAAAAATCCTCCTGCCAACCGCTCCATTCTGGCAAACTATTGCTCGATCTCTCCCTTCATGGTCAAACTCCAGGAGAAGTTGACTATCTCCCAGCTTGCCCTCCACACCGAAGCTGTTGGTTGTCTCCATGAAACTGCTCTCCTGAACACCCGTGAAGAACTGCTCTATAACCTTGACTCCATCTCTCCCTCTGTCATTCTCCTTGACCTTTCCTCTGCTTTTGAACTGGTGAACCACAACATCCTGATCACTCGTCTCCGCGATACCCTGGGCATCACAGATCAGGCTCTGGCGTGGCTGTCCTCTTTCCTCTTGGACCGACCTTCCCAGGTTGAACTTGGATCCTTCCTCTCCACCACCACACTCTCCACATGTGGTGTTCTCCGGGGCTCTATCCTCTCCCTCTGGTTTTTCAATGTCTATCTGGCCCCCTTGGCCCTCCTGATCTCTACCTTTTCCTCTAATTTTGTGTTACGCAAATGAAACGCAGCTGTTTCAGGCTACCCTTGCCCTCCTCCTTGCTCATCCCTGTCTATCCGCTATCCAGGCATGGTGCGCCTCTAATGACCTCTGCCTTAATGCCAGTAAGACCGAGATCCTTCACATTGGGACCCCTGCTCCCGCTTTTCCCCTCTCACTCTGGCCGGCCTCCCTTGGCCTTATGCCCTTACCCTCTTGACTCCACTCTGTCCTTCTCTCAACAAATCACAGCTATTGCCAAAAAGTCCCATTTCCAACTGCACCTCCTTAGAGATGCTATTCCTTTTCTCGCCTTCCCCCAGAAGCTCACGGTCTCCATAGCTCGGGTTCTCTCTAGGCTGGATTACTGCAACAGTCTTTCTCAAACTACCTAACTCTACCTTTCGCACTCTTCAACTTATCCAGAACAGGACCACAAGACTTATCCTTAGCCTCAAGCCCTGGAACCGCATCTCTCTGGTACTGAAACCCCTTCACTGCCTCCCAGTGGCTGCAAGGATCAAGTTCAAGACCCTCTGCATCGTCCACAAGGCTTTCTGGGGCCGGGTGCCTTGCTATCTCAAGCGCTCTCTTCCTAAGTACCTTCCTCTGCTCGTCTACTTCCAATTCTCTGCGGGTGAGTTGCTTCTCCATGCAGAGACTGGGTGGTAGATATCTCTCCTCTCCAGATGCCTCCCTCTGGAATGGCCTCCCTGTCGCTCTCTGCCTTGAGCCGGATCTCCTTAAGATCCAGAAGCCCCTGAAGACCTTCCTCCTCTCCTCTTCTTTCTCTCTGCCTCCCCTCTGCTAATCTTTCACCTCCTCCTTCTCTCTTCCTCTCTTCTGCTAACCTTGCCCTCCTCCTGCATCGTTGTTCTGACTGGCTGCTTGGTGTTCCTCTGAGTCATACAGGACACCACCCCCCCCAACTCCCTGCCTCCTTGTACTTAAGTCGGGGCCCTGCTGCCCTGGGTGCACTTCTACCCACTACCCTCCCCGGCACTTCTTGTCTGCGCACTTGCACAATCTAAATTATACTAGGCCTAGTAAGATTGATTGTCTTGTTCTCCCTTGTTGCCCCCGCCCCCTGCCTGCTTGCGCCTAGTGTTCAGGCGCATTATAAATAACTTATCAAGGCAGTATGCCCAGAAAGGGCAGAGAACTTCATAACCAAGGCTTCACCTGCAGTAAGAGGATAATCGTTGGTCCTATTGGAATAGCCTGTAAACCTTTTTTATCCCCTCCATCCTAATACTGTCACTTGGAGATTCTCCTCATGTTTTAGTTTCAACGTATTCTGTAGGACGTCACCCAACCCATATCCTCATGTACATAGCCTGAAGACTTAAACTGACCCACCCATTCAAGATTGTGTCCATTGTGAAAACAATCAAAATGAGTCTTGGAATTGTAGCTAGTGGGCTATTCCCAGTGTTTTTGTTTCTCCGGCATGGGGTCTGGCATGGATTCACATGCTCATGAATATTCCCGCCAGGACGGGAATGCTCAGTAAAAGAAAAAACTGTTTCACTTTCACTTACAAACTGTCTTTCTCCTATAAACCAATCGCTGAGCTCTGGGTCATACTGCCCCCAGCCAATGAGTGTCCTTTCCCTAAGCCCCTCCTCTGGCAGCCATCTTCAGATTTCTACGCATGTCCAAGTGGTGGGAATCCCTGTGTTTCGCTCTTAGAGCTTTTATGCTAGGAAATTACTGTTTTTGTTTGATCGAGCCTGTGTGCTCTATCGTTTCTTCATCCGACTAACAGGGATTTTCTTTGAAGATTCCAGAAGGCCATCGGGCCTACACCGCACGGCAGACCATGTCAGAGGAGAAGGACGGGGGTCCCCTCTTCAAGCTCTGCACCAGCTACAGTTTGAGGAATGTGTTAGCGGAGGACAAGCATTCCCAGTGCCTCTATTGTCTTCACCCGACGCACAAGGAGGGGGATTGCGAGATCTGTCGTTGCTTTACCAAGCACACCACCAAGGATCAGCACAGTAGATTGGCGGCGTGGCTCAACGCCAAGGCCCCTTCCCCGTGTGATTCACAGGGGCATGCCTCACGCACATCCAGCCAGTCAGAGCGGGCTTCTAAGTCCTCCATCCGTGGGAGCCCAAGACGAGGCCAAGCACAAGTCTGTTTCCATCGGGGGGTCGCTGCGCAAGCTGGTCCCGCAACGAGCATGGCACGATCATCATCTTCATTGGCATCCATCTTCAGCCATTGCGCCAATTCTTCGTCAAAGAGGAAGTCAGCTACCCCGGGGGAGCTGAGGGACAAACCAGATAAGGCCAAGCCACAGCGTAAGGTGTCCGACCTGCCCGTGAAAGCCCAGGTGGCCCAGGCTAAATCGTCCTCAACTATCGAGTTGGTAGTGGCTGCCTTTTCAAAGTCGATAGTGGCTGACCTGGTCCAGAGTGCCCCGACGGTGGCCAGAGTGGCTCTTCCTCCCAGGTGGGAGGCTTTGGCCAAACCAGTGGAAAAGACCCCAGAAAAGAGGATGCCGTCTGTTAGGCAAGATTGTATGCAATACCCTTTGGGTGCACTACAACAAACTTGACGACCTGGCAAAAGCAACCCAACCTTTGGTATAAGTCTGTACTACACGGGTTGGTAGCATGTTGAGCAGCCAGGCTTATCTCAAGAGGGGTCAATGTGAGCTGTATGGGGAGTTACAGAGAGGTTCACAATGACAAGTATTCAAATAAACTCTTACACAAAAGGTTTCTTGATTAAACAATTATTAATTTATTTAACAGTCAGAGTAAGCCTTCTTCAGAAGGGGTCAATATAATAGCAACACACAAATACACTCCAAAAATGGCATTCGGAGTTCATATGGCAATTGCTGAATATTCTATACACATTTAATGTCAAATAAATGTACTTTACCAATTCTACCGTGTTGCTGTTTGATTTTAAAGTACAGTTTCATATTCCGAATTGTGGCGCTCTGTGTTGTGAGTTGATCTGGGTTGGTTTCCGGGTTCTGTGTGAAGTTGTGTAGAAGACGACTGGGCGCGTTTGCCTACGCAGCACAGAAACATCACCGAGAGAGGCGGGGAATATGAATGTTTTGATAATGTCAGGCTCAGGGGCGGGGGAAATGATTTAGTGCCGCAAAAGCAGGTCAGCCAGGGCGATGGGGGAAATGATAGGATTATCACAAAATGGCGGCTCCCTGATGCCTGCTTTCGCGTGCGTTTAATGGACGAAAACTCGGGTAAGGTCCATAGGAAACTTTTTTTAAATCGAGCGACTTTGGCTTAAAAACTCATGGCCGACCCATAGGGGCAATAAAAAATGTTGACCGAACCATTCCTTTAATATTTCTAAATCAGCAAATACCCTTTTGGGATGGCCCACAGACACTACCTACACCCTCAGGTGACTTCGATAGTTAGGCTGCTGGGGACATTAATATATCACTGTTGCATTTAGAAAACTATACAGATGTGTCAAAGAAAAGAGGTTTCAGAAAAGAGTAACTATTCACACAATTGTTCTTAAGCAGGCAAGTACTTCCACATCTCGGTTTGGGTGGAGCAGGAGCTCCCCAACACTGCAGGAGCAACTTCATCATGCTCCTGATTGCACCCTACACGACGGAGACCCGAGCGTTAGCTGCATAATGCCGTTCTGCTATGTTCTTATTTGTGCATCGTTACGTGCACTGCATGAGGAGCCCACTTGCATCAGCAAGGTTAATCATTTACTGCCTTCCAACGTGCACGCCCGTGGCTACTAAGGCCCCGGTGCCCCCGCTCCGCCATTGCCCCACACGATGTGTATCACATTTTGAAATGGCCGCCCAGCATTTTAACTACAACTAATGCTGCCTGACTTCCTATTATTCACTGTCTACCTGCAAACGGATTGGCCAGCAGATTATACTTCTGCTCCAATCAGCTGCCGGCAGGTGAAGCCGGACCTCATTCAGGAAGGCCCACGAGAGAAGGCTTACTTCCTGTCCTTAGCCTGTCCAGCCGACAGCCAGAAACCCTGCCCGTCTGCTGAGGACTATCCCGCACGCATCCCAAGAAGCGCTTTCAAGGTACCTCAACCCCTGACACTCGTGTACTCCCCCACCTGTGCCTTACGACAGTGTTCTCATACATTGAGTCCTGTCCATTGCTCATTCTCGCTAACTGTTGCCAGCTGCTATAACATTTTTGAGGCACTCTCCCCCTCGGTACGCCCGTGATCAATTAACTCTCGCTTAATCTCATCGGCCTCACTACGGCTCAACAACATGTAATTTCTCTTGTTCTTTGTTAACACATGTACTATAATTGCTAGTGCCTGTGTTTTGTGCTTTTGTCATTGCAAAGCCTGTACCACTCACTTGGGTGGCGTACCGTAGCTGACGTAATTTCAATCCTGGGCCTACAACTTCCCATCGTTGTATTTCTGCTTTACCCTTGCATTCCGTTATTCGCAGGCGGTATCTGCTGCATGCACATATTATGGCCTCCCCAGCTAACAAATGGACATTATGCTGAAATAATGTGATAACCTGCTGTGCTTAGGATACAAATGTCTTCACTGCTTACATTCTGCTACCTAATTCGCCCACACGGTGCTCAATACACTAACCCCGCGGGGTGGTTTGTTGCACCCTGCTTGACAATCTTTTAAATACAGATTTCCCAACTCTGTTCCAGAGAAGTCCTATCTAGTTACTCACTGACCCTAACATTTCCTTCTAACATTGAAAATGTACTGTTCTCCAGTTACTTTCCCTAGACCTGTCAGACTCGCACGTAGGCACACTCTGCCACCAGCACTACAGTCTATAACACACTTCTTGCTTGCCCTTAGGGCCCTGATCTGGACTCATCCTCTTCTTCACGATACCCACACATCGAGCATCACCACCTCCCACCACCAGCACTCATGTGCAGCAACCACCTGCACAACACTTAGGCACTTTAGCAATATCCCTACCCTCATGACTATCTCCAATTT
The DNA here is from genome assembly GCF_040938575.1 of Ambystoma mexicanum. NCBI lineage: Eukaryota > Metazoa > Chordata > Amphibia > Caudata > Ambystomatidae > Ambystoma > Ambystoma mexicanum. Next base: position 538,313,608 of record NC_090923.1, on the reverse strand, counting down.
TTACTTGAATGCCCCAGCCCTCTGGCTACAACATTTTGCAACCAAACCTACTCCGAATCAACCCTGCCGCACCCACTGCAGAAACTCAAGACTAGGATCGCGCCTCCGCCATGTGGACTTCAACCAGCCCTCACTGGTCTACAGCAAAACCCTCACATCCAGCCGTGACACTGCATCTGCCTCAAGCAAAGTCGGCCATAAGACCAGTCCATGCCCTTCCAACGCTCTGCCTCCCACAGACCTCACTCATCCACTGCCTCTCGCCGCATGTTACCACCCAGCCGACAAACTGAGTACACCTACTCACGCTAGTCAACCATGTGTCACCCAAGCTAGAAACTTGAGACTGGCTGCCAGAAGTCACCATCCATCCTATCATCAAGACCACACAGCCAACAATAAATCACCTACGCCTAATAACACTAGAGCCAGTGCCCAAACCCAACAAAAATGCCTCTCTGCCTTTAGCTCACAGCACTCCCACAGACATCAAGCTCAAAGGTACACTCATCAATGCCCGTTCCCTCCCTGTCCATGCCATAGATATCGCTGACTTCATCATAACCGATAGCCTAGACTTCCTAGCCATTACTGAAACCTGGCTACATGCAGCAGCAGGTTCTGCCCTCTCCTTAGCTATTCCCGATAATTATTCTATCATTGGGTGTGACAGAGACACCAATCAAACCAAGGGTGGTGGATTAGCCTTCATTTTTAAGAGCGCACTTGAACCTAGATCCATCCCTAGCCTTTGCATCCCATCTGCAGAACTTCTGTCCATTAAGTTACCTATTTTCCTAATCATACAGCCACAGTGCATCTTATCTACAGTCCACCAGGACCCATCTCCTCCTCCGTAGAAGACATTTCATCCATCCTTGCCACCAGTACCAAGCCCAACTCACAAATCCTATTACTTGGCTAGTTCAACCTAGGATACCAGGATGTGAATGACACCAAAGCCCTTGACCTAGCAAGCACACTAACCGACTTCAGCCTCATCCAGCACATCAAAGAACCTACCCACCTCAAGGGTCGTACTCTTGACTGGGTTTCTGACTCGAATTGCTCGCTTGACTTGATATCTGTGACCCCATGCTTTTGGTCAGATCATCACAAAATTGTTTTCTCCATCAAATCCATCCCACAGACAGCTAAACAAACTCTCACCCCACCCACACACATGCGTAACAGGAAGGACATCACAGCTGAGAAACTTCTCCCACGTATCCTCCCTCTACTCAATAGAGTGTCCACCACTTGCACCGACCCCACAGCCCTAGTTGACACATACAATCAGGCCATTCTAAAAGCCCTCAATACTATTGCTTCACTTAAGCTGCGCAAACAAAAACCTCACCTCCACCTCAATACTTGGTTTAACCCTCATCTTCATGCCCTGCGCAAGGAGAAATGAAAAGCTGAGGCTCTCTGGAAAAGCTCACCATCTCTTGCCAACAAAATTAACTTGTCCACCGCCACTGCAACCTACAAACAAGCCATACATGAAGCCAAAAAAGAGGTGTACAACAGACAGATACTGCTAGCTCAATCTAACACCAAGGAACTCTTCAAGATCCTCAAGGAATTAGAGACCCCAGTAGCCACATCTGACACATGCATTAAGGACACTGCATGGTGTTCCAACATACAAAATGCACTTTTGGACAAGATCACTAAGATCCACGCCAAAATTAATGCCAAAAAAAACTCCTGTCTGATCCTGACAACTCTCCATCATACAACATCCCTATACCTAATCACCCCTTCAAACCATTCAGCTTTGCACCCCTCTCCATCATCGAAGTTGGAAACATTATGCGAAAACTCAAGCTATCTAACTACCAAGGGGATTCTTGCCCTGCCCCTTGCATCAAGGAGGCTGCACACGATCTAGCACCCTTCATCACAACCTTCATAAATGCCTCTTTCGAATCTGGTATTGTCCCAGACAACCTTAAGGATGCGTGGGTCATCCCTCTAATCAAAAAACCCACACTGGACCCTAGCAACCCATCCAACTACAGGCCTATCACCACGGTACCCTACTTAAAATCCTGGACAGGGCAGCATACCTGTAGATACAGGATTACCTTGAAATAAACAATCTGTTAGGCCTCAGACAATCAGGTTTCTGACCCAGACACGGGACAGAGACAGCCTTGATCGATTTAAAAACACAAATCGAAGATTTGAAAGAAGACCAGGGCAAGCAAGCACTCCTGCTTATCCTTGATCTTTCAGCAGCCTTCGATCTGGTTGATCATCAAATCCTTTGTCGTCACCTCAAATTAGCGGCCCACTTCTCTGATGCTGCCACATCCTGGATTGGATCCTTTTTTTCTAATAGAACGATGAGGGTTTTTTCTTCCTTCGCCTCTGCTAAACCAGCACACATACCATGTGGTGTCCCTCAAGGCTCCTGTGTCTCTCCTACTCTTTACAATGTGTTTACTAAACCTCTATTCGATATACTTGACTATCTGGGTGTCTCCTAAACTAACTATGCGGACCACACTCAGATACTCATCCTGATAACAGGTGTCATAGATTCCAAAGCACTCAATAAAGTCTACTCAGTCATCCAAGCCTGGATGGCACACCACGGGCTCTGTCTCAATGATGAAAAAAACTGAGCTTCTCATCCTAGGCTCCCCATCCAAACTTACCAAACTTGACCTGGAATACAAATCTTTCACTATTGATGGGAACGTTATTATTGTATCAAACGTCACTAAAACACTTGGCATATATTTAGACTCAACCCTGTCCCTGAACAGACAAACGAATGCAGTAGTGTCGACATCGGCCTACACCTTCAAACTCATCAAAGCCTGCAGACCCTTCCTGACAGCCGACAACTGTATCATCCTCGCAAGAACTATTGTTATGCCCTCTATCTAGGGGCAAGCCAAATAAATCTGGATAAGTTACAGATAACCCAGAACAACGCCATCAGGGCTGCCCTCAACGTCCCAAGGAGAGCACACATATCCGACGCAAGCTACGCTGGCTCCCTGTCTCACGTTGCATATCCCTTAAAGCCCTTACATTAACACATAAGGCCCAGAATAACCAGGCGCCTGATTACCTCTCCAATCGTTTCATGCACCACACCGCATCAAGACCACTAAGGTCTGCCCAAGTACACACACTGACTATTCCGTGCTTCAAGCTTCAGACAGCTGGTGGCTCAAGTTTCCCAAAATTGTGGAACATACTCCCCACCAATAGTAGAACAGAACCGTCCTTCCATTTATTCAAAAATAAAATCAAACATTGGCTCCACAAACTTGATGCTGCTCTAGCATCCTCCTAAACTTAGGGGGACTACCACGAGTAGCTGGCACATGCTTTTTCATTGCTTATTGGCCCATGCCGGCACATGCTTGACTCATTGTTTATTGGCACATGTTGCCACCTTATTACATGGCCACACGCCCACCTCTATCCTGCACCTCACTCTTACTTGTTTAGTGTATACCATGACTGTATATTTATTCATACAATTTGTCTCCTTCTAAGATGTACCCTTTCCTGTGGAAAGTTAATGTGTAACCTTGTAACCACTTGCTTTAAATGATGCGCTCAGTAGCCTCAGGGCAAGGTGCGCAATACAAATAAACAAAATACAAATACTTTCAAAATACCCCCCAAATCCAAAGTCAGTTAACCCCTTCCTGGAAGGAAGACATAACACCTAAGCAGAGGAGAGAAGAGTCATTCATGGTGCCAGGCCAGCCAATGTTAAGTTAGCAAAAGTCCAGGTGAACTGAAGCACTTCTTGCAGGCAAGTAGAAAGTCTTGCACAATGTTTTAAAAGTCTTTGTAGAATAGAAGAAATCAAAGTAGGCCCACAAGCTGGTTAGGCTTGTGAGGTAAAGAAGCTGTTAGCAACTCTACAGATGCAACCCAGACAAGTGTCCAACGAGGACAAGTGGGATTACACGACAAGAGGTACGTTTTCTTAGACTGTACAGTACCTTTAGGTTGAAGAAAAGTGCAGCAGATGACTTCTGTTCCTGTTCATCTCTGCAGATTCTGGTGTTCCTGGGCCTCAGTCGTGGGGACAAGAGGGAGGACATCTGGGAACTCCTGCACTGCACTGGGACGGTCACCGACCGCAACTGGCAATCTTCAAACAAGTGGCACTTCGGTGTTTCAGCTCCACGCGTCTATCACAAATCGCAACACCACGCTTCCTGGCTGTCGAGATGGGCTTTCCTTGCATGTGGGGTCCAGCACTCTGTTGAGGTGGACCAGGCTTGGTCAGTCCTGCTTCCTGGGAGTCTGAAGGATCTTCCGGGAGATTTTGGCCAGCTCAAAAGCAACGCACACAATCTGGTGTTCCTCTCCCTCGCTGTTCAGTTCCAGCAGCGACTGCAGTGGGAATTCAACCAGCTCCTAGAGGATGTCCAGATGGCTTACTTTGGAGTTGATTTGGTCCCACCAACTCAAGGGGAGAAGTCGTCGTTGCAGGGCTTCTCTAGTCGAAACGAAATTGGAGTTTCAGCACAGCAGCAGGGTTTCACTAGGCAAACCAACGGTCCAGGAGTTGCAGCAGGCGTCCTCTTCAAGTTCTTCTTCCGATTCCTTCGTCCAGTGGTCGACTCTGCCTTCCAAGCCAAAAAGCCTTGCCTTGCCCATTCACTCCAGCCTAACTGTCAGTCACCCAGCAGGGTGGCTTTCATTGCCGGACAGCCATCCGGCCAATCACCTAAGAGTGCATTTCTGCCTCCTAGGAGACTAAGCACAGGGAGATTCGGGCACCTCCCTCGCTTCCTGTCCCCGCCAGATACCCTGGAGCCAGAGGCTGGCTTCACTTGTGAATCCCGCCAAAGGCAAAATGAACAAAGGGACCGCACCTGGTTTGGCGCTCACAATAAATCTCAAGAAGGACCTTTCCACAAAGAAAGGGCGAAAAAAGGAGACCGGGCCATTTTGACAAAAATGGCATCCTTGGGTGCTTCACTGCAACTGCGAAAGCAGCCCGCGGTAAGTCCACACCACAGTAGTTAAAAGTAAACCACTGCCACCAGCCATTCATCGAGGAAAGGGTAACCTAAAAATGTTACATGAGAGACTAGACAAAGAGGATACCTAATAGTGTGCTGGCTCTAGAAAGTTTATAAGTGTAAGTAAAGTTAATTTCACTTCACTGCTCTTGGAAATAGTAGTTTATCCAAGAGAAGGTATTGAAACATTTTGGGAAATCTAAGACTTCCCTGTGTCATTGCACTGAAGGTGATGTATGACACAATGTAACAGGTGATGCCTATGGAGTTTGTCAGACTCCACAACCAAAAGAAACAGAGTTCGAAATCACATTTAAAATACACAGGAAAGTGGGGAAAAAAGGGTCTCACTCTCTCCAGGTTAAGAATTCAAGTCCTCGAAATCCAGCAAAGTTGTCGGGGGGGGGGGGGGGTCTCTAAGGTAGAGAGGAGTAAGCACATTTCTGAGAATTCTCCCTAACACCGTCCCTTAGCCCGAGACCGGACACAAAAAGGGGGGCAGGCGTGGAAGTACCCCAGGGCACCGATATTTCTTCTTCCGATAATGAGGACATGGTTTCTGTTGACACGGTTCAGATGACGTTGGGGATGATGATGATGACGACATCGGGGAGGAGGTAGTCTTCGAAGGGGGCGACGATGGCGGGGACAACTACGTAGGCACTGGGCCCAGCAAGCCTGCTCCCCCGACACCTCCCAGAGATTTGTCACAGGACATTCTTTCGACTCAAACGCGCTTGTATCGGAGATACAGAAGAGGATGCTGACTGCACCACTGGCAGTGGCCCTGTTGACACCGGGACACCACTGCAACAGAAAAGGAAGCATCACCCTATGCCACCTCACCATCTGCCGCACGAGCCGCCCCAAACCCCTCTACGGATACGGACATGGTGACGACAGACACTGACGATGACAGCGACATCGCTCTGCCTCAAGGCTTCTCCCCCGGACAAAGTGGGTTAATTCTACTCCATGGTCGCCCGCGCATCAGAACTCTTACAGCTCACAGTGGAGGAGACGAAGAAGGGAGGGCTTCCTTTATCAATGCTGGGAGGCGAAACAGAAGACCATTCTGGTGGTGTCTTTCCTGGGTGACGTCTTGGATGAGGGCCTGGCGCTGCTGAAAAGCCCCGCCTCAGCCCCAGCGAAAAGAGACCGGCTAGAGAAGAAATACTGGGTGCCGGAGTCCGCACCAAGTGTCTGCAGTCACAGCCATCACCAGACGTATTGGTCTCCGTGGAAGAAGTCATCCAACCAGTCATCCTCTGTTTCCGTTCCCCCAGACAGCGAGGGGAAGAAGTTGGACACTGTGGGTAAGGTCATCTACTCAGCGGCTACGACGGTCAAAGCGACTAATGCCTTTGCGATCCTGGCCAGGTACGACCGGGAGTTATAGTACAAGATGGCCCAGCTACTGGAATTCCTCCCCGAGGACAAACGGGTTGAGGCGCTGGAGATCCTTCAGGAACGCGAGGTGGCGTTGGACCGTGCCATCACCATGGCCCTGGACATTGCAGACACAGGGTTCCGCCAGATGGGGAATGGGGTTTGCCTCCTTTGTCAGGGCTGGTTAAAGGCCACCAATTTTAGGCAGGCAGTCCAGACGAGGGTCCTGGACATGCCGATCGACGGGGACAATCTCTTTGAAAAGGCTGTTGATGAATAACTGCAGGCCATCAAGACCAACACAGTGACGGACCGTGCCCTGGGCGTGCAGCAACAGCTCCATCCTTTCGTTCTCCAGCATGGGGTCTGGCATGGATTCACATGCTCATGAATATTCCCCGTCGTCAGGCTGGGAATCCTCGGTAAAGAAAAAACCAGTATCAGTTTCGTTTCTGATCTGTCTTTCGTAGTAATAACCAATCACTGGTCTCTGCGTCATACTGACCACAGCCAATGACTGCCCTCTACCTAAGCACCGCCTCTGGCAGCCATCTTCAGATTTTTACCGCACGTTCATGTGTTGGGATCCTCGTGCTATTGCTCTCGAGCGTTAGTGCTATTTTTTCGCGCTTTTTCACAAAAACTTCGATTCTTTCGGTCAAAAGAGCCTCAAGCTCCACCGATCCTACATCCGATCAACGGGGACCCGTGTCGGATTCATCTGTGCCCCTCAAGGGTGAAGATTTCGTCGAGCTACACTTCGGAGGACTCCAGAAGCTTCTCAGTCCCGGTCTCGGAGATGGCCCAGGAGAAGGGAAGCTCGACGCCCGGAAAGCTGTTCAGGGCCTGCCCTGGATGCCAGCTGCAGAACGTCTTCAAGGAGGACGAACACTCTTTCTGCCTTTACTGCCTTCATGGGGACAAGACGCACGTGGAGAAGGACTGTGCGTTTTGCGGCAACATGTCGGAACGGACCATGAAGGACCGCCATCAACGTCTCGCCAGCTGGCTGGAGGGTAAGAGCCCGTCTGGCGAGAAGAAGAAGAAATCTGAGCGGTCTTCTAAGACCTTTGAGGGCGCCCCGGCGACGGGGGCCCAACATAAGGCCAAGCACCGCGAGTCCGCTGGCACCGGGAGCGCCGAACGGTCGGGCTCTACGGGCGCCAGGCAGGGCGCACCCTCCCCGGCGCCATCAACCACGAGCCAACGCTCTGGGTCGGGTAAGAGGAAGGCCGAGCACCCGGCGAAGCTCCTGGAGAGACCCCGGTCGAGCTCTAAGGCAGAGGAGGAGCGTGGCAGTGCCCCCTCCCTCAAGGATAAGGCGGTGAGCGCACCTAAGGTGGTGAAGGCCTTGATCCATTCGACCAAGCCCTCTATCGAAACGGTCGCGGCGGCCCTGGCCCAGCCTGTGGAGGCTGCACCAGTGGTGGCGGCCTCGGGGCCCAGAATCTCCCTGCCTCCTCGGAGGGAGTCTTCTTTCGTGCCCATCGATAGGACCCCCGTGAAACCCTCCGTGGGGAAGAAGGGGGGGCAGGGCGTCGTCGTAGATTCGGCCTCAACCTCAGAAGAGGAACTGATCGAGGTCTTAAGCCACGGCCTAGGCGTGGAACAAGACCAGCCCGTCGGAATGGGCCCCGACGCAGGTGACGACGACGACATCGTCGAGGATACCGACGGGGCCCCTGCTCGCCCGTCGGATTCCCCTCTGCCAGCGCCGCAAGACAACTCAGCGGCCATTTTGTTGGCTATACAGTCCTTATGCTCCGAGATGAGGACGAGACTACCGTTACCGACGGAGGAACCTCTCCCGTCGGGGGATCCAGAACCGGGACCTTCTGGTGTTCCCCCTACCAAGAAAAGAAGGATCCATCCACCGCCTCCTTTTCAACCGTCGCGCCCCGTCCAGCCCTCCTCCCCGTCCACCCGAGGGGATGATACGGGGACTGACACGGCAGCGACGGGTACGGACGACGAGGCATACGACGAGGATTTTCCGTCGTCGCCTCCCACCAGGGCTTCTCCGCCCGACGAGATTGGATCGTTCCACTCAATGATCGCCAGGGCATCCAAGCTTTTCCAACTCTGCCCTGAGGAGAAGAAAAAGGAAGGCTTCCTTTACCAACGGCGCGAGACCAAGAGGAAGACGGTCCTCGCAGTGCCTCTGTTGGACGACATTTGGGATGAGGGCCTTTCCCTCCTCAAGAACCCTTCCACGACGCCAGCGAAAAGAGACCGGTACGAGAAAAAGTACCGGGTCCCGGACTCGGCCCCCCTATGCCTCCGGGCGCAGCCTACCCCGGACTCCGTCGTCTCCGCGGCAGCCAGGAAGAAAGCGGGGGGGGGTGCGGCCTCCACGTCGACTTCCCCGCCGGACGGCGAGGGAAAGAAATTGGATGCCATGGGACGCAGAGTCATCACGTCGGCGGCGACGACGATTAAAGCGGCCAACGCCTTGGCTATCGTGGCCCGCTACGACAGGGAACTCTGGTACAAGATAGCTCCCCTGCTGGATTTTCTGCCGGACGACAAGAGGGCGGAGGCCCTTGAGATCCTGCAGGAAGGTGAGGTGGCCTCGGACCACGCCATCACCGTGGCGACGGACATCGCCGACACTGGGTTCCGCCAGATGGGCAACGGCGTTTGCCTTCGACGTCGCGGATGGCTCAAGGCTACGGACTTTCGGCAGGACGTCCAGACCAGGGTCCTGGACATGCCCTTCGACGGGAACAACCTGTTTGGGAAGACAGTGGACGATTCCCTTCAGGCCATCAAGGCGGATACTGAGACGGCCCGGGCCCTTGGAGTACTGCAGCAACGGCGGACGCCCTTTCGGAGCGGCGGAGGCAAGGGCGCCTCCAAAGGTTCCGGCGGCGGTTTCGCTTCCTACCGTCAAGCGGCCCGCTCGTCGTCGCAAGAGGCCTACAGAGGACGAGGCAAGTCTGGCGGCCCCCGCCGTCGTCGCCAAGGAGGCCAAGGCGGCAAGGCCGCGTCCAAGCAGGATTGAACCGGCCGTGGGGTCGGGCCCCCACCGAAGCACCCCGGTGGGAGGCCGGCTGGCGGGCTTCGTCAGCGTGTGGGAGTCCATCTCCACCGACCGTTGGGTGCTGGACGCCCTGGCCCGGGGCCACGCGCTCGAGTTTCAAAGAAGGTGCCCGCGCGTCCCCCCCGTGGCCAGGAAAGAACTTCACGTCCCTCAACTTCTCCTGGAGGTAAAGGCGATGCTCAGAAAGGGCGCCATCGAACTCGTCCCAAAGAGGCTTCGGGGCTCCGGAGTCTACTCGCGTTACTTCCTCGTGAAGAAGAAGACGGGAGGATGGCGCCCCATCCTGGACCTGCGACGCCTGAACAAGTTCATCAAGGCGCAGAAGTTCCGGATGGTCACCCTCCAGCACGTCCTGGGTCAGCTGGAGGAAGGAGACTTCCTATCGTCGTTGGATTTGGAGGATGCCTACTTCCACATTCCCATCCTAAAGGGGCACCGAAAATTCCTCAGATTCGTGGTCCAAGGGCGTCATTACCAGTTCAAAGCCCTTCCCTTCGGACTGCGGTCGGCACCCAGGGTTTTCACCAAGTGCCTCGCACCGGTGGCGGCGCAGCTGCGCCGCGAGGGGATTCACGTCTACCCCTACCTGGACGACTGGCTCATCCGCGCCAAGACGAGGGAGCTCGCCGTGGTCCACACGGCAAGGACCGTCCAACTCCTCACGGACCTGGGATTCTCCGTGAACTACGCCAAATCCCACCTGGTGCCCGCGCAAGTCGCACTGTTTCTGGGAGCGAGGCTCGACACAGTGTCCCTTCTGGCCTCCCCGTCGGAGGAGAGGACCAGGACCATCTTGGGCAAGGTGCAACGGATGTTGGTGGCCGACGCGGCCAAGGTGAGGTCCATCAAGTCCCTCCTCGGGATGATGTCTTCCTGCATCTACCTCATTCCCATGTGCAGGCTCCGGATGCGCCCGTTGCAAGAGTTCCTGGATGCGCGCTGGATCCAGACGACGGGCAGCTTCGAGGAAAGGATCAAGCTCGACGAGAGTTTCCGACGAGCGATACGGTGGTGGGGCACCCGCGCGCATCTGACGGCGGGCATGGACTTCCAGACCCCAGCCCACCAGGTGACTGTGACCACGGATGCCTCCCTAGAAGGGTGGGGAGCGCACACCGAAAATCTGCACGCAAGGGGACTTTGGCTCCCGACGGAGAAGTCCCTGCATATCAACGTCCTGGAGCTCCGTGCAGTGTTTTGGGCCCTCAGGTCCTTCCTTCCGTCCCTCAAGGGCAAGGTGGTGAGGCTCTTCACCGACAACACCACCACCATGTTTTACATCAGGAAACAGGGCGGAACCAGGTCCCCAGCGCTGTCCAAGGAGGCGCAGGACCTGTGGCATTGGGCCGTCGCCCAAGGGATTCTTCTGGTGCCGTTTCATCTGGCAGGGATAAAAAACACCATCGCCGACTCACTCAGCAGGGAGCTGCGCTCGTGCCACGAGTGGGAACTACGGCAGGATCTGGTGGATCGCCTCTTCCGACGGTGGGGCACACCCCAGATCGACCTGTTCGCGACGGCGACGAACACCAAGTGCCGGAGGTTCGCCAGCAGGTTTCCCCAGACGAGGAGCATGGGCGATGCTTTCTCGTTCCCCTGGGAGGGCCTGTTCCTCTACGCGTTCCCTCCCTTGCCTCTGCTAATCCGGCTCGTCAACCAGCTCAAGAGGTCACGGTGCAGGATGATCCTCGTCGCACCTGCGTGGCCGAGGCAGATATGGTTCCCGGACCTTCTGGACTTGTCGGCGTCCCCGCCAATCAAGCTGCCGGCGGACGCGGATCTACTCTCCAGGGAAGGAGGCGCCATCCTCCACCACGACCCGAAGTCGCTGAACTTGCAGGCCTGGCTCCTGCAGCGTTAGAGTTTGGAGGATACGACATACCGGCCGATTGCAGAGAGGTTCTTGCAAAGGCCAGGGCGTCCTCGACTCTTAAATGCTACGGACACAAATGGAAGAGGTTCTCTGTCTGGTGCCACGCACAGAAGATTAACCCTCTACGGATTACGGCTCCCCAAGTGCTGCCGTACCTGCTGACGCTGGCCAAAGCTGGTCTGGCACACGCGTCCATCAAGATTCATCTTGCTGCGATCTCCCGATACACCAGAACCACGGGCCGGACGTCCTTGTGGTCTCATCGTCTGGTGAAAGAGTTCATGAAGGGACTGTTCAGATCGTTCCCGCCGGTGAAGGCTCCGGCCCCGGCGTGGGAGCTCAACGTGGTACTGACCAAACTCATGGGACCTCCGTTCGAGCCTCTGCACTCGGCCCCGTTGAAGTTTCTATCGTGGAAAACAGCTTTTCTCGTGGCCATCACCTCCGCACGACGAGTGGGAGAGATCCAGGCCCTTTCCTGCAAGGCCCCGTACTTGACTTTCCACGACACGAGGGTAGTGCTCAGGACGCACCCCTCCTTCATGCCCAAGGTACCGTCGGACTTTCATCTCAACGAACCCTTGGTGTTACCTGTGTTCTTCCCGTCGCCTTCGTCGCCGGCTGAGAGGACTTTGCACTCGCTGGATGTAGCTAGAGCGCTGAAGTTCTACGTGGACCGCACGAAAGGTTTTCGGAAGACGTCACAACTCTTTGTGAACTTTGGACCTGTCAATCAGGGGAAGGCTCTCTCGAAGGCTTCCATCTCCAGATGGCTCTCCGGCTGTATCATGTACTGTCACCGGTTGGCAAACCGACCGCTGCCTGGCCGTCCGAGAGCCCATTCCACCAGAGCGATCGCAGCTACCACGGCGTTCCTATCTGGTGTGCCCCTGCTGGACATATGCAGGGCTGCTACGTGGAGGTCGACGCACACCTTCACGAAATTCTACTGCGTCGACCGGGATTCCAGGGAGGAGTCCAGGGTCGGCCAAGCAGTGCTGCGCAACCTGTTCGCCTGAGGTGAGCCTGGTGAGGAGGTAAGATGCTTAATGTTGAGTTGATGTGATGCTTAATGTTGAGCCTTTGCCACCTCCCGTGGTTGTGCATGTGTGTACTGCTATGTATTCTTTATTCATGAGCATGTGAATCCATGCCAGACCCCATGCTGGAGAAGGAACAAGTTACTTACCTGTAACTGTTGTTCTCCAGCATGGGTCTGGCATGGATTCACATGCGAACCCTCCCGCCTACCCCTCTGCGGCTCTTCACTTGGTCATACTGCCACTTCACGTGCTTCCAAATCTGAAGATGGCTGCCAGAGGCGGTGCTTAGGTAGAGGGCAGTCATTGGCTGTGGTCAGTATGACGCAGAGACCAGTGATTGGTTATTACTACGAAAGACAGATCAGAAACGAAACTGATACTGGTTTTTTCTTTACCGAGGATTCCCAGCCTGACGACGGGGAATATTCATGAGCATGTGAATCCATGCCAGACCCATGCTGGAGAACAACAGTTACAGGTAAGTAACTTGTTCCTTCCTCAGGAGGGAAGTCTGGTAGATCATTGAAAGGTTTCAGCGGAGGATTGTCCTCGTACTGCCAACCCTCCCGTTCCACGGCCCAGGAAGCTTACAGGGGTCATTGAAAGGCCTTCAGAGGTGGCCCCCGTAGTCGTCAAGGCTCCCAAGGCAGCGCGCAGGCCTCCAAGCCGGATTGAACCGCCCAGGACGTCTGGCCCCCACCCCTGCATCCCGGTGGGAGGCCGGCTGCCGAACTTTGCCAGCGTGTGGGAAAACATCTCCACCGATCGATGGGTGCTAGATGCTCTCGCCCACGGACACCCCTTGGAGTTTCAGCGATGTCAGCGGATACCACTGGTGGCTCGGCAGGAACAACATATCCCTCAGCTGTGGCTGGAGGTTCGGGCCATGTTAAAAAAGGGCGATAGAGCTGGTCCCACAGTGGGTCCGGGGCTCGTGAGTTTACTCTAGATTCTTAGTAAAAAAGAAGACAGGGGCTGGCGGCCCATTCTCAAGCTATAACGACTCTACAAGTACAGCAAGTTACAGAAATTCAGGATGGCCACGTTGCAGCACTTGCTCAGCCAACTGGAGGAGGGAGACTTCCTGTCGTCGCTGGATCTAGAGGAGGCGCACTTCCACGTCCCCAGTCACGAAAAACATTGCAAGTTCCTGCGCTTCAGCGTACAGGGGAAACCCTACCAGTTCAAGGCCCTTCCTTTGGGCTGAAGTCGGCACCCAGAGTTTTTACGAAGTGCCTGGCACCAGTGGTGGCCCATCTGCGCCTACAAGGAATGCATATGTTCCCATGCCTCGACGACTGGCTCATCCGTGCCAAGTTAAGGGAGATCGCTGTCAATCACACCGAGATTACCGTCCAGTTGCTGACCGATCTGGGGTTCTCTGTAAACTATCCAAAGTCCTGCTTGATTTCATTGCAAGATTCTCTGTCCCTGGGGCCCAGGCTCAACACTGTCTCCTGCCTGACGGCTCCCTCGGAAGACAGGATAGCACCCATTCTGGGTAAGGTGCGACAGCTGTTATGAAGATCGTCAGAGTGAGGACCATCAAGACACTGCTGGGCATGATGTAGTCGTGCATCCACCTGATCATACACTGCACGTTGCGGAAGCAACCTCTTCAGGAGTTCCTGGATGCTTGTAGGATCCAGGTGTCGGGAAGCTTCGCCGACAAGATTGTCCTCGACGAGTTCCGTCGAGGTATAAGGAGCCGTGGCTTGCGCCCCAACATCACAGGGGGCACAGATTTCCAGAGCCCTCCTTACCAGGAGACAATAACCACGGACGCTTCCCTGGAGGGCTGTGGAGTTCACACCAGACGTCTCCACGCCAGAGTGGCTACCGGAGGAGGGGGACCTCCACATCAATGTCCTGGAGCTGCGGGCAGTGTTCTCAGCCCTCAAGTTGTTCCACCTTTCCCTCAAGGACAAGGTGGTGAGGGTCTTCACGGACAACACCACCACGATGTTCTAAATCCAGAATCAGGGGGGCACCAGGTCCCCAGCGTTTTCTAGAGAAGCGCAGGATTCGTGCTACTTGGGCGTCGCCCAAGGGATGGTCCTCATTCCTTTTCACCTGGTGGGAGTCAAGAACACCATTGCCGACTCCCTCATCAGGGAACTACGCCCTTGCCACAAGTGGGCGCTTCAGCAGGATCAAGTGGACAGTCTCTCCCTCAAGTGTTACAAAAATATATATCAGGGCTTCTGGCTCTGCCCCAATCTGCCTAGGTGGGCTTAAAGCAATATGTTCAAATGATCAAGGTGACTGAGCACACATACATTTATTGTATTGACATAAAAATGAAGAAAAATGATTGCTCTTACACGTGGTTTAATATACAGAATATGTTAATCTCAATTAAATTCATGAGGTAGAACACACATTGGTAACAGAAACTTAGTACATAATACAACAATTTTACGAGAATCCAGTGCAATTTGCTGGAGTCTAATGCAGAATAACCATGTATTTCCCCTTACAAGAGCATAGGGATTTCAGTGAACAAATAACATGTGTGTGGAGTATGAGAAACAGTACACAATTGACAGTGTTGAAAGTACACACTATATATAAAAATGGATAGTCGACACGACTGTGTTTCGGCCAAATAATGGGCTCACTAATGTGGCTTGCATGTGGTAGCCCCTCATCAGGACGGAACAAATATTGAAATTGTGGGTGTTCTACGGTTCTCTGCCTAAAAATGACATGAGATGGGTATTGTTAGAATGTATGTGATCTCAATGTTAGTTAACATAGTTGACAAAAGGCATATGAATGCTGCTTTGTTATAACGAGAGAATGGTCTAGGTCACTTATCTTACTGTGTTCTACGGTTTAGAGAGGTCACTGAACGTCTGTGCTAAGTCTAGAAGATCATGGCCATACACGTTGTCTCAATGGGTTCACCAGAAAACCTATCAGTAACACAAAGACAGGGGGCACCAATACATGCTTAGTAGCTGTGGGTTGTCTACAATATCTATTTAAAAGAAAGTGTGAGCCCAATTTTTACCTTCATCACCTAATGCTTAGACAAGGTATTTGATGTAAGGATCTCCAAGACCAATCACTGGAACGCAGTGACCATATTCTCTGAGTGAGTACGTATGTTGGGGCATCTTCCCAAGACTGAAAAAGGAAGCGTATAAAAAAATATTTGGTCGTTGTGATGGTTGTGAAAGTGCTCCAGGTTATATCATATGTTTTATCCTGAGGACAATCTGAGTGAGAATTGAGACCCTGTCAAGATTGAGTCAGAAAGGGGAGAGGATCTCCCCATGTGTTAGTAAAACTTTACTGTTTGGGACATTAAGCACTAGATAACCTAACGTGATGCTCAACCCACGTTATATACTGGTGATGACGGTATCACTCCTGTTAGTATTGTGAAAAATGTCACGCAAAAGAATAACCTGTCAATCCAAAAGGAAACGCCATTTCCCGGATGGCGCTGCGTGCTAACAGTATAGGGTGCAGATTGGTACTGCAAGGTCCCAAAAGCGCTGCTTCATGTGCGCAACTGTGAAATCTTACCTATTGAGTCTCATCAATGTCTTATCAATATTGAAGGGGAAGGAAAGCATTGCGCTTAACAGAGTGCTACTGCGACCGAGTAGACGGCAAAAACGCTGTGCACCGTTGCCTAGGCAACTAGAATGCTTTATGCTCTAGACGGCCATCTTAGAATCTGGCCATTGCCACGGGAGACCGAGGTCCGTGTCCATGGCTGGTGCATGCACCCAGTGCCTGCATCTGAGGCAACAGTGTGCGCATGTGCAAGGGGCATGCGTTTCCGGACCTAAAGCTGTGTAGCGTTGCTAGGTCAAAGTGTGGGAATAATTACCGCTGTCGAAATGCAGCTATTAAGTGCCTAATGTTCTTACTATAAGGCAGCAACATTGACTCGCAACAGGAGGGGCAACGGAGGAAACACGTGCAGGAACAAGCCTTCCCACAGGAAGGAGAATGCGTCCCCCACACTGAGTTTCCGGAAGACATCACAACTTTTTGTGAACTTTGGTCCTGTGAACCATGGAAAGACCTTGTCCAAGTCTTCCATCTCAAGGTAGCTCTCCGACTGCATCACTCATTGTCACCGGGTGGAAAACCGACAGCTGCCTGGCCGTCCGAGAGCCCATTCTACCAGAGCAATTGCTGCGAAGACGGCGTTCCTGTCTGGTGTGCCCCTGCTGGACTGCTACCTGGAGGTCTACGCACACCTTCATGAGATTCGACAGGGATTCCAGAGAGGAGTCTAGGGTCAGCCAAGCAGTGCTACGTAACCTGTTCGCTTGAAGGTGAGCCTGGTGAGGAGGAAAGAGTAATTGCTTCTCTTGAGCCTTGCCACCTCCAGTGGTTGTGTATGTATGTACTGCTTTGTATTCTTTATTCACAAGCATGTGAATCCATGCCAGACCCCATGCTGGAGAAGGAACAAGTTACTTACCTGTAACTGTTCCTCAGCATGTGTCTGGTATGGATTCACATGCGTACCCTCCCTCCTGCCCCTCTGCGGCCCTTCTTGGTCATACTGCCACTTTACCTGCTAACAAATCTGAAGATGGCTGCCAGAGGAGGGGGCTTAGGGAGAGGGTAGTCATTGGCTGGGGGCAGTATGACCTAGAGCTCAGCTATTGGTTTATAGGAGAAACACAGTTTGTAAGTGAACGTTTTACAGAAGATTCCTGGCCTGACGAAGGGGAATATTCATGGGCATGTGAATCCATGCCAGATCCATGCTGGAGAACAAAAGTTACAGGTAAGTAACTTGTTCCTTATCATAGATGGGTCAAGTAGGCTACCCTGTTCAATTATTACTTGTATTTCCCAGAGATGCCAACCAATATTTCCTACTGTGTAAATCAAGGTGTTCAATTTAAGGGATGGGCCACAGACACTACCTACACCCTCAGGTGATTTCAATTGCTAGGGTGCTACGGATATTAATATATCAGTGTTGCATTTAGAATCATGTGGTAATAAGTCACAAGGAAAAGATTAGTTGGAGCATACAAGAGACCACAATTATTCTTAAGCAGGCAAATACTTTTGGATCCCCCCAGAAAGAGTAATTCAGTACAGTAGGCTAAGCCAAAGTCAATGGGCTAAAGTCTTACATAGGATGAAGCACCTCGGGTAGGTAAATGGAAAGGTCTTTGAACAATATTTTAGAAGTCTTTGAAGAAAAGAAGAATCTAATGTAGGGCCACAAGCTGATTAGACTTGTGAGTGGTAGAAGATGCAAGCAACTCTACAGCAATTGGTAAGTTCTCTCAGACTTCGTACAGTACCTTTTAAAATGAAGAAAAGATGCAGCAGATGACTCCTGTTCCTGTGCAGGTCTCACTGTTCCTGGGCCTCACTCGTGGGGACAAGAGGAAGGACGTCAGGAGACTCCTGCAATGCACTGGGACGGTCAAAACTCGCAATCGGCAAACTTCACTTTCAGTGGCTGTTCAGTGTTCAGCTCCTCGCGTCTTCCGCAAATAGCAACACTGCGGTTCCTGGCTGTCGAGATTGACTTTCCTTGCTTCTGGGGTCCCGCAATCTGTTGAGGGGGCTCAGGCTTGGGTCGATTCTGCTTCCTGGGAGTCCGGGTGATCTTCCTGGAGCTCTTGGCCAGCTTAAAAGCAACAGACACAATCTGCCTCTCTGTGGCTATACGGTTTCCAGCAGCAACTCTGTGGAAATTCAACCAGCTCCGAGATGTATGTCCAGGTGGCTTACTTTGGAGTTGATTGGTCCCACCAACTTGAGGGGAGAAGTCTTCCTTGCAGGGGCTTCTCGGTCAATGCGTACTTGGCGTTTCGGCACTGCAGTAGGGCTTCACCGGGCAAACCAACAGTCCAGGAGTTGCAGCAGGCGTCCTCTTCAAGTTCTTCTTCGGTTCCTTCGGCCAGTGGTCGACTTTGCCTTCCAAGCCAAAAGCCTTGCCTTTTATTCAGTTCTCTCCCATTCATTCCAGCCTAGCTGTCAGTCACACAGCAGGGTGGCTGTCCTTGCTGGCCAATCACCACGGAGTGCATTTGGGTTTCCTAGGAGACTAAGCACAGGGAGTTTCGGGTACCTCCTTCACTTCCTGCCTACCCCACACACCCTGGAGCCAGAGGCGGGCTTCACTAGTGAATCCTGCCAAAGGCAAAGTGAACAATGCGACCAAACCTGGTTTGCCGCGCAGAGTAAATCTCAAGAAGGACCTTTCCACAAAGAAATGGCAAAAATGGCACCCTTGGGTGCATTACTGCAGCTGCAAACGCAGCCCGCGGTAAATGCACACCATGGTAGTTAAAACAAAACCACTGCCACCAGCCATTCAGTGAGGAAAGGGTAACATAAAAAATGTTACATGAGAAGCTAGACAAAGGGGATACTAGGTAACCCCTCCAGCACCCTATTGTAAGATATTGTGTGCTGGGTCTAGAAAGTTAAAAATGTAAGTAAAGTCAATTACACTTTACTGGTCTTGGAAACAGTAGTTTATCAAAGAGAAGGTATTTAAACCTTCGGGAAATCTGAAAGACCTGGGCCACTGCACTGAAGGTGCTGTGTGACCCAATGTAAAAGATGATGACTATGCAGTTTGCCAGACTCCACACCAAAAGAAACAGTGTACAAAATCACATTAAAATACATGAGGGAGTGGGAAAAGGGGTCTCGCTCTCTCCATGTTAAAAAAATCAAGTCCTCAAAATCCAGCAAAGGTGCTGGGTGTCTCTATGGTGGAGGGAATTAGCACATTTCTGAGAATACTCCCTAACATGCTGCATTAGAATATTATCAGTGAAGTGTCAGACTTCGTCTTTGTACATCTTATTTTCCTAATGTGTGCTTTTGGTGCATCATTGCTTTTTGTCTTTTTCAGGTGTATGTAATTGAGCCCAGCAGTATGGAGTTCATTCCATGCCAAGTGGAGGCACGTGTGGGTCAAAAGCTGGAGCTACCTCTCCGGATTAATGGCCTGATGGACGGAAAAGGAAGCGAATTGGTTGCACTCAGTGACTGTTCACATTTCGATTTGGTTGTTGAAGTTGAAAATCCAGGTGTTTTTCAATCACTACCAGGTAAGGTGATATTTCTTTTAGTTCTATGCATAATATAAGGTCAAGTACCTTTCATGCAAAGGTTAAAAATATTATTTTAAAATATAAAATATGCTATGTTAATAATAAAAACTTTATTGTGATATCATCCAAAATGTGAACTTTACACAAACTTAAACATAAGAACAAAGAAGCATAATAACCTAGCCTAAAAAATTGTAAACCTAATATATACAAACCAAATGTTGTTATGGTGCACAGTGTCCCTGGCGGCCATAATAATGTCATTCTCCTTCAACCACTGCACTATGCCTCTTATGGTTGAAACCTTTCTGCAAATTTGGAATGAATTGAAAAGTTGTCCTGTAGAGGTATGTGACTATCAGCACTCCAGAGCATATGGAGATTCTGTGGGCTCCATGTAGAAGCACATATCCCTGTAATTCTTGGCATCGTATCGCCTCAGCCTACCAATGATAGCCTGCTGATACTCTACATGCATTGGAAAAGTGTAGGGATTGCCATTGCCATTGAGCTGCAGGTAGAATAAGACTGTGGAAGAGGAAAATTGCTTCCTGCGCCCAGTCTACCCTCGAAGCCAGCAGTGGATGTGGTGAAGATGCATAAAAGAGAACTGGACCAGTGCTGCATCAATGTTATTCCCGGGGCCGGCAAGTGTCGACCTGCTTTTTCTCCGTGTAGTGGGTTTGGCTTTGCAGCATGGTCCTGGGGACTTATGCCTGGTGCCACACGGACGTAAGCGAGTTACTGTGCGAGAGATTAACAGATGTTCAAGGTAAATCTTCATGGTGGGGTCCGCAGTTGGAAGTTTGGGCTCATAGAGATCTTATCTTCCAGGTGGCTTTGGCTATATCCATGCATTTATGTGTGCCGGCTGAAAAGTACATTTGCTGCCACAGAGTGTCTGCTTATCACCAGTGTACACACCTGTAGTGCCTGTATTGCTGCAGGCTGTTAAAGAGTGAAGGCAGAAAAAAGAAATCTGAATTACTGTGATGTGTGTATGGTCTGGCTTGCTCTATATGGGACTATTGCTCAAGATGGTTGCAACGTGACTCAGCATTGAATTGTGACCATGGTTTTCTTTTCAGTCCAATTCATTGTGACACCTGATTTGACATCTCATTGTCAGTGAGTGACACATATTTGCCCCAGAAATGAGGTTGAGTGAAGCATCATACAAAAGGGTACCAGCTGCATGACTCCGGGTGTTGCTGGAGCAAAGTACCGTAATGAAACTAGCCTGCAAGACCTGACCAATGCGCAAGATATTGCCGACAACCAAATAAGGAGCTGGATCAAATGGCAAAACTTTGGCACTCAAATGTGGGGATTTGAAGTACAGATTGCTGTAGGACAATAGAAGGGTTAAAAACCTAAAAGAAGGTATTGAAGAATTTCATGCAATGGGATGAAAGCCAAAACTCTTAAGGAATCCTCCATCCTGACTCTCCACCATATATACAGAATAAGGCACACAGGAAATGGCAAATCGGGATACATCTAGGTTCCGGGACATTATAGTTGCAATGTTTTTTTGGTTGAAAGCAGCCTGGATCCATCTGCAATGCTGTAAAGACGATGTAGGACTTCAAGATGTTACAAGAGAACTTACTTAGAAACAGAAAGAAGAGAGATAAATGACTATTTCCATTTGGCTTCCAATTTCAACTATAGGAGTTGCGCCATGACATCTGTGGAGATGATGATGAGTAATTTATATTCGACCCGAAGAGAGGATGTTCCTCTCGAGAGGATCCCCATGTGCACAGACCAAAACCCCTGATCTATCTCTGACGGCTGGGTACATAAGACTGACCTTGAAGATTCCAGGCCAAGAAGACCCCACTCGCAAGGTCAGTCTTTTGTTCACGGCCCTCTCCCGGTACATTTCGGGGGGGGGTCTCTATGTCACAGGCCTCCCCACCTGCTTGCTGTACGGCCCCCACTTACCTGCTCCTGCTGTCTCCATTCCCGGTCTGCAGATCTTGTGCTGTGTGTCATGTTTACAGGTTCATCTGTGTTCCGTGCGCCACCTTTTGTGCCTTCAGCTTCTGGGTACACAGCATTCAGACTGCAGATGTAAATCACACCATTCGTGTCTGTCAGTGCTAAACCACGGCAAAGAAATAATGGCCCATTTATCAGTAGCTGAAGAAGGCAGTAAAACTATAAACACCTGATTTTGCTCCTTTAACATTGCATGCCCTTCTCATTTGCCTACACTACTCGAAGCAGATGGCCGAGTTAGGTTTAAGCGTGGTGGCGGTTTGGGTAGTTTCTTTCTTTTTCATGTACTAGGAGGTATCGCCTTAACTAAAATCGCCAAGGCTTAGAATGGGTCTATTTGCATGAGCTGCGGTTGCTGGCATGGTGATTAACCATACTCGGACCTTTTGGTGTTTTTAAGATCATGTGGTACTTTCTTGTAGTCAATGTTCGTATTGGAGGAAGAAGGAATGTGTGAGGGTTTGTGGGGCGGTGCGTCTCACCTTGTGGTCGGAGGCACCAGAGTTTCGCCAACAAACCTTGGAGGTGTGGCACTCTGGGGCCCGGACCACGTTGGGAACTACAGTTCCCAGGATGTACGGTTACAACCAACAGCATGGGCGTGCCACTGGGTTTTTATGAGCTCCACCCCTGGCTGTGCCGAGTGCTGATTATTGTTCCTCTTCACTGCACAGGCAGGGAACGGAGCTCGGAGCACTCGCTTTTGGTTTGAAGTGCTCATGCGAGCGAGAGGTTGCTCGCTCTCTCGGATGCTAGCATGCGTAGACTGCAGCCTTATGAGTAACTCTGCCGCCATCCGGCACCCTGGGGAAGCCTGGAGTGGTTCCCTGGGCCTAATATAAGTACTCCATAGGTTGTGATGTAAATGGACGCATTTGAGTGGACGCTCTATGCAGGGACATGCTGTGAACACGCTAAAACTCGCTCTGTGAAGCAACAGAGCACTGTTTTGTGCCCGTTTCATTTGTTTCAGCATTCCCATTTCACAAACAAGAATCACTGCAGTATACACAGGTTGTTGAGGGTAGTGGAACAAGGCCCCTTAACTGACTGGATGCAATCATTGTTTTGTGGCTATCATTTGTTCATTGTTTGTTCCAGGTGCACAACACATCCGATCATGTGCTGTGCACATGCATTTCACGCTTTATGTTCTCATACATTCATGTGATTATGTGATGTTGATTAAGAACTACATGTTTGTGTCAGGATAACTGGTAGTATGCGATAGTTCTCTGGGCAGGTTTGGGGAATCTTGCATTTGGCATGGTACAGGAATTTGGCATCAAGAAGCGAATAGCCAATTCTTGGTGTCCAAGTACAGAAGTGTGTTGCAAGATGCACAAGTTTACCCGTACCTCCCCCCCTCCATCTATCCAGTTACACTACCCTAACCCTCTTTCCGATGTTCCTACTGTTGTAGTGAACCAACCATTGAATATACCTCTGACCTCGCCAGAGCGGTTTTCGGGGATCGTAATAAAATATTTGCCCCTTTTTGTCTTAATTCCACAATAACCATTTTTGTGTAAGCCTGCAGTGTTTGATACTGTGAAAGCCAAGACAGCGTTTGTTATCTGATACTTATCTGAGAATGCCACGGCTGTGGGTGATACCTTTTGGTTCAGAAAGATTATCCTATGTTGTATAACTGGGAACAGTTCAACAGAGTTTGGGCGGTTGTTTGATCACAGGAATGTTTATCTTGCACAGGATAAGGAATGACTTGCAATACGACAGGAAACAAGAGATTTGGTCAGGTATATAATTCAGTTTAACAGACGTATCATTGAAACAGGATGGCCAGACACAAGGACTGACATTGCTTGGGTGGAACTGCAACCGACCACCTGTGGTGCTTTAATCGATTTGGCCTTATGGTTGGATCAAAGAATAAAAAAGCAAAAAGGAGGAAAAAAAGACCCGAGGTTCCTTTTTGTTTTTTTAGATAAAAGTAGGGAGGCTAGTACAAGGCACTTTGAGAGTTACGCTTTGCAGATAGGAAGCTACAGGACCTCTGACATCTGTCGAGAAAGAAAAAAGACGGAAAGATAATTTTTCTGTATCGCAAAGGGGATAATTTTATCTGTAATTCTCCTAATACTCCCCAGCCAGGGGGGTGGTCTTAAGAAATTAAGGTCGGAGTCGGCAAAAGAGCAGGCTCGTTAATAGAGGGAACTGCTTTGTCGAGCCCAAGTGGAAAAAGTGTTCCCAAATAGCATTGCAATTACAGTATAGAACAATACACCACACTTGTACATACTTGTGACCTTGTTCTTTTCTTCTGCTAAAATAACAGTTTCGGCCATGATTAATTCTGGGCCACAGGTCATTCTTTGGATGTCATGTTGGCAGACAAAATGAAGCTGCCCACACAACCCAAAGAAGTCATGGAACCAGTTTGGTCAGTGGATGGTTACATGTTGACCTCCGGTCCCATCATAAAACAGACGCAGCTTTATGAATTTGTCTGCCGGGGCATGAGGAGGTGTTGATTTTTTATTTGATTGTAGCCCCTCAGTTTGGAGTGATATTGGGAATGCCCTGGTTAGTGTCCCATAATCTCCCTATAAATTGGATTAAACATACCCTGTCGTTCAGCTCCAAACAATGCATTGACGCACCTGGGAGGGAGTTTCTTCAGAGAAATCGGGAGACAACAATTTCCGCATAGGAATGCATTGGGCAAAGAATTATTTTAGGCAGGAGAACTTGAAAAATAGCAGTATTTTCAACTGAAAAATCAGAAGTCTCCTGCCTAAATCGGGAGGGTTGGCATGTATGCGACTGGTCCTCCCACCACCTTAGTGGAGGGTGCAACATCTAAGAAAAGCATGGCGCTGGTAGAGACAGTTCTTCCTGATGCAGAGTATACAGGTGTTTTTGACAAGGGAAAAGCAGAATTCTTACCACCGCCTAGGCTGTATGACTGTCATTGACTTACAACGCAATGCTAAACTGCAATGTAGTAGGATCTGTGCTCTTACTGAAAAGGATAATCCACATCTATGACAGTACATTGATGACATGCTAGCCTGTGGCTTTATAAGAGGTTCTAAGTCTCCTATGTCTTGGCCTTTGTTTTTTGGGCCTAAGAAGGAAGGCACCTTGAGAACATGTATTGATTATAGGGCATTGAACAAGGTGACCATTAAAAACAGATTCCCATTGCCCTTGAATTTTGTTAGGTTGGATCAGCTGAAATTGGCAGTGGTATACACCACATTAGATTTAAGAGGGGGCCTATCACTTGCTCTGAGTAAAGGCTGGAGACGTATGGAAGAAAGCATTTAGAACCAAGTTTGGTCTGGTGGAATATTTGGTGATGTTGTTTGGGTTGCGCAGTGCACCAGCAGCCTTTTAACATTTTATGCAAGATGTACTGAAGGATTACATAGATTTATTTGTGATCAGTAACATAGATTTTGATTCATTCTGAGACTAGAGAACAGCACGTTCAAGCAATGGCTCCAGGAGAATCGGCTATATGCCAAACTCGATAAATGGGTTGGTTTCATTCTTACACCTGAGGGGGTGGTTATGGACCGCAAGAAAGTGCAGGCAGTCACAGATTGGCCATCCCCACAATGTGTTAAGGATGTGCAGTCATTTATGAGATTTCCGAACATTTATTGACTTTAGCTCAAAAAGGCGAGCCAGTTCAATGGGGAAGTGGAGGCAGAACAGGCTTTTCAGGATTTGAAGAGGACATTCACCATAGCACCCATTTTGCAGCATCCGAATTGGGAATAACCATTCCAAGTTGAATCTGACACCTCCAATCTAGCACTGTGGTGGTTTGGTACTTTAACAGAAAGATCAGGCAGGAGTCAGTCATGCACCTGGTAGTAGCAGTTTTCTCACGTAAACTGTGAGCAGAACTATTCTATCTCAGATAAGGTGTTACTAGCCATAAGAGTTGCATTTCAGGATCTGAGGCTTTATCTGATGGGAGCCTGTCACCAAGTAACAATGCTAACTGATCACAAGAATCTGCAGTATTTGACGACAGCTAAGACCTTGAGTCCTAGACAATTGAGGTGGGCACAGTATTTTGGGGCGTTTGATTTCCTAATCACTTACTGGCCTGGTAGAAAGAATGGCAAGGTAGATGCTCCGACAAGACATCAGAGTTTGGAGACATCAGTACAGGAGCCACAATGTATAATCTGAACAGACTAGATTGTGGGTAGTTACTCGAGGTCTTCTGAAAGACATTCGGAAGTGTTTCACCTAGGGGGAACTACAGACATGGGTCTCCATGGGCTCTCTCTCAGGACCATACAGGAAGTATTACCTTACTATGCAATTAGATTGTTCCTTCCCACCTCGCAGTTAAGAGACTAGGCTATACTTTGGTGCCATAGTCTTCCTTAGCAGGGCACGCGGGGGGGGGGGGGGAGGGGAATGAAAAACTAGACAGATGTTATATAAATACTTCAGGTGGACATGAATGAATAGACAAGTACATACTTACATATAGCAACGTGGCACGTGTATGAGGAACAAGGCCGATCATTCAAAAAAGATGGGACTGTTGCACCCATTACCCACTCCGGATGTGCCTTTGTCACATATCTTGATGGATTTTGTTATTGAGTTATCTGAAGATAACAAGCATGACACCATTATGGTAGTGGTGGATTACTTCTCAAAGCAGGCACATGTTATGCCTTGTATCGGAATACCTAGTGCAGGTCAACTAGCAGAGTTATTTCTTCAACACATAGGACGGTTATTTGTACATGGGTTCCCTAGAACCACAGTATCTGTTCGAGGTTCAAAGTTTAGATAACGATTTGGGTGTGCTTTCTGTGGATTATTGGGAATTAAATGTGCACTGTCCACCAGCTATCACCCGCATACAGATGGCCAAAACGAAGGAGGGAGAGGAGGACAAGGGAGGAGAGAGGTGGAAGAGAGGGAGAGGAAAGAGGCGGGCAGAGGGGAGAGGTAAGGGGGAGAGGGTAGGGGCAGACGGAGAGGGAAGGGATGAGAGGGAGGGAGGAGGAGACATAGAAGGAGACATAGAGGGGCAGGAGAGAGAAAAGGTGGGAGAGAGGGTGAAATGAGAGAGGGGATTATGGAGTTGGAGGGAGAGATGGAATGAGAGAAAGACCGATGAGTCTGGAACCTGGAAAGAGAAGCTTAAGAGGTTGAGCAAATAAAGACTTAGGTGTATGGTAGGATAGAAGGTGGAGAACAGCAAGACAAGGCGGTAGAAATAAAGATGGTGAAAGACCAGGTGGAGTAGAGGAGGAATATGTATCAGGAGTATGAGTTGGTGGTAAAGGTATAATCAAATGGAATTTGGCGAACATACAGGGCAGTAAGGGGAATGAAGGAAGTTCTTTCAGACTATTCAAAGAGCAGCTGTTAGGGAGAATTCTCATTTATGGCTGATTTCCCTCACCTAGTGAGCCCCCCAGCAGCTTTGCCGGACTTCTAGAGTTTATTTTTTTCCACTTGGTAAGAGTGTGAGCTTTTCCCCACTCTTACCTGTGTTTTGGCAAGTATATTTCTCTGTTTTTGTGATTGTGGACTCTGGAGTACACCACTTCAGTAGCCCCCTTTTGTGTGTCACACAGCACCCTCAGTGAAGTGACCCAGGGTTGTCTTTAAGACTTCCCCCCGACTACATTTCTGAGGCTGACTACAGTCCCCCAGAAAAGGGTAAAGTTGCCATTAACTTTACTTAGTCAAATTTACCACAGAACCAGTACGCCCCACCTTCTGTGGAGTACTGGGGAGGGTTACTTCGTATCACTCTGAATCTGTACCTCGTAGAGAATTGTTTCACTCTTTTAACATTTAGACTTGGCTGGTGACACTGGTATCTACCCTAACCTTTCTACCGCGATTATATTAGATAAACGTGGTATTGTTTTTGGCTATTATATTGGCCTCGAACATAAACCCGCTTGACCAGATTGTCTTTCTCTTGACTCCGGTTGGGTTTATTCGCCATTTCTTTTTGTTAAAGTCCTTCTTGTGTTTTACTTTGCGTGGCAAACTAGGTTCGCCTTCTTTGTTCAGTCTTTTGGCGGGCTTCGGCTCAGAAACCCTCCACTAGGCGCCTGGGTGTCTAGGTGGGCTGAATGTGAGGGAGGGGTGTAGTCCCCCCCCCCCCCCAGCACAGGATATCCTAGGAAACCCAAGTCGTTCTTTGCCATGATTGGTTGAGGTGGCTGTCCAGGCTGGACAACCCCCCTGCTGGGTGATTGACATCCAGGCTGTGTGAATGGGGGTTATGCGCATAAAAGGCAGGTCTCTTGGGCTAGAAGTCAGAGTCGCCACTGGAACTACAAGGAACAGAAGAGAAGCGGAGAGAACGATGACTTCTGCAACTGCCCCGTCCCAGTGAAGCCCTGCTGCAGTCCTGAGCTATCTACCCTTCGACTAGAGAAGATCCGGTCTGGAGTCTTCTTCCCTAGAGCTTGGTGGGGATAACCAGCTCATCTTCCACAGCCAGAGGTTCCTCTTCCTTGGTCGAAATAGCTGCACACTGCTGTAGTGGTCCGGATAGCCATCTGAAGAGCCTCTCCTGTTTTTAATGGGGCACACCTTTTATTTGCGTCGCTGCTGCCGGCTTCATCCCTGTGTGGTGCAGACCCCCTTCAGACGTCCTCCTTCACAACGAAGCTCCAGGAACCGTGGGTCTGCGGGAAACCAACAGGAACAACTTCCAGGGCACCAGCTGCACCATTGGAATAAGGTACTGTGCTCTGCTTGAAGAAACAGGGTGAACCCCCTTTTCTTCATCTCCAAGGCTTGCCCTTGTCTTCCCTCCTTCTTATTTTTGCTTCCGAACATTGACAATATCGAAGTACTATTGGCTACGTTGAATCGTGAACTGTCTGACTGTGTGATCTTCGGCAACAGGTCCTCGGCGTCACTTAACCCTTGCTACGACCCCTTGACTCTTGAACTCCTGTCTGAGTGTTTCTCGATTCTGTCTGCCTAACCAAAATATTGCCTGTGATTTTTGTCTCCAACTCCCTCTGGGTATCTCAGGTGCTAAGTGTGTTTTTGCCCCGGTAGCATTTCATGTCACGAATACGCGTTTATTTAGTAGACCGAACTGTCAAAAAGTGATCGCAATCGTATTCACGGTAACGTGTTTTGTTCGTAACACCGGTTCATTCAGACACAGGGTACTTACCTTGAGATTTACTGTACAAAGTGAGTTGGTTAGTTGTAGTATATTTTACGTGTGGTTTGTGTTTGAGTTTAATAGAAGTGTTGTGTTTATAACAAATGGTTTAAAAATAAATGTACTTATATTTTTCTACCTGAAACCTTGAGTCAGTGTTTGCTTGAGTCACAGTAATTGTGGTCCCTTTGTGTAATCTCTGCCTCTGCTCATATACTCTTGAGATAAGCCTGGCTGCTCCGCCACTGCTACCACTCTGACATAGTAGTACGGGCTTGTACCAAAGGTAAAACTTGTATTGCCACTTGTATTCTTAATTGTGTGTAGTGGTCCCTAAGGGCACTGCACGGGATTCTGCCTAACAGCAGCTGAGCAGGGAGGCCTGGTCATTCAGACCCCAGGTATTTCCAGCATCTGGTAGACTTGCAGAAGAGTTGTGGTGAGCCAACAAGTCGGAGAAAAAGGTCCCGGTAAGGAGTTCATCTGGCAACCCTGGAACTAGAGCTAACGGTGCCTCCCTTTGAGATCCCAGCCATTCTGCTAAAGACTGCACAGCAGTCTGTGGGACTGCAATTGGTGACCCTCACCCTCTCTCCAGTGGTCACCCACCTTTTAACATGTTGTGTGAGACCCTTGGACTAAGGCTCCACAGAAGCAGTGTAGAAGCTCAAGACTGCACCCGTCGGACCGGGAGAAGAGTTTTGCATGCACTCGGAGCACCCAGAGACTGTAAGGGTCTACTTTCATCCCCGTTAGATTTCTAAGCAAGGGATCCGGACATTGAGACTGAATTTCTGGTTTATTGTACCCGAAGAGAAGTTGACCTGCTATCTTGTTGACCACTTGTTTGCTTACCTCTATCAACCCGAGGAGAAGCCATCCTGTCATTTCTTTGGGTTCAATCCCTGTTCTTGCAACCCAAAGACCCCTTTAAACTCCCTCCTTGGTCTAGGTGTCTCATTGATCTCCAGTCAGCTTTGTGACAGATCTTGGTACAAGGCATTTTGTGAGAAACTGAATATTCGTACAGTCCAAGAAACAAATTTGGTGTCCAAAGTTCAAGGTAGGTTTCATTACAACTTATATCACCAAGTATTCCAAGCTGCGTCCAGAAAGCGCAACATCTGTTTTTCATTTGACCTTTCATAGGTACACCCCTTTAAAGTGCCCAAATGTTAAAGGTATCATGGACATTTAAGGAACATTTCCTTAGTTACCCATTTATGATAAAAGGTGTTGGTGATTGCATTGCCACTTTCTTACTAATGGGGAAAGACACAATTGTCTTGTCACCATTGGAATATTGTTAGTTGTCCTTTGGGGCGCCACATAGTTTCATTGTCTCTGCCCACCCAGTGAACATTTAAAATCAAGGAGGCATAGTTAAAGAAAGATTTGAGGAAATGCAACAAAAGAAAATCTAAAGAAAGCATCCCAGGCTTCCTTCTATGCTTAAAAATTCGAACAGGCCAACTCCTAACGCAGCAGAAGGCAGAAGTTACTCTCCAGCATTTAAGATGGAGGTTTTATGAAAAACCAAATGTCCGATAAATTGCTGGCCAACATTCGCTGTGGAGAAACGATGATGGAAATGTGTAAGAAAGGAAAGAGAATACTGGTGCCATAGTTCCTTATCTGGAATCAAAAAGGTCCTTGTTTTGTACTTTTTATAGAGCACTTTATTTGGTGAAACATTCTTCCTATAAAGACCAAAATGTATTTCTAGAGGAGATCAGCATGAGATGCCTGACCTCAACCAGGCTCCTCTGTTAGATACCATTACTCGAAAGGAAGCTGCAAAACATGTACAATTGTTGAAAAGAAATAATGCCCCTCGGTGGACTGTAACAGGTTGCTTTTACAAGGGCTGTACACACAAGTCAATCCCAACAATGATCATACTGTATAATTACTTTAAGAATTCTAGCACGATAACGAGATCCATGTTCTAGGTTACCATCGTCCCATACCAGGTAAATACTATGCACTATGTGGTTATCATAGACATATAGTGTTGATAAATGTTCCTGCCAGAATATTCTCTAAAATATCAGCCATGCTGTTAAACTCCTTCAGCCCTGTTTGTTACGTGGCCCACCTTCTACAGATGTCTTATCACCTTTACTTGCCATATTTGGTCGCTTAAGACTGGGAAAAACCTTTAACATTAATGATCAATCTTTATGGTCAATCACACTGCAATAAACAGGGTTTGAGGGACAACATTTTTAAAATAGTGCCTCCTAAATGTAAACAAGCTCATCAGGTATTACTTTTTTGTGAAGAGACTGTAAAATAATCATGTGTGCCGATGGCATCCTGTTGACTCGGTACACCCACTGCCTTACATTTTCAAGGAATTTGTACAATTAAAATGCTGACTACAAAATTAACCTCCACATATTTGCAATATCAAATGTATTCCTGATCTAACAGGAAACCACATCAAAATGTGTGTCCACCCCGCCCCCTGGAATGGGCTGTTAAAAGTATGAAGTATCTAGGAGTCCACTTTATAAAATCCCCAGTCTTCCTTTATCAAACAACCTATTTTTAGTATGACCAATACAATCAAGCTTTTCTAGATGGAAAAATGTGCCAGTCACCTATTTGGGAAAAGTGGAGTTGGTTAAAATGCTTCTCTAAGCCAACTGGTATGATCAGAATATGGCATGACCTCACTATGTGGTTTCTCCTGAAAACCTAGATTTCGTACCTGCATCTCAGGGTAAAGGTCGGTCATGGGATAGTGGCATGGTGGCTGCAAATGCAGGCGCAATTGTGTAAAATGAAATCAAACATTTGAATACTACAGATTACATTTAATAAACTGAGACCCAACATCCTTTACTTTAAAATATTTGCAACGCGCACCACAGGGCCCGGGGGCTTAAGGGTGCAGACAACATGTAGCACTGAAGACAGTCAAACGGGCCTAAGTCTCAAACATATCGCACTTGACATGCGGGCAGCAATCATACTACAGTCCAACCATTGCGATAGCCTTATCTAAACAGCAATGTTTTTAATCTTTTCCTAAACACCACTGTTGAGATTAGCTCACTGAGATCGAGTGGAATAGCATTCCAGGCTCTCGCAGTTGCCATGAAGAAAGCACATTTCATCACATGGGTCAGTCTGCAGGCTGGGATTTTGAATTGTCTGGCGTTGTTTGATCTTAATGTCCTGCTACTACATTTACGCACCAATGCCTCATTC
Source organism: Ambystoma mexicanum (assembly GCF_040938575.1). Taxonomy (NCBI): domain Eukaryota; kingdom Metazoa; phylum Chordata; class Amphibia; order Caudata; family Ambystomatidae; genus Ambystoma; species Ambystoma mexicanum. The sequence goes on along the minus strand of NC_090923.1, from coordinate 538,281,799 downwards.
ATATACAAAGGGCTAGACCCATTGAGACATTTATGGGTACTCACTAATAGGCAAATGTTGATTCTTGCCTCTGTGGGCAGCCAGTGTAAATGACGCCTCACATCTGATATATGATCCCTTCTCTGCAAACCAGTGATTACTCTCACTGCACTATAATGATTAATTTGCTTTTGAGTACATTCTTTTTTGGCTATGCCCACAAGCAAGCTACAACAATAGTCAATCTTTGATCCAATTATGGTTCTTGCAACGGTTTCACAAATGACATTGAGATAAATGGACGAAGCTGCACTAGCAGCTTAATGTAGTATGCAGTAGAGGGGACCAAGCTACTCCCCTGGGCACTCCAATTCAATTTCTGATCCAAGTACACGTCTCATGTTTTTCCTTTTTCCTCTGTTGAGATACTGCATCCTGCCACTTGGAAACAAGTGTAGTCCATACCCAATGTGTGACTCTTCCCCTCAGTCCCCACCACCGTAAGCTCTGTTTGTCCATATTCAATGCCATGCTGTTGTTGATCATCCACGCCTGGATAAGTCCATATATTTTATTAAAGTTTGGGGGAAATGGAATGGATGCGCTTGGGTTGGAAATATATGGCCAGACTTATTGGATAGCTGCACAGCTGTGGAAGTCGAGACTGACCCCAATATCTCTTCAAATTGAATAATAGTATTGACCACTTCCTGAATGTGTGCGCTTGTTCACAATATTGTATTAATTATTAAATAGTATTGAGTCTCATGATATTTTTGATAGAGATGTAATTATTATGATCATATAGTCATATTAGCCTTTGGCAACACGTATTTCAACCCTTCGTCGTTCTCAAGGTGTGGTTAATTTGTTGGTAATGGTTTGGATTAATCCTAGATTCTGGTGATGAGGTGTCTTTCAAATATTCATAGGCCGTGATAGTCAGAAAATATTCACGTGAGCACTGCAACAATGCTAATTTGGTGATCTAATATACCTGGCGATGAGATGTCAGCATCTATATACTGTGTAGTTCAGCAGCTCCAGGACAACCTGCATCACCTATTACCAGGTCTATCACTGTGTCATTAATCGAAAGTGCAGTTAAACCAAAAATACAAAAAGTACATCACTTAATACTGAAGATGGTACTATAATCCGGATAGGGAGACCACCAAGAGAACACAATGCTGATATTAAATCGCTTGAAACATATTTCACAGTACGGATATTGACACTTTGTCATTGTGACAGAAAAACTATTGGATACAACTATCGGAAGCCTCAAATGAAACCGGGTCAATTGAATTATCACAGCTAAGCTTGACCTTCGACTCATAGATGTGCCGTGCCTTGAAAACGACCTAGGGTCAGAACAGGTGTCGGCAGAGGCGAACTAGAATATTCAATTAGAATATTCAAATGTTCAATTAAAATGGAATCTGTATAAGCGTCGTCTGTCGTTTTTTTTTTTAACAAGTGCACATAGTAGGAAGTACTCCTTTTACTCGTCTTATTCATAGAGATTCAGCGGATAATCTCAGCTTCCACACATGTGCAGCTGTCTTGCAGATTGGATCCTAATATATATCATACCTAAGTGCATCCACTCCAGTATTACCCATCCCAGTATTTAAAGGCAACCACAAAAACTAAAATAAATTTGTATACAATCTAAACGCCATTTGTAATTATAGTCTAAGCAGCCTATGGGCTCCTGCCTATAAATAACCCAAGTCAGCATAAATTGTCCTATTCTAATTGGTTAGTACGTTTCTCCAGCATGGGGTCTGGCATGGATTCACATGCTCATGAATATTCCCCGTCGTCCGGCTGGGAATCCTTGGTAAAGAAAAAATCAGTTTCGTTTCGGATCTGTCTTTCTTAGAAGTAACCAATCACTGATCTCTGGGTCATACTGCCCCCAGCCAATGACTGCCCTCTCCCTAAGCCCCGCCTCTGGCAGCCATCCTCAGATTTTTACCGCACGCTCAAGTGTTGGGAGTCCTCGTGCTTTAGCTCTCGAGTTTTTTGCTGCGTTTTCACGCTTTTTCAGGAGATTTTCTCATTTTTTTCGGTTTAATCAAGCTCCACCGTTTCTACTTCCGACAACGGGGACCCGTTTCGGAATTCTTCTACGCCCCTCAAGGGTGAAGTTTTCATCGCGTTTACACTTCTTGGAGGATTCTGGAAGATCTGCGGCCTACCTCAACGGACATGGCCCAGGACAAGGGAAGCTCGACGCCCGGATCCAAGCTGTTCAGGTGCTGCCCTGGATGCAGATTGCAAAATGTTTTCAAGGAGGACGAGCATTTGCGATGTCTCTACTGCCTTCATGAGGACAAGACGCACGTGGAGAAGGACTGTGCGTTCTGCAAGAACCTTTCAGAACGGACCAAACAAGATCGTCGTTCCCGCCTCGCTGCCTGGCTGGAGAAGGGCACTGCAGGTGAGAAGGCAAAGAAAAAGTCTGAGCGGGCTTCTAAGTCCTGTGAGGGCGCTCCGGCGACGGGGGCCCAACAGAAGGCCAAGCACCGCGAGTCCGCGGGCACCAGGAGCGCCGAAAGGTCGGGCTCTTCGACTGCCAGGCAGGGCGCTACTTCGCCGGCACGTTCGACCACGAGCCAGCGCTCTGGTTCGGGGAAGAGGAAGTCGGAGAACCCGGGTAAGCCGCTGGAGCGGACCCGGTCGATCTCGAAGGGGGAGCGAGGCGCTGACCCTCCCCCCAAGGCGAAGGCCCAGGACGCACCTAAGGTGGTGAGGGCTTTGATCCAGCCGGCAAAGGCCTCTATCAAAGTGGTTGCTGCGACCCTGGCGAAGCTAGCTGAGACTACGCCAGTGGAAACGGCCTCTGGGCCCAGAGTATCCCTGCCACCGCGGAGGGAATCCTCTTTCCAGCCCATCGTTAAGACCCCTGCAAAGTCCCTGGCGGAAAAAGAGGGGGGGGGGTGGCCATTACAGACTCAGAATCAGCCTCTGAGGAGGAGCTGGTGGAAACCGAGAAGGGCCTCAACGAAAGGTTCATAGGCCTCAACGAGAGGTTCATAGGCCTCAATGAGAAGTTCGAGAAGGTTCGATCCCAGGGGGCGGTCCCTGCTGACGTGATCGAAGATAGCGACGATGACGACGAAGAGGGCCCAGTGGAGCGGCCATCCCGTCCGTCGCAGCCATTACCTGAGCCCCAGGATAGCTTGGCGGCCATTTTGTTGGCAATTCAATCCTTATGTACCGAGATAAGGACGAGAGTACCACGGACCCCGATGGAGGATCCAGAACCAGGCCTGTCGGGAAGTCCTCCGAACAAGCGGAGGAGGGTCCACCCTGCTCCGCCCTTCGTGCCTGCGAGACCTGTGGACCCCTCATCCCCCTCGCCGGACCCTAGAGAGGATATGGCGACAGATACAGCGTCGGGGATGGACGATGACGGCGGCAATGACACAGCTGACATCCCGTCATCAACCACCATCCACCCACCACAGGCTTCTCCAGCCGACAAAATTGGCTCTTTCCATGCCATGATAACCAGGGCATCCGAGCTCTTCCAGCTCTGCCCTGAAGAACAGAAAAAGGAGGGGTTTCTGTACTAACGACGAGAGGCCAAGAGGGAGGCGGTCCTCGCGGTGCCTTTGCTCGACGACATCTGGGGCGAGGGGATTGCTGTCCACAACCCTTCCACGACGCCCGCCAAGAGGGACAGGTATGAGAAGAAGTACTGAGTCCCCGATGCTGCCCCCTTGTGCATCAGGGCCCAGCCCATGCCGGACTCTGTCGTCTCAGCAGCGGCTAAGAAGAAGGCAGCGGGTGTGGCGGCTTCAACTTCCACTGCCCTGCCGGACAGCGAGGGCAAGAAGTTGGACTCTATGGGACGACGAGTCATCTCGTCGGCAGCGACTAAGATTAAGGCGGCCAATGCCTTAGCGATCGTGGCCCGCTACGACAGGGAGCTCTGGTTCAAGATAGCTCCCCTGCTAGACTTCCTACCTGACGACAAGAGGGCGGAGGCCCTAGAAATTCTGCAGGAAGGCGAGGTGGCGTCGGATCACGCCATAACGGTGGCAACGGACATTGCCGATACCGGATTTCGCCAACTGGGCAACGGAGTTTGCCTCCGACGACGAGGTTGGCCCAAGGCGACAGACTTTCGCCAGGACGTCCAGACCAGAGTGTTGGACATGCCGTTCGACGGCAACAACCTTTTTGGTAAGGCGGTGGACGAGTTTCTACAGGCATCAAGACCGACTCAGAGACAGCCCGGGCCCTTGGGGTGCTTCAACAGCGAAGGCCCTTTCATAGCTCCGGAGGCAGACGGGGTGCCTCCAAAGGATCCAGCGGTGGCTCCTCCACTTACCGCCAGGCGGCCCGCTCCTCTTCCCAGGAGGCCTTCAGTGGTTGCGGCAAGCAAGGGGGATCCTGCTGTCGTCGCCAAGGAGGCCAAGGCGGCAAGGCCGCCACCAAGCAAGACTCACCCGGCCGTGTGGGAGTCCATCTCCACCGACCGTTGGGTGTTGGACACCCTGGCCAACGGGCACTCGCTGGAATTCCAAAAGAAGTGCCCTCGCATTCCTCCCGTGGCCAGGAAGGAGAATCACGTCCCTCAACTGCTGTTGGAGGTAAAGGCGATGCTCAAGAAAGGTGCCATTGAGCTCGTCCCCAGGAGGCTCTGGGGCTCCGGGGACCTAGAGGATGCTTACTTCCACATCCCCATTCTAAAAAGGCACAGGAAGTTCCTCAGGTTCGTGGTTCAGGGACGCCAATACCAATTCAGAGCCCTACCGTTCGGATTAAAGTCGGCACCCAGGGTTTTCACGAAGTGCCTGGCACCAGGGGCGGCGCGGCTGCGCCTGCAGGGGATCCACGTCTACCCCTACCTGGACGACTGGCTAATCCGGGCGAGGACAAGGGAACTCGCCGTTGAACATACGGCAAACCTGCCCGGTTACTCACAGAGCTGGGGTTCGCCATCAACTACCCCAAATCCCACCTGGTTCCATCGCAAGTAGAACGAAGCTCGATGCAGTGGGGCAATTGGCCTCCCTTTCAGAAGAGAGGACCAAGACCATCCTGGGCAAGGTGCGGTGCCTGTTAGCCACGGACGTGGCCAGGGTGAGGTCCATCAAGTCCCTTCTCGGGATGATGTCCTCATGCATCTACCTTGTACCCCTTTGCAGACTTCGGATTCGTCCACTACAGGAGTTCCTCGACGCCCGTTGGTTTCAGGCGACGGGCTGCTTCGAGGACAGGATCCCTCTCGACGAGGAGTTCCGTCGTGCGAGCCTATGGTGGGGCACCCGTGCTCACCTCACTACAGGCACGGACTTTCAAACCCCGGCGTTTCAGGAGACGGTGACGACGGACGCCTCTCTGGAGGGTTGGGGGGCCCACACCGAGACCTCCACGCAAGAGGCCTTTGGCTCCCGGAAGAGGTCTCTCCACATAAACATTCTGGAGCTCCGAGCAGTGTTCTGTGCTCTCAAGTTGTTCCTTCCGTCCCTCAAGGACAAAGTGGTGAGGATCTTCACCAACAACACCACCACGATATTCTACATACGGAAGCAAGGGGGCACCAGATCCCCAGCCCTATCCAAGGAGGCCCAGGATCTGTGGCACTGGGCCGTCACCCAGGGGATGTTTCTGGTTCCCTTCCACTTGGCAGGAATAAAAAACACCATCACCGACTCACTCAGCAGGGAGCTGCGCTCGTGCCACGAGTGGGAACTGCGACAGGATCAAGTGGATCGGCTCTTCCAATGATGGGGCAAACCCCAGATCAACCTGTTCGCGACGGCGACGAACTCTAAGTGCCAGAGGTTTGCCAGCAGGTACCCACAGCCGAGGAGCATGGGTGATGCTTTCTCGTTCCCCTCGGACGGCCTGTTTCTATATGCGTTCCCTCCGTTGCCGTTCCGGCTCCGACTCATCAACCAACTCAAGAAGTCCAGGTGCAGGATGATCCTCATCGCACCGGCGTGGCCGAGGCAGATCTGGTTCCCGGACCTTCTGGACTTGTCAACGTCCCCACCAGTTAAGCTGCCGGCGGACGCGGATCTTCTCTCCAGAGAAGGAGGCGCCATTCTCCATCACGACCCACAGTCGCTGAACTTGCAAGCCTGGCTCCTGCAGCACTAGAGTTTGGAGGGTACGATATACCGGCTGATTGCAGAGAGGTTCTTGAAAAAGCCAGGGCGTCCTCAATTCTCAAGTGTTCGTCATAAATGGAAGAGGTTCTTTGTCTGGTGCCGTGCACAGAAGATTAACCCTCTGCGGATTACGGCCCCTCAAGTACTGCCGTACCTACTGTCGCTGGCCAAAGCTGGACTGGCTCACGCCTGCATCAAAATACATCTGGCTGCCATCTCCCGATATACCAGGACTATGGGACGGGCGTCCTTGTGGTCTCATTGCCTGGTGAAAGAATTCATGAAGGGACTATTCCGATCATTCCCGCCGGTGAAGGCTCCTGCCCCGGCGTGGGAGCTTAATGTGGTGCTGACCAGGCTCATGGGGGCCCCATTCGAGCCTATGCATTCGGTGCCCTTGAAGTTCCTGTCATGCAAGACAGCGTTCCTCGTGGCCATCACCTCCGCACGACGAGTGGGAATGATCCAGGCCCTATATTGCAAGCCTCCATACTTGACTTTTCATGACACGAGGGTGGTGCTGAGGACGCACCCCTCCTTTATGCCCAAGGTGCCGTCGGACTTCCACCTCAACGAGCCCTTGGGGTTACCAGTTTTCTTCCCGTCGCCTTCGACGCCGGCCGAGAGGACTTTGCACTCGCTGGATGTAGCTAGAGCGCTGAAGTTCTATGTGGACCGCACAAAGAGTTTTCGGAAGACGTCATAACTGTTGTGAACATTGGGTCTGTGAATCAAGGGAAGGCTCTCTCGAAGACGTCCATTTCCAGATGGCTCTCCGGCTGCATCATACACTGTCACCGGTTGGCAAACCGACCGCTGCCCGGCCGTCAAAGAGCCCATTCAACCAGAGCGATCGATGCTACCACAGCGTCCCTGTCTGGTGTGTCCCTGCTGGACATCTGCAGGGCTGCTACGTAGAGGTCGATGCACACCTTCACAAGATTCTACTGCGTCGATCGGGACTCCAGGGAGGAGTCCAGGGTCGGCCAAGCAGTGCTGCGCAACCTGTTCGCCTAAGGTGAGCCTGGTGAGGAGGTAAGAATTGTTTAATGTTGAGTTTTGGATGTAATGCTTAATGTTGAGCCTTTGCCACCTCCCGTGGTTGTGCATGTGTATAGTGCTATGTATTCTTTTATTCATGAGCATGTGAATCCATGCCAGACCCCATGCTGGAGAAGGAACAAGTTACTTACCTGTAACTGTTGTTCTCCAGCATGGGTCTTGCATGGATTCACATGCGAACCCTCCCACCTACCCCTCTGCGGCTCTTCTCTTGGTCCTACTGCCACTTGGCGTGCTACCAAATCTGAGGATGGCTGCCAGAGGCGGGGTTTAGGGAGAGGGCAGTCATTGGCTGGGGGCAGTATGACCCAGAGATCAGTGATTGGTTACTACTAAGAAAGACAGATCAGAAACGAAACAGATAATGATTTTTTCTTTACCAAGGATTCCCAGCCTGACGACGGGGAATATTCATGAGCATGTGAATCCATGCCAGACCGTTGCTGGAGACCAACAGTTACTGGTAAGTAACTTGTTCCTTCCCTATTATGATTGGTTAGTATAATAACAGGTTACAATTTAGATGTTCATCCTCTTGCAGATGACCTAATCATGCGTGGTCAGTGCAAAAAGTGAAATCTGCCATTCCCAGCAATAAACCAAATTCAAAGCCATTCTCTTCCATGAATACAGATATCTTGGCATCCCGTGCTACTCCCCACACCTGCAGCTCCCCCACAATAAAGCTTGTCTTCGGTACTGTTCCATACTTGTCTGGGTATGCTAAGGGCGAAAACCAAGATTGCGTAGTGTGCTTGACTCCCTTGCAAAGATTTCATGAGAAAGCGGAACAGAGGCCTAACTCTTAGAATAATAGCTAATATTTCTGCTGCCTGGTCACCCAGCCACGAACTCGGCAGCCCAAGGGCTCTCTTAGATGCAGCAGAAATTAAACCTAATTGATGGCAGAGACACTAAAACAAAATGGCTGAACTCTCAGAGGCCTACTTAATGCAATGATTAATATTTTCGCTGCTAGATCACTCTGCCCGGTGCTTAAGTAGTCCATAGACTCTCTAGAGTGAAGCATAAACAAGACCTTATTCAATAATAATGGCAAAAACACTCACATTAATAGCAGTCCCTTTGACTGTTTTTTCTTATGTTTAGGACGTTGCACCTCCATATTAACATTCCCCCTCTAGTTGAGTTATCAACTACACCATCTTTCTCTTTCATCTTATCAAAAGGAGTCTTCGGGACCCACTTTAATCGCATTTCTCAAATTCTCTTTGTATTCTTCTCGGCTGCAGGGCAAAAAACAACCCCCATCTCCTGTAAGATCTACATATTTTTCAGAATATTTCTCTGGATTATCAGGGCAGTCAAACCATGTTCCTGGGGGGACCCATTTGGTGACCTATTTCAACCATCCAAGGCTTGTCCTCGCGATTCTATGATTTAGCTTGTCCGTTCATCAGAAAGGGAGTGTGAATTGGTTTTATTGCGGGAGACATCATGGGTACTACTTTACCCATCGTTTTCTTGCAGCATACCAAAACTATTTGACAGGTGCAAAAAAGAACCAGCAGCAGGATAATAAAAAAGTAATACTTTGAGAAGGTTACTCATCCACGAGGGCAGCCATGAAAACAGTGAGGTAAACCAATCCTTGTTCCGCACCCCCTTCTTTCTCCATAGTGGTTCGCAGAGTGTGCCGTGTGTTTATTGCTTGTATAATACTTCAATTTTCTGCATTGTTGGACTACGTGTAAGTGCAGCAAGAAGTGCCTATTTTTTAACAGAACCCCACAAATCCCCCCCGTCCCACTCCATGGCAGCCATTAGGCCGTGGACATACCTATTCTGCAACGTGGTTATTCTTATAGCTCTAAGTTCTTCATTATTAGCATTGCACACATTTTCTGTATCTTTGGCCAACTGAACGAGTTCCAGCCTTGTTATCTACAGCCATTTGGATTTCGCTCCTGCTTTCACCCCATAGGAGAGGATCGAGACAAAAAACATTTCAGCTTGTTTGAACAGCCTATGTTCTTGCAGTATCGCATTCAGCTTGTCACTTGACTCTTGAGACAAATTGTTACTGCAGAGTTGACGATGTAGGTTCAGAGAACGACGGACCCACTGGTGCAGTAAATACATAGGCTTGGCCGTGGGATGTTTGCGGATGGCGGTAAGGTTTACGTTTGGTACCACATGCACGGGAGCTTGCAGCGTAGCCATGGAACAGAAACTGCACCAGGATGGCGCCAGCTGCATGTAGGTGTCCACGAGTGCAGCAGTGCCACCTTGAATGTCAGGAAGGTCAAAAGTGACACTGATGTTTGGTCCCACAAAAATACAGCCATTGCATCTGAAACACAGGGAAAACTAAGTTTCATGATGCTTATTGGAGGTTCATGCTGATTTATCCATGTTGAACTGTTGACAAACTTTGTCCATATTGTTGAACAAGTTTTATTTATACCACACCCTTGGGTAGCCCAAACATTCCTCCTGCCCTGCACCCAATCAGCCCCTCGATCCTTTCATGTTTATAAAAAAAAACAGCATCTTTGGTCTTCCACCTAGGTTTCCCCTCACAGGAAGACTGGCTTTGCCCTGCACCATTGAGACCACGTGATGCAGACGATACTGTGAAAATCAATGCCCTTTTTTTTACTTGCTTCTTCTGAAGGTCAGTAATGTGTGCCTGTTTTCTACTTTGATACGTATGTTTCGATGGGATTGGTTCCTCCGACGTATTCCATATCTGACAGGTAATCACCACAGCTGTGCTGCTTCTGAACATTTTCAGCGTCTGCGTCGATGATGTTGATACGCTGTCCTCAAGGGCCTCCGTCGAGCCAACGTCACCGGATGTTATAAGTCGGACGCCCGTAGCCTCAGTTCTGTTTTTTCTGCGAACGTGTTCGCTTCGGAGATCTCGGCGTGCCTCGGTTCTTCTGAGTTTCTATCAGTTCTATCGGACTTGTTGTTTGTGAAGTCATGTCTTCATCTTCTTCCACCCCGCGGCCGGGTTTCAAGAAGTGTCGGGACTGCGTTTCCAAGATGTCGCTGACGGACCCGCACAACGCCTGCCTCTGGTGCCTCGGTGAGGACCACACCACGGATAACTGTGACGATTGCCAGATGCTTACGTTGAAGGGCTTGCGGGAACGGAAGAAGAAGCTTTCTGTCGGTAGGGTTTCCAAGCCCCGAAAGTCAAAATCCGCTGGGCTTTCGACTGACGATTCAAAAGGCGACTCTCTGCATCGTCAGCGTAAATCCAGGGGGTCTCAGTCCCAGAGTGGGTCCCGCCATTCCTCTGCCTCTTCGAGGCACTGGCAAAGCGCCATCACCGGTCACCTTCCCCGTCCTCGTCCGAGGACTCCGCCCGTCAGCGGCTTGCTTGTCCCAACAAGCACTCTACTCCTGCAGAATGGGATGGCTTTTGCACGGTGATGATGCTGATTTTTCAATCGCAGGGCTCTGTACCATCCGCGCCTTTGAAAAAAGCCAGCAGGGAACGTACTAGGGCCACCGCTCGCACGCCTTCGGACTCGGGTGGTCGGCGCGATCATCGGGCGCCTTTGAGGTCCCAATTGGACAAGGTGGATCGCTCTAGTCATACCCACTCCAGGTCCCGGTCCTCGACGCCCTCGAGACCGCCGGAGCCTGTGAGGTCTTCGAAGAAGACATCGACGCCATTGTCGCCATGTCAGTCGAGGGACTCTCGAGGCTCCGCCTCCGAGGAAGTCATCGGCGCCGAGGCCGTCGAAGGACACGCTCGGGGCTCTGCCTTCGAGGCCTGTGTCGAAGCCATCAGCGCCACGCTCAACGCAGATTCTGTCGACACCCTCGATGCCTTTCGAGGATGCTTTATCGGAGGAAGGCCCTGAAGAAGTCGGTCAGACCTATCTTTGAGCCTTTTTCTGTGCCCTCCTCCAGGGATTTATTCCAGCCTCTGGATTATATTTCTGAGGTGGAAGAAGGGTCTGAGGAAGGTTTGGTTCTGGATGAGGTTCCTGACGAGATATTGTCTGGTCATAGCCAGATTGAAGACTTGCGTCAGTCTTTGCACGTCGCCAGTGGTCTTGATACCTCCCTGGAGGTTGAGTTTCGCAGGCCTGAGCCTGGTACGCATGCTGACTCTTCGTACAGGCGGCTGATGTCGAGGGTGATAGAGTACTTGGGGTGGTCTGCCACCAGTAGATTTTCTGCAGGATGACCTGACAGATATCTTGGACCAAGGTCCACCAACTGACCCGGTACTGCCATTCCATATGGCCTTGCAAAGAAGGGTGGCAGCGGCTTGGACTGCTCCGGAGAGTCTCCCGACAGTGGGTAAGTCGTTGCTGAAAAAGTGCTGCCCAGCCAGTGGCGACCCCGGCTACTTGTCCATGCACCCTACTCTGGAGAGTTGGTGGTGCAGGCGGCTACGGCACCAGCAAAACAGGCTTCGTACCCTACCATCCTTCCTGACAGGGACAACAAATGTTTTGACGGTTGAGCGAAGAAAGTCTTTTCTTCAGGGGGTATGGCTTTGAGAGCAGCCAACTCTGTGTGTGCCTTAGCACGTTTCACTCACACTCTGTGGAATTGTTTCATTGGCATCTGCACATATTCCCGAGGGGGAGGAGTGGGATGGCTTTCTTGCCCTTGTACAGGATGGCAAGGATGCCATGTGTGAATCCGCTCAGTCGGGTCTGGACGTGGCAGACTGTGTCAGCCGGTCCATGGTGGCGAGCACTGTGATGCGCAGATTTGCGTGGTTGCGGAAGTCAGGGTTTGCTCCTGATGTGCAGACCCGGCTTCTTGCAAGGCTGACGAGAGCCTTGAGAGGTTGCAGACCTCCAAAGCTGCAGCAAAGTCGTTGAGCGCTGCAGTTCGCCAACCTCCGCCTTGTCGTCCTAGGGGACAGCAATGGAGGGGAGGTTCCTTTTTGATATTACTCATCCTTTGGTAGATCGAGGGGAGCTGCAAGTCAGAGGCCAACATAGGAGTACCAGAGGTGGAAAGCAAGGTATTCGAGGTGCCAAGGCCGCTTGGGCAGTTGCCTCTTTGCCCTCAGGCACTGCCGCAGCCGCTTCAGTTCAGTCATGAGGCCATGTCCCATGGTTCGCCTGTTGGGGGAAGGCTGGCGCAGCATCTTATAGAATGGCATGCCATTACTTCAGCTGTGTGGGTTCTGGAGATCATAGCCCACGGCTACTGTCTTCCTTTCCGGCAGAGGCCACACGACAATCCCCCAGGGAATCTCTCTTTGAAGAGTCCGGATCCGCTCCTTGCACAGGAAATCAAATCCCTGCTGGAGAAAGGCGCCATAGAACTGGTGCCTGTAGCGGAGAGGAACAAGGGATGGTATTCCCCTTATTTTTTGATTTCGAAGAAAGACTGGGTATTGGGACCCATCATGGACTTGCGTGGTTTGAACAAGCTCCTCAGGAAGGATAAGTTCAAGATGGTTACTCTCTCTCAAGTCCTCCAGGGCCTTCACCTTCAGGACTGGTTGGTGTCTCTCGACCTCAATGACGCTTACTTTCATGTGCCGATTGTTGGGGAGAATTCTCTGTTTAGGCTGAATTTCCTAACCTAGTGAGTCCCCCAGCGGCTTTGCTGGATTTCTGGAGTTTGTTTTTTTTCTCCTGCCAAGAGTGAGTCTCTTTTCTTCACACTTGGCCATGATTTGAGGGGTTCCTTTGACTGTTAATGTGTTTTATGCGCTATGGGGTCTTTTACTCCATAGGGTCTCATGTGTTTTAATATGTGTGTTACACAGCACCCTCAGTGCAGTGACACAGGGGTGTCATAGTGACACCCCACCATAGACTCCATACCCTGGGACTGACTACTGTCTCCCAGAGCATGTAAAGTCACCATTGGCTTTACTAGTCCCAAATTATGAACAGAAACCAGTACAAACCATCATATTGTGGACATACTGGTCGGGGCAAGTCGTCACAGGACCTGAAAATCCGAAGAGGGAGAAGCTGAGCCGACCTGCTACGATGACACCACCGGGGGAGGCCTGCTGAATCGACTCACGACTTCCCAACAACAGAGGAGATCTCCCTGCTGGAGATTCTTCTTCCCTTGACTGGTGGGCACAACCAGTTTGCTTTCTTCTTCACATCCCAGGATGTCCAGTGGTCGAATTGCCCGTGCTAAGCACCCCGGCAGCCGGATAGCCACGTACCCCTGTACCGTGAATAAAAGGACCGCTCCTTTTAATTGAGAACTCCGCGGCTGGTTTCTTCCCTGGCAGTGCAACGGACTCCTGTTTTCTTCCACGACGAGATCCTCTCTTCCCCCGGACGAAGCACCGACTTGCAACCGCTGCCAGGAACAACTACCCCCGCTGGAGCGTTCTCACCATTTTAAGGTACCGTGTCCGCCAGGCCTCCCTTTCTAAAGATTGCTACAAGGTAATAATAATCCCTTAACCTTCTGGACTGGGCTGGCCGCCTTGACCATCTAACTGGTCCCTTTCTTTGGTCCAACTCTTTTACAAACCTTTTGCGAGGCTGTTTGTGCACTTTCAAACCGTGTGACCTTGGACACATTTCGACCGGAGCCTCTTAAAGCGGGTCCGGCCTTTTTGAACTTTGACTCTACGGTTTTAACCTGCCTTTGCCTCCTATACTGTTCTTCTAAAAGTGTTGGGATCTGTTTCTATCTTTGCTCTGCCTTTCTCTCCCTTTTTTTTTTTTTACTGATTGAATAGAAGGTCATCTGCGTTAAGCGCTCACCGCTGTCTGAAAATAAGTGTTGTTTTAACTAAGAGTTGTCTATTAATCGTTGAAGGGAGTGTATATCTTTTATTGACCGTGTTTCTGAACTGCTTAAAACTTAGTGCCAGTGTGTTTATTAGATGTGCTTTTAAAAAAATAATTATATCTCTTTTACACCAAGCTCGGGTCAGTGTTTGCTTGTTCTACTGTGTTCTTTTGACCTATTGTGAATACTCTGTATACTGCCTAACTCTTCTTGAGAGGTCTGACTGCTCAGCCACAGCTACCAAGTGAATCTGTGTGGTACAGACTGCTACCAAGTGGGTTTACTGCCAAACACCTGTAGTCTTAAATCTTTTGCAGTGGTCCCAGAGGGAACTGCACAGGTTTCTGCCTAACGCCGATTCATCCCAAGCACAAGAAGTACCTGAGGTTTGCGGTTGGCGACTCGCACTTTCAGTTTCGGGTCCTGCCGTTTGGATTGACCTCCGACCCAAGGGTTTTCACCAAGCTCATGGTGGTGGTAGCAGCGTATTTCAGGAAAGGGGGGATTGTCACGACCTCAAACCCAGACTATGGGTCTTGGGCACCATGGCACCTGCCTCAGTACTGTCCCAAGGCCAGAAAGACCCACATTAGCCCGTTGCAGGTGCCTTGGACGCAATCCCGGCGCCGTTGGCACCAGGTTCACTTGGCAAGTATGGTTTCCAATGGACAATGGGTGGACATGGCTGCCCCCACAAGGATTATCAGGGAACTGCAACAAGCAGGCTAGCATCAGAGCGGGGTCCGCCCCAAAGGCACCTGGGATACCTGCCGGGTATTTAAACCATGCCCGACCCTAGGCACGCGCTTTGCGTTATTCTGCTTTAGCAGCGTGACTTTCACTGGGTCCTGCTCTGTATCCTGGGCTGCTCGAGCGAACAACTTGGAAGAACATCGCTATCCTTCTCCAGCATGGGGTCTGGCATGGATTCACATGCTCATGAATATTCCCCGTCGTCAGGCTGGGAATCCTCGGTAAAGAAAAAATCAGTATCAGTTTCGTTTCTGATCTGTCTTTCGTAGTAATAACCAATCACTGATCTCTGCGTCATACTGACCACAGCCAATGACTGCCCTCTACCTAAGCCCCACCTCTGGCAGCCATCTTCAGATTTTTACAGCACGTTCAAGTGTTGGGATCCTCGTGCTATTGCTCTCGAGCGTTAGTGCTATTTTTTCACGCTTTTTCTCAAAAAACTTCTATTTTTCGGTCAAAAGAGCCTCAAGCTCCACCGTTTCTTCATCCGATCAACGGGGACCCGTGTCGGATTCGTCTACGCCCCTCAAGGGTGAAGATTTCGTCAAGCCACGCTTTTGGAGGACTCCAGAAGTTTCTCAGGCCCATCTCGGACATGGCCCAGGAGAAGGGAAGCTCGACGCCCGGAAAGCTGTTCAGGGTCTGCCCTGGATGCTAGCTTCAGAATGTCTTTAAGGAGGACGAACACTCCCTTTGTCTTTACTGCCTACATGAGGACAAGACGCACGTGGAGAAGGACTGTGCGTTTTGCGGCAATATGTCGGAGCGGACCATGAAGGACCGCCATCAACGTCTCGCCAACTGGCTGGAAGGGAAGAGCCCGTCAGGCGAGAAGAAGTCTGAGCGGTCTTCTAAGACCTTTGAGGACGCCCCGGCGACGGGGGTCCAACACAAGGCCAAGCACCGCGAGTCCGCTGGCACCGGGAGCGCCGAACGGTCGGGCTCTACGGGCGCCAGGCAGGGCTCATCCTCCCCGGCACCATCAACCACGAGCCAACGCTCTGGTTCAGGTAAGAGGAAGGCCGAGCACCCGGCGAAGCTCCTGGAGAGACCCCGGTCGAGCTCGAAGGCCCCATCGGAGGGGGAGCGAGGCAGTGACCCTCCCCCCAAGGAGAAGGCGGTGAGCGCACCTAAGGTGGTGAAAGCCTTAATCCATCCGGCCAAGGCCTCTATCGAGACTGTCGCGGCAGCCCTGGCTCAGCCTGTGGAGGCTACACCAGTGGTGGCGACCTTGGGGCTCAGAGTCTCCCTGCCACCGCGGAGGGAGTCCTCTTTTATGCCCATCGACAGGACCCCCGTGAAACCTCCGACGGAGAAGAAAAAGGGGGGGGGGCAGGAGGTCGTCGTGGATTCGGCCTCAACCTCTGAGGAAGAGCTGATCGAAGTCTTAAGCCACGGCGTTGGCGTGGAAGACCAGCCCGTCGGGAGGGACCCCGACATAGGAGATGACGATAACGTCGAGGGTGCCGACGGGGCCCCTGACCGCCCGACGGACTCCCCTCAACCAGTGCCGCAAGACAACTCGCGGCCATTTTGTTGGCTATACAGTCCTTATGCTCGGAGATAAGGACGAGACTGCCGTTACCACCAGCGGAGACAGGCCCTTCTGGGAGCCCTCCCCCTGAGAGAAGAAGGATTCATCCTCCACCTTCTTTTCAGCCATCGCGCCCTGTTCAGCCCTCCTCCCCGTCCACGACTCGTTGGGATGATACGGGGACTGACACGGCCGCGACGGGTACGGACGACGAGGTTTACGACGAGGATCTGCTGTCGTCACCTCCCACCCGGGCTTCCCCGCCCGACGAGATTGGATTGTTTCACGTCATGATCGCCAGGGCATCCGAGCTTTTCCAGCTCTGCCCGGAAGAGAAGAAGAAGTAAGGTTTCCTTTATCAACGGCGCGAGGCCAAGATGAAGACGGTCCTCTCTGTACCTCTACTGGACGATATTTGGGATGAGGGCCTCGCGCTCCTCAAGAACCCATCCACGACGCCGGCTAGAAGGGATCGGTACGAGAAGAAGTACCGGGTCCCGGACGTGGCCCCCTTGTGCCTTTGGGCACAGCCGACCCCGGACTTGGTCGTCTCCGCGGTGGCCAGGAAGAAAGCAGGGGTGGGGCGCGGCCTCTACGTCGACCTCCCCGCCGGACGGCGAGGGAAAGAAATTAGATACGATGGGACGCAGAGTCATCTCGTCTGCAGCGACGACGATTAAGGCGGCCAACGCCTTGGCTATCGTAGCCCGCTACGACAGGGAGTTGTGGTACAAACTGGCCCCCCTGCTGGACTTCCTACCGGACGACAAGAGGGCGGAAGCCCTAGAGATCTTGCAGGAAGGAGAGGTGGTGTCGGACCACGCCATTACGATTGCGACGGACACCGCTGACACTGGATTTCGCCAGTTGGGCAACGGCGTGTGCCTTAGGCGGTGTGGATGGCTGAAGGCTACTGACTTCCGTCAGGACGTGCAGACCAGAGTCTTGGACATGCCGTTCGACGGAAACAACCTGTTTGGGAAAACAGTGGACGATTCCCTTCAAGCCATCAAGGCAGATACGGAGACGGCCCGGGCTCTTGGGGTTCTCCAGCAACGGCGGCCGCCCTTTCGGAGCGGCGGAGGCAAACAGGGTGCCTCCAAAGGTTCCAGCGGCGGATTTTCCACCTACCGTCAAGCAGCCCGTTCGTCGTCGCAGGAAGCTTACAGGGGACGAGGCAAGTCGGGCGGACCCCGCCGTCGTCGCCAAGGAGGACAAGGCGGCAAAGCCTCGTCGAAGCAGGACTGAACCGGCCGTGGGGTCGGGGCCCCCACCGAAGCACCCCGGTGGGAGGCCGGCTGGCGAGCTTCGTCAGCGTGTGGGAGTCCATCTCCACCGACCGTTGGGTGCTATACACCCTAGCTCAGGGTCACGCGCTCGAGTTTCTAAAGAGGTGCCCGCGCGTCCCCCCTGTGGCCAGGAAAGAACATCACGTCCCTCAACTTCTCTTGGAGGTAAAGGCGATGCTCAAGAAGGGCGCCATCGAGCTTGTCCCAAAGAGGCTTCGGGGCTCCGGAGTTTACTCAAGATACTTCCTCGTGAAGAAGAAGACGGGAGGATGGCGTCCCATCCTGGACCTACAATGACTGAACAAATTCATCAAGGCACAGAAGTTCTGGATGGTCACCCTCCAACACGTCCTGGGTCAGCTGGAGGACGGCGATTTCCTGTAGTCGTTGGATTTGGAGGATGCCTACTTCCATATTCCCATCCTAAATGGACACCGAAAGTTTCTCAGGTTCGTGGTCCAAGGGCGTCACTACCAGTTCAGAGCCCTTCCCTTCGGACTGAGGTTGGCACCCAGGGTGTACACCAAGTGCCTCGCACCGGTGGCGGCGCAGCTGCGCCGAGAGGGGATCCACGTCTACCCCTACCTGGACGACTGGCTCATCCGAGCGAAGACGAAGGAGCTCCCCGTGGAGCACACGGCAAGGGCCGTCCAACTTCTCACGGACCTGGGATTCTCCATAAACTACACCAAGTCCCACCTGGTGCCCGCGCAAGACGCACTGTTTCTGGGAGCGAAGCTCGACACAGTGTCGCTTCTGGCCTCTCCGTCGGAGGAAAGGACGAGGGCCATCTTGGGCAAGGTGCAACGGATGCTGGTTGCGGACGCGGCCAGAGTGAGGTCCATCAAGTCCCTCCTCGGAATGATGTCTTCTTGCATTTACCTCATCCGCCTGTGCAGGCTCCGGATGCGCCCGTTGCAGGAGTTCCTGGACGTGCGGTGGATCCAGACGACGGGCAGCTTCGAGGAGAGGATCACACTCGACGAGAGTTTCCGACGAGCGATCCGGTGGTGGGGCACCCGCGCGCATCTGACGGCGCGCATGGACTTCCAGACCCCCGGCCACCAAGAGACAGTGACCACGGATGCCTCCCTGGAAGGGTGGGGAGCGCACACTGAAAATCTGCACGCGAGAGGCCTTTGACTCCCGACGGAGAAGTCCCTCCATATCAACGTCCTGGAGCTCTGTGCAGTCTTTTCGGCCCTCAGGTCCTTTCTTCCGTCCCTCAAGGGCAAGGTGGTGAGGATCTTCACCGACAACACCACCACCATGTTCTACATCAGGAAACAGGGCGGAACCAGGTCCCCAGCCCTGTCTGTGGAGGCGCAGGATCTGTGGCATTGGGCCGTCGCCCAAGGGATGTTTCTGGTGCCGTTTCATCTGGCAGGGATAAAAAACACCATCGCCGACTCACTCAGCAGGGAGCTGCGCTCGTGCCACGAGTGGGAGCTACGACAGGATCTAGTGGACCGCCTCTTCCGACGGTGGGGCACACCCCAGATCGATCTGTTCGCGACGGCGACAAACTCCAAGTGCCGGAGGTTCGCCAGCAGGTTTCGCCAGCAGGTTTCCCCAGCCGAGGAGCATGGGCGATGCTTTCTCGTTCCCCTGGGAGGGCCCGTTTCTATACGCGTTCCCTCCATTGCCATTGCTGATCCGGCTCATCAATCAGCTCAAGAGGTCACAGTGCAGGATGATCCTCGTCGCACCTGCGTGGCTGAGGCAGATATGGTTCCCGGACCTTCTGGACTTGTCAGCGTCCTCGTCAATCAAGCTGCCAGTGGACGTGGATCTTCTCTCCAGGGAAGGAGGCGCCATCCTCCATCACGACCCGAAGTCGCTGAGCTTGCAGGCCTGGCTCCTGCAGCGTTAGAGTTTGGAGGATACGACATACCGGCCGACTGCAGAGAGGTTCTTGCAAAGGCCAGGGCGTCCTCAACTCTTAAATGCTACGGACATAAATGGAAGAGGTTCTCTGTCTGGTGCCACGCACAGAAGATTAACCCTCTACGGATTACGGCTCCCCAAGTACTGCCGTACCTACTGACGCTGGCCAAAGCTGGACTGGCGCACGCGTCCATCAAGATTCATCTTGCTGCGATCTCCCGATACACCAGAACCACGGGGCGGACGTCTTTGTGGTCTCGTCGTCTGGTGAAAGAGTTCATGAAGGGACTGTTCAGATCGTTCCCGCCGGTGAAGGCTCCGGCCCCGGCGTGGGAGCTCAACGCGGTGCTGACCAAGCTCATGGGACCTCCGTTCGAGCCTCTGCACTCGGCTCTGTTGAAGTTCTTGTCGTGGAAAACAGCTTTTCTTGTGGCCATCACCTCCGCACGACGGGTGGGAGAGATCCAGGCCCTTTCCTGCAAGGCCCCGTACTTGACTTTTCACGACACAAGGGTAGTGCTCAGGACGCACCCCTCCTTCATGCCCAAGGTGCCGTCGGACTTCCACCTCTGGTGTTGCCTGTTTTCTTCCCGTCGCCTTCGTCGCCGGCTGAAAGGACTTTGCACTCGCTGGATGTGGCTAGAGCGCTGAAGTTCTACGTGGACCGCACAAAGTGTTTTTGGAAGACGTCACAACTCTTTGTGAACTTTGGACCTGTCAATCAGGGGAAGGCTCTCTCGAAGGCTTCCATTTCCAGATGGCTCTCCAGCTGTATCATGTACTGTCATCGGTTGGCAAACCGACCGCTGCCTGGCCGTCCGAAAGCCCATTCCACCAGAGCGATCGCAGCTACCACGGCGTTCCTATCTGGTGTGCCCTTGCTGGACATCTGCAGGGCTGCTACGTGGAGGTCGACGCACACCTTCACAAAATTCTACTGCGTCGATCGGGATTCCAGGGAGGAGTCCAGGGTCGGCCAAGCAGTGCTGCGCAACCTGTTCGCCTAAGGTGAGCCTGGTGAGGAGATAAGAATTGCTTAATGTTGAGTTTGATGTAATGCTTAATGTTGAGCCTTTGCCATCTCCCGTGGTTGTGCATGTGTGTACTGCTATGTATTCTTTATTCATGAGCATGTGAATCCATGCCAGACCCCATGCTGGAGAAGGAACAAGTTACTTACCTGTAACTGTTGTTCTCCAGCATGGGTCTGGCATGGATTCACATGCGAACCCTCCTGCCTACCCCTCTGCGGCTCTTCACTTGGTCATACTGCCACTTCACGTGCTATCAAATCTGAAGATGGCTGCCAGAGGCGGGGCTTAGGTAGAGGGCATTCATTGGCTGTGGTCAGTATGACGCAGAGATCAGTGATTGGTTATTACTACGAAAGACAGATCAGAAACGAAACTGATACTGATTTTTTCTTTACCGAGGATTCCCAGCCTGACGACGGGGAATATTCATGAGCATGTGAATCCATGCCAGACCCATGCTGGAGAACAGTTACAGGTAAGTAACTTGTTCCTTACCTGCTCAGCTCCAGCTCTTCCATCAGTAGGAGCCTTTGAGGACTCTTCCATCGGTCCCCGGCTACATCTTCAGGACGAAAGAGGCAAGAATTAGAAGCTACTTACCATCTCACCTAGAAGGCCTCCGCCATTTCGAACATCACCTTTGGCGTTCTGTCCCAATACATCGTCGCTTCCAGGAATTCTCTGCGACCTGCAAAGAAACAAAGCACAGGTCAGTCAACTTGCAAGGACGCTTTCAGCGCTGCATCTAGCGCATCCTTACCTTCTGGAACTCATTTGTTGGCCTCGGCAATCTCCATCAGCCTCTGCAAGACAAGAGAAGAAGGTTACGTGGACATTCATCAATATAGACTTTATTCAAAAAACACTAAAAAGACTTACCTGAAAGGTGGAGTCGCAGCTGGTCTGGACTCCAGGCAGATGCCAGTGAAGTAACTCGGTGGATCAAGCCAACAACGACGCACCCCTGCCTAGTACGGCAGGACGGAGAGTGCGGCATTACAAAAATCAAGGTGAGCAAAGCCCCAAGGGGAAACCGCAAGGGAAAACTGGGAGGTGGGCCACGGGAGAGAAGAAGTCGCTAAACACCCCCCCCATCCTTCCCCCCCTATCTTCTAGAACTGATTCCTGGCAGAACGAAGTCCAGGGAAGGTGCAGAGAGGCCAGAGGTGTCCCGGACCAGTCCAGAGGTCGTCCCTGTGGATACAAGGTGAGCGTTACAGGGATTCAAGTCTACCCCTACCTGGACGATTGGTTGATCAGGGCTCGCTCTCCCGAGCAAGTCCTGGATCATCTGTCAGTCACCTGCCACTCCCTTCACAGGCTGGGCTTCTCCCTCAATTTAAAGAAGTCACACTTGACGCGAACCCAGCGGCTCCAGTACATCGGAGCAGTGCTCGACACATCCCTGGGGCAGTGTTTCCCACCCCAGGTGAGGGCTCATCACATTCTGCAGATGTTGCACAAGTTTCAACATGCCCACAGTCTCCCGACGTTCAGGTTCTTGAGGTTGCTAGGCCTCATGGCATCCTGCATTCTTCTGGTGCCTGAGGCCAGGCTGTGGATGAGATCTCTGCAGTGGGCTCTCAAGATGCAGTGTTCACAATCCTCCGGCAGGATGTCGAATCCCGTTCAGGTGCCGCCCTCAGTCACCCAAGATCTTCTGTGGTGGGCCGTCGAAGGCAATCTGATGAAGGGTGCTCCATTTTGGCTACCCTGGCCGGAGGTGACGATCGTGACGGACTCATCCCTCATGGGATGGGGAGCTCATGCCAACGAGTTGAGGCAGCAGTCGTTGGTCTCTGTTGGAGTCCAGACTCTGTATCAATCTGTTGGAGCTGAGGGCCGTCAGGCTCGCCCTGAAGGCTTTTCTGCTGACTGTGTGACGGAAGAATGTCCTGATTCTGACAGACAACACAGTGGCCATGCACTACCTCAACAAAAAGGGGGGGCAGGGTCACTTCCTCAGTGCAGGGAGACGATGCAGCTCTGGTTCTGGGCCATCCAGCAGGAAGTTTCGATCTCGGCAGTTCATCTGGCCGGAGACGAAAACGAGACGGACGCTCTGAGCAGGCAGAGCGCGATCTCTCACGACTGGGAGCTCGCTCAGGAGATTCTCCTGGAGATCTTCGCCCTTTGGGGGACCCCACAAGTGGATCTCTTCGCCTCCAGTGTCAACCGGAAGTGTGAAAGGTTCTGCTTGTGGGAATTTCCTCCAAGAGGAGCCTTAGAGGACGCGTTCGTGGTGGAGTGGTCCTTCCCACTGCTGTACGCGTTTCCTCCAGTCCTCGTCATCCCGCAAGTGCTGCTGAGGTTACGGAGGTTCGGTTCCCGGATGATCCTCATTGCTCCGGCATGGGCCCGGAGAACGTGGTACCCGGACCTTCTCGACTTGTCCATCTGCCCTCCATGCCGTCTTCCCTACCGAGACGATCTGCTCTCACGGGAGGGGGTGTCAGGTTCTCCATCCAGAGGTCAGATCCCTCAACATTCATGCTTGGCTTCTGAAAGGTTGAGGTATAAGGATTGGGACCTCCCTGAAGACATGATGGAGGTGTTGCTTTCAGGCCAGATGGCCTGCGACAAAGTCCCTGTACCGTTGCCGTTGGAGAAAGTTCTGCAACTGGTGCAGGGTTCAGAATGTGGATCCTTTCATGTGACATTCCTGTGGTTCTGTCTTTTTTGCTTTCCTTAGCCCACAAGGGCCTGCAAGTGGGTACCATTAAAGTTTACCTGGCGGCGCTGTCCATATTTAAGCCCTCGTCTGAAGAGTGTTCTTATTTTAAGATTCCTTTAATTTCTCAGTTTCTGAAAGGGCTCACTAATGTGTCCCGTCACCTTTCCAGGTGCCAGGCTGGGATTTGAACCTGGTTCTAAAATTCCTCAAGGGTGCTCCAGTTGAGCCTTTGCATTCCTGTCCTTTAAGGCTGACCCTTAAAACTGTATTTTTAGTTGCGGTTACTTCCGCTTGCAGAGTGAGTGAGTTGCAGGCACTTTCTGTTAAGCCACCCTTCATGGTGTTTCAGAAGGACAGGGTTTTTCCTTCGGGTTCGTCCTTCCTTTCTTCCGAAAGTTGTCGGAATTTCATTTAAGCTAGAAGGTCATTCTTCCAGCATTTTATCCTCCTCTGCATCCTGGTAAGGAAGAGGAGAGGCTCCATAGGTTGGATCCTAGGAGAGCTTTAAGTTTCTACATTTCATGCATGGCTCGGGTCAGAGTGGACGATCAGCTCTTTATAGGATACGCTGGAAGGGGTTTGGGACAAGCTGTTACTAAGCAGACTTTGTCTAGATGGATTATCTTGGCAATTTCTGAATGTTACCGCTTGGCGGGTAAGGACCCTCTGGTAGGCTTACGGGCCCATTCTACTAGGGGTGTTGCTGCCTTTACTGCTCTGCAGAGGCGTGTTCCCATTCGTAACATTTGTTAAGCAGCCACATGGGCTTAGGTCCATACTTTTGTAAGACACTACTACCTAGATTCTATCCATGGGCAGGATCTGGCCTTTGGCAAGGCGGTCCTTTATTCTGCAATTTAATTGGGCATTCTAAATTTCTAAATTCTAAATTCTTTTCCCCTCCTCCATACGTTGGTACTGCTTTGGGAGTCTGTCATAGATATGGAATACGTCGGAGGAACCAATCCTCTTGAAGAACAAGTTACTTTCTTACCTGGTAACATTCTTTCGATGGGATGTTCCGACGACTTATTCCATATCGCTCCCTCCCAGCCTGCCCCGCTACAGAATTTCTTATGCGATTGCAGCTTACGTTACCGCAAGGCTTTCTGTGGTCATACTGGCAGAAGATTGGTGCCACACGTTCTGGGGATAAAACTACAACTGAGGCTACGGGCGTCGTGCATCCTACTTATAACATCCGGTGACGTCTGCTCGATGGAGGCCCTTGAGGACAGCGTATTGACATCATCGACACAGGACGCAGACACTGAAAATTTTCCGAAGCAGCACAGCTGTGGTGATTATCATTCATAGATATGGAATACGTCGTCGGAACATCCCATCGAAAGAACGTTACCAGGTAAGAAAGCAACTTGTTCTTCTGATGCTTGTTAATCTGCTTAGAACCACATGCTGTGCATATAGTCCGACATCTAGAGGTAAGAGCGGAGTATTGCATGTTGTCTTTCGAGGATCGAAAGGGGACGTCGACATGGGATTGCCAGTAACACTATACCTAACGTGATGTGTAGTGTACCCAAAATCCCTCGCGCGTCCAGGTCCTCCATTTTTTTTCCACCCAGCTAGCTGGTTGCCTTATGCAGAGCTATTGTTATATTTCCCGACCTCTGGTCGCATTTATATTATCATCCCCTTTTCGAGGTTTATGGTCATTGCATCGAATTATTACCATCGACAGACCATTACATCTAAAAAGAAAGCATTGAAAAAAAATTGCATTGAATGTGTTTTTTTTTATTTTTATTTTTAATGGAGAGGTTTCCCTCCAAGCCCCCGTTTTTTACCCTTTACCTTTAAAAAACATTCATTCGATGTTTTTTTTTAATGCAATTTTTTAGATGGAAAGGCATTTGATGGTATTGCTTTCGATGCAATGACCAGATACCCCTTTTCGACGGTTGATTCCTGAACCACCGCCGAAGACCGCTAAGAACAGACCTTAGACAGCTAGTGCTCTGGTCGGCACTGCCGACTGAGTGGCCGGGCCTTCTGGTTGGCCTACGCAGTAGGGAGAGTGGGGTCTGGGGGTTTCTATTCTTTTAAATGTCTTTCCTTCTCCCCTCTCTTTGTCCCTTTGGTTCTGTCATTGCTTTTACTTTCCTGAGCTATGGACAGGACACCATTTAGATTTTGCCCTTCCTGTAAGGGAAAATTCCATGTAATGGAAAATTCTCATGGAAAGACAAGCATAATCATGACTAGGTGTCCTGTGAGGCCTGTAAGCTCCTACGTCCTAAGACCATTGAGGAGCGTTGAGTAAAGCGGGGGGCAGCCTATGGTATGTCGCAGGCCGAATGTTGCTCCCCCGCTGCCGAGTGGGATGAGGAGATAAGCGACGACCAAGGCTCTACTTCAGATGCCATTGACCTTACATCGGAGCACTCTTGCTCCACAACGTCCGTGTCCGCCACCGCTAGGCACGACGACAGTCCTGCTATGCAGAATGTAGATCCCGGCGACAGGGACGCACACACAATCCGATATTTCGGTGGCTCCTGCCGATTCATGTGATCGGCAGCCCTCCCCGCAACCCCGGCATGCGTCAGGGTAGTTTAAGAGTAAGGGTGCACCAAAAGCCACGCGGACGTCGAGACGCCTCAGAAGAGAGTGCTGACGCTGCACAAGGCCCCGGTTGCGTCAAAATCAATGCTGCAACCGCCTACACAACCCAAACACCTCCTTGTAACGCTGAACATTAGCAATAGTATCGTTAAGATTGTTTCGAAGACTAAACCAAAGAACAAGGCTAGGGACATATCGAAAGACATGTCGAAACGCCAGGAAGAGCGGAAAGATTACTCAGAGTTCTCTATCCTTATCGAAGAGTCTAGGTGAAAAATCTCGACATTCTAAGGAGAAAGATCATCAAGAAGAGCCCTTTCCTCCGCTAGACTCCTCTGGCTCCTCATCATGGACCAGAGAGAAGTTTGAGGGTTGCATGAACAGGCAGGCAAGTTTGTGGAATTTTCAGAAAAGTTTGCTCCTAAAAGGCCTCGTGAAGAGAGCCCTTATACACCTATGGCTAAGTTCCAAAGAACTTCTGATATTCTTCATGAGGAAGAGTTTTGTTTACCTTACTGGTGATGGAGTACTTATTGACCCCTACCTACAGTATGGTGATCCTGCTGATGATCCTACTACTCAGACTCGGGGATGGATGGGACGAACAGCTAGTGGACGACCTGCCTTGGGCGTCCTCCACCCCTACCCGGGACCCTGACAGCTTCTGTATGGGACCCCCCCACCATTAGGTCAGCCATCACCTGTTAAACGCCATCTTAAAGAAAGCAGTCGAACACTTACAAATTGCCACGCAGGAAGCCGTGCCAGATTCCGATTTTGTTGAAGACATTGTAAAGGAGAAGCCTCCTGCCAGTCAGGCTTTCCCATTACTTAATTCTATTAAAAGACTCAATGCTTCTTTATTATTGATGCCCTCGCAAACCAGGGCAGTTAATCCATGGGTGGAGAAACTTTTTCGCCCCTCCCCTACTGACCCTCTACATTGGGGGGCATGCCACCCGGTTTCTTTGGTGGTCAGGACGAGGAAGAGGGCACGTGTCCCCTTGTCCACAGGCAAGGCACAGCCTGACAAAGAATGTTAGAAATTGTACCCTCTGGGAAAGAGAATAACCACTGCGGCAGCCTACTCCACCCGTATAGCCAATAACACCATGAGGTTAGCCAGCTACTCGGACGTTTAACGGAACCTGCTGCAGGAGGGCCTACAGGAGGTCCCTGAACCGGCGTGTACTTGCCTGCTTACGATAGTATCTGAGGGTAAGCAGGTGAACCACAACGTTCTCAAAAATACATTCGATGCTGCTGGCGTCCTTAATCAACAAGCCGGTGGAGGACTCCAACTTGTTCGGCAAGGCCGTTGATGAGGCACTGGAAATAGCAAAACAGGAACACAAGACTTTGAAGACTTTTAATCAAATTACTCAAAGACCCTTTCAACAGAGGGGGAGGTTCTCGTCGCTCCTTTCATGGGCATTCCTAGGCTCGCTCCCCTCACAACCAATATGGTTGCGGGAACAATTGGTCCTCAAGACGGGGTTCTACCTCCACTACCCCGTGTCCTCCTAGGGGACTACGCCGTGGGAAAGGAAGGGGCTGTAATTCCACCCCCAGAGGCTCCCCGGCCTCCATCAGAAATGAGAGGGGATTACAACAGACCAGTGGGTGCTCAAGACCGTCGCCCACGTGTACTGCATAGATTTCAGCCGACCACCTCGATTCAGACCACCGAGATCAAGACGCCTAACACCAGAACACCTAAGGATCCTGCTACAAGAGGTCGAGATCCTGCAGTTAAAGGGCACCATCGAAATCGTCCCTATTCTACAGGTAAACGAGGATATTTATTCAGTGTACTTCCTTGTACCCAAAAAATGATCTCACCATGCACCCTGTGCTAGACTCGCGCCAGCAAACAAATTTGTCAAACCTCAAAGGTTTCGGATGGTGACACTGCAAGAGGTAATTCCTCTGCTAACGCAGGGGAATTACATGACAACATTGGACTTGAAAAAATGCATACTTTCATATATCTAGGTTGCCGGCATGCAGAAAATACCTAAGGTTCATGATAGAGGACAAGCACTATCAATTCAATGTCCTCCCCTTCGGCATTGCCTCAGCCCCAAGGGTGTTTACAAAGGTACTGGCAGTGGCGGAAACACACCTGCGCAGGCAGTCCTTCCAGTTTACCCTTACCTCGATGACTGGCTCATAACGGGGGATTCCTATGGCGCATGCCTGTCCAATACCCAAAAGATGATGGACCTCTTATTCAGTCTAGGATTCTCCATAAACGAGAAGAACTCCAGCCTAGACCCCAGTCAAGTCAAGCAGTTTCTGGGGGTATTAATTCAGACAAAGAACTGACTCGTCTTCCCCTCTAAGGAGAGTGTACAAACCATGCTGTTTCAGATCCCTCAATATGTCACCAGTTGAGAGGTGATGGTACGTAAAGTCATGCGATTGTTAGGAATGATGGCGTCCTGCATTTACTTGGTTCCTCACGCACGTTTGCGCATGCGTCCATGCAAGAGTGGCTCAACAGCCAGAGGTGTCAGGCCAGTGGACAATGGGACGATCTAGTGGTTGTCTCAGCTTCCCTCGTTCTCTCTCTGCAGTGGTGGTCGAGGGAAAACTTCTTCAAGGGGAAGACCTTCACCACTCCCACAGAAGAAGCCACTCTCAAGACGGATGCATCTCTCACGGGGTGGGGGGCTCGCCTGCTTCAGCAGACGGTCCCCACCAGTAGCATCCAACCACATAAACCTGTTGGAGCTGCTAGCGTTATTCAAAGCACTGAAGGCCTTTCAGACACAGTTGCAGGGGAAGACGGTCCTGATCCTCTCAGACCGCACCACGGCCATGTACTACCTGAATAAACAAGGGGGCACTCATTCCAAACTGTCCCAGAACATTTGAAAGTGAGCTCTCAAACACAGGATGTTCCTGTTATCCCAACACATTCCAGGGGAACTCAATATTCTGGCGGACATACTCAGCAGAGACCTCCCACTGCCCTTAGAATACAAATGGTGACTACACAAAGACATTGTGTCCAATGTTTTCGCAGAATGAGGCTTCCCCAAGATCGACTTGTTTGCAACTCTGGAGAACTCGCAATGCCCAGATTACGCCTCCAGGTACCCTCAGAACTGATCCAAGGGGAACGGTCTCTGGATAACATGGTCAGGGGCATTTGTTTAAGCTCCCCCCCCCCCCCCGACTCCCCTACTCAACAAGATCGTGTACAAGATGCACCAGGAACCAGTCACCATGATATTGATGGCCCCGATATGGGCCCGCCAATACTGGTTCTCCCATCTGATGGAAATGTCGCTCTCTCCTCCAATGAAACTGCCTTGCCCATACAACATGCTATCTCAGGATAAGGGGACACTCTTCATCCATGGCAGCAAACTCTGAATTTAGCGGCCTGGCTCCTGAAGTCATAGTCAGAGTTTGGGCATCTCCGACTTCCTTACAGATGCATAGACATACTTAGGGAAGTAAGAAAACCTAACACCTGACATTGCTACTCCAGCAAATGGAAGGGCTTTGTCATCTAGTGCAATTACAAAAGCATCAATCCCATTGGCTGCTCACCTACCCATATTGTGTTGTACCTGACTCACTAGTATCAGGCCTGGTTTTTAATTCCCTGAAGGTTCACTTAGCTGCACACTCAGCCTACACAACGTCCCAACAAAACGTGACTTGGTGAAAGATACCAGTTATTAAGGCATTCATGGAAGGCGTTAAGTCCTACAACTATAGAAAAGAAAATTGTAAAAAAGTGTTTTATTAACAATGTGTTTAAAAAACAATAAATGAATATTTTTGATACAAACTGGTGTAGTAAATGAGTATATAATGATTATAAATCATATGTAAGGGCGACAAAATCAAAAATGGATAGTGGGGAAGCAAGTGACCCTATAAACATAGTGGCCCTCATTACAACTCAGGCGTTAAGGGTTTAACAGCGCCGTTAACCCTTAACGCCTGATTACAAGTGTCCCTTTGCGGGTTGGTGTTTAACGTCTGCTTTTAGCAGGCGTTAAAAATCCAACCCGCAAAGGGACTTTGGAGCTAATTACGGCACCGTAATTTACGGTGCCGTAATTAGCGCCTTCCCCATTCCCATTATGCCCTATGGGGGCCAAAATGGGGAAGGGCAAATGGTGAATGGGGAATTACCGCCCCACTCACCTTGGAATGGGGCGGTAATTCCGCCATCCACCATGGCGGAATCGTAACCTTAGCGGCATGGACCATGGTGCTAATATCACCATAGTCCTCCGCCAAGGTTGTAATGAGGGCCAGTGTATTGTTTAATCAAAGGTTCGATGGAGGGCTGTTTATAAGTGGTCGGTAAAAAAGTACCTCCGGTCTCTTCTAGTTTTATTGAGGCATTAAAAGGATTCATTTCCCCCATTTCTAACCCGGCTTCTGGGTGGGACCTGAATGTGGTATTAACTAGACTTATGGGATCTCCTTTTGAGCACAAAGCGAGTCTCAAATCTCTTACATACAAGACCGCCTTCCTAGTGGCAGTCACTTCAATAAGAAGAGTCTGTGAACTACAGGCCCTCTCAGTTCTAGACCCATTTTGTTACAGTTCAGAGATAAAGTGGTTCTGCGTGCTCGTCCTCGATTTGCGCCCAAATTATTTTCCAAGTTCCATGTGAACCAGTCTATAGAATTGCAGACTTTCTCCCAGAACCCCACTAACATGGCGGAGAGAAGCCTACACACACTAGATGTGCGCAGGGCAGTCATGTATTACCTGGAAAGAACTAAACCACTAAGATAGACTATCAGTTTTTCGTTTCAGTGGCAGCTGATAGAGAAGGGGATCCTGTCTCTACATCAGTCATCTCAAGATGGATTGTCAATTGCATCACTCTACTCGGGGGCACTTGGGCTTCCATAGCATTCATTGCAAATGTTCTGCTAGAGTCCATTTGCAAAGCGGCAACCTGGAGTTCTGTACACACCTTTACAAAACACTATTGGCTAGACACTTATTCTAGGTCTGATTCTCAGGCGGGACAAGCAGTGCTAAGACATCTTTTCACTACTGTTCCTTCCCACATCCCACCTCCAACTCCGGGTACTGCTCGCTAGTCTATGCACAGCATGTGATTCTAAGCAGATTAACAAGCATCAGAAGACATGCATTACTTACCGTAATAGCATTTCTGATGATTGTATCTGCTTAGATTCACATGCACCCACCCTTCCTCCCGCTCGGATGGAAGGAACATAGACTTCTTACTACTATTCTCTCTTTTCTGTACTCACTTGTGATAGTCATAAGGCTCCCTCACAGCAGAAAAAATACAATCGGAGGCACCTCAACGCGTGAGGGATTTTGGGTACACTACACATCACGTTGGGGATAGTGTTACAGGAAAGCCCATGTCGACGTACCCTTTCGATCCTCGAAAGACGAGATGCAATACTAAGCAGTTACCACTAGGTGTCGGACAATATGCATATGTTGGGCCTAGAGACCCAAGCTACTCCTCACTGATGAGGCCCAACAAGGCCAAAAAATGTTTTGGGATGCTTGTGGTCTCGTGCAGAAGGGATGTGACCTAGCAGTACGGTCTGGACTGCCCCTTTTGGAGTGAGATCAAGCCTGATGTGCATATGATCTTTCCCCTTCTGTAATGGCTTGGCAGGCAAAGAACGATAGTCTGGAGAGTTGCCCAGAGCAATGCCAGTGGTTAAGATTCATTCTAAACATCACCTTTGTTTTAGCATGTGAATCTAAGCAGATAGAATCATCAGAAATGCTATTACGGTAAGTAATGCATGTCATAAGATCACTCAACCCTTTGTCCATAGTTATCAGGTCTACATAATTGTCATAAAATGTTGCATTAACTTCCATCCACTGTACTTGGACCTTTTGTCCCTGCATTGTTCCTTGCACCTTACAAAAGGCTAGGTGAACTAAACTGCCATCTCCTGAAGCAAGAATAATCTGTGTGGCTGCTGCATAAAGAATCAATGAACAAACAAAACCTGGGTCACTTGAATTCTCCCCACTGCCTGCATGTGGCAAAAACACATGTTTTCCTCTGCATGGTGATGCACATTGTTGGACTTATCTGGGATCGCACGTGGATTTAGAAATGGCCGTGCTAACACTGGGCACAGAAACGTGAACATCTGTAGGTTCATGTTCAATGTTAGTAATGTTAAGAGACTCACACTTTCGAGGGACAAAGTGTTACTCACCAAACCAGTGGCTCCGGAGTCGAAAGGTTACTGCTGGTCCCTTGGCTGGACACCTCATTCCTTAACCCAGGCCTCCTCACTTGAGGGAACTCTTTTCTTTGATACACCCTTCTGCTGTAGGTAGACTCAGCCAGACAGAGGGACAAATCGCCTAAAAGAGCAGGGAGAACACACCACCACGTACCCAGGCTGCAAAAGAAAAACAAATAATCAATATCCAGTTAGCCAAACGATATGTCACCTATCTAGGAGGGCGGCAATCACCTGTCTGAGTTCTGGACTGGTCCAGTATGACTTAGATGATGTGGATGTAACCTTCTATCTCCAAAGCCCTAGAAGACACAATTCAGGATTACCTGATGACCAATATTGGGTACTATGACAAGTGAAACAAAAGTATGGTTTCCTTACCAAGTAATGTTTTGTGGAGAGGAAAGGTGCAGGTGGACAGGAGCAGGAGGAAGTCCAAAAACAATTACAAGGATAACACAACAAACAAACAAGGAAGTTATTAAGGGTAACTGACGTAACGGAGACCGGGCGGCAAGAGGGACGCACTAGAGCCTGGACGATGCACTAATATCTAATCTGCGGAGCGTCCTGAACGTGCACTGAGTTCAACAGATGCAGAAACCTGTCCATGGAGTGCAGACAACAGGAAAGAAGGAACAGTCCTGAAGCTGGTGCTGAGGTAACAGCACAGGGTTCGTAGCATAAAAGGAGGTGGAGCTACAATCACGGAAACCGTCCGAACAGCGTGCAGGAGTTGTAGCCATGGTATCTATACAGGTGCAGGGACCAGAGGCAAAGGCAGTCCGTACAGCAGGCAGGAGTCGGCAATGAGGGAAACGGTAAAGGTAACAGAATACCGGAACACTGGAAACACAAGTAAAAGTAGCTGTAATCAGAAGCAGCAAACTCCTGCACTGCTATACTTTTAAACAGCTGATTGAGGTGGGGTCTAAGTCAGCAATCAGCTGACGTGGATCACATGACCGCGTAGACACAGTAATAATGGCAACGGATTTCTGGTCAGCCAGCATCACTGCAGCTCGATTCCAAGGTAGCCTCCAATGAGAAAGGAATGGGGCAGCTAAACTTCAGTTCCTACATTAAACTTTTCTTAGCTTGTGTGAACATAGATGCCGAGCCAGGGTACGTGATTGGAGAAATGTAACACAAAGCATGTAAAATATATCATGAGAAAACGGAAGATCCAAAAAAATAAGAACAATATAAGGCATATACTGCCTAAGTTCATCTGCTATTCCCTGATCCCGTGGTGAAAAGTCTAGTCGCCCAACTAGACGTATGAAACCTAGGGAGGTAATCCCCTTGCTATTCTCCCCTCTTCCTGTTGGAGGGGCGTGATGGTACTCTTGTCCTTACGGATGTCGCTGTGGTGTATCCATGCCTTGCGTCTGGAGACTTTGATGGCTGTGGGAGTAGCTTAGAGTAATTTGTAGCGTCCAAGGAATTTACAAAGTTACGAAGAAAAACACGACCGCTTGGAAAGAGCTGTAGTTGCTGAGACTGTAATGACCTGTGGTGCTGGTGATGACTCGTCTACCAGAGGGTCATGACTGTTGTGATAGGACCAACCTGGCAAGATTTAAATCTGACCGATATTGTTAGTTCCCGAAGGTACCCCTGGAATTCTTCAAGAATTTTAGCAGAGGTGTGTGCATCAGAGGCTGTGCGTGCAGGTGTGAGGTGTGTGCAGCCCCCTGCCTTTGATTATTTCACGTGGCGCGAGATGATCAGACCATGGCTGATGGCACAGCGCAATAATTCAAAGGGGAAAACAGTGGAGCCAGTGTTTATGCAATGTATTACAGTTTGGCAAGTTTTTGCTTCAATAAACCATTCATTCCCTCCACTACATAGTTGGCTTGTGGGTGGTAAATGGAGAACAATTTGTGTTTTATTCCTATTAGAGAACAGATTTCTTTGAACATCTCATTGAAAAAAGTAAGTGCCATTATCTGATCTGATGGCATCACATATTCTCCATTGTGAAATACTATATGCACTAGAAATGTGGCTGCTGATTTAGCATCAGGATGGACACATAGACCAGTTTCAAGCCATCGAGAGAATGGTAAAACCACACCAATTAGGAAATGAAAATCACTGCACCTGTTAACCATGTCTACGTAGTCGATGTGCAACTGTCGAAACCGCCCCAAGGGACGTGACAATGTAGCTTTCAGTATCCTGAGTGTGACCTGTAGTATACATTTGGCAGGTAATAGTTTGCAATTAAATCACTAATGAGCTCCTGCAATGTATTCCTTGGATGTGCGAGATGGATAGTGCAACAGTTCGAGGTGACGGTGAGCAGCTCTTGGGTCATAACTGGTTTTCCTGAAATTTCTTGCCTCCATGAGGACTGTAGGACATAGAGCATACCCCTTTTCTCCATAAACTGCTTTTCCTACTGGGGAGCTTGTTCTTGCAGTTCAAGAATTTGGGGCAGTGGAAGTGCATTGAAAGAGACTGTTATTTCGACTGTTGCAGGGAAAGTTCAGAGGACACTGTGTCCTTAGAGCTTTCTAAATAAGCTGCTTCTTTTGCTGCCAAATCTGTTGCGCTATTATCATAAGAAATTGAGTTTGTATTGTTGGTGTGCGCTATGCATTTCACTACCGTGACTGCTGTGGGGAGCGCTAGTGTGTCTATTAGCCTGGAGAGTAGTGCAGCATGTTGTATGGGCGTACCATCTGATTTGTTCTAAACCCTCTCCTGTGCCATCTAGACAGTCCGGAGTATACTGTATATGTGACATAAGCTGAATCTGAATAAATGGTAGCGGAGCACCCTTGCGACAGTTCTAATGCTGTTGTCAGTGCTGGCAATTCTGCTGCCTCCGCACAGTAGTGTGAGGGAAGTGGGACCTTTGCTAACATGATTCTCCCCTGATTCGAGGCTGGCTGCTGTTGCTCCTGTGTCTCTTATTTCATTGTTCTGATGGATAGTTGATGAACCGTCAACGAAGAGCACCTTCTCTGCTTACAGTGCATCTTCCTTAACAAGGGTAGTATAATCAGTGGTGTCCTCATATTTAGCACAATCATGCATGCTGTCATTTGGCTGTACTGGTTCTGGAGTAAATGTTGCTGGATTAACAGTGTGGCACCTGGCAATGTGAATGGAGTTGGACAAATTCACTTCATATCCTAATGCTTGTGCGGTAGTGAGAATGGATTTTGACTTTTCTAGGATTGCGAAAACTGCATGCTTTACATAAAGGATGATGGGGCATCCCATGGTTATAGTGCATGATTTCTGGATGCGACCATGGTGGCTGCCAGAGCCTATTCGCATGGGAAATGTCCCTGCATGACTGGGTCCTGGAGACCACTGTAATAAGCCAGTCTTGTATCCCAGTGAAATCTTCTGCATGAGGACAACCATTGCCTGACCGTTGGAATGTGAGAACAAACATTATTTTTTAAAGTCTGGTGTGGCCAGAACTGGGGCACTGCTGATTGTTTTTTTGAGCTCCTCAAATGATTGAATCTTTTGGTGTGTCCAGACAATGGGCCCTTTTGTTTTCTGTGCTTCTTTTAGCCCTTGTAATAGTGGTTTGGTGTATGTTGAATAATCAAATATCCATTCGCGACAGTAGTTACATAGATCTAAAAACTACTGCATGTACTTGACTGTGGTGGGACGTGGTGTGTTCTGTACTGCTGTGGCCATTTCTGGTGTTATTATTCTGCCTGCTGATATTATCTGCTCTATATAAACAACGTATTACTGACAAAACTGCAGCTTGTCTTTGTCCATCTTGTAACCCTTCTCTGGCAGTAAGGTCAAAGGTTTTACTGAGTCATTCCTACTTTTGCTTTTTTCAAAGGATAAATATCTGTGTTGCATGGGGATTCTGGCGGCTGTATTATGCCCTGCTGACATAAGGCCTCGAAGGTGGAGTAAATGCCCTCTGCTGCTTCCCTTGACATGGGGTGTTTTACTTTGGCAAAACTGCTCCTTGTTTTAGTTTAATGCGAACCACCCCTATGCTTTATAGGAGCCCTACATTGTGTGGGCGACTGGTCTACAACTGGCTGGGCACCCTGTCTAGATCCTTCTGTAAGTGCGACGATAATGTGTTGGCCAAGAGCAGGGTACACAGCACTTCTCCAGCATTGGGTCTTTCATGGATTCACATGCTGTGAATATTTCCCGTCAGGCTGGGAAACCTCAGTAACTTTAATATAGTGGGTTTCCTCTGGAAAAATGTCGACACCTTAAGTGTCCTGTCAACGTCTTTATGGGTGCTTTAGGCCGCACCAATGGGACGTCCAGTATATAGCCCCACCCCTGCGGCTTCCCTTCAGATTTCAACCGTCTTGCAAACTGTTGGGATCACCTTGTGTTCTCTCATGAGAATGTGCTCTTGTCTACGCAGGCTTTACTGTTTCCATTGCATCATTCGGAATCTCTAGGCCCCGTCTTGTCATCTGTGGGTTCGAAGAAATCATTGTTACGGCCATGTGCGACTAGCTGTCTCAACGTGTATGAAGGGGACGGCAATGCAGACTGCTTGTATTGCCTATACCCCAATCACTGTTTCCCTTTATAGGTTGACAATAATTATGTGGGCATATGCTCTAATAAAATTTTGTCATGCATGTTCTCTTCGGGCCATGGTTAACACAATTTTCCCACAGTTCCTCCGAACCCACTCATTGGGATACTTCAAAATGTTGTCGTTATATTGCGGAAGCGCTTCACACATCTACTCCAATGGCTTATCCATACTGTCACAAATGCTTTGACCGAACTCAAAAAGAAAGTTTGCTGACACCGGCTTAGCAACTGCTTTCTTAACAAAAACGCCAGATGTTCCTATTTTCAAAACTCAGTACCAATAGCAGTTCTGCTGATTCACACACCTACTGACAACATTTAACAAAAAGCATCGTCCTAAACACAGCTGCAACAAATTTCTGACTCCAAACATGTTCCTCTAGATAGCTGCTTACAATACCTACCAACAAACACCTTTTATATGTCCAATTGCTATCAATTCCTGACAACAAACCACCTTATATAGACAATGGTCAATAATACCTACACTAAAAAAATACACAATG
This sequence comes from Ambystoma mexicanum, assembly GCF_040938575.1. Classification (NCBI taxonomy): domain Eukaryota; kingdom Metazoa; phylum Chordata; class Amphibia; order Caudata; family Ambystomatidae; genus Ambystoma; species Ambystoma mexicanum. The sequence goes on along the minus strand of NC_090923.1, from coordinate 538,244,829 downwards.
ATGTAAATCATTCCTCTGTCCTCTTACCTTGAGATGAGGGCATTAACACCTCACGTTTCCTTCTCTGGAACTGAGGGTTATCCCACATGACGTATTTCCATTTCGTCGTCCTTCCCTGTTATCTGGGAGCTTCACCTCAATAATTAATCACTGCGCATGCAATATAATACAATAATGTATTTCCTCGTTAATAGGAGTTTCCCACACAATTCATCAATTCATGAGCAATAGCAATTCACAAGCAATGACAAAATTTCAAGCGCACTGTATTTTATACAAAATGTGCGCCCAACTTACTATTTGTCTTCAGAGTCCTCACAATGCAGTGTCCTTGTCAGCAGCCTGCACAGTTCAGGGCCAGCGCTTCCAAACCAGAAACCAGGCAGACCTTTAGAGAAACATGGCATCTGCTCACCTCTTCATTTGGTGTGTGTACAAACTGATTTCAGGAGGCACAACCCGGGACTTGTGGCGGAGGACCCCTGGGACCCTCTTGGGGGGGGGGAGGGTACTGGAGTTCACGTAGGGGTCACCACTTGTAGACCCTAAAGAAAATCCAAACCATAATGAGCGGGCCCAAATTATGGAAAACACACCCTTATTGCAAATGCCAAATAACAGCCGGGAGAGTCAGTCAGTCTCGTAGGACCTGAAATCTGAGAACTCGCCCCACCCAACTTAGAATACATTTGTATACCTTATTTGTAACTATTTTCTAAGCGTCCTATTGGCACCTGCTTATAGAAAATCTACGTCAGCATAAATTGTCCTATTTTAATTGATTAGTAAATTGCCCTGTACTGATTGATCAGTACAATATTCATTACAGACCAGACACTTCCTCCACTAGGGATTCTTGCTTCAGACTGTCGAACAGGGTGATTTGATTGTGTTTGGAAAATCTTGGGGATTACTACAGTTTGTGTTGGTAATTATTACACTGTACTTTCTTTTAGCAGGTGACTAGTGTCCCTCGGTTTTTGAATTTGTTATTCATTTTACATATTTGTTTGTAGATTTGTTTGCTTGGTTTACTATTTTAATATCTTGTGAATTCCTGTCTTGTGATGCCATTTAGAATGCTCATTTCTATCACATTTAGAGCACATTAATATTTTGATATCCGCTTGCTTGCAGTATTGTTGCACCTCTTCGTAATTAGCTCTGCTCCCCCATTACACTCTTCCAATCAAGCTATACAATCCTGCTGCTGGATACAGTGCATGCCGGCAATACTTCTATTGATGTTTGCTTTTTTTCCCTGTTTTTGTAATCCTTTTACTGTGTTCAAAGGCATATTATGCCCCTCACTCGTGGGTACAGGGTAAGTCTTTTTTTCCAACTGTTGTCAGTGATGCCTTTAATCCATTTATTTGTTACTGGTAAAACAATATATGTAAACTACAAATGCAGACTTATTGATGTATACTTTTAATTTTCTGTGTAGTGTTTATCTGTAGTATGTATCATTTGTCATTCCAGTCCACGAGTAACTGCTTCAAAATGTCCTCAATGAAAACTAACACAATCTCTTTCCAGCACAGAGGTGTACTGTTTGATTGGTTGCCAGACGCAGTGTTTTCAACTATAACATTTTGTAGAAAGAAAATGTGCACCATATTTTAATAAAAAATACATTTGTTTCAACAGGGAGACTTAAGCCTGGGTCTGATTTCTGCAGTGGTGTTACAGTCAAAGCGGAGGCCCATGGCTATACAACTGTCCTTGTTAGCTATACCCATGGACATATCCATCTGAGTGCCAGGCTTACCATCGCTGCTTATCTGACTTTACGAGTAAGCCACTGATTACTTTTTTTTGTCAATCCCAGTTATTAGTAGAGTTGGATGAGTGAAGTATTTGATTACGTAAAAATGGTTCTTAAATCCCAAATATTTTTAAGTCTATTGCATGTGAAGAAGACTTGATAAGCATTAGCAGCTACCTCTGGGAGCTCTTATAATTGGGGTAATGCCAAACATTGGGATCATTCCTAAAAATGGACCCTTGGTTTTATGTGAAAGAGTTGTTTGAAGTGATTGGGTTACCATTTTTTAAGTGCTTATATAAACGGTTCAGAAGACTCCACAGATTCCCACATACAACAGGCATATGGTACAGCAAAGGTGTACATTGGGTCTAATCCTTCTGTGCACTGAATTTCTTGAAAAAAAAGGTTTTCTGTATCATTAAAGTTTAACACATTTTATGAAACGCACATAAACATCTTGCACGATTAATTAAGACTCCACAAAAGCCATTTCATCAATATGTTCTCATAATATAAATAAGTCAATACATAAGTAAAGTAAAACATTGTTTTCTTTTTTAGAAATCCATCCTATATGCAAATAAAATTGTTTTCCTACCACAGTATGAATATTCACTAAAAATCCTACTGATATCATCAATGTCTCTCGACCACCCATCAGCTTATCACAAAATCATTTGCTTTCAAGATTTGTTCTTCACCTACGAATATCCCAAAGTACAATTTCCTCTGAGGTCTAGTAGACAACAGGATAGCCAATGTTAAAGTGTTTCCAAAGACTCCTGGCAATAAATCCTACATATCCACTCTGTCTCTGGTAAGCCTCTTATCTGCCCCCATCTGTCCAAGGATCCCAAAAGAGTAAATCGAAATCTCATATAGATTGACCAATATTTATAGTCTGGAAACCTTAGTGTATTCTGGGAGCTTCTGATATAATCTATACTGTTTTTTGCCAACTTGTTGTGCAGTTTGTTTCTACTTAGCAAATCTTAATCGTTACTCCACTGATCTAACTTTATTTTCTGATAGCTTTCTCAGGATTTTCAATCCGACCACTATGATTCAGACCAACACTCTCCAAGACAGTTTTACACTACATCCAAAATTCCACTAAAGGTCTATAGGAGTTCAAATCCAGTGTAATCTTGAGATCCTCGAACAAGTATCAACTAGGCGGAGCTAAGATTTTTCTGTAAATCCTAAATTTTGATATTTGAACTAGTCTTTGCCAAGATAATAGTCCCAGCTCATGCCGAATCAGTACATCTGGAATGGTTTTAAGAAGACCTAACAGTTCTTTCCAAAAAGTACTTTCTAAGCAAACAAGCTTTTTCCAGTCCAAATTGTACTATTCCAGACCATATAGTATTGTGGGGAGTACCATCCTATTATAATAACTATTGGTTTCAAAGAATATTTGTAATATTTCCACATATTTTCTTGCTTTTGCATACAAGAATAACTTTTGTTTTAGTCTGCCATTAATAATGCCCTTGTGCTCCTTGTTCAAGATTATAAATCCTAGACATTTAATTTCTTTAACTATTTCCAACTTTTGTTTTCCTATACACCATGCTCCTTTTAACTCTGATTTCTTAGTGGGGAGGGCACAGCCTACAGGTGCAGTCCTACCCGTCAAATTTAGCTGGAATGTGACAGCCACGGGTACATCAAAGCATCTCAGAAAAGGGGAAGGCAACACCTTCCTCCGGCCATGGCCAGCCTAATTAAAATATCAAAGGCTCCATGGTTGCGCACTCTATAGTCTTAAGTTCTGCTGGTGGCAGCGCATACGGATGAGCGTTTATTGAAACAGGCTTGCGATGGGCCAGATCCCAGAACTGACAAAAGGACAGGTAACCCAACACCTCTTTGATATGCAACGTGTCAACTTCAAGCTAACTCTCATCCTTCTCTATGAAGGGCAGTGAATGGCAAGGCTGGGACAACTGTTTACAGTAGGCAACCCCTTCAGGGAGACCCCCTTTCCGAGGTAGGAAGTATGTGAATTGATGAAGACAAAGTCTGTTCTCCCCACAAACTGCAAGGGAGACCTGCACTTTGATCAGGAGCCACAGAGAGCTCAATTAACCAGAGAGATTGATCCACAACAGACTGGAAGATGGGTGGGACTTAGAAGTACATGTTGTCACCACTTACCTTTCATGTTGCAAAGCACTCTGGATTTATGCATAACAGAAGATTGTTGATGGGGACCCAGGATTGATTCATTAAGGTAGGCTTAGCCTGCACCAATCACTGGGACCCATTTTGCTTTTAATAAGGATTTAGCCCCTCTTTTGGCAGATCATCCGACAACTATTACTGCTTGCTGCTAAACTACAACCTTTAGAATCAATCTGCTGCATCACATCAGCTCCATATTCAGGTTTAACCCTAGCTCCTACCTTGATTTCTGTCTATTTTATCTATTGTATTTACTGTTGGCGTTTTAAGAATTTTAGCGCTGCATTTTAAAAGTCGTAATGATCGTTGAGACTTGGCTCTCTGACGTAACCAATCATGCCGCTGACTCGGCCCATCCGGATGGTTATCAAATCTTTCAAACTGACCGTCAATCCTGTCGGAGCGGCAGCACTGCAGTGATAGACTCCTTGGCATCACGTATTTGTCACACCTCATCTATTGATAACTATCAACATACTCTGATCAAAATTGGCATTGACTCCAACACCACCATCTGTCTTATCACCATGTATCGCCCACCTGTAAGCAGGCCTCTGTTTGAAGAACAGTAGTTTATGCTTGTTGGTGACTTTATTAAGCTCACATCCTATGTCATCATCCTAGGTGACTTTAATTATTGAGCATATAATGGCCCAGGACTCAAAAGCTACCAATTTCATCTTCTCATTAGAGACCTATGGCCTAAATCTACAAATAAAATTGCCTACTTATAAAGATGGACACTCTGGATTGGGTACGGTCTCATTGTAACGCTCACCTGGTTCCCTCGGAGGCGCTGGTCTTGGGCTGGGCGCTGCAAACGTCTTCAAAGTTAGGCGTAGGGTTCGTTTGGCTCCCGGATTTGGCCCCTTGCTCACCGAAAGCTTGACCTGCAGAGTGAGGTGTCTGCAAGTGGAAAATCAAGGTATTAGTGGCTGGAAGGATGGGAGAAGTTCTAGCCCCTCTCTCCCTTTCTCCCCGTGGTACTCAGATGATTGTTGTGCTCACCTTAAGTAAGTGAATGTTGAGCTCTCCATCCTGCGTCTTGTGCAGGGGCGCTGGGTCCAGTTACTTCACTGGATGTGAGTTCCACCTCTTGATTGCAGAGGGAAGGTGAGAGCGATGCCGCCGTTTTGCTGCACGAGCGTGACTTGTAAGTATTAAAGTTCTCCTTGGGTTGCTCTCTTTAAATGTCTTTTTCCTTATGTCTATGTCTTTTGCTTTTAGGATGCTGTCGATGCCAAAGAAGATGCTCTCCCAGATTCGTGGCAGAGAGCGTAACAAGAAGATGGTGAATTCGAAGGCACGTAAGTAGGAAGACTGCTTTAGGGCCGTAGAATGCACCTTAATGTCCCCTTTTGTTTTTACAGGTGCCGGAATGCAGCGCGAACAAAGTTGGAGCAAGCGCAACACAGGTAAGCAGTATTGTAACTGAACGTTACTAACCAATGTTCTTTGTCTTTGCAGGCCCGATGCCGGACGCGGAATGCAGAAAAGAAAACGACTTGGATGCTGCCGATGGCTCGGGTGAGTTGAAGCGCTAACTTTGCCTTTGTCTAACCTGTGCCTTTTGTTTTGCAGGAGCTGCTGAAGATAGAAGATTGGTTCCCAGCAGGTAATTTTCGTAACTACAGGATCCGGAGCTGAAGATTCGCTGGAGCTGACGCGGTGAGCGTCCTGCTGCAGATGCAGAATAACGCGAAGCATGTGGTACCAATCGGGTGTGGTTTAAATAGCCCATAAGAGTACTTAGGTGTCTTCTTCCACCGCAGCCGCGCCCAGGTAAAAGAGTTCTTGCTTCCAGAAGAGTTCCAGCATCAGTGATCCAGGGAGTGGTGCCTGCCCCACCCAGAAAGAAAAGTAGTCCCTGTTAGAAGAGAGTAAAGCATCATCTGGCTGGTAAGTAAGCAGCATGGTCTGCTTCAGGTAGGTTCACCCAAGCACTTTTACACTTGATATGAGCCCGGCGCTTCCTGTGCCGGGACGGGTCCTTACTATGAGCCTGGCACCACCGGTGCCAGGACAAGGTCCAAAAGGTCCCTATTGGGACTTGCTGGTGCCGATAAGGCATGTTATGAGCCTGTTTCCAAGGGTGTTGGGTAGGTCCTGACTCCTTGAAAGCAGTGGTCATGACACTCATCTCTTATTTTGTACTAATTTGGAAATTATGACCTGCCCTTGGTCTGATCACTGTCTTATTTCCTTTTCACCAGATCTTCCATCTAAAATTGTTAAACGGAACTCCAACCCTTGTGTCAAACACACAGTTGGGAATATTCACAAAATGTCCCTTTACGCTTTCAGTGAATTTACCAACCTATGCTGGCAAACTTGCTACCTTCACGTTCCACCACCACCCTAGTTCAATACAAAGGTAATGGTCGCCTCTGCCACCCCCTGAAGGCGAGCGTCCCCAGATAGCACGATCCTCCTCACAATGAGAGACAATAATGGACTCTCCCAAGATGGGAATAAGGCTAAGCCAAAGTGCGGGTGAGCTTAATGGGAGTTTATATAAGTCAGAATAGGGCATGCAAAGGACTCTGCAAACTCTGAGAGAGCTCTGTCTGACAATAGCAAAGACAGGCGTATATATTTACAAAAATGCGTCATAAGAACCTGCACACTATAGGGGGCACAAGTTTGTGGGGGTTGGGGGGCGACGACTAACTATAGGTGCAGCTATGATGTGGTTTGCTGTGGTTGGTGGACGTCACTGATTATCCTCGTGGGCCGGGCCGGTCAGGTCAGCTGGGCTCATCCGGGCGGTGTTGTTGTGCCAGCCATGACCAGTGTCAGCGATGAACGTCTTTCTCGGCTTTCTGCCCTAAGGCCACGCACACCGCATTAATTCAATATTGCAATATTATCTTCCCCGGTAAATCTTCCAATAGGTTATTCTACAGGTTAATGTAACACAGGAGGAATGCAGCTAGAGTGGGGTCTTTTGGTGATACATCAATATATGGTTACCATCGTCCTGTTGACCGGGTATCATAGGTCGCGAGGTTGGGTCTCGGGGCAAGGGGTGAGTTGTCCAAGTTATCATGTCCCGTTAGAAGTCATTATGAATGTGTTCCTGCAGTGTTGCTATAATATTGGGTGTCCTAATTTTACAGGGGCCATTAACCTGGGGTGAGCTGGTGGGTTGTGGAGCCTAAGAAAGGGCGCCTTCAGGCCTGCGTTTATGGCCGGGGTTTACTGCTGGTTTGTAAATAATTCAGGTGGCTGGCTGTGGCCCTGGGAGCTGCAGGGTAATGTGAATGTTTGAAGCGGCTCCAGCCGAATTGGGGGAGGTGAAGCAGAGCAGCACAGGCCTCTGCTTTCCGTCTGGCAGGCTTCAATGGGGAGGAAGGGGGAATGGCCTTGGATATGCCCACAATGGTATTTTCCTCGTGCGTTGCAGATTATGTGGAAGAGACATAAACATTCATATAATGTACAATACTCATTGAGTCTTTTCAAAGTTATGTTTTCTGCATTGTTAGTGCCTTTTACATGGCCATTTCAAATGCATTACCTATACCCATTTTGCAATTGATAACTATATGTTAAGTATTTAACAACCACAACATTTTGTTACATTTCTATACATGCGCGGTAAGCAAGGTAGTAGTAAGGTTGGTGGAGCACGCAGGAACAACTGGCGAATGAGACTGATGGCAGCGACACATGGTGAGTTTGGACATGCATATTGTGCATTTTCGTGCACCATTTACATGGGCTCCCAATGGGGTTGAATTTGTCTCCCTTTGCACTCTAGCAGCAGTAGTTCAGTTATAGCATGGGACCGTGGGGTGCATTCTTCTCGGCGAAACGTATAACATGAAAACCCCGGGACACTTTTACCATTTGCACATAGCTACGGGGATGTGGGCACTTCAACCAGAATGTCATATAAACACACATTCTGCCATCGTCATGGAGGTTACATGTTTTAGTCAAAAAGGTCATGGAGAGAAGAGTTTCATCACAGGTAGTTTGCTCATTAGTATTTGGGGGCTCTGCTTTTGTCGGGGGACCATTTTACAGTTCTTTCCCACCCCGGCCCTGCTGGCCGGGTCATACTGAGAACAGTGATGCACTGCGGAAGGTGAAATGTTAGTGTTTGCATTTAGCACTAGCTCATGTCCGTCTGTTCGTGGGAACGGGCTCTCAGCGGATCTGCCAGGGAGCTGCGGCCGCAGGGACAAGTGAGACTCTCCAAGGGTGGGGGCCGCGCTGTGGTGCACAGGGCTCATGCCATTTTGATTTCACAAAATGGTTTCCAGGGCCTAGCTAAATACAGCATGTTTGGTCAATGTATTCAGCCAGTGGTCCACCCGCCACCTGGGCCCTGGTGGCAGGGGGAACCCCCGACGAGCCATGGACTTCACAAGGGGGAGAGGCTGCAGGGAAGGGGGGTCTCTTGGACCAATCCTCCCATACATTTCCCCCCTTTCCTTACTTAAGTAACGAATACTGTAACTCCCTCAACCTCTTGCGTTCTTCTTCAGCTACAGCCTCATCCCATGCAGGGGTGCCTTTTATGGGCATCCATGCCCTATACACTCCTCGCAGGCTTTCTCCCCTTCTAGCATACTCGTCCGGGGTGCAGGTCAGATATATACAACCTTCATCCTCATCCAAATCCACCCACACCTCCTCATACCATTCAAGTACACGGGGCTCTTTAATTGTAGTGTGCCACAGCCTGTCTACTACATCTCCGCTGTGGTACCTGGGCACCATCTGGAATCTTGGTGGGTTTTCTGTTCCTGTTTGTACGTCTACTTCCTGCATATGTTGTACCGTACCGCGGGCGTTGCCCATTGTCACCATCATCATTGCACCGTTTGGTACTGCGTTTGCACAACATCGAAGGCCCACCTGGCACATGCAAAAAATAAAAAGTAGGAACACTATTGTCGGCATCAAAAATTTAACAGTCATTCCCAGCCATGATGGGACCCAGGAGAAGATGTTGTCGAACTATGTGCTTGCTTCGGCTCCACCTTCCATTTTCATTCTTTCTCCTAGGTTATGTACTGCTTCGATCACGTGGGATAAGGAACCATTATCTGCGTCTTCGGAAGTTACGAAAGTGCAGCAGGCACTTCCAATTTTTCAGCAAACACCTCCGTCCATCGCTGTCAAAAGGTCCAAGACATACCTATTTTGCAGGGTCATTAGTCGCAGTGCTCACAGTTCCACTTTTATTACGTTAAATCCTTCTTCAGTGTCATTCGCCAGCTGGATCAGCTCCCAGCGTGTAATTTGGAGCCATTTTGCATTTGCTCGTGCCTGGATGCTAGGGATGAGTGAGGCAAAGAAAGTCTCTGCAGAGCTGAATAATCGATATCTGTCCGGGATCTGTGCCAGTAGCTTTGATGATGCTTTTGATATGTAGTTCGATGATCGTCTGTTTCGTGACAGCATCTCCTCCTTGTTACCGGAAGACAGGACATATACTTGTGATTCTGCAGTTGGCTGGGCATCATTCTGCTGAGGGGTCTCCCGCATTTTCTTGCTCCCATGAATGTGGCTTTCCGGTATCACCATTAGTGCGGAATGTAGGGTGGCCAATGAGCAGCTGCCACTCCAGGATTGTGGGAGGTGCAGGTATGCCTGGTTGCCACATACCCAATAATTGTCCATGAGGGCTGCTGTTCCTTTTCTCATATACGGGAAGGTGAGGGTTTTGTTGCAATTTTTGTTTACCCCCATGATAGCTTTCCCATCTCCCTTGAAACACAGTTCATAGTTTATTTCTTTCTGTAGCTTGAAGGGCTTTTCAATGGCCGTCACCCAAGTCAATTTTGAGATGTGCTTCTTCCATACTGGTGTGCATGTTTTCTCTATCCACTGCAGTTTCTCTGGTGCCACACCTCGCAGCGCTTCATCTTCATCTTTCCACTTATTTTCTGAAAATAATGTCCCTTGTATTATAAAGAATGGTTCTTCCAAACATATCACTCCTTACGCTTTCGGATAACAGGGCTTCTCATTCTGCAGCATTTTAAAAGTTACCTTGTGTGCCTGGAAGGTGTTCTTAATTCTGCACAACGTGAGATGAAGGAGACATTGGGCATCCACAATAGGCAACTCTTTTGGCAGCAATACTTTGGGTGTACCTGAAGCACGGGGAATGAGGGAGCAGACAAAACCGCTCTCATCTGTTTGCTTAGCAGTTGCACTCATGTCTGCATACCATTTATTTGTCTGGTGGGGGTGTCGTGGGTCTTCCATTTTGTCGAGTCCCAACCCGTAATACTCGTCGTATTTTCTCCTTCCCGCCTCTCTTTTCCTCCTGTTATTTCTAAGATATCTCCCAGCTTCATGGGTGAGGAACAGTGTAGGCCCCCCTTTCTCCCCTCCGCCCCCCTTTCCCCATTCATTATATAATGCTTTGTATCTCACTGTCATCTCTTCATTCTCTTTCTTTATACTATCAAGCAGTGTGTTTTCTATTGTGGGGGTGGGCACGCTGGTGGTGGTGTTGTACAGCCATGATATAACAGAGGGGTTGCGATCATTTAAACTGTGGGCATTGTAATTAGATGCTTTTGGCGGGGAAGTTGTGCTGTTTCGCATTTTTTCATGCAGTCTTTCATTTGGCGAGGTAGCAACATTGGGCGGTGTCGTGTAATATCCCCATACAAGTTTAGATCCGTCCCACACCAAAAAATCACCTTCTTTAGTATTTACAGTTGTGGTTTGATTTGTTACATTAATCCCGTTATTGCCTCCCACCTCGTTCATCTCTGTAGAGATGAACGCTATAAACCAATAAGTAACCAAGCCGAACAGTATTGTAAAAAATAATGTAATGCATACAAACACCCCACACGCATACAAATATCTACATCTTTCAGCTAACACTTCTCTATATCTAACCAATCTATTTGTTGCAGGCTGCCCGTTTGTTGCCATGGTAGTTCCTGTTTGAGATATAAAAGTGCATTAAGTGCGTGCATGTAAACATTTTTGTTGTCACTGGATGTACCAGGAGGTCATAAAAGGGAGATGGTTTGGGTGGGGGGGTGGGGAGTGGGAAATACACAGAGAAGGGAGCAGACAATATACATATTTTTCACACCGTTATCTTCACTTAAACACATTTTTTTTTCATTTATCCCGATCAATAACCTGTAATAGAATTCTTTAGTTAACAACAGTTTTGTCTATCAGTTACACTCCTCCATTCACCTGTTCACGTTCACTCATCATTTTCATTACTTTTGTTTGCTGTTGTCTGTGCCTCCCCATCCACCTCTTCCTGTACACTATTATATGCCTTTCGCACATCTGTCAAATGTATCCAGTATTTGAGCCCCTTCACTTTTACAGCTGTAGGGGTACAAAATACCACTTCGTACGGCCCATGGAACCTTGAGGCATTCCACCGGCGCACAAAGCTCCGGACATAAATGAACTCTCCTGGCATTAATTGTACCTGTGTTTCAGGTTCCGCAAGGGACACCGTTGTGTTCCCTTCTTCCCTTGTGAATTGTGGTGAGAGCTGCCTTGAGATTGCATGCTCTGCCCTAGTTAGCTTCTTCAGGTATTCTGTGAATTCATCCCCCAATATGGTGGCGCTTCTGTGTGCATCTGAATGTTGGCGTATTGGGGAATGTGCTGTGTGCATCCGTCTCCCTGTCACAATTTCGTGCGGGGACAGATGGTGATCCTTGCTTGGCTGATTCCTCAGCTCAAACAGTGCAAGGGGTAAGCAGTAGATCCAGTTTTTCTTCAACGAAAAACACAATTTAGACAATCTCCCTTTTAACAGACCGTTCATCTTTTCGACAACACTGTTACTTTGAGGATGATAAATTGAGCACAGTTTATGCTTTATTCCCAATAACGCGGTCACTTCTTTGAAAAGCTTGTTCACAAAATGAGTGCCGTTGTCTGAGCGAATTACATCGCAAATTCCCCAGCGCGGGAACACTTCCCTTACTAAGAATTTTGCAGCACTCTTAGCATCAGGTCGTGCACATGGACCCGCTTCCACCCACCTGGAAAATGGACATACAACCACTATCATGTAGCGTGCCCCATTACACCTCTCCCCCATGTCTGCATAATCAATGTCTAGTTCTCTGAAGGGCCCTGTTGGTTTTGGAATTGTCCCCCTGAGTGTCTGTAGCGTCATCCCAGAGTTATATATTTGACACGTTGTGCACTCCATTGTCAATCTAGATATGTGTTCCTGGAGACATGGCACGAACCAGTCTTCCTGTATCTCTGCTGCAATGTGTTTAGTGTTATGCGCTGGAAAGTAATTGCTGAAATGCTATCTCTAACAGTTTGATGGACATTACTACTTTTCCTGAGTTATTTTGGCACCATAATACGTCTGTTGCCGATTGGCTGCACCCCCTTTTTTCCCACACCATCTTTTCATCACAACTGGCCCCTTCCTGCAGCTCTAGTATTTGTGATATGGGCATGGCATTGTATCCTTCTGGGAGCTCATCGTTCGTCTTGTGCTGCAATAGGTACTCGCCTGTTCCATGTCTTTCAAAATACGAAGACTCCTTGGCAGCAGCGTCTGCTGCCGCGTTCCCCAAAGATACAACGTCTGTGTTGGACGTATGTGCTTGGCACTTCACTATTGCTACCACTGTTGGATCTTTTAGGTCCTCAATCAATTCTTTCAGCAGTTTAGCATGTTGCACTGGGGTCCCATCTGCCCTTCGAAACCCTCTCCGCCCCCACCGAGCTAGACCGCCGTGTACTGTCGTCATGTAGGCTGAATCTGTATATATTGTTACTGCACATCCTTTAGCTGCATGTAATGCTTCTATTAGAGCGATAAGTTCTGCTGCTTGGGCTGAGAAATGGGACGAAAGGCGATACTGTACTAGTACTTCATACTCGCCTTCTTCTAGCCTCACTACTGCTAGTCCCCACATGTTTCTCTCCTGTGTCCATGTCAATCGACGCTGACCCATCCACAAAATACACCTCTCCCTCGCTCAGGGCATTTTCACACACCACTGTGCCCTCCCCCGTTTCTCCTGTGTATGTTGCACAATTGTGTTCTTGCATGTCCTCTAGTGTGCATGGTTCTGTGATGAATGTTGCCGGGTTTACTGTCCTGCACCTTACCACGTGAATATTGGCGCTAGACAATATTTTCTCATAGGCAGCTGCTCGCTGTGTAGTCAGCGTGCTTTTTGATCTTTCAAGTATTGCAAATAATGAGTGTTCCACAAACAGCGTGACAGGGCACCCCATTACTATTGTGGCACTTTTCTCAATTGCGAACGCGGCGGCGAGAGACTGCTCGCACGCGAAGTGGCCTTGCATCACTGCATCTAATGTGCCACTATAGTAAGCCAATGGTTTGTGTCCTAGGGAAGTCTTTTGTGTCAGTACAGCTGTCATAAGAGTTCCCTTACAATGTGAGAACAGGTAAAATTTGCGCTCATAATCCGGATTGGCGAGTATTGGAGCACTCGAGATCAGCTCTTTTAGCGACCCAAACAAGTCACTCATTTCTTTTGACCACTCTATTTTCCTGTTCTCTTGCTGGGCCTCTTTGAGTGCTTGCAGTAATGGCCTGGTGTAGGCTGCATAATCTAGTATCCATGCTCTACAATAGTTACACATTCCCAAGAATTTCTGCATCTCCTTCACCGTGGTTGGTTCTCTCACTGACCTTATTGCTTCTACTCTGTCAGGTATTATTCTTTTCCCGTCTTTTGAGATCAGCTGTCCCAGGTACAGCACTTCTGACTGACCGTATTGTAGCTTCCCCTTGTCCACCTTGTACCCTTCATTCGCCAGCAGCGTCAAGAGTGTTACTGAGTCTCTTTTGCACGTCTCTTCACTCTGTGCGCAGACGAGCAAATCGTCTACGTACTGAATAATCGTGCTTTCAACTGATTACCCATATCTTCGTGTAGTATGCGGTTGAATATGCTTGGACTTTCACAGTACCCCTGAGGTAGCCTGCAATGCTCGTATCTCTTTCCCCCTAATGTGAATTCTATCAAGTATCTGTTTTCTTCTGCCAAGGGGATGGAGAAGAATGCATTTTTCAAATCGACCACTGTGAAGTGTGATGCCGTTTTTGGGATGCTGCACAGTATGGATGCAGGGTTCGGGACCAAAGGGAATTCTTTTTGTATGACGTCATTTAGGGGGCGTAAATCTTGGATCATCCTCCAAGCCCCTCCCTTTGCCTTTTTGATCGGGTAGATACAGGTGTTACATGGGGAGTTTGAGGGCACTATTATCCCCTGTGCTAGCAATGCATTTATTGTCTTTTATCCCTTCCTCAGCTTCGCGGGACAATGGGTATTGTTTCACTCGGGGCACAATTGCCCCTGGTTTGAGTTTTATTACCACTGGTGTCACTCCATGCAGCAACCCTACATCATGGGGGCCTGTTGTCCACAAATTGTTTGGCACCAGTCGCAAGTCATAATGAAAAAAGGACGGTGGCGTTCCCACCACTGCCATCAACTGGACGGGTACTTGTCTTGTCTGAATCAAAATGTCACAGGGCATTGCTATTTCCATTATTATCTCGCCATCACTCTCCGCATCAGAAAAGAGATCCTCATCAGATAAGTCTCGTAGGGCAATATCAGCATTGATGCACAGTACAGTGCGCCATTCACACCCGTCTATGTCCATCCCAATTACTGCAATCCTTTTTGCTGATAACTGTACAGCATGCAGGTCTAAGGATACCACTGACCCTGGTGCTATGTCTGGGCGTACTATTGGGCGGAAGATAAATTCTGCGGTTATTCTCCACTCTAACTTTTTTAGCTCGGGAACTACTTGGGCCAGTGTCTTTAAACCTTCGATGAACATTCTTTCGTCCACTGGCACGCCGCGTATTTCTGGTGCTGTTGTCCGAGCCTGCACCACCAGCATTACGCGTAATGGGCATATTCCTGGCGTTGAGCACACTATCCCTCTTTCTGTAAATGATATTGTCATGTTAAGCTTGCTAAGAAGGTCCCTTCCGAGCAGGTTTATTGGCGATTGTTCATAATACAGTAAGGGTGTCTTTACCGTTTTACCCCCCACTGTCACATCCAAATCTTCTGTGTAAGGAACTTCAGTTACAGCCCCAGAGAACCCCTGCGTCTCTCACTTCCGGTTAGATAACGGAAACCGGCCCTCACGGATGATTTCTCGGCTCCCGAATCCACCATGAATATGAACTGCTGGTCTCCTATCTGCGCCCCTACCAATGGTTCCTCTGCTGCATCGTAGGTGGTAGATAGAACAGGACACGCAAGTGTTCTCTGTGGGCTGTCCTATGCTGGTTCTCGTTGTCCCCCCCTGGCTAAAGACGCTCCCTGAAACTACTGACACACCACTATAGGGGGCTGGGGCTGGTGCTCCATTGGCATTCGTTGCGAAAGGGTTGCCTGGGGTGTAGTGCATAGTATCATTGTTTTGTGGGTGATTCTGTGTTCTGTAGTGATGCGCTTGCCTTTGCTCTGGGTACCCCTGTTCTTGTTCCCTCTGTTGTCCCCCCTTGGGCTTCCCGGGTGAGGGCTGCCATAGTGTTCTATCTCTGGAAATCCGTTGTTTGATCTACTCCTGCACTCTCTGGAAAAGTGCCCCCACCTCCCGCAGTTCCAACAACTTCCCTGCGCACCTCTGGGACCTTGCCATCCATTTCCTCCGTTTCCACCGTACCCTTGTCCACCCCCTCTGCGGCCCCTGTACCCACCTCGTCCCCCTCGAGGGGCCCAATCTTGCCACTGCGGACCTCCACTCTGCTCCTTTTCGTTCCACTGTCATTGCCCTGCTCCTGCCCTGCTCCTGCCCAATTAGTTGCCATCCTCCCCTGTATTGCTACCAGCCCCTCCTCCTCCTCTTCTCCCTCCCTGCTGTGTGGGAGCGCGGCTACTGCTGCAGCGACCTTCACCAGTTTTGTTTGTACTAACTTTGCCTCGTCTGCCAATCTTTTTTGCGCCATCTCCTTTTCCCTCTCTTTTATTCGTTTACAATGGTGAAATATTATGCTCTGTATTTCGGGCCACCCTTTTGTTTCAATACCTGCAATTTTGTCAAGTGCCTTTTGTACCTCTTTAGGGAGCCCTCTCTTTATTATAAAGTAAAATAATTATGTTGATTGATACCAGAGCGTGCCTGTTTCCGCTCTCCACATCTCCTGGACCCGAAAAATGTAATCCATAGCATCTTCCCCATCATTCATCGTACATTGCATCACTGACTGCAAATCTGGGTGTCTGGGAATGTCTCTCTCTTAATGCATCCCACACCCTTGCCCGTACTGTGTTAAAAGAGGCACCATCATGGCGATCGCAGTCTAACGTTACTCCCGGGAAGCCAGCCTTTACCCATACTCTGTCAGCTTGATCCCCTACTGCTTATACTAGCAGACCTTTCACATCACCTATTGCTAGTGGTACCCCGGCTGTGTGTTTCTCAAATGCATATATCCACTTGCTTGCCCCTCCTGATAGCAGTGGTAGTAGCTTTAACAGATTGGCCTTGTCCATCTGAGCCCAGGGTATGTAATTCGGCCTCCCTCCTCCCCTGTGTATTAGCGGGAGTTGTAACTTCCCCTTTGTTGTCTTATCTGTACTCACCTTCATTCCGTTTTTTCCTAGTGGCGCCATTTTCCCCAACCTATTCCTTAGTCGTCCTGTCCACTTTTCTTCCATGTTTTTCCCTGGACACGCGCCATCCATCCCCTCGCTTCCTCCTCCCATTGCCATGCTTAATCTTTCACTCTCCTCTAAGTCCTCTTCTATATCACACAATAGCTCCTCTCTACCTCCTGTGGTCCTTATCTCATCGTCAGTACGCTCCTCCCTCTCCTCCAGTTCACTTATTCGGGCCGGTTCTTCTTGTATCCTAAACAATATCTCCCCCTTCTTCCACTCTTGCTCAATGGTTTTATCATGACTCTGTGCTCTTGATGTGAGCTCTGACCTAGCAGCATTAGTCGCAGTTTGTTCACATATGCTTTTTATCCTCGAGAGCTCGTCTTTTGCTACAGAGAGCCTGGACTCTAGGTCTTCTGTTAGTTTCTCTATGTTCACTATTGGTGTACTTACCTGGTCACGCTCTCTATGACTCTCATACGGTGGGGGTGCTGTTGGCCCTCGAGTCCTAGTGGCTGTTGTTGGGGGTGCATATGTTGGGTCACTGTATCCTTCTGCGGGCACTGGCTTATTTAGTATTGGGTACAACCTAGTTACCTCTACTGGTGACTCCCCTTCTGGCGCCACATTGTCGTCTTTTGGTATCAGCAATGGGTTGTCAGTGGTAGATGGCAGATCAGTACCGAACTCCCTTTTCTTGGGTGGGGGTACTTCAAACAATCTCCATAAGTCTAATATTTCTCTCCTATTATGTAACTGCTTCCCCTTGTATTTTAAATAAATGCATGTAGCTACCATATCCAGGACACTCTTGTCAAACGATCCCCCTTCTGGCCATATTTGGGGTAACCCTTCCCCCTTTAGCTCTGTAATCCACTGATCGTGGTATTTCTTAATGCGTTCAGCATAACCAGGTAGATTCTTACAAATATCGCACTTACCATGACCACACCATAATTATGCACTTATGACCATTTTACACATCCATCGTAACAAATATGTTCTGGCACATGTGATGCGTACACACCCATAGGCAACACTCTATTCACAGCTCAATTTGTAATCCCTTTCCTCCCTTGCTAGCTGTCCCTTTCTTTCTTAATCTGATATCAATTCGTCTTGTGGTTTTTATATAAACTCGTCCTTTTACTTAGATTATCTTTCCCTTTTTTTTTTTCGTACTAACCCTGTTTTTTCCCCGTAAACCCAGAGAGAAGAATAGAAAGAATAGCAGTCACTAATGTATTCACTGTGTCTCCCTTTTACCAGACACCTTTATCTTATTTTCACTTCCTCATATATTCCCAGTACTAGTCAAGATAGCACTATGCGGCGCCGCCTTCCACCCCCTCGCGGAGCTAGGTTCCCGTCTCTATCTCTTTTCACCTCTTGATCCTAATGGCCATGTGCAAAGAAAAAGTAAAGAAAGTCTAGAGTGGTTCTTAGAAGTCCCAAAGTGTCCCCTTTCAAACAACCTCGTTCCCTGTCCTGTTTTCCTCCCCTGCTCCCTTTATGGTCGCTCGCACTTAATACTCACGTGTCCGTCTTGAACCGAGAGTCTCCGAACTGGGTCAGTCTAAGCAGTGTTGCCGTACGCTTAACGGTCAGCCCCGGCTCCGGCGAGCGGTACTCAAAGGGGATTTTTCAACCGGGACCCCGTAGCCTCTGTTTGCGCACTTCTGAGCGTACCGGTCGCCGTTGGCGGGCAGCCTTCCAGAGCCGGCGCACCATGCGTATCCCTTTTCGACTGGAGATTTTCATGCCAAAGGGGAGTGTAGGGATATATATGTTAAGGAAAAATAATCATCACGCTGTCGGGGTCACCACTGAAGGCGAGCGTCCCCAGATAGCACAATCCTCCCCACAATGAGAGACAATAATGGACTCTCCCAAGATGGGAATAAGGCTAAGACAAAGTGCGGGTGAGCTTAATGGGAGTTTATATAAGTCAGAATAGGGCATGCAAAGAACTCTGCAAACTCCGAGAGCGCTCTGTCTGACAATAGCAAAGACAGGCGTATATATTTACAAAAATGCGTCATAAGAACCTACACACTATAGGGGGCACACGTTTGTGGGGATTGGGTGGCGACGACTAACTATAGGTGCAGCTGTGATGTGGTTTGCCGTGGTTGGTGGACGTCACTGGTTACCCTCGTGGGTCGGGCCGGGCAAGTCAGCTGGGCTCATCTGGGCGGTGTTGTTGTGCCAGCCGTGACCAGTGTCAGTGATGAACGTCTTTCTCGACTTTCTGCCCTAAGGCCACGCACACCGCATTCATTCAATATTGCAATATTATCTTCCCCGGTAAATCTTCCAATAGGTTATTCTACAGGTTAATGCAACACAGGAGGAATGCACCTAGAGTGGGGTCTTTTGGTGATACATCAATATATGGTTACCATCGTCCTGTTGACCGGGTATCCTAGGTCGCGAGGTTGGGTCTCAGGGCAAGGGGCGAGTTGTCCAAGTTATCATGTCCCGTTAGAAGTCATTATGAATGTGTTCCTGCAGTGTTGCTATAATATTGGGTGTCCTAATTTTACAGGGGCCATTAACTTGGGGTGAGCTGGTGGGTCGTGGAGCCTAAGAAAGGGCGCCTTCGGGCCTGCATTTATGGCCAGGGTTTACTGCTGGGTTGTAAATAATTCAGGTGGCTGGCCGCGGCCCTGGGAGCTGTGGGGGAACGTGAATGTTTGAAGCGGCTTCTGCCGAATTGGGGGAGGTGAAGCAGAGCAGCACAGGCCTCTGCTTTCCATCTGGCAGGCTTCAATGGGGAGGAAGGGGGAATGGCCTTGGATATGCCCACAATGGTATTTTCCTTGTGCGTTGCAGATTATGTGGAAGAGACATAAACATTCATATAATGTACAATGCTCATTGAGTCTTTTCAAAGCTTAAGTTTTCTGCATTGTTAGTGCCTTTTACATGGCCATTTCAAATGCGTTACCTATACCCATTTTGCAGTTGATAACTATATGTTAAGTATTTAACAACCACAACATTTTGTTACATTTCTATACATGCGCGGTAAGCGAGGTAGAAGTAAGGTTGGTGGAGCACGCAAGAACAACTGGCCAATGAGACTGATGGGCTCCCAATGGGGTTGAATTTGTCTCCCTTTGCACTCTGGCAGCATTAGTTCAGTTATGGCATGGGACGTTGGGGTGCATTCTTCTCGGCGAAACGTATAACATGAAAACCCCGGGACACTTTTACCATTTGCACATAGCTACGGGGATGTGGGTACTTCAACCAGAATGTCATATAAACACACATTCTGCCATTGTCATGGAGGTTACATGTTTTAGTCAAAAAGGTCATGGAGAGAAGAGTTTAATCACAGGTAGTTTGCTCATTAGTATTTGGGGGCTCTGCTTTTGTCGGGGGACCATTTTACAGTTCTTTTCTACCCCGGCCCTGCTGGCCAGGTCATACTGAGAACAGTGATACACTGCGGAAGGTGAAATGTTAGTGTTTGCATTTAGCACTAGCTCATGTCTGTCTGTTTGTGGGAACGGGCTCTCAGCGGATCTGCCAGGGAGCTGCGGCCGCAGGGACAAGTGAGACTCTCCAAGGGTGGGGGCCGCGCTGTGGTGCACAGGGCTCATGCCATTTTGATTTCACAAAATGGTTTCCAGGGCCTAGCTAAATACAGCATGTTTGGTCAATGTATTCAGCCAGTGGTCCACCCGCCACCTGGGTCCTGGTGGCAGGGGGAACCCCCGACGAGCCATGGACTTCACAAGGGGGAGAGGCTGCAGGGGAGGGGGGGTCTCTTGGACCAATCCTCCCATACACCCCTCAACTAAAATTGTCAAGATGGGTATACTGGGCCAATCATGGTTCTCTGACAAAATCCTTGACCTAAGAACTCAAAGGGAACAGGCCTGGTGGAAGAACCCTTATGAGGCTCATCTTGCCTCATATCGCAAAGCCGTCACCGACTACAAAGCTGCTATCCAGGTTGCTAAACACGATTTCTATGACAATCGCATCAGAAATAAGTTATCTCAAAAATAACTCTTTGCCATTTTAAAAGATTTCGAGGGGAAAGCTAACTCCTATTCTGCAATCACTAAAAGTAATCAGTGGTGTCTTTATATTCAATCAGGCTTTAATGCCAAACTCAATCTTCATCCCAATAAAATTGCCTCGCTACAAGCTAAACTATTCAATCCTCATAGCTTCATCACTAATGAGGCCCCTGTCCCTAACCTATCTGACACCACTATCCCCATGTGCAATTTTAAAGAGATCTCGGAATCTGAGTTATCCAATATTGTCCAACGCCTTAAGCCATCCCCCTGCCCTGAGGAAATTATTCCTCCTGCTAATATCTGTTGTCTAGCTCCTCTGGTCACTAGACTGGTTAATTCATCTTTTACCAATGATGTTTTCTGTTGTCTAGCTCCTCTGGTCACTAGACTGGTTAATTCATCTTTTACCAATTCTACTGTGCCTGCTTCGCTCAAGGAGGTCTGGATCTCCCGATTCTTTAACAAAATGAAAAGGCTACTCTTGATCCTCCCTCTGCGGACAACTATCGCCCTATTACTAATGTTACCTTTTTGTTAAAAATGTTGGACGAAGTTGCACGTCAACGACAGCAACACATTGAAAATAGTCATCAATTTGTGCCCATTACAGTCCGGTTTTCGTGCATCACATGGAACTGAAACTGCTCTGATGACTTAAAAGCTAACCTGTGCCATATTGCTGACTCAGGACAGATTGCCCTCTTAATGCTCCTAGATCTCTCCGCTTCTTTTGATCTCGTCGATCACTCTTTGCTGCTGGAGAGACTAGGAACTATTGCGATCTGCTCCAATAATGCCTTATGTTGGCTCTCCTCATTTCTAGGTCCCAGATGTGCTCGTGTTCCCTCGGGGGGGCTACAAATCTCCTATCCAATTGCTGCAATGTGATATCCCTCAGGGTGCATCTCTTTCTCCCACTCTCTTTAACTTATACGTTTGTCTGCTCGTTGACCGTCTTGACCGCATCGGCGTGAGTTATACCAACTACGCCGATGGCACTCTTGTGGTGATCAAACTGAATGGCACTTATGAGTTTGGACTTCATTAAAAATTTTTATCTATGCTACCATTGAGGACTGGATGATCAAAATTTCCCTTGCCCTTAATGGCAATAAAACTGAGATTATGCTTGTTGGTACTCCGCAACGTCTTGCCAAACTGGATTCCATATAGTCAGCTTTTTAACATCTCCGGAACTACAATTCAGACCAGCCCCTGGGTCAAGACCCTTGGGGTTTATTTAGATGCCAATCGCAACATGAACAAACATGTTAGCCAGCTGAAGGCCTCCTGTGCCTATACAGCATGCCTTATCAGACCAATCAAACCTTTCTTATCCACCACCAGCACTGCGGCCCTTGACGGTGCCCTGGCCAACTCCATACTTGACTATAGCAACTTCCTCTTTGCTGGTTCGTCTCGGTCCAAACTAGTTTCCTTATAGGTGGTTCAAAACAATGCTGTTCATGCAGTAAGTGGTTACTCCAGAAGGAGCAATGCCACTGAAGCCCGTAGGTCCCTACACTGGCTTCCCGTTGAGCACTGCATTGAATATAAGGAACTTTCTCTCCCTCATAAGTGACTCACAGACAATGCCCCATGTTACTTGAATGAAAGGATTAAGCTTTCTCTGTCATCTCGCATTCTATGATCCAACAACTCCAATAATCTTACGCAGCCTCGTTACAAGCTTGCCTGCTTAGGCGGCACTAGCTTTGACTCTGTTGCCCCATGTTTTTTGGAACTCTCCCTGTTTTTCTGCGCACCTGCCCTGAGCTTTCTTCCTTTAAGAAATCTCTTAAAACATGTCTTTTTAAGTCTTATGACTAGTGCCTATCAAACACTGCATCTCCCGGATCTACCCTTTACTTCTCTCTAGTGAGCTCTTACTTGCTTTGCACTGAGGCCTACGGGAGAATTGCATTTTATAAGAAATTAACATTAACACAATAATTAACAGGTATTCTACTTTGTTAGGCCACTCAGGGTTCCCTTCCCCAAGCTCAGGCCCCTCTTGGTTTCACTCACAAGTTCAGCTTGTCCGGGTGTACCTTTCCTTTTTCATTTATAGTTCTTTCATACCCACTTCAATCAGAGACTTTCGAAACCCCCTGGTTCTTTGCTCCTACTAGGCGTGACCACTCTGATCTGTAACCCCCTCTCTTTGTTACTTGTTCTTCCTTTAAAACCATTCACCTTCAGGTGCTTCCTGCACCGCCTTCTTGCGTTTTTTGGTATCCATAGAAATAACCTAATGCAAAAATAACTAAGGAGAAAAGACGTTTTTTTTAGCCAAATGTTTTTTTTAAAGCTTTGTACGTGGGGTAAGGGTATACGCTAAGATAGGGGAAAGTAGGGGTGCAGGGGGTCTCCTCAAGCATTATTAAAAGAAAATAAAGTGCAAAAACACAAGTTATTTTCATTTTTCAACCAAAATAAATTTGGTAATTTCTCATTCGTTATTTTATTTGTGGTTATTTCAACCGCGTATTTCCTGTACACACTTGCACCTTCCTTTTACTGTTCCTTCTTTTCACTGTGCACCCTTGTAAATGTCTGTCACTTTACTTCTCTTGTGTTGCTAGCACAACTTCACATGCCTTTCTTTCACTTTACCTCTCTTGCTTGCATCATTTCATACTCTTTCTGTCTTTCATACACTTTTTCCCACTTTCCGCTCCATTCCGCTTTAAACTGTCTTTCTCCTGCTTCGCTTCAGTCAAACGCAGGCTCCCGAGTTTCTCACTAACTCCTCAGGCAGAGTCACGTTGAGAAGCAGTCCCTCTGGATTCACAGGGTTGAGGTCAGGGTCTCACCACTTGCACTTGCCCAAGGGAACAAGCTTTGCCCTGAATGCCACCAGCAGGATACAGGCTGCCGAACTCCGGCTCCTTGGAGGTACTTTTTCCTAGCCACGCTGCAGCCCCTCACAAACACTGGGCCAGTGCCTCGGCACGCCGTTCTCCTCCAGGCTTCACTCGTGCTTCTCTCTGCTCCTTGGCTTCTCCGGTCCAGACAGCATTCCCAGCTTGTTCACCTTTTATAGTTGAAAGAACAGTCAAGTGGAGGTGGGTGTGAAGGGTCATTATTAAATGCCTGACTCTATTAGTGGGACAACTTCAGTTCTTTCTATAATAGGTTGCCCTTATTTTCCCTATGTTGTTTCTATGGGTAATATTCACTACTCATAGTTGCCTCCTCCTTGTCTCAATATTTTATTTTTATTTTTTTTGTTTATAGTTAATTGATTAACTTTTACAATATTATTATTTTCCTATACAAAATTAGAAAAGAATATTTTTACATATTAATAAAATTCAATTTCGTTTTTACATATTAAAGAATCACACTTAAAACACACTTCAGATAACTCATAATTCAAAAGAAGAAAGAATCAAATTAATACAAATTAGAATAAACACAGTCAATGCTACAGTCTTAGATCTCAGCTTTCAGGAATTTACAATAAAAAGAATAAACAATACAGGAAAAACGAAATTATAAATCAGTGCAAGATTGTAAATTCAGCGCATTCAGGAAGTTTACAGTTGCAATTCTAATTCTCACTAGACAAGCAGAAAAGATAATTTCCATCTTAACTCTTGGTTAATATCTGCTAGAAAAGAGTATAAATTAGCAAAGTGTGTTTTCCTCAAGAGAATTAGCTGAGAACCATCCATAATGAGATGTTTAATGGTTTCTTGCTTCTCTGGCAATTTACAGAGGCGACAGATGTTGTCTGCTTTCTGAATTATGCATCTCTCGGCTAGTATTTCCTTTGTTGGCCATAGATTAAATCTTAGACGCATAATTGCTGATCGAACTTTCGGACGTGGACTTTTTACTAAATAAGGTGACATAGTTCTGAACTTTTTATCTGTCATTCAATCGCCATCAAAATGTTTGTCAAGCATAACTCTCTAGTATGAATCCAATCGGTAGTGAAAATTTGAAGTTTAACTTTCATCGGATTCTTAACTAGAAGACCAATTCATACATTTGCGTTCGCAAGCGTATGATAAATGCATTGCAGCCATTTCCTAGCAAACACATTATTGGACAATAACAAGTGAGTTGATATCGTCTTCAAAACAGTAGTAGTGTCATTACACATAAGACACTTCCTAAAAAGTGCACATAGGCGCCAATGGTATTGAGCAGCTAGTGAGATCAAGCCCAGTTCGTAACGGATCCATACTACTGGAATTCCTTGGGGTAAATTTAATGTCTTTCTCCAGAATAATGCTTCCAGTTTATCAAGGATGTGCTCATCAACTAATTCCAACTCTTCCATTCCATATAGCAAAACTGGAGTGCATTTTTGAGTGTAATGGATCCATGCAGGCATAATTGAGAATTTTCCATACTTTCTCATTATAATTTTCGTTTGAGATATTGCTGTTTGTAACTTTTGTTGCAGTCGGTCTAAATGATTTTGATTGCGTTGGCTCATATCAATGATGATTCCTAGATAAACATATTGGCTTACGACATCAATTCTGACATTTTGTATGGACCATTCCATTACGTTACGGGTCGTTCTCTTTGGAGCATACATCACAATTTTGGTCTTTCCCAGGTTTATACTCAATTGATTAATCTGGATGTACTGCGTAAGAAGAGTTAGTAAGGTTTGTAGACCTACCGGACTTTTAGAGCAGAGGACCAGGTCATCCGCATCAAGTAATGCTGCTATGGGCTTGGCCTCTAATTTCGGGGCGTCAGTTGTTTGATTAACAAAGGCTTCTTTAATATCATGCACAAAGAAACTGAACAGTGCTGACTCCAATATGCACCCCCTGTTTCAACCCTACCGCAGTCTTGATTGCTGCAGAGAGTAGGCCTTCTGCATTAAGTCTGATCTGTATAGAGGTGTTGGAATGAAGTGCAAAGATAATGTCCTTGAGTGTATTCGGCCAGTCCGCTTTTGAGAGTTTGGCCATTAGCAGTGATCTGGAGACAGTCAAAGGCGGCGTTGAAGTCAACGAAGGCCAAGTTAATTGGTAATTTGCTAGCTCATGCTTGGCTCTTGATGGCACTTATGCATGTTAGGTTGATAGAAGTGCCCATGCCTGGTACGAAACCCGTTTGATTCGGGTCTCGCCTCTGATGTAATTTCGTCCAAGAGTTAGTCTCGCAGCACTAATCTAGCAAAAATCTTGCCTGGAGCGTCGAGCAATGCAATTGGTCTTTAATTGCTGGGTTTAGATCGATCAGCCTTTTTGAAGATGGGTACCACAATAGAAGTGCGCCAGGAGTCTGGTATGCTTCTATTATGAATGATGTTTCTAAAAATTCTGTCAAGTATTGCCGCCCAAGCTGTTGGATTTGCCTTGAACATCACGTTATTTAGACCATCTGGTCCTGCCTCTCTTGATCCGCTAGAACGTTTTGTCAACTCTTCTATATCGGTTTGCGAACATATTAGGTCCCATTTAGCCGCTTCAGGGAAATGATAGTTCATGACTGAGGGGCTAGAGTCGCTATAGAGGTCAGAAAAGTTGCCATTCCATTACTCCATTTATTTGACTGTGACTTTGTCATATTGTGCATTATTGAGTAGTGACCAAGTTTCAGCAGTGCTTTTATTGGCAATGGACGGCAACATGCATGCACTATCAATCTGAAACAAGACTGCGGCTCTGGCACGAGTCCAATTTCTGAACTTGGTTTTAGCTTTTCTCATAGCTTGAAGTTGGAATTCATGTGGGAGTAACTTGATAGCTCTTCTTTCTCTTCTTAATTCAATTTTACGATCTTTCACTTCTTGATTGAAAAGATGTTTGAGAGAAGGCGTGCTGATCATTTTTCCAGAAAATCGTCCTATATCTATTCATGATATTTACGTATGAGATGTTGCTCTTATCTAGCTCAAATAAATCATTTCCAAGGGTATATAAGTTCTTGTCAGTCCATCTGAATCTTGTCTTTGCGTTGTTCACCAACACACTTTGCTTCATCCTTCTTGGAAAATCAGTAGGTTGCTTTACAGACCAAGGCCAGGTTAACATAAGCAAATGATGATCACTGTTGATTTGTCCTATGATCATGAACTTAGTAGCTATATTGAATAAATTCTCATCAATATAGATGTAATCGATGATATTTGCAGAGTCTCCACAATGCCAGGTGTTTCTCGGTGGTACATCTCCTGGAAGAGAGCCATTGGTCACTCTGAGATTTCGATCAGCCATGAACTGAATCCACCTACTTACTTGCTCAGCATGGTGCTTGTTTTTATTTGAGATGCAGTTGAGATTAATGTCCCCTGCTATAATAGTAGCCGAGATGTCTGACGAGGCTAATATTACATCAATTAGAGAGGACAATGCATCATAGAATGAATCGTCTGTGATGCCAGCAGGGTTTCTATACATGTTGATTAATGCTAGGGACGAGTGTTGCAAGTTAATTCTAACCAGCTGAAGAAACACATTCAGTGCAGCCTAGGGCTTGATGGTGAACCCACTACTCCGTTTTACTGCTACTAATAATCCAGATGTCGGTCTGCCCTTGGCTGCTTTGACAGCTGGTAATAAGGAAACTTCATGATTATTCCAAAGAGGAGTATTCCTCAGCCACGTTTCTTGTAGGGCAATGACATCATAATCAGCCAAACAATTGCCTTTTTCTATTTTAAGGTGGTTATGTCCACGGGTATTCCACGAAGAAAAGGAGATAATCTGTGATGGATTAATTGATTGTTATGCTCTCTGAATCATCGCAGTTTCGTGCACATATTTTTGATAGATTTGTGGCACGTGTTTTGGGAGCTGATTTGCTTCTGGTTCTGACTGACATTTTGCATGAGGATCTTGAGCAATAACAAAACCCAACCTAAATATCTCCATCTTTGCTTTCCATAAGGCATCTATCACAACTCTCGATGGTAGCCATAAACGAATGATTGAGAGATCTTTGTCGTTTAAGAATTCTATTTGATCAATATCTGCTGAGGACAAGTTTTCTAATTCGGGGATGTCTCCGAAGATGTTCAAAACGCTTGTCCTGCACAGATCAAACATAGGGTATGGAGATGCATGACATTTCATGATTGAGCATCTCTTTTCAGTCACTGTAACCATTGGTTCTTTGTTATTTGCTTTAATTGAGTTGTTTCTTGATTTATTTCGGGAGTGCTGGTTGTTGTGACTCGAGGCATATTCACTTTCTTCATTACGAGGAATTGAGTTGGAACACTCATCGTGGCCGAGTTGGTGTTTTTGGGAAACGCTGTCATTTCCCAGTCTTATGGTGTTATTTCCGATGGGAGACCTCGGAATCATTCATGGGTTTTATTGACATCTCAATTCGTGCTTGTTCTTGTATCACATCTCTAGAGGTTTTTCTGGAATGACGTTGAGTCATATCTTCAGTGGACGCAATAGCGAAATCAACCTGTCTCTCACCAGAAAAACCACGGTTGTATTCTGGGCATGATTTGTTTGATAGGGTCTGTTATGTTCGGGTATGACTCACTAATCTCAACAACTAGAGCTTGAGTCTCCACTTGTTGAGTTAACATTGGGTTGACCCCATTGGTGATGTGCTGATGAAGGTCTGATGTGGCAGTTCCACACTTTTGTTGATGATTCATATAAACGTCAAGTGCTTCATGTCAAGATGCTACTCGTTGTTCCGGTGGAAACTCCATCCTCCTAACAAGTGGATCGTGCAAAAGGTCTTGAATCACTTTTAAAGGAGGTTGGCTTCGTTGATCAAGTTGGTCAGGTAAGTGTTGTTCATGACGTATTTCAGGATGTCTACAGTTGTCTGAATTATTTTTGGGGGCCACACAATAAATTCTGCTTCTTAACCTGACATGTGGCGTGAAGGGAAGCTTTGGACATCTCTGTTAGCATCTGGTTTGAAAGATGGCTCCCCTTATTGTCAAACTCTGTAGGTAGGCTGCAACTTCAGTTCTAATGCCTAGCAAACGCTGTTCGAGGAGCAAATTATCAGTTGAGCTCACAGTATGTCTGCTTTCAAGAGATTATCAGCGGACTTCTTTTCCTTAGAGTTGTTTGATGAATTTGCTTTCAATATTAATGGAGGAGCAGGAAGCTCTTCATTCGCACACTGGTCGCCTTCGTTTAATGCATCTACTAAATCATATAACAGGGGATGCGTAAGCGTGTGATTGTTGTGAGGTGTTGTTCGAATATGATCACACATGTCTTCCTGATCATCTTTAGCAAACGCAAGCTGTACTGGCATTATTTGTGCCTTGTTCACACGTGTCATTATCGAGGATTGTGTTTTTTTTCTCCCCAATCTTGACTTTCGCACGTTCATGGATAGCTTTTGTTTTTTGTTCAGATTATTTTTTTTCTTGGAAAAGATGTCGGTGTTCTTCAACAATGTGTATCTGATCAGAGTCTGTTATATTTTCCTAAGAAGTTTGCTCAATGCTAATCCAAGAATCATTTTTCTTCGAATTATTGTCTGCACATTTATTAGGTAGCATGTCCTGTGATAAAGCAGGTTTTATTACCTGTTCAATAAAAGGTAATACAGACAGGATTTCCTCCACCGGTCGCGTCCTGGAGCTGGCTACGCCAGCAGAAAAGTTATTGGGATCAGGGACTATGAGAGAACGGATCTCAACAACCGGTGGGGGGTGTCTGTACTCCCACTCCCTATATGGTGGAGGAGAGGCACAGGAGACCCCAGCCAAGATTCTCTATTTGGTAGCAATGGTCGAGCAATCAAGGCCTAGCTTCTCAGGAGGTGATGCAGGCTGGTTCTTAAGTACAGTGTATCCCCAAGCCCCCACAAAGGAATATCCACACTCTGTATTGGTTAGAACACAGTCTTTATATAATCAATAGTTAAGGTTATGTACATTCATCATGATAACTCACTTTGTACTCTGGCAAAATCTACAATGACAAATATTTACAATCCTAAAGTGGTACCACCCTAGATCTCATTGAAGTGCATGAACAATACTGTACAATGTCACACAGACCCATAGAGTGAAACCAGCAATAGAGAGAGGGGAGGAAATAAGATGGTTGAGCAATAGGCAGAATACTGACCCCTACCACTAGGCACAGTTCTGTGTGGAGATCCCCCCACCTGGGCAACCTGTAAAGAAAGATATAGCACCAGCCCAGTCCATATATTGCTCTGCAAGTCTTGTTTTCCCCTATAATGTTTTTACCCCCCCAATGTACCTGGTGGAGTCGACTAACGTCGAGGGACTCGCTGTTTGGCGACGGGGAATCGACGGCCCTTCTTGAATGCCTTCCCTTTCAAGCGGGAGGCACGGGGCGTCGAACTTCCGTCGACAAACGAAGTGGAATGATGTCGAAGAGGCGGCAGCTTCGTCCGAGCGGTGCTCGTCGGCGTCCTGCAAGGCGGAGGTGTGCGGGGCACCTCGATGACAATAGTTCTGGACCGCAAAGATTGTAGAGACGAGAGCCCAGCAAGGGCGTCGAGTCGTCCGGGTCTTTGAGGTCGTCGGGTGGCGGGAAACCCACCGGCAGGTTTCTCCTCGGCGCGTTGGTCGTCCTCGACTTTCTCCGGCAGGATAAGCGGTCGACGATGCGGTCGAGAGAGTCCTTTGATTGAATGTTCTTAGGCAATGGAGCGGACGGCTCCGATCGTCGGCGGCCCGGCGTCAAGTGGTTCCCCCGGCTGGGCAACACAACTTCGACGGGCCTCCAGCAGTTCCACAAACCTGCGAACCCTGGTCGACGGCAATGGACTTCGACGGCGTCGATGTCCGGGTGCTTCACTTCGATCTCCTCGGCGGTCCCGTCTCGGGTCGACAGCCTTTCGAGGACCTGTCTTCCAGGGCGCTTCGGCGAAGATGGAGCGGTGCCCGATGGTCCCTCGGAGCACGGGAAGAGGGCGCCTTACCAGGTCCTCTCTTGGGTCAGTCCTCGACGAATTTCGACAGCCTTCGGATCGGTCGAAGCAAATGCCACAGCAAGTCTTCTTCTTCCAGCTGGACGTCGAGGATCAGCAGTTCCAGTTACTCTTGAGTGGAGACTCAGCTTCTGGACACTTCTGAACTTCTGAACCCAATGGTTGCTTCTCAACCAATGGTTCCTTCCGAACTGAACAACTTCCAGTGGTGAGAGGTCCCCAGATATACTATCTCCCTCTCATCCACACTGCTGGCACACACACAGCAGCCAATCACACTGCAGGGCATTCATGCAGTCAGTCAGCCAATCAGGCACACAGTGCATTCAGGCCACACTCCTCCCTTCCAGACACTCACAACAAGGAATGTGGATTGGAACAAGTACCCAGCCATTCAACACTACACACTGCATTCAGGCCAGTTTCGGGCAGGGCTGTCTCAGTCTTTGTCTCTTATGCCAGAAACCAGACAACCACAACAAGGAGTGTATATTGGTCACACACTCCATTCACCCAGGTCCCACCCACAGGAGGTACCCATAACGTACATTCACTGGGAAGGCTCCAGTCAGTCTAGCTGGGCCTTCACAACAATACCATATATGGAACTTCCACCCAACAGCCAGTCAGGGGGAAGGGACAGAGTCAGGGCTTCCCAGGACTTTGGGAAAAACAAGACAACAGGCAATAGAAAGCAAGAGGCCACAGGGGCCATCTTGTTTCTATCAGGAATCAACTGATCCCGATGGCAGGGCCGGGGTGTCCCAAAATGGAGGATACCCAGAGCACCTGTCAAGTTCAGCATGGAGCTGCCACCAGCCCATACCCTGCTCTGTGGGCCACCCACAGGTGCCCAAAAACATACACTAGGGGCACAGGGTTGTACCCCTACCCATGGGTGCCATAAGGGTATCCCATGGGTCTGTTCACCAAACCAAAAGAGAGCTGCACTGCCAGGAGTCCCACATGGACTCCGGGGCAGAAAACATAACAGAACACACGGTAAAAACAGAAAAAGGACAAGGATTCAGAGGCCCTGTCCCTCAGATGCATTTCCAGCATCACAGGGACGACATTGTGAGAGTGACTCTTCTGTTTGGAAGCTAATTCAATTGCAACCCAGTCTGAGATTCCCTGGTGAGCTTAGTCTCTAAAGTGTCATACAATTTAAAGAGACTAGTGATGGTCATGTGCACTGCCGCTAGAGTGATTTCCAACATAGTAGGGGGAGCGGGAGCGGAAGTCGGCTCATGTGGCTCTTGTCGAGGAACCGTAGGTCTTCGTGGAGTAGGATTTACAAAAGAAATAGCTGGAGACCCTGGTGAAGTCGTGCAGTGGACACTCGGCGTAGAGGCGGTGCATGCATCAGAATTATTGGAGAGGTCATAATCGCCTGCATGCAGTGAAATGTCTGGGATAACATAGCTTGAGTTTGGACTTTCATCCACTACGCCAGGCACAGGCGTATCTGCTGGGGTTAAACGAGCAGGTAGCCATGTATTCCCCAACATTGTTTCATCCGAGACAACGAGAACTTTGTCTGAAGTTATTTTAGAATTATTTTTTTTCTCGGATGCCTGTATGAGCTGAGTGGAATTGCCCAGAGGCACAAATAATGGTTGGTTAGTACTACACATAGGTATATTTGCTGCAGGAACCAACGGAAAGTTGTCTGTAAAGAATTTACGAATATCACGGGTTGGAGTGAGTGAGGAGCAGCGAGTCACAGGTGTTAGGGTGATAACTTTGCAAGACACTTGTGTCGCACTGCCACCCTTGGGACCACCCCCACCCCTTCTTTGTAAGGAGAGTAAGTCTGCAGGCATGTCAGACTTCAGGGAATATAATCGCTGCAACATTAAAGTGTGTATAACAACCGTTACCAAACAAAATAAGCCTTGTGAGACTGAGCACACTTACATGCGAGTAATGGCAGTGTCAAGCAAAACAGGCTGGAAGCCACGAGCCCCCAACACAGCTCAGCAGATGTGCGTTAAAGAGCGGCTGCGTGGAGCACACAAAGGAAGAAAAAATAAGGGAGGGAGACCGGGATGGCACACAAGCACAAAGCCACGACGAAGTGGCAAAGTGGTCCTTTCCGGTCCTAGCCTCGGTGCGTGCGCTGGTGCGCGCACGTTCCAAATTTATCCTCTACGCCGAAAAAAAGGATGTGGCCAAGGTAATGGTTCTAAAATAAGTAAATATAAACGTTATTCATATATATATTTCTGAGGCTTGTGGAATCTGCTTAGATCACATGCTGTGCATAGGCCGACATCTAGTGGAAGCTGCGGAGTATTACAGTTTGTTTTTCGAAAGTCGAAAATGGGCGTCGACACAGGCGTGCCAGTAATACTATCCCTAGTGTGACGTCCACTGTACCCAAGATCCCTCACGCGTGTAGGATCCTCAGATTGTATTTTTTCTGACATGAGGAAGCATGAGGAGTAGCGTGAGTACAGATAATCCAAGCAGATAGACAGAAAAGGTAAGACTACAAGCAATCATGCGCCTTCTCTCGGAGGGGAGGAAGGGTGGGTCGCATGTGAATCTAAGCAGATACAAGCATCAGAAATACGATTACGGTGAGTAATGTATCCCTTCTGAGGCTTGTGGAATCTGCTTAGATCACATGCTGTGCATAGATTAGCGAGCAGTACCAGAAGAAGGAGGTGGGATGTGAGAAGGGTCATGAGCAAACAGGTGTCTTAGAACCGCTTGTCCCACTTGTGTATCTGTCTTGGAATGAGTGTCAATGCAGTAATGCTGAGTAAAAGTGTGAATAGAGCTCCAAGTAGCCGCTTTGCAAATGGTGTCGAGGGGAACATTTGCAATGAAAGCCAGAGTGGCACCAATGCCTCTAGTAGAGTGGGCCCTTGGCGTAAAAGGCAGAGTCTTGTCAGAAAGAGAGTAACACAGCTGTATACAGTTGATAATCCACTTCGAGATAGCGCCCTTAGAGACGCGATCCCCCTCTCTGCCTGTAGCTACGGAGACAAACAGTTGATCTGTTTTCCTTAGCGGTCTGGTTTTATTTACATAGTATAGGACCGCCCTACGCACATCTAGGGTGTGTAGTTTCACCTCAGCCGAGCTTTGCGGGTTCTGGAAGAAAGCCGGAAGCTCGATGGACTGGTTTACATGGAACTTGGATATGAATTTAGGTGAGAACCTAGGGTGTGTGCGTAAAACCAGTTTGTCCTTGTGGATAGTAAAGAAAGGATCCTGCACTGACAGAGCCTGAATTTCACTGACCCTTCTTATGGAGGTAATGGCTACTAAGAAGGCCGTTTTATAAGTCAGGTGTTTGAGACTACTTTTATGCATGGGTTCGAATGGGGGTCCCATGAGCTTAGCTAGCACCACGTTGAGGTCCCATCCTGGCGGTGGGTTCGAAATAGGAGGGTGAAGTCTCTTTACTCCTTCCATGAAGGCTTTAACCACTGGTACTTTCCACCACGAGACCTTGTTATGGGATGTGGTGTAAGCCGAGAGGGCTGCCAGGTGTACTTTCAGCGAGTTAAAAACCAACCCTGCATCCAGCAGGTGGAGCATGTATGTCACAACGTTGGAAGGAGTGCAATCAACCGGGTTGATTTGTTTATTCTGGCACCAGATAACGAATCTTTTCCACTTATCAAAGTAACAGTGCCTTGTATTTGGTTTCCTGGACTCCTTTAGAATGTCCATACACCTCTGTGGTAATTTGAGATGTCCAAACTCTATGACTTCAGGAGCCATGCTGCTAGGTTCATAGAGTTGGGTTCCTGATGCACTGTTTGACCCTGTTGCTGGGACAGTAGGTTGTACCAGGCTGGGAGTCTGATGGGTTCGCACACCGCCATCCTGCGTAGGTGTGGAAACCATGGTTGTCTCGCCCACATGGGAGCAACTAGGATGAGCGTCATAGATTCCTTGTTCATCTTGTACACCACCTTCCTGATGAGAGGAGTTGGTGGAAAAGCGTACGCAAACATCCCTGACCAGTTCATCCACAGGGCATTCCCTTGGGAGTCCGGCTGGGGGAACCTGGATGCAAATCCTGGGCATTGTTTGTTTTCGCTTGTGGCGAATAGGTCTATAGTGGGGAAACCCCACTGAGAGAAGAGATCTTCTACTACGTCTCTGTGAAGGACCCATTCGTGTTCTTCTGGGAGGGAGTTTCTGCTTAGAGCATCCGCTAGGGAATTGAGCTCCCCTGGAACATGTTGCGATGACAGGAAGATGTTCCGTCTGAGTGCCCATATCCATATTTTCTGGGCAAGCTTGGACAGATTTGGCGAACGAGTCCCCCCTTGCTTGTTCAGATAGAACATGGCTGTCGTGCTGTCCGTCCTGATCTGCACCGACAAGTTCAGTAGATGGGGCTCGAACGCCCTTAGCGCTGGGAATACTGCCAGAAGCTCTAGCAGATTGATGTGGTTCTTGGCTACTGAGTGAGACCAGAGACCCTGAGCTGTGTGGTGGAGATGGTGAGCTCCCCACCCAGTCAGGCATGCATCTGTAGTCACCACGGCTTGTACTTCGGGATCGTAAAAGGGTTTCCCCTTTGCGAGATTCTCTCTTGTCCACCAGTGTAGGCTCTGTACGAGTGTTGGCGAAACGACCACTAGATCGTCCCAATGACCACTTGCCTGAGACCACTGTTTCGCCAACCATTCCTGCATGGGACGCATGCGCAGACGCGCGTGGGGGACCAGGTAAATGCATGACGCCATCATGCCCAGTAACCGCATAGCTTTGCGTACTGTTATCTGTTGACCTGACTGATAATGCGGAATTTGCAGAAGTATATTCCGAATTCTCTCTTCCGAAGGGAAGGTCAATCCTTTCTGAGTATCTAGGATAGCTCCTAGAAACTGTTTTGAGGTGCCTGGCACCAGACTTGACTTTTTCTCGTTGATGGAGAAGCCTAATTCGTGGAGGAGGTCGATAGTCCTCTGAATGTTTGACCTGCAAATTCCTGGGGTTTCCCCCGTTATGAGCCAGTCGTCCAGATAAGGGTACACCGGGATTGCTTCCCTGCGTAGGTGTGCAGCCGCCACCGCCAGTACCTTGGTGAATACCCTTGGTGCTGAAGCTATCCCGAAGGGCAGTACCTTGAATTGGTAGTGGCGACTGTCCACCTTGAAGCGCAAGTACTTTTTGTGCGCTGGGAGCATGGAAATATGAAAATAAGCATCTTTCATATCCAAGGTTGCCATGTAATCCCCCTTTTTTAGGAGGGGGATTACCTCTTGTAGCGTGGTCATACGGAATTTTTGGGGCTTGACATATTTGTTGGCAGGCCGTAAGTCCAATACTGGGCGCATTGTCAAATCTTTCTTTGGCACAAGGAAGTAAGTTGAATAGATACCCTTGTTTACCTGGTGTCCTGGGACGAGTTCTATCGCGTCCTTTTCTAGCAGAATGGCGATCTCCTCGAGAAGGATCCTTTGATGCTCTAGGGAGTGCACTCTTTGTCGTGGAGGATGATTCCGGGGACGCTGCAGTAGTTCTATACAATATCCTGCGGATACTGTTGACAGCACCCATCTGTCTGAGGTGATCCCTTCCCAAGCCTGGGTGAAGGTGGAAATGCGTCCCCCTACTGGGGTTGCGTGGCAAGGGACCCTGAACTGAGCGTCACTGTTTTGGTGGAGGCGTGCCACCGCCCTTGTTGGGGCTGCCTCTGCCTCTTCCACGACCTCTCTTGTTACCCCTGCCGTAACTCTGGGTAGACTGCTGGTTGTTATTCCATTGTGTACCTTGTCCCTGGGCATAGTTGCCTCTTTGTGAATTTTGGCCGCGTGGGCGACGAAAATTATTGTTCCCCCTCTGGTTAGGGGGTTTGTTGGTAAGCTGGCCAAGGGATTTGAGAGTCTCATATTCATCTTTGGCATTTTTAAGTGCGTCTTCGACCGCTTTCCCAAACAATAGGTCGGGTTCCACTGGCTTGTCTATTAAAGAAGCCTGGGTTTCTGTCTTGAATCCCGACTGCCGTAACCACGCATGTCTCTTGATAACAGTACCTTCTGCTATCAATCTCCCTGCGTTGTCAGCGGCGTCGAAAGTTGCTTTTAAAATGCAACCAGACACGGCTCTCCCCTCTGCCGAGATCCGAGCCAGCTGGCCCTTTAACGGTTCTGGAGCAGAGGCAATGAGCGCCGCGACTTCTTCCCATTGATGGCAATTGTAACTAGCCAACAGGGTGGTGGAATTCGCAATCCTTGCTTGGTAGGCGGACGTTGAGGCTACCTTTCTGCCAAACCCGTAAAGTTTTTTGCTCTCCTTGTCGGGAGGAGCTTCTGATGAAGATAAGGGCGTGCCAGCCCTCTTTCTAGTGTTGGTCACCACTAGGGAATCTGGTTTAAGATGTCCCTTTATATACAGAGGGTCAGACTGGGCTGCCCGGAAAATCTTTTCAATTCTGGGGTTGACAGCTCTGGTGAGGTTAGGATTCACCAGGGAAGGATCTATTCTTCGTTGGATGGATTTGAGGATAGGGATGGTCTGAGCGACCGGTATTCTCTCTCCTACAAACTCCTCCGCGAAGTCCCTTTCCTCCTGTACACCGTGGGTGTCGATGTGGAAGTGTTCCGCTGCTCGAGCGAGAACCTCGTTAAGGAGGGGCTGGTTATCAACTGGAGAGTCAGTAACTGGGGCTTCGCTTTGTACTGGGGAATCTACTCTGTAAATTTCCTGCTCATCTTCTCCCTCCTCCAGGTCCTCATCCTCTGCATAGTAATCTGTCCCGGTTTGTTCTTCCATAATTGCAAACTCCTGGTCCTCTTCAGGGAAAACTTGTCCCTGATAACTGGGGAGTGGAGTAGAATATGGAGTGGAGTAAGGCTGAACCTCGAAGGGTTCAGGTCTTTCGACCCGGGGCTTTTTACTTAGCGGGATAGGATCGGAGGAGCCTGAGGGTGTGGCCCCTTGAGGGTTATATGAAAGAAAGTGTTCTGGGTTCTTATCATAAAAATCAGCCAAGGAAGACATCCTAGACATAACCCTGTCTATGTCTTCACTGGACCATTCCCTGGAACAGGGTATTACTTTAGCAGGTGATTTATTTTCAAGGGTAGACT
This sequence comes from Ambystoma mexicanum, assembly GCF_040938575.1. Taxonomy (NCBI): domain Eukaryota; kingdom Metazoa; phylum Chordata; class Amphibia; order Caudata; family Ambystomatidae; genus Ambystoma; species Ambystoma mexicanum. The sequence continues at coordinate 538,207,292 of NC_090923.1, read as the reverse complement.
TGTGTTTGCTTGTCTGCTTAGGCTTTACAGGGGTGGAAGGCTGTGCTTTCCGCTGTTTCCCCCCTTCTCCGTGCGTGGAAAAATGTTTTCCCTGTCCCTTGGGGGCCCCAGAGACTTTCGACGCCTGGCGTCGAGGGTCTGGAAAGGTATCTGTGTGCTTCGGGCGTGGGGCCTCACTGGTGTTAACCGCGGTCTCGGTATCTTGGAGCGCGGCCTGGGGGTGGAAGTCGTCTTCGTCTCCCGACGATCGAACTTCCGTTAGTGTGTGTAGCGAGGCACTCTTGGCAAGAGTGGATGATTGCCTTGCGTCGTGAGGCGATCTCGATCGAGAGCGCCCAGAGGACACCGAGTCGGACCGTTCTTTTTGTGCCTCTTTCCGGGAAGTCGACGTCGTCGAGGTCCGGTTGGTCTTAGTGTGTTTAGTGTGTGTTAGGTGTGTAGCGCTTGCGTCGCCGGGGGTCTTCCCCATAGCCGCCTTGCCGGACGACCTTCCGAGGTCGGGGACCTGCGCTCGTCGGCTGTCTTTCGACGCCGTAATGCCCTCGCCGTCCGAAAGTACGGCGTCGCTGCCATCGCTGAAGGCGCCCTCCGCTGCCATGGCCTCCTGCCTGGCGTGGTGGGCCCAACGCTTTGTCGAACGGTCCTTAAGTGTCTTAGGTTTAAACCTACTACACGCTCTGCAGTTCGCTTCGGGGTGATCCCTCGGCAAGCAGAGATTGCACGTGGCGTGCCTGTCGACCCAAGGGTATTTGCGATTGCACTTGGGGCAGAATTGAAAAGGGGTACCCTCCATACGCACCTTAAGGCAGCGGGCTGCTAAGTGTAGGAATATATATAAATGTAACTATATATCAAGAGTGAAGAGTATGTACCACCCCCCACTCTCCCTACTTGTAAGGGCCGAGGCCAGCGGCCTACTAGGCCCGGGCCGAGGCCAGCGGCCTACCGAGGCCCAGATCCGTCGTGCAGCAGTCGACGGTCGATGACTTCTCCAGCCGTCGTCGAGGTTGAGGGTCGACGTTGGGGTGGGGAAGGGAATGAATAAGAATTAAAATTATAATAACAGCAAAAGTATGGCTAAGGCCAGGGAACTCCGCAAGATGCTTCCGACCAGTATGGCGGAAAAAAACAATCTGAGGATCCTACACGCGTGAGGGATCTTGGGTACAGTGGACGTCACACTAGGGATAGTATTACTGGCACGCCTGAAATACGATTACGGTGAGTAATGTATCCCATATATATATATATATATATATATATATATATATATATATATATATATATATATATATACATACAGGGTATGTCCTTAATATAGGTTCAAGCAGCAAACAAGTCTAAAAGAAAAACGCTCGAGGGGAAGTCAGGAGCAACGGGGCAGACGTCTGTGGCAAATTGGTCCTTTCCGGTCCTTGCCTCAATGTCTCAATATTTGTCTCAATATTTGTTGGAAATGGTTAGGGGGAGATGGGGTGAGATTGAAAATACCAAATGAAGGCTATGGGAGAGTGGGTTGGGGTATTATTGGGTATTATTGGGAATGGCGTAATACCATGTCTCTCCCTTGGGTAGCCTCCTCCCAATTACTTGTGACCCTTCACTCTGGTGATCCTCCATCGCTTGGTCCTTCCCTTGCCATCTGAATAGAAGATTGCGAGGGTATAGGTGGGTGAACACTGTCTGGATTCTCACGCTATCCATACTGCGACACTTGTATTGGTGTGTAATACCAAAATTCGCAGCAAACCATCCGGAGCCCACCACCCATGGAGCTTGTTCCAGAGTCTATTGCGATCAATGGTGTCAAAAGCGCTTGCTAGATCAGTACTTGACGTGTTTATGGGAGAAGACCCTTTCCTGAGAGTTTGTCTTTTCAGCAGCTGAACCATTAGGCCAATTAGAAATGTGCCATCATTCTTCCAGAATTCAGTTTGATATTTTGTGGGCCTGTCGACACCATTCGCCGAAGTGCTAAGCTGTTCTAATAGCAGACCTGCAAACAACTTTGAGGGGGAATCCAAAATGGCAATAGATAATTGCCAAAGGATCTCGCATCTCCTTTTTCAAATATAGGGAGCATGTAAGCCCCCATAAGGAGGCTTAGGATCTCAGCCCATAATTTGGGGTTGGATATATATATTTCGAATGGATTGTGTCCTCCAACGTATTCCACATCTTTGACATGTAATGTCCACAGCTGTGTACTTCGGAATCTTTTTCGGCAGAGGGCGTACTGTGTCGATGGCTTCGGGTCGATGTCCCTCGAAGGCCTCCGTCGAGGGCGACGTCACCGGATGTTATAAATAGGACGCACACCACCCGTAGCATCAGTTTTTTCCGCAAACGTGTTTGCTTCGGAGACTCTGCATGCCTCGTGTATACCTTATGAATATGTCTTTTTCTTCGACCCCTCCGACTCGGCGGTAGGGCTTCAAGACTTGCCGGGACTGCAAGTCGAAAATGTCCATTACCAACCTGTATTGCATTTGTTTCGGGTGCTTGGGCGAGAGTCACGACCCCGACGACTGTTCCAAATGCCAGTCGCTGACTGCTAAGGCCTTGCAGGAGCGTAAGGGGAAGCTTCAAGTAGGTAGGGGTTCTAAACCCAGTAAGTCCCGTAAATCTAGGTGCAAGGGGATGTCTGACGATTCGAAGGGTGACTCTCTACGTCGGGAGGAGTCCTGGGGATCTCGGTCCCGGGGATCTCGGTCCCGGAGTGGTTCCCGCCATTCGTCCTCCTCGTCTCGGCATTCCAGAAAGCGCCGTCACCGATTGCCTTCCCCATCCTCCTCGGAGGATGGAGCTGCGAGGAAAATGGCTTGTCCAACCAAGTCCTCGACTCCGGAGGAATGGGCTGCCTTTAGAGGGCAGATGTTAGCGATTTTTCAATCGCAGGGCACAGTTCCGTCTGTGCCTTCTGATGAAGCCGGCAAGGAATGGTCTCGTACCGTGGCTCGCACGCCTTCGGGCTCGGGTCCTCGATGTGACTCATCGGGAACCTTCGAGGTCCTGTTCGGACAAGACTCAGGAAAGTCGCAAGAGACATGCTTCCAGGTCTCAGTCCTCATCTCCAGCGAGACCGCAGAAACCTAGTAAGGGCTCAAGGTCTGCGCCCTCAACGCCTTTGGGGCTTTTTGCCTGAAATTTACCGTTGGAGATCCCTGATACTGTGGATCCTCCAAGGAAGGTTACTTCTAAGTCTGTCAGGCCTGTGGTGGACTCCAGACCCTCTTCTATCCCGAGGCAGGGCTTTTACCTCCCTCTGGATGACATATATGAGGAGGAGGAAAGGTCAGACTTTGATATGGACCCTGTTGAGCCTGATATGGCTCCTGTCTTTTCTGGAGACAGTCAATTGGAAGAGTTGAGGCAAACTCTTCATGATGCCAGTGGTATGGACACTTATCCGCAAGTGAAATTTGTCAGGCCTGATTCTGGGGCTCATGCAGAGTTGTCCTACAGGAGGCTCATGGCTAGGGTCACAGAGTATCTGGGCTGGTCCAGTCCTCCTGAAGCTTTTGTACAAGATGATCTAACAGACATTTTAGATCAAGGTCCGTCCTCTGACCTGGTGTTATGTTTTCATCTGACATTACATAAAAGGGTGGCGGCTGGTTGGCAGTCACCGGAATCTCTTCCGGCTGTTAACAAAAGGTTAATTAAAAAATACTGCCCTTCCGATATCGACCCTAGCTACCTTTCGTGTCACCCCACTCCCGAGAGTTTGGTGGTACAGGCGGATATGGCCACCTCGAGTCAGGCGGCGTACCCTACCATCCCTCCTGATGAGGACGACAACCGCTTCGACGGTTGGGCACGCAAGGTGTTTTCTGCGGGGGAGTATGGTGTTGAAGTCAGCCAACTCCACTTGTGCCTTGGCAAGATTTTCACACACTCTGTGGAACTGTGTTTCTCTTGCGGCTGAGCATATTCCCGAGGGGGAAGAAAGGGATGTGTTCCTTGCTCTCGTGCAAGATGGCAAGGATGCCATGTGTGAATCCCTTCAGTCGGGTTTGGACACGGCCGACAGTGTTAGCCGGTCCATGGCTACGAGCACTGTTATACGCAGATTTGCGTGGTTGCGGAAGTCAGGTTTTGCCCAGGATGTGCAAGCCCGTCTTTTGAAAATACCCTTTGATGGCACTCATTTGTTTGGCAGCAAGGCTGACGAGAGCCTTGAGAGGTTGCAGACCTCAAAAGCTGTGGCAAAATCTTTAAGCGCAGCTGTGCGTCAACCTCTGCATTATCGTCTTAAGGGACAGCAGTGGAGGGGAGGCTTTTTGTTACTACTACTTCTTTGGTAGAACAAGAGGAGCCGCCAGTCGAAGGGGTTAGCGTAAAAGTACCAGTGGTGGCGTGGGAAATAGTGGTGCCAAAGCCGCTCAGGTAGCTGTCTCTTTGCCTTCAAGCGCTGCTTCAGCCGCTCCAAAACAGTCCTGAGGCCATGTCCCATGGTTCGCCGTTTGGGGGCAGACTGTCTCAGCTTTTTCGAAGAGTGGAGAGCCATTACTTCAGATGTGTGGGTTCTGGATACCAAAGCCCACGGCTACTGCCTTCCCTTTGTAAAGCGGCCTCACGACAATCCACCGGGGAATCTCTCTTGGAAGCTTCCAGATCTGCTCTTTGTGCAGGAAATCTTGACCCTGCTAGAGAAAGGCACTATAGAACTGGTGCTTGTAGCAGAGAGGAACAAGGGATCGTAGTCCCCTTATTTTCTGATTCCAAAGAAAGACGGGTGATTGAGACCCATCCTGGACTTGTGTTGGTTGAACAAACTTCTTAGGAAGGACACGTTCAAGATGGTCACTCTTTCTCAAGTCCTCCAGGCCCTTCAACTTCAGGATTGGTTGGTGTCTCTGGATCTACAGGATGCTTAATTTCATGTGCTGATTCATCCCAAGCACAGAAAGTACTTGTGGTTTGCGGCTGGCGACTCGCACTTTCACTTTCGGGTCCTGCCATTCGGATTGACCTCTGCCCAACGGTCTTCACCAAGCTAATGGTGGTGGTGGTGGCAGCAGCGTATCTCAGGGGAGGGGGGTTTCCCGTCTACCCTTACCTGGACGACTGGTTGATTCGTGCGCGTTCTCCCAAACAAGCATTGGATCACCTCGGTCTCACCTGCCGCTCCCTTCACAGGCTGGGCTTCTCCCTCAGTTTAAAGAAGTCACATCTGACCCCTTCCCAACAGCTCCAGTACATTGGGGCTGTGTTGGACACGTCCTTGAGGTAAGTGCTCACCTCCCAGGGTGAGGGCTCATCACATTGTATAGATGGTGGACAAGTTTCAACATGCCCAGAGTCTCCCGGCTTTCGAATTCTTAAGGTTGCTCGGCCTCATGGCATCCTGCATTTTTTTGGTGCCAGAGGCCAGGCTGAGGATGAGATCCCTGCAATGGGTTCTCGAGATGCAGTGGTCGCAGTTCTCAGGCAAGCTGTCAGATCCCGTTCAGATTCCACTCTCGTCTCCCAGGATCTTTTGTGGTGGGCCAACGAAGGGAACCTGATGAAGGGGGAGCTGTTTTGGCAACCGTAGCCGGAGGTGACTGTAGTGACGGACGCTTCCCTCACAGGAGCGGGAGCTCATGCCGCAGACTTGACCACCAGCGGTCGTTGGTCTCTGTCGGAGTCCAAACTCCACATCAACCTGTTAGAGCTGAGGGCCGTCAGGCTGGCTCTGAAGGCTTTTCTGCCATCTGTGCGGGGGAAGAATGTCCTGATCATGATGGACAACAGTGGCCATGCATTACCTCAACAAAAATGGGTGGAGGTAGGGTAGCCGGTTTTCCTGCATAAAACCTTGTGGGCAACCTCTGAGCCTGCAGGAACTCTTTCTCGCTCCTAGATATCCCTCAGCTGAGTCGAGGACCGAGAACCAGATAGAAGTCTGATTGACAACCGTCAGTGTTCGGAAGCCTGTGAAGGACTCCCAACGGGCCAGTGTCGTCAAGATTCTCTACTTGGCATACCCACTACAAGAGTGCAACCGTCTCATCCTTCCAAAGATCCTTCTTCAGCTGCCAAGGCAAAGAAACCCAAACCGGGGTCTGCTGTAGCCTCACCGTGGGGACCGTCCTGTGACATCATGATCTTCATTGGAAAGGTGCTACCCCGCTCCTATGTACTTACCTGGGGCTTACTGTATTGTTATTCTGTTTCCTTGGGGCTGCATTCGGCTAATCCTTGCACCCCTGCACGGCATACATTGAGCTATACAAGGGTTGACATCCCATTCTGCTCTACTTTACCCTGGGGCACTTGTCCTTGTGGCATTCGGCTAGGGAAACTGTTAATTTCCTTGCCAAAGTAAACGTGACTGTTTCCAACCTGGACACTGCTCCTTTGGTCACTGAACTCTGCTTTATTGCATTGTCTTCCTCAGCCCTGGGGCACTGGTGACCCAGTGTCCCCTCTGACTTTGAGACTCACCTAAGCAGGGTTAGACTTTCTAAGATCGGCTAAGCTAAAAGTTATGAAAAGTTATCAAAGTTTCTCTAATTTTGCATATATGTTGCAGGAGGTTTGATTATTTGATTTGTTACCATTGTTGCTATTTAGAAGTATCTAACTCTGTGAATATTACAGCTGTTCTCCTATTATATTATATTATTGTGTGATAGTACTTCCCTTACTTGAATACTACCAGCTTTAGTGTATATAAATAAATACCTTTTTATTTAACTCCTAGTGGATACGAGTTTCCTTGAACTAAGTGTATGCTCTGGCTTCTTTGTGCCTCAATAGAGCCCTCCTAGACTAAGCCTGGCTGCTCAGCCATTACTACCAAACCTTTGGATAGTTCAGGCTAAACCTAAGGGGTGTAACCCTGTTCCCTAAGGTGGGATTTCTAAGGTTTTGTCCCAGACTGGACTTTACAAACACATCTAAAATCCATTTCTGCTGCTTTTGACACTGTCGACCGAACCTCTTGCGTTCTCACTCTCCAGGACCTTGGGTTCTGCCTGGAAGGTCGACCCTTTAAAATCTCTTTGAACTCGCAAACCGGTGACCCCACCCCTTTCCCTGTCTGCTTCCTCCAAGCATCAGTCTGTAGACCTCTGCACTTTACCCTCTATACCTCTACCCAGCCGAACTGTGGATCTCTTCAAAGCTCTGCTTAAACTTCACTTACTTGCTAAATAGGGAGCTCCCACTGCCTTCTGCCCAGTGTCGCTCCCTAACCACCGCTGCCTTCAGTGACGCTTAATAATGTAATTTTGTATATTTAATTCTTACTCTTTAGTTTGAAGCACTTGCCCACTTAGGTTAATGTTAACTTTTGTAAGTCCTCTTTTTTTTTTTAAACATGTATTTATTAGTTTTACAAGCAACATACCATCAAACTTGGTAACCCCCCCCCCCCCACCTCCTCCCCTCCCTCCCCTCGGGGCACATGTGTCCATTGTTTTTCTGGGACTTTTCTATGCGTTGAAGATATCTGTTACTTTAATGTTATGGGGGCACCATTGTTCCATAAAGTCTGATTGAAGATATTCTAGAATCACTTCCCATTCCTTTGCAAACTTGTCCCTCGTTCCCTGGATCGTGTGGGTGATTTTTTCCATCGTTATTTGTTTGGGCCCATACTTTTTGTAACCAAGTGAAAGTCAGTGGGGTGTTTTTATTTTTCCAGTTCTGGGCGATGGTTGACCATGCTGCTATGAGAAGCCCCTTGAAGCCTCTCCACTGTGTCTTTTTATATTTTCTTGCTGTTTGGTCTCTTATTCCACAAAGCCGCACTTCCTCTCCCATTTGTCTCACATTCGGAAACATCTTTCCCATCTCTCCCATTACCTCTTCCCAAAACGGTTTTATCCCTTTACAGTCCCACCAGATATGTCTCCATGTTCCCACCTCTTCACATCCTCTCCAACATTTATTTGTGGTTTTGGGGAACATAGTATGCAGTCTTTCAGGGGTGTAGTGCCATTGTGTCACTATTTTGGTCTACATTTCTCTTGTTTGTGCAGAGCGTGTCATCTTGGGAATCAGTTTCCATAGGTCCTCCCACTGGATTCTTGTTGGTTGCGCCCCAAGCGTTCTGTCCCATTTAGTCCTCTGTTTTTTATATACATTTTGTTTTGTTTTGCTTTTTTGTTCCTGGTATATGTCCTAATATTTTACACCCCCCTATACTGGCTTACTACTTGTTCTCATCTTAATGCTGTTGTATGAGCACCCTTCGTGGGTATGCTTCTGCCATCTGTAAATGTGTTATTGTAAGTCATGATCGAAATTGACATACCTGTTTTTCAAATAAATACCAAAAATCAAATGCAATTTTTCCTTGATTGATGCTCACATGTTACAAATTCTGGGAAATAAACACCTATTGGAGGAAAAGCCATTTTGCAGTTGGCACCCGCCACAAAACCAAGTGGACTTGACAAAGGACCCACCTCATTAATTAATTTGACCGGGAATATTCAGGGCCATGTACTTTGTTGGGCAACTCAGAATTCAGAAGGTTTCTCCAAGCTTCTATTTCCTGTGTACAGAGTTGCTTCGTTGAATATGTTGGTGGGCAAGTAACCTTTCTTGGGTGTCAGCTGAGTGGATAGCATCCCTAGGATGCCTCATGTACTAGTGTTGCTGCTCTAACTTCTGAGCAGGTTCCAAATCATCTTGTGGTCAGGTAGGCCCAGACACTGTAAAGGTATCCGATTGGGTTCTAGTTCGCATCCCTGCATTAGGACCTAGAACCTAACCCTTTCATGCACCCCACCTTACTGAGTTTATGCTCACTCTTGCCGAAGACCACTAGACTTAGCCCCTAGTCTTCGAGCTAACTTGTCTCACCTGCTCAACATTCTGATACCCGTGTGTCCCTTCTCCCATTTTCCCACACAACAAGTAGGCTTGTCTGGCACTCCCCCTATGCCTTCAAGAGACTTCAAGCTGCACTTCCTCTTTCACTTCCTGTTTTTTTCTGTTCTTCTCCAACTACCTCCTTCCAACCATTTCAGCCTTTTTCAACTTCACTTTCCTCCCTTTCTTGAGGTTTTCCACGTTTCCCTTCTTCACCTCTTCCAAGCTTTTCTTACTCTAACGCCTACACCCTCTTAGCCGCCCTTCCTCCTGCACCCAAACACTTCAGCACCTCCAGTTCCTCATATCTTTGTTTTTGTACCTAATAGTTGATGCATTGTTACCTTAAAGTTCGCTCAGGCAGTAGTAATGTTAGAGCTATTTCCTCTGGCACTGCTCTGCTGGTACACCTGAAAAAATGCATCTCTGGGGCTATGTAAATGGAAGAAGTGGGCTAGCTTCTGTCAATCCATTGTTTCTGAATGATTTGTTGTGACTATTTTCATTCCACATGTTATTAGGGATTATTCGCTTGTTAGCAAGTGAAGTTGGCTAGTATGCTGCTTACCTGTAGAGCTGGGGACAACCCTCCCCTTGCAATACTAACTGGACAGAAAATAAATCTGCTCTTACATTGCATTGATAACTGGGAGTAAAATATTGTCCTATACCTGTGCTTTCTAAGCAGAATGAGATCTCCCCCTACTTAACTGACCTGTAGGGGGCAATATACAAGAGCCCCAGATTAGCCCAAGACATGTGCATGTCTGTGGCAGAATGCCATCTGCAATTGTTGTACCGTGCTGAGCCTGTCTTATTTTTGTTATGCAGAGTGAAACTTGTTTCTCTTCAGGAAGGTGCATGCTGCTTATAGGGCACTTTTTCCGCATACGCTTGATTTCTAAAAAGGTAATGTCCATGATTAGGGAAGAGATCGTTTCAAGCTCTGAGAGTGTAGTATCATCACTGCCAATCATACAGTGGATTCACGCATACTTCTACAGACACACCAGCAGTTGAAAAGGGAGTATGCCACCTTTCAGACACACAAGTATCATATGCGTGAAATGTGCCCCTACAGAAGTTCTGTAGCAGTTACTCTTTTGCAGTATCCTTTTTAAAAGCACATTTGACAGTGAGGAAAGAAACTTCATATCATGCAAGTGTTTATTGATGCCCCTTACCTAATCAATCGAGCAGGAGAATGTATGGTATGAATTTACAGTCTGCTCAAACTACATTTTTGGCACATCTGTTAACTTGCGTCATCCCGCCTTTTTTTTTTTTGGGCATTACTGCTACAAGTGTGCAAGCCTCCTCACAATTAGAGGGTTCTTTCCTGACACGCGGCACATGTTACCAAAATCTAACTGCCTTTTTTGGAAATGAAAACTGATGAAGTTTGGCATGATAAAAGTATAGTTGCTTCAGTTATAGCATGACCAGATTTCCAAACCGAAAAACCGGGATGACTAACATAAAAGAGGGACTACCCCATTGCAGCCCACCAATTACCGTACCTCCCCCAACACGCCTCCACAACCACCACCCAAACATATTTCCAGCATGTCTCCTTTCTATAAACTGTATATGATCTCTTTTGTGCAGCTTTGTCTGTGAATCTTGGCATGTTAATTCAAAACAAGCGTTAGCGCTAATTGATATTACATGGCTTGCTGTACAACGACTTCCAAACCAGTCTCTCTGGCACAGTCGGTAAGTGTTGTGACTTGTACCTGGAAGGGTGGGGTTTCGAGCCAATCCTCCGTCAAAATACTGAAAAATAATTACAATTTTATTTACAGTAGCCACCCACCCATGCAAAACCCGGACAGAGTTCCTAAAACGAAAAAAATCCCGGGACCCCGGGACGGAGGGTGATTTCCCCGTACTGTCCTGGGAAAACCGGGACGTCTGGTCGCCCTATTCAGTTACTAACTACCAATATTCCTGTCCCCGTAATTGGAGCCTCTCATTCTTGCATTGTAGGCTGACTTGAAGTGAAGATCCTCTCAAAAGATGGATGTAATGGTATATTGGGAGGTGGAGTTATTACAATAGTCTAATTTGTTCCCCGGATTATCTATCAATCTATCAATTCTATTTTTCCATTCCTTGGCTGAACAGATTTAAGAGCAAAGCTGTAGACAATTTCTCCCTTGCAAGTCTGCATTGTCAAAGGGTGGGCGGCTGCTCACTGGGAAGACTTTGTGCCTGTTTTGAAAAACTGCACCTCATCTACATTTAGAAGACTGATTTCTTGGGTAAGGCTGACTCACTATGCATTTCTGAGAGTTATTGTAGCGGGGCAGGGCTGGGGATAAGAGAGACAATTAAGGAGACGCTTTGATCTGTCAGAGATAGGAAGGTGGGAAGCTTAAGTTTAGAGAAGTCCAGTGACTTAGATAAGGATCAATATACCATCATGGAAAATTATAGTGCTTCCTTGTGACCTCTGTGCCCCCTAATTTCCTGCAGACTCGGAATTCTGAAATTACAAAGAAGAGAACACTGATTGAAGTGACATTGATATTGACAGGAGACTTCCAAACCAACCAATCTCTTTCACGGATTTCACTATTTAATGAATAGCCTTCCCTCATTCTGTTGAATCTTGCATTGAATCTAATTGGAACTGAACCAGTCGAAAGGGCCCTGTCAGAGTGGAGGATCATAATTTGCAGGAAATTTAAAAACTCGTTCTTAACCACCCCCAAGTTATGTTCGGAAACTGTTATGCTGCTCCAATTAACACTGTAGTGGTCTTATGGTGCTGTACCTTGTCTGAGAAAATGGCGTATTGTGCAACAACACGAGGTGACCAGTCTTTGGAGAGAGAAGGAAAACAATTGACAAAATATGGGGGCGGGGAAAAGCAGAAATAAGGTAGTGATGCACAGAAATAACAAGATAACTAATTGATGACCTGCTGGAAGATCACTGCCTGCTGGGACTTGCACCCACAAAGCTCACTACCCTCTTATGTGGCTGGGAAGAGTGAAATCAGGGCCCTAAAATCTTCAATGGGGCTGCTAAAAAGGCCCACCTCATTATGAAGCCCAAGGTATTACCCTTGGCATTTTGGAGACACTGCAAGACAGAGCTGAATGCTTGAAGCCTCCCATACTCATTATTATTAGGGTATTCAATGCAAACCTAGCTTCGAGAAGCAATTTAGCACTTTACAATCATATGGGTAAGAACAAGGTTAGGGAGCAAAGAAACCAAGGAGTGGGGATCTAAACACAGGAGAGGGAAGGCAATAGTTGGCAATGGATCTGCAAGTAACCAGGGAAGAAACAGTGGCCATCAGAACACCCAGTCTCGAGTATGGTGGGAGTGGACTGTTTATGAACCATTGCACTGTTCAGCTTCCGGTGTCGAAGCCATTCATGGAGCCCCTTTTGCTGCAACCAAATCGCCTGATTTTTTCAGTTGGCCAGCTTGAGTCCTTGATCCATTACTCAAAACCCTTAGAAAGCACCAAGCAGACAGTCTAGAGAATGTTGAGACATGTTAAATGGACAAAGGGAGAGTTTAAGTAGACTAGAGGCATTTAACAATGCTCTTCTTGATACTGACCCACAGGTCTTATAGCTAGGTTCTGTGATTCTCTCCAAAGCCCCCCCCCCGTGAGGCTAGGGACTTGAGCCCGCTCTGCAATACCCTCCATAAGGGTAGCGTCAAGCAAGATCTCACCAGGAGAGAGACTCCACCTTTGGGGACAAGTCCACCCATTCCTATGAGGACATTCCAACAATACCTCTTCAAATACATCCAGTGAAGAATTATATGAGGAAAGTAACAATGTGTTATTGTAAAAGGGAAACTGTGACTGGTCCTTCAAATTAAAAATCACCTTTTGCTCTGACAAGGAGGATGACCTGCAGATGAGAAGAGAAGCCGCAAATGATAGAGAAAGGAATATGGCCTTATGCCGGGAAAGTCTCACAGCTACGTGATAGGATAGGGGAGGAGACTGCAGACATAGAGAGGGAGCCTGCGAGTTATGAATCGCCTCACTCGCTAATCCAGACGAGAGGCTGTATGTGTGCATCCTGTTACTTTGAGGCGGTAAGAAGCCGAAGCAGATGCACAGTGTCTGAGAGACACGATGGAGAGCGAAACCAAGTCGGGCACGTGGCGTCGCAATACTGAGAGAACAAGAGAGTGGTGGTGTGACCACAGCCAATTGGTGGACCTATGGTCCTGCGAAGAACGCTGATTCCTCACCGCAAAGGCAAACGCTGAACCAGTCGGTAAATAAAATACAGAGGAACCAGCTGACAAGACGGCACAAACAAAAAGCAATTGAAGTAACCCGCAGGGTTAACCTGAGACAGAGAAGAAACGGAACGGATAACAATCCTGGTCACGTTAGCCCTCTGAACTACAGGTAACTGGGAAAACGAGAGACCCGGGAGGGGGATGTAAAACAATTATTGGCAGGCTCATACTCGTCGCAGTCAAAACAAAGTATTAACACATAGAAGATTGAATGCAATATCATTCTTAGGATATTCCTACTCCTCCCAGTCAGGGAGAAGAAATTAGCACACTGCCATTTAGAAGAGAGAATAAGGAGCATGGCTGGAATGCTCATACTGGTATCAGACAAGACCAGGAAAGTCTAATTAAAGAGGAGAGACAACAGAAAAGCCTGAAGATAAAGTTGGAACAAAGAAAACATGGAAAGAAAAAGCTCATAGGGAAACCAAATACTGTGAATTGGTCAATAACGATAAGGGTCTATATCTTGGGAAAAGAGAAGGAGAATAATTTTCTTTTTTTATTTTATTTGTATTAAATGGTTTAGTTTATTTACAAACTTGTTCATTATATCCTCCAATTTCCCTTGTAGTTGAACACTATTGGAGAAAACCCCTCAAAGTAGACAACAAATAAAAAAGAGGAGAAAGAAGTCAACAGGGAATAAAAAACAGGGTCCAAAAAGGAGAGACATAATTAAAGTCTAGGGTGGACGTGTGCGTCGTGTGTGCAATTCAGACCAATGAAGTTTTGCTTCTTCTAGCATCCTCGTCCAACCAGATGATGGTCCTGGTCTATGTCAGACTCTGTCTCATTGCATTGAATCTTTTCCAATCAGTTCTCTCCAGAATTGTACCACTCTGAATGTAAGACTCTTGTTGCCGCCTAGCATCAGAGTTGCCCATCGGTCTTCGCAAGATAGCGAAGATGCTTCAGGAGGAAGCATAGTGGCATACATTCTTCTTTCGTTCGCAAGAGCTGGGCATTCTATGATGAGATGATAGAGCGGTTCTACTTGGTCAGCAGTTTGACAGAACCGACATGTATTGGAGGTGGCCGGAATTTGTTTAGTTAGTGCCAAGACCTCTCTTGTCGGTAGCAAATTAAGGCGCATACGGAGGAATAGATCTCTCAAGTCTTTTGGCAGGGGAAAACCTTCAGATATGGTGGTAGTTGGTTTAGGGCTCTGCTCTCATACATGCAATTCATAGTCAGCTGGTATTGAATTTTCTTGTCTATAGTCTCTATCCAATGATTGCGCTGTATTCTTTTTTTCACTTCAAGGGGTCGCCGTAGCAACATTTCGATTGTGCATTCCATTTTAGCTAGCCTCTGTATGCACGCTTCTTTCCATTTATTGAGCAATGTGTCATGTGATGAATTTGTTTTTGATCTTAATAAGTCAATTGGCGGTAGATTGTCTTCTGTTAAGATTTTCCTAAACAGATCTTATGACTTCCATGCCGCAATTGAATGTATGTATTGTACCACTAGTTCAAAGTGTATTAGTTGATCAGGAAATGATTTGGGGAGCGACAAGATTTTGCTCCAAAAAATACCTTCAAGAAGATCCCAGGTATGCCACAGAAGATTGAGTATTGTTTCACTTCCATAGGTAAGTATCAATGCAAACCTCTAGCGGTAGAAAGCAATAAGTGACCTTATGGAGAACTTCCCGTATTTTTTTTGTATCATACCTTGGCATGCTAGTGACTCGGTGTTGGCTCTCAGGTGATCCGCCCATTGTTTTTCACAAATGCTCGGGTTAAGCCATACTCCCAGGTATTTGGTGGTTTTAACCTGTTCTAGTTTACATGCTTTTAAGTAGATTGTGATATCCCTGTTTCCTTTTCTTGGTTGGTATGCAAGAGACATTGTTTGTGATTTTACTGTGTTGATGGGTAGGATCATTAGCATCTACGTATTTCCCTAGGGCATTGATTTGCCTTTGGAGGCCCACTTGCGTTCTGTCGAGTATTACGAGATAGTCAGCGTACATAATCCAAGGTACTGAGATCCCTTTTAAGATCGGTGTGTATGCAGTTAATAAGTTCTGAGGCGCCGCAAGATCTGAGATGTATAAATTGAAAAGGGTGGCAGCGAGCGGGCAGCCCTAATTCTGTCCATTCGAAGTTCTTTCCTTTGTAACTGCACCTTTTTGTGATAGCCTCACTCGTATGGTGGTATTCGAGTGCAATGCTTTAATCGCATCCAGTAGGTCCGTCGAGCACTTCCAGGAATGTAATTTCTGCCATAATTCATGACGATTTACACTATTGAATGCAAGTTGGAAGTCTATGAACACTGCAAGGGTTTGTGTTTTTGTTCTTATTGCTTCCAATATGAGGAGGTTCAAGATTATCAGGTTAATGTTGGTACCTACACCTTTGATCAACCCTGTTTGTCTGGGGTCTCTTCTATTAGTCAATATAGACCATTCTGTCAGTCGCCATAGGAGAATGGAGGCAAATATTTTGCCTAGTGGATCCAGCAAAGCTATTGGCCGATAGTTAGATGCCATCTTTCTGTCGCCTTTTTTAAAGATCAGAATCAGAATTGCTGTTTTCCAGGTGCTCGGACGGAATTTGTTTGAGGTCCATTATGAGTTTGAATATCTGCTGGCAAAGATCAATCCAGGCCTCAAGGTTTGCTCTTAAGGCTGCTTTATTGAGCCCATCAGGTCCGGGCCTGCGAGATGAGTTGAGGTGCCTGATTTGTGTTAGAATTTCATTATGTTCCCATTCGATCTCCCAATTCTTTGCCATTTGGGCTTCTTGAGTGTCAAACGGTTCTTCACTCTTAGCAAAGAACTGGGTAAAGTAAGTCACCCTTGTCGCTTCTGCTACATCTCAGATTAGGAGGTCTGAATGCTGTGCATTTCCATTTAAGAGCCTCCACAGATCTTGAGTATTGCATTGGGCCAGCGCTCCTAACATATATTCAGCATCATTTTGGGAACGTATTGCTAGTGTGTTACGCAGCCAATTCCTATAGGCTTGCTTGGAAATGTTCATATGCTTCCTGCAATCTTCCGTGTTGAGGTGCAACACTGACTTCAGTTGCGCTCGAAGTTGTTTTTTCCTGACAGCGGTTTCTTTGTTATAAGCATGCTCATGTTTATGCCGCTGGTTCAATGGTTTGCAGTCGGTGGTTCTGAATGGTAAAAGAAGCCATTCGTGTTCCAGCTTTTCAACGGCATCCATTTGAGTGTTTAAGAATGTTTCTTTTAACCCTTGTGTTTGATCTTGTGTGATGCAGAGCCTGTTTTTCCCATAATTCAATTCAAGCCGTGGTTGAGTCAGGTCTAATGGCCTTTCTTGTTGGACCTTCCATAGATTATGGTGGTCACTATTTGTGGCAGGGACGATCTTCATCGTGTCAATATTGATATGTAGAGACTGTGAGGCGAAGATATAGTCTAAATATGCCTGTGACTGTCCTTTTTTCCACGTGGGTGCAGGCGGAAAATCTTCTCTCAATTTTCCATTCATTACGATGTTTCTTCGTGTTAGCTCTTTTAGCCAGACTTCGGCTTTCAACAGCAATTCTCTATGCGGAATCAAAGTCCTTATGTTATTAAAGAGATGGATTTTCAAATCTCTGCAAATAATAACCTCAGATTTTTTGTATCGCCTATGTATGTCATCAATGCTTGATAGAGTATTGAAGTAAATATTGTCATTTATAGCTGCCGGGTTCCAGTATAGGTTAAAAATCCCAAGCATCTTAACATTTGCTGCATTGTTGCCCAAGGGCACACTGAGTCGCTTTGACATGTCTCAATTACAGTGACTTGGATGAAAGGGTTAGGATTGTACATCTCGACAACAAGCAGGTTAGCTGCAGATTTTACCAGTGTTAATAGCCCTGAAGAAGGGCGTCCCCTCGCTCTTGTGATGGCTGGATTAATATAAGTTGTATATCCATCACAAATAGGCTGTTTGCTGATCCAAGTCTCCTGTAGAGAGATTATATCGAAGTTTTGAAGGTCTTGATTTCCTTCCTCAAACAGGTGTGCTGATCCCCACGTGTTCCATGAGCAGAGTTTCCAAGGTGACTTCTCAACTGGGAGCGATAGTTATGGGTGCTTCTTTCCACAAGTCTGTTTGTGGTGGAATTGGGCTGTCTTTTCCTTTCTGGTGAAGTCCTTGGCCTCTCGATTTCTCTTGGCTGGGAGCCCTCCAGGGAATCTAACTTTATTTTCATGTAAAGACTAGCAATATCCTTTTCTTCTGATATACATGTCTTGCCGGCTCGCTTCTTCATTATAGTTTTGAACACTGAGTTTTGCCTGTTTTCACGTCGTCTCTTGTTTGTTTCCTCTGAGATTGGTATATTTCTCATTATGGTGGTAGTGATGTCGAATCCCAGTGGTAGAAAAGTGGCCTTGTGATCTAATATTGTCGCAGAAATTCTTCTTGAGACTTGATGTTCTGCTTCGCAGAGGAGTTGCTGGGGGGGTGAGGGTGCTATAGCCATGTGTCTTTTGGTTGTAGCTCCGGATAGAAGCTCAGGGACTACAACCAAAAGGCTATAGCTAGCCCCGAATCCCGACAGTCCCGACATTAGCTTAGCCCCTGATCTTTTCCAGACCTAGCAACACCCCTACTGCTACCAAATCCGTTCTTGCCGCTCTTACAAATTCGACTATTTTGATGTGATAGGTTTTGATGAATTTGAGTTTGGGTAGCACATGTAGGAGTCGCAGCATATTGGTTCCATTCGGAATCGGTCTGTCTTCCCTGTCCACCAATCTATCACAATAACATTAGTAATGGTCACCGATCTTCAAATCATTTGTAAAATTGCCCAAAAAAGAGAACAAGAAAGAAACTGAAATTTGTTACAAAAAGAGAAGGAACAAAGATCCATAGATACATTGTATTAACTATATGAATTGGTAGTCACCAGAGATTACTTGAAGACAGTTTATTAAACTGAACTAGTGGTGTGGTCAGAAGAGATTAGTTCGGACGGTGGACAGATTCTGTTCAGACATTCACTGACGTCTAACAAGCACCTTAGTTTTGTTGGGTAGGGAAGCCCCATAGTATAGGGAAAGGTAGGCCTTTATCCTTTTTTTCAATAAACTTCTCAGTGAAATGGACTTTCTGAGTATGCATTTTTCTTCTGACCCTCTACAGTTCCTAGAGACATTTGAAGTCCCTTTAATGGAATTGTTAAAGACCCGACACACCCGCTGGCACTTGTAATCCGGCTATGCCGCCAGACCGAGTGCCGGTAAAGGTAAGTACCAAATGCCAGTATCTAGGATACCGGCATACTCGGAATGAGGCCCAGTGTACCTACAACAGGAAGGGGGCTAGACGTGCACGTGTTTAGCAAGAAAGGTGAGTGGTGAGACTGTAGTGGATAAGTGCATGCAGAGGAAACCTATCACGGCGGAGGGCAAGTCCTGCCGGAGCCCAAAGCGGTGACCCTTTTTCCCTCGTGGAAATCGGTCTGGCAGAAATGTTTGCTTAAGTGTATTGTCAGTGTTTTCCTGAAACCCTGGCAGGTTTTCTTCATGCTTTAACCTGCACTATTCAAGGCGAAGCTCCGTAAGTAAGGATGATGGCTCAGAAACTCTGGTGTTACCCTGTGGTGCAGGGCTATCACACAATTAGCTCCTGGCTGCGGGATTTGTTGCTGAACTTTCAACCCAGCAGTTTTGTCTCCCATCGTGGAGGAAATTGTGGCAGTGGGGACAGAGGAAGCAGCAGTTCTGGTGAAACGGCTAAGAGCAGACCCTTGTGAGGGCGGGGATGGGGATGTGGTGGACACAACATGAGTGAACTTTACCGCCATAAGGATCTGTGGCCATACCAGTGAATATTTGTCATAAGCCATGCAGCCCGATTGACTGTCAGGATCTCAGGATTCCACTCTGTGTATTAATTAAGCAATAATTCTGAGATCATCAATTTTTTAGATACACAAATGGAGGCATTGGCACATGTCTGTGAGACTCTCCAGATGTTTTCGGCCAAAAACCCATCTACCATATCCAGCCCAGTCAATGCGGAGGGTTCAAGGGGAATTATAGTCCAAAAAATCAGGAGAGCAACAGTTTGCAGACCCCTTTTGTAGGTAAACCAGTCACTCAACCCAGCATCCAAAAAAGGTAATGCCACTTAGTCATATTCAAAGGACCTTTTGATTCAGTTTTCCCCAGTATGTACTGTCCTGCAAATGTACACTTGGGGGTGGGGGTACACAGGAAGTGCCTAGTGCATATGTTTAACATTAATCTCACTGTCCCCTCAGTAACCTATCATACTGATTGAAATGTGCATTTTCTTTTTTTTTTTTCTAGACTGTGGATCCATCATCTGTTGCTCTGGTAACTTTGGGGTCATCCAAGGACATGTTGTTTGAAGGGGGACCTATGCCATGGGTTCTCGAACCATCGAAGTTTTTCAGGAACATCTCGGCAGAAGATTCAGAAAGTGTTGGCATAAACATCTTTGCACCCCCCGCGTCTCGAAATCATTTGCAACATTGGATTAGAGTTTCCTGCAGAGCACTGGGAGAGCAAGTGAGTGCGGATTGGGTTTTATTTTCAGTCGGTGTAATATTTTGTTGGCAATACTTGAAGGCAGATTCCATTAGATATAGTATTTTCATCCAGCAGGGCCTGCAGCCTCCAAAGATAGGATTGCAATAAGCTTTACTGAAATCCAGAGTGACTTGTTGTGAATTTAAGGAGTTTTCTGCAAACCTGATGTGATGGATAATTTTCTTGTGAGTCTGTGGTGGTGTATTTGAAAGTATTACATTAGCTGCTGACTGAAAGGTTGTGCTCTGAACACCGTTATCAAAATTGATGTTTTATTAAAACATACTTATTTGCACATTTCCCTACTGCGTTTTTTGTATAGTGGGGAGTGGGGACGATCTGCAAAGCTTCCAAACTCGTCACTAGGAAAGGCTGTGGTGTGGTAGCTCCATAACAGCCTGTGTGTTCGATTCTTCATTGCGTATTTTGCACAGAGGGGAGGTATGGCTGAGAGTATTGAAATTAAATTTGTAACTGGCATATGTGGTGCAATGTGACTTTTTTATGAATTTCCTTTTCAGGGACTATGCACTTGAACTGCTGTTGTGGTGCAAGGTTTTAGGTATAATAGAATTTGGACTTCTATGAATCTATTCTAGAGTGATTTTAAAAGTGATATTTAGATCATTCTCTTTTGATAATGTGATGCGTTTTCTGTTTTTTCTTCTCTTTTGTGTATGCTTAAAGGTCATATATTGAGTTTTGTATATTGCAAAACTTGTTGGCAATGTTTTTTCATAGTTCGTGTTAGGTTGACTGGTTTCAACCAGAATCACAATAAATACTAAAATAACACACACTTGCCTGTGCTGGGACACTCTCGGCCCGATTTTGATTTGTCCTGAAGGCGCACCTTTATTTTATCATTCGACTATTGGTCCGGTAGGACAGTAAAGTATTGAAGATACTGGCTTTGTTGTCCTTTATAGTAGTGCCTATTAGGCGCCGTGTTAGCAACACCTATACCTTGAAAGTATTGCATTGGTGTACATGTAGATGGGTTGTGAGAAAGTACACACAGCATGTGGGCATTGTTTGATTAATTATGCACACATTGAATCCCCAAACCCATGCTACTCCCTGGGGCTAGTCCCACCCACTACCTGCCCTTCCTTCCCCACCCAAAACACCCCCTCCTATGATCTCTTTGAGGTTTCTCTTTCCTGCAGTAACATCAAATGTTGCGCTCTATACATTCTGCCAATTATTTCTAAGCAGTCTTCTGAGAGTTAATTGCTTCATTGCCACTGTAAATGATCTTTGTGTAATAAAAATGTCTGCTTATGCCATGTTAAACAAGCATTGCCAAAACCAACAGTTTGACTTGTGTATACGTAGTAGATCGGCATTTGCTAGGCAATGGCATCATAGGCCCAGGTGATCACACAATATTCTATCTTAAAACCAGGAAGTATCATTATGGCAGTATCTAGCAAATGTCTATCCCATGCCTACCCAAAAGTACAAACGGCTGGCTTTACAAATGCCTATTTTTGGTTTGCGGCATGCCACACACCACTCCCCGTAATTGGAGTTGCACGTCGGCAGGAAAACTGCTTTGTCATTCTACCCTCCGCCTAGGTAAACATTGCATTACTTTTGCACAAACATGAAACACCATTGGGTCCGGTGCTTCCGTTTGGGGCAACTGTTATCCTGAATAGCTTAAGTGGTACACATATGCCACGTAGGTGATAGTTGTATATAGAGTATATATAATTTGGCAATTGCCGTCTGTTTTTTATTTCACGTATGTAACATATACCAAATATATCATCCACATAATATTTGTTATTCGTCCTTTTTAAAAGTCGTACATATATGATAAAATAAGTGGAAACCGGTAGCAGTTTATTTCTCCTTCTGTGTTCTGAAAGGTATATGGCAGCAGTAAAATGTGCCAATATACAATTCTCAGAGAACAGACTTGAATGGTCCTTCTTGTATGTGTCCTGCTGAAATATATATTTCTCCAGAATGGGGTCTGGCATGGATTCACATGCTCATGAATATTCCCCGTCGTCAGGCTGGGAATCCTCGGTAAAGAAAAAACCAGTATCAGTTTCGTTTCTGATCTGTCTTTCGTAGTTATAACCAATCACTGGTCTCTGCGTCATACTGACCACAGCCAATGACTGCCCTCTACCTAAGCACCGCCTCTGGCAGCCATCTTCAGATTTTTACCGCACGTTCATGTGTTGGGATCCTCGTGCTATTGCTCTCGAGCGTTAGTGCTATTTTTTTCACGTTTTTTTTCTCAAAACTTTGTTTTTTCCGGTCAAAAGAGCCTCAAGCTCCACCGACTCTCCATCCGATCAACGGGGACCCGTGTCGGATTCGTCTGCGCCCCTCAAGGGTGAAGATTTCGTCGAGCTACGTTTTGGAGGACTCCAGAAGCTTCTCAGGCCCGGACATGGCCCAGGAGAAGGGAAGCTTGACGCCCGGAAAGCTGTTCAGGGTCTGCCCTGGATGCCAGCTGCAGAACGTCTTTAAGGAGGACGAACACTCCTTTTGTCTCTACTGCTTACATGAGGACAAGACGCACGTGGAGAAGGACTGTGCGTTTTGCGGCAGTATGTCGGAGCGGACCATGAAGGACCGCCACCAACGCCTCGCCAACTGGCTGGAAGGGAAGAGCCCGTCAGGCGAGAAGAAGAGTAAGAAATCCGAGCGGTCTTCTAAGACCTTTGAGGACGCCCCGGCGACGGGGGTCCAACACAAGGCCAAGCACCGCGAGTCCGCTGGCACCGGGAGCGCCGAACGGTCGGGCTCTACGGGCGCCAGGCAGGGCGCACCCTCCCCGGCACCTTCAGCCACGAGCCAACGCTCTGGGTCGGGTAAGAGGAAGGGCGAGCACCCGGCGAAGCTCCTGGAGAGGCCCCGGTCGAGCTCGAAGGCCCCATCGGAGGGGGAGAAGGCAGTGTCCCCCCCCCCTCAAGGATAAGGCGGTGAGCGCACCGAAGGTGGTGAAGGCCTTAATCCATCCGGCCAAGCCCTCTATCGATACTGTCGCGGCGGCCCTGGCTCAGCCTGTGGAGGCTACACCAGTGGTGGCGACCTCGGGGCTCAGAGTCTCCCTGCCACCTCGGAGGGAGTCCTCTTTTGTGCCCATCGATAGGACCCCCGTGAAATCCCCGGCGGGGAAGAAAAAGGGGGGGCAGGGCGTCGTCGTAGATTCGGCTTCAGAGGAAGAGCTGATCGAGGTCTTAAGCCACGGCCTTGGCGTGGATGAAGACCGGCCCGTCGGGATGGATCCCGACGCAGGTGACGACGACGGCGTCGAGGGTGCTGACGGGGCCCCTGATCGCCCGTCTGATTTCCCTCTGCCAGCGCCGCAAGACAACTCGGCGGCCATTTTGTTGGCTATACAGTCCTTATGCTCAGAGATAAGGACGAGACTACCGTTGCCGACAGAGGAGCCTCTCCCGTCGGGGGATCCTGAACCGGGACCTTCGGGTGTTCCCCCTCCCAAGAAAAGAAGGATTCACCCTCCACCTCCTTTTCAGCCGTCGCGACCCGTCCAGCCCTCCTCCCCGTCCACCCGAGGGGATGATACGGGGACTGACACGGCAGCGACGGGTACGGACGACGAGGTATACGACGAGGATCTCCCGTCATCACCTCCCACCAGGGCCTCTCCGCCCGACGAGATTGGATCGTTCCACTCCATGATCGCCAGGGCATCCGAGCTTTTCCAACTCTGCCCTGAGGAGAAGAAAAAGGAAGGATTCCTTTATCAACGGCGCGAGGCCAAGAGGAAGACGGTCCTCGCGGTGCCTCTACTGGACGACATTTGGGATGAGGGCCTCGCCCTCCTCAAGAACCCTTCCACGACGCCAGCTAGAAGAGACCGGTACGAAAAGAAGTACCGGGTCCCGGACGCGGCCCCCCTGTGCCTCCGGGCGCAGCCTACCCCGGACTCTGTCGTCTCTGCGGCGGCCAGGAAGAAAGCGGGGGGGGGGGTGCGGCCTCCACATCGACTTCCCCACCGGACGGCGAGGGGAAAGAAATTGGACGCTATGGGACGCAGGGTCATCTCGTCTGCAGCGATGTCGATTAAAGCGGCCAGCGCCTTGGCTATCGTGGCCCGCTACGACAGGGAGCCATGGTACAAACTGGCTCCCCTGCTGGACTTCCTACCGGACGACAAGAGGGCGGATGCCCTGGAGATCCTACAGGAAGGTGAGGTGGCATCGGACCACGCCATCACTATTGCGATGGACATCGCCGACACTGGATTTAGCCAGTTGGGCAACGGCGTGTGCCTTAGGCGGCGTGGATGGCTCAAGGCTACGGACTTCCGTCAAGACGTACAGACCAGAGTCCTGGACATGCCGTTCGATGGGAACAACCTGTTTGGGAAAACAGTGGACGATTCCCTTCAGGCCATTAAAGCGGACACAGACGGCCCGGGCCCTTGGGGTTCTACAGCAACGACGGACGCCCTTTCGGAGCAGCGGAGGCAAGGGCGCCTCCAAAGGTTCCGGCGGCGGTTTCTCTACCTACCGTCAAGCGGCCTGCTCGTCGTCTCAAGAGGCCTACAGAGGACGAGGCAAGTCTGGAGGACCCCGCCGTCGTCGCCAAGGAGGTCAAGGCGGCAAAGCCTCGTCGAAACAGGATTGAACCGGCCGTGGGGTCGGGCCCCCACCGAAGCACCCCGGTGGGAGGCCGGCTGGCGAGCTTCGTCAGCGTGTGGGAGTCCATCTCCACCGACCGTTGGGTGCTGGACGCCTTGGCCCGGGGCCACGCGCTCGAGTTTCAAAGAAGGTGCCCGCGCGTCCACCCCGTGGCCAGGAGAGAGCTTCACGTCCCTCAGCTTCTCCTGGAGGTAACGGCGTTGCTCAGGAAGGGCGCCATCAAACTCGTCCCAAAGAGGCTTCGGGGCTCCGGAGTTTACTCGAGATACTTCCTCGTGAAGAAGACGGGAGGATGGCGCCCCATCCTAGACCTGCGACGTCTGAACAAGTTCATCAAGGCGCAGAAGTTCCGGATGGTCACCCTGCAGCACGTCCTGGGTCAGCTGGAGGAAGGAGACTTCCTGTCGTCGTTGGATTTGGAAGATGCCTACTTCCATATTCCCATCCTAAAGGGGCACCGAAAATTCCTCAGGTTTGTGGTCCAAGGGCGTCACTACCAGTTCAAAGCCCTCCCCTTCGGACTACGGTCGGCACCCAGGGTATTTACCAAGTGCCTTGCACCGGTGGCGGCGCAGCTGTGCCGCAAGGGGATCCACGTCTACCCCTACCTGGACGACTGGCTCATCCGAGCCAAGACGAGGGAGCTCGCCGTGGACCACACGGCAAGGACCGTCCAACTTCTCACGGACCTGGGATTCTCCGTTAACTACGCCAAGTCCCACCTTGTACCCGCGCAAAACGCACTGTTTCTGGGAGCGAAGCTCGACACAGTGTCCCTTCTGGCCTCCCCGTCGGAGGAAAGGACCAGGTCCATCCTGGGCAAGGTACAGCGGATGTTGGTTTCCGACGTGGCCAAGGTGAGGTCCATCAAGTCCCTCCTCGGAATGATGTCCTCTTGCATCTACCTCATTCCCATGTGCAGGCTCCGGATGCGCCCGTTGCAGGAGTTCCTGGACGCGGGCTGGATCCAAACGACGGGCGGCTTCGAGGAGAGGATCACACTCGACGAGAGTTTCCGCCGAGCGGTCCGGTGGTGGGGCACCCGCGCGCATCTGACGGCGGGCATGGACTTCCAGACCCCAGACCTCCAGGAGACAGTGACCACGGATGCCTCCCTGGAAGGGTGGGGAGCACACACCGAAAATCTGTACGCGAGAGGCCTCTGGCTCCCGACGGAGAAGTCCCTCCATATCAACGTCCTGGAGCTCCGTGCAGTGTTCTGGGCCCTCAGGTCCTTCCTTCCGTCCCTCAAGGGCAAGGTGGTGAGGATCTTCACCGACAACACCACCACCATGTTTTACATCAGGAAACAGGGCGGAACCAGGTCCCCAGCACTGTCCAAGGAGGCGCAGGACCTGTGGCATTGGGCAGTCGCCCAAAGGATGTTTCTGGTGCCGTTTCATCTGGCAGGGATAAAAAAACACCATCGCCGACTCACTCAGCAGGGAGCTGCGCTCGTGCCACGAGTGGGAACTACGGCAGGATCTAGTGGATCGCCTCTTCCGACGGTGGGGCACACCCCAGATCGACCTGTTCGCGACGGCGACGAACTCCAAGTGCCGGAGGTTCGCCAGCAGGTTTCCCCAGGCGAGGAGCATGGGCGATGCTTTCTCGTTCCCCTGGGAGGGCCTGTTCCTCTACGCGTTCCCTCCTTTGCCACTGCTAATCCGGCTCGTCAACCAGCTCAAGAGGTCACGGTGCAGGATGATCCTCGTCGCACCTGCGTGGCCGAGGCAGATATGGTTCCCGGACCTTCTGGACTTGTCAGCGTCCCCGCCAATCAAGCTGCCGGTGGACGTGGATCTACTCTCCAGGGAAGGAGGCGCCATCCTCCACCACGACCCGAAATCGCTGAACTTGCAGGCCTGGCTCCTGCAGCGCTAGAGTTTGGAGGATACGACATACCGGCCGACTGCAGAGAGGTTCTTGCAAAGGCCAGGGCGTCCTCGACTCTTAAATGCTACGGACACAAATGGAAGAGGTTCTCTGTCTGGTGCCACGCAAAGAAGATTAACCCTCTACGGATTATGGCTCCCCAGGTACTGCCGTACCTGCTGACGCTGGCCAAAGCTGGACTGGCACACGCGTCCATCAAGATTCATCTTGCTGCGATCTCCCGATACACCAGAACCACGGGCCGGACGTCCCTGTGGTGTCATCGTCTGGTGAAAGAGTTCATGAAGGGACTGTTCAGATCGTTCCCGCCGGTGAAGGCGCCGGCCCCGGCGTGGGAGGTCAATGTGGTGCTGACCAAGTTCATGGGACCTCCGTTCGAGCCTCTGCACTCGGCCCCGTTGAAGTTTCTGTCGTGGAAAACAGCGTTTCTTGTGGCCATCACCTCCGCACGACGGGTGGGAGAGATCCAGGCCCTTTCCTGCAAGGCCCCGTACTTGACTTTTCACGACACGAGGGTAGTGCTCAGGACGCACCCCTCCTTCATGCCCAAGGTACCGTCGGACTTCCATCTCAACGAACCCTTGGTGTTGCCTGTGTTCTTCCCGTCGCCTTCGTCGCCGGCTGAGAGGACTTTGCACTCGCTGGATGTGGCTAGAGGGCTGAAGTTCTACGTGGACCGCACAAAGTGTTTTCGGAAGACGTCACAACTCTTTGTGAACTTTGGACCTGTCAATCAGGGGAAGGCTCTCTCGAAGGTTCATTTCCAGATGGCTCTCCGGCTGTATCATGTACTGTCATCGGGTGGCAAACCGACCGCTGCCTGGCCGTCCGAGAGCCCATTACACCAGAGCGATCGCAGCTACCACGGCGTTCCTTTCTGGTGTGCCCCTGCTGGACATATGCAGGGCTGCTACGTGGAGGTCGACGCACACCTTCACGAAATTCTACTGCGTCGATCGGGACTCCAGGGAGGAGTCCAGGGTCGGCCAAGCAGTGCTGCGCAACCTGTTCGCCTGAGGTGAGCCTGGTGAGGAGGTAAGATGCTTAATGTTGAGTTTGATGTAATGCTTAATGTTGAGCCTTTGCCACCTCCCGTGGTTGTGCATGTGTGTACTGCTATGTATTCTTTATTCATGAGCATGTGAATCCATGCCAGACCCCATGCTGGAGAAGGAACAAGTTACTTACCTGTAACTGTTGTTCTCCAGCATGGGTCTGGCATGGATTCACATGCGAACCCTCCCGCCTACCCCTCTGCGGCTCTTCACTTGGTCATACTGCCACTTCACGTGCTTCCAAATCTGAAGATGGCTGCCAGAGGCGGTGCTTAGGTAGAGGGCAGTCATTGGCTGTGGTCAGTATGATGCAGAGACCAGTGATTGGTTATTACTACGAAAGACAGATCAGAAACGAAACTGATATTGGTTTTTTCTTTACCGAGGATTCCCAGCCTGACGACGGGGAATATTCATGAGCATGTGAATCCATGCCAGACCCATGCTGGAGAACAACAGTTACAGGTAAGTAATATATATATATATTAGAACAAAGCGGGTATATACTTATTTTGTGGCTTGGGATGGCCAAGAAGAATGTGCCTTCTGCTGCTCACTCACTAAAGCAACTCTTTTCAGAAACATTGATGCAGAGGTTTTATCAAGCACTTTGTTTTGGCACTAAACGCTTTGTGCAGGCTGTACCGGGAGCTAACGGCCTGCCTGCCCGAGTTAATGGATTAAGTGTAGCAAGGACCATTACCAATCGCTGCGGGCCATTGCCGCTGGTTTGATTTACTCCTGATGCTATTGCCACTTGCAACCCAACAAAACGTGGTGCTAGTGGTAGTTTAAACACGATTTTTCTCTTGAGGAAAAACGCGAGTCGGTGGCATTTTAACAAAGAAAATCTAGCCACACCAAAATGGCTGCCACAGGAATATGGAACGCAAACTAAAGAGCCAATTTCCTATGCCCGAGGGAGCCTGGGTGAGCTAGAGGTTGTGCAACAAGTTTACATGTGAGGTAAGTGTCGAGGTGGCTGGTGGTGGTAGTCGGCAGTGATTGACACAACGTTGTGTGTGTTGGCCAGCTGCGGTTCTACGTGGAACGTGGCCTTCGTTGGTTACAGCTTCCAAGCAAAGCATTTTCACAGGCTGAGATCCAAGTATCCCGCGAAGGCAAAACAATAATGAATTTATAGATCTATTGTTTTTTTTCCAATTTTTTACTCCGCGGATGCCTTTTACTGAAATCAAGTCGGGTAAGCCTCAGCAAATCACGGAACTGAAAGTAGTCTTCAGGCCATAGGTTCACATCCCCGAGGGGCATGCTCCGCATTTCATCATTTTGACATTGTATGATTTAACCTTTTGGCTGATCAATTCTCTATTAAACGGTTTTTCCTGGACCCTGCAGTAATTTGAGGGTTTAGAAAAATCAATCCACAGTAAGACTGCAGATCATCTGTGTCCATTGTTTGACTCCAAGAAAGGGTCCAATTTAGCAGGGCAGTCCAAGATATAATCGCAAGAGGGGGGGAAGCAGGGTGGAGGAAATGTAGAGTTACACACAATAATGGAATGCCCACAATATATTTGTAAGAATATACTATTTTATGTAGCTTCCAGTAGCAATGGAAAGGCATCATGTAACATGTTAACATGTGAATAGCTTTTGTGCATTGTCTTCTAATGCAGTGACCTCCACAGAAGCCACTAAATATTCAGGAAACAGTTGCAAAGTTTAGAAATGCACGAAGTTGGATTGATTTTTTTAGAACTTTGGCAAAACTCATTGTTAATCAAAAGCAACATCAGAAAACAAAGTTTGTGGCTACTGTGAAAAGGAGCTGTCAAAGTTTAGGTAAATATTGCATAAATCACGGTTGTACTTAGCTTGCGCCCAATGGTTTCGTCTGTGCGCATTGTTGTTCACGGGGACAAAGCCCAGGGGTAACCCTTCGCTGGAGGAAAAAAGGAGTTGTCGACCAGTCTAGCAATGCAGGTGGGGGAGTTTGCTGATGGCTTTGCCCGGCCAAGGAGGATGGTGCAGGGGCCATGGACAACATCGCTGAACTGTATTAAGAATAACCCAATGGTGGATATCGGGGCAGCTAATCCCGTCATGGTTCTGCCTCTGCCAAGCCTTTTTCGAGGGTCTGTGTCCCAGATAACAGGTAAGCCAGTTGTGGCTGCCGAACAAAAGGAGCACCTCTGTTGGTTCTCTTTATTCTGGGAATAGTCTGAGGTCTGCAGTGTGCAGGTTCAAACAGCACTTTGCAGTTGGATTGTAGAATACAGGAGCAGAGCTTTCGTCTTCCTTGGTTAAGTCCACCTTCTAGATACTTTAATAATTGTCCTAGCATTTTACAACATTATGGTGCTGGCTCCCAAGTCTAATACAGTTCTTGGTAGCTGGATGAAGATCCAACTGTCAGTCGGGCACACACACCATTCAAACATTTGACAGTATCCATACAGGAATGGTCGCCACATTCCAACATTCCCGGGCTTCTTTCTGGGCAAAAGGCCCAGTAGGTGGATTCATCCACAAATCCTAGACACTCATTTATTCATCCGGCCACATTGGAACATGGCTGTCCTGAGCTCCCTAACCTTGGAATCGCAGAAAGATTGGGCCTATATATTGCACACATCTGTCCAATGCTTAGCAGGTAAACCATTATTTTGCGGCAGCTCATTGCACTGCTAAATTCAGGACGCCATTTTATTGGGGCTTGCAGTGAATACACCTGTGTTTCCTGATCACAAAAGGGCTGCAACAGCATGCAGTCTTCTAAAAACACAATGTAGGTGCCACCAGATCGTCGCACAAGAAGCTACGCAGGGGTACCTGTTGGTGGAAACGCAGTTAAAGGTGCCTTTGAAGCACACTGACCTGGGAGTCGTAGGGACTCCTGAGGTCACATGCACTGAGTTACATCAGCAATGAGGTGCTGTATGGGAATCAGTCGGGGGTTGGGGAGGGAGGAGAGGGTAGAGGTTTGTGAACCATGGTGGTTATAAAAGGACGGGGGTCTCTGTTAGTCAGAGATTAGGACTTTCCTCATAACGGCCGCTACACTAAAAATCAACTGCAAACAAATGCGTGAATGGATGTACCTATATCCAACTTTGTTCTGTGTCTTTAATCTGGCATTAGAATGGCAGCGATAAAATTACAGCTGCAGCATTAGTTTGCTCACCATAGAAGGGAATAAGAACCAGTGGATAGATTAATATGAGTGAAGGGAAAAAAGGGTACAGGAGGCGCACCCCCCTGTAAAAAAAAAAAAAACTTTAGGGAGTAGGGGAGGGACTGCCATTCTTATTTTTTTTTGTACCGCTGGGAATTCAAAAAGTGGCAGCTTCACATAGATCCTCATCCTACCACCCTGAGAAAAATCATGAGAAGGTGAGGTTAATGGAAAGCTGCAAGACCTTCTTGAAGCACATCTATGCGTGAAATTCAGAGCCCTAATCGGAATGGAGTCAACTCTTGTCATCATTAGTGAGGTTCTACTTTCTTCATTAGACTCTGGTCCAATGTAAACTTCATGCTTCTTGACCTGACGGCAGCCTTTAGCACAGTAGACCGCCTAGTTGCCTTGAGCAGTGTGCTAGGATATCAGCCTACTTATGAATTAGATTGGTGCCTTCCTTACAAACCACAGTCAACCTATCGGGTTTAGCTCCTGTGAGAAACCTGAGCGTGTTCTCACTCCTACTCCCCTGGGATCCTCTATGCAGATGGCTGGGGAAAGGCCATTGCTTGATCTGATGGTGTATGAGCAAATTTCTCACATTCCGTTACACATCCTGCCTCTCTGTCTGACATCAAAATCTAATCAATATTTGAAGTCGAATGGTACACTGCAGACCTGATCATGAACCCTGCTCACCCAGAAGTCTATCTCTCCGTAGGTCAGTGTGAAGTGGGAAGCTGTTGTATATTTGCAGCTTTAGAGATCAGCCTTTGTCTCCCACCACTCTCACCTATCCTTGGATCCAAAACTGTATTGAAGTCCCAACCCCAAATTATTACACTGTGTACTTCAGTTATTGCTGCTCGAGCCATTCTAAGTGCTCTAGTGTATCTGTGTTTGCCCCTTAGCAATTTACTAGCGTAAAGGTGTAACTATGAACAATGCACGTAACTATCAATGTTCTGCCCCCAGAGTGTCACGACCTCAAACCAAGGCTATGGGTCTTGGGCACCATGGCCCCCACCTCAGTACTGTTCCAAGGTCAAAGACCCACACTAGCCCGTTGCGGGTGCCTTGGTCGCAATCCTGGCGCCGTTGGCACCAGGGGCGCTTGGCAAGTATGGTTCCCAATGGACAATGGATGAACATGGCTGCCCCGCAAGGATTATTGGGGAACTGCAGCAAGCAGGCTAGCTTCAGGGCGGGGTCCACCCCTAAGGCACCTGGGATACCTGCTAGGTATTTAAACCACGCCCGACCCGAGGCACGTGCTTCGCGTTATTCTGCTTTTGCAGTGTGACGTTCACCGGGTCCTGCTCTGTATCCTGGCCTTCTCGGCAAACAACTTGGAAAAACATTGCTATTCTTACCTGCTCAGCTCCAACTCTTCCATCCAGTAGGAGCCTTCGAGGACTTTTCCATCGGTCCTCTGCCACTTATTCAGGACTAAAGAGGCAAGCATTAGAAGCTACTTACCATCTCACCTGGAAGGCCTCCGCCATTCTGAACATCACCTTTGGCGTTCTGTCCTCCACTCCATCGTCGTTTCCAGGAATTCTCCGTGACCTGAGGAGAAACAAAGCACAGGTCAGCTCACTTGCAAGGACACTCCCAGCGCCGCAACTAGCGCATCCTTACCTTCTTGAACTCCGTAGTCGGCCTCGGCATTCTCCATCAGCCCCTGCAAGACAAAATAAGAAGGTTACTCGGACAATTATCAACATAGACATTATTCAAAAAACACTAAAAACTTACCTGAAAAGGGGGAGTCGCAGCCGGTCTGGACTCCAGGCGAACGCCAGTGAAGTAACTCGGCAGATCAAACCAACAACGACACGCCCCTGCCTAGCCCGATAGGACGGAGAGTGCAGCATTACGAAAATCAAGGTGGGCGAAGTCCCAAGGGGAAACCGCAAGGGAAGACTGGGAGGTGGGCCACGGGAGACGAGGAGAAGTCGCTAAAACATCCCTCCAATTTCCTAGAATTGATCCCAGGCAGAGCAAAGACCGGGGGAGTTGCAGAGAGCCCAGCGATGTCCCAGACCAGTCCAGAGGCGTCCCTGGGGATACAAGGTGAGCATTACACAGTCCCTGGCTACTTCCTTAAGTCGGAGGCCTAATGTCTTGTGGTTTAAAGTACAAACTCCCCTGGAATAAGATGAATATGAGGAATAATAATGATGGCAGCCCCACTGTCTCGCACATTTTGTCTCATTGGCCAAAAAGCAAGATCTTTGTGAGGCCTAGCCAGATATAATACTCTACAAGCCTTTAAAGGGCAGTTAAGAGCATGTACATTCCAGGAAATAAGATGTAACTCTTTAACACCAGCCATTACCAACTATTAGCAGCGATCCCAGGCCATACACCCCACAGGCCTGGCTCGTTCTGAAACACCTCTGTACTCTAGCTCATTGGCAATTGTTAACATAACCCGCCAACCAATCCCCCTCTGCCCCCCAACCAGCAACCCCCACTGCCAACCAGAAACCTCAACCTGCTGGTATTTATCCGCAACCCACTCAACCAATCCCAACATTTGCGTATTCACCCTGGAAGGTTCTCGTGCACCCAGCCAGCACCCCCCTATGCACCATGAACATTAACAACAGGTAGGAGAACCCCACACGTGAACTTTCGCCTGCACTAGCTACTGGCCACTCTAGAGATGGTCATCCAGAGTCACGTGCCAATGGAGAGCCCACCATCTGAACAGGGAAGTGGGTCGATCTTGGCAGCAGTGAATCCAGGACATCTTTAGCCTCCTTAGGCTTCTGAAAGAACAGTGCTTTCCCTTTATGCTCCATGCATAGCTTGACCGGGAAGAGAATAGCATGCGTTATCGGCTTTCTCCCCGGCTACAATATGCTCATTCTACCATGAAGGCCGATGAGTACTCCTCTGTGCCAAGGATCTTCTTGAGCAGTGACTCCTTCAGTTGCTCCTTTGATCGAGCCTCAGTCACATAACCGGACTATTCGAATGCTGTTCCTGCACAACCTAGATTCCAAAATCTCTTGTTTCTCTGGCTATTCCTTCTGTACTTTTCTGACCTCAAACATCTCCCTCTCTGTGGCCGAGGCCTCATCTTCAACCACCGATATCCTTGTTTTGTGCCTCATCCAGTCGTTCCCCATGTTTGTCCAGCCTGACCTTCATATGGTCCACTTTACAGGTAAGGATGTCAATCTTATTATCCAGCATTTCTATTGCTGCTTGTAATTGTGTGAACATTTCTTTAATATCATTCATTTCCCCAGGTTCTTCATCAGGCTGACTGTTACAGGCCTCTGAGAGGCACCCTCTACATTTCCCCCTTTTGTTCTGACTGGAGGACTCAAACTGGAGTGTTTGTCTGTTTTCCCCATTTGCAATTCCAATGGACCAGAGCCAAGAATCAGCAGGTAGCACAGAGGGGGCTCGTACTCCCTCTCCCAGTGGGCTCACATTTCAGCAGACGGAAGTATTACTCCATGTGGATCCGCACCACAGAACCAACTTGAGTTTGCCAAAAATACCTCTCGGGACACCCACGCACTGCAAGCAAAGATTCCAACCCAGCCGCAAGTAGACCAGATACTCGTGCTAATAGTGGCTCCTCATTGAAGACCTACCGGCTGAGCTCGATGTGTCCCCTTTGAACAGCTTGTTACTTGGGGCCTCAGTGCATCATCTCCATATCCCAATACTGGGGGCACCAGTAGCATTGGGCCACACCAAGACCTCTTGAACCCCAAATGAAGTGGCCCACCAGGTTTCCTAGATGCCATGCCGGCCCTCCTAGTCTTTAAGGAACGTCACTGGATGTCTGCCTCGGTTTATAGTCATAAAGTCGAATGGCATAATGTCGAAAGTCAAAATGTCTAAAAAAAAGTCGAATTTCTTTTTTTAGTTGCTTTTTGTTCGAAATTCGGGGTTCCCACCAACCCCCCTTTTGTAATTTTTTTTTGTTTTACCCCTTTTATTTTTTTTTTAGCCCCGGATCCCAAAAAACATGTAAATAAAAAAATGAAAATTTGACATTTTTCTTTCGACATTGTTTTAGACATTGTTGTAATTCGCCATTATGACTGCACACCTCTTCATACCTGGATGTCCCAGGAGGTGGAAACAGTCTGGGCACACCTCACCTAGCCGATTCAATGCGGCACACTGACACCACTGGCCTGCAACTCTTGCCCCGCTCCTCTTACATCTGCTCCCATGCCACAGAGTGACTGACAGGGCTTCTCTGCCTGTCACCATAACCGAGCCCTGCTCGTCACAGGGGCTATGCGCTGTTTGCTTTTGCACCAATGCCCAACGTCTACCCATCGCCTTCATGCACCTCTAGGTTGCCAGTCAGTTGCATGTCAAGCGTTGCACCCAGGTGCATCGGGCCACTCCTGCCAAGCCAACCCCCGTCCAAGACCGGCCTGGACACGCTCCTCCAAGGGGTTTGGCTCCAGCCCCAACTTGGTCTCACCTGGGCGCCAGCACCGGCAGCCCACTTACACTGCAAGATCTCGCCACCTCCAACCGGAGCTCTCTGCTGTCAAAGCCCAGTTCTCAGCATCCAGCTGAATCCATCTGCGCTCCCACCACTGTACGCACAGCCTGAAATGAAGTCACAACAGCACTCTGCCACGCCTTCTAGGCCGCAGGTGTCCTGAATGTTTGACCGGCAACCCTAACTCTAATTATCCGCCATTCCTCTAAGCAAATCATGTGGATTACCTCTTAAGAAATTATATATACACCTGCACCCTCATAAGTAACCTGTTTTGTTTGAACGATCATTACTGATGTCAAAATGCAGAGAGGCATATGATAACATGATGGCACTCTGTAAAAACATTAAGTTTCCTACTTTAAATTAATAGTCCTTAACATTCATAGTCCTAGCTCATTTCCCATGAGTCAACAAAAATCGGAGAATGTTCAGTTTAGTTTATTATTTGTATAGCGCCGCCTGGCCCTGGGGCATCCAGGCGCTTGTCATGGTTACAAAGTTGCAAAAAAAACAGTACAGAATAGGCATTACAGATAGTAAAGGCAGTGTTCAGCAATATATACAAGTGGTTACATAGAGCATATGCATATGAGTATATACATTTGTGTGGCTAACGTTAGTCTTGAGTTGGCGTTTGGGCTTCTTTGGCACGTATCCATGGTTTGGCTCTGTGTCTAAAGCGGTGAAAGGAAGGTTCGGATCTGAGATCAACTTGAAGTGAGTTCTAGAGTTTTGCGGCGAGCACCGTGAAGCTTGTGCCCCCTGCTTTTTGGAGCTTAACTCTGGGGATATTTAAGCATTGTGTTTGGGCTGATCTGGTTGGGCGAGAAGGGATGTGAAGTTGTCAGAGAGGTATCTAGGTGCTTGGTTGGATAAGCATTTGTGTGTGAGGGAGAGTGTTTTGTATTGGATTCTCTGTGGGATGGATAGCCAATGAGTGGAGCTTTTAGCATCAGAGATGTGCTCACGTTTGGGTATGTTCAGTGCTTATCTTAGTGCGTTATTTTGGATTACTTGGAGTTTGTTGTTGTGCTTTTGGCTGGTATCCAAGTAGAGAGCATTACAATAGTCTACTTTTGAGAGTACTAGTGCTCTAGCTAGTGTAGTGCAGTTGGAGGTTGAGAGGTAGGGTCTGCTGGCATTAATGAGCTTACATGTGTACGCGGTGGCGGAAGAGATGGTGTTGATTTGTCTAGTCAGTGTAAGGGAGGAGTCAAGGTAGATCCCCAGAGTTTTGACACTGTTGGAGACGGAGATATTGTTGCCGTCAATGGTCAATGTCTGGTAAAGTTTGTCAAGGTTGTTGAGTCTGGGTTGGGAGCCTAGTAGAAGAAGCTCGGTCTTGTCGTCATTGAGGCAGAGTCTGTGTTTGGCCATCCATTCTTGGATAATGGAATAAATGTTGTTAAGTACATTGTTGTCGGTGGCGTAGTCTCCTATTAGTGGGATAAGTATTTGAGTGTCATCTGCGTAATTCGTGTAGATGACACCCAGATGGTCTAATATGTCGAAGAGTGGTTTCGTGAACACATTGTGTAATGTGGGGGAAACGCAGGAACCTTCGGGGACGCCGCAAGTGACAGGGGCCGGTTCAGCGGCAGCAGTGGGAGAAAAGACCCTGATGGATCTATTATTAAGGAAGGACTGAATCCAGGCATTGGCCTTGTCAGAGAACTTGGCTCCTGAGGTTAGATGTTTGCAAAGAATATCGTGGTTTACCAAGTCAAAAGCTGCCGAAAGGTCGAGGAGGAGAAGGGCTAGTTTGCCATTGTCTTTAAGATTGTCCATTTGTGTCTTGAGATCGATTAAGGCTGTCTCTGTGCCGGAAACCCGATTGTCTTAGTCCTAGTGTCTTAGTCCTAACAAGTTATTTTTCTCGCCTACTCCCAACTAAATGCCTTTGTTGAAGCCAACAATCTCCTGGACCCCGCCCAATCAAGATTCAGAACCCGTCATGGAACTAAAACCACCCTAACCTCGATCTGGGATGACCTTAAAATGACAGCCGACTCTGCGGGATGCGCCGCACTAATCCTTCTCGACCTATCGGCCTCCTTTGACACGATCAATCACGCAATCCTCCTGGACCGCCTCCACTCCCTAGGGATACGTGGAACCGCCCTTAAATGGATAGCTTCGTTCCTCAAAGACAGGCACCAAATAGCGACACTCTCCGACTTTACCTCCCAAGCCCAACCAGTCGACACAGGAGTCCCACAAGGAGCATGTCTATCCGCCCTCCTATTCAATCTCTACCTGATCACCCTCCCACCAATAATTCGTTCACACAACATCCTGTGTTACAATTACGCCGACGACACTCAACTGATTCTAAAAATCCTGAACGCAAAACCCAACTCCCGACCTGATATTGCATCCTGCCTCCTGAACATAGAACGCTGGATGACCCAAAGCCACCTCTTGTTAAACCCATCCAAAACAGAAATCATGGTTTGTGGCAACTCTGATCTTCTACCGCACCCACTACCCTGGCCACCCGCCATGGGCAACTCACTGACACCCTCCAACACAGTGAAAAATCTTGGATGCACCCTTGACTCCGACCTAACACTCTCGCGCCAAGTCAACAATGTCTCAAAGTCCTGCCACTACCACCTCAAAAACCTTAGGCGCATCTTTCCATATCTCTCATTTCCCAACAGAGTTTCCACGGTCCAATCAATCGTCATATCAAGACTGGACTACGGAAACCCCCTATACCTCGGAATTCATGCCTACCAACTGAATAAACGCCAAAGTGCTACTCGCGCTCGGTCCAAGAGACCACGTATCCCCAGCCCTCAAGACACTGCACTGGCTTCCAGTAGCCCGTAGAGTGGCCTTCAAAACCTTATGCCTCACCCATCGAGCACTACATAAAACTGGACCGCAATATCTTCAAGAAAAGTTAATACCTTATCACCCCACTCACACCCTTAGATCAAGCTCAGCCGGCCTCCTAGTAATTCCCAAGACAAACTCAGTCAGGTTAGGCGGAGCATCATTCTCAGCCTTGACCCCAACCCTATGGAACTCGCTCCCTCCCCACATCCGCCTAACTAAGGACTTAACGGCATTCCGCAAACTACTAAAAACCTGTCTCTTTCCCTAAAACCAACCGGTTCCAAACCAGCAACACCAATCATCACAATAACACCGACCCAGCAAACCACAAAATAAATAAATAAAATACAGCTAAACTAACCAGACTGTAACCTACAATGACAAACAGAACTAAAACGAGTAATGGAGATCTAAAACAGTGAAGTGGACAATAGGAATAAATCACTGGGAATGTAGAAAGTGCAGAGAGCGGATGAACGTTGAGACCGGACGAGCGTGGAGAGCAGAAGAGTGTGGAGGGCGTGATTGGACGAGTGGGGAGTACGAATGACTGTGAAGAGTATAGATGAGTGTGGAGGATGAATGCTGTTGGCGGATGAGTGTGGGGGGGCAGCCGAGTGTAAAGAGCGGACGAAGATGAAGAGCAAATGAATGTGGAAGACGGATGAAAGTGGAGAGCTCATGAATGTACAGAGCGGTTGAGCGTGGAGAGCGGAGGAGCGTGGAGAGCGGATGAGCGTGGAGAGCGGATGAGCGTGGAGACCCGATAAGCGTGGAGAGTGGCTGACTGTGGAGAGCGGATGAGTGTGGAGGACGTGAGCAGATGAGTGGGGAGAGCGAATGAGTAAGGATGAGTGTGGATAAGTATAGATGAGTTGTAGATGAGTGTAGGAGGATGAATACTATTGGCGGATGAGTGTGGAGAGCGGATGAATTTGAAGAGCAAATTAATGTGGAGGATGGAAGAGTGTGGAGAGCCGTCGAGTGTGGAGAGCGGCTATGTGCAGAGAGCGGAGGCACGTGGAGAACGGAAGAGCGTGCAGAGCGGAGGAACGTGCAGAGTGAAGGAGCGTAGATAGCGGAGGCGCGTGGAGAGCAGAGAAGCAGGAGAGCGACTGAACGGGGGGAGCGACTGAGCGGGGGGAACGACTGAGCGGGGAGAGCGGATGAGTGTGCAGAGCGGTGGGGGGAGCGACTGAGTGGGGGGAGCGACTGAGTGGGGGGAACGGATGAGTGGAGAGCGGATGAGTGGAGAGAGCGGATGAGTGTAGAAAGCGGATGAGTGCAGAAAGCGGATGAGTGCAGAAAGCGGAAGAATGTAGAGAGCAGATGCGTATGGAGAGCGGATGAGTGTCGAGGGCGGATGAGTGTCGAGGGCGGATGAGTGTCGAGGGCGGATGAGTGTCGAGGGCGGATGAGTGTCGAGGGCGGATGAGTGTCGAGGGCGGATGAGTGTCGAGGGCGGATGAGTGTCGAGGGCGGATGAGTGTCGAGGGCGGATGAGTGTCGAGGGCGGATGAGTGTCGAGGGCGGATGAGTGTCGAGGGCAGGTGAGTGTCGAGGGCAGGTGAGTGTCGAGGGCAGGTGAGTGTCGAGGGCAGGTGAGTGTCGAGGGCGGATGAATGTCGAGAGCGGATGAATGTCGAGAGCGGATGAATGTCGAGAGCAGGTGAGTATCGAGAGCGGATGAATGTCGAGAACAGATGAATGAGGAGGGCGGATGAGTGCGGAGGATGAGAGCTGAATAGGAGACCGAATGAATATAGATGAGTGTAGATGAGCGTGGAGGAGGAGCGCTGCCGGCGGACGAGTGTGGAGCGCGGATGAGTGTGGAGGTTAGCTGAGAGTAAAGAGCGGACGAATATGAAGAGCAAATGAATGTGGAAGACAGATGAATGTGGAGAGCACATGAGTGTAGAGAGAGGTTGAGTGTAGAGACAGGTTGAGTGCATAGAGGGGAGGAGCGTGGAGAGCTGAAGAGTGTCCAGAACAGAGGAGCGTGCGGAGCGAAGGAGCGTGGGAGCGGCCGAGTGTGGGGAGCGGCTGAGAGTGGGGAGCGGCTGAGAGTGGGGAGCGGCTGAGAGTGGGGAGCGGCTGAGAGTGGGGAGCGGCTGAGAGTGGGGAGCGGCTGAGAGTGGAGAGCGGATTAGTGCGGAGAGGGGCTGGGTGTGCGGAGAGGGGCTGGGTGTGCGGAGAGGGGCTGGGTGTGCGGAGAGGGGCTGGGTGTGCGGAGAGGGGCTGGGTGTGCGGAGAGGGGCTGGGTGTGCGGAGAGGGGCTGGGTGTGCGGAGAGGGGCTGGGTGTGCGGAGAGCGAACGAGGGTGCGGAGAGCGGACGAGGGTGCGGAGAGCGGACGAGGGTGCGGAGAGCGGACGAGGGTGCGGAGAGCGGACGAGGGTGCGAACGAGGGTGCGGAGAGCGAACGAGGGTGTGGCCGAGGGTGCGGAGAGAGGCCGAACGAATGTGGAGAGCGAACGAATGTATGGAACAAATGAGTGTATGGGTGAATAGCGCATAGAGCGGATGTGAACCAAAACACATAGAACGGACCTGACCGCTCAGAATTGCGCGACGTGCCTATTTTGTTTTGGAATGCAAGGAATCTTTGAAAGAGCATACTGCATATCACACCCCACGCTTACTCTCTCCTTACACCACCATTCAACTAGAACACAGAGATACTATGACACCATTCGGTATAACTGTTCTCATATCAACATCTGCCGCTCACCCCCCATCACTCTAAGTAAACATGGCTGGTCTCACACCCCCAGCCAGGCGTATCTCCTCAGGCCTAACGCCGCCACACTCGGTCTGGATAATTCCAGCCAAACCGAACACATATCCCTGATCTCTCAACCACCACACCTACCGCTAAGAAGCAGCTACCACATGAATTCCGCACCAGCTGCACACATACCGGTGCGCACACGCACCTTTGGACTCTCTCTAATCTTTCCACTGACCCGAACTTCGGTTCCCAAGGGCGTTCAACCTACCAGCACCTTCAGACCATACCAATGGTATATAAGGCGATATACAAATGCAAAATAACAATAACAATAACAATAGGTGATTCTGAATCTGCAAGTAGGCATTTTTAGGAATTTTTAGTAGGAAGGGCACAGTAGTGATGGGTCTGTAGTTTGTCGGGACGCTAGGGTCTAGCGTGTGTTTCTTGAGTAGAGGTAGAACCCAAGAATCCTTTAAGTTATTGGGTACTGAATGTATCCAGAATTCTCACAGCCACTGCTACTCTGAATTCTTTACTTGACAAGAAACCAAAAACTGTCTGTTTAGGTGAGTCCATTCCAATTACTCTAATGGCCTAGACTTGAAATAGTGATCACTTTCAACTTCGGACAATCTAGCATAACATGCAGGTGAGATCCTGCCACTTATTTTGAGCAATTCTAATGCATCCATTAAAATAACTAGGCTTCCAGATTGGGCAAAACAAAACAGTCATACACTATTCTGTTTGCATAGTTAGTTTGGCATGCTTTATAGGAAGCCGTATTACATTATTCAGTCCTCTAATGGATCCTTGATGTATGGTACCTTATACAATTGGTTGTTTGAACCTTTTGTTTCCTTCCCAGGAGTTTTGTCATTGTCCTTGAGAAGGTAGTGACTAGTCGGA
The DNA here is from genome assembly GCF_040938575.1 of Ambystoma mexicanum. Classification (NCBI taxonomy): domain Eukaryota; kingdom Metazoa; phylum Chordata; class Amphibia; order Caudata; family Ambystomatidae; genus Ambystoma; species Ambystoma mexicanum. The sequence goes on along the minus strand of NC_090923.1, from coordinate 538,165,939 downwards.
GTATTCAACTTCTAGTCCTTCCATAAGAAAGCAAGCTAATGCTATAGCCAGATGGGCGAGGCTCAGAGTAGCTATGATTGCTCCAAGGGGTCACATTGTCGGAGTATGCCAATCCATCCCATGGCTCTGATGTCACTGGAGCAGTGTTTATTCAGGCGTTTGCGACTCAGAGGTTAGACCTGCCATTCTGAAACCTTTGGTCCATTGAGCCGCTGTCCAGCAATACAGCTCTTGATTGGCAAATTTGGCTCTATAGCTGTGAGTGACTCCACAACATAATGGACTGACTCGAGTAGTAATTAGGAAATCATTTATTTTTGAGAGTTTTTGGGTTTGTCAGGGTTGCCACTGGCTTTTGTAGTCGAGTCTTCACTGGTTCTTTTCAAAAGTATCTTTGTTCTTAAACCCTTAAGAATTGGGAAACTCCTACATACAATGATCACTCTGGGCTTTCATAGTCTTTCCTTATAAGCAGCTTTCTCTTTTAATAGGGGCTGAAAACGTTCTGACTGGGTTTTCAACTCCCTTTCTCAGCATTCAATACCTCGGGTAAAACATATTTTGAGACACTATACCAACATGAAGTCTTAGTGTATGAATATTTTGTATCGCAGAAAATGGTTCGTATAGTTTCAGCTTTGCTTTGCCAAGTAGCTTTTCCAGTGGTCCCATTGTCTCTGTTTTCACTTGGGTCCGCAGGCTCCCACCTTAGTTTTCATCGGTTTCTCTTTGTCCTCTTTCTATTTGCTCCACGCATTCTCATGCATCAGCCAATTTGAAACCTTGAATGCCTCTGTCACTGTTAGTACGCAGACAGCCTTTTGGCATTGGTCTCCCTGGTCTTCCATGCCAAGCAAAGGTGTTCTCCTCATCCTTTTTATTCTTGACTTACCATCAGACATCTGGTGGATCTTGGATGAAGAACTTGCTTCTCAGCTCTTAACAGGCCTTTCAGCTCAAGGAGGTTGGGTTCCTCCTTCAGGTGCTATTGCTGCTGCTGTCTTTGATGCTCATCCCAAACCACCTCCTTACAACAGGTGGATGAAGACCCTGCTTTCCTCATTCTTGCTGTTCCAGGTGATAGTGGAGCTGACGACTGACGACATCCAGTGAAGATAGACCGTCCCATGCAGCCCTCTTAGCAAGGCTTAAACTTGGATTAATCACATAGTCCTAGAATGTTCAGTTATTGTGCCAATCACATTCACATATTGGCATTTGGCTATTGCCTTGGCTGTCTTAGATGCTTGAAACTAGAACCAATCATGGGTAATCCTCCCATGGCTAAAACAGTTGGGCCATTGAGGGATGTTAATAAAGTGCTTTCTGTAATCTAGTTTAAATGTTTTATTTCCTGATAGGAGAAATGAGGGACCTACAATATGCCTTGGTATCTGTAAAACTTTGTTCCGCCCCTCTGCTAACAAAGACCATTCTCAAACTTTTATAAGGTGTGAAATGTCAGGAATGAAGCCTGGACACAAGGTAGCCTCTCTGACTCTGTTTGGAGAGGAATTTCCCTTCCTAAACCAAAGTTAATAATCTGTAGGTGTCAGAATGTCCGAAACTGAAACTGTCAAGTTCTATTCTGACCATCGCACTACAAACTAAGTTGAAGATGGTAATGCCTTTAACCTCGGGTGATTTTGGAAAGTGTTCACAAAAGAAGAATGCATGGCACCAACACAAAAGTTGCTCAGTTGGTGTTTCCCTCCTCCTGGTTTTCACTTTACACTCTGATGTTGCACACACATCTTTCGGGTTTTGCACTTTTGTCTTTTTCAGGATACCTGGTATATTTTTCTGCCAGGGATTTGCTCCTCCTCTTCTAATTGGCACAATCCTTTTCCTAGTCCTGATGTTTCTTTTCAGGACCTCTTTATTCCTGGTTAACACACTCCTTTCTTGTAACTGCCTGGTATATTCACCTACCAGGGCTGCTGGTTTTCATACACTTGTAATTGCCTGGTATACTCTCCTGCCAGGACCTCTCCCAACGTTGCACATATACTTTCTGTGATAATATATCTCCTTGCAATATTATCCTGTTCAGGTTTCCACTATAGCTGCACTGTGTGCATTCATACACCTGTAAGGGTTTTGCCCGTAGTTCAGTTCCCCCTTTTACAAGTTCTTTCATTCTTCCTCTTTCGGTAACCTTATTTACAATTGCTTGTGTTATGCGTGCTCGCTGATATGCCACGGTGTATCCTCTGTCTCTGGGTGGAATCACCGGCTTTCATTGGCATCTCTGGATTTTCCCGCAGTGAGCTGGTGGACGGTTTCTCATCTGCTCCCTTCTCGCAGCCGCTTCCTTCTGGTTTTCCCGCCTCTTGTGGCTTCCACTTGGCTAGTCTGCTTCGTTCCAGGCTCCGGTGAGTGAAGCGCTGCTTTCTGGTACCTGTAAACACCCAGTAGTCCCTTACCAGCTCCTGGCGTCCCTGCAGCGTGTCCTCCTCATGCAGCAGCTGAGCTTGTGGCCTCTTTCGCTCTGCGTTGCTCAATCCTTCTTCCTCACCCCAGTATTTTGAGAATTCTGAAAATGGTAGTCCACTCTTGCCATCTGGCACAATGAACTTGAATAAACATTCTTAATGGTTTTTAATGGCAAGCCAGTTCTGGATGATTGATAGGTGGAACTGGAGAAGGTGTTTTCACAGGTTTTAGAAAGCAGACTACAATTGTAAGGTTGGCCTATAGGATGGGGAAAGGGTTTCCCTATTCTTCATAGGAGGATGAGTATAAGTGTTACATTAGGCTATGAGGGTATTTCATAGGGGAGGGTGGTCTTCAAGTGAAAATGGGGGATACCATGGCTCATCTGATGAAGCTATGGCATCTCCCCAGAGCTTGTCTCCCCCATGTGGTCCGCCCTCATCCGCCCCCATGATCAGGTAGCGGCTGCCGTCCTCTGGCCACATGGGAGGAAGTGACCACCGGGAAATCAGTGATTATTCCATCGGATTCATCAGAAGGGCAAGAGTTCTTTTCTAAGACTACCTGCTCTCCTAGGCATAGTACTGTTGTGGGTTAACCAGCCGTGGAAGCGTCCCTCACTTCCCATCTATGAGACTAAATGAAACCTTCCCTATTGGCTATCCTTAGGAAAGGCCTGGTTTAACATTCAGCTTACCCAAAAATTAATAAACAGTTGCCCTAATAAAACATTACTAATTGGAAAGCACCACGTTTCGATAGTGTATTCCTTATAATTTAAAATGGTGTACTATCCTTTATCTGCGACTGTAATATCTTCAATGAAGCTGAAAAGCGCAGCAGGTGCATGGACCAATCCAACTATGCAGTTCAGCCTGCATGCTAAGCCAGCTGACTGCTCCTTGCTAAGAGACAAGTAGTCACCCTCTCTTATTTTTTCCCCTAGCAGACATTTTTCTTTGTAGTTATTTTTTGTGAACCGGCCACTGCAACATTTTATAAATAAAAAAAACACTAGTACAAAAGTGGTCGTCTCCATGGTTATACACAGTGATAAAGGGTGTGGACCCATGTTAAAGGACCTTGCTGCAGTTTAATATACGCAGGATGACATTAAATGTAAAAACTGGCTGTTTAATTTATATTGCTTTGTTTTTAAGCTTCTCCAAAATATATTCCAAATACAACGAACTGGCTCTGTTAAGTGGTATGGTCCACTAATGCCATGGCATTGGATAGAAAGTTGAAGAATAAACATGGATTTTCTTCAATGAGATGTGTACGGGTTGTACACTAATTGAAAGCATGAAGCATGATTGAGTGGTAGAAATCATTCCTAGATAATGAAGAGTTAAGCATACTTGCAAGCATTTACTCGTTTTAAAAATACATGTTTCTTGCCATACATGATCCTATGTGCAGCCCACATCAATCTGCAGCCATTTGTGAATTGTTTGTAAACCTGAATTGAGGCACACGCAGAAATAATGTACCTTCTGTTTGTCAGTGAAAAGTACATTCCCACGTCACAGGTTTCAAACTCGCTGTGGAGGGGTAGCAGTACCCTTTGTTAAACAATTGAAATAGTACATGTAGTTCATGATTGTTGTTTCCATTATACTTCACTTTAGAGTCAAATTTCATATATAATTTGGTGAATTATAGCTGAAACTGAAGTCATCATCCTGCGCTGTCTGACCCCAAAACCGTATCTTTGAATGGTCTTCACATCCTCGGAAGGGGCTTAAACTGGGCTCAGAGGAACACCAAACTCAGCACACCTCCATCAGAGGCACTCATTCCAGCTGTCTGGGTCTGCCTTCAAGAGGGCAACAGACCTACAAAAACTAACTAGGGTTAATCACGTGATCCTGGAAAAGCTTTATTGAGAACTCAATTAGGGGTGTCCAGTTAAGTGTGGATGGTAGGATTGACGCCCCCTTTGCCCTCTTAGGGGTGCAGTCTGAAGCTCCCCTTGCAGTCCTAGTCCCGCTCCTTGCCACCATCCTGTGATCCTTTCACCGTCAATAGAGGATTGGCTTCCTGTTTATATCACTTTCGTGATGAACTACTTTCGGGTTACTTTAAGAATGTAAGATATTAAGAGATTTCCTTCGGTTAAAGAAGCTAAGGGCCCTTGAAAATATCTTTTACCTTTTTTGTTCTATGTTCCCTGTTAGCCCCCGTCTGCCATTGGTGGCCACAAAACATGCCTTGTACAAAGCACTCAGTGAATTGAACTCCACTAACCAACTAATTGCATACACCTGCATTCTTCTTAGCTGCTACGTTGCACTTGCTCACACAGATGAAATCAATAAACTCATTAGCATGCACTCTCTCCAGATATATTCTTCCTTACAGAAACATTGCTCAAATCCCACCAGCAACCAAAGGGTTCTTGGTATGGTCTTGATCATCCAGGCTACAAGTGCAAATCTACACAACAAAGGATCAAAACCAAATTATGTCCGACAGAGCAACCATGCAATATCTACAGTCATACAATTTAGTTTACACAAATATAAATTGTATCCTTCTGCTGCATGCCACATAAAAGTAAATCTTCATAACCAGTCGGTGAAAAAAAATTCCAGGTTCATCCCCACATTTCATAATACCGTTGACGAACACAGGATACCTAGTACAAAATCGCATAACAAAAGACCCAATCATATATAATGTAATACATAGCCCAATGACATAAATTTGGGCTTAAAACCAACCACTTTCACTAGTATTTTGTCACACCAATGACTATTTGTGTGTATTTCTTTCAAAAACAATGATAGACGCACGTTTCTGTCGGTTTGAGCCATTACGGTGCTCCAATTGGATCTGCCCTTCATCAGGACAAGAGTTGGGCTCAATTATGTCCCAATCCTATACAATCTTTTGTTAAGAGGTGTCTTTTATCTACACCACTCTCACGATCATTCCCTGGAGGAACCGTGTGGTCCATTCCAATCCCATCTGTCTTATTAATTCTTCTTTTATTTATTTCGTTTAACTTTCACTCCAACAAGAAAACGTGGAATTTTCCTTCTCCATAGGCTCCCCGGGACAGCCTGTCATCATTGAGAGTTTGGGTTTGTGTGCAATGGCCGTGCTGTAAGCAATTTCAACCGAGTGGGCGCCGCATTGTAACGCCGGAGTTGTGGAAAAGGATTTCAAGTCCCACCAGACACCTTTATCCCTGACCTGTATCCCCCCACTCTATCTCATCCCCCACAGAGACCACCTACACAAAAAGGTGCTGGCATAGCCATCATATACAAAGTCAGTCACACTTAGCAAATCCTCCTCCATGTACACCCTTTGAAGCTCTCACTTGCATCATGCCCACACCCCTCCTTTCTCCACCTCATTTACTGCCCCCAACACACAATCCCAACTTCCACCGCAACTGGACTGACCTCACAACTAACAACCACAGCTCCCCATGTATCAATATCCACCATGGCGACATCAGACCTGGTAGTTCCGATCCAGACAGCAACCCCATACTAAAGAGTATCATCACTTCACTCATTTTCTGTGACCTCATACAACTCATCACCTACCCCATACACAAGCTTGCAACACCCTGGACCTTTTGATTTCAAGCAAAACTCATATATGTGTGGAAAATCAAATGTGGGTGTCGTGGTCAGACCACTTTCCTGTCACTTCATGATCCCTCTACCACACAAGTACCCACAGCCCCATGACCCCCCAGCTGGACAAGCCATTTAAAACACATTTTTAGTGCCACCCATACCACCCCTCTCATCCCCTCATGCACATCCCTCCACTCTCAACAATTGCAACACTGTCATCACAACGGCACTTGACAAAATTGCCCCTTTCAGATCACAAAAACCCTGCAGCCACCACCATTAAACCATGCCTTTCCCTCCTCTCTATCATGCAGGAAGCTAGATGGCTAGAAAAAACCTGGCAAAAGAACCACTGCCCCGCCACCAGAAAAACACTGATGCAACAAATACAAAACATCCATATGCAATGCTAAAGCCACCCATGAACTCCAATCCGCCTCGAATTGTAGACAAACTATTCAACATTTTCAAATCCCTCTCCAAGCTACCATCCGCTCCCCCATCCACTGTAGTATACCGTACTTCAACTCCAAAATACAGAGCATCAGGCAATCCCTCTCCTCTGCTCTCGCAATACCATCAGTCCCTACCAAACATTCCAAACACATGGGACACCTCCTACCCTATCAACTGACACCCTCATCACACTTACTACCAAAACAAAACCGGCACACTTCCTGGTTGATGCATGTCCAACTCAATTCGCATCAAATTGCATAACCCTCTACCCAGCCCCCCCCCCCCAGTTTCCCACTGGCTCAACATCAACACCAGTCACTCACATGATACTATAACCTCTGCAATAAAAACGGGAAAAATATTACTCCTCCTCTAAAAATCCTCTCTCAACCCCCTATTGTGAGAAAATGACTGCCCCATCACTATTCTGCCACACCTCACACGAACCATGGAACGCTTTGTCACTACTCAACTGCAATATGGCTTTCAACCTGGACACAGCACTGAGACCGCTACACTTCACTTTTCTCGATGGCTTCTGCAACATCACAATACGCAACACTACTCATACTCCTTGACCTCTCTGCAGTCTTTGACACCATCAACCATGCCATTCTACTCAACATCCTGTCTTGAGAATTGCATTTTTGGGCCCTGTCCTCATCTGGTTCACCTCCTTCCTTACTGATAGGACACAATTTGTCTTGTCCCCTTATCGATCCAACCCCATGCTGCTCAAGTACAGGGTTCTGCAAGTCTCTTGTCAGTCTCCACTCTTCTTCAACCTATATGTTGAATCCTTGGACAGACCCTTAGCAAACCCAATGTACATTTCCACCAATATGCAGACGACGCACAAATATACATCCAAATCACACCCCAGGCACAACTCCACATCCTCAAAAGCAGTCTCTCATGGATGGCCACCCGCTTCTTCAAGAAAACCCTGCCAAAACGGAATATCTCTTCTGTCCCCCGAATCACTTCATACCCACATATCCCTCTCCACGCCTATCACATTTCACATCCTTTCCTTCACACCACACATAGCTGCTGTCACCAAAACATGCAATTTAAAACTACAACTCCTCCATAATTCAGACACATCCTTCCTCATTATGACTTCTGAACGCGCAGTCCAAGCAGTAGTTCTCTCCAGCCTGGACTACGGCAATGCTCTCCTCACTGGACTACAATGCAGCACCCTAGTCCCTCCTGCAAGCCATGCAAAACACAGCATCCAGACTCATCCTACACCTAGCCAAACATTAACACATCACCCCAGATCTCGCCCAGCTACATTGGCTCCCTGCACCTCAAGGAATTCACTTCAGAGGACTCTGCATTGTGTTATCTGTTATAGTGCATTTGCATAGCGCCTTATGTACCATTGGTATTATCTCAAAGCGCTGTGGGTTGAAGACCCTCGGGGACCGTGGTCCGTATCAGTTGAGAGAGTAATGTAGCAAATAGTGGTTGGGTGCACTTGGTATGTGTGCAGCCAGTACGGATTGCGCCTGTTTACTGCGTTCTAGTGGTAAATGTAGTGCGGTGGATGTGAGAGATCAGTGTTAAGTGCGCAGCATGGAGAGTGGTCTCTGAGTCTGCATTCCTATTTCCGGTTCCTTTTTAGAATTTTAGGCTGGGTTGGTGAGTGCTTTGTGGGTTATATATGGCCTGTTGAGAGCATTTGGTCAAGCATAGTTGCTTCTGTCATGCCGGTACATGGTTGTTAGTTATTATTACTGGGTAGTGGATGCCTCTATTGATACTATAGCACCAGCAATTTTTTGGAAGCTGAGTTCGGTGCGTTTAGCTTTTAGCTGCAAAAGGCAGGAAATGTATCTTTCTCGGGTCTGATTTCCGTTTCCTGACTGCCCTGCTTTTCCGGGGTAAGAGAGTTAATTTATTGGTTAGTGGTATTCCATGGCTCATGTTATGTTTCAGGTTAGTGCTTGTTCTTGTTGTCGCTGGACTTTGGCATTGGGGATTGCTTTACGGAAAGCAATGTAATCCTGAGTGTGACGAATAAGGGGAGGTAGCGAATTCCATATGGTTGGTGCCAAGGTTGAGAAGGCTTACCCTCCCAGTCTAGCTGAGTTGGAGGCTGGGATCATTATTAGAAGGGCTGTGCTTGACCTTTGGGTGCGTGATGGGTGGTAGCATATACTCTTCTCTTGGAGGTATGATGGGCCTGACTTCTGCACTGCTAGGTGTGTGATGCATTGGATTTTGAAAGTGGCTCTTCGACTAATGGGAAGCCAGTGGAGGATGCGGAGAGCAGGTGAGATGTGGTCTGTTCATCCCAGAGCAAGCAAGAGTTTAGCAGCTGCGTTTTAGACTCTTTGCAGTTTAAGTTGGTATGACGGATCGCCTATGTACATGGAATTCGCATAGTCTAGTCTGGGCATGGCAATTGACATAATAGAGGTCCATCTGTTGGGGAAGGAGATATAAGGGAAGATGCGTCTCAGCAGCCTGAGGTGGTAGTGACAAGATTTAGATACATTATTCTATCCTGAAAACACATTGTTACTTCTGTTTCAGCTCTTACTTTTCCAACCTTTTGAACCTTTTAAGGTGCACCGAGACCCTCTCCGTTATAAAGCGCACACAACCTGTGCGTATTGAGGCACTGTTACAGGTAGTAGACATTACATACAAGGTAGATGAGAAAAATAGGTTCCACAGCGAGCTTAAAGACAGAGGTGCGGCTCCTGGTTAGAGTATGCAGGAATTTTAGGCAAGCAGCCAGGTTTTGAGGGCTATGCGTAAGGCCCAGTATGACTGTCCTTGTTCCTCAGTCTGCAAACATTTTCTCTTCCCAAACCCACTACTCCTTATCCACCCTTCTCTCTCTTCCTTCACTGCTCGATCTCCTTCTGCTACCCACTCCCTCCTCTGCTATTGCTTCTCTGTCTTTCTGAAGGCAATGGTGCCCACCCACATGAAAGCCAACCAGTCTTGTGCCTCCATTGGCGTATTTGCCCCCAAACAATTCAGGCCCTTGGGCCCCTCACCTGCTCTCCCTATTCACTTTTCCTATGAGAACATTCCCACTCTGCTTGAAGAATGTCACTGTTTGACCCTTCTCAAAACCTCTTTTCTGATCAGAATAACCCAATCAACTACCTCCCCGTCTCCCTTTTCCCTACATCTTCAAAGTCCTTGAAGGAGTTTTCTTCAATCTCATCACTAGCCACCTCGAGGCCAGCAACCACCGAAACCCTCCATTTTGGATTCTCCTGCCAACGCTTGACTGAAAAAGCATGGAGTCATGACTCTTCTTGCATCACCACTGGCCGTTTCTCTAAACTCTCCTTTATTTATTCCCTCAGCAGCCTCTTAGAAAGTTGACCACCCCGTCCTCCAAACCCTCTCCTTGGTATCCAAGACCCTGTCCTTTTCTGGATGGCCATCTGTCTCTCATACTAATCTTCTGCATCTCATGAAACCCAAAGAGCTCTTACTGTACCCCTCTTTCTGCCCGAGGCCTCGAAGCTCCTCACTGGGCAAGAACATCTCCTTTGGCTTCTCCACATTGTCAATTGCCTTTTAACCATCCAATGCTTGATTGCAGGTTTCAACATAAAGCTCTGAATTGCAAAGACTGAAGTGATCTACCACCCTGACCTTCATGCCAGTCCCCCAGGTCCTTTGACTCTGCCCATCTTGAACCATACCCCTTTTCTCACATCCTTGGAGTTCTGTTTGACAGCAACTTCAAGCTCCACAGAAAGCTCTTTTTCATCACTGCAAATAAAATATTACGGAGATGAAAATATCAACTTTATTTTCTTTAAAACCCATTTTGCCGCATATATATGGGGAGGGGGTGGGACCGCCTGCAACCTCCTCCAGTACCCTCACATTTATAACCCTAAACCATCCACCCACATATATATGCGACAAAATGCGGCATAAAGAATGCAATATTGTCAGCTTTGCAGTGTTTGGCTGCACAGCAATGAGTTGATAACCCACCAAGTCATCCTATCTGTGTTGACTGCTGCTGGTTCAACCTGCTTATAAAAAAAGCCTATCTTCCTATCACCTACCACTCTACCAAATCACTCAACACCCTTGTACTCACTCAGTCCTCTCGACTATTGCTATAGACTTCTCCAGCATTGGATCTTTCATGGATTCAGATTCCTCAGTAAGCTTAAAAGTACTTGCCACTTATATAGCCTTTTGCTGTCACCTTGGGTCATACTGTCCCAGCCAATGACCTTATTCCTCCTTGGCTCCACCACTGGTGGCCATCATCAGATGTTAACCGCACGTTTACGTGTTGGGAGTCCTCGAAATATCGACTGTTGGCCTATTTTTTGAGATATCATTTCTTCAACATCAGTCGCTTTAGTGTCTACCGGTAATGGTGACCCGTTGCCGGTGTGCCATTGATGGATCTTCTCGCTGTGTGAGACCCTCTCTCTCTCTGTCCCTCTCTCTGTCTCTCGTTGAGGCCTTCAACACGCTGCTATGGCGGACGCCACAAAGAAGAGCCTTTTCAAGCACTGTTCCAAGTGTCGCCTCAAGAACCTGTTTGTGGACAACCAGCATGACAAATGCCTATATTTCTTGCATCCTCACCACGACAGTACAACTGTTCCATTTGCCTGTCCTTCTCGTCAAAGACTCGAAAGGCTCATCATCGAAGGCTGATGCCTTGGCTGGAGGAAGGTGCCAGGTCCCCTACTTGGCCTCGGTTCATAGGCATGCCTCTTCCAGGGCCGGCAGGCCTCTGGAATGAACTACCTCTTACAAGAGATTGAGGTCGCATGAGGAACCTGCCCTGGGGGAGAATCCTACAAGGGCACACAAGTTGCACACTTCGGTTATTCCCCCGTTGGTGGCTGCTCTGTCCACGACTACTACTAGGCCGCCATCTTAGTCTTATTCTTCTAAAGGTGACATCCGCGACTACGACTCTGTCGACGAGCTACAGGCATAAGTCGTTGACACCAACAACTCCGTTGACCGGTATGTCCACGGTCCACAGACCTAAATTGACTACCTCTTCATCGACGGTTGCTTCGTTGACAACGACTACACCTGCCATATCCAGAACTGCTTTACTCCTCTTCCCCCTGCCCCCGACCGACTTCAGCACCGTTGACATCCACAGCACCAGTGACGGCTCTGCAAGCAAATTTCCTAAGGGTACGACTGTTGACAGAGCGATGCCTCCAGCACGGTCTTTTCTAACACAGCCCACAAAGGCCAAGCCACTCGTAACCCTGGTGCCTGCTGGGTCTTCTGTTATAACACCACCTGCTCAGCTGCTGTAAGTTGGCAAGAATTCAGAAGGAGAGCCTCTAGAGGCTTTATTCTGGGAAAACCAAGGGGGGCTCTGGGAGTTTCTCTACTACCGGCCTATATCCCGGGTTAGAGTCTTTAGCTCACCATCCTTCCACAGAAGATACATTTCCACTACATATCAGTCTTTGTCCTGCCCAAGGGCAGTCCAGCTCTGAAATGCCTGGCAATTTTCTTCTGAACAAGAGTACCAACAGCAACCCCAGACACGTGTTTCGGCCTGGTTGGGCCTCGTCAGTGAGGTGGAGCTGTGCCTCTCTAAGAACAGTGAGCAAGGGTTCCACGTCTGGATTACCCTAGTAACTTAGGGTGAAAACCCAAAGCTACTTGCATGCAAAACCAAGGGGGTTTCTGGGAGTTTCTCTACCACTGCCCTATATCCTGGGTTAGAGTCTCAACCAGAGGCTTTATTCTGGGAACATGAGCAAGTCCAGAAAGAACTGGACCAAATTCTTCCAATTCTCCAGCATTGCATCTTACATGGATTCACATGCTTATGAATATTCCCCATTGTCGGGCAGTTTTGATTTATAGCTTAAACTGCTTGTCACATATATAACCCATTGGTCTCACTTTAGGTCGTACTGCCCCAACCAATGATGTTTGTCCTCTTCAGATCCACCCCTGATGGCCATTTTAGGATTTTGATGCCCGTTTATGTGTTGGGAGCCCTCGTTATTCACTCCCCGAATTTTCAACTTTGTGCTATTCTTTTTTCGTCACCTAATTGACTACCAGTAGCAGGGATCAGTTGCTGGTGAAGATCCGGACCTTTGAGGGATCTTCTAACCATGGAGAGCTTCTTCGTGATGCCTTCTCCTCATGACGATGGCGGATGCCACCAAGATGTTTGTTTAAGCCATGCAACAAGTTTGGCCTAAAGAACGTTTTTGTGGATGATCGGCATCCAAAATGCATTTATTGCCTCCATCCAGGCCACAAAGTGGACCGCTGCTTCATCTGCTAAGCTTTCTTCTTTAAAACTCAAAAGGACCGCCACTGGTGGTTGGTCGTATGGCTGGAGGAAGGTGACGGGACCTCTGACTCGGCCTCAGTCTGCAGTCATGCCTCTACCAGGGTCGGCAGGCCTGCACAGCAATCCCCCTCTGCAAAGAGGTCGAGATTTCATGAGTATACTTCCTGGAGGTAGAGGCCTAAGAGGGATCATGGGCATACATCACACAGTTCGACTACCCCCCGTCGATGGCTACAAAAGCTTTTAAGGCTCTGTTTAGATAATTGGTCTCATCAGCTGCTCCGTCCATGCTGAAGGGCTAGTCAGCGCAGTTCCGAAGAAGCACCCATTGGCATCTGCCACACCATCGAGTCACTCATTCATGAGTCACAAGCAGTTCTTCAGCAACGCCATCTTCGACGGCAATAATGTAATCGAACCGTAAGTTCGGAGAAATTACCTAGTTGCCGGCGACCTTGTCCATGGGTGGCATTGCCACTGAGGCTGGCATCAACACCATCATCGACAGAGTTTCCAACTCCATTGGTGGCTTCTTTCCCACGATCCACAAAGGATAAACTGTTGTTCACACTAGTTCCTCTTTCTGGGAAAGGGAGACTCTCCAGGGTATCCAGGGTGTATGAACAAATGTCTTATCGTCTGCCTTCTCACTCCACCTCACAGATGCCCTACTCGGGAAGGTCATAAGTGTACAAGGGTGCTCCGAGGCAGTGCGGATCTACAACCCGCTCACAAGCTCCAAAGCCGACCTGACCAGGATCAGGGCCTGGCCTCCCTACTTCAGCACTTCAGTGGGAGGCCGGTTGTCTCAATTTGTCGACCAGTGGAGAAACATCACTAGCCACACGTGGGTGCTTAGCATCGTGCAAAGGGGACACACCCTCGAATTTCTGGGCAAATGTCCTTGTGGTCTCACCAGATGGCCCTGCAGCATACCAAGGACACCATTCGATGTCTAACATCTCTGGGATTCTCCATAAACTTTCCCAAGTCCTGTCAGGAAAACTCCACACCTGGGATCTCTGGGAACCCGAGGACAAGACACTTCATATCAATGTGTTAGAGCTCTGGGCTATGTTCGGGGCTCTCAAGTGTTTTCAACACCAGCTACAGGGGAAGATGGTCCGCATCTTCACAGACAACACAACCACCATGTTGTACATCAGGAAGCAAGGGGGGGACCCACTCTCCCATCCTCTCCAAGGAAGTCCCTGTGGCACTGGCCATAACTCAGGGGATGCAATTAATTTCAGTTCACCTGCCCGGGATCCACAACACCCTTGTGGAATCTCTCAGCAGGGAGCTGTGATGCTGCCATGAGTGGAAGCTCCATCAGGATCAAGTTCATAGACTGTTCTCAAGATGGGGTCGACCTCAAATCAATTTGTTCGCCACAGCGGCCAACTCCAAATGCAGCCTGTTTGCCAGCAAGCTTTTTCTAAACAAGGAGTCTAGGGGATGCTTTCTCCATGTCTTTGCGGAGGGTTTGTTCCCTCCCATCCGTCTTATTCTACGAGTACTCAATGCCCTCAAATGGAGCTGGATGATTCCAATTGCTCCATTGTGGCCACATCAAATCTGGTACTCCGACCTGCACCATCCTTCAAGCTTCCCCCTCTTTCAGACCTACTATCCAAGGAAGGAGGAGCTGTCCAGCATCACGACCCAGCATCCCTGAAATTGAGGGCCTGGCTCCTGCAGCCATAGAACGTGTACCCTTCCAGTTAACCTTGGAATGCTGTGAGAGTCTGGCAAAGGCTAGAGCTCAGTCGACTCTTTCCTGTTACAAACATAAGTGGAAAAGGTTTTCCATATGGTGTTGATCTCAACAACTTGACCCTCAGCGTATCAAGGCTAACCAGATCCCGCCTTATCTTCCATCATTGGCAAAAGCAGGCCTAGTACATGCCTCGATAAAGGTTCACTTGGCTGCTATCTCCCGTTATACTCAGACAACTGGCAAGCCTTCTCTTTGGTCACATAGGCTTGTTCAGGACTTCTCTGAAAAATAAAGCGCCTGTTCAAGCTTGGGAGCTCAATGTGGTTCTCTCCAAGTTAATGGGCCCCCTTTTTGAGCCTCTTTACCAGGCTCCTTTAAAATGTCTCTCGTGAAAGACTGCGTTCTTGGTCAATTGCTACTGCCAGACATGTTGGGGAATTGCAGACTCTCTTGCAAATCTCCATATTTGACTTTTCTTTGCTCCAAGGTTCCGCTGCTCACACATCCTTCTTTCATGCCAATGGTCCCATTGGAATTTCACTGGACATTGCCTGTGGATTGAGGTTTTATATTATATGCACGAAAGACTTTTGCAAGACTTCGCAGGTGGCTATTTAGCTGCATTTCTCATTGTCAACAGCTTGCCAACAGGCCTCTGCCAGGCAGGCTGAGGGCACAATCCACAAGAGGCATGGCCCCAACAACTGTGTTGCGGTCTGGTGTTCCCCCTGCTTGACATCTGCAAGGCTGCTACCTGTAGGTCTGTCCATGCCTTCATAAGATTCTACTGCCTCGGCAGGGATTCCAGGGAGGAGTCTCATGTCGGCCAGACTGTGCTTCGCAACCTTTTTGCTTGAGGTGAGTGTTCCAGAGGTGAGTTTGCATTGCTACTGTTGAGCTGCTCTGCCTCCCATGGCTGTGTTTGTACTGCTGTATAATCGTATTCATAAGCATGTGAATCCATGCAAGATCCAATGCTGGAGAAGGAAGAAGTAACTTTCCTGTAACGCCTGTTCTCCAGCATTGGTATCGTACATGGATTCACATGTGACTCTCCCTTCTACCTCTTTATGGCTCTTCAGTAGTTCCGACTGCCACTTTGCATGCACTCCCAAATCTGAAGAATGCCAGCAAGGGTGGAGCTAAGGAGAACTAATGTCATTGGCTGGGACAGTATGACCCAAGGTGACGGCAATAGGCTATATAGGTGATGAGGAGCTTTAAGCTTTAAAGCTAAACTGCTTTAATATTACCGAGGATTCCCAGCCTGACGAGGAATACTCATGAGCTTGTGAATCCATGAAAGATTCCAATGCTGGAGAACAGGAGTTACTGGTAAGTAACTTTTTCCTCCTCCTCTGCCTGCCTCTAAACGCACTCCCCCTAACACATTTCTCAACTTTGCCCCTGTTTCCGCTCCTCCTCCTCTTCTGCTCACTGCCTCCATGCTGTAAATCTCACTAGACAATCCTATCTCTGTTCCTGCTACTAGTCTTTAAATCCATCTGTAGTCTCTAGCACCTTCTACCTAGCGAACACAACTGCTCGCTACTTCTCCCCAGCGCCTCTCCTCACCTCTCTGCTGCCTCCAATCCCCACTTCTCAGTGCAATCCCCCACTCTTTCTCACTTCTATCTCCCCAAAACTAGCCAAAAGCCTGCTTTCTCTACCTCAATTGGTCTCCAACCCTAGCTCATCTCATTTCATTATCGCCTGCCCCCATTCGATCCCCTTTTGAGATTATTTACATTGTTTTATTGCTTAGTAATCTACCTGTCTGACTATTCACCTGTCTGTACTGTACCCATTCAATGTTCCCATGGTGATTAATCCTAGACGTCCTGCCTCGCTAATTACCCACCTACTTTTCCGTGAGATCATGAAAGGGGTTGCTGCACCCACCGTTTTTGTCATGTAAATAATTTTTCATTTGCTCCATAAATATAATTACAATAAAACTATAATGAAAAACGAATAGGAATAATTTATGTCTCCAGCAAATGATGGGCGTAGATGTAGCTATTGTCCAGGGGACTTACCTACATTTGGTGTTTTGTTAGCCAATAAGGCCTGCGCTACATTTAATCTGTTTGGTCGGCAGCACGCTTCTGTCATGCCTCTTAAGTCTGCTGTGTAGAATGTACCAACTGTCAGCTTCGCATGGCTTTGTATGTTTGTGCTAATACACTTCATTTTATTTATACAGGTTATAGCACTGACAGTTGGAAACAAGCCCACTGTGACAAACCCATTCCCAGCTGTCGAACCTGCAGTTGTGAAGTTCATCTGTGCTCCGCCCTCACGGCTGGCTTTGACCCCCATCTATGCGAATGCTCAGTTTGACGTCTCCTGTCCATTGTTGCAGCAAAATAAGCAGGTGGTGAGTAGAAGTGCCGTGTTTAGGAATCCTCAATTGTTAATGAAGCACGATGACAGCCCAATCTCTAAATGTTTTCTTTTTCTATGCAGTCTTTTAAACATTAGAATGGGATGACTGTTCAGTTGTTAAGTCTCAGTTGGGCATCGACCCATGGAGTCTGTAGTATGGTCTCATGACTTGGTGTCCTACAAGCGCCAAGCATAATAAGCAATATCATTTATATTCAAAGAAAGGTCAACAAAGCTACACTGTGAATTTTATTTCTAAAACTTGTGCGCAGGGTTGTATTTACATATGCATGCACATGTTAAAACAATCAAAAATATGCTTTTTCTTTTCGTATATTTTTATATATTTGATGAAAGCAGCAGAATAGTTCATAGCTCAAGATAGCATATAACCATACATGGAAATGGTATTACGCCTTTCAATACCCCACCCCCAGCACCTCCCATTATGCATCGGAAACATGTAGACAACCATTGTGGCCTGGGCAGCAATCCTGGAGAAAGGGAGATTGTGCGGGATTACCCTCTCCAACGAGAAAAGTTGGCTTTTTGGCATAATTTAAACACAGCGTTATAATTATGGCTGTAGCCCGGCATGCAAATGACCATGCTAAGCATACCTGAGTTTGAAGGTTGGCTTGATCATTAGAAATATCTGTTCAGTTTATTTACACGCTTAAAATAAAACTGCTTTAGGCCTTTGGCCTTTGAAATGGTTTCATTCTGAATCAATGCCCTTAATACCGAACAAAATCAACATTACTTTTTAGAATTTAGGAGAGAAGAGTTTTCACTTTAGAGTTGCCAGAATTACGTTTTAATTTCAGAAATTCACAATTCTAAACTTTCATTTAAGTTCCATGTATGTATGCATGCATGTATGGCTTCTAATTTGTGTTACAACAGTGTACTTGCCTGTTTTTTGTTTTAGGTACCAGTTTCAAACTACCGGAATCCAGTATTGGATCTAGCAGCTTTTGATGAGCAAGGACGGCAATTTGATAACTTCAGTTCCCTTAACATTGCCTGGGAGTCCACCAGAGTATCCTTGGCTAGCATTGAGAACACCAAACCAATGAAGATAACCTTCAAAAATGATGGGAATGGACAGAAAAAACAGCATGGTACTGCACATAGTTGACTACATTTTTTTATATTGATTGTTCGTATTGCACTCCTTGCGAGTCAAAAGCTAGACAAGTGCTTTCTTGCAGGCATCCCATTGAAGTGGTGGGGGTGCCTGCGTCATTTTGAAATGAGAGGAGGATACAGCACCCCTTTGAAGTGAGAGGGGGCATCACTTTAAATTGAGAGGGGGCGATGTTAATTGGACAAAGAAGTAAAACTGCACTATATCCTTGAGTCTTGAGCGATATATTGGAGAATCAGAAGTGGCTGGGCGCAAAAGCCCTGTAATTGCGATATTGAGATCCCGACATTGTGTAGTATTTTGGAAAAATTAGAGGGTGTCAAGTATCCCTATTATATTAGGCACCCTGACACCTATATTTTACACCATCCTGACACCATAGGTTGGAGCATTCCAAGATCAGATTTCCCTTTTAGTTGTAAATAAACCACTACAACCTGTAGATATTTATTCTAACCACACATCAGCAATATTGTGGTGCATTTTTGTCAATCCGTGGCACTACAAGGCTCCACAAGTGTGTATAGAACCAGAGAGTGTGTTCCTAAGCACTACTCTTCTGCTTCTCACCGGTCTCTAGGCCAGAGGCACTGGTGTTGGTGGTGACAGAGGCACCAGTGCTGCTAGGTACTTTCCTTTCATAGCCTGCATCATTTACAGATTTGTAATGCTACCATGGGAGAACAGGACATGGTACGCAAAGCTTCAAGCCCTGTTGCTCTTCGAACATTAGTGTGCATAGAATTCAAGCATAACTTAAGTCTTATCATGTCTGTTGACCAAGCCCCAACACACAACATTTTCCACATCCTGCTTTACATTTTGACGGCTTGAAGTAAAAACTGGGCCTAATAAGTCCTAGTACGTGTGGGGAATCTTTGTTTGGCTCACCTCCTGTGTGCTGATGGGTTGTGTGCATGACACACAGCAGATGTGTGTTCATCTTTGTGTCATATTTTTCCTTTCGTGCCAATTCCTAATTGAGTCTTCTTGATCAAACCCTTATTTCCCCTTTTTAGTTATAACCGTGAAGGTGCAAGTTGGTATTGTACACCTAGGAATGTATGTCAATTGCCTGGTAGTACCCCCAGTTCCATCTACTAGATGCACTACTCCAAGAAGAGTGATTTAAAGTTGCTTCTTACTGGGCAAGAAATCAAAGCAGCAGTGCATTTTTGCACGTTCACCTACTATGTCCCTGCTGACATGCTGAACCTAAGCCCTTTGCGGCTAGACGTTAGTTGCTCAGATGGAGGCAATGCACAATTGTTTCTCCATTCCCGAACTCTTCTCTGCAGTTTTTTACAGTGTTCTGGTCTTGGAACCTGTTTGTAATGTATATACTCTTACGTCCCGTCCCATTTCCTCCATACTGCATGGGGTGTCACTCCCTAGGGACGAGAGATCGAACCTTTTTCACCAGAAAAACCTTCCCCTTTAAATTTAGATACGTGCAGGAGTGCGGCCCTGGGAGCATGGTCTGCCCTGACTCTGCCCTCCGGCTCCACACCCCAGTCCCCATTTCCACATCGACGGGAATGGGCCGAATTCACCAGCGCTCCTGTGTTTGGCTTTGGCCAGGTAATTCCACGAGCGGATACTTCTCCTTCTGTCTGTCTTTTTTCATTCAGGTACTCAGTCCTCAGGCGTCACTCTGCACCCCGGCGCATGTCGACTTCAACAGGGTTCAGCAGGTGTCCATCCTGTGACAGACTTTCCGACTTCAGACCCCCACGCGCTCTACCTACTTTGACTTGGGCCAGACCATGGCTGGTAAGCTTGTACCGCGTGCAACACGCTTTCTTCGAGGTCTCTGAAGAGCAGACTAGACAGGTGGAGGGAGCTCTTCCAGAGATCGCCTCAAGAGGACGTAAAGGACTTCGTCAAGCATCTATCCATGCCCAAGGTAGGGCCACTCTTAAGCGCACCCCGCAAAGGAGACTCCTTTTCATGGACTCGCCCGCGCGGGAGGAACCTCAGTTTCTCACCAGCACGAGTACTGAGGATAATTTAGCTACCGGCCAGCAGGCCGAGGGGTCAGTGGATCTTCCCGATGATGGTGCTCAGGAACCAGAAGGTTCTTTTACCGGGTCTTCATGTCCGAGGGGGCGCCTATACACAGTAGTACCGGCAGATCCGCCAAGGGTGAAACACCTACTAGGTCTCCGCCTGAAGAGCAGAGTAAGCCTCATGATTCACAAGTCATGGACGAGGCTGGGCCTAGTGAGCCAAGCAACACGACGCAGGCCCATAGGAGACAGCTCGACAAGATGGCCGCCGTGCCGGACATTGGGGACATCCATCCAATACCGCACCAAGGAAGGGAGCAGGAAGGGAGCAGGTAGAGGAAGTGTCAAGGTAGGACTGGTGTCAACCAGGTACGTGGCCTACAGCCTATCCTTCATTTGCGCAGGGCAGGTTTCTGCTGCGTCCGTATGAGAAAGGCATGCACCGGCTCCTGCAGCCACCTGCTACCCAGTCAATATCACCTACCACCCCTCCGGCCTGTGAGGACAGGTTTTTTTAAAGGTTCCTCAGGCTCATGAAATCTCCTCGGATGGGGTCATCCTCAGGGATGCCATCAGGGACGTGCTCCCACCAATGGCTCCGGCGCCGCAGACCCCATTACAGGTGCCACAGGCCCCTGTGCAGCCTCCGATGTCTGCTCCGGCCCCCCAACCGATAGTGCAGGTGGTTCCGTACCAGCCTCTGGCTTCAGTCTCCACACCTCAGCCTTTGGCTCCCAGCACCCCTCCACCGGTGCCAGACCAACCAGACTCCCAGGTGGACACAGACGAGGAAGAGGACCCCGACGCACCACTGTCAGCCAAGGCCTTCCACAAACGTCTTGCAGGGTTGGCAGAGTAGTTGGGCCTTCCTCAACCCGAGGTCAAGCAACCAGCAGAGGTTGTACTCGCTGAAGTCCTCAGGCTATGTCCCACAGCTAGAACATGGATACAGATGAAGGACGTCGATGCCTTGGCCAAAAAGGGCTGGCTCAAGCCCAACTCGGTTTAGCCGGTCAATCGACGCCTGGACGCCAAGTACAGGCAGATGGAGGGGATACACGCTTTATCGGCCCATCCTCAGCCACACTCCTCATCAGTAATTGCTGCGGCATCACTCTACTCCAAGCCTCAGTCGTCCTCGGCCTCCTCGTCTGCGGCACTGCTAGGCAAGGAGCTGAAGATCTTGGAGGCGTACGGCAAGAAGCTGTATTCCTACACGTCCCTGCATCTTCGTCAAGCCGACACGGATGCTGTGCTGGCAGCCGCTAACCAGAGGTTTTGGCGTGAAATTGCGGATTTCCTCCCAGAGCTTCAGGCGCAGAGACAATCATGATTCAAGGTGGGACTGGCAGAGGCCAAGATGGTGGCACAAGACATCATGGACTCCACCGTGGCCCACATTGACACCTCTGGCCGGGCCATCTGCATTGCCACGGACATGAGAACGACGACCTCTTTCAGTTCTACTAAATTCAATCCGGATGTCCAGAAACGCATCTCAGACCTGCCGTTCAAGGGGGGTGACCCCTTTCACTCCACCATGGATGAGGAGCTGGATAAAAAGAAAAACAGCTTGCATACAGCGAAGTCTTTATCCATTCTTACAAAGACCCAAAACCTACACCCAGTCACAGCAGCGCTCGGACAAGGGGCGTACATACCAAGAGTTCCTTGGCTTCCAAGAGCAGAGGTCCAGGCAGCCAGACCGTTCGCCAACCCAACATCGGCTCAAGCAACAAAAAGGGGATGGGGAATAAGGGCTTTATCCAGTCCCCCT
Organism: Ambystoma mexicanum; assembly: GCF_040938575.1. Taxonomy (NCBI): domain Eukaryota; kingdom Metazoa; phylum Chordata; class Amphibia; order Caudata; family Ambystomatidae; genus Ambystoma; species Ambystoma mexicanum. The sequence continues at coordinate 538,144,103 of NC_090923.1, read as the reverse complement.
CCTCTGCAACAGCTTCAGAGGGAAAGAAGGCATGACACTCCCCTCCGGGTCCACATGTCGCCAGTGGGGGGGCAGGCTTGCACTCCATGCACACTTCTGGTGCCAGAATTTTGCAGAAGGCTGCATTCTCTCCGTAGTATCCACGGGGTACCGCCTACCCATCCCAGCCTCTTCCCCCTCCAATCCCACAGATTGGGACAGCAACTCTTTTGGCAGAGATCTGGTCTCTCGTCGAGAGCCAGGCAGTGGAGGAATTCCCCGCCTCCCAGCGAGGCTTGTGCTTCTACACCAGGATTTTCACCATTCAGAAAAAGAAACAGGCGAGCATGAGAATTGTGCTGGAACTTTCCACCCTCATCCTCTCCCTAACTCCACAATCATTCAATATGGTTATTCCAGCTTTAAGTGCAGAGACTTTGTGCAAGGGAGACTGGATGTGCTCCCTGAATCTGAAGGACTCGTCCCTACATGTCACGATTTGGCAGCCTCATCGTTCTTTCCTACGATTCAGGATCATGGGCACCATTTCCAATGCAAGGTGCTTCCCTTCAGCCTCAAGTCGGCCCCCAGGGTCTTTACCAGGCTGAGGAATACAGTGACGGCCCTCCTACGGGCCAAGGAGCACCACATCTACCAGCACTCGACGACTGTCTTGTCAGGGCTTCATCTCCGGAAGCGGTGCACCGCACTTTCCACGCTCTTATGAACATACTGCACGATCTGGGCTTTTCGTTCAATCTCAAAAATTCGCAGCTGCAGCCTACACAGCCTACGCAGAGACTGACCACCTTGGGGCTCATCTGTGACACGTGCTCTGAGAGAGTTTTTCCTTCGGAGGACAAGATCACGGCCATCAAAAGGGCCACTGCGCACTTCCTCAGCAGAGAGGCGATAACGGCCTGGTAGTACCAACACCTACTGGGTCTCATGGCAGCAGTCCTGTTGGCCGTCCCCCACATGAGACTCGGGATGAGAAGGATACAGCTGCACTTCGCAGCATCATGGAACCAAGAGTGGGGCTCTCAGGCGAAGATGATCAACGTTCCTCCTTCTCTTCATCCAGACCTCACATGGTGGTCCAGGGACTGCAACCTGCGGACGGGCAATCCTTTCCGGCAACCTACTCCATAGGTCACTATCACTACGGACTCCTCTCTCGAGGGATGGGGGGGCCATCCTGGACAACCACAGCATCAATGGCACCTGGATCCGGCAGGAGCAGGAGTACCACATCAATTGGCTAGAACTGAAGGCCATCTGGCTAGCGCTCAGTCTTCCTTCCGGTTATCGGGGGCAAGGTCGTCCTCATTCAGACAGACAACTCGACCAGCATGTTCTATGTCAACAAGTAGGGAAATACCAGATACCCTCCACTGCGCAGACTGGCAATCAGCATGTGGGAATGGGCCGTCCACATTCCAGGGGAATCCAACCTGGAGGCGGACAGGCTGACTGGTAGCAGAAAATTACGAGTGACAACTGAACGACCTCATGCTGTAGGAGATCTTCAGCAGATGGGGTCATCCCCAGGTGGACCTCTTTGCCTCCTGAGACAACAAGAAGGGCCAATAGTTCGCCTCCTGGCAGGGACAGGACCCCAGATCTGTGGCCGACGCATTTCAGATTCAGTGGAACGGCATGACGGCATACGCTTTCCTGCCCACACCGCTGATACACAGGGTGATATGCAAGATCAAGGAGTCTCGCCACTTCAGTGTCATTCTAATAGCTCCGTGGTGGCCAGTCAGGCCATGGTGCTCGGAGCTGCTCAGCCTCTCTGAGAGACCACCCATTCACCTTCCGATGGTCCTAGCACATCTTCTGGGGCATCCACCCTGTGCCTGAGCATGTCACGCTAGGGCACCTCTACCTTTCCCAGGCTAATCTAGAGATCATACAGGGTGCAAGGAGCAAGGTTACCAGGGCCCAGTATAAGAGCAAGTGGACCAGGTTCTGTTACTGGGAAGATTCTACGGCTATCAACCCCCTAGCATGTAAGTTGGATGACATGCTCTCCTTCTATGCACACCTCGCCCACTCGGGCGTGCAGGTAGACACTTGCTGCACTTACTTGGTAGCCATTGGGGCCTACAGAAATGCAGAGGAAGAGGAGTTCTCCTCTTCCAACCCGATTTGTCAAGAAGCATTTGATGGGATTCGCCAGACTGTACCCGCCAATCAAGAGGCCACCCCCTGTATGGGACCTCAACATAGTTTTGGGTGCCCTGACTCAAACCATTTGAGCCGATTGCGTCTGCAGACATCAGGCTGGTCACCAGTAAGACGGCCGCAGAGTCAGCGAAATCCAGGCGCTGGTCGCTTCAGAGCCCTATACTACTTTTCAAAAGGATAAAGTAGTCCTGCGGACACACCCAGCACTCCTACCTAAGGCGCCTTCTGCTTTACATCTAAACAAAGAAATGGTGCTGCCTAAGTTTTTTGCTTAACCTAAAGACGATGCACAGAGCACTGCCTCAATGTCAGGCGTGCCCTGAAATTCTACTTGGACAGGACATAGGGCTTCTGCAAGTAGGATGCACTGTTTGTCACCTTCAGCGGATCAAGACCGGGGTATCGGGCATCCAAGGCTTCCATAAACCGTTGTATGGTCTCGGCCATCAAGGAAGCATACGAGGGACAGCATAAGCCACTGCCGGCCAACATGCACGTCCACGCGGTAAGAGCCAAGGCAACAGCCATCGCATTTCAGTGGCATATCCCCTGGCAAGTCAAAAGCAGGGCGGCCACATGGGCCACCTGTTCAGCTTTCTGCAAGCACTACTGTTGGACGCCGGCTCTAGATCAGACATGGCTTTCGGACAGGCGCTTCTTGGAAACATGTTTGCTTAAGGAGGGTCTCCCCTCCACCCTGGGGCTACACCTAGTTGTAATCGCCCATGCAGTATGGAGGAAAGGTGACGGACCTAAGAGTAATAAGTTACTCAGCATAGTGACTAACATACTCTTAGTCCTTAGTCCCCTTTCCTCCATACGTCCCACCACCCCCCACCCCCCTAATAAAACTCATGTCATTAGGCAATGTCAATCTATTGTCGATGCATCTATTGGGACTGAGGTGTGGCGCCGGAGGGTGAAGTCAGGGCTGCGCATGCTCCCAGGGCTGCACCCCTACAAGCCTCTAAATTTAAAGGGGAAGAAGGTTTTTTCTGGTGAAAAAGGTTTGTCTCCCGTCCCTAGGAAGGGACGCTCCATGGAGTATGGAGGAAAGGGGACTAAGAGTACGTACTAAGGAATAGGTTTGACATGCAGTTCCTATCACACTCATGTCAGTTTTCTGATGGTGGGCACATTTTCTGTCTCTTTAAGGGTTGGTTTCTGAGCACTCCCTGGCTGTCTGGGAACTTCATAGTTATTTGCTTTTGTTCCCTTAACCAAAGCCTTCTGTGATTCTCCTCCATTGCCTGCATTGCTCTGACAAATCTACAGGACTTTCCTGGTTGGAAGCAAAGGAGAAATGATGGTACAGGCAGAACCCTTTACTCGTCACACCTCTCTACTCATTACTTACTGGTGCTAGGCCAGTAGTAATGATCAGGGTAAAAAACACAGCCACTTGGCCCTTGGAAAAAGAGGCAAGGTCCCTTAGTTTCCTAGAGCAGGCGTACAAAATGTCTCCTTCTACTTAATCCAGGCAAAGATGAATATAATAGGGAAATGGTGTGAGGTATGACTAGATTTTGTGAATTGCCTTACTCTTATTGGATGAGGGAGTATATCTAAATTAAGGCATGCACAATTTTTCTTAGCTCTTTGCTCCACCATTGATGATAGAAGACTAAATGCAAATCGGCAACCCAAACTGATTAGCCTTTGATCATTGTCCCAATCAAACTTGCAGGTAAACATTGAAAGGTTAACCCAATCTCTTATAAACGCACCTGCAGATCTCAGGGTTCTCGGGCAATAGCACATCTCCTCAAACAGATGGCCACATAATATTCCTAGGAGTTTCGTCTCTTTCAAGACTGCTGCAAATTTAAAGAACCAGAATAGACTCTTCAATCAGTTGGTGAAAACCCTTCCGCCACTACGAGTTTCAGACCATCTGCATAGCTAGTAATTGCTCAAACCGGGTCCATGACACCTTTGGTGGATGGCCAAGGGTTTTTATGCTCTCCAAGTCCTTCTCTCCTCCACCTGAGCCCACACAGTCTTACCAAGAATTCTTACCAGAAATGCTTCTTAATGTCCATTGGTGTCCTATCTCACTGAGTCAAATTTGCATCATTCATAACAATTCAGGGCATCAGTACTACTTTTCAGGCCTCCATTGTTTAAAGTCCTCCACTGCTCAAAACCATGGCCACCCCTTCACAGGCTGACACTCCAGAGGGCTTGCTCACTAGTGTCAGCAGCTCCTTACTACAGAGTACTTCTGCTGGTTCCAACTCTCAGATAACATTGGGTGCCAAACCCTTTCCTTTTGTTGTATGGTTTTGACCAGGGTTAGTTTGAGTAACCACATCCTTCACACTTTCCATTTGTTGGAAAGTCAATTACTAATGCATAGTTTTACCATTTGGTCTGAGATCTACCCACATGTGTTTTCCAACATGTTCATACTTCAACACTCTTGTGCTAGTGTGTGCACATTTACCCCGAGGCAAATTATTCCCTTTAGCAAGATTGTCCTCTTCTATGTTTACAGGGCCTTTTGTACAGTATTTTGAACTCCTCGTTTTCCATTACATGACCTCTTCATTGGTCCATTCACATTCAGAGGGAACGCTTGGTAAACCAGCATCCACTCCTGTTTGCAAATGACATCCTAAACACACCGGATGGACGGCTAATGTAAGCTCATGAAGGCCCCAACTGGTCAATGTGCCTGGACTTTTATTTTACTCATTTCATTATAATTAATCTTGTTATTCTGATAATACAGATTTTACTGCTGTTGTGCATAATAGGCTCGTTCTAGATAGGCAGCTCATACGTTCACAACCTAGGGCAAGATTTGACAGTAAATGAGGTGAGTTAGATCCTCTACAGGTTAACACTTCGGGCACTACATCTATGTATTGGGGCAGTGTCGGATAATGAGAACCATAACCTTGAAGCCTGCGATTGACGGGGCGAGGGGTGGTCAGACAAATATTATTGATTACTTTTATTACATACAGTCTGGGCTAATCCCAGAATGTCAGTATAATTTTGAATTAATAGTTTTCTAGCATGAATTGAATAACAAATGCAATTACAATGTTTTACTAATAAAATATTTGGAACCTTTGTGAGCTCACATTCGACAGTCATTTATTGTGCTTAGCGAATTTCATTACAGCCATTCTGTAGTGTAGATAAGGGTGAGTTTTCCCTTCGCCATTGTGCACCAAATTGTGCCGTTAGAACCCCTCCAAATACCATACAAAGTTCCTCTTGGCTGCAACTGAACCTGGGGTCAAATCATTTTCAGATGTGCTGCTCTGGGTTCTGATTTCTCCTCTATCGACCTGCCTTTTCTATTAACCACAGTAAATAGATCTTCCCCACTTCCCCAATCTTTAATCCTGTTTACCTGGCTCCTGAAGTAGTAGTATGACGATTTGGACATTCCCAATGGTAGAACAGGAAGATCATATAGAGTACTGTAAGTTCCTCACAAAACCAAAACCTAGTGTAAAACCAAGTGGCTCAGCTTCTGCCACAATTTATCTATAGCCATGTATCCCTTCCAATGTTTCCTTTAACACCTTTGGTTTCATCCTGGGACTGACTCCTAGGATTTCTATGGGCTCCTGAGCTAGTTTACTATTGTTAGGGGGCCATAACCCGTTTGAAACTGGTCTATGGTGGTTTTTATTAAGACTCAGAATACTTCCAAATGTATAGTAACCTAGTACACTGTCTTATTGGTGGTTTGTACTTTGGCTCAGACAACAAGTGAGTTATGAGGTTATGAATATCCGGATTATACTGTTTCTCACAAGCATCTGGTAGTAATACCCACCGGCAAACTCCACCATTTCTAGCTGGGTGGTATCCCACATTTTGCCATGTTACGTGAAGGCTGAATTGCCACCTTCTTTAGGAATTCATGTTAGTTGCCTCTTAGTGCCTTCCAGGTGCCCCCCTCATGTGTTTTGTAAAAGTAATACTACGGGACTTCGTTTTGAACAAACTGAGTGTCTGAGTTACACTTTCTCAGGATCCATTTTGCCAGGAGGGATTTACAGATTGATGTCCTTCTGCTTCCTCTTCATAACAGATCTCATATTAACAATCTCCCCATAAATCTAGAGGAAACGGCACTGGATATGGTTCACGGCCAGCTCGGTCGCAAGTTTTGACAATCTCCTCTCTGATGGCTTACAAAATCCTTTCCGTGCCCAGAACCAACCCACCCGGATTGGGTGTAACTCTCATTTTTCCAGAGTGGGTCCCTGCCTCTGTCATTCCTATGCAGCCCCACTCCTCCTTCGAATGCCTGGTCTGCAGTTTCTTTATATCAGATAATCTGGGCATAGCTGCCAATACTATAGTACCATCAAAAATAAAAAAATGGAAGGAAGGTATTAAACACAATTCATGGTTTTCTCCTGAACTCCAAAGCTTAAAATCACACACTCTCAAATGCTTCCATTTTGGAAATCTACTCGAACTCAAGCCTGCCTAATAGATTATAAAACAGCAGCCAAAAAGTTCAGAGCTGCCATTATTGAGGCAAAAAAAGATTCTTTTAACAATAGAATAACACAAGCCCAATCAGACTCTAAACAACTTTTTAAAATATTGAAGGAGCAGGAATGCACTGATCGCATGAATGAAGACCTGATCAACAAGGGCAGTGCCTGGTGTAACACCATGCAAAAAGCTATGCAAGACAAACTTGATAATATCCTTAAGGACATAAATATGAAAAAAAAATACAACTTAAACAATACCACTATAGGAATTCAGGAGTCCCATACAAGATGTCCTGACATCCCTGTCTTCGATTTTTCACCAATTACCACATCGGAATTGGCTAGAATAATTAAACACCAATACTACTAGATGCAAAAACGATATTCACACAGCCATGATGATTAAAACATGCCCACCCACACTGCTTAATGCGATACGCATGTTTATCAATGCTTCCTTGGTTACCAGGCGTGTCCCTCAGGAATTGAAAGATGCCTGGGTTATGCCGATCATAAAATAAAAAACTGGGCTCGATGTGACTATCGCTAAGAAGTATAGGCCTATTACTAACACCCAGATCATGTAGCCTATGAGCAAATAGCTATGCATCTTGATAAATATTCAGTTCTACATGACCATCAGTCGGGCTTTCGAGTGGGCTTCGGCACTGTGACGGCTCTCCTAGAGCTTAAATCCAAGCTCCTTGCACGCTTGGATAAATAGGAAGCATCCCTGCTAATGCTACTCGCTCTCTCGGCCGCCTGCGACCTGGTGGACCATACCATCATGTCCAACAGGCTGAGGGAAGTAGCTAATTTTTCACCTTTAGCGTCAATTGGATCTCCTCCTTTTTTAGCAATCGAGAAAGTAGGGTATTTTTTTAAGGAAGCCGAATCAGCCTCCATTAATGTTGCGATGGGAGAACAGGGTGCTTGTACATCACCATGCCTGTATAACATATTTACCATTCCCGTATTTGCTATGCTCACATTAGAGGGAGTGACATTTACGAACTATGCGGATGACATGCAATGTGTCATCCCATTAACTGGCAATTATGATGCAGACATTCTCCTGATCAATACGATCTACTGCCTAGTAGAGTCTTGGATGATCTCTAATAAGTTAGCACTTAATAGAGAGAAGACTGAATTATTAGTCATCGTCTCTCCTTATACTATACAGAAATTGGGCTCTAACTATGGGAACTTTGCACTAGGAGATATAGAAATTACCCCTCTGAATAAGGTAAAAACTCTGGGAGTAGTGTTTGATCAACACCTTACCATGAAGCCACATGTAAGCAGTTTCATATCATCATGTGCCTACTACATAAAACTACTCACCCACCTCAGACCATTCATATCGCAAAAGAGTGTAGAAACGATTGCCAACAAGATTCAGACTAGACTACTTAGATCTAGCCAGCAGAATCATCTGGCTATTCCAAGATGCAGAACGGTGAAAGTCGCCAATGCTGCCTTCTATGCTATCGCACTGAAGGCCTGGAATGACCTTCCCTTAGAAATGCGCTGCATTGAGTCCCTTGATATTTTCAAAGGGAAACTCAAGACCTATCTGTTTGCTTAGCTATTTGCAGGAATGCCTCTTCTTCTCTTGCACGTTACTTATGCTTATCCGTTAATTGTTGTCTGGCTTGTTGCGCCCTTAAGCCCATGGGTCAATGGCCGCGCAGTATAAATTTAATAAAGTAAAGTTCATCTATCCTGGCCATTCTGACTGTGGCCACCATCTATAGGTCACCTGGCCAGGCTGCCCTCTTCCTCTGAGTGGGCTGAGCTCTCCCCTTGCCTCTATGTCGTGACCTCTCCTCTTCAGTGACTTCAACATCCACCTGGATGATTCTGATCCTTCCTCTAGGCTCCTACGTAACCTCTGCAACTCTCTCCCTCTATTCCAACCTCTGGTCCAACACACATTACTGGACACACCTTGGATGTTCTCATCTCCTCAAACATCCCTCTCTAAACCTTTCACTACTCCTCTCTCTTGGACTGACCACTTTCTTCTTTCCGCTCACCTAACACACACTGTCCCACAGGCTAAGCCCACCCCAGCACTGCCACCTGCCTTCTCGGTCATTCGGCCCATGAAGCGTGTGTCAGTTGATGCCTTCGCCTTTTCCTTCTATGCTCCTCCTACTCTTGCGGCTGACTCGCACTCGGACACAGCCCTCTCTAATCAGCATCTTGCCATTTCCAACACTCTGGACATCCTTGCCCCTGCAATGAGAATTCGTCTGAAGCCTACCTCCAAGTGCAACTCTTGGTATGACTCTGTCCTCGCTACCATGAAAGGCAAGTGCAGGGTAGCCGAGAGGAAGTGGGGGGCTTTGGGTGCATCCTCTGACAAAACTGGTCTGCCGCCTGCTCCAAAGGCAATGCAGACTCTGTTATGTCCAGGAAGAGAGTCCACATCCAAGTCTGTATCTCTGAGGCCGCTACCATGGTCAAAATCCTTTTTTAAATCCTCAAGGAGCTGGCCAATCCTTCTGCAGTCTCCACTTCTCCTGCTCCCTCCCAGGCTCTCTGTAAGGCCCTGGCTCCTCACTACCCTACTAAAACTCAGGATATCCTGTCTTCGCTCACCTCTTCCTCTCCCTCTACTGCACTCGGCCCCCCTCTGGCCACCTTTCACTCTCCTCCTTCCTTCTCCTCTTTCTCTCTGATAACACCTGACAATGTCAGGTTAGCTGGTCAGATAGCACAGCGAGTAGAGCGCTCGCTTTGACATCCGTGTAGAGCCTGCCCACACAGGTTCTAATCCTGGCATCGCCAAACTCAGCCTTTCATCCTTCCTAGGTTGATAAATGAGCACCACACAACATGTGAAATAATAAGCAGCGCTAAGATACCCGAGGGTTCGTAGCGCTGTAAAAATGCAAAATTATTATTAATGTTTCTAGACAAGTCCGATCTATGAAAGTCTTGTTCAAACAGTGCTCCCCTGCTCCTCTACAACCATCAAGGACAACATTGACACCCTTGCTCCAGCTGTGGCTGATATCTGCAATCACTCTTTCGCCACTGGTTCTTTCCCCTCTCTCCTCAAGCACTGCCTCGTGCATCCCCCTTCTTAAAAAAAAACCTTCTGCCAATCCGACCAGTCTGGCTAACTATTGCCCGATCTCCATCACTCTTTTCCTGGACAAACTCCTGGAAAAGCTGGGCATCTCCCAGTTTACTCTCCACACTGAAACGGTTGCATGTTTCCATGACCACCAGTCTAGCTTCAGAGCAGCCAGAGGCATGGAAACTGCTCTCCTGAACACCCGTGAAGATATACTCTCCAATCTCAACACCAGCACCCCTTCTGCCCTCATCCTCCTGGATCTGTCCTCTGCTTTCGACAAGTTCAGTCACACCATCCTAATCAATCGACTCAGTGAGAACCTGGGCATCATAAACCAGACCCTGAAGTGCCTGAACTCTTCTCATGGACCGCCGCCCCACCCCCCAGGTCTAACTTGAGTCCTTTTTCTATGCCACCTCTATCTCTGCATGTGGTGTTCTCCAGAGTGCTTGTCAATATCTATGTGACCCCTTTGGCCCACCTAATCTCTACCTTCTGTTCTAACTTTCAATGTTATGCGGGTGACAGACAGCCCTCCTTCAGGCTCCCTACAGCCTCCTGTCCTCTCTCGCACATTCCAGACTGTATCTGCAATTCAGTACTGGTGCGCCTCCAACGATCACTGCCTTAATGACAGTAAGACGGAGATACTTCTCATCAGGACCCCTGCTCCTGCTTGACCCCTCTCACTCTGGCCCCCCTCCATGGGCCCTCTTCCTTCGCCTTCCTGCGAGACAAAGAACCTTGGTGTCATCTTTGTCATCTCTCCTTCTCTCTGCACATCACAGACCTTTCCAAGAAGGCCCGTTTTACGAGCTGCACCTCCTCGGAGGTACTCTTCCTTTTTTCACTTTCCCACAGAAGCTTATTGTCTCCAGAGCCCTGGTACACTCTAGGCTGAACTAGTGTAACAGCCTCTTTCTCAATCTGCCTGCCTCTACTCTTCGCTCTCTGCAACTAATCCAGAACAGGACCGCAAGACTTATCCTTGGCCTCAAGCCCAGGGCCTTTATCTCTGCCCTGGCTGCACTTACCCGTTCCCTTCCCCTGCACTTTGTGTTACCGCACTTGCACAATCTGAGTGATACACGGCCTAGTAAGAACGTTTGTCTTGTCCTCCCTCTGTACCCTCCCTTGTCTTGTTGCGCCCCTAGAAACGCATGTGTACAGGCACGTTATAAATGATTTCCATCTTATGCTAATAAGTTACTCCTCATAAGTAGTCGTTTTTGCACGAGCACTCATGAATCCTTGTTTCTCATGATGACCTTCCAACCACTTACCCATTCTGACCACACAAAAAAAGACTGAGGTGCAGGAATGTAGTGGGGGGTCATAGAAATGGAGGCTGCTGAGCAGGAACACACTTCTCCCTTATGATTCCTTCTATGCAAAAACATTTCTTGTACACTTTACTGCACACAGGCCCTCGGAGACTCTTCAACCCTGGAAGATAAGGGCCATTAGAACTGAAGGCAGTATAGTGAATGACTTGAACATTTCCCTATTGAAAAACAACCCGTCGTCCTTTTAATGTGCTTTTGAAAAACCAGTTAGCTTCAGGTTTTTGGAAAACTTGCATGAAGGTGGAGGCCATAGCTGTTCAGATTGCCAGTTTATAGAGAAGACGCCTACTGAACTCATGACCTGTGGGTACATATTTGTTTGGAGTGAATTTAAGAGGTTAAAATATATTGTACATGCTGGTTAATGAATCGTAGGAGGAAATTGTGAAACACGATAATTTCAGTTTGTAGACTCAATTTTAGTCTCTAAAATGTGTTTTGATGTCTTTCTTTAATATATTCAAGTATTCCTAGATTCATAAAAGTAATGGATTTCAGAACAAAATACAGATGAGCCCCGTGTTATTTATTGGATTTGATGTTTTTTTTTCCAGGCTTGCAAACTGTTTTGGTTTACAATAAGTCTGGAACGACTGCCATCACCACAACTGCTGCTGGATATCTGCAGTCGCATCTCAATGCTGCCAAAGTCAAAACACATGTATGTAAGAAAAATGCTATGTTTGCCTTTGTAAATTAATTCCAGCTATAATTGAAATTAATTAGATTATTTGCATCCATTTATAGAATGCTATTGTCCTATATGAACACATACAGCAACACTTCATTTTATTGGACACGCCAATAATGTCTGCATCTCTACACAAACTAGTGCAGAGCTAGGTCGGTGTTCTTGAGTCCACTTTCTTACTGTTTATTTTTAAAGCAAAGCACACCAACATGGTCTGTATCATGTTCCTATAATGGCTGTGCTTTATATGTACTTTTCCATAGTTGCTAGTATTTTCAGATAAAGAACATTTGAGATATGCACATTTTCAACACCAATTAAGTTGCACCACAGAATGAACTGGCTAGCCATCGTGTAGAAGAGGCGGGTTTACTATGTGTTTTTGCTAATACATATGGATCATTGCCATGTCATCACGCTACACGTATATTGCTTTCTTGCAACATTCTTGTTATTAATCATTGCTTAATTCAAGATCTTTACTATTTTTCCTATCCATATTTTAATTCCTAAATAAGGAACTTTCACTTTCGACGCAGATTTCTTTTGCAGTGTGTTTTATACACTGTGGTTTCTTCTGTTTGGTGAGCACCATTTGGGTCTCACTCTGCTTATTGCTTTCATGTTGAACTGAAATATAATAAAACATGTGTGACTGATATCTGGTAAATTGGTTAATTGGAAGCCTTTCTATACTTAAGGGATGAACAATGATGCTAATGGAGATAATAGATATTAGCTCAGCGTTTGGTGGCTGTGACAAATCAAGGGTATTTGTCCCTTCTCCCCATAGTGGAGCCACCCCCTTTGAAGCTAGGGAGGTGAGCCCACTCTGCAAGACCCTCCCTAGGGTTATGGGCAATTGGGACCTCAATAGGAGTGACTCGCCCTTAGGGGGCAAGGACTCCCATTCTGATGAGATATTCCCTAGTCCCAATACCATATCTGCATATATGGGACTGCTCACAATGAAGATCAATTTGTCATCCTTATGTTTGGCTTTAGGCAATGTGGGAACAAAACAGCCATAACAAGGAAAAGGAGATGTTGCTTTAAAAAGAGACGCGTATATAACTGGGACGAATAGCTCTTGTGAGGAGAGTGTCATGGAGCCCCTGACTTTTGCAAAGGTAAGTAACTCCAGAGGGCCGACGAGTCCTGCAATGATAGAACCGTTGTCTGAAGTCCCGTGCAAGGTGATGGCGTGACCACAGCTGTTTTATGGTGGGCGCACAGCTAGCTTCTCCGAGACCACAGAAAAAGGGAGTACTGCCGGCTCCTTGCTGCACCTATAGGTAGACTGCACCGTACATCAGAGGAGTCGAACTCTACGCCGGTGAAACCAGACACAAAAGAGCCACTGAGAAGCAGACTACCAGAGAGCGTGCTTAGCCCTGCGAGGTTCCCTAGCATCGGAAAAGGTATAGTGGAGAACGAGAGGCGTAAGGCTGCTTGGGCAAGCTATTGGGAAGAGCGAAACCCCTCAAAGTCACAAATATGAAAGTCGAACTTTAAATTAGTAGAATTTGAGCTATATGAAATCAGGCAATGCATGCCGAAAAAACGCTATTTGGGAAATAGATAAAAAGTGGAAGCGATTACCCTGGAAGGAAGGGTGAAACCCCCAGGTACATAGGCTTGAAGATACAAGAGAGCCCACGGCAAATAAGTGTAACAAGTATTGTGAAATTAGACTGTCAAGGGAGAAGATTCATAAAATGGAGAATCCAATACCAAGAACCCAGCATGGGGGTGGGGGGCTCATAATTTGGATACGGTCATACAAAACCTAGGGAATGCTAACACTCAAGAATATAAGAGATATACAAGTAAAGACCAGAGGGTGAGAAAGTATTTCATAGAAAAATGTCATAAAGCTGGTATTAAAGAGAATGCAAAGTTTACAAGTAGATGGAGAAGAGCTACATTAGTTCATAAAGGAAACCTAGAGACTAGCAGGGAAAACTTAAAGAAAACTATATTGTAAAGAGAGACATTTGTGTATCACTAACCACAGGAGATAAGATACAGAACCACAGAGAAGGCCGCTGGGAAGAAAGCAAGAAGAGAGATGACCAGGAGCAGAGACATTCTGTTGCCTTATTTTGAGTTATTCATGTTAGTGTTAGTCAGCTTTTATGGCCTTGTCATGAAGCACAATTTCTAGAAATGACATGCTTTTAGGCACCTGCTAAAACGTCTTGCCAAAATCCAACACAACAGATATATATATATTTATATATATGGCCACTGTACATGTTGCATTGTTAATTGTGTTTTGCAATTAAGCAAACCAGCTGTCGCGGGCGGGACTCCATGTCTTCCAGGCCTGACATGCTGTATTCCTCCTTATCAAAATGACCTAGATCTTCATTTTACCAATCGCAACCAAGAGTCAAATTATATTTTACCAATTTTTAAGAGTGATGTGCTCTACTTGTTGGTCATTTTCAGAAAACCAGGCTCCATGTGAGCTAAGAAATGTGTTGAAAATAGCACCAGTTGTGTCGTCGGTGATATCAGTCTTGGTGCTGGGTACTGGGAGTTAGGTTGGGACTGAGGACAAATTGTACTTTTTGATTTCCTGATGACAGATGAACACCTTTAATTTAGATAGGAAAGGTGATCCATTTGTAATAGGGAGAGACAGGTCTTTTTCTTTATAGAATGGAAACATGCCCTCAATGTGTCTGACTCCTGACACGCCACATGGCGTGCAGGACCTTTAACTGCCCGAGCGAACAGAGTGCCTCAGCAAGGACTTTGAGCCATTACCATTCCTGTATGCCCCTGAACATGGGGGCAAAAGCTGTTCGGATCCCAGGACTCCCTCTAGGGTCAGAATAGTTTTAAGTATTTTGTTTCTGCTGGGAGACATTGTGGCTTCCACCATAGTAAGTAGAAAAAAACAAGTTATTTTCTATTTTCATAGTTGGCCATTGCAGTAGCTGAGAAGGCAGAGTAGGAAGCCCCAGGTCAGCAGATAATTGAGGGGGAAGGACTGGTGGTGTCGTTTGTCATAGGGATGACGGTGGGGGGGGGGGGGTTGTGATCAGGGACAGCCCTTTGGCCAAAGTCCAACCAAAAACCTCGCAGCAACGGGGGAAGGGAACACAGGTGGCTAGGGGAGCGTGGGCTGACACGGATAGTTTTCACCTGTGTCCAGCCCAATGATAGGCTGAGCGGCCTTCCCTGTGTGCAAATCAGAATTCTGTTCAAGTTAAATGCAGCCTGCAAGCATTTGCAGGAAAGCAGACCTTTTCAAAGTAAGAATGTCAGCTCTTACGATATTTCTTGGTAGGTACGTTTCTAATGGATGCTTTCGTTCTACAGATTTCTCATTTTGTACAGTGCAGACTGGATCTAGACATTTTAAAACTGCCACTAAGCTGTGGCAGAGTGGCTCTGGCCTTACTGCTTTACAGTATAGGTGCCACCACTGATGCTGGAAGTGACTTTAAAGGGTTACATATGGAGATGCCCATTCCCCCTATCCCTGTTAACGTTCCACATATACCAATCCCAAAAATTGATTTTGTTTTCTATTTTACCAAGCGTTTTAACCATATTTCCCCACAGACATCCATAGTGAAGTCTTACTGGGAGTGTAAGTGGTAAGTGTCTGATTCGGAACTGCACCAGAGTATATGTGTTACCTTTGTGTCACTTCTGCCATTGTGTGTCCCAAATGACCACCAGTCTTCATGACACAGAAAATCCCCAGTTGGTTAAGCATTTGTTGAGCCCTCACAGCTGGAGAAACTTTGACAGCCCTCGATTAATCCCTTACGCCACAAAGGCAGATCCCAAAGCCCACTTCTGCCACAGGTAAATGGAGAAGGAGCAAATGGGGTGTGTTGGAGATCATGATCCCGAAGCAAGTTGTCCATCTCGAAATGCTGCCCCTCATGCCAATCAAGGAAACTCTGCATGTGGCATAAATCGGAGTCAAGTGATGCTGGCCCCAGAACTAACACTCTACGATTAATTGCATGAGAACATAGTGATTTGCCCTATCACTTCCACTTTAGCTGGGTTTCAGGCATTAAGGCAGGACAGCAATGCTGGTGATCTTTGGGAATATTTCTGAGAGCATTCCACCCCTTCATTCACTTCCGCTTTGTCCATTGGAGCCCCAACATCAAATTCCAAATGAATTTTTTTTCAGTGCTGACCTTGCCCCCACAGTGTAATTGGAGCTAATAAATGAGGTGCCAAAAGCCTTAATCAAGACCTTCAGCACCAAGCCTGATATAACTGATGACACAACTGGTGCTATTTCCAGCACATTTCTTAGCTCACATGGAGCCTGGTTTTCTTTTTTTTTCTTTGTACACTTTCTTTATTGGTTTTTCACAAAAATTAACAAACAAGCCATGCACGGGCTGTCACGAGCGAAGCCTCCCCCCCTCCCTCTATCTCCCATCTCCCCCCGCTATCTCACCCCTCCCACACCCCACTCCGCCTCGCCACTTGCATGGTTAAGCACTGAGTTTTAACATAAAACTCAACATTACGTGTTATCTGACACGTTGGTAGTGCGCGGTGGTGAGGACCTCTATGTGCTAGGGACAGAGTCTGTGAGCCCAGGTCATCTGTGATTGCTATCAAATAGGCTATGTATGGTCCCCAGATATCTGGAGGACGTACATGTAGTGGCAGTGTCTTGATGAAGCTGGTCTCCATATCTTGGCAGTACGTGTTGTCGTTTAGCCAGCGATGTAGGCTCGGAGTTGGCCCCCTTCCCCAGTTGCATGCCACTCTTCTTAGTGCGAGGACCAGTAGAAGGACTGCCAATTTCCGGACTGCACTTGCCAGATCTTTAGTTAGACCCATCATCGTCAATTTAGGGCCAGAGAGCAGTTCTGTGCCAATTATCGCTGATGTTTTTTCCAGCACTGCCTTCCAGAATGCGGCCACTGTGGGGCAAGTCTATGCCAGGTGGATGAAGTCAGCCTCAGGAAATCCGCATCAACATTCTTACTTTTTGAGTAAGATTTAGTATGTAGTTCCAGTCACCTTCTGCAATCGTGGTGACCTTTCCCATCTCCTTTTAGCGTCTGGGTTGAGTGCTTGGATTCAGTCAGCAGGGATGTAGATGGTTATCAAGTGGCCTTCTCCCTGAGCTTGTATCATATTGTCTAGCAGTGGCCAAATAGGGGGCTGTTGTGGAAAGGTGGGAATACTGGTCTGTAGTGTGTGTCGCAACCTGAAGTAGATGAAGACGTCCAGGGCATTGCATCCCATAGTCTGGGCTTGTTGTAGAGAAAGAAATGTACGTTCATGGTGTGTATCTGTAGTTTTTCCGTCCATTGTTGGAAAACTCTTTCCCCAGTGATGGGGATTCCTGGAATGTGCTTGACTGGAAAGAGAGGGGAGTATCTGACTTGGATCTCGCTTCTATTTGCCATCTTCTTCCAGATGGAGTATGTTGTGAAAACAATGTTCAATGGTGTTCGAGGTGCTGGTAATTTGCAGAAAATAATGGCGCGTAAGAGATGCGGGGTCGCCAGGGTTCTTTCGATTTGGACATATGGCCTGACAAAGTGTGTGGTGTACCAATGACTGAGAAATTGAGCCTGAGCAGCCCAATAGTATTGTTCTACATCTGGGAGGGCCAGGCCTCTTTGTCTCACCAGAAGGGTCAGTGATTTTACCGGCCCAAACCAGGTCCAGAATCATGCTCTTGATGCGTTGTAGGAATCTCTGCATCAACACCAAGGGAATGTTTGAGAAAAGATACAAGAGTTTTGATAGGATGATCATTTTAACTATCAATACGATGCCCCAGAGTGTGAGTGGGAGTGATTTCCATCTGTTGACTTTGTTTTGAATGGCGTCCACTACTTTTCCATAGTTGTCTAGCATGATATCTCCGCTAGTTCTCCAGCATGGAGTCTGGCATGGATTCACATGCTCATGAATATTCCCCCTCAGGTGGGAATCCTCGGTAAAGAAGAAAAATCAGTTTCAGTTTCGTTTCTGAACTGTCTTTCTACCAGTAACCAATCACTGGTCTCTGGGTCATAAGCCCCCAGTCAATGACTGCCCTCTACCTAAGCCCCTCCTCTGACAGCCCTCTTCAGATTTTTACCGCACGTTCAAGTGTTGGGAGTCCTTGTGCTATAGCTCTCGAGCTTTTACTGCATTTTGTGATTTTTCAGAGAGTTTAATCTCATTTTTTCGGTCAATCGAGCCTCAAGCTCTACCGTTTCTACTTCCGATCAACAGGGACCCGTTTCGGAATTTTTTACGCCCTTCAAGGGCGAAGTTTTCATCGAGTTGTGCTTCTTGGAGGATTCCAGAAGACCATGAAGCCTACCCCGTGGACATGGCCCAGGACAAAGGAAGATCGACACCCGGATCCAAGCTGTTCAGGAACTGCCCTGGATGCGGATTGCAGAATGTGTTCAAGGAGGACGAGCATTCTAGATGCCTCTACTCCTTTCACGAAGACAAAACGCACGTGGAGAAGGACTGTGTTTTGCAAGAACATGTTTGAGCGGACCATGTGGGATCAGCGGATCCGCCTCACCAATTGGCTGGCAGAGAAGAGCCCCGCGGTAAGTCAGAAGAAGAGGTCCGAGCGGTCTTCTAAGTCCTTTGAGGGCGCTGCGGCGACGGGGGCCCAACAGAAGGCTAAGCACCGCGAGTCTGCGGGCACCGGTAGCGCGAACGGTTGGGCTCCTCGGCTGCCAGGCAGGGCGCACTTTCACCGATGCCATCAACCACGAGCCAACGCTCTGGCTCGGGGAAGAGAAAGTCGGAGAACCCGGGTAAGCTTCTGGAGAAGCCCCGGTCGATCCCGACGGAAGCAGCCGAGGGGGAGCGAGGCGGTGACCCTCCCCCCAAGGTGAAGGCTTCAAGCGCGGCAAAAGTCGTGAAGGCCCTGATTCACCCAGCTAAGGCCTCTATCGAGGGAGTCGTGGCAGCCCTGGCAAAGCTTGTGGAGGCTCCCCCAGTGGAGGCGAACTTGGGGCCCAGAGTTTCCCTGCCACCGCGGAGGGAATCCTCTTTTCAGCCCATCGATAATACCCCCCGTGAGAACCCCAGTCCATCACAGACACGGATACAGCCTCTAAAGAGGAGCTGGCTGGAGTCGTGAAGATCCTCCATAAGAACTTCGAGGAGGTCCGGTCCCACGGGAGGGATCCCGACGAGGTGGACGAAGAGCGCGATGGCGGTGCCGACGAGGTTTCCGTGGAGGCGGAGGATTCTACTCCCCAACCATCGCAGCCGGTGCCCGAGCCACGGGACAACTCGGGAGCCATCTTAATGGCGTTCCAGACCTTATGTATGGAGATAAGGACGAGGTTGCCCTTACCCCCAACGGACGATCCAGCGGAGCCTCGCCTGTCGGGAGGAGCCCTCCAAACAAGAGGCAGAGAGTTCATCCCCCCCCGCCCTTCCAGCCTTCGCGGCCCTCTCAGCCTTCATCTCCTTGCCCTGATCCTAGGGAGGACACGGGTATAGAGGCAGCCACGAGTGGGACGGATAACGACTTTGGTGATGATGGGATGGGCCTTCCATCACCACCCCCTCGGTCCTCCCTGCTCGACGAAATTGGCTCCTTTCACGCCATGATTGCCAGGGCATCCGAGCTCTTCCAGCTCTGCCCCGAAGAACAGAAGACGGAAGGTTTCCTGTATCAACGGTGTAAAGCCAAAAGGAAGACTGTCCCCTCGGTCCCGTTACTTGACGACATCTGGGACGAGGGGCTGTTGCTCCTGAAGAACCAGTCCACGACCCCTGCCAAGAGACCGGTACAAAAAGAAGTACCGGGACCCGGATTCCGTCCCTGTGTGCCTTAGGGCGCAGCCGACTCCGGATTCGGTCATCTCGGCGGCAGCCAAGAAGAAGGCGGCGGGGACTATGGCTTCGACTTCAACCCCCCCCCCCCCCCCCCCGGACGGTGAGGGTAAGAAACTGGAAGCCATGGGGCGAGGGGTAATCTCGTCGGCGACGACGATTAAAGCGGCCAATGCACTAGCGATTGTGGCCCGCTACGACAGGGAGCTTTGGTTTGAGATGGCTCCTTTGCTGGACTTCCTTCCGGATGACAAGAGGACAGAGGCCCTCGAGATCCTGCAGGAAGGCGAGGTGGTGTCGGACATCGCCATAACGGTGGCCACGGACATTGCTGACACCGTTTCCGTCAATTGGGCAACAGTGTTAGTCTTCGGCGTGGTTGGCTCAAGGCGACTGATTTCCGCCTGGATGTGCAAACCAGAGTTTTGGACATGCCCTTCGACGGGAATAACCTGTTTGGCAAGACCGTGTACGAGTCACTGCATGCCATCAAGGCCGACACGGAGGCAGCCTGGGCCTTGGGGATGTTGCAGCAACGACGGCCGCCCTTTCGGAACTCCGGAGGCAAGCAAGGTGCCTCCAAAGGATTCGGCGGCAGCTCCTCGACGTACCGCCAGGCGGCCCGCTCATCGTCGCAGGATGCCTACAGAGGACGCAGCAAGTCAGGAGGATCTCATCGCCAAAGCGACAAGGCCGCTGCCAAGCAGGACTGAACTGGCTGTAGCGTCTGGCCCCCACTTGAGCACCCCGGTGGGAGGCCGGCTGACGAAGTTCGTCAGCTTGTGGGAGTCCATCTCCACCGACCGATGGGTGCTGGATGCCCTGGCCCGCGGGCACACTCAAGTTTTTAAAGAAGTGCCTCCGCATTCCACCCGTGGCCAGGAAGGAAAACCATGTACCACAACTGCTGCTGGAAGTAAGGGCGATGCTGACGAAGGGAGCCATCAAGCTCGTCCCAAAGAGGCTCCGGGACTCCGGAGTGTACTCTCGATACTTCCTCGTAAGGAAGAAGACCGGCGGTTGGTGACCCATCCTGGACCTTCATCGTTTAAACAAGTACATCAAGACCCAGAAGTTCTGGATGGTCGCTGTAAAGAAACCACTGGTGGGGGGCGTCTGTACTTCCGCTCTCTATATGGTAGAGGAGCGGCACAGTGGACCCCTGCCAAGATTCTCTGTGTGGTAGTTGTGGTCGAGCAATCAAGGCCTAGCTTCTCGGGAGGTGATGTAGGCTGATTCTTAAGTACAGTGTAGTCCCCAAGCACCCACAAGGAATGTCCACACACTGTATCGGTTACAACACAGCCTTTGTATAATTAATATTCAAAGGTATATACAATATCACGATAACTCACTTTGTACTCCGAAAATAAACAATGGTAAATATATACAGTTCTAAAGTGGTACCACTAACGTTATCAGATCTCATTAAAGCGCATACGGTCAGAATGACCCACAGATCAAAATAAAGAGGAAACCAGCAGTAGAGAGAGGAAGGAAAGCAGGATGGTTGAGCAATTGGCAGAATACTGGCCCCGTTTACCTAGACACAGTTCTGTGTGGAGATCCCCCTCACCTGGGCAACCTGTAAAGCAAAGATGTATCACAAGCCCAGTCCATATATTGTTCACACTAGACTTTCCAATAGTTCTGCAACTCCACAGTACCTTGGCATTGTAGCGTTCCTCATTGGGGAATCGACGGCCCTTTTTGAGTGTCCTCCCTTTCGGCAGGAGTCACGGGTCATCGAATGTCCGACGGAGAACAGGTTGAGCTATGGCGTTGAAGTGGCTGCGTTGTTCCTAGCGGTGCTCGTTGACGGGGAAGCATAAACGTCCTGCAAGGAAGAGGCGTGCGGGGCACCTCGGTGTCGATAGTTCTGGACTGCAAAGAGTTTGAAGAACTGTGGCCCAGCAAGGGCGTCGAGTCATCAGCGTCTCTGTGGTCTTTGGGTGGAGGGAAACCCACCGGTGGATGCTCCTCGGCACGCCGATGGTCAGGCCTTCTCCAGCAGGATACAGCAGCGACGATGCAGACGAGAGCGTCCTTGGACCAATGAAGTTCTTTAGGCAAAACGGGAGCACGGCGGCTCCAGTCGGCGACGGCGGTCGTCGAAAGTGGCAGACAACTGCTTCTCTTTGGAGTTCTGCAGCAGTCCCCGTATCGGGTCGGCAGCCTGTCAAACGTCTGTCTACCAGGGAGCTTTGGCAAAGGTCTGCTGGTCCCTCGTAGCTCAGGAAGAGGGCGCTTTACCAGGTCCTCTCTGGGTCAGTCCTTGGAGGCACAGCAGCTTTCAGATTGTGATGGAGAGCAACAGCAATTCTTCTTGTCCAGCAGGGCTTCCAGGTCAAGCTTCAGTTACTCGTCGTAGTGGACTTCAGCTTCTGAACACGATTCCTAGCAGTGACAGGTCCCCAGATATACTGCTGATCTCCCATTCATTCCGCTGGGTCATACTCAAGCATCCAATCACGACTAAGGGCATTCAGGCAGGCAGGTAGCCAATCAGGCACACAGTGCATTCAGGCCATTTGCTTCTCTCCTGATACTCACAACAAGTTGTGTATTGGGACAAGTACCCAGCCATTCAACACTCCACACTGCATTCATACCGGTTTCAGGCAGGGC
This sequence comes from Ambystoma mexicanum, assembly GCF_040938575.1. Taxonomy (NCBI): domain Eukaryota; kingdom Metazoa; phylum Chordata; class Amphibia; order Caudata; family Ambystomatidae; genus Ambystoma; species Ambystoma mexicanum. The sequence continues at coordinate 538,121,888 of NC_090923.1, read as the reverse complement.
TGTCTCAGCCATTGTGTCAGCCACCAGATACTAGACACAACATACAATGCGTATTCGTCACACACTCCGTTCACCCAGGTCTCACCCTCAGGCATACCCACAACATACGGTCATTGAGAAGGCTCCAGCCAGTCTGGTCGGCACTTCCCCACACAACCATATATGGAACATCCACCCAACAGCCAGTCAGGGGGAAGGGACAGAGGCAGGGTTTCCTGGGACTTCGGGAAGATCAAGGTAACAGGTGATGGAAGGCAAGAGACCATGGGGGCCATTTTGTCTCCATCAGGAATCTACCGATTCCAATGACAGGGCCTGGGCATTCCAAAATGGAGGACGCTCAGGGCACCAGTTATTTCAGCATGGAGCTGCCACCAGCCCGTACCTTGCTCTGTGGGTCACACACAGGTGCCCAAAAACATACACTAGGGGCACAGGGTTGCACCCCTACCCATGGGTGCCATAAGGGTATCCTATGGGCCCGTTAACCAAACCAAAAGGGAGCTGCACCACCAGGAATCCCACATGAACTCCTGCACAGAAAACACGACAGAACACACAATAAAAAGCAGTAAAGGACAAGGATACGGAGGCCCTGTCCCTCCGATGCATTTCCAGCATCAGTCACCCTCCAGCACGTGCTGGGGGAGCTGGAGGAAGGCGACTTCCTCTCGTCGCTGGACTTGGAGGATGCCTACTCCCACATCCCCATTCTAAAAGGACATCGAAAGTTTCTCAGATTCGTAGTCCAAGGATGCCACTACCAATTCAAGGCCCTTCCTTTTGGATTGATGTCGGCGCCCAGGGTATTCACCAAGTGCCTAGCACCAGTGGCGGCGCGGCTGCACCTGCAGGGGATCCACGTCCATCCCTACCTGGAAGATTGGCTCATCCGAGCAAAGACAAGAGACCTCGCCGTCGGGAACACAGCGAAGACCGTCCAACTGCTCACGGACCTGGGATTCTCCATCAACTTCGCCAAATCCCACCTGGTCATGTCGCAGGTCGCATTGTTTCTGGGAGCCAAGCTCGACACAGTAGCGCGACTGGCCTCGCAGTCGGAGGAAAGGACGAAGGCCATCATGGGAAAAGGGCAGCGGCTGTTGACCATGGACGTGGCCAGGGGGAGGTCAATCAAGTCCTGTCTCGGCATGATGTCCTCGTGCATCTTCCTAGTGCGGCTATGCAGACTGCGGATGCAGCCACTGCAGGAGTTCCTCAACGCCCGTTGGATGCAAGCGACGGGCAGCTTCGAAGACGGGATCTCGCTCGACGAGGCCTTTCAGCAAGGGATCCGTGCGCATCTGGCTGCGGGTATGGACTTCCAGACCCCGGCACATCAGGAGACAGTGACGACGGACGCCTCCCTGTGATGGGGGCGCACACTGGAGATCTCCACGCAAGAGGCCTTTGACTCCCGGAGGAGAGATCACTCCACATCAACGTACTGGAGCTCTGGGCCGTGTTATGGGCCCTCAGGTCGTTCCTTCTGTCCCTCAAGGGCAAGGTGGTGAGGATCTTCACTGACAACACCACCACAATGTTCTACATCCGAAAGCAGGGAGGTACCAGATCCCCAGCCCTATCCAAGGAGGCGCTGGATCTGTGGCACTGGGCCGTCGCCCAAGGGATGCTTCTGGTACCCTTCCACCTGGCAGGAACAAAGAACACCATCGCTGACTCACTCAGCAGGGAACTGCGCTCGTGCCACGAGTGGGAGCTTCAAGTGGATCTGCTATTCCAATGATGGGGCAATCCCCAGATCGATCTATTCGCGACCGCGACAAACCCCAAGTGTCAGAGGTTCGCCAGCAGGGTTCCCCAGCCGGGGAGCATGGGCGATGCCTTCTCATTCTCCTGGGACGGCCTGTTCTGTATGCGTTCCCACCATTGCCATTGCTGCTACGACTCATCAACCAACTCAGATGGTCCCGGTGCAGGATGGTCCTTGTTGCACCGGCGTGGCCGACAGATCTGGTTCCCGGACCTTGTGGACATGTCGGCGTCCCCCCGTCAAACTGTTGACGGACGGGGATCTCCTCGCCAGAGAAGGAGGCGCCATCCTCCACCACGACCCGGGGTCGCTGAACTTGCAGCCCTGGCTGCAGCACTAGAGGTTGGAGGGTACGATATCCCAGCGGACTTCGGGGTGTTTGCAAAGACTAGGGCGTCCTCGACTCTCAAGTGCTATGGACATAAGTGGAAGAGGTTCTCTGTCTGGTGCCATGCACAGAAGATTAACCCTCTGCGGATTACGGCCCCCCAGGTGCTGCCGTACCTACTGTCGCTGGCCAAGGTGGGGCTAGCGCACGCCTCCATCAAGAAACATCTAGCGGCGATCTCCCGCTACACCAGAACTCCAGAACGGTCTTTTCTGTGGTCCCATCGTCTGGTGAAGTTTATGAAAGGATTTGTTCCGATCATTCCCGCCGGTGAAGGCTCCAGCCCCGGCATGGGAGCTCAACGTGGTGCTGAGCAGACTCATGGGGCCGCCATTCAAGCCTCTGCATTCGGCACCGTTGAAGTTCCTCTCATGGAAGACTGCGTTTCTTGTGGCCATCACCTCCGCACGACGAGTGGGAAAGATCCAGGCCCTCTCCTGTAAACCTCCATACCTGACTTTCCACGAGACGAGGGTGGTGCTGAGGACGCACCCCTCCTTTATGCCCACAGTGCCGTCGGACTTCCATCTCAACGAGCCCTTGGTGTTACCTGTTTTCTTCCCGTCGCCTTTGTCGCCTGCTGAGAGGACTTTGCACTCGCTGGATGTAGCTAGAGCGCTGAAGTTCTATGTTGACCGCACGAAGAGCCTTCGGAAGACATCACAACTGTTTGTGAACTTTGGACCTGTGAACCAAGGGAAGGCCCTCTCGAAGGCTTCCATTTCCAGATGGCTCTCCGGCTGCATCATGCACTGTCACCGGTTGGCAAACCGGCCGTCCAAGAGCCCAATCGACCAGAGCGATCGCTGCTACCACGGCGTTCTTGTCTGGCGTACCCCTGCTGACATTGCAGGGCTGCTATGTGGAGGTCGACGCACACCTTCACGCGATTCTACTGCGTGGACCGGGATTCCTGGGAGGAGTCCAGGGTCGGCCAGGCAATGCTGCGCAACCGGTTTGCCTGAAGGTGGGCCTGGTGAGGAGTAAGAGTTGCTCAATGTTGAGTTGATGAAATGCTTAATGTTGAGCCTTGCCACCTCCCGTGGCTGTGCATGTGTGTACTGCTATGTATTCTTATATTCATGAGCATGTGAATCCATGCCAGACTCCATCCCTGAGAAGGAACAAGTTACTTACCTGTAACTGTTGTTCTCCAGCATGGGTCTGGCATGGATCCACATGCAAACCCTCCCTCCTACCCCTCTGCGGCTCTTCACTTGGTCCTACTGCCACTTTCCGTGCTACCAAATCTGAAGATGACTGCCAGAGGAGGGGCTTAGGTAGAGGGCAGTCATTGGCTGGGGACAGTATGACCCAGAGACCAGTGATTGGTTACTAGTAGAAAGACAGTTCAGAAACGAAACTGGAAATTATTTTTTTTCTTTACCGAGGATTCCCAGGCTGACGACGGGGAATATTCATGAGCATGTGAATCCATGCCAGACCCATGCTGGAGAACAACAGTTACAGGTAAGTAACGTGTTCCTTCTGGACATGAAGATACCTAGATACCTAACTTGTGAGTGTTGCCACTGAAAGCCAAAGTCATCGACAAATTCTTTGGTAGAAGCAGTTAACGGGGAGAATATTGATTTGGAGTTGTTGACTTTCAGCCCTGGGAAATAGGCAAATTTCAGTACTGCACGCATCACTGGGTTTAGGTTCTCACTGGCATTGCGAAGAAAAAGTGCGACATAGTCGGCGTACAGTGATATAATCAGGTTGTGTATCCCCCTAGGGATAGGCCTCTATGAAGGTGGTGTACTCTGAGGTCTGAGGCCAGTGGTTCCATCACTAGGGCAAACAATAGTGCGGACAGTGGCCACCCTTGCCTTGTTCCTCTCCGTAGGTATATATTAGTTGAGCGGTTGGTTCCCTGCGTGATGTTGGATGTTGGTTTTTTATATAATAGGGAGATTCATTCTATAAAGTGCCTGCCCAGGCTCATGCTTTCCTGGATTGTGTAAAGGAAGGGCCATTCAACCGAGTGAAAGACGCTGAAAAAGCCTAACAGTACCGCCACTGCTTGGATTACTGTGTTAATGGCTTCCATCACACCGAACATTCTTCTTATGCCGAACAATGTGTTTCTGCCCAGGATGAAGCCTGCTTGGTTGGCCAGCACCATGGCAGGCATCAGAGGGAGCAGCCTTTTAGTTAGGACCTTCGCCAGAATTTTGTTATCTAAATTTATTAATGATATTTGTCTATAAAATGCACAGTCATCTTTAGGTTTACCGGGTTTATGAAGGAGAATTTTATCGGCCATGCAGTGTAGGTGGTAATTTATCATTGACCAGGGATTCATCATATAGAATTCGCCTGTCAGGCTGTCTGGGCCTGGTGCTTTTGTATTTGGTAATTCCTTGATTACTTCGAGAATCTCTTCTGTGGTGATGGGCACATTAAGTGGTTCTGTGAGTTCGGCGTCTAATCAATACAGTTCAATTGTGTCTAGATATTGTGTTAATTCAATGGGGTCTGCAGTATAGTATGACTTGTATAACCTCTGGTAGTATTGGCGGAATGTCTCAACGATGTCCTTGGCAGCATAGACGGGGTTGCCGGTGCAATCAACGATCGTTTCGACCATTGTGGGCTTTCTATCTGCTGATATGAGCCGTCCTAAAAGTGCTTCAGGCTGTTGTCCCTCGCCGTACTGACGGGTCTTGTGATGGCTAGCTAGAAATTTTATTTCTCTTTCCAATGTGGTTCTGAATATTTCTAGTTCTTCCTTGAGTTTTGCTAGAACCTGTGGATTATTGGCAGATGAAAGTGGGTGTTCAAGTTCCTTAAGGAACGACTCGCTTGAATTCAGTTCCCTGCGTATTAGCCTAAGGATCCTGTTTTCTTTTGCTAGGCAGACTCCCCTGATGAAGCACTTTAGGGTTTCCCAGAGTGTCCCTGCCGAGGACATCGACCCCTGATTGACCTCAACGAAGGATACTATTTCCGTTCGGGGGTTGGTCAGCGAAGACTTGATCTTGAAGAGCTCTGGGTTTGAACCTCCGGTGAGGTCTGTCGTTGGTCGTTTGGGATGTGGTGCATTCCAGGATTACTGCCAAGTGATCTGATGGGGATCTCGAAAGGATTTGGCATTCCCCCCACTGAAAACAGTTATTTGCAGACAGGAGGAGGTAATCAAGTCTTGTGCTGGTTTTGTGGACCCAGGCAAAGTAGGTATACTCTCGAGCGTCCCATTGCTTGCATCTCCAGATGTCTCTAAGATCGTAAGCCTTGCATATCTCCGTAATTTGCAGGCTTGCTTTGTAGTGGGAAAGCGCATTGTTGTGTGACTTGTCCTTGCTGGGGTTGAGTGGTGTATTAGTCTCCACCCCAGATGACTGTGGGTCGCGTGCTTGTTTCTAGATGTGTCATCACCCAATCAAAGTTGTTGGGGCCATCGGTGTTCGGGCCATAGGCGTTTACTAGGATTATTTCTTCATCATTAATAGTTCCATGTACTAGCAACGATCTCCCCATCATATCTTTTTTGGTCAATATTAACCTGAAGTTGGTTGTTTTGTTGATTAGGATAGCCACCCCGCAGGCATATGAGGAGAAGGAGCCGAAATACCTATGGCAGCCCCATTCTCTGGCCCAGAGATTTTCGGATGCAGGGCGCATGTGTGTTTCCTGGATGAGGGCTATGTCGATTTTATGTCGTCGCAGATACTGCGTTATTTTCCTCAATTTGGTTGGTTGTCACCTTTAATGTTCCATGTGGCTAAGTTGAATCTGCTGTTTTTTTTTTCATTTGTTTAGCCAAGTCGGTGGAGGTCATCATGTCTGTGAGTTCTGGACTGTTCTCTCGCATCCGTTGGATGGTGGCCAAGTCCCTGGGGTGCGGGCGGCGGTGGGATAATCTGAGGTGAGGCCGGGCGCGGGGCAGCCCTCTCGCGGCCGGTGCATGTGTAGAAGAACAAACTTCCCCCAACTTGGTGGTCCCTAACTTATACACTGTACTCGCTCTCATTATTTTTTCCCCTCCCGTTAACATTCAACTGGTGGAATTTAACTTTTTCTGCGTAAGGGGCTCTGGTAGCCTTCCAAGTCGCGCGGCCCTAGGGTACTTTACCCAAATTTTGCATTCCGGTGGGATTATTGCTACATATAAGTCATTCTTCCGTTGGCATGGGCCGATTACGACGGGTTTCTCTGAGCCCTCTCCCTCTGTGCGAGTTCCTGGTTGTTGCTCAGCGATCTGCAGCCTGCCCGGTCCAGGTACGAGCTGGCTTCCTCAGGTGTCTGGAAGAATTGAGTCTTTCCATTATGTTGCAATCTGAGCCGGGCAGGGAAGAACATTGAATAGGGTATCTTGTTGTACTGTAGCCTTTGTTTGATGCCAGTGAAGGATCTCCTTTGTGCCTGAACGGCCAGTGAGTAGTCTGGGTAGAAGTGGACGGTGTCACCATCGTGTTGTAGCTCCCCTTTCTCCCTCACAAGTCGCAGGATCGTATCTCGATCTTTATAATTGAGTAATTTTGCGATGATTGGACGGGGTGGGGACCTCGGGATTGGTTTAGTTGCTGGGATTCTGTGGGCTCTTTCAACGAATAGGTGTGCCAGGGCTTCTGACCCGAAAAGATTTATGCACATCGCCTCTACATGGTTTTCCATTTTCGTCTGCAACGGTTGCTCTCTAACCTCAACAATCCTGGAACGCCCTTCTAAATCTTCATTTTGCGCATTAGCCGTTTTCATCTGGGTTACTAGTGTTGACACTCTAGGGCTATTGCGCTGTCGTCGAGGTTGGACACTCGTTGTTCCACCCTGTCTAGGCGTTTGGTATGGTTGTCGAGCCGGTGCTGCAATTGATCTACCTTGGAGGATAGACCGTCTATCTTACTGTCAAGATTCCCAATTCCAGCCTTCAGTTCAAGGAGAATTTCCCTGATATCCAGGGGTTGGGAGCAGACGTCTTCCTGGGATACCTCATGCGTCAGGGATTCCGACCCGCCATTTAGTCTGGATGTTTTAGATGCAGTGCCGGATTCAAAGTTCAGCTTTCGCTGTGATTGATCGGTCTTTCCCATACTGTTTATGTGAAAGCAAATATTAATGTGAACGTTATAACTGCAGCTAAGTGGCGTTTCGTGCTACAGATATGAGGTGAGGTCCAGAAGATCTTCACTTTGCGTAATGTTTGCCCCACCTCTAGATAGCTCTACACTTGCCGTCCAACGTTGTCTTTGTTTCGAACCGGCGTACCGGATTGTCTAGGGTACTATAAGGAGTGCCGGTGGTTGATCGACAGCAATATATTAGTGGTATGTTTGGTTAATGCAGCGCTGCTCCTTTTTGCATTCTTCCTGCTCTCGTGCTTCTGTGGAGGGGTGATGCACAGCGTATTGCTTGGGGGTGAGTTTTGCTTAACGGGCGACTCCTGGGTGGTCGGTGTATCTAGGCAAATTATGCGGTAAGCAAGGGTAATGGCTCAGTGCTTGGTATTACTGTCATTGAATATTTGCTTTCAATTTGATGTACCTTCGCCTCTGAGGTGGCTGCCTCCTCGCCATCTGCGTTGGTTGCTGCTAATTGTTGTATGCTTTTTCTTTCAGGCTCTCCCACGGGCCTAACCGTTGCTCAAGACTGATATTTTGTCGGCACTCTCACTCCTGGTCCTTGCGCGGTGCGATCGTTGTGTATGTGCCTTTTGCTTACCAGTCTGTGGGTATGCGTGGTGTAAGGCAGTTATATCCACAGGGTTGGGAACCTTGCAACAGAATAATTGTTATGCTTGGTTTGTCAGATGGTTCTGGGGAGGCAGGTATGACATCGTGGTACGAGCGCCGGTTGTGGTGTTTGGCCCTCCTAATGCTGTCACAGTGCAGGTGTGCTTGGTGGTGTTGCGGTCTTGTTATTGGCGTGCGCCGTACCTGTGGAGTGGGCCGCTGTTGTCTATCACTTGTGTGTATCGGCCACTGGTACTGGAGTTGTTCCCACAGGCCCGCTGCAGGGGTTCACTCTGATGGCTGTTCTTGGTTCTAAGCGGGGACTTGGGGATGTCGGGGCTTTATTGCTCTTCGCCTTCGCTCTTCTCAACTGGTGCTGTCCCTCCCTGCGTCGGAGTCACTTGCCGCTTTTGTCAGCCCAAAGTTAAGCCATTGAAGCTGCTAGGGGCGGAGGCAGCCGACTGCCGAAGGCCTTGCGCTCCTCCCTTTGACACCAGATTGTTGCGTTGTCACAGGCTGCGGGGGGGGCGTCAGGTCGCCTCGTCTCTTCTTCTTTGTTTGTTGGGCCGATTCACCACCCAACGGCGGACGGCAACACTGGCCCACAGCCGAGGATCCGTCCGACCAGCGCAGGGACTGCAGCTTCCGAGCCCAGCCATCCGTGTACCGGCACGCCCTTGCGATGTGGGTGTCCCACCGGACGAGGCTCCATCTCCGTCCATTGATGTGGCTCTGGGGCTGGGGAGGCCCAGTGATGTCCAGCCCTCAGTCACCGATGGTGGGGCGTGCTGGTACGTCCTCGCCACTTGAACTTGGCCCCTTGTTGTTCCTAGGTGTGAGCTGGAGCGCCTCGTCCTCGGTGCTTCTCCTGGGACGACCGCCACAAGGCTGTGGGAAATCCACTGAATGGTCGCGGGCCAACAGGGCCTCACTTGTTTCACAAGTGCACAAGTCGTATTCTGGGCCACAGTGGTCTCGGGGCGCCGCTATTTTCAGCCCTATCCTTTCAGACCATCGGCAATGGCTGTAAGTGCAGGACTGGATCAATAATCCAGAGAAAGGCCAGGATTAATCGGGATTCATGGAGGGCCGCACGGGAGCTCACAAGAGAGCGGCCATCTTGTTCGGCTCTCTAGTGCCCTCTCATGGAGCCTGGTTTTCTGAAAATCACCAACAAGTAGAGCACATCACTCTTAAAAATGGGTAAAATATAATTTGATTCCTGGTTGTGATTGGTAAGATGAAAATCTAGGTCATTTTGATAAGGAGTAGTACAGCATGTCAGGCCTGGTCGACATGGAGTCTCGCCCGTGACAGTTGGTTTGCTTAATTCTTAATTGCAGAACACAATTAACAATGCACCATGTACAGTGGCCAAATATATATCTGTTGTGTTGGATTTTGGCAAGAAGTTTTAGCAGGTGCCTGAAAGCATGTAATTTCTAGAAATTGTGCTTCATGACAAGCCCATAAAAGCACATAATCAAAAGGGTCCTTGGCAAGCCAATGTGTATAGAAGCAGTCCTCTTGAGGCACTCGTGTATGCGAACGTTGGGATTTTTCTCTAATCGAAAATGCAAAATGCCCTTTGACAAGAACCTTTTTTTGTCTCCAAGCATGATGATACCCTGCCAAATTGAATGAGTCCAGGACTGTGGTCCCATTTTAGTGGTGTCACTCCAGCCATCAGTAACTTCATGATCTTAGGGGTTTTCTTTTCCAAGGCAGTCCTTCCAGAAAAGGCCCAGATACCAGAAATATGCTAAACAGCAGCTGTTTTCTTGCCACTATCTGGGAGCGATGCCTTGCATTGCTGTCCCTCTGGCAGAATAGCTTTACCTCTGGGTGTGCAATCGGAAAGTCTAGCAAGCTGTTTGACTCAGTGAGTTGAGGTCTGTGTGCCACTTAATCATATGTCTGAATCCCAGCAAGAGTTTTAAGTTCCATGCCATTGTCTCATTTTAGCAACCTGGCACAGGAGGTTGCAAGGCTTCTCCAAAAAGGGATTATAAATAAGGTCCAGTTCACGATTTCAAGGAGAGTTGTTTTTTGAGATTCTTCCTCATCTTCTACAAATATTGTGTTGAACCTGGTTCCTTGTCTTCGATTCTTGCACACATTTTCAAAAAAGATGTTCATGGAATACTAGTTGGCTTCTGAAAGTTGGCTTGTTGGTGTACCTAGAGCCCCCTCCAAAATGCTAATTTACATGCTCCTATCCACATTCAGGGCAGCTGATTAGATTTTTGACTTGCTTCCACAATGAGGACTGATCATTGTTGGAATTGCATGACTCTTGTAACACCCTAGGATTGTGAGTACCGAATTGCTGCTTTAGTGTCCTCGCTATGGGAGTGTATTTCCTGAAAAGTACTCCCAGAAGGAACTTTGCATATTGTGATGGTGGTTCCATAGCAGTTTCTCAAAAAACTGACATAAGACCAGACATCACGTTTAAAGATTTTATTTAACACATTCTTTGTCAGGTGGTCTGGTAACTGGCCACAGTTCTTTGTCTTTCTCAACTTCAGGAACTTGGACTTCAGACCCCCCAGGTTATGATGCTCTTTTTATTCACCTTCTCAGATGACACTTGGAGCTTGTTCTTCATTTCCCAGTAGACCTTTGTTCTCAACTCTGTGTCTGAGAAATCGGGATTTAGTTCCTAAGATGCTATGCTTGTCTCCTCAGTCTCTTTTTGAGATGGTTTTGGGAACTCCATCTCAGTTCCCTGGATGCAATGTTTCAAGCAGTCCGTTTCTAAGAGAATTCTGGGAATTCATACTTTAATTCAAAAAGTGCATTGTTTCTTTTCTCGAACTGCTAGGCACTGGAAGGTCCCCCTGGTCTGGCTCTGCTTATGCTCTTTCGTTCTTGGGATTGTTACTGTTATCATTCCCCTTCTCCAGCATGGTGTCTTGAATGGAGTCACATGCTGATGAATATTCCGTTGTCACACTGGGAATCCTCAGTAAAAAGAAATCAGTTTTGCTTTAGACTGAAAACCGCTAGTCTCCTCTATAGCCAATCATTGTCCTTTGCGTCATACTGCCCCCAGCCAATGACACTTGTTCTCCTAAGCTCCACCTCTGGTGGCTATATTAAAACATTTCTGCACGTTTCTAGTGTTGGGAGTCCTCGTGCTACACTCCTCGAAATTCATGTATTTTTTGCTGTTTTTTTGGCTGCTTTTGAGGTTTTTCTTCATCTTTTCAACAACCGTGGTGACGAACAGCAGCCGGCACCCGCTGTTTTCATCATACAAAACAGATTAGCCTGTCACGTTGTATACACAATTAGGAGAGTATAAAGGTAGTCGATTTCTTTTTTTTTTGTTTAACATTTTTATAAAAAGTACACCTTGTCTTCACCCAATTTAGCACATGACTAAGAAGACATTCAAACAGTGTCCAGGAACGACTCACATTATGAGTTGCACCTGACCCCTTAAAGAATGAAGAAGAAAATGAAATAAAATGCTTCAGCCCATACTTGCCAAGTGTTTGAAGCCATGGACTTGAAATATTGCAAGTATGGGATCAGTCCATTAAAGACAGGATGTTATTTAAAAAATATGGGAGCTGCTACAGTAAAGTCTTTATTGTGCATCTGAGATTTTAGTGTTTGATCTATGTTGTAAGACTATCTCGGATCCTGTTTCTTTGCACATAAATACTAGACAGCCATCTGAATAGAATGCCAGATCCAAAGGCTGAAGATCATGCTTGGAAAATCTAGTGAGAGCTGCATTGCCTTTTACCTTTTCCTCCAATATTTTCAGAAAAACAAGCTTGGACAGTTGTATCCATATGCTAAGACTGGTAGACAGCATTGCATTTGATCACAGAGCTTAGCAGATGAGAAAACACACTAATTCTATTAGTATTTCTTAAACTGTGCCACTGACCACCATCATTCAGGCCGGGCTTCAGCAGTTGAAGCGCTTTAATACAGGACACTTTGAGATAGTGTTCAGTGCCACTGGTTGGAGACCTCGCCTGGCCACTGGATCACGGCTTAGTTCCAGAACATATAGGTTGGCATCACCATTTGAAGAGTGGCTTTTTCTGTACTTTGTTCCCAGGATGTCTGAATGAGAATTGTTGCATATTCTGCGGGTGGTGTTGAAGCTGATTGATTGTTTTTAAGGTTATTTAATGTTAATATCTCTTAACCCAAATTGTACTGTTTTGCTTTGCAGTATTGTTCTCTTGGTCCCGTCTCTACCACTATTGAACTCATACTTGTTGAAGATGTGAAAGTGAGCCCTAGCGTGATCACAATCTACAATCATCCCGAAGCCAGTGTAAGAATCCATTTTACATTAAGAGTTATGTGTAACTAGTGGTATGGCAACAAAAACCATGTCCTTCCTCTCTTGAACACATTGTTTAAAATGTAATGAATCTGGTTGTTGCTGGAAGCAGTCTTAAAGTTACGGGCATCCTTTGTATTTTTCAGGCTGAACTGTTTGTGAAGGAGGGCTCTGGATATTATTTCATTAATGTCACTGTTCCAGATATTATAAGTCAGGCTTACCAAGAGATCAATGGCATGGTGGTGGTGAGTAAAGATATTTTTACATTTATGTACTTAATTTAAAATGCATAAACTGTTTACTAAGCATTCGGTTTGCTTATTTGATATGAAGCTCAGTTATTCACAAAGACAAATTCCTCAGACAGTACCTAAGGTACTTGATTACTGAGTGGTTTGGTATAGGTTTGGCACATTTCACTTACAAGTTAAATGTTGTCTTTCTCCCATCAAGCCAACAGTGATTTTAAATGTGTTTTCATATTTTGTGCTGGCACTGATGTGTGATCCCATCCTAGTTCCCTAAGGGCATAAAGTCCCAGAACACTATCATAGTTGGCACAATTGTACCTTTGTGTTGCCCTCACTACAGAGTCCAAAGATTGAACTTCTATGCCTTCACTCTGCCTCTGTATCTCCTGAGCAAGCTTCAAGTGTGCATGTAGGCAAAATAAAGAATATTGCTGCTGGCTCTAGATGGCTGCAGTTTCCAGTGCTTTCAATTGAATGCTTTCATGGTTGAGGGGAGCGACTGCTCCGTCTTTGCTGGTTGTTCATAGAAATGGGTAGCTTCCACGTTCTACAGTTCTCTTTATGGATTGCTAAACTGCAGATTTGAAGGATCCAAGCTCCTGAATGATGGATAAGCCTGTCATGATGGATGAACTGTTTATTTTGCAGTATGCCTGGTTTCATTAAGAACAAAAGTGGCTCTTGCAATTTTGCTTTTTGAGATGATATCTGTTGGAAAAAATTGGGAAATGTGTGAAAAGATGATTTTTAAGAAAGCAATATTGAGGGTTATTGGCTTAAATGTATGTAAGAATGAAAATTGAATTTTAAATATGTTAATTGAACAGTGAAATAATGGAAAACAATATATTTTGGTTTATAAGTAGGGCTGGGTTCTACCTTATTTGTGATTGTTGTTTGAAGGCATTCCTTTGCACCAGGGAATTTACATGGAAGAATTTGATTAGTTAGGTTGCACGGACATAGGTATGCACTCTATATCATAACAGAGGTATGCCTGCTCCCCCTCATTCTCACTGGAAACCCCTAAAGGAAACAGCTGTGGAATCCACTTTAGCTCAAGGGAGGAGCCACCCCGATTCATGTGGCATTTTTAGGACTTTGGATTTATCTCTAAAAATTGCATACCTGAGACCAACTATGCAAAAGGCACCTAATTTACATGTAGGGGTTTTGTAGTGTATTAACCTTCCTTCATGTTTAAAACATCCGATTGTAGGTTTAAATTCATTTTATATTTCTGTATTCATTTGGGGTCTTTCCAGCCGTGAAAAATTAGATCTCACACAAACCAGAATGCTGTCGGTCAACATTGTTTATGAAAAATGCATCACAACATCAGTGTGTAACTGGCCAATAGATCATTATTCATTCTCATAAGTGTTACATGCCTAACTCCCCATTCTAAAAGTACAACTCTTGATATATTACTTCTTAAACTGCAAACTGTCTTCTTATTCTTGCCCGCGTTAATTGCAATAGTATCTCAACGTGCATCTTGTTCTATTTAAAATAGTTTGTGTTTTTTGTTTTTATTCAGTCAATTTGGTTATGATAAGAACTTACATCCAGCACTGTGCTGCATTGTTCTTGGGCTGTCCATGGCTAGATTACAATATTGTCAACCTCGATCACCATCGAGTGGTCACACCATCGAGGACTTTTTCACTCTGTTTTGTATTTCAAAGGAAGCAGCTACATGTATGAAAAGTCTCTCTCGCCTGCTGACCTCGGCTGCTTTCTCCAGTCTCCTTTGTGATTACCAGCTTCCTAGAATGCCTCTTGGGCATCCAGCCCTTCTTTTGTAAAAAAAAAAAGATGCACTGACTACAGTCCACTGTGTCATGAATGCAGACTCTCACTTAGGAAGAATTTGTATCTTCAGAGTGCAGATACAGCTCAATGTGTCCTGAACTCATGCCTCTTCTCATCGGAAATTCTCCCCTCCAGTCACAGTCTGTAGTTCTTTCTTTCTCCAAAACCCCTTCAATCTATTCTTTTTCTTTTACAAAGAAACAAAAACACCTGTTCTGTCTGTGCTGTTCGATGTGACATATCTGGACAATTTATCCCTTCTCCCCCAGAGGGGAACAACCCCTTTGAGGCTAGGAAGTGAGCCTGCTACGCATGACTCTCCCTAGGGGTCTGGGCAAGTGGGACCTCACTCAAGAGTAACTCCCCTCTTCGGGGCAAGGACTCCCATTCCAGAGTGGAATATGTATTGGTTACAGGCAATGCTGAACACAGCCTGAACGCCATGGTCAGCGAAGAAAGACACAGTTCTGTTATTTCCATCATCTGTAGAAGAGCGTAAACTCCTATGGAGGAAAGTGAACAACTACACAGAGACAAGTGTGAGGAGCCAAGAATGAGATGCTCATAGCTTTGGCTATAAACATTTATTTAACAAATAAGGAGTTGGAAAAGGCCTTGCTGTCTCTTTGCTAAGAGGTGTTTCCCTACCTCTACAAAAACAGGGTCTGTCTGTTATCAAGATGTCCAAATAAAAATGTCCTATGTCTGAAATCCTATTCAGGCCCTCACACTCTAAACATTACTCTAAGCTGGAACGGGTAATGTCTTTAGCCTTGGTAGTGCACAAATTGTTCAAAAGGAATAGCTTAACGTTAACAAAAAAGTTCCAATGCATGCAATCCACAGTTCTAGGGGAGTGGTCCATTCCCCAAGTTGTATCTTCACTAACACGTTGTTTATGCAACTTGGCTTCACCTGGTATACTCTCCTGCCAGGTCTTTTCTTTTGTGCTTTGTTTAACAATGCTTACAGACTTAGCGTTTCCTGGTGTACTCTCCTGCCAGGGCTTTATCATATGTTTCTCTTGACGCACTTGATTCACAAAAGTATTTGGTGATGGATTTCACACTTGTCCACCTGCTTTCATTATAATGTCTTTATTTCCCTCTTTGCCAATATTCATTACAGCTTCTTTAGCTTACTTCCCCTTATTTGCTTACACTTCTGGAGCATCCAGCACCCGTCCCTCCCTTAGTGTACCGGTTTCTCCGGTGCACAGTGTTCGGGAAGAGGGGCTTCTCCCGCCTCATCGAATTTGGGTTTCTTGAGTGGTTGGTGGCTTCTTTGCTGCTTGCTTCCCAATCACATCTCCACCGGGATCTTGCTTCTTTGAGGCGGCTTACCTCATCTCTTGTTTCCCACTTGGCTCTCCCCCGGTTTCTGGCTTCTCGGGGATAGCCGCTTCTGCAGCTAACTTCACGTCCGAGAAAACTGCACCCCATCCATAGATACAACCAGGGAGTCCTTCTCTCTGTGTCGTCCTCTTGCTTCCGTTCTCCTTCCTCTTCGGCTGTCTTGGCTCTCCGGGGCTCCTCCAGGCAGTGGGCTTGTTTGGTTTGATTTTTAAATGTCCCGGCACCTATCAGCGGTTTCCTACAACTAGACCGCATTCTGTGCTTCTCACTGCCAGTGATCTTCATTGCTCTATGCAGCTTTCTTGTCGCAGTACCTTTTGTATTCATAATAGTAGTAGTTAGTTGGAGGTAACTCATGCACAATATAGGGGAAAATATCCTCATTGGGGTTCCCTGGGTGGTGGAAGGGTGTTATGACAATAGGCCATTACGGCATGGGGAAAGACACGCCACCCCCTTGATAGTCACCTCCCCCCTGATAGTCACCACTCCCCATGTGAGCCTCCCTCAAGTAGCCACCCCCCAGGGTTAGGATCAGATAGCGGCTGCCGTCCCCTGGCCACATGGCAATAGGTTACTGGGAAAGGAGTGTTGCCACCAACAGATTCATCACACAGCCTCTGCATCATTGATGTCTTGGAAGGGCGGAGCCACGCTGTGATGCGGTTCCATATGGCAGCGAGGAGGCGCGAGTGAGCCGAATGCCTGAGGGTTGGCGTTCTGCCCGACTAGCTGTAGGGAAAGCGGGTGAGGTTACTGGAGCCTATGAAAGGAGATCGATTAAAAACACAAACGGAGCCAGAGAACCCTGAGTGTGCACCTATCTGATGAAAACATTTTGGGTTGAAGTGTTCCATTGCACCAAAGAAATACACAAAGCACATCCAAATGTGTGGTCCAGATGCAAGGGAGATATCTTGCGAATAGTGGGCGCTGGCAACCACCCACTGGGAAATTCTTTTGTGAATAAACTATCCTTCACATTTCTGTGAATCTGGCCAGATGGATGGGATTCATGCACACCATACTTGTTTGGCTTGCCTCCTACTTATCAGGCAGACACCAACTGGTTCAGATGGGTAGTCTCAAACATTTGCACTGTCCAGTCGGGTATGGGGCTCAGCAGGTCCTCCCTCTTGCTGGTTATATTTGTCCTTGCTTGGTGCAAAATACAGGGCGTCATTTGTCAGAATCCTATGCCTTCTATTAGTGATGGGAGGGCTGAACTATATTATCTTCTGAAATAGCATTATTTACAACTCAGAAGAAAAACAACATAATTCATCAATCACTTTTTGATTAAAATATGTGGTTTTAAGTGACCACAGCTGATGGTAAACCAGGCCTATCATTACATTATTTATTACAATGTTTGATTTTCTATCTACACAACCAAATTAATTAATAATGCCCTTTTTTATTCAGTGCAAGTATTAACTGATTTATGAATCATATCTTCATTAGTTTACACTTAACAGAAAAAAAAACTTTTGTGAAGGAATGAATATCTGTGCTGGCAGTGTAGATAACTCCATGTTTGTTTTGCCTGTCCAAATTGGACTTATAGGTCAGAAAACAATCAATTTTGGAAAGTCTAATTCTGTTATTGCTCAAATTGTGAAGTTTTTGCTAATGCAAATGTTTATAATAATATCATACTTATTTTGCAAAATTATCTTCTTGGTGATTTCATTTTGCTGAGTGGAGGGACAAAATGTAATATTCAATTTCCTCTACAGTAGGAGGGGTTATACATTAGAGAATAAACCTCCCATTATCCAGCATGGGATCTTACATGGATTACCATGCTCATGAATAGCCTCGTCGTCCGGCTGGGAATCCTTGGTTATATTAAAAATGACATGTCGCTTATATAGTCTATTGCTGTTGTTTTGGATGATACTGCCAAGCCAATGGCATTTTTTCCTCCTAGGCTCCATCCCTAGAGGTCCTCCTTAGATTTTAACTGCACGTTTTCGCTTTGTACACGGATTTCACTCCTCAAAAATCTCGATTCTTGTTCCTATTTTTGAGAGAATTATTTCCATCGTTTTGCATCACTGGTCTGGTCACAGTGGTGACCTCTGGCGGTGGGGGACCCGTTCGTGCTAAAGATGCATTCCACCATCTGATCTTTTTTCTTCGAGTGAGGCCTTCTCCTTGGATTTGGATCTTCACCATGTGGCATGGCAGACACAAGCAAGAAAAGTCTCTTCAGGGCCTGTTCCAAGTGCAACCTGAAGAAATGTCTTCATTGGTGATCGGCATGACAAATGCCTCTACTGCCTGCATCCGTACCACAATATAATATGGCATTTTTAACGCGCCTTTGCACATTTGTCCCACCTGCAAGTACTTCTCCTCCAAAACTCAACGGGATCATCACGGAAGGTTGGTGACTTGGCTGGAGGAGAGTGCCAAGGCCTCTGACAGTGCCTCAGTGCATAGTACTGCTTCTGCCCGGGTCAATAGATCAATTGAGGGTACTCCCTCTACTAAGAGGTTGAGGACATTTCCCGGGGGAAGAGACTTAAAAAGGGAGTCCCACCCTCCAACTTTATCGCTGTTGATGGCTCCCACGTTTCGCCGGCAGGATCCACCGCCACAATGCCGGCTGGCCCATCGTCATAAAAGTTGGCACACGTCGATGACATCCCCCCCGACGTGTCGTGCGCTGCCGACAGGCGGAGCACCATCCACAAGCAGTCATCCCAAGTGTCACGTCCATGTTCGTATTCCGTCATCGAAGCTCAAGTCTCCATTAGAATTACTGACAAGACATTGTCCCCGGCTTATTGACCAAAATCTTGGTCTACCATCTCGTTGACTGCTGCGACAGCGTCCTCCACAGCGAATAAGCTAACCATCCTCAAAGTTTCTCTGACTCCACAGACGCCCTCATCTGGCCCATCTTTGGCTTCATCAATGACAACACTGGCCACTGTCATTGCCTCCTTCCCCAGGGGTGCAAGTGTGGACGAGGATATGCCGTCAACTCTCTGTCTCGCAAGGCAAAACCGCTTATAAGCCTGTCATCAGTGGGTTCACCCGGAGTGTTACCACCTGCTTAACTATTCCATGCAGGCACTGTTTCAGACGACGAGTCTCCATTCTTTCTCCTCTGATCTGGAAGAGTTTGAGGGTTCTCTTGACCCCATTCTTCCTAGGCCTCATCGTTCTCCGCAGCCACAGCTGCTGCATTGCTCTACGCAGCCAAGGCCTACCCTTCCAACTGAGCCCTTGATCGCAGCTCCACCAAATGGGCCCTTGCCTGCGGCGCACATAGGAACAGAACCTAGAGGCTTGTCCGTGGGTATCCTGTCTACCCTATGCACCTTGGTGTCTGAGCTGCAACAGCGTCTGCCTTCAGCAGCTCCCCGGGCTGCTCCCTTTAGGAGGCCACCATTGCCATCAGGACTGAGGATACATTTAGTGCCTCCTCCTCCTCCTCCACCTTGGCTAGGCTGTTTTACGTCCCTGTGGCTCCCTCACAGACACGGACACTAATCCTCACAAGGTACCTATGAGTTTGACGATCTGATTCCAGCCAATGGCGAGCCCCCTGATGTGGATCTACCTTCCAGAGACTCTCCACCAGATGAGTGACTCATTTCATGTACTGTTAACACGTGTAGCAAACTAGTTCAATCTGGTCCCAATCTGAGAGACTCCTCTCAGAAATAAATTGTATCCATCTCTCTGCTTGGCGACATATGGGAGGATGGCTTATTAGTCATGAAGACACCTGTCTCTGCTCCTCCAAAGAAGGATTGCATAGAGAGAAAATACAGAAACCCGGATTCTGCCCCAAAGTGTCTCAGTTCCCAGCCTTCACCCGCCTTTGTGGTTTCTGCTGCTATGAGGAAAAGGTCCACTAACCCCTCCTCTCCATGCACGTTCCCTCCGTACCAGGAGGGTATAAAGTTGGCCCTGTTTGGGAAACTCGTCATTACCACTGCCACCTTTCACCATTAAAGCGGCTAACGCTTTAGCTATACTCTACAGATACGATAGCGGCTTTGGTATAAGCTAGGACCTATCTTTGTCTTTCTTCCAGAGGACACGAAGAACAAAGCGTTGGCTATATTTCATGAAGGTGAGGAGGCCTCTGATCACGCTATTAGTCGCTCTGGACATTGTGGATTCAGGTTACCAACAAATGGGAAATGCTGCAGTGCTCTGCAGGCAAGGCTGGTTGAAATCCTCTAGATTTTACCCTGAAGTCCCATCAAGTTATTGATGTGGCTTTTGAGGGCGAGAACTTTTCGGCAAGACTGTATATGAGACCCTAAAATCCATAAAGGCAGACACTAATGCAGCGTTGCTTTTGAGCAATGGAAGCAGTCCTTTTCTTCATCCAAGTGCCATTTCTCCACGTCCGCCAAAGACTACAGGCTGGGATATTGCCAATATTCACGCTACAGCACGCAAGAGGTGTACAGAGGACATTCACAATCCTACAGAGAGGGAACTCCACATCAGTGTGAAACATCCTCCAGAATGCAGACAACCAAACAGGCCTGACCGGGTCCAGGGCCTGGCTCCCTACTTCAGCACCCCAGTGGAAGGTCATCTATCACAGTTTGTGAACGACTGACGCAACATCTCCACAGATGAGTGGGAGCTCAGCATTGTACAGCAGGGTCACACCCTCAAATTCCTTGACGAGTGCCCCTCCATTCCTCCTGTCATGTGAAAGGAACAACACCTGACTCTACTCTCTCAAATGGTTTGGGCGCTGCTACTAAAAGGGGCAATAGAAGAGATAGTGCCAAAACGGATACTTCTTAGCGCGAAAGAAGTTTGGGGGAGGCATGGGGTTGGAGGCCCATAATTGACCTCAGACAACTCAACACATTTCTCAAGTTCCAAAAGTTCCAGATGGTCACTTTGCAATATGTGCTCAAACAACTGGAGCACAGAGACTTCTTGGCCTCCTTAGATCTAGGGAATGCCTCCTTTCACATCCCCATTCATCGCAGGCACTGCCGCTTCCTCTGCTTTGTCAGAAACGGCAGACATTTCCAATTCAAAGCTCTTCAGCCTCATGTCAGCTCTGAGGGTCTTCACAATGTGTCTGGCTCCAGTAGGAGCCCATCTATGGAGTTCAGGAATCTACATCGACCCCTAACTAGATGACTGGCTGATCCGCGCCTGCTGGACTTACTGCAGTCTGAAGAGACCATCAGGTGCCGAACTTCGCTGGGATTCTCGGTCAACTCTCCAAAATCATGCATGGTGCCAATCACAGAACTCTCTCTTTCTAGGTTCACATCTCATCACACTGGCATGTATGGCTTTCCTCTCAGGAGCG
The DNA here is from genome assembly GCF_040938575.1 of Ambystoma mexicanum. Classification (NCBI taxonomy): domain Eukaryota; kingdom Metazoa; phylum Chordata; class Amphibia; order Caudata; family Ambystomatidae; genus Ambystoma; species Ambystoma mexicanum. The sequence goes on along the minus strand of NC_090923.1, from coordinate 538,100,998 downwards.
GGTGCAACAGCTCTCCACTCTTCGAGTGGATACCGTAGGCTCTATTAAATTTCTGTTACGGATGATGTCTTCATGCATTCCCCTAGTCCCTCATTGCAGGCTGCACATGAGGCCTCTACAACAGTTCCAGTATGCCAGGTGGCAACAAATCTGACCAGCCTCCTGGAACGACAAGATCACCCTCATTCCAGTATCAGGAGACCCGTACAATGGTGGTCCATTTGTCAGCACCTCACTCAAGGCGCTCCTTTTAGCCTCCAATCGCATCAGGCCACAGTGACGACTGATGCCTCCCTGGAAGGGTGGGGAGCGCCCACAGGTCAATTTCATGTCTGGGGCTTATGGCAACCAGAGGAGAAGGAGTTGCACATCGTCTTGGAGCTTCAAGCAGCGTTTTGGGCTCACGTTATTCAAACCCCAACTATAAGGCAAAGTGATACACCATTTTCTACTTCAGATTCTACTCCCATTCTGTCTTAGAAAGCTGAAGCTATGTGGAAATGGGCAATAGATCAGAAGATGTTTCTCATTTCATTCCATGTAGCAGGCCTTGACAATGGCATTGCAGACTCACTCAGCAGGGAGCTTCGATCTTGCCGTGACTGGGAGCTCCATTAGGCTGAAGTCCTTCTGCTCGTCTCCAGGTGGGGTCGTCCTCCAATCGACCTATTCGAAATGGCAGCAAACACAAAGTGCCCGAAGATTTCCAGCCGGTAGCCGTGACTAAGGAGTCTAGGGGACACCTTCTCATTTCCTTGGAAGGGACAATTTCTCTACGTGTTCCTGCCATTTCCCCTGATTCTGCGAGTGATAAGGGCAATCAAACAGACCCAGTGCACGAGGATACTCATTGCTCTGGCGTGGCCCAGACAGATTTGCTACTTGGACCTTCTACACCTGTATGTGGCTCCTTGCGTCAAGCTGCCCCCCTCTTCCAGACATGCTCTCCACAGGGGGAGAGTCTGTCCTCAACCATGACCTAGCATCCTTAAATCTGGTGGCTTTGCTCCTGCAAACCTAGTGTTTGGCTGTTACTCATTGCCCAGAGAATGTAAGGATATTACGGCTAAAGCTAGGGCACCTTCTACTGTGGCATGCTATAAGCACAAATGGAAGCGCTTCTCTGTGTGGTGTGCTTCACAGGGGCTTTCTCCCCTTCACATAACAGCTCCTCAAAACATGCCCTACCTGCTCTCCTTAGAAAAGGCAGGTCTTGCTCAACATTCCATCAAGTTGCACGTGGCAGCAATCCTCTGATACACTCGACACCTTGCAGGCCTTCCTTGTGGTCTCAGACTTGTTAAATTCCTCAGAGGTCTGTTCCGAGCATTCTGTTGTGTCTTGACGTCTTCCCTGTGCTGTGAGCTTGTGTGCTTGGAATACCTGCCTCTGGAATGTTGAGTGTTTGTGTTTTGAGTGGTCCCTGAGTGTCAGTTGGAAGGGGAGCTGCTGGACTGAGAGCTAGCCGGGGATGTCTGTTACCTCTTAACTGACGTACTTCTCTTTATTCCTGAACCTGTAACAAGAAACCTAAGTAAAGTAGTCTCCTACCCTACCTGAGGCTGTGGTCTTCCTTTAACACATTCCCTCCGGTGATTGTTCCAGCCCCGGCATGGGAGCTCAATGTCTTTGATAAGTCTGTTGTGTGATGTCTGTGCATAGGTTAATAGAACTTAAAATGATAGAATGATTAGGGGGACTTGGAATGTAAGGCTAGGAGAAGTTCAGTTGATCTATGAATAAAGATATAGGAAGACTCATGTTTGCTGGCTGCTTTATATTTAACAATGATAAGAGAAAACCATAACAAAGTCCTCCCTTTGTACCTCTTCAGTGCTTCTCTGAAGTTTTGTTCTTGAAAGACTGCTTTTCTGGTGGCTATCACTTCAGCCCGGTGTGTTTGAGAGTTGCAGGCTCTTGCGTAACAACCACCTTATTTGTCGTTCCCGAAGTCCAAGGTGGTGCTATGTACTCCTCCATCCTTCATGCCAAAGGTTCCGTCTGACTTTCATTTGAACAAGCCTTTAGATCTGCCCATCTTCTCCCCAATCCTGCCTCTCCTTCTGAATGTGCTTTGCATTTGCTGGACGTGGCACGTACTCTGAAGTACTATGTTGCACGCACTAAAGGTTTTTGCACAACTTCACAGATGTTCGTGACATTTGCAACTGTGGGCTGGGACAAGCCCTCTCCAAGGTTTCCATTTCTAGGTGGCTCTCTGGCTGTATCATGTATTGCTACCGGCTTGCAGGCAAGACCGAGATCCCATTCTATTCCACAAGGCAATGGCTGCTACTACAGTGTTTGTCTGGTTTTCCCCTGCTGGACATTTGCATTGTTGCTATATGGAGGTCGACTCATACCTTCATGAGATTCAAATGCATCAACAGCGACTCCAAGGTTGAGTCCAATGTCGGTCAGGCAGTGCTTCACAACCTGTTTAATTGAGGGGAGAGTGTTCCAGATGCGAGTTATTGCATTACTTCTGTTGAGCCTGTGCCAATTCCCGTGGTTGTGTAGGTACTGCTGAATAATCATATTCATGAGCATGTGAATCCATCTAAGATCCTATGCTGGAGAAAAACAAGTTACTTACCCATGCTGGAGAACAGGAGTTCCAGGTATCTTACAAGGATTCACATGCGACCCTCCCTCCTGCCCTTCTATGGCTCTTCTTGGATCCTACTGCTGCTTTACATGCGCCTCTATATCTGAGGAGGACCTGGAACGTAGGAGGACGAATGCCATTGGCTTGGGCAGTATGACTCAAAACAACAGCAATAGACTGTATGACTGACCAGCAGTTTTTTACTTTAAAGTAAAGCTTCTTTTAAAATTACAGAGAATTCCCAGCCTGACGACTGGGAATATTCATGAGCATGTGAATTCAGGTAGGATAAGCATGCTGGAGAACAGGAGTAACCGTTAAGTAATACGTTGCTTCCAAAAGGGGCTTGCTGCAAATCTGGTTTATGGTGTCGCTTGTTGAAGTGTTCCAGAAATAAAATGGAGAATCATGAAAATTATGTAATTATGAATGTCTCATTGGGGTTGTGGTGATGCGCTTCATAAAGCCTAACCTTGTACCCTAAAAGGGGAAATATTTTTTGAGGGAATTATCTAGAGCAGAAAATCAGAGGGTCCCGAAATATCAGGGATCCTATAAGAAGAAAGTGATCCAAACTGGAGAGAGGAAGGAACCATCTTGTATGTGGGGTTTAAAGCCGTATTGGAGACGCCCATTCCAGGCTGGAACTAAGGCAGTACAAATCGAGTGCATAGGGTCTGAACCAGACGTGCTAGAGGTGAAGTTGGTTCCCGAGCTTGAAGCTTCAATGATCCTGGCTGTGGGAAGGGATTTGCCAGCAGCAGCCAGTAGTGACTAGCCTATGAACAATCTTTCGTCTGCTTTCTTGTGCCCAATGAACAAACTTTGAAAAGTATGTGAACTGCTGACCCGAAAAATATGTACAAGTTATGTCCCTTAGAAATGTAATGTTGTAGAGATGTTTGCCTCTAAAGACTAAAATAAATAACAAATTAACATCCATGTTTTTTACATAAGCTAATGGCTTAGCAATACCTGTGGGCTGCGTGTACAGCAGAATTTACTGATTAATATCCTAATTAAGAGAACAGTTTTCCCTGTGATAACCATAGCTGTGGGTAGGTTAGAATCTCAACTTTATATTTCCCTTTGAAATAGTGTCAGTACTAAATACTAATTTCAAAAGCATTGTAATTTAAAGTGCCACATAAATTGTTTTGCCTTAAGTGAACTCCTGAGAACAATAAGCGAGGGACTTGTTAATTCCTTTTCTATTTTGATATCCTAATCACATGACTGCGATATCCCAATAGCGATTTACCAATTGATAAAAATGACAAACTGATTCAAATGATTCTGTGATTTCATCTGTTTCTTCATATTAGGTTAATCAAATCGTATTCGGAATACACATACACCCATCCTTGGAAGTGTGTGTGTGTGCTTGTTAATAAATATTTCAAATGGAGCAGTATTGTTTGTCTACAAATGGGACCAGGCAAACTGTATTCCTTTTGGATTGTGATGTATTCTGCTTGTCTTTGTTTATATTGTTTAGGTTGCATCAAGCGTGAAGAATCACCTGTCAATTATTCTGTGGTCTATTTCAATGATTGTTTCAACACAGTTTGCTGCCTGTTGCAGAGGGCTGGAGTGACTTTGTTGAATGAAAGAGCATTAGATTGAGGTTGCCAGCATCTATTTTTTTTTTTAAACATGTTTATATTTGTTCGACACACAGGAGAATCAACATTACAGCAAATAACATCTCAGCAGGTCTTCAAGTCCATTAGTCCCCTCACCTCCAGCTAGCCCTCCCCCCTCCTCCTCCCCCTCCCCACCCTCAGTCCTCATCCAACTCTCGCTCCTCTGCTCGCTGCATCATGTTTGTGTTCTCAGTCAATAGGGCGTTTGCCACCGCCCGTGGCTTGTATGTTAGAGCCGGATAACCCCGGTCGTAGTCTGTCCAAATTTTCGTGAAGCGATGTAGGAGGCCTCTGTTTGACGCTGTAATTTTCTCCGCTATGAAAATGTCCCATAGTTTCAACCACCACAAGATCATCAGGGGGCCTTCCGGCGACTTTCATGTTCGTGCCACCGTGATCTTAGCGGCCAGTAGCATTTTAGTGAGGAGGGCAGCCGCCCTGCCCGATCTTGGGTATATGCCCGGGATCGGGGCTCCTAGAAGAATTGATTCCAGCTCCCGGGGCAGTGTGATCTTCATTATGTCCTCTATAGCTAAAATGCATTGGGACCAGAACTCTACCACCACTGGGCAAGACCACCACATATATATGAACGATCCTGGGAGGCCACACTGGTGCCAACATTGGGGGTTTAAGGATTGGTTGATGTGGTTTAGTCGGAGCGACGGATAGTACCATTTTAGGAGTAGTTTATGAGCACACTCTCGATTGGTGATGCAGTAGGAGGAGGATCGGGTCTGAGACCAGATATCTATCCACGTCTGGTCCTCTATCGAGTGTCCTCAGTCCTTTTCCCATTGGGCCATGTAGGTTGCTCTAGCTATGAGAGAGTTTGTCTGCAACAGCTTGTAAATCGTCGCGATTCGTCCTTTATGTGGGGGGTCTGCCAGTGTCAGTTCTGTAGGATCCACGTCTCGAGTAGCTACCGTGCGACTTGATGGGTGGGAGCACCAATGGCATAATTGCGCGTATGAAAATCTGTCCGTTTCCCTTAAACTAAAGGCGCTTTTACATTATTCAAAGGTAAGTGGCTGACCCCTCTCAAAGAGCTGACCCAGGGAGCCAAGACCTCCCGCAATCCAGTTTTTGAAATTCGGAGGGTGGGCTCCTGGTGAGAACGTCGGGTTATGGAACACTGGGGCGGATGAGCCCAGGTCTCTCGGAATGCCTCTGTTTACATGTCCATTCCCTTGCTTTCAAAGAGTGCTTGGTTGAGGATAGAATGGCTGACCATGTTCTCCGCGAGGCAGGGGGCAGATAAAAGAGGAAGCGGAGGGGAAGGGGCAAGCGGGATTGTTCAATCTCTGCCCATCGTGGTCGATTTGAGCTAATCGACCGTGCCTGTGTTCGGACTAGTTGGGCCTTTACCTGATATTTCTGGAGATCTGGGACTCCTAGGCCTCCTAGGTTTGGACTGGACAGCATCGTTTTCAATGGGATCCTCGATTTTTTTTACCCCTCCAGATGAAATGCAGCATCTTCCTCTGGAGGTGCTGAAGCGGGGGTCTGGGGATCATGATGGGAAGAGCAGAGCAAACGTATAGGAGTCTTGGGAGGAGGTCCATCTTACATGCCGCTGTGCGGCCCAGCAACGAGATCTCCTGTGAGCACCAGCGATCGAGGTCTTCCTCTAGGGACTTAAACAACGGGTGGAAGTTCGCCCGATAGGTATCTTCATGACGGGCTGTAATCTGGACTCCTAGGTAGGGTATCGCCTTTTCAGTCAGTGGGATCGAGCAGAGGGTTTTGAAGGACACTTTATCTTCCGGTTCCAGTATCACCCCTAGGGCTGATGATTTCGTGAAGTTGATAGCGAATCCTGACACTCCGAAAGAGTGGATTTCTGTCAGGGCGGACCTCAACGATTTGGCGTTATCTGTTATGGTCAACATCACGTCATCCGCGTATAACGCTATTTTATGCTGGGAGGGGCCAACCTGGGGGCCTTTGATTCTGGGGTTAAGGCGGATTCGTTGGGCCAGGGGTTCCATGACTAGGGCAAAGAGCAGGGGGGTTAAGGGACATCCCTGCCTGGTCCCACAGGACAGCGGAATCGGGGCAGATAAAAGGCCGTGGACTCAAAGCATGGTTGTCGGAGCTTGATAGTTCGCCAGAATGAATTTCTGGAATGCAGGGCCAAAGTGAAAAGACTCTAGGGTGAGCCGGAGGAACGACCAGTCCACTTTATCGAAGGCCTTAGCTGCATCGAGGGCTAGCACTGCCAATTTTTGCGTGTCTCGTTGTGCAATTTCAACCAAATTCAGGACTCTGCGTACGTTGTCTGGGGCAGATCTATTCATTATAAAACCGATAATGGCTGGGAGCACCTTCGCTAACCGATTGGCCAGGACTTTTGAATATATGTTGGCATCTGTTTAATAGGGAGATTGGCCTATACGCCGAAATATCTCTGGGGTCTTTTCCTTGTTTCAGTGCGTGGACTGTAATCGCTTCCTGCATTGATGGGGTAATTGTTTCCAAGGTGGAGAAAGAGTTAGAGGGTTGTCAGAGGAGCTACTAGCTGGGGGCGGAAGATTTTAGAAGCGGGTCATAAACCCGTCCGGGCCTGGAGCTCTAGGTTTGAGACTCTTGATGGCTTTGTCCACCTCTTCACTTGAGATCGGGGTGTCCAGCTCGTCTTTAATCATAGGGGAGACCTGGGGCAGAGCTGAGTCCCGAAGGTAAGATTGTTGGTCTTCAGGCGACCTCAAGGACGCCGTAAACGTGTCCGTGAGATGTGTCGCTGCTATACGCTGTTTGTCTCCCTCTGCAAATCGGACTCTACCTTGGGGATCACGGAGGCCCAGGATTGCATTTCTCTTCCTGATCCTTGCTAGCTTTTCTACCAGGAATTTGTTAGCCTTGTTTCCTTTGGCATAGTAGCTTTGTTTCGTTCTAGCTAGGATCTGGGCTGTATCTTCTGCATAGTGAGCTCCCAGCTTCTTTCGAGCTACCTGTAGCGTCCGGTGAGTTCTAGGCGTCCAATTCTTTGCTTTGCATATTGCTTCCGCTTTCTCCAAATCCGCCTGTAGGGCCAGGCGGATTTGCCGCTTCTTTTTATGATAAGCTGCTCCTTGCGAGATTAAGATCCCCCTCACCACTACCTTCTTTGCGTCCCATGTGATGGCCGGTGAGATGTCCTCGTTCTTATTTTCCTTAAAGAAATCTTTGATAGCTTTCGCTGTCACATCCCTCAGCGACATGTCACCCAACATCGGGTCGTACAATGACCACTTGCGCTTTGGGAGCGGATCAGGGTCATGGGCTCTCATCGTCAAAATGATTGGGGCGTGATCCGATAGAATTCTCAGGCCAATGGTTACATCGTCCGTGAAGGCCAATGTTCGGGGAGAAGCCAGCAATAAGTCAATGCGGGAGTAGGTTCTTTGTGCATAGGAATAGAATGAGTAGTCTCGGGTCTCCGGATGTATCACTCCAAGTGTCCACCACATCCAAGGTTCGGAATAATCTCAGTAGGGCCGTAGCAATGCTGTAGTCTTTACGAGCTGGGGGATGAGACTTATCACTAATTGGGTCTGGTGCCCCATTGAAATCCCCTCCAATTATCGTCTGGCCTTCTATAAATTGCGGTAAGGCTTCTTCTAGTGATGAGTAGAACTCTTCCTGTTTTTCATTTGGGGCGTAGATCGAGACTAGTGAGTATAGCTGGCCATAGATAAGGCATTTGATCGCTACTTAGCAGTCCTTCGGGCAGAGTCGGGAGTCCAGGATTTGCGGACGAAGATCCCTGGCGAAGAGTATCGCCGCCTCTCCCTTCTTGGTGCCATTCGATGCCAGAAACTGCAACGGGAATTGTCTGTCGCAGAGCCTAGTGAAATCCGCTGGGACCAGGTGGGTCTCCTGAAGGAACACCACCGAGGCCCTTTGTTCTGCAAGCGTCGTAGCATGGACTTCCTCTTCTGCAGCGCATTCAAGCCTCTGACATTGATTGTCAGAAATCTCACTTTCCGGTGTGGTGGTGGGGTTTCATGTTCCTCGCTCATCCCCTGAGGTGACATTCGAGGAGGGGGACGGTGGGTTTCAGGCATCATCTATGGACTTGATATCGTTGTGGTTCTCCAGTGGTCGAGTTTTATGATCCCTCCAACGGGAGGGTAAACTTGTCATTTTGCGGGAAGCTGATTCTACCTGTTTGGCGAACCCCCTGGCCAACCGGGCCTTTTTGGTCCCCTGAGCCAACGGGGCTGGGACCGTCAAACATAACTGAGTCTGTCTCCAAGGGTGGGACAATGGCATACACCTCGTAGTGGGGGTAGGGACCGCGCGGTCCCGCGGCATCATTATTATCTTCCAGCAATCAGCGGGTGGATGACCCACGAACATGGGTCATCATGGAGCTCTCTCATTTTTGGCGTCTTTGCATCTTAGACCAAGCCGATTGTGTTTGTTTCCGGGGAGGCCGGAGTTGGTCATCCGGGGTGGAAGTCGGACTGCGAGAGGGAAAAGTCCCCGGGGGAGCTGGGTGGAGAATAGATTCAGCGTCCTCCAGGTGACTTATCGAGCGCTGAGTCCCTTGATAGGTGAATTGGAGGGCCGTGGAGAACAGCCATCGGTACCGGATCTTCTGGCTCTGGAGGAGCAGGGTCAGGGGCTTGAGCGCTCTTCTTTTTTGTAGGGTCATCGGGGAGAGATCTTGGTAGATCTGGAGCAGGGTGCTCATGAAGGAGAGTTTGTCTTGGGTGCGGCTTATTGCTGCAAGTGCTTCTTTCGTCGAATAAAAATGGACCCTAGTTATCACATCTGGAGGGGAGTCTGCATCCACTCCTCGTCTCGGACGCAATCTATGGGTGCGATCTAGGATCAGTTGGGTTTGTTCTATCTGTGGGAGTAGGGTTTGGAAAAAGTTTCCTATGTATTCTGGGAGGTCTTTGTCTAGTATTGACGCATGGTACCCCGCGGATGCGTAGATTGTTTCTTCGAGCCCCATTTTCCAGGTCCTCCTGCTTAAATTCTAGCACCTCACTCCTGTTCTGGAGAGCCTGGATCGCTCGTTGCATCTCTATTATGGTTGCATCATGACTCTGGGTTAAATCCTTGACCTCACCCAGTCTCTGCTCTGCCTCTGTGACCCGCTGGTCCGTTCGTTCTAGTTTCGTGGTGAATTCAGCTATGCAAGATCTAAATTCTTCCTTGATGTCTCGCATAAAGGCCTGAATATCCCCCTTCGTTGCGAACTGTCCCTGCTCCTCGGAGGTCTTCTGAGGGGTGAGTTTCGGTGGGTCTTGTTTTTTTGTTTTATCTGTTGCTAACAGCATTGTGGAGATATCCGTGAGTTTGGTTCCCTTAGCGGACTTTGACATAGTGACGGCCTCAGAGCTCTATATTGAGCGTCCAAAGAGGGGGCCTGCAATGTGCCAGTCCGTGAGCTCTCCAATAGCAGAAGATCTGATGACTGGTAAAGGGAGGTACTTCCATGAGAGTCAACGTGTGCCCCTCCAGGCAAGATCCTTTTTGTTGCTTGCCTGATCTAGGCGACAGGGGGAATACTCCGCGACTGTTGATGTGGCTTGCTTTTGTGAATAGCCGTCTGGTGGAGGGGAAGATGGGCAAGGGCGCCCCAGGAAGTCGTTGGGCTGGGAGGACTAGTCCACGGATCAGGTTCAGGCGATCAAGGGAGCAGGACAGCTCGGGCCAGCTGTGAGGTGGGCGATAAGCTGGCCAGGATCCCTCCCCTCAGCTGGAGTCTCACCAAGAAAGCGGGGGGCCCAGGCAGCAGCTACCACTGGTGCGGCCTAAGTTGCGGGACGAACACTCCACTTGGAGGCTTCACTGCCCCCGGGTATCAAGGCGGCGGCCCACTGCAGGCCCCACAATCCCCGCCTCCACCAAGGAGAGATTCTAGGGCCCCAGCAAACACGCTTTGCTAATGGCCTCCATCCAGGCCGCTCTGCGTAACGGCAACCCCTTGGGTACCAGGAGCTGGGCTCACCGGTGTCGGGCTCTCGCCTCGCCAGCAGCGGGGAATAGGCCGCAGGCGCAGGCTGAGAAATGCCCCAAGGGCGCCTACCTGGATCCAGGCGCAGTCACCGGTTTCTCCTCCCGCCGTTGCGTGGTTGTTTCTCTCTGGGCTCCGTGTTGTCGCTGGCTCCCTGGGCTCCAACACCTCACCTCGCTCTTCGGCTGCTCCCAGAGCGGTGCAGGACTATGGCACTCCGGGGTTCTGTCCGACTCAGGTAGGGGAGGACGGCGGGGGCCAGGCCCCATCGGTGCCGATCCGTTTTCCCCCACCGTTTCCCCGGCTTCACTGCTGTCCGCTGGGCTCTCGGGGCGCGGGTGCGAGGGCCCGGGCTTCACTTCATTGGCATCTGGGCTCCGCTAGCTCCGTCTCTGACGAGGGCCAAAGATTGCTTGGGGGAAGTCTGCCGGGACCTGAGTGCGACCCTCGCTGCTTCCCTTCGTGGCCGAGCCGGCCCCGCACAGAGGGTTGCAAGGAGGCGTCGCCTCTCCTGGAGTCACCGCCCTGCACTATTCTGATCGCCGGACCACCAGAGGTGGGGGTCCACCGGCCCTCCGGTTCTCGCCACTGCTTCCGCTTATGTTGAGGGACAGACTGTCAGCTCCTCGCCGACTTTATGGGGGTTGTTCACTTGGCTGTCCCTCCTCTCACTCCTCCCTTGGCCAGCGCTGCAGCCTCTTCGTGGGCACGCTGCAGCCTCTTCGTCCGCACCTCGCATAGTTGGACTGGGGAGGCCCCCTCCGTTGACCATCTTGAAAGCGGCGCACCGGGCCAGGGGGAGGAGGGATGCATGGGTCCGGCCTGTTTCGGGGGTTCCAGAGGAATTAGGAGCCCCAAAAGACCATCATGGGTGCCACTGCGTCTTGCTTAGTCATAGATGAAAGAATTTTCGAGGCCATCAAAGGAGCAGCCACATCGCTGGCGCTCCAGGCCACGCCCACTTCTATTTTCTTTTTTAAAGCGTTAAAATAATTCTCTTTTGGGGTGGGTTGTTAAATTTTCCATGAATCATGTCCCACTCAATTGAAAGTAGTTACAAAACTAGGGGGCTACACCATGATACCAAAACCGGGAGTGGCAGGTTCACACAGCAGACATTCATTAATACAGGATCACAGAATGTGGAAGGGTGTTTTGATGTGGCAAAGTTGTTGATCTCACAGTACAGTTATGCAAAATATATACAGGCTCCATTGAAATAAAGAATCAAAGTAGATGAGCAAAGAAGTAATTGTTTTGATTGTAGATTCAGGATAATCACTTCTGCCGGCAAAATGACACAGAACCAATGAATGGTCCATTCACCTGAATAAAGGATGACTTTTAGAATGTTGTCTTCACTTACGAGTCAACTGATATTAGCAAACCATCAGTGGTTAGGTAAGGCAGTTCTTGGAAGGAATGTCTTGATTCCCAACCGTGTTTCAATTCTGCACATGCGATCATCATAAGTACAGAGAAATGTCTGGTTGCTTTGAACTCTTAGGGTGGGGCTTGTGGCTTAAACAGCAAAGATTGTAACCTCTCCAAAGAGTAGAGGGCATCGGCTTCGCCATCCTCGCAGCACCCGCTATAATTGTGGGTTCTGCAGCTAAAGGATGAAAGCCTTCAACATAATACCATTTTACACTGATCACCCAAGGGGTGGGGCAACAACTTATAAATCTTCCCAGGTGATTGTTTAATGGTGTTATGACTGCATTCAAAAAGGCTGAAACATCTCTTGGGAGTCTTGTGGTCTCGTGCAGAACGGATGTGACCTAGCAGTTTTGGCTGGACAGCCACTTTTGGGGTGGGACAAAGCCTGATTGGCACATGGTCTTTCACCTTTTGTAATGACTAAGCAGGCGAAGAATGATGGTCTGGAGGGTTGCCCAGAGCAACGCCAGAGGTTAAGATTAATTTGAAACCTTCCAACCATCACCTCTTTCGTTTTGATCAGTCACCCCGAGTGGGACGGGTATGCCCAGATGTGGGTCCCATGCCTGCTGGGCCTGGAGACTCAAGCTACTCCTCACTGATGAGGCCCTACGAGGTTGAAACATGTCTAGGGATGCTTGTGGTCTTGTGCAGAAGAGATGGGGAGTTTGCTGCAGTAGATTTCATCACAGTAGAACAAGTTTTTACGGATTTTGCTGCAAATATATGTTGGTGGTGGTTTTAGGCGAATAACTACAGTAAGGTGGTTAATGAAGGGGGGCTGCGGGGATCTCGCTCTGCATATATTTGCAGCAGAATTTACCAGTAAAAAAAATAAACATTGATGAAATGTTTTCGAGCAGACTACATAGAACTGTACAGAAGGGATATGACCTAGCAGTTCGGGCTCGACTGCCCCATTTGGGGTGGGTCCAAACCCGATTTGCATATGGTCTTTCCCTCTTTGTAATGGCTTGGCAGGCGAAGAATGATGATCTGGAGGGTTGCCCAGAACACCACCAGTGGTTAATATTAATTCTAAACCTTCCAGCCATCACCTCTTTTGTTCTGCTGCATTCAAAATTGTAACAGACATTAGCTGGGGTAGGGGAAAGAGAAAATGGGTGTGAGGTGGAGGCTGTGTTCTGTCACATGAGGATGTGTTGAGTGCTGTGTGCATGTGAAGGGACCACAAAGGAGTGGCTTTTGTGCTTGTGGTAGGAATGTATGCAGCTGTGTTTCTGCAAGTGCAACAGAAGGTGGATAGAGAGTGGAGTGCAAATTGAATACCTGTGCGTTGTGTGTTTAGCGTATTTAGGTAACATTTCTTAGAATTTGTAAAAGCACTAACATGTTGCAATACTCTGCAGGGCCACATGTGTGACGAAAATACCATTGTATAATACAATGCAGCACCTAACTGGGTGTGTGATAGAGTAATCTGAAACCGTGAATACACTGCATTAACAAATGCAACATTAAGAGACAGTTCAAGGAGCTTGTGGGGCGTTGTGGTGTGCTGTGTTTGCAGCTAATTCTGCGAAGTGATGGCTGTGTGAGGTCTGAAATGGTGCATGAGAGCAGAAACATTTAGTCAATGTTTCACAGGAAGGATTTCAAGTTAGCTTGCTTTCTTGGGCAAAGCATTCATTTATGTTCTAACAGGGGTAGGTGCTAGTATTTTTGCCCGGAGCCATCACCATTGTATCCTTACAGTGGCAAATGCTGGCAATCTATGGGCAAAGCCATCCCATGTGTCTTCTTATAGTGGCAATACTGTCATTCTCCAGCATGGGGTCTGGCATGGATTCACATGCTCATGATTATTCCCCCGTCGTCAGGCTGGGAATCCTTGGTAAAGAAAAAATCTGTTTCAGTTTTGTTTCTGAACTGTCTTTCTACTAGTAACCAATCACTGGTCTCTGGGTCATACTGCCCCCAGCCAATGACTGCCCTCTACCTAAACTCCTCCCCTGGCAGCCATCTTCAGATTTTTACCGCACGTTCCAAGTGTTGAGAGTCCTCGTGCATTAGCTCTCGAGCTTTTACTGCATTTTGCGATTTTTTTCAAAGAGTTTAATCTCATTTTTTCGGTCAATCGAGCCTCAAGCTCCACCGTTTCTACTTCCGATCAATATGGGCCTGTTTCGGATTTTTCTATGCCCCTCAAGGGCGAAGTTTTCGTCGAGTACGCTTCTTGGAGGATTCCAGAAGACCTTGAGGCCTACCTCGTGGACATGGCGCAGGACAAAGGAAGCTCGACGCCCGGATCCAAGCTGTTCAGGAACTGCCCTGGATGCGGATTGCAGAATGTGTTCAAGGAGGATGAGCATTCAAGATGCCTCTACTGCCTTCACAAAGACAAAACGCACGTGGAGAAGGACTGTGTTTTGCAAGAACATGTCGGAGCGGACCATGAGGGTACGGCGGATCCGCCTCACCAACTGGCTGGAAGGGAAGAGCCCAGCGGTAGGTGAGAAGAAGAGGTCCGAGCGGTCTTCTAAGTCCTTTGAGGGCACTCCGGCGATGGGGGCCCAACAGAAGGCTAAGCACTGCGAGTCTGCAGGCACCGGGAGCGCCGAACGGTCCGGCTCCTTGGCTGCCAGGCAGGGCACACTTTCACCGACGCCATCAACCACGAGCCAACGTCCTGGCTTGGTGTTACGCTCACCTGGTTCCCACAGAGGCATCGATCGGACCTGGATAGCTGCGGTCTCCACCAACGTGATGCGTAGTGCCGAGATGACTGTCTGGACTGGCCCACCTAATCTCGTCTGCTTGATCCATAGAAGTATTCTCCTGCAAGTGGAGAAAGGGATTTAGCCACCCGTGGATATGAGTGATAGCTCCCTCCCACTGTTCTCGTTCTCCCTTCTTGTCACCTCCGGTATCCCTTTTTAGGAACCTCACCTTATGTATTTAAATGATGAGTTCTCCATCCTGCGTGGATTGCAGGGGCGCGTTGATGCCAGTTACTTCACTGGTTTGAAGGCATGGGAGAGTTCCGGAGAGTATTGACTCTGAGGTTTCCTGGCAAAGTTCGGTAAGCATCAAGTTCATAGAGTTCAATATGTCCGATGATTCACTCTTGTCCCCCTTCCTTCCTTGTCTTGCAACTAAGATCGTGAGAAGATACCCCTCGTGGCAGTTGGTAGCGCTCAGATAAGAGTCTGTATTACTCGACGCCGTCCGGTAAATGTTGCCGGTGTTTAACGTGTTGTTTTCTCTCCCTTTGCAGGTGCGGCACATGAAGATGTGGAGAGTTATAGAATAATGCCTCCGGTGGTAATCGGGTAAGTCTATGATGAAGTGTTTTATTTGTTGGGTTTCTCGGCTCACCTTGTTGTTTTCT
Source organism: Ambystoma mexicanum (assembly GCF_040938575.1). Classification (NCBI taxonomy): domain Eukaryota; kingdom Metazoa; phylum Chordata; class Amphibia; order Caudata; family Ambystomatidae; genus Ambystoma; species Ambystoma mexicanum. The sequence goes on along the minus strand of NC_090923.1, from coordinate 538,085,996 downwards.
TTTGTCCCTCAGGTGCCGGAGTTCGGCGAAGAAATGTTAAAGGCAGCGCCGAATCGAAAGATGCTGCGAGGACTGGTGAGTATGGCGCAGCGCTGCAGCTGGAGATGCGACGCGTACAGAAATGATGTTCTTTCCAGTTTCTGAGGTGAGATGGATCTGAAATCAGGTGAGGAATTCGAAATAGTTTGTTTTCTAATCTTGTCCTTTTCTTTCCTCTTGGTTTTAGGAGCTCCCGATTCGAGGCGGGCGTGGCAGAAGACTGGATGCAGACTGCAGGCACAGTGAGCGTTACGCTGCTGGATGCAGAATAACGTGAAGTGTGTGCTTCTGTTCGGACGTGGTTTAAATAGCCTCCAAAGTAGTTCCAGGTAAGAAGTTCCCTAGAACCACGCCCGAGTAAAAAATAGTCCCTGTAGAAAAATAGTTCCAACCAGGCCTCACGTTGGTTTAGACTCACTAGCAGCATGGTCTGCATCAGGTAAGTAAAGTCTATGAGCCTGGCGCCTATGGCGCCAGGATTGATTTCCATTTTGAACCTGGCGCCTAGGGTGCCAGGACTGAGCCCAAATAGCCCCCAGCCGGGGCTGTTGGGGATTTAATAATTATCTGGATGCCTGCTCCCGGAGCTGATGGGCTTGGTCTTGATGCCCCGAGGTAGGCATCATGACACTCGGGGAAGAGAAAGTCTGAGAACCTGGGTAAGCTTCTGGAGAAGCCCCGGTCGATCCTGACGGAAGCAGCCGAGGGGGAGCGAGGCTGTGACCCTCCATCCAAGGTGAAGGCCTCAAGCATGCCAAAAGTCGTGAAGGCCCTGATTCACCCGGCTATGGTCTCTATCGAGGGAGTTGTGGCGGCCTGGTGAAGCCTGTGGAGGCTACCGCAGTCGAGATGACCTTGCGGCCCAGAGTTTTCCTGCCAACTCTTTTCAGCACATCGATAAGACCCCCGTGAAGACCCTGGTGGAAAAAGAGGGGGGAGGGCGGTGGCTGTTACGGACACAGATACAGCCTCTGAGGAGGAGCTGGTTGAAGTCGTGCAAGGCCTCAACAAGAGATTTGAGGAGGTCTGATCCCATGGGAGGTATCCCGGGGAGGCGGACGAAGAGAGCGACGGTGGCGCCGACGAGACTCCCATGGAGGAGGAGCAACCATCGCACCCGTCGCAGCCAGTGCCCGAGCCTCAGGACAACTCAGTGGCCATTTTGATGGCAATCCAAACCTTATGCACAGAGATAAGGACGAGGTTGCCTCTACCCCCAAAGGACGACCCAGCAGAACCGGGCCCATCCGGAAGCCCTCCAAACAAGCTCAGCCTTGCGGCCCGCTCAGCCTTCATCTCCTTCCCCTGATCCTAGAGATGACATGGGAACAGATATGGCCACAACGGGGACGGATGACGACGGTGGTGATGACGGGATGAGCCTTCCATCACCACCCTCTCGGGCCTGCCCGCCTGACGAAATCGGCTCCTTCCCCGCCATGATTTCCAGGCCATCTGAGCTTTTCCAGCTCTGCCCCGAAGAACAGAAGAAGGAAGGCTTCCGCTATCAACAACACGAGGCCAAGAGGAAGACTGTCCTCGCGGTGCAGTTGCTTGATGACATCTGGGACGAGGGACTTGCTCTCCTGAAGAACCCGTCCACGACGCCTGCCAAGAGGGATCGGTACAGGAAGAAGTACCGGGTCCCGAGTCTGCCCCTTTGTGCCTTAGGGCAAGGCCGACCCTGGATTTGGTCGTCTCAGTGGCGGCCAAGAAGAAAGCGGCGGGGGTGACGGCTTCAACTTCAACCTCCCCACCTGACGGCGATGGAAAGAGACTGGACGCCATGGGACGACGAGTCATTTCGTCCGCGGCGACGACCATTAAGGCACCCAACACGCTAGAGATTGTGGCCCACTACGACAGGGAGTTGTGGTATAAGATCGCCCCCCTGCTGGACTTCCTACCGGACGACAAGAAGGCAGAGGCCCTGGGGATCGTACAGGAAGGTGAGGTGGCGTCGGACCACGCCATAATGGTGGCCACGGACATTGCGGACACCGGGTTCCACCAGTTGGGCAACAGTGTTTGCCTTCGACGGCGGGGATGGCTCAAGGCAACAGATTTCCGCCAGGATGTGCAAACCAGAGTTTCTGGACATGTCCTTCGACGGGAACAACCTGTTTGGAAAGACAGTAAATGAGTCACTTCAGGCCATCAAGACCGACACGGAGACGGCTCGGGCCTTGGGAGTTTTGCAGCAACGACGGCCGCCCTTTCGGAACTCTGGAGGCAAGCAAGGTGCCTCCAAAGGAATCGGCGGTGGCTCCTCGACATACCGCCAGGCAGCCTGTTCCTCGTCACAAGAGGCCTACAGAGGGCACGGCAAGTCAGGAGGACCCCGTCGCCAAGGAGGCCAGGGCGGCAAGGCCGCCTCCAAGCAGGACTGAACCGGCCGTAGTGGCGGGCCCCCACCTGAGCACCCCGGTGGGAGGCCGGCTGGCGAAGTTCGTCAGCGTGTGGGAGTCCATCTCCACTGACTGTTGGGTACCTGGAGGCCCTGGCCCACAGGCACACTCTCAAATTCCTGAAGTGCCCCTGCATTCCTCCCGTGGCCAGGAAGGAAAATCAAGTCCCTCAACTGCTGCTAGAAGTAAGGACGATGCTGAAGAAGGGAGCCATCGAGCTCGTCCCGAAGAGGCTCCGGAGTATACTCAAGATACTTCCTTGTCAGAAAGAAGACAGGCGGTTGGCGTCCCATCCTGGACCTGCGTCGGTTAAACAAATACATCAAGGCCCAGAAGTTCCGGATGGTCACCCTCCAGCACGTGCTGGGACAGCTGGAGGAAGATGACTTCCTATCGTCTCTGGACTTGGAGGATGCTTACTTCCACATCCCCATTCTAAAAGGACACCAAAAGTTTCTCAGATTCGTAGTCCAAGGACGGCACTACCAATTGAAGGCCCTGCCAATCGGATTGAAGTCGACGCCCAGGGTATTTACCAAGTGCCTAGCACCAGTGGCGGCGCGGCTGCGCCTGCAGGGGATCCACGATTACCGCTACCTGGACGATTGGTTCATCCAAGCAGGGACAAGGGAACTCGCCGTCGAGCACACACCGAAGACCGTCCAACTGCTCACGGATCTGGGATTCTCCATCAACTTCCCCAAATCCCACCTGGATCCATCACAGGTCGCACTGTTTCTGGGAGCCAAGCTCGATACAGTGGCACGATTGGCCTCTCTGTCAGAGGAAAGGACAAAGGCCATCCTGGGCAAGGTGCAGTGCTTGCTGGCCACGGACGTGGCCAGGGTAAGGTCCATCAAGTCCTTTCACGGCATGATGTCCTCTTGCAGCTACCTGGTGCACCTATACAGACTGCCGATGCATCCTCTACAGGAATTCCTCGACACCAGTTGGATGCAAGCGGCGGGCAGTTTCGAAGACAAGGTCCCGCTCAACAAGGCCTTCCGCCAAGCAATTCGGTGGTGAGGCACCCGAGTGCATCTCGCAGCGGGCACAGACTTTCAGACCCCAGCACACCAGGAGACAGTGATGACGGATGCCTCCCTGGAGGGATGGGGAGCGCACACCGGAGATCTTCATACGAGAGGCTTTTGGCTCCCGGAGGAGAGGTCACTCCACATCAACATCCTGGAGCTCCGAGCAGTGTTCTGGGCTCTGAGGTTGTTTCTCCCATCCCTCAAGGGCAAGGTGGTGAGTATCTTCACCGACAACACCACCACGATGTTCTACATCCAGAAGCAGGGAGGAACCAGGTCCCCGGCCCTATCCAAGGAGGCCCAGGATCTGTGGAATTGGGCCTTTGCCCAGGGGATGTTTCTGGTGCCCTTCCATCTAGCAGGGATAAAGAACACCATCACCGACTCACCCAGGAGGGAGCTGTACTCGTGCCACGAGTGGGAGCTGCGTCAGGACCAAGTGGATGGACTTTTCCGATGGTGCGGCAAACCCCAGACGGTGGCAAACTCCAAGTGCCAGAAGCTCGCCAGCAGGTTTCCCCAGGCGAGGAGCATGGGCGATGCTTTATCGTTCCCCTGGGACCCCCTGTTTCTGTATGCGTTCCCCCCATTGCCATTGCTACTGCGACTCGTCAACCAACTCAAGAGTCCCGGTGCAGGATGATCCTCGTCACACTGGCGTGGCCGAGACCGATCTGGTTCCCGGACCTTCTGGACTTGTCAGCGTCCCCCCCCCAGTCAACCTGCCGGCAGACGCAGATCTCCTCGCCAGAGAAGGCGGCGCCATCCTCCACCACGACCCGGAGTAGCTGAACTTGCAGGCTTGGCTCCTACAGCACTAGAGTTTGGAGGGTACGATATCCCGGCAGACTGCAAGACGGTGCTTGCAAACGCCAGGGTGTCCTCAACTCTCAAGTGCTATGGACATAAATGGAAGAGGTTCTCTGTCTGGTGCCGTGCACAGAAGATTAGCCCTCTGCGGATTACAGCCCCCCAGGTGCTGCCGTAACTACTGTCGCTGGCCAAGGCGGGGCTAGCCCACGCCTCCATCTAGATACATCTAGCTGCGATATCCCGCTACACCAGAACTCCAGGACGATCATCTCTGTGGTCCCATCATCTGGTGAAGGAGTTTATGAAAGGAATGTTCTGATCATTCCCGCCGGTGAAGGCTCCAGCCCTGGCGTGGGAGCTCAACGTGGTGCTGAGCAGGCTCATGGGGCCGTCATTCGAGCCGCTGCATTCGGCACAGTTGAAGTTCCTCTCGTGGAAGACTGCGTTTCTTGTGGCCATCACCTCCGCACGACGAGTGGGAGATATCCAGGCCCTCTCCTGTAAACCTCCATACCGGACTTTCCACGAGACGAGGGTGGTGCTGAGGACGCACCCCTCCGTCATGCCCAAGGTGCCGTCTGACTTCCATCTCAACGAGCCCTTGGTGTTACCTGTTTTCTTCCCGTCGTCTTCTTCGCCGGCGAGAGGACTTTGCACTTGCTGGATGTAGCCAGAGCGCTGAAGTTCTACGTGGACCGCACAAAGATTTTTCGGAAGACATCACGGCTGTTTGTGAAGATTGGACCTGTGAACCAAGGGAAGGCCCTCTCGAAGGCTTCCATTTCCAGATGGCTCTCCGGCTGCATCATGCACTGTCACCGGTTGGCAAACCGACCGTTGCCCGGCCGTCCGAGAGCCCATTCGACCAGAGTGATCGCTGCCACCACGCCGTTCCTATCTGGTGTGACCCTGCTGGATATCTGCAGGATTGCTACGTGAAGGTCGACGCACACCTTCACGAGATTCTACTGCGTCGACGGGGATTCCAGGGAGGAGTCCAGTGTCGGCCAGGCAGTGCTGCGCAACCTGTGCGCCTGAAGGTGGACCTGGTGAGGAGGTAAGAGATGCTTAATGTTGAGCCTTGCCACCTCCCGTGGTTGTGCATGTGTGTACTGCTATGTGTTCTTATATTCATGAGCATGTGAATCCATGCCAGACACATGCTGGAGAAGGAACAAGTTACTTACCTGTAACTGTTGTTCTCCAGTATGGGTCTGGCATGGATTCACATGCAAACCCTCCCTCCTACCCCTCTGCGGCTCTTCACCTGGTTCTACTGCCACTTTACGTGCTACCAAATCTGAAGATGGCTGCCAGGGGAGGGGCTTGGGTAGAGGGCAGTCATTGGCTGGGGGCAGTATGACCCAGAGACAAGTGATTGGTTACTAGTAGAAAGACAGTTCAGAAACGAAACAAACTTTTTTTTTTTCCATACCGAGGATGCCCAGCCTGACGGGGAATATTCATGAGCATGAGAATCCATGCCAGACCCATGCTGGAGAACAACAGTTACAGGTAAGTAACTTGTTCCTTATTTGTTTCTGCGTTATTTGTCCTAATTTTTCACACTGACAACCACTCCTATCAATGACCAGCCATAAATATTTAGCAATTAAAAAAGATTAATAGTTCTAAATTAAATTATTTGGTGCCTACGAGTGCCATTGCTGCTTTGAATTTAACCTTTACATTTTTAGTCATGTTAAGTCACCTTTTTCCTATTTCAAAGGTGCATGCACCTCCAATCTGGATCAAAGTGCTTGAGAAACCTAGGGAAAGAATTGAGCAAGAGGGCATTACCTGCAGTGCATGTTACTTATAGAAAGCAGATGCTATGTGCTGGCAGCTAATCCTGGGCCTGTCTTCTCATGTTTACATTTCGACTTCCTTGGCACAATCTGGTGAATAGGGTAATACATCATAAGGTGGCATGAGATTAACTCACTGGCTGCCTGTGAGCTATAGTGAGCAGCCTATTGAGTGCTACTGCTCTACTTTTCAATTAACTTTGATCTTGATGGCTTTTAAGCCAAATTACCTTTCTAATGTGTTTTTTTGCCTTACCTTTTTAAAATCGCATTTTTTAAACAACGCTACTGAGTGTTTAGACGGTAAGATAGCTCAGTGGGTTGAACGCTCGCTGCTGCGATCTGAACGTGATTAAGTCGCAGGTTCGAATCCCGGCAAGGCCAACTCAGCCTTTCATCCTTCCGAGGTCGATAAATGAGTACCAGTTTCGGTTGGGTGATATTGTATGTAAATATGTGCTCTGTAAAGCGCTTTGGATTAAGGCGCTATATAAATACCACATCATTATCATTAATAGTTGGTGTTAAAATGAATATCCAGAATCCGCCCTGTGGACACATTTTGAGATGCCACCCTGTTCAGGTGCTCAGAGAAAGACTGTCTAGTCTAACTCTTTCTGATAGTGTCTGAACAGTGAGGCTTAGATGTAGCAAATGTGGTTGGAAGGGGTGGAAGAGTTCAGTTAAGCACACACAGAGTACTCTTAATATTAAGCATTTAGCAATATTTATAGAATGTATACAAATCGTTATTTAGGCCTTCTGTAAATCTGTAGCAATGAAAAGCCACAGGTAAGTAACACACTAAAGCATTCAGAACTATTATGGTGTGTTCTGCTGTGATGCTGGAAATGCATCGGAGGGACAGGGCCTCCCTATCCTTGTCCTTTACTGCTTTTTATCGTGTGTTCTGTCGTGTTTTCCGTGCAGGAGTTCATATGGGACTCCTGGCAGTGCAGCTCTCTCTCTTTTGGTTTGGTGAACAGACCCATGGGATACCCTTATGGCACCCATGGGTACGGGTACAACCCTGTGCCCCTAGTGTATGTTTTTGGGCACCTGTGTGTGACCCACAGAGCAGGGTACGGGCTGGTGGCAGCTCCGTGCTGAAATGACTGGTGCCCTGAGGGTCCTCCATTTTGGGATGCCCATGCCCTGTCATTGGAATGGGTAGATTCCTGATGGAGACAAAATGCCCCCATGGCCTCTTGCCCTCCATCACCTGTTACCTTGATCTTCCCGAAGTCCCGGGAAGCCCTGCCTCTGTCCCTGCCCCCTGACTGGCTGTTGGGTGGAAGTTCCATATATGGTAGTGTGGGGAAGTGCCGACCAGACTGGCTGGAGCCTTCTCAACGACCGTATGTTGTGGGTACGCCTGTGGGTGGGACCTGGGTGAATGGAGTGTGTGACGAATATACATTCTATGTTGTGACTGTCTAGTATCTGGTGTTTGACACACTGGTTGAGACAGCCCTGCCTGAAACCGGTATGAATGCCGCTTGGAGTGTTGAATGGCTCAGTACTTGTCCCAATACACATAACTTGTTCTGAGTGTCTGGAGAGAAGTGAATGGCCTGAATACCTCGTGTGCCTGATTGGCTGCTTGCCTGCATGAATGCCCGTAGTCGTGATTGGATGCTTGAGTATGACCCATCGGAATGAATGGGAGATCAACAGTATATCTGGGGACCTCTCACTGCTAGGAATCACTGCTAGGAATCGTGTTCAGAAGCTGGAGTCCACTACGAGTAACTGGAGTGAAGCTTAACCTTGAGCCCTGCTGGACGAGAAGAATTGCTGTTGCTCTCCTTCGCAATCTGAAAGCTGCTGTGCTTCAAGAACTGACCCAGAGAGGACCTGGTAAGGCACCCTCTTCCCGAGCTATGAGGGACCATCGTGCACAGCTGATCTTTGCCTAAGCTCCCTGGTAGACAGACCTTCGACATGTTGCCGACCCGATACGGGGACTGCTGCGGAACTCCAAGGAGAAGCGCCCGGACTGTTGTCCGTCACTGTCGCCAACCGCTGTCGCCGACCGGAGCCGCCGTGCTCCCGTTGCCTAAGAACTTCATTGATCCAAGGACGCTCTCGTCCGCATCGTCGCCGCTGTATCCTGCTGGAGAAGGCATGACCGTCGACGCGCTGAGCAGCATCCACCGGTGGGGTTCCCACCACCCAAAGACCACAGACGCCGACGACTTGACGCCCTTGCTGGGCCACAGTTCTTCAACTCTTTGCGGTGCAGAACTATCGACACAGAGGTGCCCGCACGCCTCTTCTCCAGCATGGGGTCTGGCATGGATTCACATGCTCATGAATATTCCCCGTCGTCAGGCTGGGAATCCTCGGTAAAGAAAAAACCAGTATCAGTTTCGTTTCTGATCTGTCTTTCGTAGTAATAACCAATCACTGGTCTCTGCGTCATACTGACCACAGCCAATGACTGCCCTCTACCTAAGCACCGCCTCTGGCAGCCATCTTCAGATTTTTACCGCACGTTCATGTGTTGGGATCCTCGTGCTATTGCTCTCGAGCGTTAGTGCTATTTTTTCACGTTTTTTCGGTCAAAAGAGCCTCAAGCTCCACCGACTCTCCATCCGATCAACGGGGACCCGTTTCGGATTCGTCTGCGCCCCTCAAGGGTGAAGATTTCGTCGAGCTACGCTTTTGGAGGACTCCAGAAGTTTCTCAGGCCCGGTCATGGCCCAGGAGAAGGGAAGCTCGACGCCCGGAAAGCTGTTCAGGGTCTGCCCTGGATGCCAGCTGCAGAACGTCTTCAAGGAGGACGAACACTCTTTTTGTCTTTACTGCCTACATGAGGACAAGACGCACGTGGAGAAGAACTGTGCGTTTTGCGGCAACATGTCGGAGCGGACCATGAAGGACCGCCATCAACGTCTCGCCAACTGGCTAGAAGGGAAGAGCCCGTCCGGCGAGAAGAAGAGGAAGAAATCCGAGCGGTCTTCTAAGACCTTTGAGGACGCCCCGGCGACGGGAGGCCAAGCACCGCGAGTCCGCTGGCACCGGGAGCGCCGAACGGTCGGGCTCTACGGGCGCCAGGCAGGGCGCACCCTCCCCGGCACCATCAACCACGAGCCAACGCTCTGGGTCGGGTAAGAGGAAGGCCGAGCACCCGGCAAAGCTCCTGGAGAGGCCCCGGTCGAGCTTGAAGGCGGAGGGGGAGCGAGGCAGTGTCCCCCCCCCTCAAGGATAAGGCGGTGAGCGCACCTAAGGTGGTGAAGGCCTTAATCCATCCGGCCAAGCCCTCTATCGAAACTGTCGCGGCGGCCCTGGCTCAGCCTGTGGAGGCTACACCAGTGGTGGCGACCTCGGGGCTCAGAGTCTCCCTGCCACCTCGGAGGGAGTCCTCTTTTGTGCCCATCAATAGGACCCCCGTGAAATCCCCCGTGGGGAAGAAAAAGGGGGGGCAGGGCGTCGTCGTAGATTCGGCCTCAACCTCGGAGGAGGAGCTGGTCGAGGTCTTAAGCCACGGCCTCGGCGTGGAAGAAGACCGGCCCGTCGGGATGGATCCCGACGCAGGGGACGACGACATCGTCGAGGGTACCGACGGGGCCCCTGATCGCCCGTCGAATTCCCCTCTGCCAGCGCCGCGAGACAACTCGGAGGCCATTTTGTTGGCTATACAGTCCTTATGCTCAGAGATAAGGACGAGACTACCGTTGCCGACGGAACCTCTCCCGTCGGGGGACCCAGAACCGGGACCTTTTGGTGTTCCCCCTACCAAGAGAAGAAAGATCCACCCTCCACCTCCTTTTCAGCCGTCGCGCCCCTTCCAGCCCTCCTCCCCGTCCACCCGAGGGGATGATACGGGGACTGACACGGCAGCGACGGGTACGGACGACGAGGTTTACGACGAGGATGTACCGTCGTCGCCTCCCACCAGGGCTTCTCCGCCCGACGAGATTGGATCGTTCCACTCTATGATCGCCAGGGCATCCGAGCTTTTCCAACTCTGCCCTGAGGAGAAGAAGAAGGAAGGTTTCCTTTATCAGCGGCGCGAGGCCAAGAGGAAGACGGTCCTTGCGGTGCCTCTATTGGACAACATTTGGGATGAGGGCCTCACCCTCCTCAAGAACCCTTCCACGACGCCAGCTAGAAGAGACCGGTACGAGAAAAAGTACCGGGTCCAGGACACGGCCCCCCTGTGCCTCCGGGCGCAGCCTACCCCGGACTCCGTCGTCTCCGCGGCGGCCAGGAAAAAAGCGGGGGGGTTGCGGCCTCCACATCGACTTCCCCACCGGACGGCGAGGGAAAGAAATTGGACGCTATGGGACGCAGAGTCATTTCGTCTGCAGCGACGACGATTAAAGCTGCCAACGCCTTGGCTATCGTGGCCCGATACGACAGGGAGCTCTGGTACAAACTGGCTCCCCTGCTGGACTTCTTGCCGGACGACAAGAAGGCAGAGGCCCTGGAGATCCTGCAGGAAGGTGAGGTGGCTTCGGACCACGCCATTACCGTTGCGACGGACATCGCCGACACTGGGTTCCGCCAGTTGGGCAACGGCGTTTGCCTTAGGCGGCGTGGATGGCTCAAGGCTACGGACTTCCGTCAAGACGTTCAGACCAGAGTCCTGGACATGCCCTTCGATGGGAACAACCTGTTTGGGAAAACAGTGGACGATTCCCTTCAGGCCATTAAAGCGGACACCGAGACGGCCCGGGCCCTTGGAGTTCTGCAACAACGACGGACGCCCTTTCGGAGCAGCGGAGGCAAGGGCGCCTCCAAAGGTTCCGGCAACGGTTTCTCCTCCTACCGTCAAGCAGCCCGCTCGTCGTCTCAGGAGGCCTACAGAGGACGAGGCAAGTCTGGCGGACCCCGCCGTCGTCGCCAAGGACAAGGCGCTAAAGCCTCGTCGAAGCAGGATTGAACCGGCCGGGGGGTCGGGCCCCCACCGAAGCACCCCGGTGGGAGGCCGGCTGGCGAGCTTTGTCAGCGTGTGGGAGTCCATCTCCACCGACCGTTGGGTGCTGGACGCCTTGGCCCGGGGCCACGCGCTCGAGTTTCAAAGAAAGTGTCCGCGCGTCCCCCCCGTGGCCAGGAAAGAACTTCACTTCCCTCAACTTCTCCTGGAGGTGAAGGCGATGCTCAAGAAGGGCGCCATCGAACTCGTCCCAAAGAGGCTTCGGGGCTCCGTAGTCTACTCGAGATACTTCCTCGTGAAGAAGAGGACGGGGGGATGGCGCCCCATCCTGGACCTGCGACGTCTGAACAAGTTCATCAAGGCGCAAAAGTTCCGGATGGTCACCCTCCAGCACGTCCTGGGTCAGCTGGAGGAAGGAGACTTCCTGTCGTCGTTGGATTTGGAGGATGCCTACTTCCATATTCCCATCTTGAAGGGGCACCGAAAATTCCTCAGGTTTGTGGTCCAAGGGCGTCATTACCAGTTCAAAGCCCTCCCCTTCGGTCTACGGTCGGCACCCAGGGTGTTCACCAAGTGCCTCGCACCGGTGGCGGCTCAGCTGCGCCGCGAAGGGATCCACGTCTACCCCTACCTGGACGACTGGCTCATCCGAGCCAAGACAAGGGAGCTCGCCGTGGTTCACACGGCAAGGACCGTCCAACTTCTCACGGACCTGGGATTCTCCGTAAACTACGCCAAATCCAACCTGGTGCCCGCGCAAGACGCTCTGTTTCTGGGAGCGAGGCTCAACACAGTGTCCCTTCTGGCCTCCCCGTCGGAGGAGAGGACCAGGACCTTTCTGGGCAAGGTGCAGCGGATGTTGGTGGCCGATGCGGCCAAGGTGAGGTCCATCAAGTCCCTCCTCGGAATGATGTCTTCCTGCATCTACCTCATTCCCATGTGCAGGCTCCGGATGCGCCCATTGCAGGAGTTCCTGGACGCGCGCTGGATCCAAACGACGGGCAGCTTCGAGGAAAGGATCACACTCGACGAGAGTTTCCGACGAGCGATCCGGTGGTGGGGCACCCGCGCGCACCTGACGGCGGGCATGGACTTCCAGACCCCAGCCCACCAGGAGACAGTGACCACGGATGCCTCCCTGGAAGGGTGGGGAGCGCACACCGAAAATCTGCACGCAAGAGGCCTTTGGCTCCCGACGGAGAAATCCCTACATATCAACGTCCTGGAGCTCCGTGCAGTGTTTTGGGCCCTCAGGTCCTTCCTTCCGTCCCTCAAGGGCAAGGTGGTGAGGATCTTCACCGACAACACCACCACCATGTTTTACATCAGGAAACAGAGCGGAACCAGGTCCCCAGCACTGTCCAAGGAGGCGCAGGACCTGTGGCATTGGGCAGTCGCCCAAGGGATGTTTCTGGTGCCGTTTCATCTGGCAGGGATAAAAAACACCATCGCCGACTCACTCAGCAGGGAGCTGCGCTCGTGCCACGAGTGGGAACTACGGCAGGATCTAGTGGATCGCCTCTTCCGACGGTGGGGCACACCCCAGATCGACCTGTTTGCGGCGGCGACGAACTCCAAGTGCCGGAGGTTTGCCAGCAGGTTTCCCCAGGCGAGGAGCATGGGCGATGCTTTCTCGTTCCCCTGGGAGGGCCTGTTCCTCTACGCGTTCCCTCCTTTGCCACTGCTGATCCGGCTTGTCAACCAGCTCAAGAGGTCACGGTGCAGGATGATCCTCGTCGCACCTGCGTGGCCGAGGCAGATATGGTTCCCGGACCTTCTGGACTTGTCAGCGTCCCTGCCAATCAAGCTGCCGGTGGACGCGGATCTGCTCTCCAGGGAAGGAGGCGCCATCCTCCACCACGACCCGAAATCGCTGAACTTGCAGGCCTGGCTCCTGCAGCGCTAGAGTTTGGAGGATACGACATACCGGCCGACTGCAGAGAGGTTCTTGCAAAGGCCAGGGCGTCCTCGACTCTTAAATGCTACGGACACAAATGGAAGAGGTTCTCTGTCTGGTGCCACGCACAGAAGATTAACCCTCTACGGATTACGGCTCCCCAGGTACTGCCGTACCTGCTGACGCTGGCCAAAGCTGGACTGGCACACGCGTCCATCAAGATTCATCTTGCTGCGATCTCCCGATACACCAGAACCACGGGGCGGACGTCCTTGTGGTCTCATCGTCTGGTGAAAGAGTTCATGAAGGGACTGTTCAGATCGTTCCCGCCGGTGAAGGCTCCGGCCCCGGCGTGGGAGCTCAACGTGGTGCTGACCAAGCTCATGGGACCTCCGTTCGAGCCTCTGCACTCGGCCCCGTTGAAGTTTCTGTCGTGGAAAACAGCGTTTCTTGTGGCCATCACCTCCGCACGACGGGTGGGAGAGATCCAGGCCCTTTCCTGCAAGGCCCCGTACTTGACTTTTCACGACACGAGGGTAGTGCTCAGGACGCACCCCTCCTTCATGCCCAAGGTACCGTCGGACTTCCACCTCAACGAACCCTTGGTGTTGCCTGTATTCTTCCCGTCGCCTTCGTCGCCGGCTGAGAGGACTTTGCACTCGCTGGATGTGGCTAGAGCGCTGAAGTTCTACGTGGACCGCACGAAGTGTTTACGGAAGACGTCACAACTCTTTGTGAACTTTGGACCTGTCAATCAGGGGAAGGCTCTCTCGAAGCCTTCCATTTCCAGATGGCTCTCCGGCTGTATCATGTACTGTCATCGGTTGGCAAACCGACCCCTGCCTGGCCGTCCGAGAGCCCATTCCACCAGAGCGATCGCAGCTACCACGGCGTTCCTTTCTGGTGTGCCCCTGCTGGACATATGCAGGGCTGCTACGTGGAGGTCGACGCACACCTTCACGAAGTTCTACTGCGTCGATCGGGATTCCAGGGAGGAGTCCAGGGTCGGCCAAGCAGTGCTGCGCAACCTGTTCGCCTGAGGTGAGCCTGGTGAGGAGGTAAGATGCTTAATGTTGAGTTTGATGCAATGCTTAATGTTGAGCCTTTGCCACCTCCCGTGGTTGTGCATGTGTGTACTGCTATGTATTCTTTATTCATGAGCATGTGAATCCATGCCAGACCCCATGCTGGAGAAGGAACAAGTTACTTACCTGTAACTGTTGTTCTCCAGTATGGGTCTGGCATGGATTCACATGCGAACCCTCCCGCCTACCCCTCTGCGGCTCTTCACTTGGTCATACTTCCACTTCACGTGCTTCCAAATCTGAAGATGGCTGCCAGAGGCGGTGCTTAGGTAGAGGGCAGTCATTGGCTGTGGTCAGTATGACGCAGAGACCAGTGATTGGTTATTACTACGAAAGACAGATCAGAAACAAAACTGATACTGGTTTTTTCTTTACCGAGGATTCCCAGCCTGACGACGGGGAATATTCATGAGCATGTGAATCCATGCCAGACCCATGCTGGAGAACAACAGTTACAGGTAAGTAACTTGTTCCTTCCTTGCAAGACGTTTACGCTTCTCCGTCAATGAGCACCACTAGGAATGATGCGGCCACTTCACCGTCGTAGCTCGACCTGTTCTCTGTCAGACGTTCGACGACCCGTCACTCCTGCCTAAAAGGGAGGACACTCAGGAAGGGTTGTCGATTTCCCCGACGCGGAACGCTACAACACCAAGGTTGCAGAACTATTGGGAAGTCTAAGGGTGAACAATATATGGACTGGGCTTGTATCTTTCTTCTACGGGTTGCCCAGGTTGGGGGGGGAGGGGATCTCCACACAGAGCTGTGTTTAACGGTAGTTACCAGTATATTCTGCCTATTGCTCAACCATCCTGCTTTCCTTCCTCTCTCTACTGCTGGTTTTCCTCTTTATTTTGATCTGTGTGTCATCCTGACCGTATGCACTTGAATAAGATCTAATAACGTTAGTGGTACCACTTTAGAATTTGTACCCATTTACCATTGTTGATTTTCGTGGTACAAAGTGAGTACGTGATCGTGTAAATGACTTTGAATATTAATTATATAAAGACTGTGTTTTAACCTATACAGTGTGTGGACATTCCTTCGTGGGTGCTTGGGGACTACATTGTACTTAAGATCCAGCTTGCATCACCTCCCGAGAAGCTAGGCCTTGATTGCTCGTCCATTGCTACCGTAATAGAGAATCTTGGCAGGGGTCTCTGTGCCTCCCCTCTACCATATAGAGAGCGGAAGTGCAGACCCCCCCCCCTCCGGTCTTTACATCTGCTAAGAGATCCAGCACTTCACCTTTAGAATATAATTGAAGCAGTTTATAATACTGTACTGTACTAAAGCACATGAATACAAAGTACGAGATACATAACCAAATAAAGGAGTTAGAAACCCCATTCAAGGCTTTATAATACAAGGCAAAACACCTTAAAACGTCCTTCCCTAACTAGAAAAGATGGGGCATAGGGTCCTAGCAACACAGGTCCCAATGCATGCTATGCGTCTTTTTAGTATCAGAACAAGAGTTAGCAAAGCCAACAGTTGAAACAGGTTCTAGGAAAGGGGTGGGAACTATTTTCAGTGGCTTGGCCCGGTCTGCCTGTATGTCTGATATAGGAGGTAATTTTGGACCATCTTCATTTGTGACTGCGATAGATTTATCATCTGCCTTTGATAAGTCAACATTAATTTGCTATGGCAGAAATTAATCACCTGAGGAATTGATTGAGGTTTACTGCGGATGATACAACTACCCTATATGGAAAACTCAGCAAGTGTTAGGCTAAATATATTGGTAGAGCTCTCAAGGGACATCAGTTTAGAGAAGGCAGTTCACCAGGAGGGCGTTCTTGCCCCGACTCTTTTTAACCTTTATTTAGCAGACTAGTTGGAGGAAAGTAAGACCTGGGGAGGGTATCCACCAAGTGGGTCTGGGTTGAACCTCAATTGCATTAAGTATGCAGCCTTCATTTTGTTGGATTATACACCTAGAGGTCTGCAACATTTGTTGTTGGGTGCGGAGTCCTATTTAAGTAAAAATCAATAGTGCATTAATTTGCCAAAATCTTAGTTATGACCTGTAGTACTCATAGGAATAATAAACGATATATGTGGAAGTTGAATGAGTAGATAAAGTAGATTAGCTGTATTATCTAGGATTTGTAGGGTCAATAAAAAAAAACAGTTGGAAAGATATAAGCTAAAGATGGAGGAAAAGACTTGATCATGCCTTTCAGTGATGAAGTCGGTGAAATGTAAACTCTGTGCTCATTCACTGGTGTGTGGTTGTGAATTAATGAATTTTAAAAATAGGAAATCCGTTGATGTATTGGAAGAGAATATTTAGAAACAGGTTCTGGGTATCCCGACTTCTATCCCAATTAGCGTCATCGGGTTAGAACTAGTACTGGCGATCTGGTGGTCACTATATATTAAGAGAAGTCTTTCATCATTAAAAAGGCTACAACTGTCAGATACATAGTCTTGGTTACTATTTAACTGACCAATTGGTAAAGGAGTCAAATTCATTTTTTTTAAAGTTTATGAAGCGATGTGAATAATTTTGTGTTATAATGGATCTTAATGGTTTGGAATTTGATGATATGTTGGAAAAGAAAATATTGGGACAGATCAATGGATACTCAGGACCTGGGGAGATTAAGAATCTATAAGGGAAATGAGATTTTATACTTTCCTCAAAAAGATTTAAGAATTTATCTTGGAAATGTCCATCCTATACATTGCGTGACTGGTATTTTAAAATTAGACCAAACTGTTTACCTAATCTTGAGGTGGTTGGGCCCAATTAGCCCTTCCTAAGGAGCTCTGAGGGTGTAGACACTGTGGCACTGATTCCCCAGAAACACTGTACCATCTTGTGATTTACTTCCCGATAATAACTAATCGAAGAATTTTAAGCTTGGGACCATTTATTCATTCTACTTCTGTATTAACTGAAAGCCTATGGAGTAGACTAATGACACATTCTCAACTTTCTCTTATTCTAGCTATGGTTACATTTTTTATGGAAATATTTTTAGAATTGGATAAGGTTACAGATCAAGGAGAGTATGATTTAAGACAAATGTGATTTATAACTATGAATTACTACTTTTAATGTAAATCAATTCATTTTTAAAATTGAAATGCGATCAGGGGCTGTCTTAGTGTTTTAACTGGAACATATTGTATACTCTCCCTTTCCTTTTTGAATCCCTAGTCTTGTATTTTGTAATCTATATGCTTTTTTAAAAATGTAATTGTACCATGTGTACTGAAAACACAAATACAAAAAAAAACGCAAAAGGTTCTAAGTGTCTTAAAGTTAGATAAGTATTAAAGAAATGTTTTTATCAGACCATCTCCCAATCCAACCGTCTTGGAGGAAGTGCAGGTGAGGCTACCCGTCCAGAATACCACCAATCATGGTTAGGCAAGGGAGCGGTATGGCGAGGACTTTACTCCAGTTAAACCCTATGGGGACACGGGGAAGGGTGGTGGGATAGGCATGCTTACTCACTCCATGTACTCCAATTCACCTGGCAACCACTGTAGTTCCTGAAATCCCAGGGCCACCTTTTTTAGTACTTTGATTCTTTTTGAGAAGCTCAAGAAAGCTCTGGCGCAGAGATCACATTCAGTTCTGGGTTTGAGTCCGACAAGTTCGCTGCTCTCTTCTCCGATTGCTCAGGTGTGGACATTGTGGCGAGAACAAAGAAACTGCTTGTACTAGGCACTTCTTCATGGTGGAGAGGTGCAACTGCTTGTTTTGTAAGTCAGTGATCTGTGGAGTCTCAAGGCTCATCTTGGGGGGACGACCGATGCAGTGAGGTAATCCAATTTGAAGTTAATTGTCCCACAGTAGGGTTCCAAGATACTTCTGAAGGCTTCCTTGGGCAGGATGCCTACTGTTTCCACCGGTCCAGGGGTAGAAGCACCAATGAAACCCTTTAGAAGATCTGCAAAGGAGCAAGGCTTCTCCTGGATGCTTGACAAAAGTGCTACTGGCTGGCTTCTAGCAGGTTCAGGGTCTTCAGCAGGATGCTACTCTTGGTAGGGATCCTGGCTCCAATAGTGATCTGGAGAATGGTGCAGGAGTGCCCCTTTTATCCAGGATTCGAGCTGGAGTTACTCCCAAGCCCACCAATGGGTACGGATCTGCAACATTCAAACTGGCATGGTCTGTCCAATCCTCGATAGCCTCTGGCCAACAAATGTGCTCAGCAACAGACACAATTTGGCGTGGCTGTAGAATGCAACCTGACAGTCCTAGCCCCACATCCAGCCATGCAGACGAAGCACCACTTTGCGTGCAAAAGCTGGCGCTTTCCCCAGTGAAGGTATTGCCACATATGGAAAATATGCCCCTGAGAGGGCAGGAAGAAGGCCAGAGTACCAGATGGCCAAAGACTGGGGACACTAGTGGCAAGTATAGGGTACTTTAAATGGCATTGTGTGGTAAAATTCAGAAGTGCACAAATCCATAACACAGAAAATGGTAGAACACGGTGTTCCTGCCGCACTTTAATTTACATTCTCTGAACAGAGTTCTCCTGTACTAATAGCCATTGGGACTGATCGTGCCCCTAAAACAGACACGCACAGCAAGGCCACTGAAGTTAAAAAGGCTTCACTGGACTCCCAAAATGAGAACTGGTTTTAAATAGTAGGAAAAAGGTGGCGGCCCCATTGATGTCTATGGGTGGAAAGCAGCACAAAGATCTTTCTTAACAGCTGGTCCTTTCATTTGGTATTAAGCATCAAGGAATAATGCAAAAAGCTATCTTGCACCCATCATGGTTTGCTAAACAGTTTCCCCTTTTACAATCTTTCTTCACTTTGTGCATAACCAGTTTTGGTAGGGTGCCACATTTGCCCTTTGCACCGGTCCTCAGCATAGACATAGATAAATGTCCATAATCCTGTACCGGAACGATTGTTGGGGTGATAAAGAATTGTATTGTTTTGATAAAATGCATATCCTTAACATTTACAAAAACCATGCATTTTTATTTGCTTTGTATAGGTGCAACCCGTGAATCCAGGTGCAGTTTCACTGATGGTACATGATCAATGTTTGTCATTTCCTGCTCCTGCCAAATCTGACATTTATGTTTCTGACATTTTGGATTTGTATGTTCGAGTTGTCAACAAGGTGAGTTATTTATTTTTAACTAATGTGTATTATTTCCACTGTGGGTAGTAAGTAATAGTGAAGTGGCTGCTGTAAAACAATAACAGAATTGAAATGCTTTTTTAATGGTGCAAGGATTTGAACCTGCAAGCCCACCAACATATTAACACTGAACTATAAAGGGCAATTCTTACCGTGGGCAGGTTACTGTGCTCTTCATACACATTTTCGGCTGGTAAAGAATGGTAGTCCAAGCCTCAGGGGGGAGGGTGGCACACCATGTTGAGGAGTGGCTTTTAATTACGATGGACAGATGGCTGCTGGATACAGTACGTTATGGCCACTCGGAGTTTCGGCGCCCACAACTCCTTATCCCGCAAGTGAAGGTGTCGCAGCCACATCTGTCAATCTTGCGGCAGGAGGTGCGGCTGATGTCGGAAAAAGGGGCGATCGAACCGGTCCCGTTGGAACAAGGACAGGGGGTGCCCTATTCTGGACCTTCGTCCGTTGAACAAGAATCTGCAGCGCATGAAGTTGAAGATGCCGATGTTGCAGGATGTCATACGCTCGGTTCAGCCAGGAGAATTCTTGGCATCGGTGGAACTCGAGGGTGCCTACTTCCACACCCCGATGCTTCCCAAACATCGCAAGTTCCTAAGGTTCGTGGTCAGTGACAATCATTACCAGTTTTGGGTTCTCCCGTTTGGCCCGAAGTCGGCTCCCAGAACCTTTACCAAGTGCCTGGCTCCGGTGGCGGCATTCCTCCACAGGGAAGGGCATAATATTTACCCGTACCGGGACGATTAGTTGGTCAGGGTTTTGTCTCCTCAAAGGACGTAAGTCTCTCCAGGCGGCAGTGCTCCTGTTACAGCGGCTGGGCTTTCCAGTCAACTTTGCAAAATCTTGTTTGACGCCATCCAGGGTCTTGGTTTTCCTAGGGGCCCACTTTCACACGCAGCTCATTCTGTTGAAGCAGTCGGTCGACAGGATACAGAAGCTGATCTCCAGGGCAGCCTTGTGGTGGCCAGGAACTTCGGTCACGGTCTGGGGGTACATATCTCTTCTCGTATCCATGCCATCCTGCATCTCTCTCATCCCGAATTGTCATCTGTATATGAGGCCGTTGCAGGAGTTTCTTGCCTCCAGGTGGTCATAGAGTCTCGGTTCCTGGTCCGACAAGATGGTCATCTGCCAGGCTTTGGCAGAGGCCATGCGTTGGTGGAGTCACTCCGACAACATTGTGAGGGGCATGCCCATGGTGGAGCTGGACTTTCAATACACGATCATGACGGACGCATCCCAGGTGGGTTGGGGTGCGCACCTCGACCAGCTTCAGGTTCAGGGCGTGTTAACGCTCAAAGAGGCGTACTTCCAAATCAACGCTCTCAGCAGGGACACAGCTCAGCTGTACAAATGGAAGCTGAAGCACTCCCAGGTGGCAAACAGTTTCAAGAAATTTGGATCTCCTGCTCTGGACTTGTTCGCCAGCCTGGAAAAGAAGCAGTGCCCGCTTTTTGCCAGCAGGGTGGCTCATTCAAACTCGAGGGGCCACGCGATCTCATTCCCGTGGACGGTGCTGTTCGCATACATGTTTCCTCCATTTCCTCTAATCCGGAGAACGATCCAGATGGGGTCCGCAAGGTCCAGTGTGATCCTGGTGGCCCCATTTTGGCCCCGGCAAACGTGGTTCTCAGATCTGCTTCACCTTGCGGTGGACGACCCGCTTTATCTGGGGTCGGAGCCAGATCTGCTATCACAGGAAGACGGAAATGTGTTGCAACTCGATCCAGGTTCTCTCCGGCTTGCGGCATGGCTCCTGACCACTCCGAATTTGGACATTAGATATCCTGCAGGATTGCCGTCAGATTGTGGCTGCGGCAAGAGCGCCGTCTACCAACGTGTCGTACAGTCGAAGTGGACCTGGTTCTGTGCCTGGTGCGCGCAGAGCAACCAGACTTGCAGCCATTACAGGTGTCACCAGCTCAGCTTCTGCTGTATCTTCTACTGCTAGGGAAGGGTGGGCTGTTGTTGTCTTCGATCAAGGCCCATCTGGTGGCCATCTCCAGGTTCACGAGACGGCGCAACTCTACGCCTGTTTAGTGACAGGTTGGTCAAACACATCCTCAAGGGTCTTATCAGGACGTTTCCCCCAGAGAAGAAGTTTGCTCCGGTATGGAATCTCAATGTGGTTCTCTCAGCTCTCATGAAGCCGCTGTTTGAACCGATGTCGACGGCAACGATGGAGTTACTCATGTGGAAAGTCGTTTTCTAGTGGCTATTATATCGTCCCGGAGGGTCTCTGAGCTTCAAGGTCTGGTCATCGCCCCGTCGTATCTGAGGTTCATGAGGGACAAGGTTCTCCTGTCTACTAATCTGCACTTTATCCCTAAAGTGCCGTCAGAGTTTCACAAGAACTCTACAATTGCCTTGCCCACTTTCTTCGCTAAGGCTACCACTCCTGCTGAGAAAGCGCTGCATTTCTTGTACGTTAAGAGGGCATTGAAGCTTTATCTCCACCGAACTCAAGTCTTCGGGAATCCGAGGCAGCTGTTTGTGGCTTTTGGTCCCTCCAACAGGGGGCAGTCAATTTCTAAGCAAGACCTTTCCCGTTGGGTCTCCTCTACAATTTCCTTTTGCCACGTGAAGGCTTGCAAGCCCCTAAGGCCCATTCTACAAGATCAACCACGTCGTCATCTGCGTTGTGGGCGGATATATCGCTCAGTGGCATTTGCCAAGCGGCATCTTCGGTGGTGCTGCATACCTTCACCATACACTACTGTCTGGGGCAACAACATGTGGAGGATGTGCAAGTGGGACGTGCAGTCCTCCAACACTTGTTCCAATAAGAGAACTTTACAGTTACTTTATCAAATGGCCCATGCGCCCACACTTTTCTGAGAAAGAAGGAAAGACTCGTGACCCCTTTCCTCAGTTTTCCAAGTGCATTTAATTTTCAGATTTGTTCTTGTATGCAAGTGCCCTATGTGATGACATGTGTTTCAACGTTTACTCGTCCTTTTCAAATCAGGGCTAATTGTTTTGCAAATTAACAAAATCATAAAAAACATGTTGTACCATTTACATTTCATGGTGTGTACAGTTTTAGCACGCGTTAACAATGTGCAAGATAATCAATGAACACCCATAAGCGTTTTATATAGTTTCACACACTAATTAAAGTGTAACCCCATTCAAAAATAAACATAAAAGAAATATTGGCCATTAAAGGAGAGGTAAAGGGTAGGAGTGGTAGGGATTGGTAGAAGAAACATGAAAAGAAAATAATAAAATGGAGAAAATTGCAAAATTTCATAAGTTAAAATGTCTCAACATTGTAAACATTAATCTCATGAATTCATTTCTTGCTGTTTCCTTTATCATATTAGAGATACTTGGCACGTTAGGTATTGAGGTATGGGAGCTTACCCAATGGTACTTGTCCACGTCTCTATCTCTGTCTTGTGTATCAAGTCACGGGTTGAATCCCAAGCTGTTTGGAAAAATATGTATATATGTGATTCCGGAATATATAGATGTTTTTTTTCATGAATGGACCACTTCTCTTAAACTAAAGCTTCAGCTTATTGTTTTTAAGTTGAACGTTACATAGGCTGAATGCTGGGTTAAAGTACTCCTAACCTTGACTGTGAGACATTCCGCTTTACCAATTACAAATTCTTAAATAAGTATGGAAAACCGGGTTTCCATGTCCCCCTTGTGAGCCAATTCATAAATAGTAACGTGATGTGAGAAGCTCCAATGTTTTGAGCTTCTACATATCCAAATGAGTCTTACTAGTGAATAGAAGGTCCTTAGCATTTGCCTTGATAACACGGCATTACGTGATTAATTAACTAGTTCTTAAGCGCACTCTCTATATCTGTTATAAGTTATTGCTACACGAGCAAAATGTGTGTCTGTTAGTGTGCATCAATCTTAAAAAGTGTGTGCCCGCAGGACCCCACATAAGCGCTTACCTTCTTAGTCCTGTTCTCATACGAATACGTCCTCCTGAGCTTCACAGGCTTACCGAGCTCCGTATTGTAACTACTAGTGTTGCCTAGCAACATAGTCCTACTTCCAGTTCCACTAACGGCGTCCATACTTTGGGCAAAATTTAATTGTGTGTGTGGAAATGTACGAGTTCAATGTGCATGTTTTGATTTTGTTGAACATACCCTAATGTGTTTAATTCAATTTCAGGCTTTTCGCGCAAAGTCTTAGAGTTGTGATAGTAGATGGATAAAGCTCGAAAAAGTTACGTGATTCAAGTTCCCTCACGTGGTCTCGTGTTAGAGTTTTTTGTCCTTTTTCTACCTTGGTGATTATATTACTTGTGCCACTGGATTTTACTACCTAAATCATGCTGAAATCCAAATTTTTCTTGTTTCTACGTTTGCACTACTATGTTAATTAATACTGCACATTCTATTCATAGATAAATGTGCTAAAAGTTGTGTGCTGTGTTGGCGGGTATTTGTTAGTGCCTTTCCTCTTAGTGATTGCTGTTGCTCGAATGTAGCAGAGTAGGTGGGGTGTAATCTAATCTAGTAATCTTCCAATACCACACATTACCAATTATTCTCTTAAACTATACATCATTGTTTATTCCTGTTGAAGAAAATAAGCCATTTCGTTGTCGGAGTTCAGGCCCCTCTCTACTGAGCGAAATTTGCATATCAGTTTTGCTTCTTCTTGTCTGACCTTCATTTCCTGATTTACGCCCCGTGGGCCTAGTACCACATGTTTAAGACCAATAAATCTCTGTAGTTCCTTGTCATTTAACTGGTGATTCTTTTGCCAGTGTTGTGCCAGTGGGAAGTTTGTGTTTTGACTTCCAATACTCGATAAATGCTCTCTTATTCTTGTTCTTAATTGCCGGAATGGCCATGTATGAGGACAAGCACATTTATGTGGATGAGTCTTATGAATCAAATATGGTACTATGGACACGTTATATAGATGACGTTTTGCTCATTTGGAAAGGGAAGGAAGATGACTTGGAAGATTTCTGAAAAAGAGCCAATCAAAACACGATGAGGATTGAATTCACCGGGAACTCGAGCGCGAAAGAGATTATCTAGATCTTAATATTTATGTATCATCCAACTCTCTAAAAACAAAAACCTACAGAAAGAGTACAGAAGCAAACTCAACCTTATTAGCTACCACCTGCCAATATCGCCCAGTAATTAAGAACATACCAAAGGGCGAATTTATTAGGAACTGCTCTGAAAAGGAATTTTTTGAAAATGAATGTAAATTACTCACAATGAGGTTCAGGGCAAGAGGTTACGGAAAGAAGACTATAGCGAAAGCTCAAGAGAAAGCCATGCAACTGAACAGATAAAGTACTCTTACCACTCACAGACTGGATTCAACAGACAAAGAGAAAATAAGTTTTATTACTACCTAGTGTGATAACGCTGTTCTACGAAGAATTCTCAAGAAAAATTGGCATTTTCTACAACTAGACCCCAACGTGAAGAAATAGATTAAAGCACGCCCATCCATGATCTACAAAAGAGCGAAAACAATCAAGAATATTTAAGCCCGTCTTTTCTTCCAGAGATTAGGGATATCAATCCAACAACATGGCTGCCACCACTTCCCAAAGGCTTTCGCAAGTGTGGCACATGTTCAATGTGTAAACATGCATGCGACAGCACACCAGTTTTCAAAGACAAATATGGAATCGCACATAAAATTGAAGACCAGATTAATTGCAAAACTAAATGTGATCTATGCAATAATTTGTCTGTGAAAAGATTTACATAGGAAGCACAATCCGGCAATTAAGAACAAGAATAAGAGAGAATTTACCGAGTATTGGAAGTCAAAACACAAACTTCCCACTGGCACAACACTGGCAAAAGAATCACCAGTTAAATGACACGAAACTACTGAGATTTGTTGGTCTTAAACATGTGGTACTAGGCCCAAGGGGCGGAAATCAGGAAATGAAGCTCAGACAAGAAGAAGCAAAACTGATATGCAAATTTCGCTCAGCAGAGAGGGGCCTGAACTCCGACAACGAAATGGCTTCTTTTCTTTAACGGGAATAAACAATGATGTATAGCTTAAGAGAATAATTGGTAATGTGTGGTATTGGGAGATCGGAGTATTACTAGATTAGATTACACCCCACCTACTCTGCTACATTCGAGCAACAGCAATCACTAAGAGGAAAGGCACTAACAAATACCCGCCAACACAGCACACAACTTTTAGCACATTTATCTATGAATAGAATGTGCAGTATTAATTAACATAGTAGTGTAAACGTAGAAACAAGAAAAATTTGGATTTCAGCATGATTTAGGTAGTAAAATCCAGTGGCACAACTAACATAATCACCAAGGTAGAAAAAGGACAAAAACTCTAACACGAGACCACGTGAGGGAACTTGAATCACGTAACTTTTTCGAGCTTTATACATCTACTATCACAACTCTCCTAAGACTTTGCGCGAAAAGCCTGAAATTGAATTAAACACATTAGGGTATGTTCAACAAAATCAAAACATGCACATTGAACTCGTACATTTCCACACACACAATTAAATTTTGCCCAAAGTATTGCCGCCGTTAGTGGAACTGGAAGTAGGACTATGTTGCTAGGCAACACTAGTATTTACAATACAGAGCTCGGTAAGCCTGCGAAGCTCAGGAGGACGTATTCGTATGAGAACAGGACTAAGAAGGTAAGCGCATATGTCGGGTTCTGCGGGCACCACTTTTTAAGATTGATGCACACTAACAGACACGCATTTTGCTCGTGTAGCAATAACTTATAACAGATATAGAGAGTGCACTTAAGAATTAGTTAATTAATCACGTAATGCTGTGTTATCAAGGCAAATGCTAAGGACCTTCTATTCACTAGGAAGACTCATTTGGATATGTAGAAGCTCAAAACATTTGAGCTTCTCACATCACGTTACTATTTATGAATTGGCTCACAACAAGGGGGACATGGAAACCCACTTTTCCATACTTATGTAAGAATTTGTAACTGGTAAAGCAGAAAGTCTCACAGTCAAGGTTAGGAGTACTTTAACCCAGCATTCAGCCTATATAACGTTCAACTTAAAAACAATAAGCTGAAGCTTTAGTTTAAGAGAAGTGGTCCATTCACGAAAATAAACATCTATATATTCCGGAATCACATACATACATATTTTTCCAAACAGCTTGGGATTCAACCCGTGACTTGATACACAAGACAGAGATAGAGACGTGGACAAGTACCATTGGGTAAGCTCCCATACCTCAATACCTAACGTGCCAAGTATCTCTAATATGATAAAGGAAACAGCAAGAAATTAATTTATGAGATTAATGTTTACAATGTTGAGACATTTTAACTAATGCAATTTTGCAATTTTCTCCATTTTATTATTTTCTTTTCATGATTCTTCTACCAATCCCTACCACTCCTACCCTTTACCCCCCCTTTAATGGCCAATATTTCTTTTATGTTCATTTTTGAATGGGGTTACACTTTAATTACTGTGTGAAAGTATGTAAACTCGTATGGGTGTTCATTGATTATCTTGCACATTGTTAACACGTGCTAAAACTGTACACACCATGAAATGTAAATGGTACAACATGTTTTTTATGATTTTGTTAATTTGCAAAACAATTAGCCCTGATTTGAAAAGGACGAGTAAACGTCGAAACATGTGTCATCACATAGGGCACTTGCATACAAGAAGAAATCTGAAAATTAAATGCACTTTGGAAAACTGAGGAAAGGGGTCATGAGTCTTTCCTTCTTTCTCAGAAAAGCGTGGGCGCATGGGCCATTTGATAAAGTAACAGTAAAGTTTCTCTTTTTGATCAAACGGATTTGAGGAACCAAGTACTCCGTAGTTACTATTCCATGCGACTAGTAATAAGGAAATCCATACATCACCAAAGAATACAAAAAAATATATTAAAAGGGCGCTGAGGTCCCCACAAAGGAATACCCACCAAAAAGAGGTTCCTCACACTTTGCAAGTCTTGTTCCAATAAAGTAAGCTCTGCAGCTTCCATGGTTTGGTTTGTTCTAATTGTGTTTGTTTCTCATGACTATTGTTGGGTTGTTTTCATTATGTGGTTACTATGGCCTGGGAGCATGCGGTTTTGTTTGCCTGTCATGCAACACCAAGTTGTCATACTTCTGCGTAATCTATTCACAGCATGTGAATCCATGAAAGATCCAATGCTGGGGAAGGGAGTAGTTTCTTACCTATAACTAAATTTCTCCAGCTCTGGTATCTTTCATGGATTCACATGCGCCCACCGGCCGCCCCTGCAGGCAAACCTTTGTTTGGGTTTCCTCTACTTTGTGAGGTTAAAATCTGAAGGGAAGCCCGCGGTGCGGGGCTATTTATACTGGATGTCCTATTGGTGCAGCCTAAAGCACCCAAAAAGACATCAATGGGACACTCTGTGTCGAAGTTTTCCATAGGAAAAGGCCATGTTAAAGTTACTGAGGTTTCCCAGCCGCCTGACTGGGAATATTCACAGCATGTGAATCCATGAAAGATACCAACGCTGGAGAAACGGAGTTACAGGAAAGAAACCACTCCCATCTAATGCATAAAGGGACTTCCCTGGATTAGTTCTTGTTAGTAGCATATCTTCAGCAGATGCTGCCACCTTGTGTTCCCTACCACCGAAGGGAATTCCATCGGTCTGTCGTAGCCCTTATTTCAGTTAACAATTGCATGCAGTAATGGACACAACGGGCAGCCCTGTTTCGTTCTTCACTTCTACAGGATTTTACAGATTACATTTAATCAAAAGACGTAGGAAGGGGTTACGATAGTTGGCCTTTTTTTGGGTCATGAACGCTACCCCAATCCCATTTTACTCATTGTGGAATAGGAAGTGCCACTCCACCCTATTAAATATTTTTTCCTGATCCAAAGCAACCATTAGGACTGGTGTGTGTTTTATTAACTTTTTCAACAAGGTGGGAAATCCTTCGGCTGTTATGTATCTCTGCCTTGTATGTAGCCTGACTGATCACTATCTATCAGTTTAGGGAGGAACTTCTACAAACGATTTGCTAGGACCTTAATGTAAATCTTGGCGTCTGTGTTGATTAAAGCTATTGGTCTATATGAACCGCATACAGTTACATTCTTCCCTGGTTTGGGCAATAGTACAACTTTTGCTTGTTCCATTGAAGGTGTAATCCTTCCTGTGTCCCCAAACTGGCTAAAAAGGAGGGTTAGGTATGGGGTTGGATCTTTATCGAAGTCAGACGTAAAGCCTTCTGGACCAGGGGCTTTTTTTGGATGGGAGGGTCGACATGGCTGTGCGACCCTCTTCTAGGGTGATATCTTGCTCTATTTCTTCCCTCTCCCATCCTATTATTTTTGGCAAGTAAACAGTCGTTCAAGTATTCCATTTGGGTCCGTTACTCCGGCTTGTCTGTTTTTACTGTTTTATATAGATTTGAATAATATTGTGCGAATTCCCTTGTAATGTCAGTTAGGTCTGAGCTTTCTCCTCCCCAAGACCCCCCCCGTCCCCCACCACCCACATCCCAGCTTGATCTTTAGGATGGTCCTATCTTTTTCATCCTTTCTTAACATCTTAGCTAGGTTCCTATCTGCCTTATTCGCTCTCATGTAGTACCTCTGTTTGAGGTGGAGTAAGGAGAGCTCCGTCCTTCTAGTTTTTAGAACTTCAAGTTGGCCTCATAGTGTCCTATATTCACTTCGAAGGTCCCTGCTTGACCCTGTTTCCAACTTGAGCATTACTATTTTCAATTTGGCTTCTAGGTCTTCCTCTAGGAGGCTTTGCTCTTTATCCCTAACGTGCCGTAATCGCTTTTATGTTCCCCTTATCGTGGCTTTAAATGCATCCAACATTATGAGAGGGCTTGTATCTTGATTTTTGTTATTTTGGAACAAGTCCTCTATTCTTTCTCCTTAATTCCCCTTTCAGGATCTCATTCTTGAAGACATATGATTTCCATAGCCTCGAGGAGTTTAGCCTTCTCTTAATTTTCAAGGTTATGTGAGCATGGTCAGATAGTGTTATTCCGCCCACTCCTATGTCCTGTCCTAACGAGGATTGTGAAACCCAAATATAATATATTCTGGATGCAGACCTATGTAGAAGGTGTATCCTCTTGTTTCCCCTCTAAGCATATACCAAGGCCAGATTTTCGATTTTCTCTCAATTCTTTCGAGGGTTTGTTATGGTAGTGTGAAATTCTTGCGCTCCTGTCCATTTCTGGGTCCCATGCTAAGTTTAAGTCTCCTGTAAGTATTATTCTCCCCTTCGCGAAACCCTCCAGTTTATGTAGTGACGATTGTATAAACCCATGTTGACCTGTTGGGTGCATAGAGGGTGGCCAGCGTAACGGTCTCCCCGCTTCCCTGGAGAATTATGGCTAAAAATCTCCCTCTGCAGTCTTTCTCCACAGCTATCGTCCTGCGGTCTTAATTATTCCTTACCACTATTAGAACGCCCCACCCCCCTTTTTACCACATTGTCTGATTGTTGGATTTGGATATAGCCCAGCAACCTTATTTTATGTTTATCTTTACCTTATACATGATTTTCTTGCAAGGTGATCAGGTCTGGGTTTTCTCTCGAAAGGCAATGTTCAATCTTTTTCCTGTAAACTGGCGAGTTTAGGCCCTTAATATTTAGTTATATAACATTCAAGGTTTTATCCCTAGCCATTTTTAAAAAAATATATATTGTTTTTATTGGTTTTACAACATATAACTTATAACATCCCCCCCACCACCCCACCCCGGGAGTTTCCAAGTCCTCTTTTCTTGGCCCAGGCTTGTCCTGTTCCTTGTTAATTAAACATGTCCAATATCTTTATCCTGTCTGGGCACCACTGCTCCATATAGTCAATTTGGAGGTATTCAAGGGTTTCTCCCCAATCGTCCCTAAATTTTTGATTTTGTTGTACGTTATACGCTCCATTGCTATGTGTGCCCATACTCTCCTTAACCAATCAATGGCTATAGGCGGGTGCTTTTGTGTCCATTTTTGGGCTATTTCAAGCCATGTGCCTATCAGTAGACACATAAAGTTTCGTTTTTGCGTCTTGGTGAGTTGTTTATCCTTAGGGTCCCATATCCCGCACAGTCATACTTCTCCTATGGTCCCCATTGACGGGAACATTGATCTCATATGTGTCTTGACATCTTCCCAGTATTGCTGTAAATTTGGGCAGTCCCACCAGACGTGTCGCCAGTCCCCTACTCCTCCACATTCCCTCCAGAATTTGTTTGGGGAGTTCAGAAATATTTGGTGGAGTCTTTCTGGTGTATAGTGCCATTGCAGGAGGATTTTCATCCACATCTCTTTTGATTGTATCGCCTTTCTAAGTTTAGGTATAATTCTCCAAATGTATTCCCAATGTCCTTTGGGGATAGTTTTCTGTAGGGTCTTTTCCCATCTTTTAATGTATGTCCATTTTATTTCTTCCTCTGAGGTGTTTATGTATTTATAGGTGTTCGAGACAAACTATTCTGTTCCAGTGTGTCTCATTATGTACGTTTCGAAGGCTGTTAACTCCCTTGTTGCTGCTTCTTTCATTCTTGGGGTGTCTAACTAGTGGTATAGTTGGTCGTACTTATAGTTGTCCTTGGCATTCAGGTTTAGCAGTGTTGTGCAGTCTGCAAATGATCTTATGTTTTGCTCCTGATACATGTCTCTGACCATCCTACATCCCGCCTCCTCCCATTTCTTAAATGACCTTTTCTCCATCCCTGGTGGGAATCCGGGGTTTCTGAATAAGGGCATAAAGGGAGCCTGGTCTTTTAGTTAATGTTCCTTTCTGTGTTGCCTTATCCCAGATTTCCAGCGTTGCTTTCATTATGTCACTGATTTGTACATTTGGGTGTCTGTGTTTCTTCCCTAGCCAGAGCAGATGTCTGGTGGGTGTTGTCGCCACTGCTCTGTCTTGCGCCAATTATCTGGTATCCATTCTTTCAGTACCCAAAGCTGGGCTGCTTCATAGTACTTTTTAAAGTGTGGAAGTGCACATCCGCCTTCGTTCCTTTGGGTGGTAAGAACAGCATTTGATGCCCCCAGGGTTTTCCCCTGCCATATGTAGGCCATAGTGATTTTCGATAGTGATCTGAAAAAGGCCAGTGGGATTTTTTTTTTTTTTTAACTTTGTTTTATTAGCATTTTCATAATATAAAAAACGGGCATGAAACATTTACAGCAGAAGATCATACTTATGGCAGGCCCAATAAC
The DNA here is from genome assembly GCF_040938575.1 of Ambystoma mexicanum. Lineage (NCBI taxonomy): Eukaryota > Metazoa > Chordata > Amphibia > Caudata > Ambystomatidae > Ambystoma > Ambystoma mexicanum. The sequence continues at coordinate 538,054,699 of NC_090923.1, read as the reverse complement.
CCCCCCCCGTAAGCCCCCCAAACAAACTTAGTCCCATTTACGCCTACTTCTTTTAAGGAGACGCGTAGAAAGCTCAATGTATCCGGAGCTTAAGAAAGAGCCTGAGCGTTGACTGCATGTGTGGCTGTATAACGTCTGCCGTCCCCTGGGGCGTAGGCGCCCGTTCCTTCCGTGTCACCACCCTGTGGATCAGTGAACGTCCCATCCCCAGGTCTGCTGTACCCCGTACCAGTTTGCTTGGAATGTGCCCAGATCATTGTTCATCATTGCCGTGAGTTTATCCATCAGGAACATGTTTTTAACCTTTTTTAGCCACTCCTCCTTTGAGGGGGTCTCCAGGCTCTTCCATTTCTGGGCCAGGGCCACCCTCCCCGCCCTCAGCATTGTTTCCCACATTCTTGGGTATCTGGCTATGTCCGCGTCCTCAGGGGGGAGGCCCCGTAGCATTGTTAAGAGGGTTTAGGGGGAGTAGTTCCTCCGAAACTTCAGCGATCCAGCCTCTAACCTCCACCCAATACGCCTGTGCTTTCGGGCAGTGCCACCACATGTGCCCTCTCGTACCGACCTGGTCGCAACCCCTCGGGCATGCGGGGGACACTCCCGTAAACATCTTCGACAACTTCGCGGGATCTCTATGCCACCCCTGAAGGATCTTCAGGTTGTGTTCCATGTCCGCTGTAAATAGGTTCCCATGGAAGGCTATTTTAAATATCCTTGCCCAGGCGTCTTCAGAGATCTCCTCCCCCGCCAAGTCATTCCAAAAAGTAGGGAATCTCCTCCTTTCCCCCAGGTTAACAGTGTTCAGTATTCTATACATCCCTGATACCGCCCCCTTCCTGGTGGTCGCTGTGTCCAGTAATTTCTCAAAGGGGGTCAGCTGTCTTTTCAAATTCTGGCCCCAGGATTGGTCGCATAGGATTCCCTTCAAGCGGAGATATTCAAATATGGTGAGGGACCCCTGCCCCAGGGCCTCTCTCAAATCCTCATAAGGCAGAAACTCTCCTTCCCTAAACATTTGCAACGCCCAGTCCAACCCCGAGTCGGACCAGGACTGTGCGTTACGGAACCCCCTGCATCCCAGTTTGAGGGGGTGACCCCAGAGCGAGGACATCGGTGACGGCCATGACGTTAAGTGAGCCGTCTGGGGGCTTTCCTTTCAGATTGCCCAGAGGACTCCCAAAGTTGTGTGAGATTTAAGTCTATTCGGCATGAATTTGCTTGGGGCCCCAAGGAGGTCCCGAACCTTAAGCGGGTGAGCATCCATGTCCTCCAAGTACGACCAATATGTGCCCATCCCCTCTTTCATGTGTTCCAGAAGTACGCGCAGCTGGGCAGCGCGGAAGTAGAGTTGAAAGTCTGGCAGCCCAAACCCTCCTTCCTCCCTCGGTAAGGTCAAGATAGCCTTTGCGGTTCTCGGGGTCCTACCCTGCCATATAAATTCACGCACCTCGTTCTGAAGGACCCTGAAGGTTTGGTCGGGGACGTTAGTCGGGAGGGCGGTAAAGAGGTAAAGTAAGCGCAGGAGAATGTTCATCTTCACCACCGTCATACGACCGTACCATGACCGAATCATTGCCCCCCACCTCCTAAGATCTGCAGTGACCCTCGACACAACAGGATCGTAATTGGCCTGGGCGAGGTTGGATAGGTCCCGGGTGAGAAGGACTCCCAGGTATTGGATGGAGGCCTTCCCTACTGTTATCCCTTCCAGGCTGACCAGGGGGTCCAAGACCGGGTCCAGGGATCTCATGGGGAGCAGGACTGATTTGGAAGCATTAATCTTAAGGCCCGAGAGGCACCCAAAGGCTGCCATCAGGGATAGGAGGGGGGGGGGAAGCGAAGATACCGGGTCCACTAGATAAGCCAAGATATTGTCAGCGAACAGGGAGAGTTTGAATTCCACTTCGCCTCTCCTTATCCCCCTTATGTCCGTATGAGCTCTGACCGCAATAGCCAGGGGTTCCATGGAGAGGACGTAGATCAAAGGGGACAATGGACAACCCTGCCTTGTTCCCCACGAGAGGGAGAATGGTTCTGACAACTTGCCGTTCACTTGAACCCTGGCCTTTGGGGCCCTGTATAGCCCCGCCACCCATTCCCTAATGTGTGTCCCAAAGCCCATTTTCCAGAGGGTGAGTTCCATGAATCTCCACTCCACCCTATCGAACGCCTTTTCCGAATCGAGGGAGAGGACGCTTGCATCTAGGTCAGACACTTGGGCATAGTGGAGCAGGTCAATAGTTTTTCGGATGTTATCTCAGGCCTGTCTTCCCCTGATGAACCCCACCTGGTCACCGTGGACCAGTTTCGGCAGGATCCCCTCCATTCGCCTCCCAATCATCTTGGCCAGGATTTTTATGTCAATATTCAACAGATAAATTGGGCGGTAAGAGGAACACTCCGTGGGGTCCCTGCCCTCCTTGGGGAGAACCACTATGATTGCCTCCATCATGGAGTCCAGGAGGGAGACCCCCTCCAGCACCGCATTAAACACCTTCACCAAATGGGGGGGAAAGGGTCGAACGGAACCTCTTATAGAAGTAGACTGAATAACCGTCCTCCCCCGGGGAAGTGCCCACTTTCATACCTCGGATCACGCGTTCCACCTCATCCTCGGTCACCGGACCCTCCAACCCCTCCGCCATCTCTCTGGTCAGGGCCGGGATCTGTAAAGAGTTTAGGAACCCCTCAATCTCCGCCTCACCCCCATTGTATTCCGATGAGTATAACCTCTCATAGTATCGGCGGAAGGCCTCGCCAATGTGGGGTGTATCGTGGCCTACCTCACCCACCTCGTTCTTCACTGCCTTCACCAATCTAATTCTCTGAACCTCCCACAGTTTCCAAGCCAGGATCCTGTCCGCCCTGTCCCCCTTTTCGTAATACTTTTGTTTGACCAGTTGGAGACTTCTCTCCGTCTTGTGGAGGAGGAGATCGCTCAGCTGGAGCCTGTAGTCAGCCAGAGCGGCCACCTGAGCATGGTCCAAGGGGGCCATAGGAGGTCCCCCCGGTTGGAGTTGGGCAATCTTCTCCCTCAAAACCCTTTCCTGGGTCTCCCTTTCCCTTTTTTTCTGGGCTCCCATTTTGATCAGGACTCCCCGAAGGGTTGCTTTGAAGGCGTCCCATAAGGTATGCAAAACTACCTCCCCATTATCATTGAGTTAAAAAAAATCTGTGATGGCCTTGACAACCTCCTGGGCTAGGACCTCGTCTTTCAACAGGGAGTCTTTGCACTTCCACCTCCCCCTGCGATCGCTTAACCCTCCCCTCGCTATAATGATGCGGACCAGATCATGGTCGGACCAGCGGACGGGGTCAACCCTGTGGCCAGAAATGAATGGGTGCAGGATCTCGTCCACCAGAATGTAGTCTATCCTGGAAAATGACGTGTGGACAGCTGAGTAATCTGTGAAAGAAGGGGCGTCCGTTCTGGGGGTCGGAATCGTGTCCATCAGACCCAGTTCTGAGTTGACCCTTTGGAAGTTACGAGCCATGATCTCGTCTGCGGCCCTGGAGGGCTGGGGTCCAGCACGTTTCCTATCTCAGGCAGGGTCCAGGACCATGTTGAAGTCCCCCCCCCCCACCACTACCGTGCCCTGTACCAAATGCTTGAGTTTATCGCTCACCTCCTCCCAAAATTGCGCTTGGCCCTCATTTGGGCTGTAGATAACGACCAGGGTGAGTGGGGCTCCCTGCAGGGACCCCCGCACTAGCAGATAGCGGCCCCCTGGGTCTTTCAGCGTGGCCTCGTTCTCAAAACCCACATTCCTCGCTACTAAAATGGCGTCCCCCCTCTTTTTGCATTTGTGGGAAGCACTGAAGACCTCCCCGATCCCTCCTCCCCGCATCTTGAGCTCCTTCCCCCGTGGCCAGTGAGTCTCTTGCACGAAGAGAAAATCGAGGTTTGCCCTTCTAAATTCCCTGCAAACCAGGGATCTCTTTGTAGGGGTGTTTAAGCCTCGTACGTTAAGGGAGCCCACCCCCAGACTATCAGCCATGATCTAGAATTTCCTCTCTCACGGTCAACTTCTTCCCATAGCTCTTCCCTGCATGCTCCCTTTGGATAGCTTTTTGTTCCCCTGCGCCCCCCTCCCCTACCCCTCGGGTGGGCCTAGAACCAATCCCCAACTGCCCCCCTTCCCCAAACCCTAACTGAACAACCCCAAATTTTGTGTACCCCCCACCCCGGCGTCCAGCCAATTAGTTCTGCCATCACTGGCTTTTGGCCGACCCACCAGCCTGCCCACCTCGGCCAGGAAATCCACGTAAGAAGCTCTTCCCCTTGAGCCCCCCAAAATCCCCCCTCGGCTGCGTCCCATGTGTGAACCCATCATACTTGCTGTTCGGTGCGACGATGTAAGTAGTGAAATCTCAGAATCTGCGCCCATCTGTCAAGGACCCGACTGGTCGTCCCCATTTTCAATCCTCTGAGTCATTCCGTTCTCCGTCTTTCGCTGGGGAGGGGATATTAATTTTCCTGAATTTCCTCGCGCCGGTGCGCCTTCTTCTTTCACCGGACGGGCCAGGGCCATTAGGTCTGCCATGCTCCGGCCCCGTTGGGCCCCTCCTGGGGTTCGAGTCCACTGTGTACTCCTGAATAGCCCCCCTTATGTCTTCCGTAATCATGGTCGAACGTTGGCCCATGTATTCAAAAGTTAGGGAGAACGGGTAGCCCCATCTGTAGCGCATGCCCTTCTCCTTGAGCAGTTGCGTGAGGGGGCGGCACATTCTACGCTTAGCCAGCGTGTAGGCCGAGAGGTCCTGGTATATGGAGAGCTGGGCGTTATTGTAGGTGATTTCTCTGGCCTTTCTGGCCTCCTCCAGCACTTTCATTTTCTCTGTGTAGTAGTGTAACCGGACCAAAATCGATCGGGGGGCTCCCGCCCTGCCCCCCCGCTCTGTGTACCCTGTTGAAGGTGGGTTCAGTTGTCATCTCTTTTGCGAACAAGAGGGTGATGATCTCGCGCACCACTCGGGTGACGTCCCTCGCCGTTTCCCCTTCCATTTCGGGCACACCAAAAATTCTGAGGTTGTTTCTCCTCTCCCTGTTCTCGAAATCGTCCATCTGCCGAGTCCTTTCCTCGTTCCTCTTCTCCAGGGCCTCCAGCCTCATGCATAGTTGTACGTCCTGGGCTGCTGTTGACGATTGGTTGGTCTCGACCTGTAACAGTCTGTCCTCGACCTTGTCCACCCTTTGGTCCATTTTCTCAAATTTCTGGGCTATGTCGGACCGCATATCCCTGATTTCCTGTAAGATCGAGGCAAAGCCCCTTTCCATTGCAGCCGAGGACTGGGCTGCACCCTCCGAATGGGCCATGGTCCTCTTGAGGCTCATGCCCCCGCTGCCTCTTGCCATTTCCGGGAAGCGGTATCCCTGTAGGGCTTCCCTCCAGCTCATCTGGTGCTTCCCTGTGCTCTGCAGGCCAATGCTACGCGATCCCAACCGAGGGTGGGGAGTCCCCTCCGGCCCAGTCCTTGGCCACCCACACGGGCCATCTCAGAGGGGAGTGTGCTGAAGAGGGGGAGGCGCGGTCCGGTCAATCCTCGCCCAGTTGAGAGCTTCACTGATGCCCCCTGGGGTGCGTTGTGATCCGGGGGGGGTGGGCACACGCTCCGCCTGTCCACCGGCGGGGGCCTCACACCCTGGTCAAGCTCGTCGTGCCAGACAGGGGCCTACTCTGGCCTCCCTGAGAGGGGGTGATGATGCCTGGAGGGCCCTTGTGGCCAGGCCAGGAGGGTTTTTCTCGTTGGGCGTGGGGGAGAGGGTCCGAGGCTCTTACCCCCAGCCAGTGGGCTCTTGTTATGAAGGTGGGGGGGGGCCACCCCCGGGCGGGCATATGCCCCACCAGCGGCAGGCGGGGGCCTCACACCCGGGTATCCCCCACGTCGAGGTGCGCTGGCTCTGTGTCTCCAAAAAAGGGGGGGGCGGGGCATCCGACCAGACAGGGGGGAAAGGCGCCACAGCTCCCGCCCCCGACCCGCGGGGGCCCGGCAACCCGGCCGAACCTTGTTCTCCAGAAAGTAGGGGGTGGAGGGGCCACCTCCGGGCGGGCACACGCCCCACCCTCTGCAGGTGGGGGCCTCGCTCCCGGGTGATCCCGAGGGCCGGTGGCGCAGTTTCCGTGTCTGGAGGGGGGCAGCGTGTTCTGCCGGTGCTCTGCGGCCCCAGCCGGCACCCTCCAGGGGTCCCGGGCCCCAGATCCGCACTGTCGACGTGGGCCGAGGGGGGGCACCGGGCCCCAGAAACGCCGTGACGGGCCTCCGGGCGCCGAGGAAATCCCCGTCTTCCACCGCGCAAGGAAATCCCCGTCCCCCTGTCCGCTGTGGTGTCTCCGGGCCGTCGGGGGGCCGGTCCCGTCCAGGCCAGTCCTCCAATCCAGAGAAGGAGGCCGGGCGCGAGGAGGGGGCAGGCCGAGTCGTGGGTCCAAAAGGACGCGGGAGGTGTCTGCCTCTCCTCTGCGGCCGCCTAGGCCGCGCTCTGCAAGCCGCCCAGGAGTCCCTGGTCCTGATCTCCGGATCCCCAGGGACCCCGGACGCCGCTCTTTCGCCTGGTGGGTACCCCGGGGGGTCGCCAGGCGAATCCGTCGAGGTGGGCCTGCCAGGGGGGTGGGGGGGGCTCAATCCCTTGCGATAGCCCGGTCAAGACGGGAGCTGTGCACTCAGGCAGCCAATGCCTGTGCGTCCCCTGGTTGCCTCGGCCAGTGGGATTTTAATCGGTATGGCTTGGAATAGATATAACAGTTTTGGCAATATTGTCATTTTAATAGCCGTTATCCTCCCACACCATGATATAGACAGGGGGTTCCATCTCAAGTCCAGTTTTATTTGCTGTAGCAGTGTGGGGTAATTTTGTGAGTACATGTCTTGAATTTTCCCTGTCAAGTTAATTCCCAGGTATTTCACCCCTGTTTTCGCTACTTTGAGGTGTAGTTCAGAGGCTACCCTGTGGATCTGCGGGGTGTCTCCTGCCAATGTTAGGATTTCTGATTTCTGTCTATTGATTTTTAGACCTGACAGGGAGCAGAATGTTTTGATTTCTTGCATAAGAGTTGGGAGAGAGTTCTCTGGTTCCCCCAGAGTCACTAGCATATCGTCTCCATAGGCTGCTATTTTGTGGGTATGTCCTGCCATGTCTATGCTCTTTATTTCGTGGTTGTCCCTTATCCGGGCCAGTAGTGGTTCCAAAAATATCGCAATAGGAGGGGAGACAGCGGGCATCCTTGTTTTGTTCCTCTCTTAATTGGAATTTTATTAGAGAGGCTTCCATTCACTGCAACCCGTATGTTGGGGGAGTTGTAATTTGCCTTTACCATGTTTATAAAAGTCCCCTACACCCATTTTCCTCAGTGTATTAAAGAGGAGTGACCATTCTACCCGGTCAAACGCTTTTTCTGCGTCCAGGGCCAGTACTACTGCCGGGGTTTGCGTTATTCCTGTTTTTTCTACCAGGTGGATGACCCTCCTAATGTTGGTCCTGATGGATCAATTTCAGGAGTACTTGTTTGAGCCTGGAAGCTAATATTTTAGTGTATAGTTTCGCGTCTTGATTTATCGGAGCTATCAAACGGTATGGGCTAGAGAGTTGTGGGTCTTTCCCTGGCTTGTAAAATACCAACATCTTTGCCTCATTCATAGATTGGGTGATGTTTCCCTTGTCCTTGAAGGAGTTGAATAATTCAGTTAGGGCCGGGGCTAGTATGTCTATGTATGTCTTTAAGAATTGTGCGGTAAAACCGTCTGGGCCCGGGGCCTTATTCCTAGGGAGATCCCTAATTGCTACCAGGACTTCTTCCTGTGTAATGTCCTCGCCCAGTATTTTTCTATCTAGTTCCGATAGAATCGGGAGATCTATTCCTTCTAGATAGGTTTTTTGTAGCCTCTCGTCTGGTAGATCTGATGAGTATAGGCGCTGGTAGAATTGCTCAAATATGTTCCCAATCTCTGCTGTTTGCGTTTTCCTTTGCCCTTTGTCATCCAACAGCGCCTTTACTGTCCGATCCTTTTTCTTCCCTTTGAGTTGCCTGGCCAGTAGTGTCTCTACTTTATTTGCCTTTATATAGTACCAGTGTTTCATTCTTAACGGGTGTCTTTCCGCTTTTTTTGTGTGCGAAGGGAGTCTAATTGGCCTTGGAGGTGTCCGAGTGCTCTTTGCAGCTTAGAAGTGGGTTTCTGCATTATTTCTGCCTGGATTTTAGCAATGTTAGCCTCCAATTCTACTTCCCACTGGGCATTCTGTTTCTCCTTTGGTAATTTAATTCGATTAACTGTCCCCGGGTAACCGCTTTTAGGGCTTCCCATTGTGTCTTTGGAAATTTCTGGTAGATTGTTAAACGATAGATATTCCATGATCTGTTCCCGCAGAGTGTTTCCTAAAACGGGATCCCTGATTATTTCCTCTGGGTTCCGCCAGATCCACAGCCCGGGTGGCTTTTGGGGTCAAGGCTATCTCGGCCCTCAAAGGGGCGTGATCGGACAATGAGATGGAGCCTATTTCTGATTTACGGATTTTACTCAGAATACCTGTCATGACCCAGAGATAATCTTTCCTGGACATTGTCCCGTGGACATATGAAAAGTATGTGAAACCTTGCTGTGTGGCGTTAGTGTGCCTCCAGACATCTTCCAGCGCTAGATTGGACATTTTATGCTTTAAGGTGTTCGATGGGGTTCCCTGTCCCTGTTGCCTGGGCCCGGATCTATCGCGATTGGGATGCCATGCTACGTTCAGGTCTCCTCCCATTATAATTTCCCCTGTGGCGACTTTTTCTAATTTGTCTAAGGTGTCATTGAGGAAGCCGTCCTGTCCCATGTCGGGAGCATATATGGATGCCAAAGTAATGGGGAATCCGTCTATTTCCGCGTCAACGAATAGATATCTCCCCTGTTTATCTGCCTCTGTGTGGAGTATCTGTATATTTAGCGAGTCTCGGATAGCGATCATGACGCCTGCTTTTTTCCCCTGTGCGTTCGCCTGTAGTATCTGATTGTATCCTTTCAGCCTGACCTTGTTCTTGTCCTGCCCTCTAATATGTGTTTCTGGAAGCATGATTATGTCCTACCTCCCTTGTCTTAAGAACTGTTCCACTTTCTTTCTTTTTACTGGGGAGTTTAACCAGCGGATATTATATGTAAGTATTTTTATCCCCATTGTGTCGTCTTGGGGGTTTGTGTCTCTAAAATCGTGCCTCGATATAGTCTCAAGTAACTATGGTCATTCCAGGTTCCTTTCCCTTTCCCCAACTGAGCATTTCCCTATTTCCCCTTTGTCCCCCACACCCCCGCACCCTCTAAACTGCCCTGAGGTGGGTTCTGGTTCCTATTACCGCTCAGGCGTTGCGCCGTCCGCGCCATGCCCACAATGACTCGGGGATTACTTGTAGGGTATTCTAAAACCCTCTGGATTCCAAGTGGTGTCCCGAACACCCCTCCTCCCCCCCTTGGTCGCACCTGTGAATGCAGTGGTCTCGCTCCTTCAGTCGCTGTTGGTTGAGCGGGTTGGAGTGTTTCTTAGTCTCGGAAATTCTGTTTCTTACATTTCTAATTTCTTTGTCGGACTTCTCACTCCTTTGTCTGTGGCCCCTTTACTTTCCTGTTGTTTCTCTTCCATTCCCATTCTGTTCTTTTCTGGGCAGGCTTTTCTGACTTTCTTCAATGGCTGCCTGCTTCTTAGTCTTGTATGCCCAATATTTGCTTCCCTTCTTCACAGGACGTGACCCTTTGTTTATCTTCCCACATGAACAGCAATCCGAATGGGAAAGTCCACTTGTATCTAATTTGTTTCGACATTGGTTCTTTTACCACTGGACCCATTTCCCGTTGTTTCTGCAATGTGGACTGCGCCTGGTCCTGATGGAGTTGGATGTCTTCCCCGTTCATTCGAATGTAGTCCATTGTCTGGGCCCACCAGAGAATGTTTTTTGTGGGTATGAGGTGAGTGCCACCAGGACATCTCGGGGTCTTGCGCTGGGTTCTTCTGTCCTCCTACGGCCCACCCGGTGTATCCGTTCTATTGCAACTTCCACTTCCTCTAGGATATCTTTAAAGACTTGCTGAACTGATTCTTTCAGGTCTCTTTTTTTCCACAGTTTCAGTCACATTCTTAATTCTTATATTCGATCTCCTTGAACGATTTTCTAAATCCTCGCATTGTATTTTGAGGTTATAAGTCTGTCCCAGCAGTTGTTCCTGGATCTCTCTCTGCCTGCTGTTGCGCCTCTTCATCTAGGTTTTGCATAACTTTCTCCAAAGTGTCCGTCCTTTCCCCTAAAGATGTCAACTCAGTTTTAAGTTCTTGTACTACTGTTCTCATGTCTGTTTTCATAGTCTCAAATTGGGACTGCATTGTGGCCATGAACTGGGCCTGGAATTCCCCAAACCACTTTTTCATGTCTTCTCTCGTTGCCATTTTGCCGGGCTACGTGTCTGATCCCGCCTTGGCGATTTGTCCTTCTTGATTTTTCTTTCTCGTAGAGATTGCGGGTGTAGCTGCTTCTGCGCCCCACAGTTGTGACAGGCACTGATCCTGCTTTTTCTGAGGTGTCTGTTGGGTGTGTTGCGCAGGTCTTCCCCTGGATTTGGACATAGGTGCTAATGTCAGTATGGTTCCCCCTTGCTATGTGTCCTTGTTGCTTCCCCCCAGGTGGGTTTTTCTGTATCTATATTCCTCTGCCGTATTATCAAGTTTGTACCGTCTCCCTTCTTTGGTCACCGTGGGCGGCTTGGTTCTTCTGGGTCTTAGGGGGATTCCGGGGTCGTGTGTTTGTTTTCCGGGCTTTCCGTAGGTCTCTTTTCTTCTGCTCAGTGTGGGGATTGTTATTAAGCTTGGATCAACTGATGTTGGCAGTCCTGGGCCGGGGTGCTGCGGATTGTGTGGAGTCTCTCCTCCTTTGGGGCGTTGTTTGAGGCCTTCGAGGTGCACCTCTTCCTCTAGGTGTTGTATTAGTCTAGTTCTCTTCCCCCAGAGGGTCACAGCCCCTCCCCGGCCGGACAAGGTCCTCGGGTGTGGGCCTCCTTTGTTTCTGGTTCCCCTCAGATTACAAATACCGGTTGGGCTTTGGCTTAGTTGGTCCTCTTGTTACCCGTTGGGGGGGGTGTTTCTCTGGGGGGGTGTGGGTGAGGGGGTCTCAGTGCTCTCCCACCCCCGAGTTCACCCTTCCTCTTCGTTTGGGGGGAGGGTAATTTCTTTCTCCTGTGCTCCTCCTTTGCCCGATTACAAAATATTTGCAGTTTCCCTCCTTCCTCGCTCTTCTCCACTGCCGCCCCCGCTGCTGTACCCCTTCTTCAGTCCCATGAATGGCGTACCTCATTTCCCGGAGGTCAGCGTATGTGTGCCACATTGTGCCGTCTCAGTCTGCGGGGCCCCTCTGTTCGGTGTCTTTATCTTTCTCTGCTGCTATGACTTCTGGATCGGGTTATTGTGCCTCTTCTTACTCTTCTCCGATTCCGTAGTTGCCCGCCTGCGTTATGTCCCTTCCTTGATACACCCGACGAATCTCGGGGCCGTGTTCCCTCCGTGTCTTCTGGTCCCCCAGGATGCTTTACTGGGAGCACGTCGCTTGAGGCTGCTTTTCCCGCTGTGCCCGCCCGAGTCCCTGGCTGCCCGCAGTGTGATGCTGGCGGGTGTGGCTCCTCCTCCTGGCCCTGTGTATGGAGCCTTTTGTGCTGTAGTCCCCAATTACACGCCCTCAGGCATCCGAGGCTGCTGCATCGGATCCGGTTGTGTGTTCTGGACACCAGGGGTGCTTCACCTTAAATAAGCGGCCTGGGGCTGCTGTCCTTCTGGGCCGCGTACTCTGCAGCCCGCCGTCTGTCGTTGGGAGCCGCGGTTGCTCCTCCTGGTTCCGTCTGTTGGGCTTTGATGGTCCCAGTTTTCGCGATCCCCTAGGCTCTCCACCGATCCTGGTTCCCTCCATTCTGCAAGGAGCCTGCCAGGACCTTCTACCGCCTTTTTACTTTGATTTATTGTTGCAGCCTATGGGGGGAGAGGATGGCGCTCCTCTGAAGCATGTCCTCTCCTCATCGCTGCCATTTTGGAATCTCTAGCCATTTGTAAGGGTTTTCTAGGAGTGGGCAATATTTTGCGCACGTTTTTTACTGAGCTTAAACCTGGTTCACTATCTTCTCCCTCCCACCCCCCGATAAGTCTCTACATAATTGCTGGCATTGTGCTTGTGACTAAATTTCTCCCCCGTCCCATCTCTGACCCTCCCCTTTCCCCCCTCCAGCCTACCCTCCCATTACTGGGTTGGCTCAACCGGCATCTACCCCCTCCCAAAACCCCTGATCTCAGGGAATTAGCTTGTTTCCACCCCCAGAATTCCCCCTTGCAGGTCGCCTCTGACCCATAACACGATTCCAAAATTCCCCCTCTCTGCCCCCGCCCACCGCAATGTTAAAGTATCCCACTCCCCAGGTGCCTTTCATTTCATTTTCACTATCAACAGACTTGCGATTAGATGGAGGAGCCATTTTCCGGGGAGATATTGCCCTGCGGACCCGACCCTCCCTGGCAGCCCTCCTGGACCTGTTGGTCCCATTTTCCTCCTTGTTTTCTTTTTTGACTCTTGGGTGGTCCATTCCCACACCTTCATTTTCGTCTGGTCTTTCATTGGGCCCCAGGCCGCACTGCTGATTGAATCGTCCTCTATTCCTAGGATGCTTGCTCCTTCTATCAATATGATTATTTCATCCCCCTTTTTATTAATTCTTGCACAATCGGGTGCATCATCCTCCTTTTTGTGTGCGTGATCTGATAAAGATCCTGAATAAGTTGTATGTTGGAGCCATTAAAAGAGATTTCTCTCTCTTGTCTTGCGAACACCAGAACTGTCTTTCTGAACATATTTGTGCATAGCTGCCAGAGCGCCTATTGGTATTGCGCCAGGTTAATTTATTTTAGGCCCCTCTCTATGGACCCAGTCTACTTTGATCTCGGCCAAGTCTACCGCCTCCACCAGGTAGGCAGAGATTTGTTTTATTGCCTGAGGCAATTCCGAGTCCGCCACCATTTCAGGCATAGCTTTAATTATGATATTCGCTCTCCTCGATCGGTTTTCTAAGTCCCTAGTTTGAATTTCAAGGTTATGAGTCGCCCTAGATGGGTGTTCCATCAAGTCTTCAATTTTGTGAGAATCATCTGCCATCTCTTGCAGGGCTTTCTTGTTCGTATCTACTCTCGCTTCAACCATGCCCATGTTTCCCTTCACTTCCTGCAGCACCCCTGCCACGTCTTCTCTCATTTCATCCAATTGTGTTTGGATTGTGTACGCGATCTTATCCAAGTTCTGGAAGCACTGCTCGAGGATCTTTTGAGTGACCATTTGCTCCGCTGGTATTCCCACATGAGGAGCTTCATCCTCATCCCTGTCCAAGTCTTGTTCGTCCTCGGATTGTGTCCTCCCATCCTTCCTCCACATTTTCTGTATAGCCCTTTCCTGTATCCTTTTATTCCCTTTTGTGCGATTTTGCAGTCCTTCCCTTTGTTTTTTTGACATTTTGCCTCGGGCAGTTGTAATTGGACGGTACCGGCCAGGAAGGGTGGACCCCCACTGAAGATCTTTCTGTATTTCACTCCTTATTTTCTGGAAATAGTCAGGGTTTGTTCTCAGAGGACCCCTCCCATAAGTGTTCGACTCCCCATCTCTCCTATCCTTCCAGTAACAATTTGGTCTTTCGCAGACGTATCTTTGTTCCCTTTTGGAGTTGCTGTGGGGCTTTGCAACCTCCTTTGCGGGGATGGCCTCTTTGCCCTTATCCTGGATCCCCCTGGCAATTTAAACACAGGTGACCCTCCCGCAGGTTTGTTCCTCCCTTCTATATTGTAGGCTCGGGGATTCACCAGCCCTCTGGCCTCGGTGCTTCCCAAGAGCACACCTTGGTTACTTTTGGCACAGATCTTCCGGGTCTCCCACTCGGGACCAGGTCCTGGGGCCCCTTCGCGCCCCACCCCTCCCAGCTAGTAGATGTGGTCTCCATGCTGCTCTTCCCCTCGGGATGATATCCAGGGCCGCTCCTCCCCTCCAAGTACATCCCTAGTCGCTTCGTTAGGGTCTGGGTCTGCTACAGACCGAGGGCCTAGATCACTTTCCCGGGCATTCAATCACTGCACCGGGGTACTCCTAACGTGGACACGGAGTCCGATGTACCCCTACAGGGAGCGGCGTCTTACCATTCACTCTCCGCTGCTGTATCATTGCTGCCAGTGCCCGCCTCGCGCATCGGCTCATCTTGGTTCCTCTGCTCCTCGCTGGGCTCCGTAGGCCTGGGTGTTCTTACTCTTTGCTTTGGGTCTCCAGCCCTGTTGCTCAAGTGAAGTTCTGCAGCCACCTAGGCTCCCTGTGGGGTGCCTCTCAATTTAATGCTGCAGTTTATGAGCGGGCGGCCCCGACTTGGCATTCCTTCTATCTGCGCTGTTTGCCTGTTGCTTGCCGGATCTGCAGGCCTTGCTTCTGTCAGAGACGCTCCTAGAGATCCTCTGGTTTCGGTCACTCGTTGCCTACCGAGAGCTGACCGCAGCTCCAATCTGGTCAGATTTGTGCCACAACTTGGTCTGTGTGCCAAATATCACCCCAGGAGGGGTTTTTCAGTTTGTGCGACCTTTCAGTGTATGGGGGGGTCAGAGAGCACCTCTTCAGTGTTCTCAAATCAGGGGCCAACTTGGAGTCATTTCTTAAGCTTTTAAAGTGAACCACAGGTAAACACATAGACAAAACAATGAAGTCTATAGCGATCTGAATAAAAACAGGCGAACGCTTCTATCCCTTGTGGCTGGTTGCAGAGTGAATCCCAACTTCTCGCAAGCCTAGCTGGGCTAAACAGTTTTTTACTTAGACACACATTACTGGTGCTGGCTACAAAAAAATCACTTTAGAGGAATTTTTAAAATGCAAACCTGCTATCTTGAGACGTGGCCATGCTTCTATAATTCGTATTTATTTGTGTTTTAGTTCATGTCTTGAAACTTGTGCAAAGTATTACAAACCTAACATTTAGAAGAGAGATAAAAAAGAAAAACACATCAATGAGAGCATAAAATAAAAAAGCAACTAATAAAAGATTGAAGAGGGATGGGGAATGCTACCACCCCCTCCCATGAAATTCATGACACGGAAGAAGGCCAGGAAACACTGCAATCACCCATTCTATTTTGGACGAATTACCAACGGACCAATAGGGTATGTCGAGTGATACCCCTCAGCCAGCCTTGCAGACCAGGTGCCGTACAAATTCTCCTCCAGCGTGGACAAGGAGCCCCAGGCTATGACCAAAGACACCTCAATTGACAGTCTCAATTAATGCGCCAAGAAGCCATGATACTGACGTCATTAGAGACACCACGACTTAGCAGCGTTAGACACAAAGCACATGTGCCATCCGCAATCCGAGATACAAACACAATCGAATAAATTAAGAACACGAGCGTACATTTCTATAGTTGGAGGACACTCCATACATACACCTACTGTCATTGCTTTTCTTCTGCATTGGATCTTTCATGGATTCACATGCTGTGAATATCTCCCGTCGTCAGGCTGGGAAAACCTCGGGAACGTTCATATAGCAGTTTTCCTATGGAAAACATCAACACTTTTAGTGTCCTATCGACGTCTTTATGGGTGCTTTGGGCTGCACCAATAGGACGTCCAGTACAAATACCCCTCCCCCGCTGCTTCCCTTCAGATTTCATCTGTCTCCAAACTGTCTCTTGAGAATGTTTTGCTCTTTCAAGTTTCCACGGCTTCGCAGCTCTGGTGTGCTTCAGGCCCATCATGTCATCTGTGTGCCCGAAGAAGTCGTTGTTCTGGCCATGCGAGTCCTGTGGCCTCAAGAACGTG
Organism: Ambystoma mexicanum; assembly: GCF_040938575.1. Lineage (NCBI taxonomy): Eukaryota > Metazoa > Chordata > Amphibia > Caudata > Ambystomatidae > Ambystoma > Ambystoma mexicanum. The sequence goes on along the minus strand of NC_090923.1, from coordinate 538,038,866 downwards.
TATGAAGGGGATGGTTATGCGGACTGTCTGTACTGCCTGTAACCCAATCACTCTGTGGAGAACTGAGATTTGCCAGGGGTTCTCCCAGAAGACGCTCAAAGAGCGTACCCGGCGGTTGATTTGCTGGCTGAACGAAGGGGCCTATCCGAGGTCGGAGGTTAGCTCGGCCCGTGGGTACAAGTCTTCTACTTATTCGGCAAAGAGGTCTCCTTCGCACCAGAGGGTGCAGTCGGCTGAGCCGGCGCAGAAGAAACTGTGCTCAGGGTCAGACCAGCTTCGGATTTCGGCAAAGGCGGTGAGTCTTCGGTGGCAAGGCCGTTGCAGACAGGCATGCGGTCCGAAGGCCCTGCTCCAGGCATGTCTGCTCCTCGAGCTGAGAAGTCGAAGGATTTGAGTGGCCGCCCAGAGAAGACTGCGGATCCATCGAGCAGGCCTTCATCTTCAGAAAAGGAGAAGTCGCAGCCACGCACGTCCTTCTCGTCGACGAAGAAGTCGTCTTCGAAAAGATCGGTGTCGTTCACCGTGTGGCAAAGAGTCTTACAGACACCATTCCAGCTCTGCTCCCAAGCTGCCATATTCGCCCGCAAAACACAGGCCACCGGCTGCAGCATGGATTCCATGGACGACAAGCTCATCGACGACGGTGACCCTGTCTAGGACCACTTAGGTGCCGGAAATCCGTTCCTCCACCGTGCTGACGACGACCCCGGCTACAGCCTTGCTGGTGACCATGGCCTTGACGACTGCCTCGTCGACGGCTGTTTCGGCGGGAGTGGGACTCCTGAGTTCTTTGGTTCCACTGGGGACCGATGAGGTCCGTTGCTTTCCGGGGAGGTGCCATGGCAGTCTGACACTGGCTTTGCACCTTTGCTCCCTATGCAGATTCTACAGCAAGATCCCTCAACCTATGATTTTGCCTCGAGTCTGGAGGAGGAGACTCCTCAGTTCCTCGACCCTTCAGCGTTGGACATGGGGGGCTGTCCCGCCGCAGTATCGGTTGGTCAACCCGCACACTCTGCTCTCAAAGCAGGTGCTGTCTACGCTGCAGTTGCTCCTCTGACAGTTGGATGCCCGGCTCCCGGTACCCCAGACCCTGGTGGAGCCCTTGGGTCAGGAGTTGGCGGCGATTCCCCGGCAGAAGGATATGGTGGGTCCCCCGTTGAAGTCTCCCCAGGTTCGACCGTCTGTTCCATCCCCCTGGGGGTGAACCCCTCCTCGTAGGGATAAGGAAGAAGGGGAGCTGGTGGAGTCTGACCCTGATTGCGTGTCTCAAGACACTCTCTCGTCGGTTTCATCCTCGCCCAGGCGGGCAGATAACTGGGATACGGACCCAGAGGTAGATCCACCAAGCAGTCCTGCACAGCTATGGCCCCGGACAATGTGGGCGCTTTTCATGCCATGATGACCAAGGCTTGCTAGGAGTTTGGCCTCACTTCGGAAGAGGAACGGAAAGATGTCTTTTTGCTCAATTATATGGGGAAGCGACGGAAGGTGGTTTTCTCTATACACATCTTGGACCACGTGTTACAGGAAGGGCTGCGCACAAGGAACTATCCTTTCACAGAACCTGCAGTCAAGGGCCGCTTGGAGAAAAAGTTTAAGGCGCCTCAATCCACGCCAAAGTGCCTCACGTCGCAGCCCGCTCCGGAGTCTGTGGTGTCGGCGGCGGCCAGTAGGAAGGAGTGTAGCCAGCATAAGTGTGCTACTCCCCCGGACAATGAGGGCCGTGAGCTGGATGCTTTTGGCAAGAAGGTGCTGACTGTAGGGGCGACGACAGTGATGGCGGCCAACTCATTGCCCATCATGGGGCACTACGACAGGGAAATGTAGCACAAATTGGCGCTGCTGCTGGATCATCTACTTGAGCAGCAACGCAAGGAGGCAGTGCTTCTGGTTCTTGAGTGGGAAGAGACCTCCAATCATAGTATTAACATTGTGGTGGACCTGGCGGAATTCGGTTTTAAACCAATAAATAATGGGGTCGTCCTCCGGCGACAGGCGTGGTTGCGTTGCACCGATTTTCGACCTGAAGTTCAGCACAACGTGGTGGGCATGCCTTGCGAGGGGGAACTGCTGTTTGGGTAGACAATTGACGAGGCTCGGATGCGGCGAGGTCCCTGGCGATGCTGCAGGGTAGGTGTTCGTTTTGTCCCTTTCAGTAATTTCAGGGAACCTCAGGGAACGCCAGGTTTGCGCGATCCAGCGACAAAGGCTTTAGTCGCTCCAGCTATTCCTCTCAAGGGTTTTGTCGATCGTACCAGTCAGCTCAGCGGAACAAGGACTATTGGAGTCAACGAAAAAGGGATTCCGCCTCCTCTACTACGGGCCGCCAGTCCAAACCTCAATGACTGCCACAAGGGCAGTTGACTAGGGGGAGAGCAGCACAGTATTTCAACGAGTGCCGTTTGATTATGACAGACTGATGGGTTATGGATTCAGTCCAATGTGGCTACTCAGAGTTTTGACATCCTCCACTCCCTATTCCACCGGTGCAGATATCACAGCAGCATCTACAGGTCTTGCGGCAAGTGGTCCGCTTGATGGAGAAAGGGGTCAAGGTACCTACGCCCGGTTTTTCGTCATCAAAAAACCCAACGAAAAATGGCGCCCCATTTTGGACCCAAGGCCTCTAAACAAAAATGTGAAACGCCAAAAGTTAAGGATGCTAGCGTTGCAGGACGTTATTTGGACGGTGAAGCCTGTGGAGTTTCTGGCGTCATTGGATCTAGAAGATGCTTATTTCCAGATCCCCATGCACCACAAACATCGCAAGTTTCTACGCTTTGTGGTCGGCGGCGAGCATTACCAGTTTCGGGTTATACCCTTTGGCTTCAAGTCGGCACCCAGGACATTCACCAAGTGGCTGGCTCCGGTGGCAGCTTACCTCCGCAGGGAAGGAGTACCATGTTTATCCGTACCTGGACGACTGGTTGGTCAGGGGAGTGATTCGTCAGCATGCATCAGAGTTTCTCCATGCCGCTATACTCCTGTTGCAGCGTCTGGGCTTTGCACTCGACTTCGCCAAATCTTGTCTGACGCCCTACAGGGACTTGGTTTTTCTGGGGGCTCAATTCCATACGCTGCTCAATCTGATGAAACCATCTGGGGAAAGGATAGAGAAGCTGTTGTCCATGGCAGGTTCTTTTCGGCCAGGAACATCGGTCATGGTCCGAGTGTACATGTCTCTTCTTGGCACCATGGCGTCCTGCATCCCACTCATGCCGAACTGTCGACTGTTCATGCGACCGGTTCATGAGTTTCTCACTTCAAGATGGTCACAGCTCCTAGGTTCCTGATCCGATAAGGTTCTCATATCCCGGGCGCTGGCAGACGCCCTGCTGTGGTGGACTCACTCTGACAACATCGTAAGGGGTATGCCCCTGGTGGAGCCGGACTTTCAGTACATGATTGTGACAGACGCATCCGAGGTGGGTTGGGGTGCTCACCTCGACCAGTTTCAGATCCAAGCCCTGTGGACCCGCCAGAAGGCCTCGTTGCTCATCAACATTCCAGAGTTAAGGGCAGTACATTGGGCACTGAAGTCTTTCCTGCCCTTCAGGGCTTGGTAGTACGAGTTCTGATGAACAACACCACAACCAGGGGGGCACGCATTCCCCGCCTCTGTCCAGAGAGGCTCAGGCGGTCTGGCACTGGGCCATAGCACACAAGATTTTTCTAGTGACTTACTAGGACGACCAGGTGGCAAGGATTTTCTGGAAATGGGTTACTGCCCCGCCCCGCTGGACTTTTTGGCCAGACAGTGCAGTCTCTTTGCCAGCAGGGTGGCTCATCCGGGCTCGAGGGGGATGCATTCTCATTCCTGTGGACGGGCCTGTTCGCGTACGCGTTCCCTCCGTTTCTTCTCATCCGGAGAACGATCCAGATGGTGCGCAAGGTTCTGTGCAAGGTGTTTCTGGTGGCCCCGTTCTGGCCCAGACACACCTGGTTTTCTGACCTTCTTCACCTAGCAGTGCATGACCCTCTTCACCTTGGTTCAGAGCCGAATCTTCTGTCGCAGAACAAAGGAAGGGTTTGGCATCACGACCCGGGTTCCCTCAGCCTTGCAGCGTAGTGTGACTCCTGACCACTCTGAATTTGGACACCTACGCATTCCACGAGGCTGTCGCTGCATCTTGGCACCCGCATGGGCGCCGTCTATCAATGTGTCTTACAGCCGTAAATCGAAGAGGTTCTGTGCCTTGTGCTTGCAGCAGCTGGCCTTGCAGCCGTTGCAGGTTACGCCCCCACAGCTCCTGCCCCATCTTCTGCATTTGATTAAGGGGGGTTCTGGCGTTGTCTTCGGTCAAGGTCACTTGGCTGCCATCTCCAGGTTCATGCGACGGCGCAACTCTACCCATCTGTTCATCGACAAACTGATTAAGCATTTCCTCAAGGGTCTTTTTAGGACGTTCCCACCGAAGAAAAGGTTTTCTCCAGTCTGGAGTCTCAACTTGGTCCTCTCGGCCTGCATGAAATCTCAGTTTGCACCCATGTCCACGACAGCAGTGAAGTTTCTTACATGGAAGGTGGCATCTTACATGGAAGGTGGCTTTTCTGCTGGCCATTACGTCTACCAGGCAGGGTTTCTGAAATTCAGGCTCTGTGTATCGACCCGCTGTATCTGCGTTTCATGAGGGACAAGGTTCTCCTATCTATAAATCCTCCCTTTATTCCGAAGATTCCATCGGAATTTCATAAGAAAACTACACTTTTTTCCAAAGGCATCCAGTCCAGCAGAGAAGGCACTACGTTCCTTGGATGTCAAGATGGCTTTGAAGTTTTACCTGGACAGGACTCAGTCCTTCAGGACATCGTGGCAGCTGTTTGTGGCTTTCGGCCCCTCCAATAAGAGGAGGCCGATTTCGTAGCAAGGCCTTTCCCGTTGGGTGTGATCTACGATTTCCTTTTGCCACGAGAAGGCCGGCAAACAGTTGCAGTCGACTCCTAGGGCCCATTCTACGAAGTCCACGGCATCGGCGGCGGCACTGTCTTTATTTTAAATTTGTTTATTGGCATTTAATTCAGCATCAACCCAATTAACATATCAAGTATGCGATCTATTGCAGGATCCTCATAGTTTCACCAAAAAAAACCAAACAAAAGAAAAAAACATTTGTAGAAAATTAACTTAGTAACATTAACTGTCTCCTAGTCCGATTTTACATCTCTTAAATCTTCGATGTTCATCAAGGTATGGCGATAAGGGGATGGAGGTTCATAAGTTCCCTGGCTTCATTGGATCTTTAGGGGTCTCCCTTATGGGGCAATGTATTCCCGCAACTTTATGTGGTCTATGTTATATCTGTTCATGAGGGTTTGTCGTCTGAGGGGTAGAATATCTCCTTCCATGTGTCCAGGGCTGCGCTTGACTCATCAGTTGACCTGGTAACACTGTCCTCCCACGCCCTTGTTTCTGCATTGGCCCACTTCTCTTGTTCATTGTACCATGCATTATGTCTGGGTCCTGCAGGCTTTTTCCAAGATATGGCGATGTGTCTTTTGGCCACAATACACATTAAGTCCATTAGTTTCACCCAGTGTTTAAGTTTAGCCGGTCTGGGGTATGTTCCCAAGAGGCATTCTTCAGGGGACCAATTGTAGCTGGAGATGCCCGCTTTTCGTATGTCTGCTTGACTGTAGCCCATAGGGGTTGGACAATGTCACATTCCCAGAACATGTGTATGAGGTCCGCTTTACACCATGGGCAGTTGGGACTTGCTTGTTTGTTGAGCATCGTTAGCCTGTATGGGGTCAGGTATGTCCGGTGCAAGATGTTTAGTTGTATAAAACGAAATCTGTGGTTTCTGGACATGGCTTTAGGAAATGTTAGTGTCCTACTCCATTCACCTTCTGACATTTCTCTTCCTACATCTGTCTCCCACTTGCTTTTCATTGCCTCTCCTTTCGGGTTAGGGATATCGGTGAGGTATCTGTATATCTGGGAAACCAGTTTTGGTCCCTCACCTAGATTGTATATCAGTGTTGTGAGGGGGTCCGGCTCAGGTTCTTCCGGCCAGGTGTCCCACTTGTGTCGTGTTATTTCACGTGTCCATCGGTACCATAAGTATTGGCTGACAGGTATTCCATCTTCACTTTGCAAAGAGCTGAATTCCCTGAAGGAGCCTTCTCCATATAGGTCCCCCCATGTGTAAACCCCACTTTTTTCCCCAGACCCTGAGACCCTGAGGTGTAGTAGATCCGAGTCAGTTTTACCAGGTCCCAGATTAGAGGTATTTCTGGGGAGTATATGTGTCGTAGGTGGGTTAATGACTTCACCCTTTGCCATATCTGTCTTCCCAGGGTGGCTATGTGAGGTATGTTTCTCAATAGGTGTTGTAGTCGCACCGGAGAAATCATGGACTGTAGCAGGGGGGGTCTCGGATGTGGTCTTGTCAGCTAGCCATTTGGACACGAAGCGGAGTTGGGCAGCTAAGTAGAATTTTTCAAGATTCAGGAGTTGAGCTCCACCTTGGGCATATTGTAAGACCAGAGTGGAGTATGCTATTTTATGCCTACCTTGTCCCCAGATAAATTTGCGGATTATTGAATCGAGTGAAGGGAAGAATGCATTATTAATATAGTATTGCACATTTTGGAACTTATACAGGAGTCTAGGGAGGACAATCATTTTGGTTATCAAGACTCTTCCCATCACTGATAATGGGAGTTTTGCCCAGAAGGTCATTGATCTACGCAGTGCGGGTACCACTGCTTTTGTGTTGTGTTCGTGCATCAGTTGTGGCGTGTGCATGACCTGGATTCCCAAGTAGCGGAATGTGGTAGTCTGCCACTGTATCACTCGTGTCGGAAGCGCTGTTTCGTTTTTGTCTTTGATACCTGCCAGCGGGAATAAGCAGGACTTTGCTCTGTTAAATTGTATGCCTGAGACTTTAGAAAAGTACATCATCCGCATAAAGCGAGATGATATGATCTATCTCCCCTAGCCTTATCCCGGCGTCAAAAAATTGTTTTCTAAAATAGATGGCAATGGGTTCCAAGTGTCATGATCTCTGCTTCCAAAAGGTCAGGGTTTTCCCAACTCCCTTGGAAGCAGATCCATAACCCAGGTTCCGAGTGCCAACCAGTCCCAATTGGGACCTTTTGGACCCAGTCCTGGCGCCAGTGGCACCAGGCTCATAAATATGCCCAGTCCCAGCGCTGGAAGCGCCGGGCTCATAATGCTTGGGTGGACTTACCTGCAGCAGACCATGCTGCTTACTTGCCTGCCAGTTGAGCCTCTGATCCTCTTCTGTTTGGAACTACTTTTCCTGTTGGGTGGGGCAGGAGCCACTCCCTAGATTCAGAACACTGGAACTCTTCTGGAAAGCAGGAACTCTTTTCTTACCTAGGCGTGGCCGTGGAAGGAGACACCTAAGCACTACAGGAGGCTATTTAAACCACACCCGATGGATGAATCTTGCTTTGCGTTATTCTGCATCCTCTGCAGCAGAACGCTCATCGTGTCTTCTGCATCTGATCCTGGGCCTAAGGAAAAAGGCTTACCATCCTGAATCCAGTCTTCAGCAACACCTATAAAGACAAGAAAGAACAGGTTAGCATTACGGTCTTCAGCGACAGCTCTTCACTTACCTGGTCCATCGGCTGTCACCAACGCCTCGCGCTGCATTCTGGCATCTGAAAGACAAAGGCTTACCTACTCTTCGTGCGCTCCGGAGGTCTTCACACTGCATTCCGGCATCTGAAAGACAAAAGCTTACCAACTCTTCGCACGCTCTGGAGGCCTTCGGCGCTGCATCCCGCATCTGAAAGACAAAACAAGGTGCGTTAAAGACATTGGGGAACTTTAATACTCACGTGCCATTACTCCTTTCCACATCTAACCCAGTGGGTATTCCGGCACCCTGCAGCCGCTCCGAACTTGTACCTGCAAAATAAAAAGACAGTTGGAGCGCATCGTGAAGCAGGCAACAAGCGCTTACTTACGTGCTTCCAGGCGCTTCTATTCATCACACGGGCTCCATCTTCAACTCACTTCAGCCCGTCATCCGCCATCGCCGGAACCCTGCAAAACAAGAAACATCATTACTAAAGACTTTAAAGACATTAGAATTACTCGAAACTTACCGTTTGTGCAGTAAACGACGGACAGCAGTCCTCTGAAGTCAAGAGGCCTGCTCCCCTTATCCAGTGAAGAAACTGGTTACAGCACCCTGCCCCGAGGCAGATGGAGAGCACGGCGTTCACTTACCTAAGGTGAGAGCGTTAACCTTTGGGGTTCTACAGGAGAAGAGAAAGGGAAGGAGAGAGAGACATTCAATAACCCAGTTCCTTAATCCCATATTTTCTATCTGCAGACATCTTACCCTTCGAGTCAGACATACAGTGCACAGAGGTCCAGCCCAAAGAGCCAGCCGTGTGTTACACATCACCTTTGAAGATACGGTATACGCCCAGTCAAGACCGGCGCCTCTACGGGAATCAATTGAGCGTTACACCAAGCCCAATATGGAAAGCATGGGGGATAGCGGGCAACCTTGTCGAGTGCCCCTGCATATGTCCCAGACCTCCGACACGTGTCTCCCAGTTTTTACTCCTGCTATTGGCTTAGTATAGAGTATCCGAATCCACCTAATAAATCCTGGGCCAAACCCAAATTCTTTTAGGACCGCCAGCAGCCACTCCCAATATATAGAATCAAACGCCTTGACGGCATCAAGCGATAGTAGGCCGTAGTGTTCAATGCTTGTGTCTGTTTGTTTAATTATGTGTTGAAGTCTGCGTAAATTCATGGCCGTGTTCCGGCCTGGGACAAATCCGCAGTGGTCTACGTGTACTATATCGCCTATCAGTCTAGACAGTCTCTGCGCTAGGATTGTAGTTAGTATTTTGATATCATGATTAAGCATAGCTAACGGGCGATATGAGTCGCATTGCTCCGGTGGTTTGTTAGGCTTAAGGACTGGGATCACTAGGGTTTCCCTCATACTGTCGGGTAGGATTCCTCGTTCATAGGTTTCTCGGAAGACCTTGTGTAGGATTGGTATCAGTGAGGGGCCATAGGTTTTGTAAAATTCCGAGGGTAGTCCATCGCTCCCCGGAGCCTTGCACGTAGCTTGTGCCTTAATTGCTTCAGCTATATCTTCTGTTGTGATATCTGCTTCTAGGGTTTCGGCTTGAACCGGGGAGAGCCTCGGTAGCCCTATCTCTTCTAAGGTGTCAGTTATCTGGTCCGCGGGGACTCTAGTTTCGTGAGAGTAGAAGTATTCGTAATAATCTTTGAAGGTGTTATTTATGCTTTGTTGGGTTTGGTGTGTACTGCCTTGAGCATCCTGTATTACAGTGATGTTGTGTCTGGGGTGCTCTTTACCACAGAGCCAAGCCAGTAGCCTACCGAGTCTATCTGCCTCTGTGTGTCCTGTTTGTTTTAGTAGCGTAGTCAAACTTGGCAAGTCTATTCCATGCACCTAAGCAGTCCTCTCGGAGTGGTCTAAGTCTGTCTTCATGTGGGAGTGGGTCTATGGGGCCAGCACTAAGCCTCTCGATCTCTCCTTCTTTCTGAGTTAGTTCTTCGCGTAGCAATTTCCTGATGCTCCCTGCTTTCGCCATAATCACTCCCCTTATTACTATTTTTAGGGCCTCCCATACTGTTCCCACTTGTTCTACACTTCCTTTATTCAATTCTATGTAATCGTCGATCGAGTCCTGCAGTTCATCTCTAAATGCTTGGTCTTTCAGGGCCTCAACCGGCATGCGCCACATGGGGATAGGGGGCCTGGGACCATTGTGGTTCTATTCTATTACTAAGGGGGAGTGGTCAGAGATGGTTTTCCCCAAATACTGTGCCTCTTCCATCTGGGGAAGGTGTTTTCTGCCTACGAAGACATAGTCTAGTCTCGTATGGAGGCCGTATGGGGACGAGTAATATGAGTAGTTCTGGGTCTGAGGGCGTAACTCCTTCCATATATCAGCCAGGTCCAATCTGTCTATCATAGCATTCAATGCGGTCGTGGCTGCCGTTGTACTTATTGGTGGTGGTAATGACCTATCCAGTGTCAGGTTGCGTACACAATTAAAATCTCCACCCCAAATGAACAAGCCATTCCTATGTTGCGTGATTTTAGCCTACATCGAGGCCAGGTAAGTCGGGATATTATTGTTGGGTAAGTAAGAGTTCACTGTGCATAGTTCTTGTTGCTCGATATTCCCCCACAATATCACATATCTGTCTTCCGGATCACTCTCAAACTTAGCTAGTCGAAAAGGGAGTTGTGGGTGAATCCAAGTGTATACCCCTCTGGCGTATTTGGAGTAAGAGGTTCCAAACCCCTGCCCACCCCAGTGTTCCTCGAGTTTAAGCATGGATTCCTTAATGCAGTGTGTTTACTGTAGTAGCGCTATTCCCATCCTTTTTCTGTGTAGGTATGACTTAATTCTATTCCTACGAAGGTAAGTGCCCCGGCCCCTTACATTCCATGTCATTATTTTTATTCTTTCTGCCATGCCGCTTTAGGGAGGGTGTTCCTAGTTTCATTGTCTCTCAGGGAGATTGCCCGTAGTGTACCCCTATCTCTCGCCTTTACTCCGGTTTCTATCTTAATGTAATCTGGAGACTTACCAACTTTTGTAACTTTTAACTGCAAACTGCCCCCAGCAGTTGCTTCCAACTTGCAGCGCTCGGGGGCTCCCGAGCCTTCTAGACCACTCCAGGCCTTTCGGTACGGGTCGTGTGTAGGCATTTGACCTGCACTTTCCTTGTGGGGGTGGGTCAGCGTTGTGTCTGCTCGTGGTTCTTTGTGCTTTTGCCTGGTGTTGCTATCTTCTTGTAGGGATCCCACGTGCTAGTCTTTCATCTGTTCCTTCTACAAAGTGGGATCTTCTATTGGTGTTCGTGCTCACATGTTCAGTTCCTTTTTTTATGTTTCTCTTCGTTGTCTGCCAGGTTATTATGCTCTAGCCACATATTTGCCGCTGCAGGAGTCTCTAGAAAGATAGCTTTTCCTTTATAAAGTACTTTGAGACAAGACGGATAGAGCAACATGTATTTGATGTTCAGTGTTCGCAACCTCGCTTTCACTGGTATGAAGGAGTTCCTGGCACATTGGACTGTGGGGGTATATAGTCAGGATACATAACTATTTTGGAGTCTTGTCTCCTAATCTCCCCGCCTTCTCTGGAATAGCGTAGAATTGTTTCTCTGTCGCGGAAATTTAGAATTTTCGCTATTATCGGGCGTGGGTGTGAGCCTGGAGGGGGATGCTTTTGAAGGGATCTGTGGGCCCGCTCCACGGAAAACCCTTGCAAGAGTTTTCCCGCACCTATTTCTTGTTGTAGCATTGTCTCCACAAATTCAGTAGGGTCCGGGCCCTCCATGTCTTCAGGAACACCCAGGATCCGAATGTTATTGCGCCGTGCACGCCCTTCCGCATCTTCGGATCTTGCCTCTAGCCTCGCTACTTTCTTTTCTAGATCCAGGACCTTTGTTTTCAGGTCCACAGTGTTTACAACGTTATCTTGCAGGGTAGCTTCATTTGCGTTCACTCTTTCAGTTAAATTGCAAGCGTCCTGACGCATGAGCTGCATGTCTGCCCTTACCTATTCTATCTTTGTTTCAATGGAGGTACGTAGTTCTGCTATGGCCTGAAGAACTTGCTTAATGTCTTTGGGTTCTGCTACCAGTTGAGGTGTTTCTGTATCGGCCGCGGCTTCATGTTGCGGCACCTGTTTGGGCCCAGCCATTGTGAAAGAGTCCATTGTCATTGTTTTTTTCTTGGATTTCGGTGGGGACATCTTCACCCTTAGGTCCAATATGCTGTTCCTTGTGAGTGGTTCTATGATTCAGGTCAGTCGGTGCTGCGTATTGGGCAGGGCATTTAAGACCTCAATTTTAGTGCGTGGCCAGTAGGGTTATAAGGATCTACGGTTGCGGGTGCGTGAGGTACAGAACCTCTCTTAAGGCTGAATGCGCAGGCGGTTGTGTCACCCTCCAGGTGTGGCTTTTCCCCACGATCCTGTGCGGTCGCAGGGTCCCTGAGTGCTGTGTACCTTGGTAGTTAGAGTAGGGTGTGGTATGGGGCCTCACAGCTTGCCCCGTATGGTTTGGCGTTAAATTGTCCACTGCGTAGGTCAAGCAGCACTTCTGCCGCACCCGCCTTTCATTTTTTAAGCCGTTCGGATATCCCCTCGCCTCCCGCTGGGCGATTGATCTGCGCAGCCCATTCCCGGGACCGCTATTAAGCTATCAGCGCTTGGGAGAGGGGTCCGCGTCTGGCACTCACTTCGTTCTTCAAGGAGGGGCACAGGCCCTCTCCTAGCAGGTCTCGTCGAGCGGCATCACCCAGCTCCGTCTCAGTTGTTCTGCAAGCAGCTGTACCCCGTTGTCTGCCTTCTACGATTAGGATCTTTTGGGCTCCCGGCGTCGGGCGGCTGGGCGAGGTCTCCGTCCTCACTCCTCCACTCGCCCTGACCGGGGGCCCGCTGCTTCTTCGGCCGCTTAAGTCACCCGGTCCTGGCTCCTCCCGGACCTCGGGGTTTCACCGCTGCTTGAGCGGTCCGAGCCGGTGCACCGCCCGTCAGGTGTGTGGGGCGCAGGTAAGTGGAAGCAGTCCTATTCCTCCACGTCATAGTCTCAGCTTTTAAGAGCGCCAAGCTCCACCGGTGCTCAGGATCGTAGCGGACGTCGCCATCTTGGACGGCCAGGGGGCACTCCTTCTCCCGTCTCGTTTAAGGCTGCACGAGCTCAGTTATCGCTCCAGAGTCGCGTCGAACCATAGAGTGGAGGTTCCGCTTCTGGCAAATATTATTTTCGTTATAAATTATAATATTTTAAGGGCGCAATTTCACTCGATACAGGATCACAGGCAGGAGCTCCACGAGTGCGTATCTTCACAGCATGCACGCTGGCCACACCCCCCCCCACTCTCCATCGTCGGCAGCACTGTGGGCAGGCATACTGCTCAGGGACAATTGCTAAGCTGCAACATGGGCAGTACCGCACACCTTCACCAGACACTACTGTCTGAGTTAGCAGCGTTAAGAGGATGAACAGGTGGGGCGTGCAGTCCTGCAGTGCCTGTTCCAATAAGGTAAACCCTGCAGCTTCCAGGGTGTGGTTTTTACTAATGCTTTCAGTCTGTGTTACTGTAAATGCATGGTGCTCTGTTATTGGTTTGTTGTTACCTGGGGGTTTGGTCTCGTTTGCCTGTTATGCATTTCCAGGTTACCTTACTGCTATGTAGTCGATTTACAGCATGTGAATCCATGAAAGATCCAATGCTGGAGAAGTGGGTAGTTTCTTACCTGTAATTTCATTTCTCCAGTGTTGGTATCTTTCCTAGATTCACATGCGCCCTACGGCCTCCCCCTTCAGGCAAACATAAGTTTCGGGTTCCCCCGTTTGGAGGGGTTAAAATCTGAAGGGAAGCCGCGGCGGCAGGGCTATTTGTACTCGGCGTCCTATTGATGCAGCCCAAAGCACCCATAAAGACGTCGATGGGACACTAAAAGTGTCGACATTTTCCATAGGAAAAATGCTATATGAAAGTCACCAAGGTTTTCCCAGCTTGATGGGAAATATTCACAGCATGTGAATCCGTGAAAGATTCCAACGCTGGAGATCTTGAGTTACAGGTAAGAAACTACTCCCTTATTATTTTGTCACTAGCCAAATGCAGCAACGCAGAAACCGCAAGAAGCAAGATATCCTGAGCACAGCTTGCAGAGGCTTACATGCGACTAACCCTATGGAACTTCAGGAACACTTATGGGACCTGACAGAACCAAGTGTCATTATCCTATGGAGAATGTAGTATAGCATGAACAATGTAGAAACCGCATTACAATAGTTTAGGAAAAGTACAGCAGGCCACAGGCCTCTCAGCAAGAGTCGAGCTGAGCTGAATTCAAGCTAGACAGAGAGCAAGATGTGTGAGACAGGACCCGCAGCCAAGGCTGCGCAATATGGATGATATTCCATTCCCTAGACAACAGTTACCAGCTGCAGTAAATACGAATAATTCCTCAGAATTCAGAGCGGCACAGCTCAAATAAGTGGTCTCAGAACACGTGACGTAGCCGAAGCAGACAATGGACAGCGACCAGCGCTGGGAACGAGAGCCGATCTCAGGCTACCAGACACGGGACAGCAACAAATATGTTACAATTTGAGACAAGTGTTGCACCGAGCAAAAGAGCACTCTCATAGACTAAGGTGGTACACACAAGTTGCAATGCAGACACATAGTTATTATTACCTTGAAGAGGTACACCGAGAGCTGAGAACCTTTGCAGATCCCAGGCCTGGGGACGTTGGCTTTAGCCAACCGCAGTTCAGTATCCTAGGGGTGGGTAGCAAAGGGCAAGAACCAATGGTAAAACCACCAAACTGCAACATTGTTATAAATAGTGACTTGGGGATGGACCAGGCCAGCCACCTGACATGCAAGGGCCAGTAGAATAACATGTATAGTGTCCATTATAGGTGGTAAGAGGCTCAGTATCCAATTAGGAGAGCCAATAGGATTCCTGGAGTAGGGCCTAGGTTGTGATGTCTTTCTGATGCAATTGTAATGTAAGCCAGGCCTGCGAGCCGCGGACGAACATGAGGTTCATGGATTTTCCCTGTTCCTGTGCTGATCATGGTAGGTTTTGTCTGTAAGAAACTGCAGTTTGAACTTTGAGTACTCTTTTTATCCTGATGAAGGTGTTGGGCCTTCCAAGAGTCTGCAAACTCCTAGTGGCCCTCTGGCATATCTGGGAGTTTGTCCCAACAGGCTATTTTAGAGTCATATAAAAACCACACATGAGTACAGTCAGAACCTGATTGGATGTAAAACATTTCTTGGCGATATTGAATTCTAAAAAGGAAATTACAAAAGCATGCCACCCCATAGTCCAAGCTGGTCGCATACCACTAAAACTTACTGAAAAAGTTTAAACATTAATCTGGCTAGTACAATCAATTCCTAAATAGTTAGCTACATGATTTAGGAAAAGAAGGAACATATCCCCAGTTCTTCATATTACACCGACAACCAGATCTAAAAAGGAGAACTTGCCAAAATTACAAATATACATAAATTAGATAAGGCTTGTGGTAAACTGCAGTTAACAAATCTGATTTTATTTTACATGAAATTTGAGGACAATCGAGCATATTCATCCAAAGTATTCTGAGATGTTGCCTTAACCGCTTTGGTGAGATATTTCAGTCTCAACTCACCAAGGGCTAAGCACTCCATGGCTGAATGGAACAAGGATTCCAATACTGGAAGTTTGCAGAAACGACAGAACCTTTCCTGTCACGGTATACCATTCCTAGCGCCAATAATTTCATAGGATGGGAGAAGATTAAGTTGAATAAAAAAAAAATATTGTCCAACCAGCATCCGGAAATTTCAATACATATTGCAGAAGTTTGAATAAAGGTTTACCTTGTAAAATGATATAATGCTGCTATGAAAGATGATGGCGTTCATTGATAGTTTGTACTCATCCGTTTCCCATATATTTTTCTTTACCTTACCAGGATTCTCTCGAAACAGATTTAAGGAAGCACCCACTCTAAAATGTTCAGACAGTTATCGCGCCAAGCATTTGATGCCTCCTCACTTCGATTGTCTAAGACCATATTAATTCACTGTTTATATCTTTCATAATAGTGGCAGGGCTTTCCAAGTCCCCACGTCATAAAACTAAAGCAGGCCCAGTTCAAAATGCAACAAAGCTGTCTGGGTGCCCAAGGGCAGACCTAAGCAGTGTTTCCAAAATACACTCTGAAAAGAGCGCCACTTTATCTTAGACCATGTAAGCAAGATTTACGCCCTGTAAGTCAACACTGGAACAGCTTTCGCTTACAGAAATTCAATTAGGGGCAAAGCAAAAAACTTTCCATAGCGCCAATTTCTCATTTTTGCTTAGTTAATCAGAGTTTTTAATTTGTGCGTTAAAAATCGATCTAGGTCAGACAGACAAGCGCAGTTCGATATTAAAAAGCCCAAGTAGACATATTTCCGACACTAGCTCCAGTGATTCTTTTTCCAGGGTCCATTTAAACGATTTCACCCTATCTTTATCAGTTGATTGCATCAACATAATTTTACTTCTATTGATATTAATATTCAGATTATTCTCTTGTGCATAATTAAACATGTTAATTTGACTCTGCAAACCCAACTGCGTATGGTCAAATAATATAACATTGTCCATGTATAGCAGACTATCGATTACTAATTGGCACGGTTTAGGAAGAAAGGCGGGAGCCATAGCCAGCGATTCTACCTATACCTGTGATAAAAAGGGCAAAGATGTGGCCTTGCTTTAAGCTACATATGAGGGGTCAGAAATGAGTGGTGGACACAAAGTTGTCATGTTTTCAACATCAGATATCTTATTAACTCAAAAGGGTTGGATAAAGGCCTTTCTGGCTCTATCCTAAAGAGTTTCCCTACCAAGTAAATTATAGCTAAAGATCCGTATGAGTCTGGTCGTCAAAATTATGAAAACATTAATTGTGTCCAAACTATTTCTGACCTCCCACTTAAACCAATAATCAAAGGTGCAAGGTAAATGTTCTGAATTGTACTTAATAAAAAGTGTATAGAAAACAAGACTGCAAGCTCAACAAATAAGCCTTGAATCCAGGAGGGGGTTCCCTTTCTCTGGATTATTTCAGGTAAGAAAATCACAATGTCTTGAAAGTCTACGTAAGAGTAGCTGAAATGTCTTTCATAAAGCAGGCTCTTAAGAATGTCAAAACTTTTCTTACTGCTGTTCCAAGAATGACTTCCTGTTATACTCCACTGCCAGGATTTCTTCAATTTACTCTTTAGATCTCCTGGTATACTCTCCGGCCAGGTATCTTTAACTGGATCTCTCTTTCATAGGTTTTATGAATTAACTTGTGTACTCCCCTGCCATGAATCCCCTCCCTTCTGGACCTTGCAGATCCCCTGTTGTACTCTCCTGCCAGTTATCTTTCTGTCTTTTGTTCACCAGGTCTTTTGACAATGTTCACTTTCTTTCTAAGCATTAGACAATTGCACTTCTTCACAGTTTATACCTCTAGACTTCAAATACCACTTGTTCCAACTTCCCCCATATTGACATCTCATATATGGCGATTTGGTCAAGTTCTTTCTGTCAACCTCTTCACTAGAATATCTAGGCTTATGGTAATGCTTGTACCAATTTTCCCCAATTTGCCATTTCACATAAAGAGAGGTGTACAACATTTGCCTTTCAACTTCTTCATTAATATCTTTTGGCTTGTGGCAATGCTTGTTCCAATTGTCCGCAAATTGACCTTTCATATATGGAGACTGGTACAATTGTTGCCTTTCAACTTCTTCTTTAATATCTTTAGACTGGTGGCAATGATTTTTCCAACTTTCCCCAAATTGTGGCATTTCCTATAAGGAGACTTGTACAATCTTTGCCTTTCCAATCTATTTGCTTGGTACTCAAAATGACAATTCAATTGTTCGTATAGTTGCCAACACGTACCGGGACACCCAACTCCTCGGGCTGACTCACTGGTGCAAAGTGTAGCTGCAGCGAAGTTCCGTCTCCGGGAAGACTTCCCTGGTCATGTAGACCCTTGTTTGGTTCCCGCATCGACGTCCCAGTTCCTCGTTGATGGAACCGAGGCCGTTCCCAAGACCGCGTCCTCTGCAGCCTTGCAGCAGCTGTTTGCCTTTCCGTGGTTCTCTTGTGCTTTCACTGTTCTTCTGTTTCTCTGTTAAAGCAGGCCTCAGGCGGTCGCATGCAAGCGCCTCGCTCTCTGCATGTCTCTCCTTTTGTTGGTCATGCTTCCCGCTTTGCCTGCTCTGCAGCTCTCCTCTCCTCCATTGACAATGTTCATCATATTGAAATGCCCTGCACAGCTGATTAGTCCGCATGTTGAGTTTGATACTCCTTTCATTCCACATTGACTCCTTCTTCCTTGTCTTAGTACTTGAGGCTTTATGGGAGTTGGAGTCCATAGGTGTTTTAAACCTTTTAATGTTACACTGTTTTACATTTGTGTTTAAATCAGAAACATCAGAGGTAGAAGATATGTTGGTGTTGTGCACGTATGAAGTGTGAATGGCATTCTGTTTACAATGTGACAAGGAGGGGTTTTAAGGTTTCACGACTGGAGGGATTTGAATAATAACTATGCTGTCAGGAACTCTGGAATTATAGGGTCTTTTTCACAGAGTAGGGGAGAATATCGCGTCTCTCCTAATGGAGTCACTGCTTCCCCCCGACAACCATCTCCTCCCATGTGATCCTACCTCATAATAATGATTAATAATACCATCCCGAGGATCAGGATCAGGTAGCGGCTGCCTTCCCCCGGCCACATGGGAGGCAAACTTTAGGCTGGGTTTCAGAGATGACTCCATAGGGTTCATCACACACACTGCCTTTTAATAGCAGAAGAAAGCTGACCACCTGCGTTCAATCAAATTTTGATGGTCGAGTCATTATAAAGTTCCCTAATGATGGCAATTGGCTGTGGAGGACATCCCTAATTTAGCAGCTTAGACCAAAGCAAAGAGCGATTTACGACATCGAATGCCATTTAAAAAATCCACAAAGCAAACAAATAAATCAGCACTCTTAGCTGCCTAAATTGCCTTAAGGATATTCAACAAAAATCTGTGAACCACAGTTTCAACACCTTTTTAATAAGGCGTGTTTGGAAACCATCCAGGATGTCATTCCTACTCACCCAATCTTTAAAATGTCCATCTATCATCGTGGGAAAACCCTTGCCCAGACCATTAAGCAAAGCAATTGGTCTATAGTTATTGGGCGAGCAACAATCTCCCTTTTATTTTTAGACTTGGGTTCTTGCACGGGTGGTCTGCTTTCTCACACCCCATAGTGACAATTGTTCCCTGTTTGCCTCCCTAGTGCAGGGATGACATTCTCTGCAGAACCCATTCCACTTGTGGCAGCACCAGTTTCTCTACACCTTCCCCCCCATTATCCATCATCAGACAGTTGATTCCTGAATTGTGAACATCTCATTGCAGCCTTCTATTGATCATCCTCCCAAGACAACAAGGTACTGCAACTCAGAGGTAGAGCCTTATGGAGTGCCTGACAGTTCCATATGAACCATCTTACGTCCCCAGAGAGGGCAGGTCATTCACTCATCTCCACAATCGCTGACAATGGCAATTGTGCTCCTCTTAACCCAATCTTAAACCAGTTAACCCTTTCTGACAAAGAATCTGCTGATCACGAGGACTACCTTTGAAACTGTGCGCTAGTTTTCAGTACAGAAGCAACTGGTTGCATTTTTGCTTCTGTCCATAAGCGAAGCACCAATCCTCTCCATGTTTATTCAAATAATGATCTGTCCTTCAACTCTTGTTTAACAATGTCTGGTCTGAATTAATTTGGGCCTACATTACCTAATCTCTAGAGATCTCCTGCATCCCATCACTGTGACATCCTCATCCGCAATGGGGACTTAACATTGTTCTGACAGCACTGGCATATGAGCTCATTTTAGCCTATGGCAGCTACAGAGCTCCATATAGCTACCTATAAAACAGTCTGTTGCCTCTTCAATCTTAGTTCTTTGCTCTCAGTTAATCTTAATACAGTTGTATAGAGGCAAGGACACACTTTGCACACACCTGTCCTTTTTCCCAAAGGTATTGATAGAATTCAACATCAATTGTGAAATAGACTGTGTTGTGTATTTTTCCAGACCTTCTGCTGAACCACGAAGAATGCTACATAATCTTGGCCTAGAAAGAGCACTCAAATTCTATATTGATTCTGATTACTGTAAATCATTTTGTCCCTCTACTAAACTTATTGACCACAGATTATGAGCCGATTCCTGGCAAGCAGGCTTCAAAGGCTCTCCGTGTATCATCTCCTGCATTCTGAAGAGCTTAAAGTTAAGAAATCTTACAGCTAAGAAGGAAATGCATGACTGCCTTGTCAGAGCCAATGAAGCTCTCCGGTTTTACAGCAGCATGTTCTACTGGAGGATATTGGCAAGGCTGTGTAATGGAGTTGTATTGGAGGGGTCCTCAGGCAGGGTCTGGGGTCCTTGGAGGCCAGGGCTAGCACTCACTCTGTGACGTGACCCCCTGGAGTTGGTATAAGCAGGAACCTAATAGATCCAACCGGAACCCCACGCTGCAGTGCCACAAGTCTCAAAGCCAGACTACCAAAAAAGAGCTTCTTCCATTTTAGAATCTATGGATCGTGATGTGCAGGAAACCAGGAACATCAGTGAGAAGCACTGATGTTGCCACTGAGTGGAAAGATGCTTGGGTGTGTTTATATGCAGCACATAACCCTGCCACTTATTCTGGAGACTCAGTGAGGTTACTGGCAGATCAAAAAAGGCTGCGACGTACCTGAAGTGTAGCGCGGACACTGTGAGAAACTCGTCCATATGGGCACAGAGTGCGGGTGGGAGAATGAGAGGAGACCTTCTGGCCACCAGGAGCACTGGACAGCAGGACTGTCAGACTTCCATGTTGGATTTGTCAGACTCTTAAAATGGCATCCATCTTGTTGGACGGCCTTCACAAATATAGCCAATCAAACGTTTTTTTAAAGCACAACCAATCCAGGAAAACTCACTACAGGAACATAATTGGGGGTGGAGGGATTTCAGTTGAGAGAGAGGTGGGTCTGTGGTTCACTAGCCAATACCCAGACCCTGGCTAATGATTCAAGGGGCCAGCCAATCACTGTTATTGTTATGTTATGATGATTTATACCACACACCTCTGCCATTTGCATGTTCTCAGACGCTCATGTGGCTCTGTAAGAAAGTGGGTGGGGTCAATGAGAGACGAGGGATAGGATAGAGGCTGTGCTCTTATGCTGCTTGCAGAACTGGGAGAAACTGGCGACTGTGTCGGCTTTCGGAGTGTGCTTTTTTGTGTGCACCAGACTTGTGAGGGGTGGCGTCCAGTGTCTGGGTTTGTTTGCGGCTTTTGTTCTTGCGGTTGGTGTTTGGTTTGTGTATTTTTGTGCGTAGAATGGCTGGCCCGTTTGGCTGTGTGTAGTATGGGGGAGGTATGCTGGAGAGGAGAAAGAAGCACAGGGGCCTTGGGTCCGGGGTATGGTTTGTTGGGGTGTCAGTTTTTATGTTAGTCTCTCTGAATTGAATAGCCATGTTTTCAGTCTTTTTTTTTTTTTTTTTTTTTTTTTAAAGGTTCAGTGATTTTCTGTTCTTATTTCCTTCGGTACTGAATTCTGTAGATTGACTATCGAACGGGAGAACACGGTTCCTCTGAATGTTCTTTTCTTGTAGTGTTTCTTTTTGATTTGGACGCTGTTGCTCGATCTTGGGTTTTTTCCTGGTTGGTAGTGGTTGATTTTGACTTGGAGCAATTTGACTCCTGTAGTGATTTTTTTGGTGATGCAGCAAGTTGTAAAGTTCGTGCGTTTTCTTTTATTGGAAGCCAGTGTAGGATTCTCAGGGCTGATGTGATGTGGTCTTTCTTTTCAGTCTCGAGAGTAGTCTTTATGCAGTATTTATGATGTGTTGGAGTTTGTGTGTGAGGCGTTCTGGCATTCCAAAGTATAGGCTGTTTGCATAGACTAGTCTTCCTAATATCAAGGAGATGATTGTGAGGGTTCTGAGTGGGAAGGTTTCATTTCTTGCTATTGCGTTGACTTGTGGTTCCAGTGGGAGACCGCAATATTCCCCATTTTTTTTCATCACTGAAGATGTCTCTGGTTGGGTCCCCATGCATGGTGGCCCACTCATGTGTGTATCTGTTGCATTGTCTTCTGGGGGGCTAATGCTTTCTGTTTTGGTCACTTGAGTCTGGGTAGAGTCTGGGTCCCTTTTCGACTAGCTAAGTTTGAGAGTGATCCGGAAGACAGATATGTGATATTGTGGGGGAATATCGAGCAACAAGAACTATGCACAGTGAACTCTTACTTACCCAACAATAATATCCCGACTTACCTGGCCTCGATGTAGGCTAAAATCACGCAACATAGGAATGGCTTGTTCATTTGGGGTGGAGATTTTAATTGTGTACGCAACCTGACACTGGATAGGTCATTACCTCACAATAAGGCAGAAGGCGGCCATCAGGATACATTTTAGTATGTACTCCAAAGAGTTGAAGTTGGAGCAGTAAGTGGAGCAGGAGAGGTAGGAGAGATTAGGGGGCGACCAGGCCAAATAGACCATATTGTGAGAGTTTAAGAGTCTTGTAGGAATTAATAGGGCAAGCAGCCTGCTAGTGTCCTTGACCCAGAAACT
Organism: Ambystoma mexicanum; assembly: GCF_040938575.1. Taxonomy (NCBI): domain Eukaryota; kingdom Metazoa; phylum Chordata; class Amphibia; order Caudata; family Ambystomatidae; genus Ambystoma; species Ambystoma mexicanum. The sequence goes on along the minus strand of NC_090923.1, from coordinate 538,016,662 downwards.
AGCAAGAGCCAAACACCAAGGAAAAACGAAAGTGGTCTATTTGGGACTTGCCGAAGGTCCTTTTTAAGACACCAGAGCTGAAAGGAAGCTTGTAACTTAGAGAGCCTACCTCAGCAGGTACCCCAGGGCTCGTGCATCTCCTGCATCTCGCCGACCCTGTACCAGGCCACTGTTCAGCAACCTCGACTCACTAGGCATCACATATACAAACTAAGCTGATGATACCCAGGTCCTCTAAGTACTTTCAGGCGACTACGAGACTGACTCCAAAACCCTAAACATCTATGCCACAATCCAAACAAGGATGGCACAGAACTGGCTCTGTCTAAATGGAGACAAGACAGAACTACTTCCAAATGGGTCACCGGAAATGCTAAAGAAACTGAACAACCAATACAATGTCTTTACCATGGACAACATACCAATCCCAGTCTCCCAGGCCGTAAAAACCCTGGGTGTCTACCTAGACTCCAACCTTTCTATGACAAGGCAAGTAAACGCCATTGCCTCGTCAGCGGCCTACCACTCAAAACTCCTCACTGCAGCTAGACCTTTCCTTGCAAAGCAAAACTGCCTGACTATAGCCAAAGACCAATTAGAACCCCATACACCAACCTACTCTCGGTGCCTAAGGTCACAAAAGCACGGGCGGGACGGTCCAGCTTCCCCTTGTATTGTATTGTATTGTATTGTATTGTATTTATTCTTATAAAGTGCTTTATACCAAAGCGCTGTACAGTTACAACAACAGGGTACAATTAACATAACACAAATTGTAACAACAGAAGCAAATTACAAACATGAATCAGTCTCCAAAACAGAATGTAGAGCAATTATTCGGAAGGGGAGAGGAGAGGAGGGGAGGGCTAGGAAGAATGGGGAGGGAAGGTGGGAGGAGGTTGGAGGAAGGGGGTGGGAGAGGATAAGGGGGGACGAGGGGGAAGGGGTTAGGAGAGGTGAGTGAGAGTAGGGGGGTGTCATGGCGGGGAATGGAGAAGGAGAGATTTAAGGGAGGTGCGGAAGGAGGAAAGGGTAGGAGACGAGCGGATAGAGAGAGGCAAGGAGTTCCAGTGGAGGGGGCGGCCAGGAGTTGGAAGGAGCGGAAACGGGAGGAGGCACAGGGGGAGGGAGGAACAGTGAGGAGGAAATGGTCAGCGGAACGAAGGGAACGAGAGGGCGTGTAAAATGAGAGAAGGGAAGAGAGATGACCGCAACCCAGTGGAACTCCCTTCCACCGAATCTCAGAGGGATCTCATCCCACCTAGCCTTCCGTAAAGAAATCAAAACAAGACTGTTCAACTGAAATCTCTCAGTATCTACCCATAGTGCTCTAAATGCGTTGAATTGTCCTGCATGTAGCACTGCTTCCTATCAAATTAACTTTGTCATGTATATACTATGCCACCCATGTAACCTGCTTCAAACACGCTACGCCTGTTATGCTTGGTTCAAAATGGCGCAGGCGTGCAATGCATTCTGGGAGCGCTCAGAGCCATGTTGGATATTTACTTCACTTTGCAGTGAAAGGCTGCACACATTTTGCTGAAGTGTTAGATTCACAGTGCCGAGACAAACATGTTTTTTCAAACTTGGTATGCAGTCAAGGCCATTTCTGCTGGGAAAGCTAACGTTGTTATGGCTTGCTACGGTTCTCCCTGGAGCGTGTTTTTAGAGCAGGGAGGCCCTGTGTTCCTTGAGGGGAGCTCTCGATTGACCCAGCTGGCAACAGACGGCTGTTCCTCAACTGCGCAGGTGCACTTTCCAGAATGTTTGGGAATTAACTCCCCTTTGTGGAGTGTGTATATATGTGAGGGCACGGAAGGGGTCAGGTGAGACTTCAGCCAGAGAAGGACGCTCCGTCTGGCCTTCCCGTGAGCTGTGGTACTCTCGGCCTGGCTGTCCCCGGAGTCTTCCAGCCGCTTCTGGACGAGATGAGGACTTCAATTACGCTCAAGGTGATGTATTTCCTTTTGACTTCTTTATTTCTTCTGTGAACTATGTTCATATTATTTTTGAGTTATTTCTATGTCTTTGTAAGCTTTGAATAAATAGCCGTAAAGAGCTGATTTATCTTCTAAGAGTGTGTGGTTGTGAGTTATTGTATCTGTCTGTGTTTGTGGTTCAAAGTACTTGCTCCATAATTGCAACTCACCAGAGAACTTTGGAGAATCTTAAGAAATTGAGAGCCATTAACGTTCGAGGCTGGGAGAGCCACCAGGGTTATGGGAGCCAGATAATCCCGAGGGGACAGACTACTAAGCTAAAGCAAGCACATCAGAGGAGCAGAGGGCATTGGGGAGATATCAACACAACATAGCCACAGGGGTGACAGGAGCCTGATAAAACACAGCTAAAAGGTTACATGTCTTAATATCTAATCTTATATATAAAGAATGATTACATATCAAAACCTTTAACGAAACATTTTATAGTGAATAGTCCCCCAAACTCCCATTTCTGACCCCTAAAATCCCACCTCAACCGTTTACCAAAAATATTTAACCATTTACCCCACCCTTAAATGCATTTGCTATACAAATGTCTGATATTAAATATTCGATTTGCTCTTTCAATATAACATTTTCGAAATAAATGCTGCATACCGAGCTAAAACAGGCCTATCCGAGGACTTTGGAGAGCCCTGAGAAAACGGAGAGTAATATTCAAGACCTGGAAAGCTACAAGGGTTAATGGAGACAAGGAGACCGAAACAGGCAGACATCCCACCGAGGCCCCACTAAATCAAGCTTGTCGGAGGGATTTGAGAAGCCCAAGAAACATGAAATATAACGAGCAGAACTGGAGAGGGAGAGAACATGGGGGATTTCAGTCCTGAAGTAATAAACCAGAACGTTGTCGAGTACCAAATTGGAAATGGTGGTATCGTTTTAAGTAATCCTTTTTTCCTGGAAAGAGGGAACCGTGTGGAATTAAGATTTGGCATACAAGACCTGCTGAGAGGTTGAGCACTGTATTGTGAACAAATGATGTACATTTAAAAGCGTCCTGAGAAAGAGATCCAAGTGGTTGGGCCAGGCAGAAACCAAGGACAGAGGCTATTGCTGTGGCCTCCTTTTTTGTTATTTTGTTTTCCTAAGTGCTAGGGACAGTTAGCTAATAGGATTTGGGCTAAGGACTATTACATTTGGACTTTGTCGAGCACCCTTACTTTTAGTTACTAAAGCAGGGATCTTCCCTCATACCAGTAGGGCTAGATTGGCGTTTTCTTTTTATTTAAATAAACATCCTTATATCATGGCACATCTTAATCTGCCTGCTTCTGGTTTGCTACACACTACATTGAGTAATTTAAGCAGGATTTTTCCACTCTGGTGTTATTGGTTTTAGAAGCACAGGGAGGCCAGATGGGAGATGCAAACGGCCAGACAAGGAAGTTGTATTTGAAATCGTTTCTTGAAATATAGTGTCCAGACAATTGCACTCTTGGTCCTCCTGCACGAATGAACACTACTCGCTGTCGGTTCAGTTCTTTGTCCTTTTTCCTTTGGGTGTTCAGTCCTCCAGATCAGCTAGCTAGTTGTGGGCCCTGTGCCATTGGCTCTCTACTTGTGCATTCTCCTCCCGATCCAGGTCAGGCTGGCTGTCATGCTACTGTGAGTGGATATCCGCTGCCAGTTCGGTCAGTTACAGGTAGTATTGGAACTTATGGAGATTGGAGAGACTGAGAAATGGGTTATCTACCTGTCCCCCAGCTTCTCAGGCCCCTCCCCTCCCCTGCTCTGGATACTTCTGAGATCCCACTGGCATCTAGATTTCCCACTGCCCTGACCTTCTTTCCCTGACCACCTTGCCTGGGACTCGTACTGCCGCCCATCTCCTTTGCCTGGCTCAGGTTGATCCGTCCTACTCGCACCATCCTAGTTGTCTTCACTCATTGTGGTTTTCATCTCTATGTCCATGGCTATCTTCTCTCCTCTTCCTCTAAGCCATGCCTCCTGTCCACCACATTCTCTGTCACTTGTACTTCAGTCTTCATCTCCCTGCACCCTCCTGCTCCATCTCCCTGTACCCTCCTGCTTATCACCTCCTTTAGATCTTTCTCTGCCTCTTCCATATGTAACTGCCTCTGACACCACCTCTCCACCACTTCTGTCAACCACCTCTTCCTCTACTCCTGGCCATTCTCCTTCTCTGCTCCCACATCCACCCATTACCCACAGTCCTTGCTACGCCTTTGAAACTCCGTACACTACCAACTGCAACTCCCAACTTGCAAGCCAGCTCTGGCCTAGCAGTGTTTCATAGTAAGGCTACACCTCCCCATGAATGGAACCGGTTTTACGGTCAACTGCTGCTGTATTGATCTGTTGGAGGGCTGGGATAGGTCAAATTGCTTCCTTCTTGGGCCAGAATGAGGCATAAGGAACAGCCCAAGTCTGTATCAGCTGTGGGGGCCAGTTTTGTTTTTTCTCCAGTGATCAGAAGTTGTAACCGGGCTGTCATGTGGCTAGAAGTACCTGCTTTCGCAAAGGGTATGTGCCTTGGTAGGTTCTTAACTTTCAGGTGGTTCACATATTTCTCCCACGGTTGAGTGTCTTATGAACTGTGTGGCAAGTAAATGGAAGTCGCAGATAGATGAGCAATCATGGTCAAACTATGATTTCTTTTGCAGGTAGGCTAGGACTTGTGTTGCTGTTGGGTAGCAGGGTTCTTGCAGTATTTACCACACTTGGGGCAGAAGGGGTTGGACTGGTGTCTCCCAAGCTGCATAGAGAGCGGACGAGTGCCTGACGGAACCTCCCATTCCTCTCCTAAGCCTGTCATTCGCTGGGGAGTCCACAACAGCACACTCGCACCAGTACGAAAAGCCAAACCGGCTGATTGGTCACACACTTGGTTTATATTCAGTGTAACATATTGTTAAGACAGCTTAAATATATTGTCCTTCCATGCCGAAACGGATGTTTTTCCGTTGTCTCTTTTTTGTTGCGTTCGTTATTCCCAAAACACCCGATTCCCTTCTGAGCCATTTCCGATTCGCTGCAGCCCATAGGCGCCATGCCTTTTGGGGCTCCTTTTCCTTTTTGTAATGTTCTCAGAAACACGCCGGTGTCCTACTGAAAAATCTAGTTTTAAAAATCTTTCACTAAATGTTCATTGAAATATGCAAGTTAGTTTCAGTTTTCAGATACAATCAGCAAGTACTTTGTAAATATTCTACCATTAAGAGAATGCCCTCTCATATAATCCTGGATTGGTTTAGCTGCTGACATTGTATCCCTTTTTCAGTAACGATTGTAATCATTTGTTGTGGTTTTACGTTGCTCTAGGAACTCTGGAATCTGTGTAACTCTCCTAAGAATGGCTTAATCAGATGCCAGACAGTGTTACTGTAGCAGTGTAAAACAGCAAGTCATTTTATGTGCTAGCATCTACAGTGGCCACCTATGGTTTGCGGCTACTTGGCTTGTAACTAGTGTGCTTATTGCCTTATCCATTTGTTTCTCAACCATTATTCTAGCTCATGTCGAAAAATGTCAAGTTGCAGGCTACTTGCAAGGCAAGTCACTGCCAATTCTCCACATGCACACAGCAGACCATTATTTACTGGCCAAGAGTGAACTCAACAGTGGCTAGTGACAAGTGCACATTTTCTGACTCTTTCTATTTAACTTCTGGTTGGTTGCAGGCTTTGCTCAAAACCATCATGTGTCTGGCATCCTGCTCAAAGCCGCAATGTAAAAATGAATACAAGAAATGCGTTCCAACCATGCTGTAGATAATGTGATAAATTCTCTGTGCAGGTGGAAATTGGAAAATCGGTGAAGGCACATGTGAGAGTGCTGGACTTTTCTAAGCAGCCATTCCTAGCTAAATACTTCAAGTTTATGGATTTGAAATTAAAGGAGGCCAATCGGATCGTTTCACTAACGTAAGTATTTTATTGTTTTACTAATGTCTTTTATTTGAATCGATTCTGCAATTTTCTATCTATTCTTTTATGGTAGATGTTGGCAACAAATCACATACTTGTATTGAGACTACAAATGATGTTGTCCCTCCATCTGGCAGTCATGAGGAAAGCGTTCTTCATCGGTTGCAAGCTTGCTTAATTTTAGTACATTTCATAGTCCTTTCTGACAAATGCATTTTCCTATTGTGATGTCGATGGAAAATGGTAGGGAAGGCCTAATCATGCAGACTGCTGCACTTTACACCCACATTTATACACAGACGTCTGACTCCAGACCTAGACTGCGCTGGTTTTTATACACTCACAGCCATGGCATTGGTGTTGTCCTTTTCAGTGATATCTCAGTCCATGGCAGGAGATGTTGTTAAGGAGTCTGTCAGACGATAGTCGAACAAGTAGGCTTCGTTTGCATTCACTTGAACACATGGTGCAATTCGGTGCAAATCACTTCACCCCCCATTTTGTGAAAATTGAGAGCCTATACCAAAATCTTAGTCACGAGATAAACGCATAAACCGGGAATTTTGTTTAACCTCGAAGCTATAGATGTTTGTAGATTTGTGCTGTTGCAATCTTCTCAATTGTTTGTTATTCAAGCTACAGAAAGGCATTACTGTTGCGCTACTAAATCGTTTGTATAGTGTTTTAAGGTGGGACAAAGGAAAGTCAACAATGGGTAGTAAATTGCACCTCTCGTGTATCATATTTATCTTCATTGAGGCAATTGAATGTTCTTGTGTCATTTCTAAAACCATCCAAGATGAATGTATACTGGTGAAAATGAATAATTGACCTTCGGATGTAACTATTCTTTCGAGTTTGATCTAATGGTAGTATTCATTTTACAAGTGTTATTGTTCATGTAATAGTGTGAGATGATGTCTTGCTTTATATGTAAATAAATGTCTATTAATATAAGGACTTCTTGTGCATTGGATGAACTTTAAGCTGTCGGCTACATAGAAATTTGAATTGACTAACCTACCATTTGAATGGGATTATTTGTTTAGTTCCACTACTGATGGGTTGTGTGTGTATGGACTTGGCATTGGGAAAATTCATTCCTGTGCGATTCTCGAGTAACGAAAAGGCAAGCAGACGTCCAAAGAATAACTTTTATATGTATATGTGTTTCTCTGTCGTCCTGGCTCTCCCTCCTTCTCGACTGGTTGGGAACGCCTGCATTCGTAGGTGTGGCGGAAAAGCTGGGTGAGTTTTAGAAGGGGAAGGGTTTACATCACGCGTGCGTCCGTCCGCGTGCCGGGCCCACACCTTACCCTCACATAACCAACGGTCCACACCCAGTTCCTGTTTTTCCGCCTACTGGGTGGGTCGGAATTTTTTTTTTTTTTTTGCTGTGCTGTGACTCCCTTTTCAGGGCATTCATTTGGCTGTCCATCCCTTTTTTCCTAGTGATTGGTTCTTTATTTTATTTTTTCAATTTGTGGTGCCTCTTCGCATATCGTATGCGACAGGCTTGAAGCAGTGCATCCGTTGCTGGAAGCATTTTTCAGCAGCCGATCCTCACCATGCCTGCGTCCGCTGTCTGGGTATAAATCACCCGGTGAGTACCTGCATATTTTGCTCTGGAATTCAGCGGTGTCTGCAGACTCATCTCCTCTCCATGTTCGAGCTTACACCACTACCAAAGTCGACAAGGACTTTGTTCAAAACAGGAGGGAGGCTGATATCAGTTAGAGGGGGGACTATACCTTCAGGTGAGGTACTAGTTTTGGCACCGGCTGTCGGTACCCAAGGGAAGACTGCCTCCTCAGTTCCGGAGTCTTCACAGGACCGTTCATCGGGAAACCCCCATACTATTCACCTGAAGGTACCTCTGAGTGGGAAAGCACTAGTACCTCCAGGTGGGAAAGTGTTAGTACGTCCAGGTGGGAAAGGGCCACAGAAGACGCACATGTTACCGGAAGAGTTATTTACTCAAGACAAAATAATGGTACTGGTAAAACCCTCTATAGCCTCGGTACACCGAACAGGCAAGAGTACATGCAAAGAGGCTCATGCCTCCTGGGTTGATTTGGCCCATGCCAATTCCCCTGTAACGGACAACACCAAGTCGGCTTCTACACATAAACTTCTGGTACTTCGGTACTTTAAGAAAAGGTTTTACCCTCAATGACCGCAGTTGAGCTTGCAAGCTCCTCGGTACCGAGGAAAACTCAAGTCCTCTCATAAGAGGCATGAGCACTCTTATTCAAGATCTAGTCCGGTACCCAATTCTCCACGAAAACGCAAACAGAAGAAATCTCCTGTGGCTTCTGTTTCGGGCTCGGTACCGGAGAGCCAGAAAGACAGTTTAACTTTAATTTCTGACTCGGAAGACTTTGATCCTTCCACATTTTTTACTGTACGACCAGAACAATTGTTCAGCACTCCTGTGAGAGTTCACACTCCTCACATTTTGCCTCAATTTTCTCCTCAGTCTGAGGACAATTTGGTCAACCTACACTGGTGCTATCACAACCTGCACCCCAACTGGTTCTAACTAACGTTCAGGTTCCTAGACCAGTGGTGGTGAACATTTACAATCCTAGTCAACTACTTAATAGGGCTGACTCTTCTACTTCTCCTATCCGATTGGAAGAACCTATACCCAGCCCTTCCCAAATAGCTAACGTCATCACTAACACGGTGCTGGAAATAATGCTTTCTGAGCCCTTTCTCAAAGTCTTGGCTCAACGCATCAAGGACAAAATGTCACCAGTAGTACTTCAGGGATCGGTTCCAGTCGACCCTACTCCCGACCCTGTACCGATACCAGTGGACAATGTGGACCTTGCTCCTCCACCCAAAAAACAGAAAATGTCGAAGGACACTGACTCGGATTCAGAGGAGGACACCACTCATTCACCTTCTTAGGTGTTCCATGACATTGTCACTAAAGCCATGCAGTCTCTTGAATTCCTCCCAAGGGATAAGCCTGAAACGGCTGGTGTTTTTGGGAAACTGCCATCACCACAGTCTGAGGTTCCACTGCCCATGGAATTGTCCATTATGGAGCAAGCTCTAGCTCATTGGGGAAAACCTCATTCCGATCCCCACATCTCCAAGGCCCTAGACAATAAATACAAGGTGCCCAAGGACGAACCCTTCATACTCAAGTGAAATCTTCCAGCTCAATCAGCAGTAGTTTCTTCTGTCCGTGGCGCCAAGGGTAAAGGCCCTTCTCCATCTCCAGCTTCAGTGCTTGACAAAAATGCTAAAGCATGGGAGACCCAAGGTAAGAAGTCTTACACCACCTCTACCATACAATTTAGGAAGGTTAACACTGCTACAATTCTGGCAGGATTTAATATCTTTAACTGGGATAATGTGGAGCGCTTCACTGGCATGCTACCTCAGGAAGCTGCAGGCGAGTTCTCTTTCTGGATCTCTGAAGGCAGGGAAGCTGCTATGCAACAGCTTCAAGTCATTAAAGACCTAACTGACAAATGCTAGGGCAGTTACTAGTTCAGTCTGCATGCGGAGACACACATCGGTCTGCCTCTTCCCTTCACCAGGACATCCAGGAGAAGGTGTTTGACCTTCCATTTGGTGGCAAAATGTTGTTTGACCCATCAACAGATCAGGTCCTGCAGAAATGTAAGGCAGTGACAAAGCAGCTAAAACTCAGCTCCATCCCGGTGAAAGAACCATATCACCAAAACCTTAAGGCATTTAAACCACGTACTCCAGGCAACAGTAGTTCTTCCACTTCTGCTAAATTGTACTACTCTTCCAAAAAGAGACTGTATAGACCCAAGAATAAATCGGCCCCTCCCTCTACCTCTAATTCTGCTCAAGAGCAAAATAAGTCTATTTGACTTCCCCCCTGGGCATGTACTTACCATCCGCTCCAACCATCATCCAGGAGCATAAATCCCTGGTAGCAGGAATGCTTTCCAGCTTCCTCCCTTTTTGGAAAACTGTTACTCAAGACGAGTGGGTTCTAAATATTACTCAACATTGTTACCGCCTTGATCTTCCAGCTATTCCACCTTCCTGTCCTCCAAAGCTCCAGAAATCATCCCCCGGAGCTCCTGGAAGAGATTAAAAAACTCCTTATAGGAGCGATAGAATTGGTTCCCGAAGAGGAAGTAGGTCAGGGATTTTATTTGCGTTACTTCCGGATCTGAAAGAAATCAGGTGGGATCCGTCCAATTATGAACCTTTCAGACCTCTACCAATTTCTGTCTCTGGATACTTTCCATATGATTACCATTCCTCAGATTCTGGCTTCTCTGCATCAAAACAATTGGATGGCATCTGTAGACATACAAGATGCTTATTTTCACATCCCCATCTACAAACAACATTGTCAGTTTCTGAGATTCACAATAGGAAGGTCTCATTACCAGTTGACATGTCCACCCTTCGGCCTAAATTCTTCCCCCAGGGTTTTCACAAAGGTTCTGGGGTTAGTGGCAGCCTCCCTACGGTTGGTTGCAGACAACCCATCTATATCCCTACCTAGACGACTGGCTTCTCAAAGCCCAGTCTCCGGAGGTATTGCCTCAGAAGTTGAAAATTACTTGCCATACTCTGTTCAATCTGGGGTTCACCATAAATGTGACAGAATCCTAACTCAGTCCCTCGCAAAGGATCCTATTCTTGGGAGCACTTCTAGACACTACTCTTCACAAAGCCTTTCCACCCTTGGAAAGAGTGGAAGCCTTCAACAAACCATAGTTGGGTTTTCCACCCACCAGTCACTGTCAGCTTGGTGGTTTCAAAGGCTCTTGGGCCTCATGGCCTCTTGCATAAACCTAGTTCCCTTTGCAAGGCTCCATATGAGAATGACCCCGTGGCATCTTGCTCTCAACTAGAATCAGCTCTCCGATTCCCAGGAAATAAATTTCCAAATTCCAGGCCAAGTTCAGGACTCTCTGCTCTAGTGGAACTCCCCAGATAACCTGCTAACAGGATCCCCCTTTCAACCTCCCCCTCACCAAAGTCCGAACAACAACTCTTCAGAGAACGGTTGGGGAGCTCATTGTCAAAGCCTAACAGCTCATGGTCTTTGGTCCTCACAGGAAAGGAAGGACCACATAAATGTCCTCGAACTAAGAGCCATATTTTTCGCTCTAAAATCTTTTCTTCCCTCACTTCAGGTGAAAATTCAAACATACATTACCACTGCAATGTTTTATATCAACAAGCAGGGGGGACTCACTCCTGCCCCCCACCCCCCGTGTCTCCTAGCAGAACACGTTTGGTATTGGGACATTCAAAATCACATTTTCTTGTTAGCGTCCCATCTTGAGGGGAAGAATGACGTCCTGGTGGACAAACTAAGCAGGGTACAGTCCGCTCCGCACGAATGGCAGCTGAAACCATCAGTAGCACACATGATATTTCAGAAGTGGGGCCATCCTTCAGTAGATCTCTTTGCCAACCAACACAACACACTTTGCTCGCAGTTTGCATCAATTTAAGGTCAGGGTCCTTGGTCCCTGGGAGATGCTCTACATCTGGATTGGTGGAATCTAACACTTTATGACTTCCCACCTCTTCCATTAATTCACAAAAATGTCACACAACCTGACAATGATTCGTTCTGGCCTCGCCAGATTTGTTTTCCAGATCTTCTGTTAGCAGGGAATTCCCCCTTAGATAATCCACTTTCGAAAGATCTTTTGTCTCGACAGAAGGGGCAGGTTCTTCACCCTTGCCTCAGTTGCTCAACTTGAAGGTTTGGTTCCTGAAAAGCTAGCCTTCTCCCACTTGCATTTGTCAGAACAAAACATTGCTATTATGTCGGCCTCCAGGAAATCTTCGACTAAAAAGCAGTATCGTAGCAAATGGTTATGCTTCTGTCTCTGGGCCTTAGAACAAAACCTTAACCCTCTAAAGGCTTCCATTGGTAATGTCATGTCCTTCATGTCTTATCTGGTTTCCACCGGTGTCAAAGTAGACACATGCAAACATTACTTCTCCAGCATGGAGTCTGGCATGGATTCACATGCTCATGAATCTTCCCAGTCGTCAGGCTGGGAATCCTCGGTAACAGGAAAAATCAGTTTCAGTTTCGTTTCTGAACTGTATTTCCTAACAACCAATCACTGAGCTCTGGGTCATACTGCCCCTAGCCAATGAATGCCCTCTACCTAAGCCCCTCCTCTGGCAGCCATCTTCAGATTTTTACTGCACGTTCAAGTGCTGGGAGTCCCCGTGCTTGGCTCTCGAGCTTTTACTGTGTTTTTCACTTTTTGGAAGAATTTTACTCTATTTTTCGGTCAATCGAGCCCCTGTGCTCCAACGATCAACTTTATGACTAACGGGTACCCGTTTTTCGGATTCTTCAATGCCCCTCAAGGGCGGTTTTCGTCTAGTTTTTTGTGGAGGCTTCCAGAAGATTCTTCAAGGCCTCCTCTGCAAGGCCTACACCGCGTGGATCATGGCGGACGAGAAGCATTCCCATAATCTCTTCAGGATCTGTTCCGACTGCGGTCTGCGGAATGTTTATATGGACGATAAACATTCCCAGTGCCTTTACTGCCTGTACTCGACACACAAGGAGGAGGATTGTGCTTTTTGCCACATGTTTATGGCTCACACTCTGAAGGATCGGCATAGGCGACTGAAAGAGTGGCTACAGTCCAAAGCCGATGCACCGGGTGGGTCCCAGGAGCGTGCCTTTCCAGGTTCTAAGAAGGCTGAGCGGGCTTCTAAGTCCTTTGAGGCCGCTCCTCTTGCGGGGGTCCAACAAAAGGCTAAGCACTGCAAGTCCACAGCCACCGGGAGCGCCGTTGTGGCGGGCTCCTCCGTGACCAGGGCACATCCTATGTCTCCAGCGACCTCCATGTCCTCAACAGCCCCCCAGGGACTTCTCGGCTGACATTCTCTCGACGCTGCACACTCCGGTTTCCGAGATTCAGAAGAGGATGCCGGTCATCCCCCCGGCGAGCCCTCCGGCTGCTCTGGTGCCAGCCAATCCACTGGAGACTGGGGAACCACCAGCTAAGAGGCATCCACTTCCTCCTTGTCACCCTTCACCACCCTCTCCCCCTCCGAGGGATGAGAGAGAGCCAGACACAGCGACGACTAGCTCAGACGATGGCGGTGGGATGGAGGACCTCCCATTGCCACCGCCCAGATTGTCCCCTCCGGGCGAGATTGTATCTTCCCATGCTATGATCTCTAGGGAGTCTGAGCTTTTCACACCAGAGGAGAAGAAGGAAGGGTTCTTATACCAATGACGTGAAGCAAAGCGGGAGACCACCCTTTTAGTCCCTCTCTTGGATGACAAAAACCCTTCTACAGTGCCAGTGGAGAAGTACAGAAGTAGTACAGGGTGCCAGACTCTGTACTGAAGTGCTTGCGGTCCCAACCGTCGACGGACTCTGTGGTCTCGGCAGCAGCCAAGAAGTCGTCTTTGGCTGCAGCCACTCCCCCGGACAGCGCGGGGAAGAAGCTGGATGCAATGGGAGGCAAGTGTTCTACTCGGCTGCGACGACCATCAAGGCCTCCAACGCCCTCCCCAACGTAGTGCGCTATGACCGAGAGCTGTGTTTCAAGATCACTCCTCTGCTGAATTTTCTCCCCGAGGACAAGAGGGCAGAGGCATTGGAGATTCTTCAGGAAGGTGAAGTGGCGCCAGACCACGTCATCACGGTGGCCACGAACATCGCGGTCGCAGGATTCCGCCAGATGGGCAACAGCGTTTGCTTTCGCTGCTGTGATAGGCTCAAAGCCACCAACCTTCATCAGGAGGTTCAGACCAGGGTTTTGCACATGCCCTTTGACAGTGACAACCTCTTCGGAAAAGCTGTGGATGAGTCCCTACAGGCCATCAAGGTGGACACGGAGTCCGCAAGTGCTCTCGGCATGCTACAGCAACGGTAACTGTTCATTGGGTCCTCAGGATGTGAATCCATGCCAGACCCATGCTGGAGAACAGTTACAGGTATGTAACTTGTTCCTTATCAGCTATTGGTGCTTACCTGAATAGAGAACACAAGTCTCTTTCTCTTTCCAACGAGGCCATTAAAAGGCACTTCGACTGCCTTTTTACGTTTACATCCCCCTATTCGTGACCCTCTACCTCAGTGGGATCTCAACGTGGTCTTGGCAGCCCTAATGCAAAAACTATTTGAGCCTATGGCTTCATTCGATTTAGAATTCCTAACTTGGAAATTGGCCTTCTTAGTGGCCGTTACTTCAGCTAGAAGAATTGGTGAGCTCCAGGCTCTTTCCTCAAAGGAACCATGTATTTTTTTGTTTGTTTATTTGTAGGGCACGCCAAACCCGAAGATAACTGGGCACAACATCGCAGAAGGTTACAGGTATACTTTGGGCATTAGTTACTACAGTGGTTAAAGCAGAATATATACACAAAGTTACAGGTATCGCAGGTTATGTACAGTGCACATTATTTACACAGTATGTGCGGCAAGATAAAAAATAGGGTTACATCCCAGAGGGAACTGTCATAATTGGGTATAAGAAGGATACAATAATATACAATGATGACAGGATTCATGTGCAAATGTCATAAAAATGATAATCAAGATTATAGCAGCAGGTTTATACATGGATAACTGGGTAAGGTCGGGCGTTCAGATGGAGATTTGATCTTTAGCTCTGATCCAAGTTAAGGTATTGTGCCTGAATTTAAGGAATGTTTGGTCAGCTCTCAATGGTGGAGGGAGGGCGTTCCAATGCTGTGCCGCCATGACAGGGAAGCTTCTCCCCCCAGACTTTTTCAGTTTAGATCTAGGGATGACCACACAGGGTGCATTCGCTGTTATGGTGGAGCATTCTGAGGTTCTTCTGATGATTCTATCCGAAAGGTCGCTAGGGGCAGCTTTATTAAGGCACTTGTGGGTTAATGAAACCGTTTAAAGAAGATTTTGTCTTCGATAGATAGCCATTTGTTATGTCTTCTTCGTTCTGAGATGTGTTCTCCCCTGGGAATGCCATGTGCTGCTCCAAGGGCATTATTTAGTAAGACTTGGATCTTGTTGATCATGTGCTTGCTCGCGCCAAGATATATGGCATTGCAATAGTCCAGTTTAGAAGAATGAGGGCTCTGGCTAGAGTAGTGCAGCTCTCTTTTAAGAGAAACGGTTTGCAGGCTCTGATCAGCCTACAGGTGTATGCTGTGGCCGAGGCCATGGCATTGATCTGTTTACCAAAGGTGAGGGTGGAATCTATGTAAAAGCCTAACGTTTTGACCTCTTTGACCACTTTAATGTGGTTGCCATCAATGTTGAATGAGGTATACTTCGGGTTAAGTTTGTTCAGGTTGGAAGGGGAAGCGAGAATCTTAATCTCAGTTTTGTCATCATTCAAGCATAGGCCGTTGGTGGCCATCCATGCTTGGATAATGAGGTACATTTTATTTACAAGTGCAGTGTTCTTGTCATAGTCACCAGTAAGTGGAATGAGGATCTGGGTGTCATCTGCATAATTCGTGTAGGAGACTCCCAGATGGTCCATATTGTCAAACAACGTTTTTGTGAATATATTGCCCTGCGGCATGCCAGACGTGATTGGGATGAGATCTGCAGCTGCCGAAGTCGAGAAGACTCTCATAGTCCTATTGTTTAAGAAGGATCTGATCCATGCTATGGCGTCTTGTGGAAAGTGGGCTACTGAGTCAAGGTGTTTGCAAAGCACTATATGATCCACCAAATCAAAAGCAGCAGAAAAGCAGCAGAAAAATCAAGGAGAAGTAGCAGGGCTATTTTCCCCTTGTCTTTCAATTCATCGATTTGTGTTTTGAGATTAATCAGCGCGTTTCAGTGCTGTGTTTGGGCCGAAATCCCGATTGGTGGACTCCTAGGAGATGATTGAACTCTAGGTACTTCTGTATTTGAGTGTAGGCCACTTTATCTAAGATCTTAAGTAAGAATGATACCGTGGTGATGGGCCGGTAGTTAGTGAGAATGGATGGGTCGAGGGACTGTTTCTTTTAAGAGGGGTTGGACCCAAGACTCTTTCGTTGCTCGGGACAGTGCCAGAACTGAAGGAGGCATTCATTAATTTGGTAATGAACGGTGCCAAGTCTCTAGCGGCATCTTTAATGATCTGCGCTGGGCAGCAGTCTCCCTTACAATTTGATGGTTTGAGGGATAAGATAATTTTTTCTACCTCAAGGATGGAGACTTGTGCAAATCGAAATAGTTGTGGTAGATTAGTCGAGGCTGTCTGTGGGTTCTCATGATTGACTAGGTTAGGTAGGGTCACTCTTCTGTCAGAA
Organism: Ambystoma mexicanum; assembly: GCF_040938575.1. Taxonomy (NCBI): domain Eukaryota; kingdom Metazoa; phylum Chordata; class Amphibia; order Caudata; family Ambystomatidae; genus Ambystoma; species Ambystoma mexicanum. Next base: position 538,000,526 of record NC_090923.1, on the reverse strand, counting down.
ATCTTGTTCTGAAGAACAATTTTGCTAGAGAGAGCTGTCTGAATGTTGGTGCACCATAGTTTGTCCTTGATACAATCGTATGTCGGCTGTATGGGGGCCTCCAACTCCTTTAGGATGACAAAGTGTTCCTTAGTATTTGAACTGGCTATGTGGATCCTGTTATTATACGTTTCCTGCTTAGTGCAGATGATTTCTTTTTTGTATTGGGCAGAAATATTAGTCAGGTTGGTTTTATTTACCTCTGTGAGTTAGTGTCTCCAAAGGGTTTCACATTTTCTCTTATTGGATCTCCTATATTTAAGGTGAGGGGTGAACCAAGTGTTCTAATGAGCTCTGGGTTTACTTTTGTGTGATTTGAGGGTGGTGATGGTGTCCAATACTCTAGTCATGTGGCGTTATACACATCTATTAATGTGTCGGATTTAGTAGATGCTGCTCGTGAGTTAAGGGTAGGGAGAATAAGAGAATACGAATATTGTGTTCCATAAAGACAAAGTTGCCTTACGTACGATCCCCTCCTTTCTGCATAAGGTTGTTTCCGATTTTCAACTTAAATCAGGACATATGTCTTACCGTTTTTCTTCCTAGACCGCACGTAGTAAGAACTTAAAAATTCTACCTTGAAAAGACCAAACCGTTTAGAAAAGCAGATCTTTGTTACCTACAGAGGTCCTTCGACCTGGCAATAAAGGAGCAAAGGATTCTGTTGCCAGATGGGTTGTCTCCTGTATCTCCAAGGCTTACGACTTGAAAGGGGTTGCGATTCTGCAGAGACTTCGGGCTCATTCTACTAGAGACAAGGCAGCATCTGTAGCCTTTACCAGGCACGTTCCCATTGAAGACATCTGTAAAGGAGCTACTTGGGCTACCCCGCTTGCCTTTTGCAAGCACCGTGCTATGGACACATCGTCCGGAAATTATGCAAAGGTTCTCCGCAACTTGTTTGCCTGAATCCTGTCCATGCTGTCTCCTCCACCCTTACTTATTCAAAGGCTTTTTAGTCGGTTCCCAACCAGTTGGCAAGGAGGGAGAGCCAGGACGACAGAGAAATTAAAAATGACCTTCATGGTGCTAGGTTCTCTTAGTCCAGGCTCTTCCTCCTTCACAACACCCACCCAGCTATCTCCTACAGTACGCATGTACTTACATTCTACCATCTCAGCGTAACCACAAGAACTGGGTGTGGATCTTAATGACATGAGGGTAAGGTTTGGGCCCGGCACGCGCTGGGACGCACGTGTGAGGTAGACACTTCCCCTTCTACAACTCTTAAAGTGACAGCTATCTTTTTCAGCCAGCTTTTCTGTCACACCTGCGGATGCAGGTGTTCCCAACCAGTTGTGAAGAAGGGGGAGCCTGGATTAAGAGAACCTGAATCACCATGAAGGTAATTTTTCATATTTTGTAGGTTGTGGAACTTTGTAAATGTCCAACAAAATGAAGTATGGCAGAGTGCATTCGTTTTGTAAACCGCACAAGTCCTTTCATAAAATGTCAGTTGTGGTTTTTAAAACTGTTAGATCATACAATTTATTTGCAAATTTTGTCAGCAAAGTGAGGAGTACCTTTCCATGCATGTTCCCCATTACAGATATAATTGACCAGACTTGGTTTGTGCTATAGAAAATGTATGCATATAGCAACTACTGATCTCTGTTTGAGGTGGGTGGAAAATTGTTACATCAGACTTCTGGATTCTGAAGGTGTTGACTTTCACCCGTCTGCCAGGTGGACCCTCCATTTATTTCCTAGTCATATTTCACTCTCTGAGGTGCTATGACCAATGGATCAGCCGACAACTCAAAACCAGTTTTAAGTGTGTTCTTATTATTGTGATTATAGGTTACTGGACAAACTGCGGCCGGTTCCCTATTTGGTTCTCCACTTTCTATACGACTATTCCTGAGTCAACCCTACTATTTCCTGGTCAGAGGTGTGCCTGGTGTATTTCAGTTTTATCACTCAATCTCTTAGAAATTCTTGTGCTCCAAAACACTTCTGTCTTGGTCTTTCATGACTGGTAGTGGGTATGTCAAGATGTTGTGTTGGTCCTCATAGACTTTCTGCTGCTTTTGGTTAATAAACAGACCTTTTGCACTACACAAACACATTGTAAAACAGAAATGTATAACTATAAAACAACTCATCATTTCACATAGTGACAGATCAAATTAAAGATTTGAAAGTCAATTGGCAGAGAGATCCATAATATCACAATTGTTAACCAGTAGACTAATGCGGGTATATTAATTAAAGTGCTAAATGCAACTGAATCCTAAAGTGCACATGCCCCTTTCCAAATATAAAAAGCAGCAGATGTAATCACAAACAATTCAGCCATATATATGGAACTCCAAAATGTATTGGTTAATAGACCTTTCCTTGATATAATTTGCCATTAACGCATAACAAGCAGTGTTTGGGGGTGTAGGCGAGTGAGAGGTTTTTGGGCAAGAATAGACCAAGCCTGCAGGGAGGCTGGTATAACCAGGTATGAATGGTAACCGAAGGAATGCCTGCTTAGACCCTATCCCAGAATCAGCAAATACAAACACGTGGTGAAGTTTATGTATATGGCCTGCATACTGGCCAAGAGAACCATTGCAATGTCTTGGAAAACTGCTGGGGGGCCGCAATATGTAAAATGGTGCAAGGAATTTGAAAGATTGGCGGAGGCAGAGACCAAAGTGTGGATGGAGGGGGCTAATAGATCAGAGTCAGAAAACAATAAGTGTGTGGCATGGAAGGCGCTGGTATGGGACATGTTCCACCCATCTGACGACAAACCCCCCTGAACACTCCAACCAAGGCGGGAGGTACGCACCCCTTGGCCAGGCACACAACCCAAAGAACTTAACTGACAATGGCCGTCATTAAGACACAATTGGAAACCGACTTTGAGCCCCGGACGCTGACGCGCTTGCTCTAACCGACAAACACAAAATGCAAAAAGTGTAGGAAGTTGTTTGTTGTTAATTTTGGTTATTTAATAAACTGATATGAACACTTGACGCGAATGGAAAGCAAAATAACGAAATGCATCGTTGTACTCGTATAAAGGCCAATAAAAAAATGTTAAAATTAAAATGAACGCATAACAAGCAGAAAGCACATGGCAGCTGGTTTCCATAGTTTGGTGGCAGAGACCGCAAAGTCTTTCATTGCATGGGATGCCACTCCAGCTGCCAGTGTATTCTAAGGTGGGCAACATGTTAAGGCGAAGATAAAATAATAAATCTCATCAATTTTGATGAGCACATTTATAATGGGTATGTAAAAGGAGCGTTCCATGAAAAACCTTGAGAGCAAAATTTCACAAATCTTTGTTATGGAATTTAGCCATATTTCCAAATCTGTCTCATTCCATAGTTTGTTCTTTAATATGACCTAGGCATTAGGTAAAATAAGAGCTTGATTCAAGGTCCGGGCAATTTTTCCTAAATGAGTCAGTGCTGATGTTTGCAAGTCATGTAGCAAAGGATTTGTAGCCTTGTCATGCAAGTGAGAGGCAACCAAACCCTAAAGTGTACTAAGGTCAGGATAAACAGCACATAGCTTTAAATAAAATTTGCAATGCTGTAGTAGCCAAGAGACTTAATAGATGGTGAGCTGAGCTCACATCTCAAGGCCTCAATCGGCACTGCGTTTGGGATGCCCAATAGAGATCGAAGTAATTTCCCCTCTATTTGTCCAAGCCATAGGGCATATCGGTTTGAAAGCACCTCAAGCCCGTATAAAAGGCCAGGGATGATGCTCGTTTTGTAAATGGCAAGAAGGCTCTCTATTTTGAACCCTCTTTTCCTGGCAATGAACCTCTTGATGAAGGGCCATTTTTTCATGACTCTCGATACTGTAAAATCACCATATAAAGAGAGCGCCGGGCTAGATTTAATAGGGAAGCTTAAAGATGCATAACTCAACTACTCCCTGCGTATCGTTGGCCAATTTCCAATTAAAAGGGATTTTTTTTCTGAGATCTGTCATCTATGATCATAATTTTGAACTTTAAGGAATTAAATTCTATATTGTTCATGGGTGGCAAAAGCATAAAGCGCATCCTTGAGTGTTGGAGTCCAACTGGAGTGAGATCAAGTAGGACTGTCATAGGCATAAGCCAACCACGGTAGGCCCTCCTTCCCAATATATGGAGGGAAATTACTACTAGATCTGATAACGTCATCCATATCAGACAGAGGTTAAACAACAAGGGGGCGAGCATGCACTCTTGTTGAAGATCTCGATTTGTATTAATAGGACGAGTTATGGTGCCATCCTGACTTACAGACATTGACTGAAGTGTCACTATACATTAATCTTATCAAAATGAAGCAGAACGGGGTCAAGACCCCATCATGCAAGCTTATTCCAAAAGATGGGATGTGACACAGTCAAAGGCCTTAGAATAGCCGATAAAACAAACAACTTCCTATTAGGTCGACATAAAATATCCGTCATCACGTGATGAAGAGCACAAATGTTATCTGATCCGGTCTGGATTTTTTTTTAGTCCTTTCTCTTCTACCCACTTTTTTAGTTTTTTCAATAATAAAGAAGAGAATATTTTTGAGCTAGAGTCAAGCATGGCTAAAAGCCTGTAATTAGTGGGATCCATCCTGTCCCCCCCCCCCTTTTATGCACCGGTATTAGGATGCATTCTCTTCAGCTAGGAAGGAATGCTTCCTAAGACCATAATAGGATAAAAAAAGGTCACTCAGCAGGGAGGCCCAAACATTTGGGTTGGCTTTCATTACGATATTAGCAACTGTGTCTGGACCGGTGGGCGCGAGAGGCCTTCAATTTCTTGATGACCTCTAAGATGTCATCCACATCGAAACCTTAAATAATAATGTTTCCATCCTGACCTTGAAAGTCCACCCTGCCTCGACTGAATCATGTTCATAATAGAGTTCTATGATGTAACTTGCACAGGCAATTTCAGAGATAGGATGACGTTCCTGATTGGTGTTCCCGCCCCAGAAACCTCCTCTAACAGTACCAGAACGGCTTATTATCATTCAACCGAACAAGTGTGTTAGGCAGAATCCTGTGCAGTTCCCTTGGGGACCACTGCAAGAAGATTAAGACTACAGGAGTAAGCAGTAAACCCAATTGGTAGTAGTCTGTACCACCCAGTTTTACCTGGTAGCTGTGGCTGAGCAGTCACTCTTCTCTCAAGAAGAGTAGGGCAGTATACATAGGATACACAATGGGGCTAAAAACACATTTAGAGCAAGCAAACACTGACCAGAGCTTGGTATCAAAAGTATATAATTTATTTAACACACACTTAATGCAATACACTAGCACTATAAATCAAAGCAAGTTCAAACACAGTCAGAAAAGTATACATACCTCCCTTAAGAATTATTAGACAAGTCTAAGTCAAAACACCACTATTTGTAAAAACAGATGCGAGCGCGTAACTTGGATGGCACTCCAATAATTAAGTTAAATGGAGAGAAAAAGGCAGGTCATGAAAATAAAACAGTTCCCAACACTTTTCTAAGACCAAAACAAGTTAGGGAAGGCAGAGTCTACTGCAGAGCCAAAGTTCATAGGCCAGGCCCACTTTAAATGGAGCAAGGTGAAATGTGCCCAAGATCACACAGTTTAGAAATGCATTCGAGTCTTTGTAAAAATGTTCAAAAGAGTTTGGGTGGATTCAGAAGGTAAAGTTAGGTCTGGGGGCCAACCCAGTTGGAAAGCCAAGGATTTAAGGGTCACCTTTAGCAAACAGTAGAAAGGGAGGCCAGGTGGAAAACAGTACCTTTAAAGGTGAGGAAGCTCCAGCGGTGGCAGTTGTTCCTGGCAGCGGGTGCAGTTGGTGGTTTTGACCAGGGGAAGAGAAGATCTCGTCGAGGAGGAAACGTGGAGTCGTTGCAAGGCCCAGGGAAGAGACCAGCCGTGGAGTTTGTCGGTTAAAAGGTGCGTTCCTTTTATTTGTGGTCAGTGGTGCAGCTTGGCTATCCGGCCGCCGGGATGCTTGGCACTGGCGATTCGACCAAGAGGTGTTCTGGAAGGCGAAATGGCGAACTGGTTGATGCCACCAGCTCAAAGGAAGAAGACTCTTTCGCAGAAGATCTTCTCTTGTCGTCGGGAAAGTGGTGAGGTCGTTGCAGCAGGGCTCCACCGGTGGTGTCGTCGTTGCAGATGGCTCAGCTTCTCCCCTCTTCAGATTTCTTAGGTCCTGTGGCGACTTCTGAAGTTCCAGTCCCAAAAGCCCTGCTTTTATGCAGAAAAACCCCCATTGAACAGCCTAGCTGTCACTCATACATGCTAAGTGGTGAGCCGGGCGGCTCACCACTGGGCCAATCAGAACAGAGTGCGACTTGAGTTGCTAAGGCAATGCAGTCCAGGGTGCCCATTTCCCCACCCACACCTCCTGTGGAACCCAGACAGAGTGGCACCAGTTGGAGGGCTTCTGTGGAGAAGCCTGCCAAAAAGTGGAACAAAGGGCACGACCTTGGTTGGAGTTACAGAGATGGACACGAATGCCATTTTAGAAAAGAGTTCTGGCGAAAAGACCCAACCGGTGATTTTTTTATTAAATAAATAAACCGGTGGTATCTTTAACATTGCACCAAAAAGTGGTGCGTTTAAAATCAATGGGAAAATCCCATAGGAAATATTCTGCTGGAATATTTTGCGTGGTAACCACTGCCACCAGCCAGAAACTCGACAAGGCGCGACTGGACAGTGCCCCCTTGGAAACAGACCCAGGGGCAATCTAATTAACCCCTTCCAGTACTTCCACAATATGATGGTTTGTACTGGTTCTGTTCACAATTTTGGACTAGTAAAGTCAATGGTGACTTTTCATGCCCTGGGAGACAGTAGTCAGTCCCAGGGTATGGAGCCTATGTTTGGGGGTCACTATGACACCCCTGTGTTACTGCACCGAGGGTGCTGTGTAACACATACACTAAAACAGATGATTCCCTATGGACTAAAAGATCCCTTAGCCCATAAGCACAGAAAAAGTCAGACATACTTCAAATCATGCCTAAGAGTGGGAGAAAAAGAGTCTCACTCTTAGCAGGAGAAAAAAACAACCCCCAAAAATCCAGCAAAGCTGGTGGGGGACTCACTAGGTTTGGGAAATTAGCCTTATAAGAGAATTCTCCCTAACAAAGTGGAAGAGAAATGTTTAGTTTGCATTGTTAGTGGAGCATTTATGATTCCTCAACCAATTCTTGTGTTGGGTGGAGAGAGAAGCTAACTGTGCTTCCCTCTCCACACGAGACACAGAACAAGATCTCTTAACTAAGGCGACCGCCCTACGGTAAGCGTTTTTGTGTTGATGTATTGGGAGATCAAACCGACCCAGGTTGCCATTCTTTTAACTGCACCATTTTTGGTTCAGATGAAGTGACTCTGCAAAAACGGTCATAATATCTCAGATGTACCAACTGTGCAGACCCGGCCGCAATCTCCACAAGCACTGCATGGCCAGGTACCCTTCCCGTTAGATTCCTCTTGGTCCAGAGCTTCTTCACTACCTCGCTTTCCTACTGCTGCTCACGCACATCAGTGGGTGACCATCTTTATAATACCTTGCTGCAACTTTGATGCTCACTGTTCCAACGTTCCTGACTTCTGTGGTGAACCAGAGGAAGGACTCCGACTAAGATGTCTCAGGTTTGGGATGTTTTATTTAAATAAAAAGAAAATTCTGATCTAACCCTACTGCTTTGAGGGAAGTTCCCTGCTCAACAAACTAAAAGTAAGGGTGCTCATCAAAGTCAAAAGGAAATGGTGCTTAGTCCAAATCCTATTAGCAAACTAGTACCTACGACTTAAGAAAAACATAACAGGAAAAGGAGGCCAGAGCAATTGCCTGCATCTTTGGCTTCTGCCTGGCCCAATCAATGGGATTTCATTCTGCAGTTCACTCTTTAAAAGTTCCTCCGTTGTTTGCAATGCAGTTCAATACACTTCTCAGGAGTAACACGTGGAACGTCTCCATCCTGAAAGAAACCAGCGCCCTCAAGGGCAAGCCCATCTTGGTAAGACTGACTTATTGAATAATTTTGAAAATCTTACTAAAGAAGCACAGCATAACAAGGAGCTTCTTACTAATTCAAGAGAAACAATAATAAGGAATACTTGGAACTAATACCAGAAAGAATCAACCATTAACTTTTGGGAGACCCTGATGGACAATTGCAGAAGGCCCTGTACCTAAATGCACAAATGCAATGGGATCATCTTAGAACCACTGTAAACCAGCGTCATTAACTGTGACTCACCTAGGCTTAAAACCCCAGAAGAAAGAATAGAAACCGATATAAGCATGTCTACTGAGCTATCAGTTTCTCAGGTTATAATGCATTTGTATAGGTGAACTATTTATGCTTGATCACTGTGAGATAACATTCAACTCTGCTTGAACTGTATATTGTGTGTAAACTGTGTGCGGGATTGTACTTGTGGAATAACGCACACAATATTGTATACCTAATCACAACTGTGTCTTGAAAAGCCTGGGTAAGGGCGAAACAATTGCACGTGCCTCCAAATGGAGTATGTTGGCACTTTTCTACTTAGGACATCACTTTTGGTTCATAACCAAAACAACCTACTAATAAATCCCCACTCTAGATTTTCTTTTGTGAACTAGAAACTAAAAAGGCTAGGCGCAAGTAACCTACCAAAACCATGTCTTCTGTTTACAGTTCTCAACCCCTCTTCAGGTTTTGTATGCGAAGACTTAATTCCACATGGTTCCCTCTTCCAGAAAGAAAAGGTTTTCTTAACGAATATACAATTATACGATTCTACACGATACCTTTGTTTCCTATTTCGTACTTTTACAAGGTTCTGGTTAGATGCTTAGTGATTGAAACCTTCCATGTTTTCTCTCTCCAGTTCAACTTATTATCTTTTGTGTTTCTTTGGCTTGCCAAAGTCTTCTGGCTTTCAGACAGGCGTACTTAAGCTGGGCTTTGGTGGGGCATCTGCCAATTCGGGTTTTCTTGGCTCCCATAACCCTTGTGTTTTTCCCAGACTTTAATATTTCTAGCTCTCGTTTTCTTAGGGTTCTCCAAAGTCCTATGGCCCTCTGATAGGCTTGTTCTATCACTATTCAGGTTTATCTGGCTCCTGTAACCCTTGTGGCTTTCCCAGCCTCGAAAGTCTCTTGGTTTCTCAGGGCTCTGCAAAGCGCAATCTCTGATAGGCTTACATTCTATCTATTTGGGTTTATCTGGCTCCCGTAAACCTTGTGGCTTTTCCAGCCTTGATTATCACTGTTCGCCCCTCTCAACAGTGTTACTCTTTGGGAGCGTTTGCATCCCTTCTGCTGCTTGGCAGACAATGCCTTTCACGTGCAGAGCTCGGGAATCGGTTCTCTCTGCTGCAGTCTCGCCTCTGGGGCATTTAATGGAATGCAGGGCTTTTCCTCCTCCCATGCACGACCACTTTGATTTCTATCCCCTCTCCTTACACTCTGTACTTTTCTTCTGGCACCTTCTCCTTCCTGTGCCTCTTTCACTCTCACTCTGTCCGTGTTTTCTTCTACTTTTCCTCTGTCTGTGCTTCTTGCACACTTTCCACTTTGTCATGCCTCTTGCACCCTACTTTTACTTTGCCGTGCCTTTTGCACCCTTCTTTTACCCCGCCGTGCACACTTGCACACTTCTTCTCTGTTTGCTTTGTACTGCCCGCACCTTTCTCACTTTCCCTTCTCTGTCGGGTCGCTCGTACCCTTTCTTTTCTTTCCGTTCCACAAGTCACTGTTTCTGCTTTTTCTGCTTTTGCGCCACTAGCGCATTTTCTTTCTCTCGCTTTTCAATTATCTTGCCGCTTGCACCTTCTGCTGATACTGCTCCAGCCACCAGCATGCTACTGAGTTTCTCTCTCACATGAAACTCACCGTGTAGCACAGCGCTGCTGGGCAGTGTCCTCGGAATATGTGAGTAGAGGTCAGGGCCTCACCACCTGCCCCTTGGACATCCCTGAGTCTGACACATGTCCCAGGGGAACGAGCATTGGTCTGGATATGGCCAACAGGTGACAGCTTTCCCAAGTCCGGCTCCATGGATATACAATTCCCTCCCCATGCTGCAACCCCTCTGACACACCGGGTCAGCGTCCTGGCATCCCGTTCTCCGGGATCCCCCAGCTATAGCCTCCTGTTTCATGACCTCCATGATCCATCATGCAACCCCAGCTTGCTCGCCCTGTTTGTCTGGCAGAACCATACTTTTCACAACCTAACGGAGTCTGGTGTGTATGGTTAATGTCAGGTGCCTGACCTTGCCTGACTGTTAAGCCGAAGGTCTAGTGGTGGAGGGTAGTAGACCTCTCCCTGCATCTTCCTCTTCACAGTGTTGTTCTTAGGGGTAAACTTTAGAACTGTCACCTCTTCCTCATCCCAGTACATGTTGGAAATGGCGAGGGGGGATATGGGGTGAGACTGAAAATACCCCATAAAGGCTGAGGGAGAGTGTGCTGATGTACATTTGGGAAACTGGGAATACCATGTTTCATCTTTAGGCATTCTCCTCCCAATCCCCCACAACCTTCCACTTAGATGATCCTTCCTCGCTTGTCCACCCCCAGGGTCGTCATCCAAAAGCGATAGCCCTTCCCTGGCTACCTGAATGGAAGATCCTGGGGGAGTAGGTAGGAGAATACCATCAGGTTTCTCACACTCCCGTAACCCACTCCACCTCCAACCACCTCAGCAGCTAACCTGAACCAAAGGGCTGCAGTCTTGTCAGAGCTTGGGCTCTCAACTTTGGAAAACATTTTCCAAAGTGTTCTCTCCCAAACCCATAGAAGCAAAACGGCACTCTATTTGCAGGTACTTTGACCTACATCCAGCAACAACACTGGTTATGGATCTGCCTTTCATACTAGCTCATGAACATCCCGCTTGCTATTCTCCTACACAGACGCATGCAGCTAGACCAATAAACATGACAGAAGAGCATTATACAATCCGCTTTACACTACATTGTTTCTCAAAAGACTGATGATCAGTAAGTGGTTCAAGTCAGCGGGAGTGAGTCATTCATTGGGCTAAGGCAAAGGATTTCAGAAGGTTGGTCCAGTAGGTCAGAGGGAAACTGGATATACACCTTTAGAAGGAATTGGGCTAGCCTTCTGGAAAGGAGGGCCTTCATATGGTGTGCATGGGTTCACAGGTTACTTTTGGTGTGTAGATGGTTTTTCAAATATTTTTCCTGCGTCCCCATTTCAGGTATGACTGCTTCCGTCTGTCCTCCTTATTTGACTTCCCACTAACAGGACTTTCGATTATTCATTCTTGTTACTTCTATTTTGGGGTACCCTAATGTCCCTTGATGGTTTATTTATTTCAAGGATGTTGTTTGTCTGCGGAACTAGGGGACCCTTGGTTGCTTTAACTTGGCCCTACATAATGGGGTAGATGGTGGCACCCAGCCCCCATGGCCACCCCAGTCATAGCACCTATTTCTCCAGTCGGCAGTTTATAATGAATATGGCATTAGTAACCTGTTCCATGGGGTAACGGCCCGGCAGCCCGGTAACTGTCCGGCAGCCTGAGAAAACTTGTTACTAACGCCATTAGCACCCCAAGTAACCAAAGTGGTAACCCAGGGTGCTTAAAAAAAGTATTTTAAACCATCAAACGGGACGATAAATTGGCCGCCATGGTTGAAGAAGGTGAGGTGTACGGAGCCCCTCTTCCATTACCATGGCGGTTGGAAAAGCGAGAAGCGGCAGTGGCGAGCAGCACTCACAATCGTATAAGTAATGTTGGGGAGGGGGGGTTATGATTATTAAAAAAAAGGGAAAGGGTGGTTGCTAGAAGATGGCGGGGTAGGGGAGGCAGCCTGCGGGTTCCGTGGAATGCAGGCTGAGATCAGAGGTTTCAGCCTGCGATCTGCGGATCCCAATTGGCTGTGCCCCCCCCCCCGCCCCTGTGCTAATGTTCAATGGATTATATGGGTTTTATTGAGGTTCCCAAAAAGGCATCAGCAAGGCCTTCAGAGATTAGGATCATTGTTGAGTGAAGTGATAGAGAACCCACAAAACGGGACATTGGGCCTCATAAGCTGGGTGGTGCAGTGAAATGCGGCGGTAATACCGTTTACTGCCGCATTACTGCACTGCCCGACTATGTGTTTGGGGGTAAGGTGGAGGAAAAGCTTCCAGCAAGACGCTGGAGGTATTTCCACCACCATATTGCCCAAATTCGGCCAATTCGCCGGTATTACTGCCAAAATCCCCATGGAATCCTATGGACTCCAATTAATAGGAACTAGCACCGCCTACTGCCACTTGTAATCTGGTGGTAATACCGTCGGACCAAGTGGCGGTAACAGTATAGAGTTTGGTGGTATCTCGGTGGATTTACTGCAGAGATACAACTAAACTTATAATGAGGCCCATTGTGTCTTCCTGTTTGTTGCAGTAGAGTTGTTTGATACTTCCATTACCATATTGAAGTTGTGCAGATATACATTTTTCAGATCAGTATTTCTTTACGGAATTATACCTGTGTTGCATGGATGACATCACTGAGTGGTTTTCTTTTCTGTTTGTTTCCACAGTCTCCTGGATGAAGCCCCGGATGCGTACACAGCTACATATTTAGTGCATGGTGTAGCCATCGGTCTGACAAGTTTAACTGCAACAGTAACAAACAAAAGTGGCAAACAATATAACTCTGTACCACAGCAATTCGAGGTAGGAATTAATGTCATGGCAGCTTATACATCATAACATTGTATAGTTCCAAAACAAATATTGTGTACCCTAGATCAAAGGAAATCCAACCCTGCATAAACATTGCCAGACAGTGTGCTTCACAAACCTAGACAGTAGGTAAGATTCTATATTTACTGAAGGGCACACACCTTGACTTAATCTCATGAAGACTCTAGTTACATTTATAAACAGAAAATAACTTGTCGCTTTATTAAATATGTATAAAGGTGATGTTGTTGATTACAAATAGTAAGGAATTTCACTTAGGATGCAAGAGTGCTTTCAAATGCATAATTCGCTGTACAAATATCCTGAAACTCCAATTGCCTTTTGCCAAACCTCCAGAACTCGCAATGTATAATTATAATGTTCCCCTTTAATGGGATTCACTTTGAATAAACACACTGCTCAATGGGACTTGATGATGACACCATGGGAAAAATGAAGCAGAATCAAATGCATAACTCTTGCATAAGACGCAACAAATCTCCTCTCTATAATCCAAAAACAACAAATCAAGGCAGTTTTATACCCTGAGATTTCATCCATATCCTTCCACCATTCAACTTCACTCAACAACCTTGAGCATTTTAGAAAACGCTAAAGATGCCTTTTGAACATTCCTGGCCATACTTGCACATGTCCGACTATGCCACAATCCCCTCATTGAGACCATTCCCCTTACAACTGCATTTTTCATCATACCATTCTTTTGCATGAAGCAGAGCGGTCTGCACTCCCTCAGCCCCAGATCACTGTGCTCCCATACTTTAACTCATGCCAGCCCGGACACATCTGATTATTGTTCTTTCTCTTCTTCAAGATCTGAAAAGCCATATCGCATAGCACTTCTCACTCCCGCCCCTGCCCAGAACACAGTGTAATTTATGTACTATTCTTCTTTATTTTTTTTATTTGCCTTTATCAAATCAATGATTTTGCAAAGTTCTTTGTCGTGTTTCTTTTCTTGTTGCTTATATCTGTTTTCTTGTTACTTTATTCCGTTCTAGTTGCATCTGGCTTTAACCACTTTGTTTTGATGATCTTAAAGTTGACTTTTCTTTCGCTGTTCCTGGATAACCAGTCCTAGCTGAAGGTGTCGAGAGGCTCTTTAGTACATTCGTCAAGAGCAGCCCTTAAGATTTTCGCAGTTGCAAGGGACCAGGATGTTTTTGTGCCACTCAAAAGGCGACTCCACCATACTTCTTCATAAAGGTGGCTGGATTCAATTAGGAGCCCAAGATACGCTCTTCGCCATTTGATGGTCGATGAACATCTCATCAGGAGGTGTTTCACCGATTCAGTTTCAGATTCACCTTTGCGTAGACGGCAATGATTTGTTGGCGATAGGCTTCTGACGGCCCGGATTTCATTTGTCGGGAGTAAGTTTAGGCGAGCCCTTAGGATGGTGAGTCACGGAGCCTAGCGTCTCCCATTTTGAGTCCAGCTCCGAGACCACTCTTGCTTCCTCGTCGATACCCTGACTGTGGTTTTTGTACTATTCATGAATGCGCTGTAAAGTCTTTTTAATGCTATGTTGGAGTGTGGATGACAAAAAGCCAAACCTACTGTGTTGAATGTGGTTATTCAGTAAAAACCTCCCCCCACTTGGAACAAAAGTTATACATCGTTGGCTGTGATTATTTTTGGGCAGAAGTCCACTATCCAGAATACGCCTTTAAGAACCTGATTGCACGTTTGGTTGAAATATCAACTACATCCACATCTGTCCATTTAACAGATAAATAATCCAGAGCCATAATGTACTTTTCACCCATATCCAGGTATTGTAACCCACAACATCTAGAGTAACCACCTGCATAGGCCCTCTTAATGGCTGTTGCCTCTGGCAAAATATGGTGGGATCTTTACCATCCAGTGATGCACGCAACAGCACAAGCAAAATTTGTTTTTTGTGGAAATGTATTTATTGCGTTTCAACAACAAACACCTTTAATAAGGAGTCCAGAACAAACAGCAACCCACAGTGAGCGTGTACATAGTTGGAAACAGTACATATAGCGAAAGAGGCATTCTACATTCAGATCCAACCTGGACCATACAAATGGCACCCACACCTTCGGCGGGCGTGCAATGACATAGTGCAGAGATGCGCTGTTTCTATATCGTGGCAGTATGCCACATCTTCCAACCAAGTTTTAATTTTGGGCGGGTGTCCCTTCCACCATGACAAAGCAACCCTCCTGCAGGCCAGCACCAACAGAAGGCCGGACTGCCTCCGAACCGCCTGAGGTAGGCGTCTTGTGCACCCCAGCAGGGCGACCGCAGTATCCAAACCAATATGTTCACCCACCATTCGCGAGATCTCAGCCAGCACCTCCCCCCAATAACTGGATATCGGTGGACAGTTCCAGACCAAATGTGTAAAGTCAACTGGCCTAAATCCACATCTCGTACACATATCGGGAGTGCTCGGGAAGTGTGTATGGAGTCTGACCTTTTGAGTTTGGAACATCACATACCCCCAGCCATCATCAGTCAGTGCTGTGCCCAAGGATTCCTCCCAACGCTGCCTAGAGGAATCACCCTCCCACAGAATATCGGCCATTAAAAAATGGTATAAACGGGAGACCAATCGGCCCTCCCCTTGCGACAGTATGAGTCCATGTAGCAGGGCCCACGTAGTCGGCTGTTGCAGGAACGATGGAAAAGCTGCCTTTAACACATTCTGCACGGGGTAAGTACATAAACTGATCCAAAGACGTGATCTCCCCCCACCCCACGTCTTTCATATGTTGCAGTGATAGAAATGTATCATCAACAAAAAAAGTCTCCAAACGATTGTAAATGAAGTTTGTCCACCCATCACAAATATGCCTTCTCGCTCGTGATTGCCAGCCCAGCTACATGCCTGATGGGGAGCAACGACGAATATGGGAACGCAATGCCCATTTTGTGAGCCACTTTGGCCCAAACCGTATGGTTACATTTACAATGTGGATGGACCCAGACATCACCCGTGGGGCACTCGGAATCAGAGAGCGCAGTAGAAGGGGAGCAGCCTGCACCCTTTCCACTTGGACGAGTGGTCAAATGCAATGCGTGGTGTACTAAAATGCCAAATATTATGCCTCCGCTGCCCAATAATAACGTTACAAATTTGGCACTGCAAGGCCCCTCTCCATAAGTTCTTGTTAACATAGTGTAGGCTACCCTGGCTTGTTTCCCGGGCCCAGATTAAGCTTAAAAATAATAGAGCAATTTGGTTAACACAATCATTTTGACAATTGAACTATGGCCCATCATGGTGAGTGGAAGGGCACACCATTTTACAACCTGGTCCTGAAGAGAACTGATAGCCTTGCCATAATTGTCCCGGGACAATGTGGACGAGTCACGCGACACCTCCACCCCCAAGTAGCGAGTACCGATACCCTCCCAGGCCAGCCCAAAGCCATTGTCAAATGCCACCATAGCGTTGGTGAGTGGAAAAACCACTGATTTACTCTGATTGACCCTTAACCTGGATACTTCCCTGAATTTGAGCACCTGCAGCATTACCAGTGGTCGGTTATGGACCGGGTTGCTGAGACATAACACCACATTATCAGCGTATAAAGAGATGATCAGTCTATGGGGACCAAGCAGCAAGCCATGCTGTATGTGTTGGTTGTACCCGCAGAATCGCAGCCAGAGGCTCCATGGCCAGGGCAAAGAGAAGCGGGAACGGAGGGCAACCCTGTCTCCTTCCTTCCACGCCCCATCACTACAGACTGAAAGCGATGTTGCCCCACTGCTATTTTGGCTGTGGGGCTGGTGTAAAGAAGGGATACAAGCGAGATGAACTGTTCACCCAGGCCAAGCTTCCTAAAGATGCCAAAAAGATAGGGCCATTCGACAGTCGAATGCCTTCTCAGCATCCAATAGTATAGCAATCGCTTGCGACTCAGGCGTTTGCGCTGAAAAGACACAGAAAAAACAACATAAGCCATATGTTGTGTTCCTGCCTGGAATAAATGCAGACTGGTCAGCCAACACTAACCCAGGCATCAGGGGAAGGAGCCTGTTGCCCAGAACCTTGGCAAATATCTTGTTATCAACATTAATTTAATGATATCCGCCGGTAAGACGTGCACTCTTCCGGTGGCTTCCTTTTTTCATGCAATATAATCAGTGATTTCACGCATAGAGGGAGGCAGCGATCCCCCGCTCAACGGATTCCGCATATACCTGCAACAGCAAGGACGCCAGTATCCATGCAAAATTCTCCTGAAAGACCATCTGCCCCTGGGGATTTTCATCCCGGCAGCTCCCTAATCACCTCCCGGTTCTCCTCCAATCTGGCTTTGCAATTGAGAGACTCTCGAAGCGGCAGGTCCAGCCAATATAGTTCTACATTGTCTAGGTACTGCTGCAAGCTTTCCCCCTGCTGCATACATCTCGAAGTATAGAGGTGTCTGTAAAATTCACAGAACACCTCCACAGTGTCGTTTTCTGCATGCAGAGACACTCACTGGGAATCCCTAGTCACCTCAATGCGGGGGGTGGGGGGTTTCGATCGGCTGCCAGCAGTCTGGCAAGCAAGGCCCAAGGTTTTTGGCCATATTCATACTGTCATTTCATGTGGCATGTCGCTCAGAAATGTAACCTCCCTTACAGCGTTTGCCTGGAAGCTATCTAGCACCTGTTGCAGATTCATTAGCATCCGGGGCTCAGCCAAGGAAGCGTAGTCTGCCTCCAACTGCTTCAGCTTCTCTTCATTGGCCACCAAGTCCCACCTGATCAACCTAAGAATCCCATTCTCTTTGGTCATGCATATACCCCCGATACAACATTTAAAGCAGTACCCAAGCACACACTGTGAAGCAACAGAACCAGCATTGTGATTTTAAAAAAGCCACAAGTTAATTGTGTATTTCCTGACGGAACACAGTATCCCCCAGCGCATCAGGCTTAACCCGCCAGGATATCATGCCCTCACCTCCCCGTTAGTAACACAGCCCAGAACATCAGACGAGTGATCAGACAAGCTGCTGGGAAGAATCTGACAGTCACCCAGGGCGAATCACCCCCGCCGCGGGACACCATTTGGTAATCAAGCCTGGAGCTCAATCCATGCACCCATGAAAAGAATGTATAATCGCACACATCCCAGTTTGCACCCTCCAAGCATCCACCAAGTCGTATGTTTCTCAAATATCCATGATCTGTCTACTGGCTTTGGATTGTACCACGCTATTGCCCCCTGGTTTGTCCGGAACCAGGTCAAGCACAGTATTTAGATTCCCGCCCCACACAATAGTTGTCAAGATACACTGCCAGGTTGACCATTACCCATTGAAAGAAGTCCCCACTATCCACATTAAGCCCATAAGTTTAACTAATATAACCTTCACGCCTTCCAGGAAACCACAGGTGATTAAAGCCCTCCCTTCATCTTTTACCACCTTGGGCAATCGGAATTTCGCTTCCTTGCTAATCAGGATCGCTACTACCCTGGCATAGGATGAATATGAGGAATAGTATCTATGACACCCCCAAGGGGAAGGCCCAACGAGATTCCGTGGAAGGGGCAAGATGTGTTTCCTGAAGAAATGACACATCCACCATATGCCTGTGCAAGTATTGTAAAACCTTTCTAGCCTTAGCGGGCTGATTACACCCCGCCACCCCCTAATATTCACTGTGGCTAATAAAGGCTGCTCTGAGGACCTGGACACACACATTCATCACTACCTCACACCACAAGGAGACTCCTGAATAACCACTCAAGTAGGTCGCTGTCACTGCCCTTGAACTCCAACAACCACCACCCCTAATCCCAACTGTAGACCCCCACCTGGCCCACACCCACGTTAGCCCGAACCACACAGGATAGATCAAAAACACCAGATAGCCACTGAGTGGCCAGTTTCGTTGAAGAAAATCCATCTTGTATCAAATCAGGGCCCACTGCCTGTGACAGCACAACTAATGCTGGCAATTCCTACTGTTCAAGGGTCCACCTGGCCCTTTGCACCCAGGGCCCGTTCCAAGGCCTCAGATTATTTCTACGTGAAGCTCTCTCAACCCCATCCAAAAAGGAGCTGGGCGACTCTGAAGACATAAAGAACTGGATCTTCCCCTCAAACTGGATACGAAGCTTCGCAGGGAAGGGCATAGAATATTGAATGTTCTCACATAGTCTTAGTTTGACCCCCTGAAGGATCTCCTGGAGGCTTGTGCAGTATCCGGGAAGACCTGGAATTTATCACCAGCATACTGAAATTCCCTCTTCAGGCTTGCAAGGCGAAGGATGCTATTACAATCCTGATAATTCAGGAGGCGCGCTATATTGGGGTGCGGTGGAGCCCCCGGCAACGACCTCTCAGTCGGAATTTGGACATCTCTGCACAGAGATTCAACAAGTTCTTCCATCTTGGATTGCCCCTGCCATTCCCGTATCCCAACCTGCCGAATGTTCTTATGGGCTTGGCCTTCCAAATACTAATTTCTGAAGTGAAGTCCTTATGCTGATTCTCCATTGCGGACACCCTGGTTGCCAGCAACATGGTATTGTTCACCATCCCGGACACTATGTGCTCCACTTTGTCAAGCAGTCACTGTGCTTATCCATGCAGTGCTAAAACATCTCCACATTGGATGAAAGGGTATCCAGCTTGGAGTCTAAAGCAGCAATACCGGCCTTGAGCTGAAATAGGATCCCCTTTATGTCATGATCCCGGTCTGGGGACACCTCCCCCGTGGCAGCCCCCTCCATACCTTGGTCTTTCTGCTGTGATGCACTCCAGGGTTCCTGACTGCTGAGCCACCCTCAAAGGATAGCTTCTTCTGCAATGTATCCACCTTCCTCATGATTGAATGGTGATGGTGCGGGTCCACCCAAGCATCACGCTGGCGAAGGTGAACAGGGTAGATCCCAGCCACACCCCCACAAGTGACCCTGCAAATGCACTCAGCTGGATCAATGCCACACAAGTAGCTGGCCCCAGCACCGCCTCCGCGCTCTGTTTGCAGGAGAATTATACCAAAGAAAATCTCGCCAGCCAAAGCCCAGTAACTTGACACTGCGGGCGTCGGACCATGCAAGCCCCCAGCTATGGCTCCACCAGAATCCCTACAGCTGCCTCGTGAGCAGCAAGCAGATCGCCGACCTGCTTGGAGCAGTCCCTCAATGCCCTCACCACCACTCCTGCAATGATCCGGGAAGGAGGCACGGCTAACCTCCCTGGCACTGTGCCAGAACTGCACCCTTTGTTCGCCCCCAGACAGGGCCTCCTTCACACCCGACCCAGCCCTGGCGTCATGGGTCTCCTCCATGCCCAGCTGCACAAGCGGCAAACAAAAAGCGCAGCCACGCCAAAGCCGGACCACGGCCGCACCAGCTCCTCTCGCATGGCCGGCCGCATTGCTACCTTGCCCCTCCACCTCACAGGGGTGTTGCTAGGTCTGGAAAAGATCCGGGGCTATGCTAATGTCGGGACTGTCGGGACTCGGGCAGGCTGGCCTTTTGGTTGTAGCCCCTGAGCTTCTATCTGGGGCTACAACCAAAAGACCTGGGGCTATAGCCCCCTCCTAGCGGCACCTCTGCCACCTGACAGTCCAGGCCGGGAGCAGCTCACCGCACCACTGGTCTGACATGCACACACCAGCACTGGAGCCCAAGTACATCTCACCGGACTGCCGACCACTTGACAGGTGGTCAGGGGCCATGCTCACTGCCACAGGGCCGCCACCCGCACTGCCACACCGGATGCACAGGAGCTTGTAGACGTCTTGGTATGGGCCCAGATTTCGCCTGTTAATGCTTGGCCACTGCGAAAAAGCATGGCCACCGCGAAAAAGCATGGCCACCATTCAGCCGTCCCAGGCCGACTCAGGATCTCGTCAAGACAGGATTAATCAGGCCAGCCTGCAGAACTCACAACCAGCCCACCATACTCAGCCGGGCTCGCCAGCACATGCAACATTTAAAAAGATAGAAAGAAAAGTCCCCTTGAGCTGTGCTGCCTCTTGCTCTAATCAGCCTCAGCCCAACTGACTAATAGTTTCAAATCGTCCCAGACCCCAGCCATCACCCCTAGACGGAATCCAGCTGCATCTACATAAAGCTGAATGAGACCGGATTAAAACACAGGGGAAATATGACATGTGAATAATGGCAAAACCCTCTCTAAAGGCTCAACCCATATGCACACAGTTGAGTTTACAAAGTTTTTCTGTGCAAGATAATTATGTAGGATAGCTAATGTTGGAGCACAACACCAAATGTCTTTGGATTTCACTTTATTTTATAAATCACAAATTCAACGTTTTCTCTGCATCATGGATACATCCTTATGACATCTGATTAACAGATGTACACACACTGTTGCTTTGCATTGAAAGCAATGAATCCAATGTGTTCTACTCATTCTACTCCTATAACGAACTGTATGTTTAGGAAACTCTGCCTTATGCAGACACGCTTTAGACACACTGGCCTGAAAAATAATCTCTTGTTTTTGTAATTTGTTTACATTTTCAGGTGTTTCCACCGTTTCGGCTGATTCCAAGAAAAGTAACACTTATTATTGGTGCAATGATACAGGTATAGTTCTGGTCTATAGTTAAATGACCCTTTGAAAGAGAAAGTGTGTTAATGGATGAAAAATAATGTTTTTATTAGTCATTGGCTATTAAATAGTTTGCTTGTGAGACTCATTTAGTATAGCATCCACCCTCTACATTGAGTCCACTCCTTAAATGCACAATTTGTTATTGTTCCATGTCTTGGTAATATTGTCAAAACTGACCAAACTTGCATGCTTCAGCAGATTTCAGCAAAACATTTGTCAACATTCCAAGGTCTTATAGTGGCGCACAATAAGCACAACATGGGACTCAAGGTTACATTTATGAATTCACTTTTTTTGTTGTTTATCATTGTTTAGATCACCTCAGAGGGAGGGCCGCAACCTCAGTCCAATATTATTTTCTTAATTAGTGATGAGGACATTGCATCCGTGAACAGCAACGGCCATGTGAAAGGTGTCTCCATTGGGAATGCAACAGTGACTGGAGTAGTTGAAGCTGCGGATGCAGAGACTGGAAAACTTGTTGTGGTCTCCCAGGTAATTTGTCAAGAAGGGAACAGTAGGATATACAGAGTAGAGTGTTCAGTCAAGGCAACACCCATAAGTGGTGTTAAACAAATGTCAGTCTTTTCGGGCATAGTGGTATCCTAATACATGCTCAAGCCATAGCCATGACACACTTTATTTTATTCTGCTTAGTCTCCCTCGTTGATCCATAAAATGATGCAGAGGCATGCTATAAAAGATAACTGCATTCATGATTAACACAATAAACAAAATCGCTAGAGCACTGGACCAAAGACTTACAGAGGAAAACTGTATTCTTATTTTCCAACCATGTTTGTATGATTAAAATGGTGCTCCGCAGTGTGGATACACTAATCCACTTAGTCAATGTATCCCAGTAGGTGTGTTTCAGCTGGAACATAGAATGTTATCTCCTTTGTAGTACCATCCCAAAGGATGCAGGTCCAGCATCAGGACCTTCAAGCTTCAAAGTTATAATGGACCCCCACACCTTGATGGAACCTAAAAGAAAAATAGCGGTGCCAGCCCATACCTCTTTTCCCCCCACACCTTGAAGGCCCGCTGTGACTCTGGAATTTCAAGCTTTATGGCTTTTCTTAAATTGTGATCATCTTCCCTGCAGGCTGCCTTTATTTTTCCTCTGCATAGAAGCCAATAGATGTGTCCATGTTAATCTAAAAACCAAATTGCATTTGCATTGTTTTATTTACGATTTTGACACAAGTAAAAAAGAGGGTTTGGCAGAAGAGGACAATTGAGACTTAGCGTCCTGACAATTAATTAGGTTTGTCTTGGGGCTGCAGATAGGAGCAATTTGTGGATGCCCTGCCAAAGATGTCTACGAAAAGGACTATGATGAGGGGTGGTTTGCTTCCTAAACAATGTTTCCTGTTCATTCAGTGCGGGCGGAGACGCTGTTTCACTTCGCAATTGCGGTCATATAGTGGAGCCCAAAATTGAATAATATGCAGCATCATTGATACAACTATATAGTGCCAGATCAAGATTCATGCATCTTAAGCCTCGGAAGAAGAGCATTGTAGCTCGAAACACGTGTCGGCTGTCTTGATATGAATTAAAAACAAGCTTGATTTTGACACTAGCTCTGGCATAAATGGCATTTGTGGGCATACACAGATTTACTAAGGAGGCCATATTCTTATCATTATGTTGATATTGAAGATCTATAAGACCCGAAAGGAAGACGTTCCTAATGTTGTGATGTTATGACATGCAAAACAGATGATTTTGCAATACCTTTTTCCTTTCATTATATTGATTGCATGAGATCAGATAAGTGCATGTGGCGTTCAAAAGTGCACCAATTAAAACTACTTGTGAAAACATATGCCTTTACCCCACTTCCCTTTTGCTTTTCGAAACCTTGAACTTCCCCAATTCAATATATTTGTGTTGTCGACTGTGTTCCCAACTGAAGGCAACTGGCCTCCAACATCAAAATCGAGCCTGTGTCATTTTCAATGAGCCCCAAGGGATGTGTGTGATGCTGTGCAAAATGTGTTGATTTGGGGGCCTTTTGAGGCTTCCAAAAGCAAAAGGGCAGATGTTAAAAGGTATATGCATTTTTTAAAACATCACATCCATGGATCTGTCAACGGGTCCTTACCGTAATGCACACCTTACGGGCCTATGAAGAATGCCTCATGATGAAGATGCTCTTCCTACAAGACATAGGGCTGCATCACGAGTTTGGTGCTATTCCAGCTGTAAATCCGCCAAAATATCACCAATCGCCATTGTCGTTACCACCACTTGGTCCCGTGGAGTTACCACAGAATTACAAGTGGTGGTAATTCCACATTTCTGGATCCCATGGGACTTTATGGCATTTTGGGCAACTTTAGGTCTGGCAGAATTTACTGTGTGGTAAATCCGCCGATTTTTGCAGGTAAAGTCGAGGATTTACTTCCAGTAACAAGCTGAATGGTCTGCCAGTAACTATAAGGTTGGATCCTGCCTTACTATCCTTCCGTAAAAAACTGAAAACTTGGCTCGTCACACAGGACATCTAGCTACACTCGCCTCACTTCCAAGGAACCTAGCAGGACCTACACCCTCTATCACCCTGGCCCGTAACTGCTTTATCTAATCTCTTAAGCATGCATTATATGTGATCTGCATAACCTGTAACCAAATTCTTAAGCTTCCTGAATATGTAAACAATATCTTAAGGCTGCTAAATATGTAACCATCTTCTTAAGCCTGTAACCCCTCTAACCATACTCTTACGCATGCTCTATTTGCCATCTGTATAATTGTAACCAAATTCTTTAGCTTGCTTAGCATGAAACCATCATTGTATGCGGTGTACCATGTAACCATTCTGCTTAAGCATGTATTACCTGTAACCATCTTCTTAAGACTATGCGCCCAGTTGCCTGCATGTTAGGTGCACAATACAAATGTAATAATAAATAAATAAATAAACTGGAGGTAAATCCTCCACTTTTCTTCCTAAATACCGCTGTCAGTAAATCCACCAAAAACTATACTTTGTCAGTTTGGGAAAAGTGGCGGTAACAGAATTACTGTTGCTATTTTCCAATACCTCCAGCCTTGGAGTGAGGCCCATAGTCTCGGTAAAGTGATCTCCTTATCAATGCTCTCCTTAACACCATAGCAAATGCCTAACAATCAACTAGAAAAGCGGTTTCCAATGATCAATTTCACGGAGGGCCTTAAAGTCAAAGAATCGTTCAATTGTTTTTTTTTTACCACTACTTTGAGATGCTTCTGGGTTTTTGGCTTCCGGATAATGTGACTAAAAGATTTTTCTGTCTTGTCCCTCTGCCTCCATTGAGCGCGCTCCACCCTATCATATTCTTCCCTGGCACTCAAAGACTCTGGAAAACTAGAGATCGGTAAACCCTTCTGTCTCATTTAGCCTCTCTGAGATCAGGCCACGGCCTTCGGTCTTGCTCTCTCAGGGGTTTCTAAGTGCTGCCCTCTTATAGTGCTCCTCAAATAGTGGTCTTAACAAGTAAACAATGCCTGCATTTTCTCACACTCTCCTCTCTCTCACGCCCACTCACTCTTCTCCCTGATCTTGCATCTCCTAATTTTGTTATTCCCACTTCTTCCACTCACTCTGTCCTTGGCCTTCCTTTACTCCTACCTCTGCACCGCCCCTCTTTCCTCCCACTTCCTCCTGTCTTCCTCCTCTACTCTGCCACCATCTCTTCTCACCTTGTGAAAACAAAATCAAAATATCGAGGCTGAGTACCTCAAAAGGAAATTCACCGAACACGGGTTACAAAGGAACATACAAATTACTTTATTTTATACTGAATCCAGTTACAAAAACAGAGCAAAATTAGATAGCTATCGGCCCTCAGTACAACACAACGAACTCCAGCGTGGTTCAGTGTGTTCAGTGAGAAACGTTGTACATTAGAATGCATTCTCTTTTTACATTCGGTGGGCACGATGTCCAGCCCCACTTCGGGTCAATATTCCTTTTAATACATCACCGATCTAGGGTTTGTGCCAAGTCTCGAACAACCACATATAACTAGTTTTGCCTTTAATACATGTATTAACAAGCCTATGCAATAACTGTGTACTCTAAGATTTTCCATGCAGGCCTTCTCAAACATTAATACAATGAAGTTAAACAGATGTTCTTCGTTCAGTATTTGAATACATTGTTTCAACATATGCTCGTGGATTAGTTTCATTGCACGAGTAATCCTTCTACACATAGGTCAACGAAGGACAAGGTCTCAGTTCACGACCTCAACAAGTGGCCTGCAGGCAAGTTATACATTAGCTATGTACAGAGGTCAAGATGGCCATGTTGTATTCTGGAATGCCATCGTCCAGCATTGTAACTCGCAGGGTGACTTTTACAAAGTGAATCCTAAAATGGCGATTTGACCTAAAATGGCGGCTTACATGGATTTAAGGTCAGGACCTTGCAACACGGATTTCTTTCGCAAGAACTTTCGAGCAGCTTGGCGTAGGCCAATATTAATAGATTTATTACAATAGGAGGCACAATATGATTCCTCTTTTGACAAACCCTTCTTTTGGCCTATGCCAAGTGCTTAAACCTACTTTGGATCTCCTTGCAAATAACTCCATGCATCATCGTCCATGCACCCTGAATCACTATCGGAAATATCTCTTCCCATTAGGTCATTTGCTAAAATATCTTTCAACACATATTCTCTGGAAGTTTTATCCGGGGCATACACTTTGTCCTATCGAACCTATCGCTTGTGCGCAACATCCCCCCAGCATCGAACACATACCAGGTAGACACTGAATACAGCAACAAAGAAACAACAGGATTCCCAAAATAATTAGTAAGACCGAAAGTACCTTCCAACCCCAAGATCGCAAGAAGTCCCAGAACCAAGCGCTTAGATCCCAGTTTCCCTCGGGAACATGCACTTCTGAACTAAGGACGTGCAGATTCTGTATTGCCCTGAAGATAGTTGGGGAGGAATCTGGTACGAAAACACAGCAAGCGGACCCCACTAATTTGCACACTCCACCACGCTCAGCTAGAATTTCATCTAATGCCATTCGATTTTGAAGTGCTACTAATTTTATCGCCTTTTGTTCTAACGTCATATTATAGAGTATGTCCGTGGTCCGGTTGATGGTTCTCTCCAGTACTCTCGCTAGTTTTCTGATATCTTCTGAATTCGCTATCTGCCCCCAAAATGGCACAACTGATTTAGCTATATCTTCCAAGATTTGTTCTGCAGTGTCACCATTCTCGTCCCGCCGTGGACGAGCCTTCGAAACTTCTCTTGTACTAGCTATAAACACCCTGGGTAACAGGATCCCTAAATAACAGGTTCCCTGCCAATCCCTGGGCAACCATGGAAATGCTACATTACCGCAGACAAAGTAGACAGGTTTGCCTGTATACAAAGGTCTGTTTGCCCCAGTCAAATTTGCAACGTTGGCACAACCTAGAAAATTTCCCATTGACTGAGTTCCATTCCTCTGTATGCAAAAAGAAACTGAATCGGGGCTATGGTTAACAGTGTAAGAAGGAGGCATGGCATCCTTATTGCCTATCGGAGCCATCTTAAAGGAAATCAAAGATTGGAAAGGACGAGACAGTTTATCGGAAGGCCTAATAGAAGCAACATTCGGTTTACTCCTATTTGCAAAAAGCGAGCATCCCAGGGGAGTCAAAACACGTTTCTCAAAACTATTCAAATTGGTGCCATCAAAGTTTCCTGAGATGCTATCATTCCATCGGCCAAAGAACAGTGCTCTAAGAGAAGCATAGCAAGCAGTTGTCAACGGTAAAGGATGAATATACCAACCTAGCCACTTATCCCTGTGTTGCGGTAAATGTGAGCAGACCCAACAGTTAGATTTATTAAAAATGGCATGTGTAGCATTCATGATAAGCAGTAAAGTGTTATTGTGGTACCTTTGTCTGTGCTGAGAATCCCTAGGGGATAGAGTATGCAAATGTACAAAGGGAGTAGGAACAATAGGTGCACTTTCAGTAGGCCGAAAAACATTGGGGAGATCCCAAAAAAGCCACTCTAGAGTGGACTCGTACCTTAAATTTGGGAAAAAATGAACTTGTAAAGTATAGAGAAGGTAGGAGGATGGATTGTCAACAGCTACTCACTCTCTCAAAATTACATTCACAAATGTAAACTTTATTATAGGTTGTTTGGTAAAAAAAACTCTTTTTCAGACACTCTAAAATATACACAAATATAACAATGACATAAGTATTTCAAACACAATTATTCTAAAAAGATAGACAGGTGTGTAAATACAACCATTTAAATTTTCAATTTTTAACCTTTGCTATGAATCCTTAATTGATATAGGTTTTTGATCTTCATGGATCTCTAGATGTTTTAATACAATCTGATTTTACTATTAGTTGGCAATCTAATTTTTAGAATATTGTGTTTGAATTTTTAGAATATTGTGTTTGAAATACTTATGTCATTGTTATATTTGTGTATATTTTAAAGTAGACATAGCTGTACCATCTTTAACAGGGAAAGCCTCAACCCATTTACTAAAAGCACAGATAACCACCAGTACATATTTCTTATCGCATTGTTTGCCTAGCTATCTGATCAGCGAAAGCATTCCCTTTCCCTATATCATCTGTAATTTTTCGATGTGCTGCACATTTCATAACTGCTAACTGCGTAGGGAGCGCAAGCGCTGAGAGTAGCTGTACTATTAGGGAGCCATGTTGAATTTTGGTGCCATGCGAAGTTGTGAACCACCCCAAAGGCGTACTATCAGTATATATATTTACTGCAAGCCCTTCGGAAAGTTCACAAGCTCGGGTCAATGCTATAATCTGTGTCCTGTGCAGAATTATGCGTGATTCTCTTAGTTTCCACAACCGTGCTCAATGTAGTGATCGCATAAGCAGCTGTGGATGTACCATCCGAAAGTTTGAAGCAGGAGCCGTCACAAAACAGCTCTCCTTGCGGATTATCCAAGGGAGTATCTTTCAAATCAATTCTACCCTTTGTCTCTTGTTCGGTCGTATACAAACAATCATGCAGCACTTCATCGCCGTAAGTAATATCTTGCGGGAAAGGTAGGAGTTCAGCCGTATTAAGAACACAACACCTCTTAATTTGAATGTGAGGAGCAAACAAGATCAATTCATATCTTGTCAACCGTGCAGAAGTGAGGTGTTGCCTTTGAGTTCGGTTCAGTAGAACATCTACAGATTGAGGCACCATCAGGGTTATATCATGGCCTAGGACCATTCCCTCACTCTGTTTTACAGACGCAGCAGCAGCAGCGACAGCTCGCAAACATCTTGGCAAAGCGCATGCTACAGGATCAAGGGTGGAAGAAAAAAAAACGCACGGCCTATTCTTCCCTCCATGTTCCTGCGTTAATACAGCCAAAGTCGGAGTGTGAGCTGAGTGAGAGCAGTCCTGCAGTCATGGCTGTCAGGGCTGCAAGGCTCGCAAGGTGTGGAAAGTCGTCGCCAGCACCTCACTATCAGGAGGTTGTCGGAGAAGACGGAGAAGATGGAGAGGATAGCGGCCGACTGAAAAGCCTGAGATCTCGAACAGGCTCAGAGAGTGCATCCTCTGGACATCCTCTCGCTCTTAAGACTGCTCCAGCAAAGAAAGGTGAGCATAAAGGAACTTTTAACAAACTCACAACAGTCCCTCCAAGGGCACAGGGAGGAGACAAGGAGTCGGGCACAGGGCCGGCGTGGGGGGACGGAATAATCCAGTGCCTTGAACTAAAGACCCCCACAAATCCTCCTACTAGGGACCATGTAACCACCGTCACAGCTGGCAGCCTAAACACACCCCCTCCAACCCGCCATCCACCTCGTTCCCCGCAACATACCTCTCGGGGTTCGGGGGCTCCGACCCAGGAGCCTGCGGGGGCCACCAAGGAGACGCAGCTGTCTGGGGCGGAGCGTGCTGGGGGCCATGCCGCGGTCGCTCCGATGACAGAGGGGGCTGGCAAAGGAGAGGAAAGTCGCCGCAGGCCATCGGAGGTTCTGGAGCGGGTGAGGGTCCTGTCAGTTGCGACGAGCCCGGCCGCCGCGGAAAGCGGAGGGAACAGGCTCAATGTTAGAGCAGGGGCGGGGGCTGGAGAGGGAGAGGGGAGAGACTCCAGCGCCGCCTGCTCTCTCGCCGAAGAGGAGCGCCGGAAGGACCTGCAGGGCGCTCCCCCTGCAGGCAGTAAAGACAACTGGAGAGCAGCACTATCAGTACAGGCGATGGTTCATGCTCCAGCATTACAGGTCGTCACTGGTTTAGTGTCTTGCCTCCAGGACGGAGTGGAGGAGAGAACAGCTTCGATAGAATCAGAAGTGCATTCACTAAAAATAACAACGAATAAAGCCAAAAGAAAAAGAAATGATAATGTATGCATAAAAGGTGCCAAACCAAGGTGGAAAGGAGGTATGGGAAACCATAGACGGTCTCGAGTGACGTCTCAAAAAAACCAAGAAGGCATAGAGGGCGAGCGACCTTCACAAATGGCATCAGTGAAAAGACGCATAAGAAACCCTCCAATGAGTCTCAGCCTAAAACACTATTTCAAGCCAGCGCTCACACATAGAAACAGAAACACTGAGTAACTCTCTGACATTGAAATCCTCCAAGCACTTCAAGAATGCTGGCCACAGGCTAAATGCAGAAGGCTCGAGAACACACCAAGGTTTCCCCAGGAGGAACAGTTGGACGCGCAAGCAAGTCTCCCTTCAGATGACACTTCGGGAAAGCTGAGAGACGGCGTCCGCCCTGGGTCAACACAGGCGGACACGCACAGGAAAGAAGGAATCCGAGAAGTAACTCCAATCGATGAGGAGGCCCGTGGAATGGATACCACCCCTGAGGATGATGTATTTAACCCTGAAGAGGCTGCAGCAGAAACGCAGAGTGAAGAGCAGCCCACATCCACGCGGGGGGACTCACACATGGAAAGTTGTGCCCTAGAAGACCAACCGAACGCAGAAGGCACCAACGAAATTGACTACGACCAGGAGTTAGTAGAGGTGGACACGGAAGCAGATCGAGATAAAGACGAAGTCACACTCCAACACATAAAGAACAGTTGTACAGTTGCCTCGCCTAATGGGGTAACGGGCCCCAGGAGGGGCATGGGACACCCAAGCCTAAGGAGCCCACGGCATCAAGGCCCTTCAATTGAGAGAGACTTGACGCTCCTGGGCAGTCACAACACCGATCAGGGGAGCAATGAAACACGGAACAGTAACATAACAGGAGGCCCAATACTTGACAGCCCTAGGTATATGGGACCGGGAAAAGTTTCCCTAACAAATGAAATCAATAGAGGGCTAAGGGACCTGCCTCGTTCCGAGCCCCAGTCAAGGTCTCAAAAGAATTCCACACTGTTAGAAACACCTGCAAAAGTGAGAACTTCGATTTCATCAAATCGCACAGGCTCAGAAACTCCATCGAAAAAAGCAGATATTCTGGCAATAATGTCATCAACAACAATCGCCCTGGCGCCTTTTATGAAGCTTTACGAGGCAATAAGTGACAATCTAAAAGACCAAAGCTCAATACAGGCTATGATGCACAGCAAACTAATATTCTTAGAGGCTTATATCATGGCAAGAGACAAAGGTCCAGCCAATTTACCAATGGTAACAAGTACATCTGGCCTGACAACGGAACAGAGCACACCTGTAACAGCACTTAAGAGGGCTACAGCGTCAATTGCCACACAAACGGATATTACTATAGACCTAACAAATGAGACTGGCCAGGGTCAAGAGAAAGAGCCGCCACAAAGGAGATGCCAAGTGAGCCTCGATGAACAGGCTCCAGGGAGGTGTTGTCAAATCTCGTAAAGATAGAAACCCGGTTTCAGAAGAACCTACCAAAGTCTTCAAGAACCAAATGCAACTAGGTAAACCGATAGATGGAAAACCAAAAGGCACAACCCTGTCCAGCCACTTAATCGAGAAAGAAGTTCCCTCACTAACGAAGGAAACGAATAATCGGCTCACCACTAGGCAAAATGAAAATCGGAGAGGGGCAGAAAAGAGTTCTAAGCCTCAAGCCCAACAACAGAGCAACACTAGTGAGAGAGCTAAAACCAGAGTAGTGGCGGACTCCCCCACATTCGCCGAAGACTTCCTTGAAGATGACCCAATGCTAAATATAAGCCAACACCTGGACGATGACCGAACTGCAGAACAAAATAGAGGCCCCTCTCCCTTGGCAGCAAGGGGCGTCCAGCGAGTGGCGGACATTGGCTTGGTGGCCAACCTGGAGGATACACCATCTAGTGTAGTCTTCTCAACACTGGAGGTTCGTTGTAAGAAACTGACTAAAGGGGTGCAGTGGAAAGGAGAGGGCTTGAGAGGACCACCGAGCACAGCTGCTCCTGAGTCAACTAATTCGACACAAGGCAAAGAAAATCGACATGCGTTCAGGTCACTACGACACACCACGCCTGACGCAGGTAAGTATGGCGTAGATAAAACAAGCTCAAGACCTTGCATGGAACCACGGAAACAGCAAGACTCGCACTTTATCTCTAAGACAAATAAATACTACAAGGACGAAAAAAACAGGGACCGAAAGAAATGGATACTAAAGATAGAGCAGATCCCGGGAAATGATGACGAGGTGGTGTTAAACAGAAGAGCAGTGCTGGAACTACTGAGTTTTGTGCCTAACCTCAGATGCATAAACACTAAAGACCTGCTGATAGTGGACCCCAGCCAGAGCCAGCACAAATCCGTTGCACATCTATGTTGCCTCAAAATCAGTTTTCGGTCTCTTAAAAGGAGAGACGAAGTCACTGCTGAAACTCGGATATGACATCACAGAATCAACCAGATCCACAAGGTATACGCGACGAAGCACCAAACACGCGTCCCGGAGTCAAGCAGAAGAAAGGGACTGCTCAATCCGTAACCAAGGTGATCGCTCGTCTGCCAGGGAAACGAGGAGCCCTCTGCCTAAGCACAGTCAGCACCCAGAAAATCAGTGGTCCGAGAAAAGGGCCACACAACCTAACCATAGATACGAGGCACAAACTAACAGCAAGGTGAAGGCCCACAAGGAGCAGGGAGGGGAGACAACGCCAACAAGGCATAGTCATGAACAAAACTACAGCACAAGGGATCTTACGATAACAAAAACGATCCGGGTTGACCCTACACAAGCAGCCCAGAGGCTCTACCCTAGAGCCAACCCTGCGTTGGGTTCAGGGTCGTGGATATCAAAAGCATTGCATAATGAAGCTAGGAAATAGCAATTCAAGCGGCATGAGCCCGGCCCAACTTCAACGAATGCAAAGAAAGCTGATAGATCCAACATTCGACTAGGCTCATGGAACACCAGGGCACACTCCCATTTAATGCGTCAAGGAAACATTGCATTAAGAGACTATGATTTTCTCTGCCTCCAGGAAACCTGCCTTACAGAGGCCCCGACGTTAGAGGGATACGAAATCATCCTCGCCTCGGCAACAAAAGGTCAGACAGGGCAGCCGTCCTCAGGAATACGGACGGCATGTCGCCAAGGCTGCAGATTTTCACTAGACTCCACACTAGTGAGCAGCCCATCAATCCTGATGACTAAAGTAGTCCAGACAAAGTGCAAAGATCATCCAGCCAACCAACCATCAGAGTCATTGATAATCATAAATACGTACTGGAACCCAGCAGACATCTTACCTGGAGTAAATGGAAAGTGCGATTGACGAGGCTTTGGCGGTCCAGTCCACTCCTTTCCTATTGATTTGTGGAGACATCAATGCCACATGCCAGGCACCAGACAAATTCACCATCAGAGTGGCCAAGAATGCCCCAGGTACAAAGAGAGGTGCCGAGTGGCTGAAACTAATGAACTCTCGCGAACTTCATAATCTGGACGCAGCCTTTGTTGACCCTAAACGGCTGCCAACATGGACAAGGAGAGAAGCGAGCGCCACTATAGACTATATATTTGTGTCTACATCGTTGTTGTCCGTGATAAGTTCCTTCAAAGTGATCAACGCGCCAGAAAGTGATCATAACTTGTTGGGGACAGTGTGGTCGACAACACAGGCGGAAAGGGAATACGCTGTGCCACAGCTTAGTCCGAACAACCAGCGAACAAGACTGAAAATATCGGCAATTTCCATAAAGGAACTAGGAGCCAAATACCAAGCCCAAACACAGCTGGGAACAAGTGAGGAGATTGATTACTTACCCTTGCTGGCAGCATACAAAGTAAAGGTCAAAAACAGAGTCAGCGACAACAGCTTGCACCATAGATACGACAAGGTTGTGACGTCCAAAAGAAAGGAGATGAGAAGACTAAATCGGCAAGCGAAAGTCAGAGGAACCCAAGCAGCTCTAGCGGAGGCAGTCGAGGGGTGTCGAAAATACAAAAACTGGCTCAAAAACTACCGCCTGACCTTATACCAGCAGGACTCGGAGGCAATCCTGAAACCAATAACAACCAATAACAGCAGAGAGTTCTGGAGCCTCCTAAATTCAACAAATGCTCAGGGGAACCCGCATTCATCTCAAACATCGGCGAATCCACCTGGGTGAACTTTTTCAGCTCCTTATTCCAAAAGTCGGAAAAAGAGCAAACCGAGA
Source organism: Ambystoma mexicanum (assembly GCF_040938575.1). NCBI lineage: Eukaryota > Metazoa > Chordata > Amphibia > Caudata > Ambystomatidae > Ambystoma > Ambystoma mexicanum. The sequence goes on along the minus strand of NC_090923.1, from coordinate 537,966,683 downwards.
AGGTGGTGGAAGCACCGGCCCCATGGGTTAGAGTGGATGACATCGAGGACATCTTAAAACAAATTGAAAGACTTAAAAACTCCCGAGCTCCAGGGCCAGATGGCATTGCGAACGTCGACCTGAAGTCCTGCAAGGAAGAGTGGGCACCTCTCCTCAGTAACATCTTCCAAAGATGTGCCCACTTGCAAACCATTCCACCATCTTGGAAAACGGCCATAGTCGTGCCAATTTACAAGAAGGGCGATAAGGAAGACCCAAAAAACTACAGGCCCATCGCCCTACTCGATTGTATTGGAAAAGTGTTTGGATCTCTCGTGTTGAGAGAATTTAACAACTGGGCCAAAACGGCAGGCTGTCACGACTATCTCCAAACAGGCTTCAAAAAAGGATTGGGTACCGCAGCCAATATACTGCTCCTGAGCGCGCTCAAAGGGAGGGTGCTGGAGGGTGGACCTCGACTCTACCTCACCTTCATCGACTTAACCCAGGCGTTCGACAAAGTAGAGCGTCCACGTCTCTGGCAGAAACTCGAAGCCTGGGGATGTCCCTCCCCGATTTTGGAACCGATTAAAGCCCTGTACACTGGCACTACCATGCAAGTGAGACTCAACCAACAAGGTCTCTTATCCCCAGCAATTCCAACGGACAGAGGGGTGAGTCCACTTGCCCCGGCCCTATTCATCTTTCTTGGGGGACTTGCAAACCTCATTTCAAGACGTTCACTGTTTCCCACCGAAGTTGGGAAACACTCATGTCAACAGAACTTTATATGCGGATGACTTGGTTCTTCTGGACCACACCCTTGTGGGTCTGCAACGTCAAATGCAGAAACCTTCGGAATACATGAGTGATAACAAACTAGAGATTAATAAAAAAAGACCAAATTCATGATCTTGTCCACAAAACCAAAGAAGCTAGAAACATCTGCTTTGTTTCTGGGAAAGCAGCGGGTTGAAAAAGTCTCCGAATTCAGATACCTTGAAGTGATTCTTGACTGTTCTAGAAATGACCTGGCAATGCAAGCTCATCTTAAAGTGACAACAAAAAAGCTGATTGCTCAAGCCAAAGCAATCAACAGGAAATTTGGTCGTTTTTCGCTAATTCCTGTGTTAGATTTCTACAAAAAAAAAGGTAATTCCCACCTTGACTTACGGTGCTGATGCACTCCCGAACCTACCCATCACTCTGTGGCCGAGCTTGGAAGCGTTGTTTTGGAGAGGGACACTGGGACTGCCCAATTCCACCTCGATCACCATAATAAGGAAAGAACTGAGCCTCCTATCTCTTGGGGGAGCAGTGAAATCCAGCATGCTTATGCTCTATCGCAAGTCCAGAATGGCGTCAGACGTCTCCATCTTCAACTTAATCAAGAAAGAATGCGACAACGGCCAAAGCAAAATATTAAATCGCTGGACAAAAGCAAATTTGGCACTACTGGCGACCACAGAATGTGACGAAGAGACACTCTTCATAAACCCAACAAAAATCCAAAAAAAACTGAAAGAAATCGACTGGATTCAAACCAGTGAGGCAGCCTCAAAGAACAAACTGACACAGCACCTACCACCTAACATTAGAAGATTCAATGAGTTACAACCATATATCAAAATGTTTCCTTCGAGACAAGCCCAAGACCTAATTATGAGAGCACCACTGAACCTGCTTCGAACGAATGAAATCTTGGCAATTAGAGGGCTCTCTTTATCGAACAAGTGCCGATTCTGCAAAGCACCAGCAGTAACAGAGACAATCCGGCACCTGCTTTTGACATGCTCCAGCACTGCCAGGATCAGAACAGTTTACCTGACGAGGATTTTTTCGGATCACATACTAAGTGACAAAGACGTATGTTGGTCTAGACTGATGGCCAGTGATAGACCCTCGTGGCAACTGGCCGCCTACAAAATGTTGGACTATATAAATACTGAACTTCTTAGCAGGCCAACGCCAGTCTAATGGTGCACAAAATGACCCGCGACGCTCCCGGGTCTCTCTCATTCACCATTCATCATCGGTCGCATCTCCTACCCTCGTCCTGATGCAGTCTTCTTTTGGCTTCTATTTTCTTACCGCCACAGCTAGACTGAAAATCAAATGTCTTCTTTTTGTAAAAATCTTATTGATTAAAACAAATAAAAATAAAAAATAAAGCCAAAGCACATCCATCAGATTCATGCACAAACAACACAAAGGCCTTTTCATAGTTTGGTGTGCCCAAAACTGGTGCAGAGCATAATGCAGTCTTAAGCAAGTCAAACGACTGCTGGTGTACCGCGTTCCATGGCAATGGCGACGAAATGCTCTTCTTCATCAAAGCCAACATCGGTTTGATCACTCGTGAACAATTTGGGATCCACAACCTACAGTAAGAAGCCATACCTATCAAGGCCCTAACTTCCTTCTGTGTATTTGGGACAGACATGCCAGAAATGTGTTTTATTCTTTCAGGTGTCAATCTTCTTCCCTCCTTTGACAGGAGATAACCTAAATAGGCGACCTCCTGACAACAATATCGAAATTTTTTAATCAAAGCTTTGTGACCATGCTTAGCTAGATGGATAACTAATAACACAGTGCCCTCCTTACAGGCACTCTGAGTCAGCAGCTAGAAGCAAATCATCAACGTACTGAAACAAAGTACAGGTAGAGGGTAATTCAAGGGTATCAAGTTGTTCTTTCAAAGCCCTACTATAAATGCTAGGACTCTCCGTGTACCCTTGAGGTGCATGAGTAAATGTGAACGAGCGTCCCCCTAAGGTGAACGCGAACAAATATCTACTATCCTTGTGTACAGGAATACTAAGGAAAGCATTCTTTAGTTCCACAACACTAAAGTAAGTAGCTGTAGCTGGAATCATGGTTAGGATTGTCGTTACATCAGGGACAGTTGGAAATTGTGGTTCCACAACTTTATTAATGGCACGTAAATCAATTATGAAACGGAATGGAATTGCATTATCGCCTTTCAAGGGGATTGGGTCCTCCGACGTATTCCATATCTGACAGGTAATCACCACAGCTGTGCTGCTTCGGAAACTTTTTTCGGCATCTGCGTCCTGCGTCGATGCGCCGTCGTCGAGGACCTCCTCTGACGTCTTCCGATGTGATAAGTAGGACGCACGACGCCCGTAGCCTCAGTTCATTTTTTTCTGCGAACGTGTTGCTTCGTGAATCTCGGTTACGCCTCGACTCTTTGGCGTTCTGTTCTTCTCGGTTCTTCGAACCTGTTCGTTTTTGTGAGAAAATCCTTCGTAAGAAGATGTCTTCTACTTAGTCTTCGACCCTGCGTCCGGGTTTCAAGAAGTGCGGGGAGTGTGGGTCCAAGATGTCGGTGACGAACTCGCACAACGCCTGCCTCTAGATCCGAGGGGAGGCCCACGACATGGATGACTGTATCGACTGCCAGTCGCTCACCTCCAAAGCCTTACAGGAACGTAAGAAGAAGTTGTCGGTAGGTCGGGTGTCCAAGCCCCGGAAGTCGAAGTCTGTGGGGCTTTCGACGGATTATTCGAGAGGTGACTCTCCGCGTCGTCATCGGAAGTCTCGTGGGTCTCCTTCTAGGAGTCGGTCTCGCCACTCCTCGGCCTCTTCGAGGCATTCTCGGAAGCGCCGACACCGGTCGTCTTCCAGGTCCTCTTCTGAGGACTCTGCCCGGCACGTCGCTTACCCCACCAGCCGTGCGACGCCGGAGGAATGGGCTTCCTTCAGGAAGAAAATGCTGGCGATTCTCGAGTCGCAGTTTACAAAGCCGTCCGCGCCCCCGAGTGCGGTCGACCGTGAAAGGTCGAGAAACACCTATCGCAAGAGTGGTCGGCACGAGTCACGGGAGAGGTCCCGTTCGGACAAGGGGACTCCTTCTCGACGCACCCTTTCCAGGTCCCTGAGGGCGTCGACAGGCTTTCTCGAGGCTCTGGCTCCGAGGAAGTCGTCAAAGCCGTCGACGCTCAGGTCGTCGAAGGACACGCTCAGAGCTCCGGCTTCGAGGACTGTGTCGACGCCGTCGATGCTGGCGGCGCTGCATCTGACGTCGACGCCGATTTACTCGACATCGACGCCGATCCTCTCGGTGCCAATGCCTGTTCTCTCGACGCCCTCGACGCCTTTCGAGGTCGGGGTGTCGGAGGTACCCCGTGGCACGGGGGAACCTCGTAGAAAGTCTCTGGCTAAGAGCAAGCACTCTCGAGTGCCTTCTTTTCAACACCTGGAATATATTTCAGAGGTGGATGAGGACTCTGATGGCCTGGTTCCTAGTCAGGTTCCAGATGAGATGGTCTCGGCCATAGCCAGTTTGACGATTTGAGGCAGTCACTGCATGATGCCAGTGGACTGGACACCTCTCCGGAGCTGGAGTTTTGTAGGCCTGAGCCTGGCTCTCATGCCGATTCCTCGTACCGGCGCCTTATGGCTAGGGTCCCTGAGTACTTGGGATGGTCTGCTCCCCCAGGGGTGTTTGTGCAGGATGATCTCACGGACATCCTTGATGTTGGTCCCCCAACTGACCCGGTACTGCTGTTTCATATGGCTTTACAGAGAAGGGTGGCGGCGGCTTGGACTGCTCCGGTTTGGACATGGCTGAATGCGTCAGCAGGTCCATGGCGGCGAGGTCCGTGATCGCAACCACGCAAACCTGCGTAAATCGGAGTTTGCTCCTGATGTGCAATCCCGGCTCCTCAATATGCCCTTTGACGGTGAACACCTTTTTGGCAGCAAGGCTGATCAGAGCCTTGAGAGGTTGCAGACCTCTAAAGCTGCAGCCAAATCATTAGGTGCTGCAGTCAGGCAACCTCAGCTTTTTGGTCCTAGGGGACCGCAATGGAGGGGTGGTTCCTTTCGTTATTACTCCTCCTTTGGTAAAGCGAGAGGTGCTGGCAGTCAAAGAGGTCGACGCAGGGGTACCGGAGGTGGACGACAGGGTACCCGTGGTGCCAGGGCCACTCGGGCAGTTGCCTCTTTGCCCTCAGGTAATGCCGCAGCCGCTACCACTCAGTCATGAGGCCATGTTCCATGGTTCGCCGGTTGGGGGGAAGGCTGGCGCAGCATCTTGTAGAGTGGTGTGCCATTACTTCAGATGTGTGGGTTCTGGAGATCATAACCCACGGCTACTGTCTTCCCTTTCGGCAGAGGCCTCGCGACAATCCACCAGGGAACCTCTCTTTGAAGAGTCCGGATCCGCTCCTTGCGCAGGAAATTCAAGCCCTGAAAGGTGCCATAGAACTGGTGCCTGTAGCGGAGAGGAACAAGGGATGGTATTCCCCTTATTTTTTGATTTCGAAGAAAGATGGGGGATTGAGCCCCATCATGGACTTGCGCGGTTTGAACAAACTCCTCAGGAAGGACAAGTTCAAGATGGTTACTCTCTCTCAAGTCCTCCAGGCCCTTAAGCTTCAGGACTGGTTGGTGTCTCTCGACCTCAAGGATGCTTACTTCCATGTGCCGATCCATCCCAAGCACAAGAAGTACCTGAGGTTCGTGGTTGGCGACTCGCATTTTCAGTTTCGGGTCCTGCCGTTCGGATTGACCTCCGCCCACGAGGGTTTTCACCAAGCTCATGGTGGTCGTGGCAGCGCATCTCAGGCAAGGGGGGATTCACGTCTACCCCTACCTGGACGATTGGTTAATCAGGGCGCGCTCTCCCGAGCAGGTCCTGGATCATCTGTCCGTCACCTGCCACTCCCTTCACATGCTGGGCTTCTCCCTCAATTTAAAGAAGTCCCATTTGACGCCAACACAGCGGCTCCAGTACATCGGAGCAGTGCTCAACACTTCCCTGGGGCAGTGTTTTCCACCCCAGGTGAGGGCTCTTCACATTCAGCAGATGGTGCACAAGTTTCAGTTTGCCCAGACGCTCCCAGCGTTCGAGTTCTTTAGGTTGCTCGGCCTCATGGCATCCTGCATTCTTCTGGTGCCAGAGGCTCGCCTGTGGATGAGATCTTTGCAGTGGGCACTCAAGATGCAATGGTCGCAGTCCTCCGGCAGGATGTCGGACCCGGTTCAGGTGCCGTCTTCGGTCGCCCAGGACCTTCTGTGGTGGGCCGTCGAAGGCAACTTGATGAAGGGGGCTCCGTTTTGGCTTCCCTGGCTGGAGGTGACGATCGTGATGGATGCATCCCTCATGGGATGGGGAGCTCATGCCAACAAGCTGACAGTCAGCGGTCGTTGGTCTCCATCGGAGTCCAGACTCCATATCAATCTGTTGGAGCTGAGGGCCGTCAGGCTAGCCCTGAAGGCTTTTCTGCCGACTGTGCGAGGAAGGAATGTCCTGATCCTGACGGACAACACAGTGGTCATGCACTACCTCAACAAAAAGGGGGGGCAGGGTCACTTCCTGTGTGCAGGGAGGCGATGCAGCTCGAGTTCTGGGCCATCCAGCAGGAAGTTTCGATCTCGGCAGTTCATCTGGCCGGTGACGAAAATGTGACGGCGTACGCTCTGAGCAGGCAGAGCATGATCTCTCGCGATTGGGAGTTGGCTCAGGAGATTCTCCTGGAGATCTTCGCCCTTTGGGGGACCCCTCAAGTGGATCTCTTCGCCTCCAGTGTCAACCGGAAGTGCGAGAGGTTCTGCTCGCGGGAATTTCCTCCAAAAGGAGCCTTAGGAGACGCGTTCGTGGTGGAGTGGTCATTCCCACTGCTGTACGCGTTTCCTCCAGTCCCCGTCATCCCGCAAGTGCTGCGGAGGTTACAGAAGTTCGGTTCCTGGATGATCCTCATTGCTCTGGCGTGGGCTCGGAGGACGTGGTACCCGGACCTTCTCGACTTGTCCATCTGCCCTCCACGTCGTCTTCCCTACCGAGACGATCTGCTCTCACGGGAGGGGGGTCAGGTTCTGCGTCCAGAGGTCAGATCCCTCAACCTTCACGCTTGGCTTTTGAAAGGTTGAGGTATAAGGATTGGGACCTCCCTGAAGACGTGATGGAGGTGTTGCTCTCGGCCCGACGGCCAGCAGCAAAGTCTCTGTACCGTTGCCATTGGCGTAAGTTCTGCGACTGGTGCAGAGTTCAGAATGTGGATCATTTTGCATGTGACATCCCCATGGTTCTGTCCTTTTTACTTTCTTTGGCCCACAAGGGCTTGCAAGTGGGTACCATTAAAGGTTAACTGGCGGCTTTTGTCCATATTTAAGCGCTCGTCTGAAGAGTGTTCCTACTTTAAAATCCCTTTAATTTCACAGTTTTTGAAAGGGCTCACTAATGTGTTCCCTCCGTCACCTTTCCTGGTGCCCGGTTGGGATTTGAACCTTGTTCTCAGGTTTCTAACGGATTCTCCCTTTGAGCCTTTGCACTCTTGTCCTTTGAGACTGTTGACTCTTAAAACTGTATTTTTAGTTGCGGTCACTTCCGCTCGCAGAGTGAGTGAGTTACAGGCACTTTCAGTTAAGCCTCCCTTCACAGGGTTGTCCTTAGAGTTCGTCCTTCCTTTCTTCCGAAGGTAGTGACGGAATTTCATTTGGCCCAGAAGGTTGTTCTTCTGGCATTCTATCCTCCTCCGCACCCTGGTAAGGGAAAGGAGAGGCTCCATAGGCTTGATCCTAGGAGAGCTTTAAGCTTTTATGTTTCACGCATGTCCCGGGTCAGAGTGGACAATCAACTCTTTATTGGTTACGCTGGAAAGCGTTTGGGACAAGCTGTGACGAAACAGACTTTGTCTCGCTGGATTATTTTGGCCATCTCGGAGTGTTACCGCTTGGCGGCTAAGGACCCACCGGCTGGCTTGCGGACCCATTCTACCAGGGGTATGGCTGCATCTACTGCCCTGCAGAGGGGTGTTTCTATTTGCAACATCTGTGATGCAGCCACCTAGGCTTCAGCACATACATTTTTACGTCACTATTCCCTCGATTCCATCCGAGGACAGGATCTGGCCTTTGGCAAGGCGGTCCTTTGCTCTGCTAATTAATTGGCAATTCTAAATTTTTATTCTAAATTCTTTCCCTCCTCCTTGCTCTGGTACTGCTTTGGGAGTCTGTCATAGATATGGAATACGTTGGAGGACCCAATCCCCTCGAAGAACAAATTACTCTCTTACCTGGTAACGTTCTTTCGATGGGATGGTCCGACGACGTATTCCATATCGCTCCCTCCCTACCTTCCCCGCTGCAGAATTTCTTATGCGATTGCAGCTTACGTTCCTTCCGCAAGGCTTTGTGTCTGACTGGCAGTAGACTAGTGTCACACCTTTCGGGGGAAAAAACTACAACTGAGGCTACGGGCGTCGTGCGTCCTAGTTATCATATCGGATGACGTCGGAGGAGGTCCTCGACGACGGCGCATTGACGTCATCGACGCAGGACGCAGACGCCGAAAAAAGTTTCCGAAGCAGCACAGCTGTTGTGATTACCTGTCATAGATATGGAATACATCGTTGGACCATCCCGTCGAAAGAACGTTACCAGGTAAGAGAGTAACTTGTTCTTCTTGTACACGGGTAAAATCGGACTGTTACACAAACTCCCTGAAATTTCTTCAATCACCCCGCGATGCACAAAATCGGTAACCATGCATTTCAAAGCTTGCTCGCCCTCAACTGAAATCTTATACTGAGGAATGCGTGGCAGCTCAATTCCATATTTCAAAACTATCTTGACAGGTTCAATCTGTAAAACACTGACATCATTGTCGTCGACAGCCCACAAGCTCTCTGGTACATTAGTGAATTCTGGAGGCAAAGGTCTAGTCAAGAATTGCGAGACAGAAATTTGCTGTGGTGAAATCGTCAAACGTACTCCATCAGGAGAACAATAAATTACTGCATTTAATTCTTTTAAAAAATTCAACCCCAGCAAGTTCTCTCCGCAACCCGAAGTCAACAGAAATGGACAATGGTCCGTAAAGGGACCCAAAGAAATAGGTACCGGCAAAGAAACCGGACAGACAACTGGTGTACCAGAAAACCCTACAGAAACATTGGTTTGCCCTAACAGTGGAATGTTTGGAACCCGTGAATGATCAATGGAACACTTCTGTGCTCCAGTGTCTATCTAAAACTGATGTTTCCTATTTCCCACCACCATTTCAACGTAGGGACCTTTCTGATTGACGGGAATAGGTGTAGGTTCCAAACCCTGCTTCGTGCAATCCTAACAAAACAATGTCATCAAAAGGAAGCTCTTCAGATAAATATGCAGCGGAAGGATGATCAAATATGTTCCTGGTGTCCACACTCGGAGTCTGATTGTCCTGCGAAAAAGGTTGCTGAGGGTCCTGTGTAAACTGACCTCTACCAGGGCCCCATACTCCCGGGCGACCTCTGGATCGCCTACCCATATTTCCAAATGTATTATTTGACCTCTGTTGGAGGACGGGTCATTGTGCTCGCCAATGACCCTCTCGGCGACAATAAGCGCACTGGTTAATGTTCACAGGACCCAAGGGCACATTCCCCTGCGGGACATCCTGACCTCTAACCTGAGAACTACCACCTCTGGGGCCTCTAACTATTTGCTGCAATAGCACTTAAGTTTTCAAATCGCCTTTTTTTTTTTCAATCCTATCTTTTTCATTATTGACACGGTTCTCGTAGTACTGAGCCATGTGCAGTACTTCTGATTGTGATTTCGCCTGCCAAGCGCTCTCAGAAGACATAATATGTGACTGGATGTCAGGCAGCAATCTACGTACAAATTTGTCCACAAATAATCTTTTCCTAGACTCTGTGCCTAAGTCTTGTCCACTGAAATCCGAGAATACCTGTTCGAACCGATTAAACAACTCGGTAGCACCCTCAGACTTTCCTTGGACACAGGCCGTAAGCTTGTCCCAAATAATTCTCTTTTCGGGAATTCTGGTTTTTAATTTAGCAACGATTCTGTCAGGCAAAGTTAATATCACCTGAGGCGGTCTTTCACCAGCTGGCCTTTCTCCATCGAGTCTAGTTATATTCTCCCATGTATCTCCCGACCCTGGTACGTCGTCAATAGTTCTAACTTGTTTCCATAAATCTACGGGCAGGAGTACAGGAAACAACAAATCAATGTCGCCTAGGGTGAACACTGAGGACTGCAAAACAAACTCTTATCTCTTTATAGAACCCTGTCGGATTTTTCCTAATATCAGGAATAGACTGCCTAATAGTATTCACTTCCTGTGTTGAAAACGCGACGTGAACGAACTGCGATACATAATGCACAGGAATGTCCAGAGCAATTATACCCCGTGCAGCATCGGCCGCAACCTCGACCTTTGGGACAAATGTGGAGGGACCTCTCTCATAGGCAACTGAGAAGTAGGTGACTCCGAACGCTTACTAAGCAACAGAGCTAAATCGGGCGCTAAAGCAGTCGAAGGAGTGTCAAGTGAAAAAGCTCTCTTGTAAATACTCAATAACTCTGTGGGACGACTAATCTTCCTTTTTACACACTCATCCTGCAGGTACTCTACCATTAACTGTATTACTTTCTTCTGCATTTCTAGCGTCTATTGACTGTATGTGTCATATACCTCAACTGGAGTTATCGATATGTCTGAAATCCATCTAATCGCGTCTTTCTTACAAATTCGCGTTTCCTCTGATATCGATTTATGACACGGAAGTAACCATTTCTGTACATACATATTTTCCTCCTTGTCATCCTCATCCTGTAACTTTTCTAACTCCTTTCTATACCCAAACAACCTCTCGACATGCTCATTTACCTTCCCCACAGTGTCTCTAGAAAGCGCTAGAGTATTTAGATCCCTTAACCCTTGCGGAAGATCTGCATTATTTAATCTTCCCCCACATTATACATAACTGAATGCCTAAACCTTCAATAAAAAAAATTTTCGCAGGAAAATTATCCATATTACAAAGTGTGACAAAAACGCTAGCTTGATCATCCTTCTCCATACAATGCTTAGCCCATGCAATTAACTCACATTTTTTCTCGGGTGGTACAGTATTGCGAGTGACAACCTTTGACCCTGCACCTCGATCGATTACAAGCGGCTCAGGACCACTTGGAAGAGAGGGAGCAGGCAAATTCGATAGAGGTACTATAACTGGTGAGATAAAGAGGTGGGGGAGCTGGAGGAAGGGGAACATTGGGCGGAGCAAGAACAACAGGAACAACAGGTGGAGCAGGAATAACAGGAGGAAGAGGCAAAGCAGCCGGAAGAGGAACATACGGAAGTGGCGCAAAAGCACCAGGCCTTCGTTCATTTAATAATTTGTCAATAAACTCATCAGAAATATGAAGATATTTAGAAGGATAGATTTTCTGAATACCGAGTGAGAAAGCCCTAGCCATATTTTTAGTCGCCTCAGACTGTTTGTCCTGATCATATAACAATGCTTTTTCAGCGTTCGTTTTATGACGGCGCGCATGTTTTTCTCTACTTTTAAGTTGCAGCAACGCTTCTTTTTTCCAATTCTGCAAAACATCAAATGCTGCAGGTCTAGCCTTTTTCTTTAATAGAATTGACTCTAAATACTCAATACGAGGGATTTCAAAACTACCATTGATTGGCCACTGAAGTTCGGAGGCATGTCTGGTTTGTCTGTGCAAAATGTCATTAAAAACTATACTTCCAATACCATGCTTACAGTACATAGTACATGCCGGCGACCCCTCCTGTGGTGCGGGACGGCTAAATTCCAAAGATTGTCTATCACTGCGAAATAATGCCCTAAAGCAGGTAGACAATTTCCCAGGCATATCTCAAATTCTTGGTGTTACCTGGTCAATAATTGTGTCTGCAGATACAATGCGCCAAAATTCAAATTGTCAGGATTAAATTAAGAATCGGGTCACGACTCACCTGACCAAACCTAAGGAGGTCCGATCGGATTTCAAAGAACTTAACTAACTACTCTTACCTCGTGTATGGTGATTTCGGCAAATCTGCCTGCCTCGATAAGTGGATCCTCGTCAAGATGCCGTCTCGGACCACACGCTTAACGTCCAAGGATCGGGTCGTACAGCCTTGCTGAGGTATTGCGTCCCGTTCAGGGGGCCCCTTATGTCACACCGTCCGATCCCGGTCCGATAGCGTGCGGCAACCTTCAACAATCCGGCATCAATCTTTAGGGTCCCTATTCGGGCGCCAACTGTGAAAACAAAATCAAAATATCGAGGCTGAGTACCCCAAAAGTAAATACAACGAACACGGGTTACAACGGAACATACAAAGTACTTTATTTTATACTGAATCGAGTTAGAAAAACAGAGCAAAATCAGATAGCTATCGGCCCTCAGTACAACACAACGAACTCCAGCGTGACTCAGTGTGTTCAGTGAGAGACGTTGTACATTAGAATGCATTTGCTTTTTATACATTTGGTGGGCACGATGTCCAGCCTCACTTCGGGTTAATATTCCTTTTAATACATCACCGATCTAGGGTTTGTGCCAAGTCTCGAACAACCGCATATAACTGGTTTTGCCTTTAATACATGTATTAACAAGCCTATGCAATAACTGTGTACTCTGATTTTCCATGCAGCTCCTTCTCAAACATTAATACAATGTAGTTAAACAGATGTTCTTCGTTCAGTATTTGAATATATTGTTTCAACATATGCTTGTGGATTAGTTTCAATGCAAGAGTAATCCTTTTACACATAGGTCAACGAAGGACACGGTCTCAGTTCACGACCTCAACAAGTGGCCTGCAGGCAAGTTACACATTAGCTATGTACAGAGGTCAAGATGGCCATGTTGTATTCTGGAATGACATCGTCCACCATTTTAACTCACAAGGTGACTTTTACAAAGCAAATCCTAAAATGGCGGTTTGGCCTAAAATGGCGGCTTACATGGATTTAAGGTCAGGACCTTGCAACACGGATTTCTTTCGCAAGCGACTTTCGAGCAGCTTGGCGTAGGCCAATATTAATATATTTATTAAAATAACGCACAATACCTCACCTGCATACCTATCCACCCTTCCAGATTTTAGCGATCCACTTCAATTTGTATCCTCTTGCTGGTCTCTGTCCACCGCCACACCGCCTGCCTTCACTGAACACCCCACACACTGTGTCTCATGGGTCTGTTATACCTGTATCTTTGATTTTCTTCCTCTCCCCTGCACCATTAGCTGAGTGTTCCTCCTGACTCTTAGACTCAATCTATTCTTGTTCTTTCCCTTCGGGTTGGGCCACTGCTGCGCGCGGACAAGACACAAAATTGTTAGCCATGCCCCCCTCTGTGCACGCCAACATTTGAACAGTCTCTGGTACAGTTTCTGCCTGCTGCATTGTCAGTGCTCAACTCATTCCAGATGGCAGTGATTATCGTCGCTATTAGTTACCCGTCGCCAGAGCATCTGCTGAGTGTAGGTTTTATTATCCTTCATGTGTTCTTCTGGGACCGCTCAACATGGCCCGCTAGTCCTTGAAGTCCTGTAACAAAAAATGAACTCCCAAGCCAGAATGGAGGGTGTATGGTTTTGGGTGCCAAAGTGGTGCCTGTCACTTCACACAAGGCACATAGGGGGTATTTCAGAGACTGCCCTTCCGATTCCTCCCCGATTTCTCACACCGTCTCTTGGGGTAGGACATGCTTTTGCATATGCCCTGGTAGACAACCTATGCCAGGTTGGGACAGGCCCCTGTTCTAACCACTTCCAGCCCCAGATGGGGTCAAGCCCTGGACCATGTCACATCTAAGTGTTTTTGTTTCTTGTTCCTGAAGCTAATGTGGGTAAACGTACCAGCATTCTCGGTCTTGTGCTGCTCAAGAAAAAGTAAAAGTAGTTTGCTGCCTGTCTAGAATGATATCGTCCAGCATTTATTTTGTAATTTCTAAATCCTTGCATTATCCCTCAATGTACAAAAAACATTAAATGTTCTTCTGAATTCTGATATTGTGTAGGCACACAAAAATACCCTTTTAAGACTGGTTTAGTTTGATAGCTTTCACTATGAATTTTCACTTGGGTGCCTTGGACCCATGTTGCCATTATCAAGCATTTATAAATCCTGTTTTTTTTGTTGTTCTCATGGTTTGCACGGCATCTCCGATTTCAAAACTATGACATATATAATTAAAGTGTGCTTAAAGTGCATTTTCTCCTTTCCACATTACATTCCAGGACATTTACAAATGCCTGAAGATCTCTGGGCTAAGAACAAACCCATTTACCCAGGACTCTCTGCCACTGACCACAATATGCGTTAATTGTATGTTGGAATGTAAAGTCCATTCTACGGAAAGGAGGTGTGGGTTGCCAAAGGGTTCACCTCTTAAACCGAAAATAGACCATGAGTAGAGGAAACAATGAGCCACAATTATACAGAAAGCAAATGTATAGGAAGAGGTTAAAACAGCAAGCCAAGAAATGGTTCCACTATAAAAATCAGTGATATGCCTCATTAGCAATATTGTATCCTGTTCTAATGGCCTCAAATAAAAAAATATAACTGTGGGAAGGAATCCACGTAGAGACAAGCTGCAAAGGGGGTGAACGGTTTAAACACTGGTCCCGGGAAGAGAATCTCAAGTATGTAAACATGTACATGTTGGAGGAAACCCAGCTTGTGGTACCACAGCACCCATTCACATTATCTGCATGCCACAGAAAAAGGCACTGGAAGCATAGGTCTTCCCGTTTCCTGTGCTTATGACGGACACATGAGGATAGTCCAGCAGAGAGCCCTTTTCCTGCTATGCACTCTCTCCGTAAGAAGTCTGAATGCTGGTAAGAGTGACTACCCCTCCTCCGCGCCCTCCATCCTACACTATGGGAAGGACCTGAAGACCCTGCTCTTCAAAGAATTTCTCTTGAGTTCCCCACCTCACATGCTCCCTCTTCCATCCCAGCTCCTCTGCTCCCCCTGCACCCTACTTTTAAGCCCAGGTGTGTCCCCTTTGCACAGTACCTTGTTGCTCCACAACTAGGGTTGCACATTATAAATCGCAAGAATTCATACTTGCATACAGAGGCCTTGCAACGCCGATGCAGAGGAGGATGTGCCCTCGCTGCCAGATTCTGTGGCCAGAGGACAATTGGTCTATTAGTGGAATGGTCTTCCCACTAGAAGTCAGAGTACGAGAAATATGTTGTAATTAGAATTAGTGTTCAAAATGCTACACCCAGACAGTTGTGGTGGAAATGAACATATTTATCAAGAAAAGGGCTAAAATGGGCACTGCATAGCAATAGTAATGAGAAAACAAACCTGAAACTGGAGACAATGTAGGGTCTAGCAAGTGCAAGCAATACATGATCAAATTGGCCCGGTCTTGGATGCTTATCTGCATTGTTTCTGTGTTAATTTGTTCCATATCTGTGTCAATGTATTCTTTTTCCACTGTGCATTGACTCTAGGTCTCAGGAAACATGTCCTGTCATGGGTTCAGGTTGAATTTTCAATTGTATGGTTGTGAAGGGGGATTACTGTGTACATCTGCAGAGTTTTGAAGGTGACCATATTTATTAAAATGATAAAGACGAATTACTTTTTTCTATAGATTTTGATTTTCAGTTTCCTTGAAGCAGGGCTGTAGAAATGGCTGTTTATAGATCTGATTCTTTTTCGCTCTGGGCAAACACTGCAGAACATGATATTGGGGTTGGTGGCAGAACAGCACATGGTTTATTAAATCACCATTAGAAATATTTCATAGACTCCATACCATTCTTTCATAGGATACAGTGGAAGTTGAAGTAATTCAGCTAATAGCTGTGAGGATCCGTGCACCCATTACCAGGATGAAAACTGGCACACAGGTGAGAAGTGAATTTCTGTATATATGTTCCTCCTCACACTGCATTTACAGACTGTATTCTTTAAAAAAAATATATATATATAATACATATATCTGTGAATACTTTTCAACAGACATAACCCCTCCACAATGTCAACACGTTAATATCTGCTTCTGTACCAGTAATCTAGATTCATAATTGTTGCAATAATAACGATAATAATAATAAGCTAAATCTGTCGAGCACTTTCAGGCTGCAGTGCCTACTGTTAAATTTCCGGTTTCTGTTAATGAATTTGATTGCAGTACCCCATATATCTTTCATGTCTGTCTGCGAGCTGGGGACCAGATCAACATTTTGACAGTGTATAACACTACCTGCAATTCATCCGTGAAACTCCTTTGTTGGGGACTATTAGGAAAGAATTTTCTTTTTGCAACTTTCCTTCAATCGACATCCATGTAACCCCAAGTTATTGGCTATGTCTTTAACCCTCTGCTGACTTTTGGAGTGAAGTAAATACTTTTTTGCTTTACTTCCTTTGCTTTAGTCACTTATTTAGGGGCCCCATCAACCAAATGGTTACCACAGCATGGGGACTCTATCCCCTGTGCAAGACTCTTGTATTGTTTTAGCAAACACATCATCTTACAGTGATGTACTTCAAGGGGTACTTGCATCCATTTTATTTTTTTCCTTAAGTAACATGTTTGTTACCCTTTGGATGTGCCTAGGACGTTCTACTATTTTTTCTAATACACTCATGTACACATTTTTTTTTTACCTTCTGATGCTATTTTGAGTACTCCATACTCAGAATTACCATACTTTGTGGTTTTCGCCCTTTTCTTGGGATGCCTTGAACTTTTGCCTTCTTCCGGTCATCACAGGTCAGGAACTATCATATAAGGCATACACTTCTGCAGGATCTGGCTTCGTTTACTGGGCAAATTGAGGTTTTGTGCGAGACCTTGCCAAATATTGGGGATGGGACGGTCTTGTCCGAATCCACCTTCAAGCCAGTGAATGACTATTGCTGGACAGATATGGGGGGTGAGGTTGTCAATCATTGGACATCACTTACTGGTTTGAATGGTGCCGATCCTTGCCATTGGTGAGCTGGGATGGCATCGGGCTGGAATTTGGGATAAGCGGAGCTGTGCTGCCATTTCTCAGATTAACCACTGAAGCCAAGACCCTGAAGAAGAGGAGCCTCTGCAGAATACCGGGAAGGACCCAGGAAGACTGCTACTGAGGACTAACCAGCATTACCAGTGCCATGTCCCGTGAATCCCCGTGCTCTTGCTGCCATCCTTGGACTGGTGGGGCCAACTAGTCTGCACCCTTGCACAAGATGCCGGTCAGTAGCCCCCTGGGACCATCCTGCGATGACCAGCCTCTGCAAAGGCCTCATTGCTGCACCAGTTGCCACCCTGAGCTTGAGGGCACTGTAGACCATAGCTGGGTGCAAACTTCAGCTACTGCATCCACAACCTTTGGAACTGCTGCAACTGGACCATTGGCAGAGTTAAGTGCTCCCAGCAATTCTGAGCACTCTAAGGGAGGCCACTCGGGAAATCTGAGTTTGCGGTACAAACCTGCATACTTGTTTTCGCGCCACACCCCCACTGCTGCGTTAGGGATTGTATGGGTGTGAATCCTACTCCCTAACTATTCTTTGCCTGATCATGATGGGTGGAGTTCTGCCCAAGGATCCTACGGGGAAACCATCAGTGTGATGGGAGTGGTGGGTACCCCTCAAACCTGTTTACTCTACTTTAAACCTCCAAACATGCTTTATTTTGGAACTGGAGCTTTGCCAAAGCTTGGTCTGTGGAAATATTCGACTTTCTGCTCTCTACTCTACCTGGAACTAGGACTCTGAGGCACTGGACCTACCTGCCAGGCAGGTAAGGACTGCTAAAGCTGTATTGGCAGAGTATATGGTTTAGGGTGTAAATGCATGGTTTCCCAACTTTACTGCTTATAGTTTCTCTTGTTTCTTCATTAATTTGGACTGCTTTCTGATTTGAACATATTTCATCATGATAATCAATGTCCAGCTATGCTGTCATTCAGAAATGTTATCGCCACACAGCATGGATATGTCTGCTGTGCTCAATGCCTTTACACGCCACATGTGAGACAGGATGTTTTACCCAGTATATATATCTAGGCACCACACCCCATGACGTCGGTTCCTTTTTCCTCTTGCACTCTGTATGCTTTGGGAACGCCATTCAAAACATACCTTCTAATGGATTCTATCCTCACACGGTTTATGATCCCTCTATCCAAGCGTAGCTGGCCTCCAGAAGGTTTTCGGCTGCCAGGGGGTGCAGCGCAGCTGCATGTCTGCTCTGTCTGATTTTACACACCCGCTCTGGATATGACGTTGGGGGCAGTATATATAGTGGAGCACATTTGACCTCCGTTCCTTTTTTCTGCACAATCTGTTCACTAATCGGGAACATGCACGTTGAGCTTAAAGAAGTTCTCCAGCATGGGGTCTGGCATGGATTCACATGCTCATGAATATTCCCCGTTGTCAGGCCGGGAATCCTCTGTAAAGAAAAAATCAGTATCAGTTTCGTTTCTGATCTGTCTTTCTCAGTAGTAACCAATCACTGGTCTCTGGTCATACTGCCCCCAGCCAATGACTGCCCTCTCCCTAAGCCCCGCCTCTGGCAGCCATCCTCAGATTTTTACTGCACACTCAAATGTTGGGAGTCCTCGTGTTAAGCTCTCAAGCTTTTGCTGCGTTTTCGCGCTTTTTCAAAGAGAATTTCTCATTTTTCGGTCAAATAGAGCCTCAAGCTCCACCGTCTCTACATCCGATTAACGGGGACCCGTGTCAGATTTTTCTACGCCCCTCAAGGGTGAAGATTTCGTTGAGTTACGCTTCTTGGAGGAGTCCAGAAGTTTCTGCAGCCTATCCGAACATGGCCCAGGAGAAAGGAAGCTCGACGCCCGGAAAGCTGTTCAGGGTTTGCCCTGGATGCCAGCTGCAGAATGTGTTCAAGGAGGACGAGCACTTGAAATGTCTCTACTGCCTTCATGAGGACAAAACGCACGTGGAGAAAGGACTGTGCGTTTTGCAGGAACATGTCGGAACAGACCATCAGGGACCGACACCTTCGTCTCTCCAACTGGCTGGAAGGAAAGTCCTGTGAGCGGGCCCCGGCAACGGGGGCCCAACAGAAGGCAAAGCACTACGAGTCCGCGGGCACCGGGAGCGCCGAACGGTTGGGCTCCTCGGCTGCCAGGCAGGGCGCACCCTCTCCAGCGCCATCTACCACGAGCCAAAGCTCTGGCTCAGGGAAGAGGAAGGCCGAGAACCAGGTGAAGCTTCTGGAGAGGCCCTGGTCGAGCTCGAAGGATCCGGCAGAGGGGGAGCGAGGCTGTGACCCTCCCCCCAAGGTGAAGGCCACAGGCCCACACAAGGTGGTAAAGGCCTTGATTCACCCGGCCAAGGCCTCTATCGAGGAAGTCGCGGCAGCCCTGGCGCAGCCTGTGGAGGCGACCTCGGGGCCAGAGTCTCCCTGCCTCCGCGGAGGGAAGCCTCTTTCAGACCCATCGAAAAGACCCCCGTGAAGACCCCGGCAGAAAAAGAGGTGGGGCGGTGGCCTTTGTGGACACGGACACAGCATCCGAGGAGGAGCTGGTAGAAGTCTTAGAGGGCCTCGACGAGGGCGTCGAAGAGGCCCGTCCCCACGGGAGGGATCCCGACAAAGGTGACGACGAGAGCGACGGCGGCACCGGCGAGGGTCGTAGTTTCCCGTCGCTTCCGGAGCCGCAGGATAACTCGACGGCCATTTTGTTGGCAATACAATCCTTATGTTCGGAGATAAGGGCGAGATTGCCCTTACCACCGACGGAGGATCCGGAACCAAGCTTGACGGAGGAGCCAGAGCCAGGCCCGGCGGGAAGCCCCCCCCGAACAAGAGAAGACGGATCCATCCAGCCCCGCTTTTTCAGGCCACGTCCCTGGGGATGACACGGGAATGGACACGGCCACGACGGGTACCGGCGGTGACGACGGGACGGAGCTCCCATCAGCCCGGGCCTCCCCGCCCGGCGAGATCGGATCTTTCCATGCAATGATCGCCAGGGGATCCAAGCTTTTTCAGCTCTGCCCCGAAGAGAAGGAAGGTTTCCTTTACCAACTGCGCGAGGCCAAGAGGAAAACAGTCCTCGCCGTGCCTCTGCTGGATGACATCTGGGACGAGGGTCTCAACCTTCTCAAGAACCAGTCTACGACGCCTGCCAAGAGGGATCGGTACGAGAAGAAGTACCGGGTCCCCGACGCAGCCCCTTTGTGCCTTAGGGCACAACCAACCCCTGACTCGGTCGTCTCAGCGGCGGCTAAGAAGAAAGCGGGGTGGGGGCATCGACCTCAAAGTCAACTTTTCTGCCGGACGGCGAAGGAAAGAAGCTGGACGCAATGGGACGACGAGTTATCTGGTCGCCGGCAACGATTAAGGCGGCCAACGCCCATGCGATCGTGGCCCGCTACAACAGGGAGTTATGGTACAAGATCGCCCCCCCAACCCCCCGTTCAGACTTCATACCGGATGACAAGAGGGCTAAGGCCCTGGAGATCTTGCAAGAAGGAGAAGTGGCGTCGGACCACACCATTACGGTGGCAACGGACATTGCCGACACCGGTTTCCGCCTGCTAGGCAATAGCGTTTGCCTTAGACGACGAGGGTGCCTCAAGGCGACGGATTTCCGCCAGGACGGAAAACAGTGGATGAGTCCCTCCAAGCCATCAAGGCGGACACGGAGACAGCTAAGGCCCTAGGTGTTCTCTGGCAACGAAGGCCGTCCTTTTGGAGCACCGGAGGCAAGCAGGGTGCCTCCAAGGGATTCGGCGGTGGCTCCTCTACGTACCGCCAAGCGTCCCGCTCCTCGTCACAGGAAGCCTATAGAGGACGAGGCAAGTCGGGTGGACCCCGTCGTCGTCGCCAGGGAGGCCAAGGCGTCAAGGCGTCCTCCAAGCAAGATTGAACAGACAGCGGTGCCGGGCCCCCACCGAAGCACCCCGGTGGGAGGCTGGCTGGCGAAGTTCATCAGCATGTGGGAGTCCATCTCCACCGACCGTTGGGTGCTGGACGCCCTGGTCCAGGGGCACGCCCTTGAATTTCTAAAAAACTGCCCCCGCATTCCACCCGTGGCCAGGAAGGAAAATCACGTCCCTCAACTGCTATTGAATGTAAGGGCGATGCTCATAAAAGGTGCCATCGAGCTCGTCCCGAAGAGGCTCAGGAGTATACTCGAGGTACTTCCTCGTGAAAAAGAAGATAGGAGGATGGCGCCCCATCCTGGACCTGTGACGAACAAGTACATCAAGGCACAGAAGTTCCGGATGGTCACCCTCCAGCACGTGCTGGGACAGCTGGAGGAGGGCGATTTCCTGTCGTCGTTGGATTTGGAGGATGCGTACTTCCACATCCCCATTCTAAATGGACACCGAAAGTTCCTCAGGTTCGTGGTCCAAGGACGGCACTACCAGTTCAAGGCCCTCCCATTCGGATTGAAGTCGGCACCCAGGGTGTTCACCAAGTGCCTCGCACCGCTGGCAGCGTGGCTGCGCCTGCAGGGGATCCACATCTACCCCTACCTGGATGACTGGCTCATCCGAGCAAGGACAAGGGAGCTCGCCGTAGATCACACAGCGAAGACCGTCCAGCTGCTCACGGACCTGGGATTCTCCATCAACTTTCCCAAATCCCACCTGGTCCCGTCGCAAGTCGCACTGTTTCTGGGAGCCAAGCTCGACACAGTGGCGCGTCCGGCCTTGCCGTCGGAGTAAAGGATGAAGGCCATCCTGGGCAAGGTGCAGCGTCTGCTGGCCACGGACGTGGCCAGGGTGAGGTTCATCAAGTCCCTCCTCGGGATGATGTCCTCCTGCATATATCTCATGCGCCTGTGCTAGCTTTGGATGCGCCCTCTGCAAGAGTTCCTCGACGCCCGCTGGATCCAAGCGACGGGCAGCTTCGAGGACAGGATCCCGCTCAACGAGATCTTCCGACGAGCGATCGGTGGTGGGGCACCCGCACTCATCTGACGGCAGGCACAGACTTTCAGACCCCATCTCACCAGATAACGGTGACGAAAGATGCCTTCCGATGATGGGTAAAACCGCAGATCGACCTGTTCGCGACGGCGACGAACTCCAAGTGCCAGAGGTTCGCCCAACTGAGGAGCATGGGCGATGCTTTCCCCTGGGACGGCCTGTTCCTATATGCATTCCCTCTGTTGCCGTTGCTGCTCCGACTCGTCAACCAGCTCAAGAGGTCCCGGTGCAGGATGATCCTCGTCGCACCGGCGTGGCCGAGGCAGATCTGGTTCCCGGACCTTCTGGACTTGTCAGCGTCCCCACCAGTCAAGCTGCCGACGGATGCGGATCTTCTCTCCAGAGAAGGAGGCGCCATACTTCATCACAACCCGGAGTCGCTGAACTTGCAGGCCTGGCTCCTGCAGCACTAGAGTTTGGAGGGTATGATATCCCGGCTGACTGCAGAGAGGTCCTTGCAAAGGCCAGGGCGTCCTCAACTCTCAAGTGCTACGGACATAAGTGGAAGAGGTTCTCTGTCTGGTGCCGTGCACAGAAGATTAACCCTCTACGGATTACGCCCCCTCAAGTGCTGCCGTACCTATTGTCGCTGGCCAAGGCTGGACTGGCTCACGCCTCCAAGATACATCTGGCTGCCATCTCCCGATACACCAGAACCACAGTGGTCCCATCGCCTGGTGAAGGAATGAAGGGACTGTTCCGATCGTTCCCGCCGATGAAGGCCCCTGTCCCGGCGTGGGAGATCAATGTGGTGCTGACCAGGCTCATGGGGGCGCCATTAGAGCCCCTGCATTCGGCACCGTTGAAGTTCCTGTCGTGGATGATTCGTATCTTGTGGCCATCACCTCCACACGACGAGTGGAAGAGATCTAGGCCCTATCCTGCAAGCCTCCGTAATTGACGTTTCACGACACGAGGGTGGTGCTGAGGATGCACCCCTCCTTTATGCCCAAGGTGCCGTCGGACTTCCACCTCAACGAGCCCTTGGTGTTACCTGTTTTCTTCCCGTCGCCTTCGTCGCCGGCCGAGAGGACTTTGCACTCGCTGGATGTGGCTAGAGCGCTGAATTTCTACATGGACCGCACAAAGAGTTTTCGGAAGACATCACAGCTATTTGTGAACTTTGGACCTGTGAACCAAGGGAAGGCTCTCTCGAAGGCTTCCATTTCCAGATAGTGCATGATGCAGCCGCAGAGCCGTCATCGGTTGGCAAACCGGCCGTTTCCTGGCCGTTCGAGAGCCCATTCGACCAGAGCTATCGCTACTACCACGGCGTTCGTCTGGTGTGCCCCTGCTGGCCATCTGCAGGGCTGCTACATGGAGGTCGACGCACACTTTCAGGAGATTCTACTGCGTCGATCGGGATTCCAGGGAGGAGTCCAGGGTCGGCCAAGCAGTGCTGCGCAACCTGTACGCCTAAGGTGAGCCTGGTGAGGAGGTAAGAATTGCTTAATGTTGCATTTTTGATGTAATAAATAATGTTGAGCCTTTGCCACCTCCCGTTGGTTGTGCATTTGTGTACTGCTATGTATTCTTATATTCATGAGCATGTGAATCCATGCCAGACCCCATGCTGGAGAAGGAACAAGTTACTTACCTGTAACTGTTGTTCTCCAGTATGGGTCTGGCATGGATTCACATGCGAACCCTCCCTCCTACCCCTCTGCAGCTCTTGACTTGGTCGTACTGCCACTTTGCGTGCTACCAAATCTGAGGATGGCTGCCAGAGGCGGGGTTTAGGGAGAGGGCAGTCATTGGCTGGGGGCAGTATGACCCAGAGACCAGTGATTGGTTACTACTGAGAAAGACAGATCAGAAACAAAACTGATACTGATTTTTTCTTTACCGAGGATTCCCGGCCTGACGACGGAGAATATTCATGAGCATCTGAATCCATGCCAGACCCATGCTGGAGAAGAACGGTTACAGGTAAGTAACTTGTTCCATTTCAAACAAGGCCATGCCTAATCCATCTTAAGGTCTCAGGTTTTGAGCTTTGTGCGGATTGCAGCCGACAGATGTCGGTCTCGGATGCATACCGGATCTGCCTCTACTCCTCGGGCGAGGGCCATGAATCCCAATACTGTGGGCCGTGCCAGTCCATGCACCCGAAGGGTCTACGGAAAATGGTGGCAAAGATGGTCACCTTTGTCCACAAGGTGAAGGGTGAGGCTCTGCAATCTCGTTCGAGGTTACTAGGTACGGATCGGTGCTCCAAAGAACAGGCAGCTCCACAGAAGGAAAAGGACAAGAGGTGGAGGAAGAAGGATCAGAAGAGGTCCCGCTCTGAGTGGATCTTTGCAGTGGCATTTGTCTTCTTTGAAGAGCCACCACTCCAGGAGTTTGCCTGAGCAGTCACATGTGGTATCTTTTCCAACCCAATCTTCAGTTTTGGAAGAATAAGCAAATTTCCACATGAAGATGCTAGACCTCTTTGCCTAGGCGCCAATGGTTCCGGCATTGGTGCTGTTGCGCAGGAAACTGAACCATCGGCTTCGGCCCCACCGTGTCTGATGCGGCTGGCAGGGCACCCTCTGTGGACCACGGCTGCACACATACATGCTCGGGTCTGGCCCAAAATGAAGCCATGGTAGTTGAGCGCCCATAAGCCCAACTTTCGGGCATCACAGCCTCCGTTCTGGCACGGACGTCATCGTCAGTGCCATGGACACCGCATTTCCGCAGGAATGTGCCCCACTACAACATATATGACAAGGGTGACCAGATCCCTTGTTGGCTGGAACCTCTGGGGGTCCCAGAGGAGTTTTACTAGGAAGGTGAGAAGGTTCTGGCACTGGCAGAGGGCCTTCAAGGAGCCAGCAGCCTCAACACTTCGATTTATTGCGAGCTCCCACCCCGGGAAAGCCGCTAGTTGCATTCAAGCACTTCATGGCAAAGGTGGTTAGTACTTTGGGGTGGTCTGCTCCGTCCAAGCACAGCGTGCAATATGAGCTCTGTAACATTCTGGACAATGTTCTCAAAAAGGACACTCATGCCTTCAATATGATGGTGGAAGCAGACGTGCTCGAGGCGTGGGAGAAGGCTGCCTCCATTCTGCCTGTGGACAGAGACATGTAGGAGAAACACTATCACACCCCTTCAGACCCAACCTTTTTTTCCTCACATTCGCCAGCTTTGAGCTTGGTGGTCAAGGCTGCTGTGGTTAGCCTAAAAGCATCTACCTTCCTGTCCCTTCCACCGTGCAGGGAGAGTAAGAGGTTGGACGCATGGAGCAAGAAGGTGTTTGCGTCAAGCAATCTAGCACTGCGAGCTGTGAATGCCTCATGTGCCATGGCAACGTTTTCCTTCGGCCTTTGGACAGCGGTGACCAATGCAGCCAAACACATCCCCAAAGGGATAATGAGGGACGGATTCCAGGCCCTGGTCTCTGATGGCAGGGAGGCGGCATGACAAATGCTGCAATCAGAGATGGACACAGCGCACTGTGTAGGTACGGCCATGGCCACCAGCACGGTGGTCAGGCGGCACTACTGTCTAAGGACGTCAAGATTTGCCGGCCGACATCTAAACCAGATTTGATGGACATGCCATTCAGTGCAAAACCTTTTTGAAGCCAAGGCTGGCGGCGCCCTCCAGAAGGTTCAGTTGTCAAAGGCGACATCAGCCCTCTGTACAGCCGTCGTCCCGGGGGAGGACCCCCCCCCCAATTCATGTCACCTGTCCCACACAACGTTCCATGGCATTCAATTCCCAAGCAGAGAAAAAAATGACCAACACATAACCACACTGCCACAAAGTGATGAACACTCAATGGGCCAAGTCCATGAATCAACCCACCATGTCAACTAAAGTCAAAAATGTACACAGGGACAACAATTGCCCAGTACAACATACCAGAAACACAGCACCCAACAGTGAAGCCCTCCTCCCGTGACCAGACACAACTGCACTCGTGCTACAATGTGCGGTGACTTGCGCATATCACCATTGGACATACGTGTGTTCCAGACAATAAATGGGATCATCAAATTGTATACAGCCGTAAGGCTAACACCAATGAAGACAGACAAGCAAATAAATAAAGTTAACACACCAACAAAGTATGGGACTAAATGCACAAACCAAAAGGGACAAACAATCATGATTCCCACTAGGGGTGTATACACATGTTGGACTTGAGACTGCCCACAGATATCATGGAAGCCCAGGATGGAGGAGGTGCAGGGTGCACACCAACATCCACATGTGTGGATGATGTGTGAGGAAAAAAACCTCCATGGGTTTATGGGCCGCACGGCTATCTGGGATCAGGAGACCTGTCGCTGCTATCATCATACTCTGGTGGTGCATCTGAATGTGGGAGTGGCACGGGAGGTACACCACGTATAGTCCTGGTCTGGTCCTCGATGGCAGTGGCCACACGGGACTGAGATGCATGCAGCTGCAACGTGATGGCTCGGAGGTCTCCATGCAAAAACCTCACAGGATGCACGCAGTTCCTCCGTGATGGAACAAGTCCTCAGTTGCAACTGCTCTTCAGACCGCCTACTGCTGGATGCCTTGAGTGCAGCCAGTGGTGTCCTGAGGGACCTATACTCCAACCTCAGGGCTTCCCTTTGGGCCCGACCCTCTGCAGCCAAGGCTGCGCGCAGATCCCTCAGGTCTGCCCGTCGGCTCCTGTTGCTGGCCAGCATGTTCAGCCTGTGTGAGCGGCATGTGGACCGCAATGCTTGCTGCTGGTGCTCCACCTGTCTAGCCGGGGGAGGGGGATCATGAAATTGGCCACCCTATCCATGCCCTGAGCCAACATTAAAACAGCCTGTTGTCGTGCAACAGAATCCATGGACTGCTCCCACACAGTAAAGCCAGTTGATGCACAGACACCACGTTGGAGGACCCCACGCCCGCCTGGCCAAGGGAACCTAGCCCTTCATGTGATGGTGCTGCCTGTGGCTGCAGGACTGCATCCCTCCCCTGATCAGCTGGCACAGGCTCAGGAGTCAAGACTGTGGAGTGTGGCCCTGCAGCCGTAGCCAGCACAGACGGATGCACCAACACAGACTGGCCCTGAGAGTGGTTCTCCCCCCCCCCCTTCAGGCGCTTGGGGATGCAACAGGATCCACACTTCATGCACTCACCTGCGACATCACAGAGGCATCCATGTCTGTTTCACGACCAGAGCAATAGGCATCTTCAGAAGCTGACTCAGACTGAGTCACATCCAGGATGGCTTGCAAAATCAGTGAATTGTCATGGGCTACCACCCCACGTCCTCCACTGGTGGTTGGTCGTGGCTCACTATCCTGTACCTCCTCCACCTCCAATGCCTCATCACCTGCACATAGACAGAAAAACACATGATTAGTCATGGAAACTGCGTAGACCATACACATAGGCACCACAATGTCGACATGCAAGACATCAACCTGCCCTGTCACAATCTCACACACGTATGCATTGTCAATGCAAGTGATGGACAGCATGAAAGAAGATATGGACATGTGTGGGAAGGACAAAATCACATTTGGTGCATGGTGCCCAGCACCTGCTCCAACCATGGAGCACCTGAATGGCATAGTCCATACACCAACATCCAGGATGTAATACACATATGCCACGTACCATAGCCTTGCCTTGACCTGCTAAATGCAACAGATGTAACATGCATACCACTGTCACAGAGCCATGAATGAGGGATGTGACATGACATGTAACACAAAAACTCCATACACACAAGTCCCGCAAGGTGGCAAGATGCAAGGCTGCAGTGAAATGTTGAATGTGGACACACACGTCCCATGAGTCCATGTCACATCGACACCATTCAAGTAAAAATGCACTTTGGAGGTGATCCCGGTGGATGTAAGTGGGAGTGGCCCGTGCACCACAGGTGAACATCACACTAATCAAACACAACACACTGACAACCCATGGGAATGTAGCAGCCAGGTGGAAGTGCATACCACATGTGTCAATAGCGTGAAGAGGGTTGTAGGTGTACAGCCAACCTCCCCAGAGTGTGGTTTATGGCGTGGATGCAGTGCACATGTAAAACTGTCGGCTCTGAGGCCTGTGCCTGAGGACAGAGTTTGGGCAGGTGACTAGTGCATTCCATCATTCATCGTGGACGTCAGCAGGGGTGAGGAGTAGTGAAAGCACAACACATGTCCAATTACCCTAAGAGGGACCTGACCCGGATATGGATCACCTGCAGGCCAATTCAGGCACGGAGCCCATACCACAGGGAGGCCACTGCCAAAGAGACTCTCGCCACCAATTGATTGCAATCTGAGAAGTGATTGACCCTGAGTAAACAGTGAAGGCATGATCACAGTCTATGATAGGTAAGCCAATGCGGAAGATGGATTCGAAGTAACTGTGCCCACAGCTCCCAAATGTCCCTGTGGACATTGCACCATGAAGGAAATCAATAGCCGTACCCTCTGTGACCCAATACCAATATCAGTCCTATGGAGATGCAACACCTGTCCCCAAGACAAAAGAACAACCCACACAGTCCAGCTCAGGATGAGTTGCCGAGCACAGTTAGTAGGAGCACATATATATTGCTAGAGGACTTTGCACACCACATAAGACCAGTCCCCTGGAGACTGCGTGCCACCACGGGGAGGTGGGGAAAGGGAGACCACCCCAGCAGAGGTTGCGGCTGGCAGGGTGAACAATCAGACGTCAGAGATGAGCAGAGAGAGGGACAATGTTGAGTGGCATATGGTCACAGCCCATCAGACATCACAGGTTTGATCAGGAAGAGGGCCAAGAGGTCCCGGACAGAGGGTGTAACTGGAGGATTGAGCACGTGTGCAGATGTCCATTGTCAGGGAGTGCAGCACATCGTGCATGTGTAGGCGGCAGGACAACAAGTACGTGTCAGACCATCATGACATGGTACACCCATGGTAGTCATGTCAGTGCATGCAGAACTGCCAGACAATCAACACATGGCCATGAAGCAACGTACACATGTCCTTGACACACACCCATAACCGCTCACCAGACATTGCCTCATAATTTGGAAGGTCCCCCACACCCTGGATCAGCTCTGCATCAATCATCTGACTAGCGATATCCTCATGTGGAGTGAGTACTTCTTCCTCTGCTGCTGGTCCACCTCCAGTCATCTTAGTGGAGGAGTAGTTGGCACCCAACTTACCTCTGGCTCTGCACCGGAGGTCATTTCAGCGCTTCATTGCCTCAGAAGCTGCGTGCCTCTCAATGCCCAGGGCGCTGATGCCATCGGCTACACAATGCCAGTGGGCCATACGATAGGTGTGCGTATGAGTGCTACTAGCCCGCACAAGCATGTCAGCCTCGTGTTCCTGCACGTAGTCCAAGAGGATCTGGATCTCCACACCACTGAAGCTCCTCTTCCTCACAGTACGAGTACCCTGTGCCGTGGTTCGGGACTGAGCCTGTTTGCCTACTGCCCGCTTACCCTTCCTGCAGGGCTGTGCAGTCCCTGTGTGACTGGGACCACTTGGGTCAGTAGGGGCTGGAGCACTGGTGGCCGGTGCTGAGGCATCAGCCACTGATGCTCTGAGTGGAGATGGCCCTGCAGGCATGTGTGCCTGTATGCTGGTGGAAGGTCCCTGCGCCACACGCCTCTTGGCCTTGGTGACATGGACATGTGCCCCCTGGTCTCCCTGGGCCGGGCAGGGACCACAACAGGCATGGCAGGCAGGAGACCTGAGCCTGGGTGGCTGGCGCTGCAGCTGCCCCTGCAGCTACCGGACCCTAGCTGGTCATGCCAGCAGATGGAATAGCTGGCCCTGGTTTGCTGGTGCTGGTGGCAGGTCCCTGCACCACACGCCTCTTGGCCTTGGTGACATGGACTTGGGCCCCTGTTGAGAGGGGGGCATGTCCCTCCCTGCATGGACCTGGGAACCCCAGACCCCTTGGCTACCTCTGCCAGCTCAGTACCTCAGCCCCCTTGGCTACCTCTGCAAGCTCCAGCACCTCGGCCACCTTTTCCTCCCTTCCCACCTTTTCCCCTCCCAGTCATGGCACAGATGTAATGGTGCAATGGGGTGTGCAGCAGACAGTTGACCTGGGTAATTGGAGTGAGCGGGCAGGGCACGTGATGTTAAACGGACATGTATACCCAGCAAGGCTCAGTGTGACCCCTAGTGGAAAATGGACGGGTCGCACAACGCTCGGGCACCCCAAAAACAAAAAAACGTGTACGTGACCCCTTGGTAGCCCACGTGTGATGAAAAAAACATCCGGCAGTACACTGTGGCACCCAGCAACACAAAAAAACTATGCGAGGAACACTTAGGCTACTATGAGCCCAAAAGTGGGGTGCGCGACACACGGGAGCAACCACAGAATGAAAGAAACGAGTAGACGACTCACTGTCTGCCTCGTAGAAACAAAAAAAATGTGCGCGTATGCAACTCCCCTGCCAAAACAAGAAGTGTGCAGAGCAGTGAACTATTTGCGTGCGAACCCACAAAGAAGTAAAGTTCACACGTCCGTCCCCATGAAAAGCACATACAGTGCACTGTTGTCCTACGCAGACCTTTATCCCATTCCGAACGGCAACGCCCAATGTACAACATGTGTCACGTAATTTACATGCTTAGAGCCTTTCCTCTGATTACACGCTAATGCGCTGTTTCCGCACGTGCAGTCACTCTGTTTCCGGCTGGCCACACAAAAGAACACGGAAGAACCACGCTGCTGCCTACGAGGCCATTTACCTGCCTCCAACTGCCCCGAGCTGCCTCCTAGAGCCATATGCTGCTGCCTGCCCACTCTGTGTGCCTGCTGCCCACGTACCCTGCATTTGGTGCCTG
The DNA here is from genome assembly GCF_040938575.1 of Ambystoma mexicanum. Lineage (NCBI taxonomy): Eukaryota > Metazoa > Chordata > Amphibia > Caudata > Ambystomatidae > Ambystoma > Ambystoma mexicanum. The sequence continues at coordinate 537,936,199 of NC_090923.1, read as the reverse complement.
CTCTGAAGCCATTGCCAGTGATCCTGTTGTTGTGACCACCTCTGCTGATACTGAAGACTCCGAACTGCCATTCCACTGCTCCACAGCCCAACCCCAGGACCACCTTGCCCACCCACATCTGCCTCGGTGGTTGCCATGTCCGACCAACACCATTTGAGGCAAGTGGCAACCCCCCGGCAGAGACTCAGAGGGTTGTCAGCTTCTCTTCCACAGAAGTTGGCATCCTGGTGGAGCAAGTCCTGGGGCATTATGATGCCCTCTTCCCTGGACCATCGCGAGTCGACAAGGAAGGACGGAGTAATATCTGGACGGACATTGTGGGTGCAATCCACGCGGTGGACTGGAGCATGCGAGAGGTGTGACACATGGGTGCTCATGTCACCATCATGGACGTGCATTTGTCTGAGTAGTGAGTGTGTGACTGACCAACCCCATGGATGCATGACACATGAGCATCTCAATGTGTGATTGACTAACGCGGCACAGTTGTCCCCAAGTGCACTGTGATGGGAGGTGTACATGGCCTGATGCATGACTGTCAGGTGATGTATGTGATGTGCCATGATGCATGTGAGGTTCAGCCCCTCTTCTGATGTGCTCGCAGTGCCTTATACATGGATGTGAATGTTTGTTGCACATGGCATGCATGTTTGTGCATGTATGTTGCTTGCACTGACCTCTGTGTTGCGGAGGGTGATGATGGTTGTGACGTTTGACAGTGCCACTCATGTGCATTAGCTTTGTGTCAGGCAGACATTTGTTCGGTACACTGATGCTTGTGTTCAATGTCTCCCTATCCACAGCGACAACGGAGGAAGAGGGCGGAGTTGGCGCTGTGGAGCACTGCAGCAGGGATGCCTCCACCAGGCACCGACGCAAGGCCCAGTCGTCCTCCCAGGTTATATCATCTTCCGGGAGCGAAGAGGCTAGTGCCGCGTCAGTCATCGGCCACAGCTGCTGAGGGTAGGCCCAAGAGGGTGAAGTTGGTTGTGGGCTTCTCGGCAGTGGGAGGGACAGGTGAGACCACACAGGGGCAATCCGATGCGGAAGCAGGTGGGGAGTCATCCGGTGAAGGTGGAGGTGGTGAAGGAGGAGGAGGGCACATCACCCCAGCACATGGGGCCCGGCGGGGGGGGTGATGAGGTAGGTGTTCCTGGTGCAGCCCAGGGTCAAGGGCCGGAGGCAGTGCAGGTCACCGTGGAGGGGCCTGTGACTGCTCCTGTCCCTGGAACTGCGACTGCACCAGTGTGCACCTGCGGGCATGTCTCAGGCCGGACCCGTCCGCAGGTGGCGGATGTATCCACGGAAACGGATCTTCCACTATCTGTGGATGAGGCAATTCGTGACAGGGTTGAATCTGTGCTAGCCGGTATTGCAAGGCATACATGCAGCATTCGTGACAATGTGCAGGCTTCCAATCGGGGGCTTGCACATCATCACGATTAGTTCTGTCGCCTCATCAACTGGCTAGCACAGTTCATGGTCACGAATGTGCTACGTGTGCTGGCCACTGCTGCGACCCCCCCCTCCTCTTTCTCCTCTGTGCGCCAGTTGTCCTCCCTGTCCGTCTTCCGGCCCAGATACCACCAGGGCCCCCTGTGTACCTGTCACAATCCCGGCAGCCAGTCTGGTGGAGACCACATCCCTACCACAGTCGGGAGTTGAAGGATTATCAGAGGTGGTCACCGCAGCAACAGGACCAATGACAATGGAGGAAGTGCAGGCACCAAGAAACAGGGCACGTGCACAGCAGCCCTGGGGATTTTCATCATCCCGGAGGCTGTCCTGGAGACGCAGGCACCGGGCTCATCGGCCGCAGCAGGATTGACGTAGGAGGTAACAGGACTCTGGGCCCTCAACATCACAGGGGCAGGTATCCGGCAGGAGGGAAACGTGGACCTTAACACAAGGATGTCTTCCGTGTTGGAGCGAATGGGCCAGCAGATCAGAGCGGCAGCGGGCACAGGGGGTACGACTCACCATCGCCAGGGCGGAGAACACTGTGCATCAGGCGGAGAGGCAGGCTGAGTTCCTCAAGGAGACTCGCAGGGAGTTTGAGAGGAGCACATTGGAGTCCCTGCGGGCCCTCGAGGGGAGAGCACAGGCCCGCCTCAGGGAAATAGACGCAGAGTTCGATAATGTCAAGAAACATTTGACGGGGCACGCAAGGCTCCACCCACTTATCAAGATGCCACACACTGTGTGGGACCTGAACATAGTCTTGGAAGCCCTGGCAGACATCAGGCTGGTCACCATTAAGACAGCCTTACTCGTTAGCCTCACCTTGGCTCGCAGAGTCAGTGAAATCCAGGCGCTGGTCACCTCAGAACCATATGCTACCTTTCACAGGGACAAGGTGCCTAAGGTGCCGTCTGCTTTCCATTTGAACGAAGAAATAGTCCTTTCTATGTGTTTTGCTGATCCTAAGGACGAGGCACAAAGTTCTGCACTGCCTGGATTTCGGGCACGCCCTGAAATTCTATCTTGACAGGACCAAAGGCTTCCGCAAATCAGATGCCCTGTTTGTCACTTTTGGAGGTGCAAGACCAGTCCATCAGGCCTCCAAGGCATTCATATCCTGCTGTATGGTCTCGGCCACCAAAGAAGCATAAGAGGGCCATCATAATACGCTTCCAGTGAACATGCACGCCCACGCAGTCAGTGCCAACGCAACGGCCATCGTATACCAGCGCCAGGTCCCTTGGCAAGTCATAAGCAGGGCGGCCACATGGGCCACTCCCTCGGCTTTCTGCAAGCATTAATGTTTGGATCCCGGGTCTAGATCTGATGAGGCTTTCGGACAGGCAGTTCTCAGGAACCTATTTGCTTAAGGAGGGTCTCCTCTCCACCCTGGGGCTATATTCAGTTGTTATCGCCCATGCAGTATGGAGGAAAGGGGACAGGCCGTAAGAGTAATTATAAGTTACTCACCATAGTGACTACTGTACTCTTAGTCCTTAGTGCCATTTCCTCCATACGTCCCACCATCCTCCCCCCTAATAATACTGGTGTCATTAGGCAATGTTAAATCTATTGTCGACGCGTCAATGGGGACTGAGATGTGGCGCCGGAGGGCGGAGTCAGGGCAGCGCAGGCTCCCAGGGCCGCACCCTGCTGTAGGTGATTTCAATCCGGCACACCCCCCTTCCCCCCCGCCCCCCAGAGTCAAGCCCAGCATGTAGTGCACAATTGAAACCCTTATTTATTTTTATCTATAAATTCAATATTCTGAACGATATACGACTCGTATCACACCCTTCCCCTGAACCCCGTCACCCCCCGGTTACATTGAACCAGGAATCAGGCTAGTTTGTAAAGGTAAATATGTATTTAAAATGTAATCATAATATATTTTAATCGGTAAACAACAATCACCAATGGGTTGACAGAACACTGAATGATATCTTTAATACACTATGAAACAAGTAATGCGCACAAAAACAAATGCAGCACAGAAAAGAATACTTTTGAATTGGTGTAGAACAGATGGCACTATGGTTAGGAGTTCCCCCTGCAACACCCCCAAACCCCCCAATAGACATTGTAAAGAGATGGAAGAAGAGAGCAGGTGTCCAGGAATAGCACAAATCAAACAGACTATCAGTCCCACCTTCCCCCTTCAAACACAAGAGAAAACTGAATGGACTTTTCAGCTGTCAGAATGGCCTTGAAATTGTCTTTGGAATTGACTGAGCAAAAACACCAAATGTGTTCAAAAATACTTAAATTGTAATAAATTCCTATGAGAGCCGCTTTGAACAGTTGCACACAATCACAAGCAATGGTTTAGTCAAAAGAAAACAATGGAAATCTCAAAGTCCAAGTCGGAAACAATTTAAAGCTATTTCACACGTGTAAAATTTCTCAGAATGTAAAATCGTGGCAAACCTTTCCTTACGCGATATTCGCTATAACGGGAGAATCGCACTGTTTTGCAATGTGGTTTTGGGTTCTATGGATAGCTAAGGATGTCAGGTACAAGTAGGAGTTGAAATTTCTGAGGGAGTTATAGAGGTTTTAGTAAAGGTAGTTTTTGTAAAATAGGCACAAGAATGGAAAACGGAAATGCACTTTTGAAATGACAGATGGGTTGATTACAATAGATTATGACTATAGGACAGGACCAAAGGCTTCCTATAAAAAGCAAATGCCACAGATGGATCTTACAGTCAAGTGATGAGCGTAACCCGCCTGTTGTGGATATCTTACTTCTTCAGATGAGAAAAGAGTCTGTGCAAAGATAGTTCTAGCAACACTATGGTTGTGAATGACGGATAGGATGGGTTTCAGATTGTGATAAGAAAATGCAAATATACAATGGGTCACAGTTCTTCCTATTAATACTCACAGGATACGTTATTAAATGGGACAGTCAGTTCTGGTCATGGATAGGATCTGGTCTAGGAAGAACAGCACATCAGGCACGGGATCGGGTCAGCTAGGCCGGTCACCAGATATGCACAGGATCAGCCCTCCTAGTCTGTGGATATTTCAATCAGCTGGATAGCGAGGTCCTCGGGCAAGACTAGTGGTAGCAAGCCAGAGAATTTCAGGATACTAGTTCAAAAGGCCTTCTCACACCACAGCGTTTCACTGGGTTGCAAGAACAAGTTTCAAGATTTAGACCTTGCACAAAGTCATTAGTTCTCTACTGCTTGCAAGAGTCTTGGCATCTGGATCTGGAATTATGTTAAAGCTGGATGTTGAATGCTGGATCAGAGTGCTTCGCCGGAATCGGGAAAGTGAGTGGATCTGTGAGTTCCTATGTGTTGTCCGCTGTGTCTATCCTTTAAAATGACATCACAAAAAGGTTGAATGGGCCGGTTTAGCTAAGCTTGCATTTGAGTGATCTGATCAAGGCCGGATGATGTCACATTTTATGGTTTGCTTTACAGTTCTTAGAAACTTCCCTTTAGCTACTGGTCTCAAAATTTGATTTTATACTAAATACACATTTCTACATTGGTCACTTTTACACAAATCACACACAAGGATGCCATATTTTATGTAGCATTTGTTCCTCAAAATCCTGCAGCTGTAGGGTCTTGTTTCAACTTTCTATAGAATTGTGTCCTTTTTGCTATGAACTCAATTTCCAAACTTTATGCACATTTTCACAAATGTGTGTGTTTAACATAGGAATGTGTGTGTAGGTTTTCACAATTCTAGGATTAATACATTTCACATAAAACTACATATATTGCCATTCCTGTCCAGAACATGTTAGACGGTTCTGCCGCCTCTTAAAACGTGCAGCCAAAAATTGGACTAACAGATATGTCCTTGCTATATTTTTCACCAGTTTGAATCACAAGTTATGAGTCTTTACAAATTGTTCTTTGTTCATGCTTATCAGCAAATGGTACGCCCCTTTTTCTCTCCCTGGAGTCTAGGAGCATCCCCCTCCTTGTTTGTTCCTTCGAGGAGCCATTTATGACCCTCTCACACCTCTGCTTCCTGGGCTTGGGCTGAAGGGCCTGCTATTGTTCATTCTCTTTCTGTAGACAAGAGTCTGGGTTACCCCACAATTATCTCCCCGTGAGTTTCATCTGAGAGGATATTCCTCCCCCTGGGAGAAACCTGCTTGTCCACTTCCAAAGGGTTGCAGCTCAGCCAAACTAATTTATTCTTAATTAAAAATCCAGGAAAACCAAACTTGTTGCATCAAACATAAATACATTATTTTCTCAGCTTTAACTCTGTGGGATAAAAAGCAACTGAGATCGGTATTCTTTTTAGCCACAATCCTTTTTATGTTTGCTGATCCGGCAGACTTTTTAGTTTAGATCACTTTAAAGTTTCATCAGTAACTCAATCTGACAGCTGTCATTCAGGTAACCAAGGGTAGGGCATCCAGATTCTGACAGGGGCTGTCAGTTTACATACAGTCCAGTTTTTCTGAACATTGTTTTGCTCTTCACATTAGGACTTTGTATGTTTGCAATGCTTCTTTAGATTACATGAACTTTAGCGTCAGGCAAGATTTTGGATGTTAAGAATTGTTGTATTATAAGCATTTTGGAGTTTTTAGCACCAAAGCAAATGTCATTTGTAGGCACATTTTGGAGTTTTATCTACAAAGCGCTGCTTCTCTCTCTGCAATCTGTTTGCTGGTCATGGAGCCCACTGGCACATATTCTGCAGTGTGTGCTCTATTCCACCACACATGCACCATGGGGGGCAGGTTGTGCATCCATCTTTTTGTGTGCTTGAGAACGCGGTTTTTGTAGGTTTTAGGCGCGCACAATTTCTGCCATTGTTGCAGTTCCTTGCTCCATAAGTATTAGTGATGCTGCATAGCACAGCAAAGTTGTCAATACATCCCACACCGCTAAAAGTACGTTAGTCACTATGGTGAGTAACTTATCATTTTTTATATAGTGCCGGAGGCCACAGGCATTAGTGCGCAGTCAAGAGAAGAGGTTGTAGCCAGACCAGGAGGTTTTCCTTCAAACAAGGCAGTTTTCAGTTGTTTCCTAAATTTTAGGGGGGCCTTTAGTGGTACGCAGAGCAATCCAGCAGTTTATTCCATTCCTGGGCAGCTTACACTGGAAATAAGCAATCATTCCCTTTGACCTGCTTGCCCTTGAGGCATATCAGTCTCATGGTGTCGACAGATTGCGTAGTTCTGGCAAGCTTTTGTACAGTAATACATTCTTTAATGTACTGGTGGGCATGACCGTAAAGACATTTGTGGACGATCGTGAGGGGTTTAAAATGAATTCTGGCTTTCACATGGAGCCAATGTAGCTCCCCTACTATGTGCCGTGATGGGCCAGTGCCTAGGGACGTTCTTCACTATCCAAACTGCATCATTTTGTAATACTTGAAGTTTTCCCATACAGCTCTTATATGTCCCCATCAAGAAAGCACTACACTAATCGATCCTGGGCATTATGATAGCACAAATCAACGTAGTCATTTATTTCAGAGACATAAGGCTTTGCCAATTTCACAGTCTAAAATGATATTAGGTCTTGCCTATAACAGTGTTGAAATATGAGTTGACATGCTCAGTGATGGTTCTAGAGTAATCCGCAATGTTTTTACTTTGTTAGCTAGTTTGATATGGTGGTTATCAATATCAAAGCCAATATATTGGGCCTGAAGTTTGGCATGGGCCTGGAAGGAGCTAAAGATCTAAGGCTCCATTTCATCTCCATTCAGGCACATTCTGTTGAGTGCCATCCAACTCTGTATTGCTCCATAGACTGTGGATATTCTTTCCACGTCTTTTTCACAGTTGCCAATCAGCTCCATAAGGAGCTGAGTGTCATCCGCATAATTAGTAAAAGCAACACCAAGAGTGTCAAGGAGATCACACAGTGGGCAACAGAATACATTAAACAAGGTGGGCGAAATGCAAGCAACCTGTGGTACTCCACATTCAAGTAGTTCCAGCCCAAAGCACACATCTCCCTAGACAATCCTGGTCCTCTGATCACTTAAAGATCCAAGCCAGCAAGTCACTTTCTCCAAACAATTTCCCACCCTACTCATTCTTTCGAAATGTTTTCCATGGTCCACAAGATCGAAGACTGCTGATCTAACAAAAATCAGCAGCCCTGAGTTACTTTTCTCCACAATTCTTAGCATTTCGGTTTGGAGATCTAGAACTGCGCTTTCTGTGCCGTGAAATGATCTAAACCCGGACTGTCTGTAGTGTAAAATATTTGTTTTTTCCAGATATTGTTGGAGCTGCAAGGTGACTAACTTGTTTTCAATCTTTAGAAGAAAAGGACCATTAATTATGAGCCTATAATTGGTATGATATGTCGTCAAGACTAGTTTTTTTGATAAGAGGTGTAACCGACACTTTTTTTTTTTTTTTTTTTTTTTTTTAGTATGTCAGGTACTTTATTCCTGGCAAAAGAGGCATTAGCAAAACAAGTCAGAAAAGGAACAAATAGTGAACTATTGTCCAAGATATTTTTAGATGGCAGTATTTCACCATAACACGTGGCGGGCCTCATATTCCTAAGAGTTGTTGTCATGGTATCATGAGAGACGGGTACAAAGGAGAACGTATGTTGTCCCTGATAAGTTGTTGCTTCTGTACTCACTGCTGTTGCCACATGAGTCATTTTCTTAAATTGTCTAATATCCTGAGCTGTTATAATTTTTTTTTAGAAAAAACCTGCTGGATGGCTTCACAATTCTCTGCGCAGAAAACATGTCTAGCAAAGCCTTAGGCTTCTTGAGGTCTCTCAATATTTCGAAGAGTTATAGAGAATATATCGCTGATTTATCATCTCACAAGATTTGGTTTTTGATTAGAGGAAATGTTCATCTTTTAAATGTAGTTTTACGTTTTAGAATGACCATTTTATGGATAATAGGGGGCCATGTATTTATCCTTTTACTATGTGCTGTTTTGTACTTAATCTTTATGTCTTTGGTTTTATTGTTTGTTGTATTGTGTAATTGTTATGAAAAGCCTAAATTGGCTAGTATGTAACAATTAAAAAAATAGAAAAATAAAACAAATATCACAGTTGAGAAATCATGGGAGTAACATCCATCAGAAAGAACATTACTCAGAGTTAAGTAATTTGTTCTATACTTTTAAAGCTAGCATGGTTTCTGTTAGCACTTACCTTTAGAGTACTTTATCTGCTCCTGGGGTAACCTTCATCTAATCTTTGTGCAATTAGGTGGTCATAACTTACTGGCACTGTTAAAGTAAATGCCTTTTGTTGGTTGTCCGTGAATGCAGAATGTATGTCCCTTTAGAATAGTGTTGCAGATTTGTTTCAAACAAACAAACCCATATGGCAGTCTCTCTCGTACCTACTCCTATGATTTGATATTAAGTCGTAGAGCAAAGGAAACTATGATGAATCCTGCCGAGTCCTCACAGAAACCCTGCCTAAAGTCTCCTCCAGTGAAGACAGCACCTACCTGATCCTGACCCTGGGTGTGGTATTAGCTGAGTCGATCACCTGGGAGGAGAAGACCACCAAGTGAATAGGATGACTCGGTTAGGAGGGACGCAGTATTCATCTTCGTTTGGTGAGATTTCCATAATGCCGGAATACCTAATGGCTTGTTGTCAGAGCAAGGCTTCCCTTCCTAATATTACCCAAATTGTCATTGTTAAAAACCTTTATGGTCAACATGGGAATGATATATGTAACGATCAGAGAATCAATACCACTACTTCTAATAGCTATGATTCCTCCTTAGTATTGAACAATAAAACCAAGAACCAACCATTAATTCCTCTGAAAACCTCCCTTAAAGGTATATTCCATAGGTCATTTAAACAGAGTGATTTAGATGAGGTTGAACTGACTAGGAACATTGGGGACTTCAAGTCCCACAATGCTCTACGTACTGGGATGAGGAAGAGGGGCATAACTGTAGTTGCAGTCTAGTATTTCTAATGAAACAGGCTCATGTGAAGGAACACTATATTTTAGGAATACAACAATCTGGTTACCGTGCTCGGCATGGCACAGAAACTGCCATGCTTGACCTTAGGTCCACTCAGGCTAGCATGGCAGACAAAAATCATCCTGCTCTGCTGATGCTTTTGGACCTCTCCGCGGCCTTCGATCTTGTTGATCACACTCTACTTGTGACCAGGCTCAGGGAGGTCACCCATTGCTCCTTCTCAGCCTCTAAGTGTATTGTTTCTTTCTTGGGACCACAGACAGTAAGGGTTTGTGTAGGGAACAGCCACTCTGTCCCCATTACACAAACCTGCTGCGTTCCACAGGGTTCATGCTTGTCACCACTTCTTTTTAATATTTACATTCAGCCTTAGCTTGACCTGTTGAACAGCCTGGGTGTCCAATATACCAACTACGCTGATGACTCTCAGGTTGTTCTTCAGCTCAGCTGACAATACAAGCAGGATTTTACCACTCTTAACATCTACTGTGCCATCCAGGATTGGATGGCCTGTAACTCCTTAGCCCTAAATAAAAAGAAGACAGAGCTTATGATTGTTGCCACCAAAAACACTTGCAGCAAGCTTGCATCTGGCTACTCTGACTTTTTGATTGTCAATCATATCATTCCGGTCTCAAAAAAGGTGAAAACCCTAGGAGTTGTCCTTGACGATGAACTATCAATGAAGCCCCATGTATCCTACCTTCGGTGTGCCTGTGGTTTTATCAACAAGCGCATACAATACATTCGACCTTTCATAACTGCCGAGAATTGCGCATTGCTGTCCACAGCACTAATAAATTCCAGGCTGGAGTATTGTAATAGTCTTCTGGCTCGTACTACTGCTATCAACATCCGAGCCCTTCAGGTTACACAGAACAATGCTGTGCATACCATCTTTGAGCTTCCGCATCGCACACATATCTCCACTTTCAGGAAAACTCTACACTGGCTTCCCGTAAGGCAGAGAATATCACACAAGGCCCTCACTCTTGCCCATAAGTGCTCATCTTTCTCAAGCCCAGTATATTTATCAGATTGCATTAAGAGCAAGACATCCACAAGAACTCTTCGGTCTGCCGCAGCTCCCATACTTGTCCAGCCAAGATTTAAACTGACTTGCTTTGGCAGCAGAAGCATTGACATCCAATCCCCTCTTCACTGGAGCTCTCTTCCCATTTCTATGCGCCAAGTTGAGAACTAATTACCCTTCAAAAAGGCCATCAAGACTCACCTTTCAATATCAGTCCTGATTAATGGGATCTGTCCTCCACCGTTCTCTTCCGGTCTGACTCTTGTGTTTGTGAGTCTTGTCTTGATTTTATGTGCGCCCTGAGGCCTGCAGGAATGTGGCGCTGTACAAAAATTTAAATGAATAAATAAATGACCCACACCTGAGCAGGACTTTTAAATATACAAGGCCCCTTCAGGTGCAGTCAATTACAAATGGACCGCAACAGTGAGAGTAGCAGAAGTAGAGTCGAAGACACTGGAGCTGCCACTTTTATTGTAGTGGGACGCAGTGCTGTGAGAGTCACTCTCTTGATCTGGCGTCCTAATCCAGTGGTTAGCATTCACCTGTGTAGAAGGCACGGGTCGTGAAAGTGTGACCGGAGCGGTCAGACGCCCAGGACCCAACAAGAGAAGAAGTTCCAGCAGCGGGACGAATGGAAGCACAGGGAAAGACCAGTGAGTTGGCCTTCAATAGGTAACCCCGGGGTGCTTCGCCATAGACCACAGGCTGCCAGTAACCCTTTTAAATACTGAACAAATGAATTCATGTATTTTTGGCGCAACACTCTTAAGAGATACTGAGTGGGGAAATATTGTAACCGCCATTGCCAAAGTGTAGAGGGAGCAATATTTGAGCAAGATTAATGTAATCTACAAAGAGGAAGATTAATTGAAAGGGAAAATAACCAGCATTGCCTAAGCCAAAGAAAGGCAATTGCAAACAGGATGATACCATTTCCTTATTAATCTACCAAAAGGGACATTACTTTAAATATAATGACAACCAGTATTGCCTAAGCCAAAGAGGGGCTATTATATAAAAAAGGAGTATACATCTTTCCTAAAGGGAAACCTGAACAAGAGCATTACCAGCAGCTAACTGATGTTGTAGAAGGAACCCAAAGGTGACACGAGAGAAGCCCTCCTTGTAGAGATCGTCAAGGCGGAGTGGAATATAACCTACATTGCCTGTGGCAAACAAATATGTGGAACAAACAGCATCAATGTGTATTGTACACTTATGGAAGAAGTTGTTTAACCCCCATGTTGTTGTTGAAAATGTTCAAGAGGCAGTTTTCTTTGATTACCTTTCCACATTGAGGATCTACGTGTTGAAAGTCTGAAGCAGTTCAAGCCTCACCACAGAATACTTGTAGTAGTGCTAGGAGTTTTATCCTGGTGGGCGAGTATATATTGGGAAGGGGACTATTAGTGGTTAGTCCTGGCAGGTTAGTGGACCAGGAAGAAGTACTGCAGTGTGGTGGAAGGTTGTGTTGGAAAGAAAGTGGCAATGATGAACTGTGGTACAACCACCCTGACAAAACTTTGTTTAGGAAGAAGAAATGTAAACATTCTGAATAGAAGTGTGAAGACAGTCTTTTTGGTTTATTAAGCAAGTGCTTGTTAAAACTTTGGACAATCATTTTGAATAGTGATAAAACTTGTTCAACAATACAACAATCCAAGTGCCAAGTGGAAGACTCATGGGGTGAAAAGAAGTTTTGTGTTGCATTTGGAGCGGCACTTAGCTATTGAAAATAACTTTCTTTTTCTTAATTGGAACTTTTGGTTTGCAAAATCCTGCATTAATCCTGGGGCAGGGGATCCAACCCTGGTTACAGGGATACATGGTTACAAAGTTTTTGTTTGAAAATAAGTTATTTTGTTGAGTTTAAACAGCCATATGATACCTATATAATTTTGGTGTGTGTGTATGTGTGTATATATATATATATATGTATAAGGGACAGATAACTTCTGATGTTGGAGTGTTTCCCTTTAGTCTTCGTATAACAGGCAGGGAAATCCTTGTTAGGTTAAGGGAAAGTGAGGCGATTTTCTCACCCTTATTTAATAAAATGGCTACTTGTGAGAAAACTCACCCATGTGTCCGTCTCACATTTCTGACCTCTCACAAAAACCTTACAAATGACTTGAGTTTGCTTGCAAAGAAGAGATCTTGGAATCGCCATTGGTTTCTTCGAAGCAAGCCTTCAGAAGAGTGTGGGATAAGTTCTTATTTGGGGTGGAAATCATGAATGCTATTCAGACTGATTCACAGGGGCCTCTGATCCTTGAAAGCCTACGGTACATGAGATTGTGCTTACGCCAGCTTCTAATTCCAATTCAGATACTTCATTCTGACAATTCTCTTCTGCGCCAAAATCCTATGTTGATTGCCTCCCACCTCCATACACCCAGAAGGACTGGATCTGAGTGATCGCTGCCAGGGCTTACTTAGTAGATGCCCTGCTTGTACGTTGACTTTTCCTTTCCTTTTTACAGGAAGTGTTCCCGACATTGAAAGGACACAGGTGCAATAAGACACCAATCCCATATACTATTCTTTTGGATTTGGTTTCTACTGGTATGGTAGTCTGGGCTCCTATGCTAGCCACATGTTTAATGTCATTCTCTCTAAAGGATGCATTCCCCAGTCCTAGATCTTGCCTTAATATATCTATGTATAGCAAGTGTGTGAGTGACTGTGATCTATGGCCCCAGTTGCCATTTTGATGGAGTCGGCAAGTTGCTTGGAAAACTATTCTTAAACCGGAGGTGAACTAAGGAGAAGGAGCACACTGCCATCTTCCCTTTCAAGGCTGGTTGCAGAGCAGGTGTGGGAACATCTGAACAAGGGTTTGAGGCTGTGCAGATTGTGGCCAAATATTTTATTGTAATAAAATCTGCTCAAGTCTGGACTTATTTTAGATTTCAAACTGGTTTCTGTGGCTTGCCCTCTTTTCTGGGAAGCTCTTTGCAAGGACGGTAATGGACATGATAAAGACAAGATTACTGAATAGTAACCACATTGAAAATAGTGGTCGTCCATTTTGGTTCAGCGGGAGAAATGGCTCTGAAGAACCCTGTACAGGTGTGCATTTGCTAGGGTTGGGTCTGGGTCCCATTCTCTTTTAATGTATTTTGAAATGATCTGGACAAATGGTGTAAGGATGTGAATTTAAACACAGTCAATGCACGGAAAGAGTATTGTTAAATGGGAGTGCCTTCATTTAATAACCTTTCAGGATGCCTAGAGTCCACTGCATTACATGGTGCAGAATTGTTCGGGATGTGCCAGTTCTCATCTCCTAGCCCCCTCTGAAAATGTTTTTAGGACCACTCACTGGTTTGTCCTCAGCAGCACCTTTGTTGCCCCTTTGGTTTGAGCTGGCTATTGTACATCTTGCGGAGCAGGCCTCATTAATTTACTACACACATTTGTGAGGAATCGCCACACCACTATTTATAGGTGTGTCCTAAAGGGCATTGTAAAACATCTGCCCATCCCATAGTTGTAATATGTCAATGGGGTTCTTCTCCTGGAGGGGATTAGTGAATACTGGGGTTCTCCCCTGAGGCTAACCAATAATGATGTTGCAGCCGTGGGCTTGGAGAATGCTTTTGGACATGGCTCTTTAAAAGGCAATCTGTATTCCTGTCCTGTAGGATCATGCTGGCCTTCTCATTCGCTGGCCTGTCCTCCCCAGCTTCCATCTCTGTACATAAAAGATAGGCTTGGATTGCTCCCCTAGCATTTGTTTTTTCTTTTTTGGCGTTGGTTGTGTTGGAAGGAATGTAGAACATCAGGCCATGGACTCTCTTCTTTTAATGGGCTACCACAGAGTTCATTTCTGCAGTTTGGACTATTCAGCAGAGGTATTGCAAGCATTAGCACCTTATTATGAAGGAAAACTATGGTATGATTGGTTTTCACCATGTCCTGTTATCCCTGTTAAAATAATGTATATTTGGAGACTTTTATGTTTTGGGAATTTTATATTGTGTTAACATTTTGTTGGCTCCAATAAACTGACTATTGATAATAGTACTCATCTATTTAGTCATAGGGAAGAAAGTGTTAATACTAATAGTACTTTAATAATTTGTTTTGAACAATAGATATTATTACTGAGAATTGCTCAATGGTGCACATTTTATCTATTTTTCAGAAGGATGGAACATTATGTTGCTCATGTCCGGATTCAATCATGTAACGACTTATTCTCTCCAAATAAATATACAATAATCAGATTTTCTGAGTAGACTGACTCTGCAGCCTTTGGGATGCATTTCTTCCACGTTGCTGAGTTGGTAATTTTCTAAGTGACTATATTTATTTTCAAAACCTGTTTGGATGTATCCTCCAATTTGGCTGCATAAGTTTCCATTTGGGATGCCCACCTCAGTGTCTGAATGGAATCAAGGCCCAGAGCATCGTTTTAGTAGTTTGGAACCTCAAAACAATTTGTCATGCTGCTAGCCTTCAAATTAATGTTTACTACGCCATGCTGCAGGTAAATCCCCACCCACAAGTAATGCACGTCTGCAGTTGAAGGTTGACATTGTTATTGTGCTGATTATGAAGGATCAAAACATCTGTTTTTCCTCTGCTAAAATGTGCAGTTGAGTTTTAATGCATATTCTGTGATCCTGATTACAAGCATACACACCTTACCCTCTACAAAATGTTTGTAGGCAGTGTGGATAGAGCTTTGGTCCCTCAAACACTTTGTGTAAGGGATCTGGTATCAACTCGAGGCTAAACTAGATTGTGAGTGCCATTGAACTGTTTCTTTGCTGACTAAAGTTTTTATTCGTTGCAAGGTTTAGTTCTCCAGCTTAACATTGCATCTGAATGCCGTCCTTCGCAATTGTTTTGCCTAGTCACAATCCTGTACTATAAAATGGCAACTGTACTGTGCATTTTACCTTTACTAAAGGTGTGTAATTTTTCATCCACCATGGCACCTCCTTATGCTCTACATTATGCCTCTTTTTGCAATTTTTGGGATTATCCTGTAGATGTAGCCAATTGGAAAAAAACTTCTACGTTGCCATTCTTCTTTCCACCATTCCAGCCACTGCACCTCTGTCCATGGTTGAGCAAAATAAGGGCCACACAAGACGCCATTCTACCTGGCTAAGAAACTTGCATTCTTCAAAGGGTTAAGCAACAGCAGAAGCCAAAATATCTCCAGATGTGAATACAAAAAAGAGACCAAAAGTCAGGCATTTCTCAATACACGCTCTGGCACAACAGGGCAATGGGTTTGGGAGACATTGATCGCCAGGGACAACTGCCTGCTCCAGGTTGGCCCCAGAGGCATTATACAGGGAAACTCCCACGGCCTCCACCCAATCCTCCGCCATGAGGGTTTATGGCCTGGCATCCTGAAACCTTCTTCATGGCCTGGAGGATTTGTGGAATCTTATGAGCTCTGAACCAGCTTATAGTTAGAATGGCTCCACATGCTGCATTTCTTCATTTGCAGAAGTCTGGGATGAGAGTCTGATGAAAATCTGATACTTGGAGGATCCATGAGTCCGTCCCTTCTGAAGAGGGGGAATCTTGAGGTCTTCCTGAAAAATCAAAAGATCATAACCAAATAAGAGTTGAGCTGCAGGGTACCTATGCATTGCCATTATCTGGTAGTTGGCCAACCATAGTGATGATGCTGCTTAGCTCAAAGATGGATGGCCTCAGTGGGCAAAGCCGCAGTGTGGCCTGAACCAAAAGTAGAATCACAAGTAGGATTGCCTAGGGAAATTGGTGGATGCTGCAGTCTCAAACAATCTGAAAGCCTGCTCCCAAGACATGCATTGCTGTCATGCTCACAAGCTCACATTCATAGATGCTATAATATAAAAGCAGAGCTGAATGCAATGGAGTTTTTAAGGAATGGTGTGAGAGCATGAAGATAGGTGAGTGGAGTGAGATGTGGGACTGCAGTGAGGGAAAGTTGTAGAAGCAGTGAAAGAGGTGAGGGAGAAGAAGAGGGACAGAAAGAGGGGAAAGGGAGTGGGAGGAAGTAGAATCGGAGAAAATGAAGTGGAAAGACTAGCAGACAGTCTTGAAGAGGAGAATGGAGCATAAGCTGGGAGGCCGACCGAGTATCCACCTTTATTTCTTGGGCCAGGATGGTACTCCTCAGAGGACAGCACAAGTGATAATCGGTGAACTTGGGAGAGACCTTTTGCCCAACCCTTCATTGAGAAGTTTCACTGGCAGGTCCAAACATGAGTGGAAAGCTGTAGGTACCCTAGGGTCCAACTGTGTATGCATCGGCCAATGTTTGACCCTGGTTGGAAGACGTATGGGCACCAGGTGCTGATGCCTGGTAGCCGGGTCTAGGAAAATCAACAAGATACTCCGACAACCTCAGCAGCAGCCAAGAAAGAAGCTTCCAGGACACTATAAAATCCCAATGACTAGATCTACCCAAGGGGCCAGACTGGAAGTAAGGAAGAAATGGAAGCACTGAGGACCACAGTGTTAAACAAAAAGAAGTAACTTCCGGCATACCCGGGCACATGTTGTACTGTTGCTGAATTTTTTATTTGTTTCCCGTCATCTTTTGATCCCTTGGCTGCAGCAATATCCACACACATCTGGTCTGTATATCACCCTTGCTCCTCATAGAGCATTACAGTGGCTGATAATGATCAATTGCTGGCAATTACTGTTTCTTCTCCACCTCCATCCCCCACCCCTTTTCATCTGATTTACCCTTCCAGTACTTGTACAGCATTCTGTTTATTTGTAGCTCGGCTTACGCTACATAAATAATTAAATACATACATTAATGGAACATTTGTAAAAACAGGTGTAAGTGTTGTTTTAATTGAGAAAATAGTGCAGATTGGCATATGTGGAGGGAAGCTGGTTCCGTGGCAAGGGGTGGCAAGAGACAACCTGTTGTCCCCATGTCTGATATACCAGCAGCTAGATATTGAGGAGCAGATGATCACCAGAGAAGGTAGCCTTTGGTGACAGCAAATACTGCTTAAGTTTGAATTAGAGATGTACACTATTTGCTATGTTTTCCCTCCATTATTGATCTGTTGCATTTTCTGATGGAACATTCTGAACTGCAATGTTTAGGGGTAACTAATGCTCTGTATATTCCATAGGGTCCTTGTGCATAATACATATTTTCACTTGACAAATAAAACTGGACTGACCAGCATGAAAGCAAGAGTTGGCCATTTACATGTGATGCATAGGTTATTGCTAGTATCATGTTAAAGGGGAAAAAGGGCCTCCTGTCGCGCTTCTCAAAATTAGATGTTGACACAAGTATTAAGTTTCAAAAGATAAACGATTTTTAATTTTAAATCGTGGGTATAAACACATGTATGTCAATAGACTGGTTAGTTGGAGACATAGAAATTAACGCACATATGGAAAAAGAATCTTTTTTGTCAAAGTGGAATCTTATCAATACAAAAATGTGATGTCCTTAGTTATTTTCACTAAGTCTGTGATAGAATCCAATCAATACGAAATTGTAATGGCCTTAGTTGCTTTCGCTAAGTCTTGGTATTAGGATCGAAGTTTCTAAAAGAAAATTGCAGATTTAAATGCCTTTAGTTGCTTTCATTAGGTCTTGGTATTAGGATCAAAGTTACAAAAATAAAGTTGCAGATTGGCTGTGGCCTGAATTGTTGTTGATAGATCATGTTAAGTTGTGAGAGACAGGAGTTTTCCTGTAAATAGCTTGAGATTCCAATATGGGGTTGCAAGTACAGTTGACTCTTTGGTTAGAGTGATTCCTTAAAACAGCAGTCCTGTGGTGGACTCAGCTTGTAGGTGTAATGCAAAACAATTCCTCAACACGTGTTTCCCCGCCGCAGGGTCGCTGCGGTTCTTCAGGAGGAGTATTAGGTATGTTGACACAAAAGTTGTCTGGGAGGAAGAAGACAGAGGGGGTAAGGTTTGAAGG
Organism: Ambystoma mexicanum; assembly: GCF_040938575.1. Taxonomy (NCBI): domain Eukaryota; kingdom Metazoa; phylum Chordata; class Amphibia; order Caudata; family Ambystomatidae; genus Ambystoma; species Ambystoma mexicanum. The sequence continues at coordinate 537,917,843 of NC_090923.1, read as the reverse complement.
AGCATTGAATCTTGTGCTTAATAATCTTAAAGGTGATCTGTCTAATTTCATAGGTACATCAGATTAGGTACTTACAGGTTTGTGGAGTGAAAATTATAAATGTTGTATATTCCGCTCAGTCAAATGCAGCATATGATTGTTGTTGCAAATGGTCTAGTCTGAAATAGTTAAAATGTACATATTTGTAGGTGCTCATGTTGTGGATTCTATCACAGACTTAGTGAAAATAACTAAGGACATCACATTTTTGTATTGATAAGATTCCACTTTGACAAAAAAGATTCTTTTTCCATATGTGCTTTAATTTCTATGTCTCCAACTAACCAGTCTATTAACTTACATGTGTTTATACCCACGATTTAAAATTAAAAATCGTTTATCTTTTGAAACTTACTACTTGTGTCAACATCTAATTTTGAGAAGCTCGACAGGAGGGCCTTTTTCCCTTTAGCTTGTCCAAGCCCAGGTCAGCCTCTGTGGCATACCTCAGTTGCAGCATCTCTACCCCCACTATTTTATACTCCCTAAATATCCTCCACTTAGAGCGCCATCACTGTTTCTAAGGCTGATCCTCCTCTCTTTTCTTCTTTTTTCACCATCATGTGATCATGTGGCTGTTAGTATAGATGTCAGCCAGTTTGGAATATTTACTTACAAATACTACAGGTATACTTAGTGAAGGGATGTTGCACAATAAACCCTTCTTTAAGTGTACGTCACTGTCAGACCCCCAATGAGGATATTTGGAGATAATTAATCACAACAAAAATAAACTAAACTAAAGGTCTCTCCCAAGTTCACTCATTTTTATTTTTCTAAAGTGTTCGCTTGGGAACTTCGTTTCTTACCTCTTATTTGATTGAGAAGTAATCCGTTAAACATGAGTTACATTCAGTAGTCTGTCCCTTTTTACCCATCTATTATTATAAGAAGGTCTGCTGCTTTTGTTTCTAAATTGAAGTTTTGTGTTCCGTTTTACGCATTGCTCAATGTTTTAAAGACCTCTTTATCTTGCAGATGCCGGTTCATGTAATGGGTATCACAAGTAACCAGACTCCTTTCTCGTTCGGTAATGCTGTTCCAGGGCTAACATTCAAATGGTCCGTCACCAAAAGGGATATCTTGGATGTGAAAACAAGACACAGCGAGGTAAAAATCTATATGTTTAATATTTTTTGGGCCAATCCGTTAGTCCATGTTAAGCATAATATTAACTCAGTTATTTCTATATTGAAAGCGTTTCTACAAGTAGACCAAATCTGCATTGTTTCCTTAGTTAAGATATATAATTTTATGTATGTGCCACCCTGAGCCAATGGGGTGGGTGGTATGTTGATGATCCCCTACCTCACCGTTCCTTGGTCTGCAACACCTGCTGCTAGGACAGTCCCATTCCCTCACCACGGACAAATTCCTGAGGTCCAATCCCTCCCCACCACACTGGCCCATCAGAGCAGAGCAGCACTAGAGACCCAAGCCCTGATGGAGACCCTAAAATGCATAAAATGCAGGCTATTGAAAGGTCCCTAAGAGTCTAAATTGTGCCCTAGCCAGACCCAAATCTCTAATACTGAGTGGGAAGTCTTCCACTTCATGGGAAAGCTTTTCTCTAAAACCATTAAAGTTAGTGCATCGAGTACCACGGTTACCAGTCGCGCGCAAAGGAATTAGGAACACTATGTTTCCAGCCCACAGCTCTCTGAACGTGGAGAAACTGACATGGGAAGCAGCGCTTGGGCTCCACTATTCCTCTGCAGCAGGACCTTATGCTGTGGAAACAATAAACCAAAAGGTTTATAAAACCTGCACAGCATAGTTATAGCCCATACTTCATAGCCTAGAAACACCACAGCCCTCTGAGGGAGGGAGAAACCAATCTGAAATCCAAGGTGTCGGACTGGCCAGATATAAGCTTAGTCCACCCCTGAGCACAAAGCAGCCCCTGTTGCCCCCAAGGAAGCTAGCCATTCCCAACCCACACTCAAATCACCTTTCACAGGTGGAGACCCTAAAGGTAAGACCTATTCAAGGGGAGGAGGAACTACCATATAAATACAGCCACCCGCAGCTGCTGAGTGTGGGTTGTTGGAGCATGTTGTGGCTTGTAGTTGAAGGAGTTTGAGTTTGTTGAATGGAATGTGGAGCAGCGGAGACCATTAGATTTGAGAGGGGCAGAAGGAGCCAGGTGCTGAGAATTTGGAACATGGGTGACCGAATGAGGTGGTAAAGTCTTGGAGAAGGTAGTTGTACCTGGAGGAAGTGGTGAGCCTCGGCTGGTGACCCCAAGTTAGAGGTTGTAAAATCATGAGGAGGTGCTAACAGACAGCAAGAGTGGGAAGGTTCCAGTGGGACTGGCCAGCTGTTGGCAGCATCAGACTCTGGGAGGAGGAACACAACAGGGATCAGATGATTATGGTCAGATCAGAGAAGCAAAGGGAAAGTGGGGTACAGCTCTTGAGATGGATAAATCACATGTGGTCTAGAGACTGGTAATCAGTACTCCTGGCTCCAACTAGAGGTGTTCATACAATTGCTGGAGGTGATGAAGCGGCACACCAAGGAAGAGTTCCAAATGGCGGATTTGGGTCTGGACCAGTGGAGGAGACTTGCCGGTAGACAGGCCTGAGAGCAAGACCCAGGAAAGCCTGAATTTAAGCATACAATGATTGCCATCTATCCAGGTACCAGAAGGACTTAGAAGCCCAAGAGAGGTAGACTTTGCTTTGCGATCAATAAGACCTTTCCATTTTACATTTTCTTTTATTAAAACTTTGTGATGACTTTTGCTTTTTAAAAATAAAGACTGAAAAGTCAGTCTTCTGCGTGCAGTCACTTGTGTGTCCCACAAGGCTTCCATGACAGTGATATTCTCGGCTGACAAGAAGGGTTGTCAATGGTGATAAAGTTTGAACCAAACTCTAATACATCAAAGAATTAGAGGTTCAGGTTTTACTTTCTGTATCGCTTCTTCCGAACTGGTTGTACTTTCCCACCATGTAGTGGTTTGTCCACTTACTGTCTTTCTCCATTTATGCTGAGACTCGAGGTTCACTCCCCCAACATTTAGCATGGATTCAGTAATGGTCTTACTCAGTTCAGGTTGGGAATGTAGCTTCTGTGCCCCAACATGCCACAGGCAGTTGTTGACCTTTGTCAATTCACGTTGTGTATCTTGGCTCAAGGTCCCAGCAGATAAGTTCCTCCATCCACCCCAGTGTTAAGTCTTTTCTGGGATGTTTCTTTCATTTCCACAGCCTGCAGTGATTTCTCTGCTAATACTTAATTCAGTACGCTCTGGGAGATTATACTGTATATCACAGTACACTGCATTGTACCAATACATAATTAATTGTTCTTGGAATGGAGGCACTCTCCCAGTATGTCAGTTATGTTCATTCTGGGAACTTACTGGAGGCCTAGCGCCTGTCATGGTTGCTCTACGGGTTTTTCCTTCAATGCGCTATGTACATTTAGACTCTGTATCCCAATGTGTTGCCATTTTTCATCATTTGCTTTCTTCAGTATGCTCTGACAACTTTGGCTGAGTGTCGCAGGAGTCAGCATGTTTTTTTTTTTTACAATATGGTTATTTATGGGTTGGCTTCTCCCCAAGGTGGTTTTGGCCACTGTCTCTCTCTTTCCCAATTTTCAGGTGGGTATTGGCAAGCTCTCTGTAACCATGTCGGTTTTGGGACGGAGGTCTCACTTACATTAACTCTCCCTTTAATCAGGTCAGAGTGTGTCACCTGTATATGCTTGCTGTGGTAGCAATTATTGTTTCCCATTGCTACTCCGTTCTAGCTTATGGGTAATGTTAGTTCTTTGGTCAGGTGAGTTTCTTATCTTCTTCGGTCTCCACCAGGTCAATGTCAGATATCAGGTGTTGGTGTGTGTTCACTGCATTTTGATTATTAGTATGCTGAACGTTGCATTACACTGCTGTTTGAGATGCATCTATGGCCTGAACTACTGAATGAAATGTTCGCAGATAAAATTATGTTGTGCTAAAGAAATCTGAAGGGGTATGTCCAGCCCAGGACATATTTTGTACATGATGAAAGTTGCTGAATATGAAACCATCATATAAACAGGACACTGACATTCATTGTGCTATGTGCTTTGTAAATCTTTGTATATGTGTCAAATGTCATAATTTGTGATACTGTTTTAAGTAGTTAAAATGCTGAATTGTGTTTCAGGGTTTATATGCATTTTAACCTAGGTTTTGTAGTAAGCATTCCTTTTTGTCAAATGCATTGTGGGGTATAGAGATGTTGGTGTGCGTGGGGGCTGCTACGATTGACAGAGATGATACCATCTGGTTTTGCATCCGTCGGCCCAGGCAGCCATTTGAGAATGATGGACAATCCAATCTGTTTGATGGGAAGCTGTGAAATTGAACTCTGTCACACTTGACGTGAGAGCCATCCTGATGCAGGGAGAGATTGAGAATGATCAAATGTGACTGTTGAGTGGAGTTAATTGTTTTAGTAATACATTGCAGCCAAGCAATAGTACACTTGGGGGTAGGGATGAGATTTCTGGAGTAAGTTCCCTGCCCTGGACCACAGTTCTAAATCGATAAAAGCATGTGTGTTGTTTCTAATGGACTCCTTCCTCCCATATATTCCTCATCTTTGATATCTATAGCCCAGTGCAGCTGCTCTTTGAAAACTTTTCCGCTGCAAGGGGGCGCAGAGTGGCTCTGCATCCGCTCCGTCCGATAACCCCTACGTGACCCGCACCAGACATGACATCCAGGCCAGTATATTTAGAGGCACTGTTACCTTTACGCGCACTCTGCTTGCTTTAGGAAGAATCTCAGCAAAACGTATTTGACTTTCTCAAAATATTTTCGCTTCTTGTTATTCAACGCAATTGCTGAATCCTACGAAGTCCTCCAGTTTCAAACCCTGTGTGGATTGTTGGTATCAAATGTCCTTATCAGATCCGCACTGCATTTGCCTTTACTGTTTTAGTGAGGACCACGACATGCAGGCTTCCTTCCGCGTTGCTAAACAATGCAGCCGAATACACTTCATGAACAAAAGGCAAAGCACTTTACCTTCCTCCACAAGGATAGGAGTGATAAGCGGACCCATTCTAGGTCACCGGGACTGGACAGCGGCAGTGAGGAACGGACCCCCGTCTCTGAAAGGACTAGAAAAAGAAGCACTGCAAGAGGTCAAAATCACTGGCGGTGCTTTAAAGCATCACTCTTCTTCATCGTCAAAGAAAAGGTGCCACCACTCCAAGCGCACCCCAAAGGAGGGCCCACAGGTGCCCTTTCCCACTCAGTCCTCTACTCCAGAGGAATGAGTGGTGTTCAAAATCAAAATGCAGGATATATTCGCCAAAGGCCCCGGTGGCGCCAAGCCGATGGATCCCACTGCGCTCTGACATGCTGGCAGGGTACTCGCAAGCAGACTTGACAAGGTCACATCCAAGGGTCACGCTGTTCTGTCTTTCGACGTTAGTCCTCTGACCCCAGGCCTCTCTCACAGCGCTGAGGACACCAGTATCACAAGGGAATTTACCTCACTTCCCAGACGAGCATATATGTCCCATTTGGAGGACATTTATGAGGAGGAATGAGACCCAGTACCTTTCAGGATGGAACCCCTCCACCCAAGGAAATTCAGACTTCTCTGAGGAGTGTTATGGGGGAACAGGGGCACTTGGTGGACCTTGCAACCAACTTGTAGGAGGCTGGTGGCCTGGACACTTAACCGGTGGTTGACATGCTCCCTGCTGCCACCCAAGGTAAGCTGCAGGCCGCTTTTCAGCACCTGATGGTGAAGGTGGTCGACAACTTACTTCTGAAGATTCAGTACAAGCTTACTGACATCCAAAGAAGGAGACGCTGTTGCCTTTCATTAAAGAAGTTGAGGGGCCAGTGCTGGAACTCTGGGCCAAACAGGCTTCTTTCACACAGTTGATCGCGACTTGGCAAAGAAGCACAGGCTGGCAACCCTCCGACCCCATGTTCCTTTCTGCCCTTCCTTCACCAGAGAGTTTGATGGTCCAGGCCGCCACAGCATACCTCAAAGACCACTTCTTTCCATATTTGACCCCGTGAGCAAGAGACTTGATGCATGGTGAAGGAATATATTTGGCTCTTCAAGTCTAGGTCTCCAGTGTGTGAACACCTCATGTGCTCTGGCCAACTTCTCCTTTGGCCTGTGGTCGGTCATTGCAGATGGGGCATCCAATCAAATCCCTTTGAGGCCCTGATCAGAGACGACAGCAAGGAAGCCTCAGAAACTGCAGTCTGGTCTGGATACTGCAGACTGTGAGGCAAGAATGATGGCCACAAGTCGAGTCTTGCACAGATTATCTTGGTTCAGGACCTCCTGTTTTGGTACAGATGTTAAAGAGAAACCTCTGGGTATGCCCAATAGAAACATCTGGGCATGCCCTTCAATAGTACCAACACAGATGAGTCTCTTCAGAAGTTTCAGGCCTCAGTCTGCCGCTAAGTCTTTAGGACTAGCAGCCCAGCAACTGCATCGGCTAGTCCAGTGGGCAGGAGAAGGGTTTTTGCCACTTATGCCTAAAGAGGTAGAGGTCAAGACCTGTCAGGAAAGCAAGGGCAGTGTTGTCCCTATAGGAGTTAGGGGCTACGGTGTGCCCAGATATGAAGCCTCCATATTGCACTGTAACCGCTGGTGCAAAACCTGCCTGAAGTGGATTTCTACCACCAGTTCCCAGTGGGAGGCAAGATATCCCTGTTTGGTGAGCAATGGAAAGATACAACCTCCAATGCCGGGGCCTTACAGGTCATACAGAAGGGGTACTGCCTCTCCTCCGGATGACCCTTTCCTCCGGAATTTCTCCTGCTGGAGGATATCCGTCAGCTTCTGATAAAATGGGCCATCAAGCAGATACCCTGCTCGGAACGAGGCAGGGGTTGGTACTCCACCTATTTTCTGGAACTGAAGAAGGATGGGAGGTAATGTTGGTTCTCCAGCTTCTGAACTTGTACCTGCACAAGGAGAAGTTTATGATGTTCACTCTGACCCAGGGACTCCCAGCCCTGTACCTCTACGACTGGCTAGTAGTCTCCCTGTATCTTTAGGATGCTTACTTCCATGTAGCATTCACCACAGGCATTGGAAGTACCTGTGATTCAAGTTGGGGAACAGTCCCTTTCAGTTCAAGGTTCAACCTTTTGGTCTTTCATCGGTACCCAAGACCCAAGGTTTTCACCAGTCTGCTAGCAGTGGTCCTAGATCACCTTGGAATGGAAGGTGTTCATGTTTTACACTATCTGGACGACTAGCTCGTCCAAGCCCACTCCGCAGTCCTAGCGTTGGCACATCTGTACCAGACATGCAGCCTGTTGCACAGCTTAAGCTTCTCCATAAACTTCAAGAAGTCTTGGATTTCACCGTCCCAGTACCTCAAATTTATCTGAACAGTCTTGGAAACAAACGTAAGCTGGGAATTGCCACCAGAAGACAGAGTGGCCAACATAGGCAAGATGGTCCAAGTTTTCCAACCACAGGCAAGAGCTCCAGCCTTATGACATCCTGCAGTGTAGTGGTCTGGGTCATGTGGCCTCCTGCAGTCAAGGGCGCAGGAGGTCGCTGCAGTGCCTTTAGTTCAGTGGTCGCAGTTTCAGACATTCTACTGGTCTGAGTGTGTGTTGTGAGACCTACAATGGTGGTCTGTGAAGGACAACCACATGAAGGGGTCGTTGTTTCATTAAATTTGCCACATGTGATTCTGATCATGGCTGATTGCCTGAAAGGCTGGGACGCTCACATCCAGGTGAGCAGACCTGTGGTACCTGTTGGAGTGCCGGGAACACACCAATCTGCTGGAGATGGGACAAATCAGGCTGGCCCTGGTCGCTTTCCTCCCCATTGTGAAGGGCAAGACAGTGTTGGCCCTGCTGGATATCACTGTAGCCATGCATTACTTCAAAATGTGGGCTGCTTGCCTAAGGGCAGATAAGCAATGCAATTGTGGTTCTGGGCTCTGGAGAGCAGCGTGCCTCTGACTGTGGCCCACCTGGCACGCAAAGAGAATGTGCTGGGGGGTGCACTGATCACTCTTAAATCTCCCACAAGTGGGAACTCTGCCAAATGTTTGGAGGAGATTTTCTCCTGTTGGGTTACTCCAGTGGATCTCTTCGATTCCAGTGTGAACAGGAAATGCAAGTGGATATGCTCCAGGGAATTCCCTCATCAGGGAGCTCTGTAGGATGCCTTGACAGTTCAGTGGGACTTTAACCTCCTCTATGCGTTCCTGCTGATAGCTGTCATACTCCAGGGTCTCAGGAGAATGCACCTGTTGGGGTCCGCGATGATCTTGATCGCTCTGGACTGGGCCCAGAGGACGTGGAGGGGAGAGGGTCCTGCACCTGAATGCCATGCCTGGCTGCTGAAAGGCTAAGGAATAAGGAGTGGGCTTTGTCAGAGGAGGTTCTCGACATAATCCCTTCTGCCAGAAGACCTGCCACCAACTCCATCTATGCCTATGCACGTAGGTTTTTGGCTTGGTGTCTGGAAAGTAATCTGGACCCTTATTGCATATCCTCTATGTTGTATTTTGTTCTGACTTTGGACTGAACCAGTCTGCAGATTGGTATGGTACAAGGAGTATCTTGTGGCCATTTCTGTCTTTAAGAGGACCCCGGAGCAAGGCTACTTTTTTACAATCCTTATGGTCATGCAATTCTTGAGGAGACTTTCTAATATGTTTCCCCACACCAGTTTGATGGCACGGCGAGATTTAAATTTAGTATAGCTGTTTTTAATGGTGCTCAGTTTTAGCCCCTTCATTCTTGTTCGTTATGGTTGATCACCCTCACAATGATTTTCCTGGTCGCTATTCCTTCCGCTAGACTCGTAAGTGAGCTACAGGTGTTGTCAGTTGAACGTCCCTACTTGTATTTCTCCAAGCAAAAGCCACTTTGAGAGTGAGGCCCTACTTCCCTCCAAAGGTGGTCTCGGGCTTCAAGCTCTCTCAAAAGATCCATCTGCCCATGCGTGATGATTTGATTTTCAGTACAGGGGTGAGACCTTTTTGTTTTGCACTTCTCCAGCATGCGGTCTGGCATGGATTGACATGCTCATGAATATTCCCTGTCGTTGGGCTGGGATTCCTCAGTAAAAGAAAAGGCAGTTTCGTCTTAGTCTGAAAACTGCATTTCACCTCTAAACCAATCACTGTCCTTTGGGTCATACTGCCCCCATTCAATGACAGTTGTCTCCCTAATCTCCACCCATTGTGGCCATCTTTGTATTTTTACTGCACATTTCAGTGTTGGGAGTCCTCTCTTCCAGCACTTGGAGCCTTTTTGATATTTTGAGTTTTTTTGATAAAATAGTGTTCTCTGACCGATTTTGTTCCATCGTTCGACCACACGTGGAATACCGGCACCGAGGATCCATTGTGTGCGGGGATCCATTGTCAGCGAAGATCAACTTTCATTGCAGATCTTCTCTTCGAAGTTTCGAGACGCCCAGGCTTGACCCTACATCGCCCCTTCCACCATGTCTGGGGAGAAGAGGAGCCTCTTCAAGATGTGTGAAATGTGGCCAAGAAAGGCATATAACGAAGATCGGCACCACAACCATTTGCATTGCTTGCATCCGGACCACGATGCAGAATGATGTGAGATTTGCGGTGTGTTTTCTGGTACAGCAGGTTAGCAGCATGGCTCAAATTTCAGAAGGCCTCTGACTCTGCCTCAGGAAAGTCATGCCTCACCCCGGACTGGCCGGTCCCATGAGCAAACTCTCTGAGAGGCGGTTGAGGTCCTTTGAGGATGCCCCGTCCCCAGGGGGGGTCAAAAGAAGGCCAAGCTCCACGCTATGGATCCCACTGGGTTCGCCGCTGGTCCCAGTTCGGGAAGGTCATGATGCCCATTGCCATCTAGATCCACGGTGAGCCTGCCAGTGAGGGGCGCTACCTCCAAGAGGAAGTCCTTAACCCCTTTGCAGCTTTGTTTACCGTTTTAGGACAAGCCTGCAAAGGAGAGGTCCTTGGGTGTCTCCTGCCATCCCCCGTCGATGACCCTATTGGCGACCAAGACGACGACTTTGTCGACAACAGCTTTGTCATCCAGGACGACCACGACCTTGTCGACGGTCACAATCCTGTCTACAAAAGCTTTGGCATCCACCTTGTCGATGACCCCGTCGACTATCAGTGGATGACCATCACAACTTCGTCAAAAGGGGGCCTAGCAACGAAGGTGGTCTCTACAATCACAACAGCAACCCCACTAGTGACCTTGCCACGACCACAGCTGCTGTGACAACGCTGCCTATGACATCCGCTGGCACCCCGGTGAGGCAGGCGGTTCCTATAGTCACCCCCACTGCTGAAGGACTCAGAGAAAGACAGGGTTTGGCTAACGCCTGCAGAACCCCCTCCCAGATGGGGGGGAGCGAGGCCAAAGGAGGCATCAAGGGAGCTGATGCACATCTACATGAGCTCTGATGACCACTTGCCCAAGGACTGCTATTCGGACCAGAAGGGGGGCCGTGAGACCATTTGCATAAAGGGATCTCTGCCGGATGAACCCAGATCGCCATCTATCCCAAAGAGGCACTTGGGCCCAGAGCCATTGCCGGCCATTCCTTCCACCCCTCAGCCGGCACCCAGGGACATGTTGTTGAACATCCTTACAACACTGAACACACACCACTATCAGAGATACAGCAAAGGCTGCATGCTACACTGGCTACGGCCTGCAGTCCTGCAAGGCCGTTGAGGAGCCTGTCCAAGGCAAAGCATAAGTCAAAAGACCCGACTGGCCCGATGAATAAAACAACACCCCTACCGCCTACGCATCGGGCCTTGACCCCCTGTAGTGGCAGTGCACACAGGTACGGATACGGACACTACAGTGACTCATACCAATGAGTCCAATGACTATGTACCAGCAGACGGGCTTCACCACCAGATGAGGATGGCTCCTTCTCCAGTATGGGGTCTAGCATGGTTTCACATGCTTGGGAATATTTAATTTACCACAAATAAATTGTCTTAATCCTATAAACCAATCACTGACCTCTGGGTCATACTGCCCCCAGCCAATAACTGCCCCCTCCCTAAGCCCCTCCTCTGGCAGCCATCTTCAGATTTTTACTGCACTTTCAAGTGTTGTGAGTACTTGTGTTTTGCTCCAAGAGCTTTTCTACATGTTCGCGTTTTTTCGATAGTTACTATTTTTGTCAAATAGAGCCTGTGTGCTCTTTCGTTCCTTTGACTGGCAAGCGAGGATCCGTTTGTCGGCGTCTTCCAATGCTCCTCAAGGGGAAGAATCGTTGAGAGTTTCATCAAAGATTCCAGAAGGCCATCAGGCCTACACCGCAAGCCGGACCATGTCGGAGAAGGAGGGAGGCTCCCTCTTCAAGCTCTGCTCTAGCTGCGGATTGAGGAACGTGTTTGTGGAGGACAAACACTCCCAGTGCCTCTACTGTCTCCATCTGGACCAGAGGGAAGCAAATTGTGAAATCTGCCTTGGGTTCTCCAAACCCACCGTCAAGGATCGTCCTAGTAGGTTGGTGGCGTGGCTCACCGCCAATGCCTATACCCTGTGTGGCAAGTAGGGGCATGCCTCACACAGGACCGGCCGGTATGAACAGCAGGCTTCTAAGTCCTTTCAGGGCGCTCCATCCGTAGGGGGCCAAAGACCAGGCCAAGCACTGCAAGTCAGTTTCTGTTGGGGTCGCTGCAGAGGCGGGTCCCATGACAGGCATTGCTTGTTTATCTTCTCCATCTCTAGTCATCGCTCCAGCTCCTCCTTGAAGAGGAAATTGGCTAACCCTGGAAAGCTTCGGGAGAAGCCAGGGAACACCAAGGCACAGGGAAAGGTGTCCGACCTGCCACTGAAGGCCTAGGTGGCCCAGACCAAGTCTTCCTCGACGATCGAGCTGGTGGCGTCCGGCCTCTCGAAGCCAGAAGGGGCTGGCCCAGTCCAGGGGACCCCAGCAGCGCCCAGAGTGGCCCTACCTCTGAGGTGGGAGGCCACGGTCAAGACGGTGGAGAAAACACTGGTGAAGAGGATGCCATCCCTAAGCCCGAGACGACCCCTCAGGATGCAAAAAGGGCGGGGCGAATGGAGGCCCCAACTGCATTGCTACAGCGCACAGATATTTCTTTTTTGGATGAGGAGGTTCTGGTGTCTGTTCACACGGTCCCGGAGGATGTGGGGAACGACGACAGGAATGCCGATGGGGATGACGGCACGAATGCCGACGACATGGGCGCTGGGCCCAGCAAGCCTACCCCTCAAGCCCCCTCCCGACACCTCCCAGGGACGCGTCACTGGACATCCTCTCGACACCCTGGTGTCAGAGATCCAGAAGAGGATGCCTACAGCACCTCTGGCGTGGGCACCGGTGGCACCGGGTCCACCGCCAGCAAATAAGAGAAAGCAACACTGTACGCTGCCTCATCAACCGCTGCACACGATACGGGGGCTGACACAGCGACTTCGGACACGGGACGGCGAGGGCTTCTCCCCAAGATGAAGTGGGGTCATTACACGCCATGGTCGCCCAAGCGTCGGAGCTCTTTCAGCTGACGCCAGAAGAGATCAAGAAGGAGGCCAAAAAGGAAGACCATTCTGGCGGTACCTCTCCTGGACGATGTTTGGAATGAGAGCCTGGTGCTGATCAGAAACCCAGCCACAGCCCCGGCGAAGAGGGACAGGCTGGAGAAGAGGTACCAGAGGCTGGAGCAGAAGTAGCAGGTGCTGGAGTCCGCACCCAAGTGCCTACCGTCGCAGCCCTCCCCAGACTCAGTGGTCTCGGCGGCAGTGAGGTAGAAGTCTTCTAATCCTTCATCTTCAGCCTCCGTTCCCCTAGTCAGCAAGGGGAGAAAGTTGGACGCCACAGGTAGGAATGTGATCTTCTCGGTTGCGACAACAGTCAAGGCAGAAAATGCTCTTGCGATCCTGGCCAGATACGACAGGGAACTGTGATATAATATGGCCCGTCTGCATCATATGTTCAATTCTCTTGGCAATGTCTAAAGCTTTACCTAGGGAGGTATCGCCTTTTGCCCATATCTCCTCACTGATTTTTAATTCTATAACCTATCATGCAAACGCTCATACGATGGGCCAGGGTTGCAAGTATTGGCCAGTTCCCTGAGTACTTGAATGAAAGACTCAATGAATTCATCTTTTGCACGTTCTCTAGTGCTGAAGTGGTAACATTGCAAAAGAATACTCCTTTTTTCATAGTGCTTATCTAGTTTTTTTTAGAATGATCTCATATAGGGTAAGTACATCCACGCCTTCGCCAGAAGCTTGTGTGATTGGAGGTAAGTCTCACTTCAAAATTGTCCTGCCCTCATAGCCTAAACAGTGCATGAGGAGAGCTCTGTGCCTCTCCATGTTGTAATTTGGGGTATGAATGGTAGTAACAGAGTAAGAAATCATCTGTCCATGTTTCCCATGGGATTGTAGGTTCACCGGTGTTGTGAAGGAAGTGTGGAGGGAAGTTTGTCATGTTGAAAATTACAAAGGATTTGGCGGAATGCAGGATTATTAAATGCTAATTATGTGGTGAAGACCTCTGACAAAACAATAATGAAGTTGCTGATATTCAAAGCAGAGTTGTGGATTTGTTAATCAAGTGCCCACTGAAGTATCATTATTAATGGAGGCAGCACTGCTTGACATGTTAAAGCATACTCGACATAATAGTTGGAGGTTGCAGGGATGACAACATCAAGGAATTATTTTGTTAAATTCAGATGAACATTTAGGCACAGTAAGTTATGTTGTTAAAAGAATTAAAACATTTTTTGCTGGGGAGGAAAATCAAAATATAATGAGGAGCACTGATGAAGAAGCGAGGTGCCTCTAGCTGTTCCTCGCATTGCAGCAGTGTCTCCCAGAGTCCGGAAAGTCTTACTAGCAATGTGAGTTGGTGAGGGGAGGCTCGCGTAGCAGCAGAGTATCCCCAAAGTCTGAAAGGTCTTACTGGCAACAGGAGTTGGTGTGCGGAAGGGCCAGGAGTTGTAATAGATGCCCCGTAGAAAGATGGTCCGCGTTGTGCAGGGGAAGCACAGGTAAATCAGGATTCCCTCAGGAAGGAGTGCCGGCCTGTGCCCTAAATCATCTAAGCAGCGTTGGGCGCAGTGGAGATGCTGATAGAAGCTGTGTGAAGGTAGGAAGGTGGTTGGCTCAGCAGCGTGGATCGGTTGGCAACGCAGAGGGGCATTGCTGAAGCATGTTGACGAAGAGTAGATCAGGTGACCTGAGGAGCATGCAGTTGTTTAAAAAAACCAAAGAGGTTTATTTAAACGTAGCAACTGTAAATTGCTATCGCAAGCATGCAAAGGTCCTCCTCCCTAAGCGCTCGATCAGGCAACTGCTGGGGTAGTAGGAGGAAGTGCCCACAAGAGTGGGAAGCCAGGGCTACCGTGGTAGCTGACAGAGCCTGGCCCCGCTCTGAATGTATTATGAGAGAAGCCAGAGGGTTGATAGCTGAGCTGGCTCCCACATGAAGGGAATCCTGAGGAAAGGAGCGTGGGACAGCTGTGTTAAGTGATCGGGGAAGTGCCACAGAGGCAAGGGCTTGCTCCCATTGGTGGGGGAAGCCAGCAGAAGCTTTCCAAGGTGGAGGGAGCATGGCCCTGGATGAAGGATCCAAGTCCAGAAGAAAGGTGCAAGGAGCAGAAAAGAAAAATGTGAGGGGGTAGGAGGGCCTCTAAAAGTTCTGCTTGTCGCCATGCTGAAGTGAGGTACTTCCAGGAGTAAAGGTGAGTTTTCTTTAATAGTATTTATCTTCATATAAAGTAGAGGCTCTCTTTCTGCAGATGAATCTGTGTATCCGGAGGGTTGTCATAGATATTTCTGATGTTTGTTAATCTGCTTAGAATCACATGCTGTGCAGTCCGACATCCAGTGGTCAGTGCAGAGTATTGCATTTTGTTTTTCGTAGTCGAAAGGGGGACGTCGACAAGGCGTGTCTGTAACACTATCCCTATAGTGACGTGCGGTGTACACACAATCCCTCACACATCGAGGTCCCTCAAATTGTTTTTTTTCCGCCCAGATATTGGTCGCCTTTACGCAGAGCTCCTCGAGAGACATTGCAAATTCATTTACTCGACCTTTGGTCGTTCCTTATTAATATCCATTACATAGATCCCTCCCTCGACGTAGCTGCAAAGCTGTTTCTCCGCCGAGCAAGAACTTCGACAGCGGAGACGAGACGGAGGAGATCCTTCGGCGCTGCCGAACATGTGGCCTGGCCTCGCCGGCCAAAAGACAGTAGGGAGAGTGGGGTCGTGGGACATTTCTTGTTTCTCTCTGAGAATGCCTTTCCCTTTCCCCTCCCTTTACCTCGGGGTTGTTATCGCAGCTAAATATTTCTATAGCTATGGAGATACTTTTAGGTTTTGCCCGCGTTGCAAGGGCAAGTTCACCTGGAAAGACGAGCATAAACGGTGTAACCGTTGCTTGCCCCTCGATCACAAGGAAGACAGCTGTGCGGCTTGTCAGCTTCTTAAGCCGAAGACTTTAAAGGACCGCAGGGTCAAGAGGTGGGCGGCCTATGCCATATCGAGGTCCGATTCCTCACCCGCCGCCGCAGAAAGTGACGAGGAATGTGATAACCCGACATCCTTTTCAGAAGTCGTAGACCTCTCTAAGGAGTGCGCGCGCTCCTCATCTGTCCCCGGCCCCGACGAGCTCGGCTCACGCCCTGCTTATGGGGATGAACACCCCGGCGACACTGACGCACACAAAAAACACTCCCATAAACTCATAACCCACGGCTCTTCTTCGTCGAAGACGAAGAAACCATCAGCGCCAACGGAGACGCAGGTTCCACCGGCATCCTCCTCAGACCGTAAGAGTCTTAAGCCCCCCTCGTAACAGCGACCAGCGACTGGGCTTCCCCCAGATAAGGGCGCTGCCCCCAAACCACCAGACAAAGCGCTCCGTCAGAGAGCGCCCGTCGCCGTAGAACATGCGACACCCGTAACGTCGAGACCAGAGCCCTCCACAGACAGATTAATCGTCGAGAGCCTGGAGAGGATCGTTTCCACCGATAGCCAGAGGCGGACGGTGAAAGATACTACGAATACCGCTCAGAAGGCTAGAGAAACGCCGAAAAGGCCAGAAGGAATGCAGGAACTGCCCCCTTCATCTAGAGGGACTCCTAGCCTGCCAGAAGGCTTTTCAGACGGCGACGGAAACCTTTCTTTGACGTTATGGGATATCTCACAGCATTTTCAGGCCAAATACCCTGTTCTCCCCCCCCCCCCCCCCAGACCACCCAGGGGTACCTCATGAGACCCTGGAGAGACTCCAGTTCTGTATGGAGAAGATGGAGAGGTTTATGGAGACTCAAAACTTACCAACACCCAAAAGGGCAAGAGAGGGACCTCATGAGGACCCCAGGGCTAAATTCCCTAGGCTGTTTAATCCCTCCCAAGAGGATGTAGATTTATATGACCTAACTGGAGAGGACCCCCACTTTCAGGAGGAGGACGAATTTTTAGGCAACGAAGAGGAACAAAACCTAGAGGAGGAGGAACAAAACTAGATATAGGTGGGGGGGGGGGGCTTCGGAGAAGACCCAGAGGAAGGTGCTTCACAGCCCTGGCAGTCCCCATCAGCGTTTTCGGACCCTGATGCCCTAAACCTGTCCCCTCCCAAGGACTCACCTAATAGAAACATGTCACTTATAGACGATCAACCTACATTTAATGCACTACTTCTCAAGGCAGCAGCGCATTTCGAAATAGACACTGGGGAGATTTCTCCTGACATTGACTTTGTGGAGAAGGTAATCGAAGAGAAACTCCCTGTCAGCCAAACCATTCCCCTCCTCGCCTCAATAAAGAGACAAATTATCCCTTCACTTTCTACCCCCTGCGTTGGTCAGAGGGGTCAAGCCGAGGATAGAAAAACTATTCAGTCCCTCTCCTTCAGACCCGTTGTACGTCAGGGGCCACTCTGTACCAGACCCCCTAGTGGTGACAAATACAAGGAAAAGAGCAGGGGTCCCGCTGTCAACCAGCGAGGCACCACCAGATAGAGGGTAAAAAAATGGTATGCCCTAGGGAAGAGGATCACATCCTCTGCTGCTTTTTCCGCAAGGATTGCAAACAACAATTCTTTGCTAGCAAGTTACGCAGATGCACAATGGAGCAAGCTACGTAAGTGTCATGATCTCTGCTTCCAAAAGGTCAGGGTTTTCCCAACTCCCTTGGAAGCAGATCCATAACCCAGGTTCCGAGTGCCAACCAGTCCCAATTGGGACCTTTTGGACCCAGTCCTGGCGCCAGTGGCACCAGGCTCATAAATATGCCCAGTCCCAGCGCTGGAAGCGCCGGGCTCATAATGCTTGGGTGGACTTACCTGCAGCAGACCATGCTGCTTACTTGCCTGCCAGTTGAGCCTCTGATCCTGGCTGTGGAAGGCGACACCTAAGCACTACAGGAGGCTATTTAAACCACACCCGATGGATGAATCTTGCTTTGCGTTATTCTGCATCCTCTGCAGCAGAACGCTCATCGTGTCTTCTGCATCTGATCCTGGGCCTAAGGAAAAAGGCTTACCATCCTGAATCCAGTCTTCAGCAACACCTATAAAGACAAGAAAGAACAGGTTAGCATTACGGTCTTCAGTGACAGCTCTTCACTTATCTGGTCCATCGGCTGTCACCAACGCCTCGCGCTGCATTCCGGCATCTGAAAGACAAAAGCTTACCAACTCTTCGCACGCTCCGGAGGCCTTCGGCGCTGCATCCCGCATCTGAAAGACAAAACAAGGTGCGTTTAAAGACATTGGGGAACTTTAATACTCACGTGCCATTACTCCTTTCCACATCTAACCCAGTGGGTATTCCGGCACCCTGCAGCCGCTTCGAACTTGTACCTGCAAAATAAAAAGACAGTTAGAGCGCATCGTGAAGCAGGCAACAAGCGCTTACTTACATGCTTCCAGGCGCTTCTATTCATCACACGGGCTCCATCTTCAACTCACTTCAGCCCGTCATCCGCCATCGCCGGAACCCTGCAAAACAAGAAACATCATTACTAAAGACTTTAAAGACATTAGAATTACTCGAAACTTATCGTTCGTGCAGTAAACGACGGACAGCAGTCCTCTGAAGTCAAGAGGCCTGCTCCCCTTATCCAGTGAAGAAACTGGTTACAGCACCCTGCCCCGAGGCAGATGGAGAGCACGGCGTTCACTTACCTAAGGTGAGAGCGTTAACCTTTGGGGTTCTACAGGAGAAGAGAAAGGGAAGAAGAGAGAGACATTCAATAACCCAGTTCCTTAATCCCATATTTTCTATCTGCAGACATCTTACCCTTCAAGTCAGACATACAGTGCACAGAGGTCCAGCCCAAAGAGCCAGCCGTGTGTTACACATCACCTTTGCAGATACGGTATACGCCCAGTCAAGACCGGCGCCTCTACGGGAATCAGGTGAGCGTTACAGTAAGGACATCGAGGAGGTTCCAGAACCCCTACGTACACGGCTTCTGGCCACGATTACTGAAGGGACCCTCGTCAACCAAAGCATCATGAAAAACACTCTGGATGCTGCAGAAACGGCTGGCTGTTCCCTAGTCCAACAAATACTCCTCAAACGCCATGTCTGGCTGTGTAATTCGGGGTTTAAACCTGAAACACAAGCATCTCTAATTAACAAGCCTATAGAAGATGCCAACCTCTTTGGGAAGGCGGTTGATGAGGCACTAGAAATGGCAAAGAAAGAGTTTGACACCATCAAAACCCCAGACCAGATTTCTAGGCCGCCTAACAGACTTGGCTATGGCAATAGGCACTTTTTTCGAGGCCAACGCCAGCAGCAAAATCAGCAGCAGCAATACTCTGCAAACAACTGGTCCTCTAACCAAGGTACCAGTGGACAATACAACCAGAGAGGACAACACCCTGGCAAAGGGAGAGGCCGGGGTTCCACCACTAGAGGTTCCCAAGCCACCAACACCAAATGACTCGAAGATTCGGGTCCCCTCCCATGCATCGCCGGTCGGGGGCCGATTAACATCCTTTCTTCCAGCATGGGAGGGAATAACATCAGACCGCTGGGTACTATCAACCATAGCCCGCAGCTACTGTATAGAATTCAACAGTTCCTCAATGTACAGACCCCCAAGGGGACGACGCATGACACCAGAACACCTCGCCATCCTTCTGCAAGAAGTGAACCGGCTACTGGAAAAAGGGGCCATAGAGGTCGTGCCTCTATCTCAGGTAACGGAAGGTATTTATTCAGTGTACTTCCTTGTACCCAAAACGGACTTAACCATGCGCCCTCTACTAGATCTGCGCCCAGCGAACAAATTTGTCAAACCTCAAAAGTTTCGTATGGTGACCTTACAGGAAGTGATCCCCCTGCTATCACAAGGAGATTACATGACAACACTGGACATGAAAGATGCATACTTTAAAATTTTAATGTTGCCAGCGCACAGGAAATACCTCAGGTTCATGATAGAGGGCAGAAAATACCAGTTCAGAGTGCTACCCTTCGGCATAGCATCAGCACCGAGGGTATTCACAAAAGTACTGGCAGTGGCAGCGGCCCACCTGCGCAGTTTGTCCATCCCAGTATACCCTTACCTCGACGATTGGCTCATAACAGGGGATTCTTACGAAACATGCTTCTCAAATACCCAAAAGACTGTAGACCTTTTGTTCCAACTGGGCTTCTCCATCAACGAGAAGAAGTCTAGCTTAGACCCCAGCCAGATCAAACAATTCCTAGGGGCTCTAATTCGAACAAAGGACGGCCTCGTCTTCCTCTCCAACGAGTGGGTCCAAAACATGCTGTTTCAGATCCCTCAATATGTGGCAGGTCGAGAGGTGACGGTACGCAGAGCAATACGCTTGCTAGGAATGATGGCGTCATGTATTTATTTGGTACCTCACGTGCGCCTGCGCATGCGCCCAATGCAAGAGTGGCTCAACAGCCAGTGGTGTCAGTCCAGCGGACAATGGGACGATCTAGTGGTGGTCTCGCAGGCCTTGGTTCTCTCGCTACGGTGGTGGTCGAAGGAAAACCTGGTAATAGGGAAACCATTCGCCACCCCTGCAGTGGAAGCCACTCTAACCACAGACGCATCCCTCACAGGATGGGGGGGGCTCACCTATCCCATCAGACTGTTCACGGAGTGTGGACTCCAAGCGTAGCATCCAAGCACATAAACTTACTGGAGCTACTGGCTGTGTTCAAGGCACTAAAAGCCTTCCAGTCACACCTACAAGGGAAGACAGTGATGGTCCTCACGGACAGCACCACAACCATGTACTACCTCAACAAGCAAGGGGGCACTCACTCTCCAGGACTGTCCAAGCTTTCCCAGAACATCTGGAAGTGGGCTCTCAAACACATGTTCCTACTGTCACAACATGTACCAGGGGAACTTAATCTGCTAGCAGACGAACTCAGCAGAGACTTCCCTCTGCCCTCAGAGTACTAATGGCGGTTACACGAAGACATTGTCTTCGATGTTTTGACACAATGAGGATTCCCAGAAATAAACCTATTCGCAACTCTGGAGAACTCACAATGCCAAGATTACGCCTCCAGGTACCCCCAGAACCAATCCAAGGGGAACGGTCTATCGATTCCATGGTCAGAGAAATTTGTTTATGCTTTTCCCCCGACTCCCCTTCTCAACAAGATTGTGCACAAGATGCACCAGGAACAAGTTACCATGATCCTAGTGGCCCCTATGTAGGCCCGGCAGCCATGGTTCGCTCACTTGATGGAGATGTCTCTATCTCCTCCAGTGAAACTGCCCTGCCCGTACAACATACTGTCACAGGACAAGGACAGGACACTGCATCCATGCCCTTAGACCATGAACCTAGCAGCCTGGCTCCTGAGATCATAGAATTTGGACATTTACAGCTCCCGCAGAGATGCATGGACATCCTCAGGGAGGCTAGAAAGCCTAACACTTGTCACTGTTATTCTAGCAAATGGAAGAGATTTGTCATCTGGTGTAGAGGAAGAAGCATCAACCCGGTTGACTGCTCTCCCACGCACATTGTTCTGTACCTGACCCATTTACTGGACTCAGGTCTAGTGTTTAATTCTATTAAAGTCCACCTAGCGGCACTTTCTGCATACACCACTTCCCAACTTAGTGTCATGGTGGAAAGTCCCAGTTATCAAAGCCTTCATGGAGGGGGTAAAGAGAATACACCCTCTGATAGCAAACCCAGCTCCCGGCTGGGACCTAAATGTGGTACTTTGCAGGCTCATGGGCTCACCCTTTGAACCTATGCACAAGGCAACTCTTAAGGACCTCACTCTTAAGACTGCTTTCCTAATAGCTATCACCTCCATTAGGAGAGTAAGTGAACTACAGGCTCTTTCTGTTCTAGACCCCTTTGTAACAGTTCACAAAGATAAAGTGGTTCTACGCACACACCCGAGGTTTGCACCGAAATTCATCTCGAAAGTCCATTTCAACCAGTCAATAGAACTACCAACGTTCTTTCAAAACCCTTCAAATTTGGGAGATAAAAGCCTGCATACACTTGATGTGTGCAGAGCTGTCATGTTTTATATGGAAAGTACTAGACCACTAAGAAAGACTAATCAGTTCTTTGTCTCGGTGGCAGCAGGAAGAGATGGGGATGCATTCTCAAAGTCCACTATATCTAGATGGATTGTTCAATGCATCACTCTCTGTTACACTCTTGCTAAGAGAGAACTACCCTTCAAACCAAGAGCACACTCTACTCGAGGCACTGGGGCATCCATAGCATTCATTGCAAATGTTCCCCTCGAGTCCATTTTCAAAGCAGCAACCTGGAGTCCTGTACACACCTTTACAAAACACTACTGTCTAGATGCTCACTCTAGATCTGATTCCCAGGTGGGACAAGCAGTATTAAGACATCTTTTCTCTACTGTTCCTTCTCACAACCAACCTCCAACTCCGGGTACTGCTCGCTAGTCTATGCACAGCATGTGATTCTAAGCAGATTAACAAATATCAGAAGACAATGCATTACTAACTGTAAAAGCATTTCTGATGGTTGTATCTGCTTAGATTCACATGCGCCCACCCTTCCTCCCCGCTCGGATGGAAGGAACATAGACATCTTTTTATATCTCTTTTCTGTACTCACTCACGTCTAGAAGGCTCCCTCAGGGCAGAAAAAATAAAAACAGAGGGACCTCGACAAGTGAGGGATTGTGGGTACACCGCACGTCACTATAGGGATAGTGTTAGACACGCCTTGTCGACGTCCCCTTTTCGACTACGAAAAACAAAATGCAATACTCTGCAGTGACCACTGGATGTCGGACTATGCACAGCATGTGAATCTAAGCAGATACAACCATCAGAATGCTTTTACGGTAAGTAATGCATTGTCATACCGTACTGTGGAACCTTATGAAAATTCCATGTCTCCTGGGAGACAACAAAACGTGTTTGTTGTAATTTGTTAGACATGGCAACAACAGGAAGATGCACTTTCAAATAGGGCTTGAGAGAACATGTTTATACATAGAGTTTATACAAGAACCACAACATGTTTGTCAGTTACTAGAATATTTATGCCCATGCATGTTAATGGCATCATAATAAGTTGATTGAATGTAGTTTCAAATCTTAAAATGCATCTTGAATAACAGATGCCTAATGACCTTGTAAGGTAAATGTATCTTTACTTAAATATAAAAACCGCACTACCAACTGACCTAAATAAGATGTGTGGGGAATATAGAACAAAGTCACAATGATATTTGTATTATTACAAATTTAGTATTTGGAAAGTAAATAAGGACAGAGGTATACAGTTGCTGGTGCACTCCCGTAAGTGGGTGCTCTGATGGATCAAGGACATTTGACCCTTCTCCCCAAGGTGGAGCCTCACCCCCATCCTGTGAGGCTAGGGAGGTGAGCCCACTCCGCAGCACCCTCCCTGGGGGTAGAGGCAAGTAGGACCGCACCGGGAGAGACTCCCCCTTAGGGCACAAGGTTTCCAATTCCCGTGAGGAACTCCCTAATGCTGTACACACTGTAACTTACATGGAATGCTCTAAAATGCCAGAACCTTGTAAATACAAAGACTGGGATGAAGGAACTACTTATAGAATCGGTCATCTGGCAGAAAAAGGACATGTCCCTTTAAATCAAAATATCCAATCCATTGGGATGAGTACATTGAACGTTCACTAGAGGAGCCACAGGGAGAGAGAGGGAGAGAGAAACGCATACGCAAACCTGGGAAGGCCCCAAGCTGTGTAACACCTGGGAGAGGTGGAACCCGGGAAGCCCACAAGTTTCAAACTTGCTTGGGACTGAGGAACGCGACACCAGAGCTATGGAGAACCCGAAGAGAAAGAAGTTGACCGGGCAGAAGCCTGGAGATTGGTGCTTGCGAGACCATGAAGGAGGATTTGTGGTCGACATCCAGTCCATAAACCATCGCCGATACCACTGCACGTATAGAGCCACATGATGTCCGGTTACTTATCGGAGAACTGAGACGCTGCGAGGAGACGAGAGACTAAGAGGAGGGAAACCCCAATGAGGAGAAGGTGGCGGCAGTCCACAACAGAGAAGATCCCACAGGAACAAAGCTCCCAAAGACATCCCCCTTCAAAGTCGAAGGTAACCGGGAGAAAGAGAGTCATAGGAGGCCCTGAGTAAATCATTGCGCCGTAAAAGCAACTGGTGTCCGTGAAAGTTATCAAAGTTCTAACCTTGAAACGAATTAACTGTAAATGTGATATGTGATATAGGAGAAATAATTATTGAAAATCAGAATACTGAGGGAAAAGGACCGTGGATAACAATACCCTGGGAAAAGGGGAAAGAGTCAAAGTTAAACCTGAAACCCATGAAGCTAAAAAGTTGTGATAGGAGAGAAAGAATGACCTGAAAATCTGAATGAGAGCACAGTGGATAACAATACTCTTGAGGGGAGAAAAGGGGAAAGCAATAGAAATTAATTCTGTACAAGAAGACCAGAATATCAAAGAGCATGTTTTGAGCCATAGTTTTGAGGAACTAATCGATTGAAGCATAGACAGAGTCAAAAAGACCAAAGGAAGCTGAACTGTAATAATCCAAGAGGGAAAGCCTACGAGAACATTAGTGCCTTCCAAGATTACGCTGTAGAGCCACAGCCAGGACGTGTTATTTGTTAAGGATTTCAATCAGGTGACGCACACGTTAGTCTCGCCTAGTATGCAGCGCACAATTGAAATGCTTATGTTTTTATGTTAGATTCAATATTGAGACAGTACACCACTCCTATCACACACCCTTCTCAAATACCCCGGGTCACAATGGACCATGAACCAGGCTGCTTGATAAAATGTCATATTTATTTAATTATTTTAAAATTCAAAAGAAATCGTACAATGTTTAATGTGGGGCAGCAATCACCATTGGGGTGATAACCATAGGAATGTAAGCAATGCACTTAGTTTAACCTTCTATTGACACATCTCCAAAACACCAGGAAATAGGAGTACTTTTTGATTTTAGGTAAGATAGCACTTGAGTTCGAATTTCCCTCTGCAATGTTCCCTCACCCACAAATCAATTCTGAGTGGATAAACAGAAGCAGCAGGTAATCAGGAATGACAAATGGAAAACAGAATTGAAATCCGGCCTTCCCTCCTCAAACAAGAGAGAAAAACTGATTTTAAACCCCGGCAATGTTAAAAATGACGCTCGGAAATGGATGAGTGAATTAATGAATGTGTGTAAAAACCTTGAAACAAATATTATTCCTCACTACAGCAACAATGTTCAAGTACTAACAATCACAGGCAATGGATAACCAAGAGCATACAGTCAAAATTGAGTGGCAGGTTTAAAACAGATTGCAGCAAATGACACGTTGGAAATTTTGCAAACTTTGCAATTCCCGCCTGAAATTACCCATACGGTTTTTAATTAAAAAAAAGGGTGACATACACTGATTTAGAGTGTGGTTTTTATGTTGGGGTGTAGCTATAGATCATGGGTACAATATGGAAGTGAAATTGAATGAGTTATGCAAAATCTAGAAAGGTGCACTTTGAGGAAATGAAGGGCGAAAAAGGAAAGGAAATCAGTTTTGGCAAGAACCGTTTTACTGTACACTAGAGCATTCAGGCTAGTCTACCAAAGAGGGACACATTAAGCTCCAGGGTTGATTTCGCAAATTCAACCCTAGCACCTCAGCGCCCATCCCTGGCGGGACCAGTCCGATCAAATGAAATGGGATGGATTTACAAGACAAATTATTAAAGAGATGCCGCAAGCACTAGCAATCGCAGGGTTGCAAGTATGATTCCGACGGTATTACAAGTTATCAGGGTAAGGATAGGATGACTTCGAGAGGGGAACGAAGCGCAAGGCAAGGTATACTATGGTTTTCTATGGTTCCTATTGATACTCGCAGTCCACTTTTTAGTTTGGATTTTGGGCAGTCAGCGGTTCTGGTCCCCCCACAGATCTGGTCTAACAAAGGACAGCTGGACAAAATCAGCAGGACAGGATCAGCTGGGCAGGGACTGTTTACCGGGTAGCACTTCTGGACTGTCAATTCTGGTCACTGGATAATATAGGTCATCAGGGTAGCAGGATGCAGCAGCATGCAGTGAATGGCGGCAAGCCAATCTGGATCAGGATGTCAAAAGTACCACAGTTTCTCCTGGTTAATGGGAGGTTAGTGGGTTTTAATATTGGAGTGTAGGCCTTGCTGGAGCAGGATCAGCAATTCTTGGCCTTGTAGTTGGGATCTGGAGTTTGGATAGATGACGGGTACTGGAACGCAGCGCAGGAAATCAGGAAGAGTGTGTGTCTAGGGTCTTGTCAGGGACCCTTATTTATAATGCCTAGTGACATCATCCAAGTATATGACTGGGGCAGGCTTAACCAAACACACCCTTAACAAAGGGATTGGACAAGGGTGCTAGTCTCCGCCTCGCTCTCAGTTGGTTGGATTTCTAAGGGAATGATGTCAGGTTTATGAGGTGACTTTTACAATGTCCAGAAACTCCCACATTTACTTTACTAAACATACATTTGTATAATTGCAATCTCTTGGCAAATTATACACACAGATTATATATTATGTGCAGCACAGACGTCTGTGGGACCTTGTTTCGCCCTTCTGATACATTTTGGTAATTTTACACATGAATGATTTGGCCTAAAATTCCATAACTTTGTACACAGATGCGAATTATCCCCAGGGATGTAGGTACAAAATGTTGTTTGCAACGTTAATACTTTCCTTGGAATCTGTCATATTTTGTAACTTCTGTTCCCCATGCGGCAAGTACTACCAAGTTTTAAAAGAAAGCCCATAAAATTAGATTTGAAACTGCTAACTTTATACATTTTTACTAAAATTTAAAAAGGCAACTAAAACTAAAAAGGCAGTCCATGGTTACTAGATCCTTTTTTTTTCCTTCCTCCAACTGCAAGCAACTGTCATTTCCTTCCATGCAAGGGGAGGGTTCCCATCTTAATTGAAGGTTTTATTGCCCCTGACACTTGACAGGTTAGTGTCCTAGGACTTCAATTGTCCCAGCCTGGAGCACAGACAAATGTCTGACAAGCATGTGAACTTGCTTTGTCCTGGCCCATACAAAGTTTTTGAAGCTGGCAAGTTTCACTTGCGTGTCCTGGATTTATGGTGTCTCCCTTCCTTGGGGAAGTTTCATGGCTGGCAACTGGAATGACTGGTTTTTCTGAGAGCTTGCAAATCCAGCCCATCTGTTTTAAACTCTAATTTCTTATTTCAGGTCCTGAATTAAAACAAACCTGTGAAAGAAGAGAGCCTATGTGTGTATTATCACCACTAACATAATCCCTTTACATGGCTAAGTAAGCGGGCTTCCATTCACAATTTATTTTTAAACAGGCCATTTTTTTCCTTCAGTCAGCAAAGCCCATTTTTCACAATGTGTAAAAACTGCTAGCATTTCTTTCTTTAAATTTGGTTTGGCAGCTCCCTCAGATTGCCACGGTCTATGCAGCTGTAGTCATTTCCTTGAATGCAGGAGTTTTATCTAAAGCACATATACATTTGACACTGACCTGGCTCACAGAGTTAAAGTCTTTTTGAACTGCTGAGCCTGGATACTTTTTGGAGAGAAATAAACGCATGTTCCCGTGCGAGTGAAGTAAATTTGCATATTGATTTCTCTCAGAGTTGGTTTGACTGGCCCTGTCACACAGGAATTATGCCTGGTTTTGGTGAAGCACAATGCAAAATCCTGGGCAGGACAGGGCCTTTCGAATCAGTGGTTTCAGAATGAACAGATGGAATTAGCCTCAAAGCAGCATTTTTAAAGGGTGAAAATGTTTCATTTTGAAGGGGATTTTTTACTTTTACAGCAATGGCAGGCTTTCCTTTTTCACTTGATTCCATTTATAGGTTTCAGAACACAATGGCCTACTTTTTCAGTGTGTCCCCTTGTTTCATTTTGCGAGAAGTGTGCTAGGCAGGATGGTGCAGCCATCTTTTTTTTTTGTGGCTGCCAAATGCAGTTTTGAGGTCCTGGTGCGCATGGGAGCCAGCGCAGCCAGGTTGCTGTTTCTTGCGCAAATGCAGCTTGTTTATATGGGGCAATGTCATTGAGTGGGTCAATATATCCCATATGTTAAACAAAAAAAGAAAAATTATAATAATATATTAGTAAAGAATCCTACATACTGGTACTAGAAGTGCCCTCTGGTGAAGGGAGTCATTCTCCATACCTAATTTAGTTTTCACAGGGTCAGTTAGGTGAGGACAGCTGACTTATTCCTTTGGACATTCACAAATGACTGACAAGTACATTAGTTAGTAAGTTGGGTAGGGACCACTAATAGTGATGGGGAAGGGTAGGCCTTTTAAGTTTACTTTAATAACATCATGAACCGTGTCCTCAGAATTTATGAGTCCTTCTTCTGACTTGCCATAGTGCTTTACAATCAAATTTTGATCCATTTAAAAGGAACCTGGTGAGGATGGGGTAGGACTTGAACTGAGGCTAAAGGGAGATGCATATATATGTAATATACAGTGAATGTCGTATTAAGGGTTTCAATGGGGACGAGGGATGACCTTAATGCCTAGAAGATATCTGGTGTTTTTGGTATGCAGCGTAACAGGATTCCATTGGTGAGGCACACAGATTTAGAAGCTGCAGGATGCGGAGGGTGAGGGAGAGACACAGATTGAGGAGAGTGCTAGAACGAAGGGTGTGAAGTGGAGAGTGATGGGTGATAAAAGCAATCAAGTTGTGGCAGTTAACGTATATACATTTAATGACTAGCAGCAGCAGACTTTGTAAAGAAACCACTTGTTCATGGAGAGCAAACCAATATGGAGGCTTTTAGGAAAGGGGGTGGTGAATGGGGAAAATGTAGAGGGTTTGAGTGGCAAAGAGGAGATTCTATCGGCTAGAGTAGAGGGGAAAGGCCCAAGGATAAGTTCAAGTAGAAGTCAAGAGGATTGAGAACCAGGATGGTGATGAGTGTTTTTGTGGCATGGTAGGTGAGGAGAAAGCAGATGTTCCTGATTTTCTAATTTTGAACACATTGATCCTTGCACTGGTGGGAGCATAGTTGATGAATTGTCAGTTTCTGATCACAGTCCGAGGACTCCTATTTTCCAAGCCTTTAGAGAGGGGTTGACTTCGTGGTGGAGGAGTGAGCGGTAGAGGAGGTGAAGGGAGGAGTAGTTCAGGTTTTTAGTCTGGGATGCAGATGGTTTGTCTTTGAGTCAGGTATACAACAACAAAATGCCATCCTATACCAGATGGCTCGGAGACAGACATTTGTGAGGAAAAGTCTGGTTTAAAGGTAGGAACAAAAAGAATCCAGAGTCATCAGCAAAGAGATGGAATGCGATCCAAAACCAGTAGATGAGTTGTTTGCCACGGCAGAATTTGGGTAACTAGTGGTTCAAGGACAGTGCTGGGGAGTGTTAGGGTCTCAGAACCAGTTAGGGCTTTCACTATAGTTCTGAATCTGTATTAATTCAAAATGTACCTGCTGACTGTGTATCCTCCTGTTGATTTAAAGGCAACTTATTCTCTCTCTGTGTTCTTTGAATTACAGTATAATATTCTATCTCCATCTTCTGTTTACAGGCATCTATACAGCTGCCAGGGGTATACAACTTTGCAATGAATGTTTATAGCAGAGCTAAAGGAAAAACTGGTTTGAAGGTGGTTATAACAGCCCTCGATCCTACAGCTAAACAGCTTTTTAATTTTGCAAGAGAGCTATCGGATGAGATCCAGATTCAGGTGAGTACTGAATACCATAAATCCTTTATCAAAAGTGCAGAGTGCTTAAATATTAAATAATGATTGAGAAGGTTTGCTAACACAGATTTCAAATGGTAATGTACTCCTCTCCTGCCAGCAACAACGTTGAAATGTTCAGAGTGACATGGAGAATATTTGAGCATACAAAATCTCGTTCTGCCCACAAACATGCTGAACAGAACTTAAATTAGACGCACAGCCATCAATATGATTCTGGTGTGCATAACAGGTGTTCTGTTGTAGGCAACTTCTGGTTGTGTTTCTCAAAGCTGTAGGCCCTTTGGAAAAAGGGAATTCCTTTACATTTTGTTTCAACTTTTTCCAGGATTAGTTTTTACTAGTTTGTAAAAGTCCACAATCGTCCTGCATCTGATTCTTCAACCCTTGTATGATGACAAAGATTCTCAAGAATCCACTGAGTAGTGGACTTCCAGTGAATTTGAGGCTTTACAATGGTGTATGCTCTCGAAGTAGCTTGGTCAGTTCTAGCATGTGGTGCACATGCACCCAGCTTGAAGATGTATAGAAACTAGTGTAAATGGTCATTTACAATTCACTTGTTATTCCAGATCACAAACAGCACTATGAAGCAGTCAGACTGCCATAGGATGTGTTTTGGAATTTAATCCATTGATATATTGGTGGGCCTACAGATCTAACTTACCGCATTACAGGGGTCATTTTAAAGCCAAATTGTGATCAGCAAGCTAGATTTTGCTTGTGGCACAATTGTGCCCCAAACTGGTTTAGGGCACATCTATAGATAAGGGCAGCTACCGACTCCTGAAGCTATAATAGTCATGTAAGGTAGGAGATCGCTTGGACCCTCCAGCTTCTTTAAAAAAATAAAAGAAAACACTCAAATGCTACCATTTGTCTTAATTTCCAATCCGCTAAACACCTCATAGTTGAAAACAATGCCTTTGAAGTGTTTTATGTTAAAGTAAAAAATAAATCGGCCAAACCTCATCCATGTACATTTTAAAAGGTAGGTTTGGTAAAATGAAAAACATTATTTGCTAAATCTATGCTTTTAAAACTGCACATAGAATCACAGCCTCATCTGCAGCCTGGTATTTACATGTTTATGTAGGCGGCATCTTATTTTATACTTACTAGATACTTTTTGACATGTCTTTAAAATGAAAAATGAAACTGCTCTACTTTTATACCCTCTAATCCACGGAATGGCTGTATGACATTTTTGTAAATTAACAATAAGAGGAATCCAATAATTTAAAAATTATGCCAACTTCTGGCCTTATTCTGGTTGACTGGAAATACGCTCCCTATTCATCTGGGAACCTCAGGAGATGTTCCTGTAAAGAGGATTCCAATACGATTTTTGTAAGACTTTCTATGATCCGTGGTTTTATATAAAAAGGGCTTCCCTCGATCCCAAGTATTGCTTGGGTGACTTTAGTGCTTGAGTTGTGTCAAAACATATCAGTCCCTCCTTGTGATAGGTTGGGGATGCTTATGTGCTGCAGTCTTTAGCACTTTGCATACTGGTTGTCTATGGAGAGGAGGTTGAACAACAGGTGGGACCCATAAATCTTATGTGCTTATGTGTCTCGGGAGGATAGCTCAGGGGCAACATGCTCGCCTTGGAAGCAAGAAGACACAGGAACACCGGTTCAATCCCCCGGTGCGCGCTTAGAAACCCCTGGGTATTAAGCGCGTTATAAATAACCTATCATATCACATCTGCACAGCTTATGAACTACATAGTTGTCCTATTTATGGTTTTAACTCTGTATTTACACTTTCTTTTTTTTAACCATAGCTTGCATAGCCATATTTGTAATTTGATTCTTTGTCAGTTGTATGCTTGATAGAAAAGGTCTCTTTCAGACCGATAAGCTTCATAAGTTCATTAAGTAATTGATTACATTAAAAAGAAATGGATGGTGCCTTGAACACCAGCCATCTCCTTTGGCACTGTTGCACAAGGGAGCATTAGGTGGGACAGTACTTCTGTTATTTGGTCTTTCCATCTCAGAGACTGACATTTGTGTTAATCCCAGCTGCTGCACATAATGATTGTCTGCTTCTCCAAAGTTTGGAAGCATAATGTACTTGCTCGCAAATAAACATGGAAGATTCCATCCTCTCAGACGGTTGCCAATTTGGAAGAATTAATTTCTCTACTTGGCCATATGGCCCAGATATGTAGTTTTGAAAAACAATTGACTCTTATCACCAGTGCAATCTTGGAGGTAACTCAGCCCTTCACTCACAAAGAACTGCCATGCTGCTTTC
The DNA here is from genome assembly GCF_040938575.1 of Ambystoma mexicanum. Taxonomy (NCBI): domain Eukaryota; kingdom Metazoa; phylum Chordata; class Amphibia; order Caudata; family Ambystomatidae; genus Ambystoma; species Ambystoma mexicanum. Next base: position 537,886,323 of record NC_090923.1, on the reverse strand, counting down.
TATCCCAGATTTTGTCCGATGTTTCTTGAGTTTACAAACATTGCCAAGACCGTTATGGGCTTGGCCAATAGCATGTTGTTGTAGTCGCAAGAAATCTGAAGAATTGAGCCGTTCTGGTGAAAGTTATTGTATATATAATGGACAGTTTTTCACTATATGGAATTTGGTGTGCATTTGTTGAATAATTGTAGATGTTTCATTCTCCTAAGTCAATCGAATGACTATTGATAGCAAAGCTGAAGCCATCCACTTTTAAGCCTGTGAACTATATTTCCATAGGACACTAGCCTAAGAATAAAACAGTATAGCCCCATCAAAAATCACAACTGCTGTACTCTTGCAACATACTGTTGAGCCTGAATGCCAGTTGCGCTTTGGGCTCTGCTTACACCAAAATGTACTGCATCACAGACATCACTGTATTGAAAGTGTTGGCTTGATGTTCTTGGTGTAGTCTCTGTGCAGTTTAAGACATGGAGCTTGTTAAGAAGGGGATATACTCTAAATGGGATGGGATGTTAAAAGCATATGAACTGTTGAATTGTCACTGAATCAAAATTTAATTAGCTCTCACACTATTCTTGTTGGGCAGAATTTAAATCATCAGTGGTGGTTGGGATCCTCCTTGCCGCTATGGGAAGTAAAGAAGCTCTGCTAATAAGGTTCGCTTGGAAAGCTTCTCTTTCACGCAGCCAGCTTTGGCAATTTCCAATAATGCGACGAATAAGTCACGCACTCTATCCTAAAAGAACCCTTTTCACAAACCTGAGCATGGCCATCAAGGCAGGCTCAACTAAAAACTACCTTTTTAAACTAAAAACCCATAAATCTGTCAAACATTTCTAAAGGACTAAACTATTGTAAACAGTTTGTAGATCTAAGGTGGTCCAGAACTAGACACAGCCAGCAACTCCAAGCTCCAATGCAAATATACTCTATTAAAATGGCACAGATCTAGTTTAGGTGCACAAAACAAACCTCAGCGCAATTTGAAAAAATCTTCAGAAAACTTAAAGAAGCAAAGCTTCCATCCATGAATCGCCCAGTTCACCTCCATCTCTTAGCGTGAGTCCTCAGCTTCATCCTAACACCACCTTGACCTGCCTCATATATCTTTTTCTGGCTACCACCTGCCCGGAGCCATTGGATAATATGCAAAAGCTGCTTGTAGCTCAATGTCTGCAATCATGACGCTTTCAAGTGAGCAAAAAATACTTACTTTTGGAGTCTGATCGGGCAGACTGCTGATCAGTCTCTTGTGATAGTCAACATCTTCAAAGAAAGATCCAATCCAGAAGCTATAAGCATTGTGGTGACATGGAATTGAGGAGACTGACCAAGGAAAGGTATGTTTATTGTTACACTTTTAGCAACCAACATAATTGCAATCCTATCTATCCCTGAAGCTGGAGGTGGGTTCCCTACCTCAAGAAAAAGCATGGGTCTGTCAGGAAGTCCACGATGTCCAAAGCAAAGGTACAGTCCTGTTCAAATCTCCTACTCTATCCCTGCCACTTAAACACAAATCAATAAGCTAACGGAAGAGTTCTTATTCTAACCCAGGTGAATGACTCCCCTCTCCTGGACAAAAGTCTCTCACAGTTCGTCTTTCACAAAGTTTCCCAAATATCAATGGACTAGGAAAATGGCTCACTTCTCCTAGATTACACCCTGTTTTAGCAGGCTTTTCTTGACTTGAACTCTATCTTTCAACTTGCTCCCACCGGGACGAGGGAGAGACTCCCTGAGCTCTCCTTGACTCTTCAATGTTAAGTTCTCTCCATGGATTTAGTTTTCTCTTTACTTGAACATTGACCTTCCACATGCCCCCACCGGGACGAGGGTTAGACTCCCGGAGCCCTCCTTGACTTTTACACGCTTTACCACTTTTCTTCAAACTGCCTATACCGGAACAAGGAAGAGGATCCCTGAGTCTTTTCTGGACTCTTCAATACCACAGACTTATGGAACTGACCAGGGAGTTTCCTGACAAAATTATCTACGTCTCCCTTGTCGTCTGGTTTAGCCTTCTCAAGTTTTCTTGGTCCCCTCCCACACTTACTACCATTCCTGTTACCTTCTCTCTGGGAACTCTTCACCTGTTTCGCCAGGGGTCGCAGGTTCGTTCTTTCTCTTCCTCCTTCTGCTCTTCTTCGGCCCGTTAACTGCTGGTGGTCTGGGCATAAGTTTCGGACCAAACGTCTAGCCATCACAGGTGGCGCAACCACCACAGTTCCTCGTACTTGCCATGCAATTGACTCCGCGGCTCCATAGTAGGCTATGCTGGCGTTCTCGGTACGGTATAGTTGTTGGATCACACAGTCCACCCACCACAGGTCATGCCACCGCAACACTGATTCAACTTCAGGGTTGTCGACGCCCAGCCGACGGACTAGATTCTTTCCTGGCGTACCTCGGTACGTTCTCGTCCCTCCACAATGCTATTTCGATACAGCCTTCAAACGCCCTATTTCCAGCTCGCGACCTCTTTGGTGGCTTCCCAGCTTGCCGACTTCTTCTGGAGGTTGCTCTCCTTGTCCTGTGACTCCCCAACATAACATCAGTTTGATTGAGAACATCTGCTCGAACACTCTTCATGCCTGAATGTAGCATTCTTGGGTGGTTCTTCATCCCAGAACCTATCATCATGAGGTGGTCTAACACATTACAGTAACACATCGTCTCAGACTTTACTCTAGGTAAGGAAGGGTTGGGTGTTGTTTTTACCCTGTGGGGTTGAGCGATAAAGGGGCTGTGTCCTCAGGAGGGAAGTCCCTTGCCATTAGATCCTACTGCATGTTACCATTCTTAGGACGACTTGGTGGTCTCACCACCCTGGTCTGATGGGAATTGTCTCATGGGGAGAAGTGACGGCATCTTTAAGATCGTCACAGCTTCCAAACAACATTTAGTGCCATGGCCCCCAAGTATGGGTAAGGGAGAGGTCTAGAAACCCAGAGCCTGTTCTAGGCTTGACTACTTTAACCCAAGGGTCTAACCTTTCGAGGGGATTGGGTCCTCCGACGTATTCCATATCTATGACAGGTAATGTCCACAGCTCTGCTGCTTCGGAAAATTTTTGGCGTCTGCGTCCTGCGTCGATGCGCCGTCCCCGAGAACCTCCTCCGACGTCACCCGATGTGATAAGTAGGACGCACGACGCCCATAGCCTCAGTTCTGTTTTTTCCGCGAACGTGTTCGCTTCGTGAATCTCGGTACGCCTCGACTCGTTGGAGTTTCTGTTTTCTTTCTCGGTTCGTTGAACCTGTTCGGTTGGTGTGAAGACCTGTTCGTGGCGATGTCTTTCTCATCTTCGACCCCGCGTCCGGGCTTCAAGAACTGCGGGGACTGTGGGTCCAAGATGTCGGTTACGGACTCGCACGACGCCTGCCTCTGGTACCTCGGGGAGGCCAACGATACGGACGACTGTGTCGACTGCCAGTCTCTCACTGCGAAGGCCTTGCGGGAACGCAAGAAGAAACTGTCGGTAGGTAGGGTGTCTAAGCCCCGGAAGTCGAGGTCTGCAGGGCTTTCGACCGATGACTCGAGGGGTGACTCTCCGCGTCGTCGTCGGAAGTCCGGTGGGTCCCCTTCCAGGAGTCGGTCTCGCCACTCCTCTGCCTCTTCTAGGCATTCCAGGAAGCGCCGGCATAGGTCGCCCTCCCCGTCCTCTTCCGAGGACTCTACCCGTCGGCGGGTCGCTTATCCCTCCATGCAAGCGACACCGGAGGAATGGGCTTCCTTCGGGAAGCAGATGCTAGCGATTCTGGAATCGCAGGGCACCGGTCCGTCTGCGCCTCCGAGTGGGGTCGGTCGGCACCGGTCGAGAGACGCCGCCCGTACGCCTTCGGGCTCGGGTGGTCGGCATGGCTCGCGGGAGAGGTCCCACTCGGACAAGGGTAGCCGTTCTTGCCATGCCCGTTCCAGGTCCCGGTCCTCGACGCGCTCAAGACCGCGTGATCCTGTGCCGTCTTCGAAGAAGACGTCGACGCCTGTGGCGCCGAGGTCGTCAACGATTTCTCTCGAGATTCCGTCTTCGAGGGGGTCGTCGGAGCTCCGGCTTCGAGGACTGTGTCGACGCTGCAGATGCTGGAGGCGTTGCAGCTGACGTCGACGCTGATTCGCTCGACGTCGACACCTTTTTTTTCGACGCCGACTCGGTCTGCGCCCTCAACGCCTTTTCTGTCGCCGCCGGCACCGACTCGCTCGGTGCCCTCAACGCCTTTCGAGGCGATGGTGTCGGAGGGGCCCCGTGGCACGGGGTTTGCCCCTAAAAAGGCTATGGCTAACATCCAGCACTGTTTTGGTCCGCAGAGGTCTTCCTCTCCCTGCCTGGAGTACATTTCAGGGGGTGATGAAGGCTCTGATGGCGGCCTGGTTCCGGTTACGGTTCCAGATGACCTTATCTCGGGCCATAGTCAGTTTGATGACCTGAGGCAGTCACTGCATGATGCCAGTGGACTGGACACCTCTCCGGAGGTGGAGTTTTGTCAGCCGGAGCCTGGCACTCATGCTGATTCGTCATATCGGCGCCTTATGTCTCGTGTTACCGAGTACTTGGGTTGGTCAGCTCCGCCAGGGGAGTTCGTTCAGGATGATCTCACGGACATCCTTGATCTCGGTCCACCCACTGACCCGGTTTTGCCTTTTCATATGGCTTTGCAGAGAAGGGTGGCGGCGGCGGCGGCTTGGACTGCTCCGGAGATTCACCCGACTGTGGGCAAGTCTTTGTCGCGAAAATACCGTCCAGCCAGTAGCGACCCCTGCTACTTGTCTAGGCACCCCACCCCGGAGAGTTTGGTGGTGCAGGCGGCTACGGCCCCGGCAAAGCAGGCGTCGTATCCTACCATCCCTCCGGATAGGGACGACAAACGTTTTGATGGCTGGGCGAAGAAAGTGTTTTCTTCTGGGGGTATGGCGCTTCAGGCGGCCAACTCCATATGTGCCTTGTCTCGTTTCACACACACTCTGTGGAACTGTGTTACATTAGCGGCTGATCATATTCCCGAAGGGGACGAACGGGGTGGTTTCCTTGCTATGGTTCAGGATGGCAAGGATGCCATGTGTGAGGCCGTTCAGTCGGGTTTGGACTTGGCAGATTGTGTCAGCCGGTCCATGGCGGCGAGCACCGTAATGCGCAGGTTTGTATGGTTGAGGAAGTCTGGGTTCGCTCCTGATGTGCAGTCCCGGCTCCTCAACATGCCCTTTGACGGTGAACACCTTTTTGGCAGCAAGGCTGACGAGAGCCTTGAGAGGTTGCAGACCTCCAAAGCTGCAGCAAAGTCGTTGGGCGCTGCAGTTCGCCAACCTCCGCCTTTTGGTCCTAGGGAACAGCAATGGAGGGGAGGTTCCTTTCGCTATTACTCGTCCTTCAGTAAAGCGAGAGGAGCTAGCAGTCAAAGAGGCCATCGTAAGAGTGCCAGAGGTGGAAACAAGGGTACTCGAGGTGCCAAGGCCGCTCGGGCAGTTGCCTCTTTGCCCTCAGGCAACGCCGCAGCCGCTACCACTCAGCCATGAGGCCAGGTCCCATGGTTCGCCGGTTGGGGGAAGGCTGGCGCAGCATCTTGTAGAGTGGCAAGCCATTACTTCGGATGTGTGGGTTCTGGAGATCATAACCCACGGCTACTGTCTTCCTTTTCGGCAGAGGCCTCACGACAATCCACCAGGGAGCCTCTCTTTGAAGAGTCTGGATCCGCTCCTTGTGCAGGAAATTCAAGCCCTGCTGGAGAAAGGCGCCATAGAACTGGTGCCTGTAGCGGAGAGGAGCAAGGGATGGTTTCCCCTTATTTTTTGATTTCAAAGAAAGACGTGGGATTGAGACCCATCATGGACTTGCGCGGTTTGAACAAACTCCTCAGGAAGGACAAGTTCAAGATGGTGACTCTTTCTCAAGTCCTCCAGGCCCTTCAACTTCAGGACTGGTTGGTGTCTCTCGACTTCAAGGATGCTTACTTCCATGTGCCGATCCATCCCAAGCACAAGAAGTACCTGAGGTTCACGGTTGGCGACTCGCACTTTCAGTTTCGGGTCCTGCCGTTCGGATTGACCTCCGCCCGAGGGTTTTCACCAAGCTCATGGTGGTGGTGGCAGCGCATCTCAGGAAAGGGGGGATTCACGTCTACCCCTACCTGGACAATTGGTTGATCAGGGGGAGCTCTCCCGAGCAAGTCCTGGATCATCTGTCCGTCACCTGCCACTCCCTTCACAGGCTGGGCTTCTCCCTCAATTTAAAGAAGTCCCATTTGACACCAACGCAGCGGCTCCAGTACATCGGAGCAGTGCTCGACACGTCCCTGGGGCAGTGTTTTCCTCCTCAGGTGAGGGCTCTTCACATTCAGCAGATGGTGCACAAGTTTCAGTTTGCCCAGACTCTGCCAGCGTCCGAGTTCTTGAGACTGCTCGGCTTCATGGCATCCTGCATTCTTCTGGTGCCAGAGGCTCGTCTGTGGATGAGATCTTTGCAGTGGGCACTCAAGCTCCAGTGGTCTCAGTCCTCCGGCAGGCTGTCGGACCCTGTTCAGGTGCCGCCCTCGGTAGCCCGGGACCTTCTTTGGTGGGCCGTCGAGGGCAATCTGATGAAGGGTGCCCCATTTTGGCTGCCCTGGCCGGAGGTGACGATCGTGACGGACGCATCCCTCACGGGATGGGTGCTCATGCCAACGAGCTGACAGTCAGCGGTCGTTGGTCTCCGTCGGAGTGCAGACTCCAAATCAATCTGTTGGAGCTGAGGGCCGTCAGGCTAGCCCTGAAGGCTTTTCTGCCGACTGTGCGCAGGAAGAGTGTCCTGATTCTGATGGACAACACGGTGGCCATGCACTACCTCAACAAAAAGGGGGGGGCAGGGTCACTTCCGCTGTGCAGGGAGGCGATGCAGCTCGAGTTCTGGGCCATCCAGCAGGAAGTTTCGATCTCGGAAGTTCATCTGGCCAGAGACGACGAGGCAGCAGACGATCTGAGCAGGCAGAGCACGATCTCTCACGAGTGGGAGCTGGCTCAGGAGATTCTCCTGGAGATCTTCGCCCTTTGGGGGACCCCTCAAGTTGATCTCTTCGCCTCCAGAGTCATCCGGAACTGCGAAATCTTGTGCTCGTGGGAATTTCCTCCAAAAGGAGCCTTAGGAGACGCGTTCGTGGTGGAGTAGTCATTCCCACTGCTGTACGCGTTTCCTCCAATCCCCGTCATCCCGCAAGTGTTGCGGAGGTTACAGAGGTTCGGTTCCCGGATGATCCTCATTGTTCCGGCGTGGGCCTGGAGGACGTGGTACCCGGACCTCCTAGACTTGTCCATCTGCCCTCCACGTCGTCTTCCCTACCGAGACGATCTGCTCTCACGGGAGCGGTTCAGGTTCTCCATCCAGAGGTCAGATCCCTCAATCTTCATGCTTGGCTTCTGAAAGGTTGAGGTATAAGGATTGGGACCTCCCTGAAGACGTGATGGAGGTGTTGCTCTCAGCCAGCAACTAAGTCTCTGTACCGTTGCCGTTGGAGAAAGTTCTGCGACTGGTGCAGAGTTCAGAATGTGGATCCTTTTGAATACGACATTCCCATGGTTTTGTCATTTTTGCTTTCTTTGGCCCACAGGGGCTTGCAAGTGGGGACCATTAAAGGTTACCTGGCGGCGCTGTCCATATTTAAGCGCTCGTCTGACGAGTGTTCCTATTTTAAGATTCCTTTAATTTCACAGTTTTTGAAAGGGCTCACTAATGTGTTCCCTCCGTCACCTTTTTTGGCGCCAGGTTGGGATTTGAACCTTGTTCTTAAATTTCTTATGGGTGCTCCGCTTGAGCCTTTACATTCTTGCCCTTTGAGGCTGTTGACTCTGAAAACTGTTTTTGATTGCGGTTAAGCCACCCTTCACTGTGTTTCACAAGGACAGGGTTGTCCTTAGAGTTCGTCCTTTTCTTCTGAAGGTGGTTTCGGATTTTCATTTGAGCCAGAAGGTTGTTCTTCCAGCGTTCTATCCTCCTCCACATCCTGGTAAGGAAGAGGAGAGGCCCCATAGGCTTGATCCTCGGAGAGCCGTTGAGCTTTTATATTTTGCGCATGTCCCGGGTCAGAGTGGACGATCATCTTTTCATTGGTTACGCTGGGAAGCGTTTAGGACAAGCTGTGACGAAACAGACTTTTCTCGTCGGATTATTTTAGCTATCTCCGAGTGTTACCGCTTGGCGGGTAAGGACCCTCCGGCTGGCTTACGGGCCCATTCTACCAGAGGAGTGGCTGCGTCTACTGCCCTGCAGAGGGGAGTTCCTATTCGTCACATCTGTGATGCAGCCACCTGGGCTTCAGTACATACCTTTGTACGTCACTACTCAGATCTGGCCTTTGGCAAGGCAGTTCTCTATTCTGCAATTTGATTGGGCATGCTAAATTTGTATTCTAAATTCTTTCCCACCTCCTTGCTTGGTACTGCTTTGGGAGTCTGTCATAGATATGGAATACGTCGGAGGACCCAATCCCCTCGAAGAACAAGTTACTTTCTTACCTGGTAACGTTGTTTCGATGGGATGGTCCGACCACATATTCCATATCGCTCCCTCCCTGCCTTCCCCGCTGCATTTCTTTTGCGATTGCAGCTTGCGTTCCGCAAGGCCTTGTGTGTCTGACTAGCAGAAAACTGGTGGCACACGTTCTGGGAAAAAACTATAACTGAGGCTATGGGCGTCGTGCGTCCTACTTATCACATCGGGTGACGTCGGCCGTCGGAGGAGGTCCTCGGGGACGGCGCATCAACGTCATTGACGCAGGACGCAGACGCCAAAGATTTTCCGAAGCAGCACAGCTGTGGACATTACCTGTCATAGATATGGAATACGTCGTCGGACCATCTCATCGAAAGAACGTTACCAGGTAAGAAAGTAACTTGTTCTTCTCCCTGGTTGGTCAACCAATACATGGCACCTCTCGCCCACTGCATCGCTGCACTCTGTTCAAACTTCCAATGCTATGCGGACGACATCCTGCTCGTTTTCAGGCTCTCCTGGCCACCTCCTCTCCTTCTCTCATTCCTAACTGTCTGTAATCCAAGAATGGTGCGCCACCAATGATCTCTGCCTGAATGCCAGATAGACGGAGATCCTCCTTATCGGCGCACCTACACCGCTCTTTTTCTGCACTCTCTGGCCGGCCTCCCTTGGCCCTCCTCCTGCTACCACCTGTGTGGCTAAGAACCTCAGGGTTATCTTCGACTCCACTCTCTCCTTCTCTCCTTACCAACTTCACCTCCTCAGAGGTATTCTTCCCTTCCTCTCCTTCCCCCAGTAGCTTACTGGCTCTAGAGCTCTGGTCCTCTCTAGGCTTAAATACTTTAACAGCCTCTTTTTAAATCTCCCTGCCTCTACACTCCGTCATCTCCAACTCATCCAGAACAGGGCTGCAAGACTTGTCTTTGGCCTCAAGCCCAGGGATCGTATCTCTCCAGCACTGAAATCTCTCCATTGGCTCCAAGTGGCTGCAAGGATCAAATTCAAGACCCTTTGCGTTATCCACAAGGCCATCTGGGGCCAAGGACAAAAATATCTCCAGCTTTCTCTTCTGAAGTATCTCCCTACTCAAGCTCTTCGCTCTTCCACCTCCAACTCCTTGAGGGCCAATTGCTTTTCCAAGCAAAGAGCTGGAGGCAGATTTCTCTCTTCAGCTGCCGCCTCCCTCTGAAACAGCCTCCCTGCCTCTCTGAAACTTGAGCAGAACCATCTCAGGTTCCGGAAGCTGCTCAAGACTTTTCTCTTTGCTTCTGCTTTCTCTCTTCCTCTTCCCTGCTGACCACCCGTCACTGCACTGAGTACCTGTCTAGCCTCTGAATCTCAGGCCCAAGTCCCTGCCCCCCAATTGCACACCCGCACTGCCTCCTGGCAACCCTCCACTTTGGGGCTGTATTCATTACCCTATAGTCCCCCACCTGCACTTCCCAATTACCTGCCCCCTGCTCTTAACCCTTGCACTGCTTCCTGTCGGCCGCACTTCCTCGTTCTTGTTTGTTTGTGTCTTGTTGATCATATGTCCTGCCCTTGCTCCCTCCCCTTCCTCTGGCACTTCTCCCTCTTCTTCCCCTTTCTGCACTTGCGCAATCTGTGTTGCTGGGCCTAGTAAGATCAGTGTCTTGTTCTCCTTTGTTCCCATTCCACATCAATCCTTGAAACACTTTTTTTTAGGTGAGCTATACATAAAATACCATATCAATATCATATCTAACTTTGGGACGCATTGAAAAGGAGACCCAAATTCTTGCCCCACCCCTTGTGGCACTATCTTTCTCTGCAGACTCTTATCTCTAGCCTTGCCTCTAAACACAAATTCTTACCAATATTTCTTCATTTTGAAAAAACAACAAGGCAGAGCATGCCCAATGAAAGAACCAGCTTCAGCACTCCATGCTTCAAGTGGGCGAGAAGAATGGAGAAGAGCTGCAACAGTCAAAACAAAAGGGGTGATGGCTGTGAGGTTTAGAATGAATCTTAACCTCCGCATTGCTCTTGGTAACCCTTAAGACCATCGCTCTTCGCCTGCCAAGCCATTACAAAAGGGGAAAGACCAAATGCAAATCGGGCTTGGTCCTTCCCCAAAAGTCCATCCCGGAATGCTTGGTCACATCCCTTCTGCACAAGACCACAAGCATCACCAGACATGCTTGGGTCTCATCAGTGAGGAGTAGCTTGGATCTCTATACCCAGCAGGCACAGGGCCCATGTCATAAGAGTTGGAATAGCCCAACAGACACGAGCGCAGCCGCATGGCGCAGAGAGACCACTGCTACAGCTTTGCACCCGAGCACAGAAGCAAACAGTAATGAGTCTGTCGTTTGCCGGTAAGCCTGCACAGACTACTACAGACCCACTAAACCACTACTACAGACCCACTAAACTCAAGGGAATGGTCTGGGAGAATGGACCCCAAATGATGGAACAGTCACAGTAAACCGGTTAAGCCGCCATAGACATTATGTAGTGGGGTGAGAAGAGTAGTAGTGGATGAAGGAGTGTAGTCGTGGGATGAGACTAATAGAGGGGAGAGTAGTGAAATATAGTGGGAGCATTGGTTACATCAAAGGGTAGAAGCGATTAGTAAGAGGAATTAAATATCTGAGGGACGGGGGTCTGGTGGGAGGAGTAAGTTGGAGGAAGCATCAGTAGGAGTAGAGAAGAGGAGAGTGGGCATGACTGAACCAGTCTGAAAACTACAGCGCCAGTGCAAGACACTTTCCAAACTCCCATTAGAACACTAATATTTGGTTAGAGCAGGGAGATTTAGGCAGTTTCCGGTAGAGTTAGCCTGCACATAGGGAACTATCGCTAGAAGAAGGCAGATTTTCAGACTGTAGTAGTCGACAATCAATGGGCCTAAAGAGGGTTATGAATGCCAGGATTAAGGAGGATGATCTAGGGCAGATGGTACAGAGACGGCCTTAAGCCCCTCAAAGAAAATGAAAACCCTTGAACTGTCTCAAATACTCTTGAGTGTTTTATGTGCCATCTGTGAAAATATCCTCTCAGCGCATCTCTGGCAAGTACTGAGTTAAGTGCCGCTTCGCTGCGGTGGTACGGCGTGCGAGGCCACCTTCTGTCTTCAGCTGGTTCAAATTGGTGCCTGCATAGGATAAAGAAGTAAGTGTAGCACGGTGAAGACTTGATAATTGCTGCCGTGCGTTGTATTTTGTGCCAGTTTGTTCATCTTTGCAATTCTAAATGTATACATTAAAATCAAATATGCCACTTGGCATTTTGAATATAGCAACAAATTCAAACAGCATTGTCCCAGTAAACACACCAAAAAGGTTACATTCCTCTCACTCAGCCATCACGCTTACCCTGTGTAATAACGGAGAAGCTACAAGAGAGAAAGGAGGTCTGACTGGTGCTACCTCTGGGACACCAGGGCCTGACACCATACGGCCCCCTTCCGACTCTGTGAGTCGCATGCTTTCTGATCAAACAATTTTGGACTCTGTTAAACCTCATGGTTCTAAAATTTTTAAAAACTTGCTGTTTTGTCACCCATCCCTTTTCCATCTGATATGGGCGAAAGCTCGGCTATCTCGATCTATGCCAGCCAATGCGAGTCTCCGATCTCCATTATGGAGGAGATCGAAGACTGCAAGCACATGGTAGAATCGATTTCTTCGTCCGTTTCGCTCTCACGGACATCCTGTCATTTGTGCAAACAACTCCTAGGGCTTGCTAGATCAGGTCGGTGAGTAGCGAAAATAACCCCACCAATTCTCCAAATTCAGGAATGATGGAATTGGCTTTAGTAGCCATTAACAACTCTGTAATAAGTCTGTTTAGGCTGTTTGAAACATTAGATAAAAGACTAATGAGGCAAACCACGTTGCTGGAAGAGCTGACGGGGGGGAGTGAATGTGAATTATAAACTGCTCTCTGATCTCAGACTAAAACATGCATTGGTGCAAGCTATCCTCCACAAATGGCGGGTGCTCCCGTTGCAAGTGATTCTTCACAAATGACTAAAGACGCCTCATATATTGACATATCAATGAATGACACCGAGGCAAGTAATGGAGTTGACCCTAAGGCTACTTTGCCTTTTTCCAAGCATAAACCGGGCACTCTTGCTCAAAAGAAAAGTATTCGGCACACAAAGTTAAAGGGACCAAGAGCGATCTCGAAAAAAACAAAAAATATGCCCAGTATTAAAGGGCCAAAAAAAAAACCTGAATGCTTTCTTTCAAGCAATTGGTGGAACAATTCCTCCTGTCTCTCGTCCCACTGCAAGCGCTAATCATGGATCGCAGGGGGCAGCCTCACATGCTACTATTGAAAAAGAACAATCTTTGCCTAATATGGTTAATATTGAAGGTGGGCAGGATTTCACTCCTTTAGCTGTCCCGCCTGTACATTCTCCCTTGAATGCTCTTGTTGACTCCTTGAGGCTGGCAGCAGCCGCAGACCAACACACTCATTCGGCCCCATTGTCAAACCAAGACACAAGGAGGATGGTAAATAATAATGCAAGCATTCCATCTAGCGATAATCAGTCTCAGTCGATGGTTGCCTCCATAAAACAGATGATAGACGCGTACTTGGGAGAACGCCCAATTGTGCTGCCTGGTCACCCAACACAGGGATTTTGGGAGGGAACACGCGCCCTGCGCGGTCTCGAGCTCTAGTTTAGAACATGATTTTCCAGGCACAGCGTTTGAATATTCTCACACTCCTTCAAACTGAACGTCAAATGAAGTTGACCAGAGCCCTAATGGTGTCTACCTTGGACCGTTACTACAGAATCTACACTGGACATCCAAACAATAGTACTCAGAGAATCCAGAGCTAGGATGTCCGGCTTTGCTTAAATCTGTAGAAAAAGGGTCACATACAACAGCTGCTCAAATATCTTCGTATGGTTGCCTGTGAAATCCAGAATCCAGTTCGAAGCCCTCTGCTTCATTCTTAAAGCACACATTAGTGTAAGGGTCAAAATACCTTCAGAAAATAACCCAACATTGTTTTCCAGGCTAGATCAAAGGAGTCAACCATGTGTTCCAACTTACTCAAATTGCTCTTTTACGACCACTGTAAGCATTGGAGCAGATCACTGAGTGTTCAGGTACCCTTTGAAACCTTATCAAAGAGCAGAATTTAATTGCCTGTGATTTAGAAAACCTCTGAAAATGAGTCTTCAACGTGCTGTTTGACTGGCTTCTAGATGGTATAGGTGACTCAACGGAAATGTTCAACCAGTCTGAAACCTCCCTTTCTCCAGCGAAATGGACATCAATCTGGTCTCAAGGTTTACTTCTTTTCAAGGACAATGTAGTGCAAACTGTTTACTTGTGATCGGAGGTGAGAGAACGTGACATGTAGCATGGTACGAAAGCCTATAAATAATTAAATATCTTCTGCCTGTGTGTATTGCTTGTTACTAAAGTCTTGTAGTTTTGTAGATTTATTAATAACCAATACTTTGATACCAATACATTGAACTTTCTTATCCGTTGCACTGATTGTAGCTTTGGGTAATTTCAGATACTTTGATTAAATGCTTCACTCTTAATCAATGAACTTGAAAGTAATGTGTTTTCATATATTTTTCAGGTGTTTGAAAAACTGTCACTGCTTAATCCTGAGGTGGAAGGAGAACAGATATTAATGGCGCCAAACTCATTTATAAAACTTCAAACAAACCGGTAATGTAGTTTCTTCAATTTAATTTAACATTCTAAATAACCCCAAATTGTTGCCAACAGATGAAAGGTGGCGTGCCAGTTGAAGTTATGTTTCTTCCAGTTTGAGACAACCACTCCCATCTCTCTGGTAATTATGGTTTCTCTGTCTGAACCACTGGCACTGCTCTGGGCAACCTTCCACAACACTGTAAGACCATCTGCGCCATTGCAAAAGGGGTCCAGCCATATACAAATCCAGGGCTGTCAAAAGGCGTGGTGAGGGTCGAGGCAAAAAATGTGGTGAGGCCCCCTCATGATTTCTTTGCACGGAGCAGCATTAGTGCCGTTAACAGGCGGCGTGAGAAATCTTCCCTTGAGTATGTGTGGAGGAACACTCATTTGGTTCATTGTTCTGACAGCAAATTGATCTCTATACTGATGACAAATTTATTCCAGACTAATCTTTTTCTTTTGTCATATGCATAAATATGTATAGGATGCCGGGACGGTGTGCGGTGCATGACGTCCGCATTAGGGAGCGCCTTGCCCCTGTGTGCGCATTAAAACACACATCCTACACAGTGACAGGTAGATGTTCAGTGACGGCTGATGAATTTCTGAACTGGAGAGGCTTAAATGTTTGCACCAATTATGTGGATTGACCGAGCACAGTGGGGGAGCCCAAACCAAACAAACGGTGCTTCAGAGGGTTTCATGCCCCAAATGTCTTTTTTTTAAATGGGTTTACAGCACTTTCTTGAAAAATTGCTTAATAAGCCATACCGTTTTTAATTGGTTTTGCATGGTAGCACATGGAAAAATTCAATAGATGCAATTCACAAACCATGCACTGGAGCTTTTTTTTCAATGCATTTCATTCCGCCTTTGCCCAAAACATATGCCAGTATAAAAACGTTTTCATGCTGGCTGTTCCCTGTTCCCATACATGTCCATGCAGTGCCAATATATGCCAGTATTACCATATAAGGACTCACAGCCTGTAAAAAATACCATGCCACAGAAAGTATATCCAGACTGGATGTGCACCATATGTGTTATTGCCGGCTAGACTGGCCAACGTTAAATGTAGGCCAGTCTAGCCACCTGGTAACATTTGTTTTCTTTACCTAGGCTTCCCTGCAGATGAGTGGGGGCCCATTTCAACATGACAGTTGTGGGGAGGGGGGGGTGGAGTTCCCATTCCTTAGAACCTACATAATAATGGAGACAAAGAAATACAGCCAGGCGTTAAAAGCTGCCGATTATCACGAAACGAGCAGCCAGCAAAGAGCTGAAACACTAATTTATTGATAGCAGAAGGTACTGTTATCAAGAGACATGCGTGGTTACGGCGGTCTGGTTTTAAGGCAGAAACCCAGGCATCATTGTTGGACAAACCGGTGGAAGCCGATCTGTTTGGTAAGGCGGTCGAGGACGCGCTAAAGAATGCCAAGGACGAATATGAGACACTCCAGTCCCTTGGCCAGTTAACCAATAAACCCCCTAACCAGAGAGGGAATGATAATTTTCGTCGCCCACACGGCCAAAATTCCCAGAGAGGATCAAACTATTCCCAGGGGCAGGGTACACAGTGGAGCAACAACAGCCAACAGTCTACCCAGGGTTACGGCAGGGGTAATAGGAGAGGACGTGGTAAAGGCAGAGGCAGCCCCAGTAGAGGAGGTGGCACGCCTCCACCAAAGCAGTGACGCTCAGTTCAGGGTCCCTTCTCACGCAACCCCAGTAGGGGGACGCATTTCCAACTTCACCCAGGCTTGGGAAGGGATCACATCAGACAGATGGGTGCTGTCAACAGTATTCGCAGGGTACTGTATAGAACTACTGCAGCGTCCCTGGAACCATCCTCCATGACAAAGAGTACACACTTTAGAACATCAGAAGATTCTCCTGGAGGAGATCGCCAATCTGCTAGCAAAGGACGCGATAGAACTCGTCCCGGGACACCAGGTAAACAAGGGTATTTATTCAACTTACTTCATTGTGCCAAAAAAAGATTTGACAATGCGCCCAGTATTGGATTTACGGCCTGCCAACAAGTATGTCAAGCCCCAAAAGTTTCGTATGACTACGCTACAAGAGGTAATCCCTCTCCTAAAAAGGGGATTACATGGCAACCTTGGATATGAAAGATGCCTATTTTCATATTTCCATGTTCCCAGCGCACAGAAGGTACTTGCGCTTCAAGGTGGACAGGCAGCACTACCAGTTCAAGCTACTGCCCTTCGGGATAGCTTCGGCACCAAGGGTATTCACCAAGGTACTGGCGGTGGCGGCTGCACACCTACGCAGGGAGGCAATCCCGGTGTACCCTTATCTGGGTGACTGGCTCATAACGGGGGAAACCCCAGTAATTTGCAGAACAAACATTCAAAAGACTATCGACCTCCTCCACGAATTAGGCTTCTCAATCAACGAGAAAAAGTCAAGCCTGGTGGCAAGCACCTCCAAACAGTTCCTAGGGCCAATCCTAGATACTCAAGAGGGGTTGACATTTCCTTCAGAGGAAAGAATTCGGAATATACTACTGCAAATTCCGCAATATCAGTCCGGTCACCAAATAACAGTACGCAAAGCAATGCGTTTGCTGGGCATGATGGCATCATGTATTTACCTGGTCCCCCACACGCGCCTGCGCATGCGTCCCATGCAGGAATGGTTGGCGAAACAGTGGTCTCAGGCAAGTGGTCAGTGGGAAGATCTAGTGGTCGTTTCGCCAACACTAGTACAAAGCCTTCACTGGTGGACAAGAGAGAATCTTGCACAGGGGAAACCCTTTTACGATCCCGAAGTACAGGCAGTAGTCACTACCGATGCATGTCTGACGGGGTGGGGAGCTCACCATCTCCACCACACAGCTCAGGGTCTCTGGTCTCCCTCAGTGGCCAAGAACCATATGAACCTGCTAGAGCTTCTGGCAGTATTCAGAGCGCTTCAAGCGTTCGAGCCCTGCCTACTAAACCTGTCAGTGCAAATCCGGACGGACAGCATGACAGCCATGTTCTACCTCAACAAGCAAGGAGGGACTTGTTCGCCAAATCTGTCCAAGCTTGCCCAGAAAATCTGGATATGGGCACCCAGACGGAACATCTTCCTGTCATCGCAACATGTTCCAGGGGAGCTCAATTCCCTAGCGGATGCTCTGAGCAGAGACTCCCTCCCAGAGGAACACGAATGGGTTCTACACAGAGAGGTCGTAGAAGATATCTTCTCTCAGTGGGGTTTCCCCACTATAGACTTATTCGCCACAAGCGAAAACAGACAATGCCCAGGATTTGCATCCAGGTTCCCCCAACCAGACTCCCAGGGAAACGCCCTGTGGATGAACTGGTCAGGGATGTTTGCGTACGCTTTTCCACGAAACTCCTCTCATCAGGAAGGTGGTCAACAAGATGAACAGAGAGTCGATGACGCTTGTCCTAGTTGCTCCCATGTGGGCAAGACAACCGTGGTTCCCACACCTACGCAGGATGACGGTGTGCAAGCCCATCAAACATCCGGGCTGGTACAACCTACTGTCCCAGCACCAAGGTCAAACAGTGCATCAGCAACCCAACTCAATGAACCTGGCAGCATGGCTCCTGAGGTCATAGAGTTTGGACATCTCAATTTACCACAGAGGTGTATGGACATCCTAAAGAAATCTAGGAAACCAAACACAAGGCACTGCTACTTTGACAAGTGGAAGAGATTCGTTATCTGGTGCCAGAGTAGACAAATCAACCCAGTTGATTGTACTCTTTCCACTATTGTTACATACATGCTCCAACTGCTAGATGCAGGATTGGTTTTTAACTCAATGAAAGTGCACCTGGTAGCCCTGTCGGCATACACCACTTCCCATAACAAGGTCTCGTGGTGGAAAGTACCAGTAGTTAAAGCCTTCATGGAAGGAGTAAAGAGACTTCACCCTCCTATTTCAAACCCACCTCCAGGGTGGGACCTTAATGTGGTGCTATCTAAGCTCATGGGCCCCCCTTTCGAGCCCATGCATAAAAGCAGTCTCAAACACCTGACTTATAAAACAGCCTTCTTAGTAGCGATTACTTCTATAAGAAGGGTCAGTGAAATTCAGGCTCTGTCAGTGCAGGATCCCTTCTTTACTGTCCATAAAGACAAACTGGTTTTACGCACACACCCTATGTTCTCACCTAAGTTTTTATATCTGAATTCCACATAAACCAGTACATCAAGCTTCCGGCTTTCTTCCAGGACCCTCAAAGCTCGGCTGAGGTGAAACTACACACCCTAGATGTGCGTAGGGCGGTCCTCTACTATGTAAATAAAACCAGACCGCTAAGGAAGACAGATCAACTGTTTGTCTCCGTAGCTATAGGCAGAGAGGGGGATCGCGTCTCTAAAGGTGCCATCTCGAAGTGGATTATTAACTGTATCCAGCTGTGTTACTCACTCTCTGAAAGAACTCTGCCTTTCACGCCAAGAGCCCACTCTACTAGAGGCATTGGGGCCACTCTGGCTTTCATTGCAAATGTACCCCTTGACACCATTTGCAAAGCAGCTACTTGGAGCTCTATTCACACTTTTACTCAGCATTACTGCATTGACACCCATTCCAAGGCAGATACGCAAGTGGGACAAGCGGTTCTAAGACACTTATTTGCTCATGACCCTTCTCACATCCCACCTCCTTCTTCAGGTACTGCTCGCTAATCTATGCACAGCATGTGATCTAAGCAGATTCCACAAGCCTCAGAAGGGATACATTACTCACTGTAATCGTATTTCTTATGCTTGTATCTGCTTAGATTCACATGCGACCCACCCTTCCTCCCCTCTGAGAGAAGGCGCATGGTTGCTTGTAGTCTTACCTTTCTATCTATCTGCTTGGATTATCTGTACTCGCGCTACTCCTCATGCTACCTCATGTCAGAAAAAATACAATCTGAGGATCCTAGACGCGTGAGGGATCTTGGGTACAGTGGACGTCACACTAGGGATAGTATTACTGGCACGCCCTGTGTCGACGCCCATTTTCGAGTTTCGAAAAACAAACTGTAATACTCCGCAGCTTCCACTAGATGTCGGCCTATGCACAGCATGTGAATCTAAGCGCAGATACAAGCATCAGAAATACGATTACGGTGAGTAATGTATCATATATATATATATATATATATATATACACACACACACTTAATTTTAAAACAAAACACATACCTCCATTCGCACTTCATATGAGCCAGTGCAGACACTGGAGGACCGGATTCCCTCCCACCGCCGGCACATAGACACAATGGGCCTCATCAAAAAGTTAGCCGGTCCGGATTTAACGGTGCCGGTAAAACTGTACCAGCACCCATTTCCGGACCGGCTAACTACGAGTTCTGTGGCCGTGTGGCATCCCACCCGCCAGGTCTGATCTGGTGTGCGTAAATCCACCGGCCGCCGACGGACGTGGAAACACAGGCACCATTACCGCATGGTGCCGGTGTTTCTGCGGTCCCCATTCCCATGGAGTTCTATGGGACTCCACGGGAATGGGGAGTAACGAAATGCCAATGCTGGGATTACACGACCACCGGGGCTGTAATGCCCCGGTAATTCCAGCAAGTCCAGCGCGGGTAAATCCCCACGAGGCCGGCGGCAGCCTGCCGGTTTTACCGGCACGGCTACTGCCGGACTCGTAATGAGGACCAATGTCTGACCGGAGAGTACCCCTTTCCTGTCAGCGTGTTCATGTTGTGTGTCTGCGCACTGTGAACACGCTGACTTTCCGGTGTGGCCTCCTTTCCTGTCAGTCAGCGTGACTACGCTGTCAGCACAGTAATGAGAAGCGGCGGAGCTCACTTCTGAGTCCTGCCGTCTCTCATCTGGCAGTTTGTTGCAAAGCCAAACCGCTCTGCATACAAACAAACAAAAGTATATTGCAGGGGAGAGGACGCTGCTGAGGGGCATGCAGCACTGTCTCGTGTGACTAAAGAACACAGGTGGACTGTGCTGTCTTCCACTTAAGCGAGGGGAGGGTGCCCCAGACATGTTTCAGCCTTGTTGGACCTCTGTTCCGTTTGAACAACATTTCTGTTGCATAATAGCTAGCATATTTTCTGTCTGATTCATTGAAACATATCATAATACATGTGTGTATTCAAGTCTTTAACTAATAACATCTTTTGAATCAATTATGTCAAGAAATATTTGGCAGCCTTTTTTTTATCTAACTTGGATTCAGAAGATGATTATTGTGTGTAGTAGTAAAATGTAATTTCGAATGTATTCATCACCTTTTTTTTTCTTCTTTTTTGTAACACATTTCTATTGATATTGTACAAACAAGACAATGACATACTCCAACATGAGTTAAAACACACACAAAAAGAAAATCATTGCTAATATCAACATCGGGTTCTACGGGTTCTCACACATAGCACGAGGCACAACTAGTTCTGCGTTCATTTCATCTTTACCAACGTGTACCATCTGCCTCTGTTCTTATCTTAGTTCGCATAGCATCCTCCCATGATTGCCCAATTTAGTCTCGTTTCTCTGGGCATCCTCGCGCCCTATAGACTCTTCGTTCCATGGTTATGCATATCTGGATGTCTGTTATCCATTGTTCGATGTCAGGCAACACTGGGAAGCCCCACAATCTGGCAATGTTCCGCTTAATTACCACGGTGGCAGTTGAAAAACAGAGCTTTTCATATCGGGACATTTTAACAGCACCCTCCACCCCCAACAATAGCATTCTGAGATCCCGGGGGATGGCTCGGTTCAGAACTCTTGTCAGTATGTTGCAGCACTGCTGCCAGAAGTTCTGTAGGTGGGGGCAGCCCCGAAGTATGTGAAAAAAGGTTCCTTCCTCGCTCCTACATTGCAGGCAGTTGGGTTCTGTGATCTTGCCCCAGCGATAGAGGGCGACTGGGGTAATGAATTCTGTGTAGGATTTTCAGTTGGACTAGATGCAGCTTGGCTGATATGGCTGTCTCGCGTGAGTACATTAAAACCGTTGCCCAGTCTTCGGGTGTAATATTCCCCACCTCATTTTCCCACTTGGTTTTCAATTTTGCTAATTCGGGGTGGCAAAGGAGGTGATAGCACTTTACTTCACTGTAGTGACTTTCGATTTAATGTGTTCTACCCGGAATGTTGGATAGTGCTGGTAGATGCCGTCGTAGTGCATGTCTGATCTGCGTGTAGTGATACCGCTCCGATTTGGGCAGACTAAATTTCGACGCTAGGTCTTCAAAGGAAATTATGTTTCCGTCCAGAACCACAACCCCCACCTTTGCTATGTTATTAGCTACCCAGCTCGGCCATTTCGGGAATTTATCAACCTTGGGGAGGTTCCCATTCTCCTATCGCGGTTGCAGTGGCGTCACTTTATTGTCCCAGCCTATGAAAGTGTGCACCTCTGCCCAGATCCGGGGGGGTCTGTGATATCCTTGGGGGGGGGGTAGAGATGCTGAGGTCTTCTGATACAAACGCATGGTCATTGATGCTCTCACATGTGGTAGCGATGCGTCTATATGAAGTACGTCATTAACCACAGACATCTGACTC
This sequence comes from Ambystoma mexicanum, assembly GCF_040938575.1. Lineage (NCBI taxonomy): Eukaryota > Metazoa > Chordata > Amphibia > Caudata > Ambystomatidae > Ambystoma > Ambystoma mexicanum. The sequence continues at coordinate 537,864,666 of NC_090923.1, read as the reverse complement.
GACCAGTAGTATGTTTGTAGGCTAGGAAGGCCAATACTGCCTTCCCAGATAGATCTCTGGAGTGTTTGAAGTGCCATCCTCGGTTACCCACCACCCCAAAGAAATTTCCGAAGTATGCTGTCTATTAATTGAAACGCTCAGGTCGGGATATGTAGTGGGGCATTCTGCAGGACGTACAGGAAACGGGGAAGCGTTAGCATTTTGAACAATGCAGCCCGTCCCAAAAGGGTCAAGGGTAGGCACATCCAGTGCTGGACATCTCTTGTAAACCTGTCTATAATTGATTGCAGGTTGTCAATGTATAGTCTGCAAAGTCTTTTGAGACTCGGATACCTAAATATCGGAAGTGAATCTGTTCCACTCTGTACGGGCAATCCCCCGGGACACTTTCCGTCAATTCGTTGAGTGGAAAAAGGATTGATTTGGCCCAGTTTGCTCTGAGGCCGCTAAAGGCTTCATACTGTTTCAGGAGTTGTCACCATGGGGTATGCAATAGGAGGGCTTTTGAGGTACAGGAGTAGGTCATCCGTGCAAAGAGATACCCAGTCTTCTCATCCCGACGGGCCGGGGAAGCCGCTCCATGTCCGCGACGTCTCGCAGCAGAACTGCCAAGGGCTTCATTGCCAGTGCGAAGATTAACACAGATAGGGGGCTGCCCTGCCGTGTCCCTCCCCCTAGTTTCAAGGGTCGTGATGTCCAGCCATTCACTCTGGTTCTAGCCATTGGAGAGTTATATAGAAGTTGTACCCAACCTAGGAACTTTCACCAAATCCCATCTTGTACAATATCTCCCACACTGCTTCCCAGTAAACCAAATCAAATGCCTTTTCGAAATCTATTGCTAATAGTGCCAAGGGCAATCGAGATGCTTGCATGCTTTCGATTGCCAGATGTAATCTTCGTATGTTCATTCTCGTGGATCTTCTGGGCATAAAGCTGCACTGATCAGGTTGTATTAGGGAAGTTACAACTCGCTGCAGGCGCGAGGCCAGCACGTTGGGCAGGATTTTTGCCTCCCCGTTGATGAGGGAGATCGGTCTGTACGAGTTGCACTTGTCTGGTGGTTTACCTTCCTTGGGTATAACTATTATGGTGGCTGTCCTAAGATCCTTCGACATGTTGTGTCCAGCTTCGGCTGCTTTGGAAATCTTTCGCCAGAGGGTGCCCTGTGTCGATGACTGCGAGTTGACGTCCCTGGAAGGCTTTTGTCGAGGGTGACGTCATTGGATGTTATAAGTAGCACACACTGCGCCCGTTGCCTCAGCTCAGTTTTTCCACAAATGTGTTTGCTTCGTGAAACTGCACGCCTCATACTTCTGAAGTATTTGCTATTAAAGTTTTCGTTATGTCTTCGTCTTCTACACCAACTCCTCGATCCGGATTCAAGAAATGCCGGGACTGCGGCTCCAAGATGTCTATCACGGACCCGCATCGAGTCTGCCTGTGGTGCCTCGGCGAGGGCCATGACACTGATACCTGCTCCAATTGTCAGTCGATGACCGGGGAGGCCTTGAGGGAACAAAAGGTGAAGCTCAAGGTATGCAAGGTGTCCACGCTCCATAAGTCGCAACCTGCTGGGCCTTCGACCGATGAGTTGAGAGGGGACTCTTCTCGGAGAAAGAAGGCCAAGTGTTCAATGTCCAGGAGTGGTTCCCGCCATTCGTCCTCATAGAAGTATTCGATGAGAAGGCACCGCCGGGAAACACCCAACTCATCGTCTTCCTCAGACGGCACCCCCGAGAGGGTGAGATGCCTGTCCAAGAAATTGACCCGGGCATAATGGGAAGCATTCAATGTGGAGATGCTTAAGATTTTTTTAAAACCGGTCAAAGCTGCGTCTGCGCCTTCTGTGGAAGCCGGCAGGGATCAGTCTCAGCCGGATACTTGCGCACCCTCGAGTCCTGGTAAATGGCATGATCAACATCAGGAACCCTTGTGGTCCCGTACGGACAAGGTTTCTAAGGATCAATCGGGACGTGCAGAGAGATCAAGGTCTTCGACACCATCGAAACCTTGTAAGCCATCGGCGCCACGCCAGTTGATTGTGCCTATCGGGTCCTCCACCCCGGTCAGACCATCGATGCCTTCGACACCAACACCATTGGAATTGTCTGTGCCAATTTTACCAGCACAGATACCTGTGACTGTTGAACCTCTGAAAAAGGTGGCTACTAAGTCTAAGTCGACGACTTTGGAGCCTCTGGGTACTACACCTGAGAAAATGTGTACCCCTCTACCGAAAACTGATTTTTTTAAGTCCCTCACTTCCATTTTTGAGGAGGAGGAACCTACGGATGAGGATGATGCCCCTTTTGGTCTCAAGTTTGGGACCCCTAATCTACCTGAATGCCTCATTTCAGAGGAGAGTAGGATACAGAACCCCTGTGAGCCCTTGCATAATTCTAGTGGTATAGACACTTCTCCTGAGCTGGAGTTCGGCAAACCCGACCCAGGGGAGCATGCTGATTCCTCTTACAGGCAATTTATGTCGAGAGTTGTGGAATATCTGGGCTGGTCGAGACCTCTTGTGCTTTATGATCAGGATGATGTTACGGACATTTTGGACAAGGGTCCACCTACGGATCCTGTTTTACTGTTCATGTGGCTCTGCAAAAAAGGGTGGCCAAGAATTGGGAAACCCCGGAGACTAATCCTGCGGTGAACAAGTCTCTTACAAGGAAACGCCACCCCTCCAGTAGTGACCCTGGCTACCTGGAAACTCGCCCCACTCCCGAGAGTCTGGTCGTCCATGCAGCCACGGCTAAACAGGCAGCGTACCCTGCCAACCCTCCTGATAGGGATGATAAGCGCACGGATGGATGGGCACATAAGGTATTTTCTGCTGGGAGTATGGCGTTGAAGTCGACCAACTCCACTTGTGCATTGGCTACATTTTCATACACTCTGTGGGAGTGCATATCTATGGCAGCAGAGCATATTCCCGAAGGGGAAGTAAGGGATGGCTTCCTAGCTATTGAGGAGGACGAGAAAGCCAAGTGTGAGTCCCTTCAGTCTGGGTTGGATTCTGCAGATAGCGTAAGCAGATCCATGGCTACGAGCACCGTGGTACGCAAGTTTGCGTGGTTGCAGGAGTCGGGGCCTGAACATGCTATTTGACGGGTCTCATCTTTCTGGCAGCAAGGCTGATGAGAGCCTTGAGAAGTTGCAGAACTCTAAAGCAGCCGCTAATTCTTTAGGCGCAGCTGTTCGGCAACCTTAGCCTTTTATCGTTCTAGCAGACAGCAGTGGAGGGTAGATCTTTTCACTACTACTCGTCATTTGGAAGGGCGAGAGGAATGGCCAGTCAAAGAGGCCAACGTAAGTTTCCTCGTGGTGGACGAGGGAGAGGTGCCAAGCCAGGTAAAGCAGCAGCCCATTTACCATTGGCCTCTACAGCAGCCGCTTCAAAACTGCTCCAAGGTCTTTTCACAGCTCACCAGTGGGGGGCAGACGGTCTCAGCATCTAGAAGAATGGTGAGATATTACTTCAGATGCTTGGGCTCTGGAAACAATTGCCCATGGTTACTGCCTTCCTTTTATAAAGGAGCCTCAGACCAATCCACTGGGGAATCACTCTTTGAGGTTTCTGAACCCGCTCCTTTTCCAGGAAATATTGACCCTGCTAGAGATAGGCGCTATAGAACGAGTGCCTGTAAGGAGAGGGACAAGGTATTTTTTTTGGTTGTTTTTTTTAAACAATTTGTATTCATTTCAACAAACAAAAACAACCGTAAAGAACCGGACAGTGAACAGCAATTATATATTTCAAGTCTCATGTGTACTTTCTTGCTGTGTCCACCGCCTCCCCGTTACCCCCCCTCTATCCAACATCACAGCCTTCCATCTCCCTATCTGAGGACACCCCTTGTTCCACTCCCTCCGAGGAGCCCTCGTCTTCTAGGCAAGTCTGGGCAGACCCAGACCGTGTGTCTACTAAGTACCTCCAAGCTACCAATGTCTCTGCTTCTTCATCTCCCCCTCTATTAACTGCTTCGCTTCACACCTGCCCATTTCTGAAGGTCGTGCAACCACACTTCTACTTTGGGTCTGTTACTTGTTTTTCAGCTCATGGTGATTCTGTGCTTAGCAAGTATTTAAACCAGGTCTTTGAATTTACCACATGTTTCAATTTACGTGGCATAGGGAACCCCCCACCATGCATGCCGACAGATTACACCTCCAGACTAATCCCCTTCTCGGCCAAAAGATGAGCCACCTCCCCCCAGAATCTCCTTATTTCCGGGCATGCTCAGAACAATGTACCAGTCCCGCATTCTCCTACTCCACATTTAGGGCATGTTTGTGTTCCTGCGTTCTTAAACCTTGCAATCTTCGGAGGGGTCATATATGCTCTATGGGTGACATATAACTGGATTTGTTGCAACCTCGCGTTACTGGTCACTTTGTTGTGGTATCTCTGTACTCTCACCCACACCCCATCACTCATGGGTTCCCTGGCTTCCTCTTCCCAGTCCCGTCTCAACTGACTCGCCTCCTTCCCTGCTGTGGACATCAGCAGTTCGTAAATTCGGTAGACCTCATGGCCTCTCTCTGACACATCATTAATTTACAAGTGTTGGTATTCCCCATATTTTTTGATTCCCAAAAAGGACGGGGGACTGAGACCCATCTTGGACTTGATACTTGAACAAGTTCCTCAGGAAGGACAAATTCAAGATCGTCACTCTTTCTCAGATCTTTCAGGCCCTCCAACTTCAGGATTGGTTGGTGTCATTGGACCTTCAGGATGATTATTTTCATGTGCCAATCCATCTGAAGCACAGGAAATACCTGAGGTTTTCCGTTGGCGGCTTGCATTATCAGTTTAGATTCCTGCCGTTCAGGTTGACCTCCGCCCAAGGGTTTTCACCAAACTTATGGTGGTGGTGGCAGCGCATCTCAGGAGAGGGGGGGGAGTCACGTCTACACCTTTCTGGATGATTGGCGGATCAGGGCGCATTCTCCCGAACTAGCCGTGGATCATCTCAACGTTACCTGCCACACCCTTCACAGACTGGGCTTCTCACTCAATTTCAAGTAGTCCCATATGACAACTTCCCAACAGCTCCAGTACATCAGGGCTGTTTTAGACACATCCTTGGGAAAGTGCTCGCCACCCAGAGTGAGGGCTCAAGACATTCTACAGATGGTAACCAAATTCCAGATGCCCAGAGTCTTCCCACCTTCAAATTCTTGAGGTTGCTCGGCCTCATGGCATCCTGTATTTTTCTGGTGCCAGAGGCACGCCTGAGAATGAGATCCCTTCAATGGGCTCTTGGAACACAATGGTCCAAATTCTCAGGAAAGATTTCGGATCTCCTTCAGATTCCGGTCAAGTCTCACAGGATCTTCTGTGGTGGGCCTGCAAGGAAAATCTAATGAAGGGAGAAGACCTTTGGCAACCATGGCCGGAGATGACTGTAGTGACGGACGCCGCACTCGCAGGGTGAGGAGCTCACGCCAACGATCTGACTGTCAGTGGTCGTTTGTCTCCATCGGAGTCCAAACTACACATCACTCTTTTGGAGCTGAGAGCAATCTGGCTAGCACTGAAGGCTTTTCTGCCATCTGTACGGGGAAAAATGGCCTGATAATGACGGACAACACGGTGGCCATACATTACCTCAACAAGAGAGGAGGCATAGGGTCACTAACACTGTGCAGAGAAGCAATGCAGCTGTGGTACTGGGCAATTCAAGAAGTTATCTCCTTAGTGGCAGTTCATCTGGCCGGAGAGGAGAACACAGCAGTGGATGCTCTGAGCAGGCAGAGTCAGTCTTTCACGAGTGGGAACTTCAAGAGATCTTCACCCTTTGGGGAACCCCTCAAGTGGATCTGTTCACGACTGGTGCCAACTGGAAGTGCGAGTAGTACTGCTCAAGGGAATATCCCCCGAGAGGAGCTCCTAGGAGGGGCGTTCGTGGTGGATTGGGAATTTCCGCTACTGGATGCGTTTCCTCCAGTCTCTGTCATTCCTCAAGTTCTCAGGAGGTTAAGACTGTTTGGGACCCACATGATCCTCATTGCACCAGATTGGGCCAGGAGACTGTGGTACCCAGAGCTTTTGGACATCCATCTGTACTCTGATACGCCTTCCACAAAGAGAGGATCTTCTCTCGCGAGAGGACGGTCGGGTTCTCCATCCAGAGGTCAAAACTCTCAACCTTCAGCATGGTTTCTGAAAGGTTGAGATATAAGGAATGCAACCTCCCGGACGACGTGATAGAGGTTCTGCTTTCGGCCAGGCGGCCAGCAACTAATTCTCTGTACCGTTGGAATACGTTTTGCGACTGGTGCAGAGAAAAGAATGCTAATCCTTTTCAGTGTTCGACTCCGGATGTTCTATCCTTTTTACTTTCATTAGCACACAAGGGTCTTCAAGTGGGAACCATGAAAGGTTACCTAGCAGCGCTCTCTATCTTTAAGTGTTCATCCGAGGGATACTCTTATTTCAAGATTCCACTGGTTACTCAGTTTCTGAAAGGGCTCACCAATGTATTCCCGCCATTGGCTTTCAAGTTCCGGTTTGGGACCTTAACTTGGTCTTTCTGATTGGTGCTCCATTTGAACCATTGCACTCATGTCCGTTCAGGTTGTTGACCTTTAAGACTACACTATTGGTTGCTGTAACATCTGCATGTAGAGTGAGCGAGTTGCAGGCACTTTCTTCCAAGCCACCCTTTACTACATTCCACAAGGACAGGGTTGTGTTGAGGGTAAGACCCTCCTTCCTACTTAAGGTAGTTTCGGACTTTAACTTAAGTCAGAAAATTGTGCTACCAGCCGTCTATCCTCCTCCAGAAGAGGAAAGGCTCCATAGGTTGGACCCCAAGAGCATTACACTTTTATATTTATAGAATGTCCAAAGTGAGAGTGGAGGACCAGCTCTTTGTGGGGTATACAGGACACAAGCTAGGCCAGGCTGTTTCTAAACAGACCTTGTCTAGGTGGGTCATCCACACTATTTATGAATGCTATAGATTGACCAGCAGTGACCCTCCTTAGGGTCCTTGCATGCTCATTCCAACAGAGCCATGGCCACTTCGACAGCCCTACAAAGGGGTGTCCCTATTAAAAACATCTGTGATGCTGCAACATGGTCATCAATACACACGTTTAATAAGCATCTTTCCCTGGATACTTCCCATGCTCAGGATGTTGCTTTTGGTAAGGCAGTGCTTTACTCTGCCCTTTAAAAAATGTTTCACCCTCCTCCAATCGTGAATACTGCTTTGGGAGTCTGTCAGGGATGAGGAATACGTTGGAGGACACAATCCATTCGAAGAACAAGTTACTTACCCCTGATAACGTTCTTTCGACTGGATGTTCCTCCAATGGATTCCTCATTCCACTCCCAACCTACCCCTTTGTAGAATTTCCCATGCTATTACAGCTTTCGTTCCAACAAGGCTGAGTACGGTCAGGCCCGCTTTATGGATATATCTGCTACACAAGGAGGGAAAAACAGAACTGAGGCAATGGGCGTTGTGCGTGCTACTTATAATATCTGATGACCTCACCCTTGGCGGAGGCCTTCAGGGTACATGGACTCGTCGCCATCAATGCAGGGTGTCCTCTGCTGAAAAATTGTCAAAGCTGGACACTACGGGCCTCATTACGAGAAGTGCGCTAAAAACGGGGACATTACCGGCATGGAGGAAGTAGCAGATCCGTGCTCGTTTGACGCAGCTAATAGCGGCTGATTACGAGTGCGCAAGCACACGCAAACCCCCATGCTGGTAATGGCCATACCGCCATGCCGCTAAAGGCCCTCCAACCCCCCGATAGCGGCATCATGGGACATGCCGATACCGCTTCCGCCTAGGAGGCACCCCTTAATACCGACCCGGTAATAACACCATGTAAATACCGGGCTCATAATACCGGATCCGGAAGTAACGTCATTGCGTCGGAACGGGAAATGCGCCGGTGGCTATGCCAGACGTGTAAAGCTCACGCTCCTCCTGCACCGCTGGGCCTAGAGAGCTTTTCCAATCCCCGGTCAGGATTAGTTGGCGAAACCGGAGAGAACCCTCGGCCAGGGTGGTCCGCCCCTCCGAGAATGTGAACCTGGGGACAGAGCCCAACATAGCTCAGGACCGGGGTCCCTGGGGAAGGCGCCCAGAACGATTTCATCGGCTGCTCTCAGCCTATGCTCGAAACCCTGTGCACAGGACCCCGACTTGTGCCATTGACCCCCTCGAGGACCGTGGTGGGGCCCGGGGTGTCGGAGACCGCAGCCGCTGGACGCGCCTGGAGAATTTGCGCGGGTGTTGGCGCAACCGCATCCATGGCCCCATAGGGGACTGGGGGAGTTCTGAACCCTGTAAAGACAAAGATCCCGAGTAACCCCATCCACCCATAGGCGACACACCCGAGCAGGCGAGAGGAGTTCACCATCGCCAGCCCACCAGACCTGAGGGGGGAGCCTCCCAACTCGTGCCCCGACCAAAGCCGCCTGACTGGTGACCAGCGGAGACCTTGGATCATCGAGCACCGGAGCCCCCCGGGTACGCCTCGTGCCGCCGTGCCATCGGCCTCCCAGTGAGGCCACGGTGGGCCCAGTGGGGTCGGGGCACTTCCCCCGTGCCCTTCGAACACTTCTGGAGTCCGAGTGCAGGGCTCCCCTGCGCACGAGGCCCAGCCCGGGCCCCGTCCCACCCGCTTCCATCAAGCCGTTGCCCAAGTACAGTGGAGGGCACGGGGGGGTGTCCTGAAGAGCCCCTCATCTGACCGGTGGGGGAGTCCCCCGGCCCACCCCGAGTGAGGAGGCCGGCGGGCCGCCTGCACGTGCTGTCATCAGCAGGAGGAGGAGCCTGGGCCTAGAGTGCCGGCCTGCACCGAAGACGACAATGCAGAGGAGGTGAGGAGACCAAGGGGGAAGCGGAACACTGAGGAACCCCCCTGAAACTCTCCTGGGGCCATAACCCCCCACCCCCCCACACCTCCCCTTAAAACAGAAAGGAGATACAGAGCGGCACCCACCCCACCATCAGTGCCTCGTTTCCTCCAGCCTACATAGCAAAGGCCTACAACACCACACAAGCAAAGGCCTCATTCACTGGAGGCCCAGTGCCCCCCCCCCCTGCACATTAGCAAAGCGAATAGCAGGACATTTGTCACCTGGACCACGGGGAGGGGCTGCGACCCCCTGCTGGACCCGGTGACCCTGGGGAGCCTGCTCCGTTTAAAGCACTACACTAAGAGGCGCCGAAAGAGCAACATCCTGGAGAGGTCCACAGCCACTGGGGCAATTGTCTCCCTCCAACGCTTCCGCCGCTCACAAATAACCCTGAGTGAGGCCTGTGGTGCCACCATGCCTTTAGGCAGTGACCCCCCCCCCCCCACCCTCTGCAGCGCTAATGAAGGACGACCTTAAGGACATCCTTCAGGAAATCAAGGCTATTCGCACTGACATACAGGCCTCCATAGTGGACCTTAGAGGGCGAGTGGACACCTTGGAGGAATAAATGGAGAACAACCACCTCCAGACAGACCTGTTGGACATGAAATATGAGGCTAAGCTAACAGACCTTGAAATGAGGGAGGAGGACATAATTCTGAAGATGGATGACCTCGAAAACAGCGAACGCCGAAACAACCTACGCATAATGGGTGTGACCCAGCAAAGAGGGGAGACGGCTGCCGCTGTGGGGAGGAAGGTCCAGGGTCTGATCAACCAACTCTTCACATTAGAAGGGGGCAAGGAAGTCCAGCTGGAGAGAGCACATAGAGGTGGAGGAGGCGGAGGAGGGGGCCCAAGATCTATTGTGGTGCGATTCCTCAGGTACAGAGAGAAAATGGAGGTCCTGGAAAAGGCAAAAAGACTCGAGAGCTTTAGCTTCGATGGCGACACAATCAAGATCTATTAAGACCTCTCCACCCTCACGCTCACCCGCAGAAGAGTGTCGCCCACTCACCCAGTGGCTTACTAGCCAGGATATAAGATATAGATGGTCGTTTCCATTCGCCCTCGCCTTCGAACGAACGGGTGTAGATTACAGGGTGACTAGCGGCAAAGAGGCCCTGCAGATTCTCCGAGTACTCAAGGGCGACATGCCCAAGGAGGGGAACAAAGAAGGTACACAAGTGTGGCCAGAACCCCGGATACAACCTGAAGGCCCCTGGTCCACAAAGAAGAAGACAACGGGCAGAAGAAAATTCAGGAAACCAAATACCCCCACGTCGGTGGCTGGGGAGGACGAGGTGAATCAAGTCCTTCCACCTGGGAAGGCCTGGACACGATTTTTGCAACCCCGGCCGGGGACACAGAGTTCAGGGAGAGACCTGCGGTGTATGGATACTCACTCATCCTGGTGACTTGCCCGTTGGCAGGCGTCCTGAAGGGGGAAGGGAGGAAGTTGGGGGGTGGAAGGGGGTGGGACAGGTGCCCTCAGGTCCAGACCTCATCCGCTCCAAAAGGGAACCGGGCAACTCCCACAATACCAGGGTAAAGATGAGCACAAGGCCAGGAACCAATGACAGACAATGAGAGGAAGGGCTGGGCCGAAACCCTTAGAACAGGCTCCCTCAATGTTAAGGGGCTTAACTCCCCAACAAAGCGCTCTCTCTTGGGGAGGGAAATGAAAAATGTGAGAATTGATATCCTCTTTGTACAGGAGACCAGAACGATTAAGGGGGAGGAGAGGGCCATCCCGGGATCCCACGTGGGTCAGACCTTCTGGGCATCCGGCCACACCAAGAGAGGGGGTGTCGGGATTATACTGCAAAAGAACCACAAGCTGACTGAGGTAACCTGATGGGGAAGGGAGGACTGGAGAGCCATGGTAGTAATAGGCAACCTATATAACGCTAGAATCACCCTAGCCACCGTATACTGCCCTAACGTGGGACAGGTGGGATTAATTCAAGAAGTCCTGGGAGAGGTGTTGGCCAGAGCGGAAGGACTCCTCTTTTTGGGGGGGACTTCAATATGTGGGCTGATCGAGAGTTGGACAATAGTGTTAAGACCTCTCCTCCAGGTGGTGGATGGGGTCGACCAAACGGAGGGCTCCGAGACCTCATGTGGGAACAGGGATTGATGGACATATAGAGGGAGTTCCACCCAATGGATGAGGGATACAACTTTTTCTCCGCGGTTCACGGCACAAGGTCAAGAATAGATTACCTATTCACGGGGCACCAGTACATGAGCAGAGTAGAGGCTTCCGAGATCCGCCCAGTCAGCTGGTCAGACCACGACCTGGTCTGGTTTGACACTAGCAGATCGGGCCTAAAACCCAGGGAATCCCTTTGGAGATGGAACGATTTCCTTCTTAGGGACGCGGTCTTTAAAGAAGAGATGACAAAGGCCATCAGAGACTACTTTGAGCTAAACGACACCGGGCAAGTCGCCCGGGAGATAGTATGGGAGGCGGCGAAGGCAACCTGGAGGGGCAGGTTGATCAGTGAAGGGGCTTCCAAAAAAAGGGAGGTCTGAGATTCTCATACTTGAGAGGTCGGAAGGGGGAGGCGGAGATGGAGAGGGACCTGGGAATTGCAAGAGGCAGGAATTGACAGACCTAGAGATGGGCAAAACGGTAGCGGGACTCCAACAACTACGCCTAAGATTTTATGAAAAGGCGACAAGGCCCACGCAATGTTGGCAGCCAAACTTCGAGGTCAGCAGGCTGAGAGATGGGTGACAAGAATCGTGAGCGGGGAAGAGGGAGAAACATCAGATCCTAAGGGCATAGCGGAAAAGTTCGCTGGCTTCTACGAAACCCTATATGGGAGGGAGGGGGTGGCAGAGAAGGAAATGCTAGATGTGTACCTCCACGGGGTTACCCTCCCCACCCTTCAGGCCCCAGAGGCTGCCGTCCTGGATGCCCCAATAACAGAGGAGGAGGTACTTGAGGCAATATCAGGCCTCAAGCTAGGAAGGGCCCTGGGAGAAGATGGGTACACCGCAGGCTTCTACAAGGCCTTCTTGGGCCTCCTGGCAGGATTTCTGGCAAGCCTATTTTCCAACATCATGACCACAGGGAGGGCACCCCCATCATTTGGCAAAGCACTAATCACTGTGATTCCGAAGGAGGGGAAGAACCCGGCACACTGTCGCTCCTATAGACCAATCTCTCTCCTGAATGTGGATGCAAAACCTTTCACCAGGATCATCGCTATGAGGATCGATGGCCATATGCTGGGGCTAATCCACTCCGACCAGGTGGGCTTTATACAGGGGAGGCAGGGGGCGGACACCCTTTGCAAGGCCCTCCATGTTATGAGGGTGGTGGCACCCAAAGGGGATAACCCGGTCGTAGTGTGCATTGACGCCGAAAAAGTGTTTGACCGTGTGGACTGGGGGTTCTTGCACGGGGTACTTAAGAAGCTGGGTTTTGGGGCGGGGCTCAGACGAGCAATTAAGGCCCTATACGCAGCCCCATCAGCTAGAGTCACGGTCAATGGCCACTTGTCACGCATTTTTGGACTTCAAAGAGGGACTAGGCAGGGTTGCCCCCTCTCCTGTTCGCTGACCATGGAGATTCTTGCAGAATACCCTAGAGGCTCCCAGATGGTACGGGGTATAGACATAGGGGACCGTACCTTCAAACTCTGTCTCTATGCAGATGATATTCTGCTACACCTGAGGGAACCAGCACGATCGGTCCCAGCCGCCATGCAGGTCATCGAGCAGTTTGGTTTCTTCTCAGGCTTCAGTGTAAACATAAGCAAGTCGATGATTTTTCCTTCTGCTCCAGTTCCTGAGGGGAACCTGACCGAACTGATCCCCCTGGGTCTCCAACTTTGCACTGACGGTATAAAATACTTGGGGATTCAAATTGTAAGGCCCGACGAGGACCTGAGCCAGGCGAACTACCCCGCTCTCTTCGACAAACTCTTTAGGAACATGGAGGGCTGGGCGAAGGGGAAAATCTCATGGATGGGAAGAATAAACGCCATAAAGATGAACCTCCTCCCCAGGGTGTTGTACGTTTTCCAGATGTTGCCGCTGGAGGCCCCGGAATCCTAACTTAGTGAAGCCAAAAAGCGAATTACCAAATTCATATGGCAGGGCCAGAGACCCAGAATTGGATATGAGACTCTCACCCTCCCCAAGGAAAGAGAGGGAGTAGCCCTCCCAGACCTGCGAACATACCATAGAGCGGCTCAACTCTGGGCGCTCGCCCCACATCTCAGGGAGGACCCCAACAAACAATGTGTCTATCTCGAAAACCTTTACCTGCACCCAGTCACAGTAGGCGAATGGTTATGGGTTCCACTGAAGAAGTTACCAAAAAGAACCATGTGGAAAGCACTGGCAGGAAAGGGCCCAAGAGAGCAGGTGACTACATGGCCCTCGCCACTGAGCCACATCTGGTCCACGCTAGTCCTAGAGGAGATCCTAGGCCATGAACACTACCAATCCTGGTTCGATGCTGGTCTAGCTAGAGTCGGACAGTTGGTGAGGGAAGACACCTTCATATCTATTCAGGAGCTGGAGGAAGCTTTGGGAATCGGTAGTCTCTCCCCACTCCTATACTTACGACTCAAGGGCGTCCTAATGAAACCAAAACTAAAACCATGTATACAAAGAAAGCTCACCCCTGTCGAAAAAATCTTAGACTCGCACATCGAAATGAAAGGACTCATCTCCCACCTTTATGGAGCCCTCATGATCCCATGTGACGGAACAACCAAAAGCCTCAGAAGGAAATGGGAAAGGGACCTGGGCTGTGGAATAGGGGATGGCCTCTGGGGACGCATTTGTAGTAGGGCATTCAAGACATCCATCTCCTGCCAATATAAGACACACCCTATCAAACTTCTTCATAGGTGGCAGTATGATCCGATCACTCTCTCCAAGATGTTTCCAGACGTGGACTTGGTATATTGGCACGGATGTGGAGAAAAAGCCAACTACTGGCACATGTGTGGTCATGCAAGAAGGTTCAAGCTTACTGGTCAGAAGTCCTAAGTTGGATAAGGGAGGCGGGAGAGGGGACCTATCCACAAGATGAACACTGGGAAAGACTCCCGAACCTGACACACTCGCGTCTCTTGGCAGCTCGAGCAGCTTGAGTCAGGACTTGGAAGAGGGCCGCCCTTCCCACGAGAAGAGAGTGGGTAGCGGTGGCCAAGGACATTTATTTCATGGAAAGACTCACAGCGGCAATAGAGGGCCCATGTACCCAGATAGACGGACTGGTTGCAGTTCATGGAGGTGTTCGGCCACACGGAGGAAACACCCAGCGATTCCCAGGGGCCTACGACCCGGCCCGAAACCACTCCTAGCAAGTAATACCTGGCACTAGACCCGGGGGAGTCGGTCAACCACCGACGGCTGAGGGCCTGGTTGGAGTTGCCCAAAGAGACGTGTTATGATCAGTTTGTTCTTGTGACCAGAGACAATGGACCAGGGGGGAGAGGGGAGGGAGGAGGAAGGAGAGGGGAAGAAAACTTCAGGGAACAATGTTTAGATTTTTGAGTTATGTGGGGCATCGGCCCGAATGTTTACATGTTCTAAAAGCTCTCTGTTACCGTTAAAAACCAATAAAAATTGATTTAAAAAAAAACACAATCCATTGCAATCCTCCCAAACCAGGGCCATTGAAAAGAACATGTCTAAGGCAACACGAAAAACCAACCCCCGCCTGCGCAAGAAGCGTTTCTCTGATGAGGAATTGAACATGTTGGCAGACACCCTTGCTGCCCATGCTGATGAGATCAACACCCATAACCTCAAAGGGAGGTGCAACAGAGGAAGAATGAGATATGGGAGGAGGTAGCCCGCAAGGTGTCTGCAGTCGGCACCACCCCACGCAGTCAAAGACTGCAAGAAAAGGTGGGCTGGCCTCCGCCTCAGGGTCCGCAACATCTTGGCCAGCAATCGTCAGGAGGCCATGGCCACAGGCGGGGGTGCCCACTCACCGATCATACTCATGCGCTGGGAGGAGACATGCAGCGCTACCATCCAGTTGGAGTCGATTGAGGGCTTCGGGGAGATGGAGACGGGTGCCGCAACATCTGGAGATGGAGGTAAGTGACCCTGCAAACCCCAGTAGGGCAAACCATGACGTAGCACAAGTGATGTGGAATATAGCCTAGGCAAGGCAATGGATGTCCCATCACACACACATTAACATATCCATGTCCAGATGGAGTCCTAAACCCTGCCACACTGAAATGCATGCTGAGTCGAAATCCCATTACCAACATACAGCCAACACACAGGGACCATTCCCATGTCATACATCACACAAACCCCAATACATGCCACCTGGCATGCAGCATTGCCGAATTTAGACGTCACGGCTAATGCCAAAATGCCCCCCCTTTAAACTACCCTGTGTTACACACCTGTAAGATATAAATGCATGAGAAATGAAAAACTCCACAGCACCATCTCGTGCATCTTGCATGTAACACCATCACTGATGCCCTGCATCTCTTCTTCTCCCCCCCCCCGCCCCAAGCACCGATTGTCATGATCTCTGCTTCCAAAAGGTCGGGGTTTTCCCAACTCCCTTGGAAGCAGATCCATAACCCAGGTTCCGAGTGCCAACCAGTCCCAATTGGGACCTTTTGGACCCAGTCCTGGCGCCAGTGGCACTAGGCTCATAAATATGCCCAGTCCCTGCGCTGGAAGCGCCGGGCTCATAATGCTTGGGTGGACTTACCTGCAGCAGACCATGCTGCTTACTTGCCTGCCAGTTGAGCCTCTGATCCTCTTCTGTTTGGAACTACTTTTCCTGTTGGGTGGGGCAGGAGCCACTCCCTAGATTCAGAACACTGGAACTCTTCTGGAAAGCAGGAACTCTTTTCTTACCTAGGCGTGGCTGTGGAAGGAGACACCTAAGCACTACAGGAGGCTATTTAAACCACACCCGATGGATGAATCTTGCTTTGCGTAATTCTGCATCCTCTGCAGCAGAACGCTCATCGTGTCTTCTGCATCTGATCCTGGGCCTAAGGAAAAAGGCTTACCATCCTGAATCCAGTCTTCAGCAACACCTATAAAGACAAGAAAGAACAGGTTAGCATTACTGTCTTCAGTGACAGCTCTTCACTTACCTGGTCCATCGGCTGTCACCAACGCCTCGCGCTGCATTCCGGCATCTGAAAGACAAAGGCTTACCTACTCTTCGTGCGCTCCGGAGGTCTTCACACTGCATTCCGGCATCTGAAAGACAAAAGCTTACCAACTCTTCGCACGCTCCGGAGGCCTTCGGCGCTGCATCCCGCATCTGAAAGACAAAACAAGGTGCGTTTAAAGACATTGGGGAACTTTTATACTCACGTGCCATTACTCCTTTCCACATCTAACCCAGTGGGTATTCCGGCACCCTGCAGCCGCGCCGAACTTGTACCTGCAAAATAAAAAGACAGTTAGAGTGCATCGTGAAGCAGGCAACAAGCGCTTACTTACGTGCTTCCAGGCGCTTCTATTCATCACACGGGCTCCATCTTCAACTCACTTCAGCCCGTCATCCGCCAGCGCCGGAACCCTGCAAAACAAGAAACATCATTACTAAAGACTTTAAAGACATTAGAATTACTCGAAACTTACCGTTTGTACAGTAAACGACGGACAGCAGTCCTCTGAAGTCAAGAGGCCTGCTCCCCTTATCCAGTGAAGAAACTGGTTACAGCACCCTGCCCCGAGGCAGATGGAGAGCACGGCGTTCACTTACCTAAGGTGAGAGCGTTAACCTTTGGGGTTCTACAGGAGAAGAGAAAGGGAAGAAGAGAGAGACATTCAATAACCCAGTTCCTTAATCCCATATTTTCTATCTGCAGACATCTTACCCTTCGAGTCAAACATACAGTGCACAGAGGTCCAGCCCAAAGAGCCAGCCGTGTGTTACACATCACCTTTGAAGATACGGTATACGCCCAGTCAAGACCGGCGCCTCTACGGGAATCAGGTGAGCGTTACACCGATGGAGAAAATGGCAATCCAGACCCAGCCACAAGACCAACCACGTCCCGGGCCAAACCACCTGGCACTGGCAAAACCACCTCTGGGGCAGCATCGCTGCCCACAGTACAAGCCAGGGCGGTTGCACAGGCCATGCTGGCACATGAGGGCCCCACCGCAGCGGATGAGACTGCAAGCACAGAGCTGCCAACAACAGTGGAAGGGGAGGCCAGTGGGACCCATTCTGCTGCAACAAGATCAGTGGGTGAGGCAGCAGCCACAGCCCCACTGAGCGACATTGACATAGGCGCGGAGGAGTATGTGGACCAAGAAGGCACAATCCATGTGGAATGGCCACCAACCCCACACTCAGGCCACACTCTCCACCCACATGGCGGATCCTGCACTGCACAGTTCCGACCTCAGCACCACCCCCGAGGCCAGCCCTGCAATTGCACTCCCAGCCGTAGCACCCTCAACCTCTGCTGCTCCCATTGACGTGGAGGCACGGCTGTCAAGGGTGGAGGCAAGGCAGGACTCCATGCTTGAACTTTTTTGCCAATATGTGGCTGACAGAGAGGACATAAGGCGAGAGATCACTCAGGCCCTTGCAGGGAACACTGCTGCCATAAATGCCTATGCGGTCATGATGCATGACAGTTTGGGGGCCGTCACGCAGGTCCTGACCCGCATACTGCAACACATGCAGCAACAACAAACTGCACCAGCCGTGCCAATCACTACGGCATCCACCCCATCCTCCACACCCGCATCCACTGCACCCTCCAGCCCTGTGGGACTGACAAGGCAGAGTGCGAGGCAGTCTGAAATGCTGCCCCCAGACACAAAGAAAACACGCAAATAGTGTGGGACCACAATGGGAGTGGGGGAGGTGGTGTTGGTGGTGTTTAGGGGAATAAGGGGGTGTTCATTGGGGTGGTTATGGGGAGTTCATTGGGAGGAATGGGTAGTTCATTGGGGGGTAATGGGGAGTTCATTGGGGGTATCAGTTTTGGTGTGTTGTGGGAAAGGTAGAAGGGGGGGGGGGCATGTGAGTGGTGGAGGGGTGAGGCACTTTTCTGTAGTTTTCATTAATAGACCCGTTGTGTAAAAAATCATTTAATGCCTGGACATTGTTAATTTCGTTTGTATTCATTTTATTCATGACAGTGCACAATGCCCAACTCCCCACATACCCTGTGTGCATGTCCACATGGACCCAGTGCTCAGTGTAGCACTGAACACATATCCATCAACGTCCCTGTGGTTCAGAAGTATTAGTCAATCAGTGATTGGCGTACAGCACGGCCGTCTTGTGCATCACATACTGGCACGGGTGCTGCTTCTCCTCCATCTTCATCCTCATCATACTTACCCGGTGCATGCATGTCAATGTCAGGTGGCAGTGGTACATTTCTCCGGATGCACATGTTGTGCAGCATGACACGGGCCATGGTGATCTTTGCCACGTTCTCAGGCCTATAAAGGAGTGCTCCACCAGACCTCTTTAGGCAGTGGAACCGCGCCTTCAACAGGCCAAAGGTCTGCTCAATCACGTCACGGGTACGGGTATGAACCCGGTTGTACTCCTCTTCATGCCTGTTCCGCGGGTTCCACACAGGGGTAAGTAGCCACGGCTTCAAAGGATATCCTCCATCACCTGCATGGGAGTACAAAGAGGTGTGTGTGAGTCATTCTGAGCTGCCACCTTCAGGATTCACAGCCATGGCCGCAGCTATTTGCTGTTGACATGCACATGTCCCTGTACATATGCACAAAGATTATTTGGATGCATTGTGTACTGCAATATGGTCTGCTAGTGTGGATGGCGTTCAGGGTGTTAACTTGCATACTGATGCGGATGTACTGTGGATGCGGAACGATGCCTCCCATAATTGCAGTGTATGCTACTCTGCCTAACCAGACTAGTGACATTGGCACAGTTGTAATCATGTTTAGTCATGCATCACTTCACAAACCAATGGTGGCCTGGTTGTGCGTCTTACATGTTGTCATTGATGTACGGCATTGGTCCAATGTGTGGCAGTGAGGTGTCCTGTTCGGGTTGGGAGGTTCAGGTCAGAAGTGTTTAGCTCTGAGTGCATTGTCCACTAACCGCCAATTCCAACCCAGGTGGAGTATGCATCCCCCCACATCACAACCCTGATGCACTGCCAAGGGCCAGTCAGGCAACTCGCCAAGCAGCCAGGCACATCGTCCAGCATGTCGCTCCATGTGACGGGGTAGCGTTGCGTTACGCAGCACCATGGCATCATGTGTCGATCCGGGATATCGGGCACAACAATGTGATGATCTTGCTGGAGTCACATGCCATCTGCATATTGATGGAGTGGTATTGCTTGCCATTGCAGTACACCGCCTCAATGGCATGAGGGACTACCAATTCGACAATTGGCGCATGCCTGCCAGTGCATGGAAGCCTACTTTGGTGTCGGGATATGTGGGTGCTAGCATGCTTCAGAAGGGCATACAGCACTTTGGTCAGCATGCGTGAAGAGTGGTTTTGATATACCATGCAGCTGGCCCACTGTGTGCTGGTAGGTGCCTGTGGTCAGGAAGTGGAGCACAGACACCACCTTTAGTAGCGGGGGGATGGCGGTGCATATTTCAATGAGGCTGACTATGTCATGTATCATGTCCACAATGGTGGTGATGGTCCCCCGGTCCAACCGGTACAGGGTGTGGATCTGCTCAGGGGTTAGATTGAATGGACTTGGTCTGATGCGAGGGATTGGTGGCTGCCTACGAAGTACTAACGGCTGCACTGGTGGTAATTGCTGGGCCTATCTCACCCTCCTTCTCCTCCTGCGTCTCCTCTGTGCTGCCTGTTGTTGTGGCTGTAGGTGTTGTTATAGTTGCTGTTGTTGCTTTAGTTGTAGCAGTACAGGCATGTCCTCCAGCCCCATGATTGCAACAGCTAGTGGTATCATTTTGGTGTGGAAAGGGTGTGGTGTGTGGGTGTACTCCTTTTATACTGGGACAGGCTCCATTGACTCCACCTGTGTGGATTGTGTGCACCTGTGGCAGTTGCCTTCACTGCAGGTTGTGCTATTTACGGGTGGTCCGTGATGCCTGTATGGCCGCCGTCGTGCAGGCCCTATTTACTGCCTTCGGGATGCCGGTAAGTGCATGCCCGCGTAACTTGTGATGTCCTCCTATTACCGGTATTTCTCCAGTGAAGGGGCGCGTCTACGTGCGCAAGCCGGTATGAAGGGGCACGGTACGGGCGGTGGCAGTATTGGCGGGTTGTTGGTCGTAATGGCCCGGACCCATTAACGATGCCGGTAATACCATTCCGCCTTCCTATTTTCATTACCTCCATTCTCGTAATGAGGCCCTACATATCAAAGATGAAGAATATGTTGGAGGAACAGCCAGTCGAAAGAACGTTACCAGGCGTAAGTAACTTGTTAATCTGTCAAAGAAGTAGCCTATTTGATCCCCCTATCTGGGAAGTATTGTCACAATTAGAGCATTCATAGCCCACCTCCAAAATGATTTGATGGGCCGAGCACAGGAAAGGTTGGACGATGGGTCTTTTGCTCAGCTCGAGCTGCTCAACTTCTTTTAATTCATATGAACAGTTGCATATTGGTCGACCCACAGATGGTTGACCTATGCAACAACCTGCCCTCTGCCCTCCCTCCGAAAGATGAATCCCTCCATCGCCCCTTCTGTCCTTTTACCACTTCCCCCAATGCCCTCCCTGTTCTCTTCTTTTCAGGAGAGATACCCCCAGAATCCATTTTTCTTGCCTACACTGCTGCACCCAGACTCCCTCACCCCATACTCCTGTGTTGCATCACCCCTCACGCCCCTGCTGAGTCTCACCCGGTTACCCAGCCCTTATAACCACCACACCCCGCTCTGCACTACCATCTCCACAACCTCCCATATTCTCCTCTAGAGATGGGCGTTACTCCCCGCTCTTCCATTACCCACCCCATGTTTTGCCCCTGAACTCCCCACGTGTCCCGCCATGTTGACATTAACTAGATATTTTTTTATTTCTTTTAATAGGGATGGAGTGGCTTTGTTAAATTATCAAATATTGGACATACTGGATAAAACCCCTATTGTTCAAGTTGACAAGAAAGGGGTCATTACCTCTGGTGCCTTAACTGGAATATCAACAATGGAAGTAAATTCCCAAGAACCATTTGGCATCAATCAGACCATCATTGTAGCTGTTAAGGTAATTTTTTATGTTTTATATTGATTTCGGTCATGGCTGTTGACTTTTGATTTTCATTACACAGAGGACTTTTTGTTTGTTCCCAAACTGAATCCTTAACTCTAATGTTTTAAAAGAATGATGATTTTCAATAAAAAGTTGTAATCACCTTAAAGTAGTTAGGCAAATTCGATGATTCTGTTTTAAGGAGTCTAACGAAGCATACGGGCACATTTTTTTTGCAGCACCTTAGGTGTTGCTTTCAGGAAAGTGCAGAGTCTGTCCGGCCAGAATTCTAACATATATGATGGGTGTACAGGCTCTCTGGAGATCTGCCTATTTGAGTACCAGGCCCTGTGGTATGAACCTGGTTCGTTAGTATAGGTAAGTATTTTCACTTCAGCCACACCAGTAATCTACATGGCTACATGCAAAATTTCTTTTCAATATGAGAATTCTAAAGCTAACCAAAGCTAATAATGCAGTGAAGCCACTGCCCAGTTTTCTCACCTAAAATGAACAGTGACAGCTAGTAAATTGTTTGACTGGCTGGGCGTAGATATTTGCCCTGAATATGTTGGAGCCAGAGCCAACCAGGGGCTATTTGGGGGAGGAGAGGTTACCCCCTACCCAGAGTGCTTTTTTTAAAAAACCAGATTAAAATGGTGCATTTTACAGCATACTTTCTGTGAAGAATGGAGTATAAAGCCACACAGTTTGCAATCGGTTTTGTAGTGTATCAGGAAAAAAAATTCTAAAGATGGCAACTCACTACTCGTGCACAGTAGCATTTTCCAACACATTTTTATGAAGCCTTTTTCCACAATATATGGCGATATTCTGCCAGTATATGTCTGCTTTTCCCATAATACCAATAATGATACTAAAAGAAAACATGTTCATGCTGCCTCTGCCAATATATTCCAGTATCCTCAAGTAAGAGTAAAGGCGTACACCTTTTTCTTTTCCTCATAATGCCAGTAAATAAAATGATATGCCACTGTGAGAAAACATGTCTGAAGTGACTGCATCAATTTAGGCATGTATGGTCATGTAAGAACACTCCTGGGGGGGGGCGGGCGGTGATCATGCTCGACTGGAAATGGTCCTAAACAACCTGATTTCTATCTCTTTGGTTAGACATAGAAAAGATTTAACATCTAGAAAAGGGAAAATTAGATTGGCAAAATATAAAAAAGTGGTCCCGCCTAAATGAAAACCTGTTAATTTTCCTCAAGTACCCTTACTGGCAAAGACATCAACCAAGTAAATTCATAGTTTGTTTGGGCGATTGACGCGCCGGCCCTGTCGAAAACAGGGAAAACAGCCCCTCATCGTCATGCTTTTGGTGAAGAAACCTGGGAAAGAAAAAGATCCTTAAGACGGGAACTCAGAAAGCTGGGGTAGACCATAATGAATGGAGAAATGTTCAAGATTGTGAGGAATCAACTCAGAAATAAGTTTAAGTATTGGTCGAAAGGACAATCTAGATGGGTAGACTATTTAACAAAGCACTTTGAGAATCCCCATAGTAACATTATGAACAACTACATGGAAGGCCTGTGGCTATTAACTTTTGATTAAAGTGATATTGAAGAACTCATTAAGAAATCATCCTCGGCTAAGGCAGCCAGCCCAAATGGGTTGACCTACCAGGTCTTGAAAAACAATGTTCATCTCTGGTCCAAATTACTTAATTGGCTGTTCAAAGACATTCTAAGGGTTTCCCTGTTTCATGGAAAACAGATATAGTAGTTCAATTTTTAATGGGGGGCAATCGTTTAAATCTGGCCAACTACCGCCCCATCGCCCTCCTTGATGTGGAGAGCAAACTATTTATGAAGCGGTTGCTAATAGAGTTGGAAAAATGGGTGAAAGAGGCGCAAATTCTCTCTTACAGGGTTCAGGAAGCGGCTCTCGACTGCCTTGAATGGGTTAGCCCTTAATATTATCAGTGAGCAAACTAGAGGTAAGGACGACCTACCGCTTTACGGGGCATGGATCGATCTCTCTAAGGCGTTTGACCATGTGAATAGAGAACACCTATGGAACAAACTCAGAAGCTGGGAGATCCCGGAACATCTACTGGCAATGTTGAGGTAACTACATAAAGGTACTTTAAGGAGGATAAGACTTGACGAACACGGTCATTTATCTGAGTCCATTAGGGTAGAAACAGGGGTTAGACAGGTGTGCATTGGGGCCCCCTTATTTTTCAATCTGTACTTTGCAGACATGGTCCGAACATTGGAACCCTTGGTGCTGGCCAGCCCTAAAATCAACAATAACAAAATTTCTTGGCTGGCCTACGCCGGCGATACTGTACTACTGGACAAAATTGCAATGGGCCTGCAGCGTCTGTTAGATAAAATGGGGGATATGCAGAACTCAATGGCCTCTCGATCAATGCAGAGAAATCGAAAATACTGCTATTCAGACTAGCAAGGACCAGAATATACACTGGGAATTGGTCTCTAAACGAACAATTGATCCCAATGGTGGAGGAAGTAGTCTATCTGGGGTACGTTTTATATGCAGTTCCAGCGTTAGAGAAAATTAACTCAGAAATGGAGGATAAGGTTCCAGCGTTAGAGAAAATTAACTCAGAAATGGAGGATAAGATACCCCAAAGGAAAAAAGTCCTTGTGAAATTATTGTAAAATTTCAAGTTTTCCTTTAATTAGGTTCTATGTATATAAAGTCATCCCTGTTGTTCTCTCTGGCCTTGAGGCAAAGCTTCTTCTGTGGAAAACAAATTGGCGTAAATGGGAGGGCTAATATGGAAAAGGGTTTTAGGCCTTCCGTACAGCACATCAACTACTTGCTTAAGATATGAATTAGGGCTAAAATCTTTGGGGTCAATGGCAGATTGGAAGCGGGTCTCTTTCTTTCGATTAATTGATACAGCTAAAACTCTAACTTTATATGCAGACATTAAAAAACATCAAGTGTTCCATAAGTCATCTATGCTGTCGAATTTGAATTTGAGGGTTAACGAAGTACTAGTAAGATCTGACACCGGTTTAGCCACCTTAATCGAAAATCCATTAAAAGCTAAACATGCAATAGAGCGAATGTACTGGATCTCCACAATTGAAGAAATGCGAGGCACTAATCGATTCAGTTCATAAGCTATACGAGAAAAGGAATTGGCCTGTGTTCCAAAATACCTACAGAAATTCCCTGATGGAAAAATGAGACAAAATCTTCTAAAGATGCAATTAAATCTGGTACATACAGGGGAAGTTCTCTTTAAACGGGGGAAGGGGGACAGCGCTGTAAAACTATGTACAATTTGTGCAATCTCTGAGAAGCAAAATATAAAACATCTGCTAATGGAATGTGAGGGGACCTGGCTTTTGAGAAGCAAAATATAAAACATCTGCTAATGGAATGTGAGGGGACCTGGCTTTTACGAACAGCTTTATTTAAAAAGAAATATGTGGATAATCTGGAGGGTATCCTCACAGACAAATTTTGTGAAAGAATGATATCAGGAATAGAACCGAGCTTGACGATAAGTTATATAGGTCTTAGAAAGAGCAAGCATTTGTTTATAGAGTCAGGAGTGAATCGTACTAATTTAAGTAAGTCAGGCATTCAATGAAGTGGTGTTCGATTCATGCCACGGAAATGTTTTTTCTTGAATTAACTGTGGGAAATTCTTTTAGGTGTAGAGTTTTTCTTTTGTTTTTTGTCCTTTTAAAAAAAATCCTTTTTATGACCTTTTGGTTTTACTATATAGTGGGATCAATTGGATTTCAAAACTTTAAAAAAATGTATGAGAATTAAAGGTGTTGAGTTTTAGTCTGTGTTTATCTGTATGATGCTTGCTATTTTTATTCTTTTTGTAAAGGTTAATTGTGACCATAAACAAATGAAAAATAAAAAACATTTAAAAAAAAATTAGAACACTCCTGATGTAAGGTTTGCCCATAAGTCTAAGAATACATGCATGCCATTGTCCATACTGGCACCGCTAATACCACCCTCCCCCCCCCATCATCGCTCCCTGGACTACACAGAGATGCTGAACAGAAAAGCGAGGGGTAGGATGCTTAGGAGTAGTTCTGTAAGTGTTGTTCCTTAGCAATATTTTGTAACACGAGAAAGAAAGTGCTACATACCCTAATAGTTAATCGTTCAGCTGAGCATCTATAATGCTCCTGAATTTTTTTAATTTTATCTGAAAGGCTTTTCTTGCTGTCTCCCCATATACGTGACAGGTACGCATGAAAAAACTGCCCCTTAAGTTAAAAGAATAGGAATTGGTACAACAATGAAAAAAGACAAATGAGAATATACTTCCTTTTCCTATCCACTATTAGATAAGCAGCACACCAGCGCCGACATACTTCTTTGGGAGGCAGGGAAAGGGAGAACTTTCTCTATCCTCTTTGCCTTCCTGTCCTTAAATAGCTTTCTAGACTTACACTATCCAGTACCCAGTCTCCAATCCAAACACCAATTTGGCTTTAGAGAGTCAAGACAGGACAAAACCAGCATTGTCTGTCCTCATTTTTGGCTTCTTTGGGAAACGATTACAAACCTTAGGGAGCATTATAGATGCTCGGCTGAACGATTAACTATTAAGGTATGTAGCCCCTTTCTTATACACACAAATGCCCCCACATATACCCATTCAAACACTGGGTCATGCACCCCAGTACACTCACCTCATCGGTATGTGCACCCACAGAACATTGACCCTGTACTATCATTCACATGTGCATACTTTCACACATTCACAACCCTTTCCATGCTCACATTAAACACCCTTGAATATATGCACATACAAAAATGATTTTTTGTCTGAACTGCTCCTCCAACTCCAGGCTTCAAGCTGCCCTCCAGGCATTTCGCCTGCTGCGCACCATACAGACAGGAAGCAGGTTGAGGCCCTGTCAGCTTCCTGACGTGTGGTAGAGCCAGAGAGCCTGAAACCGCCACCACCGGAGCCCTCAATTTGCCAGTATGCACAGAAGTACCCTTATGTGCAATGGGAGCTGCACTTTCCCAGTCCTCTTGTTTAATTTGTATTTTGTATTTTATTGAATTTATATAGCGTTTTAATCCAAAACGCTTTACAAGTGGAACCAACAATATACAGCAAGCATTTCATAACAATTCAATTAAACCAGAAAACAGTACAAAAACAATTTACATTATGGAAGGGGAAGAAGAGAAGGGAGGGGTCGAGAAGAGAGAAGAGATGGTGGCTACGAAGAAAAGTGAGAGCAGAAATAAGAGGGGGCAGAGCGAGTAGGGAAGAAGGAAGGAAATAAGAGAAGAGGATTAGAAACGTACAGGACATAAGGAAGGCGTGAGTGGAGAGAAAGGAGAGAGAGAGGGGGAAGGAAAAAAGGAAAAGGGGGGTGTGGGTGAGAGTACTAATAGAGGTAAGAGAGGAAGCAAAGGGCTTTAAGGAGGTGAATGAAAGAAATAGGATTTTAGGGAGGTACGAAAGTAAGTGAAGGAAGAAGTAGAGCGGATGCAGAGAGGAAGGCGGTTCCAGTATAAGGGGCAAGGAGTTGGAAAGAGCGGAAGCGAGAATGGGCACAGGGTGGAGGTGAAGAGTAGAGTAGGTAGAGATAACAAGGAGTGTAGAAAGTGAGGAGGGAGGAAAGAAAGGGGGGGGACCATGGAGGGATTTCAGTACGAGACAGAGGAAATTAAATTTGAGCTGGGAATGAAATGGGAGCCAACCTAGAGAGTTGAGAGAAGAGGAGATGGAGTCATGGGGAGAGAGAAGGCAGAGGGAGCGGACGGCAGAGTGGTAGATGGATTTAAGTGGGGAGAGGTGAGAGGAGGGTAGTCCAAAGAAAAGAGTAGAGAAGTAGAAGAGTCCAGAGAAGATGAGGGAGGAGATTAAAAATTTAGTAGCGTGAAAGGTTAGGAAGGATCGAATTTTACGGATGTTGTAAAGGTGAAAGCGGCAAGATCTAGCAGAAAGGGAGAGGTAGGGGTCAAGATAAAGGCCAAGGTTACGTGCGTGGGGAGAGAAGGGGAGATTGGAGGGGGGAAAGAGAATGAAAGGGGGAGGAGAGGGAGGAGGGAGAGTGCATGCAGGGAAGAAAAGGACTTGAGTTTTATCGGTATTGAGAGTAAGGAAGTGAGAGGACATCCAAGATCTAATAGCAGAGAGGCAAGAAGAAAGCTTCTGGTGGATGTCAGGAGAGAAGGAGAGAAAGAGCTCAGTATCATCCGCGTATAAATGATGTGAGACACCGAAGGAGGAAATGATGGGGGCTAAGAAGGATGTGTAGAGCGAAAAGAG
Organism: Ambystoma mexicanum; assembly: GCF_040938575.1. Lineage (NCBI taxonomy): Eukaryota > Metazoa > Chordata > Amphibia > Caudata > Ambystomatidae > Ambystoma > Ambystoma mexicanum. The sequence goes on along the minus strand of NC_090923.1, from coordinate 537,837,333 downwards.
AAAGGGTCCAAGGACTGAACCATGGGGAACGCCATGGTTGAGAGGAAGGGTGGGAGAGTTGGAGCCACCCCAGGAGACGGCAAAGGTACGGTTAGAGAGATAAGAGGAGAACCTTAGAAGGACAAAGTCTTTGAGGCCAAATGACGAGAGAGAATTAAGCAGAAGAGTATGGTCAACAGTATCAAAAGCAACAGAGGGCGAGAAGAATGAGAATAGAGGCATGTTTAGTGTAGCGTGAGGAAAGGAGAGAGTTGTGAACATTAATTAGCATTAATGGGCAATGCAAGTGTTGGGGGGGGGGGGGAGGGGAGCAAAATTGTCCTGGGTGTGCATACCCCACCGGGCATACACCCTCGGGAGAACTGCAAAATTTGATGGGGAAACAAAGTTTCCCCCCTTTTGCTGACTTGGTCCTCAGTGGTTCCTCTATAGTGGCAGGCAGGTCGGCACCCATTATAGAGGAACCGACACTCATCCTCATTGACTAGCATAGCCATCAGAACTCCATTAACATGCTTCCTTAATGATCATGTACAGAAATTATCTCTCAAACCATTTTCTGTAGTTTTACTGTAAATACTGGTGTTTTTAGCACATGTCATTTTGCATTCCTGTGCACACTATACATACCTGACTAGAAGCATTAGAATGCAACATAAGAGGCAAAGAGCTAGGGATTTGGAGTATTTCACACCTGACATTGGACAACTTGAGATCTCCGTGAACTGGCCTAAAGGACTACTAACTTCAAGACTTGGGCACACCCCCAGAAGAGATTTTGATACAGGTCTGCTTGCATTCACCTTTTGACAAAGGCATGCATCATGTTAAGTATAATTTGCACAGGCTTTGCACGTCAAGCAATCTACATTAACACTTCAGAGTTTGGATTGGGCTACTCTTATGCTCTTAATGGTGTCTTCTGCAAACTGTAATTAAACTGCTGCCCCTTAGTGGTGCATTTGTGTAACAAAGCCAGTGGGAAAAGATTTTGTCAGCAAGAGCTGAGGGGACACTTTGTAACACTTGCATGGCTTTCCTGCTGCGGTTCGCAAAGGCAGTAGCTGTGAAAAAATTCCTATGCAAGTCTGAAAATGACCAGTTTATCTTCACTGAGGAGCCTGGGCATGATTCTTCGTCAAAACGTTCAGGATCTCCACAGGGGTAAAGTGATGTTTTTGCCCCTGTTGCTCAAGACCAACAGAGGCTGTTAACCATCATTGCCCCCATGTACCCAGCATCTATGTATGTGTCATCACAGTAAATGCCACCTTGTATCGTCAGTTGAATAACTGTTGTGCTTGTCCCCCTTCCTCCATACTTCATGGGCGTCCCTCACTACGGACGGGGGGCAGAACCTTTTTCACCAGAAAAAACCTTCTTCCCCTTTAAATTTCGAGGCGCGCGTGCCTGGGAGCATGCACTTCCTTGACTCTGTCCACTGGCGCTCCACAGTCCCCTTTTCCGCGTCGACCGGAACGGGCCGATTTAACCAGTGCGCCTGGGTTTGGCTTCGGCCATGTAATACCACACGCTCTTCCCTGGGCACTTTCTTCTGCCTTTTTCTCCAGCATTGGATCTTTCATGGATTCACATGCTTAGAATATTCCCCGTCGTCAGACTGGGACCCCTCGGTACACATATATAGCCTTTTCCAATAGGAAAACTTCTGCCACTTTTGTGTCCTATCTACGTCCTTTTAGGACCCGCTTACGCATGCTCCGTAGGCCGTCCCCGTATAAGAGGCCCGCCCCCGCGGTGCCCCTTCAGATTTCAACCGTCTCCAAAGTAGTGGGATCTCCTCGCGTTGTCTTACTATTTTGTACAAGGTTGCATTACTGGAATTTGTGTACAGAAAATGTCCTCCGTGTCAGGAAAAGCGCTGTTCCGCCCATGGGCGACGTGCGGCTTGAAAAAAGTTTACGAGGGGGACGGACATATGGATTGTATATATTGCCTCCACCCTCATCATTCGGCGGATAGCTGCGACATATGCAAAGGGTTTTCTCAAAAAACCCTCAAAGACCGCAGTCTACGACTGGTGGCATGGCTGAATAATGGAGCGGGGGCACACCCCCCTTCGGAGGTAGGCTCCACACAATCGGCAAAAACATCACGCCGCGCTACCTCTTCGGAACCACCGACGAAGAAATTTCGACCGACGGAAAAAGAGTCATCTGGAAGTCACTCAACTAGAGACTCCTCGTCAAAGAAATCTTCATCAAAGGAAAGGAAATCCTCCTCGGGCGATCATCATAGATCGACCACGAGTCGAGAGTCGAGTAAAAGCAAGCCAAGTGTGGAAAAGGCGGGACCGCCAAAACCACCTGCTAAGTCACCGTCGTCGACGGCGGCCCAGTCATCGGCCTCCACCTGGCCACAGGTGGCATCCACCGTCCCACCGACAACGACGTCGATGATGGCCTTGTCGACGGGGGTTCTACAGGAGGCCTGAAGTTTTTGATCCGATCCCCCCGGATACTTTACGACAAGAACAGGCTGTGTTGCTGTCCTCGGAGGACGAGAATGAGAGAATAGCTGGCCTAGCAGACCTAGGGCTACGAGTGGCTGACAAGTCGTCGACGAGGGGATCCGTTATACCGGTATCTGCCCCTCTTCTCAATCCTCAATCTGTTTTGTCGTTGGAAATTCTGTCCACGCTTCAATCGTTGTTACAGTCGTTGGACCAGAGACTACCTCAGGCAAACCTGCCACAGTCACCCGTCGACGAGCCGGGCCCGTCCCGTCAACCGACGCACCTACGCACGCCAATCTCAGCACTGGCACAAGAGGAAGGTGAGCTGCCAGATTCGGAGTCTGACAGGGGAGCCATGTCGGATATCTCATCATCCCCCTCCAGGGATCCAACCTGGGAGTCAGAGGTGGAGTTGGAAACCCCTAGGAGCCCAGCTCACCTGTCCCCTCCGGACGACATTGCGTCATTCCATTCTATGATGGAGAAGGCATGCAAAGAATTTGGTTTGTCCCAGGAAGAACAGAAAAAGGACTGTTTTTTGTTCGACCACATGGGTAAGAGAAGGAGGTCTGTGTTCTCGATACCAATACTAGACCATGTATGGAAGGAGGGGTTGCAGACAATGCGTCACCCGTTTTCAGAGCCGGCAGTGAAAGGACGTCTGGAAAAAAAGTTTAAGGCTCCAGAATCTACCCCCAAGTGTTTATCCTCCCAACCAACGCCAGACTCAGTGGTGTCGGCGGCAGCGGCGAGGAAGGCGAAGGCCCAGCACAAGTGCACGACTCCTCCTGAGAACGAAGCGAGACGCCAAGATGCCTTTGGCAAAAAAGTGCTATCCGTGGGAGCGACCACAGTAAAGGCCGCAAACTCTCTGGCAATTGTTGCCAGATACGATAGGGAGATGTGGCACAGGCTAGCTCCGTTGCTTGATCATCTTCCGGAAGAGCATAGGAAGGCAGCGATGTTACTCGTCCGAGAAGGTGTGGAAGCCTCAAATCAAGCAATAAACATCGCGGGGGACCTCGCTGAGTCAGGCTTCAAGCAAGTCAATAATGGGGTCGTATTATGTCGACAGTCATGGCTTAAGTGTATCTACTTCAGGCCAGAAGTACAATTCAAAGTTTTAGATATGCCCTTGGAGGGAGACCTTCTTTTCGGTGAGAAGGTGGACGAAGCCCTAAAGGGAATGAAAGAGGACTCGGACACAGCACATTCATTGGGTGCCCTCCAGAGTGGCAGAAACTACAAGTCTTTTCGTCTCTTTAGAGGGGCTTCAGGTAATTCAAGATTCTCTGCATCTGGAGACCGATCCTTTGGCAGATCTGCTTACCCCTCCCAGGGATACAGACGTGCCTCCCAAACGGCAAACCTTCGCCGGAACTTCCAGACTTCCAGAAAAAGAGCATCATATCCGTCGTCGTCGGGGGACAAGCAAAATAAAGATCAGCAGTGACATACAACACACCGTTCTGGGGGGAAAAGTTTCAGCATATGTCGACGAATGGGAACGAATAACGACGGATCAATGGGTGCTGGATACTATAAGAAACGGACACTCTCTACAATTCAAACACAGCCCTCCGCAAATTCCACCTGCATTCACCGCTCATTCCCATCTGAAGATACTGCAACAAGAGGTAACACTCATGTTAGCAAAGGGCGTGATAGAATTAGTTCCAACATCACAGAGAGGTCAAGGAGTCTGCTCAAGATATTTTGTCGTAAAAAAGCTGAACGGCAAATGGCGTCCCATTTTAGACTTACGTGATCTCAACAAATCTTTGAAGAGCCTAAAATTCAAGATGCTCACTCTGCAGGAAGTGATCCGTGCCGTTCAAGAGGGGGATTTTCTAGTGTCCCTGGATTTACAGGACGCATATTTCCATATTCCAATGTGTCGGAAACACAGGAAATTCCTAAGATTTGTAATAGGGCGGACTCACTACCAATTCACGGTTCTTCCTTTTGGGCTCAAGACCTCCCCCAGAACGTTCACGAAATGCCTGGCTCCAGTAGCGGCCTGGCTAAGGAAGCAAGGCCACCATGTATACCCATACCTCGACGACTGGCTGGTAAGGGGATCCTCCCCAGCGTCGACCAACACAAGTTTACAAGCCACCATGCAGCTTCTATAACAGCTGGGATTCGCCATAAACTTTGAAAAATCCTCTCTGCAGCCATCGAGATCGCTGGTATTCCTGGGGGCACAGTTCGAGACCCAGTTAGGGCTAGTGAAACCTTCTCTCGACAGAACCTCAAGACTCAATCAACAAGCATGCCGACTACGGCGAAACACCAAGATCTCAGTGAAAAAATACGTTTCGGTCCTAGGGGCCATAGCATCCTGCATCCATCTGGTGGAAAACTGTCGCCTATTCATGAGGCCAGTCCAGGAATTCCTCACGGACCGATGGACGCAGGCTCAAGGATCGTGGTCAGACAAGATAACCATCGACGACGACAAGCTGCTTCTGACCCTTCAGTGGTGGCAGAGTTTCCACAATCTGAACAACAGCGTACCCCTACAGGAGCCGGAGTTTCAGCGAACCATAGTCACGGATGCGTCCCTAACCGGATGGGGAGCTCACATGGGTGCTCTCCAAACACAGGGTCGCTGGTCTCCAACGGAGTCACTCCTACAGATAAACGTGTTACAACTCAGAGCAGTACGATGGGCCTTCAAGGCATTCCTACCACACATCAAGGGCTCGCGAGTACGAATACTGACCGACAATACAACGGCCATGTTTTATCTGAGGAAACGAGGAGGGACGCGATCAAGAACTCTTTCCATAGAAGCCCAGAAAACATGGCATTGGGCATTAAAGCTGGAAATTTCCATCGTGGCTCATCACCTTCCAGGAGTGAGGAACTCCCAAGCAGACTCCCTCAGCAGAAGCATGGCCCAGATACACGAGTGGGAAATGGACACAGTTCACCTGATGAAAGTGTTCGAGAAATGGGGTCACCCCCCTCTGGACGCCTTCACGACCAAAGACAATAAGAAATGCGAGCAATTCGCAAGCAGATGGCCTCAAGAGGGCTCCAGGGGGGAGGCATTCTCCTTCCCATGGACGGACATGTTCCTCTATGCTTTTCCCCCGTTCCCCCTCATACGGAGGACAATACAGTGGATACGCAGATACAATTGCCGGGTAATTCTAGTGACACCATACTGGCCAAGGCAACCGTGGTTCTCCGACCTGCTTCACCCGTCGCTGGAACATCCCATAGGGTTTCCGAAAGCCCCGAACCTACTATCCCGGGACAAAGGCACGGTGTGGCATCACGACCCGAACAGTCTCAACCTTACAGCCTGGCTCCTGACTTTTCGGAGTTCGGTGCTTTAGATGTTTCGGAGGATTGTCAAAAAATTCTGCAGACGGCTAGAGCCCCTTCTACAAACAAATCCTACTCCTATAAGTGGCGGAGGTTCTGCGAATGGTGTAGGGGACAACAGGGCCTACAACCGTTGTCGGTAACTCCGGAACAAGTTCTACCTTACCTGCTCCTCTTGGCGGAGAGGGGATTATCCTTCGCATCGATAAAGGTGCACCTGCCGGCCATCTCGAGGTTCACAAGGAAAAGACAGTCGTCTCCTCTATTTAGCGACAGACTTGTAAAACACTTAATGAGGGGTTTATTTCGAGTTTTTCCCCCGGAAAAAACGTTTCCCCCCGACGTGGAGTCTCAACACAGTGTTGGCAGGCTTAATGAAACCGCCTTTCGAGCCTATGGCCACGTCCGACATAAAATTAATTTCGTGGAAGTTGGCATTCTTGATTGCTATCACATCAGCTAGAAGAATCTCGGAACTGCAAGCGCTGGTCGTAGACCCGCCATACCTAAGATTCTTTAAGGACAAAGTAGTCCTGGCAACTAATCCTATGTTCGTCCCAAAAGTTCTGAGAGTGTATCACAAACACTCGTCCATTGTTCTCCCTACTTTCTTCGCCACATCATCATCGGCAGCAGAAAAATCTCTTCATACCCTGGACGTTAAGAGGGCTCTGAAATTTTACCTACATCGTACACAGGAATTCAGGTCTACTAGACAACTGTTCATCGCATATGGTCCGTCGACGAGAGGAAAAGCAATCTCTAAACAAGGATTGGCTCGATGGGTCTCATCGACGATTGCGTTTTGTCACTCTAAGGCCGGAAGGCCACTGGAAGGACATCCTAGAGCCCATTCTACAAGATTGATGTCCTCCTCAACAGCTTTATGGGCAGGAATTCCGTTGATGGACATATGCCAAGCTGCGGCATGATCAGTGCCCCACACGTTTACCCGCCACTACTGCCTTGCCAGGCAGCATGCGGATGAGGTGCAGATGGGAAGAGCTGTCCTGCGCCATCTGTTTCAGTAAGGTAAGCTCCACGCTGTGGAGAATCTGTTGTCTACCTTTTTAATGACAGTTTATTTTAGGTGGGTAAGGTTATATGCGGTAACTTATTCCAACTGTACATATGCATTGTGTAGTATGGTGAGGGTATATTACATTACATTCTCACCGCCGTCTCAAGTGTTACTGCTATACAATCTATTCTAAGCATGTGAATCCATGAAAGATCCAATGCTGGAGAAGGGAATAGTTTCTTACCTGTAACTCCATTTCTCCAGCATTGGTATCTTTCATGGATTCACATGCGCCCGCCAACCTCCCCGGAATGTAATGTATTTAATTGATAAATTTAACCCTTCCTACTTTGGAGGGGCCGAAATCTGAAGGGGAACCGCGGGGGCGGGCCTCTTATACGGGGACGGCCTACGGAGCATGCGTAAGCGGGTCCTAAAAGGACGTAGATAGGACACAAAAGTGGCAGAAGTTTTCCTATTGGAAAAGGCTATATATGTGTACCGAGGGGTCCCAGTCTGACGACGGGGAATATTCTAAGCATGTGAATCCATGAAAGATACCAATGCTGGAGAAATGGAGTTACAGGTAAGAAACTATTCCCTTGTCTTTTATCAATCAGGTACTCAGTCCTCTGGTGTCACGCTCCTCCCCGGCGGGAGGGTTGCACCACGTGCGACTCTCTGACTCCACACGCACTGAAAAACAGGCTAGCCAGGATGAGGGAACTCTTCCAAGCGTCGCCTCCACAGGACTTGAAATTTGTCCAGAAGAGATCGAGGCCCAAGCGAGGGCCGTTATTTTCCATCGCACCCCGTAAGGGCGACTCCTTCCCGAGGAAATGCCCAAGCGGGAGGAAACTCTCAGGTCCTGTTACCAGCTAACGCACCGAGGCTAACCCTGGTACGGGCCTTGCAGCCGAGGGGTTTCCTGACCTACCGGTATCAGTGCTGAGGGACTGCAAGGTTCTTCTACCGGGTACACGAGGGGCTCCGTCCTAGTACCAGCACCACGTCCGAGGGGGCGCCTGCACACAGCACTACCGGCGACAATGCAGAGGGCGGTACGCCTTCTAGGCCTAGACCTAAGGTGCGAGATAGGCCTCATGCTCGAACAGCAAGAGTCTTGGGAGGGGCCATTTCCAGAGGGCCATGCACCACGATTTTGGCATGTGGCATGCAGCCCAACAAAATGGAGGACACACCAGACAACATGGCCACTCATCCGATGCCACTCCTAGGAACAGAGCAGGTGGGTAAGGGAGTTTCAAGGTTGGACTGGTGTCAACCAGGTATGTGGCCTACGGTGTATCAATCAGTAGCGCAGGGTAGGTTCTCCCTGCAACCCAGACAGTGTGCATCCAGCCCCAGCAGCCCCCAGCCACTCCGTCAGTATCCCCTACCTCCTCTTCAGTCTCCAAGGACAGGTTCTTCTAAAGGTTTTTGGGGCTGGGGCGATCCCCCCAGATGGGTGCCATCCTGAGGGATGCAGTCGGGGACTTGCTCCCTTCGGTCACTCCACCGGCGCCTATAGTCATTGCTCCCATGGCTCCGGCGCCACAGGCCCCAGCGCAGCCCCCGCTGCCCGCTCTGTTGACTCCGCCCCCAGTTCAGCCGGTTCCGAGCCAAGCTCCGGTCTCCACACCGCAACTCACAGCGCCCAGACCTCCTCCCGTGGCGGTCCAGCCGGACACCCAAGCGGATACAGACGAGGAAGACTACCCTATCCGTCGTCACTGAAGGCTTTTCACGACAGGCTTGCAGGTTTGGCAGAATATCTGGCCCTTTTTCATCCCGAGATGGAGCAGCCCAAGGAGGGGGTCTTGGCAGAGGTCCTCTTCCTAAGACCCCCTACCAAGACGGGAATCCTGATGCAGAAAGAAGTTGTCGCTCTGGCCAAGAAGGGTTGGCTCAAGGCACACTCGGCCCAGCCTGTCAATCGGGGCCTTGATGCCAAGTATAGACCGATGGAAGGGGATACACTCTTGCTGTCAACACACCCATATCTGCACTCGTCTGTGATCAGTGCAGCATCACTCTACTCCAAGCCTCAGTCGTCCTCGGCTACCGCGTCCTCTGCGCTGCTAGGCAAGGAGGAAAAGAGCTTGGAGGCGTATGGAAAAAGGCTGTACTCCGCCACCTTGCACCTGATTCAAGCCAACGCGGATGCCATGCTGGTAGCCGCTAACCAGAGGTTGTTGCGGGAAATAACAGACTTCCTTCCGGAACATCCGGTGCAGAGCCAGGCACGCTTCAAGGCGGGTCTTGGAGAATCAAGGTTGGTAGCGCAGGACATCATGGAGTCCACAGTGGCCCACATCGATACCTCTTGCCGGGCCATTATGCATTGTCACGGACATGAGAAGGACGACCTGGCTTCGGGCTACTAAGTTTAACCCTGACGACCAGGATCGCATATTGGACCTTCTGTTTGAGGGTAGTGACCTCGTCCACTCTACCACTGACGAGGAATTAGATAAGAAGAACAGCTCGCAAACTGAAAAGTCTATCTATTTTGACAAAGGCTACACCCAAGGCGTACACCCAGTCGCATCAACGCACTGATAAGGGACGGGTGTTTGGCAGGTTCTGGGGATTCCAGGAACGGAGGTCGAGGTGACCTGACTGCTCGCCGAGTCAGCACTGCAAGCAACAAAAAGGGTGGGGGAGCAAGGGCTTCTTCCAGGCGCCCTCCTCAGCAGCGTCCTCGGAGAGCAAAAAGGCATGATGTCCACATGTCTCCAGTGGGGGGCAGGCTAGACTCTTGTGTGCATTCTGTCATGATTACGGGGTTCCCTCGCAAAAGAATTTCCAAGATTTCCTGCTGGTCTAAGGATAGGTAGGTTAGACTCTTCCTCATCACCCAACATGGCGGCCTAATGTTACAACCTCTAGTTTGGGCCAGCAGTCTAGTTTTCTGTCACTCTGAGTATTTAAGCCCCTCCCCTTTGCTCAACGGCGCTTCGCGTCTTCAGCTGTTTCAGCGAACGCTTACCGCGGTTCAGTCCTCTGACAGGAATTCCTCAGCTTCCTTAGTATTTCATAGATACCCTTTTAGTAGTGCCCTGGTTATTGCTTTTCCCGTCCAGTCCGCAGTCCCTATTTCTGTGAACCCTGTGTGAAGTTGGCGTTCGTCAGCGTTAAGCTGGCAGTATACGCCTTTCCTTTTGGCGTAATTTGTGAGGAGAATTTTCGAGGCGCTCGTTCCAGTTGTCGCCCCTTGTATCACAGCAAGTATTTTTACTCATCTAGTTTTCTCCATTACTAAAGGTGCCATAGGGGCTCTTCACACATTCGTTCTTAGTGCGCAAGTGAATGCTAAAACCATACTAGTTGTATCTGCCTCACAGAGCTAAGGGGGTTGTGTGGAGAATATTGTTTCTAGGAACAGTAGTGTTCGTGTTTTCTGTCGTCATTAGGTACACTAAGTTTACACATTTAGGAATCTAAAATCTTTCGAGTTGTGCACTTCAGTTTTTAGACACATTTGGGTGTTTCTTGCAATTAGTTGGCTAGCGACACCATTCCTGTCTGAGCACTGTTAGGAAGTGTACCCTTTTAGGTGTTTCTAGGAGTTCCGTAGTGTTCCCTTCATTCTCCAGTCACAGTAGTGTAGTTCTGTTGATAGGTAAATTCCATATTGGGCAATTCATCCTTCCTTCTCACATCCCTTCTTCAGAACACGCGCCCCTGCACAGAAGCAGGATGGAGAGCTAACTAAATCACCAACTAAGGTAACCAAACTATGCAGTTTTTTGGAAAAGGTTCTTATTTTCCCCTACTTCAGGAATCACTCAGTTATTTGGTGTGGTAATTTGTTTTTATGGCATAGATTGAGAGTCCAGTTGGGATAGTGAACAAAAGATAACTGCGCACCCTGAGAAGTTTCCGAATATCACGCGGTGTCCGCGAGGAGTCTAAGGTAAGCGTTACACATTCTTGGCACCAGAACTTCGCAGACCTACCTGTGGATCCTCTCTGTAGAATCCACAGATTACTGCCTACCTATACCACCCTCTCCTCCTTCCTCCCCTCCCCTCCCACAGATTGGGATGGCAACTTTGTTGGCGGAGATCTGGTCGCTCGTCGAGAGCCAGGCAGTGGAAGAAGTACCAGCCTCCCAGAGAGCATTCGGCTTCTATTCCAGGATTTCTGCCATACAAAAAAAGAACTAGGCTGGCCTGAGAGTTGTGTTGGACCTCTCCACCCTCAACCTCTCCCTCCCTCTTCAAAAATTCAAGATGGTTACGCCAGCACTCATTGCAGAAACACTAGACAAGGGAGATTGGATGTGCTTGTTGGATCTGAAGGATGTTTACCTACACGTCCCGATTTGGCAGCCCCATCGCTTCTTCCTTTGCTTCAGGATCATGGGATGTCATTTCCAGTGCAAAGTGCTACCCTTTGACCTCAACTCAGCTCCCAAGGTATTCACCAGACTTGTGAATGCAGTGACAGCCCTCCTCAGGGTCCAGGACCACCATGTCTCCCCGCACCTGGACTGGACTGCTCATCAGGGCGAGATCCCCAGAGGGGGTTGTCCACACCTCCTCCACGCTTATGAGTACACTCCATGACCTGGGGTTTACAATCAACCTGAAGAAGTCTCAGTTGCAGCCCACGCAGAGCCTCACCTTACTGGGCCTCATCTGGGATACGAGTTCCGAGAAGGTATTTCCCTCGGAGGACAAGATTACGGCCATCAAGAGGTACGCATTTCTTTACCAGACCAGTTACTTCGGCTTGGTGGTACCAGCACCTGCTGGGTATCATGGCAGCGGTCCTCTTGGCCGTGCCCCGCACAAGGCTCCGGATGAGGAGACTGCTACTGCACTACGCAGCCTCATGGAATCAGGAGAGGGGCTCCCAAGTGGAGCTTGTCGACATACCGCCTTCTCTCCACTCTAATCTCATGTGGTGGTCCAAGGACAGCAATCTGCGGACAGCCAGGCCATTTCGGCCCCCGACTCCGCACCTCACCATCATTACAGACTCCTCCCTAGAGAGTTGGGGAGCCACTCTGGACAGCCACAGCGTCCAGAGTCTGGACCCAGCAGGAGCAGGAGTCGTATATCAACTGGCTGGAGCTGAGGGCCATTTGGCTAGCCCTCAGGGCCTTCCTCCCGCTCATCTGGCGCAGGACCATCCTGATCCAGACCGACAACTCCACCAGCATGTACTATGTGAACAAGCAGGAGGGTTCCAGGTCCCCTCCGCTGTGCAACCTAGCGGTCAGCATGTGGGAATGGGCCCTGGAAAAAAGCTACCTCAGGGCCATCCACCTCCCGGGGAAGGTCAACTTGGAGGCGGACAGCCTCAGCAGGCTGGCTGCGGGCAATTACGAGTGGCAATTGAACAACCAGGTGCTGCAGGAAGGCTTCAACACATGGGTCCATCCTCATGTGGAACTATTTGCCTCCTGGAGGAACAGGAAGTGTCATCAGTTCGCTTCTTGGCAGGGACTAGGCCCCGGCTCCCTGGGTGACACCATGCAGATTCAATGGGAGGGCATGACAGCATATGCTTTTCCGCCCACACCCCTAATCCCCATCTGTCGCCTCAGCATCATAATGATAGTGCCTTGGTGGCCGGCGAGACCGTGGTTCTCCTCCGAATTGCTCAGCCTCTTGGATCAACCACCCATTCACCTTCTACTGGGCCCAGCATCTCTCCTGTCACAGCAGGGGGCAGGGTTCTACACCCCGCTCCTCAGAAGCAAGCTCTCGCAGCATGGTTCCTGAGCAGTTCACCCTCAAGCACCTGTCCCATTCTCAGGCTAACCTGGAGATCATCCAGGGTGCTAGGAGCAAGGCACTAGTAGCTAATACAGGAGCAAATGGAGCAGGCTTTGTCACTGGGCAGATTCTAAGGAAATCAAGCCCCTGAAGTGCATGCTGGATGATGTGCGTTCGTTCTCGGCGCACCTTGCCCACTCAGGCGTAAGGGAGGACACGTGTTGCACCTATCTCGCAGCCATAGGGGCCTACAGAAATTTGTAGGAGGAGGACTTCTCCTCTTCCAACCCGATAGTCAGGATGCAACTGGCGGGCCTGTCCAGGCTTTACTTGCCCATTAAAAGGCCACAACCTGTGTGGGACCTCAATGTGGTTTTGAGCGTCATGGCGCACAAACACTTGAGCCAATGGCGTCTGCGGACATCAGGCTGGTCACTATCAAGACCGCTCTGCTCGTAGCTCTCACATCCGCTCGCAGAGTCAGCGAGATCCAGGCTCTGGTGGCTTCAGAAGCCTACCACTTTCCACAGGGATAAGGTGGTCCTACCTTATGTACCCTCTGCGTTCCATCTAAACAAGGAAATAGTCCTACCTACATTCTTCAATGACCTCAAGGATGAGGCTCAGAGAGTCTTGCACTGTCTGGATGTCAGACGTGCTCTAAAATTCTATCTGGATAGGACCAAGGGCTTCCGCAAGTCGGACACACTTTTTGGGGCTCCAGACCCGGTTACCAGGCATCCAAGGTACCCATAGCAAGGTGGATGGTTGCGGCCATCAAAGAGGACTATGAGGGGCAGCGCAAGCCGCTGCCAGCCAACATGCACGCCCATGCCACCTGGGCCAAGGCCACAGCAATTGCATTCCAGCGGCAGGTTCTGTGGCAGGTCATAAGCAGGGCAGCTACCTGGGCCACCCAGTCAGCTTTCTGTAAGCACTACAGTTTCGACGCCAGCTCTAAGTCAGACGCGGCCTTCAAACAGGCGGTTCTAAGGAACTTGTTTTCTTAAGGAGGGTCTCCTCTCCACCCTGGGGCTACATTCAATTGTAATCGCCCATATAGTATGGAGGAAAGGGTACGGGACGTAAGAGTAATTAGAAGTTACTCACCATAGTCCTTAGTCCCCTTTTCCTCCATATGTCCCCCCCTCCCCCATTAATATTAGTGTCATTAGGCAATGAAAAAATATTGTCGACGCGACAATGGGGACTGACGAGTGGTGCCGGTGGGCGGAGTCAGGGCAGCGCATGCTCATATGGCCGCGCCCCTGCACACCTCTGCATTTAAAGGGGAAGAAGGTTTTTTCTGGCGAAAAAGGTTCTGTCTCCCATTCCTAGCGAGGGACGCCCATACAGTATGGAGGAAAGGGTAGTTGCATTGGTGTTATTTAAGTTCGAGGGCAGGTTGTTTTTTTTGTTTCAATTTTAGTTTGTAGAAGTGCTATTTTATCTGAGAAGGCCTTTTGGATGTTGGCACACCAGGCGGCGTCTTTCAAGCACTTTTCAGAGGAGGGTGCTGGAGACTCTACTTCCCTCAGGATAGTGAAGAGTTCCTATGTGCTTGACTTAGCATTCTGGATTCACTCATAAATTTCTCTTTTGGTGCTGAGAAGGCTGCTCTGTAAGATGAGGCAGCAGAGATGAATTTCTTTGTTGAGGGAGGAGGGGGTATTTCTCCAGGTGGTTTCAGCAGCTCTTTTTACATTGCGGAACAGTTTTAAATCTGCAGTAAACCACTTATTTAGGTGGGTTGTAGGTTAAGCCTTTCGAAGTTTTAAGGGAGCAATCTTGTTACTCTTGTGTCCCGTCTCCTTTCCTCCATACTGTATGGGCGTCCCTTCCAAGGGACGGGAGACGGAACCCTTTTCACCATAAAAAACCCTCTTCCCCTTTAAATTTAGAGGCGCGCGGGGGCGCGGCCCAGGGAATATGTGCTGCCCTGACTCCGCCCTCAACCGCCACACCTCAGTCCCCTTATCCGCGTCAACGGAAACAGGCCGAATTCACCAGCACTCCTGGGTTTGGCTTCAGCCATGTAATTCCACTCGCAGATACTTCTTCTTTGTCTTTTCTTTTTGTCTTATCTATCATTCAGGTACTCAGTCCTCAGGCATCATGCTCCGCCACAGCGCATGTCGACTTCCACAGGGTTCAGCTGGTGTCCATCCTGCAACGGCTCTTCCCAACTTCAGACCCCCATGCCCTCTGCCTAGGCTCAGACCACGGTTGGTAATCATGTTCGGCGTGTGACTCGCTGTCCTCGAAGGTGCTGAAGAACAGACTCGCCAGGTGGAGGGATCTCCTTCCAGAGGTTGCCTCCAGAGGATCTCAAGAACTTCATGAAGCATCGAACCAGGCCCAAGGTAGGGCCAATATGTTCCAGCGCATCCTGCAAGGGAGACTCCTTCCCAGGGACTCTCCAGCGCGGGAGGGACCGGCCAGGTCCTTCTACCGGCACGTGCCCCGAGGCATCTACAGCTACCGGCCTTCGGGTCGAGGGGTCATCTGATCCTCCCGGGAGCAGTGTTGAGGGACCGGAAGGTTCTTGTACCGGGTCTACACCCGAGGGACTATGTCCTTTTACCGGCACAATGGCCGAGAGGCTACGCCCTAATACCGGCATTACGTCTGAGCAGGTGCCCAAACGCAGCTCTACCGACCCCCGGGTCGAGGGTGTCACACCTACCGGGCCGAGGCCCAAGGAGTAGGGTAGGCCTCGTGATCCACACGCAAGAGGCTTGGACGAGGCCGGGCCCAGCGGGCTGAGCAACACGTCGCAGACACGTGGCAGGCAGCTCGACAAAATGGCCGCCGCAGCAGAAAGGGGCACTCGTCCACGAATTCGGCGAAGAACAAGTGTCAAGGTGGGACGGGCTTCAACCAGGTACGTGGCCTACAGTCTACCCTTAATTTGCGCTGGGCAACTTTCCTTTGCCTCCATATCGACAGGGAATGCAGAGGCCCTAGCAGCCCCCTGCTACCCTGTCGGTCCCCCCTGCCACCTCTGGCCAGTGAGGAGGTGCTCTTCGAGAAATTTCTCGGCCTCATGAGGTCTCCTCAGATGGGGGTTATCATCAAAGACGCAGTCAGGGAAGTCCTCCCCGCCATGCTAGAGGCACCAGACGCCTTCATCGGGCCCCAGGCCCCGGTGCAGCCGCCTCCTCCAGCTCCACAGCCAACTCCGCCACCTCTGGCGGCGGTCCCTGTACCCCAGCCTCCGGCGCCATCTACCCCTCCTCCTCCACAAGATCCTCCAAATCCGCAGGAGATGGACGAGGAGGAGGATCCGGACACGCCATCCTCAGCCAGAGCCTTCCATGAACGTCTTGCTGGCCTGGTGGAATACCTGGGACTCCCCCATCCTGAGGTCGAATTGGGGGTTCTGGCTGAAGTCCTCACGAAACACCCCTCTACCAAAACAGGGATTCCACTTCAAACCGATGTAGTCTCCCTGGCCAAAAAGGGTTGGCTCAAGCCCCACTCGGTCCAGCCTGTCAATCGACGCCTGGATGTCAAGTACAGGCAGATAGAGGGGGATACACTCTTGCTCTCGACCCATCCTCAGCCACACTCCTCGGTGATCGCTGCGGCATCACTATGCTCCAAGCCTCAGTCGTCCTCAGGCTTATCCTTTGCAATGCTGCTAGGCAAGGAGGACAAGATATTGGAGGCGTACGGCAAGAAGATTTACTCCAAGGCCTCCTTGCACCTGCCTCAGGCCAACGCAGATGCCATGCTGGCTGCCCCAGATCAACGGTTATGACGGTAAACTGCGGACTACCTCCCCGAACTCCCCACTCAATGCCAATCGCGCTTTAAGGCGGGGCTAGCGAGGCCAAGCTTGTGGCGCATGACCTCATGGAATCCACAGTGGCTCATATCGATACCTCAAGCCATGCCATCTGCATTGCCACGGACATGAGGAGAAGTCTCCGGGTAATGAAATTCAACCCTGATATCCAGGAGCTCATTCTAGATCTATTGTTCGGGGTGGGGGGGTCCTCTTCCGCTCCTCTATGGACGAAGAGCTGGACAAAAAGAACAGCTCACAAACAGAAAAGTCTTTATCCATTCTGACAAAGACCACACCCAAATCGGAAGATCGCAGCAGCGCTCGGAGAAGGGTCGTACATATGGAGGGTTCTGTAGCAGATCCAGGCAGCCGGACCGCTTGCCGTCTCAGAACCGGCGCAAATAACAAAAAAGGGGGGGTGGGATAGGTGCTTTTTCCAGTCCCCCTCCGAGGGAAAGAAGGCATGACATGCCCCTTGGGTTCACGTGTCTCCGGTGGGGGGCAGGCTTGCTCTCTATGGCACAATTCTGGTGCCAGAATTTCACTGTCCCCTGGATCCTCTCCATAGTATCCACGGGGTACCGCCTTCCCATCCCAGTCTCTCCTCCCTCCTCCACTCCCACAGGTTAGAACAGCAACTCTTTTGGCAGAGATCTGGTTGCTCGTAGAGAGCCAGGCAGTGGAGGAAGTTCCAGCCTCCCAGCGAGGCTTCGGCTTCTACTCCAGGATTTTCGCCATTCAGAAGAAGAACCAGGCGGGCCTGAGAATTCTGCTGGACCTTTCCACCGTCAACCTCTCCTTACCCCTGCAAGAATTTAAGATGGTTACGCCAGCTTTTATTGCAGAGACATTGGACTGGGGAGACTGGATGTGCTCAGTGGACCTGAAGGACGCGTACCTACACATCCTGATTTGGCAGCCCCATTTTTCTTTGCTACGGTTCAGGGTCATGGGTTACCATTTCCAATAGAAAGTCCTTCCATTTGGCCTCAACTCGGCCCCCAGGGTCTTTACCAGACTCATGAACGATGTAGTGGCCCTCCTCAGAGTGCAGGGCCTTCACATCTACCAAACCTCGATGACTAGCTCATCAGGGCTACATCTCTGGAAGCAGTTCAGCACTCTTCCCATGCCCTTATGAGCACACTGCACGACCTGGGCTTCTCGTTCAACCTCAAGAAGTCACAGCTGCAGCCTACGCAGACTCTGACATTCCTGGGACTCATTTGGGACACGTGGTCCGAGAGGGTTTTCTCGTCAGAAGACAAGATCTCGGCCATCAAGAGGGTCACCACCCACTTCCTCAGCAGAGAGGTGACCTCGGCATGGTGGTACCAACATCTCCTGGGTCTACTAGCTGCGGTTCTGTTAGCCGTGCCGCACACAAGACTAAGGATGAGAAGGATTCAGCTGCACTTCGCGGCCTCATGTAATCAGGACATGGGCTCGCAAACGAGATGATCAGTGTTCCTCCATCTCTCCACTCGGACTGAACTTGGTGGTCCAGGCACTGCAACCTACGGACGGGCAAGCCCTTTCGGCTGCCCTCTCTGCAGACCACCATCACCACAGACTCCTCACTCGAGGGCTGGGGAGCCACCCTGGATGATCTCTCGGTCCACGACACCTGGACTCGACCGGAGCCGGAATACCACATCGATTGGTTGGAGCTGAACGCCATCTGGCTAGCGCTCAGAGCATTCCTACCACTTCTCAAAGGGAAGGTTGTCCTCATCCAGACAACTCTACCAGCATGGACTACGTCAACGAGCAGGGAGGCTGTGCCCACGTTGTGGGAGTGGGGAAGCTGACTCTTTCCTTATGTTCTGGTCGGTATTACCCAAATTGACCTTTTACAATTGACCTTTTGCACAATTGACCTAATAATAGTGTTCCTAACTGACCTTTTGCACAATTGACCTTTTGTGGTTTTGTTATGGGATGGCAGGGGGTTTCCCATGGGGGTTTTCTCTAGGGGGGAATGTGGGGTCCCCCCCCCGCATATATGGCTAAATGTACAGTATTACCTCAGAAAATGTGTCGTCTATCCTTTAAAATAAATGCCTTCTTTGTCTTTTACACTGGTTCACTGTTTTTCTTGGTAGGGGATTGCAGGGGGTTTCCCATGTGGGTTTTCTATGGGAGGGGCAGCGGGTGTTGCCACCCGCATGTATGGGTACATTTACAGTATTATCTCACAAAATGTGTCTTTTTCTCTTTAAAATATATGCCTTCTTTTTCTTTTACACTGATTCACAGTTTTCCTGGGCAACGACAACGTCAAAATATTGAATTTCACTTTAAATTATAATTTTTCTCTGTGTTAGCTCCATGAGCGACTGTAGACATATCATTTTTTCCTGCCAATACCATTTTGGATAATTCTGACAGTGTCACGTCACCAGCAAGTACATTTGCTTCCTGGTTGTCATTTCTCACAAGATTACGCATTCGACTGAGTTTGTTCCATTGGGCAGTTAAGGTATTTTTTTTATAATAATGTTATTTTCCTTTTCTTTTATTTGAAAATGCACGATTAATGTGTGCAAGCTCTTTCATTTATTCTCATGTGCAGTGCCCGTTATGAGCGCACGTTTACTTTTCTTTCTCTGAATGACGGCATAATCTTGCCTGCCTGTTTTGAATGGTATGCTTCATATTTAGCATTTTGCTGTGAATGCAGTTATCATTTATTGTCACTCGTTGCATAGATGAACGAGATGAACAATTAGACAATATTATTATGTAAAGTAATGTTTGTTCATATTTGCCTCTTATGTTTTAACAGCATTTGTAATGTACACAAACAATTGTTCTACGAGCAGTTTTCATTCGAGTAATTCTCACTCGAGCAATTGTAATACGATCAATTCGTATACAACCTTCTGGTCACGTGTGCCCTTACAAGGTTACTGGGCTGAGATATGTGGGGTGATGGATGCAATGGCAGACCAGCCTATTGAATGGTCCCCAGCACTCTGCTTACTGGGGGCCACGGGTAATATGAACCCACTGTGGCGCAAATTACTAAACATTGGTATGGTACTGGCCAAAAGGGCCATACTTTTAAAATGGAAGAGTAAGATTCCACCCACCAGAGCGGACTGGGATAAAGATATGATCTGGGCTAATGTTAACAAAGAACTGTATGCAAGCCTAATGCACCACACAACGCGACCCAAAAACATCTGGGGCAGGTATACGCAATACTTGGCGGAAAGTGAGGTTCATGACGATGACATGTCAATGTAATGTTACTCTGTGGTAGTCTAGCGCTATGTGTAAGAGATATGTAAGGCGAGCAGTTAAACTGTACTAACATGTGCATAATACCTGTGGAAGTTTAAATAAAGTTTTTTTTTTTTTTTTTTAACAAGCAGGGCGGCACCAGTTCCCCTCCTCTATGCAGACTGGCGTTCAGCATATGGGAATGGGCCTTGGAAAACTAAATGTACCTCTCGGCAGTCCACCTCCTGGGGGAATCGAACCGGGAGGCGGGACAGGCTCAGCAGTCTGAGAGCGGACAATTACGAGTGGCAGCTAAACTACCTCGTTATTCAGGAGATCTTCAACTAGTGGGATCACCCTCATGTGGATCTCTTTGCCACTTAGCACAGCAAGAAGTGTCTCCAGTTCGCATCCTGGCAGGGTCAGGGCCCTGGCTCTCGGGCAAAGCATTTCACCTCCAGTGGACCGGCATGAAAGCCTACGCCTTTCCGCCTACCCCCCTGATCCACAGGGTAATTTGCAAGATCAAGGAGTTTCATCGACTCCTCAACATTCTGATAGCTCCATGGTGGCCGACCATACCATGGTTTTCGTAACTACTCAGCCTCTCGGAGGGGCCCCCATACACCTTTCAACGGGCCCAGCACATCTTCTGGTGCAGCAGGGGGGCCGAATCATCCACCCCGCGCCAGGGAACCTACCCCTCACAGCGTGGTACCTGAGCAGGTAACGCTTCGGCACCTTAGCTCTCACAGGCCAATCTGGAGATCATACAAGGCGCCAAGAGCAAGGCCACTAGGGCCCAGTACAAAAGCAAATGGACAAGATTCTGCCACTGGGCAGACTCCAAGGGAATTGACCCCTTGGCCTGCAGTTTGGACGACGTGCTCTCCTTTTTTGGCGCACCTCACTCATTTGGGCGTACAGGTGGACACCTGCCGCACATACCTTGCAGCCATTGGGGCTTACAGGAACTCGGTGGAAGGCATCTTTTCCTCTTCCAACCCTATAGTCAAGAAACATCTGACTGGTCTCGCTAGGAACTACCCGCCCGTCAAGAGACTGCACCCTGTGTGGGACCTTAACATAGTCTTGGGCGTCCTGTGCACAAACCATTCGAGCCAGTGGCGTCCGTGGACATTAGGCTGGTCACCATCAAGACGGCCTTGCTAGTCGGTCTTACCTCGGCTCGCAGAGTCAGCGGGATTCAGGCGCTGGTCGCCTCTGGACCATATACCACCTTTCACAAAGACAAGGTAGTCATGCGGACACACCCGGCATTTCTGCCCAAGGTTCCATCTGCATTTCACTTGAACGAAGAAATAGTCCTCCCTACGTTCTTTCCCGATCCCAACGATGAAGCACAGAGAGTTCTGCACTGCCTGGATGTCAGGCGTGCCTTAAAATTCTACTTGGACAGGACCAAGGGCTTCTGCAAGTCGGATGCCCTGTTTGTCACTTTCGGAGGTTCAAGGCCAGGCTCCAAGGCCTCCATATCCCGCTGGATTGTCTCTGCCATCAAGGAAGCATAGGAGGGCCAGCACAAGCGGCATGTCCCTTGGCAAGTCATAAGCAGGGCGGTCACTTGGGCCTCTCCCTCGGCTTTCTGCAAGCATTACTTTTTGAATGCTGGCTCTAGATCTGATGCAGCTTTCGGACAGGCGGTTCTCAGGAACCTATTTGCTTAAGGAGGGTCTCCTCTCCACCCTGCGGCTACAATCAGTTGTAATCGCCCATACAGTATAGAAGAAAGAGGACGGAACGTAAGAGTAATTATAAGTTACTCACCGTAGTGACTAACGTACTCTTAGTCCATAATCCCCTTTCCGCCATACGTCCCACCAACCTCCCCCCTAATAATACAGTTGTCATAAGGCAATGTTAAATCTATTGTCGACGTGCCAATGGGGACTGACGTGTGGTGCCGGAAGGCGGAGTCAGGGCAGCGCATGCCCCTGAGCGGCGCCCCTGCGTGCCTCTAAATTTAATTGGGAAGAAAGTTTTTTCTTGCTCTCGACCCATCCTCAGCCACACTGCTCGGTGATAGCTGCAGCATCACTATACTCATTCGTCCTCAGCCGCCTCCTCTGCGGCACTGCTAGGCAAGGAGGAGAAGATCTTGGAGGCGTACGGCAAGAAGATCTACTCCAACGTCTCCTTGTGCCAGGCCAACGCAGATGCCATGCTGGCTACTGCCAACCAACGGTTATGGCGGGAAATTGCAGACGTCCTCCTGGAACTCCCCACCCAGTGCCAATCACGCTTTAAGGCGGGGCTAGCAGAAGCCAAGCTCGTGGCACATGACCTCATGGAATCCACAGTGGCTCACATGGATACCTCAGGCCGTGCCATCTGCATTGCCACAGACATGAGGAGAAAAGCCTGGCTCCGGGCAACGAAATTCAACCCGAATGTCCAGGAGCGCATTCTAGATCTACCGTTCGAGTGGGGGGCGGACCTCTTCCACTCCTCTACGGACGAAGAGCTGGACAAGAAGAGCAGCTCACAAACAGCAAAGTCTATATCTAGTCTTACAAAGACCACGCCCAAATCGTACACCCAGTCTCAGCAGCGCTCGGAAAAGGGTCGTACATATGGAGGGTTCCGCTGCTTCCAGGAATGCAGATCCAGGCAGCCGGACCGCTCGCAGTTTCAGTACTGGCGCAAACAACAAAACGGGTGGGTAAGGGCTTCTTCCAGTCCCCCTCCTCAGCCTCCGAGGGAAAGAAGGCATGACACCGCCCCTTTGGATCCACATGTCTCTGGTGGGGGGCAGGCTTGCTCTCCATGCACAATTCGGGCGCCAGAATTTCGCAGATCCCTGGATCCTCTCAGTAGTATCCACAGGGTACCGCCTTCCTATCCCAGCCTCTCCTCCCTCCTCCACTCCCACAGGTTGGGACAGCAACTCTTTTGGCGGAGATCCGGTCGCTCGTGGAGAGCCAGGCAGTGGAGGAAGTCCCAGCCTCCCAGCGAGGCAGGCCTGAGAGTTGTGCTGGATCTTTCCACCCTCAACCTCTCCTGACCCCTGCAAAAATTCAAGATGGTTACAAAAATTCAAGATGGTTACGCCAGCTTTTATAGCAGAGACATTGGACAAGGGAGACTGGATGTGTTTCCTGGACTTGAAGGACGCGTACCAGACTCATGAACGCTGTGTCGGCCCTCCTCAGAGTGCAGGGCCCCCACATCTACCCATACCTCGATGACTGGCTCGTCAGGGCTAAATCTCCAGAAGCGGTTCGCCACTCTTCCCATGCCCTTATGAACAAACTGCACATCCTGGGTTTCTCGCTCAACCTCAAGAAGTCACAGCTGCACCCTACACAGACTCCTCACATTCCTGGGACTCATTTGGGACACGTGCTCCTAGAGCATTTTCCCGTCTGAAGACAAAATGTCGGCCATGAGGAGGGCCACTGCCCACTTCTTCAGCAGAGAAGGGTCCTCGACATGGTGGTACCAACATCTCCTGGGTCTACTGGTGGCGGTTCTGTTAGCCGTGCTGCACACGAGACTAAGGATGAGAAGGATTCAGCTGCATTTCGTGGCTTTGTGGAATCGGGAGCGGGCGCGCTATCCGAGATGATCAACGTTCCTCGATCTCTCCACCCAGACCTAACTTGGTGGTCCATGGACTGCAACCTACGGAAGGGAAAGCCCTTTCGGCCGCCCTCTCCGCAGGCCCCCATCACCACAGACTCCTCACTCGAGGGCTGGGGAGCCACCCTGGACGATCTTAGTCCACGGCACCTGGACTCGACAGGAGAAGGAATACCACATCAATTGGTTGGAGCTGAGCACCACCTGGCTAGCGCTCAGAGCATTCCTACCACTTCTCAAAGGGAAGGTTGTCCTCATCCAGACAGACTACTCGACCAGCATGTACTACGTCAACAAGAAGGGGGCTCCAGATCCCCTCCTCTGTGCAAGCTGGCGATCAGCTTGTGGGAATGGGCCCAGGAAGACATTTCCTCTCGGCTGTCCACCTCCCGCGGGAATCCAACCTGGAGGCGGACAGGCTCAGCAGGCTGGGAGCGGACAATTACGAGTGGCAGCTAAACAACCTCGTTATTCAGGAGATCTTCAACAGATGGGGTTACCCCCATGTGGATCTCTTTTCCACCTGGCACAACAAGTGTCCCCAGTCTGCATCCTGGCAGGGTAAGGGCCCTGGCTCTCTGTGCGACGCATTTCACCTCCAGTGGACCGGCATGAAAGCCTATGCCTTTCCACCCACTCCTCTGATCCACAGGGTCATTTTCAAGATCAAGGAGTCTCACCGACCACCCATTATTCTGATGGCCCGGCCATGGTTTTCGGAGCTACTCAGCCTCTCTGAGGTGCCCCCGATACACCTTCCGACAGGCTCAGCACATCTCCTGGTGCAGCAGGGGCGCAGAATCATCCACCCTGCGCCAGGGAAACTAGCCCTCACAGCGTGGTACCTGAGCAGGTAACGCTTTGGCATCTTAACCTCTCACAGGCCAATCTGGAGATCATACAAGGTGCCAGGAACAAAGCCGCCAGGGCCCAGTTCGAAAGCAAATGGACCAGATTCTGCCACTGGGCAGACTCCAAGGGAATTGACCCCCTGGCTTGCACTCTGGCCGATATGCTCTCCTTTTCAGCGCACCTCGCTCATTTTGACATACATGTGGACACCTGCCGCACATACCTTGCAGCCATTGGGGTTTACAGGAACTCGGAGGAAGGCATCTTTTCCTCCTCCAACCATAGTCAAGAAACATCTGACTGGTCTCGCTAGGCTCTACCCGCCCGTCAAGACACTGCACCCTGTGTGGGACCTTAACTTAGTCTTGGGCACCCTGGCGCACAAACCATTTGAGCCAATGGTGTCTGTGGACATTGGGCTGGTCACCATCAAGACGGCCTTACTAGTCGGTTTTACCACAGCTCGCAGAGTCAACGAAATTCAGGCGCTGGTCGCCTCTGAACCATATACCACCTTTCACAAGGGCAAGGTAGTCATGCGGACACACCAGGCAATTCTGCCCAAGGTTCCATCCGCGTTCCACTTGAACGAGGAAATAGTCCTCCCTACATTATTTCCCGATCCCAGGGACGAAGCACAGAGTGCTGCACTGCCTGGGTGTCAGACATGCCCTAAAATTCTACTTGGACAGGACCAAGGGCTTCCGCAAGTCGGACGCCCCGTTTGTCACTTTCGGAGGCTCGAGGCCAGGCTATCGGGCCTCTATGCTTCCATATCCTGCTGGATGGTCTCCGCCATCAAGGAAGCATACGAGGGTCAGCACAAGCCACTTCCAGCCGTCAACATGCATGCCCACTCAGAACAGGCCAAGGCAACGGCCATTGCATTCCAGCGCCATGTCTCTTGACAGGTCATAATCAGGGCAGCCACTTGGGCCTCTCCCTCGGCTTTCTGTAAGCATTACTGTTTGGATGCCGGCTCTAGATCTGATGCGGCCTTCGGACAGGCGGTTCTCAGGAACCTGTTTGCTTAAGGGGGGTCTCCTCTCCACTCAGGGGGCTACATTCAGTTGTAAGCACCCATACAGTATGGAGGAAAGGGGACGGGAAGTAAGAGTAATTATAAATTACTCACCATAGTGGCTAACATACTCTTAGTCCATAGTCCTCTTTCCTCTATACGTCCCGCCAACCTCCCACCTAATAATACCAGTGTCATTAGGCAATGCTAAATCTATTGTTGATGGCGTCAATGGGGACTGAGGTGTGGCGCCGGAGGGCGGAGTCAGGGCAGCGCATGCTCCCTGGGCCGCGCCCCTCCTAAATTTAAAGGGGAAGAAGGTTTTTTCTTGTGGAAAAGGTTCCGTCTTCCGTCCCTTGGAAGGGAGTCCCATACAGTATGGAGGAAAGGGGACTATGGACTAAGAGTATGTTAGTCACTACAATGAGTAACTTATAATTTCTGCTCCTTCCTTCCAATCAGACGACCGGCCCCGTCATAGGAGATCACAGCCATCCTTGCATGGCTCATGAGACCTTTTGAGTCTATACATATACAACTTTGTTCAAGATCCTATCCTGGAAGACTGCGTTGCTGGTCACCATCATGCGAACTAAGCAAGATTCAGGCATTTTCCTGCAAGCCCCCCAAGTGTTAAACAAGTCCAAGGCTGTGCTGCACACTAATCCTTCCTTTTCTCAATGAGCCAGTGGTGCTGACTGATTTCTTTGGTTCACTGCCCACCCCTGCGGTACAGTCGCTGCACTCTCTGGATGTGGTGCATGCTTTGAAATACTATGTTTCCCACAATAAATTGTTCAGGAAGACCTCTCAAACTTGTTTGACTTTTAGTCCCTCTGGCATCCGAAACGCTCTTTCTAAACCTTCAGTCGCCAGTTAGATTTCCTCCTGCATTTTACTATCAGCAAGTTTGCAGGCTTCTTCGTGGTAAAGCCAGGGCTCATTCTACAAGGGGTGTTGCCACCACAACAGCTTTCTCCTCCGGAGTCCCCTTGCTGGACATATGCAGGACGGCGACCTGGCGATCTGTTCACACCTTTACAAGGTTTGACGTGTGAGCAGGGATTCCATTGAGGAGTCCATGGTCTGCCAGGTGGTTTTGCGTAACTGCTTGCATGAGGCGAGTTTCTCCTGTGGTAAGTGTTTTTTCAAGGAGCTTGCATGCACATGTTATGGTTATGTGGTACTGCTTTGTAATCTTTTCATACAGCATGTGAATCTATGAAAGATCGAATGCTGGAGAAAGAATACCTGCGACTCCTGTTCCCCAGCATTGGTATTATTCATAGATTCACATGCAACCCTCCACCTTACATCTATTATGACTCTTCCTGGTCATTCTTGCCACATTACGTGTGCTGTTCCAAATCTGAAGATGGCCTCCAGGAGTGGAGCCGAGGGAACCCTTTCCACTGGATGTTGGCATTAAGATCCAAAACGAGACTACTAGAGCACTAAAGTGACTGCCGTTTTAATTTTAAAAAATTAACTGCTCTGACAATGGGGAATATTCATACAGAATGTGAATCTATGAAAGATACTAATGCTGGAGAACAGGAGTTACAGGTTATTAACTTATTTCTGCTCCCCACGCCCACCGGTCACCCCATGCCACGGTCACCATAGGGTGTTATGGGTGTAAGTCCAGGCCGTATCTCTCCCTTGTATAACCGTAAACTGGGGTGTTCTGGTCAGGTGCCCTCCCCTGGTGCTCCCTGAAGGTGGTTGGATTAGGAGATCTACAGTGCTTATCTAACTTTGAGGCACTTGCAAACTTCCTGTTTCCTCTTGCCAACACTTGTTATGACTCCTAAAATGCTCCTAGCCCCCTGAAAAGACCTGTGACTCTAGCTCTGCTTCTAGCTAGCTAAGGACATTACAAGCATAATACCTTAGTCTTCAGGAGATCTGCAGAGAGGCAGGGCTTTGATGGGCAAGTGAAGTGCTGCTGGCTGGCCTCCAACGACATGGTGCGGCTCTTCAGCAGGATGCTCTCCTATTTTCTAGCTATGTACAGACTTTTTGAGGATAGTACCTTCGTTTTCAATGTTTTGTATGGTGTTTATATCTTCATTTTCAGCACTGGTTCTAGTTTTCTTTATTCACTTGTTTGCTTTATCTTCAGTATTTTAAAATTGATTCTGTGTTCTAAAAGTGAAATGCTAATGCTCTAAATGGAGTACACCAAAGTGAATGGGTATATATAGTATCGAATGTTTTAGTGAGTTACCTACCTGTCGCTTTTCATTGCTAATAGTTTGTCTAAAGTCTAACAAAGCAACTGAATTTTATACATTCTGACTTTCTTTTAGTATTAGGAGTGCTTAATTGAAACGTTCACAACTCCCAAACTCTCCTACGTCTAAGTCTTGCTGTTCAGGGACACTACCCAGATAGTTTGGCTGGACCTTAGTGTTTATCCCTGTTCACAAGCATAGGATGGCCTTTTGGAATCTGTCCACAGGACTGATTCTAAAAATCCAACATAAATATCAACAGTGCATCCGTTTCTGCTCTACAATTGGGAGCTGTTAGACATTCAGCCCTTTTTGTCATCATACAGACTGCCGTCAACATGCACTTATTTTCATGTAATGATCTTTGCACAGGACCTATAAAGTCCAAATGGAGATTGCACCATTGATATCAATCCTCTTTTAAGTAGTGATGCTCTGTGCGTTGGTGAACTAGGTTGGAATTGTGCACATACCAAACATCCACTTAAATACAAGGCGATGTCTTGTAATGCATGCTACCAATATGCCAATTCTGTTTAAGATTTCAAAAAGCTTTTGTGCCCTCTGTACCCTGCAGTAATGGTGTCATGTGCATGATTCATCATCAACCCTCTGAATGACATGGGGACAACCCATTTGAATAAATCTTGATATTGGTTTCTGCACCAAGAGCCCAGCTTGTAAATTAAATAATTTCTTGGTCTTAATCCATACTTGTAACTCTTCTGTTCCTGCAGTTTTCTTCTGAAATATTTTCTTCACAGAATCTTCAATATAATCATAAATTATTCTCAGTATGTGACCCTCTTTGGGCAGTTATTAAATCTGGGGCTGGGGTGTCAAAACTCTGAGCCTCTAGGTATTAATTTGCTTTTTTAGTTTTTTTCCGCCTAACAACGGCTATCTTTAGATTTCCTGACACATGGTCTATTTTCATATATCCTTCTATTAGGGCTTAATCGTTTGCCAATTGGTCCGCTAAATCAGTACCCAGTAATATAATCGCTTGACAAAAATATTGAGGGTGATTTGATTTTTTTTAATGGCACTATCCAACACTTACCCCAAATATTCTAGGACAGAGTTTGTTTATATACTTGAACCAGTCCTACAATATGTTGGATAAGTGAAGTGCCTTAAAAAAAAAAATTCCAGTCACCCTCAATATTTTGTCTAGGGATTGTATCACATATAACCGCTAAATAATTTCTTTGTCGATATCTGGTACTTTGGTATGTTCTCGATTTTCCTCCCGTATAGAGTCATTCCATTTTCAGTAACAAATCGATCAATTGTTTGAATCAATTTCCCATGATCGAGGGGATTGGGTCCTCCGACGTATTCCTTATCTATGACAGGTAATGTCCACAGCTGTGCTGCTTCAGAAAATCTTCGGTGTCTGCGTCGATGACGTCGATGCGCCGTCCCCGAGGACCTCCTCCGACGGCCGACGTCACCCGGTGTGATAAGTAGGACGCACGACGCCCGTAGCCTCAGTTCCGTTTTTTCCGCAAACGTGTTCGCTTCGTGAATCTCGGTACACCTGGACTCTTTGGAGTTTGCTATATTCTTCACGGTTCATTGAACCTGTTCGGTTTTTATGAAAACCTGTTCGTGACAATGTCTACTTCGTCTTCAACCCCGCGTCCGGGCTTCAAGAAATGCGGGGACTGTGGGTCCAAGATGTCGGTGACGGACTCGCACGACGCCTGCCTCTGGTGCCTCGGGGAGGCCCACGATACGAACGACTGTGTCGACTGCCAGTCGCTCACGGCCAAGGCCTTGTGGGAGCGCAAGAAGAAGCTGTCGGTAGGTCGGGTGTCTAAGCCCCGGAAGTCGAGGTCTACGGGGCTTTCGACTGATGACTCGAGAGGCGACTCTCCATGTCATCGTCGGAGGTCCAGTGGGTCTCCTTCCAGGAGTCGGTCTCGCCACTCCTCTGCCTCTTCGAGGCATTCGCGGAAGTGCCGGCATCAGTCGCCTTCCCCGTCCTCTTCCAAGGACTCCGCCCGTCGGCGGGTCGCTTCTCCCACCATGCAAGCGACACCGGAGGAATGGGCTTCCTTCGGGAAGCAGATGTTAGCGATTCTTGAATCGCAGGGCACCGGTCCGTCTGCGCCTCCGAGTCGGGTCGGTTGGCACCGGTCGAGAGACACCGCTCGTACGCCTTCAGGCTCGGGTGGTTGGCACGGCTCGCCATGCCTGTTCCAGGTCCCGGTCCTAGACGCGCTCGAGACCGCATGATCCTGTGCCATCTTCGAGGAAGACGACGACGCCTGTGGCGGCGAGGTCATCAATTTCTCTCAAGGCTCTGCCTCCGAGGGGGGTCGTCGACGCTGTCGGCGCCTAGGTTGTCGAGAGACACACTCGGAGCTCTGGCTTCGAGGCCTGTGTCGACGCCGTCAATGCTGGCGGCTCAGCAGCTGACATCGACGCAGTTTTTGTCGACGCCGACTTGTTCGGCGCCCTCAACGCCTTTCGGGGCGGTGGTGTCGGAGGGTTCCCGTGGCACGGGGTTAGCCCCTAGAAAGGCTCTGGCTAAGGTCAGGCATAGCTTTGGTCCCCAGGTGTCTTCCTCTCACCGCCTGGAGTACATTTCAGAGTGTGATGAAGGCTCTGATGAAGGCTTGGTTCCGGTTACGGTACCAGATGAGCTTATCTCGGCCCATAGCCAGTTTAATGACCTGAGGCAGTCACTACATGATGCCAGTGGACTGGACACCTCTCCGGAGGTGGAGTTTTGTAGGCTGGAGCCTGGCACTCATGCCGATGCTTCATACCGGCGCCTTATGTCTCGGGTCACCGAGTGCTTGGGTTGGTAGGCTTCCCCAGGGGAGTTCATTCAGGATGTTCTCATGGACATCCTTGATCTTGTTCCCCCCACTGACCCGGTATTGCCGTTTCATATGGCTCTGCAGAGAAGGGTGGCGGCGGCTTGGACTGCTGCGGAGAGTCTCCCGGCAGTGGGCAAGTCTTTGTCACGAAAATACCGTCCGGCCAGTAGCGACCCCTGCTACTTGTCCAGGCACCCCACTCTGGAGAGTTTGGTGGTCTAGGCGGCTACGGCCCCGGCAAAGCAGTCATCGTATCCTACCATCCCTCTGGATAGGGACGACAAACGTTTTGACGGCTGGGCGAAGAAAGTGTTTTCTTCAGGGGTTATAGCGCTTCAGGCGGCCAACTCCATATGTGCCTTGTCTCGTTTCACACACACTGTGTTGCATTAGCGGCTGAACATATTCCCGAAGGGGACGAACGGGATGGTTTCCTTGCTATGGTTCCGGATGGCAAGGATGCCATGTGTGAGGCTGTTCAGTCAGGTTTGGACATGGCAGATTGTGTCAGCCGGTCCATGGCGGCGAGCACCGTAATACGCAGGTTTGCGTGGTTGCGGAAGTCTGGGTTCGCTCCTGATGCGCAGTCCCGGCTCCTCAACATGCCCTTTGACGGTGAACATCTTTTTGGCAGCAAGGCTGACGAGAGCCATGAGAGGTTGCAGACCTCCAAAGCTGCAGTGAAGTCGTCGGGTGCTGCAGTTCGACAACCTCTGCCTTTTCGTCTTAGGGGACAACAATGGAGGGAAGGTTCCTTTCGCTATTACTCGTCCTTCAGTAAAGCGAGAGGAGCTAGCAGTCAAAGAGGCCACCGTAAGAGTGCCAGTGGTGGAAAACAGAGCACTCGAGGTGCCAAGGCCGCTCGGGCAGTTGCCTCTTTGCCCTCAGGCAACGCCGCAGCCGCTACCACTCAGTCATGAGGCCAGGTCCCATGGTTCGCCGGTTGGGGGAAGGCTGGCGCAGCATCTTGTAGAGTGGCATGCCATAACTTCAGATGTGTGGGTTCTGAAGATCATAACCCACGGCTACTGTCTTCCCTTTTGGCAGAGGCCTCACGACAATCCACCTGGGAACCTCTCTGTGAAGAGTCAGGATCCGCTCCTTGCGTAGCAAATTCAAGCCCTGCTGGAGAAAGGCGCCATAGAACTGGTGCCTGTAGCTGAGAGGAACAAGGGTTGGTATTCCCCTTATTTTTTGATTTCGAAGAAAGACGGGGATTGAGACCCATCATGGACTTGCGCGGTTTGAACAAACTCCTCAGGAAGGACAAGTTCAAGATGGTTACTCTCTCTCTCTCAAGTCCTCCAGGTCCTTCAACTTCAGGACTGGTTGGTGTCTCTCGACCTCAAGGACGCTTACTTCCATGTGCCGATCCATCCCAAGCACAAGAAGTACCTGAGGTTTGCGGTTGGCAACTCGCACTTTCAGTTTCGGGTCCTGCCGTTCGGATTGACTGTAACAAGGGGGTTGTCCTCCCCTCTGTGAGTCAAAGGGGTGTACGAAACTAGTTAGAGTACACTGATTTATGTTGACCCTAATGGGAGCACATGTCATTCTGGGCAACCATTATGCAAACTAACATGCTAGCTGGTGCTAAACACATAACTCAAACAGTATATAGAACACATTTTTAATTTTTCATTTAGCTTTATATTGTGAGCTGTTTATTTACTTTTTTTGTGCAGTGGTTCAAGGGTTACTTTGCATAATTACTTTGCATAACAAACCATAATGTCATAAAATCACATACATAGTTAGACATTCACTAAAGAGTAATATTTGTGACATGGGATGTGGGTTAGTAATTTGTGCATGTGAACACCATCTTGAAAATACAATGTCCCATGTCATTGGAAAAGAAGAGCACACTATGGAAGTGTGAGTGAAAGAGACAATACGTCTTGGTCTCTTCTGCCCGGCTGAAGTCTGACCTTATATTCGGTCCAGAAAAAGTCAGAGGACTATGTGAGAGGGAAAGAAAGTAAGAAAAAATCATGAAAGAAAAAAGTGAAAAAAGAAATGGAAAAACGTGTTTAAAATCAGCAGCATGGTGCTGGAGTGGGTCGATACAGAGTATCCAATACTAGAAACACAAGTCCTGGGAAGGGTTCCTAAAAGAAGGGTCCACTCACCACTGGTCGTGCTTCCAGTGAGAAGGGGTGGGTGTGTGGGGATCCAAATCTGGGCAGGTGGAGGCGCAGGATGACGTTGCGGGGGCAAGAGAGGGGGCCAAGTTGGTGGTAGGCACCCCTGGTCTGGAATGGATCCGAAGCCCCTGGAGCGGTAACCGGGGTCCGTGGAGGGTCCGCTGGGAGCGTCACGTTAGGGTGACTGGAAAGAGAAAATAGTAAAAAGGGGCAAGCATCAGTAAGCAGGGCTGCAGTAAGGTTTTGAGTATAGCCCACATACTGGAAATTTGGGGTAACTATAGGGGCAAATGCTCAAAGGAGAAAAAGAATATATGTTACCTGTGCCTGGAAGTTGGAACACATGGTGCATTAGCTGAAGGGTCCACGTTGGGAGGCAGCCTGGAGCTCAAGTCTTCAAGGCTGGGAAATTAAGAAACAACGGACACAAGGGGACGGGATCAAAAAAGGAAAAAAGAATGTCGGCACGGACTGGGTGCATGGGTGTCGGGAGCCTAATAACAGAGTGCGTTGTGCTCCGGGGGGGGGGGGGGACCCGGTGGACACGTACCTGGAGTGCGAATCGGCGGGCAGCAGCGAGGTGCAGGTGTCGCAAAATGGTGCCTGTGCTGTCACTAGGGAGAGGAGAACGTTAAATGTGCTGTGGAAGATAGCGTGACGGCGCGTGCGCTGGAGACTAGTGTCTCATGTAGTGGTAGTAGCGTGGAAAGGCGCATGCGCTCGAGAAAAAGTGTCTCGGAGCGCTGTGCCAAAATGACGTGCACAGTGGAGCTGCCTGACTACGATGGAGATAGGCAATATTGAAATAGGGAGGCGTCAGTGTCCCGAATTGCTGAACGGACAGCTATCTAGTGTCATGAGAAACAGGATCGTGTGGGTGGGACACACGGCAACCGTGAAGGGGTTGCAAAGAATGAAGGAAATCGGGGAGCAGGGGCAGAGTTCATTGTTGGTAAGTCTGCTGAATGGGTGCTAAGGATATGGCCCCCTGGGCATGCGCAGTGCGACATGACATGCCGCACATATATGTGAGATAAACATTAAATGGGGCGTCTAAAGAAGACGAAACACATTTCCCAATAAAGTAAGAAGTATGCGAGACAAACATTTCAAAAAGGCATCTCATAAAGGCAAAACATATTTCCCAGTAAAATGGGAAGTACAGATTGTACATGTCTGTACGCGGTTAATCTGCAACAATGCAACAAACATTGGAGGCATGCTTTAAGTATGATGAGTCACACACAGGCGGGCCGGATGGGGGGGTTTTGGGCCCAGTAAATGTTTGGGTATGGTGGATCTACCTGGGGCCAATGTGTTACATGTGAAATAGTCCTGGTAGGACTTTGTTGAGGCCAGTGGTGGTGGATTTCAGTTTGTGCATCCACCAGCTTTCTTTAAAGTTCAAGGAGTTGGCAATGTTGTTTCCGTTATGGACTTTATCCACCACCCACCAGACAAAGGAATCTGGACTGTGGTGCAATTCCGTGAAGTGATGGACCAGGGGGGCAGTTAGGGTTTTACAACGTATCCTTGATCCGTGTTCACTGATGCGCTTGTGCACAGGTCTTGAAGTCTGACCTACATATCTGAAGCCGCATGGGCATTGGATCACGTAGATCACGTTGGTAGATTTACAATTGGAAAAGTGCCTGAATTTCCACTCTTTTCCGTCAATCATATAGGAGTTAAGTTTCTTAGTTTGCCTGCAACCCAATCTTTGGCTGCATGGATGATGTCCAACGATTTCTCTCATGGCCCACAATGTGGACCGGCCCGTATTTTTGTTGGCTTTTGCACTGGTGAGAAATTTCTTAAGATTTTTGGACCTTTTAAGTGCCATTCGTGGTTTTGGTTCATCTGGAAGGTTGAGTTGCACCAAGGGCCAGAATTTCTTAATAAGGCTTTTAAGTTTGGAAGTGGTAGGGCTAAATGTAGTGACGCAGGTCAGGATATTCTCGGAGGAAATGGTTTTATCTTTGGGTATTAGGAGGGTCTCTCTTGGTGTGAATCTTGCTCTTTTCTGGGTGTTTTTTATCAGTTTTTTGGGGTATCCTCTTGCCGTCAATTTCAACTGTAACTCACTGGAGTGTTTCTGAAAGTCCTCCATTTGGGTGCAGTTGCGGCGGATCCTCCAAAATTTCCCATAGGGGAGATTGTCTCGTAAGCTCTTTGGATGGTGGCTGTTGTAATGCAGGACCGTGTTGCGGTCAGTGATTTTTTTATAAATGGAGCATTCGAATTTTTTGTTCCTGGGTATGATCGTAAGGTCCAGGAAATTCATTTTCTGTTTACTCTTATTCATGGTAAATTGGATTTCTGTGGTACGTGAATTGAGCCATTGGAAAAATTCCATCAAAATATTGTCTTCTCCTTTCCAAAGGAAGATGATATCATTAATATACCGAAACCATAGGGTCACGAAGTTCTGGTACGGGTTAGATGTGTTGAGGACATGGGTCAGTTCCAATTCAGACATGAAAATAATGGCCATGCTGGGAGCAAAAACGGCTGCCATAGCAGTGCCACAGGTCTGTAAATAAAAGGTGTTGTACTCGAAAAAGTTGTTGGTGAGTGCCATCTCCAAAAGTTCGATCATGAAGTTGATGGGCACTCGTTTTTTGTGTCATATGGTGAGTTAAATGGTGTCTAATGCACTCCAGTGCTTGTTGTTGTGGAATGGAGGTGTAGAGACTTTTAATGTCAAGTGACACAAGAAAATCTTCGGAAGAGTGGAATGGTTGATTTTCAAATTTGGTAATGGTATCCATAGTATCCCTAAGGTAAGTCGGGGTCTGTTCGGATTGACCTCTGCCCTGAGGGTTTTCGCCAAGCTCATGGTGGTGGTGGCAGCGCATCTCAGGAAAGGGGGGATTCACGTCTACCCCTACCTGGATGATTGGTTGATCAGGGGGAGCTCTCCCGAGCAAGTCCTGGATCATCTGTCCGTCACCTGCCACTCCCTTCACAAGCTGGGCTTCTCCCTCAATTTAAAGAAGTCCCATATGACGCCAACATAGCGGCTCCAGTACATCGGAGCAGTGCTCGACACATCCCTGGGGCAGTGTTTTCCTCCCCAGGTGAGGGCTCTTCACATTCAGCAGATGGTGCACAAGTTTTAACTCGCCCAGAATCTCCCAGCGTCCGAGTTCTTGAGACTGCTCTGCCTCATGGCATCCTGCATTCTTCTGGTGCCAGAGGCTCGTCTGTGGATGAGATCTTTGCAGTCGGCACTCAAGCTCCAGTGGTCTCAGTCCTCCGGCAGGCTGTCGGACCCTGTTCAGGTGCCGCCCTCGGTCACCCAAGACCTTCTGTGGTGGGCCTTCGAAGGCAATCTGATGAAGGGGGCCCCATTTTGGCTGCCCTGGCCGGAGGTGACGATCGTGACGGACGCATCCCTCACGGGATGGGGAGCTCATGCCAACGAGTTGACAGTCAGCGGTCGTTGGTCTCCGTCGGAGTCCAGACTCCATATCACTCTGTTGGAGCTGAGGGCCGTCAGGCTTGCCCTGAAGGCTTTTCTGCCGACTGTGCGAGGAAAGAGTGTCCTGGTTCTAACGGACAACACGGTGGCCATGCACTACCTCAACAAAAAGGGGGCAGGGTCACTACCTCTGTGCAGGGAGGCAATGCAGCTCGAGTTCTGGGCCATCCAGCAGGAAGTTTCGATCTCGGCTGTTCATCTGGCCGGAGACGACAACGAGACGGCGGACGCTCTGAGCAGGCAGAGCACGATCTCTCACGAGTGGGAGTTGGCTCAGGAGCTTCTCCTGGAGATCTTCGCCCTTTGGGGGACCCCTCAAGTGGATCTCTTCGCCTCCAGTGTCAACCGGAAGTGCGAAAGGTCCTGCTCGCGGGAATTTCCTCCATAAGGAGCCTTAGGAGACGCGTTCGTGGTGTAGTGGTCATTCCCACTGCTGTACGCGTTTCCTCCAGTCCCCATCATCCCGCAAGTACTGCAGAGGTTACGGAGGTTCGGTTCCCGGATGATCCTCATTGCTCCGGCGTGGACCCGAAGGACGTGGTACCCGGACCTTCTCGACTTGTCCATCTGCCCTACACGTCGTCTTCCCTACCGAGACGATCTGCTCTCACGGGAGGGGGGGTCAGGTTCTCCATCCAGAGGTCAGATCCCTCAACCTTCACGCTTGGCTTCTGAAAGGTTGAGGTATAAGGATTGGGACCTCCCTGAAGACGCGATGGAGGTGTTGCTCTCGGCCAGGTGGCCGGCAACAAAGTCTCTGTACCGTTGCTGTTGGAGAAAGTTCTGCGACTGGTGCAGAGTTAAGAATGTGGATGCTTTTGAGTGCGACATTCCCATGGTTCTGTCTTTTTTGCTTTCCTTGGCCCACAGGGGCTTGCAAGTGGGGACCATTAAAGGTTACCTGGCGGCGCTGTCCATATTTAAGCGCTCGTCTGAAGAATGTTCCTATTTTAAGATTCCTTTAATTTCTCAGTTTTTGAAAGTGCTCACTAATGTGTTACCTCTGTCACCTTTTCTGGTGCCCGGTTGGGATTTGAACCTTGTTAAGTTTCTTATGGGTGCTCTGTTTGAGCCTTTGCATTCTTGCCCTTTGAGATTGTTAACTCTGAAAACTGTGTTTTTGCTTGCCGTTACTTCCGCTCGCAGAGTGAGTGAGTTACAGGCACTTTCAGTTAAGCCATCCTTCACTGTGTTTCATAAGGACAGGGTTGTCCTTAGAGTTCGTCCTTCCTTTCTTCCGAAGGTGGTTTCGGAATTTCATTTGAGCCAGAAGGTTGTTCTTCTGGCGTTCTATCCTCCTCCACATCCTGGTAAGGAAGAGGAGAGGCTCCATAGGCTTGATCCTAGGAGAGCGTTGAGCTTTTATATTTCACGGATGTCCCGGCTCAGAGTGGATGATCAACTTTTCATTGGTTACGCTGGAAAGCGTTTGGGACAAGCTGTGACGAAACAGACTTTGTCTCGTCAGATTATTTTAGCTATCTCCGAGTGTTACCGCTTGGCGGGTAAGGACCCTGCGGCTGGCTTGCGGGCCCATTCTACCAGGGGAATGGCTGCGTCTACTGCCCTGCAGAGGGGTGTTCCTATTTGTCACATCTGTGATGCAGCCACCTGGGCTTCAGTACATACTTTTGTACGTCACTACTCCCTCGATTCAATCCGAGGGCAGGATCTGACCTTTGGCAAGGCAGTCCTTTATTCCGCAATTTGATTGGGCATGCTAAATTTGTGTTCTAAATTCTTTTCCCACCTCCTTGCTTGGTACTGCTTTGGGAGTCTGTCATAGATATGGAATACGTCAGAGGACCCAAACCCCTCGAAGAACAAGTTACTTTCTTACCTGGTAACGTTCTTTCGATGGGATGGTCCGACGACGTATTCCATATCGCTCCCTCCCTGCCTTCCCCGCTGCAGAATTTCTTTTGCGATTGCAGCTTGCGTTCCGCAAGGCCTTGTGTGTCTGACTGGCAGAAAACAGGTGGCAAACGTTCTGGGGGAAAAACTATAACTGAGGCTATGGGCGTTGTGCGTCCTACTTATCACATCGGGTGACGTCGGCCGTCGGAAGAGGTCCTCAGGGACGGCGCATCAACGTCATCGATGCAGGACGCAGACGCCGAAGATTTTCCGAAGCAGCACAGCTGTGGACATTACCTGTCATAGATATGGAATAGGTTGTCGGACCATCCCATCGAAAGTACATTACCAGGTAAGAAAGTAACTTGTTCTTTTAGAGGTTTCTTGTTGTATGTTAACATTTCCTTTACCTTCCCAGTTGGGAGATATTCTACAAAGCTATTTCTAGCATTATCTGTATCTGTAATAATTATCAATTCTTTTATTTGATTCTGTGCTGATGGCCTTATTATATAGCATTCGGTTCAGCCCGTGACTATTTCTAGGAGCAATTTTGTATCCAGCAGATCGAATCTGGTCATTATCGACCCAGACATTTACTATTCCTGCGAGTTCTTTATCTAGTGCTCATTTCTATTGCATGCATAGCCATCAACATAAAGGACAGGCATATTTTAGCACATTTCCTCATCAAAAGATTTGCGAGTTGATTTCAGGTAATTTTTTTAGGTTTTATTAACTTTCTATTTCTTCAGTATCACACATTTGTGCAGTCATGCAGCGCAACTCTATCGCAATTTTTATTCTCTGCATAATTGATTGGTGCGTGAAATCCCTGCATGGTTAAAATCCAAGGAGTAATCCTAGAATTGCAAAGATTTCAAAAACCGGATTTTTGTAATTTTTACTTATGGCATATTGCATAGGTTGGTGTGCACTCTTAGTTATCACCCATTCGTCTTCGCGGATTGTATGGAAATGTTGTAGCGCCCATATGGTCACCAACAACACACATTTAAACAGCACTCAATTCGGGGGAAAGACTTCCTAGCATAGGCCATCATGGATTTCTCCTGTTTCTGATTCAAGATGGCAGTCATTCATCTCTTAGAAAAAGAAAAAACTGTTGAATGACTACCTCATGCTGGACATTTCCACATTGTCAAGGAACATCCCTTTTTAACAATATGGTAGGGGTTGCATAATTTGGTGTCTGACATATATGAAATCTAGACATATATACACTTTGAAGTTGTTGGAATCTCTGTTATAGTTCTCAAGATTCTGCTCAGCAAATAGTAGATAATTTGGATTCTTCTCAGTCAGTTTACCCTGTGAGGAGATCTTGGCGTCATTCTCCAGTCAAATTGATTCCGAGCGACTGCTCCAGCATATGGCTGCATGTTTAAAGTGGATCTTACTTGTAATTTCTTGATTTATCTCCTCTCTGGAATATTTGGGTCCTGCATGTTTAAATATCTAATTGCAGGATAATTTACCTTTTCTAGAGACATTGGAAGTATCTCTGCCATTGGTCTTCCACCTAACTCTCTTGGTCCATAGAGAGATGCATGAATTTGATCCTTCCTATGCTCATTTGGGTTATATCGAAACCCAGGGATGGGGTTAGAGTGTTTATCTATGAACGATGTAGTGGGACTGTGTGGAATGAGTGCTCTGAAATGTGGTTGTGGAAGACTGTGCATTTTCAGGATCACTTTCTCACAAGGAGTTTAATTGCCTTGACTCTTTTGAGCATTATTTTTGCTTTTGTTACTTTCGAAAGCTAGGTTTTTACTGGCCTTTACCACTAAGACCTTAGGCCCTCAGCCATATGTTTTGATTTTCTCTTTCTCTTGGCTTTTGGTTGAATTGCATCTTGGGGTTTTACAATAATTTCACACACTGAGCCGCCTATTGAAATACAACTCATTTAACAGTTATTATGATAATCTTGTGCTAGTTGTTCTATGGCTTCCTCTCTGAGGGAATAAACTTATGAATTACAGAAGTTTAATGATTCGATGTTCAAATCTATTCTCCGAAATACCTGACTTTGTAAGAACTCTGAAGGGGATTCATTTGGTTCACAAACTTAAGAATTAGCAACATGTTTTGCCTCTTGGACTGAATGGCATGGATGGAAATGTCTGCACACTTCATTCTTAAAAGCATTCCATGTTTTGGTATTCTGTTCAGATAGACTAGCTAGAAATGCAGCCTGATCTTAATCTACTGTCCAGCTAAACATCCTTGATCTAGTTTGTATATCTGTGGATATCCATAGTCCTGTATGCACACTCTACAGACTCAATATGCTGTTCAGTACTTGCATCTTTAGCTAATTTTGTACTACTCATTATCAGATTTTTCTGATTTGTATGCTTGTGTTCTATCCTTTTGATTCTCATTTTCTCCTTCTGATGCTGTATAATATGGATCTCTATGTCTGCTTTAAGGTCGTTTGATTAACTAATGGTCAGTATTGTAATGCTCTGCATCCTCCTTGCAAATCTCCAGTTAATCACCACTAGGGGGCTTTTGTATTCTTCTTATTATCATTGACCTATCCATCGCCAGCTGCTAAAGTCCTGTGTGTTTCCCTAGAGAGATCACTTTGATTTGGGATTAAGGCAGGGTTTCCACCATTTTCACATTGAAAAGTATAGGTTGAAATTTCACTTTTTTCCAATAGAAGGCACAGTGTGCCTGTAAATTGGGCATCATGCACACCTTTTCTTCCATATGGAAATGGTTGCTTTTTCTCAAATACTTCATCCGTTACTCCTCTTTTTGGCTTTCAGGAGATAATTCTTCATCCTCAGAAGATGGGTCTCTGTCCCCCTTGACTAACTTGATGAACCAACCTGTCATTTAAGCGTTGTTTCTGTAGATCTGGAATTTTTTGCATCTTATCCTGTAACGTTTGTAAGTTTAGTTATTGATTTATGTAAATTCCTTCTGCATAATGTGCCTGGAGTGAGTTATATTCCCCTTACAGCAGTTCAAACTCATTTTCTTTGATTGTATTCTTTAACCTTTCTCATTTGGGGATTTTATTGATCAATGTATGCCTAGTTGTGTTTGCCTTCATAGATAATTATATGCATCTGGTGTCAATTTGTACCCAGTTATTTAATACCTCTTGGTATTTCTCTGACTAAATGTTTCTGCTTGAAACTCTCTCCCTCTAACGAGTAGATTGTTTACTTTGTTTTAATTCAGTAATTTGGTGTAAAATGATTTTATTTCAGATCGCTGTTGATCCACCATTCTTTGGATCTCATGCTGAAGTGAGGAACACTCTGCGTGATCTCGTCTAAAGACATTTAACTCTGTTGTTGCACATTCTTTTTGAATGTCAATTAGCTCAGAATTTTATAGGATTATTTTCCCCTTACTGTATCCCCTGGTCTAATAAACTGTGTTTGGTGTTATCCCCGTTTGTTTGCAACCAGGTAATTATCTAGCAGTTGCTCCTCTGATCTCCAACATATCTGTCTATCAGAAATTATATTTTCTCTGTGAGTCTCATTGAGTAATTCTTCCCAGTTATTCAATCTATTTCAAAATATTCAGAAGACCTGTTCAATAAGGTACCATTACCCCAAGCATCATTAATATCTGTATTAGTTAACTCACTTTCTATCTTTTCTACGTAAATAGGCACATTTTGTGATTTCCATTCCACACACACCAATAATTTGTTTTCGAAATATTTCTTTGACTCTGAAACCTGTCATTTTACATTGAATTAAAACCTTTAAAAATATTGAAAAATCCAAAAAGAAATCGAACGTGATTCTTATTTTCTAAATATTTCTCTGATGCCTAATAAAATTATTCAAATTTTGTAATTGATTTTGTGGTTTCATCCTCTTATTTGGATGTGAAAATCAGATTATTTCATAATCATTTGTCTGCTGTTTAATTTTGTAATTTAATTTCCCCATTTGAAATATTGATACGTATTTGCAATGTCTTACAAATATGCATGTAGGTGCAATAAGTATTGCAATTCATTATTTTATGGCAGTTAGAACAAAAGCAATTCTAATATTAATTTATCAGCCTAACCTGTTGTTGTGCAAAAAGAAATGATGAAGCAATACAGGAATAATGAAAATTCTAAAAAGTTTTCAAATGTATTTTTGTTTCCTATGCCTATGGTACTGGAAGAACATAGAAATATTTTCAAACATCGTACCCAGTCAATGTCTGCAGTATCCTAAAGAACTCTTTCAATTTCACATATTTCCATTCCCATTAACTAACCTTTAACCTATATCAACTCCGGGTGCACTTGCATGACTTTTCTCTCGCCTCCTTTTTTTTCCCTTGACTAAGTTCCCCAACAATGAATTTACATGTTAAGAATAAAATGGTTTGCTGTAATCTGAAAAAAAATCCCTATTGTATCTCCTACGTGGTTTTATTTATTTGGGGCACTCCCAGTCATGTATAAGGGGACTTGACACACCCAGAACCCTTCTTTATTTCCTTTGCCAAGTCTTTTATACTTCAATGAAATAATGGATATGCCAAAACAGTTATATAAATGTAATCTCACACCCTAATTTGTTACTTATAAAAACATCTCTTTACTATCAATAATTATAAAAGTAATATATATATACATGATTTAATCAGATTAGTGATTTTTACAAGAAATGTATTTCTTATATAGCACTACACAGCCATAGGTCTCAGGGCTCTGAAATAACAGAAGACATCCCACAGAGCGGTACTCAATTTATCGACCTCGCTAGGATGAAAGGTTGAGTTTACCCTATCGGTTTTTGTGCCTGCCACAGCAGGATGCACTCAGATATCGGGGAAGAGCGCTTAGCTCACTGTGCTAGCTGAACGGCTATTAACTTGTGAATCATACTTCATGATGTTCTTCTAATTGATTGTAGTCCTAATGTACAACTGTCAGTGAGCCATCGCTATTAAAGTTAAATGCATCCCATTAGTCCAATGAACAAACATGCATATAATCAAACACCAAATCTTGTGGAGTTCAAAGCATTTTAAACTACCATGTGCAGCTCAGCGACACCATGCTAAATACATCACCTAATCCCTGGAAATACTTTCATTGTTGAATATTAATCCTCTCCGGTGCACTGAATTAAATACTTGCATAATGGCCGTCATTACGACCCGGGCGCCAAGTACCGGTCATTACCAGCATGGCACAATTACTGTGTCCATGCTGGCAATAGACCGCTAAAAGCGTCCCATTACGAGTTTGCGGGCACGAGCTTTGCGCCATGCTGGTAAAGACCTCACTGCCATGCCGTAAAACCCCAAAAAATCCCCCTTTCTGGCACCGTCTGTGGTGAAAATAGCACCTTTGGCATTAGCGGTCACCGCTAATAGCGGTGACCGTTAATAAGCGGAACCAGAAGTAGCGTCATCGCACAGGAACGGGAAAGAGCAGGGCGGCCATGTTTAAAAACACAATCCACTGCCATCCACCACAACCAGAAGTCATCTGACCCCCAGAACTCTTACACACCTCCACCACTACCTTTTTCATTTAATCATGCCAAAAGCTGTGAAGAAAATGGGAGATCGCCTGCGCAAGGAGCGCTTCTCCAGAGAGGAGCTGACAATGCTAGCGGAGACACTGCAGGAGCATGCAGATGAGGTCTTATCAAACGAGATGTCCCCTCCAGCACTGCAGGGCAAAAAGCACATTTGGGCAGAGGTTGGCCAGAAAGTCCGCGCCGTTGGCACCACACCCCGTACACCAAAAGAATGCCGTAAGCGCTGGGATGACCTGCGTTTACGCGTGCGCAGCATACTCTCTGCAAAACGCAACATGGGGAAGGCGACAGGTGGAGGTGCGGAGTCCCCCATCAAATTACAACCGTGGGAGGAGATATGCGCCACCACCATAGGGGCAGAGTCAATTCACAGAGTCAGGGACATGGAGCGAGGAGCACCGTCATCCGCCGATGCAGGTAGGTGTCCCAAATGATACAATGCTAATACCACCACGATGATGTCCACCTGAGCTGCAATGATGTAGAGCAGGGTCCACCAGACACATGAGTACAAGACTGCCTACAGGCAGTGCAGAGCATCACCTTGTCCACATGCAGAATGCACCCCATATGTGTAAGGCCAGACGCCTCCATGCATCACCCAGCCAAGCAACCCGTATGTCGTTCCCCCAATGCCAATCATCTGCCATTCCATATGGATGCAGCCACCCCGATGCCTGTAGACCCATCATTAACCCTCTCCCTCTATTGGTCCCCCACAGGCACACATTCAGACAGTGGTGACGAGGACAGCAGGGAGGAAGATGGCACACCACGTAAGAAGGCCGGGGAGGGACAACACCACCCCTCCACTTCAAGGGGCATAGGCCAACCGGCACCACATCGGAAGGCTAAGACATCACCACAGGCCACAGCACCAATGTGCTTTATGGCCACCACTACAGCGCCCACTGCAGCCACCTGCACCCAAGTGGCAGCGGCAGAAGGGACTGCATCGGCTGCAAGCAGCATAGTGGGCGAGACAGCTGCCACTGCAGCAGTCTCTGATGAGGAAGAGGATCAGCTGCATGTTGCAACTCCAGCCACAGGCCCCTTGCATTCCCCACAACTGTCCCCATGCAGCATGCGTGACACCAGCATGCACGGGCTGTCTCCGGATCATTAATGGCCTGCAACTCCCAGCACCACGCCAACTGTGCCTGAGGGACATAGTATTTTGGACACCCCTCAAAGATCCACCGCAGCCCCAACCACCCAAGAGGGGATCCAGGACATTCAGAGGCGCCAGCAGGAGCTCACTGGCCTGTTGACGCAGCACATGACTGAATGTGGGAGTGTAAGGGATGACATCCGGGAATGTGCTGCATCCTTGAAATCAGCCAGAGTCATCCTCGAAGGACATTTGTGCTGAATTGGCAGCAGTGCGGCACATCCTCTCTGAGATGGTGGCAGCGATGCAGGCCATGCACCCACCACACTTTTCAGAACAACCGGGTACATCTTCAACTGCTAGTTCAACCAGGACCAGCCCCGTGCGTAGGTCTGGCAGGAACCTGCGCAGATCGGACAGGGGGCCACCTGGTGCTGGAAGAGGGGGAGGCCAGTAGGTACAGCCATGCATACTGGTGCCATGCGGACCACTGGTGCACGCTACTGCACACCATGTGTGGGGGAGTTGGGGGAGGGGTGAGAGGGTGTGTGGGGGAGTCGAAGGGGGAAAGGGTGTGTGGGGGAGTTGAGGGGGGAGAGGGTGTGTGGGGGAGTTGAGGGGGGAGAGGGGGTGTGGGGTGGAGGGCTTGTTCACTTTGTTACAATTCTTCCATACAAATTTTGG
Source organism: Ambystoma mexicanum (assembly GCF_040938575.1). NCBI lineage: Eukaryota > Metazoa > Chordata > Amphibia > Caudata > Ambystomatidae > Ambystoma > Ambystoma mexicanum. The sequence goes on along the minus strand of NC_090923.1, from coordinate 537,792,359 downwards.
TAACTCATAATTCACATGTGTGGACATTGCTTATTGCGTACGTGTGCTTTATTGGTGAACAGTCTACAGTGTCCATGTCCCTGACACACCCAGTGCCCCGAGTATCATCTCCATGTCACACTCCCCGTCCATGTGTGCTAGAAACATTGGTTGATCAGAGTCTGACGCACGTCACGTCCCTCCTGTGCATTGCTGCCTCCTTGAGGTGCTGCCCCATCCCCACCCTCCTCATCGTCAGGTGGTTGCAGTTCTGCATCAGGGGGCAGGGGCACATTCCGTCTGATGCACATATTGTGTAGCATGACACATGCCATGACGATCTTTGCCACCTTCTCATAGCGGTACAGGAGTGCCCCACCAGACCTGCTGAGGCAGCAAAACCGTGCCTTCAAGAGGCCAAATGTCTGCTCGATCACCACACGGGTACGTGTATGTGCACGATTATAGTCGTCCTCGTGCCTGTTTTGTGGGTTCCGGACTGGGGTAAGGAGCCACCTCTTCAAGGTATAGCCTGCATCACCTGCATGTGGGCAACAATGTATGTGTAAGTCATCAAATCACATGGGACCTCATTCAATGACACCATAGCATGCATTAATTTCTTGATTTCAACCACAGTCCCATGCATGAATGGAGACACACGATGTGACTGCTATGTGTGTATTCCTCTTATGGACTGGTGTGCGTGCCATCAACTAGTGGGCGCAGGGGGGTCCAGTTCCTTGTGAGTGCTCATGCACTGTTAGTCCACGGCGGTTGTTTCTATGATCTGGCTGATGTCCAGTAATTTGTATGCTTTCATCCTGGCACCGTTGATGTCCGCCTCATGATGATCTCACTATGCACAACAAATGGTGACATGCAATTCAGTTGGACCTCTGTGTCAGTGTAGTGGTTTATTGATGTATTTGACCCTCATGTGACTCCTTTGTACGCAGTGATGGGGGACTGTCCTTTCAGTTGATGGTATTTAGTGCTGTGTATTGGCCATAGTAATTGCTTGTAGCTGCATTGTGTTGAGGGGGATACGGTCTGATTTGGTACAGAGCATATGCAGATGGCTATGGAATGGTTGTGACACTGCATAATTTACATTGTAGGGCTGCTTCCGTCTTGCATTATGTGGTCAGGTGTCAGGTTCAGTCTGGGCTGCTTTGGGGTATGGGCATGGTCCATTCCCTCAGGCACTGGCAGCCAGGTGCAGTATGCATCCCCCCCCATCTCAGCCAGGTGAAGTATGCATCCCCATCGTCTCAGCCAGGTGAAGTATACATCCCCCCATCTCAGCCAGGTGAAGTATGCATCTCCCCCCCATCTCAGCTTGGTGAAGTATGCATCTCTCCCCCTACCCCATCTCAGCCAGGTGAAGTATGTATCTCTCCCCCCCCATCTCAGCCAGGTGAAGTATGCATCTCTACCCCAATCACCTACCCACATCACATTTCCATGAGCCTAACATGCGACTCACCGAGAAGCCAGGATCTCTGCCCTGAATGTTGCTCCATGTAGCGTGGTATCGTGGAGTTCCGCAGGACAATTGAATCATGGATTGATCAAGGGTTGATCCGGGGTATCGGGCACAACAATGTGTGATGATCTTGTTTGAGTCACATACCATTTGCATGTTGATGCTTACGGTTGCGGTACGCTACCTCCATGGCATGTGGGACCACCAATTCCACATGGGTGCATGGCGGAAGTGCGTCTGCATGCTCAGCCTCGCTCCTCCTGATGTCCCTTGCAGTTCGATTGGAGTCCACAAGATTCATAAACACAATCTCTTCCAGATGTTGTGTGTGTGTTGGGTGTTCTCTTCATTCAGAAAAAGGTCTGCCTCAGGTTCAAATTGCAGTCAAAATACCCAAGAAAAAGCCAAAAGGCAAAACTCCAACAGCACCCAACAATAGCTTCTCTTGTATGTATTCACTTTTTATAGTTTGTCTTCCTCATATATGTTCTATATGCCCCTGTTTGTATTTTTTGTATTTTGTTTATTTATATTGCGCACCTGGCCCAAAGGCATCTGGGCCATTTCTAAGGGAGGGGTAACAAGGGAGGTACATACAGTAACAAAGAATTAACAAATTGGCAAATGCAGTGGTGAAAGACAGATGTACAAATATATAGCAAGGCAGTGTATCCAAGTTGGCGGACATATATCCACAGGAGGCACAGTTACTCGAATATTGGGAGCGTTTGCAAATAGTGAAGGAGATGATGGTGTGGATACGGCAGATTACATGGTTGATGTAATGAAGTCCTGCTCGGTGAGCCATGATTAGGCTTTGTTCTTAAAAGCCAGTCTGCTGGACTTGTAGAAGTATTCTCCTGCAAGTGGAGAAAGGGATTTAGCCACCCGTGGACTTTAGTGATGGCCCCCCAACAGTTCTCGTTCTCCCCACTAATCACCTCCGATATTCACTTTTGGTAACCTCATCTTATGTTTTTAAATGATGAGCTCTCCATCCTGCATGGCATGCAGGGGCGCGTAGATACCAGTTACTTCACTGGGTTGAAGGTACTGGAGGAGTTCCGGAGGAATATTGACTCCAGTGTCTATAAAGTTCAGAGTTCAATATGTCCGATGTTCACTCTTGTTCCATTCCCTTGTTAGGTTGCAGCTGGGTCCAAAAGAATATTGCCTGGAGGCAGCTGATGGCGTTCAGGTAAGAGTTTGTATTACCAAACACTGTCCGGTAAAAGTTGCATGAGTTTAACTTGCTGTTTTCTCTCCCTTTATAGGTGCGGCATAGGAAGATGCGGCGAATTAAAGAATAATACCTCCGGTGGTAAAGCAGGTAAGCCTCTGGTGGCAAAGAGATTGTCCTTGTTGGTTTTCTCGGCTCATCTTGTTATTCCTTTTGTTTTCCCCCCAGGTGCTGGGTTTCGACGAAGAAAATGATGGAGGCAGCGCTGAGTCGAAAGATGCGGTGGACTGGTGAGTATAGCGCGGCGCTGCTGCTGGAGAAGCAACACGTGCTGAAATAATGTCCTTTCCAGGCTCGGAGATGTGCTAGGTCCGAAATCAGGTAAGGAATCAAATAATGTCTGTGATCTACCCTCTTCTCCTTTCTTTGCCTTTGTCTAGGAGCTCCGGATTCGAGGCAGGCGTGGCAGAAGACTGGATGCTGACTTGCAGACACGGTGAGCGTCACGCTGCTGGATGCAGAATAACGCAAAGCATGGGCTGCTGTTCGGGCGTGGTTTAAATAGCCTGCAAAGTAGTCCCAGGTAAGAAGTTCCCCAGAACCACACCTGAGTGAAAAATAGTCCCTGTAATAAACTAGTCCCATCCAGGCCTCACGTTGGCTTGGACTCATTTGCAGCATGGTCTGCATAAGGTAAGTAAAGTCTGAGCCTGGCGCCTAAGGCGCCAGGACTGAATCCAAACAGCCCCCAGCCGGGGCTGTTGGGGTTTTAATGAGTATCTGGATGCCTGCTCCCGGGGCTGATGGACTCGATCCGGATGCCCGGGGGTAGGCATCATGACAGCAATAGAAGTAGCGCCAGTTTGCCTTTATCTTTTGTGTTCAATTTGTGTTGTGAGGTCAATAAGGGCGGTTTCGGTTCCGTGTCTAGGGCGGAAGCCAGATTGCCTGAGGCCAAGAAGTTTGTTTGATTCAAGGTAAGCCTGAATTTGAAGATAAGCTGCCCTCTCCAAGATTTTTATTAGGAAGGGGACTGTTGTAACTGGCCGGATTGCTTGGATCAAGGGTAGATTTTTTAAATTAAAGGTATCACCTAGGCATCCTTGAGGTTATCAGGTACAATCGCCGATTTAAAGGAGGCGTTTATGAAGGTAGTGATGAATGGGGCAAGTCCGTGGGCAGAATCTTTAATGATTGGTGCTGGGCAGGAATCACCTTGACAGTTGGAAGGTTTGAGTTTTTTGATGATATTCTCTACTTCCCATATAGAGTGGGGTGAGAAGCTGAAGGGTTTGACCGGGGAGTTGGGGATGTGGTGCTGAATGCAAAGTTAAGTGCAAGATCTGGGGTTATGCTGCATTTTTTTAATTTGATTTTTGTTTGTAGGGATGCAACTTTATCAAGGAGGGCTTTCTGTATGTTGGTACACCCCGAGGAATCTGTGTTGCACTGGTCTAAAGGAGCTATGGGTGACTCAAGTTCTTTAAGAATCTTAAAGAGCCGTTTAGTATTAGATTCGGCCAACAAGCTATGATTATTGTAGGCATCTTTTTTGGCAAGGAATATAGCATCTTTATAGATAGATGATGCAGATATTGGGGTGTTTTTATTAGCCTTAGATGGACTGCTTTTCCAGTGTGCCTCGGCATTTCTTTTTGCTTTGCAGAGATCTCTGAGCTGAGGTGTAAACCACGAGTTAAGATGAGGACGTGATTTGGTTTTGCGCAGTTTTAGTGGCGCAATGGTGTTTAAGGCTTTTAAAATGGTACAGTTGTAAGGGTCGACAAGGACTGTGGGGTCAGAATTGGATGATGCCATCTTATTGAGAAGGGGGGAGATTAAAGGGAGTAGTTTCTCCTTGGTAATGTCTTTATTGTTGCGAGTGGGGATAGTGGGTGCTATGTTGGTTTTGGTGCTCAGTGCGGGGACGCTTTAATGGTGAAGATTATTTTGTGGTGGTCAGACCATAGGCATGGTGTTACAGACAATAGGTTAATTGTACAGTTCAAATCAGTTGGCCAATCAAGGGTTCTGCCCTTTATGTGGGTACGTTCCTGGATGTGATGGGTGACTCCAAGATTCATTAGGGAGTTGGCTAAGTCGAGAGCAATGGTATCATTTGGATCATGAAGACCGAGGTTGAGGCTGCCAAGTAATATGATTTGTGAGTTAGGCTTTGTGTTGGCAGCAAGGATTGTATATAGAACCTCTGTGAAGGACGATATGGGTCCTGGAGGCCTGTAGATAAGTGTATTATGGCTGTATGGTTAGGCGAGATAGCTAGTTTGACTGTTAGGAATTCAGCAGAAGGGATTTGCAAATATGGGGTGGGTCTGAGTCCAATGGAGCTTTTGAAAATAATGGCAATAACGCCACCTTTAGATTGATTGTTTTTCCTATCGCATCTGATAATGGCATAGTTGTCTGTTATAGCCAAGGAAAGTGCGGGGCCAGATGCAGCATGAAGCCAGGTTTCTGTAATAGCAAGAAAGTCAAAGTCTTCTGTAGTGATGAAGTCGGCAATATCAAGGGCATGAGCTGGGAGTGACCTGGCATTGATTAGTGCAGCTTTGATTGGTAGATTTCTGGAGCTGGTGGCACTACTGTCATGACTAATTGGGAGGATGTTTTGTGCAAAGGTTGCAGTGTTGTTCCCAGTAGTAGGGAAATCCTGGTTGGTATTGGTACATGAATGTGAGTGGTGCGCTTTATGGCAGAGCCTGGAACCAAGTCTTAGATTTCCGAGGGGTGTAGCACAAGGTTGGTTAGGCGTTGGTTTGTAGACAAAATGTTGTAGCCAGAGGGCTGGTGAGTTAAGGTAAGGATAAAGATCTGGCATGGTGATTGTGGTCAGGAGCACTGGATTGTGCACGTGCAATTTAGGTGATTAAGATGATAGTAGTGGGTGATAGAGGCCTGTGCTGTCAGAGTTCTGTTGTGTGACTTGTGGCTGGGCAAAGTTACTTGTGAACACACAGTCCAAGGTAGTGATGGGAGTATACCAAGGGGTGATATGTAAGTATAGTAATGTGATAAGCGTAAAGTATGACCAGATAGGTTTACACATTGTATTGCGTGGTATAATCATATATGAGCTCTACTAGAAAGGCAGCGAGGTAGTGGCAATAAGACAATGAATCAAGTTGTTAACCCAAGTAGGTAATCGGGTGGCTAGGTAGTCAGGTTCTGCAGCTAGAGAAATACGCTAGGCGCAAGCCTATGCAGGGCTGAAGTAGGAGTATGGAGGCTATGTCAGTCTAGTGATGGATTAGATGTAGAATGCTAACCCAAATGCATAATATGATGAGCAGTACATTTTAGAATAATGAAAGTTATACTGAGCAACGATAGTATTGAGATAAGCATAAGTTAATGTAAGAGCATGGCATAGGTACAATGAATAGGTCTATGTGCATATGGTCAGTTATACATAGTACATTATAGTAGATGAGGTATGTAGAATGGTTCGCAAAGAGGTAACAAACTGATATGCAATGCAGGGTAGTCTAGATAAGAGGCATACAGTGGTATAAGGAGAGAATGTAACGAGACAGTAATTAACTGACGGTAAGAGGCTGCTGATACCGTAACATATAATGGTTTTGCCACTTACTTCAATCTTGATAACATATGATTGTATGATGGTGATACAAGGCAATATATGTAGCGGTCATCAATAGATAGTGGATATATATGCCATAGTTCAGACAATACAGTGCGATCCTGGTTAAGTGGTAGTACGAGCACAGTAAGATATACTACATAGCATAACCTGTGTGGACGTCCGAATAGTAAGCGGAGGACTGTCACGGTTGCTAGTTTATAAGATGGCGTACACGGGATGCGCACAGTAGTCAACAGTGCACTCGTGGGCCAGTAGATCAAGACCTTAAATTATAGTGTGCCTAGTACGAACAAATCAAAAGATACGTGCATAGGGGCTTTGCAAAAGTCGCGGTTGAAACGAATAACCAGCAATGGTGATCCACGTTACGAATGAAAGTTGCGAGAGCAGTAGACGCTCAGTTCCGTGATGCGAAGAGTGAGTTTGTACTTGCGGCAACAAAAGGTTGAGATAAGGTGCTGGGTGGCAGGGGGCTTACCAAGATGGGGTACGCCCTCTCGTAGATGGGCTGAAGGTGGTTGGAAGCAGCATGAATGGCCGCTGCTCTGTGAGCTCCAGACAGGCTCCAGACAGGCTCATGACAGGGTATGAGCCTTGGAGGTGTGCCTTTGCAGGTGGCCCGGCGTTCGCCTGCCGAGAGGGATAGGCTTATAAGTAGAAGTCACAGCCAATCACGTCGTGTTGCTCGCAGAAAGAAGGAAGTTAGGAGGATTTTCTCATGGCAAAAGAGCGAGCCACCATTTTGAAAGTACCTGCTCCTCTTCGCTGACAATGGTGGGCAGCCCGAAATTAGATCATACAAGATGCAGAATCCAGCAAGGAAGCAAAATAAAGGATATTCAAGGCATCGGGTGCATATGGGGCCGATTATGACACGGATTGGCAGTTAATCCAGCGCCTTTATAGCAGTTATAAGCTCATCCAATCAGAATTTTTGTTTACCCACCCCACAACTTCACAAACACTTGCTGTTGTGCAATGGATTCTTCATTCTATACACACTAGCCCTTGTTTAACTGAACACATTTCTATACATATCTGTTCATTCCTCTGCTAAATATGTTGTAACAAATTTTGTTTCTAATCCTGTACCCCGTGTAAGAGCATGATGCCCTTGTTTAATTGCTCATGCTTTGTGATAACACACTTTTTCTCACTCTAGTTTTCATCTTTTATTTATCATCTAGGTTCTGGGTTTTAAGCAATGTGACACACTGATTTTTACAATATGTTAAGCATTTAGCCACCCCAGCAGAGCAAAGAAATTGTTATCACGTTAATATGTTAGTAGCATAAATGCATTTCCCATTATTTTTTATATTTACTCAGAGTTTCTATATCTCTAAGCACTACATGTTCATGTAGTACAGCTCCCTTCCCTTTCTCACAGAAATCACAGTACTCCTTTCATCTTTCACATTTTATCCTGACCTGGCCTGTTCAGAATTCAGTTGACGTCTCTTGTCCTAATGGAAAACCAACAATTCAATCCTTTTTCTGCTTTCCAGTCTACACATGTCCACCACCTGCTTTTTACCTGAGAACTGGAATGCATATTATCGCAGCTGCTACTGAAAATATTTAATTTGCTAAATGCTCTCTCTGAAAGCATCCTCTACCCCCAAATGCCCTCCCCCCTCTGTAAGCGCAGCTAGATACAAAAGAGCAGTGAACCTCAGCATATCTATTTTCCATTTCATAATGATGTACAGTCATGGACCTGCTTTCAGATTAACCTTTACATGACATGATTGAATCTATCCCTCTGTTACAGCATTGTTTCAATGTGGTGCACAGCATCCGTGTAATCTTCGAAGTACAGGTGTTCCCTTTTACCTCTATACATAACCATGCTTGGCCTTCTTCACATCATCAAATAAATACATAACCTGTTTTCAGGTATGAAATGTAGTATAGGGAGATTCTACTGCCACTGCATTATTGCCTCTTGTTTCTGCACCTCCATCAGGATTTTACTTTTATTGTGATATCTCAGCAACTTAACATTGTCATTCTTAAGCAGAGTGCAGAGGGACTGTGTCTACATAGGTTGTCTGTGCATGGCCTACTTCCAAGAAGCCTTGTAGGTTTCTTCCTCGGTTCCCTCAAGCAGACTCAGGAGTCAGACATTTGTTCCTATATATTGCTCTTACATTTTGGTTTTATGCCTCCAGACCATAAATTTGAAGGTCGGGTGTAGTTCTCAGATTTGTCTTCGAAAATTGAGACATGTTTGGCTTCAGATGTACAGCCCCTCAGTTTCTCTATGCCCTGGTGTATTTGTTTTATGGATATGGAAACATTTTCATTTCTCCAGAAAGCCCTTTTTGCCACCCAGGATAAGATTTGGCCGCCCAGTGTTTGTGATCTCTCCCTGAAGCATGAATTTCACAGCTGTACGACTTGCTTGCCTCTATCTGCCCTCCAGAAACCGGTGCATTGCCCTTGGCAAGGCTCATACTGAACTTTAAAGCCAAAGCGGGCTATTCCGTATTCGTTGAAATTAGCCATTTCTTACCGTAGGTGTACTAGCCAGAAACAGTGCAAATCCGAATGGGCTAGTGCAGGGGTCCAACCTGCGTGTTGCCAGATGTTTTAAACTACAATTCCCATGGTCACGCACCATTAGCTATGACTGATGGAGTTGTAGTTCAAAACATCTGGAGACACGAAGATTGCAGACACCTGGGCTAGTGAGAAAAGTTTGAGATGTCAGGGGGTCATTGCAGACTGAAGGTGCACTGGTTTTTGTACTCGGCTCACACCAACTATAACCAAATTCAGAAATGAATAGGGAAGCCTAATATGGTTTGTATTTTGGAAAAAATAAAACCAGCAATAAGATATTATTTAGAGAGGATTCCTTTATTAGGATACCACATATTTATATCACCCCTTACTTTCTGGCTACTTGTTTTTTGTTGTTAAACAAATCACAAGGTATAGAATTTTATGTTGGAAAGTGGCCTCCTCCAGTGAAGGTGGCTTTGCTGAGCACTTTGGGACAGGGGCGTATGGGCGCAACATGCAATTGCCAGGCATCAAGGTATTTATTTACAGAGTTATGCAAGGGAGCGAAGAAGAGTGCAATCCTTTAGGTGGCATCACTCCATTTAGTCGTTTCCGCATGAGGCAATCTACTAAATTCTGTTGAAAATCGTTTTGAGTTGGTCGATTGTGGTAATTAAATTATGTAAGGTTTAGTTTGTGTTGCTATAACACATGAAGGGGCTGATTCATGGAATTTTTGCACCGAAAAACAGGGATTTGAGCCCCATTCTGGCTGCAAATCCCCATTTGTTAAACAGGGATTTACGGGCAGAATGGCGCATAAATCTCCATTTTACGGCGCAAATAATTCCATGAATCAGCCCCGAAATGGCGACGCCATCGACTAACAGTAATTGATTTTATATTGTGAGGTTTTTTCCTCTAACCCCAGTATGATGAGTACGCTTTCAGGCCCATCGGTATCTCTTGCAAAGAGATTTTTGAGTCTTGCTGCTTTACTGCCTAGCTGGATCTTTAAAGGTGTCTAATATTTCTAGATGAGGCACTGGATGTGTTTCAGGGTTGGCGGGGATATCTAGTTAAATATGAGTTTGAATGAGGGTACTTGGTAATTGGATCATATTCCATTTCCAAGTACTGCTGTGTTTTTCACTTGAGATTGCAACTTCCTTCTAATAAAACGTATATTTACATTCTTAAGAGCTGAACAAACGAATGTAATGCATCTCACAATAAACTACTATGCCTGCTTACTTTGTATTAGAAACATGTCGTTATTTGAAATTATGTGGACTCTGTTTCTGGCATGCTTATAAATAGCGTTGCGTTAATGTCCCTTTATTGTGCAGGTGTCTCCTGTTTCATACCTGAGAATTTCAACAAGTCCTATTCTGCATTCTCGAAATAAAGATGCTTTGCAAGCTATTCCGCTGGGTATGACTCTGACCTTCACAGTGCATTTCCATGACAACTCTGGAGATTCGTTCCATTCACAAAATTCAGCACTCAGCTTTGCAACTAACCGGTAACTTGGCAACCAAACTTTGTACAAATGTAACCTTTTTTTATTTTTTAAGGAAGTCTTTGAAGCATGCTGTATTACATTTTTATTTGATCACTGATTTCCTGACGAGGTCTTAGGAAAGAACATGTTGCAGTATTTCTAGTGCTCTCCAATGCTTACATTTCTACTTTAAAGAGGCATGTAGTTGGAAAGATAACAATGTTTATACATGTTGTACAGTAGCTTTGAAGATAGTGGTCTTGCAGACACAGCTGAAAGAGCATTGCTTCCCTTACTTGACATTCGGGGAGAGTGGCTGGTGCCATAACCTTTATTTACATTATATTTTCAAATAAAACCAGAGTACTGGTTTCACTGGTTGGTTACTGCTCACAAAATGTCCTTTTATAAACCTAAATTGGAGCATCACCTTCAGGCCACATACACTTTCCACCACTTTGTACCACTAAAGTAACCCCCTCCCTGCAACCTCGTCATTGCAAATAAAACAAGAGGTTGGGATTGTTGATGCAGATTTTAAAAATACTGCTTTAGGAAAACCTTAACTACAGTTTGAAACCTCAGAAAAGGATGGAGACTGGGCCTGTCAGGTTTTGGTGGTTTAGAGCTCTTAGTATGAAATATCAGGGAGACGGGGATTGGAAAAAGCTTGGAATTTCACCATTTTCAAAATACAGCAGGTGAGGTCACGTTTATCTTCTCGAGTACTGTCTTCCTTTTACATTTCAAACTTTATCTCTGAACAATATTTGCCATACATATAGACAGCAAAAACTAAATCCAATTGTGTTGGAAACAGAAACAAACTGATCATTTAATACCAGTAAATTATACAATGCAAGGGAAACTTCTCAGCTGTACGTTTGTTCCATGTTAGACAACAATTGATTAACCTTTGTTCCCCTCCTTCCTTTTTATGTCTGCAGGGATGACTTTGTACAGATTGGGAAAGGAGCAGCCAACAACACTTTTGTAGTTAGGACAGTGAATGTAGGCCTGACACTGCTTGGAGTTTGGGATACAGATCACACTGGAATATCCGATTATGTAGCTCTACCTGTCGAGCATGCAATCTACCCTGACTTCAGTGACGGAGCCGTAGTTGGTGATGTTATCTGCTTCAGCGTTATATTGGTAAATCAAGAAGGTAAGCTTCTCTGGGATACATCTGAGGCATGTGAGAAAGGGGGTCATCTATTTCAGTACCAACGTTTGCCCTAACCCGGCACATGTAATTATGAAAACTTTTATATATTCGATAAATAAGGAAGTTACTACCTCATTGAGCTAGTGTGTTGTTCAGTTGTACCCATCTGTTTTAGAAAACTTGTTTAGACGGTGCATGGGCTGGCCTGCACAATGTCTTGTTATTTACTACTCTACAGTACGGAGTGGCTTAATCCTCCATTCCTATTCACCATTGGAATGGGCAACTGCAGTGTCTGTTATTTTCTCAAATAATTAATGTTCTCCGATTGAATGTACTGGCGACTGGCTCAGGCACTTCTCTTTGAAAGGAAACCCAAATCACTGTTGGCATGCACTCTTCTGCTGTGTTGTCGCGCCATCTTGTTTTGAGACTGCTACTTGGTTTCTTTGAATGAGGCTCCTGTTCTACTTGCTTCATATGTTTGCATCCTGGTCATGGTTGTGCCTAATTCAGAGATGCAGAGGTGGAGATTGCTGGTTTATGGAAATATTGTATTCAAGGTTCTTAATTTTCCACTTTCTCTACTCAGTTCAGGGATCATTGTGACATCTTTCTACTTTTGGCCAACGTGTACCGATCCATACACAAGGCACTCTTTCCATCATTAAATATCTCTTGGCACCAGGTGGAACGTCGCAAAATATCTACCCTGGGCTGCTGGCATGGACTACCTTTAAAAATATGGATATACAATGATGCTGATGCCATGAAATATGAGCAATGCTTCCTGCCTACTTTTTTAATCAGCTGAACTTTGTTGCACTAGTGGACACAGAAGGTTTGGTGTTTTGAAATGTATAACATCCTGTTCAAAAATGTTTTCCAACTGGCTTCTTAATAATGACTATTAAAATGGCCATGTTTTTTAAAAAGTCAGTGTTGCACTGTGACATATTGAGGGTATTTGCCTCTTCTCCCCTGTAGGGAGCCTCCCCCTTTGAAGCCAGGTAGGTGACCCCTCTCCACAATACCCTCCCTAGAGGTCTAGGCAACTGGGACCTCAGTGGGAGTGACTCCCCCTTATGGGGACAAGTACTCCCGTTCCTGTGAGGAACTCTCCAAGCCACACCAAATAGTAGCATATATGGGACTATCTGCTACAAAGAATGTGACCTCTGCATGTTTGGCTGAAAGCAATGCTGAAACAAACCAGACTGGAACAAGAGAATGGCCCTCATTACGACCCTTGCGGAAATCGGAAAACGATGGCGGAAATGCAATACCGCCATCGAATAGCGCTCGGTGCGACTATGACCCGTCACCGCAAAGTACGAAGCCATTAGCGACACCGTAGTGAACGCCAACGCTAACTGCACCAAGCGCGCGCGCGCCATGCGAAACCGCAAACACCACCATGGCGCAACGGTACGCCAATTCCGACCCTAGCGGACATGTACCTAACGCCATCAGGCATGGCGTAATGTACCATTCCGCCATGGTGAGAAGTACGGCATCGCGAATCAACCGTAAACGGCCCCACTGAGTGCCTGTACACCGCTCCCTGCCCACAAAGTACAACTCCCCGTAGGTGCAATGAAGCCACAATGCAACCATTGAAATGTACAAGTCACCCATGCATGGCAACGAACAAAAGAAACACAAGAGGGGCCAATGGGAGCTGCAGGGCACAGATGGCACGAATACAGAAGCCATCCCAATGGACATGACCACAGTCCCCCACCAAGAAACGCACGCAAACACAGGCACCTGTGACCAGCCATATTCCGAGAATCACATCATTCCACCAGTCCACCTGGCTGACCGGCATCTGTTACACAAAACCCAATCCCCCGCCCCTGAGCATGACAACATTCAAACTGTCATATTGGCAGCCCCCATCCCTGACCTCACGGGCTTAGTAGGCAAACGCGCCCAGTACAGTACCACGCAACTAAACTCCGAAGCTGGAACCCAATGCAGATCTCCTCACAATACATCGCCCCCCAAATAGGCATATGCCACATCACTTGCAAAGAAAAACGCTACACGGGCCAAATCAGAATAGAAATTTAATGCACATCAAAGTCACCAAGCCCATACAGCCATCAGGCCATGAACTCCTAAACACCAATCACCATTGTGGGCTGCATCCGCAAGAAATGACCAGCCACTACTTGTGTGTCGTCCTGTTCCCTCATGGTACACAGAGCCACATTCACGTACGAAAAGGCAACATGGAAGCGCACAGAACCGCAGGGCCGTCCCAATGGGGAGGCACTAGTCCAGCTGAAAGGCCGAAATGTTGCTCCGAGCCACCAGTACTGCGTAAGGGCATGTGGGCCATTGGCGATCGTCCCATAAGATCGTAATGCTGCTCCACTGATTAACACGAAGCAGCAGGTGTCGGGAGTAAAACCCATCTGCAGGAGTGGCATACAGATGGCAGTGGCAAAAGGGGAGGAGATACCTGTCAACCAAAAGAAAAGAAAAAGAACAGAATGGCCATCAGAACTACATTCCAACAACTCACTTCAATGATCACACGAAATCCACAGCCATATGCATGCTAGCCCACTCCAAAGGATCATCACCACCCCAAAACCACTTGCGACTCCTAACCATCTATATCGAGGTGCAAACACCATCACAAACGAGTGTACCTGTGCATGCGTCTGTCAAAACAGAATCCATCAGATGGGAATGTTAATGTGCATGGACACAAGTGACTGAGGGCGTGTCGAGACAGGGAGGGCTCAACAAGGCCAGATAGACGATGGTCCCACCATGGCAGCCCTGCATCACATAGCGTAGGGGAGGCGGATAGATCCCAAGAAGCCCTGTACATGGCAAACTCTGTATCAAATCACCTGCCCATGCATCCATGCATCATTCCCTCATCCCGGAATCAAAACGCCTGAATAATTACTCACATAACATTAGAAACATCCATTGAGTCTGTGCGTTATGCAGCCTGCAAAATCCACAGTGCCCCAGCCCGTAATTCCAGTGTTGTGAAGTAACATGTATTTGGGAACGGCCGGCCTCATCGCCCACGTAGCAATTGCGCATCCCAAACTATTCATATCAATCATTGCTTCCTCGCCATGGGCCCTGTCTCAAGGACATTGAACAACAGAACGTTATATTTGCAGTCAGACCTGTGGGCATCTCCTCGCCGCTAGCTGGAAACCGAAAGCGCCGCCCTTCGCATTCCACATTTGCAACATCACGTCGAAGAGGCATCTGTGGCCGTTTGAAATCACTAATTAATCCATCTAGTGCGGCTGTGTGTGAAAATGGCAACTGCCTTCACCCACAAATGGGACGCCCCGCCCGTCATTGCAACTCGGTACAGTGATGCATGAGGGCCCACCGTTACTCGAGTACTACGTTCCACTGACCCTTCACAAGTCTGTTCGCGACTGCACAGATAGTATGTGCAACAATGGGACCACAGCAGAATGAACATGTCAACCAATGTTACACGGCCATCGGGTACAAATACATGATTGCAATAGCAAGATGCCATTCCCCGATTTGCAGCGTTGTGCGCGGGACGTGCTCGGCCAAAGGGGAGAGCAGTTTGCACAGGTGGAATTAATCACCACAGGTGGAGGCCATACAGCCTGAAAACACATAAATTGCACAGCCAGTCTCCTCCCACAACCACACCGAAATGCTACCGGCAGGACTCGCGATGTTGGCCCTGGGGGACCTGATAGCACTGCAAGTACTCCAACTCCAAGAAGAAGACGAACACCAACTGCAACCGGCCGCACGAAGGAGACGCAGGAGGAGGAGGAGGCCAAGGCAGGGCCAGCAAGGGCCGCCAGCACAGCCACTACCACCACGCAGGCAGCCCGCAATCCCACGCCTCCGAGCACATCCGTTCAACCTCACTGATGAGCAGATCCACACCCTCTACCGTCTGGACCGGGACACCATAGCCGCCATTGTGGACATGACACAGGCTGACCTTGTCAGCATGATAGATAGCCCAACCGCCATCCCACCCCTACTGAAGGTGGTGTCTGTACTCCACTTCCTGGCCACAGGCACCTACCAGCACACAGTCGGACAGTTGCATGGCATTTCTCAGCCACTGTTCTCACGGACACTATTGCAAGTGCTCGATGCCCTCCTGCAGCACGCAGACGACTACATCTCTCTACCACGCTTGGAGCAGGAAATTACCAACACAAAAGTGGGATTCCATGCACTTGGCGGCATACCGGGTTGCATTGGTGCCATCGACTGCACCCATGTGGAATTGGTCGTCCCACATGCCATGGAGGCCCAGTACCGCAACAGAAAACAATTTCATTCCCTGAATGTACAAATGGTGTGTGACTCCAACAGGATCATTACACATTGTTGTGCCCGATTCCCTGGATCAACCCATGATTCTATGGTCTTGAGGAACTCTACAATACCACGCTACATGGAGCGACACGCAGGGAACAGATCCTGGCTACTCGGTGAGTCTCATTACATGCATGATTATGTGGGGAATGTGATTTGGCAATGACCTGGCAGGAAGGGGGGGGGGTGCGTATGTAGCAATGGCATTCCACATCATACGTTTCTCGTCCACATACAGGTGATGCTGGATATCCACTGAAGAGATGGCTCCTCACACCAGTCCGGAACCCACGGGACCAGCATGAGGAGGACTACAACCATGCCCACTCACGTACCCGTGTAGTCATTGAACAGGCATTCGGCCTACTGAAGACTCGTTTCCGCTGCCTCAGCAGGTCTGGCGGGGCACTCCTGTACCGCCATGAGAAGGTTGCAAAGATGGTGATGGCATGTGTCATGCTCCACAACATGTGCGTACGTAGAAATGTGCCCATGCCCCCTGACGCAGAACTGCAAGCACCTGATGATGGTCATGATGAGGGTGGGGATGTGGCAGCACCTCATGGAGTCTGCGAGGCACCGGAGGCCCGTGACATTCGTCAGCATCTCATTGATGTATGCTTCTAGCACTCACGCCTGGTGGCTGATACATGGACACGGGACTCGTGGCACTGTGCGTGTCTGGGACATGCACAATATGGACTGTACGCCTATGATGGCCTAGTACACAAAAATCAATGTCCACACATCTCATTGGTTGATCGTGCACTTTTTATGGCATATGTGATGTCATGTTGAACACCCTATCGACCCGCCACCCAAGTGAGCCCAACACACCCCCTCCAACCTCCTACCTCCCCCCCCGAACCCCAGTGTCCAAAGATGCTCATTGTCAGTGGGCTGTCGCTATTGCAAGCCCCCTCTGCGGGTATCAGGGGCACCCCTGCCTGTGGAGCGCAGGTTCCTTCCAGATCTACGTTGGGGGCTGCCCTGGACGGAACTTGCAACGGATGATGTGTCTGCCTGCTCACGTCCATGCATGTCCCTAAGGGTTTGCGAGAGCTCAGTGAGCACACGGCGCACTGCGGCAAGTTCGGCACATACGTCTTTGGACGTCGCATGCAGTTCCCCCCTCAGGCTCTCGGTGCTTCTCTCCATTTGGACTCTCAGGCTCTCGGTGCTACTCTCCATTTGGACTCTCAGGCTCTCGGTGCTACTCTCCATTTGTGCCCTTAGCGTCTCTGTGCCTCTCTCCATTTCTGCCCTAAGTGTCTCAGTTGATGTTTCTATGTCTGCCTTAGTGCCCCCACATTCATCGGCATGGTCCTTGAGGAGCGTGGCCATTTGCTGCTGTTGCACGATTAACTGGTCGAGGGACTGTTGCCTCTGCTGGGCCATGCCCATTTGCGGGGGTGTCACAGAGGGGCTGTTGTCCTCATGTTGCCTTGCCACAGGGCTTGTGGGGGATGGCCAGTCGTTGTCTTGTGGGTGCCCCTGCGTGGTATCCTCATGTTGTACGGGATGGGACAGACAGGGGGATTGGGACAGGTCATGGATGGATCTGACTTCGACATCCCCGTTTTCTGTGTCCGAGCATGCTGCCATCAATGGGGTGTCACCTATGGTGCTGCTGCCACCAGAGGCAGTGCCTTCTGTGGCATCCATTGGGGGGACCTGTGGTGGTGGTGTTGTGGGCATGCTGGCTGCTGGGGTGCCTGTTGATGTTCCCTCCTCTGTGCTGCCACCTGATTTGTGCTGCTTCCGTGTCTTGATGCGTGCAGCTGAGGTGGAGGGTCTCTGGCCGTTGGTCTTGGCCCTCTTTGCAGGTGTGCTGGTAGGGGTGTCCTGTAGCTCGTCGTTTGGATCGGACCCTGTGGTGGAGTAAAGGAGGGCGAGGGTTAATGATGGGTCTGTGGGAATTGGAATGGCATTGTATCACATGCTCTGGGGTGGTACCTGAGGGTGATTTGGGTCGGGTCCTTGGAGGTGCTTTGATTTGTGTGTGGAGTGAGGGTGCAGTTGTTTGGCAGCCTGCAGTTAGGGTGTGCCTGCTGCACGTGTAGTGCGTGATTAGGGGTTTTTAATTATTTATGTATTTATTGTTGGTTTTTACGTGCGCTATCAGGCCGATGTGTGTGGCCGTTCTCCTGGACATGTGTTTCTGTTGCACTATGTGGACGCATGGTACTTCACATGGATGGACTGTGTGGATTTGGCATTGTTTTATCTGGTACACCTACCTGAATCTTCGGATGTCTGCACTCCTTTCTCCATCCCTCCGACTCCCTCTATGCTCTCCATTCCGATGGTGGAGGCACAGATTTCTTCCCAGGGGGTCAACTTGATGGGTGATTCAGGACCTCCCCCGGTGGCTGTGGCAATGTTGCGGTTGGCAGAGAGTATGCTGCGGACGCGTATCCGCAGGTCGTCCCATCGCTTGCGGCATTGCTGTGGGGTGCGGGGTGCGGTCCCCACCGCACTTACCCGCTGTGCCACCAGAGCCCATATGGTCTTCTTGTTTGCAAGTGCCGTTCTGGTCATTTGCGTGGAGAAGACGACGGCAGCATTCTCCTGGAGGGTCTCGGTTAGCACGGTGAGTTCCTCGCGGGAGAAGTGGACCTGCCGCTTGCGGTCGCACGCTTTCTTCGCTACTTTTCCCATTTGTCTTGGTTTCGCTAGGGTGGGTGACGGGTTGGGGTGTGTTTCAGGGTAGTGATTTTAGTGGTTGTGTGGTTTTAGTGGTTTTATAGGTGTACGCCGGGATGTTTCCCGTTCCGGGCCCATGTTTTTACTTCCGTTTCCGTATATTTCCGGTCACCGTACTTTCCGGTAGGCGCACACTGCGGTGACCGCTAAGAGGGGTGGCGGTATTGCACCTAGGGCGCCGTACGGCGGCGGTGTGGGCCGTTTTGGGGTCATTTCCGCCATCGCGGACTTTGCACTTCCGCCGTGGCGTGGTGCTCGTGCCCGATGGGTCGGAATGGGCCGCACTTTGCTCCTTCGTGCAATGGCAGAAACGCTATTTACGCTGTGGCGCTCCGGTCAGTCACTTTCCGCCAGGGTCGTAATGAGGGCCAATGTCTCTTTAAGAAGAGATGTGTATTTAACTGAGACGAGTGGAGTAATGAGGAGGAAAGAGTATGCTACACAGGGGGAAAAGCCCTGAAATGATCGTTCCTTGGAGGGACTCGGCAGAGATAACCTCCTAGCCCACCACTTTCGAATCTGCAAGGAATTCCACAGTGAGACACCAGTATCCCGGTGAGAAGGGCAACAGGGAAACTGCTACCTGAGAAGAGAGATGTATCCAGGAGCTGGTGGTGGCGTGACCACGAATGACTCGTGGTGAGTGAGACACCCGCTAAATGACACTTGAGAACATCACAGCTGGGACCGCGAGGAGCTCCCTAGAACCCATGTCCGTAGACTGCTGCAGCCAGAAGAGATGCCGAGAACGAGACGCCGCTGAAAATCAATAACGGGAAAACTAACAATGGAGTAGAATACCCAAGCGCGTGCTGTGTCCTGCAACATTCCCCCGTGCAGATGAAGGTACGGGGGAGAACGAGAAATGCAGGACACCACCTAGGCAAGAGTACATGAAGAATGCAACTCGTCCAAGTCGTAAAGATGAAACACAAGGAGTAAAGTTGCTTGATTGCCAATCGGAAAAGCTCAAGTAAGAAGTAATAAGGAGAGACTGGAGACCATTACTCTGGGAAGAAGGAAAAGGTCTTTTGACCAAAGAGTGGATAAAACGAAGCCCAAGCACAGCTTCTAAGGAATATGATATAAGACTATCAAGAGAACCAGATAATAGAAGAAAGAGTATAAAAGAGAGAACCCAGGAGTGGGGGAATCTAAAAGGGGATCAAGTCCCATGCAGAGTAGCCAAGAATGAATTGAGAGACTGTCAAAGGGTCATAAGTGAAGAAAGAGTGTGAGGGGAAAAATAAGCTGTAAGCAGAGTAACCTCAGAGAGGAGCAACAAGCTCATACGTGTTTTACAAGAGCTGCAAGAGCTCATGGAGTAGATATACAGAGCTTACCAAATGAGATTGAATTCAAGTGTAAGAGAGGGACATTTCCATACAAAGACTTATCAGAAACTATGAGAATCCCAGGAGAAGAAAGACCTTCTCTTGGCTGAATTGAAGTTTTTGAACTAGTGGTAGGTTCAGATAGAGATAGGTTTGGACCAAGGAAGTTTTACTTTGCGTCTTCCTGACGACAGATGAGCTTCCTTAGTTTCTTTAGATAGGCAGGGTATCCCATTAGCAATAGGAGCCACCAGCGCGCCAGAGGACCACTCCAGTGGTGATAGTGTGCGGTACAAATATCCTTTAACATTAACATGGGGGGATAAAGGGAGGGACTAAGCATGGGGCGTAGTGACCTGGTATTTATTCGATGCCTGACGTCAGGTCCAGAGATGACGATTGAGTACACAGCAATACGAGACGACGATCGACACCCCATGTCGAATGTTTCCAAACAGCAGATCTGGATAGGGATGTCTATCAAAATGAGGAATCTGTGGGAGAAGAATCCATGGAAAGATCATTGGCAAGTCCTACATCTCATACCACCTTCCTTACGGCCAATGGTGGTGTCGGCAATGGTATCCAGTCGATTGGACAACAGTAACTCCCTTTACCGCAGCCTAACGGACTGATCTTCCGACTGCAACGTCTCCAGAAATTTGCAGCTCGGATAGCGATGGGGACACCGTATGGTTTGTTTATTTGTATGGCGCACCCAACCCGGGGGTATCTGGGCGCCTTTGCACGGTGAATTACAAGAAGGCTTTAGGCTTAATTACAGTAGTTACATTAGATGGAACAGCGACAATAGAACACGAATACAGTAGGAAATGCAAAACACACACATACAAGAATCTATATACATATATACAGAATGAAGCAAATTACTTTGTGGTCTGCATGGGAAGCTAGGTGGAGTCAGAGCGAGCAGAAGGGATAGCCATTGTCCTAATATGTACATGGCTAAGACTGACCATGGATGTCATTGGTGACGAGCTAATTTATAATGTTGCGCCTGAACATGTAGAAGGGTTGGTCGGTTCTCAGTGATGGACATTTCTCCAGTTCTCCGTCACCTTCACTGGCTACCTGTAGTTCAACGCATTGAGTTTAAAACACTTTGTATTGTGCATCGAACGCTTCATGGACAGGGAGTGGAGTACCTGCGCTATAAATTCTCCCGCTATCTCCCCGCCCGCTCTTTGAGATCTGAGTCAGCTGGTTTGTTCTGTGTACCATCATTCGGCCGCTCCTGTCTGGGTGGATGTGCTTTTTCTGTCGCAGCAGCACAGCTAAGGAACAAGTTACCAGCTGAACTGAAAAAGATCGATAATCGTCTGGCCTTTAGGAAAGCCTTAAAAACACATCTTTTTTAACCATGACGGACAATACCTTTTGGTTCGTAAACTGTGATCGGGGTTCTCTCGTTCTCTCCAGCGCCATGATGCCCCTGGGTGACAGTGCGCTTTATAAGCAGTCTTAACATAACAGAACATCTCTTTAGCGACAACCATGACTTCCACTCATCCACAAGTTCCACCAAACTGGCCAAAGAGATGGAAGAAACTGCTCTTCACGCTGGTGCCTTATCTAATCCCTGTTGTTCCAGGTCACTCCCTTGTGCTTTGAGAGGACATTTTGGAACACGTCATTGACATCGACTTTGAGGACACAGAAGGAGGTTTATTGGAAGAGGAAGATGATGATTTTTCTACATTGCCCCCTGCGCAACCATCTCTTGCACCCTCAACTATTTTGCCTGCCTCCGCAGCCACCTTGTACCCCTGTACTCTGGCACCTTTTCGTATCCATCCAGAGGCCTACTCCCTGTCAATGGAAATGTTATTGACTTTGCAATCGCTGCTATTGGAACTGCAGTCTAGAATTCTGTCCATTACTCCTCCACAAGATCTGCCTCCTTCCCCGCTTAGTTGCCAACCCTGCGTCCCATTAGCATCACGTCCTGTTTCAGAATTCCCTTTGGGGTCCGAGTCAGGGCAAGACATTCCCCAAGAGAATGAATCCATCCACTGCTCTACCTCGGATGAATTTGATGATTTGGCTCCGGTGGAGCGTGAACCTGAGGACCTTCCAGTCAGGGATTTTCCTCCTGATGAGATTGGGACATTTGACACCGTCCTGTCCAAAGATGTTTGACCTGCTCCCCACCAAACTGAGGAAGGGGTGTTTCCTCGATCAGTGTAGAAAACTGACTCTGAAGACAAGACCAGTGTGTCCATTCCTGTTATGGACAACATCTGGAAAGTGAATCCCCATGTTATGCTTTTCCCAGAAAGGACAGATTTGAAAAAGAAATATAGAGTGACTGAGACTGTCCCCAAGTGTGTGCATGTTCAACCCAGTCCAGAGTCCATAGTATCTGATGCTGACCGCAAGAGATTTGCCAATCTCCTTGCGCTTTGCCTTTGGACAAAGAAGGGAGACAATTGGATGCCTTTTGTCAAACTCATTATGTCTACGGCAGCTACCACCATTAAGGACTATGATTGCCTTGGGAAATGGCCCAAAATGTCGACCTCACAATTGCGACAGCCGAATTGCCCGACTTTTTTTTTTTTTTTATACACCCCCTTTATTCCACATGTATATGTGGAGGGGTATGGGATATTATATTAATATGGGGTAGCTGCGGGGGGCTGACCGGACAGACATAGAGTGAACAGCAATAGTTAAGCTGTGATAAAACAATCGTTTGGAGAAGAGTTTTAGTAAAAGAGAAAGTTAATAGGTGGTAGATCTTTCTGATATTAAATAGATGAAACCGTCAAGATTCAACTACAAATGCAATTTGAGGTTGCAAGGAAAAAGGGGGGATTAAGACAGAGAAACTAGATGTGACGGCAGCAAGACAGGAGCAATAGGTGGTAAGGAGTGAAATCATTGAATGTAGGAAAGGAGAGAAAGATCTGGATATCATGCTCATATAGATTTACCTGAAATCTGAAGTATTGTATGTGTATTGTATTTTGTTATTTATATAGTGCTCTTTCCCCACGTGCGTGGCCTCAATGCGTATTTCCGTGGTTGAACTCCCTTGACCGTAGTCGATGTCGCTGGAGAGTTCTATGGGATTAGTTTAGGAGATGCGTGTGTGCATGTTGCCGTTCTAGGACATAGGTGGCTGGTAAGGCTTGACTAAGCAGCCAGAGAGAGGTCAAACACATGGGTGGGTGCTGTTGAGGGTTAGAGATAGAATGCTATTGTTTAGAGAGTTTATGTGGGTCAGCTATACCAAGTTCCTTTGGGGTGGTGGTCGCTGCGTGATAGTGATAGAGGTGTTGAGGTACGTTGGGTGTTTCGGTCTGAACGGCTGTGTGCACTAGGCCGGATTTGCTTAACCGTAGGCGTATTCTTATCATGCATGGATGCTTGGCCGTGCCTGCGGCCTCTGTCCATGCTAGTGGTGCGGGCTATACGTACCGTAGATTCGAGAGTCCTGTATATTGGAAGGGAGACCTACACCTGGCAGTGAGGTTTAAGAACAAGGCTAGGCTCAGCTAGACTCGAGAGTCCTGTATGGTGGGAGAGAGGCCTATACCCGACAATGCTAGTAAGTACAATGCTAAACAATTTAGAGCCTACACTAATAGTGCAATTTGAGTAGGAGGCTAAGAAGAGAATCCTTGAATAGCAAGTTCCGGGTGTCCCCCTGCAGTATGTTTCGTCATATGGTAAGCTGTGAGAGGCTGTGCCTAAATTGAGAAACCTATATGGTCAGCAGGCGGCCCCGGTTTCCCGGTGCTGGGGGTCTCCATATAAAATGAGCAAACGGAGGGGCCTACGCCTCGATTCATGTAGGTGGAGGGGGGCCTAGGCATGAAAGGCTGTGGGCTACAGCCGATTTGTATATTAAGTATTCGTAATGTAACAGTCATCGAGGGCTTGTTGGACCTAGCTTGGGGAATAGGTTTGCGGGCCGGGAGGGGGGAGGGGGGCTGGTGGAAGCTTCCCAGGGTAAGTATTGCGGGTTGACCGAGGTAGTGAATAGTTAATGATGTGCTTGTGCTAGCCAGGACCCTTATCTCGTAATTGTCTCTCGTGTGGATTGGTGGACATGGTTTCGTGGTGGGTGTGAGGCGAGTGTAGCCACGGCGAATGCTGCTGGCTTAGCTCAGGTGCTTGTAGAGTTGGAGTGTTGTTGTAGGTGGGATGTTGGTGGATCAGGAAATCCACAACGAAAGCTGCTGGCTTATCTGGGGTTTTAGAAGTCAGGCAGTGTTGTTGAGCGGAGAGTGGCGGTGTCAGGTGAAACCGCTGCGAGAGCTGGCGGCCCCTGGGTTATGATAGAAAGCAAAGGAGATTATTAGGGGAGTTTTCACAGGGTGCAGTGGCTTAGGAGAGTATTGGGAAGAGCCAGGTTTTAAAGGCCTTCCTGAATTTCAGGTGGTTTACGATGTTGCGAATGTGTAGGGGGATGGAATTCCAGATAATTGGCGCTTGGACGGAGAAGGAGGAGCCGCGAAGTCTTATGGAGCTATGCAGTGGGATCACTAGGCGAAATGCATTGTGAGATCTGAGATTCCTGGAAGGTTGGTAAGGGACAATTTTGTCACGCAGGAATTCAGGGCCAGTGTTGTGGATTGCGCGATGGGTGATGCACATGGCTTTGAAGGTGATGAGTCGGGCAATGGGGAACCAGTGGAGGACTCTCAGATTAGGGCTGATGTGTTCTCTGGCGGGAAGGTTAACGAGCAGGCGTGCTGTCGCATTTTGGATTCTTTTGAGTTTCTGCAGGTAGAGGCAGTTTGCGTAGTTAAGGCGGGAGAGGATGATGGAGTTGATTGCCGAGAATCAGTGGGGAAAGGTGAGGTAGGGGAAAATCCACCTGAGAATCCGTTGGTGAAATAAACCGGTTTTGGATACGCTGGTGGTGTGTAGGGTGAGGGATAGATCTGAGTCAAATTCGCATCCAAGGTTTTTAACCACTTTTGAGGGTGCTGGTGCTTGTCCTAGGGAATCGGGCCAAGGGATTGGTTGGGGGATGAGAGATGTTTTCCCTCAAAGTAGGATTTTGGTTTTCCCAGGGTTGAGGATGTGATGGTTGATCGTCATCCAGTTGTCAATATCCGAGAGGCACGGTGGGAGGTCCAGGTTGCCAGATCCTTTGGTATTTGGCATTTTGAGGATGATCTGGCTATCATCCGCGTAGTTGTAGTAGGTAAGGTTGTACGAGCGGATGATTGCGGGGATGGGTTGTATGTAGAAATGGAAGATTAGCAGTGATGTGGATGCTCTTTGGGGAACACCTTTGCGAATTGCATGTGATGTGGATGTGAATTGGTCGAGGTGCATGATTTGCGACCGTTTAGAGATGAAGGAAGAGATCCACGACAGGGCTGTGCTTTTGATTCCTAGTGTTTGTAGTCTGTCTAATAGAATCATGTGATTGATGGTATCAAAAGCTGCGGAATTGTCTAGGAGGAAGAGAACCGTGCAGCAGTCTGCGTCAGCTGTTCTTTTTAGGTCATCCCAGATGGAGACCAGGGGGGCTTCTGTTCCCCTTAATGGTCTGAAACCTGATTGCGCTGGGTCTAGGAGGTTATTGGATTCGTCAAATTGGCCAAGCCGTTTGTAAGCCTCGATGTCAAATAGTTTGCCCATGTACCGCGTTTTGGAGATTGTTCGGTAGTTTATGGGGAAGAAGCGGATCAAGCGAGGTTTTTTTGAGAATGGGTTTGGTTTAGGATGTTTGTAGGGCTTTCGGGAAGGAACCCGAGGTGAGTCAGTGGTTAAGGATTGCGCAAGGGACATTACCTGCACAGGTGGCGGTTAGTATTTTCTTTAGCAAGGTGGGGGGAGGCACTGGTCTTCCGGAGAGCCTGACGGGCAGCTGGTCGATGCCAGCGATAGGGAATTACAGGTGTGTGATGGGAGAGAGAGTCAAATGAGGATTGTGGTTGGGGTGGGGTGTGTGTGTGGGGTGCTGCAGGTGGGTAGGCGGTGGTGGTAGGATTATTAGTTTGGCGACGATGGCGTTGTCTTTCGTTAGCGGCGTTGTAGAAGTGGAGCGAGAGGGTGTCTCATAAGGCTTGGGATGATCAGGCAAGAGCATGAGGGTGGTATGAATTCTGCTATGATTTGTAGTTCCTTACTTGGGTTGCGGACATTTTGGATTTGGTTCCCATAGAAAGATTTCTTGCTTTTTCTGATTTCCGATCTGGTTGTCCTTGCTAGGGCGGTTTTGTTTTGGGCTGAAGGGTCGGCTTTCCAGGCCCTTTCCAGGCGGTGCTTGAGTTTTGAGGGGTTTGAGATTGCGGGAGAACCACTTTGGTGATGCTCCACATCTCCGCGAGGAACGTTTTGAGGGGTTTGAGGGCATTGGTAAGCCAGAAGTTGAAGGAGTGAATTGCTGGTGCTCTTTTCCGCTAGGGAGAGTGAGTTGAGGGTCAGTTTAAGTCAAGAATTTGTGAATTTTGGACCTGTGAATCACAGGAAGGCCCTCTCTAAGGCTTTCATATCCAGGTGGCTCCCTGGCTGCATCATGTACTGTCATCGCCTGGCCAACAGTATTCTTCTAGGCCCAGTCGAGAGCCCATTCTACCCAAGCGTTTCTCTCTGGTGTGCCCCGGCTTGACATCTGCAGGGCTGCTACGTGGAGGTCCATGCACACCTTCACAAGGTTCTACTTCGTGGATAGGGATTCCAGGGAGGAGTTCCGGGTCGGCCAAGCGGTGCTACACAGATTTCTGGAGGTGAGTCAGTTCCAGGGGTATGTGTTTTACTTCTTTGAGCCTTGCTACCTCCCGTAGTTGTGTATATGCACTGCTGTATTATCGTAGTCCTGAGCATGTGAATCCATGTGACTCCATGCCAGACCCCATGCTGGAGAAGGAACAAGTCACTTACCTGTAACTCCTGTTCTCCAGCATTGGTCTGGCATGGATTCACATGCAAACACTCCTTCCTTCGCCTCTGTGTGCTATACCAAATCTGAAGATGGCCTCCAGGAGTGGATCTTAGGGAGACAGTCATTGGATGGGGGTAGTATGACACAAATGACGATGATTGGTTTAGAGGAGAAATGCAGTTTTCAGGCTAAAGCATAACTGCTCTTCTTTTTACTGAGGATTCCAAGCCTGACGACAGGGAATATTCATGACCATGTGATTCCATGCCAGACCCATGCTGGAGAACAGGAGTTACATGTAAGTAACTTGTTCCTTCTTGAAGGTGACCTAGGATGACTTTTGCATATAGCTTCCCTGCCCCATTTAACAGAGATGAGGTGATCATTTTCTGTGGAGTCTTTTGGAACATTCTTGAATATGGGTATGATTTCATCCTCCCACCATGTGGTGGGGAACAGAGCCCTGTCTCCCTTCTAAGCCCAAGTCCCTTCTGGGTCTCCCGTACCTCTCTTTACCTTCACAGGGATTGCAGTATATCACTAAGGCTTGCAAGGACAAGGGGTTGCCTCTGCTGCTTTAGGCTTCTGGCTACGTCTGCGATGGCCATGCTGCTTCACTCTGCGTGGCTCAGCTTCTTGATGGTTTCCTCTGTATCTGCGGCGGCAGCGCGGTCTCCCTCTCTGCAGTTTGTCTCTGGGTATCTCTCGGTCTGTCGCATGTCAGGGCAGTACCTCCTTGTACGGTTCGGCTTTCTTCTGGCCTTCGGGACCTCTCCAGCGGCACCCGAGAATAAAGGTTGCAGCGGCTCTGCAGCATCCTCTGTGCTTCTCCTTCTCTGGTCACCCGAGCGGCTTTGAAACTCCTGCGCCTGTATTGGCTGGAGTTGGCAGGTGTCTTTGTCTCTTTGGATTTTTATACAATGGAGCCGGTTCCCAATCAGCTCATTGTATAAATCCTTCATGTCTTTTGTTGTTTTGATCTTGCTATGGTCATGGGGCCTCCTCGTACCAGTTCTTGTGTGGTAGGTGATCCTCATGTTTCCTTCCATCTTCCTCATCATAATACTTTCAGTTTCCCTATAGTTCTCTAGCTGATAACAAAACATAGGTTTACTCTCCAAGAAGAGGTTACTCGAGGAAAGAGGCTAGAGTGTGTTGGGGGGGTGTTGATGTTGCCCGTACTCATCCCTAGAGGGGGAGTGCCTCCCAGTGCGATCCTCCCACATTATACCACCCCCGGGTGGATTATTGGGTAGCAGCCTCACCTCCCTGGCCTCATGGGAAGGGGCTCACCCTTCGGGAGAAGTGACAACATTGAGTAAATCGTCACACTACACAAATACTCGCACTTGACTCCCTCAAATTTACACACATTCTCAGTCTCCCATCCTGCTTCTGCACCAACACCACAAGGGAAAACCGTTCCAATGCCTCAATTTCTTCAATTATATTGACATTTTTCCATTTCTCTGGTTCCTCCTTGAGCCCTTCTCTGGCCAATACTGGAACTTTTCTAACATTGTGTTTTTGGCACTGCTCCCCTTTTCAATATTATTTTGTGAGAAAATCCACGTTACGTCCCCTATCTTGGTGTTCTTTATTCACGTCACTCGCACACAATACTGGCACCCTTCTGCCCGTACAAATTTGTATTTCCAACATAGCTTGTTGCTCCCACTCTAGAACACCCGCTCCTTTGTGTACAACATATAATTTACCTGCCGAGCACTGTCCGTTGAATTCTATTTTCGCCCATTCGTAACCCAATTCCTTAATTGACACTCGGCCATAGGGACACAGGTTTATGTCAGACGCTTTAAAGTCGGTCACCTCCTTACCATAACTTTCCTCATATAATTCTGATGAAATCATAGTGTAAGGAGACCCTGAATCAACCAACCTCTCTAGTTGAACACCGTTCACAGTTAACATGTCCCATGGTCAATTATTTTTCTCCCCTTGTATTTGTCACAGTGCCCCTTCCATCCTCCTCATGCTTTCCTCTGGTTCAAACATCCTGACACTCTGTAATCCTTTCCAGCTCTCCTCCCCTCTATTATTCAAATTACACATTCTAGAAAAATGTCCCTTTTTGCCACAACGTCTACATTCCGCTGCAGTAGCAGTGCATTTCTTGGCTCCTGTTGCATGACTTGACCATCTACATTTCTTGCAGAATGGTCTCCCATAAGACACAGTTGCACCCTTAGGATATCTGACCATTTGTCCTTCCTATTTTATAGGTCCCTCAGCCTTCCCTCTTGACAAATATCCATCATTGTCCACTTTCTTGTTGGCCATTACCGCTTGTACCATTTCTTGAATGCTTCTGTCAACCACCACATGCCCACTGCACTGGACTCTTCAGTTGCTCTTGCTATTTCTAGGGCCTTGTCCACAGGAGGGTGTTTGTCAATCCACACCCCCTCCTATCTTGGTGTTGCATGCTCTCATCATTATTTGATCTCTTATATATTCTCCCAAATCATGTCTCCATCTTTTTCAATGTCGCTTCATACAGGCTGACCAGTCTCTCACTCTCCACCACCGGGGGCTGTGACCCTTATATCACCACCAGGTAGATGTCTGAACACTCCAACTCACTCTGTTCCCAAACAGTTAAGGAGAGTCACTGCTTTCTGGTCATCGGTGTATGTTACACCACTGGTTGCTCTCCCTTAAATATACTGTAAGGGTGCAGAAGTAAGATTCTGACATGAAGTGATCATTATGGTTGGTATAAACTTTTATTTTAATGATAAAAATGAAAAGAAAACCTTATCTTGCCCTGCCACAACCAAAATTACTAATGTCCCAGTCCGGATGACAAAAGCAAGAGTTCAGTCCTATGTTCAAATCCTAGCTCTGTGCCTCACACTCTGTTAAACTAAATTAAAAGAAGGATGTCTTCCTAGTGCAGAGGAATGGCTCCCTTCCCCGGGACAAAAAAGGCAGTTATTGTTTTATAAAGTTCTTAAAGTTCAAACTCAAATGTTTGGGGCAATCTCCCTTCCCCGGCCTTCCTTAGACTTATAACAGAGTTCATCAATTGGTGGGGGACCTCCCTTTTTTTTTCCCCAACCTAGCTTTCTCAATCTTCAACGAACGGCGGTGGGTCACTGACTTGGCAGACCTGGTTCCCTTCTACCAGGCACTGCAACGAAGAGGATCAGTTTGGATGCTATTCCAAACTCGCGTGTGTCCCAGACCCTGATTGGCAGACCAGGTTCCCTTCTACCAGGCACTGTGAAAAAGAAGAGGAGTTTGGATGCTTTTCAAAACCGTGGAGGGTACCTGACCCTGGTTGGCAGACCTGGTTCACTTTTCCCCGGCTCCAACACAGACTTGGTTTACTCGCCAGCCAAGCACTGTGTTCACGTGTATCACCCTCAGTCTCTTGACGTCACATACAGACTTAGTCTACTCTCCTGCCAAGTACTGTCTTCATATATCTTGTTCTCACAGTTCGCTTTGTCTTCTCCCCTCTTAATTGACAGGCCTGGGTAGTCCACCCTCCAAGTACTGCCACTAGGAAAATAAGGTATCCTTGTTACATGATATATCCTTTTCATGCAAGGGTCTTAGACCCTATTCTTTGTTATATTGCTTTGCTCGTGCTTCTCTTATGTCCCCTAGGGGTTATCCTCTTTTCCCCACTTTTCCTGTATTGTTGACTTTAGGCGTCTTCGTCCCCTCTGTGGACCCCTAGCCCCCAACCATAGACTCAGCCACTCAAATACCTTTAGGGTCTTGGCTGCAGCCCTCTAGGACACTCACAGGCTTCCCAAATTCTTTCTTCAGTTCGCCGGCTCTCTGGGGCTCTTCTCGGCTTGCCTCCGCGGCTCCTGTCTGTTTGGCATATAGCTCGTAGTTGGACTGCATGGTCCTGTAGTGGCACACATCTGGTGCTCTCCCCAGCTCGCTTTCTGCCTCTCTTGCCGTGTCCCCAGGACACAGTGCTTCTCAATGTTGCCGTTTCCTGGTCTTCCCCTGCTGTTCTCCGCGGTGAGCGTTCGCCATGCTCTGGGATCCCCCAGGGAGGGCCTGATAGACAGGTAAGTATGTAGTCAGTTTTTATGTCTGCGTTCAGTTTGGTCTGTAGTTGTAGACTAGACCGTTCAGGTAGGTTCCTCTATGTAATCCTTGCAGATCCACACTTCTTCTTCGTCACAGTCCTTTGGATTGGATCTTTATGACCACTACCTCCACTCTACCTCATCTCAGTCCTTTCTACTTCCTGAATTCTACAGAAGTATACCTGATAGGAGGGTAGGGGTGGTGAGAGAGGGGGTGAAGGGAAGGTGTAGTTGTTGGACGGATACCGCATTCTCGTAGAATATTCATCACAGGTCCCACAGGGGGGGTTTACCCTCCCATGAGAACCACCCGCTGAGTACCACCCCCATGGGGACTATTGGGTAGCAGCCTCACCTCCCTGGCCTCATGAGAAGGGGCTTCCCCTACAATTCATCAAAATATGTTGAATGCATCCACCCCCAAATCCCATAATACAGGCGGTCTTCCTGGATTTGCCCCCAAAAATTGAGGTGACTTAGCACTTGCTTGCTGCATAATGATACTCTGACCTCCAACCATGTATCCATAATGTGAGCCTTTCGCCCTTTTAAAAAAAAATCTATTTACTGAGGATTAGAAACTCACCTGCAGAAACTGGGCTACTGTTCTCCCTCTTTCACTGCACACACGATGTGGTGCCCACTCTGTGCTCCAATTTGTTCCGCGTAGCAGACCTGTCCGCTTCCGTGATGTTGTCCAGTCCGTCGAGGTCCTTTCCTCTAGCCACGTCCTGACACAATGTCACTGTGTTGCCGACACAGCTCTGACAACTGCTAGATTCTTTTTTCAATCCTGTGCGGTATCCGTTAGGCAGGTAAGCCCTTGCCTCAGAAGCCCTGCTTGTACTTGTGCTCCTGCGCGCTGCTCCGGATCTGGAGGTCAAAAAAGAAAGAAAAAAAGGCTTTCTCTGCCGCCAAGCCAGTCAACTGTGGCTGCCCAGATCAACTCCTCCTCACGTGGATTTGCCAGCCATGGAGTCCAACTCACTCATCGGCCAATGGTATAATAAGCTAGGACACCATTGAAAGAGGTAACCTCTTGTTTATTGTATGGACCCCATATTGCAGCCAGCAGCAACTGACTCACTAAAATCGCACCCTCCCTTTTAACAACAACACTCTATGTAAACGTAGTGGTCCATGGCACACTCCCAATGCAACCATACTGGAACAAGAATTACTACAATCTTCCCTTATTGCAGGATAGGCATTTTCTTTTTATTTAAATAAACATCCTTAAGAACATGGCACATCTTTTGTCCAACTCCTTCTGGTTCACCAAAGCACATCAAAATAACCAAAAGTCCTCTGTGTAAAATGTTAGGGTGGTACAAACGTACCCCCATTGCACTGCCCTGTAAGGTGCGGTGTGCAATATAAAAATACACAAATTCAAAAGGGAAAACAGTTTCCCAGTACTGATAGTCAGAAGAAGTGTCTTTCACCATTACAAATGAACAAACGGCAAGGGAAGTGAATCTGAAGGTTCAAAAACAAGGCAAAAAGAATGGTGTTCTAAAGAGAACTATGGAGTGAAAGTTGCAAGAAGAAATCTTTCCAACAATTAAAAAGAAACTGTCTTCCCTTGTTCCTTCTGTCTCACGTTACTTGCTCCACAAACACATTCTTCAGCCTGCTTTTTCCCTCCCTTTCCCATATATATATTTTTTTATTTCCCTGCCTTCTGTCCCCACAAGGCATTTCAACGAGAACAGGCAAAGCGCTCTCTAGTACATGGATAAAGCTGATTAATAATATTATTAGGGTATTTATTGAGCACTGACCTAGCTCCAAGATGCAATGGAGCGCTTTACAAAGGGGGAAGAACATGGTGAGGGGTGCAGAGAAACAAGGCAGTGTGGCGCGAACAGGGAAGGTGGGCAATTTGTTAGCAACAGATCTACAAGCAACCATGGGAAGAAACTGTGGGGATCAGATCACTCCGTCTCAGTGAGGGGAGTGAAGGGTGTGTGAATCTTGGTGTTACGGAGGAGCCATTAATCTCCTTCCTGAACTGTAGAAGCAAGGGGACGAGTCTGATGTTGACTTGGCAGAGGTTCCATAGTCTTATGGTGTAGACAGAGAAGGCCGGTCTACTGGTTCTCTTTCCTGCACCAGCGGAGTTAGTCTGCACATATCCTGGCTTCTGGTGGATTGTAGGCCTCCAGGGATGCTGAGTTCCACAGTGAGGTAGCTTTGGGACAGCCTTGTAGATGATGCAGTAGGATTTGAAGATGATATAGGCTTGCAGTGTGAGCCAGTGCAGTTCAATGAGGGTCAGGGTGATGTGGCTGAATTTGTGAAGTCCTTTGAGTCGTGCTGCAGCATGCAGGACACATCTCAGGGGTGCCAGGGTAGAGGCCAGAAGCCCTTCAAAAAGGGCATCGATACCTTGCAAGTGGGACAGGACCAAGGCTTGGACAGCAGAGCTGAAGTTATTTTCTTTAAAACCGATCCGACTCTATGGGCAATCATTTTGAAAGCAAAATGGGATCTTATTTTAACATCTGGCAACATTCCCATTTCTTGGGTAACATCTATCATTATCCCTTTTTTCAAAAAGGGGGATCCCCTGAATCCTGAAAACTATCGTCCTATATCCCTTATGGATACAGAAGCAAAGGTTTTTGCTATTCTAATTCTGTGCGATCTTGAAAAACGTATTACACAACATAGCCTTTACTCGAGATTCCAAACTGGCTTTCGAAAACAAATGAGTACTTCCTTGAATGCCACTGTGATGTCGCACATAGTAGAGGAATCAAGATATAAGGACTCTTGTCCGATATTCATGGCCTTTATAGACATCTCGGCAGCATTCAACAGTGTAATTAGGAATCCGCTCTGGACCAAGTTGGAAGAAATGGGGATCCCCCTGATATTAATCTATTGGATAATCCTTTTACATACTGATACATCCTGCAGGATTAGGGTTACTAGTGAAGGTGACACTACTGATCCGATATCCACCCAAATGGGCCTGAAACTGTGATGCAACCTCGCAGCCTGCTTATTCAACCTCTATATGAGGGACTTGGATAAATCATGGCATGACAATAGTCTATTTGCAATAAAACTGGGTTCAATGCGCATTCAATGGTTGGCCTTTGCCGACGATGTGATCTTGTTTGACCCAACACCAGTGGGCCTGCAAAAAAAGCTGAATTTTTTCGAGCAATTTGCTAAAGCCCATAACTTGAGTCCTAATGCTACCAAAACATGCATTATGACATTTAACAAGAAAAAAATGTAAGTCTTATAGTTGGAGCTTTGTGGATACACCTATTCCACTTCTTAAAGAAACTACTTATCTTCGGTATCACATCACTAACAACTCTTCAATCAAAATGTGGTCTGAAAAACTAAATATGAAAGCCAGACCTCTTCTTTCATAAGCTAAGATTATTCTTGTCAAATACTACCTGTACTTGACTTCCTGAGCCTTAAGGTTTAAAGTGTCCTTCTTTACATTCTAGATATATGCCTTTGTAATATGAATAACATCTTAGACAGAATACAGGGATGCTTTTTGAAATCCTCTTTACACCTTTCCTTGGCAATCCCGAACTGTATTATTCGCCACGAGTTAGAATTTATTTCTCGCGCGTGCCATAAAAAGTGCCGTGATCTCTCTAAATATGCCAAAATGATTGACCCTCCAAAAAATGCATTCTACTTGGATTTCCAAGACATATTACTATCTAATTCCCCACACTCTATGAAATTATATCAGCAAGATATAATAAGAACAATGGTTACATTGGACATAAACTAATCAGATCTACGGATCAGACCAGCCTATGTTAAGACGAAATTATTTGAACAAGACTGGATTAGTACAATCTCGGAACTAAAAAATGACTCTTCTTATAGTGAATATGCTAAATACACAAGGAAAGGTCTTCCTCGATGCAACTATTTAGAGGTTTTTCCTTGTAGTATTTTCAGAACGCAATATATGCGATTCACATTAAATCAATACCATACAAGGGAAAAAGCTCTTCATTGGAATCGTGCCGACAACCTGGGTGGGGAGTTAAAATGCCGATTTTTCCCTTGCAATGTTAAGACTGAAACCCTCAAACACCTTGTACTAGAATGTTCACATTTTAAAACGATGTGTTCAAACTTTTTGATAAAATTTGTCAACATCAATTATGAGGACTCTCTGAACGTACTCTGGGATAGGATGATGTTGGGCAATCGCGTCCCCTAATATTTGCATTGGTTAGATTGCAGAACCATATCGAAAAGGAGCTTTTAACTATGTTCCATAACCCTTTTAAACTTATGATATGAAGGTCTTGTATCATGTTCTATTTAATTGTTATCACTAGCTGAATAATAAAAAAAATGTTCAAAGAAAGTGCATTTTATGTTTGTAATATTTTGTTTTATACAATGCTTCTTTTTGGATGAACTCATTTGACATAATTGCTTTTATTCTCTAGGTTTCTTAACCTTTAGCCTTCAGTGGATATCGTACATGTCAATTAATATTGACAGCATATAATTATGAAATATCTGTGAAACTTCGTTGAGACTGTAAATCATGCATTTTGATTCTCTTGTATTATGGAAATGTTATTTGAATTATATTTTGTAAAGGTTTTAATGAACCATAAAGACATTTAAAAACATTTTTTTTAAAAAGAAGTCATTTTCTGAGATTTAGGGCTTGATGTTCCTCAGAAGAGGAAGTTGACACCATACTGTTTGTGTCTTCTTTGCTATGTTCTATTTGAAGTTTTTCAAACCGAAGGGACTAGGCGCAGGTGGCTAGCTGGGGTGTGAAGCCCTCATGGTGCATAGCAGAGAGCCAGGTCTGGATATCAGGGTGTTCGGTGGTGTTGGTCAGAAGTAGGAATTCAGTGTTGGAATGGTTGAGCTTCAGGTAAGCACTGCACATCCACGTCTGGATCAATGAGAGGCATGCAGATGTATTATTCTGCATTGGGATTCTGCATGTTCAAAAATGAGCAGAGTCATTAATGTGCATTATTGGGCCAGAATAGTGATCATGCAAATTAGTTAATGTGTCATTCTTCTTCCTTCTCCTGTGTACCTGCTAGGATGTCTTTGTGCCAGTACTGTGATGTCATGAACTTGAGGTCAAACAGTGTGTGCCAGGGTGCCATCAATGTCAATTAGAGTTGGCATTGTGTGTACTAGGAGCTGGTAGGGCTCCATCTCTCTAAGTACCTAAGCTGTACCTCTAATATGAACTTAAATAAAAGGAAATCCGCTTTGAAGCCTCATTTTTGAGTGCCATGTGTGTTACTTGTAAGGTGAGAAGTTTGCTTACTCTGTCGATCAGTCCCTGTCCCTGTGCATGTGAAATCTGTTTCACGGGTGAATTGTACTGTACCTACCAAGATGGGGTCTGTGGATCTCTTAGGTGCCTTGGTGTATGGTCCTAACATGTAGGCAGCGTTAGAAAGGGAAGTGTGTGCTACATTTCTCAACCCTTCCTATCTCTTCCACCTGTCCATCCTATACTATCCGCCCCTTCAATTCCTTCCTGCTGCTAGGATGTATGTGTGTGAGCACTGTGATGTTATGAACTTGTGAGGTCACCCATAGAGTTTTTTATCTGCCCACCCCCAGCCACCCTCTCCCCCCAGTTCCATAAGTATTATTTAGGGTGGCTATTCTGGGTGGTGGGAGCCGGTGTGTCTACAGTGCCACCAAAAAGCTAGGTGAACCTGGTTAAGATGCAGGGGACATCGAGTGGGGAAATCGTTTTTTTGGAGGATATTTCTTTTTATAAAAGCAATGTTGATGTTTTGTAGATTGATGAAGGAGCACAGATGATTCTGTGGTTCATATCTCGTAGACCCTGAACTTTAATATCATTTACCAATCCCCCTCCACAGTTCACATATTTAGAGATTGGTTATGAGTACTTGCAGATATTTAAATATAATTAAGTGTCATGGTATTTCCTTATTCATAAATGCACTAACACTCCCCCAAGATACAATAGCAAGTTGTCAGTCTTTTCCAGCAATTCATTGTGCCAAACAGCTTAACAAAGGAGAAAGGACACAATGCAGACCCAAACAGAGCATTTTGTGGGGGTGATAGATGGGGGAATATAAGATACAGTGTCTTGGCTCCCCAAGTCATGTGAACCCTTAAAAATAGACGGAGGCGTGAGCTTGATGCAGACATGTTGCAATCACAATCTTCATTAATCCTCCTCCCATATTTGATATCCTATTTGCAGTAAAATGTATTTCTGGTTCTTCATAAATGATAAACGAGTACTTGGTGAAGTGGTCTATTTTTTTCAGATGATCTATTTTTCACAAATGTTCCCATATGTCTCGGCCTGCAATCACTTAATGCAAAAGGGGCATGCATAATTGTTTAGTTTGGATTTAATGTTCGGCTTCATTGTCAAGCTTGACTTGTGTACTCCCAGTCCCTGCTACTTTATACGTGTTCCCCCACTGCTTCCTTTAGTTTGCCATTACGTCATAAACTAAAGGAAACTTCATAAAGCAAATGATGAATCAGAGAAAAATATGAAGTATTGTTTTATGCATTAGAGGAAAGGTAATCGGCTGGGGTAGGACAAGTTGCCATATGGGGAGAACATGCTTTTTCCACTAGTCCAAAGTTACAATTTTGCTGACTGACATGAAACCAGGTCTTCTACTTTTTTTGGTCACCGGACTGTAAATCCTAGAGACGGGGGAAGATTACTCCCATCCATCGTTTCGGCTCAAGCCAGCTCTTCACCCCACCCAGAATATTTGTGTTCTGACGGAGCACAGGCACTCTCTTCTTCACCTCCATTGTCCTGAGGCCGATAGACCAACAGTAGTATGTTTTCCGAACTTTAATGAGCAGTGGGCACAGGGCGTGTTTCAACGCTGCTCAAAGGTTCCAAGGCTTCTGCCTCCCGGTCACTAGACAGCACAAAGCGCATGCAGCGTCATTTCTCCATAATGAATAGCGTAGCGGCAGTGACTTCACTCCACCACTAACTCCTCCCCAATGGCATGCTTTACTAGAAACCTTTCAAGCGTTTAAGTGGATCCGAATTCAGAGATTGATCAAAAATGACTACTGGTGTCAAACCATAAAAAATGCACTGATGGGTAAACCGCAATCCATCAACAGTCTATTAAAAAGAGAGAACTTCTCCTCTCTACAACCTTCTCTGTTAAATCTGTTTTGACTGTTCTTTTTTCCCAGTTTTTCCATCCGGCAAGTTTCTGACACAGAGGTCTTTAATATTGTTAAACACATGAAGCCAAGTTCATTCAAGGGGGACATCTGCCCTGCAAATATAATCAAGGAATCTGTAGACACTAACTCCATTGATCACAAAAATGGTAAATTCCTCTCTTATAGCTTCTTCTGTAGCTACCCTTGAAAGAGGCTTGGATTTCACCACTGCTGAAAAGTCCTTGGATCCTGCTGTTCCAAGTAATTATCGCCCAGTTGTGAATGTTCCTTTTCTGTTAATAATTCTGGATCGAATAGCCTACATTCAACTACAGGAATTTCTTGAAGCTAACAATCTACTCGCTCAGAGTCAGTCCGGCTTCTGTGCCAAGCACGGCACAGAGACAGCGCTCTCAGATCTTAAAGCCAACATTTCTGGAATTGAGAATGGACATACTGCCCATCTCATGTTGTTGTTTATTATTTATAATGCGCATCAGACCCAGGGGTATAAGGGTGCATCATTTACAAGAATATGCAAAGCCTAGTTACAAGAGCATAGTATCAAAACAATTACATACAATATTTACAGAAATTGTATATACAGGTATTTGCAGGTAGTACAGGCTATACATAGATAATTACAAACATTACAAGTAGTGTGTAGAAAGTTTATGGTTACCATCGTGGAGGTAGCTGGTAGTGAGTTGCAAAGATAGAGGCATTTCAAGGCAGGCTGGGTCGTTTAAACATTAGCAGAGAATCATTAGTAGTTACTCTGCAGGATTCTGTGTCATGAAATGTAGAGGTCATTAGATTTCAGCCACAGGATAATGTTGGTTCTAAAGTTTTGGTAAGTGCTGGAGGTTAGGAATTCCATAATTTGGCCGCTTTCACGGGGAAGCTGTTACCACCAATCGTAGAGAGTTTGAATCTGGGGATGGACAGGCGATCCTTATTTTCTGATCTGGATGGTTTTAGGGAAGTCTGTTTGTGGAATCTCTGACAGGTAGATGGGGGCAGCTTTGTTCAGGGATTTATGGGTGAGTGACAAGGTTTTTAGGAGGATTTTGTCATTAGTTCAGAGCCAGTTGTTCCGACGACTGCTCTCGGAAATGTGGTCTCTTCTGTAGATGCCTAGTGCCGCTAGAAGGGTGTAATTTTATAGGGTTTGAATTCTTCTAACGGTGGCTTTGGTAGAACCTAGGTAAAGGGCGTTACAGTAGTCCAGGCGGGGCAGGATGAGGGCTCTGGCCAGGATAGTGCAGTTACTTTTGGAGAGAAAAGGCTTACCGGTTCTAATGGGTTTACACGTATAAGCCATAGTGGAAGCTAGTGAGGTAACCTGTTTGACAAAGGAGAGGGTAGAGACATGATAAAACCCTAGTGTTTTTACCTCCTGTGCTACTTTAATGCAGTTTCCGTCAATTATGAATGAGGAATAGTCTGATCCTAGTTTTTTTAAGTTAGGGGTGCCCAGGATGATGATCTGTTTTGTCATCATTCAGGCATAGACCATGCATCTCCATCCATGCCTGGATGATGATGTACACTCTGTTTACCAAGGCCAAATCCTTGTCATAATCCCCTGAAAGTGGGAGGAGGATCTGGGTGTCATCTGCTTAGTTAGTGTAGGTGACACCGAGATGGTCCAGATCATCGAAAAGGGGCTTGGTAGAAATGTTGTACAATGTGGGCGAGACACAGGACCCCTGTGGCACACAGGCGATGGGTATGGGGTCTGCTGCTGCTAAGGGCGAAAAGACCCTCCTTGTTCTGCCACTTAAGAAGGATCTAATTGAGGTTATGGCATCCTTGGAGAAGTGTGCTGCAGTGTTGAGATGGTTGCATAGAATTGTATGATCAGCCAAGTCGTATGCAGCTGACAGGTCTAGGAGGAGTAGGGCTGATTTGCCATTGTCCCTAAGCTCTTCGACTTGGGTTTTAAGATCGATGAGAGCTGTCTCCGTTCCATGTTGTGGACGGAAGCCCGATTGTCTGGCTCCTAGTAGGTGGTGTAGTTCCAGATACTTTTGTATTTGCATATAGGCCACCTTGTCCAGAATTTTTAATAGAAAGGACTGTTGTGATTGGCCTATAGTTAGTAGGTGTGGATGGATCTTGGGTCGGATTTTTCAGGAGTGTGAGTACCCATGATTTTTTGAGGTTGGTGGGGATGGTGCCAGTTGTAAAGGATGCATTGATAAGCGTAGTTATAAATGGTGATAGATCACGAGCCGCATCCTTGATTAACTGTGCTGGACAAAGATCACCCTGACAATTGGATGGTTTGAGAGTCAGGATGGTTATTTCCACTTCGAGAATAGATACTTTGGCGAAATTGAATCGGGTAGTTTGGACTTTGTTGGTATTCCTAATTATTTGAGGTGAGGATGAGTCCTTTAGAGAAGCTTTTTTATTAGATATTCTATTTTGTAAGGTGGATATTTTATTATCTAGCACATGTTGGATGTCTGAGCACCATTTTTTATCCTGGTGCAGGTGTCTGGTATTGCTATAGGCATCTCTGTTTCTTTGAGAATGGTAAATAATTCCTTCAATTGGATTTTGCTTGTGGTATGCGAGTGTCCTAGGATATTCGTTTAGCAAGGCATATTACTTTTTTGTAGAGGGATGATAGTTTGGTGAGCTTGAGTATGTTGGCTTCTGAAGGTAGTGTTTTCCACGCAGGGGGCCTTTGACTTGGTGGATCATTCCATTCTTGTCGATAGACTTGCCGAGGTGGCCAACCCGTCTAGTAATGCATCTGCCGTGATTGAGTCTTTCCTCAGTAATCGTGCTGCCGGGGTATTCCTGGATGACTTTAAGGCCACTCTAGTCCTGCTGCCCTGTGGTGTACCTCGGGACTGCCTCTCCCCGACATTTTATAAAATCTAAACTCGTCCCCTGTTTTACTTCCTGGATGACCTATGTGTCGGTTATACCAACTATGCTGACAACACCCAGGCAATCTTCGAACCTATGGGTGACTATGCAATGGATTCTGAGGATATTAACCGGATTTATGCCACTATACAGTCTTGGATGGCCATTAATGTGCTTTCCCTTAATGACAACAAGATGGAGCTCCTGATTCTGGGGTTAGGTCCTCCTTTGAAAAAACTCAAACCTTGTTTCAGACAGTTTGTAATCGCTTATTGCGCCATTCTCGTGGCCTCCCATATTAAGACGTTAGGCATGTATTTGGATTCACAACTATCCATGCAGAAGCATCCTGCACCTAAGGTCTACCTGTGTGTACATAAATTGTTGTGACAAATCGGACCATACCTACCTGATAAAAACATATCTTTATTTGCCTGTGCCCTAGTAAATTTCAAATTGGACTGTTGTAATAGTCTACTTGCTGGAACTTCTGTTACCAACCTCGATAAGCTCCAGACAATTCAGAACGTGCCGTAGGGACTATTCAGGGCATTGGTTGGAGAGATCACGTCAATTCTGCTAGAATGGCTCTTCACTGGTTTTCAGTTAACCAGTGAATCTGCCATAATATTCTTACTCTGACCCATAAATGCAGGTTTGGGAATGCGCCTTGGTATCTCAGTGCCCGACTGAAGGTTGCTCCCAGTAGTAGACTACTTAGTTCCAATAGACTCAATAAACTCTTTCAGAGGTATGGGGGGCATGATGTTTGATACTGTGTGCCTGGATTGGGTTGCCGGCCTCTGTAAGGGCGATTCAACATTTGTTTGATTCTAAAAGAGCCGTAAAAACGCATCTGTTTAACCACAGGGACTAATTGTTGATTCCTATTCCGATATTTGTTCTGGTATTGCATCTTTCGATCCGCCGTATTTTTAGCC
Source organism: Ambystoma mexicanum (assembly GCF_040938575.1). Taxonomy (NCBI): domain Eukaryota; kingdom Metazoa; phylum Chordata; class Amphibia; order Caudata; family Ambystomatidae; genus Ambystoma; species Ambystoma mexicanum. The sequence continues at coordinate 537,750,545 of NC_090923.1, read as the reverse complement.
TATTATGTTCTTCTATTTTTATCTAGTTTGTTTGTGTGTGCCTGAGGCCTTTGGGTGTGTGGCATGTTAAAGAATTAAATAATACTAATTAACAATGTTAATTCAGCAAGTTACACGAGCACAGCCCAAAATTAATTTTACTCGGAAATACCCCCTGTACCTTCACTTCTTATTGTTTTTGGCCTGATAGCTTAATCTTCCCACAAGATCCCATGGCTGTACTTTTTTCATTCCTCTTAAGCTTCAAATTGATCTGTGCAACCCTCATGTAAAGGTCACACATACATACTATGTCTAGTTGTCTCATTTTATATTTATTTACAAAATACATTTCCCTTGTGTTTCTAACATCTGCTGATAATACAAACATTTTAATCTTATTCACCGTCTAATGAATAATATTTGACTGTGTTTTAACATATCATGGAAACGAATAACCTTCCCTAACTTGGATTAACACATACATTTCTCACAGGTCTATCTGGGATATGGAGTTCTTCATCAGACGTTCTGCAGGTTGATCCAAAAACTGGTGCAGCAGTAGCCAGAGATTCAGGAGTGGCCACAGTCTATTATGAGGTTCCTGGGTTGCTCAAAACATACCGAGAGGTGAGATGATTTGACTTTATCTGGGAATGTGATTTGTGAGTTTTGCTCCCTGATACAGATTTTCTGGGTGCCTAGTTTCTCAAATAGCGGCTTGGTATATTTATGCTATATGCATCTTCCAGTTTACAAAACACACTGAAAAAATAGTCTGTGGGCATGGTTCGCAAAAAGATTTTGCTCTTCTGTGTGGCCTGTGCAAGCACAATTGGATGGAAAAAACAGCATTTTTCACTTGGGCTGATTCACAAAAGGGAATCTGCTGAATATAAAGGTGTTTCCATGAGAAGATTAATTTTAGTTGAATAGCATGGACACAAAGTGAACTGTTGCGGTTCTGACACATCAATGTGGATTGTGATTCACAAACAAGATTTGTTATGATCTGAGTCAGTTCTGAGACTTTCTCCTTTGCCTCCTCTACCATGTTGCAGGCCTGGTGTAGAGGAAAATGCAATACTACCAGGGATCTGAATAGAATGATGCCAGCACTGATCTACCCAAAAAATAAATACATTTGCTTTACATGCTTCACCAAAGCCCCCTCCTCATCTACCATCTGCCATCTACACTCATTCTTGATCTGATAACTCTGCCTCATTTGACACTTGATTATCCCTTCTTTTTTCAGACTCTTTTCATAGATTGCCTTTCAGGTTACCACCCCTGCTATCAATCACTTGGTGTGGCATAATGGCCAACTCTAAAACCACAGGGATCTCTCCTATATTCTTGTGACCACCTTACATAATCCAGCAAAGCATGCAATCTGGGGGTCCTCTGACCGTGACCTGAAACTTCAGCACTTCGTCACCTCCGCTGCAACAGCTGCCACACTTAACCTCCCAGCCATCTGTAAAATATTTCCCCATCTCACCTTTTAATCTGCCATAACATTCCTCAAACACTTGGTCTTCAGGAATCTGCATTACTCCTCCAGCACATGATACCCCCCCCGCCCTCTGCTGCCTTTCTCCTCTCAACAATGTTTTACATTTTGAAATTTAATCCCTGTAAAAACTCCCATGTCTGTGCACAGCCTAAAGGCAGGGTTAGCTATACAAGCAAATGAGCTCTGTATTCAAATTCCTTTTTCTGTTTAAATACATAGATGAGCGAGCCTTCCCTACCTATCTGAAACAACTTATCAAAACAACTTGCCACTGCTCACCGGCTCACATGCTACCTAACTAAGGCCTTGTAGCTAGTCATCCTCCTCGTCCTCCCTGTATTCCATCCTGATTTTGCTTCTTCACTTTCCTGGTTCCCGATCACTGGACCTCCTTACCACCAAAGATTATGGAAATGCCAACAGGGAACTCTTCATGATTTTTTTTTTTTTTTTATTAATGTTTTAATGTGTTTTTATTTTTTTTATTAATGATCACTCTCAAGATAGAGTTTCCAAATATTGTTAATCTCTTGCATACAGGTTGAACAAATGATCACCCTTTTGTTAAATAGTAAGTGGAGAAGGACAACAAAGATTTCTAAACAAATGACACAACAGTTTATGGCCCTATAAATTAACATTAAGTGAAATAATCGTTTTAGTGAATTTGATTTTCAAACATTGCTTACCCTGATGAAGATGTGGCGCAAATAAGCTATGCCCGTCGGAACCGGTCTGTGTTCTTTGTTGGAAATCAGTGCATGGCGACGAGACCGATTTATTTCTGTCACCACTCAGATGAGGTGCTTGAATTGGATGAAAATATCACATCCACGATGTGCTGGGGTTTAATAATTGTGAAGCACTATTTTAAAGTGTTCTTTTTGTACAAAATCTCTTTGAGGATTGTCAAATGAACTTCTGTACTGTGTATATACATGTAATGGGGCTTACATTTGCTAATACACTGTATATATATATGAAATGTTGCATATGGTATGGCATTTTAATGGTCTATCTATGAAGTGTAACTATGTCAATTATTTTTGTAATGTTTTTAAATACTTTTCAGTATATTCATGGTTTGAGGAAAGGATCAGTATACTGTTATAGGAAAATGGCAAAAAGATTAATTTCATAATAAAAATTAATTTAAATAATTTTTTTTTGGTGTACCCTATACGTACACTATTCTGTATAATTCAGAGCCACCATTTGTTTGGAGGGCCTCAGATTCCTCTAGTGTTATCCCTCTGCAACCCACATGAATCCACCACCACTTCCAACATGTAATTGCATAATTGTTTGGATCTGTAAATAGCAAAGGTTTATTTCATTTCAACCTTCTGCAATCTCCATTTACTGTTTTTCTAGCTCCTTCCCCCAACACTACCTGGTTTAATGTACTAATAACTATATCCTATGTGAAGCACACAACCACGACACAGAAATAACTATTGATATGTCTTTTGTATATTGTTTCTTGGCAAAGCACTTTTTTCATTTTCAATAAATAGATAGAAATACTTGAGCATTTCCATAGCAAATGTTTTGTTAATCAGCATGCTTATTATCCCGAATTCTTTTACACAACACAATATCATGGCCATTAATGGAATCATTCCAAATCATTAAGTGGCAAATTAAGTTTAAAAGTCCTGAAAACAAAGCATTCCCGAAGGTAGTGTACCTACAAATGGAGCAGAAGTCCATTATGCTTTCTTATGAGAGTCTGTAAACCATTTCCTTGCACTACTCTGTCCAGAATATGTTGTTAGCACCCAAAATGCGTTCACTGGTGCCACATTGAGGAGGCTAGGGGGGGTGGGGGGGCTGGACCCAATCCCCCCTACCTCATTGGGCCAGTCAGCCAGCGCATATTCAAGAGTTGAGAAAATGCCTGACACTTGACTATGCATGGATTATTATTATGGTATTATTATAATGTTATTTACTGAGCGCAGACCTAGCTTCGAGAAGCAATAGAGCACATTACAGAGCTATACAAAAGTACAGATGCATAACAGAGCGCTTTTCAGAGGTAACAGAACATATATACAGAGAGGGACAGAGGAGGGGTACAGCTGTACAGGGCACCGGGCAGGAGAGTGGAATACTGCATCTAGCAAGTCAGGTGACGTGGGGCGACATGATTCCCTGGGTGTTGAAGAGGTGAGTCGTGAGTTCTTTTCTGAATTGTAACGGGGAGGGGGGGCAAGTCTGATGCTGATGGGGAGGAGGTTCCACAGCCCTGGGGCGTATTCATGGATGGGTTTGCTATGGGTCCCTCGCTCTTTTCTTTAGCAAGTACCCCTACGTGAGTGTAGGTGAGATTTATGGGAACTAAGGTGTGGGGGCCATGTCTATTTGCATATTTTTGTGAATTATCATGGTTTCCAAAATTGTTGCTGTGTTGTGCGATAGATTGTTACTTTCATGGATCATCTGATTCAAGATGGAAAGCTAGGTTTAATTGAGGCAAAAATGTTTGTTTGCATCATCTCATTTTTCCAGAAAAAAACTCGATCAATTCTTGGACTTTCTTGGGCTGTTTGTGAAAAAAGCTCATTGCTTAGTAAGTACATTTACATAAAAAGGTAGTGAATGTACTTGAATTCATAATGTGGAGACAATTTGGAATTGTATTGTTAATATTCATTTTTAATGATAATTGAAGTGCTTTAAGCTTGACTAGAAGTAAAAATGTACTTGAAGTTCAAATTGTTGAACACCTTATGACTTATATGAAAATTAGATGCAACACTCCAATTACCTCTTATCCATATGTGCGCATACCACATAATTGTCTGCTCCCTTTTCTCCGTTCTCGCTCTGCGGTATCTACATAGCCCCAAGAAAACTATTTTCAGGTTCATCCTTAAAAATGTCTGTTTTTTGTACTTTGAAATATATAATGTATTGTCGGTACATGGTTTTCCATCTAAATTTTAGGAAATAGATGACGATTTCAAAATCTGTGTCTGTGGAGCACCAAACTCCTTTTGTTACAGGCTTTTTCATTACCAGAACCTACAGGAGTTATATTTAGTGCATCGTCAAACACAGGTCAACATTGCTGTGCCTGTGTGCTCTCGACAAACCTAAAGTACTTTGTTGGTTGTTTGCTGGCACATAGGAAGTAGATCTATGGCACATGAGACCGCTTCTGACTCCAAGATCTACGCCACAGATGACACACACACACCTGCATATCAGAAATTGAATTTTATTTAACATTCTGGTTACAGAGAGATTCTCAGGTAAGCATACCATTACATTTACAAGAAGACCCATGCGTGTCCAGGAAAGAACATAACTAAATTCCCTACGAAAGCCATCTGAACAAGATGGGGGCGGGTTTCTCCTTTGCAGCGCGGTTGTCCTTATAGCAGGGCTATCTGGCGGGCTCCAGCCAACCTCTAAGTCATCAGAGTGCCCTTCACGAATGGACATACTTTGGGACGCCTAATGCATCATTAAAATGAATGTGCAAAAGGTATGCTTACTTTTTTCCAATTCGCTTTACATTTGCACTTGAAGTGACACTGGACAGCTACAATGGTGTGCTCCGAATAACTGTGTAACCTAAAATTTAAAGGCAAGTGTTTTGAAGAGCTCTCAGAGTGCAGATGCCACCAATGGCACTTGTGGGAAACTCCATAGTGTATGAATGCTGAGATTTGGTGCGGCATCTTAAATCGGTAAACTGTGAATAAAGGGTTAGGTGGACCTTATTTATAAATACACTAGCTGGAGTATACTGCAGACAGGCATAACACTGATCCTGTAGGTCGCTGTTCTGATTCGCTTAGCGCTTGATGTGCTTTGCACCCTCAAGTAAACTGCACTGAGAATCAGCACCTGTGGCTGGCTGACATACCCCAGAGCAGACGTTGGGAGGGGCGGGGTGCGGCAAGAGTTGGTGTGCTGATGCATGCTGGGATCTTATGTGCTCTCTCCCCATCTGTCGCCTCACCCTGGAGTCGTGTAGTTTGTTTCCCTGCATTGTGTTGCTAGTATTTTGGAAACCGTGAATCCTAGGGCCTGGACCTCTGCTTTTGTTCCCCATGTCGGGACTGGTCCTTCTACGACCACCTTGATGTTTTACTGATTTAAGCAACTGTTTCATGTGTGAAGGTGCTGAAACCTGGGTAATAGGGTGGGGTGTCCAAATGCCATGAAGTTAGTAATCCTATGCAAAATTTGGTGCAGATTGGTGAAAGGTGGAATTGTATAAGGAACAACGCTTCACCAAGCCACAAACACACAAACATTTTTTGACTTGTGCTAAAATATGGGGAACAGGGTGAGGTGTCCAAATGGCATGTAGCCAGCAATGTCTGGAGGGTCTTAACAGGTACCTGCAACATTTGGTGCAGATTGGTGAAATGGTGTGGAATTGTATAAGGAACAACACTTTGCCACAAATTTTCACTTTTTTATATATATTTATATAGGTGAAATAAGTCCATTGGTGTATTGGGGCTGTAAAACTTGAACCATGCTTAACAGAAACTTAGGCGATTCTTCGGATGGGGATTGGGGTCTTCAGTCCTCATTCTCTGAGAGCTGTCAGCACATATTCATATAACATTAAGATCCGAGTTAAAGTTCAACATTTGTTCAGGGTTTCTCAAACAAGGCTTTGAACGGATCAGTGAAGGTAAAAACACCTTAAGAAAACTTAAGTGGGATATCTTCTCCTGGGATGTTGGTGTCTTCTAACGTTATCCCCTCCCCTCACCTGCTCCTGCCATGGCAGGTTTCACAAGTATGCAAAAGTACCAATTAAATGTTTTTGAAAAGTCTGAGTGCTTCTCTGGTGTCATTCAGTCCCTGGGTGAAATGAAAGCAGTCAGTCGAATCATTAATTACTTTTTTCTGGAAAGGTGGGTCCTTGTAAGGCTGCCGTTTCTTGGTTGGTCTTTCTGGGTGGGTAAGAAATCCAGGGCACCTTAGTAAATGTTGTCACATGGTCCCACATTTCTTGGCAAGGGCTTGTCAAGCTTAAGGGCCCTTAAGCTTTCAGCAGTGAAATGGCCGAAACTGAGGTGGAAGTGGGCTGGCTCTAAGATGCTGGAGGATGACCACTAGGGCCATGACAATGCTATAACCGAAGGGTCCGTATCCTATGGATGCCAGCGTACTCTGACTAGCATCCTTGTTGTCCAATGTCTTCTTGTGTCTATGGGACATTTGTATAAGTCTCCTCTCTCCTCCTTGACTCTAGGAAATGGCTGCTTGGCTTCCTTGAAGCCTTGCCAGGTGTTTATTCCTCATCCTTCCTCACCTGCATCCAGAAGTCATGGGGTATGGGTTTCCCTCTGTGTTGCTCTGCTTTCCTCTCCTTTCCAAGACTGCCTCCTCTCTTCAGACCCTTCTCCCACTAGCTCCTGTGGGTATGTTACATGCTCTCCTTTTCTTGTTGCTTTTCCCCTCCTCCTTCTCTTCTTTGTGTCACCACTTCATCCTCTGGTCTTCTCTACACCAAAACCTCCTTAAACCCTTTACTTCTTCTGTCACCACCCTTCAATAGCTCTTTCACATTCCATCACCTCCTTGTCTTCTTCTGTCCCCTTCTCCTCTTTAGCGCTTTCTCTACCCGCCACCTCTTTCCCTCCACCTGTCGCCTCACCTTCCTCTCGGCCTCAAAACTCCACTTTTATCAGCCACCACCAAATCCACGGTCTCCTTCAAACACGGACACCTATGGGCTCCCAGGGCATCTTTTCAGATGTTAGTGTTCCCTCCCTTTGGGCCGGGCGCTATAAGGGTCTGCACCTGTTTATGATTCTGTGTGATGTCTGTAACAGGTGCTTTAAATGTTATAATGTGGACCATTCACGTTCTACAGCATTGAATCTTTCATAGATTCAAATGCTCTTTGATTGTTCCACGTCAGGCTAGGAATCCTCAGTAACATCAGGGTAGTTTACATTTAAATTTGAAGCTGCAATCCGTGTTCTCTGAGTCGTTTTGGGTCATATTGCCCTGCATGCAATAGGCAGAGACTCACTTGGCTTCACCCCTTGAGGTAATTTTCAAATTTTCTACCGCACGTTAAAGTTTTGGGAGCCCTCAGAGTTCTCTTCAGCGCAGGATCTGTGGCACTGGGCCGTTGCCCAAGGGATGTTCCTGGTACCCTTCCATCTGGCAGGAATAAAGAACACCATTGCCGACTCACTCAGCAGGGAGCTGCGCTCTTGCCACGAGGGGGAGCTTCGGCAGGATCAGGTGGATCTCCTTTTCCGACGATGGGGCAATCCCCAGATCGACCTATTTGGACAGTGACAAACACCAAGTGCCGGAGGTTCGCCAGCAGGTTTCCCCAGCTGGGGAGCATGGGCGATGCATTCTCATTCCCCTGGGACGGCCTGTTCCTGTATGTGGTCCCACCGTTTCTGTTGCTGCTGCGACTCATCAGTCAACTCAGACGGTCCCAGTGCAGGATGATCCTCGTTGCATCGGCGTGGCCGTGGCCGAGGCAGATTTGTTCCCGGACCTTCTGGACATGTCAGCGTTCCCCCAGTCAAACTGCCAACGGACGCAGATCTTCTCGCCAAGGAAGAAGGCGCCATCCTACATCACGACCCAGGATCGCTGAACCTGCAGGCCTGGTTCCTGCAGCACTAGAGTTCGGAGGGTACGATATCTCAGCGGACTGCAAGGAGGTGCTTGCAAAGGCCAGGGTGTCCTCGACTCTTAAGTGCTATGGACATAAATGGAAGAGTTTCTCTGTCTGGTGCCGTGCACAGATCAACCCTCTCCAGATCACGGCCCCTCAAGTGCTTCCGTACTTGCTGTCGCTGGCCAAGGTGGGGCTGGCTCATGCCTCCATCAAAATCCATCTGGCGGCGATCTCCCTCTACACCAGAACTCCGAGGCTGTCGTCTCATCACCTGGTGAAAGAATTCATGAAAGGACTGTTCTGCTTGTTCCCGCTGGTGAAGGCTCCGGCCCATCGTGGGAGCTCAACGTGGTGCTGACCTTCATGGGTCCGCGATTCGAGCCGCTGCATTTGGCACTGTTGAAGTTCCTATCACGGAAGACAGCGTTTCTGGTGGCCATCACCTCCGCACGACAAGTGGGAGAGATCCAGGCCCTCTGCTGTACACCTCTATATCTGACATTCCGCGAGACGAGGGTAGTGCTGAGGACGCACCCCTTCTTCATGCCCACGTTGCTGTCGGACTTCCATCTCAACGAGCCCTTGGTGTTACCTGTTTTCTTCCCGTCGCCTTCATCGCCGGCTGAGAGGACTTTGCACTCACTGGATGTGGCTAAAGCGCTGAAGTTCTACGTGTAACGCATGAAGAGTTTTCGCAAGACATCACAGCTGTTTGTAAACTTTGGCCCTGTGAAACAAGGGAAGGACCTCTCGAAGGCTTCCAATTCCAGATGGCTACCCGGCTGCATCATGCACTGTCACCGGTTGGCAAACCGACCATTGCCCGGCCGTCTAAGAGCCCATTCAACCAGAGCAAACGCTGCTAGTGCAGCGTTCCTGTCTGGTGTGCCCCTTCTGGACATCTGCAGGGCTGCTACGTGGAGGTCGACACACCCCTTCATGAGATTCTACTGTGTCGACCGGGATTCCACGGAGGAGTCCAGGGTCGGCCAGGCAGTGCTGCGCAACCTGTTCGCTTGAAGGTGAGCCTGGTGAGGAGGTAAGAGATGCTTAATGGTGAGCCTTGCCGCCTGCCGTGGTTGTGCATGTGTGTACTGCTATGTATTCTTGTATTCATGAGCATGTGAATCCATGCCAGACCCCATGCTGGAGAAGGAACAAGTTACTTAGCTGAAACTGTTGTTCTCCAGCATGGGTCTGGCATGGATTCACATGCGAACCCTCCCTCCAACCCCTCTGCGGCTCTTCTCTTGGTCCTACTGACACTTTATGTGCTACCAAATCTGAAGATGGAGGCCAGAGGAGGGTCTTAGGTAGAGGGCAGTTATTGGCTGGGGGCAGTATGACCCAGAGACCAGTGATTGGTTATTAGTAGAAAGACAGTTCAGAAACGAAACTGAAACTGATTTTCTTTACTGAGGATTCCCAGCATGACGACGTGGAATATTCATGAGCATGTCAATCAATGCCATACCCATACTGGAGAACAATTATTACAGGTAAGTAACGTGTTCATTCTTCCTTTTTATGGCATTCTGCCCAACTCTAAATGAGCCCCTAGTTTTCAATTGAAAATTCTTCATTATTAAATCGTCAACCCCCATACAGCATCCCAATGCAAAAGATCCAATTCAAATGAACATAAACTAATTAAATATCAAAGGGAATGTGTTTCCATTGAGTTTGTCCAAATTAAAGTTGACAAATGTATTGGATTCCCTTTCTTCAACAAACTATTGTATGTGTTCATCCTAATTCTGCTAAAAATGTATTTTAAATGGGTTTTTTAAAATAATTAAATTGTGGAGAGTTATTCCATCTTCCCTACCATATCTAGATTTGTCATGGGTATGAGTCTTTCTGCTAGTGTCTGTCTTTAGTTTATTTTTACCCATCTTTCACTTTTGCATGTTTTTGTTCTCTGACCTGCACTTAAAACGACACATTATAATGTGGATCAGCCAAAAGAAACCAGTTCTTTCTCGCGTCCATATTTACTGCTTTGATATTTGCTTCACACAACTAGCTTTGTTCTTCATGTGTCTTTCAGATACTGATACATTCGCCGCAGAAGATCGCAGCGACGCATATAAGTGGAGTGAAGACTAAGATCCAGGGAGTAACCGCCTCTAAGGTTATTGTTACAGTTGGATCACAAAGCAACAACTTAAAAGGTATTTTATCAGTATATTCATCAACCACATGCCATTTTGCTTGTGACTGAAAATAAATGCGCAGTGCAAGATGTAATCCTGTAAACTATTTTGCAACAATTGCTTTTTGAACAGAATGCACATGTAGATGTAGTACTATTATGACATTATTTTGTCTGCTTCCATTGTTAAGATTGCAACCTTCAGCGGGGCGACTGGATGGGGGAATGCTGGGATACATGAGGGACGAGGAGCTGGTGGATGTGTGGAGGGAGGACCACCCGGTCGGAGAGGGGCTACACTTTCTTCTCCCCTGTCCATGGGACTAGGACTGATTATTGGTTCCTGGAACAGAGGCATGTCAGTAGAGTCACTTCTAGCGAGCACTTACCAGTTAGTTGGACAGACCACGACATGGTGGTCATGGGGTTTGAACTGGCGGTATTGAGAACTAGTGAATCCCTATGGCGCTGTAATGATAACCTGTTGAAGGATCTGGTCTTCTTTAAGGAGATGCAGGGGGCAATAGGAGTTCTTTACTCTCAATGATATGCGGAAGTCGAACTGGGCATGACATGGGATGCGAAAAAGGCAATGTGGAGGGGCCTCATTCAGGTAGGCGTGGCCAAAAAAAGAATTAGAACCCTACGGGCGGAGATACTTACAAGCGAAATCCAACAATTGGAGAGAGGCCAGAGGGTAAAGGAGAGGAGGAGGTATGGGTCGACCTGGAGTTAGCAAGGGAGAGGAATCGGGAATTGAGGGACCTGGAGGTGGGAATGTTGATTGCTGGCCTGTAATTCCTGAAGCACAGGTACTATGAGAAGGACACGTCGATGCTTTGCTGGTGGCCAGACTGAGGGGCCAACCGGCGTAGAGGTGGGTATCTGGAGTCCGGTGTCCTGATTGACAGTTGCGCTCCTTTGCTGGGGACGTCGCTCAGGAATTTCCACTTGTTATGAACGGCTTTACGGGCAGGAGGGGGAGACAACCGACGCAGAATTGCACAGATACTTGGGAGAGGTGTCCCTGCCGAGTCTCCAGGGTAGTGAAAAGGTGGCAATGGAGGGGCTGATCATGCAGGAGGAAGTCCTGAGGGCCATAGCGAGTTTGAAGTTAGGTAAGGCTCCCGGAGAAGATGGGTACACAGCGGGGTTCTATAAGAGCCTTGCAGAATCACTAGTGCAGCACCTGGCAACATTATTTAACCACATCCTGGACACACAGGGATGTCCCCCCATCATTTGGGTATTCTCTAATTACGGTAATACCAAAAGAGGGCAGAAACCCGGAGTGCTGTAAATCCTACTGTCCCATTTTGTTAACATTGATGCGAAGATCTTCACCAGAATACTAGCCACACGGATGGTGGATCTCATGCCCAAGTTGGTCCACTCTGATCAGGGGAGCTTCATTCAGGGGAGGCAGGGGGCAGATACCCTACGAAAGACCCTGCACCTGATGGATGCTGCATCAAAGAGGAAGGGGGTCCCGGTCCTGGTTTCCCTCAACGCTGAGGCTTTTGATTGGGTAGACTGGAGGTTTCTACAGGGGTCCTACAGAAATTTGGATAAGGAGAAAGAATTGTGAGGGGGATACGGGCTCTCTGTAGCCCCGGAGGCGAAGGGGGTGGTAAACAGGAGGCTGTCAAGGGTGTTCAGATTGCAGAGGGGGACTAGGCAGGGCTGCCTTCTCTCAACCCTCCTATTTGCACTTACAATGGAAGTGTTGGCGGAACGGCTACGGAAGGCCCCACAAGTGGAGGGCATTAGAGTGGGCATGAGGGAGTTTAACCTGGGACTCTACGTGGACGACGTGCTATTGCACCTGATGAATCCCCCCAGTTCTGTCCCCGCCTCCCTGGCGATAATTGTGGCGTACGGGCAGTTCTCTGGATTTAAAGTCAACAAAGACAAATCTGTGATCTTCCTGATTGCCACAGGGATTCAAGGCAGATCGAGACACTCAGGCCCCTGGGACTGCAGATAGAGCTTGACAGCACTAGATATCTGGGAATCAACATAATCAGACCATGAGAGGAATTAGGTAAAGCGAACTATCCTCCCCTCTTCTACAAACTGTTCGCGGAAATGGTGACCTGGGGTAGGGGACAGCTGTCGTGGATGGGGAGACTCAGGGCAGTAAAAATGAACCTCCTCTCGAGAGTACTATACCTCTTTCAGATGTTGCCAATCAGGCCCCTGGAGGCGTACCTGAGAGAAGCTAAGTCACAGATCGTGTGGTTTCTCTGGCAGAACCAGAAACCCAGGGTGGGATAAGAGACTCTGATACTACCAAAGGATCGGGGGGGGGGGTCTCCCAGGTTTATTGATGTTCTACAGAGCAACGCAGTTTAGGGCATTGGTCCCACATCTGAGGGAGGATGCAGAGAGACAATGGGTATATCTGGAAAACCAGCATATGCTTCCAGCAACGGTGGGGGAATGGCTATGGGTCCCTAAGGGGAGACTCTCGAGGAGAATTTGCAAAAAACCCATTCTCGGGGTCCACTGGGAGGTGTTGAGCATGGGAGGAAAGCTGGGTGGGATCACCACGTGGCCCTCTTCGATATTCCTTATATGGGCACCCCCGGTGCGAGACGCTATACCAGAGGTCTCAAGGTACCAGGTTTGGTTTGAGGGCGGGCTCTCTAGAGTGGGGCAGTTGTGGAAGGATGGGAAATTTGTGAGTATTCGGGAGTTGGAGGAAGCATTGCCGATAGGTACTCTTTCAGTGCTCCCCTACCTTAGGTTGAAGGGTATTTTTACAGCGGAGGGAGTTGATTCAGAGAGATCTCACAACAGTGGAAGGGGTCTTGGATGGATATAAGGAGATGAAGGGTCTCATCTCACGTCTCTATGGGGCACTGCTAGAATCAAAGGAGGGGGCAATCCAAGGGCTGCTCCAGAAATGGGAAAGGGACTTGGGTATGGAGCTGGAGGGGAACCTCTGTCGACAGATGTGCCGGAAAGCCTTCAAGACATCGATCTTTTGACAGTATAAGCTGCACAGTGTGAAATTATTACACAGATGGCAGTACGATCCGATGCGGCTATTCAGGATGTTCGCCACAGTGAACCCCCAGTGTTTGCATGGAAGTGGCGATACCGCAGACTATTGGCATATGTGGTGGGGCTGCCCTAGAGTACGAATGTACTGGACAGAGGTCCTGGGGTGGATCAAGATTGCGGGAGGGTGGAGGGATGGAGAAATTCGAGCCTGATCTAATGCTGATACTTTTTGGTCTTGAAAAAAGGGAGGACAGGTGGTATGCCATCCCCCTGCTGGCACATTTCCTCCTCCTGGCAGCCCGGCAAACCGAGCTTGACCTTGGAAAAAAAACGCCCTCCCTACACTGAAGGAGTGGGCGAGTACGGCAAGAGACAATTATTTGATGGAAAAGATCACAGCAGCAATCCACGGAGGGGGTGCTGCAGTAGAGATGGAGTGTCAACAGTTCTGTAGTGGTTTTGGGGGAGGTGAGCAAGGGTAAAAGACTCAGGGAATGGGGCCTGGCTCGGCCCAGATAAATATTAGTTGATGGACAGATGAGTTGAAGAAGGTAACTGTGACCTTACACCCCAAAGACCAATGGGGCATTGTTCTATTCAAAAGTGCTGGACCTATTGAGGATTGCTCACCTAGGGGGAGGGAGGGACGAAGGGAGGGAAGGAGGGACAAAAAGGGAGGTTGCGTGGGGTTGTAAGGGTACAATACAGCAAGTGTATTTTTGTTATGGATGGTTGTCCCTTGGATGGATATACGTCATTTGTTGTTTGGCGTTGAATACAAAACTAATAAAATTCAATAAAAATAAAAAAAAAATTGCAACCTTCTATTTGCTACCACGTATTCAAAGGAATCATTTTCGAGATGATAGTGGCAAAAAAATTATAGCAGCTGAGACAACCGATGCAGATTTCGTAGTTAGCCATTTATGTATCTTCTTCATGGACACATCAAGCAGAAAAACAGAAACAAATATTTTCTGTATGAAGCGTGTTTTATTGGAATGTAATGTGTAACTACACTTCACATCTACTGCCTGATCACAAACATGAAAAAATACTTGTTTTCTAAGGTCCATCCGTAGAGTGCCTTGTTGAAAAATTATTTCGAATGAATTCCTCCCTCCCACAGATTACTCATATTACATATTTTTTGGTCAGCGCCAGCTGACTTCAAAAACTTCCAGCCACCAGGTCACACAGCGTGGCTCTGCATTTGCTTCATCTGTGCCATAGCATGACCAGACGTGTTGGGGGCCAGTATATATGGGGCTGTCACAATCCAGGTCTTCAGTTCTTTTCCCATGCATTCCATATTCTCTGGAATGCCACCTAGTGGCATTGCAGAAGCATACAGAGTGTATGGATTGTTCAAGCTTGCTGCATCATCCCTAATCCTCATGAAGGCCTAGGGCTGCAAACGAGGCTCGTTTGGAATAGCCAGAATAGCCTCCATTCAAAAATTCCAAGAACTAAAATTGGAAGCAGTCCCACTCTCCAGGTGGCTCTTCCAGGTATTATCTTCTTTGACCTCCAGGAAATTGGGTTACATTCACGCTCCAGGGATACCGCCACCTACATGTAAGGTACTGCTCCCCACTAAGTCCTCGATTCCAGGGGAGTGGAAGACTTTCTGGCAGCAGATCATTGACATCTTTACCAAGGCCCTGGCATCTGCTGGCTTATTTCTAGCTCTGCCAATGGACACTGCTCCGTCCCACCACTGTAAGGCTCTGCCTATGAGCACAGGAGCCTTAGTGTCTGCATCTTCCTTCTCAGTGCTTGGACATCATTGGGCTGTGCCCCTTCTGAGGGGGACATTTAGGAAATGTTATCCTATGTTGTATAGAACCATCTTACTCTGTTGCCACTGAGGACTTCCCTGAGGACTTTTATGAGTGAGAGACTATTAGATTTGGCTATAGGTCTAGAGAAGGCTAGTGGTCTGGGCACATCTCCACCGCTGGATATTCTTCCAACACCAATGCTTGGCAGACCACACTGTTCATTTCAGAGTACCATTTCCAAGGTTGTGGAGACTTGGGGGTTTTATGCTCCTATTAGGCCAAGAGTCAAGTATGAGCTGGCAGGCATTTTGGGTGAGGAGCCTCATGGAAGACCTGTTTACCCTTCAACCCAGCAGTGCCACTCTGGTTATGCCAGCCTGGGAGAAGCTGGCATCTGCCCCTGCGGTGGATCGTGACCTTGCGAAAAAGAATCCCCTCTCAAATCCCTGTTTACTCTTTGCACACCCCTTGTCAGCTGGATGATACAGGCCACCACAGTACTGCTGAAAACCACACCCTTCACCTCCTTACCCCTCCCCAACCCTCTCAATGGGACTGCAAGAAGATGGAAGCAATGGGTTACAAAGTCATTGAGTGCAGCAGTTTTCATGGCCTGCAGACTTGTTTTGAGGGCAGTCAACAACACGCTCGTGTTGGTAAAGTAGAACTTTCAACTGTGGATTTTATTCTCTAGGGCAGCTGAAAACCTGCATACCAAGGAGATAGAAAATTTCAACTCACTAGATGTTGATGGTAAAAAGACAATACACGAGATCTTGAAGTCCGGCCTCGACACTGCCGACTCTGTGGCACGTGCAATATGTACCGCATCTGTTCTGCATAGGCATTCCTGTATGAGGACTTCAAGGATTGCTCCCAACATCCAATCCAATCTCCTGGACATGCTGTGTAACAGGAAGAACCTATTTGGGACAAACGATGACACATTGTTGCAGACATCCAGGCCTCCTAGGCCACAGCCAAGTAATTGGGAGTGTCTGTTCAGCAGACTTCAAAAGTGTCTATTGCGGCAGTGGCCAGGCGTCCTGCAGCAGCATCACCTTGGCTGTCAAGAGAGAGCCAGAGGCTGCCAGAGAGATGGTTTCACTGCCTCTGTGGTCTCCATGGCTAAAACCATTGACAAACCACTGTGAATTGGACTTCATCCATTTGACCTTTGTAGGAGGGATGTTGTCCCTGTTAGGGAAGTGGCGTTACACCACGCCCAAAGCTTGGACCTCGTCATAACTCAGGTTAACATCCTCCTTTTTCTTCAGCATCCTTCTGACTACTCTCCTCCAGGCCTTTTGTTGCCACTTGACTCTCTCCTGTTGTATGAGGTAAATCAGCTTCTGAGTAGCGCGCCTTGGAAATGGTATCCCATTCAGAGTGAGCGAAGGTATAGATCTGCCTTCAATTTCTGGTCCCAAAGAAAGACTGAGGCCTCCATCCCATTAGACACCCGAGGCTCTTGAAACTTTACATGCACAAGTACAAGTTCAAGATGGTTACCCTAGCCCATTATATGAAATAAGTAACAAACTATGATATGATTAGACTGCATTTTCTTGTTTTGTTTTTCTGTTACATCAGTGTCCATAAACGTTTTGGCGAGTGTTTTATTAGCATAATATACGCCATACGACTATGGGTGTACAGGGCTCACCCCAATACAAAATACTAAGTGGCAGTTTAGGGGTGGCACCTAGGACAGAAGCCAGGCTGGTGTGCCCCCAGAAGATTGTTCATGACAGATTTGTTGATTTGTGAAGCTATATATGATTTAATTCTTTGACAGGAATGGGTGCCCAATGATTTGAATAGTTGCCCAGGGCCCTGTATGTCACCAAAAAAACGGGTAGGTGTTGCCTGTAATATAGTGGTGTCAGTTCCTCTTCAAATCTAAATAATGATCCAGCTGGTTTATCAGCGTCTCCTGCCACTTTACCAAGGGTACAAGGAGAACCTGCCAAACTACAAATTATGCATGGAGAATTCCCACTTATCCAGTTCTGGCATGATGCTTCTGCTCATTCCTCAATTGTGGCTGTAACTGTTGATTGTAACAGTCGAATATCTACTGTCTACCATTGACACCGAAATTCATACCTTTCATCTTTACTGCCGTTATCTGCCTGTGGCAAAAAGGGGTCTTGGGATAATTGCCCTGCTTCCTTATTCATGATTCTTGTGAAGCTGCTGGAATGTTTCTCTTATGTTTTAGTTTCCGCACAGTGAAACATGCTTTACTGTTCTGCCAGACATTATTAATAAGTACATACGCAGAATGTAACCCAGATAGCTTTAAATTGATGTTGGAAAGCTTTGTATAGCATGCACAATGGGGTATGGGGAGCAGGATGTAAGATGTAGATGCATTCAGAGGCACCATTGGCCACTCCTTTGAAAGCTTAAAACAATAGGGTGGTGGTATTGGTCACATGTCAAACCAATGCCTGTAAATGGTTGGTAGATCTAGTACAGAGTCATTCATATGTCCACTTCGCTTAGAGGCTGCTCCTTGCTATATGTTTGTTATGGAGTACAGGGAAAGAACCACTCACATGTTGATCAAACCTCTGCAAGACCACAGTGAATAAGACAAACCGACCCATGTTCTGTGGTGTGTTTAAGCGACTAGAGGGACTAACTCATGGCTGATATGTTAAGCTGTTGACTCAAGCAAAAAAAAAGGGTGCATTGTCAGTCACTTTGTCTCTTGTCTGTGCTTGGGTAGAAACTATCTAAAATTCATATTTGTTTTGTAGGAGTATGCTCATCTGCCCAGATGGAATCTCTTGAAGAGCTGCAACCAGAACACAGTATAGGTTGCCATCTTAACTTCAACACCAATGCATTTGAATTCCCAGCACATGATATTTTCACAACTAAACCAGCATTTGATTCTACATTGGGTAAGATGGTCACAGCCACATTTCCGGTTTGTGTTTGGTAGAATGTGGGTGTTTTTATTGAAATAACACATCTTGTGTTCTCTAGACTGAATTGGTTGACTAAACTGTAAACGGTCCTTATCAAGTATAAATTTCTAATGATAACTTCGCCCTAACAAATTCCTCATCTTCAAAAATAACTCTAGGCAAAAACTGGGCTCTGATCCCTTACATACAGCCGGGTGATCAGGCGTGTTGCACACCCGCTCCATTTCGGTGTTGTTGCCACTGTGTGGTGTCAAGGATATGTAAGCGAAGCTGCACTAGCCACCGGGCCATAGGAGTCCTGAAAGCCACTTTAGTTTTTCCTTCAAAAATGGTTACCAAAATAAAGCTTGGTCTCATTAGATTGTCTCAGAGCTCCAAAAGTGCAAGTATTAAGAGCCAGATTTCAGTGGCTGGACTGCCTCAACACTGTGCCTTGAACTGCCAATTGGCATACTCATACATCCCAACCCTTTTCCCCCCATTATTGTGGGTGTCCCCCAACATGGGGACGATAACGAAACCTTTGGAAGCAAAAAATTGAGCTTCTTTAAATTTGGTATAGCGCATAGGGGCATGGCCTCGGGCGTGGGAACACCCTGCTGAGGCCCCGGCCTCCAGCGCTTCACGTCCGTCGATGTCATACCTGGCATCCAGTACAGAGACTTTTTTTTAACTTTCAGCTTGCTCCCCTTCTTTGTTTTTCAATCTTATTTGACTTCCCTTTGGTGCCTTGCCTCCCCAGGCGCATGTCGGCTGCAGCAGGATTCACGAGATGTTCTTCGTGCAATCACTTGTTCCCGGCCTCGGACCCCCATGCACTCTGTCTTGTCCACCACTGGGACACGTGCCCTGATTATAGCGCTCTCGGTCATAGGGCATTGAAGAATCGATTGGAGCTTTTAAGGGAGATCTACCACACTTCTCCTCCAGTGCACATTAAGGACTTCGTCTCCAGGATCTTTCATCAAGACAAGGTATGCTTTCTGTTCAGCACAGCACCTCAGCGCGGCAACGCTTTCCCGGGGGTTTCCACAAGCAAGGGTTCCACAGATTCAGGTTTTGGAAGGACCAAGGCCTCTAAGGCTACCGGCTCCCAAGCTAAGGGGCCCGGGGGCTCTTTGGGCGCTCCAGGGGCAGACCTGAGGCCGTCAAGGCTAGTGGTTCCCAAGCTGAGGGGTTCAGGGACCCTACCGGGCTGTCCTCGGAAGGGCGATCAAGTTTGTCTTCTTCGGCCCCAAGGGGTAAAGGATCATCGGGTGCCACCTCCAAGAGTCAGCCATCTGCACGATCCAGCATGACTACCGGCACGGGTGCCAAGGGCGCGCAGCCTGCCGGAGCTCACTCTGAGGTTGTAAGTCGGGGCATTATGACCACTGCACAGCCAGCAAAAGTGCTCAGCACCTACCAGAGTGATCTCGAAGTTTGGCGATTGTGCTTCGGGTGCAAGACCCGGGCTGTATCCTTCCATGTCTGAGCCCTCTCGTAGCTCGGGGCCTTAACGCCCTCCCACTCAGGGAGGGCGAAAGGTTCCAAGATGGTTGATGGGCACATGCCGGATCCTGCTAGTCCGGGGGCCATTTTGGATTCTGCTCATGGCTCACCCACTCTCACCCATTGAATGGGCTTTACAAGATGGTTCCAGCCCCCTTCCTTCTGGAAGCGGCAGCGGAGTTCACAGTACAGGCATCTGGTCCCCTCACGGGTACATCTACCCATCACAGCCTTACTGCTACATGCCTCAAGCTCCTCAGCACTTCGACCAGGAATGGAGGCCTAGCGCGCTGCAGGGTCAGGCCCCTCAGGACCCGGCGGCTTGCGATGACTGCTTGTTCGAGCTCTTCCTAATGCGTTCCCCCGCAGACGAAAGGGTTCCTCAAGGACATCATCAAGGAGGTGATCCCGCAGGTTGTGCCACCCCAGCCTCCTCCTCCCATTCCTACAGCACTGCCAGTGCCTGTCCCTCTCCCGGTCCAGGCCTTGCCAGTTTTTTGTACTCCCCTGCCTCCTTCTGTACCACCAACACCTCCCCCTGAGCACCCGTCGGATCTGTCCTCGGTCCCGGATCAAGGGGGGCGACTCCGCTGGCACCTGTGTCCCAGGGCCCAGCCTCCCCTCAGTCTGGAATAAGAGGGCTGGGGGGGGCGATGATGATCAGGACGACGAACCCTCAGCATCTGTAAAGGCCTATCATGACTGCCTTCAGGGCTTTGCAGAGTTCTTGGGCGTCTCTCTCGCCGATGGTGCCCCTCAGGAGTCAGGAGTGCTAGCAGGAGTTTTGGGCAAACGCTCCATGACCCGTTCTGACATCTCCTCCAGAAGGATGTCCTGCAGGTGCTGTGAAAGGTCTGGGAGAAGCGCATGGTCAACACCCAGACGAACAAGAAGTTGGACAGCAGATTCAGGTTGACTGATGTGGAGCCAATCCTCCTTGCCTCCCACCCTCAGCCGCACTCCTCGGTGGTGGCTGAGGCCTCACTCTATTCTAAACCATTGTCTTTGTCGTCTTACTCATCGGGCGTTGCTTCCGGCTGTCTTTCTAAAGAAAACAAGATCCTCCAATCATTGGGCAAGTGATGCTATGCCATATCAGGGCTGCATTTGCAGCTGTCCAGCGCTGATACCCTATAGGCTGTGGCTAACCAGAAGCTGGGGCGGGAGCTTGGTGAGTTTCTGCATGACCTCCCCTTGAAATGGCCGGCCTCCTTTAAGGAGGGTCTGGCTGATGCCCGGGCCGTTGGGCAGGACCTCATCGAATTCTCGGTCTCCCATGTAGACACAGCCAGCAGAGGACTGCGCTTAGGGGTCGAGATGAGAAGGGCAGCGTGGATGCATGCTACTAAATTTTCTTCTGATTTACAGGAGCGGATCTTAGATTTACCCTTCAAGGGCGTGGATCTCTTTTATTCGTCAAACTATGATGAGTTGACGACGAAGAAACCTTCAATTCAGACCGCCAAATCCTTGGTTAGACCGCCAAATCCTTGGTTATCCTGACCAAGCTGGGGCAGAAGTAATTTTCTCAAGTTCATTGCAGGGCCCAATTCAAACTCTGCGCCCTATCGGATTCAAGGGTATTCGGGTACACAGAGGCCTGATAGGTCGCCCAGCGACAACGGGAGGAAGCAGCAGAGGACTTTGAGCTGGTTTTTCCACTCCCCCTGCTCTGTCCCCGCCACCACTACCATCCTCTCCTCCTCTTTGTCAGATCGGGTCCCCAGCTCTTTTACGTGAGGTCGTTTTGCTCTTGGAGATGCAGGCAGTAGAACCGGTTCCTCAATCAGACACGGGCTCTGGTTTCTACTCCAGGATTTTTGCTGTACCCAAGGACAAAGAACAACCAGGCTGGCCTGAGGGTTGTCCTGAACCTGTCATTTCTCAATCTGTCTAGAATGTTTCAGGATGATTACTCCAGCGCACACAGCAGGATCTGTCTGCGGGGGACTGGAAATGTTCCCTGGACCTCAAGGATGCGTACATGCATGTCCCCATTTACCAACCACATCGGAAGTTTCTGAGGTTCACGATTATGTCGTACCACTTCCACTACAAGGTGCTTCATTTTATATTGAACTTGTCTTCCCGATGTTGATGAACATGCGGTGGCGGGTCTCCTCCGCCTGGGTGGCCATCACCTATGCCCTTATCTGGACGATTGTCTGGTGAGGGCGGGTTCATCCGAGGGGTTGATACACTGCTTCCAGAGATTGGCTGTTATTCTTCATCAGCTGGGGTTCTCCCTCAACCAGAGGAAGTTGCAGTTGTGCCCCTCCCAGGAACTTGTTTTCCTAGTAATGTGTTGGAACACAGCCGTTCAGCAGGTGTTCCACACGCCCGAGAGGCTCCTTTCCCTTCGGAAGGCAATAGGGCACTTTCTGGCCAACTTAACCACCTCGGCATGATGTTTCCAGCATCTTCTGAGGCTTATGGCCTCCTGCGTGCTCACTGTGCAGCATGCTCGCCTCAAGATGAGGCGTCTCCAACTCCATCTAGTGGCTAATTGGGACCAGGAGACAGGGCCTCAGTCGGACAGGATCCCAATACCCCCCGCTCCTCGTGCCAGATCTCTGCTGGTGGTTGATGGACAGAAATGTTTCTGTGCGAGCCCCCTTCACGCGACCAGAGCCTACCCTGGTGGTAACGACAGACTCCTCTCTTTCGGACTGGGGGGCTACTCTGGAGGGCTAAATCATTCACAGAGCATGGTCCAGGGCGGAAGCCCTCCTGCATATCAATCTGCTCAGGGTAGTGGGCTTGGCCCGCAAGGCATTTCTGCCACTCATCAGGGACAGTTCTGTTCTGGCCAGGACAGACCACTCAACTACAGTGTTTTACCTGAACAAGAAGGGTGGTACCCGTTCTCCCCCTCCTCTGCAGGGAGGCGCTGTATCAATCTGGGAATGGACCCTGACGGAAGGGATTTGGATCTCCACAGTTCACCTACCGGAGGACAGTTATGCAGAACTGTACCAGCTAAGCTGCTAGGGGTTCAACACCTATGAGTGGGAGTTGCACACAAACTCCTTGTTGCCCCTGCTCCAGTGTTAAGGGTTTGCGGACCTGGACTGGTTCACATCTCATCGGAATTCCGAGTGCCCCCAGTTTGCTTTGTGGGCAGGACGGTGGCAGTGGAACATCCGGACACGGCTAGGCTGGCGATAGCGGCCTTGTTCCTGACCAGCTGAGGGTTCAGCTTGCCCAATTTTCAGATGGGACATCATTTCACAGGCCAGGCTGCCCTCTTCTCGGTCCCAGTAAAATAATCTAATGGACTAGGTTCTGCCATTGGGCTCGTAACAAGGGTCTAGATCCTGTCACCAGTCCGCTGGACGATGGACTGGCTTTTTCAGCGCACCTGGCTCGTTCCGGAGGGGAGGTTGATATTTGCTGTACCTATTTGGTTTCCATTGGGGCATACAAGAACTCACCCGATCGTGTGTTCTCGGCAGCTAACCCAGTGGTTAAGGCCCACCTAAAGGGGTTTTCTAGGCTTTTTCCTTCGGTGCGCAGGCCGCACCAGGTCTGGGACCTCAATGTTTTTCTGGCTACTTTGCAGTGCAAACTGTTCGAGCCGGTGGCCTCTGTGGACTTTCGGCTGGTGACACTTAAGATAGTTTTGTTGGTGACTGATATGTTGCCCCTCCCATATAAAATCTCCCTTCCTCTCCAAGAGTGCTGTGTGTTTCTCGTTGCAACCGTCCAGTTCCCACTTCCCTCAGATTCTTTGAAAGTTGCCTGGGCAACCCCAGTTCCTATAGACTGTTTTCTAGAGCTCTGCAGTAATCCATTGCTTCCTTCTACTTGGCTACTGTTAGTACCTCTGCACACGCCCCCCCCCCATTTTGTTGACTGCTTTCTTTTTGCTAGCACCATTCCCATGTTAATGAGGGTCTTGTCTCCCCCCGAGCTCAGTGTCCACAAGAATATGGAGAAGGGTTAGTTTGGGGCACCATGGTATCTGATTCCCCACCAACCGGGTTACCGTCAAAACCCTTTCCCCAGTAAGCTCTGATTTGTGTCCAACCCCATAGTAGGTGGAAGAAGGAACCCGCTTCCCTCTTAACCTGGAATAGTACACTCTGTGTAGTATCTGGAGTTGCACCAGCCTTAATCATGTGAACATGTGGGCCTCCCTCATTGGTATTTGCACCTCCACCCATTCTTCCTCTTCTAGCGTCCCAAGATCCTGTTCCCATTTGGATCTAATTGTGACCAGCTTTTGGGACTTAAAGTTAATAATCGTCTTGTACGGTATTGTGATTGCTTTCTTTTACATTTTATCAGTGAGAAGATTAACTTCTAGGAGGGTGTGATCTGGAATGTCCATCTCTCTACCGAGTTGGGTCTCCATTGCGTGTTGTAGGTGCATGCGCGTGTATAAATCCCTTCGCATCAGCCCATATTTTCCAATTAATTTCTTGAATTTTGTGAGTCTCTCCTTGTTGAGGACGTCTCCTTCTTTAGTAATCCCACTGTTTGACCACCTTGGCTGCCAGCCCAGTTTATATATTTCCGGAATAGTTGAGTTCTCCCACAATGGTGAGAATTTAGTGATGATACCCTTAGACAATGGTGACCTTTCTTCTGATTTCTATGATCCTGCGACCTGCCAGTGGCAGTTCCTGCCCCCATGGACGACGGTACAGTATTTCTTGCGGGTGTCTGTTCCCCATTAATGTGACCTACAACTTTGTGCGTGCTGTGTTTTGTGTGTGCTGTGTTCGCCCGCAAAAAGACCAACTCATTTGCTACGACAAACTGCGATGCCCAATGGTATTTGAGAACATCCGGTACCCCAAAACCCCCCTTAACCATACCGATTTGGTCCGGATTTATTTAAAGTGCTATCTGTGGGTTGCTGTTACTACATTGGATTCCACAAAGTATTGAGTTGATCCTGGCAAAAACTGATTTGGGAACTTTTGTTGGAGTATTCTGCAATATGTACAACAGCTTGGGGAGTGTGATCATTTTAAACAGGTGATCATTCCCTATGAGGGTCGAGGGCAAGGTCGCCCAGTGCTTAGCATCTTCTTGTATCCTGTTCAGGATTGGTTCCACATTGTCTGTTCCTCCTAGGTGTATCTTCATTCCCAGGTATGTGAACGGTTCGACAGAGGCCAGTTCTCTGGGATTGCATCAGCCCCTTCATTCACTGGTGCAAATACTGGTTTGTTCTAGTTTATTCTAAGGCTGCTATGTTCTTTGAATTTCTGTATCATCTTTGACTCTGGGACATGTGTGCCGCGGATCTCCAAGATATAATGAGAGGTTGTCCGCAAACCTGGATATGCGGTCTTCCTAGCCCGCTACCCATTCAAAGCCTTTTTGGTGTTGGTCTTACCTGATTATCTCCGCTAACGGTTCAATCAGCAAGAAGAATATTAGCGGAGGCAGTGGCCACCCCTGCCGAGTTCCTCTTTGGAGCAGAAAGCTGTTGTATGTGAAGCCATTCACACTGGTCCTGGCATTTGCATATAGTAACTTCACCCATGCTATACAACGTTCCCCAAATCCAGCCTTTTCAATAGATTCCCATAGAAATACCAACCTTATTGAATCAAAGGCCTTCTCTAAATCCAGCGCCATAATTCTATGCAGGCCCCCACCTTTGCCAGCGGGTTATGTAACCTTTTTATATTCATTCTTGTGGCCCTGCCGATGGCAAAGCCGCACTGATCTGAGTGAATCAATTGGCCTATTAACAGAATTTGTCTATTCGCTATAATTTATGGCAGTATTTTTGTTTCACTGTTCAGCATAGATATCTGCTGATGTGAGGAGTATGGCGCTTTCACTTCCCTTTTATTGTGGATAACCACGATAGTGGCCAACCTCAGGTCCTTTATCCCCGATTTCTGTAAACCTTTCAAGCATCGATTTGTTACACCCTCACCTAATCGCTTCCAACATTCGAGTGGGACCCCGTTCAGTGCTGGGGTCTTACCTGCTTGCAATTGTCCACTGGCCTCTTGCAGTTCCTCTACAGAGATCTCCCTATCTATTTCCTCTCTTAATCATTCTTCTATTCCTGGTAAGTTCACCCTTCCCAAATATTCCAAAGTTTCCCTCTAGTCTGGCCTCTGCACTTCCCATATAATCTGTTGTAGTATCGGGCTAATTCCTCATCTGTGGGACTCCCTTGTACATGGCACCCATCCCCACTCAACGCTACCTCTCTCATCCACCTCAAGTCTTCCTCTTGTCTCTTTAACCAGTCCAGAATTTCCCCCACTTTGTCACCCGTTTCATATACGGACTGTAAATGCCCAATATGCTTGTTTGGCTTCATACGAAACGGCGGGGACGTAATGTGCTGTGGCCTGTAGCATTTCCCTCTTCGCTCCAATCGTTTTATCCCTCACGTATTTTTCTTCCTTTGCTTTATTTATTTTATTTGCAATGCGCATAGACATGGCCCGTAGTCATAAAAGCGACGGGACACATAGTAAGGACACACAATTTTGATCAGAGAGCAGGGCAGGGTTGGGCCGAGATTGGATTAGCAGAAGAGGAAGTTCTTGAGTACCTGTTTCAATTTCAGAAAGCTTTCATTTCTTTTTCTAGGTTCACCATTGTGATTACTGACTTGTGTCCTAACTCTGCCCCTGTGATCGCCTTATAGGCCTCCCATAGGGTGGTTTTGCTTCCCACTGGTCCTTCATTTATTTCAAAGTACTCCTCAGTTTCGTCCTTAAACCCTGTCAATATGTCCTTGTTACCCAGCTATTCTGCATTTCCCCACCATGGGGTCTGGGATGGATTCACATGCTCATGAATATTCCCCATTATCAGGCTGGAAATCCTCAGTAAAAAGAAAAAGCAGTTTCACTTTAGCCTGAAAACTGCATTTGTCCTCTAAACCAATCACTGTCCTTAGGGTCATACTGCCCACATCCATTAACAGTCTCCCTAAACTCCACCCCTGGTGGCCATCTTCACATGTTTACTGCACGGTTCAGTGTGGGAGTCCTCTCGTCTTAGATTTTTTTTGACTATTTAGAGATTATTCAGACACATTTGTAAGTGTTCTCTCCGATTTGCTCCTCCGTCAGTCGTTGATCGGTACCCGGCAGCAGCAATCTGTTTTTGGCGAAAGATCTGCTACATCGCCATTTCTTTCTTCAAGTTCAGAGGCCCAGGCTTGGGCCTACCTCACGGTTTCCACAATGTTCTAAGAGGAGTCTCCAAGATATTTGTGAAACGTGGACTACGGAATGTCTACATTGAAGATCGGCACCTGGAGTGCTTGTATTGGCTACACCCAGACCACGATGAGGAAGGATCGAGATTTGCTGTGGTTTTTCAAGAAAGACGAAAAAGGACCATTAAAGAAGGCTGGCAGCATGGCCCAAGTTGAGGGAAGGCCTCTGGCTCGGCCTACGGGTACAGTCATGCCTCACCCAGGACCGGCCGGTCCGATGAATGTGCTTCTTCTGAAAAGAGGTTGAGGTCCTTTGAGGACGCCCCTTTGCTGGGGGTCCAAAAGAAGGCCAAACACCACACTACAGATCCCACTAGGGTCGCCATGGCTGTGGGACCCAATTCACAAAGGACACGTTCCCCATCTCCTATGTCCACAGTGAGCATGCCAGTTAGGGGTGCTCCTTCTAAGATGATGTCCCTAAACCCTTTGAAGCTTCGATTGTCGTCCTCGTACAAGGCTACATAGGAGAGGTCCTTGGGTGGCTCTTCGCGTCCAATGCTGACGACACCATCGTCAACCAAGTTAACGACTTTGTCGACAGCTTCATCTTCCAGGACATCCACCTCGTCGACGACTATGACCCCGTTGATGGCCATCACTACGCAACCCCGCAAATATCTTTGACTCCACGGCCTATGGATTCGACAGCAACTAAGGACCCTAAGGGTGCTGTGGTCCCGTGTCTATGGAGGGATCTTTGCAGGGCAAGCCTGCTTCACCATCTAGCCCGAGGAGGTGCGCCAGCCCGGAGCCTCCGCCAGGCAGTTCCACTCACTCCTCAGCCACCGTCTAGGGTCATGTCATTGGACATCCTTACAGCTCGCCACAGGTTTGTGTCGCAGATGCAACAAAGGCTACCTGCTGCGCCTGAGCCAGTCCCGGCCCAGAGTCCTACAAGGCCGCCAGCCAGAAACTTTTCTAGGCCAAAGTGTAAGCCAACGGACCCTTTAGGCCTGAGACATCAGCCGATGCCACCACCACACTGTCCAGTGACCCCGGTGGTGAGAGGAGCCCCCACACACAATCACACCAGTACGGATACGGACACTACTGCGGCGCATACCAACGAGTCAGATGACTATATCCCGGCAGAATGGGTGGTGCTGGGTGCCGACGAGCCTGCCAGGGCCTTGCCACCAGGTCAGGCTAGTCCTTTCATGCCGTGATCTCGAGGGCCTCCGCTCTCTTCTACTTGGTACCGGAGGAGACGAAAAAAGAACGGTTTCTCTTGCAACGCTGGGAGTCCAGGCGTAGGACCGTCATGTCAATCCCTCTGCTGGATGATGTCTTGGAGGAAGGTTTGTCCCTGATGAAGATGCCAAGTACCGTTCCCCCCCCCAAGAGAGACAACCTGGAGCCGAAGTACAGGGTCCTGGACTCGGCTCCACGTGCTTGAGGTCACAGCCTTCTTTGGACTCTGTGTTGTCTGTTGCCACCAGGAAGCGCTAGTCAAGCCCATCTTTGTCCATCTTGCCTCCAGTCCAGGGGAGGAAGAAGCTTGATAAAGTGGAGAAGTGCATCATTTACACCGCAGCCTCCACTTCCAAGGCTGCTAATGCCATAGATATCTTAGCCCGCTACGAAGGGGGTCTATGGTATAAGCTCTGGCCCATTCTGGACTTCCTTCCGGAGGACACAAGGTTGAGGCTTTGGCCCTGTTCCAGGAAGGAGAGGTGGCCTTGGATCATGACATCACGGTGACTCTGGACATCGTGAATATTGGGTTCCATTAGATTGGCAATGGTGTGTCCCTCTAATGCCAAGGCTGGCTGAAGGCCACTAACTTCAGGGCGGATGTCCGGTCCAAGGTGGTGGACATGCCCTTTTTCCCCAAACCTATTTAACATCTACATAAGGCATGTGATAAACCTGAAAGTATGGGCTTTCATTTCACGAACTAAGCCGACGACTTCCAGCTTATCATGGATCTTAGTGGTGACCATGTAAAAGACACAACAACCCTCAGTCACATATATTTGATCATCCAGGAGAGGATGATTGAAAACTGGATGTGCCTAAACGGCTCTAAAACAGAGCTCATGGTCTTTGGAACTAGCTAGGACAGAAAAAAGTTGGACCAGGCCTACACAAACTTCACTTTAGACACCTACGCCATCAAGGTAGTTGAAAAAGTAAAAACCCTAGGCACAGTATTTGAGGCCTCCCTCAATGCGGATGTGCATGTCAATTATGTGACTAAAACACACACTACCATTTAAATTCTTAAGACAGATGAATCCTTTGGTGTCACGTAAAAATTGCAAAACCTTAGTTTGAGCCATAGTCATGCCCCGGCTGGACTATTGCAACACCTTACTATGCTGAGCGAGCAAAAAGAGCATTCAAAAGCTACAGACTGTTCAAAATGACGCCATCAGGATAATCCACAATGCTACTAGGAAAGGAACATATCTCTCACTACAGAAAGAAGATTCACTGGTTTCCCGTAGAGAAACAAATCCAATCCAATAAGACACTGGCTCTGGCCCATAAATGCCTACATGGAGCGGCTCCAGACTACCTAAAACAAACATTAAGCAAATACTACCCAAATAGGACTCACGAGTGGGAGCTATGTCAGGATCAGATGACCTTTCTCTTCAGCAAGTGGGGTCAAACCCGAATCAACCTCTTTGCGATGGCGGCCAACTCTAAATGCCAGAGGTTCGTAAGCAGGTTCCCTCATCCAATGGGTCTGGGGGATGCCGTTCCAGTACGAGGGGCTCTTCCTGTACGGCATCCACCCCTCGATCCCGGTGCCATGTGATTCCTCTACGTTGTCGTGCTACAGCCACAAGTGGAAACGCTTCTCAGTGTGGTGCAGGACTCATGGAGGAATGCAGGGGAAAAGGTCCAAGGGAGGGGATGTCAGAATTGGAACACTGCGATATAGAAGGCAGACCATGTGAGAGCCCACTGGGTGCAACCCAACGCGAGAGGGTAAAACGATGTCTGTGGCATCCTGGATTCTACAACCATGCGGCTGGCAGCCGCGAGACCCCTGCAGTTGGAGTCACAGGAGACCCGACTGAAAGTGTCCCTCCCGTACCCGCTCCCCTGTTTTCTACCTACACGAGAAATACTGTTCCCGACAAGCGGGACGACAAGGCCCAGGATAACTGGGTCGGACACGTTTCCAGGCAACCATCGGATACCTACCACGCAGTTCGGTTCCCAGTACAGCAGGATAACATGGCAGACAAACACGAAGCAGAAAAACTTCCCAGGGTCCTCACCCATCGCTTATCTTCCTTGTTGAGCAACAGCGTTTCAAGAGCCTAGGCGGTATCGGCTCACTTGGAAGCAGGGGTTCTCCATAGTTTCCCGGCCTTGACGGCCGAGGCAATATGGCAGCCTTCGATCAAAGAGGAAGGGGGCGGGGCTTATGGGGATATTTATTGAGAACCAGTACAAGACCTCACTGATCGGTCCACCCAACTCCAGCCTCCATATAAGGGTGAAACAATTGATGGACTGTGTGTGTCTTTTCCAATCTCTTGCGGGACATCGAGAGAGAGAGAGAGAGCTGCACCTGAGACGCTCTGGGCATACGAGGAATAGCCGTCACTTAGTGAATGCTTACCCTTACCACAGAAAGAAGAAGAAATCTATCTTGGAACTCCGATATAGATTTCTTTTTTAATCCTGAATAAAGGCTCTTTTAAGTTCCACACTACTGGCTGCCTGCTTCCTCCTTTACAAATTTGGTGGCAGCAGTGGGATACGGCAAAACGCCATGGAGGGTATTAGCAAAACCCTAGCCGAAGGTCAACAGCAACTACAACAAATTATACAGGTCCAGTCTCACCAGGCAAAGACAGACCGCCAAACTCTCCAACAAGCCCTCCAACTGCAGGTAGCCAATCAAGATGCGCTGAAAAAAGTAACTGAGGCTGTGGTAACCAGTAGAGGCAATCCAATGGCTCCTACGGCAGTGCTACAAAAATTCCAGACTGGTGAGGATCCGTGTTATTTCTTCACTCATTTCGAAAGAGTTGGTTGCAACACCCAAGCCCCCTTACTAACTGGAACCATGCAAGGCGCATATCAAGCTGCCAATCCAGCTGGGGGACACCGCCTATGCGGAAATAAAGAGAACAATACTTGAACGTATGGGTATGGATGAAGAAGCATACCGGATCAGACTCAGGGAAACGAAGCTGAAGCCAGGGGAGACACCCCGACAATTGTACTATCGGATTCAAGATCTGACCGAAAAATGGCTAAAACCTTCCAGTAGCAGTATCCAAGACATGGTGGATAAAGTTAAATTGGAGCAGTTCACCGAGGCTCTACCCTCGCCGATGCAAAAGTGGGTGAGGCAACACCACCGACCCAGGTTGGCGGAAGCCATCGACATCGCTTCCGCCTTTCAAAAAGCGGGGTCAGTCCGAGTGCCTACGACTTATCTTCGCTTCCCAAGAAGCTCAACCCTGAAAACCCAGGGAACAGTAGAACAAAGGCTGCTACGAGTGGAATCCAAGCCCATGCCATGGCCAACAGTAAGCCGACAGCCTCAATGTTTTGACTGTGGGGACTGGGGCCATATAGCAAGGTTTTGCCCCAAGAAACCTAAGCCTGCCGAGCCAATGGAAATCTGATTTGTTCAAGGAAGAGTATCGGAGTAGCCGTGAGCCCTACTTCCTAGATGTCCGTGTGGATGGAACACCCCGACAGGCCCTCCTGGACAGCGGAAATGAACAAACAGCAGTCAGACCGGAAGTAAGTGGGAAGGGGTTGGGTTGGAAACCCCAATACAAATAAAGTGTGTGCATGGTGACACTAAGACTTATCCATCTAAAGAAGTTACCATAGAGGTAAAACGGGTATAATCCAAAATGAAGGTTGCCATTATGCCTCATTTGCCAACGCCGGTTCTTCTGGGGACCGATCTTCCCTCCTTTCAAGATTGTGTAGGGATGCAGAATGGTTGCAAACAGCTCCCTTCTCACGAAATCTAAAAACGCCCCTCCCAAGGTCTCCCAAGAAAAGTAGAAGCGAAGTAAGAAGGGAAAAGATAAAATGGGCGGAAGTAGAAAAATTCAAGGGGGTCATAGGCTGGTTACCAGATGATAAACAACCTACTTCTCGAAGTGAAGTAAGCACAGACCCCACCCTGAGAACTGCCTGGGATCAGGCCATTGCCCATCCAGAGAAGGGTACAAACTATCCATCGTTCAAGTCTTCAAAAGGCCTGTTGTATCGGGTAACCAAAGACAGAGGTAACCTTGAGGTAGAACATTTGTTGGTACCCCAAAGTTTCAGGGGGACTGTCGTGAAATTAGCCCATGATGAGACAACAGGTGGACATTTGGCAAGGGAAAAAATGCAAGAAAGGGTGTTGAAAAGATTGTATTGGCCAGGAGTCTTCCAGGATGTGACTAAGTACTGTGAAGAATTTGTTGTCTGCCAGAAAACCGAAAACCAACCCCCGAATGCCTCCCAAAGCCCCCTTGCAACCTTTGCCCTTAATAAAGGAGCCATTTTCCCGAATTGGGATGGACATAGTGGGACCATTGGAACCTAATAGCAATATGTCTTAGTCATTGTGGACTACACAACGCGATACCCTGAAGCCTTTCCCATGAGAGGAACGAGTGCAACACAGGTCTGTAACCTGTTGGTACCTTTTTTTTGTCGAGTAGGACTACCCGGCGAAATAATTACTGACCAAGGGAGAAACTTTGTATCAGGGGTGATGCGGAAGATATGTCAGCAACTAAACATAAGACAGATCCACACAACAATCTACCATCCACAGACAGATGGTCTGGTAGAATGGTATAATAAGACTATTAAGCAAATATTAAAGAAGGTAACCGAACCCATAGGCACTAAATGGGACAGAGTACTACCATGGGTACTCATGGTATTAAGAGACACCCCACAGTCATCCACCGGGTTCTCCCCGTTTGAGCTGTTGTTCGGGCACAAACCTCGAACTGTGCTGGACATAGCCCACAGTGAATGGGAAGACCAGGAGGAAGAAACCCAACTTACTGACTATGTTATAAACTTTCAGGACAACTTAACAAAACTAAGAGAACTGGCTAGGGAAAATCTTGGGCGATCGCAATTGACTCAAGAAAAGTATTACAATCGTACTACCAAGGTACAATCCTTCCAGAAAGGGGATAAAGTACTGGTGTTATTACCCACATCGTATAATAAGATTTTGGCCCAGTGGAGGGGCCCATATACAGTGGTAGCAGTACTTGGACCTGTTAATTACTTAATAGAACAACCAGACAGGAGGGGAAAAAAACCAAGAACTATCACGTCAACCTCCTGAAAGAATGGAAAGAGCCAAGTACAATTCTGAGAGGAATACATTTGGTGAATCAAGATGTACAGAACAGCGAAACAGAACCTTCCGCACTACAGACTGTTCAATGGGGTCCTGACTTAACAGAAGAGAAAAATAAAGAATTACTGGAGTTTCTTACCCCTTTAGGTGAAGTTTTTTCCAGGCAGAACATCACTGGTAGAACATCGAATTGAGACCCTACCAAACCAGTTTGTTAGAATAAGACCATACAGACTTCCTGAAACCAAAAGGGCAGTAGTGCAGGCGGAAGTTGAAGAGATGTTGAAATTGGGAGTAATTGAAAAGTCAACAAGTCACTGGTCCTCCCTGATAGTCTTGGTGCCCAAACCGGATGGCACGACTCGGTTTTGTATGGACTATCGAAAACTTAATGAGATTTCCACCTACCGGGCATAGCCCATGCCTCGTATAGACTAATTATTGGAACGGCTTGGCGCAGCTCAATATCTGACAACTGTAGACCTCACTAAGGGTTACTGGCAGATACCATTAATGAAAGAAGACCAGATCAAAACTGCTTTCTCCACCCCTTCAGGGTTGTACCAATTTACAGTCCTGCCTTTCGGTCTTCACGGAGCTCCAGCCACGTTCCAGGCATTTATGAACCAAGTCCTGGCTTCTCATAGTGATTACTCTTCAGCCTACTTAGATGACATTATAGTGTTCAGAAATCGCTGGAAAGAACATCTTGAACATCTAGAAAAAAAGTCATAAAAGAATTGGACACAGCCGGCTTGAAAATCAATCCAAGAAAAACAACCATTGGAGCCAAACGGACACGGTATCTGGGATATCTAGTTGGAGGTGGGAAGATTCGACCCCAACAAGACAAGGTGGAAGCCATTCTGAAACTACCAATTCCCAGCAACCGGAAACAGATCTGGGCTTTTTGGGGGTTTGTGGGCTATAATAGGAGGTTTATACCTCTGTTTTCTTCAGTTGCAGCCCCCTTGACAGAAGCACTGAAAAGTACCTACAAGAAAGACATCCATTCTGACAAGGAAGTTCTTAGGGCGTTTAACCATTTAAAAAAATTCAATCTCAGTCCTACCAGTCCTGTGTTGTCCGGACTTCAAGAAAGAATTCTACCTACAGACTGACGCCTCTGGTTCCGGATTAGGTGCAGTTCTCTCACAGGGTGTTGAAGAGGTCCTATATCCCATCGTCTTTATTAGTCGAAAACTCTCTACCCCATGAGGAATACTACTCAACGGTGGAAAAGGAGTGTTTAGCAATCAAATGGGCCATAGAAACTCTTAAGATATTATCTATTAGGCCGGACGTTCACTGGATTCACGAACCATGCACCGTTACAGTGGTTGGCTGTACAAAAAGATTCCAACCAGCGTGTTCTGAGGTGGTTCCTCACTTTGCAAGCTTTTTGCTTCAAAACAGTGCATAAACCTGCATCGTTCCAGGTGGTCCCGGATTATCTTTCCAGGAGCATGGATCGACCCGAACAGCTCGAGTCATCGGGGGCATGGGGTTTGTGAACTGAACATGGAGGCATGCAGGGGAAAAGGTCCAACGGAGGGGATGTCAGAATTGGAACACCGCGATATAGAAGGAAGACAATGTGAGAGCCCACTGGGTGCAACCCAACGAGAGGGTGTAAAACAACGATGTCTGTGGCATCATGGATTCTACAACCATGCGGCTGGCAGCCGCGAGACCCCTGCAGTCAGGGTCACAGGAGACCCGACTGAAAGTGTCCCGGCCGTACCCGCTCCCCTATTTTCTACCCACCCGAGAAATACTGTCCCCGACAAGCGGGACGACAAGACCCAGGATAACTGGGTCGGACACGTTTCCAGGCAACCGTCGGATACCTACCACGCGGTTCGGTTCTCAGTACAGCAGGATTACATGGCAGACAAACACGAAGCAGAAAACCTTCCCAGGGTCCTCACCCGTCGCTCACCTTCCGTGTTGACCAACAGCGTTTCAAGAGCCTCGGCAATATCGGCTCGCTTGGAAGCAGGGGTTCTCCGTAGTTTCCTGGCCTTGACGGCCGAGGCAATATGGCAGCCTTCGATCAAAGAGGAAGGGGGCGGGGCTTACGGGGATATTTATAGAGAACCAGTACAAGACCTCACTGATTGGTCCAGCCAACTCCAGCCCCTATATAAGGGTGAAAGAATTGACAGACTGTGTGTCTTTTCCAATCTCTTGCAGGACATCGAGAGCGAGAGCTGCACCCGAGACGCTCTGGGCATACAAGGACTAGCCGTCACTTTGTGAATGCTCACCCTTACTACAGAAAGAAGAAGAAATCGATCTTGGAACTCTGATATAGATTTTTTTCTTTTTTTTTAAATCCTGAATAAAGGCTCTTTTAAGTTCCAAACTACTGGCTGCCTGCTTCCTCCTTTACATTGGACAAGGCTGGTCTGGCTCACGCCTCGATCAAGGTGCATCGGGCTGCCATATCCCATTACACTAGGGCGCCTGGTAAGCCTATCCCTGTGGTCACACAAGCTGGTCAAGGAGTTCCTGAAAGGCCTCTTCAGGACCTTTCCACCAGTCTAGGCTCCTGCTCCAGCTTGGGAGCTCAATGTAATTTGACTCCGCTCACAGGAGCTCCTTTTTAACCAATGTATGAAGCCCCTTTGAAGTTTCTCTTGCGGAAGACGGCTTTCCTAGTGGCGATCACCTCAGCCAGGTGGGTCAGGAGATCCAGGCCCTCTCTTGCAAGCAGCCGTATTTGTCCTTCCACTCTACAAGAGTGGTGTTGCGGACCCATATAGGCGTGTTACAAATTCCATATCATTTCATCCCAGCTTTATACCCAAGCTTCCTTCAGAATTGCACCTCAACAAGCCTTTGGTTCTACCAGTTTTCTTCCCAAACCCTCCTACGTCAGCGGAAAGGGCATTGCATTTGCTGGACGTTGCTTGTGCATTGGAGTTTTATGTGGCATGCACAAAGGACTTTCGGAAGACATCTCAACTGTTTTTGTGAACTTTGGACCTTTGAATCACGGGAAAGCCCTCTCTAAGGCTTCCATATACTGGTGGCTCTCATGCTGCATCATGCACTGGCATTGTCTGGCTAGCAGACCTCTTCCAGGCTGGGTGAGAGTCCATTCCACCAGAGCCATCGCAGCAACAACAGTCTTTCTCTCTGGTTTTCCCATGCTCGACATCTGCAGGGCTTCTATGTGGGGGTTCCACCAACACCTTCCCGAGATTCTACTTCTTTGACAGGGATTCCAATGAGGAGTCCCAGGTCGGCCAAGCGGTGCTATGCAGCCTGTTATTTTGAGGTGAGTCTGTTCTAAGGGTAAGTGTATTGTTTCTGTTGAGCCTTGTCAACCCCTGTGGTTGTGTATATGTCCTGCTATGTAATAGTATTCATAAGCGCGTGAATCCATGCCAGGCCCCATGCTGGAGAAGGAACTACGTACTTACCTGTAACTCCTGTTCTCCAGCATGGGTCTAACTTGGATTCACATGCAGGTATCGTCCCTCCCTTATTTGTGTGCTTGACGTAGTTGTAAGTCTGCTATTTGACACGTGTAGATTAACTGGATTCTTCAGCATGGGGTCTGGCATGGATTCACATGCTCATGAATATTCCCCGTTGTCCGGCTGGGAATCCTCGGTAAAGAAAAAAATCAGTCCGTTTCGTTTCTGTCTTTCTTAGTAGTAACCAATAACTGATCTCTGGGTCATACTGCCCCCAGCCAATGACTGCCCTCTCCCTAAACCCCGCCTCTGGCAGCCATCCTCAGATTTTTAGCGCACGCTCAAGTGTTGGGAGTCCTCGTGTTTAGCTCTCGAGTTTTTTGCTGCGTTTTCACGCTTTTTCAGGAGATTTTCTCATTTTTTTGGTCTAATCGAGCCTCAAGCTCCACCGTTTCTACTTCCGATAACGGGGACCCGTTTCGGAATTCTTCCACACCCCTCAAGGGTAAAGTGGCTCAGGAACAGGACAAGGGAAGCTCGACGTCCGGATCAAAGCTGTTCAGGTGCTGCCCTGGATGCGGATTACAGAACTTTTTCAAGGAGGACGAGCATTCGCAATGTCTCTACTGCCTTCATGAGGACAAGACGCACGTGGAGAAAGACGTTCTGCAAGAAACTTTCGTAACGGACCAAACAAGATCGTCGTTGCTGCCTCGCCGCCTGGCTGGAGAAGGGCACAACAGGTGAGAAGGCGAAGAAGAAGTCTGAGCGGGCTTCTAAGTCCTCTGAGGGCGCCCCGGCGACGGGGGCCCAACAGAAGGCCAAGCACCGCGAGTCCGCGGGCACCGGGAGCGCCGGAAGGTCGGGCTCTTCGGCTGCCAAGCAGGGCGCTACTTCCCCGGCACGTTCGACCACGAGCCAGCGCTCTGGTTCGGGCAAGAGGAAGTCCGAGAACCCGGGTAGGCCGCTGCAGCGGACCCGGTCGATCTCGAAGGGGGAGCGAGGCGCTGACCCTCCCCTCAAGGCGAAGGCCCTGGACGCACCTAAGGTGGTGAGAGCCTTGATCCACCCAGCAAAGGCCTCTACCGAAGTGGTCGCTGCGACCTTGGCGAAGCAGGCTGAGACTACGCCTGTGGAAACGCCCTCTGGGCCCAGAGTATCCCTGCCTCCGCGGAGGGAATCCTCTTTCCAGCCCACCGTTAAGACCCCTGTGAAGTCACTGGCGGAAAAAGAGGGGGGTGGTGGTCGTGGCCATTACAGACTCTGAATCAGCCTCTGAGGAGGAACTGGTGGAAACCGAGAAGGGCCTCAACGAGAGGTCCATAGGCCTCAGCGAGAGGTTCATAGGCCTCAACGAGAGGTTCGAGAAGGTTCGATCCCAGGGGGCGGTCCCTGCTGACGTGATCGAAGATAGCGACGATGACGACGAACAGGGCCCAGTGGAGCGGCCATCCCATCTGTCACAGCCATTGCCCGAGTCTCAGGATAGATCGGCGGCCATTTTGTAGGTAATCCAATCCTTATGCACCGAGATAAGGATGAGGTTACCGCGGAAGATCAAGAACCAGGCCCGTCGGGAAGCCCTCCGAACAAGCGGAGGAGAGTCTACCCCGCTCCACCCTTCGTGCCGGCGAGACCGGTGGACCCCTCAACCCCCTCGCCGGACCCTGGAGAGGATGCGGCGACGGATACGGGGCCGGACGATGACGGCGGCGATGACACAGCGGACATCCCGTCGTCGTCACCCACCCCCCGCGAGCGTCTCCAGCCGACGAAATTGGCTCTTTCCATGCCATGATAACCAGGGTATCCAAGCTCTTCCAGCTCTGCCCTGAAGAACAGAAAAAGGAGGGGTTTCTGTACCAATAACGAGAGGCCAAGAGGAAGACAGTCCTCGCGGTGCCTTTACTCGACGACATCTGGGACGAGGGGCTTGCTGTCCTCAAGAACCCTTCCACGACACCAGCCAAGAGGGACAGGTACGAGAAGAAGTACCGAGTTCCCGATGCCGCCCCTTGTGCCTCAGGGCTCAGCCCACGCCAGACTCTGTCGTCTCGGCAGCGGCTAAGAAGAAGGAAGCGGGTGTGGCGGCTTCAACTTCCACTTCCCCGCCGGACAGCAAGGGCAAGAAGTTGGATTCTATGGGACGAGTCATCTCGTCGGTGGCGACGACGATTAAGGCGGCCAATGCCTTAGCGATCGTGGCCCGCTACGACAGGGAGCTCTGGTTCAAGATAGCCCTCCTGCTAGACTTCCTACCAGATGACAAAAGGGTGGAGGCCCTAGAAATTCTGCAGGAAGGCGAGGTGGCGTCGGATCACGCCTTAACGGTGGCAACGGACATTGCCGATACCGGATTTCGCCAACCGGGCAACAGAGTTTGCCTCCGACGATGAGGATGGCTCAAGGCGACAGACTTTCGCCAGGATGTCCAGACCAGAGTGTTGGACGGCAACAACCTCTTTGGTAAGGCGGTGGACGAGTCTCTACAGGCCATCAAGACCGACTCGGAGACGGCCCGGGCCTTAGGGGTGCTTCAACTGCGACGGCCCTTTCGGAGCTCCAGAGGCAGACAGGGTGCCTTCAAAGGTTCCAGCGGTGGCTCCTCCACTTACCGCCAGGCGGCCCGCTCCTCTTCCCAGGAGGCCTGCAGAGGTCGCGGCAAGCAAGGGGGATCCCGCCGTCGTAGCCAAGGAGGCTAAGGCGGCAAGGCCACCTCCAAGCAAGACTGACCCGGCCGTGTTGTCTGGCCCCCACCGAAGCACCCCGGTGGGAGGCCGGCTGACGAAGTTCGTCCACGTGTGGGAGTCCATCTCCACCGACCGTTGGCTGTTGGACACCCTGGCCAACGGGCACTCACTGGAATTCCAAAAGAAGTTCCCTGGCATTCCTCCTGTGGCCAGGAAGGAAAATCACGTCCCTCAACTGCTGTTGGAGGTAAGGGCGATGCTCAAGAAAGGTGCCATCGAGCTCGTCTCCAGAAGGCTCCGGGGCTCCGGAGTGTACTCAAGGTACTTCCTCGTCAGGAAGAAGACAGGCGGTTGGCGACCCACCCTGGACCTGCGTCGCTTAAACAAGTACATCAAGGCGCAGAAATTCAGGATGGTCACCCTCCAGCACGTCCTGGTACAGATGGAGGAAGGCGACTTCCTGTCGTCTTTGGACCTGGAGGTGCTTACTTCCACATCCCTATTGTAAAAAGGCACAGGAAGTTCCTCAGGTTCGTGGTTCAGGGACGCTACTACCAATTCAGAGCCCTACCTTTTGGATTAAAGTCGGCACCCAGGGTTTTCACCAAGTGCCTGGCTCCAGTGGCGGCGCTGCTGCGCCTGCAGGGGATCCACGTTTACACCTACCTGGACGACTGGCTAATCCGGGCAAGGAAGGGGGAACGCGCCGTCGAACAAACAGCGAGGACCGTCCGGTTGCTCACGGAGTTGGGGTTCGCCATCAACTAACCCAAATCCCACCTAGTTCCATTGCAGATAGCACTGTTTCTGGGAGCGAAGCTCGATACAGTGGGGCAATTGGCCTCCCCTTCAGAGGAGAGGACCAAGACCATCCTGGGCAAGGTGCGGCGCCTGCTAGCCACGGACGTGGCCATGGTGAGGTCCATCAAGTCCCTCCTCGGGATGATGTCCTCATGCATCTATCTTGTACCCCTCTGCAGATTTCGGATGCATCTGCTACAGGAGTTCCTCGACGCCCGCTGGTTTCAGGCGAGGGGCTGTTTCGAGGACAGGATCCCTCTCGACGAGGTGTTCCGTCGGGCGATCTTATGGTGGGGCATCCTTGCTTACCTCACGACAGGCACGGAATTTCAAATCCCGGCGTTTCAGGAGACGGTGACGACGGACGCCTCTCTGGAGGGTTGGGGGGCCCACACCGGAGTCCTCCACGCAAGAGGCCTTTGGCTCCCGGAGGAGAGGTCTCTCCACATCAACATTCTGGAGCTCCGAGCAGTGTTCTGGGCTCTCTCCTTCCGTCCCTCAAGGGCAAGGTGGTGAGGATCTTCACCGACAACACCACCACGATGTTCTACATACAGAAGCAAGGGGGCACCAGATCCCCAGCCGTATCCAAGGAGGCCCAGGATCAGTGGCGCTGGGCCGTCGCCCGGGGGGATGTTTCTGGTTCCCTTCCACCTGGCAGGAATAAAAAACACCATCGCCGACTCACTCAGCAGGGAGCTGCGCTCGTGCCATGAGTGGGAACTGCGCCAGGATCAAGTGGATCGACTCTTCCATCGATGGGGAAAACCCCAGATCTACCTGTTCGCGACGGCGACGAACTCCAAGTGCCGGAGGTTCGTCAGCAGGTTCCCATAGCCGAGGAGCATGGGCGATGCTTTCTCGTTCCCTTGGGACGGCCTGTTTCTGTACGCGTTCCCTCCATTGCCGTTGCTGCTCCGCCTCATCAACCAGCTCAAGAAGTCCAGGTGCAGGATGATCCTCGTCGCACCGGCGTGGCCGAGGCAGATCTGGTTCCCGGACCTTCTGGACTTGTCAACGTCCCCGCCAGTCAGGCTGCCGGCGGACGAGGATCTTCTCTCCAGAGAAGGAGGCTCCATTCTCCATCACGACCCACAGTCGCTGAACTTGCAGGCCTGGCTCCTGCAGCACTAGAGTTTGGAGGGTACGATATCCCGGCTGATTGCAGAGAGGTTCTTGCAAAGGCCAGGGCGTCTTCTACTCTCAAGTTTTACAGTCATAAATGGAAGAGGTTCTCTGTCTGGTGCCGTGCACAGAAGATTAACCCTCTGCGGATTACAGCCCCTCAAGTGCTGCCGTATCTACTGTCGCTGGCCAAAGCTGGACTGGCTCACGCCTCCATAAAAATACATCTAGCTGCCATCTCCCGATATACCAGGGCTACGGGACGGGCGTCCTTGTGGTCTCATCGTCTGGTGAAGGAATTTATGAAGGGACTATTCTGTTCATTCCCGCCGGTGAAGGCTCCTGCCCCGCCGTGGGAGCTTAATGTGGTGCTGACCAGGCTCATGGGAGCCCCCTTCGAGCCTATGCATTCGGCACCTTTGAAGTTCCTGTCATGGAAGACAGCGTTCCTCGTGGCCATCACCTCTGCACGACGAGTGGGAGAGATTCAGGCCCTATCTTGCAAGCCTCCATACTTGACTTTTCATGACACGAGGGGGGTGCTGAGGACGCACCCCTCCTTCATGCCCAAGGTGCCGTCGGAATTCCACCTCAACGAGCCCTTGGTGTTACCAGTTTTCTTCCCGTCACCTTCGACGCTGGCCGAGAGGGCATTGCACTCGCTGGATGTAGCTAGGGCACTGAAGTTCTACGTGGACCGCACGAAGAGCTTTCGAAAGACGTCACAACTGTTTGTGAACTTTGGGTCTGTGAATCAAGGAAAGGCTCTGTCAAAGACTTCCATTTCCAGATGGCTCTCCGGCTGCATCATGCATTGTCACCGGTTGGCAAACCGACCGCTGCCCGGCCGTCCGAGAGCCCATTCGACCAGAGTGATCGCTGCTACGACGGCGTTCCTGTCTGGTGTGCCCCTGCTGGACATCTGCAGGGCTGCTACGTGGAGGTCGACGCACACCTTCACAAGATTCTACTGCGTCGATCAAGACTCCAGGGTCAGCCAAGCAGTGCTGCGCAACCTGTTCGCTTAAGGTGAGCCTGGTCAGGAGGTAAGAGATGCTTAATGTTGAGTTGTTGTATTGCTTAATGTTGAGCCTGTTGCCACCTCCCGTGGTTCTGCATGTGTATACTGCTATGTATTCTTTTATTCATGAGCATGTGAATCCATGTCAGACCCCATGCTGGAGAAGGTACAAGTTACTTACCTGTAACAGTTGTTCTCCAGCATGGGTGTGGCATGGATTCACATGCAAACCCTCCCGCCTACCCCTCTGCGGCTCTTCACTTGGTCATACTGCCACTTGGCGTGCTACCAAATCTGAGGATGGCTGCCAGAGGCGGGGCTTTGGGAGAGGGCAGTCATTGGCTGGGGGCAGTATGACCCAGAGTTCAGTGATTGGTTACTACTAAGAAAGACAGATCAGAAATGTGACTGATACTGATTTTTTTCTTTACCGAGGATTCCCAGCCTGACGACGGGGAATATTCATGAGCATGTGAATCCATGCCAGACCCATGCTGGAGATCAACAGTTACAGGTAAGTAACTTGTTCCTTCTGAAACGCTGCTTTGTGTATTAGTTCACTTGTATAGGAGTGTAATGAATTGTGACTGAAATATGTTGTAACCTATGCAGAGAGATAAAGCACTCTCGCTCTCTTTATCAGAGCTTCGCTCCGGATAGAAAACTACATGTCCCAGGGTTCGTAGGGTTGCGTTCGTAGGGTTGCGTTTGTAGAAATGTCATGCTCTTCAGCGCGGGCACTTCTGTGACCTGCTGGTCATCACCATGCACAGCATTTGGTGTCCTACTCCGATCCATTACTAGTATAGTATACCATAATGGCCTTTTTTTCTACCAAACTCGGTGCTGCATCCTTGAAATATGGGTTTCCCTACAAGAGAGCCATCATCGCTGGCCATTTTGCATGCAAACCGGATAACCCTAATAAACCAACTTAAACTAACAACACAAGATGCCTTAGACAAGCATCCGCAATCCGCTACCACCAGTTGTTACAAACTCAGTGATGCCCATCTTAGAATTGGGGCTCCTGCATAGTATCACACACTGACTCCACAATGTCTGACTCCGACACCGGCTAAGGTATCAGCCACACCTTTTCCCGACATTCTTAAAGAGACTGATATTTCACCAGCAGACAGCAAAATCCTTCCATTATTTACTAATCGGAGTATAACTGATAAGCATATCCAGATCAAGGATACCTCTACTTCTCCAGCATGGGGTCTGGCATGGATTCACATGCTCATGAATATTCCCCGTCGTCAGGCTGGGAATCCTCGGTAAAGAAAAAACCAGTATCAGTTTCGTTTCTGATCTGTCTTTCGTAGTAATAACCAATCACTGGTCTCTGCGTCATACTGACCACAGCCAATGACTGCCCTCTACCTAAGCACCGCCTCTGGCAGCCATCTTCAGATTTTTACCGCACGTTCATGTGTTGGGATCCTCGTGCTATTGCTCTCGAGCGTTAGTGCTATTTTTCGCGCTTTTTCACAAAAAACTTCGATTCTTTCGGTCAAAAGAGCCTCAAGCTCCACCGATCCTACATCCGATCAACGGGGACCCGTGTCGGATTCATCTGTGCCCCTCAAGGGTGAAGATTTCGTCGAGCTACGCTTCGGAGGACTCCAGAAGCTTCTCAGGCCCGGTCTCGGAGATGGCCCAGGAGAAGGGAAGCTCGACGCCCGGAAAGCTGTTCAGGGTCTGCCCTGGATGCCAGCTGCAGAACGTCTTCAAGGAGGACGAACACTCTTTCTGCCTTTACTGCCTTCATGAGGACAAGACGCACGTGGAGAAGGACTGTGCGTTTTGCGGCAACATGTCGGAACGGACCATGAAGGACCGCCATCAACGTCTCGCCAACTGGCTGGAGGGTAAGAGCCCGTCTGGCGAGAAGAAGAAGAAATCCGAGCGGTCTTCTAAGACATAAGGCCAAGACCAACATAAGGCCAAGCACCGCGAGTCCGCTGGCACCGGGAGCGCCGAACGGTCGGGCTCTACGGGCGCCAGGCAGGGCGCACCCTCCCCGGCA
This sequence comes from Ambystoma mexicanum, assembly GCF_040938575.1. Lineage (NCBI taxonomy): Eukaryota > Metazoa > Chordata > Amphibia > Caudata > Ambystomatidae > Ambystoma > Ambystoma mexicanum. The sequence goes on along the minus strand of NC_090923.1, from coordinate 537,706,418 downwards.
CCATCACCACGAGCCAACGCTCTGGGTCGGGTAAGAGGAAGGCCGAGCACCCGGCGAAGCTCCTGGAGAGGCCCCGGTCGAGCTCTAAGGCAGAGGAGGAGTGTGGCAGTGCCCCCTCCCTCAAGGATAAGGCGGTGAGCGCACCTAAGGTGGTGAAGGCCTTGATCCATCCGACCAAGCCCTCTATCGAAACGGTCGCGGCGGCCCTGGCTCAGCCTGTGGTGGCTACACCAGTGGTGGCGACCTCAGGGCCCGGAATCTCCCTGCCTCCGCGGAGGGAGTCTTCCTTTGTGCCCATCGATAGGACCCCCGTGAAACCCTCCGTGGGGAAGAAGAAGGGGGGGCAGGGCGTCGTCGTAGATTCGGCCTCAACCTCAGAAGAGGAGCTGATCGAGGTCTTAAGCCACGGCCTAGGCGTGGAAGAAGGCCAGCCCGTCGGAATGGACCCCGACGCAGGTGACGACGACGACATCGTCGAGGATACCGACGGGGCCCCTGCTCGCCCGTCGGATTCCCCTCTGCCAGCGCCGCAAGACAACTCGGCGGCCATTTTGTTGGCCATACAGTCCTTATGCTCCGAGATAAGGACGAGGCTACCGTTACCGACGGAGGAACCTCTCCCGTCGGGGGATCCAGAACCGGGACCTTCTGGTGTTCCCCCCCACCAAGAAAAGAAGGATCCATCCACCACCTCCTTTTCAACCGTCGCGCCCCGTCCAGCCCTCCTCCCCGTCCACCCGAGGGGATGATACGGGGACTGACACGGCAGCGACGGGTACGGACGACGAGGCATACGACGAGGATTTTCCGTCGTCGCCTCCCACCAGGGCTTCTCCGCCCGACGAGATCGGATCTTTCCACTCCATGATCTCCAGGGCTTCCGAGCTTTTCCAACTCTGCCCTGAGGAGAAGAAAAAGGAAGGCTTCCTTTATCAGCGGCGCGAGGCCAAGAGGAAGACGGTCCTCGCAGTGCCTCTGTTGGACGACATTTGGGATGAGGGCCTTTCCCTCCTCAAGAACCCTTCCACGACGCCAGCTAGAAGAGACCGGTACGAGAAAAAGTACCGGGTCCCGGACACGGCCCCCCTATGCCTCCAGGCGCAGCCTACCCCGGACTCCGTCGTCTCCGCGGCAGCCAGGAAGAAAGCGGGGGGGGGGGTGCGGCCTCCACATCAACTTCCCCGCCGGACGGCGAGGGAAAGAAATTGGATGCTATGGGACGTAGAGTCATCTCGTCGGCAGCGACGACGATTAAAGCGGCCAACGCCTTGGCTATCGTGGCCCGCTACGACAGGGAGCTCTGGTACAAGATAGCTCCCCTGCTGGATTTTCTGCCGGACGACAAGAGGGCGGAGGCCCTTGAGATCCTGCAGGAAGGTGAGGTGGCGTCGGACCACGCCATCACCGTGGCGACGGACATCGCCGACACTGGGTTCCGCCAGCTGGGCAACGGCGTTTGCCTTCGACGTCGTGGATGGCTCAAAGCTACAGACTTTCGGCAGGACGTCCAGACCAGAGTCCTGGACATGCCCTTCGACGGGAACAACCTGTTCGGGAAGACAGTGGACGATTCCCTTCAGGCCATCAAGGCGGATACTGAGACGGCCAGGGCCCTTGGAGTCCTGCAGCAACGACGAACGCCCTTTCGGAGCGGCGGAGGCAAGGACGCCTCCAAAGGTTCCGGCGGCGGTTTCGCTTCCTACCGTCAAGCGGCCCGCTCGTCGTCGCAAGAGGCCTACAGAGGACGAGGCAAGTCTAGCGGACCCCGCCGTCGTCGTCAAGGCGGCAAGGCCGCGTCCAAGCAGGATTGAACCGGCCGTGGGGTCGGGCCCCCACCGAAGCACCCCGGTGGGAGGCCGGCTGGCGGGCTTCGTCAGCGTGTGGGAGTCCATCTCCACCGACCGTTGGGTGCTGGACGCCCTGGCCCGGGGCCACGCGCTCGAGTTTCAAAGAAGGTGCCCGCGCATCCCCCCGTGGCCAGGAAAGAACTTCACGTCCCTCAACTTCTCCTGGAGGTAAAGGCGATGCTCAGAAAGGGCGCCATCGAACTCGTCCCAAAGAGGCTTCGGGGCTCCGGAGTCTACTCGCGATACTTCCTCGTGAAGAAGAAGACGGGAGGATGGCGCCCCATCCTAGACCTGCGACGTGAACAAGTTCATCAAGGCGCAGAAGTTCCGGATGGTCACCCTCCAGCACGTCCTGGGTCAGCTGGAGGAAGGAGACTTCCTATCGTCGTTGGATTTGGAGGATGCCTACTTCCACATTCCCATCCTAAAGGGGCACCGAAAATTCCTCAGATTCGTGGTCCAAGGGCGTCATTACCAGTTCAAAGCCCTCCCCTTCGGACTACGGTCGGCACCCAGGGTATTCACCAAGTGCCTCGCACCGGTGGCGGCGCAGCTGCGCCGCGAGGGGATTCACGTCTACCCCTACCTGGACGACTGGCTCATCCGCGCCAAGACGAGGGAGCTCGCCGTGGTCCACACGGCAAGGACCGTCCAACTCCTCACGGACCTGGGATTCTCCGTGAACTACGCCAAACCCCACCTGGTGCCCGCGCAAGTCGCACTGTTTCTGGGAGCGAGGCTCGACACAGTGTCCCTTCTGGCCTCCCCGTCGGAGGAGAGGACCAGGACCATCTTGGGCAAGGTGCAACGGATGTTGGTGGCCGACGCGGCCAAGGTGAGGTCCATCAAGTCCCTCCTCGGGATGATGTCTTCCTGCATCTACCTCATTCCCATGTGCAGGCTCCGGATGCGCCCGTTGCAAGAATTCCTGGATGCGCGCTGGATCCAGACGACGGGCAGCTTCGAGGAAAGGATCAAGCTCGACGAGAGTTTCCGACGAGCGATACGGTGGTGGGGCACCCGCGCGCTTCTGACGGCGGGCATGGACTTCCAGACCCCAGCCCACCAGGAGACTGTGACCACGGATGCCTCCCTGGAAGGGTGGGGAGCGCACACCGAAAATCTGCACGCAAGGGGACTCTGGCTCCCGACGGAGAAGTCCCTGCATATCAACGTCCTGGAGCTACGTGCAGTGTTTTGGGCCCTCAGGTCCTTCCTTCCGTCCCTCAAGGGCAAGGTGGTGAGGATCTTCACCGACAACACCACCACCATGTTTTACATCAGGAAACAGGGCGGAACCAGGTCCCCAGCGCTGTCCAAGGAGGCGCAGGACCTGTGGCATTGGGCCGTCGCCCAAGGGATTTTTCTGGTACCGTTTCATCTGGCAGGGATAATAAACACCATCGCCGACTCACTCAGCAGGGAGCTGCGCTCGTGCCACGAGTGGGAACTACGGCAGGATCTGGTGGATCGCCTCTTCCGACGGTGGGGCACACCCCAAATCGACCTGTTCGCGACGGCAACGAACACCAAGTGCCGGAGGTTCGCCAGCAGGTTTCCCCAGACGAGGAGCATGGGCGATGCTTTCTCGTTCCCCTGGGAGGGCCTGTTCCTCTACGCGTTCCCTCCCTTGCCTCTGCTAATCCGGCTCGTCAACCAGCTCAAGAGGTCACGGTGCAGGATGATCCTCGTCGCACCTGCGTGGCCGAGGCAGATATGGTTCCCGGACCTTCTGGACTTGTCAGCGTCCCCGCCGATCAAGCTGCCGGCGGACGCGGATCTACTCTCCAGGGAAGGAGGCGCCATCCTCCACCACGACCCGAAGTCGCTGAACTTGCAGGCCTGGCTCCTGCAGCGCTAGAGTTTGGAGGATACGACATACCGGCCGATTGCAGAGAGGTTCTTGCAAAGGCCAGGGCGTCCTCGACTCTTAAATGCTACGGACACAAATGGAAGAGGTTCTCTGTCTGGTGCCACGCACAGAAGATTAACCCTCTACGGATTACGGCTCCCCAAGTACTGCCGTACCTGCTGACGCTGGCCAAAGCTGGTCTGGCACACGCGTCCATCAAGATTCATCTTGCTGCGATCTCCCGATACACCAGAACCACGGGGCGGACGTCCTTGTGGTCTCATCGTCTGGTGAAAGAGTTCATGAAGGGACTGTTCAGATCGTTCCCGCCGGTGAAGGCTCCGGCCCCGGCGTGGGAGCTCAACGTGGTGCTGACCAAGCTCATGGGACCTCCGTTCGAGCCTCTGCGCTCGGCCCCGTTGAAGTTTCTATCGTGGAAAACAGCTTTTCTTGTGGCCATCACCTCCGCACGACGAGTGGGAGAGATCCAGGTCCTTTCCTGCAAGGCCCCGTACTTGACTTTCCACGACACGAGGGTAGTGCTCAGGACGCACCCCTCCTTCATGCCCAAGGTGCCGTCGGACTTCCATCTCAACGAACCCTTGGTGTTGCCTGTGTTCTTCCCGTCGCCTTCGTCGCCGGCTGAGAGGACTTTGCACTCGCTGGATGTGGCTAGAGCGCTGAAGTTCTACGTAGACCGCACGAAGTGTTTTCGGAAGACGTCACAACTCTTTGTGAACTTTGGACCTGTCAATCAGGGGAAGGCTCTCTCGAAGGCTTCCATTTCCAGATGGCTCTCCGGCTGTATCATGTACTGTCATCGGTTGGCAAACCGACCGCTGCCTGGCCGTCCGAGAGCCCATTCCACCAGAGCGATCGCAGCTACCACGGCGTTCCTATCTGGTGTGCCCCTGCTGGACATATGCAGGGCTGCTACGTGGAGGTCGACGCACACCTTCACGAAATTCTACTGCGTCGACCGGGATTCCAGGGAGGAGTCCAGGGTCGGCCAAGCAGTGCTGCGCAACCTGTTCGCCTGAGGTGAGCCTGGTGAGGAGGTAAGATGCTTAATGTTGAGTTTATGTGATGCTTAATGTTGAGCCTTTGCCACCTCCCGTGGTTGTGCATGTGTGTACTGCTATGTATTCTTTATTCATGAGCATGTGAATCCATGCCAGACCCCATGCTGGAGAAGGAACAAGTTACTTACCTGTAACTGTTGTTCTCCAGCATGGGTCTGGCATGGATTCACATGCGAACCCTCCCGCCTACCCCTCTGCGGCTCTTCACTTGGTCATACTGCCACTTCACGTGCTTCCAAATCTGAAGATGGCTGCCAGAGGCGGTGCTTAGGTAGAGGGCAGTCATTGGCTGTGGTCAGTATAACGCAGAGACCAGTGATTGGTTATTACTACGAAAGACAGATCAGAAACGAAACTGACACTGGTTTTTTCTTTACCGAGGATTCCCAGCCTGACGACGGGGAATATTCATGAGCATGTGAATCCATGCCAGACCCATGCTGGAGAACAACAGTTACAGGTAAGTAACTTGTTCCTTCCCAGAAGCATAGCCACAAGACCATCCTCTGAGAGGTTTTAAAGGTCTCACAACAAGCAAAGGCGAATAAAAATAATCTCCGTGTCATCTGTGGGAAAGGGACAAAAATTATAGCGGTTCTTTTGAACACCAGATCGCTGAACAACCATGCCCAAGATATTCACAACCTGATTGTGGATAGTCAACCTGACGTTATGTTCTTTAACGAAACGTGGATTAGAGACACCAGTGGCCCATCATCGTAAGCGCCAAGCCCTCAAAACATGGCAGGCAAATCCCTGTGAGGCCACCAAAGTAGACTTCCTTTGTATCTCTAAAAAATACAAAAATGGCATATTCAAGGCAAAGTCAGAAACCTACAATAAACGTATCCTGGAAGCCAACTCCCACTCAAAAGAGCTCTTCACCATCTTTAAAGAGCTCACTATCCCCCCTATCTGCACAGATGAGATCGTTAAGGATGAAGCCTGGTGCAATAGCATCCAAACAGCGATGTTAAATAAAATAGACCTTCTCCAAACTAAAATAGCAGAACACTATAGGGCTCTACACCCCCAACAGACCCTCTCCGTCAATACCGCCAAAGATAAGCACACCTCAAAATTAAATTTTTCTCCAATCACCGAGTTGGACACTCTCCACATCCTTAAACAGCTCAAACCATCTCAATGCAAAGGCGACATTTGCCCCCCCAACATAATCAAAGAGTGTGCTGCACCCCTCGCACCGATCATCACAGCTTTCATTAATGCCTCATTCAAGACGGGTAAAGTCCCGGACAGCCTTAAAGAGGCGTGGGTACGCCCGCTCTTAAAGAAACCAACCTTGGACCCCGCCCAACCTAACAATTACTGGCCCATTACAACGGTTCCATTTCTCTTAAAAATCCTAGATAAAGCTGCACATATGCAGATACAGGCCTACCTGGAAAACAACTCTGTCCTAGGCAAAAGGCAGTCCGGATTCCGTAAAGGTCATGGAACTGAAACTGCGTTACTATATCTGAAGAATCAAATCACCCTAATCCTAGATAAAGGTAAGCCGGCCCTCCTGCTCCTCCTAGACCTTTCAGCGGCTTTTGATTTAGTCGATCATGCCATGCTCACGAACCACCTAACTCAGGCCGCTCATTTCTCCAAACAAGCCACAAATTGGATTACCTCTTTCCTTAAAGGCAGAGTGATGAAAGTGTTCTCCAATATAGCCAACGCAGAGCCTACCACCATCAGGTATGGAGTCCCTGAGGGTTCATGTACAGCTCCCACTCTCTATAATCTTTTCACCAAACCTCTCTTTGACAAATTGGACGCACTTGGGATCACATACACCAACTACGCTGACGATACCCAAGTACTCCTCCCGCTCACAGGACACTACCTCCAGGACGCAACCACCCTCCAGAATATATACGCCACCATCCAAGCATGGATGGCCACGAATGGCCTATGTCTTAACGGTGACAAGACCGAAATTCTCATCCTTGGCCAAAAATCCACTCTCAAGAATCTCGACCCTCTCTACACAAACTTCTGCATAGACAATTGTGTCATCCGAGTTCTACCTTCTGTAAAAACACTAGGAGTCCACATTGACGCATCACTATCCTTGGACAAGCAAGTCAACTCCATTGTCTCTGCCTCCGCTCTGAGCACTAAGCTCATTAATGCCATTAAACCATTCCTAACCAAAGATAATTGCTTATCTATTGCAAGAGCCACCATAGGAGCCAAGATAGATTATTGTAATGCACTACTGGCTGGTACTTCCATCACTAATCTCAATAAACTCCAAACAACACAAAATAATGCACTAAGAGCAGCCCTCAATATACCTAAACGGGACCACATCGCGCAAGCCAGAAAGGCAGCACACTGGCTACCTGTCAAAGAGCGCATCACATTCAAAATACTTACCACTGCACATAAATGTATTCACCTATCTGCAACTTCCTACCTGTCAGACACGCTAGTCAGATCGCACTCCACTAGACCAACCAGACAATGCCACACCAACCAGCTTAGGGTCCCACGCATCAAACGAGCCAGAGCAGGTGGAATAAGCTTCCCTTACATTGCACCAAAGCTATGGAACGCACTTCCTAGCACAATCAGAGCAGAAACATCTCTCTTTGCCTTCCGAAAAAAACTGAAAACCACCTTGTTCAACTAGCTCGTCGTACAACATCATCTCCTCTTCCTTTCCTATCTTCTCCTTACTACTCTCTTGTAACTAAGTAATGACTTCTTTGTATGTATAACAAATCATCTCTGTAACAAGCGCCACGATGCCCTATGGGCTGTATGTGCGCTTAACAAATGCGAATAAATAATAATAATCAATTAACCGTGCAGTTCCCCCAGGATTCGTCATCTTTTGTAAAGACAGGGAGCAAGGCTATGGTGGAGGGGTGGCAATTATTGCAAAATCTGAACTGGGTCTTTTTGCTTTTCCAATCTCATGTAAGGGTTGCGAGATCTTACATGTGATAATGACCCCAAATCCGAACATATGTATAAACTTTGTTCTTGTATTTCTGATGTTTGTTAATCTGCTTAGAATCACATGCTGTGCATAGTCCGACTTCCAGTGGTCACTGCGGAGTATTGCATCTTGTTTTTCAAAAGTCAAAAGGGGACGTCGACATAGGCGTGTCTGTAATACTATCCCTATAGTGACATGTAGTGTACCCAAAATCCCTCCCGTGTCGAGGTCCCTCGGATTGTTTTTTTCCACCCAGATTACTGGTCGCCTTATGCAGAGCTCGTAAGAGACATTGCCATTTATCATTTATTCAACCCTTGGTCTATTTGTCAGTTATTGTTTAATTAAACCACCTCCAGCCCTCTTTCGACGGCCATTCAACTTCCCCATTGAGTCAAGATCTTCGACGGCGGTGGTTTCGACAGAGGTGTTCCTATCGGCGCTGCCGAACACGTGGCCCTGCCTTGCCAGCCTACACAGTAGCGAGTGTGGGGGTTGGTGTGGACATTTCTGTTTCTTCTAGAATGCCTTTCCCTTTCTCCCCCCTTTCCTTCTGGGTCGTTATCACTAGTTACATCCTCAGCTATGGAGAGGACTCCTTTTGGATTTTGCCCATCTTGTAACAGCAAATTTCTGTGGAAGGACAAGCCTAAGCGGTGTAACCGCTGTTTACCCCTCGACCACAACGAGGCCTGTGCGGCCTGTAAACTCCTTCGTCCAAAAACTTTGAAGGAGCGCAGCCTATGAGTGTGACGAGGGGGATAGTGATAACGCTACCTCCGTAATGGAGGTTGTTGACCTCTCAATGGAGCGCACACGCTCCATCGCGTCTGTCCCCGGCCACGAAAAGCTAGTCTCCGGCCCTACTTAGGGGGGATGTACACCCCGGCGATGATGACGCACACGAAAAAGTCACTAAACACACAACCGACGGACATTCGTCGAGTAAATCGAAGAAGGCCTCAGCGCCAACAGAGACCCCGAATCAACCGGCAGCCTCTGCCGACCGTAAGGGTCGCCAGCCCTCCCCGCAGCCACATACGTGCCTAGCGACTGGGCCATCTTCAACTAAGTGCGCTACCACCAAAACATCCGTCGAAACACCTCGTAAGAGGGCACCCGTCAACGGGAAGGTTCCGGCTCTGCTGAAAACTATTCACGACCAGCCCTCGACAGACAAATTAGTTGTGGAAAGCTTAGCAAGAATTGTCTCCAAAGACGCGCAGAAACGGCTGGTGGAGTCACCAAAGCCCGTTCAGAAGGTCAGAGAGAAGCCGAAATCTACGGAGGGTACACCGGAACCTCCCCCCACGTTGAAGGGAAAACCCAGCGATACGTCCCCAGTGCCGGGCCCACGAGAAGGATTCTCAGAGGCCGACGGGGGTATATCCACGCTATGGGAAAAATCTCGACGCCTAGAGGCGGAGGAGCAAGCCTTTCCACCTCTAGACCATTCAGGGTTATCCCAGTGGACTAGGGAAAGATTTGAATCATGTATGGACAGGCTAGATAGGTTTGTGTCCACTTCTGAACACAAAACACCCAAAAGGCCAAAGGAGGTGCTCCCTGAAGACCCTAGGGCCAATTTCCCAAGACTTTTTGACCCACTTGAGGAAGAAATGGATACATATGACCTCACTGAAGAGGATCCACATTTTCGGGAAGAGGAAGAATTCCTAAATACGGAGGATCTGCAAGACCCTGTAGGGGACTTTGAGGAAGACCCAGACATATGTGAGCCACAGCCCTGGCAATCACCAGGGGCATCAACAGACCATGATATTTTAGATCTGCCCTCTCCTCAGACCACACTGGTCAGAGACCCTTCGCCTGTGGATAATCAACCCACTTTCAATGCAATGCTACGCAAGGCAGCAGCACATTTTCAAATTGAGACAGCGGAAACTACCCCAGACGTACATTTTGTGGAGAAAATAATTAAGGAGAAGCTGCCTGCTAGCCAAACCATGCCCCTTCTCGCCTCAATCAAGAGACGCCTCTTCCCCTCTTTATCTACAACTGCATTGGTTAGAGGGGTCAATCCAAGAATCGAGAAGCTTTTTAACCGCTCACCTTCTGATCCCTTATATATTAGGGGTCATTCGTTACCCGATTCCCAGGTAGTAACCACCACGAGGAAAAGGGCAAGCGTTCCGCTATCTACTAGCGAATCACCCCGGACAAAGAGGGGAAGAAGCTTTATGCCTTAGGGAAAAGGATTACATCCTCGGCAGCTTTTGCCACGCGTATTGCCACAATACAACTTTGTTGGCTAGCTACGCCGATGCCCAATGGGGACTGTTGCGCGAAGTACGAGAAGCCCCTGAGCCCTTGCTGACCCGCTTATTAGCCACTGTGACAGAAGGTACTCAGGTAAACCAAAGCATCATCAAGAACACCTGAGATGCTGCGGAAACGGCTGGCCGGTCACTAGTCCAGGGTGTACTTCTTAAGCAACATGCAGGCCTCAGAAACTTGGGTTTCAAGCCAGAAACACAGGTGTCCCTCATCAACAAACCCCCTTGAAGACTCAAACTTGTTTGGCAAGGCTGTTGATGACGCGCTGGAAACAGCTAAGAAGGAGCACGAAACACTTCAAACCCTGGACCAAATCACAAGACCTCCTAATAAGCGATGTTATGGCAATAGGCGCTTTTTTCGTGGCCAATGACAAAATCAACAACAATACACCTCAGCCAGCAACTGGTCCTCTCCTCAGGGAACCAGTGGACAGTATGCTCAAAGAGGACAACGTCGTGGCAAGGGAAGAGGTCGGGCCCCACTCCCAGAGCCTCCCCAGCTAGCACCACCAAATGACCCAAAGGTTCGGGTCCTCTCCCATGCATCTCCGGTCGGGGGCCGGTTAACATCTTTCCTGCAGGCATGGGAGGGAATTACCACAGTCCGTTGGGTACTGTCAACAATAGCCCATGGTTACTGCATCGAATTCAGTCAATCCTCAACATTCAGACCCCCAAGGGGAAGACTCCGATCACTTAACACCTCTCCATCCTTCTTCAGGAAGTCGAACTGCTGCTGGAAAACGGAGCCATAGAAGTCATGCCTCTATCGCAGGTAAAGGAGGGCATTTATTCAGTGTACTTCCTTGTACCCAAAAAGGATTTAACCATGCGCCCTGTATTAGATCTGCGACCAGCGAACAAATTTGTAAAATCTCAGAAATTTCGTATGGTGACTTTGCAGGAGGTAATCCCCCTGCTCACACAAGGGGATTACATGGCAACACTGGACATGAAAGATGCCTAATTTCATATTTCAATGTTGCCAGCGCACAGGAAATACCTCAGGGTCATGATAGAAGGAAAACACTATCAGTTCAAATTGCTACCCTTCGGCATAGCGTCAGCGCCAAGGGTATTCACGAAATTACTGGCAGTGGCAGCGGCACACCTGCGCAGGTTGTCCATTCCGGTCTACCCTTACCTCGTCGACTGGCTCATAACAGGGGATTCTTACGAAACATGCTTCTCAAATACCCAAAAGACTGTAGACCTTTTGTTCCACCTGGGCTTCTCCATCAACGAGAAGAAGTCCAATCTAGACCCCAGCCAAGTCAAGCAATTCCTAGGGGCTGTAATTCGAACAAAGGACGGCCTTGTCTTCCCCTCCAACGAGAGGGTCCAAAACATGCTGTTTCGGATCCCTCAATATGTAGCCGGTCGAGAGGTGAGGGTACGCAAAGCCATGCGATTGCTAGGAATGATGGCGTCATGTATTTGGTACCTCACGCGTGCCTGCGCATGCGCCCAATGCAGAGTGGCTAAACAGCCAGTGGTGTCAGGCCAGCGGACAATGGGACGATCTAGTGGTGGTCTTGCAGGCCTTGGTTCTCTCACTGCGATGGTGGTCGAAGGAAAACCTTGTGTTGGGGAAACCCATTTGCCACTCCCGCAGTGGAAGCCACTCTAACCACAGATGCATCCCTCACAGGATGGGGGGGGGGCTAACCTATCCCATCAGACTGCACACGTAGTTTGGACTCTGAGTGTGGTGTCCAAACACATAAACTTGCCGGAACTGCTGGTGGTCTTCAAAGCACTGAAGGCTTTCCAGACAAACCTACAAGGGAAAACAGTGCTGATCCTCACAGACAGCACCACAGCCATGTACTACCTGAACAAGCAAGGGGGCACTCACTCTCCAGGACAGTCCAAGCTGTCCCAGAACATCTGGAAGTGGGCTCTCAAACACATGTTCCTGTTATCTCAACATGTACCAGGGGAACTCAATCTTTTGACAGACGGACTCAGCAGAGACTTCCTCTGCCCGCAGAGTACGAATGGCGACTACACGAAGACATTGTCTCCAACGTTTTCGCAGAATGAGGCTTCCCAGTGATCGACCTGTTCGCAACTCTGGAGAACACCCAATGCCAAGATTACGCCTCCAGGTACCCCCAGAACCGCTCCAAGGGGAACTGTCTCTCGATAACATGGTCAGGGAAATTTGTCTACGCTTTTCCCCACCGACTCCCCTTCTCAACAAGATAGTGCACAAGATGCAGCCGGAACCAGTTACCATGATACTGGTGGCCCCCATGTGGGATGGCCAAACCTGGTTCGCTCATCTGATGGAGATGTCACTGTCTCCTCCAGTGAAACTACCCTGCCCGTACAACATGTCACAGGACAGGGGCCAAACGCTGCACCCATGCCCACAGACCCTGAACTTGGCAGCCTGGCTCCTGAGGTCATAGAATCTGGACAGTTGCAGCTCCCACAGAGATGCATGGACATTCTCAGAGAGGCAAGGAAACCAAACACTTGTTACTGCTACTCTAGCAAGTGGAAACGGTTCTTCATCTGGTGTAAGTCAAAGTGCATCAACCCCATTGACTGCTCTTCCACACAGATCGTTCTATACCTGACTCACTTGTTGGACTCGGGTTTAGTCTTTAATTCTATTAAAGTTCACCTAGCTGCATTCTCTGCCTACACTACGTCTCAACATAAGGTGTCATGGTGGAAGGTTCCAGTTATTAAAGCCTTCATGGAGGGAGTGAAAAGAATTCACCCTCCTATATCTAACCCAGCTCCCGGATGGGACCAGAACGTTGTACTAACCAAGCTAATGGGCTCCCCCTTCGAGCCCATGCATAAAGCAACCCTTAAAGATCTCACTCTTAAGACTGCTTTCTTGATAGCTATCACCTCCATTAGGAGAGTGAGTGAACTACAAGCGCTCTCTATATTAGATCCCTTTGTAACAGTTCACAAAGATAAGGTGGTTCTATGTACACACCCTAGGTTTGCACCGAAGTTCATTTCAAAATTTCAGGTCAATCAGTCTATAGAACTACCAACGTTCTTTCAAAACCCATCAAACTTGGGAGAAAAGAGCCTGCACACACTTTGTGTGCTGCGCAGAGCGGTCATGTTTTATTTGGAAAGAACTAGACCACTGTGAAAGACTAATCAGTTCTTTGTCCCAGTGGCGGCAGGGAGAGAAAGCGATGCAGTTTTCAAATCCACTATATCTACATGGATTGTCCAGTGCATCACTCCGTTTCTCTCTTGCCAAGAGAGAACTGCCCTTCAAGCATTGAGCACATTCTACTCGAGGCATTGGGGCATCCATAGCATTCATTGCAAATGTTCCCCTTGAGTCCATTTGCAAAGCGGCAACCTGGAGTTCTGTACACACCTTTACAAAACACTATTGTCTAGATGCCCATTCTAGATCTGATTCCCAGGTGGGACAAGCAGTATTAAGACATCTTTTCTCTACTGTTCCTTCTCACAACCCACCTCCAACTCCGGGTACTGCTCGCTAGTCTATGCACAGCATGTGATTCTAAGCAGATTAACAAACATCAGAAGACATGCATTACTTACCGTAAAAGCATTTCTGATGGTTGTATCTGCTTAGATTCATATGCGCCCACCCTTCATCCCCGCTCGGATGGAAGGAACATAGACGTCTTATTACCTCTCTCTTTTCTGTACTCACGTTAGCCATAAGGCTCCCTCATAGCAGAAAAAATACAAAGAGAGGGACCTCGATGCGTGAGGGATTTTGGGTACACTACACGTCACTATAGGGATAGTATTACAGACATGCCTATGTCAACGTCCCCTTTTCGACTTTCGAAAAACAAGATGCAATACTCCGCAGTGACCACTGGATGTCGGGCTATGCACAGCATGTGAATCTAAGCAGATACAACCATCAGAAATGCTTTTACGGTAAGTAATGCATGTCATCACCCTCCATCGGCCATGCCAGATTTTACTGACAACATCTCCCAGATCTTAAACTCGCTTGAGGGCCCTAAATGGGCCACCCTCTTTGTTAGACCTCAGAACCATTCAAAAGTAGTTACAAATCATAACTTTAACAGGATACAGGTCCATGACTTATCTTCATGTCTTACAACTGTCATGACTGAGACATTGATTACAGATTCCATTGAACATCTGGCCTCGTCTTTTTAAAACACCTTTTTGCAGTTGCTGGAGGAAAAGGCTCAGTCGATTTAGAACTGTAGGAGATAATCTTGTCCACCAAAAATGGTTTACTCCACATCTCTCTGTTAAAAAAGGAAAAGCACAAGTTGCAACTATGGTGGTTAAAACACCAATCAGAAGAAAACAAAAAGGCTTGGAAAGAAGTAGGCAAAACATACAAAAATGTAATCTTCGAAACCAAAAAGGATTGCTGCAACTTGAGATAAGCCAATCATCTAACTGCTCTAAAAAACATTTCAAGACCCTTAGACTTTGTGAAAAGCGTAAGGCACTCCAAACCTCATTTGTTCCTTCTAATCAGGACTCAATAGCAGTTCAAAAAGTCTCTGAAGCTAAAATAGTAAACACTAGAGAGAAAATCAAAGATTCATGTCGCCAATTCAAATGAGCAGCAGCCCTCTGAATTTAAAATTGAAAATCCTTCTCCTTTTTGCATTGTTCCCAATAACCGTACCCAACATGCAGAACCTCTTAACATCTATGCAACCAACTTCCTGCTTGGAAAATCTACTCCCACCCGAGTTAATCTTAGAACATAAAGATATATTTGGTCCATTTTTGACTAGATTTGTGAACTCATCTTTTAGTGATGGCAGGATTCCCAGGTCAATTAAAACCGTTTCGGTTACTCCATTGCTGAAAAACCTAACTTAAATGTAAAGGACCCCGGAAACCTCAGGCCTATCACAAATTGTAATTTTCTCCTTAAGAGTCTCGACAAACTTGCCTGTCTGCAATTTCAAACATACGTGTAATCTCATAACATTCTCTAAGATAGACAATCCGGTTTCCGACCCTTTTATAGTACCGAGACCGCACTAGTAGACCTTCAAACGCATGCTGGAAATCATCGGAAAAGGTCAAACAGGACTGCTGGTCATGTTGGATTTGTCGTCAGAGTTCGATCTGGTGCATCATGAATGCCTCATTCACTCCCTACGTCACCTAGGACTCTGTTCTGAGGGGTCTGTCAACTGGTTCCACTCTTTTATATCAACATTAATCTAAAATTCAATGGGGATCAGCATGCTCTCCAACAGCCCCAATTTAGTGTGAAGTCCCCCAAGGGGCTAGTCTATCTCCCTTTCTGTTTAACATGTACATTAAGCCACCTTGTTCCCTACTAGACGATCTGGGTGTATTTTATACAAACTATGCGGCTGACACACAGTTATATAATCTACTGGTGACTATATAACTGACTCCTGGGCTCTTACTAACATCTGCCATCAGATAGAACTTTGAATGTCCTCTAATTGGCTTTGTTTGAATGGCAACAAAACGGAGATCCTTTTTTTTGGCTCAAGACAGGCAGGGGTGAACCTGAGGCCCGCCTTTAGGAGCTTAACAATCAGAGACAACACCATCCCTGTACAATCTAAGGTAAAAACATAGGGTGCTCAGTTAGAGGCCTCTCCGAACTCTGAGGCACATGTCAACCAGCTCAGCCAAAACTTTAACTACCATCTTCGTCTTAGAAACATTTGCCCTTATATCTCTGAAGTAAATAGTGCAAGTATTGCCTGAGCTACTATTACCTCAAGGCTCGACTAGTGCAATTCTCTATTGATTGGAGCCTCAAACTCCAGCCTGAAAAAATGCCAGGTACTGCAAAATTATGCAGTACGCATTGTTAAGAATGTTTCAAGACGTGTACATATATCAAAGCACAGGCAAAATCTTCACTGGCTCCACAGGAACAAATTAATTTTAAAGCAGGAACCATGGCTCATAAATGTATCTTTGGACAAGCTCCTGCTTATTTAAAAACATTAATTCCACAATATCGTCCATCCAGAGTATTGCGCTCTACAACAAAATGCAGATTATCTGCACAGACCATAAAGGCGCAAAGGGACTTGTAAGATCTTTTCCCGTACAAGCAGCCACTTTCTGAAATTCAATTCCTAATACCCCGAGATCAGAACCCGACCTAGGAACTTTCAGAAAATATCTAAAAAAAACTTGCTCTTCGAGGAACCATCCTCCTTTCCAACCTGCCCTCTGACCTTTGTTTGTCCTGTCATTTGATGGTCATCCTTATTGTGTAAATGTTTCGGCGCCCCGGTGCCTGCAGGCTTTCGGCGCCTTACAAGTCAATAAATGCCACTTTACGTGCTCTAACAAAGATGAAGAGGACCACTAGGGTGGAGCTTGGGGAGACTGTCATTGTATGAGTGCAGTATGACCCGAAGGAAACTGATTGGTTGTAGAGGACAAATGCAGTTTTCAGGCTAAAGCGAAACTGCTTTTCTTTTTTTTACCAAGGATTACCAGCTTGATGACTGGGAATATTCATGAGCATGTAAATCCATGCCATACGCATGGTGCAGAACAGGAGTTACAGGTAAGTAACTTGTTCCTTCTTTCTACATATCTCATAAGTCATTCCCACTCAGAACATTTTCATTCTCCTGACAATCTCACCAACAGAGGAATGGTTCACTGCAGGCACAACAGCAGCAGTGGGGCTGAGGTGCCACTTGTGGCCATTTCTAATGGATTAGTTTCTCCCACAGATCCCTAATCTTAGGTATATGTTCTCCAGCGTCGGCTGTCTTCAAAAATCTTTTGAGCCCTACAGATCTGCATCTGCTCCACTCAGGGCTATGATGTGCTTATAATGCTGTAATTGGGTTATGGGAAGTATATATTGATCCAGCAGCACCCCATGACTCCAGTTCTTTTGTGCACAGTCAATACGATTCTTCAAAACGCCACTAGCAATTTAATTTTCACTTGCATCATGCCTAATCCTCCTAAGCTTCAAACCCTGATGAGATTGTAAACAGGCGTTCATGTTAGGCCCATATAAGATCTGACATAGGTAAGATCGAGAAATTGGTAGCCACACAACTGCAGCAACCATCGACACCAACCATCTCCTCCAAACCTACCTGTCCAGGTCCAGGTTCAGGCTCATATGCAGCACGAAGACAGCAACTATACTGATGGTCGACAACGCCCTTAACTTCCTTGATGACAGTGTCACCTCTGCCTCCTAGTTCTACTCGACCTTTCGGACGCTTTCTACACAGTAGACCACCAGGCACTTGCAGACAACCTACATTGGCACATGGAGATCTGCAACCTTGTCCTACACTGGTTCCGGTCCTACCTTGTCACCTGCCAGCAGGTTGTTCAGATGGACTCCTCTAGATCACCAATGCTACCCATCACCTGTGGAGTCCTGCAGGGTTCCATCCTCTCCCCAGTGATCTTCAATCTAGACATGGAGCCGCTGGGAGCCCTCCTAGCCACACTCAACAGCCACATCACCAATACACCAACGTTGCACAGCTATAACTCCAGATCGACTGCCTCAAAGAAATCCATAGGCCCAAAACCTGCCTCGCACTGATCCACTCTTGGATGTTCAGTGCATACTTGAAGCTCAACCCCTCCAAGACTGAATTACTACCCCTCAACAACACCGAACACCTAGACATACAGGCCTGGCTATCAACCATGAACTCTGAGAGATTCACACCTGATCTCACCTCCTGCGCCTAGTCCCTCGGGTTCCACATCGACAAACACCTCTCCTTCAAGACACACATAGTTTACAAACCTCAGACAGCTTGGCATCAGCTCTCTCTCCTGTGAAAAGTCAAGCCCTTCCTCCCTCCGGACCGCTTTAGATCCATTGTTCAAGCACTTTTTCTATCCCACCTGGATGTGGGCAATGCACTCCTTGAAGACCTCCCGTCGTCCTCCCTTGTGCCCCTGAGAAGTGTCCTACACCCGGCCACACGATACATCAAGGGTTTACGCAGATATGACCACATCACCCCGACCTTCACTGGCTCCCACTGCATGCACAAATCGTCTTCAAGCCTTGCTGCATTATTTAGTCTGTCCGATAGCACAGCAAGTAGAGCGCTCGTTTTGACATCTGTGCAGAGCCTGCTGACGCAGGTTTGAATCCCGGCAGGGCCAAACTCAGCCTTTCATCCTTCCGAGGTCTATATATAAGCACCCCACACTGTGGGTAATAATAAGCAGCGCTCATGATACCCGAGGATTTGTAGCGCTATATAAATGCTAAATTATTATTAGCCGGTCAAGTGGCACAGCGAGTAGAGCGCTCGCTTTGACATCCGTGCAGAGCCTGCTAATGCAGGTTCGAATCCCGGCAGGGCCAAGCACAGCCTTTCATCCTCCCGAGGTCGATAAATGAACACCACACCCCGTGGGTAATAATAAGCAGCGCTCAGATAGCTGAGGGTTCGTAGCGCTGTATAAGTGCAAAATTATTATTATTATTATTATAAGGCAGTCGTCCTGCTACCTTGCAGAGAAACTCAGCATCTCCAGTGGACAGCGCACCACCAGAAGCCAGAACACGTGCAGACTTGAAATCCACTACTGCAAAAGGACAAGAAAACAAGCCTTCTCTGCCTATGCCCCAAGACATTGGAACCTCCTTCCCGTCAGCACAAGACTCCTACAATTCAGAAAAAAACTCAAGACCCACCTCTTCAAGGAATCTCTCCGCCTTAACACCTAGGCCATCACATCGCTCCTCGCACCACCTGACTCACTAGACGCTGCCGCCCCTCTCCTCCCCTCCACCTGTTATAGCTGCACCCCTCCTCTGTATCCCCCTTCCCCCTGCTGTATATCTGTTCTGTTTTTACCTCTGAAAAGCACTAGGTTATGCATCTGGACTGTTGTATACCTCTGTAAAGCACTCCATTGCTTCTCAAAGCCAGGTCCATGCTCAATAAATACCATAATAAAAGACCTGTCATTACTGTCGTGGTATGGTACACTTTGCTGATTACTGAGGTTTGTGTCAGTCCATGCACCTGAAGACCCCCTGGAAGTGTGCCACAAACTCAAGGCCAAGAAGCACACTCCTTCGGAGTCTCAGACTTCCGAGACTTTCCTCAAACAAAACCCTCAGCTGCTGAGAAGGAACAAGGGGAAACCTTGCCTTCAAGATGGAGTTTGAAAAAATAAAACATTGCACATGTTGTCCTGCTTCCCCCACAACCCATTGAAGCGGCAGTCTTCTCTCTCCTCCTCCTGTTAAAGGGCTCCCTGCCGTTGGTCAAACTTGCAGGGGCACCTCTTCATGCTGAAACTGTCCACCTGCTAACTTGGTTCTTGCTTAGCCACTGTGGTCACCTTGGCCCAGATACTCCAATCCTCGAACTACAGTACTGGGTGGTATCCCTTGGCTCATTGTTGGGAACACCCATTACCAGTTAGCATTTCTGTCCATTGGTCTTTCCTCACATCAGAGGGTCTTCCCAAAACTGTTAGCTATGCCGGCCTCATGTCTCAGGAGGGTCATGATCCGTGCCTTTCCCTCCTTATTTGAGCTATTTAACCCCAGATCTGGTGTCGGTCCCCCAGCACCACACCAGTCATTTAATTTCCCTATGAAACCAGTTGCTTCAAATTATAGGGGTGATTCTGGACAGTCGCTTGGGAAGGGCCTCGGTGATCAGTTAAGGGAACATCTTTCAGATGGTGCAAGTCTTCCCGAGCCGTGTCCTGGTTTCTACCTTTCTAAGTATTCTCGATCCCATTGCCTCATGCATTTTCATGGTGTCCCATTCAAAATGATTGCACATTAGGTTGCTGCAGTGCCTGCTTCACTTTCAGTGGTATAGATTTCAGGGTATCATCAGCAACCATTTGCAGGTCTCGCCCATTGCATCGCAGGACCTCCTGTGGCCCAGTGAAGCAATTTGCTGTTGGGAGAGCCTCTGCAGCACCATTGGCATCTCTGAAGAGTTAGGATGCTAACCTGGAAGATATGTTGTTGAGCTGACTGTAGTCTACAGATGAGGGAGCAGAATAATCTTCTGGAACAGCGAGCCTTCGGGCTGCTCCTGATTGCCTGCCTTCGCGCTATACAGGGCAAGTGTGTCTTGATACTGACTGGCAGCATGGTGGTTATCCATTCTCTCAAGCAAGGTTGTATAAGGTTGCTGGCTCTGAGCAGGCAAGCAATGCAACTGTAGTTTGGGATCTGGAGAACGTCTGCCCGCAGCCCATCTTGCCAGGATGGAGACCAGGATTATGGACCTCCTTCTCCCACAAGTGGGAGCTACGCCAGGAAGTTCTGGACACGTACTTCACCCATTGAGAGACCACTTGGGTGGACTACTTCACTTCCAGTAACAAGAAGGGGCTTTATTGCAGTATTGAACTCCTCTCTGTGTTCCTGCTGATTAACATCACATGCTGGTTCTCAGGAGACTTTTGAATTGCATGCCCACCATGAACTGATTGCCCCTATCTGGGCTCAGGAGACATGGTATCTAGAACTTCTGGACATGACCATCTCCGCGCCTTGGTTCCTCCTACACACCTCACATCGCGGCTGGACGCTCCCTCCAGGTCAGTGTTCAGAGGTCAGAGGGACAGATCCTGCACTAGACACTTTCAGTATACACCTTCCTACTTGGCTATTGAGAGGCAGAGATATAAGGAGGAAACCTGCCATTAAGTCATCTGGATCTAAAGCTGGCATACTTTTTGGCTTTTTTTCTCAACAATTATCTGAATCCTTTGATCTTTCTGACCCCTGCTTTTCATGTCTGTCTGCTTTCCTTGGCCCAGCAGGGCATTCAATTGGCACTAATAATGGGTACTTTACCACTGTTGTGTTTGAGGACTTCACGACAGGGCTTGCTTTTTCCATTCCAACGTTCTCCACAACAGCTTATTCTTATTCCAATGGCTTAAACCTTTTTTTAAACTTTCCATAGCAGCTTTATTTGAGCCCTTCATACATTCTTTTTAAGGCTGCTAGCCCAGAAGGTGATCTTGGGGTGGGCTCCAGCACTGTCTATTACGACTGTCACGGGCAGCCCTAGTGGGAATCAGAAAGGTCGGACAACAGGATGGTAAAATATGAGCTGGAGGTAAATGCAATAACTTCCCACCCATGTTTGCTGGAAATTCCGCTGAAAAGGCCCCATTGAGTCCTATGGACTCAAAATAAAAAGGGACTTACACCGGCATTTTTATTTCATCGGTATTGGTGATACAGTTTGGTGGGGTCGGGGCACATTTACCACCAAGATACCAGCAAACCCGTAATCGGGTAATAATATCCCCACCAGAAATATCACTGTATATATGGTGGTCGGGAATGGCCATAGGCAATATTTTTAGTGGGGATAATATTTGGGGTTTTTGGGAGCGGGGGTGTACCCTGCTCCCTTCAGAACAATATGGGGGTTGCAGGGTTGTTTCCCGCAGGTTCCATGCCTTAATATTGCCGCAAAAATATGGGGATATTTTTGTATGCCGATATTTTTGCGATATTAACACATGGAACCGTAATAAGGCCCTCAGTCTCGTGAACTGTAGCCTGAACTCCTTTACCCAGAAAAAGAATCTGCATAGCCAAGTGGCATCATTGATATCAATCGTTTTTCCCATGGCCAGGTTATTTTAAATAGAGAAGCAGTACTCTGATGAACTTAAATTCAGTAGAGAATGATCTACTTAACAGAAATGAAATGGGGACTGTACTGACAATGTAATAACACAAACATGAATAACTTAATTGGCACAGTTGTGTATATTAAATATGTACACGAGATAATGAAGCGGAAAATTGGAAGGGGTGACATCCTGGATCAAGCCGGGTCTCGGTCTCCTATCAGAGGGAGAACATGGTGTTTAGTGAAAGATTTGCATGCAGGAGCTATTGGTGATGCATTTGTTATCTGGAAGGTAGTTACTTCCAATGGAGTGGGGCATGGAGCATATGGGATTGGGCACGAGTGCCAGTGCACAGGCAGTGACGCACAGCGAATGAGCAAGGCGTTGAAGATAGACAGATATGGGGGTACTCAAATCATCGATTTAATAACAAGAGAATTTAAAAATAAATCTGATGTTTGCAGAGCCAGTCGGCATGAAGACAGAGCTGATGTGGCAGAGGAACATTGGAGGTTGGGTGGTACCGAGTACAATTTGCTAAATTGACAGTTTGTCCATATGAGCAAAGGGAATGGAGAGGGAGCGCTAAGAGCACTAGCTGTGCAGGTGATAGATTGGTGGAGTTGGAGGTCCCTCTCAGAGGAACCCTAGATCACGGGCATTGGGGGGTGATGTTAGAAGGTGGCTAGGAAGTCCGATAGGGGGGGACTTGGGGCACAGCAGATTAGGCAGGGAGTTAGATTACGTTGGTCTTTGATGAGATGAGCATAAGAATGAAATGCCAACCAGTGATGGATGCAAAAAATATAGATTCAATCGGAGAGATTGGGGGTAAACCTGGGAAAGGAGATGATTTGTGGGTATCAACATCTTTATCACATTGGTGACAGGGGAACCCAACGGAAGAGAGATGCTTACCAAGAGAGGTAGTATGGAGGGTAATTAGTAGGCCAAGGATGGAAACTTGGGGAACACACATGTGGACAATTGTGTGGGTCATAGATCATAATGTTACATAGAATGGTCGATAGACAGCCCAAAAGGTAAAAAGGCAATTTTAATAAAGAGCAGTCTCTTAAATCCCAAGAGTGTTGACGTGGCATCAGAAACGATGGTACTTTTATTGTGACTTAAACTATGCAGTATTTGCTAAAACAATTTTCTAAGATTTTTCTATAGATTCTCATTTATTGTATGCTTATAGTTTACTTTGGGAAAAGGAGCAATAGGGAAAAATTAAACATGGAAAGTGTTTGAGTTTGGTCACTTAATTGAAAGAATGCCCTGTGGGACTGAGGTTTCTCCCTTGAGATGTCTCTTCTGAGGCCAGTGGAGTCTCCTTCACCACCAAACATCAATTGAAAAACAACACACATAACTGTGCTGCTATGCAGACGCCTCCAACTTCCTTAATGCGTCCAGCAATGTCCAAAATAAAAATCTGGGAGTCTGCGCTTATAACTTAGCCACCCAAAACATCCAATTTGTAAAGGCTTATTACTAGTCATCAGCAAACCAGGGCACCATACCCACAACTTTGGGGCAATTCTGTAGTGCTTTATTTATAATAGAAAGTTGACAATTAAAGTGCTTAAACTCCCACTGCTATTATTAGAGCACCAATGTAACATAAAATAAGTAACATGAATTCTAGGCCAAAATATCTCCTGTTAAATCAAGCCACCCTCATCCACAGAATAAACAAGTCTGTGGTGATGCTTTGGCTTTTTTTTAAAAAATATAACTTCTCTTGGAAAAGCCACTGCCCTATTATTTTAAGTACCACTGTTTAGATCTTGAAAGAGGACCTATTGGACAGAGTACTGATGTGATAAATATTTAGTTTTCAAGTGATTGTGGTTTTTTTTTTAAGACTACTTTTTATTTGTCTTTGGTAGTGAAAATAAAATTCTATCTATTGCCACAAATAGATGTTGTTCAGTGTGAGTGTGTTTAATGTAAGGCAATGTTTTTAATGTGTTAAAATAAATCTTAATTTTAGGCCATTATACCTGTTCTATATCAATGGAAAGACTTACTGACAAACAACGGAAACATCTTACCATGAGTAAAACTGCACTCATAGTGACGGCGTCGCTCCATGGCAGTCATTTCTCTGGAGACCAAATTAGTGCTGATGTCCCCTTCAATCCAGGCTTTTATGCCGATCAAGCTGAAATAGTTTTAAGTAACCATCACATGAGCGCTGACTTCAAAATATTTGGAGCCACCGACATCCTGGAGAATCTTGAAGTAAGTGGCTATTTCCATATAAGTGTATTTGCCAAAACTTGATCCTTCTCGATGCTGCAGAGATTTTGCAATGCCCCAATTTGACCACTTTGCAGCTCTTTGCCTACCATTATTTGGCTTTTTGTCCTTTAGCATTGCTTACAGTATATTTTCTGTTTTTACACTTGATGCTTGAGATGTGCATTCATGTTTTTACAGGTTGTCTAGGTACAGAAAGCTTTTACTCTTAATGGTATTCCAACCAAATAATTTTTCAATGGATTGCATTCGCCCACAGATCCCTCATCTTGATAGATATCTACCCTGGGGCTCGGAAAACTTTCAACAGGGGGCGTAGTGCTACTCGACATCAGTCATCGACTCCCTTGTATATGGCCACGGCATTCCTCAATCAGATGTTACGTTTGGCATTGTATAAAAGATTGCACTATTGCACTTAGCGCGCTATTCGGAACACGCACAGCCCGCTATTTGGAAAACGCTTGTTTTCTATGCAAATTACTGCATCAGAATGTCAAGGCCTAAACTGTGTGGCTTCAAACGTTGCAAGGACTACAACTCCAAAATGTTGTTCATGGACCCACATGCCATTTGTGTGTGGTGTCTCGGAGTAGGGCAGGACACGGAGCAATGTGGTTCCTGCCTTTCATTGATCCTGTATGTGGTGAGGGAATGCTCAGCGAAGCTCACGCTTCGCATACCGCCGTCCAAAACCCCAGCAAAGATGCTCTTGTGCCAATTGGACCAAGACGCACAGGATCCGATGCCCAAAAAACATTGTGAGTGTCGTCATAAAAAGCAAAAGAAATAAGGACCGAATTGCACCACTCCTCGTCAAAGTCACACAAGAAAAAGCACAGATGCGATTCTGAGATCGGACGAAAAGGGTAAGTGGTACCCTGCAAAGGGTGTGTTTAGGAAGGAGTGGGAGGATTTTAAAACCAAAATGCTTAAAGTATTTGGCTAAGGCCTTGGCTGGTACAGCTTCCACCTCGACACCGCTGGCTGATCCGGCTCTAACTGTGCCCTGTCCGTCTGGCACAAAGGAAGCCAGGAATGGTCGAATGCCCTTGAGCGAGACCCCACAGGAAAAACCTTGCCCTGTGCAAAGGCTGTCAGCAGCCCATTCAGCCAAGAGGCTCCGCGAACAACCCCGAAGATGGGAGCTTCGTACCAGACTCTCGTTCTGTGTTCTTTGATTCAATGCGGTCGATATTCGACAAGGAGGGCAACCCGATTCCATTCGGGTTAGCGCTGATGGGGGTTGTGGCCTTGGATTCACTGCCAGTTTTTATGGCAGACCAGGCAGGGTTGCTTCACCTTGCAGAGGGTCTCCATGACACCAAGGGACTGGACACATCTTTCGATGTGTAGCTCCAGCAGCTCAGGCCTTCTGCACACCCAAATTCGCATGGTCGCCGTTGTTTAAGAACGGCCTGAAACCTGTTTTGGCCATAGGCCACAAACATAACAGGCTTTGCCCTTCAACATGGCAATAGCTGACCCAGTTCTCGCCTTGAGTCAGCACCCGTGTTCAATGCCGGCAGTCGACAAGGAGCTCACCAAGCAATATAAGCCAGCGAGAGGCAACCTGTCGTTTCTGACGTCCCATCCAAAGGTGTTAGTTGTACAGGCCCGACCATCAAGTCAAGGTCCTCGATGACGATTCTTCAACCGACAGTCGAAGGTCGACGCCCTGGCATTAAAGGTCTTTGCCTCAGGGAGTATGGCCCTTAAGGTGGCAAATTCCTCTTGCGCCTTCTCCAAGTTCTCACATTCTC
Organism: Ambystoma mexicanum; assembly: GCF_040938575.1. Taxonomy (NCBI): domain Eukaryota; kingdom Metazoa; phylum Chordata; class Amphibia; order Caudata; family Ambystomatidae; genus Ambystoma; species Ambystoma mexicanum. The sequence goes on along the minus strand of NC_090923.1, from coordinate 537,680,743 downwards.
TGGAGGACTGTGGCAAAGGCAGCTTAACACTTTCCATAAGGGAGGCGAAAGCTGGTTTCGTTGACATAGTGGGCAATGGAAAGAAGATGGCCTGCCCGGTGCTGCAGGCAGGTTTAATTGTAGCTGACTGCATGGATCGGGCTATGGGCAAATCCATGGTATTTCGCAGGTTTGCATATTTGAGGGGGGTCATTGTTTTCCCTGAATGTCCACTAAATTTGCTATGGCATTTGATGGGTAGCATCATTTTGGCCCCAAGGCTAAGGAGTCTCTGGAGAAATTTAAGATCTAGAAGCTTACCAGCAAGTCATTGGGACTCGCGGTGCAGCAATAACCCCCACACACAAAGTATATTTTTTTAGCTCCAGAGGAAAGGGGAACTCCACTTTTCTCCAGCATGGGGTCTGGCATGGATTCACATGCTCATGAATATTCCCTGTCGTCAGGCTGGGAATCCTCGGTAAAGAAAAAACCAGTATCAGTTTCGTTTCTGATCTGTCTTTCGTAGTAGTAACCAATCACTGGTCTCTGCGTCATACTGACCACAGCCAATGACTGCCCTCTACCGAAGCACTGCCTCTGGCAGCCATCTTCAGATTTTTACCGCACGTTCATGTGTTGGGATCCTCGTGCTATTGCTCTCGAGCGTTAGTGCTATTTTTTCACGTTTTTTGCTCAAAAACTTTGTTTTTTCGGTCAAAAGAGCCTCAAGCTCCACCGACTCTCCATCCGATCAACAGGGACCCGTGTCGGATTCATCTGTGCCCCTCAAGGGTGAAGATTTCGTCGAGCTACGCTTTGGAGGACTCCAGAAGCTTCTCAGGCCCGGACATGGCCCAGGAGAAGGGAAGCTCGACGCCCGGAAAGCTGTTCAGGATCTGCCCTGGATGCCAGCTGCAGAACGTCTTTAAGGAGGACGAACACTCCTTTTGTCTCTACTGCTTACATGAGGACAAGACGCACGTGGAGAAGGACTGTGCGTTTTGCTGCAATATGTCGGAGCGGACCATGAAGGACCGCCATCAACGTCTCGCCAACTGGCTGGAAGGGAAGAGCCCGTCAGGCGAGAAGAAGAGGAAGAAATCCGAGCGGTCTTCTAAGACCTTTGAGGACGCCCCGGCGACGGGGGTCCAACACAAGGCCAAGCACCGCGAGTCCGCTGGCACCGGGAGCGCCGAACGGTTGGGCTCTACGGGCGCCAGGCAGGGCGCACCCTCCCCGGCACCTTCAACTACGAGCCAACGCTCTGGGTCGGGTAAGAGGAAGGGCGAGCACCCGGCGAAGCTCCTGGAGAGGCCCCGGTCGAGCTCGAAGGCCCCATCGGAGGGGGAGCGAGGCAGTGTTCCCCCCCCCTCAAGGATAAGGCGGTGAGCGCACCTAAGGTGGTGAAGGCCTTAATCCATCCGGCCAAGCCCTCTATCGATACTGTGCGGCGACCCTGGCTCAGCCTGTGGAGGCTACACCAGTGGTGCCGACCTCGGGGCTCAGAGTCTCCCTGCCACCTCGGAGGGAGTCCTCTTTTGTGCCCATCGATAGGACCCCCGTGAAATCCCCGGCGGGGATGAAAAAGGGGGGGCAGGGCGTTGTCGTAGATTCGGCTTCAACCTCAGAGGAAGAGCTGATCGAGGTCTTAAGCCACGGCCTTGGCGTGGAAGGCGACCGGCCCGTCGGGATGGATCCCGACGCGGGTGACGACGACATCGTCGAGGGTGCCGACGGGGCCCCTGATCGCCCGTCGGATTCCCCTCTGCCAGCGCCGCAAGACAACTCGGCGGCCATTTTGTTGGCTATACAGTCCTTATGCTCAGAGATAAGGACGAGACTACCGTTGCCGACGGAGGAACCTCTCCCGTCGGGGGATCCTGAACCGGGACCTTCTGGCGTTCCCCCGCCCAAGAAAAGAAGGATTCACCCTCCACCTCCTTTTCAGCCGTCGCGCACCGTCCAGCCCTCCTCCCCGTCCACCCGAGGGGATGATACGGGGACTGACACGGCAGCAACGGGTACGGACGACGAGGTATACGACGAGGATCTACCGTCGTCACCTCCCACCAGGGCTTCTCCGCCTGACGAGATTGGTTCGTTCCACTCCATGATCGCCAGGGCATCCGAGCTTTTCCAACTCTGCCCTGAGGAGAAGAAAAAGGAAGGATTCCTTTATCAACGGCGCGAGGCCAAGAGGAAGACGGTCCTCGCGGTGCCTCTACTGGACGACATTTGGGATGAGGTCTTCGCCCTCCTCAAGAACCCTTCCACTACGCCAGCTATAAGAGACCGGTACGAGAAGAAGTACCGGGTCCCGGACGCGGCCCCCCTGTGCCTCCGGGCGCAGCCTACCCCGGACTCCGTCTTCTCCGTGGCGGCCAGGAAGAAAGCAGGGGGGGGTGCGGCCTCCACATCGACTTCCCCACCGGACGGCGAGGGAAAGAAATTGGACACTATGGGACGCAGGGTCATCTCGTCTGCAGCGACGACGATTAAAGCGGCCAACGCCTTGGCTATCGTGGCCCGCTACGACAGGGAGCTATGGTACAAACTGGCTCCCCTGCTGGACTTCCTACCAGACGACAAGAGGGCGGATGCCCTGGAGATCCTACAGGAAGGTGAGGTGGCGTCGGACCACGCCATCACTATTGCGACAGACATCGCCGACACTGGGTTTCGCCAGTTGGGCAACGGCGTGTGCCTTAGGCGGCATGGATGGCTAAAGGCTACGGACTTCCGTCAAGACGTACAGACCAGAGTCCTGGACATGCCGTTCGATGGGAACAACCTGTTTGGGAAAACAGTGGACGATTCCCTTCAGGCCATTAAAGCGGACACTGAGACGGCCCGGGCCCTTGGGGTTCTGCAGCAACGACGGACGCCCTTTCGGAGCAGCGGAGGCAAGGGCGCCTCCAAAGGTTCCGGCGGCGGTTTCTCCACCTACCGTCAAGCGGCCCGCTCGTCGTCTCAGGAGGCCTACAGAGGACGAGGCAAGTCTGGCGGACCCCGCCGTCATCGCCAAGGAGGTCAAGGCGGCAAAGCCTCGTCGAAACAGGATTGAACGGACCCCGGCTGGCGAGCTTCGTCAGCGTATGGGAGTCCATCTCCACCGACCGTTGGGTGCTGGACGCCTTAGCCCGGGGCCACGCGCTCGAGTTTCAAAGAAGGTGTCCGCGCGTCCCCCCCGTGGCCAGAAAAGAGCTTCACGTCCCTCAGCTTCTCCTGGAGGTAAGGGCGATGCTCAGGAAGGGCGCCATCGAACTCGTCCCAAAGAGGCTTCGGGGCTCCGGAGTTTACTCGAGATACTTCCTCGTGAAGAAGAAGACGGGAGGATGGCGCCCCATCCTAGACCTGCGACGTCTGAACAAATTCATCAAGGCGCAGAAGTTCCGGATGGTCACCCTCCAGCACGTCCTGGGTCAGCTGGAGGAAGGAGACTTCCTGTCGTCGTTGGATTTGGAGGATGCCTACTTCCATATTCCCATCCTAAAGGGGCACCGAAAATTCCTCAGGTTTGTGGTCCAAGGGCGTCACTACCAGTTCAAAGCCCTCCCCTTCGGACTACGGTCGGCACCCAGGGTATTCACCAAGTGCCTTGCACCGGTGGCGGCGCAGCTGCGCCGCGAGGGGATCCACGTCTACCCCTACCTGGACGACTGGCTCATCCGGGCCAAGACGAGGGAGCTCGCCGTGGAGCACACGGCAAGGACCGTCCAACTTCTCACGGACCTGGGATTCTCCGTGAACTACGCCAAGTCCCACCTGGTACCCGCGCAAAACGCACTGTTTCTGGGAGCGAAGATCGACACAGTGTCCCTTCTGGCCTCCCCGTCGGAGGAAAGGACCAGGTCCATCCTGAGCAAGGTACAGCGGATGTTGGCTTCCGACGCGGCCAAGGTGAGGTCCATCAAGTCCCTCCTCGGAATGATGTCTTCTTGCATCTACCTCATTCCCATGTGCAGGCTCCGGATGCGCCCGTTGCAGGAGTTCCTGTACGCGCGCTGGATCCAAACGACGGGCGGCTTCGAGGAGAGGATCACACTCGACGAGAGTTTCCGCCGCGCGGTCCGGTGGTGGGGCACCCGCGCGCATCTGACGGTGGGCATGGACTTCCAGACCCCAGACCACCAGGAGACAGTGACCACGGATGCCTCCCTGGAAGGGTGGGGAGCGCACACCGAAAATCTACATGCGAGAGGCCTTTGGCTCCCGACGGAGAAGTCCCTCCATATCAACGTCCTGGAGCTCCGTGCAGTGTTCTGGGCCCTCAGGTCCTTCCTTCCGTCCCTCAAGGGCAAGGTGGTGAGGATCTTCACCGACAACACCACCACCATGTTTTACATCAGGAAACAGGGCGGAACCAGGTCCCCAGCACTGTCCAAGGAGGCGCAGGACCTGTGGCATTGGGCCGTCGCCCAAAGGATGTTTCTGGTGCCGTTTCATCTGGCAGGGATAAAAAACACCATCGCCGACTCACTCAGCAGGGAGCTGCGCTCGTGCCACGAGTGGGAACTACGGCAGGATCTAGTGGATCGCCTCTTCCGACGGTGGGGCACACCCCAGATCGACCTGTTCGCGACGGCGACGAACTCCAAGTGCCGGAGGTTCGCCAGCAGGTTTCCCCAGGCGAGGAGCATGGGCGATGCTTTCTCGTTCCCCTGGGAGGGCCTGTTCCTCTACGCGTTCCCTCCTTTGCCACTGCTAATCCGGCTCGTCAACCAGCTCAAGAGGTCACGGTGCAGGATGATCCTCGTCGCACCTGCGTGGCCGAGGCAGATATGGTTCCCGGACCTTCTGGACTTGTCAACGTCCACGCCAATCAAGCTGCCGGTGGACGCGGATCTACTCTCCAGGGAAGGAGGCGCCATCCTCCACCACGACCCGAAATCGCTGAACTTGCAGGCCTGGCTCCTGCAGCGCTAGAGTTTGGAGGATACGACATACCGGCCGACTGCAGAGAGGTTCTTGCAAAGGCCAGGGCGTCCTCGACTCTTAAATGCTACGGACACAAATGGAAGAGGTTCTCTGTCTGGTGCCACGCACAGAAGATTAACCCTCTACAGATTACGGCTCCCCAGGTACTGCCGTACCTGCTGACGCTGGCCAAAGCTGGACTGGCACACGCGTCCATCAAGATTCATCTTGCTACGATCTCCCGATACACCAGAACCACGGGGCGGACGTCCTTGTGGTCTCATCGTCTGGTGAAAGAGTTCATGAAGGGACTGTTCAGATCGTTCCCGCCGGTGAAGGCTCCGGCCCCGGCGTGGGAGCTCAACATGGTGCTGACCAAGCTCATGGGACCTCCGTTCGAGCCTCTGCACTCGGCCCCGTTGAAGTTTCTGTCGTGGAAAACAGCGTTTCTTGTGGCCATCACCTCCGCACGACGGGTGGCAGAGATCCAGGCCCTTTCCTGCAAGGCCCCTTATTTGACTTTTCACGACACAAGGGTAGTGCTCAGGACGCACCCCTCCTTCATGCCCAAGGTACGGTCGGACTTCCATCTCAACGAACCCTTGGTGTTACCTGTGTTCTTCCCGTCGCCTTCGTCACCGGCTGAGAGGACTTTGCACTCGCTGGATGTGGCTAGAGCGCTGAAGTTCTACGTGGACCGCACAAAGTGTTTTCGGAAGACGTCACAACTCTTTGTGAACTTTGGACCTGTCAATCAGGGGAAGGCTCTCTCGAAGGCTTCCATTTCCAGATGGCTCTCCGGCTGTATCATGTACTGTCATCGGTTGGCAAACCGACCGCTGCCTGGCCGTCCGAGAGCCCATTCCACCAGAGCGATCGCAGCTACCACGGCGTTCCTTTCTGGTGTGCCCCTGCTGGACATATGTAGGGCTGCTACGTGGAGGTCGACGCACACCTTCACGAAATTCTACTGCGTCGATCGGGATTCCAGGGAGGAGTCCAGGGTCGGCCAAGCAGTGCTGCGCAACCTGTTCGCCTGAGGTGAGCCTGGTGAGGAGGTAAGATGCTTAATGTTGAGTTTGATGTAATGCTTAATGTTGAGCCTTTGCCACCTCCCGTGGTTGTGCATGTGTGTACTGCTATGTATTCTTTATTCATGAGCATGTGAATCCATGCCAGACCCCATGCTGGAGAAGGAACAAGTTACTTACCTGTAACTGTTGTTCTCCAGCATGGGTCTGGCATGGATTCACATGCGAACCCTCCCGCCTACCCCTCTGCGGCTCTTCACTTGGTCATACTGCCACTTCACGTGCTTCCAAATCTGAAGATGGCTGCCAGAGGCGGTGCTTAGGTAGAGGGCAGTCATTGGCTGTGGTCAGTATGACGCAGAGACCAGTGATTGGTTACTACTACGAAAGACAGATCAGAAACGAAACTGATACTGGTTTTTTCTTTACCGAGGATTCCCAGCCTGACGGGGAATATTCATGAGCATGACCCATGCTGGAGAACAACAGTTACAGGTAAGTAACTTGTTCCTTCCTAGAAGGGCACAAGCACCCCAAGCCAAGGGGCAGCTCAGATTCCTGCAGCCAGGTAGCGGCAGGGTTGGGGCAAGGCAGTCTGCAGCTGTTGTCACATCGCCTCTGAAGCCTCTTTGAGGTCCCCAGTCATATTTCACCAGTTGGATGGAGAATTTCTGGATTCTTGGACACATGGCGGGGAGTCCATTTTGATGCTTGGGTCCTCCACCCGGATCGAGTGGGGCTGTCCCCCATTTGTGAGAAGCCCCCAGATAGAGCTCACTACACCCTGTACCTCAGTTCCTTTTTTTTCCCCACGCTCCGCACACTGCTTGAGGAACAATCTTTCCGGCAGGAACAATCTTTTCAACCGACAAATTTGTTTGTTCGATGGAATTCCAATACCATGTCCACTCCCAAGATGTTGGGCTTCAAGTGCGGCAAGGACTGTAGTTCCAGAATGCCCATCACGGAACACAGTGTCTGCGTGTGGTGCCTCAGTGTTGACCACGTCACCGAGGACTGTGGTTCTTGTAGGAAGATTAAACTAGATCGCTACAGGAGAAAGCTGCAAAACTCTTGGTCGGTCGGCCGCCCCCCATCTAGATCTTGATACAGAGGAGCCTACTCCTGAAAAGGAGAATAGGCATTGGAAAGAAAGCAAAAAAGAGGTCACACTCTCAGAGCCACTCCTCTTCCTCGCATAAAAACAAAAGGTGTCATTGACGCAGACTCTGATCCGACTCGTCGGATGAGCCTGGTAAGTTGGCCGTGGGGCCTACATCCAAGGCCGAGTGGGAGGCATTCATAGAACAGATGCTAGAAATGCTCCAAAAAGCACCTGCAGGTAAGGGTGATGCCTCGAAGCAGCACACTTTTGTGGCTCCAGTGGTGCCCGGTAACCCCAGCCCCAAAATCACCACCATGACGTCAAAGCCCTCGGGCTCGGCGCTGAGTGTGGCCAGTACGATCTCTGCGCCAATGATGACCAGTGCGCCCATGGCATTTGCAGTGTCGGCACCAGTAGTCGAAGTGTACAACAATAAGTAGTGGAACATATGACCTGGGCGAATGATAACGAGGAAGTATACTCTAGCCTACTACCAATAAAATGCCGCCCGAAAGATATCTGGCCCGGATTGAGGCAATGCCTAGCAGATAAAAGCATAGAGGGCGAACAAGAAAAAATTTGATTATGTATGATAATCACCAAATATGTTTACACCTGTATAAATGTAACATAAGTAATCCAAGTGAAAGAAATGTAATGTGAAAAAACTGCAAGTTAAATAAAAGTTTTTTAAAAAGTAGTAGTGGAACTATGCCCCCTACTGGCCTGCCCCCGCTCCCCAAAAACCCCATAGCCACGCCCACTTCCATTAACAATTCAAAACCCCAAACACATGCACCTGCTGTTAAATGGAACACTCAGTGCAGTGCACTGAAAATGCAAGTTTCAACTTCTTCCTACACTTCTATTTTAAAACAAAACCTTTCAGTAACAGTTTCTTTTTAAAATAAAAGTACAGGAATGGTAAAATGTAACCAAAAAAAGTAGAGGAGCACCGCTCCCGCCCACTTCGACCATTGATCGGCACCAGTTGCCGAATGTTCGGATGTCCTGCAGTCTAGAACTGAGTTTCATCACAGTGGCAACAATTTACAATGATGATAATGACCAGATGTCATGTGGCTTGGAGCCTGCTTATGCAGGTGCTGGAGTCCGAGACTATCTCGCTGATCAGGCATATTTAGTCGTTTAGCTGAGGGGCCTCCATGATGTCGGTGACCTTGACACCTTTCTTGATTTGGAGACGTAGCAGGCCCACCCTCGTGGGCATGCAAATGTCGAATACTGTGCCACAGTGGTGGATACCCTAGGTTGGAGTGCCCCAGCCATACCTTTGTCAGGCTACGAACTCGCTGACATTCTGGAGGAAGGACCCTCTACTTTAAGGGCCATGCCATTTAATGTGGCTATTACTGACCCCCATCACTACCTTATGGCAGAGGCCATGCATCGCTGCCCCTGCACGAAGATGTGCAGGACGGCAAGGGGAGACCTAGTTTATCTCTCCACTCACCCAACGCCAGAGGGGTTAGTCGTGCAGGCAGCCACTGTTAACACTAGGCCAGCCACATCCACATTATACTCCCTATGGATAGGGAAGGCAAGAAGGTTGACGTCCTATCCTAGAAGGTGTTCTCTTCAGGCAGTATGGCCCTTAAGACGGTTAACGCGTCCTGTGAGTTCGCAAAGTACATGTTTTGCTTGTGGAGGGCTATTTGGGAAGTTGCTCAGAACCTTCCCGAAGGGGAGATGTGGGAGGGCTTTGAAAGAATTGTGGATGATGGTAAGTAGGTGGCCTGGCAGTCATTGCAGACGGGCCTGGGCATCATGGACGGGGTCAGCAACTGTCTTGAGGGACAGGCTTATCACATTGGGAAGGCAAGAAGGTTGACGTCCTATCCTAGATGGTGTTCTCTTCAGGCAGTATGGCCCTTAAGACGGTTAACGCATCCTGTGAGTTTGCAAAGAAAATGTTTGGCTTGTGGGGGCTATTTGGGAAGTTGCTCAGAACCTTCCCAAAGGGGAGATGTGGGAGGGCTTCGAAAGAATTGTGGATGATGGTAAGTAGGTGGCCTGGCAGTCATTGCAGACGGGCCTGAGCATCGTGGACGGGGTCAGCAACTGTCTTGAGGAGACAGGCTTATCACATGTATGGTTTCTCACCCAACGTCCAAAACGCACAACTGGATATCGCCTTTGATGGCGCGGATCTGTTCTGCCCTAAAGCCGACGAGGCCTTGGAGAAATTTAAGGACTCAAAGCTTGCGACAAGTCTCTGGGTCTAGCTGTCCAGCAGCTGGCTAAAACTGCCTTTAAGGGAAGAGGATACAGACGTTGCATATCCTTTCACAGGAGGTTTAGCTCTCACAACCCAGGCAGGGGCAGAGTCCTTTCCCATGCTCTGGAATGGGCAGAGGGCCCTCAGAAGCTAGCAGATGGTGGCTGGATTGGCTCTGTCGTCAAAGCCACTTTGATTTCTCCCCCCACGTTTCCCCAATGGCAGGAGATTACCTCTGATGCTTTGATGCTTCAGCTCGTCCAATGCGGCTACTGTCTGCCTTTCTTAAAAAGACTGCCAGACAGATCATCCCCTCATCCTCAGCAACCAGAGCGGAAGCTCCAGGAAGAGTTGCAAGCCCTGCTTTGGAAGGGTGCCGTGGAAGAGGTACCTCCCGAGCAGAGAAGATCTGCTGGTATTCCCGGTATTTCCTGGTATCCAAGAAAGGGGGAGGACTCGGTCCCATCTTGGAACTCAGGGCCTTGAACAAGTTATTGAGAAAGGACACGTTCAAGATGGTGACGTTGAAAGAAATTCTCCACGCTCTCAGGCTTCAGGACTAGCTAGTGAATAGATCTCCAAGATGCATATTTCTGCGTGCCGATCCACCAGAAGCACAGGACATTCCTGAGATGTCTCATCTGGGGCAAGCACTACCAGTTCAAGGTGCTCCCCTTTGGGTTGATCTCCGCTCCAAGGGTTTTCACCAAGTTAATGGTGCTAGTCGCTGCCCACCTCAGGAGATCCGGCGCCCATGTGTTCCCATACCTGGACGACGGGTTGATCCGAGGGAAGTCGATGGAGCAAGTTTTATCCTATCTCAAGGACACTTGCTCACTACTCCTCAAGCTGGGCTTCTTCCTCAATGTACAGATGTCCCACATGACACAAACACAAAAGCTCCAGTTCCTCAGAGTGATCCTGGACTTTTGGGTGGGGAAGGCCCTCCCATCCCCGCCCCTAGGAGAGAGTCGCGAGTGTCAGCCAGATGGTTCAGCTGTTCCAATGCCACAACCTTTCCAGCGGTTCTCTTCCTCTGCCTTTTAGGTCTCATGGCCTCCTGTATTTTTCTAATGCCAGAGGCCAGACTGCGAATGCAGTCTCTGCAATGGCTCCTGCGGGATCAATGGTCCCAGTACTTCGGCACCTTAAAGGACATTTTAAAAGCGTCCAGGTCAGTTGCCAGCGATCTTTGTTAGTGGACCAGAAGCAAGAACATGATGGCGGGCGAACCTTTCTGGCCTCGATAGCCCCAGGTCAGGGTGGTCACGGATGCGTCTCTGAAAGCTTGGGGCGCTCACTGAGAGGATTTGCAGGTGAGTGGCCTTTGGTCCTCGATGGAAGCCCAATGGCACATCAACAGACTGGAACTGTGAGCAATCGGGTTGGCCTCCCTAAAAGGGAAGAACATCCTGATTATGCAGGACAATACAGTGGCCATGCACTACCTGAACAAACGGGCTGGTGTGCACTCCCTTCCCCTTTGCAGAGAGGCGATGCAGCTGTGGTTCTGGCTTTTAGAGATCTCAATCTCTGCAGTACATCTGGCAGGGACAGAAAACAGATTGTCAGACTCTCTGAGCAGACAGGGCATGGTCTCATACGAGTGGGAAGTGTGCCAGGAAGTCTCGAGGAGGTCTTCTCTCAGTGGGGTATGCCAGCAGTGGATCTGTTTGCCACAGAGTTCAACAGGAAGTGCAGACAGTTTTGCTAGTGGCAATTCCCAGTGAGAGGCGCACTGGGGAATGCATTTTTGGCAGAGTGGTACCTGAGCAACTCTGATCTGGATCGCCCCAGACTGGGCGAGGAGAACGTGGTACTCTGAGCTTCTGGACTTGGCCATCAGCCCACCTCTTTGGTTGCCCCTTCGGTTGGGTACTCCACCCGAACTTGTAATCTCTCAACCTACATGCATGACTTTAGAGGATATGGTATGACGACTCGGATCTCTTGGAGGGGGTACTTGAGATGCTGCTTGCTGCATGCAGACCATCAACATGATCGCTGTATGCGTGCAGATGGAGCTGATTCGAGGTGTGGTGCAGGGAATGTGAGTCTGACCCCATCTCCTGCACCACCACTGCAGTGATGGTGTTCCTTCTGTCACTGGCCTTGTCAGGCCTTCAGGTTGCAACAGTCAAAGGATACTTGGCAGCTTTGTCTGTGTTCAAAAGGTCTCTGGATCAAGGGTCTTTCTTTACGATCCCAGTTATGGCCCAATTCCTGAAAGGCCTTGTAAATAAGTTTCTGCCTGTTTACTTTGTTGTCCCAGACTGGAACCTTAACTTGGTCTCACTTTCCTCCTGGCGGCTGGCTCACTTTGAGCCTTTGCACTCTTGCTCCATTTCTTTACTCACTCTGAAGACTGCTTTCTTGGTGGCCATTACGTCAGCCAGCTCAGTGAGCTGCAGGCCCTGTCGTGCAAGCTGCAATTTCTCTTGTTTTTTCAGGGAGAAGGCTTCTCTAAGGTACGACTGGTGTTTTTTACCCACATTGGTCTCAGAGTTCCATCTGCCCCAAGCTGCTGTTCTGCCAGTTTTCTACCCGCCTCTGCATTGCTCCAAGGAGGAGGAGCAGTTGCATAGGCTAGACTGAAAAAGGGCTCTCAACTTTTAGGTTTGCGAGAAGGTCGGAATTTAGGGAAACTGACCAACTGTTAGTAGCCTTCTCGATGGCAAGAAAGGGTTTGGCTGTCTCCAAGCAATCCACATCTAGGTGCATCACACTCTGCATTTCAGAATGTTACCTTATGCAGGGAAGGAATTGTTAGGAAAGATTTTCTTTACTGCACCTTTCCTTCCATTCTGATGGACCCCCAAACTTTTTTGCTTTTATTTTTGATCCTGACCTGTACTTTACTTTTTACAGTGCAGTGAAGCATTAAGCTTCACTACACTGTCTTTTGCTCATCTGTTATGGGGAAACTGACATGTCCTTCAGGCTGTCAGTACTTGGAAACATTGTTTCCCTTGGTCTAGTTACTTCGTTACTACTTTTAGTAACTTGCCATCACTTGTGGTAACTTGTATCATTGTACAAGGCATCTTACAATGCAGTACAATGGTTACACTCTTTGTTTTTGCCCTAGACTAACACTCAGTTTATTTTTGGGTACTCTTATGTGTGCTAAATGGAAAAGCTGATGGCAGCAGTAACGTTTTACAATTTTTTGGTGCTTGTCATTTTAGCCTTACCGCGTTCGGCTACTAACTGAGGCTAGTATCCAATCATGGCCGTGCCACAGTCCCCGTGAAAGCAGAGGCTTTTGGCGGGCTACGGGACTGTCTGTTCTCAATCCACAAACTGGTTTCAGTGTGTGTGAGTGTTATGCATGAGTGTTCCTTGGGGGGAGGGGTGTGTGTGTGTCTAGTTCTGCTATTGGCTAGTGTAACCTGAAGGAGCTAAGACTCCTGTCCAGCTGTGAGACTTGTGAAGAGACCGGAGACCCGTCTGAGGGAGGTCTGGCGACCAACTTCTGCTGCTGTCCTGGGGGAGCCCTGTCTTGCTATTGATCTTTAGCAGTCCTGCGAGGGAGCTTCACTCATGGAGGGGAACATTCATTCCTGACGTTTGCTCAGTACCCTGCGAAAAGACCTGTCGGAAGTGCCCTGGGGCCGTCCTGTGGCTGACCATCTCTGAATTTGGGCTGACGTCATCATTCCGCATTGAGGCCTGGAACTTGGGGTTTCTTCAGCTTGTCCAACAAGACTTAACTCTGCAAAATGTTGGAGTCCTAGCCTCCTGACCTGCCAGGTCCTAGGAAGAATTGGAGTACGGGGGGGTAAGTTACTGTGGTTCTTACCTGCCCCTAAACTCCCTTGACCCCTAAACTTTATAAAATCTTTTCTATACTTTGGCTTTGTCATTGCTTGCTCGTGCAAGCCTTCCAAAAGTTGGGGACACTTCTATTAGTTAGAATAAAATGCTCTGTCCCTTCAGCCAAGGAAGGCAAGCGCCTCGATGCCTTTGGTAAAAAGATCATTACCATCGTGGCCGCGACTATCAAGGGGGCCAATGCAATGGCATACTCGCATGCTGCGATCGGAAGCTGTATTATAAAATGGGCACCCCTGCTAGAGTGTCTGCTGGATGACAAGAGGCGGGGGGCGCTGTTGCGCTTGCACGAGTATGGCTGCTTGAAGAGCTCCCCCGAGAAAGGGACGATCCTTTATATCTGCTACTTCATTTGGGTGCAGCATTTCACCTTGGAAATCTATGGCACTCTACTAAACTTGGGAGGCAACAATCCACCCAGGTGGGGCCTGAACCAGTCCGACTGGACGCCATTGCCTATTACCATAGCTGAGGACCCGCTCTCCTCTGAAGTGCCTCGCACCCGCAGATGCTTTCCCCTAGAGTTTTTTTTTCACAGAACAGTGACTTATTGCCCAGATCTTGTCAGCCTCCACATCACATCACGGACAGATTTGTTAATCGCTATCCTAACTCCAGGTCCAATATGCCTTTGTGAAATGTACGCGAGGGTGCAAGAACCAGTGCCCACCACCCCGCAGGAAATAGTAAGGGACTTCCTCACACTTTGGTAGCAGTCAACGAGGGGATCTTCCTGAATCGGACTGACCCATATGCATCTCCTCTGCTGCACAGCCTGGGTCTCCAGCAAATCCGTGAGATTGTGACCGGGGGAGGCAACGGGGAGCTGTCTCCACATCTCTAAGAATTATACCTCGCCTCTGCTGCAACTGCTCACGAATATTCATGCACGATCCCTGAACATCCTTGTCGGATCTGCTTCTGGCACGCCCCATTGTGCCGCACTCAGAACTGCCCACCCTATATACTATATCCGTGAGACACACTGGCCTAAATCCTACTACCCCACTGCAGACTGAAGCAGACAACCATACCGCTCGTTGATCACGATAGTCCGACTACTTGTCTCAGTTCAATCACTGTCGTTCCCTGGGCATTGTACATTTCGCCTCCTGCGGAAACTGCTGGGATCATGACAAAGTGAGTCAACAAAAAACAGAGTTCCATCAACATGTTTGCGAAAGCGGCACCAAAACCTGGTGAGCTTGCATCTGAGCCTGCCACATCACCACCTTCCGAGTCCACGGAATCTCAGAAGATGATGGATTACATGGGTGAGGGGTTCAATGCCCTGCACTCCAAACTAGACGACATGAATGGGACCGTATCATCGATCAAAGCCCATTTGGAGAAAACTGACAGTCTGGTTACGGAGGTGGAGGCGAGTGTGGGAGTGGCTGAAGATGACATTGCTGCCCTCCGGGCAGAGGTTACTACGCTCTCCAGACAGGTTCAGGACATCCACAAGAAGAATGATGATCTCGAATCGCGTTCCAGGTGCAACAACTTCTGCATTATCAGGGTCCCAGAAGATAAGATCGACGGACCCATGGAGAATACATCGAACGCATCCTACTTATGCTACTGGATTCCCTGAAGCTCTCCCCACAATTTCCAATAAAGAGAGCCCACTGTGCCCTGACAGTAAAGCTGAGGCCGGGTGCACCTCCCCGCCTCATCATTGCACAAGTTTTAAATTACCGCAATAGAGACTCACTTCTCCGGGCAGCGAGAGCCAAGGGTGAAGTTTTTCTTGGCTCCTCCAGAATTCACCTGTATTCCGACTTTTCTGTGTCCGTTCAGCAGGAGCGTAAGACCTTCTTGCCGCCAAGAAGAGACTGCCAGACCTTAGGTCAAATACTCAATACTTTTTCCGGCTAAACTCAGGATTGAACACTCAAACCAAGTATACTTCTTCACCATCCCTGAGGAGGTCTCGAAATGTATCAATGAACATTTCCCGGGATGGGCACGCATGCCTCGCCAGCTAGGAATACACCACTTTGTTCATCGAAGACTGTATAATAATACGTAGTATGACCCAGAGCCTGTTCTTGGCAGACCTCATGGTTTACGGTCTACTCTGGTTCAACTGAATTGTTTGCTCAGTTTCACAATGTTGCCTTCTCTAACAATTAAATGCTGTTTTCATACTGTGCACCACAAAAATGACTAGTCTATTCCCTAATTCGGAAGCTTTGCCGCTCACGGCCAGTACACAGCCCCTCAGGCTATGCTGCTGATGTTTTTCGTTTAACTGGGTTTTCACTTCTCTGATTGGGAGAGGGATGGGGGTGAGTTGTTATGTTGAAAATTGCTTGGCGTGCAACAGGGAGCTTGAGTACTTCAACATGCTCAGATTCCTACATATGAGTTAGGGACCCGTTTACATTTTTATGAAGCCTAGGTCCTAACTTTTATCTCAATATCTAGTACTATTAATATTCATTGCCTTTACCGATGGCTGGAATGTCAGGGGATTGGATAATTATGCTAAAATTCATAAATTACAATTATATGTTGTACGGCACAAAGTGAGGTTGCTCTTCTTACATGGGGCCCCCAACAATATTATACTGACTATTATGATGTGATATGGCATTTATAACGTGCCTATACACAAGTGATTCAAGGCGCAATGAGGCAAGGGAGGTGGAACAGAGGTAAAACAGACAACGATCTTAATAGGCCAGGTGTCATTCAGATCGCGCAAGTGCATGGGAAGAGGGAAAGGGAAAAGTGCGGGGGCAAGAGGGATGGGAAAAGTGCAGTACATGGGATAATAGAATAAATAAGATAAATAAACGGCCAGCTGGAGGCAAGTGCAAGGTAAGTGCACACATGTGCTGGTAGGGGGATTGTAGGGATACAGAAAACAGTCCCCAGGTGCAGGGGTTGCCAGGGAGGCAGTACAGGTGTGCAACTGGCGGGGCCTGGGGCCGAGATCAGAAGGGTGGCCAGGTAACCAGTGCAGTTTCATTTTCAGCCAAGAATTTAGCAGGGGAGAGGGGGAGAGAAAGCGGAAGCAAAGAGGAAGGTTTTTGTTGCGCTCACCTGGTCTCTGCGGAGGCGTTGGGGCACGGTTGCAACCCTCCCGGGGGTGAGGTTGATTGGGTCGAAATTCGCCCTCTGCGCTTATGTGGTGACTGGTGGTAATAGGTGATGCTGCTCAGGACTGCTCCTGCGTGTAGAATAGGGGGTGTGAGTATGCCAGCTTCTGCGCCTGATCCCCCTCCCATACCCCTTCTCCCAAAGTGTGGTACCCGTGGGATGCGCTGTCCCTGGAAAGCTCACCTGTTGATTAGTATTGGCGAGCACTCTCTCCTGCTGCTTCTGGCAGGGGCGCTTGTATGATCTGGACTGATTTCCTGCACTGGTTCCTTGCACGTGGTAGTCCAGTCCTGCTGCGACTAAGCCACTATACTTCAGGTTAGTGTTCCTGTTTGCCTTTGTCTTTCCTCGTCTGTTTTTGTTGTATTTTAAAGTTCGTTGTCTTGTGTTGCTGTCCGTTCCACTTTTGATGTTTGCTCTTTTGCTTTCTTCCCTTGCAGGTGGTGATGCCAGCCCGGCAGAAGCTGCGGCGCTCGAGGTGGCAGCTAGAGGGAATGAGGAACGAAGTTGCAGCGGTACAGTAGCTGGTAAGTTGTTAACTAGGTGTCAAATGCGGCGCAGCCCAAGGATGTATTTTCTAACCTTGTCTTTCTTCTTCTTCACAGGGTTCGAGTTTGTGGATGCGGAGTGCGGTGCTGCAGTGTCAGGATCAAAATTCCTGGATGTCGGGAGATGAAGCACCTGTTACCTGGAGGTGTGTAAGCAGGAGAACGCCTGGTTTCAAAGGTAAGTAAACTGGTCCAAGCGGCGGTGAGCGTCACGTTGCACGCGAGTGCACAGTAACGCGATGCACCGCCTTAAGGATGGAGCAGCTTATATGGCTGAGCTTCTGAAGCCAGGCCCACCAGTTTCAGCCTGCCTGCCACACCTGATGAGTTAGCAAATGAAGACCAGGCCTAGGGAGCCACACCTGATGAGTCAGCACATGAGGATGTTCTCTGGAATAAAGGCTTTCAGCTCCTGGAAAGTTCTTGTAAAATAAAAGCACTCCTGCACTGAAATAGTGTTCCTGCTCACATCTCTATATGAGCCTGGTGCCAAAGGCGTCAGGACTGAGTCCAGCCAGGGCCCATGTGTTTATGGGTCCCAAAGGGACATAAGTGAGTCAAGTGACCCATTGCCCCCATCACTAGATGGTGTGGTTTTTGTGTTCTGGGGCCTGTGGCCATGACAGTTTTAAGGTGCTTTCGGAATCAGGAGATGGTTCTCCTCAAGTTTCAGAGTCAGGGATGCTGTTCCAAAGGGAGGCACCAGCTGAAGAGAGAGATCTTCCACCAACTCTTTGCTTGGAGAAGCGGCTGACCCTGAGGGAGTTGGAGGCAGATGAGCGAAGAGCTCGAGAGGGAAGATATTTAGGAAGAGAGAGTTGACGATATTGAGGCCCCAGACCAGAGAAGGCCTTGCAGACAATGTAGAGGGTTTTGAACTTAATCCTCGCAGCCACTGGGAGCCAGTGCAGAGATTTCAGTTCTGGAGAGATACGATCCCTGGGCTTGAGGCCAAGGACAGGTCTCGCAGTCCTGTTCTGGATGATTTGCAGAGGGCGGAGAGTAGAAGCAGGCAGATTTAGAAAGAGGCTGTTGCAATATTATTTGTTATTATTTGTCTGCTTGTAACGCGCCGGAAGCCCGCAGACATCAGGGCGCGGAAAACCAAGAAAGATCAAATACACATAGTACTCTTCTCTAGAACTATGATTAGGTGTTGGTGGGAGAAGTCGGCTCTATTCATTGGAACAAGAAAGTTTTGAGCGATTTCCTGAATCTCTGGTAATTCACCTCTTGCCGTAATCCTGTCGGCATATTGTTCACCGGGAAGGATTTTCCTTGCCCTGGTGCTCGCTTGGCATAGGGTAGATTCAAGGTAGCCCTGTCAGCTGATCTTAAGCATCTTCCGGGGGTATAAAAAGTGAAATGTTTTTTAAAGTAGCTCGGGGCCTCGCCAAATAAACATCTGTGGATTATTGTCATGGCTTTAAAATGAACTCTATCCTCCACTCTTAACCAATGGAGTGCTCTTCTCCCTGTTAATACATTTTCTCTGTTTTTGATATTCTTGACTATGCGAACTGCATCATTTTGTATAAATTGGCACTGTTGCATTTCCCTCTTCGTGGCACCTAGCAGTAAAGTGTTGCCGTAGTCAAGACGCAACAAAATGATAGCTCTAGCAATTGTTGCAGCATTAGCTTTATTAATGTAGGGTTTTATGGCTCTCAGGAGGTGCAGATAATAGGCGTTATTTTTTTTGCAGGTAGCCTACCTGTACCTCCGATCCCACCGAGGCTTCCACCATCATCCCGAGAGTTTTGACATGCCGCATCACCGGGATGATAGCGTCTTTGATGGTAAAAGTCTTATATTCCATCCCCAACTTTGCTCTAGCCTGTCTAGTTCTGAAAATCATCAATTCGGTTTTAGTATTGTTTAAGCACATCCAATGATGTTGCATCCAATGATCTATTACCTGATATACCTCAGCGATTTTCGCACTGTCGGTGATGTAATCGCCCTTGAGTTTGAAAATAAGCTGCGTGTCATCAGCGTAATTTGTAAAGAATATGCCGATGTGTTCCAGGAGTTCACAGAGGCTTCTCATGTATACATTGAATAGTAAGGGTGACAGGCTTGCTCCCTGCGGGACTCCATAGCAAATGGGAGAGGCCTTGGAGAAATTCTCACCCCAGTGTAATCTGGCGCTCCGATCTTTCAGAAAGGATGTCGGCCAGGCCAGTACCTTGGGAGAACAACCCACGATTTTTTACAATGCCTCCTGAAGGAGCTGGTGATCCACCAAGTTGAAGGCTGCGCTTAGGTCCAGGAGCATGAGAATGCCTGATTTGCCCTTGTCTCTCAAGCCCAGCATGTGTGACTGAAGGTCCAGCATGGCAGATTCGGTGCTGTGGAAAGCCCAAAAGCGAGATTGTTGTTTATGCAGTAACTTCAGGTCTTCCACATATTTTTGCAGTTGAATCGTAGCAATTTTATCTAACACCTTCAAGATGAAACTCGAATTTGTGATGGGCTGTAGGTTACCGGGATCTTTAGGATCCAACCCTGCTTTAACTAGAGGGGTAATGGTTACCTCCTTGATATCCTTGAGCACCACACCTCCGCTAAAAGATGCATTAACTATCTTTGTTAGACCAGGTGAGAAGAGTTCTTTGTTCTCCAAAATGATTTTGGTGGGCAGAATATTTTCTGCACACGAAGTAGGTTTCATTTTGGCCATTACCATACACAGGTCACTCTCAGATATGGACGAGAACCTAAAACTCCCTCTTGCTTCCAAGATTGGGGTTTCAACAGGGGTGGCAGGTCTGAAATCTTTGGTTCTGGCCTTTAGAATCTTGTTAGCAAAAGCTTCCTTCACCCTATCATAGTCTTCACTGGTAGGTGTATGTGGCGGAGACAATACCCTGGGCTTTTCCATTCCCTTGAGTATGTCAAAGATTTTGCTAGATGTATTAGATGCTGCCTCGATTTATTTATTGTGATAGTTTTTCTTGGCTTCTCTAACCCCTTTCCTATAACTATGGTCAGCCCTTTTCCAATTTTCTTTGTTTTTTTTTGTGTGCTTGGATTCTGACGCCAAATCCTTTCTTTGGCTCGTTTCTCCTGTTTTAATTTTTTTGAGGTCTCCACTATACCACATGCTGTGGTTATTGTTTTTTCTTACCAACTTCTGTTTCAGCAGAGCATTTTCATCCACTAAAACTTGCATATGTTTGTTGTATTTGTTGTAGTCCAGCCTAGAGAGAACCAGAGCTCTGGAGACTGAGCTTCTGGGGGAAGGAGAGGAAAGGAAGAATACCTCTGAAGAGGTGCAGCTGGTATTCTTGGAGACGTCAGAGATGTGAGGAGAGAAGGAGAGAGTGGAGTCGAAGATGACCCCAAGGCTTTTAACCTTGCAGGTGGGAGCAGGAAGAGGGCCAAGAGAGGCTGGCCAGAGAGTGGCAGGAAAGGAGGGAGCGGGTGTGCCGATGGGGAGAATCTCTGTGTTACTGGCATTAAGGCAGAGATCATTGGCGGCACACCACTCCTGGATAGCAGATGGACAGAGATGAGTGAAGGAGACGAGGTGGCTGAAGGTAGCCTGAAAATGAGTTCAGTGTCATCCGCATAGCACTGGAAGTTGGGGCAGAGAGCGGCAATGTGGTGGGCAAGAAGTGCCAGGTATTGGTTGAACAGCCAGGGAGAGAGGTTAGACCCCTGGGGAACACCACAGGTAGAGATGGAGAAGGAGGAGAGGAAGGACCGAAGTTGGACCTGGGAGGGTCGATCAGAGAGGAAAGAATCCACCCGCACCAGGGCCTGACCGGTAATACCCAGGTTATCACGGAGACGGTTGAGCAGGATGACATGGTTGACTGTCAAAGGCAGTGGAGAGATCAAGCAAGATGAGGACACGGGGGGTGTTGGAATCAAGGTTGGAGAGCAGGTCTTCACAGATGTTCAGGAGAGCAGTTTATGTGCTTCCGGTAGCTCTGAAGCCAGACTGATGATCATGAAGATAACCAACAGATTCAGTGAGGAGATTGAGCTGGGAGATGGCCAGCTTTTCCATGAGTTTGCCCAGGAAAGGAGTGATATGGAGATTGGGCGATAGTTAGCCGGGCAGGACGGGTGTGCAGAGGGTGTCTTAAGAAGAGGGTGCACAAGTGAGTGCTTCAAGGGGGATGGGAAGACTCCAGTGGCGAAGGAGTAGTTGCAGAAGTCGGCTAGAGCAGAAGCCAGGGAGTCGATGTGGTACTTGATGGCTTTGGACGAACAGAGATGAACCTGTTTAGACGAGACTTTCATAGCTCAGACTTGTCTAGAAACCTTGTCTGGTGAGAACAGGGGAAAGGCAGAGATGGATGGAGGGAGGAGAAGAGGTGTCCGAAGAAGGACCAGAGATAGAGCAGGGAGTTGAGGGGGAGAGGAAGAGAGAGAGAGGACAGGATGCCCTGAGTTTTAGAGATGAAATGAGAAGCCAGAGCCGTGCAGAGGGCCTGGGAAGGGACAGGAGAGGTAGAGACTGCAGCAGGATTGGCCAGTTCTTTGCAATTCCACCCAGAACCGCAGAGTCATGATCCTGATACACAAGAGTCTTAAGTTCCAACATAAGGTGGTTCACGTGGACCCCCTAGGTTGCTACGTCTTGGTATTCTGGACCCTGCTAAACAGAGAGGTCGTACTCCTTAACATATATGGCCCCAACGTGGATGACCCTGAGTTTTACACGCATCTTGCATCCCTGCTTTCCGAGTTCCCCCTAGTCCCTATCCTCTGGGGTGGGGCTTTTAACACCATCTTAAACGGCAACCTTGATAGATCAGGCTCCAGGCCCATCAACTTTCCAGAGCGGCCAAAAACTTTCTAGAAGTCCAGACCCAGGTGCTGGCATCATATGCATGGACACTGGTGCATCCAGACTCCTGAGCGTACTCCTTTTACTCCTCAGTACATGACTCATTCTCACGGATCGACAGATGGCTTGTATCGGACTCACTTATCAGAACCATCACTCACATGGCAATTCTTCCCAGAACATTCTGTGACCACTCTCCAATAACAATCTCCCTTGGTTGGGGTACAGATGACGATGCAGTTCTATCATGGAGGTTGAAACCACACTTTTTGTTAGACATTGCCTTTAAGACAGAGCTAGGCACCGCCATAGATGATTTCTTTGCATTGAACACTGGTTCAGTCCACACGCAAGCTACTCTCTGGGAATGGTTCAAAACCTACATAAGGGGCATAGCAATCTCCAATGAGTCGGGGATCCTCAGAATAATCCGAAAGGACATTGCAAATAGTGAATTTCGACTCTCGTCACTTGAGACCTCATACGCCTCTTCACAGTCTCCCGATGCTCTCTCTGACATCGGCATAGAACTGGATCCATTTTGCTCTCACGCGGAACAGGAATGGAAGTTCTTAGACAACCCCCACTCAACTCACAAATATGGTGAGGAGGAACGCCCGGGGCAAGCCTTGTCTAGGCTTCTCCGCCACTAGACCGGCTTACCCCACATCCAGGCAATAGAGGGGACTGATGGCACCCTGGCTCGGTCATCACAAGCCATTAATGCAGAATTCTGCCTATTCTACAAATCCCTCTATTCTAATGCTGACAATACCCCTGCGGTAGATGTTGGGACATTCTTAGACAGTCTTCCACTCTCTGCCCTTTCCGCCGAGACGAGGGACTCCCTAGATAAACCAATTACAGCTGAAGAAATATCCAAGGCCATTGACTCCCTGTCCTCTGGGAAAGCCCCCTGATCCTGATCCGATAGTCTCCTGGTCGAATTTTATAAACAATACAAGGCCCGCTTAGTCCCCCAGCTGTTTGCTTTGTGGGAGGAATCCTGTCAGTTAGGCATCTTTCCCCCCTCTCTACATGAGGCCATAATCTCTGTACTACTTAAACCAGGCAAACCCCCCACTCAATGTAGCTCTTATCGGCCCTTCTCCCTCATCAACTGTGATGTCAAGATCTATGCTAAAGTGTTGGCTCTGAGACTGGTTCCGTACATGTCTTACATCATACACCCAGACCATACAGGGTTTATCCCCCGGGCGCTCTACCTCCCTTAATTTACAACGCCTATTCAATATTCCTGGCCAGATTCACCCGAACCTAAAGGCAGTGGTGGCCACTCTCGATATGCAGAAAGCATTTGATTCCGTCTCTTGGAGCTACCTCTGGTGTGTCCTTGAGAAATGCAACTTCGGACCCCGCTTTCAATCCTGGGTCAAATTGCTTTACTCTTATCCAGTGGCCAGAGCCCGCACGGAAGATAGATGCTCGGCTTTTTCCAGATAGCCAGTGGTACGCGGCAGGGTTGCCCCTGCTCACCCCTGATTTTTGCCTCAGCCATCGAGCCCCTGGCTGACAGGATACGTCAGAGGCACGCACACAGAGGTTTGAGATTATCCGGCTCCCCTGAGATCATTTCCCTCTACGCCGACGACTCCCTCCTCTTCATTCGTTCTCTTGTGGAAAACCGTGCCCCTATTCTGGACAATGTCATCCACTTTGGTGAGATTTGGGGTCTCAAGGTGAACTGCTCTAAATCTAAATTTGTTTCCGCTTACTGAAGTTACTCTCCCTCCCCCGGACCCGTTTGGCTTCGCATGGTCACTGACCGAGATCACCTACCCCGGGGTGGTGGTTGCTCGCCAGTCAAGTCCTCTATACACAGCCGACTTTGGAAAATACCGGACTACCCTTACGTGGAAATGTACGGGATTGGCTAAATTACCAATCTCCCATGTGGGTAAAATCGGCATTCTTAAAATAATTATACTCCCCCCAACTTCTTTATAGGTTCTCTAATGTCCCTTTGTGGCCTGGCAGCAACTCTTTCTATTATTTACTCGCACTTTAAACACTTTTGTGTGGCATTCTGGTGTGGTCCGTTTAAATTGGACACACTAACTGTCCTTATGCCTGAGGGCGGCTTCGGTGCCCCTAATTTTGATAAATATTGGATAGTTGCACAGGCACAATATGCCTCACACTGGTTTGTACATACTGACCCTCCACTACACGCTAAACTCGAACGTCTCGCTGTTAAGGGCTGCAATATTTGTTCTTTAATCCTCCCCTCTCAACGTAGCAAGTTTGAACCACTTGACCCTATAGGCTCCACGTCACTGGCTTTAACAAGGCTGTGGAAACTGGCCAATGTTTCACATCCCTTTCATGGCATCCTTCCCCTTTGGAACTTCTTCCCTGGGGCCCCCTGTGTATCCCTGCTGCAGTGCACCACTGGGCCGATACGGGCTTCAAGACCATCCGAGGTGACTTTGACCTGGGTAACTTCCTCGAATGGCCAGACTTACCTATATTCATACGTGGGAAACCCTCCCATTGGCTTCAATATTCAGGCCTGGGCCGCTCCATGAGGTACCCAGATTTTCCTAGAATCCTCCCAGATGATCCTATACTATCCAAAATCCTGAACACTATGTCCGCTAAGGGGCTCGATGCCTTGCTACGAGCCAGCAAGTCGACCCCCCCCCCCCCCCTTGACAAACTTAGACTTACCTGGGACGAGGATCTAGGGATCGTAATGACTGATAAGGGCTGGAACTGTATGTGCGCCTGCACCCAGGATATATCATTCAACTCCCGCTTTAAATTGATCCAATTTAAGGTACTCCATAGGTTTCACTATACCCCGATCAGATTACATTGCATGTCAAAGGATCATTAAGGTGCCCCAGATGTGGCTCTGATGATGCAAAGTACATACATATGATGTGATGTGATCCTGCCCGCGTCTTTCTCAGTTCTGGGAGGAGGTTTGTACTACTATGTCTGAAATCCTGGATTGTACTATCGACCCATCCCCACTGACATGTCTCTTTCATGAACTCCCTAGACCTGGTCGTGATTCCAGGAAACTAGCAGGGCTATGTATGCTTTTAGCAGTACGTTGCATCCTGCTGTGCTGGCTCCACCCTGGGGCCCCCACACTTGCCTAATGGCTTTGAGCTGTTACTTGGGCTTTGGATGCAGAGGAGGCCTGGGTGAGCCAGCAACCACTAGTAGTGTCAAGGCCCAGAAATATTTGGATTCTATTTCGTTCCTATATCTCCTCTAGATCGACTGATGCCGAGGATGACCCTGTTGACCCCCCCCAACTTCTGTAACCGTTTGAGTTGTCGGCCTCGATTGACACTGTATTAAGTGATCTCTGCTTGCCATGCTACTCGCTGGCCCACTGCCATTCTGCACAAACTACTTTCACGCTGTGTATGTTGATTGTATATTTGCCTACTACATGTAAGTTACTCGCTCTCTTGTTATGTCAAGCACAATAAACAAAGTAAAAAAGAAAAAAAAAACAAGAGGCCATGGACATCTTTCATGAGGGCGACATGGATGCATGCAAGGCAATTATTCACACATACACACTCGGCTAGATTATAAAATTACTCGTTATGGCTGTTTATTCACCATAAAACATACATTAATGAATAAATGCAACAAGACTAAAAAATCACTTCGATAAGATACTTCACCATTGGCACAGCTGGTAACGCTCCTCCTCATTTTACCAGGAGTTCACTGGAAAGCTCCACACCAGGCAGGCAGAGAGATCTTCACATCAGGACGGAAAATGATGCTTCCACCCTTTTCCAAAATAGATTTTCTGTGTCTGCCTGCATGGATGTCCTTCATTTTTAAGCCATCCGCAACATGTTGCCAGTTCCCATGGATTATTGGCCGAATGACGCAAAGTTACCTGAAGAGGTAAACTATTCCCTTTCTCATGGGAGCGAGAAAGACTGCATCCGCACTACCACGTTTATTTATTTTTTAATTTTATGTATTTGAATTCTTATAAAGCGCCACACGCCCATAGGCATCAGTGCGCACACAAAACATACAAACAAACAAAAAGATAAGCAACATTCCAGCAAAGGAGAGAAAATCAGAAAAAGACTCACACTATCGACGATCTATGATCAGTCTCAGGTCTGATGGTGTGTTAATAAAGATATTACAGTCAGCCAGAAAGCTAGGAGGGCTAGTGTGACCGGAACCAATGATTATACAGTCTCTGTTGGCTTGGGTACACCATCCATCAATCTTCACCCTCCACAAAGTCTTAAAGTCAGAACGTCTAACAATCCCTAGACCTGTTCGTTGTCGAAGCCAATCCAATACCTTATTTCTAAGGGCTTCTCTGGGCTCAGGACCTGTTGGGAACATAACATTATTAATAATGACATTTCTTTTATCCAACACCAATTCTCACAGATACTTGTCTGCAATATATGACGTGTGTTTTACTCAACCGTACAACTTTAAAAGGTCTGGGTTTGATTTTAGAATTTAGAATACAAGGCTCAACTTGAGGCAAGCATTGGTCTGATTCCTCGTCAAATACCGATGGCCCAATGTGAGGTTGCCCTTTGGTGATTCCCAACACCGATAAATCCATAATGTTAGAATAAGATTGCTTCAAGTTTCCAGAATTCCACAGCTCCAGCCATTGGGGCCATTCGGCTCAGTCTGACTGGCTTTATCTTTAGACACCCAACTTGATTCTGACTTATTAGCCATTAGAGATGCACCAAAGGCTGACACACCCAATTCCTACTGGGGAGTTTCAGGATTGATGTTGGGAGCTTCCATCTACGATGGTTCCACTTGAGTAGAATTATCCACCATAACAGGGCGCACCAGTATCGTCACCTTATCTAGTAAGTCTAGCCATAAGCCATAATCATGAAAGTTTCTACATTGAAGCAAATCAGCGACAATTGCATCCCTCACGTGCTGCCATTGAGAGGAGCAAAAATGTTCCGTCCCAGTGGGTTGCTCGACATTTAGTGCCGGGTGTCCACAGGGAGTATAGCATCTCTCCCACCTTCATCATCAATAAACTGTGGGGACACAGACCCCGAGGGAGCAGCAGGCTCAACACCAACCATTTGGTCACTCAGATCTGCATCCGCTGTATAATCAAAATCCCCCTGCTTCGCAAGATCTTTTATTGTTAAATCACTTACTCCTACGTCCCGTCCCCTTTCCTCCATACTGCATAAGCGTCCCTTCCTAGGGACGGGAGCTGGTACCTTTTTCACCAAAAAAAACACCTTTCCCTTAACATTTCGAGACGAGTGGGGGGGGGGGGTGGTGCTTGGAGCATGCGCTACCCTGACTCCACCCACTGGCGCCACACCTCAGTCCCATTTTCTGCGTCGACGGGAACATTTCACCAGCGCTCCTGGGTTTGGCCTCACCATGTAATTCCATGCCCTCTTCCCCGGATTCTTCTTTTATCTTTTTGTCTTTATTTGTCATATAGGAACTTGGTCCTCCGGCGTCGCGCTCCTCCCCGGCGCATGTCGACTTCAGTGGGTTTCAGCAGGTGTCCAGCCTGCAAGGGGTTTATAGTGAAGTTTCGAAAACAAATGCGTCGAAAAAATGCATTTTTTTTTAAATTTATTTTTTATGGGGGTGGTCCCCCCAACCCCTGTTTTTTTAACCCTTAACACCCATTTTAGTTAAAAAAAAAAAAAAAACCTTTACCTAACAAAAAAAGGCATTTTTTCGATGCATTTTTGTCGAAGCTTTTGGCATTCGAAACTATTTTTTCAAAACAATGCCTGGATACCCACGTCTGACCCCCACGCTCTTTGTCTCCGCTGCCTTGGCCCTGACCACGGCTGGGAGGGTTGCACCACATGCGACTCTGACTCCACGTGCACTGAAAAACAGGCCAGCCCGGTGGAGGGAACTCTTCCAAGCGTCCCCTCCAGAGGACTTGAAGAAGTTTGTCCAGCAAAGATCGATGCCCAAGGGAGGGCCGGTATTTTCTATCGCACCCCATAGGGCCGACTCCTTCCCGAGGAAATGCCAGTGCGTGAGGAACCTCTCGGGTTCTGTTACCAGCACACGCACCAAGGCTAACCCAGCTCCCGGCCTTACGGCCAAGGGGTCTTCGGACCCTACTGGTATAAGTACTGAGGGGCCTCAAGGTTCTTCTACCGGGTCTACACCCGAGGGGTTTGCCCTAGTACCGGCACCATGTCTCAGGGTGTACCTGCACGCAGCACTACCGGTGACAGTGCCGAGGGCGGTACGCCTTTCAGGCGTAGGCCTGAGGTGCGGTATGGACCTCATGTTCCAACACCAAGAGTCTTGGGCCAGGACGTGTCCGGAGGGCCATGCACCACGGCTTTGGCACGTGGCACGCAGCCCGACAAAATGGCAGCCGTGCCAGACAACCTGGCCGCTTGTCAGATGCCACTCCTAGGAACAGAGCAGGCGGGTGAACGAATTTCAAGGTGGGACTGGTGTCAACCAGGTATGTGACCTACAGTGTATCCATCAGTGGCACAGGGTAGGTTCCCCCTGCAACCCAGACTGAGTGTGCTAGGGCCCCAGCACTCCCCAGCCCACTCCATCAGTATCCCCCGCCCCCTCTTCAGCCTCTGAGGCCAGGGTCTTTGAAAGGTTTTTGAAGTTGATGCAAACCCCCCAGATGGGTGCCATCCCAAGGGATGCAGTCAGGGACTTGGTCACTCCACCGGCGCCTATAGTCATTCATCCCATGGCTCCAGCACCACAGGACCAGCGCAACCCCGCTGCCAGCTCCTTCAAATCCGCCCCAGTGCAGTTGGTTCCGAGCCAATCTCTGCCGCAGCCTTTGGCTCCGGTCTCTACAACGCAGCTCACAGCCCCCAGCACTCCTCCTCCCGTGGCAGACCAGCCAGACACCCAGGCAGATACAGACGAGGAGGAGGACCCTGACACCATCGTCAGAGAAGGCCTTTCAGGACAGGCTGTCATGGTGCCTACCCCCGGGGACCCACACCAAGTCCAGCAACCCCGGAAAGCAGGCATCAAGTTATACCAAGCAAGCCCAACAACCCCTGCTAGGGGCTATTTGGGTGCAGTCCTGGCGTCTATGGTGCCAGGCTCATATGGAGAGTCAGTCCTGGCGCCATAGGCGCCAGGCTCATAGATTAAAACTTACCTGACGCAGACCATGCTGCAAACTTACCTGATGCAGACCATGCTGCAAGAGCTCCAAGCCAAAAGAGGCTTGGAAGGGACTACTTTACCTAGGGACTATTTTTTACTCGGGTGGGGCTGGGGAGGAATACTTACCTGGGACTACTTTGGAGGCTATTTAAACCACGCCCGAAGAGCAGCACGCGCTTCACGTTATTCTGCATCCAGCAGCGTAACGCTCACCGTGCCTGCAAGTCTGCATCCAGTCTTCTGCCACGCCCGCCTCGAGTTTGGAGCTCCTAGAAAAAGGGAGAAAGAAGGAGAAAAGGTTAGAACAAGAGCAATACCTTTGATCCTTACCTGAATTGCCGATCCATCGCGCCTTCGAGCTGGAAGAAAGAAGTTATTTTATGCGCGTCGCCTCGCCTGATGCAGTGCCGCGCTGAACTCGCAGGCCTTCGCAGCATCTTCACATTCCACCGCATCCTCCTGCATGTTCCCGCCGCACTCCGGCACCGAAGGAGAAGACAAGAACAGCAAGGTGAGCCAAGGGAATACACAGAGGAATATTAGTTACCCCCCCCCATAGACTTACCTGATTTTACCACTGGGGGTACTGTTCCTCTTCACGGGTCGGCGCAGCTTCCTCTGCATCTTTGCCGAACCCCGGCCCCTAAGGGGAAACAAAAGGACGCCTAGTTGAAACAAAGGGGCTAACACGGGGAACCCTCCTCACCACAATAGACTCGCCTGATTTTACCACCGGAGGTATTATTCCCTGAGACTTCATACTTTCTCTCAGTGTCTGAATAAGGGAGAAAGCAACAGGTTACATATTGACATTATTTTATCGAACTGTGTTGGAAAATACAAATCCTTACCAGAATATTGCCGGTTGCTACGAGGAACTCTTCACTAGGGTCAAGCTGCAACCTGCAAGGAATCGGACAAGAGTGAAGTCAGGCATTTGAACTCTTGCGAACTACATACTTACGGCGTCTTGCCGGGAATCTGAGCCAATATTGTTCTGGAACTCGCCAATTCCTTCGAGCCAGTGAAGCAACTGGTTATCAATGCGCCCCTGCGCTCAATGCAGGATGGAGAGCTCATCTTTTCAAATCATCAGGTGAGATTATAAGAGGGGACATTAGAGGTGATCTGTGGGGAGAACAGCGGGGGTGGGGGGATTTACACTCAACTCCACGGGCGGTTAATTCCCTTTCTCCATTTGCAGATGAATATTCCCACAGGCCAAGCAAACAAAGCTAGGTGGGCCAGTCCAGTCCGTCATCTCGGCCCTACGCGTCACATTAATGGAGACTGCAGCTGTCCAGTTCAGATCGACACCTCTGTGGGAGCCAGGTGAGCGTAACAAGGCTTGCAGGTTTGGCAGAGTATCTGGGCCTTCCTCATCCCAAGGTAGAGCATCCCATAAAGGGGGTCTTGGCAGAGATCCTCTCCCTAAGACCTCCTACCAAGACGGGTGTCCCGATGCATAAGTATGTTGTCGCTCTGGCCAAGAAGTGTTGGCTCAAGCCACACTCGTCCCAGCCTGTCAATTGGCGCCTCGATGCCAAGTATAGACAGTTGGAGGGGCATACACTATTGCTATCAACACACCCCAGCCGCACTAGTCTGTGATCGCTGCAGCATCACTCTACTCTAAGCCTCAGTCATCCTCTGCACTGCTAGGCAAGGAGGAGAAAATCTTGGAGGCGTATGGGAAAAATCTGTACTCCAACGCCTCCGTGCACTTGCATCCAGCCAACGTGGATGCCATGTTGGCAGCCGCTAACCAGAGGTTGTGACGGGAAATAGCAGACTTCCTTCCGGAACATCCGGTACAGAGCCAGGCACGCTTCAAGGCGGGTCTAGGAGAATCCAGGCTGGTAGAGCAGGATATCCTGGAGTCCAAAGTGGCCCACATCGATAACTCTTGCCGGGCCATCTACATCGCCACAGACATGAGAAGGGCGGCCTGTTTTCGGGCTACCAAGTCTAACCCCGACGTCCAGGATTGCATATTGGACCTTCCGTTCGAGGGTAGTGACCTCTTTTACTCTACCACCGACCAAGAATTAGATAAGAAGAACAGCTTGCAAACTGCAACGTCTTTATCCTGACGAAGGCCACGGCAAAGTTGTGCGCCCAATTGCATCAACGCTCCGATAAGAGGCGGGCATTTGGCGGGTTCTGGGGATTCCAGGACGGGGGTCGAGACAACCTGACCGCTCGCCGAGTCAGCACCGGCGCAAGCAACAAAAAGGGGGGTGCTAGGGCTTCTTCCAGTCCCCTTCCTCAGCAGCAGCGTCAGAGAGTAAAAAGGCATGACGTGTCCCTCCAGGTCCACGTGTCTCCAGTGGGGGTGCAGGCTACCCATTCGCATGCATTTTTGGTGCCAGAACTTCGCAGACCCGTGGATCCTCTCAGCAGTATCCACGGGTTACCGCCTACCTATATCTCTCTCACCTCTGGTCGCTCGTCGAGAGCCAGGCATTGGAAGAAGTGCCAGCCTCCCAGAGACGATTAGGCTTCTATTCCACGATTTCCACCATACAAAAAAAGAACCAGGCTGGCCTGAGTGTTGTTGGACCTCTCCACCCTCAACCTCTCCCTCCCTCTTCAAAAATTCAAGCTGGTTACGCCTGCACGTATTGCAGAGACACTAGACAAGGGAGATTGGATGTGCTCCCTGGATCAGATGGACGCTTACCTACACGTCTCGATTTGGCAGCCCCATCGCTCCTTCCTATGCTTCAGGATCATGGGCTGTCATTTCCAGTACAAGTTGCTACACTTTGGTCCCAACTCAGCCCCCTGGGTGTCTGAGGCCTCTCGGTGCTCAGGGCCTTTGCGCCCTCCCGCCCTGGTTGTGGCCCAAGGATACAAAATGGCGGAGATGCACGTGGCAGAGCCTGCCTGGCCGGCAGCCATCTTGGATCCAACTCAGGGCCCGTCTATGCTTTCGCCTATCGAATGGGCTTTGCATGATGATCCAATCCTCTTCCCCGTGGAACCGGCAGCGAATTGTACAGTACAGGCATCTGGTCTCCTCGGGGATACATTTACCCATTGCAGCCTTATGGTTACACGCCTCAGATGTCTCAGCAGTTTGACCAGGAGCAGAGGGCCAAGCGCCTACGTAGAGCCAGGCTCAGAGGGATCCAGCGGCTTGCGAGGACCTCTTTGAGCACTTCCTCTTCCTCATGCTTTCCCCTCAGATGAAATTGCTCCTGAAGGATATAGTGAAGGAGGTCATCCCGCAGGTGGTGCCTCCCCGGCCTCTCTTCTGGTTATGCCTCCCATTCCACCAGTTCTACTGGTTCTAGTGTCGGTCCCTCCCCCAGTCCAGGCCCTACCAGTTGTTCAGACCCATCCTACTCCTCCTTCTGTACCACCAACACCTCCCCCTCAACAGCCGTTGGACCGGTCTTTGGCACCGTACTTAGAGGGCACCCCGTTGGCACCTGTGTCCCAGGGCCCAGATTCCCTGATCTGGTGTGGCATCCCTCTTCAGAAGGATGTCCTGAAGGTTGCACGAAAGGCCTGGGAGAAGCCCACGTCCAATACCCAGATGAACAAGAAGTTGGACAGCAGGTGTAGGCTGATGGACGGGGAGCCAATCCTCCTTGCCTCCCACCCACAGCCTCATTCTTCAGTGGTTGCTGCTGTAACACTCACCTGACTCCCACGGAGGCGGTGGCCTGGTTTGGATTGCTGTGGCCTCTTCTAGGGTGATGCTCAGGACTCAGAAGATGGAATGGACCGGACCCCAAATCTGGCTTGTCTGGCTCGTAGAAATATCCTTCTGTGTGTGAAAAGGGAGTATTAACAATCTGCAGGATAATGCGTAGGCCTCCCACTTCCCTTCTCACCCTCCACGAAACCCTTCTGCGATTCTCACCTTAGGGTCTGAAAGGACGAGCTCTCCATCCTGCTTCTGATGCAGGGGCGCGTTGTTATCCAGTTACTTCACTGGATCTCGGATTGGTGAGAGTCCAAGTTCGCTTGACTTTTCCGGTAAGGTACCGTAAGAATTCTGTTGCAAGTTCAAGCTTTAAATAACCATTGTCCGTTTTCTCTATTTCAGGTGCTGAATGAAGATTCCGAGTTAGGAAATGGAACCGTCGAGGGAAAACTCTGGTGAGTTTTTGATGAGTGGTTCCTCTAGTGTTCTTGCATTAATGCACTAATGCTTGTCTTTTTCCCCTTAGGGGCCGGGGTTCGGAAATGCCGAAGATACAGCGCCGACCCGAAGTGAGAAGAGATGTCCCAATAGATATCAGGTAAGTCTTTGATGAGCGTTTCGCTAATGTCCTTGCATTCGCTCACTAATGCTAATGTCTTTTTCCCCTTAGGGGCCGGGGTGCGGAAATGCCGAAGAAACGGCGCCGACCCGAAGTGAAGAGGGATTGACCCAACAGGTAAGTCTTATGATGGAAATTAAGCCTTTCTTATTCTCTTCCCTAGCTCACCTTTGTTCTTGTCTTTTTCTCCTTTAGGCGCTGAAATGCGGCGGAAGATCCAGATGATCGCTGATGGGCAAGAAGGCGCCTAGTAAAGGTGAGTGGAAAGCTGCGCTGCAGCGAGCAATGCGATGTGCTTTTAAAAATGAATGTCTTCCCTTTAGGATCGTCGGCGAGATGACTCTGGAATGCGGTTTAAGCAGGTAATGTCTCTTCTTTCTCCTGTTCTCCTCTCTTCTCCCTTTACAGGTGTTCCAGGATGCTGTCGGGCGTGGCTGGAGTCCGGATGCAGGAGCAGACACGGTGAGCGTCCAGCTGCTAGTTGCAGAACAACGTGAAGGGTGAGTTGCTGCTTGGGTGTGGCTTAAATAGCCTTCAAAGTAGTTCCAGGTATGTATTCTTCCACCCGTGTGGTAAAGTAGTCCCATAGGTAAAATAGTCCCATTCAGGCCTCTAGGTGGCCTGGATGTTGCAGCACGCTCTGCATCAGGTAAGTTCACACAAAGCACTTCTTCACACAAAGTCATCCTTTATGAGCCTGGCGCCTATGGCGCCAGGACTGTTGTCCAACATGAGCCTGGCGCCAAAGGCGCCAGGACTGAGTCCAAAGGGCCCCTACCTGGGGCCGCTGGGACTTCCCTCGGGAACATGATGTCTGCCTCTGGGGTTGCTGGGCCCGGTCTGGCTCCTTGGGGGTAGGCATCATGACAGCTGCAGCCTCCTTGTTTTCTAAACCAGCCCCAGTTGTCTTTCCAAGAAGGAAAAAGTCCTTGAGTCTTTGGGAAAGCACTGTTATTCCATCTCAGGACTGCATCTGCAGCAAGCCAACGCAGATGCCCTCTTGGCTGCGAACAAAAAGCTGTGGCGGGAGCTCAGCAATTTCTGCCGAACCTCCCTTCGGACAAGCAAGCCTCCTTCAAAGCCAGTCTGGCAGATGCTCGGGCCATTGCGCAGGACCTCATGGAGTCTGCGGTCTCCCACATCGACACACCAGAGGGCTGTGCCTTGGTGTCGAGATGAGAGGGACGGTGTGGATGCATGCCACTAAGTTTTCATCTGACGTGCAGATATGCCCTTCGAGGGCGTGGACCTTTTTCATTTGTCAACCGATGACGAGTTGACAAAGAAGAAAACCACCACTAAAAACGCCAGTCATGGACCATCCTGACAAAACCTGAACCGAAATCCTTCCCTCAGTCCCAGGGCAGGACGAGTTCAAGCCCTGCGCTTTCTCCAGCTTCAGGGGGTTATGGGACCGTGGTACACAGAGGCCTGACAGGTTGCCCAGTGACAGCAGGAGGAAGCAGCAGAGGACATAGCACAGGTTTTTTTGCTAACCCGCCGCTGATGCCAAGAAGCAGTGGCATCAAGGTCGGGAGACCTCGGAGCGTCTTTTCGGCAACCTGTGGATCTCATCTGTAGTCTCCACGGGCTTCAGTCTTTCTTTTCCTTTGCATATGCCGTCCTCTCTTTTCTTCCTCAGATCGGGTCCCCGTCTCTTTTACGGGAGGTCCTTTCACTCTTGCAGGTGAAGGAACTGGTTCCTCTTGTAGACAGGAGCTCCGGGTACCATTGTTGGATTTATGCAGAATCCAAGAACAACCAGACTAGCCTGAGGGTTGTCCTGGACCTGTCATTTCTAAATCTGTCTTTACTGCTGGAAGACTTCAAGGTGATTACTCCACGCACATAGCTGAGTCTCTGTGTGCAGGGGACTGGATCTGTTCCCTGCACCTTAAGGATACGTACCTGAATGTTCCCCTCTACCAACCGCATCAGAGGTTTCTGCGGTTCACGATTGTCGTACCACTTTCAGTACAAGGTGCTGCCCTTTGGCCTGAACTCGGCCCCTGGTGTCTTCACGAAGTTGAGGTACGCAGTGGTGTGCCTTCTCCGCTTGGAGGGCCATCATCTGTACCCTTATTTGGACGACCACCCGAAGGGGTGGTACACTCCTGCCAGAGATTGGTGGATATTCTTCATCAGCTGGGGGTCTCCCTCAACCAGAGGAAGTCACAGTTGTGCCTCTCTCGGGGACTGGTCTTGCTATGGGTGTTTTGGAACACTACCGTTCAGCGGGTGCTCCCTACGCCTGAGAGGCTTCTGTCCCTCCGCAAGGTCGGTGAGGCACTTTCTGGCCAACTTGACCACCTCATCATTGTGGTTCCAGCACATTCTGGGCCTGATGTCCTCCTGTGTGCTCACTGTACAGCATGCTCGCTGGTGGCTGATGGATGGTAATGTTTCAGTGGGAGCCTCCTTCACCCGACCGGAGCCTAACCTGGTGGTGGCTACTGAATCC
This sequence comes from Ambystoma mexicanum, assembly GCF_040938575.1. Taxonomy (NCBI): domain Eukaryota; kingdom Metazoa; phylum Chordata; class Amphibia; order Caudata; family Ambystomatidae; genus Ambystoma; species Ambystoma mexicanum. Next base: position 537,645,285 of record NC_090923.1, on the reverse strand, counting down.
TCCCTTTCGGGCTGGGGTGACTACTCTGGAGGGCTATGTGATTCATGGAGCATGGTCCAGGATGGAAGCCCTCTTGAATATCAATCTCTCCGAGTTCAGGTCAGTGGGCCTGGCCCTCTGGGCATTTTTGCCCCTCATCAGGGACACGTCGGTTGTGGTCAGAACAGACCATTCTTCTAGGATGTTTTACCTGGACAAGTAGGGTGGCACCCATTTCTCCCTTCCTGCATGGAGGCAGTATCGATCTGGGAATGGGTGCCGACAGAAGGGATTTGGATTTCAGCAGTCCACCTTCCGGGGGACAGCAATGCAGAAGCAAACCAGCTCAGCCGGCTCTTGTTCTACACCTCTGTTGCCCGTTGCACACTGACTCCTCGTTGCCCCTGTTCCAGTGTTGGGGGTTCGCGGACATGGATTTGTTTGGATCCCCTCTGAATTCCAAGTGCCCCCAGTTTGCTTCATGGGCAGGATGGGGTCGGGGGGGTCTCTGCGAGATGCCTTCCAGTTAGCACGGCTGCAGGTGCTGTATGTTCCTGCCCACCCCTCTGCTCCAACGGACCCTCTGCAAGTTATGGGTTTCTGTGCGTTGTAGACTGGTTTTCAAATCTGCTGCAGTTGTGCTCCCAGGGTTCTGTCCACCCTCCGATCTCCAGCAGGGAATTCCTGACACAGCAGGGTGGGGCGGTGGAGCATATGGAACCATCCAAGCTGGCGCAGGTGGCCTGGTTCCTGACCAGCTGAGGTTTGAGCATGCTCAATTTTCGGGTGACAACTGGGACATCATTCAACAAGCCAGGAGGCCTTCAACTTGGTCCCAGTATGAGTAAATGCACTAGGTTCTGCCATTGGGCTCGTAACAAGGGTCTGCACCCTGTCACCCGTCCTCTGGATGACATACTGGCATTCTCAGCACGCATGACTCGTTCTGGAGTTCAGGTGGCTACTTGCCACACTTATTTGGCAGCCATTGGGGCTTGCAAAGATTCCCCTAAACATGTGTTTTCTGCGGCCAAACCAGTGGTTAAGGCCCACCTTAAGGGGCTGTCAAATCTTTTTCCGCTGGTGCATAGCCAGTACCCTGTCTGGGACCTCAATGTGGTTCTGGCAGCTTTGCAGCGCAAGCCTTTCGAGACGATGGCCTCTATGGACATCCGCTTGGTGACTCTAAAGACGGTTTTACTGGTGGCTATCACCTCTGGGTGCAGGGTTAGTGAACTTCAGGCGTTTTCCTTGTGCAAGCCTTTCACCACATTCACAACAAAGTCATCTTGCGCACTCACCCAAACGTCTGGTCCAAGGTGCACTCTCCATTTCATCTGAATCCTGAGATCTGCCTGCCAGTGTTCTTCCCGAACCCGCAGTTAGAAGCAGAGAGGGACCTGCATTGCCTGGACTTCAAGAGGGTCCTCCGGTTTTATCTCTCCCGGACGAAATCCTTCAGGAAGTTCGAGGCATTATTGGTGACATTTGGGGGCACCTCCCCCGGTTCTCAGGCTTCCAAGGCTTCCATCACCTGTTGGATGGTCCAGGCCATTTCAGAGGTGTACACGGCCATGGGCAGATGTGTTCCTAAGGGGCTTAATGCACATGTGGTCAGTGCCAAGTCTACGGCTGTCATGTTTCAGAGACGTGCTTCTTGGGATGTCATCAGCAAGGTGGCTACTTGGGCCACTGCGTCGGCCTTCTGTAAGCAATATACAGAATGCTGCCAATGCCAGCTCCAGGCACAATGCTGAGTTTGTTCAGGCGGTTCTGAAGAACCTTTGTGCTTCATCCTAGGTATGAGGCAGGTTATCAAAGCTCCACTCTTTGTTCTTGTTTAGTGGAATCACCCACAAGGCTGGAGGAAAGGGGAAGGGATGTAAGGGTAATTAAAGTTACTCACTAGAGTACTCCTAGTCCTTAGTACCGTTTCCTCCATATGTCCCAGCCGCCTTCCCCCGCTAGTGTGCCAATGGCTAATATGTAATCGGTGTAGCCAGGATCTAAGCGTCTGATGTGTTCATAGGGGACTGAGGTGAGGCGCCAGAGGGCGGGGCCTCTGCTGGGAATTCACAGGCTCAAGGTCGCATCCCTGCATGCTATACTAAATTTAAAGGGGAAGCTCAATTTTTCACTGCCAAAGGTTCCGGCACCGTCCCCATTTTGGGGGACACCCACAAGGATGGAGGTAAGGGGACTAAGGATTAACAGTACTCTGGTCACCACAGTGAGCATCTTTAATCTGTACTCCCACAACCACCTAATTCCTCAGTCAATGTCTATGGACTTCACATAAACCCCTACCTAATAAAACGAAGATGAAGGAATTGATACTGAGCACGATGTGTGGTGAACATGCTAGTCGTTGGATGAAGGTATCTGAGTGCAGGATCTTTAAAAATGGTTGTCGCACACGAGATATGGAGCTCAGGAGAGGACATGATCTTTCAAGTCAAGGCAGATGAAGGCTGGAGGCATGTGCCGGTGTGTAGAAGCTGGAGGCATAGTTGGTATGTAGAGCTCTAGGTGTGAGCCGGTGTGGCAAGGTGAATGGGCTCGCCGGCAGAGAAAAAGTACCGGAACGTGATGCAAGCAAGGCGGTCCGTGGAGACGCCAGGAACCGAAAGAGGGTGCATGGGCATCCGGCAGCCAAGAGGAGCAGCACCGTCCTTACCAGGAGCCGGAGAGACACCATTGTGCAGGAGCAGAGGCACGAGTGAGCCTGAAGAGAAGTCGCAGCCGTGCAGAGAGTGAAACCGGCAGCAAAGGTGCACCGCGTAAGCGGGAGGGAGCCTGGAAACACTACCAGCAAACCGGTGAGTCTGTCAAAGCAGAGTGGAAAACCTGTGGCGTTTCGGCGAACATTGGGAAGTTACAAAAGTGAAACGTTAAAGAAATATGTGTTTGAATAAAAGGGCCGAATATGTCCATAACCCAAAGGAGTACTTTGCAAATCCACAGGCCACATTGGTGGCTTTTAACACCATGCTGCCAGAAGTAAAGACCTTCTTGGCCATTGCATCCAACTTTTTACCCTCCCTGCCCGGATGCAGATGGGTGCCGCAGGTCTGGTGGAACAAGTTTCTGAGGAAAGACACATTCGGGATGGTGATGGTAAGAAAAATTCTCCACGCTCTCGAACTTCAGGAATGGCTAGTGTCAATAGATCTGCAGGACCCGTATTTCCATGTGCCGATAAATCGAAAGCACAGCAAGTTTCTAAGGTTCCTCATAGGGGTCATGCACTAACAGTTCAAAGTGCTCCCCTTTGGGTTGAACTCCACGTGTCTTCACCAAGCTCATGGCGGTAGTCTGAGCTCACCTCATGAGATCCGGGGTCCATGTATTCCCATACCTGTATGACTGGCTGATCTGAGGGAAGATGGCGGGGCAGGTCTTGTCTAAAGTGGAGGACAGCTGTCTTCTACTGCACAGGCTGGGCTTCTCCCTGAACTTGAAGTCGCATGTGACACCAGTCCAAAGGTTCCAGTTCATTTGAGCCGTCCTAGACACCCGGGCGGGGCAAGGCCTTCCCTCCCGAGGAGAGAGTCGGAAACATAGCACAGATGGTACACTTGTTCCAGAATCATGCCACCTTACCAGCGGCTTCCTTCCTCCGCCTCTTGGGTCTCATGGCCTCCTCTATTTTTCTGGTGCCAGAAGCCAGGCTTTGCATCTGATCCCTTCAATGGCTGCTATGGGGTCAGTTGTCACAGAACCTTCGAGCACTCACAGATCCTCTCACGGTGTCCATCCAAGTTGTCCACAACCTCAACTGGGGGACCAATCGTGGCAATCTTTTGGTGGGGGAACCCTTCTTGCCTCCTTGGCCTCAGGGCCGGGTGGTCACGGATACATCTCTGAAGGGTTGGGACCCTCACTGCAAAGTTTTGCAGGTGAGTGGCCTTCGGGTAGCAACAGAAGCCAGGTGGCACATCAACAGGCTGGAGTTGTGAGCTATCAGGCTAGCCCATAGGGCTTTTGTCCCATCTCTCAAGTGGAAATATGTCCTGATCCTGACTGACAACATGGTGACCATGCACTATCTGAACGTGCAGGGTGGCCTGTGCTCCCTTCCTCTCTGTAGAGGTGATGCATCTGTGGTTCTGATTGCTGGAGAACTGGATCTCGGTCTCTGCAGTTCATCTGCCGGGGTCAGCGAATGTTTTGGTGGATGCTCTGAGCAGGCAAAACAGTCTCACACGATTGGGAAGTGTGCCAGAAAGTCCTGGAAGAGGTCTTCTCTCTCTGGGGTACTCCAGCAGTGGATTGGTTTGCCATGGAGTCCAACAGAAAGTAAAGACAGTTTTGCTTGAGGGAATTCGCAGTGAACGGTGCACTGGGGGATGAGGGTGTGTTTCTGGGGGATTGGAACTTCCCTCTCCACTATGCCTCCCCCCCCCCCCGATTCCTGTAATTCCATGGGTTCACAGGAGGTTGAAGAGGTTTCGAGCGATCATGATCTTGATCGCCCGGGACTGGGCGAGGAGAACGTGGTACTCCAATCTCTTTTACCTGTCCATCTCTTCGCCTCACCAGTTGCCTCAGTGCCCGAATCACCTGACCCAGTCGGAAGGTCGGATATTCCACCCGACCCCAAGAGTGCCTCAACCTACATGTGTGGCCCTTGAGAGGATGAAGTATGATGACGTGGATCTCTCAGATGAGGTACTCACGATGTTGCTGGCTGCACTCAGACTGTCTATAAGATCTCAGTACGCTTGCAGGTGGAGAAGATTTGACGCGCAGTGAAGGGAACGCAAAATCGATCCCATCTCTTCTCCCACCACTGCATTGATGGAGTTCATTCTGTCACTGTCCTCAGCAGGCCTTCAGGTTACCACAGTGAAAGGATATTTGGCGTCCTTGTCTGTGTTCAAAAGGTCCCCGTATAAAGGTTCTTTCTTAACGATACTGCGCATGGCCCAATTCCTGAAGGGTCTTGTGAATACGTTTCCTCCAACTCCCTTTGTTATCCCGGACTGGGACTTAAATCTGTTTCTGACATTTTTGATAGTGGCTCTGTTGGAGCCCATGCATTCTGGGTCCTTGAGACTACTGTTCTTGAAAATCGCCTTTTTGGTTGCGATCGCGTCCACCAGGAGGGTTACTGAGTTGCAGGCATTGTGCTGCAAGCCCACATTCCTGCGTTTTTTTTTTTTTTGTGAAATGGATTCCCTTAAGGGCAGACCTGGCTTTCTCCTGAAGGTGGTTTCCTAGGTCCACCTCTGTCCTTCGATTTACTGGTCTTCTACCCTCCACTCCACCCCTCTAAAGAAAAACGGTTCCATCATTAATATCCTAAAAGAGCCCTGAGCTTTAACGTCGCTAGGAGATTGGAGTTCTGAAAATCTGACTAGCTGTTCGTGGCCCATTCGCTGTCTCGCAAGGGTGTGCCCGTAACAAAACATTCTTTCGCGATGAATTAGCCTTTGCACTGCAGAGTGCTACCAATTCGCTGGTAAGGAGCTTTTTTCCGGAATCGGGGCACACTGCACAAGAGGAGTCTCGGCTTCTAAGGCCTTACAGAGGGGAATCCCCATTAGAGACATTTTTCATGCTGCCACATGGTCATCCTTGCACGCATTTATCAGGCACTATTGCCTGGAGGTTACCCGCAGGACGGATGCGTGTTTTGGTACGGCAGTGCAGCAAAATCTGCTACTGTGACACTTTCTGCCCATGTCCGTCATCCTAACTGCTTGGGGAGTCTATCAGATGAGGAATCTGTGGGAGAAAAGTGATCCATTGAAGTAGAAATGACTTACCGTTATGTTCTTTCTATGGATTCTTCTCCCGCAGATTCCTCAACGCCCCACCCACCCATCCCCGCGCAGAATGTTCTTATGGCTTTGTGCTTCTGTCTAAGCGAAGGGACGCCCGGTGATGGCTCTAAGGTGACCGCTTCTATCTGGCTAGCCGTTTGTTTTTTTCTTTAAAAATAAATAAAATGTTCCCTCCATTTACTAATTTGACAGTTTCACCCCTTTGGGATGTTTCCCATTGTTCTGATTTTTACAGGCCGATTAGCCTTGCCTCCCATCGTTTTTCCTCTGCAGCGTTCAAGCACAGGAAAGGGGGCGGGGGATTGAGGTATGGGGCATAGTGATGTGGTATATATACGATGCCTGTCGTCCCGTCTGGGGCCGAGCACCAAGCAAGACGGATCGACGGCCGAGTGGAGGTCTACTACACCCCCAGTCGTAAAGGTTTCCGAGCAGCAGAGTTGAATGAGGATATCTATTAGATGAGGAATCTGCAGGAGAAGAATCCATAGAAAGAACATTACGGTAAGTAATTTCTCCTTCTCTTTGGTAAAGGTCTCTCACAGTTAGTGTTTCACATGGTTCCACAAAATGGCTGGTGTAGTAGAATGGCTCCCTTCTCCTAATTTATAATCCGCTTTTGGCAGGCTTTTCTTGACTTGGACACTGTCTTTCAGTTTGCCCCACCAGGATGTGGGATAGACTCCCCGAGCTTGCCTTGACTCTTTACTGTTTTCTTGAATTACTGCAATTTTATATTCTTCATCAATACTTTGTTTTCTCGACAGACTTAGTGTTGTCCTTACAAGAACATTGTCCTTCAACTTTCCCCCATTGAGACGAAGAAGAGGCTCCCCGAGTCCTTCTTGACTCTTCAATACCACAGTTTTATGGAACTGACCAGGGAGTTGCCTCACAACATGATCAACTTCTCGCTTGTCTTTTGGTTTCACATTCTCAAGTTTTCCCAGCTCGCTCCCGGACTTAATACCATTCGTGTTACCTTCTTTGCTGGAAACTCTTCACTGGTTTCGCCAGGAATTGCGGGTTAATTTTTTATCTCTTCTTCTGTCCATTGGACTTTGCAGCCATTACTGCTGGCGGTCTGGGTTGAAGTTTCGGACCAAACCGTCCACCCGTAACAGATCGCACAACCACCACAGTTCCTCATACTTCACATGCAGTCACCTACTCGGCTGCGTAGTAGGCTAGTGTTGGCGGTGTCGGCATAGTTCTTGGGCCACACGGTTCACCCACCACAGTTCACGCCACCACCAGACTGACTCTCAGTTTCAAGGTTGTCGGCTCCCAGCTGACGAACAAGACGCTTTACTGGCATCCTTTCGTTCGCTTTCATCACTATGTGGTGCTGCTTTGACACAGCCTTCGAAATGCCGTTTCCAACTTGCAGGCTTTTTAGCAGCCTCCTAGCTTGCGAACTTATCCTTCCGGATGTGGCTCTTCCTATCCTTTGCTGTTTAGCTTAAGTAGCTAGGTCTGCCCCAGCGCAATGTCAGTTTGACAACAGCTGGTTAAACACTCTTCATGCTTGACCGTAGCGTTTTTGTATTCTTCATCCCAGTACCTATCATAGTGAGAGTGTCTGCCACATTTCATAACACATTGTCTCAGACCTTACCATAGGTAAGGCAGGGTTGGGTGATGTTTTTACTTTGCAGGGTAGGGAGATGTGTCCCAGATGTACTTCCCTGTCTCCAGGAGGGAAGTGATCCTCCCATATGTTACCACCTCTAGGGGGACTATCAGTTAGTGGCCTCACCTCCCTAACCTCATGGAAAGGGGCTCCCCTCTGGAGAGAAGGGACGTCACCTGGAGGATCAGCATAGGCCTGATCAATATATACTCATGGAAATGTGTTGCCAAAGATTATCTTTCATTGTTTCCTTAAGAATTGAAGGTGCGGCACAATTCTACAAATCGACCTAATGAAATATCCTAGTATTGTGAGCTCAAGGTGTAGTTTGGCTACTAAATCTCTAGTAAACTTGGGAAATGGGTGTATGGGTCTGGCAGCCTGTATACCAGTAGAAGAGTTTGCATTTTAGATGGTTCAAGAACATAGCCGTTCCCACCTCACCCCCACCTGGTGATGTGTTTACACTAAAGGATTTTGATGTGAATAGAGGGTGTACAGATAACTGCTAATCTGCTGCCTTGGTCTTGATACCTGTTCATCATGATGATTTTACATTCTGATTAAGCCAAATACAGATAGATACTGCATTCTCTTTTAGCCATGATTCAGTGAAAAACATAATTTCTAATGGATTCTTTCCTCCCTTGGATTCCTCATCTATGATAATCCTATCCACCGCGCTGCTCATCTTTGGAAATGTATCAACCACAACGGGGCACAGCTCTGCGTCTGATTCACCAGACACCTCTACATGCCTCACATCAGACATAGTGTGGAGGCTAATATGTATTGGGGTGCCACTCCCCATGATCTCAGTTCCTTTTTTCTGTGCAGTTTGTATGCTCCATATTCGAAATGCCCAACCCTGCTAAGGCCTCAGGTTTCATACCTTGCGTGGATTGCGGCCGGCAGATGTGGGTTTTAGATCCCCATCATATGTTTATCATACAATACCTGGCCACAGATCTGCAAGAGGCCAGTGGTCTTGTCACCTCCCCTGGGCTGAACCTCTTCTCAGCACCCACTCCAAGTAAACCTCTGGCATTTTTCTAAAGGTTGATGGCCAAGGTGTCTGATACACTGGGATTTTCGCCCTGCTCCCCAGAAGGAGACTTTGGTACCATTCAACATAGCGGTGGAAGATTCAGTGCTAGAGGTGTGGGGAAGAACCCGCTTCTGCACCTGCAGTCGAAAGGGAGCTTGCAAAGAAGCATTGTCCTGCTCCCTCAGACATGACTTTTTTTGCTGACCCATGCCTCCCCGGAAAGCTTGGTGGTACAGACTGCGACTAAGAATTTGAAGACATCCACCTTCCCCTCTCTCCCACCTGACACAGCGGTTAAGAACTGGACGCATGGGTAAAGGTGTTTGCCTTGGGCAGCGTTGCCCACAGGGCTGTCAACACCTCCTGCGCCCTGGCAAAGACTTTCTTTTAGTCTTTGGTTCCCAGTGGCCAGTGAAGGAGACCACATCCTTGAAGGGGACATGAGAGAAGTATTTTTTGTCATGGTTCAGTACTGGTATGGAGGCTTCCTGCCAGATCCACAGTTGGGACATGACAAGGTTATCTGTGTTGCGTGTTCCAAGGCCACAAGCACGGCTGTAAGTCATCACTTTTAGACATGGACATCAGGTTAACAGAATATGCAGGCAATGCTTTTGGAGATGTCCTTTGATGGGTAGGACCTGTTTGGGACCAAGGCTGATGACATCCTACAACGGTTTCAGTAATTTGTTGTATTGGTTTTCAAACAATGTTTGAAACATGCTGCTTCACTTCTGATACTGTCATTTCAAAACTGGATGCTTCAGCTGTCTGGCAGCTATATGTATTTTTGAAACTGCTGGCCCTTTTACACATAAGCACAGTGGTGTATATGAGCCTTCATGCCTTTATATGGGTGTGTGTATAGATGCCAAATGCTTATTCCTATAACCTCGCCAGTATGTTTGCATCTGCTCTGTGTGAGAGCTGGTGCAATGAGCCTAGCACAGCTTCCATATTACCCAGTGCAAGAGCCATTTTGTCTTTGGTGGGTTGCTGTTCACTGAAAGGTGATTGGATGTCATGTAAATTTGTCAGCATGTCTGTGCATCTATATTGATGGTGTGCTGTGAGAATGCTTCTGCAGCTGTCAGTCAGAGGCATGCGAAGGAAGAACGCATGGTCCTCATTTCTAACTTTCTGCTTCTAAATAACTTTCTTCACAAGAACGTCATTTTGATAGCTATTCTGTACATATACTATCATTTTCTTCTTTTTTTTTTTTTTAAAGATTTCAAAGGCTAGGTAACTTTGAAGTCTCCTTGGATAGCTCCACAAACAAACCCCAAACGTCCTCATAGAAAGATTAAGTTCTTATGATATACAATTTTCGACAAATCATGGTTAGAGTGAGCCCGCAGCAGCTCAATGCTATCCCTGTCTTACAGTAGTTGTCATCGACTTTTGCTTTATGGGAAGACACCAGATGTAACCTTTGCGTAATGGCATCCACCTACTCAACATTAATTTATATTTTCCTGTTGCCGACATACCTAATGGCAAACAAACTCCACTTCTCCATGTGATGGCACTACATTTAAACCACACTATACATGCACAGGATTTTAGCCATATTCAACATGTTGGAAATATCTACAGTCCTGCAGAATAGGCACTCCATGTTGTACGCAAAGTGGTGTTGGGCACAACGTGATTCACAGTGCTTTTTTAAGATTGTATAAATTCATGTGTGCGCTATTGTTACAACATTGTTAGTGTAGAGGTTTGAACACAGGTCTTGAAAAAGGGAACAGCCGTGGGTGCTAGGCATGAATCTCTAAGTTTGTTTTTTCATTTATGTGAAATGTTATGACATAAAAAGGCCTGCAATTAAAAAATATACTGAACAGCCATGCAAAATATAATTTTACATCTTAATCAATGAATATTTGTACGTCTATGCTTTGTATGACTATTTTTATTTTAATGTATTCAAGTACTGTCCTCCAGCATGGGGTATTGCATGGATTCACATGCATATGTATATTCCCTGTAGACAAGCTGGTAGTGGTGCCCCTGGGGAGGAGGGATGGCCATAGCAGATGCCATTGCAGCTCAAAATATAGATTTGTCACCTCCAATAGAAAAACCTCCACTTGCTACCTCTGCCAGATTGAGAGTGACTGAAAGAAATGGTTGGGTACCTTTGTAGGAACTGTCCGTGGACCTTTATCCTGTTTGCAGACCTCAAGAGTCTAAAAAAGGCCTCAAAAAGTTGAGAAAGGTTAACAGATCAACTAAGAATGGCACTAGGAGGTGTGGAAGGGTAACGCTTTAAAAATGTCTGCGGAGCATGAACAGTGGTTGCGGACACATCACACTGCATGGGCGAGGTCACATGATGTTTGCAAGCATTTGCAATGTCGTCACATGTCTGTGAATGTCAGACCTGGCAGTGTGCCAATACCTCCCCAGCCAAAACTCCAGGATGGTTGGAGGTGATTTCCTCGGCCTTGGGCATCTGTCTCCCATGTGGGTCTACCATGTCCAATCACAGTGGTAGTTCCAGGAAGCACCGGCAGGGTTCCCATCTTTCCCAGAGGGAGAAGCTGGAATGCAGGCCAGCCAGAGCTCCAGGAAGAAGGTGGGGTGATATCCCTGGCGTTGGGCGGGCCCAAGCCCAGCGGCAGTTGCAGGGAGAGGGCAGGGACCCTATCCTTTCTCAGAGAGAAAAGCTGTAACGCAGGCCAGCCAGGACTCCAGGATGGTCGGAGGTGATGTCTCCAACCTTGGGAGCCTTGTCTCCCATGTGGGTGGACCGTCCCGAAGTCCAGCAGCAGTTCAAGGGAGCCCCGGCAGGATCCTCATTCCTCCCCGGAGTTGACATCTGTAACGCAGCACAGCCAGAGGTGCAGCCTGGGCTTGCGGACAGTCAACTGAAATGGGAGACAGCCGCTCCCAGGGAAACACCAATGTTATGCTGGCATGGGGGGCAATTTGTGACCTGACCCTGCAATTGTGTCCCAGCCCACCAAAATACCTCCCCAGACGGCCCACTCCCGCCCACGCCAACAATCCAGCTCCATTCCCACCCACCCCACTGACAATGGGCCCTAACTGTAGAATAATAAAAAACAGTACTCACATAATGTTGCTAAAACATTTGTTACCTATGGTCAGCCGAGCAAAAACAAATCATAACTACTACTCTCCGTTCACGGCCCCCCTTTCAAACCATCCCTGGTGGTCTACTGACCCTCACCCCCAAGTAAAAACACATTTGCCCCTTCCTAGGGGCAGATTGTCAGATTACACTAGCAATCTGCCCACAGGGAGGGCTACACGAGAGGCCCCCTTCGATTTTGGGTGGGGGGGAGAGGGCTACCCAGCTTTCCATTTCATAAGTCGCTGGTGTTTTAGGGTCCCCCCACAAACAAATAGTAATTTTGTTGTTGTTTTTGTTTTGCCCATACCCCAGGGGCAGATGGCCACATTACTGTGCCAATCTGCCACCAGGGTGGGCAAAACGTACAGCCCCATGTTTGGGGGGGGATTAGGGAGAGCTGTTCCCCCAGGGAGGGATACATGAGGTAAACCATCCACCTGGGGAGGGAGGGGGAGAGGGCCACCCCCTTTTCATTACCTATATCTCTGGTGGTTTGGGGTGCCCCCCACGAAAAAAAACCCATCTTTTTTATAATTTATTTTTGTTTTGCTTTGGGGGGGAGGGCTGCTGTGGCAAGATTTCTGGTGCCCTCTGCCCCCCACCCCGAGTGGAGGGGGGCATCTCATGTACCCCTTCCTGGGGCAGAAATCTGAGAGTGAGGGTGAGGGGGAGGGCCACCACCTTTTCGTTATCTATATTTATACTATGGAAAACTTCGACACTTAAGTGTCCTATCAACGTCCTTTTCGGGTGCTTTAGGTCCCACCAATAGGACATCTGGTATAAATAGCCCCACCCCTGCGGCTTCCCTTCAGATTTCAACCATTTCCAAACTGTTGGAATCACCTCGTGTTCTTCCTGTTTTTGCACATGCGTTTTGTTCGGGGGCTAGGATGTCATCGGTAGCCCAGAAGAAGTCTCTTTTTTGGCCTTGTGCTACCTGCGGCTTCAAGGTGTACGAAGGGGATGGTCATATGGACTATCTTTACTGTCTCAACCCCCATCACTCGGTGAATGGCTGCGAGATATGTCAGGGGTTTTAGCAGAAGACCTTGAAATACTGTAGTCGACGGCTCATATGTTGGCTTAATGAGGGCACATACCCGGCTTCTGAGGTGGGTTCGGCCCAGGGGAGCCAGTCTTCAGGAAGAGCGGAGAAGTCTGCAGAGCATCGCCGAGTGGCGTTGCAGAACCCCCTGCTTAAGAAGCATCAGGCCGCGTTGCCTGCGTTGGAGGTGGGGAAAGGCAGCAGTCTTCGTCTAGGCTGCATCATTCAAAGGGGGAGAGTAGCTCTTCGTTGTCCAAGCATGGTTGGCCAGACAAGTCCAAGGGGTCTGGTGGTAAGCCCGAGAAGTCTACGGTGTCGGAGAAAGACCTGGCGAAGCCGAAGGAGTCTTTGTCGAAGAACAACTGGTCTGAGCCGTTAAAGTAAATGTTTTGAATAACTGGTGGCAATTGGAACAGAAGATTGATTGCTGCATTTGCATAGCAATTTACACCAGTTGTATTGGAACATTTAAACTGACCGGAGAGTTCGGTCTGTGTGTCATTTGCTGGACCGCCACTTGTTTTTTTAGAAGACATATTTCTGTTTGTGCTGTTGGACGTGCACTTGCGCTTGCAATGGATAGTTTTGTGGTTGTGCTACTTGATGAAATAGCAGTTGCTTTTAGTTTCTTTGGTGGAACCTTTGGGAGATTTTTATAAGTTCTGTTTGATTACTTTTCTTTTAACAAGTTTAACTTTTTGAGGAACAGGGTACATATCGAGATGGCGTGTGTAGAGTGCACGTAGTCTGTTATACTCTACGATGCAAGGGATGTCAGCCTTGACTTTTATTTTTTACTAGAAATAGTTCTTTGAGTGTACGTAGACGAGACAGTGCTACATAACTCCTGACTTCTTTAAAGAATGTGCTGCCAATGTCAATCAAGGCCTGATCTAGAGTTAGACCTTGAGATTTGTGAATAGTGACTGCATATGCAAGAGACAGAGAGAATTGTTCTCTGTGTACATACATGTCTTTGAAAAGAAGGAATTGTGGTGTTGAGCATCCTATCCTTTTAACTTCTGAAAGTTTGTCAAAGTGGATGTTGACAAACTAAATGTCATGTGGATACGTCTGGAAGCCAACAACTGTTCCAATTGCTCCATTAACTAAACCTTGCTCCACGTCAAGGTTACATTTCGGAATTACTCTGCAGTTTAAACAAGTTCTTAACATTTTCTCCAAACCAGCTGTGTTGGAGATGCATTTTTCTAAGCTATTCAGTTGTGCTGTTGCTTGTTGACACATGGGGAGTGTCTTGCCGTGCACTTCCAGTTTTTCTACGGAGCTAATATGCATTGTTGGTTGCATTTCTTTTTACATTGTTTCATTGAATTGCGCACAGCTTGCTAGGGTTGGCATTAAGGACATACATTTTATATTGTTTGTGCTAATTGTTCCATGACATCAGAAGCAGATGTGTCATGCCCATATAGCTCATGGATGAGTCTTACTATTTAAGATAGATTGTGCATCTTTAGAAAGAAGACCAGTCCTAATGCTTTTTTTAAAATGTTAGCATAGGTGAGGTCTGCAGACTGACACATGTTTTGAGTTAGTTCTCTGTATTGGAAATGTTGCCAGAGATTTACATTTCCTAGTCTGACAAGTGTGCTGCAGCATTGTTTGTGTCCTAAGGTTTTAAAAATAGGTTCACCTTTCACTGGTGTTAATTGTAGGTTATCTCCAAAAACAATAATGTGTTTTCCCCCAAAGAGGTCTTCGTAGTCAGTTGTAAGGACTACTTGTAATCTGAGGTGAATTAAAGCCAACATTAGGTTGGAGACCATGCTTGCATCTATTAGGAGCATTGTAGGCAGCTAAACCTGTGGAGGCTGTTACAAAAGGGTAAAGCTTGTGATTTGCTCATTTTTGGAGGAATTTGCTGATGATTTTTATTAAGAATGTTTGGCCTGAACCAGCATCACCACTTCCATAGAGGAGTACATGTTTATAATTTTGACAGCTACAAGTTTTACTTTGATGCTGCAACCCATGTTCAATTTCTTTAGTCACTTCTAGGAAAATGCTAAGTTGTGTATCATTGATTTGTGATTTGAGCAGTGGCAAGTTTTCTTCTGATTGCTCATATTGATACATGGTGTTTTCTACTTCAGTCATAGATAATTCTGCTTCATTTACTAGGAGTTGCTCTCCAAGTGGTTCTTGGCTTCCTTTAACAGAAGGTTGGCTGCCCTCAGGAGTGACTTCATTTAGTTGTGCTTGAACCTCTTCCTCTTGTTGTTGTTCATTGTCCAACATGTTTTTGTATTGCTTGAAATTGACATTTGTTATACTGCTTTCATTTGCATTGAAAGCAGCTGTCAAATGAGTCATGGGTGCCCAATAAATCTTCTTCTTTCTCCATGGTATAAAAGGTTGGAGTAGGGACTTGTAGTGAAGTTCTCTATGTTGAGGAGTTTTAAATGATAACTTTATATGATTAATTAGGCTCGGTTTGGTAAGTTTAACGAGGCAGCCCTCATACGTTTTGAGTATGTATTTTCCATTTTCTTCATCTGGTTTAATATTATTCTTGTAGGAGAAATGTTGGGCTATGTGGTATAGGCACATGTATTCCAAAGCAGTACTTCTGTTCGGGTAGTATGTGTCTAATAAATTGTTTTTCAAAATGTCCTGACTGCTGGGATCATTTTCGGCTATTGTTTCTTTGTCTTGGTACGATTTCAGCACTCTTTTTCTGGATGCAGCAGGACTAAGGCTTAGCCAGACTCTGTTCAGATCTGCCATATTAGGCTGTGTGTGTTAAAGGTCTGCAGCTTCGTAGCATCCGCAGTCTCTATGGGAGAGCATTTCTATGCCGAAGCTGTACAATTCTTGTGACAGTGTTTTGTCAGATATGCCATACCATAGGTCTTTTAGCTCTGTTTTCTCAGCTTTGGTTAGGTAGGCTGTGACATATCTTGCAACGGCAGTGGAATTGTCTGCAATATATTGCACATCTTTGTTTGCATTCCAAAAGAGGGCAATGTTCGCATTGTAATCATTGATGTACTTTGAAGCTTCATTTATTTTAATGCAGTATGTGTTTTTAGGCAATTTGCCTTTCACACTGTGTCTAACGGAATACTTGCAGCTGTTTACTTGTCCTTTTGCTGAAACTGGTCTAGGGAAACCAAAGCGGAATTTGGTATAGTATTTACCTTTGTTTTTATATCTGTGTAGCAATATTTGCCACATTTGTTTTTGGAAGCGTACAATTTGTGTATGTCGCTCACTATGTGTGATTTCTGAATGGATGTTGCAGATTACATATTTGAGAATAAACTACAAAACAGTGGCATCAGTCATGACCAAATTTAGGAGCGTCTTTTATCCACAAAAGCATGTGGATGTGTGGTGCTCTTCTGGATTGATATTCTTTTCTCTAAAACCAGTGTCTCACTTCTCTGAGGGGAGGAATTGTTTTTTATTACAGATGAAGTGCAGCATGGCAATAAAGCTGTGGTGAAAGTATCTTGATACATTTACAGGGTCAAGGGAGCAGAGTTCTCCTGGTGTTTTTATGTACATCCCTTCTTTGTTTTGGTTTGCTATGCGTAGGAAGTTGTGCAAGTCCACCCATGTATATTCTGCACAACTCAAAGTGACAAACCATGTGGGTTGGCCAAGGTTCTGTAGCATACACCATACATCAGCGTGACGTCGGAACCAGTATTCTTTTGTACCACACATGTTTGCCAAGAGATTTGTGATGCTTGACTGCAAAACTTCATCTCTGTCTTTTAGCTTTTAAAGTAAAACAAAGGGGTGTATGGGAATCTCTCTACTAGCACAAACACAGCCAGGGGGCAACTAGACGTGGACTCCCTGCTCACTGTGCCCAGAGAGGCACAGCTTCACCTCACCTATGAGGCCTAACAAGGCTGAAACACGTGCATGAGGTTGCTGTTGGTACTCTTGTTCCGAGAGGAATTGCCATAGCATTTCGGTTCTGGACTGCCCATGTGGGCGGGACAAAGACTGATATGCCAATTGATATTTCCCATCTGTGAAAGGTACTTTGAGCAAAAAGCGTGTGCTGCAAACTCTCATCTCAGAACAGGTTATCATGCCATGTTCTTTCTGGAGAGGAGCGCCTGCTACCTTTTTTGGAATTATCTTTTAAAGTAGTTGTGTAGCAGACATGTTTAAAAAATTGGAACCTGTTTTCAATGTGTGTGTGTGTAACTCTGTTACATAGAGTTGCTAGTTCACTTTCAAACAGGAGGTGGAATATTTATTCACCGTTTTGGATGAATCTGGGGTTTTTCTGAATACATTCTTAAAGAGCGGTTTCTGATGCTGTTATTTGTGTACATCTTTCATCATATCTTCCACCCTTTTCTGTAGGAAAGAGTAGAGGAAAGGCTTGTGCTTCAACAATTTACACTTTTCCCCCATATGCTGATTGAAGATCCTTTGGCTTGACACATTTGATATTTTTCTAGTGCATCGTCTATGGTGTCTTTGGAGAGTAGTGGGTGAATTTTATACTGGTCTAAAATATTGGATGCCGTAATAGGATCTACAAGTTCAAATTGGCCAGTTGGTGAGGAATACTGAATTATCTTGTTGGTTTCCCTTAGGTTTTGTTCACCTTTTTATTTCTTTGTAATACTCATTGTTCAAGTCTACTAGTTGTTGCCAATTTCTTTTTTTCTTTAGTTGGTACACCATTCACTAGGATAATCAAAGATTGATCTATTGGTCGTTGCACTTGTAGAGTGTCTACATTTTGTTAAAGATCTAATGGCAAATAAACTACTTTGCCACAAATGCCTTTTAGTAATTCAGAAGGAGGCAATTTGACTGTTTTGGGTTGAAGGTGTGTTATAGCTTGAAATGGGTGTACTGTTTGGATTATAATGCTCTCAAACAAATTAAGCTGTTGGAGAGGTTTTGGAAGCAGGAATATTTCCAAGTTATTAGTGATACCGCGTGAAGACATTTGGTTATTATCAAGCTTTGTATTGCAGTATGTGCAAAGTATCATTGTCTTCTATTTTGTACATTATATCTACAGTTTTGGTGCTCTTTTTATAAAATGTTCTGCGAAGACACACACATACTTGGTTTGGTACTTCAGCAGATGTGCTTTTAAACTTTGCTATTTCTTTTTTGTATGTGTTTATTAGAAGATTGGCATTTGTAAGGTTTTCGCTACTCTTCTCTAAAGTTACTGGATTTGCTAAGTGATATTCACTTCCAAAATATGTACTTTGCATGTGGTCTATTTGTTGAAGGAGTTCTTTGGCTGTGCTTGTAGGAGAATGTTATTAGAATGCTGCAGTTCTAAAGCAGGACGTTTTGCATAGTACAGTCTCTGGACAAGATTCTGTATAGTGGAATGGTGTGTTTCTAAGCTTTAGGTGTGGTGGAAGGTGCTTTTGCAAGCAGGTCCTGAAATGCAGGCTGATGGATGTCCTTGCAGTCCTGGGCAGGAGTCCATGGTTTGCAAAGTTTTTTATTCAAATGTTCTCTTTTACTTTCACATAGTGATTGAGGAATTGGCGTAAAGATTTGAAGGATTGTTTCCGTACGTTACACATTGATGTGCGGGCCATTTTTAGACTGGACGGATTGGTTCGGTGGAATGAAGAGTTGATTGTAAGTTTGTTGAGAAATTTTTTCAATGAGGGTTTCTAGTGCCATAATGACTTTGTCTACCATTTCATTGCCTTGACCACTGCTATCTATGGCATTTGGGTTTTTTCTGCTCTTGTTTCTATGCCTCTTCATTGAAATATGGTTCTGTGCTGCTTGTGTGAATCCGGTCAGCTGCACAGAAGTTTGCTAAGGTATCTATGTTAACATTGCACATGTTTAGAAGTACCTTTTGTAGTTTACTGATTAATTTTGTTAATGGTTTCATTCTGGTTAAGGATTGTTTCCGTACGTTACACATTGATGTGCGGGCCATTTTTAGACTGGACGGATTGGTTCGGTGGAATGAAGAGTTGATTGTAAGTTTGTTGAGAAATTTTTTCAATGAGGGTTTCTAGTGCCATAATGGCGTTGTCTACCATTTCATTGCCTTGACCACTGCTATCTATGGCATTTGGGTTTTTTCTGCTCTTGTTTCTATGCCTCTTCATTGAAATATGGTTCTGTGCTGCTTGTGTGAATCCGGTCAGCTGCACAGAAGTTTGCTAAGGTATCTATGTTAACATTGCACATGTTTAGAAGTACCTTTTGTAGTTTACTGATTAATTTTGTTAATGGTTTCATTTTGGTTAAATTAATATGAAAAATTTTCTTTTGAGGAGCATTGCGCTGTCAATGAGAGCTTCCATGATTAGTCTTCTGCAGTAATTTTTAAGGGTTGAGCGTGACTTTTCTGCTGTTTTTATAAGATTGTGAAGTACTCTGCAGTGGAACATTGTTTGTAAATTAATTTTTGGGAATGCTTAACTGTGGCTAGGTTGACATTGGTAGATGTACTGCTAGCTCTATTAGTAGTTTTATTCTTCTTAATACATTTCTTTTTATTTTTACTTTTTGGAAGAGGGGCCATTTTTCTTTTACTGCTAGCTGGTTCACTTTTGTTGAGTGACTGTATTAGCTGTTTTGTTTGAACATTTGCAATCAATTCTGCTAGACTTGGATGAGTATTTTTCATGCTTTTAGTTTTATCTGCTCTATTTTTTCGTTGTTTTCTACAGAGTTGCTTTTTAGTAGGCATTCTGTTCTGTCTGTTGGAGAAAAAAGGAAAGTGTGGGTTTGAAAGTTGTGCCATGTATTTGCATGCACTGTGAATGAGTGTGTGAATATCAGGGCAGGCCTAAATAGAGGACTGTGTGATTGTGAAATGGGCTTTTCTGTTTGGGAAGGTTGTAAGAGTAGCTGGGTGTGTAGATGTGTGAAGGGCTTGGTTCAGTGAGTAAAATAGTGTACCGTGCATGAATAAGTAAGGACATTACAATGTTTTCACGATACTAGTGAGTGTTATGATATTGGTGTTCATATGAGAATGCAAAGAGTGTACCTGCTGAGGTGCAATGAGTAAGAGTGAAGTAAATGCTGTTGGTTTCGAATTAATTTTGTAGGCTTCTATACGACTACACTGCATTGTATGAGTAACATAAAGAATACTAGTACACTAGTGCGCTTACTTTGTAGGATGTGAATTTTCTTACGGTTGTTTTCTTCTAGGATAGAGGTTGTTGTCTTTCAGGAGGCTGTTCTTCACTGCAATTGGGAAAGAAGAACATTAGTGGGTATTTGTGGTAATGGCAAATAAATGTAGTACAAGAAGACATTATGTTGCACTGTAGGAGGAGTAGTTGTGAAGAGGAGTTTGTAACATTGCACGTGATTACGAGTATGGTTGTAACACTGTTGTTGCTGCAGACGTGTTGCCTCCAGATTCCTAATAATTGTTTGGCAGCTAGCTTTCCAGTGTCACTAGGACATTACAGGTCATGTTGGCCTGGAAAGTTAGGTGGTGGAAAATGTTAGTCTCTATTTGTGTGCAGTTGCATAGCACTGTATGGGATTGGGGACATGGGAGCACCGGCAGCGTTGCTAATGGGGCAGGTGATCCTCTGATAAGTATGTGCTAAGGGGCTGAAGTTCTGAAAGTGTGAGAGTTGTTGCACTATTTGTATTAACAATGGTGCACTGCAAATCCTAGTATGCAGAGAAAAATTGAGACGCCAAGAAGCAGACTAGAAAGGAGAATGTTAGTGTGTGCAATTTCATTAACTTTCCCACGCATGTATGCTTGGTACATGAGTGCTATTGCAATATGTTGGAGAAAACTTTTCCATTTTGTTTCATTTATTTATTAAAAATTACACACAGCACTACTGTAAATGTACACATGCATTTATTTGGTTTCCTTCAAATGGTGCTGAAATTAATAGTTTTAAACGCATTGGATTTTGTCATTTTTCATTCCATGTACATGCCATGCTTTAGTTACATACATCCAGTTTTCGTTTTGAGTGTGCATTGTGGGAGTTTAAGTGCAGCTTTGTTAGTGGGAGAAGTGGTTTTAAAAGTGACAGAATGAAAGAAGAAAATAACAGTTTGCACATTAGAATGGGTGATATGGGCAAGCATGCATGTATTGGTGATATATTGAAGTTTCCCACAGGATCTGGCACTTAAATATGCTGTAGAAATGTTTCAAATGTGGTTTTCATTTGTTTTACAAAAAACACAGAATGCTGCTGAAATTGCAAATGTGTTTTGAAATTGTTATGAAAATGCTTATCAAAAGAAAACTGTAAACACACAGCATTGTAAGTAACTGCCACTTAATGTCAGGATATGGGACAAGCGAGAGTATGATTATGGAGTAGGTTATGATGGGTAAGTGGCTGGAACCCTGTTTATATGCATTTGTAAAAGAGTTGTAAATTTACTTAACAAAATATATGCATACCAGTACTTTGTGTTGATGGATGCAAATGTGGTTGAATCTGCAAATCGACATTTTGCCGATTTTTACAGTAGTTTCTGATGCATGTGCTTTGGAATAACAGGAGACCTGTAGTCTGAGTGTTGAGCAGTACATCTGAAGTTTTGAACTGAGATGACGGAGTTAGATGTAGAGTTCTGGGATGTGAGTGGTGGATGGGTGTGTGACTGTTTAACAGTAGCCAATTAGGAAGTACTGCAAAGAGTGAAGTGGAAAGGGAAGAAATGTTGCCCTGTGTTATGGGGTCCAAGGACAGCGCGGTAGTCCGAGGCCGGGGCGTGTCACATCCGGGGCTTTTCAGTACGCCTGGCATGGAAAGGGGACTGTGGGGATTAGCCTGTCACGTGTTCTGGTTGTGCTTTATAGGAAGAGAGGTTATTTTTTTTTTCATTGCTGTGTGTAGTGAAGATGGCTGTGTTTGGAGAGATGGAGAGAGTGTGTGAATGGTGGGAGATTGTTTAATCACTAATCTGCAGACGTATGCAGATATAAGTGGCATTTCTGCCAACCTTGGATTTGAGAGACTGGAGGCTTTGTGGTGTGATGCGCCTTGCCACAACTTGAAAGGTGTGCTTGCACTTTGTCAAGATAAGGCTGTTTTTAACACTCCAGATGTCCCTGTGGAGGACTGCATGTGAGGTACATTAGTGCAGTAGCTTTGCATAGTGCACTGAATGAATTGCTAAAGCCACTAATGCAGCTGTTTCCATGTGCAAAGGTGATATTTTTTCACATACCACCTAGAGCACTATGGAACTTCCCCAATGTCTTCTGTCCTCGGCAAGACGCAGGAAGGTGTCTTGCGAACAAAGGCACATCTTTTTTGTGCAGTGTTGGGATAACCTCTTTTGAGAATGAGAAAATTAAATCTCAGGGCATGATTCATTTTGCTGTGGACTGCATGTATATGAACTGTGAAAGGTGGCTCTGAAAAGAACAGTTCCCCAGCAGGGGGTCTGGCATGGATTCACATGCTCATGACTATTCCCCGTCGTCAGGCTGGGAATCCTCGGTAAAGAAAAAAATCAGTATCAGTTTCATTTCTGATCTGTCTTTCTTAGTAGTAACCAATCACTGGTCTCTGGGTCATACTGCCCCCAGCCAATGACTACCCTCTCCCTAAGCCCTGCCCCTGGCAGCCATCCTCAGATTTTTACCGCACGTTAGTCCTCGTGCTATAGCTCTCGAGCTTTTACTACATTTTGCTTTTTTTCAAAGAGTTTCATCTAATTTTTTTTTGGTCAATCTAGCCTCAAGCTCCACCGTTTCAACTTCCGATCAATGGGAACCCGTTTTGGAATTTTCTACGCCCTTCAAGGGTGAAGTTTTCGTCGAGTTACGCTTCTTGGAGGATTCCAGAAGATCTGAGGCCTACCTCGTGGACATGGCCCAGGACAAGGGAAGCTCGACTCCTGGATCCGAGCTGTTTAGGAACTGCCCTGGATGCGGATAACAGAATGTTTTCAAGGAGGATTCGCCTCGCCAGCTGGCTGGAGAAGGGCTCAGCAGGTAAGATGAAGAAGTCCGAGCAGTCTTCTAAGTCCTGTGAGGGCGCCCCGGCGACGGGGGCCCAAAAGAAGGCAAAGCACCGCGAGTCCGCGGGCACCGGGAGCGCCGAAGGGTCGGGCTCCTTGGCTGCCAGGCAGGGTGCACTCTCACTCACGCCATCAACTACGAGCCAATGCTCTGGCTCGGGGAAGAGAAAATCTGAGAACCCAGCTAAGCTTCTTGAGAGGCCCCGGTCGACCTCTAAGGGATCAACCGAGGGGGAGTGAGGCGGTGACCCATCCCCCAAGGTGAAGGCCTCAAGCACGCCCAAGGTGGTGAAGGCCTTCATCCACCAAGTGAAGGCCTCTATTGAGGGTATCGCGGCGGCCCTGGCAAAACCTGTGGAGGCGACCTCGGGGCCCAGAGTTTCCCTGCCACCACGGAGGGAATCCTCTTTTCAGCCCATCGATAAGACCCCTGTGAAGACCCCGGTGGAAAAAGGGGGGGCGGTAGCCCTCACTGACACGGATACAGCCTCTGAGGAGGAGCTGGTTGAAGTCGTGAAGGTCCTTAACAAGAGGTTCGAGGAGGTCCGGTCCCATGGGGGGGACCCCCGAGTAGGCGGACGAAGAGAGCGAGGGTGGCGCCGACGAGACTCCCGTGGAGGAAGAGCCACCGTCACACCCGTCACAGCCAGTGCCCAAGCCTCAGGACAACTCAGTGGCCATTTTGATGGCAATCCAAACCTTATGCATGGAGATAAGGACGAGATTGCCCCTCACCCCAATGGACGACCCGACAGAACCGGGCCCATTGGGAAGCCCTCTGAAAAAGCAGAGGACATTTCACCCCCCCATCCCCTCTGCCGTTCAAGCCCTCGCGGCCTGCTCAGCCTTCACCTCCTTCCCCTGAGCCTAGGGATGACACGGGAACGGATACGGCCATGACTGGGACGGATGACGACAGTGGTGACGACGGGATGGGCCTTCCATCACCACTCCCTCGGGCCTCCCCGCCCGATGAAATTGGCTCCTTCCACGCCATGATTGCCAGGGCATCCAAGCTTTTTCGGCTCTGCCCGGAGGAACAGAAGAAGGAAGGTTTCCTCTATCAGCAGCGCAAGGCCAAGAGGAAGACTGTCCTCGCAGTACCACTGATTGACGACATCTGGGAGGAGAGACTTGGTCTCCTGAAGAACCCGTCCACGCCGCCTGCCAAGAGGGACCGGTACGAGAAGAAGTACCGGGTCCCCGATTCCGCCCCTTTGTGACTTAGGGCACAACCGATCCCGGATTCGGTTGTCTCGGCGCCGTCAAAGAAGGCGGCGGCTGGGGCGTCCTCTTCAACTTCGACCTCCCCACCGGACGGCGAGGGAAAGAAGCTGGACGCCATGGGATGACGAGTCATCTTGTCTGCAGCGATGACAATTAAGGCGGCCAACGCCCTAGCGATTGTGGCCCACTACGACAGGGAGCTGTGGTACAAGGTCGCTCCCCTGCTGGACTTCCTACCGGACGACAAGAGGTCAGAGGCCCTGGAGATCCTACAGGAAAGTGAGGTGGCATCGGACCACGCCATAACGGTGGCCACGGATATCGCTGACACCGGATTCCACCAGTTGGGCAACGGTGTTTGCCTTCGTCGACGGGGATGGCTCAAGGCAAAGGCAACTGA
Source organism: Ambystoma mexicanum (assembly GCF_040938575.1). Taxonomy (NCBI): domain Eukaryota; kingdom Metazoa; phylum Chordata; class Amphibia; order Caudata; family Ambystomatidae; genus Ambystoma; species Ambystoma mexicanum. The sequence goes on along the minus strand of NC_090923.1, from coordinate 537,621,092 downwards.
TTTCTGCCAGGACGTTCAAACCAGAGTTTTGGACATGACCTTCGACGGGAACAACCAGTTTGGGAAAACAGTGGATGAATCACTTCAGGCCATCAAGACCGACACGGAGATGGCTCGGGCCTTGGGAGTGTTGCAGTAATGACGGACGCCCTTTCAGAATGCCGGAGGCAGACAGGGTGCCTCCAAGGGATCCGGCGGCGGCTCCTCGACGTACCGCCAGGCAGCCCGCTCCTCATCACAGGAGGGCTACAGAGGACGTGGCAAGTCAGGGGGTGTCGTCATCGTCGCCAAGGTAGCAAGGCCGCCTCCAAGCAGGACTGAACAGAGGCCTACCCCGGACATGGCCCAGGAGAAAGGAAGCCCGACGCCCGGGAAGCTGTTCAGGACCTGCCCTGGATGCCAGCTTCAGAATGTTTTCAAGGAGGACGAGCATGCGTTATGCTTCTACTGTCTCCATGAGGACAAGACGCACAAGGAGAAGGACTGTGCGTTTTGTGGGAACATGTCAGAGCGGACCATGAAGGATCGCCACCTCCGTCTCGCCAACTGGCTGGAAGGGAAGAGCCCGTCAGGCGAGAAGAAGAAAAAGAAGTCCGAGCGGTCTTCTAAGTCCTGTGAGGGTGCCCCGGCGACGGGGGCCCAACAAAAGGCTAAGCACCGCGAGTCCGCGGGCACCGGGAGCGCCGAACGGTCGGGCTCCTTGGCTGCCAGGCAGGGCGTATCCTCCCCGGCGCCATCAACCACGAGCCAACGCTCTGGCTCGGGTAAGAGGAAGTCCGAGAACATGGCGAAGCTTCTGGAGAGGCCCCGGTCGATCTCGAAGATTCCGGCAGAGAGGGAGCGAGGCTTGGACCCTCCCCCCCCCAAGGTGAAGGCCCCAGGCGTCCAGAAGGTGGCGATGGCCTTAATTCACCCTGCTAATCCTCGATTGAGGATGTCGCCGTGGTCCTTGCTCATCCTGTGGAGGCGCCCTCAGGACCCAGAGTCTCCCTGCCACCGCAGAGGGAGTCGTCTTTCAAGCCCATTGAGAAGACCCCCACAAAGTCCTCGTTGGAGAAGGTGGGGGAGGGGCTGATGGCCATCGTGGATACGGACACGACCTCTGAAGAAGAGCTCATGGAAGTCGTGGAAGAGGCCCAGCCCATCGGGAGGGATCCCGAGGAGGGCGACGACGAGAGCGACGGTATCGCCGACAAGGCTCCTCAAGAGCCCTCGCGCCTGTCGTTTCCGGCGCCGCAGGACACCTCAGCAGCCATTTTGCCAGCGATTCAGTCCTTATGCTCTGAGATAAGGACAAGGTTGCCCCTTCCCCCGACGGAGGTACCTGAGCCAGACCCGACGGGGGAACCGGAGGCAGGACCTTCGGAGAGTCCACCGCATAAGAGGAGGACGATGCATCCTACGCCACCCCTCCCACCTCTGCGGCCTGCTCTGCCTTCCCCCGGTCTACTACTCACGGGGATGATACAGGCACAGACACGGCTACGACAGGTACAGATGACGAGAGAGGCGACGACGGGACATGTCCCCCGTCGCCCCCTGCTTGGGCGTCCCCGCCCGACGAGATTGGAACCTTTCATGCCATGATTTCCAGGGCATCCGAGCTTTTTCAGCTCTGCCCAGAAGAAAAGAAGAAAGAAGGGTTCCTTTACCAACGGCGCAAGGCTAAAAGGAAGGCGGTCCTTGCCGTACCGCTTCTTGATGACATCTGGGATGAGGGGCTCGCCCTCCTCAAGAACCCTGGCACGGTGCCGGCAAAGAGGGACCGGTACGAGAAGAAGTACCGGGTCCCCGACGCTACCCCCTTGTGCATTCGGGCACAACCTACCCCGGATTCGGTCGTCTTGGCGGCGGCAAAGAAGAAAGCTGGGGGGGCATCGCCTCGACATCAACTTCCCCGCCGGACGGCGAGGGCAGGAAGTTGGACACGATGGGGCGACGGATCATCTCATCCGCAGCGACGACTATCAAGGCGGCCAACGCCCTGGCTAGCGTAGCCCGCTACAACAGGGAGTTGTGGTTCAAAATCGCCCCTCTGTTAGACTTCCTTCCGGATGCCAAAAGGGCTGAGGCCCCTGAAATCCTACAGGAGGGGGAGATCGCTTCGGACCACGCCATCACTGTGGCAACGGACATCGCCGACATCGGTTTCCGTCAGTTGGGCAACAGCGTTTGCTTGAGACGCCGAGGATGGCTCAAGGCCACGGATTTCCAACAGGACGTACAAACCAAGGTCTTGGACATGCCCTTCGACGGGAACAACCTGTTTGGGAAGGCGGTTGATGAGTCCCTTCAGGCCATCAAGACAGACAGAGACTGCCCGGGCACTGGGAGTGCTCCAACAACGACGGCCGTCCTTTCGGAGCTCCGGAGGCAGACAAGGTGCCTCCAACGGATCCTGCAGAGGCTCCTCCGCTTATCGCCAAGCGGCAAGATCTTCGTCCCAGGAAGCCTACAGGGGACGCGGCAAGTCAGGTGGTGCCCGTCATCGTCGACAAGGTCGTCAAGGGGGCAAGGCGGCCTCCAAACAAGATTGAACCGACCGTGGGATCGAGTCCCCGCCGAAGCACCCCGGTGGGAGGCCGGCTAGCGAGGTTCGTCAGCGTGTGGGAGTCCATCTCCACCGACCGTTGGGTGCTGGACGCCCTGGCCCAAGGGCACGCCCTCGAGTTTCAGAAGAAGTGACCTTGCGTTCCACCCGTGGCCAGGAAGGAAAATCACGTCCTTCAACTACTGTTGGAAGTAAGGGCGATGCTCAAGAAGGGTGCCATCGAGCTCGTCCCAAAGAGGCTTCGGGGCTCCGGAGTTTACTCAAGGTACTAACTCGTAAAAAAGAAGACAGGAGGATGGCGCCCCATCCTGGACCTACGACGACTGAACAAGTACATCAAGGCACAGAAGTTCCGTATGGTCACCCTCCAGCATGTGCTGGGACAGCTGGAGGAGGGCGATTTCCTGTCGTTGGACTTGGAGGATGCGTACTTCCACATCCCCATTCTAAAAAGACACCGAAAGTTCCTCAGGTTCGTGGTCCAAGGGTGGCACTACCAGTTCAAGGCCCTCCCGTTCGGATTGAAGTCGGCACCCAGGGTGTACACCAAGTGCCTTGCACCGGTGGCGGCGCGGCTGCGCTTGGAGGGGATCCACGTCTACCGCTACCTGGACGACTGGCTCATCCGAGCAAAGACGAAGGAGCTCGCCGTGGAGCACACTGCGAAGACCGTCCAGCTGCTCACGGACCTGGGATTCTCCATCAACTTTCCAAAATCCCACCTGGTTCCGTCGCAAGTCGCCCTGTTTCTGGGAGCCAAGCACGACACAGTGGCGCGGCTGGCCTCGCCGTCGGAGGAAAGGACCAGGACCATTCTGGCCAAGGTGCTGCGTCTGCTGGCCACGGACATGGCCAGGGTAAGATCTATCAAGTCCCTCCTCGGGATGATGTTCTCCTGCATTTATCTGGTGCGCCTTTGCAGGCTTCGGCTGAGACCCTTACAGGAGTTCCTCGACGCCCGCTGGATCCAGTCGACGGGCAGCTTCGAGGACAGGATCCCTCTCAACGAGACGTTCCGTCAGGCGATCCGGTGGTGGGGTATCCGCTCTAATCTGTCGGCGGGCACGGACTTTCAGACCCCAGCTCACCAGGAGACGGTGACCACGGACGCCTCCCTGGAAGGTTGGGGAGCACACTCCGGAGATCTTCACGCGAGAGGCCTTTGGCTCCCGGAGGAGAAGTCTCTCCACATCAACATCTTGGGAGCTGCGCGTGGTGTTCTGGGCCCTCGGGTCCTTTCTTCCGTCCCTCAAGGGCAAGGTGGTTAGGATCTTCACCGACAACACCACCACGATGTTCTACATCCGGAAGCAGGGCGAAACAGGTCCCCGGCCCTATCCAAGGAAGCCCAGGATCTGTGGCATTGGGCCGTCGCCCAAGGGATGTTTCTGGTGCCTCTTCATCTGGCAGGAATAAAAAAACACGATCGCCGACTCACTGAGCAGGGAGCTGCGCTCGTGCCACGAGTGGGAACTATGCCAGGATCAAGTGGATCGACTCTTCCGACGATGGGGCGAACCCCAAAACGATCTCTTCGCTACGGCGAATAATTCCAATTGCCGGAGGTTCGCCAGCAGGTTCCCCCAGCCGAGGAGCATGTGCAATGCTTTCTCGTTCCCCTGGGACGGCCTATTTCTTTAGGCGTTCCCTCCGCTGCCATTGCTGCTCCGGCTCATCAACCAGCTCAAGAGGTCCCGGTGCAGGATGATCCTCGTCGCACCGGCGTGGCCGAGACAGATCTGGTTCCCGGACCTTCTGGACTTGTCAACATCCCCACCAATCAAGCTGCCGACGGACACAGACCTTCTCTTCAGAGAAGGAGGCGCCATTCTTCACCACAACCCAGAGTCGCTGAACTTGCAGGCCTGGCTCCTGCAGCACTATTGTTTGGAGGGTACGACATCCCGGCCGACTGCAGAGAGGTTCTTGCAAAGGCCAGGGCGTCCTCAACTCTCAAGTGCTACGTACATAAATGGAAGAGGTTCTCTGTCTGGTGCTGTGCACAGAAGATTAAGCCTCTGCGGATTACAGCCCTTCAAGTACTGCCGTACCTACTGTCGCTGGCCAAAGCTGGACTGGCTCACGCCTCCATCAAAATACATCTGGCTGCAATCTCCCGATATACCAGGACAACGGGTCGGGCGTCCTTGTGGTCTCATCACCTGGTGAAAGAATTCATGAAGGGACTATTCCGATCATTCCCGCCGGTGAAGGCTCCTGCCCCGGCGTGGGAGCTTAATGTGGTGCTGACCAAGCTCATGGTGGCCCCATTCGAACCTATGCATTCGGCGCCTTTGAAGTTCCTGTCATGGAAGACAGCTTTCCTCGTGGCCATCACCTCCGCACGACGAGTGTGAGAGATCCAGGCCCTATCTTGCAAGCCTCCATACTTGACTTTTCATGACACGAGGGTGGTGCTGAGGACACACCCATCCTTTATGCCCAAGGTGCCGTCGGACTTCCACCTCAACGAGCCCTTGGTGTTGCCAGTTTTCTTCCCGTCGCCTTCGTCGCCGGCCGAGAGGACTTTGCACTCGCTGGTTGTAGCTAGAGCGCTGAAGTTCTACGTGGACCGCACGAAGAGTTTTCGGAAGACGTCACAGCTGTTTGTGAACTTTGGGACTGTGAATCAAGGGAAGGCTCTCTCGAAGACTTCCATTTCCAGGTGGCTCTCCGGCTGCATCATGCACTGTCACCGGTTGGCAAACCGACAGCTGCCTGGCCGTCCGAGAGCCCATTCGACCAGAGCGGTCGCTGCTACCACAGCGTTCCTGTCTGGTGTGCCCCTGCTGGACATCTGCAGGGCTGCGACGTGGAGGTCAACGCATACCTTCACAAGATTCTACTGCGTCGATCGGGACTCCAGGGAGGAGTCCAGAGTCGGCCAAGCAGTGCTGCGCAACCTGTTCGCCTAAGGTGAGGAGGTAAGAGTTGCTTAATGTTGAGCCTGTTGCATTGCTTAATGTTGAGACTGTTGCCACCTCCCGTGGTTGTGCATGTGTTTACTGCTGTGTATTCTCTTATGAGCATGTGAATCCATGCCAGACCCCATGCTGGAGAAGGAACAAGTTACTTACCTGTAACTGTTGTTCTCCAGCATGGGTCTGGCATGGATTCACATGCGAACCCTCCCGCCTACCCCTCTGCGGCTCTTAACTTGGTCATACTGCCACTTTACATGCTACCAAATCTGAGGATGGCTGCCGGAGGCGGGGCTTAGGGAGAGGGCAGTCATTGGCTGGGGGCAATATGACCCAGAGACCAGTGATTGGTTACTACTAAGAAAGACAGATCAGAAACGAAACTGATACTGATTTTTTTCTATACCGAGGATTCCCGGCCTGACGACGGGGAATATTCATGAGCATGTGAATCCATGCCAGACCCATGCTGGAGAACAACAGTTACAGATAAGTAACTTGTTCCTTTTATTAACAACTAGATAATCCATTTAAAGCCTGGATGAGTTTCTGTTGAAATAACTCGAAGTATGTAATCCCTTCATTTTGTGGATTGGGGGGACATGGGATCTGGGGGGCAGGGGTGACATGGGTTTCATGGAGGGGGTGGGAGGAGACATGAGTTTCGTGGAGGGGGTCCCAAGGCTGTCTGTGCCCGGTCCCTAGAAACTGTTAAGATGTCTCTGATTTCAGCGAATAAAATGTTGACAAAAAGAGCCATTGCATTGACATGGTTTGGTATGCAGTTTGTTCGTTAAAAGAACATGTAATGCAAATGTCCCCCTGCACTTCATCCTACTTAAACTAAAGCTATATTATCACCCAAGGTGGCACTGGTTCACCAGAGTGCATCAAAATCAGACATACTCTTTCAGAACTTTTAGGTTATAAGTACTAATGGAGTACCCTTGTTAATTATAGTTCTACAATTATTTGCATTATGATTGTTGTTGCAGGTAAAATCTGTATCTCCTTTGATTGGTACTTATGAAAAGGAAAAATCATATGGACTGCCTAGTTTTGTAACGTACACAGTGAATGTGAAGGATGCTAGAATTTTAAGCCAAGGAATACCATCAACTGTTCTTACCATATCCAGCCACCTGACGGACCAATCCATCAACATTCCTGTAACAATAATTCACATAGCTGAACGAACTGGACCATTGCAACGTAAGTCTACTTTACTTCAGTGCAATTTTCATGAAGATTTCTAACATTGTTCTTTGAATTAATATTCTGAATTATATGCTCTAGGGCTTTTAAACACGAAAGATAATTCAATGCAATATTTTCTATTTTTAACATTGGTATAATTGTCAAAACTTGTGTAAAGAAAGTTGCTAAACTGCCCTCGTGGGTAAAGGCTCAATGGCCATGTTTCCATTTAGCCACCCTCCCAAAAATCGTTTTCAAACAAAATGTATTTTCTTTATTGAAGTGCCAAGAAGGAGCAATAAGCATTCCGATTGCCGTCAGATGGTGTACCTTTTGAGAGGTACATTCCGTCCTCTTTTGATGTTGTTATATGTTATCTTATGTTATAAAGCTTGTACTGCCCCCAAGGAGTGGTCTTTTGCCTTGGTAGACCACAACCAGAAAGGTGGTCGACGACACCCTCAACATCCTTGATGACGGCCACCCATGCCTCCTGGTTCTCCTCAACCTCTCGGCCACTTTAGACACAGCAGACCACCAGGCGCTTATGGACACCATACATCAGTAGATAGGGATCAGCAACCATGTCCTACGCTGGTTTAAGCCCTACCTTACCAACCGCCAGCAGTTTGTTCAGATGGACTCCTCTAAATCGCCAATGCTACCTGTCACCTGTGGAGTCCCGCAGGGTTCCATCCTCTCCCCAGTGATCTTCAATCTATATATGGTGCCACTAGGAGCCCTCCTAGCCACATCCACCAATACTCCAACAACACGCAGCTTTACCTCAAGATTGACTCCATCAAGGACAACCATAGGCTCAAAACCTACCTCTCGCTGATCCATTCTTGGATGTCCTGAAGCTCAACCCCTCCAAGACCTAATTCATACTTTTCTCCAAAATCACTGAACACCCAGACATACCGACCTGGCTATCAACTATGAACTCTGAGGGCTTCACCCCTGAGCCCATCTCCTGCGCCAAATCCCTCGGATTCCGCATCGACAAACACCTCTTCTTCAAGACACACATAGCTAAGAAAGCTCAGACAGCTTGGTATCGGCTCTCCCTCCTGCAAAAAGTCAAGCCCTTCCTCCCTCAGGACAGCTTGAGATCCAACATTCAAGCACTGGTCCTATCCTACCTGGATGGGGGCAATGCACTCCTCGAAGGCCTCCCGTCGTTCTCCCTTGTGCTCCTCATAAGTGTCCTACACGTGGCCGCATGCCTCATAAAGGGTCTAAGCAGATATGACCATCACCCTGGCCCTCATCGACCTTCACTGGCTCCCACTGCATGCACGAATCACCTTCAAGTCTTGCTGTATCATCAATAAGGCCGTCGCCCTCAAGTCACCCAGCTATCTTGCGATCTTGTAGAGAAACTCGGCTTCTCCAGCAGACAGCGCACCACCAGAAGCCAGGAAATGTGCAGACTTGAAATCCGCTGCTGCAAAAAGGAAAGGACCAGAAAACAAGCATTCTCTGCCTACGCCCCAAGACTATGAAACCTTCTCCCCACTCCCCATCGGCATTAGAATCTCCCCCATTTTCCTACAATTTAGGAAAGTACTCAAGACCCACCTCTTCAAGGGATCTCTCTGCCTCAACACCTAGGCCTTCACAACACCCGTCGCGCCACCTGGCTCGCTAGATGCCGCTGGCCACTTTACTCCCTGCCAGCTAGTACAGCTGTACCACCTCCTCTGTGCCCCTCTGTATCCCACTCTCTGCTGTAGATCTGTTCTGTTACATACCGGAGCACTTTACAGAGGTATCTGTATTGTTGTATACCTCTGTAAAGCGAGCTGTTGCTTATCGAAGCTAGGTCCGTGCTCAGTAAATACCATAATAATTGGTACCTTTTCTCCCACACCACATTGGAGATCAGCAATGGCCTTTGATCGGGGAGACCACAGATGGAATGAAGTGAGCAAGCAAGAGGTGGGGGAAGTGGAGACACACCCCACCCAGAGTTTCAAGAAGGTGCTAGTAGATTCTGTGGTGCAGGCTGTTGCACAGAGAGTAAGGCCCCTGCAGGACAGACTACAAGCCCTGGAAGATATTTTGAGCAGCAGCATTCTGAGGCCATATGCTGGCAAGACAGATGATCCTGGTGAGGGCACTTCCACAGGAGAACCCGACAGAATGGTCAATAAAGGGAGCAAAACAGCCTGGAAGAGAGAGGCCTCTTCTATTCTGCCCGGCACCCTCCGAGATGGGGATTAAAATGAAGCCCCACAAGGTGGCTGATGCATTTGATAGGCTAAAGAATGCCTTTTTACTAAAACAGCCCTACCCAGTCTCATACACGCTACCCCAGGGTTGAAAAACACAGGGGAAGCTCATACGTCCACAGATGAGGACGACCAAGATGATGAAGATGATTCAGGTACAGATATGCAACCAGATATTATAACTACCTGCAAGCCTGAAGCCAGCATTGTTTAAGCCCCAAAGGACAAAGACGACATGTCCGAACCCGAAACGCTTCGACACCCAAGGTTGATCGACTGGGTACCATCTCCCAGAGTGGCTCTATATGTGTCACAAATGATGCAGAGGCCCCTAGAGAATGAGACCAGGTTTTGCTTGCAGGCGTAATGTCCCAGACCAGAGGTTCCAGGGAAGGTAGCCGAGATCCGAGAATTCGATCCGAAGATGCTCACCTTTGTTGTGATGAAAGCAGGCAAAGACACAAGGAAAGACATGGATCGGGCATGGAAGTCCGCCGAGAACAAAGTTCTTCAACTAGCCGGGCCCATAGCTAAGATTATGGAACTTGCGAAGCGAGCGAAAGATACCGGCCAGCCGGTGGACACACAGGTGTTGGCGAACTGGGCCCAGTGATCAGTGTGCATGATGGGCAATGCAAACTGCGCTATATCCTCAAAGACGCAGAAGTATGCTACTGAAAATTGACAACAATTTAGGTGACCTTGCATTGTACGAGGCAGGGGAAGGTGCCCAAGGACTGCTCTTTGGTGAACCCTTTGTGAAAGAGATGAATACATTTGTGGGGACTTTTACAACGCTGGAAAAAGCGCATGTGTCCATCCAAAAAGTGTTACCCGGGAGAGTTTTTGCACGGGCCAGCTGACACAGGTGTCGGTTGACCGACCGCTTTTGCTCACAAAGGAGACTCCAAGGCCCGAGAGCACAATACTGGGAATCTATACGACTATTCTAGACGACGCAACAGAACGCCTTCTTTCCTAACAGAGGGAGGAGCTCAAGAGGACGCAGGGGATGCGAATACTACAAGCATCAAGGTGCCCCCTCGGGTGAGAGCACCCAGCACATGTTACCCTCTGGTCAGGGAGAGGACGAAACTCTTTGTACACAATTGGTTTAAGCTCTCTGGCGATGCATGGGTGCTGCAGACAATAGTAGGGTTCCGCTTGGATTTTGTAGAGACTCCCAAGCAAGCGACCCCTCGCCCCAACCCCCCACAACCCTCCTCCGCACAACATGCTTTCACAACATGTTCCTGCTACTCTGCAATGACAAAATGAACCCGGTCATAAATCTCAAAAGAGTGGAACGCTGGCTGATATAGAGGCATTTCAAAATGGAGGGGATCCATCTACTGGGAGACATTCTCAACAAAGACGATTTGCTAGCTCGGTTAGACCTGAAAGACACATACCTTACAGTGCCAGTAGCGGCAAAACACAATCCCTTTTTGAGGTTTGCCTGGAAAAGGCAGTCCTGGCAGTTCAGGAGCCTTCTGTTTGGCCTCTCCTCCTTCCCTTGGGTGTTTACCAAACTGATGAGGCCGGTAACGGCGGCGCTCCGAGAGCAAGGAGTGCGGATGATCATATATTTAGACATCCAACTCATGGCAAGCAACATGGAGAGGTTGAGCATGCATGTTCAGTAGGCGATCTCGAAAATAACAGACTTGGTGTTTCTGGTGAACCGAGAGATGTCAACTCTGGTTCCCAGCAAGAGGACAGAATTCTTAGTCTTAGTCATAGATAATCGAAAAGCAGCCTTAAAGCTACCTGTTCCCAAGATGAGAGCGATAAAGATGGAGCTGAGAGCAGCTCTGAAGAGACCGGTTATGTTGCTTCAGAGTCTAGCCAAAGTAGTTGGACTGCTGGCAGCATCCATCCAAGTGATCTTTCCCAGTCTGCTGCACTACAGAGCCCTATAGAGGCGCAAGATCAGACACCTCCATGGGTACATGCGTTACCACCAACTGATGCTGCTAGATGAGGAACGGAAACCAAAGCTGCGGTGGTGGCTGCACAACATGGAGGCGTGGAATGGCTGAGCCATATTTGGAGACATTCCAGAGCTCGTCACAGAGTCCATTGCCAGCAAATCAGGCTGAGGCGCCAGGTGCGGACAGCTCAAAACAGGCGGGAAATGGTCTCCGGAAGGGCTCGACTTGCAGATCAACTGCCTGGAACTGTTAGCAGGATAATTTGCGGTGGAAGCCTTCGCCAAAGGGAAGGCCAAATGTTGCGTCCTTTTGCCAATGGAAAACATCCCAGCCTTACGTTATATAAACAAGCTAGGGGGTACAAGGTCCACAATGCTGGTGTAGCTAGCAAAGGACTTCAAAGCATTTCACCCTAAATCGGAAGATCTCAGTCATGACAGAGTATCTGCCGGGAGTTCAGAACACAGTGGTGGATTGGAACTCCCGCTATTTGCTGGACTTGAGCGACTGGAAGTTACACAGAGCCGTGTTCCCACAGTTACAGCAAGTGTGGGGACTGTTCAATAGGTACCTCTTCGCCTCGAGGCTGAACACGCAACCTCTGAGGTGCTTCAGCTCGAGGTTAGATCTGGAAGCTGTGGGGACGGACACCTTCCTGCACCATTGGGCAGGGAATGTCCACTATGCTTCTCCCCCCCCCCCCTCCTTCGCGATGCTGGCGACGGCACTAGCAAAGGTCGACGGGGACAGAGCGGAGGTAGTGTTAGGGACGCCGGAATGGAAGTCGCAGGAATGGTTTCTGATGAAACTTTCCTCGGATTTCACGCAGAGGATTCCCCATCGGAGGACCTACTGACAGACCCATCTAGTGCAGCACACCCATTAGTGTGGGAGCAGAGTCTAGCCTTGATCACATGCAAAGTTACTGCCACAGATGGTGTTTGCCAGGGCTTTCGGAAAAGCCTGCGCAACTCATCAGAGTATGGTGGGTGCCTTCTACCGCCAGGAGCCATAGTGCCGCATGGCAGGCCTGAGAAGTATGGTGCAGGGGGAGGAGGTCTTCCTCCCGTTTCTGCCCCTGTAGTGCAGTTCATCAACTTCCTGGCAAGTTTGCCCAGTCAATGGAGAGCGTTCAGGACATAATGTGTTTTACAAGTTGGCCATGTCAGCAGGCCATGCCTTGTTAGACAGTGCTCCATTATGGGAGCATCCTGCAGTGGTCAGACTGCTTAAAGGGGCAAAGGTTATCAAGCCCCCACCGTCAAAGTACTCTTCCTTATAGGACGTCAACGTGGTTCCCAGATGTTTCGAACAGTGGCCATAGAACGATCTCCTGTCAATCAAACAGGTGTCAGGAAAACTAGTGAGCCTACTATGTCTAGTCTCTTGCAGGCACGTGTCAGATGTCAACATGTAAGAGATAGACAGGAAGATATGTTACCTAGAGGGTGTGGCCTTCAGTATAGCGCGGCACACCAACATCAATTCCTCAGTGATATCTTACCCTTATTTGCCAAATAATAGCAAATTATGTGTAGCACAGTGCATTAAAAGCTACAAGGCAGCTACGTCATACGTGAGGCCACACGGTGTATCAAAGCTACTAGTCGGACACAGGAAGCCTTATCACACAGTCGCAACAGCCACCATAGTAAGGTGGGTAAGGAAGATAATGGTCTTAGCAGGGGTGGATGTGTCAGTGTTCTGAGAACATTCCGCAGGAGGAGGCATGGCTTCCAAGGCTTTTGCAGCGGTGATCCTGCTGCAGGGGAATACAAAAGCAGCAAATTGGTAAAAATGCTTGCCTCCGTATCTTTAATAGAAAGAAGATTCCCTGTGCTGTAAGCTTGGGTAATCTTCATTAGTAGGGGTGTTTATGTAATGGGCAGTGGATCTGACGGAATGTTGATATATAAAGAGAGAAATTGAAAAAACTGCTTTATTATATTTGAATGTCTTTTGTATAGCAAGGCTTTTGTTGTGGTCTGTCAATTCTGCTAGATATGAATTTTCAATGGATTGCATTCTTCATCAGATTCATAGCTCTAGATGGATATCCTCTTTGAAAATGCATCAATTCGGTGTCATTTTGAGTTAGCCTAGGCGCACACATTGAAGTGTGGTCGTCGGACACATTTTGGTTATTTTGCTGACTTATGCGGTTTTCAGGATGCCTGTAGAATAATGATCGCAGCCCGAAAGGCTGGTGAATGCCTCTCTGTAAAGAATGCTTAGCTAATGGAATTTACCAGCTCTGATCCTTGAGCTGGTCCGATAATGGTCCTCATTTTATTGCCGCTATCATACTACAGGTATGTGAGGGGCTACAGATTAAGAAGCGATTCAATTTCGCAAGACATCCTCAGAGTGCCGGTTTAATTAAACGCCATAGCACCATTCAGAACAAGCTAGCGAAGGTGTGTGCACTGTAACGCTCACCTGGCTCCCACGGAGGCGCTGGTCTGGTCTGGGTTGCTGTGGCCTCTCCAAGCGTGATGCACAGAATTCGGATCACCGATTCAACAGGACCCCCAAATCTTGCTTGTCTGGCCCGTAGGAATATCCTTTTGCAGATGAGAAAGGGGATTAACTGTCTGCTGAATAATGTGCTTGCTCCCCCCTTTCTCCCTTCGTTCTCCTCTAACTTCCTCCAAAACCCCCGGTTTAAGCTCACCTTATGGTTTGGAAGGATGAACTCTCCATCCTGCTTCTGGTGCAGGGGCGCGCGTTCGTCCAGTTACTTCACTGGTTTTCAGAATGGCTCTGGCAAATCCACTTGACTTTACTGAGCGATACGCCGTAAGTATGAAGATGCAAAAGTTCAAGTGTGAGCCCCCTTTTATGTTGTCTTTTTCTGTCCTTTATTCTGTCCTTTATTTCAGGTGCAGAGCAAAGGCGATGCGTTGAGGGGTTAAATTGCCGGGGTAAAATCAGGTGAGTCAGCGATGAGGGCGACCCCTCTAAATGTCTTTATAATTCCCCAGTAATGTCTTTTGTCCTTTCCCCATAGGGGCCGGGGTGCGGTACCTGCCAGAGATGTGGCGCCGACCCGAGATGTGGAATGGCTTACCAAGAATAGCCGGTAAGTAATATGGCAGAAAATCCGGCTTTCCTCTTGTGTTCCCTTGCTCACCCTGTCTCTTCTTCTCTCCCTTAGGTGCGGTGCAGAGATGTGGCGACCGGCACTGAAAGCCGCGATGGAGCCGGGCGGCGTCTCGGGAACAGATGAGTGAAGCGCGGCGCTGCAGAGAGCAACGTGTTGCTTTTAAATGGAAGTCTTCCTTCAGGAATGCTGGCGTGAAGATTCCGGATGCAGGTAAGAAGGTTGAAATAGTTCTTGGTTTTCACCTTTCTCTTCTATTATTCCCTTACAGGTGTTCCAGGTTCGAGGCGGGCGTGGCTGGAGTCCAGGTGCAGGAGCAGACACGGTGAGCGTTCAGCTGCTGGGATGCAGAACAACGCGAAGCACGTGTGGCTGTCCGGGTGTGGCTTAAATAGCCTTGGAAGAAGTTCCAGGTGAGTATTCTTCCACAGCCCCACCCAAGTAACAAAATAGTTCCTTCAGAAAAATAGTCCCTCCTAAGCCTCATTTGGCTTGGTTCTTCATGCAGCATGGTCTGCATCAGGTGAGTGTGCAGCATGGTCTGCTTCAGGTAAGTGCACCAAACACTTCCCTTTATGAGCCTGGCGCGTATGGCGCCAGGACTGATGTCCAACATGAGCCTGGCGCCAACGGCTCCAGGACAGAGTCCAAAGAGCCCCTATAAAGGGCCGCTGGGCTTTTACCCGGGGGCGTGATGCCTGCTCCCGGGGGTGCTGGGCCTGGCCTGGTGCTCCGGGGGTAGGCATCATGACATGCACAAAGCAAACTGAAATGGCCCCATGCCCTACCATTAGCTCTGTTATCTATGTGAACCACTGCCCAGGCAAGAACCAGACTTTCTCCCTATGAAATAGTGATGGGGAGACCTGATAATGTATGGAACGCACTTAGACCTAAAAAGTTGTCCGATGTCAAGTACCCACTATTGTCTGATTACTGTGACCATTTGACTCCAAATTTGTGTTTGATTCACCAACAGGTTCGTGCAGCATTGCCCGATAAATATGAGGGACCTGGTCACCGCATTCGACCTGGCGACTACGTCCTCATGAAAGATTTTCAGCAGAAATCCAGTCTTGCCGCTCGCTGGAAAGGACCCTATCCGGTGCTACTGGCTATTCTTACAGCTGTTAGAGTGGATGGGAAAAAACACTGGATTCATGCAGCACACCTGAAACGAGCACCTTTGCCCTATGACATATGGGAGAAGGAGGAAGGCAAAGATCTTGAAACCAAGTGTGTGCCTTTCTGTAACAGCACATGTCCTGGTCCTGAGTCCAAGCAGCCTGATTGTTTACCACTTTCTTCGGATGTTGATCCTTTGTTCACAGATCACTCTGTGCCTGGAGTGACCAGATATAACCGTCGACCACGGAATTAGCCAGAGGATGACATTTTGTAATTAGGAAAGTGTGGTAAGAATACTGCACCCACAAGATACCAACGCATTTCCTCTATTCCCCCTAAACAAGCAAAATGCTTTTTTGAAGGCAGAGGTGGGCTGGGAAAAGAAGACTACAAGCAAGATTGGCCACGTGGTCAGGTGCCACCCATGGATGAACTTTATAGAGCCTGTTTCAGTGAGGCTTTTTAACGGACACTGAAAGACTATGCTACTGTTTGGGGTACGTATAAACAAGGACATGGAAAGTATTGCCACTGGAAAATGCACGTCTAAAGGACTATGGTCGACTAGTGACAAACTCATTATCATAATTATTGTAGCATCTATTATGCTTGTCCTGAGACCTGTATTATGCTTTTTGGAATGTTTGCATCCTCTCAGCATACTGTTACCTACGGTCAGCTCCAATGCCTTGTCTCCTCTCTACATACACTCACATACCGTACTCTTCATTCCCTTGATCTGGAGCACGGGATGGGTATCTCAACAACACCCTCATTCGTATTATGAATGTTACGCTTGCTATCCTAAACAGAACAAATTGCTGGGTATGTTCTCACCTGCCACAACACAGTGAGAAAGGTTTAGGTTGGTACATATATCCACTCCCATTGTCAACCGCTTGTTATGCTTCTTTTAGAGCTCTATTCTTTGGTAAATGGAATGATAGTACCACTGGTACCTTTGATGGGACAAACCTCAACGAATTGGATCGACAAGTATTGCTGCCTCTAGGATGCTGTCTTTGCTAATAAAAGCACAACCAATGTTACCTCTACCAAATATACAGATAGATCTTGACCCTACCAATCAATTAGGTAATTTAGAATGTCACCAGTAGGAAATAGGGAATCCACTCTCCCATCCTGCACCATCAAGCATGATCCTGATACAGTACCAATCTGTTTTAAGAAAGAAGGTTCTCGGTATTTGTGTACATATTACAAATGTATGCACACTGCAACTTTGATAAACGAGACAAGCCCTTATTTCTTCAGCATGTGGTCTGGCATGGATTCACATGCTCATGAATATTCCCCGTCGTCAGGCTGGGAATCCTCGGTAAAGAAAAATCAGTATCAGTTTCGTTTCTGATCTGTCTTTCGTAGTAGTAACCAATCACTGATCTCTGCGTCATACTGACCACAGCCAATGACTGCCATCTCCCTAAGCCCCGCCTCTGGCAGCCATCTTCAGATTTTTACCGCACGTTCAAGTGTTGGGATCCTCGTGCTATTGCTCTCGAGCTGTAGTGCCTTTTTTCACACTTTTTCTTAGGAACATTTTCTCTTTTTCGGTCAAAAGAGCCTCAAGCTCCACCGTTTCTTTATCCGATCAACGGGGACACGTATCAGATTCTTCTACGCCCCTCAAGGGCGAAGATTTCGTTGCGCCACGCTTTTGGAGGACTCCAGAAGTTTCTCAGGCCCATCTCGACCATGGCCCAGGAGAAGGGAAGCTCGACGCCCGGAAAGCTGTTCAGGGTCTGCCCTGGATGCCAGCTTCAGAATGTCTTTAAGGAGGACGAACACTCCCTTTGCCTCTACTGCCTGCATGAGGACAAGACACACGTGGTGAAGGACTGTGCGTTTTGCGGCAATATGTCGGAGCGGACCATGAAGGACCGCCATCTGCGTCTCGCCAACTGGCTGGAAGGAAAGAGCCCGTCAGGCGAGAAGAAGAAGAAGTCCGAGCGGTCTTCTAAGACCTTTGAGGGCGCCCCGGCGACGGGGATCCAACAGAAGGCCAAGCACCGCGAGTCCGCTGGCACCGGGAGCGCCGAACGGTCGGGCTCTACGGGCGCCAGGCAGGGCGCATCCTCCCCGGCGCCATCAACCACGAGCCAACGCTCTGGCTCGGGTAAGAGGAAGGCCGAGCACCCGGCGAAGCTCCTGGAGAGACCCCGGTCGAGCTTGAAGGCCCCATCGGAGGGGGAGCGAGGTGGTGACCCTCCCCCCAAGGAGAAGGCGGTGAGCGCACCTAAGGTGGTGAAAGCCTTGATCCACCCGGCCAAGGCCTCTATCGAGACAGTCGCAGCGGCCCTGGCTCAGCCTGTGGAGGCTACACCAGTGGTGGCGACCTCGGGGCCCAGAGTCTCCCTGCCACCGCGGAGGGAGTCCTCTTTCATGCCCATCGACAGGACCCCCGTGAAACCTCCGACGGAGAAGAAAAAGGGGGGGCAGGAGGTCGTCGTGGATTCGACCTCAACCTATGAGGAGGAGCTGATCGAAGTCTTAGGCCACGGCGTTGGCGTGGAAGAAGACCAGCCCGTCGGGAGGGACCCCGACGTAGGAGACGACGAGAACGTCAAGGGTGCCGACGGGGCTCCTCACTGCCCGTCGGAATCCCCTCAACCAGTGCCGCAAGACAACTCGGTGGCCATTTTGTTGGCTATACAGTCCTTATGCTCGGAGATGAGTACAAGATTGACGTTACCACCAACGGAGGAACCCCTCCCGACGGGGGACCCCGAGCCAGGCCCTTCTGGGAGCCCTCCTCCTAAGAGAAGGAGGATTCATCCTCCACCTCCTTTTCAACCATCGCGCCCTGCTCAGCCCTCCTCCCCCTCCACTAGCCGTGGGGATGATACGGGGACTGACACGGCCGCGACGGGCACAGACGACGAGGTTTACGACGAGGATCTCCCGTCATCACCTCCTCCCCGGGCTTCCCCGCCCGACGAGATTGGATCGTTTCACGCCATGATCGCCAGGGCATCCGAGCTTTTCCAGCTCTTCCCGGAAGAGAAGGAAGGTTTCCTTTATCAACGGCGCGAGACCAAGAGGAAGACGGTCCTCGTTGTACCTCTACTGGTCGATATCTGGGATGAGGGTCTCTCCCTCCTCAAGAACCCATCCACAACGCCTGCGAGAAGGGATCGGTACGAGAAGAAGTACCGGGTCCCGGACGCGGCCCCCTTGTGCCTCCGGGCACAGCCGACCCCGGACTCGGTCGTCTCCGCGGCGGCCAGTAAGAAAGCAGGGGGGGGCCTCGGTATCCACGTCAACCTCCCCGCCGGACGGCGAGGGAAAGAAATTGAACACGCTGGGACGCAGAGTCATCTCAATATGCAGCAGCGACGATTAAGGCTGCCAACGCCTTGGCTATCGTAGCCCGCTACGACAGGGAATTGTGGTACAAAATCGCCCCCTGCTGGACTTCTTACCAGACGACAAGAGGGCGGAGGCCCTAGAGATCTTGCAGGAAGGAGAAGTCACGTCGGACCACGCCATTACGATAGCGACGGACATCGCTGACACTGGATTTCGCCAGTTGGGCAACGGCGTGTGCCTTAGGCGGCGTGGATGGCTCAAGGCCACTGACTTCCATCAGGACGTGCAGACCAGAGTCTTGGACATGCCGTTCGACGGGAGCAACCTGTTTGGGAAAACAGTGGACGATCCCCCTACAAGCCATCAAGACGGACACGGAGACGGCCCGGGCTCTTGGTGTTCTCCAGAAACGACGGCCGCCCTTTCGGAGCGGCGGAGGCAAGCAGGGTGCCTCCAAAGGTTCCGGCGGCGGATTTTCCACCTATCGTGAAGCGGCCCAGTCGTCGTCGCAGGAAGCCTACAGGGGATGAGGCAAGTCGGGCGGACCCCGCCGTCGTCGCCAAGGAGGACAAGACGGCAAAGCTTCGTCGAAGCAGGACTGAACCGGCCGTGGGGTCGGGCCCCCACCAAAGCACCCCGGTTGGAGGCCAGCTGGCGAGCTTTGTCAGCGTGTAGGAGTCCATCTCCACTGACCGTTGGGTGCTGGACGCCCTGGCCCAGGGTCACGCACTCGAGTTTCTAAAGAAGTGCCCGCGCGTCCCCCCCCCCCCCCCCCCCGTGGCCAGGAAGGAACATCACGTCCCTCAACTTCTCTTGGAGGTAAAGGCGATGCTCAAGAAAGGCGTCATCGAGCTCGTCCCAAAGAGGCTTCGGGGCTCCGGAGTTTACTCAAGATACTTCCTCGTGAAGAAGAAGACGGGAGGATGGCGTCCCATCCTGGACCTACGACGACTGAACAAATTCATCAAGGCACAGAAGTTTCGGATGGTCACCCTCCAGCACGTCCTGGGTCAACTGGAGGAGGGCGATTTCCTGTCGTCGTTGGATTTGGAGGATGCCTACTTCCATATCCCCATCCTAAAGGGACACCGAAAGTTTCTCAGATTCGTGGTCCAAGGGCGTCGCTACCAGTTCAGAGCCCTTCTCTTCGGATTGAGGTCAGCACCCAGGGTGTTCACCAAGTGCCTCGCACCAGTGGCGGCGCGGCTGCGCTTGGAGGGGATCCACGTCTACCGCTACCTGGACGACTGGCTCATCCGAGCAAAGACGAAGGAGCTCGCCGCAGAGCACACGGCGAGGACCGTCCAACTACTCACGGACCTGGGATTCTCCATAAACTACGCCAAGTCCCACCTGGTGCCCGCGCAAGACGCACTGTTTCTGGGAGCGAAGCTCGACACAGTGTCACTTCTGGCCTCTCCGTCGGAGGAAAGGACGAGGGCCATCTTGGGCAAGGTGCAGCGGATGCTGGTTGCGGACGCGGCCAGGGTGAGGTCCCTCCTCGGAATGATGTCTTCTTGCATTTATCTCATCCGCCTGTGCAGGCTTCAGATGCGCCCGTTACAGGAGTTCCTGGACGCTCGCTGGATCCAGACGACGGGCAGCTTCGAGGACAGGATCACACTCGATGAGAGCTTCCGACGAGCGATCCGGTGGTGGGGCACCCGCGCGCCTCTGACGGTGGGCATGGACTTCCAGACCCCGGGCCACTAGAAGACAGTGACCACAGATGCCTCCCTGGAAGGGTGGGGAGCGCACACCGAAAATCTGCACGCGAGGGGTCTTCGGCTGCCGGCGGAGAAGTCCCTCCATATCAACGTCCTGGAACTCCGTGCAGTGTTTTGGGCCCTCGGGTCCTTTCTTCCGTCCCTCAAGGGCAAGGTGGTGAGGATCTTAACCGACAACACCACCACCATGTTCTACATCAGGAAGCAGGGCGGTACCAGATCCCCAGCCCTGTCCAAGGAGGCGCAGGATCTGTGGCATTGGGCCGTCGCCCAAGGGATGTTTAGTTTCATCTGGCAGGAATAAACACCACCACCGACTCGCTCAGCAGAGAGCTGCGCTCGTGCCACGAGTGGGAACTACGACAGGATCTAGTGGACCGCCTCTTCCGACGGTGGGGCACACCCCAGATCGATCTGTTCGCGACAGCGACAAACTCCAAGTGCCGGAGGTTCGCCAGCAGGTTTCCCCAGCCGAGGAGCATGGGCGATGCTTTCTCATTCCCCTGGGAGGGCCTGTTCCTATATGCGTTCCCACCATTGCCGCTGCTGATCCGGCTCATCAACCAGCTCAAGAGGTCACGGTGCAGGATGATCCTCGTCGCACCTGCGTGGCCGAGGCAGATATGGTTCCCAGACCTTCTGGACTTGTCAGCGTCCCCGTCAATCAAGCTGCCAGTGGACGCAGATCTTCTCTCCAGGGAAGGAGGCGCCATCCTCCATCACGACCCGAAGTCGCTGAACTTGCAGGCCTGGCTCCTGCAGCGTTAGAGTCTGGAGGTTACGACATACCGGCCGACTGCAGAGAGGTTCTTGCAAAGGCCAGGGCGTCCTCAACTCTTAAATGCTATGGACACAAATGGAAGAGGTTCTCTGTCTGGTGCCACGCACAGAACATTAACCCTCTACGGATTACGGCTCCTCAAGTACTGCCGTACCTGCTGACACTGGCCAAGGCTGGACTGGCGCACGCTTCCATCAAGATTTATCTTGCTGTGATCTCCCGATACACCAGAACCACGGGACGGACGTCTTTGTGGTCTCATCGTCTGGTGAAAGAATTCATGAAGGGACTGTTCAGATCGTTCCCGCCGGTGAAGGCCCCGGCCCCGGCGTGGGAGCTCAACGTGGTGCTGACCAAGCTCATGGGACCTCCGTTCGAGCCTCTGCACTCAGCTCCATTGAAGTTCTTGTCGTGGAAAACAGCGTTTCTTGTGGCCATCACCTCCGCACGACGGGTGGGAGAGATCCAGGCCCTTTCCTGCAAGCCCCCGTACTTGACTTTTCACGACACGAGGGTAGTGCTCAGGACGCACCCTCCTTCATGCCCAAGGTGCCGTCGGACTTCCACCTCAACGAACCCTTGGTGTTGCCCGTTTTCTTCCCGTCGCCTTCGTCGCCGGCTGAAAGGACTTTGCACTCGCTGGATGTGGCTAGAGCGCTGAAGTTCTACGTGGACCGCACGAAGGGTTTTCGGAAGACGTCACAACTTTTTGTGAACTTTGGACCTGTCAATCAGGGGAAGGCTCTCTCGAAGGCTTCCATTTCCAGATGGCTCTCCGGCTGTATCATGTACTGTTGTCGGTTGGCAAACCGACCGCTGCCTGGCCGTCCGAGAGCCCATTCCACCAGAGCGATCGTAGTTACCACGGCGTCCCTATCTGGTGTGCCCTTGCTGGACATCTGCAGGGCTGCTACGTGGAGGTCGACGCACACCTTCACAAAATTCTACTGCGTCGATCAGGATTCCAGGGAGGAGTCCAGGGTCGGCCAAGCAGTGCTGCGCAACCTGTGAGCCTGGTGAGGAGGTAAGAATTGCTTAATGTTGAGTTTTGGATGTAATGCTTAATGTTGAGCCTTTGCCACCTCCCGTGGTTGTGCATGTGTGTACTGCTATGTATTCTTTTATTCATGAGCATGTGAATCCATGCCAGACCCCATGCTGGAGAAGGAACAAGTTACTTACCTGTAACTGTTGTTCTCCAGCATGGGTCTGGCATGGATTCACATGCAAACCCTCCCGCCTACCCCTCTGCGGCTCTTCACTTGGTCATACTGCCACTTCACGTGCTACCAAATCTGAAGATGGCTGCCAGGGGAGGGGCTTAGGGAGAGGGCAGTGATTGGCTGGGGGCAGTATGACCCAGAGATCAGTGATTGGTTACTACTAAGAAAGACAGATCAGAAACAAAACTGATACTGATTTTTCTTTACCGAGGATTCCCAGCCTGACGACGGGGAATATTCATGAGCATGTGAATCCATGCCAGACCCATGCTGGAGAACAACAGTTACAGGTAAGTAATTTGTTCCTTCCAGGACGTCTCTTGGTCGAATCGCCCGTGCCAAGCATCCCGGCGGCCGTATAGCCAAGCTGCATCACTGTGACCGCGAATACCAGGAATGCGCCTTTTCACCGACGAACTCCGCAGCTGGTTTCTTCCCTGGGCAGTGCAACGACTCGAAGTTTCCTCCTCGGCGAGATCCTCTCTTCCCCTGGTCGAAAACGCGAACTGCACCCGCTGCCAGGAACAACTGCCACTGCTGGAGCTTCCTCACTCTTTTAGGTACTGTGTTCTACCTGGCCTCCTTTTCTTCGGTTTGCCCAAGGGGACCCTTAAATCCTTGGCTTTCCAACTGGGTTGGCCCCCAGACCTTCTAACTTTGTCTTTTGAACCACCCCAACCTCTTTTGAACATTTCTACAAAGACTTAAATACATTGCTTAACCGTGTGATCTTGGGCACATTTCGCCTTGTTCCATTTAAAGTGGGCCTGGCCTATGAACTTTGGCTCAACTGTATACCCTGCCTTCAGTAACTTGATTTTGTCTCTTAAAAGTGTTGGGAACCGTTTTATTTTTATGACCTGCCTTTTTCTCTCCCTTTAACCTAATTATTGGAGTGCCATCTGAGTTACGCGCTCACCTCTGTTTTGACATAAAGTGGTGTTTTAACTTAGACTTGTCTAGTAATTGCTAAGGGAGGTGTAAATACTTTTCTGATTGTGTTGGAACTTGCTTTTCATTAATAGTGCTAGTGTAATATACTTTTGATACAAAGCTCTGGTCAGTGTTTGCTTGTTCTACTGTGTTTTTGGCCCTATTGTGTATCCTCTGTATACTGCCTAACTCTTCTTGAGAGAAGTCTGACTGCTCAGAACAGCTACCAGGTAAATCTGGGTGGTGCAACATTATTATTTATTTTTTATTGTAAAACTACAGTTTCATACAGAATTTCTAATAAACTTTTGTTACAATTTTCAAACTTTTGTCACGGTTTTCAACTTTATCAACTTTATCAAATCCTCTTCAAGTCCTTAAATCTGTTTTTCATGCCCATGTTTAGTCAATTCTTTGTTTCATTTCCAATGCTTTTTCATTTGGCAGCATGTCCATATAGTTTACCACTGCGCAGACTAGTTGTGTGTTTTGACCTGATAAAATTTGTTTCCACCAACCTTCCATGTCATTTTTCAAAGGGGCGAACTTGTCTAGATGAAGCTTACGCTGAGAGATGGTTCCTTTGCATTCAATTATTAGATGTTTACTTGTTTCAATCTCGTTTTTACAGAATCTACAAAAATGATCCTTTACAGCTATATCTTTCCGTTGCCATAATGTTTCTTTGATGGCTAATGCATTCAATTTCAATCTCAAGAACTGCGTGCGATGGTGCTTAGGACATCATGTCAGGAATCTTGGTGGCATGTTCAGTTTGTTTTCACTGAACTCGAGATTTTGTAGTGATTTTAAATTTATCTCGTAATTCTTTATTAACAATCCAGGCCCATCGTTCGAACTTCTTTTTTGCAATTTGCAGTATTGCTTGTACCGCATTAAAGTTCATATTCTTTAATGTTTGCTGATTTCAGGATTTCAATTAGTTTTAAGTTCCATTCGGTCAATAAAGTCGTTTGAGATCCTGTTTTGATCTTGAAAATTTCATATGCTGGGATTGGTGGACTTAGATTCATTTTCCTCTTCAGTATGAGTGATTTCCATATGACTTTGGAGTGTAACGAGTTCAGTGCTAGTTCGTGTCTCACTGCGGCTATTGGAACGTGTCTGGGAAGGTTTAATACTCTGCGCCAAAATAGACCTTCTAACATATGCATTTTTGCCTCTGCAATGTTCCACCCTGCCTCAGCGCCAAACGTTATAGTCGGCACTTCTTTTTGAGCATAGTAGAGTAAGACTGGTGCTAGCGAAAATTTGCCGTACTCTTTCGCTATTTTTGCTCCTTGAAGTGCCAGCTTTTTCGTCCGAGTTTTTAAGTCTTCAAGCCTTTCACTGATGGAATTGTTAAAATGAATGCCTAGGTATTTTATTGAGGCTATTCTTTCAATCCTTTCACCGTTTATTGTCCATTGAAAGGCTCAATCTTTCTTGTTTCCTTTGGCCCCTATTTCCAATATCTTCATTTTAGTCGTGTTGATTTCAAGTTCGCTTTTGGCCAGGTAATCATTGAATTTGCATAGCAGTCGTTGCAGTCCAACTTGTGTGCGATCTAGTATTACTATATCGTCAGCGTATGTTATGCAGGAAATCGGTGTGGTGTTCAGTTTTGGAGGAAATTAGTTGACATCATTCAAGTGTGTTGGCAAATCTACTATGAATAATTTAAATAACTCTGATGCCAGGGGGCATCCTTGTTTCACTCCTTTTTCTGTTTTGATTTTTTCAGACATTTCTCCATTGTTACTGAGTCGAACACGTATTGATGTGTTAGTGTGAAGAGCTATGATGGGTTCAAGTAGATTTGGCGGACAGCCCCAAGATGTTAATTTGTTCCATAGCCTACCACGATTTATTCCATCAAATGCCTGTTTCATGTCTATGAAAGCTAGAAACAGCCGTTGACCTGCCTTGAAGGTTTCCATTTGTAGAATGCTTAAAATGACAAGATTTACGTCAACTCTTACGCCAGCCTTGAATCCTGTTTGTCTTGGATCTATAATCCTTGCTGAGGTTGCCCATTTCGCAAGTTTTTTTCTGAGAAAAGCTCCACAAACTTTGCCTATGGTGTCCAGAAGGGCGATCGGTCGATAGTTGTTCGGATCGTCCCGATCGCCCTTCTTGTGGATTGGTACCACATTGTGGATTGGTACCACCACTGCATCTGGCAATTGCTTAGACATGGCTATTCTTCTTGCAGTGGTCCCCAAGGGAACTTCACAGGATTCTGCCTAACAACGGCTGGTGAATGCATCTCTGTAAAGAATGCTTAGCTAATGTAATTTACCAGCTCTGAGCCTTGAGCACGCAGACACGGATGGAGAGAGAGAGACAAAGAATAGTTTCTTTCCCTGTCTCTGGCTTGCCGGAGCTAATTGTGCGACCAATGTTTAGGAAACATGGCGTACCATGCACATCCTTGGTAGGGCTAAATGAAGTACCAAGCCGAATGCTAAGTGTCCTTCTTGAAAGAAGGGTAAACAGGTAAGAGTAGCCAGGAAGATTTATGCGCGTTGGGAACAGGGTGAACCTTAGTGCTCTGAGACAGTAAATTGTACAGAGGTGACGCAGAGCGAGGTACCACATTTTGCCATCGTAAATGTCTGCATTACGTGGGTCATAAACTATGTATTATTTCAGCAACCAAAGCCGATTTTGAAGTGTACTTAAGGCTGTTTTTCCCCCATATGAATGTTCAGTTTCTCTATGGCTGTTCACGGACATAGATGAACCTGAGACCCGCTTCAAGCGAGAATAAAATATTGTTGTATATTTTTTTCGTGACTGGTGTGTTCTTCATTTACTTGTAATAACTCAGATTTGGGACTTACACCTCTATAGCCAACGGTTCATAAAAAACCTCATGAGAAGGCGTAGTTTACTTCAACAACCATCATATTAGATGTTCAACTTCCATGAATGCAGCTATTACGTCACCACTGTATAAATGGAGCACGCTACGCTCCATTACTAAAATTCCATGCTTCAGCATGCGGTCTACTCTGGACCATCTGGTGATTCTTTTGTTGTACCATCATGTCTGGTCCCAAGCTTTTAGGGTTCAAGCGCTGTTGGGACTGCAACTCGAGAATGTCAATCACCAACATGCACAATATTTGTGTGTGGTGTCTTGGGGTGGACCATGATATGGATAAATACAGTTTCTGCCAGATGGTGAACACCAAGGTGCGTAGGTTGGTACTAGATTGTCCCCCTTGGAAGTCGCTGGCCGTGTCCATCCTGAAGTCTTTGGAGATAGAAACGAAAGAGCCTACTCCAGAGAAAATTAAGGAGTCAAAAAGCAGGAGACATAAGGCAACGAAGTGCTTGCACACCAGTAGCAAGACGCACCATTCTTTCTCCTCCCGTAAACAGAATAGAAATGTATAAATTGAGCAGGTATAAAAGTGAGGACGTCAACAGCGATCTCAAAATCCACTGCCTTTTTAGACGGCCGGTAGGACCTTCAGGAAACTAGATGCTCGACCTCCAGCTTGACTCCTCCAGGACCGCTTTCTGGCTCTGCGCTGAAGCTTTTGGCCTTGGTTGCTGTCAATGCATTGTCCACTTTAGCAGCAATCTACCGACTAAGCCTCAGAAGGGCTCAGTTTTTCAGTCCATGAAGGCAGTTGTTGCTGACCGGGACCCTGTCTCTTTTGGTTTGTAGCCCCTCGATGGGACTGTGGGGGTTAGTCAGGACCATTTACTAGACTTTATGGCTGTTGAGGCAAACATTTTGAATTTTATGTCAGATCTCCACAATAATAATGGCCCGACACTTCGCCCAATCGTGAGATTAAGCAGGCTTCCCCTTATGCACACCCCAATGCTCCAGGACAGGAAGGAATTTGAGAAGGTGGTAGGTACTTTAACCCTGAGCTCTGACCAAGCCATTATTCTGCTACCAACATACAGAGACAAGATTGCGTTTTAATGTGGTCATCACTGACCATCTTTCAGCCTTGTGGTAGACTCGTTTCATTACCACCGTCAACAAAGAGCTTACTAAAAAGTACAAACCAGCAACAGGAGACCACGCGTTTCTCTGGAGACATCCTCCCCCGGAGTGTCTTGTGGTTCATGCGGCCATGATCTATATAAAGTAGTTCTCCTCTTTCTTGGCTCTCCCCCAGAAAGGGATGGGACGATTGATGCTCTGGCTAAGGAGATCTATGTTTCATGGAGCATGGCATTGAAGGCGATTGTCTCTTGCATGCTGGCTAAATTTCTCACACGTTTTGTTTTCCATGGCATTGGAAGTCTTGATGCTCTTAACAGAAGATGAGCTTAGGGATAGCTCTCTGGACCGAGTAATGTGATGAATCCAGTGGAGTCATCACAGATTCCCTGGTGGTGACCTCCTCCCATGTGGGCAGGGGACAGCAGCCGCTACCTGATCTGACCCTGGGGTTGGTTTCATGACTGAGGATCACATGATAGGAGACAACTACCGGCAAGAAGTCATGACTTCACTGAAAGATACGCTTTATTTCCCCCTTTCCCATGAGATAGACCCTCTAATACCCAAGACCCTTTTCCATGAGGAGGACACTCGAATACCCAAGACCCTCCTGGCATACTGCCAATTGTGTTTTCCCCCTTGCAAAAGAAGTACGAATCTTGCCTCTTCTTATTTTTTGGAAGCATACATAACTGACACACACACAGACAACACAGCACCTATTTTTCCCAAAGTACCTTTTTATAAAACCGGTAAAAGGAACTATTCCAATCCAAAGTCACCCATGGACTTCAACTCCCAGAATTTCCCAAGTACTTAGACGAGGAGGATGCAGGAGTTAAAGCAAGATACTGAGAACCTGAAACACTGTGCAGTCTAGTCGTTATTTCAAATCACCTGTGCGTGGGACATTTAAACACAGCGGGTGCACTATTTGGGGAGGCAGTCTAAGAGAAGACATTGGCTCCTGTCCCGAAGCACATGAACGCAAAGAGCATGTACTGGTGTGGCAGAGCAGAGGAGGCCGCCGCATGAAAAGGGGAAACCCCAGACCAAAGACAGAGGTGCTGTTGAGGCGATGGGAGGCACGAGAGAGGTCCTAGACCCTTGGTGTGTCATGGTGCGTTCTCCATTCCGGGTCCTGAGAGAAATCGGGAGTATGTATTTGTATTTGGGAATTTATATGCCGCTTATCCATGAAGGAACTGGGCAAAAAATTGCATCTGGGCGCAGGTGATAGCTCAGTAAGGAGAATAACTGACATACGCGGCTATATTTTTGGTAAAAAGATGGGGTTTCAGTTTTTTCCTGAACTCGCAGAGTTTGTATGCTAGGTCATTCCATGCCCTAGGCCCTGCATGGGAAAAGCGTCTATCGGCCCATGTAGCAAAGTTTGAGTGAGAGACCACCAAATGTTTTTGCTCAGATGAACGCAAGCAGCGTTCAGGTTGATAGGCCGAGATTTTTGACACCAGGTATCTCGGGGCTGTCCCTTGAATGCACCTGAAAATCAAACACCGGATTTTAAACAGCACCCTTTGTTGTACAGGCAACCAGTGGAAATCTCTCACAGGTTGAGAAATATGTGAGCATCGTGGCAGGGAGAAAATCAGCCTAACGGCCGAGTGCTGTGCATCCTGTAAGCGCTGAATTTGTTTCTTTGGAATGTCTATAAGTAATGCGTTACAGTAGTCGAGCCTTGAATTTACCAAGGCACCGACCACCATAGGACAATCTTTAGGCGGGATCAATGGTAGTAGCGGTTTTAGCAATCTGAGTTGATAATATACAGATTTAACTGTATCATTGATCTGTCGGTTACAACTAAGGTCTGTCTGCCAAGTAGAACCAATGTTTTTTACTTTTAAGACAAATGATGTAGGAGCCTCAAAGAGCTCAGAACAAAGCACCTGTGACAAATTTGTTGCCAGTTTTTTTTTTAGAACCAAACAAAATTATCTCCGTTTTGTTTGGATGGAGCTTATTAGCAACCTTGATTTTACTGGCACAAGCCAACACTCTCTGTATGGCTTCCGTAGGTTCCGTTAGCTCTACATAGATCTGCGTGTTATCACGTAGGAATGGTAATATAGTACAAATTCAGAAAAGATTTCCAACAAAGGGCAAATGTATATATTAAAAAATAGTGGGGACAACGAAAAGCCCTGAGGGACTCCATATTTGACTGCCAGGAAATGAAGGTGTGTTATCGCGAGGCCATGAGGGAGGCCAGAAGAACGTCTACACCCTCCAGCTTGGAAAGCGGGTGAAAGCAGTACGGTGTAGAACTGCAAAAAGGACTGCAGACGCTGGAGAAAGCCGGTGAGTCTTCCCGAAGCCAATGGGGGACCCCAGGGCATTCCGGCAATCGCGTGAAAGCAATTTGAAGCTAATAACATTGACGTATTATTGAAGTATTAACTAACTGAACATGGAGCAAATTTCACACCCCAAAGATGAGCCCGCTGGGGCGTTGCCACCCAGCGAGGTTGGCTCTTTCCATGCCATGGTTTCGAGGGCCTCCGCTCTCTTCAATTTCGTTCTGGAGAAGGAGGAAGGGTTCGTTTTTCAAAGCTGGGACTATTCACGGAAGAACGCTATGTCGGGCGCCTTTGCTGGATGATGTCTGGAAGGAGAGCTTGGCCCTGATGAAGACACCAAGTACCGCTCCCTCAAAAAGAGACAGGCTAGAGAAGAAGTACAGGGTCCCGGACTCAGCCCCCAAGTGCATAAGATTGCATCCTTCTCCAGACTCTGGTGTCTGCTGCTGCCAGAAAGCGCTCTTGAACCCATCATCCTCGTTCCATGGTACCTCCAGACCAGTAGGCGGAAGAAGCTTGATGCAATGGGGAAGCGCATCATTTACACTAAGGCCTTGCACATCAAGGCTGCTAATGCCCTGGCCATCCTGTCCCGGTATGACATGGAGACTCTAGTATAAGCTCAGGCCAATCTTGGATTTCTTTCCGGACGACAAGAAGGCTGTGTTATGGAGGATTTTAATTTCAGTGCTAAAACCCTCCCACCTTGGAGCCCCCAGAAGGAGTGAGACCTTTTTCGCACTCTCTCGTGTGTTTTTACCTGGTTTGGATTTTGTGTTTTCACTGTTTTTGGAGTCTGACAAACTCCATAGGCATCTGCTTTTTGTATGGTGACCCACAGCACCTTCAGTGCAGTGTCACTGAGAAGTCCTTTAGATTTCTCTTAAGGTTTAAATATCGTTTCTTGGTTGAACTACAATTCCCAAGAATAGTAAAGTGAAGTTGAATTCACTTACCTTTTCTCTTTGTGGGTCCAGCACACACCATCTTATGTGGAGTGCTGGGGGGTTACTTAGTAGCCCCTTCTCCTACTTTCTCATGTAACATGTTTTGTTACTCTCACTACTTTAAATGGCTGGTGGCAGTGGTTTACTTTTTCCTACGATTGTGCTTTTCCACCGTAGGCTGAATCCTCAGCTGCAGTATAGCACCCATGGGTGACCATTCTGTCAAAATGGCCCTCGTCTTCTTTATTTTCCATTTTCTGTTTGTGAGGTCTTTCTTAGGTTTTACTCTGTGCGTTGATACAGGTTTGGGCCCTTTGTCTTGCCTTTTTTGGCGGGCTTCAGCCCTGAAGCCCGCCCCTGGCTCCAGAGTGTCTGGAAGGACAGAATGTGAGGGAGGGTCCCGCAACTACCCTGTCCTTTGTCTCTAGGAATGCTTGAATGCAATTAGTCTTGATTGGCTGGTTGGCTGTCCTTTTCTAAATCCATTAACTTTGATATTGCTTGTACCTCATAGGTGGTAGATTGTTGTGTAGTGGTACTGCTGGGAAAGGCTTATCTAGACTTTCTTGGTGGATTTAGTTGTCCTCACATTTACTGAGAAACTGTTCTAACATTTGTTACTTCACTTAACCTTTCTTTTCTACAACTCTGAATCTGCAAACTAGAACAGTGTAATGTATAAATGCAAATACTATCCTTGTGATTGAAGTTATCTCTGGATGTAGGAGAAGTGTATGAATCATATCCAAAGATTATTCTGTGTCTTGTTTGATTCTGAAAAGTCATTACCAAAGGTTATTCGTATTGTTACAACCATACTCTTACGTCCTGTCCCCTTTCCTCCATACTGCATTGGCGTCCCTTCCTAGGGACGGGAAACAGAATCTTTTTCACCAGAAAAAACCTTCTTCCCCTTTAAATTTAGAGGCGCACAGGAGTGTTGCCCTGGGAGCATGTACTACCCTGACTCCGCCCACCGGCGCAACACCTCAGTCCCCTTTTCAACGGGAACAGGCAGATTTCACCAGCGCCCCTGGGTTTGGCTTCGGCCATGTAATTCCACAAGCTCTTCCCTAGAAATTTCTATCTTTTTGTCTTCTCTTTGTCAAGCTCTTGGTCCTCCGGCGCCACGCTCCTACCCGACGCATGTCGACTTCAGCGGGCTGCAGCAGGTGTCCAGCCTGCGAGGGGCTCTTTCCTGCATCCGAACCCCACGTTCTTTGCCTCCGCTGCCTTGGCCCCGACCACGGCTGGGAGGGTTGTACCGCTTGTGACCCACTGAAGAACAGGCTAGCTAGGTGGAGGAAGCTCTTTCGAAAGGTCGGCCTCCAGAGGACTTAAAGGACTTCGTCAAACAGAAATCGAGGCCCTAGGGAGGGCCGCTGTTTTCCATCGCACCCCGTAAGGGCGACTCCTTCCCAAGGAAGCACCCGAGCGGGAGGAACATCTCTGGTTCTCGCACCAGTACATGTACCGAGGCTAGTCCAGCTACCGGCCTCACTACCGAGGGGTCAGTAGATCCTTCCGGACGCAGTGCTTATGGACCGCCAGGTTCTTTTACCGGGTCTACACACGAGGGGCACCGCCCTAATACAGGCCCAATGTCTGAGGGGGCACCTGCACTCAGCACTACCAGCGACACTGCCAAGGGCAATATGCCTTCCAGGCCCCATCCTGAGATGCAGGGTAGGTCTCATGCTCCACCGCCATGAGTCTTGGAGGAGGCCAGGACCAGGAAGCCAAGCACCACGACTTCGGCATGTGACACGCAGCTCGACAAAATGGCCGCCGGGCTAGACAACTTGGCTGCTTGTCCGATGCCACTCCTAGGAATGGAGCAGGCGAGAGAACGAGTTTCAACGTGGTAATGGTGTTAACCAGGTATGTGTCCTACAGTTTATCCATCAGCAGCGCAAGGCAGGTTCCCCCTGCAACCGAGACAGAGTGCGCTCTAGCCCCAGCAGGCTCCAGCCACTCCGTCAATATCACCTGCAACTTCTTCAGCCTCCGAAGACAGGTTCTTTGAAAGGTTCCTGGTGCTGATGTGAACCCCTCAGATGGCGGCCACCCTGCGGGATGCAGTGAGCTCCCTACGGTCGCTCCACCGGCACCACTAGTCATTCCTCTTAGGGCTCCAGAGCCACAGAGATCAGCACAGCCCCTGCTGCTCTTGCCGGCTCCTTCGATTCCGGCTCCCCTCTCTCCCTCCCACATTACAGGCGGTTCCACACCAGCCTCCGCAGCAGCCTCCGGCTCCGATCTCCACACCGCAGCCCACGGCGCCCAACACTGCTCCAACCGCTCCAGACCAGCCGGACACTCTGGTGGACACAGATGAGGACCCTGACACGCCGTCGTCAGCAAGAGCTTTCCACGAACGGCTTGCAGGTTTGGCTGAATATTGGGGCCTTACTCAACCAGAGGTCGAGCAGCCCGAGGAGGGGGTCTTTGCAGAAGTCCTAACCCTACACCCCCTACCAGAACGGGTATCCCGATGCAGAAGGAGGTCGTTGCCTTGGCCAAGAAGAGGTGGCTCAAGCCACACTCGCCCCAACCTGTCAATCGACGCCAAGTATAGGCAGATGGAGGGGGATACACTCTTGCTGTCGTCGCACCCTCAACCGCACTCTTCAGTGATCACTGCGGCATCACTCTACTCTAAGCCTCGGTCATCCTCGGCCACCTTATCCTCGCTCTGCTAGGCAAGGAACAGAAGATCTTGGAGGCGTACAGGAAGAAGCTGTACTCCAACGCCTCGCTGCAGCGGCGTAAATCCAACGCGGATGCCATGTTGGCAGCCGTTAACCAGAGGCTTTGGTGGGAAATGGCAAACTTCCTTCCAGAACCTCTGGTGCAGGGCCAAGCACGCTACAAAGGAGGACTAGGAGGAGCCAGGCTGGTAGTGGAGGACATCATGGAGTCCACCGTGGCCCACATCAATACCTCTTGCCTGGCCATCTGCATTGCCACGGTCATGAGAAGGATGGCCTGGCTTCGGGCTACTAAGTTTAACCCTGATGCCCAGGAACACATATTGGACCTTCCGTTCGAAGGTAGCAACCACTTTCACTCTACCACCGACGAGGAATTAGATCAAAGGAATAACAGCTCGCAAACTGCAAAGGTTTTATCCTAACGAAGGCCACACCCAAGGCGTACACCCAGTTGCATCAACGCTCTGACAAGCGGCGAGCCTTCGGTGGGTTCTGTGGCTTCCAGTAACGGAGGTCGAGGCAGCCTGACCGCTCTCTTAGTCGGCACTGGAGCAAACAATAAAAGGGCGGGGGGCATGGGCTTGTTCCAGTCCCCCTCCTCTGCAGCAGACTCGGGGGGGGGGGGGGAGGAAAAAAAGCAAGACGTATCCCTATGAGTCTGTGTCTCTGGAAGGGGTGGGCAGGCTTGCCTTTCACATGCAATTGTGATGCCATACCTTTGCGGACCCCTGGATCCTCTCTGTAGTGTCCTCCTCCTTCCTCCCCTCCACTCCCACAGATTGGGATGGCAACTCTGTTGACGGTGATCCGGTTGCTCTTAGAGAGCCAGGCTGTGGAAGAAGTCCCAGCCTCCCAGAGAGGATTTGGCTTTTATTGCAGGATGATTTTCCCCATACAAAAGAAGAACCAGGTTGGCCTGAGAGGAGTTAGACCTATACACCCTCAACCTCTCCCTCCCTCTTCAGAAATTCAAGATGGTTACGCCAGCACTCATTTCGGAGACACTAGACAAGGAAGACTGGATGTGCTCCATGGATCTGAAGGACGCCTATTTACACGCCCCGATTTGGCAACCGCATCGCTCCTTGCTGCACTTCAGGATCATGGGCTGCCATTTCCAGTACAAGGTGCTACCCTTTGGCCTCAACTCAGCCCCCAGGTATTTACCAGTTTCATGAATGCGGTGGCAGCCTTCCTCAGGGCCCAGGGCCACAATGCTTACACCTATCTGGACTGGCTCGTCAGTGCAAGATCCCAAGAGAGGGTTACCCACACTTCCTGCGCACTTAGGAGCACTCTCCACAACCTAGGGTTTACTATCAACATCAAGAAGTCTTCGCTGTAACCCACGCAGATCCTCCCCTTCTTGGGCCTCATCTGGGGTATGAGCTCCGTGAAGGTATTTCCCTCGGAGGACAAGATTACGGCCGTCAAGAGGTCCACTACGCATTTCCTTACCAGAGCAGTGACCTCGGCATGGTGGTACGAACACTTACTGGGTATCATGGCAGCAGTCCTTCTGGTTGTGCCACACATGAGGCTCAGGATATGGAGGTTACAGCTGCACTTTGCAGCCTTATGGAATCAGGAGAAGGGCTCCCAAGCGGAGCTGATCAGCATACCTCCTTCTCTACATTAGGATCTCACATGGTGGTGCAGGGACTGCAACCTGCAGACGGGCAAGCCCTTCCTGCAGCCTCCTCCGCAGGTCACCATCACTACGTACTCCTCCCTTGAGGGCTGGGGAGCCACTCTGGACAGCCACAGCGTCCATCGGATCTGGACCCGGCAGGAGTCACATCAACTGGCTGGAACTCGATGCCATCTGGCTAGCTCTCAGTGCTCTCCTTCCGCTCATTGGGGACAAGATTATCCTTATCCAGCCTGACAACTCCACCAGCATGCACTATGTCTATAAGCAGGGGAGTACCAGTGCCCTCCTCTGTGCATCCTAGCGATCAGCATGTGGGAATGGACCCTGGAGAACAACATCTACCTCACGGTCGTCCACCTCCCGGTTGAGGTCAACTTGGAAGCGGACAGGCTTGGCTTAGACTGGGAGCAGACAATTATGAATGGCAATTGAACAACCAGGTGCTGCGGGTGGTCTTCAGCAGATGGGGGCACCCTGAGGTGGATCATTGTGCCTCCTGGAAGAACAGGAAGTGCCATCAGTCCGCGTCTTGGCAGGGACAGGGCCCCGGGTCCCTGGGCGAAGCATTACTGATTCGATGGGAAGGCATGACAGCCTTTGCCTGTCCTCCCATACCCTTGGTCCACAGGGTAATCCGCAAGATAAAGGAAGCTAAAGGAAGCTAGTCACCTCAGCATAATTTTGATAGCTCTGTGGTGGCTGGAGAGACCGTGGTTCTCCGAAGTGCTCAGCCTCACGGACAGACCATCCATTCACCTTGCGCTGGGCCCAGCCTATCCCGTGTCCCAGCAGGGCGGTCAGAGCCAAGACCACGGCTATCGCATTCCAGCGGCAGGTTCCGTAGCAAGTCATAGGCAGGGCGGCCCTGTGCCTATGGGGCCGCCTCGTGTCCCTTCGGCTTCTGTAAGCATTACTGTTTGGACGCTGGCTCTAAG
Organism: Ambystoma mexicanum; assembly: GCF_040938575.1. Lineage (NCBI taxonomy): Eukaryota > Metazoa > Chordata > Amphibia > Caudata > Ambystomatidae > Ambystoma > Ambystoma mexicanum. The sequence continues at coordinate 537,585,480 of NC_090923.1, read as the reverse complement.
TAAGACGCAGCCTTCCGACAGGTGGTTCTAAGGAACTTATTTGCTTAAGGAGGCTCTTCTCTCCATCCTGGGGCTACATTCAGTTGTAATCGCCCCTGCAGTATGGAGGAAAGGGGGCGGGACGTAAGAGTAATTGTTACTCACTGTAGTGACTAACGTACTCTTAACCCTTAGTCCCCTTTCCTCCATATGTCTCACCATCCTCCCCCCCTGATAATACTGGTGTCATTATGCAATGTTAAATATTGTCGACGCGTCAATGGGGACAGAGGTGTGGCACCTGGGGGCGGAGTCAGGGTAGTGCATGCTCCCAAGGCCAAACCCCTGCGTGCCTCTAACTTTAATGGGGAGGAAGGTTTTCTTCTGGTGAAAAAGGTTCAGTCTCCCTAGGAAGGGACGTCTATGCAGTATGGAGGAAAGGGGACCCAGAGGGTCATTATGAGGTAGGCGGTAAGGGGTTAACGGTGCCGGTAAAAGTGCCGGAGCCGTCAACCCCTTACCGCCTCATTCCGAGGTCTGCTCGCGGGACCCGCTAAGCTGCCTGGTAAAACCAGGCAGCCTTAGCGGGTCCCGCGAGCACCCTCCCCATTCCCATTGAGCCCTATGGGGGCTCGAATGGGGAAGGGTTCCTTGAATGAGGAATTACCGGGCCCTCCAAGGTCAGAATGGCCCGATAATTTCTCATTCAAGGAACCCGGACCCAGTACCCGGTAAGGGGGTAGCCATGCCGCTAACAGCGGAATTGTTACCTCCTACCTCGTAATGACCTCCTAAGTACTTATTCCCTATTCAAAAGTCCCTTCAGAGCAGCTGACCAGAATCTCTTTGCAGGGTGTTTCACCTGTACATCCATTAATAAGCTTGAGATTACAAAACCTGACCCTGTTGTACGTTCATTTAAATGAATGCATACCATTTTGGGACAGAGCTCAACCCTTTGGAATGCTCTCCTGCTTCGTTTTTGATCCCAGTCTAACATCCAGGATAGGTCTTTAGACTTGAATCTTTCGCACAATTTATTGGCATGCTTCCGTTGGAATGGACAACCTTCGTTCATAGCCTCCCAAAAATACCTAGTTTTCCACTACTTTCACCCTGGTTGATAATCCGACAGTTAAGACCAGACGGACCATACCACACTCTTAATTAGCAAGTGTTAGATCTTCTGGAATATTTCCTAGCTCTCCAAGTATTATCCAATTTCACAATAAAACATGTGTATAATTTGCAAGGAACTTTAAAACTTCTTTCGCCATTGCCCTATTGGTGCCATATTTTCCTTTATTATGATCTAAATGTTCACGCCTATTTTCCGTAGTTAAGCCTGTTCATTTCTAATATATTATTTTATTTGACAAACATTGACCCCTTGTATACTTAGAAGCAGAATGTATGCCATCATATACATTGAATGCATTTTGGGCATTTAAGTGTACTCCCGTTGGTGACCATGTCTTTATTTCTAGTTGGCGCAGCAGAAAGGTCTGGCTTGTTTCAACATTTCCTTGATTCCTACCAAGTAATGTTCTTCACACTATTTGCGCTGCTAGCAGGAACGGCCATTTTGATAATAGGTAAGAGCCTGTTAATGATTTGCTCAATTTTGCCAAATGTTTTAAAATCTGATTCTGGAAATCTACTGAAGTTATAATCGTTTTCTATTATTTTATAGCATACCATGCAGCATTTGCACCAAGGGATCCAATACCTCATCCAGCTTTTTATCCAAGGACACCACCCCAGCCTGTTAACAATAGTAAGTGTTGTGTCTTATTGATAGTCAGTTATCCTTTTAACGTACAGTATTGTCCACACAGAAACCATGTGATCCGTCTCCTGTGGAAGCTCGATTTAGAAAGGTTATACTGCTGACTGGATATCAATTAGTCTATTTGACTAAGAATTTGCAGATGACTTATCTGCAGAGACTATTGAGAAGTTCAAATAAGTGTTGGTAACCGCATTAGAATTGTAATTGTTTTGTGGCATGGCCTGTGTTGTAGTACATTTGTTACTCCTATGTCCTGTCCCCTTTCCTCCATACTGCTTGGGTGTCCCTTGCTAGGAACGGGAACAGAAGCTTTTTCACCAGAAGAAATGTCTTTACCCCTTTAAATGTAGCTGCGCGCTGGGGCGTGGCCCCGGAGCATGCGCTCCCTTGACTCCGCCGTCCGGAACCACACCTCAGTCCTCTTTTCTGTGTCGACAGATGTGGACCTGCTTCACCTGCGCTGTGATTGAGGCCTCATTTTTCCCTCCTAATAAACCATCGGCTGACCAAAAAGCGTTTTCCATTTTTCACCAGTCCTGAAGAAAGCATGGCAGATAGAACATACACACACAGTCTATGACTTTGTCCACAGACATCTGCCATGCTGGAAACACGAGCTGTGTCAAGTAAAACAATGCACTGAAGTTATGTGTTACTAACCCCACATGTTTGATTTATTGACCATCTATGAAACGAGTATGAGTTGTAGACATCAAAAAATCAAGGTTATTTGTTCCTTTTTACTTTGTTGTATTTCTAATAAATGTGTGTTTTTACCAGTTGAAAACAAGTGCCTGATCAACAGACTATTTGTAAAATCTGTATTTCCAGGTGCACCACCATTAATACTGACCAGTGTCAAATGGAGGGGTAGCCTATGTCTCACTTGCCTTAATTCTAATAGAATTGTACCTCACGAGACAGGCCCCCCCGAAAACAAAAAAGAGGGCTCCTATCCTGCTTTCTTATCCATTTTAGGACCCCTGACAGGGATTCATGTGGAGCCCATGCCCGACCGCACTTGATCCCTTGCGACAAGATTCAAATCGGTTACCTTTGCACTAATCCCCCCGCGATTTCCTTCTCTGGTCCTGTTCGTTCAGCTCAAGCATATTTATATGGTTGTGAAACGTGACTGGAATATCTGGGGCGCCTCGAAGATGGCGGTGGGTGGAGGAACGGCCACTTTCTTTATCTTATTTCCTGAGCTCATTACTGCCTACTCATAAATGATTGAACCCCACTGTTGTGACACTCGGAGCGCTACCGCCTGTACAGCCCTGCCCTGTCGCAGCTTCGGCTGCTCGCAGGCAGAGCAGGACGAGGAGTAATTTGCCAATTCTGCAAGTGGCACTCGGCATTCTCTGGGCTCACCGCCCAGTACTACTCATACAGCCCTACCCCTTTCGTACATCCTTGTGGGTGTCTCCCAACATGGGGACGGTACCGGAACCCTTGGCAGTGAAAAATTGAGCTTTCCCTTTAAACTTAGTATAGTGCGCAGGGGTCAGCCTTGGGCATGGGAACATCCCGTGAAGGCCCCGGCCTCGGTGCCTCACCTCAGTCCCTTTTTCCGCACAGACGGTGTCAGACCTGGCAGCCAGCTCGGAGACATTTTTAGCTTTCGGCTTGCTTCCCATTTGTTTAATTCTTTTTTTTCACTTCCCTTTGGTGCCTCACCTCCCCCCGGCGCATGCCGGCTGCAGGAGGATTCACGAGATATGTCCCTTACGACCGCTCGTTTCCGGCTTCAGACCTCCATTCACTCAGTCTTGGGTGTTATGGCCCGACCACCGCTGGGACTCAAGTACGTCTTGCAGCGCTCTCGGTGTCATGGTGGAGGGAGATCTTCAACACTTCTCCTCCTCCCCACCTTAAGGGCTTTGTCTCTGGGACCTCTCATCAAGACAAGGTAGGCCCTTGGTTCAGCATGGAGACTTCTTCCCCAGGGTTCCCACGGATCGGGGTTCCTCGCATTCAGGTTCTGTCATTCCCGAGGCCTCTAAGGATACTGGATTCCAAGCCGAGGGGCCCAGGGCTCTTCCAGGCGATCCAGGGACAGACTTGAGGCCTTCCAGGCACACAGGCTGAGGGGCTCTACCAGGCTGTCCTCGGAAGGACCATCAGGCTGGTCCTCTTCTTCTATCCCAAGGGGTAAGGGACATCGAGTGCCACCTTTAATAGTCGTTCCTCGGCTAGCTCCAGAACAGCTACCCACACAGGTGCGGAGGGCTGCCAGCCTACCGTAGCTCGCTCTGAGGCAGTTACCCAGGGCATTTCGACTAAATGGCAGAGGGCTCTGCGCCTACCAGAGGGATCTGTGAGGTTGACGCCTCTGCATCGGGTGCAAGACCCAATCTGTAGCCTCCCGTGTCTGAGGCCTCTCCTGGCGCAGAGCCTCCGTGCCCACCCTCCCAGGGTGTGGTGTAAGGTTTCAAAATTGCGGAGCAGCACGTGGCAGAGCCTGTGAGGCAGGCAGCCATCTTGGCAGCCGGCTCAGGGACTGCCAGTCCTTTCAACCATCGAATGGGCTTTGCTGGATGATTCCAGCCTCCTTCCCTCTGGAAGCGGCCGCAGATCCTACATTTCAGGTTTTTGGTCCCCACAGGGGTACATCTACCCATCACAGACTTACAGCTAAGTGCACCCAGGTGCCTCAGTGCTTTGACCAGGAGCGGAGGCCCGGCACCTCAGAGGGCAGGGCCCCTAGGTGCACGGCAGCCAGTGAGGACTCCTTCTTCGAACGCTTCCTCTTCCTCATGTGTTCCCCTCAAAGGAAGGGACTCCTAAAGTACATTAGCCCAGCCCCATCCCCTGAGTACTCCTCCCAGTCCCCCGGCACCAGTCCCTCCTCCAATACAGGCACTTCTAGTCGTACCAACCCCTCCACCCCCTGCTGTGCCACCAACGCCTGCCCCTCAGCAGCCGTTGGACTTGTCTATGGCTCTGGACCTAGGGGGACCCCTGCGGTGTTGGGAAAGATTTCATTTATGTGCAATTTTACCTCCATTTATGGACCCCCAAACTTTTTGCTTTTGTTTGGCTTTCCTAACCTGACTTTTTCCAATGGAGCCCAGCCTTCAACTTAACTCCCCTGGGCTTTTGCTCACTTGTTATGTTGAAACGGACACGTCCGTCAGGCTGTCAGTACTGGGAAACTGTTTTAGTTTTTATCTATGTTGCCATTCCTTGGTAACTTTTTAACAGTGCACAATGTAACTTGCAGTACCATGCGCTGGGGTCCCTTTTTCTTTTACGGCCCTAGACACCCCAAAGGATTTTTTGGTGATTGTAGGAGTGTACCTGGAATGAACTGGTGGCAGCAGTTACTTTTTATAATGTTTTACTTCTTTTTAGTGAATCATACCGCGTTTGGTTCAAGACTGTGGCCAGGTCCAAAAATGGCCGAGCCACAAAGTCTTTTGCTCTGTCTGATGGCCATTTTGTCCCTGCAAGAGAGCAGATCTTCGATTGGAAGTCATCGATGTTGGTCCATCCATTCCAGGTCGATAACCTGTGTTCTCACCAAACTACAGAAGGCGACAAGCCTCCTGCACAAAGAAACGGACCCGTGAAACAGGTGGAGATGTTTTGGAAGGTTTTGGCACCCTTCGCCCTCTGCTGTCCCGTCAGACCCCTGCTTTTTTCTTAGATCAAGAATTCCTGCTAAGACACTTCGCCCCTTTTGGACTAGTGAGAATAACTACTCTCGACGACCTCTGCTTACCCACCGAACGAGCCCCTTCGGAAGTGTTACTGGGCCATACAGTGAACTGTCCGGCTCTACCTCAGGGAAACACGCAGCACCACCGCCGTCTCGAGTGCAAACCCGAGACTTGGGACATTGCTTGCTTGTGGTCCCGTGCAATCCCCCGCCAAGCTTTGCAAGCCTAGCTCCTCTGGGTCCCGAGTTAGGAGAGTGCATAACGCAGCCTGCATCCATGACTCCCGCGTCACTACTTGGTGGTGACGGTCGCTATAGACCACTTGCTGTTCTGCACCAGAATTTTCTTCATACCTCCTTTGGAAGCTGAGGAAAGGCAACAGTCCCGTCACTATGGTTCTCCACCGCAGCCGCTGAGAGGTGGATCGCCGCAAAACTGCGAGACTCGAACTTACTAGCGACCGCGACTGAACTGGCAAAGTTTGGTCCGCACTGTGCCGAGGGTCAGTGACTAATTGCATAACTTACCGGCGGCCCCCTGGCACAACCGATCCCATTTATACACGATTTTCCCTTCAAGGTATTCGAACTTGGCTGGGTTAGCCTGAGCGCCCTAGCTATTCTCGCCATTTGAACACTGCTTTGCAGCCAAGGGCAGGGCCTACTCGAATAGTGGGAACCAATTCTTCAACTCAAGCTCCTTCGTGACTTGCTACAGCCCTCCCAAGAAGATCTGCTTTTTGCTTCACCTGCACGATCGTGCTCTTTTACGCACAACTGTACTGTTGAGCACAAGGCTCCACTCTGTTCGGCAGAATCCTGGGCAGTTCCCTTAGGGAGCACTACACAAGATTAGGACTACAGGTGAGAGCAATAAATCCCCTTTGGTATCAGTCTGTACCACAAAGATTTAGTTGGTAGCTGTGGCTGAGCAGTCAGACTTATCTCAAGAGGGGGATGAGCAGTATTCAGGGTTTACACAATAGGCCTACAGTACTATGGCACAAGGAAACACTGACGAAAGCGTTGTATTAAAAAGTAGATATATATTTATTTTATACACTTCTAGATGAACACATCTATCACAGTTCTTGAAGCAAGTTAAATCAGTCAGAGGAAAAATATGCACACTCCCTAGTTAAATTGTAGATCCAGTGAACCAGAGTGAAAACTGAGCAAAACGGCACAGTGTAAATCACACGCAAGGGATACTCTATCAGTTTCTCACAAGGGAGGGAAAGTACAAGTTATATAGAAATAGCTTCTTTCACCCCCTAGCAACACTTCCCATAAGTTTGTGAACCAGATTAAGCAAGACAGTGCATCAGTATAGGCAATACTTAAATGAAAACTGAGCAAAATGGCCTTTCACAAGGTTTAGAAAGGGGAAGAAAAGGGTAGTTATAAGAAGTAGGTGCATCAACAGTGTCATGATCTCTGCTTCCAAAAGATCAGGACTTGCCCGACTCCCTTGGAAGCAGACCCATAACCCCGGTTCCGAGTGCCAGCCAATCCCAATTGGGACCTTTTGGACCCTGTCCTGGCGCCAGTGGCACCAGGCTCATAAAGATGCCCAGTCCCAGCGCTGGAAGCGCCGGGCTCATAATGCTTGGGTGGACTTACCTGCAGCAGACCATGCTGCTTACTTACCTGCCAGTTGAGCCCCTGATCCTCTTCTGTTTGGGACTACTTTTCCTGTTGGGTGGGGCAGGAGCCACTCCCTAGGTTCAGAACACTGGAACTCTTCTGGAAAGCAGGAACTCTTTTCTCACTTAGGCGAGGCTGTGGAAGGAGACACCTAAGCACTACAGGAGGCTATTTAAACCACACCCGATGGATGAATCTTGCTCTGCGTTATTCTGCATTCTCTGCAGCAGAACGCTCATCGTGTCTTCTGCTTCTGATCCTGGGCCTAAGGGAACAAAGGCTTACCATCCTGGAATCCAGTCTTCAGCAGCACCTGTAAAGACAAAGAAAGAACAGGTTAGCACTACGGTCTTCAGTGGCAGCGCATCTCTTACCTGGTCCATCGGCTGTCACCAACGCCTCGCGCTGCATTCCGGCATCTGAAAGACAAAGGCTTACCAGCTCTTCGCACGCTCCGGAGGCCTTCGGCGCTGCATCCCGCATCTGAAAGACAAAAGAAGGTGCGTTTAAAGACATTGGCCAACTTTATTACTCACGTGCCATTACTCCTTCCCACGCCGAATCCAGTGGGTATTCCAGCACCCTTCAGCTTCTCTAAAGCTCCGAACTTGTACCTGCAAGATAAAAGGGACAGTTAGTGCGCATCGTGAAGCAGGCTACAAGCGCTTACTTACGTGCTTCCAGGCACTTCTATTCCTCACGCGGGTTCGATCCTCAACTCTCATCAGCCCGCCATCCGCCATCGCCGGAACCCTGCAAAACAAGAGATATCATTACAAAAGACTTTTAAGACATTTGAAGTGCTCAGAACTTACCGTTCGTGCATTTAACGACGGACAGCAGTCCTCTGAGGTCAAGAGGCCTGCACCCTTATCCAGTGAAGAAACTGGTTACGGCACCCTGCCCCGAGGCAGATGGAGAGCTCGGCGTTCACTTACCTAAGGTGAGGGCGTTAACCTTTGGGGTTCCACAGGAGAAGAGAAAGGGAAGAGGAGAGAGGCACCCAATAACCCCAGTTCATTAATCCCATATTTTCTATCTGCAGACATCTTACTCTTCGAGTCAGACATACAGTGCACAGAGGTCCAGCCCAAAGAGCCAACCGTGTGTTACACATCACCTTTGAAGATACGGCATTCACCCAGTCAAGACCGGCACCTCTGCGGGAATCAGGTGAGCGTTACACACAGTTCTAGTTGAGAATCAATCTAAAGAAGGCAGGTCTAACAAATGTAGCCAGAGTCAGTAGACCTGTGCCAGAGTCAGTGGTACAGGGCAAGGGCCCAGGAGCAAAATGTTCTTGTAGCTGCAGTCAAGTCTTTGGTTAACGATTTTGAAAGGGTGGATGCAGAAGTTAAAAGACAAGGTTAAGAGAGTGGGGTGGCCAACCCAACAGGTAGGTAAAGGATTTAAAACCCCTTTAGTGCTACCGCAAAGAAAGGGCGGCCTGGCGGAACAATGTACCTTTAAAATGAAGTGGCTCCTGCGGTGGCGGTTGTTACTGGTAGTTCCTGCAGTTTGGGTGATCCAGCAGAGGAAGAGAGGCTCTCGTCGTGGAGAAAGGTTCGAGTTACTGCACTACTCAGGGATGAAACCAGCCGCGGTGCTGCCAGACGAATAAAAGGTACGCTCCTTTAAATCGCGGTCCAGGTGGACTGGTACCTGGCTAACCGGCCTCCGAGTATAGGGTACGGGAGATTCGTCCAAGGCAGGTCTGGGAAGGCGATTGGCAAAGTGGTTGGCCCACCAATTCAAGGGAAGAAGGCTCTTGCAGGTTAAGATCTTATCTCGTGGTGTGGAGAAGAGTTGTGAGACGCTGCAGCAGGGCTTCACCGGTGGTTCAGTCGTTGCAGATGTCTTTGGCTTCTCTATTCTTCGGCTTCTTAGTTCCAGTGGCAACGTCTTGCTCTTCTAGTCCTCAGGACCCTGCTTTTATGCAAAAAGATCCCCATTCATATAGCCTAGCTGTCACTCACACAGTGGAGCGGTCATCTTGGCGGGAGACCCTCCAGCCTATCAGGATAGAGTGCGACATTGGTTGCTGAGGCAACCCTGTCCAGGGGTCCTACTCCCCCTCCGACACAATGGACCCACCCCAGACTCAGTGGCGCCTAAAGGTGGGCTTCTCGACAGAAGCCCGCCAAAAGGACGAACAAAGGATCCCCGACCTGGGTTAGGATATTGGAGAAAGACACGAGAAAGAAGTTAGATTAAAGTTCTGGCAAATAAAACCTACCGGAGTAAAGTTAATGTTAAAATACACTGGTGGTATGTTAGAGGCTGTCAGAAAAAGTGGTAGCCTCGAACAATGGGAAAATCCTATAGGAAAATATTTGCGGTTGAATATATTTGGTAGTAACCACTGCCACCAGCCAGAAACCTTTGAGAGAGGGACTGTACGGTACCCTCTCGAAAATGAACATAAGGGAAAAACTATTAACCCTTCCCAGTACCTCCATAGTAAGATGGTTTGTACTGGTTTAGTTCATAAAAATTGACTAGTAAAGTCAATTGGGACTTTACATGCCCTGGGAGACAGTAGTCAGTCCCAGGGAATGGAGTCTGTTTGGGGGTCGCTACGACACCCCTGTGTCACTGCACGGAGGGTGCTGTGTAACACATGTGAATAAAGATGGTTCCTACAGAGTGGAGAGAAACTCCATAGGCATTAAACACAAAAATAGCCTAGAACACACATAGCAAAAAGGCCTAAGAGTGTGAAAAAGAGTCTCACTCTTAGCAGGAGAAAAAGCAAACCCTTCAAATCCAGCAAAGCTGCTGGGGGACTCTATAGGTAAGGGAAATTAGCCATAAAATGAGAATTCTCCCTAACACACACTTCCTATGGTTAAACTCAAAAGTTGGGGAACGACTGCAAAGAATTGCCTAATGCCATTTATGTGCTAACTCAACCCTCTCTTTTCAGGTTGTGGCTGTGTTTTTCCACTGTGTATAGCATTAGGAAACGTAATGTGTACATATATTGTATAGGTTAAGGTCTGTGTGATGACTGTTTTCTCATTGCTAAAGTTACTTGTGTATATTTGGTCGGGCCGACAATAAATGTATAGATATTTTTCATATACACTTGTCTAAGAATCATTTGTGGTTTGTTGCTGTGTGTGCTCATTGTGGGCTTCCGATCACTCTCACCCCTCCTGAGACTTCGTCTTGACCGCCTGTCAAGCTACCTAGATTGGTCTGGCTTGTCCAAAGGTTCCCCTGTTTCACTAAAACCAAAGGTGGCCTCCTAAACTTCTGCCCCAAAGGCAGAGTTTAGAAATCCATCTTAACATCCTGCACCTGTCCCTGTGAAAAGGGAGGTGAGGGGGGCACGATGACGTCAAGGATGATAAGCCCTCGGCATCCGTTAAGTTTTTTCATGACTGCCTACAGGCCTGGTGGATTTCTTGTGGGTCCCCCTTCCCGAGGAAGCCCCCCAGGAGTCAGGGGTGTTCAGAGTTCTTGGGAAAACACACCATAGTCCTGTCTGGCATTCCCCTTCAGAGGGATGTGCTGCGGGTGGCACGGAAGGTCTAGGAGATGCCCAGAGCCAACGCCCAGATGAACAAGAAGTTGGACAGCATGTTCTTGCTGACGGGCGGGGAGCCAATCTTCCTTGCCTCCCACCCGCAGCCCCATTCCTCTGTGGTGGCCGCAGCCTCTTTATATTCGAAACCATCGTCTTCAACGTCTTCCTCCATGGGAGCCACCTCCAGTTGCTTCTCCAAAGAGAACAAAGTCCTTGGGAAAGCGCTTTTACTCCATCGGAGGGCTGCATCTGCGGCCGGCCAACGCGGACACCATCTTGGCTACGGCTAACCAGAAGCTGTGGCGGGAGCTCAGGAAATTTCTGGACGACCTCCCTTCAGATGAGCAAGCATCCTTCAAGGACGTTCTGGCAGATGCCGGGGCCATTGCGCAGGACCTCATGGGGTCTTTGGTCTCCCACATCCACACAGTCAGCAAAGGTCAGTGCCTCGGGGTCGAGATGAGGATGATGGCCTGGATGCACACCACAAAGTTGTCATCTGACATGCAGGATTGGATCCAAGATCTGCCCTTCGAGGGCGTGGACCTTACTCTTATGTCTCGTCCCCTTTCCACCATACTGCATGGTCATCCCTCACTAGGGACGGGAGACGGAACCTCTTTCACCAGAAAAACATTCTTCCCCTTTAAATTTAGAGGCCCATGGGGCGCTGCCTCTGCCCACCAGCGCCACTCCCTAGTCCTTTTTTCCGCATCGACTGGAATGGCCGATTTCACCAGCGCTCCTGCCTTTGGCTTCAGGCAGTGTAATACCACACACTCTTCCCCTGGATAGTTATTCTATCTTTTTGTCTTCTTTTTGTCATTTAGGTACTTGGTCCTCCAGCGTCACGCTCCTCCCCGGCGCATGTCGACTTCAGCAGGCTTCAGCAGGTGTACAGCCTGCGAGGGGCTCTTTCCTACGTCAGACCCCCACGCTCTTTGCCTCCGCTGCCTTGGCCCCAACGCAGCTGGGAAAGTTGTACAGTCTGCAACGCACTGACTCCACGCGCACTAAGAACAGGCTAGCTTGGTGGAGGGAGCTCTTCAAAAGGTTGCCTACAGAGGACTTGTCAAAGGACTTTGTCAGACAGAGATCGAGGCCCAAGGGAGGGATGCTATTTTCCATTGCATCCCGTGAGGGCGAATCCTTCTCAAGGAAACGCCCGAGCGAAGGGAACCTCTCTGGTTCTTGCACCAGCACACGTACCGAGGCTAGTCCAGCTACCGGCCTCCTGGCCGATGGGTCACCAGATCCTTCCAGAAGCAGTGCTGAGGGGCCGCAAGGTTCTTTCGCCGGGTGTACACCTGAGGGGAAACGCCCTAGTACTGGCCTAATGTCTGAGGGGTCTCATGCATGCAGCACTACCAGTGACACTGCCGAGGGCAATACGCCTTCCAGGCCCTTGCCTGAGCTGCAGGGTGGTATCGTGCTCCACCGCCAAGAGCATTGGAGGAGGCCCAAGGAGCCAAGCACCACAACTTTGGCACGCAGCTCGACAAAATGGCCGCCGTGTCAGACAATATGGGCGCTCGTCCGATGCCACTCCTAGGAATGGAGCAGGCGGGAGAACGAGTTTCAAGGTGGGACTGGTGTCAACCAAGTACGTGGCCTACAGTTTATCCATCAGCAGCGAAGGACATGTTCCCCCTGCAACCTAGACAGAGTGTGCTCTGGCCCCAGGAGCCCCCAGCCACTCAGTCAATATCACCTGCCACCTCTTCAGCCTCCGGAGACATATTCTTCAAAAGGTTTCTGGTGCTGATGCAAACCCCCCAGATGGGGGCCATCCTGCGGGAAGCAGTCGGAGACTTGCTTCCTCTGCTCATCCCACCGGCACCCCTAGGCATTCCTCCCATGGCTTCGGCGCCACAGACCCCAGCGCAGCCCCCGCTGCCCTTGCTGGCTCCTTAGATTCCAGCTCCCCTGCCTCCCACAGTACAGGCGGTGCCACACCACCCTCGGCAGCAGCCTCCGGCTAAGGTCTCCTCTCCACAGCCCACGGCGCCCAGCACTCCTCCACCCGCTCCAGACCAGCCGGACACTCTGGTGGACACAGACGAGGAGAAGGACCCTGACACACTGTCATCAGCAAAGGCCTTCCACAACCGGCTTGCAGGTTTGGCTGAATATTTGGGCCTTCCTTAACCTGAGGTCGAGCAGCCTGGGGAGGGGGTCTTGGCAGAAGTCCTCACCCTACCACCCCCTACGAAAACTGGTATCCCGATGCAGAAGGACGTTGTTGCCTTGGCCAAAAAGGGGTGGCTCAAGCTACACTCGGCCCAACCTGTCACTTGGCGCCTCGTTGGCAAGTATAGATAGATAGATGGAGGAGGATCCACTCTTGCTGTCGGCACACACTCAAATGCACTCTTCGGTGATCGGTGCAGCGTCACTCTACTCTAAGCCTCGGTCGTCCTCGGCCACCTTGTCCTTGGCACTGCTAGGCAAGGAGGAGAAGATCTTAGAGATGTGCGGGAAGAAGCTGTACTCCAACGCCTCGCTGCACCTGCGTCAATCCAACGCAGATGCCATGCTGGCAGCTGTTAACCAGAGGTTTTGGCGGGAGATAGCAGACTTCCTTCCAGAACTCCTGGTGCAGAGCCAAGCTCGCTTCAAGGCAGGTCTAGGAAAAGCCACGCTGGTAGCACAGGACATCATGTAGTCCACCGTGGCCCACATCAATACCTCTGGTAGGGCCATATGCATCGCCAGGACGGCCTGGCTTCAGGCTACTAAGTTTACCCTGATGTCCAGGAACACATATTGGACCTTCCGTTCGAGGGCAGTGACCTCTTTCACTCTATCACCGACGAGGAATTAGATCAAAAGAATAGCTCAAAAACTGCAAAATCGTTATCCTAGCGAAGGCAACGCCCAAGGCATACAATCAGTCACATCAATGCTACGACAGGGGACAATCTTTCGGCGGGTTCCGGGGCTTCCAGGAACGGAGGCCGAGGCAGCTTGACCACTCACAGAGGCAACACCGGCGCAAACAACAAAAGGGGGGCAAGGGCTTTTTCCAGTCTCCCTCCTCCGCAGCAGCCTCAGAAGGAAAGAAAGCATGACGCGTACCTTCGGGTCCACATGTCTCCGGTGGGGGGCAGGCTTGCCTTTCACATGTAATTTTGGCGCAAGAACTTTTCTCACCCCTGGATCCTCTCTGTAGTATTCTCAGAGTACTGCCTACTGGTCCCTCCCTATCCTCCTTGCTCCCCTCCACTCCATCAGATTTGGACGGCAACTCTGTTGGCAGAGATTCAGTAACTTGTTGAGAGCCAGACGGTGGAAGAAGCCTCAGCCTCCCAGAGAGGATTGGGCTTCCATTCCAGGATTTTCACCATACAAAAGAAGAACCCAGCTGGCCTGAGAGTTGTGCTGGACCTCTACACCCTCAACCTCTCCCTCCCTCTTCAGCAATCCAAGATGGTTACACCAGCACTCATTACAGAGACACTAGACAAGGAAGACTGGATGTGCTCCCTGAATCTGAAGGACGCTTATATACACATCCCGATTTGGCAGCCACATCGCTCCTTCCTGCGCTTCAGGATCATGGGCTGCCATTTCCAATACAAGGTGCTACCCTTTGGCTTCCACTCAGCCCCCAGGGTATTTACCAGTCTCCTGAAAGCAGTGGCAGCACTCCTCAGGGCCACCATGTCCACCCGTACCTGGACGACTGACTTGTCAGGGCGAGATATCCGAAGGGGGTTATCCACACTTCCTCCGCTCTTATGAACACACTCCACAACCTGGGGTTTACTATCGACCTCAAGAGGTCTCAGCTGCAGCCCAGGCTGAGCCTCACCGTCCTGGCTCTCATCTGGGATACAAGCTCTGAGAGGGTCTTTTCCTCGGAGGACAAGATTACGGCCATCAAGAGAGCCACTACTCGCTTCCTTACCACAGCAGTGACCTCGGCCTGGTGGTCCCAACACTTATTGGGGATCATGGCAGCAGTCCTACTGCCCATGCCACACACACAAAACTACGGATGAGGAGATACAGCTGCACTTCGCAGGCTCATGGAATCAGAAGAAGGGCTCCCATGTGGAGCTGGTCAACATTCCTCCTTCTCTCCACTCGGACCTCACATGGTGGTCCAGGGACTGCAACCTGCGGACGGGCAAGCCCTTCTGGCCGCTGGCTCTGCAGGTCACCATCACTACAGACTCCTCTCTGGAGGGGTCACTCGGGACAGTCACAGCGTCCATGGAGTTTGGATCTAGCAGGAGTCACATATCAACTGGCTGGAGCTCTGGGCCATCTGGCTAGCTCTGACCTTCCTGCCGCTCATTGGGGACAAGGCCGTCCTTATCCAGGCTGACAACTCCACCAGCATGTACTATGTCAACAAGCAGGGGGGTACCAGGTCCCCTCTGCTGTGCAGCCTGGCAGTCATCATGTGGGAATGGGCCCTGGAGAACAAAATCTACCTCACGGCCGTCCACCTCCCAGGGGAGGCCAACTTGGAAGCAGACAGGCTCAGCAAACTGGGAGCAGACAGTTACAAATGGCAATTGAACAACCAGGTGCTGCTGGAGGTCTTCTGCAGATGGGGGCATTACCGGGTGGATCTGTTTGCCTCCTGGAAGAACAGGAAGTGCCATCAGTTCGCGTCCTGGCAGGGGCAGCACCCTGGCTCCCTTGGCGACGCATTACAGATACGGTGGGACGGCATGACAACCTATGCCTTTCCTCCCACACCCCTGGTCCACAGTGTAATCCGCAAGATGAATGATTCTCGTCACCTCAGCATCATTCGGATAGCTCTATGGTGGCCGGCTAGGCTGTATTTCTCCGAACTGCTCAGCCTCACGGACAGACCACCCATTCACCTTCCGATGGGGCCAGCCCACCTCCTGTCCCAGCAGGAGGGCAGGGTCATCCAGCCTGCCCCACAGAAGTTAGCCCTCACAGCGTGGTTCCTGAGCAGGTCACCCTCAGGCACCTGAGCCTATCACAGGCTAACCTGATATCATTCAGGGCGCCAGGAGCAAGGCTACTAGGAGTCAATATAAGATTAAATGGACTAGGTTCTGTCATTGGGAGGTCTCTAAGGAGATCGACCCCCTTACGTGCACGCTGGATGATGAGCTCTCCTTCTTGGCACACCTTGCGCACTGAGGCATGCAGGTGAACACATGTCGCACCTATCTGGCAGCCATAGGCGCCTACAGAAATTTGGAGGAGGTCTTCTCCTCTTCCAGCCCGATAGTCAAACATTTGGCAGGCCTGTCCAGGCTCTATGTGCCCATCAAGAAGCCACACCCTGTGTGGGACCTCAATGTGGTGTTGGGCGCCTTGGCACACAAACCCTTTGAGCCAATGGCATCCGCGGACATCAGGCTGGTCACCATTAAGACAGCTTTGTTAGTGGGCCTCACCTCTGCTCGCAGAGTCAGCGAGATCCAGGCTCTGGTGGCGTCAGAACCCTATCCCACTTTCCACAGGGATAGGGTGGTCCTGCAGACTCACCCTCTGTTCCTGCCAAAGGTACCCTCCGCTTTCCATCTAAATGAGGAAGTAGTCTTACCTACGTTTTTTGCTTACCCCAAGGACGAGGCTCAGAGTCTTGCACTGTCTGGATGTCAGGTGCACTCAGAAATTCTATCTGGACAGGACCAAGGGCTTCCGCAAATTGGACCTACTGTTTGTCACTTTCGGGGGGATCCAGGCCCGGGTATCGGGCATCCAGAGCCTCTATTGTACGGTGGATGGTTTCGGCCATCAAGGAAGCCTACGAGGGGCAGCCTAAACTGCTGCCAGCTAACGTGCACGTTCACGCTGTCGGAGCCAAAGCCACAGCCATTGCATTCCAACTGCAGGTTCTGTGGCAGGTCATCAGCAGGGCGGCTACCTGGGCCACCCCTTCGGCTTTCTTTAAGCATTACTGTTTGGACGCCGGCTCTAAGTCAGACGCGGCCTTCAGACAGGCAGTTCTAAGGAGCCTATTTGCTTAAGGAGGGTCTCCTCTCCACCGTGGGGCTACATTCAGTTGTAATCGCCTATGCAGTATGGAGGAAAGGGGACGGGACAGAGTAATTACTAGTTACTCACCGTAGTGACTAACGTACTCTTACTTAGTCCCCTTTCCTCCATACATCCCACCATCCTCCCCCCTAATAATACTGGTGTCATTTGGCAATATTAAATATTGGCGACGCGTCAATGGGAACTAGGGAGTGGCGCCAGTGGGAAGAGTCAGAGGCCCAGGGCCACGCCATTGCGCACCTTTAAATATAAAGGGGAAGAAGGTATTTGGTGAAAAAGGTTCGCTCTCCCGTCCCTAGCGAGGGGCGCCCATGCAGTATGGAGGAAAGGGGACCAGGACCAAGAGTACGTTAGTCACTACAGTGATTAACTAGTAATTTATATTCGTCCACCGATGATAAATTGATGAAGAAAACATCCACTCAAATCGCCAATTCCATGGCCATCATATCAAAGCCGGGCCAGAAATCCTTCCCTCAATCTCAGGGTAGAAACTGAGTTCAAACCCTGAACATTCACTGGATTCAAGGGATTCAGATATCATGGTATGCGGAGGCCTGACAGGTCGCCCAGCGACAGCAGAACGAAGCAGCAGAGGACGTTGCACAGGTTGTTCTACACCCCCTCCTCTGCCACTGACGGCCAGAAGCAGTGATGTCATGGTCAGCGAACACAGCTCGCATGTGGGGGGCCATTTGGCTGTGTAGAAGCATCTTTTCAGCAACCTGTAGCTCCTATCTGTAGTCTCCACTGGCTTCCATCTTCCTCTTCCTAGTTCTCCTAACATTCTCCCCTCCTCTTCATCGGATCGGGTCCCCGCCTCTTTTACGGGAGATCCTGTATCGCTTGGAGATGCAGGTGATAGAACTGGTTCCTTTTTCAGACAGGGGTTTCGGTTACTATGCCAGGATTTTTGCGGTAGCCAAGATCAACCAGGCTGGCCTGAGGGGGTAGTCCTGGACCTGTAATTTCTAAACCTGTCTTTACCGCTGGAACACTTCAAGATGTTTACTGCCTCACACATAGCAAGTCTCTTTGTGCAGGGAACTGGATGTGTTGCCTGCACCTCAAGGATGCATACCTGCATGTACCCATATATCAGCCGCATTGGAAGTTTCTGCGGTTCATGATTGTCATACCACTTCCAGTACAAAGTGCTACCCTTTGGCTTGAACTCGGCCCCCTCGTGTCTTCACAAAGCTGATGAATGCAGTGGCGGGACTTCTCTGCTTGGAGGGCCATCAGCTGTACCCTTATCTGGATGACTGGTTGGTGAGGGGGGTCACCTGAAGCGGTAGTGCACTCCTGCACGAGTTTAGCAGATACCTTTCATCAGCTGGGGTTTTCCCTCAACCTGAGGAAATCGCAGTTACGCCCGTCTCAGGATATGGTCTTCCTTGGGGCACGTTCGAACACTACCATTCAGAGGGTGTTCGCCATGCCCAGAGGCTCATGTCCCTCTGCAAGGCCGTGGGGCACTTTCTGGTCAACTCAACTACCTCAGCATTGTGGCTCTAACACATTCTGGGCCTAATAGCCTCCTGCGTGCTGACTGTTCAGCATACCCGTCTCAAGATGAGGCGCTTCCAGCTCCACCTGGCGGCCAATTGTGATCAGGAGCCGGGGTCTCAGTCAGATAGGATACCGATTCCACCACTCATTTTGCCTGATCTTTGCTGGTGGCTGATGGATGGCAATGTTTCAGTGGGAGCTATGCGATTCATGGAGCATGATCCTGGACGAAAGCCCTCCTACATATCCATCTGCTCGAGCTCTAGGCAGTGGGCCTGGCCCTCAAAGCGTTTTTGCCCATAATCGGGCACAAGTCCGTTCTGGTCAGGACAGACCATTCTACTACAATGTTTTACCTAAACAAGCAGGGTGGCACCCGTCCCCCCTATCCATAGAAGCGGCTTTGATCTGGCAATTGACTCTGACACGGGGATTTGGATTTCAGCAGTCCACCTCCTGGGGGACCGCAATGCAGAAGCAGATCAGTTGAGTTGCTTGGGTTTCAACACCTTGAGTAGAAATTGCACAACCTTGTTGCCCCTGTTACAGCATTGGGGGGGTTCACAACCTGGATTTGTTTGCATCCTCCCGGAATGCCAAGTGCCCCCAGTTTGCTTCATGGGCAGCTCAGGGTTGGGGCACACTGAGACACGCCTTCCAGATCTGTTGGCACAGCTGCTGGTGTTATGTGCCCCCCCCCATCCCTCTGCTCCAACGAACCCTCTGCAAGTTCCGGGCCTCTGTGGGTTGCAGCCTCATCCTGGTTGTCCGCCACTGGCCTTTGAAACCCTGGTTTTTGGATCAGGGGCTTCCTGACGCAACAGGACTGGGCAGTGGAACATCCAAGCCCGGTCAAACTGGCCCTGTCAGCCTGGTTCCTTTATCAGCTGAGGCTTCAGCATGCTCAATTTTCAGATGGCAACTGGGACATCATTCAGCAGGCCAGGAGGCCCACAACTCGTTCCCAGTATAAGAGTAAATGGACGCGAAAAGGGGCTTGGTCCTGTCACCTTTCCTCTGAATTATGTACTGGCCTTTTCAGGACATCTGGCTCATTCTGAACTGCAGATGGATACTTGCTGCACGTATTTGGCGGCCATCGAAGCTTACATGAATTTCCCTGAGCATGTGTTTTCTGCAGCCAACCCAGTGGTTAAGGCCCACCTTAAGGGGTTGTCTAAGCTTTTTCCTCTGGTGCGTACAACGCATCCGTTCTGGGACCTCAATGTGGTTCTGGTGGCTCTGCAACGCAAGCTTTTCGGGCCGATGGCTTCTGTGGACATCTGCTTGGTGACGCTAAAGTCTGTTTTATTGGTGGCTCTCACCTCGGCATGTAGGGTTAGCACGCTGCAGGCGCTGTTTTTGGGCAAGCCCTTCTCCACGTTCCACAATGAAAAATTACTATTGCGCACTCATCCAAATTTAAAGGTGGTCTCTCCATTTCATCTGTATCGAGAGATCTGTCTACTGGTGTTCTTCCGAACCCGCAGTCAGAGGCTGAAAGGGGCCCTGCATTATTTGGAGCTCAAGAGGGTCCTCAAGTTTTATCTTTCTCTGACAAAATCCTTCAGGCTCCTCCCCTGGTTCTTATGCTTCTAAAGCTTCCATCGCCCGTTGGATGGTTCAGGCCATTTCGGAGTCGCATATGGCCATGGGTATACCTGTTCCTGAGGGGATTCATGCTCATATGGTCAGAGCCAAGGCCACGGCAGTCGCGTTTCAGAGCCCTGCTTATTCAGATGTTTTCAGAAAGGCAGCTACATGGGCCACTCCGTTTTCCTTCTGTAAGCACTACTCACTGGACACCAGTTTGGTCAGGCGGTTTAGAAGAACGTTTTTGCTTCGTCCTAGATATGAGGCAGGTTATCACAGCTCCACCCTATGTTTCTTGTTTGGTGGAATCACCCACAGCGATGCAGTAAAGGAGATGGGACGTATGAGTAAAGTTACTCATCGTAGTGAATAGAGTACTCATAGTGCCCTTTCCTCAAACTGGAGAACCAAATACACATCATACTGACATCACTAACTACAATACCGATCTGGTACTACTTACATCCCAAGACATTAGAGCAACACCCAGAAACCGGTGCATGGACATTTTTACTGACATTTTAACACAAAACATAAACATAACAGTCCAATATTTATTTTTTAATACAAAATATATTGATATATGTTACATAACTTAAAACCTGTAGTAAATATTTTTGAAAGCATAAAAACAAATCAACTTACTTTTTATTAACATTAACATATGGCAGGTGCCATTTTGGAAGTAAAAATGGCTGACAAATTCAGCACACAATACACATGCAGGTAGAAAGTGCAAAATGGGTGTGGTTTTCGGTGGCGATGGGTGAGAATAGGTGGAAAATCATATAGACTTGACTTTGAGATGGGCGTTAAATGGTTGGGACACATAGCCAAACACAAATTCATCATCATATGTCATCTGCATTGAAATGCATTAGAGACCCTCACTCAAACCCCTATTTGAAGCTCTTACGTTAAAACTCAAATTGTAATGACAATAGTTCCGGCTTAACGATAGCGCTTTCAGCACCACCTAATAGCCAAAACTAAAAACAATTGCAAAATTGGAGTGGACCCCTGGCTGTTGGCGTATCGTTACTGCTATATAACAAAAACGTAGGAGCAGGGAAGAACATCCTTCCCAGTAGGATTGTTACTGCTATATGACAAAAACTTAGGAGGAGGTAAGAACATCCTTCCCAGTAGGCGAATACCTAGAATCCGTAGGATGGTTCAAGGGTCTTTATTTGGTAGAAATCAAATGAAGCAGATCTTGATTTTATTTTTATTTTATTTTTTATTTTTTTTATTTGTTACACGCCCAGACCCTCGGGTGTCACGGCGAGGTTATAAGACAGCCTAGAAATTAGTCACATTCAAACATTACATTAGTTGCATTACATGATATAGGTTATAACATATTCACAACAATATACAGTGGCCTAAGTATTCACAACAGTATCCGATGGAAGGGGTCCTATCTTTGGGTGCTAATATTGGTTGAATAACCAGGTTTTTAGCTGTTTCTTAAAGATCGTGAAGGAGGATGCTTTTTTGATGATGATGGGTAGGGTGTTCCAGTGTTTGGGGGCTAAAGTGGTGAAGCTGCTGCCCCCTGCTCTTGTGGTTTTGAATCGGGGGGGGGGGGGGTCCAGGAGGAGTTTGTCGTTGGATCTCAGTAATCTTATGTTAGTTTTAGGATGCAGAGTGTTATTGAGGTAGATAGGTCCTTTTTTTGTAATGCATTTGTGGGTGATGCATAATGTTTTGAAAATGATGCGGGCTTTGATGGGGAGCCAGTGGGCATCTTTCCTGGTCTTGGATATATGGTCTGATTTTTTTATGCCTAGCGCTGCCCTCAGGACTTTGTTTTGCAAAAGTTGCATTTTGGCTAGGTTGGTGTTGGAGGTGCCCAGTAGTAATACATTGCAGTAGTCCAATTTCGATAGGACCAGTGCTCTGGCCAGGGTGAGGCAGTTTGCTGGGGTCAGAAATTGTCGGCTGAGTGCAATTAATTTGGAAGTGTAGGCCGTGGAGGAGGAAAGTACATTGATCTGTTTAGTCATGGTCAGGCTCGCATCGAAGTACACGCCCAGTGTTTTTACTTGCTTTAACACTGGAATATTGGTGCCGTCGATGTTGATGGTTGAATATTCTGGCTGCAGGGTTGCTAATTTGGCTGGAGCTCCTACGATGAGAACTTCCGTCTTCTCATCGTTAAGACATAGGCTGTTTAATGCGATCCAGTTTTGTATGATGACGTAAATTTTATTGATTGTTAAAGTGTCCTGGTCATAGTTGCCTGTAAGAGGTATAAGGATCTGGGTGTCATCCGCAAAATTTGTGTATATGACACCCATATCGTCAAGTGCTGAGAACAGGAGCTTGGTATATGCGTTATACAGCGTGGGAGAAAGGCAAGAGCCTTGGGGCACTCCTATGGGGACTGGGATGGGGTTGGCTGCTTCTTTGCCTATGGACACTCTGGAGGTGCGGTCAGTTAAGAATGATTTCACCCAAGCAGTGGCTGCCCCAGAGACGTTAAATTCACGGGCAAGTGAGTTGCAGAGTTTGTCCTGGTCCACCAAGTCGAACGCAGCTGAGAGGTCCAACAGCAGGAGAATGCAAAGTTTCCCTGAATCTCTAATGGTATCCATCTGGATTTTGAGGTCCAAGAGAGCTGTTTCAGTGCTGTGGTTGGGCCTGAAGCCTGATTGTCTGGTGCCGAAGAGCTGGTTAGATTCTAAATGGGTTTGAATTTGGTTGTGGGCTAGTTTGTCGATGATTTTGAGTAAGAATGGGACCGTGGTTATGGGGCGATAGTTAGTTGGAATGGTGGGGTCTAGATTTGTTTTTTTTAGAAGTGGTGTAACCCAGGCTTCTTTAATGCAAGTCGGAACTGTATTGGAGTTGAATGAGGCATTGACAAATTTAGTGATGAGGGGGGGTCAGGGTGGGTGCACAGGCTTTGACTAGTTTGGCTGGGACAGTATCTCCTTTGCAGTTGGATGCTTTTAGTTTGGAGATAGTATCGAGTACGAGATTGTGGTGACTGGTGTGAATTGGAAGGGGGGGGTTGGAGTTGTCACTGGAAAGGGTACAGGGATTAGGGAAGGGGGGGAGTTTGTAGCTAGGAGTAATTTTTTGGAGTTGATTTTGTTTTGTAACATAGTGATTTTGGAGGCAAGAGCATCTTGTATGGTGGTAAACCATTCTTTGCTTGTGTTTATGGGTGTGTCGGTCGGAAGTGGATTTTCAAGTTCTCTAAGGATAGAGAAGAGCTCTTTGGAGTCGGATGCTGCATTGCTAATGCGAGCATTGTAGGCGTTAGCTTTATGTGAGATGATAGCTGATTTGTAGAGGGTATTTGCGTCTTTGAATGCTTTAGCTGAGTCCGGGGAGGGATGTTTATTATGGGCATGCTCAAGAGAGCGTTTTTTCCTTCTAAGGGCGATTAATTCCTCGTTGAACCAGAAGTTGGATTTTTTGTTGAGGCGCCTTAGTTTAGAGGTTACAGGTGCTATGGTGTTAATCGCTATGGAGAGACATTTGTGGTAGTACTCAGCGATAGTAGTTGGGTCATTGCTGAGGATTGAGTGGGTATCTAGCAATTTGTTCAAGGTGGGGTCGAAGTTCTCAGCTGTGAGCTTTTTAGAGTTTCTACTTTCGATGATGTCCATAGATATGTTCTTGGGTGTGCAAGGGTCGTCGCTAGTGATTGTAAATTCTATGCAGTAGTGGTCTGTCCAATTCAGTGCGGTTATCGGGACTAAGGTGATGTTGGTGTTGAGGGTGAGGATCCAATCAAGGGTTCTGCCCTTGGTATGGGTGGGGACATTGACGTGTTGGCAGAGGTTCATGTCATTTAGTGCCAGGATGAGGGCGGTTGCTATGCGGTTGATGATATGCACATGAAATATGGCACAGTAAGCGCTGTCCCTGTCTGATCTCCTATGGGCTTCCCGTCTCTCTAGCCCAGGCTTCCCTATCCCAGGGCTGGAAGCTATGGATCGGTAAAGTCTACGATCTATAATTGTGACTGGAGTGATGGCTTAAATGTCTCAGCCTTCTCTCCATCTGGGATTTCCTACAGGAGAACCTATCCTAGCAAATCCTCGAGATGTCTAGTTTCAAAACGGTCTGGTGACACCCAGTTCCTTGTATTCGGCACTTCAACACGCTTGTGGGCCAAGAGAATAGCTATGGGGCAACATATTCGTCTTTAGCAACACTGATGTGAATCCCGGTCCTGCACTTAGAGACTGGTCTCTGGTATTAAGTGCGTTAAACAAGATGAATTGTGTTCCTTTCCCTGAGAGTGAAAGGGTGAATGCAAGTGGGAAGAGAGGAGGGGGGGAGCAGAGGATAATGAAGGGGACAGGGGAGGACAGTAGATTTGGGAGGAGAGGAGAAAGGGGTAGAGAGAAGAGGAAAGTAGAGTGGAGAGTAATGTATAGAGGAGAGGAGATCGGGGGGACTAGAGCAGGAGGAGTCAGTAGGAGTTTGTTGGACCATTAGAGGGACATGAGGAGGGAATATAGAGTAAGAGGAGAGGAGATGGAAGGAGAAGGAGGGAGTGTGATAGTGTCCACGTGAAACAGGTACACAATTGACGACCAGCTCTTCATTAGTTTTGCAAGCTCTCAAAAGGAAAGGTTGTTTCGAAGCAGACTATCCTTTAAGTGCAATTTCATGTGTACAAAGAAATGTTACTGACTGGTACACATGGATGCCCTTTGGGCTTGAAGGCCCAACCGACCAGAAGCCAGGTGGCTTTGTTTGCTTCCCAGACCTGTGAACCCTTGCTGGACCTCTGCCAGCATACCACTTCTGCTTTATTTATTCTTCCTAGAACTACTCTGCGGACACTAGGAATGGGGAATAAATCCATTTTAATCAGTCCACTGTCAACCTGTGGATTGTAGTGCTTTGCAAGCTGTGTAAAATATGAGTAATCTGTTAAGAGAGCATCTAGTGGAAGAAGCAATTTTACCTTTTGTAATGTCTTTTCGGATGGATATGATCTTCCTCTGATGGAGTCCTCATCTGTATGCCCTCCAACTTCTATACAATAGATTCTTTGAATATGTGTTTGCGTTATCAAACATTGTGGCAGGTCGACCGCTTGCTCCCTGTTTATTTTTAAATTGGGGTTTTGAAATTGGTGCCATTGGCGCCATGACAGTCATGCTGGAGTGGAGTGCTGAGACATTTACTGTAGACAGTTTAAGATTTCTAGATACATTCCCAGATGCAGTCTGTGCCTAGAGCTGTTCCTCAAAATGAGATCTGAGGGTGAGGGTTCTATGCATAAGGAGCAGAAATGGCTTAGAACATAACGGTAAGTAATTGCGCCTTCAACGGATTGCTTTTCTCCTACAGATTGCTTTTCTCCTGCAGATTTCTCATTTTATAGACTCCCCAAGTAGTTGGGACCACAGAGGAGGGCAGAAAATGCTACAGTAGCGGATTTTTCTGAACTGCCCTACCAAAACTTCCATCAGCCCTCCAAGCAACATCCAGACAATAGAGCCTGGTAAACGTGTGCAAGAAAAACCATGTGGCCACACGACAGATGTCCCCAATGCAACTCCTCTCTGTAAGGCTGTAGAAGCCGAGACCCCTCTCGAGTGTGCTCTGATGCTGGGAGGAAGCCCCCTACCTGCAGACTGTTAACCTTCTGTGATGCAAAGAATAATCCAATGAGACAGCCTGCTTGGTTACAGCTAGACTCTTGCGGGACAATGAATGGGCCACAAACAGCGGACCTTGGGCGTCCTATCGACGTAAAAGCTCAAGGCTCTTTGGGATCAAATATATGGACTGAGAAAGGTGGAACTCAGAAACCACTTTCGGGAGAAAGCCAGGTCTTGCTTTAAGGGAAACTTTTTGCAACTTACTAACCCTCCTGGCTGATGTGATCGCAACCAAAAAGGCTGGTTTCAAAGACAACAGTCTCAAGGAACAGGAATGCATGGGCTGAAACAGAGCCGCCATCAAGAATATCAGAACCAGATTTAAGTCCCAGTCCGGGACAAAAAAGGGAGTTGGTGGAAACTTATTTACAAGGGCCTTCAGGAATTGGGCCATGACCGGGACCGTAAAGAAAGAACTTTGATCCAAGACCTTTTGAACACAGACAAGGCTGCCAAATATCCTTTGACTGTGGTAACCTGAAGGCCTGCTGAGGCCAGTGACTTTAGTGATGGGGCAAGAGATGGGTTTGATCTTGCGTTCCCTGCACCACGCCTCAAATCTTTTCTACCTGCAAGCGTACAGAGATCTTGTAGATGGTCTGTGTGCAGCCAGCAACACCTTGAATACTTCCTCGAAGAGGTCTGAATCATCATACCTCATCCTCTAAAGAGCCACGCATGTAGGTTGAGCGACTCCGGTGTCGGGTGGAGTACCTGACCTTCCAACTGCGTCAGGAGATCCGGGTGCCGACGCAACCGTGAGATGGACAGATCCAAGAGATCGGAATACCACGTTCTCCCCGCCCAGTTCGGGGCGATCAAGATCATGGTTGCTTGAAACCTCTTCAACCTCCTGAGAAACCATGGAAGGACAGGAATCCGGAGGTGGGGGTGAATGCCTAGTGAAAAGGGAAGGTCCAATCCACCAGGAATGCGTCCCCCAGTGCACTGTTCTCTGGGAATTCCCTTGAGCAAAACTATCTGCCCTTCCTGTTGGACTTCATTGCAAACAGATCCACTGCTGGGGTACCCTAGAGAGAGAAGACCTCCTCCAGGACTTCCTGGCACACTTCCCACTCGTGTGAGACCATGCCCTGCCTACTCAGGTCAGCTGCCAAGCTGTTCTCTCGCCCCACCAAATAGACTGCAGAGACAGAGATCCGGTTCTCCAGTAACCAGAATCACAGCTGCATCGCCTCTATGCAGAGAGGGACGGAGCGTGCACCACCATGCTTGTTCAGGTAGTGCATGGCCACTGTGTTGTCCATCAGAATCAGGACATGCTTTCCCTTGAGAGACGGGTGAAAGCCCTCACGGTTAGCCTGATGGCTCATCACAACTCCAGCATGGAGGCCAGAAGGGTTCCCCCATCATAAGATTGCTGTAATCGTTCCACCAGCTGAGGTCGTGGACCACTTGGCTGGACACCTTTAGAGGATCCATGAGCGCACTCTTACGTCCCGTCCCTTTTTCTCCATACTGCATGGGCGTCCCTTCCTAGGGATGGGAGACGGAACCTTTTTCACCAGAAAAACCTTCCCCTCTAAATTTAGAGGTGCGCGGATGCGCGGCCCAGGGAGCATGTGCTACCCGACTCTGCCCACTGGCACCGCTCCTGTTGATGCGGAAAAGGGGACTGAGGAACGGGCCGATTTCACCAGCAATCCTGGGTTACACACTCTTCCCCAGATTCTTCTTCTATCTTTTTGTCTTTGTCATCCAGGTACTTGGTCCACCAGCGTCACAATCCTCCCCGGCGCATGTCGACTTCAGCGGGCTTCAGCAGGTGTCCAGTCTGCGAGGGGCTCTTTCCTATGTCTGACCCCCACACTCTTTGCCTCCGCTGCCTTGGCCCTGACCACGGCTGGGAAGGTTGTCCTGCGTGCGACGCACTGACTGCACGTGCACTGAAGAACAGGCTAGCTGTGTGGAGGTAGCTCTTCGAAGAGTCGCCTCCAGAGGACTTGAAGTCTGTTAAACGGAGATCGAGGCAAACTATTTTCCATCACACCCCGAAAGGGCGACTCCTTCCCGAGGAAACGCCCAAGCGGGAGGAACCTCTCGGGATCTTGTACCAGCACACGCACTGAGGCTAGTTCAGCTAACACCAAGAGTCTTGGAGGAGGCTGGGTCCAGGGAGCCATGCACCACGACTTTGGAACGTGGCACAACAAAATGGCTCCTGTGGCAGAAAAAAATGGCCGCTCGTCCGATGCCGCTCCTAAGAACAGGGCAACAGTTTATCCAGCAGGGCAGGTTTCCCTTGCAACCTAGGCAGGGTGCGCTCTGGCCCCAGCAGCAGCCAGCCACTCCGTCAATATCTCCTGCCTCCTCTTCTGCCTCTGAAGACGGGTTCTTCTTAAGTTTTTTGGCGCTGATGCGAACCCCAGAGATGGGAGCCAGCCTACGGGATGCTGTTGGGGACTTGCTCTGTCCAGTCACTCCACCGGCACCCATAGTCATTCCTCCCATGGTTTCACTGCCACAAGCCCCAGCGCAACACCCGCTGCCCCTGCCGGCTCCTTCGATTCTGGCTCCTCTGCCTGCCACAGCTCAGGCGGTCCCGCAGCAGCCTCCGGCTTTGGTCTCCACACCATAGCCCACGGCGCCAGCACCCCTCCACCCGCTCCGGACCAGCCGGACACTCTGGTGGATGAGGAGGAGGATCCTGATACACCGTTGTCAGCAAAGGCCTTCCACGACAGGCTTACAGGTTTGGCAGACTATTTGTGCCTTCCTCACCCTGAGGTGGAGCAGCCTGATGGGAAGGGGGGGTCCTGGCAAACGTCCTCACCCTAAGACCCCCTACCAAGACGGGGATCCCGATGCAGAAGGACGTTGTGGCACTGGCCAAGAAGAGGTGGCTCAAGCCACACTTGGCCCAACCTATCAATCGGTGCCTCAATGGCAAGTATAGACAGATGGAGAGGTATAAACTCTTGTTGTCGGTGCACCCCCAGTCGCACTATTTGGTGATCGCTGTGGCATCACTCTACTCTAAGCCTCTGTCATCCTCGGCCACCTCGCCCTCGGCACTGCTAGGCAAGGAGGAGAAGATCTTGGAGGCGTACAGGAAGAAGCTGTACTCCAACGCCTCCCTGCACATGCATCAGGCCAATGCGGATGCCATGCTAGCAGCCGCTAACCAGAAGCTTTGGTGGGAAATAGCGGATTTCCCCCCGGAACTACCTGTGCAGAGCCAGACACGCTTCAAGGCGGGACTAGGAGAAGCCAGGCTGGTAGCGCAGGACATCATGAAGTCCACTGTGGCCCACGTTGATACCTCTGGCCGGGCCATCTGGATCACCACTGACATGAGAAGGACGCGTGGCTTTGGGCTACTAAGCTTAAACCCAATGTCCAGGATTGCATATTGGACCTTCCGTTCGAGGGTAGTGACCTCTGTCCCACTACCTCCGACGAATTTGATCAAAAGAACAGCTCACAGACTGAGAAATCTTTATCCTGATGTAGGTCACGCCCAAGGCGTACGACCAGCCGCATCAACGTTCTGACATGGGGCGGGCGTTCAGCGGTTCTGGGGATTCCAGGAACGGAGGTCGAGACAACCTGTCCGCTCGCCGAGTCAGCACCGGCGCAGGCAGTAAAAGCGGGACGGGGGCAGTAAGGAGCAAGGGCTTCTTCCAGTCCTCCTCAGCTGCAACCTCCAAAGGAAAAAAAGACATGACTCGTTCCTTCGGGTCCACATGTCTCCAGTGGGTGGCAGGCTTGCCTTCCGCGTGCATTTCTGCCGCCAGAACTTGCAGACCCCTGGATCCTATCTGTAGTATCCATGGGGTACCGCCTACTGATACCTCTTTCTCCTCCCCTCCCACAGATTGGGACGCAACTCTGTTGGCGGAAATCCAGTCGCTCGTCGGGAGCCAGGCAGTGGAAGAAGTACCAGCCTCCCAGAGAGGATTAGGCTTCTATTTCAGGATTTTCGCCATACAGAAGAAGAACCAGGCTGGCCTGAGAGTTGTGTTGGACCTATCCACCCTCCACTTCTCCCTCCCTCTTCAGAAATTCAAGATGGTTACGCCAGCACTCATTGCAGAGACACTAGACAGGGGAGACTGGATGTGCTCCCTGGATTGAAGGACGCCTACTTACACGTTCTGATTTGGCAGCCACATCGCTTCTTCCTACACTTCAGGATCATGGGCTGTCATTTCCAGTACAATGTGCTACCCTTTGGCCTCAACTGAGCCCCCAGGGTATTCACCCGACACATGAATGCAGGGGCAGCCCTCCTCTGGGCCACCATGTCTACCCGTACCTGGACGACGGGCTGGTCAGGGCGAGATTCATGCTTTTACTGCCTATTGCTACAGCTTTAGTAAGACAGGCCGGCACCTGGGCCGCTGATTAAATGCCGTTTCTGCCTGCCTACAAGGACTTTGTGAGGGAGGAAAACAATGTATTTCTGTACTGTTTAGCATTCCTGTCTGGGTTGATATTTCAACATGCAGGCTGTGGCCTCGTACTGTGTATGAGTTTTCAGAATAAAATACATTTTGCAATGCATTTGACAGAAAAGGAAAAAAGCAAATGGCGGATGTTACACAAAATGGACGCCATGTGATTATACTGACGATTCTGTGTTTGCGATGTTTGTCACATGATGCGATTGGTTTCCGCCCAACATAATATACGGTTAGGGTCGTTTCTGGACTAACAAACCCTCCTTTTGGCCGTAAGCCAAGAGCATTTAGCATTATCCATACATCTCATCTTCATCCGACCATGAATTCTGAACTATGCATGCTACTATAATTGTCATCTTCAACATTAATTGACGAGAGTTCCTTGATTGTTACAATTTCTTGATTTGCACCTTTATCTAATTGGTGAGTGGGTTTTTCCTTCATCACGTGTACACATTCATTTGTAATTTCAGAACAAAAGATTGGCAGTATATGCAACAACAGTAGAACATGAGGATCCCAAGTATCGTGACTAAAATTGCAATTAGCTTCCATCCCCATGAACGCAGTAGTTCCCAAAACCATGTGCTTATGTTCAAATTCCAACCAACTGTGGGGACATGAATACAAGAACTCAGGATGTGCAATTTCTTGATCGCTTCAAAAATCGTAGGGGAGGCGTCACTTACGAATACACAGCACGCTGACACCACGATTTTGCACACACCCCCACGATCAGCCAAAATTATATCAAGAGCCATTCTATTCTGAAGTGTCATTAATCTAACTGCTTTCTCTTCTAGTGTCATGTTATAGAGTATATCGGTAGTTCCATTTATTGTCCTTTCTAACACCCTGCACAGTTTCCTTATATTCCATGAATTTATTGCTTGCCCCCAAAATGGTATAAATGACTTTGCTATGTCCCCTGCAATCAGTCCTGTATCATCCCGCCGTGGCATAGATCTGGATAGTTTAGATATGTCTGACGTTTTGGAAAGAAATACACCAGGGAAAATAATTCCTAAGTAACAGGTCCCTCCCCAATTTCTACGTAACCAGGGATAAGCCTGTTCCCCACATATAAAATAAACGGGATCGCCTACATATATTGGTGGTTCTTCTTTCTCAAGCACTGCTGTATTCATACATCTAGTAAATGTTCCTACCGAATAGGAACCCTTTTTCCGTAAGCAAAATGGGACAGTATGTGGACTGTAATTAATAGTATAGGAGGGAGGCACAACATCCTTATTCCCTATGGGAGCCATGTTGAAAGTGATTACAGAGGATTTGTAAGGCACAAAGAGCCTATCTACTTGTTTGCCATTGGTTTTATTATTCTTGCCCTGTTAAATATGGAACAACCCACTGGTTCAATTACCACTTTTTCAAACTCATCTATGTTTGTTCCATCCAATTGACCAGTATCACTGTTGTTCCACTTTCTGTAAAATAGTGCACCCAATGATGCATAACATGCATTGTTAAGTGGTTAAGGCTGCACATACCATCACATTCCTTTTCCGCCATGCTGCGGTAAATGGGAGCAGACCCAGCAGTTGGATCCATTCAGAATAGCATGAGTCATATTCATAATCAAAAGCAATGTATTATTACCACACCCTCTTCTGTGACTCTCTTCTTGTGAGGGGAGAGTATAAGAGAGCACAAGTACTGGGCTGCTTGTGGTAGGGGCATTGGTAGCAGGCAAAAGAGAGAGTATTTACAGTTTCCAAATACCAAAATATTGAGGTCAATGTAATCAAGATGCAAAGTGGTTTCCTAATTATTAGCACATGTTTCCCAAAAGAAATTCTTCTGGGCATTCGTTTAGTCTCTATTTCTATAATATCAGCGTTGGTGCAGGAGGGAGCAGGAGTAAGTATAGGCATTGTCTGCAATGTTTATCTCGGCAATGTTCGTCACAAAGAAATTTTTCCCAGCAGCACACGTTAAACAGCAAAGCGACAAGTAGCAGCAAAGCGTTCAGGCCAGTTCCAGTTAGCATGCTTAATAAATTGAGAGCAATCTTATGTGATTTTTGCACAGTACTCCAAAAAGGCCAGGGCACGCATCAATTGTATTGGTACCATATGCCTCCCCGCTTGTCCGCACAGGCTCGCATTGGCCATTTACTTTCCAAAGGTAGCACCAGGAAACCGCGTTTCAGAGCTTTCAATTTGATCCAATTTGATACAGCTCATACGCTCCATTTCCCTATGCCTCTGATTCCCATTTCATCCGTGTTGGGAATAGAGGCAAAACAAATACGTAGATCAGATCACTTTCGGTTTCGAGAACGTAGGTTGTACCTTATCGCTCCAGGTACTGTGTGATCAATGAATAATGCATTTTCATTTCCAGTGTCAGCCTGTGATGCAATGAGTGATGATGCGGCAGCAGTCGGGCAAGGCGGAGGCACCTTTGGCCCTTTGATCCTTGTTGCAATCTCCCCATGCCCTTTCTCAGGCTTAGGAAGCACTTCTGGCAGAGAACTGGCGATGGTGTCTTTGTGGTCGAGTGCAGCGGTTTCTTTTTCGGCGTTCGGATCAGGCAGCTCTTTTAAAAGGGACGGCATTCTTTTCGTATGCGTGGCATGGATCCATGACTTGCGACCATCCACTCGGACTGCAGTCTGTGTTGCCAGGAGGACCTGGTAAGGCCCCTTCCATCGCGGTGTAAGTGAAGACTTAAGTTCAAAATTTCTGGTGAGGATCCAGTCTCCAGGCTGCAGACAATGCCCTGGACCGGTATATCTGACAGGACGAGCCTCCTGCACCTGCTGATGAATTAAATGCAAGTTTTGAGTTAACAGTTTACAGTAAGTAATGAGCAAAGGGTGTTCAATCTCTCGTAACCTCTTAGGCTGTGGGGCACTCCAAACATTTGCTGGTCTCCCCATCACTATTTCATAGGGGGAAGAGTCCAGTCTTTGCCCGCACAGAGGTACGCATACACAATAAAGCCAATGGCAGCGCATCAGGCCACTTCAACTGACTCCCTGTGCATATTTTACTGAGCTTATTCTTCAAAATACCGTTTTGGCGTTCCACAAGACCAGCACTCATCGGGTATCTGGCCGAGTGAATCTTTTATCAATCTGTAGGCCTGCACAAATCTGTAGTATCACGGCTGCAATAAAATGCGGGCTGTTATCTGACCATACGACACTTGGCAAGCCAAAACGGGGAAAAATATTCTTTTCTCCAGCATGGGGTCTGGCATGGATTCACATGCTCATGAATATTCCCCGTCGTCAGGCTGGGAATCCTCGGTAAAGAAAAATCAGTATCAGTTTTGTTTCTAATCTGTCTTTCGTAGTAGTAACCAATCACTGATCTCTGCGTCATACTGACCACAGCCAATGACTGCCATCTCCCTAAGCCCAGCCTCTGGCAGCCATCTTCAGATTTTTACCGCACGTTCATGTGTTGGGATCCTGGTGCTATTGCTCTCGAGCTGTAGTGCGTTTTCGCGCTTTTTCCCCGCCCGACGAGATTGGATCGTTTCATGCCATGAACGCCAGGGCATCCAAGCTTTTCCAGCTCTGCCCGGAAGAGAAGAAGGAAGGTTTCCTTTATCAACGGCGCGAGACCAAGAGGAAGACGGTCCTCGCTGTACCTCTACTGGATGATATCTGGGATGAGGGTCTCGCCCTTCTCAAGAACCCATCCACAACGCCTGCGAAAAGGGATCGGTACGAGAAGAAGTACCGGGTTCCGGACGCGGCCCCCTTGTGCCTTCGGGCACAGCCGACCCCGGACTTGGTCGTCTCCGCGGCGGCCAGGAAGAAAGCGGGGGGCTTCGGCCTCTACGTCGACCTCCCCACCGGACGGTGAGGGAAAGAAATTGGACACAATGGGACGCAGAGTCATCTCATCGGCAGCGACGACGAGTAAGGCTGCAAGCGCCTTAGCCATCGTAGCCCGCTACGACAGGGAGTTGTGGTAAAAGATCGCCCCCCTGCTGGACTTCCTACCGGATGACAAGAGGACTGAGGCCCTAGAGCTCTTGCAGGAAGGAGAAGTGGCGTCGGACCACGCCATTACGATAGCGACGGACATCCCTGACACTGGTTTTCGCCAGTTGGGCAACGGCGTGTGCCTTAGACGGCGTGGATGGCTCAAGGCAACGGACTTCCGGCAGGACGTGCAGACCAGAGTTTTGGACATGCCATTCGACGGGAGCAACCTGTTTGGGAAAACAGTGGACGATTCCCTACAAGGCATCAAGACGGACATGGAGACGGCCCGGGCTCTTGGTGTTCTCCAGCAACAACGGCCGCCCTTTCGGAGCGCCGGAGGCAAGCAGGGTGCCTCCAAAGGTTCCGGCGGCGGATATTCCACCTACCGTCAAGCAGCCCGTTCGTCGTCACAGGAAGCCTACAGGGGACGAGGCAAGTCGGGCGGACCCTGCTGTCGTCGCCAGGGAGGAAAAGGCGGCAAAGCCTCGTCGAAGCAGGACTGAACCGGCCGTGGGGTCGGGCCCCCACCGAAGCATCCCGGTGGGAGGCCGGCTGGCGAACTTCTTCAGCGTGTGGGAGTCCATCTCCACCGACCGTTGGGTGCTGGACGCCCTGGGCCAGGGTCACGCGCTCGAGTTTCTAAAGAAGTGCCCGCGCGTTCCCCCCGTGGACAGGTAGGAACATCACGTCCCTCAACTTCTCTTGGAGGTAAAGGCGATGCTCAAGAAAGGTGCCATTGAGCTTGTCCCAAAGAGGCTTTGGGATACTTCCTTGTGAAGAAGAAGACAGGAGGATGGAGTCCCATCCTGGACCTACGACGACTGAACAAATTCATCAAGGCACAGGAGTTCCGGATGGTCACCCTCCAGCACGTCCTGGGTCAGCTGGAGGAGGGCGATTTCCTGTCGTTGGATTTGGAGGATGCCTACTTCCATATCCCCATCCTAAAGGGACACCAAAGGTTTCTCAGATTCGTGGTCCAAGGGCGTCACTACCAGTTCAGAGCCCTTCCCTTCGGATTGAGGTTGGCACCCAGGGTGTTCACCAAGTGCCTCGCACCGGTGGCGGCGCGGCTGCTCCTGGAGGGGATCCAAGTCTACCCCTACCTGGACGACTGCCTCATCCGACCAAAGACAAAGGAGCTCGCCGCGGAGCACACGGCGAGGACCGTCCAACTACTCACGGACCTGGGATTCTCCATAAACTACGCCAAGTCCCACTGTTTCTGGGAGCAAAGCTCGACACAGTGGCGCTTCTGGCCTCTCGTCGGAGGAAAGGACGAGGGCCATCTTGCGCAAGGTGCAGCGGATGCTGGTTGCGGAGGCGGTGGTGGTCTGTCCGGTGGTTTTCTTAAGAAGGGCATACCACTCCAGCAAAGGAGCTGCAGGACTCGGACATCTGAAGTAATATCCTGCCACTGTGGCCAATGTTCTGCCAACCGTCCACCAGCCGGCAAGTCATGGGAGGGAAAATCAAAGTTGCTTAGAGGGCAGTGCCACCCCCGCTGCTGTTTGCTAGCCTCCGGAAGCCCCTCTGCCCCTTCCGGGATGCGAGAAATGCTTCTGCCCCTGCCTGGCCTGTGGGAGCTGCGCTTCCCTGCTGCAAGGCACATGGCTCTTGTAGCCTCTGCTCCTCGAGGCAAAGCTGAAGGCAAACTTGGCTGGCTGCGGAGCTAGGCCCAGCAATTTTGCGGCTAATATAGACTCTTTAAACTTTTTCAGAATCAGGCTGAAACTCTACCTCAAAAGGCATGTCCAGTAGCCTATTCTGGATGTTCGGGGAGAAGCCAGAGGTTTTTACATAGGCTGGCCAGGCAGCCACAATCACACTCTTTCTGGTGATTTTGGCTGCCTGTACAGCAAGCCCTTCCGGAGAAGGGTGAGAAGCCAGTTAAGTTGTATCTCCTCTTGCCGGCCTGTACGTCCCCTAAAGTTAGTTGACCAGGGTAATGGAGCACGGATCTTGCCACAAAGAGGCTAGGGGGTCCGCAATTGCTGGATTAAGTGGCATGTTCTGCTCCGTCACAGGACCTTCATCCAAGATGTCCGTCATCTTGTAGCCCTGAACACGCTTTGAAGAGGACTTAAAACCTAGGCTGTCAACTACCCTCTCTACTAGGTCCCAAAACTAAGTGTGGATGTAGGTGTAGAGCTGAGCTTGCTGAGGTTCCCCATCTAGAGATGTTTCCAGGCTGTTGCATTGTGAAATCCTTGAGATAATGCCAACAGGTCTGCTTGGTCGGCGAAGAAATCCACACCTCCCGACCCTGTATACATGGGATTGATGTCCTCCTGGTCATCGCCGTGGTCTGCATCAAAAATCGGTGCCATGGACTCGAATCTGGACCTGGAGAGCGGTATAAAGGACCCTTCGTCGATAGTCGGTGCCAAGGGTTTCTCCTTTGCTCCCTGGATCTAAAGTACGCTTATCTACATGTCTCGAATGGGCAGCCACATCGTTCCTTACTGTGCTTCAGGATCATGGGCTGCCATTTCCAATACAAGGTGCTACCCTTTGGCCTCAACTCGGCGCCCAAGGTATTTACCAGGTTAATGAATGCAGTGGCAGCCATTCCCGAGGCCTAAATCCACCATGTCTACCCATACCTGGACGGCTGGCTTGTCCGGGCCACCTCTCCGGAAGCGGTTCATACTGCCTCTGCACTGATGAACACGCTCCACGACTTGGGGTTCACTATCAATCTCAAGAAGTCTCAGCTGCAGCCCACGCTGAGCCTGACTTTGGGCCTCACCTGGGACACGAGCTCCGTGAGAGTCTTTCCCTCAGAGGACACGATTGCGGCCATCAGGTGAGCCACAGCTCACTTCCTCTCCAGGCCAGTGACCTGTGCCTGTGTTACCAACACCTATTGGGTCTTATGGCAGCGGTCCTGTTGGCCGTACCCCACACAAGACTCAGGATGGGGAGATAAAAGCTGCACTTCGCATCCTCATGGAATCAGGAGAGGGGCTCCGAAGCGGAGCCAGTCAGCATTCCTCCCTTTCTCCACTCAGACCTACAGTGGTGGTCCGTGGATTACAGTCTATGGCAGGGCAAGCCCTGCCGACAGCTGGTCCCTCAGGTCAGTTATTATGGACTCTTCCCTAGAGGGCTGGGGAGCCACCCTGGGCAACCACAGCGTCCATGGACTCTGGATCCGGCAGGAGCAGGAGTCCCACATCATTTGGCTAGAATTGAAGGCCATATGGCTGGCTGTCAAGGACTTTCTCCAACTTATCGAGGGCAAGACAGTTCTTATCCAGACAGACAACTGCACCAGAATGTACTATGTCAACAAGCAGGGGGATACCAGATCCCCTAAGCTGTGCAACCTAGCAGTCAGCATGTGGGAATGGGCTCTGGAGAACAACATCTACCTCATGGCTGTCCACCTACCAGGGGAATTCAACCTGGAAGTGGACAAGCTCAGCAGACTGGGGGTGGACAATTACGAGTGGCAATTGAACAACCTGGTACTGGAGATCTTCCTCAGGTGGGGGCATCCCCAGGTGGATCTTTTTGCCTCGCGGGATAACAGGAAATGCCAGAAGTTCGCCTCCTGGCAGCGGCAGGGCTCCAGCTCCCTGGGTGACGCATTCCAGATACAATGGAACGACATGACGGCATACGCCTTCCCACCCACACCCCTGGTCCACAGTGTGATCTGCAAGATAAAGGATTCCTGGCACCTCAGCATCGTTTTGATAGCTCCTTGGTGGCCGGCGAGACTGTGGTTCTCCGAGCTATTCAGCCTATCGGACAGACCACCCATTCACCTACCGCTGGGCCCAGCCCCTTTCCTGGCCCAGCAGGGGGACAGCGTACTCCACCCTGCTCCTCACAAACTAGCCCTCGCAGCGTGGTTCCTGAGCAGGTCACGCTGAAACACTTGAGCCTATCTCAGGCTAACCTAGAGATCATCCAGGGCGCTAGAAGCAAGGTTACTCGGAACCAATATAAGAGTAAATGGTACCTTAATGTTGTGTTGGGCGCCTTGGCGCACAAACCCTTTGAGCCAATGGCATCCGCGGACATCAGGCTGGTCACCATAAAGACAGCTGTGCTCATGGGCCTCACCTCAGCTCGCAGAGTCAGCGAGATCCAGACTCTGGTGGCTTCACCACCTTTCACAAGGACAAGGTCGTCCTGCAAATGCATCCTGCGTTCCTTCCCAAGGTGACCTCCTCCTTCCATCTCAACGAGAAACTAGTCTTACCCACTTTCTTCGCTGGCCGCAAGGACGAGCCTCAGAGGATCTTGCGTCGTCTGGATGTCAGACGTGCGCTGTAATACTACCTGGACGGTTCCAAGGACTTCCGCAAGTCGGACGTCTTGTTTGTCACTTTTGGTGGGTCAAGGCCCGGTTATCAGTCCTCCAAGCCCTCCATAGCAAGATGGGAGGTCGCGGCCATCAAGGAGGCCTATGAGGGGCAGCACAAACCAGTGCCAGCTAACTTGCATGCCCATTCGGTCAGAGCCAAGGCCACGCCCATCGCGTTCCAACGGTATTTGCCATGGCAGCTCAGCAGGGCAGCTACCTGGGCCACCCCATTGGCTTTCTGTAAGCACTACTATTTGGACGCCACCTCTAGGTCAGACGCAGCGTTCGGACAGGCGGTTCTAAGAAACCTGTTTTCTTAAGGAGGGTCTCCTCTCCATCCTGGGGCTACATTCAGTTGTAATCGCCCATACAGTATGGAGGAAAGGGGGCGGGGTGTAAGAGTAATTTATAGTTACTCACCATAGTGACTGACATACTCTTAGTCCATAGTCCCCTTTCCTCCATACGTCCCACCATCCTCCCCCCTAATAATACTGGTGTCATCAGGCAATGCTGAATATTGTCGACGCGTCAGTGGGGACTGAGGAGTGGCACCGGTGGGCGCAGTCAAGCGAGCGCATGCTCCCAGGGCTGCGCCCCCGCACGCCTCTAAATTTAAAGGGGAAGAAGATTTGTGTGGTGAAAAAGGTTCTGTCTCCCGTCCCTCGCGAGGGACGCCCTTACAGTATGGAGGAAAGGGGACTATGGACTAAGAGTATGTTAGTCACCATAGTGAGTAACTATACATTTCTTCCTGCCTGGACCAGATGCGAGATATTGCTAACTTGGTACAATTGGGACACAGTCCATCTAGATGAGAGAGGTGGCTAAGCTACACAGTCTGCCTAGTCGTGGTGGGCTAACACGTGTGTCAGTATGCTAGCTTTAGGGTGAGGTAGGAGTAATGAGAGAGGCGGAGCAGATTTGAGGGGTGCAGTCATTGCTGCGCCCCTGTCCACACCACACTAAGTGTGTGTCACTGCTGGTTGACGGCTGCTGCCTTCTTGCTTCCCTGGCTAACACTCGCAGACACGATCTGGAGCTGCTTTTGTAGGAGCTGCCCTTTGCCTTGGGACCCTTAGCAGAGAGCTGTCCAGGCAAGGCTGCCCTGAGGGGAGGTCAGAAATGGCCTTGCCAGGCCAATCGGGGAGCAGTGCCAGGGAAAGGGAGGCGGACAAAGGGAGAGCTAGCACGCTAGCTGCTTTGCAAGTGCGGGAGGGCAGAGTTGCAATTTAACCAATCCGAAAGGTGGAGGACGCATTATGTGCCGTTTATAAGGGCAGAAGGCAGGCCAATCGGGGAGGAGTGTGGCTGGGAGGAAGACGCAGAGCAAAAAAGCTGACAAATAGTGAGAGAGTGAAAACAAAGATGGAAACAAGATGGAGGAGGGGGGTCAGTGATTAGAGGATTGGAGCGAGAAAGCAGGGGACACAAGTGAGAAAGAGTGAAAGGGAGAGAGTGAAGACAGAGATGGAAACCAGATGGAGAAGGGGGTAGGAGGCGACAGAGGGGCACTCGCCTTGTCAAAGACCAGTACGGAATGCACAGGACCCGTTCACGTGGGCCCGCTGCTGGAAATACTGTCCTGGTTGCAAGTGAAACAGGTGAAGCATACAATCACGGGCGAGGGAGGGGGTTGGGTGGACTGGGAGAGGGAGTGCAAGGGTCACAGAGCAGAGGATCACATCGAGAAAGCTAATGAAAATAGTGAGAGTGAAAAGAGAGAAAACAAAGACAGAGATGGAGGACGGGGTCAGTGGGCAGAGGATCAGAGCCAGAAAGCAGGGGGCAAAAGTGAGGGAGTGAAAGGGAGAAAGAAAAGACAGAGATGGAAACAAGATGGAGGAGGGGTCAGAAGGGCACTCACTTTGCCAAAGGCCAGGACGAAAGATTATAATTTTTTTATTGGATTGGGGTAGCGATTATTGTAGCAGGGAGAAAGTAAAATATAGTAACATTTTGTATTTAAAAATCAGAAGTCTCCTGCCTAAATCTGGAGGATTGGCTTGTATAGCAGCATGGTATATGCCCATACAACCATGCAATAGTGATAATAATGCCATTCCTTTTAGTAGTTGTTTGCTTTTACTGGGTAGGGAGTTCAAGTAGAGCCTTTAAGAAAACAACATTCGAGATGTTTGCCCGATGAATAGTAAAGGCGGGAAATTATAGAGTTAGGGGATTAAGAAGGCTGTAATGGAGTAAGGCGCGAATGAACACTGGCATGATACATGCAGGTTCTTGAAGAGTATTGGGAAATTTGAAAAGATACATAGGATACTGTTAAAATCTAAAGCCCTGTAGGAGATTTTAATGTTTACAAAAGGGTACATGGTTGTTCACAGCTGGTTCAGAGAATGGAAGAAAGGTGACCTGTGGAGATTAAGCTTCCTTTATTGGTTTAGGAGGTTGTGTTCAATTAATTGTGGACTATGGTTCATAATTGTTAACTATGGTTGGAGGGGATCGCTCTGGTCATAAGTTGATCTTTGTTAGTCCATAGTTGACAATGGTCTGGCAATTGTCAACAATAGTTGGCAATGATCAATGGGCATAAATAGCCATAAATCCCCACTGCATGCTTATTGCATGACCCTGAAAGAAGTATCCCAATATGAATAATACCAAATGCTTGAGCCTGAAAGACCGAGATACAAGGCATTATAACCACACACTCGGGCTCTGAATATGTCCCCGTTATGCCAACCCTCATCCTTGCACAACTGTTGCATTCATTTTCACTCCCATATACCGAAAACAAAAAGATGTTCTCTCTCTTGACCCACCTGAGCATGCTGAAGTTATATGATTTATAAAGGATACACAATGTTTTAGGTTTGGCCTCATTAGCTACCCGTTGATTGGAATCTCTATTTTTTTTTTCGGTTCGTGATGTAAGCGTTGTAGTGCAGCTGCATAGCAATGAAATGCTGGCAGAGCGTTGAATATTTTATTCACTGTGTATATGCATTTGTGCGATTCAAAAAATCCACACTGTCCATAAAGCAGCGGCTTTGGAGCCGTTAGTAATACATGTGGGGGGTAGTTTTAGAACGTTACGTATATGTCCTATTTAAATATTTGAAATCATGCACTTTATGTGTATCTGAGAGTTCCGAAGTGAATAATGTAATTATACAAAAAAAACTCCACATAAATAAATCAAACCTGACCCTAAGCACTATCTGTTTTCTAGATAAACTATCTGCTACACTGGAAAAAGAGAAAGATGTTTTGATGGGTTCCAGCTGCTAGATTAATTTCGGGGGTAAAAGGTATTTTAGCAGGAAGAGAAACAGAATTCCAACGTATTAGAGGCGTTGCGCCATTATAGGGCATACTTGGTAATTAAACGTTCTTGCATCTGCATTGCTTTTTCCCCACAATAACAACATTTTATTTATTTGATTCCAGGTTTCTCTAATACACCGCCTGCCAATTATTTCAACCCACTGACGGCCAGTCCAAAGAGCAGCTCTCCCTCGAAACTGTGGAGTCGCTCATAAGCATCTTGTTACAGAAGCCAGAGTAAAGAAACAAAGAAAAAAGGGCATGTCAAGTGAAAAAAAGCCCTAGTGCCTCTAGACCTAATATACCCACTTATTGTGAAGCTGTAGAAAAGGTGTGAGATCCTGCTGGTGCCTTTCGGCATTTCGTATTTACCTCTTGCTTTCCTTTTGTGGGTGTTTTTTCATTTAGTCCAAGGTACTTTTTTAAGTGAACAATTTTTTTTTTATTTTGTTATGCTTTCGTTTTTTTTGTGCTGCTGCCAAAGAACTCGGGCCAGTTGTGGTTTGTTTAGCTTTCTTTAATTTGTATTTTGTAGCATCCCGTCCTTAAAATAGCTGCAACGACTGAAGCTTTACTACCCAGAACAGATCCATTTAATATACACCTCACCCCCAAGTATAGTACTTTTTTCAAATTAAACTGCCAAGAATGGCTTTCTTTGTGCCTAGCCTTTATACATTTTTCACATTTTGGTATTGGATGAGCTGGGTACAGTACCTTCTTTATGACGGGAAGGGCGCTTTCAGACTTCCGTTTCAGTGCAGCTCCAGTTGCTGAATTGGGTGCTCAGTGACTCGCAGTGTAGATATCCACTGCTCTTCTCCATATTTTTGCCACATAGTGCAGTGTAATAAAATGCATCGTTTTAATTGCTATGGTGGCCTTTGCTTGCCCTCCAAACAGTCTCCAGGGGCACAATTTGT
Organism: Ambystoma mexicanum; assembly: GCF_040938575.1. Lineage (NCBI taxonomy): Eukaryota > Metazoa > Chordata > Amphibia > Caudata > Ambystomatidae > Ambystoma > Ambystoma mexicanum. Next base: position 537,543,193 of record NC_090923.1, on the reverse strand, counting down.
TGCTGTATAAGGAGAGTCAGACCAGTACAAACTAAGAGCCAAATGTACAAAGGAATTTCACTATTAACCCTGCCAATGAGATCCTCTTTTGTAGTTTCATATCGGTCAGCCTGGACCAGTCCAAACGCCCAGTCTATAGCAAGTTGCAACAGTAAGTCCCTTTCTAAGAAAGATAGCAAGTGACAATGATTGGGCCCAAGTGTACTCCGGTTAGCAGCACAAAATGGCTTCCTGCTGCATTGTAGTGCAGATGGACAAGCTGCTGTGTGGTGTATGGCTAGAGTTCTCTCTAACCTACTGGTGATCGTGTAACCTTTCTGAAATGCCGTTCTGACTCTATGATCATGCCCTTTAGCCAATTTGTATGAACCAGTAGCATTGGTAATAACGTTATAATAGTACTATTAATTGGCAACAATGCATCATTGATTGAAATGTGACCATTTACTTTTGTGTCTGGTTATAGTTATCGACTTTGGCAGAGCAAAACAAGTGTCATTTTTGTATTTAAATATATATGATGTGGTTTGGGATGGAGGCACCCATGTGTTTGATCTGGATAGGAGGTCATGTTTAAGAAAGCTGCATTTTACGTCTGCTTTGGTTGTCATGAATTCATCTCAGGAATTGACTGCACTGATTAATACTATTCTTTACATGTGAGCCTAAAAATGTGATTCAGAAAAAAACATAGCTACTCATGACCTCATTTTGTATGGACGGTGCTATCCGGTAGCCCCCTCTCCCATAAAACAGATGGCAATCTGCCGTATGTGGTGGTAAACAAAGCCCAATTATGTGCCACTGGTTACCGTGCCATTTCCCGTCTTGCATGAATGGGTGCTGGGCGGTGAACGGTAATGGCAGCGACCATGTACAAACATGGCGGCCGTCATTGCATGGAATCCCCATGAGTTCTGGCTGCTTAGTCACGTGCGGGCAGAGATGTCATTGCTTATTCCGCATGAAGCCGAGACAAGCGCTGGACATGTTCCAAACGGAAATGTAACCAAAATGGTCAGGAGGTAGGAGGACTTCCCCGGGCAACTTTAGCCACCTGTTTTATGTACTTACCCATCCAAAATGAGGCCGTTGAAAGTGTATAACAATGCAGTTAACTGTGAATAATCGTTTTGTGAAAAAGTATTATTGTGGCTCTTGTTTGGTACAAATGCTTTGTCGTTTTATTGTTTTAGTAACTGGAGAGCTTCATGAAGAATGTAAATACTGTTGTCACAGGAGTGTCTTTTTGTTTTCGTTTGTGTGAACATTTCAACATATATTGTATCTCGACTAGAGTGTACATGTTTCTTGTTTAACTAGACTGGTGACTTGAAAGCTCATTTGTTTTATGATGGCGATTCTAATCATATTATCGTTATATTGGGAAAACTTGTTATTGTTTTAAAAGTGAGAGTTGGACCTGCGCACAATTTGAGCCTCTTAATATCCAATGTCCCAACGTGCATTGTGAAAGCGCGTTCGTCGATTCATTTCTGTACACTGGCCTGCTGGCAATACAGCCCTGAGGCTGCTTTGGTGACAAAAGTACCGGCGTTGATGAGTTTAGTTGGCGGTCATTGGCCACACACAACATTCTGTGGCAGAATGACTTGCACCGTTGTGGGTCATGTGGCAAAATGTCAATTGTGTTGAGAAATCAACAACTGCTTGTTCCTTTATCAAATGGAAACTGCTGATTTGGAATGTCCAACACTGAAAGCTACACTGTTTTATCCTGTGAATTGTCTGATTCTGTAATAATAAGCAAACAAAAGGGTGGCTCCACGAATGCAAAGGGTGTTTCTTTTAATCATGCCCAATGTTTTTCCCAGGTCCACAGTGGACTGACCTGGGAGATTGTATAAACTTGAAATACATGATTGTGAATGTACATAAAGACATTACAGACTTTTTTTTGTGACAAACGAAAAATGTTTGACTATTCCTTTGTTTCTTTAATGTACTTTCTAATGCTTGTGGTAGCTGGAGATATGTGCCTTCATGCCAGTTTGGGTGAAACTTGGCAAATGGTTGTAAATATAATAAAGTGCAACAAGACTGTTTGATAGAATTTTGCTGCAGTGCGTCTCTTTATTGATTGATCCAAGGTCGTTAACACATGAGCTGAGGTGGGTACACAAATATCACACACTGCACTTGAAACTAGATTCCTCCCACTTAGAAGCTGAAGGGCTGAGCCAGCCGTGCCAGGATTTGAAGTTGCAAAGAGCAGGGCTGACTAATGTCAAAGGAATGCGCTTAACCCATTCGCTTTCTGTACAAAGTAAATGTATCTAAAGGATTATTTTAGCATCAAATGATGTCTCTTGAGGTCTTTATTCTAATAAGGCGTATAAGGCCAAGATACGCACCTTCCACATATTTATTGTCTTTTGAAATTGTGCCTATGTCAGACTGGATCCGGAAATCATTGAACAGCCACTAGTGGGTGTGTAACTCAAGAGCCAGCTACATCGTAGCCATTGTGTGCAGCACAAGTGCATGATCTGACCTAGTTGGTTTACATATTAGCATCATTTCCTTTTTTTGCCCACTCCAGACATTTCTCTGGATATTTACCACATTGGTTTTTGCCAAGTCATTTTGAAACGCGGCTCATTCCTGTCACCCGAAAATGGTTTCAGTGTTAAAGCCTTTCACGATTATATTGGCAGCAGATGTCTGGGTCCGTGGGGGAAACAAAAAAGTGAGCCACGCACCCATGGGCCCCAAACTCCTCGAAGCAGGGCATGGCACGCCATGACCTCGCAGGTCGGCCTGGGCCTCCATGCATGATCAATGCGGAGGTTGATAATGCAGCCACAGTGGCGTGCAGCTTGCTGCGCTAGTTGAAAGATGTTGTAAGTACGCTTTTTAATCTAACTTTACATCTTTCTCCTAGCACAGAAGCATGGTGAGTTAGGCAATTGCCCAAACATGCCATACCCTCACTGCGCACGGCCAGTTACATCATGCAAATACCCAGTGCCGGCCTTAGTGGCAGCAGCGCCCCGGGCAGAAAAAGAACAATTTGGCGCCCATATCCTGCCACGCCTGTGGTCAATTGGGGGGTGGAGGCACCGAATGTTTCTTTTTGTGGTGGGAGAAGTGTCATTTTTAAATTAATTGAGCTTACGGGAGCCGGCACATTTAAAAAGAGGGTGCTGCGGCACCCTCTTAAAATGATTATCGCATCACCCCTGTGCCGGAGCAGGGGGGTAATTATCTCAATAGGGTGCCTGCACCCTATTGTTAATTGCACCTGCGGGATTTCAAAATGACACTTCTCCAACCACGCCAGCTCGGGGGAGCCTTTGAAAGTCTCCCACGAGCTGGCGCCCTGGAGGACTACGGTGCCCCGGGCGGACTCCCGTCCTGCCCTGCCCTAAGGCCGGCTCTGCAAATACCTGTGGCTGGGCAGCTTTTAATGCTGGAAAGGATGGGCGGGTGAAAGCTTTTAGGGGATGGGCATGAACATTTCCCACAAAGTTGAATGTCAGATCATAGCGAGGGGGCCTTAATTAATGCAGGGCGGTTTGGAGTGTTTTGTCCCCCGAGAGTATTTGCAATTAATGTGTTGAAATGGGGGCATCTTACACCTTTTTCTGTTGTTGATGCGAGAAATGGGGTAAAAAGCAATACAATTTACAGTTGGTTCTCTCTGTTATGTGGCTCTCCTGCAAAAACATGTTTACAACAGACAGATCTACTCATTTCCATAGAACAGATCTCCTCTTCATGGGGAAATTCAGCCCTTGGACATTCCAGGAACCCATATGAATCACATCACCCCCACCCACATAAGGTAAGGTCAATGACATAAATGTAAATGTGTGCCGCTAACTGAGTGGGTCTCCACCCCAGGAGAATCCATTTTCACCCAATGCAATGGTATTCTGCCAGCATCGGTTGTTTTTCACAACCTTAAGAAGAAACCCCACGCCCCAAATCCCCAAAACCAAACAGATTAAATGCTACAATCAAAAGCTATACATCACCCCATGCATAGTTTGACTTCCTAACTTGGAAGGAAGCATGCACCAATAGCACATGGAACTCTACCCCTCCCCCCCATTCACAGTTCCTCAATAGGCAATCAGGCCATTATTAAAGCAGTGCAGATGCAGGCGGGAAACGGTACTAAAAAACATCCGGATCACTCCAGATTGTCACGTGGGTCGATCCTTGCAACTTCTGTCCCGCGTAGATGGGCCTTGCAGTCTCCAGGCTTTCCAAACATGTGTCCACTGTGAGGAAGGCCCTGAGAGTTGAGGGACGGGTTCAGCATCGCCTCCCCAGGTGTGAGCTCCTCTCCCTCCGAACTCAACAACTGTTTCCCCTCCTTCATTGATCTAATAGCCCATCTTTTCCCATTGATTATGAAGATCAGCGTGGTAGGGAACCCCATCTGTAGATCACTTTTTTGTCTCGCAGCCATTGCGTCATTGGACGCAGTGCTCTCCACTTTAGCAGGGTCGATGTAGCAAGTTTCTGAAACGCAGATCCAAGCATTTCTGAAGGTTAAATCAGGACTATTCCTTGCTGCTCTCATTATGCGCTCTTTGTGGGGAAAATATGCACGTCCGGAGGTTCCCCTTGGCGTGGAGGAACCCTAGGTCGCGTACGATGGGCACCATCCAGTTCCAAGGTGAGGTCGTCGGGCAATTGGAGTATGGAATAGAAGGTCTTTAACAAACTCGAGGAGATCCTCCTCCTGGACCCCCACAGGCACCCTTCAGATATGCATCTCTTCAAGAGCGATGCTCAGCATTGTCCTGCTTTTCTTCAAGGTGCTCACAGCAGGCCTCCAGCACTTTTCGACAGCACACACACTGTAGTCTCCATCTCATTGACCCTTCTTTCGGCTTCCAGCATACGCTTATCAAGTGCTGATATTTTGTGAGACCACTCAGCCGTGCTGTTGTGGATTTCCTTCTTGTTTTCGCTGAGCATATCTTGCAAGTCAGACTTGGTAGACATCTGGGATGGTAAACCCTGGTAGGTGTTCGGAGCATGTACCTGAGCTTAGACTGTGTCTGATTTATTTAGCTGTCTCTGATTTATTTAGCTTTATCTGGAGGTTGAAGCATCTTCACAATGTCTTCATGCTTACCCACTTTTGTTTTTTTGCCATGATGATGTCCCAGTCTGCCAGGGCCAAACTATATTCACCCTCTGAGGAGACGGAGAACACTCAGGCAGGCCGCCACTGTTCTCCAGCCTGGGGTTTTGTATGGATTCACATGCTCATGAATATTCCACGTCGTCAGGCTGGGAATCCCCTGTAATATTAAAGCAGTCTTGCTTTAATGTTAAAACTGCTTGTCACTTCTATAGCCTTTTACTGTCTCTTTGGGTCATACTGCCCCCAGCCAATTACATTTAAAAGAAAATGTATTATTAATGTTACAGTTAAAAACTTTACATATTATCCAGCATGGGGTCTGGCATGGATTCATCAGGCTGGGAATCCTTAAAAGAAAACTGTCTCACTTTAGCTTGAAAACTGCATTTCTCCTCTAATCCAATCATTGTGCTCTGGGTCATACTGCTTCCATCCAATGACAGTCCTTTCCCTATGCTTCACCCCTGGTGGCCATATTCAGATGTTTACCGCACACTTCACTGTTGGGCGGTCTCTTCTTGCTCCAAGCAATATTTTCATCTCTTGAGTTTATTTACCGATTTTTGCTTCGTTTGACCGAAGGTCGATTACCGGCAATGGGAACCCGCTGTTGGCAAACATCATCCTACATGACAGATCTTCCATCGAAATTGTGAGATGACCCGGGCTTGGGCCTACTTTGCGCCTTTCCAGCGTGTCCAAAGAGAAGAGGTGCCTCTTCAAACTCTGCGCTAAGTGTGGATTGAGAAACGTGTATGTCGAGGAACAACACCATAAATGTTCATCGCCTGCATCCGGACAATGATGAGGAGGGATGCAAGATCTGCTGTGAGTTTTTTTTTTAAATAAAGAAGGATCGCTGCAGCAGGCTGGCAGTATCGCTCATGTTGGGCAAGGCCTTTGACTCTGCTTTCAGGCACTGTCATGCCTCACCCAGGACCGACAGGACCCAGGACCGAACTCCCTCAGAAAAGAGGTTGAAGTCCTTTGAGAGTACCCCACCCTTGGGGATCCAAAATAAGGCCAGGCTCCATGACCCTACTCCCAGTGGGTTGGCTGTGGGTCCCAACTCGGGGGAGGGCATGGTCGCCATCACCAACTACTTCCATGGTGAGTGTACCTGTGAGGGGTGCACCCTCTGAGAGAAAGTCCCTGACTCCTTCCAAGCTTAATTTTCCATCGGCGGGAAAAACCACGAAGGAGGGATGTAAAGGTGGCCCTTCTCTGCCCCCTTTGGTGATGCCATCATCTAAGTCTACGAATCCATCGACTGCTCAGCCTCACAGAACAACTTCATCGTTGACGAGCCCGACTCAGTCGACGAAGGCTCCTGTGACCACCCCGTCGATGACGATCACATCTTAGTCAAAGGGGGGGCCTGGCCACGAGGGTGGTGTCCAATGTCAAGGCGGCAGCCTTTCCTCAAGTGTCCCTACCACCATGGCGTGAAGCGGCTGCATGTAAGCTGGCTAAGGCAACTGGTCCCCCAGGGATGGGGACAACTCCCCTCACCACTCCGCTCCATAAGTCTCTGGAGAAGGGAAAGGGTAGGATCCCTCCTGCTAACCGTAAGAAGGGTGCAGGGCCACAAGCCGTTCCAGAGAAACCGGTGCATATCTATACAAGCACCGACGTAGGCAACTATAATCTGCCTAAGGACTATTATTCAGACCACGATGGGGTCGTGGAATCGTGTCTGTAGGGAGAGTCGCAACAGGGTGAGCCCTCTTCTCCCCCACGCCAGAGGAGGCGCGTCAGCCCAGACCATACACTGCTCGCTCTTATCACTCCTCAGCCAAAGGTCATGTCATTGGACATTTTGCTGACACTCCACAAACTAGTGTCAGAGATCCAGCAGAGGCTTCCCCTTACACCAGAACCTGCCCCATCTCGAAGACCCCTCTCCCCTAAAGGCTTCTGGCCAGTAGCCCACCCCGGCATAAGCATAAATCGAAGGACCCAGCTGGCCCAAAGCATCAACTGACGCCACCATCTCCACATCGCGATTTGACTCCAACTGGAGAGCTGGCACCGCACATGAGCCCAGATACGGCTACTACGGCGACTGATACCGACAAGGCTGATGACTTCGTACCGGCTGATGGAGAACCATTGGGCGCAGACGAGCGCCACAGGGCCTCTCCACTGGATGAGGTTGGTTCCTTTCACGCCATGATGTCCAGGGCCTCATACCTCTTAAAACTGGTGCCTGAAGAGACTGAGGAGGGATTCCTCTTCCAATGATGCAAGTCCAGGCTGAAGACCATCATGTCCGTTCCCTTGCTAGACGTCTGGGAGGAGGGCTTGGCTCTAATGAAGACTCAGAGCACCGCGCCGCCAAAGCTGGACAGAATCGAGGAGAAGTACAGGGTCCCAACGCAGCCCCCAAGTGCTTGAGGTCCGATCCTTCTCCCGACTCCGTAGTCTCTACCTCAGCCAGGAATTGGCTCGTTCGCTGGGGAACCTACAACAGTGCCGTTTGACGTCCTTTTGTTTTTCAAGGGGCAAGTCCACCAGGTCCTCCTTATAGACAACCTTCCCGCTCCGCGACCCAAGAGGCGTACAGAGGCCGCTCACAGGCTTATGGCGGCTGAGGACAGCGTTGACTCTGCCAGCAAGTGAGGGCATCGGTGCTGAAGCAGGTCTGAACCAACCACAGACTTGGGCCACCACTTGTGCATCCCAGTGGGAGGCCAGCTGGTGGGGTTCGTCAGTGTATGGAAGACCATCACCACGGACAGATGGAAGCTGGATGTTCTCAAGCAGGGGCACACCTTGAGGTTCCAATGCAGGTGTCCTCGTATTCCTCCTGTGGCTCGACAAGAGCAGCATGTGGTGCAGCTGCTACAGGAGGTCCACGCCCTGTTAAAGAAGGGGGCGGTGGAGCCTGTGGCAAAGTGCCTCTGGAGTGTACTATCTGACACTTCTTGCCCACTGCATACTATCTGACACTTCTTGCCCACTGCATTGCTACTTTCTGCTCCAATTTTCAATGTTATGTGGATGACACTCGGCTCTCTTTCCGGCTCCCCTCAGCCACCTCTGCTTCTTCTCCCATACCTGACTCTCTGGCCGCAATTCAGGAATGGTGCGCCACCAATGATCTCTGCCTTAATGCCAGTAAGACTGAGATCCTCCTCATTGGGACACCCGCTCCCACCTGTCGTCCTCCCTCTCCCTGGCGGCCCACTCTGGGCCCTCGTCCTGATCCTTCCTGTGAGGCTAAGAACTCTGATGTCATCTTCAACTCCACCCACTCCTTCTCTCCCCACATCTCTTGACGTCTCTAAGAAGTCAAACTATCAGCTGCACTTCCTGAGAGGTATTCTTCCTTTTCTTACTTTCCCCCAATAACTCACTGTCTCCAGAGCTCTGGTCCTCTCCAGGCTGGACTATTGCAACAGCCTCTTTCTAAATCGTCCTGCCTCTACTCTTCAACCTTTACAACTTATCCAGAACAGGACTGCGAGGCTTGTCCTTTTCCTCAAGCCCAGGGATCGCATCTCTCCAGCTCTGGAATCGCTTCACTGGCTTCCCATGGCTGCAAGGATCAACTTTAAGACCCTCTGCATCATCCACAAGGCTTTATAGGGCCTCAGCAACCACTTTACCTCCAACTTTCTCTTCCAAAACATCTTCCTTCTCAAGCTCTCCGCTCATGCACCTCCAACTCCTTGAGGGTCAGACGTTTCTCCAAGCAGAGTTGGGGGCAGATCTATCTCCTCGGCTGGGGCCTCCCTCTAGAACAGCCTCCCTGCCTCTCTCAAACTTGAGCAGAACCACCTCCGGTTCCGGAAGCAACTCAATACCTTCCTTTTCACTTCCGCTTTCTCTCTTCCTCTCTCCTGCTGATGCACCTGACTGCTCTGCACACTGGACACCTGCTTACCCTCTGAACTCGGGCCCAGGCTTTTGCATGTCCAGTTGCCCTTCGTTCGACTGCCTTCGGGCTCCCCAGCACTTAAGGGTCTGTATCTGCAACCCTACAGTCCCTTCTCTCTGCACTTATGACCCACCCGCTGACTGCACTTGTGAGTTAACTGCACTTCCCGTCCCCCTGGCACTTCTCCCCCTTTCCTCTTCCCCGCACTTGCGCAATCTGAATGACACCAGGCCTTGTAAGATCGTTATTTTGTCCTCCCTTTGTTTCCCCCTCCTTGTCTTCTCGTGCCTAGGAACACTTGTGTGCAGGCGCTTTATAAATGCCACATCATATCATATACTCCAGATACTTTCTGGTCTGAAAAATGTCAGGAGGGTGTAGGCCGATCCTGAATTTAAAAGGCCTCAACAAGTACTTGAAGTCCCAGAAGTTCAGGGTGGTCACGTTGCAGCACGTGCTCAGTCAACTGGAGGAAGGCGACTTCCTGGTGTTGCTGGATCTGGCAGACTCCTACTTTCACGTCCCCATCCACCAGAAGCACTGCAAGTTCCTGCTTTTCGTTGTCCAGGGACACTATCAGTTCAAGGTGCTCCCTTTCGGCCTGAAATCGGCCCCAAGTGTATTTACAAAGTGCTTGGTGGTGGCACATCTTCATCTCAAGGGCATCCACGTTTACCCTTACCTGGATGATTGGCTCCTCCGATCCCACTCCCATGTGCTGGCGAGCCAACATGTGACGACCATGCGTCAGCTGACGGATCTGGGATTTTCCATAAATTATCCGAAGTCCTACTTGGAGCAATCGCAGATTACTGTGTTTCTGGGTGCCCGATTTAGCACGGTTGCTTGTCCGTCGTCTCCCTCAGAAGAGAGGGTGATGGCAATCCGGGGGAAGGTACAGCACCTGTGGGCTACAGTGCAAACCGACAAGTCGCTGCTAGGCATGATGTCTTCCCTTGCTGTCGCCCCCTTCTCACCCCTGCTCGTTGTTTGTCTGTTATTTTTCTGTGCGCTCTGAGGCCCACGTGCCTTTGGCGCTTTATAAAAATTGAAATAAAATAAATAAATCAACCTCATCCGTCTTTGCAGGCTACAGATGGGGCCTCTCCCGGAGTTTCTGGATGCAAGATAGCTGTAGGTCTTATGCACTTGGAAGGGCAAGATCGCCCTAAGCGAGGAGTTCCAGCAGGTGATCCAGTGGTGGGCATGCACCCTAATCTCACGCAACGTGCTCCTTTCCAAGTCCCTCCGTACCAGCAGACGGTCACCACGGGTGATTCCCTGGAAGGTTGGGGGGCCCACACCTGACAGTTGCACACCAGAGGCCTCTGGCTGCGTGATGAAAAGACCCTTCACATCAACGTCCTTGAACTTCGGGCGGTCTTCTGGGCCCTCGGGTCATTCCTGTAGTCACTGAAGGGAAAGGTGGTGAGGATCTTCAGAGACACCACCACCATGATCTACATCCATAAGCAGGGTGAGGCGCACTCACTGGCTCTCTCCCGGGAGGCCCAGGCCCTGTGGCGCTAGGCTATTCTTCAGGACATGTTTCTCGTCCCATTTCACATGGCGGGCACCAAGAACACCATCGCAGACTCGCTCAGCAGAGAGCTATGTTCTTGCCACGAGTGGGAGCTTTGCCAGGATCAAGTGGATCTTCTGTTCAGAAAATCAGGTCAGCCCCAGATCGACCTCTTCACGACGGCGACGAGCCCCAAGTGTCAGAGGTTCGCCACCAGGTTCCTGCAGCTGAGGAGCATGGGGGATGCTTTCTCGCTCCCGTGGTGGGAGTCTTCCTATATGCCGTTTCTCCTTTCCAACTCCTGCTACGAGTGATCAACCCACTCGGACAGGTGTCATTGCAGGATGATACTCGTCGCTCTAGCGTGGCCGTGACCGATCTGGTATCCTGACCTGCTATGTCTGTTGGCGGCCGCATCCATCAGGCTGACTCTACTTCACGATCTTCTCGGCAGAGAAGGCGGGCCGATTCTGCATCACGACCCAGCATCGCTGGATCTCAGGGTATGGCTCCAACAGCCCTAGAGTTTGGACTTTTTATCTGCCATTGTAATGTAAGAACATCGTGGCCAAGGCCAGAGCTTCTTCGACGTGGATGTGCTATGGCCATAAATAGAAGTGCTTCTCCGTGTGGTGCCGGGCTCAGAAGATTACTCCTCTGGGTGTCACAACTGTGCAGCTCCTCCCATACATGCTTTCCATGGGCAAGGCTGGACTGGCTCACGCCTCTTATCAAAGTGCACCTGGCCGCCATATCCCGTTAAACCTGGATGCCAGGAAGACCTTCCCTGTGGTCACACAAACTCATCAAGGATTTCCTCTGGGGCCCCTTCAGGACCTTTCCGCCAGTGTATGCTCCGGCTCCAGCTTGGGAACTCAATGTGGTCTTGACTAAGCTCATCGGATGCCCCTTTGAAACGATGCATCAGGCCGCACTAAAGTTTCTCTTGTGGAAGACCGCTTTCCTTGTGGTGATCACCTCGGCCATGCGAGACGGGCAGATCCAGGCCCTGTCTTGTAAACAGCCGTACTTGTCCTTCCATGCTACAAGGATGGTGCTGCGTACACACCCCATCTTCATGCAAAAGGTGACATCAGAGTTCCACCTCAAGGAGCCTTTGGTGTTGCCCGTCTTCTTCCCGAATCCGTCCTTACCAGCGAAGGCTTTGCAGCCACTGGACGTTACTTTTGCCTTGAAGTTTTACATGACACGCACAAAGAGTTTTTGTAAGACTTCTAATTTGTTTGTCTATTTTGGACCTATATATCACGATAATGCCTTGTTGAAGGCTTCCATCTGCAGGTGGCTCTACGACTGCATCATGCACTGTCACCTGGCTAACAGACCTTTTCCAGGCCGGCCGAGAGACTGTTCCACCAGAGCCATCGCAGCAACAATGGCCTAGCTCTCTGCTGTGCCCCTGCTCGATATCTGTAGGTCTGCTAAGTGGAGGTCCATGCACACCTTCAAAAGGTTCTACTGAGTCGACCGGGTTTCCAGAGAAGAAACCTGGGTCAGCCAAGCGGTGCTACGCAACCTGTTCACTTGAGGTGAGTCTGTTCCTGGGGTGAGTATTTTTACTTCTGTTGAGCCTTGCCACCTCCCGTGGTGTGTATATGTACTGCTGTGTAATCTTTATTCATGAGCATGCAAATCCATGCCAGACCCCATGCTGGAGAAGGTTTAAGTAACTTACCTGTAACTCCTGTTGTCCAGCATGGGTCTGGCATGGATTCACATGCAAACCCTCCCTCCTTCATCTCTGTGGTGGTTCTTGGTTCATACTGCCTCTATACATTCTTACCAAATCTGAAGATGAAGGGGTGGAATTTATGGAGAGGACTGTCATTGCATGAGGGCAGTATGACCCAGAGTACAGTGATTGGTTGATAGGAGAAATGAAGTGTTCCAGCTAAAGTGAAACTGTTTTCTTTTTACTGAGGATTCAGAGCCTGATGACGGGGAATATTCATGAGCATGTGAATCCATGCCAGACCCATGCTGGAGAACCGGAGTTACAGGTAAGTAACTTAAACCATACAAGTATAGTCACAATTTTCTTTTTAAATATATAAAACCTTCAATCGTAGAAAAGAAGTCCTATTAGGAGCTAAACATTTATATAATACAAGTGAGCAAGGTCATGGGAACCACTAAAACTTGACAGTCAAAAGACGAACAAATAGTGACAATGACTGCTGCATGTGATTCTACTTTAATGCATCAGAGCATAAGTTGCGTATACATAGGAAAGGAGCATAGGATATTCAATAACATATATACAACGTACATAAAACAGTATACAAATGCATGTCACAAAATTGCTTCTTTTGGACAAGTTTGTCAGCAATTACAATCTGTATGGTCCTTTTGTGGGGGATAACATGAGGAACGATAGTGCAATTGCAGTACATAAGGTACAAGTCAATAGACTGGACTGTTGGTGGGTGAAATGTTGTGACACCGGAAAAGGTCTACACAACTGTGTTTCGGCCCCCGAGCTGTTCTTGTGTTGCTGTTACTTGATCGGCCTTCATCAGGATGGAGAAGATTGGCATATGAAAGATCCTATGTGATCTGTCAATGTAATAGACCGAGACGGAGGTCAGTAGTGTGTGGGGTCCCGGACCCTCCCCCTCTCACTCCTTCTACACCTCAACCCAGGTACATTACGTTGGACATTCTGACCACGCTGCTGTAAGGAAAGCATGGTATCAAACAGTAGGACAGACACAAGTGATCACATTTCAAGAGTGTTTATTGAACTTCAATTGGGTTTGAAAAACAACTATATGATCCTAAATCTAAAGATGTGAGCAAGCTACAAGCATCAAATAATAATAACGCAGTCCTAGTGAAGTCTGTCAAAATAAAACCAAGTCTGTCAAAATAAAACCTATTGCCAATCCTTACTCCTGAATACAAATAGTGTGGGAAACAATGTTATGCAAAAAGAAAAGTGTTCAAGAAATTATGGTAGGATTTTCAAGCCATTGGCTTCCCTTCCCACCGTTTTCAGCACGGGACAAGGTGGCACGCTTGAGCTTAGCACACTCTCTGGCTTCTCTAGCACGAGGATACAGTTCAAAACATGAACATCAGGGCCTTCTGTGCCAAAGTCTATAACATTCAAACTCTCTTATTTCAGAGGGCCTGATGCAACACGACAAACATTAAAGTTCCTTTCGTCTTAGGATTTCACATGCAACTTCTCAGGTAATTTTTGATTCACCTGGGGTCCCCCTCTGCCGGGCTCAGACCCATTTTACCTACCTTTCCAAGCTTTCTTTACTTCAAAAACCAAAGACTTTTGACTTTGCATGGGCTTTTGCTCAACCCGTCGCAGGACCACTTCGATTTACAATTACTCATTCTGTTTTTGATATAACCTTTTCTCTTTTTCACTTTTGCCACTTATCAGCCTGATCAACTTGCAGAGACCTTCGCTTGAGCACCCATGCGGTGCCGGACCACTCTGTCAAAGGTATTATATCTTACTTTGAAAGTTCAATCACTTATCAGCAGTTTAACTTTACATAAGTCCTGTATCACACGTTTTAACAAGGTTCGTTCCAGAGCTCGCCATACAATGTTACTGCTTGCAACCTTGGCTTCAACACTGACCGGTCTTGTATCGGTCTCCCCAACTCACCGGCTTTGTTGATTTCACTGATGCTGTTTTGTTCTTAGAGCCAAGGATGGTACCGTGGTGGCTCGTGCTTCTCTCCGCCTTCATTATTGAAGCGGGAGGGCCCCAGGTATCTCCGTCACACAATACAGAATTCTTCAGCCTGGTTTCCTGGTCTTACGCTTTCTATTCTCGAGGGTTCAGGAAAGTAACGTTCCTCATCAAAAAGGTCAAGGGAACTTCCCTCGTTGCGATCCCCTTCTGTTTTGCCGTCTTTATTCTCTCGTTCAGCTGCCGTTTCGAAACTGTTTCCTCGTGTCCTTTGCCTTGCTCAGAGTGTGCTTTCGTGCTTTGCCTTTTATCCGTGTTGGGATGCTTAATGGAAGTCAGGTGTGTGTGATGGTCAATAATTGCCTGACCTCGCCTGACCTTTGTATTGGGACACTTCAGGTATACGGCTCGGGTGTTAATCTGTTTTCTCTCATAGTGGGCTGTCCGTGTGAAAGTGTTTGTGTTGCAAAAGGGGAGGGGTAGAGTTCCTAAATATCCGACCTCGTATAATGGGGTAAAGGTGTTATAGGGAAGGGGATAACGCATCTCAGCACCTGATATCTCACTCCCCGAAGACACCTCACCGAGTTGATCCTCCCACACTAGTCCACCCCCAGGAACTGGATCCAAAAGCGATGACCATGTCCTAGCCACCGGGATGTCAAATCCCCGGGGACTAGTGGGTGAGACTTCTTCTGGTTTCTCAAAGTGTATATGCTGGTATCAGAAATTCAGCAAAGAAGGGGTGCCTACATCGGGTCTTGCTCCATCTGGAAGTCCTCCAAGACTGCTTTCCGGAAGTTCTTCTAGGCGCAAACACAAGTCGAGGGTCACTGCTGGTCCAAGGCACCAACCAACACCACCGTCTCACCCACCTCAGTATTTGACACCAACAGAGGATCCTGTCACGCACACGGGCACAGATACAGTGGATACAACGATGGACACCGACGAGGCTGTTGACTTAGTGCCAGCGGATGGAGAGCTAGGAGGCGCAGATGATCCGTACAGGGCCTCTGCACCGGATGTGGTTGGCTCCTTCCATTCAATGATGTCCAGGGCCTCTGAGCTGAGGAGACGAAAAAAGAAGGGTTCCTTTATCAACTTCGCGAGTCCAGGTGGAGGGCCATCATGTCCGTTCCTTTGTTGGCTGGTATCTGGTATGAAGGCCTAGCACTGGTGAAGAATCGGAGCAGTACATGCTTGAGAAGAAATAGAGTCCCAGACTCGGCCCCCAGGTGCCTGAGGTCCCAGCTTTCAACCTACTCTGTGCTCTCAGCCGTGCCCAGGAAAGGCTCTGAGAATCATTCATCCTCGTCTATAGTGCCCCCGGACCAGGAGGGGAAGAAGTTGGGTGCAATTCGGAAGAGGATCATCTATACGGCTGCCAGCACCATTAAGGCAGCTAATGCACTGGCCATTTTGTCACACTACTACAACCAGGAGCTCAGGTGTAAGCTGGGCCCTATTCTTGACTTCCTACCTGGGAAACTGAGTGTCTCTTCGTGTGCACGGATGGCTGAAACCCACCAATTCCAGGCCGGATGTTCAGTCCAAGGAGTTGGACATGCTTTTTGATGGAGAAAACCTGTTGAGCACGGCTGTCGACGAGTCTCTTCAAATCATCAAGACTGACACAGAGATGGCACGTTCGCTGGGGACCCTGCAGCAACTTCGGTCATCGTCCTTTCGTTCCTCAAAGGGAACACATCGGCAGATCCTCCAAGGGCTACACAAACCGTTATCGGCAGCCTTCCGGCTCCATGATGCAGGAGGCATACAGAGGCTGCTCGCAGGCATATACAGTGGAAGACAGTGCTGGCGCCGCCCGCAGGGCAGGGCCCGGAACCTAAACAGGCCTGAACCGGCCATGGACTCGAGCCCCCACTCATTCACCCCGGTGGGAGGCCGGCTGGCGAGGTAAGTCAGCGCATGGAAGACCATCATCACAAAGACAGATGTGTGCTGGATGCTCTGGGACAGGTGCACACATTGCAGTTCCAACGCAGGGGACCTTCTATTCCCCCTGTAGCTCGACCAGAACAGAATGTGGCGCAGCTGCTGCAGGAGATTCAGGCCATGTTAAAAAAAGGGGGCGATAGAACCCGTTCCCCAGCACCTGCCTACTTCCACATCCATCGAAAGCCCCGTAAATTCCTTCGGTTCGTGGCCCAGGGGTGACACTATCAGTTCAAGGCACTTCCCTTCAGCCTGAAATCGGCCCCCAGTGATCTTCTCGAAGTGCTTGGCTTTGGTGGCTCCAGTGGCGGTGCATCTGCATCTCAAGGGCATCCACTTCTACCCTTACCTGGACGATTGGCTAGTTCAATCCCGCTCCCATGCTCTGGCAAGCCAGCACACAGCTGTTAGGCAGAATTGTATGCAGTACCCTTTGGGAATACCACACACAATTAAGATTACAAGTGACAGTACAAATTCGCCTTTGGTACAAGCCTGTACTACACAGTAAAGTGGTAGCGATGGCTGAGCAGCCAGACCTATCTCAAGAGCAAGTGAGCAGTATCAAGTAGTCACACAAAGGACAGCAATTACTATGATTCAAGCAAATACTGACTCAAGGTTTCCAAGTAAAAGTATACATTTAATTACTCTTTAGTTATATAACATTTCATCATCATAAATCAGTTTAAAAATCACAATCTTAATACACCACACCACTCCCAATAAGTTCCAGACAAGTTAAGCTCACAAAATGAAGCGGGAGCAAAATGGCACTCCAGAAATTAAAAAAGGAGGGAAAGACAAAGTTAGGCAGAAATTGAACCACGCCAACAGGTACGTACTCAGGGCAATTGAGCAAGAGGAACTACAGTTATAGAATCAGGGTAAAAAGGCTTAAGGCCAAAGTCAATAGGTCAAAAGTCTTTTGCTCAAGATTACACGGTTCAGGGTAGTTCGCGGTAAAGTTCGTGCCACGGGTTCCGGACGAGGATGGTTGGCACAAAAGTTAGTTCAAAGAGAAGAGAAGGGCAAGCCCTCGGATTGGAGAAAGATTTCACACACTTTCCCTGCGGCTGAACGAAACGAACAACCGATTTGCACAGTACCTTAAAACGGAGAGGAAGCTCTAGCTGAGGCGGACGTTCCTGGTAGTTCCAGCTGGCTCACGGTTCCTCTAAGCGACTGTCGGACTGAGACGAAGTAGGAGGACTGGAGGGTCCTGCACCACCCAGGGAAGAAACCATCAGCAGAGCAAAGCAACAAATAAAAGGTGCGCTCCTTAAAACCCAAGCAGGTTCCGACCTTCCTGGCTATCCGGCCCAGTGTAGCTCTGTACAGCAAATTCGACCAGAGGAGGGGTCCTGACTTGAAGTTTGGGCAAACTGGTTGGTCCCACCAGCTCAAGGGAAGATGATTCCTGGAGGATCTTCTCTGTCGGTGGAGTTCAAGGATTCGGACCTGCAGCAGGGCTTCACCGGGCGGTTCAGTCATGGTAGTGGTCCTCTTCCGTCATTTCCTCATCGGTTCTTTCGTTCCAGTGGCGACTCTGCCTTTCCATTCCCAGAGACCTGCTTTTTATGCATGCAGTTTTCCCCCATCCACACAGCCTGGCTGTCAATCACACAGCAGAGTGGCTGTCCTGGCAAGGACAGTCACCCAGCCAATCAAACAGGAGTGCGACTTGGGTTTGCCAAGGGAACCCATGGCAGGGGTCCTAAAACCCCTCCCTCACATCCTGCCTACTACCCAGACTTTCAGGCGCCTTAAGCACGGTTTCTGTGCAGAAGCCCGCAAAAAGACGGTGAACAAAGGGACCAAACCTGGTTTTACGTGCAGAGAAAAACACGAGAAAGGCTTTAACAAAAAGAAATGGCGAATAAACACAGCCGGAGCCGAAATAAAATACATTTGGTCAAGCGGGTTTATGTTCGAGGCTACTAAAATAGCCTAAAACAATAACATGGTTATTTAAGATAACCGCCGTAGAAAAAATATGGTAGTTACCACTGCCACCAGCCAAACCTTGATGAAAAGGGAGCGAAACAGTGCTCCAAGAGAAACAGACAAAAAGGGATGAGAATTAACCCTTTCCAATACTCCATGTAAGATGGGTTGTACTGGGTTGTGATTTAAAGAGACTACATAACGTTAATGGCAACTTTACATGTTTCTGGGAGACAGTAGTCCGTCCCAGAAAAATGGAGTCAGTGGGAAGTCTAAAAGACAACCCTGTGTCACTGCACTGAAGGTGCTGTGTAATACACATAAAAATGATGCTCATGGAGTAGGTGAGACTCCAAAGCCCAACATCAAACAAATGGTAAAAACACACACAGCAAAACACATGTAAGAGTGGGAAAAAGGCTCACACTCTTACCAGGTCGAAAAAAATAAACCCTAGAAATCCAGCAAAGCTGCTGAGGGACTCGTTAGGTAAGGGAAATTAGCCATTTATGGAAATTCTCCCTAACAGCAAGGACTGTGCATCTGCTGACGGATCTGGGATTCTCCATATATTATCCAAAGTCATGCTTGGAGGCATCGCAGAACTCTGTTTCTGGGTGCACGACTCAACAGAGGACTTGCTTGGCTCCCTCCGAAGAGATAGTGGTAGCCATCCTAGGGAAGGTGCAGCACGTGTCGTGGGTGCGGTCGGCTACTGTGTGAGCCGTCACGTCGATGTTGGGCATTATTTCCTCCTGCATCAACCTCGTCCTCCTTTGCAGACTACCGATGAGACCTCTTCAAGAGTTTCTGGATGTGAGATGGCTGCAAATCTCGGGATCCAGAAGGGATATAATCCCCCACAACGAGGAGTTCTGATGAGCAATAAAGTGGTGGGACGTGTGCTCTCTCATCTCACGCAAAGGACCCATTCCAAGTCCCTCATTACCAGGAGACCGTCACCACGGATGCTCCTCTGGAAGGTTGGGGAGCTCATACCGGACAATTGCACGACAGAGGCCTCTGGCTGCCTGAAGAAAAGACCCTTCACATCAACGTCCTCGAGCTTCGGCCAGTCTTCTGGACACTCAAGTCTTTCTTGCCATCGATGAGGGGCCAGGTGGTGAGGATCTTCACGGACAACACCACCACCATGTTCTACATCCGTAAATAGGGCAGGATGCTCTCTCCAGGGAAGCCCAGGATCTGTGGCATTTGGCTATTCGTCAGAACGAGCCCTTTCACCTGGCGGGCACCAAGAACACCATTGCATTCTAGCTCAGCGGGGAGCTACGATCTTGCCACAAGTAGTAGCTTAACCAGGACCAGGTGGATCCACTATTCCACAAATGGGGTCAACCCCAGATCAACCATTTTGCGACACGGCGAATTGCAAGTTTCAGAATTTCAACAGCAGGTTCCCACAGCCGAGGAGCATGGGGGATGAATTCCCGTTTCCTGTGGGAGGGACTCTTCCTATGCGCTTTTCCTCCGTTCCCACTCCTGCTACAAGTGATCAACACACTCATAGTGTCACTGCAGGATGATACTTGTAGCTCTGGCATGGCCGTGACCAATCTGGTATCCAGGCCTGTTACATCTGACGGCGGTTCTGTCCATCAAGCTACCACTACTTCTGGACCTTCTGTCCAGAGAGGCAGGAGCGTTTCTGCACCACGACTCAGCGTCGCTGAACTTCAGGGCCCAGCTCCTGCAGTCCTAGAGTTTTAACATTATGCTTTACCTGCGGAGTGTAAGGTCAGGGCGACTTCAACGTTGACGTGCTATGCCATAATTGGAAGCATTTCTCCATGTAGTGCTGGGCTCAGAAGATTACCTCTTGCAGCAATGATGATGTTTCGCTCTGGTGTGCCCCTGCTCGACATCTATGTGGAGGTCTACACACACTTTCACAAGGTTCTACTGCATCGACAGGGATTCCAGGGAGGAGTCCTGAGTCGACGAAGCAGTGCTAGGCAACCTGTTCACTTGAGGTGGGGTTTCCCGGGGTTAATTGTTTATTGCTTCTGTTGAACCTTGCCACCCTCCGTGGTTGTGTACATGTACTGCTTTGTAATCGTTATTCATGAGCATGTGAATCCATGCCAGCCCCATGCTGGAAAAT
This sequence comes from Ambystoma mexicanum, assembly GCF_040938575.1. Classification (NCBI taxonomy): domain Eukaryota; kingdom Metazoa; phylum Chordata; class Amphibia; order Caudata; family Ambystomatidae; genus Ambystoma; species Ambystoma mexicanum. Next base: position 537,522,950 of record NC_090923.1, on the reverse strand, counting down.
GTTTAAGTTACTTACCTGTAACTATTATTCTCTAGCATGGGTCTGGCATAGATTCACATGCAAACCCTCCCTCTGTCACCTCTTCGGCTCTTCTTGGTTCATACTGCCACTTTATGTGCTTACCAAATCTGAAGATGGCCACCAGGGATGGAGCTTGGCGAGAGGACTGTTGTTGGTTTGGGGCAATATGACCCAGAGGATAGTGATTGGTTTAGAGGAGAAATAAAGTTTTAAAGCGAGAGTGAAACCTTTTTTTCTTTTTCCAAGGATTCCCAGCCTGACGATGGGGAATATTCATGAGCACATGAATCCATGCCAGACTCATGATGGAGAACAATAGGTACAGATAAGGAACTTAAACTTTCCTGTGTTTTCTTTCAAGAGAAAGTCTCGCTCAGGGTGACACCTGGACTTCTCCCAAAAGTTGTCTCTGAATTCCATCCATCTCAGTGCATAGACCTCCCGGTCTCCTACCAGCCACTGCACCCTTCTAAGGATCACCTGTATCCTAAAAGACCATCGCCAAGTCATCATCAAAAGAGGATGCGCACCAACCATCGACTTTCTGAGCGGGGATGGACGGAAGGGGAGATGAGGAATCTGCAGGAGAAGAATCCATAGAAAGAACATTATGGCAATTAATTTCTCCTTCAATGGATTGCTTTTCTCCTGCAGATTCCTCATCTGATAGACTCCCAAATTGTAAATTGCAGTCATCATTTGTTCTGAGTCTTTTTGGTATAGCAGAGCTCTGTGTGACCTTACCCAGTTCCGATAGTTTCTTTTCAATGTTTTTCTTTTGTTGTTTTTGCTCCGATCCTCTTGTGTGTATAGGGCCTTCAGATCTTTTGCCAGTTGGCGTTTTTTGTGTGACAATTCTGGGTTGAATTGATGCAGCCTTATTAGTTTGGTCTTCAAAGTATCCACCTTTGTTTCTCTAAAGGCAGTCAAGCATGATTCATATTCAATGCTTGTATCTGTCGACTCCTGCCAGTTTTTATGGCTTTTGAAAGAAGTGACATCACCTTTGTTGATAGTCTGTCTATTTAGACCGTTATTTGCTTTAAGTTTATGCGACCAAGACCTTTTTTATTTTTTTTTTTTTTAGCACAGTCTTGTTGATTTGGTTTGCTGCATGTTAGAATCAGAATACTATGGTCGCTCTTTGTCGTTTGGAGGATCTTTAACAAAGTTATTTTTGTCCTGGTCAATTGCCCAACTTTCACAGTATTTAAGATCAAAGCCGAGAACCCTGAGCTCGTCTGCAGCAGAGCACAGTAGATTGATGACTGATTTGGATGCAAAATGGATGCAGATACGGCCAGTTGATGATTCCTTTGGAAAGGCCATGATTTTAGTATCCTTTGATTCCACGACATGCAGTTGTGGAACATTGTGAAGTGATCTCCTAGGATTTGCCCTGTTCAAGATTAGGTCATCTTTGGCTTTTAGCACTCGTTCCAAAAGGGCTTTAAGATTCTACATTTCAAGGACGTCTGAGTTCAGAAGAAGTGACCTACTCTTCCTGGCCTTTTCCTTAGCCCGTAAAGGCCTAGCGATAACAAAACAAACATTGTCCCGCTGGATCATCTACTGCATAGCGAAGTGTTACCAGTCCGCAGGCAGGGAATTACCGTCCGGCATCAGGGCACATTCCACTAGGATGGTCTCTGCGTCAACTTCATTACAAAAGGGGGGTCCCTGTTGGGGATATTTGTTGTGCAGCAACATGGTCCTCTCTTCATACTTTCACTAAACACTATAGTTTAGATGATGCTCGCATAGCTGATGCGTTTTTTGGCAGGGCGGTGCTACAAAATCTGTAAGTCTAACGTTCTGCCCGCCTCCTTCACCTACTGTTTTGGGAGTCTATCAGATGAGGAATCTGCAGGAGAAAAGCAATCCATTGAAGGAGAAATTAATTGCCATAATGTTCTTTCTATGGATTCTTCTCCTGCAGATTCCTCATCTCCCCTTCCGTCCATCCCCGCTCAGAAAGTCGATGGTTGGTGCGCATCCTCTTTTGATGATGACTTGGCGATGGTCTTTGGTGACGGTTTTCTGTCTTCTAGCTGCATACTTGTTTCTTTAAAAAATATATATCTTTTCTCATTTTAAGAATTGTGGTATCTTGCACAAAGTTATTCCTTCCTTTGGAAGTTTAAAGTTATTTCACTTTTTTTGGGCTTATTAGCCCGTTATCGCTCCGTTTTCCTATGCAGCGTGGTGAGCTCAGAAAAAAGGGTGAAAATGAGGTATGGGGGTAGTGACAGAGTTTATATACACTGCCTGATGTCCCGTTCAGAGCCAACGATAGAGAGCCGGGCAAGACAGATTGATGATCGACTGCCGAGTTGAGATCCACTATTTTTTATTTTAAGCATTTAGTGTAAATAAATACAAACTTTTGCTTTAATATTTCCCATCCTGAGAACTAGCCAAAACCAGCTCTTGATATTACAACTCGTAGCCCCATCCCATCTGCGGGGTCCATAAAACATTTATGTCAATCTACTTTGTCCAGTTTGCTATAGGTTTGGCAGTATGTAAATAAAAAAAAAGGTAATTCCACACTTAATTTATTAGTATTCATTGGTGTGACAGTTCATTTCCATTTTGAAGTCTCTTTATCGCAGTTTCTAGGAATATACCCAGTGCTCTGGTTGTCTTTTCATTTGGGTCGTCATACACAGCAGTCCACCATCAGTCTGAGTCCAAATCACAGGTTGGCGTTACCACCATATGTAGCGACTTTACTCTTTCCATTTTTAGTTCTTTGCAAAACAGAATGAAGTGCTGTAACGATTCTTCTTCCTGTTTGCACAAACAAGTATCAACGTTTGTTAATCCATATTTCATTAAGTTTGGTTTTGCTCTTAAGATGTTGAGTCTGAACCGTAAGATCAGGTTCCTGTGTTTAGAATTGGCACTCTTTCTCAAGTATCTTGGCATAGTTTTTGGCAAAATTGATATTTTTGTTGAGAGAGTGTAGGATTTTGAAGATAATCGAGTACTTTCAGTTTGAGCCCAATCAGCGGATAAGAGTATTCTTTTTACTACCAATGGGTTGTTGTGGAATGTGTATAGAGTCGCACTTAGATTTTGTAGAATCTCGCTGCACCTTTTTCTCCATGAAATTAATGGGCAAAAAGCAAGTCTCTCATTTTCGGTTTTCATGATTTCATTTTGTGGAGGGCAGTCTGGTGACTCCACTTTTCTATTTGTGGACAAGGCTTTCCAAACTACGTTTACATGCATTGAGTACAGGCCCAGTTCATGCCAAATCACGCTCATTGGAACTGAGTTTGGTATCCTGAGCACTCTCCTCCAAAACCTTGCGTCAAATTTGTCGCAGGTTTCCCAAGGAATTCTCAGGGCTGCATCTCCTGCATAGGTTATCGTCGTAATTACATTTAAGGTATAAAAGTCCACTATTGCGTGCAACCAGAATTTGCTAAATCTCTTCTTGAGCGTGCCTGCGCTGTTAATTGGTCCATTCTAAGTTGCAGGTGCCTGATCCATGGTTTATCTCCCCAGTCTGCACTAATTATTGTTCCCAGATATTTAGTGCTTTTGCTTATTGGTATGGGATTACCACCCAGGCACCATTTGAATGGTTTTTTGACTTTTGCTTGTGTTTTCTTGATTATGATGATTTCTGATTTTCCAGTATTTATTTTTTGTTTGCTTTCTGCAACATATTTCTCAAGGGCGTTTAACTTTGTTGTAGGCCAAGTGCGGCCGTGTCCAAGTGGATGAGGTAATCTGCATAAAGCAGGTGGCCAATAGCTGTCCTGCCTAGCCGAGGCGAGCATGATCTTGGTGGCTGAAGCCTGTCTTTTAGATCCAAAATGTAGAAATTATAAAGAACAGATGCCATGGGGCACCCTTGTTTTAGGCCCGTGTTTATGTCTTGGCTTAGATTGCCCTTTTGGTCCAGCTGCACTTGGATAGTGGTTCCTGTACGTAATGCTTTGATGGCTGCCACAAGGTCTTGCGGGCAACCCCTTTGCCTCATTTTTTTCCACAAAAGCTGACAATCTACTTTATCAAAGGCAGCAGCCATGTCAAAACATGCCAGAAACAATTTTTGATGTTCATGTAAGGTTTTCATCTTAAGTAGATTGAGTAGCAGCAAGTTTAGTCGACAGTCTACTCCTTTTACAAAGCCTGCTTGCCTGTGATCGAAGTGTTGCGATGTTATTATCCAGGCTTTCAATCTATTTAGTAGGATTCCTGCAAATATGTTTCCTATCCCGTCCAGTAGTGATATTGGTCGATAATTCTCGGGTCTTGATCGCCCTTTTTGAATATTGATATCGTGATAGCTTTTTTCCAGGATTCTGGTATTTGTATGCCATTGATGATTCTTGTGAAAAGCTCATCGCACGTATCTGCCCATACTTCTGACGATTGTTTTGTTATTGAATTGGTCAGACTGGGGCGCAAGATGTACTGGCTTTATTGATTAATGTCAGGATTTTGTTCTTATTACTTTCTATGGCCCACAGTTATTTATTTTTTTTACTTTCCTATAGCACACTAATGTTGGTGTTCTACTGGCCATAGATTTCCTGGAAGTATTGTACCCATTGTGTTTCATGGATCGGATTAATCTGTTAGGCTCCCTGCGGTCTTAATGTTTTGATTTATCAACGACCAAAACAAATTGGCATTTTTGTTGTAAATTGCAGTCATCATTTGTTCTGAGTCTTTTTGGTATAGCAGAGCTCTGTGTGACCTTACCCAGTTCCGATAGTTTCTTTTCAATGTTTTTCTTTTGTTGTTTTTGCTCCGATCCTCTTGTGTGTATAGGGCCTTCAGATCTTTTGCCAGTTGGCGTTTTTTGTGTGACAATTCTGGGTTGAATTGATGCAGCCTTATTAGTTTGGTCTTCAAAGTATCCACCTTTGTTTCTCTAAAGGCAGTCAAGCATGATTCATATTCAATGCTTGTATCTGTCGACTCCTGCCAGTTTTTATGGCTTTTGAAAGAAGTGACATCACCTTTGTTGATAGTCTGTCTATTTAGACCGTTATTTGCTTTAAGTTTATGCGACCAAGACCTTTTTTATTTTTTTTTTTTTTAGCACAGTCTTGTTGATTTGGTTTGCTGCATGTTAGAATCAGAATACTATGGTCGCTCTTTGTCGTTTGGAGGATCTTTAACAAAGTTATTTTTGTCCTGGTCAATTGCCCAACTTTCACAGTATTTAAGATCAAAGCCGAGAACCCTGAGCTCGTCTGCAGCAGAGCACAGTAGATTGATGACTGATTTGGATGCAAAATGGATGCAGATACGGCCAGTTGATGATTCCTTTGGAAAGGCCATGATTTTAGTATCCTTTGATTCCACGACATGCAGTTGTGGAACATTGTGAAGTGATCTCCTAGGATTTGCCCTGTTCAAGATTAGGTCATCTTTGGCTTTTAGCACTCGTTCCAATAGGCGTTTGTATGTGGTTTTTGCTTCATCATTTGCCTCTCGTGTGTAGGGTGCCTGTTTTGACTCTCTTCGGGTTGGTTCTCCATCGGGCTGCTGGAGCGTGCAGAGGTGTTGCAAGGGGGGCTAAGGGGGCTATAGCCCCGGGTCTTTTAGTTGTAGCCACGGATAGAAGCTCGAGGATTACAACCAAAAGGCTATAGCTAGCCCTGAATCCCGCAAGTCCTGTTATTAGCTTAGCCCCTGATCTTTTCCATACCTGGCAACACCCCTGGTTGTCATGTTTTCTTTATTTTGCCCGATCTTGCTTTCACTGATCTATCATCACGTTGAGCAATTTACGTTGTTTGTTTTCTATTTTGTTTTTTTCTTTCAGAAATTCCCTTTTTTTCTTGTAAGGTTACAAAGTGACAGTCGTTGTTAGCCAAATCATCATGGTCATCCAGTTTTTCCATGTTTTTGTAAGGGTCCTCATTACTTTCTTGACTTTCTAGTTCAATTAAACTGTCATTTTCGTACACTGATAAAAGCAGTAATGCATCTTGGTCACTGTCAGTCGAGTCTCTCATCCCGGACTCTCTTGTGGTAGGGATATTAGTAAATTGTCGCTCTCGTTCATGTTGTTTTTTCCCTTCATCCACCAACTGACTCTTGTCCTTGTGTACAGTTTGCCCATCGCTATTAACAGGATTTTCAAATGGGTTTAGGTTGTGAATAAAGTCACGTGTGCCATCAGTGTGCTTGATGTTTTGTGTTTCAGCAGATTTTTGTTTTGATTCTCTGGCATTTTCTTTCTAGCTCCCAAATCTTTCCCATTTGTGCCATTAGGATTCTCAATGTTGAATATGGCAAACAGGTCTTTGTTTTGTTTTGGAGTTGACTTCCCATCCATATGTCATGTTAAGGGCTTGATCTTATTATTGTGTTTTGTTTGACTTTGCTCAAGACACATTGGTGAATTTTTTTCTGTTGTTTCTTGACTTGTGAAGTTCAGTGTTGTTTGTTCCATTGCGCTTGAAGTGTTGGTTGGCTGTGAAATGCCCAATTCTGTTTCACTTTCCTTGGCCGGGGGCGTAATCTGTGGGTGCCGGTTGAATAACGTGGAAGTACTTTTGTCGTATGTCATACAACTTTGTTGGTTTCTGATTTTAAAAGATTGATGGTATCACTGAAGCAGTGGAGGAAGGCTCTTTTGTCTTCTCGTGCATCCTCCATTAAGTCAATCAGTGTCTTAAATATGACCTTTTCAGAGTCTTTCTTCCTGGCTCTCCTCTCTTGTAGCTTCAATGTAGGCTTCCACAAATATCAGTCTGGACTGCATTAGTGCCAGCAAAGTAGTTTGATCTTTATAGTTCTCATGGAGAACTTTGTAAAGTTTGAGAAAGGGTGCCAATGTTCTTGTTAACATTGAGCCCACTGTAGCTTGCATATTGGCACACAGCTCGGCATTGGACTGGATGTTTTCAGATTTAGTGGCCTCCTGTCTGACTTCACATGCTTTCTGGCTGAAGGGAGGTCAGTTTGCTAAATCTGCTTTGTCTTCACTTTCACTGTCTGACGATGAAGTAGGGACACTTGCATCAAACCTTTGGTTCCCATTTACTTTTCCTCATGATTGATTCACAAAGGTGTGTCTCTTGATTGCCGATTGCTAATTTCTAGTTTTCTGCAACATTTGGCTGGCTAATTCGTCTCACCTTAAAGGTTTTGATTTCTTCTCCGGAGCCATGTGTAGTGTTGATCCACTTCTATGATGGTACGTTTGACTCTTGTAGGTTGGAGAGTGGAAGTTTTCGATGGCTGTAGAAACGCTCCCATGTGTCCCTCTTCTGAGTCGATTCCTTTTGGAGTGAGTTTTTTGTCCCATCTTGTTTTCTTTTTTCGATTGACAAGCAGTTCTCGCTCCTTGCCCTCTCCTGCCCTTCGACTTCTTGGACTTTGTTGTTTTTTGTGGTGTTGGCTTGGTAGCCAATTTGGGGGGCAGTTGGGAGAAGGTCTCTCCGCTGCAGGTGCCTCCCTCTGGAACAGCCTTCCTGCCTCCCTGAAACTTGAGGAGAACCATCTCCGGCTCCGGAAGCACCTCAAAACCTTCCTCTTTGCCTCCGCTTTCTCTCCCCCTCTCCCCTGCTAAACTTACTGAAACTACACTGAATCTGCAACTGGGCCACTCACCGTTCTCGGTCCTTGGCCCAGCCACTCTCCCCTGCACTGTCTTGTTGCGCCTTGAAACACTTGTGTATAGGCGCGTTACAAATGCCATATCATTTGTTTAGTAGTGTTCTTTGTAGGGCCAAGATTATGTGGGCGCACCATCAAGTCACACCGACATTATGCTATCAATAAATTATAATCAGACACTTCCTGCTTGCTGTTCGTCATATGCAATTGTTGCACTTGCTTGGTTTATCTTTACATGGTTATTCTGCTGGGACTGCTGAATAACTGGCTCTTTTGTCTTGAATTGCCATATTATAGATTTTGTGTTGGATAGTGATTTGGCTTTGTATGTTGTTTTTTGGCCGTGTATTCGCTCATGTAGCACACTGGCGCTGGGCGCATTCCCATTTGTAGTGGCTTAGTCTTTTGCAGGTGCCTTTTTTGTCCTTTCCATAAAAGTAAGTTTTATTCCTGTGGGAATGCACTGACTGTTTCTTGGCTTAGTGTGAACTGTGACTTTGATGGATTTTCTAACATGACGCTTTATATTTCTTGACATCTCGCAAGATTGTTATTGATTTTCGCTGACTGGTTGGTTTGTTGGATATCCACCAGTTCACCCAGGGCGTCTACATAAGTTGGTAAATCCACGCTATCTGAGTAGTTGTAGTTTTTTTTGTGTTCTTGCAGTTTTGTTGTCACACGTTTTGTGAGTTTGAAAAATGCTTCCTCGCTGGGTACGCAAAATACCTCTTCGTTTGCTTACCTGCAATCTTCCTGATCCTCCGTCTGTCATGGCCACTTGCCCGAAAATACAGACCCTGCACCATCAGGGGACGAGGGCAAGGAGTAACACAACTTTTAATTATCCCTTTGGGACAATAAAGCATAGAGGGCCCAGCTGGACTCAGTCCTGGCGCCTTTGGCGCCAGGCTCATGAACAAATGTAAGCTGACACACTTTATTTGGTGCAAAAGTACCTTTTCACCTGCAGGAACTTCCATGTGCATTTATTTGGGTGTGGCTGCTGGGGAAAGCTGGATTGCACGTTCAGCATCCTTTAGGAATGGCAGGGTGGGGCCGATAAACCAAGGCTAATGGGCGTGGCCAGAGCTAGACTACATAAGTCCGCCCAGCCTTCATGCAAGCGCTTCGCATTATTCTCCACTGATGGCAGCGTAACGCTCACTGCCGCCTGAGCGCATCTTACCTTTGATTCCAGCTGCCAACCTCAGCACTTACCTTGGGACCTGTTCTCGTCAGCATGCATTACTGCTGACTCTGGCATTCATCATCCATCTCCAGACCTCCGGAAAGCAGCATTTCAACCCCGACATCGCAGCACGGCGAGCAGTTCATCCGAAGATGGCACCTGCATGGCAGATGGCAGACATTACGTTTAAGGTCGCGCTTTTGAAAAATCTTCACACTCAACCTTAAACCAACTCTCACCTGCTGTCGGAGCATTGTGGGCTCCTTTCTCTTCCATTTTGCCCTCGCTCCATGCACCGCAACTACCGCAGGGCCGCAATTTCACCTGTTGGAAGAAAGCAGAAGAGAGACATCATTAAAAGACACGGACAATAATCAGGAACTAACATCATAATATTTTAAAGCCATAATACACTCACCATCAGGAGGGGCTAAGCCACAGCTGGTCTGGGCTGCCACATACAATGGGCCAGTGAAGGAACGCGGTCCACCAAGAAACGCCCGTGCAGTGAGAAGCAGGACGGAGAGCTCATCATCATTAATCAACAGGTGAGCCTATATGGGTCGGCGCATGCTCACCACACTTTAGGAAGAAGGGTTTGAGAGAGACAACAGTCACATAGCAGCATTCTCACGATCTCTCATATCCACGCAGGAGCAGTGTCATCAATTGTCGCAGCCCACAGCATATGTGCAGGGGAAGAAGCCTGACAAGGGTGATCCACTTCCAGGCAGGGCTGCAACGTGCCCCAACGTCCCCGCAGAGACCAGGCGAGCGTAACAGAACGCAAAGCCACTACAAATCACTGCCTGGGCATTATGGATACTTCGGGAAGAGACCAGTTGGGCCAACTATTGGGGGAATTATGGGTTTAAGTCCATGCCTTCAGACAGGAAACCAATGCTTTAAGGAGGGATCTTATTGTAACTCGAGAACAAACTGACGAGTTGGCAAGACAAATGCTTCAGGCCCATGCGGGTCAGGTTCCACTACCTGGATTTGCCCATCCTCGCGCACCACAGCCATCAACACCAGTTCAGGTGGTTCTTCCAGGTGCAGTGCCTTCGAGACTTTGGGGAATTTCAGCATGAGATGGAGAAATTGTTTGCAAGGCATACTCAAGGGCAAGCTGTGGGCAATTAATTGTTGTCACTCAGACAGGGAAACGAGACCTATTGACCTACATCGCAACCTTCAATCGTCTCGTAGCACAGACAAACTGGCCAGAAGAAAAGAGAACTACACTCTTTTATCGAGGGTTGCGTGGGGAACTTAAGGATGTTCTAGCTCAAATGGTAAATCCACCCGAGGGATATGCGGAATACATCAACTTGACTCTGCAGCTCGATCACAGACTGCAGAATAGAAAAAGGGACCGAACAAGAGCTGAAGGGAGGTCGTCGATCTATCTGCGACTCCGTGACAACCAAGCCAAATCACACATACAGACTGAACCAATGCAGATCGGTGGATTACGGATTCCTATCACCAAGGCAGAAATGGAGAAAAGAAGGCAACAGCTCTGCATATACTGTGGGAAATCAGGGCATTTCCTCTGAGAATGCCCGGTGAAACCACCCAAGAAACTAGTCGGAGACAAAGATGACGAGGAAATAGAACAAGATTCGGGAAACTCCAATGCCCGGCAAGCGGAGGGGTACACTTGTCGGGCGAAAAGAAGGAATCCGTACAGACTTCACATCTAGTCATCCCGGTACTTTTGGTTAACCACAAACAACCGTCAAAGATACATGCCTTGGAGGCGTACATTGATAGCGGAGCCGTGGTAAATTATATTGACCAAGATCTGGCTACACAAATAGGCCTTCTTCTCCGACAAAAGCAGAAATCGGAAAACGTCACAGCAGTGGATGGTTCTCAGCTATCGTCCTGGCCAGTGACGCAGTATACCGAAAAAGTCATGCTTATGTGTCAGGACGGTTATCAAGAAGACATTACCTTTGATCTCATCGGTGCCCCTCAGTTCCAGATGATATTAGGAATGCCTTGGCTGGAAACCCACAACCCGAGGATCGACTGGCGAAAACGAGTTCTGACCTTTCCTCAAGAGTGTGCTAACAGCAGTTACAATAAAAATGTTTGCAACCTGAAACCAAAGCAAGGAACCATTCTGGGACTCACTGGTTCCTTACCACCTGAATATCTGGATTACCTAAAAAAGAGGGCGACTTAAGAACTTGTATTGACTGTAGAGTGCTTAACCAGATCATGGTAAAAAACATATATCCATTGCCACTTATTCCAGAGCTTTTGGATCAGGTAAAGAATGCTCAAATTTACACAAAACTGGATCTACGAGGAGCCTATCATCTTTTAAGAGTTAAAAAGGGGGATGAGTGGAAGACGGCTTTCAGCACAAAGTATGGTCTTTACGAATACCAGGTTATGCCCTTTGGGTTATGTAATGCCCCTGCGGTGTTCCAATTTTTTATCAATGACGTGCTTCGGGAATTATTGGACGTTTGCGCACTTGTCTACATTGATGACATTCTCATTTACTCGGCTTCCAAGGAGGACCATGTCGGCCATGTGAGGGCATTATTGGAAAAGCTTCGACAACATCGGCTGTTTGCCAAGTTGGAAAAATGTTTCCTCCATGTAACAGAAGTTGAATCTTTGGGCTTTATGCTTACACCACGAGTGTGCTTACACCACATGGACACACGCAAGGTGGATGCTATCCATGGCCATCACCAACATCCACAAAAGGAGAACAAAGTGTGCCCGGATTCGCCATTTTTTATTGTCCGTTTATTCCCAGGTTTTGACAGATAATACATCCAATTACCTCCCTGCTGAGAAAAAACAAGATATTCCTTCGGTCTTCAGAAGCAGAGAAAGCCTTCCAGGAGCTGAAACTTGCCTTCACCACAGCACCAGTTCTTCGACACCCTCGTCCGGACCTGCCATACGTGGTCGAAACAGATGCCTCCAACGGAGCCATGGGGGCAGTATTGTCGCAGAAGGACTCCGAAACAGGAAAAGTACATCCTATAGCATTCTGGTCCCATAGGTTTTCTGCACCCGAGATGAACTATGCGATCACAGACAAAGAACTGCTAGCGATTAAAGCAACCTTCAAAGCATGGAGACACTACCTTCTTGGAGCGAGACATAGTCACTATCATCACGGATCACTGCAATCTGCAATACTTGAAGACCGCCAAAGCCCAATCCTCACGCCAACTTCGTTGGGCTCTTTTCTTTGCAGAATACGATTTTATCATCACCTACAGACCCGGAGTACGCAATGGGAAAGCAGACGTTCTGTCATGCATGAGTGAGGACATAGAAGCTTTTACCATGTCTGAGCCTGTGGCCATCATTCCTGAAGAACGAATCCAGAACAAAATCGTTGCAACCACCTCTTTGCATGACTTGAAAACCAATCTCCGATCTCAGATGAATCAAGCATCACAACAGGAATGGCTACCTAGAGGAGACCAATACACCATTGAAAATGATCTACCGTACTTTCAAGGGAGACTGTATGTTAGGCAGAATCCTGTGCAGTGCCCTTAGGGACCACTGCACACAATTAAGACTACAAGTGGCAATACAAGTTCACCTTTGGTACAAGCCTGTACTACACTGTTAAAGTGGTAGCAGTAGCGGAGCAGCCAGACTTATCTCAAGAGCAAATGAGCAGTAGTATAGATTACACAAAGGACCACAATTACTGTGACTCAAGCAAACGCTGACTCCAGGTTTTTGGTTAAAAAGTAAAAGTACATTTATTTTTGACCATCTGTTTGCAAAACAATTCACCTCTATTAAATTAAAACCACACGGAAAATACTCTACACACAACCAATTCACTTTGGATAAAAAGACTCAAGGTAAGTACCTTATTATTTTTCAGACCGGTGTTGTGAAACAAAAGACGTTATCGGGAATACATAAGCGATCACTTTTTGACAGTAATGACAGTTCGGTCTTACTAAAGATACACATATCCGCGGGAAGAAATGTTACCGGGGTAAAAACACACTTAGCACCTGAGTTTCCAAAAGAGAATTGGGGGCAAAAATCATCAGCAATACTTTTGTCAAGGCAGACAGAATCAGAGAACACTTTCTAACCCAAAGATAAGTCAATAGGCCTGTGCCAGTGTTGGGTGGAACAGGGTTCCTGTTGTCGAGGATCACACAGTCAGCTAGTTCAAGATTCAATGATGCCAGGAGTACTTGGATATTGTCAAAAGAGGAAGCAAAAGTTATAAGAAGGAGAGAAGACCAGAACAAGCCTTGGATTAGGAGAAAAGGGTTCACCCTAGTTCCTCGAAGTCTGACACAGTACCTTATTCTTTGAAGAAGCTGGTGCCACAGCAGTTGTTCCTGGTAGTTTACCGCAAACTCACAGTTCCTGGAGCTTCAGTCGAGGGGCCAAGAAGGACGTCTGGAGTGCGTTGCACTACCCAGGGATGAGGCCAGCAGCAGCGACGGTGAATAAAAGGTGCGCTCATTTAAAACAAGAGAGGCTATTGAGATGGCTATCCGGACCACTACAGCAGTGTGCAGTGATTTTGACCACGAAGATGATCCTCTGGCTGTGAAAGATAAGCTGGTTGACCCCACCAGGCTCAAGGGAAGAAGACTCAGGACTGGATCTTCTCTGGTCGTTGAATGGTAGTTAGCTCAGGACTGCAGCAAGGCTTCACCAGGACGGGGTAGTTGCAGCAGCTGTCTTCTTCTCTGCTTCTCTTCGGTTCCTTGCAGTTCCAGTGACGACTCTGATTTCCAGCCCAAGGGTCCTGCCTTTTATGCGAACATCCACCATTCACACAGCCTGGCTGTCAATCACCCAGCAGGGGGGTTGTCCGGCCCGGACAAACACCTAAACCAATCATGGCAATGTGCGACTTGGGTTTCCTAGGATACCCTGTGCAGGGGGTGAGTATACCCCTCCCTCATAGTCAGCCCACCTAGACACCCAGGCGCCAAGAGGAGGGCTTCTTTGCAGAAGCCTGCCAAAAGACGGTGAACAAAGAAGGAACCTGGTTTGCCGCGCAAAGTAAACCCCAAGAAGGACTTTAACAAAACGAAATGGCGAATAAACCCGACCGGAGCCAAAAGAAAGAACATTTAGTCAAGCGGGTTTATGTTCGAGGCTATTATAATAGCCTGGAACAATACCACGTTTATATAATATAATTGCGGTAGAAAAGTTAGGGTAGATACCACTGCCACTAGCCAAGTCTAAGTGTTAAGAGCAAAACAAAGCTCAGAGAGGCACAGACAAAAAGGTATAGTAATGAACCCTTTCCAGTACTCCATGTAATATGGGGTGTACTGGGTCTGTAGTTTTAAATGACTACATAAAGTTAATGGCAACTTTACATGTTTCTGGGGACAGTAGTCAGCCCCAGAATAATGGAGTCAGATGGAAGTCTCAAAGACAACCCTGTGTTACTGCGCTGAAGGTGCTGTGTAACGCACACATTGTGGGGCTCATGGAGTGGTGTGCTCCAGAGCCCAAGATCACATAAACAGTAGAAATACACATGGCAAAACACATGTAAGAGTGGGAAAAAAGCTCACACTCTTACTAAGTGGCAAAATAAACTCCAGAAATCCAGCAAAGCTGCTGGGGGACTCACTAGGTGAGGGAAATTAGCCATAGAATGAGAATTCTCCCCAACACTGTACATTCAGGACAAAAAACTACAAGATCAAATAATAGCAAACCATCATGATTCACTAGTGGAAGGACATCAAGGAATTGCCAAGACTCAAGCTAAAATGCAAAAAAATGATTGGTGGCCAACTTGGTGAAAAGACGTTGCCCAATTTATCGCAACCTGTGGTGTCTGTGCACAAATCTCAAAACTAAACATAGCCGGTTTACTGCGTCCATTGACGGTACCGCCAGCACCGTGGCATACGTTGTCAATGGACTTTATCACAGATCTTCTCCCTGCAATGGATATAACACCATATTAGTTATAGTGGATTTGTTCTCCAAAATGACCCATTTCATCCCGTTAAAAGAAATCCCCACTGCTTCCGCCCTCGCCATCGTGTTTTTGGAACAGATTGTCAGATTACACGGGTTCCCATCAATATTCATATCGATCATGGAACTCAGGAAAAGATGCTGCAAAATGACCAAAATCGACCTCCGGTTATCCGCTAGTCATCATCCTCAAACCGATGGCCAAACTGAAAGGACCAACCAAACCTTGGAGCAATATTTAAGGTGTATGTTGCAACAAACTGAGGAATCCTGGAAAGGCATACTTTGGTTGACCGAATAGGTCTACAACAATTCCATCCACACTAGCACCGGACAGACTCCATTCTACATGGTGCATGGTCGACATCCTTGAACGTCTGTTTTTTGATACAATTGACGAATTGGAAATGCCGGCAGTGACAACCTTACACAAAACCATCACTCAGATTCTTATAGAGGCAGCAGAACATTTGACCAGAGCTAAAGAGAAGCAGAAACAGTTTGCAGACCGACACCGAAGAGAGGCCCCATATTATCAGGTCAGAGACAAGGTTTGGTTAGCATCCAAAAGCATTCCCCTGAAAGGACCACAAGCCTTCTGTCCCAGGTACATGGGGCCTTATCCCATCAAAGCCGTAATAAGCCCTGCTACCATGAAATTGGAACTACCACCTAATATGCAAATCTATCCAGTATTCCATGTTTCACTCCTGAAATCAATGAAACCAGGTACCCGGATTGAAGCACCACCTGAGCCTGACATCATAGAAGGAGAACCGGAATACGAGATCAGAGCTATTATGGATTCCAAGATAGTGCAATCTAAATTGTACTACCTTATAGACTGGAAGGTTTATGGACCTCAAGACCGTACCTGGGAACCCAGTGAATTCGTCCATGCTCCACGACTGATCAGACAATTCCATCACAACAATCCCACCAAGCCAGGACCAGTAGAAAGAACATCCGTGAAAGGGGCCTTGAAGGGGAGTGCTGTCATGGCCACTGGCCTGAAAAAACACAGCCCCTGCACCATCAGGGGACGAGGGCAAGGGCTAACACAATTTTTAATTGTCCCTTTGGGACAATAAAGCATAGAGGGCCCAGCTAGACTCTTTCCTGGCCCCTTTGGCGCCAGGCTCATGAACAAATGTAAGCTGGCACACTATATTTGGTTCAAAAGTACTTTATTTCACCTGCAGGAACTTCCACATGCATTTATTCGAGCATGGCTGCTGGGGTAAGCTGGATTGCACGTGCAGCATCCTTTAGGAGTGGCAGGGTGGGGCCGGTAAGCCAAGGCTAATGGGCGTGGCCAGAGATAGACTATATAAATCCGCCCAGCCATCATGCAAGCGTTTCGCGTTATTCTGCACTAAGGGCAGCGTAACGCTCACCGCCACCTGAGCGCATCTTACCTTTGATTCGAGCTACCAGCCTTGGCACTTACCTTGGGACCTGTTCTCGTCAGTACGCATCACCGCTGACTGTGGCATTCATCATCCATCTCCAGACCTCCGGAAAGCAGCATTTCAAACTTGACATCGCGGCACGGCAAGCAGTTCATCCGAATGCAGCACCTGCAAGAAAAAAAGATAGACAAGGTTAGAAATTACAAAGACATTACGTTTAAGGTTGCGCTTTTGACAAATCTTCACGCTCAACCTTAAACCAACACTCCCCTGCTGTCGAAGTATCGTGAGATCCTTTCTCTTCCATTTTCGCCTCGCTTCATGAACCGCAACTACCGCAGGGCCGCAATTTCACCTGTTGGAAGAAAGCAGAAGAGACGTCATTAAAAGACACAGACAATAATCAGGAACTAACATCACAATATTTCAAAATCCATAAGACACATCATCAGGAGTGGCTAAGCCACAGCTGGTCTGGGCTGCCATGTACAATGGGCCAGTGAAGGAACTTGGTTCATCAAGAAGCGCCCCTGCAGTGAGAAGCAGGACGGAGAGCTCATCATTATTAATCAATAGCTGAGCCTATATGGGTCGGCGCATGCTCACCACACTTTGGGAAGAAGGGTTTGAGAGAGACAACAGTCACATAACAGCATTATCACAATCTTTCATATCCACACAGGAGTAGTGTGACCAATTGTCGCAGCCCACAGCATATGTTCAGGGGAAGAAGTCTGACAAGGGTGATCCACTTCCAGGGAGGGCTGCAACCGTGCCCCAACGTCCCCGCAGAGACCAGGTGAGCGTAACACCATCCCTCTCTCTTGTCCCTCCCCCTGCATACCCACAGGGGCCGACGATCCAGTATTCTGCCCTCTCTGCATGTGCGCGAGATCCCCTCCCAGCGGCGGTGGCTGCAGGGAGTCGGCACAACACGCAGAGGCCGCGGGAGCCGCGAGGCACATGTTAGAGCTGTAGGGAGGAGCGGGGGGATGCAGTGAGTGAGGGCTGAGGGCAACAAGTAAAGGGGCTGCTTTACGCATGCCTTGTCCGTTTACCCTACAGTTGTCTTTTCTCAACTTCTGGGTGGCTTGAGAGCTTCGTTGATCGGTTAGCTCTGATAAGTTGACACTTATTTCTGCGCCACTCTTCTCTGTTGCAGTCTGAATTACCCGCTTTTCAGAGGAGGTCAGAGGGAGCCTCTCTCCCTTCTCATTCTCCTCGTAAGCTATTCCAAGTTCGTTGCTCAGGCCAGGCAGCTTTGTGCGACTCCATGTACAGGTGGCTAGGCTGTTTAGGCTCGGCCCCATGGCGTCTGTTGGCGCCCCCTCTGCAACACTCTGCAAACACTCTGTGTCTAGAGTGTGATTTTTAAGCAGAGGGTCCACCTCCAAAACATCAATGGAAGAGTTACTGGAATTCGTGCAGGCTTCCTCACAGCTCCACAGTCTACCACACTCTGCAAACACTCCTCCGTTAAGATCCACTATGCTCCCCTTGGGAAAAAAACAAATTCGAAGCTGGATGGGATATCTATCGGATGAGGAATCTGCGGGAGAAGAATACATAGAAAGAACATTACGGCAAGTAATTTCTCCATCTAATGATACCCCTCAAAACCTCAACAACTGCAGGCCTAAAATCGATATTAAAGTCTTATACAATTAAGGAACTAACACCAGAGCTTCTCTGATGGCAGTAAATTAATACCCACCCAAACGTCTCCAAGCATAACAGTCGATCTAGCTTGTTGGCTGCTTCACGCGATAACAGGGAGGGGAAAAGTACCTAGAAATGTTTTGTTCTCTTCACACATTTTTGTTTATGCGCTCCTGGTACAAGCCCGTATAGTAACTCAGAAACATGTCAAGTCGAAGTGTAACCTGCCACCCCTGTATTCAATTGCTGTGACTTTCCCTTCCACTCTCTCCCCACCTACGAGTCTAGCTGACATTCTATTGGGCCAATCAGCATCACTGTATCTCCGTGTCACAGCACGCGCCGAAGATATTGTCATCTAACACTATCCACTGTTGCCCTTAATGTAATGGCTTCAGACTAAATAACATCCAGACGATGTTAGTCTTGTGACTCTGCATGTTCTTCAAGTGACTTGAACTGTTGTTTGGATACCTCAATTTCTCTGTGGATAGTATGCAGTACTCCCAACTCTGTGGACATAACTATACTTCTGATTCAGAGCTTGAATTCCTTCCAAACCATACCAAATGTTCATACCGAACCAAAATGTTTATCAAAAAACAACTCAATGTGGCCCTATATCGTAGCTTTGAACGCATGGTCTAACAAAGCAGCATGCTTAAACCTCCATGACAAGCGTGGACAATAAAGAGACATACAAAATATATAGGGAGCACAATTAGAGAAGGGCAATAACGACATACCAAATACATCGGGAGAACCACCAGAGAATAGCCTGAGAGTGTGCAGCAGCATATTACAGGCTATAGTCTGGCCTAACAGTAAGCAAGAGACCAACAGTATAGATGGATGTAACTTCCTTCCACACATATACCAGCCCATATTCTACCATTTCCTCCTGCAGAGCCACAACTGTGCATGAAAGCTGCCTAGGAACTGTGGAAGGCCCATCAATAATCTCATTGAATATGTTTTATTATCCCCTCCCCATACAATCGAAATCTCAGATTTCTTACCATATAGCTCCAGGATACGTGTGTAGAAGTCTGGATCATTAATATTGGGGTGGCCACATTTATTCACCAATACCATCTACTGTCCCTGGAACACCCCACGCTTTATCACATAACACACCCTTCAGGGTCTATAACAGAAACAATGTATCTGAATTGCACCAATTTATACATTAAGATAAACATGCCATGGGATTGAGCTAAATAACTTGTGTTGTATCTGTTAGTCACCCATCCTCTAGCAAATGGCTCGTCCCACTAAGCCAGTTCATGTGTTTACTGTAGTTTGTTATTGTTCACGCCATGGCGCTCCAAAAGAGAGCATTTTACATTCCTTAATCGGGTTGACCAACCCATGGACATCATGATTATTATCCCTTCAACCCACTTCCGGCATCCCCATCTCACTGAGAGAGATACACGTGTATGCAAAATGTGTGTAACCTAGTCTTCAAGTACTTTGGTACAATGCATGGTACATTTGAAAATAGAACAACCCTCCCCTCAACGCGCCACCCTCGCTGCCGTCCCAATCACTGCAGCATCAAAATACCTGATTGAAAACCCCAACACAAGTATAAATATAACTGTAAAGCAAATTTGCTTGTTTGGGGGTGCTAGCTGAAATCTGAGACCAGCAAGGAAACAAAGATAGGGACTGGTGAGATTCAAGAAAAATTACAAACCATAATACGCATATTCATATCACAGGTAATGTTTTGCCACCAACATAACTTTTTCATACACCTTTACCATCCCATGACCATCACTGCCCTGCATGGGAGAAACAGCTGTGGGTATCCCAGCCTTACCAGCAGTGGTACATTTCCCTCAATGAAATTGGTGACCTCCTGCCGGAGCATGAAGAAGTAAATCTTGTTGTTGAACTGGAAGTGCAGCTGCGCTGGGAATACACCAAGGGCACATTCCTCTCCTGGAGATGTTTCTTCACACCCGAAAAGGTTTTCTGTACTACCTTCACAGGTGCTGAAAAATATGGCTATAGATAGATTTTGCTGGATCCAGATGTAAGCTCACCAATAACACTTTCCTGTTTCAACAGTATGTCCCTGTCTATGTAATTTAATACGCTGTCGAGGGCGAGCCTAAGCTTAGTTTTGGGGGAAAGTTACCAATGTGCCTGCTCGACTGTGAAATATGGCAACAGATGAGATCCCTCAACTAATGTCTTAAGTAAGTCCTTCACAAAATGTTTCATATTGCCTCAAGGCACATTCACAACAATCCTGATGTTATTATGGTGGGCCCTTGACTCCAAAGCATCGCACTTTAACCCAGTGCCATTTAGTTCTTTATCCATGTCTCGACCATTTGTCTGCAAGATGCTGACCAGATCGTCAACATGACGTATCCTTGATACTACTTCAGTGATTTAGTCAGTTTCCCTTTTTAGCTCTAAGGGAGTTAATCATTGTCGTAATGTCATCCAATTTAACATTAACATATGCAATCCTCTCTTGAATCAACTGCTGCATCTCCATGGGAAATGAGCCTCTGCCATTGTCTGTTTCTCAAAACCCCGAAAATCCTGGGGCACAGCCTGGGATATCTTGGCTGTCGTAGTGGCAAACAAGTTCCGCTTCCCCCCACCACTGCTCATGGCTACCCTGTCACAGGAAGACTCCAACCAAAGGGGTACAACAATTGAAATAGTAATACACGTATAGGCACCTGGACCTTCCAATGCACTTTAGTGGTCTATCAACCAAGACAATCAACATTGTTCCGTTTTAAGAGACAGCAGAACTGAAACCTGATATTAAATATTTAATATTTCCCCCAGCCAATAATGACTGTGAAATTGTATCCAGGGGACTAGAGGGTCGTAGATGTGGGTCACGATCCAACAAGTAGCTCCACCCGATGAGGCGCAGCTTTGTCTGTCGCAAACACGTGTCCCCTCGACCGTGCAGCACAGCAGTGTACCTTAAATGTTCCTTAGAAATCAGAGGTCTAACATGTGCAGGGCAATGTAGCTCATTCAAAGAGTGCCCTGGCTCTCGCACACCACCTGCACACCCAGGGTATCCAGCATATCAAGTCCCTCCTGTATGGAGGAGTGCACCTTTATTGGTGTCAACTGCAAAGGTATGTGATGGAAACCAACCAGGAATAGAGGAGAGATCGAGGGTCAGCGGCGCACTACTGCAGCTAGTGCTCGCCACCACTGGAATGCAGCAGAGGCTCACCCCTCACAGCCCACACACAGGCCGCACTCCCACATAATATCAGTGGGGCATATGATTCAATCCCAGAGTCCCTACTGTATAGCCCAGGAGGCAGAAGTCCCAGGTTTACATAATCCATTGCACATGTAAAGCAATCCCACAGGAAAAAGTAAGGATTGTTTGGCCTCTTATGGAGCTGTGATTATTCAGCCACCATGTTGGCTGGTCAGCGGTGCACCCCAAATGCACATATATTTTTCTATCTGAGGTAAGACATGTGATGACACCAATTCACCTTTGAGGTGTCTGCAACTTCATGAGCGTATGCAAGCACCAAGACAGGGTCGAGAGCAGAGCTTTCCAGAATATAGACACTTTAGAAGAAGAAACGAAATGGATGCTAGATCTTGAACCTTATCCTCTTGAGACAGTTAAATTGGATGGTAGAGAATTAAGGAAGAAGGAAATCCATTATATATGTTTTATTTTTTATTTATGCTTTTAGTTAATATTCAATAAAGAACAAACTTGAACATTTAAAAAACAATACATATATATTTGCTGTAAACAAAGCAGTGCACAAATAAATTAACACAAATACCAGAGTATTCCAGAATTAAAATCCTGATTAAAAATATGTATCCTATCCTATTATTAATTAAACCAAATCATTTAGTTATCTAAAGAGTCACAAATTGCCATATGTAGAATGCTGCCGCATTTACTACTACCGAGTCTGCCCCTATCAAAGCTGCCCAAAATAGATCCTTATGTTGTCAATTGTTTTCACAAATCGCCCGTAACCTTTAATGTACAATGGTTTCAAAATGGCACATGCTGTCAGTAGATGTCTGCTTGTTTCAACTTCTGTTATGCAGTGCCTACACATTACGTCTTGTTCTGCTCTATTCCACTTGTTCATATATTATTTTGACCCCAAGATGTTGAATCTCCTGACTGCTGAATTGGACCAATTTAAAAGATAATTTTTGGGTTTTCCGATCTTGAAGCCCTGTTGTGAGTATTCTCTGTATCTCTGAATCTTACTCAGTTTGTCTATGGCCATGACCCTCTCCAGTGATTTCTTTTTAATTAATGAGACTCTGTCCAGGCGCTCGCGTATAATGTCCAAGTTGAGTCCCAATTTAAGCAGATAATCTTCATTGTAGTTACTCAGTTCCTGCAGAAAGTAATTGGGCCATCTTCCCATCAACTCTTTACCCAGTAGCTGTAAGAGATGGTTTGTTCCTACTACCATTTAGTAAATTTTTAGATAAAGTTGTGTTTTTCTAACTGGCCAGCAAGTAATCGGAGACTGTTTACCGTACTCCAGGTGCAAGGCCTCCACAGGTACCCCTATGGCCATATTCGTTATAGAACGGAGTAGTTTGCCTTCCAGTTTCTGCAGCCACTCTACCTCCTTTAGTGGCAAAATCTCTAGTGCGTATAGAATGGCCGGGCAAATGCTAGACTTGTAAATTTGAATGTACCCTTCTATATTGCGGCCACCCCTATGTCCCACATAGGATTTTATTTCTGCCCTCTTCCTCCATATCCTGGTACCAATATGATCTTTATATTGCAATGCCTATGAAGTAGCCCATATCGGGAAACCCAAGTAGAGCACCTCCGTAGCCCTTTCCAATTTGATACCATCCAGGTACCACTGTGTTTTCTTTAGCTTCCTATGTGAGTCTTTCAGGCACATTATTCTTTTGGTTTTATTTATAATCATGAAGTTCTCTTTGGCGTAGATGTTTAGGGCATTTAGGGTACGCTGGAGTCCAATCTGCGTTTGGTCTAAAATTATAATGTCATCTGCCTATGCCATGGTAGTAAATATTACGCCGTTTATGGTTGGGGGACATTTCTAGTATTCTGTAAGGCTTGGTCTATATCGGCAGTATAGAGATTATACAAGATGGGACCCAGTGCACAACCCTGTTTAAGTCCCTCACTGGTGGTGATGTATTTTGTCAGGGACCTCTCTTGGTTGAGCTGAACTGCAACAGTTGTGTTCCTATATAGCATTTGTATAAAGTACAGCAATGCCGGATCAATGCCCCAGCCTTTTAGTTTTACCCAGAGACTGCTTCTGGAGACAAGGTCAAAAGCATTCGGAAAGTCCACACAGCAACAGTAGAGCATGGTCTCCCCTTTTGATCGTAGTGTTCTCAGAAATTGCAATGCTGTTATGTTGGTTGTATGTTGGTGCTGTAGCTGTTCCTAAAACCTGTTTGAAACATGCTCAGTGTGTTGTTAGTTTCTGTCCAGGTATTTAGTAGTTCCAAAAGTACACCAGCGAATAAATTCTGACAGTAGTCCATCATCACCAACAATCTGTAATTTGTTGTTATGAGTCCGTCCCCTTTTTTTAATATGGGTATGAGAATGTATTGGTGCCAGCTCTCTGGTATTTGACGGCACTATATTTTGAGAAAATACTAAAGTGTGAAGATTCTTGCCCACAGGCTCGGATCAGCCTTGAAGACCAGATTTGGGATGCCGTCAGACCCAGGGGCTCAGGAGGCTTTTGATTTTATTATTAGCCTTTCCAAATGAATTACTGAGAACTCTTCTTCAAGTATTGCTCTTGAGTGTGAGTTCACCCAGCTCCATGTCGTTCTTTCTCCTGCTTCTCCAGCATGGGGTCTGGCATGGATTCACATGCTCATGAATATTCCCCGTCGTCTGAGGCTGGGAATCCTCGGTAAAGAAAAAAACAGTATCAGTTTCGTTTCTGATCTGTCTTTCGTAGTAATAACCAATCACTGGTCTCTGCGTCATACTGACCACAGCCAATGACTGCCCTCTACCTAAGCACCGCCTCTGGCAGCCATCTTCAGATTTTTACCGCACGTTCATGTGTTGGGATCCTCGTGCTATCGCTCTCGAGCGTTAGTGCTATTTTTTTCACGTTTTTTCTCAAAAACTTCGTTTTTTCGGTCAAAAGAGCCTCAAGCTCCACCGACTCTCCATCCGATCAACGGGGACCCGTGTCGGATTCGTCTGCGCCCCTCAAGGGTGAAGATTTCGTCGAGCTACGCTTTTGGAGGACTCCAGAAGTTTCTCAGTCCCGGTCATGGCCCAGGAGAAGGGAAGCTCGACGCCCGGAAAGCTGTTCAGGGTCTGCCCTGGATGCCAGCTGCAGAACGTCTTCAAGGAGGACGAACATTCTTTTTGTCTTTACTGCCTACATGAGGACAAGACGCACGTGGAGAAGGACTGTGCGTTTTGCGGCAACATGTCGGAGCGGACCATGAAGGACCGCCATCAACGTCTCGCCAACTGGCTGGAAGGGAAGAGCCCGTCCGGCGAGAAGAAGAGGAAGAAATCCGAGCGGTCTTCTAAGACCTTTGAGGACGCCCCGGCGACGGGGGTCCAACATAAGGCCAAGCACCGCGAGTCCGCTGGCACCGGGAGCGCCGAACGGTCGGGCTCTACGGGCGCCAGGCTGGGCGCACCCTCCCCGGCACCATCAACCACGAGCCAACGCTCTGGGTCGGGTAAGAGGAAGGCCGAGCACCCGGCGAGGCTCCTGGAGAGGCCCCGGTCGAGCTCGAAGGCGGAGGGGGAGCGAGGCAGTGTCCCCCCCTCAAGGATAAGGCGGTGAGCGCACCTAAGGTGGTGAAGGCCTTAATCCATCCGGCCAAGCCCTCTATCGAAACTGTCG
Organism: Ambystoma mexicanum; assembly: GCF_040938575.1. Lineage (NCBI taxonomy): Eukaryota > Metazoa > Chordata > Amphibia > Caudata > Ambystomatidae > Ambystoma > Ambystoma mexicanum. Next base: position 537,498,213 of record NC_090923.1, on the reverse strand, counting down.
CGGCGGCCCTGGCTCAGCCTTTGGAGGCTACACCAGTGGTGGCGACCTCGGGGCTCAGAGTCTCCCTGCCACCTCGGAGGGAGTCCTCTTTTGTGCCCATCGATAGGACCCCCGTGAAATCCCCCGTGGGGAAGAAAAAGGGGGGGCAGGGCGTCGTCGTAGATTCGGCCTCAACCTCGGAGGAGGAGCTGGTCGAGGTCTTAAGCCACGGCCTCGGCGTGGAAGAAGACCGGCCCGTCGGGATGGACCCCGACGCAGGTGACGACATCGTCGAGGGTACCGACGGGGCCCCTGATCGCCCGTCGGATTCCCCTCTGCCAGCGCCGCGAGACAACTCGGCGGCCATTTTGTTGGCTATACAGTCCTTATGCTCAGAGATAAGGACGAGACTACCGTTGCCGACGGAACCTCTCCCGTCGGGGGACCCAGAACCGGGACCTTCTGGGGTTCCCCCATCCAAGAAAAGAAGGATCCACCCTCTGCCTCCTTTTCAGCCGTCGCGCCCCTTCCAGCCCTCCTCCCCGTCCACCCGAGGGGATGATACAGGGACTGACACGGCAGCGACGGGTACGGACGACGAGGTATACGACGAGGATGTACCGTCGTCGCCTCCCACCAGGGCTTCTCCGCCCGACGAGATTGGATCGTTCCACTCCATGATCACCAGGGCATCCGAGCTTTTCCAACTCTGCCCTGAGGAGAAGGAGGAAGGTTTCCTTTATCAGCGGTGCGAGGCCAAGAGGAAGACGATCCTCGCAGTGCCTCTATTGGACGACATTTGGGATGAGGGCCTCACCCTCCTCAAGAACCCTTCCACGACGCCAGCTAAAAGAGACCGGTACGAGAAAAAGTACCGGGTCCCGGACACGGCCCCCCTGTGCCTCCGGGCGCAGCCTACCCCGGACTCCGTCGTCTCTGCGGCGGCCAGGAAAAAAGCGGGGGGGTGCGGCCTCCACATCGACTTCCCCACCGGCTATGGGACGCAGAGTCATCTCGTCTGCAGCAACGACGATTAAAGCGGCCAACGCCTTGGCTATCGTGGCCCGCTACGACAGGGAGCTCTGGTACAAACTGGCTCCCCTGCTGGACTTCTTGCCGGACGACAAGAGGGCAGAGGCCCTGGAGATCCTGCAGGAAGGTGAGGTGGCTTCGGACCACGCCATTACCGTTGCGACGGACATCGCCGACACTGGGTTCCGCCAGTTGGGCAACGGCGTTTGCCTTAGGCGGCGTGGATGGCTCAAGGCTACGGACTTCCGTCAAGACGTTCAGAGTCCTGGACATGCCCTTCGATGGGAACAACCTGTTTGGGAAAACAGTGGACGATTCCCTTCAGGCCATTAAAGCGGACACCGAGACGGCCCGGGCCCTTGGAGTTCTGCAACAACGACGGACGCCCTTTCGGAGCAGAGGAGGCAAGGGCGCCTCCAAAGGTTCCGGCGGCGGTTTCTCCACCTACCGTCAAGCGGCCCGCTCGTCGTCTCAGGAGGCCTACAGAGGACGAGGCAAGTCTGGCGGACCCCGCCGTCGTCGCCAAGGAGGTCAAGGCGGCAAAGCCTCGTCGAAGCAGGATTGAACCGGCCGTGGGGTCGGGCCCCCACCGAAGCACCCCGGTGGGAGGCCGTCTGGCGAGCTTCGTCAGCGTGTGGGAGTCCATCTCCACCGACCGTTGGGTGCTGGACGCCTTGGCCCGGGGCCACGCGCTCGAGTTTCAAAGAAGGTGTCCGCGCGTGCCCCCCGTGGCCAGGAAAGAACTTCACATCCCTCAACTTCTCCTGGAGGTAAAGGCGATGCTCAGGAAGGGCGCCATCGAACTCGTCCCAAAGAGGCTTCGGGGCTCCGGAGTTTACTCGAGATACTTCCTCGTGAAGAAGAAGACGGGGGGGATGGCGCCCCATCCTGGACCTGCGACGTCTGAACAAGTTCATCAAGGCGCAAAAGTTCCGGATGGTCACCCTCCAGCATGTCCTGGGCCAGCTGGAGGAAGGAGACTTCCTGTCGTCGTTGGATTTGGAGGATGCCTACTTCCATATTCCCATCCTAAAGGGGCACCGAAAATTCCTCAGGTTTGTGGTCCAAGGGCGTCATTACCAGTTCAAAGCCCTCCCCTTCGGACTACGGTCGGCACCCAGGGTGTTCACCAAGTGCCTCTCACCGGTGGCGGCGCAGCTGCGCCGCGAAGGGATCCACGTCTACCCCTACCTGGACGACTGGCTCATCCGAGCCAAGACGAGGGAGCTCGCCATGGTTCACACGGCAAGGACCGTCCAACTTCTCACGGACTTGGGATTCTCCGTGAACTACGCCAAATCCCACCTGGTACCCGCGCAAGACGCTCTGTTTCTGGGAGCGAGGCTCAACACTGTGTCCCTTCTGGCCTCCCCGTCGGAGGAGAGGACCAGGACCATCCTGGGCAAGGTGCAGCGGATGTTGGTGGCCGACGCGGCCAAGGTGAGGTCCATCAAGTCCCTCCTCGGAATGATGTCTTCCTGCATCTACCTCATTCCCATGTGTAGGCTCCAGATGCGCCCGTTGCAGGAGTTCCTGGACGCGCGCTGGATCCAAACGACGGGCAGCTTCGAGGAAAGGATCACACTCGACGAGAGTTTCCGACGAGCGATCCGGTGGTGGGGCACCCGCGCGCATCTGACGGCGGGCATGGACTTCCAGACCCCAGGCCACCAGGAGACAGTGACCACGGATGCCTCCCTGGAAGGGTGGGGAGCGCACACCGAAAATCTGCACGCAAGAGGCCTTTGGCTCCCGACGGAGAAATCCCTACATATCAACGTCTTGGAGCTCCGTGCAGTGTTTTGGGCCCTCAGGTCCTTCCTTCCGTCCCTCAAGGGCAAGGTGGTGAGGATCTTCACCGACAACACCACCACCATGTTTTACATCAGGAAACAGGGCGGAACCAGGTCCCCAGCACTGTCCAAGGAGGCGCAGGACCTGTGGCATTGGGCAGTCGCCCAAGGGATGTTTCTGGTGCCGTTTCATCTGGCAGGGATAAAAAACACCATCGCCGACTCACTCAGCAGGGAGCTGCGCTCGTGCCACGAGTGGGAACTACGGCAGGATCTAGTGGATCGCCTCTTCCGACGGTGGGGCACACCCCAGATCGACCTGTTCGCGACGGCGACGAACTCCAAGTGCCAGGTTTGCCAGCAGGTTTCCCCAGGCGAGGAGCATGGGCGATGCTTTCTCGTTCCCCTGGGAGGGCCTGTTCCTCTACGCGTTCCCTCCTTTGCCACTGCTAATCCGGCTCATCAACCAGCTCAAGAGGTCATGGTGCAGGATGATCCTCGTCGCACCTGCGTGGCCGAGGCAGATATGGTTCCCGGACCTTCTGGACTTGTCAGCGTCCCCTCCAATCAAGCTGCCGGTGGACGCGGATCTGCTCTCCAGGGAAGGAGGCGCCATCCTCCACCACGACCCGAAATCGCTGAACTTGCAGGCCTGGCTCCTGCAGCGCTAGAGTTTGGAGCTTACGACATACCGGCCGACTGCAGAGAGGTTCTTGCAAAGGCCAGGGCGTCCTCGACTCTTAAATGCTACGGACACAAATGGAAGAGGTTTTCTGTCTGGTGCCACGCACAGAAGATTAACCCTCTACGGATTACGGCTCCCCAGGTACTGCCGTACCTGCTGACGCTGGCCAAAGCTGGACTGGCACACGCGTCCATCAAGATTCATCTTGCTGCGATCTCCCGATACACCAGAACCACGGGCCGGTCGTCCCTGTGGTCTCATCGTCTGGTGAAAGAGTTCATGAAGGGACTGTTCAGATCGTTCCCGCCGGTGAAGGCGCCGGCCCCGGCGTGGGAGCTCAACGTGGTGCTGACCAAGCTCATGGGACCTCCGTTCGAGCCTCTGCACTCGGCCCCGTTGAAGTTTCTGTCGTGGAAAACAGCGTTTCTTGTGGCCATCACCTCCGCACGACGGGTGGGAGAGATCCAGGCCCTTTCCTGCAAGGCCCCGTACTTGACTTTTCACGACACGAGGGTAGTGCTCAGGACGCACCCCTCCTTCATGCCCAAGGTACCGTCGGACTTCCATCTCAACGAACCCTTGGTGTTGCCTGTGTTCTTCCCGTCGCCTTCGTCGCCGGCTGAGAGGACTTTGCACTCGCTGGATGTGGCTAGAGCGCTGAAGTTCTACGTGGACCGCACAAAGTGTTTTCGGAAGACGTGTCAACTCTTTGTGAACTTTGGACCTGTCAATCAGGGGAAGGCTCTCTCGAAGGCTTCCATTTCCAGATGGCTCTCCGGCTGTATCATGTACTGTCATCGGTTGGCAAACCGACCGCTGCCTGGCCGTCCGAGAGCCCATTCCACCAGAGCGATCGCAGCTACCATGGCGTTCCTTTCTGGTGTGCCCCTGCTGGACATATGCAGGGCTGCTACGTGGAGGTCGACGCACACCTTCACGAAATTCTACTGCGTCGATCGGGATTCCAGGGAGGAGTCCAGGGTCGGCCTAGCAGTGCTGCGCAACCTGTTCGCCTGAGGTGAGCCTGGTGAGGAGGTAAGATGCTTAATGTTGAGTTTGATGTAATGCTTAATGTTGAGCCTTTGCCACCTCCCGTGGTTGTGCATGTGTGTACTGCTATGTATTCTTTATTCATGAGCATGTGAATCCATGCCAGATCCCATGCTGGAGAAGGAACAAGTTACTTACCTGTAACTGTTGTTCTCCAGCATGGGTCTGGCATGGATTCACATGCGAACCCTCCCGCCTACCCCTCTGCGTCTCTTCACTTGGTCATACTGCCACTTCACGTGCTTCCAAATCTGAAGATGGCTGCCAGAGGCGGTGCTTAGGTAGAGGGCAGTCATTGGCTGTGGTCAGTATGACGCAGAGACCAGTGATTGGTTATTACTACGAAAGACAGATCAGAAACGAAACTGATACTGGTTTTTTCTTTACCGAGGATTCCCAGCCTGACGACGGGGAATATTCATGAGCATGTGAATCCATGCCAGACCCATGCTGGAGAACAACAGTTACAGGTAAGTAACTTGTTCCTTCTGTCTCTGCCAGTAGCTGTTAGGGGAATATATTTTTTGGGTATGTTTAATCCAGCTTTCCTCAGATATTGGGTTTAGTTCGATTTTAGCCGAGAGATTTCTGAAGCTGTTGAAATTACGCCAGAATTTGGCTTTGTCTAATCTCAACCATGTGAACAGGTTCTGCCAATTCACCGTCCTGATGGATGCTTTGTGTGTTTTGTGCCAATTTCTGTATTTTGTGGTCAGATTATTTGTGATCCTCTTTTTAGTTGCTGGTGATGTCTCTAGGTTTCTTTTTGCAGCTGCCTTTTCCTTACGATATTTTCTCTTTCTTTCGTGGATGACTATATCAAATAGTTTATATTCTTGTTCCTGGTTGTAGTCTTACGTCCCGTCCCCTTTCCTCCATACTGGTTGGGTGTACCTCGCGAGGGACGGGAGACGGAACCTTTTTCACCAGAAAAATCTTCGTCCCCTTTAAATTTAGAGGTGCATGGGGGCACGGACCTGGGAGCATGCGCTCGCCTGACTCCGCCCACTGGCGCCACTCCTCAGTCCCCTTTTCTGCTTCGACGCGAATGGGCCGATTTCACAAGCGCTCCTGGGTTTGGTTTCGGGCATGTAATACCACGCGCTCTTCCCGGGATATTCTTCTATCTTGTCTTTTCTTTTTTCTTCTAAATACTTGGCCCTCCGACGCCATGCTCCTCCCCGGTGCATGTCGACTTCAACGGGCTTCATCAGATGACCAGCCTGCAAGGGACTCTTCCCCACAACAGACCCCCACACCCTTTGCCTCGTCTGCCTTGGCCCGACCACGGCTGGGAAGGTTGCCCCGCGTGCCATTCCTTCACACCTCGGGCACTGAAAAACAGACTAGCTAGATGGAGGGTGCTCTTCCGGACGTCGCCTCCGAAGGACCTCACGGACTTTGTCAAACTTCATTCGAGGCCAAAGACAAGGCCTCAATTCACCATAGAACCCCGCAAGGGCGACTCCTTTCCAAAGAAGCGCCCCACCGGGAGGGGCCTGTCAGGCTCTAGTACCAGCGCAGGTACCGAGATTAGTCCAGTTTACGGCCAAGGGGTCTCTTGATCCTTCCGGTATCAGTGCTGAAGGACTGCAAGGTTCTTATTCGGGGGTTACGCCCTAGGGGCAACACCTTAGTACCGGCATTATGTCCGAAGGGGCGCCTTCACGCAGCACTACCGGCAGCTCTGCCGAGGGCATTATGCCTTCCAGGCCCCAGCCTGAGGTGCAGGATAGGCCTTACGCTACAACACCAAGCGTCTTGGACGGGGTTGGTTCCATAGAGCCAGGCACCACTATTCCGGCACGTGGCATGCAGCTTGACAAAATGGCCGCTGTGCCAGACAAAATGGCTGCTCGTCTGATACATCCTCTAGCAGAGCGAGTCGAAGAACAAGTTACAAGGTGGGACTGTGGTCAACCAGGTACGTGGCCTACAGCTTATCCATCAGCAGCGCAGGGCAGGTTCCCCCTGCATCCCAGACAGAGTGTTCCCTGGCTCCAGCAGCCCGTGGCCACTCAGTCAATATCTCCTGCCACCTCCCCAGCCTCCGAAGACCGGTTCTTTGAAAGGTTTCTGCCGCCGATGCGAACACCCCAGATGGGGTCTATTCATTGGGATCCTATCAGGGACATGCTCCCTCAAGTCACTCCACCGGTACCCTTAGTCATTCCTCCAATGGCTCCGGTGTCTCAGGACCCAGCGCTGCCTGCTCTTCCTTTGCCAGCTCCTGCTCCGACCCCCATGCCTCCGGCAGTTCAGGCGGTTCCACATGCTCCGGAGCTCACACTGCAGCCCACGGCGCCCAGTACCCCTACACCACTTCTGGATCCTCCCAGCACTCAGGCAGATACAGACGAAGAAGAGGACGCCAACACGCCATCGTCAGCGATGGCCTTCCACGAACGCCTTGTGGCCCTGGCGGGCTATCTGGGCCTTCCTCTGCACGAGGTTGAGCAGCCTGAGGAGGGGGTCCTGGCAGAGGTCCTCACGCTAAGGCCCCCCTCCAACACGGGGATCCCAATACAGAAGGACGTTGTAGCCTTGGCCAAGAAGTTGAGGCTCAAGCTGCACTCGGCCCAACTTGTCAATTGGTGCCTCGATTCCAAGTACAGGCAGCTAGAGGGGGATACACTCTTGCTTTCAGCTCATCCACAGCCGCACTCCTCAGTGATTGCTGCGGCGTCACTCTATTCTAAGCCTCAGCCGTCCTCGGCCACCTCATCCTCGGCGCTGCTAGGCAAGGAGGAGAAGATCTTGGAGGCAAACGGAAAAAACTATACTCCAATGCCTTCCTGCATCTGCGTCAAGCCAACACTGATGCCATGCTGGCAGCTGCTAACCAAAGGCTCTGGCGGGAAATCGTGGACTTCATCCCGGAACTCCCACCCTAAAGCCAGGCCCACTTCAAAGCGGGATAGGAGAAGCCAGGCTGGTAGCGTCAGACATCATGGAGTCCTCAGTGGCCCATATCGATACCTCTGTCCGGGCCATCTGCATAGCCACAGACATGAGAAGGATGGCCTGGCTCCGGGCTACTAAGTTCAACCTGACGTCCTTGAACGCATATTGGAACTTCCATTCGAGGGTAGTGACCTCTTCCACTCCTCCACGGATGAAGAATTAGATAAAAAGAACAGCTCACAGACAGCAAAGTCTTTATTCTTACGGAGGCCACGCCCAAGGCGTTCGCCCAGTTCAATCCACGCTCCAATCCACGCTCCAATCCCTCTCCTCCTCAGCAGCCTCAGAGGGTAAAAAGGCCTTAAACACCCCTCCTGGTTCTCGTGTCTCCGGTGGGGGGGCAGGCTTGCCTCTCAAGTGCAATTTTGGCACCAACATTTTTCAGACCCCTGGATCCTATCTGTAGTCTCCACGGGGTACCGCCTACTGGTCCCTACCTCTCTTCCTTCTTTTACTCCTCTCTCACAGATTGGGACAGAGAGCCAGACAGTGGAAGAAGTCACAGCCTCCTAGAGAGGATTGGGCTTCTATTCCAGGATTTGCCCCATGTAGAAGAACCAGGCTGGCCTGAGAGTTGTGTTGGTCCATTCCACCATGAACCTCTCCCTACCTCTATAAAAATTCAAGATGGTTATGCCAGCTCTCATTGCGGAGACACTGAACAGGGGAGACTGGATGTGCTCCCTTGATCTGAAGGACGCGTATCTACACGTCACGATTTGGCAACCGCATCGGTCCTTTCTGCATTTCAGGATCACGGGCTGCCATTTCCAGTCCAAGGTTCTACCTTCGGCCTCAACTCAGCCCCCAGGTTATTCACCAGACTGATGAATGCTGTGGCAGCTCTGCTCAGGGCCCAGGGCCACCACATCTACCCATACCTGGATGACTGGCTCGTCCGGGCCTCATCTCCGGAGGCAGTTCATCACACCTCTTCCGCGCTTATGAACACACTCCATGACATGGGGTTTACTATCAATCTCAACAAGTCTCAGCTGCAACCCATGCAGAAGCTGAGCTTCCTGGGCCTCATATGGGACACCGGCTCCGAGAGGTTGTTCCCTTCAGAGAACAAGATCACAGCCATCAAGAGAGCTGTTACTCACTTCCTCTCAAGGACTGTGACCTTGCCCTGGTGGTACCATCACCTACTGGGCATTATGGCGGCGGTCCTTCTGGCTGTCTCCCACACGAGACTCAGGGCGAGGAGACTGCAGCTGCACTTCGCAGCTTCCTGGAATCAGGAGAACGGCTCACAATCGCAGCACATGGACATTCCCACGTCTCTCCGCCCGAAGCGCCGCTGGTGGACCACGGACTTCAACCTATGGCGGGGCAAGTGTTACGCTCACCTGGTATCCACGGGGACGCCACCCAGCTGTGGGGACTTTAGTATCCTTCTCAGCCTCGCCCAGGTATGATCAGCGGAGAAGTTCTGCCTGGAATACAGGTGGGCAATGTTCAAGACTGGGCAACTGGGGTAAGAGCCTCCCAACACCCCGTATGCCTGAAGCCCCTCCCCGGACCTTTCCTCACCTTATGGGTTTTGGCATGCTCTCCGTCCTGCCTTCTTGGCAGGGGCGCGTTGTCGTTTGTGGGCGAGTGCGATCTAGTTACTTCACTGATGCAGGCCCTTTTGAGTCTTTCAGGTAGGTCTTATTACTGTTATACTTGTATGCCTTTCTTTGGTTTAAGTAAAGTCTTTTCTCTTTCCTTATGTGCGCGGAAGTACGCTGTGGAACGTTGGCTGAGTTGGGACTCGCCGGTAGGTGATGGTGCTTCGAGAGCGCCTTGATGCGGTAAGTAGGAGCTATGCGCAGCGCTATGATGCCTTGCCTTTGCTAACCTGTTGTCTTTTGTTCCCGTAGGTTGCGGTGCTCACCCGGAGTGAGAAGTCCCAAGGCGATGCTGGTCGATGGGCGACTCGTGATGTAAGCTGCCGGCACAAGTGTAAAATGTCTAATGTCCTGTTTCTCTCCTTTTTGCAGATCCGTCAGTCCGGGAGGCTCGCTGTTCCTTGGATGCTGTTTGCAGGAGCTTAGGGAAGCTAGCGATGGAATCACAGGTAAGCTGCTGCTATTAACGATGTCCTTTTGTTTTTCAGATGCTGTTCTTCCGAGGTTCGCAGGTGCAGCTGAGCACGATGAGCGTCACGTTGCAGGATTGCAAAGTAACGCAAAGCGTGTCCTTCAAGTCGGGTGTGGTTTAAAAAGTTTCAGAAAAGTAGTCCGGGTAAAGTTCCTAGGCTACCACACCCAAACCACTATACCGCATAGCTTGGTTCCAAAGGAACCAAGCTATGTGGGTGCCTCCATGTTGGCTGGCACTGGAAATAAACTAGTCCCAAAACACAAGTCCTCACGAAGTATGAGCCTGGCGCCAACGGCGCCAGGACTGGCCCCGAGAGGGCTTCAGCAAAGGATGCCTGAGTTTGTTTGAGACCCGATCCAAGGCCCCTCTTGGCCCATGGGGCGGCCAGGGTTTTTTTTTTATATGGGTCGTGACAGCAAGCCCTTCTGGCAGCCTCTTTCTCAGGTCACTGGCATGACTGACTTCTCCCTGGAGGGGTTGGGAGCCACTCTGGACAACCACAGTGTCCATGGAGTCTGGACCTGGCAGGACCAGGAGCCCCACATCAACTGGCTAGAGCTGAAGGCCACATGGCCCTCAAAGCCTTCCTCCCTCTCATAGAGGGCATGACAGTACTTATCCAGATGGACAACTCCACCAGCATCTACTATGTGAACAAGTAGGGGGTACTAGATCCCCTCCACTGTGCAACTTTGCTATCTGCATGTGGGAATGGGCCTTGGAGAACAACATTTACCTCATCGCTGTCCATCTTCCGGGGTAGTCCAACCTGGAGGCGAACAGACTCCGCAGATTGGGGGCGCACAATTACGAGTGCTAATTGAACAACCTGGTACTGGAGGAAATCTTCCTCAGATGAGGGCATGCCCAAGTAGATCTGTTTGCCTCCCAAGACAACAGGAAATGTCAGCAGTTTGCCTACTGGGAGGGGCAGGGCCCTGGCTCCCTGGGCGATGCATTCCACCTACAGTGGAACTACATGTGGGCGTATGCCTTCTCGCCCACCCCTCTGGTCCACAGAGTAATCTGCAGGATAAAGCAATCGTGTCACCTCAGCGTCAATTTGGTAGCTCCCTGGTGGCCGGTGAGACCATGGTTCTCCGAGCTGCTAAGCCTTTCGTCGGACAGGCCTCCCATTCACCTACCACTGGGACAAGCTGCGCTCTGACACAGCAGGGGGGCAGGGTACTCCACCCTGCACCTCACAAACTAGCCCTCGCAGCGTGGTTCCTGAGCAAGTCACTCTGAAACACTTGAACCTGTCACAGGCTAAACTGGACATCATTCAGGGCGCCAGAAGCAAAGCTACCAGGAGCCAATACAAGAGCAAATGGTCTAGATTCTGTCAATGGGCCAGCTCTAAGGAGCTGGACCCACTCAAGTGCTCTTTGGATGATGTCCTCTCCTTTTCGCCGCACCTCGCACACTCCGGAGTGCAAGTCGACACATACTGCACCTACCTGGCAGCCATAGGTGCCTACAGAAATTCAGAGGAGTGTCTTTTTTCCTCCACTAACCCTGTGGTTAAGCGACACCTGGCGGACCTCCATAGACTCTATCCGCCCATTAAGAGGCCTCACTCAGTCTGGGACCTCAATGTGGTATTGGGTGCATTGGCCCACAAACCATTCAAGCCAATGGCTTCCGCGGATATCAGATTGGTTACCATAAAGGCGGCTCTGCTCGTGGGCCTCACCTCAGCACGCAGGGTCAGCGAGATCCAGGCCCTCGTGGCCTCAGAGCCCTACACCACTTTTCACAAGGGCAAGGTGGTCCTCCAGCGGACGCCCCCTGCTTTCCTACCCAAGGTCCCATCCGCCTTCCACCTTGACGAGGAGATTGTTCTACCTACTTTCTTCTCCGATCCCAAGGATGAACCTCAGAGAATCTTGCATCTCCTCAATGTCAGACACGCTCTGAAGTATTACTTGGACAGGACCAAGGATTTCCACAAGTCGGATGCCCTTTGTCACCTTCGGAGGGACAAGGTCAGGTTATCAGGCTTCCAAGGCCTCCATCTCTAGGTGGATGGTTGCGGCCATCAAGGAGGCCTATGAGGGGCAACACAGGCCGGTTCTGGCCAATCTGTATGCACATGCTATCAGGGCCAAGAGCATGGCTATTGCCTTCCAACACCATGTGTCGTGGCAGGTCATCAGTAGGGTGGCCACCTGGGCCACCCCCTCTGCTTTTTGCAAGCACTACTGTCTGGACATCACCTCTCAGTCAGACGCGGCTTTCGGGCAGGTGCTTCTGAGAATCCTGTTTGCTTAAGGAGGGTCTCCTCTCCACCCTGGGGCTAGACTCGGTTATAATCACCCATACAGTATTGAGGAAAGGGGACGGGACGTAAGAGTAATTAATAATTACTCACCATAGTGAGTTACGTACTCTTAGTCCATAGTCCCCTTTCCTCCATACGTCCCACCATCCTCCCCTAATAATACTGATGTCATTAGGTAATGTTGCATATTGTCAACGCGTCAATGGGGACTGAGGAGTGGCGCCGGTAGACACAGTCAGGCGAGTGCATGCTCCCCTCCACGCCTCTAAATTTAAAGGGGATTAAGATTTTTCTGGTGAAAAAGGTTCCGTCTCCCGTCCCTCGTGAGGGACGCTCATACAGTATGCAGGAAAGGGGGACTATGGACTAAGAGTAAGTTAGTCACTACATTGCGTAACTATTAATTTTTGTTGCTTCACTTTACTATCTGTAACATGCATGAGACTAATCTCTTTGATGATCTCTTCTAAATTCCAGCCTGTTACGAGCAGTGTGTTCAAATTTCCCTCATTTCTTTTTAAGGCTTCATTCGACCAACATAGTGTGTCATGATCGCTGGCTCCACTATGGGATATCACCATAGGACAGCATGTTTTTCGCATTGCCCTGTCCACTACAACATAGTCGATTAGAGATGTAACAATGCCATTTGACCATGTATATAGTTGTTCAGATACATTGCTAGGAAGCATCCCCAAGGGCTCTAGGTCAAAACATTGAAACCGTGACTGCCAACTATATGTAAGCCCCACTTTTTTACCATTAGTAACGTGCAGTAGTCGTCTGTTGAAATCTCCAGCCAGTACGACCCTACCTGTGGTTGTACTTTCCAACCAACAAGTAATAGCATCCGTGATTAATGCTTGTATAGATTTGGTCAGCGAACCGCCTGGAGGTTAATGATTAAGATTGTTCCTTCTGTAGGGGTGCTGAAATGTTGCAATATACCCATTAGAACATTAGGGGATGTACTTGCCTGTAGCAAAGGTTCCAGTTTTAAGTCCGTATTAGCTCCAATGGCAAGACCCCCACTCACCCTTCCCTTCTTGTGTCTTGCAGAGTTGTTCTATAGAACTTGAAACCCATCTAAATGAAAGCTTTCTGTGCACCATGTTTCTTGAATCAAAAATATGTCCACCTCCTTCGTCAATCGCTGTCCTTTTGGATGTATTTGGAATGATTTGTGTCCTCTAGTATTCCAAGAGGTCCATATCAGCTTTCCAGTAGCTTTTTACTTGTCAGTTAGCCTCACTACATGCATTCATTGGCATCCATAAAGTGGAAGAGACGACCTTGGGCTTCACCAATGAGTTCTGTTCCTGTAATGCTCTTAGGGCTTCTCTCTCTGTCGGCAGGTTGAAACTGGGGCTACTGTTCCTTGCATTCCCCTCATATTATACTTTAGCACCTTCAGTTTTTTTAAATGCTATTAATGTGAAACCTGCTCTCAGGAGATTTTCAATAGCACCACCACAAACGGTCACACAAACTCAATCAGTGCCCAATTTGTCTCACTATTCCAGTCTGGTAGTTCTATTTTCAGAATGCCTCTGGATTTAACATACTCCAGGTATTTTAGCTGTTTGAAGATTGACAATAGGACTGATCGATTTAGAAATGGGCTCTGCGACGTCGGGGCATTTTCCTCCAATATTACCCATGTACCCCCGTCTTTTAGAGTGCCAGGGTGAATAATTGGCAATTTGTAACTGTCCTTGGACAATGGCTGGTTGGTTTGTATATCCTCTAGTGCTAGTAGAGTTTTCCCGTCCCCGTCCTGCTCTGTTGGCTTTTGCACTTGTTGACTTTTGCACTTGGGCACCAGTTTTCTTCTTCTTCTGATCAAGTTTACATGCGACTTCTTGTTGTACTGTGAGCTTGTTCATTAAGTCTTTCTCCGCAATCAGCCATGTCTGCCGGGTTGTTTTTGTGCCTTCACTTTCCTATACTTTTACACTCGCACATCCTTAACTGTTTTTTGGGCGCCCGTATTTTCAGTTCTGGTGGTGTGTATGTTTTGCGAGTGATCGTTTTTTAGGACCTTCTTTAACTCCGTGGGCGGTGATATTTGGACCTCCTCGAAGTCCCAATCGCGCTTACCTTTATCTTTTTGTCCACTTTACTACTCTGTGTTTTGGGTCAAATTTCCCTTGCTTTTTTATCACATTGTTTGTTCCAGATGAAGTGTTCACATTTTTACATTCCTTTCCTGACTGCTTAGCTTTCACATTTGCGATAATATCCACTTTTTAACCAGTGCTGTTATTATATGTAACAGTTTAAGTGAAAGCTGCTGGCTGGCTCCTAGCTCTTCCCTTATAGAAGCCATTGGTGCTGCCTGGGCATCTATCTTATATTCCATTGCCATCAGAAGATTCTTCATAGCAGTATCATCTACCGCTGTTGTTTCATCAGCAATGGCAGACTCCATTGCTTCCTCCGAGATCGATGTGTCTGATGAATCAGAGTGTGTAGCAAAAACTGCCATATCTGGAGAATATGACAAACTAATGCACTTGTTGGCCTCTGCACTTGTAGCGTTTGGCAGCCTTTTTTAACCCCCCAATGAGGCTCTCTGCAAGTTGTTGACTAATTCAATAGTGAGTTGTTATTGTCGATGGTGTCTGACAGGGACTTTTCTTTGTCCGCTTCTCTTACTTCCGACAAGTGTCTATTCAGGTGCTTGTCTTTGGCTCCGAAGAAAGCTGTAATATCCGATTGTGAGGGCTGGTCAAATAGGATATTTTTAGGACATCGTACTTATTGCCACTGCAAAATCCATTATATTGATTCATGCAGGTAAAGAACAATTAGAAATAGTTAGTGCCACTTGCAAATATAATACTGATGGATTCCTTCTAACAGAGATTCCTCATCTTTGCAGTGCCAGCTGCCTTCGGAATTTTCTTCACCACCAGGGATTACAGCACAGCTTAGCATCAGCTCCTCCCAGTGATCATGAACACACCCACACTGGACATGTTGGGGGCCAAGGAGCATTGTGACACCTGCCAGTCGATGCACCATCAGGGAGTGTGCCGCTAAGCTTTTCACTTTCTACCAAAAAGTAGTAAGAAGGTCCGCTGAAGTCCCCACTCCCGGAGGCCAAGAAGACTGTAGTTGAGTAGCCTGTTCAGCAGCCAGCATAGAACCAACCTATAACGATAAAAATAAGCATAGAAAGAGTTCCCTACCCTCACAACTCTTCCAGGTATCGTCGTTCTTCCTTCTCCAAGAAGCGGATTAATCACTCGTGCTCCAGAGCCACCTCCTGTGGCTCGCTGCCTACGCAGTGGTGCCTCGATGAACCTCCACCACAGGAATGCTACTTCTGTTCCGGCTCCACCATTTGACTCTACTACACCACAGTGCCACGTCAAACCAGCTTTAGGTGTTGAAACCCTGGCTCTGGTCTCCTTGGCACTGGCCGGTGACATTGATGCAGCACTTCCGTGGAACACACCCCTCTTCATACATTCCTGGGAAGGTACCCACTAATTGCACATGCATGGTTTGGGGTTCTCACTGAACTTCTCAAGAAGTCCAATTTTTCATTGTCCCAATCCTTCCTATTCATCAGACTATTGTTGGACACCCTCCAGAGCAGGCCTTTCCCTCTCAAGGAATATATGGGGAACATCTTTTGGGTAGAGCATGTATTTAATTTTGAAAGGCTTATCGCGGCTTCTGCCTTTCTGTGCATTCTGAGTTTCAAGGCCTCCTGCATCCTGGTGGTGCTGAACACCTGATTGAACATCATGTCGAACCAGAGGCCAATTCTAAGTCGGTGGTGTCATTTTCAGGGTGCCATGTCAGACCAGTAGGAAGTCTCAACAATATGTCTTGGGGTCTGTGTGGTGGACCTTGCGAAACAACTTGATGAAAGGGATGTTGCTTCAATAACCCTGGCTCCAACTGACTCTAGTCACGGAAGCATCCCTGAAAGACTGGGACACCCACGATTTGGTCCTCACAGTGAGCAGACTCTGGTCTCAAACAGAAACTCAGGAATTTAAACAATTTACCATGATTGCCTTCTCCTATGTGTGAGGCAAAAGTGTGCTAGTCTTGATGGGCAGCACTGCAGCCATGCTATACCTGAATAATTGGAGAGTAGCGGGTTAGTTGCCTCTGTGCAGAGAAACAATACTGTTCTGTGCTCTGGAGATCTATATGCCTCTAAAATCAATCTGTCTCACCGGGACATGAACGTGGCAACAGATCAGACGACTTGAGTGGGAGCTCTTCCAGGAAGTTCTAGAGGAGATCTTTGCCTTTTGGGGGACATTCTCAAGTGGATGTCTTTGCTCTCAGTCCAAACAGAAAATGTTTTGCTCCAGGGAATTTCCTTTGCGGGGAGCTCTGGGGGATGCATTGATTGTCGAATGGAACTTCCAACTCTGTGTCCATGCCGATCTCTGTCCTACTTCTGAGAAGGCTGCATTAGTTTGGGTGCTTGTTGAATGTGATCGCTGCAGACTGTCTTCTACCTATGGTGGCCCTGCTCTCCCACTCAGGGGAGTTGGTAAAGTTGGAGAGAGGAACCGCCATCTGAGCCTCGGAAGCCCAAACCTTCATGTTTGGCTGCTAAGAGGCAGAGATATAAGGAGTGGTAAATGTTGAAAGATGTCCTGGATGTGCTCCTTTTCACTCGAATGCTGGGCCAGCAAGTCTGTTTATGTCTGCGGGTGTTGTAAATTGTTGTCTTGGTGTCTCGAGAGAGGTCTAAACCCTTCCATCTGTCTTTCCTCCTCTGTTGTGGATTTCTTGATTGCCTTCATAGGCCTGCAGGTTTGTACTGGAATGGATGCCAGCAGCCAGATTATTATTGATTTGCACTGTTGCAAAAAAGTGGAGCAAATGAATTTAGCACCGATTCTGCTGCTTTGATAATAGAGAATTGAGCAAACGGGTTTAGTCCCAATCAGTATTATCTAAAAATGTTTTCACCAGAGGTAATTGGAGCAGGCTGTTTTATTTGCTAGGCTTGGTGCATAACATGAAAAGGAATGTAGAAGACCCCTTTTGCTGTGGGCTATCCAGTAAATATAGTGCAAAAACTGCCTGATTAATTGTTGCCCTAGTGCAATTGTTTTAGATGTTATGGATTGTGACAAAATATATTTGCTCCATTTTGCATTATAAAAGCAGTTGCTTACTTTTTTGCACCAGTGCAAATCTTTGATAATCTGGCCGCAGGTGGCTATTTTGGTTTGTAAACAAACCAATGAACAACAATCCCCTCTGTCATGCAGGTTTTGTGGGGTTTGTTTAACCAGTTTCCCCATGCCAGCTTGCTCTTGCGTGGAACTTGAATTTTGTTTGAGCCCCTGCATTCATGTTCAGTTAGACTGATCACCCTTTCGGTTATTTTCCTGGTTGCCATTTCTTCCTCTAGATGGGGGGGGGGAAGCTGTTGCAAGCTCTGTTAAACATCCCTACTTGGTGTTCTCCAAGGTGAAGGTGACTTTGAGTTAAGCCATCCTTCATGTCCATTGTTGTGTCAGAATTTCATCTCCCTCAGAAGAGATCTTTCTGTGTTTGGTTCCTCCACCACATCCATCTAAGAGTGTGAGGTTCCATCAGCTGGACCATGTGCAAGTCCTCAGCTATTATGTCTCTCGAATGAGGGACAGAAGAAAAGTTGGCAAGCTCTTTGTCGGTAAAGCTAGTGCTCGGGTGAACTGGTCTGTGAATACACAGACCCCCATCCAGATGCATCCTACTCTGCCTCTCAGAATGCTATGATCTGGCGGGGAAAGATGTGACTGTAGGTCTTTAAGCTCATTCCTCTAGGGGCTTGGCCGTCGCCTCCATCCTGCAGAGGGGGTGTCCCCTAAGCAGCCATGTGGGCTTCAATGCACATGCTTGCCAAACATTACTTCCTGGATTCTCTTTCTGGCCAGGACAGTCACTTTGGCTGAGCAGCCCTCCGGCATTTCCAGGTGCAGGTGGTATTTTCTCACTCTCCTTCCTCCTCTAGACTAGATTCATGTACTATCCTTGAATCTATCATAGATGAGAAATGTGTGGGAGGAAAGAATCCTTTAAAAGAAAAATTACTTACCTGCCGGTAATGTTCTTTCTGATGCATAAGTCTTTTCTCTCACAGGTTTCTGATCACCCTCGCTACCTGCTCGTTTTGACCGATAACTTGTACACCTCATCTGTTCTGTGGTCCCTCATTTGTTAAGTTCTGGGGAACAGGGCAAAACTGAGGTCATGGGGCACAGTGGCTTTATGAATACTGTCCCAGTGTTGCATCCCGTGAAGGGGCCCACGTGGGCACCAGCCGGAACAGATGTGGAGCTGCACTGTGCAAATGGTGAAATATGGTGGTGAAATATTTTCCGAAGACGTTTGGTGGTGGAAAAAGAATATCAAATATGAACAATCTGGGGGAGGAAGGACAAATCCAAGTGTTGAGTCATTTGTTCATTCCAGGACTACTTGATTTTTTTTGGTTTTTGTTTAAGATCAGCATTGTAAGTGAACAGAAAATTTAAGGTAAAAGAAAAATATAGCAAGATGACAATTGCTTAGATCTAGCATTGCCAGCATTTTTGCAAGTGAAACCTGCAGGCCATAGCAGAGCAATATGACTTAAAGGCATGGTCTAGTAAAAAATGTTATTTAAAAGATAGATAGGCAACATAAAAAAAAAATACTAGCATTCTCTTTTTTAAAACATCCTATGTAAAATTGTGAGCTATTCAAGCTCAAAATTCGCAAAAGCAAGCACATGGGCGCATCCATTTTGTGAAATGGATGCCCTCTTGTGCTGGCTTTTGCTTTTGCGGCACTAATGAAGGAAAAGCCAGCCAGCTGTAGTAAACAAAAGCTACCGCTGGGTGGCTTTCCCTTCATTAGTGCTGTACGCGGAGGACGGGGACATTTTCTACTAGACCATGCCTTTAAATCTTGGTTGTTTTTTTTAATCCACTGATCATTGTTTAAATGAACCAATGGAGCAAGTAACAATTTGTTAGGAGGAGCACTCATTCACATGTACTTCCCTGGCCTAGAATACACCCTTGGGTGCACTAACTTTAGATGGTACGTATGTACATGTTAGGCAGTGCTCTGGTGCCTCATTGGTAAATAAGTGGGTACTGCATCTACATTAGAGATTCTGTGCGAGTGAAAGAAATAAGGATGAGCACACCCGTTAGCTACATTTAAGAGGCCAGAAACCCAGAATTCCTTTTTTCGTGGATTCTAGTGCAATTCCCAATCTGATCAGGGTTTGAGGCTGGGTCCAGAGGGCATGCAGACGGGTGTGCACAGGGACAAAGAACCAAGGGCCAGACACTAGGCCATTGTGATTGAAGAACGTTCTTGTTCACAGTAAGGTTAATAGAAAAAGTACTTGGTATTGCAGGATTTAAAAGAAAGATATTACAATGGGGATACCATTGTACAAGAAAGGAGGTACAACTTCTTAGGATGTAATTCTGGGGACGCAATTAGACTCTGTACTATTATGCATTCCTGTGCAAATATGACGAACATACATGTCTTAAAATGTCCAGCCTTTCCCGGAAAGTACATTTTATTAATTGACATAAATAACAACAGGATTTCTATGTACAGCCAAATCTAAAATACAAGAGTGCTCAATTATTTTATTGAGTTATTTGCTTTTTATGATTGTGGGGAAACTATCTACCACCATTATCTATTTTATCAGTAATATCAAGGCACGTTCAGCATGTCAAAGCTGACTTTAAAATTGAGTTAATTTTCAAAGGCCACAATTGCAAATGAGGCTTCTACCTCGAGGTGCATCTTACTAGTGTGTTCTAGAAAAGTCAATTGAAAGTAATTTCTGAAATGTTTTTGGTGTGCATTGCTTTTAAATCATAACATGCAAAAAATGTATTTGTACAATATTCCAGTTGAGGCTAAATTGAGAGATCCCTTTTTGAGATCCTTAAAAGATATTTGCCATCTGCCATATTACAATAAACAAAAACTTTGTGGAAGGGACGTTATCGTTAAGTTGTACTAGCAGAAACCTATGAAATTCTATGGAAAGAAGTTGTTACAGGGACGTTATGGTTACAGGTAAAACCGAAAGCCCACCGAAATTCGACAGTTATGGTAAGCTAAGCAACCATAAATCGTGCCACCACCATGCATTGCTAAGACTAACACCCATAATATCAAAGATGACATCACACGTCATTGATGACATCACTGATGACATCACATCTGAAATTATTTTTGATGTAAAGTCCCTACAAGGGGTTGTGTTTATAATGTTGGTAACATGATGTCAGGGGGATTGTATAATGTTAAAGAAGTAATAACTAGCTAACAATTCAAGATTTACTACACACTTGTGCTAGTACAAAGTATACATAGGAAGACCCACAATGCATACAAATCAGAGGCACATACAGGGAAACTAAAGTAAAGAAGAAAGAAACAGCATCATCAGAAAATGTTAATAGCATTAAAGTTTATCTTCATGTATACAAATGTATTGTGTGTTTCAGGCCTGACTATTGCCCCATGTATGTATGTGCACCATGAGCAGAGATCAAACCGAAAGGTAAGTACTTGAAGAACATATGAAAAGGTTAAAATCTAGATATACAGCACCTTTTGAATTTTAATATTCTGACTCTCTGTGACCAAAACAGGCTTAGATATTTCAGTGACCAAAAATAAGTGGGCCAAATATGTGATGTTATCAGTGATGTCCTCAATGACATTTGTGATGTCATCTTTGATGTTATGAGTGTTAGTCTTAGCAGAACATGGTGCTGCCACGAGTTATGGTTGCTTAGCTTACCATAACTGTCGAATTTTGGGGGTTTTCGGTTTTACCTTTGACCATAATGTCCCTGTAACAACGTTTGTCCATTGAATTTCATAGGTTTTTGCTAGTGCACCTTAACTATAACGTCCCTTTAACGATGTTTTTGTTATTGAATTTCATCGTTTTTTAGTAGACCACTGTAAGCAGAACGTTGCTTTAGCATAGAGGTTTCTGAAAAGAGGATAGGTATTTCGTACAGCAACATAACCATAACGTCCCGTTAACAACGGTTTGTTACTAATTCCTTGGCTGCCCTCATGATAAACGTGTGGATAGTGAAAATTGTCTGGTGTATGTATCCATTTGAACTACCCCTTACTTTTCTGAATAGTGTCGGCGTATCGTACCAATTATAGATGTACATAGTAAATGTTGTGTAGTGTGGCAGTAGGCTCTTTTTGTGTTAACAGGGCATTATAAATCTGTACCGCACAGTACTGGCCGAGATGAGTAAAAATGAGCAATATGGACGTTTCCTACGGACGCTGCACCTGGTTCCCGTATGTGCGATGAAACAGCAAGTAGTGGCTTCATGGCCGCATCTTCGAATGCACTTTTAAGTAGTTGTGGAAGTGCACGTGTTTCCATTCCACACCTAGACCCATGCATAGTTCATCCACTGTATGCTGGTAACACCGCCCCTGTCGCCAGAACTACGGAATCATGCAGTAAGCTACCGCATTTAAAGTACTGCTGCCGACTTCATGGGTGGCTCTGTAAACCTACCAATGTGTGGCTACAGTACTCCTAACTGTATAACGGCCACTGTTAAACAATTACCAGCAATCTGCATTGTCATGTGGCTGTGTTAAATGTCACATTACTTTCATTTATCTGCTACTTGCCTTTCCATGACCCGTAAAACAAATACATTGTGTCTGCACTCAGCGGTGTGACGGAAAGTATCAAGAGGTCACCTGTCGGTCGTACATTGGAAGAAAACATGTAAGTGTAGGTGGGACAGTTTGTACTTAGTCTGCAAAATGGCGAAGCTGCTGCACCTTCCTCACGCACATACTAGTGCATGTAAAGGCAAGTAAGGAAACAGCAAAATATACAGAGTGCAAACAAACTTAGTGCTGGTTAGAAAAGCACTGTAGCTGCATGGGTCTCACAGAATAAATGGCTTCCTGCTGCACATAATGAAGCTGTGTTTCCCATCCTTGTAAACATTCTTGTATTCCACAATGCATGTATATCCATGAATGCTGCCCCTAACCCTAATGGCGTAGCATAAACTGTTTCTACTGCATATGACGGCAACTGAAAACAAAGCACAGGGGACCAGTGGGCAGGCTACCGCCCTTCCAGCAATTACGTAGGGTACTTTCATGTACAGAATTTTGCACATCAGCAGGGGGCAGCAAGAGGGGCACTCCTGTAGGGCAGTGGAGCTGTAAAACAACCTTTGAAAACCATATGCCGTGCCACAGACCCTTACCCGGCAAAGGGGATTGTTTTGTGCATGTATTGCAACACGCTACTGTACAAATGGAAAGTACTTGGAAGACCGTTTGACCGGTCCTTACGGGAGCATTACAATGACTGGCGCCTATTTAGGTGAGCACCACCAAATAATTCTGTCTCGCGGCACGTCCCCTATAATATCCAGACAAGTTCTGCCCCTTCTGTACCGGACCTTTCCTGCTGTTCCTTTTGTGGCGTGTGTGAGAACACCATAATAAATAAAAATGAACTGTGAAAGGGAAAAAGGTAAATGAAGAAAGCACCTTTCACAGATCAACAACAGAATTGCCAATGCACGCATGCAGGGCGTGAGGCGTAGCAGTGTGGTAAACACTGTAGTTCAATCGGTTACAAAGGGGGTCGCTGTAAAAAGTTTTTTTTTTTTTTAGTGTTCCAGAGCATTTGCAAGAGAGCCACAGCGCAATACTAAGTACAAAAAAATGTCACTACTTTCAAGAAGGGCACCAAGCCAATTTAGATGGGATTTGCAAAAGTCCAGATGGCTGGCATAGTAAGAAAAACATTATAGCTGGGGGAAAGTATTCGTGCTGTGAAACGTCATAGTCCCATGGGCGAAGGATGCCCTTAGCACATGTCGAACAAAGCTACAAATACTCTTCTTTCCAATGTACTGCGCTGTCTGAATTCACGGAACAAATAGGAAATTAAGCTGCCACATCGGTGGCGGCATAGTCGCAACAAACGTCTGCAAGAGATCTGAAACAAACGCACAAACTGGGCAAGTGCCTCCTTCATCACAAACGGCACTTAAGGTTGTGTAACATGCTGTGCCATTTTTGCTGCACAATGAACAGCATTAATATCGGCATGATTGTGTGTCACCAAAGTGTCACACAGAGAAACCAACATCTGGCACTTCCTTGTCGCTACTCCATGGCACTACACATGGACATGATAGATTGCAAAATGAGTAGCCACTGCACAGTGTTTTCCATTCACTTTCACTCAATGTATGTCAGAATTCCCTAAAACCTGCACCCTGTGCCTCGTGAAACACACAGCCATAACCCACCCTCTGCATTTCTGTCAGCAAATACATTATGTACCACAGTCTGTCCGTACACACCACACCCACAAACTTTATTGCCCAATCCCGTAGCCTCTGCAGGCCCATGTCTATGGCCGTCATCTGCAAAAGGGGCGTATGTAACACGTGCCACCCTGCAATCATCGTGATATTTGCAGACTTTTTCTGCTGCGCGAGTGCGGGAGTGGGGAAATAACTTTCAACCAGGGAGGCGGACGTCCTTCGGTGTGGTGGCCCTTAAAATAAAAACAACCAAAGAAGGTTATTTTATTATTCTTTTTTGTGTAAAGGTGTCTTCATACGTAAATGTGTGTTTTCAACATCAGCTCACATTCTTATAATAGGGTCTTCCCTGAGTGTGTAGATTGTGAAACAACATTTAATTGCCACTGTGCAATAAAGACATGACATTTGTCTTGAAAAGTTGCATGTATCGTGAACCAATGTTCTCATTCTGCCAACAGAACATCCCAGCAGCATTCACAAAGTCACACATGCTTCTGTTGATAATACCCCTTCTGACCTCTGGCTGGCGACAGGAATCCTTGGAATACTTACACACTATTCTCGGGGGTATACATGAGAAAAGCACCTTGGCAGTAGGAAAAATGTGCTGCACTGCTTTCATCATAATCTTCAGTTGACTAAACACACGGGAACAAGGTGAGAAGCACAAAATGTGCCACATGTCTTTCCCCAAAGAGCCGAGGGCCATGCCCCGGTCAGGCGGGAGGATTCCTTATCCCTATTGGAGCTCTTTCCTGCACGTACACCCTGAGCACCTCATTGGCCAAAGGCCATCGTCCCATTTCCGTTGGCAAGCATGCTAAGAAGCGCAGAATGTGGCATGTGCCGTTTTCCAAGGACTGCGCGGGCCGCGCCTCAGTACAGCAGGAGGAATCCTTCTTCGTATTGGTGCGTTTTCCTGTGATGCACACCCTAAGCACCACCTGATAAGACAATCGCTGCAGTCCGATTTCCATAGGCCAACATGGTGAGAAGCACCAAATGTGGCATGTGCGGGTTCCAGAAGTATGATGAGGGCCGGGCTTGAGTGAAGCAGGAGTCCCTCTTCCTATTGGCGCACACCCTAATCATGTGATTGGACAATCCCTACCATTCCATTTTCGTGGCCGCCACTCGCAAAATCCCCGGATGTAGCTTTCACACTGCGTGCGGGCGTGGGGGACTAACTTGCATCCAGGGTAGGGGTAGTTTGTTGTAAGGGGCTACTCTTCAAAGTTTTTTTGGTTTTGTTTAGATGCTTCTATGGAAATAGCTTTTTTTCGGTTTTCATTAGCTTTTGTGAGTTCCTCTGCTCACATTAGTACAGTAAACTCTTCACTGCAGCCTGTAGATGAGCAAACCTGCATTGCCAATGGGTGACAACAAAATGCCATTTTCTTTGAAATTCTCTGCATTTCCACAACTAATGCGGTCATTGTTGCAGAAAAACATTCCACAAGCGGACATAAAAGTATACATGCTTCTGTTGCTGAGATACCTTCCTCCGTCTGGCTCGAAACAACAACCATGAGCAGTAGGCCATACTCTTTGTTGTATTATGGATGGGAAAAACACCTTGGCGGTGGGAAAAAGCGCCCTCACGACATTCAGCAATCTCCTCAGTCTACGGAACAAATCTAAGCAAGGCAAGTAATCCATATGCATGCCGCCGTAATGGATGACAATGACATCTACTACTGGTAAAGTGGTGAGGTATTTGCAAAGTGCATGCAAATCGGCGAAATTGCTCTCATACACAGCATTCCACGATGTGTCCACTCCTTCCGAAAGAAAATTGCCATCAAAATGTCTTTGCAGGACATAGTTGTGCAGATCTATGACAACGGGATCATGTCAGCCACCCTCAGTACGCAGAATATAATGTACAACAGTTGCACCTCCCCTTCCTGTTAACCACACCCACACTACGTGATTGGCTAATCCCCACACTGCCATGGCAATTGGGCAAGGTGGTGTAAAGGGCACATTTTGGCACGTGCGCCTCCCAAAGTAGCGTGAGGGCCTTCTTCCCTTTACAATATGTTCTCTGCAGCTCTACTTCATTGGGTTACACATGAATAGGCACACATGCATCCACCAATCGCATCGAAGCCGCCCTCATCCAACACTGACACTCTTCTATAACACTTGAAATGTACCATTACACATTCACAGTACAAATATCGTGCCATTCCAAAGCACGTCCACTACAAAGTTCAATCAAAGTATACACGATTTCTCCATCCGTGTACATCCACATAGCCACCCCGGATGTGGCACATGTAATCCTGAAAGTA
This sequence comes from Ambystoma mexicanum, assembly GCF_040938575.1. Taxonomy (NCBI): domain Eukaryota; kingdom Metazoa; phylum Chordata; class Amphibia; order Caudata; family Ambystomatidae; genus Ambystoma; species Ambystoma mexicanum. The sequence continues at coordinate 537,472,690 of NC_090923.1, read as the reverse complement.
CCGCGTAATGCTCTGCCTTTTCGTGATAGTATGGGGGGCACAATATCAGACTGGGTAGGGGTATTTAGTCTTCCATCGCAGATGTATGAAAGTGTTGTTTTTTAAAATGTTTTGGTAACGTGCGTGCCAGCAACTTTTTTTTATTTTCTCTTTAAATGCGTTTGTTTGCCTCTCGTCACATTTTTACCACATTCTGATCAATGCTTCTTGCACAGTGTAAAAGAAAACAGCATTGCCAATGGCGCTTACATAAATGCCATTTCTACGGAACCACTACGTATTTGGCGACCTCATGATCTCATAGTGGGTGGAGAACATGCCAGCAGTCTGCATAAACTCTTGCATAATTATGTTTGTAGCACACCTTCCGACTTCTGGCTGCAGAGGAATTACACCCTCATGGACCCAAACTCCTCTTGGTGTTATGTATGAGTAAACCACCTTCGCAGTAGGAAAAATACGCATCACTGTGGTCAGCAAAATCTTCAGGTGACGGATTAATCGTCCACACGACATGTAACCAAAATGTAGACTTCCATAGTGCAGCACGACAAAGTCAACGTTCGTGATGGATGCCACATATCTGCAAAGGTGACCTATCCCGCCAAAACTGCAATCACCCTGACAGGCCTAGAGAGCGTCCACTCCTTCCAACCCAAAATTACCAGCAACGCCCATTTGCACACAACACCTGTGCAGATGGCGCACAAAGGTATCACCGACGATAAGCTCTGTGCATGTCTCCATCTCGACTACCCTCACGACAGTATTGGGAGGACATGGTACCGACCTTCCTGTGAACCACACTCTAAAATCCCACAATTCCAATTCCTTTTCCACCCTGTTCATAATGGCAGGATGTGCACGTGTGCTTTCCCATATACAGTGAAGGACACAGCCCAGTAAAGCTGAGACAATACTTCTTCCCTATGCACGGTCACTTTTTGCAGCACTTCCCCCATTGGGTGCTGTCAAATTTTCAAACGAGCAAGCAGCAACGACATACAAAGCCTCCGCATTGCACACTGTCATTTCTATACAGCACTCCATATTTAACGTTGAACTATCTCAGTACACTTTCTGTTTCATGGCAAACCCTCTTCCCCAGAATCTTCTGCTAAATAAGGCATGATTGCTGCATCCACAAAGATCCTCAGACGCACCCAGCACACCTTTGGCCATGCACACAACATTGCAGCCCTTTCACACCCACCACCACACAATATATCCAAGCAAGCGACAATGTGGGCACCTACCATTATGCACAAATGTAACATACGTAGCAGCATTTCCACCCAACTCCACCACACCATAAAACACCCAATCATGAAAACATGACACACTTAGCAGAATCCACAAACGTACCACAGGCTGCATCACCCCTATGCACTGCCGTTCGCAAAGTATTGTGTAACTGGCAACCTATGCACAACAGCTGCACAATATTGGGCCTACTTCAATAATTCTGCACACAGCACAGTAACCAACCGCATCTAAGCTGCATTTCAACCATACCCACTTCCATACTCACATTATGTACACACTGCACCCTGTGGCCACACTGCACAACTTCTCACTGCACCATCTCCAACTGCACACCAAATACTGTAGCACATTGCAACTATCACCACAACTATGGAATGCACAGTACACGCTTTGCAACTCACTTGTAGTGCTATAGCACATCGACAATGTGCTCCACACCCATTCTCCAAAAATCACCACTCTGTGCCTCATGCACTATCAAACCTGCATTGCTCCAGTGGGTGTGCTCCTTGGACACATTCCCTGCACCGTAATGCAATCTTCTCCAGCATGGGGTCTGGCATGGATTCACATGCTCATGAATATTCCCCGTCGTCAGGCCGGGAATCCTCGGTATAGAAAAAAATCAGTATCAGTTTCGTTTCTGATCTGTCTTTCTTAGTAGTAACCAATCACTGGTCTGTGGGTCATACTGCCCCCAGCCAATGACTGCCCTCTCCCTAAGCCCCGCCTCTGGCAGCCATCCTCAGATTTTTACTGCACGTTCAAGTGTTGGGAGTCCTCGTGCTGCAGCTCTCGAGCTTTTGCTGCGTTTTTGTGCTTTTTCAGGAGATTTTTCTCATTTTTCAGTTAAATAGAACCTCAAGCTCCACCATTTCTACATCCGATCAAAGGGGATCCGTTTTGGAATTTTCTACGCCCCTCAAGGGCGAACATTTCGTCGAGTTACGCTTTTGGAGGATTCCAGAAGTTCCGAGGCCTACCCTGGACATGGCCCAGGAGAAAGGAAGATCGGCGCCCAGGAAGCTGTTCAGGACTTGCCCTGGATGCCAGCTTCAGAATGTTTTCAAGGAGGACGAGCATTCGTTATGCCTCTACTGTCTCCATGAGGACAGGACGCACACGAAGAAGGACTGTGCGTTTTGTGGGAACACGTCGGAGCGGACCATGAAGGATCGCCACCTCCGTCTCACCAACTGGCTGGAAGGGAAAAGCCCGTCAGGCGAGAAGAAGAAAAAGAAGTCCGAGCGGTCTTCTAAGTCCTATGAGGGCGCCCCAGCGACGGGGGCCCAACAAAAGGCCAAGCACCGCGAGTCCGCGGGCACCGGGAGCACGGAACGGTCGGGCTCTTTGGCTGCCAGGCAGGGCGCATCCTCCCCGGCGCCATCAACCACGAGCCAACGCTCTGGCTCGGGTAAGAGGAAGTCCGAGAACCCGGCGAAGCTTCTGGAGAGGCCCCAGTCGATCTCGAAGATTCCGGCAGAGGGGGAGCGAGGCTCGGACCCTCCCCCAAGGTGAAGGCCCCAGGCGTACAGAATGTGACGATGGCCTTAATTCACCCTGCTAAGACCTCGATTGAGGATGTTGCAGCGGCCCTGGCTCAGCCTGTGGAGGCGACCTCAGGACCCAGAGTCTCCCTGCCACCGCGGAGGGAGTCATCTTTCAGACCCATTGAGAAGACCCCCACAAAGTCCTCGTTGGGAAAGGTGGGGGAGGGGCAGGTGGCCATCATGGATACGGACACGACCTCTGAAGAAGAGCTCATCGAAGTCGTGGAAGAGGCCCAGCCCATCGGGAGGGATCCCGACGAGGCCGACGACGAGAGCGACGCAGTCGCCGACGAGGTTCCTCAAGAGCCCTCGCGCCCGTCGTTTCCGGTGCCGCAGGACACTTTGGCAGCCATTTTGTCAGCGATTCAGTCTTATGCTTGGAGATAAGGACAAGGTTGTCCCTCCCCCCCAACGGAGGTACCTGAGCCAGACCCGATGGGAGAACTGGAGCCGGGACCTTCGGAAAGTCCACCGCATAAGAAGAGGACGACGCATCCTACGCCACCTCTCCCACCACTGCGGCCTGCTCTGCCTTCCCCCTGGTCTACTACCCACGGGGATGATACAGGCACAGAGATGGCTACGACGGGTAAAGATGACGACGGAGGCGACGACGGGACGTGTCCCCATTCACCCCCTGCTCGGGCGTCCCCGCCCGACGAGATTGGATCCTTTCATGCCATGATTTCCAGGGCATCCGAGCTCTTTCAGCTCTGCCCAGAAGAGAAGAAGAAGGAAGGGTTCCTTTACCAACGACACAAGGCTAAAAGGAAGACGGTCCTCGACGTACCACTTCTTGATGACATCTGGGATGAAGGGCTTGCCCTCCTCAAGAACCCTGCCACGGCGCCGGCAAAAAGGGACCAGTACGAGAAGAAGTACCGGGTCCCTGACGCTGCCCCCTTGTGCCTTCGGGCGCAACCTACCCCGGATTCGGTCATCTCGGCGGCGGCAAAGAAGAAAGCTGGGGGGGGCATCGGCCTCGACATCAACTTCCCCGCCGGACGGCGAGGGCAGGAATCTGGACACGATGGGACGACGGGTCATCTCATCCCCAGCGACGACTATCAAGGTGGCCAACGCCCTGGCTATCGTAGCCCGCTACGACAGGGAGTTGTGGTTCAAAATCGCCCCTCTGTTGGACTTCCTTCCGGACGCCAAAAGGGCTGAGGCCCTTGAAATCCTACAGGAAGGCGAGATTGCTTTGGACCACGCCATCACGATGGCAACGGACATCGCCGACACCGGTTTCCGTCAGCTGGGCAACAGCGTTTTCCTGAAACGACGAGGATGGCTCAAGGCGACGGATTTCCGCCAGGACGTACAAACCAAGGTTTTGGACATGCCTTTCGACGGGAACAACCTGTTTGGGAAGGCGGTCAATGAGTCCCTTCAGGCCATCAAGACATACACGGAGACTGCCCGGGCAATGGGAGTGCTCCAACAACGACGGCCGTCCTTTCGGAGCTCTGGAGGCAGACAAGGTGCCTCCAAGGGATCCGGAAGTGGGTCCTCCACGTACCGCCAAGCGGCAAGATCTTCGTCCCAGGAAGCCTACAGGGGACGCGGCAAGTCAGGTGGTTCCCGTCGTCATCGACGGGGAGGTCAAGAGGGCAAGGCGGCCTCCAAACAAGATTGAACCGACCGTGGCGTCGGGCCCCTGCCGAAGCACCCCGGTGGGAGGCCGGCTGGTGAGGTTCGTCAGCGTGTGGGAGTCCATCTCCACCGACCATTGGGTGCTGGACACCCTGGCCCAAGGGCACGCCCTCAAGTTTCCCGTGGCCAGGAAGGAAAATCACGTCCCTCAACTACTGTTGGAAGTAAGGGCGATGCTCCAGAAAGGTGCCATCGAGCTCGTCCCAAAGAGGCTTCGGGGCTCTGGATTTTACTCAAGGTACTTCCTTGTAAAAAAGAAGACAGGAGGATGGCGCCCCATCCTGGACCTGCGTAGACTGAATAAGTACATCAAGGCACAGATGTTCCGCATGGTCACGCTCCAGCGCGTGCTGGGACAGCTGGAGGAGGGCGATTTCCTGTCGTCGTTGGACTTGGAGGATGCGTACTTCCACATACCCATTCTAAAAAGAAACCGAAAGTTCCTCAGGTTCGTGGTACAAGGGTGCCACTACCAGTTCAAGGCCCTCCCATTCGGATTGAAGTCGGCACCCAGGGTGTTCACCAAGTGGCTCGCACCGGTGGGGGCGCGGCTGCGCCTACAGGGGATCCACGTCTACCCCTACCTGGACGACTGGCTCATCCGGGCAAGGTCAAGGGAGCTTGCCGTGGAGCACACTGCGAAGACCGTCCAGTTGCTCACGGACCTGGGGTTCTCCATTAATTTTTCAAAATCCCACCTGGTTCCGTCGCAAGTCGTCCTGTTTCTGGGAGCCAAGCTCGACACAGTGGCGCAGCTGGCCTCGCCGTCGGAGGAAAGGACCAGCACCATCCTGGGAAAGGTGCAGCGTCTGCTGGCCACTGACATGGCCAGGGTAAGATCTATCAAGGCCCTCCTCGGGATGATGTCGTCCTGCATTTATCTGGTGCGCCTTTGCAGGCTTCGGATGCGCCCCTTACAACAGTTCCTCGACGCCTGCTGGGTTCAGTCGACAGGCAGCTTCGAGGACAGGATCCCTCTCAACGAGACGTTCCGTCAGGCGATCCGGTGGTGGGGATACCCGCTCTCATCTTTCGGCGGGCACAGACTTTCAGAACCCAGCTCACCAGCTGACGGTGACGACGGATGCCTCCCTGGAAGGTTGGGGAGCGCACTCCGGAGATCTTCACACGAGAGGCCTTTGGATCCTGGAGGAGAAGTCATTCCTCATCAACATCTTGGAGCTCCGCGCAGTGTTCTGGGCCCTCAGGTCTTTTCTTCCGTCCCTCAAGGGCAAGGTGGTGAGGATCTTCACTGACAACACCACCACAATGTTCTACATCCGGAAGCAGGGCAGAACCAGATCCCTGCCCTATCCAAGGAAGCCCAGGATCTGTGGCATTGGACCGTCGCCCAGGGGATGTTTCTGGTTCCTTTTCATCTGGCAGGAATAAAAAACACCATCACCGACTCACTCAGCAGAGAGCTGCGCTCGTGCCACAAGTGGGAACTACGCCAGGATCAAGTGGATCGACTCTTCCGTCGATGGGGCGAACCCCAGATCGATCTCTTCGTGATGGCGACGAATTCCAAGTGCCGGAGGTTCGCCAGCAGGTTCCCCCAGCCGAGGAGCATGGGCGATGCTTTCTCGTTCCCCTGGGACGGCCTATTTCTTTATGCGTTCCCTCCGCTGCCGTTGCTGCTCCGGCTCATCAACCAGCTCAAGAGGTCCCGGTGCAAGATGATCCTCGTCGCACCGGCGTGGCCGAGACAGATCTGGTTCCCGGACCTTCTGGACTTGTCAACGTCCACACTAGTCAAGCTGCCGACGGACACAGATCTTCTCTCCAGAGAAGGAAGCGCCATTCTTCACCACAACCCAGAGTCGCTGAACTTGCAGGCCTGGCTCCTGCAGCACTAGAGTTTGGAGGGTACGACATCCCGCCCGACTGCAGAGAGGTTCTTGCAAAGGCCAGGGCGTCCTCAACTCTCAAGTGCTACGTACATAAATGGAAGAGGTTCTCTGTCTGGTGCCGTGCACAGAAGATTAACCCTCTGCGGATTACGGCCCCTCAAGTATTGCCGTACCTACTGTCATTGGCCAAGGCTGGACTAGCTCACGCTTCCATCAAGATACATCTGGCTGCCATCTCACGATACACCAGAACTACGGGACGGGCGTCCTTGTGTTCTCATCGACTGGTGAAGGAATTTATGAAAGGATTGTTCTGATCTTTCCCGCCGGTGAAGGCCCCTGCCCTGGCGTGGGAGCTCAACGTGGTGCTGACCAGGCTCATGGGGGCCCCATTTCAGCCTATGCATTCGACACCGTTGAAATTTCTGTCGTGGAAGACAGCGTTTCTCGTGGCCATCACCTCCGCACGACGAGTGGGAGAGATCCAGGCCCTATCTTGCAAGCCGCCATACTTGACGTTTCACGACACAAGGGTGGTGCTGAGGACGCACCCCTCCTTCATACCCAAGGTGCCGTCAGACTTCCACCTCAACGAACCCTTGGTGTTGCCAGTTTTCTTCCCGTCTCCTTCGTCGCCGGCTGAAAGGACTCTGCACTCGCTGGACGTAGCTAGAGCGCTGAAGTTCTATGTGGACCGCACGAAGAGTTTTCGGAAGACATCACAGCTGTTTGTGAACTTTGGGACTGTGAATCAAGGGAAGGCTCTCTCGAAGACTTCCATTTCCAGATGGCTCTCTGGCTGCATCATGCACTGTCACCGGTTGGCAAACCGACCGCTACCCGGCCGTCCGCGAGCCCATTCGACCAGAGCAATCGCTGCTACCACGGCGTTCCTGTCTGGTGTGCCCCTGCTGGACATCTGCAGGGCTGTGACGTGGAGGTCGACGCACACCTTCACAAGATTCTACTGCGTCGATCGGGACTCCAGGGAGGAGTCCAGGGTCGGCCAAGCAGTGCTGCGCGACCTGTTCGCTTAAGGTGAGCCTTGTGAGGAGGTAAGAGATGCTTAATGTTGAGTTGTTGTATTGCTTAATGTTGAGCCTGTTGCCACCTCCCGTGGTTGTGCCTGTGTGTACTGCTATGTATTCTCTTATTCATGAGCATGTGAATCCATGCCATACCCCATGCTGGAGAAGGAACAAGTTACTTACCTGTAACTGTTGTTCTCCAGCATGGGTCTGGCATGGATTCACATGCGAACCCTCCCGCCTACCCCTCTGCGGCTCTTCACTTGGTCATACTGCCACTTTACGTGCTTCCACAAATCTGAGGATGGCTGCCAGAGGCGGGGCTTAGGGAGAGGGCAGTCATTGGCTGGGGGCAGTATGGCCCTGAGACCAGTGATTGGTTACTACTAAGAAAGACAGATCAGAAACTAATCTGATACTGATTTTTTTCTATACCGAGAATTCCCGGCCTGACGACGGGGAATATTCATGAGCATGTGAGTCCATGCCAGACCCATGCTGGAGAACAACAGTTACAGGTAAGTAACTTGTTCCATGCATGTCATCATGTCACCAACTACCACTATGCACATGCACACCACTGGCACCAGCACTCCCAACCAACCTCCACAATGCAATGGAAATGCACAGCATTACATGCAACAGTTACCATAATGTATGAACATTACACTGGTTCCGGCACCCCTATCACCTTTCATTCACATACTTTTGTCTTACAGAATTCCACTCAGAAGGTATAGTGTCACTGCCAATGTAACCACAAAATGTTTACAACATTGCCCATACTGCAGGCATTGTGCACACAGCACACTATCCAAGCACATATAAACTGCCCTTCACCCATACCCTCTACCATACTGACAGAATGCAAACACTGCACCCAGAGCCCACATGACTTTTCACTGCAGCATCTCGAAACACAGCACACTGCCATGGAGCCATGCAACAACAAAATGCAACAGCTACCATAATGTACAAACAAACAAATCTCTCCTGTATCCCTGTGCACTTTCAATCACATACTATGGGTGTACCCACTTCCATTCACAAAGTATTGTGCCACTTCCAACCTACCCACAATCTGTTTGCAACACTGGGCGATAACGGCTGAAATGTGCTCCACAACCATTCCATACATGTCACCACCCTCTAACTGATGCACATTCAAAAATGCATTACTGCCATGGGTGTCCTCAAGGCCTAGGCTTTCGAGTGCATGGCCTACGGCCTTGCACCCAATAGTCTAGGCCTTGGACACACCCACAGCTCTACCATACTGACAGTATACAAACACTGCACCCAGAGCCCACACTGCGTGTCTTTTCACTGCACCATCTGCAAACACAGTGCACCACCATTGAGGTATGCAGCACCAAGTTGCAACAGTTACCATACTGTACAAGCAAAACAATTTCTCCTGCATCCCTGTGCACTTTCAATCGCAAACTATGGGTGTACACACTTCCATTCACAAAGTATTGTGCCACTTCCAACCTACCCACAATCTGTTTGCAACACTGGCTTATAACGGCTAAAATGTGCTCCACAACCATTCCTTCCATGTCACCACCCTCTAAGTGATGCACATTTAAAAATGCATTACTGCCATGGATGTCCTCAAGGCCTAGGCTCTTCAGTGCATGGCCTATGGCCATGAATCCATAAACACACCACAGCATCCGCCAGCACTACCCACAGCCATTCACAAAGTGTGGTGTCACTAACCACAACATTTTCACAACATTGGGCCTACTTGAAGAACTCTGCAGACAGCATAGGCCGTGAACACACCCACAGTAACGTAATGCCACCATGCATGGCACCCACTACCACCATCCACATACACACCAATGCCACCAGCACTCCTACCCAACCTGCGTACCGACATGGAGCTATGCAGCAACAAATTGTAACGGTGAACGTAATGTGCAAAGAAAACACACTCTCCTGCACCCCTGTGCACTTTTATTCACTTACTATGGGCGTCCCCACTTCCATTCACAAAGTACTGTGTCATTGCCAACCTACCCACATTCTGGTCGCAACACTAGCCCTACTGCAACCAATCTGCACAGACCACACTATACAAGCACCACCCTGTACCAAATGCAGAGTCCAACATGCGTTCCTACGGTGGGTATGTTGCAGCCCTATGCTCTTGAGTGTATGCCCTACACCTTACGGCCTTAGCCCATGCATCCATTAGTCCAATCCTTCCACAAACACACTGCACCTTCATTCACCCATGCATTCCATCAAGTCACCAACTACCACATTCCATCTGCAGCGCACAGCCACTCACGCCCCCACCCACCCTATGTCATGTGCAAATCACTCTCCTTCTGCAATTCACCTGCCACTACTCACCATGAAAAGAGGTCACCGCAAACGGGTTGCGGCAAAAGCTATGGGTCTGTTACAACAGCTGCCTCAATCACCACACATAGTACTCCACTACATATGTCACATTAAGCACTTCTCACTCCCCCACCCGTTCCCTCCCTTATTGCTGCCATCACATTCCGTACAGTTCATTTTCCAGACCCTTCCACCACCACCGGACTGTCCTCCGATACACCATGCAGCTTTCCCAAAATTTTTGACGTACACCACGCTTCCCTCCAGCCAAATACTAGCCGCGTCCAAAGTTCGCTGAGAGCACACCGTACCATGAGCCATTGACATTTCTGTCTGCGCAGAGAACAGGGAAATGGGTCCGTGCAGCGTACCCAGATATCATAAATATTTTGTGACTTACATTTCAGTTGTTTGCAACAAAAATACTGGTCCGATTTCCACCAAACACACACAAGCACGCTTTCTGACCCAAACCCCACTCCTGCCGTAAATCTGGTGAAAATCTGTCCATCTGTTCGGGATGTAGCGGTGCGCAAAGTCTTTCCCCATTCAGTCTATGGAGAACATAAAATGAGGCCCACCTTATTACATCTCTTCCCCCACCCCAGCACATGAAACCTCACCCAACTTGCAGCATTATTCAGAGACAACCATATACGTTTTTTTTGCAAAGTTTGGTGAGGATTCGTCCAGGGGGAGCGAAGTTCTAAGCTGGCGAAAAAGTGCTCTTCCTATGAGTTTAGCAACTTAACCATAACTACATACCGCTACTGCGGGGAGTTTAATGATTCAAGCGCATACTGTTTTTATGAAATGTGACCCTTATGGTCATTATGTGACTGAAAGCGATTATTTAGGCTAAGTGGGATTCCAAGTGAGACAACAGGATTGTAAGATTATTTGCTTTAATATCTCTGACTGACTGTAAAAAATTATAATGTTAGATTTTAAGGGCCAGTTTCTCAAAATATCAGACATCTAAAAATAGCACAGAGGATTCACTTTTTTCTTTAGATGACCAATTTTTGGAAATGACCAGATCCCCTTATTCATAAATGTGATGTGCACATCTTCAGGGTCTGTGATTCGTCAAATATGATGCTCTGGCCAGCCCCCTGTCATCTGTTCATTCATGATAGGCTCCTGAAACTCATGTGGCTGCTGGGAGCACATTTCACAGTGAATGACCCTTCAAGAACCTGTTCTTATAATATTTCTAAAAAAGAAAAAACAACTTCTCGAGCATGGGGTCTGGCATGGATTCACATGCTCATTAATATTCACCATCATCAGTCTGGGAATCCTCGGTAAAAGAAAAGACTGTTCCACTTTCACTTTTTAAAACTGGATTTCTCCTTTAAACCAATCACTGTCCTCTGGGTCATACTACCTCCATTCAATCTCCTCTCCCTAAGCTCCACCCCTGGTGGTCATCTACCGATTTTACTGTATGCTTCAGTGTTGGGAGTCCTCAAGCTGCTCTCTGAGTTATGTTTGTGCTATTTCGGATTTCTTTCTCCAAGTTTTGAAAAATTTGACAGATTTTTGCTTGTTTCGTCTTGGACAAAGGACAGCGACCGGCAGCGGGGATCCGATACCGACGAAGATCTTCATGCACTGTTGGAACATCATTGAAGTTTCGAGAAGGCCCGGCCTTGGGCCTACTTTGCTCCTTTTAGCCATGTCGGAGGAGAAGGAAGGCAGAAGCCTCTTCAAACTCTGTGCGAATTGTGGATTAAGGAAAATATTTGTGTAAGATCGGCAACATAAATGCCTATATTGCCTGAATCCGGATCGGGATGAGGAGGGATGCGCAGTGTGCCACGGTTTCTCAAAGAAAACCAAAAAAGACTGCTACAGCAGTCTATCAGCATGGCTCAAGTCGAGGAAAGCCACTGACTCAGCCTCTGGGCAGGGCCAGGCCTCATCTAGGACCGGCCGGTCCGAGGAGCAAACTCCTTCGAAGAGGAGGTCAAGATCCTTTTAGAACGCACCCCTCGCAGGGGTCCAACAGAAGGCTAAACTCTTTGATGCTGGCTTTGCTGGGATCGCCGCTGATGTGGGTCCCGATATGGGTCCCATTTCTGGCACACTTGGCCTTATCACCTTTTTATATATGCAGTTCAATGTTTTATAATGAACAATGTAATTATTTATTTTAAAAAATGCAACACCGCTCTGCTATTCACCGATGTTTTATATTTGTAGATTGCGTTAAAGTACGTCTTAGTGCAACCGGTGCACAATATTTCATGAACGCTGGGAGTTTGTTTGTAACTGGATATTCCAGCATTTCATGTAGTCACATTTAAAGATTAATAGAGCCTAGTCCATGGGCCTGTTGATAGGGCTGTTCCTTCTGTGTGTGTGAAACTCTACGTACGTTTGTCCCTCAATGGAACAGGTAGCTACCTGCATCCCATAGCTGCGCCCTTTTCATGGTAGCTGGTGTGATGAATCCCCTACCTAAAGTATCCTCACAGGTGGCCAGGGAAAGGCAGATGATTGCTGATCCTGACCTTGGGAGTGGTGTTCTGCAAGAGTATCACCTGGGAGGAGAAAGGGCCCACGGCAATAAAAGGACTCGATTGGGTCAGAAGCAGGGCTTGTCTTCCTCTATAGAAGATGTCTCTTCAATATAACTTGGATTTGGCACAGCTTCACCTCACTGATGAGGCCCAACAAGGCTGAAACACGTGTATGGGGTTGCTGGTGGTACTCTTGTTCAGAGAGGAATTGCCATAGCATTTCGGTGCTGGACTGCCCATGTGGGCGGGACAAGGACTGATATGCAAATGGATATTTCCCATCTGTGAAAGGTACAGTGAGCAAAAAGCGTGTGCTGCAAACTCTCATCTCAGAACAGGCTATCATGCCATGTTGTTTCTGGAGAGGAGCGCCTGCTACCTTTTTTGGAAAAATGTATAGTAAATCCTGATATATCACTGTGGATTCCTGCTCATGAATCAGGCCATTTCTACTCACTATGTTAACCTGGTGTGCTTTCTCCTTGCCAAGGAGTAACAAGTGTCAATCAAGACACCTTGTTGCCAAAAATAAATGAACGATGATCCAAACAAAACTTTATTTACATCGCTTCCTCTGTACCTCAACTTTGCAGCATTTTGAAGAACAAATGCTCCTTTCATTCATCTAAATTGTACTCCGTTTCTCCAGCATTGAATCATTCATTGCTTCCCATGCTGTGAATATTCCCCATCTTCAGGCTGGGAATCCTCAGTAACAGAGCAGTTTGGACTTGAACTGAAAACCTCAGTCACTTTAGTGCTCTACTGTATTAATTTTGGGTCACACTGTGAAGGGCTCCCTTAACTCCACTCCTGGAGCCTATGTGATGAATCCGATTATGTCATAACCCCTTTCCATGAGATAGCCTCCCCCTATGTATCCAGGGGATGGCTGCCGCTACTTGACCCTGGGGGCAGCTATATGAGTGAGGACCACCTGGGGGAAGGTGATCCTCAGAAAAATGACATTGTCTATTCCATATTCCCTAAAGGCATATTGTTGCACTCTCCCTCAAACTCTTACTAGATCTACAGTTAATACTCCCCGAAATACCACAAAGAACAATATGCTATCAACTGGGACGTGGAAGAGACAAGGAATAGTAAGCATCACTTCCAATGAGGACCAGTATCGACTTCCTCAACGTCATTCAAGAAACAGTCTCGTAGCAACTGAGATGAGAAAGAGCAGTGGAACAATACAGATGACTAAGACCGGTAAACCAATGCAACAGTCTAGTCTTTGGAGACTATGCAATCGTGCCGGGAAGTTTAAAGTGGCATCCACTACAGCTAACATAGAGGAGAGAGTTGCAGAAGCTGGGCTGCACCGCGACTTGTGCAGATGCCAAGAACCACGCAATAGGTGACAGTGTGGCAGCGAGCCCAAACGTAGGAGAGAGAAGCCCAGGTGCAGATGGTTCACCGCCCAAGAACAGAAGGCAACAGGAACCGTGCACCGTATAAACGAACAAGCAAGAGCGCAGCAGTTGTCAGGACGCACGCCGAGCCAGCAAGTTGAGGAGACACAGAGCGAAGGAACTCAAGAAGCAACCGGTAAGCTCAAGCAAGTCAGATGGGCTACCGGGTTGCCTGCAAGTTTATGCCGCTTAATGAGAATAACGCAGAAGGAAGGGAACCGCAGCAAGGGATTACAGAGAGCAACCGGTAAGACCAGGGAAGATAGATGGGTTACCGGGATGCCTGACAAAGTGTACAGCTTCATAAGAATAAGGCGAAAGACATAAAGGGAGACTAATGAAGAAGTTAACATATTTGTAAAGCAAACTACGAACAGGTTGTTGAACCCATATCTCAAAGACATGAGCTCATTAAAAGGGTATGCTCCTGGAAAAGGGGCAAATAACCTTTTGATGAAATAGGAAGCAAAGATTGAAAAGAACTGTGTGAAACAAGAGTGGCTAAGCCAGAAGTGGACTAATGTTGCTTTGTGGATAAAAAGGGAAAGTTGTAAAATAAAGACCTGGTAGGAGAGAATACTAGGTGAAGATGAATAGTAGTTAAATAAAGTCCTAGCAGGAGAGTACTCCAGGTGACGAGAAGTATTTGAAAGACTGCATGAAAGTCCTGGCAGGGGAACTCTCCATGCAGATTAAAGTGTGTATGCAAGTAGAATATAAACAAATGTCAAGGAAGATAGATGACCTTGAGATTGTTAACTATTGTGGATTTACAAAGTGAAAGGAGAATCCGTAGGAAGATTTATGCCCCTGGATCTGAATTATATTTGTTTTTTTGATTTTATAGTTGTGTATAGTTCAAATTAAACTTTTACGAGTTAAATTGTGTCTCTAGATTTTGAAACAGTACAGACACTGTAGGACCCCAGTAATTAAACTCTAATGAGACTCGCCTTTAAAGAACGTGTGTTGTGATATGTATCTGCTGAAAACGTCAAATCAATGTCATTGTAACCACAATTTGAAAATGCCTTAATAAATATGTTTGATAAATAAAAATGTGCAATTGTCGATCTTACAAATCTTTACATCATCTTCTACATTCAAAGCATAGAAAATGGAATACATGGCTTTACTTTCTTTTCTTTTCGCTCTTCATGAATCATTCTCTAAAAACAATAGTGTGTTTTGCCACACCCTAAACAGTGCAATGTGCATTGCTCTCATATCAGTATTTAAGCAGTATAGCCAGAACTCCATAGTTTTGATCGCATCGTATTCATACACAAAGGGAGCAAACAATGTCATATAAGTGGGGCCCAGGTGAGGACATTGGGTTAGAACCGGTTTTGCTGTTTCAATATTAGTTTCACTTTTACACATACAGCATGTTCTTATGTCTTTGGGTAATTTCCACTTTGCACCCCAAAGTGCTCTAACCGGAAGCTGGTTAGTGCGTAGAAGCAGTTTAAATTCAAAAGAGGCATACAATTTCATCGGTTTGGGTATAATTAAGCAAATTACTTGGGTAAGTATGGTTGTTTACCCAGTCCCATCTCTTGATTCATCGTTTAAAAGCCTTGTTCATTATTTTTTATTGCCCACAGTATGGTTTAACAACAGACAAGTTTATTTTTAAGTTTAATTCGTCCACAAGGTTCTTATATGGGCCTGTGTAGCTCGGATTAACGGTTGACATTATGTTTTCTCCAAGGCTTTCAATACTGGGCAATCAGGATGTGAGGAGGCTTTCAATAGAAGAAGGCCTCTACGTAATTGATTCATTGCATTTAGCGAAAGTAATCATACTTCTAGTCTTGCATATTGTATAGAACAGGAACAAGGCAATTGGAGAATCGTTCGTCAGGAAAAGAGTTACATTTTATCTAACCATTTGTCAGTAATGGCAAGAACTCTAACCCATAGGATATTTCTGGGATAAACCATTGGCTATGTAACATTAGTATGCCACCCAGAGAGTAACCTCCGTAATTGTTTACAAATCGACGGATAAACATTGTGATTTGTTTAGCATGACGTGTCTTGGTCTCAATTATGTGCTTATAGTTGTTAGTACAATGCATCACAATTCCCAAGTATTTATAGCTATCTATATAGTCTATAGTTCGCCGGTTTATCATCATTTGGAGCCTCAGGACTTGGCTAGAACAAATTAGTATCATTTGGGGCTTGTTCACATTGATTTTTAGCCCATTTTCTTTTACGCATGATCCTAACTCCTCAAGCATTACTTTCATCCCTCTAGAAGTATGGTCTACTATGACTAAGTCATAGGTGTAGAGCATGGCAGTGACTCGAGCGGAATTTATTTTAGGGGAGCAGTGTGCTTTCTTTTCCAATCTAGTAGGCAAATCTGTTAGATACAGGTTGAATAATATAGCAGCCAATAGACAGCCCTGCTTCACACCTTCATTTATTTTTATTGAACCAGACAGAAGTCCTTGACCAGCTAGGTAAATCTGACCACTAGTGTCAGTATGCAGTGCAACAACAATCTCAAGTAGCCAACCCGCGCAGCTTAGCTTTTTAAAATTTTGCCACAGGATTCGTTGATCAGTACTACTAAATGCTGCATGGAGATCAACGTATACTACGTACAATGATGGATTGTTCTTCGATTTTGCTTTTTTTTATTATAGCATCCAACATCCTGATGTTATCTATGGTGCTAGATCCAGTCCTAAATCCTGTTTGAAATGGGTGGAGTAAATTGTTTTGTTTTACCCTGCTTTGAAGGTGGTCTAACACAATAGCAGCAAACACCTTTCCTGTGGTATTTAATAGGGACAAGAGACGGTAATTCTCAGGTAGAAGCCTATCACCAGTTTTATACACTGGTACTAAAATAGACGTCTTCCATGACAGGGGTATATTCCCTTCTTCCATGACAGCGGTATATTCCCTTCTTTGCATATTTTAATGAATAGTATTGAGAGTAGGGTTGCCCAACTGTCGGGATTTTCTTTCATCACTATAGCTGCAATACCATTTGGGCCAGGGTCTAAATTATATTACAAGTAAAGATAAACCTGGGCAAGGGAGCTATTCCCCTGTGAAATGTGAACACGCCAAGAGGAGAGAGTGATCCTCCTGGGTTCTAAGGAACTTGACTATTCTTATTTATTTATTTCACAATTTGTATAACACTCCAAGCCCAAAGGCATCTAGGCGCTTTTCTTGACAGACAACAAGCAGAACGAGTTGCAATTGTTAAAAAGTTACATGAGTAGTCTAGTCGTTAATGCAGTACAATACTTTGTGATCATGACCGGTCAGGTTATTCTAATCGTTGATGCAATACAATACAGTACTTAGTGATTATGAGTCAAGTTGCAGGTTACTAGGGTGAAACAGGTAGATTCTAGTCATTGACGCAGTAAAATACAAAACAATAATAAACGTATCTACAATGGCACAGGATGCAGGGAAAGTGAGTGGGGTGAACATAGACGTTATTTTAGTAGTTCCTGAGTGAAGAACCATGTTTTGCGGAAGGCCCAGTAGGAACTTTTGGATCTCAGTGTTACTGGTAGGTTGTTCCAGTGTTTAGTGGCCACCACAGGGAAGCTACTGCCACTGGTGTTCTGACACTTGAATCGTGGTTTGGTGAGGCAGTGCACCTAGGCTGAACGCATGGACCTAAGGGAGCGATTGGGTGTGAATTTATCTGTGTGATATTTAGCTGCTATCTTGTGTATGCATTTGTGTGTCTAGGCAAGTGTTTTAAATTGGATGCACTCAAGGATGGGTATCCAATGAGTGTTGCTTCTGGTCACTGAAATGTTGGATTGTTTAGGTATGTTCAAGGCTGCTATTAGTGCGTTGTTTTGGATCACTTGAAGTTTGTTGATATTCTGGACCTTAGTGCCCTCATACAAAGCATTGCAATAGTCAAGTTAAGATTAGGGTAATGCAGCTGTCGGGTGATAAGAAGGGTCTACAGGCAGTAATGAGTTGGATGTTTAAGCTGAGGCAGATGGAGTGGCTTTAACTTGTCGAGTTAAGGTTACGGATGAGTCCAGGTATAAACCGAGGGTTTTTACTTCATTCAATGCCTTGATAAGGTTTCCATGTATGTTGAATGATTTGCAGAGTTAGTTTGTTGAGACAGTGTTGGGAACCTATGAGGAGGAGTTCCGTCTTAGCATCGTTAAGGCATGACCCATGTAGGGCCAGAATGTGGGTGTCATCTGCATAATTAGTGTAGGTGACACCCAATTCGTCAAGTCGATCAAATAGAGGCTTCGTGAATATTTTGTATAGAGTCAGGGAGATGCAGGAACCTTGAGGTACTCCGCAAGTAACCGGGGTAGCTGCAGCCACTGAGAGCGGTGAGAAAACACTTATGGTTCTTTCGGTAAGGAAGGATTTTATCCATTCAATTGCTTTAGGTGAGAATTGGGCTGCTGATGCTAGGTGATTGCATAGTATATTGTAATTGACTAGGTTGAATGCTGCAGAGAGGTCTAGCAAGAGGAGGAGCGCTAGGTTACCATTGTCTTTTAGCTAATCCATTTGTATTTTGAGGTCAAGTAGAGCTGTTTCCGTCCCATGTCTTGGGCGGAAGGCAGATTGTTGAATGCCAAGGTTTCCAAATAGTTTGGAATCAGGAGATAAGCTACTCTATCTAGAATTTTTAAGAGAAAGAGTACTGTGGTTATAGATCCATAGGTACTCTGTGTATTGGGGTCTAGAGTAGGTTTTTTTAAGAGCGGGAGGACCCGGGCATCTTTGAGATTGGATGGGACAGAGCCATTTTCAAAGGATGCATTGATTAATCAAGTGATGTACGGTGTCAGTTCAGATGCGCAGTCTTTAATCAGTGAGGCCGGACAGAAGTCGCCCTGACATCTTGACGGTTTGAGGCTGGAGACTATTTGTTCAGTTTCACTGTTCGAAGCAGGTGAAAATTCAAATAGCGTATCTGATTTGTAAGTGATGGGGTTGGGTGTCAGTTGAGCAGTTTTGAGGCTGATTTTTTTGTTTTCAATTTTAGTTTGCAGTAGGGTGATTTTGTCCGTTAGTGCTTTTTCGATACCGGAGCACCAACTCTCGTCTTTGATGCAACTTTCTCGAGGTTTAACTGGGGAGTAAAGTTCTCTCAGGATGGCAAAGAGTTCCTTGGATTCTGATTTAGCGTTTGAGATTCTCTCGTACGTGGTACTTTTAGTGTCAAGGATTGCCTGTTTGTAGTTTTTTGAGGCTGTGGAAAAGGCTGCTTTGTTCTGTAACATTGGGAATTTTTTCCAATTGGATTCTGCTGCTCTTTTCATATTGCGAAGGGCTATCAGGTTGGGTGTATACTAGGTGTTGCGTGGGGCAAGGTGTGCTACTTTGTCAGTAGCTGTTTGGAAAGTTTGATTATAGAGGTCCACTAAGTCTGTAGGGTCTTTAGTTGTCAGGTCGTGGAATGCTTTGATAGGGTGTAGCAAGGGGAGGCTATTGTTAGCTGTGATACATCGTGTGTTTCTGGATAGTGCAGCGGGAGCCTGAGGCGGAGTGGCGTCAACTCCTTCATTCTTGTTTATGCTGAAGGTGATTATGTGATGGTCCGATCACGGGCAGTGGGAGTTAGAAGTACAGTTGAGGTCCACTAGCCAGTCAAGGGTGCATCCTTTAGTGTGGATGGGGTTGTGTATGCGTTGAGAGTAGCCTAGTGCTGAGATGGTGTTGGCTAGGGCCAGAGCGTGGTTGACTTTAGGGTAATTGAAGCCCAGATTGAAGTCTCTGAGACGTAGGGTATGGGCGTTGGTCTTGGTATTGGTGGAGAGAAGTTGTGCTATGTCATCAGCAAAAGACGATATAGGGCCGGGAGGCCTTTAGATGATATGAATGTTCAGTGTGGTTGTGGGTGATATGGTAATTTTGACCGATAGTAGTTCGCCTGCCTGGAAGGTGAGATTGGGTGTTTCCCAGATGTTAAGAATGTTCTTGGCGATGATAGCTACTCCACCGCCTTTACTGGTAGGTCTGTCGGTCCTGTATATGGAGTTGTTTTCGGTGACAGCAAGGGAAAGAGCCGGGCCTGCTGCTGCATGGAGCCAGGTTTCAGTGATAGCTAAGAAGTCAAAATCGTTGGCTGTGATCACGTCTGCAATATCTAAGGCGTGAGCTAGTAGTGTTCTGGCATTGATGAGGGCACCCTGGATGGTAGAAGCTTTCAGATTAATGTCTGTGGTTGAGGGGTACGTAGTGTCAGTATTTCGTAATTGAGGCAGGGTTTGTGGTTTGCACTTTAGCAGGAGGTCTGCAAGAGGTCGAGCAGGTAGTGGACAGAGAATGTAGACTTTGGAACTGCTATATTTGGGATTCCTGGTTTTGGATCCACTAGTGGGGCTATTGGATGACGCGCATGAGGGGGAAGGGATTCTAGAGTTCAGATGTAAGTTCCTCCAAGAGATTGAGGGAATGGAGGTTGAGGCAGGGATTCTTGGGTGCTTGTCATTCCAAGTAGACCGTCTGTTATTTCTGCCAGCTGGTGTTCAGGGAATGGACTGGTTCAATTTATTTAGGAATTGATTTGTTCCAGTAATCTCAGTAAGGTGTGCATCTGAGTTGGCTTGCTGTGGGTGAGGATTAATGTGGTGTACGATGATAGGAGGTCAAAAATGAGTCGGTGGAATAGCAGAGGAGTCAGTCAGTTTTGGAGACATGTACAGTGGGTTGGTGCTAGGATAATGAGCGCGGGTGAGTATAGATACAGGGTTGAAGTGCGGCATGGTGAAGCACTTGCTGCCTTGTAGTAGGAGCGAACAAAGATGCGTGTGGGTAGGCTGTGAGAGTTTGTCGTGAAGTTAGTGTCTAATTTGCTCGTTCTAGGTGTTGATGTGCAGTGAGGTGGGCGGCGCTAGGTCAGGTGGGAGAAAGGGTGCTAACACAAGTACCATGTGGGCACGGGGGCAATCTGCTGAGGTGGCTTAGCAAGGCATGTCAACATGATGTGGCAGTACAAGATTCTTTATTTTCTCGATTTTACACATTATTACAAGGAATCTGGGGAAGGGAGCCATTCATTGTCCATTTGAAAACTTTTAGTTGGATTTTAACTTTTGTGTTGGATTGGAACATTTGTGCACTTTTGAGAATCGGAGCCACTATTCTTTGCACCAGAGAGTTAGTTTTAGAGGGTGGGGCCAGAATAGGATTCCAGACACAGGATATATTTTTTGCTTTGGACTGCTTGACAAAGGACAGACCCATTAGTTTTGTTTGGGGTAGGGAAATGCCTCTTAGATTAGGGATAGTGAGGCATTTTCCAACCCCCATTTGTTGCAATAAAAGTTTATAACCAAAAACGGACTCATTCCTGGCTCCGTGTCTCATTCCTGGCTCCTCATGCCATCTTCAGATTCTTTACTGCACATTTTGTGTTGAGAGTCCTCTGAAAATCTCTCTCAACAACGACAATGTTTTTCTACAATTAAATACAAAGAAATACAATATTTGATGACGTATCAAGCATCCTCAACCCCAACGCCACCTACTTGTCATTCCAGTTCTGCCAGCGGGTTTGTCCCACCAACGGATTCCCATCCTCGCTACTCTTCGATTTTGAGGCCTACAGCCATGACTCAGGCCAGAAAGAAGTCTGTTCAAGGTATGCACCAGAACCGGCATTAAGAACTCATTTGGGGCTATTGCCACGACAGCTGCCTTTACTGCCTCCATCCACCTCATATCATACAAGAATGTAAAATCTGCTAATCATTTTCAAATAAAACACTGACTGGAGTGGCTCACAAACACCAAGGGGTCCTCGGACTCTGCTTTGGTACAGAGTCATGCCTCACTCGGGCAGGGCAGGACAACCCAGCAAACCACCTCCAGTTCAAGGTCTAGATCGCATGGGGGGGCTTCAAGGAACAGGAAGAAGGAACATACAACACCCTCTGAATGTGAATTGACTTCCCTTTCTATTCATTCAGGTCCCACCCCTAGGGTGTACCCAAAACAAGCAGCCCCTGAGAAGGCTTCGACCAGTTTAGCAGGGGCAGCCCCAAAACTATATGTGGTCCCTCCACCCAACAGCCAATCAGGGGAAGGTAGACCGAGCCAGGGCTTCTCAGGATTTGAGAAACAGGAAGGGAAAGGCAGGAAGCCATGAGGCTTTCAGGGGCCATCTTGCCTTTGTTCAGGAATCCATTGATTCCTATGGCAGGGCTAAGGTGTCCCAAAATGGGGGCGACCCAGAGCAACTGCAAAGTCAGCATGTAGCTGCCAACAGCCCATACCCTGCACTATGGCAACACACAGGTGCTCATAAACACACAATAGGGGTATCAAGGTGGACCACCTACCCATGCGTGCCATAGGGGTAGCCCATGGTATTGTTCACCAAATAAATAAAGACGAGGAGCTGCACTGCCAGAGGTGCAGACTGGAGTCCTCTGGCAGAAAGCATACTAAAAAAACACTTATAGGGAAGTAGTGGCTCAAGGACGAGGAGGCTAAGAGAGCCCTTCCTATTAGCTGTGGGCATTATGACCCAAAATGACTATACTAGAGCACTGAAATTTTCTGTTTAAGTATAAACCTTTCTATGTTATTGAGGATTCCCAACCTGACGACGCGGAATATTAACAGCATGTCAATCTATGAAAGATACCAATGGTGGAGAACAGGAGTTACAGGTAACTTATTCCTTATCAACCATGGGAGTATGAAAGACTTAGATAGGCCCCAAGAAATTCAAATCGATCATATGTTGGTTATATATAGATTATTGTAGCAGGCTATTAAATTATGATAGTATCATAGCAACTTTGTGTCAAAGAACATTTAGAGGGTTCAAACATAGACTCATGGCTTTCCCTAAACACACTGTTTGGCATAATTGAGGACATATAGGATCTGTCACAAGCTGAGAGATTAACAAAGACTCAATACTGTACTGCACATTTCCCAAATGCTTTGTTTAGGCTTGTACACAAGATAGGGGACAAATAATGTAAAATTCCCTTCCAACAAAAGGAGCAGCACAATCTAGCTTGTCGGAACAAAGTCCTTCCGACTGTCCTATGGAGGTCCACTGCTTGATGATTAAAAACAAAATATCCATCGGATCCTCAGGGCTTTCAATTAGCCCCATACTCCTTTTTACACATGTTCCCTTCAGGTGATGGACGTTTGCTTCTTGCCCTCGTTTGTGCTTTCTTCTGAGAGTCTCTGTAGTCACAGGGTGTGCAATCCACTCAGCGTACAGTAACTTATGAATCCTTTGCTGGGACCATCGGGTCCTTAGGTGGAGTGTCTCAGACCGTGGTCCCCAGCTTTCCTGTAGAAAATTTAAAGTTTGTATTATTATGTTAATTGCCATGTGTTTTAGGCTTGCATTGCATATATTGTGATGTTTATGCTTTTTTATGGATATTTACATCCAAAATAAAGCAATTTTAATGATGATTTATAATAGTAATTCAATGAAAAAACTTTGTTAAATAGACATTATGGTTAAGCTGGACTAATAAAAACCTATGAAATTCTATCAAAAAACTTGGTTACAAGTAAAACTGAAAACCCCAGAAATTCGCCAGTTATGGTAAACTAAACAACCATAACTCGTGCCACCACCGCGCACTAAGACTAACACTCAGGACATCAAAGATGACACCACAAATGTCATTGATGACATCACATATCTGGGCCACTTGTTTTTGTTCACTGCCATATATAGGCCAGGTGGTTTTGTTCACTGACAGAATATTAAAATTGAAAAGGTGCTATATATCTAGACGTTAACCTTGTCATATGTTCTTAAAGTACTTTCCTTAGGGTTTGGTCTCAGCTCATGGTGCGCATACATGTGGAAATGAGCAGGCCTCAAACCCACAATTCATTTGTATACATGAAGATACACGTTAATGTTATTAACATTTTCTAATGATGCTCTTTCTTTCTTCCTTACTTTAGTTTCCCTGTATGTGACTCTGATTTGTATGCATTGTGGTTCTTCATATGTATTGTTTGTCCTAGCACAAGTGTTGTAAGTCTTGCATTGTTAGCTAGATATTGTAAGAGGATTCAATTCAACACTACAGCTAAGTCAATGCCTAGTCTGGGATACTGAATGGAAACCCTTATTGATATATCTTTGTGTCCAGTTCATGAGTTCTGGATGACTACTGCTATATAGCACCCCTCTCTTGGAATCCCCCTAACCCCACTGAGCCAAGAAATGTAAAAGGTTTATTTGAGAATTTAAACAATATATATATATATATATATATATATATATATACATATATATATATATATATATATATATATATATATATATATATCACACTTTATAATAAATTAATAATTGAATATCACACTTAATCTGAGCAGTAATCAATAATGGATAGTCTGGCACTAGCACACTTCTTTATAATCAATGATGAGTGGGTATAGGATGGATAAGATAGCAACAATACTTTGATGGTTTCAAATAGATGCAATGTGGAATGAAAATGCAGTACAGAAAATAACTTGATAGGATTTCAGCAAAAGACAATGTAATCACTTTCTTGGACAATTCACCCCCCCCCCCTTTATGCAATCTAAGGAGATGAAGATGAGAGCACACAGTTCTTAGGAATGTAATCAAATTGAATTCAGTTCAATTCCCCCTCAGCAGCTTGTACAACAGATAGGAGCTTCGAAACACATACCCAAGTGCTTTGAATGTGGATGCAATGAAGTGAGAAATGTGCTGAAAATGCTTTTAATTCCCTTTAGGAGGTTCAGGGTGAGTAGTAGCTACTTGGGATGAGTTCAGGCTCACTTTAGCAATGATTCAGAGATGGTGATTAAGAGGCAAACGAAATTTTAGCAGTTCAGGCAAAAACTGCTGATTTTTACAGGTGGCTGAAATCAGGCCAAATCGCAAATCGCGGCAAAATTCACGAATGTGTGAATCAGGATTACGGCAAAAGTATACAGAGTAGCAAGTCGGTTCTAGGTTTGTTGACAAGCTAAGATTCTAAGCTTTCAGGGGAAAGTTAAACCAAGTTTCTAGCATAAACGGTTACGGAGTTATGAACGATTTTGTGAAGGTTATTTTTTGGATTTGAAATAGTTTGGATTAGATTATTTTAACTAAGAGATTGGTTCTGCACAGTTCTGCTAGGTACTCACAATATATTTTGAAATAGGCCTTGCCACGGCCTATGGTCAGGTTTTGGACTGGACTCCGGTTCTGGTCTCGGCACATCACAGTGATCTGGGTCAGCTCTCTGGTTCTGCTCACAGCGGTCTGGGTCACTCTGGATCTCTGGCCTCTGGTTCTGGATACTGCTCTGCTTTCTCGGGGTACAGCACTGATCTGCACGGCTCCTGGATGCTGCTACCGCTGTTAGGTTTGCTGGATGCTGAGGCCTGCTGAAAAGAGTCCTCAGTTTGTGGGTTTAGGCCTCTGATTTGAGTTCTGAATCAAGTTCTTTGGAGTTTTAAAGTCTAAGTGTTGGATTTGGTATCTTCTGGATGTTGTGTGGTCCGGCAGAGCGCGTTGCAGCAAATGGATTTGAATGTCTCTACCTGTCCCAGCAGTCTCTTTTTATGTGTTTTGCAAGTGGTTGTGTGCCTGGGCCTAGCTAAGCCTGCCCCTTTCTACTTGTCATTGGCCCAATTCTCCCCTCTCCCATGATTGGGGGAAGGAAATGTGAGTCAGAGTGATGCTGTAGGTTTTATGGGTCAGAGGATCCTCCCCTGGTCAGTTTGCCCACAAATCTATATTTGATTCAAATACATATTGCACAGATACACAGTTGTTTAAAATTACATGCACCCATCACATATCACATGAGGTATACGCTGTTCAAACGCTGCTCTTCCTGAGGGCTTGCATTCAGAAATGGCAACATTTTGTGCTTTTTAGTGGGTTTTGCAACATCAGATTTTTCTCCAGATTTATACACATATAAACAGGCTGTCCATACCTACTCCAGTAAATTCCCGTATCTCTAGCTTAAACATAGAGTATGTGGTGTCAATAAATAGCGGGGTTTTGCCCCAGAACATCACACAAATTGGAGTTTGGGCTTGAATCGAAGGTACATTTTTTAAATTAAGGCTCTCAAAGTTATACATTCCTGTCATTTGATTACAAAGAGTTATCAGTATTTTTATAAACTGTATTTTTTGCTTTCAATTCAGTTCTCAGAATGTTGGTGTCCGCCTCCAAGACTTGGATGGGTCAGAAATCATGCCTCTGCTGGCAGGCAGGCCTTTGTTGACAGGAAACAGTCAAAATCAACATATTCTATTCAAATGCAAGAGCCTATTGTGTGGTCTCCAGGAGGCTGAGGTCAGAAGACCAGGGGGTCACTTTGCATTTGGTTATTATGACCATGTGATATCCTGGGCTGTGGTGTGAATCTCTTGAGGTGAGAGGGTTTCCCAGGCTTCTGGCCTCTGGGAACAGCAGGTGGCTAATTTTTGATTAAAATGCAGCCTTTGAAGTCAGCTGAGTCAAATTCCTTTGTCAGCAACTGCACTCAGTTCTCCTGTCAGAGTTTAGACCGCTAGCGCCGCCTTGAGGATTTTGTTGGTACTGCATCCATTTTTGGGATCTTTCTTGGATTAATGCATTCCAAACAGGAATGGTTCTTACATGGTAGTAAATAATCCTTGTTTAACATTGTTTTGATGGGGCTCCTTACAGTAAAATGGTTATGTGGAACCCCAGAAAAGGGTTGAATCTTTAAAGTGGTCCGATGAGCCACGATTTCAGCAACTTTTTGACATCAGAAACAGTGGATTTTTTTAACAAAGATCTTTCTTTACACTGGTGGGTGGCAAGTTAGGTAACCATTTTGGTGTGCGCACAAACTGCGTGGTTCTCCTGGATTATGGCGCACATGTGGGCTTTTTGCCCATCTTGGATTTTCTAAGCCCACAGCACCAAATGTTGCAGCATGATAGCTCAAACGTGGGTCAGGACACCCAACAAAGCCCCCCCACGCGACTGCACTTTGAATTTGAGTTGATGGGGAGTCGGGTGCACAGCAGGTTATGACCCACGCACTGGTATGTCCGCATAATCTTCTTCCAATTCTGCAAATGGCACAGTTCAGCATCTTTTCCTCCATCCGGTACTGATCGATCGGTTCTCCTCGCCGGTCCTGATGGGAATATTGGGCGGTACCCCGGGCCCCTTGGGTCTTTGCTCCCGGTCTCCGGATCGTCCTCCCTGGCCAGTCTCAAGGTTTTCTTTCTCCTAGGACGACAAAGGAAGAGCGGCAATACCTATTCATAGACATTTTTCCCCCACCATTGATATAGTGGGGTGGCATATAAATTTATAGTCAAAACATAGCAACATGCACATTTCTTTTTGCATTCAAAAACCAAAACACCCACATTGAGAAACTCAGAATTTGATAGGCGATATGTAGGATGTTTTAAGTTAGAACTGAATTAATCTGAGACAGTACCCTCTAGGATTCCAGAGGATTCCTCCAGTTGTTGCAGAGTGTGCCTGGGATGGCAACACTTCAACTGGTTAATGTGGACCCACTTGTCTTCCCCCTCTGCCAAACCGCCTTTGGGGATGCGGATCTTGTAGGCCACAGGGGAGATCTTGTCTATAATCTCAAAGGGTCCCATCCATGTAGGCAAAAATTTGCGCTGTCTTGCCTGGTTTCTCTGGAAGTTGTATAAATAGACCCGGTCCCCCACCTGATATTCCTTCCGGGAAGTTTTCAGGTCATAGTGGGTCTTCATGCGATCAGCTGATCTTTCTAGATTCCGCTGAGCATAAGCAAAAGCATGTTGGAGATGTTTCCTTAAATTCTCCACATACTCATGAGTTGTGGAGGCATTTATCAGTGTCTGCTCTTGGGTCCTGTAGAGCAAATGCTGAGGAAGCACCATCTTGCGCCGAGTCATCAACTCGAATGGTGACATTTTGGTTGCAGATGAAGGGGTAGATCTGATGGCCATTAGGACCAGAGGTAATCGGATATCCCAACTTGGCCCAGAATCTGCCACAAACTTCTTTAATATGCTCACAATGGTTCGGTTATATCTCTCTACTGCCCCAGAAGAAGCTGGCCTGTAAGCAATATGTAACTTCCTTTTAACCCCCAGTATCTCCCACATCTTTGTCATTACTTCACTGGTGAAGTGGCTACCCCTGTCTCACTCAATCCTTTGAGGTAGACCAAAACAGGAAAAGATGTGGTTAATCATCAGGGCAGCTGCAGTTTCTGCCTTGCAGTTTGGGGCTGGGAGACATTCCACCCACTTGGTAAACAAGCATGTAACAGTCAACATGTACTTGTTTCCTCTAGACGAGCGAATCACAGGGCCTACAAAGTCGATTTGCAAATCTGACCATGGCAGTGTCATCCCCCTCTTTTGGAGAGGCGCACGGTGTGTGAGGGATGTTGGCTGAAATTGTTCACACACAAGACAACCCTTCAAATATTGGTTGAGGTCCTGGCCCATGTGTGGCCAGTAGGCAACCTCTCTTAAGATCTCAAGTGTTGTATGAAACCCCATATGACCGGCGGTAGCCGCATCATGGGCGTGACTTAACATCAGGCTTCGGAAGGAGGTAGGAACCACCCACTGATCATGGCCAGCTTGGGATTTCCTTACCAACAAACCGTCTTGGATCCGGAACATTTTTTGGACATTTCATCAACACTCTAAGGTCCTCTTTCCCGTTGTAATCGGTATCCGTCAGGGGAAAGTTCTCAGGGTCCTCAATGTGTTGGTAAAATTTACCAATTATTGGATCCCCCTTCTGAGCGGTAATCAAATCAGCATCAGGGGTCTCCTTACTCCATTGTGCAATTGAAAGATCATTGTGAGCATTTGTCTGGGACCTAGTGATAGCAGTGACCTGGATTTCCCCCAACAGGGACTCTATTTCGATTAGATCCCCTTGGATGGCCCCGGTTTTGGCCAGCTGATCAGCTAAGTAATTTCCAGTTTTGTCTGGTCCCTCTACTTTGGAATGACCCTTGATCGTTTTCCAGTAGATGGTCATCCCGTTCGATGTGACCAGATAATCAATGTTTTGGATTGACTTCCCATGTTTCAAGGGTTTGTTATTAGCACATAACATGCCTCTGGTTTTCCAATTAACCAGGTGCTCCACGAACCCGTTCCGTACATAATCCGAATCTGTGATTATGACCAGTTCGTGGAGTTGATGCTGGACAGCAGTGAGGATGGCCTGATGCACAGCCATCAATTCTGCCACCTGACTACTTCAGGGACCAATTTTGTATCCAGCGGAGTGTTCTGGGAACTCCTTCACCCATACATTCCCTACGCCAGCCACCAGTTCTTTCTCCCTGTCGTTGTCAACATGGTAAGAGCATCCATCCACATAGACAGTTGGCATTCCCTCACACTTGTCCTCTTCAAAGACTTTGTGTGGGGAATTAAGGTATGCCTCCGTGTTGTCCTTGATTTTTAGACTTTCGTCCTCGAGACAGTTTTCTCTGGCACAATCATGCAAGTCAGCCAGACCTTGCGCGAGGGGACTCTTCTTGTTTTGGCCATATCTGACCTCCAGAGGAAAGCCTTGCATTGACAGAATCCAGGAAGTAATTCGGGAATTACTCACATTTCCGGCCAGGATTCTGTCACTTTGGAGATATTGCAGAGGCTGGTGTGGAGTCTCCACTATGATGTGTTCCCCCTGGATAAACGGGCGGTAATTCTTCAATGCCCACACCGTTGCCAGGAGTGCCTTCTCACAATCGTTGAATTTTTCCTCCACAAAGGATAAAGTTTTGCTCGCATAGGAGATTACTTTATTGACCTTGTCATGCTTTTGGTATAATACTGCCATCAAGCACGTATTGGAGAACCCCGTCTCCAGGAAGAACTCCTTGTTTCTGACAGGGTAAGCTAGGCAAGGCGCTTGTGAGAGGCTTCTTTTGAGTTGTCTTACCGCCTCGGCTTGTTCTGGACCCCATTCCCACTTGACCCCCCCTTCAGGAGATGAATCAGGGGTCTGGTGATCTCTGCGTAGCCCTCAAAGAACTTTCTGCTGTAATTAGTCAGTCCAAGGAGGCTCCTTAGTTCCCGCAGAGTTGTGGGGTCTTTCCGTTTCTGAAGTGCTTCCACTTTCTTTTCCTGGGGACAGAGACCCTGAGGAGTAATCTCATGCCCCAAGAAATTAACAAGGGTTCTACACCACTGTGCTTTCTGAAAGGAAAGTTTTGCTCCGGCGGCCCTCAACTGGGTCAGAACATAACGGATCTGCGCTATGTGTTCCTCCACAGATGAACTTTTGATGAGGACATCATCTACATAAGCCAGGTTACCCCTTGCACCCAGGTCGGGCATGGCCTTGTGTAGGAAAATGTTGAACTCATTGCCGAAGTTGAGGTATCCGAAGGGAGTCCGGGTCCATGTGTACTGCTGGCCCCCAAAGGTAAAAGCCAGTTTGTATTGGTCCTCCCTACTGACAGGCACGATCCAGTATCCATTGGTCAGGTCTATTGCTGTGAATACCTGGGACCCCTGAATCTGGGCCAGCCCTTGGTCAATGTAGGGCAGAGGCAATCGGGAAGTATGGACCCGTTTGTTGAGCTCCCTAAGGTCGGCACAGAGTCTCCACTGGCCGTTTGGCTTCAATATTCCCAGCACCAGGTTATTGAAGGTGCTGTGAACTGGACGGATTATTCCCCGGGACTCCAGGTTCTTAATTATTTCATTAAGGGACTCCATGGATGCGAGAGGCAAACGATATTGCTTCACAAACACTGGAGTCATTCCAGGGTCCGTGGGAATTGTTGTTGTGTGGATGTTGGTGCGACCACAGTCATATGAGTCTACTGCAAAGAGATCTTGGAAATCCAAGAAAACGTGTTTCAACTTTTGCTTCTGTTCCAGAGTCACACAGGCATCAGCTAGGTTGACCCTCTCTTTCACCATCTGCCTGAAGCCTGGAAAGACTTCTGGTTTGGCTATCTCAGCGGCCTCCTCCAGCTGGGTGGAGAAGTCCCTGGTCAGAGTGCTGATTTGGACTGGAGGCCTCAGGTGGGAAAGGCAACCCTCATGGACCTGGAAAACACCTCATCCCTCCTGAAGTCACAAGTCACATCTTCCTTACCATAGGGGCAGGAAGTGTACACCAGGAAGTTCCCCCCATGCCGGGTAAAAATCCTGTCTGGTGTATTGTCATCACTGCCACTGTCAAAACAGTCCTTGGGGATTGGTCCTAACAGTTCATTTCCTAGATCAATGGAAAAATGTCGGTCATCAACCGCCATTCCAATAATGGTGCCTGCGCTAGAGTAATACTCTTTAAGTCGCTGTTATCCACCTCTATTGGAATGGTGTCATGTTCTGTGTTGACTAATGGTGTTGGGTTTACCCCCAACCCTTGCTGTTGAAGAGAAGCATTTAGATGTATGTAAGTATCAGGGTTTTTCAAATGTTGTCCTCTTTTAACTTTCACTTCCAGGGAGAATTGTCGGGTCCTTTCTGGGATGGTGACTTCCTCTTTAATCTGAATTTCAACTGCATAAGGCAGCAATTGAGCTGACCTAAGTGCTTTTTCTTGATCATCAAAGCCCATGGGATTATCCGCTAATCGGGACCAAGCTTTGAAGTTGATTAGGTCCAAACTAATGGCAAGGCGATTGAGAATGTCACTGCCTAAGTAAAAGGCGGCAGTGACGTCTCGCAGGACCCAACAATTATGGACTATGCTCTTGTTGCCAATGGAGATTTTGAGCATATACCTGCTTGGCAGGAGATGTTTGGAATTGGGTGCTTCCAGGTCCATTTCCCATTTATCTATCAGTTTGAATGTGGGAATGGCTGGATCTTTTGGGAGTTGGCGGAACATGGCTTCGCTGATGAAGCTCTTACCGTTATTCACACACACTCGGGCGAGAACAGATTCCTTCCCATCATTTAACTGAACAGGGATGAAAAACTGCTCTCCAATTTGCTGAACATCAACCAGGCTCTGAGCTGATTTCACATCTTCCTGGACTATAGGAGTGGGAATGTCTGATTGTGAATTAGTACAGAAATTTCAAAGTGTTTCCTTCCAACGTGGAGTACCACTTTAAACTGGAAGGAAGGTTGATTTTGAGAAATAGAGAGGACCCCCCATCACCAGTCTGTTGTCCTACTGCTATTACGGTCACGTCTGGAATCTGGCTGTTCTGGAAGTGAAATTCTACTTGGTCAGATTTTTGCTCAACCATGTGGAATGTGCCGTTTACACTAATATGGTTGACACTCTGTTTTAATTTTATTGGACGGCTAGTCTGTGTCCAGAGAACCTTGTTTACGCAATCTATTAGGGGTGACAACCTTCTCAGGAGGTCATTCCCTAGTAAACAAGGGGTGCCCTCTGGAGTCACTACTATGACCGGGTGTTTCACCTTGTGTCGCCCAATTTTGATGTCCAAATCTGCAGTCCCCTCAACAGGAATTTCCTTCCCGTCAAAGTTCTGCAGTTGTCCAGGTAGAGAGGTGAGAGGAATACAGTAATTCTCCCCCTTCCTGCATTTAGTTCCTCAAAGGCCCTTTTGGACAGAAGGGTGGCTAGGGATCCAGTGTCCACCAGTGCCAAAATTGTACCCTGCCCCTGTACTTGTACCGGGGCATAGTATCTTCCCTCCTTCTCCTCAAGGGAGCACAGATAATGCACATTTTTGGACAACTGGTGGGCTAACTTTCTGGTTTTGGACATTGCTAGCGAAGAGATTTGGGCAGAATTCTGTGGAGAACCTTGGGAATCTGAAAGAAAAAGTTGGCAACTGGAGATCAGAGCCATTGTGGGTTCCCCTGGTTCTGGGCCGCCCCCCCCCCCCTTTTTGGAGGCAGTCACCAGGATGGGTTTGAACCAGGGGATTTCGGTATTGTGGGTTCTGGGATGAGATGATGGGCGGCGGTAGCTCAGTCTCCATATCTCCCCAGTCTGAATTGACATCCCTTGGGACCCATTTTTCCTTGGGAGGAGTTCCCCCATCTCTGAAGGAGAAGATCCTTTTCCCAGGATCTTCTGAGGATCCCTCTCCCTCAAATTGGAAGACCTGTACCTCCTCCACAAAGTGGGTCTGTTTGGGTCCTTTGTTTCTCCTACCCTCCCTCTGCTCCTTGGGAGGCAGGCTTTCAGGGGCAGGAGATTTTATTTCCGGTTCCTGGTTTTCCAGGGGCTGTTTACAAGTTGGGAAGGAAGCTTCCTCCAAGGCTTTACACCCCCCCCCTTCCCCTTGTCCCTCCTCCCTGGGAACTGGTGTGTTATCGGGGTGCTGCCCCCGCCATTGTTCTGGAGCACCAGGTCCAGAGTTTGGGGCATTCTGCGATGGCATGCTCATCTGAGGGTTCTGTTGAGCCCTCAGTATGTGACCCAGATCTCGTGCCATATTTTGGACCTGGCGCTCAAGTTGTGAAACCCGCTCAGGCTGATACGGGGCTCTATTTTCTCCCCTGGGCTGATCCCGGGAAGGGTAGCTATCCCTTCTCTGGTAGTACCCCTGGTTGGGAAGATTTTGGTACCCCTCCACCCTTGGCCTCCCCTCTCCCGGATTAGGTTGTCTGGGCTCAGGGAATTGGGGAAAGAAGGATGGATGATTTTGGGGCTGGAAATTGGGTGGATACCTGGGGAAAAAGTTCTGCCCAGGATTTGGAGAATTTCTACCCTCCTGGGGGAAGTTAGGAGGGAAGTTCCCCGGGTCAGGTGCTTGGCTGGATCCCCCCCCTTGGGCTGGAGGAGTCCACACATAACCCAGGATTGGTCGGTTTCCCTTGTAGCTGGGACTTACATAGTCAGGGGAGCGGGGGACCCCATTTGTGGGACTACCTCCTCGACTCCCTGTCTGTGACTGGCCCGAGGGCCTTCTGGGCTTAGGATTATTAGGTGCAGGTAGGTTTTTAGGCCCGCCCCCATCTCCAAGTCTAAAACGGGGGCAACCTTTACCTCTGCCACCTTGGCAGCAGCAGGGGTGCTGTTGGTTTTGGGGTTTTTGGGTGCATTAATTTTATTTTCTATGGGCTTCTGCACCTCATAGATCCGGGTAGCCTGTTCAATGACCCAGTCTAAAGATCTTTTCTCGTGAAAATCTCTCACGAGCTGGGTCATGATGTATTTGGGCAAGGCATGGAAAAAAGTATTGATAAATTCTCTGCTGTCTGTGCGCACCCTTCTGGTGGTCTGCGCAAAAGCACGCTTTAATTCTTGCACAAACTCTTGTGGGGCCTGATCCTCCCCACACTGCAAATTGTAGGCTGCCTTGCGAGCCTCTTGGGGATTTCTGTGAACAGAAAAATGTTTTAATATGGCCGCCCTATAGGTGGACCACCTTCAATGATTTTGGTCCTCCAGCCCCGCAAAGAAACTGGAGTACTCTGGGGAGAATGTCCACTTTACATATTGGATACAGCTTTGGCTGTCCTTCAAAGAAGTCTCCATCATTTGCTCATAGAGCTCCAAGTGTTCCCAAACGGAATACTTGGCGTTCTTATGATAAGGCGTGATGACACTCCTTATTGCCTTTATTTGCTTCAATGGGTCCTTGAGCAAGGCCCTTTTTGCCTTATTGGCCTTTTTGGTTTGGGTAACCCTGGTCCATTCATCCTCTGACTCAGAGGCACTGCTCCCAGAGGGTCCTGTCTGATCTTCCAGGTTTTCCCGGATTCTGCGAGCCTGGGAATGGCTGGCAGAATGCGGGGGCCTGGTCTCCTATGTCCTGAGCCGTTCAGAGGAGTCTTCAGATTCCTCCTTGCTGCCAGGATTTGATGGGTACCCCCCCACTGACCTAACTGGGCAGAAGTTTTCAGGATGCCCTTAATGGGCCTACTCTCCTGGGGTTCCCCACTAAATTGCACTGTGCTTGGGTGCCCATACCCGGATGCCCGCCCCTCCATTCCTGGGAGGTACTGGCCTATGAGCCCCATACTTCTGGTTGGATAGTAATCTGCCAACCCCGTGGCCCTGGGCTCATGTGCGCGAGGGGACATGGGGGTGGCAGAGTCCAGGGACTAAGAGATATGAAGGCCTCTGGTACTAGGGCTCCTGAGGTTATGCTCAGGAGTCTCCCTCTCCCAGCGAACCTTGTCTCTATCCGCACCTGCTCCCTGTTGCAATGCAAGAGCCTGCGCTTTCAGTTCCTCAGTTAAGGCCTTACTCGACTCTATCAGTCTCTCCTGCATCGCTACCTTTTGTTGGAGCCTATCATTGTGCTGGCAGAGAGCCTCATTCTCTCTCTGCGTTTCCTGATTGGTCCTGGAGCACTGGGCCAGTCTTTGCTGCAGGAGGGTTACCTCATGAGTCCCATCCCTACTGGCCTGCTCCTGTCTTGCCAGAGCCTCCTCCACCCTCCTGGTGTGCTCTAGCAAGTCCTGGTGTTCTTTTTGGAGGTCACCCAGTCCCTGGTGGGCCAGGTGATTTTCTTCTATTTTTCTTTTTAAGTGGCAGACTTCCTGGCCTAAGGTGTCCCTTTCCTGACTAAGAGTCTGCATCTGTGCCGTCAGGTCTCCCTTTGCCTTTGGAAGGCACCAGCTTTCTGGGGCTCCTGATCAAACTCTGCCTGGGTATCCAGGTCTTTCAGGATCAGTTTATCGCTATCCTCTTTCTCTCAGTCTAGTTCGCTTTGCAGGGTGTCTACCTGCTCTGTGCATGCCCTGTTGAAATTGATCTGTTGCTCCAGCTTTTTTGGGCTCTGCAGTAGGGAGTCCAAACTGTCTTGGCGTTCCTTCTGCAAGGCCAGAATTCTGGTATCCTGGTCTGTCTTTTCCTGTTGCAGTATATCCATGTCCTCTTTTATTTTATTGATATACTGCCTACTATCATTTTCTGCCTCCTGGCTCCTCTGCAGCCTCGGCTCAGAAGAGACCAGGTCAGATTGGACCTTCTGTAATGCCAGCAGTTGCCTACTCGCCAGATCTTGGCCTTCAGCACATTGGTTCTGCATGGCTCCCATATGTAAATATAAATATGCCGCTACCCTGGCAATCTTGTTGTGCTCATCCTTGGCCTTAGGGGCCATATATAGTTCACTCAGGGCCACATGTAAGGGACCCTGGTCTCTCCATATATCTGACCCTGTTTCAGTGATCTGGGGTGCGATTGCCTGCAACCAGACCGTCTGGTCCTGATGAGTCCACTCACCTCTCACAAATAGCTTATGTAAGAAGTGCTCTCTGGCTATTTTCATATCTACCAAGGTCGTCATTCTGGAATTTGAGTTCCTTCCTGACTTACAGAAGTTTGTATTTTATTTTTGCAAAACAGACCTTTTCCTTAGAGCGTTCCTTTGAGGAGTGCTTTACAGCGTAACACAGCGTGGTGATCCGACCAGATATGTGTATCTGGTCAGCTGGCACACTGTATTAATCTGGACAAGTGATAGATCTAACCCAGACGTCCGGCTCGAGCCCCCAATTTGTAAGAGGATTCAATTCAACACTACAGCTAAATCAATGCCTAGTCTGGGATACTGAATGGAAACCCTTATTGATATATCTTTGTGTCCAGTTTATGAGTTCTGGATGACTACCCCTATATAACACCCCTCTCTTGGAATCCCCCTGACCCCACTGAGCCAAGAAGTAGTTTTATTTTGCAAGTTTAAAAGGTTTATTTGAGAATTTAAACAATATATATATATATCACACTTTATAATAAATTAATAATTGAATATCACACTTAATCTGAGCAGTAATCAATAATGGATAGTCTGGCACTAGCATACTTCTTTATAATCAATGATGAGTGGGTATAGGATGGATAAGATAGCAACAATACTTTGATGGTTTCAAATAGATGCAATGTGGAATGAAAATGCAGTACAGAAAATAACTTGATAGGATTTCAGCAAAAGACAATGTAATCACTTTCTTGGACAATTCACCCCCCCCCCCTTATGCAATGTAAGGAGATGAAGATGAGAGCACACAGTTCTTAGGAATGTAATCAAATAGAATTCAGTTCAATTCCCCCTCAGCAGCTTATACAACAGATAGGTGCTTCGAAACACATACCCAAGTGCTTTGAATGTGGAGGCAATGAAGTGAGAAATGTGCTGAAAATGCTTTTACTTCCCTTTAGGAGGTTCAGGGTGAGTAGTAGCTACTTGGGATGAGTTCAGGCTCACTTTAGCAATGATTCAGAGATGGTGATTAAGAGGCAAACGAAATTTTAGCAGTTCAGGCAAAAACTGCTGATTTTTGCAGGTGGCTGAAATCAGGCCAAATCGCGGCAAACTTTGCGAATGCGTGAATCACGATTACGGCAAAAGTATAAGGTGTAGCAAGTTGGTTCTAGGTTCGTTGAAAAGTTTCTAGCACAAACGGTTACGGAGTTATGAACAATTTTGTGAAGGTTGTTTTTCGGATTTGAAATTTTAAAAGTTCAAAGCGACAGGTTACAGCTTGCAGCTAGAAAATGACAGGTGACAGTTAGGAGGCAGTTCTGGTTAGATTAAAATAGTTTGGATTAGATTATTTTAACTAAGAGATTGGTTCTGCACAGTTCTGCTAGGTACTCACAATATATTTTGAAATAGGCCTTGCCACGGATCTGGTCAGGTTTTGGACTGGTCTCGGCACTTCACAGTGATCTGGGTCAGCTCTCTGGTTCTGCTCACAGCAGTCTGGGTCACTCTGGATCTCTTGCCTCTGGTTCTGGATACTGCTCTGCTTTCTCGGGGTACAGCACTGATCTGCACGGCTCCTGGATGCTGCTACCGCTGTTAGGTTTGCTGGATGCTGAGGCCTGCTGAAAAGAGTCCTCAGTTTGTGGGTTTAGGCCTCTGATTTGAGTTCTGAATCAAGTTCTTTGGAGTTTTAAAGTCTAAGTGTTGGATTTGGTATCTTCTGGATGTTGTGTGGTCCGGCAGAGCGCGCTGCAGCAAATGGATTTGAATGTCTCTACCTGTCCAAGCAGTCTCTTTTTATGTGTTTTGAAAGTGGGTGTGTGCCTGGGCCTAGCTAAGCCTGCCCCTTTCTACTTGTCATTGGACCAATTCTCCCCTCTCCCATGATTGGGGGAAGGAAATGTGAGTCAGAGTGATGCTGTAGGTTTTATGGGTCAGAGGATCCTCCCTTGGTCAGTTTGCCCACAAATCTATATTTGATTCAAATACATATTGCACAGATACACAGTTGTTTAAAATTACATGCACCCATCACATATCACATGAGGTATACTCTGTTCAAACGCTGCTCTTCCTGAGGGCTTGCATTCAGAAATGGCAACATTTTGTGCTTTTTAGTGGGTTTTGCAACATCGGATTTTTCTCCAGATTTATACACATATACACAGGCTGTCCATACCTACTCCAGTAAATTCCCATATCTCTAGCTTAAACACAGAGTATGTGGTGTCAATAAATAGCGGGGTTTTGCCCCAGAACATCACACAAATTGGAGTTTGGGCTTGAATCGAAGGTACATTTTTTAAATTAAGGCTCTCAAAGTTATACATTCCTGTCATTTGATTACAAAGAGTTATCAGTATTTTTATAAACTGTATTTTTTGCTTTCAATTCAGTTCTCAGAATGTTGGTGTCCGCCTCCAAGACTTGGGTGGGTCAGAAACCATGCCTCTGCTGGCAGGCAGGCCTTTGTTGACAGGAAACAGTCAAAATCAACATATTCTATTCAAGTGCAAGAGCCTATTGTGTGGTCTCCAGGAGGCTGAGGTCAGCAGACCAGGGGGGTCACTTTGCATTTGGTTATTATGACCATGTGATATCCTGGGCTGTGGTGTGAATCTCTTGAGGTGGGAGGGTTTCCCAGGCGTCTGGCCTCTGGGAACAGCAGGTGGCTAATTTTTGATTAAAATGCAGCCTTTGAAGTCAGCTGAGTCAAATTCCTTTGTCAGCAACTGCACTCAGTTCTCCTGTCAGAGTTTAGACCGCTAGCGCCGCCTTGAGGATTTTGTTGGTACTGCATCCATTTTTGGGATCTTTCTTGGATTAATGCATTCCAAACAGGAATGGTTCTTACATGGTAGTAAATAATCCTTGCTTAACATTGTTTTGATGGGGCTCCTTACAGTAAAATGGTTATGTGGAACCCCACAAAAGGGTTGAATCTTTAAAGTGGTCCGATGAGCCACGATTTCAGCAACTTTTTGACATCAGTAACAGTGGATTTTTTTTAACAAAGATCTTTCTTTACACTGGTGGGTGGCAAGTTAGGTAACCATTTTGGTGTGCGCACAAACTGCGTGGTTCTCCTGGATTCTGGCGCACATGTGGGCTTTTTGGCCATCTTGGATTTTCTA
This sequence comes from Ambystoma mexicanum, assembly GCF_040938575.1. Classification (NCBI taxonomy): domain Eukaryota; kingdom Metazoa; phylum Chordata; class Amphibia; order Caudata; family Ambystomatidae; genus Ambystoma; species Ambystoma mexicanum. Next base: position 537,433,811 of record NC_090923.1, on the reverse strand, counting down.
AGCCCACAGCACCAAATGTTGCAGCATGATAGCTCAAACGTGGGTCAGGACACCCAACAATATTACATGTTTAACATTACTCAAAACTCTGATAAGGTGCATTCATCATTGTACTATCCAAAATTACAAGATTATAAATATTGTATTTGTTTATATATGATTAGGTTTCTGTATTAACAACAACACTCCAATACAATGATTTTAGATGAGTATATTCTTTAATAGATTAAGTAGTTCATGATAGGTCTCCCAATCACCCCTGACATCTTGTTACCAACATTATAAACAGAACCGCTTGTAGGGACTTTTCATCAAAATGTATTTCACGTGATGTCATCAATGACATCTTTGATGTCCTGGGTGTTAGTCTTAGCAGTGCACGGTGGTAGCGCGATTTATGGTTGCTTAGTTTACCATAACTGATTAATTTCTGGGGGTTTTCGGTTTTACTTGTAACCATAACGTCCCTTTAACAAAGTGTTTTCATTGAATTTGATAGGTTTTTATTAGTGCAACTTAACCATAACATCCCTTTATCAAAGTTTCTTCAGTGAATTTCATGGATTTTTATCAGTGCATGCTATTTTCCTACAACTTACTAATATCATACTTACCCAATATGACAACATTTGTGTCCAATTTACCTAGTGTCACCTTAAAACGCTGCCATTTCCCACCTTCTAGATTCATTTTGAACACTTCTATACACTTTTTGCAACAACTGATTTTGCATCCGTAGACGTCTACAAACATCTGACTTCATTGCAGACCTTCCAGACAGTGCCACAAGACCATACGCTGGCGCGCGGCATGATGACGTGGCCGAGAACCCGTCCACACTTCACAATAAGATCCGTGCTTCGTGGACAGTTTGGAACTGCATTCTCTACTGATCTAGGAACTTTCACCTTCAAAATTTCCCTTGCGCAGCTCCTACACCTATTTCCTACTCATTATCCATTAACAATCTAGTACACAGTACATACTTTTAGCAAAACTGCTATTTATCTTAAAATGGCATCAGCTAATGCCATCCCTCCTCCCAAAGAGCCACCACTACTGCTTTAATCAAAGAGCATGAGAAACACTTCCCCCTACCTTAGTGCAACATTTTCCCCTGTCCACATGCCCCGACATATCAGTGTTTGGTGCCCCTTCCTTCATTTTCCTCCCCACCTTTCGGTCTAAGCTCTCCTGCCAAAAACATAACAAAATATCCAAAAACAACAAAAGAAATGTTCCTTTAGGAACCACCGTTCAAAAAAAAAAAAAACATATAGACTCCTGATTTCTCAGTAAAGTACGTAGACAATAAGATTTTCCAACATTTCCATTTGCATTTTGTGTTATGCTAATGGGAATATTGTGGATATCATCCCACGTTCCAGGGACTGGAACGGTGGATACCGGCCCGGCAGGCCAGGTTATCAGCCCAAGCGAAGTGAGGGTGGATAACGAGGTCTCCTGACCATTATCCCCCCATTCCAGCCCCTTTAATGGGGGATGAAGGCCATTGGCACCCTGGGTTACCAAAGCGTGAACCTAGGGTGCAAAAAAAAGAGAATTTTTCTTCCTACACCGGCACGCCACAGAGGCAAATCCTTTTCCAAGATGGCCACCATGGAAAGGGAAGGTGGGATTCCATACAGGGCCCCTCTTTGCTTTCCATGGCAGCCTTCAGAAGGCGAAAAGAGAACCCTATGACCATATTGACATGAGCAAATGTTTCTTCCCTTTCAAACCTATCCCAATTTCAAATAACTTTACCACAAAGCCAGTCCCAGGTAGACATGGCCACTTTAACCCCATGTGTTGTCCCTCGTGGTCATGGCCAGTAGCCAGATTGTCCGGATCATGACCTTATTCCATGAACCTGACAATCGGGCCATTGCCCATGGCCACAGGCTACATCTCAGTCATCAAAGGTATATCACTATTTTTTGCACCTACATTATGACACTTGTCAAAAAAAACACAGGCACATTTGCAAAACCGTGCTTTTAGGTCCTTGCCAATGCTCCTTACACAAGTTTGCTGGAAATCCACCCATGTTCATGCATTTTCATTAAGTGGGGCCAAATTTATAAGCCATCCAAGAACTGCTTTTCACCAACCCAGTAATTCAGAGGTGTCCTCAAACTTCAAACATCCAGACTGTTCGCTGACTTTTACAGCAAAAAACACCTGTTTGCTTCTTGCAGCCATATCCCATCCCGTTCGCATCACCCCTCGCCTCCCCAAAGATTATTTGATAAGTTTGACAAGTGCAATGTTGTGTATTATAATATGTTTTTACTGCGATGTCTGGGGACACCGGCCTCTGTTGGCGAATCCAAGATGGCAGGCGTTTCCAATAATCTGATGCACTTCACGCTTTTCACCATCCAATCAGTGGGTGCGGCCGATGTCCGCGGACACCACGTTGCCTTCTAAGCAAATCTGAGTCCCCTCCGTGGACCAAACAGGGAAGTGAGTTTGCGGACTGGATCCAGATATCACAAATTTTTCTGGACCTACTTTTTGAACGTTTTAAAAAAAAGTACTAGGTGGATTACCACCAAATTTACAAAAGCACGCTTTTGGGACCAACCCGCTGCTCCTGCCGCAAATTTGGTGAAAATCCATCCAGCAGTTTGGGATGTAGGCGTGAGCAAAGTTTTTCTCTATTCAGTCTATGGAAAAAAATAATATTTGGGACACCCCCTATAACTTTGCCCCCCCTTGACGAAACCTCACCAAACTTTGCAAAGAAATTCAGAGCGGGCCATATACTGTTTTTGCCAGATTTGGTGAGGATTCGTACAGGGGGATCGAAGTTATAAGCTGCCCAAAAAGTGCTCTTCCTATGGGTTTAGAAACTGAACCATAACTAGATGCCTGTTACTGCGGGCTGTGTAATACGAACATACTTGGGTCTATCAACAGACACTATCTTTGCGCTGTGATTTACAATGACAATTCAAACGTTGTAAATAACTTTGCAATCTGCCCTTTTCCATGTGGAACACTAACATTCAAATGGTAGCAAAGATGTAAAAGCACATACAAAAATGTATTTTTTCTTTTAATAAAGGTTACAGCATGGGTTAAGGCAAGGCTGTCTCCTTACCCCCTCTCCCCACCACACTGTTTCTTTCATCTTGTGCATTAATGGTGAGGTAAGGTTTTGAAACATTCTTCTTGTGATGTACCTACATGTGAAGGTCACGCAACCCTATTGCTTCTGTTCAAGGAAGACACAGGAATGATAGCTAAAACTGAAGGGGCCTTGCTGAAACCTTTTAGGTGCAGTCAATCAAATTAGCGATGAACATCTGCTTATCATCAATATCGAGAACCAACCATCATGTTGAAAATAAAGAGCCAAATAGCTGTTTACTATTAAAGATCAGGCGCTGCAAAGACTCTTTTCATGATTACATTTTTTTTTTAAAGGAAGTATTCCTTGGGCACTGATTTTAACCTGTACACAGTTGTGCAGGCATCCAGCCATAGGTGTTCTCTATGACTTGAGCCGTATATGGGGTGGAAATGTGGGGGCTGGAAGACTGGGTCTGAGTGTACACCCTTGAACATAACGTTCTGAAGCTTCTGGTGGGAGTTAGCAGGTCATCTGCCAATATTATCACACACAATGGGTTAAGCGGTTTTTTGATTAGGGATGCAATATTGTTCAGTTCTATGAAATATTGGGAGGAAATCTGTCAGGGTGGGACCAACTAGTTGTGTAGTGATTTAGTTAGCGAGCTAAACACAAATGCTGATGGCCGAGAATCCTATAAGAGGTGCCTTGGCATTGATTGCTAAAGAATGTCTCTCTTCCCCGCAGTTGATTCAAGCAATGTGAAACACTGTCTCCAACCAACTGTCCATGTTGACAAAAGCGACTAGGGAAATCCTTGGGATAACTGCAGGTGGCTGACTTGGCTGTAGTTTTAGATTTATTTCAATCAGATTACAAACAAGAGATAAATCATGATATTCTTCCACCTATTGCTTTTTTAGTTCTCCCTTTGTTTTGATTGGAGGTGATGCACTTTAAATACATTACCGTTGTAATAGTCTGCAGTAAGATGGTATTAGCACTTTTGTAGTTTATGACTTGCATTATATTTAATGATTTTAGTTATAATAATGTTTGACCTTACTTTAGCCTACTTTTACAATATGATTGGCTTTCATTCCCATAGTGTTTTAACTATGACTATGGGCCACATTACGAGTATAGCAGTGCGGGAAAAACAAAAAGCAGAAGTACTGGAATTACTGCTGCTTTTACAGCACCATTAAACTATGAGTTTAGAGGTAAAGTCGAGGTAAATCCTCAGCACGTGGCTGGATGTATATGCTCTGCTTTACTGGCCAAAATCCTTTAAATCCCCAATGGAGTCCTAAGGACGCTATGAATGGGACCCTGCACTTGCAATTTGCCGCTTTACCATCAAATCTTGTTGTGGTAACGGTAACCGAGTTGTGCAGGTTTGCCCATGGTAAATCTGGCAAACTCACAATGAGACCCTCTGCCAGTTCTATAAACTATCTACAGATATTTATAGAATGTGGATTTTTGTATTTGGATGTCTATGGCATACTCGCTAGGTTTCTAGGAACACAATGCACTTTGAGACTTGAATGATGTATTGCACTTTACACACAGCACTATCTCTTGAGTCGTGCATGCTTCCGAATAAAGCATAAGTTGATTGACTGAAAAGCTGCAGTGAACATTTCAGATCAGCAGGGACGCTGTAAATAATGTTCAACATGCCATTGCACAATTGCAATGGCAAATTGAACGTGTGCAATAATCATATGATAACATGAATAATGACTTTCAAACATTAGGGACTTCTTATTCGTTTTGTAGGGGTATACATGAGATGTAATCAAAACAAATTCAGGAGCAAGGGCAGCAGATTGATTCTAAATGGCACACTATGGCCTTGAAACTAAATTGCATGATGCGATAACAGAAGCAACATCAATGTGTTAGCTAATGAGAGAGAGAGAGAGAGAGAGAGAGAGAGAGAGAGAGAGAGAGAGAGAGAGAGAAGAAAAAAAGAAAGCTACTGTGAGCATTCGCCTAGAATGGCACTCAGTCTTTCATGAAATACAGCAATAGTTAACATGTCAAAATAAAAATCTTCTGGTCGACTGACCACACATTAACTCAAGACAGGGGATCGACAGAGAAAGGTTTAAACAATATCATAGGCTTAAAGTCGGTTTGGAACACACTGTACAATTGGAAGCTGAAGTAAAACATTAATGGAAGAACACATTAATGTTTTTTTTATTGGCCCTCATTACGACCCTGGCGGAATTCGGAAAACGATGGCGGAAATGCAATACCGCCATCGAATAGCGCTCGGTGCGACTATGACCCGTCACCGCAAAGTACGAAGCCACTAGCGACACCGTAGTGAACGCCAACTGCACCAAGCACGCGCGCGCGCGCCATGCCAAACCGTAAACACCACCATGGCACAAGGGTACGCCAATTCCGACCCTAGCGGACATGTACCTAACGCCATCAAGCATGGCGGAATGTACCATTCCGCCATGGTGAGAAGTACGGCATCGCGAATCAACCGTAAACGGCCCCACTGAGTGCCTGTACACCGCTCCCTGCCCACAAAGTACAACTCCCCGTAGGTGCAATGAAGCCACAATGCAACCAGTGAAATGTACAAGTCACCCATGCATGCCAACGAACAAAAAAACACAACAGGGGCCAATGGGAGCTGCAGGGCACAGATGGCACGAATACAGAAGCCATCCCAATGGACATGACCACAGTCCCCCACCAAGAAACGCACGCAAACACAGGCACCTGTGACCAGCAATATTCCGAAAATCACATCATTCCACCAGTCCACCTGGCTGACCGGCATCTGTCACACAAAACCCAATCCCCCGCCCCTGAGCATGACAACATTCAAACAGTCATATTGGCAGCCCCCATCCCTGACCTCACGGGCTTCGTAGGCAAACGCGCCCAGTACAGTACCACGCAACTAAACTCCGAAGCTGGAACCCAATGCAGATCTCCTCACAATACATCGCTCCCCAAATAGGCATATGCCACATCACTTGCAAAGAAGAACGCTACACGGGCCAAATCAGAATAGAAATTTAATGCACAACAAAATCACCAAGCCAATACAGCCATCAGGCCATGAACTCCAAAACACATTTCACCATTGTGGGCTGCATCCGCAAGAAATGACCAGCCACTACTTGTGTGACGCCCTGTTCCATCATGGTACACAGAGCCACATTCACGTACGAAAAGGCAACATGGAAGCGCACAGAACCGCAGGGCCGGCCCAATGGGGAGGCACTAGTCCAGCTGAAAGGCCGAAATGTTGCTCCGAGCCACCAGTACTGCGTAAGGGCATGTGGCCCATTGGCGATCGTCCCATAAGATCGTAATGCTGCTCCACTGATTAACACGAAGCAGCAGGTGTCGGGAGTAAAACCCATCTGCAGGAGTGGCATACAGATGGCAGTGGCAAAAGGGGAGGAGATACCTGTCAACCAAAAGAAAAGAAAAAGAACAGAATGGCCATCAGAACTACATTCCAACAACTCACTTCAATGATCACACTAAATCCACAGCCATATGCATGCTAGCCCACTCCAAAGGTCCATCACCACCCAAAAACCACTTGCGACTCATAACTATCTATATCGAGGTGTAAACACCATCACAAACGAGTGTACCTGTGCATGCGTCTGTCAAAACAGAATCCATCAGATGGGATTGGTAACGTGCATGGACACAAGTGTCTGAGGGCGCGTCGAGACAGGGAGGGCTCAACAAGGCCAGATAGACGATGGTCCCACTATGGCAGCCCTGCATCACATAGCGTAGGGAGGCGGATAGATCCCAAGAAGCCCTGTACATGGCAAACTCTGTATCAAATCACCTGCCCATGCATCCATTCATCATTCCCTCATCCCGGGATTAAAACGCCTGAATATTTACTCACATAACATTAGAAATATCCATTGAGTCTGTGCGTTATGCAGCCTGCAAAATCCACAGTGCCCCAGCCCGTAATTCCAGTGTAGTGAAGTAACATGTATTTGGGAACGTCGGGCCTCATCGCCCACGACGCTATTGCGCATCCCATACTATTCATATCAATCATTGCATCCTCGCCATGGCCCCTGTCCCAAGGACATTGAACAATAGTACGTTATATTAGCAGTCAGACCTGTGGGCATTTCCTCGCCGCCAGCTGAAAACCGAAAGCGCCGCCCTTCGAATTCCTCATTTGCAACATCACGTCGAAGAGGCATCTGTGGCCGTTTGAAATCACTAATTAATCCATCGAGTGCGGCTGTGTGTGAAAATGGCAACTGCCTTCACCCACAAATGGGACGCCCCGCCCGTCGTTGCAACTCGGTACAGTGATGCATGAGGGCCCACCGTTACTCGAGTACTACGTTCCACTGACCCTTCACAAGTCTGTTCGCGACTGCACAGATAGTATGTGAAACAATGGGACCACAGCAGAATGAACATATCAACCAATGTTACACGGCCATCGGCTACAAATACATGATTGCAATAGCAAGATGCCATTCCCCGAATTGCAGCGTTGTGCGCGGGACGTGCTCGGCCAAAGGGGAGAGCAGTTTGCACAGGTGGAATGAATCTCCACAGGTGGAGGCCATACAGCCTGATAACACATAAATTGCACAGCCAGTCTCCTCCCACAACCACACCGAAATGCTACCGGCAGGACTCGCGATGTTGGCCCTGGGGGACATGATAGCACTGCAAGTACTCCAACTCCAAGAAGAAGACGAACACCAACTACAACCGGCCGCACGGAGGAGACGCAGGAGGAGGAGGAGGGCAAGGCAGGGCCAGCAAGGGCCGCCAGCACAGCCACTACCACCACGCAGGCAGCCCGCAATCCCACGCCTCCGAGCACATCCGTTCAACCTCACTGATGAGCAGATCCACACCCTCTACCGTCTGGACCGGGACACCATAGCCGCCATTGTGGACATGACACAGGCTGACCTTGTCAGCATGATAGATAGCCCAACCGCCATCCCACCCCTACTGAAGGTGGTGTCTGTACTACACTTCCTGGCCACAGGCACCTACCAGCACACAGTCGGACAGTTGCATGGCATTTCTCAGCCACTGTTCTCACGGACACTATTGCAAGTGCTCGATGCCCTCCTGCAGCACGCAGACGACTACATCTCCCTACCACGCTCGGAGCAGGAAATTACCAACACAAAAGTGGGATTCCATGCACTTGGCGGCATACCGGGTTGCATTGGTGCCATCGACTGCACCCATGTGGAATTGGTCGTCCCACATGCCATGGAGGCCCAGTACCGCAACCGAAAACAATTTCATTCTCTGAATGTACAAATGGTGTGTGACTCCAACAGGATCATTACACATTGTTGTGCCCGATTCCCTGGATCAACCCATGATTCTATGGTCTTGAGGAACTCTACAATACCACGCTACATGGAGCGACACGCAGGGAACAGATCCTGGCTACTCGGTGAGTCTCAGTACATGCATGATAATGTGGGGTATGTGATTCGGCAATGACCTGGCAGGAAGGGGGGGGGGTGCGTACGTAGCAATGGCATTCCACATCATACGTTTATCGTCCACATACAGGTGATGCTGGATATCCACTGAAGAGATGGCTCCTCACACCAGTCCGGAACCCACGGGACCAGCATGAGGAGGACTACAACCATGCCCACTCACGTACCCGTGTAGTCATTGAACAGGCATTCGGCCTACTGAAGGGTCGTTTCCGCTGCCTCAGCAGGTCTGGCGGGGCACTCCTGTACCGCCATGAGAAGGTTGCAAAGATGGTGATGGCATGTGTCATGCTCCACAACATGTGCGTACGTAGAAATGTGCCCATGCCCCCTGACGCAGAACTGCAAGCACCTGATGATGGTCATGATGAGGGTGGGGATGTGGCAGCACCTCAAGGAGTCTGCGAGGCACCGGAGGGCCGTGACATTCGTCAGCATCTCATTGATGTATGCTTCTAGCACTCACGCCTGGTGGCTGATACATGGACACGGGACTCGTGGCACTGTGTGTGTCTGGGAAATGCACAATATGGACTGTACGCCTATGATGGCCTAGTACACAAAGATCAATGTCCACACATCTCATTGGTTGATCGTGCACTGTTTATGGCATATGTGATATCATGTAGTACACCCTATCGACCCGCCACCCAAGTGAGCCCAACACACCCCTCCACCCTCCTACCTCCCCCCCGAACACCAGTGTCCAAAGATGCTCATTGTCAGTGGGCTGTCGCTATTGCAAGCCCCCTCTGCGGGTATCAGGGGCACCCCTGCCTGTGGAGCGCAGGTTCCTCCCAGATCTACGTTGGGGGCTGCCCTGGACGGAACTTGCAACGGATGATGTCTCTGCCTGCTCACGTCCATGCATGTCCCTAAGGGTTTGCGAGAGCTCAGTGAGCACACGGCGCACTGCGGCAAGTTCGGCACATACGTCCTTGGACGTCGCATGCAGTTCCCCCCTCAGGCTCTCGGTGCTACTCTCCATTTGTGCCCTTAGTGTCTCTGTACCTCTCTCCATTTCTGCCCTAAGTGTCTCAGTTGATGTTTCTATGTCTGCCTTAGTGCCCCCACATTCATCGGCATGGTCCTTGAGGAGCGTGGCCAGTTGCTGCTGTTGCACGATTAACTGGTCGAGGGACTGTTGCCTCTGCTGGGCCATGGCCATTTGCGGGGGTGTCACAGAGGGGCTGTTGTCCTCATGTTGCCTTGCCACAGGGCTTGTGGGGGATGGCCAGTCGTCGTCTTGTGGGTGCCCCTGCGTGGTATCCTCATGTTGTACGGGATGGGACAGACAGGGGGATTGGGACAGGTCATGGATGGATCTGACTTCGACATCCCCGTCTTCTGTGTCGGAGCATGCTGCCATCAATGGGGTGTCACCTATGGTGCTGCTGCCACCAGAGGCAGTGCCTTCTGTGGCATCCGTTGGGGGGACCTGTGGTGGTGGTGTTGTGGGCATGCTGGCTGCTGGGGTGCCTGTTGATGTTCCCTCCTCTGTGCTGCCACCTGATTTGTGCTGCTGCCGTGTCTTGATGCGTGCAGCTGAGGTGGAGGGTCTTTGGCCGTTGGTCTTGGCCCTCTTTGCAGGTGTGCTGGTAGGGGTGTCCTGATGCTCGTCGTTTGGATCGGACCCTGTGGTGGAGTAAAGGAGGGCGAGGGTTATTAATGGGTCTGTGGGTATTGGAATGGCATTGTATCACATGCATTGGGGTGGTACCTGAGGGTGATTTGGGTCGGGGCCTTGGAGGTGCTTTCATTTGTGTGTGGGGTGAGGGTGCAGTTGTTTGGCAGCCTGCAGTTAGGGTGTGCCTGCTGCACGTGTAGTGCGTGTTTTAGGGGTTTTTAATTATTTATGTATTTATTGTGGGTTTTAACGTGCGCTATCAGGCCGATGTGTGTGGACGTTCTCCTGGACATGTGTTTCTGTTGCACTATGTGGACACATGGTACTTCACATGGATGGACTTTGTGGGTTTGGCATTGTTTTATTTGGCCCACCTACCTGAATCTTCGGATGTCTGCACTCCTTTCTCCATCCCTCCGACTCCCTCTATGCTCTCCATTCCGATGGTGGAGGCACAGATTTCTTCCCAGGGGGTCAACTTGATGGGTGATTCAGGACCTCCCCCGGTGGCTGTGGCAATGTTGCGGTTGGCAGAGAGTATGCTGCGGACGCGTATCCGCAGGTCATCCCATCGCTTTCGGCATTGCTGTGGGTTGCGGGGTGCGGTCCCCACCGCACTTACCCGCTGTGCCACCAGAGCCCATATGGCCTTCTTGTTTGCAAGTGCCGTCCTGGTCATTTGCGTGCAGAAGACGACGGCAGCATTCTCCTGGAGGGTCTCTGTAAGCACGGTGAGTTCCTCACGGGAGAAGTGGACCTGCCGCTTGCGGTCGCACGCTTTCTTCGCTACTTTTCCCATTTTTCTTGGTTTCGCTAGGGTGGATGTCGGGTTGGGGTGTGTCTCAGGGTAGTGTTTTTAGTGGTTGTGTGGTTTTAGTGGTTTTATAGGTGTACGGCGGGATGTTTCCCGTTCCGGGCCCATGTTTTAACTTCCGTTTCCGTATATTTCCGGTCACCGTACTTTCCGGTAGGCGCACACTGCGGTGTCCGCTGTGATGGGTGGCGGTATTGCACCTAGGGCGCCGTACGGCGGCGGTGTGGGCCGTTTTGGGGTCATTTCCGCCATCGCGGACTTTGCACTTCCGCCATGCTGTGGTGCTCGTGCCCGATGGGTCGGAATTGGCCGCACTTTGCTCCTTCGTGCAATGGCGGAAACGCTATTTACGCTGTGGCGGTCCGGTCAGTCACTTTCCGCCAGGGTCGTAATGAGGGCCATTGTGTCCTTGGTTTTACACAAACACCTTACACATAACCTTACATACATAAAATAAAGCAGTACAGTACAATAATTCACACATTATATAAATATATATTTTTTTTATTAAGTGTGTTTGGTTAGATAAACAAACCTTTTGCACTACATAATCAATCTCTTTACATAAGATTTAAAAATATGTTTTTAAAAAAAATATTAATCAAATACATTATTGCACATTGTTACACACACAAAATTCAGAAGTTTTAAAAAAAAAAAGCAAAACAGAGGATAGCCATAGAATCAATAATATCCCAATTTTCAGGAAGGAGCTGAATGATAAAACCTTGACCGTTACAATATCAAAGTGACAAGTGCAGTTTTACATTTAAAAAGTTGACTCAAATAGTGCTAATGCAACTTTGCAAATGCACAAGGCGGCCGATGTGATCACCAATGATTTGGCCTGTATACCAAACTTCAGAATCGATCAGTGATCCAGCCCTCTTGATGATCAATAAAATGAGTATCACCCTTAATATAGTTCTCCCTTAATGCACTACAGGAAGTAAGGACATGGCGGCTAGGTCCAATTGCTTGGTGGCAAAGGCGGCAATGTCTTTCATTGTATGCAATGACTTGCCAGCCTCCAGTATACTCTAGAGTGAGCAAAATGTTGAGGCAAAGATAGATGGTGAATCTCCTCAGTTTCGGCAAGCACATTTCAGTAAGGTAAGTGTGAGGAGTGCATGGTGTGAAAACGTGGGTACAAAATTAGACATTTCTTTTTGAGACTTAATTTCACCATATTTTCAGAGTGACCCTAAACTCTTGTTTTGTTTTTCAAAATAATTGAGACATTAGGCAAGGACAAGACTTGATCTAAAGTCAATCCAATCTTTTCTAGATTATTCAAAGCTGTAGTTTGCAGATCCTATAGGAGGGGATGTGGTGCCTTATCATGAATATGAGTGGCAACCAACCCTAGAAGGGTAGCTTGATTGGAAGAGAGAGCAGATCGCATTATATGAAACTTGCATCGCTGAATCAGCCAGTAGGCCCTGATGCATGTGAATCCAAGCTCACACCTCAGGGCCTCTAATGGAACTGCACCTGGAACACCCAGTTGGGAGCGAAGCAGCTTTCCCTCAATTTTGTCAAACCATGTGGCATGTCGAGTGGTTAGTGCTTCCAGACCATACAGGAGGCCAGGTATAATACTCGTAGTTTATATGGTAAGAAGGCCTTCTATATTAAATCCCTGCTTCCTGGCAATGAACCTCTTGATTGCACACCATATTTTAATTACCATAGGCATTATGAAGTCACCATAGAATGATAGCACAGGGCATGATTTGATGGGAAAGCCCAGATATGCATAGCTATCCACTACTTTTAGGGAGATGTTAGCCAACTTCCAATTAAAAGGACATTTTTCACGAGTCCTGGTACCAATGATCACGATTTTGCATTTTGTGGAGTTCATTTTCGTGCCTTTCTTGGTTGCAAAGACGAAAAAAGCGTCCATGGAGTGATGAAGACTGATAGGGGTGTAGTCAAGTAACACGGTATCAGCGTAAGTCATCCATAATAAGGTCTCCTTTCCGATATTAGAGGGGAAATTACGGCTAGATCTAATCCTGTCTTTCATATGGGCAACATAAATATCAAATAACAGGGGGGCAAGTACGCATCCCTGTTTAAGGCCTCGATTTGTGGTAATTGCATGTGTGAGGGTACCATTCTGGCTGAATATAACAGTTATTGTAGTATCGGTGTGCATTTGTCTTATAAAACGAAGTAGGTAGGGATCTAATCCCCAATGCTCTTGCTTGCTCCACAATATTGTGCAAGATACACAGTCGAATGCCTTCTTTTCTGTCTGGGCGACACAGGACGTCAGCCATCACATGATGAATGGCACATATGTTATGTGAAGTGCTATGGGCTCGCCTGAACCCAGTCTGGAACTTTTTTTTAAAAGCATTTCTCCTCCTACCACTTTTTCAGTTTTATGTTGGGAGGAGAATATTTTGGAGCTGGAATCTAACACGGCTAAGAGCCTGTACTTGGGAGGATCCATGCTATCCCCGTTTTGTGTACTGGTATCAGGATGGATTCTCTCTAACTAGATTGGATTGTTCCTTGAGCTATGATGTGATAAAACAGACACTCCAACAAAGCAGCCACAAAATTGGAATTTGACTTGATTAGAGCATTTGAAAAAGAATCAGTGGCAGGTGAATGCGAGGCTTTTAGCTTCATAAGAGCCTCTAAGATGTTTTCCACTTCAAAGCCTTCAAGTACATTAGGTAACTGGACGGAAGAAGCTGGCCCAGCCTGAACGAAACTATGATCGAAGTAAAGTTTGCTAATATGGGCGGTCTAGACAGTTGCAGGAATGAGGTTACGTTCCTGAGCATTGTTACCTGGCAAGAATGTTCTGAAGCAAAACCAGAATGTTTTACTATTGTTCCCCCTTAACAATGTGTGGAGCATTCATAGTACCTCAACCAATTCTTGTAAAGGGTAGAGAGAGGTATGATATGATATGGCATTTATAACGCGCCTATACACAAGTGTTTCAAGGTGCGACGAGGCAAGGGAAGGGGAACAGAGGAAAGACAGATAATGATCATACTAGGCCAGGTGTCATTCTGATCCTGCAAGTGCATGGGAAGGGGGAAGGAGGAAAGTGCAGAGGGGGACAGTGCGGTACATGGGTTAATAGAATAAATAACAATAGGTAAAGTACGGCCAGCAGGTGGCAAGTGCAGGGGTAAGTGCAGACATCAGGTGTCAAGTGCTGATAGTGGGACTGTAGGGGTACAGAAACAGTCCCCAAGTGCGATTGTTGCCAGGAAGGCAGTGCAGGTGCAAGACTGGGAGGAGGGGACCTGGGCCTGCGATCAGAGGTTGGCCAGGTAACCAGTGCAGTTTCAGTATCAGCCAGGAAGTCAGCAGGAGCGAGGAGAACAAAAAGCAGAAGCAAAGAGAAAGGTTTTGAGGTGCTTCCGGAACCGGAGATGATTCTCCTCAAGTTTCAGGGAGGCTGTTCCAGAGGGAGGCCCCAGCCGAAGAAACATTAGCGAGAGGCTAGCTGCCTTTATCCACTTGAGGCACAAAAATTGATCGCTTAATACAAGCAACCGCCTAACGAAAGGTTTTTTCTTTTTATGTATCAAGAGATCAAACAGACCCAAAGATGCATCCTTACGATTACATCGCACCCTATTCAAATGTAGCGATGACACAAATTTGGCAGCCGTTTCGGACATCCCAATTATTCTGAGCCAGCAATTGTTCCGTATCTTGTTACACAGAGTCGAGCACAAGGTTTAGCTTCCTAATGATTTGGTCCGACCATATAATTCGATTTCTCTGTTGATTAACTTCTATGTCCATAGACCTACGCAAAACCTTCCTTTTATATGAATAAGTCTGAGCCCATGTAAGGAGAGCATGGACGCTCAGTGCAGTCAAATTAATTTGTACGGTACTTGTTTGATAACAATGACGAAGGCAAACAAAAACATAATTAAGGCTAAAGACAGCCTTACCATTGGTCCAGGTATGCCTCAATGCTTTGCCACTCGATGCCTTCATATTTATGCAACCAAGATCATATGTGTTCAAAACCCTTCCTGGCTCATAAACCACTGAATTCCTCTTTACAAAGGCAAAGCACAAGCGCTGCTTACATCTCCAGCAATGTCCAAGGAAGAGGGGTTGTAATACGTGCTAAAGTTGCCTGCAATAATTATGCTATTACCAGGATACCAATCCGTCCACTTTAAGAGTAGCCTCTTGATGTTTTTTTAATGGTTTTAGTAAAAAGGGGGTGTCATACAAATTATTGATCAAGCTCCTGTTCGTTGGTGTGGAGGCCTTCTCAAGTACCGCAGACAGAACTTGAGGTATAATATGCGCCACAACATGTTCTCTCAACTTAAACCGGACCCTTGCCCCAATTGCCAACCCCCGTAGGTCAACCTCTCTCCTTGGTAATTGCTGGATGACAAAGAATGTTGTAACCATCAATCTTGAAATCACTGCACACCCAAGTTTCCTGCAAAAGAAAACTGTCACTATTTGTAATAAAAGAGACTCCCACAGGTTAGCATGAGAAAGATCTGAATTCATGGGTATTCCATGAGAGCCATTTGATCTAGGATTCAGCGTTCCATCTCCCGAAGTGGAGGTTGCTACGCGATAGGTTCATAAAATAGGAGAATAGACTAGCTCTTTCTGTGGTATGGCTGCTTGACAGAAAAGCCTTCTCTGACAGGTGGCCAGTTGAGTATCTCTGTGGGCAAAGTATTAAGAATGTGCTTACGGCACAACGTCAATTGAAAACCCAATGCTTTAAGTTCAGAAAAACAGCAACTCGGTAATTCAACAAATATTGGTGAAAAAAATTCTACCACAGCCCAACTGGAAGGGCTATCAAGCTCAGGGAGTTTGATGTGGATAATGTTGTCAGAGCCAATGGAATTCAACCACAAGATATGTTGCAACAAGTTCAGCAGGAAACTGTGGTTCATAAAGGGGCTCTCTACTGAAGGATTTAACTCCTCCAGTTCACCCATTTCCCCAAAGGTAGGCATGATTCAACAGGCTATTCCCACAAACCTCATGTGCCGACAACCTTGCAGGGAAGCTGCTTTGGAAAGGTGGCGGGAGCTGCCGTGGGGTGATGGGCGTCAGAGTTCTCCCCAAGATTGGGGATGGTTGGCCACATGTTGACTATGGAAACCGTAGACCATATTTCCATGCCATCAGGTCTACAAAGGTCATTACTAGCAAGCAACAGCGGTTTGCATACTTCAGTAGTTGTGACCGCAGGAGGGCAGTTGGAGTCTGTGCCCCCCACCTCCCTGCCCTCTTTGGGGCCATCTCTACATTGGGCCCCCTAATTGGACTTGATGAACAGTGCTTTCTTGTAGTGTATTAGAAACAATAGTTGGAGCGGGAAGGGCACAGTTTTTCAAAATACAATGGCAGGCTCCATCTGGATTTGTATTCAGAGAGAAAGACACCATTTTGTGCACTGTCAGATTTCTGGCAGTGGTTGGGAGCGTACATCTCCGATGGTGCCTTTTTCGGATTGTTTGAAAGGCCGGGGAGGTCCTGATAATAGCTTTCTCTTCTGCTGAAAATGGGAATGAGGCAGAGATAACTGGCCAGGCCTCATATGAAGGCATATTAGTCACCTGGTCTGACACGCATGTTAATTTAGGGGGGATGATAGCAGTCTTGGAAAGGCCTATGGGGCAATAGGGCAATGCCCGAACAAAAAACACAAAATGCTTTTTAGGCCCATGTTGACCAGTTTGATACGCTACTTCACCATACGACAAGTAGTTTTGAGCAGTGTTACTGAATACATATTCTTTAAAATGCACATTTTGCATCACATTTGATTTTGATTTTTAAAAAACTATTGGGTACTACTCAAACAGTCTGTTGCAAAAGGAATGAATTGCCATTTGCAACTGTGGGCCACTTTTTTGGCCCCAGTCCGATCCTGGATAATAGTCATGATGCAACTAGGAGCCAAATCTGTTCAGGAGGTCGATGAAATGGCCTCACTATCCTGACCTCCCGTGCCAATAGGTGGAATGGACTGGCAAGTTGTGTTCAATATACTACTGGAAGGGGCACACCCATCATAACTCTCGACCACTCCGGCAAGGATCCTCTTAATGTCAGCCTGTTGTTTTGCCATGTTAGAACACAATGCAAACAGTGCATCCACCGTGGCAGCCACCACATTCAGTGAGTACGCTGGGAGTTCCACCTCTTGAAATTAAGTCTCCATTACTAAAGAGGAGGACTCATCCTCACTGTCACTATCCGGAGACTCTGGGGATGATACCATCCTTTCCAAATCAGGTGTAGGCGAGAGGTTGGCGCCAATAATGTTATCATATCTATCCGTCCTGTCAGTTGCCATCACCTGTGCTCTCAGGGAGTCTCTTTGCAGCGTCAAACATAGATTTAACGACGAGTTATTATCGTCAATAGTTGGTGAAACGTTTAAAACTGGAGATGCTATAAGATTATTACAAATCGGTGGCTGGAGCGATTTCATTGGAATTTCAATGCCCTCGTTTAATGAGGGAGCCGACAGGCTTGGAGTCCATTTTACGATGCAGGATATTGTTGGTTCGGCCAAGAGCAGAGCAAGGACTGTGCGTTCGTTTGCGGAGAGGCGCTGAGTTGCTGCGCAAAGCAAAGGCCTGGGATTTAGTGGTTTTCATTTGCTCTCAGAATTGCATATGATTTCAAAAAACAATGCAATCGACTAAACCCTCTACTTTAGCTCCGCAAGACTGTCAGACTGCGATTACATTCGACTCCGCAGTCTGCGACTTGCGCGCTGATGCTGTGTCGGCCTGTATTTGTGTACTGCCAAGGATTTTGCAAGGAGTGTTGGTCCTCCAATCCAATGAGGCATGGTTTGCCAATCCCAGGCTAACAGTCAGTGTATTCCAAAGGTTTAGCAAGAAAGTAAATTCTCCAATATGAGCGTCCTCTGCCAGTCTGCCATTACACTCGACTCCACACTCACAGACACACATTATATATAGCAATTTTTAAATTCCATATTAAAACTAGAACACTAAACAACTGAGTCATACAAAGCACAATACAACACAATAGACCAAGTACAATATAAAGCAATTATAAAGAAATCCCACGGCAAACTGGCGATATAAACAAAGACAAATAAATCTTCATTAAGAATTTGCTCAATACATCCGATGGTAGCCAATATCAGAGAGACATATTTGGCTGTTAAAATTTCCTTCCAAAAACTAATCAGCGCTATAAACCCTTACGCCAGATACACATTTCTTAAAATGCTTATGCCTAATAGTGAGAGTCGAGGGAGAAACCGTTAAAAGATGTTTCAACGTTTGTATAGACCCCGATAAACGATAAACAATCTACCAGTTCTTTTCAGTTGTTCAACTCCTCTTCTAGCACCCTTGACTTCTTCAGTGGCTAATAAATTCATACAGAACCTTAAGAATCTTTTTCCTCAAAAATGGACAATTAAATTGTCTAATATATGTCTCACATTCCGCCATAGGTTTCGCGATTGATGACCTGTCTTGATAGACGGCGTATCGCCTTGGTCCCTGGAAGAACACATTATAAAGGTGCCTAGAAATCTAGACTGGCTGTGTAAGGTGAAAAGGCACACAGCTCACCTACTAGATTGCCAAAGGCAAACGTGGCTTACAAGCAACGCTCTCATAGACATGAGAAAAATGACCACTTCACAAAAAGAGCAACGTAAAGATAATGATTACAGCTGCATCACTACTACAGAGCAATGCAATCCTGATTGCTCTGCAAGATTCCTAGTCCATTGCACAACTCTCTATATATGCAGAGGAGGGGCAGCAGCATGGAACTAGCCCAATCTTGGTGAGATTTCAACACAAGACATAGAGTTATCTCATTAGCTTATTGCTAGACTGACACAGCCGTTACTCCTGTAAACTGAGAAGACAGGGGAAACATCACCATAAATACAGCGGTGGAAGGCACCCCGAGAACTGACTGCATTCCCCCAGTGACCATACACCTAGAGAAGATGCAAGTATGTGGCCCCAGAGTATAGATCCAAATATACTTGAACGGGAAAAAAATATTGCTTGCAGCTAAAACCTGAACTACTGAAAAACCTGTGCAAGGATGTTTGGTCCGGGTCCTGAAAGCAGGCGTTTTCAAATTTGGTGTTTATCCACTACTTCTATCATCGGGTACTTCAGAAAGGATTCCGATTCTTGTCCCAACTCCTCTGTTCCTCTCTTAATATCTACTTTTCGTTCTGCTTTTTTCTCCCTGATCCTTCTCCTTTCTACCTCCTCAACTCTTCTCTCCTTCAGTTTTCTCTACTCATCCTCCTGACTACTCCTTTTTTCCTTGGTCACCTCCGCTACACCACCCCACCAGACTTTAACATTCCTTCTCCTTCTGACTACTCATCTTTGTCTCTGCTAACCTCACTCCTTTCCTTCTATTTAATATGCCCTTGCTTCCATTTTGTTCCTCTCCTATGGCTTCACCTTTCCACCTTCACTTGCTCCAGCCTCCTCTCCTCCAATGCACTGTTGGCTACCTCATACTCATGACTCCCACATCTCTTTTGACTTCATACCTCTATAGTCTTTCAATCATGTCTGCGATCTTGGTAATTGTCGGAATGGTTTCAGCTGGTTCATGTTGGGAGTGAGCCTGTTGATTGGCTGACTCTCTAAGAGACTAAAAGTTCCTAAGCTGCATATGGAGGTCTCCAGTCACAGTCTTCACTTTCCTTTTGATTGCAGATGGCTGCTGAAATACTGCAATTCAATTAGTCATGTACTTCAGGCACTCCTTCACTGATGTACGCACTCATGAATGTCGGCTGTCTGGATTCATGTGAGTGTGTTCTCTCCAGTTGCCACTGAGTGTATTCTTTGAAACTAGCCTTTCATCTTAGCATCCTGTATTCTGCAGCCATCTGCAAGAGCGGATGCATAATCCGTCCAGGCTAGAATGCCCATCTTTATTAGTTATTATTTCCCAATATATTAACAGTGAATCCTCTCTTGTCATGTGTTCTTGTGTGGTGCGAGCAGCAAACCTTCAGGATAAACACAAGAGGGTATCAACCTCACAGGCAGGGATCGGGGGTGCTCTTGGGGTTAGAGTAAAAGGCAGGCAAAAAGGCTGGAGATGGACTAGGAGCAAGGGGTGTCCTCCCATGTACCATATCCGGGGGCCTACATCATGTAGCGAGTGATGGTCTAAGCCAGTCATGGGACTTCATGACAAGACACAGAAGTAATTACCGCTCAAAACGGAGATCTATCCTTCTGGAATTATATGAGCAGACATTGGGTCCGGTTGGACATCCCCTGACTCAGCAGATTTGTGTAACGAAAAAGAGAATTGAGAGTATTCCTTAAATCCAAAAAGCTGTTCCATATCCAGAATGTAGGGTTAGTCGATAAACCTCAATCTGAATACATTCAATGTTATGTATCTCTGCTTTTGTACTGCACCAAATCATCAGCATTGTATTTTCAAATTCCTTTCCAGAGGAATATTGTAGTGTGCATTTATAAATATTTTACTGGGTCGCCGATAGCAACCCTGTAGTTGTCCAGCATGGGGTCTGGCATGGATTCACATGCTCATGAATATTCCCCGTCGTCAGGCTGGGAATCCTCGGTAAAGAAAAAATCAGTATCATTTTCGTTTCGGATCTGTCTTTCTGAGTAGTAACCAATCACTGATCTCTGGGTCATACTGCCCCCAGCCAATGACTGCCCTCTCCCTAAGCCCCGCCCCTGGCAGCGATCCTCAGATTTTTTACCACACATTCAAGTGTTGGGAGTCCTCGTGCTATAGTTCTCGAGCTTTTACTGCGTTTTGCGCTTTTTAAAAGAGATTTATCTCATTTTTTGGTTTAATCGAGCCTCAAGCTCCACCGTTTCTAATTCCGATTAACGGGGACCCGTTCGGATTTATCTACGCCCCTCAAGGGTGAAGTTTTCATCGAGTTACGCTTCTTGGAGGATTCCAGAAGTTTCTGAGGCCTACCTCGTGGACGAGAAGAACATGGCCCAGGATAAGGGAAGGTCGACTACCGGCAAACTGTTCAGGATCTGCCCTGGATGCAACCTAGAAAATGTGTTCACGGAGGACAAGCATTCGAAATGCCTTTACTGCCTCCACGAGGACAAAACGCACATGGAGAAGGACTGTGCGGTTTGCATGAACATGTCGGATCGGACTATGAGGGATCGTCGGACCCGTCTCTCCAACTGGCTGGAAGGCAAGAGCCCAGCAGGTGAGAAGAAGAAGTCCGAGCGGTCTTCACCGCTAGACCGCGGGCACCGGGAGCACTGAACGGTCGGGCGCCTCGGCTGCCAGGCAGGGCGCACCTTCACCAACGCCATCAACCGCGAGCCAACGCTCTGTTTCGGGGAAGAGAAAATCCGAGAACCCGGCTAAGCTTCTGGAGAGGCCCCAGTCGATCTCGAAGGATCAGGCCGAAGGGGAGCGAGATGGTGACCCTCCCCCTAAGGTGAAGGCCTCAAGCGCGCCCAAGGTGGTGAAGGCCTTGATCCTGGCAAAGGCCTCAATTGAGGGAGTCACTGCGGCACTGGCGAAGCCTGTGGAGGCTATCCCAGTGGAGGCGACCTCGGGGCCCAGAGTTTCCCTGCCTCCACGGAGGGAATCCTCTTTTAAGCCCGTCGAGAAGACCCCCGTGAAAACCCCGGTGGAAAAAGAGGGGGGGGGGGCGGTAGCCATGACGGACACGGACACAACCTCTGAGGAGGAACTGACTGAGAATTTGGAAGAGGCCCAGCCCCACGGGAGGGATCCCGACAAGGGGGACGATGAGAGCGAGGGTGGCGACGACGAGGTTCCCGTGGAGGAGGAACAACCGGCACGCCCGTCACAACCCGAGCCACAAGACAACTCGGCGGCCATTTTGATGGCAATCCAAGCCTTATGCACGGAGATGAGGACGAGACTGCCCCTACCCCCGACGGACGACCCAGCTGAACCTGGTCCGTCGGGAAGCCCTCCAAACAAGAGGAGGAGAATTTATCCGACTCCCCTTCAGCCATCACGGCCTTCTCAGCCTTTGTCGCCCTCCCCGGTCCCGAGGGATGACACGGGAACAGACACGGCCACGACGGGGATGGATGACGACAGCGGCGATGACGGGACTGACCTCCCGTCTCCGATTCCTCGGGCGTCTCCTCCCGACGAAATTGGCTCCTTCCACGCCATGATTGCCAGGGCATCCAAGCTTTTTCAGCTCTGCCCCGAAGAAAAGAAGGAAGGCTTCCTCTACCAATGGCGCGAGGCCAAGAGGAAGACGGTCCTCGTGGTGCTGTTGCTGGATGACATCTGGGACGAGGAACTTGCTCTCCTGAAGAACCCGTCCACGACGCCTGCCAAAAGGGACCGGTACCAGAAGAAGTACTGAGTCCCCGATGGCGCCCCTTTGTGCCTTAGGGCACAACCGACCCCAGATTCGGTCGTCTCGGCAGCGGCCAAAAAGAAAGCGGGGGGGCTTCGGCTTCAACTTCCCCACCGGACGGCGAGGGAAAGAAACTAGATGCCATGGGACGACGAGTCATCTCGTCGGCGGTGACGACGATTAAGGCGGCCAATGTCCTAGCGATTGTGGCCCGCTATGACAGGGAGTTGTGGTACAAGATCGCCCCCCTGTTGGACTTCCTCCCGGACAACAAGAGGGCAGAGGCCCTGGCGATCCTACAGGAGGGTGAGGTGGCGTCAGACCACGCCATAACTGTGGCCACGGACATTGCCGACACCGGTTTCTGCCAGTTGGGCAACAGTGTTTGCCTTCGGCGGCGGGGGTGGCTCAAAGAGACGGATTTCCGCCAAAACGTGCAAGCCAAGGTTTTGGACATGCCCTTCGACGGGAACAATCTGTTAGGAAAGACAGTGGATGAGTCACTGCAGGCCATCAAGACCGACACGGAGACAGCTCAGGCCTTGGGAGTTCTGCAGCAACGGCGGCCGCCCTTTCGGAACTCCGGAGGCAAGCAAGGTGCATCCAAAGGATTCAGCGGCGGCTACTCGACCTACCATCGGGCTGTCCGCTCCTCATCGCAAGAAGCCTACAAGGGGATGAGGCAAGTCAGGTGGACCTCGCCGTCGTCGCCAGGAAGGCCAAGGTGGCAAGGCTGCTTCGAAGCAAGACTGAACCAGCCGTTGCATCGGGCCCCCGCCGAAGCACCCTGGTGGGAGGCTGGCTGACGAAGTTCGTCAGCGTGTGGGAGTCCATCTCCACCGACCATTGGGTGCTGGATGCCCTGGCCCACAGGCATACTCTGGAATTTCTAAAGAAGTGCCCCCGAATACCTCCCGTGGCCAGGAAGGAAAATCACGTCCCTGAACTGCTGTTAGAGGTAAGGGCGATGCTCAAGACAGGCGCCATCGAGCTCGTCCCAAAGAGGCTGTGGGGCTCCGGAGTATACACAAGATACTTCCTCATCAGAAAGAAGACAGGAGGTTGGCGTCCCATCCTGGACATGCGTCGACTAAACAAGGCACAGAAGTTCCAGATGGTCACCCTCCAGCACGTGCTGGGCCAGCTGGAGGAAGGCGACTTCCTATCGTCGTTGGATTTGGAGGATGCATACTTTCACATCCCCATCCTAAAAGGACACCAAATGTTTCTCGGGTTCGTAGTCCAAGGGCGGCACTACCAGTTCAAGGCCCTCCTATTCGGATTGAAGTCGGCTCCCAGGGTGTTCACCAAGTGCCTAGCACCAGTGGCGGCGCGACTGCGCCTGCAGGGGAACCACGTCTACCCCTACCTGGACGACTGGCTCATCCGAGCAGGGACAAGGGAACTCGCCGTCGAACACACAGCAAAGACCGTCCGGCTGCTCACAGACCTCGGATTCTCCATCAACTTCCCCAAATCCCACCTGGTTCCATCACAGGTTGTGCTGTTTCTGGGAGCCAAGCTCGATACAGTAGCGCAGTTGGCCTCGCCGTCGGAGGAAAGAACGCAGGCCATCCTGGGCAAGGTACAGCATCTGCTGGCCACGGACGTGGCCAGAGTGAGGTCCATCAAGTCCCTTCTCGGGATGATGTCCTCTTGCATCAATCTGGTGCGCCTGTGCAGGCTTTGGATGCGTCCTCTGCAGGAGTTCCTCGACGCCCGTTGGATGCAACCGACGGGCAGCTTCGAGGACAAGATCCCGCTCAACTAAGTATTCCACCAAGCAATTTGATGATGGGGCACACGCGCGCATCTCTCAGCGGGCACAGACTTTCAGACCCCAGCATACCAGGTGACGGTGACGGTGACGACGACGACGGATGCCTCCCTGGAGGGGTGGGGAGCGCACACCGGAGATCTTCACGCAAGAGGCCTGTGGCTCCCGGAGGAGAGGCCGCTCCACATCAACATACTGTAGATCCGAGCAGTGTTCTGGGCCCTCAAGTCATTCCTCCCGTCCCTCAAAGGCAAGGTGGTGAGGATCTTCACCGACAACACCACCATGATGTTCTACATCCGGAAGCTGGGAGGAACCAGATCCCCAGCCCTGTCCAAGGAAGCCCAGGATCTGTGGTACCGGGCTGTTGCCCAGGGGATGTTTCTGGTACCTTTTCATCTAGCAGGGATAAAAAACACCATCGCCGACTCACTCAGCAGGGAGCTGCGCTTGTGCCACGAGTGGGAACTACACCAGGATCAAGTGGATCAACTCTTCCGACTATGGGGCAAACCCCAAATTGACCTGTTTGCGATGGCGACGAACTCCAAGTGCCAGAGGTTCGCCAGCAGGTTCTCCCAGCCGAGGAGCATGGGCGATGCTTTCTCGTTCCCCTTGGACGGCCTGTTCCTGTATGCGTTCCCTCCGTTGCTGCTCAGGCTCATCAACCAACTCAAGAGGTCCCGGTGCAGGATGATCCTCGTCGCACCGAGGTGGCCGAGACAGATCTGGTTCCCGGACCTTCTGGACTTGTCAGCGTCCCCACCAGTCAAACTGTCAACGGACGCAGATCTTCTCTCCAGAGAAGGAGGCAACATTCTTCATCATGCCCCGTATCGCTGAACTTGCAGGCCTGGCTCCTGCAGCACTAGAGTTTGGAGGGGATGATATCCCAGCTGACTGCACAGTGGTTCTTGCAAAGGCCAGGGCGCCCTCAACTCTCAAGTGCTACGGACACAAGTGGAAGAGGTTCTCTGTCTGGTGCCGTGCACAGAAGATTAACTCTCTACGGATTACAGCCCCTCAAGTGCTACCGTACTTACTGTCACTGGCCAAAGCTGGACTAGCTCATGCTTCCATCAAGATACATCTGGCAGCGATTTCCCGATAAACCAGAACTGCAGGACGGTCGTCCCTGTGGTCTCATTGCCTGGTGAAGGAGTTTATGAAAGGTCTGTTCCGATCGTTCCCGCCGGTGAAGGCTCCAGTCCCGGCGTGGGAGCTCAACGTGGTGCTGACCAGGCTCATGGGCCCGCCTTTTGAGCCCTTGCATTCGGCTCCGTTGAAGTTCCTGTCGTGGAAGACAGCGTTCCTTGTGGCCATCACCTCTGCACGACGCGTGGGAGAGATTCAGACCCTTTCCTGCAAGCCTCCATACTTGACTTTCCACGAGATGACGGTGATGCTGAGGACGCACCCCTCCTTCATGCCCAAGGTGCCGTCGGACTTCCATCTCAACGAGCCCTTGGTGTTACCAGCCTTCGTCGCCGGCCGAGAGGACTTTGCACTCGCTGGATGTAGCTAGAGCGCTGAAGTTCTATGTGGACCGAACGAAGGGTTTTCGGAAGACATCACAGCTGTTTGTGAACTTTGGACCTGTGAACCAAGGGAAGGCTCTCTCGAAGGCTTCCATTTCCAGATGGCTCTCCGGCTGCATCGTGCACTGTCATCCGTTGCCTGGCCGTCCGAGAGCCCATTCGACCAGAGCGATCGCTGCTACCACAGCGTTCTTGTCTGGTGTGCCCCTGCTAGAGATCTGCAGGGCTGCTATGTGGAGGTCGATGCACACCTTCATGAGATTCTACTGCATCGACTGGGATTCCAGGGAGGAGACCAGAGTCGGCCAGGCAGTGCTGCGCAACCTGTTTGCTTAAGGTGAGCCTGGTGGGGAGGTAAGAGATGCTTAATGTTGAGGTTGAGTTTTATTTAATGCTTAATGTTGAGCCTTGCCACCTCCCGTGGTTGTGCATGTGTGTACTGCTATGTATTCTTATATTCATGAGCATGTGAATCCATGCCAGACCCCATGCTGGGGAAGGAACAAGTTACTTACCTGTAACTGTTGTTCTCCAGCAAGGGTCTGGCATGGATTCACATGCGAATCCTCCCTCCTTCCCCTCTGCGGCTCTTCACTTGGTCATACTGCCACTTTACGTGCTACCAAATCTGAGGATGGCTGCCAGTGTCTGGGCTTAGGGAGAGGGCAGTCATTGGCTGGGGGCAGTATGACCCAGAGATCAGTGATTGGTTACTACTAAGAAAGACAGATCAGAAATGAAACTGATACTGATTTTTTCTTTACTGAGGATTCCCAGCCTGACGACGGGGAATATTCATGAGCATGTGAATCCATGCCTGACCAATGCTGGAGAACAACAGTTACAGGTAAGTAACTTGTTCCTTATGGTTAAGATGACTTTCCCCTAGGAAGAGCAGTTTTTCAGCAGCTTATAACTTGGTGCCATTTTACTAATTTACGCAATACTTAGCAAATAAATTATAGAGAATGTTTTGCAAAGTTTGGTACAGTTCCGTCAAGGGGGGCAATTTTGTAGGGGAGGCTCTCAAACGTTTCAAAATCCAGATAGAGTCAAATGGTAAACATTTCCTTTGCAGCTACAGCCTGAACTGTTGGACGGGTTTGCACTAAACTTGCGCAAGGAGCAACAGACTGGTCCTGAAAGCATGCTTTTGCAAATGTGGTGTTAATCCGTGCAGTATATTTTTTAAAAATGGGCAAAACGTGGGAATAAAATGGTGAGATCTCATTTCGGTTTGCAGACTCACTTCCTGATTTGGTGTCCGCAGACACCTATGGACCAATCAGGAAGCCGCGTAATGTTCGCGGACACCACGAATAGGCGCTAATTGGTTAACTGCGAAATGTGAAGTTAGTCGAAATTTTTCAAACAGGCGGCATGTTGGATATGTTAACTGCAACCGTAGTCCATGAACATTGCAGTTAGAAAATATTTATAAACACCACGTAACTTGTCTTACAAGTGAATCAACCTCTGGGGTGGTGAAGATAGGCTGCAATATGTCAAGAAAAGGTCAAAATTCGGATGGTTTTTCTTCTCTGATGTCTGTGAACATCTCAGATGGTCGAGGACTTTGCTCTGAACATTCATGCTTATGTATATTGTGATGAATCCAGTGGAGTCATCACTGTTTCCCCGGCTGTTGTCTCCTCCTATGTGGCCTAGGGAGATGCTACCTGACCCTGGCCTTGCGGGTGGTTATATGAGGGAGGATCACATGGGAGGGGACAGTATCGGGGAGAGGGGATGACTCCCATGGATGAGAAGTGGTATTCCCACATTGTCCCTGATGAAGAACCTATAATACCCAAGTTCTACATAGCCTTTTGTCAACCCCCAATTTCACCTTATTGTAAAAATCAGAAACCCCATCCTTTCTGCCACCTTAGACAAAACTCCATGCAAACCTCAAGCATTCACAACATACATGAAACACCGTTTGTTTCTGGAATTTCTTCATGTAAACATCAGTTTAGAAATCCAGTTACATCTATGGACTTCAACTCCCATAAAGCCTCAAGTACTGAGATGAAAAAGAGGAGGGAAGAGTTCATACAAACCAAGCAAAGCCCAAAAACGAACATGCAGACTAGCAGTATGGGAGAGATTTGTGCAGGAGAAAGTGGACAGAGAAAAGACGGGCACATCCATGCAGCAGCTCGCGAACGCGAGTCGCACATACCGGCATGGCGTGAAGCAGGGAGAAGTGCAGCAGACAGACCCAAAGGACTGTGGGAGTCCTGGGAGACACAGTGGAGCTCCTGGATGTATGGGCGTGCCAGGAAGCGGCATTCTCCGGTCCTGGCCACAGAGAGAAACCGACGAGTGAATGCGGTACCGCAGGAAACGCTGGGGAGACGTCTGCATCCTGTCAGAAGCCAACGCAGAGAGGAAGCTTCACCGCAGAGGCACACCATAATTCGGAGACACTGCAAACAACCGGTGGGTCTGTCCAGAGCCATTCGGGACCCCGGGGCATATCGACACCCACGTAGTCAAGTGAATGAAGTATGTGAGATTGACATTACGAACAATGCTCAAAGGCAAATTAAATACAAACACAGCTTAAAGTTAGATGCTTGAAAGGGAAAAGATTTGAATACTGACAAGAGAAAGCGCAACAGTGATATTTAAACAATTTCCTATGCATGAGATGTCAATGTGGGGGAGAGCTGAGACAAGTGTTACCCTGAGTAAATACATTGAACAGAAGAAAGGTGACGCTGTGGTGGTATATTGAAAAGGACAGTGACATCAATAAGAAGTCCTGGGAAAGAGAAGGCACCATGTAGTTGATATTTGAGGGGACAGATAACTGGCAGGGATGTATACTAGGGAATCTGTAAAACCCAAGAGCAGGATTCCTGGCAAGGGAGCATACCAGGCAATACACCAAAGTTGTACAATAACTTTAACATTGTGGCAGAATATCTGGCAGGATATCTAAGAAGTCCATAAAAGAAGTCCTGACAATCAGATATACCAAGCTTTTGAATCTATAAAAGAACTCTGAACATTGTGGGGGAAATACCTGGCTGAGGAGTTTACTAGGAAATCTGAAAAACCCATGAGAGGGTTTCTGGTGAAGGAGTATACCAGATAATACTTCAAAGTTAAATAAATACTATTTTGGAACTATTATTGGTTGAACAAGAACTTTCCAAATACAGTGTAAAAACCTGAAGGAATTGGATAAAGAGATACTCTTGTTATACAGAGAAACTGTTGTTGAAAAGAGACACTTTGCCATCCTTCCTAACAATCCAAGGGAAAAGAAACACACTCTGGATCCAAGAATTTCTACTTGGAAAAACTTTTGGATTTATCCTTATCTTTTGATTATGAATAGTTTACATTGAATATAAGTCAGAGACATTTCCTTGCACCTTTAATTGTTCTAAGGTACTAACTATTTATCACAGACTGATCTTACTTAAGGACAGGGACATCATTTCACCAAAATGCCTGGGGTAGCGGAAGTGACATCACATGACACTTGACCCCCCCCCCTGATGACATCACAGGAAGTGATGTCATTTGACCCCACCCCAAAGTGATATCGCGGGAAGCGATGGAACACAACCTTTCCGCGCTTTATATAGAAAAAATGTACACCCAATATCACCCAACCTGTGTTGGTACTCATTTATCGACCTCAGAAGGATGAAAGACTGAGTTGAGGCATTTAAGAACAGACTAAATCAGTGAAGTGTGCCTCAAATAAACCTTTGATGAGTCTAGCCATTATTGTATAGAATTCCAGGAAGACCCATTATTTGGTATTCCTATTCTTTCTTATTTAGGGTCAGTGCTGATAGTGTTAGACTTGTGGCACTCCTGTTCTTATTGTTCTTCTTTTTTTAAGGGGCCTGAACAAGATAGCCAGCCACTCCAGAAGCAAAGAGCCACATGGTGCTGGCCACAGCCCAGGAGCTTGCATTACCAAAAAAAAAAAAAGGTTTTTTTCCGTTTTTTTTTTTTAAGACGGAGGTTGCATGGGAGACCTCAAAGGTTGCACTTGCAACCTCTGGCGACCCCTAAATGACGTCCCTGCTTAAGGATAGGGCTAGAGATGCATTGTTCCAATCAACTTTGTGTTAATTAAAAAAGGAAGACTTTAAGAATATTACAACTTTGTGTCCACCTCTCATTTTTGAACCCTCGCAATACTTACATATTCAGTACAGGGTCTGCAGAAAACAGTTTTTAGGAGACTTATAACTTTGTGGCTTTTCAACAAAACCACGTGAAATTTTGGAAAAGAAATATAGACCCAACTCTGAATTAATTTGCAAACTTTAATGTGGTTTTGTCTAGGGAGGATAAAGTTGTAGGGGATGTTGCAACATTTTCGAAATCCAGATATACTTGAATGGGAAGTAAATATTGCTTGTGGCTAAAACCTGAACTACTGAAAAACCTGTGTGAGGAGGTTTGGTCCAGGTCCTGAAAGCATGCTTTTGCAAATTTGGTGTTAATCCATCCTGTGTTGTATTTCTTCTAATGTGCCAAAATGTAGGCACAGAAAAATTCCCAAGGCCACCAGGGGACTGGCTATGGGGTTAAAGTGGCCACTGGGCCTGGCCTCCGGCAATGCTCAATGTCTACTCTGAGATTGCTAGCGGGGTCTGCAACGTGGCTGAAGCCCGTGCCCCACGGATTCGTGGGTGCAAGCCATGAACAGTGGCCCACCACTCCATGTTGAGGAATAGTTGCCACTGGTCCATGGCTAATGTTGGTTCTTTCGTGGGGAAAGGCAAATGACTGAATCTCACGGGCAAGGAAGTGTGGTCATTGGCCATTGCCTCAAGTTATGGACTGAGACATGGTGCCACAATTGGGCTATAGTGGCTACAGGGCCGGGCTGCAGGCTAGACCCAATCTCTACTATGGGTTGCTTTGTGGGGCAGGTAACATCTCTGAAGCCCATGACCCAGGGTTTATGGCCACAAGCAGGGCTGTTGTTAGATCTGGAAAGGATCTGGGGTTACACTAATGTCGGGACTGTCGAGACTCGGGCTAGCTGGTCTTTTGGTTGTAACTCCTGAGCTTCTATCCGGGGCAACAACCAAAAGGCTACAGCCCCCTCAGCCCGCCCCCCACCCCCAGCAACGCCTCTGGCCACAAGCCGACAGTGGCCCACGATGCCATTATGGGGTAGTGGGAACTGCAAGAGACTGAAGGCTAGATCCAGTGGCTACAGTGAGTGGCTTAGTGGGATTGGTGTCATGTTGAGCTTCATGCCCTAGGCAACTCATCCATGACTTGCAGCGCCAACATGTGCTGCTCAAAGTGACACATGTAATATGCGCTGCAGAAAATATATTTGTTAAAGGAGAGTTCTAATTCTTTCATATATGTTAAGAGTAGAACTATTAATAACTTACATTTAGTTCTGGAACACCATGTCATGATCTCTGCTTCCAAAAGGTCAGGGTTTTCCCAACTCCCTTGGAAGCAGATCCATAACCCAGGTTCCGAGTGCCAACCAGTCCCAATTGGGACCTTTTGGACCCAGTCCTGGCGCCAGTGGCACCAGGCTCATAAATATGCCCAGTCCCAGCGCTGGAAGCGCCGGGCTCATAATGCTTGGGTGGACTTACCTGCAGCAGACCATGCTGCTTACTTGCCTGCCAGTTGAGCCTCTGATCCTCTTCTGTTTGGAACTACTTTTCCTGTTGGGTGGGGCAGGAGCCACTCCCTAGATTCAGAACACTGGAACTCTTCTGGAAAGCAGGAACTCTTTTCTTACCTAGGCGTGGCTGTGGAAGGAGACACCTAAGCACTACAGGAGGCTATTTAAACCACACCCGATGGATGAATCTTGCTTTGCGTTATTCTGCATCCTCTGCAGCAGAACGCTCATCGTGTCTTCTGCATCTGATCCTGGGCCTAAGGAAAAAGGCTTACCATCCTGAATCCAGTCTTCAGCAACACCTATAAAGACAAGAAAGAACAGGTTAGCATTACGGTCTTCAGTGACAGCTCTTCACTTACCTGGTCCATCGGCTGTCACCAACGCCTCGCGCTGCATTCCGGCATCTGAAAGACAAAGGCTTACCTACTCTTCGTGCGCTCCGGAGGTCTTCACACTGCATTCCGGCATCTGAAACACAAAAGCTTACCAACTCTTCGCACGCTCCGGAGGCCTTCGGCGCTGCATCCCGCATCTGAAAGACAAAACAAGGTGCGTTTAAAGACATTGGGGAACTTTAATACTCACGTGCCATTACTCCTTTCCACACCTAACCCAGTGGGTATTCCGGCACCCTGCAGCCGCTCCGAACTTGTACCTGCAAAATAAAAAGACAGTTAGAGCACATCGTGAAGCATGCAACAAGCGCTTACTTACGTGCTTCCAGGCGCTTCTATTCATCACACGGGCTCCATCTTCAACTCACTTCAGCCCGGCATCCGCCATCGCCGGAACCCTGCAAAACAAGAAACATCATTACTAAAGACTTTAAAGACATTAGAATTACTTGAAACTTATCGTTCGTGCAGTAAACGACGGACAGCAGTCCTCTGAAGTCAAGAGGCCTGCTCCCCTTATCCAGTGAAGAAACTGATTACAGCACCCTGCCCCGAGGCAGATGGAGAGCACGGCGTTCACTTACCTAAGGTGAGAGCGTTAACCTTTGGGGTTCTACAGGAGAAGAGAAAGGGAAGAAGAGAGAGACATTCAATAACCCAGTTCCTTAATCCCATATTTTCTATCTGCAGACATCTTACCCTTCAAGTCAGACATACAGTGCACAGAGGTCCAGCCCAAAGAGCCAGCCGTGTGTTACACATCACCTTTGCAGATACGGTATACGCCCAGTCAAGACCGGCGCCTCTACGGGAATCGGGTGAGCGTTACAGAACGCAAAGCCTACCACAAAACTCCCGTCCAGGCGCTATGGAAACCTCGGATACCGACCAGCTAGCCCAGTTACTTGGGGAACTAAGGGCAGAAGTGCATGCAGCCCGTCAGGAAACGAACGCTCTAAGAAGGGAACTGATTATTTCCAAGGAGCGAACAGATGATCTCGCTAGACAATTGCTACAGTCACAAGCCGGACAGACCCCGTTACCCGCATCTGGGGGAAATCTTCCTTCTACATCCTCTATGAATCCAGTGCAGATCAACCTACCTGGGAATGTACCTCTGGCTCCGCCCGAACGATTTTCTGGTGACCCAAAGAGGTTTGCAGTATTTATCAATCAGTGCCGGTTGCATTTCTTATGCCGGCCAGCAGCCTTTCCAACTGATCAAGCTAAAGTAGCTTTCGTGCTTTCGTACCTTAGTGGCAATGCGGCAGACTGGTCGATCCCTCTAGTAAATCAAGATGATCCGGTCCTCCATGATTTTCAAGCTTTTCAGCTCAGTATGGAAAAACTGTTCGCAAGACATTCACAGGGGCAGGCCTTGGACAATGAGCTTCTTTCGTTGCAACAAGGTAATCAAGACCTTTTGGCTTATATTGCGTCTTTCAACAGACTGATAGTGGAAACTCAATGGCCTGAGGACAAAAGGATTACGCTGTTTTATAGAGGTCTACGTGGAGAGCTCAAAGATGTGTTAGCCCAAGTAGTGAATCCCCCACAAGATTGTTCGGACTATATAGACTTAGTCGTTCAAATAGATCACAGACTGCAGAACAGGAAGGCCGATCGTTCCAAGTTTGATGCTCGAGTATTTTCCAAACCGCCAACTCCTTCCAAAGGAGTAGACTCCGGGGAACCCATGCAAATAGGGGGTCTGAAAGGTCCTCTAACACAAAAGGAGCGGGAAAGGAGAAAACAGTTGCAATTATGCCTCTATTGCGGAAACTCAGGGCACTTTCTTCGAGACTGTCCGGTGAAACCTGCCAAGAAGGCAGTAGGAGCTGCAGTTACCAAAGTTACAAACTCTGAGCAGGGAAACGACCTCGCCCGACAAGAATAGAGGTCCTCTTGCCGAGCGTGAAAACCAGTTCCGTGACCTCGCATTTCGTGATACCTATGGTCCTCATTAGCCCTGATAATCCGGATCGATTACATGCAATTGAAGCTTACGTCGACAGCGGTGCCATCGGCAATTATGTGGATCATGAAATGGTTTTGAGGATGAATCTAACTCTTTGTCCCAAGGCTGTAAAGGACGTCATTACTACGGTGGATGGTACGGAGATAGCCTCCGGGCCAGTAACGCATACCACTCAAGAGGTGACGCTAGTAAGTCAAGATGGACACCATGAGAAGATCGTGTTCGATGTGATCAAGGCCCCTTAGTTTCAGATTATTCTAGGAATACCTTGGTTAGAGAAACACAATCCTCTGATCGATTGGCGAGCAAGAACGGTCCAGTTTCCAGAATGTGTCTCTACTTGTCACCCTCCACCTGGTGTTGCACTGGCAGCAATTTCTTCAGAGACTCCCCAGTTACCTCCCGAATACCTAGAATACCAAGATGTTTTCCGGAAGGATCAGGCTAACTCTCTTCCTCCTCATAGGTCTTATGACTGCCAGATAGACCTGATACCTGGATCTACTCCTCCTTGTAGTAGAATTTATGCCCTCACCGAGCCTGAGAACCTTCACCTTCGACAATACCTGGATCAATACCTGGCAAATGGGTTTATTCGTCCTTCCAAGTCCCCTGCTTCTTCAGCTTTGTTCTTCGTCCCAAAAAAGGAATGAGACCTTAGAACTTGTATAGATTATCGCTCCCTGAACCAGATCACCGTTAAGAATAGATATCCGTTACCTTTGATCCCTGAACTCCTGGACCAAGTCAGAAAAGCATGCATATATACAAAGCTGGATCTTAGAGGAGCTTACCACTTGGTATGAGTAAAAGAGGGCGATGAATGGAAGACGGCCTTCCGCACCAAGTATGGGCTATTTGAATATCAGGTCATGCCCTTCGGACTTTGCAATGCCCCGGCCGCCTTTCAATATTTTATGAACGATGTCCTCAGAGAGCTCATAGATGTGTGTGTTGTTGTTTACGTTGACGACATCCTCGTTTATTCTTCATCGGAATCGGAACATCGGAAACCCATGAAAATGGTCCTCGAAAGATTGCGTCAACACAAACTTTTCGCTAAATTGGAAAAATGTGTTTTCAACGTGACTGAAGTTGAATTCTTGGGATTCATATTATCACCTGGTGGAGTGCGTATGGATTCAAAGAAGGTCGATGCAGTTCTCAAATGGCCATCACCATCCTCCGTAAAAGGTGTGCAAAGCATGTTAGGCTTCGCTAACTTTTACCGCAGGTTTATCCCCGAATTCTCTCGAATAGTCCAGCCCATCACTGCCTTGTTAAAGAAAAACAAACGTTTTGAATGGTCTACCGAGGCGGAACAAGCTTTCCAGGATTTGAAGACTAAATTTATCTCTGCACCAATCTTAAAACACCCTCGCCCCGAACTCCCCTACATCGTGGAAACTGATGCTTCAAGCCTTGCCATGGGGGCAGTTCTATCACAAAAGGACCCGGTAACCAATCAGTTGCATCCCGTGGCATTTTGGTCCCGCAAATTCTCGCCTCCTGAAATCAATTACACGATTACGGACAAGGAACTTCTGGCTATCAATTCTGCCTTTAAGGCTTGGCGGCATGATCTGCTGGGGGCCCGACACACCGTTACTGTGATTACGGATCACCGAAACCTGCAATATTTGAAAACCGCAAAAGCCCAATCCTCTAGACAACTCCGTTGGGCATTATTCTTTGCCGAGTTTGACTTCATAATTACCTATCGACCTGGTACAAAGAACGGTAAAGCTGATGCCCTTTCTCGGATGGGAGTGGAAGAACACTTGATCAACCCTAAACCTGTACCAATCATTCCCGAACAAAGAATTCTGGGTGTAATCACCACGGAATCCATAGAGGAAGTTAAGGATAAGGCCAGGCAACTTGTAACTCCAGCAGACATACAGAATTGGAATCTGCAGGGAAAGGACTTTGCATTAAAGGACAATTTATTGTATTTCCAAGAACGATTATACCTACCCAGCACAGATTTACAGAAAAAAGTAATCTCTTGTTATCACGATTCTTTAATGGAAGGACATCCCGGTATGGCCAAGACCTCAGAAAAGATCAAGCGCTACTTCTGGTGGCCGTCTTGGAAAAAAGATATCAGAGACTTTATAATGTCCTGTGGAGTATGCGCCCAAAACAAGAGTCAAAAGGAAAGACCAGCAGGCCTCTTACGCCCTATTGACATCCCACCTCGCCCTTGGCATACGCTTTCTATGGACTTCATCACCGATCTACCTCCATGCTCCGGATACAATACGATTCTAGTAATCGTGGACTTATTCTCCAAGATGGCGCATTTCATTCCGCTCAAAGGCTTGCCAACAGCAGCAACTCTGGCCCGAGAATTTCTCGAAAACATCGTCCGACTGCACGGTTTTCCTTCGGTTCTAATTTCGGATCGAGGTAGTCAATTTATTTCTCATTTTTGGCGAAGTTGCTGTCGGTCGGCTCAAATTGATGTGAGACTATCGACCAGTCACCACCCTCAGACCGACGGACAAACCGAGAGGACCAATCAAACTCTGGAACAGTATTTACGCTGCATGCTGCAACAAACTGAAAAAACTTGGAAAGACATCCTTTGGATAGCCGAATATGCCTACAATAACTCTGTCCATTCGGGAACTGGGAAAACCCCGTTTTTTCTTTTGTACGGCAGTCACCCTCGAACCTCGGAGTTGGATCCCCTCCAAGATCTTGAAACACCAGCAGTAGACTACCTGCATTCTACAATCACCCAAGCCTTTAAGGAAGCTGTTTCTCACCTTCAAAGGGCTAAAGAACAATACAAGAAAGGAGCAGATCAACATTGGAAGGAAGCCCCTCAATATCAAGTAGGGGATCAAGTCTGGTTATCCACCAAATATCTACCTCTAAAAGGGCCACGCACATTCAACCCAAGATACCTTGGTCCCTATTCCATCACTACCATAGTAAACCCAGTAGCGGTCAAGTTGGACTTGCCCCCGCACATGAAGATACATCCGGTCTTCCACGTCTCTCTATTAAAACCCGTGCAACCTCAAACCCGACTAACTAAATCTCCAAAACCTATCCTAGTTGATGGAGAACTCGAGTTTGAAGTAAAAAGCATTCTGGACTCCAAGATCTCCAAATCTAAACTATTTTACCTAATTGACTGGAAAGGCTACGGCCCCCAAGAGAGATCCTGGGAACCTGCTGAATATGTCTACGCTCCTCGCCTAATCAAAAGATTTCACCGAACATTTCCTGACAAGCCAAAACCCCCGGAGAAGCCCGGTTTGGGAGGGGCCTTGAGGGGGGTACTGTCATGATCTCTGCTTCCAAAAGGTCAGGGTTTTGCCAACTCCCTTGGAAGCAGATCCATAACCCAGGTTCCGAGTGCCAACCAGTCCCAATTGGGACCTTTTGGACCCAGTCCTGGCGCCAGTGGCACCAGGCTCATAAATATGCCCAGTCCCAGCGCTGGAAGCGCCGGGCTCATAATGCTTGGGTGGACTTACCTGCAGCAGACCATGCTGCTTACTTGCCTGCCAGTTGAGCCTCTGATCCTCTTCTGTTTGGAACTACTTTTCCTGTTGGGTGGGGCAGGAGCCACTCCCTAGATTCAGAACACTGGAACTCTTCTGGAAAGCAGGAACTCTTTTCTTACCTAGGCGTGGCTGTGGAAGGAGACACCTAAGCACTACAGGAGGCTATTTAAACCACACCCGATGGATGAATCTTGCTTTGCGTTATTCTGCATCCTCTGCAGCAGAACGCTCATCGTGTCTTCTGCATCTGATCCTGGGCCTAAGGAAAAAGGCTTACCATCCTGAATCCAGTCTTCAGCAACAACTATAAAGACAAGAAAGAACAGGTTAGCATTACGGTCTTCAGTGACAGCTCTTCACTTACCTGGTCCATCGGCTGTCACCAACGCCTCGCGCTGCATTCCGGCATCTGAAAGACAAAGGCTTACCAACTCTTCGCACGCTCCGGAGGCCTTCGGCGCTGCATCCCGCATCTGAAAGACAAAACAAGGTGCGTTTAAAGACATTGGGGAACTTTAATACTCACGTGCCATTACTCCTTTCCACACCTAACCCAGTGGGTATTCCGGCACCCTGCAGCCGCTCCGAACTTGCACCTGCAAAATAAAAAGACAGTTAGAGCGCATCGTGAAGCAGGCAACAAGCGCTTACTTACGTGCTTCCAGGCGCTTCTATTCATCACACGGGCTCCATCTTCAACTCACTTCAGCCCGGCATCCGCCATCGCCGGAACCCTGCAAAACAAGAAACATCATTACTAAAGACTTTAAAGACATTAGAATTACTTGAAACTTACCGTTCGTGCAGTAAACGACGGACAGCAGTCCTCTGAAGTCAAGAGGCCTGCTCCCCTTATCCAGTGAAGAAACTGGTTACAGCACCCTGCCCCGAGGCAGATGGAGAGCACGGCGTTCACTTACCTAAGGTGAGAGCGTTAACCTTTGGGGTTCTACAGGAGAAGAGAAAGGGAAGAAGAGAGAGACATTCAATAACCCAGTTCCTTAATCCCATATTTTCTATCTGCAGACATCTTACCCTTCAAGTCAGACATACAGTGCACAGAGGTCCAGCCCAAAGAGCCAGCCGTGTGTTACACATCACCTTTGCAGATACGGTATACGCCCAGTCAAGACCGGCGCCTCTACGGGAATCAGGTGAGCGTTACACACCATGAAACTTCAGAGAAAAATACATTGTTTAAAGGATTTTATGGTTGCAGCACAAAATCGAAAAATCTAAGCAATTCGCCATTTATCAAATTGATTTTGTAAAGTGCCCTAAAACGATATAAGGGGTGTACGTAGGGTAGTTTGTAGGCTAGGGAGCATGTGGGCAGGTTAAGAAAGGATGAATTGTGAAGGTTTGGGGTGTTTGGGAGGAGTGTCGCTTTTTTTCTTTTTCAAGTGTTTTTGGAAGCTTGATAATCGTCACAAACAGCAAAAAAAAATCAATATTTCTAAACTATAATATATTGAAAGGTGGCAATCACTCTGATTACATGTTAAGGTAAGAGGAGTATTTTAAGTTAATTTAGGAAGCAATCTGTTTTGTAATATACAGGGATTGCTTCCTAAATTACCTTAAATTGTGTGGGAATTTGGTATTAGGGGCTATCAGTGTTTTAGGGGTGTCAAATGTGTTAAATGGCTTATATCTACTTAATTAATTAAAAATAAAGTGCCTAATGAAAGTCTATCTGAAGCCAATGCTTATCTACTATAGGCTTTGTTTTGATTAGACAAACTTTTCACATGACTTAACCGAGAAGATTTCGATTTACTCCTGATGTCAACAGGGAAGATATCTATATTCTTGCACCTCCCTCTTCTTTGTCACAGTAAATAATTCGTAAACCTACCTGTACTCTTACACCTCTCTTCCTCATTCCCGTACTGATTAGTAATCTTAGCTATATACCCCCACGTCCCTCTTCCTCATCAGAATACCCCACTACCACCATGTCACTCTTCCTCATCAGAGTACCCCACTACCATCACGTCACTCTTCCTCATCAGAGTACCCAACTACCACCACATCACTTTTCCACGACACAGTCCCCCACTATCCCCCACTATCACATCTCACTCTTCCATCTCACAGTCCCCCACTACTACTACCTCACTCTTCCTCATCAAGGTACCAGACTACCACCATGTCACTCTTCCTCGTCAGAGTACCCCACTACCACCAACTCATTCTTCCTCATTACAGTAACCCAGTAGTTCCAACTCACTCTTTCTTGTCACAGTCACCAACTACCTCACTCTTCCTCATCACAGTATTCATTACCACCAAGTCACTCTTCCTCTTCATAGCCCCCAACTACCACCACATCACTCTTCCTTGTCACAGTACCCCACTATCACCACATCACTCTTTCTTGTCACGGTACCCCACTACCATCAACTTACTCTTCCTCATCACATTACACTACTACCACCATGTCACTCTTCCTTGTCACAATCCCACACTACCACCATCTTACTCTTCTTCGGGACAGTACCCCTCTACCACCACCACCTCATTCTTCCTCATCACAGCCCCATTACCACTAACTCACTCTTCCTCATCACAGTACCCCACTACCACCACGTCACTCTTCCTGATCACAGTTTCTCACTACCACCATCTCATTCTTCTTTGTGACAGTACCCCACTACCATCACCTCATTCCCTCTGACCACAGTGCCCAGTATCACCAATTCACTTTTCCGCATTACAGCCCCCACTACCACCATCTCACTCCTTCTTGCCACAGTACCCCACTAGCCACCAACTCACTGTCTCATCAGTCCCCACGACCACCACATCACTCTTCCTCATAAAGTACCCACTACCACCAACTCACTTGTCCTCTTCACAGCCCCATCTACTACCACATCACTCATCCTCGTCACAGTACCCCACTATCAACAGATCACTCTTCCACATCACAATACCCCACTACCACCATGTCACTCTTCCTCCTCACAGTGCCCCACAACACCAACTCACTTTTCCTCATCACAGTCACTAACTACCACACCTCACTCTTTCTCATCACAATTCCCAACTATCTGACTACCACCTTTCCTCATCACAATCCCCCACTAACACCCCCCTCACTCTTCCTCGTCACAGTACACCATTAGTAATCCCTTCTTATCTAGTGGACACAAAAAAGAGGGAATACTTGATAAACCCGATGTTGCATAGCTGAAGAACAGATATTGATAACAAATGATATGACATCCGTTATGTTATCAGAAAAAAAGGCAGAGTACAGCTAGTGGGGGTAGAACATAACACAACCCTTGAGATTCAGTGAAAAAACTTTAGTTGAAGAACCGTTAAGGTGAAACAATCTGATGCAATGAACCCCTAGAAATTTAGTACAAAAAACGCTAGTTGAAGTGCCTTTAAGGTACCGATTTAATGCCACATAACCTCAAAAATTCAGCAGGTGTTGGAACCTCGCCACCTTAACTATGAGGCCCTAATTACACAGCTCCTAAACATGCTGATGGCATCACAAATGTCATCACTGATGACATCACACATGAAATCACTAAGGATATGTCAGATGACCTCCTCAATCACCTTACTGGTAAGTACACGCCATTGGTAAACATTTTTTAATGTATTTCAAGATATAGCACAGATGTATTATACTCTGTCTTTTGTGATGGTGCGAAAACATTTGTCAAGCATTGTAAATAATGTTTGGGAAACTACAGAAAGTTGGTCTTGCACATAGCAATCTACAATTTCAGATTCAATACATGGGGGTCTACGGTCCTTGTATCTCCAGAGGGTTTTACATTACAACTTCCACTAGCCCTACCCATCATAGGCAATGGTGAGGGATCATGAGAGTCAAAGTGCAGAACATGTAGTGGAATGCCAGCTTTCACACTACTAAAATGATTACAACTTTCGTCTGTCCAGTACATTAGCTACTCTAGTTCTGATAACGATGTTCCCTCACAACATGAACATGTTTTTTTTATCATCGCTGACACTTGCAGGCCACTGGCATAACCTTTACCGTTTGACATGGTCAAAGCCTACCTTTTGATTTGTTACACTGACAGTAAGTAGTCTGACATATGAAGATGCAATGATTATGGATTCAGAAACTGTTCCTTCGCATATATGTTGTATTCTTTGGTGGCCCGGTGCAAAGTCACAATTGTACTATCCATATGCCTTCTTTGAATAGGGGAATGTTTTAGAACAGAATGATAAAGGCACTAGAGTATCTCATCATGGTAAATTCTCATTCAATACAGAGTAACTCGGGTGTGTGAAAATACCATGGTCGTAAATAGACAGTATTTTTAAATGCAAACTCCTATCAAGCTTTGCACTTGAATCCACCTTTATATGCAGAAACACGCTTTTTTAATATTGTAATCGGTTATTTATAACACGCTTAATACCCAGGGGTTTCTAAGTGCAAACCCGGGGATCGAACCTGTGTTGCTCTCTGTCATCTTACTTCCAAGGTGAGCGCTATCCTCCCTTTAGTTGCACACTTGATCTGCTATATCGGTGATATCATTGATGATGCCTTAAGTGATGTCATATGTGATGTCATTTGTGATGTCATCAGTGTGATTAGGGGTTGTGAAATGGGGGCCTTATCGTTCAGGTGGCGTAGTCTCCGACACCTGCCAAATTTGAGGAGTTTTCGCACCTTAAAGTCACTTCAACTAAAGTTTCTTTTCACTGAATTTCAAGTGTTTTGTTGCACTGAAGTTATTCACCTTAACTGTCCCTTAACTAAATAATATGGGGTCACCAGAACTCAGTCTGCTGGGAAGAATAGCATGATCAAGGGTGAAGTAAGCGGAAAAGGAAATGAGTTTGCCAGCACAGGGAGAAAGTTAGGCAGGGCTAAATGCTTGTATTAGTATGTTATGTTAGTATTACTTATAAAGGGCAACTTTCGCCAAAAGAGGCATCTTGGAGCTACTAAAAAAGGTATGTTTTCAGCGCCAGATGAAAAGAGAAATGATTAAGTGCAGCCCTAAGCTCTCGGGGGGGAGAGAATTCCACAAAAAGGCAGCTGCAACAGAAAAAAGAACATCCACCAATCCAGCTAAATTTAAACCTAGGAATGGGGACAAGGCAAGCATCCGCGGAACGCAGTGTGCGACCAGTAACATATTGTGGGAATTTTGCCTGGAGGCGCCAAGACCATAAAAGGCATGATGCACTAGGCATAGTGCCTTGAATTGAATGTGCTGGGCTATGGGAAGCCAATGTAATTTCTGCAGCACTGGCGAGATATTAGCGCACTGCGGCGAAGTAGCTACTCGAGCTGCAGAATTTTCAAAAACTTGGGAGACGACGTACCAAGAAGGCAGGCTCAGCCAGAAACAATGACTTGCAGTACTCAATAGAAGATGTAACCAAATCTGAAACCACAGGTGCACAAAGCTACGCCAGGATAAATGGGAGAACCGTCCGGAGCATTTTTAAGTGAAAATAGCCCTGGTGGCACACTGCACAAACATGGGGCTCCATCAACAGTGAAGCCAATATTTTCAGTCCCAAATCCTTAACTACAGG
Source organism: Ambystoma mexicanum (assembly GCF_040938575.1). NCBI lineage: Eukaryota > Metazoa > Chordata > Amphibia > Caudata > Ambystomatidae > Ambystoma > Ambystoma mexicanum. Next base: position 537,390,983 of record NC_090923.1, on the reverse strand, counting down.
AGCCGCAGTTGGGAAAGGACCCAAGGAGGATGGCCAAAACACAGGAGTCCAAGAGGACACAGAAGGTGGGCCCACCACTTCAGTTTTGTCGCCGTTCAACTTGAGCCAATTGTTCCCCCTGGCCTCCAGACAACTCCTAAACCTGGCGGCTGCCGACTGCAGAATGGAGAGGTCAAGGCGAACCAGGATCTGAGTGCCATCTGCATCTGAATAGCAGAGGAAACCGTGGGAGAAGATGAGTTTGATCAGAGGTTGAACATATGCTTTGAACAGCACTGGTGGGATGGCGGACCCTTGGGGAACACCACAAGTCAGAGGCATAGGCTAAGGGTGAAAAGATGGAAGAGAAAGAGTTTGACGGAAATCCAAGAGAAGGAAAGAAAACCAGGGAAACAGCAGTGGAGAGGCCAGCCCACGTGAGACGATCGAGCAAGATGGAATGGTCGACCGTGTCAAAGGTGGCATTGAGGTCAAGCAACAAGAGAGACCCAATGCCAACTTGATCCTCCATCCAGGGCAGATGGTCCACAGCTGAGACCAGCACACTCCCGGTTCTGCGCCCTGGTTGAAGATCAGATTCAGAGGAGTGAAAGAACAAAGATTTTTTCAAAACGGAGCTTAACAGTGGGCAAACCAAAGATTCTAAGAGCTTCATTAAGGATGGCAGAAGAGAGATGAGCCAAAAGTTGGCAGGAATAAGAGGGTCCATGGATGGTTTCTTCAGCAAGGGGGTTAATGTTGCATGTTTGAGAGAGGCTGCAATCTGTCCACTTTGAAAGGCAGCATTCACTGCTTCTGTGAGCAAGGGGGCAATTTGCAGCAAGATTTCCTTAAGGAACACCAAGAAGAATATGGTCCATAGGGGACGCGGATTAAAATTTGGAAATAGCCACTATGATATCCTCAACAGCAGAAATGGGGCGTGTCAACCATAGAGTATTAGAGGCAGAAGTGCTAGCAATAACAGGTGGACGCTGCAACCTAAACCTGGAAGAAAGTATACCAAAACGGATTTTATCGATCCTCCCCATGAAATAAGCAGATAAGGAGTCACAAAGCCCCTGGGAAGGCAGAATAGAATCCGGCGGGATAGAAGATAACAAACCCACAGTCTTAAACAACTCTTTAGAATGGTTAATAGATGCTTATATGCATGATGAAAAATAAGCCCATTTGGCCATACAAATCACTTTATGGTAAGCAGCAGAGACTTGCTGAAGGGACTTTTTAAAAGCAGTATAATAGCGAAGGTGCAATTTCAGCTTGATTTGTCTACGTTGAAGGTGGAAGGCATGTAGATCCTCGGAAGACCAGAGCTCAGATGGACGAGCTCTTGGTTTAACATGTTTAAGAGGAGCCACAAATCGGCCACAAAAGTAGAGGAAAGAGCGCCTATATCACAGATCTAGTGACGGCGTAGTGCACCTTAATCTGGCCAGCAATGTCCTCCTTTGACACTGAGCGCCAGCCCCGACTAGGGGCAGACTGTCATTGGGGTGCTGGAAGAATGGGCATTTGGTCCTAAGAAAAAGGGACAGTAAAATGGTCAGACTGGAACAACGAAATATACAAAAACCTCACAGGTGCAAATATAAGGTCCAGCGTGTTACTTAAGCCATTGGTGGGGCAATTTGCCTGTTGAAAAAGCAATAATTAATTCATTGACAGTGCTTTAAATGAGCCGGTCCTACCCGGCCCTCAGTACCTGCACTTCTTATTTTTGAGCATTTGAGTACCTGCACTTCTCGACACCTGAAAGAGAGTACTATGTTGCGAGGTGAAAGATTTTCATTTCACTTTATCGCAATTTAAAGGACTAAGCTTCTGCAGCCTTTGCTGCGGAAAGCAGCACCCTCTCCCTCCTCCTCTCTCCACCACCCGCAGTGCCCATAATGTCTCCTTCAGGGCCCACCCTGCAGAACAAAGGAGAGAGAAGCATGCATCTACTGTGCTCTCAGCAAACTAGGCGCAGAACAGTTTCCCTAAGTGGCCTTAACTTGTTGCCATTGGTGTCCTTTGATGGAGTAGGGATTGATTTGGAAAGACTGGGATATACATTTTTTAAGATGCGTCTTTGTTATTAGCAGTTCCTATTCTAATACGTAAATCTTTAAGTAATTGGAGTTGTGATGTAACGTTTTTGACTGAAAACTCGCTAAAGGGCTCCGGTTACCTACCGAATTTCCTATTAGGCAATGTAAGCGAGCAATAATAAAACTCCCTGTTTAAAACTTTGTTTACAGCTATGATATCTGCTAGTTTGATATGTAAAAAAGAAAGTCTAATTTAATACAGATATTCTAACTTTCTAACAGAATGCATGACAAAAAGCTGGAAGTTTGTATGAAAGGATCTCAGCTACACTACTTTACCAAAGTGTGTGATCCTTGGCACATAATTTAATCTCCCTGGGCATTCCCTGCAAACAACAGAGTGTGCCTAAAAGGTACCTGTGCCCAAGGTGCCACGCTGAAATGTGTGGCGACGAAAGTGCTGCACAGGAATTTCTGACTTCATAGCTTGGTGAGTACCTGCACTTCATTTTTCCATTTAGAGCAATGTTCATTGATGAGATGAAATTCTTAATTTTAATGTCGGGTAGGTCATTAACTTTAAGTTTAAAATCCCCAGCAATCAAGAGATGGGCGTGGCGAAGCTGAAGGTCAGTCGCAAGCTCGAGAAAAGCATTGCAAAACATTGGGTCACAGCTAGGAGGACAATAGACGGGTCGCCTTGAGGTCCAAGCAGTTTATGTGAAGACGCAGCTCTTCTGCGCTCCATTTCCCTCGTTTTTCCAAGGGTCTGCATCTTGCGCCCCATCCTACTCGGCTGGTGTCTGATTCTATTACCAAATATGGGCGATCTCCAAATATGGCATGTCCATTCCAGGCGTCCATATTCTTCAACCAACATTACAGTTCTGTGACGGATTCTTGATCTAGAGGAATTAGTTGGTGGTACTTCAGACCTTGTTGGAGGTGTTTGATCTTCAGCCTCTGGAGGGCTCGATAATGCAGAGGACCTGGGAAAATGGCTTGGATAGATGATGCTAGAAGTCCTACTATATCTGCCAGGACTCTGAGCTACACTGTCTGCTTGGACATGCAGTCTCTGATCTCTCTTTTGATGTCCTTGATCTTTCTGCTCTGCAATTCTAAAGTTGCTTTCTTGGTGTCTAGGACGAAACCTAAGAAGTCTAGTCTTTGCGCTGGTGTTGTGTCTGACTTCTCTATGTCCATTAGAACCCTAGCGACAAGAGAAGCTCTCTCACCACGCCGTATGATATATCAGCGTCTCTCTTTCTTCGGCTAGTTGGAGCAGGTCCTCCAAGTATATGATCATTTGAATCCCTTTCTCCCTGATCGCTGCTGCTACTGGTTTCATAAGCTTGGTGAAAGCCCAAGGTGCTGATGCTAGCTCAAAGGGCATTGTCTTGAATTGCCATAACTGGCTGTTTCAGTGGAAGGCAAGACATATTCTAAATTCTGACTGCACTGGCACTGTTAAATAGGTGTCTTTGAGATCTATACTCGTCAGCCAATCCCCCTCTTTCAGGTTGTCCCTCAGTTGGTGTATTCCCTCCATCTTGAAATGGCGGTATACAACCCAACTGTTCAGTTCTCTCAAGTTTATGACTGGACGTACTTTCTCTTTTCTGTGCATGAGAAACATATCGCTTACGAACCTTGGGGTCTCCCTGCATCTTTCTATCACTCCTTTCTGCTCGAGCTGCTTCAGCTCGCTGTATAGGCTCTCCTGATCTGCTTGAGCTAGATGAATCGCGGGAGGCCAATTATCTTGCACTGGCTCCTTCATAAACTCTAATCGCAGCCCTCTGACCATGCATCTCCAGAAAGCATGTGCCAATTCTGCAACTAGTGCTGTGTCCTCCCACCACAGGTGGGTACTTGGGAGCATTCACATGCAGTGAAGCCTTGGTCTCGCCCTGGTCCTCTTCCTCTGCGGCCGCATGGAAAATGCCCTTTACTAGAGAAGAAGGAGTCTTGTTGCTTGCCTTCCCAGTATTGGGCTCTGTTGTTGTGAGGTATTCTGCCTCCATGGAATCAACCGGCTGCTCGACCTCGGTAGCGGCCAGTCCCAGCAAAAACTCTGCCTGGGAAGATCTTTCAAATCGCCACCTGTGCTTTTTCTAGCGATGTATAGGTGCAGACGAATCTGCCCATTTCCTTTCCAAAGGTCTCTCCGAAGAGAAGGCCTTGGGCTGCTTCTCCTGTTTCATATGAGGCCAGGTCTCCCAGCTTTGTATCTATTTTAAGCAGGAGCCTTCTCCTCCTCACCAAGTAGATGGTGCAATTTGCATTTCCCAGGAGGCAAACTGCTCTTTCGGCCCAATTTGCTACGCCCTCCGGGTCTACTTCCTCTCCGGTGTCTCTCGCTCTTTCGGCCAGCTCCATTATTTTAGCCAGTGGCCCTGCCAGATCGAGCACTTTCTCTTTGCAGCTCCTCCATGACCTGTTTACGCCTTTACGTGGGTCTTTATTGATTTTCGTAACGAAAGCTAGCATCTTTGGATCCAACTCTGGTGTTTCTGCTACCTTGTTCGGAAGATCCAGGCGTGGGCACTCTGGCTTCATGCCCTGTCTCACTTCCTTGTCTAGCGATTTCCGTAGTCTTAGGTTCATGTATTTTGATACTCTGGGGGAGGGCTGCCAATCGGAGGAGCTGGAGTTCCTAATGTCCTCTGACTCAAACAGGTCTGTTATTTCTCCCTGGTCATCATCCACATGTTTCTCTTTGCGGGTAATTTTCCCCCATTTGGAATTTTTACAGTCTACCTCTGTTTTTTCTTCTTCCTCTGGGGAAGAAAGATTTGCTTCGATTGGCTCCTTTTCCGAGCCTGGGTCATCCTCCTTCATATTCTCCTGCCCTGGGAAGGGGGTCGTAAGGCTTGGTACTGTCGATCTCTGCATGAAAGCCTCCCTCAGCTTTGTGAATGCATCGACAGCCTCTGGCGTCTTCTTATCTGCCCCATAAGTTTTATTTCTGGTGCTATCATGTGGCTGACTGAGGATGGATTCCAGTGTTGACAGCCTGTCTTGTAAGGGTTTCACTCCTTGCGCCACTGCATCGACCAATAAGCTTCTGAGCACCTCTTTAAAGCTAGAGGCCAGGTATAGTGATTGGTCCTCCTCAATCCACTAAAATTCAGACATGCTTGCTGGGTGCTTTGTGCCTGTTGCCTGTCTCTGCAAGTGTCTTGCGCACGCCCAATGCTTCGTTGGATTGATGCTGGTAATTCTTTAATTTGAATCCTTGGTTTTTTTCTTCTATTCTTTTCTGTAGATTCTCTGTGGCCCTTGCGTGTTTTATGGGCACCAGACTTTGTGGGGGGGTTCCCTTTTTCAGTGGCTGCTTTCTCGAGCAATCCTCCTATCTCTGGCTGCACACGCAATTATTGTCACGTGGTGCGTGTATAATTGACTTTCTATCGTTCGTTTTACTTCAGTTGTGATCTTTGATGTGCGTTACATCTATAACAGGCTTTCCATATAAATATGTAGCCTCGGGTCCGCTTTCGTGCTCCAGCTATTCCTGAAATGCTGGTTCTTCCGGCTTCGGCTGTGTGTGGAGATGCGCGATGGCTCCGACTTTGTGAAGGTAGGGGCCTTCACACACTCTCCTACTCAGCTCTGCCTCTCCAAGGGTGGGGGCAGGAGCGCTCGTACCTTCGGCGAGGGAGAAGCGATCCCCCGGGCGTGCCGGGAATGAGGCATGGGGCTCGCCTCCCTCATTTTGCCTTTATCGGTCCTATTAATCAGAGCAGGACGATTTGGCGCGGCCATTTCGGCGCGGGCCGATTTGGCGCGGCCGATTGGCCGCAGAGCCTGTTTTGGCGCGCCCATTTTGGCGCGGCCAGTTGTCCGCAGGGATGTTAAGGCACCAGGATGTTTTGGCGCGGGAGGAGAGCTCGCCCCAATGCTCCCTGGGCACTGTTTAGTTCGCCATAATGATGGAACAGCAAGACTACAAGTCCCAGAATGAATAGGGCAACCCTGGGAATGCAGCAAGCATCACGGGGGATCTCTTGGCAGCGTGGCGCCCCAGTTGGAGGTTCCCTGAGATTCCTGCACTGGCATCACTTGGAGCGCCGTGATCAAAGAGCATGATGACCCGCCTCGTCCCCCCGCAGCACCTTCTCGTTGACAGCGTCACGACATGTCCAGATATTATGATGTACAGGAATGCTTAGCTCAGGTCTTTGTCCAGACTGTGCATGTCTATGCATTCACCCCGAACAGTTGTAATCTTCCCACCTGCGCCCCCTTCTCCACCCACCCTTGTCCCGCAAATTGATCGAAAGGTGTCAACTTCTAAAGGCTGAGCATCAAAACATGAAAACACTAAAAGGGCCTAGATTTCCCCACCGAACTCCAAGAGGGTCAGGAGCCCGAGTTTCTATAAAAGAGATGTTTCCGGGGTGGGAGCGGGAGTGTATTCCCCCGTGCCAGAAGCAACTCCATAGTCATTAAACCATGGTTGGGGATTGCCTTAATAGAAGATTAGAACAACATGAAAACACAAACTATGCACCGAATCCTTATAGGGACTCCAGAAACGACACATGGAGATGTATTTATTTTTACATTTGTAAAGCATTCTTAACCTGAGGGCATCAAGGCGCTACTTATATTACATGATTTTCCCAGGACCATATCCTTTGCTTAGGGATTACCCCGTGGCGACTCCAGCACTTCAAACGCAGAGGCATCACTGCTGGCACTCTTATAGCCCCGATCCTCCGTTAAGTGCTGAGAGGAGAGGAAGCACTATGCCATTTCACTAGCTCACTCATTCAAACAGCCCCACATTTCTCATTCTGTGACGTTGTGAGGGTGCCCTGTAGCAGCCTTCCACACTACACATGCGGAGGGACTCACGGAGCTGATACCCCAGAAGCGCCCAGAGTAGATTCAGTGCTATGTGCGGTCAGACATTCATTCATTCACACAGTGGGGTCCAATGGAGCCCCGTTCCAAGGGCAGCGTTTTGCCAGATACTGCGCAGAACGTGGCATCAAGCACCGTAAGGTGACCCCGCTGTGGCCGAGGGCCAATGGAGAGGTTGAGCGCTTCATGCGGACGCTTAACAAAATTTTTCGCATCTCTGTCAATGGTGGGGAAGACCTGCGCCACAACCTAATCGACTTTCTCCGTGAGTACCGGTCCACCCCACATCAGTCCACCGGAATCGCGCCCGCCGAGGCACTGTTCAAGCGAATACCCAGAGGGTTGATACCGGAAGCGGGAGAACGACGCCCAGGGGTGATCGATGACGCACAGGTGGCAGCAGACATGGCCGCGAGAAACGAGAGTGAGACAACGAGGCGGAGGCTACCGGAGAAAGAGATAGCAGTAGGAGACACCGTCCTTGTCCGAAACAGGAAGCCGGAGGGGAAGCTCTCAATGACTTATGAAACACAACCGATGGGAGTAACTCACGTCAAAGGATCCATGATCACGGCGGCGAACGCGCGTGGGACGGTGACCAGAAATGTGTCCTTCTTCAAACGCATAGGACCAATAACCTCAGAAGAAGAACCGGATCCCGGCCAAAGGCTGGCGGCAGAAGCGCCGCCGGAAAACGTTGAACCGCCCGGAGATCCTGGGAGGCCAGAGAACCTCGAAAGGAGCCCGCCCAGGTACCCCCGCAGGGAAGGGCGCCGCCCCCCACAAAGGTTCCAAGACTTCATTATGGACTCAGCAGCCTGAGCAATCAAGTCTGTTAAGTATAAAATGTTTTGAGCCACGTTGGCTCCCCATGTTTAATGTTTTGTTGTTTGAGGGGAAAAAGGAGGGATGTTGTGTACGTGGTACACGTAACGCGCATGCGCGGCCCGCGAGCCGGCGCATGCGCGCCAGTTAATAAAGGCGGCGCCCGGCGGCAGTTCGCGCCGGAGCGTCGGAACAGGCGGACGTCTCCAGTGTCCGTTCTTGCGCGATCCATCTGCGCGCAGGGCCCCAGATCTAGGAGGGGCCCGCACTCCACCACAGTGGGCCCTCCGATCACAACACATGACCTCCCCCACAGCGGTGACTGCCCGGCGAAGTCGAGGACATGCGCCCGGTGCGGAACACCGGGTCACTTTGCCAGAATGTGCCGTGCGGCTTCCCCTGTTGCAGCAGCGAGAGGACCAGAGAGAGTGGGGCGAGGTGGTACTCGCAGAGTGAGAGGCATCTCCTCGATTGATCAGGGCCTGCAGGACCTAGACCTCGCGGAAGAAGAAGAGGAGGAGGAAGAAGTCTTCTTCATCTCCAGCATCGCGAAAGGTCCCAGCACGAGGCGCCAACCCACGTGTACCGTCAACATCAATGACATTCCCACCCCCATCCTTATTGACACCGGAGCTTCAGTCTGCGTGCTAGCCACCGAACATTATGTAGCCCTGCCAGGCCCACCCAAACTGTCAACATCCACAGCAAGGATATATGCATTCGGTGGAGACACTCCCTTACCCATCCAGGGTGCGTTTGTCGCCCCAGACTCTCATGGGCAAAACTCCATCAAAGCAAGATTCTTTGTCACCGACGTCAGCCCACATTCCTTGCTGAGCTGTGCAGCGTCGGAAGCGCTCGACATTGTCCATTTCACATTTGGGGTATACCACGCCGATCTGAAAAGCATGCTACACAAGTTCGAGAGTCTCTTCAAGGGCATCGGCAAACTGAACGCAGACCCTATTCGCCTGCACATCGACAAGTCTGTAAGGCCGACAGCCCTCAAACACCGCCGAATTCCCTTTCACCTGAGGGCCCAAGTGGAGGAGGAGTTGCAACAGCTGATTGACCGAGACATCATCGAACGGGTAGAAGGCCCCACCCCTTGGGTTTCGCCCATCGTAGTAGCCCCAAAGCCGAAACAACCAGGGGCCGTGCGCATCTGCGTGGACATGAGGCTCCCAAATGCCGCCATCAAAAGGGAGCGCCACCTCACACCCACCCTGGATGATATCGTCGGTGAACTCCAAGGCGCCAAAGTCTTCTCCAAACTGGACCTCAGATCCGGCTACCATCAACTGGAACTGCACCCCGAGTCGAGGTACATTACGACGTTCACGACGCACGAGGGGTTGTACCAGTACAAGAGACGTAACTTTGGGATCTCATCCGCGGCTGAGGTCTTCCAGAACGCCATAAGAGGAGCGTTGTCCGGTCTGAAGGGTGTCATTAACATGTCCGACGACATTTTAGTCTTCGCCAAGTCAGAGAGCGAACACCTTAAAAGGCTAGAGCGCACGTTTGAGAGGCTCCAGGCAGTAGGCCTAACCCTGCACCAAGAAAAGTGCGAGTTCCTTAAAGACCGGCTGGAATTCTTCGGGTTCACTTTTCATGCGGGCGGCATTTCCCCAGGTCCCTGGTCACGAGAGTCCTCCAGCTAGCCCACACAGGGCATCAAGGCATGGCTAAGATGAAGGCGCGCCTAAGGCTGAAGGTCTGGTTCCCCGACCTGGAACACAGGGTGACCGAATTCGTAAGGACCTGCATCCCCTGCCAAGCCGCGAGTCTGGCGGAAAAGAGCCCGCCCATTCGAGCCATGGAACGGAGCGACGTGCCGTGGGGTACTGTTCACGCAGACTTTGGCTCGACCGGTAGAGGCCTATACTTCTTAGTAGTGACAGACCAGTGGTCGAGGTACCCGGAGGTGGAACTCGTGGAATCCACCGCCAGCGATCACACCATCCTGGCCATGGACAAAATTTTCGCCACCCTCGGCTTCCCACTTGAGATCTGCTCAGACAATGGAGCCCTGTTCCAAGGGCAGCGTTTTGCCAGATACTGCGCAGAACGTGGCATCAAGCACCGTAAGGTGACCCCGCTGTGGCCGAGGGCCAATGGAGAGGTTGAGCGCTTCATGCGGACGCTTAACAAAATTTTTCGCATCTCTGTCAATGGTGGGGAAGACCTGCGCCACAACCTAATCGACTTTCTCCGTGAGTACCGGTCCACCCCACATCAGTCCACCGGAATCGCGCCCGCCGAGGCACTGTTCAAGCGAATATCCAGAGGGTTGATACCGGAAGCGGGAGAACGACGCACAGGGGTGATCGATGACGCACAGGTGGCAGCAGACAGGGCCGCGAGAAACGAGAGTGAGACAACGAGGCGGAGGCTACCGGAGAAAGAGATAGCAGTAGGAGACACCGTCCTTGTCCGAAACAGGAAGCCGGAGGGGAAGCTCTCAATGACTTATGAAACACAACCGATGGGAGTAACTCACGTCAAAGGATCCATGATCACGGCGGCGAACGCGCGTGGGACGGTGACCAGAAATGTGTCCTTCTTCAAACGCATAGGACCAATAACCTCAGAAGAAGAACCGGATCCCGGCCAAAGGCTGGCGGCAGAAGCGCCGCCGGAAAACGTTGAACCGCCCGGAGATCCTGGGAGGCCAGAGAACCTCGAAAGGAGCCCGCCCAGGTACCCCCGCAGGGAAGGGCGCCGCCCCCCACAAAGGTTCCAAGACTTCATTATGGACTCAGCAGCCTGAGCAATCAAGTCTGTTAAGTATAAAATGTTTTGAGCCACGTTGGCTCCCCATGTTTAATGTTTTGTTGTTTGAGGGGAAAAAGGAGGGATGTTGTGTACGTGGTACACGTAACGCGCATGCGCGGCCCGCGAGCCGGCGCATGCGTGCCAGTTAATAAAGGCGGCGCCCGGCGGCAGTTCGCGCCGGAGCGCCGGAACAGGCGGACGTCTCCAGTGTCCGTTCTTGCACGATCCATCTGCGCGCAGGGCCCCAGATCTAGGAGGGGCCCGCACTCCACCACAGTGGGCCCTCCGATCACAACACACGGTCACACGAGGTCTAGTCAGCAGTGCCCTTGGCATTCAGAGTCCTCCCATGCAGGGAAGTGTGGACCGAGCAGCCACTCCCCCAGCTGTGCTCACTCTGCGGGCTGCCCCCCCCCCTCTGTGCAGCTGGATAGACTCTTGTGTCACAAGCTGTGTGATCCTGGTGCACTTCCCGCTGTGCCTGAAGTAGCGCACCACCGGGCCAGGGTGGGGGGCTGGCAGGGTTGGGGGCTGGTGTGCTGGCTCTCGCAGCAGTTGCTCACGTAGGCCCTGCTCCAGTCCCACACCCACAATTCTTTTCAAATGCAACACGTTAACATTACCTGCCAACGTGCTGCATTTGAAAAGAATTATTCTTTTGAATTTGGCGCGAGGGAGTTTAGACGTGGCTGCAAGGTCAGCCACGTCCAAGCGTCCCCCGCGCCAAATCGACGGCGCCAGAAAGGCTTCTGCACCAAAATGGGTGCGCTGAACTGGCCGCCGCGCCAAAGTGGTTGCGGCAAACCGGCCCGCACCGAATCGGCTGCGCCGAAACGGGGTGTACTGCTATTAATGTGTTTATTAGTGTGGATCTACTCCGATCGCAGTGCGCCTAGCTGCGCTCCTGGTGGGCTACACTAATACGCACTCTGACTCAGATTACAGTGCGATCTGAGTTACCTTGTGTCGTTCGCATTATACAACCATAAAATCGCTCGTTCATCTCATATATTAATAATTTTTATTTCCTATAATGTATGTCTAATAACACTTGACCATGAGGAAAAGGTTACTTATCTGCTGTAGAGCAGGAAAAGAAGAGGAGGAAGGAAGTGATATATGGACTGGGTGGACATTAACAGTAACTACAGAGACAGTGGGAGATGTAGTTTAAGGAAAGAAAAAGAGAAAAAGGAGTGATGAAAGACTTTTTCTACAGTTTTTTCCTTATTTTGTTGAAACTGTTTTGGAGTAATTAATAAAGACGTCGAAGCATAATGCTCGCTTCCAGTCTTGACATAGAATCAATTTTCTCAAGAACCTGACACAACATTTGTAACCTGCTTTTCCATTTGCCCAAAAACATTTAGAAACATCTTCTCAGAAAACAAAAATATTTCATGACAGGAAAAGACCACCAAAAAATAACTTCAATTAGAAGACCCACAGTTAAAGACGTGAATCTTTTTCCCCAATAGGACCTGGCAGCATGTCATGTTAAACATGTCACCCGTAGTTTGCAAATTATTTGGAAAGTACAAAACTGTGAAGAAGAACTGTTTGTACATATTAACTAGACTAGGAAGGATGAACCACTGAGTTGGCGCTGCTGGGATTGGAACCTGCGATATGCAGGTCGCGCACATATCGCTGCAGCAAGGAGGCCGACCGTGACGAAAACGTTCATGCATTTTTTTGAACGCCAGAGCAGCTAAGTGAAACATTTAACACCACAATCAGCACGGCAAATCAAAAAAATATCCACATATCACAGGGACTCATTTTCACAACCCCTTCTCTGTTCTGTTTGTAAGTTTTTAAGCAGGTGTTTCTGTACATAAAACATCCTTCAGTACTTGCAAGGTATAATGCATGGCATGCTTCTCTTTCATGCATCGAGACGTCAAACAATTACCACGGTCTCGTCGGTGTTGCATGGCACCCCTGTGAGGGGCCATGGTACATTCCATGGCGTTGTGTGGTCACATGGTTACCCATGTGACCAACCTAATAAAAGGTCCGAGCCGCTTCCGGCTCGGCAGTCACGAGTGAACCTGACTCCGCGTGGTGTGTTGTGTTGGTGCCTGGGGGGTGCCTCGCCACGTGTGCTGGGCCCAAGGTCGGGGCCCAGCTGGAGGACGGTGCCCCTGCCGGGCAACGCCGTCCGGACGGTGCCCCTGCCGGGCAACGCCGTCCCTGTGAGTCCCCCAACCATGTGAGGCGGGTTGGGGAGGCGACCCCGGCCTGGGTGCCCCCAGAGCCGGGGCCGCGGTAAGCCGGTGGCCAGCCGGCTGTGTGAGGCGCTCCGGTGATCTGGAGCGGGGTGGGCGGAACCCCCACCCCTGAGTATGCGGCGTGATCGCCGCACTGAAGTGTGTCGTGTCGGGTGCAACCCGACACGAATATGGGGCTGCCCGGTGGACCGGGACAGCCCCCAACAATGGCGACGAGGTTGGCCCTGCGTGCCCCGAGGATCGAGTGCACGGGTGGGCCCATCATCAACTGGGCCCACAATGCAGATGGGTGCGGCGGTGGCCGCGCGGGCTGCCCCCCCTCCCATCTGGGGGAGGTATGATCTGCGGCGTCGGCCGCGAGAAATGAAGTGGTGCGGGCCCATCTCCAACTGGGCCCGCAAAGGTGCTGCCTGCCCGCATGAGGGAGGGGATCGGCCCCCACCACCACCAGGAGGAAAGCTGTCCCGGCGTCGGCCACAGTGAGGAGGCGACGCCACGCCCGCGATCCGCGGGCCGAAGTGTGAGCGGCGAGGGACGCCGCATGAAGAAGGCGGGCCCATCACCAGCTGGGCCCGCAAGGAAAACATGGAGAGGTGAGCGGCCCCTCCCCCAGCATGCCAGCTGGCCGCCCACCACCGCGCGGCTGCCCCATCGACCAGCGGTAGAGGGAGACATGAGGCGGGCCCAAAACCAGATGGGCCCGCGTGGAAAAAAAAAAATGTGTTGCAGGCCCGAATTCAACTGGGCCTGCAAAAGGAACGAAGGAGGCGGGCCCAGCACCAGCTGGGCTCGCAAGCACAATAGAGTGCTCGCCCCGAGGAGCGGGCGGAGAGCTGCCTGCCCCCCCCACCCGCAGGCCGCGGCAAACATAGCCGCCGAAAAAAAAAAATAAGGCAGCGGGCCCAACACCAGCTGGGCTCGCAAGGAAGCTGCCCGCCCCGTGTGGGGTGATCCTGCGGCGTCGCAGCACCGTGAGGTGAGCTGTCTGCCCCCCCAACTGGAGGGAAGCATGCGGCAGTGCCCTTCAAGAGCATGGGCCTGCCGTGCAAAGAAAAGGGGAAACGAGGATGCAGGCCCCCAGGCCCCGGCAAGGAGGAACAGGGTTTTTCTGCCACCCTGTCACGATCTCCTCTCCGCACAAGTGGACTTAGCCGATGTGGCCCCTGGGCCTCCCTAGGTGCGGCTTTGCCGGTGTTTTGTGTGATGGTGTAGTAACTGTCCTAAGTGAACTCTGGTGAGGGTGCGAGCTGGTTTCCGGCGACTCCAGACTGAAGATGGACATCATAAGTGACATTCCCCGGAAGACTGTGAGCCGGCAGACATGGACTTGCTTAAAATGGTCCAGTTAGTGGGCAATGTCGTGTGGTGCGCACCTGTAGGCTCCGAGTGCTTTATATGGTGCCAGTAGCCCTCACTGGTGCCGTTTAGTGATATGAGAGCCACTCACCCAGGTTAATAAAGGGTGTGCAAAGTAGTAGAGTGGCTCAAATAGTAGTAGTTGTGGCTAGATGGGGATTGTGGGGTTTTTGTTTTGTCGATATGAAAAAGGAGGAGTGTTGCATGGCACCCCTGTGAGGGGCCATGGTACATTCCATGGCGTTGTGTGGTCACATGGTTACCCATGTGACCAACCTAATAAAAGGTCCGAGCCGCTTCCGGCTCGGCAGTCACGAGTGAACCTGACTCCGCGTGGTGTGTTGTGTTGGTGCCTGGGGGGTGCCTCGCCACGTGTGCTGGGCCCAAGGTCGGGGCCCAGCTGGAGGACGGTGCCCCTGCCGGGCAACGCCGTCCGGACGGTGCCCCTGCCGGGCAACGCCGTCCCTGTGAGTCCCCCAACCATGTGAGGCGGGTTGGGGAGGCGACCCCGGCCTGGGTGCCCCCAGAGCCGGGGCCGCGGTAAGCCGGTGGCCAGCCGGCTGTGTGAGGCGCTCCGGTGATCTGGAGCGGGGTGGGCGGAACCCCCACCCCTGAGTATGCGGCGTGATCGCCGCACTGAAGTGTGTCGTGTCGGGTGCAACCCGACACGAATATGGGGCTGCCCGGTGGACCGGGACAGCCCCCAACAGTCGGTAGTTTGCACCTTGTTTTCCAAATCCCGCCAAAAAAATGTGAAAACAATTGCAACGTAACTCACGACAATGCTCAAAGCGGATTCCTGACACACATTGCAGTGATATGATTGTGCTCTTCTGAAATGTGTTTAGAGGCAGCAATGCACTAATATAATAGGTGATAATGTCGTGTTTTTTTTCTGCAAGTGCTTGATCCTCTGCCAAGGAGTGCTCGATAAATCTCCTCGGCGTGGTTAGCGTGATGCGCCATTTCCGGCGGGGCAGCAGTTCCGCCAGTGACAGACGCCACGGGTCGCTCCGGACTCGATGATGACTTATGCTCTGACGAAGTAAATATAATGGCGGGGTGAGGGGTCCAGAAATCCGTCACACTTGGCGAGAAAGCCGAGAAGACATTCACAGCAGCGTTGTTATTAGTAGGGAAATAAAGAGTGCCACGGCATGTGCGCCGCCAGCAAAATGACCTGTTTACAAAAATAAATGTTTAAAAGGAAGAACACGATGACAGAAATTGCAATGTCCACTGCATCAAGCAGTCATGTTTATTAAACCACCGCCGTCAGCTCATTTTTTATGGCTAACCATCAGGGGAGTTGCTAGGTCTGGAAAAGACCCGGGGCTAAGCTAATGTTGGAATTGTTGGGACTGGGGGCTAGCTAGTCTTTTGGCTGTAGCTCCTGAGATTCTATCGGGGTACAACCAAAAGATCAGGGGCTATAGCCCCCTTACCCCCCCCCCTAGCAACGCCCCTGCTAACCATCTTCAGACATTTTTTTGGTTTGAAATCAAAATAAATGTAGCGCACCTCGTTTCGTAAAACCAAAAAGTGATGGATGGAAGGTGTTTAATTAATCATAACTACACACATTGTTCTGGGCGACCTTCCAAACCATTGTTTTTAGACTGTCTTCACAATTCCAGAAGGGCACCAGCGAAATTTAAATCAGTGTTGTTTTGCCACCAATGGGAGCAGTTCACTTCAAACGCACCTCTGTATGGAAACACGTGCAGGAAAAGGCATGGTTTGGCCCTGTTGGGGGACATCACTGCACTGCAGCCCATGTCTATACGCTCTTCAGAGGTCGAAGTTCAAAAAAATAACTAGTGGTACTCTGGCTGCATACAAAAGGGTGGCAGAGGGGTGATGGGCGATGAAAATGAGCAGGACGGGGAGGGGGAAGGGCGTGTCTTGACCTTAGATTTTTAATCTTCTTTGGCTCAAAGGTTTTGATTCATTGGAGCTTAGCTAGACAATGCCTATAGTAACTATAAATGGAAGCCTAAACGGTAGGACTAGCTCAGTATCCTACAGTGGACATGGGCAGAGCGATAGGGCGGTCACCCCCTCTGGTTCCCTCTTTATTGCTGGGTGGGCCCACTTTCTCTTTTTAGTAGGGCTAGGAGTAATGAAGATTACCAATAAGGAATCCAGGCATTAAATACAGTGCATTCATCATACTTTCTGTCAGGTTCTGTAGTCTTGCGCAGAGGTAGCACGAACACCTGCCCCCCGTTGGTTCTTGGCGCCTGCAAGGCTATAAGTACCACAGGCCACCTCAACCCGCCGGGGAAAGAGGGTTAGGGTCCACGGTTTCGATAAGTAGGGGGAGTTTAGGATGACCGGATAGAGGGTAAGGGTGAGGTTATGGATGGGAACGGGAATGAGGGAAGGAGTTCTAAGCTGGTTCTTCTTGGTGTGCTGTTATCTCCGCCCATACACTCCCACTCACTCACACTGTTCCACACTAGTTGTGCAGTTCGCACCTTTCCTATATTTGGGTACGCCTAATACCGCTTAGACACTATTTTCCCTGCAATGCACATAACATTGCCCTTGTGTTGTACCTTGCGCTCCTACAACATTACCTCATGTTGGTTTAAACATAGCATTCCTGCACAACAATATACAGAACACCTAATACTGCTTAGGCACTTTTTCTGGTAGTGCTCATGTAGAGACACCGCGAGAGCCCGTGCTCTCGCGAGATCTCGCGGCCCGAGGAGGCTCCGCCCCGCGCCCTTCGCGCTGATTATCGAACGAGCGGACGACAGAGAAGGAGCGTCCTGCACAGCCCTCCTGCTACGGGGGCCCGCTCCTTACGAGGCGGGAACTTTAATTAACAGAGCTTTCTCTCTGCCAACCCAGGCCCGTTGGCCTTTATCAGTAATGCACGCACGTTGTGTGTATACTGTGCGAATCTGGTTGAGTTATTAAATACATCGTAAACAGATTAGAGGCTCCTGTCTTCATTGAGAGAAATTTACTACATAAATTGGCGACGAGGATCACCACTAGCACCCACGGAAGAACATGCAAGGAGCAACGCCACCGCCGCCATTTCTCCAGACTCCAGGTAGGCCTGCCATTCCATGGCCACAATGGCAGCCCCTATTCACGACATATGTGGAGGCCCTAGGTGGAGCGGGGTTTTCGGCGGCGAGACGCAGGGCCATGCTATTAAATGCCTTGGGGGTGGAAGGACAGAGAATATTCGAGAGTCTCACCCCGATACCAGTGGCTGGCGACAATGACGATGTTTTCAAGGAGGCCGTCAGGAGAATCATAAAACGGTTCGCCAGAAAAGAGAACACAGTGCTCCACCGGATACGGTTTTACACACGAAAGCAAGAAATATCTGAACCGGTTGACGATTACGTCACCAAGCTGAGGGAATTAGCAGCGCTGTGTAACTTTGGCAACAACGCGGAGAGTCTCATTTGTGACATGTTGGTCGTCCACACTAACAGCCGGAAGGTCCAGGATAAGTTTATAGTTGAAAAAGAACTGCAGTTGGAGAAAGCGATTGAGATCGCCAGGGCGGTCGAAGAAACAGCAGGGAGACGTAAGGAGCTTACTGGGGCCCAGAGTTCGGCAGAAATACAAGCAGTGGGTTACCATGCAAGAAGAGAGAGGCGGTCTGCTGACACGAGAGAAGGGAGAGGGAACAGAAAAGAACCCCTAAAGTGTCACAGGTGCACCAGCACGAAAAACACCTGGCGTTTGACAGGGAGTGCCCAGCAAGAGACAAGGAGTGCTCCATTTGCAAACGCATTGGCCATTTCTCCATCGTGTGTAGGTGGAGGAACAAGAAAGTGTCCAGCTTAAATGCAGATCGCAATCCGGAGAAAGAGTCATCCTCCGACGATGAAGGGAGACCCACTGTCATCATGGTTAACAGCACAAGAGCGAGGAGAGAGAAGCCTCACTGCGTGATCAAAGTTGATGGAATGGAAACTAGGGTCATGGCGGACTCAGGGTCCGATCTAACGATCCTTCCCCTTCGCACATATAAGGACATGGTGAGAAAGGAAAAGGTGCAAGTGCTCACAACGAAGCACAAACCCACTGTGTTTGGAGGAGCGTCAGTCGATCTACTAGGATACATCAACGCCAAAGTCGAATTTAAAGGAAGGGAAACCACGACCAGGGTCTACTTCAGTCATGAAGGCCCAGCAGTGCTAGGGTGGGACGACCAGGACAAGCTGAAAATCAGATTGGATCCCAGCACTGAAGAACAAGTCCTGTCAGTCAGGGCGACGAGAGGACCCATGGCCAAAAGCGACTACCCAACTCTGTTCTCAGAGGAGCCGGGACACATCAAGGGATTCCTCCACAAGATAATACTCAAAAGGAATGCTGTCCCTGTAAAGCACCGAGTGAGGCCAGTACCAGCCACGGCAAGGGATACCCTTAGAAGTCAGCTGGAGAAGATGAAAATGGAGGGTGTCATAGAAGAAATCGAAGCATCTGAATGGCTGAGCCCCGTCATGCTCATAAAGAAACCCCAATCACAAGAACTCAGGGTATGCATAGACTTACGCAGCTTAAACCTGGAAGTCGTCACTGATAACTACCCCCTTCCAAGCATAAATGAACTCATTCTGCTAATGAAAGAAGCCAAGATATTCTCGAAACTGGACATGAGGAATGCATATCATCAAATACAGCTACATGACGAATCGAAACCCCTCACGGCATTCATCACTCCATTTGGCACATACCAATTTACCAAAATGCCATTCGGGTTGTCATCGGCAGCGTCGGCGTTCCAACGCATGATGGACGTCTTGCTGAAGAAAGTCAAAAACGTAGTGTACTTCCAGGACGACATCCTCGTGTATGCGGAGGATGAACAGACGCACGATGCCACGCTGAGAATTGTCTTAAACAAACTACAAGAGGCAGGGGTGCGGTTACGCTATGAGAAATGTCAGCTCAGAGTACAAGAAGTTGAATACTTAGGATACAAGATTTCAGAAAAAGGGATCAGTCCCAAACAGAATCTAATGCAAGCAATCATTAAAGCACCGGAACCAGTCTGCAAAGAGGAAGCGAGGTCGTTTCTGGGACTGGCGGAGTACTATGCGAAGTTCATACCAAAGTTTTCAGAAACCACGGCACCCCTTAGAGAAGATCTCAAAAAGGGCTCGGAATTTGTGTGGCAAGAACCCCAGAAGACAGCAATGGTGAAGATAAAGCAACACATCGTAGAAGCACCATGCCTCCAACCGTTCAATCCCGAGTGGGAAACAGTTGTCACCACCGACGCCAGTGCCTATGGACTGGGAGCAGTGCTAACACAAAGGAAAGGCGACACCGAAACATGTGGTGGCCTTTGCATCGAAAACATTATCAGAGGCGGAACAGAACTATTCCACCATCGAAAAAGAAATGTTGGCCTGCGCATGGGCGGTGGAACATTTCAGAACATATGTATGGGGCACCAAATTCAAGTTGGTGACGGATCATAAGCCCCTAATCCACATGCTTGGCCCGGGAGGCACAAAAGTATCCACGCCAAGATTGGCACGCATCGCAGCTAAGCTGCAAGAGTACACATTCGAGATCCAGCATATTTCAGGCTGGAAAAATTCACAAGCCGACTGCATGTCGAGACTGCCGGAGGATAAGGATAAAGCCACCACTTTTCTCCGTGGAGAATGCATAGTGGCATCGATTATGGATGTGAGAGCGCCAGAGTACCTGGAACTCAGCGAGAGACACTGGGAAGAGGAGGATGGAAAAGACCCCACCATGGCCATGATCCGCAAATGGACAAAGGAAGGTTGGCCAAGTGAAAAGGCGTTACCTGAGGGCATGAGACCCTACTGGAAGGTGTCGGACGAACTATCGGAAACGGAGGGAATAATCCTGAAGTCAGACCAGATTATTCCTCCCACAGGAATGAGAAGAATCATCCTAGGTAGAGCCCACGCGGGCCACCTGGGAAACACCATGACCCGTCGCAGAGTGAGAGAGGCCTACTGGTGGCCATCCATGGATCAGGAAATTCGATCCATGATAGAACGTTGCCATGAATGCCTCAACAGCGACAAGAGACTCAAGGTTCGCCAAGCACCCCTTATACCCACAGAAATTCCAGAAGCCGTGTGGTCAAAGGTCGGCATTGACTTCATAGGGCCCTTGGAAGCTATGGCACCTGAACACCGGTACGGTGTAGTACTGGTCGACTACCTATCCAAGTGGGTGGAGGCCGCGTTCGTCCCGAACATAACCACGGCAACCGTTATAGAAGTACTCACAGAAATTTTTCAGAGGGAAGGTCTTCCAAAGGAAGTAGTCACCGACAATGGGGTGCAACTAGTCTCGAAAGACATGGAGGAGTTCTTAAAAAGAAACCACATAAAACAAAAGAAAGCGGCCCTGTATCACCCACAAGCAAATGGGCTTGTCGAAAGGGCCAACAGGTTCATAAAGGGCGCCATCCAATTGGCAACAGCTTCGGGCATGGACCCGCTCAAAATTACCAAGGAGGCCATAGCAGCCCACAGACTCACACCCAATGGGATCATCCAAATATCCCTGTTCAAAATGTTGAGAGGGAGGAGTGCAGCATCCACGCTGATCCCACCATGGTTATCGAAAATACGAGAGGATGAAGCGGTGGACATGGCAGAAGTAGTCTGGAGAATTGAAAGCGATAAGGCTCGCATGAAATCATGGAGTGATCGAAGAAGGACCAAGCAGATGGCAGACATCGGAGAGGGGGACTTGGTTAAAATCCAGTTACCAAAGAAGGATCAAAGCACAGGGTCTCGGTTTAGCAGACCCATCAGAGTGACTCACAAAGGGACAAACCACATCCGCACGGAAGACGGGTGAGCGTGGAATTTTGAAAGGGTAGCATTGTACCAAAAGAATCGAGGAAGAGCTAAGACCCCAGAGAGACCTCCAGTGGAACCCGAAAGGGACTTTGGAGCAGGTGAGGAAAGAGAACCAGAAGGAGGCGACAGAGAGAGGGGTGAAACAGAAGTCGAACTGGAACCATCGGGTGAAGAACCTGATCAGGAGCAACGAGAGAATTTCACCCGGACTGTTGATCGTCCCAGAAGGGAACACAGAAGACCGGTGAGATATAATGACTATGTTTTACAATGAGTTTGATGCGCGTTTGAAAAGGGGAGATGTGTAGAGACACCGCGAGAGCCCGTGCTCTCGCGAGATCTCGCGGCCCGAGGAGGCTCCGCCCCGCGCCCTTCGTGCGGATTATCGAACGAGCGGACGACAGAGAAGGAGCGTCCTGCACAGCCCTCCTGCTACGGGGGCCCGCTCCTTACGAGGCGGGAACTTTAATTAACAGAGCTTTCTCTCTGTCAACCCAGGCCCGTTGGCCTTTATCAGTAATGCACGCACGTTGTGTGTATACTGTGCGAATCTGGTTGAGTTATTAAATACATCGTAAACAGATCAGAGGCTCCTGTCTTCATTGAGAGAAATTTACTACAGCTCATAACAACATTGCCCTCATGTTGCATTTAGAACATAGCATTTGCTGCACAACAATAATTAGATTGCACTTAGCTCAGGTTCGTAGTCCTCGTGGCTCTCCCCCACGACCTGCCGTCCCTCGAGGAGTCAATTCATGTAGATACGGAACTCCTCTACAAGGAAAAGACACTATGAGTTTGCGCAGCTGAAAGAGTGCTCACAACATTAATGATCATTCACTGGGGACCAGCCCTCTACGTTATTCGTTACGGTTTTCAGTTTCTACATGCTACCACATGCGCTTATGTCTAAACCACGCTGCCGTGGTATCTGCAGCACTGTTTTGGCTAAGTCGTGCTCTGGACTCAGTCGGCTGGTGTGTGAGGACAAACGTTCGCTCACAGAACGTTGAGACTTGAGACCGTAATGTAGCGCTATGCGCCACTGGGAGCGCCCCTCCATTCCCTCAGTTTGATAGTAGAAAAGACTTATCTGGCAATGCAAGCGGGGCCTGCAGTGGAAGCACAGACGGGGCAACGGCCCCGCTGATGACAGCCTGTAGGAGCTCCCGAAGTGCGCGCCTGCGGCTTCGGACGCTCCGTAGCACAAGCAGGGGCTGTCGGGCGTGGTGCGCGCATGCGCGTAACATCGGGCGTAGTTCTGGAAGTCCTAGAAGGGCCGTGTTCTGGGTAATGTAATTTTATGCTGTCCTGATTGCCTCGAGCAGGTTTTCCTCTGTCCCAAATGTTTTTCCTGCAGGTTACACAAAGGAGGCTCCTGAAGTACATGTCTTTTCCTCCTGTAAGCTCTATACACATCTTTACACTGAATTACATGGTTCAAAGCATCTTTATCCCCTTTACCACTGCTTGCTACTTGTTGATTCT
This sequence comes from Ambystoma mexicanum, assembly GCF_040938575.1. Classification (NCBI taxonomy): domain Eukaryota; kingdom Metazoa; phylum Chordata; class Amphibia; order Caudata; family Ambystomatidae; genus Ambystoma; species Ambystoma mexicanum. Next base: position 537,368,549 of record NC_090923.1, on the reverse strand, counting down.
TGACACTTTCTTTCTCTCTGTCTCTCTGTCTCTCTCTCTGTTTCTCTCTCTCTCTCTCTCTCTCACACACTCACACACACACACACACACACATACACACGCACCCACGCACCCATTTAACAAAATACATTTTCTTACGTCTTTTAATCTGTTGGTCAGTGAATGAGGCCTTCAGCTTGTCCCTGTCATTTGCAGAGTATCTGGAGGCCTTCATGTCATGGGGTGGGGGAGCCTATGGAATTATCAAGACATTATTTGTTGTACTGGAAATAAGTCTTTATGAAGTCAGAGTGACTTCAAAAGTAAACTACTTCTTTTTGAAGTGTGTGAGGGCTCCCCCTCCCAGGACATGTGGCAGTAGACCTCCTGCACAGCGGGGGCTGCGGGAGCCCCTGCTACACCAATGTTGGCCAGCTATAGAAATATATCTTTGAATTTGGCCAACCCAGCTCTCTGCAGTTTACATATGATGCCTTAGCAGTGAATAGGACCCTCACCATGTTATCTATGGGAATTGAAGGCACATACAGTAGTAGCAGATTACATCTTGTCTAGTTTCATTGATGGCCATCTGGTATTTTCAACCAGTCCAACCATGTGGGACGACAGATACCCCCAATGATAGGAATATTTGCAAACGCATGCGGCAGAGCTATTATTTTCTAACTTTATATGCTGAGGAGCCCGAGTAGGCCTATACCAATATCTCCCATGATGAAACATAGAAACCCATGCATATACTTCAAAATTAGGAACATTTAGGCCACCCTTATGATAGGGAAGTGTCGATTTGTCCAGGCCCACACAATGTGAATTAGTATTGATCTTAGCATTTCAAATAATGTAGCAGTAAGGGGAATAGGAATTTTTACAAACTGGTACAAAAATGTAGGGAGAAGGATAATTTTGATGAGAGAAATTCCCACCATCAAGGAAAGAGGTCGTTTAGACCACCTCTCAGCTTTAAGCCTTGCCTCCGTTAACAATCGGTCATAATTCTGAGAATACAACAGGGAGATATTTATTCAAGCAAACCGGTCTTGGTTGGAAGTTCCAATGTCATGCGTGAAAGGGATACAGCCCCACTTGAAGGGCAGGGTGCGGAAATTGCTAAAATGCTACAGGACCTCCTACCGAAAGGTCAGCCCACCAATGCAATGCAAGCTACAACAGCTCCCCAAACTCAAATTCAAGGCGTAAGAAAACAAGCGAATGGTTAAAACCCTGATATGAGTTCCAACACTTTCATTATTGGCTGTCGCCCCGCTCCTCATCCTCAATACCTTCTAAATAGGCAGAGTATTCTTGAGATGTTCTCTGACATAAAACAATTGGAGGATGTGGGCACGGCTGACATTCAACAGGTTGACGTTATCAATAAAAACATCTTGACCACGAGCTGTTTGAAACTTCGCTCCCGACTGGTTTGTAACATCATTTGGTCAGCCAAAAATCAATTGTTCGACATGGGTTTCTTGCTCCTACTGGCTCCGTCCCTTATTGTAGACTCAGTTAAGGGCTTGCCTCAGCCTTTGAACGCAGCCTGCACTTTGGCGAAACCTGTCCAGTATGAAGGTTCTGTGCAATCAAAATGTGTTTGTAACTGTGTACCTAGTAGTTAACTAGAGCATCAGTACGAAGACAGACTTTTACTATTTGCCTGTTGGAACACTTGTGGACACTCCCACCTTTTTAATAACCAAGTAAATAATATAAAGCAATTTGACATAATCATGTTCCAGGAAACATGGCTCACCAACTCTCCTGTTTGGCATGATCACATCCTGCATTTTACGCCTGCTTTGCAAGGCGAGAAGGGCCATCCCATGTTTGGATTAATCACAGGCATTAAAATCAGTTCCAACCTAAAAATGATCCATTCTTATTCGCCCAACCCCTTTGCCCAACTGTCAGTAGTATCGGTCTGCTCCGTTCTGTATGCTCTGATTGACGTCTATTGGAACTCCAAAGGGATTGAGGATTCAAAATTTCTTCAGGACATTGCAAGCATTTTGGACTACATTGTCATGACACCGGACATCGTTCACATTGTTTTAGCCGGAGATCTTAATTTGCATTTTTTTTCAGTGAGAAAATCTCAGGAAAACGCTAGGTTAATCCAATGGGAACATATGATGTCTTCGCGAGGTCTGTGTATGCTCAATGGAACATGCCCTGGGGACACCCCCCCAGGTTTTACCTGGCAACGTGGTCCCTCAAAGGCAACCATTGATTACATTTATGTGGACTACAAATTATTTGCGAATGTGGTATCCTTCTGGGTAAGCCCTGCAAAGAATAGTGACCATTGTATACTAATAAGCCCATGGCTTATGCCCAAAGCTGTAGAACCAAACTCTCTATCCTTTTACGCTGGTGTTATTAGGGCTAATTCCCAACTAAATCGAATTAAGTGGGCTGAGGGAATTATATGTCAATATGCAGACTCCCTCAACTAGGCTTTCTCTTACACAGTCAAGTAATGAGCGCACTAATGTCTGCTATTACGACCTTATGCAGAGACATGCACCAAATGTGCAGAAAAACAACAAACTATTAAATCCATGAACTAATGCTTTCGGCATACAAGTTAAAACAAAAAAACTGAACTTCCTGCTCAGAGACGCAAAGCTCTTTTGCTCCCAGTTAATCAAAGAGCAGTAGCTTTGTCCAAACTTAAAACGGCTTACAGAAATTGGTCACGTTCCCATCGTGCAACTTTATTCCAAAACGATGGTGAACTCATGCAAAACACTGCTCAAATGTGGTCAACCTTGAACGAAGCAACATCTGTCTCACAAACAAGGATACAATCCCACAATGTTCCTGAAAAAACATGGATTGAACACTTTACTAAAATCTATGCGATTCCTGTAAAGTCCTTTGCACTCGAGGAAGGGGAAGAGAAGTTGTATTTCCATCTCAACTTCTCCAAAGCTCACATATTGTATTAGATCTCTTCAATAAGTCAGTCTAAAGCCCTGGGGCCCGATGGACTATCGAATAAGACCTTTAAACTTAATCCAGCTTTGTGGGTGGAAATTCTATTCCAAACTTACCAAAACATCAACTTTACCCAAAGTATTCCACCGTCATGGAAACATGCAATCATTATTCCATTGTTTAAAAAAGGTGATTGTCACATCGCACAAAGCTACTGACCAATTGCCATACTAGACGCAACTGGTAAACTGTATTGCCGTATTATACTCCAGAGCTGAACGAATGGTCTAAGCGTGAAAATAAAAGAGATCCTTTCCAATATGGATTTATCAGTGGAAGGGGCATGGCTCCTAACATGCTCATCCTTAACCTAATCAAGCAAAAAATATGTTGAACAAAACCAAAATTTATATATAGCTTTTGTTGATTTTAGTATAGCGTTTGACTCAATTGACCGTAAACTACTTTTTTTGAAAGTTCAACAGTATGGTTGCCTCTCAACAATTTTTACTCTTATCAAACTAATGCACTCCAACACATCGTTGCAAGTAAGACTCACTTTAGATGGACTATTGTCTGCCGTAATTCCAGCAGAACGAGGTTTGAAGCAGGGGTGTATTCTGGCCTCCACCCTCTTGAACCTTTTTCTGCTGGACATAGGCATCGAATTTGAGGAAGCAACCGCTGACGCGCCCAAATTGTGTACCCAGAAGATCATTTGGCTGTTATACGCTGATGATCTCGTGTTACTATCGTGTACTCCGTGTGGGCTTCAAAATCTCTTGAACAAGCTTCAAGAATATGTCACTGAAAATAACTTGACAATTAATCTTGACAAAATGCAAATAGTAATATGTCACAAAGGTGTAAAGAAAGAAAACCACCTAATTCAATTGGTTTCTTCATAATCAAAAGTTATCTGTGTTCAGCAGTATAAATATTTGGGTCTTCCATTCACCGAGTCATTGAAGCACAACATACTTACAGCCACCTTATATGCGAAAAATAGATCACTAACATCACAAGCAAGAATCTTGCTGTATAGATTTGGTAAATTCACTATAACCCATATCATTACCTTTTTTCAACAGAAAGTGGTACCCATACTCACTTATGGCGCTGAAACGGGGGCGCCCAAACCAAGAGCTTTTTGGGATTGTTATGAGGCAAAATTTTGGAAGGATGTTTTGAGCCTCCCGAAATGCACCCCATTACCGTTGGTGCACCACGAACACGGTATTATCTCAATCTCTAGTTAAGTCTTTTGGAAATGTTGCTTGTCGTACAGGAAATGTTTAATTGGTGCAACTTCTCCTAATGTTTTAGGTGTTCTTGCAAACTACCTGTTTACTTCCAAAGCAAAACTTCCCAAGGAATGGGTTAACTGTGCGTTGGACAATCTAGTAAATGCTGACATCACTCTCAAACTTTTGCTGAAGAACCCCACAAAGGCTAAACTGAAACTGTTCCGTTTCAATTGGATATGTACACGCAAACAATGTTTGGAATATGTGGATTGTGGCCCCATGATGTTATTTCATAAAAAAATGCGTTGTATGGAACCGTACTTGGTTAAATGCCCTTCCAACTTTGGAAGATCACAGATGTTACGGATCCGCCTGAATTTATGTCTGTCGAGGCAGATCTTAAGCAGGAGACGCTTGGTTACCCAAGATCAAGCATTTTGTTGCTATTGTAATGACCAGCAGCAAATTGAAACGTTATATCATTTGGTGGTTGAATGTCCAGTCTTAAGCTTTATGAGGCAGAAACTGTTTAACAAATGTTGCAATTTTCTCTCTTTACGCTCTAGAGAAGAAATATGGAATTACTTGCTCTCCAACTCTAAAACCTCAATTCAAATTGCTCTAGTTCAATTTGTTAAAACTGTAATTCCACCACAATGAAACAAGATGCAACTTGATACCATTTTTTGAGCACCTAAACTTGCCGCCTTTGTGAATAGTGTTTATTCACATTGCTTTCCTGTTCTTTTGGTTTAGGAGCTAGCATTTTTATGTTATGTACAATTTTTATATTATGTAAAAGGAATTTTAAATGTTTATACTTTTTAATGTTCACCTTTTGTTTATTAACATTTTTGTAAAATACTCTGTTTTGAAAGGTTGATTTACTCAGCCAACCAAAATAAAAAAATAAATAAAAAATACCCATTCTTAGCAATATGCATCGATTTCCAAACATCAACCAAATGCAATGTCATACATGCCTCATGAATTGTACTTTTTGCCTTAGAGTGGCCTTGACCCAATACAGAGGATCTATCTAGGTGGCCCTGTAGTGTGACATTAAAGTCTCTGCCAATCACAAACTCATGGACAGCGTGCATTGCACACCGGTCGAATAGAGTTTGGAAAAATTCAGGGTCATCTATGTTAGGGGCTTACACATTCAATATCAATGTGTCCACTCCATAGAGGCTCCCCACAACCATGACATATCTACCCTCAACATCCGTTCAGACTTTCTCCAGTTGAAAATCAGTTTTACACATTAAAATCATCACCCCTAAGGAGTTTGACGAATGACCAGAGTGCCAACTCTACATCCACTCATTGGCCACGGACATAGTGATATGCTTCAGCAAGCAGAATGATGTCTGTACCATGGCGTCTGAGATATGCGAGCACCTTGCTGGTTATTTAACCCACAAACAATCTAGGCTATGCATTGGACAGAGAGCATTGCAGTTTGGAAAGGGCATTTAGATGTATTCCATGCCCAACATGCAGTAACAGTAAACAATAATCATACCATCAACACCCTACTATGGTGCACCTAAAATAGCAGTTTAAGGCAAGGAGACATTTATAAGAAATATGAATGTCATTTTTAAATTAAACCGAAACCTCTCCTCCCTGCTCCCTCGCAAGCTTACCCAACTTGCAAGCGCACATCCAATCCTTCACCCATAACATATTCTGAAACAAAACTTAATAAAACAATATTGAAAAACAACGAAAAGTCACCATTTAGCCTCGCAGAGGCGGGTCGGCACGATTGCACCAACAACAGGAGAGTCATAAGCCCTACCCTCATGAACCTACCCAGCTCACCATACAGAGACATGTCGAACACCCAGGAAATGTCAGCGATGCGGGCCGGTCTCTGTAATAGTGGAGGTGCAAAAATCCATGGCATCTGCTGGAGAGGTGAAGAAATTAGACTAATTCATGTAGATGACTTTAAGCTCAGCGGGAGATAGCATTGCACACACAATATGCCTATCTTGCAAATATTTCCTCACATCATTGAAGATTTTCCTGGATGCTTGCGCATTGAGGCTGAAGCAAAGAATTGAAGATTAGCCGACTGAAATTGCACTGAGCCCTCTTACCTGGCTGCCTTGAGGAGTAAGTCTCTGTCACGATAGTTGAAGATCCTTGCAACGATAGTCTAGGCAGTTGCCCAGGAGCTGGTTTATGGCTCAATCTATGCGCCTGTTAGACTTGGAAGTGAGATGAAAAGACTGGATTGTCCAGAATTGGAGGCAGTTTTTGCCATGAAGAGTTCCAAAGGGCCAATGGTTGTTGATTCTGGGAGGCCCAGGATTCGTACATTATTACGCTGCAAACGATTTTCCAAGTCATTGGTCTTAGCTTGTGCCGCTCTGAGGTCAGAGCTCAAGAACTTCACTTCTGTCTCAAGGCACACAATTAGATCCTCGTTCTTAGAGATTTTCTGTTCAACCTCCATCAGTCTGCCACACAGTTTGTCAATCTTAGCATTAGAAGTTTCAAATTTTACTGATGGGGTATCTGTCTTGTCACCAAATGCACTTTTGTATGTTGTGTAGGGCAATCACAACTGGGTCCTCCTGAGCTCCCTGGTGGCATTTGTTGAGATGCACTTACAGCGTCCCAGCCAGGCAAAAGAGTTCAGGCTGTGAAAAATCTATTATGAGGGATGGGGTTGTAAAACCAAGGATGGTGAAAGTAGAGCAGGATTTCAGACTCCGAGTACTTTGACTACACCCCCACCTGACCCATTGAACTATGTAGAGCACTGGATTGATTTAGCAGGAGATGGGGGTTTTGCTTTATGATGGGCACTCAAAAAAAATATGCCAGAGGGGGGAGGTGTTCACATCATGTGTGTAGGGCATGGGTACCCAAAGATGATGACTATGGAAGGAAGGCGTCAGCAGGGTTAGTTACTGGAGTATTAACTAAAGGGGGAGTTTTGGGATGTACTTACATCGTCCCAGCCAGGCAAAACGGCTCAGGCTGGGAAACAACTATTAGTACGTATTGCAATGTGAGCAGGTTTTGTTTTGCCTGGCAGAAGGTGCAGGTATCAGCTTTAGTTAGTTTTGACACATATTAGATACCCGCATACAGCAAAACAGAAGGCACAACAAATATATTAATGTTGCGGTTGCAGAGGTTATAGATGGGGCAGTGTTATAGGCCCTGTGATTAGTAGTTATTTACGAAGTTGTGTTTTTCAGGGAGGTGAGAGGAAAGAGCTGAAGTAGGTGGAAGATGAAGTTAGAAAGGTACTGTGGTAGGAGCAAGGTCAGCGTGTTAACATGGCAAGAGTGCCGCCAAATTGGATTTTAAGGCCTAGTACATGGTGAACAGAATGGAATGCAAGCCTTGATGTGGAGATGTGGCTCCGTTCAGCTCAGCCCCAAGACAAATCCCTTTTCCGTCCCCCAGGAGAGAAGCCGAGGTCAGAGCCACCAACGGTGCACAGATAGACGCTAATTGTATCCAGCTGCAGGGCCTAAATGCGGTAGGAACTGAATGGTATCTGGGGTGAACAGGTAGGGATGCACCCCATCAAGGACAAATTAATGACCATAAGGCATGAGGTTTTGTGATGCCAATAGGTCAAGCAAGGATTTAGAGCACTATTGCCCTCACCCACGGAGCAGTCATCCCATATGAATTACAAGTAGACACATAACCAAAAGCAAATCAATTCCTGAAATTCAGACTCAAGAGTGGTACCCTGATCACGTCATTACTGGGCACCTGGGATCTGAAGGAGATAAGAGGGGAGCTGAGTCTGGAACGTTCAGTGATTTGGGATAGGAGGAGCAGAGGTGATGCCAATAAATTCAGTATAAGGGGTGCAGCTTGTGTGCGCTGCAGCATCTGGTATAGTGAGAAGGCACATTGTCTTATTAAAGCATAGCTGGCCTCACCAGTTTACTTTGAATGTGTCAGAGGAATGACCATCATGTGCAGGTCATGATTTATTATTGTAACAATTTATTTACTAGCCAATCCCGTATCTGGATCTAATGGTGATGATGTAGTGTAGTGGGCCACGTGAACAGGGGAATGGGTTTTGATAAGGTGTGGTCAATTGGTCCAGACAATATTGGGTTGTTAGCATTTTATAGGTGGTAGTCAATGAGTGGTGAGATAAAATTGTAACCTATGTATGCTGATTTGTGCTTTTCTGCTATAAAACCTGTAACCTCTTGCGGCGTGACGAGTTCAGTTCTACAGGACTGTCCGATACCCCTTTGCATGTAATAAAACTTGTTTTCCCTTGAAAAAGGATGCAGTGATCATTCGGTCTCTGGGATTATTTTTACTGCACAGGGTTTGGCTAACTGTTCTCTTTACAAATGGTGACACCGACGTGATCCCAGTTTCTCTGAGGTCGGAGGTGTCCTAGCCGCACATCCAGGGGGGCAGCGACCAGACGCCCATGCACAACTTGAAGAGGTTTGCAGGTGCCATGTTGCAAAAAGGCTTGCCTGCTCTTTGGAGCAGGGCGCTGCTCCCAGTTGTGCAGGCCATTGATGGGATCTTGTATCTGAGGAGCCTTGGGAGAACGCATAGATGTAAGTATGTAAGTGCACCTATGTGGGAGAAAATGGGAAGAGAGTGCAAGTGGAGTGAGTTGATTGGGAGTGTGTAGATTGTAAAAAACCATGTGGCTTGTATGTGTGTGTGTGTTGTTACATGGCTTGCGGTAGCAGCCATGTAGTTATGGTTAAGTTGCTAAACCCATAGGAAGAGCACTTTTTGGGCGGCTCATAACTTCGCTCCCCCTGGACGAAACCTCATCGAACTTTGCAAAGAAAGTATATGGCCCACTCTGAAGGTTTGGTCCATGGGGGGCAAAGTTATAGGGGGGTCCCAAAATGAATTCTTTTCCCATAGACTGAATGGAGAAAATATTTCTGTCGCGCCTACAGCCCAAACCGCTGGACGGATTTTCACCAAATTTGCGGCAGGAGCGGCGGTTTGGTCCCGAAAGCGTGCTTTTGCAAATAATAAAGAGCCACCTATTTAGCAGAGAAATATAAGGGGGAGAAGTTAAATAATAGGAAGGGCATTCTTGAGCTTTGAAGAATGGTTGAGGATTTGGAAGAGGTCCCTGAGGACTTCAAAGGTGGAGAAATTGTAATACTAGCACCCTGTGTCTCCCCCACCCCTTGTATAACCTATGCATCCTGTGATACACCTACAACCCATAACATCCCTGTCAGCCCCACATAGTTGTTATTCCATGCAAGCAGCTACAGGTTGTCCTAATCCTGAGTATGTGCCCCATGCAGCCCCACAACAAAGAGCCCCTTCCACCTTTGAATACATCCCGCAGCAGTAAATTCCGCATGGGACCCATTAGTGATGGAGAGTGAGAACAGGGCACCGAGAGACTTTGAAACAGTGCTTTGAAGGACAGAGGCAGAGCTTAGACGAGTAACGCTAGAACGGGGAGAATGGTGAAGAGCGCCAATAGGTACTGATGAGTGGAATAGCGGGTGATATTTTATTTCAAATTGACAGTACCGCGATTAGGGACATATATGTTTAGATAAATGATGATGGCAGCACCGGTAAGAGGGGACGACAGGTATTACGATGTGCAGATAGTTTGGATTACGAATCAATTAGGTCAGATATATACGCAGGAGTGGCAGAAGAGGAGGAATGTGGAACAGATTAAGAACAGGAAGAAGAGATGCCACCAAGGGTGACACCAAGGGTAGATAGTTTGCGGGGTCCCAGACTCAGAGCGCGACCAGGTCGCATGGCGGTGGTGATGGGGAAGCAAAGGGGGAGAAAGTTACCGGCAATTCCGGAGCAAACACAGCTTCTATTGGTACACAAAGGTCCCAGAAGGGCACAGTATGTTCCCTGGCCACACATGACAGAAACAATTTGATGAAGGTGCTGCCATCGCTCACAGCAGGAGCAGGCAAGTGGATATATGCACTTGAAAAACAGACAACAGGCATTATTTACGGGCCTGCCTGTAGGGAAGTTAGAAACGAGAATGGCACCGGAGTGGACAGAAGGGTGCAAAGGCTATCCAGATAACTGAGGTTATCATGGAGGTGATCAGCGAGGGAGAGGGGAATTTCAGGGAGAATGAGGGGTTAGGGCAGGAGGATTTGGAGGGATGGGGCTAAGAATTCGAGGACCAGGACCGTGCTGGTCATGAATGGGTGTTTGTCATGTGGGAGAATGGGCCATTTCGCGTGAGAATGTAGGAGCAGGCAAGCATATTTGTATGATCCACATGCTTATCCCAGCGGACCGGCAGCACTGATTACCAATCGGCAGTACAGAAGAACACCTTCCAGTGCCCTCTATGGTACAGTCCCCAAGCAGGTGTCCCAGCAGGAGCAACAGCTCCAGTATCAATATCAAGTGCCATTACCACAGCAGATAGAGCCTCTAGCGCCTAATAGCATGCCAGTGTATGCGCAGCAACAGGCACAACAGCCAGCACCACAATTATGGGACAAAAATGCTTTGCCAAACAGCACAGTGATGCAGTATACAGGTACGACTGTGGTGGGTGGTAACGCCTTCCTATTCCCAGGGTTGAGAACATACACAGATTAGGACAGCTCACAGAGAGCCCTGACGTGCCCAGTCATGTCAATCACTACCGACCTAGAAGAGGAACCCCTGGTAAGTGTGGCGATAGGCAACAAATCATTTGTTTTTATGGCTGACATAGGTGAAACAAAATCATGCATAAAGGAAGGACACTTACCCGTATTAGGAAAGGTAATGGAGATGCAGGGGTTCTGTGGGGCAATAAAATTGGTTCAATTTACAGAGGACCTACCCATCAAGGTAGGTAATAAAGATGTGTTGGGTCCGCTATTATTTTAATCTGAAACACCGGTGAACTTGGTAGATAGAGATCTGGCAATAACACAAGCATTGTACAGTGACAGCGCTACTAGAGGAATACTGTTGCTCGCGCTTTTGTTTATGTATGGAGGGACCGTGTTGTTGAGTTGGGTGCCGGGCATCAGAAACAAATCATGGAGAGTGCCGTCCGCATTTTCGTTTAGACTAGTAGTCCTGCAAGATCATGCCACGGGTACCATTATTACACTAGACTTGGAGATTTGGAGGGTGTGCTGATTGCTGACCACAAGCTAGTGCTAATAGGGGTTGACAAAGAGGGAAATGAGTGGTGTACAATTTGTGTATTGACCTGTATCAGCCACTGAGTGGGGTGTCAGATGGACAGCTGTTTGAAGATGCTTACAACGATGGTGAGCTGATACTGGAGATTTTATTGCATGTCAAATAAGGATCCAGCATTGGAATGTACCTTGTCCTATACTTATTGCTAAATGCATGCCCGTATATATCTGCAGGAGGACTTTATAAGGGTACTTAGCACTCTTTGGGATGACAACCCCAATGATGTAGGATGCTTGAAAAGCATAGGAGTAGTGCATATCAAGTTGAAGCAAGGCACAGTGTTACCCAGTGTGACAGTATACATTGTCAAGAGAAACAGATGAGGGAATCCGTGAGACATTTGTGGCATTATGGCAGCAGGGCATCATAGTAACTTCAGAATCCCCATATAACATGGAAATATATTTTATTTATTTATTATTTGTATAGCGCACAAAACCCTGAGGTATTAAGGCGCTTTAACCTAAGGATATGGTTACATACAGTGCTGGCATCATACAATTACATGGTTACAGACCAAGCAAAAGCCTGGGGAAGTGCATAAAATACATATTTTGGGAAGTTCACCTCTTGTTGCGGGGAACTGCATCAAGGTACATATAAGGTACAAATCAGGTGTGTAATACATACTTAGGAAAATTCACCTCTTGTTGCGGGAATTACATCAAAGTACATATAGGGTACGAATCAGGTATGTAATACATACTTAGGAAAGTTCACTTCCTGTTACGGGCAACTGCATCAAGGTACATATCAGGGCATGTTAGGTGCATAACATACCTACGTAGGAAGTTTTACCTCATAAAGAATGAGCTGCGTCAGGGTAAGTGTAAGGTGCAGGGACAAGTAATCAAGAATACAACACTAGTTTACCTGAGTTCTGGCTGATGTGCATTATGAAATAACGTACGTAGTGGCAAAGTGCATATATATAGGGAGGCAGAAGGCATGGAGCAACAAAGACGACGAGCATGGTGAATGTGTGGTATAACAGTATACTAAAGTCAATTACACGAAACAAGGTCATGCGGGCAAGATAAATTTAAAGCAATAGAGGCAATGATTGGTTCGCAGTGAAGTTCAATTAATAAAGCAAGCAATTGAAATGAACCGACTGTTGAGTTTGAGGAGAAGCTGATTGAGGTTATGGAGCCTACCAGTTGTTCCTGAATGAAGTAATAGCAGCTGGAGGACCCAGTCCCAAAACAGACACAGAATAAGGACATGGGATGATATTTGGGCCAGCGCATCACTAAATACGAGGATAAAGAGGAGCAACAGAACAGTGACGGAGCCAGAAGTAGGAGATCCAGGTCAGTGCGATTTATAGGCAAGTGAGCAGAGTTTGTATCCTCACGAGTGTTTTAGAACTGTTCCGGACGGTCAAAGAGAGGGGGTAACAAGATGAATGATAGCCAAGAGGAGTATAAGAGTTGCTTGAAAGGGAGCGTGTGAGGTACATTTTGAGTCGCTCTAGTAAAGAGTGTGAAAGACAGCCGATATCTGCAATGGAATAGAGGCAACAGGTGCAAGAGCACACATCTTGCCTGGTGAGACATCGGGAGTGCCCTCAGGATCAAACTGTCATGTGGGAGAAAACCCTTGTGGATATTTAACAACTCTAGCAACTCACGGGCAAGGACAGGGTAAACACAGTAAGCTTTAGACACTGTGCCTTTGATACCGGGCCCGACTTTGCCTCATGGCTCGGCCGGGCCTCGGTATATGCTGCAGGCAACTGCCAATCAGGCTGGACGATGAACCATGGTGCCTCAGGCAAGGCAGGCACATTGAGGAAGGTAAAAGGCGGCAGCCATCTTAATTAAGTTCCGAAGTCAGAACTCTGTAGTTGAAGAAACTGCAGGCTCTGTCCCACAATGGGCTAGTGACATCATGCATGGCCAGAAGCAGAAGGGGTAAAGACATGAAGTTTTAGAAACCGTGCAAATGGGTCAGGTCAAAAAAGCAAATGAGTCATGCTGGAGGATGATGCAGGACTTGCACCCATTGAATGCTATTGTAGAAGAAGAGTGCCCAGTAGTACCAAATCCCACCACAATCCTTTGCAACATACTTACTGAGGCCACACAATTCATGGTCATTTATTGAAAAATGCATTCTTCTCCATTTCATTGCACCCTGATTATCAATACCTCAGTGTGTTTACTTATCGTGAGAAACAGTTCCAACACACCAGACTTCCTCAGGGGTACTGTGAGTCCCCCAGCCTTTTTAACAGAGTATACCACATGGATTTGGGTATCACACACATACAGAGTACTGTCATTCAGTATATAGATGACCTCCAAGTGTGCAGCACAACAGAAGACCTATGTAGAGCAGATTTGGTAACACTGCTAACACTGCTTGCAGACAAAGGATACAAAGTGAGCAAGGAAAAAATTCAATATTGTCAGAAGGAGGTGGTGTATTTGGGACAGATAATATAATCTGCAGGGAAATGAGTAACCCCAAAAAGAGCAGCTGCAGTACAAAACACACCACAGCCAACCACAGTTAAAGAAATGCAACAGTTTTTGGGCTTGTGTAATTATTGTAGGGCATGGATTTTGTGCTATTCTAGCTACACAAAGTCTCTGCTGAAATGACAGAAAAAAAAAGGAACACTCACAGCGATAAGAAAAATGATTACATGTTTCCAGGAACTGAGACATGCCACAAGTAATGCACCAGGCAATAGCTCAATAGGACATGGACCACGGCTACTTAGATATTTAATATGTATTGCAGAACATCAGAGATAATTAGTTCACATTCCTAGTCCCTACTTCATTTTGATGTGCTTTATTTGAGTTTATCCAGATTTTTGTTCAGTACGGTATACATAAATAATTATTAGTGCAGCGAGAATTTTATTTTCAAGCACACTTGGAAATCTTCCTTTTTTCCTGTTCTTTTTCTCCCATCTCACTTCGATGTACATAGCACTATTTATCACAGTTGGGGAACACACACGTTGACCTTTTAATTACAAACCCACTGCCGCCAACCTTATAATAGGCCACACTGTTCAGGCCATGTTTATGCATTTGATTTGTTTTCATTATTACTTTTTCTTTACATCCCAGTTGATTTTTTGTTACATTTTATGAAAGGAAAATTCATTGAAAAAAGGAAATGAAAGTATGTTCTTTTGATTAAAAGCTCTTTAAAAATGATTTTTTCTGTGTGGCAATGCCAATTCATAAATAGGAATGTAGCCACGTCAGGACTGTTTTTGACCATTAATGCAGGCCTAAGTTTAACTTTATGCCAGGGGCACTTATGTAATATTGTTCAGGAAAAGAGTAACCCCAGAAACCCTGGAAAGAGCAGCTGCAGTGCAGAACACACCACAGCCAACTACAGTTAAGGAAATTCAACCGTTCTTGGGCTTGTGTAACTATTGTAGTGCATGAATTTTGACTATTCTATTTATGCAAAACCTCTGCTGCAGGGGGTCAAGGAAGCACAGAAATGGAAAGGAATACTCATATGGACAGGAGAAATGATTACGTGTTTCCAGGAACTTAAAAATGCCATAAGTAATGTACCAGTATTAGCAACCCCAGATTACACTAAATAATTGTATTTGTTTTCACACTCTAATGGCCAGGTCATGAACACAGTGTTGGCTCAGCAAATATCCATGGGACACAAACCCAGACTTTGCCATGGAAAAATCCTCAACAATCACTATCGGTTGCGCAGTGACGTTATACGTAGAGCACACAGTGTTTGCAATTCTTGAGTGATCCGAATCCACTCTGACCATGCAAAAAGCCTCTGCATATGAAGTGATTTTGCCAAGCCCATCCATTCACATTTTGAGGTGTCGCACAGTGAACCCTGCCACATTTATTGAAATACCTGTCCAGCAAGGTGAGGAAGTGTATCATTGTGTCACATAAGAAGGTCCTGAAGATGATTTAAAATGAGCAAGGGAGGATGCACTTGAAGAAGGGGAGGTCCTTTTAGTCGATGGGTCATCAACGATTTATCAGGAGAATGTTCAGAGACACAGAGGTGCAGCAGTGGTGCTCCTTGTGGATGGGGAATATGAGGTAGTAGTGCAAAAGAGGTTACCAACACACTATTCAGCCCATGCAGCAGAACTAATGGCATTAATTGAAGCAGTTGAGGCATCCCAAGGATGCTTAGTGACCATATACTCTGATTCTGTGTACATGACCACCACTGTACATTCAGGATTGTCCCAATGGAAAAGACAAGGATTTAGGAGGTCAGATGGAACGCCTGTGCAGAATGTGGCCTTGTTGGAGAGATTAATTGATGCATTGTCACACCCAACACTAGTAGCAGTTTTCATTTTATTTATTTTATTTTGTTATTTATATAGCATGCAAAACTCTGAGGTATCTAGGCGCTTGAGCTTAAGCGAGTGGTTACAGTGCTTTTGGTTACAGAGTGTTTAAGCGCAGGAAGTGATTACATCATGGAGAAACATAAGTGTAATTACAACACAAGTAAAGTGCAGAAAAGTAATAAATGCAAGAGTCAATCATGCGGGCACATTCCAGGAGCCCCACCCCATGTTGCAGGGCGGTAGCGACACAGGGATGCAAGAGTCAGTCATGTGGGCACATTCCAGGAGCCCCACCCCATGAAACCTAGCCAACACCCACCTCCGCCCACATCCTAGATGTCTTTGTCCCCAAGAGCTACAGCGTCCAACACAGAGACTGACCGAACAAGACAGGTGGAGACCTCGCAGTCGTCCACAAGACCTTGTGGCCCTGCACCCACTAAACAACAGGTAAGCAACAGAGATGCAAGAGTTGACGCTGCTGCACCCACCAGACTTGACTTCAACAAAATGGGTTCCTTTGAAGTCCTGTCCTGCCACTTCCCACTCTCCCCAACGGACACAGTCAGATTCCATCTCATCTACAGACTACCCAAACCCAACACCGACTTCATTGGATACTTCACTGACTTGGCCACCACCATGTCCCTCACGCACGGCACCATCTTCCTGGGCAACTTCAACCTCCCAGACAACAAGGCCACCAAACCGATGGAGGGAGCTCTCCTCGGTCTTCTTGACACTCAGCTTCACACAGCACACAAAAGACTCAACACACGAGAAAGGTAACGTCCTCGACCTAATCATCACTGCACTGTCTTCCCTTCACTACAGCTCTCCTCTCCCGCTTGACTGATCTGACCACCTAGCCATGCCTTTCAACATCCTGCACAGCACCCCAGTCAAGCACTCCCAGCAGAAACCCATCAGATAAACCTTGAGGTCCTTCAAGAACTTTCCGGTGGAAGCCCTCACAGAAGACCCCGCCAACCTTCCCCTTACATGGATCGAACACCCCCAACCATACTGCGACTCTCTACTGGAATCACTCAACACACTCCCTTTCAGTCCCAATCGACTGACATGTGCCTCTGAACAACGCACCTGCAAACTGAATACATCAGCACCCTGGTACACACAAGAACTCAACAATTCATCAACACAGCCAAGGCATCCTACTATCAGCACACCATAGCAGAAACAGACAACTGTGACGCAGAGCCCTCTTCAAAGCAGTCTACCACTGCGTCAACTCGCTCGCCGGCACATAGACACCAGCTCTGCATCCACAGACCTACTACACAACCCTCCTTGCAAAATGTCCACACCCTGGACAACATTCAAGACACTCTTAACAGAGGACCTGGTAGAAACCTTGGCTGCCCTCAGAGCCACATTGTAAACAGACAGCATCCTTCCAGCATCCATCCTCAAGGCCCTCCCCACAGAAGCTCTCATTCCCTACCTGGAGATCATCAACATCTCTCTGATTCAAGACAACTTCCCATCGACCCTAAAAACAGGACATATCCTCCCTCTACTAAAGAAATCCACTCTGGATCCTGACAACCTAGGGAACTATCGCCCATATTCCCTGCCTAGGTAAGATCATTGAGAAAGCGTTAGCCGATCAACTGCAGCAACAAATAGACACTGACAATCTCCTCCAAACCTACCAATTCAGGTTCAGACCCAGATGCAGCAAGGAGAGAGCAACAAAACAGGTTGTCGAGGATGCCCTCAACATCCTTGATGACGGCCACCCCTGGTGCTGGTTCTACTCGACTACTTTCGACACTGTAGACCACCAAGCCTTTATGGACACCCTGGGGATCAGCAACCTTATGCTACACTGGTTTAAGTCCTACCTTGCCAACCACTAGCAGTTTGTTCAGATGGACTCCTCTAGATCACCAATTCTACCTGTCACATGTGGAGTGCCGCAGGGTTCCATCCTCTCCCCAGTGATCTTCAATCTATAGATGGAGCCGCTGGGAGCCCTCCTAACCACACACAGCATCCACATCCACCAATATGCCGACAACACAGTTATACCTCAGGATTGACTGCATCAATGACATCCATAGGCTCAATACCTGCCTCTCGCTGATCCAGTCTTGGATGTCCAGTGCATACCTTGAAGCTGAACCCCTGGAAGACAGAATATATACTACTCACCCAAGACACTGAATACCCAGACATACAGACATGGCTATCAACCATGAACTCTGGGGGCTTCACACCTGAGCTCATGTCTTGCGCCAAGTCCCTCAGGTTCCATATCGACAAACCCCTCTCCTTCAAGAAACACATAGCTAAGAAAATTCAGACAGCTTGGTATCAGCTCTCCCTCCTGTGGAAAGTCAAGCCATTCCTCCCTCCGGACAGCTTTAGAGCCACAGTTTAAGCACTGGTCATATCCCGCCTGCATGGGGGCAATGCACTCCTCGAAGCCCTATAGTTGTCCTCCATTGTGCCCCTCAGAAGTGTCCTACACGCGGGCTGCATGCCTCATCAAGGGTCTACGCAGATACAACCACATCACTCCGGCCCTCATTGACCTTTACTGGCTCCCACTGCGCACACAAATCACCTTCAAGTCTTGCTGCATCATCTATAAGGCAGTTTCCCTCAAGTCACCCAGCTACCTTGCAGAGAAACTCAGCATCTCTGGCGTACAGCGAACCACCAGATGCCAGAACACCTGCAGACTTGAAATCTGCCGCTGCAAAAAGGAAAGGACCAGAAAACAAGCCTTTTCTGCCTATGCCCCAAGACTAGAGAACCTCCTCCCTGTCAACATCAGACTTTCCCCCATGTTCCTACAATTCAGAAAATAGCTCAAGACCCCCCTCTTCAAGGAATATCTCTGCCTCAACACCTAGACATCACATCACCCTCGTGCCACCTGACTCGCTAGATGCCACCCACCCCTCTCCTAGCCGCCACCCGTACAGCTGTACGCCTCCTCTGTGGCCCTCTTTATCCCATCCGCCCGCTGTATATCTGTTATGTTGTTACCTCTGAAAAGCCCTCCATTATGCATCTGTACTGTTGCATACCTCTGTAAAGTGCTCCTTCATGTATCTGTATTGTTGTATACCTCTGTAAACTCTGTTGCTTCTCAAAGCTAGGTCTGTGCTCAATAAATACCATAATAATAATAATAATTAATAAAAGCAAAGATCACCAGTTGGCTCACATTGCAGCATGAGCATTGGGGAGGAATTTAAGTAGTATTTGAGGGAGGTATTGTATTATGAGGGAGGTATTGTATTATGTCACTTTGCGGTTTTATAAAGTGTGAACTAAGGCCACATGGCATCTAGGCACTATGCGAAAAGAAGCAAACCGGTGGAAATTACTGGGGAGAAACATTCAGAATACCTGGGTTTAAATAGCCTTACGGAAGCAAAGATGGTCATTAATTTTTCAAAGATAGGAAGGGAGAGAGTTCCAAAGAGTGGGGGCGAGAACAGAATAAGTATGTCTTCCAGCACGCACCCTATGAGAACGTGGAATTTTTAATACATTTTTAGAAGTCGAGCGCAAACATCTAGCAGGATGGTAGCAGACCAATTTGAATTGCAGATAGTCTGCACCCATTTTATGGAATGCTTGATGAGTAACAGATGAATGAGAAACTCTGGAGGCTCCCAGAGCTAGACGAGCTGCTGAATTTTTGAGAACTTTTAAGCCTTGAATCAAAAAAACAGTTGGCCGAGATATACCATTAAAATAATCCAATGATCCCATCACCGAAGAGGTAACCACTGTCGTACGACATTCAGTTGGAAGGAAAGGCAGAATCTTCCTCAGAACTTTCAATTTGGTAAAGCCAGCATGGCATACAGAGGAAATATGGCCTTCTCTAGAACCTTATGGTAAGAGCTTCATGCCAAGGCTTTTTACTGACTTGCTGGGGATGGGGCAGGGGCCCAGAGAATACGGCCAATATTCAGTACTTCAGGTTGTATTGGGTTTTGGGGAGTCAATCACCACAGCCTCGGGTTTGTCCCCATTGAGCTTCAACCAATGTCTAGCCATCCAGTCCCCAATTGGCGATAGGCAGTTTCTAAATTTAGAAGGGAGCTCAGCTATTGGTGAATCCAGATGAAACAACAGCTGTGTATCGTCTGCGTAAGTGTAAGAGCACACCCCATGTTCAGCAATGAAGTCAGCTAGAGGACGAAGATGGATTAAAAATCAGGGGGGTAGTGAGGAACTCTGAGGAACACCACATGAAAGAGGAGTGAGAGCAGATTGAAAAGGATGAAAAAATACTGTGTGTGTTAGGTCTGTGAGCAATGAAGAAAACCAGGCAAGAGAAGAACCAGTTATGCCTGACTGTCCAAGGCGACAGTGGAGAAAGTCATGATCAATCGTTTCGAAGGCCGCAGAGAGATCAAGGAGAATCAATACTCCGACCCCTCTGCGATCCTGTAGCATAGCAAG
Source organism: Ambystoma mexicanum (assembly GCF_040938575.1). Lineage (NCBI taxonomy): Eukaryota > Metazoa > Chordata > Amphibia > Caudata > Ambystomatidae > Ambystoma > Ambystoma mexicanum. Next base: position 537,348,383 of record NC_090923.1, on the reverse strand, counting down.
GTCATCTAGTAAAGAGATCATGACAGACTCAGTACCCAATAAGGGTCCGAAGCCAGTCTGAAAAGAGTGTAAAAGTTACAAAGAATTGAGAGAGTTAAGGGTTTACAATAGCTTCCATGAGTTTCATGAGAACCGAAAGAAGGGATATAGGACGATAGATAGCAGCCAAAGTTGGATCCAAATGAGGCTTCTTCCAAAGCGGAGTAACCACAGCGTATTTCAGGGAAGCAGGAATCACACCAGAAGAAAAAGAATATTGAAGAGCTGCTGTAAACAAAGGAATGTTTTTTGAGTGATAGACTGGATGACATGGAGAGGAATGGGGTCTCTCGGGGAAGCTAACTTAAGCTGACGTAAGGCAGCCAACACTGCTTTGTCAGTAACAGGCTCAAACTGAATATGATCTAGAGATTTCGGAAGCATGGAAGGTTGTACCGATTGTGTGGGATTGACTATAGTCAAACTATCACTAGAAATAGCTTGCTGAATCTCACAAATCTTCTCAACAGAATATGAGCTAATGGAGTCACATTGAGCTTGTGAGCGAGATGAATCAATTATTGGAAGGGGCGGGGCAGAGAGTTCCTTCACTAATTCAAACAGAAAGAGGATACAATGCAATTTGCAGAGAAATAAGATTTTGCTGCCTTGATCGCTTTGTAATAGTGAGACAAAGCCTGTTTATAAGCCTGCTTAGATTCTAGATCATAATCTAAGTGCCTTTTTCTGTTACACCATTGCACCGATGGTCGTTCTGGCGCCAACATCGTGTTTATAATATGATGCAGCCTTACTCACCCAAGATGGCCGACGCCTCTGAATCCGTTTGTGCGGGCCACGGTGCAGAGGTTGCACGTTCTTTACGTTCACGCCGCGACGATCATGTGACTCCATATAGTTCAACCAGGAAGTTCAGCAAATGCGTCGCTACTCTCCAGAACGGCGCTTCGTAAGTTCGTTCCTAGGGAATATTGTTCAAATCCCATCCTACTATCTATAGCATTCCGAACCTATAATATTCCTGTTCTTTCTGCCCTTTCACACCTTAGACTCTTTCCTCTCATCAGTCCGCTCGTCACCCCTCCGATAGGTTCCTATGCCGGCCTGAAGAGTGAGTTCCCAGGGATTTATTGTGTACCCTTTCTAATCTCACCCCTAATCTTAGCGGTTACACTAATCTCTGCTTCTGGTTTCCGGAAACGCTCTTTCTATCTCTATAGGACTCACCCCCTTTTTGAAGACTCCACACAGCATACCGGAGGCACTCGACTCCGTACCCGGAGTAAGTTAGTCATAACTTTTCAATCAAGGCTGCAGACTACTGAAGGTGGACAAAGACTCACCTCTCCTTTCTCTCGCCCAGGACCAGTCTCGCCCGCACTTGACTCCTTGAAGGAAGCCTGGCAGATTCGTCCCGAAAGTCGACAGTTTACCGTCACTGCAACACAGGGTTTTCCTTCCCCGGAGGGTTTTCCCTGGGGACTGTGTTTCCTCCGCGGCTGAAACTACTAACAGCTGGGAGGGAGCAGGGTGTCCCGGGAAGCCTTCACTTTCTGCGGTGTTGCTGTTGCGGAGTCTGCCCGCTGCCCAGGTTAGTGAACTGCACAACTTGTTCTATCTCAGATTAAAGTAGTTTCGGGCATATTGTAATAGATAGCGATGCCTAAAAATAAAAAAAAAAATAAAAAGAAAAGGGTATTCACATTCGAGGCTACTGGGCTGACGGTAGACTTCCGATGGAGCAACAGATGCAGCAATTAATGGCTGCCATGCAGCCTATGTCTCTGGAGATGCAATCTCTGAAACAAGACAATGCTCAGTTAAGACAACAGGTCGCTCGAGCTTTTTCAGAGACTCCCCCTTATGCTTTACATACCGAAAAGTATGACGGAGATCCTCACAAACTCAAGGAGTTCCTTGATAGTTGTATGGTTCAGTTTACCTTTAAAGCCCGTTTTTTCCCGTCCGATAAGGACAAGGTAGGTTATCTGATATCCCATTTGACAGGCCCTGCATTGGCCTGGGCGACTCCCCTAGTAACCTCGGGGAATGCCATTTTAGACTCATACACAGCCTTTACTAATAGTTTACGATCTATGTTTAGTAGGCAGATAATTTCAGTTTCTACTCAGGAAAGATTACTAGATTTAAAGCAGGGCAATAAGGATCTCATGAGTTACGTGACTCAATTTAAACAACTATCGGCCGAAACAGGGTGGCCGGATGATGGTCTCCTCACGCTATTTCGCAGAGGTCTTTCCGAGGAGCTGAAAGGCGAAGTCTCAAAGGTTCCTCGACCAGCCAATTTAGTCGAGATGATTGCGCTCACTATGCAGATAGATTACCGTCTCCATGAGCGCTTTCATGAGAAGAAGAAAGGGAAACCCACCAAACCCTTTTCCGGTTCAACTTCCCCTTTATCTCGATCTCAGACTTCCGACGAACCTATGCAAATAGGAGTAGCCAGAGGCCCTTTGTCAGCTGGTGAAAGAGAAAGAAAAATGAGTCAGGGCCTATGCATGTACTGTGGGGCTTCGTCTCACGTGTTAAGGGATTGTCCCATCGTTCCTCCTCGTCGGACAAGGAATCCGATGCGGGGAAACGCCAAGACCCTGCCATAAGGGGAACCACGGCAGGAGATCCTGAACGGAGTTCCCCAAAAAGACTTGGTACTTCTTTTAAAAAGGAAATGACGGAACACACTATGTTAGTACTTCCCCTGATCTTAAAGTTACCAGACTTAGAGCTACAAGGAGTCCCAGCATTAATTGATAGTGGAGCAGCTGGCAACTTTATAGACGACCAGTGGGCTGCGAAGCATGGAATCATCAGATCCGCCAAGACCTGTATAACTCCCATTCAGGGGGTGGATGGGTGCCCTCTCAGCTCTGGGCCTATTAGAGAGCAGACAACCCCTCTTACATGCAAGATTGCCGCCCACAAGGAGACATTAGTATTCGACTTGATCAAGACTGCTCATTTTCCCATTATATTGGGGTTACCGTGGTTGCGAACCCATAATCCCTTTATAAATTGGGCAGCGGGAACTTTATTTTTGGGTTCCGAATATTGTGTCTCCCATTGTCTTGCTCAATCCTCTGTTGGGATTCAAGCTCCTTCCATGATGGTGGAACCAACTGTGAAGGCCCATCGATTGGGATGGTCGGTGAGATCCCGAGGTGTCATCGACAGTTCCAGTCCGTATTTTCTCAGCCAGAATTCCCTAAATTACCTCCTCATCGTCGGGATGACTGTCATTTGGATTTGTTCCTGGATCAACCTATACCCTTCGGTCGAATGTACATATTATCGCAGCCGGAGAAAAAAGCACTCAAAGACTATCTTCAGACTAATCTTCAAAATGTTCTTATAACTGAGTCCACATCACCAGCCGGAGCCTCTTTATTCTTTATTCCCAAGAGAGATACAGAAGAACTATGGCCATGCATAGACTATTGAGGGCTAAATAAGGTTACCATCCCTGATAAGTATCCAATGCCGCTTATCCCTGACATTCTTGAAGCCGTTCAAGGGGCTTCTCTGTATACCAAGTTGGATTTACGAGGGGCATATCACTTGATTCGCATTGCCCCTGGCGATGAGTGGAAGACTGCCTTTCGGACCCCATTCGGTCATTATGAATATAGGGTAATGCCGTTTGGGTTAGCTAATGCTCCCGCTGTTTTTCAGCGTTTTATGGACCATCCATTCGCCGATGTACTCCTTCACTATGTAATCGTCTACTTGGATGATATTCTAGTTTTTTCACAGAGTGTAGAGGAACACATCGGACATGTCAATTTAGTATTGGACCGCCTTAAAGCCAAGCAGCTGTACTGCAAACTGGCAAAATGTGAGTTTCACAAGAACCAAGTGACGTATCTAGGGTTCGTGTTGTCTGCCCAGGGAATTTCGATGGACCCTCGGAAGATCTTGGCTGTTTTGGATTGGCCTTCCCCCTCAAACGTCAAAGAGATCCAACGATTTTTGGGATTCGCAAATTTTTACAGAAAGTTCATCCCAGGATTCTCCAAGACCGTTCTTCCCATCACCAGTCTTCTGAAGAAGTGGAAGACTTTCGTTTGGGATGACCCTGCGCAGAAAGCTTTCACTGAACTTAAGAGCCTTTTCACTTCAGCTTCCTTCTTGCTCACCCCGGACCAGTCACGACCATTCATCGTTGAGACTGATGCGTCTCACCATGCTCTAGGGGCAGTTCTTTTGAAAAAAGACGAGTCAGGAGAAGAAAGACCAGTTGCTTATCTCTCCAAAACCTTCTCTTCCTCGGAAATAAATTATTCTGTCCTCGAGAAAGAATTGCTGGCAGTTAAGCAAGCATTTGAGGAGTGGAGACATCTTTTGCTGGGCTCGGTCCACCCGGTCGAAGTTCGAACCGACCACCGCAACCTCAAAGTGTTGCAACAGGCCCACACCACTAACAGTCGACAGGCTCGCTGGGCCCACTTTTTATTTACCATTTCGGATAGAATTTACTTTCCTTCCGGGAGATCAAAATCTTCGAGCAGACACACTTTCACAAAAGGATCCTCCACTCAAGAAGTTCCACCCAGAGCCTTTCTTTCCTAAAGCTAAATTTCTGGCAACAGTGACTGATTTTCTACATACAGTCAGACAGGAAACTGCACGTCTAGATCCGATCTGCAAGAATCTACAAAAAACTCATTCACTTTCCAAGGAGAAAGGATATTACTTTTTCAATGATCAAGTGTTCATTCCGACCCCAACCCTTCAAAGAGAAGTCCTGTTCATGTGTCATGATTCAAAGGCGGCAGGGCATCGAGGATATCAAAACACCCTTGAGTTAATTACACGTCATTTTTGGTGGCCAGGTCTAACCAAGGATATACAAGATTACGTATCAGCATGTACTGTTTGTCTACAGTCTAAGACTTCCAGATGTCCTGGAATAGACAGTCTTGTCGATGGTATTCAAAAGGGACAACAGCTCGCTCGAATAGCTCTGCTAGCTGCCCAAGATCGAGCCAAGAAGGTAGCAGACCGCCATCGACAAGATCTGCCCTTCATTCAAGTCGGGGAGGCTGTCTGGTTATCAGCTCGGTTTCTCCCGAGACATTTGGTGCCGTCCAAGTTGTCACCCAAATATTTTGGACCGTTTATAGTAATAGCATTGGTCGGTCCGGTGGCAGTCCGATTGGCGTTGCCTCCTTCTTGGGTCCGTCTTCATCCGGTCTTTCACGTCTCTCAGATCAAATTATCCATAAAGGATCGATTTCAATGCACCCCTGCAGCTCGTCCCCCTCCAATAATGACCAATACTGGACCGGAATATGGCAGGGATTTGCGACTCCAGATATCACCGGGGTCGGTTGCAATTCCTAGTAGACTGGAAGGGTTATTCTCCTGCCGAACGGACATGGGAATTGGCATCGGGAGTGCATGCTCCCTCTTTAGTTAGAGGCTTTTTCCGGCTTCACCCGGTGAAACCGGGTTATCCGCCTCGTAGGAGGGGGCATACTGTTACACCATTGCACCGATGGTCGTTCTGGCAACAACATCGTGTTTATAATATGATGCAGCCTTAATCACCCAAGATGGCCGACGCCTCTGAATCCGTTTGTGCGGGCCACGGTGCAGAGGTTGCACGTTCTTTATGTTCACGCCACGACGATCATGTGACTCCATATAGTTCAACCAGGAAGTTCAGCAAATGCGTTGCTACTCTCCAGAACGGCGCTTCGTAAGTTTGTTCCTAGGGAATATTGTTCAAATCCCATCCTACTATCTTTAGCATTCCGAACCTACAATATTCCTGTTCTTTCTGCCCTTTCACCCCTTAGACTCTTTCCTCTCATCAGTCCGCTCATCACCCCTTCCTATTCCGGCCTGAAGAGTGAGTTCCCGGGGATTTATTGTGTACCCTTTCTAATCTCACCCCTAATCTTAGCGGTTACACTAATCTCTGCTTCTGGTTTCCGGAAACGCTCTTTCTATCTCTATAGGACTCACCCCCTTTTTGAAGACTCCACACAGCATACCGGAGGCACTCGACTCCGTACCCAGAGTAAGTTAGTCATAACTTTTCAATCAAGGCTGCAGACTACCGAAGGTGGACAAAGACTCACCTCTCCTTTCTCTCGCCCAGGACCAGTCTCGCCCGCACCTGACTCCTTGAAGGAAGCCTGGCAGATTTGTCCCGAAAGTCGACAGCTTACTGTCACTGCAACACAGGGTTTTTCTTCCCCGGAGGGTTTTCCCTGGGGACTGTGTTTCCCCCGCGGCTGAAACTACTAACAGCTGGGAGGGAGCAGGGTGTCCCGGGAAGCCTTCACTTTCTGCGGTGTTGCTGTTGCGGAGTCTGCCCGCTGCCCAGGTTAGTGAACTGCACAACTTGTTTATCTCAGATTAAAGTAGCTTCGGGCATATTGTAATATTTTCATTCTAAACGGCAGCAGGCTTGCTTACAGGCACGAAGATCCAGAGAAAACCAGGGGGCCGAAGGTTTAGATCGTCATATTCAAGTTTTAACAGGGCAAGAATGCCAGCTGTGTCCGTCAAGACATTAAGCAGAGCAGTACACGGTTCTTGCCACCTGTCTATAAAACTATTTGTACTGGTCAATATATGATCCGCATGGGAAGAGAAAGAGACATTCCCCCATTGACTTCGTGTCTGGGGAAGTTTTAACGGGGGTTGAGGAATGTTTGGGAGAAATATAATAAATGGGAGAAGGAAATGGTCTGACCACAAAACCGGAAGTGGGTTGAAAGTAGCCATTAACAATTTGTGGGAAAATATCAGATCCAGAACATTTCCCAGGCTGTGAGTTGGGAAGTAATTACGAAGAAAAACAGAAGGGTCAGCTAGCGTGGTACCAAAAGTATTTTGCATAGAAGTCTGCAAGGGCATTCGGGTAAATTAAAATCGCCCATAAGAATATGCTTTGGGTACCTTAAGAACAAATCTGTTACTTACTGAGCAAAACAACCCACAAAATTCACCACTGGTTGAGAAAGGGGACAATAAACCAATAAAATGTGTATAGAAGCATAGGCTGAGGGCTGAAGCCAAACTAAGTAGTGTTCGCAGGGTAGGTCATGTGTCAAGGGAACAGGAAAACTATCAATAGATGTCAAATGAATCAGAGCCAAACCTCCTCCTGTAGTGGGCGGAGATCTATCGAGACGCAGCAGTTCATTGTTTAAGGGCAACATCTTCATAATATCTGGGTCCGAGGTAGGTGTGAACCAAGTGTCAGTCAGAAATAGAAGATTGGGAGAGGAATCCTCTAATTGACCAAAAGTATTAAGAAGTCTCAACAGATTGCTCCTGGAAGCGAGGACACAACTGAGGCATCGTCAGCAGTTCCACTGAACTTACCAGCACTGCAGCTATATCCCGGGGACCAGATCTTCATACAGAACTTTATCCCGCATTGGAATGATCAGCGTTTTTAAGACCTGTATATGTTGGTCTTTGCCAGCCCATCTGTGGTTCCTGTAAAGGAGTTGTGGTACTGGGTCCACTTATTTGATGTTTGGAAACCACCCAGTACCGCTCCAGCTTCTCACGAGAATGAAGCAGTTAGTGAGTAATGTAAAAGTATACTTTGCAGAACGTTTTCTTATGATGTGTAACAGGCCCAGCATTGTGGCCCTGTCAAAGGGGGAGCCCACCCCAACCCAACATGGGTGCCTGAGTGCAGGCAGACCCCCTCACCACTCCTCCTTACCTTCGGTGATAGCGGCATCCAGGCACTGGCGTAACAGGGGACCCCGCGGTGCGGAGGGCCCACCAGCACATGTTGTGTGGGGGGGCCCCCTGGATAAAAAAAAGAAAAATATTTTTTTTTCCCAAAATTATTTTTTTCTTTTTCAATTTACTCTGCATTCATAAAGAAATTATTTCTGTAACATAAATCATTTCTTTATGAAGGCAGTGACTACAAAAAGAAATGTTCTTTTTGAAGTCTGAGGGCTCTGCCCCCCCATGGCCTGGCTGACCCTATGCTGGAGGCCTCCATGTCATGGGGTGGGTGGAGCCCTATGACTTAAAAAATAAATAATTTATTTTTGAAGACACTCTGCCTTCCGAAAGAAATTATTGTCGTTATGGTTCGGTCCTTAACGGAAATAAATTCTTTATGAAGTCAGAGTGAATTCAAAAAGAAACAATGGGTCTCATTACGGGTTTGGCGGTAACTGTGCCGGTGCTACCGGCAGGTTGCCGCAGGACCCGTAATGATTTACCGGTGCCCGACTTCCCGGGAACACAGGGAGATTACAAGCCCGTCAGTCCGGGGAGTCAGGCGCCGGCAAATGACAAGTCCCCATTTCCATTGGACTCTATGGGAATGGGGTCCACGGAAGCACCGGCACCATTAATAATGAGTGTCGTTCCTCCTGGCAGGTCTGGTCTAACCTGCCGGGCGGGATAGCAACCGCCCGCAGAGCTGTAATATGTCGGTCCGGAAACAACGGTGCTTACCGGCACCGTTGTTTCCAGACCGGCATAGTTGTAATGAGGCCCAATTTTTTGGGAAGTATTAGGGCTCCCCTCAACCCCATGACGTGTGTGTGTGTGTATGGTGAAAGGCTGCACAATAGGTGGCTGCCTGTGTGAGTGTATGGTGAAAGGGTGCACACTTTAGTGTACAGGTGGCTACCTGGGTGTGCCTGTATGGTAAAAGGGTGCACACTTAAATGTATAGGCGGCTGCCTGTGTGAGCATATGGTGAAAGGGTGCACATTTAAATGTATGGATAGCTGCTTGAGTGTCCCTGTATGGTGAAAGAATGCACACTTAAATATATGGATTGCTGGGTGCGCGTGTGTGTATATGGTTAATGGTGTATGTGCTTGCGTTCAGGGGCTCAACAAATCTACATTTCGGGGGGCTAACCCTTCAAATGTTGGGAGAGGCGCTAACTTCATGGGCGGTGAGGGAGGGGCAAACTTATTTGTTTGGAGCATCTCATTTCTTTACGCATTTTAATGAGACTATTCTAGTGCAGCTTCAATGTTACAAGCAGTTAACTCTCTCCTTTAAGTTTGAAAGCACCCACCGATGGACTGCTGTGACAATGAGCGGTCTCCTGCTGCCTTCCTACCCTTCCAATCACTCCGCTGGCATGCAAGTATTAAACCAACATCACAATTTCAATTGCCTAAAAAATGTGGCATTTGAATGCAGGTGCTAATAGTGAAATGCTTTATGTTAGTAATTGCTGGGCTCTTGTTAACAGCAAAACTCAGGTGCCATTTAAGATCTGTGTCCCGTTCCGTCTGGCAACTGCTGTGAAGGTCGACCAGGTTGAGTCATCATAGCCCAAAATTTCAGGGGGAAGGGGGAGGGAGTGCTGAATCCCAGTCAACTGAATGGTGTTGCACCAATACTTGTGTTTAATGCCTTGATTACTCATTACTCCTAGCCCTATTCTTCCTCGTCCCAGTGTGTATGAGACAGCACTTGTGTAAGAGGCAGAGTGCCTTATACACAAGTACTGGGATGAGGTAGAGGTACATGGAGGTAATGCCTGACGTAACTACCTGTAATCATCATTACTCCTAGTCCCATTTTTCCTCATCCCAGTACTTACCTATGGGGCAAAGGGCCTCATCCATAAGCTCTGGGACAAGGAAGAGGGACGTGGAGGTAATTCTGGACACAGAAGCTGAGTTTAGAGGTTGGGGTAGGGTTGGGAGGGTGAAGGGATGTGTGGGAGGTGCAGGCTTGTGCAACAAATCATAAAGGCTGTCCATGTCCAGGCTAATCAGGCATGATATGTGGTATTAGTGGCTAGAGAGGCATTTTGGTGTAGCCAGTCTAGTCATTCCTCAGTTTGGTATGACATTTTTTTAACTGGGCATTTCTAATAAAGCAGTCCTGCTAAGTGAATTACCTGGCTAGACTGCCATTTGGATGCAGCCAGTCTAGCCGCTTCTTACTGCGGCTTTGTATATTTTTCTAGGCATCTGTGATCAAATGATATGATATAAGTCATTTATAACACGCCTATACATAAGTGTTTCTAGGTGCAACAAGAAAAGGGCGGGAAAATAGAGGGAGGACAAGACAAACAATCTTACTAGGCCTTGTGTCATTCAGATCGTGAAAGTGCAAGAATGAGAAGTGAAAGGGGAAAGCGAGGGGGGAAGTGCAAGGGAGAGGAGAGGGAAAAACAGGGCAGCAATGCTCTAAGTAAGTGCAGCGCGGCTCTGGGTAGTGCAAGGAGAACGAGGGACTGTAGGGTTACAGTTACAGTCCCTAAATTCGTGGTAGGCCCAGAGGCAGTGCAAGGGTGACTGTCCAGAAAGAGTCTGGACTCAGCGAGACTCTGAGGGTAGCCAAGCAACCAGTCGGTACAGCAGACAGGTAGGTAAGGTAGGCCAGCAGGGGAGGGAGAGAGAGAAAGCAGAAGAGAAGAGGAAAGGTTTGAGCTGCTTCTGGAACTTCAGGTGGTCCGGCTCAAGTTTGAGAGGGGCAGGGAGGCTATTCCAGAGGGAGGTGCCCGCAGAGGAGAGAGATCTACCACCCACTCTCTGCCTGGAAAAGTGTTTAACCCTTAGAGAGTTGTAGGTAACAGAGGAAAGGGCTTAAGAAGGAAGATATTTTGGAAGAGAGCGTTGGATGTAGTGTGGGCCCCAGGCCCAGAAAGCTTTGTGGACATTGCAAAGGGTCTTGAACTTGATCTTTGCAGCAACTGGGAGCCAGTGGAGAGATTTCAGGGCTGGAGAGATACAATTTCCTGGGCTTGAGTCCTGTTCTGGATTAGTTGCAGAGGGTGGAGAGTAGAGGAAGTCAGATTGAGAAAGAGGCTGTTGCAGTAGTAGTCCAGCCTAGAGAGAACCAAGGCTCTGGAGACAGTGAGCTTCTTGGGGAAAGTGAGAAAGGGAAGAGTACCTTTGAGGAGGAGCAGCGGGTAGTGGGACTTCCTGGCGACATCCGAGATGTGAGGAGAGAATGAGAGAGTGGAGCCAAAGATGACACCAAGGTTGTTTGCCTCACAGAATGTCGAAGGAAGAGGGCTCAAGTCGGGCGGCCAGAGTGAGAGAGGGAAAGCAGGGGCAGGAGTCCAAATGAGAAAGATCTCCATCTTACTGACATTAAGGCAGAGATTATTAGAGGCACACCAATCTTGAATCGCAGATAGACAGTCAGGAATGAGCGAGAGAGGAGAGGAGCCTGAGGGGAGCCTGAAGGAAAGCAGAGTGTCATACGCATAACACTGAAAGTTAGAGGCGAAGTTATAGATCAGGTGGGCCAAAGGGGCCAAGTAGAGGTTGAAAAACCAGGGTGAGAGGATGGAGCAGAGAGAAAGGGACCAAGTTGGACCTGGGAGTGGCTGTCCAAGAGGAAGAAGGGCAGCCACTCAAGGGCCGGATCCGTGATGCCCATGTTCTCATGGAGTCGATTGATCAGGATGGCATGGTTGACCGTGTCGAAAGCAGAGGAAAGATCAAGGAGGATGAGGACAGAAGGCATGCTGGAATCAAGGTTAGAGAGCAGATATTCACAGGTGTTCAGGAGAGCAGTTTCCATGACTCTGGCAGCTCTGAAGCCAGACTGAAGGTCATGCAGCACAACCAACAGATTCCGTGTGGAGAGTAAGCTGGGAGATGGACAGCTTTTACAACAGTTTGCCCAGGAAAGGGGTGATGGAGATTGGGCGATAGACTGCCAGGCAGGCAGGATCGGCAGACAGCTTCTTGAGGAGTGGATGCATAAGGAAGTGCTTAAGGGGAGAGTGGAACGTGCCAGTGGTGAAAGTGTGATTACAGAAATCGGCCAAGGCTGGAGCGAGGGTGTGTGCATTAAAACACATATTTATAGCGTTCTGCTAGTGCAGTGTGCAGCATATACCATCAGCAGCACATTCGTGTGTACTGCACAAGCGTGATGATTTATGGCCGGCCCAGAGTGTGGCGTGACCAGTGATTTCTTGCTGAGTTGGGTGGGGGGGCCCTCAGCATGGCTCGCAGGGGGGCCCCCACATTTTGTGTTATGCCACTGCACCCAGGCAGGAGAGGCAGCACAGCATCTGTGAGGAGAACGCTGGAACAGCGGTCTGCAGAAAATAAAGGGGTTCTCCGAGTAGCTCAACACTGTCTGCCTAACGCAGGAGGACATGGAAGGGGATTGCAGAAAACTAAGGGGTGCTGGAGCACCCACAACACTCGTCATTAAAGAATCAAGGCTCCAGCTGACTATGTCAGCAGCTGGAGCCCGCCCGGGACAAGCCTCCACTAAACCACCAGGGACATTTCAAAGAATATATAAAGGGCCCATGAAGGCCTTTCAACCCACCATACCACCAGGGATGTAAATATTATTTTAAAAGGCCCTGCCTGCCTTGAGTAATGCAGTGTCCCCTGGACCCCAGCAGGGTCCATGTTGGAGAAGGGGTGGGGCTTACCAGCCCTTTTAAGCCCTTCCATGTCCTTTCCCTTTCACACCCCCTAGAGCCAGGTAAGTGATTGGACATCATAAGTATCCAATCCTGGGAGGGGGTGGGGTATTTAAGTAAGCCTGTGTGAATGATTTAGTGTGGGTTAGTTGGTTGAGGAGAGGAGGCGGTGGATTACGTCTGAAAGACCAGAGGAGGTAAGAGCAATTTGAGTGCGGAGGCTATTGTTATATAGGGGGTCTGTGAAGTGTTTGTGTAAGAGAGGGGAGAGTGTAAGTAGTAGACATAGAGTAGGAGAAGTGGAGTGGAATAGTAGTAGTGGCAGAGGTAGTAGTAGTAGTTGAGAGTAAAGATAGTAGGCGGTGGCAGGAGTAGCGAGTGGTAGAGTGGTAGTTGTAGTACAGGGGTGAGCAGGGCACCATATCTCTGGGTGTCTCAGAGGGTTTCAACAGGAGCTAGATAAAGGGTGAGCAGGGCTCTATATCCCTGAGTGTCTTGGAGCAGTAAAGGTAGTAAAAGGGTAGCGTAATAGAAACAGTAGTGTAGGGAGAGTGGGAAAGGGTGACAGTGAGTGGGAGAACAGGAGTCGTTATTGGCATAGGGTGAAACAGCCTGTAACTAATGGAATATCAGGAAGTGGGGAAGTAGAGTAGAAGGAAGGAAAGAGGGGACAATAACGGTTATAGAGTGGTAGTTAGAGGGACGAGTGTTGGTAAGAACAGGCGTAGGAAAGAAGTAAGAAAAAAGGGTGGATATCGAAAAGCAGAGTGAGGGATTGGATGGACAGTGACGTGGTTCGAAAGAGAACAGCCTGTGAGATTAGTATAGCAAAGGGTCACGTATGAGAGGGTGTTAAAGGAGTGAGCGTGACGCTGGGTGAAAGACGGCACCATTCATTATTCTCTGAGAATGCTAAGCGGAATAGGAGAGAGAAAGTTAGAAGATCCATAGGGAGTCAGATAGCTAACGACTAAGGGAAAACAACCAGAGCTCAGCTAGTGGAAGACAGATAGGGGTTACCGATCCTAGTGGTACTAACATCCCCAAAAGGGATGTTTTGGTTAGGGAGGCGGGGACAAGGCTGTGGTAGAGTGGAGGGAGAGGGCTGGTCATAGTGCCAAAAATCCCCTGCCCCATTAGGCCCAGATATCATCACCATCACGAAGATACGGCTATCACCATCTATACAAAATTTTAAGAAAGACCCTTGAACTCACTATTGGAGCTAGCGTGGTTTTTATGGCAGGCTGCCCCTTCACAAATGTTACACCTAATCAATCCCTATACTTTGATGAAATGTTTGGATTTTTATGCATGTTTTTAATGTTCGTTTCTACCCCTCTGCAGGTTCAACACTACAAGCATTGTGTAATATAATTTTTTGTAGTTTTTCTGTTATTTCTTGGTAGTTATTTTATATGGTTGTGGCATGTAAAGGGGGGATGGGAATGACACAGATGACCAGTTGGGGATGACACGAATAATGAGGGAAACTGAGAGAGAGATAGAATATAATCAGTACAAGGGTGTGATACTGGCTACCGTGGCGGATGTGCACCACCCCGAGATGGACAACATGTGGTTTCATCACATGCCCAAGGTGTGGCAGGCGATGTCAAATGAGAGCTGCTATGTATGCTCTTTCGTACCTCATGCGACGGGTGCACCTAAGTTGTTTATACCTAAAGAAATGCTGCTTCTTATAGCCCAATGTTTAGTACACCTAGACCCTCTGCAGAGTACAAAGTCTTTTCCAGGGGCACATGGTCCAAGCAGTAATAATGGACAGAGATGATGAAGAGTGCCAAGAAGAAGCCCGTTACAAAATAAGACCATTGCTCAAAATGGAAGGAGCAAGGTTCTCCTATGACAGATGGGTGGCAGGAGTTGTGTGAACAACTCCATTCTCTTTTGAGGATTGCGACCTTCTGCAGTGACCTCATGAGCTAGGAGGTTTACCTTCTTTCTGCACCATTGTGTATTCTGCAAACAAACCTTGGCTTCAACTTTCTGGAGTTGAATCAATACAGGTTTCACTTTCTGAAAATGCCTTCCTCTTTAATAAGGTATCATCTACGTATATTAGATTGCCTCGTTCTTCATCATTTGACATAGCCTTGTGCCGGAAGATGTTAAATTCAATCCAACTGTTGATGAAACCAATACATGTCCAGCACAGTTGTTTTGATGTAATGATGAATGCAAACAAAGTCTGGATAGCAAAGCCTACCTCTACACACCAGTATAAAGAGGGTAAATCTACAATTGTGGATATCCTGGAACCTTGGATCTGTGCCCATGCAGTGTCAATGCATGGGAGCAGCCATCTCGAAACTGGAGCTGTCTTGTTCAACTCTCTCAGCTCTACACACAATCTCCAATGACCATTAGATTTGAGCAACCCAAAAGTAAAGTAGAATGGACAGGCCATACAGTTCCCTTGAATTGAGGTGTATTTATGATTTCAGATAGAGATTCAAGACAAGATAACAGAAGTCGATACTGACAGATAAAAGCTGACGTGATCTCATAATCTTTAGATAACATTGTCATGCGTAAATATGCTCTCCCATAACCATACGGATTGAGGGAGAATACATCTTTGAATTAGAGACATATTTTTTTTTAACTATTCCCTATGCTCACCATTGGAACATGTAACTGCTTATTTGTACATTTTCTTCTATCAATTTCTCAAACCCTGGAAAATCTTCTTATGAGGTATTTCTGTATTCTCTGCTAATTGAGTAGAAATATCTTTATATACAGAACATACATTGCTCTTTCCATTAAATTCTACTGATATTTCCTTAGTATCATGTTTTTACTCATCATTGTGGACTTGGAAAAGTTCATAATCATCTTGAGGAAGACACATCATGTACTCTGCTTCATGTGGGTACACTGAAGTACGTGAACATATTCCTTTTGGCCTTGTGTGAACAACTCCAGGTCTTTCTCTTTCATTATTGACACACACCTCAGGTATATGTCCAATAATCACATTGCTCAAATCTGCAGTGCAATGATTTCCACTGATATCCATTTCAACAGACGTCCCCTTTTCAAGGCTTATGCTTCCACACCCTAAATTGTCTACTAGGAAACTAATAGGGTCATCAGTGACTTTCACCAATAGTTTGTAGTCACAAGTTAAACTTTAACGCCTGAGATTGTCTTGAAAGCTCATGAATGCATCAGCTCCTTGGAACTCCAGACCCTTTCTCAGCTTAAGCTTAGTGTAAACTGTCTTGTAAATGCTGGAATGCGTACAACTGTAACCCAGTTGCGTATGGCACTATCTGAGCATGGCTGAATTCTTTAAAAAAAAAAAAATCTAAGTCTTTGGGATCACTGCCAAGCCTAGATAGGTCTTGTGATTTTATTTTCAAATTTGTTTATTGGCATTTGTTATCATACAATCACACATGTCAAAAATGAACGTGCCTTCAGTGGTAGGATCATCAGTATTGCTTAATAAACAGTAACCTTTTAACTTATATAAAGGTAACTTAACCTTCAACTGTCTCCGAGTTTCAATGTCCTTGTTCAAAAGTCTTGGCGAACAGTGGGGTGGGGTATTGGGGGTGGCGGGGGAGTTCCGGGCTCCAGGGGTTTGACCCAGTCAGTGTCTGCCTCTGCAATAGATGTTGCGTTCTTGCAGTGTGGTATGGTCAAGCCCATTTTTTTCATGGGGGTTTATCATCTGGGGAGGAAAGCATGCGGCTGGTTATTTCTTTCCATGTCTCCAGGGTAGAGCTTGATTCGTCGGTTGACCTGATAACGCTATCTTCCCATGCTCTTGTTTCCGCATTGATCCATCATACCAGCTCGTTACACCATACCTTGTAGTTTGGCCCTGTGGGTTTTTTCCAGGCCATGGCAATTTGTCTTTTAGCCAGTATACAGGTTAAGTCCATAAGTTTCACCTAGTGTATAAGTTTGGCTGGCCTGGGGTGTGTTCCTAGAAGGCACTCCTCAGGGGGCCACTTGTAGTTGGAGGGGCCCGCTTTTTCAAATGTCTGTTTTATTTTCGTCCAGAAGGATTGCACTGTGTTGCATTCCCAGAACATGTGGAGTAGATCTGCTTCGTCTGCTTTGCACCATGGACAGTGAGATCTGGTTTGTCTGTTGATTTTCGCTAGCCTGTAGGGAGTCAGATATGTTCGGTGCAGTATACTCAGTTGTATGAATCGGAATCTGTGGTTTCTGGACACAGCTTTAGGGTATGCTAGCGCTCTGTTCCATTCACCTTCTGACAGTTCCCATCCCAGGTCCATCTCCCATCTCTTTTTCATTGACTCGCTTTTTGGGTTGGGGGCATCGCTGAGGTGGCTATATATTTGGGAGACCGCTCTCTGTCCCTCCCCCAAATTATATAACAGTGTTATGAGGGGGGCTGACTCTGGTTCTTCTGGCCAAGTGTCCTATTTTTTCTTTGCCGTTTCCCGTATCCTGTGGTACCAGAGGAATTGGCCAGCGCGTATGCATGCCATCCTCCCTTTGAAGCGATTCAAACTCCCTGAAGGAGCCTTCGTCATATAGGTCCCCCCAAGTGTAGACACCTTTCCTCTCCCACTGTCTAAGGTGGAGTAGGTCCACCTCTGTTTTACACATGTCCTGGATCATTGGTATTCCGGAGAATACAGGTGTTTTAGCTGGGTCTTCGACCGCACTCTTTGCCATATTTGTCTCCCCAGAGTGGCTATGAAAGGCATGTCTCTCAGTAGGTGTTTTGGGGCCCATATAAATTCTTTCAATTTTATAGGGGAAATCATGGATTGCAATAGGGGGGTTTCTGATGTGGCATCATCGGCCAACCATTTGGACACAAAGCTGAGCTGGGCAGCTAGATAGTATTTTTCAAGGTTCGGGAGTTGGATTCCACCCTGTGCGTATGTTAATACCAGGGTAGAGTGTGCTATTTTGTGTCTGTTCTGCCCCCAAAGAAATCCATGGACAATCGATTCAAGTAGGCGAAAGAACGAGTTTTTGATGTAATATTGCACATTCTGGAACCTGTATAGGAACCGGGGGAGGACAATCATTTTAACCACAGAGTCCCTGCCCATCACTGATAAGGGAAGTTTCGCCCAGAAGCTCATTGATCTGCGCAGGGCAGGTATCGCCGCCTTCGTATTGTGTTCGTGCATAAGCTCTGGGGTGCGCATTATTTGAATTCCGAGGTAGCGGAACGTCGTGGTCTGCCAATGTATTCCAAGCGCTGAAAGCTCCTCTGTGTCCCTGCCTTTTAGCCCTGCTAGTGGGAACAGATAGGACTTAGCCCTGCTAAATTGTATACCCGAGACCTTGGAGAAGTTGTCAAGGACCTCAGCATGGTTGAGACATTAAGGTGCGGGTCTCTGACGTATAACAGGACATCGTCTGCGTAGAGCGAGATGATGTGGTCTGTCCCTCCTAGTTTTATCCCCGCATGAAAAAACTATTTTCTGAAATAAATTGCAATGGGTTCTAATCCGAGGATATAAAGCATGGGGGACAGTGGGCATCCCTGCCTAATACCCCTGCATATGTCCCATATCTCTGACACGTGTCTCCCAGTTTTTACCCGAGCCCTTGGACTGGTATATCGTATTTTGACCCATCGAACAAAGCCTAGACCAAAGCCAAATTCCCTCAGGACTGCCAACAACCATTCCCAATATATAGAATCAAGCGCCTTGATGGCATCCAGCGACAGTAAGGCGTAGGGTTCGGGACTTGTGTCTGTTTGTTCAATGATGTGTTGGAGTCTGCGTAGATTCATAGTTGTATTGCATCCTGGTACGAATCTGCATTGGTCTGCGTGGATAATATTGCCGATAAGTCTGGAGAGTCTTTTAGCTAGGATTGTGGTCAATAATTTGACATCATAATTAAGCATGGCCAGGGGTCGATATGAGCCACAGTGTTTGGCTGATTTGTTTGGCTTGAGGACTGGGATCACTAGGGTTTCTCTCAAGCTGTCAGATAGAATGCCTCACTCATATGTTTCTAGGAAGACCTCATGTAACAGTGGGACCAGAGAGGAGCCATACGTCTTATAGAACTCTGGGGGTAGCCCGTCGCTGCCTGGGGCCTTGCACGTAGCCTGTGATTTAATTGCTTCAGCAATATCATCTGCGGTGATGTCAGCGTCTAAGGCTTCGGCTTGTGTAGGGGAGAGCCTAGGTAATCCTATCTCCTGTAGGGTGTCCAGTATCTGGTCTGGAGGAATTTCAGCGTCATGTGAATACAGGTGTGCATAGTCGTTTTTAAAGGTGTCATTTATAATATGTTGGGTTTGGTTTATGTTGCCATCTTCATCCTGAAGTGTAGTAATTGTGTGTCTGGGATGTTCCTTTCTGCAGAGCCAGGCTAACAGTCTACTAGGCCTGTCTGCTTCCATGTGTGCTCTGTTTGTTTTGGTAGCATAGTCAAACTTGGCCAGTCTATCCCAGGCGTTCGTACATTCATCTTTAAGGGTTTTAAGTTTGTCTTCCCGTTGCTGTGGGTCTGAGGGACTGTTGTCAAGCCTCTCTATCTCCCTTTCCTTTTGTGCTAATTCATCCCGCAACTGTTTTCTTACACCTCCAGCCTTTGCTATAACTTTGCCGCGTATTACTACTTTCAGGGCTTCCCATACGGTGCTCACGTGATCTACACTTCCCATATTTAGCTCTATGTAGTCGTCTATTGAATCTTGTAATTCATCTTTGAAAGCTTGGTCCTTCAGGGCTTCCACCGGCATTCGCCACATAGGAATGGATGGTCTGGGGCCAGTATGTTTCATTCTACCACCAGTGGGGAGTGGTCAGAAATCGTCCTACCCAGGTAGTGTGCTTCTTCCATTTGGGGTAAGTGTTCTCTGCCTACAAAGACATAATCCAGTATTGTGTGGAGGCCATGAGGGGATGAATATTAAAAGTAGGTACATGCCTGCGGGTGGAGTTCCCTCCACACATCAGCCAGTTCTAATCTAGTCGTCATGGTGTTTAGTGAGGTCGTAGCCATTGATGGGCCTTTGGGTAAGGGCAAGGATCTATCCAGTTCTGGGTTGTGAGTGCAATTGAAATCCCCTCCCCATATGAATAGGCCCTTCCTGTGTGGCGTAACTTTAGCGTACATTGAATCGAGGTGGGCTGGAATATTATTATTGGGGAGATAGGAGTTCACTATTCACAGTTCTTGTTGCTCTATGTGTCCCCACAATATCACAAATCTGCCCTCTGGGTCATTTACAGCATTGGTTATCTGAAATGGAAATTGTGGGTGGATCCCTCTAGCGTACTTAGAGTAGGCAGTTCTATACCCCTGCCCACCCCAATGTTCTTGGAGTTTGGCCATAGCCTCCCCAGTGCAATGCGTTTCCCGTAGAAGCGCTATCATTATCCCCTTTCTGTGAACATAGGACTTAATTCTATTTCGTCGGAGGTAAGTGCCAAGGCCCCTTACATTCCATGTCATTTTTATTTTCATCGCCATGTCGCTTTATGGGGGGTGTTGTGGTCCTTGCAGTTTTCTGGGTGGGTTCCCGGGATCAGGATGTTTTGAATAAGAAACTTTGTCTGTTTGCCCGGGTTCCAGGTGCATGTCCCCGTTCCCGCCTCCCTCTCTGCCGCCAACATGATATAATTCAGAGACTTACCAACATTTTCAACTGTCATTCTAGTGAATGAACTATCTAAACCATTTAACTGAAAACTGCCCCCAGCAGTTGCGTTGAGCCTTCTGGGCCTCTCCAGGCCTTCCGGTGCGGGCGGTGTGCAAGCATTTGACTTACACGTTCTTTGCGGGGGAGGGCCATCGACGTGGTCGCATGTGGTGCCTTGCGCTTCTGCCCGGTATTGCTATCTTAATATTACGGTCTTAGTTGCAGGCCGATTGACTAAGTTGTACTCCTATGCGAGATCAACGACCGGTATTGATGGTTGTAGCTTCCTGTTTCATCTGTTGTTAGCTTGTGGTGGTTCCTCTCCGTCGTCTGCTAGGTTATTAGGCTCAAGCCACATGTTTGTTGTGGCTGGGGTCTCTAAGAAGAGTGTTTTCCCTTTATAGAGGACTTTGAGGCGAGAGGGGTAAAGCAACATGTATTTAAGATTAAGTTTGCGCAGCCTCACTTTTACTGGTATAAATGAATTCCTGGCGCGTTGTACTGCAGAGGTGTAATTGGGATACATGACAGTTGTCGAGTCTTGCTTTCTAATTTCTCCACCCTCTCTGGAATACCGCAATATTGTTTCTCTGTCGCAGAAATTTAGAATTTTGGCGATAATCGGGCGCGGGTGCGAGCCTGGAGGAGGGCGCTTTTGGAGGGATCTGTGGGCGCGTTCTACTGAGAAACCTTGCAAGAGTTTTCCTGCTCCAATTTCTTGTTGTAGCATTGTCTCTATAAATTCTGTAGGGTTCGGACCTTCCATGTCTTCGGGAACACCTAGAATCCTGATATTATTGCGCTGTGCGCGACCTTCTGCATCCTCGGATCGTGTCTCCAATCTTGCCACTTTTTGGTCCAGATCTTGGACTCGCTTCTTCAGAACTGTGGTATTTTCAACATTAATCTGAAGAGTGGCTTCGTTGGCGTTCACTTTTTCGGTCAGGTTGCATGCGTCTTGGCGCATGAGCTGCATGTCCACTTTTATTTCATCAATCTTGCTTTCAATGGAGGTGCGGAGCTCTGCAATGGCTTGAAGAACTTGCGTATTATTAGGTACCGCTTCCATATGCAGTGGTTCATCAACGGTTATGGGTTCAGGCAGTGGCAATTGTTTAGGCCTGACCGTCGTATAAGAGTTCATTGTTGTGGTTTTCGGTTTGGCTCTAGGTGGAGACATCGCTTCCCTCAGGGCCGCCATATCGACCTCTTTATTCAGTGGGTGCTTGTATGAATGCTGGGCAGTGGCGGTGAACCGAGGACAGTGCCCCCCCTCCCAGCGCATCTCTCACTGCGTCAAGTTGGGTTTAGCTTTCCGTAATGCCACCAGCGGCAGCGTAGGGGGTGTCCCTGGCAGCGTTGGGTTGTGCCCACGTGGCCCTTCCCACGTTCGAGCAGTAGAATCACCAGCTAAGCATGCGTGCGTTGGAGGATCTCCCTTAAGATTGGGTGTGACGGGGACCGCAGGCCACCTGTAATTGTGTGCAGTTTCTCGGTTGTGGTTATGCAGGGCTCCATCGAGGGTTCCCCAGTCACAGCCCGCCCTGCGTGTGCTGTGAATCTTTTGAGTGTCTTTATCTGCGTGTCACCCCGGCTTCCGTCTGGCTTGTTCTAGGGTGTTTATAGTGTCCTCTAGTATGCCGTGCCAGGGTGATCACCTTGTAAGCCGTAGCTAGGGAATTCTAGGGCTTGGCCTGGCAGTTAATCCAAGTCTTCCTGCCCGCAGACCATGGCAGTTGAGCTGGCGTGCACCAGTGCATCCCCACTCCCTCTCCTTATATTTGCACAGCGGCGGGGGGGGGATGCAAGGCAGCCACTCAGTTTTAGATCGTGGGGCCCATCTCAATGTCCCATGTGTGTTTCTACGGTCAGGTCCGCTGAGATCAGGTTTCAGATTCCGTTGTGCGGGGCCGCTCCTTATGCTTCTGGTCTCCCGTAGGGAGCCAATGTCCGCTCCCCCGTGTTCCGTTGCCAGCTGTAGTTGGAGGGGGCTCAGTAGGGCAGCAGAAGGAGGCCCACACCTCCGGCTCCCTCGGTGCAGCCCGCGTGGGTTCTCCTCTCTCTTCCCGGCGAGCAGCAGCTGGCAATCTGCAGGTCTCTGCATTGCGTGGTCCCGCAGTTCTTCTTCCGGTCTCCGTGGAACCGAGGTCGGATTTAGGGGCTGTAAAAATTAGCCCGTCGACACGCAGGGAGGGGCAGGCAGCCTCCCCCGGTCCCACCGCAGCCTTGTTATTCACTCGGCGGCACCCGGGAATGCAGCGGTCGCCGCCATCTTGGGTCCACAAGGTCAGCTTTGCGCTCGGCTCGATTAGGGTGATGCCGACTCGGGAATTGGGTCGCTGCAGCGGGGAGAGATTCCCCCTACGGGAAATATGTATCTTTTGGCAAATATCATGGGCGTAATAGCCTGATGCAGTCGGCTAAAGGATCGCGGGCAGGAGCTTCACCGATGCACATCTTTAGGGCATACGCGCTGGCCACGCCCCTCCTAGGTCTTGTGATTTAGTGTTTCAATCACAAGACCTATCCTATGAAAAATCTCTTTGGTACTTCTTGCAAACTACACATTGTGATACATTTTCTTGGACCTATACTGATTTTTATCATTCACCTTCCTACTACTGTGCTTGAACACTGATCCATCCAAACCAGATACCTTCTGATCTCAAATAGTGAAATGAGTCATGTCTCCTCTGTCTTTGATCAGTCAAAATAAGGATTCTCTGATTATGCTTCTTTCCTGTTCTAATGATAATTCATCTTTGATATCTTCTGTGGAATCATTCATGGTGTAAGGCTCTCCATCTTGGATTTCAATCCCAGCAATGACATGCATGCATCCCTTTTTCTCATTTCTTGTTACTGCAGATTTTTCTAAACTCTCATTCTGTTGGTAAAACCTCAAAAAGCTTTCATCCATTTGAGTTCTTAATTTTTGTTTGGGACCCAGGTGTACTTTAAAGGCTGGTCTGGTTTCCTCTACTCTGATTGCAACCTGTGCACCTGTATAATGGTGATGTCAGGCACTTGCATATTTTGCATATACACCCCAACTGCATAATTGGATCTTGCCACCATGTGGATTGCTGTAATGGTGATTCACTTTGTTCAGTTTCAGAAAAATGCGGGTTAAGGACCACAATCCTCTACCCACTCCTTCAATTAACGATGACAGCTGTTTTAACAGTTACCATCACTGGATGTCTGAGATTGTGTTTTCCTATCTTGATATCTACCTCAACAACTTTCTCTATTGTGATCTCCTCACCATCATCATTGTGCACTCAACCTCTACGGCTTCCTTTTCAGGTAGTGGGTCTTCTCTTTTTCCTCATTTAGTGATTCAAGAATATTTTGGTCATAATTGTTGCATGTGCTCCTGTGCCAACTACTGTGAAGGCCTGACATTGCCGCTGGATGTTAATGGGTGCACAATACTGGTCTTCAACAGTTTCCATGGTAGATAGGAAATCAGAATTATGAATGCGTTCAGAGATAACCATATTCAATCCTGCCACACTGCATGCAAGACAGAGTGGGATGTGGAATAAGGACTTGTTTCTTTTTTTAACTTGCAAGGGCATTTCTGTACCTTACTGTGTTCCTGCGACTGGCTTTGCAACCCCATTTTGAGGCCCTTTGATGTCCTCACATAAAGACTTATCTCTGTGTTCTGTGTACGCAACATAAATCTTACCTTTTGCTTCTTCCCACTTTTACTCACGTCCTTCAGCCTGCATAGGAGACCTACTGGAAGGACAGTGCTAGATTTTTATACTGCACCTGTTACTTGCTCATCAACAAACAATTCCACAGGGAAGCGATCCTTAGGATCTTTCTAATTTATTAGAGTCTTGTCATCAGTGCCTGGATTGGTGAAATCAGAAGTAATCTTAGCTATATCAGAAGAGTAAGAAACCGGCATTCCCTTCTCAATAGCAATCTTTTTAATTTGTTTATCACTTGTTCTTTCGTGTGTGTCTATACTCTGTATCTCCTTGCACCATTCTTTTCGATTATCTAGCACCATGTTATTTGGATTTTTTAGCCATATGGCCCACCCTTTTGTATGTAGGTATCTGTTCTGCAGGTGATGGGTCATAGTTTTTAAGTGAAGTTATACCACGAGTTACCAAATTGTCTTCCGCTGTCTGCACATCATTAAGCACCACTGATGCTTTGGAATTACAGAGTGTTTATGCCATCACTTCGTTGGCCTTCGTTGCTACTTTACTTGGGTACTAAAGAACCCTCACAGAACTTCTCAGTAATATCTTTGCAACTTTAATCCTATTTAACCGTATTCTCCAATGAAAATTGCTCACTGTGATGGTGTATCTTCCTTTTTGGTTCCTGTGTTTTCAAAATTCCTTTCTCAGTTACAAATGCCTTTACTTGGTAATGTTATAGACCTTAATTGATCCTCATTCTGGTATCTCCATCTTTTCTTCACTTGAGTCTTGTTTTGGGGTGCACAACTCTCTGTGGGGCCAACCATAAATGTACCAACTGGTACAATTCTGGATTGGTTCCCCAGAGCACCTATTTGGCATTGTTCAGTTGTCCTTTTGACAAGCCACTTAATTGCACCCTCTGTTTTGCGTATAGTGTATATTCATTTTGTGATGCAGGTGGTCCCCTATTGGTCACTTTGCCAAATAGTTTTCTGATCTACTCAGTAAGCATTCTCAACGTACTTTCCATGTGTTGGTATCTCTGCTCGTCTCTTTGAAATCTTGGCTGGTACTCGTAGTGATGGCTAGGGTGCCTATTATAGGTACCACGTTTCTGCTCAGGAATGGTAATATCTGATTTCAGGTTACCTCGCTCTTTCTGGAGACACTCTGAGAATTTCTGACCTTGCCTTGCACCTAACTGTCTTGGTCCTTCTATGGAATACTATGTAGGATATCACATGGGATTTGTTTGTTTCTCAAACCATGGAATACATAACAAGTTTTGCCTCTGAAACCAAATGGTATGGATTGAAAATTCCTGCGTAATTCATTTCTAAAAGCATTCCATGTTTTTGTGTTTTGCTCTGACAAACTGGAAAAGAATGCTGCTTAATCTTCACTGACAGTCCAGGTAAAATACGTACTAAAATTTGTATCTCCATAGATGTCTAAAGTCCTATATGCATGCATGCGCCACAAACTCAATATACTGTTCAACACTGGCATCCCTTCTCCAATTATCTTTTTCTGCTTGAAATCCTTTCTCCTTAATGTATAGATCATTTAATTAATGTTTTTCAATTCAATAATGTGGTGTAGATATGCCTCAATTTGGTTTGGCTCTTGTCTACTGCTCTTTGCATTTCATTCTGGGACAATCAGCCCGCATTGATTTTGTAGATGTATTAGTTCAGAATTTGCAGGTATCCTTTCACACTTGCACTGTGTCCCCTGCTTCACCAAAATGATTTTGGGAGAGTCCTTGTCTGCCTCTTTTGATCCGCCATTGCCATGCTATAATTAACTCAGCCTACAACTGGGTTATTCTATCCTGCAACTGCTTATGATCCCCAGAAAATCTATCTGTAAGAAAGTGTAGTTTTGCTGCTAGTTGACAGTGTGTAAATCATTTAACACATTGCAAAAGGTGCATGATACTACCATTATTGTGTGCATCCTGAATGGAAAACTACAATTGCCAGCATGCAAAGTAATTTTAGCTCAAATTAGTATTCAGGGTTTCAATTTACTATCAGAACCGAAGGAAATGCATTTTGATCACCTAATTGAAGTCATTATTTTATAGGAAATGGAGCTTTATTCAGCCTCTCTTATTTCTAATCATCCCAGCCGCTCCTATTGAGGGACACAGATCACCCAAACACTGCTGTTTGTGCAGCCATCTCACATTAATTGAACTTTAATAAGTAATTGTAAAAGAAAGGGAAATCATTGCAGAGCTCTTCTGAGCTTTGAATTTAATTTCTCCTCAACACTTCACTGTGGGTGCGATGTGTGGTGAGTTGAACATGACCTTTTCGGTTACCCGGATCAGGGTAGACAATTTTTGCTGGTTTCTGAATCCAGGGAAAACCAGATATGTTTAGCACTTTTTCTTAAAGGGGCCCTTCCTATCTCATTCACTCCATTATTCACCTTTTCTTCCCTGACAACCCTTCAACATCTGTCTAAATGTTTATAAAAATCCCTTTAAAAATGCAACGAAAGAAAATGTAATTAAAAACATCAAGTTGAATCCAATGAGCTCCAACATGAGAGAAAACAAAAATCCAATATGGTAATTCCTAGAATACAACGAAGACCACAATAAACACGAGAATGCTGAATCAAAAGAAAACCATTAATAAATATCAAACATTTCAATGAAAAAAGAAATCCACGTAAACTGGCAGAAAATATAGCCTAAAGACAAGGTAAGATGTATCTCATTATTAATTCATTTTGAACATTTCATATTTCAATATTCGATTATGTGGCAAAATCCGAGGGGTGGCCTCATTTCTGGCAGTGGATTCTACACGATTGGCAGTGATGCACACCACCGGTGGAACCAACACAACCGTTTCTGATATGGGAATTAGATACCCTGTATTGCTTAATTATGAATGTACAGCCAAGCAGGTCCCACTAGGTCAAACTGGGACCCTCCTTAACAAAGATCATGAATATCCATCTGGAGTCTGCCAAGGGCCATCCCTCTCACCATTGCATTTTTATATATACATGGCCTGGCTTCAAATTGAGTAATGCCGCACCACTGGTGGAACCAAAAAACATCATTTCTGATTTCGATTTTAGAAGTCCTGATTTGCTCAATTGAAACTTCCAGCCAAGATACGTTTTATGAACTTATTAAGTCATACTGGGACTCCCCTTTCCACAGATCACAAATGTCCATGTGGAGTGCCTCAACGGCCTGGCCTGTAAAGCTCATCAAAACCTACAGTATTGCTTTCCACATGTATGTTACTGATACACAGATGTTCCTCAAGATCTCAAATCAGTTGCATGACTGTCAAAGAATAAAGAGTGCAACGGAAGCAGCTATCCCACAATGGAGGGAAATCAGAAGTAATGCTGCTGGGAACTAATACCTCTTCTTCACTACCGTTAGACTGGAGGTATCTCCTTCCCCATCTCTAACAGTACAGAAATTGAGGGGCACTTTTAAAAACGGGCTCTCTTTTGTACTCAAAATAACCAACATTGCCAAAGCCTACTTCTACCAAATCTGGAGGCTATGAGTGACTGTTTAGATCAGAGCATTGCCAAAATGGATCGCCTTCATATAGCAGTAGTCCTCTCATGCATAGACTACTGCTGCAGGTTTTCGGGATGGTTCCTGTCCATCTCAAAACTTTAGAGGGTCCGTACATGTGCAACTGCCATACGCCATGCTAAAATATTTCTGAACACAACATGCCAATGCTGAAGACACTCCATTGTTGCCATCCAAACCAATTGTTGCCCACAGAACCAACTACCCTGTCCCTATGCAGAACAATTGCTTACCTTCTAAAACGGATGGTTCCAGAACAACTGACTACATGCCTAATGTTAGCTAATGTGAGAAATCACGGGATTCCGTCACTTCTCCCAAGGAGAGAGCCTTTCCTTGTGAGGCTAGGGAGGTGAGCCTGCTATGCAATAGGTGGAGGCAATCAGGAACTGACAGGGAGAGACTCCCCTCTTGGGGACAAGGACTCCAGTTCTGCAGAGAAACTCACTAAAGCCCTCTCTCCTGGACAAACAGTAACATCAAGGCTTTCGAAAGACCCAGGAGACCAAGCCACTGTTTGTTATTGTGCCATAAGATTCAAGATCCCATCTGAAGAAATATCTGGTAAAACTACTGTGAAGAAGAAGAGTGAGCGAGTAATACTGATCGCTCAGTGATTTGACACCAGCAATACTGTGATGAGGAGAAATGAGCGAGTATTGGAGAGTGCTCAACTGGAAGAGAAAAGGGACTATAATCTTCCTCTGTGGAGGACCCAGCAATGTATCATAAAAAGGGAAGAAGGACCAGAGTGAAGTCATGATTGGTGGTGTGACACATGAGAAGTGTACTGTGCAGTCTTGCAACAACGCTGAGACCGCTGTAACGCTGGCATAGTCGAGCCATGGAAAAGAAGCAGAGCGAGTTGGAGGGAAAGCAGAAGCTGTCCTAACCAAACGAAGAGAGGACACTATCCTGCCTGCAGATCCAGTGATGCCAACCTGTGGGGAAAAAAGGTAATGACAGCGGGAGACACGAGAGGGAACATGGGTATAACGAGAACCAGCATCCTACTCATCCCGGTGATATGAAAAAAACAAAGAGAGTGAACCCCATCACAGGACTCATCCTACTAGTCCCAGTGATACAAGAAAGAACCGATAGAGTAAAACGAATCACGGACGCATCCTACTCGTCCCATTGATACAAGAAAGAACAAATATAGTGAGACTTATTACGGGACTTATTCTACTTGTCCCTGTTACACGAAAGAGAATCATTACGGGACTCATCTTACTCGCGTCAGTAAAACCAAAAGGGGCCAAGAAGATATGAATATTTATGGGGTCTAGTATACCAGCCCTGAGGAGGGAATCAGTAAACCAGAAGAGGAGAATCCTGATATCAGATATTTTACTCTTGGGGAGCTATAGGACCATAGTAACATTCACCTTTCACTATTGCACAACTAATTTATATCTTACATCCCTTATTCCTCACCCTCAAATAGTTAGACGGCTCGTGTACTCAACAAAAGCAAATTAATAAATGGGGACTGTAGAATTTTCACAATGTTACCACAGCTTTTGAGATGCGCACATTGTGGATGCACAGCTATCCCAGAGTAACTTTTCTCACTATTCCCCACGGGGAAATATAAAGAAAGGCGTTTTGCATTTAGACCCATTACATGTTTGAATTGTAAAATATGCTCTACTGAGATTGAATAGGATGCTGAATAACTAGAACACATAGCAGCCCATGTGTTATGCTCACATTTTTTTTTACAACTGTTCAAACATATGCACCAGTATCCAATCAAAATGGTTAAACAAATTACCAGGGTTCTACCATTAATTATAGTCTAAGCATCTCCTAAATTAAAGCAGTGCACATTTGAGAATAAGGAGATTCAAAGGTTGACTATTGCTCGGTCTTAAAAAGAAGTAGTACCTTATATGCAAGGCTTAGTAACCTAAACAACAAAGGAAACTTTGGACAATGAGAAGCAGACAAAGGAAAGAAGACAAAAGGAAGAGAGGGAAGCAGTCCACCAAGACACTCAATAGCATCCCAAACTTTCAAATAGCTTTCTCCTTTTATACTACTAATTTCTCATGTGCCCGCAGTGTACACCTGTATGTTATCCAATCTTCTATACAATGATACCCTGTACACATTCACACCTTAATACCACCCTTTTTGCAATTATGCTGTCTCTTAACAAACAACTAATTGTACCCCAAGATGTTGAGTTCAAGGTTTCATCCATGCAAAGGAGGGACAGATCTCCTTTCCTAACACCAGATGTATCCAATTCCATTGGGGCCTGCATTGTATCCAACTCTCTCTTCCTAAACATCTTCCTTCTCAAGCCCCTCGCTCAGCTACCTCTAACTCTTTGACGGTCAGATGCTTCTCCAGGCAGAGAGCTGGAGGTAGATCTCTCTCCTCCTCAGGGGACTCCCTCTGGAATGGCCTCCCTGCTTCTCTAAAACTCGAGCAGGACCATCTCAGTTTCCGGACGCAGCTCAAGACCTTCCTTTTGGCTTCTGCTTTCTCTCTTGCTCTCCCTTGCGTACCACCTGTTTTCTGCGCTAGCTGGTTGCCTGACTACCCTCTTAGCTCAACAGGCACCAGGCTTCCTCCATAACTTGCAAGCACCTGCACTGGCTCTGGACCTCCTGGCACTTAGGGGCTGTATATATAACCCTACAGTCCCCCCTTTTTCTGCACTCCCCATAGCTGTTTTCCCAGCTGCAATTACTCAGAGGAACTGCTGCCCTCACCGCACTACCCTTCTCCCTCCCCCTTGCTCTTCTCCTCCCACTGCACTTGTACGATCTGACCAGTATCGTTCGTTTCTTTGTCCCTATGTCTACCAACCTTGTCTTGTCGCGCCTAGAAACACAGGCGCGTTATAAAAAACTCATATCATATAACAAGGGCTATAGTCAGGCACTATACCAAAAACAGAATGTTAGATTGTCCTGAAAGCTATTAGATGCCCAAAAGTAATATTCCCCTTAATCCTCACCTTAACAATTGTAACCAGATCCATCCTAAATTAGAGTAAATTATAAGATGTAATCCATGTGTCATAAGGGTTAAGGTGAAGAATGACACTGATTGGTGATGTTTACTATGCTGCTCTTTGTGGGCAAAGTGCATATTATCAAAATAAATGTGTTACTCATGTTCTGTGATGAAGGCCCCTGCCTTGTTTTGAGGACCTCTAGCAGGGTGCCAAAAGGAGCATGGTGCCTTGCCAAGCTAATGGATGATGGGCCCAGGAGTGGTGTGGGGGAGAATCTCAGGTTCACCCTCACTTAGCCCTCTCCAGCCGGCAGGGCACTGCTACTTGCACCCTTACAAGTTTCCTAGCTGATTATGAACAGGAGACTACAGGGGGGTAGGGGACTAAATGAACCCATGAAACCCGTCCTCTATGATGGTTTGGACCCTATGCAGCAACCTCTTAGAGCCAGAACACCCCTTCATAAATACACATATGCTCCCCAGTTGCAAAACACTGTGTTCAGTAAGAGAGAGGATGGCATTGGCAGTCCCCCAGTATGGAGAACCAGTGCTTCACAAAAGCTCACCTGTTCGCTGAGAGCAGATGTGGCCCAACACCCACTGCAGCAATGAATTGCACATTATTATTATTAATATTATCATTATTATTGTTATCGTTATTATCATCATTAGCATTATGTTATGTATTATTGACCGTGAATCTAGCTTCGAGAATCAAAAGAGCGCTACAAGTTATTGGATTAAGTACAAGGTGAGGGAAGCAGATTGCAAGGGATGAATACAAGGAAGTGTACAGCTAATAGCGGGGCACGGGGAGGGCCAGCAATTTGGCAGCAAGGGAACTACATGCAACCAGGGGAGGAAACGGGGGAGCAGATTGCCCAGTCTCAAGGTAGGTTGGGACTCAGGAGTAGGGGGGTGTGGACCTAGGTGTTAAAGAGGAACCGTCCTTGGGCCTTTAGCTCCTTCTGAAATGTATTATTCCAAGTAACGCCAGGCCCTAAACCCCTGCCCAAACTACACCTTGGGATTTTGGAACACTAGGGGCTTTACGCATTTGTTCAATACTAGCTGGGCTGTCGACCTGCACCTCATTTGCTTGCAAGAAACGTGGCTAAACGAGACTCCAATTTTTGAAGGTTTCGAAATAGCGCACAACCCAGCTATTAAACAGAACAAGGGTAGACCTATGGCTGGGCTCTTGGTGGCAGCAAAGACAGATTCCGGCCTTAGGACTGAAAATTGTTATAACCTTTCTCCATTCATTCAGGTGGTGACGATCAGTTGTACTGAGTCACTACTGGCGCAGGTTCCGAAACTCTACATCATCAATCTCTATTGGAATCATTATGCTGAAGACGCCAAATCTTTTATCGACCAAGTGACAACTGTGATTGATGACCTAATGGAAACGGGCAAATCTAATGACTTGATCATTTGCGGTGATCTCAATATTGACTGTGTCACCCACCTGAACTTAATCCCCGGGAAAAAGAAACTGTCCAATCGAGAAGAACTTTTGACTAACCAATGGTGTATAGAAATGGAACTTCGGGGATTAACGATGCTAAACGGCCAAACACCGGGTGACATTCCAGCTGCTCCGACGTGGAGAAGAGGCGACCAAAGTTCAATTCTTGACTACATATTTGTAGGTGGAAACATCCATATGAGATCAAACACTTTTGAAGTCATAAAAATGACTCATAGTGACCTTGACATGGTGACCCTGAAATTCAACTCCTCTACTTATCACAAACAAGAGCGATGGGCCCACGTTGTGAGAACGGGAGGGGGCAGAATTCGTCTAAATCTTGATAACAAGGACGTAACTCTCATTTCAGCCAAATTTCAATTGAATTCCGATTCTTTGGAATATAATCACCTCTTGTCCCAATATGTCGAAAGGAAAAATAACTTAAGACATGCTGAGTTTACACCCAAACACAAATATGATTTAGAAATCTCCCAACAGAAAAGAACCTTGCGACAGCTTTTGAGAAAGGTGCCAAAAATCTCTACTTCAAACAAGTGCGAAAAAAGAAGAAAGCTTAAACAAGCCTATAAGAACTGGCTTAAGTCGCACAAAGCCATCATGTTACAAAATGACGCTGAGTTCATGATGTCTAAAATGGCGAGTCGCAACTCAGCAGATTACTGGAGACTAATAAATAACAATCTTGCGCCTCTACACGCTCTGCAGGCAAACTTGGTACTAGAGGCGGAGTGGATATCGTTCTATTCTGACCTCTTCCGTAAAGATGCACTAATTGAAGAATGGGAAGCCCCCCCTTCTAAAGCATTGGGAGATTGCATTTGATAAAGAAAATATCTTGCAAATTATTAAGAATGTGCATGATTCTAGAGCACCTGGCCCTGACGGTCTCACAAATTTTTCCATTAGACGCCATCCTAAAGAGTGGTCAGACTTTTGTACAAACCTTTTTAACAGAGTTGTTGAATCCTGCAAAACTCCAAAATCTTGGAAATCTGCTGTAATTGTGCCTATCTTCAAAAAAGGAGACAGACGAAACCATAAGAACTATAGACCCATTGCACTATTGGACGTGTTAGGGAAAGTGTATGCCACCTTGTTGCAACATCAACTTCAGAAGTGGTCTACTGAATGCAACCGGGTCGATCCAAGACAAACTGGCTTCGTCAAAGAGGTGGGCTGTGGTGTCAACCTCCTGTTGTTGAATCTTCTGAAGATGGAAGCGCATCAATCAAACTCAAAGGTCTATTTAGCTCTAATAGACCTATCACAAGCGTTCGACAGCATAAATAGAGATCTGCTTTGGAGAAAGCTGAGTGCATGGAACTGTCCTCCTAGTTTATTGGCAGCCATTTGTGAATTACACACAAATTCTTCAATCAGAGTCAGATTAGATCTTAAGGGAAATTTATCAGCACCAATTGATACGTTCAGGGGAGTGAAACAAGGGTGCCCCCTAGCAGCCAGCATTTTCAACTTGTTTATATCTGACATCAAAGAGATCTTTAAGGAGTTGAATACGTTCCCCCCTAAAATACATGGCACTCACATTGACTATCTTGTTTACGCGGATGATCTTATCCTCTTGGATTCGACACCCATAGGCCTTCAACGCAAACTTTGTGCTGTGGAAAAATATCTAACGTTGAATGGCCTTATTATCAACAAGGGGAAATGTGAAATCCTGATATTTGAGAAATGAACAGGTAACAGCGGAAACAAGAAAAATTTCAATTGGCACCTTGATAAGGAGCGGATCAGGATCGTAAAGAGTACCACTTATCTAGGGTTGAGAATTAGTGCTAGTAGAAATGATGCACCATGGGTGGAGCTAACAAAAAGCAAATGCCGACAGCTGGCATGTCAGGCGTCATTGATTAACAATACATTTGGCAAATTCTCCCTAAAACTGACTGTGATTTTCTTCGAGCAAAAAGTGGTACCAGCCTTGATATATGGTGATGAAAATGTTTTTGGCTGCGGGTACGATGTATGGAACTCGCTAGAAAACATCTTCTGGTCGAAAGTTCTACACCTGCCTAGAGGAATTGCAACGGCCTGTATAAGATACAAACTTGGATACATCTCAATCCAAGCCAGAGTCGCTTGTAACCTCCTAAGTTTATTTAGGAAAACAGTGCAAATGAATCCACCACAGCAAATTGAAATACTTCACAACCCAGAGACTGAAAAGGCTCAGACAATTTTGTACCAATGGAATGCGCTGTGCCTAGAAGTGTTGGACACATATGACATCTCAGTGCAAACTCTGATTGAAAACCCAGATTCAGCGAAACTGAAGATGTGGCGAACCGACTGGATCAACACATGTAAACTCAGATCTGATTCACGGACGATGAGAGACGCTCCCGGAGAAGCAAGAGCTTATGGCCAGTTACCGGAATACCTAGCGCGCTTCCCGGACCAACGCTCGAGAACATTATACATGCAGTTTAGGCTTAATGCGTTGCCCACTAAGGAGTGTGTAAACTTTTGGTCCCAGTCCGTCGATTCAGACCTATCGTGTCGACTTTGTGGTGCAAAAGATGAAACCCTTAAACACTTGACAATGTCATGTCCTGGACTGGAGCAGCAAAGAAACACCATTTCTGGGCCAGTACCAAACAAATTCCAGTTCCTTGCTAAAGAGGACTGGTGGAGAGTGCTGTTTGATGGCTCCAACAGATCGGTCTTATGCGCACTGACCACCTTCTTGCGTACTTTAAAAGAGACTTTAGACGCTAAGCCTGTGACTAACCTGTAGTTACACTATTATCCGCACTTTCACGACAAAGGCTGTGAACCGACGTTGAACTGGGAAAGAGGTGACGGACTCCTAAACTGTTTTTCTTCTGTATGCTGTTTTCTTTTTCTTCCTCTTTTTTAAAGGTTTGTAAAAACTGAATAAAAAAAATAAATAAAAATAAAAAATAAAAAAATAAGTGAGCAAGCGAGTCTGGTGTGGATGGGGAGGAGTTCCTAGAGTGTATCACATAGACAGAGAAGGCCGGTCATGTAGTTCATTCCTTCCTGCATCGTCCTGTTTCAAGTCTGTACATGTCATAGCTTCTGGTGGATTGTACACCTCCAGAGAAGATGAGCTTCTCAGTAAGGTAGCTTGATGACTTGCGGTCAATGCAACAGAGGATGATGCAGCAGGATTTGAATGTTATACATGATTGCAGCAAGAGCCAATGCAGATGATGGTCAGGGTCATGTGGTTGAATTTTCCCAGCTCTTTGCTAAGTCATGCTACAGCATGTAGGACACATCTCAAGGGTTCCAGTCTGGTTGTCGAAAGCTCTTCCAAGTGGGCATTGTCACCATTCAGCATTGATCAGCAGATCGGAAGTTGTTTGCTCAGATGAAAGACTTAGTTTTATGCAGGAGAGAAAATGAAATGTATACCACAACCTGTATGTATTCCTTGCTGTGTGCTCCATGAAGGAGAGGTGTCTGTTGATGTAGAACTGGAGGGACATTGCACAGGTGGTCAGCTTGGGTATGAAGCCCTTGAGGTTTATAGTGGAGAGCCAAGTCTGGATGTCAGGGTGCTTGGTGTTCTTGGTCAGCAGTAAGAATTTGATGTTGGAGGGGTTGAGCTTCAGGTAAGCACTGGACATACAGGACTAGTTCACAGTGAGGCAGACCTTGAGCCCGTGGATGTCTTTGATGGACGAGATCCATAGGTAGAACTGCATGCCATCTGAGTATTGATGGATGCCGATGTCGTGTGGAGCCAGGAGGGTTCAGAGTGGTTCCATGTAAAGGTTGAAGATCATGTGAGAGAGGAAGGATAGTTATGGGACTCCACAGATGATTGGTGGAGTTGATGACCTGGAGGAATCCATGTGGATGAATTGGTGGTAGTTAGAGAGATAGGATTTAAGCCAACTGAGGACGGTCTCCCTGATCCCCATGTGATGGTATAGAGTGTCAGTGCATGGGAGGGGGGGAAGCATTTGGGTCACTTTTATAATGGTTGATGGTCCTCTTAAAGCTGCGGTCCTGCTACATGCATGCTAGTACCAATGGCTCATGAACAAAATTGATCTGCTGCAACCTTTCCAAATGAACCAATTGAAAACACAAGAGAATAAATATATGCGCCTAAATACCCCTAAACCTAAGGCCAAACTCAGGAGAAGAGCAGATCATGGATAAAAGGGAAGACAGAAAATGGAATGGTGTGGACATTTGAAGCAAGAGGGGAGCAGAGTTTGGTATAAGTTGGCATTGTGAGAGAGAACTATGAGGAGGGGCTGGAAAGCTAGGCTAAGCAATGATGGATATCTGCTGTAAAAGGGGATGAAGAGAAGAAAAGGGTGGAGGAGGGTAAATAACATCTGATGGCAGACGTTGGAGATTGGCAGGTGGAGAAAGCAGAAGAATATCAGAGAGTGGCAGGTAATTGCAGCATATGGAGGAAGGAGAAGACCGTCTGTGCGTTGAAGAAGGAGAGCAACATGTAGAGGAAGGCGAAGAACATCATATAGTGGAAAATGTGGAACAGGTGGTAGATGACAGAGAAGACCAGAGGTTGGGGCAGGGAAGCCAAAGTTGGAGAACCCCAAGTGGGTGGCCTGAGAATGTCAGGAAGAAGTAACTGGGAAACAGGAACAGAGCAACATGTATGGCAGAACTAGTCAGAAAGGAAGGTATGAACATCCCAAGACATGGGTAGCAGTTAGGTTCAGATATGAAGGGGCAGAGCCCACAGTATGAGGAGAGATGAGCATGTGGTGGGGTGATGAGGAGGTCCAGGGCCAGTGTATGTTCAGCAAAGTATGGAAATGGGTATCACGACCCTAGGGAAGAAAGGTGGCAGAGGTGATCCTCAAAGACCCCATTCAGAAACCAAGGTCTGATGTGATTTACCCTTCCCATGAAAGTAAAAAAAATGTCATTCTGTTATACTTTGTGGCTGAGATTCGGCAAAGGCTACAAGGGTTGGAGGTGATATTCCCCCACCGCATGAAGAGAGGCAAGTGACCAAGAGATTGTGAGGGCCGGAGAGTTACCCCAAAATCTGAATGTACTGTTAAAGAGTGACCTTTTTTTCCTTGTTCATTCAGCTAGACCCAGGATGGGAAGACATTAATACATTTTGAGTTACTGAATTTATAGAGGAGCTATCCTTTTCACTTGTGTTGGGAATGAAAAGACTGTAAAAGTTAACTCTTGTGTCGGGAACAAAAGATTCTGGGCAGGTTAAATCCTATTCATGTTCATTTTAAATTCTGATACAGCTTTCAGCAGCAACAGTGCCGACGTGTAGGAAACTTGTCCGCATCTCAGAAAGGGATTATCCCGTGACCTATCAGAATTTAACGCTTATCAGGCATTGTTCATGTTTAGAAGCTAGACACCTTATCAGGCACTGTTCGTGTTTAGAAGCTATACAACTTATAATGCACTGTTCATGTTTTGAATCTAAATGCTTATCAGCCACTGTTCATGTTTTGAATCTAGATAACATGTCAGGCACTGTTGATGTTTTGAATATAGGCAACTTTTCAGGCACTGTTCATGTTTTGAATCTAGACGCTTCTCAGGCACTTTTCATGTTTAGAAACTAGAGAACATATCGGGCACCATTCATGCTTAGAAGGTAGACAATATTTCAGGCACTGTTCATATATTGAATCAAGACGCTCATCAGGCACTGTTCGAGTTTAGAAGCTAGACAACTTTTCAGGCGCTGTTCATGTTTGGAATCTAGATTCTTATCAGGCACAGTTAATGTTTTGAATCTAGACAACTTCTCAGGCACTGTTCATTTTTTGAATCTGACAAGTTTTCAGGCACTATTCATGTTTTGAATCTAGGCGCTTATCAGGCACTGTTCATTTTTTGAATTTGACAAGTTTTCAGGCACTATTAATGTTTTGAATCTAGACAACTTCTCAAGCACTGTTCTTGTTTTAAATCTAGACAGCTTTTCAGGCACTGTTCATGTTTTAAATCTAGACGCTTATCAGGCACTGTTCATGTTTAGAAGCTATACAACTTATAATGCACTGTTTATGTTTTGAATCAGGACACTTCTCAGGCATTGTTCATGTTTAGAAGCTAGATAACTTTGCAGGCACTGTTTTTGTTTTGAATCTAGACACCTTTTCAGTCACTATTCATGTTTTGAATCTCAATGCTTATCAAGCTCTGTTCATGTTTAGAAACTAGACAACTTATCATGCACTTTTCAAGTTTAGAAGCTAGACAACTTTTCAGGCACTGTTCATGTTTTGAATCTAGACAACTTCTCAGGCACTGTTCAATTTTTTAATCTGACACGGTTTCAGGCACTATTCATGTTTTGAATCTAGACACTTCTCAGGCATTGTTCATGTTTAGAAGCTAGACAACTTTGCAGGCACTGTTTTTGGTTTGAATCTAGACACCTTTTCAGGCACTATTCATGTTTTGAATCTCAATGTTTATCAAGCTCTGTTCATGTTTAGAAACTAGACAATTTGTCAGGCACTGTTCAAGTTTAGAAGCTAGATTCTTTTCAGGCACTGTTCATGTTTTGAATCTAGATTCTTTTCAGGCACTGTTAATGTTTTGAGTCTAGACAACTTCTCAGGGACTGTTCAAATGTATGAATCTGACAAGGTTTCAGACACTATTCATGTTTTGAATCTAGACAACTTCTCACGCACTGTTCTTGTTTTAAATCTAAATACATTTTCAGGCACTGTTCATGTTTAGAAGCTAGACACCTTATCAGGCACTGTTCATGTTTGGTAGCTATACAACTTATAATGCACTGTTCATGTTTTGAATCTAAATGCTTATCAGGCACTTTTCATGTTTTGAATCTAGATAACTTGTCAGGCACTGTTCATGTTTTAAATCTAGACAACTTTTCAGGCACTGTTCATGTTTTCAATCTAGACACCTTCTCAGACTTTGCTCATGTTTTGAATTTAGACAACTTCTCAGGCACTGTTTATGTTTTGAACCTGGACAACTTTTCCGGCACTATTCATGTTTTGAATCTAGACGCTTCTCAGGCATTGTTCATGTTTAGAAGCTAGACAACTTTTCAGTCACTGTTTTTGTTTTGAATCTAGACAACTTTTCAGGCACTATTCATGTTTTGAATCTCAATCCTTATCAAACTCTGTTCATGTTTAGAAAGTAGACAACTTATCAGGCACTGTTCATGTTTGAATCTAGACAACTTTTCACGCACTGTTCTTGTTTTAAATCTAGACACATTTTCAGGCACCGTTCATGTTTTGAATGTAAATGCTTATCAGGCACTGTTCATGTTTAGAAGCTAGACAACTTATAATGCACTGTTCATGTTTGAATCTAAATGCTTATCAGCCACTGTTCATGTTTTGAATCTAGATAACTTGTCAGGCACTGTTGATGTTTTGATCTTGACAACTTCTCAGGCACTGTTTATGTTTTGAATATAGATGCTTCTCAAGCACTGTTCATGTGTAGAAACTATACAACATATCAGGCACCATCGATGCTTAGAAGGTAGACAAGATTTCAGGCACTGTTCATATATTGAATAAAGACTCTCATCAGGCACTGTTTATGTTTAGAAGCTAGACAACTTTTCAGGTGCTGTTCTTGTTTTGAATCTAGACAGCTTATTGGGCACTGTTCATGTTTGGAAGCTATACAACGTATAATGTACTGTTCATGTTTTGAATTTATATGCTTATCAGACACTGTTGATGTTTTGAATTTAAATGCTTATCAGCCACTGTTCATGTTTTGAATCTAGATAACTTGGCAGGTACTTTTGATGTTTTGAATCTAGATAACTTTTCAGGCACTGTTTATGTTTTGAACCTGGACAACTTCTCAGGCACTGTTCAATTTTTGAATCTGACAAGGTTTCAGGCACTATTCATGTTTTGAATCTAGACACTTCTCAGGCATTGTTCATGTTTAGAAGCTAGACAACTTTTCAGGCACTGTTTATGTTTTGAACCTGGATAACTTCTCAGGCACTGTTCAATTTTTGGATCTGACAAGGTTTCAGGCACTATTCATGTTTTGAATCTAGACACTTCTCAGGCATTGTTCATGTTTAGAAGCTAGACAACTTTTCAGGCACTGTTTTTGGTTTGAATCTAGACACCTTTTAAGGCACTATTCATGTTTTGAATCTAAACACATTTTCAGGCACTGTTCATGTTTAGAAACTAGACAACTTATCAGGCACTGTTCAAGTTTAGAAGCTAGACAACTTTTCAGGCACTGTTAATTTTTTGAATCTAGACAACTTCTCAGGCACTGTTCTTGTTTTAAATCTAAACACATTTTCAGGCACTGTTCATGTTTTGAATCTAGACACCTTATCTGGCACTGTTCATGTTTTGAATCTAGATAACTTGTCAGGCACTGTTCATGTTTTAAATCCAGACAACTTTTAAGGCACTGTTCATGTTTTCAATCTAGACACCTTCTCAGGGTCTGTTAATGTTTTGAATCTAGACACCTTCTCAGGAACTGTTTATGTTTTGAACCTGGACATCTTTTCCGGCACTATTCACGTTTTGAATCTAAACGCTTCTCAGGCATTGTTCATGTTTAGAAGCTAGACAACTCTTCAGGCACTGTTTTTGTTTTGAATCTAGACAGCTTTTCAGGCACTATTCATGTTTTGAATCTCAATCCTTATCAAACTCTGTTCATGATTAGAAACTAGACCACTTATCAGGCACTGTTCAAGTTTAGAAGCTAGACAACATTTCAGGCACTGTTCATGTTTTGAATATAGACACTTCTCAGGCAATGTTCATGTTTAGAAACTAGACAACATATCAGGCACCATTCATGCTTAGAAGATAGACAACATTTCAGGCACTGTTCATATATTGAATCAAGACACTCATCAGGCACTGTTTATGTTTAGAAGCTAGACAACTTTTCAGGCACTGTTGTTGTTTTGAATCTAGACAGCTTCTCAGGCACTGTTCATGTTTAGAAGCTATACAACTTATAATGTACTGTTCATGTTTTGAATTTAAATGCTTATCAGCCACTGTTCATGTTTTGAATCTAGATAACTTGTCATGTACTGTTGATGTTTTGAATCTAGACAACTTTTCAGGCACTGTTTATGTTTTGAACCTGGACAACGTTTCAGGCACTGTTCATGTTTTGAATCTAGACGCTTCTCAGGCACTGTTTATGTTTAGAAACTAGACAACATATCAGGCACCATTCATGCTTAGAAGCCAGACAACTTTTCAGGCACTGTTTTTGTTTTGAATCTAGACAACTATTCAGGCACTATTCATGTTTTGAATCTCAATGCTTATCAAGCTCTGTTCATGTTTAGAAACTAGACAATTTACCAGGCACTGTTCAAGTTTAGAAGCTAGACAACTTTTCAGGCACTGTTCATGTTTTGAATCTAGATTCTTTTCAGGCACTGTTAATGTTTTGAATCTGACAAGGTTTCAGGCACTATTCATGTTTTGAATCTAGACAACTTCTCACGCACTGTTCTTGTTTTAAATCTAGACACATTTTCAGGCACTGTTCATGTTTTGAATCTAGACGCTTATCAGGCGCTGTTCATGTTTAG
This sequence comes from Ambystoma mexicanum, assembly GCF_040938575.1. Classification (NCBI taxonomy): domain Eukaryota; kingdom Metazoa; phylum Chordata; class Amphibia; order Caudata; family Ambystomatidae; genus Ambystoma; species Ambystoma mexicanum. The sequence continues at coordinate 537,307,069 of NC_090923.1, read as the reverse complement.
AAGCTAGACACCTTATCAGGCACTGTTCATGTTTAGAAGCTATACAACTTATATTGCACTGTTCATGTTTTGAATCTAAATGCTTATCAGCCACTGTTCATGTTTTGAATCTAGATACCTTCTCAGGTACTGTTTATGTTTTGAACCTGGACAACTTTTGTAGGGGAGGACTGGTCCAAGAAGACCCCCCTCGCCTGCGCTTTCTCCCCAGGTGAGGACTATGGCTCTCTTGGGCGTCCCCTCATGCCACCCGGGCCCAGGTGGTGGAGGGTTCACCCACTGGAGACATTGCCCGCATGTATTAATTGCCCACATGTATTAAAATTTAGCTAGGCCTAAGAAACCATTTTGTCTGGTAAAGATGGTGTGAGCTCAGCGCACTGTAGCGCGGCCCCCACCCTTGGAGGGTTTCAGTCATCCTTGTTGCCGCAGCACCCTGGCAGATCCGCTGCGAGCACGTTCCCACGAACAAGACGGACATGAGCTAGTGTAATACACTAACATTGTAACAGTTCACCTCCCGCAATGTATCATCGCTCCCAGCATGACCCGGCCAACAGGCCTAGGCAAATGAAAAGAACAGTAAAATGGTCGTTAGATGACAGACAATCTTTGTATATTAATGTTGAGACTACTTGCAAAGGATGCTTTTCTTCCATAAAAACCCTTATATTACAAAAGCCCGTAAGATGTATAATTACAAGAGATCATGCTCCCATGATATAAGCGATGATGAGCATATACCATTGCAGTTGGGTACTAATAATAACGGAACGCACCAGGAATCTGTTTGTTACGTGTATGACTGGAAAACTTACACCCCATGGGCTCGCGCCATAACTGAACTAATGCTGCTAGAGGACACAAGAAAACGAATGTAACCATACAAAGGGCCCATGTGAAGAATGCAAGAGAAGGCACATGTCATGTGTGCATGTCTAGGCCCCACATGCGCTACCACCGTCACGAACAAGTGGCGGGTTACTTTCTATGTTCTCCACCAATCCTAACTCTACCTCACTTACTGCAAATATATATGCATATAACTAAATACTGTACTTGTTAAAACAAAATGTATGAATAAGGTACTCAGACTGGGTATAATCAAGACACATCCAGCAAAGTTTAAATGCATGTTTTGTAAATGTTCCGAATAAGTATTATAGAATGTTCAAATGTTTATGATGTCTCTACCTAAATCGGCAACACACGAGGGAGATACCTTTGTGAAATACATGCAAGGCCATTCCCCCTCCCACCCTACGACGGCTGCCAAGGCATGAGAGCAGAGACCGCGCCGCGCTGCGTTACCTCCCCCAACCAGACTGGAGTCGCTTCAAAGATTTGTAACCCCCTCTGTAGCACCCAAGGCCACCACCTGCCACATGCATTATTTACAGCACAGCAGTAAACCTCTGCCTGAACACACGCGCCCCCTCGTAAACCTCACAACCCACCGGACCATCTCAGACTTATGGCCCTGTGTAATCAAGACACCCAACACTTTGACAACACACAGCGGAACATCCATAACAACTTCTAACAAGGCAGAAAGACATGTACCGCCCGTGCCAGGCCCTGAAGCTTAGCCCCTCGACCTATGGCCCCGGTCAACAGGACACTGGTAACCATGCCCTGACGTATTACCTCCAGTCCCCTCACAAGGTGCATTCCTCCTGTGTTGCATTAACCTGTTGTATAACCTATTGTAAGATTTACTAAAGAAGATAATACTAAAAATGCCTGAATGACTGCGGTGTGCATGGCCTAGGGCTAATAAGTCAGGAGAAGACATTCATCTCTGCCACTGGCCGCGATGGCCCCACAACACCGCCTGGATGAACTCCGCCACCCTGCCAGGCCCAGCCCAACCCACGAGGCTGCCCAGTGACGTCTTCCAGCCAAAGCCAACCACATCACAGCAGCACCTATAGTTAGTCGTCGCCACCCAATCCCCATGAACTTGTGCCCCCTATAGTGTGTAGGTTCTTATGACGTTTTTTGTAAATATATACGCCTGTCTTTGCTATTGTCAGACAGAGCGCTCTCGGAGTTTGCAGAGTCCTTTGCATGCCCTATTCTGATTGATAAACTCCCATTTACGCTCACCCGCACTCTGTCTTGGCCTTATTCCCATCTCGGGAGAGTCCTTCATTGTCTCTCATTGCGGGGAGGATCGTGCTGTTTGGGGGCGCTTGCTTTCAGTGGTGACCCCGATAGCGTGATATTATTTCTTCCTAAACTCGTTATAACCGTCCCCTTTTGGCACGAGAATCTCCGGTCGAAAAGGGATACGCACGGTGAGCCGGCTCCGGGAGGCTGCCCGCCAACGGCGACCGGTACACTAAGAAGTGCGCACTCAATAGAGAAAGGGTACGGGATCCCGGTTGAAAAATCCCCTTTGAGTACCGCTCGCCGGAGTCGGGGCTGACTGTTGAGCTGACGGCGACACTGCCTGGACGGACCCAGTTTCGGAGACTATCGGTTCAAGACGGGCACGTGAGTACTGAGTGTGAGCGATTGTAAAGGGAGCGGGGAGAGAAGCGTAGGACAGGGAACGAGAAGGGGGTATGAAGATATACTAAAGATTATTCTAAAATTTCCTTTCTTTTTCTTTGCATATGGCCATTAGGACTACAAGGTGAATAAGAGATAGAAGTGACGGGAACCTAGCTCCGAAAGGGGGTGGAAGGCGGCGCCGCATAGTGCTATATTGACTAGTACTGGGAATATATGACGAAGTGAAATACAAGATAAAAGTGTTCAGCAAAAGGGGACACTGAGAATATATTAGTGCTCGCTATTATTTCTTTCTTCTCTTTTTCTTTAGGGGTAGGGTGAGAAAAAAAATAAATAAATAAAAAAAAAAATAAAAAAAAAAACAAGTTTAGCACGAACCTGGGAAGAAAGTAAAAGAGAAACAGGTCCTACGAAAAGGGGGGAGAGCAAGTTAAATATATAAATATATGCATATGCGCATCCATCTATCTAAGTGAGACGGACAGGGACAGCTGGCTAGGGAGGAAAGGGAGGGAAGCTCGAATGGTGAATTGAATGCCACCAAGAGGTGTGTGCACCTCGTATGTGTCAGGGGACGACTTTGATTTTGCGAATGTGTAAAAGGGCTATAAATGTATAATTGTTAAATGGTCATGGTAAGTGTGACCGGATAAAACTTTCTGAAGGCAACGTTGATATAGTGACGTGAGTGGGTGCCTTTTGATTTCCGGATTGATATTGTCAAAATAAATGATGGGTTGCTCTTGTATGTGTCCCCCAAAGAGAACAAAGTAGAAACTGTGTACAGTCAGTTTTGTATTGTGCAGTCAAGGGAGGGAGAGCCCAACCGAACATAACACTGAATGTGAAGTAGAATACGAAAAATAATATTGATACTACATTCACGTTGTAGTTGAAGACACACAGAGACACATAAGCACTAGGAGGGCGCAGAGATGGGGCCTGAAACACCCTTATCACATATTTGTAAAAGTCTACCGGGGTACGCGGAGCGGATTAAGAAATATCACGACCAATGGGTAACTGAGTTGAAGGGAGAGGGGCTACCCCAGATATGGCCAGAGGGAGGGTCATTTGACAAAAGCGTTCTGGATATGGTGATGACATGCATTTTCCTGAAGTACCGAGGGAAGCAGCTGCAGAATAGGAGGGAAATATTAGATCTTTGGCGGTTATTTGAAGAGGTACCACCGCCTAAAGCGCCAGCACCAAATCCTGATCTCCCATCCACTACAGACAATCCACTGATGATACATAAAGATATTAAAGAAGTGCCAAGTGTAGCGCCACCAGTAGAGGTAATAAGTTTATATCCGATATTAAAAAAACCTGTACCCGCAGAAGGATATAGTGATCCAACGTATGTACCTCCCCCGACAACCACTACACCCCACCGGCCCACTGCACCCCCACCATATGAAAGTACAAGGGAGCGAGGCCAGGCGAGTACACAAAGGGTGGACATAGAGAAACTCACAGATGATTTACAGTCAAGACTGTCCATAGCAAAAGATGAGCTCTCAAGAATAAAAGACATGTGCGGACAAACCGCACTTAATGCGACTAGATCAGGGCGCACGTCTAGAGCGCCAGACGAGACAAGAAGAGCTGAAGAGGGGTGGAAGAAAGGTGAGATACTGTTCAGAATTGAGGAAGAACCAACCCGAATAATTCAAATAGAGACACGTGAGGGAGATCCTGACAATGATGAAAGGCCTATGGGGGATAGGGAGGAATTACTATGCGATATAAGGGACGAGTTAGAAGAAAGTGACAGGTTGAGCATGGCTATGGGAGGAGGAAGTGAAGGGGGGGATGGCACATGTTCAGTGAGAACACTGGACGATGAGTGGTCGGGACGACTAAGGAACAGAGTGGGGAAAATGGCATCCCTAGAAGCATCAGCACCCACATCGGGTCCAGGTGCCATAATGAAAGGAAAACTACAGCTCCCGCTGATACACAGAGGAGGAGGGAGACCTAACTATATCCCATGGGCACAAATGGACAAAGCCAACTTATCAAAGCTATTGCCCCCGTTATCAGGAGGGGCAAGTAAGTGGATATACGCCTTTGAAAAACATACTGCTGGAGTACCCCTAGCTGTAGGAGATGTGAAAAGTCTGCTTGTATCAGCGGTGGGCGATCAGGCTGAAAGAGTATGGGTTAAAGCCGGCTTCCCGGGAGTAACGTTAGATTGCGACCGCCATGATGGGGCCTCCTTTAACACAGTGCGGGCTAGAGTGTGGGACGCCTTACGCGAAACATTTCCAGATACACCTGACTTACAGTCCGTGATGCAGTGTACAATGAATGACGGGGAGGAGGCTATGGATTACATTTTTCGGGTCCAAGAGATGTGGAGAGCGGAAACGGGCACGCCTTGGTATCAATCGACCTCATTATTTTACTTCATTATAAAAAGAGGGCTCCCAAAGGAAGTGCAGAAAGCGCTCGACAAAATAGCAGGTATTGAAGCAAAGGGATGGCCAGAAATTCAGAGCATAATAGTACACCATTGTAAACGAATAAAGGAAAGGGAGAGGGAGTTAGCTCAGAAAAGATTGGCAGACGAAGCAAAGTTAGTACAGACAAAATTGGTGAAGGTCGCAGCGGCAGTAGCCGCACTCCCACACAGCAGGGAGGGAGACGATGAGGAGGAGGGGCTGATAGCAATACAAGGAAGGATGGCAGCTAATTGGGCGGGAGCAGGACAGCGGCAGTGGAATGAGCAAGAGCAAGGTGGAGGTCCGCAGTGGCAAGAGTGGACCCCCCGAGGGGGACGAGGTGGGTACAGGGGCCGAAGAGGAGGTGGAACGGGGTATGGAGGAATGGGAGGAAATGGATGGCAGGGCCCTAGAGGTGCACAAGGAAGTTGCTGGAACTGCGGGCGATGGGGGCACTATTCTAGAGAGTGCAGAAGTAGACCCAATAACGGGTTCCAAGAGGTAGAACAATATGGCCATCCCCACCCGGGAAGCCCATATGGCCTCCCAATGGGACAACAACAACAACTAAGAAACCCAAGCCAAGGTAATGCCGGCCAGCAACAGGGACCCCAGTATAGAACACAGAACCACCCACAAAACATGCAAAACAACGACAGCATGCAATATACCCCAGGCAACCCTTTCGCGACAGCAGCAAACGGGGCCCCCGCACCAGCACCTTACAACGGTATGTCAGTGGTCTCAGGTAACGTATTCAATGAAGGGGGGGCGATGAGACACCCCGCATAGGACAGCCCACAGAGAACACTTGCGTGTCCAGTTCTATCTACCACCCACAGTGCAGCAGAGGAACCATTGGTAGGGGCGCAGATAGGAGACAGGCAGTTTGTATTCATGGTTGATTCGGGAGCGGAGAAATCATGTATCAGGGAGGGCCGGTTCCCGTTATCTAACAGGAAGTTAGAGACGCAGGGGTTCTCTGGGGCTGTAATTGAAGTTCCTTACACATAAGTTTTGGATGTAACCGTAGGGGGCAAGACTGTAAAGGCACCCTTACTGTATTATGAACAGTCCCCGATAAATTTGCTGGGGAGGGACCTTATGAGTAAACTTAACATGACCATATCATTTACCGAAGGAGGAATTGTGTGTTCGACACCCGGGATATGCCCCTTGCGTGCAATGTTGGTAGTGCAAGCCTACACAACCACACAGGAAATACGAGGGCTGCCACAGAATGAAGAGATGTTTATTGAAGGGCTAAAGACTTTGGCCCTTATAGTTCCAGAGCTAAAAAGTATGGATTGGAGGATTCCAGCAGAGTTCCTCTTCCGCCCCATAGTGTGTCCAAACGCAGCACCAGGATCAGTGGTGTCGCTGGATTTGCACGCCGTGCAGGTATCAGCGAAACGGATCGCTGTGATTGGGATGGACAGAGAAGGATGTGAGTGGCGCACAGTGCTGTGTACAAACGCCAACCTCGCCCTACGCGAGGTAACAGATGAGGATCTCTTTTCAGACACAGAAGCAGATGGTGAGATAGTAATGGAAATAGCGATGCCCTGTGACATTTTGATCCAAGCCAGAGAGATCCCCGTCCAATTGATGGCAGTGGTAGGAACACCACCGTCATTTTTTGATGACGACATGAGGCTAGTACCAAACAATTTATGGACAACAGGCCCCCATGATGTAGGGCTGTTGCACGGAGTACAACCTGTGATAATAAAACTAAAACAAGGAGCTATCTTACCCAGAGTGAAACAGTATCCATTGTCCCGTGAGGCTGAAGAAGGGATAAAGGAAACGATAAATGCACTACTAGTACAAGGGATAATAGTGCCTTCAAACTCCCCATGTAACACATGTATTTATCCAATAAAAAAAGCAAAAGGGGGATCTTGGAGGATGATACAGGACTTACGCCCCCTCAATGATGTAATTCAGAAAGAGTTCCCTCTAGTCCCGAACCCTGCATCAATACTATGCAGTATCCCAAAAGCAGCATCACATTTTACAGTAGTGGACTTGAAAAACGCATTTTTCTCAATACCCCTGGCTGAAGAGAGTAGATACCTTACAGCGTTCACACTGGGGGGAAAAAGATATGAACACTGCAGACTGCCACAGGGATACTGTGAGAGCCCGAGCATATTCAACCGCATATTGCATGAAGACTTGGGAAACCTATCAGTAGAGAGTACAATTATTCAGTACGTGGACGATTTATTGGTGTGTGCACAAGACGAAGCAACATGTAGAAAAGATTCAACGACGCTCCTGACTTTACTAGCCAACAAAGGATACAAGGTAGACAGGGAGAAGCTACAGTATTGCCTGACTGAGGTCCTATACCTGGGACAGCTCATATCAAAAGATGGAAAAAGAATAATTCCCGACAGAGTAGAGGCAATAAGATCAGTAGGAGAACCCACAACAGTAAAAGATATGCAGAAATTCTTGGGGATGTGCAACTATTGCCGAGCATGGATACTAGAGGGAAACGTAACAGGATCTGTCACGGAGCCAGAGCAACAGCTACAGCTGATGCCAGGTGACTCAATTTATGTTAGAAGCTTTGTGCGTCGGTGGAATGCACCACGATTCCATGGCCCATACGAAGTAATATTCTGCACGCCCACAGCAGTGAAGGTAAAGGGCTTGCGGTACTGGGTACACTTGACCGACGTACGAAAGGCATACAGCAATGTACAAGACGAGATAGATGAGGAGGCACAGACAACAGCAAATGGTGCAAATGAGTAGGATGTCTACATATCGACTTGCGTGTGTGCGTGTGTATCTCAGCACTGGACTTGTATGGAATAATGACTGACAAGGATATCCCAAAAAAAAAAAAAAAAAAAAAAATATATGTGTGTGCTTTCTTTTTTATCTTATTGAGTGGTATGTAATTAATTAAATAATAATATTATAGCTTGCATACACCCTTGTCTGTGAATACCCCTCCCCCGCATCCCCACCCGCTTCCATTCCCCGTCAAATGTATTGGCACAGATGGTGCCAGCAAAACGTTTACATGCATGCACTTAATGCACTTTTATATCTCAAACAGGAGCTTCCATGGCATCTAACGGGCAGCCTGCAACGGATAGAATTAGTAGAATGAGAGAATTAGTATATGAGAGATGTAGATATTCGTATGAGTGTGGATTATCAGTATGCATCACATTGTTTTTTATGATAATGTTTGGCTTGGTTACGTATTGGTTTATAGCGTTCATCTCTATCGAGATGTACGAGGGGGGAGGGAGTAACAACACTACTGGACCAATTAACAGTACCACCGGGCCCAATGCAACTGCAGGTGTCAATACCAGGGAAGGTGATTTTTTGATATGGGACGGAACTAAACTTGTGTGGGGGTATCATACCACACCATCCAGTGTTGGAATGCAGAGCAACACAGTGTCTCCACCAGGGGTATCCAATTACAATGCCCACAGTCTCAATGACCGAAACCCGTCTGCCATATCATGGTTGTATAACACCCCCACCAGCCAGCTTGCCCCCAGCCCAAAAAACAATCTGCCAGATAACGTCAGGGAAGAAGACGAAAAGCTCCTAGCAATGCACGAAATATTATATGATGAATGGGCCAAGGGGGGCGGGAATGAGAAAGGGGGGTCTAGTTTGTCCACTGTCCTGGGGGTTGGGAAGTACATGAGTAACAAGAATAACAGACGAAAGAGAGAAGCAGGGAGGAGGAAGTATGATGAGTACTATGGGCTAGGTCTAGATAAGATGGAAGACCCACGACACCCCCATCAAACAAATAAGTGGTACGCAGACATGAGTGCCACAGCTAAACAGACAACAAACGAGAGCTGTTATGTCTGTTCCCTCATCCCCCATGCATCAGGTACACCCAAAGTGTTGTTACCTAAAGAGTTGCCTATTGTGGATGCCCAATGTCTCCTTCATCTCACGCTGTGCAGGATTAAGAACACCTTCCAGGCACACGAAGTGACTTTTCAAATGCTGCAAAACGAGAAAACGTGTTACCCAAAAACGGCAGGAGTGGTATGTTTGAAAGAACCATTTTTCGTGATAAAAGGGACACTTTTTTCTGACAACAAGCAGAAGGATGAAGAAGTACTGTGCAAAGCGGAAGCACTAAGAGGTGTGGCACCGGATAAATTGCAGTGGATAGAGGAAACATGTACACCAGTATGGAGAGAACACATTTCAAAACTAACTTGGGTAACTGCCATTGAAAAGCCGTTCAAACTGCAGAGCGAAATGGACTATAAACTGTGCTTTAAAGGAGAAGGGAGAACCCCCATGGGAACAAACAAGAACTGCAACAAAACCCTCACCATCCCAGACCTAAGGAAAGGGACAGCGGCCCTGATGGACAGGTACTGGGTGTGCGGCAAACAGGCATACCTACACCTCCCCCAGTCATGGAGTGGCAGCTGTTCAATGGCCACTCTGCACTCAGCCCTAATATTGATACCAGAAAGCCACGTCCATGGGACGCAGGAACGCATGCAGAGTGTGGCTCAACCAACTGCAGAGACACAAATATATGTCCTGTCTTCTGGAAGCAAGGGAAAAGTGCTAACCCGTAACCGACGAGCATCAAACTACATATCAAAGGCATCATCGGAACTGTTGGCACAGATCCCAGACAAGTATCGATTATTCAGCTCAGCAGAAACATTTTTTGCCTCACTCGTCTCAAGTGTCCAAGCAAGGGCAAACGCAAAATGGCTCCAGATAACACGCTGGGAACTGATTCAGCTGGCCAATGACACTGAAGAAGGGTTCAACATAATAAAAGTGGAACTAAGGGCTTTACGGCTGATGACAATGCAAAACAGGTATGTCTTGGACCTGTTAACGGCGATGGATGGAGGTGTTTGCCGAAAAATTGGAAGTGCCTGTTGCACTTTCGTACCTTCTGAAGACGCAGAGAATGGCTCCCTGTCCCATGTGATCGAAGCAGTACACAACCTAGGAGAAAAAATGAAAATGGAAGGTGGAGCAGAAGCGAGTACATGGTTCGACAACATCTTCTCCTGGGTTCCCTCATGGCTTGGAACAACTGTGAAATTTTTAATACCAGCTGTTGTGTTCCTCCTTCTACTTTTTTGCCTGTGCCAGGTGGGTCTTCGAGTTTGTGCTAACGCAGTACCAAATGGTGCAATGATGATGGTGACAATGGGCAACTCACACGGTACAATAAAAACGATGCAAGAAGCACAAGTACAAACAGGGATAGATAACTCGCCCAAGTACCAACTGGTGCCCATATACCACGATAAAGATATTGTAGATAAGTTGTGGCACACCACCATCAAGGAGCCCCGTATACTAGAATGGTATGAGGAAGTTTGGGTAGATTTAGAAGGAGATGGTGGGTGCATATATCTAATGTGTACCCCAGATGAATACGCCCGGAGAGGTGAAAGCTTAAGGGGGGTGTGCAGAGCATGGATGCCCATCAAAGGAACTCCTGCATGGGATGAGGTGGTGATGGACGAGGCAGAATGTAGGAGGATAGAAGATTTAAAGAATTCGTTACTTTAGTAACGAAAGGGGGGAAATGTAGGGGAGGACTGGTCCAAGAAGACCCCCCTCGCCTGCGCTTTCTCCCCAGGTGAGGACTATGGCTCTCTTGGGCGTCCCCTCATGCCACCCGGGCCCAGGTGGTGGAGGGTTCACCCACTGGAGACATTGCCCGCATGTATTAATTGCCCACATGTATTAAAATTTAGCTAGACCTAAGAAACCATTTTGTCTGGTAAAGATGGTGTGAGCTCAGCGCACTGTAGCGCGGCCCCCACCCTTGGAGGGTTTCAGTCATCCTTGTTGCCGCAGCACCCTGGCAGATCCGCTGCGAGCACGTTCCCACGAACAAGACGGACATGAGCTAGTGTAATACACTAACATTGTAACAGTTCACCTCCCGCAATGTATCATCGCTCCCAGCATGACCCGGCCAACAGGCCTAGGCAAATGAAAAGAACAGTAAAATGGTCGTTAGATGACAGACAATCTTTGTATATTAATGTTGAGACTACTTGCAAAGGATGCTTTTCTTCCATAAAAACCCTTATATTACAAAAGCCCGTAAGATGTATAATTACAAGAGATCATGCTCCCATGATATAAGCGATGATGAGCATATACCATTGCAGTTGGGTACTAATAATAACGGAACGCACCAGGAATCTGTTTGTTACGTGTATGACTGGAAAACTTACACCCCATGGGCTCGCGCCATAACTGAACTAATGCTGCTAGAGGACACAAGAAAACGAATGTAACCATACAAAGGGCCCATGTGAAGAATGCAAGAGAAGGCACATGTCATGTGTGCATGTCTAGGCCCCACATGCGCCACCACCGTCACGAACAAGTGGCGGGTTACTTTCTATGTTCTCCACCAATCCTAACTCTACCTCACTTACTGCAAATATATATGCATATAACTAAATACTGTACTTGTTAAAACAAAATGTATGAATAAGGTACTCAGACTGGGTATAATCAAGACACATCCAGCAAAGTTTAAATGCATGTTTTGTAAATGTTCCGAATAAGTATTATAGAATGTTCAAATGTTTATGATGTCTCTACCTAAATCGGCAACACACGAGGGAGATACCTTTGTGAAATACATGCAAGGCCATTCCCCCTCCCACCCTACGACGGCTGCCAAGGCATGAGAGCAGAGACCGCGCCGCGCTGCGTTACCTCCCCCAACCAGACTGGAGTCGCTTCAAAGATTTGTAACCCCCTCTGTAGCACCCAAGGCCACCACCTGCCACATGCATTATTTACAGCACAGCAGTAAACCTCTGCCTGAACACACGCGCCCCCTCGTAAACCTCACAACCCACCGGACCATCTCAGACTTATGGCCCTGTGTAATCAAGACACCCAACACTTTGACAACACACAGCGGAACATCCATAACAACTTCTAACAAGGCAGAAAGACATGTACCGCCCGTGCCAGGCCCTGAAGCTTAGCCCCTCGACCTATGGCCCCGGTCAACAGGACACTGGTAACCATGCCCTGACGTATTGCCTCCAGTCCCCTCACAAGGTGCATTCCTCCTGTGTTGCATTAACCTGTTGTATAACCTATTGTAAGATTTACTAAAGAAGATAATACTAAAAATGCCTGAATGACTGCGGTGTGCATGGCCTAGGGCTAATAAGTCAGGAGAAGACATTCATCTCTGCCACTGGCCGCGATGGCCCCACAACACCGCCTGGATGAACTCCGCCACCCTGCCAGGCCCAGCCCAACCCACGAGGCTGCCCAGTGACGTCTTCCAGCCAAAGCCAACCACATCACAGCAGCACCTATAGTTAGTCGTCGCCACCCAATCCCCATGAACTTGTGCCCCCTATAGTGTGTAGGTTCTTATGACGTTTTTTGTAAATATATACGCCTGTCTTTGCTATTGTCAGACAGAGCGCTCTCGGAGTTTGCAGAGTCCTTTGCATGCCCTATTCTGATTGATAAACTCCCATTTACGCTCACCCGCACTCTGTCTTGGCCTTATTCCCATCTTGGGAGAGTCCTTCATTGTCTCTCATTGCGGGGAGGATCGTGCTGTTTGGGGGCGCTTGCTTTCACTTTTCAGGCATTGTTCATGTTTTGAATCTAGACGCTTCTCGGGCACTGTTCATGTGTAGAAACTAGACAACATATCAGGCACCATTCATGCTTAGATGGTAGACAACATTTCAGGCACTGTTCATATATTGAATCAAGACACTCATAAGGCACTGTTTATGTTTAGAAGCTAGACAACTTTTCAGGCACTGTTCTTGTTTTGAATCTAGACAACGTTTCAGGCACTGTTCTTGTTTTGAATCTAGCCAGCTTCTCGGGCATTGTTCATGTTTAGAAGCTATACAACTTATACTGTTCATGTTTTGAATTTAAATGCTTATCAGCCACTGTTCATGTTTTGCATCTAGATAACTTGTCAGGTACTGTTGATTTTTTGAATCTAGACAACTTTTCAGGCACTCTTTATGTTTTGAACCTGGACAACTTTTCAGGCACTGTTCATGTTTTGAATCTAGACGCTTCTCAGGCACTGTTCATGTTTAGAAACTAGACAACATATCAGGCACCATTCATGCTTAGAAGCCAGACAACTTTTCAGGCACTGTTTTTGTTTTGAATCTAGATAGCTTTTCAGGCACTGTTCATGTTTTGAATCCAGACACCTTCTCAGACTCTGTTCATGTTTTGAATCTAGACTTCTTCTCAGGCACTGTTTATGTTTTGAACCTGGACAACTTTTCTGGAACTGTTTTTGTTTTGAATCTAGACAACTTTTCAGGCACTATTCATGTTTTGAATCTCAATGCTTATCAAGCTCTGTTCATGTTTAGAAACTAGACAATTTACCAGGCACTGTTCAAATTTAGAAGCTAGACAACTTTTCAGGCACTGTTAATGTTTTGAATCTAGATTCTTTTCAGGCACTGTTAATGTTTTGAATCTAGACAACTTCTCAGGCACTGTTCATTTTTTGAATCTGACAAGGTTTCAGGCACTATTCATGTTTTGAATCTAGACGCTTATGAGGCGCTGTTCATGTTTAGAAGCTAGACACCTTATCAGGCACTGTTCATGTTTAGAAGCTAGACGACCTTTCAGGCACTGTTCATGTTTTGAATCTAAATGCTTATCAGCCACTGTTCATGTTTTGAATCTAGATACCTTCTCAGGCACTGTTTATGTTTTAACCTGGACAACTTTTCAGGCATTGTTCATGTTTTGAATCTAGATACCTTCTCAGGCACTGTTTATGTTTTAACCTGGACAACTTTTCAGGCATTGTTCATGTTTTGAATCTAGACGCTTCTCAGGCACTGTTCACGTTTAGAAACTAGACAACATATCAGGCACCATTCATGGTTAGAAGGTAGACAACATTTCAGGCACTGTTCATATATTGAATCAAGACACTCATCAGGCACTGTTTATGTTTAGAAGCTAGACAACTTTTCAGGCACTGTTCATGTTCTGTATCTAGACAGCTTCTCAGGCACTTTTTAACTTTTGAATTTAAACAAGATCTCAGGCTCTGTTCATGTTTTGAATCTAGATAACTTGTCAGGCACTGTTCATGTTTTGAATCTAGACGCCTTTCTTAGGCACTACTCACGCTTAAATTCAGCTGCATCCAGGACCTTTTTTTCACTTTTAACAGCATTGAGTATCACATCTGACCTGAACTCATAGCCTTGTTCCTTTCAACCACAGCTCCATCCCCACCCTCTTCCCTTCAGACCACACCCTTTTCACTATGCCTCACACTGCACAGATTAGAGCTGCACAATGGCGTGCCAGAAACCCAACTAATGCCCTTCTCTGCCACCCACTCCCCATCTGCTCCATCTCACCCTCTCCTCCCCCTCTCATACACACATTCCCCTCTCCATCACACCGTACTCAACAGTCCTCCTCCCCTAACCCCCATCCCCTCGCCCTCTCCACCCTCCACATCCCGGAATAGAACGCCACACTGACATTCCAGAAACCTAACTACTGCCTTACATGCCACCCACCCCTGATTCCTCCATCTCCCCCTACCCCTCTCATAGACACACTCCCCTTTCCAACACACCATACTCAATGCTCCTCCTTCCTCCTCCTCACAACACCATATCCTCCTAAACCTCTCCACCCCGCCATGCATACCCCACATTTCCCAGAATAGAGCTGCACACTGGCGCTCCACAAGCCAGAACATCAGCCCTATCTGTCACCCTCCCATCCCTCATCCCACTGCACCTGCTCTCTCCTCCTAACACTCCTAAACACTCACCTCCGCCCTGCTTTGCCCCTCCACCCTCCTTTCCTCCCCCTTTATTCTTATAATCCCCTCCCAACTTCCCCAACTCGCACTACCCTTCCCTGAGTGCAGCGCAGACCATCCTGGCCAATACCCTGCTTTCAACAGCCCCTCCCACACTCACTTACACTCATCTGGCTCCCAGGCACCCCCCCAAAATAAACTGGTCTCATCCACCATGGGACTTCACACCCTCACTCCTCTCCTCAGCTCCATCCTAGATCCCACCCTGCACCGCCAATATTCCACCAACCCTCTCTTCCTACTCCCAACCCTGTCCAAGCTCTTTTCACCTTCCCTCTGAAAGCACCCCAATTCCTATCAGCATCCAACTCACCCTCCCTTCTCAGAAACCCTTCTTGTGCATTCCTCTACAACCCCCTCATCCTCTCTCCTTCCCCATCAACTGACCCTCCGTCCCCTCGCCCCTCTAGCCATATGCTAGCACACCTCCCTATCCACTCCCAGATAGACCTCCCTCCCCATCTACCCTCTCCATCTCACCCCACACCGACCCCTCCTAAACCGTGATCCAATCCTCCTACAGAAATGTTACCTGCTCTCCTTCATACTCATCAATGCTAGATCCGTCTTCAAAAACAAATATAACATTTATGACCTTATCTCTGATGAAAACCCAGACATCCTCTTCATCACAGAGACCTGGTTCTGTGACGACTACAAAGCCATCACACACAAGGCCTTCCCCTGGCTATTCCTTGATTGTGCACAACAGGTCCAGCAGAGCTGGAGGGGTAGCCATCATCCACAAACATCACCTTTCAGTCCTACTCACTGAGAAACTACCCTGCTATACTGAATTCAATTCACTGCTATTAAAGATACAACTCTCCACCTCCTTCACCCACAGTTTCTTACTCCTGGACAGGCCTCCCAGCCACAATAAGAACTTTGCAGACTCCTGCAGCGACTCCCTATCAGCCACCCTAATTCGACATCCACCCCTCACCATCTTCGGAGACTGCAACATCTGGTTTGCCGTCCCCTCCAACCTGACCCAATGACCCGCCCTCTCATCGATAACATTGAAGCCCTCAACTTGACCCAACTTAAATCTCACCTCACTCACATAGCAGGGGACACCCCTGACGCTTTATTCAGCACAACTGACCTGATCTATGCCATGCATCGCAGTCCTCTAATCTGGACCACTGATCACTCCGCTATTTTCTTATCCCTCTTGGCCTCTTACTTCTCCGGCCTCACCAGACCCTCCTCTTCAACCTCTTCCTCCCCTGTCCCTCTCTGTAATAAAGTCATTATAAACCCTGATCTAAACTCACTCCCAGCACTCTCTCTCCACGAACGACCTCCCTATCGACTGTTTTGATCATTGGCTCTCCAGCGCCCTCATCCCTCTCACACCAATGAGACACACCTCTCAGAGACCAGGCCCCAATCCCACGTGGTACACCCCTGCAAGAATGACCAGGGCTACCGGACCGAAATCACAAAAGCCCCAAAAAACTTCTATGGAAAACGAATCCCCAATTCCTGTAACCACAGCAGGAAATAGCCACATAATCATCGCAGAATTCAAGATGCCACGCTGTTGAACTCCCTCTCCCCTCATTCACTCTGCAATTACCACTTTCACAGCATCCCTATTGATGGACACTGTTCCATCATCTCCAAACTAGCTCTGGCCATGACCCGTCTTCTCCCCCTTTACCTAACCCCTCCCCTCCTCTGCCAGTCCTGTCCTCTTTCATTCCTATTTCCCACCTTGAATTCGAGGACTTTCGAGCACAAAGCCGCCCCTCCGGCTTCTCTGGAGGTATCTGTCACCCCTCACTCCTAAAGAACATCCTAACTACAACCTTTGCAGACAGCGTTGCATGTTCCATAATTTACCATTCACCTTCTATTGGCATCTTCCCAGAGGCCTTCAAAACTTTCTACGTCAAGCACCTTCTTAAAAAACTGTCTCTCAACCCCCTCCTTCCTTCCAACTACCACCCTATCTAAAACATCTGCATTATTGCCAAACTCTTAGACTGCACAGCTTACAATCAGCTCTTCCTCTTCACAGAATCCAAATGACTTATTGAAACTGGTCAGTCTGGATTTAGACCCCTTCAAGGAACATAATCCTCCCTTGTGTCCTTTTGGGATGATCTAAAAAGAACAGCAGGCACAGAAGGCTGTGCTGCACTCATCCTCCTTGACCTAGCTGCTGCCTTTGACACCACTGACCATGCCATACTCACAGGCAGATTTCACTCTCTAGGTATCAGAGACTCTGCTCCAAAATGGATCTCATCCTTCCTTTTCAACGGCTTGCAATTGATGCTCCTACCCCCTTTCTCCTCCCTCTCTCACTCTGTTCCCAAAGGGGTCACACAGGGAGCCTCCCTGTCCCCTCTCCTCTTCAATCTCTACCTTAGTCCCCTTCCGGCACTCATAGGCTCTTATAACCTTACCTGCTATTACTCCTTGGATGACACACAGATCATTTTCAAGATCCCCAAGTCGCTGGTCTCTCCCCGCCCTGACCTCGCCTCTTGCCTCTCTGAAATCGGCCACTGGATGGCGGTTAACCACCTCCTCCTCAACCCTGGCCAAACTGAAATCCTAATATGCAGTAAAACATCCCTCCTCCCCCAACCGACCTCTTGGTCCAACTCCCTTGGAGATCTACCTGCAGCATCTACCTCTGTAAAAAGTCCTTGGATGCATGCTGGACTCAGATTTATCACTCCCTCACCACATCAACACTGTGTCCAGAACCTGCCACTTCTACCTACGCATCCTCAGGTGAATCCTCCCTTGTCTCTACTACCCACACTGATTCTCTGCAATTCTTGCTTTCATCCTATACAGCTCAGTCTATGCCAACTCCCTCTATGTAGGCGCCCAAGCGTATCAGCTCAGGAAACTCCAACAAATCCCAAACTCTGCAGCCAGACTGCACCTTGCCCTGTCATCCAGAGAACATATCACCCCAGCCCTTAGAGGACTACACTGGCTTCCTATCAGCCGACGGGAGCCCTTTAGGACAATGTCAATCAAACACAATGCCATCCATAATACTGGCCCAGAATTCATCCAGGACAAGCTCAAATGCTACCAACCAACCAGAAATATTACATCTGGTTATGCAGTCTTCCTCATGATCCCACCTTACAACTCCACCAGAATGGGAGGTTCCGCCTTCTCCGTCCAAGTGCCCTCCTTCTGGATCTCCCTTCCATTACACATCAATTGCAATGAAGACTACCTCTCCTTCACTAAGGCCCTCAAAACATGGTTATTGCCTGTAGCAACCTGACGTTTCTTACCTCCGCTCTTCACAGCACCATACTCCTCTGTAACAGTTTGTTCATATCCAGGATATTTCCTACTGCAAGGTCCAGTACAACCCTCAGAACAGTTGGAAGGAATCGGATTTGCTCAACAACACCAAATGCAAAGTGCCAAGTTAACCATCAAGGTATGAAGTCAAACACCACTATGTGGAAACCAGTCGCAGTCACGACAACCCACCCACATGCACTCGCATCCATACCCCACTCTAATACACAAAGCACAACAGCCATCAGACTGCATCTACGACCTACAACAACATTTGGTGTAACTGGATACAACAAACCTTTGACACTAGAATGTAGCTTCGACTTACGACAAATGTCGGTCAAGCTGGCCACATAGTGAATCTCTTGCACTCTCTAATCCTCCTGACCTCCCCCAGCATCAATGCATATGCCTGACCATCTTGGGTTGCTTAGTGGAGTACGGCCAGCCCACCTAAGACATATTTCGGCCTAATGCGCACCCACATTCTACTCATTCCAACAACCTACACACTTGAACTGGCTTCGAGGCCATACTAATGGGATAAAAGACCTATAAAAGTGTCAAACTACTACTACTTAAACACATATGAAGCTGTATTAGCTCCTTTTGTTATGATATACGGTTCACTTTTATTTTATTGCGGAAATAACAGTGACATACAATTACTAAGTGTAATAAATATTGCATGAAAAAATATTGAAATGCCTTTTACAGTGCACATTGTAAAAATTCCTATTTTCGGGAGGAGGAGGACCCTCTGAGCCCCCCTTACCTCTCCTACACTTTCATTGTCTCCCTCCCCTTTATCCCAATTTAAACCTAAATCTGTTTTGTTTTTTTACACCTAAAACCCATCCCTTTCATTTTCTTTTCTTTATTTCAATATTTTTTCTGCTTTTATGTATTTTTTACCCACTCTGTTAATTCTTGCAATATTTGTCCATCTTTGTAAATGCATTCTTTATTATTTCCTGCAATATTATCATTGGATACTTGATATACATGATTTGCATGTAAGTATAACTGTTCTGCATAAAGTACCATATTAAGGGGCTGATTCATGGAATGTGTGCGCCGAAAAACAGGGAATTGTGTGCCATTCTGCCCGCAAAATGGGGTTTCGCAGGCACAAATTCCATGAATGAGCCCCTTTATGTGGTTTTGTTTTGATTTACAGAATTTAGCAAAAACGATTAATTATTATCTGTTATACAGCTGACATGCAGCTTTTAACAAGTAACAAAGCAAACAAAGATATAACCTAAGCAGTAACAATCATTTCACAGCACAAAATACAATAAATAACAAATAAAAATAATAAAAGTAAAAACTGTTAAATATAATACCTACTGATCATTGTCTTGTTCTGCTTCAGTGCTGAAACCTTTGTCAGGTGCCGGGGAGTTTGCAGGGATAGCTCAGGGGAATGTGCTCACCTTGGAAATAGGATGATGTTGTGGGTCATGGGTTTGATTCGCAGTTTGAGCTGACTCACACTTCACCGCTCCCCATCCCCCATAATTTGGTAACCTAAGTATCACGAGTGGGTAACAATCATTGACATTGATTATTACAATGCTTAGCAGCTGTAAGAATCCAGCATAAAGTCCTTTATATATTATTATTTGTATTATTATTGGAGTGATTTTCTTTTCTGAGCAGGAGCATTGTGAATCAGTGTATTATATAAATAAATCAAGACCGCTAGTACCCAATTCACTTATTTCAATGTTTACCATTTGAGAGGAATTCCTCGCTTGAGAGGAATTTTATTATCATTGTTAATATGATATAGAACCCAGGCTGTACTTTCAACAGATCAGAAATTGGCAGGTTTATGCATTTCGCTGCTCAGAGGATCATATTTCTTTGTCGTGGCCTGATTTCCATCTAGTCATTAAAAGCGCTTCATCGATTGGTTTACCAGGGTGGCACATTGGCTCTAAGGAAATGTGATCCACTTAGAGGTTTGCGGATGCCTTGGACTGTTGCACTCTTTTCTCTCATTTGGCCTCTTAGGGCCTCATTACAAGTACAATGGTGTGGATAAAAATGCTGCTAGTGCGGCAGTAGTTCCATTACCGATGCATTACTGCTGCATTACCACACTGCTGTACTACAAGTTTTGTGGCAAGGTGGAGGATTTGCCTCCACCTTAGAGCCATAAATTGGCAGAATTACTGCTGGCGGAATCCCCATGTAGTCAGAGAATGGGGATTAACACTA
This sequence comes from Ambystoma mexicanum, assembly GCF_040938575.1. Taxonomy (NCBI): domain Eukaryota; kingdom Metazoa; phylum Chordata; class Amphibia; order Caudata; family Ambystomatidae; genus Ambystoma; species Ambystoma mexicanum. The sequence goes on along the minus strand of NC_090923.1, from coordinate 537,286,696 downwards.
TCCCCATCTGCACGTGTAACCCCGCTGTGAATCCGTGGGACCAAGTGGCAGTAACAGTAATCAAGTTTGGCAATAATTCGGCAGTTTTACCCCCAAACTCGTAATGAGGCCCTAAAGTTGCATAGGTGCTAGATTTCAAACAATTACAGATGAGGGTAATATTAAACTTCTGTACTCACACACACGTACACCCACAAACACACAACCAAATACATTACTGCAAAGTAAACTATTGCATAGGAGACAGCCTTATATACTGTCAGGGATATGCCTTGAAATCGGTATGTTTGTGGACCAGCCGCCACCAGTCAAATGTTGGGGGGACATGACATCTTAAGAAAAGGTGCCCCAACCAAATGAATGGGGACAAAAATGGTGTGTCATGAAAGTTAGGGGGGGCAAACTCCCCTGTCCCCCCCTAAAATTACGCCGATGCCTGACACAGAAGAGTTTCTGAGCACTGTGTATACCTAAACCCGTTACACGGTGCTGAATGTGTTCCACTCAGCACCGTTACTCTAATTACAAAAGCTCCTCATTTAGTGACAAAGCAGTGGCCGTGCAGTGGTTGTGGTGAATCCCAATAACCTCTTCTCTATAGATTTAATGGCTACTAATATTTATTCCAATATGCACTCGTTGTATTGCCTCAAATGTCAATTCATTCACAACAAGCGTTCCCCATTTCCGTGCACATCTGCAACTTCAGCTCTTCCAGAATGTGGGATGTTCTAGTTCCCCCCATCTTTCTCCTCATAGCAAGCAAACCCCAACCTCTGCACCATCTCTTCCAAACACCATGGCAATGCCGCCCAATATATTGCGGGCAGATAAAATAAATGTCTATCTGTTGACGTCCACAAAGAGGGTCAACAGTAAAGAGAAAAACTGTCCGTTGGTCCCAATGCAGTCTGTAGGTTGATGACACCTACTAAATGATTTTCGAGAACAAAGTTAAAACCTTCAGTGTAAAGAATCCAATACAGGCCAACACCCTGGGCATCTATAGGGCTGGTACATCTGCGTGACTTGAGATCAGGATCAGACATTCAAGTCTAGGTAGAGGGTGTCAATAACGTTGCTAAGTACTGATGGACTCTCCAAAGGCCTTTAAGAAGGGGATTGTTTTCACACCACAATTGGAGTAATAACCTGTAGTGTATCTGATCATGTCCCACACTACTGCCCCCTGTGCCCCATTCCCAGATTCCCCGACTTTCATCCTATTCTGCACCTTCCTCATCATTAATATCCTCACCCAATGCTACTCCATGCTCATTTGTTTTAGAATTGAAACAAAGATTGGCGCTAGGAAAAGTTTTGTCTGTACTGTACATTGATCGCTAGTTTTCAGATCTGAAAAATATGGCGTTGAGAGAAAGAGCTAAACATGTTTTAGAGGTTGGCGAGGTGGACACAAGGGAACAGGCAATCCAGGAGACAGGAGGACGGAAGCAATGGCAAGGGAATTTTCGGCATCTTTATAGAAGGGCTTATATTTATAGTTAGATTTTCTGAAAACTGAAATATAATTCCACTGAATCCTATTTGTAATTATAATCATAACAATATACAGAATAGGGATTTACAATAGGTACACTAAAATAACAGGGGTTTGGGCAGAAACCAAACAGTGATGATTCAAACAAAAATGCTTGAATGCGTGGTGTCCTCCAACATCGATAGCAGATGCAGTTTAGACAAAGAAAATGGAAAAATAAGCATGATGAACAAAGATATCATTGGTAATGGATTTCCATATACAGAAATATTCTGTTACATTGGATCTCATTATAAGTATGCCAGTCCGGTAACAATGGTGCCGATAAGATACCGGCACCGTTATTACTGGACCAGCGTACTCCGAGTTCTGCGAGCAGGTGCCTTTCAGCCCGCCAGGTCTAACCTGGCGGGTGGAATGGCACCCGCTCGCAGATCTTGACGGATGCACCGGCACTGTTGCACACAGTGTCGGTGCATCCATCCTCCTCCTTCCCATTGAGTCCAATGGGACTCGAATGGGAATGGGGAGTAATTTTTCCCGGTGCCCATAATGGGGAATTACCGGGGCCACCGGGGCTGTAATACCCCGGTAAATCCCTATTGCAAGGCGCCAGAAAAAAAATGACTCTGGCGGCAGCTGTGCCGTTTTTACCGGCACAGCTACCGCCGGACTCATAATGAGGCCCATTGTGTGGCTGCAGTAATGGGTGCTGCGGAGTCGTCACTGATTCCCAGTCTAAAGTCTGTTCCCATGCAGCCCTGGGAAGGCAGCCGATAACTGATCTTGATCCTGGGGGTGGTACTCTGAGGGTGGATGTCATGGGAAGAGATGGCTGTCAGGGCGAGGTGACAGTTCCGACAGGAGAGACGTGGCATTCTTCCCTTGATTGTGAAGAAGAATCCCTAATCCCAAAGTTTCGAATTGCCTGCTGTCATTATTCAGAACTCTTTAATTGTAAGAACTTGAAACTTACTTTTGTTAACCATCTTAAACAGAACATTATCAACGACTTGAAACCTACTTCTGTTAAACATCATTAACAAAACCTTATTCAATCTTCATATGTGAATAACCTCTCTAAAACTCATTTGAAATCTGATGATCCTGACGATTGTTATGCAGACAAAAGTGTTCAACAAAAGAACTTGAATCACTAGGAAAATACTTTGGACTTCAATTCCCAGAAAGCTTTTAGTATGGGGATGAAGAAGAGGAATAAAGAGTCAATGAGGATAACCAACCCACCAAGAGTAACGTGTAGTCTAGTTGTTATACATTCAATCCATTATGTGGGATATTCAAATCCAAAAATCACCTGCAGGGAAAGGAGAAGTCGGATTGGATTACAGAGTACGAAGAGCAGGAAGCAGAGCCGCGGAGAGAGGCAAATAGATTTACAGAGACAACAAGAGGCAAAGATGGGACCATTCCCATGATAAGAGAAACCTGGAACCAGCATTGCCATATGCTAAACGACCTTACAGAGAGAACAAGAAGGAAAACATGGTGCAATTCTACTCATTTGGGGGGAAACCTGAAACCAGCATCAACATAAGCCAAAAGATATTGTAAGAGAAACAAAGAGGCAAAGGTTGTACACGTTTGCTGACATGAGATGTCATTTGGGGGACACTTGGAACAAGCAATGCCAAGAACCAAGGACCATTGTAAGAAAGGTTGACAGGGCTTGAACAGACCCTCCTATCGGGGATGTCAGTTTGGGGAAATTCGTCAAATACTAATTGAAGTCAACAAAGTTATGCTACTGAGGAAGTACAATTGTGTGATATTTGAGAGAAATATGAATGTTGCAGAGAGACCTGATCAGAGCATCAGTTAGTGAAACTTTTTGGAAAGAGATACCTGGCAGGAGAGTACACCAGGAAATTCAATGTGTTGAAAAGGAGTTTTTGTCCTATTTAGTCTTTGATGAAATTGGATAGTTCGGTAGAGGCATTCCTGCCAGGAGGGTACATCAGGAAATCTAATGTTTTCTGTTGAAAGTGAACATTTCCTTTGCCATCTTGAAAAATGATAAAAGACTATTTGTTGCTAAATTTCAACCAGTCTTCAAATGCCTTTGCCCGAAACAGTTTAGGGGAAAGGAAGCTAACCCCTGGTGACAAGGCTTGTTTTGCTGAAATTGTATATATATATATATATATATATGTATGGTTGTGTACAACCTAGTTGAAGTGATAAAAGAAATTATATTGTACCTTTTGATTTTGTATGTGAGTGTGAGGGTCCGATGTATTTTGGACACAAGATCAATTACTTTAGTTTTAGTTTCATAGGTAGGGACATGTTCTTCTTTTAAGGGCAAGATAGCCTTTTTTCGAAACCCATTTTCTTTAATAGATATGGCTACTGTTGAAAACATTGCAACTTTGTGTCCGCCTCTCATTGCAGACTTCTCACACTTGTAAGTGATTTCAATCCGGCACACACCCAAGTCAACGCATAGCATGTAGTGCACAACTGAAATCCTTATTTATTTTTGTCTAAATGTTCTTTATTCTGAACGATATACCACTCATATCATGACCTTCTCCTGGAACCCCCGGGTCACACTGAACCAGGAATCAGGCTGGTTTGCAAAGGTAAATATTTATTTATGTATTTAAAATGTAATCACAATATGTCTTAAGAGGTACACTACAATCACCAATGGGGTGAGGTAACACTGACTAATCTCTTTAATACACAAGGAGTAAGTAGCGAGCAAAACAATTCAGCACAGAAATACTTTTGTGTGGGCTCAGATCAGATAGCACTGTGGGTAGAGGTTCCCCCTGCACACACCTCAACCCCCAATAGGCAATGTAAAGAGATAGGAGAAGAGAGCAGGTATTCAGGAATGGCAGAATTCAAACATAATATCAATCCCACTTTCCCCCTTTCAAGCACAAGAGAAAACGAAATTGACTATCAAGCTGTCAGAATGGCTTTTGAAGTTATCTTTAGAATGGACTGGGCAAAAACACCAAATATGGTCAAAATTGCTGAAATTGTTATAAATTCTTATGGGAGCCACTTTGGATAGTTACACACAAACACAAGCGATGATGTAATCCAAGAAAACATTTGAAATCTTAAAATTTAAGTCGGAAGCAATTAAAAGCTGTTTTACGCGTGTAAAATATTCCCAGAACGAAAATTTGTTGCAAACATTTCACTGCGCGATATTCGCGATAATGGAAGAATTGCATTGATTTGGAATTGTGGGTGCGATGGATAGATATGGATGTTAGCTACAAGCAGAAGTTGAAATTTTGTTTCTATCACAAAAACGGAGGACGTTACAGACGTTTTAGTGGATGTCGTTTTTCGAGATAGGCGCAAGAAAGGAAAACAGGAGCGCACTTTTAAAATGACAAATGGGTTGCTTAGACTAGAGGATGACTATGAACAAAATGAATACCACACAGGAACACAGTCACTTGATCAGGGTGACTGCCTGCTAAGGAAGCTCACCTTCTTCAGAAGAGAAAAGGTTCAGCACAAAGATAGTTTTAACCGTACTAGTTGTGGAGGAAAGATAGGATGGTTTGGAGAGTGGGTTCAGACAATGCATAGATGCTCCCAACAATACAGGGTCTGAATACAAGATAGGATGGGTCTAAGATAGGACTAAGACTATGCAAAGTACATATGCGAGTCTGGATATGTTTTTAAATGGCACCATCAGTTCTGCTCAGGGAATTGGATCTGGTTTAGGAAAGACAGCTTGGCACATCGGACTGGGCAGGTTCAGCAAGGCGCTCTGGTCACAGCACGGGACTGGACTGGATCGGATCTGCCCTTCTTGGTTCTGAGGATATTTCTTTCAGTAAGTGAAGCAGTAACAGCACAGCCCGGCTGTATTATGATGCTTCCCCTTAGGCTTGTGGGGTTCTGTTCTGGAATTTGAGGCCTTGCTGAGAATGGTTCAGCTATGCAATAGGCCCTTTGCTTTTGCCAAGTTTCTGGAGTATGGAGCAAGGAAGATGTAGAGTTCAGCATCAGGGTGCTCCACCAGCATCAGGATAGTAAGTGAATCTGTCTGTCCTTATGAGTGGTGAGCTGTCTCTATTTATGCTATGAAATGACATCATAAAGGGGTGTGTGGGCCGGTTTAGCCTAAGCTTGCCCTTTGAAAGATGATTGGGTCAGAGTCTACTCTCTGCCTCGATAGGAGGTGAGAAACGGAGTGTCTCTGTATGGTGCAATTTTATGAGGCTGAGAATCCACCCCTAGCCCATGGAACACAAAATCTACTTTTAGCAAAATACATATTTCCACATGTGCAATCTCTATAAAAACCACATATCCAGATTACATATTTTACATAGCAGCTATTCCTCAAAACCCCGTAGCTGTGGGATCTTGTCTCCGCTTTTCACAGAATTTTGCCCTTTTCACTAGGAACATGTCCAATTTTTAAGCAATTTTCTACAAGTGTGCATGTTTAACATGGGAATAAGTGAATAAAGTTTCACAATTCTAGCGGAAATACATTTTGCGTAAAAATCTCATTTCTTGCCATTGCTGTCCAGAACATGTCACGAAGTTCTGACGCCTCGTCACCCGTGCAGCCAGAAACTACCTTAACAGCTCTGTTATTTTTATATTTTTCACAATTTTGACTAGCAAGTTATCAGTCTTTTTAAAAATATGTTCTTTGTGCATGTTAAGCAACAAATGGTTGTTTGGCTCCACCCCTTGGTCTCTCCCTGGAAGCACAGGAGCCATCCCCCAAGTTTGTTCCTTGCAGAGGCCATTTACAACTGTCTTCACACTTCCAATTTCCTGAGCTGCAGCTTGTCATTGTTCCTTTTGCCTCTGCAGACCAAGTTCTTTCCTACCCTGTAATTAACAACTCTGCATGATTTCCTGCTGAGGGAAAGACCTTCCTTCTGTGAGAAAAACATGTTATTCATGTTCTGCAGCTTCAGCCAGGTTTAAGTTAATTGTTAAATTATGTGGCCTTTTCCCTAGCACAAATCAAATTTGTTATATCAAATAACAGCTCATCAAAGATTTTAAACCATAGGATCAAAACAATTACAATATGGGTGACTATCAGTAACAGGTCTCTTAGATTGCAACCATTTGGTTTTCAGTTTATACATGTTAAAGTTTAATCAGGCAAGCCCCTGACAGCTGTCAGGAGAGCAGCCCTCTGCTGCACAGAGGTTTTTGACAGATCCATAGGCAGGCCACTTTTGTTGTGAAAATCTCTCTATGCTTTCAGCCTTTCAGGACCTTGTATGTTCACACTGATTTCATAACTAAGTGAATTATAGCACCCAGTAAGAATTTTGATTTTTTTTTAAAGGTGTTTTGTACCGGCATTCTAAAGTTTCAGCAACAAAGAAAAATAGATTTAAAGCAACCTTGGAGTTTCATTTAGCAAAGCACTGCTTTTTCCTTCTGCACTCCACTTTCAATTGTTGTGGAGCCCAGTGACACATTTCAGTAGTGAGAGCTCTGTTCCACCACCGACGACATGCGTGGCAGATTGGGCAGCCCTCTTTTGTGTGTGGAAAAGCGCGATCTTCAGGGGTTTTGGCACGCACAAGGGTTTTGCGGACATTTTGCTGTTTCTGGCACCATCATAACAGAGTGATGCAGCACATCAGTGCAAAAGTGAGTCAATACATCCCACAGAGCCCCCCCCCTCACGACTTGAGCTTGACCGCCTATCAAGGGGAAGTCAGGAGATTGGGATGTTCTTTTTTTTTTGGTCCAGGTAGAGAAAGTCATCTGCTTCTCCCGTCAGTACTGGATGGACACGCTCTCCTCGCTGGTTCTGGTTGGGAGTATTGAACGGCACTCCGGGCTCCTTGGGTCTTTCCTCCCAGTCCCTGAGTGGTCCTCCTTGGTAATTAGAATGTCTTAGTTCCAATGCTAGGAGACAGAACAGAGCATGGTTATGGACATTGCCCCACTAATACTCCCCGAGGGTGTAGTGGGGCAGATGCGTACATTGAATACAATTTACAATATTCCCTGCCTGTATTCACTAATGGTTTTAACAGGTGGATTCTTCTAGGGATCCAGAATTTCCCCCTCTGGGTTTCCGGTTGGCTCCTCTATTTGCCGCAAAATATGCCTGGGATGGCAACTCTTCAGCTGGTTTATGTGGACCCACTTATCTTCCCCTTCTGCCAAACTGCCCTGGGGATGCGGATTCTGTAGGTGACTGGTGAGATTCTGTCCACAATTTCAAAAGGACCCTGACAACTTTGGGAGGAATTTACGCTCTTTTGCTTGGTTCCTTTGGAAATTGTACAAGTACACCCGGTTTCCTACTTGATATTCTTTTCTAGTTGTCTTAAGATCATAGTGGGTCTTCATACTGTCTGCAGATCTTTCTATATTACGCTGAGCATAGGCAAAAGCATGTTGAAGGTGTTTTTTCAGATTCTCAACATACTCATGAGTTGTGGAGGCATTTATCAAGGTCTGCTCTTGGGTCCTGTAGAGCAGATGCTGGGGTAGCAACATCCTTCGTCCAGTCATTAGCTCAAATGGAGACATTTTTGTTGCAGAAGAAGGGGTAGATCTGATGGCCATCAGGACAAGGGGTAATCGAATGTCCCAACTTGGCCCAGAATCTGCCACAAACCTTTTTAATATGCTCACAATAGTTGTGTTGTGTTTCTCAATTCCACCACTAGAGGATGGCCGGTAGGCAATGTGTAGTTTCCTTTTGACCCCAAGTTTCTCCCACATCTTTGTCATCACTTCGCTAGTGAAGGGACTACTTTGGTCTGTCTCAATCCTTTGGGGTAGGCCAAAACGTGAAAAGATGTGATTGATCATCAGGGCAGCTGCTGTTTCTGCCTTGCAATTTGGGGCCGGGAGACATTCCACCCATTTAGTGAACAAGCATGTTACGGGCAACATGTACTTGTTCCCCCTAGAGGAGCGAATCATGGGCCTAACAAAATTGACTTGTAAATCTGACCAAGGCAGTGTTATCCCCCTCTTTTTGAGGGGAGCACGGTGTATGAGTGATGTTGGCTGAAATTGTGCACACACAAGACACCCCTTCAAGTATTGGTCGAAGTCCTGCCCCATGTGTGGCCAGTATGCAACCTCTCGCAAGATTTGTAGTGTCACATGAAACCCCCGATGACCGACTGTGGCCGCATCATGGGCGTGACTTAGCATCAGGGACCACCCACTGGTCATGGCCAGCTATGGATCTCCTCACCAACAAACCGTCTTGGATTCGGAACATTTTTGGACATTTCATCAACACTCTGAGGTCCTCTTTCCCAATGTAATCGGTATCTGTCAGGGGAAAGTTCTCAGGGTCCTCAATGTGTTGATAATTTACCAATTATTGGATTCCCTTTTGTAGCCGTAATCAAATCAGCATCTGGGGTCTCCTTATTCCATTGTGCAGTTGAGAGTTCATTGTGAACATTTGACTGGGACCTAGTGATATCAGTGACCTGGATTTCCCCCAACAGGGACTCAATCTCAAGTAGATCCCCTTGGATGGCTCCGGCTTTGGCCAGCTGATCAGCCAGGTCATTTCCAGTTTTGTCTGGTCCCTCTACTTTAGAATGACCCGTGATCTTTTTCCAGGAGATGGTCATCCCATTCGAGGTGACCAGATCATCAATATTTTGTATTCATTTTCCATGTTTTAAAGGTTTATTATTAGCACATAGCATGCCTCTGGTTTTCCAGTTAACCAGGTGCTCCACGAACCCGTTCCGTACATAATCTGAGTCTGTGATTATGACCAGTTTGTAGAGATGGTGTTGCACAGCAGTGAGGATGGCTTGATGCACAACCATCAGCTCTGCCACTTGACTACTTCGGGGACTGATTTTGTACCCAGCGGAGGGTTCTGGGGTATCATTCACCCATGCATTCCCTACGCCAGTCACAAGTTCCTTTTCCCCGTTGTTGTCAACATGGTAGGAGAACCCATCCACATAGACAGTGGGCATTCCCTCACACTGGTCTTCTTCATAGACTTTGTGTGGGGAATTAAGGTAGGCCTCCATGTTGTCCTTGATTTTAAGACTTTCGTCCTCGAGACAGTTTTCTCTGGCACAATCATGCAAGTTAGCCAGACCTTGCGCGAGGGGACTCTTCTTGTTTTGGCCATATCTGAACTCCACAGGAAAGCCTTGCATTGACAGAATCCAGGAAGCAATTTGGGAATTACTCACATTTCCATCCCGGATTCTGGTACTTTGAAGATGTTGCAGAGGCTGGTGTGGAGTCTCCACTATGATGTGATTCAGCTGGATAAACAGGCAGTAATTCTTCAATGCCCACACCATTTTCAGGAGTGCCTTCTCACAATCGTTGAATTTTTTCTCCACAGAGGATAAAGTCTTACTGGCATAGGAGATTACTTTATTGACCTTGTCATGCTTTTGATATAATACTGCAGTCAAGCATGTATTTGAGAACCCTGTCTCCAAGAAGAACACCATGTTTTTGACAGAATAAGCTAGGCAAGGCGCTTGTGAGAGGCTTCTTTTGAGTTGTCTTACTACCTCGGCTTGTTCTGGACCCCACTCCCACTTGACCTCGCCTTCAAAATATGGATCAGGGGTCTTGTGGTCTCTGCGTGATCCTCAATGAACTTTCTGCTGTAATTAGTTAGTCCAAGGAGGCTCCTTAGTTACCGCAGTGTGGTGGGTCTTTTATTTTCTGGAGGGCTTCTACTTTCTTTTCCTGGGGACAGAGACCCTGAGGAGTTATCTCATGCCCCAAGAAATTGACACGGGTTCTGCACCACTGTGCCTTTTGGAAAGAGAGTTTTGCTCCGGCAGCCCTCAACTGTGTCAGGACATAATGGATCTTTGCTATGTGTTCCTCCACAGTTGAGCTTTTGACTAGAACATCGTCTACATAGGCCAGGTTACCCCTTTAACCCAGGTCGGGCATGGCCTTATGTCGAAAGATGTTAAATTGATTGCCGGAGTTGATGTATCTGAAGGGAGTCCGGGTCCAAGTGTACTGCTGCACCCCGAAGGTGAAAGTCAGTGTGTCTCCGTCCTCCCTACTGTCAGGCACAGTCCAGTACCCATTGGTCAGGTCAATGGCAGTTAATACCTTCGACCCCTGAATCTGGGCCAGCCCTTGGTCAATGTAGGGAAGAGGCCATCGGGAAGTATGGACCCGTTTGTTGAGCTCCCTTAGGTCAGCACAGAGTCTCCACTGGCCATGGACTGGATGAATTATCCCACGGGACTCAAGGTTCTTAATTATTTCAGTAAGGGACTCCATTGATGCGAGGGGCAAGCGATATTGCTTCACAAACACTGGAGTCATGTCATGCGAGGGTCTGTGGGAATTATTGTTGTGTGGATGTCGGTGCGACCACAATCATATGAGTCCACCGCAAAGAGATCTTAAAAATCCAAGAAAACTTGTTTCAATACTTGCTTTTGCTCCAGAGTGTCATAGGCTAGGTTGACTCTCTCTTCAACCATCCGCCTGAAGCCTGGAAAGACTTCTGGTTTGGCTATCTCAGCGGCCTCCTCCAGCTGGGTGGAGAAGACCCTGATCAAAGTGCTGATTTGGACTGATGGCTTCAGCTGGGGAAGGCAGTCCTCGTGGACTTTAAAGATCACCTCATCCCTCCTGCAGTCACAGGTCACATCTTCCTTACCATAAGGGCAGGAAGAGTACACCAGGAAATTCCCCCCATGCCGGGTGAAGATCCTGTCTGGGGTTGTGTCATCATCGCTATCACTGTCAAAACAGTCCTTGAGGATTGGTCCTAACAGTTCGTTACCTAAATCTATGGAAAAATTTCGGTCATCAACCGCCATTCCAATAATGGTGCCTGCGCCCAGAGTGATACTCTTTAAGTCGCTGTTATCCACCTCTATTGGAATGGTGTCATGTTCTATGATGACTAGTGGTGTTGGGTTTACCCCCAACCCTTGCTGTTGGAAATGAGCATTGAGATGGACATAGGCATCAGGGTTTTTCAGTTTCTGTCCTTTTTTAATTTTTACTTCCAGTGAGAATTGTCGCGTCCATTCTGGGATGGTGACTTCCTCTCGAATCTGAATTTCAACTGCATATGGCAGCAGTTGAGCTGACCGAAATGCTTTCTCTGGGTCATCAAAGTCCATGGGATTACCTGCTAATCGGGACCAGGCTTTAAAGTTTATTAGCTCCAAACTAATGGCAAAGTGATTGAGAATGTCACTGCCTAAATAAAATGAAGCAGGGACATCTTGCACAACCCAACAATTATGGACTATGCTCTTGTTGCCTGTGGAAATTTTGAGCATTCACCTGCTAGGCAGGAGATGTTTGGAATTGGGTGTTTCCAGGTCCATTTCCCGTTTGTCTAATAGTTTAAACGTGGGAATGGCTGGATCTTTTGGGAGTTTGCAGAACATGGCCTCGCTGATGAAGCTCTTACCGTTGTTCACACATCCTCGGGCGAGAACAGAGTCCTTTCCCTCATTTAACTGACTAGGGATGAACAACTGCTCTCCAATTTTCTGAATATCAGCCAAGCTTTGAGCTGATCTCTCATCATTTTGGACTTTAGGAATGGGATTTTCTGATTGTGAATTTGTATACAATTTCAGAGTGTTTCCTTCCAGTGTGGGATGCCACCTTAGACTGGAAGGAAGGTTGATTTCCAGAAAGAGAGAGGACTCCCCATCACCAGTTTGTTGTCCTACTGCAATTACTGTCACGTCTGGGATTTGGTTATTCTGGAAGTGAAATTCAACTTGGTCAGGTTTTTGTTCAGCCATTTAAACTAACATGGTTTCAATTTTATTGGTCGGTTAGTCTGAGTCCAGAGGACCTTGTTTACACAATCTATGAGGGGAGACAATCTACGCAGGATGTCATTCCCTAGTAAACATGGTGTGCCCTCTGGAGTCACAACTATGACTGGGTGCTTCACCTTGTGTCGCTCAATTTTAATGTCTACATCCGCAGTCCCCTCGACGGGAATTTCCTTCCCATCGAAGTTCTGAAGTTGTACAGGAAGAGGGGTGAGCGGAATTTGGTATTTCTCCCCCCTTCCCGAATTCAGCTGATCAAAGGCCCTTTTTGACAGAGGGGTGGCTTGGGATCCAGTGTCCACCAGTGCCAAAATTGTACATTGCCCTTGTATTTAGACCGGGGCATACAATCTTCCCTCCTTTTCCTCAAGGGGGCAAAGATAATGCACATTTTTGGCCAATTGGTGGGTTCATTTCTTTGCTTTGGATACTGACAGAGAGGTGATTTGGGCAGGATTCTGTTTGGGATCTTGGAAACCTGTAAGAACAGGGTGACAGCTAGATATGGGAGAGGTTTTGGACTCCCCTGGTACTGATTCTGGGCTGCCCCCCCCCCTTTTTTGGAGGCAGTCACCAGATTGGGTTTGAACAAGTGGATTTTCGTGCTGGTCTTTCTGGGGTTTGATGATGGGCGGTTTTAACTCAGTCCCCACATCTACCCAGTCTGGATTGGAATCCTTTGAGACCCATTTTTCTTTGGTAGGAGTTCCCCCATCCCTAAAGGAGAAGATCCTTTTCCCAGAATCCTCTGAGGACCCCTCTCCTTCAAACTGGAAGATTTGCACCTCCTCCATAAAATGGGCCTTTTTAGGCTCTTTATTTCTCATACCCACCCTCTGTTCCTTGGGTTGCAGACTTTCGGGGGCAGGAGATTTTGGTTCTGGTTCCTGGGTTTCCAGGGCTTTACACAAATGGGGAAGGAAGCTTCCTCTAAGGTCTTATATCCCCCTTCCCCTTGTGCCTCCTCCCTGGGAACCAGTGGGTTGTCGGGGTTCTTCCCCGGTCATTGTTCTGAAGCACCAGACCCTGGATGTGGGGTGTTCTGGGCCGCCATGCTCATCTGAGGGTTCTGTTGAGCCCTCAGCATGCAACCCAGATTCTGTGCCATGTTCTGGACCTGGTGCTCCAGTTGGGACACCCGCCTTGGCTGGTACGGGGTCCTCTGGTCTACCCTGGGTTGATCCTGGGAAAGGTAACTATCCCTTCTCGCATAATACCCCTGATTAGGATAGTTTGGGTACCCCTCCACCCTTAGTCTCCCCTCTCCCGGATTGGGCTGTTTGGGCTCAGGAAAGTGGGGAAAGAAAGAAGGGTTGTATTTGGCGGTTGAGGTTTGGCAGGTACCGGGGAAAGAAATTTGGTTCGGCATTTGGGGGTTTAATGCCCATGTGGGGAAAGTGAGAAGGGAAGTTTCCTGGATTTCCAGGTGTCTGGTTCGATCCCACTCCCCCACACCCCCTTTGGCTGGGGGAGTCCACACATAGCCCAGGATTGGTCTGTTGCCCTTGTAGCATGGGCTGATGTAGTCAGGAGAGTTGGGGTCCCATTTGTGGGATTACCTCCCTGACTCCCTGTTTGGGATTGGCCTGAGGGCCTTCTAGGTCTGGGGTTGGTCGGATTCTGTGCAGGAAGGTTTTTAGGCCCCCCCATCTCCAAATCTAAAATGGGGGCAACCTTCACCTCCTCCACCTCGGCAGCATGCAGGGGTGTTGGTTGGTTTGGGGCTTTTGCTAATATTTTTACTTTCTAGTGGCTTCTGCACTTCATAGATGTGCATTGCTCTTTCAATGACCCAGTCTAGTGATCTTTTGGCTGTCCTTCAGGTGGAAAGTCTCCATCATCTGCTCAAATAATTAAAGGTGCTCCCAAACCGAATATTTGGCATTTTTGTGGTAGGGCGTAATGACGCTCCTAATAGCTTTTATTTGCTTTAGGGTATCCTTGAGTAAAGCTCTCTTGACTTTGTTAGCCTTTTTAGTTCTGGTCACCCTGGTCCACTCATTCTCTGACTCAGAGGCACTGCTACCAGAGGTGGCCGTCTGATCTTCTGGACTCTCCCAGATTCTGCAAGCGTGGAAATGGCTAGCAGAATGTGGGGGCCTAGTTTCTTGGGACCTGTGGCGCTCAGAAGAGTCTTCTGACTCTTCCTTGCTCCCCGAGTTGATTGGGTACCGCCCCCACTGTCCTAGCTGGGAAGAGGCTTTTAGTATGCTCTTAGTGGGCCTAGTCTCACGGAATTCCCCACCAAATTTGACCGACTGATCCCTAGGTATGTGGTATTTCTGAGGATCCAGTTCTCTGATTTTCCCCTCACTGGAGTCTCCCTGATCAGAGCGGATGACCTTAGCACTTGGGAACCTGTACATAGATGCCCGCCCATCCACTTCTGGGAGGCGCTGACCCATTAGCCCCATATTTCCCATTGTGTTGAAGTCTACCATCCTGTGGCCCTTGGTTCATATGAGCCAGTGGACATGGGTGTGGCAGAGTCCATGGAATTGAAGGGATTAAAGTCCCTGATGCCAGGGTTCCTGAGGTTATGCTCAGGGGTTTCCCTATCCCATCTGACCTCATCTCTTCCAGCCCCTACTTCCTGATAACCTGCCAAAATCTGACTCTTTTGTTCTTCTATTAAGGCCTTACTGGTCTCTATGAGTTGTTCCTGCATGGCTATCTCTCTATGGAGCCTGTCATTTTTTCACAGAGAGCCTCATTGTCTCTCTGTGCTTCCTCCCTGCATTGGGAGTAGTGGGCCAATTTTTGCTGCAGGATACTCACCTCCTGAGTTTGGTCCTTACTGGCCTGATTATTCTTTGCCAGAGCATCTTCCACCCTCCTGGTATGCTCTAACAGTTTTTCGTAGTCAATTTTGAGTTCACCCTGTCCCTGAAGGGCCAGGTGATTTTCTTCTAGCTTTAATTGGCTGATTTCCTGACCTAGGGCGTCCCTCTCTTGACATGGAGTTTCCCTCTGCTCAGCTAGGTCGTCCCTTTGTTTCCTAATGGCATATAATTTCTGGCGCTCCTCATCAAAATCTGTTTGAGTGTGGAGATCCTTCACTATTAATTTATTATTTTCCTCCTTTAGTTCATCAATCTGACTTCCTAGGGCAACTATATGCCCTGCGCAGACTCTATTATAATTTAATTGCTGCTCCAGCTTTTGTTGGCTCTGTTGTAGAGAATCCAACCTTTCTTGACACTCTTTTTGCAGTGTCAGTAATCTGGTATCTTGCTCTGCCTTCTCTTCCTGCAGGAGATTCAGATCTTCCTTTAATTTTGTCAGGTAATGTCTGGTTTCTCTCTCTGATTCTTGGCTCTTTTGTAGCCTTTGCTCTGCAGAGTCCAGATCAGTTTGCGTTTTCTCTAGGGATTGTACTTGCTTCTTTGCCAGATCTAGGCTTTTGGCATATTTTCCCTGTATTACTCCATTGTGGAGGTACAGGTAAGCCGCTATTTTGGCAATTTTACATTGCTCTTCTTTTACTTTTAGGGCCATATACAATTCACTAAGTGCCTATTGTAATGGACCCTAGGCCTGCCATGAATCTAATTCTTTAGCAGTGACATGTAGTTTGATTTCCTGCACCCAAACCTTCTGATCCTGCTCTACCCATTTACCCCTGACAAACAATTTGTGCAGTAGGTGTTCCATTGCAATATTGATTTTCACTAGGGTCGCCATTCCGTAAATATTAATTTCCTTCTGACTTATCTCAGGGTTACTTTACTTTTGAAAAACAGGCCCAGCTCCTTTGAGTATTTCTATTGAAGGGTGTTTTTATAGTGTACCACAGTATGGTAGCCCAACAAGGTGTATATACCCCGTCAGTTAGCATGCTGTGTTAGACTGTCACAAGTGGTATGTCTAATTCAGGATCCCGTGACGAGCCCCCAAGCGGTAAGTGATTTCAATCCGGCACACACACAAGTCAATGCCTAGCATATAGTGCACAACTGAAATCCTTATTTATTTTTGTCTAAAATTTCTTTATTCTGAACGATATACCACTCATATCACGCTCTTCTCCTGGTCACACTGAACCAGGAATCAGGCTGGTTTGCAAAGGTAAATATTTATTTATGTATTTAAAATGTAATCACAGTGGGCCTCATTACGACCCAGGCGGTAAGTTACCGCCTGGGCCGTGACTTTACCACCATGGCGTAAACTACGTTTACGCCATGGTGGTTGGCGGACTTACCGCCCCATTCCGAGGTCGGCGGGGCGGTAAGTCCCCAATCCCCATTTACCCTTCCCCATTCCCATTTTTGCCCCATAGGGCATAATGGGAGTGGGGAAGGCGTTAATTACGCCACCGTAAATTACGGTGGCGTAATTAACTCCATGGTCCCTTAGCGCCATGGATTTTAACACCTGCTAAAAGCAGGTGTTAAAAGCGCCATGGCGCTAAGGGACCTCGTAATTGGCGGTAAGGGGTCGGCGCAGCTAACGCTGGCGCTAACCCCTTACCGCCAGGGTCGTAATGAGGCCCAGTATGCCTTAAGAGGTACACAACAATCATCTTTAATACACAAGTAGTGAGTAAAACAATTCAGCACAGAAATACTTTTGTGTAAGTTCAGATCAGATAGCACTGTGGTTAGAGGTTCCCCCTGCAGACCCCTCAACCCCCAATAGGCAATTTAAAGAGATAGGAGGAGAAAGCAGGTATTCAGGAATGGCAGAATTCAAACAGAATATCAATCCCACTTTTCCCCTTTCAAACACAAGAGAAACAGAATTGACTGTCAAGCTGTCAGAATGGCTTTTGAAGTTATCTTTAGAATGGACTGGGCAAAAACACCCAATATGGTTAAAATTGCTGAAATTGTTATAAGTTCTTATGGGAGCCTCTTTGGATTGTTGCACACAAACACAAGCAATGATTTAATCCCAAGAAAACATTTGAAATCTTAAAATTCAAGTCGGAAGCAATTAAAAGCTGTTTTACACATAACATTTTCCCAAAATGAAAATTTGCGGCAACATTTTCACTGAGCGATATTCGCGATAACAGGAGAATCGCATTGATTTGGATACCCGATGGATAGATATGGATGTTAACTACAAGCAGAAGTTGAAATTGTGTTTCTATCACAAAAACTGAGGAAGTTACAGACGTTTTAGTGGGGGTCGCTTTTCGAGATAGGCGAAAGAATGGAAAACAGGAGCACACTTTTAAAATGACAAATGGGTTGCTTAGACTAGAGGATGACTATGAACAAAACGAATACCACACAGGGACACAGTCCCTTGATCAGGGTGACTGCCTGCTAAGGAAGTTCGCCTTCTTCAGAAGAGAAAAGGATCAGCCCAAAGATAGTTTTAACAGTACTGGTTCTGGAGGAAAGATAGGATGGTTTGGAGAGAGGGCTCAGACAATGCACAGGTGCTCCTAACAATGCAGAGTCTTAATACAAGGTAGGATGAGTCTAAGATAGGACTAAGACTATGCAAAGTACATATGCTAGTGATGCACTTCTTCTGATTTATTCTCACTGGATACGTTTTTAAATGGGACCGTCAGTTCTGGTGAGGGAATTGGATCTGGTTTAGGAAAGACAGCTTGGCACATCCGACTGGGCAGGGTCAGCAAGGCGCTCTGGTCACAGCACGCCACAGGAGTGGACTGGATCTGCAAGGCACTCTGGTCACAGCACAGGACTGGATCGGATCTGCCCTTCTTGGTTCTGAGGATATTTATTTCAGTAAGGCAAGCAGTAACAGCACAGCCCGGCTGTATTATGATGCTTCCCCTTAGGCTTGTGGGGTTCTGTTCTGGAATTTGAGGCCTAGCTGAGAATGGTTCAGCTATGCAATAGGCCCTTTGCTTTTGCCAAGTTTCTGGAGTCTGGAGCAAGGAAGATGTAGAGTTCAGCAGCAGGGTGCTCCGCCAGTATCAGGATAGTAAGTGAATCTGTCTGTCCTTATGAGTGGTGAGCTGTCTCTATTTATGCTATAAAATGACATCATAAAGGGGTGTGTGGGCCGGTTTAGCCTAAGCTTACCCCTTTGAAAGATGATTGGGTCAGAGTCTACTCCCTGCCTTGATAGGAGGAGAGAAACGGCGTGTGATCTTTATGGTGCAATTTTATGAGGCTGAGAATCTACCCCTACCCCCTGGAACACAAAATCTACTTTTGGCAAAATACATATTTCCACATGTGCAACCTCTATAAAAATCACATATACAGATTACATATTTTACATAGCAGCTATTCCTCAAAACCCCATAGCTGTGGGATCTTGTCTCCGCTTTTCACAGAATGTTGCTCTTTTCACTAGGAACACAATATCCAATTTGTAAGCAATTTTTTACAAGTGTGCGTGTTTAACATGGGAATAAGTGTATAAAGTTTCACAATTCTAGCGGAAATACATTTTGCATAAAAATCTCATTTCTTGCCATTACTGTCCAGAACATGTCACGCAGTTCTGGCGCCTCGTCACCCGTGCAGCCAGAAATTACATTAACAACTCTGTTATTTTTATATTTTTAACAATTTTGACCAGTAAGTTATCAGTCTTTTTTAAAATATGTTCTTTGTCCATGTTAAGCAACAAATGGTTGTTTGGCTCCACCCCTTGGTCTCTCCCTGGAGGCCCAGGAGCCATCCCCCAAGTTTGTTCCTTGCAGAGGCCATTTACGACTGTCTTCACACTTCGAATTTCCTGAGCTGCAGCTTGTCATTGTTCCTTTTGCCTCTGTAGACCAGGTTCTTTCCTACCCTGTAATTAACACCTCTGCGTGATTTCCTGCTGGGGGGGAAAGACCTTCCTTCTGTGAGAAAAACCTGTTATTCAAGTTCTGCAGCTTCAGCCAGGTTTAAAATAATTGTTAAATTATGTGGCCTTTTCCCTAGCACAAAACAAACTTGTTATATCAAATAACAGCTAGAATTCTCATTCAAGATTTTAAAGCATGGGATCAAAACAATTACAATATGGGTTACAATCAGTAACAGGTCTCTTAGATTGCAACCATTTGATTTTCAGTTTATACATGTTAAAGTTTAATCAGGCATGCCCCTGACAGCTGTCATCACAGCAGCCCTCTGCTGCACAGAGATTTTTGACAGATCCACAGGCAGGCCACTTTTGCTGTGAAAACCCCTCTATGCTTTCAGCCTTTCAGGACCTTGTAAGTTCACAATAATTTCATAACTAAGTGAATTGTAGCGCCCAGTAAGAATTTAGAATTTTTTTTTAAAGGTGTTTTGTACCGGCTTTCTGAAGTTTCAGCAACTAAGAAAAAGAGGGAGATTTAAAGCAATCTTGGAGTTTCATTTAGCAAAGCACTGCTTTTTCCTTCTGCACTCCACTTTCAATTGCTGTGGAACCCAGTGACACATTTCAGTAGTGAGAGCTCTGTTCCACCACCGACAACATGCGTGGCAGATTGGGCAGCCATCTTTTTGTGCATGGAAAAGCGTGATTTTCAGGGGTTTTGGTGTGCACAAGGGTTTTGCGGCCATTCTGCTGTTTCTGGCACCATCATAACATAGTGATGCAGCATAGCAGTGCAAAAATGGGTCAATACATCCCACACACTGCTCTACCCATAGCAGAAGTTGTTTAAATTAGTTTAACACGGCTGCATAAAAGCCTATCCATGTTTCCCTGCCAAATTGAGTGGCTAGAACTAAAAGGATCATGACTTTCCTGGAATGTCCAATATGTTGCATCCCCCACCTCTATCCTCACTGCCAGTCAGACACGATTTGTTTCTCTGTTCTTCTCTAGAACCTCTTGCTTCTGATGCAGGGCTTAACTCTCCAAGATGTGTAACAGAAATCACAAATTGTTGGTAGGGCAGCAATCACGGGTGGATTGGGAAAGTGACCCCATAGTTTACCATGTGAGCGAACATTGCAAGCTTGCCCAACACCTCCAAGAAGGATGCGTGGGGAGGCAGGGGAGGGGCAGTTATTGTGCACTGAAGAAAATTGGAAAATATTTGATTCAAAGGATAAATTGAACATTTGTCCTTATATAGGGATTACAATGTATTAGCACCTGGGGTGTAACATAACAATACTGGGGACACTTGAGATCCTGGGCATCCAGTCAATAATCCCTGCCATGTTACACGTTTCTCTCTTCCCACTCGCTCCCACCACTGTCTCCATTCATTCCCCCACTGAACTCTTCTTGTCAATGCCCCTACCGCTCCCTTCCTGGACTCCGTACTCCCTCAACACAGTAGGCATCTACTTCTTCCTTCTCATATTCTGCTGTCCATAGACATGGAAAATGGACTGCTGCCCGTAGGCATTTGAGTGCCCATTGCTCTGTGGCCACCCCGAAATGGTCTTTCCTTTTATTCCACACAGTGCAATTCTGCTTAGTCTTATTGGCCACAGCATGGTACTAATGGCTCTTATGATCCCTCAGCTATCCCGATACGCTCTTAAGAGCCCATTATGGCCACAGCTTCGGGCAACAAATAACGCTTACACACAGACTAAGAGAACCCTGCCTTATAATATCAATTCTTTTAGAGGGAGAAAAACATTCTGGAAGCTTTATAACAAGTTCTTCACTCCAAAAGGCTGCAGTGTATGGGAAGAGAAGTACGGGAGGGGACAGGAGGACTCTGAGAAAAGGGTAAGAGAAAAGCAGTCTGCATCAAACTTCAGACTTAATGCTGCCCAAAGTCTGCTTGAAAGTGCTAACATGAAAAAGAGAACATAGGTGTGTTCATTAATGCCTATGTAAATTAGTTAAGCATTACAGACCTGGGGAGAGAGCTGGAACAGGTGTTATCAGTACATACCCAGGTTATGGGCCTGAGACAAAGCCATGGGGCAGATGAAGGGGGAAGCAATGTTAACACTGCTTATAGTTGTTTACCCCAAGGCTATTATGCCATTATAATATGACAAAATCACAAAACAAGTTAAAAACAAATCAGTTGGAGAAGGTGCTCAGAATCAGCCAGCATTTTCCTGATAGAATGTTGGCTTAGGGAAATATTGGGTAATGGGGCAGAATTGTTCACAATGGCCGCACAAAATTCCAATATTATAATTAAGCATTGTACACCCTGTTCACGGGTGCTATGAACACTGAATACCCAGTTAAAGGTTAACAAGTTATACCAGCCCATAACAACTGGTATGGCCCCAGGCTGGGCCTATAGAGATATTATAACCAGTGTTGCTCTTGAAAATATAAATTATAAATAAGTTATTAGTCCCTCATCCAATTCCCTGTGACCGTGCAGATGGATTAAATAAATAAATGCGCCTCGAGGGTTGCAGGAAGTTGACTGCTAGTACACGCCAAGCTGCGGGTAGCATTGAATGTATTGTTCTGAATAATCGCGTTCTGAACCACCTGATTGGCCAGTGCACTCATTTCAGGGTGCTAATGGTTCTTATAGCCCACAGATTGTCCAATGGCAACACTAATTGAACATTTTAAAGGTTATAATTGAGCGTTATTGCCCGGAGCTACTTGCAATATGGGATCTTATGTGCTCAAAGCACCACTTATGACCCGGGAAATCGCTGGAGCCCCATGTAGATGAGTTCACTTAAAACAGCAATTGGTTGGATGACTACTCGTCTCTAGGGGCTACTGGAGGAGTTCACTCTTGACAGGCTGTTTGAGAAATAAAGCAGTGATTCCTGATGCAAGGAAACAAATAACCATTATGAGTGTGATGGGGCTCATAAATACTGATCAGAAGGATTTTTTAAAGGTTTACTTTTCCGATATCTGCAACTGCAGGACAGATTAGGCTGGCAAACAAGGTCCATATGCAGCTCTTTGCAACAGGTCTGAATTGTCTCATTTGTGGGATAACCTCTGTCATCCCAATATGTCAAAAGTAAACAGAGAACAGATCAGAGATTCTTAAATAGATGGTTTGGATCTCATAATAGAACAAGTAGCCGATGATGCCCGTAACATGGAGTCTAGCAGTTTAAGTCCCGAAGGCACTGGTAATCACTGAATACTTTAATGCGATGTGCATTGCTATTTATGTTGTTAAATTCACTTGGCACATCTCTAGAAGAGAACCTCAATAACAGCAGATCCAAAGAATAGCACCATTTAGATAAGTACTGTCTGGAAGAATTGCATAATCAGCATAGGAATTTACAGATCATTGCCAACAAGCATAGCTGAACACCCATTGTGGTGAAGTCAGCAATGAAATTGCCAGGAGATTTGCTAGTAAGCATAGGTGAAATTCCATTGCCGTGAAGTGAATAAAAGAAATTGCCAAGAACATAGTTAGTAAGCATAGCTGAAATTCCATTTCTGTGAAGTCAGTAAAAAAAACTGCAAGAGCATTGCCATAATAAGCATAGCTGAACACCCACTGTGTGAAGTCAGCAATGACATTGCTAAGAGATTTGCCAGGCAGCATAGGTGAAAACCCATTGCTGTGAAGTCAGCAAATGAATTTGCCAAGAGCATTGCCAGTAAGCATAGCTGAAATCCCATTGCTGTGAAGTCAGCAAATGAAATTTCCAAGAGCATTGCCCGTAAGCATAGCTGAAATCCCATTGCTGTGAAGTCAGCAAATGAAATTGCCAAGAGCATTGCCAGTAAGCATAGCTGAAATCCCATTTCTGTGAAGTCAGCAAATGAAATTGCAAAGAGCAATGCCAGTAACCATAGCTGAAATCCCATTGCTGTGAAGTCAGCAAAATAAATTGCCAAGAGCATTGCCAGAAAGCATAGCTGAAATCCCATTGCTGTGAAGTCAGCAAATGAAATTGCCAAGAGCATTGCCCGTAAGCATAGCTGAAATCCCAATGCTGTGAAGTCAGCAAAGGAAATTGCCAAGAGCATTGCCAGTAAGCATAGCTGAAATCCCATTGCTGTGGAGTCAGTAAAAGAAATTGCCTGGAACATTGTCAATAAGCACAGCTGAAATCCCATTGCTGTGAAGTCAGCAAATGAAATTCCAAAGAGCATTGCCAGTAGGCATAGCCGAGAATTCCATTGCTGTGGAGTCAGTAAAAGAAACTGCCTGGAACATTGTCAATAAGCATGGCTGAAATCCCATTGCTGTGAAGTCAGCAAAAGGCATTGCCAGTAAGCATAGCTGAAATCCCATTGCTGTGAAGTCAGTAAGAGGAATTGCCAAGAGCAATACCAGTAAGCATAGCTGAAATCCCATTGCTGTGAAGTCAGCAAAGGAAATTGCCAAGAGCATTGCCAGTAAGCATAGCTGAAATCCCATTGCTGTGAAGTCAGTAAGAGGAATTTCCAAGAGCATTGCCAGTAAGCATAGCTGAAATCCCATTGCTGTGAAGTCAGCAAAGGAAATTGCCAAGAGCATTGCCAGTAAGCATAGCTCAAATCCCATTGCTGTGAAGTCAGTAAGAGGAATTGCCAAGAGCATTGCCCGTAAACATAGCTGAAATCCCATTGCTGTGAAGTCAGTAAGAGGAATTGCCAAGAGCATTGCCAGTAAGCATAGCTGAAATCTCATTGCTGTGAAGTCAGTAAGAGGAATTGCCAAGAGCATTGCCAGTAAGCATAGCTGAAATCCCATTGCTGTGAAGTCAGTAAGAGGAATTGCCAAGAGCAATACCAGTAAGCATAGCTGAAATCCCATTGCTGTGAAGTCAGCAAAGGAAATTGCCAAGAGCATTGCCAGTAAGCATAGCTGAAATCCCATTGCTGTGAAGTCAGTAAGAGGAATTGCCAAGAGCATTGCCAGTAAGCATAGCTGAAATCCCATTGCTGTGAAGTCAGTAAGAGGAATTGCCAAGAGCATTGCCAGTAAACATAGCTGAAATCCCATTGCTGTGAAGTCAGTAAGAGGAATTGCCAAGAGCATTGCCAGTAAGCATAGCTGAAATCTCACTGCTGTGAAGTCAGTAAGAGGAATTGCCAAGAGCATTGCCAGTAAGCATAGCTGAAATCCCATTGCTGTGAAGTCAGTAAGAGGAATTGCCAAGAGCATTGCCAGTAAACATAGCTGAAATCCCATTGCTGTGAAGTCAGTAAGAGGAATTGCCACCATTGCTGTGAAGTCAGTAAGAGGAATTGCCAAGAGCATTGCCAGTAAACATAGCTGAAATCCCATTGCTGTGAAGTCAGTAAGAGGAATTGCCAAGAGCATTGCCAGTAAGCATAGCGTGAAGTCAGTAAGAGGAATTGCCAAGAGCATTGCCAGTAAGCATAGCTGAAATCCCATTGCTGTGAAGTCAGTAAGAGGAATTGCCAAGAGCATTGCCAGTAAGCATATCTGAAAACCCATTGCTGTGAAGTCAGTAAGAGGAATTGCCAAGAGCATTGCCAGTAAGCATAGCTCAAACCCCATTGCTGTGTGTAAAATCAAAGCTGTCCTCCCCATCAAAGGAAGAATAAGCAGTGCAACCTTTAGGGGTACCGAGGTAAATGATGATACTTGTAGTGTAAGAACACCAAGAGCCACCAGCACAACTTGTTTTTTTATTGGACACACTATGCGAAAGTTCACATTCCCAAGACTTGCTTGGCAGGGAGCTTCTAAATTCAATGGGGTACGTTGTATATCTAGACTCTCAAATCATAAAGCATGTTCAACTACGAAAAGATGAATGAGGTCTGCCTGTTTGAACGGTCGAGGGCTCGGCATAGAAGAATGAACGAAGACTGACTCAAACGTGAAGACCATTACGAGCATATTTCCCTCGCTATTGTGTCCTTCAGCCGCTCGCCAACCCATCCCATCCAGCCATGTCAATTTGCAGCAGAGGCCCTGCACGCGTGCTACATGTGAGGGGGGAGGCTGCCACAGGAAGTGACGGAGGTTTGTGGCACACAGACACACTGGGCCAGATACTCATCCATGAATGCAATTGAAAATTAAGGCGGAGCATGAGCCTTTTTTCACTTGCGGTCATTTCGGAAATGCACTGGTCACCTTATTCTGAAAGGTGAGCTACGCATTTAATGGGGACTGGACGGAAACACAGACGATGCTCTGATCAGCCCCCTTGAATACATTAGTGTCGAGAGCGTGCTCACACAACGAATGCATTTCAGGCTCTCAGAAGCCATGTGGGTGCATGGGGTGCCTTTCTGACGGGCCCTTTTAATATGTTAAAAAAAAGGTCAAATGCATTTCTCTCCTTGTTTGAAAGATAGAAACACAAGTGGAAGAGCTCCGGTTCAAGACAGATCCTCTCCCACTGCACGAGAGGTTTAAACATGAATGCCTCATGCTTTGAGCATTCCCTTTCTTTTAGTGCAAACATGCTCGAAGGAACCTCTTGGATTTCTGTGCATTTCAAAGCATATCCTATTTGTGTATTTGGGATGCCCATTGAAATGCACTAAAATGCCCTCTTATTTGCGCACATGTGCAAGGGAGTGAAAACGGGCATCCGTGCATTCAGATGTCCTTTGTGGATTGCTCCTCACCTTTTTTCGGGCAAATGATAAGATGCGCTACCACCCAAAAAAAGTTGTGTTATTATTATAAACTTCTTTTTATTGGTCTTCCATGGTTCAAACAAAGCAATGACATCACATTTCAGATTCTCATATCCAATCCTGGTGCCTTATCACACACTATAGTTACATGGAAAACGGCCATATATGTCAAACGTATTGATTCAGTTGCCGTACAAGCTGGTGTCCGGGACATTAGCCCATCACTATTTCCCCCCATACTTTGTGCGCCATGGTACAGTCTAGCCGGTGTTTCCTAACCTGTGTGTGACCCAGACATCTTATTGTAGTAGAATGATACAGACATTTGGCAGGGCTACGTTCATCGTGACAGCTCCTCGGAGGCTTCAGGGTGGCCTCAGGTCAGATGGAACATGTAACAAATCCCATACCTCATGCCAGGCACTGTAATGGCCTGTCCCCGTGCTGCACCCACTCACCCTACCCATAATAGATATCTCAGCTTTGAAACATTTCTGAAAGTCATTCATCCAGCAGCTCAGGAGCCGGCCTCTACGCACCTTCCACACCATTTCGATCCTGCGTTTAGCCAGAATAGTCCCCAAAGAGAGAACCCAAACCAATATTTTACTCTGGTACGCCTCACCACGGCCGGTCAAGCCCACCAAGCAGAGCTTCGCTGACACTTGAATTTCCAGCCCATTGATTTCTGCTAGTTTATTAAACACCTGATTCCAAAAAGTTCGGATTGTTGCACATTCCCATAAATATGAAAATAGGAACTGATTTCCCTATGAAATCGCCAGCAGTTTGCATTCGCCCCCGACTCAATTTCTGCGACTAGAACCAGGGTAGCATATACACGCAGCATGATATATTTGTATTGTATTCATTGAAGACGGGCATCCGTGGACCCCTGGACACCCACTTTGCATGGAGTAACACAGTAGTCCATTCCCTTTCCATTTAGCAATTCCTACAAATCATCAAACCATTTAAGTAGTGCCTTAAGACCGCCATTTATTCTAGCAGATATTTCAGTCTCATAGACCACTGTCATGTGTTTACATCACTCTGACATTTTGCATAATGCCATATTAATAGCATCAGCCGCAGGCAGGCCTCGGAACCACGGCCACAGACACCTAATTTAGCAAACTATTACAAGTTGAGATGAATGTGAGCACGCTCTATGCGTAACTCCTGGTATGCGATTACTCTATCCCCATATATAGATCCTCAACCGCTCCCCCTCGACAATACGCAACATCCACACACTTCTAGTTACCTTCCAGGTATAGACCATTCTATCACATGTGAGGGGGCAGAAATGTGAGGTGGACAACTTCGTAAGGTTTTTTCACAAGAAGCAATTTTTTATTAAATTATAATGGTTTGATGAACGCCTCAGTATCCCTAACCTAAGAAGGATTTTCCCTGCCTATCAAAATAAATTAAAGGAAAACAGTCTAACAAAAATAATCTGTCCCTCACACTTACACATTAATCAAACTCATAAGGGATAATATAACAATTCAATTATAATAAAGAAAACTGTATATCTTTGTAACCTGGTTTGGATCCGGTTCAACCGGGATATTCAATCAACAGTTCAAAATAAGAAACTTCTGTTATGCAGTCGAGTTTTGATCATAACGTTCTTCTTGCTCCAAAAGACATCCACTTGTATTTTTAGCCAGCAGTTAAACCATACGATAAGTCTTTATCTCCCCCGTTTAGACGGAGTTCAACACAACTTCTTCTTTTTCAGAAAGAAACACTTTCACAATTTTTGTGTATCAACAACAATGTTTGTCAGGATGATTCCACAACAATTTATACAGTACTTGAGTGGCTTTGTTTCTTCTTCTTCTTCTTCTTCTTCTTCTTCTTCTTCTTCTTCTTCTTCTTCTTCTTCTTCTTCTTCTTCTTCTTCTTCTTCTTCTTCTTCTTCTTCTTCTTCTTCTTCTTCTTCTTCTTCTTCTTCTTCTTCTTCTTCTTCTTCTTCTTCTTCTTCTTCTTCCATAATTCAGTACTTATTTCTTCCTGGTCCACAAACCTGCCAGGACTACCACTAAAAGGTTGATATCCTGGTATACACGCCTGCCAAGACAAAAAGCTCCTAACACTACTACAAGTACTTTCTGGTGAACACTACTACAACTTTTAGAAAAGTCTTTGACTTTCAACAACATCACATTTTGCAACTTCTGTTGGGAAGACAATATACACATTGGTGCTGTTTATTCCACTCTTGTTTTTGCCACTGGCAATGCAGGTCTCCTCTCCTCCTTGATACTGTATGCCAGGAGGGCCTCTTTCCTGCCATCTTTGTTTTTCCACTTTCTCACCAATTTTCTGCTGACAAAAGTTCTTTGTCACACTTGCCCCTCCTAGGCATAGGCAATGCTTGTTGAAATCTTGTTTAACTATCCTTAATCTGGTAACAATGGTTACAATCTTCCTGCAACAATATTCTCTTGTTACTTAGCCCACATAGATTACATGCTCTGTAAAGTATAGCCCCCTCTTTACTTTGGCAATGATGGTTTTGATTAGCTTGCTTTAACATAGCCCTTTCTTCACTTTTACAATGTGGATTTGTATTAGTTCGCTTTAAAATTGCCCTCTCTTTACTTTTGGCAATAATTTTGGCTTTTATAACCATGATTGCAATGTTTCTCTTCTTGCCAATTTACAAAGTTCTGATTTCACCATGGTAACCTCTTTACATTAGTTCAGTATTTTAAATAGTTGTTAGTAGTCAACGGTCTAATACTGAGCGTACCGGGATTACTCTTCAATAGTAAACTCACCAGCTTTTTCACATGCGTCCGTGCGGTCCGCTGCCACTGCTTCCTCTGCCTTCTCTGCTGCTTCCCATATGGCCGTCTGCTGTGATTCACCTGCGGCCGGCGCCAATCGGGAAAGGAGCCTCTCTCGCTCCCAATGCACACTGGTGCTCGCCAGCCACGGGGGCACTGCGGGTAATTAGGAGAACTTCTCTTTCCTGAAGAACAACCTGTCACAATGCCACTTTCTGCTGCACGACCTCTGCAAACAGGTACTTCAAATTTGTAGACACTCTTAGGACCGACATCCGCTTCCAAACTAGCAGCGGCTCCGGTGTTGCTCTTCTTCCACTTCAACTGCGACAAGTGGTTTCTGCAACTCCACCTTCTTGTTCGTGTTCTGATGGCCTGAACTTGAGGGGGCCTTATATATTCAAAAATCCCCACTCAGGTGTGGGTCATTAGAACCACTAGACTGCACTTTGCAGTTTAGTTCTGTGTGGGAGTGAAGGGTCGTTTGGGCCCCCGCCATACATTCAGTGCAGCTTGGACCATGTGCTCTTCCAATGGTGGGGAACGCCTCCATCGCCCTTTTGTTAATATCAGCCTTATGCTGGCATTGGCGTAGATGGGGCTGTTGTGCAAGACACGTGGCATCCATTTTGTGCACCCTCGACTCCATCTTTTTAACTAGGCCTCACTGCGATAATACGAAAAGGCTTCTCTCCCCTTAGCAACGCCGCGCACACCGCGCACAGAGCCCCCACCTTTTCTCACTGTGTCTGAAGGTTTCGCAGCGCCATTCTCACGCTCGAGCCGGAGGCAATTGCAACAAAAAACAAATGTAACATCTTGCTCTTCCTTTGAGATCACTGTCCCGTGTGTGAATGGGCCTGAGCCAGGCCTTGCAGCTTATCCATCTCCACAAAACTGCCTGTGCCCCCTCACCCTCGCTGTTAGAAAATTATTTGCCAACAATTTGAGTGCCCATGGTCATGCAAATCCCTATGGCCATTCCCACCCAGTTCCTGCCCCTCCCCAACGAAAACACCTCCTGATGGGAACTCTTTTAGCTTGCTTTACGCAAGCCTTACCATCAAACTTTGCATCAGAAGCATCTACCAGTGTTTTCTCAAAGCAGTTTTCTGAGATTTAATGGCTTAATTGGAGTAATACATGTGCTACTGGTGTAAAACAAATGTCTTAACTAGGTCTGCCTTCAGCCACTCAATTTATAACCACCATTCATATCCTTCACTAAAGGTCTGCTAAAAACAAGCATTGGCAAAGCCAATAGTTTTGTCTTTTGTATAAGTATTAGGCATTTGCAGGCACTGCTAACGGACACCCAGGTATTTCCACCATTTTACACCTGGTACTATCAAAAGACACTTAATACGACTGCAGCAGTGCCTGTCAAGTTCCTTTCCTATTCCTCCACAAAAGCCTAACCTGTTGGCATTGCCAATGCTTGTTTGTATATCTTCTTAGTTCCTGGCTGTCATCCTGTCTCTGGCGCCAGCAGTGAGCAGCACGTGTCCAATCAGCAAACTGATTGGTTATCATGTGGTGGGGACTTCACGGTCTGGGGGAGCAATGAGTCATCTCATTAGTGTGGGCTATTAGGTAGCAGAGCCACCTATAAGCCAAAACTATTGCATTAGAGTACAGATAGGGAAAAATGGCATCTGAGGAGGGGCACAAAGCTTTAAGTTGTTGTTCGGTTATTGGTCCATCTATTGACTGCCCATGGCTATGCTGATCCCTATGGCCATTCCCTCCCAGTTCCTGCCCCACTCCATCCAAAACACCTCCTCATGGGAACTATTTCGGCTCGCTTTAATCAAGCCTTACCATCAAGCTTTGCTCTCAAAGTGCCTGCCAGTGTGTTTTCAAAGCAGTCTTCTGAAAGTTAATGACTTAATTTGAGTTGTAAACACGCAACTGGTGTAATAAAAATGTCAACTAGGCCTACCTTCAACACTCGAATTATAATCACTATGCATGTCCTTCACTGAAGTCCTGTTAAAAACAAGCATTGGCAAAGCCAACAGCGTTGGCTTCTGTATAAGTATAAGGCATTTACCAGGCGCTGCCAATTTGCACCTACCAGTTAGTAGCACTACCCAGTGCCTGGCAAGTGTCTTTCCCATGCCTAAACAAAAGTCCAAATGGTTCCATGTCCCTTTGCCGATGCACAATTCATAGAAACATTTTTTTTTTATTTAGGGGGTCCCAGCCAAAGCTCCCCCTATACTATTACCCAATACTCTCCCCGTCCCTTTTAACCCCATACCCCATATATATTTCGATTTATTTTCAAACTAATTTCATCATAGAAAAAATGTGCATCCGTTAAACAACGCAATACCGTCCAAACTGTTGGCATTGCCAATGCTTGTTTTTTGTGTGTATCAAATGTGCATGCTGGCATACACGCACAAAGCATATATTCTGTTCAGTGTTTAAGTGATGATGTAAATGAGAGAAAGAAATAAAGAACACACATTATTTTCTGGCCTCGTGACTTGGCCACACACCATGAAGTGTCGACCGCCCCCCCCCCCTCAAGCAGCGTCAGGCCCTCCATGCCCCCAAGTTTGGCAGCAGGTGGAGCCCCTACAAAGAGTGGGGGCCCAGGGGGACTTGCCCCATTTACCCACCCACGAAAAAGTCTGTAATAGCAACACCTGTGTCTGACAACCAGAAGACCCCAGAGGTGGACAAGAGAGACCACAACCTAAGTGGGGCCAAGCAATCCTGTAGCCCAAGCAGTGCTGATAATAAGAGTACCCCAGAAGGGGGCAAGAGAACTACGACAAAAGCCAGGACCAAATTTGGGCTAAGCAAGCCTATAGCCTATCTAAGTCTTCTGGATATAGGAGTGTCAAACAAGAACAAGAAGAGAGAGGTGTTTTATCGTTGCCAATAGTTACAGACCCAAATTACTCATTTGGTGTAATATATCCAAATAAGGGGGTACATCAAAACTGTTCGGACTAGCTGATAATGCTGTAGGTGTGCTTAAAAGAACCTTAAGAGACGATGGGCCTCATTGCGAGGTTGCCGCCAACCCTGTAACACTGTTTCCGCCGCCTGAGATCCCGGTGTCACCTGGACATTACAAGTCCTGTTGACCCGGGATCTCAGATGGCGGAAAATGTTGTTCCCCATTCCCAAAGTGTGCTATACGACACTATGGGAGTGGGCACATGGAAGCACCGGCACCGTTGCTAATGGTGCCAGTGCTTCCGGGACAACAGGGCCGCTGCGCCGGGGCAGATGCCCTGGCAGGCACAGTTGTAGTCTGCTGGTCCGGAATGGAAGCTTGTACGTTTCTACCGGCACACTTAATTCCGGACCGGCATACTTGTAATGAGGCCCAATGTGTTCTTTGTGTTCTTGTTTGTTCGTTTGAATTCCCAAGCAAGACTTGGATATGAGACTTCGTTGGTTCAGTGGAACTATCAAACCAAGAGCTGGAAGAGACTTGTTTTTTTAGATCTCTTTGGTGGGGGTCAGAAACCCAGCCACCCCCAATTTTTTTAAAAAACTTTTATTTATTCAGCTCGGCAACACAGATACAGGTGAGTAACAATAAAGCATATGGAATCAAAACAGTGCAATCGGCACAGATTCATATAGTACATATAAACGAAGTACATAAGGGAAAAGGAATCATCATATGCACATGGGGGACACATAGAAGGTCGGAACAAAGGCAGATGGAAAATAAATCAAGGACCAACTAAGGATGAACTAGGAGAAGGAGCTGGGGATGCAGGATATGAGTCGGTGTCAGTGGGGGACATAAATGAGCGGAACTTCAGCCAAATATCTCTAGGTCTGGAACGGGCGGGCTGTTGTATCGCCCAGGACTCAGCCACCCCCAATTTAACCCAGGGGGAGAGTAACCTTTTTCTAAGCCACAACTTATATTTTCTTTCTTTCTTTTTATAGCAGTAGGGCAGAGATTAGTATAGCTTAGCTTTGACAGAGGACTGCATTTTATTTCGACCTCCTGACGAGCAACCGTTTGTTGTTTTTTAGAGCAGGGAACCTATCATACGGATAAGGCTTAGAGAAGGTTTTCTTTGATTTAAATAAGAGCGTTCTTAAAAGATGTCCTCTTGTACGCCTCCTTTATCTGATCTACCACAGCTCATTCAGGTGCCCTTTGAGGATATGGCGCATTTTTAAAAAAGAATTTCCCATCTCATCACTTGTGCCAAAATCATTTTGAGAATCTGTCGCATTCTTTCTTAAAATCCACATAGAATTTAATTTCTTTAACCCAATTCAAGTCTTTGTGAGGTATGGCTCGATTTGGGTCCAGCCAATTTGAGCCCAATTGTACATTTACTGACTCGGATAGAATCGGCTTGTGAGTAATTTTATTCAAGTTTGAACCGACATTCGAGTTGGGCACTTTAAGGCTCGCCCATCCCTAGGTTAGATAATATCCTTAAACTGCAAACATCCAACACAGAAACCTTATATTCTTATTAGTCAAGGACGTGCACAGTGCCATCTGCTGCTGATCTTCCGATGGGCATCATAACACAGAAGAGAAAAACATACTTTCACTGACCGAGCACATTCTATGCAGTCACTCTCTGTTAAAAATCCTCTTTAGCAGACTTAAGAATACCGAATTCTGTGCATGCCCATCACAAGGTCATTAGGAACAGGGCCTTCCCTTATTCCAAGAAAAATGTTAAGCAGACACTCTTATCCCTGGAGTTGAGAATGTCAGGCAATAACATGTAACACGACCATCTATAATGACTTGCGATCCTAGAGCAGAATGACATCTGCCTTTCAGAGAATGTTTTATTTGATATATTAAGGGATTTCATAGACATGCTCATATCACTTTGTTCCTTCTTCTTTTTTTAATGTTTGTATTTTATTGTGTTATAGTCAAATGACTTTATACAAAATACAAGAAAATTAAACACTGTACACAGAAAAAACACAGGAAACTAATGAATGCTACAACTTAGGAAATAAGGGAAGAAAACAAGAAAGAGAATAGATGACAGAAAAAAAGAAAAGATAAAGCTCAACCAACACAACAGCTTAACTATGTCCGATTTGTACATTTGGCTTAATTCATCAATTAAACAATTTAAAGGAAATTAAAATGTGTTCCTCCTTCATGCATCTTCTAGGTTCATGAGAAAGACCCTGAATTCTTTAGGCACATTGCCACAGATGCACGCCCGTGATTCTCAGCGGGCGCTTGTGTTCAGGGGAGGGTATTCCTGTGGGCGCAGGAGACCTGCTGCCCGTCCCTCCCTGGATGCCTCGGTGTAGTGAGCATTGCTGACACGTGCTTGGGCATTCACTGATGATGAACATCATATCCAGCCCACAACCCATACTGGGTTATCGAGCGCATTTGCAGTGGAACGTTAGGGCCCCTGTCTCTGCGGTCACTTCTATTGGAATTGTTTTATTTCTATCACTGAAATAGGATTGGAAAATGTAAAAAAAAGAACCAGAGGAAGCGATTCAGCACTCCACGGCTTGCTAGCGAGGATCGTGCTATATAGAACAACTACACATGGGTGTTATGTTGAGGGCGGCCACCCGTGCCTCGAGTGGCCCACACGCACTCACAGCAGGCATGCACACGCATACATCAACGGAGACACGGGACGCGCTGGTGATAGTTACGCGTCCCGGCGGCAACTGCCGTGGTACGCGGTTTATTTAACCGGCGCATGCGCGGGGCCCGAAACGAGGCTCGCGCATTCGCGCACAAACTAACTGGGACGTCACATCCCTTTTTTTCTTTAACGACAAACAGTATAACAGTCGGGGTGCGCAGGCTCCCCAGAACTTGTAAACATGAACACGCTGTCTCACCAAACTGGAACAGCCTCTCCTGCAATAGGCTCAGTCCCCTGAGTCCAGGACGTAGTTCTTGAGACGAACCGGTAGCTTGCGGTCCCGGCGGACGGGATACCATAGGGTGACCGTCGGCAGGGGGCGGTCACCGTCTCCAGCGGGAGTGCTCTCGCCGATGGCACGTCATCTTGCGCTCTGGGGCTCATTTCCGGGCCTAATGTCTCACCCGGGGTCTGGGCTTCATCCGGCGTGTCCACTTTCTTGAAGAAGGACCGGTTGCGGGTGACGGTGCCACGCTCGCACGCTGCCGCCACCATTGTCCCTTTCACATGCGTTACCTTCCAGGGGCGAGGTTCAAAAGGTAGAGACAATTTGCCTTCCGGGTGCCGGTTCCGAACCAGCACCGAATCTCCAACTTGCATTTCATTTTCTCGCAAACCCCTCCTCTCACTTTCCTTCTTGTTGCGCAACACCCGTTCTTCCTGAACCTTCCCGTCATCAATGACCCCGGGCGTCACCATACCCAGGAAACTCCTGACCTCCATGGGGGACTGTGGTGCGGCGGCTTCCCGAATGTCTCTGATCTTTGCCGGGTCAGGCGACACGCCGGCGGCGTGAAAGATGAATCCGAAAAATCCAATTCGGTCTTTAAAGAATTCGCACTTTTGACGGTGTAGAGTGAGGCCCAGATCGTGCAGTCTCTTTAGTGTGTCCTCGAGCCTTTTCATATGTTCAGCTTCAGAGATGGCAAACACCAAAATATCGTCACTCATGTTCAACACACCTTTTAGGCCTGCCAACGCTCCCCTGATGGTGTTTTGGAACACGTCGGTGGCCGACGAAATGCCAAAACTCAGGCGTTTGAATTGGTAGAGACCCTCATGCGTCGTAAATGTGGTGATGAATCTCGAGTCCGGGTGGAGCTCAAGCTGGTGATAGCCCGCCCGCAGATCCAATTTAGAGAACACTTTTGCTCCCTGTAGCTCCCCTATGATGTCATCCAGGGTTGGCGTCAAGTGTCTTTCCCTTTTGATTGCGGCATTAGGGAGGCGCA
Organism: Ambystoma mexicanum; assembly: GCF_040938575.1. NCBI lineage: Eukaryota > Metazoa > Chordata > Amphibia > Caudata > Ambystomatidae > Ambystoma > Ambystoma mexicanum. The sequence continues at coordinate 537,251,338 of NC_090923.1, read as the reverse complement.
TATCTACGCAGATTCTCACCGCACCAGGCTGTTTCGGCTTGGGCGCAACCACTATTGGTGACACCCAGGGCGTAGGCCCTTCCACCCTCTCAATGATGTCCATGTTGACAAGCGACTGCAGCTCCTCCTCCACCTTCTCCCTTAGATGGAATGGGATCCGCCTATGCTTCAGGGCTGTTGGCCTAATTGAATCGTCAATATGCAGACGCACAGGGGGCGCCTTCAACTTTCCGACCCCTTCGAAAATGCCCCCAAACTTGACCAGCAGTGATTCAATGTCCGTCTGATAAACCTCAAATGCGAAATGAACCAGGTTCAGTGCTTCAGATGCTGCACAGCTGAGTAACGAATGGGGACTCACATCCGTGACAAAAAATCTTGCCTTAATCGTTTTTCCTCCCTTGGATACAGGAGTTATGAACACGCCCTTTATTGACAGCGGAGTTTCCCCGCCGAACGTGAAGATTTTCGCCGCTGACCTGTCCAGTGTGGGAGGGCTGGAATTTTCTGATAGTGTTCTTCCGCCAATACACAGACCGAGGCCCCGGTGTCAATTAGCACTTGTGTCGGTACTCCTTGTATGTCCACTACACACTTGGGCTGTCTCTTTCTCTTGACTCCAGAGGCAATGTTTGAAATGAAGAACACTTTGTCCTTGTCTTCCTCTTCCTCCTCGGCCAACTGCAGTCTTTGCATTTCCTGCTCCAGGGCCGCAATACTCCGTTGTCTTCTTGACCCGCTACCCCGAACTCTAGCCGGGCCTCTCTGTACAGAGACGGGAGCAGGGGCACGACACATCCTCGCATAGTGTCCCGGTCCATTGCACCGGCCACACGACCTTGATTTTGCCGGACACTCCTCCGAATGAGGCAAGTCATATCCACAGTCTTGACAAATCACATTAGACCCATGTGGTGACTGAGTCCCTTGCCTTCTCTGGCCCCACTTGTCTTTCGATCCGGCTCGCTTGCTGATGGCAAACGCATCCTCAGATGCACCCGATCGCACTGCTGCGTCCATCTTGGCACCTCTCGCTTCCGCCAGCTCATACGTTCTGCCACTGTCTAGTATTTGTTGTAGAGTCCACCCTGGCTCTCTCAGTATTTGTCTCCGTAGTTACCCAGATCTACACCCTTGGATAACCTGATTACGTATCATCAACTCCTTATTGTCCCATCGACACGTGGTGGCCATCAGCCGCAGTCTAGCACAAAATTGATCCAGGGATTCCTCTTCCTTCTGTTTATCCCCGCAGAACAGGAATCTTTCGTAATCAACTTTGGAAAGTGGTATGAAGTGATTCTCCAATGCAGCCTTGACGGCATCATAGGTGACTACTTGCAGGTTAAGAGATTCATATATGCGAATGACGTCCAGACCTGCGGAATATAACAGGGTCGTCCTTTTTGCATCATCGTCAGTTATCCCCGTTGCTGGGAAATACATATCAAGTTTCTTGATCCATAGTAACCACTTTGGACCTAATTTCGACGGGGGACCTGATACATCAAATTCTTGCATTGGTAGCAACGGCCCCTGCTGTGCTCTCGTCACTACTGCCGCAGTTCCTCCTTCGCCATCACATTCTGCCATGTTCACAGGTCGCACAGGCACCTCTTAATGTCTCAGAGGCCGCAAACCTGACTGGGATGGGTTTCACACGTACCTCAGACTGCTGCTTGCTAATCCACCACCTTGTCGTGTCTTCCAGCACTCTTCCACAGGGTGTCTGTGTTGAAAAAAATCGTCCTCAGGGCTCTGGGGCGACCAAAAGTTCCAAAAATTAATTGGTTGCACTTAAACAGCAGCGCACGAGCACCTTGTCAGGCCGCTACTGCTGTGTGTTTGCCTCTCGACATTACCGGAATGTTCGCGCCGGGTCCGTGCTTCCGTCCGACGTAGCATCGCAGATTTTCTTTTTCCTCTGCCGTGTATATGGGGCGAACGCTACGGCGGTATCCCACCTTCGTCGCCAGTTGTTATGTTGAGGGCAGCCACCCGTGCCTCGGGTGGCCCACACGCCCTCACAGCAGGCATGCACACGCATACATCAACGGAGACACGGGACGCGCTGGTGATAGTTACGCGTCCCGGCGGCAACTGCCGTGGTACGCAGTTTATTTCACCTGCGCATGCGCTGGGCCCGAAACGAGGCTTGTGCATGCACGCACAAACTAACTGGGACGTCACAACGGGGTAGAGCAATGCTGCCAGGAGTAAAACAAAGCCCCCCTGATGGCATTACATGTTCCCCTGTGTCCGGCCTGCAACAGGGGCGGCCAGATGCAGAGGACACATCTGGGGATGATGCACATTATAGCGCATCAATGTGTGAGTCAGTGATGTACTCATGTGTGCAGTAAGTATGGCCACGGCATGCACTCTAGCCTGCACATTCTTCAGGTGGCACAATACTGCCAGCACAAACCCCCGAAGTGGGCTGGCACTTCCCCTTGCTTGCACACGAGCGAACAATTTAGGAAAAATCACTAGTGAACCAGAGTCTAAGAAGAGTAACATCACTCCAGGCATGGTCTCCAGAGTTCTAAAATCACTCACTACCTTTGCATGGACATATAGACATATACTGTCCGTCATATAATGCCGTTCATACTTAGCCAGTAAATCAATGGGGAGAGAAATGGGAGTAAAGCAATAGTGTAAGCTGAAATGTCATTCTAGGGTTGTGACCATTCTGTGCGTGGAGTTCAGTAGCAATTAAAAAAAGGATTCTGATAGGGAATTCATTGTTCACTCCAGCATTGACTCCCGCAGCTCCAGCACTCACACAGCTCCTTCAGCGACTTTGCAAAGTAGTAGGCCTCATGTCCTCTGTCTATGTATTATTTCTGCATGGACGTACATTGAAAAAGAGTGGGTTTCCCTCATTCTCATTTTCTTTGCATCACTTCAGGGCGGGTTGAGACCTGCCAAGATGCAGATCATTTTTTGTAACTGTCTATTTATGTGTTGCCTTATTTGGATATAAACCAAAAAATGGGCAATTAGGAAAACAAAATGGCTATCCTGGGAAGAACTACTTAGAATGACTATGTTCATGACAACATGGTGTTTTCAGCTAAGTTATTACATTTTTTATTTATCTCATAAGTACACCTTTGCCTTCACTTCCGTGATAAAAGATCCTGTGAGGTCAGTGATCTCTCTGCCTATCCAGACAGAGCTGAGACCTTGATTCATTGTTAGTGGGTAATCACCCCTCCTCCATTTTCATCCCCCACAAATAGGACCCTCGGAAAATAGAGATATTAGGGAGTCCCCAAGATCTTGAAACTAACCGCATTTTAGTGGTAAAAGGGCTTCAGAGTATGTAGGGCCTTTTCATATTTATCTAGTTTATCACGGCAGTTGAAGACATTGGGACGCATTATGAGTGTTGCAGTAAGTGGAAAAATTAGTAATGAAATTACAGCTACTTTTACCACACCACCAAATTAACGGTCACTGAAAATGGGCGCAATCGTAAAGTTACTGGCACTGATTGTAGCTCTGGAGGAATTAGCCCCCAAAAGAATTAGCCCTGGTCGAATTACCATAGAAAACCAGTGGAAATTCCCCCTGGGCTAATTCCAATAGAGGAATTGGTGCTGGTAACAAAGCGGGCAATTTCACCACATTGCAAGTGAAGATTCTGCTGAGATGGATGCTCACAAAGAAGTATGGCAGAAAGGTGATGGGAAAGAAGCCTCAGGTGCACCCAACGGGACGGGAAAAGGTATGCAAGGCCCACACCTTCCCCAAATGCACTTCCCAACACCATGCAGCCACTAGCTGTAGCAAGCCTCGAGATCAAGGAGCACTTGTTCTACATTGTGCTGTAGAGGTATGCACATCAGCTGTACAGAGTACTGCAGAGGTATGCACACCAGCTGTACAGAGTACTGTAGAGGTATGCACATCAGCTGTACAGAGTACTGTAGAGGTATGCACATCAGCTGTTCAGAGAGTACTGCAGAGGTATGCACATTAGCTGTTCAGAGAGTACTGTAGAGGTATGCACATCAGCTGTACAGAGTACTGTAGAGGTATGCACATCAGCTGTACAGAGTACTGCAGAGGTATGCACACCAGCTGTACAGAGTACTGTAGAGGTATGCACATCAGCTGTACAGAGTACTGTAGAGGTATGCACATCAGCTGTTCAGAGAGTACTGCAGAGGTATGCACATTAGCTGTTCAGAGAGTACTGTAGAGGTATGCACATCAGCTGTACAGAGTACTGTAGAGGTATGCACATCAGCTGTTCAGAGTACTGTAGAGGTATGCACATCAGCTGTACAGAGTACTGTAGAGGTATGTACATCAGCTGTACAGAGTACTGTAGAGGTATGCACATCAGCTGTTCAGAGAGTACTGTAGAGGTATGCACATCAGCTGTACAGAGTACTGTAGAGGTATGCACATCAGCTGTTCAGAGAGTACTGTAGAGGTATGCACATCAGATGTACAGAGTACTGTAGAGGTATGTACATCAGCTGTACAGAGTACTGTAGAGGTATGCACATCAGCTGTTCAGAGAGTACTGTAGAGGTATGCACATCAGCTGTACAGAGTACTGTAGAGGTATGCACATCAGCTGTACAGAGTACTGTAGAGGTATGCACATCAGCTGTTCAGAGAGTACTGTAGTGGTATGCACATCAGCTGTACAGAGTACTGTAGAGGTATGTACATCAGCTGTACAGAGTACTGTAGAGGTATGCACATCAGCTGTTCAGAGTACTGTAGAGGTATGCACATCAGCTGTTCAGAGAGTACTGTAGAGGTATGCACATCAGCTGTACAAAGTACTGTAGAGGTATGCACATCAGCTGTATGTTTGTTTGTGTATTATTTATAATGCGCTTCAGACCCAAGGGTATCAGGGCACAGCAGTTACAAGAATATGCAAAGCTTAGTTACAAGACATGTGGTATAAGATAACTTACTTACAAACATTACTTACATAAAAGGTATATACAGGTATTTACAGATAATACAGGATAAACAGATAAACAGATATTTACAGATATGACAGGCAGTGTGTAGAGAGTTATGGTTACCAGAGTACAGAGTACAAACAGCAGAAAGGCGGAAGGAGATGCCTTGGAAAGAGAGTGCCCAGTCCCCGTGCTAGGCAATCACTGTGGGACTAACTGATGGGGGAAGTGATGGCACTCTACCTCCTAGACAGGGAAGACCATAGCAGAACTTCTCTCCCTGATACAGAATGATCTGCAGAGCCGGATCAACATGAGAGCAGTGATCCCGCCACTGCTGAAGCTTGTGCCGATGCGCGCTGTGGGCATGCTGCATAGCATGTTGCAGCCCACATTTTCTACTGTGCTTTCCCAGGTGCTGGATGCGCTCCTGCAGCACTCACCCCAGCAGATTCCCCTGCCCACTACCCCTGCACAAGTAAATGTACCAAAGGCCGTGTTCTATGCAGCTGCCCACTTCCCTAATGTCAAAGCAGCTGTGGACAGCATGCATGTAACTTTGGTGGACCCCCAAGCATCAGAAGAGGTGTATAGGAGGAGGAAACAACACATTCCCTTAATGTCCAGGTGACCTGTGCCACAGACCTCACAGTGACCAACTGCGGTGTCCGCATCGCAGTCCATCCATGATGCCATGGTCCTGTGAAACACTGCTCTGCCAGCATATATTGACCTTGATTGTAACTCCAATCACCATCAAACTACACATACAGGCTTCTCAAGTGCAAAGGGTAGCAATGATGGGGGGGATGGGGAATCACCCATATGATGCATGGCCTGCCATCCAGTTGCCCGCTGACACACCACATAAGTATGATAACATCAGGCCATGAGAGAAATGCAAAGACAAAAATGCACTACAAAATGTACTAAGACTGCACTACAGGACCACAATGCATAGGAAAAACAGACCTACGCAGGACACAGCCCTGTTCTCCTGTTCACGATGATAGCGCAACACCAGGCCTTGCTGGCATGAACACGGCAACCCATGAACGTCATTTCCCAAGAGCATGAGAACTATCACAAAGTGAACAAGATTACCAGAATGCTTACATGCGCTGAATAAATACCTGTGCTGAATATCTACAGACAACATGTCCATTGGCAATCCACTTACAGCGCATGGCTGTTACCTCGGCCTGGTCAGTAATGTGTGGAATAAGGGATCCCAAGTGACATTAACCATTTGCGTCTTATTCCTTGAGCAATTATATAATGTAGGGCTAGACAACTTGTGAATTTCAAATGTGCCATACTTACAGGAGTTGACATGTTGACCATTATATCATGAACATGTGTTACACTAGCTCATTGTTTTTATTGATTACTGATAAACCTTACATAAAATAGAAAAATAAAATAAAATGTAAATATCAATAAAAAAACAACTTGGTCACATGAATCCTCAAATTTCTAAAAAAGAACTTAGCAGGCCATTAAAGCAGGTACACAAGCCTAAAATAGACGTATTTATCATATTTACCAAGCACCATTTATCTCATTATAACACCATCCTTGGAACCCTATCTTTACGTCATGTTTATTTTTAAAATAAAATGCACTAGTGCCAGAGTCAGTGCAATTGAATTACCGCTAACAATTCTTTTCCACTTTCCTACTCATCAGAAAAGCAGCATTATTTATTAACCGACCAAAGCACACAATTCTTAGATATTTCCGTGTTTCAACGTGTAAAATCAAATACTTTAACTGTCCTGTTTCTTTGGAGCAACGTCTACATTGTGTGTTGAAATCACTGTTATTTCACCACAGCCATGTGTTCTCCATCGTTCTGAGAAGATTAAGAGGGTAATTCATAGAATTCAGCGCACAAGTGGCGTACGCGGCTGGCGCACAGTGTGCGCGAGTGACTTTCTGCACCAGCCGCGTGCGCTTAAATCCATTTCGGCGCACAGCATATTCATGGATTTTAATATCCAAACCCAGCCCTGGCACAGAGTGGTGCAGCGACCCTGCAGCAGCGCCAGTTATGCCCCCAACCCCTCCCCGTGCGCCATGTACAGCGCACAAATCCCGTACATGGCGCACAGGCTCACAACCACGAAAATGCCTGTAAAACTCCCCGCGCACCCCTCCGAATACACGTACCCCGCTGCGCGGGTAGTCTCAGACGCGATTGGGCCTGTGCGAGTGGGGTACGTGGATTACTGGGGTGTGCGGGAAGTTTCAGACGCGATTGGCCCTGTGCGTGCGGGGTACGTGGATTACTGGGGTGCACGGGAAGTTTCACACGCAATTGGCCCTGTGCGTGCGGGGTATGTGGATTACTGGGGTGCGCGGGAAGTTTCACACGCTATTGGCCCTGTGTGTGCAGGGTACGTGGATAACTGGGGTGCGCGGGAAGTATCACACGCGATTGGCCCTGTGTGTGCGGGGTATGTGGATTTGGGGGGGTGCGCGGGAAGTTTCACATGTGGCAGGCCCTGTGCGTGCGGGCTACGTGGATTACTGGGGTGCGTGGGAAGTTTCACACGCGATTGGGCCTGTGTGAGCGGGGTCCGTGGATTACTGGGGTGCGTGGGTAGTTTCACACGTGATTGGCCCTGTGCGTGCGGGCTACGTGGATTACTGGGGTGCGCGGGAAGTTTCACACGCGATTGGCCCTGTCGTGCGGGGCATGTGGATTTGGGGGGTGCGCGGGAAGTTTCACACGCCGCAGGGCATGTGCGTGCGGGCTACATGGATTACTAGGGTGCGCGGGAAGTTTCACACGCGATTGGGTCTGTGCGAGCGGGGTACGTGGATTACTGGGGTGCGCGGAAAGTTTCACATGTGGCAGGCCCTGTGTGTGCGGGCTACATGGATTACTGTGGTGCGCGGGAAGTTTCACACGCGGCAGGCCATGTGCGTGCGGGCTACATGGATTACTAGGGTGCGCAGGAAGTTTCACACGCGATTGGGTCTGTGCGAGCGGGGTACATGGATTACTGGGGTGCGCGGGAAGTTTCACATGTGGCAGGCCCTGTGCGTGCGGGCTATGTGGATGACTGGGGTGCGTGGGAAGTTTCACACGCGAATTGGCCTGTGCGAGCGGTGTACGTGGATTACTATGGTGCGCGGAAAGTTTCACATGCGATTGGCTCTGTGTGTGCGGGGTATGTGGATTTGGGGGGTGCGCGGAAAGTTTCACACGTGGCAGGCCCTGTGCGTGCGGGCTACGTGGATTACTGGGGTGCGCGGGAAGTTTCACACGCGATTGGGCCTGTGCGAGCAGGGTACGTGGATTACTGGGGTGCGTGGGAAGTTTCACACGCGATTGGCCCTGTGCGTGCGGGTCACATGGATTACTAGGGTGCGCAGGAAGTTTCACACGCGATTGGGTCTGGCCGAGCGGGGTACGTGGATTACTGGGGTGTGTGGGAAGTTTCACATGCGGCAGGCCCTGTGCGTTGGGGCCACATGGATTACTAGGGTGCGCAGGAAGTTTCACACGCGATTGGGCCTGTGCGAGCGGGGTACGTGGATTACTGGGGTGCGCGGGAAGTTTCACACGCGATTGGCCCTGTGCGTGCGGGGTATGTGGATTTTGGGGGTACGCGGGAAGTTTCACATGCAGCAGGCCCTGTGCGTGCAGGGTACGTGTATAACTGGGGTTCGCTGGAAGTTTCACACGCGATTGGCCCTGTGCGAGCGTGGTACGTGTATTACTGGGGTTCGCAGGAAGTTTCACAAACGATTGGGCCTGTGCGAGCGGGGTACGTGTATTACTGGGGTTTGCGTGAAGTTTCACACTTTGATTGGCCCTGCGCGAGCGGGGTACGTGTATTACTGGGGTTCGCGGGAAGATTCACACGCGATTGGCCCTGTGCGAGCGGGGTACATGTATTACTGGGGTTTGCAGGATGTGTCACCCGCGATTTTGCTGTCAGAGCGGGGTACGTGTATTTCGGGGGTGCGCATGAAGTTTCACACGCGATTCTGCTGTCAGAGCGGGGTATGTGTATCCAGTGTGGTGCGCGGGGAGTCCTAGACGTGAATTGCCAGGTGTCCCCTCTACCCCCTCCACGGCCCCTGCAGGCAGCCCACACCACAGCGGACTACCCTGCACCCCTGGTCATGTCCCGCAGGCAGCCCATACACCATGGGCATGCCCCCCAGCCAAGCCACATGTCACGTTGCAATATGATGACCAACTCATGTCCCCCAGCAGGCCCCCACTCATGACCCCCAGCACCCCCACCCCCAGCAGTGAGGGGCACCTGCCAGCAGGCCCCCACTCATGTCCCACTCATGTCCCCCAGCACCCCCACCCCCAGCAGTGAGTGGCACCTGCCAGCAGGCCCCCACTCATGTCCCACTCATGTCCCCCAGCACCCCCACCCCCCAGCAGTGAGGGGCACCTGCCAGCAGGCCCCCACTCATGTCCCCCAGCACCCCCACCCCCCAGCAGTGAGGGGCACCTGCCAGCAGGCCCCCACTCATGTCCCACTCATGTCCCTCAGCACCTCCACCCCCGGCAGTGAGGGGCACCTGCCAGCAGGCCACCACTCATGTCCCCCAGCACCGCCCACCCCCTAGCAGTGAGGGACACCTGCCAGCAGGCCCCCACTCATGTCCCCCAGCACCCCTATCCCCCAGCAGTGAGGGGCACCTGCCAGCAGGCCCCCACTCATGTCCCACTCATGTCCTCCAGCACTCCCACCCCCCAGCAGTGAGGGGCACCTGCCAACAGGCCCCCACTCATGTCCCCCAGCACCCCCGCACCCCAGCAGTGAGAGGCACCTGCCAGCAGGCCCCCACACATGTCCCACTCATGTCCCCCAGCACCCCCATCCCCCAGCAGTGAGGGGCACCTGCCAGCAGGCCCCCACTCATGTCCCCCAGCACCCCCACCACCCAGCAGTGAGGGGCACCTGCCAGCAGGCCCCCACTCATGTCCCCCAGCACCCCCCACCCCCCAGCAGTGAGGGACACCTGCCAGCAGGCCCCCACTCATGTCCCCCAGCACCCCCACCCCCCAGCAGTGAGGGGCACCTGCCAGTAGGCCCCCACTCATGTCCCACTCATGTCCCCCAGCACCCCCACCCCCAGCAGTGAGGGGCACCTGCCAGCAGGCCCCCACTCATGTCCCCCAGCACCCCCAGCATTGAAGGGCACCTGCCAGCAGGCCCCCACTCATGTCCCACTCATGTCCCCCAGCACCCCCACCCCCCAGCAGTGAGGGGCACCTGCCAGCAGGCCCCCACTCATGTCCCCCAGCACCCCCACCCCCCAGCAGTGAGGGGCACCTGCCAGCAGGCCCCCACTCATGTCCCCCAGCACCCCCACCCCCAGCAGCGAGGGGCACCTGCCAGCAGGCCCCCACTCATGTCCCCCAGCACCCCCACCCGCCAGCAGTGAGGGGCACTTGCCAGAAGGCCCCCACTCATTACCCCCCCAACATGTCAACATGACCCACAATCATGGCCCTCATGGCCACCAAAATCCCACGCAACGCCACCCCTGCCCAAATAACCAACCAAGCATAACATACACCCCACATTGAAATGCCCATTACATGAAACAACCCAAATGGCATGTATGTACATCAGCACATGTCCGTCACACACACACAATGGGTGCCAGTGAATGTGAAAACCCACATCGTGACATGCCTGAAACCAATGAGAGAATACCACACATTGAAGTACAGGAACAAATATATTGAACAAAAAATGTGGTGAAAGAAAATCAAATACCAAACAATGGACACAAGGAAAACAATGCAGAATGTCACATAATGATAAAAAAAGGAAATCAGAATCCAAAATATATGAAATCAAAAATGTCTCCAAAGTCTCCTTCCAACAAAGCAAATCCAAACAGAAATGAAAAAGTAAATTCCATTGCTCCATGGAAAAATCAAAAAAGAAAATGCCGACAAATGCACACTCCAACTATTTACAAGGATGAAATCCTGGCTCCATGAGCCGAACTGTCCAAATGAAACCTACAAAAATACACTAACTAATGAAGAACTATATACAAAAATATGGGGCATTGTCCATGCGCCCCAAAAAAAAATGAAAACCAAAATGAAACCTAACACTAACTAACTAACTAACTATTTACAATGGCAGCGGGCTTGTCCGACGGCTCACTTTTGGATGTCCCGGGCCAGGGCATCATCGAACTCCCGCTCAATGTCCTGGAGGCGGTCCTCTTCCATGGCCCCGAGGGTTCGCAGGGACGATGACATTTTGGCCTCCAACTCCCTGCGAATTGCCTCGAGGCACTCGGCCCGCCTCAGTGCCCTCTGCATGGAGTTCTCCGCCCTGACCATTGTGAGCCGTGCCTCTTCCGCCCGCTGCCGCTCCGCATCTATGGCGTGGCCCAACCGCTGCCACACGGAAGACACTTGCAATCCTGGGTCCTCCTGCCCTCTGGCCGATGCCTGCCCCTCCGATGTTGAAAGCCCCGAGCCATCATTGCTCCCACCATGTTGCTGCTGCTGCTGTGCCTGTGCCTGCGCCCTGGCTGCCTGCATGTCCTCCTGCAGCTGGGGTGCAGTTGTCGTGGTGGCCAACCCTGCTGGACGTCCGACTCCCAACTGTGGCAGGGATGTGTCCTCCACCAGCCTGGCCGCTGGGTCAGAGGCAGCTCCACAGGGTACCCAGGTGATACATGGGTGGGAAGATGGCATGGAGGACGACTGGTGCATAGGGGGTTCAGGTGAGGAGGGGGTCGCAAGAAGGTCCAGCACACGGAGGAATCCAGCACTGGTGACCCGTCCCAGTAGGTCAAAGCGGTCAAAGAGGCATCCAAGATGACATACAGTGTCTTCACGAAAACACCGCAGGTCACCTCGCATGCCCCGTTGACGCAATGCTATCCCAGCCAGGACAGGCTCAACACGGTCCCGGATAGCCACGTCCGCAGGGAGAGGAAGGCCAGTTGTTGTGCGCCCATCCCCTCCCTGAAAACGGGTCTGAAAGTAGGCATCCCTGCTGGTGCCGGATGATGCAGTCACAGGATCAGGGACAGGATTACACACAGGCACCTCTGCGGCAGCCTGTGCTGCCTCCTGTCCCTGCCCCTGCACTGCACCACTGGCACCAGTGGAATCCCCACCTCCAGACCCTGTGTGTGTCCCTTTCACAGCCTCCTCCTCCTCCAAACCCCCCACCAACCTGGATGACTCCATGCCATCTTCCTCTGTCGGACCCTGTGGGGTCTCAGCTGCCCCTTCTGCTGCCGAGGAGTCCATCTCCAACCTCCCCCTCTTGGACCTACCCTCGGCAGCTGCGGCCTGGGACGTGGCACCAGACTCCTCACTCCCCGAAGAGATGACAATCTGGGAGGGGAGCCGGGCCTTGCGTCTCCGGCTGGTGGTGCGATCCCAGCCGCTTTGCTCCACGGCACCCTCTCTGCCCTCTTCATCAGTTGATGCTGCAGACAGGGAGAGATAGAACACAGGCATCAGGGCACTGTACAATGGACTGATACACACATGACAGTTGTACATGAATGGCAGTGTCAAACTTCAGACATGGCATCACACTCCCTAACACACATGTCATTTCTACTCACACACTTGAGCAATTCCACAGCAATATTGCACCAGATAGCACCATCCATACACATACAACAGCATCAGCATCCGAAGGTGAGCCTGACGTCACATGAAACACGGGGAGTACACAACACATGCACACACACCAACACACTTACATGCATATGTGCATGTCCACCAACTGTCAGAGTGATGAGATCGCCATCCATGTCACATCTGGCATTCAGCCTTCTACATGTCAGTGCCACATGCATCCACGTTGCATCACAGTTGCACACTTGTCAAATACACACACATGCACATGTACACAGTGCAGATACATGCAGCTGGAACCAACATCCATGTGTGACACCACAACCATGCCAACGTACATACACAGTAATTCAAACATGTGTGCTCCCACATGTGCATATGGCCTGCATGCTTACCCACACATACACCATCCATGTGTCTCACACATGAGAGGACTCACATGTGTCAGCCTCACGCCCCTGTACATACACATCCATACATGGCCCTACAAAAACACATGTGCAACCTGCACACTACTGGCACACCACGACACGCAGAGCGTTCAATCAGTATGCATGTACACTTACCGCTCGACTCCCGACGGGTCTGCCTCTCAAGGACCTGGACGTGGAGCGCTGGGCATATGTGTTCCAGGACCCTCCTTTGGTGGTCGGAAAGGTGGAACCGGCGCCCCTTGGCATCCACTGCCTTCAAGAGGTGCCAGGCCTTGTCGAGGGTCCTGGACCTGATGTCCTCTCAGCGCTTCTTGACATGTTTGATGTCGCGGACTGCCACCCCCTCCTCGTTGATGGCAGTCACGATGTCCATCCAGATCCTGGTCCGTCCTTCATAGTCGGCGCGAGAATTTCCAAAGAGGGCATCATACTGCCCCAGGACTTGCTCCACAAAGACACCAACTTCCCTGGCACAGAAGCTGGTGGCCCTCTGCCTCTCTGGCTGGGGGCTGCCAGTTGTGCCAGATGGTGGTGTGCCCGACATGGCAACCCCAGAGGCAGGTGTGGGTGGGCAACTTGGTCCTGGGGCTGGGCTGTGGAGCGATGGTATCCCAGTCGGGAGTCTTCAGTTCCAGCAGGGGTGGTCACAACAACTGCACCCCTGCAGATGGCTGATGTGCAGGCAGCAAATAGCAGGGCACATGGGCAGCAGGCAGGCAGGCAGCAGCAGATGGCAAGTGGGAGTGTGCTCAGGGCTCTGGGGGGCAGTAATTCGGCCTTCTGGGCAGGAGCGTGGTCTTCCGTGTGTTGTTGCAAGGCCAGCTTGATACAGAGTGATTTGGCACGTGAAAATCTTGCACGTCTGCGTGTAATTCGAGGAAAGGCCCTTAGCGCGTATGCGCATCTGTGACGTTATGCGCACGGGCGTTTCACTCGTGACGTGGGCATAGTGGTTCATGGTGCGTGAAAAAACTGCACGTCCGCGTGTGAATGCGTGTAATCTGAGGAAAGGGCCTACGCGTCTGTGACGTGATGCGCGCGGGCATTTCCCTCACCATGGGTGCATGTTCATCGTACACGTCAAAAAAACTGCACGTCCGAGTGTCAGCTCGTGTAATTGGAGGAAAGGGCCTTAGCGCGTACACGCGTAAGTGACGTTGTACGTGTGGGCCGGTTTAAAAGGTACATGTAGGACCCCATTTCCTTGTACGTGCTTTTTGTGGAGAGCGAGTGGGTGAATTCTGTACTTCTTGTCGGTTCACACGCGATTACTTCACAGCGTTTCAAGTTCATACTCCCTGTTACCTCTGACAGCGTTCACTTCTTCTTTTGTCCTGGCTCCTCAGACAGCGTACAATTCTTCTTTTGGCGGGGGTGTTGCCAATGCGTACACGCGCGTCTTTTTCACGTTCTTTTTCCAGGCAGACGGTGAGTCGCGCACGTATTTACCAACTATGCTTGCCCCGTGTGTCGCGTATCCCTTCAGAGGTCATTGTAGGCTGCGTGCAACACGCGTACGCTTATTTTTGTGTTTCTGGGTGCCACAGCGTAGTGCGGGTCCATTTTTCCATGCACGTGGTCTACGAGGGGTTGCGTGCACGTTATTTTTTGTTTTCGGGGTTCCTGTGCGTTGCGTGACCCGTCATCTTCCCCCAGGGGTCACAGACAGCCTTTCTAGAGCACTAGGGTACGAATTCCATCTAGTACCCTACCCCTTTCACACCCAATTGCCCAGGACAATCGTTTACTGCTACTCCCATACGCATAACAACATCAGTGCCATGGTTGGGAGGCGATCAATCGGTAAGGGAGGCAAAGGTGGCCGACCTCCAAAAGGTGGGCATGGTGGGCGTGGTAGGGGACGTGGCCATGATTTGCAGGGTGCCCCTAGACCCCCATGTGTGGAGGATCAATCAGGGACGCCCATTACCCCCCCCATGGTTGTGGGAAACATAGCTAACACCATCCCAGCTCAGCCCTTGTTGGACCAGCCCATTGTAGCACCTGAACGGGCACAGGATGACTCCCAGGCTGGCTTCCAGGTCAGCAAGTCTACGCCACGTGTGGCGGTGCAAGTTGATGTCACCAGGCCACGTGGATCTGGGGCAGCTATGTCATCTGCTGCCCCAAGTAGGCAGGGTGGGGAGGCTGCAGGGGCAGCTGCAGCTCAATCCACCCCAGCTCTGAGTCTGCCAGCCGGGACAGTGTCGGTCCCGGTCCATCAAACCGACGTTGCCCCACACTCCTAGTACCCAATCCACCGGCGCTTCTGCTCCTACTGACCAGAGCAGCGTAAGCCACTCAGGATCCACACCACCTTTGAAAAAGAGGAAGAAGGGTGCTCTGGCACTACAGGCTGAGACCCCAGACACGGCTACACACCCCCGCACGTCAAGGAAGCCTAGCTTTAATGATGCCGAACTTGATGCACTAGTGGCCTATGTGTCGGCACATAGCCACGAAATGGTGGTGACTGCAGGGTGCAAGACCACACCTGGTCAACGTAAGGCACACTGGCAGACCATCGCGGACATCATTAGTGCCCTTAGATTTGTGAGGCGCTCAGCTGATGATTGCTACAAGCGCTGGAATGACCTGAAACGCAGAGCAAAGAACAAGCTGGCCTCAAATCATGCTTCTACTCTGGTGACTGGCGGTGGGTCTCCACAAGAGGACAACCAACTCACTGAACATGAGTCTGTTGCTGGAACCTTCATCACAGAGGAACAGATCCAAGGCATAGGAGACCTACCAGATTACGACGCATTGTCCGGTGAGTGCCCATGCATGTGTGTGTAATCCATGTGTATGTTGTGTGGGTGACGGGTTCTGATTGAGTGCCAGGTGAGGTTGTGTGCACCTGAGTGGTATGGGTCACCCATGTGCTTCCTCCAAAACATTCACTGGCCTTGGATTTGGGTATTACAGTATCCCTTCTGCCCACAGTAGCCATTTAGCGCCACATTACTGCAGTTGCCTTTGAACTGTCATCTTGCAACAACATTGTTCAGATTTTTTCAGTGTTCATTCAGGCTGATTGTTTCAATTCTCCCACTTTTGTGACGCATTTTTCAGCCCTATTGTCACATATGTGACATGCTTCTGTCATTGATTACACCCCACATTGGCCCACATTTGTTACCTTGTTATGTGAATGATTAGACCATTCAGGCTGATTGAGTATTGGCCTGCTCACATTGATTTTTGGCGCCTATTTGAATGTGGTACTTGATAGTTGTTTCCTGTGATGTTTAAGTGACCAACCATTGATGTGTACATCTGCCTGCAATCACTGTATTCTTGTACACTGGATGTGTTGCAGTGAGTGGCACATGCATATTTTGTCACACTATGTAGCATTGTTCATCTCATCATGTCCATCTCACATGGATGGTTGACAGTACTCATTCACTGACATATGGCTGTACTTGTCAAATGTACCATGGCTATGCTACATGCCATCTGTGTGCTGGCATGTGTCATGCATGTGTATTGGACATGCCACTCACAGGCTAATGTGTGATGCCAGCGCTACCCAGCATGCAGCAAATGTGTTGCTTTTCTATCTTGGTGTCATCAGTGTCTGCTTTTTGCCTCCCCTTCCAACTCAGTGACAGTGCATGCATGCCAGGGTTATAGTCATGTGGGACATGTGTAAATCATGTACTGGACCTCTGGGTTGTCAGGCCAATGTGTGTGCTATTGTGCTAATGCCTGTTTCCATTTTTTGTGTTTCATGTTTTTGCAGGTGATGACGCACTTGATGATGTTGAGGTTCAGGAGATGGTGCAGACCCAGGAGGAATCTCAGGCACGACAGGGCACCAGTGGGGGATGTGGTGTGGTGGTGGGTGAAAACCCTTTCATAATGCAGACCATACTGTCCAGGGGTGTCTCTGGGTGCACCTTCCCAGATCTCTATTCAGGTGCTGAATCGGATGATGAGACTTATGTGCCGTCGCAGGTGAGTGTTTCTGGCAGGGAGTCTGTTCTGTCCAACCCACCTGCACCAGGGGTAGAACTCTCTATGGGGATGTCAGTGTTGGTAAGTCTGCCTTTGGCAGTTACGGATGCAGGGTCACACTCCACAATATCTGATCCTGTTCCTGGGCCAGCAGATCAGAGGGGGAATGCAGTCCTGCAGCCTCAGGCAGTGCCAGCACAGCAAGGTGCAGATCGCCTTGCCCCGAACAGGTGTGGTGCCCGCCGACGCGGTGGCCGTACGCCACCAGGCAATACTGTATGGGAAAACTCCATGTACGGTATGGCAACCCAACAGGCAGCATCAGTTGAAATGATGGCTCAGGCAATGGAGAGGGTGGCCACTTCCATTATCCCCCCTGAAAGGCAGATGGAGCAACAACAGCAGGCAACTGACTCCATTTGCCGATCACACAGGGAAGACATGTTGGCGTCCAACAGGGACCGACGGGCGGCACTGGAGACTCTGAGGGAAGCCATTTCTATAGAGTCACAGGGCCACAGGGAAGCCCCGAGGGTAGAACTCCATGACCTCAGGGAGACTCTTGTTGAACTTGAGGCTTCCACACATTTGAGGACAGAACAGCAGCTGAAGCGGCTTACACGTTCACTCTCAGCTGAGCTGCAGGCAACTCGGGAGGAGATCCAGGCATCACGGGAGGCCATGCGTGCAGAAATGCAGGCAACCCATCAGGTGCTGCATGGGGATCTCCGTACTATCATCCTGCAGAACGAGACCTTCCACACCTGCATGCTTGCTGCCAGGAGGACCATACCAGGGCTTTGCGTGGGCTGCCTCCCATAGCACCACCACCTCCTGATGCAGCAGCAGAGGGTGATGATAGCAACAGCAGCACTTCTCCCACAGTAGCGTAGCCGTGCAGGCCATGAGCCCATGGAGGTGTTTTTTTTTGTTGCAACATCCACACAGGTGGGTGTTGGTGTGCACCCTGTCCTCAGACCTCCTGGGTGTCCCCCCCTGGCCCCCACATGGCCATTTTTAAAAAAGAATAATGTTTTTACAGTATGTTGCCTTGTGTGGCTCCCGTGGGCATCCACTGTGTATTCTGGCTGGGCACATGCAGGCTTGTCCTGTGTTTGGGTTAGATGCTTGGATTCCTGACACACACACCCCTCCTGCTTCCCGTTTCCATGGGCTTGCAAAGGGTGTGACCAAGTGACAGTGATTTAAACAGTGACATTTGGCTCCCATGAGCTGTGAGGGCAGTCTGTAGTCATAACTGTGTGGACATCCCTAGTGGGGTTTGTTTTTGTATTGAACACTGCATGGTGTATTGATATGTTCTTGTGCATCCATGTCTACCTCCTTATCCGCAGGTACCTTCTTCATGTCTTCACAAGGCCGTCTCCTTTGCAGATGCAGTTCATGTTGTATGCAGTACACTGACACATTTGCCTGACAGCAACACTCTGGAGTTGGAAGGGGTCAATGTGCTAGCTTATTGAGGTTGTATGACTTACATTACTTTGAGTTTGTACTGTCATATTTCGGCGATGTTTCATGCTGTGTTGCTGTATTATGTTGCTGATAAGTATTTGGTCATGTGTGCTGTTTGTTATTGATTACTTGGGAGCATATTGTCTGTGGCCTGTTTCCATTTGTGACAGTGCACTTTGTGACACCTGTGTCATGTGTTGTGCATTCCTTTGTTTGCTTTCACATTGCAGGACATGCCATGGTGTGTTGGGTGGCGCAGATGGGGAGGGGTTGGGTGACATGGCGCTAGTTTCATGTTGTATTTTACAAGGGGGTAGTCATTCATGCAGCATAAATGTGTGTTTTTTTGTGACACAGCATTGGTTGTCTTTCGGTTAACCCCGTTCGATTGCATGAATACATGTTGTAGGCGCACGTATGGGCGTTCCGCGCTTTTGCCTTCTATACTTCCCCCGTGACGCCCACATTTTCACCCGTTGTTCCCCATTCCGCGTGTTACGCCCCGTGTTACGCCTACTTTTGTTGTGTGCGCTCTGTTATGTGCACTTTCTCTGTGCGCGTGGCGCACGCTGTTTGAAGACGTGTGCGCCAGCGTGCGCCATGCAGGATTTTAGAGCACATCTATGGATTTAAACGCGCACGGACTTTCATGAATCGCTGTGCGTGGGTTTCGCTGCGATTTTCGCACTTGCGCTGCGACTCGCACGCTTTTGCGCGCTTTTGCAGAAATTTTCAGCGCGCATTAATTCCATGAATCGGCCTGTAAATCGAAATCTCATTAGAACGGTGCTCGGTTGGGAAGGGAAGCGATTCAGTTAAGGGGGAAAGCACCCCAGTTTTGTATGTGTGCATGCTAGATCTGACATACGCTTATATTTGTAAACACGTTGACCAGTCTTGCACCGGTCATATTGCTGCAACCTTTTTTTAATTATTTGCTCATGTTGTCAATACCCTCAATTAAGGAGAGTTACTTTCCATTGAGTTGACCTACACATTTTATTACAAAAATGGTGTGTTCCCTGTTGACCCGCATATCCCAAAAGCCTCATTTAAAGAGTTTTGTGGAGGCCTCCTGATTTCTTTTTACAAAACAGCAGTCATTTCCAAAGAAACCTTACATTTAACGATACTATACCCAGCTCAAAGTGGATTGCAGCAATCGGAGTGGTGTTGAGCATTGATAGGACATATTTCCAAATCAGGCCTTTTAAGTGGGTCAAATCCACATCAAAAAGAGACTGGTAAATTTCAAGTCTGTATATTAATTCATGCACCACTTTACTTTTGGGGAGCATAGTAAATTTGCCGAATCGATTATGGAAATGTACACTTGCTTATACATCTGTAACCAACACCTGTCCCCATTGACTTTGCAGCAGGTGACTCTGGCTATCCCATGCCCACGTAATTGCTGGCAGCTGTTCAGGACCCATGCACAGCACGGGAGGAGGTGTACTATAAGACAGATATAAGGACCAGGCTCTGAATAGAGCATACCTTCGGCCGGCTGCAGGGACGATTTGGATGTCTGCGTCAGAAAGGATGCACCCCAATGTACAAGCCAGACAACGTTGGCAATATTTTAGTTGTGTTTGTAATGATGCATAACCTATGCATTAGGAGAAATGTCCCCATTCCTCCAGAAGTTGACATGCCCACCCTTGAGCAGGGTGATGGCACACATGCTGAGGACCACTTGCCACCATGCAGTGACCGTGATGAAGGCTGAGATGGATTTATTGTGAGGCAAGAATTGATTGAGAATTTCTTTTAAAAACATTGGATTTCACATACTGCACATGTATCTAGTCACATATATAGTATGTAGTCAAATAGTAAATTCCTAACATCCTTTCAAAGGGGATGGTGCTTGCGTCTGTTCAAGTGTATATATGATTTTATTTGCATTCTCACACTTGCTCTCCCACCTCCACCATCCCCAACACTTGTGCCCTCCCACCCCTCTCACCCCCAACAGCCTGCCCTCCCCACCTCTCCTATCCACCAACACCCGTGTCCCTATCACCTACCTTGTGGCTAGAATGAGAGTCACGTGTAGTCCAGTTTCATTTCGGTGACCTTTTTGTCATTGCAGCCTGCTGTGCCTGCATGCGTGCCATATTTCGTTATGAGGGATTACAGGGTAGTGAAACGTCGGTGGAGTGATGGAAGTAGAAGGTTCTGCTGCAAGGTGAGGGTCAGCTACTTTGCATAATCTCGGCACCTGCATTGATTGCTTCAATGAGCTCTCTCATCCTCTGGCTCATGACTGCGTTTGATGCTGTGGAGGCACTGCTGTCCATGGCCCTTGCGTGGGCATCACTAATTGCCTGCAGGTGTTCCCAGTTGATGCACTAATTGGCGCTGATTGATATTGTTGAGCCTCCTCTAGATCCGTTCTAGGGTGTACTGTTAGTGGTGTAGGCAGGGCTGGGGCTCTCACTCAGTTACCTGTTCTTCAGACCACCTGCATGCACTGGTCTAATGCCATCATCATCAGTCCCTGTGTCCTGATGCCGGTGGCATTAGATTGATGGAACTCCTGGCACCATCTCCAGGTGCCAGAAGAGGGTTGCTAGAGTCACCCCATGGGTGCAATGGGAGTGGTCACTAGTCCACATAAGGGCCTGCAGTCTGGTGGTGTTGGAAGCAGATGGAGCTACAGAATAAGCAGCAATGTTGATTGTGGTGCCGGCTAGTGGTCGTGCAGCATTAATGGCAGTGGTGTCAGTGGCCACAACTGCTGGGATGGTATGGGCACCACAGGGTGAATGCAGGGTGCAATTGGGTTCTTTTTCCCTTTGGGATATTTGCAATGCTTGCGCAGCCAATCGCCAGAGGGAAAAAGAAACAAAAGAAAAAATGGCTTCCATCACAGGGAAAAGGGAATAAGTCAATTTTCCATTTCTATGGTGGCGGCCGGTATCGGAAGGAGCACATGGACCAGCACGGGTGGCTGGAAGAGCAGTTGGTGAATGTATATTCTTGCCTGCTGTTCAAGCCATCTGATTGACTAATGTCCCTTCCCCGCATGCAAATGATGTATTGGGCCCAGTTTCATCTCCCTGGGTGGGCTGTTGTGTGATGAATGATAGGCATTCGCTCATCATGCATACTGGTAAAGGGCATAGCAGGAGACTAATGCATTTTGGAGGATGCTGACCAAGGATATTGTGGTTAGGATGGGTTCTTGTTCAGGAGGATGTCTAATGTGGCCAAAGCCTATGGGTTCTTGGTCAAGACCAGTCTAGTGTCTGTCTCCCTTATGGAAGAGGACAAAGCAGACCGTCTTGTGCTATTAAGGGTATTCAAAAATAAATTCATTCACTCATATGACATAACATCAGGTTACATTACATTTAGTAACCTAAAATGTAATATTTCATTTAACAATTTAGACAATTAGACAAGTTCAATTTGTTATAATCCAAAAGTTGGTTTATTATATAATGTTGCCCAAAGCGTTTCGAGTAGTATTCACTCTTCATCAGGGGCCAGAAAATTCCATTCAATCAATCTCTACAAGAAAAACATTATTTTGAAGATATCATTAGTGAATATGCAGACAGATTCGGACATTAGTTCATTAGTTCAAAAACAGTTATAGTGCTCAATCAAAACAACTGGAATTGTTACATGCATCAAAAGTCTAAAGAAAAGGAAAAGGATACACTCCCTAGCTCATCAAAGAACTCATGCAAATTCTGTGGGTTTATTTACAGTATGCAGATATCAGACTGGAGTTTTTACACTAATCTACATCTAGGATGGGCTTTGTTCTGTTAATTAATTCAAATCCACAAGACAGTTTGTGGGTGCTCAATCCTTTGTGTTTGAGTCATATGATGGACTAAATGTTTGTGAAGAATATATAGGAAAATGCATATAGGTGACAAAAGTCACAGTCTAAGTGCTGGCGAATACCAAGTCACTCTCTTACCTACATTATGCTTGGGGACTTCTTGATGACATTTCATGGTATTGCCTTTGTGCACTGTGCTCTTTGTGCTGGAGGAGATCCAGAGCTCCTGATAGGTGTATAATTACACTGTAGTAAATGTTCTCACAGGACTCTGTAAAATATAGGCTGGCCATGAGCTATAAAGATGTGGAGTTTTAGACATTTAGTTAGCTAATACAATGACTCGAGGTTCTTACCACGAAGAATAGTAGCCCATTAATGGTAGAAGCAGGTGCCGGATGGGCTCTGATACTGAGGGTGAATGGAGTCCCCAAAAAATCATATCTAGTTCAATTGCTCGTGGTGCTGAAGCATACATTCCGGAGGAAACCCGTCTAGGGATGCATTATTCTGCAATGGTAAGTAAGTGGTTGAAAAATGGTCTCAAAGAAAAGGGTTCTAAAGATGCTGCTACGGGACCAACACTTACCAAGGTTAGTTTTTTCACGAAAGACAACCAGCAGGCATAGTGGATGCTCTAGGGATCAGCATCGGAAAGGCTGCGTCTGTCCTGATCCCTGAGCAGCCATGTTTATGTACATTTGTAGTGAGAGACGTCACTCGCACATGCGCGAATTACATCATGTGTGCAAGAGCCCGAAAAAATAAAGATAAAAAACGAGAGTGAAACATTACTGAAGGGTGGGGTGGAGATGAATCATACGTTTGTTTTTAGGTTTGAATGGTATCAAAAGTCCATTCAATCTAATTTAAATTGCTATATAATCGCGCATGCGCCATTTACGTCATGGGTGTGTCAACCGGTTAAAGGAAGACCGAGGAACTCAAGTCATGGAATACATGGCATGTTCAACTATTTGTACAGAGGAAATATTCAGGTAGTTCAACTGAGAAGCGGCAATACCAGACTAGACTTATGAGGGGCAGCATATGAAGGAACTCTGGTGTCACTACGCATAATTGTGTGTGATGCAGTATATTTATATTATTCCTCCTGGTTCAGATGGAATAATTTCCCTTTGTAGAACGAATCTTATGTATAGATACTCGTATGGGTTGTCTAGCCCTAGAGTGCTTAGTTCTTACAGGGTCATATTCATAATTAAAAAAGGTGACCCGCAGCGGGATTTGTTAATCTCGTACATTCCTAATCTCAGTTTCGATTCCACAACCTATTTGTCATACACTTGTGTTTAAAGTGCGGCACATCGCATTTCACTATTATGAAAAAACCTTTTTGTTTAAAAAAGACAGATCAACTGTGCTGAGATGGTAACTTATGATGGTACAATAATATATACTACAATATACACAAAGTAGCAACAATTAGCATATTGAATTCAAGTATGTACTTCTGACCCAAATCCAAGGGTTTACAATCTGTTACTGACGAGTCAGTGTCTTTGTCTTTGGTGGGACCTACTCCCCCCATTATGGTTTAGCCATTTCAAGAAATATGTGGATATATGGGTGTAGAATAATGTAGCTTCTTAAATTATAGGAAAGGTCCTAAATAGTACTCTTCATTGAGACCTAGAGGTATCATGGCATCTAGTTTGTGGATCCAAAATAGTTCTCTTCGGGCTAAGATCTTAGGTAGATTACCTCCTCGGTGTGGGATGTGTACTACTTCTAAAATCACCACTCTCATCTGTGCAATGTTGTGTTTGTTGTCACGGTAGTGCCTGTATACAGGTGACTTGATATTTTTGGTCCTGTGACAGGATTTATGCTCCGTCCATCTCTCTTTCACTTTTCTGATGGTCTTCCCTACGTGATATTTACCGCAGGGGCCGCAAAGTGCGTAAATCACAGTCGCAGGTGGCATAATTTCTGAGGTTTATCTTTTTCCCTTTGTTTGGGTGTCTGATATGATCCCCTTTGATAACATTAGAACAATGCTGGCAGTTGAGGCAGGGGAACGTTCCAGCTTTCTGTTTTCATAACGTGCTTTGAGTAAATTGTTTAGGTTTTTCTGCTTTAATTAGTTGGTCTCTGAGATTTCTTCCTCTTTTATATGCCATCATCGGAGGATCTGGAAAAGGTTCATTGAGTATCCTGTCTGACTTGATGAGGTCACAATTTTTATGTATTATCCTTTTGACTTGAAAGCTCTGGCTTGAATATTTTAATGTATGTATCAAATTTCTTTATTTTTTGTATTGCTTTCCAATAAGTCACTTTGTGTTTGTGCATTTGTTCTTACAATTGCTTTATTGATGGTTTCAATGGGGAAACCTCTTTCCAAGAATCTCTCTTTCATGATATTGTACTCGTCTTGCAGTATGTCAGAATCTGATGTGATTCTTTGAGTCTAAGCAGCTGGCTGTAGGGTAATTTCTGCTTGAGGTGTTTTGGATGGAAACTGTTGTGGTATAGACACCTGTTCACGTCGTTGGTTTCCTGTAAATGTTGGTGTTGAACCCTGTGGCTTTTCATTCTATGTTGACATCCAAGAAATGTATGGAGGGTGTGCCTATTTCATTGGTGAAGCTGATTCTCTCATTACATCGATTGAGAAACTGCCAAAACTGTGTTAATTCAGTGTCTGTACCAATCCAAATTCCAAAGATATCGTCCATCTGCCAACATTTAATTTTCTCTTTACATCAGGGATTGTCCAATACATAGGTTTTTTCAAATAGGTACATAAATATGTTTACATAAGAAGGGGCTACTGAAGAGCCCATGGAAGTGCCAGCTATTTGTAGGTAATATTGTCCGTTACATCTGAAGTAATTGTTGTATAGGATGATGTTGATAAGTTCTAATGCAAAGATTTTTTGAATGTTAATATCATTGTGTTGTAGTAAGAACCATTCAAGCACTTCAATGCCCTCTCTGTGTGGAATGGAAGTGTAGAGACTGTTTACATCCATTGTGAAGAGAATTAGGTTTTCCTCAGTTCGAGCCAAAGAGTTGATGATTTGTAGGAAATTAGTGGTATCCTTAAGATAAGTTGTAGTCTTCTGTACTAGTGGTTTTAAAGCTTTGTCAAGATAGATAGCAAGCGGCTGAAAGGCACTGTAGAGGAGGTCCCAAATATGGCCTGCACTCCAGCCACCCATGCCGAGATGCCAGAAGCATACTCGCCAAGATATGTGACGTATAAGGAGCAAATGAACTAACAGGGAGCCACGGTAGGGCCCTGTCCAGTACCCATCAGAATGACATGTATACCTATTGAAGCACCAATAACCAGACAACCGTGGGCTGCAAGGTATCCACTGAGACAACCATACCAGCAGCTGACACGAAACGAAGATTACTTACAGACTGTTCCCGAGGAGACCCACAGAGCCTTAATGGAAGGCAATTGGTGACAACATAAGAGCCCAGACGTGACGTACAGATAAGCATAAAATGACGAGCAAAAGAAGGTACGCAAGGACGAACTGTAAAGAATAATGATGTGACATACGTATAAGAAGATACCACGTTGCAGCACAAAGAACGTATCAGGATCAAATTGTGCAACTGACTGAATGCATCTAAATAGGCTCGGAACGCAAGAAGCTCAGTAAACGGCATGCGCCAATTATATATCTACCTCAATGAAGCACGCTATACAAGTGCAACTCCATTTTGTGAAGCAGAACTAAGCCCAGGCTGCAAGGGGCCATCAAGGCCGAGATTCATATTCCAGCTAAAACCAGAAGGGAAAAGCGGAATCGAAACTCAGCAAGAAGGAGCTCATGCTTGGGAATTCGAGCTCAACTCCCGGAAGGGCGGAGAGCAGCAACCCTGAAGAACCGAAACTTCAGAGTATGATTGCCAGCCAGTGAAGGTCGAGATAAGGAGGCCCCAGGCAGGTGGCTAGGCTGAACAAAGAATCAAATATACAAAAAGAATGAAAATGAAGCAGATTCACGGTGAACAGACATGTGACTAGCCAAGGGCAAAGAGGTACCAACGTCTGATGTCACCCAGAACCCGAGGATGCCATAACCTTTCCTGATAAGAAGCTACATTTTCGAGGCCATCCTCAGCCAACTAATTGACACATAGCCCTAAAGCGCTTATTGATGGAAGGGAGGCAGGGTGAATCTTGGGGCACTTTGCATCTGGGTGTCAATTCTGTATGCTGCTAATTAAACTGGAGATTTATGCCTAGGGGTGTAAACCACCCAATTGCAATGGACCAAATAATCTAGGATCCTATAGAGCCAATCAGATGTCGTAGTCGTAGTGACGTCTATCACGAGTGATGTAGTGGGATGGGCGTAGACGCCCGCCCGATAAGAGTTATCCAAACCGCACACACTGTTACCATATATAGAAATAGCACCTATACTTAAGTTACCTTTTCCAACCAATAGAATTGCATGTCAAACTCATGAGTTTTACATGTCAATGATGACGAAAATTTGCTATAAAATTTACTGTCAGCATGAAGATGTTGGGAGTTGAAGGAGTTGAGACAGGCGATCGCATCATTGATGATTACCATTTCCTTCCCCGTTTTTTGTACTTGTCATTATACGGACTTCCCTTTGCCAAACTATTGAGTTGTCCTTATTGAAGTGTGTCGGAGTAAGTGAATCCTGCACCCTAACCTCATGGTGCAGCTATCGTGTCTTACAGGTACTAGAGGGCGAGTTCTGACCTATGGGCCCGTCAGAGGATGCTCCACCCTCTTGTACACTTGGTAGCGTGAGAATGGTTACCCCATCAACTATTGATTGATTATTACTAAGACAACCATAGACCGACGGCACGAAGTAACTCTAGGCCTTCGGCAATATCACGAGTCCTTCGCCATTCGGCTGAGTAGACTGAGAAGCTTCCAGTGGACAATGATAGAAGTAAGTCCATCAAATCTGTAGTAGGTCTGAAGCAACGTGCCTTTCCAAGCATAACCCTTCTCATTCCCACGGGCAGTAGATTGGAGGAAAAGACCGCAAGAGGCGGGAAAAAGAAGGGGCGGTGATCCCGAAGTTCCAGGGAGGAAAAGATGCAAGCGGTGAGTGAAACAATAAACTCATTACTTTGGCAAATGTCTTGTAGGCATTAGAACAAGTAAGGGAAAGGTAACGCAGGGTGGCGGAAAAAATAGAAATACTCAGAAGTAGAGAAGACTGTATATATATATAAAGGGTTAATGACTTGAGTATAAGGGATTAAAAGTAAGGTTACCGGGAGGACACCCGAGAGGAAAAAGTAAGGTTAACGGGAGGACACCCGAGAGAAAAAGTAGGTTACCGGAAGGGCACCCGACAGAAAAAAGTAAGAGGATTCTCCTTGTTCCTGCGCTTTAATACAGCGGTCAGAAGAAACGTGAACTCAGATCCCACATAATGGGGGACGATTAGACTACGGTGACGATTAAAGACGGCACTAAAGGGGTTTGTTTAAAGCCCATGTCGGGGTATTGATTAGAAGGCAGGTATATGTGTGTACAGCTGGTGTCCGTCTAGTCTGTCAAATGTCTGTCATACGTGTCCTGTTATATGTCAAACGTAAAGAACTGTATCATTGGTTGTTTGAAATGAAGTTTGGGCTCCATACGATTCCGTATCTAAGAGGGAATCGCCAATGAATTGATGTTCTTGAATAAAGTGATGATATAGAATTTTGGCAGGAAAGATTGTATTGGAGCTTGTACATTTGGTGCACGCTCATACTGTTGGATGTGTGAAAATTGCATAAAATAGTGTTGGTAACGAAAGTTGAGAATGGAGGAGGTTACCCCACTTGCCCATTTGTGCAAGCAATTATCCAAGCATGCACTCAAGCTTAAGAAGTATAGTGCGGAGTGGGTTAAGGGTACCGCCCACAAAATGTTTATGCTGTGACCACAGAACGGGTCTTTATCTAAAGCCGTTTTACAGCATATGATGACTTAATCTGCATGCCACATACACAGGCAAGAAACTAGAGAAACATCTTGCTGTTCTAGAACTGTGGAAAATGCTTGAACAGCCAAAGGAGGAAGAGCCTCCTGCAGATTGGATACTAAACGTATGCACGGAGGAGGGTGAGACGCCTACCGCGCCACCAGTCCCGCCTGACCCAGAGATTGAGGGGAGTGAGTCAGAGGGACTCTACACGTTAAGAGAGCTTAAGGCAACTATGGGGTACAGCAACCCTGCGTATGAGTCACCGACGTACAATAGTGACGAAATCAAGGAGAATGAGCAGGAAATTAATCTTACCTCCGTAGTCCCGAGGGACCTGGAGAGACGCTATGAGGAAAGGAAAGACGAGGCACAGATTAGTGCACCCCTCGTTAAGGAGAGAGAGAGAAAGAAATGGAAGGGAAGCAAAGGCAGAACTGATGAGAGGACAGATATTGTTGAAACTTGATGGTAAAGGAAGTGAAAGTATAAGGCAGAGAGCGAAGTCTGATGAGGCACAGAGAAGGGAAAAGGAGAAGGAAAAGGAAATGAGGGATGAGAGGATAAAAAAGAAAGATAGGCTGAGACGAGAACAGCTATATCGCGAAGAGCAAGAAAAACCACTCAGTCGCAAACAATGTGTAGCCTATGCACAGTACAGACAGAATATGCAAAGGTTGGAAGAAGAGCAAAGAGTATGTGAAAAGAGAATAAGGAGACAGGAAGATGAGGAAGTTAGAAGGGCAAATGAACGTAGAAATGAGAGAAGAAGAGAAGAAGATAAGACAAGAGAAGAAGCAAGGAAGCGCAAGGAAGTCGATGGTGATCTAGAACGCAAACGTAGACAGAGGACACAGGATCTTTAATATTTGGAGCGGGAAGTTAAAAACCCAATCCTGTTGTAGAATGGGAAGACATCGCAGAATTCTTTCCTGCAAATGAGTCAATATCAGGCACGAATGGGGCAAACATTGAAGATGAATTCGACACCAGAAGCATCAGGGAAACGATTGATAAAATATATGATGAAATGGGGCTGGAACATATTTCCCAAGGGGGAAGGGAAGATGAGCGCTTGGAAAGCACTCAGCTGTATGACACTGAGGATGTCACCCGAAGTAGTGGGAAAAGGGGACTGTCCCTGGATAGGCTAGAAATTAGTAAGAATGAAGAAGATGTGAGGAGTTGTGTGAACTGGGAACAATCAGCGTCCGACTCCAGTGGGGAAACATAGGACGAGACACACGAAGAAGGGAGACAACGCGAGAAGCGGCTCCCAAGGGACCAAGGGGTGCGATGGTCAGACACTAATGAGTCTGCACCTAGGGTATCGGGGTTCACAGCGCAGTCTGGCCCACATGAGGGAATACCCCGCGGTCAGAGGGGGGAGCCAGCACCTGCCTATGTAGACAGATTGAGGACATTGCCAGGTAGACGGCGATGCGGGAATGCTACCCCAGCGATAAACAGGAGAGCTATGGGGAAAGAGAAGGAAGACTGCGCATTTCAGTTCCCGCTGCTAGAAAAAGGGGGCACAAGACCACAATATATCCCATGGCCACACATGGATTGAGAGAACTTGAAAAACAAGCTTCCAATGCTGACTTCGGGAGCCTGGAAATGGATACACGAGTAAGAAAAAATGACAGGGGGTGTCACGTTGGCTATAGGGGACATTAAAGGTCTCCTGATTGCCATACTGGGTGAGAGAGCAGACGATGTATGGAAGCAGGCTGGGTACCTTGGGGTAACCATAACTAACACTACCCATGACGGAGCACCATTTAATAACTGTAGAGCAGCAGTGTGGAAAGCGCTATGATTGCTGTACCCAGACACTTCCGATATGGGAGCTATAATGACTCGAAAAATGAAAGAGTCAGAGGATCCCTTGATTTATATCCGGAATTTTCAAGACACGTGGGTGCTCGAAACGCATGAATCTTGGACAAAATCTATCCCTGTATTCTACCATATATTGTGCCAAAGGTAGCCAGAACCGGTGCAGAAACAGCTAAAGAAATTGGTAGGAGTAGAAGCTAAACCATGGGCTGAAATACAGTTGACAATTTCACACTGCTGTAGATTGTTGCATGAAAAGAACCGAAAAAAGGAGGCAACTCGTAAAGGTGAGGAAGCGAAGCTGGTGTAGGAGAAACTCTCAAAGTATGCTCTCGAGGGAGCCATGCTGACAAACCCAGCAGAGCCAAGCATGCAACAAGTGACTAACCCATTGCAGAATAACCAGGGTAGCGTGGGTTTTTACCAGAGGGGTAGGGGATTTAGAGGAAGAGGATGGCAGAGTAATTAGGGAGGATTTCAAAGAAATCAGGGAGGTTTTCAGAATAATCAAGATGGCTTTCAGAACGCGCAGATGGGCAGTCCAGCTACGCCAGATGGACAGATGGCCCGACCACCGCCAGTGTATTGGCTGTGTGGAATGACAGGACATGTGGCGCACGTGTGCAGAAGCCAAGGCATGTGGCAAAATGGCCAAGGGATGGGAACAGGCATGGTGAATCAGCCTGCCATCCCACAACAAGACGGTGCACAGAATCACGCAGTGCAGCAGCAGGCACCAGGCTTGCAGCGAGGTACGCCGCAAGGGGTTCAACCCTCGAATATGAGGAATTTGCCACAGGGGCAATCCCAACAGGCACTGCCGCAAATGTCGCAGGGCACTAACTCCGGAGGGGGAGTCAACCCTGGAAATGGGGGAAATCCACAAGTATACAGTGGACCAAACCTATATATACAATAGGACAGCTCACAGGAAACTCTGGTATGCTCTATCCTATCAGTGACACCAGCCCTAACAGGGAACCTAGGGTAAATGTCATCATAGGGTGGAAAGAATATTCCTTCTTAGTTGACACGGGTGCAACACGCTCGTGAATACGAGAAGGCAAGTTTTCCTTGTCCGGCCAAGCCATAGACACTCAAGAGTTTTACAGGAGCTCATAGTAGAGTTCCCTTTACAGACAATCTCCCAGTCTCTGTGGGGAAATGTTAGATGAATGTGCCCTTGTTATATTCATGCCAGACCCCAGTAAACATTTTGGGTTGAGATTTAATGACAAAGTTGAATATGACTATATCGTTTACAGAAGAGGGCATAGTATGCACCACTCCAGGAATGCATTATTCTAACATATGTGAAATGACCAGAGCATGCTCCGGACGTATAGCCATGAGAGCTATACCATTAGAACAGAAGTCTTTGCATATGGCATGCGTGTGCTTATGGTGGGATTGCCAGGCCTCACATATAGAACTATGAGAACCCCTGATGTGTTTATATTCAGACCAAGAATACCTATGCATGAAGAAGAGGGACAAGTATTTCCCTTATCGATACATATTGCAGCAGTACGAGGGAAGGTAGTAATGGTCGAAGGGTACGATGATGAAGTCAGACAATGGTGTACAATCATCACCATTGAAGAAGGGTACTGAGTGACTGACGTCACTGATGATAATCTGTTTGAAGAACACCCTGACTCAGAAGAGACAAGGGTGGAAGTAAGTCTCATATTTTGGGTCAAAATGATCAAACGCGAAGTGCCACAGAGAATGATGTTGGCACTGATCCGCCCTACATACTTTGATGACGATATGGCCCAGGTGCCTGTCTCAGTATGGACTACATGACCCTATGACGTAGGCCTCCTGAAAGGAGCAGGAGAAGTAAAAATTAAATTGAAGCCAGGAGCAATTTTACTAAAGGCACGACAATATCCCATATCTAGAGAAGCGGATGAAGGGATTGTGAAGACAATTTCCGCCATGATGGAGTAGGGCATCCTTGTGACATCAGAATCACCCTGCAATACAGTGATTTACCCCATCAAGAAATCAAAGGGAGGGTTGTGTCGTTTAATCCAAGATTTAAGAGCATCAAACGATATTGTTGAAGCCGAGTTCTCTATAGTCCCTAATCCATCTACAATCTTATGTAACACACCGATCGAGGTGAAAAACTTCATGGTGATTGATTTGAAAAATGCTTTTTTCTCAATCCCGCTGCAACGTGACTCACAAGATCTGACGTCCTTCACGTTCAAATAAATAAATAAATAAAAATATCATATCATAAATGCGCCTAAAAAGTATGAGGTTGCCGCAGGGGTGCTGTGAGTCCCCATCCATTTTCAACCGAGTCTTGCAAATGGACCTGGGCAACATTACAGTAGACAGTGTTGTTTTGCAGTATGTGGATGACATTCTGATCTGCAGCACCACTGAAGAACAATGCAGGCGCGATTCTATCCAGCTTCTGACTATATTGGCTAAGAAAGGATATAAGATTGACAAAGAAAAGTTACAATATTGTCAAAAAGAAGTGCTGTACATAGGCCAGCTAATCTCGCATGAGGGGAAAAGGGTCACCCCAGAAAGGGCTGAAGCTATCATAAACACGGCTAAGCCGCTCACAATAAAACAAATGCAGAGCTTCCTAGGCCTGTGCAACTATGTTAGGGCATGGGTCTTCGATTACAGCTCATATACCAAGCCCTTCTCCAGGCCCTGAAGAAGGCCCGAGCAACAAAAGAAAAAATGGAATGGACTGAAGCGATGGAAGAGGGGTTCACAGAAGTAAACAGAGCAATTTGCACGGCTCCAGTTCTCAGGATTCCTAATTATGCAGAGGAATTCTACCTGTTCTCACACACGAAGGGCAATGTTATGACGGCAGTACTCGCTCAAAAAACCTTGTTGGGGTACAAACCCCTGGCGTATTACAGTGGGAATCTGGATCCAGGAATTAGAGGCCAGTTCCCATGCGAACAAATCTTAGCTGCCGCAGCGTTCGCCATAGAGAAGGCGACAACCATTGTAATGGGATTCTCCATTACGTTATAGGTTGAACACTCATTATTTGCCATTCTAGAGAAACCAAAGGGCACATTGACATCTCAAAGGGCCTCTGCCTATGAGGTGATTATATCAAATCCATCGATCAAAATAGTTTGATGTAAAACAGTGAATCCAGCCGCGTTCATAGCTGAACCAGTCACTGAAGGTGAGCCGATACATGACTGTGCAAACTACGAAGAATTCTATGATGAAATCCCCAGGGTGAAGGAAAATGCCCTGGCGGGAGGTGAGATCGTTTTCATTGATGGATCTTTGAGAATCGACCAAGAAGACAAACAAAGATATACGGGCATTGCTGTAATAAAACACATAGCGGACGGAGAATTCCAAGTACTCGTTAGTGCACAAATACCATCTCATTATTCAGCACAGGCTGCAGAATTATTGGCGTCGATACTCGCCATTGAGAATCATGCAGACCAGGAAGTAACAGTGTACAGTGACTCCGCCTATGTGACGTCCACAGTGTACGCAGGACTAGCGCGCTGGAAGAGCAGGGGCTACCTCCGAGCAGACGGCATGCCAGTGCAGCACGCAGCCTTATTGAACAGGCTGATCAAGGCACTACAGCTCCCAGTGGGCATAGCGGTCGTGAAATGCACCACTCATACTCACGGGACAGATTTCGTGTCATGTGGAAATCACACAGCAGACACGGAAGCCAAGCGTATGGCATCTAAAAATTAGACAATCATGGAAGTGGAAGTGGCACGCACCCATGAGCATATGATGATAGCTCGGGCCACACCAGAGGGTTATAGTAATATGGGGAAAACTCAATTGATGGAGCTACAAGGGGAGGCACCAGAAGATGAAAAGAAACTGTGGAAACAATGAGGGTGTTCATTGAACCCCTTGGACAGATTGCAGAGGCAAGACAGCACTGCTAAACCAGTAATGCCTGTAGCCCTACTAAAGATATCACTAGAACAATTACACTACCCGTTCCATATGACAGAAGAAAATCTAGCCGCAACGCTCACAGAAGACTGGGTCATACCGAATTTAGCTGAGCAGGTTGCATTTATTATAGTGAACTGCATAATTTGCCAGCAGTTCACAGCTGGGCACACATTAAAAGTAGTGAGAGTAGTCATCCCCCGGCCAAATGGGCCATTTCAGCACTTGCACGTCGATTATGTCGACATGATTCAAGTATGTAACGGGCACAGGTACTTAATTGTAGTGGTGTGTCCATTCTCTAAATGGATAGAAGCAGGTCCCTGTACACACCCAGACTCGACCCGTGCTGCTAAATTCCTGGTGAGGGAAGTATTCCCTAGATGGGGGTTTGTGAGGTGATGAGATCAGATAATGGGGCTCATTTTGTAAATACAGTTTTTGAACAGATTAGCTTGTTGCTTGGTATAAAGCACAAGTTCTCGTTGGCGTATCATCCAGAGGGAAATGATATATGCGAGAGGCTCAACGGCTTGTTAATGGAAAGGATAGCCAAGTTGAAGCTTACTCTAAAAAAGGGATGGCTGCACTGTCTACCACTGGCATTGTATGCACTTCGGAACCAGCCAGGCTCCGACCATCATCTTACGCCATCACAGGAAGGAGAATGAGGACCCCCCTTACCCCTCGAGATAGATGAAATGCCCAGTCTACCTGAGAGGTCCTGGGAACCGAGTTGTTAGAATATCTGAACTGCATGACCTCAAGCCTCGCTGTCATTTCAGACAAACTGCAGCGACAAAGGAAAGGGTGCAGCACAACACTGGACCCAGAGGGAGATGCTGAAACAGACATAGCTCAAGGGCTCCGTCTGCCAATCATCTTCCCTGGTGATACAGTGCTAGTGAGAAATCACACAAAGAAAAGGTGGGACGAGCTGAGATTCAACGGCCCGTTCATCGTAGAGGACTACACTCCCTCAGCCGTGAAACTGCAAGGCAGGAGAGCTTGGATCTTCCTAAATGACATTAAACCTTATACCGGTGAGATCCCCTTAGCTGCACCCCACTGCAAAGACCCTACAGACAATGGGGAAGAACCGCAGCACATGCAGACGAGAGCTATGACGAGGAAGAAGGACGCATGAGCAGGAAAACCAAGAAAAGGAACCTGGATGCAAGTAGTGGCTTAAAACTGGACAGTTCCTCCAAGCGAAGGGGGATAAGGACATAACGAACACTCTGTGCATTCTAGTTGCAGGGTAAAGAAGAGAATCGCACATCTAAGCCACAACACACTGATGACACGAACTTTTGAATCAAACCATATCCAAGCATTATCAGTAAACGAGACTTTGATGAACTAAGGGCAAAAGTTAAGAACATCACACAGTCACCTGAATCAACCAACACCCAGACTTTGTTTCGCAGAACGTATGACATCCCCCTACAGGAATATCACAAGAGATGTGCTGTACTGTTTTCAGTTAATACTAGAGACATATCCATCAGTTGTAGGGAGAGTTACCAGCATCACAAAATCCTGCCAACAAGAAGGTGATCTGGCAACTACTGACTGTCATCGCGGAAGCCTTCTCCGTACTACCTGAGTACGGTATTATAGACACAGATGCTTCCTCCACAGGTGATAATAAATGAGCTCACTTATACGCTTTTCTTTCGTATCATAGAGGAGTGCCCAGGACTCATCGGGAGAACCACGGATACCCTAACATTCATCAGAGACCCAAGAAACAATGAATACCTGAACCAAGTGTGGATCAAGCTAAATTACAAGATTGCAATCCAGGCAGCAGGAAAGTGCAGAGACTGTTCTCGTCAAAAGAAAGGCCTGTGATCCAGAACCCAGCCAAGCAGGACAAATGTCCCTGTCACCCGAGGACACCTGCCTGGCGCATAATGTCCTGTTTCGTCTAGACACTGACTATCCAAAAATGGTGGGAGGCCTGCAGATGTTGACGTCATCACCTTCCTCAGAGACCCAGCTAATGTCGCACATATGGGCACACTCCTCCACGGTATCATGCTCTAGGTGGAGCTGTCCAACGTTCAGGGAGAATACCTGAGGAGATTCCAGTGAAACTTATCGCCGTGGGACAGATCGAGAAGACCAGGGAAGAGAACTTCACTGCTTGTTTATATTTTTGTTTTTTCATTTTTATGGTTATTTGACTCCCATTTTGATTTGATTTTGAACGGTACCATTTTTCAATTTTTTCCAGTTTTCCATGTTTTCAATTTTTTCCAGGTTTTCCATGTTTTACCATTTTTTCCATTGATTCCAATTTTTTCCATCTTTTTTGCATTTAAACAACATTCCAGCATGTCTTCCGGACTAAGGCAATTTCGGGGGGGTGGACTGGGAATTGACCTATTATGAATATGCTCAATAAGTGTGACTCACCAAAGAGTAGTCTAATCTTTTTCCATAGTCTAGCAAGGGAACTACATCCCTCAACCAGAGACAATCGTAACCTTAGAGAAGGGGGACTCGTACGAAGCACAAGTCACTTTACGTCCAAGACGTCCTGAAAGACCATAATGGAGTAAATGAAAAGAAGAGATCTTTATAGAACTTTAACTATTGATATGATTGAAATGTGGGCCCAGAACAGTAACCTAGTCCTTCCACAAGCGGAGGGGCGCCCCCAATTCCCTGGAAGAAAATGCTGTAAATTGTCTGATTGAACGATAATGTGCATATGTATAGTTATTATTATAGTTTTTCTGTCATTAACAATCAGAACTGCATTCTTTATTGGGGCACGAAGCACTCCAATTTCAGTGCACCCACCAGATAATGTACGTACGAACCCCACGAAAGCACCCAGACCCTATATAGTCATTCCAGTTCCTAGAAAATGTGATGATAAAGTAAACAGACTAAAATTAAATGTAATTAGCAGTGATTCATACACATTTGAGGTAACGAATGAAGAGAAAAGCTGGAGGCAGGGTCAGCACGGAATGAATGAAAACATAGCACTGACAACTACACGCACACACACACTAAATGCACACGAGCAAGGGCAAGTGTCAATGGCTACAGAACCTCGAATGATAGCAACAGAAAGTAAAACTCTGCCTACCGAACAACCAGTTCCAGAAAATAGTGGAAGTGACCAAGAGGAAGCAAGCGAAAGGCCAACTGAAAAAGATATAAACAAAGCACTCAAGAAGACAGCGACTGCTACAAATGAATTCACTGCAAAGACACAAATACTGATATACCATTTGTTCCCATTTATAACTAAAGCGAAGAAACTGCATGAGGAACTGAAAAATAGAACCAAAGTGACTATCACAGCAAGCACATCAGTTCCTACGAGCACCAGGCCCACAATGAGGCCACACGTAGGACAGATGATACACAGATGGTGGTTAAAGTAGCCCTACGGGAGAATGCAAGAGGAGAAGAAGAGACACACAAAACCTTCTCCTACCACAGCGATACAGGTAATGAATCCTGCTCCTCCAACAAGCATGCCTGAGAATCCTCCAGCAAGAAAAAGTCACATAGACACATTTAGAGACGTTGTTATAGCTAACTATAAAAAGACATTAAGAATCAAGAGAAACCCACATGAAGACAACAATGAACTAAACTATTACCTAGACAGCACAGCACATCTAGGAAATACCATTTGGTACAAACACATGAAAGAGGTTTGAAGAAGAAAAGCTGAAGGAGAATGCTACGTCTGCGCACTCCTACCGTACAGCATGGAAAGTCCAAGATCTTTGTGGCTGTAGAAATTGATGTCCCGACAGCACACTGCTTGTCACACGTAGCAATGTGCAACACCAGAGGACAATTCATGGGGAGTGATGCCTCACTGATATGGGCAACAGAAGCAGCATACCCTGATGAAGACGACTATATCCAAGACCTCAAGACAAGAAACAGAGCTCACACCAGGAATCACGTGATTAGGTATGCAAAGCCAGAAGCTCCAGGAACAGGAACAAGATGGGAGATAAAACCAAGACTGAACGTCCAAGGGAAAACTTCAAAAGAAGCACAAATATGGAGAAATAGAGGTCAGATGCAGATTTGGGGAACAGTGCTTTCCCCAGACGGAGGGGAAGCAGGAGTAGTGATATGCCGAGCATGGATGGTCCTTGGAGCCTGCAAGGAAGCAATAGAAAACTCTCAAAAACTGTGCAAACCCCTATGGCCAAAATTGGTGAAGTTACTAACATGGGTCGAAGATAGAGGGGGACCCCTGCAGATAGTGCCACTGGAAAGCCTGAAATTATGCTTTAGGAATAATGGCACAAGGAAGATGGGAGAGAATCAGAGCTGAGGACGGATCTATGAAGCTCCAGGTATGACTCACAGAACCGCAGTAATTATGGATCATTACTGGGCGTGTGGATCCAAAGCATACATAAGGTTGCCGAAAAACTGGGAAGGCATATGCACAATAGTGAATGTCCACGTTCCTGCACTAGTGATCCCGAAAAGTGACTTGAGCATTGACAGCTTCCCAAAGGCAGATGCTCACGCGAGAAAGAGGAGGTCTGTGGAACTGGTATCCTGAATAAAGAGAGAGAATTACTTTTCTGCCAAATCAGAAGAAGCATTTCATGCAATCCCATACGAGCACAGGCTGTTTAGCCTCACCTCAACAGTATTCGCAACAATGCTCTTGCCGCACATCCAAATAGGAGTGAATGCTAAATGGTTGCAGATACCCAGATGGGAGTTATTGCGAACCATCAACACTACCATAAAAGGATTAAATGCAATCAAAGTAGAACTGAGAGCAATCCAATTGATGACCCTCCAGAACAGATATGTACTTGACATGATTACAGCAATGGATGGAGGTGTTTGCACAAAAATCGGAGAATCATGTTGCACGTTTATACCTTCACATGATGAAGAAAATGGAACCTTAACAGAAGCCATAAGTATGATGGCAGATCTGCAGAATCAGATGATGAAGGAAACTGACGAAGTGGATGACGACAGCTGGTTTGGAACACAGTTCCTATGGGTCCCACAATAAATGGCAGACATATTTAAAATTCTGGGAGCCCTGTTAGTAATGATACTACTAGGATTTTGTGTTATCAAGATAATCGTAACACAATGCAGAAAACCACGAAGAAAGCCATTGGTATGAAAATTATGGCCGATGTCGAACCAGGATGGAAGATATGATATTTGACTGGTTAATTGTCACCAGTCTACTGGAAGGACTCGTGTGGATATCCCACTAAATTTCTTCTTATTTACTTTGCATAGAAGTTGTCTTTTTGTATTTGATTTCTTCAATAATTCTTGAGAAAATGTTGATAATTCCGATGAATTTATGGTAAAAATATTTTTATTCAATCATTTGTATTTTTGTGAGGCCTTTAGCAAACATTATACTGTTCAATGCATTTCGGTCAATAATAGACCTTCATCAGGAACTGTTAATAGTAAAGAAAAGAATAATTAACTAAAGTTTTTGTGTAATTTTGCATTAACAAAGAGATAATCATGTATTCTAAATTGTAACTATACACATTGTGAGAAAAGTACCTGTGTAAAACGTTGCTTCAAATCTTTGGCCTGATTTACTATTTTTCCTTATTGGTAATTCCAATTTCTCTTCACTCAAGCACATTTGTTTATGTTAGCCGTTGCATGTCTTTTAATGTCACTTCTTTGACTTCCTGGTAATATAAATAGTAACCAAAATATATTCAAACTCTAACAAATAACATATATAAATTATTCTGTTAGTTAAAGTTCACCCTCCCCACAGGGGGAGTCTTACCTGTTGTGTAGACCAAGGTAATAGCATCCGGGCACCTTGCTCGCGTGAAAACGCGTTGCTGGTTGTCCCGTTTGCTTTTATGTTGAAAAAATGTATCGTAAATCTAGTGATCGCAACAACTTATTACATCGTTTAAGTTTTCACCCTCAGAACACTCTTACCAGTCTCCCCTACAGTCAAATGCTAAGAGTTAAGAAGATAGTGCAAGATGAAGTAGAATGCGAAAAACAAATCAAAGAGATGGCAACGAGATTTGCACAAAGAGGGTATTCAACACAAGAGATTAACAAATCCATCTCTAAAGTGACCACAATCAACAGACAAGAGATCCTCGAAAAAACACCAACAACCAAAGAAACTCCGCTTATCTATGTTACTAAATACTCTGTAGAAAGCAACAAAGTCAAGAAAATTGTCCTGAAACATTGGCATTTCTTATCAGAAGACAGAACATTGGGATATCTGTACACCACTCCACCAATGTTTGCTTATACTAGAAGTAAGAACATTAAGGATATGCTTATACGCAGTGACTCTCAAGTACAAAAACAAAGAACAACAAAGAAGGGAACTTATCCATGTTTAAATTGTTCAAATTGTAATATGGTCCAGAAGGGGGATGTTGTATTCCACCCAAAAACAGGAGACAAAATCTACTTGAAAAAATTTGCAACATGTGACACCATGAACGTCATATATAGTATCAAATGCCCGTGTGGCAAATTTTATGTGGGACAGACTGCTCGTAAAGCGAAAATTAGATGGAATGAACATCGTTCTAACATTCGCACAGGCAACACCAAATCCCCAGTAGCGAGACATTTCAAAGAAGCTCAACACCAGATAGCACAATTGAAATTTCAAATTTTGGATGTACTAGAAGTTTATCAAGGACAGAGAGTGGATATTAACAGACTTTTAAACCAGAAAGAAACTCTCTGGATTGAAAAACTCAACTCCATGCAACCGGATGGTCTCAACGAGGAATGTAATTTTGCATGTTTTCTTTAAAGGCAATTATAAAGTTGAAATTATACTTTGCATTTTAGAACGTAAGTATGTTGTTAACTATAATATGTTCAATAATGTGTGTAGAAGACTGAATTACATGGTAATAGAGCTCTAATAAGCAAGTAACTCATTTATATCAGTAGCAGTTCATATTGAAAAAGATCAAATGTATATTGTCGTGCTCTAATAACTTTGGAAACACGTGTATCACTTTAAATGGAGCAACCATAGTTTATATAGCTACTAGATCATGTCTTTAATTTATGTTTATTTTTACATTGAATTATCAAGTATGTTGGATCTTAGGAGGTTCCCTTAGAGTTTAGCAATGAGAAGGCTTTATTTACACATGAATATAACTATTTACAATCATCCAACAACGATTTTTGACTAATTCAAAATGGCTGCCGGCGCGCGATGACGTCATCACGTTGATGACGTCACCGCGTTGTGTGCCGGCGCCATTTTTTCAACATAAAAGCAAACGGGACAACCAGCAACGCGTTTTCACGCGAGCAAGGTGCCCGGATGCTATTACCTTGGTCTACACAACAGGTAAGACTCCCCCTGTGGGGAGGGTGAACTTTAACTAACAGAATAATTTATATATGTTATTTGTTAGAGTTTGAATATATTTTGGTTACTATTTATATTACCAGGAAGTCAAAGAAGTGACATTAAAAGACATGCAACGGCTAACATAAACAAATGTGCTTGAGTGAAGAGAAATTGGAATTACCAATAAGGAAAAATAGTAAATCAGGCCAAAGATTTGAAGCAACGTTTTACACAGGTACTTTTCTCACAATGTGTATAGTTACAATTTAGAATACATGATTATCTCTTTGTTAATGCAAAATTACACAAAAACTTTAGTTAATTATTCTTTTCTTTACTATTAACAGTTCCTGATGAAGGTCTTTTATTGACCGAAATGCATTGAACAGTATAATGTTTGCTAAAGGCCTCACAAAAATACAAATGATTGAATAAAAATATTTTTACCATAAATTCATCGGAATTATCAACATTTTCTCAAGAATTATTGAAGAAATCAAATACAAAAAGACAACTTCTATACAAAGTAAATAAGAAGAAATTTAGTGGGATATCCACACGAGTCCTTCCAGTAGACTGGTGACAATTAACCAGTCAAATATCATATTAACATTTTTTACCTCCCTAAGCAACGGGGAGGAATCTGGCGACAGGACTAAATACCTCACCGAGTATAGACTACCTTATTAACTAACGAGTAGTGCCCACTCTTTCTCTTATTTGAACCAGGATGGAAGCCCAGAGACCTAACAGATGAAGAAATAACAAACTTCATGAAGGCCAGCGAATTTGCGTGAGAAGGAACAAAGTTTTCATACCCCAGAAAGCGAAGAAGGTATGAAGGGAAATGGATTTACTGCAGCCCAAATGGGGAATGCCAGCTAATGACCTGGAACAAAGAC
This sequence comes from Ambystoma mexicanum, assembly GCF_040938575.1. Lineage (NCBI taxonomy): Eukaryota > Metazoa > Chordata > Amphibia > Caudata > Ambystomatidae > Ambystoma > Ambystoma mexicanum. Next base: position 537,209,111 of record NC_090923.1, on the reverse strand, counting down.
GAACACGTAAAAACAACAGGAAGTTTGAAAGGAGTGATAAAAATATGGACTCCAAAGATGCACACGTTCACACCATCATGTACAAACAGAGGTGACGAAGACTTGGAAATGGAAAAACCAAGCAATAATAATCTAAAGAAAGAAGAAAAAGTGGTCGATAAACCGACCAGAGGGGGGTGTGTAGAGGAGGTCCCAAATATGGCCTGCACCCCAGCCACCCATGTCGAGATGCCAGAAGCATACTCACCAAGATATGTGACGTATAAGGACCAAATGAACCAACAGGGAGCCACGGTGGGGCCCTGTCCAGTACCCATCAGAAGGATATGTATACCTATTGAAGCGCCAATAACCAGACAACCGTGGGCTGCAAGGTATCCACTGAGACAACCATCCCAGCAGCTAACACGAAAGGAAGATTACTTACAGACTGTCCACGAAGAGACCCACAGAGCCTTAATGGAAGGCAATTGGTGACAACATAAGAGCCCAGACGTGACGTACAGATAACCATAAAATGACGAGCAAAAGAAGGTACGCAAGGACGAACTGTAAAGAATAATGGTGTGACAGACGTCTAAGAAGATACCATGTTGCAGCACACATAAGTATTCGGGATCGAATTGTGCAACTGACTGAATGCATGTAAATAGGCTCGGAACGCAAGAAGCTCAGTAAACGGTACTGCTTGCAATGCTTAGTAGAAGCTCAGAGCGGCATGCGCCAATTATACATCTACCTCAATGAAGCATGCTATACAAGTGCGACTCCATTTTGTGAAGCAGAACTAAGCCCAGGTTGCAAGGGGCCATCAAGGCCGAGATTCATATTGCAGCTAAAACCAGAAGGGAAAAGCGGAATCGAAACTCAGAAAGAAGTAGCTCATGCTTGGGAATTCGAGGTCAACTCCAGGAAGGGAGGAGAGCAGCAACCCTGAAGAACCGAAACTTCAGAGTATGACTGCCAGCCAGTGAAGGTCGAAATAAGGAGGCCCCAGGCAGGTGGCTAGGCTGAACAAAGAATCAAATATACAAAAAGAAGGAAATTGAAGCAAATTCACGGTGAACAGACACGTGACTAGCCAAGGGCAAAGAGGTACCAAAGTCTGTCACCCAGAACCCGAGGATGTCATACCTTTTCCTGATAAGAAGCTACAGTTTCGAGGCCATCCTCAGCCAACTAATTGACACGTAGCCCTAAAGCGCTGATTGATGGAAGGGAAACAGGGTGAATCTTGGGGCACTCCACATCTGGGTGTCAATTCTTCATGCTGCTAATTAAAGTGGAGATTTATGCCTAGGGGTGTAACCCACCAAATCGCATTTCTGACTCTAGAAGATTCATTAACTGGCTATCCACTAAAGACAAAATATTCCTCAAATCGGTTTCCCTGATTCACAAATGCCTCCACCAACCAGCCCCTCAATACCTTATCACTAGATTCACCCGACCTACTTCCTCTCGCCCCCCTAGAATGGCCAACTCCAATCTCCTCCTGGTGCCTAGGTTTAAACGTGCAATGTCTGGAGGGAACAGCTTTCCGGTAAAAGCAGCACAATTCTGGAACTCCCTTCCTCCTACTTGCAGGGAGGATCTTCCCTACCGCCAATTCAGATCTAAGACCATCCATCGGCTCAAGGCTCAAAAAGCAAAATGACCGCCTGCTCCCTTGCTGCCCTGATGTCCCACACCACTATGTTTGTAAATATGTACATTTAGGCTGTCAACTTTTCGGCGTAAATACCTTTCATGAGACAACCAGCATCTTGTATATAATATTGCTTATACTGTTTTTCACTGTTACCATATATAGATATAGCACCTATACTTAAGTTACCTTTTCCAACCAATAGAATTGCATGTCCATGATGACGCGAATTTGCTATAAAAGTTACTGGACCTCATTACACGGACGGCGGTAACCATGGCACTATTAGCGCCATGGTTGCCGCCAGTATTTTACCGATTCTGCCTTGGTGAATGGGGGAATTACCATCCCATTCCAAGGTTGGCGGGGCGATAATTCCCCATTCACCAAGGCCCTTCCCCATTCCCATTTAAGCCCCCATAGGGCTCAATGGGAATGGGGAAGGAGCAAATAACGGTACCGCTATTAGCAGTACCGTTATTTGCCCTGACGTCCCTCAGCGGGTCCCTTCCTTAACGTGTGGTGTGGCCACATGTTAAGGACGGGACCCGCTAGGGAGTAGTATGGCGCTAAGGGATTACCAGCACCGGTGCCCTTAGCGGTGCCGGTAATCCCTTAGCGCCTTCCGTGTAATGAGGCCCACTGTCAGCATGAAGAAGTTGGGAGTTGAAGCGAGACAGGCGATCACATCATTGATGATTACCATTTGTTTCCCCGTTTTTTGTACTTGTCATTAAATGGACTTCCCTTTGCCAAACTATTGAGTTGTCCTTATTGAAGTGTGTTGGAGTAAGTGAATCCTACACCCTAACCTCCTCAAGGTGCAGCTATCGTGTCTTACAGGTACTAGAGGGTGAGTTCTGACCTATGGGCCCGTCAGAGGATGCTCCGCCCTCCTGTACAGCACTACCAGTGCCAGCGACTATTGGTTGAAAATAATCACCCTGACCCAAGAATGTCATTTGCTAGCATCAGTTCTTTAACTGACAAATCAGCCCCTACCTTGGCCTACTTTGAAGCTGAAGCTACCAGAATTCTAGGCCTTAGTAAGTATACCAGCACTGAAACTGCTACTGATGAAAACCCGGATCGGTTGATTCAAAAACTTGAAAGACTAATACGACGCGAGATCTCGCAAAAAATGCATGCTACTACAATTGCACAATACTGCAGAGCTAAGAGGATCCCAAGAGAATTACCGATTTATCTAAATCCAACTCTGTGCAGAGAAACTAAAGAGTTTGTAAACAGGTGGGAACAATTTCTAAACAAATACTCCCTGGATTCTAAACCAGCGGCTTAACAAACTACCACATAGCTCACACGTAGCTACAATCTACAAATGAACCATACTGTAGGTGTGCTACATTGTTCTTTTCGTTTGTTCAGGAGGATGTCTAGCAAACCATTGGTGCTTATGGTCTCTGCAGTGCAATCCTTTGCAAGATGTGAGGGTTGACTTTTGTGTGACATGGTGTTTGGTCTGATGTCCACTTTGTGGTTTGCTCTGTGAAATCCGCATAGGACATGGACAGGGTAGTTTGTCAAATCCCAGACACAGCACTTGTGAGGTTGGGCTAGTTCAAGAGGACATGGCGACATGGCCCACCATGTATGCAGGGCATCCTTGGCAGATGTCTTGCACACATGACATTTACATGTGTTAGGGCAGTTATTGGCAATGCTGTTTTCTATGTGGGTCAATTGGCTTTTGGGAGTTTTAGGGATGCATATGGGCAGGAGTAGTTTCAGTTGTGTGCATGGCTATGGGCTGCCAAGTTGCATCTACAGATAGCATGAGGTCACGTCCATGTGTGTAATAATACATTTCTATTTTCACAGGCATGTGAACATGGTGTCCCACTATGAAAAACACAGGCATGTTGTTGCCCTGACATTGGTCGCATTGCCTTTTGGCGGGCCGTTGTTCCCATCTGAATCCGCAGCCAGGCACATGCCTAGGCTAGAGAGTCAATGTCATGCATTCACATTAGAGAGGTTACATTCCTACCCACCAGCCCCAGGATGGCTGCCTGCTCCAACTTCTGCTCCCCCAATTCCCTAAATTCCTGCCATGTGGAGGTTACCATTAGCTTTTTCCACCCAGTGTGAGAGGGAGAGTGACTCAACTGTGCCACCTCATCCCCGTGGCAGCTGCCCCCCCACCAGTTGATTGATTAGAAGCTGTGTCCCTGGAACACAGGTCATTGCACTGCTTCCTACAATCTTCGTTGTCGATTAATACAGTGCCAACTGTTACAACCTTCTCCAGTACATCTGTCCAATTGGCACTGTTTCTCTGGATATAGATTTTTCTCTGCTGTGCCACAAATGTCTCCTCAATTTGGCTGACAACCTCATCCACAAGAGCCTAGAGCTCTGCTTCACTAAATTGGGGCTTCCACACCTAAATTTCAGGAACTTCCCCTTTACCTTTGTGATCAGACATGTTTGGCACTTCTGGGCTTGATGGCAACTGGAAAAAACAATGGACTGGCCTCTCAGCAATGCCCTCTCTGATGTATATTCTTCCTTCAGATTACTCATCTTTGATATCTATCTCCCAGTGTAGCTGCTCTTCAGAAACATTTCTGCCACCAAGGGTGCAGTTTGGCTCAACTTTGGCTCTTCCTGATGACTGTACATGCCGGACATGATGTCGGGCCAGGTACTGAGGAAAGTGACCTAATTGCCCCCTTTTTCCATAGCACAGTGATGCTGAGGGACCGCTGAACAAAGGTGTATTAGCTATCTGTCAAGATGGGCAGGTAGGGAGGGCAATGAGGAATCTAAGTTATGAACGTCATTCAGAAAGAACATTGCAGAGAGGTAAGTAATATGTTCTTCTAATGGAGTCCTTCCTACCATAGATTCCATATCTTTGAAAGACTCCCAAAGCAGCAGGTAGACCTGGAGGAGGGAGAATAGAGGGAGAATAGAAAGGACACAACTTATATCTGAAAACTGTGAAGGACAGCTCGACCAAAACAAACATCCTGGACAGACACAGAATCCAAGCAGTAATGCTTTGTGAACCTGTGCAAGGATCCCCATGTCGCTGATTGATAAATGTCCAGAACAGGGACACCACACTACAGTGCTAAGGTGGTGGCCTCTCTACTGATGGAGTGTGCCCAGAGGCCCTCATGCACTTCCTTACCAACAAGATTATAGCATTCCGAGATCCAGACGATGATCCACCTTGCCAGGGTCTGTTTGGGCACAACCCTGCCGGCACGAGCACCAGCATAACCAATGAAAAGCTGAACATCTTTCTCTGGCCTCTCTCATCCAAAAGATATAGAAGCTTGGGGGTCTCCACTGGGTCTTGCTGATGGAAACATTCCTCTGCCTTGGTAGGGTTAGGTGGAGGAAAGAAAACAGGAAGAAGGATATTTTGAGAGAGATAGAAATCAGAGACCACTTTTGGGAGGAAACACAGTCTCACTCTCAATGCCACCTTCTCCTTCGAGAACACCAAGTAGGGAGGTTTAACTGATAACATCTGGAGATCCATCTAGCAGAAGTGATGGTGACCAGGAAAATCAGCCTAAAGGTGAGCAATCTCAATGAACAAGAATGAATGGGCTCAAAAGGAACGCCCATTAGAAATGTTAACACTACATTCAAATCCCACGCTAGCACAACCAATTGGTGTGGGGGAAACTGATTAAATAGTCCACACAGGAATTGCATTAATGTGGGGATTGTGATAAAAGAGCACTGCTCAGGGGTCCTCTTGAAAACCTAAATGCCAGCAAGATACCCCTTTACAGTGCCAATCTGAAATCAGAAAATCACAAACAGAGGATGTGAAGCTGGTAAAACGATTCAAATCCCTCACCCGGCACCAAGCAGAAAACATACACAACCTACGGGCATAAATATATTTGGTGGAAGGTCTCTTAGCAGAGTAAAGCATGTCTAGGACTTCCTCCAACAGATCCAATTCCTTCTACCCTAACCATTCAGCAAACAGGTATGAAGGTTCAGGATGCAGATGCTCAGGTGCAAGACCCCACTCCTCCGACTGAAAGAGTAGTTCTGGCTTCTGCAGTCGGCACCAGGGAGGGCAGATGGCCATGTCCAGCGACCCACGTTCTCTGGGTCCAATCTGGGGTCATCAAGATTATTGTGACCGGAAAAGGCATAGCCACCTGAGAACTAGCTGCATGACAGGGATCAGATGGAATGCATAGAGCAGGATGAACTCTAACTTGACCATCAAGGCGTCCTTCACGGCACCCTGATGAGGAAACACTTGCATTTCCTGTTACATTGGAAGCAAAGAGATCCACTTGAGGAGTTCCCCAGTGGGATAAAATATCCTTCAGAGTTTCCTGACAGAGCTGCAACTCGTGGGAGGCTCAGGACTGTCTGCACAAAGCATCCACAAGCTTGTTTTTGGCCAGATGAGCTGCCGCTAGAAGGGCTGCCGTCAGAGAAATGTTTTTCTCCAGAGCCCATAACTACAACAGAATTGCTTCTCTGCAAAGAGGCAAGGAGCCCCCACCACCTTGTTTGTTGAGGTAGTGCATTGCCACCATGCTGTCCATCAAGACCAGCATGGTCTTACCCCATACAGAGGGGAGACAGATGACAATGGCCAGCCTGATGTGCTCCAGGCACTCCAATGAGGACCACAGGCTGATCATTGTAAGGTCTTGGAGGGAGCGCCCCAGCCCTTTAGGCACCTGTGACCAGACTCAATTGGGGCCATAGTTGTTGGAACAATGGCCTTCTCAGTAGGTTGTCTTTCTGGTCCAAGAGTCTAGGTGTCTGGATGGTTCTATATGATATTTCTGCAGACCTCATACAAGAAAGACCAATTTTATCATCCCATGAACACCCTTTCCTTCCAAGCTGTATCCCTTCCTTGTCTAAACTCATTCCAGGCAACCACCACCACAGATACACAGATGCACTCACATCTACCAACTCCCCTGCCCCTCCTTTCCCGGTCACAAACATTCCACTTCCTCCCCCACACAGACACAAAAGCACAGACACACACACACACCTGGTACCTGGGCACCGGCAATTTCCTGCTTTCGGCGCTGCTCCTGTGAGCCCCTGAGTGCACTCGTGTGCATCGCGGGGTGTGACAGTTTTGTTAAGAAAGACCGATCTGAGCGGTCTTTGAGCAGTGTTTTTTAAAATGATCTTTTTCTAGTTTGGTTAAGTGAAAAAAGATATTTTCACTTAAGACCCTCTGGATACTCTCTTGAGACCCGAAAAAGATCTGATGCCTGTCCCTGAAACTGAGAGGATTGGCAACTCCGAAACCACTGAAGCGACCTCATGCGCAACCAAGCCTCTGGCCCTACAATGATGCAGGTGGCCATAAGACCCAGGAAGCAAAGAAAAGCTGAGGGAGGAGCCTTTTCCTGAAAATGGAAGACATGAACCATCTTTGAGATGTTCACCACTCTGACCTTGGGAACAAATGCTATGTCGAGACAAGTGAGCAAGATTGCCTGATCAGAGGGACTGGAAGGCAAGACTTGAGACTTCCTGAAGTTCAGGAAGAAGCCCAAGCTCTGTAGTAGTCTTCACGTCCGGTACAAGTGTTTCGATGCATAATCTGGGGCGCAAGCACGGATGTGCAAGTCGTCCATATAGGGGAACACACAGATGCTCTCCCGTCTGAGTTGAGCCGGTACCACTGGCAGCAGCTTGCTGAAAACCCTGGATGTCAAAGAAAGGCAAAACAGTAGGACTTGAATTGGTAGTGGTTGTTCCCCACTTTGAATCTCATGAACTTCCTGTGGATGGGCACGTGAAAGTATGCATCCTGGAGATCCAGGGATACGAGCAAACCCTGTGGGTCCCGGGCCTCAAGGATCTGTGCTAGAGTGACCATCTTGAATTTGTCCTTGCACAGTACAAGTTCAGAAGCCTCAGATCCAGGATGGATCAAAGCTCATTGTATTCTTTTGCACCAGAAGATAGGTGGAATACCAATCCTTGTCTTTGCTCCAAGCAGGTTAGCAGGTCTTTGGCTCCTTTTATGAGAAGCTGATGGCCTTCTCTAAAAGGAGGGGATCCGGAGACCCATACCAGTTGTCCAGCGGGAAGTCTGGAGGGCGATGAGAGAAGGAGACAGTAACCCTAGCGAATTACCTGTAAGTTCCAGGCATCAGAAGTGGTAAGCATCCATTACTTGCCAAAGTGGGATGTCCTGCCTCCTACAGGGGAGGAATGGTGGAAGTCTGGTTCAAAGAGACTTCACATCTGGGGCATTGGAGGGCATATCGGAGGCTGAAGCACCTCCCTGGAGGGGACTCCGACCCCTATTGGGGTGACTGTGCACCTGCTTACCTGAGGGCCTTGTCTCTTCCCTCCGTGGGCATGAGAGGGGAAGGGGCAAAAAGCCCTTTCCCTGCTCCCAGGACTTGCAGGTTGCTGCTGCTGAACAGCCAGCTCCAGAGACTTTTCAGTCACCTTTAAAGCCTGGAATGTCTGGAGGCACTCATAAGCCTTTGTGCCAACAGGTTGTTGCCATCAAAGGGCATTTCCAGAAATGTTTCCTTGACATCCAGGGTAAAACCTGACATAGGGAGCCAAGAGTATCGCTGGATGTCATTACCCCGGCCGTCTAGCCTGCAGTACCCAGACCTGATTGGAGGATTTGGCAATATGATTGTTTGCCATCAATGACTGGAGCCTCAAATTCTTCCCTAATGCAACCTTCTGGGATGTGTTCTTCCACCTCCGAGATGACGGACCCACGGCCAAAGTAGAACTTCACCAGTGCACAAGATGACACTTTGTAGGCTCAGGATAACTAAGCCAAAGCATTCATACCCTGGGCATCTAGCCTCTTGCTCTCTCTATCAGGAGGCAAGAATAGGAAGGAGGTAGTCTTCAGGTTTGCCATGGCAGCCTGAACCCCAAAGCTCTCCAGCGATAAATGGGCAGACAGGAAGTTTGGATCAGAGGGACCTGGTCTGTGCTTCTTAGCAAAATCCCAACCAACCATCAGAACAGAGGCTGACATAGACAATAGCTCCAGAATTGGAGCTTCAACCACCTGATAAAAAGGCAGTAGTGTCTCCTGTTTGCCCTCATCCAGAATATCAGTTAGCTTGTATAGAACCTTGGGTCGTGAGGGTGGCAATACGTCCAGGGTATCTACCACATTGGCAATAAGGCACTGGAAATCTGCCTTAGGCATGCCTGGTTAGGAGCATGTCCTATGCTAGCTAGGTATCCAGGACACTTGTGTGTCCTGCAAGTGGGTTGCAAGATCCACCAAGTCTCCTTGTGCCTGCAAAGAGCTCCTGCGGGAAGTCTTACTTGCCTAGGTTGTAGGTGTTGAACTCTAAAGGGGAAGGGAACCCCTTCCTCACCATGCATATCTTCAAGATGAGACATGAATGCACCTTGAGGAAGCGGATTATATTTACAATGAAAGTGAGTGCTTTGGCACCGGCTGGCACTTGAGCACCGTGGTTTGAATACTTGAGGTTGGAGGACTGACTTCCGGAGTCCGAGTTTAACCATCTGTCATGTGGTTTGGCTCTAGGATGCACGGCAGGCAACTAATCTGTGTCTCTGCTGGCTTGTCCGAGCACAGTTGACACAGATGGCACTGCTGGCACCGAGGCCAAAGCCGTTGATGTCTGAGCCCGATCTATCAGTGATGAGGCCTACGCTGTTGGTTTCGGGCCGTGCCAAAGAAGTCCAACATCTTGAGTCTAAAGGCCACCCACTCCACAGGTGTAGAGGATTGGGTGGGGAAAGGTACCCGTGGAGTCTCCTCTGTCAGAGTTTCTCTCAAGTGGTGACTCCACTTCTTTGAAGATGAAAAAGAGTGGGGCCATGAAGAGCCACCTGGCGACTGAGACATCTCCGGGTGCTTCTTCTTTTTCTTGCCCTTGGACCATTCTTCTGTCTGTCAATCAATGCTGGGCCACCTCAAATGTGTCCCTTTATCACCTTTTGCCTTCTGAAGGAAGGTGAATAGCTTTGCCTCTCATTCCCGAAGCGCCTTGGGGTGCATCAACCAACATGACGCCCAGTTCTGCATGGCATGTCCGTCATCGAGGCAGTAAAGACAAATCGGGTGGGGATCCAAAATGAACATTTCATGCCCGCAGTCGAAGCAGGGATTGAACCCTGAAGTCTTCGTTAGATTCTGCATCATCGTCAAAGAATTAGAAAACAAGAAAACTTCAAAAGAAGTGTTTCTAACGTGAGCAGAGTGCATGAAAAAAGGAATTGGGGTTACAGGGCGCAGCACCTTTATTTATACTGGCCCAAAAGTCATGTCTGGAGAGGTATACTTAGACGTGTCTGGTGCAGCCGACATGGCACCAGGCTGCACCCCCTGCTGGGGGGAAAGATTCCAAAGAGCAGCTGTGCTGGGAGATAGATATCAAAGTAGAGAAATCCATTGGTAGAAGGAATTCATAAGAAATGAGTGATTCAGAATGGATTGTGTTATTAAAAATGGATACTGCTGAGCTTTCTGTTTGCGGCATGATACTAGTTCTGCTCGGCCCTAGGTATGCTGGCAAAATTACCATTTGGTAATTAATACCATTTCAGCTTTAACAGTAGTTCTGCTGGAAAAATCACACCTGACGGAATTTCCGTTACCGCTGTTGGTTGGTGTGCACACCGTCAACTCATAATGTGATGATAATTCCACCATCGGTAAGGGTAATTCTGCCCAGCGGAATTAGCTCTTAAAACACTGCCAGCATGCTGGCATTAAACCAAGTTGCTTTTTTTAAGGCAGAGCTTCAAAAGCAATGAAAATGCCCCAGAGATCTGCCCGGTATTCATTTTCTTTTGTCTGGGCAGCTGTAGCATGAATTGGGTACTTTTCATGTTGTTTATGGACCCCTCACCCCTCCACTCTATACCCCCTGCAATCCTGGTCCATGGGGACATTTAAAGGGCTTGAACATCGATGCAGTGGAGGAGCAGGCACAACATGGAATTGTAAATGGGTAGCTTTCAGCTCTGGGATCTATTACACCCTGAAGATCTAAGTGACATCAGAGATATCTCAAACTTCATTCCCGCTGTCTATAAAAAGTCACTTGGAACTCCTTTGTGCAATATATCCCATAGCTGATGTCACATAGGTCAACTGGAATCAAGGAGGATGAAAAGGCCAAATATTGTTTGGTTAGAGATTTGTTTATTAGGAACTGTATACAATTAGAGACCAAATGAAAACAAAAGGGGGGATCTTTTAATAGAGAATAATGATGAAAATAATATTCAGGACTGTCTACTTCTCAACAGCAAAATCTTTCCTGATGGTTGAGTAGTTGGGCCTTTGCGCCGTATGGAGCCAATTTCTCAGCCTATGAGGTTGCAGGAAGGTTTCTTCACCAGACTCGAGCATTGCAGGTTTACGGTTGTCGCAAACCCTCACATTTACACTAGCCAGTTACAGGTTGTCTGGTACGCCATGGCTTACTCTGGCACCAAGTCCTGTACTTCTAAGGGTCTCCTGTTGTGCTCTGCAGAGTTCACTAGTAGTGGGTCTTTCGACTGGACTGGGCACACACAAGGTTTCTTCCCTTCACCTCTCTAAGCTGTCTGTATCCATGTCGCATTCCTCCAACCAACCCTGGTCATGCTTAAGGTTGACATGGCCTGCTCAAACCTTCCTATACTTGCTGTCTATTGCCTGACCTTCCACACTCTCTGCCGGAATGTTTGATTTGTCTCGCTTCCCCCCAACCGATTCTGTACGACTCTCTCCTCCTGATCTGACTGGTTCTGGGTCAGTCTCGGACCCTGGTGTATGCAACATCTCCCGGTCTCCATCTGTAGAACCTGATATAGTGGCTTTCTACTCCGCTGGGCATTTATTACCACTACCAACTGCTGTTACCTCTCAGCCACTGATGTTACCACCTCCTATAATTTCTCATTTCCATTCCTGATGCTAATCATTTCACCAGAACCTCTCCTACTACTGCCAATTCATTCTGCACATTCCCCTCTCCTAATGTTACCACCTCCTTCTGGATCTCTGTTGCTCTGATCGTACCATATTCTGAAGCTCTCATGCCCCAAACACGTCCCCCTGATCACTTTCCAGTTTGATGTGACCACTTTTTTCCTTCTCTCCTTTGCCACCACCTTTCCAGCCTTTGGTTCTTCCAATGGTCAACCTCCTGATCCTGCAACCCACACTTTGGAAATGTGGTTGGTGGTATTTAAACTGTGTTCTCTCCTTGCCCAGGATGGGTCTTAATCTGAAGATTTACACCTGTGAGTGCTCTATGATTGAGTGATGCTTGGGATTCCCTGAGCTAGAGGCTAGTCTGGACTCATTGGATGGACCTTGTCTATATCTGGCTCTTCGGCCATCTTGAATCTTCGCTGTGGCTGCCTTCACTGAGCTGAGAGCAACAGTGTTTTAATTGAAAGCATTACTGATTGGAAACGTGCTGGGTAAGCTTTCTGCATTGTTCAATTCAGTCTTAGCTTGGCGTACACAGGGAGTGGGATACTATGTTACCCGAGCAAATGCTGCTTGTGAGTTTCTCCGCCTTTTGAGAATTTCATACTCAAAATAATGTATATACGGGAACCGCTGTGTTTTTCTGGGTCCGAGGACCTTTGTGTTTTTTCTGGGCCCGAGGACCTCCAAAGATAGTGCTTAAGTTTACTGGGTGAATTAGTCCTAGTACAACTGGACTCCCTATCGTTGTTGATCACCCAGAAATGCTGTCACTTAAAGGAAAGACTTCCAGTTCACTGTTGGAGATTCGGTTCTGGCTAAATAGAGCAGTATGCACCCTCAATCTGGGAGGGCCAATAGTGTATAGACTATTATAGAGGTCTATGTCAGAGCCAGGGCTGACGTGCCCTGATTGGTCAATAGGATGGACCTGGCCTGGACCCGTGTGAGTGTCTGGGGTTGAGGCAATGTGGCTGTCTCCTTCCACGTGCCAGGGCCAACATTCCAAGGTTTGGGATGGCACCTGTCCCCCTAAATCACTGGTCTGGTAATTGCTAGAATAAGACACTACCCATCTGTAATTTTCTGTATAACAACCTGAGGCTTCATTCAAAGTTCCTCCTGCTTTTATGTAAATACACAGTGCAGTTATTGCACAGTGTATTTTTGCTCCATAGTCCTAAACGGTTGCATTGGCCTTGCCGGCAGAGGCGTTGCTGGGAGGGGGGGTTTACGGGGCTATAGCCCCGGGTCTTTTGGTTGTAGCCCCAGATAGAATCTCAGGGAGTACAACCAAAGTCTAGCTAGCCCAGAAGCCCGACAGCCCTGACATTAACATAACCCTGAATCATTTCCAGACCTAGCAACACCCCTGCCTGCTGGGATTCGAGGCACTGATCACAGGTTACACACCAATCGCACTCAGCAAGAATGTAAATTGTGGCTCTACCTTAATAATACAAAAACTAATATTATGATGTATTAGTACCCGTGGGGGCATGGCTTTGTCCTCCCGGCCAATGGGGTGGCTCGGAGCGGGGGCATTACCTTACGGTAATCCCATCGCTAAGAGCCTCATCATGGCTGTAGGCTGCCATCTCCCCACCAGGTACCCCGGGTACATGCCCCCACACCTGTACCAGCCCCCTTTCCCATAGATTTTTCTCCCTCCCGCTCCACTTTTCTGCTCCTTTCTCGTCTTGCGCTTGGGACATTACTGTTACGCTCCTGATCCTTGACACCCCGCCATGGAAAGGGAGAAGGTACTACGTAGTCCCTTCTCACCCAATCCATGGCAGGCATCTTTTTTTTGCGAAACGAGCATCTGATGATAGACACTATTGGTACCCTGGTTTAACGTGCCAGATTACTAATAGCAATAAGCCTCTCGGGGGTGTTACTGCTTCAGGTAATGCCCTGGGGCCTGTGTCAAGGCCCTTGCACTATAACTATGGCCTTCGGGGCATTACCTGACGTGGTAATGCCCCCCAGCGAGGGGCCTTTCGCTTAAATAAAAGCCTGGAAATTATTTTCTCATGACAGCACAACTGCTCAGTAATCAGTTATTACGCCTTGGTTGTGATGTTACAATGGGCCTCATTACGACCCAGGCGGTAAATTACCGCCTGGGTCGTACCTTTACCACCATGGCGTAAACTATGTTTACGCCATGGTGGTTGGCGGACTTACCGCCCCATTCCGAGGTTGGCGGGGCGGTAAGTCCCCAATCCCCATTTACCCTTCCCCATTCCCATTTTTGCCCCATAGGGCATAATGGGAGTGGGGAAGGCGTTAATTACGCCACCGTAAATTACGGTGGCGTAATTAACATCAAGGTCCCTTAGCGCCATGGATTTTAACACCTGCAGGTGTTAAAACCTCCATGGCGCTAAGGGACCACGGAATCAGGCGGTAAGGGTCGGCGCTGTTTACGCCGCCGTAAACCCCTTACCGCCTGAGTCGTAATGAGGCCCAATGCATGCTGCTTTAGCCAGCAAAGAGAATTCCAGCTGTCAATGCAGCACTTAATGAAAGCTGTGAAAAGATTATAAAATTCCGTTTGCAGAGTAGATTTCTGTGTCATTTTACAGCCATTAATTAACAAAGACCTATTTTTGGTAGAATGTTTCATTTGTGCACTTCTGGAGTTTTTTTTAACACATGCGAGCAAGAATCTGCATGTATTACTTGTTTTAAATCACAACAAGAAAACTTTCTTTCAGTACATTTTTATTAAACTATTTTTCCTGCAGCACGTTAGGAGCTGCATGTTTGCTTTCTTAAATCCACATTTTATATTGATTACATGGATCAGCAATGTAAAGATCTCTTGCATTATATTATGTAAGAGACAAGGTATTAAAGGGAGTGACAGTGAGTGGCCATGCATTATAAGGAATAAAATACCACCTACCATACATAAAAAGGATATCGCAAGTCACCTTGGAGTTCCGTGCCCCTTAAAAGGAACTCGGTCTTCGGCCTCGTTCCTCTATTTGGTCACAATACTCTTCGGTGACTTGCAATAGCCTTATAACGTACGGTAGAGGGTACTTTATCCTATATATCTCACAATCAGAAAATATTAAACTCAAATGGTAGATCTGTTTTAATGATAGATTCTTGGAGTAATACACTTCTTTAGTGCAACTTGTTGCTGGCTATGAACTGTTAACTAAACCAAGTGCTATATGACCTATCTCTATCTTACACTTACTATAATGTATTTATTTATTTTGCATTTATAGGAGCACTAAGCACCCTAGTGCCTCTAGGCGCTAGTTACTGCCAGTTAGCAAACAGTGGTGAATGTTAGTCATACAGGCAGGGGCGTTGCTAGGGGGGGGCTAAGGGGGCTATAGCCCCTGATCTTTTGGTTGTAGCCCCGGATAGAATCTCAGGAGCTACAGCCAAAAGACTAGCTAGCCCCCAGTCCCAACAGTTCCAACATCAGCTTAGCCCCGGGTCATTTCCAGACCTAGCAACTCCCCTGCATACAGGTGAGTTTTTTCAGAAAAGTTATATTGGATTTTCTCTGGGGCCGATCTAAAAATAAAGACGAACATGGCAATGTTATAACAAGGCAAATACTATGTAGGGAAATGATTTTACCCTTCAGAATTCTTCATATGTATCCATTGTTGTGGCCTCAAGACAGGGCAAAATGAAAAAGGATCCTCCAGCATTGTAGGTGAATAGAAATCACACCTGAAGGGAAGGGCCCTAAATTGATTTTGCAATCGTGTTCGTATAATGAACCTTGGTGTATTGGACACTTCCGGGCATGAATGCGTGACGGAGCGCGCGGTGCGCGCGGATAGCGCATTACATGGACGCGCCAAGCTTTTTCATTGCGCACTCCTTTTTTCCACTCACAGCAGCGATGCTGAACGAGGCGTTAGGATTAGGTGCAATATGATGTGACCCTTGATTTCTGTAGGACTATTGGTAGATTTTCAAGACCACGGACTCGCCGCCAAACTTGACATTTTCAGTATTAGCCATATTTTAGTTGAACGAGAAAGAAACTGGCAGTTCAGGGCCGCAGGAATACAATTACATCTGGCAGGTAGTGCGCGCGCCGGGGAGGTTTGGCAGAGAGATGGCACCTGAAAATTGCTTTTGAGCGCCCTCGAAATCGCTAAACGGGAGAAAGGAAGAAGCTGATGTGAACAGGCTGAGGCATCACATCAACTTCTCCTGCTTGGAACTGATCTGGCACTCCGGCTAAATGGCCTGGCATCGCTTTTCATTTAGCAGCACTTTCTCACTCAAGCTCACTATAGACATTAAATAGCATTGCTCTCCTTTCTTATCCGGCTACATCCTGTTAAACTACGCCACTGCGGATCTGCAAGTACATGTCAATGACATTCCAGCTTTAAAAACGCACCCTTCTCCATAGGCGCAAACATGAAAGGGTTTCGGATTGGTTGTCAAAAATCTGCCCCAAAAGAAGTGTGGGGGTTCCTAGAGATAATATTAGAAGGGAGGTGTTGTGTGCTGTCTCCGCGCCTCCTTTATTTTAACTTAACTTAACATTTAAACAAAACATATCAAATACCATTATGCAGACCCTTAAACTACCAAAACCCCGGGTGCCTCCCCTCTTACAGTTCTAATGGGGCAGATTACCACACATAGGGCCTCATTCCGAGTATGGCGGTAAGGGATAGCGGCCACCGGTAACGAGACCGGTGGCGGTAATCCCTTACCGCCATACTCCGAGTTCCCTCTGCGCCCTCGCCCTTAACGCCTGCTTTGAGCAGGTGTTAAAGTCGAGGGCGCAAAGGGGCCTCCAAGCCAATAACGGTGACCGTAATGAACAGTCACCGTTATTTGCATCTTCCCCATTCCCATTGATCCCTATGGGGGCTCATTTGGGAATGGGGAAGAGCCTTGGTGAATGGGGAATTACCGCCCTGCCAACCTTGGAATGGGGCGGTGATTCCGCCATCCACCAAGGCGCTGCCGGTCCGGGTACGGCGTCAACCAAGGCGTTAATAGCGCCATTGGTTAGCGCCGTACTCGGAATGAGGCCCATAGTCTTTGAGCCGAGTGGGTGGCTTGGTGGCCGTTCTTATAGCATATCGCCCCCTTCTGGGGCTGGTCCCCACTGTCTCACTGGGCGCCTCACCTTCCATGTCCGGCTCACCCATGTCCGGTTCGCTCCACTGCTCCCATGTCCTGTCACCCACTTCAACCTCCTCCTGAAGGTGAGCGGGGTCTCCTTCGTTCGACTGGGGATCTTCATCTTCTTGGTGACACTCGCCATCAGTCCACAGGTTGTGTGGCACTGCCTTGAACCACAACGCATTTCGCGTCACCTGTCGGCGTCCTCTCTTTACAGTTATCATGGTCCCTTGTTTTTCACTGACAGTCCATGGGAACAAATCGTAGCGGGAGTCCAGTTTGGACCTTGTCGGATTTCGCAGCATGACCACCTGGTCGCCCACCTGGTGGTCGGATGGCTTCGACCTCCTCTTGACACTCATGTGTGCATTGGCCCCCTTTCTCCTCCTTTCGGTGCGCTCCTTGTCGAAACGGTCCCGGCTCCTGCTGGGGTGATGTGGAATGGAGGACTTTATGACAGTGCCAAACATGAGGTCGGCTGACGGGACACCTGTCGTGCTGTGAGGGGTGACTCTGTAGTTTCGCAGAAAGCGGTAGAGGTCGACCTTCCACGGGCTGGCGTTTGCTCTTGATAGCCTCAGCACTTTGCTGAGTGTCCAGTTATTGTTTGAATTCCTCCCCTTGGAATGGTGCGCCGTTATCACCTTTGATTCGTGTGGGCAGTCCATGCGTTGCGAACATCTTCTCCATGGCGGGAATTACCACTTCTGCTGCCGTGGATTCAACTACATCGACTTCCGGATATCGGGAGTGATCGTCAATGGCTACCAGGAGGTAGTGGCCTTCTTGTAGTGTGCAAAAATCGATGCTGATCGCATCCCATCTGCCACTGACTGGATTGGTTCTGGATTCGGTGGAGCTCCAGTTATCTGGCAGGGTAGACAGGTGTTTATTAGCCTTTCGACCTTCTCGTCTATCTGTGGAAACCACACTCAGTGCTGGATTCGGGCCTTCGTCCGAGCCATCCCTTGGTGGCCTTCATGGGCTAATGCCACTATTCTGTCCTGGAGCCTCGACGGGACGACAATACGATTTCACCTGAGTAGCAGTCCTTGCTCTGTGATCGACAGATCCTGTCTTATGGTGAACATCCCCGTGAGGAACGCCTTTGCTTCCACTGTCCTGTTGTGGTTGTTTTTCATGAAGGACTTTCAATCGCTTGAGATGATGGCATCCATCACCAGGTCGCAGCACAGGTCCTTGTGTGTCTCCGATTCAATGTCCTCGATGCTGACAGCCTTTGGTCTCATGGCCCGCACAACCTGGCAGACATGTTCCTCGGTCTCTTCGGCTACTTGGACTTCTTGTGAAGTCGCCGCTCGAGGGTGTCTTGAGAGAAAGTTTGCCGGGTTTCCACTTCCCGGCTGATAGGCCAATTCAGAATTGTACTGCTGGAGGTGCAGCAGCCATTTGGCTATTCTGGCCGGCGGGTGAGAGGATGTGCCCATGAAGATAGGCAATAGGGGTTTGTGATCTTCTGCCATAGAGATAGAGGTGGAAATGACAACACCCCCACAGTACGGCAATCGCCTCCTTCTCAATGTGCGTTTATCGCTGCTCTGTCATTGTAAGGTCTCTTGACGCATATGCAATGGGTCTCTTCTCCCCTTCTTTGGTGACCTGCATGAGGATGGCCCCTAGGCCGACAGGGCTTGCATCCACAAATAGTTCAGTTGGGAGTTCCGTGTCGTAGTAGGCCATCTTTGTGTCGATTGACAGCGACTCCTTGATGTTTTCAAAAGCCTCCTGACACGCCTGCCCCCATTCCCACTTTGTGTTAAGCTTGGTAAGCTCTCGCAGGGGTTCAGAGCGAGTGGCCAAGTTACGGATGAACCTCCCACAGTACGTGGCCATCCCCAGGAAGCTGCGCACTTTGGTAGGTGTCATCGGCGGACTCGCAGCCTGTATGTCGGCAACCTTCTGGGAGTCCGGGGAGATGCCAGTGCTGCTGAACTTGTAGCCAAAGAAAGATATTTCCGTTTTGAAGAATTCACATTTTTCTTTGTAAATAGTTAACCCAGCGTCATCTAGTCTGCCCAGGAGCGTCTGCAGTCTCCTCAAGTGTTCTTCTCTGTTCTGAGCATGGATCAGGATGTCGTCACTCACATTGAGGACACCTGGTATATCCTGGATGACCTCCTGAATGGTCTGTTGAAAGACTTTAGCAGCCGACGAGATCCCAAAGCTTAGGCGTTTATATCTCCGTAATCCCAGGTGTGTCGAGAAAGTGGTTATGTATTGAGAGTCCTTATGCAGCTTGAGCTGGTGCTATACAGCTTTCAGATCAACTTTGGAGAAGACTCGTGACCTGGTAAGATCAGCCACGATTTCGTCAAGCGTAGGTGTGATATGGCGCTCTCGCTTGATTGCAGTGTTCGGTAGACGCATGTCTATGCAAATCCGGACTTTTCCCGGCTGTTTGGGTTTTTTTGTGACCACCATCGGGGAAAACCATGGCGTCGGCCCAGTTACCTCTTCTATTATGCCTGCTTCCTCCAATGCTTTAAGTTATTTCTCCACTTGTTCACGCATGTGGAACGGCGTTCTCCTGTGTCTTACGGCCTTGGGCTGGACCGACTCGTCTATGTGGAGCTTGATTGTCTTTCCTTTCAGACACCCTATCCCATTTTGTAGGTTGGGATACTGTGCCAGGATCTTCTCAACTTCTTGTACTTCCTTCACGTGACAGACGAACTTGACTAGCCCTAGGTCTTCAGCCGCATCCCCACTCAGAAGGCATTCGATCCCTGCATTTGCGATGTAGATTTTTGATGGTAGCCTTCTTTCGCCATGGCTGAGGGTAGTGCGGAATCTGCCAACCACCGGTAGTGGTTTCCTACAGCCATACGCAAATAATAAAGTGTCTGTGTTCTTCAGGTCTGGTTGTGGTTGCAGTGTTTGGAATGTGCTTGTGGGCATAACATTTACGGACACTCCCGTGTCAATGGTCATCCATACCTGCTGGTTTTGAAGAGTGACCTGGCATTTGCGTCTCCGGAGCCTTTTTCTTTGCGATGCATGTTCCTGATCCAGGGCTGACACCAGGTAGACTTTTCTCCCTTTTTTCCACTGTTCCCTGCCGGATTCATGTTGGGTCCTTGTGACGTCATCCCCTTCTTCCTCAGTCGAAGAATTTGTCGCTTCGACTCGCGTTGCATTGGCTTGCTTCTTTTTCTTGGTCTCGCTCTTCTCTTGGGGAGTATTCAGCGGCGGCACTGGGGCACCCGATGACCGGCACACCTTAGCATAGTGGTCCTTTCTGCCACATGCCCCACATGTTGTTCCTTGTGCGGGGCAGTTTTGCCATCCATGTCGCTGTCCACCACACCATCCACATTCCGCGGGTCCCGGGATTCGTGGCTGCCATCTCGCTTGTGCGCAGTTGCTGCCAGCCTCATTCCTTGCGGGCTGTCTGTTTGTGACGTGGGCCACCATTGCTGTTGTGAGGGCAGGCTGTAGTTTTTGAAGAGTCGCCCCCATGTTGGCGGCCCTGGTATGTGCCAGTTCTCTTTGACGCCCCAATTCCAGAATGCGTGTTAGGTAGATGCCCTTCTCACTCAGTACCATCCTTCTCAGTTTCTCCGAATGGATGCCGTTGGTGAGCTGTCTCCGGATTTCTTTCTCGACGTTCGAGAACTCACACGATATTGCCAGCTTCCTCAGTCGGGTATGGTAGGCATCCAAGGTCTCCTCTTCTCCCTGAATAGTGGTGCAGAATTTAAAAGTTTCATAATCAGGGTTCAGCTGTGGGAGAAAATGAGCCATCAGGGCACCCTTCGCTTGCTGGTAGATGTCCTGGCCATCATCAATGGTTAACGAGTTAAAGATACGTAGTACCTCGTCTCCCACGTTTAGCAACAGGTGTGATCTCATCTTCCTGTCAGTGGTTATGTCCTTGCATTCCATCTCCATTTTGAATTTTTGGATCCATAGTTGCCACCGGGGGCCAACTGATGATGGGTCCGTAAATGGATCAAATGGCTGAATCATCGTCGAGGAGTTCCCATGTGGGCGAGGTTGTGGTGATGACATTGACAGATTGGCCGCAATTCTAGAAGGCGTGCCGGGCCTGGGGGTGGACGTGCCAGTCGCCATGGCAGGGCCTCACTGTGTCCTAATGGGGTATGCACGCCTCACCTTACTGCCTATGCTCAGGTGACCGTGCCCTTCCTCGGGTTGAAAGTCTCAGACTGTGGTGGATGGGCAGCTGCGTCGATCCAGGCGCTCACCACGTGCGGTAGCCTTGAACATCCGAATCTGGAGCAAGTCTGAAGGCGATGTGTGGTCATTGCACTTCAATATGGGTGTCTTTAGGCAGTGTGTCCCCTCCAGCTGACGGCGGCCCATGTTGAGAGGAAGAGAGAGAAAAAAATGTTTTTTTTTTTGGGTGGGGGTTTCGTGTGCCCCCTCAACGGGTATCCAAAATTTCGCGTGTCGCTGTGAGTCAGCAACAGCTGGCAGAGCGTCGAGCACGTGTGCTGGGTTCTGTTTCCCTCATCGCCATTGTTGTGTCCTGTCTCCGTGCCTCGGCACGAGGGGAGACAGAACGCGCAGGGCCTTGTCAGTAGGCCGCAGTGACGCAGCTCCAGTGGGAGCGAAATGAGACACGCCACACTCTGTTAGTTACTGTGCCCGGAACTGCTCCCCGTCTGCGGGGGCGGGGCTTTTATTGAGACGCCCTGCGTCACCGCGTTGCGGAACGCAGGGCGGATATAACAGGAGGATCCTAACTTTCTGTGTGGCTCTTCCAATGCATATGGCCAAGCAGAGCAGGGATCTAGTGCGGAAGTCCGCAACCGTTGGCTTTTTAGATGTTCAGGACTACAACTCCCAGCAGCCCTAGCCAGCTTATTCTATGGTGAGGGATCATGGGTGTTGTAGTCCAAAACATTTGGGGAGCCATGCGTTGCAGACCCCTGAGGTAGTGGCTCAGCTAGACTATCGACTCTTCGCTTATTTACGTGGTTTGTGGTGCATGTGGTCATTGCACCGGGACCCTTTTTCCAGAGCAGAGGATGCTGTACAAGTGCTCATTGCTTTCTCTTTTCTCATTTGTATTGAGAAGGAGAATCACTATGTTGTGCAAGAAGGGGCGACTCACCATTTAAACGCATGGTCCATCTGTGCTTCCTTTTATGTCTAGTGGTGTACCTCCCACGACAGCATTAATGTGTTATTTAGAAGCTTTTACCAACACAATCTCTTCCAACTTCACTAGTTCTCTACCTAACTATCCCACTAAAAGAAGGAGGGGAGAAAGAAGAGAAGTTGGGGGGTGGGGAGGTTCTCTTTTCTAATCTGCTGACTTGCAAACTAGCAGACAGTGCGGGAGGAGTCGCAGTAGAGGGGCTTTCTTTGAGCTGTTAGGCATTTTATGTAAATATGTCCTATATAAAGCGCTTTAGATTAAAGTGCTATATAAAAATACATTATTATTATTATTAGGTTTGTACATTTATCTGCCTACTATTTGCTTTAACTGTCTGCATTGAAAGTGAGCAGGTGAGAATATCTTCGCAGTCAACAAAATGGTTCTCATTTGTTCCATGTTTGTGTGGGAATGGTGTTACTCCAATGTGTAATTGTGTCCTAGAGTGGTGACAGTTCTGTTCTGTCTTGAATAGGACTGCAGGTGCGCTGCAGAATGTTGCTCAGTGTGTCTTCCCCCTCGTTTGCCAGAGGGCATAGGAGACATGAACCTTGACGAAGCTGTTGCTGTTCAGGAGGCCTGTCTGCAAAGCTGGCATTTCTCAGCTGCGACGGCAGCGCCACGTATTCAGCTGTCGCATCCTCCTCCAGTCCCTCGCCTTTTTCCTTGGCACAGCAGTCCGCGGAGAACCCCCTACAGGTGTTTGACCCACAGTGGGGACGTTCACACCTCTACTCCTAACAAGGGCAAGAGGGCCAGGAAGGGGACTCGCTTGATTTAGCCCCCTCCTGCTGAGGAACTGTTTCCTTTCGACCCATCCTTTAAACATTGGCCTTCTTTTGGACCCACCATCATGATGATTTTGTATTTTTGTTGAACTCAGCGCATGCTCCAGCAAAGAAAGGCTATGTATTTTCCAACAACCACAGTAGTATTTTCTTTTATGGTTGGGTTGGTGAGCTGTTTTGAAAATCACTTCCACGTAACTGTTCCTCCTTATTTCATCCCTTTACATCACCTAATCTTCATTGTGCATGATCCCCAGGTCCTTGAGCCCCTTCATCAGGGCTTTCTTTATCTGCCTCCAGTTTAAGCACGGGCACAACCTTCTGTCTGATGGCAATTTTCTGCATCATGCCACATCATACAGTTATTATTTTTTATTTTTGCATTTGTTTATAATGCGCCCAAAGCCCACGGGCAGCGGGGCACGCACACAAAGACAAAAGACTTACATATAAAACAGGACAAATGCTGCGTGTCTAAGCAGATTTACTAGGTCAAATAAAATACATTTGTTTTCAACGTTTTTCTGAAAGTGATGTAGGTTGATTCCTGGCTTAACCGCATGGGTAGATTGTTCCAAATTTGGGCTGCTTTCACAGGGAAAGCATGGCACATGCCGTTCGCCCTTTTGTAGACTAGGCATGTAATCTGTCCCAGTGCCTCTGATGTTAGTGATTGCCTAGGTACATGCTGTAGTATCCTTTCTTTAAGGTAGGCCGGGGCCTGCCTGAATAAACATGTATGAATTACCGTCAAGATCTTAAAATGTATTCTGTCTTCTATGGATAGCCAAGGGAGTGCCCTCCTGTCAGATGGAATGTGCTCCCTCCTTGTTTTACTTTTTACTTTTCTAACGGTGTTGTTTTGAATGACCTGGAACTTATTTAGGCACCCCTTACTTACACCTAGCAAAAGTGCATTTCCATAATCTAGCCGTGATAGTATCGTGGCCCTAGCTATGGTAGCACAATTTTCCTCACTTAGGTAGGGTCGGATGGTTTCGAGAAGGCGTAGGCAGTACTGGCAATTTTTGTTGAGGTACGTAACCTGTGCTTCAGCACCCATGGATGCTTCTAAGAATAGCCCCAGTGTTTTCACTTTCTCAGCTACTGGGATGGGAGAGTCTTTGATGGTAAAAGATGTGTACTCTTGGTTTAACTTGGCTCGAGCTTGATGAGAGCCGAAGATCATCATCTCCGTTTTGCTACCATTTAAGCACATCCAGTTCTTTTCCATTCAGGCTTCGGTGATGTTGTATAGGGCAGCCACCCTAATACAATCACTAGTGTAGCAACCACTCAGCTCTCCCACCACCTGGGTGTTGTCTGCATAGTTCATAAAGTAGGCTCCGGTATTATCGAGCACTATGCAGAGACGCCTCAGGGAGAGATTGAATAGAAGTGGAGATAGACTGGCACCTTGTGGGACACCACAATTGATGGGTGTTTCGCTTGAGAATGTTTCCCCCCAATTAATTTTTGACTTCCTGTCTGAAAGAAATTGGACTACCTATCTGGTGGCTTCTGTGGAACAGTTGGCCTCATTTTCCAGAGTCCATTGGAGCTGATGAAGGTCTAAAAGGTCAAATACTGCGCTTAGATCTGATAGCACTAGCAGTCCTGTTTTTCCCCTATCCATAATGCTCAGCATATGGGTTTGTAAATCCAGCACGGCTGTCTCAGTGCTATGAGCTACTCTGAAACCTGATTGTTGTCTATGCAGGATGTCGTTAGCCTCAGCAAAGGTTTGGAGCTGTATGGTGGCCACCTTGTCCATAACTTTAAGTAAAAAGTTACAATTGGTTATATGGTGAAGGTTACCCGGGTCCTTCTGTTCCAGGCCTGGTTTTTTCACCAGAGGTGTAATAGTGACTGTCTTGATACACTTAGGTATCATCCCGTCCCTGAAGGAGGAGTTCCCCATCCTCGTAAGCAGAAGGGCAAAGATCTCTTTGTTGTCTAATAACATTTTCGGGGGAAGTATTCTTTCTGCACAGGAGGTGGGTTTCATGCATGGCAGCACCCTTTCTATATCCTCAATGGTGATAGGTCGGAATTCAAAGCTTTCCTTGTTGTTCTGTGATTTAACCGGATTGGGTGAGCCTATAAGGTCTTTAGCTTGCGATGTTGTTATTTTCTTTTGTGCTTTCTTTATTTTATTGGCAAAGGCCTCCTGCACCTTTTCACAGTCTTCCTGTGATGGTAAAAAGGGAGGGATCAGGGCCTTGGGCTTTTCAATGGATTTAAAAATTTCGAACAACTTGCTTGTCGAATTGGATTCTGATGTGACCTGATCATTGAAGATGTTTTTTTTTTGCTTCAACTATCCCTTTTTTGTATAGTCTCTCTGTATCCTTCCAGTTATGTTTGTTGGACTACAAGGGTTTTTTCAACCATATGCCCTCTCTTCAACTCTTTTCTCTTTTCAGTTGGGCTAACTCAGACTTAAACCATTTTTTATGACCAAGTCTCCCTGTTTTTGTGGAAAATTGTGTAGCCCCCGGGTATTGCATTGTCAATTGTTGGGCCGCTGGGATCTTGGAGCCATGTTTCAGTTAAACATAGCATGTCCAGGTCATCCTCTACAATGAGATTGTGAATGCATTGAGCATGCTTGGTTATAGCTCTAGTATAGCAATAAGCAAACGTTTAGCTCTTTAGCGTTATTCGGTTTGGTGGTAGGGCTTTCCATGGTTGGGGAATTAGGCTCCTGCTTTTTCTTGTGTTTCCTATGAGGTTCTCGGTTCACTTTAATGATATTGACTGGGACCTGGCTTCCCAGGTGAGTTAGGTCGTGTAGGTGTCTCTGAGCTTATTACGCTCACCTGGCTCCCCGTCGATCGGAACTGGGCCGCTGTTGTTTCCACCAGCATGACGCGTAGCGCCGAGATGACTGACTGGACTGGCCCACTCAGCCTAGTTTGTCTGGCTCACAGGAATATCCTTCTGCAAAGGAGAAAGGGGATTAACCACCCGTGGAATTGAGCGTTAACCCACCTTCCCCACCCCCCATTGTCTCCCCACAGATCACTCTTGATATCTCCTCTTTAGTCTCACCTGATGGTTTGGAAGGATGAGCTCTCCATCCTGCATCGAACGCAGGGGCGCGTAGATGACCAGTTACTTCACTGGTGTGGAGGAATTGGCGAGTTCCAGAGCGGAATTGACTCTAAGAATCCAGGCAAGGCGCCGTGAGACGGTAGGTAGAAAGAGTTCAAAATGTCTGATCTTCACTCTGTCCGATTCCTTGCAGGTTGCCGGTTTGCCGTCACAAAGAGTTCCACGTGGCAACCGGTAAGGTTAGGGGCCGGGGTACGGCGAAGATGCAGTGTAAGCTGCGCCGACCCGAGATGAGCTACGCCCCCCCCCTGTGGTAATTAGGTAAGTCTTTGGGGGGTAGCTTGCTTACTTGTCCTTTTGTTTTCCCTTAGCTCACCTTGTTGTTCTTGTCTCCCTAGGTGTCGGCGAGCGGCCGGGAGATGCTGAAGATCGCGATGGAATGCGGAGATGCAGCGAAGGCCGGTGAGTTCAGAGCGGCGCCGCGAGATGTGAGGCGACGCACGTGTGACTTCTTGCTTCCAGCTCGAGTGCGTGATGGATCAAGGATTCAGGTAAGGATTACTGTGATGCTCCTGTTCTAACCTCTTCTCCTTTTTTCTTCTTAGTTCTAGGAGCTCCGGGCTTGAAGCGGGCGTGGCAGAAGACTGGAAGCTGCTGCAGGCACGGTGAGCGTTACGCTGCTGGATGCAGAATAACGCGAAGCGTGTGCTGCTGTTCGGGCGTGGTTTAAATAGCCTTGGAAGAAGTCCCAGGTAAGTATCCTTCCATAGCCCCACCCGAGTAAAAAGTAGTCCCTCAGGTAAAATAGTCCCTCCTAAGCCTCATTTGGCTTGAGGCCTTTTGCAGCATGGTCTGCACCAGGTAAGTATGCAGCATGGTCTGCATCAGGTAAGTATGCAGCATGGTCTGCATCAGGTGGGTTTTTCTACTATGAGCCTGGCGCCCATGGCGCCAGGACTGACTCTATGTTTATGAGCCTGGCTCCATAGGCGCCAGGACTGCACCCAAACAGCCCTTAGCTGGGGTCTTTGGGCGCGCTCAAAATGGCATGATGCCTGCTTTCGGGGTTGCTGGGCCTGATCTGGTGTCGCGGGGGCAGGCATCATGACAGCGCTAGAGATCTCTTTTCCTCCATGGCGTTCTGTGCAAAGTGTTGCAATGCAGGTATTGAAAGTCAAGTAACATCCTCCTGCCATTCGTGCGTCCCATCCTTACCTCCAAAAGAGACGGTCCTCTGCCGAGGAGGTTGAAAGATCAAGTTATTAGCCTCCAACACTTAGGAGGGCGAGGACCGGCGATGACCGGCTGGGTTGTGAAGCACCGGCGCTGAATAGCATGATTTTTCCAAAAGAGCATGGCCGGGGCTTCTGGGAACTGTAGTTCCTGCCCCAAAGCACTCTCTGTGCTGGTGTTAAATCAATTCTAGTGCACACTCTGTGCTACTAATGTGGTCCAATCTAGTAAGACAGGTACATAGAAATAATCAGCTCACAGTGGCACAAATTCCCAATATGATAATGAAGAACGTGTTCCACTACAGCTGCTTAGATGGAAGTGCTAGCGTACACAAGTTAACAAACACAGGCGCTTTAAATATTCACAGCGTGTGTGTGTACAAAGTAATATTAGGGCAATAAGACTACAGTAAAGCAAACAATTGCAATTTGAATACTGCTCTTCAAATAGTTAAAGACACAGCAGCTAGTATGCCTGTCTTGTGTCTAGTACGGCCAGCTACTTTGAGTTAAACCATGTTATGCAAACCATGTCTGTGCTATATAATTAGGCCCCATAGAAAGGGTTCTTCAGCATACTAAAATCACCATCTTATCCCAGATGATGGAGTGTGTGCCTGGTTGTACAGCTGTTCACTTTGTGCCAGAGGCTGTTATATTAGTGTCATCACACAATGTGTTTGCGCAGAATAGCACACACTTTGGCCACTGCATGCTCACCTGCAGGTCTTTATGACCTTTAAATGCTTATATTCATCAAAGTATGTATATGCAGAGTATGTCAGTACAGATTGACTATCATAAATGCATTCACAGCAATGATGATTCAACATTTGAATGTAAGAGAATTAGTATAAAACGCGAGGAAAACAGATCAACACAGCCAATGCATTTCGGACTGAATCCATCCTCAGGGCTGAATCTGTTTATCAGATAGTACCACCTAAGCTTGCAAACCGGCTTGTGGTGCCTTGTTGATCACCAGCAGTGTGGCCTTCAGAATGACCTCCCTCTTTTCAATGACCACACTAGTAGTTGCACTAGTGGCCCAGGGTTTGGTCCTTTTCTACACTTACATGTTTTTTTGGATAAAACATTTTTATTGTATTTTGTGACATAAACAAACAGCCACATAACATTAGGACTAAAACAAGGAACAAAAAATAAATGAAAGCACTCCAGGACACAAATGTCCACATACTATTATCAGTATCACCGGACACCATGAGCCCCCCCCCCTTAGTCATGGCGCTCCATCATCGCACATGAGTCCATATCAAGTATCCACTGTTCCAGTGTCGGGGGGTCTGGCACTCCCCATTTTTGCGCGATGTTGCGCTTCATCAGGGCCGTCGCAGTGTTCAATAGCAGTTTTTCCAGTTTGTTAGAGTCTGACTCGTCTGGCACACCCAGGATTAGGACCATTGGGTCCAGTTCGATAGGACAAGTGAGTGCCCTGGATAGTTCTGTACAACAGGCGTTCCAGAAGGCACGGATCCGGGGGCATGACCATAGGATATGAAAGAAGGAGCCTTCCTCCTCTCCACATCGGAGACAGTTCAGATTCGTTGCCCTCTTCCAGCCATATAAAATGGTTCGGGGGTAGTACACTCTGTGCAGGGTTTTGAGTTGCACTAGCCTGAGCCTAGAGGAATTGGCCACCTCCCGCGGGTGCATCAAGACCTGGATCCAGTCCTCCGGTTCTATCTCTCCTACATCTCTTTCCCATTTAGTCTTTAGTCTCGATAGCTCGGGGGTAGCAAAGGATGTGATGGCGTTATAGAGGGTGGATGTGCATTTGCTGGGGATATACGCAGGAAGCATATTGCGTTCTATCGTTGTGTAATCGGGGACCGTGTCCTCTGAGAGTATATGGGTTCGCAGGGCATGGGTCAGCTGCATGAAGTGATATTGTTCATTTATGGGCCGTTGGAATTTGCACTGCATGTCTTCGAATGAGGTTAGTTTCCCATCTTTCAGGATATCATCTACCTTCAGGATTCCCACTCTCACCGAGCGCGGCCACGGTTGGAGTTTCTCGATTTCCTTTAGGTTACTATTTTGCCATAGAGGTTGCGCTCCAGTTATTTTATTTACCCACCCAACAAACATGTGTGCCTGTCTCCAAATGGTGGTAATGTGGGCCTTAGTTGTCGGCGGGGGAGGCCGCCGTGGGGATTGGTATAATGCCTGTAATGGGTCTGTACCCTGCATGGATTCCACTTCAGCCCTGATGTGAGGTAATGCCCGGTCTCCGTGGAGCAGGTCATTGACCCCTGCGAGCTGGAAGGCCTAGTAGTATGTTTGGAGGCGGGGTTTGCCAATCCCGCCCTCCCAGACCGACCTCTGCAAATTGCTCAATGCCATACGTGATTGGCCTCCCCCCAAATGAGTTCCCTGAGGAGGGTTTCTGTGCGGTTGAATTCAAAGGTGGGGATCGTGACTGGGGTGTACTGCAGGACATAGAGGATTCTTGGAAGTGTCATCATTTTAAAAAGTGCCGTGCTCGCCATGAAAGTCAGTGGGAGAAGTTTCCAGTGGTGGACGTCATTAACAAACCTATCTATAATCGGTTGGAGATTGTGCATTGCGTATTTAGTAAGATCAGTTGTTATCCAGATCCCCAAGTACTTAAAGCCCTGCTTTTCTAACCGTTACATACAGCCGGTGGGCCGGCCTGTTCCCCCCCTTTCACCAGGAAGAGTACAGATTTCTTCCAGTTAATTCGCAGTCCGCTAAATTCCCCGTAGGTAACGAGCATCTGGGTTACTATAGGGCAGTTCCGGACCGGGTCGGCCAGGTATAGCAAGAGGTCATCGGCATACAAAGAAGCATGGTCTTTGTGTCCCTCAGGCCATCTAAATTCCGTCCATGCCCCGCTCTGGCGAAGCCACAATGCCAGCGGTTCAATCGTGAGGGCGAAGAGGAGGGGGGAAAGGGGACACCCCTGTCGTGTGCCTCTGCCTAAGGGAAAGGATCGGGAGGTCCACCCGTTCACTTTGACTTCTGCCTGGATATTTGTGTATAGCAGTTTTACCCAACCCAGACAACCTTCCCTAAACCCCAAACGAGTCATTATTTCCCAGAGGCTGTCCCATCGGATTGAATCAAATGCCTTTTCAAAATCAATTGCTAAAAGGGCCAATGGGGTATCGAGAATAGGAGCCCGTTCTAGCGCCAGGTGGAGTCGGCGCAGATTCATTCGGGTTGATTTATGGGGCATAAAGCCACACTGGTCCGGGTGTATCAATGTGTTCGCTACTAGTTGGAGCCGGTTGGGTAAGAGTTTGGCCAGGACCTTGGCTTCGCCGTTAATTCGTGAGATCGGCCTGTAAGAGGCACATTTCTCCTGGGGTTTATCAGGTTTGGGGATAACTACTATGGTGGCCTTGCACAGATCTTGTGGGAGGGAGCCCTGTTCCCGGGCGGCCAACAGCATCTGATGCAAGGGAGGCGCTGTGTTATTACCTCCTAATTTCTGCCAGATCTCAGCCGGGAACCCATTTGGGCCCAGAGTTTTCGCTGGTTGGAGTTGTCCAAGGGCTTCTACTATTTCAGCCTACAAAAGGTCGGAGTTCAGCATCTCCCTTTGTTGTTCCGGCAGGGTGGGGATTACCACGTCGTCAAGGAGGGTCGGTTCCAGCGGCAAGGTTGGGGCCTGATTTAGCGCGCATATAATTGGGCAAAAGCTTCCACTATCCCAGCGTCTGACCGGCAACTCTCTTCCTGCGGGGTGACGATCTCCCAGACACAGCGCTGTCCCTCGTCTCTCCTCTCCAACCAAGCCAGCATTTTCCCCGCTTTGTCCCCCAGTTCATATATCCTAGCTCTGGATTCCCCATGGGCTTGCTTGGCATTGTCCAACATAAGATTTCGGAGGTGTTCAGTGGCACGTTAAAGGGACGTGTGGGACTGAGGGGTAGGGTTGAGGGTATGTTCATTCTCTCGGTGGGTTACCTCTGCCTCTGCCTCAACTATATTCCGGAGCCTCTCCCTTCTCCTATTCGCCGTCCAGGAGATTATTTCTCCCCATAGCACGATTTTATAGGCCTCCCATATCACTATCGGGTCATTTTCGCCAGTGTCGTTAATCTCGAAGTACTCAGTAGAGACTTCTGTGAGGCGGTCAACCAGTTCCGGGCAGCCCAGATAGTAGTTATTCAGCTGCGACTCCACCATCAGAGGTGAATGGTCCAAAATTCCCCAGGGGAGCAAGTCTGCCGAGAGTATTCCGAAAAGATCTGTGTGCGGGTCAAATAGGTAGTCAAGCCTGGACAGGGAGCCATGAGCTCCTGAGTGGAACGAATAACCTCTGGTTTCCAACTGCAGTTCCCGCCACACGTCACAAAGACCCAGGGCGGACACAAAGTTGGAGAATCTTGTGGGAAGATTTGGGTTGCGTTGTCTAAGATGGGAGCGGTCTATGGTGTTACACATGACCTAAGAACCTCGCTATCACTGTGCGTGGAGGAGCGCCGGGCAGCGGCCTACCTGCGGGCATACAATGTGCTCTCTCAATAGAGAAAAATTTTGAGGAGTGGAAGTTGAACAGGTCTGTTAGTAATTGTTCCAGGAAAAGTTCAATGCAAGGCCCTTCCTTTTCCTCGGGGATGCCGAGTATGCGAACGTTGTTCCGCCTGGACCTTCCTTCGCCTTCCTCCACCCTAGCCTCCAGAGTCTTGAGTGTGGCTGTGACTTCGTGGAGTTGTTGTTGCACAGTGTGTAGCCCATCTTCTGCAGTCGAAATGTGTTGTTCTGCTTCCCCAGTGCGCACAGACAACTTCTGCAGGTCATTTCTGAGGAGGGAGACATCTAGGCTTATTCGGTCAATCTTCTGCGCCACAGACGAGCGGGAGTCCGTAATGGCGGCCATGACGTCTTTAAGGGAAAGCGTGTGTACAGCTTCCGTCTCTTCGGAGTTCTGCGGCTGAGAATCAGCATGTTGTGACGAGGGCACAGTTTAATGTTCAATTCTATTCTGCATAATAGGCTTCTTAGTTTTTTCTTTGCCCATGGTTGCCACCCAGCCCGACAGTCGTGATTTTATGGCGGTATTCCTGCCGAGGGTCTCGTTGGATGCTAGCCGGGTCAGTCCCGCTGCGGCCGTGTATTGACAGACCAGTGGGTTTATCCTAGCTCCGATGGGGGCGGGCCCTCAGGGGCACGGCAGAGTTTGGTACTTGTTGTAAATCCGTGGACGTTCCGTGGTTTCCAATGCCAAGCCTCCACCTTCAGCTATGCTGGCGGGTGTTCTTTTGCCTCCCGCTTGTCAGCCTCCCAGGGTGTCCATGTATAACAGGTGTTATTTCCCCCCCAGGTCTGCGCGAGAGGAATGTTTCACAATGGTTCTACTAACCAAAGCACCTTGGGGTCAACTTCAATATATTAGTCTCAGACCCACTGTCGCCCGTCGTGGCACCAGGCAGTGTGTACTGCAGCCGAGCAGCACAGTGCACTGTCTATCCCTACACCCCAATCGGTTCAGCAAAGTCACAGGTGGTACATGGGGGGTGGTCACCTTCGATATCTATGGGGTCCCCTCTTACCCCTTTTGGACTGCTCGGGGTCAGCCCGGCGTGCGCCCCACGTTGTCTCCCCAGGTGGACCTGACCCGATCCAGTCGCTCGGACCGCACCACCTGGTTAGCCAGGGACCCAGGGGGGCAGGATATGTTGTGCTGTACCTTGTGTCTGGTGGTCCGCCGCCTCCTGGTTCGCTTCTGGGCACTGTTCACTTCATAATAAATAATAAGTCGCCACCAGCCCCCCTCGGGGCAGTACTGTTGCGGCCCGCGCTCCTGTATTTATTTGTTTTCCCTCGCCCCTTAGGTAGGGCCGGGGCGCCGCTCGTGCGTAGTGCTGTGGCCTCGCCAGTCGCCGCTCCCGGACTGCACACATGAGAACGGCCCACACCCGGGGCCGATAGTCCGATTCCGGATCTGCCTCCCCGTGTGGGGGTGTGCGCTGTTCCTCTTTCCTCTGGAGGCCCTTAGCGTCTGTGGCTGCTTTGGGCATATCCCGCAAGGTCTTCCGGGACCACGGGCAGCCCCTCCACATGCCCAGAAAGGGCGACAGTTATCACCGGCGCCGACAGCTGCGTGGCAGGGCGGCTGTAGCAGGCGCAGTCGCCTTGCCGGCGTCCAGGCTGTATGGAAGTCTTGCCGTCCCACGGCCACTGCGGCCGGCGCCACTGCTCCCCGCTTCCGCATATGGAAGTGTGTTGTCAGAGACCCTACGGCAGCACCGGGGGACTCCTAGCTGGTTCGGGCAGCTCCAGGTCAGTGCTGGTTACAGAGCACCAAGGACGTTCGCTGTCACTGCCGCTCCTCTGCACCTCACCGCTCCACTGCAGCCACGTCTCCCGCCCCCACCAGCACAGCCTCACAGACATGGCTGTAGACGCGAAAGTCCATTAGCGGCCATCTTGTCTCAGAGGCTCAGTTCGTTTCTCCAATTTTCAAAGGGCCAGGGTTCCGTACAGTAGACGTCTTCGGCTCCCCAATTTCACCCAGATGTGCCGCAGAAGATCCTCTTTCGTATTGTGCCTTTTGAGACAGTTAGCATTCACATTAACAGGCTGTAATTCCAGGATATGTAGTGCGACAGCGGGAGCCGAAGGGACTCACGTCTGCATCGCCTCGCAGTTGGCCACGCCCCCTCTATACTTACATTTGATGATTCTACACAAACAGTGAGAGTTGACACGGATTCTGCCCTGATGAAGGACTCAGTCCGAAATGCAACCCTTTTGGGGTCCTTCATTCCTTATGAGTAGGGCTGAAAAGCATAGGGATAATGTAGTTGGGTTACTCAAGAAAATAATTACTTTACACACAATGTCATCTTGTCCATCTCCTCATGCTGACTTACCACACTAGGTTACCTTAGGATTACATCGAGCCCACAGGTTCTAGTACATATTTCTGGCTTGAAGAGTCAGCAGTGACAAGGTGGATTTCTTTGGTCCTAGTTTTATGATATTGAGGTGACTAGATGCTTACCGTGGCATTTGTCTTCGAATGGATAGCTTGACAGCACATCTTTATTCTGCCACTGTGACAGTTTCTTTGAGTTGGGACGACCCAATGGTGGCTGGCAAGGAGGCTCGACGTGGCACTGTTGCTTCAACAGTGGCTATGAACCTGGTAGGCCTGACTGCAGTGCTTGAATTGTAAACCAATAAGTGCCAGAACCCTACAGATACATTTTAAAAAATAACGCTAGGTAACAACATAAAAAATATGATCAATACATTTATAAAAAGATCATATTAACATCAAATATCATGGTAACCTGAACTCACCCTTTTTTCGTTTTGTAACCTTTAGCTTGTGTTGTACATTTTTTTACAGTGAAGGTGATGTCATTTTTTTAATGAATATTTGTTTGTGTTTGCTAAACATGTGAAACCATTTGTATGGATTTATGATTTTAAAGTGTATTACATTTGGGGCTGTTTTGTTACTACTTACATTGTTTACTACTAAATATTTTTTAGTTGAAATTAGATGTATTTGTATTTGTTTATACAAAGTATGACTATTGTAATTTAAATGTTAATGGGGGTCATTCCGAGGTTGGAGGTAAGGAATTACCGGCACCGGTAAGGGTGCCGATGCCGGTAATCCCTTACCTCTGTATTCCGAGGTCTCTTTGCGGGTCCTTCCTTACCTCCTGCTTTTAGCAGGAGTTAAGTACGGGACCCGCAAAGGTACTTTGGAGGTAATTACGGTGCCGTAATTACCTCCTTACCCATTCCCATTGAGCCCTATGGGGCAGAAATGGGAATGGGGAAGAGCAAAAGGTGAATGGGGAATTACCGGTTCCTCCAACCCTGGAATGGACTGGTAATTACTCCATTCACCATGCCGGATTTGGGACGGATTCGGGGGCAACCATGGAGCTAATTACTCCATGGTTAGCTCCAAACCGGAATGAGGCCCAATATGTTTGTAAATTGTATGGGCCAAATACACTAAGGAAGATACGAGTCGTACGTCCAACTTATGCCCAAATTGAGTCATAAGTTACGTGGAGGTAACTTAAGCATATTTAGCAAAAGGACTTACGACAAAAACACAGAAAGGTGTAAATCAAGAAAAAGACCATACGTCAAAGCGGATCTTCCGTCAAAGGAGGAAGTTACGCCAAGACAAAACTCGTAAATTACATATAAAAATCAATATGTCGGCCAATCAATCAGCAGAATATATACAACACACACAATCAGCACTAAGGCACCCGAGAGGAGTCTGGACATAAAAAATCCAACAAATGTCCGGTAACACACTACAGAACACATCAAACAAACATACTGCCACATCATACGTACAACCAATACCACCATCCCGAAAATAAACAACACCCCCATGCAAAACACACACACAATGCCAGCAAACAAGACACACCTGAACCTCTCACACACACAGCTGCAGAACAACCCACGCAAACGAGAACAAACTAAACACAACAGTGACGATGTTCATCAGCACGCACAGCATGACACCACACGTCCCGATAATAAGACACACAGCGCAACTCCATGGCCCCATACCAGGAAATGTATCCCTGTGATTTGGCTATGGCATTCTAGGCACAGCAATGGCACAATGCTGCAGTCGCATCCCAGCCGAGGAGGCGGAGATGTAGGGAGCTGGTTTTCCACACCAGGGTCACCCTCTTCGGCATGTACGATGCTGAGGTCTACAAAGGGTATTGCTTCCCTCTGCATGTCATCATGGACATGTTGCAGGAGTGCGAGGGTGCTTTGCACCCACCACTGCGAGATCACATGCCATTGGGGCACATGTGAAGCTCCTGGCTGCACTGCACTTCTTCCCCACTGACTCCTTCCAGAGGACCAATGGCATCACTGAAGGCATCTCCCAGGCAGTGCAGTCACGCGGTTGTGGCAGGCATCATATTGTGCAGCCAATGCCATGACCACATGACCTCGGCCCAGGATGGACAGAGACAGATAGCTTGTGCATTTTATGCGGCACAACTATTCCCCCAGGCTATTGGTGCCATCAACTGCACCAATGCAGCACTATGCTGAGCACACATGTATGGGAACCAGCTGGCACTCCAATGCCCAACTGGTCTGCGATGCCGCTGGATTTTTCATGGATGTGTATGCCAATATCCTGGGCTCCGTCCATGACAGCCACATATTCTGGGTCTCCAGCATCTGTGCGCAGATGGAAGCTGGACATTATAGGGACATGTGGCTGATAGGTAAGTACTGCAACTCCTGCCACCTTCCACCACACACACACATCCACACACAGGCGCAGAGGCACATGACCATCGCAACATGTGCACGCCAACACCGGGTCCATGCATCCAACACCACATATGAAGGAACACCCAAGGCACACTGACACCATTCATGCCCTCCTTCACGCAGGTGATGCCGGTTACCTATTGAGGTTGCTGGTTACCTATTTCAAATCTAATGGACTGAGTCATTCGCAAGCTTGGTGCTCTGGTGTAAACAAAATTGTGACCGTCCTGTATATAATGTCGTAGATCTTCATCTAGTGTCACTATCTGCCAGTGTTTCCTGAATATTTTCTATAGTAGGAACCTTTCAATGGAGTACCGAGTAATCATTCTCACATCTTGTTGGAAGGTGGGCTCTTCCCTCTTTTTGGGTTTCAATAGATCAATTGTCTGTGTTACCAATCCCCTCCTGCTGGCCTGGTCCACAATCTCATGTTTGTACCCCCTTTGTAAAAACCTTTTTGTGATCACTTCACTTTCTATGTGATAGTCTCTGACAGTGGTTTGTGGCATAAGAGCATGTTGTATAACAGCGTGTGGCGTAAGTGTATGTGTTGTAAGTGCCTGTGTTGTAGGTTTCTGTGTTGTCAGAACGTTTGTTGCATGATTGCGTGTAATGTGTGTTGTAGTTGCATGTGTTGAAAGAGCACATGTTGAAGGAACGGGTGTTGTAGGAACATGTGTTATAATAGTGTGTTATAGCAGTGTGTTGTCAGATAGCATGTTACGATGGCATGTGCTGTAGGAGCATGTGTCATACATCCACATTTTGTAGCTGCATGTGTTATAGATGCACATGTTGGCAGTACACATGTTGTAGGTGCACATGCTATTATAGCATGTGTCATAACAGTGCGTGCCATAAAAATGTGAGCAGTGCATGTCGTAGATGCGTGCGGCATAGAAGTATGTTTTAGGATTGTGTGTTGTAGGAGCACATGTCATAGGAGTGTGTGTGGTAGAAGCACATGTCATAAGAGTGAGTTTTACATAATGGCGTATCGTAGGAGGGTGCATACTAAGAGTGTGTTATTAGTGTTAATATATTCAATGTTAATATGACAAATGTATGTGTAGGGCTTTAATATAAAATGTATCTCCATTATTTTCATGCATTGTATTGTAAGGAAGCCATGGTATCAAACATTGAAGACAGACACAAGTGATCACAGTTCAAGGGTGTTTATTGAACTTCATATGGGTTGGTCGAACGCTTATCTAAACCTAAAGCTATACTAATAAACCTATTGCCAATTCTTACTTGTAAATACGAAAGAGTGTGGGACAATGATGTATGCAAAAGGAAAGTGTTCAAGAAATAATATGTCAGGACGGTTGAGCAGTTGGTCTCCCATCCACACGTTTTCAACAAAAGGCAAGGCAACATGTTCGAGCTTCGCACACACTCGAGCTTCTTGGCCACGAGGAT
This sequence comes from Ambystoma mexicanum, assembly GCF_040938575.1. Taxonomy (NCBI): domain Eukaryota; kingdom Metazoa; phylum Chordata; class Amphibia; order Caudata; family Ambystomatidae; genus Ambystoma; species Ambystoma mexicanum. Next base: position 537,171,454 of record NC_090923.1, on the reverse strand, counting down.
ACAGTTCAAAGCAAACACATTGGGGCCTTCTGCCAAAGCTTCTTCCCAATAACAGTCTCTTAACTACAGAGGGTCTGTCGTAACAAATAAAGTCTCAAAGTTCCATTCCTAATAGGATTTTCACATGCACAAGTTTTCGCTTTCAATGTTCATCAATGGTCTCCCTCTTCAGGCTGAGAACCCCTCTTATCACAATATTCACACTCGGTCTCCCTCTTTCGGGTTCGTAAAATGGATCTCCCTCATTCGGGCTCTGATCCCCATGATATGAATCTCCGTCTTTCAGGCTTGGATTCTCTTGATATGGATCTCTATCATTCGGGCTTGGATCCCCTTGATTTTAAAACCGAAGACTTTCAAATGTGCGATGTGTTTTGCTTAAACCGTTGCAGGACCACTTTCATTAACTTCACTCAGTTATTCTCATCAATCTTCTATTTTCGTTTCTCTTGGCGGGATACCTTTCAGAGACTTTCAATTGAGCACACCCACAGTTCCGGACCACTCTGTCAAGGTATTGTATCTTTTCTTCTCAAGTTCAAATATTCATCATCAGTTTAGCTTTACTCGCGTCTTTCATCACACGTGCTCAACAATGTTTTTTCCACTGCTCATTATACATTGTTGCCGCTTGAAACCTTGAGCTCATCACAGACCGGTCTTGCATCAGTCTCCCCAACTCACCGGTTGTGTTGCTCTTTTTGCCACTTCTTTGTTCTTGGAGCCAAGGATGATACCATGGCGGTTGCTGCTGCCCCTCCCTGCCTTGGTCAGCTCCGCGGGAGGGTCTTTGGTATCTCCGACACACAATGCAGGATTCTTTAATCTGGTTTCCTGGCTTTATGCTTTCTGCCTCAAATGTTTCTTGAACGTAACGACTTCTGTCTGAAAAGGTCAAGGGGGTTTCAGTTCTTAAGAATCCTTTTGGTTTTGCCGTCTTTCTTCCCTCATTCAGCTGCCGACTTGAAACTGTCGTACCTTGTTGTGCTTTGCCTCACTCAGAGTAGGCTGTAGTGCTCCACCTTTTATCCGTGTGGGGAAGTCTAATGGAAGTCAGTTGTGAGTGATTGGCAGTAATTGCCTGACCTCACCTTACCACAGTAGCTGGACATGTCAGATACACTGCTCGGTGCGAGTCTGTTTTCTCCCACACGGGCTTCCCATTTGAAAGTGCTGGAAAAGGGAAAGTGGGGGGGAGTAAGGTTCCTATGTATCCTACCTGGTGATCCTCCCGCACTGGTCCACCCCCAGAGTCTGGATCCAAAGGTGATGGCTGTGCCCATGCCACCTGAGGGAGAGATCCACAGGGACGAGCGGGTGAAACACCTTATGGTTTCTCACAGCAGGCCTCCTAAAGTGTACGTTTTCGAATGAAAAGTGTACATTTATTCCATCACTTTAAAAATAACACCAAAGTCAGCTGTCACTTGCCTTTGTTGTGAGTTTTTAGGAGCTGTTTATTGTGTAATGTATGAACAGTAAAACTCATATTTCTGTGTACCGTTCGTATAACTTGCCTTTGATGTGAGTTTTCAGTTGTTAATTGTGTAATGTACCAACTGTAAAACTCATACGTTCTGCGTACGTGATTGCAGCACATGTTTTAAGTGGCTGTGTGGTAAGAGTATATGTTGTAAGAATGTGTGTTGTAGGACCTTGTGCTTTAGGAGTGCATGTCATAGGAGCACATGTTATTGGAGCATGTGTCATAGAAGAGTGTGTACGTGTAGTAAGAGCAGGTGTAGTAGATGCACGTGTCATTGGAGCACGTGTTGTAGGCATGCATGTTGTAGGAGTGTGTGTCAAAAACTAAAATTTATGAGAGAATATAGAGACACCATACGATCCAGAAGCCCCATTATGGCGCTTCCCTGGGATTGCCCCCACCTTCGATGAGGGATTACAGAGAACCTGGGACCCAGACAAACAGTTGAAAATGCTAGACATGTACCCAGAGGGCCAATACGTTAGTCAGGAAGACTTTGTTAATACTATTGGGGACGGACAGCTGAAACACTTACAGTATCATCGCATGAGAGCTGCATTTAATGGATTTAATGGGAGATGGTCAACATTCCCGGGAAAACCAGATACCCATGAGTGTATACGGGCAGTGATGTTTTATGAGGACACGAAGGTAGGTATATCCAAGATATATGGCTTAATACAATCACATACTCAAATGTGAGACAAATGTGGGGAACAAAATATGTGAGGAAGAATGGCGTTAATGCTGTCAATTGACAAAAACTGTGTCTTTAAATGCTGGGCTGCGCCTAATCCAGTTTAAAATCCTAAACCAGCTGCACTATACCCCTGTTAAAATGGCTACATTTTTTGAAAATTGTACTGATGTATGTTTAAAGTGCGGCAACCCGCAAGCAGATGCATTTCATAATTGCTGTTTTTTGGGGTGGTGTCGCTGACATCATTGAAGACATTACGCAAATCCCAGCCTCTCTAGCTCCCCTTAAATACCTATTCAGAGACATTAGTAAATCTGCAGAAACCATGTGACGACTATTCAATGTGGCATGCGCTGTCGCCAAGAGGTGTATACTGAAATGTTGGAAGGCCAGACATGCACCCAAAATTGATGACTTCCTTTGGGATTTGACATATGTAAACGAATGTGAGGAAGCATTTGTAATGTCTATGGGCCTCATTACACGGTAGGCGGTGAGCCATGGCGCTATTAGCGCCATGGCTCATGCCGGTAAAATACCGGCACCACCTTGGCGGAAAGGGGATTTACCACCCCATTCCAAGGTTGGAGGGGCGGTAAATCCCCCTTCCACCATTGCCCTTCCCCATTCCCATTTCTGCCCCATAGGGCTCTATGGGAATGGGGAAGGCGCTAATTACGGCACTGCAATTTTGCGGTGCCGTAATTAGCTCTGAGGTCCCTTAATGGGTTGGATTTTAACACCTGCAAAAAGCAGGCGTTAAATCCCCCAACCCGCAAAGGGACCTCGTAGTAAGGCGGTAGGGATTTACCGGTACCGGTATTTTACCGGTACCGGTAAATCCCTACCGCCATCCGTGTAATGAGGCCCTATGTCTGTAACAAATCGCCCTAAAAACATCTCGGCCCCCTTCAGAAGCTATTTATGTGAGCTGAGATCCGACAATGACATCTCCCCAACCCTCACGCCCTAATGCCAAAATTGCTGATTGATTGATTACTGCTGTTGTTGCTGTACACTGAAATGTTCACTTTTATGTAATGTGCCTAATGACATGACCATATTATAAACAAAGTAAAAAATAAAAAAAACTGACATTGAAGTCAGCTATCACTTGCCTTTCGTGTGAATTTTTAGGGGATATTAATTTTGTAATGTGCCATCTGTAAAACTCATACACTGTGCATACATGATTGCAGCACATCTTATACGTGGCTGTGTGGTAGCAGAATGTAATGTAAGAATGGGTGTCATAGAACCATGTGCTGTAGGAGTGCATGTCATGGAAGCGCATGTTGTAGGAGCATGTTATGTGCAATAGGCATTTTTTTTGTCATCGGTTTTACCAGACGTCCTTACCGGGTCCCGCGAGGGGACCAGGGAGCTAACAACGGGCCGGTCGTAATCGGCCCGCTGTTAGCTCCCGCACCCATTCCCATTGAACCCTATGGGGACTCAAATGGGAATGGGGAAGGTCCGGGCCCGGGTTCCCTGAGGGAGGAATTACCGGGCCCTCCAAACTCGGAGTGGCCTGGGATTTCCCCATTTAGGGAACCCGGACCCGGACACAGTTTTGGAGGCAGCCATGCCCTTATTAAGGGCATGGCTACCACCAAAGTCGTAATGAGGCCCCATGTGTATTAGGTGCACTTTATTAGTGTATATACACACAATGGGCCTCATTACACGGACGGCGGTGGACCAAGGTGTTATTAGCACCTTGGTCCATGCCGGTAAAATACCGGCACCGCCTTGGTGGAAACGGGAATTACCACCCTATTCCAAGGTTGGTGGGGCGGTAATTCCCCCTTCCCCCATTGCCCTTCCCCATTCCCATTTTCGCCCCATAGGGCATAATGGGAATGGGGAAGGTGCTAATTACAGCACCGCAAATTGCGGTACCGTAATTAGCTCCCTGGTCCCTTTGCGGGTTGGTTTTTAACGCCTCCAACCCGCAAAGGGACCTCGTAGTAAGGCGGTAAGGGTTAACGGTCACCGGTACCATTAACGGTGACCGTTAACCCTTACCGCCGTCCGTGTAATGAGGCCCAATGTTAATATCACACATGTACGAGTGTTTTAATATAAAATGTACCGTCATTCTGATCATGAATTGTATGCCTACGAAAGTGTATATTTTCATATAAAAAGTATACTTTTTTATATGAAAAGTGTATATTTATTTCATTACTCTAAAACTGACATTAAAGTCAGCTGTCACTTTGCTTTGATGTGAGTTTTTAGATGTTAATTGTGTAATAGATGAAATGTAAAATTCATAATCTCTGTGTACAGTTTGCATGAAAAGTGAACATTTATTCCATCACATTAAAAATGACATCAAAGGCAACTGAGACTTGCCTTTGATGTGAGTTTTTAGGATATGTTAAGTGTTAATTGTTTAATGTACAGTTCGTATGAAATATGCACATTCATTCTCTGCATGTGTCATAATAGATACATTTCAAATGTTAATATCTCAAAATTGGGCAAGTTGATTTTCAAATTTCATTTCAATGAACTAATTCCAATCAAATTTAGGTGCCTGCAAACAATTATGAAAATCGAAGCAGACACATTTGAGATATTTGTCCCCCATAATGCCATTTTGTATGTCATTGTCCCTCCTCTTATAATATGCATGTGCTCATGGGCTTTGCAACAACGTATGCTCATCGTTACCTCCCACATCTGCTGAATTGTAAGGCTTTTGTTGCATTAAATCTGCTCAACTTAACTACATTTTAACTAACGTTTTTTCAGTGAAATTCAAAGGTTTTGTTATACCATAGGTTTTTATGGGCCACTAGCCATGGCCTCTGGCCATGTCCACTGTACATGTTCCCACAATATGTTTCTTTTAGACCCACAAGGTGGCCATGACCTTAGGACGTGCCCACTAAACATGTCTTTTGCGCCAACTAGCCAAGTGAGCACAGCCTTTGGTCCTGCGCACTGTATATTTTAAAACATTACTGGGACACTAGCCATGGCTGTTTCCACTGTATATGTTCCCCCAATATGTTGTTCTGGACCCACTGGGTGCCCACACCCTTTGGCCATGGCCACTATACATGTCTTTTGAGCCCACTAGTTATGGCCTTTGGCCGTGTCCACTGTTTATGTTCCACCAATATGTTTCCTTTGAACCCACTAGGTGGACATGGCCTTTGCCTGTGGCCACTATACATGTCTTTTAGGCCCACTTGCAAGGGCCTTAGGCCGTGCCGATTGCATATTTGGAAACACAACCAGGCCACTAGCCATGGCCTTCGGCCTTGACCACTGTGCATGTACCCCAATATGTTTTTTGGACCCACTAGGTAGCCATGGCCAAAAGTCTTTTGAGCTCACTAGCCAGGACTTTGGCCATGTCCACTGTACATGTTCCCCCAATATGTTTCTTTTGGACCCACTAGGTGGCCACAACCTTCGGCCATGGACAGTGTATGCTATCCTTCTATTCACTGGTTTTCTTTCATTACATTCTATTCTTCAATTCAAGTTTAGTTTCTTCACATTCTATCCTCTGTTTATTCATTTCCTTTCTTTTCATTCTACCCTTCTTTTCATTACTTATTTTTCATCCTTCCCTTCTATCCATTAGTTTCCCCTTACTATTCTTTCATTCCCCCACTCCGGGCCCCTTCCCCCTTCTAACCCGTTCCCAGTTCCGCCAATCCCCTGAGTATCTTCACTCCCCCTGTGCTTTTTTCCTCCTTTTATTGTCTGGTCCTTTGCCCCCCTACTCTACCATTTCTCAATTCTTCATGTTCCCCAAATTCCTAGCATTCCCTCCCCAATTCCTTCTCTGCCCCCATCTGAGTGCCCACTGCTTTGCATGCCCCCCACTCCTAATTGATTCCATCTCCAAGACCCTCATCCCTCGAACCTCCAATACCTCAAACCACAAGTCTATTCAACCACCCAGTTTGTTCCAGTCCCGAACTCCTTGCTCCCCCCAATGGCTTCCATCCCCAACATTTCCCATTCCCCAAATCTTTCCCATTGCTTGACTCTCACAAGCTTCCCACCCCCCTGAATTGTTGAAGTTGGAAGGACTTCCAAGCCCCCTAAGCCTCTCTGGCCCTGCTCCCTTTCCGTCGCCCCTCAGTGACGTGGCTTCTTCCCCCGGTCCCCATGGGCAGGGGCCACCCAGTCAGGCCCCCCCTTAGTTGGGCATGGGAGGCATCCCCACTAAGGGCGGCGCCTGCTAATCGCCATCCTGATGGCTCGTTCGCCTAGCATAGTGGGGACAGCAGATAGCTGCGCTCCCCCACAGACTCAGGCTTCAACCCCCCCACACCAGTTGTACTTGTGGCCACTCTCCCGCCACCTCCCCAATGTCCCCTGTGGTTTCCCTGAAAGAAAGAAGCAGGACCAGTTGTCAAAGGTGGAAGTCACAAATGCCATGACAAATGTTTCCCAAAATGTCCAGTTTGGGGTGGGGCCCTCGACAATCCCTTGGTTTAGAAAATGTCACCAGAATCCATCCAGCAAGTCAAAAGTCAAAAGATATTAGCCTCGCTCAGCCTCTATGCTGCAAAGCACCAATACTGATATAAAGGTTTTAAGGTGCAGAGGGCATCCTGTTCTCTGCTGAATATTTTAATAACTAATGGATGGACCTACCCCAAAACAGTCAATAAAATCAAGTCAATGCATTGTGCTCAAATTCTTTCTTATTTGGTCCAAATGTGTCAAGCAGTTTTCATCCATGGCTGTTCAAGAACTGCACTTGTTATATATAGGAAAATGAATGCGAGTAGGCTGAAACATCGTTTTTATGTTTTCTTAATTACTTGTTCATTTTCTAAGCAATTGTTCCCAGATTAGTTGGGCTCTTGATAAACTGTTTGGAAAATGTCATCCAAATCCATCCAGCAAGTCAAAGCACCAAAGCTGATACAAAGGTTTTAAGGAGGAGTTGGCACCCCACAATACCAATTTAAAGGTTTCAAGGCACAAGGGGCACCCCCTTCTATGTCAAATATTTTAAAAACTATTGGGTGGATTTCCCCCAAACCAGTCAACCAGTCAATTCTGCCGAGCAGTTTTCACGCTACAGCTGTTCAAAAACTGCACATTTTCTCTATGGGAAAATGAATGGGCTCAAGACTGTGAAACTTGTGTTTTTGTTTTCTTAATAACAATTTCATTTTGTAATGTATTGTCCCCCAAATTTGCAGTTTGGGTGGGCTTTTGACATCGTTTATATGTTTTCTTAATTACTTTTTCATTTTCTAAGCAATCGTTCCCAGTTTAGCTGGGCTCTTGATAAGCTGTTTGGAAAATGTCATCCAAATCCATCCAAAAGTCCTCCAAACGGTATTTATTTATTGAAATGTTTTCCATTTGTAATGCGTCTAAGCCCTCAGGCATCAGGGTGCTGTTGCGAACCAGTTAAACTTTTTTTTAACTTTGCTTCATATCAATTTATATTTAGACATAGCTTCAGGGAGGGTAATCATATTGGTAAGGGGGTAGTCAAAAGTCTTGCAGTGATTAGGTCAAGAGCCAGGGTTTCAAAGCTTTGCGGAATGTCCACCTGAATTCTCATCTTAATGTGTTCCCCGGTGGATAGTAAGATTTCCCTTCACAGCAAATCTTTTTCCACATTCATTGTACAGATATGGTTTCTGACCTGTATGTGTTCTCACCTGTATGTGTTCTCAGGTGGAGAGTAAGCATTGTCCTGCCAGCAAATCCTTTCCCACATTCAGTGCAATCATGAGGTTTCACCCTTCACAGCAAATCCTATTCCATATTCAGTTCACATATTTGTACCCACCTGTATGTGTTCTCAGGTGGAGTGTATAGCTTCCCTTCTGAGCAAATCCTTTTCCACATTCAGTGCACTGATAAGGTTTCTCACCTATATGTGTTCTCTGGTGGTAAGTAAGCAGCCCCTTCCGAGCAAATCATTTTCCACATTCAGTGCAGTGATATGGTTTGTCACCTGATTATGCTCTCTGGTGGCAAATGAGATATCCCTTCAAAAAGAAGCTCTTCCCACATTCAGTGCACTCATGAGGTTTCCCACCTGTATGGGTTCTCAGGTGGAGAGTAAGAGTTCCCTTCTGAGCAAACCCTTTCCCACATTCAATGCACTCATGAGGTTTGTCACCTGTATGCGTTCTCAGGTGGAGAGTAAGCTGCCCCTTCTGAGCAAATCCTTTTCCACATTTAGGGCAGCAATACGATTTCTCGCCTGTATGTGTTCTCAGGTGGCGAGTAAGGAGTCCCTTCTTAGTAAACCCCTTCCCACATTCACACCTGTATGTGTTATCTGGTGGCAGTTAAACTGCCCCTTCTTAACAAACTCTTTCCTACATTCAGTGCACTCATGACATTCTTCACATGTATGCAAAGTTTGGGGGCAGTTACATGGATCATGCAAATGGAAGCAATTCCCACATTCAGAGCACAGATCAGGTTTTTCACCTATGCTCTCATGTGGGCAATACGTATGTTAATTAAATAGCACCTTGTGTGCATTGGCAGGGCTTCTCCCCAGTTTATCTTACTAGGTGCTTAATAAGAGGACTCTAATAAACCTTTCTCCAAATTGAGACTCCAGATAAGTTTTCTGATGTGTAGGTCACAACAGGTGACAAACAAGATTATTCGTCTGATTGAAGCGTTTAAAATATTCTGGGCATGGATATTTTTTATCACTTCACATTTAAAGGGGTTTCAAATAAATCCTTTAAACAAAGAACCATTACATTCAAAATTCATGTAAAGTAGCATTTACATTTGTTCTCTCAGGACTAATAGGCAAAAGGGCTGTTCTTACTGCACATCAAACACACTGTTGCTATAATTAGTCTGTAATGCTAGATATGTATTGTAGCGTTGTGCTGCTGGATGCTACAATAAATGTGTTGAATGAATGAAACCCATCATGTATTCTATAGGCTTCACAATCCCAGTACCTGTATAATCTGAGACGACAACTGGACCACAAACCTACACACCTCTAAGATGTTAGGACATTGCACATTGTATCAATGAAGCTTCCACTGCATTAGTTCAGAGAATTTAACAATTACTGTTGCTGCATTTCTGGTGCATCAATCAACTTCCAGGATTCTTATATTCTTGCCAGCTGTCTTCTCCTTTGTGCTCATTCTGCCTTGTGCTGCTTATGAACCACCATTTCTTGGCTTCTCCGACCCGCCTATTCTTGCCTACTATTTCCCAGACTTCCATCACTTGATTTTTGAAGACACCGCTCTTTTGTAGTCTCTGCTCCTTACGTTTTGCTGAACACGAGGACACGCCAATAAAGTATTCAGGCCTACAGTAAACCATGCCATAATTACTACTTCATCGTTTGTGAGGTGTTTTCCATTTTAAACTATAGTATGAATGAGGCAGGGAGGGGGTCCTACGAACACAAACACAGCCTAGAGTCTCTCAGAGTGACTGAAGACTATTAACAATAAAATGTTTAGAAAAATGGCTGCTTTTTCATTTCTATCACTATATGTTTGGGAGAATGGGGCACCCCTTCTCTGTCAAATATTTAAAAAAAACTACTGGATGAAATAATTCCAGAACCCTCCCCTCCCCTGCAAAGCAAGTCAATGCTTCGTACGCAACTTGTTTCATACCTGGTCCAATTTGCTCGAGCACTGTTTCCTCTATGGGAAAGTGTATGGGGACTAGGCCGAAACTGCATTTTTTTGTTTTCTTAAAAAAGCTTTATTTTTTAACTGATCTCTCCCAAAATGTCCAGTCTGGGGGTGGGATGAGGGTCATGTAAGTACAATATTGTTTGCAAAATTTCAGCAAATCCGCTGCACAAGTCAAACATTATTGTTCATTTTTCGTGTTTCCTATGGTTCTTGATACTCAACTTAACTATAGTGCGACAACCGCTTCACTATAACATATTTGCAGACAAAGAAGGGTTTGCAGGGGTGCAACTCAGGGTCCCAGCTGCAATCAGCTTGCAGTCCAGTAATGTTCTCCTCCGAGCACACTCTTTTATGCTTCAGCAAGCTTCAGGGAGGCTAATCGGATTCAGGTGTGCAAGGTTGAATAATACTAATGAGTACCAGGAAGTTGCAGCAAGGAATTCTGGTTCCTGTAGTTTAGAGCCATCCGGGATCTAACTATCCCCCATTATTCAGTATTTGCCCCCAGTTATTCAGTGAAAAATGTTAGTCAAGGGACAGTCCAGGTGAATAAAGGGAATGCGCAATAGGGGACCCATTGTTAAGGTGGTATAGCTTCCAATACCTGCCTAATTTTAGGGGGCTTGTTGCATTAAATCACATCTCAACTCAATTTCAACGTAGGTTTTTTCTCTGAATTTCAAGGGTTTTGTTATGCTTTACCTACCACCACTTGTAGTTCTGCCTTTTATTCTGAAAACATAACTGTTGTCATATCATTTGTGATAAATGTCTGTTCTTAAACTATGCAACACCAGGTTGTATTTAATCGTTTATTGTGTCCACTAGACAAGAACGAATTTCTAATGGTGTACTGGGATGAGGAAGAGGGATGTGATGGTAATGCTAGTGATTACTATTGGAGTACTATGATGAGGAAGAGTGAGGTGTGTGTGTAGTGGGACACTGTGACGAGGAATAGTGTGGCGGGGTAGTGGGGGACAGTGACAAGTAAGAATGAGGTGCTGGTAGTGGGGAACTGTGATGCGGGAGAGTGAAATGGGGTTGTGGGGGACTGTGAAAAGGAAGTGTGAGGTGGGGCAATGGGGAACTTTGATGAAGATTGAGGTGGGGTTAGTGGGGGATTGTGACAAGGAAAAGTGAGGTGGAGTAGCGAGGGACTGTGACAAGGATGAGGGTGGTGGGTAGTGAAGGACTGTGGTGTGGAAGAGTGGGGTGGGGTAATGGGGGACTGTGATAAGGACGAGCTGTGACAAGTAAGTATGAGGTAGGGTAGTAGGGGACTGTGCTAGGGAAGAGGGAGGTGAGAGTAGTTGGGGAATATGACGCGGAACAGTGAGGTGGGGTAGTGATAAATATAGGGAACACCATCAGCAGGAAGGATACTGGAGATTTAAAAAAGCAGACTACAATCAGGTGAGAGGAGGCTATAGACAAGAGTAGGAGAGGAGCTGGAAGGGAGAGGAGTTAATAGGGGACAAGACGAGTGAAATTAGCAAGAGCGAGAAGGTGACAATCGAAAGTGTTAGGGAGAATTCTCTCTTTAGGCTGAATTTCCTAACCTAGTGAGTCCCCCAGCAGCTTTGCTGGATTTCTGGAGTTTGTTTTTTTCTCCTGCCAAGAGTGAGACTCTTTTCTCCCACTCTTGGACATGATTTATGGTGTTCCTTTAACTGTTAATGTGTTTTATGGGCTATGGGGTCCTTTACTCCATAGGGTCTCATGTGTTTTTATGATGTGTGTTACACAGTACCCTCCGTGCAGTAACACAGGGGTGTCATAATGACACCCCACCATAGACTCCATACCCAGGGACTGACTACTGTCTCCCAGGGCATGTAAAGTCACCATTGGCTTTACTAGTCCCAAATTATTAACAGAAACCAGTACAAATCATCATATTGTGGATGTACTGGTCGGGGCAATTCGATTGCCCCGGGGTCTGTTAGTCGAGGGGGCACATCTCCGTCCCCCCTGATCGAGTTTTGGCTGGTGGCAGTGGATACTACTTTTTATATTCGACCGCGAATATATCCCTATGGGATTTTCCCATTGTTCGAGGCTACCAACTTTAATTATTTAATTCTCATAGCCTCGAACATACCGCCGGTTTATTTATTTAATATTAATTCGCCGGTTGGTATTTTTTGCCAGGACTCGATTCTAAAATGGTGTTTGTTTTCTCTTCTGTGACTCCAACCCAAGTCGAGCCCTTTGTTCCACTTTTTGGCGGGCTTCTCCACAGAAGCCTCCAAAAGTGGTGCCACTCTGTCTGGGTACCACAGGGGGTGCGGGAGGGGGTTTAGGCACCCTAGACTGAGTTACCTTGGTAACTCAAGTCGCACTCTTGTGTGATTGGCCCAAGTGGTGAGCCGGCCGGCTCACCACTTAGCATGTTTGATTGACAGCTAGGCTGAGTGAATGGGGGAGTGCTGCATAAAAGCAGGGCTTTGGGGACTGGAACTTCAGAAGTCGCCACAGGACCTGAGAATCCGACGAGGGAGAAGTTGAGCCGACCTGCCATGACGACACCACCGGTGGAGCCCTGCGGAACCGACTCACCACTTCCCGACGACAGAGAAGATCTCCCGGCTGGAGAGGCTTCTTCCCCTGACTGGTGGGCACAACCAGTTTACCTTCTTCTCTTCGCACCCCAGACTGTCTTGTGGTCGAATTGCCCGAGCCAAGCACCCCACCAATCGGATAGCCACTTACCACTGGACCGCGAATAAAAGGACCGCTCCTTTTACCTGAGAACTCTGCGGCTGGTTTCTTCCCTGGCAGTGCAACGGACTCCTGTCTTCCTCCCCGATGAGATCCTCTCTTCCCCCGGACAAAGCACCAACTTGCATCCGCTGCCAGGAACAACTGCCCCCGCTGGAGTATTCTCACCACTTTAAGGTCCCGTATCCGCCAGGCCTCCCTTTCTAAAGATTGCTATAAGGTAATAATAACCCCTTAACCTTCTAGAATGGGCTGGCCGCCTTGACCTTCTAACTGGTCCCTTTCTTTGGTCCAACTCTTTTTGAACCTTTTCAAGACTTTTGTGCACTGCAACCGTGTGACCTTGGACACATTTCGTTTTGATCCCCTTGAAGTGGATCCGGCCTTCTGAACTCTAACTTCACGTTTTACTTTGCCTTTCTCCCTTGTTGTGTTCTTCTAAAAGTGTTGGGACCTGTTTCAATTTATTCTCTGCTTTTCTCTCCCTTTTAAAACGAATTATTAGAGTGCCATCTGCGTTAAGCGCTCACCGCTGTCTGAAAATAAGTGGGGCTTTACTTAAGACTTGTCTAATATTCTTCTAAGGGAGTGTATATCTTTTAGTGACTGTGTTTTTGAATTGCTTACTATTAGTGCCTGTGTGTTTTTCTAGATGTGGTTTTAAATAAATAATCATATCTCTTTTACACCAAGCCCTGGTCAGTGTTTACTTGTTCTACTGTGTTCTTTTGACCTATTGTGAATACTCTGTATACTGCCTAACTCTTCTTGAGGGAAGTCTGACTGCTCAGCCACAGCTACCAAGTGAATCTGTGTGGTACAGACTGCTACCAAGTGGGTTTACTGCCAAACACCTGTAGTCTTAAATCTTTTGCAGTGGTCCCAGAGGGAACTGTATAGGTTTCTGCCTAACAGAAAGCTGCCGGATGGCATCTGGCCAGATAATAAGAACAGGACGGCACAGGAGAAAAGCATATCTGACATAAGGATGTGCACCCCTATCAGCAGGGGTTGAAGGAAGAGCAAGCATGTGGCATGGCTTTGAGGCAGAACCTGAGAAGCTCAGCCTTGGAGAAGGTGAAACATAGTGGTCAGGCCAGGAGTCTAGATCAGAGAGGTGTGGCAAAGCTAAAAACCCCTCGGGAGAACATTGTAGAACTGCCCCTAGATTTAACTACATCTCTGATTCTGTCATTTGTGACTTCCTCTCGGTTATCTGACAGCTTATAAATACATAACTATCACAAACTATCAACTGCATTATGTATTCTTGCCATGACTGTGAAGAGAATCTGGAGTATAAGCTAATATGACTTTTGTATCAGTTGTGAGAGTCTTGGGCCTTTAGCACTCATCTGGTTGCATTACTAGTGGATTCCCAAATTGAGGTTGGACATTGCAGGTAGTGTTTCTTTGTTCCTTCATATTGTTATATGAGAGATATTGTTATTCGATGTACAATTCTGATCAAAACATGCCTTAGATGTCTGTAGGTTGCATACCTGCTCAAAAAGAAATGATCAGTATGCAAATGCATGCAGCCCATAGACATGCACTGGAGCTCTCCTTCTACACCTCTGTAGTTATTTGTGATCTTACCCACAGGGGAATCAAAGGCATTCACACTCCTGTATGGAAGGTGCATGCTCTTCCCAATCGTGTAAGTGATTTTATCTATTTTGATTATTCAATATGCAGTATTATACCTCTTTCCTGTTTTACGTTAAGTATGTATTTTACTCAGGAGTTCTTTTTTTGTAAACTATGATTTCCACAGGTTAAGAAGTTGAACAATTCCTTAAAATCTGTAACATGTTGCACACCCTCCCTCAAATCCGGGCATGGGTTAGCCCTGTGAAAACTCGAGAATTAGTTTGTTCCGCTTGTGTCAGAGAGAAGTTTTCCTTCTAGCCCAGTCCCTATTCAGTGTCCAAGTTGGTGAATGATTCACATAAAAGACTTTAATTTTCTATCAGGGAGTTTGTCTTTGAAAGGCATGGCACATGGAGGATGATTTACAGCTCCATGCTGCTCCACCGGGTAAGCTCTTGTCGCAGTCTGTCCCATGGTTTCAGGCAATCTGGTTCTGTCTTGGGAAGGCATTCTCCTCATGGTCCCTCTGGTAAAGTTCTTCTTAAAGGGGATTCCTATCAGCTACATCCAAGGTGGAAACCCACTCAGCACTCTCATGTCAGACAATCTCTCTTGCCTTTAGATTCTTCAAGAACTCCCTATTCCTTGTATAGTGGTCCCTAAATAATTGATGGAAACATAACATACAATCCACCCATACAGTGTCATTTGATGCAACATTTTCTCATTGGACAGACTTTCTCATAGGTTATTTTCAGATACTGATAATTTAAGTTATCCTCCCCATTATTTTGATTGATCTAAGTATTTTTCCATATTACAATGTTTTTTTTCCCATCCTGTGGTCAGTTTGGGCATACATATATTTTCCTCTCATAACTTCTTTTATGGACCTATCGCCACATTGAGGATCATATATTTGAAATTGAATGAAACATCTGAATCCACAGAATGGCTTCACGTTCTGATGACTTGTACTATGACATGCACTATGCAGATGTTATTCAAATGTGCACACTCCTTAATAATTTGCACATATTAATATTGAGGAATGGTTCACTGAATTCAAATGTGTTTTCGTTTTTAAATCAAGTATTCACAAGTTATTACTGATAATGTGATTTAATTCTGTACCATGTTAAGTCCATCTATTTATTTTGTCATTCGTTTTTCAATAGGTTTCCATTACATGTTTCTGCAAAATGCCCCTTGAGGTCCAAGATAAAAACAGACACAGAACTGATGGTATTTTATTGGTGTGCCAGAGGTCATAAACATCAAGGTCTGCTTGGAAACGTGGTCTTTTGATGCATTGTCAAACTAAGAAGCAGATCCATAACCGTATGACGCGGCTTTGTCCATAAAATGTTAGACATTGCAAAGGTGTCCAGCAATTGCTCTGAATACACATAACTCTCTCTGTTCGGGTAAGCTAATTGATTAGGTAATAGATTAGTTACTGATTAATGATAGGCTTTTGTTCTCCCAGGGGGCTGGACTGCAATTACCATTTAAAGTGACATTCACATAGAAAAGAAGGCTATGGTGTATTTCGGTTCCATGTCATTTTTCCAACAGTAATTTACTTCGAAGTAATTCTTTTGAAAAAAAGCTATTCCTTTTTTCCCGAGAGGTCCTCCGTCAACCCCTCTTCCTCAAGCCCCAACCCACACTCATTGACTGCTTAAAGGATAGTTCCGGGACTTTTTTTTTATTGTCCCTACGATACGGCCATGTGTTTTTAAGCATAAATCGGTAGATTGTAGAAAACTTTCCTATGGACCTTACCCGACTTTTCGTCCATTAACGCACTCGAAATCAGCCGCCATTTTGTGATAATCCTATCATTTCCCCCCATCGACCTGGCTCACCTGCGTTTGCGGCACTAAATCATATCCCCCGCCCCTGAAACAGACTTTATCAAAACATTCATATTCCCCGCCTCTATCCGTGACGTGACTGTGCTGCGTAGGCAAACGCGCCCAGGCGTCTTCTACGCGACTCCACACAGAACCCGGAAACCAACACAGATCAGCTCACAACACAGCGCGCCACAATTCGGAATATGAAACTGTACTTTTAAATCAAACCGCAAGATTGTAAATTTGGTAAAGTACATTTATTTGACATCAAATGTTTAGAGAATATTCAGCGATTTGCATTTTTCTTTGCTCTCGATCCAAAATAGTTCGTCTTGAGGCAAGCGATGTTCGTGTGCAGTACACAGGGTGTTGGTTTACGATAAAATAAGCTCTTCGGTCGCACTGATAATCGCATGGCTGTTCCAACAACGAGGCACTAGGCCACCACAACGGTATGTATGTTGCATCTAGCCATTAGTACCGCGTTAGGGCATACTTGTACTTGGCGATCGTCCCATAAAATGGTCAGGGTGGTAACGTTGTTCACGCGGAGAAGCAACTGGCGGTTGTAAAAGCCATCCGCCGGTGTCTGGTACTCGTGACACATACAATAATGAAGGATGTACCTGTTTTAAAAACATAAAAAATGAAATTAGTCTCACCATCAGATCTTTATTAAAATTATTCATTTTATATATTAGGTCGGGAAATTATTTCATAGCTAGGACAGTGCAACTGGGTATTATACGTCATTTCCAGTAACCCACCCCCTCTCCTCCGCCTTTTTCAGAGCCGCCTGAGCGCCAGTGGACCACTTCGTCACTGATATGATATAATATGGCATTTGCAACGCGCCTATACACAAGTGTTTCAAGGCGTGGCGAGGCAGGGAGGGGGGGGGAACAAGGAGAAGACAGACAACGATCCTACTAGGCCAGGTGTCATTCAGATCGCGCAAGTGCAGGGGTAGGGGGAAGGTAAAAGTGCAAGGGGAAGGGGAGGGGGGAAGTGGAGTACAAGGTAAGTAGCATAAAATAATAAATACATAGGGACAGCTGGTGGCGAGTGCAAGGTAAGTGCAGAACAAGTGCTGGGAAGGGGGGGCTGTAGGATACTGAGACAGTCCCCCAGTGCAGGGGTTGACAGGGAGGCAGTGCAGGTGGGCCCAGGACCGAGGTCGCAGACAGTGGACCAGTTGTAGCAGGGGAGAGGGAGAAAGAAAGCAGAAGCAAAGAGGAAGGTTTTGAGGTGCTTCCGTAAAAGGAGATGGTTCTCCTCAAGATAGTGCGCGGTACAAAACAATATGCCACATAGAACGAACAAGTACAACTTAACCCGTCTTTAAAGCTACTGTATAGTAATTAAATTGCGGTATAAACTCATCTAAAGAGTTACTTACATTATATTTGCATTTTCCATTGTGTCTGTGCGTAGGGCAGCCCCGAAATACCACTCCTTCTATGCCGACGTTATTTCTTCTAATGAACGAACATTAAATGGCTTTCGTTTCTGAAATTATATTCATTATCGTTTACGTTATTGCACCACACCCCCAAAAAGAAGTCTTTCGGGATGGTCAAATAACAATAGAACCTTATACTGAGTCGTGGGCCATTCCGGCACCCGAGCAAAAAATCAAAGCAGCTGACCTTCACTTTGAACGAGCACACATTCCTAGTTAGCTACATTCAGTGTAAGGCCATCTCACAGGACTTGAAATTTACACTCCATCTTTGCATTTTGTCTGCGTGCATTTGCAGCCCCAGAGAACCATAAATACGGAGACATTCTATATTTTTTGAAAAATGATTTATATTACTGTTTGGTTTAATTTAATGCGCAAATGAACAAGGTTGGATAGACACATTGCATGTACACTGAGCAATCACTTTTATTTACACAATACATAGCTACACATATTCAATGGGCCTGCGACATGAGGAGACTCCAGAGCAAAGTCACAGGTGACACCCGGGTGGTTCGCACAACTGCACGGTGAAGTGAGGGGCAACGGTGGAGAGACACATTGCATGTACACTGAGCAATCACTTTTATTTACACATTACATAGATACACATATTCAATGGGCCTGCAACATGAGGAAACTCAAGAGAACAGACAATCAAATTACAATCATTTAAACCGTGATGTGTATTTCTCAATGAGCTCTGCTTTAGGTGGACATGGAACAGAGGCAATGTTGGGTGGCAATGCAGTTGTCCCCTGCACAGGTTCGTTCACAACTCCATGTATGTGCCTATCTAGGACATCAACAATAAGTCTATCAATAAACTCATATTGCATATCCTGAAACACTGGTTTGATCACCCATTGTTTACTTCTTTTAGTGAAGGCCTTATTGTAGCGAAGCGTCCCTAAAGTTCCGGTCGTCCTACTTTGTTGACGGCCAACATTATGGTTATGTGCCAAGACCGCTAGAAGAGTCCGATTTATCATGCCCCCCATGCCAAAATGCAATCGTTTTGGCCTGTACTTTAGGCACATATTGTGGAACACCTCCAAATCTCCTGTGTGGCAGAATTCCGTGAGTCCCCTCAAATCTCTTGTTATAGTTTTATCAAATACAATCTTTTCAATGGCTTTGTGAGTGGGTGATGAAGGAATCAACTACTTCTTCTTCCGTGCCTCCTCTGTGGACAAATGGCCATGTTCACAATTGTGGAAATGTTGGTTTGTGGTCCAGCGGTGAACGTTGCTACAGTGTAGCATTACTGACCGCCATTTTTCCAGTAGAATTTCCAACGACCCTCCACATGTTTTTGAGCTCCACCAAAGATGGTTGCTGATTGACTTGGACCACTGTGAAATACCTTGCATATCTTTTTTTTTACCTGCAGCCGACATTTTTTTATTGATTTTTTTTGCAAGATGCCATACGTCAAATTGGTGATTTATATTTTTGTACTCTTCTCTCATTGTCTTGGCAATTGAAACGTGTCTGTCCGTGGCTATCAGGTCGATCACCATTCCCCGCGATTGTAGTTCTTGCAATGATGCTACAAAGCCAACTTTCTCCATGGCCACTGAGGATGTACTTTGTGACACCTGCACGACCACCAAACTCACAATTTTCTTACTTTCCATGTCCTGAAAGTGGTAGGTGCAGTACTTGGCTGAAAATCCTGGGCTGTCGCACTGTCCATCACCGGCTAGCCTGAACCGTTTGCCCGCGAATGTACTATCAATAGACATTTTTTCCATTCTCCAAGCTTCGCTAATGGCTGGAAATAGATAATCGATTTGGTATTTGTAGAACTGAGTTTTCGCAATGAAATGGATTCCCACAAACTGAAAGAAATACTCTAACTTTTTAAAACTTGAACCACTAAAAAGTGCGGCCGCTGCACAAAGTAGATTGCCTGCTGGCAGTTGCCCCAGCATGGGTTGTGCAGACCATGAGAAAGGATGATATTTTGTACAGGTGGCATGTATTTTAAGGTTAGTGCCTCGAATTGCACGAGTCACAATAATCAATGGCTCCCCACATACTTCCCCACCAACCGAATGCCCACATTTCATCCTAATAATAATATCAATCAAACAACTATCGAGTACAATGAATTTGGCCTCTTTCCTTATACTGTCACTCTGCATCCCAGCTGGTTCGGCCTGTAACGTTGAGGACATGTCACTCACATGAAAGGTAGAATCTCTGATATCGTCTTCCGCTATGTTCAGTGATATTGATGGTGTTTCATTGTCGCCCACTTCATTCTCTTCCATTGCAACATCTGT
This sequence comes from Ambystoma mexicanum, assembly GCF_040938575.1. Classification (NCBI taxonomy): domain Eukaryota; kingdom Metazoa; phylum Chordata; class Amphibia; order Caudata; family Ambystomatidae; genus Ambystoma; species Ambystoma mexicanum. Next base: position 537,151,687 of record NC_090923.1, on the reverse strand, counting down.
TCCTTCTCCGGCGATGGGTGAATAAAACAATTTCTTCAACTTTCTCGCGGTCTTAGTTTTTGCGGGTGTGGATTCTGTGAATTGATCTCCGACTGCATCCGAACTACCAGGAGGACATTCACTATCAATGGCTGGTGGTGGTATAGCTCCGTTGTCAATCACTTCATATTCTTCCCATTGGCACGATGTATCTCCAGTCTCAAGTCCCTGCCAAAAGGTTTGACAAGCAACATCTCTCGTTCGCTTCACTGTCTGTGTAGATCTAGTTCGTACACCTACTCGCAACTAGAGGACAGATTGGAAAAGGGATGTTCAGTTTAAACACAACTTACAGTATTGAACTATTAACAGTGAAAAACAACATAATATAGTGACCAGGACACTAACCTTCTTTTGCTTTCTTTTCTTTGAAACTTTCTTGCCTCGAACTTCAACATCAGGACGCTTTTGCTCCGACTCGTGTGTGCATGTCTCCACTTCCTCTTGCGCTGCAACGACTATATTTTCATGATAAGCACATCCATCACGCACTGACGCTCCATCGACTCCCTGAAACATAGAACTTTCATTAGTATGTATAATAATATTGAAAACACAAAATGTGCTTGGGGACCAATACCCACGTACATCTCAATAGCAAAACACGAATGAACGCATTGTGTAGAACATTCAAACGACAATTATTCACGCATTGTTGATCTAGTTAGATGGAACTGTCAAGATCCATACCTCGGGCTCCGCATAGACTTCCATTGATGATATTATTGAAGATGACGCTTCAGCAACTCCCTGAAACACAGTAATTGCATTAGTATGGTTTTCTATTTTGTTAAAAAGAACATAAACTTTGTGCAGGCGTCAACGGCTCATCTAAATAGACCTGCACAAATGATCAGTTGTCTAAAATAAGTAATGGATATCTAAATATGATTCGATTTGCTCGACCACCCAGAGATCTGCATCAACTACTAGGGGTGATGTTCTTGTAGAACATTGCGCCGACCCGTAACTGCATGCTCCCCCTTCTTCTTGGACTAATGCTCCATTGACTCCCTGAAACATAGGACTTTCATTAGTAATGAACACAATATTGAAAAAAGAAGACACATAGGAGGGCGACGACAGAAGGACATATCAATGGCTAAAAACGAAAGAAACATTGTGTGTAACAATCACGCTACAAGAATGCAAGATCTGATGATCTCCATCGATGGAACTGTCCGGAAACGTACCTCGAGCATCTGAGTGACATCAACGGTTGTCGTCAATGCGTTGGACTCCTCAGCATCTCCCTGAAAGACAGTACTTGCATTATTTTGGATAACAATAATTCTAACTGAAAACAAAGACTAGAGGACGAGTACTAGGGTGTACCATTAGGTAAAATAATTACACGATAAATTAAAACTATTGATTTACATGCCTAAAACAAGTCAGTGGCAGAATAGCTAAGTAAGATTACCCGATAGGCGCTTGAAGTGGCTGATGACTGCAATAATGACACGGATGGAGAATCTTCCGCCTTCATATTGAGTGGATACATAAATGGGGAAATTATTGTTAGCTAATGCTACACACTACCGCAAGGCCGAGAGATAAATCCGTAAACTTGACTCACCAGTGGAGGGATGTGGACGAATAGAGTGGGAATAGCGGTTGAGAGCAATTTTCGCTTCGCTCGCGGTGTGTTCTTCTTTATTAGCAATGATGTGGAGTACATGTCTGAGCTAAAGTGCCTGCTGCAGATGCGCTATCGATCACCCCTCTTGTCCGCAAAGAGCTCTAGGACTCTACTTTCAAGCTCAGACGGTGGATATCCGCAATATCGGACCCATTCTCTTATCTGATCTATTGTCTTAGGGAAAACATGCATTATAGTACCTTCAGATTTTTTATGGGTCTTCGAAGGGCAACCGCCAATGGAACAGGCAGGCATTGTGGAAAGTTCTGAAAAGTAAAGATCAACAATTCTCTATGAATACCAATGTGTTAAAAAATTAAATGACACATAAAAGGTTCAATGCAAGGTTCGTTTTGGTTCTTGGAACTATACACGTTATTCACATGCGGATAAGTATTTGAATAACTTTAAAAAAATAGAAAAATAATTTGACTAAACTCAGAACATGTGACTAGTTCCTTGCATGTACTGTCTTGAACGAAAAGAAAACATGGATGCAATTTGATGACTACTAGCAAATAGATATAAATTAAAAAATTGGACGAAAAATGATTATGGTACATGGCCTTACCTTGACGAACAAACAGTTAGATGCAGGGATCAGAGTAGTTTCTTGTCGTAGAACAGGGAGCAGTTCACAGGTTGCAAACTGACAAGTTTGCTCGAAGTGGTCACGGAAGTTCACAGAGACGAAGAGCAGATAACCAGCACCTTCACGGGTTGACTAGCAAAGCGCAAAGAAGTTCTCATTAGAAATATGAAGTGGGTTATAAAGAATTCGAAACAGGGGTGTGTTTGTGAATGAATGACGTGAATATGTCGTGGCATTATGCGGTTTGCAGGGGGGCGTCCAGCGTGAGGGGGGATGCTTGGCAGGAGACACGGGGTCTGGAGGTAGACATGGGAACAACAACCTATGCTCTATAGACCACTTTGAAGTGTACATGGTCTTTGGCACCTCTTGGCCTTTATCGCTCCCTGACAGCTCCACTTGCCAGCGCAAGTACCCCGGTGCAAACTGCCTTTGATAGGGCGGGGGGGTGGATTGGGGCGGTGGTCGTGCAGACAAGACACAGGAAGACTCGTGAATAGAGACACACTTATGTGGATTGCAGGGGGGCGTCCAGCGTGAGGGGGGATGCTTGGCAGGAGACACGGGGTCTGGAGGTAGACATGGGAACAACAACCCATGCTCTATAGACCACTTTGAAGTGTACATGGTCTTTGGCACCTCTTGGCCTTTATCGCTCCCTGACAGCTCCACTTGCCAGCGCAAGTACCCCGGTGCGAACTGCCTTTGATAGGGCGGGGGGTGGATTGGGACGGTGGTCGTGCAGACAAGACTCGTTTGCCGCAGGGCCTCACCAAGGAGAGGCCATCTAACTGCATGTAAGAGGCAGGCTGCAGGATCTAGTACATGGAAGGCAGGGGGGTGAGTTTATAAATACCTCACCCTCCCAGGAGAATATATGGGTGCAGTTCACCCTGGAGACCCTGGATGCCTAGGCAGTTAGTCAGCAGCAGGCTGGCCTGTGGTGGCAAGGCGGCACGGGCCAGAGGGGGTCATCTCTGTACTCGGTGCCCAAAAGGATGATTTATTATGATCAACCATATTGATTATTTACCTATAACCATGTTTTGTATCAATAAAATCCAACGGCCTTTTATTGCCAACGCTTGAACAAAGTGGTGTGGTAAGTATTTTTGGGGGAGGAGGCAAGGCCGGGAGGCTTGATGCCAACCCGCAAAATAACATATGTATGTCTGCTGCATATGGGTTCAACGGTTATGTGGATTGAAGGTGGGCGGCCAGCGTGAGGGAGGATGCTGGCCGGAGACATGTGGTGTGACAAGACAAGGCACAGGAAGACTATTCAATGGAGACACACTAGATTCATTTAAAAAATCAAAACAACCATTGTATGTTGGGTTTTATTTTAGATCTTAATTTCAATTGAACATAAATAATAAACATTACACATTGTAAAGTTCCGGTTGCAGCACATCCAGGGAAAATCTGCGGTATTGTCCACTGTCGCTGGGGAAATGTTGTCTAATGGCAAGTACCGCACAGGCAGGTATTACTCTCCGAACGCGGTGTCCGAGCCTCCCGTGAAGCCACCAAGTGAAGCAACGATAGGCCACCAGCCTGTACCACCGGTGAAAAAGAAAGATGCAAACGGTATTAAAATGACAAAACTTTCTTATCAATGTCGATGAAGGTAAAAAATGTCATTCTGCTTTGAAAAAAATTCTATCTAGAAAATGCACAATATGGAACCAATTTACATGCGTTCGAATGATATGTAGATGTAATTTTATATGTGGGAGACGACCATGAAATAGTAGTGGCATCACTGACATCACAACCAGAGTATACTTACTCGTTACTCGGATTACGCGGACGAACAGTGCCGCGAAGTTCGTGCATAAGCACCATCATCATCCTCAACACGGTCCGTGAGAGGCAGGCTTCCCTGAACTCTGGCAGCTCGGTGATGCATTGCGGACTTGGCTCGCCTTCCGAAATGTAGGCCAAGCACCTGGAATTTTCACGGCAGCAGCAGTTCTCCTCCTCAGTTGGCATTAGCTCGCACCGATTGCACGTGCACCAGGTGGAGACGCCGTCCATGCGACATGGTCCAGGCTCTTCATCCGTTGACTGGTCCTCCCAACTGCCGTCCGAATCCCCATCGTTTTCGCGTGCTTGCCTTTCCAGTAGTTCCTCCTCGGTGTACTCGGGCTCGTACATATTTGGCATTATTGTAGCCATTGTGTGGTAAAGAAAGTAAAATAATTTACAGAGATGGTACAGGTGTTCACAAGGCCTAGAAGCGGCGAAGGTAGCTGACCAGAGCACAGAAACGAGTCACAGAATACTCAAAGTAACACAGAGAGAGTAATGGAATCGAAAATCTGCTGCTGTGTGTTGTGAAACAGTGTGTTTATACTTATTGAGGAAAGAGGCGTCCTGCCATTTCCATGGCGACACTTCATTAGCTGAGGCGCAGCGATTGTTGACACGAAACGTGCTTTGGCGTTGGGAAATGGGCGGTACGCGTCTGCTGATGTCAGGCTCAGGGGCGGGGGATTTGATTTAGTGCCGCAAACGCAGGTGAGCCAGGTCGATGGGGGGAAATGATAGGATTATCACAAAATGGTGGCTGATTTCGAGTGCGTTAATGGACGAAAAGTCGGGTAAGGTCCATAGGAAAGTTTTCTACGATCTACCGATTTATGCTTAAAAACACATGGCCGAACCGTAGGAACAATAAAAAAAAAGTCCCGGAACTATCCTTTAAGCCACAACCACTATATAATTCGAAGTGTTTTTGAAGTAATTACTTCGAAGTGATTATTGTCAGCAAAACCACAGGAAACCATGTAATTGTACTTCATCTTGTGTTGGTAATGCAGGACCTTATCACCAATTTACATTCTACATGTGTAATACACAGTGCAAATTAAAATAAAGTTTTGGGTCATTTTCTAATATGGGTGCATGGCACATTAAGTTATTACTTCCTCACACATAATAAAATACACGTTTTCATGGCTTTGTTTAACATGGGCACACAGCAAGAAACTGTTTTCACCATTTGCTTATATGTAGATTGGTGATATGTACATTATAGGGATGACACATCCATGAAAAACACATTTTTTTTGTAAACGTGTGTTTCATTTACTATAAATAACTTTTTCCATTGGAGTAACAGCCAGTCAGGTAGTCAGATACCTCAAACTGTTCTAAGTGTATTATGGGTTGAATTCAGTGCATGTGCATATCATTGAGTGGATGGCTTCCCGTCGAATGCTTATCATCTACCTGATTCCCGCCAATAAATGATAACTCCCACACATGCCAAGACAGCAAAAAGAAGTTTGATATGACTCTGAGGCACAGGAAACTCGGACTTTTGTAGTGTTAATGTTTCTGGCATATTAGTTATTCAGAATTGTATAGTCATTGTGAGATCCTGAGTCCACCCACCTTTACCCCTGCCTCGCACACATAATCTCTCCTGCCATAGCCCCCTCTCGCCTCCCTGGCCGATGTCAGCCCACAGAAATAGATATGTTTATTACCTCCACCCCATTTCTGTCTCTGCACCACAGGCTCTATGGTGAAAGCTCAGAACCGTGATTCACAGAAACTGGTGACAACACAATGAGAGGAGAAAATGGCTCACTCCACCCTGCGATTACCAGTGACTGCAAGCACAAAGAGGATCTGCGTGCAGAGTAGTGCCTCACAACCTGCTCCATTTCGTGCATCTAAGTATTGACATTGCCCCACACTGAGATATGAATTTACCCAATTTGGCCATGAGGTTGGTGGTCTGCGTTCAGCTTTCAAACCATGCGGGTGCAGGTTGTGCCTTGCATGCTGTGGGCCTATTTTAACATTCTCATTCCTATATCACAGTGGAAATGTAAACAATGAAGGAAAATAGTTGTGCTCTACATTAGCATTTCTTTTCTGGATACTACTGGGCAGGCAGAAGTCTGGAACATCTCCTGTCCGCTGTGTAAATTTCCTGATGCCTGTGACATGGTAGACCAGACACCAGGGAAGCTAACACAGTGGGAGCGCATTTCAGAGCCCATGCAAATAAGGAACATTGGGCCTCAGTACGAGCATGGAGGTAATCAAAAAAGGAAGGCAGAATGGTAATACCGGCATCGAGTACCGGTCCAGGCCATTACGAGCCATAATACCCGGCATTACCGCCACCGCCTGTACCGTGCCCCTTCTTACCGACATGCGCGCGCCCACTCACCCTTGATGGTGGCAATACCGGGATGCTGCTAACAGGAGGACATCACAAGTAAGGCGGGCATGCACCTACAGGTATCCCGAAGGCGGTAAATAGGGCCTGGACGATGGCGCTACTACAGGCATCGCGGATCACCCGTAAATAGCAACTTGCTGTGTACCCAACTGCCGCAGGTGCACACAATCACCACAGGTGGAGGCAATGGAGCCTGTACCAGCACAAAAGGAGCAAACCCACACACCATACCCCTTCCCACACCAAAATGATCCCACTTGCTGTTGCAATCCTGGGGCTGGAGGACATGCCTGTACTGCTACACCAGCAACAACAACAACTACAACAACAACAACAGGTAGTACAGAGGAGACGCAGGAGGTGAAGGAGGGTGAGACAGGCCCAGCAAGTCCCACCAGTGCAGCCAGTGGTACCACTTAGGCAGCCACCAATCCCTCGCATCAGAGCCAGTCCATTCAACCTAACCCCTGTGCAGATCAACACCCTGTACCGGTTGGACCGGGACACCATCACCACCATAGTGGACATGATACACGATGACATTGTCAGCCTGATAGAAATCCGCACTGTCATCCCCCCTCTACTGAAGGTAGTGTCTGTGCTCCACTTCCTGGCCACAGGCACCTACCAGCACACATTGGGCCAGCTGCATGGCATATCACAACCTCTCTTTTCATGCATGCTGACCCAAGTGCTGGATGCCCTCCTGAAGCACGCAAGCATTCACATATCCCTACCACAGATTGTCCAGGAGCTCGCTGACACTAAAGTTGGCTTCCATGCACTGGCAGGCATGCCCAATTGCATCGGTGCCCTCGACTGCACCCATGTAGAATTGGTGGTCCCTCATGCCATTGAGGTGGTGTACCGCAATCGTAAGCAATATCACTCTCAATGTGCAAATGATATGTGACTCCAGCAAGATGATCACACATTGTTGTGCCCGATATCCTGGATCCACACATGATGCCATGGTGCTGCGTAACTCCTCGCTACCCCGCTACATGGAGTGACATGCTGGACGACGTGCCTGGCTGCTCGGTAAGTTGTCTGACAGGCCCATGGCAATGCAGTGGGGGGGATGCATACTCCACCTGGGTGAGATTGGGGGGGTGCATACTCCACCTGGGTGAGATTGGGGGGGATGCATACTCCACCTGGGTGAGATTGGGGGGGATGCATACTCCACTTGGGTGAGATTGGGGGGTGAGTGGACAATGCACATATAGCTAAACACTGTGGCCCTGAACATCCTAACCTGAACATGACACATCAATGCCATACATAAGACCAATGCTGCACAGCAATGACAATATGCCAGACGTACAAGCAGGCCACATCCCTCAACGCGTCGACTGCACATCTAATTAGCATACCCTCTGCGACACAATCCAGCAACATGCAGTGAGTATGCGTAACGGACATGACTGCAGCAAAGCACAACACATGACATGCACCCTTGAGTGGTAACAAAGAATTTCCACCGAGGGTATACACTGATTGTCACTGGCCCACCACCACAGTCGTACAGCATGCTGCCATGGGAATGTCAAGCGATGGATGACAAAACATGAATACACCTGTGGCAATGCTGCTAGTGGGAATACATACAGAGTACTATACATCACAAATATGGGTGCAAAAACATTGTTCCGCATCCACAGTACATCTGCATCAGCATGCAAGTGAACACCCTGCATCATCTGGACAACGCAATCCACACCTGCAGACCATAGTACAGCACACATTGTGTGAAATGAACCTGTGTGCATACATCTAGGGACATGTGCATGTCAACACCAAATAGCTGCAGCCATGGCAGTGATTTCTAAAGGTGTCAGGTCAGATATTGACTCACACTTACCTTATTTTTCTCCCATACAGGTGATGGTGGCTATCCCTTGAAGCCGTGGCTACTTACCCCTGTACGGAACCCGCAGAACAGGCACGAAGAGGAGTACAATCGGGTTCATAGCCGTACCCGTCTTGTGATCGAGCAGACCTTTGGCCTGTTAAAGGCACGGTTCCGCTGCCTCAGCAGGTTTGGTGGAGCACTCCTTTACAGGCCTTAGAAGGTGGGAAAGATCACCATGGTCTGTGCCATGCTGCACAACATGTGCATCCTGCGAAACGTACCACTGCCACCTGACATTGACCTGCATGCACCGGGTGAGGATGACGATGGAGGAGATGCAGCATCCCTGCCAGTTCGCGATGTACAAGATGGTTGTGCTGTGCGCCAATCAGTGATTGACGATTTCTTCTGAACCACTGGGATGCTGATGGTTCTGTGTTAGTACTACACTAGGCACTGGGATCGTGTGCGGAGGGTTGGGCACTGTGCGCTTTCATGAATTGAATAAACACACACAAAATGAGCAATGTCCAGTCATGAAATGATTTTGAACACAGCGGGTGTATTGGATATTTAAGATTACTGTGGTTGAACCCTCCACCTCACACACATTCTCCCCTCCCCCACCCCCAAAACCCCCAACACCCCATACCCTCTAACACCCCATAACCCCCCAAAGAACTCCAACACCACCTCCCCCCTGTCCCCAACAACCGCAACACCACCTCCCCCCTCACCCAATGTCATCCCACACATGATGTGCCAATCATGGTTTTCCCCAGGATGCAGTTAGCACATGCAGGGTGGCCCTGCTATTTGCGGCTTCTCTTTGGGTATGGGGGCATCATGTCCGTGTGGCGTGCGCTGCGCCTGGGCTGGCGCACAGGGCTTGTGGGAGCCGAGCTGGCAGGTGTGGTGGATGGGGTAGAGGTGGATGCCTGTGCAACCGTCTGTGCAGGTCGTTGCTGCTGCAATTGTTCAACAATCCTGCCGATGACCTGGGTTACTGCAGCTAAACTGTCGCGGATGACCATGCTGTTAGTGTTCATGGCTATGATGTTAGCTGCATTTGCTTCACATATCTCACGGCGGGTCAGTTCCCCCCTCCGCCACATACTGCCGGACCGGCTTGATCATGCTATCCTGGCGGGCCTCATTCCTCGTCAAGCGGGCCTCCATGTTAGTGGTGGCTGTGGAGGTGGACGGTGCAGTGGCAGGGTGGGCCAATGCTGGACTGCCCTCTAATGGGGATGACAGATGTGGACTCCCCAGTACTTCGACATGTTTTTGCATGGGGCTGACTGGTGTGCCCTGTGTGGAGTGCAGGTGTTGGGCTGGGGGCATACCACATGGAGGTTGTCGTCCATGTCAACATTTTCTTCGACGTGGCCCTCCCCATAGCTGAGGGGGGCTGAGGCAGCTACCTTCCCAATAGAACTGGTGGCAGCAGACTGTGTGCCATCACCTTCTGCCTCTACAACAGTGGACAATACTCTTGTGGCTGTGTCGTTGGGTGGTGTCTCACATGTTTTTTCATTCTCTGCTCGCGTGCCCTGTACTGCTGGTGCTGGCCTGTGTTGCAGTCTGGGTGTGGTGTTGCCCTGGAGGTAGAAGGTCCTGTGCCTTCTTGACTGGCCCTGGATCTCTTGGAGGATGTTGTAGCCTGTGCGGCAGGTTCTTGGCCTTCACTGTCTGCATCTGTGCCTGTGGGGGATCAAGAGATGCAGGGCATCAGTGATGGTGGTACGTGCAAGATGCATAAATTGGTGTTGTTCAGTAGTTCACGTTTCATGCATTGCATTCTTGTAGGTGTGACGCACAGGGTACTTGCAATGGGGGGGCCATATTGGCATACGTCGTGGACTCTCCTTTCTGGACTGATGTGTACTATGTGGCATACCGTTGTATTGCAGTTTGCGTGATGTGTGACTTGTGATTTCTTCCTGTGTGTTGGTTGTCTGTTGGTAATGGGATTGGCACGTAGCATGCATTTCATAGTGCCAGGGTTTGGGCCACCATCTGGACATGGATCTGTATATGTGTGTATGATGGGCCATGCATTGACTTGGGTCACTTTCAAATCTGTTGTGCTATGCCATGCTTTGGTTCTCTGTGGTTTGTGGGGACAATCACCTCCATCTGCCGATGACGGCACACCCGCCTCCATGTCTCCGAATCCCTCGATCGACTCCATATTGATCGTGGTGCTACATTTCTCCTGCCATCTTGACAGTTTGGTGTGAGAGTGGTCCCCGCCGCCTGTTGCCATGGCCTCCCTGCGGTTGGCAGAAAGGATGTTCCATACGTGGAGACGTAGATCGTCCCACCTCTTTTTCACATCCTTCACGGTGCGGGTGGTGGTGCCAACCTCAGTTACTTTCCTCGCCACCTCCTCCCATATTTCTTTTTTGCGCAGTTGGGCTGCACGCTTTAGGCCATTAGCAAAGACCTCATCAGCATGGACCACCAGCGTGTCCGCTAACATATTGAGCTCCTCGTCAGAGAACCTCTTCTTGCGCAGGCGGGGGGTGGACTTCCTAGTGGCTTCGACAGTCTTTCCTGATTCTGCCTTCTCTCCACTCAGTATCAGTGCTGTGTTCGGAGGATTGCAATGGATTGTGTTTTTTAAGATGACCACCGGCGCATTTCCCGTTCCGGCGCAATGACATTACTTCCGGGTCCGGCATTACGAACCCGATATTTACATGATGGTATTGCCAGGTCCGTTATTAAGGGGTTGCTCCTGGACGGAGGCGGTGTCAGCGGGTTCCGTGAGGCCGCTATCGGGGATTGGGGGTCTTTAGCGGCATGGCGGTGCAGCCATTACCGGCATAGGCGTTCGCTCGTGCTCTCCTATTCAGCTGCTATTTGCGGTGTTGAGGGAACACGGACGCGCTAATAACACCTTGCCGGTAATGACTGTGTTTTTACCGCAATTCTCGTAATGAGTCCCATTGTCTGTGAATCAGGCCTTCTGTTTATTGCCATAGAAGGCCACACAGAGTAGTACAACCCTTGGAGGCCTGTGTTGTTAAACGGCTTTTCAGTGACATAAATGGCGTTGGAGTCTTTTACAATTTAATAATAATACATGCCATCTCAGCCTAAGCTTTAATAGGTTCCTTTCCTGTACGTTAATGGTTTAGTCGTTATAAAGTACTTGTGCCACTCTGGATATTATGCCATTAAGGGCACGCCATGCACCACGTTCAATTTGCCATCCCCCCAGCCATTTCCGCTGATGTAAACAAAATATTTACAACTTGGGTATTACAGCTGTCTCCCACCATGCCTTCATTGGTAGTGAACATCACCCATTAATAAAGCTAGCAGCAATTTATTTCACATCGCTCATATTGACTGTATACTGGACGTCTAAAGGGCATCCATGCCAAATGGATTTGATAGTAGTTGTTTTCTTAATAGTGGCATTTTCTTCAGCATCCTAATGAAAATCAAGTAATATAAATGATGGTATCTTTCATCACACTGCTCCTTTAACATGCAATCCGGGCAGTCATTAGGCACTCTTGATTTTATTTCATGGCGCCGTTTAAGGAGGTGGAGTCATAGGCGCTAAGGCAATTTTCATATTTCAAAGTGTGGAGCATGACGAACGTCAGACATGAATGTCAGGAAACACGTTCAGAGGCAATTCCGCAGGAATGAGCTGCCATGCTGCGCTCAGAGCTGCCATGCTGCGCTCGCTTCTGATGACTAATCGCGGGTTCATTCAACATAACAACAATAAGATGCTGCAATGTAGTCCAGCTGCCAGAGCTCCAAATGTAATCCCTTTTTGGTTCAGAATGCATTGCACTTATGCTGGCGAAATGGGTTTTCAAAATGCCTGGCTCTTCCCCCATGCAATTACGCTCTGTTGGTTCCAGCCACCTTACTAACGTTGTGCTATTACCTTGGTTACATTGTTGCAAATGTTCATACCTATTAGATCTGCGCATGCCCATGTTTTTGAAGAAATGTGGGAGTCTCTGTACACTGGTTTCCGATAGACCTGCATCCTATCCATTCAGAATCACTAATCTTAACTGCTGATCTACGGTGGGACGTCTGGGGCATGTGTTCCGAATATAGGCAATGTTTTCGTTTGCAATAGGCGTGTTGTAACTTTAAACATTCCAGAAATTAACGCACTAAAAACCTTTGTGCATTATGTGCTTTAATGTGCATATAAAAACACTTCCCGCACATCTAAGTACAAATAAACCTAGCAACATATATGGAGGCAGTTACTTTATCAAGGCGCTCTCACACATACAACAAAACACACTTACTGTCACTCAGTACAGCACATCATAGCACCTCTCGACCACAATGTCTCGCAACACCTCTCACCTCGAGCAAATCAGTAATATTTAGCATCATGCACCGACAACATCCATCGCACAAAACACAGCTAATAACAAAGGCTGATTATTATTATTATTATTATTATTATTATTATTATTATTATTATTATTGTTATTATATATTTGTATAAAGCAAAACTTGCTCAGGAGTCATCAAGTGAACATTAGTATCCAGATGGGTGTGTGCACAAAATACCCAGAATCTACGTTACACCAGGGAGTACTGTGTGCCGCCTGAGGATTTTAATTTGGCAAATAGGTCATCATACCTCGTAGGTGAGGCGCATTGTTTTGAAACCAGGTCTTAGCTGTGACGTTGAGGCTGTGCAATTAACTCGAGGTGGGTGTAATGTCAGGTTTCCTAGAGCCAGTGATGAGGCGGGCCACATCATGGTGGGCTGCTTTGGGGGAGGTCAGGGGATCTGCCGGGATCCCTCATAGGAGTGCATTACCCCAGCCAATTTACAAAATTAAAAGGGCCTTCACCACTGTTTGGAAGTCCTGCGGTGGTTGGAAGGGCTTGATCTTGTGATGTGGAGCGATTTGAAACCAAGCCGTATGAGCCGTTTTCACAATGTGTTGTTGGAAGGATACCTTGCTATTCACAATGCAACTGAGGGATTCTGCTGAGTGGGTGAGGTGAGGGTTGATCCCTTCCAAGCGCATTTTTCCCAGCCACCTCTGAGTGGGGTTCTGCTTTAAGGTTTGGCCCAGGAGAACAAATTCCGTCATTTGTCATCCAAGTTTGATTCATTGTGCGGCCTGAGCGAAGATGAGCGATATATTGTGCGTCCTTGACCTTTAAGCAAAACTGTCCATCATCTGTGTACTGATGTATCGTGATGTTGGGATCGTCTAGCAGTGAAACCAGCAGGAGTGAACCCAGACCTGACAGAGCCCATTTATTTATTTTAAATATAGCATTTACTACATGCCCAAACCCGGAGGTATCACGGGCGTAAGTTACATAGGAATGCTTATCTGGTTACAGTGGAAGTTACAATATAGGCAGGATAAGAAGCAAGATTAGTTACCAACTAGTACACTTAGTTCGTGAGAGGCAAAGTTACAATAACGATTCAACCTTACAGGATACAATGAAACTAGTTAGAATTTGTTGACTAGCCATGTTTTGATAAGGCTCTTAAAGCGCTGGTGGGAGGGCTAATTTCTAATGTGCATGGGAAGGGCATTCCAAATCTTGAGTGCAGCAACTGGGAAGCTGGCATCCCCGACCCTGGCACTCTTGAACCTTTGGATGAATAGGTGTGTGCTGGAACTGAATCTGAGGGATCTGGTGGACTTTTTTTGGTGACACTGTTGTTGAGGTATGCAGGGGCATCCTTGGTGACACATTTGTGTGTGATGATAAGAGCCTTGAATAGGATTCTGGCTTGGATGGGTAGCCATTGAGCTTCTCACCTGATGTCAGAGATATGCTCTCCTCTTTTTAAACCACAGGCAGCCCTTAAGGCTTTGTTTTATAACAATTGCAGTTTGGCCTGATTGGTATTTGTGGTACCTAGCAGGATGATATTGCAATAATCCGGTTTCAATAGTATTAGGGCGCGTGCTATGGTGAGCCATTTTTGTGGAGTGAGAATTTGGCAGCTGAGTTCAATGAGTTTGGCTGTGTAGGCAGTGGCAGATGAGAGTGAACTAATGTGTTTACTCATGGTAAGGTTGGAGTCTAAGTAGACTCCAAATGTTTTGACCTGTTTGAGTAGTGGGATGGGTGTTCCGTCAATGGTTATGGTAGCATAGTCTGGGTGAAGGGTTTTTAATCGGGTTGTGGAACCAACAATCAGGTTCTCTGTTTTTTCATCATTGAGACATAGACTGTTTGTGGCCATCTAGCTTTGTCTACGTCAGCAAAAGCAGCATCCCAGATGCCCAATGTGACGCTTTGCGTTTGACGCATGAGAGAAAACAGGACAGAAATCAGATTTTAATTTGATATTAATAATGCCTCTTTTTGCAGATTATATTGTAGTTGATTCTGATGTTTTCGAGAAAGGGGAATGAATAGTAGGGTGTCTATAATTAGCCAGGAAGGGATAGTCCAGTAAGGGAACCTCTGGAATAGGTGCCATTTTTAATGAGAAATCTCCACTATCCCTTTCTTATAGTTCGGCTGATGTTCCCACTAATGAATGGCTCCTGATTTTCTGCCTATTCCTTAAAGAATCAATCCTGGCTGTCTGTTGACATACTGAAGAGGAGGGGTTCAGAGTCACACCTAAAATTAAAATGAAAGAGAAAGTCAGAGTGATGTGACACGCCTCATTACGAGTCCGGCGGCAACCCTGTCAGTGCTTTTGGCGGGTTGCCACCAGACTCGTAACACTTTACCAGCGTCTGACTTCCCGGTGCAACAGGGACATTACAAGTCCTGGTGAATCGGGAAGTCAGGTCTATAGGGGTAGCAACCCTTCCTCCCTCAACTGGGTACAGAAAACATGATAGGTAGATCAATGGTTCCATTATTGTAGAAATCAGGATTATAGGGCCTTTTTTAATTAAAGGTAAAAAAGTACACATGGCCTGCACATATCTGGGTTAAAATGACCCAGGAAGTGAAGGGTGCTTTAAATATCACACACATATCATGAGTATATAGAAACATGTTATGAGTAAGGGATATAAAGTGAGAAATGCTTAAATAAATAATTAGTCACTCTCTGAAGAATTAATACAGTAGTCAGACACAGATATATTTCAAAATGGGTACCTCAAGTACAAAAGTGTGTCTAGTGTTAAGGACATGTGTGGAAATCCTGACTCATGCTGATAAGAAATGGTCTTTGGCAGCATCTCGCTGTGAGATAATTTAGTCTGGGAGGTTAATCGTGGAGCTTGGAAGGAAAAGCACACACGATTGATGATCGAGTTAGGGAAAACACCAATATGAACAGACCAACTGCATTACTTGGCACCGTATAATTGAGCTTATTTATTTCTCCACTGTATAAGGGTTAACTAAACTTGGCAGGACCTCGAGAAGCAGATAAGGAATTGACAGTGATGTGATTAAAATAGTTTTTTGCCACAAATTGAAGGATGTTGTAATTGTGTTCAGCCTGGTTTAAAATAGCCTATCAGTCTATGCATCAGACAGCAAGTGTTAATGCCAAGTATGTTAATGTGGGCTTGGGGTGCAACAGATTCATCCAATCGTAGGGTATGGAGGGTTGCATACTCTGACCAAGTAGTCATTTGCATAAGGATGTTGCATCATCCCAATAAGCCTATATAAGCAGGTTGAAGGCAAAATGTGCTGTGTGCTTTTCCAGAAGTGTCTTGTTAACCTCATCTAATAATAACTGGTGTGAAAATCACCCAGGCGCCTGATTTCTTTTGTTCCTGTCTCTATGCCAGAATTCATCAATGCCAGAAAGCTTGACAGGAAGAGATCTCCCTGTACACAGTCGCTTGGAAATGTTATTCCACATTCCCATGGAGTTCCATGGGAATGGGGACTCGGAAGCACCGGCACTGTTGCTAATGGTGCCAGTGCTTCTGCAGCAACTCTACTTTTTGAGGCCATTGCGCCTGGCAGATCTGAGCTGCTGGGCTCACAGACCCCCGTAGGCAGAGTTGTACTGTGGCAGTCCGGAAAGGGTGCAGTACGGTGCAACCGGCAACCTTATTTCTGGACCGCCACAGTTGTTATGACCCATAGGGTGGTGGCCTGTAAACCTGAGGCAGAATCCTGCTTATCAGTGGGATCAATTGCATAACTTGTAGATAGGCTTTATGAAGAAAGTAGCTCACATAACTCTTTGAGAAGTGTGATCTCAAAAAGTAGCAACCAAGGTTGTGAGATACATTGTTCAGTGGTCCGTATTAAGGTCCAAATATTTTCAGAGAACCAAGGAACAGGGCAATATTGTATTTTAGCCGTGACAACAGGGGACAGCAAGCCAATGGCATTGATGAGGAATAGATAAAACACACTCTTTGCAGAATACATTCATAGACCAGATTTTAGGTGTTCTTGGATGTAAAGGTGAGGAGCTGTCAGGGGAAGGGCATCAATGTTTGGGACACTTCATGTAAGATAGATGTCATGAAATGTAGGCAACAATGTCTGAGGTTGATAACATGAACAGTTGTCATGGACATTAATGCCAACTGAAGATAATTAATTAGTGTTCCCTCCCCATCCTGGACACTAAAAGCTGTCAGTGGAATCTTTCGAAGTTTATATCAGCTGGTTTAAAATATCTTTCCTTGTACCAATAAAATCTGAACAAAGTATTAAATATTGTATCTTTCCTTGAAAAACGAAATTCCTGGTATCATTATTAGGATGGACACATAGTAGTTTTTCACGCAGAATCGAGAACGACTACACATCTGTATTTTTACCTTAACATGGTATGTCTGGCACTCATAGCACCTGTTAAGTGGTATAATTATGAATTTGGCAGAAGTGGCAAAACATGCAGTATTTGCAAACACTGCATGTTTTAATGCTCTGTCAAATTATGAGAGTACAAGACAGTACCGGTGGAAGCACTCCATCCATTCCAAAGCGAGGACCCAAAAAGAAATAATTCTGTTGTCATGCACCGACCCTCTGGAACTCGATCCCAGTGTTGGCTCGTAATGTCTCCACAATTCTCCAATTTCACTAATCTCTCAAAACATAACTCTTTCAAAAACACCTGACCAAGGACTTATTCCAATGGACACGCATACAGAAACACAGACCTCACCGTACTGCGCTACTGTTAAAACATGCCAGTCCAAATGCGGGCTACCCATAACCTGTACAGTGCTCTGCTGCTCTCAAGCTAGGTCCGCACTTTAAACAATAAAATAAAAAAATAAAATACATTCCTGTTTATCGTCAAAGGAAACCTCACACAAGGCACATTTCCCACTACCCTTAAATCCAGACAAATACTCCTGCTTGTCCACCCATATGACCTTATCACGCATGTTTCCATCTTTGGCAAGATCCTCAAAAGAGCTGCAGCTACCCATCTGCAAGCACACATCAACAGCAACACCCTCCTACAGATGTTACAATCTGACTTGAGACACATATGCAGCACCATCCCCGATGGTCCCGCCTATGCCTCCTCGTACTCATTGATCTTTCTTCTCTGACGTGTTGCACAACTATCATGGGAATCGATAAGACCCCCCTTCAGTGATTTACCTCATATTGAGAAGATCCCCATCAGTTTGTACAGATGGATAATTCCAGATCTTACTTCCAACTTGTCACACCAGAGCTGACATCATGTGCCAAGTTCCTGATATTCCATAGTGACAGTGATCTCTGCTGAATACACATAGGAGAAACAAACCTGTCAGCTTAGTACCAACTCTGTATTGTGTGGGAAACCACATCCTTCCTTCCAGATGATAACATCTTACCACAGTGGTAGCCATCTCTCCTCCTAAATGCACATGGTAAAGAAAACCCAGAAAGCTTAGTACCAACTCTCTATTTTGTGGAAAACCATGCACCTCCTTCCAATCCACAGTACAGGCTCTTATCATTTCTCACCTGGATGGTGGAAATGCCTTCTTTACCAGACTGCATACCTCCACTCTGGCATCCATAACAAGTGCCGCCTAGCTGAGGCCCTTACCACCAATACAAGCAAGTGCCTTTATACTGCAGAACATGGCCTTCCGTTAAAAAGGCCTCATATTTAATATTCCTGACCAATGAGACACACCGATCTCACTGACAACAGTTGTCTTTCTTGCTGAATCTGCAGGACTTTTGAACAAGCAGCAGTATCACCTATGACACATCAGCCTTGAAAAAGACCTCCTTAGACAAAACACATGTTAGCAACCACAACCTAGGTTTATTAAACTTTTGTTACACTTGGGACTTTCATGTACCTTTTGCACTAGACTGGAGAGAACCTATTTATGAGCCCTTTACAGGTTTCCTTTGCACTTACTCACTTAGACCTAAGATGGCGTAGGGTATAGCCATCTAGCCTGTTGGCATGCAGCCGATCCAAAGAAAAGGGAATTATACATTAAGCTTCCTAATAAGTAGCGGTTCTCCATGGATTCTCTCTTTTTCTCACCAAAGGCCTCCAGAAATGTGACTACATTCATTCCAACCTCTACACTGTTTGCCCCCATAAGCACATATTACCATCAACGCCAGCCACATTATATACAAAGCCACCCCCTTGCTTGCCCCCTTCTGCCTAGCTGCAAGGTCACTATCTCTGTTGGCCAATGCTCCATAAGAAAGCAGGAAGTGGCCAGATGGGAACTGCAAAAATGCCAAAAATAAAATCAGGTAAACAGGCATTCTCAATCTACCGGGCTATCATATGGAACCTCAGACCTGTCAACATTTGACTCTCAGACTCCTTCATGCAGTACACAAAGGAGCCCAAGAACCTGTTCCACAAGGAGTACCTTCTCCATGCAATGTTAAGAGCCCCGATCCCTGCTCTGTTTGACCACACCTCACCCCTAAATAATGCTCCTGTTGTCTAACTGTACTGTAACACAACGTTTCTGGACCTTGTAACCCAGGGTCTCTATTCTCTTTTTAAAACACAGTTGTAGGGTGCAGCTCTGCTTTTCGGAGCTAGGTCTGCTCTCAATAAAGACCCAAAATAAATAAATAAATACAGACAATTAAGACATTTCCCTTTCACGTTGAAACATGCTTCCTAAATGGAAAAGAAACATCTCCTGGTTGATGAATCTTGGTGAATAATGTTACATTATTCAAACTCTGCCATCCCTCCTGCCCACATAAATTGAGCATTTGTGTTCTTGTGTGCACCACTCTAGATCGTCTGCTGGATGTACAAACAGTCAAAATAGGAACAATAAATGCATCAGCCCAACAGTCCTCTAACATTTCCTAACCATAAGGGTACTGACAACTGCTTTGAACTTGTGAAAATAGTAGCCTCTTTTCTCAGCTGTATCTTAACTTCATAAGGCAATACTTGTTCTCCTCTGAAGACTGGGTTTCCGGCCTATAAGCTCTACTTGTTCCCTTCCAATGCTAGATAACAGTTTATTTCTGATAAACTCTGGTGTAAAGTTAATTATCTATATAAAAGGGGTTGATGGCATTTCCTACAGATTGAACAGGGGTGGAATTGGGCAGGAACAAGACAGAGTTGTGACCTGGCAAATTGTGTCTTGCTGGAGATGCATCATTCAGTGGAGGCCTGGGCAGTGGTGGCTGGTGACTTTGAAATGTGGTAGGGTGTAAAGTTGTTGGTGGGACTTTTGGAGCTAGCGAGCGCAGCAAGCGAGCCCAACCCACAGCAAGGGAGGTGCGGGGAGTGGGTTCTCCTCCCGCAAGCACATTTTTGAAAAACGTCTTCCAAAATGTGCAATTTACTGTCCAAACTCACAGAAATGTGATATAAAAAGCATTCGATTTTACATACTAATGGTGGTACATTATTCTTATGTGTGCTAGTGTGATGGTGTATTTTACTGCAGCTTGTATTTGAGAATAGCTGGTACTGCTTGTATTTGAGAATAACTGTTACTATGTTGTATGATACAAGCTGTATCATACAACATCGTACCAGCTATTCATAAATACAAACTTGTATGCATAAAGAAATTCATAATGTAGATATCCAGTAATGATGGAAAAATATCATGTTGTCATGCTGTTACTGGCATTCACATGCGTTCATGCTCTTACTAAGGTGGGAATTTAGGCATTATTTGAAAGGGGACAGAAACTAAGCAAAAAAATTACTCGTTCACTACTTAATTAATGCAACATTTGTCCTACCTCTAATGACTGCTAGCCACGCTGACTTGCCATTGCTTCAGTTGCTAAAAGTTAAAACACGTGGGATGCACAGGTCACAGAATAGCACGTACATATTGCATGGAGGAAAATGCAACAGAAATAGTTTACTAAGTTTATTATTTTCAGTGTGGTATTGTCAGAACCAACAACCATAACATCATAATCTGATCTCAATTAAACACACTTCACATAGGTCACTGTTCTGTCAAAAAGATCACTGCAACCATAAACAATATCAATTTCTTTTTTTTTTTAAAGAACTTTATTTTTGGTTTGCATGTCACATCACACTCGCTGCAGTTCCCTTCAACATAAAGGTATACATATTATCATGATAATCACCCTCTTCCCACCATCAGTTCATACATTAAGTATATATGTATGCACAAATAGATTGTTTAAGTTTACGATAGTTTGCGAATTGAGAAGTTGTTTTGTGCGATAATTCAGTATCTGAATTATGCGTATCTGGTGGCGCATCACCTAGGTATGCTCTGAACAATGTCCAAATGTCTTTTGGTTTACATGGTGCAGGCACCATTCCTATATAGGTTTCCTTGCATTCATTAACGTAAGTCAAGGCTGTGAGGAATTGTTCTGTGCTAGGGGCTTAACTGCGCTTCCATTTCTGAAGAATGCATTTCTTTGCTACTGCGCATGCGACATTGAATAGTCTCCTAGTTTTTTCTGAGGTTTTTCCGATGTCGCCAAACAGATATTTTGGAGGGTTGAGCTGTGCAGGGATTTGTGTCATCCCCTCCAAGATACTCGCCACTTCACGCCAGAATCCGGCTATCAGGGGGCAGGACCAATACATATGGAAAGAGTCCGCACGGGGGTTGTGGCATTTCGGACAACTATCGGACAGGGTATTATGGAACTTCGCCATTTTTACTGGAGTATAATGTAGCTTGTTCAGGATCCTGAACTGTATTAGTCTTAGGCCTGCATTGAGCAAGACTTTCTTAGAGAGGAGTCAGTATCTGGACCATTTCCCTGTCTCAATTGTTATGCCCATGTCCTTTTCCCACGAGGTCTTGATGTTGTTCAATGTTTTCGTGTGTTTGGACTATATTGTATAGTTTGGATACCCCCGTGCCCGCATGTGAGTGTAATGATTGGTAGCATGCGTGTTCGGGAGGTTCATCAGGGAATGTAGGCCATCGTTTCTTGAATGGTGCTTTCATGCGGTGGTATTGTAGAGTGGTAAGTTGGTTTCTCCCTACAGTGACTGCGAAATCTTCAGGGGTATGCGAATTTACCGATTGGGAACATAGTGTTAATTTTAAGCTCATATTCCGGGATCCAGGCTCTCTGTATGCTGATGTCATATGTTGGTTTAATACCTGGGAAGTTCCAGAGCGGGGCCTGGGAATCATAAGGTGTGTCTATGTAGAGTCGCTTGCCAATTGCGCCCCATGCTGTGATTGTGCAGGGAGCTGGATCAAATTTACAGTCGTCTTTGTGGGATTTTGCAAATATTATGGATCTCAGGTCAGTTGGCCGGACCGAGTGTCGCTCGATGGGTAAGTGTGGTGTTCTGTCTGTGGGATCTTGCCAGTATTTAGCATAATGTGCCTGTGCCACTTGATAGTACAGCTCAAAATCGGGGGCGGCAAATAGGGTTCCACCAATTTGTCCCATTTCAACCTATTGGTGCCACCGTTCCATTCGGAAGTGGTCGCCATGGACCGCAGGTTGTCAAAGAAAGGTTTGCCTGGCCATATAGGTACATTGCAGAAGATATAGAGGAGCTTGGGGAGTACAGTCATTTTGAGAACCGCTATTCGGCCAGTGAGGGATATGGGGAGTCTAGCCCAAATTTGAAGTTTGGAGTAAATCGTCTGTAGTGTGGATTCGTAGTTGTCTGTATATAGGGATGTTTTGTCTCGAGAGACCAGGATACCCAAGTATCTAATGTGATCGGGAGCACAGGATAGGCCGTGCGTATGTGTGGGGCAGGTGGTAGCCCGTGTTAACGGGACCATTTCAGACTTAGCAGTGTTAATTTTATAGCCTGAGTGTGTGGTGAAGTCGCTTATCATGGTTAATATAGGGGATAGGTTCTTTTCTGGTTCACGTATGTACAACAGTGTGTCGCCTGCGTATAGTGAGATGGCTTGGTAGATGCCGGCCATTCTTATGCCCCTCAGTTCTTGCTCGAATCTAATTGCAGCCGCCACTGGTTCTATCGTAAGGGCAAAGAGGATGGGGGAGAAGGGGCATCCCTGTCTGGTGTCTCTGTGTAAAGTGAAGTGGCTGGATAAGGTCCGATTGGTTAAGACCATGGCTTTGGATAAAGAATAGAGCAGTTTGACGCACCTTATTAGGTACGGGGCGAATTCCGAATTTGTTAAGAACTTCAAACATGTATAGCCATGAAACCGAATCGAACACTTTCTCAGCGTCCAATGATATGGCTGCTGCTTGTACTTCCGGCTTAATCTGTGCCAAGATGCTAAACAACCTGCACATGTTTAGGGCCGTGGACCTCGTTGGAATGAAGCCGCACTGGTCGGGGTGTATTAGAGTAGTCATTTTGGGCAACAGTCTAGTGGCAAGCACCTTTGCGTAGATCTTGGCGTCTGTATTAATTAAAGAGAGGGGACGATAGGAGGAGCGTTCATGGGCAGGGCGTCTAGGCTTCAGCAACACTATTATAACTGCATCTGTCATTGTGTCCGGGAGTGAGCCGGAGTTCATGGCCTCTTCCCATACGAGGGCTAGTATTGGGGTGAGTACTGAGGAGTACGTCTTATAAAGGTCAGCATTTAGACCGTCTGGGCCCAGAGTTTTGCCCGCTGCTAATGATTTAATCGCCTCAGCAATTTCATCGCTCGTTATTGGCTGATCCAGGGCCCAGATGTCTTCTAACGAGAGCCTAGGGAGAGCGATTTTACTCAAGTATGTCTTAATGTCATCCTGTGTACATATGTCGTGGTTGGCATATAGGTTATTGTAGTATTCAGCAAATTCAGCGTTTATTTCTTCTTCCCCATGTACGACTATTCCCTCATCTGTCAGGATGCTTGTGATCAGGGTATGGTTATATTCATTCCATAGTAAGCGTGCCAGGTGGCGTCCCGCTCTGTTGCCCTCCCCGTATTTGCGTGCCCTGGTTAGAGTGGCCATATACTGTTGTTCTTTTGCTGCTAGGTCATGAAATGTTTGGAGGTATGTATTGATATCGGCCAGCGTGCACTTGTTGTGTGTTACACTGTAGTCAGTTTCGAGTGCCCATTTGTCCACTGATCCTTTGTTCAGTTGGAAGAATTCCTCCATTTCAATATATAATACTTCTACCACGTTCGGGTCTTTTGAAATATTGGGGGGCATTCTCCACCGCTGTGTTGGGCGTTTAATGTTGTGAAGTGATACTTCAAGTATGACCGGGGAATGGTCTGAGAGCGTGCGAGGAAGGATTTCGCAGCACTCGATTGAGTTGATCAGAGGGGAGGAGTGAGCCAATAGTCTATTCTGGATTCTGTGTCGTGGACTGAGGAATAAAACGTGTATTGTCTATCTGTAGGATGGGTACCTCTCCAGGCATCAGTCAAGGTCAGTTCTTCTTGGTCTTGATGTATGATGTTAGCTGCTTTTGTGAGGTGTTTGGTTTACTCGAGGACCTATCTAATGTGGTATAAGAATAGTGTTGAGGTCCCCTCCCCACAAGACCCAAGCGTCCGCTGTCAGTCCAATTTCGTCAAGGAGGTGGATGTAAAACTCTGGGTCATCCAAGTTTGAGCCATACGTATTGATTAATATGAGTTTTTCGCCTGCTACGGTGCCCCAAACCACAACATATCTACACTGTTGGTCAATTTTACTTTTTTCAGTGGAAAACCCCAGTGAGGGGTGTATTAACGTGATGACACCTCTGTTCTGAGAAGAATATTCGGTGTAGTGTCTAATGTTACCCCACTGTCACAAAACACTCTCGCTGATTCCCTTCAACGCATGAGTTTCTTGGAGCATGGCGATATGCGGGCGATGTCTGTTGATATATGCCACAACTTTACTTGCTTTCGCCCTATTGTTCAGCCCACGAATGTTCCAGGTAAGCATTTTAAGTTTTAGCCCCACAGATGGCCTTGTTTTCTGCGCCATTTAAGTGAATTACAGTCGGACTTGGAGGGGAGGGTATTCTCTTGGAGGGGGGCAGCGCGTGATACAGTGAATGCATTTTTAATGACAAACAAAACAATCAACCTTTTCGCCCGGTGCCCAACTGGGGCCTTCTGATGCAGTAACAGTGATCTTAAACACCGGAACAGTCCTGTGTTACCTGTGCCCACCCCCACCCACACCATCGACCCTAACTTGATGATGATCCCTTGTTACTAACTTGTGGTTACTCCCAAGAAAAGGGCCGGGTGCTGCAACGTCGCTTCGTTGTCGAGCGCGTCTCATCTGGCTGCATTCAAGATTTGGAAGCTATAATGCTCCCTTCTACTACTTTACTTCTTCAATTCAGGTAAAAGATAGGAGGTAGGTAGAGCTGTAGTTGGCTAGTGGGCCTTTTGAGGTTTATACTGGCTGCTGCAGATCATTTTGATCTAATTCATGTCTTCCAGGGGGGAGAGGTATTGAGGCTTCCACATAGGCCAGTGCCGCTGTAGGAGTTTCGAAGAAGTGCGCTCGTCCGCCGTGTTGTATGCGCAGCTTTGCTGGGAACAGAAGAACGTAGGGAACCTGTTTCAGACACAGCTGGCGCTTGATGGATTTGTAGGATTGTCTTTGGGTTTGGACTCCTGCTGAGAAGTCAGGGTATATATGAATGTTATCATTGCTGATCTTCAGGGGCCCCTTTTCTCTAGCCAATTTCAGGATGGTGTCTCTGTCTCTATAATTTAGCAGTTTGATGATGATCGTGTGGGGAGGAGACCTTGGCTTGGGTGGTGGAGCAAGAGTGCGATGTGCTCGCTCGACAAGAAATTGTGGTGAGAATGCATCTTCGCCCAGGAGGGATTTCAGAAGGGTTTCGATTCGGGATTCCAAAGGCCCTTTGCAAAAGGTTTCCGAAAGGCCAGCTATGCGGATGTTGTTCCGTCTCGATCTCGACTCCAAAGTCGTCACACTTGTCTCGAAGTTTATTCATTTTCCCTTTTAGGAGTGTTATATCTTGGGTATTTTGACGAGTTGAGTCTTCGTTCGCACCAATTCTGTTTTCGGTCTCTGTAATTTTGGCACTTTCTTTGTCCACTCGGGCTTTGAGGGAGCCTATTGTTGATACGATGTCATCCAGCTTGACAGTGATCGCCAGGAACCCGTTTTGTACCATGGTTAAAAGATGGTCAAATTTCGTGTCTTCTGTTGCTGAGGATGAGGCAGTTGTCGGTGGGTTGGGGCTTTCGGGGGGCGATTGCGAATTAGTAAAGGAGTCCATCGGTCCAGTCTTTCTGCCCTTGACCACATTTTTCCCAACCATTGTTGGGGTATTTGTGCAGTTTGTACCAGTTGACGTAGTGAGGATGAATGGCTAGGTAAGAACAAAGGTGACACCGGCAAGGTGTAGAGCCAGATGGGTTCCAGATGGTCAATATTGTGGCTTCGAGGCTAACTATCTTGCAATATTGCTTTCCGTCAATTTCACGTTCCTTTACCCTTCAGTGTTTGGCAGTCCAGGCTTCCATGGTCCAGTGGAGTGACAGCGAGTTCAGAGTGGTCTGGGCTGTGGTATGGGGTGCTCCAGGGAGTACCCACAATGCTTTCTTTGGTTTATGTCCGAGGTTTGCCTGACTTGTCCCACCAGTGCTGTACTGAGTGGACTGTGTCTTCCCACGTTTCCAAATTTTCCCATGGTTGTGTTATTCCTGGGAAGGTCGGTGGTCCCTTGTGTGCACCCCCATGGGTTATTTTACTGAAATTGGGGAGCAGGCCAGCTCCTACTTACAGAGTTTGAAGGGACAGAGTTATCCGGGCGCGCTGGTTATAGTCCGGGGCTATGTGGGCTAGGTCACCTCGGAGGATAGCAGCGAAGGATGCACTGTGGCCTTGTATGGGTCACCGAGTTCCTGTCAGTTATTGTATTGCAGGGGCCCAATGGAAATGGCAAGGACCAGAGTTGGGGGGTGGACTCTTCTTTGCCCCCCTCAGCAATGAGATTGGGTCGTTTTGTGTGTGATGCGCAAGTGTCTCTTCCCCGGCAACCGGTCTCCGCAGCCCGCTGGCGTGCACCGGGTCAGCACCACCGCCCTCGGCCATGTATGGGCCCCCCTGCCTCCTCCGCACCTTCTCATTCACCGGATCATAAGTGCTGTCAGCTGTGCCCGGCACGGATAGCAGGAACGGCATTAGCAGTGTAATTCCAGCATGTGGCAGGGTCCTGGGTCGCGCGCTGGTGTCTCACTGTATTTATATAGCCTGCGTCTGGCTCAATCAGGTAAGAACGGAGCTTGCCGTGTCCCAGCCTCTACTGATTAATGCAGTCGCAATGGTTGCCCCACTCCACGTGTTGTGGAACGGTGATGTGTCTTTAGACTCCGGCAGTGCAGAGCACGCAGAGGAAATGCTCTGGAGGAATGGGGGCAAGGATCGGCCCCGGGGCCGTGGGGGGGCACAGGAGGAATCGGCGCCGTCCTCACCATGTGAGGATATGTCTTTCAGTGAGCCGCCAAAGTATGCCAGCGTTTGGGGCAGACTGGGATATTGGCGCCGTACCTTTCTGTACTCGTTGCCTGTTAGGATGGCTCTGCCCACGAGAGGGCCTGAGTGTGTTTTAGGAGCCGCTGCGCTCACGTTGGTTCCTGTGGAACTGAGGAGCGGCTTGGGGGTTTTACTTCCAAGCCCCTTCCTGTATTCAAGTGTAGGGTATCCGTTTTCGTCCATTCTTTCGTGTGCAGCTTCAGGGTGATGTGGACAGCGCTGATAGTTTCGCAGTTCAGAGGAATCTGGAAGTAGAGTATTAATTGATAAGGATTTTTGCCGGAGAGGAGCTCCGCGCCTAAGCGGCCATCTTGTTGCACAACAGCGCCCCATTCCACAATATCCATTTCTAACATGTAAAGAGATTAAATAATTCAATGACGGTATAACCCACAATATAACTGCAACTAGCTTGTAACAGAACTACATTCAACTGTCAATAATTTTGAAAGTTTGCTCACAAATTGTGCAGCACCATCTGAGTTCTTTTTCCATGGACAGCATGGCCAAAGCATTCAGACGATCCTCGGTCGTTGTGTTTCTCTAGAATGATTCAGAGTGGAGAAACATCACTGAGACTCAGCTGTTGTCATGGTTGTACTGATAAGAATCTTAATATATTAATTGTCTCACAAAATGCTCTTTCAGGATTGTTTTTCGATGAACAATTTAAATAAAGACATTGCCCCACTTGCACTACAGAATTACGGTCTCTCATAAACAATGGAAACCTCAGTGTGCAGCCTTTCCTTGTTTAACATGGGGTACACTTGGACAGTTGCAGTCAGTGCATCATTGGGATAAGACTGCCCATGTGTTTGAAACAGGTCACTCTGCAACAATTTGGCCCTCTCCAAGTGTTTAGTAAATGTGAAGAGATCTTGGGTTTGTGTAATTAGGATGTCAAATCCTTCTTTTGTCAAATGATTTAAAGTGGTCATATTTATATTGCGATTTGCAAAAGCTGCCTCTGGTGAAAGTTTAGCTTCCAAATTGTCAGTGCTTTCACGTACTCTGCCAATGCATTTGATAAAAGTTGCAGCAGCTTTCGGCACATAGACAGAATCAATATCTCACTTCTGAAGCTGGTTATATAGAATGTCAACATGGGGCATTATGTCATTGAACAAAAAAAGGACGAAAAGGAACGCCTTCTCTTTCAGAGTTCTAATTGATCCCCGGGCCTCATGCACAGTAACTCCCTGAAAATTGGGCCGTTATTTTTCAATGATCTCAAAGCATCTATGGAGTGCGTCCCTATGCTGATATATGGCCTATACTACCCGAATATGGTAGCTCCAGTGAGTGCGTGATGGTCTTGGAAGCCTTTTATGCGATAACTCATCTAGAACTTGGTTGTTTTTGGGGTTCGAGAAAAAAATGCACCAAAGCCAGCGATATCAGTAAAGAAAATTCTAGCTTCTGATATTTTGGAAACAGCTTGTCCAATGACAAGGCTAAGATGGTGTGCATAGCAATGTACACAATGGGCATTTGGATACACTTCAGCTACTTTTTTTGGACTCCCCCAGACATCAACCTCATTACACTTGCACCATCATACGTTTGCACAATTACTTTCATTTTGTGGTAATCTTCAGGGAAAACTTTGTCCAATTTTTCCATTAGGGCAGTAGCAATGGTTTGTTCGCCAGAGCCTTTCAGATGAGTACATTCACAAAACATTTCAACAATTCTGAATCGTTCATCAATGTAGCGATAGACTAGCACAGACTGAGTCTTGGTGGAAACATCGGTTGTATCACCTGCCTGAATAGCCACTTAATTTGTGTGTTTTAAATGCTGTACAATGATCTCTCTAGTGACAATGAGCATGCAGTCCAGTAGCTCATTTTTAATTGTTTTTGAAGTGCCCATTAATACTGTTGCATTCTTTAAGTGCAGTTACACTGCACTGTCCATGCTGGATACAAAATCTACCAGGCCTCTAAATACCCCAAGATTCAAAGAATCTTCAGTTTCATTATGACCACGTAAAGCTAATTCAAATGCACCACAAAAGCGCACACAGTCGATTAACTTTGACAAGATGTATCAATTTTTTATCCACATCCTCATTATGATTCACCATGCTTCGGCGATAGGCATCGTCCAACTGTGTTGCAATATTAAATCTTCCCAACATGCACAGCTGTAATATATTCTTGATATGAGATTTGCACGATTCATGTCTGTTGCTTTTTTCTGACAAGTGCTTTAAGTCAGTGACTCCTGTTTTCGTCCAGGCTGTTTCCCCTCCAAGCAGCAGGCAGGGAAACAGAACAAAGACTGCTTAGCAACGCTACCAGTGAGCCATGTTCTTTTCATAACATTATTATTATTATTATTATTATTATTATTATTATTATTATTATTAAAACATGGAAAATTTCTGTGTGAAGGCCTTTCCCCTGTCTTTTGCGACTGTTCGGTTTTTTCAGGCCCTAGTCATTTCACTTCCAGTTTTTCACTGTGTGCGAGTGCAGAAAATGGTTGTAATTGATCCACTGAATTCATTTTCAGCAAGAGTGACACCTGTTAATAAGCAAAATGATGATGTAAGTATGGATTTGGAATCATATAGTAATTGTTCAAAGGTATGCTCTTTCATAACACAGAAGTATTATTTGTTGGTACTAGCCACATATAAGATCTGCAAGTATACCCAACTCAGCTGTACTTGTCATTGATCAGGACAGTTGAGTGGTTATAATTGCCGATGTGATCTGTGTCTGAGTTAACATACATGTTCATTAGCAACTGTGACTCCAGCCACATGGTAAGTATTTCAGCTTGTTTGGCAAATGAGTGCTTATGAAAGAAATTAGGTAAGTTTGTTCTGTTAATACTGTTATAACAAACATTTTCCGACTGCATCATGACCCCTACCCCTCCCAAGCACTGTGCGAGCAATGGTAAAGGAAGAAGGCATTCTGATGTTTCAAAGTTTTTGGGATTTTTCAGCTGTAAAACTGAAATCACTTTATAACATTCAACTGGAAGATACTAGGACATCATGAGGTAAGTGGGAACTGCCACCCAATCCTATTCTTCGAGAAACATTTTACAAATGAACAATAAGTTTGTTTATGTTGACCCATATGTTGCACACTTTTTAGCATTATATGTCTTATGACTTTCCATTTTCACATGCCACCCTCTCAGCTAGCCATAAATACAATCCTTTAGACTGTACATTTCATCTGAGTTTTGCCACCTCTTTGATCCCCATAAACATGGGCTTATTTTCAATTTATTTTTAGGAAAGATAGCTGTGTGCCTTCTTTACTAAAGAACCCAACCAGAGGTGGCTTGGCGCCGATGGCGAGCGGTAGCTGATCCGCCGAGCTCCGGCCGAGACGCCGTTTCCTGATCCTTTTTCTCCGGCTCGCGTGCGACCCCGACTTCTGAGAAGGAACGAGCGGTTGGGCGAAGCAGCCCTGCACCTGAATAGTTGTTGGGCCCACCAAATTGGACCCCCCTGAGACTCCGGTGGCCCTGAATCGGTTCTCCCCCCCTCCCGTTCTTACTGGATCCAAGATGGCGCCCCGCACAGCATAGCGGTGCCTGCGAGGGGTACCCCCTCCCCCAACGGATTCCAGGGCCCGGCGGGGAGAGGCAGCAGCAAAAGAGAGGCTCCGCTCTTCTAGAGACCACCTCTACGGACCACACCATCACACACGGGGGCAGACCACAGCTCACGGCCCGATATTTGGCCAGGTGAAGGGCCCCACCAGTGATCTCACAAGTGAACTAACTTTTGAGGCCTAAAAACACCCGCAACTATCGCTCCAAGATGGCCGCCAAGAACAAGACCAGAGCCGCCACCATGGACTCCTTTGTTTCCACCAGGGCGAAGACCCCCACTCAATCCAAGGCCAGCTCCTCTGAAGTTGCCCAGTCGAGCGAAGAGGTGGCGGCCGATAACCACTCTCAGATACTTGATGCTATAGCCTCGCTAAAGACGCATATAGACTCCAAGATCGACGAATTCAAAGTCGATATTCAACTGATCCGCCAGGACGCTCGCAACTTAACGGAGAGGGTCGCGACCGTTGAACAGTCGGCAGAGGAAGCCTCCACGGCCATCACAGCCATAAAGTCCGAAGTTGTCCTCCTGAAGAGGAAAGTCACCTTTTTGGAGGAAAAGGCGGAGGAGGCCGAAGGTCGGGCCAGACGGAGCAATATCAGGATCCTGGGGGTCCCGGAGGGGAACGAGGGAGTAAATACCACATCCTTCGTCGAAACCCTTCTGCTACAAGAAATAGGGGCCGGCAAATTGACCCAGGGATTCTCTGTCGAAAGGGCCCACAGATCCCTTCAGAGGCGCCCTCCCCCCGGATCGCACCCCAGACCCATAATCGCTAAGATACTGAACTTTCAGGACAGAGAAACTATCTTACGGCGATCCAGGGAGGGGGGCCCCATCGAGCGAGGAGACTCCAAAATCTCCATTTATCCGGACTACACGCAGAAGGTACAAAGAGAGCGGAACTCATTTGTCCCGATAAAAGCCCGGCTCCGACAACTGAACCTAAAATATAGACTACTTTATCCATCGCGCCTAAGGGTTGTCTACAAGGAGAGAGTGGTATTTCTCGAGAACCCAGATGCGGCCAACATGTGGCTTGAGGATAATAACCTGGCGGATGGCAAGGACAACTCACAGACTGAGACCTAACCCCCCAGCGACCCCCATGTAAGAAACATCGCACGTGAGACCGGAATACAGAAGGTAATCCAACTACAGTTTTTTCATTTGGAAACGGCCTCGTTCGGCTCTGCCGCCAGGCCCTTGCCCCACCCCCAGCGTAGTATTTACCCGGTCTGGGCACCCGCCTGACCCAGCTCGCGCCCGACTCCCGGATGGGCTCCGACGGCTCGAGAGCGCCTGAGCACCGCGACAATGTTGTAGTTGCTGGGCGCACCAGTTTAAGTTTTGTTGTTAGTTTTATTAGTTGTACAGTCTTCATGCCTCTTTTGCCAACGCAGACCGAGATGGGTCTGGGACATGACACCGATGAACGAAATGCAGTGGTATCCCCCCTGCAGCCCACCCGAACAAGACTAAAGTGGAGTCGGACCCCAGAGTCCCACACCAAATCTGAAACTCGAACCGGATGGCGGCACAGCTTACTGTAATGACCTGGAATGTGCGGGGCATGGGCTCATACCTCAGGCGCAATCGTATACAGTCCTACCTCAGGAGGAAGAAAATCTCCATTGCACTCCTTCAAGAGACTCACCTCACGACGGAGGCCATGTCTAAAATTGCAGACCGATGGGCTGGGACTGTTAGAGGGTCCCCCTACTCTAAATACGCCAGAGGGGTGCTAATATGGATAAGCCCGGACGTCCCCTTCCAGATGGAGGGAAGTGAACAAGATAAAGAAGGGAGATTCACAGCGATTTGGGGCACATTGGAACAAACCCCAGTCTGCTTCATCAACTCTTACTTCCCTCATCACGGGATATCGGCGTACCTCGCCACATTGATAACGAAGCTGACTCGGTACCGGGACCGCACCTTCATATGGGGAGGGGACTTCAACTGTGTTGCTGACACGAGTGCAGACAGATCGCTGCCCCCCCCACGCCCGAGCAGCCTCACATCCGGTGCCTTGAGGGACACTCTGGAGCAACTCAACTTAGTGGACATCTGGAGGGAACACCATCCGACCGACAGGTCCTACTCCCACTACTCAGCTCCACACGGAGTTCACACAAGAATTGACTATCTGTTCATCAATAAGGAACTTACCCCACACATAGCAACCACAGAATACCTGGGGCGGACGATCTCCGACCACTCCCCACTGACCATGTTATGGCAAATGAGAGGCCCCAGACCCCCGATCCCCATGTGGAGGATGCCGACCGCGGCACTTGCGGACCTCGAGTTCAGGGAAACCCTTGCCGAAAAATTGGAAGAATACTTGGAGAACAACATCGGTTCGGTCCCCTCCTGGGGCACATTATGGGAAGCAATGAAGGTGGTGACCAGAGGCGAAATCATATCGAGAGCCGGCGGAACTCGCAGGCAGTTGCGGAGAACCCTGGAAGCACAGGAAGCTGAGATCTCCCGACTGGAGTCCACATGCGACAACTCTATGGAGACAGAGACCAAGCTGAAGGAAGCCCGCACAGAATGTCAGCAGGCATGGGAAAGACTGGAAAAATTTGATTTCGCCACGCACACCGCCAGATCTCATAAAGAATCGGACAAACCGGGAAGACTACTAGCATGGCTCTGCAAACGGGAACACCCCAAACATCTCCCAGTGGAGATACGGGACGCTAATGGGTCATCCCACTCGACTCAGCTAGGGATCAATGAAGCCTTTGCTAAATTCTACACAGAACTGTATACCCACAAGACCCAGATTCCTGCTGCAGACATCATAGACACACTCGAGGAGATAGAACTTCCCCACATTTCGCTCGAGCAGAGAGAGGAGCTGGAAACCGAGATCACTCTTGAGGACGTTCAAGGGGCAATCAGGTCCCTCTCCAACAACAAAGCCCCTGGCAGTGACGGCCTCCCACCTGAGTTCTATAAAGCGTATGAGTCCATCCTTGCCCCAGTTCTCCACGAGGTCTACCAGGAGGCACACACGGATGGGATTCTCCCCAACACCATGAAGGAAACCATAATAGTCCCCATGCTCAAGCCACACAAATCGCCCACCGACTGTGAGTCCTATCGCCCTCTGGCTATGCTAAACTACGATGCCAAGATCCTCACATCCATATTGGCCCGCAAGCTAGCCAGGGTGGTGGGTTCCATCGTTCACGAAGATCAGAACGGATTCGTTCCTGGGCGCAACACCACTGCTAACCTCCGGAGGTTGCAGCATGTAATGGCCGAAACATATGACAGGGACGAGGACCTGGCGGTGTTGTCGCTCGACGCCATCAAGGCCTTCGACTCCATATACTGGGAGTGGATCAGGGAGGTCCTGAGAAGATTTGGCTTTGGAGGGGGCTTCATCAGGTGGGTTGAGGTCCTCTACAATTCCCCGACGGCGAGAGTAAGAACGGGAAGAGTGGTTTCAGCGGCTTGGGATATACAAAGGGGAACAAGGCAGGGCTGCCCGTTATCACCCATGCTGTACATACTGGGCCTGGAACCGATTGCATTATACTTCAGGCAGCAGCTTTTCGATGCTGGCATTAAGGTGGGCAATGCACACCACATAATATCCTTGTATGCAGACGACGTCCTTCTTTACCTAAGCTCCCCCGAAGTTAACGCGCCAACCGCGTTGGAGATACTGGACAACTATGCGAAGTACTCAGGGATCCGCTTTAGTAGGAATAAGTCCTCTGCCTTCCCCTTGGCGGGCTTACGCAACATTCCGGAAAACAATCTCCCAGAGATAGGAATAAGCTGGCAACTGGTCCAGTTCCGTTATTTGGGGATCAACATAAGCCACACCCCGCTACTCATGCATGAACACAACACCGAGGCCGCCATCACGAGTCTCCGAAGTTCTATAAAGTTTTGGTCCAAGCTCCCATTGGCCATGGTGGGCAGGGCAGCGATTGTCAAGATGATCGTACTCCCCCGATTCCTGTATTTCTTCGTAAACATTTGCCATTACATTAGACCGTCCTTCTTCAAGAAGCTGGAGGCCATCATCAGGGACTTCCTTTGGGGCCCACACAGGCATAAACTGTCGCTGTCCGTCCTCTCTCTTCCACACAAAGAAGGCGGAATAAAGTTACCGGATCTCCAGTTGTACTACCTGGCTGCCCAGCTGAGTCACATAACGAGATGGCTCTCGGATGAGCCTTCAGCAGAGACCGAACTGCTGAGGCAACCCTCGGACAATGTGATCCCCAAGGAGATCCTATGGCACCCCACATGGCAACCCCCGGTCCCCTCCATGGTGATTGACCTGGGAAGAAAGATATGGGCCAGGTCCTGCTGCATCAGGCGAATACGACACCCATACTCTCCGGACAATCCCATCCTAGCAGACACCTGTCGAACGGCTGCAGACATCTCTACGGCAAGGAGGTGGGAAGAGGCCGGCATTTACACATGGAGCGACATGTATGAGGAGGGAGAATTCAGGGATTTCGAATCTCTTAAGGCTGCCGATGGAATTCCCCCGGGCCAGTTCCTCTGGTACCATCGCCTCAAACAAACTGCTAAGAAACAATGGACCGGATGGCCGGAGGAGCCCTCCCCTGACCCTCTGCTACAAGAGATGCATGACCTCTCGGACGGCTGGAGACCTGTCTCCAGGCTTTACAGCAGACTATGTGATAAAACCAACCCTAAATGCGAAGATCTGAGGACAAAATGGGAGGCGGACCTTGAGACCCCGATTTCAGATAAAGAATGGGAAAGAGCGCTGATATTTCCCAAAAAAGTATCCAGGAACACCAGGTTTGGCCAGATCCAATTGAACGTTCTTTACAGGACATACATGACCCCACATAGGGTTGCCTCCTTCAATAAGACATCCTCCCCTGCATGCCCCTGGTGCGGGAATGATAAAGCAGATGTGATTCACATGTTCTGGACCTGCACCAAGGCGATGGCACTGTGGTCCAAGGCCAAACAGACCTGCATGGACGCCGGAATGACAAGATACGAATGGACTCCTGGCGAGTGCCTCCTGGGGACCTACCCCAGACCTAGCAAATCCAAGCACGCTGTTAAATTAATGGACATCTCATGTATCCTGGCTAAAAGAACAATAGCGATGGCCTGGAAGACGCCGTCGGGCCCCAGGCAAGAGAGATGGCTCAAAGAACTCGAGAGATGGACAACAGCTGAAACCAGGGCCTGGCAGGAAGGAATCACGAACAGTGGCGAAACCGAAGGTGGCACTTTGGAATCATGGAAGGCCCTCCTCAGAGACATACGCTTCAGCGCTGACTACAAACCCCCCTGAAGTCCCACACCACTGCATTGACACTGCTCGGATGCTGGCATTGGTGGAACCACCCCTGTGTTTGACCCCTCTTGCTTCCTGAAACTTTGGGTCATTGCCCCTAACCCACCCGTCCACTGTAAGTTTGCTACAACATGAAGACTGTTGTTGATTTGTTTGTTCCCCCCCCCTTGTTTCCCCCTCACCGTCTCCTCCCCAGTTCAAACCAATGTTGATTTCTTGTTGTATTGCACGTTTTCTTTTTCTTTTTTCTATCAAAACCAATAAAATACGTTTTAAAAAAAAAGAACCCAACCAGAATTGGAGTGCCCTGGGCACCCAGCCCTACAAAAGGCTCAGCTAGCTCACCTGCCTTGTCATTCTGGAGAATCGTCACTGCAATGAACTCCTTCTCAGGCTATGGTAAAAACAAATCCTGGAAGGTGCACTATGGAGGTTGAAGTCCGATGTTTTTAGTTTCACAATTACCCTGGACTGGTTGGATTTGTTCATACAAGTTGTTTTCAATGGTCTGTAAAGAGAAAGCAAGATACTGATCTCAGAAAGGGCAACATCGGTTCAGAGCAGTATTAAAATAGCTTCAGACATGAAGGAGAGAGTTAACTGCTTATAACATTGAAACTGCACCAGAATATGTTCATTACAATGTGTAAAGAAATTAGATGCCCCCAGACAAGTGAGTTTTCCCTTTTCCCAAAGTCTCTGAAGTTACCCTCCGTGCATTTGAAGGGTTAGCCCCCCATCCCACGAAATGTGTTGCCTTATATATAAAAACAAATAACAGAAAAATGTAAATGTTATGGTTATTACCCACCCATTGACTGCCCATGGCCAAGCTAATCCCCATGGCGATTTGCACCCAATTCCTGCCCTTAACACATCCTCTTGTGATCTCTTTGGGCTAGCTTTATCAAGCATAACCAAAAAACTATGTGCGCGAAAGCCCTGCCAGTATTTTTTCAAAGCAGTCTTCTGAGAATGAATGACTTAATTGGAGCAAAGTGGTGCATTATTGCCCAGCCTGGGGTATCTACGGTGGGTGTACAACAGGAAAAGAGTGAAGGAGAGGAAGACGTAGACAGAATAGTGAGTTTTGTATTATTTTATTTGAGCTCCCAGTATCAGATGCCCACTCTGCAAAAGCCCTTGTTCACAGTGGACACCCACTGAAACCCTGCCCTTGCGCTTCCGCAGCCAGTGAAGGGCATCATAACTGTCATCCCCCACACCCCCTAGCTGGGTACTAATAACATAATCAACCCTTAACATCTTAATATGTTTTGTCCCTGAAGTTTAACTACAGGGCCAAAAATTATTAAGAAGTTATATTGGTTCAATAATTAGACATTGCTTTCAAATGTTTTCATTTTTCCAATGAAATCAAGCATGCGTAGTCACAGCAAACCTTTTCGCGCTACACTGGTCATTCCGGGTCATTTATCTTCTCTGTTATTCTCGGCAATGCCAGTCTGCTCTGACCATAGCTTATTCGGACCCCCTTCTCTCGTGGGTAGCATTTTATTTTTGTGGGTGGTATCTAAAGCTAGGCCTGTTGCTTCCTCTATGTTGCTGCTTGCAACCCATGTGTGCTGATTTTCATACTCTGGTTTAACCAATCTGGCGCTGTTTTTTTTTTTAAGGTTGGATGTATTTAGAGTTTGCTAGATTTGTGCTGATTAGTAACACAACCCAGCCCTTTAATTGGCCCGTCAACAGGTAAGTGGCATAAATCATCCACAAATTACAAATCAAAGCTCCCTGCTGTGGTGCCAGTCTGCAGGAGAATCATCCCCATCACATGCACCATACCCAAAATGTCTTTCTGTGTGCCAATCTGCAAACTAACTCCTGCCATCGCCAACATGCACATTGTGTATTCATTGCTCCGAGACACTGCAATGCCATCCTGTACGCCAGGCTGAGGGGGCGGCATGTCATCACCAATAAACTACCGTACACAGACTAATAAAATCAATGGTGCTGCTATCTTGTTTATTTTCAGAGCAAGGGAAAGCCAAGTGACCACTGCTGTTATTAATTACTGCAAACAGTTTAAAGCGGTAATACACCTCAACAAAACCGCTCACCTTGACAATACGGAAATCCAATGTGGAAGAGTCAAATGCAGCAGTGAAAGCTCCCCTGAAACAATCCTGGCCCCTCCGACCCGGAAAGAAGTGAAAACCGGGGGAGAGGATAGGATCGCCAGGGAAACCCTCTAATGGGAAGAAAACCCTGGTCGAGTCTGGAAGCTCGTCGATCGGGAAGTAGTAGTAGCAGGAGAATCCTTGAGAGGTGGTTTCAAACGGAAATTGCACAGGATATCCTTTCTGAGTAAACGAGAGGAATAGATAGTATCAGTGAAAGGTAAAAAGGGAAGACCAAAAGAGAAGGCAGAAGGGAAAAGTTCTCACCCTTGGAGGAAAGGATTGGGACTGAAACTTCGGAGCTGGGCTTCGGAAGAACAACGGAAGAGAGGCAGGAGATCTGCAAGAACAGACAGGTAAGTGATTCTAATCGGGGCTAGAAGAGAGGACTCAGGGAATATGAAGCTTACCCAAATGGGGTTCAAAGCAGAAGATAATGCCGTGGAGGAGGTGTTATAGACGGCTAAGTTGAGCAGGGTTCGCCGGGTTGGATTGGAGACGAAGGTAGCAGAGATTGGAAAGGTTGAATGGAGATAATCTCTGAGAGATAGATAAAGAAAAGATTTGGACAGTTTAAAGAGTAATCAAGGACTAATAGACACGTAAATACAGGATTCAAATAACGAACTCACGGAGCGTCTGTAACAGAAGCGACGCGATGAAACCTTGGCTTGGAGTCTGGATATAGTATCACGTGAGCGGTCCGTAGTCTCTCGGAGGGACGTGAAGAGACTAGACCGTAGCTGTCGGCTGGAGAAATCCGACAGGCATCCATCTTGGAACTGCACTTCCGCACGATACCGCACAAGCGGGCACGGGACCACAGAGTCCATCTACCGCAATGTGTAACAGTATACCCCCTCCTCCTGGGGGGCGCCCCGGGTTTACCTGGATGGAGCCGGAAAAAACGCCGCACCAATCGGGGAGCATGAACCCCAGAGGCAGGTTCCCAGGTCCTTTCAGCAGGAGAATAACCCTTCCAGTCAATCAGAAACTGCAATCTACCTCACCGAACGCGAGAGTCACACACACCAGCCACCTCAAATTCAGGACCCTCATCAGTAAGGACAGGAGAAGGAGGAACCCTTCCCGTCTGAAGAAAACGATCCGGTACCACCAATTTAATTTGAGACAGATGAAATACAGGGTGTATCAGAGACCAAGAGGCTGGTAAAGCCAGTTTGACCGCAGCTTCGCCCACCATGGCTAACACTTTAAAGGGTCCAAAGTATCTCGGCGATAGTTTAGACGGAACAAGATGACGAGGAAGAAAATGGGAAGCCAACCAAACCGAGTCACCGATGGTAAGTTTCGGGGCAATGCGGCGATGAAGATCGGCGTTCCGCTTAGCACGGTCTTGAGCCTCCACAAGAGATCGCTTAGCCAATCTCTGACCATCCTGAATGTCCGCAACAAATTCATCCACTCCTGGGCAACAGGAAGAAGGAGACGACACCATAGGAACAAAGGAGGGATGGAAGCCATAAGAACAATGAAAGGGGGTGGTCCGGAGGGCAGAGTGATGGGAATTATTGTAGGCAAATTCAGCAAAAGGGAGTAAACCTGCCCAATCATCCTGGGCCGCTGAAACGAAGCAACGTAGATATCCTTCAAGTGTTTGATTCAAACGCTCCGTTTGCCCATTGGTCTGGGGATGATATCCTGACGAGAGGGCTCATTTTATCCCTAAGACGTGACACGTCTTTTGCCAGAAAAGTGAAGTATACTGAGGACCTCGGTCTGAGATGATGGTGTCTGGGAGGCCATGACGGGAGAAGATTTCAGATAAAAAGATTTTAGCCATCAAAGTTGCCCCCGGTAGCTTCTCTAAAGGGGTAAAATGTGCCAATTTGGTGAAATAGTCAATTGTCACCATAATGGCTGTCTTGTTCTCCGAAGGAGGTAGATCAGAAACAAAATCTGTAGAGATGATTTGCCAAGGCCGATCTGGAATTGGCATCCTCGTTAATAACCCCAAAGGAGGAGTACGAGGAGTCTTTGCGTGCGCACAGATACTACAAGCCGCAACATAATCCTGTACATCAGATCGCATATTTGGCCACCAGAAGTGTCGTTGTACGAGTTCCAATGTTGATAGAAACCCTCTATGACCTGCAGCCTTAGAGTCATGACACATTTGTAACACTTTGAGTTGTAAAGAGGGAATGGGAATCAACAGCTGAGTGCCGTGAAAGAAATATTCCTTATCTTTAGAGAGATGGTGGGTGGATGCAATGTCTTCACAGAATGATTTATTTTGATCAGTGGCTGTTCGTACTTCTTGGAGAAAGTTGTTAAGACAGCAATAAAACGAGCGTTGGGAAACATCTTCTCGGAACAGAATGTCGATGTAGGAGAGTCCTTACGAGACAGAGCATCAGCCTTCTGATTATATTTTCCCGGCAAAAAGGTGAACTCAATTCGAAAGGGAAGAAAAAAATGAGCCCAGCGGGCCTGCCTGCTGTTGGTTGTTTAGGCATTCTGAAGGGCTCGTAGATTCTGATGATCAGTGCGAACCTTGATAGGATGGGTAGATCCCAGGAGTAGGTGTCTCCATTCTTTGAAAGATTGTTTGATAGCCAGAAGCTCTTTCTCAAGTACTGAATAATTTTGTTCTGCCGCATTGAAAGTCTTGGACAGATAAGCCACAGGTCTTTCTTCTCCCTGTTCTGATAATTGTAATAGTACGGCACCCAACGCAAATTGCGAAGCGTCTGTCTCCACAATGAATTGTTGAGTTTGATCGGGGTTTATAAGAACTGAAGCAGAAGTGAATATCTCCTTTAGCGTTTGGAAAGCGTTCTGAGCAGTATCGTTCCAGACGAACGGGACCCCTTTCTTAAGAAGCCTGGTGATGGGTAAAATGATTTCCGAAAAATCCGGAATAAATTTCCGGTAGAAGTTGGCAAAGCCAAGAAATCGTTGAATGTCTTTTATGCTAGATGGAATTGGCCAATCCAACACAGCTGACACTTTCTTAGGATCCATAGAGATGCCCTGAGAAGATAGCACAAATCCAAGGTAATTGACTTGCTCCTGGTGGAACTCACATTTAGTGGACTTACAGTACAGATGATTGTTTTGAAGACGTTCCAACACTGTGTTGACATGTCGGATATGTTCCTCTGGGTTCTTGGAATAAACCAAGATATCATCTAAATAGATGATGACGAAATGAAACAGAATGTCGGCAAAGAGGTGGTCCATGAACCGCTGAAATATTGCCGGTGCATTGACCAGGCCAAATGGCATGACATGGTACTCATAGTGCCCGAAAGGGGTGCGAAAGGCAGTTTTCCATTCATCTCCTGCAGCTATTCGTATGAGATGGTAAGCACCTCGGAGATCCAGCTTAGTGTAAACAGTAGCCCCTCAAACCGCTTCAAGGATGTCTGTGATGAGAGGCATAGGATACTTGTCAGCAATGGTTATCTTGTTTAATCCTCGATAATCAATGCAAGGGCGAAGTTCATCCGAGTCTTTCTTAGGGATAAAGAAAAGAGAAGCTCCGGCTGGAGACACAGATTCGGTTATTAGCCCATTGCGTAAATTGGTTTGAAGATAATCTTTCAAAACAGTCTTCTCCCGTTGTGAAAGCACATACATACGGCCGAAAGGAATGGGCTGTTCGGGGTGTATATCTATATGACAATCATCCCTTCTATGAGGCGGTAAAGTAGGAAATTCGGGATTTGCAAATATAGATCGGAATTCCCAATGACATTTAGGGATCATTTCCAAGTGGTTCATAGAAGAAACAGCAGGATGATGGTCTTCAATAGTGGGGAGACGTTTGCCTGCTGACTCCTGAGAAAGGCAATGGTGAGTACAATATTCTGATCCCAAGAACAGAGTACCTGCTGACCAGTTGATATATGGGTTATGGAGTCTTAACCAGGGAAGGCCCAAAATGATAGGAAAATGGGCAGTTCTGATCAGATCAAAAACCAGAGTTTCTTTATGGCCGGCGATCATGCAAGTGATAGGATCGGTCTGTTCTTTTACCGGTCCTGAACTTAAGGGACTACCGTCCACACCCTAAATAGGAGTAACCATGTTCTTGGATACGAGTGTAATCCCGTGTTTCTTAGCCCATTCATAGTCCAAAAAATTCCCAGCCGCTCCGCAGTCAATCAAGGCGGGAATACCAGGTAGAATGTGTTCTGAAAGTATCATGGACAAGGAAACTACTACCATGGTCTGATTGGTTGAGGCATTGTCTACTGTCAGACTCGACTTACAGGGGGAAACAGAATTCCGTAACTCTACCGTTCTTCCCCTCTCGGTAGAGCTCTGGAGTTTCCCGACTTCGGGGTAGTAAAGCGACGAGGAGGAACAAGATGACAATCTTTCAGTACATGAGAAGAGGACCCACAGTACATGCATAGTCCAAGATTCTTTCTTCTTTCCTTTTCGGTTGCAGATAACGGACCTCTAACGGTCCCTATCTGCATAGGCTCTTCAGTGTGGGGAAGAGTCATATTCCCAACATAGGAATGATCAATTGAAGGTCGAGATCCTTTGATCTTCCTTCTTTCATGAGACCGTTCTTGCATTCGATAATCTATCTGCATAGTTAGAGTAATCATGTCAGCCAAATTAGCCGGACGAGGTACCTTAGAAACCTCATCTTTAAGGTCTTCCGTTAAGCCTCTACGAAAAAGGGTAAGAAGCCCTTCATCTGGCCACCCTACTTCTGAAGACAATTGTTTGAATTGTGTTATGTATCCTAGCAAATCCTTACTTCCCTGTTTCAAATCAAGAGGTCTTTCTTGTGTGGAAACTGATATTTCCTTTCTGCCGAACATAGACTTAAGGCTATTGGAGAAGGCAGGGTAAGAATCTAGGATCCCATTATTAGAAGTGACTATAGGCGTGGCCCAAGCCAATGCAGGGCCAGAAAGATGGGAAATCACGAACCCCACTTTGTCCTTGTCTGTAGGAAAAAACCGAGATTTGAAAGTAAATTGGACCGTACAACTATCTAGAAATTCTTTGAGCTTATATGGATCTCCGTCGTACGTTAGGGCATGTAAGGAAGAA
Organism: Ambystoma mexicanum; assembly: GCF_040938575.1. NCBI lineage: Eukaryota > Metazoa > Chordata > Amphibia > Caudata > Ambystomatidae > Ambystoma > Ambystoma mexicanum. The sequence goes on along the minus strand of NC_090923.1, from coordinate 537,108,455 downwards.
GGGGGAGTGTCTGAAAATGCCCTAGTGACTTGATGTCGCAGCTGAGCATTATCTTGTTTTAAAGATTGCATCTCTAAGGATATGGCTTGCATAGCTGCCATTAATTGTTGCATTTGCTGCTCCATAAGGATTCCGAATGTCAATTTTTTTTTTTTGGCGTCGCTTACTGTTATTAATTACTGCAAACAGTTTAAAGCGGTAATACACCTCAACAAAACCGCTCACCTTGACAATACGGAAATCCAATGTGGAAGAGTCAAATGCAGCAGTGAAAGCTCTCCTGAAACAATCCTGGCCCCTCCGACCCGGAAAGAAGTGAAAACCGGGGGAGAGGATAGGATCGCCAGGGAAACCCTCTAATGGGAAGAAAACCCTGGTGGAGTCTGGAAGCTCGTCGATCGGGAAGTAGTAGTAGCAGGAGAATCCTTGAGAGGTGGTTTCAAACGGAAATTGCACAGGATATCCTTTCTGAGTAAACGAGAGGAATAGATAGTATCAGTGAAAGGTAAAAAGGGAAGACCAAAAGAGAAGGCAGAAGGGAAAAGTTCTCACCCTTGGAGGAAAGGATTGGGACTGAAACTTCGGAGCTGGGCTTCGGAAGAACAACGGAAGAGAGGCAGGAGATCTGCAAGAACAGACAGGTAAGTGATTCTAATCGGGGCTAGAAGAGAGGACTCAGGGAATATGAAGCTTACCCAAATGGGGTTCAAAGCAGAAGATAATGCCGTGGAGGAGGTGTTATAGACGGCTAAGTTGAGCAGGGTTCGCCGGGTTGGATTGGAGACGAAGGTAGCAGAGATTGGAAAGGTTGAATGGAGATAATCTCTGAGAGATAGATAAAGACAAGATTTGGACAGTTTAAAGAGTAATCAAGGACTAAGAGACACGTAAATACAGGATTCAAATAACGAACTCACGGAGCGTCTGTAACAGAAGCGACGCGATGAAACCTTGGCTTGGAGTCTGGATATAGTATCACGTGAGCGGTCCGTAGTCTCTCGGAGGGACGTGAAGAGACTAGACTGTAGCTGTCGGCTGGAGAAATCCGACAGGCATCCATCTTGGAACTGCACTTCCGCACGATACCGCACAAGCGGGCATGGGACCACAGAGTCCATCTACCGCAATGTGTAACAACTGCCACCAACTATTTGGCTGTCTCTTGATCTGAAAATAATCGAGTTAGTCTTGGTATATTTATCTTTTAATGCCTCTTTGAACAAGCACATCGAGATTTCGTTCAAAGGAGCATTAGAAGAGAAATATACAGTGCTGCATTTCATCAACAGTATCAGCACTTCAGCAGTGATCACAGACCATTATATAACGTAAGGCATCTCAAGGGAGCAGCAGAGCCAGGCCAGGAAGGTCCTGCAGCAGAGCCAGTCAGGTAGGCCCTGCATCAACGCTCGGATGGCTGCCCAACAACTAGGCCCTGGGGCAGAGCACGAGGGACAGTCCTGGAGCACTGTCCTGGGGAATGATTTGAAGGCCTAGCCTGGCTGCCACTTCAGTGTACGTGCACTGTTGATGAAATAGATGATTTTGTTCAGTTAAGTAACTTAATTTAGCTTCCAAGTTAAGTTACTTAACTGAACAAAATCATCTACTACATCAACAGTAGTGCAGTGGGTGACAGACCGCACCTCATTCCAAGCAGCAGAGCCAGGCATGCCAGGCCGCCCAAGGCACCAAGTGACCTCAATGTGTGCCCCTTGAACACCCTATAGAACACTTCTAAAGGGTGACTGTGATTATATATATGCATAGTCACAAAAAAAAATATTGTTAAGGGGACGTTATGGTTAAGTTGCACTACTAAAAACCTGTCAAATTCACTAAAAACAACTTTACAAATGTGACATTATGGTTCGCAGTAAAACTGAAAAACCCCTGAAATTCGCCATATGGTACGCTAAGCAACCATAACTGCCCACACCACTGTGCACTGCTAACAGTAACACCCAGGACATCAAAGATGACATCACAAATGTTTTTAGTAGCGCAACGTAACCATAACGTCCCCTTAACAATGTTTTTTTTAGTGAATTGTACAGGTTTTTAGTAGGACAATTTAACTGTAAAGTCTTGCTAAGAATGAAATGTTGTACTGCATGTCACAGATTTTCAGTAGGGCAACGTAACCGTAACGTCCGTTTAGCAAGGGTTGTTTGGTAAACAGTATACACCTTGCGAAGAATACCACATGAAAGTATGCTGGCGTATAGCACCGTTACATGTTCCAGAATCAGTACACACTTAACTGTACGATCTATGCCTCGTGGGCAGTGTGGAAATAGATTTTATATTCAGGTAGGAACGTCCACCTTCAATATTTGCCGTACACAATGGCAACACGTATTGGTATGCAGGACCTGAAAAAGAAATCAGCTAAAGGCATCCTTCCTCCCTAAGAAACAGCAGCACTGGTGTAATGTGAAAGCATAAGAAATAGTGGCGCTACCTTGCACATAACAAACGACAACATTTGTCGCCATACATCTACCAACCCATATTATCATTTATTGCCTTTTTGCTCATTGCCGTTCACAAATTCCCTTATTGCCTGCCGTGCCAAAAAATAAAGCCACCCGTAAACAAGGATAGTAATGCGTTAATAACAACCTTTCACAGTGTAATGAAAAATAAAAAATAAAATTTGCATATACTCCAAATACTGCATATTACTCAGTAAAGTACATAGACACAATAATTTTTGCCAGTAATACTCTAAATTAGCAAAGCAGTAACGTGTGCTACTGAAAAGGACGATTACTTGTTGTAATCTGAGGCAGCTTTCGTAGTTTGGATTACAAAACAAAATCCTCTTTCAAGATGGCCACTATAGAAAGGGAAGGCGGTTATTCCATACATAGCCCCTCTTCCCTTTCCATGGTAGGCTGCAAAAAGCACAAGTGCGTGACGCCACACTTGTAAATAAACATACAGCGACGTACAACCAAATAACTTACATTTGGAAATAATACATTTGAATGTAAAAGAAAACGTGAACATTTTACAGTTTGCAAAGTAGGTTTATTTATCAACAAACTGGCAGAGACCATCGGAGTAAGGGCATTTTCAATACAATCATAACAATGCTTGTAAGGACGGCAGTGGAAAGGTCGAAGATCACGAACACGTTGTTTTTGTGGCATACACAAATTTTGGGGTCTTCGTTGAAGCAGTCGCTTTGTGTCCACAGTGATTTCCCAAAAGTCGTGTTGACCTTCAGCCTACACCACCATAAATGATGTGACGTTGCTCCGAAGAGCCAGTTCAGCGTACGGACAAAGCAGGCTTACAGTCTCATTCCACATAATTGTTATGGACAGGCAACCGCTCACCAGCAGTTGCATTTGCCGTCCGAAGAAGCCGTCACTCGGCAATTGGAATCCATGGCACGCACAGTACGGCAAGATGTACCTAGGCAGGAAAGGTTACAGAAAATATGTGACTATAACCAACCTGTACCAAAAAATGTCAAAAAAGACACAGAAAATGTGCAAAGTACTACACAAATGTACGTGGTCAAACATGACATTTTAGTAAAATGTTACTAATGTCCATGTGTACCTATAGTGGCAGGCTACAAACGTCGAGATTTTGCATGCGCCGTAAGAGGAAAAATAATGCCAACTACACAGGAAGAGGATAATTCAGTTATGAAATGAAAAAGAAGGGACAATTAAAAAAAATACGTTTCGTGATTTCAAAGAAGACTAAAAAAACATGCAACGGTATACACAAAGCTATGTGGACAAAGTTAACGTTTCAAATAAAAAATATTAATGCTAAAAAAGGATTAGTGCAATCATACCCTACTAATGTACAACCTGGGCACTCTGCAATATTGCACGAAAAATGTAATAGCGCAGAAAGATAATACGACAATTATATTGCCACAATTAGATGTGCAGTAATATAACAATAAAGCGTGGTTCGCTGTAGAGTGGGCTAAATTAAACTTACACAATATTTACTGCCTCCATTCTGTTTGTGCAAGTCAGACACCAATGCATTCGCATCGAAGAATCTTCGTATACTGATATTCCATGTCCCTTACAAACTTTTTAAAACATAACGTTATCAATTGCTATTTTTTTTTAACCTTTCATTCCGTGAATTGCCAGTAAGTTTCCCTTTCGCTCAAGGTCAAAAAACAATTGCCCCTTATACATTCACTCAGATGCGCGGGCGTATTGAGCGTTCAACCAAAAAAGCAACTCATGTGGTCTTCACTCAGAAGCCAAATACATTCTTTCTTTGAAGCAACATATTGCAATCCAATTATTTGATCTTGGGTGCTGTACACACTCCCCAAAACCATGTAACCGTTAGTCAATAGTACAGGAGTATCCATGGTTGTGGCATGCTTCAGTGGTTGTGGCCAGGGCCTACAGTCTTGGAAGTATGGCCTTCGGCCTACGGCCTGCGGCCATGCCTCCAAGACTCTAGGCCCTGGCCACAACCACCGCTGCATGTCATAACCATGGTGGCATACTAATCAATTGCAGACCCATAGGAAAATGTAATGTAATAACGACATGTACTCAATTAGAATGGTCAGTAACACCACGCGTGTCCGTCGAACATTTTAAAGGTGCCTCTACACAGCACGGACTGAAATATTACCCTTATTATACCCCTCATTTTCTGCATGTACAAATGTCCTGAACAAGGCGGCAATGGAGAATACATCATTAACAGTTGGCGCCCAAACAAGTACAGTATTTCAGTCATCTCTTACGCTCTGAACCTCTCCAAGCACTGTAGGTGGTCAGAAGAATTTCCCAAACACCATTTTGCATGGCGAATACATCATTACCACCTGCCGCCCAAACAAGTACAATATTTAACCCATCTCTTACTCTGTGATCCTCCCCACGCACTGTAGGAGAGCAAAACAGTTTCCGAAACAGCATTTCGCCTCTGGTGGCGACCGCGCTGTCTTCGGATCCAAGATGTTGGGCGCATCCACACATTCTGACGCACATCACGGCTCGCTGTAGCCAATCGGCAAAGACGTCGCGTGTCCGCAGTCATGACACCACCCCCCTGGCCAATCGGTATCTTGTCCGCGGAGCGAACAGGGAAGTGTGACCGCGGAGCAGACATAGATATCACTAATTTTTTTAGACATATTTTTTGGTCGTTTTAAAGGAAACTATTGGATGGATTGGCACCAAATTTACAAAAGCACGCTTTCAGGACCCAGCCCCTCCCCTGCCACAAATTTGGTGACAATCCATCCAGCGGTGTGGGCTGTAGGCGTGCGCACAGTTTTTCCCCCATTCAGTCTATGGGAAAAAAAGACGTTTGGGACCCCCCTATAACTCCCACTGCACCAAACATCACCAAACTTTGCAAATTCAGAGTGCCCCATATACTTTTTTTGCAAAGTTCGGTAAGGATTCGTCCAGGTGGAGCGGAGTTATAAGCCGCCCTATGGAAACAGCAACTTAACCATAACTACACAGCCACTAATGTGGCTGTGTAATATGTATTGCAGAATCAATATGAAAGTACTGTATGAATACAGTACAATGAATACATTATCAGCAGTGCTTGAATGCTTTGGCCCAGTGCTTTAATGACAGCACAGAACACTGCACCATTGTCACTTTCCCAAATCTGGAGTCATTCAGACTGCCCCCATGCCTGTCGCCAAGGGGCTCTGTGGGATCCCTTGCCACACCACCACCTCTAGTTCTGTTCCAAGGATATGTGCCCACTGGTAGAGGAGCAACTTGGGTATGAACTGGGGGAAGGCAGGGCACCAAGGCCTTTCAACGTTTTTCAATTGAATGGGGCCTTGCGTCCCAGCAACTACCACCATGTGCCAGTCATTAGTTGTGTAATGCTGCAATAAATTATTTTCTATAATATTTTCGCTCTGGGGCTTTAAATTTGCACTTTGCGGAGCACGCATTACACAATTCATTTGCTGCAGCTCTTCAGGCTGTCACTTGGAAGTGGCAGCCAGAAAGGCTCCAGCAAATGAAGCTTGTTTTACAAGCTCTGAAAAGCGCACATTTAAAACAAAGAAATACACCCATACATTAAAGCGAGAGTGGGAGACAAAGAAATTCACCTGGCGGTTAATACCCACTGATTATCACGAGATGGCCAGCCAGCAGTAAGCTAAAACACTAAATGCCCACTGAAAAGCTATAAAGCCTGCTTTGTCAGTAAAGATGAGGAGGAACTAGTGTTAAAAGGCAACAAGGCAATAATCAGTGGGCATTTAGTGTTTCAGCTCCCTGATGGTTGGCCGTCTCGTGAGAATCGGCAGCTATTAACCGCCAGGTGAATTTCTTTGCCCCCACTCTCGTTTTAATGTATGGTAAAACCATTACCTCCTGGTGCCCCCTTTCTATTCCTCGTCACCCAGACCTCTTTGTCTTCCCCTGCTTCCTCCCTTCTTTTCCATTATTCAGCCCTCCAGTCGGTATGTTCCCTCCTCTCTGCGCCCTGTTCAGAGTATTTCCCCCTCACGCATACCCACAGTCCTTCCTTCTCACCTGTCTCCCTTTCTCCGGTCCCATCACGCGTAGCTCAGGCGTGTCTTTCCCTACCCTCTAGCTTTTTCTCTTCTTTCACTCAGATCTTAGTTCTTCATTCCCTTTTCCATGGCCTCTTTCTCCTTCTCCATCACACACACCCCAACTCTCCGACATTCTCCTGTATCTCATCGCCTGCTTCACCACCACGTGGATCTGAGCTAATTCATTTACACTCCTGTGTCTCCTTGTCCACCTCAATATCACGTAGACCGTAGTTCATTCCGTCTCTATGGTTTCTTGATGCTTCCATCAACATAAGGTAGCTCTGAGCTCATTCCCTCACTTCCTTGTGTCTCCTTCACCATCAGCCAGATCTCAGTTCATTCCCTTACTCTCCTTTGTCTCTTTGCCTCCTTCTCCGTCACAAAGAGAGGCAGGTCTCAGTCTGTGCAGACATTCTCAGACTAGCCCCTAGGGCAATAGGCCCATGGGTGAAATAAAAACGCAAAATGCTGGTGTGGGCCAGTTTTTTTGGTCAAAGTGGGTCACTTTTTTGTCCAATGTGGGCCAGGTTGATAAGTTACTTCACCATGCAGCAACTAGTTTTGACCAGTGCTGCTGAATAAATATTCTTTAAAATGCACAATTTGTAACACATTTTATTAAAAAACTCCCCCTTGGGTATTATTCAAACAGTGTCACAAAAGGAATTAATTGCCATTTGCAACTGTGGTGGATCACTTTTTCATTGGTGCCCGAGATAATTTTATGTCCCAGTCCAACTCGACCTGGGCCATAAAATTGTCTCTGGCACCAACTAAAAAGTAGCCGACTCTGTGTGCAGACGCCTCTCACATTATCTCACTGTAAAAGGGCCTCAGGGAATACAGCACAGACAGTGCTGCATTCCAGACCAAATGCCCTCTCTTGCATTTGTCTGAAACAACACATCAGAATATTCACTGAAAAGATAAACACAAGAGAAGGCATTTGGTCTTGCTGTATTAGCCGAGCCAGGCCCTTATTCAAGAATCTTGTGCCTCGGCGAATACAGCATAGACAACGCTGCATTTATTTATTTTTATTTATTTATTGCATTTATTTGCAGCATCCAAACCCGTAAGAATCACAGCGCTGATACAATTTAGGAAACAAAACAAAAGAGAAAAAAGGTACATAAGCATGATAGTAAATGCTGCAGAAAGTCAGTTAAGGGGGATACCCCAGTTTCAGGTTAGTTGTATTTGTCAAACAGCAAGGTTTTTAGCAGTTTTCTGAAGATGAGGTAGTGTGCCTGCTCTTGGATGTGGAGAGGTAGGGCATTCAAGACCAAATGCCTTCTCTTGCGTTTATCTTTTCAGTGAACATTCCTCTTGTTTCTAACCTATAAACAACATGAACGCTCAGTGAAAAGATAAAGGCAGGACTCGAGAAGGCAGTTGTCATGTCACTCAAGTACTAGGGTAGCAATTGGGTGAGAGCTCAGCCCACTGCCACTGAGCCTCAATGCAGCCGCAGGGGCCTAACCGGCCTGTTGACCAGTGCGGTCCAACACCTTTTCCCCAGGGGCCCAGTACAGTGCTCCAGGACGGTCCTGGAGCACCGTCCGGGCCCACTGGGAATGATTTGAAGGCCTGCTGCCTGGCCTGGCTGCAGTGGACGCGCACACTGTTGATGAAATAGATGATTTTTATTCAGTGAAGTAACTTAATTTAAAGGCTGCAAGTTAAGTTACTTAACTGAACAAAATCATCTATTTCATCAACAGTAGACGTCACACCGCGGTCTGTGGTGGTCACACACTGGCAGCCTCCTAGTTAAATGGGTTTACGTAGAGTGCATGGAGATACAAGCTCCATGCACTTTACCATAGGAAAAGCTGTGTAAAATGGAACGCTCCCGCTGTGGCACCCGGCCCATGATAAGACAGTATTTACTTATTGTTGCGCTGCAGCGCCGCACTGCTGGCAAATGCATCAGTCAGAACAGATGCAGAAATACTTCTTCTGAATCTGTTACTTAACTACTTTATTTCTTACTGTTTGTTGAACACCCACACCTCGGTGGGGCCCCTGGGTGGTGGGGCTCCCCGCCCTCCCACCCTATGAAAGCAGCTGCCACTGGGCTCAGGACTCGAGCAAGCCTGTCAATGCCCAAAATCTGCTCCCGAGTTGGGGATCTCTCTGTCATAAGTGAGGGGAAATTAGTGCTTCATTACAGGCTCTGTGTGAAAAGCCCAAACCTCATAACCTGACGTTTGTCCTAACAAAAGGCAAAAGATTAATGGAGTACCGTGATATGTTTGAGAAAGGGAAGGGAGGTGTATCAAACTATATGGATACTGATGGGTAAATATATCTAAAAATAACGACACATGCATTGATGCTACGAACATACATCTATGCATTAATAATTGCCTTTCTATGCTGGGAATGTTAAATGCTTAAAAGATGGATTTTATAAATTAATGTAAAAATCAGTGTGCCACACCAGCGTACCTGGCGGCTGAGCGCCACATATCTGGTGGCACATGCTCCTTGCGCTGCAAATCGACCAACTGCCTTGAATCACAACTCATCTGCAAAGAGAGGACCCACAAACAATCCTTCTCTTGTCATGCACCCCCCATCTGCAACTCGCTCCTGGTGTTGGCTCGGAATGCTCCCACAACAATTTTCCAGTTTTGAAACACCTGAACAGGGACTTATTCCAATGGACGCACATACCGACGCACAGACATCACAGTACTGCGCTACTGTTGAAAGATGGTAGCCCAAACACTGGATACCCACACTCTGCACAGCGCTCAAGGATGTCATTTGTGGGTTGCCAGGGGTCACAGCCATGACCCCTGTGTTCTCTCGTGATACCTCTGAAATCTCCCTTGTTGCCTCTGTAAAAAAATAAAATGTAGCTCCTGGATTAACGGTGGCCCCTGCGGTGCAATGCCTTGCCACACCAGGTCCGGGCCTGGGCTTGCAGCACGAGAAGGAAGCACTAGGAGTTGGAGCTGACCGTGACATGTGGAGCGTGTCATATGCCACGTTCAGCTCCAACCCCTTCTCCGGCTTCCTCGCGGCTCATTTACAGGAACCAGGAAGCTCTCCCAGCTTCCTCGTTCCTGTTTGTGAGCAGCAGAGAGGTTCCAAGGGTGGCCTGAAGTGACAGACCAATGCTGGAAAAACAGATATGGGTTGTTTGACCTAATTCTTTTTACCTACTGCGGAGGGAGACCCCCGTAACCGCCCCCTAATGCGGGGGGAGAGCCCCTTACTTCCCCCCACCTCAACCTATTCCCTTACCCCACCTCACAACTATTTTTTAATTAAAGTGTACCATTTGACCTACCGAATTAGATCAAAAAGATGCATTGAAATGGGAGTAGGTCAAATTGGCATTAGGCCAACTATGGCAATACCGGAAAGGCTTTTTTTTTATGTGATGTATATTTTGCACCTGTGAAGTGCGTATCAGATATATGTATGTGCTGTGGGTCAGTGAGTGGTCGGTGAATGAGATGAAATGTGATAGTGTGTGTGTTTGAACGTTCTGGGTGGGTAAGTGTGTGCCTGTGTAGATAATGCAGTGAGAGTGGATGTAAGAGAGGGTGTACGAGTGAGTGACTGGTGGGTTAATGAGTATGAATGTGGTAGTGTGTGTTTGAATGTTCTGGGTGGGTGAGTGAGTGTGTGCCTGTGTAGAGAATGCAGTGTGAAAGAATGTGAGAGGAGATGTATGTGTAACGCTCACCTGATTCCCACGGAGGCGCGGGTCTTGGCAGGAGGGTGTCTGTGACTCGAAAAGTGATGTGGAGGACTCGATTGGCTTCTGGGGTCGAACCTCTTCGCACTGTGTGTCGAACTCGAAGAGTGAGGTTTCTGCAGGTGAAAGAATATGGGGGTTAATGGCCTGGATTGTTCAATGGCCCTCTCTCTCTCTCACTCTCTTCCCAGCTTTTCTGTAGAGTCCCCCCCAGGTCGACGAGCTCACCTTAGATAGGTGAATGCTGGGCTCTCCATCTGCGTCTGGTGCAGGGTGCCGTTGCCAGTTCCTTCACTGGTGAAACATTGGCCTCTTGACTTCAGAGGATGGTTACCGTCGTTATCTGCACGAGCGGTGAGTTTCTGGACACCTTTTGTCTTTATAGTCTTTAAATGCGTGGCACGTTAATGTTGAAGACTCTGTATAATGCTTTCCCCTTATGTATTGCAGGACTCTTGGGATGGAAGATGGAGTGAAGCGCCTGGAAATTCGTAAGTTTGGCAAGCGCTCTAACTGTCTCTTTCCTTGCAGCTTAGTTCGTGTTAAAGAGACGCCAGAGTATTCGCAGGCGTTTTATTGCGACGAGCGTGATGGGCGTGAGTAAATACCTGCTTAATGTCTTTTTCTTTTGTCTTTCAGATGTTGGTTTGCAGCGCCGGAGTCAGCGGAATGCTAGTAAGTTGGAACTAAACTTTGTCTTCACAGGCGGCGATGCAGAATGAAGAAATACGGAATTCACGGCGTGCCGGTAAGTACAACAATGCCTTTGTCTTTGCAGGCGAAGGTGCAGCGTGAAGACACGCCACTGCTGATGGATCAGGTGAGAAAGCACTGTGCGTAAAGTTTGTCTTGCTAACCTGTTGTTTCTTGTCTTTTGCAGGTGCTGATGTAGACTGGATACAGGAATGGTAAGTATAATTCTTGCAGGTTCAGGATCGAAAGAGGAAAGGCTGGAACAGACTCGGTGAGCGTTCTGCTGCAGATGCAGAATAACGCGAAGCACGTTTCATCTATCGGGTGTGGTTTAAATAGCCTTGGAGTGATGAGGCGTCTTCTTCCACGGCCCCGCCTAGGTAAGAAAACAGTTCCAGTTTCCAGAAGAGTTCCAGTGCTGTATCCAGGGAGTGGAGCTGCCCCACCCAGGTAAGAAAGTAGTTCCTGTTCACAGAGGGCTTCTAAGTGGCTGGTAAGTAAGCAGCATGGTCTGCCGCAGGTAAGTCCACCCAAGCACTTTCACAACAATTATGAGCCCGGCGCTTCCAGTGCCGGGACCGATGGTTTTGATGAGCCTGGTGCCACCGGCGCCAGGACAGGGTCCAAAAGGTCCCAGTAGGGACCGGCTGGTGCCTAGGATTAGGGTTAGGGGCCTGCTTCCAAGGACGTTGGGCTGGTCCTGGCTCCTTGGAAACAGTGATCATGACAGTATGGGTGGGTGAAAGGGTAAGACGTCCTTTCATCGTGGGATGTTTTATCGCTGGTTTTTTACCGCGATTTTTGTTTTTTCGAAAAAACCCATCGAATTTTTTTGAAAATTGAGGGTTTGGGGGGGGGAACCTCCCAAAAATAATTTAAAAAAAATTCAATGTTTTTTTTTGTAAAACAAATCACGGTAAAAAACCCAGCGAAAAAACATCCCGTGATGAAATGACATGGAACCGTGTGAAAGGGGATGCCTGTGTGTGTGTGTGTGTGTGTAAGGCCCTGGGAGACTGGGGATCACTAGAGCATGTTTGACACATCCTTTATTGACTATGCATGTTTTACTGGTATTTTCCTGGGCAAAGCCAAGTCTTGTCCCGCCCACATGGGCGGTCCAGCACCGAAATGCTATGGCAATTCCTCTCTGAACAAGAGTACCAACAGCAACCCCATACATGTGTTTCAGCCTTGTTGGACCTCATCAGTGAGGTGAAGCTGTGCCTCTCTGAGCACAGTGAGCAGGGAGTCTACGTCTGGTTGTCCCCAGGTAACTCAGGGTGACCAACCCCAACTTCCTTGCAAATATTTCAAAAAAGGTAGCAGGTGCTCTTCCCCAGAAAGAACATGGCATGATAACCTGTTCTGAGATGAGAATTTGCAGCAGACCTTTTTGCTCACTGTACCTTTCACAGATGGGAAATACCCATTTGCATATCAGTCTTTGTACCGCCCACATGGGCAGTCCACATGGGCAGTCCAGCACCGAAATGCTATGGCAATTCCTCTCTGAACAAGAGTACCAACAGCAACCCCATACACGTGTTTCAGCCTTGTTGGGCCTCATCAGTGAGGTGAAGCTGTGCCATCATGGTTGTCATTACCTGGCTAGACTGGCATTTTGGTACAGCCAGTCTAGCCATTGCTTACTGTGGCATGACATTTATTACTCGCCATCTTTGATAAATCAAGCATGACTAGTGCTACCTCCCTAGACTGACGTTTGGTGTAGCAGCCTGTATATTTCTTAGTGTTGCATGTCATTTTATTAACTGAGCATCTATGATGAAGCAAGGTTGATAAGTGTTCTTATCGGTTTAGACTGGCTTACGTTGGAACCAGTTATTGTGACATGTCGCATTTACAGGCCAAACCAAAAGGAGAATTTTCTTACATAGGGGTACTGGCACATATTGGCAGAGCCAGCTTTATGCCTATTGCCAGTAATGATAATCTTGGTTGCAATCGCATACTTGTGGCAAATATTTACTCTCTCCAATAAAACAACTCACCGGCCACCACTTGTGGCTGGTATATTTTAGGACCAGGCACCGCCCCTTCTTTCTACACTAGGTGAAACATTTCAGCTTTGATTAAAAAACAGATTTACTTCTTTCACTTTGAGTAGTGCATGCCCCTGCAGCGGCATAATCATCATGGACATTGCGCATACGTGGTGGTCCTGGCCGGTCCATCGTGTAGCGTGCCCTGTGCTTTGTTAAGGAGATTGGGGGGGCCCTCAGCATGGCTGGTGGGGGGGGCCCTAAATTGTGTTGTACGCCACTGATTGGGCTCTGCTCACCTTGAACGGATTCAAGTGTGATGTGAATGGTTGAGAGGGGCTGCAAACCTGACCAGGACCTGCTCTGGTACAACAATATTTAAGAAAATAAGATTTGGACACAGAGTCTCAGAAGTGAGAGAGCCATGCAGTGACTCACCCCTGCCCACATAAACACCTTCATGGAAAGGGCCTTGTGGAAGCTACATTCATGGGCCAGTCCTGGGGTGGGGGGCATTATTGAATAATGCACCTCGCACATAGAGCTCTGAAAATCGTAGATGCATTGAGCCTCACTCTTGAGGGAAGTGCAGTCCTCCAAACCCCAAACCTTACCCGATTAAAAAAGATTCAAGATGAGTCACTTATCAAAGCCTAGAACATTAAGGTATTATGTTCGGCTGTGGGTAAAAACATGCAGTTGCTTGTCACATAACTTAAAGATAAATGCACATGGAGACAGATGGTCTCAGTTGACACCCACACAATAGGTTTCTTCTATGGTAGTGGTAGCTGACTCATAGATAAATTTATAACCAGGGAATTTTTGGTGATACTAAACCCTGGTCAATAATTTAATTTTCAGGCCTTGCTGGTGCAGCATTTTTCTCCTTGGTAAACAGACAACGCACGCCTCCCCAGGTGAGTGCTTTTTTGGCTTATTAAACACATCAATGCCACAGATAACAAGTACACTTGTGTCCATCGATCAATAGATGTTTCATACACTAGCTGTAGCCTGTGTGTAGTAGGACCCCAGCCGGCCCATAGGACTGGGGGTTTCCCAACAGCACTTTAAGATGAGCAGCTGCACCCTTGAGATGGATGGGGATGCAGCTTAATACTCTCGCATCAAATCAATAATGCCAACTCGATAGTTTGGCAAAGGGAGTCCGTCTAATGACAAGTACAAAAAATGGGGAGTACATGGATATCGCAATCGCTCGATATTCCTTCTGCTTCAACTCCAATTCATTTCAGAAAAAACACATAATTTATACCAAAATCTCGTCATCACTGATGTGTAACTCTTAAAACTTTAGCATGCAACTCTATTGGTTCTAGGAAGGTAACTTTAATATAGGCACTATATCTGTATATGGTAACGGGGAGTGGGGATTGGATAAACACTGTCAGGTGGGGCATATAAGCCCTTCCTTAAAAATGGCTACTGTAGACGTCATTAAAAGTACGACGTCTCATTGGTTCTACTAACTATAGGACCCTAGATTACTTGGTCCACTATGATTGGGTTGGCATCAACCCCACTCATACTTTTCCACTTGCTTAGCAGCGTGCAGAATAGCCGGCCAGGTGCAGGGAGTTTGTCTGCTACCCCCAGCTTCCCTCTAATTATTGCTACAATCAGTCATCACCTCAGTGATCATGTGTCAATTATTTCTTTGTGGTTGGCCTCGAGACTGCTTCTTGGTCTGGAAAAGTCAAGACATCTGTGCATGGCACAGGTCCATGCGTAGGTGTGAAAGTTTCATCCCTTCTTGCTTGTCTGGTCACGTGATTTTGACACTGTGAAATTGTCTTATTCTTCATGCAATTCGTGTATTTGATCTAATTCTGCCAACCGTCTGCCATCTGTGGCTTCTTTTGACCTTTCTGAACAGGATACTCTGTTCTTCTTTTCATAAATTGTATCCACTGTAGGTCTATTTCAGCCGATACGACCTTGGCTTCTTGGCACGATTTATCTTCGTCTGACAGCTTGACATCAATTATTTCACTTTAGGCTCAGGATGTAACTTATCCATGGTGTTTCGTCTCTTTTCATTTTTCAAAGGTCATCATATCTTCTATATGTGAGTCAGTCCGGGTTCTTGTGACGTCACCATTCATCTTCCTTTAGTATCTTTTTAGCTTCTTCAGGTATTGCATTCTGACAACCGTCATTCTGCCTCATGTGTCGAAATGGTTTTCTCAATGGGTACCTTACTGTCCAGGTTTTCTTGCATGTCGGTACTTCAACAGGTGCTGTTCTTCTGATAGGTATTGAACAGAGCCCAACTGCGGCTCTCTGCTGGTTTATTTGATCATCATACATCACATATTTCGGCGTGAACGTTCCTGGTGCTTCAAAATGGGCGGTTGGAGTGCGAATCGAGCTTGGCACCTCCTCTACACCTGTGCTAGAGATTTCGGTTACCCTGTTATACCAACTGCATTATGTATGTTTTACATATAGGATCCACGTCGAATCTGGAAAATGACATTCCCCAAATGTGTGATTGTGAACAAATCTTGCCTCCCTCTGTGCTTCGATTCTTATATCTGGCTGAAGTGAGAGCTCCTGGAAAAACGGTTGTTAGGCGCATCTGAAGGTTGTGTGCCATCAATTCCTGTGATGTCATTTGGGGATGGGGTCAAAAGGCATCACTTCCTGTGATGTCATTGGAGGTCAAGGGTCATGTGAAGTCACTTCCGCTACTCCTGGCATTTTGGTGAAATGTGTCCCTGACAGCGCTCTGCTGCTCTCAAGCGAGGTCTGCGCTTTAAACAAGATGAAATAAAATACATTTTTTTTAGCTCTTAGTCACAGAGGGTTAAACTGTGATAAAATGAGAAATGCAGAATGACAACGCCGGTTTAGTTAAACAAGAACATTGTGCTGTTACATGAGGAACAGTTGTTACAGCATATTTTGCAAAGAAAGGAACTGCGAGGCACAGAAATTAGAAATATATTTAGATGGAAAGTGTTTATTTTGACAAAGGGCTATTGTGCTCAGAAGGAAGAATCCAATCGGATGACATACTAGAGCTCATTTTGCTCCATAACATAAATTGCCCAGAGGGGACCGCTTACATTTGCACTTACGTACAAACAGTTCCCATCTGGGCAATTTTTATCATTTGCAGGGCGGGGTGCAAATGAGAAGCATAAAGAGACAGAGAAAGTCGCTCTACACCTTTCTTTTGCAGTGATATGATTTGGCATTTATAACACACCTATAAACAAGTGTTTCAAGGCGCGAAGAGGCAAGGGAGGGGAAACAGAGGGAGGACAGAGACAGCGATCCTACTAGGCCAGGTGACATTGAGATCACGCAAGTGCTGGGGAGGGGGGGGAAGGGGAAAAGTGCAGGGAGAAAGGGGAGGTGACAGTGCAGTACATAGGATAACAGTAAGATAAATAAGGGCAATAAATAAAAGTGCGGCCAGCCGGTGGCAAGTGCAAGGGTAAGTGCAGACATCAGGTGTCAAGTGCTAGTAAGGGCTGTAAGAATTCAGAACAGTCCCTGAGTGCAAGGGTTGCACAGTACAAATAGAGGAAACGTCATCTGCAATGGAATATGACTGCTTTTTGGTGGTACAGAAAGCAGGCATACTCCATTGGAAATCATTGTTTGTATGTCAACATGAAAATCTCATGCTGGCGTAAAATCAAGTTGTTTTTTGAAGGCAGAGGGCAAATGGGAGGTGGAAACATAACTCCCATTTCGCCGCTACTCTCTGCCACCAATAACAATGAAAAGCCCTGAAGTATGAATGGAGGCGTTAAGACATGCGTAACACCATTATGATGTGTTTAGCGCTTCCATATCTGCTCTGGCGGCAGGGGCATAGCTCGGAGGTGGCTCGTGGGGGTAGGGAGGGTATAGCCCTGCGTCTTTTGTTTATAGCCCCGGATAGAAGCTCAGGGGCTACAACCAAAATATTAGCTAGCCCCGAGTCCCAACAGACCCGACATTAGTGTAGCACCCAATCTTTTCCAAACCTACCAACACCTCTGTACTGGCAGACTCGAAAATGAGTGACACATGGACATTCTGACTGGATGAGTTTGTAGGGGCATATAGAAAGTATTTGGAGATGTAAGTAACTATCGAAAGTGAATACACATGAAAGAAAGAGTTGTTGTTGGTTGTTGGTTGCTGTTGGTGTTCATTTTGGCTTTTTTCTGGGGCATTTTGACTGCAATTTGAACTAGAAGATGAGGTTTCTCTGAATGAAGACAACACCCAAAACATTTGTGCTCAAAGAATGCAAGCTACATTTTGATAATGAACATTTTACAAAATAAAAAGGCAGCTGCAATGAACCCGAGATTGGCCTTATGACTACTACTGATGTGCATCGAACTGTAAAGGCGAGATGAAGACAAGCAAGGCTGTGAAGGCACATGAGTGCGTGTGGCCCAACAATGTCTGTCTTTAACCTTGACCAGACAAATAGTATCGGACCAAAACATTATGTAAGTATTCAGTGTACGGGAGGCAAATTATTAATATTCTACATTCAAAGTATCCTCAGGGACAAGGTTGATTATTTGGCAGGGTGGCACTGAGCCACGCATAATGCTTTAAATTGCCTTCATGAATTTAGACAAAAAGATAGAATTTGGTGTTTGATGTTCCTCTGTGAGTGTTAAATGCACCTTTTTTTACCCTGACTAATGTGACAAAAGCGTGGGGTGTCCAAATGTCATATATCCAGTAATGTCCAGAGGGTCCTATCAGACAACTATGTAAAATGTGGTGCAGATTGATTAAACAGTGTGGAATTGTATAAGGAACAAAGCTTTTCCATAAATCCCGCCACAAACAAATGTTCACTTTTATATATATATAGATTAGATGAATATATTGAAGTTTGATTTACTGGTGAATAAAGACATGTTTTCATCAGTACAAGCTTAGCTGTGAGATTACATTTATATTACAATTCAGGCATATCTAGCAGTTCAGATAAGTATAAAAATGTGTAGCAGGTGAAATAAAAAAAAAGGTTCTGGATGTGTTAAATCTCCTATTGCATGGCCGGTATAGTTCTAAATAAAAAAAAACGAATTTAAAGATACAATAGTAATTGTTATCAGAAGCTAAAGCAATAGGTTGAACAGAGTGGGTGAGGAGACAATGGATTGAGGAAAGTGCTAAAAACAAAGAGATGATAATCTGAGGGCATGGAAACAGAGGCATCCAAGTGGGGTGGGAGCACAGCTAAATAATCACAAGCCACAGGACACAACTGATGTGGACACTTGCTGAACACAACCCATGCATCCCCACAAAAAGAAGGCTCCTTGAGACACTGGGTTTCTTTACCCATTTGACTTTACTCAAATGTTAAGGTAAAATAACATAAAATATTCTTCAGGATTTAACAAATACCATCTTCCGGATATAAAAAACATAGTTTCACTTCTATTAGACAAAACAGAGCATCAACAGCTTCATTCATGAAGATGAGCAACAGCATATCTTTTCTTTTTGACGCGTTTCGAGTTATTCAAATCTCTTTAGGAAATGTCATCTACATAAAACATATATACATCAAAGAGTGCTGGTATGTAAAGAGCAATTTTTAAGATTGATCTTTATTATACCATGAAACGCTAGTGCACAATTGACAAGCTCCAATGTGTGTAATTTAGAAAGAAATTTGCATTATAAAAGAGATGTATCTAAATGACATACTGAGGTAATTCTGACGCAGTAAATCTGACGATTTACTGCGTCAGAATTACTGCTTGCTGTAAATCTGTTGAAATCCCCATTGGAACCAGCAGGCCATAAAAACTTCAATCTATACAACCACCACTAAAAGTCCTAGTGTGACACTGAGGTGATCGGAACATAGCATAGCTGTGATAGTAGTAAGAGAAAAAAGAACACAATCGTCTTCTGCAGTATAGTGTATAAACATTTCCTAAGAGGTTAACCGTATGCTAAAGTTTTTGAATCATTGTGAAACCCCACCGAGTAATGGCACATTCAAA
Organism: Ambystoma mexicanum; assembly: GCF_040938575.1. Lineage (NCBI taxonomy): Eukaryota > Metazoa > Chordata > Amphibia > Caudata > Ambystomatidae > Ambystoma > Ambystoma mexicanum. Next base: position 537,089,477 of record NC_090923.1, on the reverse strand, counting down.
CAGACTTACTTCACACAATGCAAATCCAATCTTAGTCTCAAAAATTGACAGCAAAGCCTAAATTAAGTCAAAATGCCAATCAATGTGAAGAATGTGCTGACCTATACAACAAGTAGAACCATTTAACCCTAATCTAACAATACCAAACATCACCAACACACCAAAATCACCAACACACACCAAGCAGTGTCCTGCCTACGCTTTCTATCTCAGGAAACGCCAGGAACATTAGAGAGGCCAATTATATGGGGTGCCAAAAAAAGTATCAACAGGAAGTGAAATTAACATGAAAGAAATTCTAATATGTGTAGTTCTTGAGGCGGTGTAGTGGAACTTTCATTGACATAGAAAACATATTAACAGAAACGCACCATGTCACCCAAAAAAACTAAAATGTTCCCCTTTGGACAAACTAGTAAAGGTAAGAAGATATATTTAGCTATCAATAATAAGCAGTGAGTGACAAATAGCAAAACAAAAAAGGTAGGACAATTCATAAAATAACTCAATATGGCCTGCTCCAGCAATGTATTCAAATATATGAAAGAGACAGAGACAAAATGTGCCACCCATTTGTAAATTACCATTTTACCATGCCCATAATGTAATAAAATCGAGAATACATTGTATAGCAAAGGAGTCATTCAATTAAAACATAGTAGTAATTTACATTTCCCAGGCCACATGTTTACAAAGACCATTGGCCTCCACGGAATGACTCTCCAGCAAGACACATTTTGCCTGAACACACTTCCGTCTTGTACCCATACGCTGTGTCCATTTTCAGCACTGATCCTGAAGTATATTCTTATCTAACATGGTTAATCTGAGTATACAGCTAACCACCACAAAATGTTCCAAATTAGGCTCATCCAGACTAGTGACACATCTATTTTCAGGAGAAAGCCTGGTTATCGTTTCCCTATCACAATTTTGTTTGAATGAGAATGAGACTTTGCTAAGGAACCTCCTTTCTTGTTATCAGTCAATTATTGCTATTCTGGCTTCTTTCTACCATAATCGTTGTAGGCATGTTTCACAGAAAGAAAGATGGTCTCTTCATAAATTATACCTTATACCAGTTGATAAATCTATCAATTAGCTCCATCCCCCCACATTTGGATGACTTTCTCTGCATGCCTTCACATTCTCACCCAAATTTGTTTTTGGCACCCTCCTAAATCTATTGCCCCTCTCTCACTCTGTACAACCTCTTGTTCACACCCTTTCTCCTGTCCAATCACTGGTTCTCCCTCCTCCCTGATATCAAAAACAGCAACAACGTTCATGTCTTCATGTTCTTCCTCAACCTCCATCTCTTACAATTTGAAAGGCCCCCACACTATCCCGTCACATTCTTATATCCGAAGCACATTCTTACATGAAACCCATCTCCTTGACCTTTGCTGTATGTAGGCTATCTCCCAGCAATACTCCTACTTGATCACCTGTCTGTATGTTTTCTGGTCACGATTCATGGTCTGCAATTACAATGATGAGTGTTCATTTTTGAAATACCTGCTCGCGGGATGGTCCTTGCTACTCTATGCATCTCTGTGTATATTTCTTGTCAAAATACCATAGGACTCTTTTGAGTTCGGTGGTGCAGTCCATTTTTTAAGGTAATTTTGTTGCAGCTACTTTTGTGGAAGCATCAAAATTATGGCCAGAATTCACTGCTGAATTCTGACTTTGGAAGCGAGATGGCAGATGCTCCACTTCACCTCCAAAAATCATAGGATTTACTGCATCAGAATTACTGCTTGCTGTAAATTTTTCAAAAATCCCCATAGATTCCTATAGACTCCAGAAATGTGGGCTTACACTGCCATTACCCTCCTCTTAATCCCTCAGTAATTTCGTGGGTTCACGTGTCGGTAATGCAGAATTAGTAATGGAGACCCATGTCCTTAATAAATACCAATACAAAAAAACAGTAGGGCTATTTCAGAGCTTGTTATTTCGAGCAGCAATTGCTGCAAAGAAACACAATACTAGATGGAATGTAGACATGAGTTCTACGTCATCCTCCCTGTATACAATGCACATTACATTTGCAGATATCCTAAGGTGCTTCTTCGCTCAACTGGTCTTCTTGCCATCATGACACCAATACCACGACCAATGTGAAGCACTCTTTCATAAGAATGCTCCCTTTTGTATGTTTACCTTTGTAAGGATTATCTTATGACAGCCCTCTCCTCCTATCTCTAACAAATGCAGTTAGAGTTCTCACAGCTCGTCGTGCCAGTCCGCCATCGCTCTTGATGCAAGATGCCTTGGTGTAAGGCGCTCAATAAATAAATAAATAAATCACTCAATCAAGTACAATAAGAATGGGATGATAAATGTTAGATAAACAACCAAAAGATAGGTGCCTTGCTTGTCCAATGTATTGTCCTCTTCAAGTCTAATAAATTATGGGCTGAGCTGACAATGAAACAAAGGGATAGCCTTGATAAAAACAGCGTATCCATCAGAGAATTATGACTTTTGTGATATGAAAATAGAAGAGCGTAAGCCTATGGATGTGCGGGGCAGTCTGTAGGATGGATATTACTCACAATATCTATCATGGAACTGTCTTTCACGACTTGCCAAGATATATTTTGCACAACCATTTTTCTCTTACTTCGAATCTCTGTTTGCTGTGCATGCATAAAGGTAGGACAACGTCAATATGTTGCTGAATACACTAATTAGAAAAGTGGTTTATGAAAAACGTGCTACCAATAGAGAAATTAGCAGGATTAATTTACATAATGCAAATTAAAGTTAACAGCAGGGGAAAATGTTGTTGCAAACATCTCAAAAAAGCACAATCTCTCTCTCTCTCTCTCTGTCTCTCTCTCTCTAGGGTTGGGTGATGACATGAAATAGGCCTGGACATCCAAGAAAAAGTGTCCCACCCCTTGCCTCAAAATAAGTGGCCCTCAAACCATCATCCGTGAATCGAGTCAATTCACGACTTTACAGAAAATGCTACTTATGGAGGGTTGATATGTTTGTTGCATGTTATGTTTTGTGTAAACGCTTAAGAAAGTGATAACATTCGTTGTGTTCTTTTTAAAAAAAAAAAACATTATTGCATAGCTAAATACTTATTTTGCAGAACCAGACTCAAGGCATGTCTACTCCTTGCTATCAGTAATGAAAATAGAGTTGCATTTAATAAGCAGTACAGCCAAATGATGACACCGGAAAGTACCAGTTGCCAGTTGTATGTATGCTCAAATAACAACACAACTCATAAAATAACATAACTTTGCATACAGTTCTGTGACAGAGTCCACAGCTCTGAGGCGCAGGAGTGGCATGAACCAACCACCCCCACTGCAGTTTTGGGACCTGCTGCAAGTCGATGCTTATACAGGGCTTTGCAACCCCAGCAGGGAAGGAGGGTTAGGGCGACGATGGTTGGATAGGAAGGGAGGGGGGAAGTAGGGAAACCGGAATGAGGTTTAGGGAGAGGTTATGGATAGGTTGGGGATGTTAGGGTAAGGTTTTGACCACTGCGCACGCTTCCAGCGAGCTGTTGCACAGCACTCATACAAACATTCATCCCTGCTTCTGACTCATGAGGCTGGTCATGTGTAGGTACATATGCAGGAGATTTAGCAAGGCCACACGTAGCTACCAAACATGCACAGTAGGGGCTGCATGTGGCTCTGGTAAGTGGTAACGTGTTAGTTAGGGCATGCGGGAGTATGCAGTTAGTAACGCCTAAGGGTTCAATAACTGAACGGACATAGAGGCCAAACACCATGAATGGCTCTGCTTTTAAAATGTTAATACCCATGTGCCTTCAGGCCAGTATTAAAGACATAATACCCTGCCCTGCCCAAATCCATCTACCTCCCATTTAGCAGACAATGGCTTAATAAATTGCTCACTGTTGTTTTTTTTTTTTAGTTTGGGCTTTTAGGTGCTGCGTTAAGCCAAAACTATTGCATTAGAGTAACGATAGGGAGATGGGTAAAGGAGGAGGGATACATAGCTTGTAGGTGTCTTTTGGTTATTTTCCCACCCATTGGCTGCCCATGGCCATACTAATCCCTGTGGCCATACATATCGACCCCGTCCCTGCCCCTCCGCACCCAAAACACCTCTTCATGGGAACTCTTTGAGCTGGCTTAAACCAAGCCTTACCATCAAACTTTGCAGTGTTTTTTCAGAGCAGCCTTCAAGAGTAAAGGACTTAATTGGAGCTGTAAACCCACTAATGGTGTAATTAAAATGTCTTAGACTTGTCTGCCTTCAGACACAATGTGTGTCCTTCATTGAAGTCCTGTTAAAAACAAGCATTGAGGAAGCCAACTATTTTGGCTTATCTATAAGTATTAGGCATTTGCCAGGCACTGCTGTTATATGCCCATGTCACACCGTTTTGCAGCTGCTACCTCAACGGCCAGTTAATACCACTATGACACAGCCTTTTCCATACCTACACAAAAGCCCAAACTGTTGGCTTTACCAATGCTTGTTTAAGAATTCTCCCATCTCCCAAATGATCATCTCTCTGCAGTGTGATAATTGCTCCACAGCACTGTCGTGCCTAAATGAAGGGTTGGTTAAATAGGCAAAGAAGGGTTGCACAGCAGTGCTCACCCGTAAATGGAGAAAGTAAAAACCACAATGTACACAGTCTCGGTTTCCACTCACCGAAAGTCACCTTCCGTCTCCCCCAGAGCCACCGAACTGCACCATGCGCTTGCACTGTAACGCACAGTGCCTAAGATTTTATGGGTCCAGGCAGTGCTAAATGTGCTCCAGTTTCAAATTCAGCCGAATCAATCAGTGGTCCAACTTCCACTTCTAGTCTCCCTGCTGCCGAACTGTGCTGACACTTGCCCGCAGTCCATACTTGCACCCTGCCAGATGATGTGATGAGTGCATTGCAATAGGACAATTTTAGTTCTCCAATCAACCTACATTTATTGGGCTTCACGGAGTCGCAAGCATTGGTGATGATTACTATCCCCCATTTCTGACTGTATCTCATCCCCAGTATCATTCACTTCATTGAGACAATCACCCTAAACCACTGGTGGAATTGGAAAAAATGTGAAGGGGGATCCCACAAAGGCCGGGGTGGAGGCAGAGTCTGGAGGCAGGGTTCTGAGGGGGTGGAGCTGGCAGTCGAACTTTGCTCAAAGGAAATGTTCAAAATAATAGTTTAAAAATGGTGCAATTTCTTTCATGCTGCTTTATTTTCAGCTACTATGTTGGCAAAATATCAAAGAAATTCACCTTTTAAACCCAGCAATTTATAGTGCAATATTCCATGGAAATCAAAAATATCCAAATATGAGACATGTGCTTTGATGACAATTTTGTGTGGTCTTGTGGGTAAGCATCAACACTGGGAACGGTATCAATCATAGTAAAACTGCTGCAGTAGATCCAAGGAGTTCATGCTCCTGCTAGGTGTTAACCTGCAACTCACTGGCTGTAACTGTGCTAAGATAGCTCATGGGATTCCTGCACCTATTGTAAACAGAGCTGGAGATAGTGCCATGAGTTCTGCTCCCCTCCCACCACTTCCTCCTGCAACAAATAACAGGTGCTATGCCTACAGCTCATGTCATGCAAACTTAAGTATTGTACTGATACTTAATTTTGTATGATAGGGAGCTGGAGGCAATGCGCCCTTTATTTGCTATCAGGCAATAGTGGCGCGCCAGGCCACACACAATAAAAGAACAGCAGGGGGCTCAATTGACACAAACACTCTCAGCAACTGAGCCCCCTGCTGTTCTTGTATTGTATGTGGCCCAGCGCGGCCTAATTCTTTGATAAGGTGGCAGCGAAACCTTTATCAACTCGCACATGATATGACATGATATGATATGGCATTTATAACGCGCCTATACACAAGTAATCGCCTGCCTGCCCCAATGGACAGCACAGCACTTTAGCAATTGAGTTCTGAAGAGCACCTTCCCTTCACAGCCATCTTTAAGCCACACTACACTCCTTAGCCCTCAACGTTCTCGTACCAGCAGCTATCTTGGGACTTGTCTGCTCTGGAGTGCATGCACCACCAGGTACAGAGTGGGTTAGATCCCCAGTCTCTAATCAACATGACACCACTACCTTTACTGGACTCAGTAACATTTCCACCTGTACTATTGTTTCAGATGTTCAGTGTTCTAATACATTGCCCTCTTGCACAGCAATGAATGTCTTGTTATATGTGATTAAAACCATGTTAACGGCGTTTAGGGTCTTGTCGTGTTTCCAGCGTAGCCAGTGGTGGAAATGGGAGAAATTGGTGGGGGATCCCACAAGGGTGGGGGTATGGGCAGGGTATGGGGGCGCGGTGCCCAAGGAGTGGGGTTTAGGGAGGCGGAGCTGGCAGTTGACCTCTGATCAAAGCAAATGTCCAAAATAATAGTACAAACAGCGCTATTTCTTTCATGCTGCTTCTTTTCCAAACTATATATCAATTCCACTTTAAACCACTTCCATGGCACTGGTGATGAGTAACTTCACTATGCAGATAATAGTTTTGACCATTGTTGCTGAGTAAATAGTCTTTAAAATGAAAAATGTTCATCCCATTTTATTAAAAAAACCTCGCACTTGGCCACTATTCAAACAGGGTGATTTCTGTTCGACATAAGCAACGTTTTCTTTCACTTGAACCCCACCTGGCACAGCTCCTGCAGCTCCCCTCTGAAAGAAATTGGGTGGCTGCATCGTGTGTGATAGTTTCAATGTTAATAGGGCTATTTATGTATTCATGCAATGTTTGTCGGATACCTGTATATTTATTTATTTATGCAATGTTGGTCGGATACAGGTATCCGACCAACATTGCATAAATAAATAATCCGGGTACATGTATCCGAAAAACATTAAATAAACCAGGCCGTGGCTGAGGACTATAACTTCCTCTGGTGACCCCTTGCACAGGGACACCAGAGGAAGTTACAGTTTGTGTGTCCTGCAGCAGTGACCTGTATCAAAGTCCTGCTGTGTAAACGTAGGGGGCGGAGCCAGCAGAGCGCTCATGGCGGCAATGAGCTGCTCCACCCGCCTAGTCCGGGCCGTCGCAGGCGCTCTCTTTTTTCAAAATAATTTGGGCTTTGCGGCGGCCGACTCTGGCCGGATCTGGAGATCTGGCTACACATCTGGTGCCAGATCTCGGATCCGGCAAGAGCCGGCCCAATGACCAGCGCTGAGTGTAGCCTAAAAAAATGGTTGCACAGGAAACACTCCACCTCTCCCACTGGGCAGCCCCGCCAACTGAGAGACTTGCCTCTGATCAAATATCTTTTTCATAACTGCCTTAAAACTAGTGAAGTCATAGAGAACAGTATCATTATGGAAAACTAAGGGCTATGACCATTTGGATGCATTGCCAGTTGGGTAAGAAACAAATGTTACATTGGAAACTGCCATAGGAAAGTCTTTAGGGTGACGGAGGAAGCGTTTGGATTACCTCCAAATGCCCGGTCAGGGCAAGAGGCATGGATTCCAATCCCCATAGAACTCAGCGTTCCAATACAGAACTGATTTAGGAGACGCCCCCTGCTTCCTCATCTCCCCCTAGAGGAATTTGTGGCCAGGTACTCAGTGGCAGCACACGTGTACACACAGCCAGCGGGCGCGCGCATGCAGCATGATTCAGACACATACACACAGAGTGAAAGGAGCCACTCCGAGAGGAGACGCCATGTTTAAAGGGGGATACCCAACCCAAACAATCATCCAGTACAGCAATGATGTAATGAATATTCACCAACAAGCTGCTTCATTTCATGAAGAGGTCTCAGAAACAATGGAGAATTACTGAAAAGATATGTTATCAGGTCAATGCTGGAAAAAGCAAGATTATGTTATGATCTGGAATATTGACCTTAAGCACTTGATAATAAGCAGGGTCCATCACCACAAAGGGATCCGTTAAGGGCGTGCCATACACATCCAGCAAGCGTAGTTCCAGCAGGTAGGCAATATTTGTTTAGATCAGTCATCTGTGGGTTTTTGAAACTGCCAAATATATATGCCAGATATAGTGCTGAGCAAATGTAGCACAACTGAACAGATATGATCAATATCAAGTTTATGTGATGATGTCAAAACACACTACACATGGCAGTCTGTTTAAAGATAATATTGTGCGGGCTCATTGTGCAGTACGGATGCAGTGTTGAATCCACAGTGCACAAAACGGTTACTTACATACATGTGAGAGACTTGCGATGTGAAACAAAGGCCATATATCGCTGGTCCGCACATTTACAAGCACTCTTAATGCACAACAAAGGAAAGTAGCCCTCCTTCAGCCCTTTGCCTGCCTACGGTGCCTGCATTTCACAGTGTGGTTTTGATTTCACGCACAAGAAAGGACACCAAGGATACGAATGCGGTCCCAGATGAGGGAGATGGTTTGCAGGTGCAGCAGTGACTCTCTTTTCCACAGTTCACCCAGACCTAGTGGCACAGCGCAGGGCCACAGGATGGTGATAAGTGAGTGTACCATATTTGATCCCTGCTCCCAGCCCCCGTTGTGCCCAGCAGGAGTTTTATTGTATGCACAAGCAGCACATTTTTAGACAGCCTTGTAGGCCAGTCAACCGCTAACTAAGGCACATGGTCTCAGGCCCTTTGGTGCTGAAAATTAAAAGTGCCCCACCCACCCCCTTTGTTGACTATAAGGTTGAGCGGATTTTCGAGGTTGAGACAAGTCTAGGTCAGGAGGTATTAAAAGAGGGTTCTCCTCTCCTGTCCCCGCCCCGGCTAAGCAGCAGCTCCTCGAATAGCCTTGACAGCTCATCTGTCGTCTCCAGGAGGCCTGCTGCTGCTAACACACTCACTGGCTGCTCTGCTGAGCTCCCTCGTCATCAATACCTGAGTCCAGCATGTGCTAGGGTTATGGTGGCCGCAGCCAGCACAGGCTGCACAGCACACCCAATGCACATGACAGCTCGGCTCTGGGTCTGCGGGAGCGGGACATGCAATGATTGGCTGCTGGCCTGGCACTGCTACCTTAGCAACAATGTCCTGGCCCCTCGAGGAGACAGGCAGGCGGCAGTCCCGGGCCAGCACCGCCCTCCACCCCAGGCAGGCAGGAGGACCGCAATTTGGCAAGAGCTTGCAACTTGCAATTGCAATTCAAATGCAAAGTACAAGAGACACAGACTGAGACACGACACACGAGCGAGCTAAACCGCTCAGCTCACACATCCTGACCAGCCCAGCCCCACCATTTTATTTGTTGATTTTCATTCTGTTGTTGTGACTGTCGACTTCACTTGACACACACAGTTGAGAGAGGGAAGTGAGTGTGCACGGCCCGTGGCCCGACAGGGCTGCCTCCTAGCTGGCGGCGCCACACCAGCAGGTGGCTGGGTCTGGGGGCACTCACACTTTTGTGCATCTTTCATCAAAGCAAATGTAACACTTAGTTGCCTTGCTTTGATGAATGTGCACAGAGCACATGAAATGATTTGAAAATCGATCGGCCTACCACACGGTGGTAGCAGGGCAAAATAAAACCGGGCCGCTAGGGCTAGCCTATGGATTATTGTTGACAATATTAACATGCGCAGCTAAAACAAGCCCCCAGGGTGGCTCATAAAACCGGGCCAGGCCATTCCCAAGGTCAATTTCAATCAGCCTGGGGACGAATGACCGATAAGCCAGTCTGCTCCTGTCTCTCTCTCTCTCTTTCTCTCTATCACACACTCTGATTGCCCAACAGACATATGTGGTTACTGTCACTATAGAACACTTTGGGACTGATTTGCAAAGATTGACATTGGATCAATCAGATTTGCCCCAAAGCATCTCAGGCATGCACTGCTTCCTTATAATCTAGTTAGGCATCTTCTTATCTGTTAAAATTGTAGGATGTGTGCATCAGGTAATTGGTAGCATGTACACACTTGAGATGCTCACTGTAATGTCCTTATTTATGCTAGTTTGAACCATTGTTAGTCATGGTCATTGGTCCTAAAGGACAATGCGGGCCTGATTCACAAAGAGCTGCACTGGAGCATTGTACGTTCTACGTTAGTTGTCATTGACATTTATAATATTGTCTGTCACACAATGCACCCTTTCCCACAATATTAAACCCTGTCTCTGCAAGCAGCCTACAAGACATTTATGCCCCTCCCCCCATTGCTGGTACCACTAGCGGCAAAATAACTTCACTTCTCCACTCTCTCTGTGGTTTGATGCTACATGCAAACCCCACTGCCCAGGCACAGGTTTTACACATACCCCAGCATGTCATATTATCCCATATTCTGCATAGTAGTCAGTCAGCACCATTCCAAAGATACTGTTTAGATACCGTGCTGGATTACATTTATGTACATTTATGTTCACTTGTCCAGTGTTTATGAGCAAAGAAAGAAAGAATGAAACAAAGAAAAATAAATAAAGAAAGCGAGAGTGCTAGATTGTCTTATGATGCACTGAGTAAAGCCAGTTTACTTTATAATTAATTTGCTGCCACTCTACAATTGTCTTAAAGTAAAACAGACAGGCGTGGAGGAAAAGATAGACGGAGGTTCACTGGCAGTGTTATTTGCGAGTGCTGATTTGGAAGTTAATTGATGCTGGGTAGAAGTCTTGGGTCCGATTTCCTGGGTTCTTCCTCCACAATACATTGTATGACAAAAGAAGTAACCATGCCAGTGCCCCTCGTGCTTTTCCCATGTGCTTGACTTGTGCAGCCGCCTCCCCATACTCTTTTGTGAACTCTGATTTAACAGATGCATATTTTTCTTCAAAAGCCACAAGCGCTGATTCTGCATGTGCAGCTCAATACAAATCATCCTGCATCAGGGATTGAAGGGGCAGGGCAGACCTATAGTATAACTAAAACCTCATGTTCTTCATTTGAAGTACTCGCTTCTTCCTCCTGCACTTCCTTCACCTCACACCCATCACTGATATTGTAAGCAGGTTCTTCTGACCCCGACCCCTTTTCCTACTTTATGGTGTCGTCCACTGGGATCTTGTACAATGACCCCGCCTTCTTCTGCCTCATTACATAGCTTGTAGGCAGGGGCAGCTCAGGTTGTCCACTCAAGTAAAGAAAAATACAGTTCTATGTCATTACATGAACAATAATTACTTAGTGGTAATAACTTCAAAATGTTACATCAATGTTTTGTTTAATTTGCCCCCCCCCCCGCACCACCCTTCCCCTTCAGTTCTACCTGTTGTACCCAAAACTCTCCCCACCCTCTTTTTGCTCCATAATCAACCATAGTTTTCTATGTAATTTCTAAGTAATTACTTCTTAGTAAATTACCACGAAGTAATTACTGTCGATGAATCAACGGGATACTGAAAAATGCAGCATACTGCCAGGCTATTATGCAAGTCTATGCAAAAAGGACGAGCATACCCGTCCTTGGCGCTGAAGGGGTTAATGTCATTTGGAGATCTTCTCATTTGTGTAGGTCCTCCATAAGGAAGCAATCCTCCTCTACAAAATAATACAACTTGACAGGGGATGAGAGGATTCGAAGAGAGGAGTGAAAGGGGTGAATGGTATTCTAATGATGCACATAGGATAGTGTGGACCAATGGAGGCATCCGTTTTGACTCTTGTTAGAGGAGCCCAGTGTTTCTATTATCTATAAGGAGTTGCCCATTACAGACTGGCATAGAGTTCTCTCTTCCCAGGCGCTCAAGGAAATTGACACAATGGTTGGGAGTTCAGGTGGGAGAAAAAGAAAAGGTTTCAAAGTAAGAAACAGAATGCAGAAAGTCCTTCTATTTATTTTGTATTTACTGTGTTTAATATAATGTGATTTTTGTCCCATAGTACTATTTCACATGTACCCACCATACATAATTCATAAAACACAGCAAATCAGAACAAACATTAAAAGACAGTAAAACATCCAATGATGAAACCTAATTAAAAAATTCGTATGGCTGGATGTTTTGCACAGAAGGTAAAACATCTTCCTGTTCTGTGCATAATGTACGTAGACAACACTGTTATTCTAATGCAAAGATAGATCTGATTGCAAAGAAAGTTGATTGGACTAGTCTCATACTGCCAAGAGAACTATATTAGAATTAATGAAGAGACATTAGAATACTAGTCTTTCCAAATAGCAGGATAGTACGTTTGTATCGTTTTAGAGCAAGTTACTACAGGTGAAGTTGTATAGGTATCTATAGTGACAAAGTACCCTACCTTATCTTGTGGCCCGACGATTGGGTGATCAAAGGGGTCAGGGGATACACTGATCTGGTGGATGCTGGATCTGGAGGAGGTAGATGGGGAGGCCGAAAGACCCCCCAACTGTTCCCTACACTTATGCACTGGGCAGTCACAGAAGCAGTCACATCCCCACCACAACTTCATGCCATAATGAACTCCAAAGAAATGGAGAAAGTCAATCCCTCTTAAAGATAGCCTTTGTAATATGGTTGATACCCTTAGGGAGTCGTTCTAAATCATTGACCTATCACAACACACAGCATAGGGAATAAAGTATGCTTCTTTAAAAATCAAAGTTACAACTCTTTAAAAGTATCAATGGGCAACGGAACACAGATTTGCTGTCTCATATTGCATAAATATAAAAGTGAATGGACAAATTACAGTCCAGGTAAAGCTATATATGCCTGTAACCAATGTGCAATAATCAGCCTTATTCATGGAATTATCTGCGCGTAAAACACAGATTTGCGCACCATTCTGCCCAAAAATCCCCATACCTCAAACAGGGATTTTCTGGCAGAATGGTCCGCAAATCTGTGTTTTACGTGCAAATAATTCCATGAATCAGGGGCAATGTCTATTGACTTTGACAAGTTTTACAAACACTTACAGAGAAGCATCGTTATATATGTGTATTCAGACCTATTCTCTTCACCTGTATTACTTTCAGACAAATGTAACACACAAACCCATTATTAAAACCTTTTAAAATGAATTTGATGCTGGCTGATTGAAATAAACCAACATCCACTGCAAGTGCCATGGGAAGTGCTGATAAGGCCAGAAAACTATTTTATGTTTAAAATACTTTGTTTTCTATGCGAACTACAGAGAGCATATAGAACTACAGAAGGGTTCATTACTATCTTGTACTGCTTACACATTATTCTGTAAAGCACATCTTTTCATGCTTAATGCCAAACTTAGTGCATGCTGGGCACATGTTTTCAGCTACTTCTTATTTAATTATGAAAACAGAGAACACAGCATTACAAAAATGGCAAAACGATTTAGTTAAACACAGCGTGGTATTTTAAAGAAATGTGTTGCATACTGTAAGAAAAACATATTTACATTCTCCCATAGAAAACATGCTTGAAAATTGTAACATGGAAAGTTTTGTGGAACTATTTCACACTTATATAAACAATGCAAATGTGCATTTTTAAATGGCAACATCTTGAAAATCTGACAGCATGAAAGGAACACATTTTTAGTCATGAATGTCCGTCATATGAAGCATAGGCTAATAGGCTGCAAATGTAATGAGCAGGGGGTACATGTTGTGATATAAAGTGTCAAATATAAACATTTTTCAAATCTCATGTTATTCCAATGGCAGAAAGACCTCACAATGGGATCTAACCGGCCAAGGGCAGTTGAAAGCAGATGGCAGTGGTGCAGCACTGTTCCTTGCAGGTGTTTTTAAAAGGGACATTTTAAATGAAAACCTATTGCAAATCTAACGTTATTCCATTGGACATCTACCTGACGATGAAATTGCGATAAATGAATGACACCCACTAGGGAGGATTGGCCAGCAAGGAAACAAGGGTTGTTCTTTGGAGCCTAAAAGGGGGGTGGGGCTGCATCCTACATAGCTATCAGCTCAGATTAGCAGTGACACTCAGACTACAGAAGAGGCCCAAGGCCATGTTCCTGAAGATGCCAGATAGGAATAGCATTTGGAGGATCCAGCTGATTCACTAGCAGAACTTCCATGGGTAAGAAAAAGAAATCATGAACAAAAGTGGGGGTTCGCAAAGACCAGCATGGCACAAGGGACAAAAGGTGTATCCTGTGTTCAAACTATCACTCTATGCTATTCAACTTGCCAATCAAATGAACATTCAGAAATAAAGATTTGGTGTTCAGTGTAAGTGACTTCAATCCAGCACTCCAACTAAGTCAATGCTTATTATGGGATGCCCAATGGAAGTCCTTATTTATATATTTTTATGTCAAAGTTCTTTAAATCTGGATGATGAACCCTTATATAACACCCCTCTCTTTGAATCTCCCCGACCTCACTGAGCCAAGAAGTAGGTTTGTTTTGCAAATTGAAAGGTTTATTTGAAGAATTGAACAATATATAGCACACTTTTATGAATGAAACAATATCTGAATAGCACACTTATGAATATGAACAGTAATCACTAATGTGTAATATCACAATATCAACAATCTCTTTAATCACTTAGGAATAGGAATAGAAAGGATAAGGCAGCATAGAATACTTTGTATGATTCAAGGAAATGCAAGGATGGGAAAAATGCAACACAGAAATAAACTTGATATGGTTTCAATCAAAAGACAATATGATCACTTTTTCCCCTTTGACTACTCACTCCCCCCCATGCAATATGAATAGATAGAAATGAGGGCACACAGGTTTCAAGAATACAATCAATAATGCAGTTCAATCCCAGTTCCCCCCAGCAAGCTTAGAGAGAACAGGTCTGATTTTAAAACAGGCAAAAAATACTTTTGAATGTGATTGTCATGAAAGGGAAAATATGCTAAAATGATTTTAATTCACTAAAGGATATTCAGCACTAGTGAGAGTTACTTTGGATTGGTACAGGTCAACACTAGCAATGATTCATGAATGATTATCAGATTGAAAATGAAATTCAGCAGTTGCAAAGAAGAAACAGCTATTTTGGCATGTGGTGAAATGGAGCTAAATTGCAATTCGCGGCAATCTTTCCGCGTGCGTGAAACGCAATTATGGAAAAACTATGAAGAATTGACAATGTCGTTTTAGGTTTGTTGGAACGCTTAGGATCTTAGCTTTAAAATCACAGTTACATTTCGGTTCTAGGACGTGCGGTTCAAAAGTTATGGAGGTTTTTGTGAAGGTAGATTTTTCAGAAATAAAGTCGCGATTTCAAAAATGACAGATGCGCTTTAAAGATTTACCAACAAGGATAGGCATATACTAAAGAGCTATGAAGAAGCAAGACACTCAACGGGCAGCCACCAGAACAGCGGCGCCACCGCTCTGATCTCTGTCTGTCAAAACACTTGTCCCTCTTCAGAAAATATCAGCGCAGAGATGATTATTGCTACAATTATCAAGATTTATGTGGAGGAGAGAAGAATTTAGGATAGACAAAAGAGGTTTTATAATGCAGTTCTGGACAGGTTGAGATGGATGGAATAAGATTACTTTAAACTAAGAGATGACTATGGACAGTTCTAGACTAAATACTCATTGCTAAGCTTTGGAATGGAATGGGCCCGTCACAGATCTGGTCAAGGGTTTGGACTTCACTCGCCACCGGATAGGTCTCAGGCACTCTGGGTTCTGCTCTCAGCACTGCATGGTGGTCTGGGTGGCCTCTTGGACTGGATCTGACGGGTTCTGGATACAGCTCTGCTTTCTGGGTCTGGACCTTGGTTCTAGCACAGGGTTCTTGGCTAGAATAGCAAACAGCAGAGCCCGGCTGTTGAAGGTGAGAGCCCCCTGGGAGTTTAGGTGTTAGAATCAGGTTGCTAGATTCTGCAGGCCTTCTGAGAAGGGTTCAGCTTGTGAATTAGGCCTCTCTGCTTCAAAGTTCTAGAGTTTGGTTCTAGAGTCTGGTCTCTGGATCTATCTGGAGTCTAGAGTCTTCCTGCAGTGTGCTTCGCCAAGAATAGTTGAGTAGTGGAAAAAAATGTGTGTCCTATCTATCCTAGCAGTCCTTATTTATGTATTTCCAAAGTGGGTGGGGAAGCTAATTCTCTATGCCCAACCCTCTAAGGATTGGTTTGGTCAAAGGATTTCCTGTCCCCTGACTGGAGAAAGGATCAGCGTGTCACCCGGTGTCATGTTTATGGCTGTGGTGAAAACACTCCCCTTTGTGTCTGTACAGCATATCTGATTTTTCATAAAACCCATATTTTATTTGTTGTTAGTACATAACATGCCTCTGGTTTTCCAATTAACCAAGTGCTCTGCGAACACGTTCCGTACATAATCCGAATCAGTGATTATGACCAGTTTGTGGAGTTGATGTTGGACAGCAGTGAGGATGGCTTGATGCACAGCCATCAACTCTGCCACTTGACTAATCCGGGGACCAATCTTGTACCCAGCGTAGGGTTCTGGGATCTCATTCACCCATGCATTCCCTACGCCGGCCACAAGTTCTTTTTCCCCGTTGTTGTCAACATGGTAAGAGCATCCATCCACATAGACAGTGGGCATTCCCTCAAACTTGTCTTCTTCAAAGACTTTGTGTGGGGAATTGAGGTATGCCTCCATGTTGTCCTTGATTTTTAGACTTCCGTCCTCGAGACAGTTTTCTCTGGCACAATCATGCAAGTCAGCCAGACCATGCGCGAGGGGACTCTTCTTGTTTTGGCCATATCTGACCTCCACAGGAAAGCCTTGCAATGACAGAATCCAGGAAGTAATTCGGGAATTACTCACATTTCCGATTCTGTCACTGTGGAGATATTGCAGAGGCTGGTGTGGAGTCTCCACTATGATGTGTTCCCCCTGGATAAACGGGCGGTAATTCTTCAATTGCCACACCATTGCCAGGAGTGCCTTCTCACAATCGTTGAATTTTTCCTCCACAGAGGATAACGTTTTACTCGCATAGGAGATTACTTTATTGACCTTGTCATGCTTTGGTATAATACTGCAGTCAAGCATGTATTAGAAAACCCTGTCTCCAAGAAGAGCTCCTTGTTTCTGACAGGGTAAGCTAAGCAAGGCGCTTGTGAGAGGCTTCTTTTGAGTTGTCTTACTGCCTCGGATTGTTCTGGACCCCATTTCCACTTGACCCCCACCTTCAAAAGATGAATCAGGGGTCTTGTGATCTCTGCGTAGCCCTCAATGAACTTTCTGCTATAATTAGTCAGTCCAAGGAGGCTCCTTAGTTCCCGCAGAGTTGTGGGGTCCTTCAGTTTCTGGAGTGCTTCCACTTTCTTTTCCTGTGGACAGAGACCCTGAGGAGTAATCTCTTGCCCCAAGAAATTAACACGGGTTCTACACCACTGTGCTTTCTGAAAGGAACGTTTGCTCCGGCGGCCCTCAACTGTGTCAGAACATAAGGGTTCTCCAATATGTGTTCGTCCACAGTTGAGCTTTTGATGAGGATATCATCTACATAAGCCAGGTTACCCCTTTCACCCAGGTCGGGCATGGCCTTATGCAGAAAAATGTTGAGCTCATTGCTGGAGTTGAGGTATCCGAATGGAGTCCGGGTCCATGTATACTGCTGGCCCCCTAAGGTAAAAGCCAGCTTGTATTGGTCCTCCCTACTGACAGGTACCGTCCAGTATCCATTGGTCAGGTCTATTGCAGTGAATACCTGTGACCCCTGGATCTGGGCCAGCCCTTGGTCAATATAGGGAAGAGGCCATCGGGAAGTATGGACCTGTTTGTTGAGCTCCCTAAGGTCAGCGCAGAGTCTCCACTGGCCGTTTGGCTTCAATACCCCCAGCACCGGATTATTGAAGGTGCTGTGGACTGGACGGATTATCCCACGGGACTCAAGGTTCTTAATGATTTCAATAAGGGACTCCATTAATGCGAGAGGCAAGCGATATTGCTTCACAAATACTGGAGTCATACTAGGGTCCGTGGGAATTGTTGTTATGTGGATGTCGGTGCGACCACAATCATATGAGTCCAGCGCAAAGAGATCTTGAAAATCCAAGAAAACTTTGTTTCAACTTTTGCTTCTGCTCCAGAGTCACACAGGCATCAGCTAGGTTGACTCTCTCTTCAACCATCTGCCTGAAGCCTGGAAAGACTTCTGGTTTCGCTATCTCAGCGGCCTCCTCCAGTTGGGTGGAGAAGTCCCTGGTCAGAGTGCTGATTTGGACTGGTGGCTTCAGGTGGGAGCGGCAGCCCTCATGGACCTGAAAAATCACCTCATCCCTCCTGAAGTCACAAGTCACATCTTCCTTGCCATAAGGGCAGGAAGTGTACACCAGGAAGTTCCCCCCATGCCGGGTAAAGATCCTGTCTAGCGTTGTGTTGTCATCACTGTCACTGTCAAAACAGCCCTTGGGGATTGGTCCTAAGAGTTCATTGCCTAAATCAATGGAAAAATGTCGGTCATCAACCGCCATTCCAATAATGGTGCCTGCGGCTAGAGTTATACTCTTTAAGTCGCTGTTATCCACCTCTATTGGAATGGTGTCATGTTCTATATTGACTAATGGTGTTGGGTTTAGCCCCAACCCTTGCTGTTGGAGAGAAGCATTTAGATGAATATAAGCATCAGAGTTTTTCAATTTCTGTCCTCTTTTAACTTTCACTTCCAGGGAGAATTGTCGGGTCCTTTCTGGGATGGTGACTACCTCTCCAATCTGAATTTCAACTGCATAAGGTAGCAATTAAGCTGACCTAAATGCTTTCTCTGGATCATCAAATCCCATGGGATTATCCACTAATCGGGACCAAACTTTGAAGTTTATTAGGTCCAAACTAATGGCAAAGTGATTGAGAATGTCACTGCCTAAGTAGAAGGCGTCAGTGATGTCTCGCACGACCCAACAATTATGGACTATGCTCTTGTTGCCTATGGACATTTTGAGCATACACCTGCTTGGCAGGAGATATTTGGAATTGGGTGCTTCCAGCTCCATTTCCCATTTGTCTATAAGTTTGAATGTGGGAATGGCTGGATCTTTTGGGAGTTGGCGGAACATGGCTTCGCTGATGAAGCTCTTACCATTGTTCACACGCACTCGGGCAAGAACAGAGTCCTTCCCTTCATTTAACTGAACAGGGATGAACAACTGCTCTCCAATTTGCTCAATATCAGCCAGGCTCTGAGCTGATTTCACATCTTTCTGGACTATTGGAGTGGGAATGTCTGATTGTGGATTGGTAAAGAATTTCAGAGTGTTTCCTTCCAGTGTGTAATACCACCTTAGACTGGAAGGAAGGTTGATTTTCAGAAATAGAGAGGACCCCCCATCACCAGTCTGTTGTCCTACTGCTATTACTGTCATGTCTGGAATTTGGTTGTTCTGGAAGTGAAATTCTACTTGGTCAGATTTTTGTTCAACCATGTGGCATGTGCCGTTTAAACTAAAATGGTTGACACTCTGTTTTAACTTTATTGGTCGGCTAGTCTGGGTCCAGAGGGCCTTGTTCACACAATCTTTTAGGGGGGAGAACCTTCTCAGGAGGTCATTCCCTAGTAAACAAGGGGTGCCCTCTGGAGTCACTACTATGACCGGGTGTTTCACCTTGTGTCGCCCAATTTTGATGTCCAAATCTGCAGTCCCCTCAACGGGAATTTCCTTCCCATCAAAGTTCTGCAGTTGTCCAGGAAGAGAGGTGAGAGGAATTTGGTAATTCTCCCCCCTTCCTGCATTTAGTTCCTCAAAGGCCATTTTGGACAGAAGGGTAGCTTGGGATCCAGTGTCCACCAGTGCCAAAATTGTACCCTGCCCCTGTACTTGTACCGGGGCATAGTATCTTCCCTCCTTCTCCGCAAGGGGGCACAGATAATGCACATTTTTGGACAACTGGTGGGCTATTCTTTTTAGTTTTGGACATACCAAGAGAAGAGATTCTGTGGGGAGTCTTGGGAATCTGAAAGAAAAAGTTGGCAACTGGAGATAGGAGCGGTTTTGGGTTCCCCTGGTTCTGGTTCTGGGCCGCCCCCCACCCCCATTTTTGGAGGCAGTCACCAGGATGGGTTTGAACCAGGGGTTTTTCTTGCTGTTGGTTCTTGCATAGGATGATGGGCGGCGCTAGCTCAGTACCCACATCTACCCAGTCTGTATGTGAATCCCTTCGGACCCATTTTTCTTTGGGAGGAGTTCCCCCATCTCTGAAGGAGAAGATCCTTTTCCCAGGATCTTCTGAGGATACCTCTCCTTCAAATGGATCTGTACCTCCTCCTCAAAATGGGTCTGTTTGGGTCCTTTGTTTCTCCTTCCCCCCTCTGCTCCTTGGGAGGCAGACCTTCAGGGGTAGGAGATTTTGTTTCCGGTTCTTGGGTTTCCAGGGGCTGTTTGCAAGTTGGGAAGGAAGCTTCTTCCAAGGCTTTACACCCCCCTTCCCCTTGTGCCTCCTGCCTGGGAACCGGTGGGTTATCGGAGTGCTGCCCCCGTCATTGTTCTGGAGCACGCATGCTCATCTGAGGGTTCTCCTGAGCCCTCAGCATGCGACACAGGTCCTGTGCCATATTCTGGACCTGGCGCTCTAACTGTGAAACCCGCTCAGGCTGATACGGGGTTCTGTTTTCTCCCCTGGGCTGATCCCAGGAAGGGTAACTATCCCTTCTCTGGTAGTACTCTGGGTTGGGAAGATTTGGGTACCCCTCCACCCTTGGCCTCCCCTCTCCCGGATTAGGTTGTCTGGGCTCAGGAAAGTGGGGAAAGAAGGATGGATGATTTTGAGGTTGGAAGTTCTGTGGGTAGCTGGGGAAAAGGTTCTGCCCAGGATTTGGGAAATTTCTGCCCTCCTGGGGGAAGTTAGGAGGGAAGTTCCCTGGGTTAGGTGCTTGGTTGGATCCCCCACCCCCCTTGGGCTGGAGGGATCCACACATAACCCAGGATGGGTCGGTTTCCCTTGTAGCGGGGACCTACATAGTCAGGGGAGTGAGGGACCCCATTTGCGGGACTACCTCCTTGACTCCATGTCTGTGACTGGCCCGAGGGCCTTCTGGGCTTCGAATTATTCTGTGCAGGCAGGTGTTTAGGCCCCCCCATCTCCAAATCTAAAATGGGGGCAACCTTTACCTCTGCCACCTTGGCAGCGGCAGGGGTGCTGGTCGGTTTGGAGCTTTTCTGAGCATTATTTTTAATTTCTATGGGCTTCTGCACCTCATGGATTCGAGTGGCCAGTTCAATGACCCAGTCTAGTGACCTTTTCTCATGAAAATCTCTCACTAGCTGGGTCATGATGTATTTTGGCAGCGCATGGAAAAAAGTGTTAACAAACTCTTTGCTATCCGTGCGCACCCTTCTGGTAGTCTGCGCAGTGGCACGCTTTAACTCCTGCACAAATTCTTGTGGGGCCTCCCCACATTGTAAATTGAAGGCTGCCTTGCGAGCCTCTTGGGGATTTCTATGAACAGAAAAGTGCTTTAAGATGGCCGCCCTGTATGTGGACCATCTTGTATGATTTTGGTCCTCCAGCCCCGCAAAGAAACTGGAGTATTCTGGGGAGAATGTCCATTTGACGTGCTGAATGCAGCTACTGCTGTCTTTCAAATGCAAAGTCTCCATCATTTGCTCAAAGAGCTCTAAATGTTCCCACACAGAATACTTGGCATTCTTGTGATAAGGCGTGATGACACTCCTTATTGCCTTAATCTGTTTTAAGGGGTCCTTAAGCAAGGCCCTTTTTGCCTTATTGGCCTTCTTGGTTCAGGTTACCCTGGTCCATTCATCCTCTTAGGTGCCCGTCTGATCTTCCAGGTTTTCCCGGATTCTGCGAGCCTGGGAATGGCTGGCAGAATGTGGGGACCTAGTCTCCTGTGTCCAAGGACGCTCAGAGGAGTCTTCTGATTCCTCCTTGCTCCCAGGATTTGATGGGTACCCCCCCCACTGACCTAACTGGGCAGAGGTTTTCAGGATGCCCTTAGTGGGCCTACTCTCCTGGGGTTCCCCACTAAATTGCACTGTACTTGGGTGCCCATACCCAGATGCTTGCCCATCCATTCCTGGGAGGTACTGGCCTATGAGCCCCATACTTCTGACTGGATAGTAATCTGCCATCCCCGTGGCGCTGGGCTCATGTGCGCCCGGGGACATGGGGGTGGCAGAGTCCAGGGACAGGGAGAGATGAGGGCCTCTGGTACTAGGGCTCCTGAAGTTATGCTCAGGAGTTTCCCTTTCCCAGCGAACCTCATCTCTATCAGCCCCTGCTCCCTGTTGCCATGCAAGAGCCTGTGCTTTCAGTTCCTCAATCAAGGCCTTACTAGACCCTATCAGTCTCTCTTGCATGGCTACCTGTCGCTGGAGCCCATCATTGTGCTGACAGAGAGCCTCATTTTCTCTCTGCGCTTCCTGGTTAGTTCTGGAGTACTGGGCCAGTCTTTGCTGCAGGAGGGTTACCTCCTGAGTCCCGTCCCTACTGGCCTTTTCATTCCTTGCCAGACCATCTTCCACCCTCCTGGTGTGCTCTAACAAGTTCTGATGCTCTTTTTGGAGGTCACCCAGTCCCTGGAGCGCCAGGTGATTTTCTTCCAGCCTCCCTTTTAAGTGACAGACTTCCTGGCCTAAGGTATCACTTTCCCGAGCAAGAGCCTGCCTCTGTGCCACCAGGTCATCCCTCTGCCTTTGAAGGGCGCCAGATTTCTGGCACTCTTCCTGAAATTCTGCCTGGGTGTCCAGGTCTTTCATAAATAATTTGTTGCACTCTGCCTTTTCTCTATCTAGGTGGCTTTGCAGGGTGACTACCTGCTCTGCGCATACCTTATTGAAATCCAGTTGTTGCTCAAGCTTTTTCTGGCTGGGCAGTAGGGAGTCCAAACCTTCTTGATACTCCTTCCGCAAGGCCAGAATTCTGGTATCCTGGTCTGCCCTTTCCTGTTGCAGGATACCCATATCCTCTTTGATTTTAACCAAATACTGCCTACTTTCGCTTTCTGACTCCTGGCTCCTCTGCAGCCTCTGCTCAGAAGAATCCAGATCAGATTGGGCCTTCTCTAATGCCATCAGTTACCTACTTGCCAGATCTTGGTCTTCAGCACATTTGTCCTGTATGGATCCCATAGATAAATATAAATATTCTGCTACCCTGGCAATCTTGATGTGCTCATCCTTGGCCTTAGGTGCCATATATAGTTCACTCAGGCCACATGTAAGGGACCCTGATCTCTCCAGATAGCTAACCCAGTTGCAGTGACCTGTTGTGTGATCGCCTGCAACCACACATTCTGGCCCTGCTCAATCCACTCACCTCTCACAAATAGCTTATGTAAAAGGTGCTCTCTAGCTATCTTGATGTCTACCAATGTCGCCATTCTGGAAATTGATTTCCTTCCTGACTTACAGAAGTTTATTATTTTATTTTGCAAAACAGACCATTTCCTGAGAGTGTTCCTTTTTGAGGGGTGCTTTTACAGTGTAACACAGCATAGTAGCCCAACAGGATTTATGTATCCTGTCAGTTAGCACACTGTATTAAGCTGCACAAGTGGTGATCTAATCAAAAAGTCCCGGCTACCGAGCCCCCAATCTGTAAGTGACCTCAATCCAGCACTCCAACTAAATCAATGCTTATTATGGGATGCCCAATGGAAGTCCTTATTTATATATTTTTATGTCAAAGTTCTTTAAATCTGGATGATGAACCCTTATATAACGCCCCTCTCTTTGAATCTCCCCGA
Source organism: Ambystoma mexicanum (assembly GCF_040938575.1). NCBI lineage: Eukaryota > Metazoa > Chordata > Amphibia > Caudata > Ambystomatidae > Ambystoma > Ambystoma mexicanum. The sequence goes on along the minus strand of NC_090923.1, from coordinate 537,065,969 downwards.
CCTCACTGAGCCAAGAAGTAGGTTTGTTTTGCAAATTAAAAGGTTTATTTGAAGAATTGAACAATATATATCATACTTTTATGAATAAAACAATATCTGAATAGCACACTTATGAATATGAACAGTAATTAGTAATGGGTAATATCACAATATCAACAATCTCTTTAATCACTTAGGAGTAGGAATAGAAAGGATAAGGTAGCAGAGAATACTTTGTATGATTCAAGGAAATGCAAGGATGGGAAAAATGCAACACAGAAATAAACTTGATATGGTTTCAATCAACCATTTCGCCTGTTTTGCTTAATTCTTCTACCCTGATTCCCCCTCACCCCACTCAAGCCTACTTCTGCAGGAGTCTGTCCTGATACATTCTGGTTTCACCATCACCGTCTTGTGGACAATGCTGGATTTGACTTTTATGGACTTCATTCATTCATGGTGCGTCACCCCGTCTCAACTCTCATGCTGAACTTCTTTTGCATCTTGTACTCATGGTGGCCCTGAATCATGCTGTTCCCATCTTCATCTTGTATCCTGGCTTGCAACATTATGTGTTACTACTGACTTCTGCAATTGTATTCACTCTCCCCTCTTGCTTCTCCACTCTTTTGACTGCTAACTCTCTGTTCTCTCCTCCTTTCCCTTCTCCCTTTTCCTATCTCCTCCCCTTACTTTCTTCTGTGCACTTACTCTATCAGAATTGTCCCTGGACCTAGTATGATAGCAACCTCGTCTGTCTCCTCCTCCCTCCCCTTACTGGTTTTCTCTCCCCAACCCCCCTCCAGCACTATCTCAAATGTCATCAGGCCTAATATGATAGTCGCTTGTTTTGTTCCTCCCCTACCTTTCTGCACCCCTCTCCCGAACCTCGTGTTTTTTTCCGGCTCTACCAGAAATGTCGTCAGGCCTAGTCCGGTAGTCGCCTGTCTGTTTCCATTTCCTTCCCACTCTCCCCCTCCCTTCCTTATCTATGTTTTAGCTCTTGCACTATCTGAAATGTCGTCAGGCCGAGTACGATAGTTCATTTCACATCCTTACTGTTCATGGCCTGTAAGAATGTCATTGGTTTTTCCCTTGTTCCCTCCCTTGCCTTGAAGCGCTTTGAAACACATCGTGTATAGGCGCTATATAAATAAACTATCATATCATATTATATCATCATCATCATCATCATCATCATGTCAATATGATCACTTTTTCCCCTGTGACTACTCACTCCCCCCTCTGCAATATTAAGAGATAGAAATGAGGGCACACAGGTTTCAAGAATACAATCAATAATGCAGTTCAATCCCAGTTCCCCCAGCAAGCTTATAGAGAACAGGTCTGATTTTAAAACAGGCAAAAAATACTTTTGAATGTGATTGTCATGAAAGGGAAAATATGCTAAAATGATTTTAATTCACTAAAGGATATTCAGCATTAGTGAGAGTTACTTTGGATTGGCACAGGTCAACACTAGCAATGATTCATGAATGATTATCAGATTGAAAACGAAATTCAGCAGTTGCAAACAAGAAACAGCTATTTTGGCATGTGGTGAAATGGAGCTAAATTGCAATTCGCAGCAATTTTTCCGCGTGCGTGAAACGCGATTATGGAAAAACTATAATGGAATGTTGTTTTAGGTTCGTTGGAAAGCTTAGGATCTTAGCTTTAAAATGACAGTTAAATTTCGGTTCTCAGACGTGCGGTTCAAATGTTACGGAGGTTTTTTTGAAGGTAGATTTTTCAGAAATAAAGTCAAGATTTCAAAAATGACAGATGCGCTTTAAAGATTTACCAACAAGGATAGGCATATACTAAGGAGCTATGAAGAAGCAAGACACTCAACGGGCAGCCACCAGAACAGCGGCGCCACCGCTCTGATCTCTGTCTGTCAAAACACTTGTCCCTCTTCAGAAAATATCAGTGCAAAGATGATTATTGCTACAATTATCAAGAATTATGTGGATGAGAGAAGAATTTAGGATAGACAAAAGAGGTTTTATAATGCAGTTCTGGACAGGTTGAGATGGTTGGAATAAGACTACTTTAAACTAAGAGATGACTATGGACAGTTCTAGACTAAATACTCACTCCTAGGCTTTGGAATGGAATGGGTCCGTCACAGATCTGGTCAAGGGTTTGGACTTCACTCGCCACCGGATAGGTCTCAGGCACTCTGGGTTCTGCTCTCAGCACTGCACGGTGGTCTGGGTGGCATCTTGGGCTGGATCTGACGGGTTCTGGATACAGCTCTGCTTTTTGGGTCTGGACCTTGGTTCTAGCACAGGGTTCTTGGCTAGAATAGCAAACAGCACAGCCCGGCTGTTGAAGGTGAGAGCCCCTTGGGAGTTTAGGGGTTAGAATCATGTTGCTAGGTTCTGCAGGCCTGCTGAGAAGGGTTCAGCTTGTGAATTAGGCCTCTTTGCTTCAAAGTTCTAGAGTTTGGTTCTAGAGTCTGGTCTCTGGATCTATCTGGAGTCTGGAGTCTTCCTGCAGGGTGCTTCGCCAAGAACAGTTGAGTAGTGGAAATAAATATGTGTCCTATCTGTCCTAACAGTCCTTAGTTATGTATTTCCAAAGTGGGTGGGGAGGCTGATTCTCTATGCCCAACCCTCTAAGGATTGGATTGGTCAAAGGATTTCCTGTTCCCTGACCGGAGAAAGGATCAGCGTGTCACCCGGTGTCATGTTTATGGCTTAGGTGAAAACACTCCCCTTTGTGTCTGTACAGCATATCTGATTTTTCATAAAACCCAAATTTACAATATACACACTTTTTAATGCTACCTAAATTGCATGACAGATTGCCTAAGGTACATTTCTGTCCATCTCTTGTCTTCCTAGGAGCTTTGGTTCAGAAATGACCACTTTTTGCGCTTTTGGTGGGTTTCCCAAGATTATTTCTGCACCCATTTTTAGACATGCATTCATATCCTCTCTGGGCATATTACTGTCATTTCTTATGTTCATAGCAACAATACAGCAGCTGCAATATGAATAAATTCCGGGGTTTGGTCTCAGAACATCACACAGCGTCCACCTTAGTCTTAAATCATGAGGGAATTTTTCATTTTAAGAACCTCAACGTTTGCCATTTTTGTCAGCTTGGTACAATTTGTTATAAGCATTTTTATAAAACATACATTTGCTTTCAATTTGATTCACATCTCAGTCTGGTCCGCCTCCTAGAGCTGGGCTGACTCAGAGGGTCACATGTCTTGTTTCCTGCCAACACTTTGTGGCCAGTTACACCCAAATTAGCATTCCCATTCAGTCCAAGGCCCCCATTGTTTCTTTCTCCATTCAGTCCAAGGCCCGCATTGTTTCTTTCTCTGGGCTGCAGAGAAAACCTCCTCCCTTTTTGATTAGCATGCCAATGCAACATCCCCCTTCTGGTGGGAATGACAAGGTGTGAAGGGTTCTCAGAGGAAGAAAGCCTTTTGGAGTTTTAACTGCATCAAGTTACTTTCTGATCAATTGTAACATAGTTCCTTGTGAAAAGAAAATAACATTTATAAACTTAAAATAAGCAACATATCTTTAAATCAAGTCTTTTTCAACATGAAATCACTGTGTGGCACCCTTATATGGCATTTTGTTGGAATTCTCTTCTTTGGCATAGTTTGGGTTCGATTGTTCAACTTTACACAAATGGTTTTAAAACACTGGCTTTCTGGTAGAGGTGAGCAACTGTATTGCACCCATTTTGACAGCTGTCTTTCCATCAAGTATCTTTAAAATAGGATTTTGTTCTGAGAACATATGATTCTTGCTGACATTGTATTGATGTGGATTCTTGCAGTAATGATGTGGAACACCCAACAAAGAGGTTGGATGTTTTAGGTGATTTGTGAACCATGATTTTAGCCATTTTTGACAAACAAGAAAACAGATTTTCAAACAGCTCTGTGTTTCTTTTCCAATCAGCATTGCTATTTCCAAGTGGTTTCAGGCTACTTTGTGGGTAGCCCAATGGTGGTTTTTGGCAGTGGTCTCCTGTGCTCACTAAGATAGGCAAAAGCGGATGGTGGCCTATTTTTCAGGTTTTGACTGTGCATTTTCTGGTGATTTCTAGTGAGCAGCATGCTTTCCGGCGGCCATTATGATGTTTCTGCTGCCAGCAATGTACAGTGATGTTGCAGGGCTTGGATGAGTGGGTTGATACATCCCACATCAGTAGGATTTTGCAATTAAACTGTAAATACGTCTGTACATTTTAGTATCATATTTCAAACCTCCTGAAGATGTATTTTTTTCAAGCAACCCAGGATCTTTTAGTGACCCGAACTATTACTATGAGTACAGGATTGTTGTAAATATTTTCATGGGTTATGTAGGAGAGGCATGGTATCACAAGTATGACACTGACACAATGGGTACAATTTGTAAAACCTTTATTGCAAGTGTTGGGGTTGGAGAAACTCCTATGCTGCCCTTTAATTAAGATGGGAGTAGTCTCAACCATCAAATATTAAATAATGCAGTCCTATTGGAGTCTCCAAATCAAAATGGCCTATGCTACCAACACCTAATGCCTGCCCTATCTCTTGTATAAAAAAGTGTAAAATGGAGAAATGTATGCAAAAGGAAAATCAGTCCCTGTAGGTAGGATGACACACTCTGGCTCGGCTTCAATACAATAAACAGTTCTAGAACGTGGATCGAGGCCCGCCTGGCTTTCCACGTTTAAGTCTCTTTTCTCAACTTCAAAATAATGTTTCAACCAAAAAGTTCACAAAGGTCCCCTTCTGTCGGGCTCAGACCTTTCACCACACAGTTCTTGTAAGTCCCCCTCAGCCAGACTCAGACCTCTTACGATAAAGTTCAACACAAACTTGCCAGGGGACTCCCTTCTCCAAGCTTGTTTTACTACGGGTCTCCCTCAGTGGGGCTCGGACCACTTTCGGATGTCAAAGTCTTTTGATTGTGCGTGGTTTACCTTTCAGACCACTGCAGGACCACTTCAACTCACTATTTACAGTTCAACTTTCACTCTCCCCTTCTCTAGGAGTTAAACCTTGTTATTTCACTTTTGCTGTTCTTTTGCTTCATACAATTTACTTTTTCATGGAGACTTTCAAGTGGGTTACTTCCTTTTGCTGGACCACTCCGTTACTTAGTATTGCTGATTTTGCAGCTGTCTTTTACTTCAAAGTTACACAGGTAGAGAACTCTTGGGGTTTTTGACCCGCTGCTCTCACCCTTTTTTCCATCGCTCTGCTCCAGTAGGTTTGCCATCATCCCGGAAGTACTTCCCGAACTCGTGTTGCACTTTGCTCAGAGTGTGTCTTTGGGTTCTGCCTTTTATTCGTTTAGAGGAGAGCTAACTGTTATCAGGTGTATGCACTTAGAATCAAGTGCCTGACTTTGCCTGACCCGATTAGCAGGACATGTGCAGTACGACATGTGAAAGTTAATGTTGTTACTCTCAGTCACCCTTTTCCTCTGGCCAGCATTTGTGTAAAAAGAGGTGTACTGGAGAGACCCCCGTCCGGCCCATAGAGTCAGGGTTTGCTCTGCAGTACTTTAAGATGAGATAGCTGCATCTTGAGATGGATGGGGGTGCAGGTTTTCTTACTACAACACCAATCAATAAGGACAACTCAATGGTTTGGCAAAGGGGAGTTGGTTTAATGACAAGTACAAAAAACGTGGAAACATTGAAATCAATGTTACTATCATACAAATAGTAACATTTATACCCAAAACTTGTCATCATTGACGTATAACACTCGAAAGTTAACATGCAATTCTATTGGTTAGGAAAAAGTAACTTTAATATAGGTGCTATATATGTATATGGTAACGGAGTGAGAGGATTGGATAAACACTATCAGATGGGCGTCTAAGCCCATCCTTCTAACATTACTCTTGTAGACGTCACTAAAAGTATGACGTCCCATTGATTCTACTACCTATAGGACCCTAGATTATTGTGATTGGGTTGGCTTCAACCTGATGCATAAATCTCCACTTTAATTAGCTGCATGCAGAATGGTCAACCAGGTGCAGGATGCCCTAAGATTCACCCGGCCTCCCTTCCATCAATCATTACTTTAGTGGCTTTGTGTCAATTTGTTGGCTGTGGTCGGCCTCGAAACTGTATCTTCTTGTCAGAAAAAGTTATGATATCTCTATCTGGGCGACAGCCTGGCATAGGTGTGAATCTGTACCTCTTTTTGCTCGGATGGTCATGTGCTGCTCACACCGTGAATCTGCCTAGTTTTCCTTCTATTTGCGCATTTAATTCTTGTTCGGCTTGCCACCTGCCTGGGCCTCCTTATCTCGGCCTTCCTGAGATAGGCTGTTCTGTTCTTAAGTTTCGATTCAGCGAAGCTACTGTTCGCTCCTTCTATTGGTCTGACCTTGGCTCTCCCTGGCTCACGTTGCCTCTGCAGAGTTTCGATTCAGCCATCTCTTCTTGTTTTAGCTGGAAAACGAATCCTGTCCTGTTTGGCCTCTAGTAACCTGAGTTAATTCTGCTTTTGTGTAAAGTGGACTTGCACTTATATAACATGCTTAGTTGAGGTAGATATGTATAAGTGGTGCTTGCCGCAGTCTATCTTCTACTAAGCATAGCAAGCCACACTGTTCTCTTAACTTCTTGTGTTTTCAAGCATATGTACAGGCATTAGCTGGTTGAATATCTTCATCCTGCTTGCGGCTTATGTTTCTTTATATTTCAACATCGTCTCTCCTCCTAAATTCACAATGTCCTTATTCATGGCATTTTTTCTCTGTGTGTCATCTTGTTGGTTGTCGTTTCTTTCATCTGTGAGTCTGTCTGGGCCCTTGTGTTGTCACCATTCGTCTTCAATTAAAGCCCTTTGAGTTTCTTCCGGGACAGTGTTTAAGCAATCTTCATTTTGTTTCATTTGCTGGTAGGGTTTTCTCAATGGGTACCTTACTGTCCATGGTTGTATGGTTATTGGTACTTCAATAGGTATTGTTCTACTGATAGGTACTGGGCAGAGCCCTACTGCAGCTCTCTGCTGGTTTATTTGCTCATTGTACGCCACATATCTTAGTGTGAACGTTCCTGGTACTTCAAAATGGGCGACTGGAGTGCAGGCTATATTTGGGACCTCCTCTACACTGCCCCCACTGGTCGATTCATCGACCACTTCCGCTTCCTCTTTTGGATTCATCTTACTTGGTTCTTCTGTATTCCTTTCTTCTTCATCTTCTGGGTTTGTACATGACGGTTTGAAGAAGTGTCTCTTTGGAGTCCATATTTTTATTACTCCTCTCAGGTTTCCTGCTGTCCTTACATGTTCGTCTTTGTTCCATGTCATCAGCTGACATTGTCCATTTGGGCTGCAATAAATCCGTTTTCCTTCATAATGTCTGCGTTTCCTGGGATTAAGAAACTTTGTACCTTCTGGCGCATGTTTGCTAGCCTTCACGAAGTCTCTTATTTCTTCATCAGTCAGATCTCTGGGCTTCCATCCGGGTTTGACATCAATCATGATCTACATCCCTATGGCTTTCTTTGCAGTTTTCTGGCATTGCAAAATTATTACCTTGATGACACAAAATCCTAGTAATATCATCACTAGCAAGGCTCCTAGGAACTTGAATGTATCCACCATCCATTGTGCAACCCATGAAAACAGTGATCCAAACCAGCTGTCATCATCAACTTCGTCGGTTTCATTGATCATCTGGTTCTGTAGGTTTGTCAGTAAACTTATAGCTTCTGTTAAAGTTCCATTTTCTTTGTCGTGAGAAGGTATAAATGTGCAACATGATTCTCCAATTTTTGCACAAACTCCTCCATCCATAGGTGTGATCATGTCAAGTACATATCTGTTCTGGAGAGTCATCAGTCGGATGGCTCTTAACTCTTCCTTGATCGCATTGAATCCTTTTATTGTCGTGTTGATGGTCTGCAGTAACTCCCATCTGGTTATCTGCAACCATTTAGTGTTTGCTCCAACCTGAAATCTTGGCATCAGAATTGCCGCGAACACTGATGAGGTGAGGCTGAACAGCCTGTGTTCAAATGGGATTGCATGGAATGCTTGTGATTTAGCAGAGAAATAATTTTCTCTTTTCATTCGTCTCAGTTGAGCATCTGCTTTCGGGAAACTATCAATATTCAGGTCACTTTTCGGGATCACTAATGCTGGAACATGGACATTCACTATAGTGCATTTGCCTCCCCAGTTTTTCCCCAGTCTGATGTATGCTTTGGATCCACATGCCCAATAATGATCCATGATAACTGCCGTCCCATGAGTCATTCCTGGGGCTTCAAAAATGTGTCCACAGTTCTGATTCTCTCCCATTTTCCTTGTGCCATTGTTCCTGAAGCACAATTTCAGGCTTTCGAGCGGCACTATCGGCAAGGGTCATCCTCTGTCTTCGACCCATGTCAGTAATTTTGGCCATAATGGTTTGCACAGTCTTTGTGAGTTCTCAATTGCTTCCTTGCAGGCTGCAAGGATCACACAGGCTCAGCAGATCACTATTCCTTCTTCCCATCCGTTTGGTGAAAGCACTGTTCCCCAAACCTGCATTTGGCCTCTGTTTTTCAAAATTTGAGCCTCTTCTGGAGTTTTTCCTTGGACATTTAGTCTCAGGTTTATTTCCCATTCTATTCCTGCTCCTTTAACTCCAGGCTTCTCGTACCTGATCATATGATTCCTAGTATGAGCTCTGTTTCTCGTCTTGATGTCCTGAACGGTTGTATACGAATTGTTTGTTTTACAACTGCTCGAATGACAATTGACCTTTTCACAATTGACCGAATTGTGAAGGTCAATTGTACCATATATGTGGGGGGAAACCCCCCACAACCCCCCACCCAATATATATATATACATATATATATATTACCAAACCGATATATATATATATATATTCGGTCAATTGTGAAAAGGTCAATTTGGGTAATACCGTCCTGAACATAATCATCTTCATCGGGATAAACTGTTTCAGTTGCCCATATCAACGATGCATCACTTCCCATGAACTGGCCTCTGGTATTGCACATTGCTATGTGTGAGAGACAGTGTGCTGATGGACATCAATTTCAACAGCCACGAAGATCTTGTATTTCCCCATGCTGTACCATAGAAGCGTACAAACAAAGCATTCCTCTTCGGATTTTCGTCTTCCAACTTCCTTCATGTGCTGGTACCAAATGTTGTTACCTAAGTGTGCTGTACTATCCAGGTAATCGTTTAGGTCATTATTATCTTCATGCATGCTTCTCTTTATTCTTAAGGTTTTCCTGTAGTTTGCGATAGTTACATCTCTGAATGCCTCTGTATGGCTTTTTCTTGTTGGAGGATCCTCAGGCATCCATGGTGCAGGTCTCTTCATCTGCGCCATTTGAGTGAACAAGAGTCTGGCAGCTCTTACCTGGTCCTCATGCATCTTTTCTCTGCTGCGTGCAAGTGCCCATGCCAACCAGACTGACACTTGTCCGGTATATGGCTGTATTGTAGACCTGGTATTTGTCCCTTGTGTTAGAATATGTGTGCTGGGTAATACAGTCTCTGTCGTTTTGTTCTTCAGTTCCTCTTGTCGTTTCCTCGCTCTGCTATGTGCGGGAATAGGAAGTCTACTAATATTTGTGTCCTTGCGGATAGTTTTTCTGAGGCCGCTTCTGTTTTCTTAAGGGTTTCTGATATGACTGCTTCTGTTGGTCCTTCTCTTAATTCTTCTTGTTTTCTCCCACTATCTCCTTCTGCAGGCTGCATTCGACCTGATTGGCTCCCGGAATCCCACGCCGGTAGGCGAACGCCGGCACACCCACTAAGGCTGCCCAACAAGGCAGCCCTGTCTTGAGCCTGTCGTGAGATGACAGGACTCAGGGCTATGAACGCTGCTCTACCATCATAAGTCTACCTGCAGAGCACTCATCTGGGTAAGTGGTAGCCTGGCTCCCTGTTGTACCAAGGTCCAACCCCTACCCATGCTCGCAAAAGTACCTGAACCTTTGTGTTGTGCTAATCACGTGTGTCTTGCACTGCATATGACTTTTCGCTCCTTTGCATCCCTTATGACTCTGACCTCATATGCGCACTAAGCATTGTTTCTATTTACTGTCTGCTCCCCATATTGTGCAATATCTTCGAATTCCTGAGAATTGTTAATGCTAAACTGCATCCATCTTGTGCACCTGGCTCTGTCTATCCAACATGCTCCCACAGCCAGCCACTCTAGGCTTGTTGCACACGGCCACTGCCTGTCATCCGGAAATTATTGTCCCTTGTCTGTTCCTCTTTAAGGCGTCATTACAGAATACAGCCTGAGTATATTTCCATATTGACTGCTAACTTAATATGTACTTGTATTGGGACTGTGCATAACTGATTACTGGGCCGCAGCACCCACTTTTGTGTACCCTGTATTGCCCACTCGCTATACCTCCACAGGTTGCCACCTTAGATCCGATGCACACTGCCACTGTTAGAAAACTGTTAGGCATTGCCCCGCTTTTTGTGCACCTTAGTGTGCTTTCGCATAGCACATAGTCGCCTGTGTATATTGCCTTTCTGACTGTTAGCTTACTGGGCTTCTGGAATCAGACTGCGCATTTAGAATACTGTGCTGCAGTAACTAATTGAGCATACTGCACTACCCTTTTTCGCACAAGTCATTGACTGTACTTCCACGGACTGCCGTTGCTACATATGCCTATGTTCCTTGTTAGTCAACAGTAGTGCACAGCTCTCCTTTAGTTACTAAAATGCTTCGTACCCTTGGTACACATTCTCACCACTGTGCATCATACATGAGTATCCTAATGTATTTACATTTGACTATCCTGCCCATCCTACACTTCACCACCTACATACTACCCACCTTACTGGCCCTACCCAGGTCACCGCTCAGCCCCATTACTGCCCAGCACTACGCACAGACCGTCACTACAACGCACATAACCGCACCTCACCTGTCACCACCCCCTCTCAACATGTCGGATCCTAATCCCTATTTAAACTCGCCGGCTCTCTGGCTACAACACTTTACCACCAAACCCACCCCCAACCAACCATGCCCTACTCTCATCAGGAACTGTAGGCTCGGCTCGCGCCTGTACCACATACTTGGAACCCAATCCATCAATCCCAACAACCTAACGTCACCCTTCAGTCTCAACACTGTACCTGCTACATCCCTACGGTACCTCGCTGCCAGTCCTCGCTCCGCCCCATCACTGGCTGACACAATCGCCAATAAAACCAGTCTATCTCGACTGTCAAAACTGACCCCACCTAACCTACCTAGTCAACCTTGTGCAACTTCAGTTAGAAACCTCAGATTAGCGTCAAGATGTCACCACTGGTCCTATCACTGGATTAACACCTCTACTGACAAAATAACTAACCCCAATATGATTAGCACCACTGCGCCACCGGCTCCCAAAACTGTCACGGCCCTCCCCCCACAGAAATCCAACACTGACACTAAACTCAAAGGTGCACTCATTAAATCTCGCTCTGTCCCCGCTCACGCAATAGACATCGCAGATTTCATATCCCGCGAAAACCTTGACTTTCTTGCAATCACTGAAACGTGGCTGCACGCGGCCTCAGGCCCTGCCTTGTCCTTGGCGATTCCCAATAACTATTCCATCATCAGGTGCGACAGGGACACTAATCAAACCAAGGGGGGCGGCTTAGCCTTTATATTTAAGAGTTCGCTAAATCTCAGAGCTGTCAACAGCCTGCAGTTGCCATCAGCGGAACTCCTATCTGTCAAAATACCAATCTCACCCAATCACACAGTATCAGTGCATCTCATATACAGGCCACCGGGACCTACATTCTCCTTCGTGGAGGACATCTCTTCTATACTAGCCACAAGCACCAAGCCTAACTCTCAAGTCATATTAATGGGCAACATCAACCTTGGATACCTAGACACTAAAGATGCTAAAGCCACTGACTTGGCCAGTGCTCTGACCGACTTCAGCCTTAGCCAACATATTAGAGAACCCACCAACATCAAGGGGCGCACCCTTGACTGGGATCGATAAGATGAATTGTGCGCTCAACATAACCACTATCTCTCCATGTGTTTGGTCTGACCACCACATAATACAGTTTACCGTTAATTCCAGTCCACCTATTGACAAACCTGACCTTGCCCTGCCTACCTTTACTCGCAACAAGAAGGATATCTCGGCTGAGAAATGACTCCCACTTATCCTCCCCTTATTGAACGCTGCCACATCTACGTGCTCGGACCCTAATGTCCTAGTAGATACCTACAACCGTGTTATGTTAAAAGCTCTGAACACCATTGCCCCTCTTAAACTGCGCAAACAAAAACCTCGCAACCACCTTAATTCTTGGTACACCCCTTACCTTTGTGAACTGCGCAAAGAAAAAGGAAAAGCTGAGGTCCACTGGAAAAGCTCACCCTCGCTATCCAATAAAAACATCCTCACCACAGCTTCCCTTACCTACAAAGAAGCCATCCTAACAGCCAAAAAAGAAGTGTACAACAATAGGATTATACAAGCACAATCAAACACCAAGGAACTCTTTAGGATCCTCAAGGAACTTGAGTCCCCAGTTGCCCCTCTTGTCACGTGCACCCCTGATGCTGAGTGGTGCTCTAACATCCAAAAGGCTCTATTAGACAAAATTGCCTTGCTACAAGCTAAAATCAATTCTAAAAAAAAGCCACCTTTCAGACTCAACGGGTTACGTCTCATCTTACAAACCCCCCCACCACCATCTAAGCATCCTGTCAAACCTTTTAGCTTCACCCCCCTCTCCATCAAGGAAGTTGAAATTATCATGCGGAAGCTCAAACCTTCCAATTGCCAAGGAGATGCTTGCCCCGCTTCGGTATGATAAGATATGATAAGGCATTTGTAACGCGCCTATACACAAGTGTTTCAAGTTATAAAGGAAGCTTCACATGACCTTGCCCCTTTTATTACCTCCTTTATCAATGCCTCCTTCAAATCGGGCTCGGTTCCGGATAACCTTAAGGATGCTTGGGTCATACCTTTTATCAAAAAACCAACCCTAAATCCTAGTAACCCTGCTAACTACAGGCCCATCACCACGGTGCCATATGTACTTAAGATTCTGGACAGAGCTGCCTATCTCCAAATCTAGGACTACCTTGATACCAACAACTTATTAGGGCTCAGACAATCCGGTTTCCATCCCAGACACGGCACGGAGACCGCCCTGATTGACCTGAAAACCCAAATTGAGGACTTGAAAGACAAAGGCAAACAAGCACTTTTGCTCCTCCTAGATCTCTCAGCTGCCTTTGATTTGGTTGATCATCAAATCCTCTGTCATCATCTCAGGATTGCTGCGCACTTCTCTGATGCAGCGATATCCTGGATTAGCTCTTTCCTCGCAAACAGATCCATGAGGGTCTTCTCCCCCTTAGCTGCAGCTGACCCAGCACATGTCCCTTGTGGAGTCCCGCAAGGCTCTTGTGTATCTCCTACGCTCTATAACATGTTTACTAAACCGCTCTTTGATATATTGGACAATCTGCGTGTCTCATACACCAATTACGCTGATGACATCCAGATACTCATCCCTATCACTGGCGATTATGTAACCGATGTTAAAGCACTAAATGCAGTCTATACCGTCATCCAGGCCTGGATGGCTCATCACGGGCTATGCTTCAACAATGAAAAAACCAAGTTACTCATCCTAGGATCGCAGTCCAAACTTGCTAAACTAGACCCCAATTACAAATCTTTCATTATCGATGGCAACATTATCAAAGTCACTAATGTCACCAAAACACTTGGTATTTACTTAGACTCCACTCTCTCCCTCAACAGACAAACCAACTCAGTTACCTCAGCGTCTGCATATACCTGTACACTGATCACAGTCCCTTCTTGACAACGGCCAACTATTTAATCCTTGCTAGAACCCTCATCATGTCCAAAATCAATTATTGCAACGCCCTATATCTAGGGACGAGCCAGAGAAATATCGATAAACTTCAAGTCATGCAGAACAATGCCTTAATGGCAGCTCTCAATGTTCCTAGGCGCTCCCACATCTCTACCACCAGACGCAACTTGCATTGGTTACCCATTACGCACCGCATTTCCCTCAAAGCACTCACCCTAACACACAAAGCCCAGAATAACGCAGCACCGGCCTACTTGTCCTCACACTTTACACAACACAATGCAACTAGACCACTGCGTTCGGCCCAGGTTCACACCCTAACTATTCCTAGTTTCAAGACGCAGACAGCCAAAGGCTTGAGCTTCCCAGTCCTTGCGGCCAAGCTTTGGAACTCTCTACCGAATGCTCTCATAAATGTTCCTGTTTTCCAAGCCGTTCAAAAATAAAACAAAACTGTGGCTTTATGAACAGGAGGCCCTGGCCACCACACTGTAAACTAGGCAAATGTTAGCAGTAAACTGCCTGCACACTGTACATATTGTATACGCTCAGCTGTTCTGTTCTTCCTGCAAATGTCCTATCCTTGATGTAGATATGTATAAATGTAATGTACCTATTATTGCAACTTGTAACCGCATTACAAACATGCGCCCTGATGCCCTTGGGCAGGGTGCGCACTATAAATAAACAAAATACAAATAAACAAATACAAATACAAGGTTTTTATGGTAGGCAGTCTCATCTTCTCTGCTGTTTTCATTTGTGGTTCTGTGGTCATTGCCACTAGGCCTTTTTTGTGTGCATTCAGTGTGTGTGTCTGTGTAGTTGTCAGTGTTTTTTCTTCATTCATTTCATGCCGACCCTGTCTGTGGCTTTTCTGCTTGAAAAGCCCACATTTGCGCCAGAATCCAGGAAAACCGCGCAGTTTTGCGCACACCAAAATGGTCGCCTGACCTGCCACCCACCAGTGCGAGCGTGATGGGCCAGAAGCACCATGAGTGAAACGTGGTGCCAAAGGAAAAACAGCAGTGCCGGTTAGCTCAAAAAGCGCCTTGAAATCACCTTTGTTTCTCTGAAATGCAAGCTCAAGATGCCTATTTTAAACATTGCAAGATATTCAAAAATCTCACTGAACACCAGCAGACATTTGGGAGAAAGTAGTCTTGTGTGCATACAAAATTTGGAAAGATGAAGAGCCTAAAGCAATGTTTATAACAAAACTGGCTGAGCTGTGGATGTCAGCAGCTTAAGTGAAATTGGATTTAAAACCACTAAAATCGAAATGTTTAAAATAAATGAGTGACCTACTTTTGAGTGTCACATAGGTTGCAACTGTTTAAATGTCATAGTTTTGAACGTAGAATCAGCGTTCTATCTGCATGTGTAAAAATTGTAAGTTTGATTTCAATGAAGAAAAACTGGGAACAAAAGTGACATTTAGCTGAAGCCTCGCTTGAAGAGATTGAATTCTGCCCGGCAACTACCCCCGACAGGAGTTGAAACTTGCCCAGCAACTGCATTCACAGGCCTGGCTGCCTTCTGCTGCACCACCAAAAGGAGATCACACCTCTCTGATTGAATTAGGGGTGGGGTACCTGGGGCTGCAGGAAACAGAACAATGAGCTTTCCTTGGCTCAGGCAAATGTTAATTCAGGGGGGTCGGAAATGGCTTCCTCTTGGAAGAAACTGGGAGGAGCAGTGCTTCTGGGAGCCACCTGAGCTGGAGGCGGGGACAGACAGAAATCCCCCCATGTGCTTTGGAACCTAAACCACACCCATCTGGGCCAAAGCATAATTTTAAAAAGATGGATAATTCATAGTACGAAATTGTCAAAATTATATAATATTATCATTTATTCTTGTGATTTTTCTGTGCACATTTTAAGAGGTGTTGGGACTCGGTGGTATGTTCTGGGGGGTAGTAGCGGAAAATAAGGTATTACTCCAAATGTCTATATGTTAAAAATCTGACAATTTATCATCTGGTGCGCATACTCTTTGCATATGTGTGTGTACATTCTGGAAATGTTTAGAGGTTGTGTTCTTGATGAAAAGGGCAGAATTCTGTCAGAAGTGAACACGACATCTTACAAAGACAGGGATCGGATGATTTGGTGCTACAGAAAATATGTTTACTGGACATATAATATTTGAAAAAATGTACATAGATAAATATGTATTTGGATCAAAAATAGATTTGTGTGCAAATTGACAAGGGGAGGATCTTCTGATCTATAAACCTACCTCATCACGATGACACTCCATTCCCTTCCCCCAATCAAGGGAGAGACGAGAGCTTGGCCAATGATAAGTTGTGAGGGGCAGGCTTAGTTATGCCCACGCACACACCCATTTTCTAAAGACATAAAAGGAGCCACTGGGACCCAGGTAGGGACATTCACTTTCCACTTCAAACTGATTTCTTGCGAAGCATTTTGCCAGACCAGACAATACCCAGAAGACTCCAGAACCAGAACTTAGAATCCAGACTCCAGAACTTGTAGCAGAGGGGCCTGAACCACCAGCTGAATCCTTTTTCAGCAGGCCTCAAAATCTTTTGCAAACTAACTCCACTCTTCAAGAGCCGGGCTGTGCTGTTTGATTCCGGCTAGGACCCTGTGCCAGAACCCCGAAAGCAGTGCTCTATCCAGAAAGAACCAGAGACCAGACCGCTGTGCAGTGCCAAGAACTTTTGCCGACTTCCTTATAATTTTTCCGTAATCGCGCTCAACGCACTCGGAAAAAGTGCCGCGAATTGCAATTTGACTCATTTCTACACCTGTAAAAATATAGCTGCTCTTGCTTGCATTGCTGAAATTCGTTTTCAACCTGATAATCCCTCATGAATCATTGCTAGTGTTGACCTGAACTAATTCAAGTAGCTGTCACCTACCCTGAATCTCCTATAGGGAATTAAAATCATTTTAGCATAGTTTTCACTTCTTTGCAAATCCCATTCAAAATATTTCTGCATGTTTTCGAAGCATACCGGTTGCTCTAAGCTTGCTAGGGGAGAACTGAAATTTGTATTGCATTGTGTTTGTATTCCTGAAAATTGTGTGCTCTCCTTCCCGCTCCTTATATTGCATAGGGGGGGAGTGAATTGTCAAAAGAAAAAGTGATCGTATTATCTCTTGTTGAAACCATCTCAGTTATTTCTGTGCTGCATTCTTTTCCACCATTGCATTTCCTTGAATCCATAAAAGCATTCTCAGCTACCTTATCCTCTCTATACCAACTCCTAAGTTATTAAATAAGCATACAAGTGTAATATTATCCATTGTTGATCACTGTCATATTCATAAGTGTGCTATCAAATATTAATTTATTTATAAAAGTGTGATATATATCTTGTTTAATTTTCCAATAAATTTGTAAATTGCAAAACAAACCTACTTCTTGGCTCAGTGAGGTCAGGGGGATTCAAAGAGAGGGGTGTTATATAAGGGTTTATCATCCAGATTATAACTTGTCATAAAAATATATAAATAAGGGCTTCCCTTGGGCATCCCAGACCAGGCATTGACTTAGTTGGAGTGCTGAATTGAAGTCCCTTAACAACTCTACCAGCAGATTTTCTAGGTACTGGAATTACTATATAGGGTCTTGTGGGTTGCATGCGTGTATCATCAGGCGGGTGCACTGAAATTGGAATGCTCTGTGCATCAATGCAGTTCTGATCGTTAAGGACAAAAAAATAATGATAAATACAATGCATAAGTACATTATGGTTCGATATGTTAGGCGACAGCATTTCCTTCCACAGAAGCGGGGGTGCATCTCTGCTTGTGGGAGGACCAGGTTGCTGCTCTGGACCCCCATCTCGATCATTTACCCAATGTCAACTTTGTTATTCCCCCCACCAAATATCGTTCTTCAAGTTCTGTGTCAAAAGTGTCAGGTGCTTTACAAGTGTCCCCTTCTTGCGAGTGACAATTGTCTCTTAATGCAGGATACAGTTCCTTTGCTAAACTATGGGAAAAATAGATTAAAATAATACTTCAGTGAGTCACTTTTACTGTGCATGTTCAAAGTACGTGAGCTCCCAGTTCAACCCCTCGAATCTGCTTCAGTCCTGAGGACATATTGGACACTGATTAGTATGAAGAAAAAGGGAAAAAATAACAACAAACATAACAAAAAAAGTTCTTGACTCTGCTTCCTCGATCTGTCCCTCGGTGGAAAGTTTCCTCAGAATCTCCTCAGATAATCTCTCTGATGGTTGGAAAGTTCCTCTTGGAGTATGATTCCATGCAGGAGCATTCCCATCTGTGCGACATTAGCTGGATCTCTGATGAAGGTGAGGACTTCAACCTCGATAGGTCTCCCCACCAATTCTGGAAATTCAGTAACTAGGCAAAAAAGGACATTGTGCGCCAATCTGCTGTCTTCTGGTGACAAGGACATTTGTCCTGTCTTTGCTTGTTTCAGGGTTATATGTTTTTTCCTTGATGTAAACAATGTCTGCACTGTCCGGTCTCGTGGAGTGAAACCAAAATGATTACTTTATTTAAAAGATGGCTTAAATGTTCAGTGTTCGCTGGATCTCGAAGGAATGTGACAATAGTTGGACAGTCTTCAATTATGCAAAAGAACAGTGTGTTGATAAGCTCATCTATTTCCACCTGTGTTAGGAGCATTTGCTTCTTTCTCGCTGTACTCAGGGAGTATGATGAATTGTTCGGCAATGACAGTATGCAGTTGTCTTATTATTTTTTAGTTTTCAGGATCTTGGAGGAAGTCTGTGACACTGGTGAGCCTCCCTACCAGTGACGGGTATGATCTTAGCACTAGGTTGAAATAGGTGACCACATCCTTTGTGATGTCTCTACTGTGGGACACCATAAGTGCTTCCAAACAAAGTCTCGGTTTTGGATGAATCGGGATACTGTATCTGTTTCCAGTGTAAATATCCTTGGTCAAATTTTGTCATAGTCTTTTTTCTCATCACGGCTTAAGTGTGCCTCAGTTCAAAGTTCAAATCAACAAAACATGTTGTGGCTTATACGTGCAATTTTCTTCCTCACCCTGCAACTAGGATGCACAGAGTGTCTGTTTTTATGTTCTTATCCCCTTTTTATCTTAAGGGAAGTGTCCAAGTTAAGCCACAACTTGCAAAAAGTTCTTTGTCTTTACTTTGCTGGTCATGCTTCCTTCTTCCTCGTTATGGATCTAGTCTGCACGTACTGTGGTTCTTCCCCGTTGTCTGTAGTCTCTTCTCGGTGGGGTGCAGGCAGGGGGGTTCCTCCGATGTATGGCTTGATATCACCCAGGAAAATCCAAGCTCTTCTTCCTTGTAGCTTGACTGCGGATGGAGTAACGTCTTCAACTGTGAATGGTCCGTTGAACCTTGGCTCGTCCCACTTTTTGCTTTTATGGTTTCTCACCAAGACGGCGTCTCCAGGGAAGATGAGTGGAAAACGTAGACCTTGAGCTGAGTCTGTTGTAGTGTCCCCGTCTGTGTTCTGTGCTGCACTGCACCCTTTTTCGTCGTCGTTGCAGCTGGTCTGAAATTACAGTAAGGCAAGATGTCATGCAGTTCAGATTAGTTTTGCATTTTAGACCCTAAAAATTCTCCTGTTGACTGGGCATCACATCTAGCTCTATCTCAGTGTGTGAGGGGAGTTCTCATTCTTCTTCCTGTGGCTATCTCGTGTGGCGTAAAATGATGGTCGGAGCCAGGTTGGTTCATAAGAGCATACAGTGCCAGTGGAAGGCAGTGCGACCATCCCTTCTTTAGAGTAAGCTTCAACTTGGCTATCCTTTCCTTTAATAAGCCGTTGAGATTCTCACAGATCCCATTACCTTCTGGATGATACGCTGACGAGAACTTGTGCTTTATACCAAGCAACAAACTAATCTGCTCGAACACTGTATTAACAAAATTAGCCCCGTTATCTGATCTCATGACTTCACACACCCCTCACCTGGGGAACACTTCCCTCACTAAAAATGTGGCTGCAGAGGTAGAGTCTGGGTGTGTACATGGACCTGCCTCTATCCATCTAGAGAATGGACACACCACAACAATTAAGTATCTATACCCGTTACATACTTGAATCATGTCAACGTAATCGACATGCAAGTGCTGAAAAGGCCCATTTGGCCTGGGGATGACTCAACTCATTACTTTTAATGTGTGCCCAGCAGTGAATTGCTGGCAAATTATGCAGTTCACCATAAAGAATGCAACATGCTCAGCTAAATTCGGTAAGAACCAGTCTTCCACTAGCGTTGCCGCTAGATTCTCTTTTGTCATATGTGCCGGGTAATGTAACTGCTCCAGCGCTATTTTTAATAGGGCTACCGGCATTACTGGTTTCCCAGTGCTGTCTTGTCGCCACAAGCTGTCAGAGGGGTTTAAAGAAACCCTCGACGTTTCCTCAGGTTTTTCTCTTCCTGTGGTGCCTCCCCTTAGAGCTCCACCAATTGTGTTTGCCCAAGATCGTTATAGGCTTCCGATGTGCCCGTGCAACCATCATCCTTTCATTGGTGCGCGCCACTTCCACTTCCATAATCGTCTCACTTTTGGATTCCATACGCTTGGCTTCCGTGTCTGCTGCGTGATTTCCGCGTGAGACAAAATCTTTCCCTTTGGTGTGGGTGGCGCATTTCGCGACCGCTATGCCCACTGGGAGATTTAGTGCCTTAATCAGCCTGTCCAATAAGGCTGTGTGCTGTACTGGCGTTCCGTCCGCTCGGAGGTAGCCCCTCCTTTTCCAGCACGCTAAGCCTGCGTGCACTGTTGATGTCACATAGGCGGAATCACTGTATACTGTTACTTCCTGGTCTGCGTGATTCTCAATGGCGAGTATCAATGCCAATAATTCTGCAGCCTGTGCTGAAAAATGAGATGGTATTCGTGCACTAAGAAGCACTTGAAACTCTCCATTTGCTGTGTGCTTTATCGCAGCAACGCCTGTGTATCTTTGTTCATCACTTTGTTTGATTCTCGAAGATCCATCAATAAAGACGATCTCTGCTCCTGCCAAGGCATTTTCTTTCACCCTGGGAATTTCATCATAGAATTCTTCATAATTCGTGCAGTCATGTATCGGCTCTCCCTTAGTGATTGGCTCTGCAATGAACATGGCTGGGTTTACTATCTTACATCGGACTATCTTAATCGATGGGTTTGATATGATCACTTCATAAGCAGAAGCTCTCTGAGATGTCAATGTGCCCTTTGGTTTCCCTAGAATGGCAAAT
Source organism: Ambystoma mexicanum (assembly GCF_040938575.1). Classification (NCBI taxonomy): domain Eukaryota; kingdom Metazoa; phylum Chordata; class Amphibia; order Caudata; family Ambystomatidae; genus Ambystoma; species Ambystoma mexicanum. The sequence continues at coordinate 537,044,905 of NC_090923.1, read as the reverse complement.
AGTGAGTGCTCGACGTACAATGTCATGGAGCATCCCATCACAATGGTTGTAGCCTTCTCTATGGTGAACGCAGCGGCAGCTAAACTTTGTTCGCAGGGAAAATTACCTCTCATTACTGGGTCCAGATTCCCACTGTAATATGCTAGGGGCTTGTACCCTTACAAGGTTCTTTGAGCGAGCACTGCCGTCATAACGCTGCCATCTGTGTGTGAAAACAGGTAGAATTCCTCTTTATAATTGGGAATTCCGAGAACTCGAGCTGTACAAATCACTCTCTTGAGTTCAGCAAACCCTTTCTCCATTGTCTCAGACCATTCAATCTTTTCTTTTGTCACATGGGCCTTCTTTAGGGCCTGAAGTAAAGGCTTAGTATAAGAGCTGTAATCGAAAACCCATGCCCTAACATGGTTGCACAGGCCTAGAAAGCTCTGCATTTGCTTTATCATGTGTGGCTTAGCCGTGTTCAATATGACTTCAGCCCTTTCTGGGGTCACTTTCTTGCCTTCATGTGAGATCAGCTGGCCTATGTACAGCACTTGTTGTTGACAATATTGTAGCTTTTCCTTGTCAACCTTATAACCTTTCTCAGCCAGCAAAGTAGGTAGCCAAACAGAATTGTGCCTGTTGTGACACACAATACCCCTGTGGCAGCCTCGTGCTTTTCAGATGCATTTGTCTGAATGTGAATGACGTCAGATATTGTGAGTCACGGTGCAACAGCATTGAGAAAAATTAATTTTTCAAGTCAATCAGCGTGAAATATTTTGCCTCAACTGATATATTACATAGGATTGTAGACGGGTTAGGGACTAAAGGGAACTCGACCTCAACAATATCATTTATTGGGCGTAAATCCTGAATTAAATGCCAAGACCCTCCCTTTGATGTTTTGATCGGAAAAACCGCAGTATTCTATGACGACTCTGACGTCACTAAGATTCCCTGGTCCATCATGGCAGTAATTGTCTTAGAAATCCCTTCATCTGCCTCTCTGGACATGGGATATTGTCGTGCCTTGGGCAAAATTGTTCATGGTTTTAATTTAATCCTAGTTTAGGCAGCTTGGGGATGTGGTACAAGACATCTCTGAATATAAGCCGCTCGAAAGAGGAGAGGATGGTGGTAACATACGGGCCCAGTGCCCATACACCATGAAATGTATGCATAGTTTGGACACCACGAGGGCCACATTTGGTTGCAATATAGGAGTGAGAAAACGCTGAGATATGTATGCACACTATGGACACAATTTGTTGGCATATGTGGTTGGAATACAGGAATGGGAAAACGAGAGTATAAGAAAAATATTTTCTCGTTTTCTCTAGACAAGTGCCGATATTGGATGACAGGAAAATGATGTCCAGTTACAGTGCATGAAAAGCAGGACTGTTAAATAAGAGCACGCTCTGGAGGCCGATGAGACTGTGGTGAGTTACTGAAAATAAAGGCCTAGTAATATTGCTAAGAAGGGACACAGGTGATTGATACAGTTTCTATTTTCCCAGTCAGCTAACCAAAGTAAAGAGGGAGACATACCTGGAGTAAGTCGGGAGAAAGCCAGAAGTAGAAGCAAGTTATCTACACAGTGCGGATAAAACTACAGGTACTGAAGGATAGAAACTAGTGAGAGCGTGTGGTTACTAGAAGGTAACATGATATGAGTGAACATTGTGGCTAAACCACGTACTGATACACTGTGTTGTATTATTTTGTAGGCCCCAGGTGAAGAAATCACCAGTGTGGTTCTAGTGATGAATTTACTCCAATTTACACCTTCAAGCATCTCCTACAATAGATGTGGAGGTGAGCGAAGGTGAAAACAACTAAGTTATAATGTTGTGGCATACAAATAAAATGAAAAAAATAATTTGGATGACAAGGTGTATAGGTAGTTTTTAAAATAGTGTTTAAAATAGTGTCTATATGTTTTTTTTTAGGTGAAGGAACCCATATCAGTCTATTTGAGGCAAAGAGTCAACAAGTTCTTTGTAAAAACATCCTGAAGAAGGTCGAGAACGAGGGGGGCGAATGTGTAAACCCCAAAAAGACTGAAACATATGTCGACGGGTAAAAAACTGTTCTAAAGTAACACGAACAGAAAAACACTTGTATTAATATGCGGGTTGGAAAACGGATACAAATTAGTGTGATAGCGGTATATGAACTCTAATATCGCAAAGTACTGAAGAGAGAGCTTTTGTTGCCATTATAGACATTATGGTAGAATGAGTGACTGAGAGAGATATGCATGGATGAGTGTGTTTTTGGGTCAGAAGCAGATGAATTATGTTATTGATTAGTAGAAATTGTTTAAATAGTATGTATTGTTTTTAACACGTATAGATTCTTTTGTATTAAAGAAATAAAATGTTGGTTTAGAAGTGAATAATAGTTTTCCTTGTCATCCTGTTCGCTCTGGTTAAACCCCTGTATATCTCATTTAATTTAATCCTTACTTCTCCCACCACCTTCAAAAGGCCTACGTCATAAGGTCCAGTAGTCCACACTAAGATAGGCACTTTAGCTATATCGTCATCAAAATATTCAGGACGTTTTAGTGCCAACATCATTCTCTGAGGCACTTCTCTTTTAATCATTTTACCCAAAAGGTGAGACTTACTTCCAACATTGTCTCTCCCATTTCTGCTTGTTCTTCAAACAGATCATCATCAGTGACGTCAGTTACTCGATATCCTTCTTCGATGGCGATAATCGCGCACCATTGTCTGCCTTCATCATCGTAACCTTCAACCAAGACCACTTTCCCTCGCACTGCAGCTGTGTGTATCATCAAGGGAAATACTTGTCCCTCCTCCTCATGCATAGGTATTCTTGGTCTGAATAAAAACTCCTCAGGGGTTCTCATGGTTCTGTCTGCAAGGCCTGGCAATCCCGCCATAAGCACACGCATGCCATATGCGAAAATGTCTGGCGCCAATGGTATGGCCCTCATGGCTATGTGTCCTGAGTATGCTCTAATCATTTCACATACATTTGAGTAGTTCATTCCTGGAGCGGAGCATATTATGCCCTCCTCCGTGAACAAAATTGTCATGTTTAACTTTGTCATTAAGTCTCGACCCAAAGTGTTCACTGGGGTCTGACGTGAATATAATAAAGGTACATTCATTTCGCACTCTCCTATGGAGACTGGGAGTGTGTCTGTAAAAGGAACTCAACTGTGAGCTCCTGTAGAACTCTGAGTATCTATTGACTCGCCGGACAAGGAAAACCTGCCTTCACGTATGCACGAGCGTGTTGCACCCATGTTTACTAGGAAGGAATATTCTTTACCCCCTATAACGACATCCACCCTAGGTTCCCTATGAGGGTCTGGTGTCACTGATAGGATAGAGCACACCAGGGTTCCCAGTGAGCTGTCCTAGTTCATATACAAGTTTGGCCCACTGTGCACTTGTGGATTTTCCCCATTCCCATTGTTACTTCCCCTTCCAGGGTCCTGGGTCTGCCCTGTGCTCATTGTGTGTGACACTTGCAACAGTGCCTGTTGGGTTTGTCCTTGTGGAAAACTGCCCATGCTCTGAGGTTGCACTCCTTGTTGTGCTCCTGGCGCTTGTTGTTGCACCATGTGATTCTGTGCAACGCCCTGTTGTAAAATTGTAGGTGGATGCTCCCATTCCTTGGCCATTCTGCATCATGCCTTGATTTCTGCATGTGCGCGCCAAATGCCCTGTCATTCCACACAGCCAACATACTGGCGGTGGTCGGATCATTTGCCCATTTGACATATCTGGGTTTACATTTTGCATATTTTGAAAGCCTCCTTGATTATTTTGGAAACGTCCCTGATTGCTCTGCCATCCTCTTCCTCTAAATCCTCTTCCCCGTGGGTAAAACCCTACATTACCCTGATTATTCTGTTGTGGATTAGCCACCTGCTGCATGCTTTGTTCAGCTGCGCTAGTTAGCATGGCTCCTTCAAGAGCATACTTTGATAGTTTCTTCTGCACCAATTTCGCTTCCTCACCTTTTCAAGTTGCTTCCTTTTTGCGATTCTTTTCTTGCAACAATCTACAATAATGTGCAATAGTGAACTGTATCTCAGCCCAAGATTTAGCTTCGATTCACACCAATTTCTTGAGTTGTTTTTGTACTGGTTCTGGCAACCCTTGGCACAATATATGGTAAAACACAGGTATTGATTTCATCCAAGATTCATGCGTTTAGAGCACCCACGTGTCTTGGAAATTCTGTATATAAATTAACGGATCTTCAGAATCCTTCATTTTTCGAGTCATTATAGCTCCCATATCGGAGGTATCTGGGTAAAGTACTCATAGCGCTTTCCATACTGGTGCTTGTTAAATGGCGCTCCGTCATGCGCGGTATTAGTTGTGGTCACACCAGGGTCACACCAGGGTACCCTGCCCGTGCCCACACATTGTCTGCTCTCTCACCAAGTATGCCGATTAGTAGACCTTCTATAGCTAGCGTGTTTCCTCCTGTCATTTTTTCTAACTCATGCATCCATGTGTGGCCATGGGATATATTGTGTTCTTACTCCACCCTTCAATTGGAATGTGTAGCCCTCTTTCTCTTCTCTCATTGTTCTCCTGTCTATTGCAGGGGTAATATTCCTGCATCGCCGTCTACCTGGCAATGTCCTTAGCCTGTCTACATAGGGCGGTGAAGACACCTCCCTCTGACCATGAGGTACTCCTTCATGTCGGTCAGACTGCGTGGCTGACTCTGACGCTCTTGGTGCAGACTCGCTAGCGTCTGACCATCTTATTTCCTTTTCCTTTGGGAGTCACCTTTTGCTTCGCCTCCCTTCTTTGTTTTCTTTGCCCCTTTTGGAGTCGGACATTGTTTGTCCCCAATTCATGCAACTTCTCGTATCCTCCTTGTTCCTGCTTATTTCTAGTCTATCCAGGGATAGCTCTCTGTTCCCGCTGATTCGAGTGAGCTCCTCAGTGTCATACAGCTGAGTGCTTTCCAGGCACTCTTATTCCCCTTCCCCCTGGGGCATTTGTTCTAGCCCCATTTCATCATATATTTTATCAATCGTTTCTCCGATGCTTCTGGTGTTGAAGTCATCATCAATATTTGCCCTAGACGTGCCTGGTACTGAATCGTTCGCAAGAAAGAATTCTTCGATGTCTTCCCAATCTACTACTGGACCGTGTTTTTTAAACTCTCTCCCCAGATATTCGAGATCGCGTGCTCTCTGTCTTCGCTTACGTTCTATGTCATCATCAAATTCTTTGCGCTTCCTCGCCTCTTTTCTGACCCTATCCTCTTCCTTTCTCTTTTCATTTCTATGTTCATCTGCCCTTCGTATTTCCTCATCTCTTCGTCTCCTTATTCTTTTCTCACGTACCCTTTGCTCTTATTCTAACCGTTGCTGTTTCTGTCTGTCCTGATCGTAGGCTGCTCTTGGGTTGCGATCGAGCTGTTTTTCTTGCTCTTCACGATATAGCTGTTCTCGCCGTAGTCTGTCTTTTCTTCTTATCCTTTCGTCTCTTAACTCCTTCTTTTTCTCCCTTCTTTGTGTCTCATCTAATCTCTCTTTTGGTCTCACGTCATCACTGCCTTTCCCATCGAGTTTAAATAAGATTTGTCCTCCCATCCATTCGTCTTTCGCGAATGCTATCTCATCAGTTCTGTCTTCGCTCCCTTTCCATCACTTCCCTTCTCTCTCCTTATCGAGAGATGCACTTGTCTGTACCTGATCCTTCCTTTCATCATCACGCCTCCCCTTGTCCCTTGGGACTGCGGAGGTAAGATTCTTGTTCTTATCCTTCCCTTGATTTTCGTCACTACTATGTGTAGGTGACTCATATGCGGGGTTGCTGTACCCCGTGGCTGCCTTAAGTTCCCTCAACAGGTATAATCCCTCGTCCTTACTTTCTTCGATTTTTGTTTCGGGCGGGGCAGGTGGCGCAGTAGGCGTCTCACTCCCCTCTGTGCATACATTAAGTATCCAATCTGCTGGCAGCTCTTTGTCTTCCTCTTTTGTCTGTTCGTACATTTTCCACAATTAGAGAACAGCAAGGCGTTTTTCTAGCTTCTTGCCTGTGTATATGGCATGCAAATATTTCGTCATATGTTGTAAGATGCTTTCGATAAAGACCCATTTTGTGGCCATGGCATAAACATCTTGTGGGCAGTACCTTTAACCCACTCGGAGTTATACTTCTTTAGGTTGGGTGCGTGTTTTGGCAATTGCTTGCATAAGTGTGCTAATGGAGTTATGTCTTCCATGTTTAAATCTGTTCCCTTTCCTCTTATATAACACTTGTCAATATTTTTATGTGGTTTAACACCTTGTGGCAATATGAGCGAGCACCAAACACTGCAAGCTCCAATCCAAATTTTCCACAAAAATGTTGTATTACCAATTTGCTCAAAAAACATCAATTCACATGCGATTATGTCTCAGCTATCAAATCGCATGACATTTTTTCATCAGTTCTCCTGACAAAAAATGGCACATATGACGTCATAACAAAACATGTCAGACAGGCACTGGACAGACTAGACGGACACCAGCTGGACACAGATATCTCTGCCTCTAATCATTACCCCTTCATGGAGTGTAGACGAACCCCTTTCATGATGTCTTTAAACATTGTAGTAGCCTAGTCGTTCCCTATTATATGGGACTCTGGGTACACGTTTCTTCTAGCCGCTATATTAGCGTGGGAAAAAGGCGAATCCTCTCACTTCTCAGGTGTCCGCCCTGGTAACCTCTCTCTTCTCGGGTGTCCACCCCGGTAATCTCTCATTTACCCTTTATTACTCTCGAGTTATTATCCCCTTATATATATATACAGTCTATTCTACTTCTAAGTATATTTTGTTTTTTCCTCCTCCCTCCGTTACCTTTTTCCCTTTACTTGTTCTAAGGCATGCACTGTTTGCCAAAGCACTACATTTTTTTTTCGTTCACTCACCGTTCGCATGGTTCGTCTCTGGATCCTCGGGATCACTGCCTTTGTTACCCCCTTCTTCAGATTTTCGCCCGATTGGCTGCCCGTAGGAATGGGAAGGGATGTGTTGGGAAAACGGGTCCCTTCAGGCCCTGACTGCAGCCTCTTGCTTACGCTACCGTTGTCTACGGGGAGCTTCATGGTCTACTCAGCCGAATGGCAAAGGACTTGTGATATTGCCGAAGACCTAGAATTACTTTATGTCGACGGCCAATAGGTGTCTTACTTCAATCATTAATCGATAGTCGATAAACCATCAAATCTCTGCTACCAAGTGTACTGGAGAGACCCCCGGCCGGCACATAGAGTGGGGTTTTGCTCTGCAGTACTTTAAGACAAGATGCTGCACCTTGAGATGGATGGAGGTGCCGGTTTTCTTACTCCAATACCAATCAACAAGGACAACTCAATGGTTTGGCAAAGGGGAGTCCATTTAATGACAAGTAGAAAAAACGGGGAAACATGGAAATCAATAGTGATGCGATAGCCCATCTCGCTTCAACTCCCAACAACTTCATACAAACAGTAACATTTATACCCAAAACTCGTCATCATTGACGTGTAACACTCGAAAGTTAACCTGCAATTCTATTGGTTAGGAAAAAGTAACTTTAATATAGGTGCTATACCTGTATATGGTAACGGAGTGAGAGGATTGGATAAACACTATCAGGTGGGCATCTAAGCCCATCCCTCTAACATTACTCTTGTAGACGTCACTAAAAGTACGACATCCCATTGGTTCTACTACCTATAGGAACCTAGATTATTTGGTCCATTGTGATTGGGTTGGCTTCAACCCCATGCATAAATCTCCGCTTTAATTAGCAGCATGCAGAATGGTAAACCAGGTGCAGGATGCCCTAAGATTCACCCGGCTTTCCTTCCATCAATCATTACTTTAGTGGCTATGTGTCAATTAGTTGTCTGTGGTCGGCCTCGAAACTGTATCTTCTTGTCAGAAAAAGTTATGATATCTCTGTATGGGCGACAGCCAGGCATAGGTTTGAATCCGTACCTCTTTCTGCTCGGATGGTCATGTGCTGCTCACAAAGTGAATCTGCCTAGTTTTCCTTCTATTTGGCATTTAATTCTTGTTCGGCTTGCCACCTGCCTGGGCCTCCTTATCTCGGCCTTCCTGAGATAGGCTGTTCTGTTCTTAAGTTTCGATTCCGCAAAGCTACTGTTCGCTCCTTCTATTGGTCCGACCTTGGCTTTTCTTGACTCACGTTGCCTCTGTTGAGTTTCGATTCAGCCATCTCTTCTCATTTTAGCTGGTATACGAATCCTGTCCTGTTTGGCCTCTAGTAACCTGAGTTAATTCTGCTTTTGTGTGAAGTGGACTTACACTTATATAACATGCTTCATTGAGGTAGATATGTATAAGTGGCGCTTGCCGTGGTCTATCTTCTACTAAGCATAGCAACCCGCACTGTTCTGTTAGCTTCTTGCGCTTTCAAGCATATATACAGGCGTTAGCTGATTGAATATCTTCATCCTGCTTGCGGCTTAAGTTTCTTTATATTTCAACATCGTCTCTCCTCCTAAGTTCACAATGTGCTTATTCATGGTGTTTCGTCTCTGTGTGTCATCTTTTTGGTTGTCGTTTCTTTCATCTATGAGTCTGTCCGGGCCCTTGTGTCATCACCATTCGTCTTCAATTAAGGCATTTTGAGTTTCTTCCGGGACAGTGTTTAAGCAATCTTCATTTTGTTTCATTTGCTGGTAGGGTTTTCTCAATGGGTACCTTACTGTCCATGGTTGTCTGGTTATTGGTACTTCAATAGGTACTGATCTTCTGATAGGTACTGGGTAGAGCCCTACTGCAGCTCTCTGCTGGTTTATTTGCTCATCGTACGTCACATATCTCGGTGTGAACGTTCCTGGTACTTCAAAATGGGTGACTGGAGTGCAGGCTATATTTGGGACCTCCTCTACACTGGGGGGGGGGGGGGTAGTTGGGACTTCGGAGCATCCTAAAACATAGGATGAGTAGGATAAACAAAATAAGAGGGAATACCGCGTCACACCATCGGCTATCTCACCCCCACTCCCCTAAGGCCCCTCACCCAGATGATCCTCCCACACTGGTCCACCCCCAGGGTCTGGATCCAAAAGGTGAGGGCCGTGCCCTGGCCACCTGAGAGAGATATCCCCAGGGACCAGCGGGCGAGACACCCTCTGGGTTCTCACAGTTATGACTGACTGTGAGCACCAATGTCTGTGGAAATGGGGATCTAACTCCTAAAGATTTCCCCCCACGAAAACAGATCGGCACAAAACATTTAGGGGTGATTTCCATAGATCTGAGGATCAGCATTAAAGTCATTAGCGTCTAAAGAAGTGTTATTTCCATGGAAAAGCAAGCTCAACAGTAACTAAGAGGCTGTATTTCCTTGTGTTCATAGGGACACACACACCCCTCCCCCTATACTCATAAAGTATTGTGACAGAGTCACACTTGAGGAGGTTAAAGATAGTACCTGGGGGTCTATGAGGGCCAGTGAAAGCCACCTGCTAGGCAAAAGGACCATTGTAAATGGCCTATGGAGATTGTACAGAGTCCCCTCAGTCTGCCCACTCAACACTCACATTAAACTCAACAGCCATCCCACCAGTATACAAGACCTGCAGTAGCTCAGTATAGAATGTCTAATGTTGACGGCAGCGAGATATATTCTCCCAAGAAACCAGTCAGGGACAGCACAAGGCAATCAGAATGCAGAAGATTGTTACCAGAGGCGCTATACAGAGAATAAACTGGCAGCTTGTCTCATATGTCCATGGTGAACCTGTTTGTAGACAGACCTTGCGATTTGCACCCAAGGCTGCATAGGACCCGGAATAAAGTATGGAATAGAGTTTAGAGCAAAGCATTGGCGAGCCATGATGAGTGAACAGCTTGCACAGACACAATGCCCCAAATGCAGACATGTTGAATCTGCTCTATTCAAACATTGCAGAGCATACCTTTGAGCCCCTACAACACAGGATAACAATAAAGAGGGGCATATAATCATGTGCAAAGAAGGTGGGCCCACAGAACACTAGCAAGTACTCTAAATCCAAATTAAGTGGAACGGATCCTGACCAATCATTACCATCATTGAGACAATTAAATGCTATGACATAATAAAAATTGCTAAAAGCCATATCAGCAATCTGCACTTAGATCTTTCAAGGTCAAAAACAATGTATAATTTAACTGAGCGCAAACGAAAGTGTAATGGAACCTCTGGTGACCTGTACCTCAACCTTTTTGGGGAAACGAGAAAGATAGGCTGTCTTCGGAAGTAGAGCACCCACTACAGATTTATGGAGAAGAGGAAATGTTGGTTATTGAAGTTATAGGCGGACATTCTAATTTAGGGGAAGAGGTGGAGGACGAGCCTCCATTGATGATGCAGGATAAGACATTATGGCGTCATACTGTAACAAAGCAACATGAAAAAGATGGTGAGCCAGTGCCAACTGAGGATTTGAAGAGATCAGAGGAACAGTCGGCGATCACAGGAACAATCAGCAATCATAGATGCAGGCGTGGTCGTCGGAATCAAAAGTCCAAAGTAAACCAGCAGAACAAAATAAAGACTGGTGGACAGCCTCGAGCAAGAAAACATTCTTGCGCATTGGCGGAGCTGGATTATACTAGCTACACCTGAATTAGTTAGGAAGACAACATTGAATTCATATCAGTCCCTCCTCCTGAGAATAAAGGAAAACCTAAAAGGAAAACCCAAACAGAAATCACTGGCCCAGACAGCTGGGTACGTGCTATAGTGGACACACCCAAGGAGCACAACGTATTGCTGCTCCTATTGAAGAAAATAAGGATGAAAGAGAAGAATCAAAGTCATCCTTAGACAAGGAAGAGAAAGAGGAACAAGGGGTTGAGCTTAACTGTTGAAACCGGAAATGGAGAAGGATGTGGGAGAAAATCGATGGTACCTAAGGAAGAAAAATATCTCAGCTCTCGGAAACGAAAAACTCAAAATAACTATTACTTGGGTACCCCTTATTTGAACAGACCTAAAGTTCTTAAACTCTTGCACATACTTCTACACCTAAAAGTTCTGACTACCAAATATAATTTCCTAGTGGAGCTGCCGGAATCAGATTGAGAAGAGAACTGGGTTTCTCTTCACTTGCACAATAGCAGGACGGTCGAGTTCACCATGGCATTTGCTTCTAACTTCCTAAAAATGGGATACCTGTTTGAGATGGGGGGTGTGTACACATCAACAATTGTAGGCAGACAAAGGTTCAGTCAAATGTAGCTACAGGTTATCAAAATGGGATGTTGGTCCAATGCGGGGGCTGCAGTGAGGCAAGTGGTCCGCCTCAGGGAGAGTGGGTATGGTGCCCCAAAATCTCTGGCAATGCCACATTAGGAGTTGAAAGGCTAAGGTCCATGGTTAGGGGTTTTACTCCCTCATAAATTGGAACACTAGAGGCCACATCCATTTCGTATTTAATGAGAATGGTTTGAAATATCTGCTCAATAGTGACAACCTTTTATTACAAGAGGCGTGGCTTACGAAAATAATTTATCTGGATAGATATGTATGATTTTCTAAAATGTCTCTGAAGGTTGACAAGGGTAGGCCTAGAGGGGGACTGATAATAGGAATTCAGATTAGGTTGTGCGCTCGGCATGTAGAGATTGGGACTGCAAAGGAAAACATACTAGCTGTCATCTCTCAGGAAAAGAGGTCTAGTGATATGACATGATAATATGACATGATATATGAGGTGGCATTTATAATGCATCTGTACACAAAGGGAGGACAAAATAATGATCTTACTAGTCCATGTGTCATTCAAATCGTGCAAGTGTGGGGAAGACGCAAGGGGATAAGTGCCAGGGGGATGTAGAAGGGGAAGTGCAGTTAACTCACAAGTGCAGCCAGCGGGTGGCTCATAAGTGCAGAGAGAAGGGAGTCTAGGGTTGCAGATACCGACTTTGAAGTGCTGGGGAGGCCGGAGGCAGTTCAAGGGCAACTGGACATGCAGGAACCTGGGCGGGAGTTCAAAGGAGACTAGTTGACCAGCACGCGGAGCTGTCAGGTGCATCAGCAGGGGAGAGGAAGAGAGAAAGCGGAAGCGAAAAGGAAGGTCTTCAGTTGCTTCTGGAACAGGAGGTGGTTTGAGAGAGGCAGGGAGGCTGTTCCAGAGGGAGGCCCCATCCGAGGATATAGATCTGCCCCCAACTCTGTTTGGAGAAGCGTCTGACTCTCAGAGAGTTGGAGCTGGATAGTGGAGAGCTCGAGAAGGAAGATGTTTTGGAAGAGAAAGTTGGAGGTAGAGCGGTCCCATGCCCCAGAAAGCCTTGTGGACGATGCAGAGGGTCTTGACCTCTGATGAGAATAGCACCATCCTGGTCAATATTTACGATCCTCCTGGGGGAAAGCAAACTCAGGCCATTATGACCTCTCTTACCGGGACTCACTGAGTGGTGTGGGAGTCATTCTTTAGGAGAGATCATGATTGGCAGCGACTTTAATGCCCACTGTAATGATGCAGCTCTGCTTCGAGACGAGAACAAGGGCTCACTGGGTCGGAAGCAAATGAAGGCAAACACCCAGTAACGGGTGAAATCGTTAGATTATATGCAGATCTTTGGACTTGACTATATGATACCAACTAACTCCAGTAACTTGAGGAGAACCATCTCCAGTTCCGGAAGCACAGCAAGACTTTTCTCTTTGCTTCTGCGTTCGCCTCCCCCTCTCCCCTGCTGATCTATTCTCTCTTGGCACCGTGCACCTGGCCACTCTCTGTCCTCCATGCCCAGGTTCCTGCTCACCCTGCCACCCGCCCGCACTGCCTCCGGGCCACCCCTTGCACTGGGGTCTGTATCTGTACCCATACACCCCCCCTTTTCTCCGTGCACCTATCTGACCTACCCCGTCTGCCCCTTTTCTCGCTGCACCTATCTGACCTACCTCGTCTGCTGCCTTAAACTCAGCACTTGCCACTTGATGGCTGCACCTTTTTTGTTGCTTTTATTATTTATTTATTAATTATGATTTATTCTGTTCTCCTTTTGCTCCGCACTTTCCACTTCTTCCCCTTCCTTGCACTTTTTCCCCTCCCCGTCACCCATGCACTTGCCCGTTCTCAATGTCATTGGGCCTAGTAGGATCGTTGTTTTGTTCTCCCTTGTACCCCTCCCTTTCCTTGTCGCTCTCTGAAACACTTGTTGTATGAGCGTGATAGAAATAAAATATCAATTCAATTCAATAACTCAGATAGTCTGACTGATAAACACACTTGGTCCAACGGGGGACGGGAGAGGTGAAGGAGAGGAGGAAAAAGGGAAGACAGACCGAAATAACGTTCCTACTAAATCGTGAGACAGTTTGGATCGTGCAAGTGCCGTAACCGAGGAGGGGAGTGTGCAAGGAGTAGAAGTGTAGGATGGCGGGGAAGGGACAGAAGGACACACAATCATTTTCCTACTAGGTTGTGAGATAATTTCGGATCATGCAAGTAAAATAACAGAATGAGGTGAGGAGGGAGAGGAGGGAAAAAGCAGGGAGGGGCGAAAGGAGAATGCTAGGGAGGGAGGGCTAGGAAGAAAACATTACGTGCAAGAGAGCAGGTTCACATCCAGCCCGACTGCAGATTAAAAAAGACATTGTATTGGGTGCACAAGATGGGGATGCCTCACCCTGTGGTGCAGGGGGCAACAACAAGTAAGCATGGACAAGTAGGCTGTATGCAAAAGGACAGCCTCATCCTGTCGTGCAGTGGGCAACAAGTATGCATGTAAGGTAAGTGCGCATATGCGCAACAGTAGGCATGTACAAGTAGGCAGATGTAACAAAAGAGCCTCACCCCGTGGTGCATGGGGCAACAAGCATGTACAAGTAGGCAGAATGCAATAGGAGAGCCTCACCCTGTGGTGCAGTGGGCAACAGATATGCCTGTAAGGTAAGTGAGCAGAGGCTCAACAGTAGGCATGTACAAGTATTTCGAAATAGGGATTGCCTTACTGCCACAGGTTCTACAGGCTAAATATAATGGAACAACAAAAATGAACCTGGGCGAAATGAGATCAGAACATCTGTACACATTTAAACAATACCAAGTCTTGTCAAAAAAATATATATTTATTTATAAACAATTTACAAAAATATTTATTGTTCTCAACATCCACATTTAACCACCACCATTCATTCCATCATTCATTCACAATCTCACTATACATGTCAATATTCCACACTTGTGGTACTAACACCACCTAGAACCAATATATTAACATACATTTCAACACCTCTTGGTGATTACAGTAAGTGTTAATACAAAAACAAATAGCATATTGCTTATTTGCTGTAACTCAACATATGTTTCGGTCGTCACAATAGGCCCCTAATTCAAGCCGGTAAATATAAGCAACCTTCTTCAGGAGACGGATGGTTCTGTTGCAACCACTCCGAAATGTCAAAAGGTGGAGGATGTCATCAAACCTCAATCTCCACATGAAATAATGGAGACGCGTGTCAACGATGGACTAAATCCTGCAGTGGTGCTAGATAACTCTGCGCCTATACTGATCAAAAATTCAAGTATGGGGGTGTCTTGCGTCTTTAGTCAATAAATCCAAAGAGGAAAAATCCCTGTTCTCGCCTCATGTGGCCGAGTCCAGATATGGTCTATTCTGGTACCCCAGTTTTTTCTCACTGCGCGGTGATTCCAGTTCAATGTTCCCTGGGTTCCTTCTCTCTTGGGGGAGGAAGTGAGAAGTAGGACTGCGAGAAGGGGAGAGTAGACAGTGCATGCATGCGATCATCAGGGAAAGAGATGCTAATGCATACAGGCCGATAGGGCAATTTAGCTAAAGTAGTGGCTGCCTTAGTGGGAGCTCAGGGAGCAGAATCACACATGAAGTTGAGCCTGCAAAGAAGGCACCTTACCTCAAGTGCATAGGGATGACCAGAGATGAGAAGGAAGGGCTCCAGTGTAGGAACACAAGATGATTGTCCGCAGAAGCACCGCCAGGGGACGCTGGTTAGGCCTGCAGGCTTGTCAATCAGAGGGTCGTGATGCAGCCATAGATTCAGCCTCGGGATGTAGAGCGTCAAGGGCCGCACCCTCAAGCAGTCTCCATGGTAAAGGCCAAGGTGGTGGCGGCCATCTTTGTGCTCTGACGAATCATGTAAAACTATGTATCGGCCACCTCCTGCAAGGTGAAGCGCTGCAGTAGGGGCTGGGATGCCTTACTCCTGATGGTGCTGGAGGTAGAGGTAATAGCTAACTATCGGATTATGCACTTAGATATGGCCTAGCCCCGGGTCGGAATCGATATAAGAAAGAGAGGTGCAGGGACAAAGTATATGATGTGCTTACTGTAAAAAAACAAGTGAAAAATAGGAATATCCAAAAAGTAAACACACTGGTTAAAAATGGGTGCTTGTCGGTTCAAGATAGTTGCGCACTAATAAAGGAAATAAGTACTAAGTATAAAAACTGGCTGAGAACCCATAGAAATGTGGGTAGAATGGCTAAGCTAATATACACCCTACTTAGGAAGAATAACAGTAACAGCGTCTGGCAGATAGTAAAGGCTATTGCCGACCCTTCTAGAAATAATGTGAATAATCCTGTTAAGAAGGATGATTGGGAGAGAAATGTGGAAGAGCTTTATGACATGCAGACTTCCTGCTGTAGCATTTAACAGCCTCCTCCTAGACCTAATGGGTATAATATTGTCTTCTAGGAGGAAGAGATTTGCGAAGCTATTAAGAAATTGAAATATACCAAAGCCACGGGCCCTGATAGGCTATCAAATATGGTAATGCGAAAGAATCCAGAGTTCTGGTTGCACATTTTTATTTAATTTGTTTGGGAAGATAAGGAGGGAAGGCCATATTCCCAGTTTATGGAGAAAGTCACTACTCATACCTGTTTATAAAATGGGAGAACTGGGGGAAACCAGCAAATCATAGGCTCTCAACCATGCTGGATGACACAGGTAAGCTGTTTTGTAACCTGTTACTGGAAAGACTTAAGAAGTGGGTAGAACAAAGACAACTATTGTCACTGCAACAAACAGGTTTCAGAAAGAAAATGGGGACGTACCACAACATATGGGCATTAAACTATCTGATATGCTCCACACTTCATCGACTTCTCCAAAGCGTTTGATAGTGTGGCTAAAAACACACACTTTGGGAAAAGTTGATGAGGCGGGGTATGGACCCTGAATTGCTTCATTTGATCTGACTCTTCTGTTCAAATACATATGCGGCAGCACAAATGAATAGCGAAGGGCACATGACTGACTACACAGACATAGGTACAAGGAATGGGTTAAAACACTGTTGCGTACTTGAACCTATGTTATTTAATCTTTATGTTGCCGATATATACGACAGCTTGAACAATTGTAAGTCTTACCGCAAATAATTGGAACAAAGCCCATTGGTATGGCTGATGTATGCCGACGATACGGTCCTATTGGACAGAACACTGATCAGATTACAAAGCGCTGAATCGTGAAAAGACAAAAAGTATGCAAATTGGGATCAAGTGGGTAACCAAAAATGTTATATGTAAAATAGAGAGGGGGTTCCCATTTATTTATTGAGCATGTGTTAGGCGCCTATACAACAGAATTATGTTTCGAGGCGCCACAAGGCGAAATGGGGAGGGAAAAGGGGAGTAAATAACAGTAGCAAGAACAGTAAATATACAATTGTGGTCCTACTAGGCCTTTGCCATTGGGACATGTAAGTGCAGTGAGGAGAAGAGCGGGAGATTGGGAGTGGGGTGTGGAGTGGGTGGGAGGGAGCAGGGTAAGGGAAAGTGCTGGTGGGAGCCTGGGAGGGAAGTGCCAGAGGGAGCCTTGGAGGAGACTGGTCACTGGTTAAGTACTAGGGCGGAAGGGTCCCAGTGTGAGATGCACAGCCACCAGGCAAGGGGTCGGTAAGGGCAGTGCTGAGGGTGGAGGATGGTGCTCGTATCGAATGGGTGGAGGGCCTGCTAGCTTGTGTGACATTCATGAAGGACCAGGCCACCAGTCTCAGTGGCAGAGGGGTGATTACCAGGGAAGGGAAAGAGGGAAAGAGGTAGAGAAAAGCAGAGTTTGGAGAGGTTTCTGGAACTTGAGAAGGTGCGGTTCAATTCGGAGAGGAGCAGAGAGGCTGTTCCAAAGAGAGGCACCAGCCAAGGAGAGAGACCTGACCCCCGGCTCTCTGCTTGACAAGTGTTTCACAAGCAAGGAGTTGGAGTTAAAAGAGCGCAGGGCTCGAGCAGGGAGGTATTGTAACGCTCACCTGATTCCCGTAGAGGCGCCGGTCTTGACTGGGCGTATACCGTATCTGCAAAGGTGATGTGTAACACACGGCTGGCTCTTTGGGCTGGACCTCTGTGCACTGTATGTCTGACTTGAAGGGTAAGATGTCTTAGGTAAGTGAACGCCGTGCTCTCCATCTGCCTCGGGGCAGGGTGCTGTAACCAGTTTCTTCACTGGATAAGGGGAGCAGGCCTCTTGACTTCAGAGGACTGCTGTCCGTCGTTTACTGCACGAACGGTAAGTTTCGAGTAATTCTAATGTCTTTAAAGTCTTTAGTAATGATGTTTCTTGTTTTGCAGGGTTCCGGCGATGGCGGATGCCGGGCTGAAGTGAGTTGAAGATGGAGCCCGTGTGATGAATAGAAGCGCCTGGAAGCACGTAAGTAAGCGCTTGTTGCCTGCTTCACGATGCGCTCTAACTGTCTTTTTATTTTGCAGGTACAAGTTCGGAGCGGCTGCAGGGTGCCGGAATACCCACTGGGTTAGATGTGGAAAGGAGTAATGGCACGTGAGTATTAAAGTTCCCCAATGTCTTTAAACGCACCTTGTTTTGTCTTTCAGATGCGGGATGCAGCGCCGAAGGCCTCCGGAGCGTGCGAAGAGTTGGTAAGCTTTTGTCTTTCAGATGCCGGAATGCAGTGTGAAGACCTCCGGAGCGCACGAAGAGTAGGTAAGCCTTTGTCTTTCAGATGCCGGAATGCAGCGCGAGGCGTTGGTGACAGCCGATGGACCAGGTAAGTGAAGAGCTGTCACTGAAGACCGTAATGCTAACCTGTTCTTTCTTGTCTTTATAGGTGTTGCTGAAGACTGGATTCAGGATGGAAAGCCTTTTTCCTTAGGCCCAGGATCAGATGCAGAAGACACGATGAGCGTTCTGCTGCAGAGGATGCAGAATAACGCAAAGCAAGATTCATCCATCGGGTGTGGTTTAAATAGCCTCCTGTAGTGCTTAGGTGTCTCCTTCCACAGCCACGCCTAGGTAAGAAAAGAGTTCCTGCTTTCCAGAAGAGTTCCAGTGTTCTGAATCTAGGGAGTGGCTCCTGCCCCACCCAACAGGAAAAGTAGTTCCAAACAGAAGAGGATCAGAGGCTCAACTGGCAGGCAAGTAAGCAGCATGGTCTGCTGCAGGTAAGTCCACACAAGCATTATGAGCCCGGCGCTTCCAGCGCTGGGACTGGGCATATTTATGAGCCTGGTGCCACTGGTGCCAGGACTGGGTCCAAAAGGTCCCAATTGGGACTGGTTGGCACTCGGAACCTGGGTTATGGATCTGCTTCCAAGGGAGTTGGGAAAACCCTGACCTTTTGGAAGCAGAGATCATGACAGGTATTTAGGGACGGACAGTTGGAGATAGCATGGCCCCAGGCCCCAGAAAGCCTTGTGGATGATGCAGAGGATCTTGAATTTGATCCTGCAGCCCCCGGGAGCCAGTGAAGAGATTGTAGAGGAGGAGAGATATGGTCCCTAGGCTTGAGGCCAAGGATAGGTCTTGCATCCCAATGGGATTAGCTGAAGGGGATGTAGAGAGGAAAGGGGGAGATTAAGAGGCTGTTGCAGTAGTCCAGCCTGGAGAGGACTAGAGCTCTGAAAATGTTGAGCTTCTGGGGAAAGGCGAGGAAAGCGAGAATTCCTCTAAGGAGGTGAAGCTGGAAGTGGGCCTTCTTGGCAAGGTACAAGATGTGAGGGGTGAAGAGAGAGCGGAGTCACCGATGGCCCCAAGACGTTTGGCCTCACAGGTTGGGAAGGGTTGAGGGCCCAAGGAGAACAGCCAGGGGATAGTAGGGAAACAAGGCACAAGTGTCACAATGAGAAGGATCTCTGTCTTACTGGCATTAAGACAGAGATCATTAGCCGCACACCAAGTTTAGATGGTGATATGATATGATATGATAGGTTATTTATAACATGCTTAATACCCAAAGGTTTCTAAGCGTGGACCTGGGAATCGAACCTGTGGTGTTTCTGTGTCATCTTGCTTCCAAGGTGAGCACTTTGCCCCAGAGCTATCCTCCCATGGTCAGACAATCAGGGATAAGAGAGGAGGTGCAAGTGGTGGAGGGAAGTTTAAAGGAGAGCTGTGTGTGATCGGCATACCACTTAGAATTAGGAGAGAAGGAGGGGATCAGGTGAGCAAGCATGTCGAGATAAATGTTGAAGAGCTAAGGTGAAAGGATAGAGCCCTGGGGGACGCTGCAGGTGTAGAGTAAGGTGGTGGAAAAAGGGCCTGGTTGCATATGGCAAGGGCGGTTTGTGAGGAAAGAGGTCAGCCATTCCACTGCCCGATTCGTGATGCCGAGGGTGTCGCAGAGTCATTTTATGAAGATGGAGTGGTTGACTGTGTCAAAGGCAGAAGAGAGATCGAGGGAAATAAGAACAGAGGGAGCGTTGGAGACAAGATTTGCGAGCATGTCTTCACAGGTGTTCAGGAGGGCTGATTCCATGCTCTGGATGCTCAGAATCCAGATTAATGGTCATGGAAGCAACCAACAAGTTCAGTGTGAAGGTTCATTTGGGGGAGGATCAAGTTGTCCAAGAGTTTACCCAGGAAGGGGGTAATGGAGATAGGGCGATAGTTAGCCAGGCAGGAGGTGTCAGCAGACAACTTTTTTAGGATAGAGTGCACAAGGGAGTGCTTAAGGGAAAGAGGGAAAGAGACAGTGGCAAGGGAGTGGTTGGAAAATTTGGCAACAGCGGGTGTGAGGGAGGAGATGTTGTCCTTAATGGTTCTAGAAGAGCAGGGGTGCACCTGTTTGGATGAGACCTTTATAGAGCGGACAACTTTAAAGACGGCATTAGATGAGGTGGGTAGGAGGGAGGAAAGTGTGGGGGCAGGTGGGGAGCCAAGGGAGGCTGGCAAGCTAGAGTGGAATTGAAGGTGGTGTGGAGGAGAGTGAGGACAGAATGTCCAGAGCTTTAGATGGGAGGCCAGAGCAGTGCAGAGTGCCTGAGATGCAGTGGAGTAACTTTTCTGAAAATGTTGGGGGGGCAGGGGTGTATGGCTCTTAGTGATAGTGTTGGCCAAATTGTTCGATAACATTTAGTTGAATGATAGATTTGACTGAATTTGGTCACCACCATTAGTTCGAAGCCGAAGATACCGAACATTAAGAGCTGGGATTGCGGGGGTGTACCTTGCTCCCCATGTTCAGTATTTTTTACTTCGGCGGTTGCGTGGTTGTCTCCCGCTTCCTCAGCATTGGTGGCAAGGGACCCAACAAAATAAAGAAGAAAAAGGGACCCTGTAGCGTCAGATCTGACACTGCAGGGTACAGGAGAGGCGGCGGATGGAGAAAAGGTAAGTAGGGGGGTTTATGGGTGTACTGGCGGTTTGGGGGGTTATGGGTTTGTTTGTTTGTACCGAGGTAAAAACGTATTCTCAGAAAAAATGACTACGGTCAATTTCGCTGTGAATTTGTACCTCGGTCAAACAACCTAAATCCCTGAGGGATAACACTAGACTACTACACCACAAGAGTGCATTGCTGACGCTCTGTTAGAACTTATATAAGACTGGTGGTCTATCTTTCAAATCAATTGGGCCCCCACGCATCTCCAGCCAGCCTGCCATGCATCCAGTGACACAACATAACATTCACAAATTTAATTCCAACAGAACATACAAACAATGCATTATTTATCATTCATTCAGAC
The DNA here is from genome assembly GCF_040938575.1 of Ambystoma mexicanum. Classification (NCBI taxonomy): domain Eukaryota; kingdom Metazoa; phylum Chordata; class Amphibia; order Caudata; family Ambystomatidae; genus Ambystoma; species Ambystoma mexicanum. The sequence goes on along the minus strand of NC_090923.1, from coordinate 537,024,002 downwards.
ACAAAATTCAACACATATGCTTGCATACACTCTCACTCACACACAGATGCACTCATACACAAATGCAACCCTCCATTGACATACACTGTGTGCACACAACATGTATATGTACATATACACTGACACATGGAAATATGGGCGAAACGTCCATTGAGCAGACCAGACTTTATCACCCCCGATCCCTGAAATTTTGGGCTAAGTTGAGTTGACCTAGCTGAACTATAAAGCCATGGCCGAAAGGAACGGATTCACGGGAATGTCAGCAATTCCCCTGATTTTTCCTTTCATTCAAAGGCAGATGCCATCGGTTAATGCAGTGCAGTGGGTTACCAAGTATACTTGGTATCAATTTTTAAATGCCATATATCTCCAAACTTAGGTTCTGCACATCACCTTATATGTGTATGTGCTGATAGGTTTTCTCTACAAGGTTCTGACTGATTGAAATTAAGGTAGGTTTTCCTGTGTTCAAATGGCTCCAAGCAGTGAAGTACCAACCGGGAGAGGCAAGGGGGGTGGGGGGGGCAAGCTGCCCCCGTGACTCTTTTAAGACCCAGACTGGGACATTTGTTATTGGGACACCTCTCCCGTTTGGAACATCAAAGAGGGCGCCCAATGGCAAAGGTGTCCCACTAGCAGGACAATGTGTGCTGAGCAATTCCTGCTCATTGTCCTGGCAGCAGGACACCTTACCCGTTCCGAATGGTAGTGGTGTCCTGCTGCCAGGACAATGTCCCAAGGAGCTCCGGGCAGCAGAGGGTCCTTACGTTGCTCTGTATCAACAGAGCATTACAATGTGAGTGCTAATGGGAGGGAGGGGGGTACTATCAGCAGGAACTTTTGTCCCTTCCGAAAATGTGAATGGGAGGGAGTGATAAGAAGTGAAAAAGGTGCATAATGTTTCATGCTTTATGAAATAATGACTATGGCTTTAAAACCCAAGGCTGATTTGTTAGGCTCACATTGCATGCATGCAGAATGGGGAGAATAAAACTAAAGTCATCCTCCCATTGCTCAACATATTTCTATGACAATGTATATAGTGTATGGTTAGTTTACTATGAAAGGCTAGTTTATTATGTAATGTGGTTTGCTTCCAAGTCATTGCTATAAATAAGTATTTAAGCACATGAAATATAAAGCAAAACCTTAATAAATATCTATATCAACTAACCCTGGAAATTGTCCACATCCCAGTTTCACCATTTAGCCAAGTGTGTGATCCTGAGCAAATAATTTAATCACAACGTGCCTTATCTGCAGCTCTGGAAGTGACTCTGATTCACTTCAAGCTTATGTTAATGTATCATGGTATTATAATGGAAAAGCCTAATGATTATAGAGTTGCTCCACATATAACAAAAGTGCAATTTAGGTATTTTGCACCACAAAGTTATTTGTCACTTGGCTTATTTATGGAAACGTATTCTAAAGTCCCTTCAATGGTGCCGCCAAGTATCAAGGACCGATGATGCGCCTTGCAATGACCTTTTCTGTGAAGTCACTTCTGTTGGTGCAATCCATATAATGATTAGAAAGTTGGCATGTATTTTGACTCAGAGGGCTTGGACAGAGCTCTAATAGGTGAGTTTCCTGCATCTGGAATGATCCTGCGGTTTTATTTTTGTTGGTGTGTGTTAAAATGCCATCTTCCACTAATGTTACCAAAAAAGTAGATTGGGGCAGGGGTGGGTCGTTTGGGGGTGCCAATGAGACCATGTGGAATTCCACACATGGCATTTCATTGCTCCTCTTACCCCCCACTCTTACAATGCTGGATACTCCCCTGCGTTTGGTAAGTGAAGCAGTTTTTGGTGGCCTGTATCCTGAACCATGACACCCATTTTTTAATTTGCACCAAATCGTCCTGAAAAACTCGAAATACTTATTGCCAGTTTGGTGAAGATTATTTTTGGTGGCAGGGTGGAAAGTTAAACAGGACTCCTAAAAGTGTGCTTTTAACACAAAATTCCATACGGTTCCTTCTGCGCACCTAGGGCAAAAACTGCTTAACAAAGGTTCACCATGTTTGGAAGGCGTATAGCACTCCAATTCATTTCACAGAATTTGCAGAGTATGACAGTTTTGGGTCACAGGTTTTCTCACCTTGACTCTTTCCACTCTAACTGGGGAGGGCGCACCTTCCGCCAACTTCTTTTTGAAATTAGGATGGTGGTGCTTTAGTAGTATCTGAAAAGTGGCAAGACTCATTTTAGAGGAGTTGCAGGGCTGTGGCTTGCCACAGAGAATGCATCATTCGTTATTGTTAGTGTTTCTTCATACCTGGGGGCCTAATGTGTATTGTGAGCTCTGCTCACATTGTCCAAATCTGACACGCTCCCTCACTAGGTCAGCCCGCAGCCCAGCCCTCCAAGAATTATACACAAACACAATTCAAAATTATCAACAAAAAAAGTACCTCTGCTCTGCTTTCAAATGCCACCCAGGCCACGTCTCATGTTACACCGACCTAACCTCTTTGCACTCACGCACCTCCAGACAGAAACCAGCAAGCTGAATGAGCTCCCTAGTTCCTGTCTGTGTGTCGCACGAACACAAAGCTGGAAAGTGATTGCATGCGCTGCGGTGCCTGGAAGTGCTGCTGCCAGTGTGGCAGCACAGGCGCCGGGCCCTGCAACACCCAGTCCAGGAGCCTGGCTGCTGACTTTGAGTCAGGCCAGCCAGGGTGAGGGACTGAGCCATGCAGGGCATACTGGCCCTGAATTTGTTGCAGCACAGCTGCCAGGCATCTCAGCATTATGTAATGAGACAGCGCAAGCCTTGCTGGGCACCCCAGCTGGGCTTGTGCTGTCCAATTACATAATTGATGATTGCAGCCCCCCGCTCTCCTTCCAAAAGTTGGGGGGACAAAAAGACATGCCACAGAAGTTGGGGGGGACAAAACCCCCTGTCCTCCCCTATAATTACGCCCATGCTGAGATGGACCGAAAGAGGTGAAGACTGCGGATAATGAGTGATCCTCAGACTCCCGGTCATCTTCTTCTTCCCAATACCAGTTTCCAAGTTAAATGTAAAGCACTTTTTGGTCTCTCAGTTTTGGTAGGTATTTTGGTTGGATCAACTTGACATGAAAGTACATTAACTCCCTTGGTGAAACACCCCCAGGTGGCCTATTGTTCTATGGATGCACTGCCCTAGCCCCATGAGAAAGGCCTCCTCCTAGGGGAGAAGGGACGACCTTGTCATATAACTTCGAGAGCTCTGCAGAGATTTGTGGCTATTCAGTGGGAGGATGCTCAATTGAAGGAATGATCCAGGTGTATTACATAAGCCTAATCCCTGCTATATTATATGGCTTAGAAATGTACATGGCTAGTAAAATCAAGTGGTTGAAGGTGTTGGAAGGGAAAAGCGTGCCTTGGGGATGCAGCAGGGCTTCCAGTATAAACAATCCAGTTACAGTTGGGTTTGGTCTCCCTGTCCATGCTGATTAAAATCAAGAGAAGCATATTATTCCATAACATAATGAATGATATAGGAGACACACAATTCAGTTGGCATGGATACAATAGGAATAAGTGAATGAGTGAGTGGATGGTGGCTTGCCATGACTTCAATGCTCAGATTTGGTGGAGTATAGATATAAAAGAGAATGTCACCTTAGTCAAACAAACCTTGGTGAAGAAGGCTACAGAATGGTATTGCATCACTAACATTGAATACTTGCTGCAAAAAAACTTTAAAATTATTACCGGAGCAACGTTTTCCTTATCTGCTCCCATACCCTTACCTCATTAGCTTTAATGATCCTGTCTTGAGATACTTTGAAATCAAATTAACAGGCTCCCTTCCCTGATGGTAATAGGAGCTATGAAGCTTATTCTGCAGGATGCTCAGAAATGTAGACTAGGTCAATATGACTCAGAAATCATAGAACATCCACGCAATGTCTCAAATCAAGAGATTGTTATGAAAAAACATATGTATGGCCATTTTTAAGTCCAATGAGGGGAGCACAGATGTTTCTTTTCTGAGGAGTCTGGGTGGTAGACTGCACACTGCACCCATTTAACAATATACATCTGTGTGGAGACAGTTAGATTAAAGCAAAGTCTGTGAGACTTACTATAGACACCAATATTCAGGGTTATATCATTGCTCGATGGATAAGACAGCCCTTACAGCAGGCCATGGAGGGTTGAATTGTAATTGTACATGCTCCCTTCTTTGCGAGCATGTATAGTGGATCCCTATGGGGGACTTCCTGCTTTATGCACCAGCAAAATATATATTCCACATGCTTACTGGTTTTTAATACTATGTGTATTTACAAATGTGTTCAGATGGTATAAGATTTTCATGTGTACAATATAAACGGTAAGGCCACAAGGCTAATGTAAATAGAGTCATTTTGTAGCACGATGATCATGGTAAAAGCAAAGGCACAGCATAAAATGTAATCAGAGCTTGTTTATTATTTGTTGTACATGTAGTGGCAAAACCCTGGTTTTATTTCATCTTAATGATTCACATATGATTCCACAAATCGAACGGAACCAAGCTTAACAGACCTCAAGGCCTTCTTTCCCCTCTCTTGCAGCGCCACGCATTCAGCCCCCACTATTCTCCCCCTCTTGATGGGCTGATGGCTTAATGCTCTTGTCTCACTGATGCCCTGATGCTACAAACGAAACCCCTTACCCTTCTGCTGTGCCCAAACCAAGTACCCACCTTCCCTCCAGCCCCCTGATACACAATGTCACCATAAAATTGCTCCGCACCCCCAGACTCCGGTTAAAGAAATATGGGCAACAAGCCCCTCACCCCAAAGCCTATTGATGTAACAGTTGCTTGCCCCTCATCAGTGTACCACCCCAGCTCACCCCAGACCACTAATTCTATGTATGGCCATATATTCCCCTCGCAATAACAAACAATAAACCATTCTTTCACGGGATCTAAAAGAATGTTAACGAATGTGAAAACATAATATTGTGAATAGGCCAGGCACCTGGACCCATGGAGTCTCCTTTTTATAGTCCAGGTCAAATGTCTAGTAATATAACTCTTACATGTCAAAATGTATAAATAATGTTCAAGGTATGTGTGGCCACAAGGGCAAATGTTAAGTAGCTTATATCTTCACGGATTGGACATCTCGCCTGACCCTTCATCCCATCCAGATGAGCCCAGCTGACCCACGTGCTCCATGAAGTAGCCAGGTCTATGCCAGCCAATCCGGGAGCACCGCCCCTACAGCATGGAAACAGTCTTGTCCCCTTCATCCAATGAGTTCAACTTAATATATCCCCTATTTTTTTTTTAAATGATGTAGTTTATTTATAAACTTTTTCATTTATACAAGGCGAGAAAAGAGTAGAATATCAAATTCTGAATGAGACTATTTTCCAAGTTCTAGAACGTTTTGGAGGAACAGGGCAATTGTGTAGATGTATTTATTATTCTGCCCGTTCAGTAGCATAGTCCATCTTTCTTCGGGTTCCATTTGTTGTGATGAGAGATTAAAGTATAGACCGAATCGTTCTCTTTGGTTTGAAAGTAAGGGGCATTTCATCACAAGATGATAGAGAGTTTCAGGTGAACCCTGATCATTACAAAAGCGGCAGTGTTGTTCAGTAAAAGGTATCAAGCTTTCATTGGCTAGGTTGGATCTTGTTGGTATGGTGTTTAGTCGTATTTTCACATACGTTGTTCTGATGCTGATGTCAGGAAAGATTATCAGGTATTTTGGTAGTTCATGGATTGATCGAATATGTCTAGCACAATGGAGGTTTTGTTGGTAGGTTTTTTTGAGATGGATCATTTTTAACCAATCATTGCGCATGAGTTTTGTTTTTGAATGTTGCGGACGGAGAGTTGATCAATTCTTGTTGGAGCTTTAGTTTCCAATCTTGTAGGACAGCGTTGTTATATGTGTTTGGATGTAGTCTCAAGATTTGTAAAGCTGGGGTTTTATGATCAGTTAGAATCTTGCGGAGTAGGTCTAGTCGTTTCCAAAGTGCAATAGAGGCTATTGATTGTGTTGCCATCTCGTGCCTGATTCTTGGCATGGGGTACGATGGAGGAAGATGTAGAATTTTCCGCCAGAATATTGCTTTGTACTTTATCCAGTTTATGGATGTTGCATTAATCATTTCTTCTGTTCCATAGGTAATAATGGGTATGAATTTGAGTCTGTAGTAGGAGATGATAGGTTTGAAATAAAATTTTCCGTATTTTTGATGAAGTAAGCATCCTTGTCTGGCCAGGGTATGTGAATTTTGTTCGATTTTCTCAATCCATTGGGTCTCTATCTTAGATTGGTTTATGCGTGAGGTTTAAATGCTTTTCTTTTTTTAATGGAATCTTGGCCAGTGACATTACCTTCGTTTTTTGATATTGATGGACAATTCGTTTAGATTCATATATCCGCTTAGAGAATTGAGGCTGGATTACAGACCGGTTATTGTCTTGTCTAGAAGAATAATGTCGTCTGCAGAGAACATCACAGGTAACGGGATGGAGTTGATCTTTGGGGGGTTGGTTACAGAACTAAATAGGTTTGCTTCGATGTCAGCCGTGAAGAGGTTATATAAAGTTGCAGCAAGTGGGCATCCTTGTTTTAGCCCGTTTGATGTATGGATGACTGATGTAGTTGCACCTTCTTTCGACAATCTGACTGTGATTGATGTTTGAGAATAGAGGAGTTTAATTGGTTCTATGATATGTGTTGGGCATTTCCATTGTTTCAGTTTTGACCAGAGTTTGTTCCTTGATATGGCATCAAATGCCATATGTAAATCGATGAAATCCACGTATACAGTCATGTGATTTTTAATGGCTTCGTGTTTCATTAAGTTGACGAGTAGAAGGTTGATGTTAGTTCCAACGTATGGTGTAAATCCTGTTTGCCTAACGGAAAATCTGCCTGTATCTGTTGCCCAGTTTGTTGGTTGTTTCAAGAGAATCGTTGCAAACAGTTTTCCGAGGGGATCTAGAAGAGCAATGGGACGAAAGTTTGCTGGATCATCATGAGGACACTGTTTATGTATGGGAACTATTGTAGCTGTCCGCCATAAATTCGGGATCTGATTTAGGGTATTGATGAGATGGAGAAGATTACACATGATTGTTGCCCAAGTGTGGGGATCTTGCTTGATGGTCGCGTTTGAAGTTCTGTCGGGCTCTGGAGCCCTTGACGCATTTAGTTGTTGAATCATCATCATTATGCCTTCATACTCTGCTTTTACTTGCCATTTTCTTGTTATAGCTGAGTTTGAAACTGGTAGATTTGAATGGCGGGGTTTATAGATGTTAGACAAATGAAGGATCCATTGTTCTTGCGTTACGTTGGCAGACAGTTTGTGTTGGTTTTGGGAATTATTATTTAATAGGTTCCAAAGCTCTCGTGTTGTAAGATTTATATGTTTTCAAGATCTCCTCTGCGTCCAACTGTTGGAGCATATGTTGTTGGGATTTTCTCCAATTCGTGTAATTTTGTTTTAATTTCTTTGCTTTTGTGATGTTCTCTGGATTTTTGGACTTTCCTTGTACTCAAAGAGTTTTTTGTAGTTGTTTTCTTTTGCTGCTGTTTCTTCGTTGTATGTATGGGTGTGTTGTTTCGAGACAGAAGAACAAGTCTCTTTTTGGAAGGGGATCAGTATCCATTGATATTTGAGCTTGTCAGAGTCTTTCAAATTTGAGTTTTGGAAGGCGTTTGATGGGGCAGACATTGCTTGCTGTTATATTCGTAACCTTGTTGTTGTACTGGTCAGTTCAAGGGGGATTTGAGGTGGATTGTGAAGTGTTCGGATCAGATCGTTGCCGTGGATGGCTAATCGGTTGTGGTCATTGTTGTCAGAGTGCAGTGTTTGGACATTCGATATTGATGTATGTAGGTCTGTTGATAGAAAAATAAAATCAATTATGGCACTTGAATTTCCTCTAGACCACGTTGGAATGGGTTTTTTTGTCTCGTCAAGGGCGTGATCGATTCCGATGTTGTTGCGAATAGTTATTTCCTTCATCCACTTTCGGGCCTGCATAGAAAGTTTGTTCCGGTTTATCAATGTTCCTTCTGGGGTGTGGAGATGAATGTTTAGGTCTCCACAAATTATGAATTCAGTTTCCTGATTTTTTGCAATTAGTTTATCTATTGATAGAAAGACTCCATCGATGAATGCTTTGTTGGATATGGCTGCTGGATTCCAGTAGAGATTGAAGATGGCTATTAATCTTCCAGATTCAGAAAGTGGTGTATTAACTTGCTTTGTGGTTATAGTTGTTTTTGTTCTTAGTGTGGTAATCTGGATCCAGGGGTTAATATTTTCTGTACTTATTACGCTTCATGCTGGGGTTTTCTTAATCAGAGTAAGGAGTCCAGAGGCAGGTCTTCCCTGGTTTTTGACAATTGCCGGATTTAGGTAGGTGAGGAATCCATCGCAGCATGGGGTTACACTGAGCCATGTTTGTAGGTGTGTAGTTCTGGTGCAGGCTGGGAAAATAAGTGAGAATTGCTTCTTGTATTCCATGAGCAAAGTGACCAGATGTGATCTGTTTCAATTGGTGGTTATGAATTGGTGGTTGAAACACTTGTGTAGGATAGTTGGGTGTCATATTCCCTTCTGATTGGTCGCTGATCTTGGATAGTGTTTTCTAAGGATTGTGCATAGTTCTGCTTGGAAACTTGAGTCGAGTAGGTCGAGAAGGTATTGTTTCGGGTCGGTGATGATTTTCTGATTTGGGGTGGTGTCGTAGAGTTTTCATGTTGCAGTGACTCTCGTCTGGTAAGTTGGTTGTTGTGTACGTGATGGATGGCGTTCTCTTTTGCACGCCAACAGTTGAAGCCGAGTCTGGAAAGTGAATTTCGCATTGATAAAATTAGTTCCAGGTTGGTTGGATCTCGGAGTTCTATGCAGATTCTGTCCAGGTGGAGATCATCTTCAAACATTACGAAGTTTATGTCTCTAGTACAGATCCTGGATTGCTGCGGTAATGCATGGAAAAGTCGTAGCACATTGGTCCAGTTTAAAATTAGTGGGACTGGTCTACTGATGTTATTTTCTATCCGTAGTGTGTACGTTTCTCTCTGAGTTAGGTGATTGATGAAAGAAGGTAAGGTGAGACTGATGTCAGAGAGGCTGCTGGATGAGTGCTCCAGGTCAACATTTGAAATTTGTTCATATGTGATTGAGCGGTTTGGCATTGTGCTCGTATCTCAGATGGAGTCTTCTGAGATTTCTTCATAGCTGTAGGACTCCGAAGAGTGAATATTTGTGCAGTATTCGTCAATAACTATGAGACTTGAGTCATTATTTTGGTTTGAGGATGAGGATATTTGTAAAGTCTGTTGATGTGAATGAGTAGTTAAATTAAGTAATGCTTCAATGCTGGGTGTGATGTCATCTGGTAATTCAGTGGCCGACTTATTTGTTGTAGACGATCGCGGTGCACAGTGGGGGGAGAGCCTTGGTTGCGTTATCAATGCCTTTTCCAACTCTTTTTGCGTAGGTAGTGTGGGACCTTCTACAATCTTTACGGTACCCAAGAAAGCTTGTGATCCTGTTTGCTTCTTAGGACGATTTTTTGTTGCACCTGTTTTGACTTCTGGTGCTTTTTTCGCATTGGAGAACATTTTATATGAGTCTGTGCTGGCCTTAGTTGGCAGATTTGTAGTTGCTGGCTGTACAATGGAAAAGTTGACAATAGACTCTTTTAGGGGTTGTTGTGCAGCAGGTAGTTGTAGGGTTGCGTCTACGAGAGGTAAATGTGGAATCAAGGTGACTGGAAAGGGTTCTCCATTTGTTTGAGGAGAAGGATTCGGTGGTTGATGCTGAAGGTGTGCTTTTAGCAGGCAAATTACGTCAGATGTTATTTGCGATTTTTCTTTCCGGTTATTTCTAGCAATTTCAAACAGTCTTTGCTGCCAGAGATTGGATTGTTCAGCTTCTGTGTTCAGGCGAGTTTCAATGATATTAATGAAGTTTTCCGTGTGGGTTTGTTTCGAGTGAATCATGGCGAGAAGAGTTGCTTGGTCAGGAATGTCATCTTTCATGTTTTCTTGGAGCTTTAGAAATGGTATCATGGATTGTGAAATTACTGCGATCAACATGTTTTGTAAGTCCAACATGGTGGTCGGTAGCCTGGAGATGTTATGTTCATCAGGACAGTGGTCTACCGATTTTGGGATGGTGTTTTTATCATCCGTAGGCTGTGGGGCTGGTGGTAATTGTTGGTTGTCAGTCAGCTGATGTGGTGTGTAAAACGAATCATCAGGTTCATAAGTGAAATAATTATCTGAGGGCCATGAGGTATATCTTGATTTTGCTTTCTCTGTTTTAACGTGTGGTTTTGCAGAATTGTGTGGGTTTTAGACGGGTTTGTAAAAGGGGGTTGAGGTAGAATTTGGTTGTTCGATGTTGGTGAGTTCTCCAAATACTTATTTTCTTCTTTCGGCATTTGACATTATTGATTCTATTTCAGTTATATCCATGGATAATCCAGCGACTTTAGCTGACTCTCTGGTTGGTTGTTGTGGAGTCGATTGATATGGAGTTTTTTGAGTTGTGTGGGTTTGAAGACAAGCTAATTTGGCAAGTCATGCTTTTTCTTATAGGAAGGGGTGGGTTTGACAGGCGAGGGCAACTGCTTTCTGTGGAAGATGATTTTTGCAATTTTCCTGGAAGTGAGGTTAGTTGGTCTTCCAGTAGTTGTAAAGCTGGTTTGTTCGGTTGAACCAAGTGTAGCTCTGGTGTGGAGTTGCAGACTTGCAGCTGCGGTGCGGTTTCTGAAGCTGGATATTCTACAGCTGGATGGAGCAGCTGTTGTTTCTCCGGAAGGGAGGGCACTAGGGGAGGGGTGCAGGGAGGCGGGGGGATGACATGGTCTGGATGTCGGTTGGTTGAAGGTGACACAACAGTGTCCTGGGTTGGGTCCAGAAGGGTATCTGCTTGATTGATGTGGTTTCCTTTCACGCTGGTGCAGGGCAGGCTGGGCCCCGGAGGAGCTACTTGAAGCAAGTCGAGATGGTCGTTCATTTGGTTCGGGGGGGGGGTGGATGCATTGGGTTTGTGCACTGTAACGGTATTTCCAGGTTGGAGTCTGACTTTGGCTTTTGCGGTTCTATGGAACAATGTTTGTTCTTGGGCCTTGGTAAGGACTCTTCCAGTGTTAGCTGAAGGATGGTTGATGAAGAGTGGGTTGTAGTCAACGTGCCTAGTTTTCCTCGCTGTCTGGTTTTAGGTCCAGTGTGGTTGAATTGTTTATTCTGATGGGTCCCCGACATGGTGTTATGTTATAGGCAGGAAAGGCTGGGCGAGTAGGGCCTTTGTTAGTTAGGTGTTCAAAAACATTGAGACGTCGCTCAGATTGATTGTATACTGCATTGTAGTTCAAAGTTGGAATGCAGTGGATCGCACAGTTCAGGGGTGAGCGGGATCCAAGGGGCAAGCCCTTTCGGTCTCCCGTTCGGCTTTGGCCAGACTGTATTGCTTTGCGGTGGGGGTAGGGGGGTCCAAGGGACAAGCCCATTCGGTCTCCCGTCCACCTACGGCCAAACTGTAGTGGAAGTTAGCAGGGCGAGCGGGCTCCAAGGGGAGGACCCTTTTGGTCACCCGTACTGGCGCAATCAGAGTGGATAAATGATGATAAGGCAAACAGAAAGCAGGGGGGTGGCCCCTGATGGGTTCTCGGTTGTCTTCAAACAATGTTGATTTCCAAAAACTTTTGTGCGCCTCTCAGTGGGCACAGGCACCAAGTCTTAGAAGTAGTCGGATGTTTCAAAGTGTAGAAGGCGGAATCTGAGGAGCAGCTCTTTCAGTCTCTCGCCTGCCTGTCTTAAAAGTGTTCGAGGTGTATTGGTTCGGGCGGGATCCAAGGGAGAGGCCCTTTCGGTCTCCCGCTCGCTTCAGGCAGAGAGCACAGGTCCAAGGATCCGATGCAGAAACTTCTTCACTATCACGGGCTGGGATGACAGCAGGTGCGTCAGGGTCGAGGGCGCTACTGAACACGGTGGGTTGAGTCAAGGGTGGAGGGGTGGGGGAGGGAGGTGATTGATCGCTCGATGTTGTGATCAGTAAAGAAGCTTCCGTGGCATTGGTAGCTGCCAATTATGAGAATGGTTGGTTCATTTCTTTTTCAAATTTATGTGGCGGCACTCTTGGGAAGCAGGAGGGGGGGTCAAGCAGGCACTGCAGCTATCATAGTGGGAGGGGGGTTCCAAGAGTGGGGGGTCAGGCAGCAAATAGTTGTGTTAAAGGCATTTGAGGAGCGAGATATAGGCAATTTGGCTTACCTCTATAGTTGAGGTTGGCGAGGGAGCTTGAAGGAAAAAAAAAAAGAAAAACACTGGAATCCCGTTCCAAAATGGGTGCGAGATAGGTGCCAGGTGAAAAGATGATTCCCTTGGGGGACTCTTTAGCATGAAGCCCGCAGAGCCCGCAGTGCCCGCAGAGCCCAAAGACCAGAGACTCTGTGTCCGACTCCGTGGCCCGCTCCGCGGCTTGCTGGGTAATTTGAATGCTGTAGTGATAGCAATAGAAAGAGGACCAAAGTTGAAAGTCTCAATGGAATTAGAAGTAGGAGCAGAGAAACAGCAACCTTCCACGTGAATAGCCAGAAGACTTTGCGTCCGTATCCCCTATAGCACACGTCATAGATAGCGTGATTTTGTAATATAAAGTGTATTTTCTGATGTTTAAGCAGAGCACCTTCAGATTTTGCAGCGTTCTCTGCTTGCCCTATTCGGTTTTAGATAAACTTTACTTTTTATCTTCACCCGCACATGGTCTTTGTCTCATTCCCACCTGGGGTGTGTCCATTATTGACTCTCGTTGGGGAGTTATCACTGTATTTTGGGGGACACTCACTTTCAAGTGGTGACCGCAACGTGATAGTATTCTTTTCGACCCTTCTGTCTCAAGATGTCCCCGGCCACAGCGGAGACCCAGGGCGCGCCCCCTCAAAAGAGCTGCCCGCCTACGGCATCCAGTACACCTAGACGTGCGCATGAGGTAGGGTGAGAGCATATGGGTCCCGGCTTTGCAAAAACCCACCGTAGCGCTCGCCGGAGCCGGGTGTGGCCATTGAGTGTGGGGCAGTGTCTGAACAGACCGGGTCCGGAGGGTCTCGGATCAAGAAAAACATGTGAGTATCAAGTGCGAGCGACGCTAAAAAAAATAAGAGGTTAGGGGAGGGATGCAGGTGTAGAACCTGGTGTAAGATGAAGTAAAGGGAATTAGAGAACAGTAAAGGTTATTATGGTTAAGGGGGGGTTTATGGCCAGATCTATTTTCTTTTTCTTTCTGCATATGGCCATTAGGACAAGCTAAGGAGATTACAAGGTGAAAAAGGAGTACGGGAACCTAGCTCCATGAGGGGGTGGATGGCGGCGTTGCATAGTGCTATCTCGACTAGTGCTGCATATAAAGAGGAAATAATTGGAATCAGGAGGAGTCTTACATAAAGGGAAGACTCGGAGTACAATTTACAAACGCTTTATTCTTTTTCTTCTTTGGGTGGAGGGGCAATATATAAAGGACTAAGACAAAAAAGGGCCTAAAGTATCAAGGGACAAATCACAAGGGTAAAGGGGACAGTTAGGGATGATTTCTTTTAAATGTTTTATGTGATATGTTTATTGGTTGTGTTATGTAATTGTCTTGTTTTGTTTGTTGTGCAAAGTGTACACAGACAAGCCGGGACAAAACAAGTGTTGCATTATTGTTTTACATACTCTGTCATTGTAAATGTGACAAGTCGGAGAGTACTAAATACAGTGACACAGAAGTGGTATATAAAAACGTGAAGTATTGAAGGATTGTGAATTGCATTGTTTATTGTAAAGACTCATAAGGTGGGGAAGGATTTATTAAAGACAGAATGGATGCAGAAACACAGCTGGCACACATCTGCCAAAGTTTGCCTGGGCTTGCAGAAAGGATCACAAAATACCATGATCAATGGATTACAGAGTTAAAAGGGGAAGGCCTACCCCAGGTATGCCCCAAAGGAGAATCGTTCGATAAGAACGTCGTAGACATGGTAGCCACCTGCTTGTTTGTGAAATATAAAGGCAAACAATTACAGAACAGATGAGAAATATTAGACTTATGTAGGCTCTTTGAGGAAGTACCTCCAAACATGGGAAAAGAACAGGGCAAGGAACCGATCTCATCTCCCCTGGCAGCAAGTAATGGTGGAAAGGAGGGGGAAGAGAAGGAAGGGAAAATAGAGGTTGCATGGCTATATCCCCTCCTACCAAAGCCAGTACCAGCTGAAGGGTATAGTGATCCAGTGTATGAGTCAAAGCCTACATCCCCATCCACACCCCAAACCACAGCACCTCCCCCATACGAGTGTTGAAGAACAGTGGACAGGTGAGTGCCCCAGCAATAGATATCGAAAAATTCACACAAGATCTAGATTCACGATTAACAATGGCCCGGACTGAACCATCACGGTTGAGAGATATATGTGAACAAGGAGGATCTGGCACCTCCAGAGAAGAGCAGATACAGATGTCCCAACCACCTGAGAGGTCTACGGAAGAGGGGTGGAAGAAGGGAGAAATATTGTTCCGAATAAATGATACACCAACGAGAATAATAGAAATAGGACATGGAGCAAATGACGAGGGCGCGGAAGGAGGGGACATGGCATCAGATAGAGAGGAAGAATATTGGTGCGACATAGCAGAGCAAGAAAAAGAAGAGAGGAGACTGGGGAGCGCAACAGGTGGGGTTCCAGCAGGTATAGAACAGTCTCCATTGGGGAGGGTGATGGAGGAAGAATGGAATGGAAGGCTGAGGAATAGGATGGGGCGAATTGCAGTGGTAGGAAAAAAGGGAGCGAAGGTGAGTACAGGGAAGACAGCAAGAAACAGGTTAGAGCTACCACTGATACACAGAGGGGGAGAAGACCCAAATATATACCCTGGGCCCAAATGGATAAGGCAAATTTACTAGAATTGTTAGCCCCGCTTTCGGAAGGGGCAAGTAAGTGGATATACGCATTTGAGAAAAACACTGCCGGTGCTCCCTTGGCAGTAGGTGATGTCAAAAGTTTATTAGTGTGCGCAGTAGGTGACCAAGCCAATAGAGTTTGGGCAAAGGCAGGCTTTCCTGGAATAACACTAGACTGTGGTCGCCATGATGGGGCATCCTTTAACACAGTAAGAGAAAGAATATGGGACGCACTAAGAGACACTTTCCCAGATACACCAGATTTGCAGTCTGTAATGCAGTGCACAATGGGAGAAGAGGAGGATGCAATAGCCTTCATTTTACGGGTGCAGGAGATGTGAAGAGCGGAGACGGGTACGGCGTGGGATCAGTCAACCTCCCTGTTCTACTTTATAATCAAAAGGGGACTCCCGAAGGAAGTTCAGAAGGCTCTTGATAAAATAGCTGGGATAGAAGTCAAAGGCTGGCCAGAAATACAGAGTATTATGGTACATCATTGCAAAAGAATTAAAGAAAGAGAAAGGGAGATAGCCCAAAAGAGACTGGCAGACGAGGGTAAATTGATTCAAACAAAATGAGGGATCGTCACAGCAGCAGTAGCTGCTCTCCCTACAGACAGAATACGAGAGGAGGAGGAAGGGCCGATAGCAATACAAGCCAGGATGGCAGCAAACTGGGCAGGGAATGGACAGGAGCAGTGGAATGGTGAGGAACAATACGGCTGGCCACAATGGCAAGCACCGGGTGCCCATGGAGGAAGAGGTGGGTATAGAGGGTCCAGAGGTGGTGGATATGGGTACGGAGAGTACAGAGGGTATGGAGGCAGGGTCCCAGAGGAGGACCAGGGACTTGTTGGAACTGTGGGAGGTGGTGGTATTTCGTAAGAGAGTGTTGAAGCCGCCCCATGAACAACTATCAGAATAAACAGCAGTCTGGCCACCCCCACCCAGGAAGCCTGCCCATGGGTGGCGGCAGGAGAGATGACCAACCCGATCCTACGTACCTAGACGAACACAGAGCACCTCCACAGAAAACACAACAACACCCACAGGCCCGGGAACACATGGCCCCCGTTAATGGTAATCCCTTTGTTACAACAGCAAATGGTGCCCCCACATCTTTCAGAGGAACGGCAGTGGTGTCAGGCAATGTTTTCGATAATGGTGAGAATCTGAGATATTCAGCATAGGAAAGTCCACAGAGAGCACTTGCATGTCCAGTACTATCAACGACCCTCGATGCAGCTGAGGAACCACTGGTGGGGGCAGAGATAGGAAACAAACAGTTAATTCTTATAGTAGACTCGGGAGCAGAAAAATCATTCCTATGAGAAGGCAGGTTTCCATTATCTAATCATAAATTGGAGACGCAACGGTTCTCTGGGGCGGTGGTCGAGGTTCCATACACCAAAGAATTGGATGTAACAGTAGGGGAAAAACTGTGCGAGGACCTCTATTGTACTACGAAGAGTCACCTATAAATCTGCTGCGGAGGGACCTCCTTAGTAAGCTCCATATGACCATTTCATTTACAGAGAGAGGGATGATAGTGTGTTCTACTCCTGGGATCTGTGCAATGCAAGCAATGCTAGTGATACACAAGCCATGGCACAGCATGTGCGTGGAATACCCGTAGTCCCAGATATGTTCATTCAGGGGTTGAAGACATTAGCACAGGTTGTACCAGAACTGAAACGAGCAAGATCATTGACACAATGATCATTCAATATGTAGACAACCTCTTGATTTGTGGAAAGAATGAGGATGAGTGCAGACAGGACTCAGTAACACTATTGACATTGTTGGCACTCAAAGGCTAAAAAGTGGACAAGGAAAAATTACAATACTGGTTGAGAGAAGTGTTGTATTTAGCTCAGCTGATATAAAAAAATGGCAAAAGAATAATCCCTAATGGAGCAGCTGCAGTACAAGCTGTGAATGAGCCTAGAACAGTGAAGGAGATGCAGACATTTCTCTGCATGTGCAACTATTGCCGTGCATGGATATCAGAATATGCAGGATACACAAAACCTTTCCTACAGGGCCTTAAAGAAGCACAAAGGGAGAACGTAGCAATACAATGGACACAAGAGATGCATACTTTCTTCAGCACACTGAAAGAGTTGATATCAATGGAAACTGTCCTAGCCACACCAGATTATGAACGCACATTTTATTTATTTTCGCATTGTGATGCAACACTAATGACAGCAGTACTGACACAAAAAAAATCATTGGGTCACAAGCCTCTGGCGTACTATAATGGTACACTAGACGTTTTAATGCAGGGACACTTCGCTTGCGAACAAGCTCTCACAGCCGCAGCATTCGCCATTGAAAAAGAGTGCAACAATTGTGATGGGATGCTCCGTGACGCTGTACGTGGAACATTCACTGTTTGCCATACTAGAAAGGTACAAAAGTACAATAACAACACAGAGAGCCACAGCATATGAGATAATACTATCAAGTGCAAATATACACATAGTGAGATGTAAAACAGTGAATCCAGCCGCATTTTTCACAGAAGCATGCACAGTGGAAGACATTCAAACACACAATTGTGCCACCTACAGATGGGAAGAGGATGGTACACCCACTGTCAATGAAGATGCACTAGCAAAAGGAGAGGTATATTTTATAGATGGATCAGCATCAATAAATTGTGAGACAGGGGAAAAATATATGGGGGTAGCAGTGGTACGATTGGAAGAAGGAGAATATGAAGTAATTGTCCAAAAAGGATTGCCCACCCATTTTTCAGCACAAGCAGCTGAGCTAGTGGCACTGATCGAAGCACTGCATAAAGCGCAGGGAAGCGCATGAACAATATACACTGACTCTGCATACATGACCACAACAGTGCATGGGGGGCTGGCCTGCTGGGAAGTAAAGGGTTTCAAAGAGCAGATGGGTCCCCAGTGCAGCATGCTGAATTACTAGCAGAACTAATAGAAGCCCTGAAGGAGCCAATGGTCATAGCATTGGTGAAATGCCAGGCCCACACAAACAAGAATGGCATCATCTCATTAGGGAATGCGGCAACAGATGCTGCTGCCAAAGAAGCGTCCTACCTACGGAAAGAACAGGTGAGTTACAAAAAAATGTGGAAGCGGAGCAAAGGGAGGGAAAGAACTCTATGCCAGTCTCTCAGATATTAGAATTACAGCAGGATGCACCAGCAGAAGAAAAGGAGTCATGGGAAAAAAGAGGATGTAGCCAATCATCCACTGACATTCTCTGGTGACAGAATAACACAGGTAAAGTAGTAATGACACAGAAACTACTAGAAATAGCTTTCCAACAGCTTCACTTCCCAGCAAACAATGCCAAACAACATATTGCAGCTGAGATCCAGGAGAATTGGTTCGTGCCAGGTGCTGACGAGGAGAGGAAATTACTGACGGGCCCATTGGTCAGTACTCACCCTTGAAAACTAGTAATACAAGATAGCTGCACCATGCGAGGACAGAGTGCAGGATTCACATACTCCAACAAGGTTCAATAATCAGGACTCAGTAAATTGGCAAAGGGAAGTACATTTAATGATACATACATCAGCTTATGGAAATCAGCAGCATCCCGCACACCTGCCTTACCCCGACTTCCTCGAACATTAGTCAAATAGCCTCTTTTATGGGCAAAATCCGTCATCAATGACGTCTAATTCTACAAAAAATCATCATGCAGTACAATTGGTTGGGAAAGGTAACTTAAGTATAGGTGCTATATCTGTATATGGAAATAACGCAAGTGGATTGGATAACTCTTATCGGGTGGGCATCTACGCCCTTCCCTCTACAACACACGTGATTGACGTCACTACAAGTACAACGTCTCATTGGTTACAGTGTCTATAGGACCCTAGATTACATGGTCACTTGTGATTGAGCAAGTTACACCCCTAAACATAAATCTCCATTTTAATTAGCAGCATGCAGAGTAGACACCCAGGTGCCTAGTGTCCCAAGATTCACCCTTCCTCCCTTCTATCAATCAGTGTTTTAGGGCTGTGTGTCAATTAGTTGGCTGGGTATGGCCTCGGATCTGTAGTCTCTTATCAGGAAAAGTTATGGAACCCTCTGGTTCTGGATGACAACAGGCGGTGGTACATCTTCGCACCTGTCTGGTCACGTGTTGGTTCACCGTGAATCTGCTTCAGTTTCCAACTTTTTGTGCATTTAATTCTGTGTGCGCTTGGCCACCTACATGGGCCTCTCTTATCTTGACCTTCACGGGCAGGCTGGTATTCTCTGTAGTTGGAGTCCCATAAGCTCATGCTCACCTCCCCTTGTCTGGTTGACCTCGATCTCCCCGGCATAAGCCTCTTTTTGTTGAGTTTCGATTCCGCTCCTTCTCTGGTCTTTGCTGGGTTTCCACACTCGGCCTGTCAGGCCTTTGGCCGCCTGGGTACATTTCTGCTTTCACAAAATGGAGTCGCACGTGTACATTGTGCAGTATTGAGGTAGATATATGGTTGGCGCTTGCCGTTCTACTCTTCTACTAGGCATTGCAAGCAGTATCGATTTCCTAGCCTCTTGCATTTCAAGCTTATTTACACACATTCAACAGGGAGGTTGCTTCCATCTTGTTTTATGGCACCATTCTCTTACATTTTAACAGTGTCTCTCCCCTGCATCCATTATCATTATCCTTGCAGTTACTAGTACTGGCATTTGTGTTTTCAGAAGTCAAGTCTGTTTGTTCTCGGGCTGCTCGGGCCCTTGGTTTATTTTCATTGGCCTTCCATTAAGGCTTTAGGGGTCTCCTGGTGGACCGTGTGCAGGTATTCCTCATTTCGTATCAGTGGCTGGTATGGCTGTCTGATAGGGTATCGTGCTGCCCAGGGTTGTCTCGTTATGGCTGCTTCAACCGGTATTGATCTCCTTACGTACAAGGGGCAGAGTCCCAGTGCGGCTCTCTGTTGGTTCATTTTCTCCTCATACGTCACGTACCGCGGCGAGTACCTTACTGGCAACTCGCAATGGGGGGCAGGGGTGCAGGTCATATCTGGGACCTCCTCTACACTCCCCACTCTGGTCGGTTCATCGGCCACTCCTACTTCCTCCTTTATATTTAGTTTCTTTGATTCCTCAGCTTCTTGCTCATCGTCTCCTGGGTTTACACAAGAAGGCGTGAAAGTATGCAATTTTGGTGTCCATATCTTTATCACCCCTTTCAAGCTTCCTGCTGTTCTCACATGCTCATCTTTGTTCCAGGTCCTCAACTGGCATTTTCCATTTGGACTGCAGTAAGTCCATTTGCCTTTGTACCTTCTTCGTGTCTTGGGATAAGTGAATTTTGTTCCTTCTGGTGCAAATTCACTGGCCTTCACAAAGTCCTTTATCTCCTCATCTGTCAGGTCTCTGGGCTTCCAGCCTGGCTCGACATCGACCATAATTTTCATCCCAATGGCCTTCTTTGCTATTTTCTGGCACTGTGTGATGATTATCTTGATAACACAGACTCCTAGCAGCACCATTGCTAGCAAAGCTCCCAGGAACTTGAATAGATCTGCCATCCATTGCGGGACCCATGAGAATAGGTTCCCAAACCAGCTGTCGTCGTCCACTTCATTTCTCTCATCGGTCATCTGCTTTTTCAGGGTTGTTAACATGTCTATGGCCTCTGTGAGGGTTCCATTTTCTTCGTCATGTGATGGTGTAAATGTGCAACATGATTCTCCAACTTTTGCGCAAACACCTCCATCCATTGCGGTGATCATGTCAAACACATATCTGTTCTGGAGGGTCATCCACCTGACTGCCCTCAGTTCTTCCTTGATTGCGTTGAACCCTTTTATGGTGGTATTGATGGTCTGCAGCAACTCCCATCTCGTTATCTGCAACCACTTGGTATTTGCACCAACAAGGATGTGCGGCAAAAGTATTGTTGTAAATACGGATGAAGTCAGGCTAAACAGCCTGTGTTCGTAGGGAATGGCATCCTCTGATTTGGTGGAGAAGTAATTCTCTCTCTTCATCCTTGACATTAGTTCCACAGACCTCCTTTTCCTCAGGTGAGCATCTGCTTTCGGGAAATTGTCCAAATTCAGTTTATTTTTTGGGATCACTAGTGCAGGAACGTGGACGTTTACCAGTGTGCATATGCCTCCCCAGTTCCTCGGTAGTCTTATGTAGGCCTTGGATCCACATGCCCAATAGTGGTCCATCAGGACTGCAGTCCCTTGCGACATCCCTGGGGCTTCGTATATATTCGCCCGCAGTTTTAATTCTCCCCCATTTTCCTCATGCCATTACTTCTAAAGCACAGTTTTGGGTTTTCCAGTGGTACTATTTGCAGGGGGCCTCCTCTGTCTTCGACCCACGTTAACCGCTTTACCAATTTTGTCCAGAGTGGTTTACACAGTCTTTGAGAGTTTTCTATGGCTTCTTGGCAGGCTCCAAGGACCATCCAAGCACAGCAGATTACAACTCCTTCTTCCCAACCGTCGGGGGAAACAACTGATCCCAGATCTGCATTTGGCCTTGGCTCTTCCATATTTGCGCTTCTTCTGCCGTTTTCCCTTGGATGTTCAGTCTTGAGTTTATTTCCCACCTTATTCCTGATCCTTCGACGACAGGGTTCTCATATCTAATCACATGATTCTTGGTGTGCGCCCTGTTTCTTGTTTTGATGTCCTGGACATATCAGTCTTCATCAGGGTAGTCTTTTTCGTTGGCCCATATCAACAAGGCGTCTCTCACCATGAATTGTCCTCTGGTGTTACACATTGCCACATGTGACATGCAGTGTGCTGTAGGGACATCTATTTCTACAGCCACAAAGATTGTGGACTTGCCCATGCTGTACGGCAGGAGTGCACAAACGAAACATTCTCCTTCTGGTTTGCTTCGTCCAACTTCCTTCATGTGCTGGTACCATATGTTGTTTCCAAGATGGGCCGTGCTGTCCAAGTAATCATTTAACTCGTTATTGGTTTCATATGGACTTCTCTTGATCCTTAGCGTTTTTCTGTGGTTGGCTATCACTATGTCTCTGAATGCATCTGTACTGCTCTTTCGTTCAGGCAGACTCTCGGGCGTTATCCTAGGAGGGGCAGGTTTCATTTCCTGCCCTGCAGTAATAGGCGGAGGTTTTGCGCTTCTTTTCCTTCCCTCCTGCATTCTTTTGGAGACCTCCTCCCCCCGCATGTGATTTATCATCCTTCCAACACGTGGCTGTGTCGTAGGCTCGGTAGTTAATTCTGGCGTTGGAGCTGGCATGCTCGCTATCACAGTTGTGGTGGTTGTCTTGCTCAGCTCCTCCTGTAGCTTCTTTTCTCTAAGTATGAGTGAAAACACATACTCAACTACCACATGTGTTTTCTCAGTGAGTTCTTTCATTGCTTCCTCTGTTCTATTGAGTGATTTTGCTATTTCACTTCGGTTCGGTTTCTCACGTTGCTCCCGGCTTTCTGGAGCTGCTTGTTCCACAGGTGATTTCTCTCTTTCCGTTGGTTTGGCCTGCGGTTTCGTAGCCATTGACACTTGCCCTTGTTCATGTGCACTCAGTGTATGGGTGCGTGCAGTGGACAATGCTATGCAATCATTCATTCCGTGCTGACCCCGTCTCCAGCCTTTCTCACCATTCATTACTTCAAGTGTATACGTGTTACTGCTAATTACATTCAACTGTAAATCGTTTGCTTTATCATCAGTTTTTTTTGGAACAGGGATGACAATACAAGGTCTGGGTGCTTTTGTGGGCCCCAGACGTTCATTACCTGGTGGATGCACAGACATTGGGACGCTTTGTGCACCAATAAAAAATGCACTTCTAATAGTTAACGATAAAAATACTACAATAATCACAATGCATATACATATGACGGCCTTGAAAGACAGCTTGCAGCATCTCCTTCCAGGGAACCGTGGGCGCCCTTCCACTGGTGGCACGACTAAGTTACTGTTTTGGGCCCCCATTTCAAATACGTCCACAGTCAATAGTTTATTTTTCTTCTTATTCTGTTTTCGTCGTTCAAAGTTCAATAAGCACTAAAGTGACAAGTGCAGTTCAATGTCCCCCCTCTTATGAGTGATGATAATGATAGTCTCTGAGTATGGAGTACAGTTCCTTTACTAGACTATGGAAAAAGGTTAGACTATCGTTTTCAACACTTCATAATTATCCTGTATTTGTATGGCCAGCGTATTCCCAGGGCACTCTTCCAACTCGCCTTTGCCCTGGGGACATACAGGACCTTGTTTGCTGTGACACCATGAAAGGATAGATTCGCTACAAATCACACAATACAATTTTGAAAAAATTAAATTAAAAATAAAAATAGAAGTGAACATATGAGAAGGTAGGAAAGAATAAGAAAAAGGTTGAAAAAAGTAAACACGGCGGTGAAGTTCGTGTCTCTGTTCCTTTCACTTGGTCTTTCGAGGTCGAATTGGTGAACAGTCTCTCTCTCCCCCATTTACTCCACTACGGAACGATGATACAAAAAATAGAAAAAATAAGAAAAATAGGAAAAGATGTTCAAGATGTAGTTGTCCTTGTTTCCGCCTTTTCGGTCCATTCTACGTTGGAAGCATAAAAAACGGTGTCTTTGTTTCCTTGCTCTGTCCCCGGCTGGGGGATGATGGAAAGTTTTATCTTGGATCTCCCCCTTCTAAGGCTCTTCTTAGCAGTGGATGTCCATAATTGCTTCTTAGTTGTGATGCAATAGCCCTCAGGAGCCGATTCATTGGGCATTTTTTGCTGGATCATTAAGAAAAGTGGGCACATCAATGTTGTGGGGTCTTCCCGGTTGTATACGAATTGATCGTTTTAAAACTGCTCGAATGACAATTGATCTTTGCACAATTGACCGAATTGTGAAGGTCAATTGTACCATATATGTGGGGGGAAACCCCCCACAACCCCCCACCCAACGCCAAACCCCCCAAAACCCATATATATATATAATATATATATATATTATATATATATATAAAAAAAAAAAATATATATATATATATATATATATATATATATTCGGTCAATTGTGAAAAGGTCAATTGTGACCCTTTAAATTCGGTCAATTGTTTATTCGAACAATAGTAAACGACCAATTTGGGTAATACCGTCTTCCCACTAGTTCTGGAAAGTTTTCAATGAGATGAAAGAAAACACGAAACGCATACCGACTGTCTTCGGGTGTTAATGACATTTGCTCTGAAACTTTGGCTCTTAGGTCACAGGCCTTTCATGCAGTGTGATCAGTGTTTGCCTCCTCGATCTGTCTCTCACCGAATAGTCTCATAGGAATCTCCTTAGGAATTCTCGCTGGAAGTTGGACAGTTCCACTTGGAGCATAATGCCATGGAGAAGAGTCTTCATGTGTGGGAAATTGACTGGATCTCTAAGGAAGGTAGCAACATCGACATCAGCAGGCCTTCCCACCATTTCTGGATAGTCTGTGACTAGCCTAATCAGGACGTTGTGGGCTAGCTGCGTGTCTGCAGGGGACAGGGACATTTGCTTTGTTTTGCTGGGCCCCGATCGCAAGTCTTTTTGTTGTCGCAAACAGGTCTTGCACTTTCTTGCTGCGTGGTCTGCTACCACATTGTTCAGTTTACTCCATATTTGATTCTGGATGTGATTAATTCGGGGGTCTCTGATGAAAGTGAAGGTATCTGTGGTTCTCCCGACAAGTTCTGGGCACTCCTTAATGATTCGAAAGAATAAGATGTAGGTAACTTCGTCAATAACGGCTTGAGGTGGGAGCATTAGACTTTTGTTCACTGTGCTCGGGTAACTCAGCGAAGACCTCTGCGATGACAGTCAGTAGTTGCCTGATTATCTTCTTATTTTCTGGATCCTGAATATATTCTGTGACACTTGTTTCTCTCCCTATGATTGACGGATAGGACAGTACTACTAGCTGAAAATAGGTGAGCACATCCCACTTGAGACTTCAGCTGAGGTGAACAATATTTCTGTGAACAGAGTCTTGATACTGGATGTTTCAGGATACCAGTTTTAGTTTACAAGAGTGTCCTGTTTTTACAGTTTATCAGAGTCTGAGAGTTCGTGTTCAATGCTTTGTGGCTCAACGAGATCAAGCTATCAGTGTAACTGCAGGTTCAGAATGTGCAACTTTTTCTTTTACCCTGCAAGTTCAGCTGCACTTTGCGTTCATTTGAAGGTCTTGTACCTCATTCAGTGCCTGGAGGAGAAGTTCAGTGTACAGCCACAATTTTCACAGCGAGCTCCTTAGTTTGTGTTTTCTGCTCGTGCGTCTTTCTTCCTCGCCATAGACCTTGTCTGCACGTGCTGCGTTCCTTCCCCGTTGTCTCTGGATTCCTCGGCAGTAGATGTAGTAGGAGTGCTCTCTCCTATAAAGGGTTTTATATTGTTCAGGAGGATCCAGGCTCTTCTGCCTTTGAGCTTGACAGCTGACAGGGTGCAGTCCTCTACGATGAACGGGCCATTAAACCTCGGCTCGTCCCATCTCTTTCTGGCAAAGTTCTTTACCAGAACTCTGTCTCCAGGGAAGATAAGGGGTGCGCCAAGGCTGAGAGCTGCGCCTGCATCAGCACTATCTGCAGTGGTTCGTGCTGTGCTGTCCCCTTTCTGCCGTCGCTGTAGCTGGCCTGCAATGACAGTGGCACTTGTTGTGAGACAATCCAGATAGGTTTTCATCTCCTCTCCTAGAACCTCCCTAGTTGATTGGGCATCACATCTAGCTCTGTCTCGGGGGGTAAGGGGAGTTCTCATTCTTCTCCCAGTAATTATTTTGTGCGGCGTAAAATGATGGTCGGAGCCTGGTTGGTTCCGAAGCGCATACAATGCCAGTGGTAGGCAGTGCATCCATCCCTTTCTTAATGTGAGCTTCAACTTGGCTATCCTTTCCTTAAGCAAGCCGTTGATCTGTTCACACATTCCGTTTCCCTCTGGGTGATACGCCAACGAGAATTTGTGCGTTATACCAAGCAACAAGCTAATCTGTTCGAACACTGCGTTCACGAAATGAGGCCCATTGTCTGATCTCATAACCTCACACACCCCCCACCTAGGGAAAACCTCCTTCACCAGGAATTTAGCAGCACAGGCAGCGTCAGGGTGTGTACAGGGGCCTGCTTCTACCCATCTGGAAAAGGAACATACCACCACAAGTAAATACCTGTACCCAATTCACACCTGAATCATATTGACATAATCAATATGTAGGTGCTGGAAAGGTCCATTTGGTCTGGGGATGACTCCTCTCACTACTTTTAATGTGTGCCCAGAAGTGAATTGCTGGCAGACAATGCAGTTTACCACAAAGAATGCAACATGCTCGGCTAAATTCGGTATAAACCAGTCTTCCGCGAGCGTTGCAGCAAGATTTTCTTTTGACATATGAATGGGGTAGTGAAGCTGTTCTAGCGCTACTTTTAGAAGGGCGACAGGCATTACTGGTTTACCAGTGCTGTCTTGTCTCCACAATCCGTCAGAGGGGTTTAAAGAACACTCTCAACGCTTCCATAAATTATTCTCCTCCTGAGGTGCCTCCCCCTGGAGCTCCATTAATTGAGACTGCCCCATATTGCTATAGGCTTCTGGAGTGGCTCGGTCTACTATCATTCGTTCATGGGTACGTGCCACCTCCACCTCCGTGATTGTTTCAGTTTTGGATGCCATACGTTTGGCTTCCGTGTCCGCTTCATGATTTCCACGTGACACAAAATCTGTCCCTTTGGTATGAGCGGCACATTTTACGACCGCTATGCCCACTGGGAGCTGTAGTGCTTTTATCAGCCTGTCCAACAAGGATGCGTGTTGCACTGGCGTGCCGTCTGCTCGGAGGTAGCCCCTCCTTTTCCAGCGTGCTAATCCTGCGTACACTGTTGACGTCACATAGGCGGAGTCGCTGTACACTGTTACTTCCTGGTCTGCATGGTTCTCAATGGCGAGTATCAGTGCCAGTAGCTCTGCAGCCTGTGCCGAATAATGAGATGGTATTCGTGCACTGACAAGTACTTGGAACTCTCCATTCGCCATGTGTTTCACTACGGCCACGCCTGTATACCTTTGTCCGTCTTCTTGGTCGATTCTAGAAGACCCGTCAATAAAGACGATCTCTCCACTTGGCAGGGCATTTTCCTTGACCCTGGGGATCTCATCATAGTATTCTTCATAGTTCGCACAGTCATGCACAGGTTCTCCCTCTGTGACTGTCTCAGCAATATACATAGCAGGGTTCACCGTTTTGCATCGCACTATTTTGATCGATGGATTGGAGATAATCACCTCGTAGGCAGATGCTCTCTGAGACGTCAGCGTGCCCTTTGGCTTCTCTAGTATGGTGAATAGCGAGTGTTCAACATATAATGTCATGCAACACCCCATCACAATGGATGATGCCTTCTCAATGGCGAACGCGGTGGCAGCTAGATTTTGTTTGCATGGGAAGTGGCCCTTCATAACGGTGTCCAGACTCCCGCTGGAATAGGCTAGGGGTTTATAGCCCAGTGTGGTTCGCTGCTCTAGCACTGCCGTCATAAAATCACCATCAGTATGAGAAAACAGATAGAAATCCACAGCATAATTAGGAATCCCGAGGACTGGGGCCTTACAAATTGCCCCTTGAGTTCTGTAAACCCTTTCTCCATCGCTTCATTCCATTCAATTTTTTTCTCTTGTCGCCTGGGCCTTTTTAAGGGCCAGCAACAAGGGCTTGTTATACGAGCTGTAGTCAAAGATCCATGCTCTGACATAGTTGCAGCGGCCTAGGAAGCTTTGCATTTGCTTTACTGTGCGTGGCTTGGCCGTGTTCATGATAGCCTCAGCCCTTTCTGGGGTTACCTTTTTCCCGTCATGTGAGATCAGTTGCCCAATGTATAGCACCTCCTGTTGGCAGTATTACAACTTGTCCTTGTCCACTTTGTACCCCTTCTCAGCCAATATAGTCAATAGCTGGACAGAGTCGTGTCGGCATTGGTCTTTTAGTGATGCTGCAGATTAGAATGTCATCTACATACTGCAAAACAACACTGTCCACTGCAATATTGCTTAGGTCCATTTGCAGGACTCTGTTGAAAATAGATGGAGACTCGCAATACCCCTGTGGCAACCTCGTACTTTTCAGGCGCATTTGCCTGAAGGTAAATGACGTCAGGTCTTGTGAGTCACGGTGTAGTATTTTGCCTCAGTGGGTATGTTGCACGAAATTGTGGATGGATTTGGGACTAGAGGGAACTCGGCTTCAACTATGTCGTTTAGGGCTCGTAAATCCTGGATTAAACGCCAGGACCCTCCCTTTGATTTCTTGACAGGATAAATCACTGTGTTGCAAGGTGATTCTGACGTCACTAAGATGCCCTGCTCCATCATGGTAGAGATTGTCTTTGCGATCCCTCATCCACTTCTCTGGACATGGGATATTGCCGTGCCCGCGGCAGAATTGCTCCTGTTTTCAATTTAATTTTTACTTCGCTGGCCCCTTTCAGGAGACCTACGTCATAGGGCCCTGTAGTCCATACCTTGGCCGGCACCAGGGCCATATCTTTATCAAAGTATTCTGGACGTACTAATGCTAACATCATCCTCTGCGGTACCTCCCGCCTGATCATTTTGACCCAAAATATGAGACGCACTTCCACACGCGTCTCTTCTAGGTCCTGGTGTTCTTCGAACAGATCGTCATCAGTGACGTCAGTCACTCGATACCCTTCTTTGATGGGGACAATCACACACCACGGTCTGCCCTCATCGTCACATCCCTCAACCAATACCACTTTTCCTCGCACTGCGGCAGAGTGTATCATTAAGGGAAATACTTGTCCCTCCTCTTCGTGCATGGGTATTCTTGGCCTGAATAGAAACTCATCCGGAGTTCTCATAGTTTTGTCTGCGAGGCCTGGCAACCCCGCCATAAGCATTCATACGCCATATGAGAACACTTCTGGTTCCAGTGGTATGGCTCTCATGTCTGCACGTCCGGAGTATGCTCTAATCATTTTGCACACATTTGAATAATGCATTCCTGGGGTGGAGCATACTATGCCATCCTCAGTGAATGAGATGGTCATATTCAACTTTGTCATCAAGTCCCGACCCATGATATTTACTGGGGACTGACGAGAATGCAATAAAGGTACATTCATGTCGCACTCTCCCACGGAGACTGGGAGTGCCTCAGTAAAGGGAACTCTGCTATGAGCTCCAGTAAAGCTCTGGGTATCTATTGCCTCGCCGGACAAGGAGAACTTGACTTCTCGTATGCACGAGCGCGTTGCACCCGTGTCAACTAAGAAGGAATATTCGTTCCCCCCTATGGTGACATTTACCCTAGGTTCCCTGTTAGGGTCTGGTGTCACTGATAGGATAGAACACATCAGAGTCTCCTGTGAGCCGTCCTATTTCATATATAGGTTTGGTCCACTGTATACCTGTGGGTTTCCCCCACCGGAATTAGTGCCCTGAGACACTTGCGGCGGTGTCTGCTGGGGTTGCCCTTGTGGTACATTCCCCATGTTCAGTGGTTGGACCATTTGCTGTGCACCTTGCTGCAAGCCAACCGCCTGCTGCTGCAAGGTATAGTTTTGTGCATTTCCCTGTTGTGGGGTAGCAGGTTGACTCACCATGCCTGCCCCCATCCCTTGGTTGTTTTGCCACATGCTTTGGCTCCTGCACATGTGCGCCACATGTCCTGTCACTCCACACAGCCAACACACTGGCGGTGGTCGGGCCATCTGTCCATCTGGCATAGTTGGACTGCCCATTGGTGCGCTCTGGATATCACCTTGAACATTTTGAAAACCTCCTTGGTTACCTCTAAAGCCTCCCTGATTGCTCTCTCTCGGGTTACCCTGATTGGTCTGTGGCGGGTAGTTGCACGTTGTGCACTTGAATCGGCTGGGCTTGTTAGCATGGCTCCCTCGAGAGCATACTTTGAGAGCTTCCTTTGCACTAGATTCACCTCCTCTCCCTTACGTGTTGCCTCTTTCTTCCGATTCTTTTCTTGCAACAATCTACAGTAATGGCCAATCGTCAACTGGATTTCGGCCCATGGTTTAGCTTCTACTCCTACCAATTTTTTTAGCTGTTTTTGCACTGGTTCTGGTAACCCTTGGCACAATATATGGTAGAATACAGGGATAGATTTTGTCCAAGACTCATGCGTTTCGAGCACCCACGCGTCTTGAAAATTCTGGATATAAAGCAAAGGATCCTCTGACTCCTTCATTTTTCGAGTCATTATAGCTCCCATATCAGATGTGTCTGGATATAGCGTACGCAGCGCTTTCCACACTGCTGCTCTACAGTTGTTAAATGGCGCTCCATCATGATAGGTGTTAGTTATGGTTACCCTGGGGTATCCTGCCCTTTTCCACACGTCGTCTGCTCTTTCACCAAGTATAGCAATTAGAAGACCCTTAATGTCCCCTATGGCTAGGGTGACGCCCCCGTCATTTTCTCTAGCTCATGTATCCACTTTCCGGCTCCCGAGGTCAGCATTGGAAGCTTATTTTTAAGATTCTCTCGGTCCATGTGTGGCCATGGAATATATTCAGGTCTTGCTCCCCCCTTTTCTAACAGTGGGAATTGGAATGCGCAATCCTCCTTTTCCTTCTCTATCCCCCCTCGGTCTCTTGCCTGGGCGGCGTTCCCACCTTGCCTTCTACCTGGCAATGCCCTCAGCCTATCTGTATAGGCAGGTACCGATGCCCCCCTCCGACCGTGGGGTGTCTCTTTATGTCGGCTGGACTGTCCAGCGGACTTTGGTGTCCTATCTATGGACCCGCTTGCATCTGACCATCGTATCTCTCGGTTCCCTGGGTACTGCTTTTCGCACTGCCTCCCTTCGTCATACGCCACTTCCTACGCTTCTCCATCGAAGTCTGACTCTGAATACTCTCAGTTTCAGTTACACAGCTTCTTGCATCAACTTCATTCTGCCCAACTTCTAGTCTATCTGGGGAACGTCCCCTACTCCCACTACTTTGGGTGACATCCTCAGTGTCATATAGCTGAGTGCTCTCTAAGCGCTCATCTTCCCTTCCCTCTTGGGAGATTCGTTCCAGTCCCATCTCATCATATATTTTTTCAATCGCTTCCCGATGCTTCTGATGTCGAAGTCATCATCCATTATTGTCCCGCTTGTACCTGGTACCGCATCGCTTGCATGGAAGAACTCTTCTATGTCTTCCCAGTCTATAACAGGATTGGGTTTTTCACTTCCCGTTGCAAATATTCTAAATCTCACGCCCTTTGCCTGCGTTTACGTTCTGCTTCCTCATCCATTTCTCTTTGCTTCTTCGCTTCCTTTCTAGCCTTATCAACTTCCCTCATTCGTTTGTCTCTACGTTCCTTTGTCCTTCTACTTTCCTCGTCTTCTCGCTTTTTTATCTTTCTTTCGTGCACTCTCTTCTCTTCCTCTAACCTAAGCATGTTCTGCCTGTACTTTTCATAGGCTGCATATTGCGTGCGACTAAGCGGTATACCTTGCTCTTCGCGATATAGTTGTTCTTGCCTCAACCTATCCTTCTTTCTTGCCCTTTCGTTTCTTATTTCCACTTCTTTTTCCCTTTCCTTTCTTTGCGCCTCATTAGACCGTTCACTCGGCCTTGCACCATCACTTCCTTTTCCATCTAACTTCAACAGTATCTGCCCTCCCATCCATTCTTCCTTTGTACATGTTAACTCATCGGTTCCTTTCTGCTTCTTTCCCGCTCTCTCTCTATCTAGAGGTGCACTCGTTTGTGCCTGGTCCTTCCTTTCCTCACCTCGCCTCTCTTTTCCCCATGGGACTGTGGAGGCCGAGTCAATTTCCTGTTCCTTCTCTTTCGTCTCATTACTGCTACACGCAGATGACTCATATGCAGGGTTGCTATTACCTGTGGCTGCCTTAAGCTCTCTTAGTGGGTAAAGACCCTCCAACTTACTTCCCTCAGCAACTGGTTCCGGCGGGGCAGGTGGCACGGTAGGCGTCTCACCCCCCTCCGTACATACATTTAATATCCAGTCTGTGGGGGGTTCTTCTTCTTTTGCTTGAGAACGGCAAGACGTTTTTCGAGCTTCTTCCTGCTATATGTGGCATGTAGGAATGTGGTCATGTGCTGTAAAACAGCCTTTGACAATGACCCATTTTGGGGCCACGGCATAAACATTTTATTTGTGGTGCCCTTAACCCACTCCTGGCTATATTTCTTCAATTTTGTTGCGTGCTTTGGCAACTGCTTGCATAAGTGTGCCAGTGGGGTAACTTCCTCCATTCTTAGTTTCATCTCTAGCAATTTTCACACAGTTTTTAACTTTTTACTACTATGAGCGAGCACCACATACGTAAGCTCCAATCCAACTTTTCCGCCAAGCTCTACACCAACAGTTTCGCTCAACACTTCTCAATTCAGTGGCAATTCCCTCTCAATCTACGGAATCGCATAAAACCAAAATGCATTACAATTAATCAACAGTACAACAATTTCACATTTGACATAAAGGACATAAGAGGACAAATAGGACAGACGCTTGACAGACTAGACAGACGCCAGCTGGTCATACGTATACCTGCTTTCTAATTGTTACCCCGTCATGGGATTTGAACTAACCCCTTTATGACATCTTTAAAAGTCATCGTAGCCTTAAATCCCCCCTCTGTGGGCTCTGGGTTCAAGTTCCTTCTGACCACAATTTAAAGCGCAGGAACAAGGCGAATTTTACAGTTTTCTCTCGGGTGCCCCCCCGGTATTCCTTACAGTTTTTTTGTTGGGTGCCCCCCCAGTATTCCTTACAGTTTTTTTTCTCAGGTGCCTCCCTGGTATTCCTTACAGTTTTTTTCTCGTGGGCCCCCCGGTATTCCTTACAGTTTTTTTTCTCAGGTGCCCCCCCGGTATTCCTTACAGTTTTTTTCTCGTGGGCCCCCCGGTATTCCTTACAGTTTTTTTTCTCAGGTGCCCCCCCGGTATTCCTTACAGTTTTTTTCTCGGGTGCCCCCCCGGTATTTTTCCCAATTACTTCAGGTGCCCGGGTTTTTACCCTCTATATCTCTACAGTCTTCCCTACTTTTAACTGTATTAATCCTCTCCACCGCCCTCCGTTACCTTACCCGTTCTTACTCTAAGGCTTATAAGACATTTGCCAGGGTAACGGGTTTTGTTGTTTTCACTCACCGATCGCCTCTTTTCCTCTCTGGAACTGCAGGACCACCGCCCCTTCCTCTTGCTTTTATGGTTTTCGTCCGATCCGCTGCCCGTGGGAATGAGAAGGGTTATGCTTGGAAAGGCGGGTTCCTTCAGACCCACTGAAGATTTTTTGGGAATGATTACACTATCATTGTCCACGGGGAGCTTCTCAGCCTACTCAGCCGGAATAGTGAAAGGACTTGTGATGTAACCGAAGGCCC
The DNA here is from genome assembly GCF_040938575.1 of Ambystoma mexicanum. Classification (NCBI taxonomy): domain Eukaryota; kingdom Metazoa; phylum Chordata; class Amphibia; order Caudata; family Ambystomatidae; genus Ambystoma; species Ambystoma mexicanum. Next base: position 536,990,757 of record NC_090923.1, on the reverse strand, counting down.
AGAGTTACTTTGTGCCATCGGTCTAAAGGTGTCTTATACTATATCAATCGATGATCTATAATTGATGGCCGAAACCATCCACTGCTACCAAGTGTTGACAAGGAGAGGAAATTACTGACGGGCCCTTTGGTCAGTACTCACCCTCGAAAACTAGTAATACAAGATAGCTGCACCATGCGAGGACAGAGTGCAGGATTCACATACTCCAACAAGATTCAATAATCAGGACTCAGTAAATTGGCAAAGGGAAGTCCATTTAATGATACATACATCAGCTTATGGAAATCATCAGCATCCCGAACACCTGCCTTGCCCCGACTTCCTCGAACATTAGTCAAATAGCCTTTTTTATGGGCAAAATCCGTCATCATTGACGTCTAATTCTACAAAAAATCATCATGCAGTACAATTGGTTGGGAAAGGTAACTTAAGTATAGGTGCTATATCTGTATATGGAAATAACGCAAGTGGATTGGATAACTCTTATCGGGTGGGTGTCTACGCCCTTCCCTCTACAACACACATGATTGACATCACTACAAGTATGACGTCTCATTGGTTACAGTGTCTATAGGACCCTAGATTACATGGTCCTTTGTGATTGGGCAAGTTACACCCCTAAACATAAATCTCCATTTTAATTAGCAGCATGCAGAGTAGATACCCAGGTGCCTAGTGTCCCAAGATTCACCCTTCCTCCCTTCTATCAATCAGTGTTTTAGGGCTATGTTTCAATTAGTTGGCTGGGTATGGCCTCGGATCTGTAGTCTCTTATCAGGAAAAGTTATGGCACCCTCTGGTTCTGGATGACATCAGGCGGTGGTGCATCTTCGCGCCTGTCTGGTCACGTGTTGGTTCACTGTGAATCTGCTTCAGTTTCCAACCTTTTGTGCATTTAATTCTGTGTGCGCTTGGCCACCTGCATGGGTCTCTCTTATCTTGACCTTCACGGGCGGGCTGGTATTCTCTGTAGTTGGAGTTTCGTGAGCTCATGCTCACCTCCCCTTCTCTGGTTGACCTCGATCTCCCCAGCATAAGCTTCTTTTTGTTGAGTTTCGATTCCGCTCCTTCTCTGGTCTTTGCCGGGTTTCTAAACTCGGCCTGTCAGGCCTTTGGCCGTCTGGGTACATTTCTGCTTTCACAAAATGGAGTCGCACGTGTACATTGTGCAGTATTGAGGTAGATATATGGTTGGCGCTTGCCGCTCTACTCTTCTACTAGCCATTGCAAGCAGTATCGATTTCTTAGCCTCTTGCATTTCAAGCTTATTTACACACTTTCAACAGGGAGGTTGCTTCCATCTTGTTTTATGGCACCATTCTCTTACGTTTTAACAGTGTCTCTCCCCTGCATCCATTATCATGATCCTTGCAGTTACTAGTACTAGCATTTGTGCTTTCAGTAGGCAAGTCTGTTTGTTCTCGGGGCTGCTCGGGCCCTTGGTTTATTTTCATTGGCCTTCCATTAAGGCTTTAGGGGTCTCCTCGTGGACCGTGTGCAGGTATTTCTCATTTCGTATCAGTGGCTGTTATGGCTGTCTGATAGGGTATTGTGCTGCCCAGGGTTTTCGCGTTATGGCTGCTTCAACCGGTATTGATCTCCTTACATACAAGGGGCAGAGTCCCAGTGTGGCTCTCTGTTGGTTCATTTGCTCCTCATACGTCACGTACCACGGCGAGTACCTTACTGGCAACTCGCAATGGGGGGCAGGGGTGCAGGTCATATCTGGGACCTCCTCTACACAGAAACAAATATCCAAAATGGTAATAGAATGTACTACATGCCAAACATACAATTCAGGAATGACATTGAGAATGCTACAAAGAACATTGCCTAAACCAATTAGACCATTCCGAGAACTACACATAGATTATGCAGATATGGGAGAAAGATGTAATGGATCTCGATACATGATCAGAATTATGTTACACACTAAAGAAAAATTGGGTATATTGTTTATCCCTGCCCCAGTTTGAATTGAGAAACCAACCCAGCAGGGACCACCTTTTGTCCCCCCACGAGATAGTGACAGGCAGACGCATGCATACTGCATGTTCCCCCCTACAGAGACAATCGGATGCACACAGAAGTGCAACAGTGCTGTGGGAAGAGATCCATGAGTATCTGAAAAAACTCACACAAGCAGCACGTATGATTGCAAGACAGCTAGCACCCCCATTCACCCAAGAAGCAGCCAATGATACGTTAACGCCAGCCACAGATAGCCCAAGCTACCAGCTCATGCCAGGGGAGCTGGTGTACATGAGGAGTTTCGTACGTCTGTGGAATAAGGTGCTATTACCACAAGAGTCACCTGTTGCAGAAGCACAGTGTCTCCTTCATCTTGCACTTTGCAGAATAAAAAATACTTTTCAAGCACACACTGGCCCTCATTACGACCCTGGCGGAAATCGGAAAACGATGGCGGAAATGCAATACCGCCATCGAATAGCACTCGGTGCGACTATGACCCGTCACCGCAAAGTACGATGCCATTAGCGACACCGTAGTGAACGCCAACGCTAACTGCACCAAGCACGCGCGCGCGCGCCATGCCAAACCGTAAACACCACCATGGCGCAACGGTACGCCAATTCCGACCCCAGCGGACATGTACCTAACGCCATCAAGCATGGCGGAATGCACCATTCCGCCATGGTGAGAAGTACGGCATCGCGAATCAACCGTAAACGGCCCCACTGACTGCCCGTACACCGCTCCCTGCCCACAAAGTACAACTCCCCGTAGGTGCAACGAAGCCACATGCAACCAGTGAAATACACAAGTCACCCATGCATGCCAACGAACAAATGAACCTCAAGAGGGGCCAATGGGAGCTGCAGGGCACAGATGGCACGAATACAGAAGCCATCCCAATGGACATGACCACAGTCCCCCACCAAGAAACGCACGCAAACACAGGCACCTGTGACCAGCAACATTCAGAAAATCACAACATTCCACCAGTCCACCTGGCTGACCGGCATCTGTCACACAAAACCCAATCCCCCGCCCCTGAGCATGACAACATCCAAACTGTCATATTGGCAGCCCCCATCCCTGACCTCACGGGCTTCGTAGGCAAACGCGCCCAGTACAGGACCACGCAACAAAACTCCGAAGCTGGAACCCAATGCAGATCCCCTCACAATACATCGCTCCCCAAATAGGAATATGCCACATCACTTGCAAAGAAGAACGCTACACGGCCCATATCAGAATAGAATTTTAATGCACATCAATATCACCAAGCCCATACAGCCATCAGGCCATGAACTCCAAAACACATTTCACCATTGTGGGCTGCATCCGCAAGAAATGACCAGCCACCACTTGTGTGACGCCCTGTTCCCTCATGGTACACAGAGCCACATTCACGTACGAAAAGGCAACATGGAAGCGCACAGAACCGCAGGGCCGTCCCAATGGGGAGGCACTAGTCCAGCTGAAAGGCCGAAATGTTGCTCCGAGCCACCAGTACTGCGTAAGGGCATGTGGCCCATTGGCGATCGTCCCATAAGATCGTAATGCTGCTCCACTGATTAACACGAAGCAGCAGGTGTCGGGAGTAAAACCCATCTGCAGGAGTGGCATACAGATGGCAGTGGCAAAAGGGGAGGAGATACCTGTCAACCAAAAGAAAAGAAAAAGAATAGAATGGCCATCAGAACTACATTCGAACAACTCACTTCAATGATCACACTAAATCCACAGCCATATGCATGCTAGCCCACTCCAAAGGATCATCACCACCCCAAAACCACTTGCGAATCATAACTATCTATATCGAGGTGAAAACACCATCACAAACGAGTGTACCTGTGCATGCGTCTGTCAAAACAGAATCCTTCAGATGGGATTGGTAACGTGCATGGACACAAGTGTCTGAAGGCGCGTCGAGACAGGGAGGGCTCAACAAGGCCAGATAGACGATGGTCCCACTATGGCAGCCCTGCATCACATAGCACAGGGGGGGCGGACAGATCCCAAGAAGCCCTGTACATGGCAAACTCTGTATCAAATCACCTGCCCATGCATCCATTCATCATTCTATTTACTCACATAACATTAGAAATATCCATTGAGTCTGTGCGTTATGCAGCCTGCAAAATCCACAGTGCCCCAGCCCGTAATTCCAGTCTAGTGAAGTAACATGTATTTGGGAACGTCCTGCCTTATCGTCCACTACGCAATTGCGCATCCCATACTATTCATATCAATCATAGCATTCTCGCCATGGCCCCTGTCCCAAGGACATTGAACAATAGAACGTTATATTTGCAGTCAGACCTGTGGGCATCTCCTCGCCGCTAGCTGAAAACCGAAAGCGCCGCCCTTCGAATTCCTCATTTGCAACATCACGTCGAAGAGGCATCTGTGGCCGTTTGAAAACACTAATTAATCCATCGAGTGCGGCTGTGTGTGAAAATGGCAACTGCCTTCACCCACGAATGGGACGCCCCGCCCGTCGTTGCAACTCGGTACAGTGATGAATGAGGGCCCACCGTTACTCGAGTACTACGTTCCACTGACCCTTCACAACTCTGTTCGCGACTGCACAGATAGTATGTGAAACAATGGGACCACAGCAGAATGAACATATCAACCAATGTTACACGGCCATCGGGTACAAATACAAGATTGCAATAGCAAGATGCCATTCCACGAATTGCAGCGTTGTGCGCGGGACGTGCTCGGCCAAAGGGGAGAGCAGTTTGCACAGGTGGAATGAATCACCACAGGTGGAGGCCATTCAGCCTGGAAACACATAAATTGCACAGCCAGTCTCCTCCCACAACCACACCGAAATGCTACCGGCAGGACTCGCGATGTTGGCCCTGGGGGACCTGATAGCACTGCAAGTACTCCAACTCCAAGAAGAAGACGAACACCAACTATAACCGGCCGCACGGAGGAGACGCAGGAGGAGGAGGAGGCCAAGGCAGGGCCAGCAAGGGCCGCCAGCACAGCCACTACCACCACGCAGGCAGCCCGCAATCCCACGCCTCCGAGCACATCCGTTCAACCTCACTGATGAGCAGATCCACACCCTCTACCGTCTGGACCGGGACACCATAACCGCCATTGTGGACATGACACAGGCTGACCTTGTCAGCATGATAGATAGCCCAACCGCCATCCCACCCCTACTGAAGGTGGTGTCTGTACTCCACTTCCTGGCCACAGGCACCTACCAGCACACAGTCGGACAGTTGCATGGCATTTCTCAGCCACTGTTCTCACGGACACTATTGCAAGTGCTCGATGCCCTCCTGCAGCACGCAGACGACTACATCTCCCTACCACGCTCGGAGCTGGAAATTACCAACACAAAAGTGGGATTCCATGCACTTGCCGGCATACCGGGTTGCATTGGTGCCATCGACTGCACCCATGTGGAATTGGTCATCCCACATGCCATGGAGGCCCAGTACCGCAACCGAAAACAATTTCATTCTCTGAATGTACAAATGGTGTGTGACTCCAACAGGATCATTACACATTGTTGTGCCCGATTCCCTGGATCAACCCATGATTCTATGGTCTTGAGGAACTCTACAATACCACGCTACATGGAGCGACACGCAGGGAACAGATCCTGGCTACTCGGTGAGTCTCATTTCATGCATGATAATGTGGGGTATGTGATTCGGCAATGACCTGGCAGGAAGGGGGGGGGTGTGCGTACGTAGCAATGGCATTCCACATCATACGTTTCTCGTCCACATACAGGTGATGCTGGATATCCACTGAAGAGATGGCTCCTCACACCAGTCCGGAACCCACGGGACCAGCATGAGGAGGACTACAACCATGCCCACTCACGTACCCGTGTAGTCATTGAACAGGCATTCGGCCTACTGAAGGGTCGTTTCCGCTGCCTCAGCAGGTCTGGCGGGGCACTCCTGTACCGCCATGAGAAGGTTGCAAAGATGGTGATGGCATGTGTCATGCTCCACAACATGTGCGTACGTAGAAATGTGCCCATGCCCCCTGACGCAGAACTGCAAGCACCTGATGATGGTCATGATGAGGGTGGGGATGTGGCAGCACCTCAAGGAGTCTGCGAGGCACCGGAGGCCCGTGACATTCGTCAGCATCTCATTGATGTATGCTTCTAGCACTCACGCCTGGTGGCTGATACATGGACACGGGACTCGTGGCACTGTGTGTGTCTGGGACATGCACAATATGGACTGTACGCCTATGATGGCCTAGTACACAAAGATCAATGTCCACACATCTCATTGGTTGATCGTGCACTTTTTATGGCATATGTGATATCATGTTGTACACCCTATCGACCCGCCACCCAAGTGAGCCCAACGCACCCCCTCCACCCTCCCACCTCCCCCCCCAACACCAGTGTCCAAAGATGCTCATCGTCAGTGGGCAGTCGCTATTGCAAGCCCCCTCTGCGGGTATCAGGGGCACCCCTGCCTGTGGAGCGCAGGTTCCTCCCAGATCTACGTTGGGGGCTGCCCTGGACGGAACTTGCAACGGATGATGTCTCTGCCTGCTCACGTCCATGCATGTCCCTAAGGGTTTGCGAGAGCTCAGTGAGCACACGGCGCACTGCGGCAAGTTCACCACATACGTCTTTGGACGTCGCATGCAGTTCCCCCCTCAGGCTCTCGGTGCTTCTCTCCATTTGGACTCTCAGGCTCTCGGTGCTACTCTCCATTTGTGCCCTTAGTGTCTCTGTACCTCTCTCCATTTCTGCCCTAAGTGTCTCAGTTGATGTTTCTATGTCTGCCTTAGTGCCCCCACATTCATCGGCATGGTCCTTGAGGAGCATGGCCAGTTGCTGCTGTTGCACTATTAACTGGTCGAGGGACTGTTGCCTCTGCTGGGCCATGGCCATTTGCGGGGGTGTCACAGAGGGGCTGTTGTCCTCATGTTGCCCTGCCACAGGGCTTGTGGGGGATGGCCAGTCGTCGTCTTGTGGGTGCCCCTGCGTGGTATCCTCATGTAGTACGGGATGGGACAGACAGGGGGATTGGGACAGGTCATGGATGGATCTGACTTCGACATCCCCGTCTTCTGTGTCGGAGCATGCTGCCATCAATGGGGTGTCACCTATGGTGCTGCTGCCACCGGAGGCAGTGCCTTCTGTGGCATCCGTTGGGGGGACCTGTGGTGGTGTTGTGGGCATGCTGGCTGCTGGGGTGCCTGTTGATGTTCCCTCCTCTGTGCTGCCACCTGATTTGTGCTGCTGCCGTGTCTTGATGCGTGCAGCTGAGGTGGAGGGTCTTTGGCCGTTGGTCTTGGCCCTCTTTGCAGGTGTGCTGGTAGGGGTGTCCTGCAGCTCGTCGTTTGGATCGGACCCTGTGGTGGAGTAAAGGAGGGCGAGGGTTATTGGTGGGTCTGTGGGAATTGGAATGGCATTGTATCACATGCATTGGGGTGGTACCTGAGGGTGATTTGGGTCGGGGCCTTGGAGGTGCTTCCATTTGTGTGTGGAGTGAGGGTGCAGTTGTTTGGCAGCCTGCAGTTAGGGTGTGCCTGCTGCACGTGTAGTGCGTGTTTTAGGGGTTTTTAATTATTTATGTATTTATTGTGGGTTTTAACGTGCGCTATCAGGACGATGTGTGTGGACGTTCTCCTGGACATGTGTTTCTGTTGCACTATGGGGACACATGGTGCTTCACATGGATGGACTTTGTGGTTTTGGCATTGTTTCATTAGGCCCACCTACCTGATTCTTCGGATGTCTGCACTCCTTTCTCCATCCCTCCGACTCCCTCTATGCTCTCCATTCCGATGGTGGAGGCACAGATTTCTTCCCAGGGGGTCAGCTTGATGGGTGATTCCGACCCTCCCCCGGTGGCTGTGGCAATGTTGCGGTTGGCAGAGAGTATGCTGCGGACGCGTATCCGCAGGTCGTCCCATCGCTTACGGCATTGCTGTGGGGTGCGGGGTGCGGTCCCCACCGCACTTACCCGCTGTGCCACCAGAGCCCATATGGCCTTCTTGTTTGCGAGTGCCGTCCTGGTCATTTGCGTGGAGAAGACGACGGCAGCATTCTCCTGGAGGGTCTCTGTTAGCACGGTGAGTTCCTCACGGGAGAAGTGGACCTGCCGCTTGCGGTCGCACGCTTTCTTCGCTACTTTTCCCATTTTTCTTGGTTTCGCTAGGGTGGATGACGGGTTGGGTTGTGTCTCAGGGTAGTGATTTTAGTGGTTGTGTGGTTTTAGTGGTTTTATAGGTGTACGGCGGGTTGTTTCCCGTTCCGGGCCCGTGTTTTAACTTACGTTTCCGTATATTTCCGGTCACCGTACTTTACGGTAGGCGCACACTGCGGTGTCCGCTGTGATGGGTGGCGGTATTGCACCTAGGGCGCCGTACGGCGGCGGTGTGGGCCGTTTTGGGTTCATTTCCGCCATCGCGGACTTTGCACTTCCGCCATGCCGTGGTGCTCGTGCCCGATGGGTCGGAATGGGCCGCACTTTGCTCCTTCTTGCAATGGCGGAAACGCTATTTAAGCTGTGGCGGTCCGGTCAGTCACTTTCCGCCAGGGTCGTAATGAGGGCCCCTGTCTCTTTTGAAATGCTGCAAAATGAAAAGATGTGCTACTGGAAACCCAAGGAGTAATGTGCCTGAAGAAACTTTCCTAGTGATAAAGGGAACATTATAGTCGGACAATAAGTGGCAAGACAAGCAAATAACATGCAAAGCAGAGGCATTACGAGGACTGGCAGAACATAAATTGCAGTGGATTCCGAGAACATGGGCCCCGATATGGAATCAACACATTGCGAAGCTCACGTGGGTCACGGCCCTCAAAAAGCCATTCAAATTGTAGAAAGAAAAATCTTATGAGCTGTGCCTCCATGGAGAGGGAAAAGTAAATATGGGCACAAACAAGAACTGTAGCAAAACACTCATCATTCCAGACATGAAAAAAGGGACTGCTGCATTGATGGACACTTACTGGGTTTGCGTAAAACAGGCGTTCCTGCACCCTCCACAGTCATGGAGGGGCACGTGCTCTCTGGCAACACTGCATTCCGCTCTGACGGTGATACCTGAAAGCCATATTCAAGGGGAGAAAGAGCCGTCGGCCGTCAAGGGTCCAGAGCCCCTGCAACCAAATGAAGATGCCCCCGTATATGCCCTATCTGAGGAAAAACTGCAAAGCACAGTCTCGAGGAAACGGAGGTCGTCAAACTATATTTCCAAGGCATCCTCCGAACTTTTGGCGCAAATTCCAGCTAGGTTCTGGCTGTTTAACTCCGCTGAAATGTTCTCTGCCTCCCTCATTCCAAGCATCCAGGCGTGGGCAAATGCAAAATGGCTCCAGATTACCCTCTGGGAGCTGCTTCAACTGGCCAACAACACCGAAGAAGGATTCAATGTGATCAAGGTGGAGCTAAGGGCCCTGCGGTTGATAATGATGCAGAACATGTATCTTCTAGACCTGTTGACAACCATGGATGGAGGTGTTTGGTGAAAAATCAGGAGCGCATGTTGCACTTTGTACCTTCTGCAGATGCGGACAATGGGACTTTTTTCACAAGTAATAGCAGCCGTGCACAACCTTGGCAAGCGAATGAAAGAAAAAGAAGGAGATGTGCAGCCCAGCACTTTGTTTGATGACTTGTTTTCGTGGGTACCTTCCTGGCTAGGGATGGCTGTCAAACTATTAATACCCACCATCGTTTTCTTGTTTTTTATTTTTTGTGTGTGCCAATTAGGCCTTAAGTGCTGCGCAGATGCAGTATCTAGCAGTGCAATGATGATGGTGACAATGGGCAGTGCAAAAGGAGTGGTGCAGACGATGCAAGAGGTACAAGTACAAACAGGAGATGACTCAGGGCCAAAATATAGGTTAACGGCCATATACAACGATAGGTACATCATATATGGGTTATACCACACAACAAAAGGGCCCCGTGAGCTAGTTTGGTATGATGAGGTATAGGTGGACTTGGAGGGGGATGGGGCTGTATCTACATGACTTGTATTCCAGATGAGTATGCTAGGGCTGGGGAGAGCCTCAGAGCAGTGTGCAGAGCATGGATGCCACGGAAGGGCACACCTGCATGGGATGAGGCAGTGGCAGAGGAAGAGGAACGTAAAAGGTTTGGCGAACTACAATATTTGTTACTTAGGTAATGAAGGGGGGATGTATGGGAGGAGAGGTCTTTTAGGTCCCCTCCCCTCCATTCTGACCCGCTTGCACATTGAGTTCGTCCAGCGGCTACCCATGCGCCTGTGGCCAGAGGTGCCGTGTAGTCGCGGGACAACCCATATGGATGCAAAGCCCCGCCAGAAGGCCAATTATTGACTCCATTTTGTAGCAAACCCTGACTCCATTTTGTACATGTTAAAGCAGGACTCATAAGCAAAACCAGCATTCAGGGCTGCAGCTCTCCCATCGATAACGCTCACAGTGAGCCATTTATTTCCCTCACCCTCCTCCCCTCTGTGTCTCTGCAGCAGCTATGTTCTCACTGAAGACTAGGTGCTAACACGCTACAAGACAAACACTGTGGGCCTCATTCCGAGATTGGTGGTAGTCATGGCGCTATTTACGCCATGACTGCCACCAATAACGGGTCCGGCACCGGTGTTGTGCAATGGGAACTTACCGGTGTAGTCCGACCCTGGCGGGTCCGGTAAGTCCCCATTGCACAAACCATTCCCCATTCCCATTGAGCCCCTATAGGGCTCAATGGGAATGGGGAGGGCGCTAACAACAGGCTTGCGACTTGCAAGCCCGTTATTAGCGCCCTGTCCCTTAGCGGGACCTGTAAGGGATGTGTGGTCGGACCACACGTTCCTTACGGTCCCTGCCAAGGGACCTTGGAATAGGGCGGTAAGGGATTACTGGCACCGGTCTCCTTACCAATGCCCTGTATCCCTTACCGTGCACCTTGTAATGACCCCCTGTATCTTTCACCTTCCTCCGTCCATCACTGACCTGTGAATGACCGGGAAAGAGTTTGGGTCTGGGAGAAACAATCCATCTCCACAAACATGCCCCATCACTTACAGACCCTACATTTATGATATATGCTGTGGATAACCCCCAAACTCACTCCTCTTTTGAAGTAACAGATGCATGCCCCATGCCTGTGTGCCACTCTGTTTCACCCACAATGTTAATCCCCTCTGTTAAGACTGTAAATCCCCTTCTGCGGTTATGTGTTACAGGGCTGAATCTATGTGAGATAAAAAAACGATCCTTTATTATCGTGTCTAAATCAATTGCACTGTACACAAACATATGACCTATATGTCTGGGTCCTATATTGTTGGTTACACATCATTCCCTACCAAAGACCTACGTTAATATATGATATGCCAAGTAACTCGCTCGACATGATGCAAAATATATATTCCACATGCTTACTGGTTTTTAATACTATGTGTATTTACAAATGTGTTCAGATGGTATAAGATTTTCATGTGTACAATATAAACGGTAAGGCCACGAGGCTAATGTAAATAGAGTCATTTTGTAGCACGATGATCATGGTAAAAGCAAAGGCATAGCATAAAATGTAATCAGAGCTTGTTTATTATTTGTTGTACATGTAGTGGCAAAACCCTGGATTTATTTCATCTTAATGATTCACATATGATTCCACAAATCGAACGGAACCAAACTTAACAGACCTCAAGGCATTCTCTCCCCTCTCTTGCAGCGCCACGCATTCAGCCCCCACCATTCTCCCCCGCATGATGGGCTGATGGCTTAAGGCTCTTGTCTCACTGATGCCCTGATGCTACAAACAAAACCCCTTACCCTTCTGCTGAGCCCACACCAAGTACCCACCATCCCTCCAGCCCCCTGATACACGATGTCACCATAAACTTGCTCCAAACCCCCAGACTCTTGTTAAAGAAATATGGGCAACAAGCCCCTCACCCCAAAGTCTTTTGATGTAACAGTTGCATGCCCCTCATCAGTGTACCACCCCAGCTCACCCTAGACCACTAATTCTCTGTATTGTCATATATTCCCCTCTCGATAACAAACAATAAACCATTCTTTCATGGGATCTAAAGGAATGGTTAACGAATGTGGCAACATAATATTGTGAATAGGCCAGGCACCTGGACCCATGGAGTCTCCTTTTTATCCAGGTCAAATGTCTAGTAATCAGGGACGTCATTTGGGGGTCGCCAGAGGTCGCAAGAGCGACCGCTGACGATTGGCCAGCGACCTCTGTCAATCTCTTGCGACCTCTGGCATCCGTCCAATCAGAGGAGGGGGCGTGGCCACAGGGATCTTCATTCCGTGCTGTGTGTTGCTTGTCCTCCATTTTGGCGTGGTTTCTGTTTTAAAAGATGTGCGCGGCGTGCTCCTGAGCTCCTCCTGAGTGCTGTGCCGAAGGCCCAGTGAGTACAGTCTCAGGTCGGGGTGGGCTGGCTGTGTGTGAGTCGGGGCGGGTGTGTGCCTGGGGATTTGTTGCTGCGGCGTGTGTCTGTGCACAGCCCTCGCCTGCGGCCACGGCGCCGCCGCTGCAGGCCCAGGCTGACTGAGGTCGGGTGTGTGGGTCGGGTGTGTGTGCTTCGCACACGGGGCGTCAGCGCAATGCAAAACATATTCTCTCATTCTCCATATGATCTTGGTACTGAATCTTCGCTCCACGCTTCCTATGATCGATGTTTACTTTATGCCAAATGATGACTGCACTATTTCTACTGTTACTCTCACTATCCATGTAATCTCTTTCCTCCTTGTAATACTATTTTGGTGTCCCTCCTTCCTGATCCTGTGCCTAATTCTTTTCTCCCTGCTTCAGACATAGCTTCTTATTTTTGTCAAAGATTGATCATCGTCCTTCTGCTTTCACATCAGTCTCTCTGTTTTCCTCTTCTTGCTCTTCACCTGTCTCATTCTCGCCTTCTTCCTTATCTCCATATATATTTACTCTCATGCTGTAATAGGCTAATCCCAGTGCTGCCTCTGTTTATCGCTCTTTCCTTGGCCCTTATTGTTCTGGCACATCCCTATGTCTTTCTAATTTTACTTCTCCATTCAACTCTCCTCAACCTGCTCCCACGTTCCCTTCTCTCTTTAAACATGTTACTATTCTACCTATTCTTAAAAAGTATGTTCTTGATTCCTCTCTTCTTTCTAACTATCATCAAATCTACCATCTTCCCTTTCTAATAATATATTTTGAGCTGTCTATTTTCAGACATTCATATTATCTTGATTCTGACTCCCTTTTTCCTTCACTCCAATCTGGTTTCTGTCCTCCTCACTCCATTGAAAGATATGTTTATTTTTGTTGTGTTATGTTATTTTGGTTTCCCGTGTTTTCCTCTGGGCTACTTTAGCCGTTTGCATATGTGCTGTTGTGTTTTCACTGTGGCCATTTTTGCTGTGTTTTTTTAATGGGGGTTCCCCTCTAGACCCCTTCTAACCCACGCCACCACCTCACCGTGCCACCGACCCCCTAATACCGTACCCCAAACACACAAAACGGAACGAAGTCGGCCAGCCACATCCATTCTGCCTGTTTACTGGCTAACCATGACAGTCCCACCATAGCCTGAAGCTTTTTATCCGTGATAATTGTATTATTCCTCAAGTCTTAACAGGCCCTCCTGGCCCACTGGCAGACTGGTTCGTTCCAAAACAGTCAGTCTGCCGGCAGCTGCTGCCGCAGGGAATTAATTGCCATTTACAAGTGGGTCACTTTTTCATTGGCGCCCGAGACAATGTGATGGCCCAGTCCCTGTCCAACCTTGATTAAATGTTCCATACACTACGAATCAAAATACGCACTTGACGAGCATTCCCAGACCGACATTGGGGAAGCTGCCATCTATGCAACACTTTCAAACACATTACACTTTTATGGAGCTGATTTATAAACATATAAACTTTCATACACTCATTACATGAATCTTCTTCACCTTGGCAATACTGGCTGCTCACACACGTTCTATTAAAAAACACACAGCCCCAGTTCTAATCCTTCCTACAAGTAATGCTGAAGTGAGAAGCTCGTTTATTTTTGCCACCCTAGCATCGGTAAACGTGAATGTGTCTTGGGCCCAAGAAATGCTACTTTTGCGTGTGGAAATATTGCATACGCCTTGGATAGATATTTCAGCAGAATTACATTTTAAACATATCTATTTTGGACGTTGCTTTAATTTTGTGTTGGACTTTGCTTTAATGTTTAATGTAACAATTTCATGTAATTTATCGATTTTGAATCTGACTGTTCTTTTAACTAACTGAGATATATCGATCATGTTATCCGAATTAACTACTGAGTAAAGCATAAGGGTAATTCCAAAATTATACCGCAAATGCCATAATGGTACACATACGTTTTTTACAGCTACAAACTGTTCTTGCACTGAAATTCTTCAGTTTTACAAGCAGAACCGAGACGACCGTGGGGATTTTTGTTCATACACTTCCCATGGCAACATGGACCTTGACACACTGCTACATATGATGATCCATTCGTGTATGAAATGTCACAATATAGTGATATCGTAACCATATTTTTCTTAGTGTACTGAGTGATAATGCTTTACGATGCCACTTGTCACGAGGGGGCGTGGTCAAATGACATCACTCGGTGTGATGTCACACGGGGGCGTGGTCAAATAACATCACTTCCTGTGATGTCACTCTTGGGGGCGTGTCATTGTGATGTCACTTCCGCGACCCCTGGCATTTTGGTGAAATGACGTCCCTGCTAGTAATATAACTCTTATATGTCAAAATGTATAAATAATGTTCAAGGTATGTGTGGCCACAAGGGTAAATGTTAAGTAGCTTATATTTTCACGACTTGGACGTCTCGCCTGACCCTGCACCCCATCCAGATGAGCCCAGCTGACCCACATGATCCATGAAGTAACCAGGTCTATACCAGCCAATCCAGGAACACAGCTCCTACAGCATGGATACACTCCTGTCCCCTTCATTCAATGATTTCAACTTAATGTATCCCCTATAGCACACGTTATAGACAGCGTGATTTTGTAATATAACGTGTATTTTCTGATGTTTGAGCAGAGCACTCTCGGAGTTTGCAGAGTTCTCTGCTTGCCCTATTTGGTTTTAGATAAACTTTACTTTTTATCTTCACCCGCACTTGGTCTTGGTCTCATTCCCTCCTGGGCTGTGTCCATTATTGACTCTTGTTGGGGAGTTATCACTGTATTTTGGGGGACGCTCACTTTCAGTGCTTATAGAACATGAGCTCCTATATGTCTCAATGGGGAATTTTTACCCAAAACAGTGATTTCGACACAGTAAATGCAATGTTTTTTACAGGTGGAGTGGAAAGGTTACCTCCAGCTACATGCAGGAGGCAACTCCTCCGCTTCACCATCGATCTCGGAATCCAGCAGTGCCGGAGAATGTCGGTAAAAGAGCAGTAATTCAGTTATTGTCATTTTACTGCACCGTCAAACTCGTAATGAGGCCCTTAATCTTCGGAAGAAGAATTAACAGGAAAAATGAAGATTGGTACAAAAACGAGAAATATGAATTTTGAAGTTTAGCTTGAGTCACGACTAAAACCTGGAGAATTCATAGAGGAAACCAGGGCAGGAGTGATACTGAGCAAAGGAGGTAGTGAAAACCACACTTGATCATGTACAGCAGTAGGTGTTTAGTACAAAATTGTCTTCAGGTCTGACCGGGCTGTTAGAGGCACGCCCATGTATAGGCTTAGGCAACCATGTTCCCTGCGGAGTCCAGAAATATTCCAGATCATCTGTTGACCTGGGACAGCAACAAGATGGCAAGGTACCACAATTATCTGCCGGAGACCAGACGCAGGAAAGGTGTTCACAGTACATCGTGCTGACAAGTTGTAGCAAAAGTTGAAATGTGCAGGATGTCTTATTTATGTATGAATTTATTTATAGGGGATTTACAGTGTGCCTATACCCAAGTGGTTCAAAGTGCAAGAAGCCAAGAGGGGGGGGAACAGGGAAGACAAGAGAAAAGCGGTCCTACTAGGCCTTGTGACATTCGGATTGTGCAAGTGCAGTAACAAGAAGTGCGAGGGAGAGGGGAGGGCAGGTGGGGGGAAGTGCCGGGCACTTCATCTGGTTGGCCTGAACTGCATTACTGTTACCCACCTGCGTTGCTTACCCACAGTGCAACACTTTTGTCCTCTGTTCATTTGGTAAGCCCATGCTCCCCTCATGTGCGTCAGTTACTGTAGGTGTTGCAGTGTCATGCTGGTGGGCCTCATCAACTTCAGTAACTTTGGCTGCTCTGGATTGGTAAACTTTGGGCACCAGCTCGGGTTCCGCAATTGATCCTGACGTTGCGCAACTCAGTGCCACACCTCTACCTCAAACCCACTGCCTGGCGGCTAGCTACCGGATTCCACCTGCACGAAGGCTCAAGAAAGATCTGTTGAAGACCATGAATAGATCTTGAGGAATGATTGGAAGCCTGAAGCAGCCTTGCTTATATATCACTAATAATAATAAAAACAAGAACAATACCATTATTGCTACCACTACTGAGAACAATAACTATTCATGTTATCATTATGCAAATAATAATAATGATTTGTTATACTATTATTATTAATCGTATCATTAGTATTATTAATCTGGGTGGATTGTTCAGAAGATAAATGCTGCTGGCCTTCACGTGGGTTCAGCCTGCACTTTGCAAGTTCTTATCCCACAACAAGTTTGACTCAGCACATTATCCTTCCGGCGGTGATACATTAGGCGCCATTTAATGGGGTGATAATATCGCCTGTTATCACAGCCCTTGGAAGAGGAAGGAATCTGCACAGAGTGTAATATAAGAGCACACATTGTATTACTGGTATTATACCATTATAATTCAGTCATAATCTGTAGGTCGTGGGAGCACAGGAAGGGCAGCCAGGACGCAGGAACCAGGCAGGGACAAGGTAAGTACACAAGGAATGTACTGTATTAGTTACAAGTCAAAGGTAGGAGTTAAACAGGAGAGCAGGCTTCAACATACTCCCATGTCCCAGCACCAAACCCAGAACACCCAGACCCCTAGCATTCCACACAGGGCTTTAAGTGGGATAAGAAATCGAGGGGGCGCCCTCATTTGGGGGTGTGGCTTGTGGGAGGGGCGTTGCCTAAAAAGTACGCAAATCGTAGGGTATGCACACAAATATATATAAATGTTATATATTTGTGTGCGTACCTTACTATGGTTTGTGTACTATGCAAGCCATCTTTTTTAAACATAGAGATATGTAGCATATTTCTACGTTTATAAAAGATGGCTTGCAAAGTACACAAAGCATAGTAAGGTACGCACACAAATATATAACATTTATATATATTTGTGTGCATACCCTACGGTTAGCCTAGTTTTCAGGCCATCTTTTTTTTTTAAAGATTTCGGGTTTATAAAAGATGGCTTTGAAAGTACACAATTCAAGCCATCTTTTATAAAGCTTTGACTACGGACAAAATTGTCCGTCGGCAAAGCTTTATAAAAGATGGCTTGAAATGTGTACTTTCCAAGCCATCTTTTAGAAACCTCGAAATATGTCGAGGAATCCCCAGGTACGCCGAGGGTTAAAGACGCCTCGACGACCTGGGGAAACAAAGGGACAGTAACTGCCTCTGGTGACCTCTCACGCGAGGGGTCACCAGATGCAGTTACTATGACTGACGGAAGTGGCAGCCAGTCACAGCGTCGCTGTGGCTGGCTGCCACTTCTGTCAGTTCGCCTGACTTCATGGCAGGCGCATCTCCCGTCGCGGCTGCGGCCGCGACGGGATAATGCATCCCGCCAATGTTGCGGTAGGACGGGGGCCCCGGCAGGGCCCTGGCTCAGTCTCACTTTTTGGGCCCCGGCCCACTTTGAGCACTGATTCCACATGACCTCACACATTCCAGGAACAGCTCACAGCACAACCATCAGAGCATGCATGATACCACATAATCTATGAGATAAAGTACCCCCTACTAGGGCTCAAGTCGAGGGTACACGCGGGTGGATGCAGTCCACCCACTTTTTTCAGAGGGTGGACTCAGTCCCCTCCAGACCTTAGGTATCAACCCGCAGTCGTCAGGTTTGCATCACCTGATGAAAAATAACAAACAACTAAAGGTGAAATGTCCCATTTCGGTACTGCAAGTTCCAGGAAAAACATTTGTATTCGTTCTTAGAGTTTAAAATATGTACACCTTTTAACATTTTCAAAAACACTATAAGAACAAAATATCCTCTGTTGGTTTTGGTGTGTGTGTTGATTTTATGATAGGCAAATGCCATTCGTCCTGTGCAATATGGGTGGTTATGCAATGAATGAATCCAAATAAACACATTTGTCCTTTAAAATATGTAATAATCTGCAGTTAGTTTCTTGTTCTCCCATGCTCAACTCAAGCATTGCATAAACTATACTACCACAAGCATTTCCTTATTAATGGCTGTAAAGTATCAGAGAACGCTGTGAACAGCTTATCGCGTTTCAAGCCGCTGGCATTGCGACGTCAGAGCACACCTGTAATAACTGATTGCAGGTATATAGTGATGTGGTTTTGTTTTCCTACAAGCTTCAATACGGGAATTGCCTTCTGCCATGTATTCAATTAAAAATAACATTATATATAATATGTACTATCGTTAGCATTAGCGATATTCCTGACGCTATTATTTGTTTCACTTAAATGCATAATGATATAGTTCTTTACAGCATTCGCAAAAAATAGATCTAAAAAAGATGATCATGAGTGACACATTCTCTAAAACACGAAAAGATCAATACACTTCTAAAAACAACGGGACATGCAGGCCTTTAAGTGGGATTGGAAATCGAAGGGGGCCCTAGTTAGGGGGTGTGGCCTAATGCCACGCCCCCTAACGAGAGCCCCCTTCCATTAATCAGGGGGAGGGGGAGAGGCTGGTAAAAGTTGGAGCTGGGGCACACTGTCATTATTATCTTTGATGTGCCCAGACCCTCCTTTTACTCAAAAGAATGGACGGGGCTCACCAAAAGGTGTGACACCAGTGTGCCTCAGATCCCATCAGGCAGTCCTTTCATTCAAGGAGCCCGCTCTTTACCACAGGCTCCTTGAATGAAAGGTCTGTACTTGAAACAGGAGGGGGGCTGGAGGGCCCAGTCTCTCCTTTTGTTTTGGAGTAACTAGTCATCACCCAGCATCATGCTGGGTGATGATTAGTTAGTTACTCGAAACACAAGGAGAGCTGGGCAGTCCATCCCTCCTCCTGGTTCGAGTATGTAGACATCAGGCAGGCTCCCCTGCACGTTTACGCCTGCTGTATGCAGCTGTCAGAAAAAAGAAAAGACCATGGTCCTCATTAGGACCCTGGGGTTAAGGGGTTAACGCACCATAAAAGGTGTTGGCGCCGTTAAACCCTTAACGCCTTACTATGAGGTCCCTTTGCGGGACCCGACCTTAACGGCTGGTCTAGACCAGCCGTTAAAGTAGGGGCCCGCAAATGGACTCTCGAGGTAAGTACAGTACCGCAATTTGCGGTACCGTACTTACCGCCTTCCCCATTCCCATTATGCCCTATGGGGCAAAAATGGGAATGGGGAAGGGCCATGGTGGCATGGGGAATTACCGCCCCGCCAACCTTGGAATGGGGTGGTAATTCCCCATTCTGCCATGGCGGACTCCGGCATCGACCATGGTGCTAATAGCACCATGGTTTTCCGCCGGAGTCCTAATGAGGGCCCATGCCTTTTCTTTTTTCTAGACCGAAGTGCTGACACCTGCAGGCAGATCGTGTAACCATGCAGCCTCTACATGGGCTGCCGGAGGTGTCGGCTGGCTGGGGCTAGTCGGGAGCCGTTTCTCCGGGAGGCCCTGGCCCATTTAAAGCCCTGCTTAATTGACATACAGGTTAACGCGATGGCTGTGTGTTTACTGTAATTGGCAGGGCTTGCTACTGAAATGGTGGGTTCACATTCATTGAGCACGAAACCCCTCTTACAGTAATACACGTTCTGCATGTCCACCAGAGCTGCATTACGTTAAACGGCGTATTGGCATTGTGGTGAACTAGCGCGATTGTTCCTGTTTCACTGAGAGCGCTGTGTCACGTGCGAGCATTGTAATTTGGGCGCTCGTATACGTTTCCCACGTGAAGGTGACTAGTAGTGAAGCACTGCATGCATGGAGTCCCATGGGATTCAGTAGGGGGCAGTAATGTGCACACTGCCCCCCCAGCCTCGGCGCTGCACAAACGAAGGTTGGGGAGTGGGGGAGGGGGGGGTCCATGAGTGCATTGGGTCCATTTCCAGCACTGAGCTGTTGAAGGGTTGCATATTGCATCACAGGCTCGGGTTAAGACGAAGTGCAGTGATTGCTGCTTGAGGGCAAATAAATAAACCATAAATGATGAAAAGTAGAAGCATCTTCAGTCATAAGAAGATCCCTTTAAGCTATGAATGTAGCTAACATCTCAAAATAACTCTGACATGGTAATGTAAGCCCGCCAACCACAATTTCAGTAGTAGCTCAGTATGTGCATCATGCTTTTTCAGAAAAAAAGGATACGCATGCTTGTAATTGGCTGGTCTCTATACTGGTTGGCTCAGGTCTGTTCGCCCTGTTAAAGTAATAAAGAAGTTAAAATATGACTTCAATAAAAGTGACACTGGAACAGCTTGAGCTTTGAAATTCATGCATCCATTCATTCGGGCTATTCTGTGACATTCCTCGAGGTGGGAAACACCAGCAAAATGTGTGCATGCACTATATTTTTTCAAATAGGTGGCTCCATGCCATTCAGTGGCAAAGCCACATCACACAATGGGTTCACATGCACTTCTCCCAGTGCATCCGCTCGTGCTCTGGCACTTTGCCTTACAGATAACCTCAGTTGTCTACTGAAATAACGTGGTACCAGAAACCAGAACCCGGACCAGCAGGTAAGTTACTTGTAGATTTATTGGTAGATATGTGCCATGAAGACACCAGCACGTCCCTCCATGCCAGCTTGCACTCTCCAACTGTAACTGTTGGAACCCCTGTTCAGAACATAACACATAAGCACTCTACACTCACTGACATCACCGCATTCCAGGGTCAGTGATGTCACCAACACTCAGAGATACACTACAACATCTTCCCATTTGTTGTATCGTGGATTGGTTACTGCCGTTTTGCTAAGGCCGCTCTATTGTGATGACAACAGGTATGTGGGCCTGTGCTCAGGCCCTTAACTTGGGCGGCGGGCCGTTACCCACAGGGTTTGGTCCGCCGCCTTGGGGCATATTGCCCCAATGTTCTAATAGGAAAAGGAGTGGACTTGCTGAAAATATGTAATATGGGGCCACTTTGAACATTATTTCCAGGGCCTCTTTGGATCCCAGTCCACTCCTGCTGCCAACTTACTGAGTGACATAGCATTTTGTACTGGTTCACTTGACAGTTGGCTGACATGGAAGTGGTGTAGGAGGCGTTGCACTTATAAAGCTATCCTTTATATTACTAGTTCTTGAGTGAGCTGTCATTATGATATGATATGGTATGATATGGCATTTATAACGCGCCTATACACAAGTGTTTCAAGGTGCGACGAGGCAAGGGAGGGGGAAAAGACAGACAACGATCCTACTAGGCCAAGTGTCATTCAGATCGCGCAAGTGCATGGGAAGGGGAAGGAGGAGAAGTGCGGGGGCAAAAGGGAGAGGACAGTGCGGTACATGGGATAAAAAAATAAATAACAATAAGTAAATGTACGGGCAGCAGGTGGCAAGTGCAAGGGTAAGTGCAGACACCGGGTGTCAAGTGCTGGTAGTGGGACTGTAGGGCTACAGAAAACAGTCCCCAAGAGTGGGGGTTGCCGAGAAGGCAACCCCCACTCTTGGCAGGGGGAGGGGACCTTGGCCCGAGATCAGAGGGTGGCCAGATAACCAGTGCAATTTCAGTGTCAGCCAGTGTAACGCTCACCTGGTATCCATGGGGACGTCATTCAGCCTGTTCTGACCTCTTACGACCTCGATCCCTTCCCTGGAGGCTATTCGACTGGAGACTGGGCCTTGTTTTCTTGGATAGTGTGCGCTCCGTCCTGCTTTCAACGCAGGGGCGCGTTGATTGATGTGGGCTCACTGCTGCCTAGTTACTTCACTGGCAAGAGTCCGACAGGTAAATATAATGAGTCTTTTGAACAGTTCTCTAACTTCGTTCCTTCCTTCCTTAGATGATTACCGGCGTCCTGGGATGGCGGCGTGCTGCTGAGATGACTAGCGCTGAAGGTGAGTGAGAGCGCAATGCGCGATGCACCCCTTTCGTATTTGCATTGAATTGAGTCATTTTTCTTTGTCTTTTAGGTGCCGCGATGTTTTCAGCGTGGATGCCGGTTATGAAGAACAAATGCGGTGGGTAAGCGCGGTATCCGGCGCCTCTAGATGTTTCCACACTAATCTGGAGTGTCTTTTCCCTCTTGCAGATGGATGAGAAGTTCCAGACACAGAGTTCCCCCAGAGCGTCTGGGATTCAGGTAAGCGTTTGAAGCTCGCACAGTATTTAAAAATAAGCAAAGATTTGCAGAATGCTTACTAATGTTCTTTTCCCTTTTCCTTAGGAAGCGGCGTGCCGGGATCGGAATGACACCGCCGAAGATGCCAGCAGAACAGAAGGAGCGATGAATGATGGGCAGAAGCGCGGCAAGGTAAGGCTGTTCCTAACGGTGTTCTTGTTCTTGCAGGAGCTGAGCGCAGAAGAAAGATGCAGGCCTACTGGAGACTGATCCGAACACGGTGAGTGCCACGCTGCAGGTGCAGAAAATGCAAAGCATGTTCCTCAGTCTGGGTGTGGCTTAAATAGTCTCTTGGTATCCCAGGTGTCTCTGGGCTGAACCACACCCAAAAGACTAGACCGCACATGCAGTTCTGGGAACAGAAATATGTGGGGGCATCCATCTTGTCCCCATCAATGCACTACAAGTCCAATCCCCAATGTTATCCTATGGGAGTGAGTGAGTCTGGTGCCACAAGCGCCTAGTCTGACTCCAAGTGGGTCTTTGGAGGGATGGAAAGGCCCTTGAGGGCCATTTAGGGGATCGTGCCTGGCTCCAGCCTGACATCTTGGAGGGTTGGGGACATGAGGGGCAGGAATCATGACAGCCAGGAAGTCAGCAAGGAAGAGGAGGAGAAAAAGCAGACGCAAAGAGAAAGCTTTTGAGGTGCTTCCGGAACCGAAGATGATTTTCCTCAAGTTTCAGGGAGGCAGGGAGGCTGTTCCAGAGGGAGGCCGCAACCGAAGAAAGAGATCTACCACCAACTCGTTGCTTGGAGAAGCGACTGACCCTGAGGGAGTTTGAGGCAGATGAGCGAAGAGCTCGAGAAGGAAGGTACTTAGGAAGAGAGAGTTGAAGGTATTGAGGCCCCAGGCCCCAGAAGGCCTTTTGGACGATGCAGAGGGTTTTGAACTTAATCCTCGCAGCTACTGGGAGCCAGTGCAAAGATTTCAGTCCTGGAGAGATACAATCCCTGGGCTTGAGGCCAAGGACAAGTCTTGCAGTCCTGTTCTGAATAAGTTGCAGAGGGTGGAGAGTAGAAGCAGGCAGATTTAGAAAGAGGCTGTTGCAATACTCCAGCCTAGAGAGAACCAGAGCTCTGGAGACAGTGAGCTTCTGGGGGAAGGAGTTGAAAGGAAGAATACCTATGAGGAGGTGCAGCTGGTAGTGTGACTTCTTAGAGACACCAGAAATGTGTGGAGAGAAGGAGAGTGTAGAGTCGAAGATGTCCCCAAGGTTTTTAGCCTTGCAGGTGGGAACAGGAAGGGGGCCAAGAGAGGCCGGCCAGAGAGCTACAGGAAAGGAGGCAGCGGGTGTGCCGATGAGGAGAATCTCAGTCTTACTGGCATTAAGGCAGAGGTCAATGGCGGCACACCACTGGATATCAGACAGACAGTCAGAGATGAGGGAAGTAATGGAGGAGGCCGAGGGTAGCCTGAAGATGAGCTGGGTGTCATCCGCATAGCACTGAAAGTTGGGGCAGAGAGCGGCTATGCGATGGGCCAGGAGTGCCAGGTATTGGTTGAACAGCCAGGGAGCTTAGATCCCTGGGCGACACCACAGGTAGAGAAACAGATAGCAGAGAGGAAGGACCCCAGTTGGACCTGGGAGGGTCGGTCACAGAGGAAATAAGTCAGCCACGCCAGAGCCTGACTAGTGATACCAAGGTTATCACGGAGATGGTTGAGCAGGATGGCATGGTTGACAGTGTCAAAGGCAGAAGAGAGATCAAGCAGAATGAGGATGCAAGGGGTCTTGGAGTCAAGGTTGGAGAGCAGGTCTTCACGGATGTTCAGGAGAGCAGTTTCCGTGCTTCTGGCCGCTATGAAGCCAGACTGATGGTCATGAAGACAACCAACAGATTCAGTGTGGAGATTAAGCTGGGAGATGGGCAGTTTCTCCAGGAGCTTGCCCAGGAAGGGAGGGATATAGATTGGGCGATAGTCAGTCGGGCAAGAGGGGTCTATGACTGGGGGGTTGTCCTACCCTCTGGAATTCAACTGCATACAATACAGTTTAAATGCATAATGGTTTGAACCCTTGTGAAGACCCAATTAGATGGGGCATTCACCATTTGAGACAAAAGCAACACTGCTAATGAGCACATGTATCCTTCATTTTTGGTGATTCCAACTTTTTATTAATTAGCTGATATTCTGGATTTTGCTTACCATATTTTTAGAATATTTTTTGTGAACAGCAATTCATAATAAACATTGTAATGGAAAACAATGGAGGTTGAACATATTTGTGTCTAAAATACAGTACACACACTTACAAGTTTACACAGCGTGATGGATACGCTACTTGGTTTGGAAAACAACTTGCAAATAGGTGAAAACCAACATGTGGTCAAGTTCAATAAACACATAGTGCGAATGAAAATGACGGAGACATTAGCTGAAGGTCTCCTATGCCCGGCTAGAGTCTGACCTCGTAGTTGGTCTACGTCTAGATGAAATGTTAGAGATATCAGTGCAGCACTAGGTGGAGTCCCAGTGTGATCTGGGTCTGTGTGCTGCTGACGTTTCGGCTGAAGAGATGAAAGCCTTCTTCTAGGGCCAAGAGTGTCAGGGTACTCTGTGTGGAAACAAAGGTAAAAGGATGGATACATGTATTAAAAAAGCAGCTGGGTGCTTAAGTGGGTAACAAAGGGTGAATCTAATCATGTGGACAACACCTATGTAGTTCCAGTAACATCCATCACTCACCACTGGTCGTGCTAGGAGCAGGAGTAGATGCTAGTGTGGGGGTCAAGGCTGGATAGTTGGAAGGTCGGTGGTCCCAAGTAGGACAGATGGTTTGAAGGTAGCCGAATAGAGGGAGGCGGCGTGGGCCCCCTGAGGGTAGAATCAAGGTCCGGGAGGTAGTCTTGGGGCAGGAACCCTGAAACAATAGAGACAGGGCATTTGCTGGGTGCACACAAAGAAGGGGTGTGCTGGGTGCTAGACAGGGTCAGGGAAAAGAGTGAAACCGCACTGTTTACCTTATGGGTCCATCTGATTTGGACCAGGAACTGGACTTGGGATTAAAGCTGGACAGCCCAAGTTGAAGCCATCATGAAGAATGGCAGGCAGGAAGACTGGAGAGTTCGCCCTTTGTGTGAGATAAAGTAGAAAAGGGACAGAAATCAGAAAAGTGGGAGGCCTGGAGGAAGCCAAAGAGCAAGTCACTAAGTGGGCTATGTTTCACAAAGAGGGAGACCAGCAGTAGGATGGTCGGCAAGGCTTACCTGCAAAGGTCTGGCCACTGTGGAACAGGACGGGCGTCTAAGTGTGATGCCTGTGCTGACTCCGGAAGAAAAGAGCTGGGTATATGTACTGCAGAGGGTGTTGGATGCCAATGCGCATGCTCCAGAGAGTAGTGTCTCTCGATGGAGCAGAAGGTGCACGTGTATATTGTCACTAGGTGGCACCGCGCATGTGCGTAGGGGTAGTGGCCCAACTGGGAGCAAATGCGGCAGTGAAACGAGATGAGGGGGCATAGATCAGTGCCTGTCAGACATGCCAGAAAGGGAAAAGAGGGGAAAGAATGAAAAGAATTCCCTGTGGGATGCAGTCAGTGCGAAGGCCTGGTGGGCAATGAGCAGCACAGAGTGTGGCAAGTGTCAAGGTACTGCAGAGGGCATAGTAAAAATGCACATGGAAGCTGGGTCCATAGTGGACAAAGCAGATGAATTGAATAGAGGTACGGTAGATTTGTGAATGGGAAGCTATGATTGGACTAATTTTAAGACAGGCAAACGGGCCAGCTGGTGATGTCTGGTGCACTGTGCATTTCCAAGACTGTAAACAACGCATGAAAAAACCTAATTGGTGCAAAGGCAGTCAATATACCAAATAGTATGTAGTGTCTTAGGTACATGGTAAACAGTGTTGGATCTAAGGAAGTACACATCAGAGAGTCACTAGATATACAACAATAGTCACAGTGGTCATGGCTATATGGTACATTGAGAAGCAGTCATATCACAAAATAAGTGCATCTGATATTGAAAGTATCATATTAGTTGGAGGCGTCCAGATCTAAGAGGCGTAACCAAATACAGGCAAGGCTAAGGTGCCATGAGAAAAGATTACAGGTTAACTAATGGAGCCATAGATGGAGGCTAATACAGGTCTGCTTTGGACACAGTGTGGGTAACACAAGATGCTAAATATAAAATTGTCCTGGTTGTGCCTCATTGAGGCCAGTGGTAATGGATTTGAGTTTATACATCCACCATGCTTCTTTAAAGTTCAAAGCGTTTGCAATATTGGTTTTGTTTTGAACTTTGTCCACCACCCACCAGGTAAAGGAATCTGGGCCATGGTGAAATTCGTTGAAGTGGTCGACCAATGGCGCGGTGGAATTTTTGCAGCGTATTCTGGATCTGTGTTCCCCAATGCGTAGGTGGATGGGTCTAGCAGTTTGCCTACGTATCGTAGGCTGCAGGGGCATTGGATCACATAGATGACATTGGCAGACTTACAATTCGAGAAGTGCCTGATTTGCCACTCTTTACCTTCGATAGTGAAGGAATTGAGTTTTTTTGGTTGTCTGCACGCCGTGCATTGCCCGCAAGGATGGTGTCCGCGGATCTCTCTCATATTCCACAGGGTGGAGCGTGCAGTATTTGCTGGTTTTGGCGTTGGTAAGCAGGTCTTTGAGATTTTTAAACCTCTTGAGTGCCATCCTGGGTCTGGGTTCAGCCGGTAGGTTAAGTTGAACTAGTGGCCAGAATTTCCTGATCAGCGACTTGAGTTTAGAAGTGGTCGGGCAGAAGGTAGTGACACAGGCCATGGTCTTGTCCAAAGTCTCAGTGTGTACTTTGGGTGTCAGGAGGGCTTCTCTGGGTGTGAAGCGGGCTCTTCTTTGGGTATTTTTGATATGTTTTTTGGGGTATCCCCTGGAGGCCAGTTTGAGCTGTAAAGCGTTGGAGTGTTTCTGAAAATCTTCCAGCTGGGTGCAGTTGCAGCGAATCCTGAGAAATTGCCCATACAGAGATTGTCTCTTAGGTTTTTAGGGTGGTGACTGCTGTAATGAAGGACCGTATTTTTGTCTGTAGTTTTTTTGAAAATTGAGCATTCGAGCTTATTGTTTTTGGGTGTTATAGTGAGATCAAGAAAATTAATTTTCAGGTTGCTTTTGTTGATGGTAAATTGAATTTCTACCGTGTGTGAGTTAAGCCACTGAAAGAATTGCATGAGGGTGTTGTCTTCTCCTTTCCAGAGGAAGATAATGTTGTCAATGTACCTGAACCATGAGGTCACTGAATCGAGGTACGGGTTGGCGGTGTTCAGTACATGTGCCAGTTCGTATTCGGCCATAAAGATAATGGCCATGATGGGTGCGAAGACGGCTCCCTTGGCCGTCCCACATGTTTGTAGATAGAAGGTGTTGTTGAACTCAAAGAAGTTGTTGGTGATTGCTATTTCTAGTAATTCGATAATAAAGTTGATGGGCACCTTTTCTTGTGTCATGTGCTGCGTCAGGTGGTATCTTATGCACTCCAATGCTTGGTGTTGTGGAATGCAGGTGTAAAGGCTCTTGATATCAAGCGTAACTAGGAGGTCTTCCAGTGGATTGAATGGTTGGTTTTCAAATTTGGAAATTGTGTCCATAGTGTCTCTCAGATAGGTAGGGGTGTGCTGGCTGAGGGGTTTGAGAAAAAGATCGATAAATTTGCCGATGGGTTCCAGTATGGAGACACAGCCTGAAACAATGGGTCTTCCAGGAGGTAGGTGACTGTTCTTGTGAATTTTGGGGAGGGCGTACAGTAAGGCGTCGGCAGAGGGTTTCTTAAGAAGGTGGTGCACAAGGGAGTGCTTCAGGGGGGATGGGAAGACTCCAGTGGTGAAGGAGCTATTGCAGAAATCAGCCAGGGCAGGAGCCAGGGAGTCGATGTGGTCCTTGATAGTTTTGGAGGAACAGGGGTGAACCTGTTTCGACGAGACATTCATAGATCGGACTTGTCTAGAAGCCTCGTCTGCAGAGAACAGGGGAAAGGCAGAGAAGGAGGGTTGAGAGATGGCTGCAGAAAGGCCAGAGGAAGAGCAGGGAGTGGGCGGAGGGAGGGGATAGCAGGAGAGAGAGGACAGGATGTCCTGAGTTTAAGAGATGAAGTGAGAAGCCAATGCCATACAGAGGACCTGGGTGGGGACAGGAGAGGAAGAGACTGCGGCAGGATTGGCCAGTTCCTTGCAGATTTTAAAGAGTTCAGCCGAGTTCTTAGAAGCCGCAGAGACGCAGGCTTGGATATGCGCTCTCTTCTTGGTTAGGTTAGAGAGCCGGTATTGCCTTTGCAGCAGGCGGCAGGCCAGCTTGTCAGAGGATGTACATGAAGCACGCCATTTCCTCTCGGCCCCTCTACACTTGCGATTTAGGGTGACAAGGTCTGAATCGATCCAGGAGTTGCACTTGGCTTTGGGTTTTGGGCTTCAGGCGGATTTTCCTGACATGGGCAAGGATATCAAGAGTATCAGATATAGCAGAGTGGAGCATGGAGAGGGCTGTGTCAGGATGAGAGTCAGCCAGAGAGGGAGGGGGGGTGAGAAGGTGGCGGCAAAAGGCTCAGCTGACACGCGCTTCATGGGTCGGATGACTGAGAAGGTGGGTGTCAGTGATGGAAGTGGCTTGGCCTGAGGGGTAAGGAGGGTGAGGTGGGAGGAGAGCGAAAGTGTTCACTTCAGGAGAGAGGAGTGGTGAGGGGGACAGAGAGGGGAAGGTCTGAGGAGATCAGAACAACAAGAGTGTGCCCTGCAGAGTGAGTTGGGCCAGAGGGGAGAATAGTGAGTGAGACAGAGTCGCAGAGGTCGCAAAAGAGTCCAGAGGGAGGACAGAAGGCATCCAGGTGGATGTCGAAGTCTCCAAGAAGGAGGAGTTGAGTAGTTGAGGCCAGGAGTGAGGCGGAGAGGTCGCCCACTCAGAGAGGAAGGATGAAATCTGACCAGGTGGCCGATAAATAGTAGCCACAGTAAGTGAATGGCTAGGGGAGAGAGAGAGAGAGCCTGCAGACGAGGCATTCAAAAGAGGAGTAGGCCTGCGCAGGAGTGACAGAGGCAGGAATCCACTGAGGGAAGATCAGGGCTACACCCCCACCAGAGCGGTTGGCCCTGGGTGTGGAGAGGATCTTGTAGCTGTCAGGTAGGAACGTATCAAAGCTTGTGATAAAGCTGGCCATGAACCATGTCTCGGTGAGACCGAGGACATCAAGGTCAAGTTCTTCCAGAAGGCGGCAGATATCAGAGGAGTGTTTGACAGCAGAGCGGGAGTTTAGAGTGGCAATATGGAGAAGGATGCCATCCTTGAAGGACTTCTGGGGAGAGGTACGCCCTGCAGAGGTGTAGAAGGAGCCTGAGAGGGGGCAGAGAGGGAAGGAGAAGGCAAGGTAGCCAAATAGTGGGCAGAAGGGGGAGGTGAGGTAGTCAAGGAAAGGGGAGAGGGGCAGCAGGAGAAGAAAGGAAGTTGATGAGGCGCGGGAAGCGTTTATCAAAGAGGCGAAGGTTGGCCTGAGGCCCTTGGACTAGGACATTCCCATTAGAGTAAACATTAATGATGACCTTAGAGGAATGGAAGGATGCCAGGAGGGCGTCCCAGCAGGTGCCACCGTTAATGGGAGAAGAGGAGAAGGGGGAGAGCACAGAGACCATATGAAGGGTCCATAGTTCTGGCAAAGGCACGACAAAAAGGATGTCGGTGAGAGTTTCCTTGTACTTTTAGTGACAAGCTCCAGCCTTGAGACTCCTAACCATACATCTTGAGTCTATTCTTGCAAGGAGGCACTTTGCTAGCTCCACATGCCCTGGCGCCTAACCATGAAACTTCAGTCTATTCTGGCCAGGATACACTTGGCTCTCTCCACATGCCCTGGGTACGTGGGCCAGGTGCTAGTGGTCTGTCCTAAGGATGAATTCTGCTCGAAAAGGAACTGCCAGAAAGGTTCTGCACCCCAGGTGCATGCCACCACTTCATGCTCAATAACAGAATCATTGTTGTTGGATAGACTATGTGCTAGTTGGGTCAGGTCTGTGTCAGCCGCCAGACTGGAGTTTGTCACCAAACGGTAGTAATGAGAGGTCACTCCAGGATTAGAGATACAAAGTATTAGTTTATTGGTGCAGCACTCCAACGCCATCTCCATGTTAGTCACCAGTCAATTGACCCTACACAGAACTTTCTGTCCTTTGGTGAGCTGGCAGAGTTCCAGAAAGGACCCCTACACTCTGACATCATAATAGACCTGCTTTAATGCAAAGGTGGTAACCAACCCAGGGTAAAACACATACGGCCTCATTACAAGTTTGGCAGTGCGGGATAAAAGTGGCGGTAATTCCCGCCACTTTTCCCGCACCGCTAAATTACAGGTTTGTCAGTGGGGGTGGACTGATTTACCTCCAGCAAAGAACAGGAGGTAAATCAGGCTCCCACTGTCAAAAAACAGCCAATATTACCGGTAATCCCCCAATGAGGACTCCATGGAATGGGAATTTACCTAAAGTTACCGGCACCTGTAATATCCCAGAACCTCTGGGATATCAGGCACCAGTAACGGTAGGTCCGTTTGCTGGTATCCCTCGAGAAATACTGACGGGATACCAGCAAACATACAAGGACCCCCATAGTGGGTGGAAAACTAAGATAGTTCATAAGATGCCGTGCTGGAGAATGAACAGGTGCACTGGGAAGAGCACATGTGCGTTTACATATTCTGTGATGGGGTGATGAGGTACCTGGTAAAAGCATATTGATTATGTGCACAAATATTGCATTTCCCTCACACATCTAAGCTATGTCAGGATCACAGAGCGAATGCAGAAGTACCCAAATGCATGAATTTCAGAGTCCAAAATTTCCTTTTGTCACTTTCGGGAACTAACTACATCTTTTGATTTGTTTCTTATGTGCTAAGACATTACGGGACTCATTACAAGTTGGGCGGTGCAGGTTAAATGCAGCCGGATTAACGTATATTGCTGCATTACCACACCACCCCAACTATAGGTGTGGCTGAAAGTTGGAGGATTCTCCTCCAGCTGTGAGCTGGAGGTAAATGTCCCACCTTTCTGCCAAATTTCGGCAGAATTACTGCCACAGTAATTCTGCCAAAAAATGCCCCATTGAGTCCAATGGACTAAAACAAATGGGGATTTAGGCTGCCGGACCAAGTGGCGGTTACGGTAATACAGTTCGGTGGTATTTGATTCACCACCCAGATACCACCAAACTCGTAATGAGGCCCAATGTCTTTAAAAGGTGAGGTGTGCTGACGCTGACCTGATCCAACCAGAATAGAAAGAATCCAAAAACAAGCATTCTGACATTGAGCATGCAGTGCTATAATGTGCGTGGAGTGCCAAACATTGGATGTAGTTTGTTTAGGGCTTTGGGATGGTTGAGAGGAGAATTCATCCTTAGAATGGACCAAAGCATCCGATTCCGGTATCCATGTGCATAGTGGGAGGTCTGGCAGTCCGGATCACGACCATGGTGACTGCAGTGGTGGCTAAGGGACTTGCATCACCGCTTGAGACTACATTTCCCAGCAGCTCCCAGGGCTCACCCCACACGCAGGGGTGCCAGTTGACACATTGTAGACGTCACGAGAATAGGTGAAACTGAACCACCTTAAAGGTCAAATTATGCAGAGTACCCGCGCTGCTAAGATGTTCTTTTTTTCAGTTGCTTGACGTTTATTTAGTTTCCCCACCTTGTTTCTGGATCTTGGTATGTTTTCTGGACTGCTTTATATTTGCCTGTGTTTTGAATTCTTAGCTGGAGATTGGATTGACCCTGGCTTTGAATACTGGATTGCTTTTGGATTTGCCCCCGGAGTTGGATTTTTTGGATTGCCTTTCTTGTCCTTCTTTCCCTTTAGTGACATCCCTGTGCCGTTCAGGTAACCCCTTTTTCCATTTGACTTCTATGTGTCCATTTGTTGCTATGGGACGCAGTACTTTTCTCTGTCCATTCCTGTTCGTTGTTTGGTTTCCTCTCTTTGTACTGAACTCCCAGGTAAAGGGAATACATGGGGGCGGGGGGATTGTATCTCCATACTGATATCTCGTTGTGTTTTTCTTTTCAGCCTGGTGTTTCTGGATGGCAGTATTTCACCTGTTTTATTCAGCTGGCAGCTGAAACAGTCTGCTCTGAGCAAAAAAAGGCTCCAGTGTTCTATTGGGGCCTTAATGAAGGTCTTAAATATGACCTGGCTGTGGTACCAGCATTGCCTACATCTGACCCCCAACCGGTGGACCTAGTGTTACAGGTCGATTCTAGTAGATCTGAAAGGAGGAAGAAACTGAGACCATGGGCTTTGTTTTCTCCTACAGGACAATGCAGTGATCCATCTTCTGGTTCAGACACTGCAGTTGAACCCATTAAGATTGGGGACCTAATGGCTAACCCTCCCCTGCAGAAAGGCAATATAGACGTGCCGTCGACATCTATATATATTGTCTGCAGATGGGTCATTTCATAAAGGAGTTTACCAGGAGACTCAAGTAATTGACAGGCTTTCCCGGGACTAATCCCTAGATGGGGACACATGGATGATACATGATCTGACCGCTATGGGCAATGCTTACAGTTCCATTGTTATTTTATCCTTGACAGCCATTCTATGAGTTTCTGAATCCCAGAGACATAAAGTATCTGTGTTGGTTGATTCAAGTGCCACTGGGAACTATAGGGATATTACCCTGGCAAAAAGATTTCACAAATACCTGATGTAGACAAACCCGTTACTGAACCTCAGAGGGCTGTTGTTGGAAAAGCTCTTTCCTCCAGCCCTGTCCAACAGCCGACCATTAACCTACTTAATATACTCCACCAAGCATTCGTTCTTATAGTATCTCCCCAGTTCAGCACTATTCTGGGAATTACTTGGTTGCCATTGGGTGTCCAGTCATAATATCGAATACAAAATTTCGAATGTCAAAAATGTCGAATCAAAAATGTCAAAAAAAAAAATGTCGAATTATTTTTTTTTTCGATATTTTTTTTTGGGCTCTAGTTTATATAAAAAAAATAGGTAAAAACAAAAAAAAAAAAAAACAGGGGTTGGGGGGGGAACCCCCCCATTTCGAAAAAAAACGTCATAAAAAATAAATTCGACATTATTTTTTTCGACATTTTTTTTTTTCAACTTTTTGACTTTCGAAATTTTTGATTTCGAAATTATGTCTATAAACCTTGCCATTGCACAATCCCCAAATTGACTGGGTAGCCACAACAGTAGAATTGAGTTCCCCATTCTGCTGAGAGACATGTATTCATTCAGATGGCACAACTGTTCCAATGACATCTTGTCAGGCATTGGTACTTTCTTCTCATACAGTAGACACCATCACTACAGTCACACAGACCATACTACCAGAATACCAGTAGTTCAGGGAGGTTTTTTCCAAGAAGCATGCAGAAAATCTTCCACCGCATCACCCTTGCAACTGCCCAATTTATTTTTTTCTTGTGGCTGTGGTTCCTAGGTAAAGGTTGTTTTCACTCAAACAAACAGAAGACGCTATCCTTAAGAGCATTTGGACACGGCACTAGAAAATGGCTTCATAAGGCAATCCCAATCCCCAGCGGCAAGTCCTTTGTTCTTCGTGCACAAAAGGGAAGGAGATCCAAAGACCTTCCATTGATTATAGGAAGCTTAACCAGATCAACGTAAAGAATCGATACCCTATCCCCCTGATTTCTGTACTACTCAGCCAGTTGACGAAAGCGGTCTGGTTTACCAAATTGCATTTTGTGGGGGCATATTATCGGGTGCATATACGCAAGGGGGATGAATGGAAGACTGCTTTCTGCCCTCATTACGGCCTAAACAAATGTTTGGTCATGCAGTTTGGGCTTTGTAATGCCCCTGCTACTTACTTTCTAAAGATCTATGGTTGACGTGTTCCATGATATTCTCGATCGTTACATCATAGCTCTCATATATTGCCCATTTTACAAGTTGCATGTACAACAGGTCCGGGAATCCTTTCGCAAATTGTGAGAGCATTCACTTTTTGCTAATACAGAGAAATGCCTTTTCCGTGTACCTGAAGTAAAAGTCATAGGCTTCAAGCTGTCTGCAGATAGAATACAAATGAGTGCGTTCAAGGTCCAAGCTGTCCTGAATTGGCCAGTCTTCATCACCATGGAGGCCTTGCCAGCTTTTCTGGGGTTTATCAAAGTTTATAGATGCTTTATCTTGTTTTTTTTTTCCTTGCAGAGACAAGTAAATGGCCTTATCCAGCTCTTCCTTCACGTTCCAGTTGAGCAAGGAAGCACAAGAAGCGTTTGACAAACTAAAGAAGGCTTTTTCACGACAGCCCCTGTTTTACAACATCCCAATCCAGACTTACCTTTTGTGGTAGAGGCAGATGCCTCCTATTATACTTTAGGAGCAATTGTGTCACAAAGATACTCCAGTACAGGTAAATACCATCCTGTCGCTTTTCACTCATGAAAGTTCACTCCAAATGAAATAAATAATACAGGGATTGAAAAGGAACTGTTGGCCATCAAAAACCCCTTAATGGTATGGAGACATCACCTTGGAGCGAAACATCAAAGCCTTGTTTATACAGACCATCGAAATTTACAGGATTTTTAGGCTGCCTTTGAAGCTCCAATACCTGTCAAGTGCAGCGGCACATGTTTTTAGTGTCATTCAATTTCATTATAAAGTTCCACCCCGGAGCTTATTACAACATAGCTGATGCTTTGTCACGTACGTCCGGTGGCAAATCGCTACCACAGTACCCTGAAACCACCCTAAAGGCACAGCATGTGGTTTATGTTTGTACACCCACGCTTTTCACAGAGCTTTGGAAGTGGGTGGCAGCTTGTCAAATGATCTAGCAGAATGGAATGTAGACTACCAAGATGGTTTATCATTCATCCAAGGTCAGTTGTATCTACCATGGCTGCCCATGCACACTCAAGCAGTAATGTGGTCACATGACTCCAAACTCGCTGCCCACCCGTGTCAACACAAGACCATAGAACTATTGAGGTGCTGGTCTCTTGTATGAAGCGAGATGTGATATATTACGTAGCTATGTGCGCACTGTGTGCCCAAGGAAAGAGGCTTTGTGCAAAGCGACTGAGTCTATTGCAACCTATGCCCATTCTGATAAAAAGTGTCAACACTGTCTTCAGGTAAGAACTTCTTTATTCTCAGAACGAGTTTGTCTTCAGTGCCTGGCTAATGGGACCCAGCCTTCAGAAGTTGCTAACTCATGCCTTGTCTTCCAACTGGCACCTTCCAACTGCTCGCTAGAGCCCCTCAACTCCAAGCATTCTACAAATGACATAGCATCTTGTGGGCCCAAGAAGCCTTAACTAATGACGAGACATTACTGAACCACACACTTAATATATAATAGATCCCCTATAAACCCTGGCACATGGTTTCCATGGATTTTAATATGGATTTATCAAAAATGTACGACAAGGATTCCGTCTGGGTAGTCGTGGATTACTTTTCTGAAATGCCCAGTTTGTGCATGCAAAAAGATACACTCAGCTATTAGCATATCTGATTTGTATCTATATAACATATTTCGGTTCTATGGTCTCCCGTCTATCATTATCACAGACCGTGGATCCCAGTTCACGGCACATTTCTGGTGATCGCTAACTGCATATCAGGATAGTTATGCGTGATTCTTTACTGCTATTACCCAGAGACAGATGGGGCAACCTGTTGAGTAAATTTAACACTTGAACACTATCTTCGTTGTCTCAGCTTGAAGCACTAGAAAGTCTGGTTGTCCGTATTGGCATGGTCGAATTTGCCTACAATGACACATCTCACTCTTCGACCTGTTCTTCTCCTGGCACGTCATTTGTGTCCAACCATGTGAGACAGGCTTCCCGCAACATGTTTTTTGAGCCGTAGGACCAGCCTTCAATGCTAATGTGTTACTGCAGAAATGCAATGCAGTTTAATATTCAGTAAAATGCGAGCCACAAGATTTGCTTTTGCAAAGTTAAAGTACAGTACATTAGAGGTTTCATCAATAGTCTGGGCTGAGCGCCCGTATCCTTGACTTGAGAACAAGATGCATGCTTAATA
Organism: Ambystoma mexicanum; assembly: GCF_040938575.1. NCBI lineage: Eukaryota > Metazoa > Chordata > Amphibia > Caudata > Ambystomatidae > Ambystoma > Ambystoma mexicanum. The sequence goes on along the minus strand of NC_090923.1, from coordinate 536,954,254 downwards.
TAAACAATCCACTGTGACTGTGCTGAAGGCTATCTGGGATGAGCGCCAAATGTACTAATAATATAAAACAAAGAGATAACAAGACACTACAAATCCTGTCGTAGTTTTAGCTTTTGTCCACAAACACTTTTGTTGGAAAGATTCCTATTGTTGGATGACATTTCATCCTTGCTAATTGCTTATGCAAAAAAAGATGTGTTTGGCTGATTTTTTTGTTTAAAAAGATTTTCAGTGCTGGATGAACATTGGGGATTGTGGGCGTGGAACAGGGAATGCTCGCACAGTATATATAGAACAAGCTTCAGGCCCTGCAGACAGTTTTTGGGCGGCAGAGCTAGCAGGAAGATCAGGAAGCGGATGAAGATGGCTGGAAGGAGAGAAAATAGGCTTTCCAGTTGGGACGGGCGAACTCCCTCACTTTTATTTTACTGGATGTTGACCGTGGATTCTGTTTGAGCTTCTTGGGCAACAACCTAGTTTTCTACCTCAAGGCAGATCAGCTCACAACCTAAGAGCAGACACCTTATTCTGGATTGGCTTTATGATGGCACCATTAATCCCAACGGACATTTAATTCTTTTTGAAGCATTTGATCCTATTTTTGATGCTTTTTTGATGAAAAGATCATGGTGCATTAATAGGTGGCTTTTTTAATATTTTTTGAATATTTCAAATTTTCAATTTTTCTTTGAATTGTTGATCATCCCAGACATCCAGTCTTCTCAAACCCTCTCAACTCCCTATCTTCTACAGTTAGTGAGTATGGAGAGGCCTTTTACACTTCATTTGATATCACATTGAGAAAGGTGTTCATTGAGGCAGAAGCTTCTATCAAGTTGCCTATAATGATTTGGTGAGGCAGGTGCTAGATTGCCTAGCATGCTTTGTGAGGTTTCCTTTCATGACCTGGTGAGGCAGGTAGTTGGTTTTTAAGGCCACTATGATTTCTCAGAGAAGGTTGATAGTCTTAGTTTTGATTTGAGTTAGAGGCATTGACAATGATTTCAGCTTTTTCATTAATAACTATTTGCATTTTAAGTGTGTTGTGTATAGTGATGATAATAATGGCAACGTTTTTTATGACACATTTTTCATAATTAAAAGATGTATTTTTACATGAAAGTGTAAGAAGCATTCATTGAGTTTTCATTACTGAGTGAAAAGTACTTGAACATGAACTTAAAGAATGGGGCATCTATCTAAATGCATTTTGTATATATGTGTTATATATGGTACATGTCTTTTAATACACATATGAAGGGTTACTGGATGGTGTGAGCAGTGGACTATCAATAAAATACATGTGACATCGGTAAACCCCTCCTGTGATGATAAATAAGTAGCAGGCACCCACTGCAGGGGGTTGATTGTCTACTCTCATTACTGGTGTGCAGTGACAGGTTTATGCTTTTCCCTACCCTTACCCCTACCACAACCCATGCTGGGGTGGTCTTGGACACTCGCTTGAGGGTGGAGGGAAGGCTCTGGAGGTAGGGGTGTTAAAATCACATCACTTTGGTGACCGCAGCAGGACACTGCACACCCTCTCATACACCTTAATAATATTCTCCCCACCTGGCTACTGAATAGGGAGTAGGGGAGATACTACAGGCCTGGTGAAATAAAGAATAAAAGACACTCTAGTGAAGAGCAGGGTGTATAACAAAGCTTAAAACACACTAGTGAAGAGCAGGGTGTCTTATCAAGCAGGTCCTCTAAAAAGCTATCAAGCTAGGGGGCGTTAAAACACTTTAGTGAACAGCAGGGTGTCTAACAAATAACTTAAAGCACTCTAGTGAAGGCCAGTGTGTCTTTTCAAGCAAATACGCTATCTTGCTAAAAGGTATTAGAATGGCTAACCCACATGATTATATCCCTCTACCTGTGAACTGCCTCTGTGTAGTAACCAGGCAGTTACAGTAAGAAGGTGTTAGGAAGGTCAACTCCAACTCCACAGTGGCAGTGGCAGTGCCTGGGGAAACCCTGTTCACTTATATGAAGACACTGGGTACCAAGCCAGGAGATGTGTTTGACACCCTAAACATTAGGAGAGATTTAGATCAAACACACTACACACCCTATGGGTATCCTGAAGCAGCCATACAGCAGGTAGATCACCAGAACTGTTTTCAAGGGGCTTGACATACCCCACCACGAGGGCTACATATGGTCCTTTTTCTATGGAATGGTTAACCTTAGAACACAACCTTAGGTTCCAGACAGGGGGGCAAATGGCCCATATACCTTGGAGCACTATGACATTCCGGTGAGACATTTTGACACTGCCCATGTTCAAGCTGTAGAATATAGAGTCTTGGGAGCTGCTCCAGCAGCAACCAGACAGGTAATGGCAGGGGAGGAAGGACCACTTCCATTCCAGACCCTCAAAGCCTTATTGGGCACTTTCCCCAAAAGGCAGGAGGACATCCCTAGATGGTACTCCTCAAAGATGAGTCAGCTAGAGGCAGCCTACCCTCATGTCACTCCTCAAGAGAGGCAGAAGGCGATATCAATCATAAGGCCAACAGGTTGCACTCCACCTATGGAACACTGTGATAGTTAGGTTTCAGTGTATAGTTGGTTGTACCTTCATTTAATTGTGACTCTGTCAATTACAGCATTAACCTCCATTTTGAAAGAGGTATTACACTCCCAGGGAGCAGAATCAGCAATGGATTTAGGGTTGGAAATAGCTGTGGACAATTATTCCATGGTAGAAAGAGTACTTATGCCCCTTATAAAAGGTGAATCAGTAAGACTAGAAGTCATCAGACGCCTAGCAGAATTGCCCAGTGACCAAGAAAGAAGACTCCAGTTTGGCCACATTGTGACAGCTACTTACAGGCCCCTAGGTAGAGATCACCTGAGTAGACCCCCGGGGAAGGACAAAGGAAGGAATCAGGTGAGAATAAGCACTCTAAAAGAGCACCGCATATTAATACCACTGGTACCAGACATGAACCAGGCAGCCATACCATCTCAGCTACAGGCAGAAATGGAAGGACAAGGGCTTCCAGTATGCCCCCTGCTAAAGAAGAAAAGGTGATATTTTGTAGCAGAACAATATCTGGAGAAAGAGATAGAACCCATCCCAGACAGGAAGCTGGTTCGATAGAAGACCATTTAAGGGCAGCAGTGTTGAAAAGAGTACCTATCAGTTAAGGGATAGGGCACAGCTTAGGCAGCCACAGAGATAAAGTGAAGAAACAGGGCTCGGCACCCAAGCGAGAAGAGAAGCCTGCCAGGAGGGAGGAGGAGAAAGGAACCAGAGTCCAGCTTTCACAGTAGAAAGTGGTAACAATGGTAGAGACTCTAAATAAGACACACAGGAAAATACCAGAGACTAAAGCTTCAGGGGATTGGAAAGTGGTACAGTTGGACTTTGGCACACAAGTCTCCATATGCAAAGAGTGACACAAAAAGCTTGCTGCAGATGCAGAGACACTGCCAGACCTCCTGCCTCTGAACACCATTCACGAGCGACACTAAGCATTATTGCAATGTAGGCTCAAGCTTGCAATCAGCAGACCACAGCAAGCCGCAAATGTTCGAACTCTCATGGAGGCACATGCATACACAAGCACACATACTGCAAGAATAAGGAGATTATGACCCCAGTCATAACTTCTACGTAGCCGGGTCCCACTAATTCATGTATGGATAAAGACGAAGCACAAAGTCAATTTCCAAGTACTTCTTATCAAATGGTGCTAACATTGCTACAAGGGAAGTGGATTGTACAAGATAAGATCAGTATTTGACAGAGCCTGTCCTGAAGAAGGACCTACAGTCCGAAATGCACCAACCTGGGCTTCTGCTGATCAATCTTTCAATAAAAAAATCAATTTGATGACTTAAAAGTTTGGACAATTTGAAGATAATTGCAGCCTTAACAGGCTCAATGAAAGGGTATAAACTATGAATCATTGATATAGCATTCTTGAAGTAGTTTTCACTACACATCAGGCGTCTCCAAACTTAGTGAGAGTCTCACTTTGAACCCCTTGCCTGTACAAAAAGCTTTTACAACACATTCCTACTAATCAAAAAGTAGAGGTTATTACTCCAACAGGATACATAGCTGAGGACAATAACATGTACATAGTTATAATAAGGGAGTCCAGTTTTCACCGATATCTAGACCCTGTTAATATTTATTTCATTTGTGCAGGGAGCAGGACTGAAAGCTGTGATGTCTTGTATTCAAGACACAAGCATTGCCAGTGAGCTAACCTTGCAGCTCTATGAAAGTGTTGTATTTAATGACTTAAGTGATTATGCACCATTGCCACCTTGTGCCCGAATGGTGAATTGAGTGCATTTTTGCAAACTGCTTTTTTTTCCCTCTGTCAATTAGTCCCTTATTGTTGTGATTATTTCTTCATAAGCACAACAATAAGGGCACTTCAGTTCCCCCTGCAGCTAATACCAGCCCCTCCCATCACAATGCTGGCAGGAAACTGCTAATGATGGGCCATTAGCCACTGAATGGTTTTGTGCCAGCGTTGTAATGGGCGGGGAGGTGCAGTGGGGTGTGGGGAGTGGCCGTGCATTGTAGGCAGCTTTGCCTCTCTGCGGGGGTGTAAGTGGCATGCCAGGGCCAGAGACAGTTACATGCCTCAACCACGGCATTGTTTATTTATTTATTTGGACACTGTTTGTCCGGCCTGTGGATCTGATTAATTCATTTATTTCTGCAATGTTGGTCCCGACCAACATCATGGAAATAAATAAATTAATCGGGCCCCGGACTCGAAAAACATTGTCCAAATAAATAAATAAACAAGGCCGTGGCAGAGGAGCAGGACATGGGCAGGACTGTTACAGCCTCTGGTGCCCCCTAAACGGGGGCACCAGAGACAGTGACAGGCCTCAGCCACGGCCTTGTTTATTTATTTATTTGGACAATGTCTGTCAGGTCTGTGGATCCGCGGGTGTACAACTCTTTCTGCTTATATTTCTGTCTTATATATATTTTTTTTAATCAGGGTGTTGCATCATGATGGTTAAATATGTAATTTTGCTGGCTCAGGCACAAGGGCACTTTGGTCTTGTGGTTAAGTTCCAAGCCTCACAATCTTGCAGGCCATGGTTTGTGGCTGAGCTAAAGCTGTTTATTTTATTGTAGTTTCAAAATATCCCATTATTTTATGTAGAAAATAAAGAAAGGTTTCGCTCAGCCACGATCCATGGCCAGCAAAATTGTGAGGCTTGGAACTTAACCACAAGACCAAAGTGCCCTTGTGCCTGGAGTAGCAAAATTACATATTTAACTGTCATGATGCAACAATCTGATAAAAAAGAAAATAAGAGAAAATGGGTGCACCGGAAAAAAAAGAATAGGAGAAAATGGGCGCACCGAACTGGCCGCCGCGCCAAAGCGGTCAAAGCTCTCGCCAGCTACCACCTCTCTGCTCCACCACTCCTCCCATCCCTCCCAGCTACCACCTCTCTCCTCCCACCCCCGCTCTCGCCAGCTACCACCTCTCTGCTCCACCACTCCTCCCATCCCTCCCAGCTACCACCTCTCTCCTCCCACCCCCTGCAAGATGACACCTCTCTCCTCCACCCCCTGCCTGCTACCACTTCTCTCCTCTACCCCCTGCCAACTACCACCTCTAATCCCCTGCCAGCTACCACCTCTCTCCTCCACCCCCTGCAAGGTGCCACCTCCCTCCTCCACCCCCTGCCCACTACCACCTCTCTCCTCCCACCACCTGCCCACTACCACCTCTAACCCCCTCCCAGCTACCACTTCTCTGCTCCACCCCCTGCCAGCTACCACCTCTCCTCCCTCCCCTCCCACTTACCACTTCTCTCCTCCACCCCCTGCCAGCTACCACCTCTCTCCTCCCACCATCTGCCCACTACCACCTCTAACCCCTGCAGCTACCACCTCTCTCCTCCACCCTCTGCCCACTACCACCTCTCTCCTCCCACCACCTGCCCACTACCACCTCTAACCCCGTGCCCACTACCACCTCTCTCCTCCCACCACCTGCCCAATACCACCTCTTTCCCTATCCCGGGGCTTACACCCTCCAGGCACTCACATTCTTATATGAGTGTCGTATTTGTAAATTTGATGGAGATATTGGCCTTGTGTTAAGTTCTCTACCCCACAGTCTTGCAGGTCATGGGATATTTCACACATACAATAAAATAAAAGCTTTAGCTCAGCCACGAACCATGGCCTGCAAGATTGTGAGGCTTGGAACTTACCCACAAGACCAAAGTGCCCTTGTGCCTAGAGCAGCAAAGTTACATATTTACCGCCATGATACAACAGTCTAATAATAAAAAAAAGAGCATTAGAGCATTTCACAATAAAAAAGACTGAACCGTCCCAAATGAGACTTTGAAAAATAAAAAAAAAGATAAATAATGCAACCTCTCTCCTCGCGCAAAAAACAGTAATGACACCTCTTGAGAAACCGCTGCAAAAAAACAGTACACTATCCTGCGCCAAAAGATCCCTGCATCCAAACGTCACAGCGCCGAACTGGGCGCGCCAAAATGGGCGTGCCCAATTGTCTCCTGCGCCGAAGCCAGTCTCCAGTACCAATGTGGAAAGGTCTTTTTCCCAAATAAAAGTCTTTATGGGAAGAAAAGAAAGGGCACTGATGGGCAAAGAGTCCTTGAAGAAGTATTGCATGATTTATTACAATAATTTTGACTTGTAGGAATGCAACAGATTACTGGATTAACATAAAATAGTTTAGAACATCTCGCTTTGAGATGCATATGCACGCAATGAAGCAATAAAATAAAATGTCTGTGTTTACACCTGGAAAAACAGTTGTCTGCGATTTTTTTAAAAGGGCAAACCGGGAAACACCGATAAACACAGATTCTGCCATTTTTTGAAAACACTGGAAAAACACCCCCGGAAGTAAAAAAAAAGAAACCCCTAAAACAGGAAACCCTAGTTATAATTCACCTTGAAGGGGAACATCCAAAGGAAATATAGGCACTATTGTGGTCTAATTTGCATAAAACACACAATGGCTTTTTAACAGAATATAATAGGCCAAGACTATATGAAAGCCCTAGAGGGGAAGAGGTAATTAAACCGCTTTTTCAGATGAAGTTGGGCAAAATGTGGTGAGCTCCTATGTAGCCTCATGGGCTTTTCTAGGTGCAGCATAGTTATACAAGACTCATGTAGGACATGACATAGATTGCTTTCCACATAAAAAGCCATTGTTTGCCACACCAAAGCCTCAGAGACAATATCCAATCAACACACAGACTATACCAAATTTGAAAGTAATTGTGGATTAGTTATTACCACAAGGAGTTCTCATACAACAGGCAATTCCCTACAACACTGCATTACTTCCATTATCCAAAATAGATGGCTCATATTGGTTTGCAATAGATTTTCGAATCTTAAATGCTAATACACGCACATAGGCTGTACAGAACATACATAGTCCAGGCCTTCTGAGTAACATACGGAGATGCAAATATAAGACTGTATTAGAACTGGGGAATGGATTTATTACACAACCTATGGAATCAGAAAGCTATACATACAAAGCCATAACCTTTAGGGGTAAACAATTATGCTTCACTGGAGTCCCACAAGGGTACAAAAACAGCCCTGTGCCATTCTGTAGTAGAATACAATCCCTCTTAGAAGGCATGCAGACAAGCTGGACATGCAATGTCATGTAGATGAGAGCTACTGTTCAGATGACAATTCTAATGAACACTTAGAGAAAGTGGACTTAATCATTAGGACACTAGCAGCTAAAGGGTACATTTTTTATTTCATGAAGTCCAAAATAGACCGTAGAGAAATCAAGTTTCTGGGGTTTTCATTACCTGTTGAGGGGAGGGGATTTGCTCCACAATTTCTAGAGAATTGTGCACACTTGCAATGCCCACAGACACTTAAGCAGTTGCAGGCCATACTTGGCCTTTTGAACTGCTGGTAATCGTGTGTGGCAGACTATGCAGCATTCCTGAAACCACTATACAACTTGTTGAAGCCCAATTCCCATCCAACAGGCTGGAACAGAGAGCACACACGCATCCTGAACCATGTCTACCAACAGATGGCTCTGGACAGGACAGAAACACAGTTAAGGACTTAGAGGTGACATTATTTCCTGATGCAAAAATGTTTACATCTGTAATATCTAACCATGGAGAGACACAACCCATAGCCTACCATTCACATGTCTATACCACTACTGAACTAGAATTTGCTACAGAAGAAAAGGTGCTGGCTGCTGTACGAATTACAGTGCAGAACCAACACAGAAAGCACCAGATATAAGGCATCACTATAAACCAGAAAACCTATAAATGTATGATCTGGAATGATCTCTTCAAACAGAAGGAGAGGCAGCAGTACCAGATATCTCATTTTGGATGTTTGCAAACATACTATACTGTGATGGAAGTGCTGTTCCAGCAATTTGGACATGCTCCAAGTATTCCTCTGCCTGTGCTGCTGTAAAAGGGCGATTCAACTATAGCAATGAGCTTGAACTCCAAGATACACAAACAAAACATTTAGGGGATACATCAGCTCAGGTTGGTGAGTTAAAAGGCCTCTTCCTGGCACTAAAACAGATGGATCCACATCAGCCCACTCTAATTGTGTCTATTTCAGACACAATGTTATATCTTCGACCTTCAATGGTGGCAAGACAACTCATTCAGAGATTCTAAAAGCAAGGCAATATTGTCAACACAAATCTGGCAAAATATATGGCACATCAAGAAGGCTAGACCTTTCATCTGGGTTATGCACACAAAAGCACACAGAAAACATTCTGCAAAGAGTGCAGGCAATGTGCTTGCTGATCAATCTGCAAGACAGCGGACTGTACAAAAAGTGGTAGCGGCATTAACACGCTCAGCCACATACATGGTTGAGGACATGCAAGCATGTTTAGATGATAATAGTCCTAACCCTCAAAGGTTTCCACTTACTTATAACTACTCATTAAAAGAGAATGCAGTGATAGTCACTATAACTAGGTTAAAAGGAGACCCTGCTGACAGGGTGCTATCAAACAAGCAGGATAGATTAAAACTAATCTCTGCAGCACATGCAAGTGTAGCCACAACCCCCTTTGGGAGTACATCTACTACATGACTCCTGCAGGATAGACAATGGTGGCCAGGGCTTAGTAAAGAAGTACGACAGTACATAGAAAATTGCCCAATATGTTTATAGACAACATCGGACAATTTCTGCAAACATCCAGTAAGCACACTAACAAGGGTAACAGTGCCTTTCGAATGCATGTATATGGGCCACAAAGGTCCACTGACACCCGTCAACAAGTAAAAATATTAGTTGGTTGTGGTGGACTCGTGCACAAGGTTCACTTTTCTAATCCTTCAGAAGAAAGCTGATTGTAAAGAGGTCATAAAGCGTTTTCTATCCTTAGTAGCAATGCCAGCACAAAAACTATTCCAATATGACAATAGGCCAGACTTTTCAGGCAACCCCTTAAGAGAGGCCCTGTAAAGCTGGGGCTGTACTATGCACTTGTCTGAACCTGTTTTGCCCACAAGCTAATGGTGTCATAGAGAGAGCCAACAGCATATTAGAGCAAGCCTTGACTAAATGATCCTTCCTTCTGGTGACAATCAGCTGAGTTACGTACCTATAGTAGAGAATAGCATAAATAGTCTACCGTGCCTTTCTTAATGTTTGGGTAGAACACTATGTAAGTTGCTGTCTGGTGCTACAATGTATATGTCTGATTTACACAATTCTTGTAGTTTTCTCAACAGGCCAGACCAGCTGCTCCTTATAAATCTCTTTAGAGACTCCATCAACGGTGAAGAAGCACCACAGCATCAAGATGAAGAGAAGTCACAGACTGCCTTGAAAGCTGGGGCTACGTCCTAGGGAAGATTAGTTATAAAGAAATACTTGGGCTGCACTGCCAACCTCCTGTGAAGGTACTGACACATATTTGCTCAAGAACAGCAGTCCTACCAGCCTGCCTTTTAAGAAAGGCACTTGTCAAGTGTCTACCGGCCACTTTAAGCCAGCACCAGATGGTTAGGCTCCTGTTTCCGAAGGAGTAGACTCTCTAATATATGATAATGTGAAGTTAACAATAACTCCAGAAACATTTATTTATTTGTTTATGCACTTGTTACAGTGCACACAACCCGCCAGTATCTCTGCACTAGATTCATTTAGGTGCATTGGTTAGGTACATTATTTACATTGGGTTGCAAGGTTGCAGGTTACATTCTTGAAAAGAGGTGCATGAAAAGTTACATTTTATAATAGAGAAAGAATTTAAAAGAGGGGGCGGTGGGGCAAGGCAGAGGGGGATGCAATACTCTCAGTGGAGGTATAATCAGTTTAACAGCCACGTCTTCGGGTTTCTGCAGAAGGTCCAGTAGGCCTGTTCTTTTCTGAGAGTAAGTAGCAGATTGTTCCAAGGTTTGGCTGCCATGACCGGGAAGCTCTTGCCTCCTGCTGAGAGGCGGTTGAACTTGAGGGTCTTCAGGAGGTGTATTTCTCTACACACTGTGACAGGTAGGTCTGGGCAGTGTTAGAGAGACAGCAGTGGACCAAGCATAATGTCTTCAATTTAATTAGTTCCCGGATGGGCAGCCAGTGTGCAGCTCTCCTGGCTTCGGAGACATGGTCTGATTTGGAGTGGCCAATGGCTGCTCGGATGGCATTGTTCTGGATCGTCAGGCAGAATCCTGATTGGCATGTGCCCAGTATATGGTTTTCCTCTAGATGTTGTTGGACCTGGGTGTAGGCAACGTGATCCAGGATCTTGAGGAGGTAGGGCAATGTGGTAATGGGGCGGTAGTTTGTCAGGATGGTTGGGTCTAGGGAAGATTTTTTGAGTAGCGAAAGGACCCATGCTTCCTTCAGGAAGTTGCTACTGAGTTGATGGAGAAGGATGCATTGATAATGACTGTGAAGAGGGATGTGAGTGTCTCGGCACAGTCTTTGATGATAGGCGCTGGACAGGAGTCACCTTTACAGCATGATGGTTTGAGGCTCTTGAGGATGCTGGAGACGTCCATGTCTGAGACTGGGTGGAAGCTGAACGGGGTGCTTGAGTGGGATAGTGATGGGATCAGTAGTGTGGGCGGTGGAGGTTTGGTGAGCATGGTAAGTTGTTTGGCAGCGATTTATTCTCTGAGGGAGTTGATCTTTGCAGATAGGGCGTCTTGGACTTTTTCGCACCAGGTGCTGTCTACTGTCTGGTCTGGCTGGGGGAGGGAGATTCTAGTTCACGGAGGATGGTAAACAGTTCCCAGGTGTTGGAAGAAGCCTTACTAGTTCTAGAATTGTAGCTGTTGGCTTTGGCTGTGTGGATTTCCTTTTTGTATTTTTTGGCAAGGGAGGAGAAAAGGGCTTTGGAGGCAGTGGAGGGTTCTTTTATCCAGACTAGCTCTGCGGTGCGCTTGTTGGCGCAGATTTCGAGGGGCTCAGGAGTGAACCTGGCAATTTCCTTGCATTTCTTTAGAGAAGCTTTGGCTTTTTTTTAATTTTCAGCGAGCGAGTGTGTTGACTGCTTGTGCGACGGACAGCATGTAGAGGTCAACTAATGCGGTGCAAGGTTGGTCGGGTTGAGCTTTTTGGTGCATCAAGCCATGCATTTAGGTTTGTTAGGGTGACCTGGTCTGGGGCGTTCTGAGTAGTGTATTTTGAATGCTATGATGTGGTAGTCCGACCATCGGCAGGGGGAAGTGACAGGGTTGGGGATGTTGCAGTTGAGGTTGCTTAACCAATCTAAGGTGCAGCCTTGGTCATGGGTGGGCTCGAGAGAGCATTGTGTGAAGCCGGCATGGTTGAGTGCCAAGGCTACACTAGTCGCCAAGGTGTCAGCTGGGTCATTGAGGCCTAGGTTGAGGTCCCCAAGGAATATGATTTTGGACTTGTGTTTGATGGAGGTGAAGATACTCTGCATTAAGTTGTCTTCGAAGGTGGGGCTGTTGCCAGGTGGGCGATAGACAAGGAGTAGCATGATGGAGTCGGTAGGCGGCATGGAGATCTTAATGATTAGGGATTCAGAACTGAGGATGACATCGGTTTGTGTGACTCTGAAAGTGGGGGTGTTTTTAAAGATGAAGGCAACACTGCCTCGTATTTTTGCAGATCTTTCCCATCTAAAGGTGGTGAAACCAGCGGTGATGGCAATTGGAAAGGGCTGGGCCAGCAGCGGGATGAAGCCACATTTCTGTGATGGCAAGCAGGTCAAGGTCCTTGGATATTATGAGGTCAAGGATATCTGCTGCGTGGGCCGGGCTGATCTTGCGTTAATGAGCATGCAGTTGATGGCTTTGTGGTTTCGACTAGTGGGCTTGCATGTTTGTGGATTTCGCAATGGATGGGCAGCGTGGAGAGGGAAGCATGGGATGAAATGGATGCAAAATCAGAGGAACATGCACCTGCTGAAGGTCGGAGGGCGTGAGGCAAATGGCCATGTTGGGTTTCGGGTAGCGTGGGGCCTAGTCCATAGATTTGCAGTGGGCTGATTGGCTGCGATGCGAGGAGTGGTGTGCATGTGAAGAGTCTTGTGCGCAGCCTGAGGAGTCTGTCTCTTGTAGTGATCGGGAGTGCGTAGCGGTGGCTGAGTCAAGGACTTTGGGTTGCGAGAGGCCTGGACTGGGTTTTTGCACCGGGCACAGCGATTACAATCCGAGGTGAGGTGCACGTGCAAATATTCTAGTGCGCAGCCTGAGGAGGCTGTTCCTCGTGGAGATCGGGGGGTGCACAGCAGTGGCCAAGTCAAGGACTTCAGGTTGCGAGGGGTCTGGACTGGTTTTTGCGTTGGGCCAAGTGATTGTGACGATCCAAGGTGAGATCCACATGCAAAGGGTCTTGTAACGCTCACCTGATTCTCGCAGAAGCGCCGGTCTTGACTGGGCGACTACCGTATCTTCAAAGGTGATGTGTAGCACCCGGTTGGCTCTTTGGGCTGGACCTCTGTGCACTGTATGCCTGACGTGTAGAGTAAGATGTCTGCAGATAGAAAATATGGGGTTAATGAACTGGGGTTATTGGGGTGTCCCTATCTCTTTCCTCTTCTCCTCTCCTGTAGACCCCCAAAGGTTAACGCTCTCACCTTAGGTAAGTGAATGCCGAGCTCTCCATCTGTCTCGGGGCAGGGTGCTGTAACCAGTTTCTTCACTGGATAGGTAGCGCAGGCCTCTTGACTTCAGAGGACTGCTGTCCGTCGTTTACTGCACGAACGGTAAGTTTCGAGTCATTCAAATGTCTTTAAAGTCTTTAGTAATGATGTCTCTTGTTTTGCAGGGTTCCGGCGATGGCGGATGACGGGCTGAAGTGAGTTGAAGATGGAGCCCGTGTGATGAATAGAAGCGCCTGGAAGCACGTAAGTAAGCGCTTGTTGCCTGCTTCACTATGCGCTCTAACTGTCTTTTTATTTTGCAGGTACGAGTTCGGAGCGGCTGCAGGGTGCCGGAATACCCACTGGATTAGATGTGGAAAGGAGTAATGGCACGTGAGTATTAAAGTTCCCCAATGTCTTTAAACGCACCTTGTTTTGTCTTTCAGATGCGGGATGCAGCGCCGAAGGCCTCCGGAGCGTGCGAAGAGTTGGTAAACTTTTGTCTTTCAGATGCCGGAATGCAGTGTGAAGACCTCCGGAGCGCACGAAGAGTAGGTAAGCCTTTGCCTTTCAGATGCCGGAATGCTAACCTGTTCTTTCTTGTCTTTATAGGTGTTGCTGAAGACTGGATTCAGGATGGTAAGCCTTTGCCTTTCAGATGCCGGAATGCTAACCTGTTCTTTCTTGCCTTTATAGGTGTTGCTGAAGACTGGATTCAGGATGGTAAGCCTTTTTCCTTAGGCCCAGGACCGGATGCAGAAGACACGATGAGCGTTCTGCTGCAGAGGTTGCAGAATAACGCAAAGCAAGATTCATCCACCGGGTGTGGTTTAAATAGCCTCCTGTAGTGCTTAGGTGTCTCCTTCCACAGCCACGCCTAAGTAAGAAAAGAGTTCCTGGTAAGAAAAGAGTTCCTGCCTTCCAGAAGAGTTCCAGTGTTCTGAATCTAGGGAGTGGCTCCAGCCCCACCCAACAGGAAAAGTAGTTCCAAACAGAAGAGGATCAGAGGCTCAACTGGCAGGCAGGTAAGCAGCATGGTCTGCTGAAGGTAAGTCCACCCAAGCATTATGAGCCCGGCGCTTCCAGCGCTGGGACTGGGCATATTTATGAGCCTGGTGCCACTGGCGCCAGGACTGGGTCCAAAAGGTCCCAATTGGGACTGGTTGGCACTCGGAACCTGGGTTATGGATCTGCTTCCAAGGGAGTTGGGAAAACCCTGACCTTTTGGAAGCAGAGATCATGACAGTACCCCCCCTCAAGGCCCCTCCCAAACCGGGCTTCTCCGGGGGTTTTGGCTTGTCAGGAAATGTTCGGTGAAATCTTTTGATTAGGCGAGGAGCGTGGACATATTCAGCAGGTTCCCAGGATCTCTCTTGGGGGCCGTAGCCTTTCCAGTCAATTAGGTAGAATAGTTTAGATTTGGAGATCTTGGAGTCCAGAATGCTTTTGACTTCAAACTCGAGTTCTCCATCCACTAGGATAGGTTTTGGAGATTTGGTTAGTCGGGTTTGAGGTTGCACAGGTTTTAATAGAGAGACGTGGAAGACCGGATGTATCTTCATGTGCGGGGGCAAGTCCAACTTGACCGCTACTGGGTTTACTATGGTAGTGATGGAATAGGGACCAAGGTATCTTGGGTTGAATGTGCGTGGCCCTTTTAGAGATAGATATTTGGTGGATAACCAGACTTGATCCCCTACTTGATAGTGAGGGGCTTCCTTCCGATGTTGATCTGCTCCTTTCTTGTATTGTTCTTTAGCCCTTTGAAGGTGAGAAACAGCTTCCTTAAAGGCTTGGGTGAATGTAGAATGCAGGTAGTCTACTGCTGGTGTTTCAAGATCTTGGAGGGGATCCAACTCCGAGGTTCGAGGGTGACTGCCGTACAAAAGAAAAAACGGGGTTTTCCCAGTTCCCGAATGGACAGAGTTATTGTAGGCATACTCGGCTATCCAAAGGATATCTTTCCAAGTTTTTTCAGTTTGTTGCAGCATGCAGCGTAAATACTGTTCCAGAGTTTGATTGGTCCTCTCGGTTTGTCCGTCGGTCTGAGGGTGGTGACTGGTCGATAGTCTCACATCAATTTGAGCCGACCGACAGCAACTTCGCCAAAAATGAGAAATAAATTGACTACCTCGATCCGAAATTAGAACCGAAGGAAAACCGTGCAGTCGGACGATGTTTTCGAGAAATTCTCGGGCCAGAGTTGCTGCTGTTGGCAAGCCTTTGAGCGGAATGAAATGCGCCATCTTGGAGAATAAGTCCACGATTACTAGAATCGTATTGTATCCGGAGCATGGAGGTAGATCGGTGATGAAGTCCATAGAAAGCGTATGCCAAGGGCGAGGTGGGATGTCAATAGGGCGTAAGAGGCCTGCTGGTCTTTCCTTTTGACTCTTGTTTTGGGCGCATACTCCACAGGACATTATAAAGTCTCTGATATCTTTTTTCCAAGACGGCCACCAGAAGTAGCGCTTGATCTTTTCTGAGGTCTTGGCTATACCAGGATGACCTTCCATTAAAGAGTCGTGATAACAAGAGATTACTTTTTTCTGTAAATCTGTGTTGGGTAGGTATAATCGTTCTTGGAAATACAATAAGTTGTCCTTTACTGCAAAGTCCTTTCCCTGCAGATGCCAATTCTGTATGTCTGCTGGAGTTACAAGTTGCCTGGCTTTATCCTTAACTTCCTCTATGGATTCTGTGGCGATTACACCCAGAATTCTTTGTTCGGGAATGATTGGTACAGGTTTAGGGTTGACCAAGTGTTCTTCCACTCCCATCCGAGAAAGGGCATCGGCTTTACCGTTCTTTGTACCAGGTCGATAGGTAATTATGAAGTCAAACTCGGCAAAGAATAATGCCCAACGGAGTTGTCTAGAGGATTGGGCTTTTGCGGTCTTCAAATATTGCAGGTTTCGGTGATCCGTAATCACAGTAACGGTGTGTCGGGCCCCCAGCAGATAATGCCGCCAAGCCTTAAAGGCAGACTTGATAGCCAGAAGTTCCTTGTCAGTAATCGTGTAATTGATTTCAGGAGGCGAGAATTTGCGGGACCAAAATGCCACGGGATGCAACTGATTGGTTACCGGGTCCTTTTGTGATAGAACTGCCCCCATGGCAAGGCTTGAAGCATCAGTTTCCACGATGTAGGGGAGTTCGGGGCGAGGGTGTTTTAAGATTGGTGCAGAGATAAATTTAGTCTTCAAATCCTGGAAAGCTTGTTCCGCCTTGGTAGACCATTCAAAACGTTTGTTTTTCTTTAACAAGGCAGTGATGGGCTGGACTATTCGAGAGAATTCGGGGATAAACCTGCGGTAAAAGTTAGCGAAGCCTAACATGCTTTGCACACCTTTTATGGAGGATGGTGATGGCCATTTGAGAACTGCATCGACCTTCTTTGAATCCATACGCACTCCGCCAGGTGATAATATGAATCCCAAGAATTCAACTTCAGTCACGTTGAAAACACATTTTTCCAACTTAGCGAAAAGTTTGTGTTGACGCAATCTTTCGAGGACCATTTTCACGTGTTTCCGATGTTCAGATTCCGATGAAGAATAAACGAGGATGTCGTCAATGTAAACAACAACACATACATCTATGAGCTCTCTGAGGACATCGTTCATAAAATATTGAAAGGCGGCCGGGGCATTGCAAAGTCCGAAGGGCATGACCTGATATTCAAATAGCCCATACTTGGTGCGGAAGGCCGTCTTCCATTCATCGCCCTCTTTTTCTCGTACCAAGTGGTAAGCTCCTCTAAGATCCAGCTTTGTATATATGCATGCTTTTCTGACTTGGTCCAGGAGTTCAGGGATCAAAGGTAACGGATATCTATTCTTAACGGTGATCTGGTTCAGGGAGCGATAATCGATACAAGTTCTAAGGTCTCCTTCCTTTTTTGGAACGAAGAACAAAGCTGAAGAAGCAGGGGACTTGGAAGGACGAATAAACCCATTTGCCAGGTATTGATCCAGGTATTGTCGAAGGTGAAGGTTCTCAGGCTCGGTGAGGGCATAAATTCTACTACAAGGAGGAGTAGATCCAGGTATCAGGTCTATCTGGCAGTCATAAGACCTATGAGGAGGTAGAGAGTTAGCCTGATCCTTCCGGAAAACATCTTGGTATTCTAGGTATTCGGGAGGTAACTGGGGAGTCTCTGAAGAAATTGCGGCCAGTGCAACACCAGGTGGAGGGTGACAAGTAGAGACACATTCTGGAAACTGGACCGTTCTTGCTCGCCAATCGATCAGAGGATTGTGTTTCTCTAACCAAGGTATTCCTAGAATAATCTGAAACTGAGGGGCCTTGATCACATCGAACACGATCTTCTCATGGTGTCCATCTTGACTTACTAGCGTCACCTCTTGAGTGGTATGCGTTACTGGCCCGGAGGCTATCTCCGTACCATCCACCGTAGTAATGACGTCCTTTACAGCCTTGGGACAAAGAGTTAGATTCATCCTCAAAACCATTTCATGATCCACATAATTGCCGATGGCACCGCTGTCGACGTAAGCTTCAATTGCATGTAATCGATCCGGATTATCAGGGCTAATGAGGACCATAGGTATCACGAAATGCGAGGTCACGGAACTGGTTTTCACGCTCGGCAAGAGGACCTCTATTCTTGTCGGGCGAGGTCGTTTCCCTGCTCAGAGTTTGTAACTTTGGTAACTGCAGCTCCTACTGCCTTCTTGGCAGGTTTCACCGGACAGTCTCGAAGAAAGTGCCCTGAGTTTCCGCAATATAGGCATAATTGCAACTGTTTCCTCCTTTCCCCCTCCCTTTGTGTTAGAGGACCTTTCAGACCCCCTATTTGCATGGGTTCCCCGGAGTCTACTCCTTTGGAAGGAGTTGGCGGTTTGGAAAATACTCGAGCATCAAACTTGGAACGATCGGCCTTCCTGTTCTGCAGCCTGTGATCTATTTGAACGACCAAGTCTATATAATCCGAACAGTCTTGTGGGGGATTTACTACTTGGGCTAAAACGTCTTTGAGCTCTCCACGTAGACCTCTATAAAACAGCGTAATCCTTTTGTCCTCAGGCCATTGAGTTTCCACTATTAGTCTATTGAAAGATGCAATATAAGCCAAAAGGTCTTGATTACCCTGTCGCAACGAAAGAAGCTCATTGTCCAAAGCCTGCCCCTGTGAATGTCTTGCGAACAGTTTTTCCATACTAAGCTGAAAGGCTTGAAAATCATGGAGAACCGGATCATCTTGATTAACTAGAGGGATCGACCAGTCTGCCGCATTGCCACTAAGGTACGAAAGTACAAAAGCTACTTTTGCTTGATCAGTTGGAAAGGCTGCTGGCCGGCATACGAAGTGCAACCGGCACTGATTGATAAATACTGCAAACCTCTTTGGGTCACCAGAAAATCGTTCGGGCGGAGCCAGAGGTACATTCCCAGGTAGGTTGATCTGCACTGGATTCATAGAGGATGTTGAAGGAAGATTTGCCCCTGATGCGGGTAACGGGGTCTGTCCGGCTTGTGACTGTAGCACTTGTCTAGCAAGATTGTCTGTTCTCTCCTTGGAAATAATTAGTTCCCTTCTTAGAGCATTCGTTTCCTGACGAGCTGCATGCACTTCTGCCCTTAGTTCCCCAAGTAACCGGGCTAGGGGGTCAGTATCCGAGGTTTCCATAGCGCCTGGGCGAGAGTTTTGCGGTAGGCTTTGCGTTCTGTAACGCTCACCTGATTCTCGCAGAAGCGCCGGTCTTGACTGGGCGACTACCGTATCTTCAAAGGTGATGTGTAGCACCCGGTTGGCTCTTTGGGCTGGACCTCTGTGCACTGTATGCCTGACGTGTAGAGTAAGATGTCTGCAGATAGAAAATATGGGGTTAATGAACTGGGGTTATTGGGGTGTCCCTATCTCTTTCCTCTTCTCCTCTCCTGTAGACCCCCAAAGGTTAACGCTCTCACCTTAGGTAAGTGAATGCCGAGCTCTCCATCTGTCTCGGGGCAGGGTGCTGTAACCAGTTTCTTCACTGGATAGGTAGCGCAGGCCTCTTGACTTCAGAGGACTGCTGTCCGTCGTTTACTGCACGAACGGTAAGTTTCGAGTCATTCAAATGTCTTTAAAGGCTTTAGTAATGATGTCTCTTGTTTTGCAGGGTTCCGGCGATGGCGGATGACGGGCTGAAGTGAGTTGAAGATGGAGCCCGTGTGATGAATAGAAGCGCCTGGAAGCACGTAAGTAAGCGCTTGTTGCCTGCTTCACTATGCGCTCTAACTGTCTTTTTATTTTGCAGGTACGAGTTCGGAGCGGCTGCAGGGTGCCGGAATACCCACTGGATTAGATGTGGAAAGGAGTAATGGCACGTGAGTATTAAAGTTCCCCAATGTCTTTAAACGCACCTTGTTTTGTCTTTCAGATGCGGGATGCAGCGCCGAAGGCCTCCGGAGCGTGCGAAGAGTTGGTAAACTTTTGTCTTTCAGATGCCGGAATGCAGTGTGAAGACCTCCGGAGCGCACGAAGAGTAGGTAAGCCTTTGCCTTTCAGATGCCGGAATGCTAACCTGTTCTTTCTTGTCTTTATAGGTGTTGCTGAAGACTGGATTCAGGATGGTAAGCCTTTGCCTTTCAGATGCCGGAATGCTAACCTGTTCTTTCTTGCCTTTATAGGTGTTGCTGAAGACTGGATTCAGGACGGTAAGCCTTTTTCCTTAGGCCCAGGACCGGATGCAGAAGACACGATGAGCGTTCTGCTGCAGAGGTTGCAGAATAACGCAAAGCAAGATTCATCCACCGGGTGTGGTTTAAATAGCCTCCTGTAGTGCTTAGGTGTCTCCTTCCACAGCCACGCCTAAGTAAGAAAAGAGTTCCTGGTAAGAAAAGAGTTCCTGCCTTCCAGAAGAGTTCCAGTGTTCTGAATCTAGGGAGTGGCTCCAGCCCCACCCAACAGGAAAAGTAGTTCCAAACAGAAGAGGATCAGAGGCTCAACTGGCAGGCAGGTAAGCAGCATGGTCTGCTGAAGGTAAGTCCACCCAAGCATTATGAGCCCGGCGCTTCCAGCGCTGGGACTGGGCATATTTATGAGCCTGGTGCCACTGGCGCCAGGACTGGGTCCAAAAGGTCCCAATTGGGACTGGTTGGCACTCGGAACCTGGGTTATGGATCTGCTTCCAAGGGAGTTGGGAAAACCCTGACCTTTTGGAAGCAGAGATCATGACAGGTCTAGTGCTCAGCCTGAGGAAGCTGTTCCTCGTAGAGTTCAGGGGGTGCGCAGCAATGTCTGAGTCAAGGACTTCGGGCTGCAAGGGTTTTTTGCGCTAGGCCAATTGATTGCAATGCGAGGTGTGGTGCGCATGTAGGGAGACTGGTACACAGCCTGAGCAGGCTGTTCCTCGTAGAGATTGGGGGTGCGTAGCAGTGGCTGAGTCAAGGAATTTGGGTTGCAAGGGGCCTGGACTGAGTTTTTTCACTGGGCCGAGTGATTGTGATGCGAGGTGAAGAGCACAAATGAAGAGTCTAGTGCGCAGCCTAAGGAGACTGTTCCTCGCACAGATTGAGTGGAGCATGGCGGTGGCGGAGCCAGGGGTGTCAAGCTGGTAGTAGATAGGGAGGGTGGCCTAGAGATCAAGGGAGGAGCGGTGAGGTGCTGAGGGTGAGGCACCAGGGCGCTTACGTGCGGATCAGGGGCGGTCATCCTTTGGGATGGCTGGGCATGCGTTGCGGGTGTGGAACTGGTCCTCTGGTCTGTTCAGAAGCATTACTGGTATGCAGTGATGGGGTTCCACTGAATTAGGGAGGCAAAGGGCGTATCGGGAGTGTTCTGCGGCTCCATTTGAGCAGCGCCTAACACCTCTGACTCACATCACCGGGTGCAAGGGTTGCACTTCGAACGTAGCGTAGAACATTGTGTAGAGCAAAGATTGTGCAGCGTGCTCTGCGAACCTGCAGCACACAACAACGCGCCCTTGGCCTGCACAGGCTTTGCTGCAGAGGGTCGGGTGAAAAGATTTTATCGACAGCGGAAATGCACATCGAACGTGGCATAGAACGTCATGCAGAGCAAAGATCAGGCAGCATGCTCTGTGGACCAGCGGCGCACAACACCACACCCTTGGCCTGCGCTGGCTTTCATCAAAATCCCATGAAAATATGTCATTTTTCCAGGAACTGAATTGCCAGGAACAAGGCTAGAAACAAAGCTAAGCTGAGGTCCATCGTGAAGATTAAGGTTTTTGACCGTCCAAAGTGCATTAAAACTTTTGAACGTTTTGTTGAAACAGTGATAATTTGCTGTGGTAAAAACATTCTCACCTTTTTTGTCCCATTGTCTTTGGGAATTTTTTTAATCCCAATGGAGGTCCCAATGATTAGTCAATAGCTGAACATTTCAACCTTAAATACAGAACACACATTCCGAACCCAATACACAAGAGGGACGTGCGGGCGACTAATGTGGGAGGAGTCGCTACACAAATACGCATATACCCACTAGAGTTAGGGCAATTCGGACACACCAGTATAATACCTACCGTGCACCTAATATGTAACTCCAGGTACATACACTAATGGTGATAGATGAATCTAGGATAGTGACCCCTACGATGCACAACACAGAGACCTACTGGGACCTGTTGAGATCCAAGATAGAAGCTTTTGCTTACGGAAAGCGAGATGACATGGCAGACCATGTATGGTTCGTGAAATATTTTGACACCTTCCTTTTGTATAAGCGTAAACCTGTGCAGTGGTTAGACACAACCCTCTGGGAACATTGTCCTGTTCCTCTTTTGAACTCACCACCACCGTAAGGCACAATTCCCTTTCGTACCAAGGTCCCAGGTGAAGGGAGAGCGTATAGCCCAAAATGGATACATATTCCCCCCACCTCCTACAGATGACTGGTTTAAGTGGTCTACACTTTCTGTGCTCTAGGATAAAATATTCTATGACAGAGAAAACATGGCAAGGCCTAGTCCCTTGTATGCGCCATGGGTGTGAATCTTGGCCAGTACATGGAACTGACATATTCTAGATGTAGCAGGCAGACATCCACATTTGATGTTTTCCTCAATCACAATCATTTTGTAGTAAAGTGTAGTTCATACAGTTTATCCCCGTATCCATGTAGGGAGGCCAAGGAAGGTGGCTATTGGTGGACAACTAACAGCTTAACAAAGCAATACAGGAAGGCACATACGAAGCAATACAGGAAGGCACATAAGAGCATATTACAAATTCCTCAGTCATTCCGATAGACTGGAACCTTGGAGGCAATGAATGTCATAAAAGAGTTTAAGTGTTGGGCCTTACATGGCTTGGGCTTCACACAACATTTCACAAAACTATGCTATTTCCATAGGCAAAGCATGGCAACCGATGGGAAAGCAAACACCTTTACTTGGGGTTATTAGTGTAATAGACACATAGGAAAGTCAGGTAATTGGTCAGCAATCCTGGACAGGATAGGTTACCTAGAAAAGGATAGGGCCAAAAGGGTGGCGAAAGAAACTGAACTTACCTGGTAGAAAGCTGTCTTCAATATCCAAGGACTGACTGTACTGCACATCGGAATGTGCCTTCTTGCAGCCGATGACAACTTGATTGCATTGCAGCAGGGAATCTACAAGCCTAAGAGATGTGGTAGAGGATATGGTGCATATCATCCAAGAGGACATGGAAACATTACAAGATGAAAAACAAGCAATGCTTGAACTTCTGAAGATCACAGACTTCCTGGACACACTCTCTACAGGTGCTCCAGACAGGTCTCCCATCACATGGCCAAAGCAGCTGACAGAGCTGAATCTATCAAGACAAGCTTAAAGACAGGCCATTTCAGAGTCCACCTACACTTTGCTGAGTGTACTCAAGAAGACATTCTATGGAATATCGGCATGGGACAAGGACACATTGTCATGGACACTGCATGGGATCCTGAACATTCCCATACCAACAGGAACACCTCTGTTGTGTGAAGAACTGCAGTCCTGGGGCGCCATGCATCAAGTAGAGAAGCAATGGATACAAACCATCTATTGGGTGCCCTATAACCATGTTTGTGTGAATCTTAATTCAAACTCAACCAAGTGCATGCTGAGTGCAATTCAAATGGAAACATTCAGTAGTAGCGCTGCACTACTACCTAATGGATCCTACATTGAGCAGTTTAATGCTTCATGCTGTGATGTGCCAGTGGGGATTAACAGCTTAATCACAGTCCCAAAGGTGGTAAACTGTTACAGCATCCTTCTTCATCCACCAGTGTGGACTGAGCTGGTGTTATTGAACTGGCCTGAGGTGAATCTATCACCTTTGAAGTTCCCGCAATTATCACTGAGACAGACATATCTCCTTGATAGCACCACAGAGATCTTCATAGAAGCATCAAACAGAACATTATTATTGGGCCAAAACTTCCTGTAAAGAACACCAGATTGGCCAAAGGAGATTCAAACCCTGTTGGAATGCTCTACTCCAACAAATGGGAGCTGCATCCTGGGACCCATTACAAACTGGCTGACAAAGACATTCTTCTCTTTCAATCCATTGAAGAGTATTTTGACTTTTTTGGAAACATAGTCTTGGGGATCACATCATCTTTTTATTTCGGCGTGACAAGTAGCAGTAAACCTGTTCAATGCACTAAGGCTGTCTCCTGAATACCAGAAGAAAACTGTTTGAAACTTTTCATGTGGCATCTCGGATTCATCAGTGACCATCAGTGACTGAAGACTTTCTGCTGACCAGTACCTGCTGCAGCTGGCTCTTCTCAAGAAGGAATGTTTACATTTCAATTTTCAGTACCTAGTGAAGATCCTGAGTGAATACATTTGAGCAAATAAGTATTCTGCCATGTTTTGCATGCTTTTTTGTCTCTTCACTCTTATTCCCATGATACATATGATGCCTTCATGGCTTGTTTTACGGTTCATCCGGAGGGATGGGGGCATGATGTAATTTGTGTCTAACCATGTCAGCCAGGCTTATCACGGCATGTTTTTTTGGGATGTAGGCCCAGCCTTCGATGTTAATGCAGAATGCAATGCAGTTTAACAGTTTAATATTAAGTAAAATATGAGCCGTGAGATTTGCTTTTGCAAAGTTAAAGTACAGTACATTAGAGGGTTTTTTTCAATAGTCTGGACCGAGTTGAGTTGAGTACACAATGCATGCTTATTATAAACAATCCACTATGACTGCACTGAAGGCTTTTTGGGATGAGCGTCATCTGTACAAATAATATACAACCAAGAGATAACAAGGCACTACGGGAAACTACCAACACTGGTTGTAGTTTATGTCTGCAAACAATTTTGGTGGAAAGATTCCTGATTACACAAAAAAGATGTGTTTAGCTGATATTTTTGTTTAGAAAGATTTTCAGTGCTGAACAAACTGTGGGGATTGCGGGTGGGAACGCCCAAACAATATGTATAGAACAAGCTTCAGACCTCGGGCGGCGGAGCTAGCAGGCAGATGCAGATGGCTGGAAGGAGGGAGAGAGCAGAAAGGCTTTCTAGTTGGGAGTGGTCAACTCGCTCTCTTTTCTTTAACTGGATTCTAAAGCCACCAACCTAGATTCTGGCTATTTTTAAGAGTCACTTAAGGACTCTGCCTATTGACATTTCAGCAGAACCTGGATTCTGTTTGAGCTGCTTGGGGAACAACCTAGTTTTCTCGTCCAAGGCAAAACAGCTCACCTCCTAAGAATAGACACCTTATTACGGATCGACAATATGATGGAACCATTAATCCCAACTGACATTTAATTCTTTTTTTAAGCATTTCACCCTATTTCTGTAACTCATTTGATGAAAAGATCATGCTTCATTAATGGGTTATTTTTTAATATTTTTGCAATGTTTTATTTCTTGCAATTTTTCCTTGAATTGTGGATAATCCCAGGCATCCAGTCTTCTTCAGCCCTCTCATCTTCCTACCTTCTACACTTAGTGAGCATGGAGAGACATTTTACACTTCATTTGATATCACATTGAGAAAGGGATCGAGGTATTGATTGAAGCAGATGCTGCTATGAGATTGCTTATCATGATTTGGTGAGCAGGTGCTAGATTGCCTAGCATGATTTTGGTGAGGTAGGTGCTAGATTGCCTCGCATGATTTGTGAGGTTGCCAATCATGATCTGGTGAGGCAGGTAGTTGTCTTTTAAGGTGACTATGATTTCTTTGAGAAGGTTCATCAGCCTTAGTCTTGCTTTGAGGTAGAAGCATTGACAATGATTTCAGTTTTTAATTAATGATCTTTTGCATTTTGAGCGTGTTGTGTATAGTGACGATAGTAATTGTAGTGTTTCTTCATTACACATTTCTCGTATTTAAAATATGTATTTTTACATGAGAGTATAAGAAGCATTCATTGAGTGTTCATTACTGAGTGAGAAGTACTTCAACACAAACTTAAAGAATGGGGCATCTATCTAAATGCATTGTGTATATATGTGTTATGTATGGTACATATCTTTTAATACACATATGAAGGGTTACTGGATGGTGTGAGCAGTGGACTATCAATAAACATACGTGTGACATTGGTAAATTCCTCCTGCGCTGATGAATGAGTAGCAGCCACCCACTGCAGGGGATTGATCGCCTGCTCTCATTACTAATGCACAGTGACAAGTATATGCTTTTCCCTACCGCTAGTCCTACCACATTCTCTTCTACAGGGGTCTTGGACACTCCCATAGGGCTGGAGGGAAGGCTCGGAAGGTAGGGGTGATAAAATCACGTCACCCTGTTCTATGTGGTTTATGGCTAACATCTTCGAAACCTACCACTAGCAGAAACCACGCAAACAGCTGTACTGGCAGTAGACGCTTGCTATCGTCACTTATGGGACATCATACGCAAACTTGCTTACACTTACGTGAAGCACAAGGACAGATCTCCCATTTTGCCAATCAGCATCAACAGAACTCACCTCAGTATAAGACCGGTGACTCTGTATGGCTATCCACACATCATCTGAATCTCCTCAGGCACAGGAAGGTGTCGCCGAAATACGTGGGGCCATAGACGATCGTTCAAGTAATCAATACTGTTACTTGCTGGCTAGCACTACAGCAGTTCTGCATATTCACCCCATCTTTCACACATCTCTACTAAAGGTGTATGGCACTAACAAATGGCAAGTAGTTTTCCTGGTTCCCATATTAATAGATTCCACCACAGAAAATACAGTGAATAGTGCCAAGAATTCCCTCCAGCGTGATCTCACTTAAAAAAAACATTCTGCAAATGGTGAATATTGGCAAAATCGTACTCTAGCATGATCTCACTTTAAACCAACTTTGTGACAAATGTTCTCGATGGAGGGTAGTGGCAGAAAGTCACATTTGCATAGTCACGTATAATCATTAGATGTCGCTTACCTTGATGGTATATTGGTGGGGATATAGAGTAGTGCAGAAGCCAGAATGTCAGGTGAACAGGCAGACATAAAAAGGCACCCTTAGCCTGTACCCTTCGACGGCTGCACAGTCAAGCCTGCCCTGGGGGATCAATGGTATGTGGCACCCAGCGTTATGTGTTTGGATCATGCACCAACCAGGAGCAGCAGTGGGCTGGCACACAGGAAGACTGCATAATAAAGCCTTGTTAGCTAAGCTGGAATGCCCAAGAACACCTAAAAGGTATGAGGGGGCCTTTGGCAAGTGGGGGAGCACTTACCGCTTCAGTAGTTGAATCCAGAAAAAGCGCGTTGTACTCCGTGCCTGTGGGTAGTGCCTTTTTATTCTGCATTACGTACCCAGATCATCTACCAATCTGGAGCAGCGGTGGGTGGGCATACAGGAAGACTGCACAACAAAGCCCTGTTAGCTGCACTAACTGATGATCCAGTGATACCAATGTGGAGAAACAAGTGTTGAGGTTTTGAGGTTCTCTAAACGATTCCAATACAAATAAGAGAAAGTTTAAACTTTTACAAACCAGTAATGAAGTTATATATAAATTGCTGTATTGACATTTAAGTTGATCACAAATCAAAGATTATATGAATATGTAATCAAATACAAACCACCCTCAAGATTGAAAGTGTCCATTCTTTCAAAATGTCTCTTGTTGGCGCAACCTGGAATACCCCTCTAAGTGAAAAAGCAAGGGGTAAGGGAACCTGGGGCAAAATGGTACTTCCACAGGCTTGTAAGGAGTGTCACTAGTGCACAGTACTTTATCGCACCCTTGGCAATTCATTACAAAGCAGTTGGCATGCCCGTCAACCCCAGCTGCCAAAGATGTTCCCTCACTAAGCATTTGCGCTAGATATGCTGGGGTGGACTGCATGGCTGTTTCCTATAATATATGCCCCAAGGCACTCCGGGGGGAACACTTTTCTCACCCTTTCATAGGCTGTCTGCCCCTTTTCTAAGCTCATCAGCTGTGAGGGCGCATGGTTTTAGGCTGTCTTCAACTATATTTATAGCTGCTGTGGCAGGTCAGAAGAAGGACCTGGACACAATGACAGTTCCCAAATCTTTTTATTAAATAATAAGAATAAGGCCTAACTTCCATGCTCTCTATGTGAAATTTCTCTACTAATGTAAATATTAGGAAATGTCCAAATGAATAAGTCTGCTGTATAAACTAATCCTAACTGACCCTACCACTGTTCTAACAAACTGAGGTGAGGAGAATGCCTCCCTTCTCCTGATGGTCACTTCTTGCACTTGTCTTCTTGTATTTTAGACTTCTTGTTAACATGTCATTTTCAGATAGTCTCTGGTGACCTTCTGTATCAGTTCTTTTAATTCTCATATGAGTGTTTCTGCTTTTCCCAGGCTTTAGGGATTGTTTTCCGAAACTCCCTTTTTGGCCTTTGTGGTATCCTTTGATCCAGGGTAATGGGCCTTGGGCAATCTTGTAAAGGACAATTTCCTATGTGTGGTTTACTTTCAGGGTAGTTATAGTTATCCCTTTTATGCTATGGGCTTTATTTGCCTTCACTTCATAGTATTCTCTCTCTGAAATGTTCCATTCAGTGTTTCTTGAACAACTTTTACTGACCTTCCCTTATCTGTGATTCTCTTTCTTACATTAATACAGTTCAAGTTCACCAACTTTGCTTGCAAGGTTTCGTCACTTGCACTGGGACGGGTCTCTCTGATTGCATTACGAGTCCCCACACAACTACCAGTCTCCCCGTTCTCCTTGTTACCTCGTATTTTGCAGGGGAATGTCCTTCAGTCCAGTCTCACAAACCATATTCTTTGTGGTGATTTCAATAACATAATTGACACTTTCATGGATAGGAGATCAAAATGTATTTTCAAAAGCTCAAGATCCCACAGATCTTTTACACAGTGTTTGCTGGAGATTGGACTGGTGGACACCTGGTGCTTATCTCATTCTTCTGACTTTGAATTTGCATTTCAATCCCTTCCTCATGATTCCCTATCTTGTCTGGACTATATATGTGCGGCCAAGTTCTTTTCCAGTGTTATAATTGACTCAAAAAATGTCAATATCACCATATCTGACCACGCCCCAATCATTATCTCTTTTGACCTGCTTGATATTCAAAAGAAATCTTACATATGGACATTCCATAGTTCTCTGCTACAAGGTTAGCAGTTTGAGCAGTCATTCCTCACATTACAACAGCAAATAATTTCAATTATTTGGGCCTGGACACATATATGGTCAACAATTGGGATGCTTTTTTAAAGCTGCCCTGAAAGGTCATGTCGTAGCATTTGTTACCAAATAGCATAAGGAACATAAAAAGATATGGAGGCTCTTTTCTGACAACTCACGTTTCTTGAGAAACAATATTATCAATTTCCCTCTGAGCCCACACGTTGTAGTATATTAGCTTTATGCTTCCAATTTAACAAACAATTAATGGAACAAGCCTCTGGTACTATACTGAAATATAAACCTAACATATAATAAACCTCCAATAAAGGCAATTGAGCTCTTACATCCTATCTTAAAGCAAAAAAGGACAGAGCCTTCGTTTCCCATGTTAGAAATGATAGCAGAACTTGTGTCACTAATACTGATGCTATTATTAAAGTTTTTAAACATTTTATGGCAATCTCTATTCATCTGAATTACTTTACCCTTCTTCTAAACTTAAATCCTTCTTTGATAACATCATCAGAAACTCTTACCCTGATGTGGATCTTCAACTTTTAGAAAATAAAATCACTAGGGATGAGATTAATCAAGCGATCAAAGACTTAAATAAAGGGAAGGCTCCCGGTCCCGATGGTTTATCCATGGAGTTTTTTTAAACACTTTTCTGAGGTCTTAACACACGAAGCTTGAAGCACTATTTCCCTATTTTTCTGATAGGGGCTCTTTATCTGGCTCCTTTACAGAGGCACTATCACTTTTCTTCTCAAAATCTCAGAAAGACGCCGTTCTCCACAAAAACTATAGACCCATCTCTCTTATTAATGTTGATTGTAAAATCTTTGCCATCATTCTCTCCAAAAGGATTGTAGATTTCCTTCCTAAGTTAATCAAACCTGTTCAGGTTGGGTTTATTAAAGGGAGGAATATTGGATCCTATGTTAGACTATAGTTATTTGATATTATGCACCTTGTGCAGAACAATAAAAAGGACCGAGATGGGTATGCTGCTATTGCGTTGGATGCTGAGAAGGCCTTTGATAGAGTTGACTGGAACTATCTTTTCCATGCAATTACATGGAATGGATGTGGCGAGGGCTTTATTTCCCTTGTCAGGTTACTCTATTCGGATCCCACAACCTCTGTCTTTATCAATGGACAATCTTGTCCTTTTTCCCTCTTAAGAGGGGAACTAGACAAGGGTGCCCTTTATCTCCTATCTTATATGTCCTCTCTCTTGAGCCCCTACTAGAACTTATAAGAAAGGATTTACTGCATAGGCTGATGATATACTTATATTTCTTAAAAAGCCAAAATGAGACCTGTTCTCCTTTGTATCTGGATATAAACTTAATAAGGAGAAGTATGAGGTTCCAACCCTTAACTCTTTTTGTCTTAAACACAAGATTGATCCTCTGGGTCTCAAGTAGTGTGACAACTCTCCTTACTTTTACTTTATTAATTTATATTGCGCATCACTGTCCTGGTGGCTTAAGGGCGCCGACAAGAGACAAGAACGAGACAATACATACAGGAATGCAGCCAATTAAAGCACAAATGTTGACAATAATCAGGAGATCATAGACAGGTAATGGATAGATGATCTAGCTAAATAAGTATGTTTTTAATTTCTTTCTGAAGACAGGGGTAGAAATGCTCTTTCAAAGGTTCACAGGAATTGTGTTCCACACAGCGGGAGCTACCACAAAGAATGCTCCTTTTTTTGTTTGAGACAGTCTACAAGCCGGAATTTTGAGTTGCGTAGTATTGTTCGATCTTAAATTGTGTGTGTTGGATTTCACTTCCAATACTTCTTGCATATATGCTTGTGCTATACTTTTGAGACATGTATGAGTGATTAGGAGACGTTGGAAAGTAATTCTGGCTTTCATGGGGAGCCAATGTAGGCTCCTCCTAGCCTCAGAGATATGGTCCTTTCTTTTGAGATCCATAATGATTCTAACAGCGTTGTTCTGCACAACTTGGAACCAATTTACTTGTGTTGTAGGTAGACCCACTAGCAGGCTACTACAATAATCAAGTCTGGATCCCATTAAGGTCCTGGCAAGTACCTCTCTGTTTTCTCTGGAGATAAAAGGACATGCATGTGTCAGAAGCTTGATGTAGTATGAGGCTGATGAAACCAGGCTACTGACCTGTGCCTTCATGTTCAAATTATGGTCAAAGTAGACCATTACTTTATTTTTTATTTTAATTTCACAGCCATCAATTTAGAACTGTGCATATTCCATCTCCATCTTACAAGCTTTAGCTTCTGTGCCTAGCAACCTGAACTCAGTGTTGCTGGTATTGAGTGTAAGCCCATTAATGCACATCCAGCATTGAATTAATCTGTATATCCTCTTAATTATGATCTCATCCTCCACAAAATTGCCAGAAAGGGGGTTCACATATTGTGTGTTGTCGGCATAGTTTGTAAATTCGATTTTGTTTTCTTCCATGAAGTCAAAGAATGGGATGGTAAAAGTATTATAAAATACCGGGGAAAGGCAAGCCTCTTGCGGCACTCCTTGCAGGAGTTGAATGGGTTTTGCATCTGCCACTGCGCTGCTGACTAGGCATTGACGCTTGCTGAGGAAGGATTCAACCCAACAAGCTGCCGATCTTGAAAATCCTGCCACCTTCTCCAACCTGGTGACCAGCATGCATGGTACACCAGATCGAAGGTGGCAGAGAGGTCGAGAGGCATGAGGATAACCATCTGTCCATTGTCCATATATTGCAACAATCTGGACTTAATATCCAGCAGCACTGTCTCTGTGCCATGGCTTTGTTGGAACCCGACTGCCATTTGTTAAAAATATTGTTGGATCAGAGAAATTCTGACACCTGTATATAAGCAACTCAATCCAAGATCTTGAGCAGATATGGGGAGTTCAATATAGGACGGTAGTTAAGCGGATTCAGTGGGCAAAGGACAGTTTTTTTTAGGAGGGGTGTAATCCTTGAGTTTTTGAGGATTTCAGGAACACATCCTTCCCTGAATGGGGCATTAACAAATGTACACAATGTGGGGATGAGTATCGGAGAGCAAGCTTTGATGGCCAAGGCAGGACAGACATCCCCTTTACAGTAAGTGGGTTTAAGTTTTTCCAATATCAGTATCAATTCGGATTCAATCCTGGGTTTAAAAGAGAACTGTTCCTCTGGTTTCCATATTCTTCTTGTAGTACTCAGAATTTCAGTTTCAGGAGGAGTCATCACCTTCTTAGTGGTTTCGATCTTGTCTTTAATAGTATTTAATTTATTAAACATAGCATCTTGGATTGAGGTACACCAAGCTGCGTCTTTAATTACATCAGTCGTGTTATCTTGATTGGGATGTTCCAATTCCTTCAGGATTTTGAAAGGTTCTCTTGGTTGGGAATCTACTTTATAAATTCGGTAATCTAGACAGATTTTTTTCGCCAGGATGACAGCTGCCTTAAATCTTTTTGCTGCAATTTTATATGCGTCTTTGTCAAACTCCATGAGAGAATCTTTCCACTTATAGAGCGTTTTCGTTTTTTCCCTCTCAAAATATTTAGTATTACAATTTACATAATTGGTTAGTAGTACAATTAAATGTAATACAGATGTATTGCTTGGTTGGATTCAAGATCTGTCGTTAAATTGTTCCCCTTTATATTTGTCCTGGTGGGGGTGGTTAGAGACTATTAAAATGATGCTATCTCCTATTATTCTTACAGTTATCTACAGTTTCCTAGTTCCAATACCCTTCTCCCTTTCGAAATCCATTAACTCTTCCCGGATCACTTTTCTTTGGGGATCTAAGAAGAATAAAATTATTGCTCTTAATAAGCTTAAGGCATCTTATGAAAATGATGGGGTGCATTTTCCAGATTTCAAGTGTTATCATAGAGCATTTTTACTGAAATAATTGCAAATGTGGTTCTTTCGTTCTAACAGTAGTGATGTCCCTACTTAGTTAACCCTAGAAAAGCACATGATTTCCTGAAAAAAATGTAGATGACCTGATGTACATCTTTGGTCACTTTTCTTCTCGATTTTCAGGCCCCATCAAAGCTTACTGTACAAATGCTGCTAAATTGTATAAACTATTATTACACAGTGTACCGCCAACCGTGAAGTGAATTTCTGAAACCCAATGGGAAGATGACTGTGGGGTAGTGTTTGATGATGAAGCTTGGGTCCGAATTTGGTCTAACGTGAAACATACACCTACTTCAGCGTGAAACATACACCTACTTCAGCGTGAAACATACACCTACTTCAGCGTGAAACACACACCTACTTCAGCGTGAAACACACACCTACTTCAGCGTGAAACATACACCTACTTCAGCGTGAAACATACACCTACTTCAGCGTGAAACATACACCTACTTCAGCGTGAAACACACACCTACTTCAGCGTGAAACACACACCTACTTCAGCGTGAAACATACACCTACTTCAGCGTGAAACATACACCTACTTCAGCGTGAAACACACACCTACTTCAGCGTGAAACACACACCTACTTCAGCGTGAAACACACACCTACTTCAGCGTGAAACATACACCTACTTCAGCCAATATCTCTCAGAATATCTTATTTTTCATACACAGCATTTTTCACTCCAATGAAAATACATGAGTTTAACTCAGCTCTAGATGGGATGTGTTTGTCATCTAAGACTTCATGCGGAACCTTTAAGCATATGTTCTTTAAATGCTCCTATATTTATAAGTTCTGGTCAGATGTCCGGTTGCAGGTAAGAATTATTTTTAACATCTACCCACAAACATTATACTAACATACATTGCAAATAATACCAATATTCTCGTTGGTCCAGGCATCCTTTATCATCTTTTTATTGCCATTGTTATCAACTCGATTACTGCTAATTGGAATCAGTTTCATCTGCTAGAAGTCGGTGGAATAATATCTGTCGCATTCACAGACTTAAACATTGTATGACCAAGCATCTCAACCTATTGAATAAACATGACTCTAAATGGTTCTACTTCTCTATCTAATTTATCCCAACAGGTCTGCATATGACTCATGAATGTATTCGGGCCAATGTCTGTTCCCTAAAATGTATTTTGTTTACCATATACTCAGTACATTGGATGCACTTGGTTCACCATGTGTTATGCAGTACTCTCTTCTCCCACTCCCCACCCCTTTCTGTCTCCCTTGTCTGTTTCCCCTTCTTTGTGTCTCAAATATTGTGCCAATATTGCAGTTCAATCTGGAGTTTCATTTATATAGCCATACCTCTTTTCGTATTGGTATAGTCTGATGTTGTTGTTCTTGTCGATTATTTTCATAACTCAGTTTTATAACCATGTTTTTCTATGAGTTTCCCTCTCCAAGTTATGTACAAATCGGTATATTACTGCATGTTATAGTACATAGTCTCTTCAATCCAAATAATGTCAATAAAAATGTATTTAAAAAAAAAGACGAGGCCCAGGCTCCAGCCCTAGCCAATGTAATAGGTTATGTATTTCATTTAATGCATATTTGTATCTGATACATATAATATAGCTTTCAGCTTGACACAGGCTGTTTTGAAAAGCTTTTTGCCTACTGTCATGTATCTTCAGGGGTTGTACAATTTCTCTCTTCGAGAAGTGTAATGTGTGATTGATTTGTCATATTTGATTTATAGTGATATAATTTATTTCTTTGTTTATTTGTTTTATCCTCATTCACCCACACTGCCTCTATTACCAACTTCATGCTGACACAGATTCTTTTGGGCAACATGATGCTCACTGTACTTACCCATATTTTGCTGTATGTGCAGAATAGCACCGTCCCTGGTTTCAACATCACAGATTTGGGCAAAGGTTATTGTGCATTTATATTTTGACATATGCAGTGACAATATTATCAGAAGAAGAAAAAACAAATATGACTGTCACTGACAGGCACTGTGTTACTGTTAACTTAGCAGCATATATATTGTACACAGCCAACATGAGTGTGTTCTTAAAGTGACAACACTGGCATATATTGAGCACATGCAGAATGACTGTTCTTACAGTAACAATACTGGTATATATTTGGCACAGACAGCGTGATCATGTCTTTCTAGAGTGGCAATACTGGAATATATTGGACACAGTATGAATCTGTTCTTACAATGGCATGATGTCACATATTAGACATGGCCAGTCTTAACATGTTTTTAAGTGGCAATATTAGCATATATTGGGCACAACCAGCATTAGTGTGTTCTTACAGGGTTAATTCTGGCAGAAATTGGGCCCAGTCAACATGAGTGTGTGCTTTCTGTGGCAATACTGATATACATTGGGCACAACCAGCATGAAACAGCAGTGTTACAATGGCAATACTAGCACATAATCAGCACAGACACTTTTAGTGTGTTTTCCGATGGCAAAACTGGCATGTATCAGGATAGCCAGCATGAATGTAATCTTGGTGGCATGCTAGCATATAATGGGGCAAGTCATAATAAACATGTTTTGCAGTGGCAATGCTAGACTATTTGGCACATCCAGCATGAGTGTATTCTTAGAGTGGGAACGATCATATATATTGGTCAAAGACAGCATGAGAGCATTCTTATGGTGAAAATACTGATACAGCCAGTATAGGTGTGTTTTTACAGTAGCAGTCTCACATAAATTGAGCACAGCCAGGACACATATGTATAAAAGTGGAAATATTGGCATAATGGGCACAACCAGTGTAGGTATTTTCTTACCTTGGCAATACTGGCCTTTCTTGAGGTTCTTACGGGGCAATACTGACATATACTGGGCACAGCCAGAATGAACACATTTTACAGTACAAATACTAGCTTATATGTTTAGCACATGCAACATGAAAATATATTTTTCCAGTGGCATGTTTGGATAAGTTGGGTACTGCCAGAATGAGTGTATTCTTACTGTGACAATACAGATCAATATATTGTGCACACCCAGTACGTCATCCGTCACAAACCCCTGGACCCTGAATGCACATTCTCACCTGTAAGATGCTGTCTATCCTGGCATCTCTATCCCAGGTGGTGATGGGGACAGGGTGTCCAGGAAGAGCAGGGTTTATGGGCTCCCCATTTTACGGACATAGCGACAGCTGCTCCCAATGCTCACTGGACGCTGTCATGATGAAATCAGTGCACTTGTGCATAGGTCCGGCTCCCCTGCATGCATTGTGTCGAAAGCTTCCTGGGTTGCTAGGGCAACCCTGTCTCCATTCTCCGGCCTTCCTCCCATCAAGACGGCCCTATAAAGCCTGCTGTGAAACTCAAGCTGGTGTGTATTAATGCTTCTGGCTCATAGTAGTGTTCCTCTCTGTGGTCTGTTTTCCTGCCTGCTCCCTGTTCCCCCTTGGAGTCCTTCCTCTGGCCCAGTTGTCCTGCCCTTTTATTTTTCGTCAAATCCTTTTTGCTGCCCAGTTCTGTGTCCTTGCTACTCAGGTCCTTCTTCAACCTTTTTTTTAATGTTCTTCCCCCAAAATCTTGTTTCTGCCTTCTGGCAACCTGCCAGTCTGTTTTCCCCTCTGCACCTCTTCTTCGCTTGTAGAACTTCTAGTCTTCTGCTAGCCCTTGTACTTCTTCCATACCTGTCAGTATACCAGACTACAGCCAGCCTCACTGCACACCTGTCTACCGGTATACCTGCAGGCCTATCTGAACATCTGTCAGCCACTGGGCTTCCTATTGGCCTGCTTGAAGTCCTACACACCTTTGGCTTCCCTGGTCAATGCTTGGACTGTCCCCTCTTCATGCTAATCCAGTGAAGTTGGCTTGTGGCATGGGGAGCATACTTGATAGCACCCTCTCTCACTTCCAGTGCAGGTGTCATATTGGCTTTATGCTTCACATTGCATTCTACCAACATCAGCTAGTCTGAATTCTGTGACCCAGAGCAACCAATGGATTTCAGGTACTCAATGTCAGTGGGACCCCGAGTATTACACAGTGCAAATGTAAGATTACAGTTTCATGCTGGCATATATTGGCCGCAGCCAGCATAAATCTGTTCTTATAGTGGAAATAATGGCATATACCCACAGCAAGGGTAACAGTGCCAATACTGGCATATGCAGGCACACACAGCATAGGTATGTTCTTACATTGATTGACAATACTGGTATTTATTGGGGACATACAGCATGATTGAACTCTTACAGGGCAACAAAGACACAGCGAGAATGAGCATACTTTACATTGGAACTACTGCCATATTTTAGGCACTGCCAGCATAAACTGTATTCATAAAATCACAACAATTATATATATATATATATATATATATATATATATATATATATATATATATATCTTTGAAGCACTGAAAGGACATCAGGCTGGGTGAGTAGCACTCTTCATAGTTTCGGAATAAACAAAGTCCGGACATCCAAGTTGAAAAAATAAGATATGTTCTTTATTAGTGCCTTGCAAAGTGGCAAGATATAATTAAAAAGCCATAGAAATAAGGCTCTCCCAAAGTGCAAAAAATATGCGCGTTTAGGAACGTTGACGCATTTCGCGGCTTTCCTCGCCGCTTGATCACAACAATTCGTTCCTGGTAAACCATAGAGTTTTAAACCCTTAGGCAGAGCGTACGGCAATCATTTGTACCGACATAGAAAGGGGACTCCATTTCGAAACTCAGCCCATTCGAAGTCGGCTCATGGCGGCCATCTTAGTGTTGTTGATCCTATGCTGATTGCATAGTTATACATGCCACATCCACCTAATTGGAGTGGTTCTCTCCTTAAGAGTGTGCAATCTGAGTTTGAAACTAAGTGTGATTCAAACTCATTAATGGTCCGCCATGGTCTGCCTCGAAAGGTAAGAGTTTCCCCTTGGAGCCCCGTTGTATGCCAAATGCCTGTTAATAATCCAGTACGTTTATTGGCTACCCTCAGTTATATAAAGTCTTGTTGCTGTAGTACCTCTATGGAATACACAATCACTCTAAAGTGCTTAGTGCAAATCACAAAGTAGTAAAGTGCATCGATCTCTGAATGTGCAAAAGTCACTATAAAGTGCAAAGTGCAAATGTGTTCAGTAATATAACGACTACTGTTGACAATCTGATTATTCTAGCTCCAAATAATCGTATATTGGATCTCATCATTGAGATATCTCGGTGAAATGCCGGGATCATTATGAAGTGCATAGTGCCAGCAACATGTAAAAATACAATACAACCAACTCTTTGAGGTACAGTAATCGCTAAGAATTGCACCGATCTCTTTAGAGTGCAACAGTCAATAAAAAGTACATTGTGAGAGTATACTTGCTAATGCAAAATGCCAGACTAAGACTCATCCGATTTGTCTAAAGTACTACCGTGTTGTCTATTACAGCATATTATCTTGACAATTATTAGTTCAGGCTCTGCTATAACGGTTATATGTCAAACTCTGGTTTATAAAAACAAGGGGGAGGGCGCAACTGCATCCCACACATGTGTGAACCAAATGAACACAGAAAAAGCAACCACCAAAAAGGTTAAAATCGTATCCTGTACGAATTAAAACAATGTGGAATTCCAATTATTTAAGATATTTTGATAATGATCACGGGGCAAGTGTTGATGACCAGCATTCTTATCCTTTCCTTTTCTTTACCCCTGATTCCACAAAGAGAATTTGAGAATCCTACATTTTTTCTTTTCATTACAAGACTGGTACCCAACCCTATGCACAGTCTACGCAACTTGCTGCCTTCAAACCCATAAGCATTGCTACTCTAAGCCTAGTTTGACCCGGTTGAAACACACAAGAACTTCATTCAGGTACTATTGAGAGCCCCTGTCCCCTTGGTCCATATTCGGGCCCATAATGACTTTTAAGGCCCTGATTGCATCGTTTTCCGAAACACCGTAACATTATGAGTGACATTACTGCAATTCTTTACTTTTTCCTCCTTGCTAAAGTGTCCAGAGTGCCTACATTTATTTGTTCTGCATTTTGTGTTTTCCTTTACAAGGGTGGGTTTTGATAGTGCTTATAGTAGTTAGATGTATAGTTGATTTGTGTAAGTAAACCCCTTATTAGAGTATAGCCTTCCCTCGACCCACTTTACCAGAAGAGGTAATATATATATATAATTGTGGTATATATATAATTGTTGTGATTTTATGTGATTTTATGAATACAGTTTATGCTGGCAGTGCCTAAAATATGGCAGTAGTTCCAATGTAAAGTATGCTCATTCTCGCTGTGTCTTTGTTGCCCTGTAAGAGTTCAATCATGCTGTATATATATATATATATATGGCACAGCCAGCATGAGTGCCTGACATATATTGGGCACAGGAAGCATGATCATTTTTCATAGTGGAAATACTGGCATATTTTGGGAACAGCCAGCATGAGTTTGGTCTAACAGTGACAAAACTGGCATATGTTGGGTATGAGCAGCGTGAAAATGTCATCTTACAATGGAATATTGACATGCATTGGGCACAGTCAGGATGAGTGGGCTCTTACATTGGGACTACTGGCACATTTGTGGCAAAGCTGGCATGGAAATGTATTATTACATTAGCATTATGGCATACATTTTGCATTTATTTAATTTTTCCTTAACCCCAGCATACCATTTTCTCTTGTTCTGTGCTTTGATGCCTTGTCAAGGTGAATGTTGTGCTTTATAAGTGCTTCACCATACCATTCATTGCCATATCATTTTTAACAGAAATGCGTTACAAAGTAGGCAATATTAGAGTACTTGAATGAAGTGTACTGGGCGGTGAATTGGTAAGAATAGGAACATAAACCAGGGACAGGGACCAGAGGGCATTACATCATTTTTAACATTCAGAGCCTGAGGCCAGTAGTTGCATATGTACTGATTACATTGAGGAGTTCTGAGGGCAGAATGCAAGAGAGGTGTGTTAGGTGGTTAGTTTGACTATGAGGTTGGGGGAGTCTGAGGCGTTCCTTGCATTGACATCAGATAGAGTTTTAGCCTCATTTTGAATAATTCCACTGAAGAGATGGCTTTGATGGCTGTGTGAAGAGCAGTCCAGTGGAGTAGGGTGGGTGGAGAAAATGAGCGAATGTGACAGGAGCCATGGGGGATAGGGGACTTATAGATTGTGAAGATATGAGAGGTGGAGAGTTTCATTGTGAAAGTATAGTGAGGTGCATTCAGTAAGGTAGTGGCCAAGACCATGGATGGTATGATAGATGAGTAGCAGGAATTTTGAGAGAACGCTAATTTACATTGAGAGCAATGCTGCGTAGTCATGGTAGAAAGAGGTGGCAGAGTGTAATGAAATGACCAATGCTCAGTTGTAGTGGCTAAACTACCTTCTCAGCCCTCACACTTCTATAAACCAATGTTGATCCCAATTATAAAGGTAAAAGAGGCCCAGTGAAGAGATATAACTCCTTTACCTCTTCTGGTAAAGTGGGTCGAGGGAAGGCTATACTCTAATAAGGGGTTTACTTACACAAATCAACTATACATCTAACTACTATAAGCACTATCAAAACCCACCCTTGTAAAGGAAAACACAAAATGCAGAACAAATAAATGTATGCACTCTGGACACTTTAGCAAGGAGGAAAAAGTAAAGAATTGCAGTAATGTCACTCATAATGTTACGGTGTTTCGGAAAACGATGCAATCAGGGCCTTAAAAGTCATTATGGGCCCGAATATGGACCAAGGGGACAGGGGCTCTCAATAGTACCTGAATGAAGTTCTTGTGTGTTTCAACCGGGTCAAACTAGGCTTAGAGTAGCAATGCTTATGGGTTTGAAGGCAGCAAGTTGCGTAGACTGTGCATAGGGTTGGGTACCAGTCTTGTACTGTGCAGTTCAAGTGCGGCATCAAGAGATGAAGGTTGATTGGTAGACAGAAGGGTTGAACAATGGAGCATGGTTTGAAACAATGCGTACTACTAGTTCAGGTCAATGAGTGACACAATCTTCCATTGGTTCGAGTCGACTTGCAATGCCAAGCCCTGGTAGCTCGATTCTTGGTTCGATGGTGCTGCATTTTAAAGTCGTGGGCTTGTGCCAGACAGGTGACAAAGCTCTGCTGCAGTGATGCTGTGTCAAACTAGTTCGACGGAGAAGGCTAAAGGAGGCACAGCGGGTACAGGTGGTTCAAATGGGATGAGCTCGGCTCAAATTCCCTTCTATGTGGTTTGAATGATGGAACCTGAAGTCCTGGCAGCTTTGTACCTCTGGATGCAGTGAGCGCTACAGCAGGGGGCACTAGGGCAAGGTGAGTCCCTTTCAGTCTCTGCTCTCCCAGCCTAGGGATTTTTGCAGCAGAATGGTATGTCCTGGTCCTCACCAAAGCCACCCCCAATGTGCCATGGCAATGGATAGGGAGCAGCTCTTTCTTCTACCTTGGAACACCTGTCTTTACCTTTGGCAGAGGGCTCTGGAAAGGGCTGCCCTCCCAACAGGACCCAAATTAATACTTCCTGGTGTCTTTGAAGGTCTAAAAGTGAATCAAAGAAGTAGTGGCATACCCTCTCTTTTATAGGTAAAATGTCACGGGGTATTGAATGAAAGTAAGTCTGCTTTAATGCACCCAATCCCTGTCCTTGAGACATGTGACACTTGCCTGCTGATGTCATACTAAGAGTGCCTTTTTTCAAAGAAATAGAGGGGAAAGGAAGGGAAACGAAGCCCACAGAAAAGTAAGATGGAGGAACCCTTCCTCATGCCCACTTCTGCTCTCTGGGCCCTAAATCTGCTCCTCTCCAAACCTACAGCTTCATAGACTCTCTCTGGTACCACCCCCTAGTATGAGGCATGATATGCAATTGCCTCTTTGAAGCCAGGCTCCCAGGATATCTGCTGGTGGGAGCTACTGGGCCTGGAAGGGAGGAGTTATCCATCCTCCCAGAAGGTCAACAGAGGCAGGCATTGTGTCTTTTGTCTTATTCACTGGAATGCAGTTGGGCTGCCTGGAATCTGCATAGCCTCTAATAGCTGGTCTAAGCCCACTGGGTTGACACTGGTATAAATCCACTTTGATGTGGCATTAATGATTATTTGAATTATCAGCACCCAGACCGTAACCTGCGTATGGTGTATAGTTCAAGATTAAAATGCCATCATGCAATTGTTTATTATGATTATTAAGGTGTTTTGAATCGGGATGTGAATTTAATACAGTTTCTGGGGGAGGTAGCGTTGGGCTCCAGCAGCTCTCAAAAGGGTAATTGTGACCTTTAAACCTGATCTCTGCCACTGGAGAGCAGGTGCTTCAGCGCTGTAAGGGGAACATTTGTACAGTATACTATTGGATGGAGTTTTATGAAAGAGGGTCTGGTTAGCAGACCACCCTTTTTGAGATAGATTACCTGCATGATATTATGGCTAATAAAAATAATAAAATCTGGGCATTTATACCCTTGCAGATGGCAATCCTCCACACAGTGGATCTGGTTACTTTCAAAAGGGCTGTGTCGCAAGACTAAGGGAAGGAATAGAGTAGAGAGGTATACCAAGAAGTAGGCTTGCACAGTAATCCAGTTTGCTGAGCACAAGCGTAGAGGGGTTTTATTTG
Organism: Ambystoma mexicanum; assembly: GCF_040938575.1. Lineage (NCBI taxonomy): Eukaryota > Metazoa > Chordata > Amphibia > Caudata > Ambystomatidae > Ambystoma > Ambystoma mexicanum. Next base: position 536,912,098 of record NC_090923.1, on the reverse strand, counting down.
ATTGGTATATGAGTTGTGGATGCTTTTCAAAAGTTGAGTCTGGCTGTGCTTAATTAAAATGAATGAATTAATCTTTTATAACATGCTTAATACCGGAGACCAACTCTAAGCACGGGACTGGGATTTGTACCTGTGTTGCTCTGCCTTGTCGTGCTTCCAAGATCAATGCGTTGCGCCTGAGTTACCTTCCCGACCCTCCCACCCTCCATGCTGGTTACAGTGGCTGTGATGAACTGGTAGAGCTTCCGGTCACTATGAAAGAGGACCCTGACTTTGAGAACCCTGGTCAAGGGTGTGAGTGGGTCAGGGTAAAAGAGGTGGGAGAGGGGAGAGTGGGATTTACAGTAGAGCGACGGAGAAAGATGACTTGCATTTGAAGAGTTTAGCATGAGACAGTGTACAGCCATCCAGTGGCAGAATGCAGTTTGAGATTGCTGGGTTGAAGGAGCAGAAGGAGAAGAATATCTGAGCATAGTTAGCATGAAGGTGATAGTTAAAGCCAAAGGAGAAAATTAGTTTGCTGAAGCAGTAAGAGGGGGAATGAAGAGAGGTGGGACTAGGACTGATCCTTGAGGAACACAAAGAGAAAGGGGTCTTGGGGCTGGAGGTGCTAGAGTCCAATGAGATGGAGAAGTAGTTGTCAGAGAGATAAGAGGACACAGAGTCAAGTATGAAGAAAGAGCTGGAAAGAGGAAAGGATAATCCACAGTGTCAAAGGCAGTGGAAAGATCTAGAAGGATGAGAATGGAAGACAGGTAGGAGTAGTGGTCACTGGTAAGAGAATTGGCAAGATGTATGATCAGAGCCTCAGTGGAATGTTGTAATGGAATCCAGATTAGGGGTGATGTCAGCAAGTGCATGTACCTCAAGACAGTTGACTATGAGGTTTAAGACAATCCTCTTGAGGATTTTAGAGTGGTCAGGAAGGAGAGACAGATATTTTGAATGAGGGGTTATTGGGGTAAGCGGTCAGTTCCTTTAGGAAAGATATGACTGTGGCAGTATTGTAAGAGGCTGGGAAGATGCCAGGTGGGAGACTTAAGTTGAATAATCTGGAGAAACGAGTGGAGGTGATGGGTGCAGGTACCTAATATGTGGTGCAAAAGGGGTCATTTGGAGTGCAGGTCGGTTTTCAGAACGAAGGATGATTAGAAGTTCAGTGGAGTAGGTGAGGTAGAAGCGAGATAGAGAGAAGCGTGTGGATTAAATGGGAGATGGGGAGAATGAGGGAGTGGGTAGGAGAGCTAGAAGGTTGGACAGTTGTGCCACATTTTTGTGATTATAGTGTAGTAGTAGGAGGTATGATAATTGGTAGAGGTATAAGAGGAAATTGAGTCGTTCTTAACTGGGAAATCCTACCCTTGATGGTTATGGATAGTTTGCAAGGATGCAGCATATAGAGGAAATAAGACTAGTGTATAGATGGATTTGGTTGTTGTGATATGTGATCTCAGTCAGTAGAGAGTGATTTTAGTCCTGAAAATGTGTTCTTACAGTGGCGAGCACGGATATGTGTTTTACTGGGCAATACAGGCCTGTCTTGTTGAGCTCTGGCAGCACACAAGTATGTTTTACTGGACAACAAATGTCATTGAGACAGGCCTCATGGTTTTTGTTTGGACCCATCCACTGCAGACTGTACACATATTGCAAAACCCGTTTGGTCATGGGAGGTGACCTGGCACCTAAATTCTATGGCTTTTTTTTTTAGCTCATTTTGTTCGAAATGTGGGCTGTAAAGTGAATGCTTGCTTAACATTATTTACAAAAATGTTTCAGGGTCCTTTGCTGTGCTCGCACCAACCATAGGAACATATTTACACTCCTCTACTCGAAAAGTTCACCAGCAGTGAAAAGTCTGATTCCAGTCCATAAAGAACAACATCCTTTTCTGATTGAGTGTTATGGGCATTGCCCACTTAGCGAGGATTAAGGGAAGAGTTAACAAAAAGCAGTAGCGCCTACATATATACCCATCTTTGTCAATGGAACAAATAGAATTGCTTTATCCTCGGATTTACGTATTCTCAGGCTTATCGTCCCACTCAATACACTAACACAGAAAATAATGTTTTGGGAGAAAATGTGGAAGGCAGTGTAGACACGTGGTTCGTAGACAACATGAATATTGATAGGGATAGGAGAAATTGCATGTTTAATTACAGAACATTCAGATGTTCATGCCGTAGGCAGACTTGACTCAATCTCTTGGGAGTTCGACTGCACAACTCGATGTAAATTATACATTCAAATATGGATGGTTCTATAAATAGATCCTCTACTACACTACAGTCATGTCTAATTCAAGTAAACATGTAAAATGCTATTGCTGTCTGGTTCAGGTGCTGGTGTTTTCCTACGTGGTGGAATGCATATCTATTGTGTATTCCACAACAATGCAGTGTTCGTTCAGTTTCATTCAGTTTAAGAATAACTGTCAGCACTGCTTGGGAATGACATCCACACATTTCTCCATCGCATTATGTAGAGGACAACACACAATTGCAGTAATTCCGCAAATAATACACATTTTAGGACAGCATTCTTCTGGATTTCTCCTTCACTAACTATATCATATGTTCAGAGAGTGCAATTTTTTTTTACGATTCGTTTTTTGCTGAATATTTTCAGCCGAAAAAAATCTGCCTGCAGCAGGCAGATTTCCTGTGCTGGCTGCCAGAGGCAAGGGTGGCTGTCCCATAATCTGCTGCTGACAGAGTCAGTCCTTCTCCCTTGCGCTTCCCTAACAGAGTGAGCCCTCAGCTAAGCCTCATTTTGCGTATCTGAGTCTTGTGTGCTGAAAAGACAGCATTCCACGGCTGTGTGTGTGTTACGTATAACGTGGGACTGGGCCTAGCACGTTTCCCCGGTATCTAGTCAATTCATCTAAACCCATTCCATCTAATACCATTCCATCGAAATGTTTCCATCTAAAAAATGTCCATCTAATGCATGTTTTGGGGGGTAAAGGTTAATTTTTATTCAGGTGTATTTTAAAGGGTAAAAAACAGGGGTTTGGGGGGAACCCCCGCAAAAAAAAGAAAGAAATGCATTAGATGGAAATATTTTAGATGGAAAAATTTAGATGGAATGGCATTAGAGGCAATGGTTTTAGATGAAATGACCATAAACCTGTTTCTTCTATTGATGGGGAGCACGTGACAGCTGTCAAATAGCGCTGTGGCACCAGGCTGTTTGTTTAGCATCTTCCCTGATGGATTGCTGCACCTCTCTATTTCCTGTTTTTCATTGATATGCTACCATTCGAGCCTATTATCTGAAGGGAGGCTCATCAGTACCTGTTGAGGTTTGCTGACCCTTGTGGTCAGGGACCATCTTGTCTAATTGCTTGCTTTGTGATACCCAAATACCCATTTACTGAATTTTTAATTAATTACAATCCTTTGTTGGCTTGGCAGGGACGTCATTTCCCCGAAAATGTCAGCAGTAGCAGAAGTGACATCAGACAACCCTTGACCTCTGATGGCTTTACAGGAAGTGATGTCATTTCACCCGACCCCCAAGTGACATCACGAAAGGTGATGGCACACAACCTTTCACCCTTTGACAAAACAGGAAGTGGCACCACATAGCATTATTCCAGTACACTAAGAAAAATATGGTTACGATATCACTGTAACATGATATACATTTCATAAAAGGATGGATCACCATATGTAGCCTTAATACCAGGTTGTATAGAGCTACCAATCGTAAGGCAATAAAGCACTATCAACCAGCGGTGACAAATGGTTGTGCTGGAACGGAAAACTGTGCATGAACAACCAATATAGTGAGAAACACTGAGATCAATGTATGCCCAGAACAAAGAAGTAAACATTTTTTTTTCCAGCCTGTAAACTCAGCTTCTACCCAAAGAGAAAGCAGAAGTTAGTTCTAGATTAGGACTCCCGGTATCGGCAGACTTACCACCTGCTGACGGTAGACATGCCAACCAAGTCTCCTGCAACTCGCGGGACTCTCCACCAAAAGAGGCTGTCTTTACTGCAAACATAGTCTCCCAATTATTGTTTGTGGAGAGATTCTATCGGAACGGGTCCCGTGAACCACGCTGGTCTGTGTCATCTGCACGATTTCGCCTGCAGCATTGATGAAAAAATACATGCATTAGAAACATCACTTTCAGGTTTGGATTTTTCCGGCAAACCTTTTAAAGAAAAAAAATGCATTAAAGGGATAGTCCAGTAAATATTGTTTTATTTAAAAAATAGATAGGCAACAGTAAAAAAAAAATACTAGCACTTTTTTTTTTAAACTTCCTATGTAAAATTTTGAGCTATTCAAGCTCAAAATTCGCAAAAGCAAGCACATGGGCGCATCCATTTTGGGAAATGGATGCCCGCCTGTGCTGGCTTTTGCTTTTGCGGCACTAATGAAGGAAAAGTAAACAAAAGCTACCGAGACCCCCAAATGGGAAATGCTAAATGCTGCAGTGTTTCTGCCTAAATCTGATTTCCCATTTGGGGCTCTCGGGCTCCCCACGGGGGGCCCGAGAGCCCCGAATGGGAAATGCTAAATGCTGCAGTGTTTCTGCCTAAATCTGCTTTCCCATTTGGGGCTCTCGGGCCCCCCGTGGGGAGCCCGAGAGCCCCAAATGGGAAATGCTAAATGCTGCAGTGTTTCTGCCTACATCTGCCTTCCCATTTGGGGCTCTCGGGCCCCCCGTGGGGAGCCCAAGAGCCCCAAATGGGAAAGCAGATTTAGGCAGAAACACAACCGCGTTGTGTTTCTGCCTGCTGTGGCTTTCACTTTGGGTCTTCGGTGCTCCCCTGGGGGAGCACCGGAGACCCAAAGTGATAGCCACAGCAGGCAGAAACACAACGCGGTTGTGTTTGAAAACGCTGCGGTTTTTCTTTCCGAGTTTCTCAGGCTCCTCCGAGCCAGAGGAGCTTGAGAAACTTGGAAAGAAAAACCGCAGCGTTTTCGAACACAACGTTGTATTTATGTTTGCGGTCGCTTCAAAAGCGACCGCAAACATAAATACAACGTTTTTAAAGCTGCGTTTTTATTTCTAAGTTTTCCGGGCTCCTCCAGTCCGGAAAACTTAGGAAAAAAAAACGCAGGCAGCTAGTGCTTATTTTTAAAAAAAAATAAATAGCACTTACCGAGATTCAGCTGCAGCTTTCCTGCGCTGGTCTCCGGTCCGCGTCCTCCGAGTCCAGGCACCAATGAAGGAAAAGCCACCCAGCGGTAGCTTTTGTTTACTACAGCTGGCTGGCTTTTCCTTCATTAGTGCCGCAAAAGCCAAAGCGAGCACAGCGGCGGGCATCCATTTCACAAAATGGATGCGCCCATGTGCTTGCTTTTGCGAATTTTGAGCTTGAATAGCTCAACATTTTACATAGGAAGTTTAAAGTAAAAAGTGCTAGTATATTTTCTTTAATGTTGCCTATCTATTTTTTAAATACATTTTTTTACTGGACTATCACTTTAAAAGAACTGTCTGGAACGTTAATTGTATTTTGCATGGCTACGGTGGGAAACATTGAATCACTAGTGCTTCTGCTGACTTCTGAGCCTTGCACATTGGATTGCATAAAGGGGCAGGTACTCATTCATGTATTAGGCAACATGCTTTGGTTATCATGGAGGGACAGCTTCCTCAGGATCCTGGGAAGCTGTATAGCACTGCCTTAAAGAGTCTTGTGCTGGAGCCTTAACCATAGAGATCAATGGGGATTTAGTATGTTTTCATGTGACAATTACCTGGCCCACACTGGAGACCCAGCGAGGCTGGTCAGGAGAGCCCCCATTTATCTCCTCTGGTCCAAGCATTCACTAGTTCAGGGTGGCACCTGGGCACTATGACCCCCCTACTGTCAGGCCCCAGGATTGGAGCACATTGTCACAATACATAAGGCCTATATGTGTTTCACCCTGGGCGTGCTTTGTCTATGAAATTGATGGTGGAAAAGGGATGAATACAATTTTTTGAAAAATTTAGCACAATTCATCTGTAATGCAAAAAACATTAAAAGGGAAAAAATAAACAAAGATTGAAAGTAGGTAGTTATGTTAATTTAATTTATAAAGCGCAAATACACCACAGGGGTATCATGGTGCTACCCGACAGCAAGACAAGGGAAAAGGAAATTAGAATAGGTATGTTTTTATGGCGCAGTGGAATGTCAGATGATTGGGTAAAGAGCGCATGGCACAAGGAAGAGAATCCCAAAGAATGGCGGCCGCCTTTGAAAAAGCATGGGCCCCTATCCGACAGAGCCTAACCCTAGGAACTTGCAGAAGGTAGGCCTCTGGCGGAACGCAGTACATGACCCGGGACCTACGGGTGAAATTTGGCCTGCAGGTACTCAGCCCATTGACCAAAAGAGCGTGCAGTAGAAGTGGTAAGAGGAGCGTCCGAATTTTGAAGTACCTGGAGGCGCCGGAAAAGATGAAGAGGTTGTGCTAAGAATAAGGAATTTCAATAATCGATTGAGGTGGTGACCAGCGCTGCCACCACAGGTGTACTAGCCTGAGCCAGGATGAACATGAGGACTTTCCAAAGAAGTTTGAGCTGGAAGTAGCCACATTGGCAAATGCCACTGATCTGTTGTTCCATGGACATGGAATGGGAAATGTTCACCCCCAGATCCTTCACCACAGTAGTAGGGACAGGGAGAAGGCACAAGGAAAGAGGCCAGAAATCAGACCACCAACACCTCTGTTTTTTCTACTTTTTTCTACTTTCAACTTGAGCAAGTTGTTCTGCATCCATTCTCCCATGGCTTCCAGACAGACCCTGTATCTGGTTGCTCACTCAGGAAGATTAAGCTCGAGGTGAACCAGAATTTGGGTATCATCCGCATAAGAGTACCAGAGGAAACTGTGGGGGGTGATGAGTCTGGACAGAGGCTGAATGTAGAAAACAGGTGAGATGGCGGACCCCTTCGGAACACCGCAAGTGATGGCCTGAGCCTGAGAGAAAAAAGGTGGGAGGGAAAGGGTTTGGCAGAAGCCAGATAGGAAAGAAGAGAACCAGGCCAGGACCACCCCAGAGAAGCCCCCCCCTGACAGATGACCCAGCAGGAGCGCATGATCAATGGTGTCAAAGGCAGCAGAGGTGTCAAGGAGGACCAAAGCGTCAACTCTGCCCGATCTTGTAGTCACGCCAGAGACCAGCACATTCTCGGTGCCCCAGCCTCGACGAAATCCTGACTGAGAAGAGTGAACAAAGAGGGAGTCTTCAAGAAAAGTACTAAGCAGCAAACAAACCAGAGATTCCAAGAGTCTCATAAGAACAGGGAGCAAAGAAATAGGTAGTAAGTTCACAGGAAGAAGAGTATCCAGAGAAGGCTTTTTTAGGAGCGTGAAAACAATAGCATGTTTGACATAAGCATGAATGATTCCTGTAGTAAAAGAGTGATTGACAGCAGCCAAGAGCAAAGAAGAAATGTCGGTGAGTATTTCTTTCAAGATGCCCAGAATGATATGGGGCCTCATTCTAAGATTGCCGGTCCGGTAGTAACGGTGCCGGTAAGGTACCGGCACCGTTACTACTGGACCGGCAAACTACGAGTTCTGCTTGCGGGTGCCTTTTCACCCACTATGTCTGACCTGGCGGGCGTACCGGCACCCGCGAGTAGAGCATGTCAGATGCACCGGCACCATTCACGAATGGTGTCGGTGCATCCGGCTTGCCCATTCCCATTGAGCCCTACGGTGCTCAATTGGGAATGGGGAAGAATATTTTTCGGCGCCCATGAATGGCAATTACCGGGTCCGGCAAGGCCGTAATGACCCAGTAATTGCCCATTCGCGGGTGCCGAAAACAAAATGACACCGGAGGCAGCCGTGCCGGTTTTACCATCACGGCTACCGCCAGTATCATAATGAGCGGCTGAATTTAATTTGAGAACAGCAGCAGAAATGTCATCTGCCGTAAAGACAGTAAACATGAACCAGGCTTGAAAATCAGGCGGACTGAGTGCCACACTAGAGGGGGACGCCCTCATGATGTCTAGAGAACCAATTTCAGCACGTTTTTTGTTGATCATGTCAACCAAGAAAAACAGCCAAAGAATCACAGAGATCTTGGGATGGAGGCATAGGCTCAGGGGGAGCAGAAGAAAGCGAGCGGACAACTTTAAACAGATCCTTGATGTGATTGATGGAACCTTGGATGTGATACGAGAAGTGAGCCTGCTTGGCTAGGAAGATGGCTTTATGGTAGTTGGCTGAAGTGTTCTTAAATGCCACTTTATCTACCTGATGGTTATTCCGGCACCAAGTGCGCTCGGTTTGTCTGCATATGAGACGCGAGGCATGCTGCACATTGGATTACCAAGTTTCCGAGGGACTAGCAAGAGAATTGGTAGTTTTCAGGGGCACTAGTTAATCAGCTACAAAGGTAAAGGTGGAAGCTTGAGCACCAAGCTCAAGGGTAGCAGAATAGCTATGTGCTGCCTTGAGCTGAGTGATAGGCAGATCTTTGGGTACGGTCCACCATTGACGTTTAGACACAGGCAGGGCTAAGGGGGAGTGCAGACAGCAGAAGTAGACTTTCCAATACTATATAAGTATTCACTAGTGCTGTATTACATACATATTATCTTGTTAAACCTACATTAGTAGTTGAAAGATGGTCAGCATGAGACGTGTCGTAGTTAGTAGATGATGCTGCAGTAAAACACATTAACATTAAAGGTAAGTCAAGACCAGCAAACTGAATATGTACTGTCCCCCGGTCAATCAAATCTCATGGTTGACACCAGAGATAATTGGTGTTGTAGTTAGGTTGCACTTTGTGGGATTGTCTAAAAGGGATTATTTAATAACCGGTGAGTGTTCCGGAATGGTAGGCTGGAAATGTTTCCAAATCATAATGGAGAGAAAGCTTCCTACTTACCAATTAATGTAACTTTAAATGTTTAGTTGAAAAGTAAGCAGCTCATATTGGCAAATAATTTCATGTTATGAATGATGAACTAGTAAAGTGCTATATTTTAGTAAACACTGTCGAAGTTATGATGGGTTTCAAAAATGCATGACAAGCCCTTCTACCTGAAATGTGAGTATAGAGTAGACCACTCCATCTAACAAGCACACATGACAGAGCACACCCCGGGAGCCATGCCTAGAAGGTAACCCCCAGTTCTGAACCTCTGAGATAACCATTGTGGATATGCAAATTAGCTCAGAAGAGTACATTTCTGCTGCAAATCTGCGGAATGTGTATGTCTTATAGACCAGTGCTATTGTATGCATCAATGTATTAACCTAAGACAGACAGCTCCCGAAGATGCAGACAACCACATCCAAGTTCCACCATTAGGGTGGTGCAGTCTAACATCCTTTTTATTGGAGCATGTTTACCAAACACCATCAAACTTATGGTGAGTTTTAAATATGTATGCAAGAGTAGAACAGACCTTATCAACTATATAGCTACCCTGTTAACACATGTCCAGGCAATATTATTACAGGGCTTTTAACCCATGGGCACTGATAAGACCATCCCTAGGTCTTTGCAAAGAAGATATCAGCTGGACTTCCATCTGATGCATTAACAGTTCCTAGTCACCCCCTCTTTCTAGCATTTTAATTCAATGGCACGCATTTTCAGATCCTGGTCATTCTGAGGATTTTTCTGCTGGCGTGCTAGCTAAATGTTGGCAACCTGGCTCCTTATGTATCTCAAATGTTCCCTGGGCTACCTCTTCGTACATATGTTTGGTTACAAATACACAGTATGATGTAGATGACATATGTACTGCAGCAACTGTTGACTTGTTTGAGCTCTGTCTGTTTGTTTGGAATTACTTTGAATGTTTTTTACTTTGTTAATGGCGCAGAAACAGATTGAACACTTACCGCAAATCTTAAACCCGATGTGATCTTGTGTTAACCAATTGTGGGCGTGTTCTTTGCAGGAAGCCGTAAAACTAAGAATTTATTTGCTTTAGTGAGAAGAGCCTATGTAATTTTGTAATCAAGGTGCACATTTAATATGTGTCAGTTTTTCGTAAAGTTTTTTTAATTTGGTATCAGTCGAGTGTTGTATGATCAGCTTGACCCTGTCGTATTGTCTCACCAACTGTTCTTTTAGGGGGTAGTGAACCGTTTAAGTCCTTTAAGACAAGGCAACATTCTACAGGGTGGATGGGCAGAGAGAAATTCCTCAAACATCAATAATTCAACCGAATCAGGAAGTTGGCAAAATACTTTTGTCTGTTTTAATATCAATGATCTAAAACAGGGAGTACAGCAGACATCATCCAACATCCGGCAGTAAGGTCTTGTTCGCATTTCATAAAAAACACGGTTATATAGTAAATATTTGTTGTCAGTGATGTCATCCTACGTGGCAAACTAAGAAACTTATGGAGGGTGTGGTTGGGTAACGGGAAACATCTAGGTAGATTTTCTATGAGGGTTGGTGTTGTGACTGGATCTCTACTGCCAGGTGGAAAACTCTGCCCACCGCTAGTGCAAGTCATTGTGAGCGTCATAAAATACACGTCTTATTGGGTCTCTAAACTATGGGCCTATTTGGCACGTGGCCCTTTATAATGATTGGCATATTCCACTCGTTAGCAGCATGCATGCTGGTACCCCAGGTGCCAGTGGGTTGGGCTTGAACATGCCTCTCCACCCAATTAGTCCATCATCCACCCTCACTCAAGCTGTCTGCCATGAGAATAGTCTTTGTACTCGTCCTTGTAAAATAGCACTGCTCCTGGGAATAAAAGAGAGTGTGGGTATGACTTTATCTTCTGGTATCAGTGTAGCCTGTGCAAGAGTCTATTTTTATCTGACCATGTGACTGGAGAACTCATTTGAGCTTCCTTAATGGTATTAAACGTATAGAACTTGGCACCCAATAGCCTTCTGCCGCACCTTAACAGGAGCGCGACTTTTCGCCTTCTCGTACATTGCATTATTCCATTATAATTTACTCATTTCTTGGCTGTTTCACCCCTTGACACTTTGCCAAGTAGGCCTCTTGATGCTCCTTCTATTCTCAGCTGAGTTTATCTTTCTGTGCCACACTTTTCTAGCCCTTCTATTCTCGGGGTCCATTTTGCTCAAAATACGATGTAGAACTTCCAGATTCCTATGCATATACATACTTTAGCGCATCGCCGCAATCTAGTCACTAAGTATAACCAGCCTTATGATTACTTTGTCTACTTGTGTTAAAACATCTGTACAATTATAAAATTATTGTCATTTTCTTCCGTGCTTCTTTACACGTGTGATCCTTATTTTGCATGTGATCGTTTACTTGGTTCTTACTTCATTATCAGATTCTATATGGTCTATACATCTTTTCTCTTGTCATCTCTTCTGAGGTGTGTCACTTTCTTCATGTGATGTCACCAATCTCTTCTTTCATCCATCTTCATGTGCTCTTTAGGGATCTTTCCCAAAAAAGCTGTCAGTTCTTCATGGATGCATAAAGAACGGTTTTCTCAATGGATACTTTGCTTCAAAGGCTGCTCGTGTCATAGGCATCATTACAGGTGTCTTGCTTGTCACTATTTCTGGTTCCCAACATATAGGCAATTTAGGGGCGGGACTTCCGGCAGAGGCTTTTGGCCCCTCCTCTACACTCCCCCCTCTGTTTGATTCATCAAACACTCTCTCACCAGTCTCCGCATCTAGACATTCTCTCTTGAAGAAATGCTTCTTAGGAGTCTATATCTTCATCACACCTTTCAAAGATCCTGCTGATTTTACATGGTCATCAATGCTCCAGGTCATAAGCCTTCATTGTCCACTTGGGCTGCAGTAGATCCATCTTCCCACACACTTCTTGTGGTCTGTCAGATACAGGAACTTTATTCCTTCAGTTGCATGGATGCTGGCCTTTACACAGTCTCTGATTTCTTCATAGGTCAGCTGTTTGGGTTCAAATCCAGATTCAACATTGATAAGGATCTTCATTCCTACTGCCTTCTTTGCTGTTTTTTCGTATTGTGTGATTATTATTTTGATCACACAAAATCCAAACATTATCATCCGTAATAATGCTCCTAAGAACTTAAAGATATTCGCCATGCACTGTGGTACCCATGTGAAGATTGCTGCAAACCATCTGTCATCTGCTGTATCTTCTACTTCATTTTCCATCTTGGTATGCAAGTTCGTCAACAACGTTATGGCCTCTGTCAAGGTCCCCTTCTCGGCATTGTGAGAAGATATGCATGTGCAACATGATTCCCAGATTTTGACACAAACACGTCCATTCATAGCTGTAATCATGTCCAGGACATATCTGTTCTGGATAGTCATCATTCTTATGTCTCTCAGCTCTTCTTTTATTGCATTGAATCCCTTTATGGTGGTGTTGATCATCTGCAGGTACTCCCACCTGGTTATCTGTAACCATTTGGCATTTGCCATCATCTGGATCCTTGGCTTAAAGATAGTTGTGAACACTGATGCAGTCTTGCTGAACAACCTTTGATTATGCGGAATAGTATTGAAAGCTTCTATTGATTTGGCTCAGAAGTAGTTCTCCCTCTTTGTTCAATTGAGAAATCCAAGCAACCTCTTCTTCCTCAGGTGAGCATCAGCTTTTGGAAATTTTCCAATGCTCAAGTCACTTCTTGGGATACCTAATGCTGGAACATGAAGAATCACCATGGAACACAGTCCTCCCCAATCTCTGGGTAGCTTCATATAAGCTCTGGATCCACGGACCCAGTAGTGGTCCATTATTACTACTGTCCCATCCTTCATTCCTGGTACATCAAAGATTCGACTGCAATATTGATTTTCTCCAACTTTTTTTCTTGTGCCATTGTTTCTGAAGCATAGTTCTGCACTGAATAGAGGCACTATCTGCACTGGGCCTCCTTTATTTTCAACCCAGGTCAGTAGTTTGGCAAGCTTCGACCAAAGAGGTTTACATCCTGTCTCCACAGGTTCTATAACTGGTTTGCAATGTCCAGTAAATTCCACTGGTCTGCATACAACTATGCCTTCTTCCCATCCATCTGGTGAAAGTACTGTTCCCCAGATCTGCATTTGGCCTCTCTCCTTGCATCTTCATACCTCTTCTTCAGTTTTTCCTTGGCAATTGGGCTTTTTATTTATCTCCCATCTGATTCATGCTCCCTTCATTCCAGGCTGTCCGTATCTTATCATGTTATCCTTTGTGTGTGGCCTTGCTCTTGTTTTCAAATCTTGAACATAATCATCTTCTTCTGGTGCTGGGCATTCTGTCACCCATACCAAGGATGCTGTTCGACCCTGAAATTGACCTCTTGTATGGCAAAGTGCGAGGTGCGTTAGGCAATGTGCAGCCTGAACATCTATTTCTATAGCTATGAATATTTTAGAATTCCCCAATTCATAGGGTAGGAGAGCACAAACATAGCAGCACTCCTCAGAGGTTCTCTTTCCTACTTCTTTCATGTGCTGATACCACATGTTGTTCCCCAAATGTGCTGTACTGTCTAGATAATTATTTAATTCATAATCATCTTCTCTTATATCTCACTTAGGTCTCTTTCTTACAAGGTGAGCTTTTATAAGCAACTCATGAAGTACATCAGTATACATCCTTCGTATAGGGAGAACCATAGGGACACTTGTCAGTGAAATAGGTGACTTTGCACGTGTCAGTGGTGTTGTGCAAATCACATATGGTCTTGGCCTTTGTGCAACTGATATGTCTGAAGGGTCACTGGTGTGGGAAGGACCAAGGAATTGCTGCTTGCTTTGGTCCGGCAAGATAAGCGCATGAATTAGCAGAAACAGAAAAACAATAATAGATGCTGCGCAGACATATATCAGGCACCAATACATTAGTCCCCACCAACGGTGCTTTCTTACACGTTGCTGAGCATGCTTGTTTCCCACCACTGCATCATTTTTTGGATCCCACATTAAGCCTGTGTGCTATTTTTTAAGGAAGGAAACAACCTTTTTAATCAGGCAAATTCGTCAAGTGCTCCAGTAATTGCAAAATCTGCTCAATGATTGCTGAGAGCAGTCTCCTTAGCGTTGGACCATTTTTAGGATCATGCAAGAACACACAAATGTTAGTACTTCTCCCCACAAGTACAGGATATGTCAGAAGAATACAAATAAAGACAGTAAGCAAGAGCCGATGAACGTCGACATCAGACAGGACCATTGGTGTGCCCAAAGAGAAATTCATTAAGGAAGGAATTGGGGAACTGTTCCCTCTTCCAGTCACTGAACAGAAAATCCAGATTTGGCATATTTTGCAGTGTTCCAACATGTTCCTTTTAGTTCAGTTCAGAGGTTCCTGTGGCTTAAGCAACAAGTTTGCACACCTGCTATAATCTATAAGGCATACCCACGGTAAGCCACAGTCCAAATGCACACTTGCATTTATTTACCCAGCACTTTCTGCGTCCTTCTTCCTCGTCATCGATTGAGTCGGCACGTGCTTAATACTTTGTGTTGACTTGTTTCCGAATCATCGGGTGGGTGTGGATTGGTCCCACCAGCATACGGTTTAACGTCGCCGAGATGAATCCAGCCACGTCTTTCTTGGACTTTTACTGCTGAGGGAGTAATGTTCTCAATGATGTAGGGACCAGTAAACCGAGGCTCATGCCACTTCCTAGTGAAGTTGCGAATTACTATCGGATCTCCCACAAATAGTTTTGGTAAAGGTAATCATTTCTCTAATCTGTTTACTGAATGGTCTACATATGTGTCCTGAGACTGACACCCCTTGCTTCTGTGTTGATCTGAAATGACAGAGCTACTAACGGTCATACATGTTAAATAAGCAAGTAACTAATTTCCTAACATTTCTGCTGTCTTCTGGGCATCTCGATGGAGGAGTCAGAGGTGTTCTCAGTCGCCTCCCCATTACTAGTTCATGGGGCGTGAGGTGGTGGGCCGACACGGGCTGATTCCTTAATGCATATAACGACAAGAGTAGAAAATAGAGCCATCCCTTTTTCAATGACAATTTTGATTTAGCAATTTTTTCTTTGAGAAGACCGTTGAGTCTCTCACATATTCCATTCGCTTGCGGGTGATAAGCAGAAGAGAACTTGTGTTTTATGTTTAGTAACAAGCTAAACTGTTCGAATAAATCATTAACAAAATGTGGACTATTGTTGGATCTCAGCACCTCAAATACTCCCCATCTAAGAAGTACTCCTCGTACTAAAAACTTTGCTGCACAAGTGGCATTTGGTTGTGTACATGGACCCCGGCTTCAATCCACCTCGAAAAGGGACACACCACCACCATCATATACCTATATCCACTACGTACCTGCAGCATATCAACATAATACATATGTAAATGTTGAAAAGGACCATTAGATCTAGGGATCACTGCCCTGATTGTTTGCAGTGTGTGCCCAGCAGTAAATATTTGACATAAAATATGCTGCAATTTACTACATAAAATGTAACGTGTTCTAAAAGGTTTGGTACAAACCAATCCTCTGCAATATCTGCTGCAAGGCTTTCCTTAGTTACATGCGCGGGGTACTGCAGGGGTTCAAGCGCTACCCTTAATAATGCTACTGGCATTACTGGCTTCCCAGTGCTATCTTGTGACCATAAGGCTTCAGAGGGGGATAAGGAACATCCCCTCCATTCCCATAACTCCTTCTGATCTTGTGGAGCATTGCCTTGAATTTCCATCAACTGTTATTTCGGCAAATGATTAAAACCATCTTGCATTATTACAGCCATCATTTCTCCCTTTCTTTTGTATCAAAACTTGAAATGCCTGAAGAAGTTGCAACCCTTTTGGCTTCTTCGTCCATGGCTAGGTTTCCGCATGAAATGGAATCAGCTCTTTTAGTGTGAGCCTCGCATTTGACTATTGCACTGGCTGCTGGGAGCTATAGTGCTTTAATAAGCCTGTCCAATAATACTACGTGCTGCACAGGAGTGCCGCCCACTCGGAGGTAGCCCCTCCTTTTCCAATGTGCTAGCCCTGCATGTACGGTTGACGTCACATATGCAGAGTCACTGTACACCACCACTTCATCTCCTATGTATTTCTCAAGCACGATAATAAGTGCCACCAATTCTGCTGCTTGTGCCAAAAAGTGATATGGCAGCCTTATGCTTGACACAATTTCAAATCCCCCATTCTCTTTATGCCTCACCAGAGCTGATCCAGTCAATCGTTTCTCCATCTATTTGATCGATTTTCGATGACCCATCAATAAAGAGAATCTCCACTTCTTTTGCATGCAGTATGTCTTCATATGACTCCTCATACCGGGCACAGTCTTGTACATGCTCACCCTCTGCCACGGGTTCAGCTACAAATGTGGCAGGGTTCACTATTCTACACCTGACTATCTTAATCACAGTATTGGATAACAGTATTAGTGTAACGTTTACCTGTACTCTGTGGGGACACACACTCACAACTACTTATCTGTTACTTTTCTCAGAGAGCGATGCTTCCAACCTCCTGCTACTCAGCTTGCCCTTCCCCCCTACAGGATACACAGAAAAGATTCTTAGACTATTTCTCAACCCAATTCCCAGTATTTTCTTATACAATTCCCCAAAAAAACTAATTACCTCATGTTTTTCTGGGGGAGCTCTCCATCCTGCTTCTGAGCAGGGGCTCTAGTTCTGTAGAGGGTTTTGACTGGAAAATAACCCCTTAGCAAGGAGTTTAGGGGAGGACTGCTCTAAAGGATTTTCGTGAATCAGGGATGCATAGAAGGTGTACCAATAAGTTACTGTGAAAACATTTTCAAAGGGAAACAATGAGGAGATGAGCGCAACAAAGCGTAAATCATTGGTACTATTCCCAGAAAAGAACAATGAATGGAATGTGAAAGGCAGAGAATGAATTCAATGAACAATGTCTGTGTAAGTTCACAAGTGTCATAGTGGAACTCAAACAACGTTCTGGAAAGTGTGCCTTTCTCCTCAGAGAACTTTCTCAGGAGTGAAGGTCACAATATCCACAAAAACGATACCTGCGCGCCTAAAATATGCCTGCATGTGTGTGTGCAGCAGGAACTCTTCATGGAAATATCAAATGGTGAGGATTCCGCACCTCAAAAGACAAACTGCAAGCAAGCGCATAAAAGAAGGCACAACAATGCTCCTAAACTCAGCAGCGTAACGGAATGCGTGCCACAAAAGGAAAATGTAACACGCAATTAAAATAATGCTAGTTGAACCAGTTTCCAAGTCGCTACACTGTAACTTATATAAACAGTGCTAAACAGCACCTACATGAATAGAAACACTAGGAAAAAACATTTAGCACAATTCTATACTTGATGTGACAGTTCCGTGAGCCTGAGGGAACGGAGGGATAAACCACTCGACGTGACTGGAAAGAATAACTAAGTTATTCAGAAAAATATATTCCGGGGCAGTAGGGAGGGTCTAAGGCAAGGAGGATTTATAAGGGAAGGACTGCTGAGAGAAACATGGGGATTCGGAAATACTAATTCTAACTGTGATAGGACTGTGGTAAGTGTCACACTGCGATGCAGGAACGACGCGAAGGGCGGAGTGCTCCAAGGGAGGGGATTAAGTAGCTACTGAGCTAGAACAACTAGACCAGCACAGCAACCTTCATTAGGCTAACTTGGCAGCAATGTTGAGCAATGAGGAAGTCACCACTAAGCCTTAGGACAAAACTGTGTAGCGTGTCCACCAACTAGGAGCAATTTGCTTATGGCCTGATTCTGTTAAGGACCTTTTTTGGCATTTTCTTGGTGATCATGACAATTGGATATGACTACTTCATATTCAGAGGCTCTCTGAGATGTCAATGTACCCTTAGGTTTTTCCAAAATAGCATGCTCAACAAACAATGTCATGGAACACCCCATCACTATGGCCATAGACTGTTCAAGCTGAATGTGGCTGCAGCCAGCAATTGTTAGCAAGGAAAGTGTCCTCTCATAACTGGATCTATAATCCAACTATAATATGCCAGAGGTTTATACCCGTGTGGTCCTCTGTGTAAGCACTGCTGTCATAGCTGTCCCATTTGTGTGCGAAAACAGGCAGAACTGCTCAGAATAATTGGGAATTCCTAAACCTGGAGCTGTACAAATTGCTTTCTTTAATTCTTAAAACCCTTTCTCCATTTCCTCAGTCCATTCTATTTTCTCATTATTCACTTCTTTAATGCCTGCAAAAGTGGTCTCGTGTATGAACTATAATCAAAAACCCATGCTCTAACATAGTTGCATAGTCCCAAAAACTGCTGCATTTGCTTTGCTGTGTGCGGTTTTGCTGTTTTCAAAATTGCCTCAGCCCTTTCAGGTGTGACCTTTTTTCCCTCATGAGAAATTAACTGGCCTATATACAACACCTCTTCTTGGCAATACTGTAACTTCTCTTTGTCCACTATATATTCCTTGTCTACTAAGATAATCATTAACTGAACTGAGTCTTGCCTGTATTGGTCTTCTGTATTGCAACACAACATTTTTCCCTTTTAACTCAATATTGCCTATGTCCATCTGCAGGACCCTATTAAAGATCGATGGAGACTCACAGTACCATTGAGGTAAGCAAGTGCTTTTCAGTTTTGTCTGAGGGAACGTGAATGAAATCAGATCTTGAGAGTCTTTATGCAATGGGATTGAGAAAAACGCATTTTTCAAGTTAATCACCATGAAATATCGTGCCTCAACAGGGATACTACATTGTATCATCACAGGATTTGGAACTAAAGGAAATTCTGCCTCTACAATCTGGTTAATTGGCCTCATATCCTGGATTAAAAACCATGACCCTCACTTTGATTTTTTCACAGGATACACTGCGGAATTGCACCGTGACTCTGACGTCACTAGAATACCCTGCTCCATTAGTAGAAATAGTTTTGAAAATACCCTCATCCGCCTGTCGAGACATGGGCTACTATCTTACTCGACGTAATATTGCTCCTGGCTTCAGCTTAATCTTAAGTTCTCCTATCCCCTTCAATAGACCTAGGTCATAGGGGCCTGTAGGCCATAACGAGGCTGATAAGTTTTCTAAGTCCTAACTACTCCTCATATGTTCCTCAGCTAATTTGAACAAATTAGGCACCCCATTCTCCTCCTTTATCATTGATGGCAACACTATTAATGTAGCCAATGATGTGAAAACACTAGGGATTCACATCGACTCTGCTCTCACTCTAACTAGACAACTAATGCCTTAGCATCATCTATGGCTTACACCTGCAAGCGCATTACGGCTTGCCGACCATACTTAATGACAGCTAACTGTATCTCGGTAGCAAGAGCACTAGTACTATCAAAGCTTGATTATTGCAATGCGCTGTACCTGGGAACCTCGCAGCAAAACCTCAACAAAATGCAAATTATGTAAAACAACGCTATTAGAGCCGCCTGTAACATTCCTAGAAAACAACATATCACGGCAACGAGACAATCGATAAAGTAGCTCAACATCAAACAAAGAATAGATTTGAAAACACTCTCACTCACCCAAAAGTGCCTACACAACCAAGTTCCTTTATCCCTAACTAAAACCTTCACACGTCACTCCTCAGCGAGACCCATTAGCACTGTGCATTTGCAGAGTGTGACTATCCCACGCTTTAACCAACAACGTGCTGGGGGGTCAGGCTCCCAATCCTCGCTGCCAAGAAATGGAATACCCTCCTTGTACTAATAATAGAGGAACCATCCTTCTCCCTATTTCACGCTAAGACTAGAGGTTGTCTCCTCGAACAGGACCTCATCACATCCTGCCCATAACCGCTGACACGTCATCTCTACCTTGTGTCCTTTTTGTAATATTCAATGTAAGTACACTTGTAATACCTGCCTATGTCTATTTTATACTCCTGTCTGCCTTTGTAAACTCGCTGACTGTAATTACTGTACATACTTCCAATGGTTAATTTGCCTGTTAATATGCCTGTTAATATCTTGTTACTCTGTATATACCTGCCTACGTAACCTGTAACTCTAGCGCCCAGATGCCTCAGGGCTCGGTAGCACTCTACAAATAAATAAAATACAAATACAAATACATGGTCGCACTATCATCATTCGCTGAGGGACCTCTCTTTTCTCTATTTTAATCCAATAGGTAATATTCATTTCAAATACTACTTCATCGTCTGCTGGTTCATCTTTAAACAAATCCTCATCTGTGACATCACTCAATCTGTACGCTTCCCCTATACCAATCACTGTTCTCCATGGCCTGCCCCTGTCCCATCCTTCGAGCATGGCCAGTTCCCCTTTTACTATAGCTGCAACTAGTTCTAGAGGAACCATTCATCCCCCCTATTTGTCCATAGGTATCTGTGGCCTAAATAGAAACTCATCAGGTATTCTCATAGTCTCACACAAGAGAGTGGATGCCGTGATTGAGGAGTCAAGGTGGATGCTGAAGTCACCCAGGAGAAGGAGTTTAGAGGTGATTGTGAGGAGAGAGGAGGAGAAATCAGCCAATTCAGAGAGGAACAGGGTAGTAGAGCCAGGTGGCCTGTAGATGGTGGCAATGGTCAGAGATTAGGTGGGAAAGATGACCAGCTTGCAAACCAGGCTCTGGAAGGAAGAGCAAGGCTAGGTCGGTATGAGGGAAGAAGGGACCGACTCAGGGAAGATCAAAGCAACCCCACTGCCAGCACGTTTAGGGCAAGGCTTGGAGATGATCTTATAGCCATCAGGGCGAAGGGAGTCAAAAGCAGTGACTGAGCTGGCATTGAACCACATCTCGGTGAGAGCAAGGATATTGAGGTCAAGGTAATCAAGGAGCAGGCAGATGTCGGCAGAGCTTTTGATGGCAGAATGAGCATTAAGCGTGGCTAGATGCAAGAGGTCACCACCTTTGAAGGTTTTGCGAGGAGGGGTACAGGCATGTGGTACACCAGTTGGAGAGAGGGGCAGAGGGAGTAGAAGAAGAAGTAGCAGGTGTGCGAAGGAAATTGATGTGGGACGGCAGTCGCCGGTCAAAGAAAAAGAGGTTGGGTTGAGGACCCTGAACCAAGGTAGTGCTAGAATGATAGACATTAATGATACACCTGGATGATGCACAGCCTGCCAAGATTACTTCCCATCTAGTGCCACCATTAATGGGTGAGGATGTGAGAAGAGAGAGATTAGAGATAACATGAGGAGTCCATTGATCTGGAGAGGGGACAGAAAGGAGGATATCAATGAAGATCTGTCTGGAAGTTGCACTGACATATGTGGTCTGTGATAGGTAGGCCAGGGTTAGTGGTCAGGATGTCTATGTCAAACTTTTTTCTTCCAGACTTCATGAGAGAGGGAGGATAGGTGATAGTATAGTAATTATAAAAGATAGAGGAGATGGTGAGTGCTATAGGGGCGGCGGGGCATAGGAGGAATAAAGAGGAGGGGCTACACAGCACAGTACGAGTACAAACTCACCAGGCGGCCTTGTAGCCAAAGGAAGCAAGGAAGCAGATGCACTGGGAATGCTTTAGTGCCGCAGTTGGGCGCAGAGATGTTAAAAACACTGCAGGATTTAAATGTGCACAGTGACACAAAAGCAATGCAAAAAGGGTGCAGAAATGTTAAAAAAAACAGGATTCGAATTTGCACAGGAGACACACAATGCAATGCAAAAAGGGTGCAGAAATGTTAGAAGACACAGCAGGATTCTAATGTGCACAGTAGACACAAAAGCAATGCAAACAAGGATGCACAGATGTTACAAAAACACACCAGGAATCGAATTTGCACAGGAAAAACAGAATGCAATGCAAAAAAGGTGCAGAGATGTTGAAAAAAAGACCAGGATTCGAATTTGCAAAGGAGACACAAAAGCAAAGGAGTCACAAAAGCAATAGAAAAAAGGGGGGCAGAGATGTTACAAAACACACCAGGATTCGAATTTTCACAGGAGACACAAAATGCAATGTAAAAAGGGTGCAGAGATGTTAAAAACCACACCAGGATTCGGATTTGCACAGGAGACACAAAAGCAATGCAAAAAAGGGTGCATAGATGTTACAAAACACACCAGGATTCAAATTTGCACAGGAGACACAAAATCCAATGCAAAAAGGGTGCAGAGATGTTAACAAACACACCAAGATTCGAATTTGCACAGGAGACACATTAATG
Source organism: Ambystoma mexicanum (assembly GCF_040938575.1). Lineage (NCBI taxonomy): Eukaryota > Metazoa > Chordata > Amphibia > Caudata > Ambystomatidae > Ambystoma > Ambystoma mexicanum. The sequence goes on along the minus strand of NC_090923.1, from coordinate 536,890,074 downwards.
CAGTGAGAGCAAGGATTAAGTAAGGCACGCAGATAGAATGGAATAGGCATACCTTGGTTGCACAGTTGTTTAGGTTAATGGGGAACAAAGAGAAGTGAAAACAGTGTCCAGCCATGACTCATAAGTTTTCTTGGGGGGTGCACAATGTTCAAAAGGCCCAAGTTCGCGGGGTAACACGCTGCATGCCTGGGGTCTGATCCATGTGGTATGATCCAGACTTAGCATTAAAGGTGATTGAGGAAAAAGTAGCAACATATGGCATAAACTGGTGGAAAAATGTTTTCCTCATAAAAGTATACGATTATGTATGCATAGTTTTTTTCTCTTCATCTCCCTATATAAGGGAGAATTTCTTTTTGTTGCAAGAAACAAAACAATGAAATTATTAATAATGTTCAATAAGAACTGGAATTGTATTATTTATTGGTACCTTAACACCATTTTATCAATATTAATGGACTGTTAAGAACGTATTCCAAATGATTTCGATACCTAAGAAACACAATGGTCACACAAGTTACGAAACAATTCAGTCTGTTAGTCTCTGCAAAGCTCACATCATTATTAGAACTCTTAAAAGAAAAAAAAGTCTGCAACCCAACATTTCTTTGCTCTAACTATCCTCATTCACCAATTTATCAATTCAATTCTATCAATTAAACTCCACTCAGTTCCATTGTAGTACTAAGAAGATGAAGAAGAGACTGCCCTTTAATAATGGATAGCACAGAGTGCAGCTGTGTGTGACTGCTGATGTTTTGTTTGAACGCACTGAAACACTGGGTTATAGACCCAGCTGTCAAGGGTATTTACCACTCGAATATTGAAGTGGTTTTGAATATGGATTTTGATGTAACCTTGCAAAAGATTGTACGTTTAACTGAAAGATGTACCAAGAAATTGTGCTTTCCTAGCTCGGTGTAATAAAGTTTAAAAACATCTCTGCCGATTACGGATAGTTTTGAATCCATTGAATGGAAAATGGTAGAGTAGTCTTTATAAATGGTCAGTGGATTTTAAGTTTTTGAAAGAAGAAGAGGTATCCAAAAATGTCTGCATTATTTTTGCTGACCTAAACCATAGTAAACTAATGAATTAATATGTTAATGACAAATCGGCATAGTAACAAACATAACAAATGGAACCCAGAAGTTTATTTGAACAGATACACTGGGCTAAGAAAATGATTTAGTGAATGCATGGCAAGCGTTTCATGTAATAAAGTTAAGGCAAGCAACAAAGCGGCTTGTCTTCTTTACATACAAGCAGCTCTCACTTTGAAAAAGATCAGTACGATAAGAAAGACACTTTCAAGTGCCCATTGCAGCCTCAGTCACTGAAATTAACATATCTCCTCAACGAGTCAACACAGAACAGTATTTGTAATTCATATTGGTAATAAGGCCATACACGCGCCAAACCCTTTTTCCATAATACACCACGGTGTATCATGGTGAGATTCCTGCCATATGTTGTTTCCTTGTTCTTCATCATGGATACGCCAACAAGAAAAGTAAGCACACCTCTTCAGTATTGCCAGTACAACTCTTAACTTAAACCACACTGCCCACGTGTGAGATGTAGCTATGCCAAACATTTTGCATTATCTACTGTCCTAACGTGCAGGCACCATCCCCATGATGCACAAGGTGCAAAGTGGCATAATGTGCTGTGTGCAAGCTTGTATATGCTTATACAAGCCTTACAACCTGAGAATTGATAGTGGAAAGGAAAGGACAGCAGCTGCTTTGACGACATAGGGATCCTCCTTGAGAGCTTGATCTGAACTTTTCCTCCAGTGCTTTACCTTTTTATCTGTTTTAAAATGTGCATACGTGTGCCTTAATTGTCTGACAATCAAAACACACTGTTTTCTTGATTAAAATGTCCTGCAGGGAAGCCAATTAGCTTATTTGAGAAGCAAAGCAGTCACAAAGTACCCATGAGGTCTGCTGTGAGGGATCAGAAGAGCAGCCTCTGGACACGTGAAAGCTGGGTGCTACTGGAGAGCAGCTGGGTGGGTAAATACAACATAGGTCAATAGTTCATAGGAGTTCCTGAATTTAGTATACACTGTATGACCTCAAATGACCTGCAATTAAAATACACTGCTTGATTAAAATGCACACAATTGTGTCTTATGTATATTGGCCTACTAACAAAACAGCAGCGAATCAGAAATGAGAGGATTCTTTACAGCGAAGTACTAAAAAGGAGCAGCCACAGGAGCGTGGTTTAAACCCCTCCACCAGTTCCCTATTTTTTTAGTTTCTTTAAATCAAAGAGACCACTTGCATAATGGCTATGATTAGGTGGGGCCATCGTTGAACATTCAAAGCACCAATCTTTTGATGTTGCAATGGTCCACCACCTGGCTGCATTTGTAAGTCCACCCACTGCTCTTGAGATCGATGGAGGGACTAACTCCAGCATTCATGGCAGCAGATCCACCTGTTACCAAAGCTGCATGGTCATATTTAGTATTATTTTTAATATTAGAATTAAGCCCAATGTAAAAATAATAGGTGATCATTGGCTAACTCAACAGACTGTCTTATTTTTCAGAAATTTAACAGCGATGTCTGCATTAGAGCATCAGCTGAGTTGTGGAGACTGCATTGAATATTATAATATGAGACTTCAATATATGGTTTGAAGAAGAAACCACAAACTCAGCTAAAACACTAACATCTCAAATATCAACAATGCGTCTACAGCAATTGGTGAAGGGAGTGACCCACTTGGCAAGGCTAGATGCATTTTTCTCCAAATAAAATCTGATTGCAATGGCCCCACACAGCTCATTCTCTGGATCGATCACCTAATAATACCCTTTTGTGACCCCCCCCACATGAATATAATCCCACATTCTAAAAACCCCTAAAATTCCGATGAGAAATTGCTAATCCCTTAACACCATGGACCTCAGCACAAGACTAGAATACCCAAAACCGTCATGCACTGTCTTAGATGACATTGCACCAGAAAATTCTTTCCCCACCTCTCAAAGGTAAAAAATGGCAAGATGTTTCACACCCCACCAAAGAGCACCAGAGAAAACAAACACGAAACTGGAAAAAGAGTGGTGGAAAAATTATGAATGACAGAAATAAATTGCATACTTAAGACAGATACAACTATATAAAACCGAACTACAAAAGCAAAACACCTCAACTACACTGAACGCACCACAAAAGTAAGCCACACCCAAAAAGAGACGTTCATCATTATCAACAAGCTAAGCAACATGACAGCCTGCAACAACACATCCACACCTACCTAGAAACTTTGTGATGACCTTGCAAAACATTTCTGAAACAAAATCACAAACATCCAGCAAGTCATCAAGAGTATGCCCAAGAACACAAGTAACAACTCCACCAGCAAGCTAACTCCAGAACTAATCACAAGACTAATCCGCTTCTCACCAATTTCAACAGAAAGATTTGCCAACCTAGTGAATCAAAGCAACACAGCAGGATCATCACCAGACCCTTGGCCACCAGACATCTACAGGATTATCTTCATCCAAGAGACGGCTGCAGAATAATTCCAGAACCTCTTAACCACTCACTGGCAACACGGGCTGAACCACGAAGCTGCAAAGCAGCATAAATTAAATCACTCTCAGGAAACACAGAAGAGCAAACCAACTACATACCTCTCTCAACCAGGGTCAGATTAGGGCATAAAATGTTCATGGGCACCAATGAAAAAGTGGCCCACATTTGCAAATGGAAATTCATTCCTTTTGTGACAGACTGTTTGAGTAGTACCCAAGGGGGAGATTGTTGATACAATGTGATGCAAATTGTGCATTTTAAAGAATATTTATTCAGTAACACCGGCCAAAACTACTAGCCGCATGGTGAAGTAATTTATCAAACTGGCACCCATGGGCCAAAAAACGTGTCCCACTTTGACCGTAAAAACTGACCCACACTGGCATTTTGTGCTTTGGGTTTAGGCATTGCCCTATTGCCCTACAGGGCAGTCTGAGCCTGATATCAAACATCCTGGTGAAACTTCTAGCAAGCTATATGTATGAACAAATCTTGAAACATGTAGAAAGCAATCAAATACAAGACCAGGCACAAGTCGGTTTCAGACACATGAGAGGAACGGACACAGTGCTAGTAGCCCTCTGGGACAACCTAAAAACTAACGCTAAATCCAACATAGACCTATCAGCAGTCTTCGACACAGTCCACCACGAATCCCTCATCAAAAGACTCCAAGAAATAGGAATCAGCAACATGGCCTATCTATGGTTAACGTCCTTTCTAACAGAAATAATGAAAAAAAGGAAAGGGGCTAAAGCCTCATTGAGCTAAGGACAAATTGTAAGGTTCAATATGTGTATGCTGTTAGTCTAATTACTATCTCAATCACAAAGGGTTTTGGAAGACAGCTGAGGTTTATTTATTTTGTATTTATTTATTTTTACATTTATTTCAGCGCACAAAACCCTCAGGCAACTAGGTGCTAGTTACAGGAAGTGCATGGTACATATGGATAGGTTAGATGATGCATTGGAGAGCCTCGCCTCAAGGTACAGGGGGCTTATTTCAGGAAGAGCAAGAGAACAAGCATAACAAAAATAGGTAGGGTGCACATTCTGGGAAAGCCGCGCCTCATGGAATGGGGTGCTATTTCAGGTGTGCACGATAGCAGGCATGACAAAATGGGTAGGTTGCACATTCTGGGAAAGCCACGCCTCATGGAACAGGGGGCTACTTCAGGTGTGCATGATAACAAATCATGTGCATGATAACAAGCATGGCAAAGGCGGGTAAAGGGGAGTGCATCAACTACTGTGAATGCCTAAACTCAAGTTATTAGCAGGCATGGGAGAGCAGTGTAAGTCAATGTATAAGTAATATAGATACCCAGCAAAGTACATATTACAAGTAGTGCAGGCATTATGTGAGGTAGGATTGGTTAGAACAATGCAACAGGTCGTGTATAAATCGGCGACATGTCGTTAGGTAAAGCAGTGAGTAAAGAAGAGTAGTGTAGTCCCATCTAGATACAAGAGTCCACGTGTTGGCCAAGTAGCAATGTTCCGCAGCGGCAGTCTGATTTAGTAGCACGTTAATGAGATCATCAGAAAGAGCAGTTAGTGGGGGGAGGAATGGGTCGGATTAGAGATGCAGGGGAGCAGCCTTCGGTAGAGCGAGGCTAAGATCAGCTTTCTTAGCAAGGCACAGAGTTGTGATGGGACAGAAGCAGATAGTAGAACAAGGTGCCCCGCATTGGGTAGCAGGGGGGGAGAGAACATCAAGGTAAATGGGGACTTATGAGTGGAACGTACGTTGGCGCTCTTACCTTTAGATGCACCATGATAGAGTGTATAGGTCGATGCAACGTTGCGCAGCCGGCCTCGCAGAAGGTCAGAAAGGTAGGCATTGCACATAGGGTTTGGACCCCCACCAGAGCCCGGACAGGCCAAGACAGGCACAGAAGTGAGTCTTTGTGTAGAGCCTTGGTGTAAGGCCTGCTCTGCCTTCTGGCTCTGGGGCAGGCAGTCCCTTCTTACTGCGAGGAGCCAATCGGATGGCTCTGTGGTGGTAGGTGGCTGCAGGGCTGTGAGGACCAGGACAATTCTTGTTGGTTTCGTGTGGGCCATGATGGAATCCTCACTGGAATGAGTCGATGAATGCAGGCGTGCTGGAAATGCTGCAGGAGGCTCAATGTTGTTCTCTCCAGGACAGATGACTTAAAAATGGGCCAAGACAGGAACAGAAGTGAGCCTTTGTGTAGAGCCTTGGTGTAAGGCCGGCTCTGCCTTTAAGCTGTGGGGCAGGCAGTCCTTTCTAACTGGGGGGGGGGCAATCGGATGGCTTGGTGATCGTAGGTGGCTGCAGGGTTGTGATGCCCAAGACAATTCTTGTTGGTTTTGTGTCGGCCATGATGGAATCCTCCCTGGAATGAACCGATGAATGCAGGCATGCTGGAAATGCTAGAGGAGGCTCGATGTTGCTCTCACCAGTGCAGATGGCTTCAAAGTGGGCCAAGACAGGCACAGATGTGAGCCTTTGTGTAGAGCCTTGGTGTAAGGCCTGCTCCACCTTCTGGCTCTGGGGCAGGCAGTCCTATCTTACTGTGGGGAGCCAATCGGATGGCTCAGTGGTGGTAGGTGGCTGCAGGGCTGTGAGGCCCAAGAAAATTCTTGTTGGTTTCGTGTCAGCCATGATGGAATCCTCACTGGAAGGAGCCGATGAATGCAGGTATGCTGGAAATGCTGCAGGAGGCTTGATGTCCTCTCCAAGGCAGATGATACTGGGACGAGGAAGAAGTGCTGAGTAATGTGGAATACTCCAATGAACCAGCACAAACACAATAGTTAATTTGCGTCACACTGGTTGACATAAGCAACTCCAGCTCTATGGTCACTAAAAAATGAAACACTCCATAAGTGGTACAAACAAAGCACTGCACCCTCATCCTCAACATCACAATTGTTATGATGATCATCGGTCCCTCATTAAAAAGCAATGATAGTTGTATTAAATGAGTAGCCCAGTTATATTTAATAGAAAGCAAACACGCGTTTCGACCCGTAACAGCCAGGTCTTCTACATTACACCAATTTCACATAGTCAATTCAAAAATATCCACATTGTGCAACCAAAGAGGGTTTCAGTGTGTGAGGAGAAAGACAAAATATACAGAAGGTAAAACTAACATTCATTTACATACTACCTAAGAGCATTCTCAAAACTCTCATCACTTCACACTTCACAATTCAGGGATGGTCCTATTATTACAGTCCCACCCCACTTTCACCAATTTGGGTGTGTGTGCCGCTTGTTCATGCTTCCACCACCAGCACAAACCCTACAGTAGTTTATGTGATTCACCCAACCTGATTTCTAACACAAAGGCCAATACCAATAATGAACCGTGCACCTCACAATTAACAGTGAGACCTCATTATGCTACACTTCCTTGGTGTGTAAACATTGCAAAACTAATATTTCCACTCAATAATTGGACATTACTTATTTTTCAATTTACTGGTAGCAATATTCATTCTGCAACCACCATATTCTTAAAACCGCCTATTCTTAATCTGAAAACATCAATTACCTCCCTATAATCCTTATGGACTAAACCCTTTACAGAAACAAACAAAAAAGTGCCTTCAATCCAGAGTACAGACACTCTCTTCTCCATAATATTGTGCCTCCTGTATGCTTGCAGTCAAATCAGTTTATGTCATTAGTGTTGCACCTTTGCTCACTTTTAGGTCCACATTCTGACTTTGAAGAGATGCTAAGAGAAAGGTGCACACATCCTTCCATCAGTCTAAACACCACTTACTACTAAGATGCCACTATATACGTTAACATTGCTAATCATGCCTAAGAAGAATACGTACCTCAAGAATGCAATGTAAAGTGAGGCTATGCACCATCTAGACACGCCTCTCCTTAACTAAAATCTTACTGTGCTCTTACAAGCCCCACAGAATTCCGCATTAGTCCGTTCACTAATTGAAAAATAAGTAATGTACTGTAGGGTTTGCATTTGGTGGTGGAGGCATGAACAAGCAGCACACATTACCAAATTGGTGAAATTTATGTAGGACTGTAATGATGGGATCAGTCCTGAATTGTGAAATGATGTGAGTTTTGAGGATGCTCTTAGGTAGTATGTAAACTAATGTTAGTTTTACCTTCTGTATATTTTGTCTTTCTCCTCAAACTCTGAAACCATCTTTGGTTGCACGAAGCCCTGGAGAAGACCTGACACTTAGGGAGTGTAACAGAAATAATTGAAACAACTTGGCTAACCCCCTTCAACTCAGCACCACGCACACCAACCTGTGGAGTTCATCAAGGCTCATCACTCTCGCCAATACTCTCCAACATCTACATGACCTTACTTATCAACCTCATTAAAAGATATGAGCTCCCCTGCTGCAAAGATCTGATGACACAACATTCATCTATAAAAATCAACACTAATGAAGAAGTAGGGCAAACCCTCATCTACTGCCTCCAAAAATAAATGATTGGGTGATCACCAACAGCCTTAAACTCAACCCAGGTAAAACAGAAATAATGACCATGCTCAACAACCTGTTGAACCATCATTACATGGCCCAGCTAAATGGGAAAAATGACCGAAACCTTCCAAAGCAGTTAGAAATCTTGAAATATTAATGGACAACAACTTAAAAGTTTAACCTCAAGTCAATGCTGAAGTAAAGATGTGCTTTTTACACCTACACAGAATCAAACAGATACAACTTTTCCACACCTTGCCACGCAGAACACTCACCATCATCTCCTTTGTCAGGTCAAGAACAGATGACACCAAAAGCACTTAACTTGGAATGCCGGATTACCTCAGCAAAACACTACATAGCATAAATATCACAGTGGCAAAACTTCTCATATTCACTATGAGCGAACACATCGCACCAGCACTGAGAACTCTACACTGGCTACCAGTCAAAAAAATAATGTACTTGGAAATCCACAGGGTTAAGAAGCGGAATTCATACTAGAAAAAATCTACAAACCAAAGTGAGCCCTGAGATCCAGTAGGGATCTCAAGGCAACATCCGCCTAGATCCAAATCAATATTCCAAACTGAAATTTGGTGGATCAGCATTCTGCAGCATTTCAGCATGAAATATGAACAACACAAGAACACTTATTATTCAGAAAATGCCTAAAAACCTGGCTCTTTAACTGACCCATTGAAACAGGAAGCATTTTCGAAGAGAAGCACCTGACCGTGAAACAAAGCGAGAGACCACAAGCCAAAACAACCAAAACCAAACCAACCAAATCTGGATTGGCCCATTGAAGGGAAAGCATATAAACGCGAATGACCAAACAAGGAATTGAGCCCAATCAAATAAAAGTTACCCACAAGAACGCAGAGGCGTCTCTCACCACTAATTCAACAAAAATATTAAATTTTCCTCCAAACTCACCATCAACCACCAATTAAAACACACACACCTCTACTACAACACGATCTTGAAATCACACAGTGAACTGCACACTCCCTCCATAATCCAACTCAAATCAACTCAACTCAACACGCAAAACCTCCACAGACAACTACACCACATACTCATCAAACAATCCCATACAGATTCACACACTAAAACAACACCAAACCCACACCAACGAGAAGCACACCCAACACGCAGCAACCATTTCTTTCTGAACCGAAGCTACCAATAGCAAAGCCAAAACTCTCTTGCACTCTCCCACTCCATCCCGCTAACCCTCCCTAACCCTTCTTCCTTTTTAGAAACACCTGAGCGTCTGGAGAACATGTGCGCGGTATAAGTCTCACTAACAAAATATATTAATAGAAGTCGCGTTTAAGATTATATATGTACTTTCGTCTTAAAAAGATCTTTGGTAATGGGCACTCATCTTTGAAAAAAGGAGTTTTATGTTCTACTAGTTCAATAGCACAGTTTATAACTTTCATGTTGTTCATTCCGGATGTTGGTGTCCATAGGTCCATTACATTTGTCCAGCAATTTAAATTTGTAGTGCTTGGTTTGAACCTGCGCGCCACTGACCGGATTTTTGGGAAACATGTTAAATGCTATCTATTTGGGATGCAACACGAGCACCAAGTTGCCACTTTGAGTGTGAACATAGGAGAGCTCAAGGTGAGCACTGATTTGGAAACTGTTGCTGTTCTCAAAACTGGGAAGTGCCTCTGGTGTGAGAGGGATTGAGGGGCTAAAGGTGAGTTCAATTTTAAGTGAAGGGGGTAATTATGAAAGCCGTTTGTCACTTTTCATGACATTAGGGGGGAATATGTCTTTACATTAATAGCAGGTGTTTACTCCTAAAAAAAGCATTTCATGTGTAGTGCTTTATTGTAGTTGTTTAAAGAAAGAATAAAAGCAACATATTGATGGGGTGACTGTATTGAAGCCATCAGAAAGCTTGTTAAATTAGGGAACTATATGTTTTATGAATTTTCGAGCTATGCACTGCCATTCTCCTCTGCTGCAGCGTTATCAAGCTGATGTGACACATGTTAGATGGCATGCATTAGGGTGGTTATTTCTATTGGGTGGGTTATTTTAATTTTTATTTATTGTTTAGAACGCGGACCTAGCTCGAGAGCGGTTGAGCGCTATACAGAGTGTGGGTAGTAAGCATTTGGAATGGCATCTTTTAACAGCTGAATTATTCCTTGGTCAGGTGTTGTTGAAAAAGCCATGTTTTGATAGATTGGCGAAATCAGAGAATTGTGGGGGAATTCCGAGCCGACATCGATATTGAGTTCTAGAAGGATTGTTTGCGGGTCCTCTCTTTTCAGACGAGTTCTGATTCAAGCCAGTTGGTTCATTTCTGCATGGGAAGCATGTGCCACCAGTTATATGGAGCTTAGCCGCCAAGTACGCTGATGTGCTACTCGTAACTGATTTGTAGATGACAATTGCAATTCATGTCTTCAAAGTTATTCAAGGCATCAACACCTGTCCATTTGGGAGCAAAAAGTACTCGTAATGTTTGCCGTGGGTGAGGAGTAGATAAAAAGCATTTGGACCTGCAACTACCATGCGGCAGACAGGGGTGTAGGTAAAGACGGAAACAAACTCAGGTGAAGGAGTCATTGTACAATAGTCAGTAGAAATTAGATGCCCATATATAAATAATGATTATTATTGAAAGTGGTGGGAGAGGCAGAGATGCACACATTTTTGCCCTTGCTCATCTCGGGGTCCGAAGCATTGGTTGCCTAAGACGGATCAAATTGGGCCTGACTAAATATTCATATTTATGCCTCAGGCAACACTTTCTCGATGACCAACACTGCGTCCAAATCTTTGTGTCAGTTTTTAGGCAGCCTGTGCTCATTTAAACATATTTATCAGGTTAAATGAGAGCATTTTGCACATGATTTTGTGGGGTTTTCTTGGGCAATCATCTCCTGAAAAATAATTGCAGTGCACTGAGTAAAGTAATGTCGGTTTATACTGAGCAAATAATAATTATACTTAATAGTAAGGAAGGACATTTAATAGGTAGATTAGAGTTTATGAGTAATTGTGACTTACTTCGTTACGTGAACAACCCCTCCATAAGTGTAAGATAAGGTAGTTTGCAACTATTCCAGGTATCTTCTTTCTAAATCACATCCATTGTTTCTGTTTTTCTATTTAAGGACAAAGGTGATCCATCTGCCACTGTACTAATCATAACAACCTTTTTGACAGGTTTCAGTAGGAAACGTCTAAAAGTCCAATATATTAGAAATACATTAGAGTGTACTGTTAAGAGCTTGTACCCAACTATTACTCATATCATCTAGAGTAACGCGTCCACTTTCTGGACTTCAGAGCTACCCGGAGTGGTGAAAGGTTGTCAAAAATCTCTGAAATAAATGAAAAAATGATTACATTAATAAACCAATGTCTTTTGAGAGTGGACACGGCGCTCAGTGAAGTGCTCGTTCGTTGCTTGGAGAAGCATCAATGGAGAAGCGTGACCTGAACCTGGCCATTCCCCAGCTTGCTGTGGTACAGCGTGGAGCCGTGCACCGAAGAGAGCAGTGCTGCTGTTCCTGCCCTCAGGGCTGGCATAGTGACACGCAGCTGGCAGTGAGTGTCTGCACCCCGTCCCTGACACCCTACATGAGCACTTTTGTGCGCCTCTGTGTACGTTAGGGGCTTCATCAAGAGTTGGGCTGTAGCCCTTAAATGCGGTGGTAATGGTATTAACACCGCATTTAAGGGCTGGCCCTATCACGAGTTGGGTGCTCAATTGGCTGTTTTACCTCCAGCTTTTTTCCAGGTGAAAACCCCATTTAGCACCCTGTTTGTGCCGGTATTAACGCCAGCTATATTAGCCCGCAATATTAGCGCCGAGAGTGGTCTACTGTGGTCTCAGTACCGAACGTTGCACCGTTGGATTTAGTGATACCTCAACCTATTTATTCAAGTGTTTTATACCACAAACACACAGCAAGACTTGCATAAATGATGAGTACATCTATACACTCACTAAGGAGTCAAGCAAATGTAATTACACGGACACAGTATGGAAGGACCGGACAACAGACCCTGATCCAACTGCAGAAACTCTAGAGGAGGTGGTAGTGGTGCAACCCGCCCCTCAGGAAGTGGGAACATCATGTAAACGGGAGATGGATATGGCTAAACAGGAGGGGTGCACAGAAGAAGAATTGGTTAATGTGGTAAGGGCCGGTTTGGGGGGGCTCCCCACACGACAGCCCTATACAATGTTCCCTCTAAGCTGTGCGCATGTGCGCTTGCCCAACTTCCTGCTGGGTGCCGCTCAGAAGAATTTCAGCAGAGCACACAGACAATTCCCACCTATTCAAAAAGATTTAATAATGCACAAGGCACAGCAGGTACCTAATATTTGCTTTCTCTCAAAATGAAGCTAAATTATATGAAGTAGTATTGATATTCTGGTCTACTTTATTTACATTGCCCTACTATGCAAGCTTGACCTTAAAAGCCCCCAAACCCTAAAAGTAGAATACATCCACAATAGGTTAAAAACGAATGTGAAAAAGGTACTGCATGAACAGAAGATATAATTAAGAGATGTCTGAAAACATTAACCAAATTATTTCCCCACCCTACCCATGACTCCTATATTTGACTCTACCACACTTATACCTTATGACTCGAATTTCCGCCCCAGGCCTCCTTTAGATATATTACCAGACAATCCTGAGTCTGCCTACCTTGGCTCTACAAAAGGTTATCAGACTTGTACCTACATCCACTTGTTTTATATTTCTCGTATGAATTACATTTAAGCACACAAATTTGCAAAAGCGTCACCCAGACAGACTATGTAGCCCAACTGTCAGCTCAAATATCAGATACTGAGTGCAGGTAACCAGGCTACTTGAATGTGTAACCTCATCCCATGATTCCTATTTGTACATATGTAACACAAGCACTCTGAAGCAGCCACCCCTTGCAAGTTAATGCATTCTAAAACTCAAATATTAATTTGCCCTCTTAGGATTTTTTGTAGGCAAATGTCATGTCTACTTTATAAGCGGAGAGCTTGCAATATCATTTACCTGGCCTGCAAGGGATAATGAGTATGGACTATGCCTGCCATTATTTGTATATAGTATTAGGGCAACTGATATAGAGATTTCTAGAATGCTTTTGACACCATCTGCCACCTTTCCAAGTTTCCAAAGTTCCATGGGGCATAACCGTAACAAATAATATGCTAACTCGCTGCTATGCAAAAACAGTTTCACTGAGTATTTTTATAATCCTACCAAACAATTAAAAGGTGGGGTATGTTGCAAACAATCTTGTATACATGTCATGGTAATTGTGCACTTACAGATTCATGGCATTTTCTTAAACTGCACATAATATCATGGTGCGGTTTTAAATATGTTTTGCATTACAAAGTATTGTGGGTATGCAAATATCCCAGTTAGTGTTTTACTGCTACACTCCCTCACTTTTTACAGAGCCCTGTCAACTGGTATTGGAGGCTAGCACAGGAGCCAGGGTGGGGTCCAGATGGAAGGGCACATGGAGAACACTCCTTTAGGGTGAAAAACAAATCAGCAACATTCAAAAAACCAAATCAGACGTTTTGGCAGGGCGATACAGAGAAGGAAATGTGTTTGTTTTCTGAAGGATAGGATACACTAGGAGCAGTCTGGGAAACTGTGCCTTCGGTTTCTTTCTTTGCTCAGCTGCTTTCAATATAATAATGTGTTTGTGTTTATTGCCGATAGCATCCCCATGTATCTTGTACAACTGATAACAGTGCATTTCATAAGAGGGGTCCCTCCCTAGGTAAAGAAGAAAGCATTCAATCTTTTGTTCCTATGAACATTGCTGCTATTGACATGAAAGGCAAATATATGTGATTTTCTTCAACGGTGCTCCAGACAAAGCCTCAGTAAGACTAGTGGAATTGTGTCTGGGCTGTGGTGAGAAAGGGTGGGCAAAACTGCAAGTTGTATTATGTATCCTGTCATATAATTTCCTCAATCTGGGGTACAAGGAGGGCTCTGATATGATGCTACTTTCTACTCTGAATCAAATGATTTTTCAGGGATTAAGGGAGTAATTAGCTTTGCCAGTAGGGATATTTCATGTTTATTAAAATATGTTCTTTCACCTTAAAATTCCTCTTGATATAGGGCAGTAGTATTATTTGAGTTTTTACCAATGTCACTGCTCTGCGGGCCACTGATTTAAAAAAATAAATATCAGTGGACCTTTGTGGGTAGAAGCAGGGGGTAGGTTCCGAGATGTTCATGGTTTCCCATGTTTGTTGGGCACATTTGCCTATTTTTACGGAGTAACAAGGTATCATGTCTATGCCTCTTAGCTGTAAGGCTGGTTTTGAGCAAATGTCAACTCACAGGACCGTGTAATGTGAATAGCAAGCAGAGGCCCAGGAATTCTGATCATCATATTCTGTGGTGCAGTTATTGAAATGCAATTATCGTCCCTACACACATTTTGAGGCAAGTTCTCCTGGCCCTTGAATTACTTCATTAAAGTGGCACATGAATTCCTAGTTGCATGTTTTCTGACACATTCCTTTTAGTTGCCATTATTTCATTTGCAAAAATGTTATCATGTCTGAATTTTTTGACAGCCACATCAGTGATAAGTGATATTTGTAGACTTGACCCAAGCTTTCGATAAAGTGGATAGATCCACCTTATGGTCCAGACTAACTGCTTGGAATTGTCCGCCGACACTTCTTGAACCAATAAAGGCATTACATACAGATGCCAGCATGAGAGTCCGCTTAGACCAGTATGGAACTCTATCTTCGGAGATACCAACGTGCAGAGGAGTGAAGCAGGGGTGGCCTTTGGCACCAGCCCTTTTCCTAGCATACTTGGGAGACGTAAAAGAAACTGGCTCAGAAGTGCGAGCCTTTCCTTTGAAGATGAATACAACTTCGATTACACGTCTACTGTATGCCGACTATTTGATACTATTAGATCACACTCCAATCGGTTTACAGCGCCAGCTGAACAGTCTATTACGACATGCCCAGAAAAATCATCTAGAAATCAATGAAAAAAAGACGAAGTTTCTGATACTAGAAAAATCTAAGAAGAAAAAAGAGAAAATCCATTTGACTTTAAACGGGAAATCTATCGAAAAAATCCAAGACTTCAAATATCTGGGCGTGACGCTGGACAGTTCAAGGAATGATAGAGCTATGCAAGAGGCACTCAAGACAAAAGCAAAACTAGCTACGCAAGGAAAGGCCATAGATAGAAAGGATGGGCGGTTCTCTGCAGTGCTGGTACTAGAATTCTATAGGAAAAAGGTGGTGCCATCGCTAACTTATGGGGCTGAAGCAACCCCTAATATTCCAACAAGCATTTGGCCAAAACTTGAAGCTCTATTCTGGAGAAAAGTTTTGACCTTGCAAAACTCAACAGCGGTGGCTTCTATCCGGCAGGAACTCATTCTATCTTCACTTCAGGGCACAGTAAGATATGCAACCTTGATGCTCTACAGAAAATGCCGAATGGCGGAATCTCCTTCAGTCTACAACTTAACAAATCAAGAAATAGAGAACCACAGGAACAAGACAATGGGCCTCATTATGACTTTGGCTGCCTCCAAAATCGTGTCCGGGTTCCCTGAATGGGGAAATACCGGGCCATTCCGACTTTGGAGGGCCCGGTATTCTCTCCTTCAGGGAACCCGGAACCAGTCCTTCCCCATTCCCATTCTAGCCCCCATAGGGCTCAATGGGAACGGGGAGGGAGCTAACAACGGGCCCGTTAATAACCCGTTCTTAGCTCCCTAGTCCCCTCGCAGGGCCCGCTATGGACGTCTGGTAAAAGCAGATGTCTAGAGCGGGTCTCGCGAGGGAACCTCGTAATAGGGCGGAATGGGATTAACGGCGCCGGCACCATTACCGGCACCGTTAATCCCATTCATACTACAGAAGAAGAGGTGACGAATGCTGCAGAGATGAACAACACCCTAACAGTAACAAAAGTTCTCGCCCCCATTTTTAATTGACAACAAAAAAAATGGATTGGCCAGTCTACAAGAAAGGGGACTGTACCAACCCTCGGAGTAGATGTTGTCCCCCTGCCATCACTATCAGAAGATTGCATGGTGGCCAAAAGCGGCGGCTGCATGCAGATAGAGAACCCCTTGAATCCACAGGGGGAAGGAAGAGTAAAATCAGGGACTGAGATTAGTAAACTGCGTAATATAGGTCACCCGTCCATCGAGGGCCAGACTTGTAGTGACGGTATAATTGCAGACAGACGGATGCCCCATTGGAGGGGCCAAAAAACTGTAAATTCATCTTTGCAATGTATAGATTCATCTGACCCCCATTTTGGGATCTTTGCTACAGACCACAAAGAGTAAATAATGTGCGCCTAGCAGTGAGAACATGATAATGCCTCACCTAAAAATAATGCAGCAAAGAGAGTCAATGTGATTTAGGCAACCTTAATTGGATCCCCATTCCAGGGCCTAGCATCACTCATTATTATCAGGTGGGGGAAGCAACACAGACCTTAAGCAAAGTTAGCCAGAAGAATGTTATTGATTGCATGATTCAAAACGTTTGTGAAAGAGCTGCGCAGACGCAATATGTTTGGGACCATCTAACCCGGCTTACCTGTTTGCGAAGGGACAGTGACCTCAGGGTCTCTGAAATATCAATACCCCAAGTTCCCATAACAATTCTACGAGTGGGGAGTTCTTGTAAACATACAAATAAGGAAGGGTTTGGGAACCCTTTGCAGCACTTTGGGGGGAGAGATATTGGTCCTCGTTACGAGTCCATTGGTAGCCGTGCCGATAAAACCAGCATGCATTTTTCCGGTGCCTGGCTCCATGGAAACACCAGGGAATTATGACCTCAGTGTTCCTGGAAGTTAGGCACCCGAAAAATGAAATTCCCCTTTCCCATTTGAGTCCCATTTTAAGTCCCATAGGACTCAATGGGAATGGGGATGAGGGAAGCACTGGCACCCGTTAATAATGGTGCTGGTGCTTGCCTGAAAGTCTGCGGGTGGCTGCCGTCCCGCTCGCCAGGTCAGGCATGGCGGGCAGGACGGCAACCGCCCGCAGACTCGGAGTGTGCCGATCCGGTAGCAACAGTGCTGGTAAGGGTACCGGCACCGTTGTTACCGGACCAGCACAATCGTAATGAGGCCCTTTGAATGTGATAATACAAAGACGACTGGTACCCATGTATTTATTTATTTATTTATTTATTTATTTATTTATGTATTTATTTACAATTATAAACATGAGCAGGAAGTACATAGTGTCTCGTACCCATTGTTAATGTTGGAATATGTGTTGGACCCAACATATAGCAGGGAACTCACATTGAACAGATTGAATATTCGGACTCTGCTCAGTGAGATCCCTTTCCATAAAGGATATCGAACTAGGAGAGTTTTGTGATGATGAAAGAAATAATGTAATTGTAATTTATATCCCCTCGCCTGCTGTTTTTTCCTTGTTACTGGAGGAGGTGGAGACGCTTAGGTCATTAGGCTTTGATTTGCGATTATGTGATTGTAAATTCGGCCTTGAAAATACTAATAAAGGTGGTAACACCCACAATCAGGAAAACAAACAACAACGTGTAGTCATGACTAATGACCTAAGAATTACAAGAGATAAGGGTGACAACTATGGGGACATTATTTTTACAAGTAAACAAGTAGCAGTTCCAAATGTAACGCTTATCACAATTCTCTCAAAAGAGAACCGCAGCAAGGATGACTGTGCTCAAGAATTTTGAAGTGTCAAATTGGGCCAACACCCCGCTAATGTTTTACAACAAGAACATAATTTCTTATTAAGATCATGGAATATAAGAGGCTATGTGAAATTTTTCAGTGATATTATGATTATTCGTACTCTTAGCCTAAGAGTCTGCTGCAAGAGACCTGTCCCAGGGAGCCCTTAGTACGGGATGGGTATTCGACATTTAATCAACCGGCTACAAACTCCCTGCAGGGAGGCCATCTGGGGGGACTGTTGACGGCAAATAGAAATTCTGCAGGCTATACAGAGGACGCTTTGTCAGCAAACACTAAAGAAGTGCTAGCCATTGAAAGTAAAACTGCAAAAGGCCCTAAAGTGACACAGTATCTGATTATTAACAACCACTGGCACCCGTCTCATTCGGCGCTCTTCGATTTTGTTAAAGCAGTTGGCGAGATCCTAGAAGCAGGAGATTGGAACACTAACTGTTTGACGAAGGAAATGAGCCCCGACTTGGGAGTCTGTAATGAAACAGGTGGTTTGGGGGGAAAAATGGAATATGGCAAATTGTAAAGAAGTCTCTGCTCTACCTGGCATTTCTACATTCTTAATGGCCAGGTAGAGGGTGAGCTTCCACCTGTAGCTACGTGGTTTCAAGTCATGGATCGATTAGATTGCGCTTTCTTTTAATCTGTTCACTTTGTGTATGAGCTTTGTCCTACTAGAGAATAGCGCAAGTGATCACACAATCTTGGAAGCAGAGTTAAAGGTGCTGATTAGGCCTTTGATGCAATCCAGTTGCACAAATATTGTTACTAACAAGGGAAAAAAAAAACGTATATTTTGGACCCAGAGAACATCCCAATTATTAAACCAGGAGTTGTATAGTGTTTAGTTTTCTAATTCCCTACTTCACAGGACTATTTCAGTTGATCATTTTCAACCATTTACTGACTCTATGGCCGTCAAAATGAATAGCACAAATCCTAGTAACAAAAAGGTGTTGCGGCAAACTGCCTTCTATAGTGAGGAAATACAGGATAGGAGAAAACAAGGGAGGTCAGACATTAGAAAGGCTAACCTTTGTGATTTGGGACCGATGCAAAAATTAGAAGAAATAAAGACATTACGGCCAATTTATAAACACTGGATTAAGTCTAACAAGTTCCTACAAGCACATAAAGATGGTGAATACATGCTGAATGCAACGCTTAGCAAGCTGGTACTACTCCCAGCCTGCGTTCCATCTGACCTCCTACCTTTTCTCCAGATGCCACCTCCTGCCACTCGCCGCCATCTCTGCGTCCGTATCGCAGTTTTCTTTCTGAAGTGAAGCCAGCTCTGGTCATTGGGCCGGCTCTCGCCGGATCCGAGATCCGGCCCCAGATGTGTAGCCGGATTTCGGAATCCGGCCAGAGTCAGCCCCCAAACCCATGCTCTGCTCTGAGTTACTTAAAAAAAAAAGAAAAAAAAGAGAACGCCTGCGACGGCGTGGGGGCGGAGCACCTCCTTGCCGAGCCGCAATCTAATCTGCCCTGCACTCTTTCTGCACAGTGCTGCACAGGGCAGATTAGATCTCTGAGCCCCCACCTTGGTGGGCTCGGAGTCTAATCTGCCCCACCGTGCAAGCGACTGTGCACACTGCACAGAGCATTTTTGTTATTTTGCACTCTCCCTCATTGTACACCCGTTTCCTTGGTCTCTCTGGTGTTTATTCTTCGTTAGTTATACTTATTTGTATAACCAACTAAGAACAAACACCGAGAGACACACGGAGCCAGCACACATTAAAATTTGATCTCTAAAAAATGCAGCACATCAGATACGTTATACATAATGTGATGTGATGCATTTTGTTAGAGGCCAGATTTTATTGTGTGCTGGCTGCGGTGACCCTGCGTAATGTGTCTTGTCTTGGTGCGCTCACAGAGTAAAAGTGGGGTTTGATTTATTATTTTTTCTTTTGAGTTTCAACTTTTTTAAATTTACTTTAACAATGAATGTCTCTTTGTAGGGGGAATTCCTCTATATTGTAAACTGCCAAATGTATTGAAATATGGTTACTTTCAAGATGTGATGTTTAATAATAGTGGACAAGCCTGAATACTACTGCTTTAAAGGATGTCATGTATTTCAATGTCTTCGCTGCTATTTACAAAGAACCAGCTATGCACCGTAGAAACAAGGAGAGAGTTATGCCACCTTTCCTGACTAGCATAAAAACTACTATTATTCAATTGCTGGAGCATAGATGGAAAGGGCGGTAGTGCTTTCCTGAGAATTCACAGGTTGGAAGAGGCGGAGACGGGATTTACATCAACAACCTTCTGAACTAGCGCCACTACTAGAACATACTTGCTCCCTTTACCACGATCCATAGTCCCACTGCCCCTTTAGACAGTCTTCCCATATAAAAGGCACTAAACACACTTGCTACTTTAAATGGCACAGGATCTGAATTCTCAAACTGTCTGGATGTAGAAGACAAGGCACCAGTTTCTGCAGACTACTGCTTAAAAGAACACTAGTCTTTCTCTCCCATGTACCACTTATCATTGGTTTTACATAGTTGTCTGTTGTAGCTCTGTAAGAATACTCCACATTCAATTAATTTTCTACACAGGACCATCAACAAAACGTTAACTTTTCTTAACCTTGGTTTATAATCCCCTGCTCATACCTTCTTCAATTGCATATCTCCCTGCGTGTGGGGGTTGTGAGCGATACTATGGGCACACTTTATGCGTCTGCATACTGGCTGCCAGGCTTGGACTGGTTCATAAAATTGTCTCGGCTCCAATACAAAAGTGGCCCACAGTTGCACATGGCCATTCATTCCTTTTATGCCAGAATGTTTGATATTGCCGTTTTAAGCTATTATTTTGGACATTTCCTTTGATCGGAGATCAACTTCCAACTCCGCCCCATCTAAACCCTGCCTCCTCAGACACCGTCCCCCAAAACCCCACTTCAACCGCAGCCCCTGTGGGATCTCCCACCAACCTTTTTCCATTTCCACCACTGAGTGAAGCTACATACACGATCATCTATGCGCATCTAAACCTAAAACTCTTGCCAACTGTGCAACGTCTTCTGGTCAGGCATTGGTATCTACTGATGTTGCCGACTCTGCTCTGGCTCACGTAGGGTTGCCAACTGTCCCTCCCGGATTTTGCTGGATTTTCCCGCAATGAGAGACTCTGTCTTGCCGTTTGCAGAGTGGTTGTGTGGGACGCAGGTTGTCCCGACTTTCGTCAGGACAACCTGCCTCCAGCACAGCCACTCTGCAAATTGAAGTGGGCATTTACACAGCATGGCGCTGCCGCCTGCTGCTTTCTTTCCCTGGCGGCTCTGCAGCCGTGGCTCCTTTTGAGCCTACAGGTCGAGCTGTAACGCTCGACACCTGGCTTCATTCAAATGCTGATGCATTGTTCCTGGGGTCGTGATGGTCCTGTTTGTAGTTAAAAAACGTGAACATCACCTCCCAAGGACAAACCATTTGCATTTCAATTAAGCCAGGAATTAAGAGACATAAAAAAAAAATGTACATTTAAAAAGGGGAGGGCCAAACGTGAATGACGTTGTGACATCATCGCCGCCTTTTGGGCAAGTGTCCCGCGAAATACTATGAAAGAGTTGGCCACCCTAGGCTCACGACGTTTCCACCACGGATGTCTCTCTTCTGACATCGGATGGTGTGCCACGTCAGGTGTCTTCTCTTTCCAAATGTTTGGAAAGTGATTGAAGTGTGCCTTCTTCTATTTGGCCAGCAGATGGCGGACCACCTCAAAAACGCCAATGTGCCTTCAATGATGTTACCTTATTTATTTATTTATTGAGCATTTGTATGACGCCTACACAGCAGAAAGGATTTCCAAGTGCCACAAGACAAGATGGGGGTTTGGGGGCCAGAGGAGAAATAACAATAACAGTCCTACTAGGCCTGGTGATATTCGGATCGTGCAAGTGTCAGGGGGTGGGGGCTGATCGGCGTGAGGGAAGGGATAGGGATCGGGGAGAGAGAGAAGTGCAGGAGGGAGGCAGGCCTAGGGGCTGGGTAAGGGGAGTCAAGGGGGCAAGTAGCTGGGGAAAACCGGGGGGGAAAATTAGTGTGGGGTCAGGGGTGGAGCAGACTGAAGTGCGGGAAGAATGGTTGAGGAAGGGCCTGGCCCCGGCAAGGCTCAAAAGGAACAAAGACAATCAGTGGCAGCGTCAGGTGGAGGCTAGCAAGGGAGGCGGAGAGGGAAGGAGGAGGAGAAAAGGAAGTTATTCAGAAGCTTCTGGAACTTAAGGAGATCCGGCTCAAGTCATAGTGGGGCAGGAAGGTCGTTCTAGAGGCGGCTCTTGCCAAAGAAAGAGATCTACCCCCACTCTCTGCTTGGAGAAACATCTGTCCTGCAGAGAGTTGGAACTAGAGGATCAAAGAACTCTAACAGGGAGGTATTTAGGGAGAGAGAGTGGGATGTAGCGAGATCCCAGGCCCCAGAAAGCCTTGTGGATGATGCAGAGGGTCTTGAATTTGGTCCTTTCAACCACAGGGAGCCAGTGGAGAGATTTTAGGGCTGGAGTGATGCTGTCCCTGGGCTTGAGGCCAAGGATAAGTCTTGCAGTCCTATTGTGGATTAGTTGAAGAGGGCGGAGGGAAGTAAAAAGAAGATTAAGGAAGAGGCTGTTGCAGTAGTCCAGCCTAGACAGGACCAGAGCTCTGGAGATATTGATTTTCTGGGGGGAAGGTGAGAAAAGAGAGAATGCCTCTGAGGAGGTGAAGCTGATAGTGGGCCTACCTTAAATGAAATAGCACTTGAAAAAGATGCTGAATCCACATACAATGCCACAAAACGGGCTCTGGAGGTCTTTTGCAACTAGCTGCAAGAAAAGAATATCATACGTTCTTTTGAAACTCTACATCCTCTGAGTTGGGCACCCTGCTTCTCCCTATTTGTGCTGAAGTGTGCACCACTAATGGGAAACATTATCATCCTCAGATCCTAGTTTCCCTCAGAGCCGGACTCAACCATCATCTTGCATCTGCCCCCTTTAATGCACCTTTTAATCTCCTGCGCAGTGAAGAACAAATCAAACAACCAAGAATATCGCGGCTCTAAAACGTCACGATTATCGCGCATGATGTCATCACGCATCCACGTGCCAGCGTCACTATGACGATGTACATAAACAAATGGCGGCCATTTTGCGGCTCTTTTTCGCCACTGCCATGAACTGGAAAACAGGAAGAACAGAGGTAAGATACCTAGCCTCCAGTGGACTGAAAACTAAATCATTTAAGCCCCACAGGCATAATATAAACCCTGGGAATGATAGAGAAGGAGGAGCAACTGTTGGTCCACAGTAGCCATTGAGAATGCTTATCTTTTTTCAGATCACCTGATAAGGATACCTTGTATTGGTGACAAGATCTAAAGATCATACCACTCATCAGGGGAACCATCTGATGACTATTATCTAGTTAGAATCCACTTTCTAGTTTCAATATGATTTGAAATGCCACAAGGTTACCCATAGATGAAACATACACTTATACACCTATATATATTATTGTAGGTGACAAGGCTGAAAGGCGCATCCTTTTGAAATTCTAAGTCTGAGACCACCACGAAAGTCAAAACTTCAAAGGGCAACATAAATAGTTACTGAATAGACAGAGATAACTTATAACAACCACGGATAACTGGTTGAGAATACTAAACAGGTAAATTTGGGATACTGAGAAAACACTCTTGTGACTTTAAACACCCATTATTGGGTTATTAATAATGGAACAACCTTGGAGATTAGTAGAGTAGTACTTTACTCTTTTATGTTCTTGATTTTTACAGGAAATATTTTTAGCTCAACAGAAAAGGTCAAAAAAGTGAATAATAATGAAAACTAAATTTAAATTACTTATTTACTATCGATTAAATACCCGAACTTAAGGAAGAGAATAGAGAACTCCTGAAGAAGGGGAATAAACACCCTGAAACGCGTAGAGACACAAATCTAATATTGGATATTGAATAAGAAATTACTCTGCTATGAATCTGCATTATAGAGTCATTATTGAATACATGAGGGAACATAAAACCATCTGATACTGAAGATTTGTATTTGTCTATTCAATTGTGAAAAATTAAGAAAAAGTATAGAAGTTGATGTTTAACATGAAATGTATAATTGTTGATTGAGAAAGTACATTTGAGTACAATTTTCATTCACAAAAAATTGGTTTATAAAACATAATATGTTTGCGATTTACATTATTGTTTGAGATATGAATTGAACATATGAAACAAATAACATTTGATTGTCTTTACAATTAACATTGGGTGTGCAGGGGACGGGAGAGATCCACAAGATTGTGGACATCTGTTGTGTTGTTGTCTAGTAATACAACCCAGTGTCAGGGTTGTTTTTCTCCCCGGCACCCCATTACCTAACCTTTAATGAGATTATATTTTGAAAAACTTAGATTAAAATAGGAGTGGACTAGGACTACTAATACCGAGACTGTAGGAACATCTATGGGGGTCATTCCGAGTAGGGCAGTAAGGGTTAACGGTCACCGGTAACGAGACCGGTGCCGTTAAACCCTTACCGCCCTGTTCCGAGTTCCCTTTGCGGGTTGGTACTTAACGCCTGCTTTTTGCAGGCGTTAAAAAACCAACCCGCAAAGGGACCTAGGAGTTAATTACGGCACCGTAATTAGCGCCTTCCCCATTCCCATTGAGCCCTATGGGCCAAAAATGGGAATGGGGAAGGGCCCATGGTGAATGGGGAATTACCGCCCCTGCCAACCTTGGAATGGGGTGGTAATTAGGCCATTCACCATGGCGGAGTCGGAAAGATAATGGCGTCAACCAAGGCGCTAATAGCGCCTTGGTTAACGCCAGGGTCGGAATGAGGCCCTATGTCTTATCATTCTGCCCAAAATAAACTTTCCTGGCATTAAAGTCAAGTGGCAAACCAAAAATGGAAAGAATAACAATTGCCACTATGGTAAGACTAAATGTGGAAAGGTGTTGTAGTGCTTACTTGCTGTATTTTGTATTCTAAGCCCAGGATCCAGTTTCTGATAGAAAACTATGATTGAGTAAAGGGGGCATGCAAATGGATGAAACAGGGAAATACTCCCACACTTTCTTTTCATTTAACCATTATCCTAGAGTGACCCTCGCTAGGGGCTGGAGAATGTTTGCCAGAAGCTGCATTCAACCAGGAATGACTGACATTGACTGAATGTACATTGTCGAAAATAACTGGCGCTAGGTTATATACAATGATAAATATTGAAACATTGATTAAAGTGCAATAGTAATTTAAGAAAAACATTTGACATATAATAGTTGAATAATAGTTTAAACATCAAGTCTTTAACCATCTGATAATGAATGTTAAAATGATGACGACTAGAGGAAGAAACTTTAGGGAGTATCAAAGGGAAGCCACTTTATGGGTCTACCTCACTTTTGCTGAATGCATTTTCCCAAAATTTCTTTCCACGTTTGCTTACCAGAAACTTGCAGATGGTAAGTACGGGAAAGGGATATAGTAAGGAGGGAAGTTGAGAGTGGAAAGAGGGAGTCAGTGGTCTATGTCAGCCACTTCAAAAGGGCTATATGTATACATGTTGCTCTCATGTACAGTAGTGAGTAACATAGTGGTAATGTTTGGAAGAGGATGGTGGTCTACTGAGAAGCTAGCATTCTGATCACACAGATTTACAAATATCCAAAAGAAGCTTTTGGGCTTACGTATAATGATCGCTGGGTAGGGGTGAGGCAGTCCAACATTTTAATTGTTTCAATCACGCTGCTCTGACATAGCTTAGGGAAGTCATTACATAGATCCTCCTTGACTCCAACAAGAATTGGCCTTGCTTTGTTTTTTTCTGACATGTACCCCCCTAAGCATAAAGCTTTGTTTGAAGCCCATTTACAGTCAAAGCTCTTTTACAGTACTTTATATTTGGGGGTCTGGACAGCAAGGAATCTGTACCGCCTGACCCAGATTGAGTTCAAAATTTAGAGGACAGTGATCCCCCATCGAACCAAGATCTTTCTTGAATGTCATCCCTTGTTTCATCAGCAGAGCTCAATGTGTGATGACTTGGCAGAACTTCTGCACCCGCTAAACAACCATTTAAATAAGTGTTTAAATCTTGACCCATTTGTGAACAATACGTGACTGCAGGTAGCCTCTCCATAGTCTTTTGAAATCCTATATTATCGGCTGTCATTGCATCATCAAAGGGATTCACAAGATACTTCTTAAAGCTACAAGGACCACACACTGTACTCACCCAGATTAGGGGTTGCTAACCAATAATGTATCTTTAATAATGAACATCTTTTTAAAATTCATGAGCACTTTCAAGTCTTCTCACCCTGATCAGTCTGTTCAATGAGGGGAATATTACAGAACTGGGTATGCATTTAATGAATTCGTCAAAAATGAAATCTCCCAATTTGAGCAGTATGCAGATATGTATTTTGAGGATCAGAATTCCATATGATCATTCATTGAACGTTCATTTTCTACATGAAGTTGTGATTTAGTCACCACTGTCAATTGGTTGACCTCTTGTAGAGCTCCTACTTTTGCGAATTGGTTGGACTAATAATTTAATGTGTTGTCAGGAACCTCTATCCCAGAGTTAGCATTAACCTTCTTGCAGTATTTGGTCAGATCATTTTATGTCACCAATTGTCATGTTTCAAGAGTATGTTGCTTGTACAAAGGATAGCATAGCGTTCAAGTTGATTGAATGTTCCACAAATCCATTTCTCGAATAATAAGAGTCAGTAATGAAAACAAGTTGATGGAGTTTTCGCGACACAGCTGTGATGCCAGCTAGGTAAATGGCTGTCAGCTCTGCCACCTAACTAATCTGGTGACCAATTGTTTAACTGACAGAGGGTTCTGCGCTGTCTTTCCATGAAGCATTTCCAGTATCAGCTCTAGCCATTCACTTTAATATGGTAAGAATATCCATCCATGTACACTGTGGGCATCCGCTGGCAGGTGTCTCCTTCAAACACTCTCTGTGTGGAGGCTAGGTATAACTCTGTATTATCAGTGTCATTAAATATCTTTCCTCTAGACAGTGATCTGCAGCCCAATTGTGTAGTCTGACAATCCCTGAGCCATCTGAAGCCTTTTGATTTGGCTATGTCTTTGGTTATGTTGGTTATGTAGCCTCACATTGAGATAAACTAAGAAGTAGAGACATTTGCTATCAGTATTAGGATGCAATGCAAACATTTCATCAGTTGGTAGGAGGGCTAAATGTACTCCCAGTGAATCATCTGGCATTAATTCTTCAATGCCAATACCGTTGCCAGAAGTGCTTTCTCACATTGATTGAAAAGAAATGAATGTATACAGGTGACATAGGTGAATCCTGAAGGACCTGGTGATGATTCTGATATAGTGGTGCAGTTCAACATGTGGTGGAAAATAAACCCTGTGTTCTTTTTGGGATAGGACAAACAAAGAGTTTGAGAACGACTTTCACAGACGCTCAGCCTCATTATTTAAGTCACCACATTTGCACTTCACACCACCTGCCTTTATATTAAGGGTTGAGTGATCGCAGTATAATGCTATATAAACAGTAAACTATAATTTGATCAATCCTAAACATCTTCTTAATGCTCATACATTAGTGATGTTCTTTAGTTTCAGTTAGGCTTTAACCTCCTTTGTAGACCAACAGCTGTGATTTCTTGACCCATAACGTTTAATTTCGTTCTACACCATTGGCATTCTGGAGTGATAATTTAGCACCTGCTTTCATAACTCTCAAGACATTATTTAACTCTTCAATGTACTCATCTGCTCTCTTATTTGCCATCAAAATTTCATCACATCTGGTACAGCTCATGGTGGTGCCAACCTACCATTGCCGCTTCTCTGCATTTTTTGCTGCTTTATTATGGGGGGCAAGCCTCCCATGCTCCCTTCTACTCCAACCCACCCTTTCCCCTATCCTTAAATATTAAAAAAAATATTGCCTAACCACACACTCTACATACAATAAACATACAAATGGCATTAAAAATGTTGGCAAAGCAGGCGTGAAGAAAAAGCTGGGAAATTGCTCCTGTGAGTTGGGCCTGTATCATATTATCAAGTTTCTTTTTGTCCCCCACATCAGGCATCACTTTATGTATTAAGATGTTGAATTAATTCCCACTGTGCATATGCCCAAAAAACATTCACATGCATACATACTGTTGCCTTTCCAAAACTTAATGGCAAAGCTTTACTGGTGTTTTTGAAGCACAGGCACAGTCCAATATCCATGTGTTAAACCAAGGGAAGGCCAAGGCCAGACAATACTTTAGATCCTTGGATCTGTGAAAGTCCTTGATTGATATAAGGACGCAACCACCTAGATTTGTCGACCCTCATGTTTAATTACCTTAGGTCTGCGCTAGATCCTTATTGTCCATCAGATTTTAATATTCCCTCTATTGGATCATTAAAAATTCTATACATGGGACAAATTATCCACGAGGGCTCGAAGTGATATGGAAATCCAAAAGCACATGTCTCAATGTTTGCCTTTGAACATCTGTACCACAGAGATAAGCCAGATCAATCTGTCTTTGACCATCTGAAGGAAGCCTGTTAATTCCTCCT
This sequence comes from Ambystoma mexicanum, assembly GCF_040938575.1. Classification (NCBI taxonomy): domain Eukaryota; kingdom Metazoa; phylum Chordata; class Amphibia; order Caudata; family Ambystomatidae; genus Ambystoma; species Ambystoma mexicanum. Next base: position 536,861,690 of record NC_090923.1, on the reverse strand, counting down.
ATGTGGCAATTTCACTAGTATCTTACCTGGGCAGAGGCATCACTGGAATTAATACTCCACTACAAAGGAACAAAGATAATATACCCTTTGTGAGTGTAGAGAATTACTGATACCATCAGTATTATCATAACCATCTTCAAGTATTTAACTCAAAATTACATTTAATAGATCCATCAAATACCATTCCAATAGAGGTGTCTTCACACAAAATGGTAATTTGTGTACCTTAATTGTCTACTGGTATCAAAATGGATTGTTGCTGGAGAATATTATTTAAATGTATATAATCATCTGTATTAGACAAAGTTTGTGACCGTTTCTTATTTTTAAAGGTAAAGCATGTCTAGAACCTCAAATGCAAAGGGCACCAATTGAGCAGACAGCAATGTTTTCCCAGCATTGATGAAATCTGTTTGGTTCCATCCTATTCTTGACTAGACACTATTATCAATAAAATACAAATTGATTGCGAATCAGTGCAGCATACTGTTACTGATATAAAAGCCAGACACAACATCAACAATTTAGAAATGTTGATACAACATATTATTTCCAACGTTAAACAACAACATAAACTTGTTAGTGATCAGGCATTTAGAGGGTGTATCAAGAGTGAATTCAATTTATTTATGGAGCCAAATGGAGTGGAATGCTGTAATCATGGAATTGCCTGCACAGGTTTTCACTGATGAAGATATTTTATGGGCTAAACATGTGGGCTAAACACTCTGGGAAGAAAAACAAAGAATATCTTTCTTTTTAAGGAGAACCCTCCATCTAACTGAGACGAGTAGACTGAAGATAGAACACATGTGAGGAGAGGCGAGGTCCAGAGAGAGAAAGAGCAGACAGCATAAACATTGGAAGGCCCGTGACGGCGTGACACCTGTGAGAGATGGAGCCGAGGAGAGCCACAGAGTCTGCAACTTTCTGAAGTGGCCTGAACGTGAGAACGAAACACAGTGAAAAATCAAGGAGACAGGAATCCAAATCCCAGTGGTGGCATGACCATTACTCTTTTCGTGGTGGGCTGGGCACCTGTCCAACAATGCTGAAATGCTGAAACCACAACGCTGAGAAAACATTGAGACATCCACCGCAGCCAAACCTGCTCCTGGGGAGAGAGAGAACCGAGAGAGGGATGCTGGCAGAGTTGGGAAGATGGAAAAGCAGCACAAATGAAGAGAACCAGAGCCAGTACAGGCCCCAGTGACATTTTCCTGCAGTATGAAAGGTAATGGGGATAATGGGAGAACCGGGAGCCTGTCCGGGAATCATAAACCTGTCCCATTGTATCGACTTAAAGTCGATAAAGTGAAACTGTATTAATGTGAGAAAGAGAATCCCAAAGACACCCGATAGAGAGATTTCTACGACCGGGGCACAAATACCTTGGGAAGAGGGGCAAACACCCCGTAAACTGAGAAGTAAAGAGAGGAGAATATCAGAGAGAGCGGGAAAGAGAGAGAGAGAGAGAGAATGCTCTGAAATAGAAGGAGAGGCCACGTGAACCACTAATGAGAAAAGATACCCAGAGTAAACCACCTGAGGAGAGGTGGAATCCTAAGAGACAAGAAAGCATTTTCATAGCTAGGAAGGTATATGCTAACAAACTGAAAAGGGTAAGGCAATCTGAATCAGAGGAGAATAAAGAGACCAAAAAGGGGGTATTGGAAAATTATTCCTAAAGAGGAAGGAAGACCCAAAGATATTGAGAAAGAGTGGCAAGAACTGATACAGGAAGTGTTACGCTCACCTGGTATCCATGAGTATGCCCCTCAGCCCGCGTTGTTTGCTGGAATCTTCTCCCCAGTTTCCCTGGATGTCGTCTACGGAGGATGTTCAGCCTGAAAACACAGGAGGGCTGGGTTCAAAACTGGTCAACTGATGTAAGTATCCTCACACCACCCCTTTTGGCTTCAGTCCCTCTGGGCCCTCTCCTCACCTTGTTGTGGAATTAGGCGTGCTCTCCGTCCTGCTTTCTTAGCAGGGGCGCATTGTCTTCAGTGGGCGTGGGCGACCAGGTTACTTCACTGGCACGTGCCCGTTCAATGTCTCTCAGGTAGCTCTTATTGCAGCAGTTCTGTATAGTGTTGTTATCCTTGCATGCCTTTCTTTTGGTTAATAATGTCTTTCTTTCTCCCTAGGTGTGTTTAGATTCAGCGTGGGGAACTGGTCAAGTTGGGCCTCGCCGATAAATGGTGCCGTGTGATGGGCGCTATAACGCGGTAAGTAAACGCTATGCACGGCGCTGCTTTGTCTGGCCTTTGCTAACCTGTGTTCTTTCTTTCTTACAGGTCGCAGTGTTTCTCCAGCGTGTGTGGAACTCCGGAGCGATGCCGGCTGGGAGACGACCAGCCAGGTAAGCGTCATGTGCTGTTCGTAGCTTAGCAATGCCAGAATATGCCTTTTCTAATATTGTTTTCTCCTTTTCTCTTTCAGGTCTTATCGATCCGGCAGGTATGCAGTGTCCGAAGAAGCCATTCACTGGAGCTAGGAGCGGATGACAGGATGGAGATTGCAGGTAAAATGCTGCTAACGATGTCCCTTTTGTCTCCTCGGCAGGTTCTCTTCTCCGAGGCTCGTGGGTATCACAGGACATGGTGAGCGTCATGTTGCAGTCTACAAAGTAACGCGAAGCGTGCTTTGTTGCTTGGGTGTGGTTTAAATAGCCTCACCAAAGTAGACCAGGTAAAGTAGTTCCCAGGCCACCACACCCAAAACACTATACCGCTTAGCCTGGTTCCTAGGAACCAAGCTATGTGGGTGCCTCCATGTTAGCTGCAGGCCCAAATAAAAAAGTAGTCTCCTTTTACACACGTTCTTCAAAAAGTATGAGCCTGGCGCCAGAGGTGCCAGGACTGGCTCCAAGAGAGTCTTGGGAGTGGGTGCCAGGCTTTCAAGGCCTTAATGGAGTCCCGAGCCCTGATCCCAACTGGCAAGTGGACTTGCCAGTGGGGGTCTGGGGTAAGGGTCGTGACAGCACTCCCCCCCAATGCCCCTCCCATGGTGGTTCTTCTGTTCGGTTCAGGCTTGGTTCGAAAGTTCAGATGAAACTCCTTGATCAGACGTGGTGCATGGATGTTCTCGCTGGGCTCCCAGGATCTATCTTGAGGTCCATACCCCTTCCAATCGACTAAATAGTATAATTTGGACCTAGTGTACTTAGAGTCCAGGATTTCCTTGACTTCGAATTCCGGCTCTCCATCAAAAATTATGGGTTTTGGTGGTGTCATAACCTGTGTACCAGGGTGCACCAGTTTCAAGAGTGAGACATGGAATACCGGGTGGATTTACATATTAGGTGGTCATTCCAGTTTGATGGCTACTGAGTTGATGATTGCCTTGATGGAATAGGGTCCCAAATATCAAGGACAAAAATTCAGGGTTCCCTTGATGGGTACATATCTTGCTGCTAACCAAACCTTGTCTCCTACTTGATAGTCAGGAGCCCTTCTTCGGTGTTGATCGGTGAATTTCTTTTGTCTGTCCTTGGCATGAGTGAGATGTTCTTTTGCCTTTTTAAAGGCCTGAGAGATGGTTGTGTGAAGAGTCTTCACTTCTGGCATTTCCAAGCTGACTGGAAGGTGTAGTTCGGAAGTATGTGGTTGTCTGCCATAAAGGGTGTAAAAAGGTGTTTGTCCCGTGCTGAAATGCAAGGAATTGTTATAAGCATGTTCAGCTATCCATAGTAAGTCCTTCCGATTCCACGTGGTGCAGCATGTACCGTAAGTATTGCTTGAGAGTTTGAATGGTTCTCTCTGTTTAGCCTTCCGTTTGGGGATGATGACTGGTAGATAGTCGGACTTCGACTTGTGCCATTGAACAACATTTCTTCCAGAAGTTGGACACAAACTGGCTGCCTCGATCAGAGACCAGAACTGATGGGAAGCCATGTAGTTTAACAATACCTTCTAGGAACACTTTTGCTAAACTGTATGCATCTGGGAGACCCTTGAGAGGGATGAAATGTTCCATCTTCGAGAAAAAGTCGGCGACTACTAGAATGGTGTTGAACCCTTGACTGGGAGGCAGGTCAGTGATGAAGTGGAGGGAAACGGTGTGCCATGGAGCAGGAGGAATGTCCAATGGTTGCAGGAGACCAGCTGGTTTCTGTTTTTGTGATTTGTTTTGTACGCATACACCGCAGGACTGGATCTACTGGATGATGTCCTTACGCCAGGTAGGCTACCAAAAGTTCTGTTTCACCTTGGCTAGGGTTTTGGCAACTCCAGGGTGACCTTCTATCAGTGAATCATGATAACCTGAAATGATTCGTTGTTGTAGTTCCCTCTTGGGCATGTATAGACGGTCTCTACAAAAGGGCAATTGGTCCTTGATGGAGTATTGTTCTCCCTGAGTATGCCATGCAAGTAAGGCGTCTGAAACGAAATCCAATGGGCAATAAATTCTGAGTTCGGTTTGCGTCAAGGCTGCCGTGAGACTCAAGAGTTTGTCCTCAGGAATAATGGGTACTGGATCTGGAGTTGTATACACCTTTTCATCAATGCCCATACGGGATAAGGCATCAGCCTTCACATTCTGGACTCCTGGTCTAAATGTGATCACATAATCGAACTCGGCGAAGAAAAGGGCCCACCGTAGTTGGTGCGAGGACTGGGCCTTTGCTGTTTTTAGATGTTGCAGGTTTCGGTGGTCCGTGATTACCATAATGGTGTGTCTGGCCCCCAGGAGATAGTGTCGCCATGCCTTAAAAGCGGATGTAATGGCCAGGCGTTCTTTGTCAATGATGGCATATTTGATCTCTGGAGGTGAGAACTTTCTCGACCAGAAGGCCACAGGATTTAACTGACCGGTTTCAGGGTCTCTTTGTGAAAGGACAGCCCTCATTGCCATACTGGAAGCATCAGTTTCTACGAAGTAAGGGAGGTCTGGATGGGGGTGTTGCAGGATCGGAGCAGAAGTGAACCTTTGTTTGAGTTCTTGGAAAATCTTTTTCCACCTCTTCGGTCCATACGAACTTCTTGTTGTTTTTTTGTAATAGTACTGTGATCGGATGTACAATCTGAGAGAAGTCTGGGATGAACCAGCGGTATAAGTTCACAAAGCCCAGGATGCTTTAGACCCCTTTCAATGACGTCATTGATGGCCATTTAAGAATGGCGTCTACCTTGTGCACATCCATTCTGATGCCTCCTGGAGTGAGGATAAAACCAAGGAATTCTACTTCGGTGACCTGAAAAAAGCATTTCTCTAGCTTTGAGTATAAGCGATGTTGACGGAGCTTGGCGAGAAAAGAGCGAACGTGCTTGACATGGTCTTGCTTCGAGGCCGAGTACACTAGGATGTCATCTATGTAAACCAATGCCCAAACATCGATTAATTACCTCAGGACATCATTCATTAAATATTGGAATGCTGCGGGAGCATTGCATAGCTCAAAGTGCATGACTTTGTATTCATACAAGCCGTATTTGGTACGGAAGGCGGTTTTCCACTCATCTCTGCTTCTGACTCGGACCAGGTGGTACGCTCCTTAAAGGTCGAACTTGGTATAAATCTGGGCATCTTTGACTTGGTCTAGCATTTCAGGGATAAGTGGCAAGGGGTAACGGTTTTTCATGGTGATCTGGTTCAATGCGCGGTAGTCAATGCAGGTCCTCAAGTCACCTTCTGTCTTTGGTACGAAGAACAAAGGAATAGCTGCTGGGGACTTAGACGGGCGGATAAATCCGTTTGACAGGTACTGGTCTAGATATGATTTCAGGTGGAGGTTTTCTGGTTCTGTGAGTGCATAGATTCTGCTGCAAGGGATTTGTGCACCTGGAATGAGGTTGATCTGGCAGTCATAGGGCCTGTGCAGCGATAATGTGTTTGCTTGGTCTTTTTGGAACACATCCTGGAAATTGTGGTATTCACTTGGCAGGGTATTAGTTACTCCCATTGTTGATGCTGCCATTCTGGGAGTCGTAGGGGCAGAGAAGTTGGGTCTTGGTGATAGCAGGCAGGGGAGCAATCGCCAGGGAAGGTTAATTTCCGTGCACGCCATTCTATCAGAGGATTGTGAGCAAATAACCATGGCATCCCTAATATTAGCTGGAACTGAGGTGCCTGGATGAGATCAAACTAAATGGACTCCCGGTGCCCATCCTGGCACAGCAAGGTTACCCTGGCTGTATACTGGGTTACTGGTCCGGAAGCGATATCTGTTCCATCCACAGTGGTTACCTTGTCCATGGTTGGCTTGGAACATAAAGGAAGCCCCATCTCTGCTGCCAGTTCTTGATCAATGTAATTCTCAACTGCTCCAATGTCTATGTATGCCTCAACGGCATGCATCCTAGACAATCGTTGGTGGTTAATTAAGATCAATGGTATTGCAAAATGCGTGGTCAGTGGCTCTTTCTTCTCACTCAACAAACTGACCTCTACGTTTGCCGAGCTTGGTAGTTTTCCGACACCTTAACTTCATCCTTCTCTGTGGCCCCGACTGTACTCCTTGCAGGTTTCACTGGGTAGTCTTTAAGGAAATGTCCTGGTTTTCCACAGTACAAACATAGTTGTTGTTGTCTTCTGTTATCTTGCTCTTGTTTTGTTAATGGGGGTCGTATTCCTCCAATTTGCATGGGTTCTACAGTGTTTTCTGGCACACGTGATACATTGTCTCTTGGTCGAACATACACGGCCCGAGAGTCCGCCCTAGACCGATCTGCTTTTTGATCCTGCAATCTGTGATCTAGTTGCACAAGTAAATTGATGAATTCGGTAGAGTCTCTGGGTGGGTCAACCACCTAGGCTAGTACGTCCTTCAATTCACCTCATAGGCCCCAGTGAAATAAAGTGGTTCTTTTGTTTTCAGGCCACCTGGCTTCAGCAACCAGTCTATTGAAGGTGGCAATGTATGTTAACAAGTCTTGATTTCCATGTCGGAGTGACAAGAGTTTGTTGTCTACTGCTTGTTCTTGGGTATGGCGAGCAAAAAGTTTTCCATTTCCCTCTGGAACCCCCCAAAGTCATGTAACAAAGGATCATCATGGGTTACCAGTGGCACCGACCAGTCCGCTGCGCTACCACTCAGGTACGATAAAACAAAAACTACCTGAGCTTGATCGTTTGGAAATGCCCCAGGCCTACAAAGAAAGTGAAGGCGACACTGATTCATGAATGCTGCATACATCCTTGGGTCGCCTGAGAAATGTTCTGGTCGTGCTAAGGGAACTGTTCCGGTTTGCGTAATTTGTAGTGGAGTGGGAGTTGATGATAAGGTGGGGTTTTGTGCCAAGGGGTTGTTTCCAGGCAGAGGAGTCTGTCCTGCCTGTGATTGCAGGAACTGCCTACCAATCTCTTCAGTGCTATCCTTGGTTACTACTAGGTCCCTTCGGAAGGCATTAGTCTCTTGCGGATGACAGGATGGAGATTGCAGGTAAGATGCTTCTAACGATGTCCCTTTTGTCTCTTCTGCAGGCTCTCGTATCTGAGGCTCGTGGGTATCACAGGACACGGTGAGCGTCACGTTGCAGTCTGCAAAGTAACGCAAAGCGTGCTTTGTTGCTTGGGTGTGGTTTAAATAGCCTCAACAAAGTAGTCCAGGTAAAGTAGTCCCCAGGCCACCACACCCAAAACACTATACCGAACCAAGCTATGTGGGTGCCTCCATGTTAGCTGCAGGCCCAAATGAAAAAGTAGTCCCCTTTTACACACGTTCTTCAAAGAGTATGGGTCTGGCGCCAGAGGTGCCAGGACTGGCTCCAAGAGAGTCTTGGGAGTGGGAGCCAGGCCTTCAAGGCCTTAATGGAGCCCCGAGCCCTGATCCCACCTGGCAAGTGGACTTGCCAGTGGGGGTCTGGGGTAAGGGTCTGTTGGGTGTCCTGACTCACGTTTGAGCTATCATGCTGCAACATTTGGTGCTGTGGGCTTAGAAAATCCAAGATGGCCAAAAAGCCCACATGTACGCCAGAATAGGAAAACTGTGCAGTACTGGCATGGAAGACATCATGATGGCCAGAACTTCCCAGAAAATGCACAGGGAGATGCATGAAGAATAGGCTGCCACCCATTTTTGCCTAGGTTGTGAGCACAGGAGGGCACTGCCTAAAACCACCATTGGGCTACCCACACAGTAGCCTGAAACCATTGAGAATGGCAATGCTGATTGCCAAAAGCAACCTAGAACTGTGGGGAATTCATTTTCTTAAATCCCAAAAATGGTTGCATTACCAGTACTCACCACTATCAGAAAGCCGGCGTTTTAAAACCACCAGACGTTTGTGTAAAACTGAACAAATGAAACAAAACCAGACCAAGGAAAGACTTGCTAAGAGGTGGATACAATGTAAAACTATACTCTGAAATGACTTGAAGGAAGTAATTATTTAATGTGTATGTAAAAATCGTAATAGACTTAAACTGGGGGACAAAAAGTGACATTTAGTTGAAACCTGGCTTAATGAAACTGAATTCTGCCTGACATCTACCCCCAAAGGAGTTAAAACCTGCTCAGCCACTCTTCCCCTTGCCAAAAGGAGTTGTCACCTCTCTGATTAGATTAGGGGTGGAGCAGCTACAGGGAGTTGAACAAAGGCCTGTCCTGGGCCCAGGCAGATGGTTTATTAGGGTAGTCGTAAATGGCTTCCTTTTGAACAAAGCCCTTCCTTGACTCAGGCAGAAGTTATATTGGGGGAGGTCGTAAAGTGGCTTCCTCTTGGCAGAAACGGGGAGGGGCAGCCCCTCTGAGGACAGGCTGACCTTAGAGAAAGTGGATAGACTGGTTTCTCCACCATGTGACCTGGGAAGACACACCCCTGTTGGCCAGAATATGATTTTAAGAAACGTGTATAACTCATGGTGCGGACTTGTCAAAATTATCTAAATGATACCATAATTCTTGTGATTTTTCTGCCCACATTTTAAGAGGTTTTAGGACCTGGTGGTATGATCTTGGGGGTTGCTAGCGGAAAATAGGGTTTCACTCCAAATGTCTGCATGTTAAAAATCTGACACCTCATCAATTAATGTCCACACTCCTTGCGCACATGTGTGTAAATTTGGGTAAATGTCCGATATTGCAAAACCAGTTAAAAAGTGCAAAATGTTGCCATTTCTGAATGCAAGCCCCCAGGAAGAGCAGAGTTTGAACAGAGTATACCTCATGTGATATGTGATGGGTGCATGTAATTTTAAACAACTGTGTATCTGTGCAATATGTATTTGAATCAAATATATTGGGCAAACTGACCAGGGGAGGATCCTCTGACCCATAAAACCTACAGCATCACTCTGACTCACATTTCCTTCCCCCAATCATGGGAGAGGGGAGAATTGGGCCAATGACAAGTAGAGAGGGGCAGGCTTAGCTAGGCCCAGGCACACACCCATTTTCAAAACACATAAAAAGAGACTGTTGGGGCAGGTAGAGACATTCAATTCCATTTGCTGCAGAGCATGCTGACTGACGACTTCACATCCAGAGATCCTACACTTAGACTTCCAAGCTAAATAGAGACTACAGAACTTTGAACCAAGAAGGCCTACTGCAAGCAAATGTATTTGTCAGCAGGCCCAAAAATCATTTGCAGACTATTCACAGCCGGGCCCAGCTGTTGATTCTGGCCTGAAACCCCGCGCCAGAAAGATCCAGAAGCAGTGCTGTACCCAGACCGCTGTGAGCAGAACCAGAGAGCTGACCCAGACCACTGTGAAGTGCCGAGACCAGAACCGGAGTCCAGTCCAAAACCTGACCAGATCCGTGGCGAGGCCTATTTCAAAAATATATTGTGAGTACCTAGCAGAACTGTGCAGAACCAATCTCTTAGTTAAAATAATCTAATCCAAACTATTTTAACCTAAGTAGAACTGCCTCCTAACTGTCACTTGTCAATTCTGCAGCCGCATAGCTGTCACCTGTCATTTTTAAAAGCTGTCACCTGTCAATTTGAGTTACTTTAAATTCGAAAAACGACCTTTACAAAATCGTTCATATCTTTGGAACCGTTTGGGCTAGAAACTTGGTTTAACTTTCCTCTGAAAGCTTAGAATCGTAGCTTTTCAACAAACCTAGAACCAACATGCTACTGCTTTCCTTTGCCAAAAATGTGTTTAACCTGCTAGTTACTCCTAGAGCATTGTTAAAGGGAGCCTGAGCTCATCCCAAGTATCTTTCACTCACCCTGAACCTCCTAAAGGGAATTAAAACCATTTTCAGCATATTCCTCACTTCATTGCCAGCACATATAAAAGCATTTTGGGCCTGTGTTTCAACTTCTATCCGTAGTCTAAGCTTGCTGGAGTGAACTGAATTACATTTGATTGCATGTCTGAGAACTGTGTTCTACCCTTCATTTCCTTACATTGCATAAGGGGGGGGGGGAGTGGATTGCCAGAGAAAAGTGATTACATTGTTTTGTTGAAATCATATTGAGTATTTTCTGTACTGCATTTTCATTCAACATTGCATCCATCTGAACTTATATAAAGCATTCTCTACCACCTTATTCTTCTGTTCCTATTCACAAGTGTGCTACCTCATCCTTATACTACTCCTGGGTAACCAAATCAGTTTACTAGTAGGACATTATTCACTGTTGATCACTGCTCACTGCACTGTTTAAAAGGTTTATTTGAAAAAAAATAACAGTATATATATCACACTTTTATAATGAATTAATAATTAATATCACACTTAAATAATGAATTATTATTAATTCATTATAAAAGTGTGATATATATATATATATACTGTTATTTTTTTTCAAATAAACCTTTTAAACTTGCAAAACAGAACTACTTCTTGGCTCAGTGGGGTCAGGGGGATTCTAAGAGAGGGGTGTTATATAGGGGTAGTCATCCAGAACTCATGAACTGGACATAAAGATATATCAATAAGGGTTTCCATTCAGTATCCCAGACTAGGCATTGACTTAGCTGTAGTGTTGAATTGAATCTTCTTACAAAGTGGGGGCTCGAGCCGGACGTCTGGGTTAGATCTATCACTTGTGCAGCTTAATACAGTGTGCTAACTGACGGGATAAATACATCCGGTCGGATCACCACGCTGTTTTACGCTGTAAAGCACTCTTCAAAGGGACACTCTAAGGAAAAGGTCTCTTTTGCAAAAATAAAATACTAATTTCCGCAAGTCAGGACAGAGATCAATCTCTAGAATGACGACCTTGGTAGATATGAAAATAGCGAGGGAGCACCTCTTACATAAGCTATTTGTGAGAGGTGAGTGGACTCACCAGGACCAAACGGTCTGGTTGCAGGCCATCGGGCAACAGGTCACTGAAACAGGGTCAGACATATGGAGAGATCAGGGTCCATTACATGTGGCCCTGAGTGAACTATATATGGCTCCTAAAGCCAAAGATGAACACAATAAGATTGCCAGGATAGCGGCATACCTGTACCTATATATGGGAGACATGCAGGATAAATGTACTGAAAGCCAAGATCTGGCAAATAGGCGACAGATGGCATTAAAGAAGGTCCAATCTGACCTGGTCTCTTCTGAGCAGAGGCTGCAGAGGAGCCAGGAGTTAGAAAATGATAATAGGCAGTATATCATTAAAATAAAAGAGGATATGGACATCCTGCAACAGGAAAAGGCTGACCAGGATACCAGATTTCTGGCCTTGCAAAAGGAGTACTACGAAGGTTTGGACTCCCTACTACAGAGCCAGAAAAAGCTGGAGCAACAATTAGATTTCAACAGGGTATGTGCTGAGCAGGTAGTCACCCTGCAAAGACACCTAGATAGGGAAAAGGCAGAAAGCAATAAATTGATTCTGAAAGACCTGGATACCCAGGCAGAGTTTGATCAGGAGCGCCAGAGAGCTGGTGCCTTCCAAAGGCAAAGGGACGACCTGGCGGCACAGATGCAGACTCTTAGTCAGGAAAGGGACACCTTAGGCCAGGAAGTCTGCCATTTAAAAAGGAAAATGGAAGAAAATCACCTGGCCCTCCAGGGACTGGGTGACCTCCAAAAAGAACACCAGAACTTGTTAGAACACACCAGGAGTGTGGAGGAGGCTCTGGCAAGAAAGGAGCAGGCCAGTAGGGAAGGGACTCAGGAGGTAACCCTCCTGCAGCAGAGACTGGCCCAGTACTCCAGGACCAATCAGGAGGCACAGAGAGAAAATGAGGCTCTCTGTCAGCACAATGATAGGCTCCAGCAACAGGTAGCGATGCAGGAGAGACTGATAGAGTCGAGTAAGGCCTTAACTGAGGAACTGAAAGCGCAGGCTCTTGCATTGCAACAGGGAGCAGGGGCGGATAGAGACCAGGTTCGCTGGGAGGGGGAGACTCCTGAGCATAACCTCAGGAGCACTAGTGCCAGTAGCCTTCATATCTCTCAGTCCCTGGACTCTGCCACCCCCATGTCCCCTCGCGCACATGAGCCCAGGGCCACGGGGTTGGCAGATTACTATCCAACCAGAAGTATGGGGCTCATTGGTCAGTACCTCCCAGGAATGGAGGGGCGGGCATCCGGGTTTGGGCACCCAAGCACGGTGCAATTTAGTGGGGAACCCCAGGAGAGTAGGCCCATTAAGGGCATCCTGAAAACTTCTGCCCAGTTAGGTCAGTGGGGGGGTACCCATCAAATCCTGGCAGCAAGGAGGAATCTGAAGACTCCTCTGAACGGCGCAGGACACAGGAGACCAGGTCCCCACATTCTGCCAGCCATTCCCAGGCTCGCAGAATCCGGGAAAACCTGGAAGAGCAGACAGGAACCTCTGGGAGCAGTGCCTCTGAGTCAGAGGATGAATGGACCAGGGTTACCCGAACCAAAAAGGCCAATAAGGCAAAAAAGGGCCTTGCTTAAGGACCCATTGAAGCAAATAAAGGCAATAAGGAGTGTCATCACGCCTTATCATAAGAACGCCAAGTATTCCGTTTGGGAACACTTGGAGCTCTATGAGCAAATGATGGAGACTTTCCATTTGAAGGACAGCAGTAGCTGTATCCAGTACGTCAAATGGACATTCTCCCCAGAATACTCCAGTTTCTTTGCGGGGCTGGAGGACCGAAATCATTTAAGATGGTCCACTTATAAGGCGGACATCTTGAAACATTTTTCTGTTCACAGAAATCCTCAAGAGGCTCGCAAGGCAGCCTACAATTTGCAATGTGGGGAGGATCAGGCCCCACAAGAGTTTATGCAAGAATTAAAGCGTGCTTTTGCACAGACCACCAGAAGGGTGCGCACAGACAGCAAAGAGTTTGTCAATACATTTTTCATGCTCTCCCTAAATATATAACGACCCAGCTCGTGAGAGATTTTCATGAGAAAAGATCTTTAGGCTGGGTCATTGAACAGGCTACCCGGATCTATGAGGTGCAGAAGCCTATCGAAAATAAAATTAACGCGCCGAAAAACCCCAAAACCAAAAGCACCCCTGCTGCTGCCAAGGTGGCAGGGGTAAAGGTTGCCCCCGTTTTAGATTTGGAGATGGGGGGGCCTCAAAACCTGCCTGCACCAAATAATTCACAGCCCAGAAGGCCCTCGGGCTAGTCACAGACAGGGAGTCGAGGAGGTAGTCCCACAAATGGGGTCCCCCGCTTCCCTGACTATGTAAGTCCCAGCTACAAGGGAAACCGACCAATCCTGGGTTATGTGTGGACTCCTCCAGCCCAAGGGGGGGATCCAGCCAAGCACCTGACCCGGGGAACTTCCCTCCTAACTTCCCCCAGGAGGGCAGAAATTCTCCAAATCCTGGGCAGAACTTTTTCCCCAGGTATCCACCCAATTTCCAGCCCCAAAATCATCCATCCTTCTTTCCCCAATTCCCTGAGCCCAGACAACCTAATCCGGGAGAGGGGAGGCCAAGGGTGGAGGGGTACCAAAATCTTCCCAACCAGGGGTACTACCAGAGAAGGGATAGCTACCCTTCCCGGGATCAGCCCAGGGGAGAAAATAGAGCCCCGTATCAGCCTGAGCGGGTTTCACAACTTGAGCGCCAGGTCCAAAATATGGCACGAGATCTGGGTCACATACTGAGGGCTCAACAGAACCCTCAGATGAGCATGCCACCGGAGAATTCCCCAAACACGGGACCTGGTGCTCCAGAACAATGATGGGGGCAGCACCCCGATAACCCACCGGTTCCCAGGGAGGAGGCACAAGGGGAAGGAGGGTGTAAAGTCTTGGAGGAAGCTTCCTTCCCAACTTGTAAACAGCCCCTGGAAAACCAGGAACCGGAAACAAAATCTCCTGCCTCTGAAAGCCTGCCTCCCAAGGAGCAGAGGGGGGGTAGGAGAAACAAAGGACCCAAACAGACCCACTTTGTGGAGGAGGTACAGGTCTTCCAATTTGAGGGAGAGGGATCCTCAGAGCATCCTGGGGAAAGGATCTTCTCCTTTAGAGATGGGGGAACTCCTCCCAAGGAAAAATGGGTCCCAAGGGATTCCAATCCAGACTGGGGAGATATGGAGACTGAGCTACCGCCACCCATCATCTCATCCCAGAAACCACAATACCAAAATTCCCTAGTTCAAACTCATCCTGGTGACTGCCTCCAAAAAGGGGGGGCGGCCCAGAACCGGAACCAGGGGAACCCACAATGGCTCTGATCTCCAGTTGCCAACTTTTTCTTTCCGACTCCCAAGACTCTCCACAGAATTCTGCCCAAATCTCTTCTCTAGCAATGTCCAAAACCAGAAAGTTAGCCCACTAGTTGTCCAAAAATGTGCATTATCTGTGCCCCCTTGAGGCGAAGGAGGGAAGATACTATGCCCCGGTACAAGTACAGGGGCAGGGTACAATTTTGGCACTGGTGGACACTGGATCCCAAGCTACTCTTCTGTCCAAAAGGGCCTTTGAGGAACTAAATTCAGGAAGGAGGGAGAATTACCAAATTCCTCTCACCTCTCTTCCTGGACAACTTCAGAACTTTGACGGGAAGAAAATTCCCGTCGAGAGAACTGCGGATTTGGACATTAATATTGGGCGACACAAGGTGAAACACCCGGTCATAGTAGTGAATCCAGAGGGCACCCCTTGTTTACTAGGGAATGACCTCCTGAGAAGGTTGTCACCCCTAATAGATTGCATAAACAAGGTCCTCTGGACCCAGACTAGCCGACCAATAAAGTTAAAACAGAGTGTCAACCATTTTAGTTTAAACAGCACATGCCACATGGTTGAACAAAAATCTGACCAAGTAGAAATTCACTTCCAGAACAACCAGATTCCAGAGGTGACAGTAATAGCAGTAGGACAACAGACTGGTGATGGGGGGTCCTCTCTATTTCTGAAAATCAACCTTCCTTCCAGTTTAAGGTGGTATTCCACACTGGAAGGAAACACCCTGAAATTCTTTACTAATCCACAATCAGAAACTCCCACTCCTATCGTCCAGAAAGATGTGAAATCAGCTCAGAGCCTGGCTGATATTCAGCAAATTGGAGAGCAGTTGTTCATCCCTGTCCAGTTAAATGATGGGAAGGACTCTGTTCTCGCTTGAGTGTGTGTGAACAACGGTAAGAGCTTCATCAGCGAAGCCATGTTCCGCCAACTCCCAAAAGCTCCAGCCATTCCCACATTCAAACTGATAGACAAATGGGAAATGGACCTGGAAGCACCTAATTCCAAACATCTCCTGCCAAGCAGGTGTATGCTCAAAATCTCCATTGACAACAAGAGCATAGTCCATAATTGTTGGGTCGTGCGAGACGTCACTGCCGCCTTTTACTTGGGTAGTGACATTCTCAATCGCTTTGCCACTAGTTTGGACCTAATAAACTTCAAAGATTGGTCCCGATTAGCGGATAATCCCACGGGCTTTGATGATCCAGAAAAAGCTTTTAGGTCAGCTCAATTGCTACCTTATGCAGTTGAAATTCAGATCAAAGAGGAAGTCACCATCCCAGAAAGGACCCGACGGTTCTCCCTGGAAGTGAAAGTTAAAAGAGGACAACATTTGAATAACCCTGATGCTTACATACATCTAAACGCTTCTCTCCAACAGCAAGGGTTGGGGGTAAACCCAACTCCATTAGTCAACATAGAACATGACACCATTCTAATAGAGGTGGATAACAGCGACTTAAAGAGTATTACTCTAGCCGCAGGCACCATTATTGGAATGGCGGTTGATGACCGACATTTTTCCATTGATCTAGGAAATGAACTGTTAGGATCAATCCCCAAGGACTGTTTTGAGGTGACAGTGAGGACAATACAACACCAGACAGGATTTTTACCCGGCATGGGGGGAACTTCCTGGTGTACACTTCCTGCCCCTATGGTAAGGAAGATGTGACTTGTGACTTCAGGAGGGATGAGGTGATTTTCCAGGTCCATGAGGGCTGCCTTTCCCACCTGAAGCCTCCAGTCCAAATCAGCACTCTGACCAGGGACTTCTCCACCCAGCTGGAGGAGGCCGCTGAGATAGCCAAACCAGAAGTCTTTCCAGGCTTCAGGCAGATGGTGGAAGAGAGAGTCAACCTAGCTGATGCCTGTGTGACTCTGGAACAGAAGCAAAAGTTGAAACAAGTTTTCTTGGATTTCCAAGATCTCTTTGCGGTAGACTCATATGACTGTGGTCGCACCAACATCCACACCACCACAATTCCCACGGACCCTGGAATGACTTCAGTGTTTGTGAAGCAATATCGCTTGCCTCTCGCATCCATGGAGTCCCCTACTGAAATAATTAAGAACCTGGAGTCCCGGGGAATAATCCGTCCAGTTCACAGCACCTTCAATAACCCGGTGCTGGGAATATTGAAGCCAAACGGCCAGTGGAGACTCTGCGCCGACCTCAGGGAGCTCAACAAATGGGTCCATACTTCCCGATGGCCTCTGCCCTACATTGACCAAGGGCTGGCCCAGATCCAGGGGTCACAGGTATTCACTGCAATAGACCTGACCAATGGATACTGGACTGTGCCTGTCAGTAGGGAGGACCAATACAAGCTGGCTTTTACCTTTGGGGGCCAGCAGTACACATGGACCCGGACTCCCTTCAGATACCTCAACTCCGGCAATGGATTCAACATTTTCCTACACAAGGCCATGCCCGACCTGGGTGCAAGGGGTAACCTGGCTTATGTAGATGATGTCCTCATTAAAAGTTCATCTGTGGAGGAACACATAGCGGAGATCCGTTATGTTCTGACGCAGTTGAGGGCCGCCGGAGCAAAACCTTCCTTTCAGAAAGCACAGTGGTGTAGAACCCGTGTTAATTTCTTAGGGCATGAGATTACTCCTCAGGGTCTCTGTTCCCAAGAAAAGAAAGTGGAAGCACTCCAGCAACTGAAAGACCCCACACCTCTGCGGGAACTAAGGAGCCTCCTTGGACTGACTAATTACAGCAGAAAGTTCATTGAAGGCTACGCAGAGATCACTAGACCCCTGATTCATCTCTTGAAGGGGGGGTCAAGTGGGAATGGGGTCCAGAACAATCCGAGGCGGTAAGACAACTCAAAAGAAGCCTCTAACAAGTGCCTTGCCTAGCTTACCCTGTCAGAAACAAGGAGTTCTTCCTGGAGACGGGATTCTCTAATACGTGCTTGACGGCAGTATTATACCAAAAGCATGACAAGGTCAATAAAGTAATTGTCATGATCTCTGCTTCCAAAAGATCAGGACTTGCCCGACTCCCTTGGAAGCAGACCCATAACCCCGGTTCCGAGTGCCAGCCAGTCCCAATTGGGACCTTTTGGACCCTGTCCTGGCGCCAGTGGCACCAGGCTCATAAAGATGCCCAGTCCCAGCGCTTTAAGCGCCGGGCTCATAATGCTTGGGTGGACTTACCTGCAGCAGACCATGCTGCTTACTTACCTGCCAGTTGAACCCCTGATCCTCTTCTGTTTGGGACTACTTTTCCTGTTGGGTGGGGAAGGAGCCACTCCCTAGGTTCAGAACACTGGAACTCTTCTGGAAAGCAGGAACTCTTTTCTTACCTAGGCGTGGCTGTGGAAGGAGACACCTAAGCACTACAGGAGGCTATTTTAACCACACCCGATGGATGAATCTTGCTTTGCGTTATTCTGCATTCTCTGCAGCAGAACGCTCATCGTGTCTTCTGCTTCTGATCCTGGGCCTAAGGGAACAAAGGCTTACCATCCTGGAATCCAGTCTTCAGCAGCACCTGTAAAGACAAAGAAAGAACAGGTTAGCACTACGGTCTTCAGTGGCAGCGCATCTCTTACCTGGTCCATCGGCTGTCACCAACGCCTCGCGCTGCATTCCGGCATCTGAAAGACAAAGGCTTACCTACTCTTCGCAGGCTCCGGAGGTCTTCGCACTGCATTCCGGCATCTGAAAGACAAAAGCTTACCAGCTCTTCGCACGCTCTGGAGGCCTTCGGCGCTGCATCCCGCATCTGAAAGACAAAAGAAGGTGCGTTTAAAGACATTGGGCAACTTTATTACTCACGTGCCATTACTCCTTCCCACGCCGAACCCAGTGGGTATTCCAGCACCCTTCAGCTTCTCTAAAGCTCCGAACTTGTACCTGCAAGATAAAAGGGACAGTTAGTGCGCATCGTGAAGCAGGCTACAAGCGCTTACTTACGTGCTTCCAGGCGTTTGTATTCCTCACGCGGGTTCGATCCTCAACTCTCATCAGCCCGCCATCCGCCATCGCCGGAACCCTGCAAAACAAGAGATATCATTACAAAAGACTTTTAAGACATTTGAAGTGCCCAGAAATTACCGTTCCTGCAGTTAACGACGGACAGCAGTCTGAGGTCAAGAGGCCTGCACCCTTATCCAGTGAAGAAACTGGTTACGGCACCCTGCCCCGAGGCAGATGGAGAGCTCGGCGTTCACTTACCTAAGGTGAGGGTGTTAACCTTTGGGGTTCTACAGGAGAAGAGAAAGGGAAGAGGAGAGAGGCACCCAATAACCCCAGTTCATTAATCCCATATTTTCTATCTGCAGACATCTTACTCTTCGAGTCAGACATACAGTGCACAGAGGTCCAGCCCAAAGAGCCAACCGTGTGTTACACATCACCTTTGAAGATACGGCATTCACCCAGTCAAGACCGGCGCCTCTGCGGGAATCAGGTGAGCGTTACAGAACGCAAAGCCTATCGCAAAACTCCCACCCAGGCGCTATGGAAACCTCGGATACCGACCAGCTAGCCCAGTTACTTGGGGAACTAAGAGCAGAAGTGCATGCAGCCCGTCAGGAAACGAATGCTCTAAGAAGGGAACTGATTATTTCCAAGGAGCGAACAGACAATCTCGCTAGACAATTGCTACAGTCACAAGCCGGACAAACTCCGTTACCCGCTTCAGTGGCAAATCTTCCTTCAACATCCTCTACGAACCCAGTGCCGATCAACCTACCTGGGAATGTACCTCTGGCTCCGCCCGAACGATTTTCTGGTGACCCAAAGAGGTTTGCAGTATTTATTAATCAGTGCCGGTTGCACTTCTTATGCCGGCCAGCAGCCTTTCCAACTGATCAAGCTAAGGTAGCTTTCGTGCTTTCGTACCTTAGTGGCAATGCGGCAGACTGGTCAATCCCTCTAGTTAATCAAGATGATCCGGTTCTCCATGATTTTCAAGCCTTTCAGCTCAGTATGGAAAAACTGTTTGCAAGACATTCACGGGGCAGGCCTTGGACAATGAGCTCCTTTCATTGCGACAGGGTAATCAAGACCTTTTGGTTTATATTGCGTCTTTCAACAGACTGATAGTGGAAACTCGATGGCCTGAGGACAAAAGGATTACGCTGTTTTATAGAGGTCTACGTGGAGAGCTCAAAGATGTGTTAACCCAAGTAGTGAATCCCCCGCAAGACTGTTCGGACTATATTGACTTAGTCGTTCAAATTGACCACAGACTGCAGAACAGGAAGGCCGATCGTTCCAAGTTTGATGCTCGAGTATTTTCCAAACCACCAACTCCTACCAAAGGAGTAGACTCCGGGGAACCCATGCAAATAGGGGGCCTGAAAGGACCACTAACACAAAAGGAGCGGGAAAGGAGAAAACAGCTGCAATTATGCCTCTATTGCGGAAACTCGGGGCACTTTCTTCGAGACTGTCCGGTGAAACCAGCCAAGAAGGCAGTAGGAGCTGCAGTTACCAGGGTCACAAACTCTGAGCAGGGAAACGACCTCGCCCGACAAGAATAGAGGTCCTCTTGCCGAGCGTTAAAACCAGTTCCGTGACCTCGCATTTCGTGATACCTATGGTCCTCATTAGCCCTGAACATCCGGATCGATTACATGCGATTGAAGCTTACGTCGACAGCGGTGCCATCGGCAATTATGTGGATCATGAAATGGTTTTGAGGATGAATCTGACTCTTTGTCCAAAGGCTGTAAAGGACATCATTACTACGGTGGATGGTACGGAGATAGCCTCCGGACCAGTAACGCATACCACCCAAGAAGTGACGCTAGTAAGTCAAGATGGACACCATGAGAAGATCGTGTTCGATGTGATCAAGGCCCCTCAGTTCCAGATTATTCTAGGAATTCCTTGGTTAGAGAAGCACAATCCTCAGATCGATTGGCGAGCAAGAACGGTTCAGTTTTCAGAATGTGTCTCTACTTGTCACCCTCGACCTGGTGTTGCATTGGCAGCAATTTCCTCGGAGGCTCCTCAGTTACCTCCTGAATACCTAGAATTCCAAGATGTTTTCCAGAAGGATCAGGCTAACTCTCTACCTCCTCATAGGTCTTATGACTGCCAGATAGACCTGATACCTGGATCTACTCCTCCTTGTAGTAGAATGTATGCCCTCACCGAGCCTGAGAATCTTCACCTCCGACAATACCTGGATCAATACCTAGCGAATGGGTTTATTCGTCCTTCCAAGTCCCCTGCTTCCTCAGCTTTGTTCTTCGTTCCAAAAAAAGAAGGGGACCTTAGAACTTGTATAGATTATCGTGCCCTGAACCAGATCACCGTTAAGAATAGATATCCGTTACCTTTGATCCCTGAACTCCTGGACCAAGTCAGAAAAGCATGCATATATACAAAGCTGGATCTTAGAGGAGCCTACCACTTGGTACGAGTAAAAGAGGACGATGAATGGAAGACGGCCTTCCGCACCAAGTATGGGCTATTTGAATATCAGGTCATGCCCTTCGGACTTTGCAATGCCCCGGCCGCCTTTCAATATTTTATGAACGATGTCCTCAGAGAGCTCATAGATGTGTGTGTTGTTGTTTACATTGACGACATCCTCGTTTATTCTTCATCGGAAACTGAACATCGGAAACACGTGAAAATGGTCCTCGAGAGATTGCGTCAACACAAACTTTTCGCTAAGTTGGAAAAATGTGTTTTCAACGTGACTGAAGTTGAATTCTTGGGATTCATATTATCACCTAGCGGAGTGCGTATGGATTCAAAGAAGGTCGATGCAATTCTCAAATGGCCATCGCCATCCTCCGTAAAAGGTGTTCAAAGCATGTTAGGCTTCGCTAACTTTTACCACAGGTTTATCCCCGAATTCTCTCGAATAGTCCAGCCCATCACCGCCTTGTTAAAGAAAAACAAACGTTTTGAATGGTCTACCGAGGCGGAACAAGCTTTCCAGAATTTGAAGACTAGATTTATCTCTGCACCGATCTTAAAACATCCTCGCCCAGAACTCCCCTACATCGTTGAAACTGATGCTTCGAGCCTTGCCATGGGGGCAGTTCTATCACAAAAGGACCCAGTAACCAATCAGTTGCATCCCGTGGCATTTTGGTCCCACAAATTCTCGCCTCCTGAAATCAATTACACTATTACTGATAAGGAACTTCTAGCTATCAAGTCTGCCTTTAAGGCTTGGCGGCATTATCTTCTGGGGGCCCGACACACCGTTACTGTGATTACAGATCACCGAAACCTGCAATATTTGAAAACCGCAAAAGCTCAATCATCTAGGCAACTCCGTTGGGCACTATTCTTTGCCGAGTTTGACTTCATAATTACCTATCGACCTGGTACAAAAAACGGTAAAGCTGATGCCCTTTCTCGGATGGGAGTGGAAGAACATTTGATCAATCCTAAACCTGTACCTATCATTCCCGAACAGAGAATTCTAGGTGTAATCGCCACACAATCCATAGAGGAAGTTAAGGATAAAGCCAGGCTACTGGTAACTCCAGCAGACATACAGAATTGGCATCTGCAGGGAAAGGACTTTACGGTGAAGGACAACCTATTATATTTCCAAGAACGGTTATACCTGCCCAGCACAGATTTACAGAAAAAGGTAATCTCTTGTTATCACGATTCTTTAATGGAAGGACATCCCGGTATGACCAAGACCTCGGAAAAGATCAAGCGCTACTTCTGGTGGCCGTCTTGGAAAAAAGATATCAGAGACTTTATAATGTCCTGTGGAGTATGCGCCCAAAACAAGAGTCAAAAGGAAAAACCAGCCGGCCTCTTACGCCCTATTGACATCCCGCCTCACCCTTGGCATACGCTTTCTATGGACTTCATCACCGATCTACCTCCATGCTCCGGATACATTACGATCCTAGTAATCGTGGACCTATTCTCCAAGATGGCGCATTTCATTCCACTCAAAGGCTTACCAACAGCAGCAACTCTGGCCCGAGAATTTCTCGAAAACATTGTCCGACTGCACGGTTTTCCTTCAGTTCTAATTTCGGATCGAGGTAGTCAATTTATTTCTCATTTTTGGCGAAGTTGCTGTCGGTCGGCTCAAATTGATGTGAGACTTTCGACCAGCCACCACCCTCAAACCGACGGACAAACCGAGAGGACCAATCAAACTCTGGAACAGTATTTGCGCTGCATGCTACAACAAACTGAAAAAACTTGGAAAGATATCCTTTGGATAGCCGAATATGCCTACAATAACTCTGTCCACTCGGGAACTGGGAAGACCCCGTTTTTTCTTTTATACGGTAGTCACCCTTGAACCTCGGAGTTGGATCCACTCCAAGATCTTGGAACACCAGCAGTAGACCACCTGCATTCTACAATCACCCAAGCCTTTAAGGAAGCCGTTTCTCACCTTCAAAGGGCTAAAGAACAATACAAGAAAGGAGCAGACCAACATCGGAAGGAAGCCCCCCAATATCAAGTAGGAGATCAAGTCTGGTTATCCACCAAATATCTACCTCTAAAAGGACCACGCACATTCAACCCAAGATACCTTGGTCCCTATTCCATCACTACCATAGTAAATCCAGTAGCGGTCAAGTTGGACTTGCCCCCTCACATGAAGATACATCCGGTCTTCCACGTCTCTCTATTAAAACCCGTGCAACCTCAAACCCGACTAACTACATCTCCAAAACCTATTCTAGTTGATGGAGAACTCGAGTTTGAAGTCAAAAGCATCCTGGATTCCAAGATTTCCAAATCTAAACTATTTTACCTGATTGATTGGAAAGGCTACGGTCCCCCAGAAAGATTCTGGGAACCTGCAGAATATGTCCACGCGCCTCATCTAATCAAAAGATTTCATCGAACATTTCCTAACAAGCCCAAACCCCCGGAGAAGCCCGGTTTGGGAGGGGCCTTGAGGGGGGGTGCTGTCATGATCTCTGCTTCCAAAAGATCAGGACTTGCCCGACTCCCTTGGAAGCAGACCCATAACCCCGGTTCCGAGTGCCAGCCAGTCCCAATTGGGACCTTTTGGACCCTTTCCTGGCGCCAGTGGCACCAGGCTCATAAAGATGCCCAGTCCCAGCGCTGGAAGCGCCAGGCTCATAATGCTTGGGTGGACTTACCTGCAGCAGACCATGCTGCTTATTTACCTGCCAGTTGAACCCCTGATCCTCTTCTGTTTGGGACTACTTTTCCTGTTGGGTGGGGCAGGAGCCACTCCCTAGGTTCAGAACACTGGAACTCTTCTGGAAAGCAGGAACTCTTTTCTTACCTAGGCGTGGCTGTGGAAGGAGACACCTAAGCACTACAGGAGGCTATTTAAACCACACCCGATGGATGAATCTTGCTTTGCGTTATTCTGCATTCTCTGCAGCAGAACGCTCATCGTGTCTTCTGCTTCTGATCCTGGGCCTAAGGGAACAAAGGCTTACCATCCTGGAATCCAGTCTTCAGCAGCACCTGTAAAGACAAAGAAAGAACAGGTTAGCACTACGGTCTTCAGTGGCAGCGCATCTCTTACCTGGTCCATCGGCTGTCACCAACGCCTCGCGCTGCATTCCGGCATCTGAAAGACAAAGGCTTACCTACTCTTCGCATGCTCCGGAGGTCTTCGCACTGCATTCCGGCATCTGAAAGACAAAAGCTTACCAGCTCTTCGCACGCTCCGGAGGCCTTCGGCGCTGCATCCCGCATCTGAAAGACAAAAGAAGGTGCGTTTAAAGACATTGGGCAACTTTATTACTCACGTGCCATTACTCCTTCCCACGCCGAATCCAGTGGGTATTCCAGCACCCTTCAGCTTCTCTAAAGCTCCGAACTTGTACCTGCAAGATAAAAGGGACAGTTAGTGCGCATCGTGAAGCAGGCTACAAGCGCTTACTTACGTGCTTCCAGGCGCTTCTATTCCTCACGCGGGTTCGATCCTCAACTCTCATCAGCCCGCCATCCGCCATCACCGGAACCCTGCAAAACAAGAGATATCATTACAAAAGACTTTTAAGACATTTGAAGTGCCCAGAACTTACCGTTCGTGCAGTTAACGACGGACAGCAGTCCTCTGAGGTCAAGAGGCCTGCACCCTTATCCAGTGAAGAAACTGGTTACGGCACCCTGCCCCGAGGCAGATGGAGAGCTCGGCGTTCACTTACCTAAGGTGAGGGTGTTAACCTTTGGGGTTCTACAGGAGAAGAGAAAGGGAAGAGGAGAGAGGCACCCAATAACCCCAGTTCATTAATCCCATATTTTCTATCTGCAGACATCTTACTCTTCGAGTCAGACATACAGTGCACAGAGGTCCAGCCCAAAGAGCCAACCGTGTGTTACACATCACCTTTGAAGATACGGCATTCACCCAGTCAAGACCGGCGCCTCTGCGGGAATCAGGTGAGCGTTACAGTAATCGCCTATGCGAGCAAAACTTTATCCTCTGTGGAGGAAAAATTCAACGATTGTGAGAAGGCACTCCTGGCAACGGTGTGGGCATTGAAGAATTACCGCCCGTTCATCCATGGGGAACACATCATAGTGGAGACTCCACACCAGACTCTGCAATATCTCCAAAGTGACAGAATCCGGGCCGGAAATGTGAGTAATTCCCGAATTACTTCCTGGATTCTGTCAATGCAAGGCTTTCCGGTGGAGGTCAGATATGGCCAAAACAATAAGAGTCCCCTCGCGCAAGGTCTGGCTGACTTGCATGATTGTGCCAGAGAAAACTGTCTCGAGGACGAAAGTCTAAAAATCAAGGACAACACGGAGGCATACCTTAATTCCCCACACAAAGTCTTTGAAGAAGACAAGTGTGAGGGAATGCCCACTGTCTATGTGGATGGATGCTCGTACCATGTTGACAACAACGGGGAGAAAGAACTGGTGGCCGGCGTAGGGAATGCCTGGGTGAAGGAGTTTCCAGAACCCTCCGCTGGATACAAAATTGGTCCCCGAAGTAGTCAGGTGGCAGAATTGATGGCTGTGCATCAGGCCATCCTCACTGCTGTCCAGCATCAACTCCACGAACTGGTCATAATCACAGATTCGCATTATGTACGGAACGGGTTCATGGAGCACCTGGTCAACTGGAAAACCAGAGGCATGTTATGCGCTAATAACAAACCCTTGAAACATGGGAAGTTAATCCAAAACATTGATGATCTGGTCACATCGAATGGGATGACCATCTACAGGAAAAAGATCAAGGGTCATTCCAAAGTAGAGGGACCAGACAAAACTGGAAATGACTTAGCTGATCAGCTGGCCAAAACCGGGGCCATCCAAGGGGATCTAATCGAAATAGAGTCCCTGTTGGGGGAAATCCAGGTCACTGCTATCACTAGGTCCCAGACAAATGCCCACAATGATCTTTCAACTGCCCAATGGAGTAAGGAGACCCCTGATGCTGATTTAATTACAGCTCAGAAGGGGGATCCAATTATTGGTAAGTTTTACCAACACCTTGAGGATCCTGAGAACTTTCCCCTGACGGATACCGATTACATTGGGAAAGAGGACCTAAGAGTGTTGATGAAATGTCCAAAAATGTTCCGAATCCAAGACGGTTTGCTGGTAAGGAAATCCAAAGCTGGCCACGATCAGTGGGTGGTTCCTACCTCATTCCGAAGCCTGATGTTAAGTCACGCCCATGATGCGGCCACCGCCGGTCATGGGGGTTTCACACAACACTGGAAATCTTAAGAGAGGTTGCATACTGGCCATACATGGGGCAGGACCTCGACCAATACTTGAAGGGGTGTCTTGTGTGTGCACAATTTCAGCCATCATCCCTCACACACCGTGCGCCTCTCCAAAAGAGGGGGATGACACTGCCATGGTCAGATTCGCAAATCGACTTTGTAGGCCCTGTGATTCGCTCCGCTAGGGGGAATAAGTACATGTTGACTGTGACATGCTTGTTTACCAAGTGGGTGGAATGTCTCCCAGCCCCAAACTGCAAGGCAGAAACTGCAGCTGCCCTGATGATTAACCACATCTTTTCCCGTTTTGGTCTACCTCAAAGGATTGAGTCAGACAGGGGTAGCCACTTCACCAGTGAAGTAATGACAAAGATGTGGGAGATACTAGGGGTCAAAAGGAAGTTACATATTGCTTACCGGCCAGCTTCTTCTGGGGCAGTAGAGAGATATAACCGAACCATTGTGAGCATATTAAAGAAGTTTGTGGCAGATTCTGGGCCAAGTTGGGATATCCGATTACCTCTGGTCCTGATGGCAATCAGCTCTACCCCTTCATCTGCAACCAAAATGTCACCATTTGAGTTGATGACTGGACGCAAGATGGTTCTTCCCCAGCATTTACTCTACAGAACCCAAGAGCAAACGTTGATAAATGGCTCCACAACTCATGAGTATGTGGAGAATTTAAGGAAACACCTTCAACATGCTTTTGCCTATGCTCAGCGGAATCTAGAAAGATCAGCTGAGAGTATGAAGACCCACTATGACCTGAAAACTTCCAGGAAGGAATATCAGGTGGGGAACTGGGTCTATTTATACAACTTCCAAAGAAACCAGGCAAGACAGCGAACATTTTTGCCTACATGGAAGGGACCCTTTGAGATTATAGACAAGATCTCCCCTGTGGCCTACAAGATCCGCATCCCCAAAGGCGGTTTGGCAGAGGGGGAAGACAAGTGGGTCCACATAAACCAGTTGAAGTGTTGCCATCCCAGGCACACTTTGCAGCAACTGGAGGAGTCCTCTGCAATCCCAGAGGGTACCGCTCCAGAGTAATTCAATTCCAACCCTAAAAGATCCTACATATAGCCTATCAAATTCTGTGTTTCTCAAGTTTATGAGTTCCTGTCTCTTAATTTAAAAAAATGTGCATGTTCATATCTGTTGAGTTCTAAAATATATATGCCAGCCCACTATATCAATGGTGGGGGAGAAATGTCCATGAATAGGTATTGCCGCTTTTCCTTTGTCGTCCTAGGAGAAAGAAAACCTGGAGACTGGCCAAGGAGGACGATCCGGGGACCGGGAGCCGAGACCCGAGGGGCCCAGGGTACCGCCCAATATTCCCATCAAGACCGGCGAGGAGAACCGATCGATCAGTACCGGATGGAGGGAAAGAGGCTGAACTGTGCCATTTGCAGAATTGGAAGAAGATTATGCGTGGGTCATCACCTTCTGTGCACCCGACTCCCCATCGTCTCAAATTCAAAGTGCAGTCACGTGGGGGGGGGCTTTGTTGGGTGTCCTGACCCACGTGTGAGCTATCATGCTGCAACATTTGGTGCTGTGGGCTTAGAAAATCCAAGATGGCCAAAAAGCCCACATGTACGCCAGAATAGGAAAACTGTGCAGTACTGGCATGGAAGACATCATGATGGCCAGAACTTCCCAGAAAATGCACAGGGAAATGCATGAAGAATAGGCTGCCACCCATTTTTGCCTAGGTTGTGAGCACAGGAGGGCCCTGCCTAAAACCACCATTGGGCTACCCACACAGTAGCCTGAAACCATTGGGAATGGCAATGCTGATTGCCAAAAGCAACCTAGAACTGTGGGGAATTAATTTTCTTAAATCCCAAAAATAGTTGCATTACCAGTACTCACCACTATCAGAAAGCCGGCGTTTTAAAACCACCAGACTTTTGTGTAAAACTGAACAAATGAAACAAAACCATACCAAGGAAAGACTTGCTAAGAGGTGGATACAATGTAAAACTATACTCTGAAATGACTTGAAGGAAGTAATTATTTAATGTGTATGTAAAAATCGTAATAGACTTAAACTGGGGGACAAAAAGTGACATTTAGTTGAAACCTGGCTTAATGAAACTGAATTCTGCCTGACATCTACCCCCACAGGAGTTGAAACCTGCTCAGCCACTCTTCCCCTTGCCAAAAGGATTTGTCACCTCTCTGATTAGATTAGGGGTGGAGCAGCTACAGGGAGTTGAACAAAGGCCTGTCCTGGGCCCAGGCAGATGGTTTATTAGGGTGGTCGTAAATGGCTTCCTTTTGAACAAAGCCCTTCCTTGACTCAGGCAGAAGTTATATTGGGGGAGGTCGTAAAGTGGCTTCCTCTTGGCAGAAACGGGGAGGGGCAGCCCCTCTGAGGACAGGCTGACCTTAGAGAAAGTGGATAGACTGGTTTCTTCACCATGTGACCTGGGAAGACACACCCCTGTTGGCCAGAATATGATTTTAAGAAAGGTGTATAACTCATGGTGCGGACTTGTCAAAATTATCTAAATGATACCATAATTCTTGTGATTTTTCTGCCCACATTTTAAGAGGTTTTAGGACCTGGTGGTATGATCTGGGGGGTTGCTAGCGGAAAATAGGGTTTCGCTCCAAATGTCTACATGTTAAAAATCTGACACTTCATCAATTAATGTCCACACTCCTTGCGCACATGTGTGTAAATTTGGGTAAATGTCCGATATTGCAAAACCAGTTAAAAAGTGCAAAATGTTGCCATTTCTGAATGCAAGCCCCCAGGAAGAGCAGAGTTTGAACAGAGTATACCTCATGTGATATGTGATGGGTACATGTAATTTTAAACAACTGTGTGCAATATGTATTTGAATCAAATATAGATTTGTGGGCAAACTGACCAGGGGAAGATCCTCTGACCCATAAAACCTACAGCATCACTCTGACTCACATTTCCTTCCCCCAATCATGGGAGAGGGGAGAATTGGGCCAATGACAAGTAGAGAGGGGCAGGCTTAGCTAGGCCCAGGCACACACCCATTTTCAAAACACATAAAAAGAGACTGCTGGGACAGGTAGAGACATTCAATTCCATTTGCTGCGGAGCATGCTGACCGACGACTTCACATCCAGAGATCCTACACTTAGACTTCCAAGCTAAACAGAGACTACAGAACTTTGAACCAACAAGGCCCACTGCAAGCAAAAGTATTTGTCAGCAGGCCCAAAAATCATTTGCAGACTATTCACAGCCGGGCACAGCTGTTGATTCTGGCCTGAAACCCCGCGCCAGAAAGATCCAGAAGCAGTGCTGTACCCAGAGAAAGCAGAGCAGTATCCAGAACCAGAGGCCAGAGATCCAGAGTGACCCAGACCACTGTGAGCAGAACCAGAGAGCTGACCCAGACCACTGTGAAGTGCCGAGACCAGTACCGGAGTCCAGTCCAAAACCTGACCAGATCCGTGGCGAGGCCTATTTCAAAAATATATTGTGAGTACCTAGCAGAACTGTGCAGAACCAATCTCTTAGTTAAAATAATCTAATCCAAACTATTTTAACCTAAGTAGAACTGCCTCCTGTCACTTGTCAATTCTGCAGCCGCATAGCTGTCACCTGTCATTTTTAAAAGCTGTCACCTGTCAATTTGAGTTACTTTAAATTCGAAAAACGACCTTTACAAAATCGTTCATATCTTTGGAACCGTTTGGGCTAGAAACTTGGTTTAACTTTCCTCTGAAAGCTTAGAATCGTAGCTTTTCAACAAACCTAGAACCAACTTGCTACTCCCTTCCTTTGCCAAAAATGTGTTAAACCTGTTAGTTACTCCTGGAGCATTGTTAAAGGGAGCCTGAGCTCATCCCAAGTATCTTTCACTCACCCTGAACCTCCTAAAGGGAATTAAAACCATTTTCAGCATATTCCTCACTTCATTGCCAGCACATATATAAGCATTTTGGGCCTGTGTTTCAACTTCTATCCGTAGTCTAAGCTTGCTGGGGTGAACTGAATTACATTTGATTGCATGTCTGAGAACTGTGTGCTACCCTTCATTTCCTTACATTGCATAAGGAGGGGGAGTGGATTGCCAGAGAAAAGTGATTACATTGTTTTGTTGAAATCATATTGAGTATTTTCTGTACTGCATTTTCATTCAACATTGCATCCATCTGAACTTATATAAAGCATTCTCTACCACCTTATTCTTCTGTTCCTATTCACAAGTGTGCTACCTCATCCTTATACTACTCCTGGGTAACCAAATCAGTTTACTAGTAGGACATTATTCACTGTTGATCACTGCTCGTGTTTTAAGTGTGATATTAATAATTAATTCATTATAAAAGTGTGATATATATATATATATATACTGTTAATTTGTTTTCAAATAAACCTTTTAAACTTGCAAAACAGAACTACTTCTTGGCTCATTGGGGTCAGGGGGATTCTAAGAGAGGGGTGTTATATAGGGGTAGTCATCCAGAACTCATGAACTGGACATAAAGATATATCAATAAGGGTTTCCATTCAGTATCCCAGACTAGGCATTGACTTAGCTGTAGTGTTGAATTGAATCTTCTTACAGGTCGTCAAAGGAAATGACAAGAGACTATTTAAGAATCGTCTGCTAAAAAGGAATTGTGAAGAGAAGAGACATTGCCATATTACAATCAGCATAAGGGAGACATTCTCCTGATCTTATTTAAGTTGGTTAGAATAGTGGTAGGGTCAGTTAGAACTAGTTTTTAGACAGCGGACTGATTCATTTGAGACTTTCTGATGACTGACAAGCACCTTATTTATTTACATAGGCAGGAAACACCCACATAGTAGTAGGGGAAAATAGGCCTTATACTTATTATTTGATAAATGACCAGTAGAAATGTCCTCACAGTGTCCATGTCCTTCTTCTGACCTGCCACACCTGTGTAGACCTATGCTAAAGACAAACAGCTCCTTGACCAGACTGTCCTCCCCTCCAAGGCTGCTTCTCTCATATTTTAAACTGGATGGGATCTAACTCTTTGAAACCTAAATCAGATAAAACTGAATTTGTCTTTGGGAGATTCCCGCGCACCAGGAATGACAGATCTTGGCCTACTTTGTTGGGCACTTGTCCCCGCCCTGCCTTCACTGTTAGAAACCTTGGTACTAAATTTGATGACATGCTGCCTTTTGCTCGTCTCAACAACATGTTATCCTCTTCATGTTCCTACTTTCCTTTTCTGCTTTATTAGCTACTGCCATTCTCCAGTCCCATCTAGCTCCCTGAAAAACTGTTTTTCTTGGTCTTCCTGCTTTCCTAGTATACTATCTTCAGGTTATTCAGAACACCACTACTTGCTTTATTTTGGCTTGTACTATTTCAGTCATGTCTTGCCATACGTATCTAAACTCTGTTGGATGTTGGTCAAGCAACATATTAAATCCAAAGCCCTTTGAATCGTATATCTTCCCGTCACATCTTTTCTGTTACACACTCTCTCACCACTTGCGCCCATCAATCTCGCTCTTCTGACTGTCCCACGTTTCTGCTGATCTCGCCTTAGTTGTCATGCACCTAACCCTATGGAATTCACTACCTCTTTCCCGCCGATCTCCCACCTCTTATCTGATTTTCTGGCATGCACTTAAAAACTTGGTTGTTTTCATCGTTTTAAATGTTCATTCCTTCCCTAGTGCCTACTCCCTGAGACTGGAACAAACACTATAACAATGTAGTCAGCTATATGTGTGCTTTATTATAACTCACTGAAACTTAAAGTGGATCTGTGTGCTAGAGTGACCCTAGTTTTCATATGATTCCATTGAGAGGTATGTCTTTCCTATCAAAGATCTGTGCAATTGGCCAAGAACGGTTATGCAAAAATGTGCACCCCTCCGTTTGCCCAAGTTGAAGATCATGTCAAATCATGGTCACTTGAGACTGTGCACGAGAACAAAACATTTCATTGTCACTAAACTTGTATATGAGTGAACATCCTTTCACCTTCTACTATCAATTTGTCAAGATGTGGATTATTCCATAACTTGGGGAGTAGCCTGTTTCATGAAATGTGCTTAGGGGGCATGCTATTGGTATGTATAAAGTTTGGTTTGGCGTTGGTCCTGGACAATGTAGGAATGAAAATGCATTTTTAAATCTGAAATGGTTGGAGCGTATTGAGTGAAGTCTGTAGAATAATTTAGAAAGGTGCATCCTCTTTTTTCTCTCTCTTTCCATAGAATGTATCTCGGTCTGTTTATACAGGATTACTTGTGTAGGGGTTACCATTATAATCACATTATCTTCATCAGGTTTGTCTGTGGCTTCCGTGTATAGGTTTGCTTAATTTTTCAGCTGGAGGTTTCAATCTATTTTTGGATGAGAAGACCCCTTCCGTAAGTCACTCCCATGTTTTCCTCTCTCTCAATGATAATTGACACATGTTTCTCTTCGTTAAAAAGCCCCTTCCTATTTTCACTTTTTTTGTAACAAGGAATTGAGATGCGCCACTGTTAATTTCTACCTTTTTTGTTTGTAGCAAATTCAGGGATATTTTTATGGGGCATAAATAATGCTCCTTTTAGGAATTGACGTATTCATTCCTCCATACCTTCCTATCTGTCTTCCTTTTGTGTATTTGCATTTGTAACATTTTATTCATGTCATTGTGCACTTTGAACAGTTGATTAATTTGTAGCAGTGCCAGTTCGGTCAGTTGCTTCACTTGCTGCTGCAGGTGAGTTACCTTTTACTTCCCCTCCTGGGTTGCATGGAACATGTCTTTGTTCTTACCTACATTCCTCGCAAGTAACGTAACTGATCCTACTTGAGTAGTTTGGGTCCTTTTGGTAGGTACTGTTATATAAGTTACTCCTCTAATCCCTCTGATACTGGGGCCCGATGCCCCTAACTTAGCCTGTGTAACAATCCACTCTAATTCTCTAATTGTTTAGTTTCATCAAAACTGCAAAATAATTGGGTGTCCATATATTTCTGGAGGACTTGAAAGAAAGTCGTTTTAAGATCCCCATGACAGATATTGAGATGTCGAGAAATCTGTTCAAATGCTCATGTAAGCTCCGCAGCAGACTCTCTGGGTTATTCATCCTCAGCACACATTAAATTGTAGGCTGTCTTTCAAGGGTTAGGGGTTTATATGTGCTGAAAATGTATGAATATTGCTGTTTGCAAGAACACCAATTACAATGGTTTGGTCTTTCACTGGAGCAAAGAAATTGGACCACTTTGGGTGAAAACATTCATGTTCAATCATCATAAGGCACTTCATCCCAGCAAACAACTTTAGATCTGGTGTACAAGCATTGGTTCTCTTCCACTTAGATGGAGGCCCTTCCTGCGACCACCCTGCCACCCCCTGAGATGTGTCCTACATGCTGCAGCGGAACTCGACAAAGGAAATTTGTATATGTCACCCCGACCCTCATTGAACCGCTCTGGCTACCACTGCAAGCACAAACATATCACCTTCTAACCCTGTTGCATCAACTACAAAGTCATCACCCACCCTCGAGTCTCCAAGCTACGTTGATGACAAGCTCTCCATTCCCGGAGCACTACAATCCACTAACAGTAAAAACATGCGCAGACTTGAACCCCGCTGGTGCAGGAAAGAAAGAAGCAGAAGACAGGCCTTCTGCCCCAAGAATCTGTAACCTCCTCCCTGTCAACTCAAGACTTAACCTTTTACTTCTACATTTTAGAAGTAGTTCAAGACCCTCCTCTTAAAGGAATGGCTCCCCGCCAACTCTTAAGTGCACACACACTCCTCACCGAACCTGAGACTGGGCTATCTGCTCCCCCATGTTTTCTCCCCTGGTTGCTTGTTGATTCTTTGCTGCCAAATTGCTTGCCCTCCTCCTCCCTCATTGTTAGCTCCCTCTCCCTTGTATCTCCGCTTCCCTCACTGTGTACTTCCCCCTATGACATGTAAAGTGATCTGATGCTTCCCCAATGGTAGGTCCACGCTCAATGAATACCCTAATAAAAATAGTTTTATGTACACCCTATTGCTTTGGTACCCTTTGAGCCCAAAGAACATTATTATCTTATTTTATACATTTCTAAATGTTCCCAAAGATGTTCCTTGATGCTGTATAAAATGCAATGCCACAGTAAGAAAACATGTCCAGACTGACTGCATAAATGTTGGCCAGTATGAACATGTAAGAACACTCATCATGTTGGCTTTATCCTTACTTTCAGTAAAAAATGCCAACACATTCAGAAGATATACCCAGACTGGCTGCACCAATGAAGGCCAGTATGGCCATGTAAGAAAACTCATTGTGTTGACTTTTACTTGAGGCCAGTACAAAATGCCATGCAGCGCGTAAAGAAATATATCTAGTTTGGCTGCATCAATGTAGGCCAGTACGGCCACATAAAATCACTCATCATGTCTGCTTTACCCTTGGTGCTAGTTAAAAATGTCTTGTCAAAGTAAAATATATGTCCAGATTGGCTGCCACTGCACAAATGCAGCCCTCAAAAGGAAAGGCCCCTGACCTAGCACACAAGCAAGCATATGCATTCTTACCTTAATGCCAGTAAGACTGAGATTCTCCTCATCGGCACACCCGCTCCCTCCTTTCCTGTCATCCTCTGGCCAGCCTCTCTAGGCCCTCTTCCTGTTACCACCTTTGAGGCTGCAATCCTCTGGGTCATCTTCGACTCCACGCTTTCCTTCTCTCCTCACATCTCTTACGTCTCTAAGAAGTTACACTACCAGCTGCACCTCCTCAGAGGTATTCTTCCTTTCCTCTCCTTCCCCCAGAAGCCCACTGTCTCCAGAGCTCTGGTTCTTTCTAGGTTGGACTAATGCAACAGCCTCTTTCTAAATCTGGCTGCCTCTACCCTCCGCCCTCTGCAACTCACCCAAAACAGGACTGTGAGACATGTCCTTGGCCTCAAGCCCAGGGATCGTATCTCTCCAGGACTGAAATCCCTGCACTGGCTCCCAATGGTGGCGAGGATTAAGTTCAAAACCCTCTGAATTGTTCACAAGGCCTCTGGGGGCTGGGACCTCAATACATTCAACTCTCTCTTCCTAAATATCTTCCGCCTCGAGCTCTTCGCTCATCCGCCTCCAACTCCCGCAGGGCCAGTCACTTCTCCAAGCAGCGAGTTGGTGGTCGATCTCTTTCTTCTGCTGGGGCCTCCCTCTGGAACAGCCTCCCCGCCTCTCTGAAACTTGAGGAGACCCATCTATGTTTCCGGAAGCACCTCAAGACCTTCCTCTTTGCTTCTGCTTTCTCTCCTCCTCTCCCCTGTTGAGCTCCTACCCCCTTGCACTAGTTACCCTCTGATCTCGGGGCCCAGGTCCCCTCCCGGCCAGTTGCACACCTGCACTGCCCCCCTGACAACCCTTGTTCTCTGGGCCTGCTTTTGTATCCCTACAGCCCTTACCAGCACTTGCACCTGATGTCTGCACTTGCTCTTGTCAACAGCTGGCCAAAGTTTTATTTATTGTATTTATTGCATTTGTTTTTTACTGTTATCCTATGTACTGCACTGCCATCTGCCCTCCCCCCCGCACTTTTCCCTTGCCCTGCCCCGCACTTGCGCGATCGCAATGTCACCTGACCTAGTAGGATCGTTGTCTCTGTCTTACCTCTGTTTCCCCTCCCTTGCCTCGTCTCACCTTGAAACACTTGTGTATAGGCACGTTATAAATGCCATATCATATGATATAATATCATACAGCATTTACTCTCTCATTGATGCACACACCCATCCAGTATACAAACACTCTCTCATTCTTCAGTTCACCCAAATAAAATTCACTGTCTCATTCATACGCACACCCAAAAAACCTACACTCTCTCACTCACATGCACACTTACATACACAAACCCTTGCATGCACGCATATATACAAACATAGGTATATTTACATCCCCAGTGCAGATTCTGCTCAGCCTCACACTTTCACAGGCTCCCATGATGGCCCTCTGGCTTCCCGCAGCATGCTGTAGGAACCAGTTCCCACACATGTGCGGTGGAGCTTATGGGCCTCCATCTCGCCACTCCTGGGCCTCTGATTGTACAGCGAGGCACAGGAGCAGCCCCTACACACATTCGTCCGTCCAGTAACCGACCTACAATGCAATATGCAAGGCTAGGGAAGGAAAACACCCCTGTACTTGTACGGTCCATTGGGCATGCAAGCTGGGGTACTCAACTGTGAAAGGGAAACCATATTGCCCCATACAGTTAGACCCAACCATGGAGTGCTCATCCAGCCGCTAGCTTTGCAGCTGAGGGAGTGTGCAGTGTTTCTCACCTGGCTGACTTGGCTTGTCCATAATGGGGCGTGGGCGCGTCATCACCACATCACCCACTTTGAATGAGCCGCACCTGGCAATGGATCTGTGGGTGCTAAGTCTACATCTATCTAGGGGTTGAATAATGACAGGTTGCATAAACCGGTCACTGCCACACACACTTGAAAAACTCCATCCATATTTTGATTATTAGTTTTGTTGGCAAAGCAGAAAACCAAGATGTTAAAATGTATTTTGCTTCGTTGTTGTTTCATTGAAACTGTACTTGATATTCTTTCTTTCCAAACAGCAGGTCCTCTGGGTAAGATTTATGTCATACCACAAGACTAGCTATTAATAATAAAAGGGCTACCCTTCATTTATGAGTCTAAATAGGCCGCCGGTCACATGAGGGAACGTTCACCACTACTGTGCTCTGCTACTCCATTAGCAACGGTGGTTGGGGCTTTTATTGATCCGTCTGGGGTTCATTTAAAGTTCGATACAGATAAACAGCCTTCTCTCCCCAAGCATTAAAGCATGCATATTAAATCAACCATGCACAAATGAAAGTAATAGCACTCTCACAATGATAGCATGAGGCTGCAATCTGAAAGATGGCGTCCTTGTAAACTGTTCATTTACTTTGTGTGTAGTTTTATTTTGAGACATGGATGAAAGGCATATATAAACTCTTACCTTCAGAGATAATTGCAGCATTTTGAAATGCCATCGAAAACATATGCTTCTCCCATTTTGGAGACACATTTCCATTTATTTAATGTGTTCATAGTTTTGCATATCCTTCCTCATGTCCTGATATTCTCGCACTTAGAAGTATCTTTATGTTACTCCAATCTGTAACATGCAGGTGCAAACAAACTATCAGGCTGCAGTGAGTGGTATCAACTTACAAAAACGAACGTGCTTTACACAAATTCAATGACTTACGACAGAAAACCCACCACACTGAAAAGCGGATTTCCAAACACTGGGCCTCATGACAAGTTCGGCGGTGTGGGTTAAATGCGACAGTATTTCTGTATACCTTCGCATTACTGCACCGCCCACCTATAGGTTTGGCAGAAATTTAGAGGATTCCCAAGAGCTGGAGGCAATTTCATCAGCTTTCCGCCAAATTCTGGCAGAATTACCGCTGCAGTAATTCTGCTGAAAATGCCCCATTTAGTCCTATGGACTAAAAGCAATGTGGATTTACACGGCCACTTGAAATCTGGCGGTAATACTGCCGGACCAACTGGTGGCAACAGTAATACAGTTTGGTGGTATCTGTGCCTCTTTGGTCTCTCCTTCACTCCTTGGTGCTTCCCAAAGTTGGTGGGCTGGTCACACCATTCCCCGGGTGCCATGGGTTAAGACATATTGGGCCTCATTACGAGGTTGGCGGGAGCCATGCCCTTAATAAGGGCATGGCTACCCCCAAACTCGGGTCCTGCTCCGGGTCCCGCAAAAGGGTAATTACCGGGCCATTCCGACCTTGGAGGGTCTGTTAATTTCCCTTTCGCGGGACCCGGAGCTGGTACGTCCCCATTCCCTAGGGCTCAATGGGAATGGGGAGGATGGGTGCAGTACCGTTGCTCCCATCCTGTTCTGCTCGCGGGTGCCGCTCTGCATGCCTGGTCTGCTCAACCCTCTTGCTTTCCTTCCTCTCTCTACTGCTGGTTTCCTCTTTATTTTGATCTGTGTGTCATTCTGACAGTATGCACTTTAATAAGATTGAGTAAAGTTAGTGGAACCACTTTAGAATTGTACATATTTACCATTGTTGATTTTCGGAGCACAAAGTGAGTTATCGTGATCGTGTATATGACTTTGAATATTAATTATATAAAGACTGTGTTTTAACCGATACAGTGTGTGGACATTCCTCCGTGGGTGCTTGGGGACTACACTGTACTTAAGAACCAGCTCGCATCACCTCCCGAGAAGCTAGGCCTTGATTGCTCGTCCATTGCTACCGTAATAGAGAATCTGGGCAGGGGTCTCTGTGCCCTCCCTCTACCATATAGAGAGCGGAAGTGCAGACCCCCCTCCGGTCTTTGCAGCTGGTGGCAGCGGTGGGATGCTTATGGTTTTAAGACTCAGTGTATAACCGTGCCACTTACGAAGGATATCTTCACTTTGTTAAATTAAAGTTTAGTCGTGTACAAGATAACTGCATTACAAGCAATGGAATCTATTGCGAATGGTAACATTACTTGGATGAGCTTAGAGGCTCTCCAGAGTGCTTGTGAAGCCAGGGAATTAGACTTTGTGGATAAGTCTAGGGCTGAGGTGATAGCTGTCCTTGTGGACTACCAGATCGATTGTGAAACTCTTGAAGGGGGGGGTGCCACCAATGCGGACTCTACCCCAGGGGCTGTCGCCAAAACTGATTCTGGGAATGCCACCATTCCTGCTGCCTCTGTTCCGGACCCCAGCAGTTCTTTAGAGCTTGAGTTATTGAGGATGAAGTTAGCCTTTGAATATCGCAAGTTGGAACTAGATGCTGAACTTAAGAAAGAGGAGAATCCAGCTAGAGAAAGCTCGAGTGGAGACTTCAGCGAAACCAGTTGAGAGTGTCAGGTCCCCAGCAACCACGTTTATGAAACATTTGGTTGGTGTGTATGCGGAGGGTTCTGATATCCTCCAATGGATTGAAGCGTTTGAAATGGCTTGTGCAATTCACGATGTTGATAAGAGAGATTGGGCTAAGTGTTTGTTAAGCAGAGTGCCTCAAAATGGATATGACTCTATTCTGAAGCTGAGTGTGGAAGAAAGAGGTGAGAATGAGTGCATGAAGTCTGCTTTAATCGCAAAGTTTGGCAAAATGCCTACCCAATATATTAAACAGTTCAGAGATTTTAAGAAACGAGAGAATGTGTCTTGGGTTGACTGGGTGAGTGCAGCGCACATGAACATGATGGGGTGGATTGATGGTTACAAAGTGAAAACGTTTGTTGAATTGTCTCACCTCTTGTTTTTTGAGCGTTTTTCGGAAGCCTGTTCTCCAGAGCTGTGTCAGTATGTTGCTGACCAGAACATTTTGGACCCCTTTAAACTGGCTAGGTTGGCTGACAAGTGGGTCTCCCACAGGGTGTCGCCTAAGGACTCTAGTGGGAAGGACAAAGACAAAGAAAAGGGGGCCTCTCAGAAAGCTGAGGAGTCCCAAAAGCAATCACAGTCGGGTAAACCAAAACCTTCCTCTCCGAAGACCCAAAAACCTAGTGGGGATAAGTCTATTGTGGGTGGGAGTAAGAGTAGTGGTCCGCCTGCTGCAAAGCAGGGTCCCAGTGGTTCCAGTACCGTACCCCGCACACCCGGCACATGCTGGGATTGCGGGGCTCTGGATCACCGAAGGGGTGACCCCAAGTGTAAGGGTAAGGCACTTGGAGTCCAGGCTGTCAGCCTGACCTATCCCTCCTTCGTACCTGAGGTGGAGGCCACCGTCCTCCCCTCCTCTACTGGGATCACCTTCGGTGCTCCCGTAGAGATTTCCTTAGTGTCCCTTGGGGCCTGGGACCAGTACGCAGAAGTACTGGCGACTATCCCGCAAAACACTCGTAGGTTTTTGAGAAGTGTCCTCCTGAATGGCCAGCCTTCTACTGGTTTGTGAGACACTGGGGCAAGCATGACAGTGGTGGTCAGGACCCTGCTGAAGCCAGAGGACTATGTAGGTGCTCCTCTGAGAACCTCCAGGTTAGCTGGTGGGCCTCCCAAATTATCACCTGTAGCCTTAGTCAACATTACGATTGGAGACAAGACAGCAAAGCTTCCGGTCCTGGTTCAGGACAACGTGCCTGCGAACATTTTGTTGGGAAATGATTTGGTCGAGTTGGGGATGATCACGGATGGTCTACCCATGGCTGCTGTGGCAGTCACCCGATCGCAGGTCACACAGGGTCCGGCTGGGAGCCCGGTATCCTTGCCGATGGGGAAACCCAAGGCACGAAAGAAACGGAGGAGTAAGAAGGCCTCCCCTGTGGAGGGAGCCCCTACTCCTCCCGCTGTTCCGACAGCACCCATTGGGATCCATGCTCCGGATGTGCTGGGTCCAGTGATAAAACCCGTCTCAACTCCTGTGGGAGACTAGCCAGAAGACTTTCCTGTGGGAGAGGCTCTTAACCCGGAGGATCATCCCGACCTTCAATGCTTGTTGGCTGACGGGGGACCCTCCCGGGCGGACTTCTTTAAGGGACAGAGAGAGTGCCACTTTCTCGAGAGTCTGAGGACACAGGCCCTGTCCCGGGCACAAGGTGAAGTGCCTACAACATTTCGGATTTATTGGGAGGGTGAGCTCCCTGTTAGTGAGCCCACTAAGCCTGAACCTGGTGCCCTCAAGAGGTTGGTGGGACCACAGGTTTACCGGCCATTCCTGCTGCAGTTGGCGCATGAGGTGCCCTTGGCTGGTCATCTTGGTATCAGGAAGACTAAGCAGAGGCTCTCTGCCCATTTCTACTGGCCACAGATGGGAGTAGAAGTGGAGTCCCACTGCAGGACCTGCCCAACTGGCAAGACTGGAGGCAGAGTCATCGCCCCACTGCAACCATTGCCAGTGGTGGGCACACCGTTTGAGAGGGTTGGCCTTGACATCGTTGGTCCCCTTGACCCTCCCACGTCGGGTGGACATCGGTTCATCCTAGTTTTGGTAGATCATGCCACCAGGTACCCTAAGGCTATACCCCTTCGGACGGTTACGGACAAGGTGGTTGCCAGGTCTCTCCTGGGCATTTTCACCCATGTTGGATTCCCGAAGGAGGTTGTCTCTGATAGAGGATCCAACTTCATTTCGAGTTACATGAAAACCATGTGGAAAGAATGTGGAGTAACTTACAAATTCTCCACCTCTTACCACCTGAGACCAATGGTTTGGTTGAGAGATTTAACAAAACTCTCAAGGGCATGTTAGGCGCTTTGGAAGAGCCCCTCAGGAAGAAGTGGGATCTTCTCCTGCCATGCCTGCTGTTTGCTTGCAGAGAGGTACCTCAAGAGGGTGTTGGTTTCAGCCCCTTTGAGTTACTCTTTGGACATCCCGTGAGGGGTCCCCTCGCCTTGAACCGAGAAGGTTGGGAGGCCACCCCTTCAGGTCCCGCCAAGCAAGTAGGGGACTATGTGTTAGGCCTCAGGCAGAGGATGACACAGATGATGGGTCAGGCAAAGGCGAATCTTAAGGCCAGCCAGGAACTGAATACGTACTGGCATGACCTTAAAGCATCGCAAGTGGATTGGACTCCGGGACAGGAGGTACTCGTGATGGAGCCTACCAACCCTCGGGCTTTGGCTGATAAATTGACTGGACCCTTCAGGATAATCTCCATGATGGCCGAGGTCAATTATCTGGTTGACATGGGAGCCTCTGGGGTAGCCCCTCAGATATTCCATGTTAACAGGCTCAAGCCTTTCCACAGGCGGGCCGAAGTCTCATGCCTCTTGCTAGCTTCAGGGCAAGGAGAGGATGATCGTGAGCCCCTTCCTGATTTACTGCATAGCAACCCTCAGGATGGCACCATGGAGGGAGTGCATCTCCCTCCCGATCTGACAACACAGCAGCAGAAGGCCTGCCAAGCTTTGCTCCGACAGTACGCCTCTCTGTTTTCACTGACACCAGGCCTTACACCGTAGTGTACGCACGAGATTGACACTGGTGACAGTGTGCCTGTCAAAAGCAGGTGCTACCGTATGTCAGATACCATCAAGAACCACATCCAGGTTGAGGTCGCCAAGATGTTGGATCTGGGTGTTATTGAACCCTCAACCAGTCCCTGGTCTAGTCCCGTGGTCCTTGTCCCCAAGGCAAGTTCCCAGGCAGGTACCAAGGATTGGAGGTTCTGTGTGGACTTACCTCAGGCTATTGGCAAATAGCTCTGACGGACCATGCCAAGGAAAAGACGGCGTTCTCAACACCAGAGGGACCCTACCAGTTTAGAGTCATGCCTTTCAGGCTGAAGAACGCCCCTGCCACTTACCAGAGATTAGTCAGCCATGCGCTCAGTGGGCTGGAAGCCTTTTGCGTGGCTTACTTAGACGACATTGCCGTCTACAGTTCCACCTGGGAAGAGCACTTGACTCATCTGGATAAAGTGTTGCAGGCGTTAAAAAGGGCTAACCTCACTATCAAGGCCACCAAGTGCCAGATAGCTCAGGGGAAAGTCACCTATCTTGGTCATGAGGTAGGAGGGGGTCAGATCCAACCTCTCCCCAGTAAAGTACAGGATGTACAGGACTGGGAGACTCCCACTACTCAGACCCAAGTGAGAGCTTTTTTGGGCCTCACTGGGTACTATCGCAATTTCATGGCAGACTATGGAACTGTAGCTGCACCCCTGACAGCATTGACTTTTCCCAAGCAACCGAGGAAGGTTAATTGGACTGAAGACTGTCAGAGGGCCTTTGATGGCTTGAAAGGAAGTCTGTGTCGGGCACCTGTGCTGTGTGCACCTGACTACAGCAAGCCCTTTATCATTCAAACTGACACCTACGACACCGGAATTGGAGCTGTCATGTCCCAGTTAGATCACAAAGGAAGCGAACATCCGATCATATTCATCAGTAGACAACTTAAGGGTAGGGAACTTAGGTGGGCTACTATTGAAAAGGAATGTTTTAGCATTGTTTGGAGCCTTAGGTGTTTTAGACCCTACCTTACCGGATCTACCTTGAAGGCCCAAACTGATCATGAGCCCCTGAAATGGCTTATGAAGATGAAGGGTGATAACCCGAAACTGCTCAGGGTGTCCATTAGTCTGCAAGGACTAGACTTTACTATTGAGCACAAACCAGGGAAGAGTCATGATAATGCAGATGGCCTTTCCAGAAGGTATGTTTACCGTCTGGATGAGGGTGTCTATCCCGTGCGAGATTAGGCACCCTCCACCTCAGTCTGGGGGGGGCGACTGTGATGCTGTAAATGCATCGGAGGGACAGGGCCTCCGTATCCTTGTCCTTTTCTGCTTTTTATCATGTGTTCTGTCGTGTTTTCTGCGCAGGAGTTCATGTGGGACTCCTGGCGGTGCAGCTCTCTCTCCTTTGGTTTGGTGAACGGACCAGTGGGATACCCTTATGGCACCCATGGGTAGGGGTACAACCCTGTGCCCCTAATGTATGTTTTGGGCACCTGTGTGTGACCCACTGAGCAGGGTACGGGCTGGTGGCAGCTCCGTGCTGAAATGCTGGTGCCCTGAGCGTCCTCCATTTTGGGATGCCCAGGCCCTGTCGTTGGAATCAGTAGATTCCTGATGGAGACAAAATGCCCCCCATGGCCTCTTGCCTTCCATCACCTGTTACCTTGATCTTTCCGAAGTCCCGGGAAGCTCTGCCTCTGTCCCTTCCCCCTGACTGGCTGTTGGGTGGAAGATCCGTATATGGTAGTGTGGGGAACTGCTGACCAGACTGGCTGGAGCCTTCTCAACGACCGTATGTTGTGGGTACGCCTGTGGGTGGGACCTGGGTGAATGGAGTGTGTGAGGAATATACATTCTATGTTCTGACTGTATAGTATCTGGTGTTTGACACAATGGTTGAGACAGCCCTGCCCGAAACCGGTATGAATGCAGCTTGGAGTGTTGAATGGCTCGGTACTTGTCCCAATACACATTGTGAGTGTCTGGGGAGAAGTGAATGGCCTGAATACCTTGTGTGCCTGATTGGCTGCTTGCGTGCATGAATGCCCGTAGTCGTGATTGGATGCTTGAGTGCGACCCAGCGGAATGAATGGGAGATCAAAAGTATATCTGGGAACCTCTCACTGCTAGGAATCATGTTCAGAAGCTGAAGCCCACTACGACGAATAACTGGAGTAAATCTTAACCTTAAGCCATGCTGGACGAGAAGAATTGCTGTTGCTCTCCTTCGCAATCTGAAAGCTGCTGTGCTTCAAGAACTGACCCAGAGAGGACCTGTTAAGGCACCCTCTTCCCGAGCTATGAGGGACCATCGTACACAGCTGATCTTTGCCTAAGCTCCCTGGTAGACAGACCTTCGACAGGCTGCCGACCCGACACGGGGACTGCTGCGGAACTCCAAGGAGAAGCGCCCGGACTGTTGTGCACCAATGTCGCCGACTGCCGTCGCCTAAGAAACTTCATTGATCCAAGGGCGCTCTCGTCCGCATCGTCGCCGCTGTATCCTGCTGGAGAAGGCCTGACCGTCGACACGCCGAGGAGCATCCACCGGTGGGTTTCCCGCCACCCAAAGACCACAGAGAAGCTGATGACTCGACACTCTCACTGGGCCACAGTTCTTCAACTCTTTCCGGTCCAGAACTATCGACACCGAGGTGCCCCGCACGCCTCTTCCTTGCAGGATGTTTACGCTTCTCCGTCAACGAGCACCGCTAGGAATGACGCGGCCACTTCACCGTCGTAGCTCAACCTGTTCTCCGTCGGATGTTCGACGACCCGTGACTCCTTCCTGAAAGGGAGGACACTCAAGAAGGGTTGTCGATT
Source organism: Ambystoma mexicanum (assembly GCF_040938575.1). Classification (NCBI taxonomy): domain Eukaryota; kingdom Metazoa; phylum Chordata; class Amphibia; order Caudata; family Ambystomatidae; genus Ambystoma; species Ambystoma mexicanum. The sequence goes on along the minus strand of NC_090923.1, from coordinate 536,816,793 downwards.
TCCCCGACGTGGAACGCTACAACACCAAGGTACTTTGGGGTTGCCGAACTATTGGGAAGCTTGAGGGTGAACAATCTATGGACTGGGCTGGTATCTTTCTCCTACAGGTTGCCCAGGTGGGGGGATCTCCACACAGAGTTGTGTTTAACGGTAGTTACCAGTATTTTGCCTATTGCTCATTTCTCTTGCTTCCCTCCTCTCTCTACTGATGGTTTCCTTTTTATTTTGATCTGTGCGTCATTCTGACCGTATGCACTTTAATAAGATCGAGTAACGTTAGTGGCACCACTTTAGAATTGTACATATTTACCATTGTTGATTTTTGGAGCACAAAGTGAGTTATCGTGATCGTGTATATGACTTTGAATATTAATGTTATAAAGACTGTGTTTTAACCGATACAGTGTGTGGACATTCCTTCGTGGGTGCTTGGGGACTACACTGTACTTAAGAACCAGCTTGCATCACTTCCCGAGAAGCTAGGCCTTGATTGCTTGTCCTTTGCTACCGTAATAGAGAATCTGGGAAGGGGTCTCTGTGCCTCCCCTCTACCATATAGAGACCGGAAGTGCAGACCCCCCCTCCGGTCTTTGCAATGACTCCCAGACCAGAATAGACCATTTATTTTGGAAATTGATGCTAAAAACGCTTTGATTGGTGCCGTTCTTAAATAACTTTTCGAAAATGATTGGAACATCCTATTGCTTACATGTTCAAGACCCTATCAGGCTCGGAACAGAATTATACCGCCTTGGAAAAGGAACTACTAGCGATAAAAAAACCTATACCCAGTAATAATATTTATTACTGGTTTCCAAATACAAGGTGTCTTTGAGAACGGAGCATCACAATCTAAAGGTTCTACAGCAACACAAATGTCAAAACAGTAGACAGGCCCGTTGGGCATATTTTTTTCCCTTTCAGATCTTCTTTTCATCTTTCTGCCTGGTGCAGAGAATCAAATGGCGGACGCATTATCTCGCACTGACCCCGAAGCCGGAGTTCCTCTTAAGCAAGAAAAGCTGCAACCCAAAGCTTCTTTTCTATTTACTGTCTCCACCTTTCTCCAACGGGTGAAACAAGCAACTAATTTGCAAGACCCATCGATATTTGCCACCATGGAACAGTTCAGGTTGTACGAGGAGCATGGATTTCTGTTTCATGGACAGACGCTTTAAATACCTGTCTCATCCTTACAGCAAGAGGTATTATACATGGGCCATGATGTGAAGACAGCGGGTCATTGTGGAGCCTTTTTAACCTTGGAAAATATCAACAGATATTTTGGTGGCACAACCTCAACAATGAAGTTAAAGACTATGTAGCTTCTTGTGCCATTTGCCAGCAAAGAAAGACACCTCATAGGCTCCCCTTGGGAAAATTAACACAGCCTTCTTTACCATCCCACCCATGGCAACACATCAGTACTGATTTCATTGTGGACCTACCCCTTTATGACGATCAGACTACAATCATGGTGATGGTAGACTCTTTTACTAAAATGGCTCATTTCATCGCTCATACGTGTATACCTACCACCAAATGTACGGCCAAAGTTTTTCTTCATTCCATCTTCTTCGACTTCATGGCTTGCCGACTACCATAATCTCAGATCGAGGGCCACAATACACCACTTCTTACTGGAATCTATTGTGTAAGATGCTTGCGATTTAGAGATCCCTGACCTCTGGCTATCACCCACAGTCGAATGGACAGACTGAAAGGCTGAACCAGTCACTCGAACAATACTTACAGTGTTTCACATCAGCATCATATGACAACTGTATTGCTCTATTACCATTTGCTGAATATGCCTATAATAACTTGGTTCATACTTCCACCGGACTCACTCCTTTATTTTGCACCTACGGTTATCACCCTGCATGTGTACCTTCCGTGACCCCTTCAGACACCTAGGTTCCTTCACTAAATTAACTTGTTGATAAGATCCAAACAGGCCATACCACCGCCTTGCAGGCCTTAACGGATTCCCGAGCTACCAGCAAGAAGCAAGAAGTTTGAAGGCGACTTCAAACACCTTCTGTGAATGTCAGAAATCTTGTGTGGCTATCATCGGTATATTTACCGAAACATATTGTCCCATCCAAATTGGTGCCACGCTTTTTTGGTCCCTTCAAGATTCTTCAACTAACTGGGCCTGTCACCTTCAAACTTCAACTACCCGCTTCATGGTCTTGCATATATCCTGTCTTTCACATATCCCAGTTAAAACCTTATGTGACAGATTGCTTTCACAGACGCATTCACAAACACTGTATTGTCCACAAGGCCTTCTGGGGCCTGGGTCCTAAATACCTTCAACTCTCTCTTCCCAAATATCTTCCTTCCCGAGCCCTTCGCTCATCCGCCTCCAACTCCCTCAGGGTCAGCCGCTTCTCGAAGCAACGAGCTGGGGGTAGATCTCTCTCCGCGGCAGGGGCCTCCCTCTGGAACAGCCTTCCTGCCTCCCTGAAACTCGAGGAGAACCATCTCCGGTTCCGGAAGCACCTCAAAACCTTCCTCTTTGCTTCTGCTTTCTCTCTCCCTCTCCCCTGCTGAACAGCTAATATTCTTCACTGAAACTGCACTGATCCTGCAACTGGACCTCTCTAAACGGCCTCGGCCCTGGGCCCAGCCACTCTCCACTTGCACTGATGCCCTGGAACCCCTCTGCACTGCGGGACTGTCTCTGTATCCATACAGCCCCCCCCTTCCCCAGCACTTGTTCTGCACTTACCTTGCACTTGCCACCAGCTGGCCCTATTTATTTATTACTTTACGCCACTTACCTTGTACTGCACTTCCCCCCCTCCCCTTCCCCTTGCACTTTTCCCCCTCCCCCACCCCTGCACTTGCGCGATCTGAATGACACCTGGCCTAGTAGGATCGTTGTCTGTCTCCCCTTGTTCCTCCCCTCCCTGCCTCGTCGCGCCTTGAAACACCTGTGTATAGGCGCGTTACAAATACCATATCATATCATATCATATCATATCATAACACCTAGTACCTGTTGATACCACCTCTGGGCCCGAATATGGGGTGTAAGCCATATATGATTCCCATCACCATAGGGGACAGTTACAGTATCTACTTGATTTGAAAGCCTAGCGACCGTCTGACCGTACATGGGAACCAGTGTCAGCAGTTCATGCCCCAAGACTTCTCAGAAGATTTCACAGTTTGCACCCTTGGAAGTCGGGTCAGATGCCTCTTCACGGGGCATACTGTTAGGACTGCTATCAATTCATGGTCTATCCATCAGCATTGGAAGAAACAACATCACCATAGGGTTTTTAGCTCTGCAAGATGGCAGCAGTTAGGTTCACTGCTCATAAGATCTGGTAACTTTGCAGTTGTTTACAAGATAGCACCTGGGATGCAATCCGTTCGCACAGAGGAAAGCAGCCCGACGGTGAGCACCTTTCATCGCTTTGTTTTTCCCTACTGAGAATTGATGCTGTTACTCTACCCTGCATTCTTTTCCCTCTTTTTCTCTTAGCTCTTCTGCCTTGCCTTTGCTGGATTCCTCCTCTGCCCTTCCCACTTCACTCTGCCTTTACACTCTGCCTGCCTGCTCTGCGAACCAAGTTCCCCAAATGAAACGGCATTCCTATACCCTGAGTGATTGATTCAGTTGCCGCCTTGGTGCCACAGTGCATTTCTTTTTAGATCGGGGCAAGTAACGGATTACATCAGTTCGCCGGAGCTAGGAACCGTACCATCATTTTCTCTGAAGATTCCTCGCCTCCGACAAGGATTTTGCCTGTATGGGTTTCCCCCTTGGGCATCGCACATAGAGCACACACGGTCGGCCTCTTAAAATTGGACTACGTGAATGCTCTTGGGGTGTTGTCTTATCAAATCTCTCCGGATTGAAACACTGTGTGATCTACGACAGCTAACTGCAAATCCTTATAGACTCCCATAGACATCCCTTGGTAAGAGTACTCCACAAATGCCTTTCATGCTCCAATGCAATCAAATTATCCCTGAGCGAAATGGGAGGTACCAATCCGTCCCCCCTTGTCACTTCACTGCAAGGTATTTCAGCTAACTCATCCTGCGATTCATTGACATTGTCCCACCCTTCTAGCAATTCACTGCATATACAGCGCTACTCTTGTTTCCACTCATCCTTATCTAGAGTGGGTAGTATACAAACAATCTGTAAACTGTCCTCACCTACAGATGCTTGATAAGTAGGGGGTAACCATGACAGAAAATAGACAGCCACATTCCTTTCTTCCAGGACATATTGCACCACAAAGTTGTAATCCTGCAAATCCACCATCCACTTGTCAGTGAAACAGAGTTAGCCTCTTGGTGGTCCGGATGTAAGTGAGTGGCTTATAGTCGATCATGACCACATAAGGGAGACCCAACAGCAGAGTCTGAAAATGCTGGGATGACCGCCAAAACCTCTCTCTCAATATCACTGTGTCTTCTCCCCTGATCCCTAAGTACCCGTGATGTGATGGGTGATAATCAAAATGTTACCACTGAGCAGTCACTGCACCTACACCGACTTCACTAGCAACAACCATTAGCATGGTCTTACACCGCACATAAAAAGTGACACACAAAGGTGCCTGTTCAACACCACATTTTAAAACCTCAAATTCTTCCTGACACTGTTGTGTCCAAACAAAAGGGACATGTCTCCAGGGCAGTTCTTTCATGTGCCCGGTCTTGTCAGAATACAACTGAGAACATTTAACATAATACTTGGCCATGCCAAGGAACAACCTAAGTTGTTCCGTGGGTTTAAGAGTAGATGCTTGCAACATGACTTTTATTAGCCCCTTCCAAGGTCTGATTCCTTTACAATCAATAGTGTGCCCTCAGCATATTACACTCTGTGCCTTCATTTGGCATTACAACTTAACAATTAAGCCTCTGCCTTGCAGGATGCCCAACACTGCATGCATCCTTTTGTCATGTTCGTGCTCTATCCTACGACACATCAGAATGTTGTCCTGGAAGTAGTTCACGCCTGAAATTTAACCAAACATTTCTTGCATGATGTGCTGGAAAACAGCCAACTTGGGTGCCCGGCTGAAGGCCATCCTCCAAAAGCTAAAGACATCAAAGGGAATTATATAGTATGTAAAGGGGTGCAATCCCTCATGCAAGTTGATTTGCTAGCATGTCAAGGACAGGTTGAAAGTAGAAAACCATGATGCTTGGCCCATGGTGAATAACAACTCATTAATGTTTGGCACTGAATGTCGGTGTTTCCAAATGTTGGCAAATCCACACACCTTCTTAACTCCCATCATGCTTGTGAGCAATAACCATAGTGAACAACCACTTCGGAAGACTCAATTTCCTTAATGATCCCGGCCAACCTAAGTTTGTTTGCTTTTGACTTAAATGCTTTCCTGGCCAAGACGGTCCCATTCCTAACCTTGTGCAACTTGAGCACCGGCCACCCCTTAAGTATAATTTTGTGGGTAAGTTCCTTCAGTTTACCGATATTGGGGGTTTGCCTGCCTTAAACCCTCAAGAGACCATCACACACATCAAGGGCAGTCTGTTCTTCCCATCCCAATACTATTGCTCCCCTGAGAGCCATGTGCAGATTATACTTGTCCGATCAATGCCTGTACTCTATTTGGGCCCACTCATAACCCACCACAGTGATGGGGTACTGATCTTGGGCCATGGAATTTATATCTGGAGGCAACCAGGTGGTGATGGGTATCTTATAGCTGCTCTCATATAATTCTGGTGAATCCATGGTCTATAGTGCGGCTGAAGATGCCAACATCTCTGAATTCACTTTGTTAAATCTCATGAGTTCCCATTGACCACTCTTCTTTGTAACTTGCACCTGTAATAGAGCACCTTCTCATTCCTTTCAGGGGTCTTTATCCTCTATCTTCCTCATGCCAGATTTAGGTTATTAGTTTTTATCTGATCCAATTTTGTCAGGTCTCTCTCCAGAGCTGACTTACACACACTCATGGAATGGCCTTTGCCCTCGCACTACCTACATTCAGCATTCAAGTCGGGAAACTCCCTTGTACCGGGGCTGTGACTATACTACCCATCCTTGGCATATGGAACACTAACGTCGACCTGGGTAGCTGTGAAAACCGTGTTAGGCCAGAGACATCAAGGTGAAAGAATCTTCTGAGTTGATGTCCACTGTAGTTCTTGCTCAAAAGCATGATGGTGGGCTAAGAATGTGTGCGGCTTTGCGCGAGTCCACTGTCAAACATTAGTGAGTTGTTATCCACCACGGGCACAATTTGTAGTCCAGCTCGTGACCCACTGGGCATGTCTCGCAAAGATGAAAACACTGCTGGCATGAGAGGAGATGGCAGATTGCGGGCGGTCTGCCTCCACGGGCAGCTGTACATTAAGTCCTCCCACAGCCTGTGCTTACACTCTATCTCTGTTTTTAAAGTGTGCATATTGTCTGCACTGCTAGTGTGTTACCCACACAAGATCCATATTGTGTATAGGCGCGTTACAAATGCCATATCATATCATATCATATCATATCATATACACAAGCTTCAGTCATGGCATTGTACTTCTGTTTAGGCTTCTCGATTGCTGAAGCTCGGCTATTCTCGAGTTGGAACACACAGAGCAGCTACCTTGTGGCTGTGGGATGCACAGTAGCCACGCTGTCAGCTATGCAATGATTAGGCTGGGAATGCTCAAGGTAAGAAGAAGGATATTATTGTTAGCACCCCAGAGCCATCAAACCAGTCCCCAAATTCCACTAGTGAGACATGGTGACACAGCACAGTGCAAGCTGATAAGAACACGGAATGCAGAAAAACGTCATGTAAACAATCCTGCAATGGTACTGCGTGCATATGCGATAACTACGGACATATGAGAGACCTTAAACTCTACACCATTATCCAGACAGGATCTTCCAGATCCACACCATTCTCTAGTGAAAGAGTGGCTACATCAAACCTATGAATAAGTGTTATATTTGGCTGCTGGACAGAAGAAGTGCCCACCTCAATGCTAATCTATGTTTCTCCCCAACCACTTAGAAGCAATGTCATTGTTACCGATGTTTTAAACCGGAGTAAAATGCATAGCTGCTAAATGGCTCCGAAAAACAGGTAATCCAATGCGACATGCCCTCTTTATGCAGGATATTCCCACCCACCAGCAGCTGGATGCCGCTCAAACGTGCCCTCGGGTGGAAAAAAGTCTCTCCTCCTCACGTGGCTGGTTTCAGGGTGGGGGTAGATCAGCAATGAAGCAATTCAAGCCACAACAGATGCCAAACAAAGGAGGGCTTTTAGGGTTACAAATACGGAAAAGCTATATAAATACCAACGAACGCCAGGTTTTAATTCGATTGGAATAATTGCACACGTGTTGATGCACATATCTTGGCGCTCATATTTCAAAGTCATTAGAATTGGTGCACAGACATTCGTTTGACTTACTGGGCTGATGTTCACTACAGCCTTTCCATTTACTTCAGGGAAAGATAGGCGCGTTGTGCTGCGCCACGGAATGACACATAGGGCCTACAAAAGAACCGTAATCTTAGCTCAGGTCGGACTTAACAGAAGCAAAATCATTTTGCGGATCAACATATTGGTTTATTAGTGCTGCTGCAAGCTATGCTCTGTCACACCGGTCCACAGTCTGCTAGTTTATGAGTTTTGCTACCATAGCCCCTACCCCATGGACACCCTCGAAACGCTGCGCATTTAAATCCTGTTTCCCAATATCCATTGCCACGCTTGTCTGCACATGTTGCAGTGGCTAGTCCATTTCATAGTTAGTTTTATTTTATGTTTAAGTGTTTAGTAATAATGCTCTTAGTACACGTTTGCGTACACAAGAGCACAGTACATGTGGTGCTTTTAATATACAGGGTCTTATAATTTGGCAATCTATGAAATGGGCTTCTTGGCAAACCATGCACGCAGCCTGTTCTACAGTGGGTTGTGAAAGCATTCTTGCCTGCAATAGTCGTTTCGTTTCATGGGCTGAACATGCTGTTTGTAACAATTAAGACTATGATGTCGGACATTAAAATGTGTGTTTAGCGTCTTTTAAATATGGCACAGTTTTTGCTATTGGGAAAAAAGGTGCATTGGGACATAACGTGCATAGTAGCTACACGTTTGTAGGAGAACTGAAACAAACGGATCGCTTCACCTGTCGGTGTTTGCAGGACTTGTAACATGCACATTAGTGTGACAAAGTAGTGAAAAGGGGTGTTGGCCGTCTCCGGATGCCGCCGTCCGTGAGCCCCCCAACCCCGTGACACAGAGACACGGAGACAGCGGTGTTGCAAGTGTGGGCTCCCCGGTGACTGTGTCGTCACGGGGAACGCCCCGTTTATTTAACTGCGCACGCAACGGAGTGAACGTCACCCCGCCGCGTGCGTGCCCTTAAAGGGCCAATGCCACACTCCTCCTTTTCCATAACAACAAATTGGAAACAGGAGGGACTAACTATCACACATTTATAAAGCACACAACTCTGTCAACTCCAAAACCCCCCCCCCATTTATTCACAGCCACCCTGGATCCCCCGCGGGTACCTGTCACGGCCTGACCATTGCCCCGGTCAGCCTCCCCAGCTTAGTCCGTCAAATAGTCTGTGAGACGGGCAGGTTTCCCACGCCCTGTTCTCAGGGGGTACCTCCTGCCAACGTCCCTGGCCGGTGTCTCTTGAGCTGGTCTGCCTCGAGCCGGAGAGTCCACGGCGGGGCTTTCACCCCCACCTTCATCCAAGGCACCCTCACCCTCTCGGTTGTCCGGGCTGTCCACTCTCGGGTCGCCGATCCTCCTGAAGAATGAAGCATTCCTTGTTACAGACGACGTCCCGTCAGAGGCTGTCACCATAGAGCCCTTGACCGCCACGACATCTAGAGGAGCAGGTTCATACGTGAGGGACAACTTTCCTTGTGGGTGGCGATTTCTCACCAAAACCTCATCTCCCGGCGCGATGTGCGGGGGTCTCAGGCCCCTCCGGATGTTTTCCATCTGCGTCCTGATTCGTCTGTCCTCTTCGACCTGTTCATTGTCAATGACGGCAGGGTCCCTGTCCCCCACCTCCGGTATGACGTCTCTCGGGCATCTCTGGAAGAGAGCGTCCGCCGGGGCCACCCCCGTTGAGGAGTGAGGTGTGGTCCGATATCCCCGCAGGAAGACGTACAGGGCCCTCTGCAAGCACTCGCCCTTTCCATGGGCGATCCTGAACACTTTGTTGAGGGTGCACATCATGCGCTCCGCCTCCCCGTTGGCCCGGGGCCACAGTGGGGTTACCCGCCGGTGTTGAATGCCATAGTCCCTCATGAGCTCGGCAAAACTCTCGCCTTGGAATGGTGCCCCGTTGTCGGAGCACAGCACAGAGGGCAGGCCATGGGTGGCGAAAATCTTCTCCAGCGCCACCACCACGTTCTCAAATGCGACGGACTCTATGAACTCGACCTCCGGGTATCGAGACCACTCGTCCACCATAACTAGGAATTGAGTGCCTCTCGACGTGGACCAGGAGTCTGCGTGCACCACTTCCCATGGTCTGGTCCCTCTGGGCATTGCTTCAATGGATGGTTCCCGCTGGGCCGGTGCCGCAGCCTGGCACCATACGCACGACGCCACAAATGCTTCCACCTCCCGCTCGAGTTCCGGGAACCACACCTTCTGGCGGAGGCGAGCTTTGGTTTTGGGCGCCCCTTGATGACCCTGGTGCGCCAAGGTGATGACCTGTGCAATTTTGGCCTGGGGCACCACGATCCTCTCACCCCTCAGTAGCAGCCCCGACTCCGAGAATGTCAGTTCTTCTCTCACTCTCCATAACTGCTCGAGGGCCACTCTGGCTTCACATGTCCTGCATTCCACGGCCTCCAGTACCGTCTTCCAGGTACCCCTCTGCATGGCTTCCCTCAGGATGGCGAAACATTCGTCGCCTTTTGATGCAACCTCGAGCTCTTCCACCTGCATGGAGTTTGGGGTGGCCGTCTCCACAACCAGGCGGACATGTTCGTCGGCCTCCTCTGCTGATGCAGACTCCTGTGAGTCCCCTCTTGGGTGTCGAGAGAGGTAGTCTGCCACGTTGTTAGCCCCTGGACGATAGGTCAACGACACTCCATACTCGAGCAGGGCGAGCATCCAGCGCTCTATTCTCACTGGTGGACGGGATGATGAGCCCGCCATGATCGGCAACAACGGCTTGTGGTCCGTGACCACAGTCACGGGGCGCCCCAGAATGTAGAGGAGAAAGTGTCTGCAACCCCACAGCACCGCCAGGGCTTCCCTCTCAATCTGGGAGTACCTTTGCTCGGTGTCGGAGAGCGCCTTACTGGCGTATGCTATGGGTCGAATCTCCTGGTCATTCCCCACTTGTGTAAGTACTGCCCCCAGTCCATATGGGCTGGCGTCCACAACGATCTCTGTCTGCAGACTCGGATCGAAGAACGCCATGGTGTCGTCCGCCGCCAAGGCACCTCTGATGTCATCGAATGCCGCCTGCTCAAGGGGGCCCCACTGTCAGGTGGTGTCCTTCTTTGTGAGCGATCTCAACGGCTCTGAACGGGACGCCAGATTCCTGATGAAACGGCCACAGTAAGTAACCATCCCCAAGAAGCTCCTCACCTCCGCAACATTCTCTGGCAGACGCGCCTCATTTATGTCCCTCACTTTGCGGGGGTCCGGCGACACCCCATTCACCTTGAACACGAACCCAAAGAATTTGATCGTTGTTTTCAGAAATTCACACTTGTCCTTGTGCAGGGTGAGTCCCAGCGAGCGCAGGCGTTCAAAGGTCTTGGCCAGGCATGCCAGATGCTCCGTCTCCGACCTGGCATACACCAAAATGTCGTTGCTAATATTAAGGACTCCATCCAAATCCGCTAGTGCCCCTCTTATGATGTTTTGGAAGACCTCCGCCGCGGAAGACACCCCAAAACTCAACCTCTTGTATCGGTAAAGACCTCGATGAGTGGTAAAGGTTGTGATGTAGCGGGACTCGGGGTGCAGGACCACCTGATGATAGCCTGCTCTCAGGTCCAGTTTGGAAAAGAACCTCGCCCCTTGCAGTTCTGCTTTGATGTCATTGATGGTAGGGGTCAAGTGTCGCTCCCTCTTTATCGCCTTATTGGGGAGTCGCATGTCCACACAGATCCTCACCGCATCCGGCTGTTTGGGCTTGCGCGCGATGACAATGGGAGACACCCACGGGGTGGGGCCCTCAACTTTTTCAATAATGTCCAGCCCCACCAGATTGTCCAGTTCTCGATCCACCAGATCCCTGAGATGCAACGGAACTCGCCGGTGCTTCAGCGCCACTGGTTGGATTGACTCATCGATGTGGAGCCGGACCGGCTCACCCACCAGCTGTCCGATGCCTTCAAACAGGGAGCTGTGTTTGGCCAGGAGTACCTGAATGTTGTCTAAGTACACTGAATATGCAAATGTGACAATTCCCAGAGCCTCAGCCGCAGCACAGCAAAGCAAGGTGTTGTCGCTCACCGGGGTGACATAGAATCTGGCCCGGATGTGTGAGTCCCCATATTGAACATCAGCCACGAATACGTGATCGCCGCCGAAGGCGAATATGCATGCTCTCGGTGCAGTCAGCGTGGGCGGGGCCTGCATGGTATCATAGTGCTTTCTGGCCATCACATTCACGGACGCACCAGTGTCCACTAGCATTGGTACAGAGTCACCATTGACGAGCACGTTGCACCTGGGCTGTCTCTTGGAGCGGGATTTCAGCATGCTCACACTGGACACGAAGAAGACGTTCTCCTCGTCCTCTTCCTCCTCCTCCTCTTCCTGAGGCGCCCCTTCGTCACTCTGGTCCACCTGAGCGACGTTGGACGTCCTTTGGGGTCGGAAGAAACCAGCTCGAACAGGCCCCCTAGGCACTATCTTGGGAGCTGCAGATCTGCACATCCTGGCGAAGTGGTCCGCGCCTCCGCACCTACCGCACTTAACCCCAGTCGCAGGGCATTCAGCTGGGTGCGGGAGATCGTACCCACACTTTGGACACGAGGAAGTGGTCCCAAGCGGGCGCGGGCTCTGAGTGTTCATGGGGCGCCTCGCTCCACGACCTCTTCCGACCGCGCAGACCTCCTCCACCTTGCCTGGGCGGGCACCAGCTTCCATTCTGGTCGCCCGCAATTCCGACACCTCGTGGCACCTTCCCAGTTCTAGGATGCGAGGAAGGGTGATGCCAGGCTCGCACAATATCTGGCACCTCAGTTTCCCAGAGACACACCCCTGAATGAGTTGGTTGCGAATCATGACTTCAGGGTCGTTCCACGCACATGGCGCGGCCAGTCTCCGCAGCCGCCCATAGAACACATCCAGAGTCTCGTCATCCTTCTGTCGAGCCGTTCCCATGAGAAAACGTTCATAATCTGCGTTGGCCATTGGCAGAAAATGATTATGGAGTGCATCCTTTGCCACCGCAAACGACCCATCCGCCGGCTGCAGGGACAGAAATATCTCATGCACTGCTGGGCCAGCAGAGTACAGGAGAGTGGCCAGCTTGCTGTCGTCGCTTGTATCCATCGTGGCCCTGAAGTACATCTCAAGCCTATCCATCCACATCTTCCACCTCTGTCCCAGGCTTGATGGAGCACCCGAGGTATCAAACTCAGGCATTGGCTGTAGGGACCCAGGTGGTTTCAGCGGGGGAGCAGGCGGAGGCGCAGCAGCAGCGGCAGCAGCAGCAGCAGCTTGGCTCATGGTGGATAGCGCACAAGCACCCCAGAAGATATAATTGATGGGGCCGCAACTCACCACCAGCAGTCAGCCTCCAGAGATGGATTGAATTCTGCCTCTCACCAGGCGCGCTCCTCGCAGATGTATCACTCAAGCCAGCAGGCAGACAATGAAGTGTCCAAAAATTGAGCAGGGGGGAAAGACCCCTAGTGCATTCAGCAGGCTTCCCATAGAGTCTCACCCATCTACTCGGTGAAAAACAGTGAAAATGTCAATGAATCATTCTGAAATTGACACGTGCTGTTTCCAGCGACTGTCCGCCGCTGAAATATCCAAAAATTATGTCCGGATGGCTCACCGACGCTTTGCTATGAAGCCGTGAGTCTCCGAGGCCTATTCATCAAAATGGCCGCCGGCCGCGTGCGTCGCTTCCTTCTCCGCGGTCAGAATTCGCTGGAGCGTTCACGTAGGATCATCTACGCTCCCAGCAAATGTCTCCGCCTGTTCCAGGAAGTGATCCCGGCACTCGTCACCACTGTTGGCGGTCTCCGGATGCCGCCGTCCGTGAGCCCCACACCCCCCGTGACACAGAGACACGGAGACAGCGGTGTTGCAAGTGTGGGCTCCCCGGTGACTGTGTCGTCACGGGGAATGCCCCGTTTATTTAACTGCGCACGCAACGGAGTGAACGTCACCCCGTCGTGTGTGTGCCCTTAAAGGGCCAACGCCACAAGGGGTTTCAGCAGAAAGCCACCCTCCAGCTTGTGGGCGCCATGTCTGGCGTGTGACTTGCGTCAAGGGCCGAGGTGCACTGGAAGGTTCTGGATGGCTGATGTAATCACTTGTCAACATTGCTCTGCTGTTGAAAAACCGGTTTCCGCCAATTTCCAATGTAGTCAAGTGCTGTTAAGGAGGAAATCAGACTTGTGTGATGTGTGTTAAGGCTTTCGTTGGAGACGTGTGCAGGTAGCGGTCCCCTGCCTCTAAGACTGACTGCACTAATGCACAGAAGGACTTCATTCAGTTAAGCAGTTATGGCAGTGTAGTGCTCAGTAACAGCATGGAGTGTGGTGTCTGTGCATGTCCTGAGTCACGTGAGTGAGAGGGAGGCCACCTCACTTGACGGGGGAGAGAGGAAAAGGATATAAAGAAGCAGCGATGACAATGAAACGGGCAGAGCCGAGTAAGTCTAAGACTCATGTGGTCGTATCATTTATTGCGCTCCATAACGCAGGTGCACGCTGGGGCTGGTTATCACACTGGCGACGAGGATCAACGAACACCTCGCACGCTCCATCCTGACACATGCTGTCAGTGGCACCACGCTCTGGCCGGTTCATCGAGGCCTAGCCCTTCAGAGAGGCAGTGCGCCACCAAGTTCCAGAGGCCACGATTGACATAGCAGGAGAGGGCGAAATGCGCTGCAGTACATAAAGTTACAGACACTACGCCCTGCATGAGGTCAGAGCGTGGGGAACACACCATTGATAACTGGGGCACAGACCGCTGAGCAACGCGCAGCCAGTAGGGCAGTGAGCCGCACACGCCTGCACACATGGCAAACCCACAAAGCAGCCCAACTAGAGGGAGCAGCATCAGAGACCCCAGGAGAAACTCAGCGAGAGTAGGAGGGCCAATACCAGGACCCTTATGCCGCCGGAGCAGCCTTACCCTGGGATACATGGTTACAACAATTTCAATTAAACATCCAAGCCAAAGAAATAAGGGACAAAAAAAAGCTGCACACCCTGCTTTTACTTAACCTCTGCGCTCTAGCGCTTAGACTGTTCAACACACTGCCAAACAGAGGCGCAGAAGATGACTATGATGCAGCGAAGTCAGCATTAAATAGCAAATTCAAACCCAAACTAAACCCTGATTATGAGAGATTGCAGTTCAGTATGATCCGACAAAGGGTGAAGGAGAACATTGATGAGTTCCACGCACGCCTCAGGGAAACAGCGCTTGGTTGGAAATTCAAAGATTAGGAATTTGCTGTCCGCCAACAAATTATTAATGGGATCTCCTCAGACAAACTATGCAGAGCTGTGCTCTCCAGGAAAAACGTTCCCCTCGACCGCATCCTGGCCATGGGCAGATTGCAAGTACGTACCAGTGACCAAGTAGCAGTCATGGAGACCGCCATGCAGCGGCTCCCACTCCACAATGTACAGAAAGAGGAAGAAATAATGGCAATGAAAGGAAGTCTAGAAGGGAGACAACCCACCAATAACACCCCTAGACTGACATCAAATCGGCAATGATCATGCAAGTGGTGCGGAGGACCCTGGCATAGAGGAGCGCCCTGCCCGGCAGTAGGGGTCACCTGTCGCAAGTGCAAGCGACTAAACCACTTTGCAGCTGTCTCCCTAAATCCACCCCCTCAAAAGGGTGCTGAACAATTAGAGACAACAAACCCCAGGCATATGGAAAGAGGAAAGGCAAGGGCCATAGCCAATTCACAAAGATCTCCCAGCAGCAGCGACACAGATGATACCTCGGAGGAGGAATCTCCGGAAAGACACCAGAATCGACCGTGAAAGAGGGGTGAACATGTCCATATGATATCCGCCATATAGTCAAGGAATAACAAACTCTAAGGAAAAGAGTCCAGATGACCCACGTGCATCGTCCTAGCAGACGGGACCCCCACAAAACGTAATAGACATCAGGGCGATGGTAAATGTCATGCCTTTGTTGAAGTTCAAGAAAATCAAACCAATGCCCCGACTCCAAGACAGACGAGTACAACTGTTTGCATGCCTTTGTTGAAGTTCAAGAAAATCAAGAAAATCAAACCGATGCTCTGACTTCAAGACAGACGAGTACAACTATTTGCATACGGTTGCAAAAAGCCACAACCATTTGCTGGATAATTCTGATCAGACCTAACACACAATGGGGCTACATGCCAAGCCCAGCTATACATAGTAGACACAGGTTTGCAAACCTTGCTGAGCTGCCGTACAGCTGAAAAGCTGAAGCTGGTACACTTTGTGTTTATCAATAACACACCTGACAACCTTCTATCAAAACACAACAAGGTGTTTCAGGGCGTAAGGTGCCTCTAAGGGAGAACGGTCAAACTACACATTGACCCAACGATCGAAGCCCAGGCTGTTAGACATCGCTGGGTCCCCTTCCACCTGCGTGAGGCAATAGAGACAGAGCTAGAGAAGCTAGAATCCCAGGGGATAATCGAAAAGACTGCAGGATCGACACCATGGGTGTCTCCCATGGTCGTACCTATGAACCAAGACAACCAAACCCAGTCAGAATCTGCATTGACATGCTGCTACTGAATGTAGCCATAGGGCATGAACAACATGTGACCCCAACGATTGATGAGCTAATTGTGGATTTAACTGGTGCAAAGAAATTCAGTAAATTAGACTTACGCTTGGGCTATCATCAGATACGCCTAGCCAGAGAATCATGCTATATCACAACATTCTCATTCCACCTTGGCATCAGGAGGTACTGGAGGTTAAACTTCAGGATATCCTCAGCAGCATATGTTTTTTAGAACGAGATCCGAGAGTACTGAATGGCCTTACGAGCACTGCCAACATCAGTGACAACGTCCTGGTGTACAGAGCAACAAAGGAAGAACACCATGACCGGTTAACAGCGGTCCTACAACACCTGGAGGAGTCCGGCCTCACCCTACATGCAGAAAAGTATGAATTTGGCAGCAGCAAACTACATTTCTGCGGGTATTCGTCTAATGCAGAAGGAGTATCACCAGACCCCGCCAAGCTAACAGATATCAAAGAAGACAAAGCCCCCATATCTGCATCATAGATCAGAAGCTTCATGGAGATGGCCACATACTGTGCCAGATTCATCCTGGGCCTAGTCACCATCAAAGCTCCTTTGAGAAGGCTGACCTAGAAAGAAACACCATGGGAATGGTCAAAACAACACCAACACACTTTTCAACAAATCAAGCACTCCCTGTCAAGCACCACTACTATAGCCATCTTTGACACAAACCACACCACTGAACTGCTGGTTGATGCTAGCCCGGTAGGACTAGGGTGTAGAGGAGGTCCCAAGCACGATTCGCACTCCAAACGTCCATTTTGATGTATCAGGAATGTTCACGCTGAAATATGTGAAGTGGGATGAGCAAATAAACCACCAGAGAGCCACAGTGGGGTTCTGTCCAGTACCTATCAGAAGAAAAGCACCGGTTGAAGAACCGACACCTAAGAAAACCTGGACAGTAAGGTACCCATTGAGAAAACCATATCAACAAATGAAACAGAATGAAGATTGTCAGAACACAATCCCTGAAGAAGCTAAAAAGATACTGAAGGAAGACGAATGGTGACGTCACACGAGCCTGGACTGACTCACATATAGAAGATATAATGACCTGAGAATGATGAAAAGAGACGAAACACCATGGATAAGTGACACCCTGAACCTAAAGTGAAACAATCAATGTCAGAAGTTATGCCACGTGTGTGATGAAGATATTCAGTTAGTTTAAACGTATACATATGCAAGGCACCGCAAGAAGCCAGAATATGTGAGGCTTGCTTATGCTTAATAGTAAGATAGATTGTGGCAAGCGCCAACTATACATATCTACCTCAAAAGGAGCACTTTATATAACTATACTTCCACTATGCACAAGAGCAGAATCAACCAAAGGTTACTAAAGGTCTCAAGAGGAGAGCTCCGCAGCGAGCAACTTGAGAATTAAAGACAGAGAGAAACTCAGACGAGGGTAATTAATGCCAAGAAGCCAAGGTTGTATCGGCTGAAATAGACCAACAGTAGATACAATTTGTTAAAAGAAGAACAGAGTATCCTGTTCAGAAAGGTCAAGATAAGCTACAGAAGGCAGATGCCTGGCAAAATGAAATCAAATACTCAAATTGCATGAAGAATAAGACAATTTCATGGTGTCGGAATCACGTGACCAGCCAAGCAAGAAGGGATGAAACTTTCACACCCACGCATGGACTTGTGCCATGCACAGATGTCTTAACTGTTCCAGACCAAGAAGCAGTCTTGAGGCCAACCACAAAGAAATAATTGACACATGACCACTGAGGTGTTGATTGATTGTAGCAATAATTGGAGGGAAGCTGGGGGTGCAGACGAACTCCCTGCACCTGCCCGGCTATTCTGCATGCTGCTAGGCAAGTGGAAAAGTTTGAGTGGGGTTGTTGCTAACCCAATCATAATAGACCAAGTAATTTAGGGTCCTATGGTTAGTAGAACCATTGAGACATCATACTTTTAGTGACGTTTACAGTAGCAGTAGCCATAGGCTTAGATGCCCCATCTGACAGCCTTTCACTCCCCGTTACAATATACACATATAGCACCTATATTAAAGTTACCTTCCTAGAACCAATAGAACTGCATGCCAGATTTTAAGCGTTACACGTCAGTGATGACGAGTGTTTAGTATAAATGATGTGTTTATTCTGAAATTAATTGGAGTTGAAGGAAGATCAAGCGATTGCTGATGTTCATGAACTCCCTGTTTTTTTTAACTTGTCATTAAACGGACTCCCTTTGCCAAACTATCGAGTTGTCCTTATTTATATGATTTGATTGATTTGATTCAAGAGTATTAATCTGCAGCCCCATCCATCTCACAGTTGCTGCTGCTCTTTTTAAAGTGCTATTGGGAAACCCCCAGCTCTATGGGCCAGCTCGGGTCCTAGTGCACACTTGGTAGCAGAGATAGAATGGTTTATTGATTATCGATTAGTTAAGACACCCATTGGCCATCGACATAATTAACTCTGAGTCCTCGCCAATATCACAAGTCCTTTGCCATCCAGCTAAGTAGACCAAGATAGTGGCTAGTCTAAAGTATAAAACCTGCAGGTCTGAAGGAACCTGTGCTTTCCCCCACGAACCCCTTCCCACTTCTACAAGCATCTAATCGAGCAAACAGCAGGGAGAGCCGGTAACAAAGGCGATGATCACGAGCATCCAAAGAGGAAAAAAATGCAAACGGTGAGTGAAAAAGACTACATACTTTGGCAAAAAGTTGCATGCCTTAGACCAAGTAAGGGAAGGTAACGGAGGGAGGCGGGACAAAAATAATTTCAGAGGCAGAGTAGAATGCTTAGGGGAATAAGGGGAAGAAATATTGACTCGAGGATACCCGAGCTAAAGAGAGGATACCGGGAAGGACACCCGAGCTAAAGACAGGATACCGGGAAGGATACCCGAGTTAGAGAGATGATACCGGCAAGGATACCCGAGCTAGAGAGCGATACTGGGAGGATACCCGAGCTAGAGGATACGCCCAGATACCTGCGCTTTAATATAGCGTTAGAAGAAGCCTGCATTCAAAGTTCTGAAAAGATAGGAGACCAAAAGGATTAAAAAGACGTTTAGAAAGGGATGGACTTACATTCCATGTCGGAATAGTGATAGGGGCATGAGATTCATGTAGCCGGCCGGAGTCTGTGTAGTCTGTCACGTCTGTCTTATGTTTTTATTTTTCTCTGAAGTCATGAAGTAAGAGAATTTTGGGGGAATTAACATGAAAATTGTGCGGTTGTATAGCTAGGATGTTGTATGATATGAATTGATGGTTATTGTTTGAAAAAGTACAAATACATTTTTTGTGAAAAAACAGGATTGGAGCTTGCCACGATTGGTGCCCTCTCATATTGTTGATTGTATTTGAGAAACGTAAAAGCATAGCAAAGTGTTATATGAGGAGAAGATAAACAGATTTAAGAATGGAAGAGATTACACTGTTAGTACACTTATGCAAACATCTGCCAAAACATGCACCTAAGCTGAAAAAGTACAGTGCAGAATGGGTTAAAGGAACTGCCCACAAAACGTTTATGCCATGGCCTCAGAGTGGATCGCTATCTAAAACGATCCTGTAACACATGACAACATATTTGCATGCCACGTACACTGGCAAACAGTTTAGAGAAATGCCTAGCTAGTTTCGAACTTTGGAAGATGTACCAAGACGATAAGGCGGAGTGGCCACCAATAGATTGGATACTTAACATATGCACAGAGCGGGGTGAAACATCTTCTGTGCCACCCGCCCCGTCTGAAACTAAAAATGAAGCTAGTAAAGATGAAGGATTATACCCGTTGAGGGAGCTTAAAGCAGCCACAGGATATAACAACCTGGCATATGAATCACCTACGCAAAGTAGTGATGAAAACCCAGACAAGGACAAAGACAGAGATATCACCTCCAAAGTCTCGAGGGACAGGGAGGGACGGGAGAAAGAAAAAGGAGACCAGGCACAAGCAAGTACATCTCTAGATACAGATAGAGAAGGTAAAAAGATTAAAGGATTCACACAAAATGAATGGATGGGAGGTAAGATTATATTGAAACTCGATGGTAAAGCCATTGGGGATATGAGACAAAAGGGAGAGCCAGACGATTCAAAAGGAAAAGAGAAAGAAAAGGAAAAAGGATTGAGAGATAAAAGAATCAGGAAAAACGATAGACCGAGATGAGAGCAGTTGTACCACAAGGAGCAAGAAAGGAAACGCGATCATAAGCAAAGAACAGCTAATGATCAAGACAGGCAAGAACAGCGGAGAATAGAAGAAGAAGACCAGAAAGTACAGGAGAAGAGAATAAAGAGACGAAGGGATGAGGAAATATGAAGGGCAAATGAATATAGTGGTGCAAAGAAACAGGAAGAAGATAGGGTCAGAGAGGAAGTGAGTAAGCACAGAGAGTTTGATGACAACATAGAACGTAAGCGAAGACAGAGAGCACGGGATCTCGAATATCTGGAAAGAGAGGTTAAAAAACCCGATCCAGTTGTAGACTGGGAAGACATAGAAGAATTCTTTCTTGAGTACGATTCAGTACCAGGCACGTCTAGGGCAAATGTGGAAGATGACTTCGACACCAGAATCATCGGAGAGCCGATCGATAGAATATATGATGAAATGGTGCTAGAACCCCAAGGGAAAAGAGATGACAAGCGCCTGGAGAGCACTCAGCTGTACGATACTGAGGATGCCTCCCTAAGCAGCCGAAATAGAGAGCTGTCCCTAGATAGGTTGACACTAAATAGAAACGCAGAAGATGAGAGGAGTTGCATGAGTTGGGCACAGACAATATCAGACGCAGAAAGAGAAGAATATGAGGAAAAAGAAGATGAGAGAAGACTTGAAAAGCGCATCTCAGGAGAAAAAGGAACAAGATGGTCAGATTCTAGTGGCTCTGCACCTAAGGCATCAGAGTCAGCCTCACAATCAGAGTGACATGAAAGAGTATCTTACGGTCAGAGGGTGGTATCTCCACTACCCTATGTGAGCAGACTAAGGGCATTGCAGGTAGACAGAGATGTGGGAATATTACCCCTGCAGTGGATAGAAAAATGATGAGAGAAGAAAAAAAGTGCAACGTGTTACAATTCCCGTTGCTCGAAAAAAGAGGAACAAGGCCTCAGTATATGCACTGGCCACACATGGATCGAGAACATCTGAAAAATAAGCTTCCAATGGGAACATCGGGAGCCGGAAAATGGGTACATGAGTTGGAAAAAATGACGGGAGGGAACACGTTAGCTATAGGGGACATTAAGGGTCTTTTAATCACCATACTTGGTGATAGAGCTGAAGATGTGTGGACACGTGCCGGTTATCCTGGTGTGACTACAGTTAATACTGCACATGATGGAGCACCGTTTAACAATTGCAGAGCCATGGTATGGAAGGCATTTCGTTTGCTATACCAAGATACTTCTGACATGGGAGCTATAATGACACGTAAAATGAAGGAGTCAGAGGATCCTTTGCTTTACATTCAGAATTTCCAAGACACATGGGTGCTGGAAGCTCCCGAATCTTGGGGGAAATCCATACCCATGTTTTACCATATATTATGCCAAGGGCTGCCAGATCAGGTACAGAAGCAGCTCAAGAAATTGTTAGGAATTGAAGCAAAACCATGGTCTGAAATACAGTTGACCATAGCACACTACTGCAGGCTGCTGCAAGAGAAAAATCGCAAAAAAGAGGCTGCACGAAAAGCTGAAGAAGCAAAGTTAGTGCAGAAGAAATTGTCAAAATATGCCATTGAAGGGGCAATGATAACTAGCACAGACAGATCGAACATGCAGCAGGCCAACAATCAACGTCAGGGTGATTAAGGGAATAACGGGTTCTACCCAAGGGGGAGCGGCTTCCGAGGAAGAGGATGGCAGAGTAATCATGGAGGTTTCCAGAGTAATCAGGGAGGTTTCCAAAACATGCAAAACGGCAATCAGGACATGTGAAATGGGCAAATAATCAGACCGCTGCCAATATGTTGGACGTGTGGTATGACAGGGCATCTAGCGCGCACATGCAGAAGTTAAGGCATGGTGCAAAACGACCAAGGAACAAGGGTAGGGATGGTAAATCCACCTGTATTTTTGCAGCAGGGTGGAAATGGAGTTGAAGAGAATCACGCGGTGCAGCAGCAAGTGCCAGGAGCACAGCAAAGCTTGCAACCTCACAATATGACAAATTGTCCGCAAGGACAGTCTCAACAGTCTCCGATGCAACTGTCACAGATAACAAGTACAGGACAGGTACTGAATTCTGGAATGAGAAATAACACTGGTGATGGAGGAAGTCCATTCACTCATCATGGGACAAAGTTGTATATGGAGTGGGACAGCTCACTGGGAAACCATATGTGAGTCACCTTAGATTGAACAGAGTCCTACAGATGAACAATATTGCATTAGAGAGTGTTGTCTTGCAATATGCGGACGTCATCTTAATTCGCAGCACGACAGAGGAAACATGCAGACACGATTCTATTCAGCTATTGACTATGTTGGCCGAGAAAGGATATAAAGTTGACAAAGAAAAGTTACAATATTGTCAGCAAGAAGTGCTTTATATAGGCCAGCTGATCTCATATGAAGGCAAAGGGGTTACCCCTGAAAGGGCTGAGGCCATATTGAACACAGCCAAGCCACACACTATAAAACAGATGCAGCGTTTTCTAGGATTATGCAATTATGTCAGGCCAATGGTCTATGACTACAGCTCTTTTACCAAGCCCTTCTTACAAGCCCGAAAGAAAGCACAGGTGACTAAAGAAAAAAATAGCATGGACTGAAACCATGGAAGACGGGTTGGTTGAACTGGAAAAGGCCATTTGAACGGCACCAGTTCTAGTGATTCCCAATTATGCAGAGGAATTCTACCTGTTTTCACACACGAAGGGCAGCGTTATGACGACAGCACTGAAACAGAGAACCGCATTGGGGTACAAACCCCTGACATACTACAGTGGGAATTTGGACCCAATGATGAGGGGTCACTTCCAGTGTGAACAAAGATTAGCTGCCGCAGCGTTCACCATAGAGAAGGCTACAACCATTGTGATGGGATGCTCAATGACGTCGTTCGTCGAGCACACATTATTTGCTATTTTAGAGAAACCAAAAGGCACATTGACATCTCAGAGAGGATCTGCTTATGAAGTGATCATATCAAATCCATCAATCAAAATAATTTAATGTAAAATAGTGAACCCAGCAATGTTTACAGCAGAGCCATTCACTGACGGAGAGCCAATCCATGACTGCGCGAACTATGAAGAATTTTATGATGAGATTCCCAGAGTGAAAGAGAATTCATTGGCAGAAGGAGAAATTGTCTTTGTTGACGGTTCTTCAAGAATCCATCAAAATGATGGGCAAAGATATACAGGCACCGGTGTGATGAAGCACACGGGAAATGGAGAATTTTGAGTACTCATTAGTGCACGATTACCATCTCATTATTCAGTGCAAGCTGCAGAATTATTGGTGTTGATACTCGTGATCGAAAATAACGCAGACCAGGAAGTAACAGTGTACAGCGACACCGCCTATGTGACGTTGACAGTGCATACAGGCCTAGCGCACTGGAAAAGGAGGAGCTACCTCCGAGCGGACGGCACGCCAGTGCAGCACGCAGCCTTATTGGATAGGCTCATTAAGGCACTACAACTCCCAGTGGGCAGAGCAGTCGTGAAATGTGCCACCCATACGAAAGGGACAGATTTGATCTCATGTGGAAATAAAGCAGCAGACACGGAAGCCAAGCATGTGGCTTCCAAGGACGAAACAATAATGAATGTGGAAATAACTGATGTGCATGAGAGGATGATTGTTGCATGAAGCAAACCTGAAGGTTATAGCAACATGGGGCAAACCCAGTAAATGGAACTCCAAGGGGAGGCCCCACAGGAGGAGAAAAATCTGTGGAAACGGTGAGGGTGTTCTTTAAACCCCTCCGCGAGCTTGTGGCGACAAGACAGCACTGGTAAACCGGTGATGCCTATAGCCCTATTGAAAATAGCTCTGGAACAGTTGCATTATCCAGCGCACATGACAAAAGAGATCCTAGCAGCAACGATTGCTGAAGACCGGTTTATACCGATCTTAGCAGAGCACGATGAATTTTTTATGGTGAACTGTATAATCTGGCAACAGTCCACGGCTGGGCATACACTATGAGTAATTAGAGGAGTCATCCCAAGGCCCAATGGACCTTTTCAGCACTTGCATGTCGATTATGTCAATATGATTCAAGTATGTAACAGGTACAGGTATCTAATTGTTGTGGTGTGTACATTCTGGTGAGAGAGGTATTTCCCAGATGGGGAGTATGTGAGGTCATGAGGTCAGATAATGGTTCTAACTTCTTTAATTCAGTATTCAAACAGATTAGCTTGCTGCTTCGTATAAAGCACAAGTTCTCTTTGGCGTATCATCCCCAACGTAATGTGATATGTGAGAAGCTCAACAGCTTGTTAAAGGAAAGGCTAGCCAAGTTGAAGCTTACTCTAAAGAAGGGGTGGCTGCACTGCCTTCCACCGGCACTGTATGCATTCAGAAACCAGCCTGGTTCTGACCACCATCTTACGCCGCATGAGATAGCAACAGGAAGAAGAATGCACACACCATTGGCACCCCGAGATAGAGCTAGATGTGATGCTCAGCCGACAGGGGAAGTTTTAGGATCAGAAATGCAAAATTACTTGAATTGCATGATCTCTTGTCTTACTGCAGCGACAACCAAAAGGGTTCAGGGCAGTACAGAACACAGAAGGAGATACTACAACAGACCCGATTCAATGTTTACATCTACCTCCAGTTTTCCCTGGGGACACGGTCCCGGTAGGAACCACACAAGAAAAAAGAGGGACGAACCAAGGTTCAACGGACCATTTAAAGTGGAAGACGTCACTCCCTCTGCAGTCAAGCTACAAGGAAGAAGAGCTTGGTTGTTCCTGGGTGACATCAAACCATACAACGGAAAAGGCCCCCTGCCCACACCCCAACGCGTAGAGACTACAGACGATGGGGAAGAACCACAGCACGTGCAGATGAGATCCATGACAAGAAAGAAGGACGCCTGACCAGCAAAGCAAAGGAAAATAACTTTTGTGCAAAGGTGTGGCTCAATTTTGGACATTTCCTCTGAGAAAAAAAGGGGATAGGGACCTAAAAATGGACACTCTGTGCATCCTAGTTGCAGGGTGAAGAAGAAAGATTATTGCATGTATAAGCCACAACATAGGTTAGTGACTTTGAACTTTGGACTGAGGCACACTGTAGCCTTGATAAGAAAAGGATATGCCAAATTTTGATTGAGGACACACAAATTGGAAGAAAATGCAGCATGCAGACTTGTTTCAAAAGGGAGCATTATTTGGACTTACTTATGGTGTCCCACAGCAGTGACATCACCAATGACGTTTGCATATACTTTGAGCTAGTATTGAGATCATACCCGTCGTTAGTGGGAAGGCTCACTAACATCAATGAATTTCTTCAACACCCTGATTACTGAGCAGTTTCTTTTGCCTCCAGAGTACAGCGGGGACAAGACAAATGTCCCAAGCAGAAGAAGAAGCGAATAGGCTTGTAAGCATGCTATTCTTTCGCTTAATTGAAGACTGTCCAGATCTTGTTGGAAGACACACTGGCTTCTTGACATTTCTTCGAGATCCAGCAAATACAGAACATTTGTGTATAATCCTGATTGGAATCATAATTCAGGTTGCTCTTCATGCTCATCGAAATCACAGAAGCTGCTCATCATAATTGCTGAGCAGTTCCTTTCACAGCAAGGACAGGACAAATGTCCCTGTACCAGAAAATAGCAGACTAGCAAGCAACGTCTTCTTTCGTCTGATTGAGAACTTTCCAGAGCTTGTGGGGAGCCCTGCTGCCGTTGACATCCTCACTTTCATCAGAGACCAAGCAAATTCTACACAGATGAGCATGCTCCTGCATGGTATTGTAATGCAAGTTGAACTTTCTAACCATCAGCAGAGTTATATGAGGAGATTTTAAACTTTCCACCAAGGGACAGATCGAGAAAGGGTTGCCAGAGAACTTCACTCTTGTTTATGCTGACAAGGACACGACATGTCCTCTGGAGTGAAACAGATAAGAGGCATTGGGGGTCATTACGACCTGGGCGGTAAGGGATACCGGGCACCGGTAAGGAGACGGGTGCCGGTAATCCCTTACCGCCCTATTCCAAGGTCCCTTGGCGGAGACCGGAAGGAACATGTGGTCTAACCGCATGTCCCTTACGGGTCCCGCTAAGGGACCAGGGCGCTAATAACAGGCTTGCAAGTCGCGATCCCATTATTAGCACCCTCCCCATTCCCATTGAGCCCTATGGGGGTTCAATGGTGACTTACCGGTCTAACCAGGGTCGGACTACACTGGTAAGTCCCCATTGAACTACACCGGTGCCGGACCCGTTATTGGTAGCAGTTATGGCGCAAATAGCGCCATGACTACCACCAATCTCGGAATGAGGCCCATTGACTGGGAGCTTGTTTATTTTGAACACGCAAACTAAGAGTCTTGCTGAACTTATTACCTGATTTGACATTTTCATACACAGAAAAGAGAACTGTGTCCAGAGACAAGAGACAATCTATTATTCAGGCAAAGAGGGACAATCATTCCAGTACCTGCAACCGACAAACAGAGACAGCAGAATCCAGAGATAATATTGCCTAGAATGTATTAAATGTTAGTTTTCTTTCTTTAAATGATCGAGATGGTTAACCAGTGTAGTAGTGTTGTCATACCTCAGGAGGAGAGATGCTCACATTGTCCTGGAACTAAGGCCCTCATTAGGACCCTGGCGGAAAGGGGTTTACGCCGGCGTAAAGCATGGCGTACCTTTCCGCCAGACTACGAGTTCCCGTAGCGCCATGGTGATTTTTACGCCTGCTTTTTGCAGGCGGAAAAATCCATGGCGCTACGGGACTTGTTGTTAATTACGCCACCGTAATTTACGGTGGCGTAATTAACACCTTCCCCACTCCCATTATACCCTATGGGGCAAAAATGGGAATGGGGAAGGGTAAATGGGGATTGGGGACTTACCGCCCCGCCAAGGTCGGAATGGGGCGGTAAATCCGCCAACCCCCATGGCGGAGTTGGCAGCTTTGCGCCATGGACTATGGTGCAAATTGCACCATGGTCCTCCGCCAGGGTCGTAATGAGGCCCTAAGTGTTGTATTTTTATAGAGGAATCAGGGACCTACACATTGTATTCATCATTGTTTTACTGTCACTGAAGATTCAAACTGCATTTTTCATTGGTGCACAAAGTGTTCCGATTCCAGTGCACCCACCTCATGATGTACGCATGAAACCCACAAAGGCACCCAGACCTTTTATAGTCATACCAGGCCCTAGAAGGTCTGACAAAGGAGTGAGTGAACTTGAAATGGATGTGATTATCAATGACACACACACACATTTGGTAACAAGCAAATTGAAAAGCCGGAGACAGAGTCGGCAGAGTAAGAATGAGAAAAGGTTAATGAAAGACACACACAAGCAAACGATGAGTGCACACACACCAAAGTCTAGTGTCAATAACTGCAGAACCACAATCCCAAGAATGGGAGAAGGTTGGACAACCAACGATGAGAAGTTCTGCTATAAGTGAAGTCAAAGGACAAATAGAAAAGGCTGAACTTTTAAAGAGACAAAAGGAGTTGGAGAATAAACCAACAGAGACAGCATTGATAAGCACCGCTGATCCAGCACTGACAAAGGCAAGTGCAAGACCAGCAACACTCTCACGTGCAGTAATGATAGAAGAACCAATATGGCCATTCATGGCCAGAGCTAGGAAAAGACAAGAGGACAAGGAACGAATTACCAGACTTTCTTCTACTCAAATGGTACAGATGAAGATGCCTGACCCATTGATGGAGATACCTGAGAATCCTCCAGTGAGGAGAAGCTACATCGATGCTATTAAAGATGTGATGATAGTAAACTACATGAAAACCTTGAGAATCAAGAGACGCACACAAGAAGGTAATAACGAACTGAACGACTACCTGGACAGCACAGCACACTATGGAAATAACATCTGGTACCAACATATGAAAGAAGTTGGAAGACGAAATTCTGAGGAGGAATGCTTTCTTTGTGCAATCCTACCTTACAGCATGCGGAAATCAAAGATCTTTGTAGGCGTTGAAATAGATGTGCAGACAGCGCACTGTCTATCACACGTAGCAATGTGCAAGACCAGAGGCCAGTTCATGGGAAGTGATGCTTCACTGAAATGGGCAACTGAAGCAACTGATCCAAATGAAGACGATTATGTCCAGTACATAAAGACAAGAAACAATGGAAAAACAAAGCGCATTGTGATCAGATATGAGGAGCCTGGAGTTAAAGTAGCAGAGATCAGAAGAGAGGCAAATCAAAAACTGAACGTTCAAGGAAAAACTCCAGAAGAAGCTCGGAGATGGAAGAACAGGGGCCAAATGCAAATTTGGGGAACAGTGCTTTCACCAGACGGATGGGAGAAAGGAATAGTTATCTGCAGAGCATGGATGATCTTCGGTCATTAAGAGCCCACCATTGACATAGTACGAATTGGATGCAAGCCACTATGGCCTAGACTTGCAAAACTATTAACATGGGTCGAGGACAGAGGAGGACCCTTGCAGATAGTGCCATTGAAGAGTCCAAAATTCTGCTTCAGGAATAATGGCCCAAGGAAGATGGGGGAGAATCAGACCTCTGGACGTGTTTTTGATGCTCCAGGAATGGTACATGGTACTGCAGTGATCATGGATCATTATTGGTCATGTGGATCCAAAGCATATATCAGGCTGCCAAAGAACTGGGGTGGTATATGCACACTGGTGAATATCCATGTTCCAGCATTGGTGATTTGAATATTGACAGTTTCCCGAAAGCAGATGCTCACCTAATATAGAAGAGATCTGTGGAACTGATGAATCGAATGAAGAGAGATAATTACTTTTCTGCAAAATCAGAAGAAGCTTTCCATGCAATCCCCTATGAACACAAGCTATTCAGCCTCACCTCATCAGTATTCACGACAATCTTTATACCAAGAGTTCAGGATGGAGCAAATACTAAATGGTTGCAGATAACCAGATGTGAGTTATTGCAGACCATCAACACGACCATAAAAGGATTCAATGCAATCAAGGAAGAGTTAAGGGCAATTCGACTAATGACTCTCCAGAACAGATATGTCCTTGACATGATCACAGCTATGGATGGAGGTGTATGTGCAAAAATTGGAGAATCATGTTGCACATTTAAACCATATATGACGAAAATGGAACCTTAACAGAGGCCATAGGTATGCTGACGAAACTACAGAATCAAATGATTGATGAAACTGATGAAGTGGATGACAGTTGGTTTGGATCGCTATTCTCATGGATTCCACAATGGATGGCAGATGCATTCAAATTCCTAGTGATGATATTGCTCGGATTCTGTGTTATCAAGATAATAATCTCTCAGTGCCTGAAACTGCGAAAAAGGCCATAGGGATGAAAATCATGATTGATGTCGAACCAGGATGGAAACCCAAGGACATGACTGATGAAGAAATAAGAGACTTTGTGAAAGCCAGCATTTATGCACCAGAAGGAACAAAGTTTCGATATCCAAGGAAAAATAGAAAATATGTGGGAAAATGGATCTATTGTAGTCCAAGTGGACAATGTCAACTAATGACTTGGAACAAAGATGAGTGAGCACCATAAGAACAGCAGGAAGCTTGAAGGGAGTCATAAAGATATGGACCCCAAAGATATATTTCTTCAAACCTCTATGTGTGGATCCAGAGGAAGAAGTAAAAGTGGACCCAGAGGATGAAGTAAAGGTGGATACCAAGGAAGAAGTGAAAGTGGTTGATGAATCGCCCAGAAGGGGGAGTGTAGAGGAGGTCCCAAGCACAAATCACACTCCAACTGTCCATTTAGAAGTACCAGGAACATTCACGCCAAAATATGTGATGTATGATGAGTAAATAAACCAGCAGAGAGCCGCAGTGGGGCTCTGTCCAGTACCTATCAGAAGAACAGCACCTGTTGAATTACCGACACCTAAGAAAACCTGGACTGTAAGGTACCCATTGAGAAAACCATATCGACAAATGAAACAGAATGAAGATTGTCAGAACGCAATCCATAAAGAAGCTAAACAGATACTGAAGGAAGACGAATGGTGACGTCACACGAACCTGGACTGACTCAGATATAGAAGATATAACGACCTGAGAACGATGAAAAGAGACGAAACACCATGGATAAGTGACATCCTGAACCTAAAGTGAAATAATCGATGTCTGAAGTTATGCCACATGTGCATTTAAGATATTCTGTTAGTTTAAACGTGTACATATGCAAGGAACCACAAGAAGCAAGAATTTGTGAGGCTTGCTTATACTTAGTAGTAAGATAGATTGCGGCAAGCACTACCTATACATATCTACCTCAAAAGGAGCACTTTATATAGGTATACTTCCACTATGCGCAAGAGCAGAATCAACCAAAGGTTACTAAAGGTCTCAAGAGGAGAGTTCTGCAACGAACAACTTGAGAATTAAAGACAGAGAGAAACTCAGATGAGGGCAAATCATGCCAAGAAGCCAAGGTCGTATCGGCTGAAATAGACCAACAGTGGATACAATTTATGAAAAGAAGAACAGAGTATCCTGTTCAGAAAGGTGAAGATAAGCTACAGAAGGCAGATGGCTGGCAAAATACTCAAACTGCATGAAGAATAATACGATTTCACAGTGTCGGAATCACGTGACCAGCCAAGCAAGAAGGGATGAAACATTCACACCTATGCATGGACTTGTGCCATGCACAGATGTTTTAACTTTTCTAGACCAAGAAGCAGTCTCGAGGCCAACCACAAAGAAATAATTGACACATGACCACTGAGGTGATGATTGATTGTAGCAATAATTGGAGGGAAGCTGGGGGTGCACACAAACTCCCTGCACCTGGCTGGCTATTCTGCAGCTGCTAGGCAAGTGGAAAAGTTTGAATGGGGTTGATGCCAACCCAATCATAATAGACCAAGTAATTTAGGGTCCTATGGTTAGTAAAACCAATGAGACGTCATACTTTTAGTGACGTTTACAGAAGCCATAGGCTTAGATGCCCCACCTGAGAGAGTTTCACTCCCCGTTACAATATACAGATATAGCACCTATATTAATGTTACCTTCCTAGAACCAATGGAACTGCTTACCAGATTTTAAGCGTTACACGTCAGTGATGACGAGTGTTTAGTATAAATGATGTGTTTATTCTGAAATTAATTAGAGTTGAAGCGAAAAGGAAGATCGAGCGATTGCTGATATTCATGAACTCCCCATTTCTTGTACTTGTCATTAAACGGACTCCCTTTGCCAAACTATCGAATTGTCATTATGGTTTAGGTCGAAATTACCTAAAAAAAATTGTCGCATTGAACAAAAGTTCTAAAAATGCTACCACCAAAGGTTTGAACACCAAAAGTTTGAACCTTTGGTGGTAGCATTGAAAAAAACAGGGGTAGTTGGGATGTCCCCCGCATCGCCCCGCTCACTATATTTCATGGTATAGTGAGCAGGGGTTGCGGGGGCCACCCTCGCAGCCTTCCGTTTAAAAAAAGAAATAGAAAAAACAGGTGCTGCGTGGGTGTCCCCTGCATCGCCCCGCTCACTATACTTTATGGTATAGTGAGCGGGGGTTGCGGGGGACACCCACGCAGCCTTCTTTTTAAAAAAATAAATAATTTTTAAAAAACAGGGGCTGCGGGGGTGTCCCCCGCATCGCCCTACTCACTATACTTCATGGTATAGTGAGCGGGAGTTGCAGGGGACACCCCTGCAGCCTTCCGTTTAAAAAAAAAGAAAAAAAAGGGGGCTGCAGGGGTGTCCCACTTCATGGTATAGTGAGCGGGGGTTGCGGGGGAAACCCCCGCAGCCTTCCGTTTAA
Organism: Ambystoma mexicanum; assembly: GCF_040938575.1. Taxonomy (NCBI): domain Eukaryota; kingdom Metazoa; phylum Chordata; class Amphibia; order Caudata; family Ambystomatidae; genus Ambystoma; species Ambystoma mexicanum. The sequence goes on along the minus strand of NC_090923.1, from coordinate 536,784,837 downwards.
AAAAAAAAGAAAAGAAAAGGACCCTGCAGCGCCGGTTCCCAATCATAGAAGTGAAAGGGACCTGGTACTGCAGGAACCCAGCGTTAAGATGAAGGTAAGTGGAGTTTGTTTATGTTGGGGTGTGGGTGGGGGTATGCCGAGGGTGTGTTGTGGGTGTGAGAATGTATGTGTGTTCGCATGAGAAAGGTGCAAACATTTGGTAGAGTGCACCTTTCTCATGCGAACGATTTGCCCGCTGTACTTTCAGCCGCGGGCAAATCACTCGGACTCGTCATTATTGATTTGATGTGAGAGTATTCATCTGCATCCCCATCCATCTCATGGGTGCTGCTGCTCACCTTAAAGTGCTATTGGGAATCCCCCAGCTCTATGGGCCGGCTGGGGTCCTAGTGCACAAGGGGCAGTCCTGACACAAATCGACCAAGAGGGCACTGTATTCCTCATCGCCTTTGCCAGCTGGACGCTCACTAAGACCGAGCAGAACTACGCCCACATAGAGAAGGAGGCACTAGCAATACTGTGGATGTGTTGCCAAGTTTACCTCCTGGGTCATCCAGCAAAAAATATCTACACACCATAAACCCCTTATGCCAATATTCGCCCCACACTCTCGAGCATGCCTAAAAAAAAGTGGATGCTGCAGCTACAACTATTTAACAAGGAGGTAATATACCAAGCAGGAGCAGACAACCCTGCAGACTATTTGTTCCGCCATCCACGACCAACCACTCCTCAAGAAAAAGAACATGCCATGGAAACAGAATAACATGTATGTCCTGGGGTAACTTGCGCCTGGCCTAAAGCAATGACACTGCAGAAAATAGCGGAAGAAACCGAAACAGACGGCTGCCTCCAATGCACAAAACACACCATTCAGTCAGTGGACTGGAAAAACTTCTTATCAGCGGTAGTATATCGCACAGACAACAGCACAAGAGAAACTTGTTCGACATCGGACTTAAACTCACAGTGTCAGAAGAAGGGGTCATACTGAATGGACATCTTATTGTCATGCCGGAGGTGCTTGAAGAAAGAGCCCTGCGGTTAGCACACGAAGGACACCAAGGCATTGTAAAAACACAAACATACCTAAAGTCCTGAGTGTGGATGCTGAAAATACAGGGTAGGGTAGTTGAACTGGTTCGAGACCTGTGCAGCGTGCCAATCCTCAAGCAGACAACTGGCGCCAGAACCCATTGCAAATGTGCGCAGAAGCAACTCAAGGTGGGAACCAGGAACCATAGACTTTTGTGCCATTTCCTGAGAAGGTTACCTGTTTATCTTAATCAATGTATTCAGTCCCGTACCTGGAGGTTGAACACATCAAATCCACAGATTCCTCACCGGTCATAACATGCCCTAGAAAAGGTATTCGCCATACACGGTCTACCACGGAAGATGATGACCGATAATGGGCCCCCATTTGCCAGCTGTGAACTACAACAGTTCCTGACTAGCCTCAACATAATTCCCCAGAAAATCATCCATGTTGGCCGCAAGGAAAAAGAGACACCGGAAGATTCATGGGGTCATTAAACAAGATCATAAGAATTGCAAAGGACCAACAACAACCATGGCTGGCAGCCGTATACTGATTCCTCAGGTCACACAGGCAGACCCCCCACACATCCACGTGAGTCAGCCCGGCTGCATTAATGTTCGGTGCACCCATTCAAGCAGAACTACCATGACACCATAACTGGGTAGCACTCAAACCCAACACGCCACTCATCGAAGAAGCACAAGAAATGCGGAATGAAAAGGAGAGCTACCCTCGTCAAGCACAGCACTATGAGCTCCAGGCCAACGACACTGTGTTAGTCAAGAACCGGACGCCACCAAAGAAGATGACTGTGTCCTACGAGTTCTGCCCCAGTGCTTAACTCTGACCACAGACTGACAACTGCCACCGGAGGGCAAGAAGTGATAACCCACAACTTAGCTCACTTCCGTAAGGTACCCTCGACACTCTGGAAAGAACAATCCCCAACCATGGCTGAAAGAGCAGGAACACCGACTTCACCAGAAGGACACCCCGAGGCAAGTGACACTGGACCCCTACAGAACGAGGCACTGCCAAAGAACAACCGTGGCGATGAATCAGAAGACCAAGGTAGGGGAGACCCCAAGAGAAGAGCCAACACCCATTGTGCCTTACGGGAGAGGTCTCGACCATTGTCCCGACTGCAGGGGTATGTCCTACACAGGGTATACCATCAAAAGCCCAGGGACGCGAGGACGCATCCGGCCCAAGGAAGACACGTGGACACCCCCAAGTGAGTTGATAGACATTATTCAAAAGATCCAAGTCTGGGAGGAATGTGGTGTCTGTACATATCCTGAGTCACGGGGGAGAGAGGAAGAGGAAGTAAAGAGACTGCAATGACCGGAGACCGGGCAGAGCTGAGGAAGTTTAAGACTCACGCGGTTGTATCATTTATTGTCCTCCATAACACAGGTGCACACTGCGCATTGATTTCACCCCAACCTCCCCGCAGCCAGGTTGGGGGCTTTTTATCACACCAGGCAGCAAGTAAGACTATGGGAAATCATGGATACTACTGATGATTCTTAGAGTTCAAAGCTGACAAGCAGCGGGAAGGGAGGGTGTTGACCATTCATTTTTGGGGCTTTGAAAGAATAGAGCATGCCAGTGTACTTATGGGATGGCTCGTCTTCACTTTACGAGCACTGCTGGTGCCATGCATCACTCTGGAAATCGCACCCGGCCACACCAAGTCTGTTCCTTAAGGAGAGTTGAATGGGCCGTAGAAAAATATTGGGACATCATGACTCAAAGTGACTAGGGACTGGATTGCCACAATTGCCCAAGAATATATACACTGATATACACCCACAAGGACTAGGACTGATAGCTCAGATATATTTAGAGGTTGCCCAGGGCTCATGGCTTCCTTTGCTTCTACAGTATAGTTCCACTGCACACTTACAGACCTAATGCACAGATGCTCACAGATGCTATTCAGGGACCATGACTGGTGTCTTAGATCATACTCTGGATTGAGAAACTCAGGAAGGGTCTCAACACGTGGGCATCCGAGATGCTCACCATTCACATTTTCTGGAGAAACTTTTGGGAGCCTCGCATCCTAGTAACGGGTGTGAGACACACACACATGCACTGGCAAACACACACCTAAATTAGATGTCCCAAGTTGAGGGCAGTGCTTCGTCACTCATGTACAGTACATTAAACGTCTAGAGATTGTATCCCCTAAAAGGAAATATATAGTATCAGACCCTTATGTTTATTTCTAAGGCTACTATGAAACATACATTATTTCCTCCCATAGCGGATTGGACTAATGGGTTTTGTGTGTGGAGTATGCTTTTCTTTGTGCACCAAAATGCCATTCTGACCGCGATGGCCCATGCTTGCCCAGGTGACCAACCTAGATGTTGGAGGAGGCACTCACTTGGCTTTCAGCTACGTACAGTTTCATTTGTGAGGGTTCATGGGTAGTGGTGTAGTGTGGAATGGGTCACAGGTGTTCGGTGGTCTTAGGTCTCAAATTGGCAGAATTGCAAAATCCTTATGTACACAGACCGGTCTCAAAATACAATTAAGGATCACAGAGGCAGACTGCCTGAGCCGTGATCCTCATCTAGGGAGCCAGTGTCATTCATTTAATTGTGCACTCTGGGAGTGGTAGCTTTGATTTATTAAAGAGAAAGTTTGTCTTATCACTGTCATGCGTCTCATGGCACTGCCAATCACTCTACGGGGCCAGATTACAGAAACTTTGCACGGGTGTAAGTGCAAAGTTGCACAGTATTAGCACTAGGGCAAACATTGCCCTAGTGCAAAAAACATTGGCCCATATTAGAAAGCCTTTGCACCATGACAAGTTCAATTTTGCAAGGTATAAGCATTTGGGCAAAAATGTCCCTAGTGCAAATATAATGCTTTTTTGAGGCAGTTATGCACCCAGGCCACGTTTGCCCTTGTGCTAATACCGTGCGTCTTTGCACTTGCACCGGTGCAAAGTTTCTCTAAACCTAGTATTTAACACTTAGTGGCACAAACAGTAGCGTTGCCAAGATTAAGTGCTGATTTTAAATCAGTGCATACATTCACTTGTGCGTCTGGGTGGGAAGGTGGAGGTAAATGCACCGCCCTGCTATAAGTTTGTACGGATGGACACAAAATCTTTATTTATATATTTTATACTTCGAACGTGAATTTCACAGAAATCTCATATACGAATTTAGCATTTTCTATAGCAAGACTGTACTGGTTTAAAGAGTATAATAGATCGAGTCAACCCATTTAGAAGAAACCAGCCATCAGCATTACTCCATCGCATCATGGAAGCTGTAATCCTAAAAGTCGGAAACCCATCCAGCCTGCTTGCCAATTCCTTGGATTACCCCAAACACTGCAGGGACAAACAATCATTTTTGATCCAAGTGCAACAGATGGTACATAATTGTACTCAACCAGGCTGCACTACTCTGAGCGATTTAGCTTAAAATGAGCATTTGATGTGAATAGAGAGAAGCCACTTCCATTGCCAGCAAATAAAGAATGAGGCCTCAGCCTGGAAAGCCTGAGCTGAAATCTACATGTACCACAATACAGGAGGGGCGTAAACAAGCATCAGCTTCACTGGAATACACTGACAGGGGCTTCAGTTAGGTGGCCAAACCCTCAAGGTGTTCTAAAAAAGTGTATTCATCAAGGTGGCACGCACAAGTAATGTGCATACAATCCCCCGCTTCACTGCCCTGTTCGCTCTCCTTCCTCCCTTCGCTAAACCCCCCCAAAAAACGATGCTTAAACAATGAGGCCGAAAACGCTGATTTTTAAATATTATAATTCTTTGATATTTTGCACTTATTTTCGCTAAAAATAGATTCGGGGCAGGGTAAGTGAATACATTAAGGTAGAGGGGTTGTGGGGAGACTGCAGGGGTCTCCCCCCATATTTAAAATAATAAAAAGTGCAAAAAAACAAAAAGGCATTTTGTAAATTTGAAAAGAAATCAGTGTTTTCAGGCTCGTTGTTTTGGATTCTGTGTTTTAATTTAGAATCGTCCCTTCTCCAATTAAGCCTTCAAATCCCTTCTATCTCAGAAATAAGAACGCTCTTCAACTACATACATGTTTGCATCCATGCCCCAAATAGTGGGGATGTTTCATATATACACAACACTTGTACTAGGATACTGTATAACACTATGCATTAGTGTAAATGGAGTAGCAAAAAGGTCCAGTGTGTAAACAAGCAGGATAATATAACCTCATCTATTGATCTAAATTTCACAAAACAACCTGCATCTCTTTTTCAGGGTGCTAAAATGCCACAATCAAGACATGAAGAAGCTGTGGACATGTACATTTGCAAGAAAGAGCAAAGCTTTAATGGTGGCTACAGGTCAAAAGGTGATAGGTTGCTATGCTGTGTTAGCCCGATGAGAAGTACAGCTTGTTATACGGTAGCCCCCGCTTATTAGGCTAGCTTTCAGGACCAAATATGTCTCTTCTGTAGGCAGTTATCCCATGGGTGGTAACTGAAAGGTCCTGTGGGCCTGATTTACAAAATCAAATCCTTTTTCAATTGCGAAACCATGTTAAAACACTTTGTAAATCAGGCCCTGAGTGTTTTATGTTAGTTAAACAACAAGCTGCACGTGTTCAATCACTGACCGACTTTACGTCCTGTTTGGGGATCATTAGTGTGATATGCACTTGAGAATATTAAGGCTTGTTGAGCAATTCCTTTTATTGTAATGTAATAGCTGCACACCAAGCAACTTCCAATAGATAGTGAAGAAAAGTGATGCTCTGTCTACTCACATCTACTAGATCTATTTGGTATACAATTTACAGAAAAAAAGAAAAGAGAGAGTGTTCTTGCTGTACTGACCATGGAGCAACACAATCACTACTTTATGTGCACAAAGACGGCTAGACAGTACAGGAGTGTCTTATGGGGGTGCAATTTCAGCCCGACAGTGACAGAGACTGAGAGGCCATGGTCTTTCGCTACACACATCCGAACTTGCAGGAGAGGATACTACACTGCTAGTTCTAGATTTAGATAAGCGAAAGACCAAGTACGAGCCAAGCCTCAGGATCAGGCATACCTGTTAATGACTCTGAGACCCCGCTGGGAGATGCTAGTAATATAAACCCGTCAGCTTTTTTGGAACAGATAGTCCGTTTCAAAAAAGGCAACCGGCAAACTGCACTGGCAGCTATGAAAAAAGTTCAATTTCAATTACCACTCATGCCAAATACCTCAACCCCAGGCCAAAACACAGGGGCACAAGGGGTGGCAAACCCAACAGGAGGAAACGTACCTCCACCGCCACGCCGAGTAACCAGGTCGTCCTATCAGCAGAACCTGAGAAATCAGATACGATAAACTTAATTTGTAATCTGAGCAGCTATTCACTCTCCCCATGTGAATGTGCAGTACTTAATAAAGGTCTTTCATTTGCCCCTTCGGGCTACAATGAGTATGTTCAGATACAAATTGATCTGTTCAAATTAATTCATAAACTCAAACTCAAAAAATACTTTGCGACCCAAGTAAAATACTATAAGACCAAACCTGCAATACCCAGTCCATCAGACATCACATTGCAAATGATGCACAATACCCATGTCTTGATGTCTTTGGATGAATGTGAACACAACCCTATGATGAATATCAGTGATTTAATGAAGGATTTGAAGAACCTTCTTGCAAATCAAAATTTGTACCAATTTTTCCAAAAGACAACATAATTGATACATTTCATCATGCGGTAATCAATGACATCCATTGCCTGGAGGATTTCTCCAGAGGAAAAAATGTAACTTTGTAAAGCACAAACTATCTTTAGCTGAACAATCTGCGTTACGCAAACAGAGAATGATGCGATTATTATCAAAGAAGCAGATAAAGGGGGCAATGTGGTTTTGATGGATAAACAAGATTATATTGACATGGCCTTAGAACATCTTCATTCCCCTGGTTGTTATGAAGTACTTCCTGCTAACCCATTGCCCCAACTGCGTAACACTGTGAGTCAACTACTATCCAATTGGCACTCACGTGGCTTACTAACAGACGTGGAAAAACAATTTCTTCTTGTTAATGGTCCTGTCATGCCAACCGCATACTTTTTGCCAAAGATACACAAACAATTCACTCATATTCCTGAAGGGAGACGCATCCTAAGTGGGGGTGGGGGGATTATGGAGCCCATTTCCATTTATATCAATTAATGTTTAGCACCTTTAGTTAATTCGATCCCCACTTTTCTACGTGACACAATGCATATATTGCAAATTTTATCAGAAATGGTGTTCCCCCAGGGATGTTGTTGGTCACGCTAGATGTCAAAGCCTTGTACACTTCTATCAATCATGCAAAAGCAATTGCAAGTGTAGACTTTATTTACCGTAAACACTCTGCATCCTATTTTGACCATATTGTAATGGTTAAAGAAATGTTGTGTTGTGCTCTAACTAACAATGTATTTTTGTTCAACAACAGTTACTATAAACTAAAAATTGGCGTAGCCATGGGGGCTAGCTATGCTCTAGCACTTGCCAACATCTTCATGCACCAATTTGAGGAACAATTTGCATTCGCTGACAATCCGTTTGTTCCTTATATTCATGTCTGGAAACGTTACATAGATGACGTGTTTTTGGTTTGGACGGGTACAGCAGATGGTCTTACTGACTTTGTTAACTACCTAAATAATAATGATTGGGGCATCTCATTCACTCATGAATGCAGTGCTAGCAGCATCAACTTCTTAGATCTTACTATTACTTTGTTAGACAATTCAATTGTTACTAAAACATTTTGAAAGGCAACCGCAGTCAATGCAATTCTACAGGCTTCTAGTTGTCATAAAAAATCTGTTATCAAGAATATACCCAAAGGTGAATTCATTCGAGCCCGTAGGAAATGCTCCAATGATTCAGATTTTTTACAAGAATGTGCATTCCTATGTGAGAAATTCCAAACGAGAGGCTATGACCGCGGTATAGTAACCAAAGCCCAACAAACTGCACAGAACATGAAGAGGGTGGACCTACTCACCCCGAAGACTAGACATAATTCAATTAATTTGAATAAATTGAAATTTATTACAAGGTATAACACAGATAGCTCTAAGCTGTACAAAATTGTTCGTCGCCACTGGCATTTACTTCAGTTAGACCATGAGATCTCACCATGGCTGGATAAAATTCCAAACTTTATCTATAGTAAAGCAAGCAATCTCAAATATATTCTGTCACCATCATTTATGTCTAACCGCCAGCCTGCCAAAACGTGGCTCTCGCAGAGATCTAATAATGGTTTCCACAAATGTGGAAGATGCACAATGTGTTGTCATGCACTTGAGACTTCTAGCATTGATTTTGGTAAACTTGGTATGTTCAAGGGGAATTCTTTCATTAATTGCAATACTAAATTCTGTGTTTACTGCATTTGTTGTCTTTGTGGAAAATACTACATTGGGAGTACGATTAGACCCCTTAAAATGAGAATACGTGAACATCTATCTACTATTTCAAATCAGGAGTCCAAATATCCACTTGCCACGCATTAGCAAACATTTCATCAGCTTGATGACAAATCACAGATTACATTTGTGGGCATGGCTAAAGTATCTGTATCACAACGTGGAGGTAACCTTACCCTCAAATTGAGACAATTGGAAGCACGATTAATCTGTCAATACCGAACCGTATCCAATGGCCTCAACAGCGACCATGAACTATCTGTGTTTCTCTGATGCCTGTGTGCTGAGTTGCACCAGACCTGTATGGGGCTCCATACTTGTTTTTAGATATTGATGATGGGAACTGTCAGGTTTACACAAGACCGACCTTTTCCAAATTGGATTTATCAGTAACTCTTTTGCACAATCATTTCAACTAATTGGCTCCAAAACATGCAGCATCCAGAATTGGGGGACACTGGGCGTCCTAACTATGGCCCATGTCATCCTTCACAATTGCTAACCAGCCTCCAACAACACAAGGTTGCAATAATTGCACATCCTGTGAACATTACCTGTTTATCTGAATTTTGTATTACGGTAGATTGGGCCTATAATAGCAATTATGGCCTATTTCATCATTATTATTTGCTAACTAACATAAGAAAGGCTGCATTGTTCATGCCTCGTACGAACATCTACAATTAATTAACTTTTAAAAATTAAAAATTACATTAAAAAATTACAAATTATCAGTCACTTCATGAAAAATGGCCTCCTTATTTAGTATTAATTATCGCTTGATCCTTAATTCAAATGTTATGGACCTTTGTGCTTTTTAAACTATAACTTGGGCTCACACCCAATATGGCCGCCAGAGCCTACATCAGAGCTCTAGTTGCTCTACTGGGCTTGGCCGTACTAAATACGAGCTCAACAACCATGCGCGAGGCTCCATTTCATCAGTTTGGGCAGAAACGCCGGTAAGTGTAGGTCTTTCGCACCGACCCCTAAGGATACTTCACCCTGGGGGGACACGCATGTGACCGTCTCGCCTTTGCGAGTGCCTTTTAATTGACTAATTAGTTCTTTCCCCTTTTTGTCTCCCCATTACACGATGCCGCATGTCTACTCCAACTCTACCGCATTAGGTCCTTATTGCATACGCGTTTATATAGGTAGAATTTTTAATTTTTTAATTTATAGATTGTCCATTCAACATGTTATTAAAATCGCACCACATGTTAAGCGGCTAACTTAGATTTTTGTCCCGCTTACAGCAGAGCCGCAACCTATAATTGTCGGATATTTATCTACCTTAATCAGGTAAGATTTTATACAATTAAACATGGCAATCTTATCTCTAGTGGCTTGTTTAATTATCGAAATGGCTATTCTCAAACAAATACCCTGGCATCTGTTTTTTGTCTTTTGTTTTCTAAATTAGTAGTTCTAGTGCCAAGCCTCCTCAGGTAAAAATTAATTCATTAACGACTTCCATTATTTAGATATAAGTATGATGAGTCTTGTGTTTACAGGGCCATTTCCATCACTCACTCTCTTGTATATATATTTTTCCTTTTTTCCTCTATATATGACATTGACTTGACGGCTCGCCCCAGCTCAATGATCTACGATCTATATATCCTTCCATGTCTAATTTCAATTTTGCCATGCCATATAATTATACCTTGCAATGCATATTAACTGGTGCAAACTGTTGGTTAACATTGTGACGCCTATTTTGCTTTTCTCTTGCCACCCACATGCTTACTGTATGTCTTTTGGATCTGCATGATGCTTAACTGCTGTTTATTGGTTGTTAAAACTGTACATAATTTGGGTAATTTTCTCAGCCTTGGAAGAAGAGCCCTGCTCGAAACACGTGCCAGCTGTTGTTTGATTTACATTAAATCATCTGCAATTAAGCAACTTAATATTTGGTTGTGTGCGCAATTTTTGGGAGCAAACCAATCTGTATCACTGTTTTATAACTGTACAGATGCAGCAACGCAGGTAGAGTAAGTAATCATGAAGGCTGGCTATACATAGTTAATTGACTGCAGGCTGTGCCGCAACTACAGTATATGTAGAATCTGGATATTCGATGTCACAACTTTAGTAAGCTTAGATTTATGTCGGGTGTATTGACCCACGTTCGAGCTATTGTGCTGCAACATTTGGTGCTGTGGGCTTAGAAAATCCAAGATGTCCGAAAAGCCCACATTGCGCCAGAATCCAGGAAAACTGCGCAGTTCTTGCGCACACCAAAATGGTTGCCTAACCTGCCACCCACCAGTGCGAGCATGATGGGCCAGGAGTGCCATGAGTGGAATGTGTGCCAAAGGAAAAACAGCAGTACCTGCTAGCTCAAAAACACTTTGAAATCACCTTTGTTTCTCTGAATGCAAGCTCAAAATGCCTATTTCAAACATTGCAAGATATTCAAAAATCTCACTGAACACCAGCAGACATTTGGCAGAATGAAGTCTTGTGTGCATACAAAATCTGGGAAAAGAAAGAGCCTAAAATAATTTTCACAATGAAACTGGCTGAGCTGTGGATGTCAGCAGCTTAAGTTAAATTGGACTGAAAGCCACTAAAATCTAAATGTTTAAAATAAATGAGTGACCTACTGTTGAGTGTCACATAGTTTGCAACTGTTAAATGTCATAGTTTTGAACTTAGAATCAGCATTCTAGCTGCATGTGTAAAAATTGTAAGTTTGATTTGGATGTAGAAAACTGGAACAAAAGTGACATTTAGCTGAGGCCTGGCTAAAAGAGATTGAATTCTGCCTGGCAACTACCCCCGACAGGAGTTGAAACTTGCCCAGTAACTCTTCCCAGGCCTGGCTGCATTCTGCTGCCCCTACCAAAAGGAGATGACACTTCTCTGATTGAATCAGGGGAGTGGCACCTAGGCCTGGAAGGAAACAGAACAATGTACTTTCCTTACCAGGCAAATGTTATATTGGGGGGGGGGGTCGTAAAATAGCTTCCTCTTGGGAGAAACTGGGAGGGGCAGTGCCTCTGTGAGCAAGCTGAGCTGGAGGAAGTGGACAAATCAGAAATTCCACCATGTGCTTTGGGAAACCACACCCCTCTGGGGCAGAGCATAATTTTAAAAAAGATGGATAATTCATAGTGCAGACTTGTCAAAATTATATAAATAATATCATCATTCTTGTGATTTTTCTGTGCACATTTTAAGAGGTGTTAGGACTCTGTGGTATATTCTGGGGGGGGGGGGTGGCAGCGGAAAATAGGTTGTTAGTCCAAATGTATGTATGTTAAAAATCTGACACCTTATCATCTGATACCCATATTCCTTGTGTACATTTGTGTAAAATCTGGAAAAGTTTAGAGGTCGTTATCTGGATGAAAAGGGCAGAATTTTGTCAGAAGTGGACACGACATCTTACAAAGACAGGGATTGGATGGTTTGGTGCTACAGAAAATATGTTAACTGGACATATAATATTAGAAAAATGGTACATAGATAAATGTGAATTTGGATCAAATATAGATTTGTGTGCAATTTGACAAGGGGAGGGATTTCAGCCAGCCATACAAATAGCATCACTCTGACTCATCCTGACTCACAACTCAGTCCCCCAATCAAGGGAGAGAGGAAAGCTTGGCCAATGATAAGTTATGAGGGTCAGGCTTAGTTATGCCCACGCACACACCCACTTGCAGAAACACATACAAAGAGACTGCTTGGACAGGCAAGACATTCATTTTCCATTTTCTTGCGGAGCATTTTGCCGGACCACACAACATCTAGAAGGAACATCCAGAACTTAGACTCCAGATAGACTACAGAACATAAAGCAAAGGCCTAACCCACAAGCTGAGAACTCTTCTCAGCAGGCCTTCAGAATCCAGCAATCCAACCAAACTATTCTACAGCCGGGCGAGCTGTTGGATTCTTTGCCAAGAACTTTTGCCAGAACCGTTAGCAGACCCAGAAAGCAGTGCTGTATCCAGAGAGACCAGAACCAGAGAGACCCAGACCAGACTGCTGTGAAGTGCAGAGCAGAGCTGACCCAGAGAGCTGTGAGTTCAGAACCACCCGCCAGGAGTCCAGTCCAAACCTGCTGACCAGACCCTGACGGCCTATTTCAAATTCATAGTGTGAGTACTCAGCCAGAACTGTGCAAAACCAATCTCTTAGTTTAAAATAATCTAATTCAAACTATTTTAACCTATTAGAACTACATCATAAGGAATCGTGTGTCCATCCTGTTGATTCAAACCTTCCAAGTGCATCTGTCATTCTGAAACTGTAATTTCATTTCTGAAAATCTACCTCCACTAAATTGTCCGTATCTCTTGAACCGTTGTGCTAGAAGCGAGTTTTAACTTTCATTTTAAAGCTAAGATTCTAAGCTTTCCAACAAGCCTACTCCTTATAGTTCCTCCGTAATCGCGATCGACGCACTCGAAGTGCCGTGAATTGACAGTTTGCTTCATTTCAACCACGTGTAAAAATATCTATCTTTTGCTTCCATCACTGAATCCCATTTTCAACCTGATAACCATCCCTGAATCATTGGTAGGGCTGACCTGAACTGATTTAAAGTATCTCTCACTCACCCTGAATCTCTAGAGGGAATTAAAAGCATTTTCAACATATTTTTCTCTTCATTGCCACCACATTTAAAAGGATCTTGCCTGCTTTAAAATCATACCTGTTTTCCTCCAGGCTCGCTGGGGGGAACTGGAAATTTGTATTGCATTTTGTATTCCTGAGAATTGTGTGCTCTTCTTCCATCTCCTTATCTTGCATAGGGGGCGAGGGAATTCTCAAAGAAAAAGTGATCATATTATCTTTTGTTGAAATCATATCAAGTTTATTTCTGTGCTGCATTTTTCCCTCATTGCTTTTCCTTGAAACCATAAAAGTATTTTCTGCTACCTTATACTGTCTATACTAACTCCTCATTGATTGTAAAGAAGTGTACTAGTGTAACATTATCCATTGTTGATCGACATTACACTCATAAGGGTGCTATCAAATATTAATGTATTCATAAAAGTGTGATATATATATATTGTTTAATTTTTCAATAAATCTTTTAAATTGCAAAACAAACCTACTTCTTGGCTCAGTGAGGTCAGGGGGATTCGAAGAGAGGGGTGTTATATAAGGGTTTATCATCCAGATTATAACTTGTCATAAAAATATATAATTAAGGGCTTGCCTTGGGCATCCCAGACAAAGGCATTGACTTAGTGGGAGTGCTTTATTGAAGTCATTTAACAGATTGGGGGCTCGAGCCGGGGATTCTGGATTAGATCTATCACTTGTGCAGATTAATACGGTGTGCTAACTGACAGGATACATAATCCTGTTGGATCACCACGCCGTGTTACACTGTAAAAACACCCCTCAAAGGAACATTCTAAGGAAACGGTCCGTTTTGCAAAATAAAATACAAACTTCTGTAAGTCAGGAAGGAAATCAAGTTCCAGAATGACGACCTTGGTAGATATCAAAATAGCCAGAGAACACCTCTTACATAAGCTATTTGTGAGAAGTGAGTGAGCTCATCAGGACCAGGCGGTCTGGTTGCAGGCAATCGCACCCCAGATCACTGAAACAGGGTCAGATATATGGAGAGATCAGGGTCCCTTACGTGTGGCCCTGAGTGAACTATATATGGCCCCTAAGGCCAAGGATGAGCACAACAAGATTGCCAGGGTAGCGGCATATTTATATTTATCTATGGGAGCCATACAGGACAAATTTGCTGAAGGCCAAGATCTGGCAAATAGGCAATTGATGGCATTAGAGAAGGCCCAATCTGAGTCAGAAAATGATAGTAGGCAGTATATTATTAAAATAAAGGAGAATATGGATATCCTGCAACAGGAAAAGTTTGACCAGGATAACAGATTTCTGGCCTTGCAAAAGGAGTACCAAGAAGGTTTGGACGCCCTACTGCAGAGCCAGAAAAAGCTGGAGCAACAATTAGACTTTAACAGGGGATGCACAGAGCAGGTAGCCACCCTGAAAAGTCATCTAGATAGGGAAAAGGCAGAGAGCAATACACTGATTGTGAAAGACCTGGATACCCAGGCAGAGTTTGATCAAGAACGCCAGAAAGCTGGTGCCTTTCAAAGGCAGAGGGACGACCTGGCGGCACAGATGCAGGCTCTTAGTCAGGAAAGGGACACCTTAGGTCAGGAAGTCTGCCAATTAAAAGAAAAAATTGAAGAAAATCACTTGGCCCTCCAGGGATTGGGTGACCTCCAAAAAGAGCACCAGAACTTATTAGAGCAGACCAGGAGGGCGGAAGATGCTCTGGCAAGAAAGGAACAGGCCAGTAGGGATGGGACTCAGGAGGTAACCCTCCTGCAGCAAAGACTGGCCCAGTATTCCAGGACTAATCAGGAGGCACAGAGAGAAAATGAGGCTCTCTGTCAGCACAATGATAGGCTCCAGCTGAAAGGGGCCACTAGGGGACCCTGACGTCTATGGAAACAAGGCGAGTCACCACACACGATAGAGACACCAGACACGAGGTTGTATTCCCAAAGCTAGGATTTTATTACAAAGCAAAAGTCTCAGTTGGCCAACTCGGTCTCACGCCCCGCGACGTGTATCTCTAGACATCGAGGGACGCAAGAGAGTGAATTACGTACATCAGTTACATATATACAAAATGCATATCAAACAATGAGCTATGACATGTATAACACCCCTCTTCATTGGGTTTCTTTGAACTTGGTGTGATGATGGACATCTCCGACCACTATGACACCTTCAAACATCTATTCTAGTAACAATTTGCAATTTGTGAGTGCGTAGGCATCTTTCGGTTATTGAATAGAACACAGCGCTTCTGTTCTTGGAAGCGAACTACATACAGGGGCGAGTTGCATTCCGGACCTTGCTATCTATTAGGTGCTATTCGTGTCCTGGGAGCCGACATGCTCTTAGCGGGCTCAGCAAATGGGGGCCGTTAGAAAAGCATAATTCAAGCCTTTAGCAGTATTATTCTAACATATTCTACCATATAACGAGACTGGCTGGCAGCTGTGAAATGATTAAATGCCCTGCGGCTCTGCTTCAAGGCTACATTAAGGAGGGAGCCGGGCATTCTTCCTGGCGCTGCCCACATTTGTGTTTCAGCTAAACTCTTGTTATCCTCTCGGCCCTGTGGCCTTGTCCTTTTCATATACAGACAACAATGTTCCACAGTCGAGCAGTGTAAGCAGAAAATATACTGCGAAGCAATAGGAACAGAAAGCAATGAGCAATGGTTAGAAAACAAAATGGCGATTCTTGTTACATCAAAATGGCCGTTCATTGGAAAACACGAAAACCTATATTATGTCGTATCGTGCATGAGAAGGTTGGCCCACGGCCACCAAAATGCGTTTGCAGTCTCAAATTGGATTTCTAGACTGACAAACCCTCCTTTGGCCGTATGCCAAACGTCTCATCTATTTATGGAAACCTCCTCTAGTGATGATGAATCTGAAGTACTTATGTCTGAGTCTCGCATGCTATCGTGGACATCATTGTCTTCATTAATATCTATTGCCATCAACTCTCTCATTACTCTCATCTCATTTGGGTCTGGGCTAGTTCGATCATGAGGTTGTTTTTTCTTTGTTATCATTTGCATGCATCCTTCCGTACATCCCACAGTTACCTCTGCACAAACTATGGGTACACAATGTATACAACAACAACACGTTAGGAATATTCCGAACACCACTACTAGTATTGAGATCAGCTTCCATCTCCAAGATCGTAGTATTCCCCAAAACCAAGATCCTATTTCCCAGCTCCCTTCTCCCGTGGGGAGTTCAGAGCTTAGAACGTGCATTTTCTTTATTGCTTCAAAGATCGTGGGGGAATAGTCATTGACATAAACGCAACATGCTGATCCCACTATTTTGCAAATTCCCCCACGATCAACCAGGATTAAATCGAGAGCCATTCTATTTTAAAGCGTCATTAACCTGATTCCTCTTTCTTCCAACGACATGTTAAATAATATATCTGTTGTTGTGTTTATTGTATTCTTTAGGATTCTGGACAGTTGCCTTATATTATAGGAGTTCACTATCTGTCCTAAAAATGGAATGAATGATTTTGCTACATCAGTTGCTATTAAAACACCTTCGTCAGTCCTCTTGACTCTAGTTCTTGATAATTTGGCCATGGCTGCTGTTTCCAAGAGGAATACTCCTGGGAACAATAGCCCGAAATAACATGTACCTCCCCAGTTTCTGGGCAACCAAGGGTATGCTTTCTCTCCACATATAAAATAAACAGGATCACCTACGTATACTGGTTCTATTTTCCATTTTAGTACCACTGTATTCATACAACCAGTATATATTCCGACTGAAAAAGATCCTTTCTTTTTTAGGCAAAAAGGGACAGTTCTTGGGCTATAATTCACCGTGTAAAATGGGGGAATCGCATCTTTGTTCCCTTCTGTTCTTACACAAAACATCATTACAGATATTTTTTCTGGCAGGGACAATCTATCTCGTCTATTTTGTCGTGTTATCTTTCGTGTGCTTTTCCTCGTGGGCTCTGGGGCTATTACTTGTGCTTTATGGAAAATGGAACAACCCACAGGCTTCATTATTATCTCCTCAAACTCATTCATGTTGGTTCTGTCTAATTGACCCGTATCACTCTTATTCCACTTCCCATAGAACATTGCACCTAAAGATGCACTACATGCAGAACTTAATGGTAATGGCTGCACATACCACCCTATTGCTTTCCCAGCATGCTGTGGTAAATGGGCACATGCCCAGCAGTTTGTTTTCTTCAGGATTGCATGTGTCATGTTCATTATCAGAAGTAAGGTGTTAAAACCTTCCCTGTGTTTTTCTTCCATTGGGGGTAGGGTATAAGTGATCACCTGAACCGGGCTTTCAGTAGTGGATATATTAATTATTGGTAAAAGCATTTCTAATGGGTGTATTGTTTCTACCCACCATAATATTAGGACAGTCGATATTGGTGCTACCACGCTCATAAAGCACATTATTATCGTTAGTGTCAGCATACAATTCGTTTTACCATGCGTTTTTCTTAAACTTATAGTCTTTATAACTGACTCATTCTCAGCGGTGGTGGTGCAGGAGGAGGCTGGAACCGGTCCCGGCATGTTTCTCGTCGTCCTTCTTCTTCCTTATCACAGTTCGTTGTGGATATATCTCTTCGTCACGCTTGCTCTGATGTCTATAAGTTCAATGGAATTCTCACAATTCAGTTTTGCCTGTCCCTTTTTTTTATTTTTAGCCTGGATTCGATTATTCGTTTTTAGGCGAGATCACTTGTCCCTTCTTATACTGCTCAGAGGACCTTTGATCAGTTATCGCCTCAGTATCATGTGCACCCAGCTTGTCTGCTCTGCTTCTGGACACATGTACTGTTAATCAGTTATCTCACTTGTCATAGTACCATGTGCGCCCAGCTTGTCCGCTCTGGTTCCGGACACATGTACTTTTATGATCGCACCGAGGAGCCGCGAGTCTTGAATTTTCCGACCTGCACAATTCTCACGCTTCTCTCCTCTACACCCCTGGTTCCTTCTCCGTCCATGAGCTGAACCAGAGGTTGACATAAACACCAAAAGAAAGAGAATGCGGATCACTTTGCCTTCCGAGGCCGCAGGTTGTATCGCCTTGCTCCTGGTATCGTATGATCCGTGAACAGTGCCGGTGCACTTTCAGATTCAGGCTTGAAGTCAGCCTGTGGCGCTACTGCAGGTGCTGGTGTGCGCTGCGCCAATGATGCAGATTCGGTCTTTGGCGTGCTGGCAAGTGCTGGTGGGCGCCAAAGGGGTACACAATTTGGTTTTGCTGGTATCTGCAAGGCAGATTTCACATCGGTCAGCAGTGATGTTGATTCTGCTGGGCAACGTTGGGGCACTCTTTGCCCTTCCCCCTCTTTGGCAATCGTCTCAGGCTTTGTTTCGAGTTTCACTTCACGTTTTTCCAGATCAGGTGGCTGCACACTGGCAACAGTTTCTTTCGTTTCTGGGACCGCTGTCTCTTTCCGGTCATCAGTGTCAGGCAAGACTTTCAGTGCAGTTGGAATCTTTTTGGCATGGGTGGCATGGATCCACGACTTCCTTCCATCCACCCGTATTGCCGTCTGCCTCGTCAAAAGTACTTGATGGGGCCCGCGCCACCTGGGTGCTAATGATGACTTTCTTTCGAAGTTTTTTAGCAGCACCCAATCTCCTGGCTCCAGCGCGTGCCCCGGACCGGTATACCGCACGGGTAATGCCTCCTGCACCTGCTGATGAATCAAACGCAATTTCTGCATTAAAAGGCCACAATAAGTACTAAGCACAGGATGTTCTATCTCACTGAGTCGTTTTGGCTGAGGTGCGCACCATACATTTGCCGGCCTCCCCATTATGATCTCGTATGGGGAGAGCCCAGTTTTAGCCTGTACAGACGTACGCATACATAATAGTGCTATTGGTAATGCATCCACCCAACTCAACTTGCTTCCCGCACAAGTTTTGCTAATCTTTGATTTAAGAATCCCATTGTGCCTCTCCAAAACACCGGCAGAACTCGGATGCCTTGAACTATGGAATCTCTTATCAATCTGGAGACCTGCACATATCTGTAACACCACTACACCCACAAAATGTGGTCCATTATCGGACCATAGAACACGGGGCAAGCCAAATCTGGAAAAATACTCCTTCAACATTACTTTTGTCGTAGTCATCGCTGTGCAGTCTTTTAAAGGATATGCCTCCACCCACTTACTAAATACACAGATTACCACCAAGACGTATTTTAAGTTTTGGCACCTTTCCATCTCTATGAAATCAAAATGAACTACCTCAAACAGCATGGAGGGTGGGCCAAAACTGCCTGTTGGTGTCACTGTTCCCTTTCCTACATTGTGTTGTAAACACGTGATACAGTTCTGCACCAACCTCTCTGCATTCTTTTTTATGTTTGCATTCTGCCATACTGTAGAAAGGTGCTGTATCATTTTCTTGGCACAGATGTGCGTAGGGCTGTGGGCCATTGTGACCATTGCAGTCACATATGAATTTGGCAACATCCAGTTTCTAGTTCCCTTATCCACCCAACAACCCTCCAAATCCAACTCAGCAGATCCCTCTGCCCATCCCTGTATTTCATCGGCCGTAGCCTCGGCCTGCATTTCTTTGACAGTCGCAACTCCATCTTCTATCATACAGGGTACTTCCTCTGTCTGAACCGTCATCATCTTGGTATTCAAATCAGTGGCAGTTTGTTTCGCAATCCTGTCTGCAAACGCGTTTCCCTCTCCTATTTTGCATGTTACTTTTTTATGTGCCTCGCATTTCACTATTGCTAGGCGCTTTGGAAATGTGAGTGCAGACAGCAATCATACAATCAAAGGGCCATGTTGAATTCTGGCACCATGTGATGTCAGAAACCCTCTCTCAGCCCAGAGTCATCCAAAGTTATGAACCACTCCAAATGTGTACTGACTATCAGTATATATATTCACATTCAAATTTTCAGAAATCTCGCAGGCTCTGGTTACTGCTATTATTTCCGCGGCTTGTGCTGAATTATAGGGGATTATTTTACTTTCTACAACTCTCTCTAGGGTAGTGATAGCGTATGCGGCAGTTGTCGTGCCATCTGGTAATTTAAAACATGAGCCGTCACAAAATAACTCTCCATCCGGCTCTTTCTGTGGAATATCACTTAAATCAACTTTCCCCTTGGTTTCTTCCTCAGTGACCATTAAGCAATTGTGGGGGGGTGATTCATTCTTCCCAATTTCTTTTATGGTTAATGGCATTAATTCTGCAGGATTCAAAGCGCTACACCTCATAATTTGGATATGGGGCGCGAACAAGATAATCTCATATCTTGTCAATCTGGCAGAGGTGAGGTGTTGCGTCTGTGTCCTATTTAATAGAACGTCTATGGCATGTGGCACCATCAGAATTAAAGTGTGCCCCAATACCATCCCTTCTGTTTGTTTCACTGACGCAGCAGCCGCCGTGACAGATCGCAAACATCGTGGTAGTGCGCGCGCTACAGGGTCCAGCACAGAAGGAAAATAGCCGCACTGCCTATTTCTTCCACATTGTTCCTGTGTCAAAACCGCCAATGCACATCCTTCACTTTCACACACAGTCTAAAAATGTTCTTATAGTTCGGCGTACCCAAAACTGGAGCCGAGCATAATGCAATTTTCAACCCATCAAATGATCTCTGACATTCCTCATCCCACTGCAAAGGCATAACCACATCTTTTCTAGTCAAATTCACTAATGGTTTCACAATCAACGCAAAATTACCAATCCATTGTCGGCAATATGAAGCCATGCCTATTATGGCTCTGACTCCTTTTTGTGTCTTTGGAATAGGCATACAAGAAATACTTTCTATGCGTTCTGGCGTTAGTCTTCTCCCTCCTTTCGAAAGTAGGTAGCCCAAGTAAACTACCTCCTTTCGATTATACTGAAATGTCTTCAAACTAGCATTATGGCCATGTGCCGCTAGGTGTGAAAGTAGTAATTCAGTGCTTTCTTTACAAATCTCCTCTGTGTCTGCAGCTAGCAATACATCGTCTATGTATTGCAAAAGCACACATCCCATGGGTAATTCCAGCATGTCTAGTGGTTCTTTTAATGCTCTACTGTAAATACCTGGACTTTCCGTATAACCTTGCGGAATCCGCGTAAATGTAAATGATCGTCCTCCTAATGTGAACGCGAACAAGTATCTACTGTCCTTGTCCACTGGAATACTAAAGAATGCGTTCTTCAAATCTATTAAACTAAAATATTCTGCTGAAACAGGTATCATTGTCAATATTGTAATGACGTCTGGCACTAGAGGAAATTGCCGATGTACTACCTTATTTAATGCACGTAGATCAATTATGAAACGGTATGGTACCTCATTACCTCCTTTTTATAAACCAGAAGGATCGGGATGTTACATGTACTGCCTGTGATTTCCTCTATTACCCCTAATTTCACCAAATCGGTAACAATACTCTTCAATCCTTTCTCACCTTCAACCGAAATTTTGTATTGGGGTATTCGCAGTAGGGTAACACCTTCTTTTAAAATAATCTTTACTGGCTCTATCTTTAAACATCCCACATCGTTGTCATGCATTGCCCATATACAGTTTGGTACTTTACTTAGTTCCCCTGGTAACGCTTCGGACATAAATTCTGACAAAGGGGCATCGTGTGGCCACATCGTTAGAAACACTCCGTCTGCCGTGCAATGTATAACAGGACCTAGTTTTTTCAACAAATTTAATCCCAACAAATTTTCTCCACAATTTACTGTTAGAAGGAAAGGACAATGTTCGGTAAATGGTCCTATGGTAACTGGGACTGGTTTCGACACTGGGTTTATGACTGGTGTACCTGCGAACCCTACGGAAATATTCTTTTGCCCTGACAGTGGTATATTCCGAACCAAGTGATGGTCTATTGAACACTTCTGTGCTCCTGTATCTACAAGAAAGCGGTGTTCCTCATTCCCGACTCTCATTTCTACGTAGGGTCCTCTCTGATTCACGGGAATAGACACTGGTTCCGACCCCTGTCCTGGGCTGTCCTATTGGGGAAATAACACATCGTACAATGTGTAATCATTACTATTACTGTAATACGTGTTTGGCTGTGTATCAAAAACATTTCCACTCTTCCCTCTATTTCCCCCACTCTGATTTCCATATTGTTGATTTTGCTGTCCCTGACTCTGGTTTGCGGCATTTTGGTTTTGGCCTTGGTTTTGATTACCTCCGTTATTATGATGCTGCTGCATACTATTCCTATTTGGTCCATTCGCTCCTGGGTATCCTCTATGCTGTCTCCTCTGACCAGACCCGTTTCTGTTCTGTAGATGCGGCCATTGCGCTCGCCAATGTCCTTCCTCTTTACAATATGCACACTGATTCGGCCCCACTGTTCCCCCATGCATATTCAAACTACTCCTTACTTGTGCGTTCCTTCGCCCTCTATTATGTCCTACTACTTGCTGCATTAATACCCTTGTTCTAATTAGACATTCCTTCAAGTCTGTCCCCACCTGTTTTAGCAACGATAATTCATTCACCATCTCCTTCTGCACGGCAATGGTAACTGCCGTCGTTTATTATGCAACCCCTTTTCCCCCTTCCCAGGTCTCCCAATATCCCTACTCCTGTACGTAGGTGTAGTAAACATTTTGGCAGGTGCAGTAAACATTTCGACATAATCATTATCTAATTCATCTCTAAGCTCAAAAAGCCTATACACATGTTCTCTTACTTCTTCATCCCTCTCCCTATAGCGTGCTAATGCATTCAAATCTAACAATCGCTGCGGTGGTAATTTCCCAATTAGCTGTTTCCATCTTTCCACCAAATATTCACCCATGCATTCCAACACTACCTGTCTTTCGTTGCTTCTACGAAAGTCATATATCGATGCCAATGTTGCCGTCCCATCATTCCCGTCTATATACATCTCTGCCTGTTGCTGCAATTCCACCTTCCTTTCCTTGCTGATTGCGCTGCGGGTTACCCTCGTGCATCCCCGTTGGTCAGTCCCGCCTCTCGCCCCCGTGGTTTCAACTTCAACCCCGGGAGGAACAGATGGTACCGAGTCTGTGTCTAGAGCGGGAGGTGCGGATGGGACAATGGGAACAGCGAGTGTCTGTTGTGGGCCTGGTTGGCTAGTAGGAAGTGTTACGTGTGTGGTCTGTGGCTGTGGGTGGGCTTGAGCTACCGGAGGGGGAGCTTGAGCTACGAGCGGGGTCTGGGCAATAGCTACTGAGGTATCTGGTCTTACTTCTGATCTTGGGCCTTGTTTTGTATGGGTCAATATATTTTCTATCAATTCATCTGTCATGTGTAATTCTCGTTGTGGGTATATCTTTTCTATATTCAACTGGTCACGCCTGCCTGCCCTTCTTAGACTCTCAGTCCACTCCTCCTCTTCTTTTTCTTCCGCTAACTCACCTTTTGATTTGTGCCTGTGCGCATGCTTTGCTCTGCTTTTAAATCGGAGCATTGTTTCCTTTCTCCAGTCTTTAATAGTTTCAAATGCTGCAGGCCGCGCTTTCTTTCTTTTTAACACCCTTTCCAAGTTATCTATTCTCGCCATCTCAAAACTACCATTAATCGGCCACTGGTGGTCTTGTTGCTTTCTGGTTTGCCTATGCTAAGTCTCACAGAATATTATCGCACCCACTCCATACTTCACATACATCTCATACGCCGGCGTTCCCCCAGGTGGTAAAATTTGGCCATTTTCCAAAGATTGTCTACCACAGCGGAAAAACCCCGCTAAGGTGGACAATACCCCAGGCATGTTTCAACCTTCCCCTTGGTTAATCAATCTTACCTAGGGCGTTTGATTTTGCAAAGTCATCTCTCAACCAATATCAGGATGCTTTGAATCGGGGAATGACTCACCTGATAAATCAAGTCGTCTGTATACTGACGCACCAAAGGACGTCGTGTCTGCGTTTCTTGGCTTCTGCCTCGTTTCGGGACCCTCGCCTTCCTGTTCTCTAGCCAGGCACGTCGATCAGGGATCAGATGTGTGCAGATCTGCAAAGGAGTCTCTCATCACTTTTACAGGGCGCCCCAAACACCTCTTGATCCCGGCTCGATCGTCCCGTCCTCGCCGTTCTCTGCCTTTCTCAATTACAACGTTATGTGAAGGAACAAGTGGGGGAGAGTCCCTATTCGGGCGCCATCTTGAAAGGGGCCCCTAGGGGACCCTGACGTCTATGGAAACAAGGTGGGTCACCACACATGATAGAGACGCCAGACACAAGGTTGTATTCCCAAAGCTAGGGTTTTATTGCAAAGCAAAAATCTCAGTTGGCCAACTCGGTCTCACGCCCCGCGACGTGTATCTCTAGACCTCGAGGGACGCAAGAGAGTGAATTACGTACATCAGTTACATATATACAAAATGCATGTCAAACAATCAGCTATGACATGTATAACACCCCTCTTCATTGGGTTTCTTTGAACTTGGTGTGATGATGGACATCTGCGACCACTATGACACCTTCAAACATCTATTCTAGTAACAATTTGCAATTTGTGAGTGCGTAGGCATCTTTCGGTTATTGAATAGAACACAGCGCTTCTGTTCTTGGAAGCGAACTACATACAGGGAGGAGTTGCATTCCAGACCTTGCTATCTATTAGGTGCTATTCGTGTCCTGGGAGCCGACATGCTCTTAGCGGGTTCAGCAAAGGGGGGCCGGTAGAAAAGCATAATTCAAGCCTTTAGCAGTATTATTCTAACATATTCTACCATATAACAAGACTGGCTGGCAGCTGTGAAATGATTAAATGACCTGCGGCTCTGCTTCAAGGCTACATTAAGGAGGGAGCCGGGCATTCTTCCTGGCCCTGCCCACATTTGTGTTTCAGCGAAACTCTTGTTATCCTCTCGGCCCTGTGGCCTTGTCCTTTTCAGATACAGACAACAATGTTCCACAGTCGAGCAGTGTAAGCGGAAAATATGCTGCGAAGCAATAGGAACAGAAAGCAATGAGCAATGGTTAGAAAACAAAATGGCGATTCTTGTTACATCAAAATGGCTGTTCATTGGAAAAGTCGAAAACCTATCTTCTGTCGTATCGTGCATGAGACGGTTGGCCCACGGCCACCAAAATGCGTTTGCGGTCTCAAATTGGATTTCTAGACTGACACAGTAACAGGTAGCCATGCAGGATAGACTGATAGAGTCTAGTAAGGCCTTAACAGAGGAACTGAAAGCGCAAGCTCTTGCATTGCAAAAGGGAGCAGGGGCTGACAGAGATGAAGTTCGCTGGGAAAGGGAAACACCTGAGCATAACCTCAGGAGCCCTAGTACCAGAGGCCTTCATCTCTCCCAGTCCTTGGACTCTGCCACCCCCATGTCCCCTGGCGCACATGAGCACAGGGCCACAGGGAGGGAAGATTACTATCCAGCCAAAAGTATGGGGTTCATAGGCCAGTACCTTCCAGGAATGGATGGGCGGGCATCCGGGTATGGGCACCTAAGCACAGTGCAATTTAGTGGGACACCCCAGGAGAGTAGGCCCACTAAGGGCATCCTGAAAACATCTGCCCAGTTAGGTCAGTGGGGGGGGTACCCATCAAATCCTGGCAGCAAGGAGGGATCTGAAGACTCCTCTGAGCGGCCCAGGACACAGGAGACTAGGTCCCCACATTCTGCCAGTCATTCCCAGGCTCGCAGAATCCGGGAAACCTGGAAGATCAGACGGACACCTCTGGGAGCAGTGCCTCTGAGTCAGAGGATGAGTGGACCAGGGTTACCCGAACCAAAAAGGCCAATAAGGCAAAAAGGGCCTTGCTTAAGGACCCCTTAAAGCAGATCAAGGCACCCCTTATCACAGGAACGCCAAGTATTCTGTTTGGGAACACTTGGAGCTTTATGAGCAAATGATGGAGACTTTCCATTTGAAAGACAGCAGTAGCTGCATTCAGTATGTAAGATGGACATTCTCCCCAGAATACAGTTTCTTTGCGGGGCTGGAGGACCAAAATCATTCAAGATGGTCCACCTACAGGGCGGCCATCTTGAAACATTTTTCTGTTCACAGAAATCCCCAAGAGGCTCGCAAGGCAGCCTACAATTTGCAATGTGGGGAGGATCAGGCCCCACAAGAATTTGTGCAGGAGTTAAAGCTTGCTTTTGCGCAGACTACAAAAAGGGGACGCACGGACAGTAAAGAATTTAACACGTTTTTCCATGCCTTACCCAAATACATAATGACCCAGCTCGTGAGAGACTTTCACGAGAAAAGATCTTTAGACTGGGTCATTGAGCAAGCCACCCGCATCTATGAGGTGCAGAAACAGGTGGAAAATAAGAATCAGCCCAAAAACCCCAAAACCAACAGCACCCCTGCTGCTGCCAAGGTGGCAGAGGTAAAGGTTGCCCCCGTTTTAGATTTGGAGATGGGGGACCTAAAAACCTGCCTGCACCAAATAATTCTAAGCCCAGAAGGCCCTCGGGCCAGTCACAGACAGGGAGTCAAGGAGGTAGTCCCACAAATGGGGTCCCTCACTCCCCTGACTATGTAAGTCCCCGCTATAAGGGAAACAGTCCAATCCTGGGTTATGTGTGGACTCCTCCGGCCCAAGGGGGGGGATCCAACCAAACGCCCAACCCAGGGAACTTCCCTCCGCACTTCCCACAGGAGGGCAGAATTTCACCAAACCCTGGGCAGAACTTTTTTCCCAGGTATCCACCCAATTCTCCGCCCCAAAATCATCCATCCTTCCTTTCCCAATTCCTTGAGCACAGACAACCTAATCTGGGAGAGGGGAGGCCAAGGGTGGAGGGGTACCCAAATCTTCCCAACCCGGGGTACTACCAGAGAAGGCATAGCTACTCTTCCCGGGATCAGCCCAGGGGAGAAAACAGAACCCCGTATCAGCTTGAGCGGGTTTCCCAACTTGAGCGCCAGGTCCAAAGAATGGCACAGGAGCTGGGTCGCGTGCTAAGGGCTCAGCAGAACCCTCAGATGGGCATGCCGGCACAGAATGCACCAAACTCTGGGCCTGGTGCTCCAGAACAATGACGGGGGCAGCACCCCGATAACCTACCGGTTCCCAGGGAGGAGGCACAAGGGGAAGGGGGGTGTAAAGCCTTGGAGGAAGCTTCCTTCCCCACTTGTAAACAGCCCCTGGAAACCCAGGAACCGGAAACAAAATCTCCTACCCCTGAAAGTCTGCCACCCAAGGAGCAGAGAGGAGGTAGGAGAAACAAAGGACCCAAACAGACCCATTTTGTGGAGGAGGTACAGGTCTTCCAATTTGAGGGAGAGGGATCCTCAGAGGATCCTGGGAAAAGGATCTTCTCCTTCAGAGATGGGGGAACTCCTCCCAAGGAAAAATGGGTCCCAAGGGATTCCAATCCAGACTGGGTAGATGTGGGGATTGAGCTGTCGCCGCCCATCATTCTATCCCAGAACCAACAATACCGAAAACCCCCGGTCCAAACCCATCCTGGTGACTGCCTCCAAAAGGGGTGGGGGGGCGGCCCAGAACCTGAACCAGGGGAACCCAAAACCGCATCCATAGACTGGGTAGATGTGGGGATCGAGCTGTCGCCGCCCATCATCCTATCCCAGAACCAACAATACCAAAACCCCCGGTCCAAACCCATCCTGGTGACTGCCTCCAAAAAGGGGGAGGCGGCCCAGAACCGGAACCAGGGGAACCCAAAACCATATCCAGTTGCCAACTTTTTCTTTCTGATTCCCGAGACTCTCCACAGAATTTTGCCCAGATCTCTTCTCTCTCAATGTCCAAAACCAGAAAATGAGCCCACCAGTTGTCCAAAAATGTGCATTATCTGTGCCCCCTTGAGGAGAAGGAGGGAAGATACTATGCCCCGGTACAAGTACAGGGGCAGGGTACACTTTTGGCACTGGTGGACACGGGATCTCAAGCTACCCTTCTGTCCAAAAGGGCCTTTGATGAACTAAATGCAGGAAGGGGGGAGAATTACCGAATTCCTCTCACCTCTCTTCCTGGACAACTTCAGAAATTTGACGGGAAGGAAATTCCTGTCGAGGGGACTGCAGATTTGGACATTAAAATTGGGCGACACAAGGTGAAACACCCGGTCATAGTAGTGACTCCAGAGGGCACCCCTTGTTTACTAGGGAATGACCTCCTGAGAAGGTTGTCACCCCTAATAGATTACGTAAACAAGGTCCTCTGGACCCAGACTAGCCGACCAATAAAATTAAAACAGAGTGTCAACCATGTTAGTTTAAACGGTACGTGCCACGTGGTGGAACAAAAATCTGACCAAGTAGAATTCCACTTCCAGACAACCAAATTCCAGACGTGACAGTAATAGCAGTAGGACAACAGACTGGTGATGGGGGGTCCTCTCTATTTCTGAAAATCAACCTTCCCTCCAGTTTAAGGTGGTATTCCACACTGGAAGGAAATACTCTGAAATTCTTTACTAATCCACAATCAGAAACTCCCACTCCTATAGTCCAGAAAGATGTGAAATCAGCTCAGAGCCTGGCTGATGTTCAGCAAATTGGAGACCAGTTGTTACTCCCTGTTCAGGTAAATGATGGGAAGGACTCTATTCTCGCTCGAGTGTGTGTCAACAACGGTAAGAGCTTCATCAGCGAAGCCATGTTCCGCCAACTCCAAAAGATCCAGCCATTCCCACATTCAAACTGATAGACAAATGGGAAATGGACCTGGAAGCACCCAATTCCAAACATCTCCTGCCCAGCAGGTGTATGCTCAAAATCTCCATTGGCAACAAGAGCATAGTCCATAATTGTTGGGTCGTGCGAGATGTCACTGCCGCCTTTTACTTAGGCAGTGACATTCTCAATCACTTTGCCATTAGTTTGGACCTAATAAACTTCAAAGCTTGGTCCCGATTAGCGGATAATCCCATGGGCTTTGATGATCCAGAAAAAGCATTTAGGTCAGCTCAATTGCTACCTTATGCAGTTGAAATTCAGGTTAAAGAGGAAGTCACCATCCCAGAAAGGACCCGACAATTCTCCCTGGAAGTGAAAGTTAAAAGAGGACAACAATTGAAAAACCCTGATGCTGCTATTCATCTAAATGCTTCTCTCCAACAGCAAGGGTTGGGGGTAAACCCAACACCATTAGTCAACATAGAACATGACACCATTCCAATAGAGGTGGATAACAGCGACTTAAAGAGTATCACTCTAGCCGCAGGCACCATTATTGGAATGGCAGTTGATGACCGACATTTCTCCATTGATTTAGGAAATGAACTGTTAGGACCAATCCCCAAGGACTGTTTTGACAGCGACAGTGATGACAATACTACACCAGACAGGATCTTTACCCAGCATGGGGGGAAATTCCTGGTGTACACTTCCTGCCCCTATGGTAAGGAAGATGTGACTTGTGACTTCAGGAGGGATGAGGTGATTTTCCAGGTCCATGAGGGCTGCCTTTCCCACCTGAAGCCTCCAGTCCAAATCAGCACTCTGACCAGGGACTTCTCCACCCAGCTGGAGGAGGCCGCTGAGATAGCAAAACCAGAAGTCTTTCCAGGCTTCAGGCAGATGGTGGAAGAGAGAGTCAACCTAGCTGACGCCTGTGTGACTCTGGAGCAGAAGCAAAAGTTGAAACAAGTTTTCTTGGATTTTCAAAATCTCTTTGCGGTAGACTCATATGACTGTGGTCGCACTGACATCCACACAACAACAATTCCCACGGACCCTGGCATGACTCCAGTGTTTGTGAAGCAATATCACTTGCCTCTCGCATCCATGGAGTCCCTCACTGAAATAATTAAGAACCTTGAGTCCCGGGGAATAATCCGTCCAGTCCACAGCACCTTCAACAATCCGGTGCTGGGAATATTGAAGCCAAACGGCCAGTGGAGACTCTGCGCCGACCTTAGGGAGCTCAACAAACGAGTCCATACTTCCCGATGGCCTCTGCCCTACATTGACCAAGGGCTGGCCCAGATTCAGGGGTCACAGGTATTCACTGCAATAGACCTGACCAATGGATACTGGACCGTGCCTGTCAGTAGGGAGGACAAATACAAACTGGCTTTTACCTTTGGGGGCCAGCAGTACACATGGACCCAAACTCCCTTCGGATACCTCAACTCCGGCAATGAATTCAACATTTTCCTACATAAGGCCATGCCCGACCTGGGTGAAAGGGGTAACCTGGCTTATGTAGATGATGTCCTCATTAAAAGTTCATCTGTGGAGGAACACATAGCGGAGATCCGTTATGTTCTGACACAGTTGAGGGCCGCCGGAGCAAAACTTTCCTTCCAAAAAGCACATTGGTGTAGAACCCGTGTTAATTTCTTGGGGCATGAGATTACTCCTCAGGGTCTCTGTCCCCAGGAAAAGAAAGTGGAAGCACTCCCGAAACTGAAAGATCCCACAACTCTGCGGGAACTAAGGAGCCTCCTTGGACTGACTAATTACAGCAGAAAGTTCATTGTGGGCTACGTAGAGATCACCAGACCCCTGATTCATCTCTTGAAGGGGGTGTCAAGTGGGAATGGGGTCCAGAACAATCCGAGACAGTAAGACAGCTCAAAAGAAGCCTCTCACAAGCGCCCTCATAAGTGTGCTATCAAATATTAATTTATTCATAAAAGTGTGATATATATATATATTGTTTCATTTTTCAATAAATCTTTTAAATTGCAAAACAAACCTACTTCTTGGCTCGGTGAGGTCAGGGGGATTTGAAGAAAGGGGTGTTATATAAGGGTTTATCATCCAGATTATAACTTGTCAAAAAAATATATAATTAAGGGCTTCCCTTGGGCATCCCAGACAAAGGCATTGACTTAGTGGGAGTGCTTTATTGAAGTCATTTAACATTTATGAAGAAGGAAGGATTTATTGCTGAGAGTGTGTTGCAGTGAAGAAAGCAGCTGAAGATCGAGGAAGGATCAAGAAGGCTGTCTGGCCTGGTGTCAAAGGCTGGGGCAGCCAAGAACTGGCTATCTATCCTCGGAGAACAGTGATTGTGAGACACGGAGGCATCTCTTGTTAAGTTGCAAAGAAAGAACATCATGAATGCCAAGTTTCTTTATTCAAGATTATTAAATGCTATAATATGGACAAATTCACGGTCTCCTGTCACATGAGTCGAGGATGAAAATAGAAATGGGCATACAGACTAGAATCTTGATCGGCGTGTGCTCACACTCCTGTATAATTCCCAGAGAAGAGAAACTACTATGAGGCCAAGTTCAAATGCAAATTGCATAGCAGAAGGCACAAGTGTTGAGAGATACTGCGCTAAATGGGTGGGGAGACACGGTCAAGTCCACTCACTGACACCTGGGGTACCAGCTTACATGCTGCTAGCGAGTCGAATATTCTAGAAGGGTACAAGCGTGCCAACCAATTGTAGAGGGCCATATAACGAAGGACCTTATAGTTTGAGAGCCAATGATATACTGTGTACTTAATAACTGTTGAAGATGACTTGCTCTAGGGGTGGGCATAAGTTGTCCACCTGACTATAGAGATCTAATCAAAATCTAATCCCTTATAGAAAGTACACTTAGATTTTCCACTTAAACCAACCACAATCTCACATATGTTTTCTTAGTTTGCCACGTAGTATGACATTACGAATGACAAATGTTTTCTATATTTTTATGATATTTGCTGAGTCTATGCTGTGTGACACCCGTTGATGTCCGTTGTAACTCCTTGTTTTAGACAATTGAAATTTAAACAGTCTTTCGAGACACTTTGCCAACTTCCTGAGTCAGACTTATCATTTGGTGTAAGAGTTACTCTGCATCTCCCTCCATCGTACAATGTGTTGCCTTGTATGAAAGGTTCAAGTGGTAGCATGTCAGATGGTTTCGAAGTAAGACCCATCAACCTGTAGACTCTAGAGTTTCGAACGATTGAGCCCCCTTTGCCATCAAGCAGAAGATTGCGGGTTTCCTGTGGAGAGCGGCCCGAATAGAAAACTTGCAAGAAAATGGAGACGGTGGGCAGGGTCCCTGTTTGACAAAATCCCTACCTGGTTTCAACAGGCACTTTGCGGACGGAAGGCGAAAGTGGTCGATTAGAGGAGGGAGCCGATACCGAAGGCCTCGAGCTGAACATGCAAATGGTGAGTAGACTAAGGGGAATGGCAAACTGAGGGGTCAGGATTGTGGTAATTTAGAAAGTAATGGGAAAAGTAACTGGAAAGTAACGGGGAAATCATAAAAGTAGTGAGAGAGAGAAGAAAAAAAAGATTCCTAACCCAAGGGGGTTCTAGAAGAGATTATCTCACACTCCAATCAGAGTAAACTAGGCTGCGTACAGGACAGGTCCGTATGTATGAGGAGATAATCTACATCCTGTGATCAGGGTATTATTAGGGGCACAATGATGAGAGTGGTCACTGTGATTTAATGTGAAGAGTTGACTAGTCTGTCTGGTAACGCTCGTACAAAATGAATGGATGGGAGGACAGATATTACTCAAGCTAGATGGGGAAAAGCATTGAGGAAGTCAGGCAAAGAGATGATCAAGATAAACAGGATAGAAAAGACAGGGAACGAAAAAAGAGATTGAAGAAAATGAAAGGATGTGAGGACAGATATTACTCAAGCTATATGGGAAAAGCATCGAGGAAGTCAGGCAAAGGGAAGATCAAGATGAACAGGATAGAAAAGACAGAGAACGAGAAAAGAGATTGAAGGAAAATGAAAGCAACAGGGAGAACAGATGTACCAGGAGGAGCAAAACAAGAAGGAAGAACGGGCAGAGGAGCAAAGAAAGTATGACAACAGGCAGAGAGCAATGGAAGAAAGAGACAGACAAAAAAACAAAAGAGGAGAGGAAGCACAGAAATTAAAGGACAAAAGAA
This sequence comes from Ambystoma mexicanum, assembly GCF_040938575.1. NCBI lineage: Eukaryota > Metazoa > Chordata > Amphibia > Caudata > Ambystomatidae > Ambystoma > Ambystoma mexicanum. The sequence continues at coordinate 536,751,980 of NC_090923.1, read as the reverse complement.
TACAGAGACGAAAAGAGGAAGAACGAAGAGCCGGGGTAAGGAGAGAGGAGATGATACAAAAAGATGAAAGGGTTTGATGGGACACGAGAAAGCAGAACAGAGTTAGACGAAGATTCGTTTTTAAAAAGGAGACAGCTGGAGCATGCACTGGCATCTATTGCAAGTGGTACATTGACCTGGATGAGCTTAGAGGCTTTCCGGAGTGCTTGTGAAGCCAGTGAGTTACACTTTGCAGATAAGTCTAGGGCTGAGCTGATAGCTGCCATGGTGGACTACCAGACGGATTGCGATGCTCTTGTTGTTGGGGGGGGGTGAAACCACTGAGGACCCTAATCCTGGAGTTGTTACTGAATCTGTTTCTGGGTTTGGCAACTTTCCTGTGACCTCCAGTCCGAAACCCAGCACTGTTTCTTCAGGGAAACACATTGGAACTTGATTAAGGATGAAATTGGCCTTTGAATATAAAAATTTAGAAACTGAAGCTGAACTAAAGAAGGAGGAGTTGGCACAGCAAGTTATGCTCAAAGGTAGGGATCTTGAACTTGAAACCAAGGACACTGAATGTCGGAGAATCCAGCTAGAGACAGCTAGAGTGGAGATATCAGCCAAACCAGTTGAGAGTGTCTGGTCCCCTGCCACCAAGTTTATGAAAGATTTGGTTGGTGTGTATGTGGAGGTTTTTGATATCCTCCAATGGATTGAAGCATTTGAAATGGCTTGTGGAATCCATGATGTTGATAAAAGAGCTTGGGCAATGTGTTTGTTAATAGAGGGTCTCAGACTGGTTATGACTGTATTCTGAAACTGAGTGTGGAAGAAAGGGGTCAGTATGAGTGCATGAAATCTGCTTTGGTTGCCAAATTTGGCAAGACACCTACCCAATACCTTAAAAGGTTCAAGGAAAATAAAAAGAGAGAGAATGTGTCTTGGGTTGACTGGGTGAGTGCTGCACATATGAACATGATGGGGTGGATTAAGGAATACAAGGTGAAAACCTTTTTTGAACTGTCCCACCTTTTGTTTTTTGAGAATTTTTCTGAAGCCTGTTCACCAGAGCTGCGTCAGCATGTTGCTGACCAGAACATTTTGGATCCCTTTAAGATGGCCAGGCTGGCTGACAAGTGGGTCTCACACCAGATGTCCCCTAAGAAACCCCGTGGGAAGGACAAGGAAAAAAAAAAGGGGCCGCTCTGATGTCTGAGGAGTCCTCCAAGCATCCTCAGTCGAGTAAACCTAAACCTTCCTCTCCTAAGAACCAGAAATCTAGTGGGGAGAAGTCCTATGGTGGTGGGAGCAAGAGTGCCGGTTCTCCTGCTGTAAAGCAGGCTCCCAGTGGGCCCAGTACTGTCCCTCACATTCCTGGCACTTGTTGGGACTTTTGGGCTCTGGACCAAAAGAAGGGTGACCCTAAGTGTAAAGGTAAGGCACTTGGAGTCCGGGATGTCATCTGAACCTACCCTTGCTTCATGCCTGAGGTGGAGGCCACTGTCCTCCCCTCCTCTACAGGAATCATATTTGGTGCTCCTGCAGAGATTTCCTTAGTGTCCCTTGTAGCCTGGGACCAGTACACAGAAGTACTGGCTACTATCCCACAAAACACCTGCAGATTTTTGAGAAGTGTCCTCCTGAATGGCCAGCGTCCTACTGGTTTGAGAGACACTGAGGCAAGTATGACAGTGGCGGAAAGGACCCTGCTCATGCCAGAGGACTATGTAGTTGCTCCTCTGATAACTACCAGGTTAGCTGGTGGGCCTCCCAAATTATCTCCTCTAGCTTAAGTCACCATCACGATTACAGACAAGACAGCAAAGCTTCACGTCCTGGTTCAGGACAATGTACCTGCCCACATCTTGTTGGGTAATGATCTAGTAGAGTTGGGGTTCATCTCTGATGCACTACCCCTGACTGCTGATTCAGTCACTAGGTCTCAGGTCATACCGGGTCTGACTGCTAGTCAGGAACCCAAGCCAAAGTGGAGACCCAAGGCAAGAAGGAAGAGCAAGAGGGCTACCTCTGTGAAGGGGGCTCCTTCTCTTCATGCTGTTTCAGCAGCACCCACTGGGATTCAGGCCACAGATGGGCTGGTCCAGTTTTAACCTGAGACTCAACTCCTGAGGGAGAAGAGCCAGAAGACCCTCCTGCGGGAGAGGTACTGAACCCATAGGATCACCCTGACCTTCAATGGCTGCTGGCAGAAGGGGGGCCCTCTAGGGGAGACTTCTGCAAGGGTCAGAGAGAGTACCACTCTCTTGAGGGTCTAAGAAAACTGGCCCAGGCCCAGGCACAAGGTGAAGTGCCTAGGTCGTTAAAGGTTTATTGGTAGGGTGAGCTCCTTTGTAGTGAACCCACTAAGCCTGAACCTGGTGCCTTCAGGAGGTTGGTGGTACCCCAGGTTTGCAGGCCCTTCCTGTTGCAGTTGGCACATGAGGTACCCTTAGCTGGTCATCTTGGGACCACAAAGACTAAGCAAAGGCTCTCTGTCCATTTCTACTGGCTCCGGATGGGAGTAGAGGTGGAGTCCCAATGCCGGACCTGCCCCACGTGTCAGTTGTCTGGCAAGACCGGAGGCAGAGTCATTGTTCCACTGCAGCCTTTGCCTATGGTTGGCACACCATTTAAAGGCATCGACATTGTCGGACCCTTGGACCCTCCCACATCAGGTGGACACCGGTTCACCCTGGTCCTGGTTGATCATGCAACCAGGTACCCTGAGGCTATACCCCTTCAGACCATTACTGCCAAGGTGGTTGCCAGGGCTCTCCTGGGCATTTTTACCCAAGTTGGATTCCCTAAAACAGTGGTCTCTGACAGAGGATCCAACATTATGTCTAGTTACATGCAAGTGATGTGGAAGGAATGCAGGGTAACATATAAGTTCTCTACCTCCCACCATCCCCAGACCAATGGTCTGGTTGAGAGGTTTAATGAGACTCTCAATGGCATGCTGGGTGCTTTGGAAGAGCCCCTAAGGACGAAATGGGATCTACTCCTCCCATGCCTGCTGTTTGGCTATAGAGAAGTGCCTCAAGAGGGTGTGGGTTTCTGCCCCTTTGAGCTTCTCTTTGGATATCCTTTCCGTGAGGGAGCCCCTTGTCTTAATCATAGAAGGTCTGGAAGCCACCCCTCCAGGTCATGCCAAGCAAGTGGAGGACTATGTCTTAGGCCTCAGAAGGAGGATGGCACAGATGATGAGCCAGGCAACAGCGGATCTTAAGGCGAGCCAAGAATTAAACAAGTACTGGCATGACCTTAAGTCCTCGCAAGTGGATTGGACTCCAGGACAGGAGATCCTTGTGATGGAGCCTACCAAGCCTCTAGCTTTTGCAAATATGTGGACTGGACCCTTCTGGATAATCTCCAAGATGGGTGAAGTCAACTATCTGGTTGCTATGGGAGTCCCTGGGGTTGACCCTCAGGTATTCCATGTTAACAGGCTCAAGCCTTTCCACAGAAGAGAGGAAGTCTCATGTCTTCTGCTAGCTTCAGAGCAAGAGGAGGATGAGTGTGAGCGCCTTCCTGATTTGCTGCATAGCAACCCCCAGGATGGCTCAGTGGAGGGAGTGCATCTCTCTCTAGATCAGACACCAGAGCAGTGGAGGGCCTGCTAAGCTTTGCTCCAGCAGTATGCCCCTCTGTTCTCCCTGACACCAGGCCTCACCCTGTGGTGCAGGCACGAAATTGACACTGGTGACAGTGTACCTGTCAAAAGCAGATGCTATTGAATGTCAGATACTGTAAAGAACCACATCCAGGCTGAGGTCACCAAGATGTTGGATCTGGGTGTAATTGAGCCCTCAACCAGTCCCTGGTCCAGCCCTTGATCCTTGTCCCCAAGGCAAGTTCCCAGACTACAGAGGAGTGAATGCTATCACCAGAATTGACACGCACCCATTGCCTAGGGCCGAGGAGCTCGTGGACACCATAGGTGCTGCCAAATTTGTAAGCACCTTTGACCGTACCTCTGGCTATTGGCAAATAGCTCTGACGGACCAGGCCAAGGAAAACACTGCGTTCTCAACACCCGATGGGCTCTACCAGTTTAGAGTCATGCTTTTTGAGTTGAAGAATGCACCTGCCACCTTCCAAAGATTAGTTACCCATGCTCTCAGTGGGCTGGAGGCCTTTTGTGTGGCCTATTTAGATGACATTGCTGTCTACAGTTCCACCTGGGAAGAGCATTTGACTCAATTGAATAAGGTGTTGCAAGCCTTGAAAAGGGCTAACCTCACTATCAAGGCCACCAAGTGACAGATAGCTCAGGGGAAAGTCACATACCTTGGCCATGAGGTAGGAGGGGGTTGAACCCAACCTCTCCCTAGTAAGGTATAGGATGTACATGACTGGGAGACTCCCACTACTCAAACCCAGTTGAGAGCTTTCTTGGGCCTCATTGGGTATTACTGGAACTTCATGACAGACTATGGAACCATAGCTACCCCTCTGACAGCTCTGACGTCGCCCAAGCAACGGAGGAAGGTTGATTGGACTGAAAACTGTCAGAGGGCCTTTGTTGGCATGAAGGAAAGTCTGTGCAGGGCACCTATGTTGTGTGCATCTGATTACAGCAAACCCTTTATTGTTCAAACTGATGCCTGTGACACTGAAATTGTAGCTGCCTTGTCCCAGTTAAATGACAAAGGGAGGGAACATCCTATCATATTCATCAGTAGGCAACTCAAAGGTAGGGGACTTAGGTGGGTTACTGTTGAAAAGGAATGTTTCAGTATAGTTTGGAGCCTTAGGCATTTTAGGCCCTACCTTACGGGGTCTACCTTCAAGGTCCAAACTGACCATAAGCCCTTAAAGTGGCTTATGCAGATGAAGAATGAAAACCCTAAACTGCTCAGGTGGGCCATTAGCCTGCAAGGGCTAGACTTCACTATTGAGCATAGACCAGAGAAGAGTCATGATAATGCAGATGGCTTTTCCAGAAGGTATGTTGACCGTCTGAATGAGGGTGTCCATCTTGTGGGAGATTAGATCATTCTAACCTCAGTCTGGGGGCATGACTGTGATGCTGGAAATGCATTGGAGGGACAGGGCCTCCATGTCCTTGTCCTGTACTGCCTTATCATTTGTGGTCTGTGTTGTTTTCTGCAAAGGAGTTCAGTTGGGACTCCTGGCAGTGGAGCTCTTCCTCTTTTTGGTTGTGGTGAACAGAGGCCCCTGAGATGTCCTTATGGCACCCCTGGGTGGGGGTACAACCCTGTACCCCTAGTGTATGTTTTTGGGCACCTGGGTGTTGCCCACAAAGCAGGGTATTGGCTGGTGGCAGCTCCACGCTGAATTTGACAGGTGTTCTGAGTATCCTCCATTTTGGATACCCAGGCTCTGTCATAGGAATCAGTGGATTCCTGATAGTATGCAAACTGGCCCCTGTGGTCTCTTGGTTCTACTACCTGTTACCTTATTTTCCCAAAGTCCTGTGAAGCCCTGACTCTGTCCCTTCCCTGACTGGCTGTGGGGTGGAAGAACCATATATGGTATTGTGGGGCGGTCCAGGCCACACTGGCTGGAGCCTTCCCAGTAACTGTATGTGTGGCTACACCATTGGGTTGGGATGTGTGTGAATAGAATGTGTGACCAATATGCATTCTATGTTATGGGTGTCTGGATTCTGTGTGAGTGACACAAACAATGAGACAGCCCTGCCTGAAACTGACATGAATGCAGCGTGGTGTGCTGAACGGCTGGGTGCTTGCCCCAATCCACATTTCTTGTTATGGGTGTCTGGGTGGAAGTAAATAGCATGAATGCCTGTGAGCCTGATTGGCTGCCTGCCTGCATGAATGCCCATCTATCTGATTGGTTGACTGAGCTTGGCTCAGAAGAGTGAACGAGGGACTGATGTGTATATCTGGGGATCTCTCACTTCCCAATTTGTTCAGAAGCTGAAGTTGAAACTTGAATCTGCTTTTCCTTGAAGCCCAGCTGGAAGAAGAAAAATTGCTGCTGCTTTCCTTCGATGAAATCTGAAAGCTGTTGAGTCTGTCGACGACTGATCCGAGAGAGGACCTGGCTAGGAGACCTCTTCCCGAGCTACGAGGGAACATCATGCAGAAGCTGATTTTCGTCGAAGCACCCTGGAAGTCAGACCGGATACAGGGTCCGCTGAGAAATCTTGAAGTAAAGCACCAGGACATCAAAGTCCGTCGTCATCGATTGGGTTCGGAGGATTTCCGTAACCGCTGGAAGCCAGTCGAATCGTGTTGCCCAGAACCGGGGACAGCTTGACGCCGTGCTGCTCGATGACTGGAGCTGCAATGCTCCAGCTTTGACTAAGAACGTTAAATGAAGGGCTCCCTTGCCATCACCGTCGATCGCTTTGTCCCGCCGGAGAAAGTCGAGGTCGTCGACGACCGAGGAGAATCCACCAGTGAGTTTCCTGCCACCTGAAGTCCACAAAGACGCTGACTAGTGAACATCCAAAATCCAGCCGTGGTGGAGTTCCGCTCGTCGATGCCGACACCCGATGCCCACTGCCAGGCCTACGTACTTCACTGAGTCTTTTTTCCAATGCTGAACTCTTTTCATCAAGGAATCTCAACGTCAGGGTTCACATTCTTCGGGGACTCTCAATGCACTGTGACTCCTGATTTAAAGGAGTCCACCTTTGAGGGAACCGTCGACGAACCATCGAAGAAACTCTGCTAACTCAGATACATTGGGGTAGTTGAACATTTTTGACCAGGAAAACAAGACTATTTTAACATTAATGGACTGGGCTTGTTAATACACTGTATTACAGGTTGCCCAGGTGGGGGGATCCGCACTTAGAATTGTGCCTTGGTAGAGGGAGATAACATTCTGCCATTGTTTAAACTAACTTGTCTTCCTTCCTACGTCCTATGCTGATACACATTACTACTTGATTTGTATGCCACTAGAACTCTCAGCAGTTGATGCATTTTAACAGAGTTAATAGTTAAGTGTGGTACCACATTTGCATTGTATATATTTGCCATGTTAAAGTTGCCAAAGTACAAAGTGTGTTATTAAATGTGTATATATTGAAACTTATTTTATATTTAAAAAAACTGTGTTAGCACATAACATAGTGTGTGGACATTCCTTTGTGGGGGGCTTGGGCACTACACTGTATGTAAGAACTAGCCTGCATCACCTCCTGAGAGCTTAGGCCTGGTTGCTCATCCATAGCTATCCTATAGAGAACCTTGGCTGGGGTGCTCTGTGCTTCTAATCGGCCATATAGAGGTCAGGAGTACAGATAACCTTCTCCAGTCTTTACAGGAGGGGTTAGGGTTCGGATAAGAACTGGACATCCAGGACTGGATCAATGTGAGGCCAGCCTTAAGCCTGTGGATGTCTTCGATGAATAATATCTTGAGGTCGGTCTGCGTGTTACCTGTGTATTGGTGGATGTGGACATTTTGTGAAACGAGGAGGATGCTGACCAGTTCCAGATAAATCTTTTTATGGTCGACGGTGATGGCAAGGGAGCCCTTCATTTAGGGGCCGATTCATGGAACAAACGTGCGCCGAAAATCTTCGCGCAAGCAGGCGCAAGCAGAAAAAATCAGGCGCACGCGTGCGATTCATGGAAGTCCCTGCGCGTGTTTACCACGGGATGTGCGCCAAACCCGTGCATGGCGCACACGTCACTGCAACATCCCAAAAGACGTGCGCGATGCGCACAGTGAAAGCGCACAACCTCGGCGCATACACCAGAAAGTGGGCGGAACACGGGGCGTAACGCGCGGAATGGGGAACAACTCGCGAAAACAAGGGCGTAACTGGGGATGTACTGCAGGGAAGCAGACGGAACGCCCACACGCATCTGAACCACACGTATTCATGGAATCGAATAGGGCAAAGCCACGCACAGCGAAAGACACGCACAAGCCGATACACGTCCGCCACACAAAGGCAGGCGGTAGCGTCCCTGCGCATCACAAAAGTGGCAACATACAGCAATTGTGCGAGCGGGGCACGTGTATTTCGGGGTTGTGCGGGAAGTTACACACGTGATTGAGCGGGATACGTGTATTCCGGGGGTTCGCGGGAAGTCACACACGCGATCTGGCCTGGGGGAGCGTGCTACGTGTATTTCAGGGGTTCGCGTGAACTTTCTCACGCGATCGGGCCTGGGGGAGCGGGCTACGTGTATTTCAGGGGTTCGCGTGAACTTTCTCACGCGATCGGGCCTGGGGGAGCGGGCTACGTGCATTTCAGGGGTTCGCGTGAACTTTCTCACGCGATCGGGCCTGGGGGAGCGGGCTACGTGTATTTCAGGGGTTCGCGTGAAGTTTCTCACGCGATTGGGCCTGGGGGAGTGGGCTACGTGTATTTCAGGGGTTCGCGTGAACTTTCTCACGCGATCGGGCCTGGGGGAGCGGGCTATGTGTATTTCAGGGGTTCGCGTGAAGTTCCTCACGCGATCGGGCCTGGGGGAGCGGGCTACGTGCATTTCAGGGGTTCGCGTGAATTTTCTCACGCGATCGGGCCTGGGGGAGCGGGCTACGTGTATTTCAGGGGTTCGCGTGAAGTTTCTCACGCGATCGGGCCTGGGGGAGAGGGCTACGTGTATTTCAGGGGTTCGCGTGAACTTTCTCACGCGATCGGGCCTGGGGGAGCGGGGTACCACTCACCGTCTGCCTTGCGTGTAGAAGAACGCGTAGCCAACACCCGCTGTGAAGTAATAGCGTGTGAACCCCAACGGATGGAAAACACACACACCGCACGAAAAGCACGTACAGAACATAAATGCACGCGGGATCACCAAGCCCTGCCAGGGCAACGCCCGTGCGCAAAACGTCACAGACGCGCTTACGCTGCAAGGGCCTTTGGTCCAATGAAATCGCGGACGCGTGCTGACGCGCTTACGCGCTAAGGGCCTTTCCTCGATTTTCACGCTGACGTGCAGGATTTTCACGTGCCAAATCAATCCGTATCAAGCTGGCCACGCGAAAACACACGGAAGACCACGCTCCTGCCCAGAAGGCCGAATCACTGCCCCCCAGTTCCCCGAGCAGCCTCCCACGTGCCATCTGCTGCTGCCTGCCTGCCTGCCTGCCTGCTGCCACCGTGCCCTGCCATTTGGTGCCTGCACATCAGCCATCTGCAGGGGTCCAGTTGCTGTGTCCACCCCTGCTGGTACAGAAGACTCCCGACTCGAATAACATCGCTCCACAGCCCAGCCCCAGGACCCAGTTGCCCACCCACTCCTGCCCCTGGGGTTGCCATGTCGGGCACATCCACATCTGACCCCAGTGGCAACCCCCGGCCAGAGGGGCAGAGGGGCACCAGCTTCACTGCCACCGAAGTTGGTGTCCTGGTGGAGCAAGTCCTGGGGCAGTATGATGCCCTCTTCGGATCGTCCCGCGCCAACAGGGTAGGACGGGAGAGGATCTGGGCCGACTGTGTGGTTGCCATCAACGCGGAGGGGGTGGCAACCCGCACCATCCAGAAGGTCAAGAAGCGCTGGGAGGACTTGAGGTCCAGGACCCTCATGAAGGCCCGGCGCCTCGTGGAGGGGGGCCGGGGCCGCATGAGTACCATCCAGTTGAGGGTCCTGGAACGCGCACACCCAGCGCTCCACGCCCAGGTCCTTGAGAGGGAGACCCGTCTGGAGTTGAGCGGTAAGTGGCCAAGCATTGCTGTGTGAGACAGGGCATGTTGCAGTGTGCTGGTTGTCTGATACTTGCCTGCATGTGTGACATAGGCCATGTACGCATGTATGTGTGCAGGGACATCATGGGAATGCATGTGCGACTTGTAATGTGTGAACCACACGGTTGTTGCATGTGTTTGAATGCGACATGGGGAGCCCTGTGCAGATTGCACACATGAGAGCATGGCAGTCTCTATTCCTGGACATGGGTGGGGGCGAGGGATGGGTGCTGATGCCAGATACATATGTGGTATCCATGTGTGTGTGCCTGACCTGCGTGTCTGTGACTTGTGAGTGCCATGGATGCATGATTACAGATTCACTGATGCAGCCTAGTTATCCTTGTATGCACTGTGATTGGGGTGTACGGGGCCAGATGGATGTGACTGAGGTGAAGTGTGTGCATGTGATAGGCATGACCCATGATGCATGTGAGTCCCATTACATTGTATGATTCGAGAGTCCATTGGACATGCATTGAAATGTCCATGGCACGCACCATGACTGTCACTGTGTGTGTTTTGCCTGGACTGACACATGTGTTGTGGTGTGACATGATGGAAGTGTACTTTGACAGTGGCACTCATATGCTATTGCTTCCTGTCTAGGGGACCATTGTACAGTACCCTGATGCTTGTGTTCTATGTCTCCCTCTACGCAGCGGCTAGTGAAGGAGAGGGCGGAGACGGCGCTGTGGAGCAAGGCGGCGGGGATGCCCCCACGGCTGCAGCGGAAGGGGTGGGTGAGCCCCCACAGGGGCCTGCTACGGCGGTAGACGGCGAGGAGCCATCCAGGTTGGTGGTTTCCACAGAGGAGGAGGAGGCCGCCACTGAGGCGCACATGGGGCCTGGTGGGGGCATCCCTGCTGGTGCAAGTGGTGCAGTCCAGGGGCAGGGGCAGGAGGCAGCACAGGTCACCGTGGAGGGGCCTGTGCATGTCGCTGTCCTTGAACCTGTGGGTGCACCACCTTGCACCAGCAGGGATGCCCCGTCCCAGGCCCGTCCGCAGGTAGAGGGGATGTCCATGTCATCTGACTCCCCTCCACCTGCGGACGAGGGGACCCCTGGCCGTGTGGAGAAGGTCCTGATTGGGGTCGCGATGTGCACGGCTGTGATTCGTGATGCCGTGCGTGCTTCCCAGGAGGAGCAAGCACGTCATCACGAAGAGCACCGTGCCGACGTGGCCCAATTGGGATCGGCCATGTTCGGGGGTTTCCTGCATGTGTCGGCCAATCTGGCGGCCCTCTCCTCCTCTGTGGAGACTATACGCCGGTTGTTCTCCTTGCCGTCTTCCGGCCCAGATGCCACCAGGGCCCCCTGTGGACCTGCCCTGACCAATGCAGCCAGCTCGGTGGGGATCCCATCCCTGCCACAGTCGGGAGTCAGAGGTCCAGCAGGGGTGGACAACACAGCAACTGGACCCCAGCAGATGGAGGATGTGACGGCATCATCGGGCAGGGCACGTGCACGACGGCGTCGGTGGTTTCCATCATCCTGGATGCCGTCGTGCTGGCAGAGGCAGTGGCGTCGGAGGCAGCAGCAGGCTCGACGTGGGAGGCATCATGGCTCGGGGCTATGAAGATCAGAGGGGCAGGCATCGGCCGGAGGGCAGGAGAACCCTGGGATGGTAGTGTCTTCCGTGTGGGAGCAGTTGGTCCAGCGGATAGGTGCGGAGCAGCAGCGGGCGGAAAAGGAGCGGCTCACCATGGTCAGGGCGGAGTTCTCCATGCGTCGGGCGTTGAGGCGGGCTGAGTGCCTCGAGGAAGCTCGCAGGGAGTTTGAGGTGAACATGGGGTTATCCCTGCGAGACCTCGGGGCCAGGACAGAGTCCCGCCTCCAGGACATCGACATGGAGTTCGATGATGCCCTGGCCGGCAACATCACAGAGTGAGCCGCAGGACTTGCCCGCTGCCATTGTATATAGTTATATAGTTAGTGGTAGGTTTCCTTTTAATTATTTTTTTTTATTTGGTTGCGATTGGACAATGCGCCACTTTTTTGTATATAGTTCAGTTTTTAGTTAGTTGACATAGTTAGGTTTCATTTGGTTGGGCTCATGGACCCGGGATTGTCTTGTAAATAGTTCTTCAATGGATTTTTTGATTTTTTGGATTTTTTTCATGGACATTCATCTTCTTTTTGTTGTTTTGCTTTGGGGTTTTTCTAATTTCATTTCCATTCTAGTTGATTTTCAATACATTTTTATTTTCATCCTTCAATGTGTCGTATCATCTCATTACTTTCATGCATGTCATGTTGGGTGTTTTAACATTCACTTGCAGCCATTGTGTGTGACAGACATGTGTTCATTTGCATTATTTACATTGGGTGTGTAACATGTAATTGCCTTTGATATGTGGGTGGATGTGATAGTTGGTTGGGCTTTTTGGCAGGGGAGGATGGCCATTACGGAGATGATTGGGGATTGTTGGGACCCAGGTGCAGGGGGGCATGGATGGGACATGGGCGAGGGCCTGGTGGAGGGTGCCCCACAGTGCTGGGGGGTGGGGGTGGTGGGGGACATGAGTTGGACATGGGTGGGGGCCTGCTGGCAGGTGCCTCACAGTGCTGGGGGGTGGGGGTGGTGGGGGACATGAGTTGGACATGGGTGGGGGCCTGCTGGCAGGTGCCCCACAGTGCTGGGGGGTGGGGGTGGTGGGGGACATGAGTTGGACATGGGTGGGGGCCTGCTGGCAGGTGCCCCACAGTGCTGGGGGGTGGGGGTGGTGGGGGACATGAGTTGGTGTTCATTAGTTCAAGGAGACATGTGCCTTTGCTGGGGGGCATGCCCATGTTGGGTGGGCTGCCTGCGGGACATGACCAGGGATGCAGGGTAGTCCTTGTGGTGTGGGCTGCCTGCAGGGGCCGTGGAGGGTGTACAGGGAACACCTGGGAGGACCCACACTGTCAAATCACATGTAGGACTCCCCGGCACCCCTGAAATACACGTACCCTGCTGAAATCGTGTGTAAAACTTCCCGCGCACCCCTGAAATACATGCGCCCAGGCTATTCGCGTGTGGAACTTCCCGCGCACCCCTGAAATACACGCACCCAGGCTATTCGCGTGTGGAACTTCCCGCTCACCCCTGAAATACTCGTACCCTGCTGAAATCGCGTGTAAAACTTCCCGCGCACCCCTGAAATACACGCGCCCAGGCTATTCGCGTGTGGAACTTCCCGCGCACCCCTGAAATACACGTACCCTGCTGAAATCGCGTGTAAAACTTCCCGCGCACCCCTGAAATACACGCGCCCAGGCTATTCGCGTGTGGAACTTCCCGCGCACCCCTGAAATACACGTACCCTGCTGAAATCGCGTGTAAAACTTCCCGCGCACCCCTGAAATACACGCGCCCAGGCTATTCGCGTGTGGAACTTCCCACGCACCCCTGAAATACACGTGCCCAGGCTATTCGCATGTGGAACTTCCCGCGCACCCCTGAAATACACGTACCCTGCTGAAATCGCGTGTAAAACTTCCCGCGCACCCCTGAAATACACGCGCCCAGGCTATTCGCGTGTGGAACTTCCCGCGCACCCCTGAAATACACGTACCCTGCTGAAATCGCGTGTAAAACTTCCCGCGCACCCCTGAAATACACGCGCCCAGGCTATTTGCGTGTGGAACTTCCCGCGCACCCCTGAAATACACGCGCCCAGGCTATTCGCGTGTGGAACTTCCCACGCACCCCTGAAATACACGTACCCTGCTGAAATCGCGTGTAAAACTTCCCGCGCACCCCTGAAATACACGCGCCCAGGCTATTCGCGTGTGGAACTTCTCACGAACCTCTGGAATACACGTAGCCCGCTCCCCCAGGCCCGATCGCGTGAAAAAGTTCACGCGAACCCCTGAAATACACGTAGCCCGCTCCCCCAGGCCCGATCGCGTGAGAAACTTCACGCGAACCCCTGAAATACACGTAGCCCGCTCCCCCAGGCCCGATCGCGTGAGAAACTTCACGCGAACCCCTGAAATACACGTAGCCCGCTCCCCCAGGCCCGATCGCGTGAAAAAGTTCACGCGAACCCCTGAAATACACGTAGCCCGCTCCCCCAGGCCCGATCGCGTGAGAAACTTCACGCGAACCCCTGAAATACACGTAGCCCGCTCCCCCAGGCCCGATCGCGTGAGAAACTTCACGCGAACCCCTGAAATACACGTAGCCCGCTCCCCCAGGCCCGATCGCGTGAAAAAGTTCACGCGAACCCCTGAAATACACGTAGCACGCTCCCCCAGGCCCGATCGCGAGAGAAACTTCACGTGAACCCCTGAAATACACGTAGCCCGCTTGCCGTGCTGGTACAGGGTTAGCGCAGCCCTTTGCGCTGGATTGGGGATTTTGATGGCTTTTCCCTGCGCAGAAGGCGTTCTTGGGGGCGTAACTGGCGCTGCTGCAAGGTCGCTGCGCCACTGTGCGCCACGGCTGGTTTTGGTGGATGGAATCCATGAATACGCTGTGCGCGGAAATGGGTTTTGGCGCACGCGGCTGGCGCAGGGATTCGCACGCGCACACTGTGCACCAGCCGCGTGCGCTACTTGTGCGCTGATTTCTATGAATTACCCCCTTAATGTTCTTAGTCAAAGCTGGAGCGTTGCAGCTCCGGTCATCGAGCAGCACGGCGTCAAGCTGTCCCCGGTTCTGGGCAACATGATTCGACTGGCTTCATGCGGTTATGGAAATCTCACCGGGGACAGGATGGATCCTTGTGGCTCCACAGATGATGGTTATAGTTAGTGATCTGGAAGAATCCATTGGTATGAATTGTTGGCGATTAGCAAGGTAGGATTTGAACCAGCTGGGGACGATCTTAATGATCCGCATGCACCTATGTAGATTGTCGGTGAGTGTCTGATGGTATCTTGTGTCAAATGCGGCTGAGAGATCAGGCAGAACTAGGAGGGAAAGTTGTCCATGGAGTTGAGATTTTGTGAGATGGCATGTGTAGTGTGCTGTCAGTTGTGGCAGTGGTGTCCATGTGTTGGCAGATGATGTTGATATTGTTGATAAAAAAGAGTTGATGGTGGTGTTGTTTTCAATGGTGTGTGCTACAAGTGGGTTGGAAGAGGGTTGATGTAGTGCTTGATGGCTTTGAAAAGTACTCTGCTTTCATTGTTGGCAGAGTACCTTTAGCTGGGTGAGGTCGGATGCACGGCAGGATTTTATTGTTTTCTGATGCTTTGTTTGTTGAGGTGGAGTTCTTGAGTGTACAAACATCTACTGGGGCATGGTGGTTGTTGTTATTTTTTAGGGTGGTGTTGAGTTCTTGGAGAAGTGAGTTGCAGTCCTGGTTCATCAAAGGTAGATCAGCCCATTGTGGTGGAATTTGGTGAGGTCTTTTATGATAGATGCCACTGGGAAGTTCTTAAAGGACCTGAAGGCTTGTTAGCAATGGATTCCATTGAATCCACCTGGTTTTAGGGAGTGCTAAGAACAGGCAGATTATAAAGGAATCCATTGTTTTCACCCACGCATGAAAATCTTAAGCTGGTATAAAACCACACTACATTGCATGATGAGCGGTAATGCAAGGCAAACATGTTGAGTCGTTTAAATGCCCCAACTGCACATGGAAAAGCAATGAAAATAAAAATGAAAAGGTGTGAATAATAGGAAGCTCTGGTGCCATCCCACAGAAACAAGCAGACACATTATGGACACAAACCCAGACTGTGTGCACATTCGGTGGGCCAGAGACCTCTTGAGTCCTTTCCATGATACCCCCTACCCAACCAAACTGAAATGTTTTGGGGCAGGCACAATAGGAATACATGGCCACAATCCTGCTCCTCACATCAATTGGGATCGCTAGATCTGTGTCGAAGGCTGCTCCAACTTTTGGGCTGCCTTTTCCTCCAAACTGGCTTTTACATTTTCCTCAGAGGCCTTGGCCCTCTTGCCACTTTCCCTGTACTTTATGCACATGTGGGTACTTGAGTTGCCCCGCTACGAGGACCACACCCCTCAACGACCATCAGATATACAGCATGACTGCAATGCTAGAACGTCTCACCACATTAACTATTCAAACATGCACCATAACATCCAGGCAGGAATCGGGAAACACCACAGGTTTCCCATCCCATTTGCAAAGAACAGCCTACGACCCCAAATGACAAATGCGGTCACCCTCCTAAGAGGAGATGGGTCGTCATAAAGCCACTCTGGTCCCTATGCGCCTATCATCAATCCATTGCTGAACAATAGACTCTGACACATTGGCAAATTTTATACACAATCTCAGGTCTACCCTGTATCACCAAGGGACTGCAAACAGTCACAACAACAAAGCATCCACCTACCCTAAGCGTAATGCCATCTGGAACAATTTCCGATTTGCAAACTAGCCGGAACCCGGGCTATACATGTGTGAGTGCTTCCCACTTGACCTCCTGGCAACTTTTAGCATTTCTGACCATGCTGCACTGCTTTGAGGACTCAGAGGCTGGCCTCTGAGGAAAAGCCCTTTCATGGTTGCCATTGCTCCTTTGCACCCACCAAATCAAATGTGCCACCGAACATCTAGACACACCACTGACTGCAAATAATTCAACCCTCGAAATTACTTATCCTTGGAACCCTTTTCAAAAACAGCCATGAAGCACATTTACAATACAAATAAATACAGTTCACAAAATTACACCACTCACCCTAAAAGGAGTAAGTGATCTAACACCTCCTGAACAAAAAATATTTTGCCCATGGGGCGGTATTTTCTCACACAGAATATTGTACAAAGGGATCCCGATAATAATTGCTATACAAAATTCAAAGATGAACACGTTGTGCTTCACAGCTGTTCCACTCAAAAGACTGTGATCATACCATGCCAGCACCAAGGTCCCAAAACAGACATCCAAAAAAGAACATTATGACAGACTCAAGAAGCATAGTCTACAAACTTCTTTGATAAAGTTAGAGATAACTTTATTTTGTCAATGTTGACAGCGGCAAGGATTGGCTTGCTCTATTTGGTTTGGAGTGTTGGACTTTGTGTCCCAGAAGGCAGCAGTCCCTGGGCAAGCACGTGTCTGAGATTCCTTGGGAATCTGGACACAATTTGCCAGTCTGATGATATGACTAACCTGTTGCAGGTGTAAAAGTGGGACGAGTACAAGTAGGATTTCGATTTTTTCCAAAACATAATGGAAAACAATGGTTAAGGCAATTTTGCTTATTTTATCTTTTGTTCTGCTATGTGTGGGGAATGCTGAAGATTGCACAAGGGGTACCTTCAAATGTTAGCAGTCCACTCCAAGCGGTTAACACATTTATTACAATGAGGTCCAAAGAGTCTTCTGCAGAAAAGGGAAATAGAGAGGTCCTGGTTTCACTAGGCAGATGGGGAGCAGGTGCAAGTGGATCTAGGTCACCTGGCCTAAGCACCATCTATCTTCTTAGCCCTGCCTCTTCCTTCCTGCTCTTAACTATTAGATCAAGGGCGTCTCTCACCCGGGCATCCTAAGCGAAGGGCAGATGAAGAAAATGACGATTCCTGTTTGGACCCGTTCGGACCAGGAGGACCCAGGGCCCAACCCCCTGCTCAGACAGCAGGTAAGCATGCACCAACATGTGTTACTCCCTCTGTCCCGACAGGACATCCCCACCCGCTCTGGTCCCCCCGTGATGTTCCCTTGTGCCCCCACCCTTCTCACACACAGGTGTTGCCTGTTTTGCTTGATTCTTCAACCCTGCTCCCCCCTCACCAACTCACGCCTACTTCTGCAGGAGTCTGACCTGATAAATTCTGGTTTCACCATCACCATCTTGTGGCCAATGCTGGATTTGACTTTTATGGACTTCATTCAATCACAGTGCGTCACCCTTCTCAACTCTCATGCTGGACTTCCTTTGCATCTTGTACTCATGGTGGCCCTGAATCATGCTGTTCCCATCTTAATCTTATATCCTGGCTTGCAACATTATGTGTTACTACTGACTTCTGCAATTGTATTCACTCTCCCTCTTGCTTCTCCACTCGTTTGACTGGTAACTCTCTGTTCTCTCCTCCTTTCCCTTCTCCCTTTTCCTATCTCCTCCCCTTACTTTCTTTCATGCACTTACTCTATCAGAATTGTCCCTGGACCTAGTATGATAGCAACCTTGTGTGTCTCCTCCCCCCTCCCCTTACTGGTTTTTTCCTCCCCACCACCCCTCCAGCAATATCTGAAATGTCGTCAGGCCTAGTATGATAGTCGTTGGTTTTGTTCCTCCCCTACCTTTCTGCACCCCTCTTCCTCACCTCTTGTTTTTCTCTGGCTCTACCAGAAATGTCATCAGGCCTAGTACGGTAGTGGCCTGTCTGTTTCCATCTCCTCCCCACTCTCCTCCTCCGTTCCTTATCTATGTTTTAGCTCTTGCACTATCTGAAATGTCATCAGGCCGAGTACGATAGTTAATTTCACATCCTTACTGTGCATGGCCTGTAAGAATGTCATTGTATTTTCCCTTGTTCCCTCCCTTGCCTTGAAGCGCTTTGAAACACATTGTGTAGAGGCGCTATATAAATAAACTATCATATCATCATATCATATCACTCGGAGGACATAGCGAGCAATGTTTTCTTTGAATGGAAGAAGGAACAATGTTTTCCTCTGGTAACCAATCATAGGGAACGCAACAGGTTCATCTACCATCATTTCAAGATGTAGATGATTGCCTTATTGAGGGATCTATTGAGTCCTGGAGACTCTAAGCCTTTAAGGTTAATAATATTGGATACTGAATGTTCATGCATTTACGTGAAATCAACTTAATATACTGATATGAAAAAATATCATTGGTTTTGTCATACATTTTTTTGTGTATGAAACTCAAAGAGTTTGTGGAGCTTGGAGTATCATAGACAATTGAAGGACTGAAAGGGTGCATCTATGGGCACAGAGGCTTTGTGGGGAAAAGGTGTGGAGGCTTCAATATTTGCCATCAGGAAGCTATTTTTGTTCCTGAAAAAGGACAATAAGTTAGCACCTAGTTCAATTGTGTGTTTGGATCGAGTTTAGGATGGTAGAGAAGAGATTCTATGCAGATACAGAAGGATAACTTGGAGGAGTGCTCAGCTTCTCTAATGCAAAATGCGAAGTGTGCATTCTCTACTCTTATATAGGCTATCATTTAGCCCCTGGCATAAATTTGAAATGTGTTAAAATCTTTAAGCCTTAGTCCACTAAAGTTTTAACTACCTACATTTCGGTTTCCTTAGGTGTTTCTAGATACTGACAGTGGACAAAACAGAGGCAGGAATGAAAAGAAGAACAGAAGAGAGGGAGGCGTGAGGTGGGTGAATCACATGTAGCTCTTGTGCAAGCCTGATAACCTGTGCCTAATCTTGGTAGGAGGTAAAACTAAAATAAATGGGGGTACTACTGGAAACATTTCAGGGCATGAATATATGAGATTTACCTCCAAGAGCTCCACCACCTAGTGGAAACAGATAGGTCTAATGGGAGATGTAGATGCGGGGGAGAGGACTAGGACAGAACCCAACATCACTACAGAGAGGTGTAAGACCCTTTCACAGAAGTGAAAGACATTCCAGGATTGAAGAGGGTGCTCACGTTTCCCGATCACAAAAGAAGGTTCAGGTAGGGGTGCTACCCTGAAATAAATGTGAGTAAGGGACGGCCCGTTTTCTGTACATATGAATAGAACAGGCCTTATGTTACCTGCAGGATCCAAGAAAAGAAAAGCATGCAGAAATATCACCTGAATTGTGGTTCTAATGATCCGGATGAAGCATAGGTTATCCAGGTGTTCACAAATTCACTGACTAAAAGTTTTGGTGGGATCCTATATTCTGGTCTTCCAGAATGAAGGCTTGATTAGAAAAGGTAACGTTGTTTTGGGGAAATTTGACAATCTTCTTGATGATTAAGATTCTTTTTGAGGGGTGGTATATTAATGTAGAAACGAGCAGCTGGCACTTGGGGGCATTTAATATGGTGATCAAATAAACTATAGCTTGGACCGTAGATCTTTCAGCACGAACTCTGTCCAGAGAACATAAAGGCTACACTGCTGCCCCTGTCTACTTCCCTAGTCTGTGTACGCATCAAGTAATTTGGTGGTATCAACTTGCCAATGCATGGTTTGGAAGTGTTGTTTTTACAGGTTTGAGTGAGTCTTAGGAGGTGAGGGGCGGTTTTAGTAATCAGATCATGGAAACAAGATGTACTTTAATAAGGTATGCCACAAAGGACATTTTTGGGTAAGAGGAAGGGCATGTGTCGGAAGAATGTTTGAGGTTTCAAAATGTGCATGAAGCTGATAGAGTGGGACATTAATGGTGTTAATTGTTGATGTGACCGTGTGGTAGCCATTCTGCCCCAAGTGTCTTGGATCTTTTGTCAGGAGATCAGAGGTTGCCCAGATTAGGTTGCCGGGAGGAATCTCAGTAGGAGCACAATATTTTAATATATTACAGAAATGATCAGAAAGTTTTTGTGGTTGATGAAAGGAAGCTAGAACTCCATTCTATGCTCCAGACCAATAAAACCCAAGATCCGCAGTATTCACAGTAGGTGACATGAACCACCTATCAGTCAAAAGGGAAACTGAGGTAGACCCACGAACTCCTTACATAAGGCGGGAGGTATATGGTGAACAGTTAGTTAGTTTGACTGAGTTACCCTGGAGGAAGGCCCCCTGCTAGTGTGGCCTGATATGCGCCTCGTCATCTTACGGACCCTGCACATAGACCATTCTTTGGAGGAGAGGGGAATGTTTCATGGCTCACTCGTAAATCCTGCCGAGACATATGCTTTGTGCAAAATCACCAAATAATTGGTTGCAAGGTGTTTATGAGCAATATGAACTCTTTCTGTTTGTCTCACTCTTTGCGCTCTGCCTCCTATCACTATCACCAGTGCTTATCCCATTGGGGCATATGTGCATAAATAATGAGTTTCTGGAGAGGGATGAAAATTGTTAAGTAGCATGATGCCTGTCAAGTGTAACATTACATTTCCATCTTTAGCAAACAAACTGTTTGTGCCATAACATCCCTGTTTGCACAACTCAACTCACATTTGTATGGGAGCTTTGCAGAAAGCATTAGCTATTGTCAGTGCTTAATTTGTGAGGGTGTTTGCCAGGCCTAAGCCCCTGGACTTATTTCTGACCACTGGTACTTATTGTCTCAGACTAAGCTTGATGATGATGTGATGTTTTGCCAAAGTTTATTTTCATCACTGTCAGCCAGTGGTAGTGACGCAACCAGCTACAACAGTGTGGAGTGATGGTGCTGCAGTGCTAGTTATCCAGTGCCATGAAAAACAAAGAACTGGCTAGTGGTAGGGCTGGGTGCTGCTGTTGGTCATGCCAGCACACTGCTTTAGTGAACCTGCATGACCTTGGTGTCACTCTACTAAAGTGATTCCAGCCACCACTGCTGCAACAGCGTGCATGGCTTGCACATGTGGTGCAGGCAGCAGCCAGGGTAACCAGCACATTTCAGAAGTTCGGCAGGCAGATGGACATACACACAATTGTGTGCCAGTGTCAGTATGGCACTGACTTTTCTGCACTTGTGCAGGTGGGGGCAGTCAGCAGGCGCATGCAAGGCCTTGTTAATCTGGACACTTCCCATGGGGGACACCAATACACAGGCACAAACCAGGCCAGTCAACTCAGTAAGTCAAACACACATTGGCACATGACTGCATTAGTGCTGCACAGTCACCAGTTCCATGTGTGGGGCAGATGGCACCTAGCAAGAGAGGACAACAGGAAAGTCACCAGCCAACAGCACGACCAGAGTGGGTGGGCAAGGCAAAAGGCCACTACCAAGGAGTGTCTGTGCTGAGTGTAGGAGAGTTTCATTTCATGAGTTGTCTGATAGGCAAGGTCATCAGTTCAGTAAATATGTTTTCTGCATTTGCCCATCCCATTACTATAGGCAGAAAACACGTGCACTCTATTTTACGTGTTCAAGATGGCCAGAATGTTCAATTTGCTACCTATAGCATCAAAGAAAACGGATAATTAGGATGATGTGTATAAAACAGTTAAACATTTGGGGAGTCATTTAAAAAATTGGAAATTACAAGCAGAGCCTGACTATTTTTGAAATTACATTCTTTAGGGACCCCACCATGCAATTTTCATCCTCTCAAAGCGGGGAGTGAACCTAAAGCGTAAAACGAGACCAAATCGCCTTTACTCTCCACTTTGGGAGATAGCAAAACACTGCCTCTTTTAGAATGGATTTAGTAGGAGGTGCTAATGTAGGCGCATTCCATGGTTCCATGTGTTAAAATCGCGGCAAAATTGCTGTGGTTACAAAATACTGTGGCAAAAATGTTGTGGTGTTGCTGCCGCATCCATGCAAAGGATGCGGGGACACCCCCGCAACCTCCGGACCCATTATACCATTTAAGGGAAGCGGGGGATACCCCCGCAACCCCCGCTCCCCTTAAATGGTATAACAGGGTTCACCTTTACCGGGTCAAACCACAGCACTTTTTCTGCGATTTTTTGTATAGGTGACATTTTTGCCGCCATTTTATCACTGCATACCCATTCCATTGGAATCCATTTGCTTTACTTCTGAAATAAAATCTCATGCGGGCATTGAACAAAGCGCTCTCCTGAGATGGAAGAGGAAATGCCAACACGTAGATTCTTTCTGGACTTTGCTGCCCTCCTGTCCCCCAGGACGTTATGTGTAAATGAACTGGAGCGGAATATTAAAGTGTAAAGAAAGACATTGTACGCTTTCATTTTCTTATCTGCTCACTGTAAAAGACTGAAGTCGTTTGTTGCGTTATGTCGATTGGTATTTGTGAATCACACTTTTGCCAGGGGTGGCACACACATCGTCCCAAATAGGCTGGTGAGAGTTGGAGCTGAAACCCCAAAGATGTTGCACTGGGCAGCAGCATTAAGAGGCAAGATATCACCTGATGTGGCACAGGTGGGCTAGGAAAGATTTGGGCCCTGGAACTTTTTTGCTTCTCTAACTCTAAAAAAAAAAAAAAATAAGCAATGGGTAATGTGCTTCTATGTTCTTGATGCATTGAGGCAAACGCCTCATGATATGATATGATATGGTATTTATAACGCGTCTATACACAAGTGTTCCATGGCGCGAAGAGGCAAGGGACGGGGAACAAAGGGAGGACAGACAACGATCCTACTATGCCAGGAGACATTGAGATCGCGCAAGTGCAGGGGAGGGGGGAAAAGGAAAAGTGCAGGGGAAAGTGGGAGGGGAAGTGCAGTACATAGGATAACAATACAATAAATAAATGCCAATAAATAAAATGAACAATAAAATAAATAAAAGACAATAAATAAGAGTGCGGCCAGCTGGTGGCAAGTGAAAAGGTAAGTGCAGACATCAGGTGTTGGGGGTTACTGGCGCCCCCCCAGCGCTGTCCGCAAGCCCCGGATCCCCAAGGACTCAGCCTCACACGTCCTTGTGGTTTGGGCTTCCCGGTCGCTCTGCGTGGTCGGGAAACGCCCCGTTTATTTATGCTGCAGCGGCGGCGTGCAACATCACGCCACTGCGTGCGCGCCCCGTCATCGGGCAGCGCCACACTCCTCCTTTTTCGGGAGGACAAACAACAAACATTGAAAAACTATACACTGCAAATCAAAACACTATATGTCTATAACAATTCACATGTCCCGTTCCAAAACACCCTTTATTAACATCCACCCGGGTCCCCTTACTTAACCGTTCCCATTGTCAGGATGATCAGATACCTGTCCCAGAACGTAGTCGCTGAGGTGAGCAGGTTTCCCTCGCCCAGTCCTCTGGGGGTACCTCCTACTCACCTCCGGCACGGGTGATCGGTCCATAGGCATTCCCCGGGCCGGGGACTCGGGCAGACATGGTGATTCTCCTTCGTCCTCAGGGACAACCTCCAAGTCCAGATCAGGGGGTGGATCAGTCCTGGGATCCCGCAACTTCTTAAAGAAACTCAAGTTGCGAGTTACCTCAGACTGGCCATCCGATGCAGTCACCATGGATCCCTTGACCGCAACAACATCCAACGGCTCTGGCTCGTACGGTAGGGAGAGCTTCCCATGGGGATGTCTATTTCGAATGAGGACCTCATCACTCGGCTCCAGCCGCTGTGGGTGAAGCCCCCTCCGAAGGTTCTCCTGTTCAATCCTTATTTGCCGGTCAGCCTCGACCTGTTTATTGTCAATCGCCCCCGGTTCTTTCTCTCCCACCTCAGGTAATAGCCCCTGAGGACACTGCTTGAACAACGCCTCTGCCGGAGCCACTCCAGTGGATGCATGCAGCGTGGTACGGTACACCCTCAAGAACTGATAGAGGGCTCTTTAGAGGGACTGTCCTTGGCCCTGGGCGATCCGAAATGTCTTATTTAAGGTTCTCATCATCCGGTCTGCTTCACCATTTGCCCTTGGCCAGAAAGGCGAGATCTTCCTGTGCACCACCCCATAGCTCTCCATCAGTTCCGCGAACCGTTCACTCTGGAACGGCGCCCCGTTTCTGAGCACACCGTATGTGGGAAACCATGGGCCGCAAAGACCTTTTTCACGGCCACCACGACATGCTCAAACGCCACTGACTCTACAAACTCCACCTCGGGGTACCTCGAGTATTCGTCAACCAGCAAGAGGAAGTGGGTGCCCATTGTGGTGGAGCCAAAGTCCGCATGAACGACTTCCCACGGATGCATCCCTCGAGGCATCGCCTCTATAACAGGTTCACGCTGCAGGGGTGACGCTGCCTGACACCAAACAAAGGCTGCCATGAAATCGTCCACCTTCCGCTCCAATTCCGGGAACACACTTTCAGCCTTAAGCATGCTTTGGTCTTGGCAGCGCCCTGGTGATCACGGTGTGCAAGGGCAATGACATCCCCCACCTTTGACTGGGGCACCACAATTTGATTGCCCCGGAGAAGAAGGCTGGATGTTGAGAACGACAGCTCCTCCCGGACCTTACATAACTGCTCCAGTCCAGTTCTGGCCCCCTGGGTACGCCCCGCTAGGGCCTCCAGCACCGACTTCCAGGATCCCTGCTGCATGGATTGCCTTAGAATCCTGAAACACTTGTCATCTGCTGCAGCTGTCTCAAGTTCCTTTAAGGGCCTGGCATTCGGGGTGGCCGCCTCCACCACCACCCGGACATGCTCTTCGGCCTCCTCTGCACAGGTGTCATAGTCCTCCGCCCCAGGTGCACCCGGGTGTCTAGAGAGATAGTCTACTGCATTGTTCGCTCCCGGCCGATACACCAGGGTGACTCCATATTCCAAGAGGGCGAGCATCCATCTCTCAATTCATGCTGGCGGCTTGGAGGATGACCCCGCCAGGATGGGAATCAACGGTTTGTGGTCCGTCACCACCGTCACTGGGCGTCCAAGAACATAGAGCAGGAAGTGCCTGCAGCCCCAGAGTACGGCCAGCGCCTCGCGCTCAATCTGCGAGTATCGTTGCTCCGCCTCCGATAGCGCCTTGCTGGCGTAGGTCACTGGGTGGGCACCCCCATCATGGTTGATCTGTGTCAGCACGGCGCCCAAGCCAAACGGACTGGCGTCAACAATGATCTCCGATGGTAACACAGGATCAAAGAAGGCCATGGTGTCCTCTGCTCCTCTGCTGCCAGGGCGCCCTGATGTCGTCAAAGGCCGCTTGTTCAAGCGGGCCCCAGTTCCAGATGGTGTCTTTTCTTGTCCGCGCCCTGAGCGGTTCCGACCTGGAGGCAAGATTCTGGATGAATCGTCCACAGTAAGTAACCATGCCCAGAAAACTCTGCACATCCGACACAGATTCTGGAGGCTGCGCCTTTCTTATATCCTGGACCTTCTTAGGATCAGGTGACACCCCCCCTCCTTAAACACGAAGCTAAAGAATTCTATTGATGGTCGCAGAAATTCAGACTTCTCCTTGTGGAGGGTGAGGCCTAGGGACTGCAGTCTCTCAAACGTCTTTGCCAGGCATCTCAGGTGGTCTACCTCCGTTCTGGCAAACACCAGGATGTCATCGCTGATATTCAGGACGCCCTCCAGGTCTGCTAGGGTGCCTCTGATGATGCTCTGAAACACCTCTGCCGCCGAGGACACCGAAACTCAGTCTCTTGTAACGGTACAGACCTCCGTGGGTGGTAAAGGCAGTAATATACCTCGACTCAGGGTGGAGGACGACCTGGTGATAACCCGCTCGGAGGTCCAACTTCGACAAGAAGCGAGCGCCTTGTACCTCGGCAATGATGTCGTCTATCGTCGGGGTGAGGTGTCTTTCTCTTTTGATTGCTTTGTTCGGCAACCTCATGTCTACACAGATCCAGACGGCATCAGGTTGTTTGGGTTTTTGTGCCACCACGATTGGGGATACCCAGGGAGTCGGACCCCCCACCTTCTCTATGATGTCGAGATCGACCAAGTTGTCCAGCTCCTTGTCGACATGTTCACAAAGGGGAAACGGTACCCTGCGATGTTTCAGGGCGATGGGCTGCATGGATTCATCAATGTGCAACCTCACTGGATCGGCAGCCATCTATCCAATCCCTTTGAATAGTGCGGCATATTTCTCCAGCAAGTCATTGATGTCTTCTAGATAGAGAGAGTATGCAAAGCTGACAATGCCAAGGGCCTCCGCCGCTGCACAGCTCAGCAAGGAATTGTTGCTCACTGGTGTCACACAGAACCGTGCAGTGATTTGGGATCCATCATGCTCCACCTTCGCCACGAAGACGCCGTATAATGGGATCGGGTCTATGCCACCAAATGCGAAGATGCGGGCCTTGGGTGCGACCTTGGGCCAATTTTGGAGGCTGGTTCATGGCGTCATAGTGTCCACGGGCCATCACATTGACAGATGCCCCCGTGTCTACCAGGACCGGGACTGGAGAATGGTTTACCTCCACCACACATCTTGGCTGTCTCCTGTTCTTTCCTTTCAGGACCTCCACACTTGAGACAAAGAAAATATTCTCTTCCTCATCTTCGTCAGCCTCCTCTGCCTGGACATCCTCTTCGCCCTGGTCTACTTGAGCGACGTTGGGCGTTCGACCCTGGCGAATGAATATGGGCCGGGCGGGGCCTCGTGGCACCAGCACAGGCATCGCCGCCTTGCACACACTTGAGAAATGGTCTGGTAGCCCACACCGTCCACAAGTATTTCCGGCCATAGGGCATTCCGTTGGGAGGGGCAGGTCGTAGCCAAACTTCTAGCAAGACTCACCTGCCCTCCCAGCTCTGTTTCGGGGGCCACCACCAGGTCTTCTGGTGCCTCTGCCACCGCGCCACATCGCACACACCTCGGTTTTGATGGAGCGTGACCCAGCCTCCATTCTCGCTGCCCTCTCCTCTGACACCTCATGGCACCTCCCCAGTTCAAGGATGCGTGGGAGTGTGATTCCTGATCATATCTTCAGCATCACCCCACGCGCAAGCCAATGACAGGCGCCTCAGGCATCTATAGAAAGTGTCCAGAGTCTCGTCCTCTTTCTGTTTGGCAGACAGCATCACGAAGCGCTCATAGTCCGCATTGGCTAGAGGTAGAAAATGAGCTTGAAGGGCGGCCTTCGCCTGACCGTAGGACCCATCCCCCGGTGGAAGTGATTCAAAAATGTCCTGAACTGAGGGCCCTGCTGAATATAACATGGTAGCCAGTCTGGAGTCATCATCAGCCACTTGAGCGGCTCGAAAGTACATGTCCAGGTGGTTGACCCACCTCTTCCATCTGGGCCCCAAGCTGGAAGGTGGGCCCGAAACATCAAACTCCGGAATTGGCTGCAGGGCCGCCTGTGCATGAGGCTGGGCCATAGCTGCAGGAATCTGTTGGAGAACGGGTACCACTGCCGGCTGCCCAGGAAGTAGCGGACCTGGAGGACCTGCCTGCCCACCTAGAGGCTGCTGCACCTGCTGTCCTGCTGCTGCTGCCGCTGCTGCTGCTGGTGCACCGTCTTGATCCTCAGTGTCACTCATGAGCTCGAGCGCACAGGCACCCCCAGTGTGGGAGATGGGGGCCGCAACTCAGACTCAAACCACCTCCAGGGAGGAAAACAGTCACTGCAACACACCTCTGTGATGATGAAGAGGATGAAAAACAGTAGGGCCACCAGCAGCCACACTGAAAAGTCACTGTAACACACCTCTGTGACGATGAAGAGGATGAAGATGGTTCCAGCCTGATGAAGAAATATTAAAGTCACTGCAGCACACCTCTGTGATGATGAAGAGGATGAAGAAGGCTCAAGCCCTCGACTGTTCCAAAAATTGAGGCAAGAAGAATAATGTGCTATGAAGGCCCAGCCATGTTAGCCCTCCTCCTTGCTTGCACTCGACGTAGGAGACCCAAGAAAATGAAAAAATCACAAATTGGGCACATGTGTATGCAGGTATAGATGCCTGCTGACAGAAGTTCCAAAAATTAGGTCTGGATTCACTTCAGAGCTCAAACCGGAGCTTCGTGAAGTTCCACGGCCTGATAGACAAAATTACCACCAGCCGCGTGGGTGACGCACTACACGCGGCCTGAAACGAAGTCTTAATCCGACCTTGTTTCGGTGAAAAGAATGTTATATAAATAATCACCGCAGGGCCCAGGCATCGTCCCCCTCACTTGTCGCCACTGTTGGGGGTTACTAGCGCCCCCCCCCAGCGCTGTCCGCAAGCCCCAGATCCCCAAGGACTCAGTCTCACACGTCCTTGTGGTTCGGGCTTCCCGGTTGCTCTGCGTTGCCGGGAAACGCCCCGTTTATTTATGCTGCATGCGGCGGCGTGCAACGTCACGCCGCCGCGTGCGCGCCTCGTCATCGGGCAGCGCCACATCAGGTGTCATGTTTTGCTTGGGGCATAAAGGACATCCCTTCACTGCCTGCGGTGCTGGGGATCTCCCTGTAAAAAGGGGTCCTCTTATGTTTCAATGCCGCTGTGTTTTGCTGAGTGGTCGTAATCTCAGGAACCCTTCACCACATTTTTCTCGAGGGCCCACTTCCATTTTGCCTTACTGCACTGAGCAGCTCTCTAAATACAGGGTCACTTTGTAACCTCAGCATTTCCTACATAATGGCTCTCTCTTGAAGGAAATGGAGCTTTCTGAATTGTATATAGATCGTTAATGTATGCCTGTATATAAAAAAAAAACACAGTGTAAAAATGGAACCTTCTAAATGCGGATTTTCATGCTTAATTGCGTGCGGCCCACAGTGCTCAATGGCTTCTTTGAAATGACTAGTTTGCTCTTTCAGCTACAATATAGGCAATTGCTTAAGAATTTCCTGCTGTGAGACAAATGCGCTCGGATGCCGCTGGAGTAAGAGGCGAAGATTGGATGTCATTAAACATTACTAATAGGTGAGGCAAATCAGACGGAAAGTGATTCTTCAAGCAGGACCAAGGGCAAGCAATCAACATACTATCAATGTTATCGTGTAAAGGACTCTTCTCATCTGAGAGCCGTAAATAAAAAGCAGAGGCTTGTAATGTTATCAGATGCAAAGTGGATGTTTTCTTTTAGGATGCCCGCGTGGTCAATGCTGAGATGCGTGGTGAATCCACTTATCTCACAGCAGATGGGGTCTTTTAGCGTGCGACCCACATCCCGACTGAGTGGGGTCTATTCCAGTTTCTAGTGATCAGATTTTGTGAGGACACAAACGAACAAATCCCTTATGTCAGGCTCTCAAATAGCTGACCCCAAAATTATGATAGCTGCATAGATCTCTATAGGCTTTCAGCCTTACACTTTAATTGTGTGGTTCATAAATTATTGTTGACTGGTTCAGCATGCCACATCTAAATCCTACATTGCGGGTTAATGCTGCAGTTACAGAGTGTCTGCACTGTTATACCACTAGAATTGATTGTGTTGGCAGTGGTGGCTTTCTGAGATTAATGCTGCAGTTACAGAGTGTCTGCACTGTTATACCACTAGAATTGATTGTGTTGGCAGTGGTGGCTTTCTGAGATTTATACACGGGCTTGGAGAGATGTTGTGCCACCGCCTCTGGGGACTTCTGCATTTTTTTTGTTCCTCTCCTTCAATGCTGGTGTCAGCAGATATGAACCAATACCCTGAAGAATGCTCATCAAATTCGGCAGCTTGGGTTAAAAAAGGATGCACATTTCTTGAGAATGACCATCCAATCTCACAGTTTCATCTCTTTTTCATTCTTTTTTATTAATTGGGTATTTATAATGCACCTATACAGAAAGGGGTGTTTCAAGACGCAACAAGACAAAAGAGGGGGAAGGGGGAACAGGGATGAAGATAAACAAAACCGGTTCTACTAGGCCTTGTGTCATTCAGATTGTGCAAGAACAGTAACACGAAGTGCATGGGAGAGGGGAGGCGGTAAGTGACAGTCAGGGTAGAAGGGCCCATGGGTTATGCGAGTGCCAAGGGGAGGCTCGGTGGACAAGTACGAGGGGAATGCAGAGAGTGCAGGGGAAGAAGGTCCACCTGCTAAGTCCGAGAGACGGGGCTGGATGGGCTCAATGAGGTGCAGGTCCAGCCAGGCTAGTGCAGAGGGAGGGAGCCCAGAAAGGCAAGTGCAGGTTGGAGGGTGTGGGGGGATCAGGGGAGACCAAGTATAGGGTTAGACTGGTCGAGGAAGACCTAGTGCCCTGTAAGAATTAGAAGGAACCAGGCAGCAAGTCAAATGGAGGCAGAGCGGACATTAGCAGCGGAGGGGGAGAGGGAAGGAGGAAGAGAAAAGGAGGGTCTTGAGAAGCTTGAGGAGAGAGATATGCCCCCCCCGCACTCTGCCTGGAAAAGCATCTGATCTGCAAAGAGTTGGAGCTAAAAGACTGAAGGGCTCTAGCAGGGAGGTATTTAAGGAGCGAGAGGTGGTTCTCTTATACTTGTGAACAAGTTCAGAAATCCTGATTGGATGGTGACGAAATAACTAGTTTAAAAACAAAAAATAAGTAAGGGTTTTCTGTTTTATTTTATGAGCAACCTCTACACATCTGTACATCTATATAACAAGCTAAGGATGAATGTGGAATTTGGTTGCAAGCTGCAGTACATTAAAGCATACAGAAAGGCACCACTTGAAGAAGGATACAGGCATATGAAAGCACACAGATAGATGGCACTGGATGACACACACATACAGTGCTGGAGGTATGAGAAAGGCAGATGAAAGCACATAGATAGTGCACCGGCATTGAGGCTATCCACTGATTCCAACTGAGAATGACAAAGAGGGGTGTAGCAGACCAACAAAGAGACAGACAATACATGGAACCTTTCTCATAAGCGACAATGAGCTAATTTTCATAGAGTGCATCATCGGCAGAAAGGTTTCTGGTCTAGATTGCTCCCAAGGGGCTTTGGCAAGGGAACCCCTTAGATTCTCAGTTCAGAAGCCAAAAAACAAGGAATATTGTCATAAAACAGTGAGGTGAACTTGAGAAGTCCTTTGATTTCCAATGTTGCTGCTTCAGGAGCTGGGTGGCTGCTAGAAAGTCTGTTTCCAGAACCAGTCTGTGATCACCTTTGAAAGCAGCCTGAAGAGGTGTAGACCAAAAATTATACTACCCCTACTCCTCTGACGATGGACAGATAAACATGTTACTCAGGGCTCTTGCCCTTCGCCCGGTCTAATATTGTAAATATAAGAAGACCTATTCACTTAAACAACTGTATCATCCATACCCTAAGCAGAGACAGTGAGGATAAACATGGTGTGAGCCAAGGATGACAGAAGTAAGTGATGTCACCTCACTTATGACACATGTAGCTGCATGAAACACAAGGCAAATATGTATGTGTCACACAGTTACACACACATTAGGTCAACCTGCATTTAGAGGTGAACAAAGTTACCCACACTCAATAGACAATAGAAAAACATGTTATAAATAATGTATCAGCAAAATGTAATGCTGAAATGTATGCATAATATAGCCCATGACATATATATGCTACAGTAAAAGGTATCCATTCCTTTTCAAATGGATGCCACAGCATGCATTAAAATGAACACAAGCCTCAACCGCCTCATAGAATTCAAATTGCTGAAAACACAGAAATACAGAGTTGTGTAGAGCTCGGACAAAATAGTTAGCAACTCAAGCCAAGGTTATTGGAAACAGGAGGCCTGGGCAAAAGCCAGGTGCATGAATTTAGCAGTATTAAATGGTAGGAAAATACAATTCCAGCGGTGCCATGGTAGAAAGGGAGATATAGACTAAATGTTGGCAGTAAGTAAGAAATAGATAAGGACGAAGTAGCCAATGGAAACATGACAGCAGGGTTTATGTTGTTGCTAGAGCTGAGCTCCAGCCTGCGTCATACCAAAACAGCTTCTAGCCAGCTCTACATTGCAACACAGATTCCATGATTCATTTGAAATTGGGAACAACACGTTTTATGCTGATCAGCAGAGTATGAGTCATTGGAAAAAGAAAATAATCATGTATTTCAGGAAGCATTTATGTCCAATGAAAAAGGGCAAAGCATTCTACTCATAGCAACCTGACCAATCATATTGTAAGGATCATATTAGAACAGAACTGGTGTGTCATATATTTTCTTTCTATGTATGCTGAATGTCTTGAAAAATGCTCCCCGGCTGGCCGTGGGGAAGGATAAATAAAAGTCTCTGTTTCTTGCACTTTGTATGTGTTTATCAAAAGATTACTGGAGTGGGTAATGTCTGAGAAATTACCTCCTCGGGAATCCTTCAGCAGATCAGGGTGAATCTAGGCAGACCACACAGCAAAGAGTCAACAGTGTTAAGCTTAGAAAGAGAAAGATTTTGAATTAATAAATGGATATCAGGAACACTCATGAATGCTTTAATCTTTTCATATAAAAGGATGCAAGTTGATATTTTTAACTTATGATTTAAGCTAAGGTAGCATAGTGAAGGTTCCAGAATGAAACTTATTATTTGTCTTTAGACACCTAAGGAGAAAAGGAGAAAAGTAGCCACCAAAGAGGAGAACTAATGGCTGATAAAACTCACTCAACCAACCAGTTAGAGGAGGAGTGGGATTAGGGTAGAACAAAAAGAAACCTAGAATATGTTGCATTGGTTGTAAAAGGTGCCAGGTCATTGAGTTCACACTTCTATGAAAGTAGCTTGCTAGGTGAGGGTTACAATCTGCTCTTGCCTGGACTAACTGCCACCAGGATGGTTGCTCATTTAAAATCTCCTGGAACTCACAAAACTCTGACCCCTCCCCTCTTACTGTCAGCATCACCCAAGGATCAGTCCTTTGACCGCTGTTCTTCACTCTCTATACCTTTGCCCTAGGAAGACTCATATTGTCCTTTGACTTTCTTCTCTTTGATGATGACACACACATTTGTTTCTCCTTTCTCTCCTTCAACCCAGCCATATACGAATGGGCTACTAACTATCTCACTGCAACGTGTCACTGGATGACTCTCTGCTACCTCATGCTGAACCCTTCTTCATAAACAGAAGTCCTCTTTCTCCTGGCTTCAAATACCATCCCTATCATCTCCTCTTCTATCTCCGTCCCACCTTACCTTCTTACTTTCTCGCCCAAGCCTTTGGTAGTGACCTCCAGCTGCAACAATTCACCAATACCACTGCCTCTGCTACTCATATGAACCTTCTCAACATTAGGAAAATATACCCATTTTTTTACAATCCACTCTATGAAAACTCTGGTTTCCACCCTCGTGCTGAGCAAACTTGAATTCTGCCAAATACTACTCTTTGGCTTTCTTCCCTACTCCTTCCACCATAAACAATGTCCTGGACTTTGATACCCATACCCTCTACAACCTACCACGATCCTCCCCCAGGTCTACCTACTGACAACATACTGGTTGGCACTTCATGCACAACTGCTCCCTTTTCAATTTCCTTCAAGTCTAGACAGCTATCAATGGTCTTGCTCCTCAGTACCTGTCTGATTGTATTTATGTTTACTCACCACCTCGTTCCCTCCCTCTACTCCTCCTCTTCACCTTACCTTACTTTCCTATGCCTCGCTGTTCCTGCTCTTGCTTCTGCTCCTTCTCTCTATTTGCCCCACTCCACTGGGAGCCGCTGTCAATTACAATCAAAGCCAGCCCAACCGAGGATCTCTTCAGAGTTCAGCTTAAACTTCAGTTACTTGCTAAAGAGAGAGCTCCATTTACACTTTTATCCACACTCCCTAACTGATCCAGCCACTCCCACCACTTTCAGTTAATAATGTTATTTGGTATATCTATATAATACTCCTCTTTAGTTTGAAGCACTTGCCCTCTTATGTTAATTCTATATTTGTGATTCACCTTTGTATTCTTTATATTTGTTTCTGTTTGTGTTGTTTTGTCTTTGGTCTATGTCTCACTTTTTATACACTCTGAGCAACAGGCTCAACACTTGGGGCCTCATTACGACCCAGGCGGTAAGTTACCGCCTGGGTCGTACCTTTACCACCATGGCGTAAACTACGTTTACGCCATGGTGGTTGGCGGACTTACCGCCCCATTCCGAGGTTGGCGGGGCGGTAAGTCCCCATTGACCCATTTACCCTTCCCCATTCCCATTTTTGCCCCATAGGGCATAATGAGAGTGGGGAAGGCGTTAATTACGCCACCGTAAATTACGGTGGCGTAATTAACAACAAAGTCCCTTAGCGCCATGGATTTTAACACCTGCTAAAAGCAGGTGTTAAGTCCTCCATGGCGCTAAGGGACCTCGGAATCAGGCGGTAAGGGTCGGCGCTGTTTACGCCGCCGTAAACCCCTTACCGCCTGGGTCCTAATGAGGCCCTTGGTCTCACCTTGTGCTATTGCACAGGCACCCTTCGAGGGCATGCCTCGGCATCTGTAAATGTTTAATTGTAAGTCAAAATTGACATCCCTGTTTTTCAAATACATACAAAATACAAAATGATGCTGGGATGCCGTTAACATAGTTGTCTTCAAGACTACATGATATTCCTCATACCTGTGGGTATGAGTACCTGTGGTGTGAGCCCAGAGTAGTATCAATAGTTACACAAAGGACAGCAATTACTATGGTTCAAACAAACACTGACTTAAGGTTTCTGAGTAAAAGAATATATATTTATTTACACATCAGTTATAAAACATTTCACTATTATCAAGCAGTTGAAAAATCCAAAATCACAATCTTAATACACTACACCACACCCAATAGATTCTGGACAAGTTAAGCTCAAAATGAAGTGTGAGCAAAATGGCACTGCAGCAATTTAAAAGGGAGGGAAAGACAAAGTTAGACAAAAGTTGAGCAGCACCAACAAGTAATTATCAGGGCTATCTAGAAAAAGTAACTACAGTGAGGAAATCAAATCAAGAGGCAGGGCCAAAGTCAATGGACCAAAGTCTTTGCAGAGGATCACACAGTTCAGAGTAGTTTGCGGTTAAGTCTTTGCCAAGAGCTCAGAACGAAGTTGGTCGGACAAAACGTTACTTTAAACAATAGAGAAGGACAAGCCCTCGGATTGCAAAAGATTTCAAGCACTTTTACCGCAGGCAGATGGAACGAACAACTGGATTTGAACAGTACTTTAAATGGAGAAGAAGGCCGTAGCTGAGGCAGACGTTCCTGGCAGGTCCTGCAGGCTCACTGTTCCTGAAGCGACTGTCAGACTGACATGAAGTAGGATGACTGGAGGGTCCCGCGCTGCCCAGTGAAGAAACCAGCAGCAGAGCAAAGCAACGAATAAAAGGTGCACTCCTTAAAACCCAAGCAGGGTCCGATCCTCCTGGCTATGTGGTTCACTATAGCTGTGCACAGCAAATTCGACCATAGGAGCGAGGCCTGGCTTGCAGTTTGGTGAACTGGTTAGTCCCACCAGCTCAAGGCGAGAAGATTCCTTGCAGATCTTCCCTGTCATTGAAGTTTGAAGATTCAGACACGCAGCAGGGCTTCACCGGGAGGTTCAGTTGTGGTAGAGGTCCTCTTCTGTCAGCTTCTCTTCGCTTCTCTCGATCCAGTGGCGACTCTGCCTTCTCAGTCCCAGATACCTGCTTTTTATGCAGTTTTCCCCCATTCACACAGCCTTGCTTTCAATCACACAGCAGCGTGGCTGTCCTGGTGGGACAGTCACCTCAGCCAATCACACAGAGTGCGACATGAGTCTCCAAGGAGACCCTGTGCAGGGAGTCTCAAACCCCTCCCTCATATCCTGGCCCCCTCAGACATTCAGGCGCCAAAGGTCGGTGAACAAAGAACCAAAACTGTTTTGGCGCGCAGAGTAGAACACAAGAAATACTTTTACAAAAAGAAATGGCGAATAAACCCAGCCAGAACCAAATAAAAGTAAATGTGGTCCAGCGGGCTTAAGTTCGAGGCTACTAAAATAGCCTAAAACAATACCAAGGCTATTTAACATAACCGCGGTAGGAAAAATAGGGTAGATACCGCTGACACCAGCCAAATCTTAATGAAAGGGGAACAAAATAATATTCCATGAGAAAAAGACAAAAAGGGATAACTATTAACCCTTTCCAGAACTCTATGTAAGATAGTTTGTACAGGGTCTGTGGATTTAAAAAGACTAATAAAGTCAATGGCAACTTTACATGTTCTGGGAGACAGCAGTCAGGAAAATCGAGTTTAAAGTGGGAAGTCTGAAAAAGACAACCCTTGCAAATCAGGCCCATGGTGGTGTATTGTGAAATGCAATCATTTTGCAAAATCAATGAGACCAATTTCTTGGACAAGACATTGCTAGAAGCCACCCATGATTCCCGCAAGTGACAGGCTTCAATGGAGCCCTTACAGCGAGTGACATAATGCAAAACGAAGGAGGCCCCAACCAGAATGTGGTAAAGGAGCATTACATTCTTGTAATGCTGATCCATAAACAGGGCTAAAAAATCTGTCGGGCCCTCTAACCCGTATGTTGCATCGATGTCTGTTACATCACTGCTAAAAACAGCAATTATAGCCTTTTGCATTCCGGAAGGGCAAAATTTAGATAGGGACCCCCTGTGTACTGGTCGAAATACTGCGCTACCCAGAGCACCACTATAGCTTTTTGTTTCTTAAAACCAGAAAAAGAAAAAAAGAAAAACAACAGGTGCCAGAATACAGAAACTTTGCACCGGTGCAAGTGAAAAGTTACACGGTATTAAAACTAGGGCAAAGTTAGCCCTATTTCTAAAAACACTGGGACCGAGGTTGTTGCAGAAATTATCCATTGCTTTGAAATTTCTTTGGATTCTAACATATTGCACACTGGATTTTGTGCTCCTTTCATTTTACAATACTCCTCTAACAATATAGGTTTTGTAGGCAGTACCATATATATTCACTTGTACAGCCTTAGAATTTGGATGTGAGCATAAAATGGCCACCACATCTGTCACTCCATTTTTGTCTAGGGCCCTGTGGAGCCACATAATTGTGCACATGTCTAGTGCTCAATACACGGACATCCTTAGAAAATGATGGTTAGGATACAAGTTACATGCAATTAAAAGTAAGAAGAAGAAAGAAAAATGCATGGACACCTAAACAAACAGGTGAAGGGATATGGCTGTAATGTCCAATAATCTATCAAAAATGTATTGTAAACACACATTTTGTAATGGGCATTTTCTGCTGGATGTTCCATTGTGTATATCCTCTTCCCTACCTCTCCATTTTCAATTAAACCTCTCCTTTGTTTTTCGCTGCCCCTCTTAGGCCCATCCTAATTAACCTACAGGAAATCCCCCCCTTTAAAATCACTTATTTGACTATAGAAAAAAAGGATTGGTCAAGGCATCTTGGGGAGTAATGAATGAATAGAAAACTTTTTCAAAGAGGTTTGTCCATCAAAGTTCAAAACCAAGAATATTTGAGCATGGATATCTCCATACTGAGCTAAGGCATGAAAAGAAGGTATGTGAGAAATAATGTCTACGAGACACTAGCTTTAATGTTAACTTTTGCTTTGAATAAGGTGCTTTGCAGAATCGCATTACACACTATTTTAAGATAAACATGATTATTGTGTGGATTTCTGGCCTTTGGTTGGTATTGTATGCCCTATATTTACAGTGATTTGACTAACGTTCTTTATTGTATCTTGGATTGGATGTCTGTGTGATTGTCCTATTGGCTACCATGAGTGCAGGTCGAACATTGATGAATGTGTATGATTGACAGCTCAGGAGAATGTTGGTGAATGCTTTCTATGAGTGATCTCAGAGTGTCCGTTGAGTATCTCGGCTTAATGGGATGATGGTTGCCGGTGGGTGCCTAAACCTAAAGTTGCCAAAATATCTTGACTAGCTGATCCTATGTGTGAACCCACGGGTCGCTCCCAGGGTACTGATCATCTCATTGTCTTTTGCGTACTCAGGCCAGGTCCAAGCATTTTGGTAAGGGGCAACACGTTTGGCTAGTTGTAACACAGAGTACACAAGTCCCCAACTGTGTTTGTATTCCATAACCCTGGGGAACACAATCATCATGTACGTGTGGAGTTGTGACCAACACCAGAAATGGCCATTTGTTGATTTCAGAAGTTCATTGCATGGGATTGTTACTTTGCCAGTGTCTTCCGGAAGGTGATCTCACCGGCACCCAACAGAACGCTGCTACAAACAGAATGGTGGGGAATCACGCACCCCAGCACTGTTGGAGTTATCGACAGAAGGAGAAACTGAAGATAAGTCACGTTGCCAAACATACCACTTTTGATCCAGTGATACAGTGAACATCTGTGTGCATAAATAAACTGCCTGTTCGAAACTGGAGCACCGTGAGGCGGATACCCCTGCAGTGAGCTGTGTAGTGCTGCAAAAGTAACTACCCCTCCTGTGGCTCAGCACTGACCCTTCCCAGCCCACTCCATTATGCAAACACTGCAGATGGAAACCTCCTTACCTGGTATCACCGTCCCACTTTACCTGACCCGCGAAGCACTTCTGACTTCTCTTGTTCCCTGTCTATGAGGTGCACTGGGGGAGCTGTATCATGAAAAGTGCACCTTTCCTCAGTGGCAGAAATCTCTGCTCTGTGCAACAAGCTCAATTTAGTTGTATGTAAACTGTTATATATGTTGACGAAAAGAGAGACCTAGGCTAGATAGCCTTCGGTCTGGGTTGCACACCGTAGTTACCACGTGAGTGGTTTTCCTGAGCTTTTATGTATTTTTTAATCATTCTGTTTTACTTAATAAAGGTCATCTGTGGATGTCCGGTGAATTCCACCAGAATAATACACTCTTTGAAGTTTCAAATTAACGATATTAGTGATTTATCTGCAGATGCAAGCAAATTGCCAGTGCATTTTGGACTATTAGAAGTCCTTCATCAGGGTGTTTTTACTTCATTGGATCAATCTCAAAGGATACAATTCGACCCACATTTTTCAATGTGAATATGTAATTCATTTACCTCAACAATCCGTCAAAACATGTTGGAGCAATTACAAAGAAAACGCTAAATAAATGTAAAATGAGAGAGAACAAAATTGCAACCATGCAAAGTCATTCCAGTAATTGCATGCAGGCCACATGACAATGACAAGAAAAATACACCAACATTTGGTAGAACATTCAAGACAAAGATAGACAAAATAGAAAAACATGTAAAAAATCAGTCTGTTCTTACCTTTTGCAGAGAAAAGCAAACTTCACCTGCTTATTGCCTTGTTAGGGTCATTTCTGGGGTCGGCAGAGCCGTGCCTAGGGTCCGCGGACCTCCAGCTCTGGGAAGGCCCAACTGCTTCCAATGTCCGAAAGAAGTCGAGGTCCACACAAGGAGCAAAGGGTTACTGCTGTTTTATTATAACAAACAAGCAGGTATCACATGCATGGAGCAAAATCCCGTCCAGGCACATCTCACCCATTTTGGGATTGCAGGCCACTTTTCTACACTCGTGACGTCACAATCAGCGTCACTTACCAAAATCCTTCCCTGAACGTAACGCCACTCCAGGTTGGCTCCCTGAGTGGTAGGTTCAGTATAGGAACGTATAGTGCGCGTTGTTACTGGTGGACCCTGTATCAGGTGGTCTACTTGGATCATCCCTAAAAATTGCTGCCTGAAAAGTGTTACATTAGAGAGCCCGATGATTGGCTGGGGATTCCTGCCACCAGCTCCTAACCCCCAGTGTCCTTATTGGTCAGGCTGCGGGCCCCCAAGCCTGCGACTACTGTTGTTCCCAGCACGCAAGACACCTGCTTACGTACAGTGTGTATCGATAAGGTGTGACTATATGACAGTATGTAACAATGGGGTGATTCTGTTAATGCCATGAGAGCAGTCCATTCCCAGCGCATGCTGTAGGTGGATTGTTACATTTGTTTCAAGCTCGGTCCTCGCCGTGAGACAGCCGTGCCATCCAAGCTTCCAGACCTTGGCATCATGTCAGTTCGGCCAAGTCACGTGTGAGGAGACCGTCGGTGAGGCTGAATTACTTCAATTTAATTTGTATTTTGGCTTGGAATATTCTCTCCTGTAGCCGGTCTCACCATGGCGCGGTGGGTGAGGAATGTCACTTGTAACATCATGTCCTTGGCGACTGCGGTCGCTGCCAGGCCTATTCTGCTTGCACAGCGTCTTGCTGCTTGGGATGTCTGTGAGACAATTCTGGCTCGCTGGATTTTCCTAAGGCCTACTTCGGCTCTGGTTATGCATTCAGCGTAATTATCCATAGGTCTAAGGCATGTCATGGTCGGTCAGGTCCCTTGAATGCTCCTGTCCATCCATAGGGTTAATAGTGTATAGCATCTGCAAGCATATACACAAGCTCTTCTGTCATCTTGCGTTTCTGCAGTGCTGTAGCAAACCTAAGTGGCAAAATAATAAACATGCAGAGAGTATGTATATGTCACCGTCCTCTAACTCATAGAGCTGCACGCGCTTGTTCTTCATGTGGATTGGTGTGTGAATGTCCCGAATGTGCAGGCTGCACGTGTGCTTCCTGTCTAACGCAGCTTTGTCGTCATGGTGTCTCTACCGACCTGCAGCATGGTTTGCAGGAGATTCAGTCAATTTGGTCCATATAATCATCTTCAGCTCTGTCTTAACTGTCGTCGATTGGTTTGGATAAAGTCCGTACCATCTCAGGGTTATAAGGTCGGGCAGCTGGGTACCGTTCGTGGTGCGTGCTCATGCTGGGAGCGGTGGGGATTGGTGCAACCTCATACGGTCGGTGGTTATTCTGTCGGGGTGCTTCTTTCCGTAGGTGGGCCCATCGGGAGGGAAGGGACACTCAGATTTTCCCTCTTCAGTCCTCCCTCTGGTCAACTTGTCGACCACAAATTATTGCTCAGTTTGTCATCTCTCAGGCGCCACACCTTTGGGATCCCAGCCAGATGTCTGTAGTGATTTACACGATCTCCAAAGGACCAATACATATAGATGCATCCCCCGCAAGGCTTGCAGTAAATCCATTTTCCAACATAAATCTTTGGGTTCCTTGGATTCTCTAGTTTCATTGATGGTGGATACATGTCTGATTCCATTAGCTGTTGCCATAGTCTCTCCCGTTCCATGCGTATGATATCTGTCTGCTGGTCATCCTCTGCAGGCAGGAGTAGCTTCATTTCGATAATTTCTTCTGCAGTCATCTTAGATTTTGCCATGCACGCTTTTACCTCAAGTAGCGAGGCTATCCCCACGATCAGGCCTCCTGTCAGTTTTTTTAGACCATAGAATAGCCAGGATGGCATACAGGACCAAAATTATGAAAACCAGCTTCCATCTTGCTTTGTGCCCTTGGATTCTTCTTCCATTTTAACATGCATTTTTGCTTATTGTGATACTGCTTCTGATAATATCCCATTGTCTTCATCGTTTGCCGGTATGAACGTACAATAGGAACTTCCAATCTGTGCGCAGACTCCTCCCTCCATTGCTGTGAGGAGATTCAAGACATATCTGTTTTGTAAGGCCACCAATCGTATAGCTCAGAGCACTTATTTCATTGCGTTGAATCTGTTCACAGCGGAGTTTATTGTCATCATTAGCGCCCATCTTGTGATCTGGAGCCATTTTGCATTTGCATTTGCGTAAGTTTGGAACCTGAGATGTATGATTGCCGAGAAGAACATAGTCGTCCTGCTGAACAACCGATGTGATGGTGGTACTTCGTCGAGAGCAGTTTCCGATTTTCCTCAGAAGTAGCTCCCTTGTTATTTTACTCTCTGTAATTTCCCATATTTGGTGGTGATGTTGCCTGGTGGTAGTGCGACTGGTGATAACAACCTCTTCCTTCTTCCTTCTTCTGTTGCCTTCATCCATTTGTGGGAAGTCATCTATTTTAACATGTTACTTAGGCACTACCAGTGAGGGTACGTTGACATGTGCCAGTGAACAGATATCTCCCCAGTTCGGTGGTAGTTTGTTGTATGCTTTTGACTCACAGGCCCAATAATGATCCATGATCACTGCTGTGCCTGATCCCATTTCCACTATCTTCTCTATCTGCCTGCATCCCTCGTTTGTTCCTACTTCAATACCCCCGTCGTTGGTAGCACAATGTTGGTGTTGTTAAAGGAATGATTGTTAGTGGTCCATCTTCCTTATCCAACCGGGTCAATAAGCTTGCACTCCTGGCCTATTCCTTGAGACACTTGTCATTTTCTTCCTACACCTTGTTTACTACAGCTTTTGTCAACAGTATCGGTTTACTTCCCACCACTCCATCTACCCATCCTTCATTAGTGTATACTTTTCCAAATACCAACATCTGAGGCCGTTCCCAGCAGCAGGGTTCTCCGCCTGACTCCCTAGCATTCCATTTGCACGGGAGTTAGTCTAATGTTACTTCCTTTGTTTCTCCCTTTTCTGGTCCATCAGTTATATACCATAGTGCTTGATTGCATTGCCAATAATTATCAAACATAGGCAGTGTTTTAATAAAACTATCCTCGTATGGGTATGTTGCCTTTGATCTCCATATGAGTGTTGCTGTTTTCCCTTGGAATCTCCCTCATGTCTGGAACAGTGCGAGATAGAGGAGACACTGTGCCGTTGTTGCTGGCACTTCTGTAGCTACGAAGGTTCTGGAGGCGCTCATGGCATATGGGATCAAGGAACAGACATAGCAGCTGTCCCGTGTAGTGTCCTTACCAATTCATGTGTTTATACCACATGTTGTTTGTTGTTTTTGTTCCGTACCAGTGAGATATGTGGCAC
Organism: Ambystoma mexicanum; assembly: GCF_040938575.1. NCBI lineage: Eukaryota > Metazoa > Chordata > Amphibia > Caudata > Ambystomatidae > Ambystoma > Ambystoma mexicanum. The sequence continues at coordinate 536,709,335 of NC_090923.1, read as the reverse complement.
CCCCATTAACATCAGTACCAATGCTACACTTACCTCTCCTTACCTTTTCAGCCGTGCTGGTCGTACCACCTGACATAGTGCTCCTTGCAGCTTGGGTAGGGGAAGTGTTAGTATCAGGGATTGCAGAGACAAGCAGAGCGGTGTACAATTGCCAAATGACTTCGGCAGCAGCCCAGTGGACAGCATTAGCCATACGGTTGTCAGAACAAATTTCATTATCACACCCATAAGTATTTATATATATTGCTTACCACCCTGTCCAGACGTTGATGAGATGATAAAGTTGCCCGCCTGAAAACCGCGATAAAAAGGATTATTTATGTTAGTATTTTTAAGTATTTAAAGCCCGGTGGACTAAATAATCATTCAATGCCCATGCAAATATCTCTTCCCAGATTTTTCGTATGGATCTGTCTCTAAGTATGGGTAGGGTGTTGTTAAGTTGTGGGTATGTTTGAGCTATGTATTCTATGAATGGGTTGTAATATACACGTGGTGGCCTTGGTCTGGAGTGTGTGGGCCTCCGTAGAGCATGTATATATTGGTGAGACAGTGCTTCATGGTGTTCAATTGTGGGTAACATCTGAATCAAATTTTCAACCTACCTCTAACATTCAATCATATGCATTTATTCAACGCAGAACCCTGCATGTGCGGATAAAAAAGAGAACGTGCTAAGACAGTGTTAACACAGTGTATTCCTAATGAGATTGTGCGTGTTGTATGGTCATATCTACATCAGGACATTTTTCATCTTTTTCTATGTGTATCTCCTGTATAACTCTGTATCTTTTAACAGCAATGTTTAGTTTATTAATTCAGCTGTCCCAGTGAAGCTGTGGGGCGCATCAAGTGCCTGTGAGCATCTGACCATAGGGTGATTGATTCACTCTCGCTCGCTTGTGTTCAGGGAAATATCTATACTTGAAGTTATTGCCAATGGAATACTCCAGTTGTCTTGTGTGTCTGTTGTTGCTGCAGCGTTGGCCCTGTCGATGGCACATTTGGGCGTGGCCAATGCTTTGTAGGGATTGACGTCGTAGAGGTGATACCAAATAGTTTCATTGTCAAATTTTACTGCCCTGTCCGCGACCGCCGCAACTATGTGCGGCCTGGTAAATCTGGGTGAATTCCACTTTCTCAAATAGTTCTTAAGGAGCACCTGTCACTGTCACTCCTACGCAGTCATACTCCTCTTTTTAATGCCTTGTTTGCCGTCTCTCTCTCTCTCCTAGCCATTCCCTTACCGTGGCTACTATCTATCGGCCACCTGGTCAAATCTCCTCCTTCCTCTCCGAGTGGGCTGACCTCTCCTCCTCACTCCTGTCCTCAACCACTCAACTCCTCTTTCTTGGTGACTTCAACATCCACTTGGATGTCTCCTGTCCCCCCACGGGACTCTTTCGTGACCTCTGCGACTCTCTCTCACTCTCTATTCTCCCGTCTGGGCCTACTCATTCTGCAGGGCACACTCTTGATGCTCTGATCTCTTCTGACCTTCCCCTCTCCGTCCCTCTCTCCACTCCTCTCTCCTGGAGTGATCACTTTCTCCTATCCTCCCACATCACCCTCCGTACCCCACTGACAAAGCCACCCTCACCACTGCCATCCACCTTCTCGGTCATCCGACCCATGAAGCGCATGTCAGTTGAGGCTTTCGCTGCCACCTCCGCACCTCCCCCCTCCCCATTCGGCTGACTGCCACCCTGACACTGCCCTCTCCATGCTCCACTCTGCTATATCTGATACTCTTGATATCCTTGCCCCTGTCATGAGAATCCGCCTGAAGCCTAAAGCCAAATGTAACTCCTGGTATGACTCGGAGCTCGTTACTCTTAAACGCAAGTGCAGGGTGGCAGAGAGGAAATGGCGTGCTTCATGTTCATCCTCTGACAAACTGGCCTGCCGCCTGCTCCAAAGGCAATACCGTCTCTCCGTTCTCTCCAAGAAGAGAGCCCTTATCCAAGCCCGCATCTCTGCGGCATCTAACAACTCGGCCGAACTCTTTAAAATCTGCAAGGAGCTTGCCAACCCTGCTGCAGTCTCTACCTCTCCTGTCCCCTCCTAGGCCCTCTGCAGTGCACTTGCCTCTCACTTCATCTCTAAAACTCAGGACATCCTGTCCTCACTCTCCTCCTATCACCTCCCTCCCTCTCTTCCTGGCTCTTCCTCTGGCCCTTCTACAGCCACCCCTCCTCCCTCCTTCTCTGCCTTTCCCCTTTTCTCTGCTGATGAGGTTTCCAGACAAGTCCGATCTATGAAAGTCTCATCCAAACAGGTTCACCCCTGTTCCTCCAAAACTATCAAGGACCACATCGACGCCCTGGCTCCTGCCCTGGCTGACTTTTGCAACCACTCCTTCGCCTCTGGAGTCTTCTCATCCCCCTTAAGCACTCCCTAGTGCACCCTCTTCTTAAGAAACCCTCTTCTGACCCCTCCTGCCCGGCTAACTATCACCCAATATCCATCACTCCCTTCCTGGGCAAGCTCCTGGAGAAACTGGCCATCTCCCAGCTTAACATCCATGCTGAATCTGTTGGCAGTCTTCATGACCATCAATCTGGCTTCAGAGCTGCCAGAAGCACGGAAACTGCTCTCCTGAACATCCGTGAGGACCTACTCTTGAACCTTGACTCCAACACTCCGTGTGTTCTCATTCTGCTCGATCTCTCTTCTGCCTTTGACACTGTCAACCATGCCATCCTGCTCAACCGTCTCCGTGATAACCTGGGTATCACTGGTCAGGCTCTGGCATGGCTGACCTCTTTCCTCTCCAATTGACCCTCCCAGGTCCAACTGGGGTCCTTCCTCTCTGACATCTTTTTCTCCAACCAGTACCTGGCACTGCATCGCCGCTCTCTGCCCCAACTTTCAGTGCTATGCGGACGATACCCAGCTCCTTTTCAGGCTACCCTCGGCCTCCTCCTCTCCTTCCTTCATCTCTGACTGTCTGTCGCTATCCAGGAATGGTGTGCTGCCAATGACCTCTGCCTTAATGCCAGTAAGACTGAGATTCTACTCATCGGCACACCCACTCCCTCCTTCCCTGCAGCTCTCTGGCCGGCCTCTCTTCCTGCACCTACCTGCACGGCAAAAAACCTCGGGGTTATCTTGGACTCCACACTCTCCTTCTCTCCTCATATATCTGACGTCTCTAAGAAGTCACACTACCAGCTGCACCTCCTCAGAGGTATTCTTCCCTTCCTCTCCTTCCCCCAGAAGCTCACTGTCTCACAAGCCCTGGTTCTCTCAAAGCTGGACTACTGTAACAGCCTCTATCTTAATCTGTCTGCCTCCACTCTCCGCCCTCTGCAACTCATCCAGAACAGGACTGCGAGACTTGTCCTTGGCCTTAAGCCCAGGGACCGTATCTCTCCAGGACTGAAGTCTCTACACTGGCTCCCAGTGGCTGCGAGGATAAAGTTCAAAACCCTCTGCATTGTCCTCTAGGCCTTCTGGGGCCTGTGGCCTAAATACCTTCAACTCTCTCTTCCTAAATATCTTCCTTCCTGAGCCCTTCGCTCATCCGTCTCCAACTCCCTCAGGGTCAGCCGCTTCTCGAAGCAACGAGCTGGGGGTAGATCTCTCTCCGCGGCAGGGGCCTCCCTCTGGAACAGCCTTCCTGCCTCCCTGAAACTTGAGGAGAACCATCTACGGTTCCGGAAGCACCTCAAAACCTTCCTCTTTGCTTCTGCTTTCTCTCTCCCTCTCCCCTGCTAATTCTTCGCTGAATCTGCACCAAATCTGCAACTGGGCCACTCTCGCCGACCTCAGTCCTGGGCCCAGCCACTCTGCACTTGCACTGCCTCGCTGGCAACCCCTGCACTGTGGGACTGTCTCTGTATCCCTACAGCCCCCGTTCCCAGCACTTGTCTGCACTTACCTTGCACTTGCCACCAGCTGGCCCTATTCATTTTATTATATATACTTACCTTGTACTCCACTTGCCCCCTCCCTCCCCTTGCGCTTTCTCCCTTCCCCCTTCCCCTGCACTTGCGCGATCTGAATGACACCTGGCCTAGTAGGATCGCTGTCTGTCTTCCCCCGTTTCCCCCTCCCTGCCTCGTCGCGCCTTGAAACACTTGAAACGCTTGTGTATAGGCGCTTTACAAATGCCATATCATATCATCATATCACCTGGTCTCCTTTATTAATAGGCAGTTCTGTTGTGGCTCCTGAGTGTCTTCTGTTTCTTGAATATCATTCTCCGACTTCCCCAGTACCCGTTGGATCTGTTGAGAGATAAAAGAGATGCTAGAAACAAGTGAATTGACATATTCATACATTTCCATGCCAAAAATATCAGCCGCCCCGTCACAATCCCTGAGAGCCCTTGTGGGTGGAGCTAACAGGAGCTGAATTTGGCGTCCGGTCACCACCTCGTTGGGTGTAAGGTGGTGATCTGACCCGGGTTTGTTCCGCAGCTCAAATAGAGCCAGGAGCAGGTAGTAAAGCCAGTTTTTCTTGGTACTTTGTTGTGCTTTGGCTATACGCTCTTTAAGAAGTCCATTAAGGCATTTGCAGACGCCATTGGCCTGCAGGTGATATGCACATGAGAACTTATGCTTTATCCCCAACCATGTGGTGATATGCTGGAATAATTCATTTGCAAAGTGAGGGCCGTTGTCAGACCGCAGGACCTCACAGACGCCCCACCTTGGGAATACCTCTGTAACCAAAAATGTGGCTGCCCTTAGAGCGTCAGCATGGGAGCATGGGTGTGCCTCTATCCACCTTGAGAATGGGTAGACCACCACAATCATGTAGTGGTAGCCTTGACACACATTGATCATATCAACATAGTCATTGTGGAGGTGTAAGCAGGGACCTTCAGGCCGGGGTATTACTCCTTTGATCACCCTTAGGGTATGGCCGACAGTAAATTGCTGGCAGGTCAGGCAGTTTCTGATGGAGTTGAATACATGGGCGTTTAACACGGGGCAGAATCATGATTCTCCAATACATGCAGCAATCACCTCTTTTCCTGTATGTGTAGGATGGTGTAATTGTGTTAATGCTATTTTCAATAATGCAAGGGGCATAACTACTTTCCTTGTATTGTTTTACCTCCACAGGGCGTCTGTAGGGGACATTGAGCCCCCTCTTTTTACCCAGACTTCCTTTTCCGTCATTGGGGCTGCTCCCTGCAGTTCCATTACCTGTGTCTGTGGTAGGTGGTTATAGCCTTCTTTCATTAGCATTTGTCTCGCCCCTCACCTCTCTTTTTGTTTTTCTTTGTTGTCCCACACTTCCCCAAAATAGGAGGCGTGTTTTGCATAGAAGTCTGCTGCTTCATTCCCTTTTTGATATTGTGTCCTCCCTATTAGTGTGTGCTTGGCACTTCACTAATGCCAGTTCTGCCGGGTATGTTATAACCTCTGTCAGTTCCCCTTGTAGGAGAGTGTCTTGTACTGGTGTGCCAATTGCTCTTCTGAACCCCCTTCTTAACCATCTTGCTAGGTCAGAATGTACTGTTGAGGTTACGTAGGCACTATCCGAATAGATAGTGACCCTTTTCCCTTCACTTTCCCCGAGGGCCAAAATCAAGGACACTAGTTCTGCTGCTTGCACCGAAAATTGAGGGGGGGTAATTTAACACATTGAGCACGGGTGTTACTGGTATAATCTGCATCACCTCTATGATTCATATTATCTAAATAGCATACTGCTTACCTATTGAGGTATACTGGCCTTGCTATTGATAATCCATGTTTTCCATCACAGAGGATAATACGATAATGACTAGAGTTCTGCAAAAATGCAGAATGGTGTTACTTTGCCCTAAAGTGGCAAACCATTACAAATCAGTCGACTATGGATCTAAGATTTCAGCTAGTTCATTGCTTACCTCCTTTCTTCAATGTCTTGGGAATCACTCTCTCAATAGCTCCGATCCAGCCGTCGGACTGAGTCCAGCGTGCAAACTGCTGTTCCAGCGGTCCCTCATGCCTATTCCTGTGTATCTTGTAACTATAGTAATGACACTAGACATAGAAGATGCCTGCTTATTTTCTCTTTTTTGCAAGCTGTTGTATATGTGCCCGAATGCTGGCCAGTGTCCTTGCTGATGCTTATGATGAACTATGGTCCTAGGCAGAAGACTCCCTTCCCTGGCAGCTTTCCACTGCTCACCTGTGTAATGATGGTTCTTCCTTATTGAGGGGCATAGTTGGTCTGCTCTTGGCTCGTTCCCCCATCACAGTTATCCTTACTTGCTGCCGAGTGGGTTCCTAGTGTGTCCTTTCTGGCCATGCAGAAGCTGTGATGTTTTGCCTTGCCTTAGTTGCTTATTCTGTAGAAAGTAGGCATCAACCTTTTCTTTGGGAGCTCCATTCTTGCATGGTTTGAATGAGGTGGATGGCAAATTGAAGAGTTGCTAGAATTAATGTTAGCGAGTTATTCTAAAAAGAAGTTGCTATGACCATCTACAGGATCTTTCAAATAAGAATATCCTGCAGGTAGTACTGCAATCTGTTAATGTACAGTCGGATACCTGGGGAAAACATTTCTCAACCCTTTACAAAGGAAAAATGTGGCCATGACGTATGAACTCCTACTTATAAAAGAGGGGTCTTGGGGTTTTGAGTTTACGATTAATAATATTGAAGCCCAGATTAAAAAGTCTAACAACTCAAGAGCGGCCGGCCCGAATGGGCTAACAAATAATACTGTGAAGAAAAAACGGAACACTGGGCAAAATCGCTATTTATTCTCTTTAACTCCATTATACAGACCAAGACAATTCCCCAATCATGTAGGCTATCCTACGTTGCGCCTATATAAAAGGGGGGACAGAACCTGTCCCACTAATTACCGCCCGATTTCAATTATGGACGCTGATTCCAAGATCTTTGCAAGTCTAGTACTACAGAGAATTGAGGAATGGGCGAACCAAAACAATATCTTACCCCCCCAGCAGTTCGGTTTTCGTAAAGGGATGGGAACTGAAATAGGCGGACTGATTATTTGTTTACTCTTAGAAAAGGCATGTACAAAAAATGGCAACACCTATATACCTGGCTTCAGTAGACCTGTAGCTCGCCTTTGACAAGGTGGACAGGGTGAGACTTTGGACAAAATTATCCCAAATGGAGCTGCCGTCCCATCTACTGACAGTCCTTATTAATCTCCATGAAGACTCGGCAATTCAAGTGAGACTAAATATGTCGGGCGATCTCTCCGAAATAATTCACACTAAGAATGTTCTCAGACAAGGGTGTCTATTTGCCCCCACTCTTTTCAATCTTTACACCACTGATGCTGATCTCCCTCTCACGAATTTCTCTTTGGTCTCTCTGCAAATTGAGGGCATTAAAATATGTTGGAATGCCCATGCGGATGACCTGCTTTTGGTCGATAGTACCCCAGTGGGTTTACAGCGAAAACTTCGGGCCTTTTCAATATATGCACAAGAAAATGAACTGGTGATAAATGAAAATAAGTCTGTCATCATATCCTTTACCACCAGGAAGGGAACTATAAAATTTAAATGGCAAATAAATACATGTTTGCTAGCAAAAGTAAGTTCACTCTGTTATCTGGGGTTCCCTATATTTGGGAGCATCTCGATATACTCTTATTGGAATTTCTACCTGGAGAAAACAGATAAGCTCATCCTCCTAATGAGGAAGATCTCAGGTAAATTTTGTAAATTCTCTATCACTCCTCTGATTAGATTTTATAACCTCATAATTGTTCCAAAACTGATATACGGCATGGAAATCTTACCGTTTGAAATATATCGTTTGGTACAGAAAATGGAATCGAAGATCTGGCGAAAAATCATTTTTTATCTGCCCCAATGTTTTCCGATACCTGCAATCCGCTACAAATTAGGCCTTATCTCATTAAACATGAGAGTAAAATGGAAAAAAATGGCATTATATCGGAATTTAATGATATCTAAAAATAATTCCCTTTATACTCTATTGGGCGGTAGATTAAGAAGGGGATCCAGTGATTCAGTATGGATACTAAATTTACAAAAAGACTGTGTACATCTCCTCAATACCATAGATGTTTCCCATGAAATGCTATTCACTAATCCAATGGAAGTGAAAAAACGGCTGCAGTGGTCAGACTGGGCCATCACCACGGAAAAAGTGGCCTCCTCAAAGATCTATAAACATCTGGTCACTGAGGGGAAAATGCTAGGCACTTTGGAATCCTATTTAACCAAATTCCCTGACCCTGTAAAGAGAGCAATCTACTTACGCTTTCGCTTCAATGTGCTCCCTACTGGGGAAATCCTCATGATTAGATCTGCAATGAGCCTAAAAATTCCCTGTCGCTTTTGTCGTTGTGCTGACACGACCCAATCACTTGAACATCTTCTTTTAAACTGTTCAATAATAGCGCAACAGAGGTTACACGTGTTTGGAAAATTTGTTCATGACCCCTCTAGGGTCCACACTGAATTAATATGGTGGTACATGTTACACGGAAAGTCAAACACACTAAAGCTAGCAGTGGTCACCTTCCTAGTAGAAGTGTGTGGTTTGGCTACCCTAGAAAGAACAAATTAATAACCTATAATAATATAATAATATAATAATAATCTAAAATTTATGCTAGAATTTTAATTACTCACTAAAGGACAAACGAGGCCTTTCTTTTTCTTTTTGATGTTCGACTGTTATTTACAAAGTCTGAAAGATGGAAATGTCGTGTGATCCTCTCTTTTATTTCGTCTACGTTTTTATGGTCTGTAATATGAACTGCATAATATGATTAATGAGTTTTACATTTGGAATAATGTTGTAAATGTATTCTCTTTTTTTCTTTGTAATATTGTGAAAAATGTTATTTTAAACTTTTGTAAAGGTTTAACTTTGTTTAAACCAGATACAAAAAAAAAAACGAATATCCTGCATGCTTCGGCTAGGTCTAGTCATTTCTTTGTTCACTTCAAAAAGTCCCTCTTTTTTTCCATTCATATATCATTGACAAATGATCTCCTCCTCCTGTGATCTATCACCCAAATAATCCTAATAGGGCTGCTCAGTTACTAAACACTGAAGCAGCCAAATTCCTTCCTACTGTGAATTGCACTGCACTTATCACTGTCAAATGAAGCATAAAACCCAGAAATAAACTACTCAAATGGTTTACAAAGACTTGGCTCTAATGAACAGACAAGAACGATGCTTAGAACGTAAATGGAGAAATTGCCACTCTCCGGGAGACAACAGGGCTTTAAATATATGTGAAACACTTTTGATGACCTTTCAAAATTGCACAGACCACAATGGTAGCAATTCAGAAAATTTTCCTGGGCACCAAACTAATCAGGTAGGCTAGCCAATCTGGTTGCCCTTCACTAAAATTCATGGACTGGCCTGGGTCCAAAAATGAAAATGTGATGATCAGGACCTTAATATCGACACTATGTTGGGGAATAAAAAATGAAAGCCTGGACATATTTTCACCAGAGCAACACATGGGGCCTCATTACACGGAAGGCGGAGGACCAAGTTGCTATTAGCACCTTGGTCCATGCCGGTAAAATACCGGCACCGCCTTGGTGGAAAGGGGAATTACCGCCCTATTCCAAGGTTGGCGGGGCGGTAATTCCCCCTTCCACCACTGCCCTTCCCCATTCCCATTTTTGCCCCATAGGGCATAATGGGAATGGGGAAGGTGCTAATTACGGCACCGCAATTTTGCGGTGCCGTAATTAGCACCAAGGTCCCTTAGCGGGTTGGTTTTTAACGCCTGCAAAAAGCAGGCGTTAAAGCACCAACCCGCTAAGGGACCTCGTAGTAAGGCGGTAATGGTTAGCGGTCACTGTTACCATTAACGGTGACAGTTAACCATTACCGCCTTCCGTGTAATGAGGCCCATGGTCATGTGTCAGACATTACATGAGCTCTTTGCACAGTTTGTTCAACTCTGTCAGGTAAGTTCTAAACATAGGCTACATATGATGCCGCATAGGGAAGTTGGCACACCTTTTAAGACCTGTCTCTATAACTTTATCCATTCTCACAAAACCTTCCAAAGAGACAGTGGCCAAAGGCAATGCCCTGGTCAATGTAGTCAGTGGTCCATAGACAAGTAATGAGGGCAACCAGAGGGAAAGTGTTAACTGTACTTTGTCAGAGGTCCAGTGGCCATGTGGGAGAAGGAGCTGAGGGCATCAAAATGACAGTTCGGTGAAAAAAAGCAGCACTAATACCCGGGACTAATACGTTCAGATTCATTCTACTTCCGCTGACGCTCAGTCCCACAGCTCAATCAGTGCTGCTCTCTCAATTGATTTGTGGATCGCTTTCTTCCGTGCTGACTGCATTTGATTAGTTCCTGAACCTGCTTCTTTGGAGCATGTTAGTCTTGTCTAGTGCTTCAGCCCCACATCATGTCTTTTCGCAATCCTTTTTCCTTTCCTTTTTGCAGTCATGTTTCCTCTCCTCACGGGTGACCATCTTCCCTCTACTTTTATTTGGCAGCTTTTGTTGACTTTGCATGCTTCAATCATGCATATTCTTTGGGTTGCCATCATACCTTTTTTAGTTTTGGATCGTAGGTGGTGCTAAAGCACCACCTATAAGCCAAAACTAATGTATTAGAGGACAGCTAGGGAAAAATGGCATATGAGGAAGGACACAAAGTTTGCATGTGTTGTTTGGTTATTTACCCACCCATTGACTGCCCATGGTCATGCTATTCCCTATGGCCATTCTCACCATTACCATCAAAAGTTGTGCTCGAAGTGCCTGCCAGTGCTTTTTCAAAGCAGTCTTCCGAGAGTTACGAGCTTAATTGGAGCTGCAAACACGCTTCTCCTGAAATAAAAAGTTAACCATTTGTGCCTTCAGCCATTCGATTTATAAGTACTGTGAGTATCCTTCACTGAAGCATTGGCAAAGCCAACTGTTTCGACTTGTTTAGAATTAGACAAGTGCTATTATATGCCCAGCTGCTTGCACCATTTTGCAGCTGCTATCATCGATGGCCAGTTGATTCCACTATGGCAGGACCTGGAAAATGCCTTTTCCATGCTTTATGCAAAATCCAAAACTGTTGTCATTGACAATACTTTTTTTCCTTATTTCTGCTTTAGGAATTTGCTGTCATGGCATGAGTGGCATCTGCCAGGGAGCATGTGCTCAACTGTTTTAAGGACTTTGGTAATTAACTTCAGTTACTGCCACTGTAAAGATAAGAGTACTCCTTCTGCTCCCTCTGTTGGCTAAAGAAATGACTCAATAAGATCTCTTAGAAATGCTTCATCTAGTCATCTAGCATGCAACTCTTAACATGTTTTGTTGTTTTTCTCATCAGCATTTTTTGCAAATTCGGACCACTTCCTCGCTTGTTAATCTTCCCTTTCCTTGACACTATGGTTTTACACGCCTTTCTAGGATTGCAAATGTTGCCCTTAGCGCCCTTAAATTGAGTAGCACGGTTTTCATTTGCTAGCTCCATACGTCGGACATTGGGGTATCTATGTATTGCCTCCCCCTTGCCGCCCATGGCCTTATCACTTTTTTCCTGTATTCACTTGAGAAGAGCTGAGCAAATGAATTAATTGACTGCTCCCAGGACTTCTAAGGAAGGGTTGGGCAATTTCCCATGGTTTTGGGATCTTTTGCTTTTGTTTGTCCTCTCTTTGGACCTTCAGATCCCTGATGTGTTCTTTGCTTAGACCATCTATAATGCTTTCCTCCAGGTCAGATTAACAATTTGTTCTGATTTTATTTGTAAACTCAAATTCTTCAGTGGACTATCGAGGATCAACCGTATTGGTTTCCAGTTTACCTTTCCTTGTGGCGGTCAGGAAATTGCAATCACTATCGATTCCCCTTTGTATCTTGAAGACTTCGTGCCAGCATTAAAATTATATATCTACGAGCTGGATACTCTTACAGTATTTCTAGAGATCCCCTGTTTGACTTCTTTCTGTAAATTGAAGGTACACAAAAAAGGGTAGCGGGTGCAGAATGTTTGAGTGGTTTTCTCTGTCTGCTTTTTCTATGAACTTGTTTCTGAGTTTGGGTATAGCACGAAGTAGCTTAATCTTTTAATGTTATCAACATCTCCCATCTCTAGGACCTTGGTATTAAAATGTCCTTCTTCGAAGACTTGGTTTTTGTTGTTTGCACTTGATCTTTATTGCTATTCCAAGCTTCTTCGTGATGGAGATAAGTGCATAAATGTTTATCCCTCAGATGATCCCTCCATTTGATAGGTTATATCTTTGCGGTTCGGATGTTTTAATATCTATGTCGATGGCCAAAGTGGCTTTATCACCTACCACTTAGGATAACCAGCCTTAACTCATCCGCTTGTAGTAGTCCATGAATAATGATTAATATTTTAGTGTGGCTTCAGATATTTTGAATATTTTTTTACTTCATCCGAACTTATTTTACACTACTGAAGTGTTACGAATTTAGAACATTCATATGTATGAAGAACATTTATGTATGCAATTATTACTGAACTGAAGATGGTACTCATTTACTCACTGCAAAAGGATGAAAGGATGTGTTGGCCTTGCTGTGATTCAAAGCTGCGACCTGCACATTACACACAGATCCCAGCAGCGAGCGCTCAACTGGCTGAGCTATCTTAATGGCAAATATAACCTATATCATAAGTTGCATGATTTAATTTTAATAAAACAGTTAAAATGTGGCTTTTCATTTGTCACAGGTTTCCCCTTTTCCCACCTGTTTTCTCTGTTTTGCGGAGTCCTTTGTCAGGGTTTTCTTCTGAGCAGTTCGGGTCTTGTACAAGCCCGCTCGGCCGTCTTTGGATTGCAGGATTCGTTCAGCTTCTTCGCCAGGAATCTAGGAAACTCCAGGAAGCTTGGAATGGAGGCAGCACACGGAGGCGGTCTGCGCGGAACGCGGAAGAAACAGGATCAAGGAAGATAGTAGGAAAGGAGAAGGAGGAAGGTCAGGGAACCAGGACGCAACACAGTTCAGGAGAACGAACTACGGAGCACGTCAGGCCACAGCTATTGGTAGCGTTGAGACACGCGGAACCGCAGGGGAGTGGCTAATTTATAGAACGTGCTGCATAGGACGTAAAGGTCGATAGACTGCGTTCCGAGTATACGGCCATGTTGGGTGTACTACAGCGAGTAACCCTCGATGTGCCAGGGACCAGGAAGACCAGAAAGGGCGTGATCGACGGATCATGACAGTATGCCCCCTTCTAAAACCCGTTCCACCGGGTTTACTTGGATGAATTCGGTGGAACCTTCTGAGCAATTTGGGAGAGTTCAAATTTGAGACAGGTTCCCAGGTACGTTCGCTGGGTGGATAACCTTTCCATTCCACCAGGTATTGAAGTTTGCCTCGTCTATATCGGGAATCACAAATACGAGAAACTTCATATTCCAGCTGGTCATTGACAAGCACAGGACTAGGTCCAAGAGTAGTCCGGGTAGTTTGGATGAAGGGCTTCAACAGGGATTTGTGAAAAACTGGATGTATCTTCTTCCAGGAATCCGGGAGTTGGAGTCGAAAGACCACAGGATTGATGATCTCTTTTATAGAGAAGGGTCCATAATACCGGGGAGCCAACTTATTCGGTCTGAGATGTCGGGGTAGAAGTTTCGAGCATAGCCATACTTTATCCCCAATGGAGTATGAAGGCCCTGGTCTTCTCCTTGAATCTGCATAGTGTTTGGACTCGCGCTCTTTTGAGATGTTCCTTGGCTTCTCTCTGCACATTTATGAGTGTTTCAATCCAGGAATCGACAGTAGGAACAGGTGTAGGGTGTGGAAGAACCGAAGTTAAGACCGAAGGATGAAATCCTTGGCTGCAGAAAAAAGGGCTGGTCTTAACAGCCAAATGGTTCGAATTATTGTAAGCGAATTCGGCTACTGTTACTAAAAGTGACCAATCATCCTGGACTTTGGTAGAGAAACAACGAAGATATTGTTCAAGGGTTTGATTTACTCGTTCTGTGACACCGTTGGTTTGGGGATGATATCCCGAGGAGAAAGCTCATTGAATCCCTATCATCCTGCCGAGGTGTTTCCAGAATTGAGATATATACTGGGGTCCTCTGTCCGATATGATCTTGGAAGGAAGTCCATGCAGTCGGAAGACGTGTTCCAGGAAAATACCAGCAAGTTCTGAGGAGGATGGTAATTTATACAGAGGGGTAAAGTGAGCCATATGAGTGAATAGATCAATGGTGACCATGATAGTGGTATAACCTCTAGAAGGTGGCAATTCCACAATGAAGTCTATAGCAATGATTTCCCAAGGTCTGGTTGGTGGTGTAGGCTGTAATAAGAGACCTTCTGGTTTCTGGTTATCATGTTTGTTCTGATTGCAGACGGAGCAAGATTGAATATACAGTTGTACATCGGTCTTCATCTTGGGCCACCAAAATTGTCTTTGTATTAGACAGAGGGTGTTGGAAATACCACGATGACCGGAATGAAGAGTATCATGGCAGAGATTTATTGTTCTTTGTTGTAATTTTTGAGTAGGAATGACCAGATTGGTATCTTTGAATAAGTATCCGTCCTTGACTCTCAAGTTCCATTGATTCCTTTCTGAAATTCCTTTCAAAAGCTCCAAAGTCTGAGTTTGCATACAAATCTCTTCCAGGAGGTTGTTTGCTTGAGCTACGAATATGGTATGAGGAAACATCTTGGGATACGTCCGATCCTCCGGAGGTTCATAGTCTGGACGACGAGAAAGTGCATCAGCTATTACATTTTGGGTTCCAGGGACATGGTGAATCTGAAACTGATATTGGGCAAAAAAGAAGGCCCACCGAGCTTGCCGACTATTCCTACATTCCAGGGCTTGCAATACTTGTAGGTTTCGATGATCCGTGCGGACATGGACCAGAAATTTGGCTCCTCGAAGTAAATGACGCCATTCTGTGAAGGCTTGACGGATGGCTAGCAGCTCTTTCTCTAGGACAGAGTAATGGGTTTCACTAGAAGTTAATGTCCAAGAAAGGTAGGCAATGGGATGTTCCAAGCTATCCTCGAATTGCTGTTTTAGGACAGCCCCAATGGCGTAATTGGAGGCGTCTGTCTCCACTATGAATGGTCGATTAACATCAGGCTGAGCAAGAATGGGAGCTTGTGTAAATTCAGACTTTAACTGTTGGAAGGCTTTCTCTTGGGCCATGGTCCAATGAAAGGAAACATCTTTTTTCTATAAGGCAATTATTGGTTGGACAATCTCGGAAAAGGAAGGTATGAATTTCCTATAGAAATTAGCCAAGCCCAGGAAGGATTGTATCTGTTTCACCGAGGCGGGGCTAGGCCAGGATAAAATAGCCTTGACCTTGGATTGATCCATACCGATACCATTGGGAGTAAGGACAAACCCTAGGTAGTGAACAGTAGAAGTATGGAAGATGCATTTCTCGGGCTTCGTCAGGAGTTTATTTTCGCGTAAGCATTGTAATACTGCTTTCACATGTTCTTCGTGCTTGAGAGGGTCCTTTGAAAATATTAGAATATCGTGCAGATAGACAATCGCAAAAAGGAACAGCATGTCTGAGAAGACTTGATCCATGAAATGTTGGAACACCGCTGGGGCATTAGCAAGTCCAAAGGGCATGACTAAGTATTCAAAATGCCCAAAGGGTGTTCTAAAGGCTGTCTTCCACTCATCACCTGTCCTTATACGAATCAAATGATAGGCGCCCCTGAGATCCAGCTTGATGAACACAACTGCGCCTCTTACTGCCTCCCGGATGTCTGAGATCAAGGGCAACGGATAGCGGTCCTTGAGAGTACATTGATTTAGACCTCGATAATCCAGACACGGTCTGAGTTCTTTAGTGTCTTTTTTAGGAACTAATAACACGGAGGCCCCTGATGGAGATTTAGATGGTCGTTTGGTGCTATTTGAGAGATGTGTATCCAGGTATTCACGAAGGGCTTTCTTTTCAGGTTCTGATAGGATGAACATCCTTCCAAAAGGAATCACCGCGGAAGGTTCTGTCTCAATAGCACAATCTTCAGGTCTGTGGGGAGGTAAGGCCTGCACAATGGCAGAGGAGAAAACATCGGAATATTCCTGGTAAGCCTCCGGGACCCGGATGATGTTTGAAACTGAGATTGTGTTCTGATGAGTTGTAGGAAATTCCTTCGATGGTGTAGGATCAAGGTCTGGATGTAAGCAGTGGGACATACAAAACTAAAAACCCAGGAACAAGGATCCACTGCCCAATTGATATAGGGGTTGTGTCTTTGAAGCCAGGGCATTCCCAAAACCATGGGGTAATGGGTTGACTTGATGATGTCAAATCTTATCCTCTCTCGATGTTGATTTATAGCAAACTTGATTCCTTGGTCTGCAGGGTTATAGGTCCAGAAGAAAGGGATCTTCCATCAATTGCTTCCACAGGTTGCATGATAGTACGGGATTCGTAAGGAATATGGTGTTTTAAGACCCATTCATGATCTATGAATACCCCCATAGCTCCACAGTCGACCAGTGCCAGGATGGGGTATATTTCTTTCTTGGATGTTGTCAAGGAGGCCTGTAGGATTACCAAGGAATTTTGTCCAGGAGAGTTCAAGGATGAAATAGAGGTGAAGCAGACATCTCCCTCTCGAACCTGCGCTCTGTTTAGGATCGGGAGCTGGCGTTTCCCGAGCGCCGTGGGGGGGCAATCGGACATTCTCTTACTAAATTTTTGTCAGATGCACAATACATACATAATTCAGTATGAATCCTTCGCATCCTCTCTTGTGGTGTAATGGGTCCACGGAAGGCCCTAATTGCATAGGTTCAGGCTCATTGCTTGGAGTAGAAATGCCTTCTGAGCTCGATGGTGTTCCAATGGGGTTTTTCTGGAGTGGTAACTTGGTTTTCTTTTTTTTTGCCTTTCTCTCCTGAATGCGAAAGTCAATCTGTAGAGCGAGATCCATTAGGGCTTGAAAGGAACCCGGACGTGCCACTCTTGATAGTTCGTCCTTGATCTCTTCATTTAGCCCTCTTCGAAATAAAGTAAAACAAGCTTCGGAGGACCAATCCGCTTCCTTAGCCAGCTGTTTGAAGTGTGTGACATATGTGAGCAAGTCCTGGGTACCCTGATGAAAGTCGAGTAAACGTTCCTGGGCAATGTAAACTTGTTCCGGGCGTTCCAACATGGTCTTGAGGACCTCTATAAAGCCGTCATAGTCATCCAGGAGAGCATCACCAGAGTTAACCAATGGGGTGGCCCAGGTCAAGGCATTCCCGGAAAGATGCGAGATAATAAAGCCCACTTTAGCCCTGGGCGTAGAAAAATAATAAGGCTTAAATGTAAAGTGGACCAAACAAGAATCTAGGAATCCACGAAGGCTCTTTGCTGAACCGTTGTACTTATCAAGGACGCCGCCTAGAATTACACTCTCCTTCGTGGAGGAATCACAGGATAACACCAATTGTTTTAACACAGCGTTTTCCGCCTTTAAGTTTTGCACTTCGGTCGTCAACTCTTGCATGCCATGCATAAGATCCTGGACGGCTGCTTCCATGTCTGTATCGAGATCGGTCAGGTGGCGTCTCAATCTGTCACAGGTTTCCCCTTTTCTCACCTGTTTTCTCTGTTTTGCAGAGTCCTTTGTCAGGGTTTTCTTCCGAGCAGTTCGGGTCTTGTACAAGCCCGCTCAGCCGTCTTCGGATTCCAGGATTCGTTCAGCTTCTTCGTCCGGAATCTAGGAAACTCCAGGAAGCTTGGAATGGAGGCAGCACAAGGAGACGGCCTGCGCGGAACGCGGAAGAAACAGGATCAAGGAAAGTAGTAGGAAAGGAGAAGGAGGAAGGTCAGGGAACCAGGAAGCAACACAGTTCAGGAGAACAAACTACAGAGCACGTCAGGCCACAGCTATCGGTAGCGTTGAGACGCGCGGAACCACAGGGGAGTGGCTAATTTATAGAACGTGCTGCATAGGACGTAAAGGTCGATAGACCGCGTTCCGTGTATACGGCCATGTTGGGTGTACTACAGCGAGTAACCCCTGATGTGCCAGGGACCAGGAAGACCAGAAAGGGCGTGATTGACGGATCATGACACCATTAAAGTGTGTAATCAGATTTTATAGGCATTTAATTCACATTTCAATACTTCCACTTGTGTGAATACCTATGTGAAACAAATCAATTTAGTAAACATCATTATCAATGCAGGCTATCTTTTTTATAGTATTCATTTATTTATGGTTGATTTATATAGCTCCGACTGAAGTCCAGGGTTACTTTGTGGCACCCTTTTGTACCATAGCATTTAGTACCATCCCAATTATAAGATATTTCACAAATACTTGCTGCATTTCATCCACTGCAAACTGTATCATTATTCAGTAACATCTTTGTCTTCAAAGTTATTACCAAAACATTCCTTATTTGAATTTACTAATTGTAGATATATAGTTGCACCAAAAACACAGTGCTTTTGTTTAAGAAGGCGATTGTTTCTCTCCAAATCGCATATTGAGAAGTGGGCATTGCAGTTGTGTTGATGATTTAATCTACTCATTGCTGCAACTGAATTGTTTAAATGATAGTGCTACGTGGAGGTTATTCAAAACTGCTGGACCTAAAGTAATTTGCAGCAGGCATGACCCATCAATTATTAGTAAGATATTTGTGCTGCAAGCGACCATTGCAGCCTTTGCATATCAAGGCTGAAGTGTGAAATTCTGTGTTGCTGAACTTCAGGGTTCCCATCCTTCAAAATGATCTGATTCCCTAATAATGATGATGTAATATGTTAGTAAATATTTCATAATGTCTGAGTCCTGCAATGGTCTGTTGAAGGCCATGAACAGAGAGCAGCCATTTTGGGTCGCTTGACTTTAAAGTAGATAGTTTGTAAGGGCACATCCTGAAAGAGGCCTCCAGCATGGAAGAGTGTGCAATCTTTTCAAATGAATATTTTGTGACAAGTTGTCCTTTTGTCCAGATGGCCACAGCATCAAACTATGTACTGAAGTTGCCAAATAAGTAGGACACCCTGTGCTGTAGATGTGCATGCCAGACCAGAAAGCTGAGAAAGGACTAGAGGACATTTGCAAATACTGATAAATATACTTTTGCCCTTCTTTCATACTGTGTACATAGATGAGACGCCAACCTGTTCCTGTCTCCTTGATCATTGTTTACGTTGGAAGCTTTTCTTTTTAAAATCAAGAAGAAGAACACAATACAGTCTGAAATGAGTTTGTGTCGAAGACATGACTCCGCATCCTTGCCTGTTTTATGTGCGCTCTGAGGCCCATGGGCGTGTGGCGCTTTATAAAAATTAAAAAATAAATACATAAATTATCCGTTAAAAAAGCTTTTAAAGACAGTGATCAACAAAGGCGCCATGAAAGCGTCTCCACAGTCTCAGGGTTGCAGAAATAGGGTCTGGCCTTGTAGTGCTGTTGAGTGGACCATGCAAACATAATATATTTAAAAGCTAAGCATGCAGCTGATTGGTCGGGCGGTGTGCCTGTTTTGTGTGTATGCATGTGGCTGCATGCATGTGTGTGAATGTATGCGTATGGGTGTTCCTGCATGTGTGAGAGAGATGTCTGGAAATATGTGAATGCGCTTCTTTCATTGTGTGTTTGTAGGCAGTCATTTTCATAATTGTTGTCCATGTGCATGTGTTCGAAGCACATTCACATATAATGGCAATATACGTCATGAGAGGTGAATACAAGCCTTGGCATATCGCCTCGATACCTGGGCTAACGATGGTTAATGTATTATACGTGCTTAATAAAAGGTATATAAAGGTCAAGGCCAAAATGGCATTCTAAGATGACAGAAACGTTTCGAATAATTGAACACTATCGCCCACCGGTGTTATTTCACCTACCTTATAGGAGTTGTAAAAATGTGCTCAACCGCCAAACATGCAAGTGAGCAAATGGAGTCACTCTTTGAACAGGCAGCTCGAGAGCTAATCCCTCCAAGAAATGCTTTTCAAAATGGAGTCCACATTTTTCAAAATATATAAATACACGGAAATTGCTTTCACAGACTGTTCTCAAGGGGAGCTGAGGAAATCTAGTGCTTCAGGGTATGCCACACCACTGTGCCCTAAAACATTTTCCTTTGCACTGTTGGGCAGGGGGCAGCCCCTGCCACCCTCCTGAGCACTTTAGAGTGAGGCAAGATGCATTCAAAGTACTATAATGGGCTGGGGGGCAGGGGAACTGTTAAAGGACCACCCCCAATATAAAAGACCCCACCTCAATATAACAAAATATAATCAACACACTAAGGGGCCAATTCATAGAATTCGGCGCACAAGTGGCGCACGCGGCTGGCGCACAGTGTGCGCGTGCGAATCCCTGCGCCAGCCGCGTGCGCCAAAACCCATTTCCGCGCACAGCGTATTCATGGATTCCAGCCACCAAAACCAGCCGTGGCGCATAGTGGCGCAGCGACCTTGCAGCAGCGCCAGTTACGCCCCCAAGAACGCCTTCCGCGCAGGGAAAAGCCATCAAAATCCCCAATCCAGCGCAAAGGGCTGCGCTAACCCTGTACCAGCACGGCAAGCGGGCTACGTGTATTCCAGGGGTTCACGTGAAGTCACTCACGCGATCGGGCCTGGGGGAGCGGGCTACGTGTATTTCAGGGGTTCGCGTGAACTTTTTCACGCGATCGGGCCTGGGGGAGCGGGTTACGTGTATTTCAGGGGTTCGCGTGAACTTATTCACGCGATCGGGCCTGGGGGAGCGGGCTACGTGTATTTCAGGGGTTCGCGTGAACTGATTCACGCGATCGGGCCTGGGGGAGCGGGCTACGTGTATTTCAGGGGTTCGCGTGAAGTTCCACACGCGAATAGCCTGGGCGCGTGTATTTCAGGGGTGCGCGAGAAATTCTACACGCGCGAATAGCCTGGGCGCGTGTATTTCAGGGGTGCGCGAGAAATTCTACACGCGATTTCAGCAGGGTACGTGTATTTCAGGGGTGCGCGAGAAATTCTACACGCGATTTCAGCAGGGTACGTGTATTACAGGGGTGCGCGAGAAAATCTACACGCGAATGGGCTGGGTACGTGTATTCCGGGGGTGCGCGTGAAGTTCCACACGCAAATAGCCTGGGCGCGTGTATTTCAGGGGTGCGCGTGAAGTTCCACACGCGATTTCAGCAGGGTACGTGTATTTCAGGGGTGCGCGAGTAATTCTACACGCGATTGGGCTGGGTACGTGTATTACAGGGGTGCGCGAGTAATTCTACACGCGATTGGGCTGGGTACGTGTATTACAGGGGTGCGCGAGTAATTCTACACGCGATTGGCCTGGGTACGTGTATTACAGGGGTGCGCGAGTAATTCTACACGCGATTGGCCTGGGTACGTGTGTTCCGTGGTGCCGTGAACTTTCACACGCGATTGGTTGAAATCCACGTGTGTTCTGTCATCACGTGCAATGAGGGATACACCCTCGCACGTCACATCACAGACGCGCTCACGCGCTGAGGGCCTTTGGTCCAATGAAAATGCGTATGCGTGCAGACGCGCTTACGCGCTAAGGGCCTTTCCTCGAATTACACGCTGACGTGCAGATTTTTCACGTGCCAAATCACTCCGTATCAAGCTGGCCACGCGAATACACACGGAAGACCACGCTCCTGCCCAGAAGGCCGAATCACTGCCCCCCCAGTGCCCCGAGCAGCCTCCCACGTGCCATCTGCTCCTGCCTGCCGGCCTGCCTGCCTGCTGCCACCGTGCCCTGCCATTTGGTGCCTGCACATCAGCCATCTGCAGGGGTCCAGTTGCTGTGTCCACCCCTGCTGGAACAGTAGACTCCCGACTGGGATACCATCGCTCCACAGCCCAGCCCCAGGACCCAGTTGCCCACCCACACCTGCCTCGGGGGTCGCCATGTCGGGGCAAGCACCATCTGAGACCAGTGGCGACCCCCAGCCAGAGAGGCAGAGGGCCACCAGCTTCAGTGAGAAGGAAGTTGGTGTCCTGGTGGAGCATGTCCTGGGGCATTATGATGCCCTCTTCGGAAGACCACGCGCCAACAAGGAAGGACGGGAGAGGATCTGGGACGATGTAGTGGTTGCCATCAACGCGGAGGGGGTGGCAAGCCGCGACATCAAGCACATCAAGAAGCGCTGGGAGGACTTGAGGTCCAGGACCCTCAATAAGGCCCGGCGCCTCGCGGAGGGGGGCCGGGCACGCCTGAGTGACATCCAGATGAGGGTCCTGGAACGCGTAGACCCAGCGCTCCACGCCCAGATCCTTCGGAGGCAGACCCATCTGGAGTTGGCCGGTAAGTGGCCAAGCATTGCTGTGTGAGACAGGGCATGTTGCAGTGTGCTGGTTGTCTGATACCTGCCTGTATGTGTGACATAGGCCATGTACGTATGTGTGTGTGCAGGGACATCATGGTCAGGCATGTGAGTACAGTGATGTGTTCTATTGCAACATGGGGGGCTCTGTGCGGAATGGACACATGGAAGCATGGCAGTCTCTGTTCCTGGACATGGGTGGGGGTGAGGGATGGGTGCTGGTCCCATGTACACGTATGGTGTCCATGTGTGTGTGTCTGACCTGCGTGTCTGTGACTTGTAAATGCCATGGATGCATGACACATGTCTGTGACAATGTTCAGATTCACTGATGCAGCCTAGTCATCCTTGTATCCACTGCGTCTGTGGTGTACGAGGCCAGATGGATGGAACTACGGTGAGGTGTGTGCATGTGATGGCAAGACCCATGATGCATGTGAGTTTAAAACCAACATTGTATGAATCATGAGTCCCTTGGTCATGTATGCCAATGTCCATGGCATGCGCCATGCCTGTTACTGTATGTGTTTTGCCTGCACTGACCCATGTGTTGTGGAGGGACATGATGGAAGTGATGTATGACAGTGCCACTCATCTGCTGTTGCTTCCTGTCTAGGGGACCATTGTACAGTACCCTGATGCTTGTGTTCTATGTCTCCCTCTACACAGTGGCAAGTGAAGAAGAGGGCGGAGAAGGCGCTGTGGAGCAGAGCGGCGGGGATGCCGCCACGGCTGCAGCGGAAGGGGTGGGTGAGCCCCCACAGGGGCTTGCACCGGCGGAAGACGGCGTGGAGACATCCAGGTTGGTGGTTTCCACAGAGGGGGAGGAGGCCGCTACTGAGCCACACATGGGGCCTGGTGGGGGCATCCCCGCTGGTGCAAGTGGTGCAGTCCAGGGCCAGGGGCAGGAGGCAGCACAGGTCGCCGTGGAGGTGCCTGTGCATGTCACTGTCCCTGACACTGTGACTGCACCACCATGCACCAGCAGGGATGCCCCATCCCAGGCCCGTCCGCAGGTAGGGGAGATGTCCATGTCATCTGACACTCCTCTACCTGCGGACGAGGGGACCCCTGGCCGTGTGGAGAGGGTCCTGATTGGTGTCGCGTTGCGCACGGCTGGCATTCGTGATGAGGTGCATGCTTCCCGGGAGGAGCATGGACATCATCACGAAGAGCACCGTGCGTACGTGAACCATTTGGGAGCCGCCATGGTCGGGGGTTTCCTACATGTGTGTGGCCTTCTGGCGACCCTCTCCTCCTCTGTGGGGGCTATGCGCCAGTCGTGCTCCATGCCGTCTTCCGGCCCAGATGCCACCAGGGCCCCCTGTGGACCTGCCCCGACCAACGCAGCCAGCTCGGTGGGGACCCCATCCCTGCCACAGTCGGGAGTCGAAGGTCCAGCAGGGGTGGACACACCAGCAACTGTCCCCCTGCAGATGGAGGATGTGCCGGCATCATCTGGCAGGGCACGTGCACGACGGCATCGGTGGATTCCATCAGCCTGGATGCCGTCGTGCTGGCAGAGGCAGTGGCGTCGGAGGCAGCAGCAGGCTCGACGTGGGAGGCATCATGGCTCGGGGCCATCAAGATCAGAGGGGCAGGCATCGGCCGGAGGGCAGGAGAACCCTGGGATGGCAGTGTCTTCCGTGTGGGAGCAGTTGGTCCAGTGGATAGGTGCGGAGCGGCAGCGGGCGGAAGAGGAGCGGCTCACCATGGTCAGGGCGGAGTTCTCCATGCGTCGGGCGTTGAGGCGGGCTGAGTGCCTCGAGGAAGCTCGCAGGGAGTTTGAGGTGGACACGGGGTTGACCCTGCGAGACCTCGGGGCCAGGACAGAGTCCCGCCTCCGGGACATCGACATGGAGTTCGATGATGCCCTGGCCGGCAACATCACAGAGTGAGCCGCAGGACTTGCCCGCTGCCATTGTATATAGTTATATAGTTAGTGGTAGGTTTCCTTTGAATTTTTTTTTTTATTTGGTTGCGATTGGACAATGCGCCACTTTTTTGTATATAGTTCAGTTTTTAGTTAGTTGACATAGTTAGGTTTCATTTGGTTGGGCTCATGGACCCGGGATTGTCTTGTAAATGGTTCTTCTATGGATTTTTTGATTTTTTGGATTTTTTTCATGGACATTCATCTTCTTTTTGTTGTTTTTCTTTGTGGTTTTTCTCATTTCATTTCCATTCTAGTTGATTTTCAATACATGTTTACTTTCATCCTTCAATGTGTCGTATCATCTCATTGCTTTCATGCATGTCATGTTGGGTGTTTTAACATTCACTTGCAGCCATTGTGTGTGACAGACATGTGTTCATTTGCATTATTTACATTGGGTGTGTGACATGTAATTGCCTTTGATATGTGGGTGGATGTGATAGTTGGTTGGGACTTTTGGCAGGGGACGATGGCCATTACGGACATGATTGGGGATTGTTGGGACCCAGGTGCAGGGGGGCATGGATGGGACATGGGCGAAGGCCTGGTGGGGGGTGCCCCGCAATGCTGTGGGGTGGGGGTGGTGGGGGACATGAGTTGGACATGGGTGGGGGCCTGCTGGCAGGTGCCCCACAGTGCTGGGGGGTGGGGGTGCAAGGGGACATGAGTGGGGGCCTGCTGGGGGGTGGGGGTGCAGGGGGACATGAGTGGGGGCCTGCTGGGGGGTGGGGGTGCAGGGGGACATGAGTGGGACATGGTTGGGGGCCTGCTGGCAGGTGCCCCACAGTGCTGGGGGGTGGGGGTGCAGGGGGACATGTGGCTTGGCTGGGGGGCATGCCCATGGTGGATGGGCTGCCTGCGGGACATGACCAGGGGTGCAGGCTAGTCCCCTGTGGTGTGGGCTGCCTGCAGAGGTCGTGGAGGGGGTAGAGGGGAGACCTGGGAGGACCCACACTGGCAATTCACCTCTTCAACTTCCCGCACACCCACGTAATACACTGCCCCACTCGCACAGGCCCAATCGCGTGTAGGATTTCTCGCGCACCCCTGTAATACACGTACCCAGGCCAATCGCGTGTAGCATTTCTCGCGCACCCCTGAAATCCACGTACCCAGCCCATTCGCGTGTAGATTTTCTCGCGCACCCCTGAAATACACGTACCCTGCTGAAATCGCGTGTGGAACTTCACGCGCACCCCTGAAATACACACGCCCAGGCTATTCGCGTGTGGAACTTCACGCGCACCCCCGGAATACACGTACCCAGCCCATTCGCGTGTAGATTTTCTCGCGCACCCCTGTAATACACGTACCCAGCCCATTCGCGTGTGGAACTTCACGCGCACCCCTGAAATACACGTACCCAGGCCAATCGCGTGTAGAATTTCTCGCGCACCCCTGAGATCCACGTACCCCTTGACTTCCCGCGCGCCACTTTTTTGATGCGCTGGGACTCTACCGCCTGCCTTCGTGTGGCGGCCGTGTTTCAGCTTGTGCGTGTCTTTGCCTGTGCGTGGCTTTGCCCTATTCGATTCCATGAATACGTGTGGTTCGAGTGCGTGTGGGCGTTCCGTCTGCTTCCCTGCAGTATATCCCCAGTTACGCCCTTATTTTCCCGTGTTGTTCCCCATTCCGCGCGTTACGCCCCATGTCCCGCCCACTTTCTGGTGTGTGCGCTGAGGTTGTGCGCTTTCACTGTGCGCGTCGCGCACGTCTTTCGCGATGTTGCAGTGACTTGTGCGCCATGCATGGGTTTGGCGCACATCCCACGGTGAACACGCGCAGGGACTTTCATGAATCGCACGCGTGCGCGTGCGCCTGTTTTTTTCCGCTTGAGCCTGCTTGCGCCTGCTTGCGCGAAGATTTTCGGCGCACGTTTGTTCCATGAATCGGCCCCCAAGTGTAGTGCAGGTCTCGAGCAACATTGTTATTTTTGAATAGATGCTAGTAATCATAGTTAAAAGACAAGGCCTGCACAGCACATGCGGCATTGCATGCATTGGGCACAAATTGCAGGATGAGGGAAATCTCCTGCCATGCCGGGGCTCTGATGAGGACAGCCCATACCCCCAACCACCCCGATGCCTATACATTGTTCTAACAGTTTTGCAAAGATGTGTTTTTTACCCAAGAGGAATATGCCCACCAAGGCCGCAATCGGAGACCGGCGCATGGTGTGCATGTTATCTCACACTGGCCAAAGCATGATCCGGCCTATTGAAAGTGGTCATTCCCATAAATATAATTTAAAAAAAAGAATGGATGGACACCAATGGACACACCCCGGTAGGGAATGAGATGAGGAGAACTTGCGAGTGTTTAAAAGCTATGCTTTATATAAAGATAAAATGGGGCGTGCAGTGGCCTCATCTACTCCAAGGGTGGTCTGCCAACATTACAGGTAAGACACATTACAAGTCCAAAACACGTCATCTATGACGTATTCTATAAGGGATAAACAAACGCTTTTCATTGGCAAGTCAACATAAGACAGTATACAATATGTAATAGTGCCAGTGCTGGTTGGCTGGAGCAGAACATGCTACTACTTAAGGCGTGTGGGGCAGCTGTGCTCATCAGGGAGGGGTGATAGGTCACGTTGGGTCCACACAGCTATAACTCTGGCTAAGCTAGACTTCATAGTAATCATAGGCATGCACAGTTTAATATGGCACACAAGGTTCATCATAACACATTAGCATCGATAAATTGTAAAACAGGGTGTGCATTCTTGACCCAAACCAGAGTGGGGCAGCTGTGCAGTAGTCTGGGTGCCTTACCTCACGTGTGAGTCTGAGGCACATTTATCAGATGCCTCGAGGATCAAACAAAGGTGTCGCGATTTGTTAGTACATGGAGAATATATGTCTGCTTTGGATTAGTTATATGGGGGGCAATTAAGGGTGGCCCATTGTCAGGTGTCCCCCCACTGCTACATCTAAGAGGTGAGGGGCTTGAGGTTCATTCAGACAGTATGGGGTGGGGGCTGTTTGAGCATGGGCAGTTTTTTGGAGACAAATGGTTTTCAAGGGCCATGCTCTGGCCCGGTCACACACAGCGCAATGATCTCAGAGGAAGAGGCGAGATACAGTGTCAGCTTGCAACAATTCCTGTCCAAGCTTCTGTGAGAACAGGACAGCCGCAGCACAGACAGTGAGGAGGTGGTGGAGGCTGTCAGGCTGGCTGTGTGCAGCGCTGGACAGGGGAGTTTCATGTGAGGCCTAGTAAAGGATGGAGTTGTTGTAAATACAAAATGGATTCCCTGTGGACCTGTGAAACACATTGGTTAGGTGTCATCCAATGGCTACCTCCCACCCGTCATCGGATTTTGGCCGAGGGTGTACTGCCAACAATTGAATGAGCATAACATATGCTTCGCCTGCAATGTATGGGGGCTCAAAATAGCTCCTTCCTCTCATACACCATCCACAGGCTACCACCAGTTATAGCCAATATAACTGACTGAGCCCTGAGACCCAAGAATTCCATGGCACCAGATAACCTCTGACCACCAACCATAAAAGTAACAAGTCCTGGATGTTCAAATAGTACAACAGAAAGGTGATGGCTGGAAGGTTTTGAATTAATCATAACGATGGGCAAAGCTCTGGGCACCCCTCCAGAACATCGTTTTTCAGCCTGCCAAGCCATTACAGAAGGGGAAAAACCATATGCAAATCAGGCTTGGTCCTACCCCAAAGGGGCAGTCCAGCCGAACTGCTAGGTCTCATCCCTTCTGCACGAGACCACAAGCATCCCCAGACATGTTTCAGCCTTGTTGGGCGTCATCAGTGAGGAGTAGCTTGGGTCTCTAGGCCCAGCAGACTCGGGACCCACGTCTGGGCATACCCGTCCCACTCGGGGTGACTTTGGCAAAACAGAAAGGTGATGGCTGGAAGGTTTTGAATTAATCATAACGATGGGCAAAGCTCTTGGCAACCCTCCAGACCATCGTTTTTGCAGCCTGCCAAGCCATTACAGAAGGGGAAAAACCATATGCAAATCAGGTTTGGTCCTACCCCAAAAGGGGCAGTCCAGCCCGAACTGCTAGGTCACATCCCTTCTGCACGAGACCACAAGCATCCCCAGACATGTTTCAGCCTTGTTGGGCGTCAACAGTGAGGAGTAGCTTGGGTCTCTAGGCCCAGCAGACTTGGGACCCACGACTGGGCATACCCGTCCCACTCGGGGTGACTTTGGCAAAACAGAAAGGTGATGGCCGGAAGGTTTTGAATTAATCATAACCACGGGCAAAGCTCAGGGCAACCCTCCAGACCATCGTTTTTCAGCCTGCCAAGCCATTACAGAAGGGGAAAAACCATATGCAAATCAGACTTGGTCCTACCCCAAAAGGGGCAGTCCAGCCCGAACTGCTAGGTCACATCCCTTCTACACGAGACCACAAGCATCCCCAGACATGTTTCAGCCTTGTTGGGCGTCATCAGTGAGGAGTAGCTTGGGTCTCTAGGCCCGGCAGACTCGGGACCCAAGTCTGGGCATAACCGTCCCACTCGGGGTGACTTTGGCAAAACAGAAAGGTGATGGTTGGAAGGTTTTGAATTAATCATAACCACGGGCAAAGCACTGGGCAACCCTCCAGACCATCGTTTTTCAGCCTGCCAAGCCATTACAGAAGGAGAAAAACCATATGCAAATCAGGCTTGGTCCTACCCCAAAAGGGGCAGTCCAGCCCGAACTGCTAGGTCACATCCCTTCTGCACGAGACCACAAGCATCCCCAGACATGTTTCTGCCTTTTTGGGCATCATCAGTGAGGAGTAGCTTGGGTCTCTAGGCCGGCAGACTCGGGACCCAAGTCTGGGCATACCCATCCCACTTGGGGTGACTTTGGCAAAACAGAAAGGTGATGGCTGGAAGGTTTTGAATTAATCATAACCACGGGCAATGCTCTGGGCAACCCTCCAGACCATCGTTTTTCAGCCTGCCATGCCATTACAGAAAGGGAAAAACCATATGCAAATCAGGCTTGGTCCTACCCCAAAAGGGGCAATCCAGCCCATACTGCTAGGTCACATCCCTTCTGCACGAGACCACAAGCATCCCCAGACATGCTTCAGCCTTGTTGGGCGTCATCAGTGAGGAGTAGCTTGGGTCTCTAGGCCCAGCAGACTTGGGACCCACGACTGGGCATACCCGTCCCACTCGGGGTGACTTTGGCAAAACAGAAAGGTGATTGCTGGAAGGTTTTGAATTAATCATAACCACGGGCAAAGCTCAGGGCAACCCTCCAGACCATCGTTTTTCAGCCTGCCAAGCCATTATAGAAGGGGAAAAACCATATGCAAATCAGACTTGGTCCTACCCCAA
Source organism: Ambystoma mexicanum (assembly GCF_040938575.1). Classification (NCBI taxonomy): domain Eukaryota; kingdom Metazoa; phylum Chordata; class Amphibia; order Caudata; family Ambystomatidae; genus Ambystoma; species Ambystoma mexicanum. Next base: position 536,679,851 of record NC_090923.1, on the reverse strand, counting down.
AAGGGGCAGTCCAGCCCGAACTGCTAGGTCACATCCCTTCTGCATGAGACCACAAGCATCCCCAGACATGTTTCAGCCTTCTTGGGCGTCATCAGTGAGGAGTAGCTTGGGTCTGAAGGCCCGGCAGACTCGGGACTCAAGTCTGGGCATAACCGTCCCACTCGGGGTGACTTTGGCAAAACAGAAAGGTGATGGCTGGAAGGTTTTGAATTAATCATAACCACGGGCAAAGCTCTTGGCAACCCTCCAGACCATCGTTTTTGCAGCCTGCCAAGCCCTTACAGAAGGGGAAAAACCATATGCAAATCAGGTTTGGTCCTACCCCAAAAGGGGCAGTCCAGCCCGAACTGCTAGGTCACATCCCTTCTGCACGAGACCACAAGCATCCCCAGACATGTTTCAGCCTTGTTGGGCGTCAACAGTGAGGAGTAGCTTGGGTCTCTAGGCCCAGCAGACTTGGGACCCACGACTGGGCATACCCGTACCACTCGGGGTGACTTTGGCAAAACAGAAAGGTGATGGCTGGAAGTTTTTGAATTAATCATAACCATGGACAAAGCTCAGGGCAACCCTCCAGACCATCGTTTTTGAGCCTGCCAAGCCATTACAGAAGGAGAAAAACCATATGCAAATCAGGCTTGGTCCTACCCCAAAAGGGGCAGTCCAGCCCGAACTGCTAGGTCACATCTCTTCTGCACGAGACCACAAGCATCCCCAGACATGTTATAGCCTTGTTGGGGGTCATCAGTGAGGAGTAGCTTGGGTCTCTAGGCCCGGCAGACATGGGACCCACGTCTGGGCATACCCGTCCCACTCGGGGTGACTTTGGCAAAACAGAAAGGTGATGGTTGGAAGGTTTTGAATTAATCATAACCACAGGCAAAGCTCTGGGCAACCCTCCAGACAATCGTTTTTCAGCCTGACAAGCCATTACAGAAGGAGAAAAACCATATGCAAATCAGGCTTGGTCCTACCCCAAAAGGGGCAGTCCAGCCCGAACTGCTAGGTCACATCCCTTCTGCACGAGACCACAAGCATCCCCAGACATGTTTCTGCCTTGTTGGGCATCATCAGTGAGGAGTAGCTTGGGTCTCTAGGCCCGACAGACTCGGGACCCAAGTCTGGGCATACCCGTCCCACTCGGGGTGACTTTGGCAAAACAGAAAGGTGATGGCTGGAAGGTTTTGAATTAATCATAACCACGGGCAATGCTCTGGGCAACCCTCCAGACCATCGTTTTTCAGCCTGCCAAGCCATTATAGAAAGGGAAAAACCATATGCAAATCAGGCTTGGTCCTACCCCATAAGGGGCAATCCAGACCAAACTGCTAGGTCACATCTCTTCTGCACGAGACCACAAGCATCCCCAGACATGCTTCAGGCTTGTTGGGCGTCATCAGTGAGGAGTAGCTTGGGTCTCTAGGCCCAGCAGACTTGGGACCCACGACTGGGCATACCCGTCCCACTCGGGGTGACTTTAGCAAAACAGAACGGTGATGGCTGGAAGGTTTTGAATTAATCATAACCACGGGCAAAGCTCAGGGCAACCCTCCAGACCATCGTTTTTCAGCCTGCCAAGCCATTACAGAAGGGGAAAAACCATATGCAAATCAGACTTGGTCCTACCCCAAAAGGGCAGTCCAGCCGGAACTGCTAGGTCACATCCCTTCTGCACGAGACCACAAGCATCCCCAGACATGTTTCAGCCTTGTTGGGCGTCATCAGTGAGGAGTAGCCTGGGTCTGAAGGTCCGGCAGACTCGGGACCCACGTCTGGGAATAACTGTCCCACTCGGGGTGACTTTGGCAAAACAGAAAGGTTATGGTTGGAAGGTTTTGAATTAATCATAACCACGGGCAAAGCTCTGGGCAACCCTCCAGACCATTGTTTTTCAGCCTGCCAAGCCATTACAGAAGGGGAAAAACCATATGCAAATCAGGTTTGGTCCTACCCCAAAAGGAGCAGTCCAGCCCGAACTGCTAGGTCACATCCCTTCTGCACGAGACCACAAGCATCCCCAGACATGTTTCAGCCTTGTTGGGCATCATCAGTGAGGAGTAGTTTGGGTCTCTAGGCCCGGCAGACTCGGGACCCATGACTGGGCATACCCGTCCCACTCGGGGTGACTTTGGCAAAACAGAAAGGTGATTGTTGGAAGGTTTTGAATTAATCATAACCATGGGCAAAGCTGTGGGCAACCCTCCAGACCATCGTTTTTCAGCCTGCCAAGCCATTACAGAAAGGGAAAAACCATATGCAAATCAGGCTTGGTCCTACCCCAAAAGGGGCAATCCAGCCCGAACTGCTAGATCACATCCCTTCTGCACGAGACCACAAGCATCCCCAGACATGGTTCAGCCTTGTTGGGCGTCATCTGTGAGGAGTAGCTTGGGTCTCTAGGCCCAGCAGACTTGGGACCCACGACTGGGCATACCCGTCCCACTCGGGGTGACTTTGGCAAAACAGAAAGGTGATTGTTGGAAGGTTTTGAATTAATCATAACCATGGACAAAGCTCAGGGCAACCCTCCAGACCATCGCTTTTCAGCCTGCCAAGCCATTACAGAAGGGGAAAAACCATATGCAAATCAGACTTGGTCCTACCCCAAAAGGGTCAGTCCAGCCCGAACTGCTAGGTCACATCCCTTCTGCACGAGACCACAAGCATCCCCAGACATGTTTCAGCCTTGTTGGGCGTCATCAGTGAGGAGTAGCTTGGGTCTGAAGGCCCGGCAGACTCGGGACCCACGTCTGCGCATAACCGTCCCACTCGGGGTGACTTTGGCAAAACAGAAAGGTTATGGTTGGAAGGTTTTGAATTAATCATAACCACGGGCAAAGCTCTGGGCAACCCCCCAGACCATTGTTTTTCAGCCTGCCAAGCCATTACAGAAGGGGAAAAACCATATGCAAATCAGGTTTGGTCCTACCCCAAAAGGGGCAGTCCAGCCCGAACTGCTAGATCACATCCCTTCTGCACGAGACCACAAGCATCCCCAGATATGTTTCAGCCTTGTTGGGCGTCAACAGTGAGGAGTAGCTTGGGTCTCTAGGCCCAGCAGACTTGGGACCCACGACTGGGCATACCCGTCCCACTCGGGGTGACTTTGGCAAAACAGAAAGGTGATGGCCGGAAGGTTTTGAATTAATCATAACCACGGGCAAAGCTCAGGGCAACCCTCCAGACCATAGTTTTTCAGCCTGCCAAGCCATTACAGAAGGGGAAAAACCATATGCAAATCAGACTTGGTCCTACCGCAAAAGGGGCAGTCCAGCCCGAACTGCTAGGTCACATCCCTTCTACACGAGACCACAAGCATCCCCAGACATGTTTCAGCCTTGTTGGGCGTCATCAGTGAGGAGTAGCTTGGGTCTCTAGGCCCGGCAGACTCGGGACCCAAGTCTGGGCATAACCGTCCCACTCGGGGTGACTTTGGCAAAACAGAAAGGTGATGGTTGGAAGGTTTTGAATTAATCATAACCACGGGCAAAGCACTGGGCAACCCTCCAGACCATCGTTTTTCAGCCTGCCAAGCCATTACAGAAGGAGAAAAACCATATGCAAATCAGGCTTGGTCCTACCCCAAAAGGGGCAGTCCAGCCCGAACTGCTAGGTCACATCCCTTCTGCACGAGACCACAAGCATCCCCAGACATGTTGCTGCCTTTTTGGGCATCATCAGTGAGGAGTAGCTTGGGTCTCTAGGCCGGCAGACTCGGGACCCAAGTCTGGGCATACCCATCCCACTTGGGGTGACTTTGGCAAAACAGAAAGGTGATGGCTGGAAGGTTTTGAATTAATCATAACAACGGGCAATGCTCTGGGCAACCCTCCAGACCATCGTTTTTCAGCCTGCCATGCCATTACAGAAAGGGAAAAACCATATGCAAATCAGGCTTGGTCCTACCCCAAAAGGGGCAATCCAGCCCATACTGCTAGGTCACATCCCTTCTGCACGAGACCACAAGCATCCCCAGACATGCTTCAGCCTTGTTGGGCGTCATCAGTGAGGAGTAGCTTGGGTCTCTAGGCCCAGCAGACTTGGGACCCACGACTGGGCATACCCGTCCCACTCGGGGTGACTTTGGCAAAACAGAAAGGTGATGGCTGGAAGGTTTTGAATTAATCATAACCACGGGCAAAGCTCAGGGCAACCCTCCAGACCATCGTTTTTCAGCCTGCCAAGCCATTACAGAAGGGGAAAAACCATATGCAAATCAGACTTGGTCCTACCCCAAAAGGGGCAGTCCAGCCCGAACTGCTAGGTCACATCCCTTCTGCATGAGACCACAAGCATCCCCAGACATGTTTCAGCCTTGTTGGGCGTCATCAGTGAGGAGTAGCTTGGGTCTGAAGGCCCGGCAGACTCGGGACTCACGTCTGGGCATAACCGTCCCACTCGGGGTGACTTTGGCAAAACAGAAAGGTGATGGCTGGAAGTTTTTGAATTAATCATAACCACGGGCAAAGCTCTTGGCAACCCTCCAGACCATCGTTTTTGCAGCCTGCCAAGCCATTACAGAAGGGGAAAAACCATATGCAAATCAGGTTTGGTCCTACCCCAAAAGGGGCAGTCCAGCCCGAACTGCTAGGTCACATCCCTTCTACACGAGACCACAAGCATCCCCAGACATGTTTCAGCCTTGTTGGGCGTCATCAGTGAGGAGTAGCTTGGGTCTCTAGGCCCGGCAGACTCGGGACCCAAGTCTGGGCATAACCGTCCCACTCGGGGTGACTTTGGCAAAACAGAAAGGTGATGGTTGGAAGGTTTTGAATTAATCATAACCACGGGCAAAGCACTGGGCAACCCTCCAGACCATCGTTTTTTAGCCTGCCAAGCCATTACAGAAGGAGAAAAACCATATGCAAATCAGGCTTGGTCCTACCCCAAAAGGGGCAGTCCAGCCCGAACTGCTAGGTCACATCCCTTCTGCACGAGACCACAAGCATCCCCAGACATGTTTCTGCCTTTTTGGGCATCATCAGTGAGGAGTAGCTTGGGTCTCTATGCCGGCAGACTTGGGACCCACGACTGGGCATACCCGTCCCACTCGGGGTGACTTTGGCAAAACAGAAAGGTGATGGCTGGAAGGTTTTGAATTAATCATAACCACGGGCAAAGCTCAGGGCAACCCTCCAGACCATCGTTTTTCAGCCTGCCAAGCCATTACAGAAGGGGAAAAACCATATGCAAATCAGACTTGGTCCTACCCCAAAAGGGGCAGTCCAGCCCGAACTGCTAGGTCACATCCCTTCTACACGAGACCACAAGCATCCCCAGACATGTTTCAGCCTTGTTGGGCGTCATCAGTGAGGAGTAGCTTGGGTCTCTAGGCCCGGCAGACTCGGGACCCAAGTCTGGGCATAACAGTCCCACTCGGGGTGACTTTGGCAAAACAGAAAGGTGATGGTTGGAAGGTTTTGAATTAATCATAACCATGGGCAAAGCACTGGGCAAGCCTCCAGACCATCGTTTTTCAGCCTGCCAAGCCATTACAGAAGGAGAAAAACCATATGCAAATCAGGCTTCGTCCTACCCCAAAAGGGGCAGTCCAGCCCGAACTGCTAGGTCACATCCCTTCTGCACGAGACCACAAGCATCCCCAGACATGTTTCTGCCTTTTTGGGCATCATCAGTGAGGAGTAGCTTGGGTCTCTAGGCCGGCAGACTCGGGACCCAAGTCTGGGCATACCCATCCCACTTGGGGTGACTTTGGCAAAACAGAAAGGTGATGGCTGGAAGGTTTTGAATTAATCATAACCACGGGCAATGCTCTGGGCAACCCTCCAGACCATCGTTTTTCAGCCTGCCATGCCATTACAGAAAGGGAAAAACCATATGCAAATCAGGCTTGGTCCTACCCCAAAAGGGGCAATCCAGCCCATACTGCTAGGTCACATCCCTTCTGCACGAGACCACAAGCATCCCCAGACATGCTTCAGCCTTGTTGGGCGTCATCAGTGAGGAGTAGCTTGGGTCTCTAGGCCCAGCAGACTTGGGACCCACGACTGGGCATACCCGTCCCACTCGGGGTGACTTTGGCAAAACAGAAAGGTGATGGCTGGAAGGTTTTGAATTAATCATAACCACGGGCAAAGCTCAGGGCAACCCTCCAGACCATCGTTTTTCAGCCTGCCAAGCCATTACAGAAGGGGAAAAACCATATGCAAATCAGACTTGGTCCTACACCAAAAGGGGCAGTCCAGCCCGAACTGCTAGGTCACATCCCATCTGCACGAGACCACAAGCATCCCCAGACATGTTTCAGCCTTGTTGGGCGTCAACAGTGAGGAGTAGCTTGGGTCTCTAGGCCCAGCAGACTTGGGACCCACGACTGGGCATACCCGTCCCACTCGGGGTGACTTTGGCAAAACAGAAAGGTGATGGCTGGAAGGTTTTGAATTAATCATAACCATGGACAAAGCTCAGGGCAACCCTCCAGACCATCGTTTTTGAGCCTGCCAAGCCATTACAGAAGGAGAAAAACCATATGCAAATCAGGCTTGGTCCTACCCCAAAAGGGGCAGTCCAGCCCGAACTGCTAGGTCACATCCCTTCTGCACGAGACCACAAGCATCCCCAGACATGTTTCTGCCTTGTTGGGCATCATCAGTGAGGAGTAGCTTGGGTCTCTAGGCCCGACAGACTCGGGACCCAAGTCTGGGCATACCCGTCCCACTCGGGGTGACTTTGGCAAAACAGAAAAGTGATGGCTGGAAGGTTTTGAATTAATCATAACCACGGGCAATGCTCTGGGCAACCCTCCAGACCATCGTTTTTCAGCCTGCCAAGCCATTATAGAAAGGGAAAAACCATATGCAAATCAGGCTTGGTCCTACCCCAAAAGGGGCAATCCAGCCCGAACTGCTAGGTCACATCTCTTCTGCACGAGACCACAAGCATCCCCAGACATGCTTCAGCCTTGTTGGGCGTCATCAGTGAGGAGTAGCTTGGGTCTCTAGGCCCAGCAGACTTGGGACCCACGACTGGGCATACCCGTCCCACTCGGGGTGACTTTAGCAAAACAGAAAGGTGATGGCTGGAAGGTTTTGAATTAATCATAACCACGGGCAAAGTTCAGGGCAACCCTCCAGACCATCGTTTTTCAGCCTGCCAAGCCATTACAGAAGGGGAAAAACCATATGCAAATCAGACTTGGTCCTACCCCAAAAGGGGCAGTCCAGCCCGAACTGCTAGGTCACATCCCTTCTGCACGAGACCACAAGCATCCCCAGACATGTGTCAGCCTTGCTGGGCGTCATCAGTGAGGAGTAGCCTGGGTCTGAAGGTCCGGCAGACTCGGGACCCACGTCTGGGAATAACCGTCCCACTCGGGGTGACTTTGGCAAAACAGAAAGGTTATGGTTGGAAGGTTTTGAATTAATCATAACCACAGGCAAAGCTCTGGGCAACCCTCCAGACAATCGTTTTTCAGCCTGCCAAGCCATTACAGAAGGAGAAAAACCATATGCAAATCAGGCTTGGTCCTACCCCAAAAGGGGCAGTCCAGCCCGAACTGCTAGGTCACATCCCTTCTGCACGAGACCACAAGCATCCCCAGACATGTTTCTGCCTTGTTGGGCATCATCAGTGAGGAGTAGCTTGGGTCTCTAGGCCCGACAGACTCGGGACCCAAGTCTGGGCATACCCGTCCCACTCGGGGTGACTTTGGCAAAACAGAAAGGTGATGGCTGGAAGGTTTTGAATTAATCATAACCACGGGCAATGCTCTGGGCAACCCTCCAGACCATCGTTTTTCAGCCTGCCAAGCCATTATAGAAAGGGAAAAACCATATGCAAATCAGGCTTGGTCCTACCCCAAAAGGGGCAACCCAGCCCAAACTGCTAGGTCACATCTCTTCTGCACGAGACCACAAGCATCCCCAGACATGCTTCAGCCTTGTTGGGCGTCATCAGTGAGGAGTAGCTTGGGTCTCTAGGCCCAGCAGACTTGGGACCCACGACTGGGCATACCCGTCCCACTCGGGGTGACTTTAGCAAAACAGAAAGGTGATGGCTGGAAGGTTTTGAATTAATCATAACCACGGGCAAAGCTCAGGGCAATCCTCCAGACCATCGTTTTTCAGCCTGCCAAGCCATTACAGAAGGGGAAAAACCATATGCAAATCAGACTTGGTCCTACCCCAAAAGGGGCAGTCCAGCCGGAACTGCTAGGTCACATCCCTTCTTCACGAGACCACAAGCATCCCCAGACATGTTGCAGCCTTGTTGGGCGTCATCAGTGAGGAGTAGCCTGGGTCTGAAGGTCCGGCAGACTCAGGACCCACGTCTGGGAATAACTGTCCCACTCGGGGTGACTTTGGCAAAACAGAAAGGTTATGGTTGGAAGGTTTTGAATTAATCATAACCACGGGCAAAGCTCTGGGCAACCCTCCAGACCATTGTTTTTCAGCCTGCCAAGCCATTACAGAAGGGGAAAAACCATATGCAAATCAGGTTTGGTCCTACCCCAAAAGGAGCAGTCCAGCCCGAACTGCTAGGTCACATCCCTTCTGCACGAGACCACAAGCATCCCCAGACATGTTTCAGCCTTGTTGGGCATCATCAGTGAGGAGTAGTTTGGGTCTCTAGGCCCGGCAGACTCGGGACCCATGACTGGGCATACCCGTCCCACTCGGGGTGACTTTGGCAAAACAGAAAGGTGATTGTTGGAAGGTTTTGAATTAATCATAACCATGGGCAAAGCTCTGGGCAACCCTCCAGACCATCGTTTTTCAGCCTGCCAAGCCATTACAGAAAGGGAAAAACCATATGCAAATCAGGCTTGGTCCTACCCCAAAAGGGGCAATCCAGCCCGAACTGCTAGATCACATCCCTTCTGCACGAGACCACAAGCATCCCCAGACATGCTTCAGCCTTGTTGGGCATCATCTGTGAGGAGTAGCTTGGGTCTCTAGGCCCAGCAGACTTGGGACCCACGACTGGGCATACCCGTCCCACTCGGGGTGACTTTGGCAAAACAGAAAGGTGATGGCTGGAAGGTTTTGAATTAATCATAACCATGGACAAAGCTCAGGGCAACCCTCCAGACCATCGTTTTTCAGCCTGCCAAGCCATTACAGAAGGGGAAAAACCATATGCAAATCAGACTTGGTACTACCCCAAAAGGGGCAGTCCAGCCCGAACTGCTAGGTCACATCCCTTCTGCACGAGACCACAAGCATCCCCAGACATGCTTCAGCCTTGTTGGGCATCATCTGTGAGGAGTAGCTTGGGTCTCTAGGCCCAGCAGACTTGGGACCCACGACTGGGCATACCCGTCCCACTCGGGGTGACTTTGGCAAAACAGAAAGGTTATGGTTGGAAGGTTTTGAATTAATCATAACCACGGGCAAAGCTCTGGGCAACCCTCCAGACCATTGTTTTTCAGCCTGCCAAGCCATTACAGAAGGGGAAAAACCATATGCAAATCAGGTTTGGTCCTACCCCAAAAGGGGCAGTCCAGCCCGAACTGCTAGAAAACATCCCTTCTGCACGAGACCACAAGCATCCCCAGATATGTTTCAGCCTTGTTGGGCGTCATCAGTGAGAAGTAGTTTGGGTCTCAAAGGCCCGGCAGACTCGGGACCCATGACTGGGCATACCCGTCCCACTCGGGGTGACTTTGGCAAAACAGAAAGGTGATTGTTGGAAGGTTTTGAATTAATCATAACCATGGGCAAAGCTGTGGGCAACCCTCCAGACCATCGTTTTTCAGCCTGCCAAGCCATTACAGAAAGGGAAAAACCATATGCAAATCAGGCTTGGTCCTACCCCAAAAGGGGCAATCCAGCCCGAACTGCTAGATCACATCCCTTCTGCACGAGACCACAAGCATCCCCAGACATGCTTCAGCCTTGTTGGGCCTCATCAGTTAGGAGTAGCTTGGGTCTCTAGGCCCAGCAGACTTGGGACCTACGACTGGGCATACCCGTCCCACTCGGGGTGACTTTGGCAAAACAGAAAGGTGATGGCTGGAAGGTTTTGAATTAATCATAACCACGGGCAAAGCTCAGGGCAACCCTCCAGACCATTGTTTTTCAGCCTGCCAAGCCATTATAGAAGGGGAAAAACCATATGCAAATCAGGTTTGGTCCTACCCCAAAAGGGGCAGTCCAGCCCGAACTGCTAGGTCACATCCCTTCTGCACGAGACCACAAGCCTCCCCAGACATGTTTCAGCCTTGTTGGGCGTCATCAGTGAGGAGTAGTTTGGGTCTCTAGGCCCGGCAGACTCGGGACCCATGACTGGGCATACCCGTCCCACTCGGGGTGACTTTGGCAAAACAGAAAGGTCATGGTTGGAAGGTTTTGAATTAATCATAACCACGGGCAAAGCTCTGGGCAACCCTCCAGACCATCGTTTTTCAGCCTGCCAAGCCATTACAAAAGGAGAAAAACCATATGCAAATCAGGCTTGGTCCTACCCCAAAAGGGGCAGTCCAGCCCGAACTGCTAGGTCACATCCCTTCTGCACGAGACCACAAGCATCCCCAGACATGTTTCTGCCTTGTTGGGCATCATCAGTGAGGAGTAGCTTGGGTCTCTAGGCCCGGCAGACTCGGGAGCCACGTCTGGGCATACCCGTCCCACTCGGGGTGACTTTGGCAAAACAGAAAGGTGATGGCTGGAAGGTTTTGAATTAATCATAACCACGGGCAATGCTCTGGGCAACCCTCCAGACCATCGTTTTTCAGCCTGCCAAGCCATTACAGAAGGGGAAAAACCATATGCAAATCAGGCTTGGTCCTACCCCAAAAGGGCCAATCCAGCCCGAACTGCTAGGTCACATCCCTTCTGCACGAGACCACAAGCATCCCCAGACATGTTTCAGCCTTGTTGGGCGTCATCAGTGAGGAGTAGCTTGGGTCTCTAGGCCCGGCAGACTCCGGACCCACGTCTGGGCATACCCGTCCCACTCGGGGTGACTTTGGCAAAACAGAAAGGTGATGGCTGGAAGGTTTTGAATTAATCATAACCACGGGCAAAGCTCTGGGCAACCCTCCGGACCATGGTTTTTCAGCCTGCCAAGCTATTACAGAAGGGGAAAAACCATATGCAAATCAGGCTTGGTCCTACCCCAAAAGGGGCAGTCCAGCCTGAACTGCTAGGTCACATCCCTTCTGCACGAGACCACAAGCATCCCCAGACATGTTTCAGCCTTGTTGGGCGTCATCAGTGAGGAGTAGCTTGGGTCTCTAGGCCCGGCAGACTCGGGACCCACGTCTGGGCATACCCGTCCCACTCGGGGTCACTTTGGCAAAACAGAAAGGTTATGGCTGGAAGGTTGTGAATTAATCAAAACCAGGGGAAATGCTCTGGGCAACCCTCCGGACCATCGTTTTTCAGCCTGCCAAGCCATTACAGAAGGGGAAAAACCATATGCAAATCAGGCTTGGTCCTACCCCAAAAGGGGCAGTCCAGCCCGAACTGCTAGGTCACATCCCTTCTGCACGAGACCACAAGCATCCCCAGACATGTTTCAGCCTTGTTGGGCGTCATCAGTGAGGAGTAGCTTGGGTCTCTAGGCCCGGCAGACTCGGGACTCACGTCTGGGCATACTCGTCCCACTCGGGGTCACTTTGGCAAAACAGAAAGGTGATGGCTGGAAGGTTTTGAATTAATCATAACCACGGGCAAAGCTCTGGGCAACCCTCCGGACCATTGTTTTTCAGCCTGCCAAGCCATTAGAGAAAGAGAAAAACCATATGCAAATCAGGCTTGGTCCTCCCCCAAAAGGGGCAGTCCAGCCCGAACTGCTAGGTCACATCCCTTCTGCACGAGACCACAAGCATCCCCAGACATGTTTCAGTCTTGTTGGGCGTCATCAGTGAGGAGTAGCTTGGGTCTCTAGGCCCGGCAGACTCGGGACCCACGTCTGGGCATACCTGTCCCACTCGGGGTGACTTTGGCAAAATAGAAGGGTGATGGCTGGAAGATTTTGAATTAATCAAAACCACTGGCAATGCTCTGGGCAACCCTCCAGACCATCGTTTTTCAGCCTGCCAAGCCATTACAGAAGGGGAAAAACCATATGCAAATCAGGCTTGGTCCTACCCCAAAAGGGGCAATCCAGCCCAAACTGCTAGGTCACATCCCTTCTGCATGAGACCACAAGCATCCTCAGACATGTTTCAGCCTTGTTGGGCGTCATCAGTGAGGAGTAGCTTGGGTCTCTAGGCCCGGCAGACTCGGGACCCACGTCTGGGCATACCTGTCCCACTCGGGGTCACTTTGGCAAAACAGAAAGGTGATGGCTGGAAGGTTTTGAATTAATCAAAACCACGGGCAATGCTCTGGGCAACCCTCCAGACCATCGTTTTTCAGCCTGCCAAGCCATTACAGAAGGGGAAAAACCATATGCAAATCAGGCTTGGTCCTACCCCAAAAGGGGCAATCCAGCCCAAACTGCTAGGTCACATCCCTTCTGCACGAGACCACAAGCATCCCCAGACATGTTTCAGCCTTGTTGGGCGTCATCAGTGAGGAGTAGCTTGGGTCTCTAGGCCCGGCAGACTCGGGACCCACGTCTGGGCATACCCGTCCCACTCGGGGTGACTTTGGCAAAACAGAAAGGTGATGTCTGGAAGGTTTTGAATTAATCATAACCACGGGCAAAGCTCTGGGCAACCCTCCGGACCATGGTTTTTCAGCCTGCCAATCTATTACAGAAGGGGAAAAACCATATGCAAATCAGGCTTGGTCCTATCCCAAAAGGGGCAGTCCAGCCTGAACTGCTAGGACACATCCCTTCTGCACGAGACCACAAGCATCCCCAGACATGTTTCAGCCTTGTTGGGCGTCATCAGTGAGGAGTAGCCTGGGTCTGAAGGTCCGGCAGACTCGGGACCCACGTCTGGGAATAACTGTCCCACTCGGGGTGACTTTGGCAAAACAGAAAGGTTATGGTTGGAAGGTTTTGAATTAATCATAACCACGGGCAAAGCTCTGGGCAACCCTCCAGACCATTGTTTTTCAGCCTGCCAAGCCATTACAGAAGGGGAAAAACCATATGCAAATCAGGTTTGGTCCTACCCCAAAAGGAGCAGTCCAGCCCGAACTGCTAGGTCACATCCCTTCTGCACGAGACCACAAGCATCCCCAGACATGTTTCAGCCTTGTTGGGCATCATCAGTGAGGAGTAGTTTGGGTCTCTAGGCCCGGCAGACTCGGGACCCATGACTGGGCATACCCGTCCCACTCGGGGTGACTTTGGCAAAACAGAAAGGTGATTGTTGGAAGGTTTTGAATTAATCATAACCATGGGCAAAGCTCTGGGCAACCCTCCAGACCATCGTTTTTCAGCCTGCCAAGCCATTACAGAAAGGGAAAAACCATATGCAAATCAGGCTTGGTCCTACCCCAAAAGGGGCAATCCAGCCCGAACTGCTAAATCACATCCCTCCTGCACGAGACCACAAGCATCCCCAGACATGCTTCAGCCTTGTTGGGCGTCATCTGTGAGGAGTAGCTTGGGTCTCTAGGCCCAGCAAACTTGGGACCCACGACTGGGCATACCCGTCCCACTCGGGGTGACTTTGGCAAAACAGAAAGGTGATGGCTGGAAGGTTTTGAATTAATCATAACCATGGACAAAGCTCAGGGCAACCCTCCAGACCATCGTTTTTCAGCCTGCCAAGCCATTACAGAAGGGGAAAAACCATATGCAAATCAGACTTGGTACTACCCCAAAAGGGGCAGTCCAGCCCGAACTGCTAGGTCACATCCCTTCTGCACAAGACCACAAGCATCCCCAGACATGTTTCAGCCTTGTTGGGCGTCATCAGTGAGGAGTAGCTTGGGTCTGAAGGCCCAGCAGACTCGGGACCCACGTCTGGGCATAACCGTCCCACTCGGGGTGACTTTGGCAAAACAGAAAGGTTATGGTTGGAAGGTTTTGAATTAATCATAACCACGGGCAAAGCTCTGGGCAACCCTCCAGACCATTGTTTTTCAGCCTGCCAAGCCATTACAGAAGGGGAAAAACCATATGCAAATCAGGTTTGGTCCTACCCCAAAAGGGGCAGTCAAGCCCGAACTGCTAGATCACATCCCTTCTGCACGAGACCACAAGCATCCCCAGATATGTTTCAGCCTTGTTGGGCGTCATCAGTGAGAAGTAGTTTGGGTCTCAAAGGCCCGGCAGACTCGGGACCCATGACTGGGCATACCCGTCCCACTCGGGGTGACTTTGGCAAAACAGAAAGGTGATTGTTGGAAGGTTTTGAATTAATCATAACCATGGGCAAAGCTCTGGGCAACCCTCCAGACCATCGTTTTTCAGCCTGCCAAGCCATTACAGAAAGGGAAAAACCATATGCAAATCAGGCTTGGTCCTACCCCAAAAGGGGCAATCCAGCCCGAACTGCTAGGTCACATCCCTTCTGCACGAGACCACAAGCATCCCCAGACATGCTTCAGCCTTGTTGGGCGTCATCAGTGAGGAGTAGCTTGGGTCTCTAGGCCCAGCAGACTTGGGACCTACGACTGGGCATACCCGTCCCACTCGGGGTGACTTTGGCAAAACAGAAAGGTGATGGCTGGAAGGTTTTGAATTAATCATAACCACGGGCAAAGCTCAGGGCAACCCTCCAGACCATCGGTTTTCAGCCTGCCAAGCCATTACAGAAGGGGAAAAACCATATGCAAATCAGACTTGGTCCTACCCCAAAAGGGGCAGTCCATCCCGAACTGCTAGGTCACATCCCTTCTGCACGAGACCACAAGCATCCCCAGACATGTTTCAGCTTTGTTTGGCGTCATCAGTGAGGAGTAGCTTGGGTCTGAAGGCCCGGCAGACTCGGGACGCACGTCTGGGCATAACCGTCCCACTCGGGGTGACTTTGGCAAAACAGAAAGGTTATGGTTCGAAGGTTTTGAATTAATCATAACCACGGGCAAAGCTCTGGGCAACCCTCCAGACCATTGTTTTTCAGCCTGCCAAGCCATTACAGAAGGGGAAAAACCATATGCAAATCAGGTTTGGTCCTACCCCAAAAGGGGCAGTCCAGCCCGAACTGCTAGGTCACATCCCTTCTGCACGAGACCACAAGCCTCCCCAGACATGTTTCAGCCTTGTTGGGCATCATCAGTGAGGAGTAGTTTGGGTCTCTAGGCCCGGCAGACTCGGGACCCATGACTGGGCATACCCGTCCCACTCGGGGTGACTTTGGCAAAACAGAAAGGTGATTGTTGGAAGGTTTTGAATTAATCATAACCATGGGCAAAGCTCTGGGCAACCCTCCAGACCATCGTTTTTCAGCCTGCCAAGCCATTACAGAAGGGGAAAAACCATATGCAAATCAGACTTGGTCCTATCCCAAAAGGGGCAGTCCAGCCCGAACTGCTAGGTCACATCCCTTCTGCACGAGACCACAAGCATCCCCAGACATGTTTCAGCCTTGTTGGGCGTCATCAGTGAGGAGTAGCTTGGGTCTCTAGGCCCGGCAGACTCGGGACCCACGTCTGGGCATACCCGTCCCACTCGGGGTGACTTTGGCAAAACAGAAAGGTCATGGTTGGAAGGTTTTGAATTAATCATAACCACGGGCAATGCTCTGGGCAACCCTCCAGACCATGGTTTTTCAGCCTGCCAAGCCATTACAGAAGGGGAAAAACCATATGCAAATCAGGCTTGGTCCTACCCCAAAAGGGCCAATCCAGCCCGAACTGCTAGGTCACATCCCTTCTGCACGAGCCCACAAGCATCCCCAGACATGTTTCAGCCTTGTTGGGCGTCATCAGTGAGGAGTAGCTTGGGTCTCTAGGCCCGGCAGACTCCGGACCCACGTCTGGGCATACCCGTCCCACTCGGGGTGACTTTGGCAAAACAGAAAGGTGATGGCTGGAAGGTTTTGAATTAATCATAACCACGGGCAAAGCTCTGGGCAACCCTCCGGACCATGGTTTTTCAGCCTGCCAAGCTATTACAGAAGGGGAAAAACCATATGCAAATCAGGCTTAGTCCTACCCCAAAAGGGGCAGTCCAGCCTGAAATCCTAGGTCACATCCCTTCTGCACGAGACCACAAGCATCCCCAGACATGTTTCAGCCTTGTTGGGCGTCATCATTGAGGAGTAGCTTGGGTCTGTAGGCCCGGCAGACTCGGGACCCACGTCTGGGCATACCCGTCCCACTCGGGGTGACTTTGGCAAAACAGAAAGGTCATGGATGGAAGGTTTTGAATTAATCATAACCACGGGCAAAGCTCTGGGCAACCCTCCAGACCATCGTTTTTCAGCCTGCCAAGCCATTACAGAAGGAGAAAAACCATATGCAAATCAGGCTTGGTCCTACCCCAAAAGGGGCAGTCCAGCCCGAACTGCTAGGTCACATCCCTTCTGCACGAGACCACAAGCATCCCCAGACATGTTTCAGCCTTGTTGGGCGTCATCAGTGAGGAGTAGCTTGGGTCTGAAGGCCCGGCAGACTCGGGACCCACGTCTGGGCATAACCGTCCCACTCGGGGTGACTTTGGCAAAACAGAAAGGTTATGGTTCGAAGGTTTTGAATTAATCATAACCACGGGCAAAGCTCTGGGCAACCCTCCAGACCATTGTTTTTCAGCCTGCCAAGCCATTACAGAAGGGGAAAAACCATATGCAAATCAGGGTTGGTCCTACCCCAAAAGGGGCAGACCAGCCCGAACTGCTAGGTCACATCCCTTCTGCACGAGACCACAAGCATCCCCAGACATGTTTGAGCCTTGTTGGGCGTCATCAGTGAGGAGTAGCTTGGGTCTCTTGGCCCGGCAGACTCGGGACCCACGTCTGGGCATACCCGTCCCACTCGGGGTGACTTTGGCAAAACAGAAAGGTCATGGTTGGAAGATTTTGAATTAATCATAACTACGGGCAAAGCTCTGGGCAACCCTCCAGACCATCGTTTTTCAGCCTGCCAAGCCATTACAGAAGGAGAAAAACCATATGCAAATCAGGCTTGGTCCTACCCCAAAAGGGGCAGTCCAGCCCGAACTGCTGGGTCACATCCCTTCTGCACGAGACCACAAGCATCCCCAGACATGTTTCTGCCTTGTTGGGCATCATCAGTGAGGAGTAGCTTGGGTCTCTAGGCCCGGCAGACTCGGGACCCAAGTCTGGGCATACCCGTCCCACTCGGGGTGACTTTGGCAAAACAGAAAGGTGATGGCTGGAAGGTTTTGAATTAATCATAACCACGGGCAATGCTCTGGGCAACCCTCCAGACCATCGTTTTTCAGCCTGCCAAGCCATTACAGAAAGGGATAAACCATATGCAAATCAGGCTTGGTCCTACCCCAAAAGGGGCAATCCAGCCCGAACTGCTAGGTCACATCCCTTCTGCATGAGACCACAAGCATCCCCAGACATGCTTCAGCCGTGTTGGGCGTCATCAATGAGGAGTTGCTTGGGTCTCTAGGCCCAGCAGATTGGGACCCACGACTGGGCATACCTGTCCCACTCGGGGTGACTTTGGCAAAACAGAAAGGTGATGGCTGGAAGGTTTTGAATTAATCATAACCACGGGCAAAGCTCAGGGCAACCCTCCAGACCATTGTTTTTTAGCCTGCCAAGCCATTACAGAAGGGGAAAAACCATATGCAAATCAGGTTTGGTCCTACCCCAAAAGGGGCAGTCCAGCCCGAACTGCTAGGTCACATCCCTTCTGCACGAGACCACAAGCATCCCCAGACATGTTTCAGCCTTGTTGGGCGTCATCAGTGAGGAGTAGTTTGGGTCTCTAGGCCCGGCAGACTCGGGAACCATGACTGGGCATACTCGTCCCACTCGGGGTGACTTTGGCAAAACAGAAAGGTGATTGTTGGAAGGTTTTGAATTAATCATAACCATGGGCAAGGCTCTGGGCAACCCTCCAGACCATCGTTTTTCAGCCTGCCAAGCCATTACAGAAGGGGAAAAACCATATGCAAATCAGGTTTGGTCCTACCCCAAGTGGGGCAGTCCAGCCTGAACTGCTAGGTCACATCCTTTCTGCACGAGACCACAAGCATCCCCAGAAATGTTTCAGCCTTGTTGGGTGTCATCAGTGAGGAGTAGTTTGGGTCTCTAGGCCCGGCAGACTCGGGACCCATGACTGGGCATACCCGTGCCACTCGGGGTGACTTTGGCAAAACAGAAAGGTTATGGTTGGAAGGTTTTGAATTAATCATAACCATGGGCAAAGCTCTGGGCAACCCTCCAGACCATTGTTTTTCAGCCTGCCAAGCCATTACAGAAAGGGAAAAACCATATGCAAATCAGGCTTGGTCCTACCCCAAAAGGGGCAATCCAGCCCGAACTGCTAGGTCACATCCCTTCTGCATGAGACCACAAGCATCCCCAGACATGCTTCAGCCTTGTTGGGCGTCATCAATGAGGAGTTGCTTGGGTCTCTAGGCCCGGCAGACTCGGGAACCATGACTGGGCATACCCGTCCCACTCGGGGTGACTTTGGCAAAACAGAAAGGTGATTGTTGGCAGGTTTTGAATTAATCATAACCATGGGCAAAGCTCTGGGCAACCCTCCAGACCATCGTTTTTCAGCCTGCCAAGCCATTACAGAAGGGGAAAAACCATATGCAAATCAGGTTTGGTCCTACCCCAAGTGGGGCAGTCCAGCCTGAACTGCTAGGTCACATCCTTTCTGCACGAGACCACAAGCATCCCCAGAAATGTTTCAGCCTTGTTGGGTGTCATCAGTGAGGAGTAGTTTGGGTCTCTAGGCCCGGCAGACTCGGGACCTATGACTGGGCATACCCGTGCCACTCGGGGTGACTTTCGCAAAAAAGAAAGGTGATTGTTGGAAGGTTTTGAATTAATCATAACCATAGGCGAAACTCTGGGCAACCCTCCAGACCTTCGTTTTTCAGCTTGCCAAGCCATTACAGAAAGGGAAAAACCATATGCAAATCAGGCTTGGTCCTACCCCAAAAGGGGCAATCCAGCCCGAACTGCTAGGTCACATCCCTTCTGCACGAGACCACAAGTATCCCCAGACATGCTTCAGCCTTGTTGGGCGTCATCAGTGAGGAGTAGCTTGGGTCTCTAGGCCCAGCAGAATTGGGACCCACGACTGGGCATACCCGTCCCACTCGGGGTGACTTTGGCAAAACAGAAAGGTGATGGCTGGAAGGTTTTGAATTAATCATAACCACGGGAAAAGCTCAGGGCAACCCTCCAGACCATCGTTTTTCAGCCTTCCAAGCCATTACAGAAGGGGAAAAACCATATGCAAATCAGACTTGGTCCTACCCCAAAAGGGGCAGTCCAGCCCGAACTGCTAGATCACATCCCTTCTGCACGAGACCACAAGCATCCCCAGACATGTTTCAGCCTTGTTGGGCGTCATAAGTGAGGAGTAGTTTGGGTCTCTAGGCCCGGCAGACTCGGGAACCATGACTGGGCATACCCGTCCCACTCGGGGTGACTTTGGCAAAACAGAAAGATGATTGTTGGAAGGTTTTGAATTAATCATAACCATGGGCAAAGCTCTGGGCAACCCTCCAGACCATAGTTTTTCAGCCTGCCAAGCCATTACAGAAGGGGAAAAACCATATGCAAATCAGGTTTGGTCCTACCCCAAAAGGGGCAGTCCAGCCCGAACTGCTAGATCACATCCCTTCTGCACGAGACCACAAGCATCCCCAGATATGTTTCAGCCTTGTTGGGTGTCATCAGTGAGGAGTAGTTTGGGTCTCTAGGCCCGGCAGACTCGGGACCTATGACTGGGCATACCCGTGCCACTCGGGGTGACTTTCGCAAAAAAGAAAGGTGATTGTTGGAAGGTTTTGAATTAATCATAACCATAGGCGAAACTCTGGGCAACCCTCCAGACCTTCGTTTTTCAGCTTGCCAAGCCATTACAGAAAGGGAAAAACCATATGCAAATCAGGCTTGGTCCTACCCCAAAAGGGGCAATCCAGCCCGAACTGCTAGGTCACATCCCTTCTGCACGAGACCACAAGTATCCCCAGACATGCTTCAGCCTTGTTGGGCGTCATCAGTGAGGAGTAGCTTGGGTCTCTAGGCCCAGCAGAATTGGGACCCACGACTGGGCATACCCGTCCCACTCGGGGTGACTTTGGCAAAACAGAAAGGTGATGGCTGGAAGGTTTTGAATTAATCATAACCACGGGAAAAGCTCAGGGCAACCCTCCAGACCATCGTTTTTCAGCCTTCCAAGCCATTACAGAAGGGGAAAAACCATATGCAAATCAGACTTGGTCCTACCCCAAAAGGGGCAGTCCAGCCCGAACTGCTAGATCACATCCCTTCTGCACGAGACCACAAGCATCCCCAGACATGTTTCAGCCTTGTTGGGCGTCATAAGTGAGGAGTAGTTTGGGTCTCTAGGCCCGGCAGACTCGGGAACCATGACTGGGCATACCCGTCCCACTCGGGGTGACTTTGGCAAAACAGAAAGATGATTGTTGGAAGGTTTTGAATTAATCATAACCATGGGCAAAGCTCTGGGCAACCCTCCAGACCATAGTTTTTCAGCCTGCCAAGCCATTACAGAAGGGGAAAAACCATATGCAAATCAGGTTTGGTCCTACCCCAAAAGGGGCAGTCCAGCCCGAACTGCTAGATCACATCCCTTCTGCACGAGACCACAAGCATCCCCAGATATGTTTCAGCCTTGATGGGCGTCATCAGTGAGAAGTAGTTTGGGTCTCAAAGGCCCGGCAGACTCGGGACCCATGACTGGGCATACCCGTCCCACTCGGGGTGACTTTGGCAAAACAGAAAGGTGATTGTTGGAAGGTTTTGAATTAATCATAACCATGGGCAAAGCTCTGGGCAACCCTCCAGACCATCGTTTTTCAGCCTGCCAAGCCATTACAGAAAGGGAAAAACCATATGCAAATCAGGCTTGGTCCTACCCCAAAAGGGGCAGTCCAGCCCGAACTGCTAGGTCACATCCCTTCTGCACGAGACCACAAGCCTCCCCAGACATGTTTCAGCCTTGTTGGGCGTCATCAGTGAGGAGTAGTTTGGGTCTCTAGGCCCGGCAGACTCGGGACCCATGACTGGGCATACCCGTCCCACTCGGGGTGACTTTGGCAAAACAGAAAGGTGATTGTTGGAAGGTTTTGAATTAATCATAACCATGGGCAAAGCTCTGGGCAACCCTCCAGACCATCGTTTTTCAGCCTGCCAAGCCATTACAGAAGGGGAAAAACCATATGCAAATCAGACTTGGTCCTACCCCAAAAGGGGCAGTCCAGCCCGAACTGCTAGATCACATCCCTTCTGCACGAGACCACAAGCATCCCAAGACATGTTTCAGCCTTGTTGGGCGTCATCAGTGAGGAGTAGCTTGGGTCTGAAGGCCCGGCAGACTCGGGACCCACGTCTGGGCATACCCGTCCCACTCGGGGTGACTTTGGCAAAACAGAAAGGTCATGGTTGGAAGGTTTTGAATTAATCATAACTACGGGCAAAGCTCTGGGCAACCCTCCAGACCATCGTTTTTCATCCTGCCAAGCCATTACAGAAGGAGAAAAACCATATGCAAATCAGGCTTGGTCCTACCCCAAAAGGGGCAATCCAGCCCGAACTGCTAGGTCACATCCCTTCTGCATGAGACCACAAGCATCCCCAGACATGCTTCAGCCTTGTTGGGCGTCATCAATGAGGAGTTGCTTCGGTCTCTAGGCCCAGCAGATTGGGACCCACGACTGGGCATACCTGTCCCACTCGGGGTGACTTTGGCAAAACAGAAAGGTGATGGCTGGAAGGTTTTGAATTAATCATAACCACGGGCAAAGCTCCGGGCAACCCTCCAGACCATCGTTTTTTAGCCTGCCAAGCCATTACAGAAGGGGAAAAACCATATGCAAATCAGGTTTGGTCCTACCCCAAAAGGGGCAGTCCAGCCCGAACTGCTAGGTTACATCCCTTCTGCACGAGACCACAAGCATCCCCAGACATGTTTCAGCCTTGTTGGGCGTCTTCAGTGAGGAGTAGTTTGGGTCTCTAGGCCCGGCAGACTCGGGAACCATGACTGGGCATAGCCGTCCCACTCGGGGTGACTTTGGCAAAACAGAAAGGTGATTGTTGGAAGGTTTTGAATTAATCATAACCATGGGCAAAGCTCTGGGCAACCCTCCAGACCATAGTTTTTCAGCCTGCCAAGCCATTACAGAAGGGGAAAAACCATATGCAAATCAGGTTTGGTCCTACCCCAAGTGGGGCAGTCCAGCCTGAACTGCTAGGTCACATCCTTTCTGCACGAGACCACAAGCATCCCCAGAAATGTTTCAGCCTTGTTGGGTGTCATCAGTGAGGAGTAGTTTGGGTCTCTAGGCCCGGCAGACTCGGGACCCATGACTGGGCATACCCGTGCCACTCGGGGTGACTTTGGCAAAAAAGAAAGGTGATTGTTGGAAGGTTTTGAATTAATCATAACCATGGGCGAAACTCTGGGCAACCCTCCAGACCATCGTTTTTCAGCTTGCCAAGCCATTACAGAAAGGGAAAAACCATATGCAAATCAGGCTTGGTCCTACCCCAAAAGGGGCAATCCAGCCCGAACTGCTAGGTCACATCCCTTCCTCACGAGACCACAAGTATCCCCAGACATGCTTCAGCCTTGTTGGGCGTCATCAGTGAGGAGTAGCTTGGGTCTCTAGGCCCAGCAGAATTGGGACCCACGACTGGGCATACCCGTCCCACTCGGGGTGACTTTGGCAAAACAGAAAGGTGATGGCTGGAAGGTTTTGAATTAATCATAACCACGGGAAAAGCTCAGGGCAACCCTCCAGACCATCGTTTTTCAGCCTGCCAAGCCATTACAGAAGGGGAAAAACCATATGCAAATCAGACTTGGTCCTACCCCAAAAGGGGCAGTCCAGCCCGAACTGCTAGATCACATCCCTTCTGCACGAGACCACAAGCATCCCAAGACATGTTTCAGCCTTGTTGGGCGTCATCAGTGAGGAGTAGCTTGGGTCTGAAGGCCCGGCAGACTCGGGACCCACGTCTGGGCATAACCGTCCCACTCGGGGTGACTTTGGCAAAACAGAAAGGTTATGGTTGGAAGGTTTTGAATTAATCATAACCACGAGCAAAGCTCTGGGCAACCCTCCAGACCATTGTTTTTCAGCCTGCCAAGCCATTACAGAAGGGGATAAACCATATGCCAATCAGGTTTGGTCCTACCCCAAAAGGGGCAGTCCAGCCCGAACTGCTAGGTCACATCCCTTCTGCACGAGACCACAAGCACCCCAGACATGTTTCAGCCTTGTTGGGCGTCATCAGTGAGGAGTAGTTTGGGTCTCTAGGCCCGGCAGACTTGGGACCCATGACTGGGCATACCCGTCCCACTCGGGGTGACTTTGGCAAAACAGAAAGGTGATTGTTGGAAGGTTTTGAATTAATCATAACCATGGGCAAAGCTCTGGGCAACCCTCCAGACCATCGTTTTTCAGCCTGCCAAGCCATTACAGAAGGGGAAAAACCATATGCAAATCAGACTTGGTCCTATCCCAAAAGGGGCAGTCCAGCCCGAACTGCTAGGTCACATCCCTTCTGCACGAGACCACAAGCATCCCCAGACATGTTTCAGCCTTGTTGGGCGTCATCAGTGAGGAGTAGCTTGGGTCTCTAGGCCCGGCAGACTCGGGACCCACGTCAGGGCATACCCGTCCCACTCGGGGTGACTTTGGCAAAACAGAAAGGTGATGGCTGGAAGGTTTTGAATTAATCATAACCACAGCAATGCTCTGGGCAACCCTCCAGACCATCGTTTTTCAGCCTGCCAAGCCATTACAGTAAGGGAAAAACTATATGCAAATCAGGCTTGGTCCTACCCCAAAAGGGGCAATCCAGCCCGAACTGCTAGGTCACATCCCTTCTGCACGAGACCAAAAGCATCCCCAGACATGCTTCAGCCTTGTTGGGCGTCATCAGTGAGGAGTAGCTTGGGTCTCTAGGCCCAGCAGACTAGGGACCCACGACTGGGCATACCCGTCCCACTCGGGGTGACTTTGACAAAACAGAAAGGTGATGGCTGGAAGGTTTTGAATTAATCATAACCACGGGCAAAGCTCAGGGCAACCCTCCAGACCATCGTTTTTCAGCTGCCAAGCCATTACAGAAAGGGAAAAACCATATGTCAATCAGGCTTGGTCCTACCCCAAAAGGGGCAATCCAGCCCGAACTGCTAGGTCACATCCCTTCTGCACGAGACCACAAGCATCCCCAGACATGCTTCAGCCTTGTTGGGCGTCATCAGTGAGGAGTAGCTTGGGTCTCTAGGCCCAGCAGACTTGGGACCCACGACTGGGCATACCCGTCCCACTCGGGGTGACTTTGGCAAAACAGAAAGGTTATGGTTGGAAGGTTTTGAATTAATCATAACCATGGGCAAAGCTCTGGGCAACCCTCCAGACCATTGTTTTTCAGCCTGCCAAGCCATTACAGAAAGGGAAAAACCATATGCAAATCAGGCTTGGTCCTACCCCAAAAGGGGCAATCCAGCCCGAACTGCTAGGTCACATCCCTTCTGCATGAGACCACAAGTATCCCCAGACATGCTTCAGCCTTGTTGGGCGTCATCAATGAGGAGTTGCTTGGGTCTCTAGGCCCAGCAGATTGGGACCCACGACTGGGCATACCTGTCCCACTCGGGGTGACTTGGGCAAAACAGAAAGGTGATGGCTGGAAGGTTTTGAATTAATCATAACCACGGGCAAAGCTCAGGGCAACCCTCCAGACCATCGTTTTTTAGCCTGCCAAGCCATTACAGAAGGGGAAAAACCATATGCAAATCAGGTTTGGTCCTACCCCAAAAAGGGCAGTCCAGCACGAACTGCTAGGTCACATCCCTTCTGCACGAGACCACAAGCATCCCCAGACATGTTTCAGCCTTGTTGGGCGTCATCAGTGAGGAGTAGTTTGGGTCTCTAGGCCCGGCAGACTCCGGAACAATGACTGGGCATACCCGTCCCACTCGGGGTGACTTTGGCAAAACAGAAAGGTGATTGTTGGAAGGTTTTGAATTAATCATAACCATGGGCAAAGCTCTGGGCAACCCTCCAGACCATCGTTTTTCAGCCTGCCAAGCCATTACAGAAGGGGAAAAACCATATGCAAATCAGGTTTGGTCCTACCCCAAGTGGGGCAGACCAGCCTGAACTGCTAGGTCACATCCTTTCTGCACGAGACCACAAGCATCCCCAGAAATGTTTCAGCCTTGTTGGGTGTCATCAGTGAGGAGTAGTTTGGGTCTCTAGGCCCGGCAGACTCGGGACCCATGACTGGGCATACCCGTGCCACTCGGGGTGACTTTCGCAAAAAAGAAAGGTGATTGTTGGAAGGTTTTGAATTAATCATAACCATGGGCGAAACTCTGGGCAACCCTCCAGACCATCGTTTTTCAGCTTGCCAAGCCATTACAGAAAGGGAAAAACCATATGCAAATCAGGCTTGGTCCTACCCCAAAAGGGGCAATCCAGCCCGAACTGCTAGATCACATCCCTTCTGCACGAGACCACAAGTATCCCCAGACATGCTTCAGCCTTGTTGGGCGTCATCAGTGAGGAGTAGCTTGGGTCTCTAGGCCCAGCAGAATTGGGACCCACGACTGGGCATACCCGTCCCACTCGGGGTGACTTTGGCAAAACAGAAAGGT
Organism: Ambystoma mexicanum; assembly: GCF_040938575.1. NCBI lineage: Eukaryota > Metazoa > Chordata > Amphibia > Caudata > Ambystomatidae > Ambystoma > Ambystoma mexicanum. The sequence continues at coordinate 536,654,238 of NC_090923.1, read as the reverse complement.
GATGGCTGGAAGGTTTTGAATTAATCATAACCACGGGAAAAGCTCAGGGCAACCCTCCAGACCATCGTTTTTCAGCCTGCCAAGCCATTACAGAAGGGGAAAAACCATATGCAAATCAGACTTGGTCCTACCCCAAAAGGGGCAGTCCAGCCCGAACTGCTAGATCACATCCCTTCTGCACGAGACCACAACCATCCCAAGACATGTTTCAGCCTTGTTGAGCGTCATCAGTGAGGAGTAGCTTGGGTCTGAAGGCCCGGCAGACTCGGGACCCACGTCTGGGCATACCCGTCCCACTCGGGGTGACTTTGGCAAAACAGAAAGGTCATGGTTGGAAGGTTTTGAATTAATCATAACTACGGGCAAAGCTCTGGGCAACCCTCCAGACCATCGTTTTTCAGCCTGCCAAGCCATTACAGAAGGAGAAAAACCATATGCAAATCAGGCTTGGTCCTACCCCAAAAGGGGCAATCCAGCCCGAACTGCTAGGTCACATCCCTTCTGCATGAGACCACAAGCATCCCCAGACATGCTTCAGCCTTGTTGGGCGTCATCAATGAGGAGTTGCTTGGGTCTCTAGGCCCAGCAGATTGGGACCCACGACTGGGCATACCTGTCCCACTCGGGGTGACTTTGGCAAAACAGAAAGGTGATGGCTGGAAGGTTTTGAATTAATCATAACCACGCTCAAAGCTCAGGGCAACCCTCCAGACCATCGTTTTTTAGCCTGCCAAGCCATTACAGAAGGTGAAAAACCATATGCAAATCAGGTTTGGTCCTACCCCAAAAGGGGCAGTCCAGCCCGAACTGCTAGGTCACATCCCTTCTGCACGAGACCACAAGCATCCCCAGACATGTTTCAGCCTTGTTGGGCGTCATAAGTGAGGAGTAGTTTGGGTCTCTAGGCCCGGCAGACTCGGGAACCATGACTGGGCATACCCGTCCCACTCGGGGTGACTTTGGCAAAACAGAAAGGTGATTGTTGGAAGGTTTTGAATTAATCATAACCATGGGCAAAGCTCTGGGCAACCCTCCAGACCATAGTTTTTCAGCCTGCCAAGCCATTACAGAAGGGGAAAAACCATATGCAAATCAGGTTTGGTCCTACCCCAAAAGGGGCAGTCCAGCCCGAACTGCTAGATCACATCCCTTCTGCACGAGACCACAAGCATCCCCAGATATGTTTCAGCCTTGATGGGCGTCATCAGTGAGAAGTAGTTTGGGTCTCAAAGGCCCGGCAGACTCGGGACCCATGACTGGGCATACTCGTCCCACTCGGGGTGACTTTGGCAAAACAGAAAGGTGATTGTTGGAAGGTTTTGAATTAATCATAACCATGGGCAAAGCTCTGGGCAACCCTCCAGACCATCGTTTTTCAGCCTGCCAAGCCATTACAGAAAGGGAAAAACCATATGCAAATCAGGCTTGGTCCTACCCCAAAAGGGGCAATCCAGCCCGAACTGCTAGGTCACATCCCTTCTGCACGAGACCACAAGCATCCCCAGACATGCTTCAGCCTTGTTGGGCGTCATCAGTGAGGAGTAGCTTGGGTCTCTAGGCCCAGCAGACTTGGGACCTACGACTGGGCATACCCGTCCCACTCGGGGTGACTTTGGCAAAACAGAAAGGTGATGGCTGGAAGGTTTTGAATTAATCATAACCACGGGCAAAGCTCAGGGCAACCCTCCACACCATCGGTTTTCAGCCTGCCAAGCCATTACAGAAGGGGAAAAACCATATGCAAATCAGACTTGGTCCTACCCCAAAAGGGGCAGTCCAGCCCGAACTTCTAGGTGACATCCCTTCTGCACGAGACCACAAGCATCCCCAGACATGTTTCAGCCTTGTTTGGCGTCATCAGTGAGGAGTAGCTTGGGTCTGAAGGCCCGGCAGACTCGGGACCCACGTCTGGGCATAACCGTCCCACTCGGGGTGACTTTGGCAAAACAGAAAGGTGATTGTTGGAAGGTTTTGAATTAATCATAACCATGGGCAAAGCTCTGGGCAACCCTCCAGACCATCGTTTTTCAGCCTGCCAAGCCATTACAGAAGGGGAAAAACCATATGCAAATCAGACTTGGTCCTATCCCAAAAGGGGCAGTCCAGCCCGAACTGCTAGGTCACATCCCTTCTGCACGAGACCACAAGCATCCCCAGACATGTTTCAGCCTTGTTGGGCGTCATCAGTGAGGAGTCGCTTGGGTCTCTAGGCCCGGCAGACTCGGGACCCACGTCTGGGCATACCCGTCCCACTCGGGGTGACTTTGGCAAAACAGAAAGGTCATGGTTGGAAGGTTTTGAATTAATCATAACCACGGGCAAAGCTCTGGGCAACCCTCCAGACCATCGTTTTTCAGCCTGCCAAGCCATTACAAAAGGAGAAAAACCATATGCAAATCAGGCTTGGTCCTACCCCAAAAGGGGCAGTCCAGCCCGAAATGCTAGGTCACATCCCTTCTGCACGAGACCACAAGCATCCCCAGACATGTTTCTGCCTTGTTGGGCATCATCAGTGAGGAGTCGCTTGGGTCTCTAGGCCCGGCAGACTCGGGACCCACGTCTGGGCATACCCGTCCCACTCGGGGTGACTTTGGCAAAACAGAAAGGTGATGGCTGGAAGGTTTTGAATTAATCATAACCACGGGCAATGCTCTGGGCAACCCTCCAGACCATCGTTTTTCAGCCTGCCAAGCCATTACAGAAGGGGAAAAACCATATGCAAATCAGGCTTGGTCCTACCCCAAAAGGGCCAATCCAGCCCGAACTGCTAGGTCACATCCCTTCTGCACGAGACCACAAGCATCCCCAGACATGTTTCAGCCTTGTTGGGCGTCATCAGTGAGGAGTAGCTTGGGTCTCTAGGCCCGGCAGACTCCGGACCCACGTCTGGGCATACCCGTCCCACTCGGGGTGACTTTGGCAAAACAGAAAGGTGATGGCTGGAAGGTTTTGAATTAATCATAACCACGGGCAAAGCTCTGGGCAACCCTCCGGACCATGGTTTTTCAGCCTGCCAAGCTATTACAGAAGGGGAAAAACCATATGCAAATCAGGCTTAGTCCTACCCCAAAAGGGGCAGTCCAGCCTGAACTGCTAGGTCACATCCCTTCTGCACGAGACCACAAGCATCCCCAGACATGTTTCAGCCTTGTTGGGCGTCATCAGTGAGGAGTAGCTTGGGTCTCTAGGCCCGGCAGACTCGGGACCCACGTCTGGGCATACCCGTCCCACTCGGGGTCACTTTGGCAAAACAGAAAGGTGATGGCTGGAAGGTTTTGAATTAATCAAAACCAGGGGAAATGCTCTGGGCAACCCTCCGGACCATCGTTTTTCAGCCTGCCAAGCCATTACAGAAGGGGAAAAACCATATGCAAATCCGGCTTGGTCCTACCCCAAAAGGGGCAGTCCAGCCCGAACTGCTAGGTCACATCCCTTCTGCACGAGACCACAAGCATCCCCAGACATGTTTCAGACTTGTTGGGCGTCATCAGTGAGGAGTAGCTTGGGTCTCTAGGCCCGGCAGACTCGGGACTCACGTCTGGGCATACTCGTCCCACTCGGGGTCACTTTGGCAAAACAGAAAGGTGATGGCTGGAAGGTTTTGAATTAATCATAACCACGGGCAAAGCTCTGGGCAACCCTCCGGACCATTGTTTTTCAGCCTGCCAAGCCATTACAGAAAGAGAAAAACCATATGCAAATCAGGCTTGGTCCTCCCCCAAAAGGGGCAGTCCAGCCCGAACTGCTAGGTCACATCCCTTCTGCACGAGACCACAAGCATCCCCAGACATGTTTCAGTCTTGTTGGGCGCCATCAGTGAGGAGTAGCTTGGGTCTCTAGGCCCGGCAGACTCGGGACCCATGACTGGGCATACCCGTCCCACTCGGGATGACTTTGGCAAAACAGAAAGGTGATTGTTGGAAGGTTTTGAATTAATCATAACCATGGGCAAAGCTCTGGGCAACCCTCCAGACCATCGTTTTTCAGCCTGCCAAGCCATTACAGAAGGGGAAAAACCATATGCAAATCAGACTTGGTCCTATCCCAAAAGGGGCAGTCCAGCCCGAACTGCTAGGTCACATCCCTTCTGCACGAGACCACAAGCATCCCCAGACATGTTTCAGCCTTGTTGGGCGTCATCAGTGAGGAGTCGCTTGGGTCTCTAGGCCCGGCAGACTCGGGACCCACGTCTGGGCATACCCGTCCCAGTCGGGGTGACTTTGGCAAAACAGAAAGGTGATGGCTGGAAGGTTTTGAATTAATCATAACCACGGGCAATGCTCTGGGCAACCCTCCAGACCATCGTTTTTCAGCCTGCCAAGCCATTACAGAAGGGGAAAAACCATATGCAAATCAGGCTTGGTCCTACCCCAAAAGGGCCAATCCAGCCCGAACTGCTAGGTCACATCCCTTCTGCACGAGACCACAAGCATCCCCAGACATGTTTCAGCCTTGTTGGGCGTCATCAGTGAGGAGTAGCTTGGGTCTCTAGGCCCGGCAGACTCCGGACCCACGTCTGGGCATACCCGTCCCACTCGGGGTGACTTTGGCAAAACAGAAAGGTGATGGCTGGAAGGTTTTGAATTAATCATAACCACGGGCAAAGCTCTGGGCAACCCTCCGGACCATGGTTTTTCAGCCTGCCAAGCTATTACAGAAGGGGAAAAACCATATGCAAATCAGGCTTAGTCCTACCCCAAAAGGGGCAGTCCAGCCTGAACTGCTAGGTCACATCCCTTCTGCACGAGACCACAAGCATCCCCAGACATGTTTCAGCCTTGTTGGGCGTCATCAGTGAGGAGTAGCTTGGGTCTCTAGGCCCGGCAGACTCGGGACCCACGTCTGGGCATACCCGTCCCACTCGGGGTCACTTTGGCAAAACAGAAAGGTGATGGCTGGAAGGTTTTGAATTAATCAAAACCAGGGGAAATGCTCTGGGCAACCCTCCGGACCATCGTTTTTCAGCCTGCCAAGCCATTACAGAAGGGGAAAAACCATATGCAAATCAGGCTTGGTCCTACCCCAAAAGGGGCAGTCCAGCCCGAACTGCTAGGTCACATCCCTTCTGCACGAGACCACAAGCATCCCCAGACATGTTTCAGCCTTGTTGGGCGTCATCAGTGAGGAGTAGCTTGGGTCTCTAGGCCCGGCAGACTCGGGACTCACGTCTGGGCATACTCGTCCCACTCGGGGTCACTTTGGCAAAACAGAAAGGTGATGGCTGGAAGGTTTTGAATTAATCATAACCACGGGCAAAGCTCTGGGCAACCCTCCGGAACATTGTTTTTCAGCCTGCCAAGCCATTACAGAAAGAGAAAAACCATATGCAAATCGGGCTTGGTCCTCCCCCAAAAGGGGCAGTCCAGCCCGAACTGCTAGGTCACATCCCTTCTGCACGAGACCACAAGCATCCCCAGACATGTTTCAGTCTTGTTGGGCGCCATCAGTGAGGAGTAGCTTGGGTCTCTAGGCCCGGCAGACTCGGGACCCACGTCTGGGCATACCCATCCCACTCGGGGTGACTTTGGCAAAACAGAAAGGTGATGGCTGGAAGGTTTTGAATTAATCATAACCACAGGCAAAGCTCAGGGCAACCCTCCAGACCATCGGTTTTCAGCCTGCCAAGCCATTACAGAAGGGGAAAAACCATATGCAAATCAGACTTGGTCCTACCCCAAAAGGGGCAGTCCAGCCCGAACTTCTAGGTCACATCCCTTCTGCACGAGACCACAAGCATCCCCAGACATGTTTCAGCCTTGTTTGGCGTCATCAGTGAGGAGTAGCTTGGGTCTGAAGGCCCGGCAGACTCGGGACCCACGTCTGGGCATAACCGTCCCACTCGGGGTGACTTTGGCAAAACAGAAAGGTTATGGTTCGAAGGTTTTGAATTAATCATAACCACGGGCAAAGCTCTGGGCAACCCTCCAGACCATTGTTTTTCAGCCTGCCAAGCCATTAAAGAAGGGGAAAAACCATATGCAAATCAGGTTTGGTCCTACCCCAAAAGGGGCAGTCCAGCCCGAACTGCTAGGTCACATCCCTTCTGCACGAGACCACAAGCCTCCCCAGACATGTTTCAGCCTTGTTGGGCGTCATCAGTGAGGAGTAGTTTGGGTCTCTAGGCCCGGCAGACTCGGGACCCATGACTGGGCATACCCGTCCCACTCGGGGTGACTTTGGCAAAACAGAAAGGTGATTGTTGGAAGGTTTTGAATTAATCATAACCATGGGCAAAGCTCAGGGCAACCCTCCAGACCATCGTTTTTAAGCCTGCCAAGCCATTACAGAAGGGGAAAAACCATATGCAAATCAGACTTGGTCCTATCCCAAAAGGGGCTGTCCAGCCCGAACTGCTAGGTCACATCCCTTCTGCACGAGACCACAAGCATCCCCAGACATGTTTCAGCCTTGTTGGGCGTCATCAGTGAGGAGTCGCTTGGGTCTCTAGGCCCGGCAGACTCGGGACCCACGTCTGGGCATACCCGTCCCACTCGGGGTGACTTTGGCAAAACAGAAAGGTCATGGTTGGAAGGTTTTGAATTAATCATAACCACGGGCAAAGCTCTGGGCAACCCTCCAGACCATCGTTTTTCAGCCTGCCAAGCCATTACAAAAGGAGAAAAACCATATGCAAATCAGGCTTGGTCCTACCCCAAAAGGGGCAGTCCAGCCCGAACTGCTAGGTCACATCCCTTCTGCACGAGACCACAAGCATCCCCAGACATGTTTCTGCCTTGTTGGGCATCATCAGTGAGGAGTAGCTTGGGTCTCTAGGCCCGGCAGACTCGGGACCCACGTCTGGGCATACCCGTCCCACTCGGGGTGACTTTGGCAAAACAGAAAGGTGATGGCTGGAAGGTTTTGAATTAATCATAACCACGGACAATGCTCTGGGCAACCCTCCAGACCATCGTTTTTCAGCCTGCCAAGCCATTACAGAAGGGGAAAAACCATATGCAAATCAGGCTTGGTCCTACCCTAAAAAGGCCAATCCAGCCCGAACTGCTAGGTCACATCCCTTCTGCACGAGACCACAAGCATCCCCAGACATGTTTCAGCCTTGTTGGGCGTCATCAGTGAGGAGTAGCTTGGGTCTCTAGGCCCGGCAGACTCCGGACCCACGTCTGGGCATACCCGTCCCACTCGGGGTGACTTTGGCAAAACAGAAAGGTGATGGCTGGAAGGTTTTGAATTAATCATAACCACGGGCAAAGCTCTGGGCAACCCTCCGGACCATGGTTTTTCAGCCTGCCAAGCTATTACAGAAGGGGAAAAACCATATGCAAATCAGGCTTAGTCCTACCCCAAAAGGGGCAGTCCAGCCTGAACTGCTAGGTCACATCCCTTCTGCACGAGACCACAAGCATCCCCAGACATGTTTCAGCCTTGTTGGGTGTCATCTGTGAGGAGTAGCTTGGGTCTCTAGGCCCGGCAGACTCGGAACCCACGTCTGGGCATACCCGTCCCACTCGGGGTCACTTTGGCAAAACAGAAAGGTGATGGCTGGAAGGTTTTGAATTAATCAAAACCAGGGGAAATGCGCTGGGCAACCCTCCGGACCATCGTTTTTCAGCCTGCCAAGCCATTACAGAAGGGGAAAAACCATATGCAAATCAGGCTTGGTCCTACCCCAAAAGGGGCAGTCCAGCCCGAACTGCTAGGTCACATCCCTTCTGCACGAGACCACAAGCATCCCCAGACATGTTTCAGCCTTGTTGGGCGTCATCAGTGAGGAGTAGCTTGGGTCTCTAGGCCCGGCAGACTCGGGACTCACGTCTGGGCATACTCGTCCCACTCGGGGTCACTTTGGCAAAACAGAAAGGTGATGGCTGGAAGGTTTTGAATGAATCATAACCACGGGCAAAGCTCTGGGCAACCCTCCGGACCATTGTTTTTCAGCCTGCCAAGCCATTACAGAAAGAGAAAAACCATATGCAAATCAGGCTTGGTCCTCCCCCAAAAGGGGCAGTCCAGCCCGAACTGCTAGGTCACATCCCTTCTGCACGAGACCACAAGCATCCCCAGACATGTTTCAGTCTTGTTGGGCGCCATCAGTGAGGAGTAGCTTGGGTCTCTAGGCCCGGCAGACTCGGGACCCACGTCTGGGCATACCTGTCCCACTCGGGGTGACTTTGGCAAAACAGAAAGGTGATGGCTGGAAGGTTTTGAATTAATCATAACCACGGGCAAAGCTCTGGGCAACCCTCCGGACCATTGTTTTTCAGCCTGCCAAGCCATTACAGAAGGGGAAAAACCATATGCAAATCGGGTTAGGTCATACCCCAAAAGGGGCAGTCCAGCCTGAACTGCTAGGTCACATCCCTTCTGCACAAGACCACAAGCATCCCCAGACATGTTTCAGCCTTGTTGGGCGTCATCAGTGAGGAGTAGCTTGGGTCTCTAGGCCTGGCGGACTCGGGACCCACATCTAGGCATGCCCGTCCCACTCGGGGTAACTTTGGCAAAACAGAAAGGTGATGGCTGGAAGGTTTTGAATTAATCATAACCATGGACAAAGTTCTGGGCAACCCTCCAAACCATCGTTTTTCAGCCTGCCAAGCCATTACAGAAGGGGAAAAACCACATGCAAATCATGCTTGCTCCTACCCCAAAAGGGGCAGTCTAGCCCGAACTGCTAGGTCACATCCCTTCTGCACGAGACCACAAGCATCCCCAGACATGTTTCAGCCTTGTTGGGCGTCATCAGTGAGGAGTAGCTTGGGTCTCTAGGCCCGGCAGACTCGGGACCCACGTCTGGGCATACCCGTCCCACTCGGGGTCACTTTGGCAAAACAGAAAGGTGATGGCTGGAAGGTTTTGAATTAATCATAACCACGGGCAAAGCTCTGGGCAACCCTCCGGACCATGGTTTTTCAGCCTGCCAAGCTATTACAGAAGGGGAAAAACCATATGCAAATCAGGCTTGGTCCTATCCCAAAAGGGGCAGTCCAGCCTGAACTGCTAGGACACATCCCTTCTGCACGAGACCACAAGCATCCCCAGACATGTTTCAGCCTTGTTGGGCGTCATCAGTGAGGAGTAGCTTGGGTCTCTAGGCCCGGCAGACTCGGGACCCACGTCTGGGCATACCCGTCCCACTCGGGGTTACTTTGGCAAAACAGAAAGGTGATGACTGGAAGGTTTTGAATTAATCAAAACCACGGGCAATGCTCTGGGCAACCCTCCAGACCATCGTTTTTCAGCCTGCCAAGCCATTACAGAAAGAGAAAAACCATATGCAAATCAGGCTTGGTCCTCCCTCAAAAGGGGCAGTCCAGCCCGAACTGCTAGGTCACATCCCTTCTGCACGAGACCACAAGCATCCCCAGACATGTTTCAGCCTTGTGGGGCATCATCAGTGAGGAGTAGCTTGGGTCTCTAGGCCCGGCAGACTAGGGACCCACGTCTGGGCATACCCGCCCCACTCGGGGTCACTTTGGCAAAACAGAAAGGTGATGGCTGGAAGGTTTTGAATTAATCAAAACCACGGGCAATGCTCTGGGCAACCCTCCAGACCATCGTTTTTCAGCCTGCCAAGCCATTACAGAAGGGGAAAAACCATATGCAAATCAGGCTTGGTCCTACCCCAAAAGGGGCAATCCAGCCCAAACTGCTAGGTGACATCCCTTCTGCACGAGACCACAAGCATCCCCAGACATGTTTCAGCCTTGTTGGGCGTCATCAGTGAGGAGTAGCTTGGGTCTCTAGGCCCGGCAGACTCGGGACCCACGTCTGGGCATACCTGTGCCACTCGGGGTGACTTTGGCAAAACAGAAAGGTGATGGCTGGAAGGTTTTGAATTAATCATAACCACGGGCAAAGCTCTGGGCAACCCTCCGGACCATTGTTTTTCAGCCTGCCAAGCCATTACAGAAGGGGAAAAACCATATGCAAATCAGGTTTGGTCCTACCCCAAAAGGGGCAGTCCAGCCTGAACTGCTAGGTCACATCCCTTCTGCACGAGACCACAAGCATCCCAGACATGTTTCAGCCTTGTTGGGCGTCATCAGTGAGGAGTAGCTTGGGTCTCTAGGCCTGGCAGACTCGGGACCCACATCTAGGCATACCCGTCCCACTTGGGGTAACTTTGGCAAAACAGAAAGGTGATGGCTGGAAGGTTTTGAATTAATCATAACCACGGCAAAGTTCTGGGCAACCCTCCAGACCATTGTTTTTCAGCCTGCCAAGCCATTACAGAAGGGGAAAAACCATATGCAAATCAGGCTTGGTCCTACCCCAAAAGGGGCAATCCAGCCCAAACTGCTAGGTCACATCCCTCCTGCACGAGACCACAAGCATCCCCAGACATGTTTTAGCCTTGTTGGGCGTCATCAGTGAGAAATAGCTTGGATCTCTACTCCCGGCAGACTCGGAACCCACATCTGGGCATACCTGTCCCACTCGGGGTGACTTTGGCAAAACAGAAAGGTGATGGCTGGAAGGTTTTGAATTAATCATAACCACGGGCAAAGCTCTGGGCAACCCTCCAGACCATTGTTTTTCAGCCTGCCAAGCCATTACAGAAGGTGAAAAACCATATGCAAATCAGGGTTGGTCCTACCCCAAAAGGGGCAGTCCAGCCCGAACTGCTAGGTCACATCCCTTCTGCACGAGACCACAAGCATCCCCAGACATGTTTCAGCCTTGTTGGGCGTCATCAGTGAGGAGTAGCTTGGGTCTCTAGGCCCGGCAGACTCGGGACCCACATCTGGGCATACCCGTCCCACTCGGGGTGACTTTGGCAAAACAGAAAGGTCATGGATGGAAGGTTTTGAATTAATCATAACCACGGGCAAAGCTCTGGGCAACCCTCCAGACCATCGTTTTTCAGCCTGCCAAGCCATTACAGAAGGAGAAAAACCATATGCAAATCAGGCTTGGTCCTACCCCAAAAGGGGCAGGCCAGCCCGAACTGCTAGGTCACATCCCTTCTGCACGAGACCACAAGCATCCCCAGACATGTTTCAGCCTTGTTGGGCGTCATCAGTGAGGAGTAGCTTGGGTCTGAAGGCCCGGCAGACTCGGGACCCACGTCTGGGCATAACCGTCCCACTCGGGGTGACTTTGGCAAAACAGAAAGGTTATGGTTCGAAGGTTTTGAATTAATCATAACCACGGGCAAAGCTCTGGGCAACCCTGCAGACCATTGTTTTTCAGCCTGCCAAGCCATTACAGAAGGGGAAAAACCATATGCAAATCAGGGTTGGTCCTACCCCAAAAGGGGCAGTCCAGCCCGAACTGCTAGGTCACATCCCTTCTGCACGAGACCACAAGCATCCCCAGACATGTTTGAGCCTTGTTGGGCGTCATCAGTGAGGAGTAGCTTGGGTCTCTTGGCCCGGCAGACTCGGGACCCACGTCTGGGCATACCCGTCCCACTCGGGGTGACTTTGGCAAAACAGAAAGGTCATGGTTGGAAGGTTTTGAATTAATCATAACTACGGGCAAAGCTCTGGGCAACCCTCCAGACCATCGTTTTTCAGCCTGCCAAGCCATTACAGAAGGAGTAAAACCATATGCAAATCAGGCTTGGTCCTACCCCAAAAGGGGCAGTCCAGCCCGAACTGCTAGGTCACATCCCTTCTGCACGAGACCACAAGCATCCCCAGACATGTTTCTGCCTTGTTGGGCATCATCAGTGAGGAGTAGCTTGGGTCTCTAGGCCCGGCAGACTCGGGACCCAAGTCTGGGCATACCCGTCCCACTCGGGGTGACTTTGGCAAAACAGAAAGGTGATGGCTGGAAGGTTTTGAATTAATCATAACCACGGGCAATGCTCTGGGCAACCCTCCAGACCATCGTTTTTCAGCCTGCCAAGCCATTACAGAAAGGGAAAAACCATATGCAAATCAGGCTTGGTCCTACCCCAAAAGGGGCAATCCAGCCCGAACTGCTAGGTCACATCCCTTCTGCATGAGACCACAAGCATCCCCAGACATGCTTCAGCCTTGTTGGGCGTCATCAATGAGGAGTTGCTTGGGTCTCTAGGCCCAGCAGATTGGGACCCACGACTGGGCATACCTGTCCCACTCGGGGTGACTTTGGCAAAACAGAAAGGTGATGGCTGGAAGGTTTTGAATTAATCATAACCACGGGCAAAGCTCAGGGCAACCCTCCAGACCATCGTTTTTTAGCCTGCCAAGCCATTACAGAAGGGGAAAAACCATATGCAAATCAGGTTTGGTCCTACCCCAAAAGGGGCAGTCCAGCCCGAACTGCTAGGTCACATCCCTTCTGCACGAGACCACAAGCATCCCCAGACATGTTTCAGCCTTGTTGGGCGTCATCAGTGAGGAGTAGTTTGGGTCTCTAGGCCCGGCAGACTCGGGAACCATGACTGGGCATACTCGTCCCACTCGGGGTGACTTTGGCAAAACAGAAAGGTGATTGTTGGAAGGTTTTGAATTAATCATAACCATGGGCAAAGCTCTGGGCAACCCTCCAGACCATCGTTTTTCAGCCTGCCAAGCCATTACAGAAGGGGAAAAACCATATGCAAATCAGGTTTGGTCCTACCCCAAGTGGGGCAGTCCAGCCTGAACTGCTAGGTCACATCCTTTCTGCACGAGACCACAAGCATCCCCAGAAATGTTTCAGCCTTGTTGGGTGTCATCAGTGAGGAGTAGTTTGGGTCTCTAGGCCCGGCAGACTCGGGACCCATGACTGGGCATACCCGTGCCACTCGGGGTGACTTTGGCAAAAAAGAAAGGTGATTGTTGGAAGGTTTTGAATTAATCATAACCATGGGCGAAACTCTGGGCAACCCTCCAGACCATCGTTTTTCAGCTTGCCAAGCCATTACAGAAAGGGAAAAACCATATGCAAATCAGGCTTGGTCCTACCCCAAAAGGGGCAATCCAGCCCGAACTGCTAGGTCACATCCCTTCTGCACGAGACCACAAGTATCCCCAGACATGCTTCAGCCTTGTTGGGCGTCATCAGTGAGGAGTAACTTGGGTCTCTAGGCCCAGCAGAATTGGGACCCACGACTGGGCATACCCGTCCCACTCGGGGTGACTTTGGCAAAACAGAAAGGTGATGGCTGGAAGGTTTTGAATTAATCATAACCACGGGAAAAGCTCAGGGCAACCCTCCAGACCATCGTTTTTCAGCCTGCCAAGCCATTACAGAAGGGGAAAAACCATATGCAAATCAGGCTTGGTCCTACCCCAAAAGGGGCAATCCAGCCCGAACTGCTAGGTCACATCCCTTCTGCACGAGACCACAAGTATCCCCAGACATGCTTCAGCCTTGTTGGGCGTCATCAGTGAGGAGTAACTTGGGTCTCTAGGCCCAGCAGACTCGGGACCCACATCTAGGCATACCCGTCCCACTCGGGGTAACTTTGGCAAAACAGAAAGGTGATGGCTGGAAGGTTTTGAATTAATCATAACCACGGCAAAGTTCTGGGCAACCCTCCAGACCATTGTTTTTCAGCCGGCCAAGCCATTACAGAAGGGGAAAAACCATATGCAAATCAGGCTTGGTCCTACCCCAAAAGGGGCAATCCAGCCCAAACTGCTAGGTCACATCCCTCCTGCACGAGACCACAAGCATCCCCAGACATGTTTTAGCCTTGTTGGGCGTCATCAGTGAGAAATAGTTTGGATCTCTACTCCCGGCAGACTCGGAACCCACATCTGGGCATACCTGTCCCACTCGGGGTGACTTTGGCAAAACAGAAAGGTGATGGCTGGAAGGTTTTGAATTAATCATAACCACGGGCAAAGCTCTGGGCAACCCTCCAGACCATTGTTTTTCAGCCTGCCAAGCCATTACAGAAGGTGAAAAACCATATGCAAATCAGGGTTGGTCCTACCCCAAAAGGGGCAGTCCAGCCCGAACTGCTAGGTCACATCCCTTCTGCACGAGACCACAAGCATCCCCAGACATGTTTCAGCCTTGTTGGGCGTCATCAGTGAGGAGTAGCTTGGGTCTCTAGGCCCGGCAGACTCGGGACCCACGTCTGGGCATACCCGTCCCACTCGGGGTGACTTTGGCAAAACAGAAAGGTCATGGATGGAAGGTTTTGAATTAATCATAACCACGGGCAAAGCTCTGGGCAACCCTCCAGACCATCGTTTTTCAGCCTGCCAAGCCATTACAGAAGGAGAAAAACCATATGCAAATCAGGCTTGGTCCTACCCCAAAAGGGGCAGTCCAGCCCGAACTGCTAGGTCACATCCCTTCTGCACGAGACCACAAGCATCCCCAGACATGTTTCAGCCTTGTTGGGCGTCATCAGTGAGGAGTAGCTTGGGTCTGAAGGCCCGGCAGACTCGGGACCCACGTCTGGGCATAACCGTCCCACTCGGGGTGACTTTGGCAAAACAGAAAGGTTATGGTTCGAAGGTTTTGAATTAATCATAACCACGGGCAAAGCTCTGGGCAACCCTCCAGACCATTGTTTTTCAGCCTGCCAAGCCATTACAGAAGGGGAAAAACCATATGCAAATCAGGGTTGGTCCTACCCCAAAAGGGGCAGTCCAGCCCGAACTGCTAGGTCACATCCCTTCTGCACGAGACCACAAGCATCCCCAGACATGTTTGAGCCTTGTTGGGCGTCATCAGTGAGGAGTAGCTTGGGTCTCTTGGCCCGGCAGACTCGGGACCCACGTCTGGGCATACCCGTCCCACTCGGGGTGACTTTGGCAAAACAGAAAGGTCATGGTTGGAAGGTTTTGAATTAATCATAACTACGGGCAAAGCTCTGGGCAACCCTCCAGACCATCGTTTTTCAGCCTGCCAAGCCATTACAGAAGGAGTAAAACCATATGCAAATCAGGCTTGGTCCTACCCCAAAAGGGGCAGTCCAGCCCGAACTGCTAGGTCACATCCCTTCTGCATGAGAACACAAGCATCCCCAGACATGCTTCAGCCTTGTTGGGCGTCATCAATGAGGAGTTGCTTGGGTCTCTAGGCCCAGCAGATTGGGACCCACGACTGGGCATACCTGTCCCACTCGGGGTGACTTTGGCAAAACAGAAAGGTGATGGCTGGAAGGTTTTGAATTAATCATAACCACGGGCAAAGCTCAGGGCAACCCTCCAGACCATCGTTTTTTAGCCTGCCAAGCCATTACAGAAGGGGAAAAACCATATGCAAATCAGGTTTGGTCCTACCCCAAAAGGGGCAGTCCAGCCCGAACTGCTAGGTCACATCCCTTCTGCACGAGACCACAAGCATCCCCAGACATGTTTCAGCCTTGTTGGGCGTCATCAGTGAGGAGTAGTTTGGGTCTCTAGGCCCGGCAGACTCGGGAACCATGACTGGGCATACTCGTCCCACTCGGGGTGACTTTGGCAAAACAGAAAGGTGATTGTTGGAAGGTTTTGAATTAATCATAACCATGGGCAAAGCTCTGGGCAACCCTCCAGACCATCGTTTTTCAGCCTGCCAAGCCATTACAGAAGGGGAAAAACCATATGCAAATCAGGTTTGGTCCTACCCCAAGTGGGGCAGTCCAGCCTGAACTGCTAGGTCACATCCTTTCTGCACGAGACCACAAGCATCCCCAGAAATGTTTCAGCCTTGTTGGGTGTCATCAGTGAGGAGTAGTTTGGGTCTCTAGGCCCGGCAGACTCGGGACCCATGACTGGGCATACCCGTGCCACTCGGGGTGACTTTGGCAAAAAAGAAAGGTGATTGTTGGAAGGTTTTGAATTAATCATAACCATGGGCGAAACTCTGGGCAACCCTCCAGACCATCGTTTTTCAGCTTGCCAAGCCATTACAGAAAGGGAAAAACCATATGCAAATCAGGCTTGGTCCTACCCCAAAAGGGGCAATCCAGCCCGAACTGCTAGGTCACATCCCTTCTGCACGAGACCACAAGTATCCCCAGACATGCTTCAGCCTTGTTGGGCGTCATCAGTGAGGAGTAACTTGGGTCTCTAGGCCCAGCAGAATTGGGACCCACGACTGGGCATACCCGTCCCACTCGGGGTGACTTTGGCAAAACAGAAAGGTGATGGCTGGAAGGTTTTGAATTAATCATAACCACGGGAAAAGCTCAGGGCAACCCTCCAGACCATCGTTTTTCAGCCTGCCAAGCCATTACAGAAGGGGAAAAACCATATGCAAATCAGGCTTGGTCCTACCCCAAAAGGGGCAATCCAGCCCGAACTGCTAGGTCACATCCCTTCTGCACGAGACCACAAGTATCCCCAGACATGCTTCAGCCTTGTTGGGCGTCATCAGTGAGGAGTAACTTGGGTCTCTAGGCCCAGCAGACTCGGGACCCACATCTAGGCATACCCGTCCCACTCGGGGTAACTTTGGCAAAACAGAAAGGTGATGGCTGGAAGGTTTTGAATTAATCATAACCACGGCAAAGTTCTGGGCAACCCTCCAGACCATTGTTTTTCAGCCGGCCAAGCCATTACAGAAGGGGAAAAACCATATGCAAATCAGGCTTGGTCCTACCCCAAAAGGGGCAATCCAGCCCAAACTGCTAGGTCACATCCCTCCTGCACGAGACCACAAGCATCCCCAGACATGTTTTAGCCTTGTTGGGCGTCATCAGTGAGAAATAGTTTGGATCTCTACTCCCGGCAGACTCGGAACCCACATCTGGGCATACCTGTCCCACTCGGGGTGACTTTGGCAAAACAGAAAGGTGATGGCTGGAAGGTTTTGAATTAATCATAACCACGGGCAAAGCTCTGGGCAACCCTCCAGACCATCGTTTTTCAGCCTGCCAAGCCATTACAGAAGGAGAAAAACCATATGCAAATCAGGGTTGGTCCTACCCCAAAAGGGGCAGTCCAGCCCGAACTGCTAGGTCACATCCCTTCTGCACGAGACCACAAGCATCCCCAGACATGTTTCAGCCTTGTTGGGAGTCATCAGTGAGGAGTAGCTTGGGTCTGAAGGCCCGGCAGACTCGGGACCCACGTCTGGGCATAACCGTCCCACTCGGGGTGACTTTGGCAAAACAGAAAGGTTATGGTTCGAAGGTTTTGAATTAATCATAACCACGGGCAAAGCTCTGGGCAACCCTCCAGACCATTGTTTTTCAGCCTGCCAAGCCATTACAGAAGGGGAAAAACCATATGCAAATCAGGGTTGGTCCTACCCCAAAAGGGGCAGTCCAGCCCGAACTGCTAGGTCACATCCCTTCTGCACGAGACCACAAGCATCCCCAGACATGTTTGAGCCTTGTTGGGCGTCATCAGTGAGGAGTAGCTTGGGTCTCTTGGCCCGGCAGACTCGGGACCCACGTCTGGGCATACCCGTCCCACTCGGGGTGACTTTGGCAAAACAGAAAGGTCATGGTTGGAAGGTTTTGAATTAATCATAACTACGGGCAAAGCTCTGGGCAACCCTCCAGACCATCGTTTTTCAGCCTGCCAAGCCATTACAGAAGGAGTAAAACCATATGCAAATCAGGCTTGGTCCTACCCCAAAAGGGGCAGTCCAGCCCGAACTGCTAGGTCACATCCCTTCTGCATGAGAACACAAGCATCCCCAGACATGCTTCAGCCTTGTTGGGCGTCATCAATGAGGAGTTGCTTGGGTCTCTAGGCCCAGCAGATTGGGACCCACGACTGGGCATACCTGTCCCACTCGGGGTGACTTTGGCAAAACAGAAAGGTGATGGCTGGAAGGTTTTGAATTAATCATAACCACGGGCAAAGCTCAGGGCAACCCTCCAGACCATCGTTTTTTAGCCTGCCAAGCCATTACAGAAGGGGAAAAACCATATGCAAATCAGGTTTGGTCCTACCCCAAAAGGGGCAGTCCAGCCCGAACTGCTAGGTCACATCCCTTCTGCACGAGACCACAAGCATCCCCAGACATGTTTCAGCCTTGTTGGGCGTCATCAGTGAGGAGTAGTTTGGGTCTCTAGGCCCGGCAGACTCGGGAACCATGACTGGGCATACTCGTCCCACTCGGGGTGACTTTGGCAAAACAGAAAGGTGATTGTTGGAAGGTTTTGAATTAATCATAACCATGGGCAAAGCTCTGGGCAACCCTCCAGACCATCGTTTTTCAGCCTGCCAAGCCATTACAGAAGGGGAAAAACCATATGCAAATCAGGTTTGGTCCTACCCCAAGTGGGGCAGTCCAGCCTGAACTGCTAGGTCACATCCTTTCTGCACGAGACCACAAGCATCCCCAGAAATGTTTCAGCCTTGTTGGGTGTCATCAGTGAGGAGTAGTTTGGGTCTCTAGGCCCGGCAGACTCGGGACCCATGACTGGGCATACCCGTGCCACTCGGGGTGACTTTGGCAAAAAAGAAAGGTGATTGTTGGAAGGTTTTGAATTAATCATAACCATGGGCGAAACTCTGGGCAACCCTCCAGACCATCGTTTTTCAGCTTGCCAAGCCATTACAGAAAGGGAAAAACCATATGCAAATCAGGCTTGGTCCTACCCCAAAAGGGGCAATCCAGCCCGAACTGCTAGGTCACATCCCTTCTGCACGAGACCACAAGTATCCCCAGACATGCTTCAGCCTTGTTGGGCGTCATCAGTGAGGAGTAACTTGGGTCTCTAGGCCCAGCAGAATTGGGACCCACGACTGGGCATACCCGTCCCACTCGGGGTGACTTTGGCAAAACAGAAAGGTGATGGCTGGAAGGTTTTGAATTAATCATAACCACGGGAAAAGCTCAGGGCAACCCTCCAGACCATCGTTTTTCAGCCTGCCAAGCCATTACAGAAGGGGAAAAACCATATGCAAATCAGACTTGGTCCTACCCCAAAAGGGGCAGTCCAGCCCGAACTGCTAGATCACATCCCTTCTGCACGAGACCACAAGCATCCCAAGACATGTTTCAGCCTTGTTAGGCGTCATCAGTGAGGAGTAGCTTGGGTCTGAAGGCCCGGCAGACTCGGGACCCACGTCTGGGCATAACCGTCCCACTCGGGGTGACTTTGGCAAAACAGAAAGGTTATGGTTGGAAGGTTTTGAATTAATCATAACCACGGGCAAAGCTCTGGGCAACCCTCCAGACCATTGTTTTTCAGCCTGCCAAGCCATTACAGAAGGGGATAAACCATATGCCAATCAGGTTTGGTCCTACCCCAAAAGGGGCAGTCCAGCCCGAACTGCTAGGTCACATCCCTTCTGCACGAGACCACAAGCACCCCCAGACAAGTTTCAGCCTTGTTGGGCGTCATCAGTGAGGAGTAGTTTGGGTCTCTAGGCCCGGCAGACTTGGGACCCATGACTGGGCATACCCGTCCCACTCGGGGTGACTTTGGCAAAACAGAAAGGTGATTGTTGGAAGGTTTTGAATTAATCATAACCATGGGCAAAGCTCTGGGCAACCCTCCAGACCATCGTTTTTCAGCCTGCCAAGCCATTACAGAAGGGGAAAAACCATATGCAAATCAGACTGGGTCCAACCCCAAAAGGGGCAGTCCAGCCCGAACTGCTAGGTCACATCCCTTATGCACGAGACCACAAGCATCCCCAGACATGTTTCAGCCTTGTTGGGCGTCATCAGTGAGGAGTAGCTTGGGTCTCTAGGCCCGGCAGACTCGGGACCCACGTCTGGGCATACCCGTCCCACTCGGGGTGACTTTGGCAAAACAGAAAGGTGATGGCTGGAAGGTTTTGAATTAATCATAACCACAGCAATGCTCTGGGCAACCCTCCAGACCATCGTTTTTCAGCCTGCCAAGCCATTACAGTAAGGGAAAAACTATATGCAAATTAGGCTTGGTCCTACCCCAAAAGGGGCAATTCAGCCCGAACTGCTAGGTCACATCCCTTCTGCACGAGACCAAAAGCATCCCCAGACATGCTTCAGCCTTGTTGGGCGTCATCAGTGAGGAGTAGCTTGGGTCTCTAGGCCCAGCAGACTAGGGACCCACGACTGGGCATACCCGTCCCACTCGGGGTGACTTTGACAAAACAGAAAGGTGATGGCTGGAAGGTTTTGAATTAATCATAACCACGGGCAAAGCTCAGGGCAACCCTCCAGACCATCGTTTTTCAGCCTGCCAAGCCGTTACAGAAGGGGAAAAACCATATACAAATCAGGTTTGGTCCTACCCCAAACGGGGCCGCCAGCCCGAACTGCTAGGTCACATCCCTTCTGCACGAGACCACAAGCATCCCCAGACATGTTTCAGCCTTGTTGGGCGTCATCAGTGAGGAGTAGTTTGGGTCTCTAGGCCCAGCAGACTCGGGACCCATGACTGGGCATACCCGTCCCACTCGAGGTGACTTTGGCAAAACAGAAAGGTGATTGTTGTAAGGTTTTGAATTAATCATAACCATGGGCAAAGCTCTGGGCAACCCTCCAGACCATCGTTTTTCAGCTGCCAAGCCATTACAGAAAGGGAAAAACCATATGTAAATCAGGCTTGGTCCTACCCCAAAAGGGGCAATCCAGCCCGAACTGCTAGGTCACATCCCTTCTGCACGAGACCACAAGCATCCTCAGACATGCTTCAGCCTTGTTGGGCGCCATCAGTGAGGAGTAGCTTGGGTCTCTAGGCCCAGCAGACTTGGGACCCACGACTGGGCATACCCGTCCCACTCGGGGTGACTTTGGCAAAACAGAAAGGTTATGGTTGGAAGGTTTTGAATTAATCATAACCATGGGCAAAGCTCTGGGCAACCCTCCAGACCATTGTTTTTCAGCCTGCCAAGCCATTACAGAAAGGGAAAAACCATATGCAAATCAGGCTTGGTCCTACCCCAAAAGGGGCAATCCAGCCCGAACTGCTAGGTCACATCCCTTCTGCATGAGACCACAAGCATCCCCAGACATGCTTCAGCCTTGTTGGGCGTCATCAATGAGGAGTTGCTTGGGTCTCTAGGCCCAGCAGATTGGGACCCACGACTGGGCATACCTGTCCCACTCGGGGTGACTTTGGCAAAACAGAAAGGTGATGGCTGGAAGGTTTTGAATTAATCATAACCACGGGCAAAGCTCAGGGCAACCCTCCAGACCATCGTTTTTTAGCCTGCCAAGCCATTACAGAAGGGGAAAAACCATATGCAAATCAGGTTTGGTCCTACCCCAAAAGGGGCAGTCCAGCCCGAACTGCTAGGTCACATCCCTTCTGCACGAGACCACAAGCATCCCCAGACATGTTTCAGCCTTGTTGGGCGTCATCAGTGAGGAGTAGTTTGGGTCTCTAGGCCCGGCAGACTCGGGAACCATGACTGGGCATACCCGTCCCACTCGGGGTGACTTTGGCAAAACAGAAAGGTGATTGTTGGAAGGTTTTGAATTAATCATAACCATGGGCAAAGCTCTGGGCAACCCTCCAGACCATCGTTTTTCAGCCTGCCAAGCCATTACAGAAGGGGAAAAACCATATGCAAATCAGGTTTGGTCCTACCCCAAGTGGGGCAGTCCAGCCTGAACTGCTAAGTCACATCCTTTCTGCACGAGACCACAAGCATCCCCAGAAATGTTTCAGCCTTGTTGGGTGTCATCAGTGAGGAGTAGTTTGGGTCTCTAGGCCCGGCAGACTCGGGACCCATGACTGGGCATACCCGTGCCACTCGGGGTGACTTTGGCAAAAAAGAAAGGTGATTGTTGGAAGGTTTTGAATTAATCAGAACCATGGGCGAAACTCTGGTCAACCCTCCAGACCATCGTTTTTCTGCTTGCCAAGCCATTACAGAAAGGGAAAAACCATATGCAAATCAGGCTTGGTCCTACCCCAAAAGGGGCAATCCAGCCCGAACTGCTAGGTCACATCCCTTCTGCACGAGACCACAAGTATCCCCAGACATGCTTCAGCCTTGTTGGGCATCATCAGTGAGGAGTAGCTTGGGTCTCTAGGCCCAGCAGAATTGGGACCCACGACTGGGCATACCCGTCCCACTCGGGGTGACTTTGGCAAAACAGAAAGGTGATGGCTGGAAGGTTTTGAATTAATCATAACCACGGGAAAAGCTCAGGGCAACCCTCCAGACCATCGTTTTTCAGCCTGCCAAGCCATTACAGAAGGGGAAAAACCATATGCAAATCAGACTTGGTCCTACCCCAAAAGGGGCAGTCCAGCCCGAACTGCTAGATCACATCCCTTCTGCACGAGACCACAAGCATCCCAAGACATGTTTCAGCCTTGTTGGGCGTCATCAGTGAGGAGTAGCTTGGGTCTGAAGGCCCGGCAGACTCGGGACCCACGTCTGGGCATACCCGTCCCACTCGGGGTGACTTTGGCAAAACAGAAAGGTCATGGTTGGAAGGTTTTGAATTAATCATAACTACGGGCAAAGCTCTGGGCAACCCTCCAGACCATCGTTTTTCAGCCTGCCAAGCCATTACAGAAGGAGAAAAACCATATGCAAATCAGGCTTGGTCCTACCCCAAAAGGGGCAATCCAGCCCGAACTGCTAGGTCACATCCCTTCTGCATGAGACCACAAGCATCCCCAGACATGCTTCAGCCTTGTTGGGCGTCATCAATGAGGAGTTGCTTGGGTCTCTAGGCCCAGCAGATTGGGACCCACGACTGGGCATACCTGTCCCACTCGGGGTGACTTTGGCAAAACAGAAAGGTGATGGCTGGAAGGTTTTGAATTAATCATAACCACGGGCAAAGCTCAGGGCAACCCTCCAGACCATCGTTTTTTAGCCTGCCAAGCCATTACAGAAGGAGAAAAACCATATGCAAATCAGGTTTGGTCCTACCCCAAGTGGGGCAGTCCAGCCTGAACTGCTAGGTCACATCCTTTCTGCACGAGACCACAAGCATCCCCAGAAATGTTTCAGCCTTGTTGGGTGTCATCAGTGAGGAGTAGTTTGGGTCTCTAGGCCCGGCAGACTCGGGACCCATGACTGGGCATACCCGTGCCACTCGGGGTGACTTTGGCAAAAAAGAAAGGTGATTGTTGGAAGGTTTTGAATTAATCATAACCATGGGCGAAACTCTGGGCAACCCTCCAGACCATCGTTTTTCAGCTTGCCAAGCCATTACAGAAAGGGAAAAACCATATGCAAATTAGGCTTGGTCCTACCCCAAAAGGGGCAATCCAGCCTGAACTGCTAGGTCACATCCCTTCTGCACGAGACCACAAGTATCCCCAGACATGCTTCAGCCTTGTTGGGCGTCATCAGTGAGGAGTAGCTTGGGTCTCTAGGCCCAGCAGAATTGGGACCCACGACTGGGCATACCCGTCCCACTCGGGGTGACTTTGGCAAAACAGAAAGGTGATGGCTGGAAGGTTTTGAATTAATCATAACCACGGGAAAAGCTCAGGGCAACCCTCCAGACCATCGTTTTTCAGCCTGCCAAGCCATTACAGAAGGGGATAAACCATATGCCAATCAGGTTTGGTCCTACCCCAAAAGGGGCAGTCCAGCCCGAACTGCTAGGTCACATCCCTTCTGCACGAGACCACAAGCACCCCCAGACATGTTTCAGCCTTGTTGGGCGTCATCAGTGAGGAGTAGTTTGGGTCTCTAGGCCCAGCAGACTTGGGACCCATGACTGGGCATGCCCGTCCCACTCGGGGTGACTTTGGCAAAACAGAAAGGTGATTGTTGGAAGGTTTTGAATTAATCGTAACCATGGGCAAAGCTCTGGGCAACCCTCCAGACCATCGTTTTTCAGCCTGCCAAGCCATTACAGAAGGGGAAAAACCATATGCAAATCAGACTTGGTCCTACCCCAAAAGGGGCAGTCCAGCCCGAACTGCTAGGTCACATCCCTTCTGCACGAGACCACAAGCATCCCCAGACATGTTTCAGCCTGGTTGGGCGTCATCAGTGAGGAGTAGCTTGGGTCTCTAGGCCCGGCAGACTCGGGACCCACGTCTGGGCATACCCGTCCCACTCGGGGTGACTTTGGCAAAACAGAAAGGTGATGGCTGGAAGGTTTTGAATTAATCATAACCACAGCAATGCTCTGGGCAACCCTCCAGACCATCGTTTTTCAGCCTGCCAAGCCATTACAGTAAGGGAAAAACTATATG
This sequence comes from Ambystoma mexicanum, assembly GCF_040938575.1. NCBI lineage: Eukaryota > Metazoa > Chordata > Amphibia > Caudata > Ambystomatidae > Ambystoma > Ambystoma mexicanum. Next base: position 536,630,342 of record NC_090923.1, on the reverse strand, counting down.
CAAATCAGGCTTGGTCCTACCCCAAAAGGGGCAATCCAGCCCGAACTGCTAGGTCACATCCCTTCTGCACGAGACCAAAAGCATCCCCAGACATGCTTCAGCCTTGTTGGGCGTCATCAGTGAGGAGTAGCTTGGGTCTCTAGGCCCAGCAGACTAGGGACCCACGACTGGGCATACCCGTCCCACTCGGGGTGACTTTGACAAAACAGAAAGGTGATGGCTGGAAGGTTTTGAATTAATCATAACCACGGGCAAAGCTCAGGGCAACCCTCCAGACCATCGTTTTTCAGCCTGCCAAGCCGTTACAGAAGGGGAAAAACCATATACAAATCAGGTTTGGTCCTACCCCAAACGGGGCCGCCAGCCCGAACTGCTAGGTCACATCCCTTCTGCACGAGACCACAAGCATCCCCAGACATGTTTCAGCCTTGTTGGGCGTCATCAGTGAGGAGTAGTTTGGGTCTCTACGCCCAGCAGACTCGGGACCCATGACTGGGCATACCTGTCCCACTCGAGGTGACTTTGGCAAAACAGAAAGGTGATTGTTGTAAGGTTTTGAATTAATCATAACCATGGGCAAAGCTCTGGGCAACCCTACAGACCATCGTTTTTCAGCTGCCAAGCCATTACAGAAAGGGAAAAACCATATGTAAATCAGGCTTGGTCCTACCCCAAAAGGGGCAATCCAGCCCGAACTGCTAGGTCACATCCCTTCTGCACGAGACCACAAGCATCCCCAGACATGCTTCAGCCTTGTTGGGCGTCATCAGTGAGGAGTAGCTTGGGTCTCTAGGCCCAGCAGACTTGGGACCCACGACTGGGCATACCCGTCCCACTCGGGGTGACTTTGGCAAAACAGAAAGGTTATGGTTGGAAGGTTTTGAATTAATCATAACCATGGGCAAAGCTCTGGGCAACTCTCCAGACCATTGTTTTTCAGCCTGCCAAGCCATTACAGAAAGGGAAAAACCATATGCAAATCAGGTTTGGTCCTACCCCAAAAGGGGCAGTCCAGCCGAACTGCTAGGTCACATCCCTTCTGCACGAGACCACAAGCATCCCCAGACATGTTTCAGCCTTGTTGGGTGTCATCAGTGAGGAGTAGTTTGGGTCTCTAGGCCCGGCAGACTCGGGACCCACGTCTGGGCATACCCGTCCCACTCGGGGTGACTTTGGCAAAACAGAAAGGTGATGGTTGGAAGGTTTTGAATTAATCATAACCACGGGCAAAGCTCTGGGCAACCCTCCAGACCATCGTTTTTCAGCCTGCCAAGCCATTACAGAAGGAGAAAAACCATATGCAAATCAGGCTTGGTCCTACCCCAAAAGGGGCAGTCCAGCCGAAACTGCTAGGTCACATCCCTTCTGCACGAGACCACAAGCATCCCCAGACATGTTTCTGCCTTGTTGGGCATCATCAGTGAGGAGTAGCTTGGGTCTCTAGGCCCGGCAGACTCGGGACCCACGTCTGGGCATACCCGTCCCACTCGGGGTGACTTTGGCAAAGCAGAAAGGTGATGGCTGGAAGGTTTTGAATTAATCATAACCACGGGCAATACTCTAGGCAACCCTCCAGACCATCGTTTTTCAGCCTGCCAAGCCATTACAGAAGGGGAAAAACCATATGCAAATCAGGCTTGGTCCTACCCCAAAAGGGCCAATCCAGCCCGAACTGCTAGGTCACATCCCTTCTGCACGAGACCACAAGCATCCCCAGACATGTTTCAGCTTTGTTGGGCGTCATCAGTGAGGAGTAGCTTGGGTCTCTAGGCCCGGCAGATTCGGGACCCACGTCTGGGCATACCCGTCCCACTCGGGGTGACTTTGGCAAAACAGAAAGGTGATGGCTGAAAGGTTTTGAATTAATCATAACCACGGGCAAAGCTCTGGGCAACCCTCCGGACCATGGTTTTTCAGCCTGCCAAGCTATTACAGAAGGGGAAAAACCATATGCAAATCAGGCTTGGTCCTACCCCAAAAGGGGCAGTCCAGCCCGAACTGCTAGGTCACATCCCTTCTGCACGAGACCACAAGCCTCCCCAGACATGTTTCAGCCTTGTTGGGCGTCATCAGTGAGGAGTAGCTTGGGTCTCTAGGCCCGGCAGACTCGGGACCCACGTCTGGGCATACCTGTCCCACTCGGGGTGACTTTGGCAAAACAGAAAGGTGATGGCTGGAAGGTTTTGAATTAATCATAACCAAGGGCAAAGCTCTGGGCAACCCTCCGGACCATTGTTTTTCAGCCTGCCAAGCCATTACAGAAGGGGAAAAACCATATGCAAATCAGGTTTGGTCCTACCCCAAAAGGGGCAGTCCAGCCTGAACTGCTAGGTCACATCCCTTCTGCACGAGACCACAAGCATCCCCAGACATGTTTCAGCCTTGTTTGGCGTCATCAGTGAGGAGTGGCTTGGGTCTCTAGGCCTGGCAGACTCGGGACCCACATCTAGGCATACCCGTCCCACTCGGGGTAACTTTGGCAAAACAGAAAGGTGATGGCTGGGAGGTTTTGAATTAATCATAACCATGGGCAAAGTTCTGAGAAACCCTCCAAACCATCGTTTTTCAGCCTGCCAAGCCGTTACAGAAGGGGAAAAAACCACATGCAAATCAGGCTTGTTCCTACCCCAAAAGGGGCAATCCAGCCCGAACTGCTAGGTCACATCCCTTCTGCACGAGACCACAAGCATCCCCAGACATGTTTCAGCCTTGTTGGGCGTCATCAGTGAGGAGTAGCTTGGGTCTCTAGGCCCGGCAGACTCGGGACCCACGACTGGGCATACCCGTCCCACTCGGGGTCACTCTGGCAAAACAGAAAGGTGATGGCTGGAAGGTTTTGAATTAATCATAACCACGGGCAAAGCTCTGGGCAGCCCTCCGGACCATTGTTCATCAGCCTGCCAAGCCATTACAGAAGGGGAAAAACCATATGCAAATCAGGCTTGGTCCTACCCCAAAAGGGGCAGTCCAGCCTGAACTGCTAGGTCACATCCCTTCTGCACGTGACCACAAGCATCCCCAGACATGTTTCAGCCTTGCTGGGCGTCATCAGTGAGGAGTAGCTTGGGTCTCTAGGCCCAGCAGATTTGGGACCCACGACTGGGCATACCCGTCCCACTCGGGGTGACTTTGGCAAAACAGAAAGGTGATGGCTGGGAGGTTTTGAATTAATCATAACCACGTGCAAAGCTCAGGGCAACCCTCCAGACCATCGTTTTTCAGCCTGCCAAGCCATTACAGAAGGGGAAAAACCATATTCAAATCAGACTTGGTCCTACCCCAAAAGGGGCAGTCCAGCCCAAACTGCTAGGTCACATCCCTTCTGCACGAGACCACAAGCATCCCCAGACATGTTTCAGCCTTGTTGGGCGTCATCAGTGAGGAGTAGCTTGGGTCTGAAGGCCCGGCAGACTCGGGACCCACGTCTGGGCATAACCGTCCCACTCGGGGTGACATTGGCAAAACAGAAAGGTTATGGTTGGAAGGTTTTGAATTAATCATAACCACGGGCAAAGCTCTGGGCAACCCTCCAGACCATTGTTTTTCAGCCTGCCAAGCCATTACAGAAGGGGAAAAACCATATGCAAATCAGGGTTGGTCCTACCCCAAAAGGGGCAGTCCAGCCCGAACTGCTAGGTCACATCCCTTCTGCACGAGACCACAAGCATCCCCAGACATGTTTCAGCCTTGTTGGGCGTCATCAGTGAGGCGTAGCTTGGGTCTCTAGGCCCGGCAGACTCGGGACCCACGTCTGGGCATAACCGTCCCACTCGGGGTGACTTTGGCAAAACAGAAAGGTCATGGATGGAAGGTTTTGAATTAATCATAACCACGGGCAAAGCTCTGGGCAACCCTCCAGACCATCGTTTTTCAGCCTGCCAAGCCATTACAGAAGGAGAAAAACCACATGCAAATCAGGCTTGGTCCTACCCCAAAAGGGGCAGTCCAGCCCGAACTGCTAGGTCACATCCCTTCTGCACGAGACCACAAGCATCCCCAGACATGTTTCAGCCTTGTTGGGCGTCATCAGTGAGGAGTAGCTTGGGTCTGAAGGCCCGGCAGACTCGGGACCCACGTCTGGGCATAACCGTCCCACTCGGGGTGACTTTGGCAAAACAGAAAGGTTATGGTTGGAAGGTTTTGAATTAATCATAACCACGGGCAAAGCTCTGGGCAACCCTCCAGACCATTGTTTTTCAGCCTGCCAAGCCATTACAGAAGGGGAAAAACCATATGCAAATCAGGGTTGGTCCTACCCCAAAAGGGGCAGTCCAGCCCAAACTGCTAGGTCACATCCCTTCTGCACGAGACCACAAGCATCCCCAGACATTTTTGAGCCTTGTTGGGCGTCATCAGTGAGGAGTAGCTTGGGTCTCTAGGCCCGGCAGACTCGGGACCCACGTCTGGGCATACCCGTCCCACTCGGGGTGACTTTGGCAAAACAGAAAGGTCATGGTTGGAAGGTTTTGAATTAATCATAACCACGGGCAAAGCTCTGGGCAACCCTCCAGACTATCGTTTTTCAGCCTGCCAAGCCATTACAGAAGGAGAAAAACCATATGCAAATCAGGCTTGGTCCTACCCCAAAAGGGGCAGTCCAGCCCGAACTGCTAGGTCACATCCCTTCTGTAACGCTCACCTGATTCCCGCAGAGGCGCCGGTCTTGACTGGGTGAATGCCTTGTCTTCAAAGGTGATGTGTAACACACGGTCGGTTCCTCGGGCTGGACCTCTGTGCACTGTGTGTCTGACTCGGAGAGTAAGATGTCTACAGATAGAAAATATGGGATTAATGAACTGGGGTTATTGGGTGCCTCTCTCCTCTTCCCTTTCTCTTCTCCTGTAGGACCCCAAAGGTTAACGATCTCACCTTAGGTAGGTGAACGCCGAGCTCTCCATCTGCCTCGGGGGCAGGGTGCCGTAACCAGTTTCTTCACTGGATAAGGGTGCAGGCCTCTTGACCTCAGAGGACTGCTGTCCATCGTTTACTGCACGAACGGTAAGTTCTGGGCACTTCAAATGTCTTAAAAGTCTTTAAGTGCGTAAGGCGTAGCTGCTGTGGAGCGGTGCCGAGGAGCACGTGAGTATGGCTTTTGACTTATGTAAAGTTCTTTTGTAATGATACCTCTTGTTTTGCAGGGTTCCGGCGATGGCGGATGGCGGGCTGAAGAGAGTTGATGATCGAACCCTCGTGAGGAATAGAAGCGCTTGGAAGCACGTAAGTGAGCGCTTGTTGCCTGCTTCACGATGCGCACTAACTGTCTCTTTTACCTTCCAGGTACAAGTTCGGAGCTTTAGAGAAGCTGAAGGGTGCTGGGATACCCGCTGATTTCGGCGTGGGAAGGAGTGATGGCACGTGAGTAGTAAAGTTGCCCAATGTCTCTAGACGCACCTTCTTTTGTCTTTCAGATGCGGGAATGCAGCGCGAATGCCTCCGGAGCGTGCGAAGAGTCGGTAAGCCTTTGTCTTTCAGATGCAGGTATGCAGCGCGAGGCGTTGGTGACAGCCGCTGGACCAGGTAAGAGATGCGCTGCCACTGAAGACCGTAGTGCTAACCTGTTCTTTCTTTGTCTTTAAAGGTGCTGCTGAAGACTGGATTCCAGGATGGTAAGCCTTTGTTCCCTTAGGCACAGGATCAGAAGACACGGTGAGCGTTCTGCTGCAGAGAATGCAGAATAACGCAAAGCAAGATTCATCCATCGGGTGTGGTTTAAATAGCCTCCTGTAGTGCTTAGGTGTCTCCTTCCACGGCCTCGCCTAGGTAAGAAAAAGAGTTCCTGCTTTCCAGAAGAGTTCCAGTGTTCTGAACCTAGGGAGTGGCTCCTGCCCCACCCAACAGGAAAAGTAGTCCCAAACAGAAGAGGATCAGGGGCTCAACTGGCAGGTAAGTAAGCAGCATGGTCTGCTGCAGGTAAGTCCACCCAAGCATTATGAGCCCGGCGCTTCCAGCGCTGGGACTGGGCATATTTATGAGCCTGGTGCCACTGGCGCCAGGACAGGGTTCAAAAGGTCCCAATTGGGACTGGCCGGCACCCGGAACCGGGGTTATGGGTCTGCTTCCAAGGGAGTTGGGTAAGTCCTGACCCTTTGGAAGCAGAGATCATGACAGCACCCCCCCTCAAGGCCCCTCCCAAACCGGGCTTCTCCGGGGGTTTGGGCTAGTTAGGAAATGTTCGATGAAATCTTTTGATTAGACGAGGCGCGTGGACATATTCTGCAGGTTCCCAGGACCTTTCTTGGGGGCCGTAACCTTTCCAGTCAATCAGGTAAAATAGTTTAGATTTGGAGATCTTAGAATCCAGGATACTTTTGACTTCAAACTCGAGTTCTCCATCAACTATGATAGGTTTTGGAGATTTAGTTAGTCGGGTTTTAGGTTGCACGGGTTTTAGTAGAGAGACGTGGAAGACCGGGTGTATCTTCATGTGAGGGGGCAAGTCCAACTTGACCGCTACCGGATTTACTATGGTAGTGATTGAATAGGGACCAAGGTATCTTGGGTTGAATGTGCGTGGTCCTTTTAGAGGTAGATATTTGGTGGATAACCAGACTTGATCTCCTACTTGATATTGGGGGGCTTCCTTCCGATGTTGGTCTGCTCCTTTCTTGTATTGTTCTTTAGCCCTTTGAAGGTGAGAAACGGCTTCCTTAAAGGCTTGGGTGATAGTAGAATGCAGGTGGTCTACTGCTGGTGTTCCAAGATCTTGGAGTGGATCCAAATCCGAGGTTCGAGGGTGACTACCGTATAAAAGAAAGAACGGGGTCTTCCCGGTTCCCAAGTGGACAGAGTTATTGTAGGCATATTCGGCTATCCAAAGGATATCTTTCCAAGTTTTTTCAGTTTGTTACAGCATGCAGCGTAAATACTGTTCCAGAGTTTGATTGGTCCTCTCGGTTTGTCCGTCGGTTTGGGGGTGGTGGCTGGTCGAAAGTCTCACATCAATTTGAGCCGACCGACAGCAACTTCGCCAAAAATGAGAAATAAATTGACTTCCTCGATCCGAAGGAAAACCGTGCAGTCGGACGATGTTTTTGAGAAATTCTCGGGCCAGAGTTGCTGCTGATGGTAAGCCTTTGAGTGGAATGAAGTGCGCCATCTTGGAGAATAGGTCCACGATTACTAAGATCGTATTGTATCCGGAGCATGGAGGTAGATCGGTGATGAAGTCCATAGAAAGCGTATGCCAAGGGCGAGGTGGGATGTCAATAGGGCGTAAGAGGCCGGCTGGTTTTTCCTTTTGACTCTTGTTTTGGGCGCATACTCCACAGGACATTATAAAGTCTCTGATATCTTTTTTCCAAGACGGCCACCAGAAGTAGCGCTTGATCTTTTCCGAGGTTTTGGCCATACCGGGATGTCCTTCCATTAAAGAATCGTGATAACAGGAGATTACCTTTTTCTGTAAATCTGTGCTGGGCAGGTATAACCGTCCTTGGAAATACAATAGATTGTCCTTCACCGTAAAGTCCTTTCCCTGCAGATGCCAATTCTGTATGTCTGCTGGAGTTACCAGTTGCCTGGCCTTATCCTTAACTTCTTCAATGGATTGTGTGGCGATTACACCCAGAATTCTTTGTTCGGGAATGATAGGTACAGGTTTAGGATTGATCAAGTGTTCTTCCACTCCCATCCGAGAAAGGGCGTCAGTTTTACTGTTTTTCGTACCAGGTCGGTAGGTAATTATGAAGTCAAACTCGGCAAAGAATAGTGCCCAACGGAGTTGCCTAGAGGATTGAGCTTTCGCGGTTTTCAAATATTGCAGGTTACGGTGATCTGTGATCACAGTAACGGTGTGTCGGGCCCCCAGAAGATAATGCCGCCAAGCCTTAAAGGCGGACTTGAAAGCCAGAAGTTCCTTATCAGTAATAGTGTAATTGATTTCAGGAGGTGAGAATTTGCGGGACCAAAATGCCACAGGATGCAACTGATTGGTTACTGGGTCCTTTTGTGATAAAACTGCTCCCATGGCAAGACTCGAAGCATCAGTTTCAACAATGTAGGGGATTTCTGGGCGAGGATGTTTTAAGATCGGTGCAGAGATAAATTTAGTCTTCAAATTCTGGAAAGCTTGTTCCGCCTCGGTAGACCATTCAAAACGTTTGTTTTTCTTTAACAGGGTGGTGATGGGCTGGACTATTCGAGAGAATTCGGGGATAAACCTGCGGTAAAAGTTAGCGAAGCCTAACATGCTTTGAACACCTTTTACGAAGGATGGCGAAGGCCACTTGAGAATTGCATCGACCTTCTTTGAATCCATATGCACTCCGCTAGGTGATAATATGAATCCCAAGAATTCAACTTCAGTCACGTTGAAAACACATTTTTCCAACTTAGCGAAAAGTTTGTGTTGACGCAACCTCTCGAGGACCATTTTCACGTGTTTCCGATGTTCAGTTTCCGATGAAGAATAAACGAGGATGTCGTCAATATAGACAACGACACACACATCTATGAGCTCTCTGAGGACGTCGTTCATAAAATATTGAAAGGCGGCCGGGGCATTGCAAAGTCCGAAGGGCATGACCTGATATTCAAATAGCCCATACTTGGTGCGGAAGGCCGTCTTCCATTCATCGCCCTCTTTTACTCGTACCAAGTGGTAGGCTCCTCTAAGATCCAGCTTTGTATATATGCATGCTTTTCTGACTTGGTCCAGGAGTTCAGGGATCAAAGGTAACGGATATCTATTCTTAACAGTGATCTGGTTCAGGGCGCGATAATCTATACAAGTTCTAAGGTCCCCTTCTTTTTTTGGAACGAAGAACAAAGCTGAGGAAGCAGGGGACTTGGAAGGACGGATAAACCCATTCGCTAGGTATTGATCCAGGTATTGTCGGAGGTGAAGATTCTCAGGCTCGGTGAGGGCATAAATTCTACTACAAGGAGGGGTAGATCCAGGTATCAGGTCTATCTGATAGTCATAAGACCTATGAGGAGGTAGAGAGTTAGCTTGATCCTTCCGGAAGACATCTTGGAATTCTAGGTATTCGGGAGGTAACTGGGGAACCTCCGAAAAAATTGCTGCCAGTGCAACATCAGATCGAGGGTAACAAATGGAGACACATTCTGGAAACTGAACCGTTCTTGCTCGCCAATCGATCTGAGGATTGTGCTTCTCTAACCAAGGAATTCCTAGAATAATCTGGAACTGAGGGGCCTTGATCACATCGAACACGATCTTCTCATAGTGTCCATCTTGACTTACTAACGTCACTTCTTGGGTGGTATGCGTTACTGGTCCGGAAGCTATCTCCGTACCATCCACCGTAGTAATGACGTCCTTTACAGCCTTTGGACAAAGAGTCAGATTCATCCTCAATACCATTTCATGATCCACATAATTGCCGATGGCACCGCTGTCGACGTAAGCTTCAATCGCATGTAATCGATCCAGACGTTCAGGGCTAATGAGGACCATAGGTATCACGAAATGCGAGGTCACGGAACTGGTTTTAACGCTCGGCAAGAGGACCTCTATTCTTGTCAGGCGAGGTCGTTTCCCTGCTCAGAGTTTGTGACCCTGGTAACTGCAGCTCCTACTGCCTTCTTGGCTGGTTTCACCGGACAGTCTCGAAGAAAGTGCCCTGAGTTTCCACAATAGAGGCATAATTGCAGCTGTTTTCTCCTTTCCCGCTCCTTTTGGGTTAGTGGTCCTTTCAGGCCCCCTATTTGCATGGGTTCCCCGGAGTCTGCTCCTTTGATAGGAGTGGGTGGTTTGGAAAACACTCGAGCATCAAACTTGGAACGATCGGCCTTCCTGTTCTGTAGTCTGTGGTCTATTTGAACGACTAAGTCAATATAGTCCGAGCAGTCTTGCGGGGGATTCACTACTTGGGCTAACACAACATTGAGCTCTCCACGTAGACCGCTATAAAACAGCGTAATCCTTTTGTCCTCAGGCCATTGGGTTTCCACTATCAGTCTGTTGAAAGACGCAATATAAGCCAAAAGGTCTTGATTACCCTGTCGTAATGAAAGGAGCTCATTGTCCAAGGCCTGCCCCAGTGAATGTCTTGCGAACAGTTTTTCCATGCTGAGCTGAAAAGCTTGAAAATCATGGAGAACCGGATCATCCTGATTAACTAGAGGGATCGACCAATCTGCCGCACTGCCACTGAGGTACGAAAGCACGAAAGCTACCTTAGCTTGATCTGTTGGGAAGGCTGCTGGCCGGCATAAGAAGTGCAAGCGGCACTGATTAATGAATACTGCAAACCTCTTTGGGTCACCAGAAAATCGTTCGGGCGGAGCCAGAGGCACATTCCCGGGTAGGTTGATCTGCACTGGGTTCGTAGGGGATGTTGAAGGATGATTTGCCCCTGATGCGGGCAACTGACTTTGTCCGGCTTGTGACTGTAGCAATTGTCTAGCGAGATCATCTGTTCGCTCCTTGGAAATAATCAGTTCCCTTCTTAGAGCATTCGTTTCCTGGCGGGCTGCATGCACTTCTGCTCTTAGTTCCCCAAGTAACTGGGCTAGCTGGTCGGTATCCGAGGTTTCCATAGCGCCTGGGTGGGAGTTTTGCGGTGGGCTTTGCGTTCTGTAACGCTCACCTGATTCCCGCAGAGGCGCCGGTCGTGACTGGGTGAATGCCGTGTCTTCAAAGGTGATGTGTAACACACGGTTGGTTCCTCGGGCTGGACCTCTGTGCACTGTGTGTCTGACTCGGAGAGTAAGATGTCTGCAGATAGAAAATATGGGATTAATGAACTGGGGTTATTGGGTGCCTCTCTCCTCTTCCCTTTCTCTTCTCCTGTAGGACCCCACAGGTTAACGATCTCACCTTAGGTAGGTGAACGCCGAGCTCTCCATCTGCCTCGGGGGCAGGGTGCCGTAACCAGTTTCTTCACTGGATAAGGGTGCAGGCCTCTTGACCTCAGAGGACTGCTGTCCGTCGTTTACTGCACGAACGGTAAGTTCTGGGCACTTCAAATATCTTAAAAGTCTTTAAGTGCGTAAGGCGTAGCTGCTGTGGAGCGGTGCCGAGGAGCACGTGAGTATGGCTTTTGACTTATGTAAAGTTCTTTTGTAATGATACCTCTTGTTTTGCAGGGTTCCGGCGATGGCGGATGGCGGGCTGAAGAGAGTTGAGGATCGAACCCGCGTGAGGAATAGAAGCGCTTGGAAGCACGTAAGTGAGCGTTTGTTGCCTGCTTCACGATGCGCACTAACTGTCTCTTTTACCTTGCAGGTACAAGTTCGGAGCTTTAGAGAAGCTGAAGGGTGCTGGGATACCCGCTGATTTCGGCGTGGGAAGGAGTGATGGCATGTCAGTAGTAAAGTTGCCCAATGTCTCTAGACGCACCTTCTTTTGTCTTTCAGATGCGGGAATGCAGCGCGAAGACCTCCGGAGCGTGCGAAGAGTCGGTAAGCTTTTGTCTTTCAGATGCAGGTATGCAGCGCGAGGCGTTGGTGACAGCCGCTGGACCAGGTAAGAGATGCGTTGCCACTGAAGACCGTAGTGCTAACCTGTTCTTTCTTTGTCTTTAAAGGTGCTGCTGAAGACTGGATTCCAGGATGGTAAGCCTTTGTTCCCTTAGGCACAGGATCAGAAGACACGGTGAGCGTTCTGCTGCAGAGAATGCAGAATAACGCAAAGCAAGATTCATCCATCGGGTGTGGTTTAAATAGCCTCCTGTAGTGCTTAGGTGTCTCCTTCCACGGCCTCGCCTAGGTAAGAAAAAGAGTTCCTGCTTTCCAGAAGAGTTCCAGTGTTCTGAACCTAGGGAGTGGCTCCTGCCCCACCCAACAGGAAAAGTAGTCCCAAACAGAAGAGGATCAGGGGCTCAACTGGCAGGTAAGTAAGCAGCATGGTCTGCTGCAGGTAAGTCCACCCAAGCATTATGAGCCCGGCGCTTCCAGCACCGGGACTGGGCATATTTATGAGCCTGGTGCCACTGGCGCCAGGACAGGGTCCAAAAGGTCCCAATTGGGACTGGCCGGCACCCGGAACCGGGGTTATGGGTCTGCTTCCAAGGGAGTTGGGTAAGTCCTGACCCTTTGGAAGCAGAGATCATGACACCTTCTGCACGAGACCACAAGCATCCCCAGACATGTTTCTGCCTTGTTGGGCATCATCAGTGAGGAGTAGCTTGGGTCTCTAGGCCCGGCAGACTCGGGACCCAAGTCTGGGCATACCCGTCCCACTCGGGGTGACTTTGGCAAAACAGAAAGGTGATGGCTGGAAGGTTTTGAATTAATCATAACCACGGGCAATGCTCTGGGCAACCCTCCAGACCATCGTTTTTCAGCCTGCCAAGCCATTACAGAAAGGGGAAAACCATATGCAAATCAGGCTTGGTCCTACCCCAAAAGGGGCAATCCAGCCCGAACTGCTAGGTCACATCCCTTCTGCACGAGACCACAAGCATCCCCAGACATGCTTCAGCCTTGTTGGGCGTTATCAGTGAGGAGTTGCTTGGGTCTCTAGGCCCAGCAGACTTGGGACCCACGACTGGGCATACCTGTCCCAATCGGGGTGACTTTGGCAAAACAGAAAGGTGATGGTTGGAAGGTTTTGAATTAATCATAACCACGGGCAAAGCTCAGGGCAACCCTCGAGACCATCGTTTTTTAGCCTGCCAAGCCATTACAGAAGGGGAAAAACCATATGCAAATCAGGTTTGGTCCTACCCCAAAAGGGGCAGTCCAGCCCGAACTGCTAGGTCACATCCCTTCTGCACGAGACCACAAGCATCCCCAGACATGTTTCAGCCTTGTTGGGCGTCATCAGTGAGGAGTAGTTTGGGTCTCTAGGCCCGGCAGACTCGGGACCCATGACTGGGCATACCCGTCCCACTCGGGGTGACTTTGGCAAAACAGAAAGGTGATTGTTGGAAGGTTTTGAATTAATCATAACCATGGGCAAAGCTCTGGGCAACCCTCCAGACCATTGTTTTTCAGCCTGCCAAGCCATTACAGAAAGGGAAAAACCATATGCAAATCAGGCTTGGTCCTACCCCAAAAGGGGCAATCCAGCCCAAACTGCTAGGTCACATCCCTTCTGCACGAGACCACAAGCATCCCCCGACATGCTTCAGCCTTGTTGGGCGTCATCAGTGAGGAGTAGCTTGGGTCTCTAGGCCCAGCAGAATTGGGACCCACGACTGGGCATACCCGTCCCACTCGGGGTGACTTTGGCAAAACAGAAAGGTGATGGCTGGAAGGTTTTGAATTAATCATAACCACGGGAAAAGCTCAGGGCAACCCTCCAGACCATCGTTTTTCAGCCTGCCAAGCCATTACAGAAGGGGAAAAACCATATGCAAATCAGACTTGGTCCTACCCCAAAAGGGGCAGTCCAGCCCGAACTGCTAGGTCACATCCCTTCTGCACGAGACCACAAGCATCCCCAGACATGTTTCAGCCTTGTTGGGCGTCATCAGCGAGGAGTAGCTTGGGTCTGAAGGCCCGGCAGACTCGGGACCCACGTCTGGGCATAACCGTCCCACTCGGGGTGACTTTAGCAAAACAGAAAGGTTATGGTTGGAAGGTTTTGAATTAATCATAACCACGGGCAAAGCTCTGGGCACCCATCCAGACCATTGTTTTTCAGCCTGCCAAGCCATTATAGAAGGGGATAAACCATATGCAAATCAGGTTTGGTCCTACCCCAAAAGGGGCAGTCCAGTCCGAACTGCTAGGTCACATCCCTTCTGCACGAGACCACAAGCACCCCCAGACATGTTTCAGCCTTGTTGGGCATCATCAGTGAGGAGTAGTTTGGGTCTCTAGGACCGGCAGACTTGGGACCCATGACTGGGCATACCCGTCCCACTTGGGGTGACTTTGGCAAAACAGAAAGGTGATGGTTGGAAGGTTTTGAATTAATCATAACCACGGGCAAAGCTCTGGGCAACCCTCCAGACCATCGTTTTTCAGCCTGCCAAGCCATTACAGAAGGAGAAAAACCATATGCAAATCAGGCTTGGTCCTACTCCAAAAGGGGCAGTCCAGCCCGAACTGCTAGGTCACATCACTTCTGCACGAGACCACAAGCATCCCCAGACATGTTTCTGCCTTGTTGGGCATCATGAGTGAGGAGTAGCTTGGGTCTCTAGGCCCGGCAGACTCGGGACCCACGTCTGGGCATACCCGTCCCACTCGGGGTGACTTTGGCAAAACAGAAAGGTAATGGCTGGAAGGTTTTGAATTAATCATAACCACGGGCAATGCTCTGGGCAACCCTCCAGACCATCGTCTTTCAGCCTGCCAAGCCATTACAGAAGGGGAAAAACCATATGCAAATCAGGCTTGGTCCTACCCCAAAAGGGCCAATCCAGGCCGAACTGCTAGGTCACATCCCTTCTGCACGAGACCACAAGCATCCCCAGACATGTTTCAGCCTTGTTGGGCGTCATCAGTGAGGAGTAGCTTGGGTCTCTAGGCCCGGCAGACTCGGGACCCACGTCTGGGCATACCCGTCCCACTCGGGGTGACTTTGGCAAAACAGAAAGGTGATGGCTGGAAGGTTTTGAATTAATCATAACCACGGGCAAAGCTCTGGGCAACCCTCCGGACCATGGTTTTTCAGCCTGCCAAGCCATTACAGAAGGGGAAAAACCATATGCAAATCAGGCTTGGTCCTACCCCAAAAGGGGCAGTCCAGCCTGAACTGCTAGGTCACATCCCTTCTGCACGAGACCACAAGCATCCCCAGACATGTTTCAGCCTTGTTGGGCATCATCAGTGAGGAGTAGCTTGGGTCTCTAGGCCCGGCAGACTCGGGACCCACATCTGGGCATACCCGTCCCACTCGGGGTCACTTTGGCAAAACAGAAAGGTGATGGCTGGAAGGTTTTGAATTAATCAAAACCACAGGCAATGCTCTGGGCAACCCTCCGGACCATCGTTTTTCAGCCTGCCAAGCCATTACAGAAGGGGAAAAACCATCTGCAAATCAGGCTTGGTCCTACCCCAAAAGGGGCAGTCTAGCCAAAACTGCTAGGTCACATTCCTTCTGCACGAGACCACAAGCATCCCCAGACATGTTTCAGCCTTGTTGGGCGTCATCAGTGAGGAGTAGCTTGGGTCTCTAGGCCCGGCAGACTCGGGACCCACGTCTGGGCATACCCGTCCCACTCGGGGTCACTTTGGCAAAACAGAAAGGTGATGGCTGGAAGGTTTTGAATTAATCATAACCACGGGCAAAGCTCTGGGCAACCCTCCGGACCATTGATTTTCAGCCTGCCAAGCCATTACAGAAGGGGAAAAACGATATGCAAATCAGGCTTGGTCCTACCCTAAAAGGGGCAGTCCAGCCCGAACTGCTAGGTCACATCCCTTCTGCACGAGACCACAAGCATCTCCAGACATGTTTCAGCCTTGTTGGGCGTCATCAGTGAGGAGTAGCTTGGGTCTCTAGGCCCGGCAGACTCGGGACCCACGTCTGGGCATACCCGTCCCACTCGGGGTCACTTTGGCAAAACAGAAAGGTGATGGCTGGAAGGTTTTGAATTAATCAAAACCACGGGCAATGCTCTGGGCAACCCTCCAGACCATCGTTTTTCAGCCTGCCAAGCCATTACAGAAAGAGAAAAACCATATGCAAATCAGGCTTGGTCCTCCCCCAAAAGGGGCAGTCCAGCCCGAACTGCTAGGTCACATCCCTTCTGCACAAGACCACAAGCATCCCCAGACATGTTTCAGCCTTGTTGGGCGTCATCAGTGAGGAGTAGCTTGGGTCTCTAGGCCCGGCAGACTCGGGACCCACGTCTGGGCATACCCGTCCCACTCGGGGTCACTTTGGCAAAACAGAAAGGTGATGGCTGGAAGGTTTTGAATTAATCAAAACCACGGCCAATGCTCTGGGCAACCCTCCAGACCATCGTTTTTCAGCCTGCCAAGCCATTACAAAAGGGGAAAAACCATATGCAAATCAGGCTTGGTCCTACCCCAAAAGGGGCAATCCAGCCTGAACTGCTAGGTCACATCCCTTCTGCACGAGACCACAAGCATCCCCAGACATGTTTCAGCCTTGTTGGGTGTCATCAGTGAGGAGTAGCTTGGGTCTGAAGGCCCGGCAGACTTGACACCCACGACTGGGCATACCCGTCCCACTCGGGGTGACTTTGGCAAAACAGAAAGGTTATGGTTGGAAGGTTTTGTATTAATCATAACCACGGGCAAAGCTCTGGGCACCCCTCCAGACCATTGTTTTTCAGCCTGCCAAGCCATTATAGAAGGGGATAAACCATATGCAAATCAGGTTTGGTCCTACCCCAAAAGGGGCAGTCCAGCCCGAACTGCTAGGTCACATCCCTTCTGCACGAGACCACAAGCACCCCCAGACATGTTTCAGCCTTTTTGGGCATCATCAGTGAGGAGTAGTTTGGGTCTTTAGGCCCGGCAGACTTGGGACCCATGACTGGGCATACCCGTCCCACTTGGGGTGACTTTGGCAAAACAGAAAGGTAATGGCTGGAAGGTTTTGAATTAATCATAACCACGGGCAATGCTCTGGGCAACCCTCCAGACCATCGTCTTTCAGCCTGCCAAGCCATTACAGAAGGGGAAAAAACCATATGCAAATCAGGCTTGGTCCTACCCCAAAAGGGCCAATCCAGCCCCAACTGCTAGGTCACATCCCTTCTGCACGAGACCACAAGCATCCCCAGACATGTTTCAGCCTTGTTGGGCGTCATCAGTGAGGAGTAGCTTGGGTCTCTAGGCCCGGCAGACTCGGGACCCACGTCTGGGCATACCCGTCCCACTCGGGGTGACTTTGGCAAAACAGAAAGGTGATGGCTGGAAGGTTTTGAATTAATCATAACCACGGGCAAAGCTCTGGGCAACCCTCCGGACCATGGTTTTTCAGCCTGCCAAGCTATTACAGAAGGGGAAAAACTATATGCAAATCAGGCTTGGTCCTACCCCAAAAGGGGCAGTCCAGCCTGAACTGCTAGGTCACATCCCTTCTGCACGAGACCACAAGCATCCCCAGACATGTTTCAGCCTTGTTGGGCATCATCATTGAGGAGTAGCTTAGGTCTCTAGGCTCGGCAGACTCGGGACCCACATCTGGGCATACCCGTCCCACTCGGGGTCACTTTGGCAAAACAGAAAGGTGATGGCTGGAAGGTTTTGAATTAATCAAAACCACAGGCAATGCTCTGGGCAACCCTCCGGACCATCGTTTTTCAGCCTGCCAAGCCATTACAGAAGGGGAAAAACCATCTGCAAATCAGGCTTGGTCCTACCCCAAAAGGGGCAGTCCAGCCCAAACTGCTAGGTCACATCCCTTCTGCACGAGACCACAAGCATCCCCAGACATGTTTCAGCCTTGTTGGGCGTCATCAGTGAGGAGTAGCTTGGGTCTCTAGGCCCGGCAGACTCGGGACCCACGTCTGGGCATACCCGTCCCACTCGGGGTCACTTTGGCAAAACAGAAAGGTGATGGCTGGAAGGTTTTGAATTAATCATAACCACGGGCAAAGCTCTGGGCAACCCTCCGGACCATTGATTTTCAGCAGGCCAAGCCATTACAGAAGGGGAAAAACCATATGCAAATCAGGCTTGGTCCTACCCCAAAAGGGGCAGTCCAGCCCAAACTGCTAGGTCACATCCCTTCTGCACGAGACCACAAGCATCTCCAGACATGTTTCAGCCTTGTTGGGCGTCATCAGTGAGGAGTAGCTTGGGTCTCTAGGCCCGGCAGACTCGGGACCCACGTCTGGGCATACCCGTCCCACTCAGGGTCACTTTGGCAAAACAGAAAGGTGATGGCTGGAAGGTTTTGAATTAATCAAAACCACGGGCAATGCTCTGGGCAACCCTCCAGACCATCGTTTTTCAGCCTGCCAAGCCATTACAGAAAGAGAAAAACCATATGCAAATCAGGCTTGGTCCTCCCCCAAAAGGGGCAGTCCAGCCCAAACTGCTAGGTCACATCCCTTCTGCACGAGACCACAAGCATCCCCAGACATGTTTCAGCCTTGTTGGGCGTCATCAGTGAGGAGTAGCTTGGGTCTCTAGGCCCGGCAGACTCGGGACCCACGTCTGGGCATACCCGTCCCACTCGGGGTCACTTTGGCAAAACAGAAAGGTGATGGCTGGAAGGTTTTGAATTAATCAAAACCACACGCAAAGCTCTGGGCAACCCTCCAGACCATCATTTTTCAGCCTGCCAAGTCATTACAGAAGGGGAAAAACCATATGCAAATAAGACTTGGTCCTACCCCAAAAGGGGCAGTCCAGCCCGAACTGCTAGGTCACATCCCTTCTGCACGAGACCACAAGCATCCCCAGACATGTTTCAGCCTTGTTGGACGTCATCAGTGAGGAGTAGCTTGGGTCTGAAGGCCCGGCAGTCTTGGGACCCACGTCTGGGCATAACCGTCCCACTCGGGGTGACTTTGGCAAAACAGAAAGTTTATGGTTGGAAGGTTTTGAATTAATCATAACCACAGGCAAAGATCTGGGCAACCCTCCAGACCATTGTTTTTCTGCCTGCCAAGCCATTACAGAAGGGGAAAAACCATATGCAAATCAGGTTTGGTCTTACCCCAAAAGGGGCAGTCCAGCCCGAACTGCTAGGTCACATCCCTTCTGCACGAGACCACAAGCATCCCCAGACATGTTTCAGCCTTGTTGGGCGTCATCAGTGAGGAGTAGTTTGGGTCTCTAGGCCCGGCAGACTCGGGACCCATGACTGGGCATACCCGTCCCACTCGGGGTGACTTTGGCAAAACAGAAAGGTTATTGTTGGAAGGTTTTAAATTAATCATAACCATGGGCAAAGCTCTGGGCAACCCTCCAAACCATCGTTTTTCAGCCTGCCAAGCCATTACAGAAGGGGAAAAACCATATGCAAATCAGACTTGGTCCTACCCCAAAAGGGGCAGTCCAGCTCGAACTGCTAGGTCACATCCCTTCTGCACGAGACTACAAGCATCCCCAGACATGTTTCAGCCTTGTTGGGCATCATCAGTGAGGAGTAGCTTGGGTCTCTAGGCCCGGCAGACTCGGGACCCACGTCTGGGCATACCCGACCCACAAGGGGTGACTTTGGAAAAATAGAAAGGTGATGGTTGGAAGGTTTTGAATTAATCATAACCACGGGCAAAGCTCTGGGCAACCCTCCAGACCATCATTTTTCAGCCTGCCAAGCCATTACAGAAGGAGAAAAACCATATGCAAATCAGGCTTGGTCCTACCCCAAAAGGGGCAGTCCAGCCCGAACTGCTAGGTCACATCCCTTCTGCACGAGACCACAAGCATCCCCAGACATGTTTCAGCCTTGTTGGGCGTCATCAGTGAGGAGTAGCTTGGGTCTCTAGGCCCGGCAGACTCGGGACCCACATCTGGGCATACCCGTCCCACTCGGGGTGTCTTTGGCAAAACAGAAAGGTGATGGATGGAAGGTTTTGAATTAATCATAACCACGGGCAAAGCTCTGGGCAACCCTCCGGACCATTGTTTTTCAGCCTGCCAACCCATTACAGAAGGGGAAAAACCATATACAAATCAGACTTGGTCCTACCCCAAAAGGGGCAGTCCAGCCCGAACTGCTAGGTCACATCCCTTCTGCACGAGACTACAAACATCCCCAGACATGTTTCAGCCTTGTTGGGCATGATCAGTGAGGAGTAGCTTGGGTCTCTAGGCCCGGCAGACTCGGGACCCACGTCTGGGCATACCCGACCCACACGGGGTGACTTTGGAAAAATAGAAAGGTGATGGTTGGAAGGTTTTGAATTAATCATAACCACAGGCAAAGCTCTGGGCAACCCTCCAGACCATCTTTTTTCAGCCTGCCAAGCCATTACAGAAGGAGAAAAACCATATGCAAATCAGGCTTGGTCCTACCCCAAAAGGGGCAGTCCAGCGCGAACTGCTAGGTCACATCCCTTCTGCACGAGACCACAAGCATCCCCAGACATGTTTCAGCCTTGTTGGGCGTCATCAGTGAGGAGTAGCTTGGGTCTCTAGGCCCGGCAGACTCGGGACCCACGTCTGGGCATACCCGACCCACAAGGGGTGACTTTGGCAAAATAGAAAGGTGATGGTTGGAAGGTTTTGAATTAATCATAACCACGGGCAAAGCTCTGGGCAACCCTCCGGACCATTGTTTTTCAGCCTGCCAAGCCATTACAGAAGGGGAAAAACCATATGCAAATCAGACTTGGTCCTACCCCAAAAGGGGCAGTCCAGCCCGAACTGCTAGGTCACATCCCTTCTGCACGAGACCACAAGCATCCCCAGACATGTTTCAGCCTTGTTGGGTGTCATCAGTGAGGAGTAGCTTGGGTCTCTTAGCCCGGCAGACTCGGGACCCACGTCTGGGCATACCTGTCCCACTCGGGGTGACTTTGGCAAAACAGAAAGGTGATGGCTGGAAGGTTTTGAATTAATCATAACCACGGGCAAAGCTCTGGGCAACCCTCCGGACCATGGTTTTTCAGCCTGCCAAGCTATTACAGAAGGGGAAAAACCATATGCAAATCAGGCTTGGTCCTACCCCAAAAGGGGCAGTCCAGCCTGAACTGCTAGGTCACATCCCTTCTGCACGAGACCACAAGCATCCCCAGACATGTTTCAGCCTTGTTGGGCATCATCAGTGAGGAGTAGCTTGGGTCTCTAGGCCCGGCAGACTCGGGACCCACATCTGGGCATACCCGTCCCACTCGGGGTCACTTTGGCAAAACAGAAAGGTGATGGCTGGAAGGTTTTGAATTAATCAAAACCACGGGCAATGCTCTGGGCAACCCTCCGGACCATCGTTTTTCAGCCTGCCAAGCCATTACAGAAGGGGAAAACCATCTGCAAATCAGGCTTGGTCCTACCCCAAAAGGGGCAGTCTAGCCCGAACTGCTAGGTCACATCCCTTCTGCACGAGACCACAAGCATCCCCAGACATGTTTCAGCCTTGTTGGGCGTCATCAGTGAGGAGTAGCTTGGGTCTCTAGGCCCGGCAGACTCGGGACCCACGTCTGGGCATACCCGTCCCACTCGGGGTCACTTTGGCAAAACAGAAAGGTGATGGCTGGAAGGTTTTGAATTAATCATAACCACGGGCAAAGCTCTGGGCAACCCTCCGGACCATTGTTTTTCAGCCTGCTAAGCCATTACAGAAGGGGAAAAACCATAGGCAAATCAGGCTTGGTCCTACCCCAAAAGGGGCAATCCAGCCTGAACTGCTAGGTCACATCCCTTCTGCACGAGACCACAAGCATCCCCAGACATGTTTCAGCCTTGTTGGGCGTCATCAGTGAGGAGTAGCGTGGGTCTCTAGGCCCAGCAGACTTGAGACCCACGACTGGGCATACCCGTCCCACTCGGGGTGACTTTGGCAAAACAGAAAGTTGATGGCTGGAAGGTTTTGAATTAATCATAACCACGGGCAAAGCTCAGGGCAACCCACCAGACCATCGTTTTTCAGCCTGCCAAGTCATTACAGAAGGGGAAAAACCATATGCAAATCAGACTTGGTCCTACCCCAAAAGGGGCAGTCCAGTCCGAACTGCTAGGTCACATCCCTTCTGCACAAGACCACAAGCATCCCAGACATGTTTCAGCCTTGTTGGACGTCATCAGTGAGGAGTAGCTTGGGTCTGAAGGCCCGGCAGACTCGGGACCCACGTCTGGGCATAACCGTCCCACTCGGGGTGACTTTGGCAAAACAGAAAGTTTATTGTTGGAAGGTTTTGAATTAATCATAACCACAGGCAAAGCTCTGGGCAACCCTCCAGACCATTGTTTTTCAGCCTGCCAAGCCATTACAGAAGGGGAAAAACCATATGCAAATCAGGTTTGGTCTTAACCCAAAAGGGGCAGTCCAGCCCGAACTGCTAGGTCACATCCCTTCTGCACGAGACCACAAGCATCCCCAGACATGTTTCAGCCTTGTTGGGCGTCATCAGTGAGGAGTAGTTTGGGTCTCTAGGCCCGGCAGACTCGGGACCCATGACTGGGCATACCCGTCCCACTCGGGGTGACTTTGGCAAAACAGAAAGGTTATTGTTGGAAGGTTTTAAATTAATCATAACCATGGGCAAAGCTCTGGGCAACCCTCCAAACAATCGTTTTTCAGCCTGCCAAGCCATTACAGAAGGGGAAAAACCATATGCAAATCAGACTTGGTCCTACCCCAAAAGGGGCAGTCCAGCTCGAACTGCTAGGTCACATCCCTTCTGCACGAGACTACAAGCATCCCCAGACATGTTTCAGCCTTGTTGGGCATCATCAGTGAGGAGTAGCTTGGGTCTCTAGGCCCGGCAGACTCGGGACCCACGTCTGGGCATACCCGACCCACAAGGGGTGACTTTGGAAAAATAGAAAGGTGATGGTTGGAAGGTTTTGAATTAATCATAACCACGGGCAAAGCTCTGGGCAACCCTCCAGACCATCATTTTTCAGCCTGCCAAGCCATTACAGAAGGAGAAAAACCATATGCAAATCAGGCTTGGTCCTACCCCAAAAGGGGCAGTCCAGCCCGAACTGCTAGGTCACATCCCTTCTGCACGAGACCACAAGCATCCCCAGACATGTTTCAGCCTTGTTGGGCGTCATCAGTGAGGAGTAGCTTGGGTCTCTAGGCCCGGCAGACTCGGGACCCACATCTGGGCATACCCGTCCCACTCGGGGTGTCTTTGGCAAAACAGAAAGGTGATGGATGGAAGGTTTTGAATTAATCATAACCACGGGCAAAGCTCTGGGCAACCCTCCGGACCATTGTTTTTCAGCCTGCCAACCCATTACAGAAGGGGAAAAACCATATGCAAATCAGACTTGGTCCTACCCCAAAAGGGGCAGTCCAGCCCGAACTGCTAGGTCACATCCCTTCTGCACGAGACTACAAGCATCCCCAGACATGTTTCAGCCTTGTTGGGCATCATCAGTGAGGAGTAGCTTGGGTCTCTAGGCCCGGCAGACTCGGGACCCACGTCTGGGCATACCCGACCCACACGGGGTGACTTTGGAAAAATAGAAAGGTGATGGTTGGAAGGTTTTGAATTAATCATAACCACGGGCAAAGCTCTGGGCAACCCTCCAGACCATCGTTTTTCAGCCTGCCAAGCCATTACAGAAGGAGAAAAACCATATGCAAATCAGGCTTGGTCCTACCCCAAAAGGGGCAGTCCAGCGCGAACTGCTAGGTCACATCCCTTCTGCACGAGACCACAAGCATCCCCAGACATGTTTCAGCCTTGTTGGGCGTCATCAGTGAGGAGTAGCTTGGGTCTCTAGGCCCGGCAGACTCAGGACCCACGTCTGGGCATACCCGACCCACAAGGGGTGACTTTGGCAAAATAGAAAGGTGATGGTTGGAAGGTTTTGAATTAATCATAACCACGGGCAAAGCTCTGGGCAACCCTCCAGACCATCGTTTTTCAGCCTGCCACGCCATTACAGAAGGAGAAAAACCATATGCAAATCAGGCTTGGTCCTACCCCAAAAGGGGCAGTCCAGCCCAAACTGCTAGGTCACATCCCTTCTGCACGAGACCACAAGCATCCCCAGACATGTTTCAGCCTTGTTGGGCGTCATCAGTGAGGAGTAGCTTGGGTCTCTAGGCCCGGCAGACTCGGGACCCACATCTGGGCATACCCGTCCCACTCGGGGTGTCTTTGGCAAAACAGAAAGGTGATGGATGGAAGGTTTTGAATTAATCATCACCACGGGCAAAGCTCTGGGCAACCCTCCGGACCATTGTTTTTCAGCCTGCCAAGCCATTACAGAAGGGGAAAAACCATATGCAAATCAGACTTGGTCCTACCCCAAAAGGGGCAGTCCAGCCTGAACTGCTAGGTCACATCCCTTCTGCACGAAACTACAAGCATCCCCAGACATGTTTCAGCCTTGTTGGGCATCATCAGTGAGGAGTAGCTTGGGTCTCTAGGCCCGGCAGACTCGGGACCCACGTCTGGGCATACCTGTCCCACTCGGGGTGACTTTGCCAAAACAGAAAGGTGATGGCTGGAAGGTTTTGAATTAATCATAACCACGGGCAAAGCTCTGGGCAACCCTCCGGACCATTGTTTTTCAGCCTGCCAAGCCATTACAGAAGGGGAAAAACCATATGCAAATCAGACTTGGTCCTACCCCAAAAGGGGCAGCACAGCCTGAACTGCTAGGTCACATCCCTTCTGCACGAGACCACAAGCATCCCCAGACATGTTTCAGCCTTGTTGGGCATCATCAGTGAGGAATAGTTTGGGTCTCTAGGCACGGCAGACTCGGGACCCATGACTGGGCATACCCGTCCCACTCGGGGTGACTTTGGCAAAACAGAAAGGTTATTGTTGGAAGGTTTTAAATTAATCATAACCATGGGCAAAGCTCTGGGCAACCCTCCAAACCATCGTTTTTCAGCCTGCCAAGCCATTACAGAAGGGGAAAAACCATATGCAAATCAGACTTGGTCCTACCCCAAAAGGGGCAGTCCAGCTCGAACTGCTAGGTCACATCCCTTCTGCACGAGACTACAAGCATCCACAGACATGTTTCAGCCTTGTTGGGCATCATCAGTGAGGAGTAGCTTGGGTCTCTAGGCCCGGCAGACTCGGGACCCACGTCTGGGCATACCCGACCCACAAGGGGTGACTTTGGAAAAATAGAAAGGTGATGGTTGAAGGTTTTGAATTAATCATAACCACGGGCAAAGCTCTGGGCAACCCTCCAGACCATCATTTTTCAGCCTGCCAAGCCATTACAGAAGGAGAAAAACCATATGCAAATCAGGCTTGGTCCTACCCCAAAAGGGGCAGTCCAGCCCGAACTGCTAGGTCACATCCCTTCTGCACGAGACCACAAGCATCCCCAGACATGTTTCAGCCTTGTTGGGTGTCATCAGTGAGGAGTAGCTTGGGTCTCTAGGCCCGGCAGACTCGGGACCCACATCTGGGCATACCCGTCCCACTCGGGGTGTCTTTGGCAAAACAGAAAGGTGATGGATGGAAGGTTTTGAATTAATCATAACCACGGGCAAAGCTCTGGGCAACCCTCCGGACCATTGTTTTTCAGCCTGCCAACCCATTACAGAAGGGGAAAAACCATATACAAATCAGACTTGGTCCTACCCCAAAAGGGGCAGTCCAGCCCGAACTGCTAGGTCACATCCCTTCTGCACGAGACTACAAACATCCCCAGACATGTTTCAGCCTTGTTGGGCATCATCAGTGAGGAGTAGCTTGGGTCTCTAGGCCCGGCAGACTCGGGACCCACGTCTGGGCATACCCGACCCACTTTGGAAAAATAGAAAGGTGATGGTTGGAAGGTTTTGAATTAATCATAACCACAGGCAAAGCTCTGGGCAACCCTCCAGACCATCTTTTTTCAGCCTGCCAAGCCATTACAGAAGGAGAAAAACCATATGCAAATCAGGCTTGGTCCTACCCCAAAAGGGGCAGTCCAGCGCTAACTGCTAGGTCACATCCCTTCTGCACGAGACCACAAGCATCCCCAGACATGTTTCAGCCTTGTTGGGCGTCATCAGTGAGGAGTAGCTTGGGTCTCTAGGCCCGGCAGACTCGGGACCCACGTCTGGGCATACCCGACCCACAAGGGGTGACTTTGGCAAAATAGAAAGGTGATGGTTGGAAGGTTTTGAATTAATCATAACCACGGGC
Organism: Ambystoma mexicanum; assembly: GCF_040938575.1. Classification (NCBI taxonomy): domain Eukaryota; kingdom Metazoa; phylum Chordata; class Amphibia; order Caudata; family Ambystomatidae; genus Ambystoma; species Ambystoma mexicanum. Next base: position 536,604,774 of record NC_090923.1, on the reverse strand, counting down.
AAAGCTCTGGGCAACCCTCCAGACCATCGTTTTTCAGCCTGCCAAGCCATTACAGAAGGAGAAAAACCATATGCAAATCAGGCTTGGTTCTACCCCAAAAGGGGCAGTCCAGCCCGAACTGCTAGGTCACATCCCTTCTGCACGAGACCACAAGCATCCCCAGACATGTTTGAGCCTTGTTGGGCGTCATCAGTGAGGAGTAGCTTGGGTCTCTAGGCCCGGCAGACTCGGGACCCACATCTGGGCATACCCGTCCCACTCGGGGTGTCTTTGGCAAAACAGAAAGGTGATGGATGGAAGGTTTTGAATTAATCATAACCACGGGCAAAGCTCTGGGCAACCCTCCGGACCATTGTTTTTCAGCCTGCCAAGCCATTACAGAAGGGGAAAAACCATATGCAAATCAGACTTGGTCCTACCCCAAAAGGGGCAGTCCAGCCCGAACTGCTAGGTCACATCCCTTCTGCACGAGACCACAAGCATCCCCAGACATGTTTCAGCCTTGTTGGGTGTCATCAGTGAGGAGTAGCTTGGGTCTCTAGGCCCGGCAGACTCGGGACCCACGTCTGGGCATACCTGTCCCACTCGGGGTGACTTTGGCAAAACAGAAAGGTGATGGCTGGAAGGTTTTGAATTAATCATAACCATGGGCAAAGCTCTGGGCAACCCTCCGGACCATGGTTTTTCAGCCTGCCAAGCTATTACAGAAGGGGAAAAACCATATGCAAATCAGGCTTGGTCCTACCCCAAAAGGGGCAGTCCAGCCTGAACTGCTAGGTCACATCCCTTCTGCATGAGACCACAAGCATCCCCAGACATGTTTCAGCCTTGTTGGGCATCATCAGTGAGGAGTAGCTTGGGTCTCTAGGCCCGGCAGACTCGGGACCCACATCTGGGCATACCCGTCCCACTCGGGGTCACTTTGGCAAAACAGAAAGGTGATGGCTGGAAGGTTTTGAATTAATCAAAACCACGGGCAATGCTCTGGGCAACCCTCCGGACCATCGTTTTTCAGCCTGCCAAGCCATTACAGAAGTGGAAAACCATCTGCAAATCAGGCTTGGTCCTACCCCAAAAGGGGCAGTGTAGCCCGAACTGCTAGGTCACATCCCTTCTGCACGAGACCACAAGCATCCCCAGACATGTTTCAGCCTTGTTGGGCGTCATCAGTGAGGAGTAGCTTGGGTCTCTAGGCCCGGCAGACTCGGGACCCACGTCTGGGCATACCCGTCCCACTCGGGGTCACTTTGGCAAAACAGAAAGGTGATTGCTGGAAGGTTTTGAATTAATCATAACCACGGGCAAAGCTCTGGGCAACCCTCCGGACCATTGTTTTTCAGCCTGCCAAGCCATTACAGAAGGGGAAAAACCATATGCAAATCAGGCTTGGTCCTACCCCAAAAGGGGCAATCCAGCCTGAACTGCTAGGTCACATCCCTTCTGCACGAGACCACAAGCATCCCCAGACATGTTTCAGCCTTGCTGGACGTCATCAGTGAGGAGTAGCTTGGGTCTGAAGGCCCGGCAGACTCGGGACCCACGTCTGGGCATAACCGTCCCACTCGGGGTGACTTTGGCAAAACAGAAAGTTTATGGTTGGAAGGTTTTGAATTAATCATAACCACAGGCAAAGCTCTGGGCAACCCTCCAGACCATTGTTTTTCAGCCTGCCAAGCCATTACAGAAGGGGAAAAACCATATGCAAATCAGGTTTGGTCTTACCCCAAAAGGGGCAGTCCAGCCCGAACTGCTAGGTCACATCCCTTCTGCACGAGACCACAAGCATCCCCAGACATGTTTCAGCCTTGTTGGGCGTCATCAGCGAGGAGTAGTTTGGGTCTCTAGGCCCGGCAGACTCGGGACCCATGACTGGGCATACCCGTCCCACTCGGGGTGTCTTTGGCAAAACAGAAAGGTGATGGATGGAAGGTTTTGAATTAATCATAACCACGGGCAAAGCTCTGGGCAACCCTCCGGACCATTGTTTTTCAGCCTGCCAAGCCATTACAGAAGGGGAAAAACCATATGCAAATCAGACTTGGTCCTACCCCAAAAGGGGCAGTCCAGCCCGAACTGCTAGGTCACATCCCTTCTGCACGAAACTACAAGCATCCCCAGACATGTTTCAGCCTTGTTGGGCATCATCAGTGAGGAGTAGCTTGGGTCTCTAGGCCCGGCAGACTCGGGACCCACGTCTGGGCATACCTGTCCCACTCGGGGTGACTTTGGCAAAACAGAAAGGTGATGGCTGGAAGGTTTTGAATTAATCATAACCACGGGCAAAGCTCTGGGCAACCCTCCGGACCATTGTTTTTCAGCCTGCCAAGCCATTACAGAAGGGGAAAAACCATATGCAAATCAGGTTTGGTCCTACCCAAAAGGGGCAGCCCAGCCTGAACTGCTAGGTCGCATCCCTTCTGCACGAGACCACAAGCATCCCCAGACATGTTTCAGCCTTGTTGGGCATCATCAGTGAGGAGTAGCTTGGGTCTCTAGGCCCGGCAGACTCGGGACCCACGTCTGGGCATACCTGTCCCACTCGGGGTGACTTTGGCAAAACAGAAAGGTGATGGCTGGAACGTTTTGAATTAATCATAACCACGGGCAAAGCTCTGGGCAACCCTCCGGACCATTGTTTTTCAGCCTGCCAAGCCATCACAGAAGGGGAAAAAACCATATGCAAATCAGGCTTAGTCCTACCCCAAAAGGGGCAGTCCAGCCTGAACTGCTAGGTCACATACCTTCTGCACGAGACCACTAGCATCCCCCGACATGTTTCAGCCTTGTTGGGCGTCATCAGTGAGGAGTAGCTTGGGTCTCTAGGCCTGGGAGACTCGGGACCCACATCTAGGCATACCCGTCCCACTCGGGGTAACTTTGGCAAAACAGAAAGGTGATGGCTGGAAGGTTTTGAATTAATCATAACCACGGGCAAAGTTCTGGGCAACCCTCCAAACCATAGTTTTTCAGCCTGCCAAGCCATTACAGAAGGGGAGAAACCACATGCAAATCAGGCTTGGTCCTACCCCAAAAGGGGCAGTCCAGCCCGAACTGCTAGGTCACATCCCTTCTGCACGAGACCACAAGCATCCCCAGACATGTTTCAGCCTTGTTGGGCGTCATCAGTGAGGAGTAGCTTGGGTCTCTAGGCCCGGCAGACTCGGGAACTACGTCTAGGCATACCCGTCCCACTCGGGGTGACTTTGGCAAAACAGAAAGGTGATGGCTGGAAGGTTTTGAATTAATCATAACCACGGGCAAATCTCTGGGCAACCCTCCAGACCATTGTTTTTCAGCCTGCCAAGCCATTACAGAAGTGGAAAAACCATATGCAAATCAGGCTTGGTCCTACCCCAAAAGGGGCAGTCCAGCCTGAACTGCTAGGTTGTCAGTCTCGAAAACAAAACCCCTAACCATCGTCTTGCCCCCCCCGGGCAAGCATGATCCGGTCTCAGACAATCTTTGACAATCCCCTAGGGGGGGTGTGTGGATCCCTACACCCCCCTTGCTCTCATATCTCAGGCCCTATGTGCACTGTGTTACTTCTAACTTACTTCTAACAACACACACCTATCTTACTACTGTGGACACGAATCACAAGACACAAAAAAAAAACACATGAATCGATTCAATTTATTACAATGGAATACATTTTTTTAATTTAATACGAAACCTTTTGTGCTTCTGGTGCAAATCTACCATGCAATAACTATAAGCCTTTCAGGTTCCTAATGCAAGCCTGTAATGCAAGCCTGTGTGGCAAGCCTGTGATTCTAATGCAGTCTAAAGTAAGACTGTGTTTCTAATGCAGTCTAATGCAAGCCCAAAACATCCAGCAATCCTCTCCTTCAAACAGAATCAAACCTCTCAAATCCAATCCACACCATGCTTCACACTCACTCTCTTAAAACAATCCCTGTATAATCTCCCCTTTCCCAAACTAAAAACTGTTTGTGTGAGTGTCTGAGCAAAAACTAGATGGTGTCACATTCTAATCATGGGCGTAATTCTGGGGGCGGGGGGTGGACAGGGATGCCCGTCCCCCAACCTCCATGGCACACCATTCTGTCCCCATGCATTTTGGCTCAGGCTCCTCCCCTTCAGATGCTATGTCCTTCCCAAACCCATCAACAAAGTTACCCTACTAAATGTAATCAATCAGTTTGTCGAGCCATGAACCATGCTTCCCATTTGCTTGTGTATCTCTCTCCTCTCCAGCTCTGTATTTGTCAAGCCAGGTCTCTCCTCTTCCCACTACTCTCTGCAATCAGTCAGTCATTGGTGGCAGGCTCCTTAAGATCTGGTCACATGACTGCTTATGCCAAGCTCTGACAAGCTCTCTGCCCCAAAGCCATCGGATTCTGCTGCACCAAGACATTTCTCCCTCATTCTCAGGACTGCATCCATCCAAACTCCATCAGCAATTAGCTCGAACGAACTCCATCAGTTTCTAACCCCATTTTCCAACAGACTCTCAGCAACCAGCAAAAACTACAGCAACTATGGGCAATTAACAGCAACTACCTGGAACTAGGCACTCTCCTCTCTCTTCACCTCCGGTTATAGTTTCCAATGACGCACTCATTTCTATGGTTACTTACATTCCCTAATAAGAATGTCTATTCCCTTTGTGTCAGCATTAACAATGCCTGCCAGTCTGTGTTTGCGTGTACTTTCACTGCATGTTCTGTCAGTGTGACATAGAACATCATATCTCTACCTTGGCCTTCCGTGTCTGCAGTGCAAAACAACATCTAATTCCATCTATTTCTGCATTCACTCCACTGTTGGCTCTGTCTGCATTACAAAATGCTCTCTTAGTGCCCGTTTTCAAAGCAACTCCTTGTGTGGAAAGGCTTCCCTCCTCTCTCCCCATGTCGCTCATGCCCCCACCTTGGTTGTCTCTGCGGCACACCAGCAATGCTGATTAGCCAGGCCGTCTCCACTCAGACAAAGGCGACCTCTTATCAACCAAAACTGTTTACAAATTCCTGGTACACTGTTAACTCATAACAATCTTCCCCGCACTGAGCCCAGTGCAAACAACTTCTGTGTGTCTCCATCAGAAATGGCTTATAGGCCTCGTGCTTAATGCTTCCTAGCGTTTACGCTATTCTTCTCGCAATGCAAGCGCTAACTATATACAAACTCATTCTAAGTGCACATCCAACAGGCATACATACGTACATGACAGTCTCTTCATGTGTCTCTACAAAGCATACATGTGCCATCATACTAAATGGCTCTTCATGGTATTTTCAAATATGACTGTGTGTGTTTTCCGGGCCTACTTCGTTCTCCCTCCTGCAAACAATACGTTTCTCTCAGCCTAAGCGCTACAATGCAAAATACATAATATCTTCTCTACATGTCATGCTGCAAATATACTGTGTCTCTAAAGCACTACATACGACAGTGCAAGTGTCATGCTATTGCAAACTCTAGTGTCTAGCATGTTTCTCTCCCAATGGCAAGCGCTATATTCTAATGCAAACATATAATTCTAAAAGCAAACCCTTCATAAAACAGGGCCTATTTCTCTCTTCAAATGCATAACATGTCAATGGCTAATGAATAAAGTGGCAGTCTAATATGTGGATAATTATAATGATGCTACGTCTTCATGAACTACTCAGAACTGGATGCAATAATGGATAACTAACCATGATGCAATCATGCCTAAAGGGATAATACTGGGTAACAATGAGTAATGCTTCTCTATCAATGGGTAATAATGGGTATTGGTTCTGTAACAAAGAGTGCTAATTCTCTCTTATGATTCTCTATTGATTCTAATGATGAGTCTAACAATAACAATTCCAGGCATTTCATTTTATCAGATTCCACAAGGTCACATCCCTTCTGCACGAGACCACAAGCATCCCCAGACATGTTTCAGCCTTGTTGGGCGTCATCAGTGAGGAGTAGCTTGGGTCTCTAGGCCCGGCAGATTCGGGACCCACGTCTGGGCATACCCGTCCCACTCGGGGTGACTTTGGCAAAACAGAAAGGTGATGGCTGAAAGGTTTTAATTAATCATAACCATGGGCAAAGCTCTGGGCAAACCTCCAGACCATCGTTTTTCAGCCTGCAAGCCATTACAGAAGGGGAAAAGCCATATGCAAATCAGGCTTGCTCCTACCCCAAAAGGGGCAGTCCAGCCCGAACTGCTAGGTCACATCCCTTCTGCACGAGACTACAAGCATCCGCAGACATGTTTTAGCCTTGTTGGGCGTCATCAGTGAGGAGTAGCTTGGGTCTCTAGGCCCGGCAGACTGGAACCCATGTCTGGGCATACCCGTCCCACTCGGGGTGACTTTGGCAAAACAGAAAGGTGATGGCTGGAAGGTTTTGAATTAATCATAACCACGGGCAAAGCTCTGGGCAACCCTCCAGACCGTCGTTTTTCAGCCTGGCAAGCCATTACAGAAGGGGAAAAACCATATGCAAATCAGGCTTGGCAGACTCGGGACCCACGTACTGCCCCTTTTGGGGTGGGACCAAGCCTGATTTGCATATGGTCTTTCCCCTTCTGTAATGGCTTGGCAGGCGAAGAACGATGGTCTGGAGGGTTGCCCAGAGCAATACCAGTGGTTAAGATTCATTCTAAACCTTCCAGCTATCACCTCTTTGTTTTTGCTTTGTCACCCCGAGTAGGACGGGTATGCCCAGACGTGGGTCCCGTGCCTGCTGGGCCTAGAGACCCAAGCTACTCCTCACTAATGAGGCCCAACAAGGCCGAAACATGTTTGGGGATGTTTGTGGTCTCGCGCAGAAGGGATGTGACCTAGCAGTTTGGGCTGGACTGCCCCTTTTTGGGGTGGGACCAAGCCTGATTTGCATATGGTCTTTCCCCTTCTGTAATGGCTTGGCAGGCGAAGAACGATGGTCTGGTGGGTTGCCCAGAGCAATGCCAGTGGTTACGATTCATTCTAAACCTTCCAGCTATCACCTCTTTGTTTTTGCTTTGTCACCACGAGTGGGACGGGTATACCCAGACGTGGGTCCCGAGTCTGCCGGGCCTAGAGACCCAAACTACTCCTCACTGATGAGACCCAACAAGGCCGAAACATGTTTGGGGATGTTTGTGGTCTCGTGCAGAAGGGATGTGACCTAGCATTTCGGGCTGGACTGCTCCTTTTGTGGTGGGACCAAGCCTGATTTGCATATGGTCTTTCCCCTTCTGTAATGGCTTGGCAGGCGAAGAACAATTGTCTGGAGGGTTGCCCAGAGCAATGCCAGTGGTTAAGATTCATTCTAAACCTTCCAGCTATCACCTCTTTGTTTTTGTTTTGTTCAAATAGTACAGACATTGTATCTCTTTGAAATACAATCATGTGATTTGTATTGCGATGTGCGGGAGGGATAAATTATAGTTCAAAATGAGGGTGGAGACCTGGGAGCCGGATGGTGCGGAAGGGAGTGAGTGAGATGTGTGGGTGGAGGGCAGAGTGTGAATATTGTATTATACTTGTATATGCAACTAAGATATATCTGTAACAAGCGCCACGATGCCCCCGGGCTGACGTGCGCGCTCCAAATCCGAATAAATAAGAGTGCCCCAGAACCTCCTTTGAGCGAGACCTAAAATCGGTCTGTTGCACAATATAATGACAAAGTAGCATTGTGATAGGAGTGTAGTTAATTTGTTTTTTGACCTTCGACTGAGAAGAAGAGGATCACTGCAGCACCCACATGATGGAAGACAGACTGACTGGGCTGGAACCAATGACCTGGCATCTCTTATGGAGTAAGCAGATCATGTATAGGTGCACACCAATCAGCCACATGTGTTTCTATTGTATATGTTGCGTCATAAGTGACAATGTTTTTATTTATAAGAATCTGCTTGTTCTACTTTTCGGCAGAACTTTCTTGGCAGCAGAGTTCTTTGATGTGGCGCTCATCTGTGTATGAGATTAAAATGTATTATCCTTACAAGATCGACTTGGGTCTTTCTTCCCTAGCAGGTTGTATTCTCTCTGGTGTGAGCGTGCAGGGACTTGCATTCATCACCTAAAAACACATATGTATATACCCAGTAGAAAGGCAGGTGCCTGGTCGAACCCATAAATAAAGAGCAGACAAATAATGGTTATCTTATGCATGCTGCTGTGGGAAAACATATAACTAATCCTGTCCCAGCTACTGTGCCAGGGAAAAGAATTGCGAGTAAGGATCCTTATTTTTTTATGTTGTGGCAATCTTCCTTTTCGATATTTATCAGTCCTCCTCTTCCTGCTTTGACTTCTCTACCAGCCCTCCCATTTGAGAGGTGTTTAGTTCCATGCTTTCATCCTTTGCCAGTTTTCTTATTAAAATTCCCATTTGAGTGGTATTTGGCTCCATGCTTTCATCCTTTGCCAGTTTTCTTATCAAAATGCACTTTTTGGAAAACTTTTCAAACCTCGGCCAAAATTTTATTTAATTTCTTTTATTGAAGTTATACAGCACCTTTCGTAAAAATCGCTATTACAAAATATTAGAAAAAGGTACAATGTACATGATAATGCAAAAAACTGCTAAAAACAGAAGGAGGGGGAGAGAAACAGAAAGTCGCTAAGTAGAAAGAAGGGAGAGAAGGTGAGCTTTCAGGTTAGATTGAAAAATACAAAGCGATGAAGCAGAGCGGATAGAGAGAGAGAGACAGAATTCCAGTGTTTAGGGGCTATGTGGGCAAAAGATCGGAAATGGGAAGAAGCACAGGGGGTTTGGAGACAGCGAGAAGAAACAGATTCTGTGACCCGAGAGTTTGAGGGGGAGAATAGAATGAGAGTAGCGAAGAAAGATAAGGAGGAGCCAAGCCGTCAGTACATTTGAAAACAAAAGAAAGACAATGGTAGAGAAGATGTGATTGAATGGGAAGCAGTGAAATAAACAGTAAAGAAGATGTGATAGATGAGCAAAAAGGTCAAGAGAAGAGAAGACGAACCAAAATATTATAAACAGATCAGAGAGAAAGAAGATGTGAGGCAGGAAAGCCAAGAAGAAGAGAAGAGAAGTAGTCAATACGAGAAAAGACCAGGCAGAACAGAAAAAGTTTAGTAGAATGAAATTAGAGATAGGGGGGAACATGCCTTCTCTCTCTCTGGACCATTTTCACCACGCTCTTCTATAATTTGCTACCTTATTAAGCTTTTGCATTGTTTGAAATGCTCATCAACTATTTATAGGCGATTCCAGAAACCGGGAGCAGGGGCGGTGGTCAGGCTGGTATTTCATTTGCTCAGTTGGTGATTGCAGTGTTTAGGCCTGTGCTGGAAATTCTGAAATGCTGGGAATGATGGCTCTCCTATTTCATGTTAGATGGCACTCAGTAGTCGTGCTGACTGGCAGGGTATTGTTACAACACTACTAGCTGGTGTCGCCTAGCCCTTACGTGAAGTGTCAGGAACGGCAAGTGACAGGTAAGTGGCTTTATGTACTTTATTAAGAGTATATATATATATTAATATGGGAACGTTAGATGTATGCTTCAGGCTCCACCAGCTGCCGAGCATCGTTTGTATTTGAATGTTCACTCTCGCTCGCTCCATCCGACGTCTCGCATTGTGACGTGCTTCACTGGAGAACTCCGCCACGAGCTCTGACGCCGGGATGAAGTATTGATGATACTACACATCTCCCTTTCTCACATTAATTGATGGCACAAATATTCTAACTATTTACACAAATTTTGAAAGTTAGTGTTTCCACACAAAGTCTTTCAATCCACTAGGATTACGAATGACTCTTCCTCTTTTCGAAGTGCGTGAACTATCTGTTTTCGGTTTTGGCAAGGAAATTACTGATGATTCTTTTGCTCGCATCACATCTCTCTGACATTTCTCAACAACACTAGCATTATTGGCATTCATACTCAATTTAGGTTTCTCACGATCTTCATGTTTAGATGCGTTCATTGTAGGAGTGTCCCACACACATATTCTCTCCATATTCCACACTCTTCCGTCTTCTACCCTCACTGCGTGTTTAAACACTTCAATGACTCCAACAGGTTTGGACCATTTGCATGGACCATCTCTTAAAACTGGCGGAAGTTTAATTCTCACTCGTCCTCCAACTTCCAACGGTGGTCTACTCCCCTTATTGCCTACAGATCTATCATGAGCCCTCTTATTCCTCAATTGCATGGTTCTTATGTTCTGACATGCATCTCCGAAATCCTTCCTTATCACAGTCATTCTCTTCAACCAGGATGGTGTTAACCTAGTGTTTGCTTTCCGACCTCTACTCATTTCAAATGGTGACAGGCCAGTCGTGCAGTGCGTTGTAAAACGGTGTGCATTGATCTTTTGTTTAACAGCTTCTTCCCATTTCACACCATTTGCCCAAGCCCATCGCACAGCACCCTTAAGCACTCTATTAAAACGCTCAACCACACCATTGGTTTGCGGGTGATATATAGCACTTTTCTTGTGTACAATGGAATTATCCACACAAAATTTCTGCATTTCTCTTGAACGAAACTGAACACCATTGTCTGTTAGTATACTTTTGGGCAAACCTTCCCTTCCACAGACTTCTTTTAAAAATTCAACCACCATTTTCGCTGTCATACATGGTTTGATTGTGACTTCCACCCATCTAGTCAAAAGGTCAATAATCACTAGACAATATTGTTGTTTACCCTCACTGTAAATGGGACCTACTATATCCATACCAAGGTCTTCCCAAATATTACCTGGGAGTTCAGTCACTACCATGGGGTATTTCTCATTCACACAATTCTTATCACTCTCTTTGCAAAGGATACAATCTCGTATAACTCTTTCAGCCTGCAGGTCGTATCCTGGCCACCAAAATTCGTCCCGTATTCTTCTCTTCGTCTTTACAATTCCTTGATGGCCTTCATGCCCTAACTCAATTATCTTTTGACGTACGCTTATAGGTGGAACAATCCTATCATTTCTCATGATTCTGTCATTCTCCACTTTGAGTTCATTCGCAACTTTCCAATATTCTAATAGTCCATTTTCCTCATATTTTGCTTTTGTTAATGAACCACCATCCAAAATGACACGTCTCAACTTTTTGAATGTGTCATCTGAATCCTCTGCTTCATTCCATTCTTTCTCTGATATAGATAATCCTTCAATATTTAATACAACTTCGGATTCCATATCCTCAACATCATCTACCTCAGAGACATTAGTGAGCCTTGAAAGACAGTCAGCAGCGCGATTTTTCATGCCCGGGACATATTTCACTGTACAATTGTATTCTTGCAGAAGTATGACCCATCTTTTCATACGATTCGAGACATTGTCCAGTCCTTTATTCATTATGACATGGACTAATGGCTTGTGATCCGTGCGGAACTCCACCTCTGTGCCCCAGATGAAATTCCGGAATTTTCCTGCAGCCCATTTAATAGCCAACATTTCTTTCTCAATAGCTGCATAAGTTTTCTCGGCTCCTTTCAGCAATCTGGATGCAAAGGCTACTAATCTCTCTTTACCCTCAATTCCTTGCGTCACGACTGCACCAAGACCCACATTACTGGCATCTGTTGTGATAATGGTCTTTTCCCCATTTATGAAATTCTTCAACGACGGAGCTTTGTTCAATTCACGTTTTATCCATGTGAACTCTTCTTCACATTCTGTGTCCCATGTAAACGTTTTCTTCTTCAATACTTCCCGGAGAGGAACAGTGTGCATAGCAAAATTACGCATGAATTTCGAGTAATACTCTGCCATGCCTATAAAAGTACGCACTTCCTCCTTAGACTTTGGCCTTGGCATATTCCCTATCGCATCCAACAGTTGTTTCTTGGGTCTTACTCCCTCAGCCGAAATGGTATGTCCCAAATATTCAATTGTATCACAATTTATCTTGCATTTTTCCTTACTCAAAGTCATGGCAACTTCACATAGTTTCTTGTACACATATTGCAATTTCTCATCATGTGTCTTTTGGTCAACAGCATGTATCAATATATCATCCTGGAAGCATATAATGCCGTGTTCTCCTTTGAATAAATTATGCATGATTTTCTGGAAGACAGATGCAGCTGATACAAGTCCAAAAGGTAGTCTCTTGTACTGATACAGGCCGTCAGGTGTGATAAATGCCGTCATACATCTAGATTCTTTGTGTAATTTCACTTGATGGTAGGCTGAGGTCAAATCAAGGGTCGAGAATCGCTTCGAGGGACCAATCGTAGAAACTATTTCTTGAATGTTCGGAAGTGGGTGTCTGTCCGGAATTACACATTTATTCAATTCTCGCATGTCGACGCATATTCTTAATTTCCCAGATTTCTTCCTCAAGACAACTAACGGGGACACCCATTCGCTAGCATCAATGGCTTCTATGATACCTTGCTCACTTAGATTCTTTATCTCTGTCTTTACTTCTTCTCTCATAGAAAGAGGAACATTGCGCATTTTCTGTGCCACTGGAACACATCCTGATTTCATTTTAATTTTATGGGAAAACCCACGTAAACATCCAATTTCATTCTTGAAAACTTTCTTCATCACTCCTTCCATCTCTTTACGTGTTAATTGTTTCTTTGCTGTATCACTCTCAATATTCATCACTGATTCATCAGCACTCGCATCCAACTTCACTTTAAGTTTGCTTTGATGGGTCCAGCTTAACAAAGGAATTCTTCCAGTTTTTGTAATGTAGATCTTCCCATTTGCTTTTCTGTTTTTAAACTTGAGTGTGCCCCAAAACCATCCGATGATATCTATTTTTATCCCCCCGTAGGCTCTGGGTCGAATATCGGGTTCATGTAAGTATTCATGTTTACTTTTGTCCCACATACCTTGTGGTATAAGTGTGTATTTTGCACCGGAATCCACCATCATTCGCATATCTACTCCATCTATGCCCACTGTGGCTTTGGGACTCTCCATTTCTTCTTCGTGTTCTTCATCCGATATGACAAACACGCACTCTTCATCATCAGCATCACTGTAATTGTCACTGCCAATCCAGTTCATAGAGGTATTCGATGCTCTGCAACACTTGGCATAGTGTCCTTTGCCTTTGCACTTGCCACATATGATCTTTAAGGCTGGACATTCCGGATTATCAGCCCAATGGTCAGTGCCGGCACATCTAAAACATCTTCCATCATTCTTTCTTCTTGTATTAGCTCTTTGTCTTCTTGGACTTCTCCTTTTTTCATATGCTCTGGGTCCACCCCTGCTTCTTCTGCTCTCATTCCATGACGACCTGCGATATTTTTCCGGCTTATCCTTACCGCCATTTACTTCCATCACCTGGGCTACAGATTCATTGCTTTTATTTACATTCATATTACTAATGTTCTTTGGGATTTCTTGTTTAATTTCCATAGACTGCATTCTGCTTTCCAGTTCATGAACACATTTTTCGGTATGTTCTACTTCTTTGGCTATCCTGAGAACTATGTCAAGGGGTGGATCATCTTCAGTCCATAATTTTTCCCTCACTTTGCTGCTTCTGCACTCTAACATGAATTGATCTCGTAGTCTCTCATCCAATTGTGCATTGAAATTGCACGTTCTGGCCAATTTCCTTAAACTGGTTATATACTGTTCAACACTTTCACCCTCTTCTTGAACTTTCTTCCCAAATTTGTACCGTTCCAGGATAGTGCTTATCTTCTTTTCATAATGCTTGCCCATTTTCTTTACTGAACATTCATAGTCATTTAACTCAGCACTTTCTTCAGGTGATAGGTCTGGCAAATCCTCAAATTTCTCTTGGCCAGCTGGCCCTAGACAGTGTAACAAAAGAGATTTTTTCTTTTCTACACTACAATTCTGGCCACACACTACTCCTGCATAGTGTTCGAATGCCTTGATCCACCTTTTCCAGGGTATCGAGGGTTCCCCTACATCTGTTAAAAAAAACATGGGAGGTGGAACACCACTGAAAGCCATGACGAAAATACTTTGTTTGTTTTATTTCAGATACTTCGAATTGTGCACAGTAATGGTTGTGCGTTACTGTAATGTCCTTGGAATCCTGTCTCATCTAAAATTAATTATTCGTGCTCTCCTTGACATGCACTGAGCGTCGTGTTAATTTCACTTGCCACTTTATAACATGTAATGTCACTTTATAACATGTAATGTGCTGAAATGTAGCACTTGCCCCTCTATACCGTGTTATACGGTACTTGTCTCTCGTATGCACACACGACAGTCTGGGTAGATTTACGGCAGAAAATAGACCCGGAAACACAATTACACTTACTTGGCTCGGCAGCAGTGTAATTTCGCGGTGGCTGCTGCTACGTTCGTGGGAACGGAGCGGCTTGTGGTCTGTAGTGGGCCACTACCACGCTCGGGAAGTAGAGCGGAGCGGCCCGGTTCCTCAGGCTGTAAGAAGACTGTAAACGGGACGCGCAGGTATAAGGAGGCGGTGGAGCCCGAATCCTCGTCGCCACGTGAAGTGTCAGGAACGGCAAGTGACAGGTAAGTGGCTTTATGTACTTTATTAAGAGTATATATATATATTAATATGGGAACGTTAGATGTATGCTTCAGGCTCCACCAGCTGCCGAGCATCGTTTGTATTTGAATGTTCACTCTCGCTCGCTCCATCCGACGTCTCGCATTGTGACGTGCTTCACTGGAGAACTCCGCCACGAGCTCTGACGCCGGGATGAAGTATTGATGATACTACACCCTTAGTGAGCTGATTCGCCTGCCACAGAGGCCTGGTGAGATGAACTTCTGTAGAAACTGGGCCCCACTGAGTTACTGCTACTGCTACTACGATTACTAATAGAACAAATAATAATGATAATAATACACGGCAGCCTGCAATATGAAAGCCTGGAAATAATGTTCTTATTATAGGCATCACAACGGACCTGTAATAAAATGACATCACATGCTCTGTTATCAGTTTGCACGCACCAGTTGTGATGTCATAATGCTTGCTGCTTGAGCCAGCTGTCACTGCTGCACTTAAAGCCTTGACGAGCTTTTCAAAGTCTGTGCTTGCAAAATAGTTTTCTGTGACACTTTACAGACAGTACATCAGGAGTTTAACATGTGTGAGCAAGAATCAGCAAGAATCAGCAGGCTTTTACTTTTTTATAGCAGAAAATAAGAACGTTTTTCCGATTTATTTTATTAAACCGCTCAAACTTTTTTTCATCAAAACATTATAAGCTGCTTGTTAGCTTTTTCAAATCCATATACATTCTCCATAAATTATGTGGAACAGCAAATGGAGGATCTCTTACATTAGATTACACAAGGGGCAGGTAGTAAAGAAGATGTCAGTGTGTGGCCATGTATTATAAGGACTAAAATACCCCCTACTGTACATCAAAAAGGATATTTGAAATTCAACTTGGAGTTCCATGACCTTATTAATGAATTCAGCCTTTGTCCTTCTTCCTCTATTTGGTCACAGAACTCCTTGGTGACTTGCAATATCCTTACAACATATGATAGAGGGGTACTGTATCACATATGTAATAATACTAATGTTTTATGTTCTTGTATTGAGCTTCAAGCCAGATTCCTACATCTTTTAAGTATTGTGATAAAAGGCGTTATTCACATTTTAATTGTACTGAAGCATTGATGATACTGAGGGGCTTGTATTACTGAACCATTAAGGATACTGAGACTGTGATACTAAGGCTCTAATGATAATATGCCACTGCTACTGAACCAATGATAATGCAGTTACACTACTTTTGCTAATCCATTGATAACAGTAAGCCACTGACAATATTGGGATACTGTTAATACTAAGCCAATTTCAAGCTACTAATAATACTTTTCCACTAATGTAACACATAATATTAGTCCACTGATGAAACACAACCCCTGAGGATATCAAGCCAGTGATGATATTGATCCACTGATGATACTCAGTTACTGATGGTCCTGACCTACTCTGATTCCAAGTCATTGATCATAATTGAGTTAGCTATCATACAAAATCACTGATCATATTCAGTCATTGGTGTGCATTATTGCTGTAGTGGCACTAGTGAAAAAGAATATCTGGTTCAAGCATAAGCACGTTCTCTGGTGTGACAGGTATGAAGAGATGTATATCCTGTGCAAACTTGTCTTAGCCTTTATCCTACCCTCCTAGTTAACATAATACATGTGTTTGATCTGGGTGGGTGCTATCATACACTTCAGTTTGTTGTGTGTACTATATTAACAGCCATGTTATTATTTCAATACCATTTCAAGAGATGTTCTCATGCTAGCTGTGGAGAAATCTCATGTTCACAAAGCTGCACATCATGAGCTGTTTTGAGAATTACCTTGTTGTCGACATTCTTTGAACAAATGCGATGAATTTCATTAACAATGTGCATTTTGAATTATGTAGCTTAATGTTAAACGGGAAGAATTGTTCCTTTTCTTAGAAAAATACCTGATGCAAAAACTGTTTGCTTGTGCAGCCATCTATAGGAAAAGCCTGCATACATGTACTCATTATATTTTATTATTTGCCGAGAAGATGACAGGTTGATGTGCCTTGTGAGTTATACAGATTGAGTGCATTTGTTGATAAGACCTACATTTGTCAAAATGTCATTACCAGTAGAATAGCAAAGAACAATGTGTTTTCTACATGTAACTTAAACATGGCGAATTAGCAGAATGCTTGTAAACCTGAGATGTGTTTATTCAGGGCTGAGTTTGCTGAGGTAAGCTTCATATAAAACAGACCTCACCTTTAATCAGTGCCTAATCCATTGGAAGAGGTGTATAGACACGGACGTGGGTACTCAGAACTATACGCGGTGTTTGAAAAAGCAAGAAAAATAATGTTTCATATGAGATACAAAGTGGAGTTGGGCTCAAATCAGTGGAATATGACATTGTATGAGGGAAGCAGGGTCAGAGTTCAGAAGTATGGTTATCCAGTGACTGGCCCATTCAAAAGAACAGATGTCCACATAAAGCTCTGAAACCTGATGCAGAAGAGCAATACACCATCATCCATTATGTGCCTGCTTTATGTTAGGTAGCCTATTAAATATAACCTTTGTTCACAGGACATCTGTCAGGATATATTTCAGTTAATTTCAAAGCTAAACCAAAACGTGTAATATCCAACATGGAAACAAATGTATTAAAAGTCACACAATAATGAAAAGACATTATTAGCTTTCACTTTTGAACCCTTTGCTTAATTAAAAAAAACAAGACTAGATTTGCATTTAGCTAAGCGCCCCCATCACAAAACATATAAAAAGGATATATTTATGTTTGTGCATTTTTTTAAAATCACATATTTAATAATTGTATTATGCTTGCAACTACAAGAACCTGATGAATGTGTGTGAATTCCGAATTTGATTGCGATTCTGAATATATAGCATCAAGAATAGCACAGGCCATAAATGAAAATATAAGGGAAATACATACTTCTGTCTAATTTGATCATAACTACTGAGGGGAAGGGCTAACCCACAGTGAAATACAACCCATTAAGATTTGCAAAATACTTTGGCCCAATTAAATCAAAGAGGAGGATTCTGGTGGATGTCAGTGAGTGAAAAGAATCCATGAAAGAACCTGTCCAATTCTAATTTTCTGCATTAAAGGAAGAAAGCTTGTCCAATAGGAGAAGAGCTCAATGAGGTATCCCCTTGGATATAGCTGATGGAAAGTGGGGGACAGACTGAAAAAAAAACTCACCTGGTGGAATGGCCTGGTGCTAGGGATGTCTCCACCTCACCTGGTCCATACAGCTATGTCATTATAGTGGGATAGGACCTGCAAGTGAAACTTTGAGGCAGTCTATTTAAATACCCAAGACTTTATAAATACTGCCACTATCAAAGGGGCCGCAACCAATCAGGGTGCAGAGATCACCTGGGTCTCCCAATTTGGCAGTGCCCAAGTAGGGCATATAGTCATACATTATTATGGCCTCAGATTGCTTACTTGTCAATCTCTACCCTAGACACATGGTTAACCATATTAGTGATTACGAAGATATAATCAATGCTTGAAAACGAGTTCTATCCCAGGGAGTGAAATTTATGATGCTGGTATGTAGGATAAGAATTATACCATACATTTGATTTAAGTTGGACTCATTGACAAACGTAACCAGAGCCAAGGTGCTCTGAACCTGACACTGGAGTACACTTTTTGAGTGGAATAGAGGTTTACAAATCCTACATTTATGTGTCTCCCTACACTCATTTTCACTCAAGGTGGACTAGACAAAGCGGGGGTAATTTCCTCAAAAATAAAAATAAATGTAGAGTGAGATTCATAGATGCATAAACTTTATAAATCACACTCTGGGTGTTATTTATGGTCACTTGAGCCCTAGACTTAACCGTCATCTACGTCCGTCCAGCAAATTAGCTACTTGGAGCTTACAAAACCTGAAGGAACATGATTGCATCAAGACCAACCTTAAAGGCTTGCTGTAAAGAATTAAGTTCAACATGTTTTTTTGTGATACTAATACATCACAAGATTGCACTTGAAACGGTGCAAAAAGTCTGTAATGAGGACCCAGGTAGTCACTCATAAAATGTACTCAGTGGAAAGTGGAATAGGAACTCTTTGGAAAAGCTCTACAGCAGTGACAAGACTTCCAATCATTTTTTTGACACCCGTCTATGGTACACCGTGCCAATAAGTAAATATGTATTGCCAATGTTAATAAACTATAATAGAACGACCTGTAGTTCATATGATGTGTAGTTATTTTTAGCCACTACACCACTGTAATTGCAAATCAGTGTCTCCCGATATGTTGGTAGCGTATAGAATCAGAAAAAAAAAGAATGGATTCTATAGGTATTTTGAAAATCATAGGTGCCATTTTCTTAAAAGTGAAAAGTGCATGCACGGGACAACCAGCGTTTGCACTTATGTGCTGTTGGGTCCCTGCAATGCACTTTTAAACACTCACAGGAAGAGTGTAATAATGAAGAGTAAACGGCAAAATTACCTTTACTTTTACTTTTAGACTCTGTTTTGCAAAAAAGTAAACGTTGCTTGTAAATTGCGCTTTGCCAGCAACACATACTAAAGGATTCCTGTGAAATCAACCTGCGTATTATTAGGTGCAATTCCAAAGCCTATTCCATAGGAACCCAGTGGTTCTACGCCTGCATAAAAGTCTAAAACTTGGTGCTCTCCCAGGACAGAGGAGGAAAGCAAAGCAGACTTGCAGCTCCCCCTTTGTGACGCTATTGCGCCTTGGTGGGCACGAAAATTTGCTGTAGCAAAAAATGAAAAGGTAAAATACACAAAAAGACCCCATGAACGTTATCCCAGTTCTCTTGGGAAGTAAGGATAGTCATTGTAGGAGTAAAGGGAATTAGGGCCTGATTTACAACCAAGTGTTCAAATGGACTTTCCCATCTTAAAACATTTTTGTAAATCAAGCCCTTAGTGTCCTAACGTACATGGAGTTGTGGAGATATAGCAAACACATACCATCTGCAGTGGAGCAACCCTAGTGCTATGCCTGTCTGAGCATGCTATGCTTGGATGGAGTTCAAAGTGCCATTGCACGCCTTCTCCATCTCTGTCTAGCAATGAACCCACTGTTGTTCCCATTGGTGAGAACCTCTTAGGTAATACATTTCATGAGACAATGCTGGCGACTTTCATATGAAGAAAGCATATCAATTGGAGAGGAGGGTTTTGCTTTTGAGGTCAGAGGTGTATGCATTCATGGGAGAGATTTATTTGAAAAATACTTGAATAATTTTTATATTGTTCATTTCAATATTTGCATCTATGGTTTTTGAGCACGTGCTGTGTGCACACATACCAGCAATTTACATACTACAATGCTTATTGCTGACATTTGTAATATAGGCCAACACATGATCCAACCTTTTCCATGACAAAAGACTCTTAAGGGCCTCATTACAAGGTTGGAGGTAATAAAACCGGCAAGGCTACCTCCAAACTTGCAAGAAAGTCGGGCACATGAGAAGGGGCAATTACCAGGGTATTCTGGCCCCGCCGGACCCGGTAATTGCCCTTTCGTGGGTGCCGGAATCAGCTGATCTCCATTCCCATTGAGCTCCATAGTGCTCAATGGGAATGGGGATGCCTGTAGCACCGGCACTGTTCATAACGGTGCCTGTTCCACAGGCATGCTGTGCTCGCGGGTGCCTTTCATTCCGCCAAACTCGAAGTTTGCCGATCCGGATACAACGGTACCGGCAAGCTTACCGGTACCGTTGTATCCGGACTGGCAAGTTTGTAATGAGGCCCTTTATCTCGGCGAGCAGCCCCTGACACATGTATTTCTCTTACCCCATTACCAAAAGGTCTAAATAGAAACTAGCTGCACTTATTTCCTCTGTCGCCAAGAGAGAAGGTGGAAGTTGGGTTGAGAGGAGAAATGTTTCAGAAATCTGTATGGAAAAACAAATGGGAAATAATAATAATTCAAACAACACTAAACAACAAGGGCTTTAGTAAGTCATTAAAGACCCAACCTCCAGTACAGAAATAGGGACTCACCATACCAAATGGATGCAGTATTATCACTTCCACTATTCATTTCCCACAGGCCTGACCCTGGTACGGAGACGGAACACATACAGATTAATAGTTTGTTTTATATTTTATTTACTTATATTGGCACAACATGAATTTTGATATATACAACGATCATATCATATTAAATAAAGAAATAAACATGAATTGGGATAGTGGATTAATGGCTAAAGTTGTGCAGATAAGTACAGTGTGAGGAGCGAGGAGTTATGGAAGACAGGAAAGGCTTAGGTAAAAGCCATGAGCAGGGGCTTCAGTGGAGGAGGGTGGTCACTGGGTTGAAAGCTAAAGGACAGTGCAGGCGTGGCGTGACAACGTCCCCTTGATGTCTCTGTGTGGGCTGGATGCTTTGGTCACAGTGACCCGCAGGTATGTGTTGCATGGCACCCCTCCTGGGAGCATGGTAGCTCCCATGATGTGGTAATGGGTCACGTGGCAGGAGCCACGTGACCAACTTAATAAATAACATGAGCCGCTTCCGGCTCATCAGTCACTCCATCAGAGGCTCCGGTGTCATTCTTGCTTTGCACCATGCTGGTGCCACACCCAGCACGTGGACGGTGCCCCTGCTGGGCAACTCCGTCCCATGGGAATCCTAGTGCCATGTGACCATGGCTGGTGGTGCGACCCCGGCCTGGGTGCCCCCAGAGCCGGGGCCACAGTGTGCTGGTTGACCTCAGCCACGTGGACTCCTCCAGTGATCTGGAGCGGGTGGGATGACCCCCACTCATTCATCCGCTGCGTGACCGTAGCTCATCTGGTCTCTGTCGGTTGCTCCCGACACACGCAGGGGCCTGCCCGGTGATCCGGAGATGTCTGATTCCCAGTGCCACCCAAACCAGGTGTCATATCTGTGGCATAGGACTGTCATGAGAAATGTGCCCATGCTATGCTGGTTCCGTTACAGGATGACCCAAGGTGTAATGTGTGCTGAAGTCTGCTGTGCTAATGTTATAGCTCCGAATCAGCCCACAGTTCATAGAAGCAAGGTGAAACTTACTGTTCCTGAAGGATTGCCAGCGACTGGTTTGCTGGCTTACATTTCTTTTTTTAAACTTTCTTTCTTGGTTTCATAACACAGGTAACAATGACAAAACCCCAGGAAGGTGTTTAGCCCCCCCCCCCCTCAAACAAACCCACAGCACAGTGCAGTTTAGGCCTGTGGCAATTGACCATTGGCACATCAACTTTTAAATCAAGGATCCACCAAGGAGGCATAAGCATAGATATCAACAGAAGGTCTGACTCCATCACGCACCAATGACAGCTCGACCTGGTGTATACTAGGTCCCAGGGGCTGTGGCCCGATTAATACCAGCATGTAGGGGCAGGATAGCCGTAGTGCTATACAAGTTCATGAGGATAGGAGCACCCGGCTCCAAGGCCTCCCGATGGGGAGGGTGAGAGCCGCATTCTTTCGGTCATGTAGTTCGTAAAGAGACCCCAGTATTCCTACTGTCTGCTGGTGGCTGGCAGTCGTGCTGCGTATTGTGATTCTCTCTTTTCACATAGACTCATAGTATTCTGCCACTGCTGGGAGCATGGCTCTCTGTGTTTCCCCAAAGACCATAGACATTTAAAATGGGTCAAGCGGAAACGATTATTCAGTGACATGTGCCGGGTTTGCATGCAGATGGACTTCCACTTCAGTTAGTATCTTTCCCAGTGCCAGCTCCCACCTATTTCTATAGTTCCCCACTTTACACTCTTTCTGTGCTCGGATCAGCTTGTGTATGGAGGAAACCAGTTTTCTAGTGGATGGTGGAGTAATGACGTATTGTAAAATTGCAGAAGGGACCGGGGGCCACGGGAACACCGGCCATTTTGATTTCAAGGTCTCCCGTAATTGGAAGTACAGCAGCATGGTCACCACTCACCGCTGCCCCCTGGCTTTTAGAGTGTCCTTAGTGATGAATTCCCCATCCTTCATCAGATCCCCCAGAGTCACGATCCCCAGCCTATCAAAGTGGGCCTGTCATATTTTTTTGTGAGTGATAGGGATGCCCTGAACCTAAAACAAGGGCAATTTGGGGGAGTAACATAACCCCCACCCTGTCAGCTTGCTTACCTGGGCCCAGACTTTGCATGTATTTTCTACCGGATGAGTCTCCAGGTGCCCCACTCTCTCTGAGTCTCCCCACAATAGCCCCTTCAAGTCATCTGGGTAAGTTATTACTCTTTCCACTTGCGGGTGCGGGAGTTCTGCGGTAGGAGACCAACACCAAATGGAGTACTGTATTTGTGCCACCAAGAAATAAGTATACAGATCAGGGTATTCCATCCCAGCACGCTCATAGGGAAGAACCAGCGTGTCATAAGAGACCCTCGCATGTTTACCCACCCAGGCACGTCAGACCATCACAGCTTTTAGACGGGTCCAGAAGGTCACTGGGGGCCATGTGACTACATTATTAAATATGTATATTAGTTTGGGGGAATCATCATTTTGGCCAGGGATATCGGGGCCAGTGATATCCGGGCAGCCTGGGATATGGGTAGATGTGTCCAGGAGCCAACTCTATGTTCTATTATCTCGAGTGTTTTCACATCATTTTCCCTATTTAGCTCTCCTGTGGACAGGGTCACGTGAATACCCAGATACCGACTACCCTGAAGGCACCATCTGAATCCCTCCCATATATCTGGCTGCTGCACCACTGGGGTTAAGGGAAGTACCTCAGATTTGGACCAGTTTATCGGCAGCCCCGGAGAGGCCCTCGTGCACCAAAGGCTGCAGATTCCGTCCAGTGTGCTTCACATATAGCAGTACATTATCTGCATATAGGGAGATGATAGAGAGGTGCGAATGGATTTTGATGCCCCGGTGGGAGTGATACTTGCGTATACAGCACGCAAGAGGCTCAACAGCTAAGGCAAATAGGATTAGGGACAAAGGGCAACCCTGTCTTGTCCCGTGTGTTGGGTAGATATATTAGGAGGTCATCCCATTAGTGCATATCGCAGCTCTAGGCGCTGTGTGCAGCAATCAAACCCATTACAAGAAAGTAGGACCCAGACTGGAGCGACAAAGGACCTCGAACTGGAATGGCCACTCAATGGAGTCGAAAGCCTTCTCTGAGGCCAGTGCGGCCACCACAATTGGGACTTCAGGATTAACATTATACATAGGCGAGAACAGACACTTCAGGTTGTTCTTTTTAAGTGACTCCAATTCAGCACTCCAACTAAGTTAATGCCTAGTCTGGGATGCCCAAGGGAAGCCCTTATTTATATATCTATATGACAAGTTCATAGATCTGGAAGATAAACCTTTATATAACGCCCCTCTCTTTGAATACCCCTGACCTCACTGAGCCAAGAAGTAGGTTTGTTTTGCAAATTAAAAAGGTTTATTGGAAAAGTTAAACAATATATATATATATATATATCACACTTTTATAAATACATTAATATTTGATAGCACACTTATGAATATGACAGTGATCAACAATGGATAATATTACCATAGCACGCTTCTTTAATTACTTAGGAGTTGGTATAGAAAGGATAAGGTAGCAGAGAATACTTTTATGGTTTCAAGGAAATGTAATGATGAAAAAGAAGGCAGCACAGAAATAAACTGAGATGGTTTCAACAAGAGATAATATAATCACTTTTCCCCTTGTGGCAATTCATTCACCCCTATGCAATATAAAGAGATGGAAGAAGAGCACACAGTTTTCAGGGATACACTCAAATGCAATACAATTTCTGGTTCCCCCCCTAGAAAGCCTAGAGCAACCGGTATGCTTTTAAACAGGCAGAAATACTTTTAAATGTGATGGGCAATGAAGTGAAAAATACGTTAAAATGATTTTAATTCCCTATACGAGATTCAGGGTAGGTGACAGTTACTTTGAATTAGTTCAGGTCAACACTAGCAATGATTCATGAGGGATTATCAGGTTGAAAACGAATTTCAGCAATGCAAGCAAGTGACAGCTATTTTTGACAGGTGAAGAAGTTTGAGTCAAATTGCAATTCGCAGCACTTTTTCTGAGTGCGTCGAGTGCGAGTACGGAAAAACTATAAGGAGTAGAAAGTCGGCTTTTTGGAACGATTAGATTCTTAGCTTTAAGATGACAGTTAAATCTCGTTCCTAGGACGTGTGGTTCAAAAGATACAGACAATTTAGTGGAGGTAGATTCTCAGAAATAAAGTAAGATTCAAATGACAAATTACACTTTCACAGGTTTGAAATCAGAGAATGGACACACGATTTCTATGCAGTTCTAAATTGGTGGAAATGGTTTGAATTAGATTATTTTAAACTAAGAGATTGGTTTGCACAGCTCTGGCTGGATACTCACTCCTAATTTTGGAAGGAATGGGCCTTGTCACAGATCTGGTCAACAGGTTTAGCTGCGGTTCTCTCTGCTCTGCTGGTCTGGATCTCTGGTTCTTTCAGAAGTTCTGGCACTGCACAGAGGTCTGGTCTGGGTCTGGTCTTCTATCGGCACTGCACGGCGGTCTGGATACAGCTCTGCTTTCTGGGTTCTGGCACAGGGTTCTAGCCAGAATCAAACAGCTTGCCCGGCTGTTGAATATCAAGTTGCAAAAGATTTTGAGGCCTGCTGAAAAGGATTCAGCTTGTGGATTGGCCCCTCTGCTTTATGTTCTGGAGTCTAAGTTCTGGATCTCAGGATCTGTCTGGATTTGAAGTCTGGAGTCTGGTTTTCTAAGTTTGGGTCTCTGGATATTGCCTGAATTTGAAGTCGTCCATCAAAGTGCTTTGCAAGAAATCAGTTTGAAGTGGGAAGTGAATGTCTCTACCTGGGTCTCAGTGGCTCTTTTTATGTCTTTTGAAATGGGTGGGAAGGGTGACTTTCTATGCCCAACCCTCTGAGAGAGGGAGAACAGAGTTGTGAGTCAGAGTGTTGCTACATTTTACAATCTATTGAAGAAACGCTCCTTTGGTTTTACTTAGAAAATGAATTTTTCATAACTAACAGGTTTCCCAGATACACACGTCGTTGAAATTACATGTACACATCACAGATTGCTTAAGGTACAGTTTGGTTCAAGGCACATGATTCTACGAGTTTGGGTTTAGTTACAACAACATTTAGCGCTTTTTAGTGACTTTCGCCATATTGATTTTTCCTCAAAATTTACACAGACCTGCACCCTCTCCCTGAGCATATTAATATAAGTTATCATGTCTCTAGCATAAACCCAGTGTCTGCAAGATTAATAAATCGCAGGGTTCGGTCTCAGAACATCACACAGAGTTGAAGTTAGTCTCAAATTGTAGGTACATTTTTCATATAAAGAATCTCCAAATTGTACATTTCTGTATAGGAGATACAATATTTTATAAGCAATTTAATAAACATACATTTGCCCTTAATGGAATTCACATCTGAGTCTGGGTCCGCTCCCAGGAGCTTGGCTTGACTCAGAGATCAAATGACTTCCTTCCCCCAGAGCAACTGTTGACACATACACCTCAAATCAGCATATCCCATTCACCTGAAGAGTCTACTGTGTTGACTGAGGTCAGCAGAGCAGGGTGCCACTCTGCATCTGGTTAACAGAAACCTGTGATCTCCTTGTGCTGTTGCTGGTAAGGGCAGGTGTGAATGCTTCCCATGGACAGAGGCCTCTTGAACTTTTAATTAGATCAGACTGCCTTCTGATGTGGGGCCTGGGAACAGTAGGTGTTAAGAATTCTCATTAACCAGCAAGGCTTTGAAGTTTCCAGCTAACTCAGGTTCCTTGTCAGCTCCTGAAATACAGGCCTCCTGTCAGAGTTTAGACCGCTAGCGCTGGTTAGTGTCAAGCACCGGTACTGCACCCATTTTTGGGAGCTGTCTTGAATTAATCCATTTCAAAAAGGGGATTTTACTTGATGAGATATGATCTGATCCTTGCTAACATTGCATTTATGTGGATTCTGCAGTGGAGTAATGTAGAACACCCAACCAGAATTTGGATTTTTGTTTGGTGGTTTTGTGCCCATGATTTTATCAATTTTTGACATTAATTAAAACAGATTTTGAACAGCA
Source organism: Ambystoma mexicanum (assembly GCF_040938575.1). Taxonomy (NCBI): domain Eukaryota; kingdom Metazoa; phylum Chordata; class Amphibia; order Caudata; family Ambystomatidae; genus Ambystoma; species Ambystoma mexicanum. Next base: position 536,578,286 of record NC_090923.1, on the reverse strand, counting down.
CCATATTCCTTTGCACTGATTTCGCTCATGGCACTTCTGGCCCATCACGCTCGCACTGGTGGGTGGCAGGTCAGGCGACCATTTTGGTGTGTGCAAAAACTGTGCAGTTTTCCTGGGTTCTGGTGCAAATGTGGGTTTTTCAGCCATCTTGGATTTTCTAAGCCCACAGCACCAAATGTTGCGGCATAATAACTTGAACGTGGGTCGATACACCTGACAAGCCCCCCCGCCCAACTGCACTTTGATTTTGAGTCGAGCGGGAGTCGGGTGCAAAGGATGTTTTTATCCACGCGCTGGGATGTCCGCATCATCTTCTTCCAATTCGGCAGATGGAACAGTTCAGCATCTTTTCCTCCATCAGGGTGGATCGATCAGTTCTACTTGCCGGTCCCGATGGAAGTATTGGGCGGTACCCTGGGCCCCTCGGATCTTTGCTCCCGGTCCCCGGGTCGTCCTCCTTGGTCAGTCTACATGGGTTCATCTCTCCTAGGATGACAAAGCAAAGCGGCAGAAACATATTCGTAGACATTTCCCCACCACTATTAATGGTGGGGCGAACATATACATTTTATACATCAGGAGACCTTTGCATTCAAGAATCATAGGATTTTATAGGCTATATGTGGAATATTTTAGGGTTGGACTTGTATTAATCTGGAGCTGCCCCCTCTGGGATTGCAGAGGACTCCTCCAGTTGCTGCTGAGTGTGCTTGGGATGGCAACATTTTAACTGATTTATATGGACCCACTTGTCTTCCCCTTCCGCCAAACTGCCTTTGGGGATGCAGATCTTGTAGGCGACTGGGAAGATCTTGTCTACAATTTCAAAAGGTCCCTTCCATGTAGGCAGAAATTTCTGCTGTTTGGCCTGGTTCCTTTGGAAATTGTACAGATAGACCCGGTCTGCTACAGTGTATTCTTTCCTAGTAGTCTACAAATCATAGTGAGTCTTCATGCCATCGGCTGATCTTTCTAGGTTTCGCTGAGCATAGGCAAAAGCATGTTGGAGGTGTTTCCTTAAATTTTCAACATACTCATGCGTTATGGAGGCATTGATCAATGTTTGCTCTTGGGTCCTGTAAAGCAAATGCTGGGGAAACACCATCCTGCGTCCAGTCATCAGCTCAAACAGTGACATTTTAGTTGCAGATGAAGGGGTAGATCTGATGGCCATTAGGACCAGAGGTAATCGGATATCCCAACTTGGCCCAGAATCTGCCACAAACTTTTTTAAGATGCTCACAATGGTTCGGTTGTAACGTTCTACTGCACCAGAAGAAGCTGGTCGGTAAGCAATGTGTAGCTTCCTTTTAACCCCCAGTATTTGCCACATCTTTGTCATTACTTCGCTGGTGAAATGGCTACCTCTGTCTGACTCAATCCTTTGGGGTAGTCCAAAACGCAAAAAGATGTGATTGATCATCAGGGCAGCTGCTGTTTCTGCCTTGCAGTTTGGGGCCAGGAGACATTCCACCCATTTAGTAAATAAACATGTCACCGTCAACATGTACTTATTTCCCCTAGAGGAGCGAATCACGGGGCCTATGAAGTCAACTTGCAAATCTGACCATGGCAGTGTCATACCCCTCTTTTGGAGAGACGCACGGTGTGTGAGGGATGTTGGCTGAAATTGTGCACACACAAGAAACCCCTTCAAGTATTGGTCGAACTCCTGCCCCATGTGTGGCCAGTATGCAACCTCTCTTAAAATCTCAAGTGTTGTATGAAACCCCTATGACCGGTGGTGGCCGCATCATGGGCGTGACTTAACATCAGGCTTCGGAATGAGGTAGGAACCACCCACTGATCAAGGCCAGCTTGGGATTTCCTTACCAACAAACCGTCTTGGATTCGGAACATTTTTTGGACATTTCATCAACACTCTAAGGTCCCCTTTCCCGTTGTAATTGGTATCCGTCAGGGGAAAGTTCTCAGGGTCCTCAATGTGTTGGTAAAACTTACCAATTAGTGGATCCCCCTTCTGAGCCGTAATCAAATCAGCATCTGGTGTCTACTTACTCCATTGCGCAGTTGAAAGATCATTGTGAGCATTTGTCAGGGACCTAGTGATAGCAGTTACCTGGATTTCCCCCAACAGGGACTCAATCTCTATTAGATCCCCTTGGATGGCCCCGGTTTTGCCCAGCTGATCAGCTAAGTCATTTCCAGTTTTGTCTGGTCCCTCTAATTTGGAATGACCCTTGATCTTTTTCCAGTAGATGGTCATCCCATTCACGGTGACCAGATCATCAATGTTTTGAATTAACTTCCCATTTTTCAAGGGTTTGTTATTAGCACATAACATGCCTCTGGTTTTCCAATTAACCAGGTGCTCCACGAACCCGTTCCGGACATAATCTGAATCTGTGATTATGACCAGTTCGTGGAGTTGATGTCGGACAGCAGTGAGGATGGCTTGATGCACAGCCATCAACTCTGCCACCTGACTACTTCGGGGACCAATTTTGTACCCAGAGGAGGGTTCTGGGGACTCATTCACCCATGCATTCCCCACGCCGGCCACAAGTTCTTTTTCCCCGTTGTTGTCAACATGGTAAGAGCATCCATCCACATAGACCGTGGGCATTCCCTCACACTTGTCATCTTCAAAGAATTTGTGGGGGAATTAAGGTATGACTCCATGTTGTCCTTGATTTTTAGACTTTCGTCCTCAAGACAGGTTTCTCTGGCACAATCATGCAAGTCAGCCAGACCTTGCGCGAGGGGACTCTTCTTGTTTTGGCCATATCTGACCTCCACAGGAAAGCCTTGCATTCACAGAATCCAGGAAGTAATTTAGGAATTACTCACATTTCCGGGCCGGATTCTGTCACTTTGGAGATATTGCAGAGACTGGTGTGGAGTCTCCACTATGATGTGTTCCCCCTGGATATACGGGCGGTAATTCTTCAATGCCCACACCGTTGCCAGGAGTGCCTTCTCACAATCGTTGAAGTTTTCCTCCACAGGGGATAAAGTTTTTCTCGCACAGGAGATTACTTTATTGACCTTGTCATGCTTTTGATATAATACGGCAGTCAAGCATGTATTAGAGAACCCTGTCTCCAAGAAAAACTCCTTGTTTCTGACAGGGTAAGCTAGGCAGGGCGCTTGTGAGAGGCTGCCTTTGAGCTGTCTTACTGCCTCAGATTGTTCTGGACCTCATTCCCACTTGACCCCCCCTTCAAGAGATGAATCAGGGGTCTGGTGATCTCTGCATAGCCCTCAATGAACTTTCTGCTGTAATTAGTCAGTCCAAGGAGGCTCCTTAGTTCGCGCAGAGTTGTGGGGTCTTTCAGTTTCTGGAGTGCTTCCACTTTGTTTTCCTGGGGACAGAGACCCTGAGGAGTAATCTCATGCCCCAAGAAATTAACACGGGTTCTACACCACTGTGCTTTCTGAAAGGAAACTTTTACTCCGGCGGCCCTCAACTGTGTCAGAACATAACGGATCTCCGCTATGTGTTCCTCCACAGATGAACTTTTGATGAGGACATCATCTACATAAGCCAGGTTATCCCTCGCACCTAGGTCGGGCCTGGCCATATGTAGGAAAATGTTGAATTCATTGCTGGAGTTGAGGTATCCGAAGGGAGTCCGGGTCCATGTGTACTGCTGGCCCCCAAAGGTAAAAGCCAGTTTGTATTGGTCATCCCTACTGACAGGCAAGGTCCGGTATCCGTTGGTCAGGTCTATTGCAGTGAATACCTGGGACCCCTGGATCTGGGCCAGCCCTTGGTCAATGTAGGGAAGAGGCTATCGGGAAGTATGGACCCATTTGTTGAGCTCCCTAAGGTCGGCGCAGAGTCTCCACTGGCCGTTTGGCTTCAATATTCCCAGCACCGGATTATTGAAGGTGCTGCGTACTGGACGGATTATTCCCCGGGACTCAAGGTTCTTAATTATTTCAGTAAGGGACTCCATGGATGCGAGAGGCAAGCGATATTGCTTCACAAACACTGGAGTCATGTCAGGGTCCGTGGGAATTGTTGTTGTGTGGATGTCGGTGGGACCACAGTCATATGAGTCTACCGCAAAGAGATCTTGGAAATCCAAGAAAACCTGTTTCAACTTTTGCTTCTGTTCCAGAGTCACACAGGCATCAGCTAGGTTGACCCTCTCTTCAACCATCTGCCTGAAGACCGGAAAGACTTCTGGTTTTGCTATCTCAGCGGCCTCCTCCAGCTGGGTGGAGAAGTCCCGGGTCAGAGTGCTGATTTGTGCTGGAGGCTTCAGGTGGGAAAGGCAGCCCTCATGGACCTGGAAAATCACCTCATCCCTTCTGAAGTCACAAGTCACATCTTCCTAACCATAAGGGCAGGAAGTGTACACCAGGAAGTTCCCCCCATGCCGGGTAAAGATCCAGTCTGGTGTTGTGTTGTCATCACTGTCACGTCAAAACAGTCCTTGGGGATTGGTCCTAACAGTTAATTTCCTAAATCAATGGAAAAATGTCGGTCATCAACCGCCATTCCAATAATGATGCCTGCGGCTAGAGTAATACTCTTTAAGTCGCTGTTATCCACCTCTATTGGAATGGTGCCATGTTCTATGTTGACTAATGGTGTTGGGTTTACCCCCAACCCTTGCTGTTGGAGAGAAGCATTTAGATGAATATAAGCATCAGGGTTTTTCAATTTTTGTCCTCTTTTAACTTTCACTTCCAGGGAGAATTGTCGGGTCCTTTCTGGGATGGTGACTTCCTCTTTAATCTGAATTTCAACTGCATAAGGTAGCAATTGAGCTGACCTAAATGCTTTTTCTGGATCATCAAAGCCCATGGGATTATCCGCTAATCGGGACCAAGCTTTGAAGTTTATTAGGTCCAAACTCATGGCAAAGCGATTGAGAATGTCACTGCCTAAGTAAAAGGCGGCAGGGACCTCTCGCACGACCCAACAATTATGGACTATGATCTTGTTGCCAATGGAGATTTTGAGCATACACCTGCTTGGCAGGAGATGTTTGGAATTGGGTGTTTCCAGATCCATTTCACATTTTTCTATCAATTTGAATGTGGGAATGGCTGGATCTTTTGGGAGTTGGCAGAGCATGGCTTCGCTGATGAAGCTCTTACCGTTGTACACACAGACTCGGGCGAGAACAGAGTGCTTCCCATCATTTAACTGAACAGGGATGAACAACTGCTCTCCAATTTGCTGAATATCAGCCAGGCTCTGAGCTGATTTCACATCTTTCGGAACTATTGGAGTGGGAATGTCTGATTGTGGATTAGTAAAGAATTTCAGAGTGTTTCCTTCCAGTGTGGAATACCACCTTAAACTGGAAGGAAGGTTGATTTTCAGAAATAGAGAGAACCCCCCATCACCGGTCTGTTGTCCTACTGCTATTACTGTCACGTCTGGAATTTGGTTGTTCTGGAAGTGAAATTCTACTTGGTCAGATATTTGTTCAACCATGTGGCATGTGCCGTTTAAACTAACATGGTTGACACTCTGTTTTAATTTTATTGGTCGGCTAGTCTGGGTCCAGAGGACCTTGTTTACGCAATCTATTAGGGGTGACAACCTTCTCAGGAGGTCATTCCCTAGTAAACAAGGGGTGCCATCTGGAGTCACTACTATGACCGGGTGTTTCACCTTGTGTCGCCCAATTTTGATGTCCAAATCTGCAGTCCCCTCGACGGGAATTTCCTTCCCGTCAAAGTTCTGAAGTTGTTCAGGAAGAGAGGTGAGAGGAATACGGTAATTCTCCCCCTTCCTGCATTTAGTTCATCAAAGGCCCTTTTGGACAAAAGGGTAGCTTGGAATCCAGTGTCCACCAGTGCCAAAATTGTACCCTGCCCCTGTACTTGTACCGGGGCATAGAATCTTCCCTCCTTCTCCTCAAGGGGGCACAGATAATGCACATTTTTGGACAACTGGTGGGCTAATTTTTTAGTTTTGGAAATTGCGAGAGAAGAGATCTGGGCAGAATTCTGTGGAGAGTCATGGGAATCTGCAAGAAAAAGTTGGCAACTGGAAATCAGAGCCGATTTGGTTTCCCCTGATTCTGGTTCTGGGCCTCCCCCCCTTTTTGGAGGCAGTCACCAGGATGGGTTTGAACCAGGGGATTTTGATGCTGTTGGTTCTGGGATGAGATGATGGGCGGCGCTAGCTCAGTCCCCACATCTACCCAGTCTGGATTTGGATCCCTTGGGACCCATTTTTCTTTGGGAGGCGTTCCCCCATCTCTGAAGGAGAAGATCCTTTTCCCAGGATCCTCTGAGGATCCCTCTCCCTCAAATTGGAAGAAATGTACCTCCTCCACAAAATGGGTCAAAATGGGTCTGTTTGGGTCCTTTGTTTCTCCTACCTCCTCTCTGCTCCTTGGGTGGCAGACTTTCAGGGGTAGGAGATTTTGTTTCCGGTTCCTGGGTTTCCAGGGGCTGTTTACAAGTGGGGAAAGAAGCTTCCTCCAAGGCTTTGCACCCCCCTTCCCCTTGTGTCTCCTCCCTGGGAACCGGTGGGTTATCGGGGTGCTGCCCCCGTCACTGTTCTGGAGCACCAGGCCCAGAGTTTGGGGCATTCTGCGTCGGCATGCTCATCTGAGGGTTTTGTTGAGCCCTCAGCATGTGACCCAGATGCCGTGCCATATTTTGGACCTGGCGCTCTAACTGTGAAACCCGCTCAGGCTGATACGGGGTTCTATTTTCTCCCCTGGGCTGATCGTGGGAAGGGTAGCTATCCCTTCTCTGGTAGTACCCCGGGTTGGGAAGAATTGGGTACCCCTCCACCCTTGGCCTCCCCTCTCCCGGATTAGGTGGTCTGGGCTCAGTGAATTGGGGAAAGAAGGATGGATGATTTTGTGGCTGGAAGTTGGGTGGATACCTGGGGAAAAAGTTCTGACCAGGGTTTGGTGAATTTCTGCCCTTTTGTGGGAAGTTAGTAGGGGAGTTCCCTGGGTTAGGTGCTTGGCTGGATCCCCCCCCTTGGGCCGGAGGAGTCCACACATAACCCAGGATGGGGCGGTTTCCCTTGTAATGGGGACTTACATAGTCTGGGGAGTTAGGGACCCCATTTGTGGGACTACCTCCTTGACTCCCTGTCTGTGACTGGCCCCAGGGCCTTCTGGGGTTAGAATTATTCAGTGCAGGCAGGTTTTTAGGCCCCCCATCTCCATATCTAAAATGGGGGCAACCTTTACCTCTGCCACCTAGGCAGCAGCAGCGGTGCTGGTCGGGTTGGGCTTTTCTGGGCATTATTTTTATTTTCTATGGGTTTCTGCACCTCATAGATCCGGATGGCCTGTTCAATGACCCAGTCTAGTGATCTTTTCTCGTGAAAATCTCTCACTAGCTGGGTCATGATGTATTTGGGCAAAGCATGGAAAAAAGTATTTACAAACTCTTTACTGTCTGTGCGCACCCTTCTGGTAGTCTGCGCAAAGGCACACTTCAATTCCTGCACAGATTCTTGTGGGGCCTGATCCTCCCACATTGCAAATTGTAGGCGGCCTTGCGAGCCTCTTGGGGATTTCTGTGAACAGAAAAATGTTTCAAGATGGCCGCCCTATATGTGGACCATCTTGAATGGTTTTGGTCATCCAGCCCTGTAAAGAAACTGGAGTATTCTGGGGAGAATGTCCATTTTACATACTGAATGCAGTTCCTGCTGTCTTTCAAATGGAAAGTCTCCATCATTTGCTTGTAAAGCTCCAAGTGTTCCCAAACAGAATACTTGGTGTTCTTGTGATAAGGGGTGATGACACTCCTCATTGCCTTAATCTGTTTTAAGGGGTCCTTAAGCAAGGCCCTTTTTGCCTTATTGGCCTTTTTGGTTCGGGTAACCCTGGTCCATTCATCCTCTGACTCAGAAGCACTGCTCCCAGAGGTGCCCGTCTGATCTTCCAGGTTTTCCCGGATTCTGCGAGCCTGGGAATGGCTAGCAGAATGTGGGGACCTGGTCTCCTGTGTCCTGTGATGCTCAGAGTAGACTTCAGATCCCTCCTTGCTGCCAGGATTTGATGGGTACCCCCCCACTGACCTAACTGGGCAGAGGTTTTCAGGATGCCCTTAGTGGGCCTACTCTCCTGGGGTTCCCCACTAAATTGCACTGTACTTAGGTGCCCGCCCATCCATTCCTGGGTGGTACTGGCCTATGAGCCCCATACTTTTGGCTGGATAGTAATCTGCCATCCCTGTGGCCTTGTGCTTATGTGCGCCAGGGGACATGGGAGTGGCAGAGTCCAGGGACCGGGAGAGATGAAGGCCTCTGGTACTAGGGCTCCTGAGGTTATGCTCAGGTATTTCCCTTTCCCAGCTAACCTCATCTCTATCAGCCCCTGCTCCCTGTTGCAATGCAAGAGCCTGTGCTTTCAGTTCCTCAGTCAAGGCCTTACTAGACTCTATCAGTCTCTCCTGCATGGCTACCTGTTGCTGGAGCCTATCATTGTCCTGGCAGAGAGCCTCATTCTCTCTGTGTTCTTCCTGGTTAGTCTTGGAGTACTGGGCCAGTCTTTGCTGCAGGAGGCTTACCTCCTGAGTCCCATCCCTACTGGCCTGCTCCTTTCTTGCCAGAGCATCTTCCACCCTCCTTGTGTGCTCTAACAAGTTCTGATGCTCTTTTTGGCGGTCACCCAGTCCCTGGAGGGCCAAGTGATTTTCTTCAATTTTTTCTTTTAATTGGGAGACTTCCTGGCCTAAGGTGTCCCTTTCCTGACTAAGAGCCTGCATCTGTGCTGCCAGGTCGTCCCTCTGCCTTTTAAGGGCACCAGCTTTCTGGCACTCTTCCTCAAATTCTGTCTGGGTATCCAGGTATTTCAGAATCAGTTTGTTGCTCTCTGCCTTCTCCCTATCTAGGTGGCTTTTCAGGGTGACTACCTGCTCTGCGCATGCCCTATTGAAGTCCAGTTGTTGCTCCAGCTTTTTCTGGTTCTGCAGTAGGGCGTCCAAACCTTCTTGGTACTCCTTCTGCAAGGCCAGAAATCTGGTATCCTGGTCAGACTTTTCCTCTTGCAGGATACCCATATCCTCTTTTATTTTAATGATATACTGCCTACTATTATTTTCGGACTCCTGGCTCCTCTGCAGCCTCTGCTCGGAAGAGACCAGGTCAGATTGGGCCTTCTCTAATGCCATCTGTTGCCTATTCGCCAGATCTTGGCCTTCAGCACATTTGTCCTGTATGGCTGCCATATATAAATATAAATATGCCGCTATCCTGACAATCTTGTCGTGCTCATCTTTGGCTTCAGGGGCCATATATAGTTCACTCAGGGCCACATGTAATGGACCCTGATCTCTCCATTTGTCTGACCCTGTTGCAGTGATCTGGGGTGCGATTGCCTGCAACCACACCGTCTGGTCCTGTTCCGTCCATTCGCCTCTCACAAATATCTTATGTAAGAGGTGCTCTCTGGCTATTTTGATATCTACCAATTCTGGAAATTGATTTTCTTCCTGACTTACAGAAGTTAGTAATTTATTATGCAAAACAGACCGTCTCCTAAGGGCGTCCTTCTTTTGAGGGATGCTTTTACAGTGTAACACAGCGTGGTGATCCAACAGGATTTATGTATCCTGTCAGTTAGCACACTCTATTAAGCTGCACAAGTGGTAGCTCTAATCCAGATGTCCCGGCTCGAACCCCCACTCTGTTAAGTGACTCCAATTCAGCACTCCAACTAAGTCAATGCCTAGTCTGGGATGCCCAAGGGCATATATTTATATGACAAGTTCATAGATCTGGATGATAAACCCTTATATAACGCCCCTCTCTTTGAATCCCCCTGACCTCACTGAGCCAAGAAGTAGGTTTGTTTTGCAAATTAAAAAGGTTTATTGGAAAAGTTAAACAATATATATATATCACACTTTTATAAATAAATTATTATTTGATAGCACACTTATGAATATGACAGTGATCAACAATGGATAATATTACCCTAGCACACTTCTTTAATTACTTAGGAGTTGATATAGAAAGGATAAGGTAGCAGAGAATACTTTTATGGTTTCAAGGAAATGCAATGATGAAAAAGAAGGCAGCACAGAAATAAACTGAGATGATTTCAACAAGAGATAATACAATCACTTTTCCCCTGTGGCAATTCACTCCTCCCCTATGCAATATAAAGAGATGGAAGAAGAGCACACAGTTTTCAGGAAGACAATCAAATGCAATACAATTTCCGGTTCCCCCCCTAGCAAGCCTAGAGCAACCGGTATGCTTTTAAACAGGCAGAAATACTTTTAAATGTGATGTGCAATGAAGTGAAAAATATGCTAAAATGATTTTAATTCCCTATAGGAGATTCAGGGTAGGTGACAGTTACTTTGAATCAGTTCAGGTCAACACTAGCAATGATTCATGAGGGATTATCAGGTTGAAAACGAATTTCAGCAATGCAAGCAAGAGACAGCTATTTTTGACAGGTGAAGACGTTTGAGTCAAATTGCAATTCGCGGCACTTTTTCTGAGTGTGTCGAGTGCGATTACGGAAAAACTATAAGGAGTAGAAAGTCGGCTTTTTGGAACGCTTAGATTCTTAGCTTTAAGATGACAGTTAAATCTCCTTCCTAGGACGTGTGGTTCAAAAGATACGGACAATTTAGTGGAGGTAGATTCTCAGAAATAAAGTAAGATTCAAGTGACAAATTACACTTTCACAGGTTTGAAATCACAGAATGGACACACAATTTCTATGCAGTTCTAAATTGGTGGAAATGGTTTGAATTAGATTTTTTTAAACTAAGAGATTGGTTTGCACAGCTCTGGCTGGATACTCACTCCTAATTTTGGAAGGAATGGGCCTTGTCACAGATCTGGTCAACAGGTTTAGCTGTGGTTCTCTCTGCTCTGCTGGTCTGGATCTCTGGTTCTGGCAAAAGTTCTGGCACTGCACAGCGGTCTGGTCTGGGTCTGGTCTTCTATCGGCACTGCACGGCGGTCTGGATACAGCTCTGCTTTCTGGGTTCTGGCACAGGGTTCTAGCCAGAATCAAACAGCTGTTGAATATCAGGTTGCAAAAGATTTTGAGGCCTGCTGAAAAGGATTCAGCTTGTGGATTGGTCCCTCTGCTTTAAGTTCTGGAGTCTAAGTTCTGGATTTCAGGATCTGTCTGGATTTGAAGTCTGGAGTCTGGTTTTCTAAGTTTGGGTCTCTGGATATTGCCTGAATTTGAAGTTGTCCATCAAAGTCCTTCGCAAGAAATCAGTTTGAAGTGGGAAGTGAATGTCTCTACCTGGGTCTCAGTGGCTCTTTTTATGTCTTTTGAAAGTGGGTGGGAAGGCTGACTTTCTACCCAACCCTCTGAGGATCCTGATAGGTTAAAGGATTTTCTGTGCTCTCACTGGAGAACAGAGTTGTGAGTCAGAGTGTTGCTACATTTTACAATCTATTGAAGAAACGCTCCTTTGCTTTTACTTAGAAAATGAATTTTTCATAACTAACAGATTTCCCAGATACACACGTCGTTGAAATTACATGTACACATCACAGATTGCTTAAGGTACAGTTTGGTTCAAGGCACATGATTCTACGAGTTTGGGTTTAGAAACAACAACATTTTGCGCTTTTTAGTGACTTTCGCCATTTTGGTTTTTCCTCAAAATTTACACAGACCTGCACCCTCTCCCTGAGCATATTAATATAAGTTATCATGTCTCTAGCATAAACCCAGTGTCTGCAAGATTAATAAATCGCAGGGTTCGGTCTCAGAACATCACACAGAGTTAAAGTTAGTCTCAAATTGTAGGTACATTTTTCATATAAAGAATCTCCAAATTGTACATTTCTGTATAGGAGATACAATATTTTATAAGCAATTTAATAAACATACATTTGCCCTTAATGGAATTCACATCTGAGTCTGGGTCCGCCCCCAGGAGCTTGGCTTGACTCAGAGATCAAATGACTTCCTTCCCCCAGAGCAACTGTTGACAATTACACCTCAAATCAGCATATCCTATTCACCTGAAGATTCTACTGTGTTGACTGAGGTCAGCAGAGCAGGGTGCCACTCTGCATCTGGTTAACAGAAACCTGTGATTTCCTTGTGATGTTGCTGGTAAGGGCAGGTGTGAATGCTTTCCATGAACAGAGGCCTCTTGAACTTTTAATTAGATCAGACTGCCTTCTGATGTGGGGCCTGGGAACAGTAGCTGTTAAGAATTCTCATTAACCAGCAAGGCTTTGAAGTTTCCAGCTAACTCAGGTTCCTTGTCAGCTCCTGAAATACAGGCCTCCTGTCAGAGTTTAGACCGCTAGCGCCGGTTAGTGTCAAACACCGGTACTGCACCCATTTTTGGGAGCTGTCTTGAATTAATCCAGTTCAAAAACGGGATTTTACTTGATTACATATGATCCTTGCTAACATTGCATTGATGTGGATTCTGCAGTGGAGTAATGTAGATCACCCAACCAGAAGTTGGATTTTTGTTTGGTGGTTTCGTGCCCATGATTTTATCAATTTTTGACATTAATTAAAACAGATTTTGAACAGCACCATATTCCTTTGCACTGATTTCGCTCATGGCGCTTCTGGCCCATCACGCTCGCACTGGTGGGTGGCAGGTCAGGCGACCATTTTGGTGTGCGCAAAAACTGCACGGTTTTCCTGGGTTCTGGTGCAAATGTGGGTTTTTCAGCCATCTTGGATTTTCTAAGCCCACAGCACCAAATGTTGCAGCATAATAACTTGAACGTGGGTCGATACACCTGACATTCTGGGCGGACCTACCTGTGATGAAGCCCACCTGATCCGGAGGACCAGCGTCTGCATATACGGCAGAAGTCGGTCTGCTCGTATTTTGATAAAAATGTTGTTGTCCATATTGATTAATGATAGCGTTTCAAGGGATCTTTATCCACTTTAAGCAGTACTGTCACAAGACCGGTTCTAGTGGACTCTGGGAGGACTCCCAAACACCTGGCTGCCTCGTACATGTCCCGTATGTGTGGTAACAGGGTTTCCACATATGCTTTATAGAATTTGGCAGTTACCCCATCCAGGCCCGGGCCTTCCCATTCGGATCACGTTGCGGATCTCGTCATCAGTGAGAGGGGCGGTCAAACCCTCATCCTGGGCACGCTCTAGACAACCCAGCGCCATTCTTTTGAGGTATTGCACCATGGAGTCATGACCAGTGTTCCCCCGGGAGGAGTACAGGCATTCATAGAAGTCGCAGAAAGCCCTGTTTATCCCCTTGAGGTCCCTGGTGAGGGTCTCCACGGGGTCCTCTATTTCGACGATAGTGTCCAATTGTTGCTCCCGCCTGATAGGTCAAGAGAGTGTCCTGCTGAGGCAATCACCCTCGCCGTATGCCATTGCTGCTATGGGGTCTTTGATAAACCTATCCTCCCTAGATGGCAACAACCATATCTCACCCCTTTTAACCCGCAGCTTACCCTGTACTGTTTGGCACTCATGGGATCCTTGTAGTGTTTCCAAGTCCTTGATTCCTGTTTCCAGATTAGACATAGACCTACGGAGTGTCTTCAGGACACCTCCCTCCTTGGAAATACCGCAGCCCCTGATGTATACCTTGAAGGCCTCCCACACCACACCGGGGTCAAGGACAGAGCCTACATTAGCATGAAAGAAGGTCTGTATATCGTGCTCAATTTCGGCTCAGAACACTGTGTCTTCTAAGGCGCCAGCCATGAACCGCCAGTGTAGTTGTTTCGGGGGCTTAGTCGGCCCTGTAAAATGTATTATTACTAGGGGAGTGATCAGTGAGGGTTCCAGGGAGAATCTTGGCTTTGATAATATTCCTAGTTAGGGCTGCTGACATCATCACATCATCTATTCTAGAGGAGCTGCATGTACACTAGAGTTGAAAGAGTATTCTCTGCTGGTGTGATGCGTCATGCGCCATGTGTCATACAGCCCATAATATTCTATGATCGCCGCCCATTCCTGGGTGGCCTGGGGGGTAGGAGGGAGTGTTGTGTTGTAGTCGATCTGCCTAAACCTAGGGTAATGGCCATATTAAAGTCCCCCAGCAACACTACCTCGTAGTCAGGGAATCTGTAACTAGCACAGAACCGGAAAAAATCTGGAGAGTCAGTGTTTGTGGTGGAAATATTCATCAGGAGAATCTACAGTCCAGCTATCTCACCTGCCAGTAGGATATAGCACCCGTCCTCGTAACTTACTTGTTCATGTTGTTTGAACTCCAGCAAACAATGTATATTTGTTGCCACCCCCCAAGAGTGTGACGTGTAGGAGGAACAGTATCTATGTACACCCCAGCTGTCTATGTTAGGAAGAACCCCATCCTGTGACAAGTGTGTTTCCTGGAGGCATAGGATATTAACTCCCCGGTTCTTATCGTAGTTCGCTATCAAGCGTACATTTTTCCGGTTGGTGAACTCATGTATGTTCCACGTCATCACAGATATTACTCCACGTGGGCTAGCGCCAGAGTCAGGTGACCCCATGGTGTGGGTTGTGGTAACAGCCCTTCAATACCTCAGAGTGGTGGACCTGTAAAGGCATATATTGGTGCCAAGCCACTTTATAAACTGCATCGCTCCTGCATGCTGCGCCGGTCCCTCCCCTTATGACCAACCTGTGAACCCAAACGTCGAACAGCTTGTAACCACAACCTTTATGTACCGACCCACTCCCACACCAGAAACTTAAACCTACTGGCATCCCAGTCTCCATCCCCACCCAACAACCCCCTTCAAACAATACAAAACAGTGACTGCAGTGGCTGCGGGAACCAGGTTGCTGTCAGCAGCCAGATTGCTTCTTGTGGCCGAAGGCTTCACTCCCGATCTATGCCATAGTTCCAAAGTCCTCTGAACACTGCAAGGGTCGTAATAGCATGATTACAATAGGGTCTCCCCAAGTGGGGCATGGGAGGAAGGGATCAGATCGGTGGATGATGAGGTGATCCACCTGGGTCCGGAAGGCCCATTGCAAAGTGCTCAGCAGCGTCAGGCGAGGTGAAGAAGATCACCTTGCCACCATGTACCACCCTGAGCTGGGCGGGTAGAGCATTGAGTAACGTATTTCTTTTTTCCTCAAGGTATTCTTCACATTTTGAAAGGTCTTCCTTAGGTCCTGAACTTGTGGGCTAAAGTCTGGGAAGAGGCGTACAGCTGCAGACTCCCATTGCAGTTCACCCTTGTCCCTGGTGGACCGCAGTGGGATATCCCTGTCCCAATAGTTAAATATTCTGGTGATGATGGGCCCTTCTGGGGCCCCAGAGGGAAGTCTGGTTGCCATAGAGCTGTGTGCGTGCTCCACCATGAACACGCTCCTAACCGGTGGGCTCTCCAGTATCTCCATGAGCAGTTTTTCAACAAAGCTCTCCATGCTGTCCACGGGTGTGGACTCTGGGACTCCAAGGATACACACATTGTTCCGTCTGGATCTGCCTTCGAGGTCCTTCAAGGTCCTCGGTCATGGCTGCCACCTGCTTGACAGCCTGCGGAAGTTCTACAACCTTGCATTGTACGGCGGCAACCTTATCCTCCCCTCCCCTCTCCGTTTTTCTGCCCTGGTCACGCGGCCACATAATTTGTCAATCTGTAGTGCCGAGATGTTGACCTTACAGCTAAGGGCATCTATTTTAGCACCAAGGTTATCGGTGCTGCTTTTCAGCGCCAGCAATATTTGATTCAGGGCTGAGACATCTAGCTGAGACAGGTTCCGATCTGCAACAGGAGGGGCCTGCGCCTCGTCTGATCATGCAAATTGGTCAATTTTCTTTGGAGTTGCCCATCTCTCGGGTGCCGAGAGAGTGGTGAGCACAGCTAGAACCCCTGAGGGTTGCCCTGGCTGTATACTGTTGATGATAAGATAGTCCATAGATCTGGATGAATGTGAGGGGTCAATGGGTGGGCCGAGGGCCTGGGGCCTCCTTTGGAGGTGGGCAGGTTAATTGGTGGCTGCACAGTAGGTGCCAGGTATGTTATGCATCACGCATCAGAGCCAAGAAGCCAGGAGATGCCTGCGTCACTCACTGCTGTGATCCTCGAGGCCATGGGACATGCTACGCGAAGTCCAATGCCCCAGAGGCACAGGGACCAGCCATCCTACTTGCAGAAATGGATTGGAGGATGTATGCGGGCCGATGGATGGACTCCCCGCAAGCCATCTCCACAGTAGAGGTTGCCAGAATCCTTATTCATCAGTTCATGCAGAGCGATGTGGCCGCCAGAAACACCACGCGACTCAGCAATGATTACCGATAAGGGCCGGGGTCCAACCCACCAGGCCGCTGCACCAGGATAACTGAGTGCGTGTGGGCGAGACCCGGAGGTCATCCAAGCACTGCAGGGTGATCCCCCTGCTGACAAGTCCCTGGAGAGGTAATCGCCAGCACCAGCCACTTAGCCATGTGGCGCGGCCACACAGGGCCTGCCGGCACACACAGTATGGACCGGGGCTGCGAGAGGGACCGCAGACACAGCCCAGCACCAATCCGCTGCTTGAAGTTTCCCCCGGGGGTGGGCCCCAACACCCGGCCCAGCACCCAGCAGCAGGCAGACCCCGATCAGATAGATCGCGACCCTGGGGCCCGCTCCAAGGTGCATGCAGTGCTCTCACCTATGCAGCAACTGGGCAAGATGCGCAGCATCTGGTGGGGGTCTCTTCGCCTGTCTCCTCGCTCAGGCGGACAGGCAGCCGCCCAGAAGTGAAAGTGCAGCTCGGCAGTGCTGTCCAGGCAGGGTGTGCCGCTTCTCCAACTGTATAGGTGGTGGGCCAGGTGTGTGAGGCTGCCGCAAGCGGGAGAACTTCAGAACATCAGGAAACGCACACGCCACTCGAGCCAGGACCCGCATGTTATGTTGCTGCATTCCTTGTGTGGTTACTCGATGATTTGTAGGACGAGTCAAGTCCTGAAAAGGCAGGATATGTACGCAGGATATTGAGCCTTCACCAGAGCATTCTCAGGCAGCGGCCATTTACCAGCCGCGCAACAGCACCCCAGTTTGCTGCCTTATATTTCAACAGAGATGATACAGCATCTCATTGGAATACTGTGCAAGGGCTTTCACCCCAGTACAAAGCACACCATGCATGTCCCATCCAATTTGACAGGAGAATCTTATTGAGATCCTGTTGCGTGTTCTCTCATGGGACCACAGAGTGTGCTGAAGTAGAGTGATCCAGTATACCGATTACATCCAAAATACATTATTACTCCTCTACAAGAACTGTACAATCTTTTGCATGTACTCTGGTATTGTGAAAGAGAAATGTTTTGGGAGCAAAAGAAAAGGGCCTTGGAATTAGTGGAGGGTTTCTGATAATGCATATCCGGGCAAATTCAAAGAAAAGTATTTAGCTATCATGGATTCAGGAAGTTTAATGGGTCTCGAATGTCCAGGCACTAGTGAATCATAAATGTTTAGTGAAGTCTGTTGTTTACTTTTTGAAAGAATATTAAAAATATCAAACCCTGGATATGTTGTGTAAGTTTTTTTTGTAAACCGTGAATGCAACAATAAAAAAATAAAAAAAAAATATCAAGCCCTTGCAATACCTGTTTCTTTTCTGTTAATTTTCTTTGTGATATGAAATTGGAGTACATTATTTCTCTGTATATTATCACATTTTTTTCTTTTTTCTAGTGTTTATGACGTTGATAAGAGCAGAAGGCTTCGGTGGTTCAGGTACAAATAATGAATGTAAGGTTTCTGTATGGTGCCCCATTCCTTATTAATGGAGTGTTTATTATTACTATCCCCTTTTTTCTTTATTTCTTTTGCGCATACTGTACTCTTTTATGTTACATTTGCCTTACCTCATTACCTATTTTGATCACAGTTCTCTTAGTTTAGTTTTAGTAATTTTACATTATCTAATTGTTGTACGCATTTCTGTTATATTTTTAATCACCTTTTTTCTGTTGAGCTTGATGATCATACTCATCACAGAATTTTAGGAAAAGTAAAGAGATACCATAGCATTATTATGTAGAAAAGTTCACTTTTTCTTAGTCAACAAGCTGTTCCCAAGCCCCACGCACCTTCATCACCCCCTCTAACCATCCTCCCTACAAGAGAGACCCTAGTTTAGACCAATGTTCAAATAGGTAGGCAAACCTTTCTCTCGGGTTCTTTTCTAGTTAAAAAAATGATAGGTTCTGTAGCCAGGTCAAGTGAACTCTTCCTAGGAAACTGCAACATTTCCAACATCTCATAAACAAAGAGTAGCTACTCTGCGATTAAAGAAACTATCCAAAAACAAAGAGGTGATGGCTGGAAGGTTTTCCAGGCACCGGCAGAAAGACATTAGATGCTCAGTTTTGCACAAGTCTTTTGGGAGTTCATTACATAGTTTTGATGCTTGCACTTCAAACGAACAACCAAAAGTGTGTTTCTTTTTAAAACCTGGTGTGGGTGTCAAGCATTAATTGCTAGAGCGTAGTGATCGTCTAGGTTTGTACCTTTTCACTGAGTGTTGCAAACCGTAGAGTGCTTTGTAAGAGTAAATGCTTTGAATATGACATTATTCTTAACTGGCAACCAGTGTAATTAACACAGTATTTGAGACATATATGTTTGCCGAGATGAGTTTGTCAAAATTCTGGCCACAACCTTTTGTAAAACTTGGAACTGAGAGATCATACCTTTATAGGTATAGAAAGAGAGCATTTCAGTAGTCCAGCTTCGGGCCAATAAAAGGCATGAATAATGCTAGCACAATTACTTCCAGTTAGGAAAGGTTACATTTTCCTTTAAAGCAGGAGATATGAACTCAAATAGCTTCTTATGGCATTACCTTGTGTGTCCACGGAGAGGGAGAAATTTGACTTTAGCTACAAGATCCCTGTGGTGTGGGTTTATTCAGTCCATTGTAGTAAAGATGAAAACCTTGGAGGCAGTAGGTAAAATCCATAGATTCATGTATTGAGCATCTTGAGGTAATCAGGTGACATCAGGTATACCTCCATTAAAGACAGGAGCAAGGATAGGGAGTAGATCCCCACCACCCAGGTTACATAGTTCCAACTGCCCGGGTGGAACATCCAGTCAAGTACACACATTCCACAGACTCCAAACATTCTCTCATGACATCAGCACAGACTCCAAACATTCTCTCATGACATCAGCACAGACTCCAAACATTCTCTCATGACATCAGCTCACTCAAAGAGGGGAGGGGCAAGATACAACACACTTCCTTTCCTTGCACTTGCAGACAAGAAACACACACACACATACGTTCAAGTAAACAGGACACAACATATCTTCCTTCCTGATACAAGCATGAAGGAATCAAACCACACACACAGTGTCTGGAGTGTGTGGAATGTTTGTACTTGACAGGATGTTCTTGACAGGATGTTCCATCCAGGCTGTTGGAACTATGTAGCCTGGGTGATGGGAGCATTTGTTATGGGAGTTGGAGTCCATGGTTGTCTTTGGACTTTTAACTCTTAGATGGTTTTTCTCAGTTGTAGGTGTTTGGGTCAAAAGTGGCGACCTGACCAGAATGACGTTAAGCCATTAAGAACTCTGGTATAGGAGGGTCATCCTCATCTGGAAGGGGAAATGCTGCATCTTATACAATGAATATATACAATATACAATTATACAATGAAGTCAAAAGATCCCCGGGTAGTTGTCTCCTCCCATGAGATCCACCGTCATATAGCCGCCCTCAGGGTCAGGATCAGGTAGGGGCTGCCATCCCCCAGCCACATGGGAGGAGGTCACCGCTGGGGAATCTGTGACGACGCCAGTGAATTTATCACAGTCATTTATGATATTCCAATAAATTCTGTATTTGGAGGGATGCTATTTCATACAATATCTTCAACAGAAATGGGGCATTTGATAACGGTCTATAATTACAGCATTGAAATAGGTCCAAGAAGGACTTTTTCAGTAAAGCAGTAAAGGGATGACATACATATTTTTGGAGTAGTTAGGGATAATGCGATTCACAATAGCTGTCATCACTGAAGCAAGGGCATCTGCGCATTCCTTGTAACAGAGGACGTGCATGGGATATCAGACTTTTTAATACTCTCTATCTTCTCTTTAGACCTAGAATCGGGGGTTTGAGGGAGTAATATTGTTTCGAATCTTAAAGATATTGAGCCTCATTACACGTTGTGCGGTAACCATGGTGCTATTAGCGCCATGGTTGCCGCCATTATTTTAGCGTGTCCGCCTTGGTGGATGGCGGAATTACCGGCCTACTCCAAGGTGAGCGGGGCCAGTAATTCCCCATTCACCAAGGCCCTTCCCCATTCCCATTTCTGCCCCCATAGGGCATAATGGGAATGGGTAAGGTGGTAATTACGGTACCGCAAATTGCGGTACCGTAATTAGCATTGAGGTCCCTTTGCGGCACCCTACTTTAACGGCTGGTCGGGTCCCGCAAAGGGAACTCGTAGTAAGGCGGCAAGGGTTTACCGGTACCGGTGCCCTTACCGGTACCAGTAAACCCTTACCGCCTACTGTGTAATGAAGCCCATTATCTAAGAAATGTGACTGCAGATCATTACACCCCATCACTGAGAGCAATGGAGCTAGATTTCTGTGGAAGGCAGTGTTAAGAAAGGGAGAATATTGAATAGGGCTTTTGGAGACCCTTTTGCATCCTCTATTAAAACGTTTAAAAAAATTGATTCAACAATTTCTATTTACTTTTGAAAAGGATGTGGATCTTTCCTTCCACTTTCTGCACTCCTGAATTTGGTTTATAGCACACAAATCTAATGGTAACTTCAAGCAGACAGATCTCTGCTTATACACTATGGCACCTCTTTTTTAAGTATGTCATTTCATTTTATTTTGCCGCCTCTCCGTTTTATAGTGCATGAAAACCTAAGAAAAGCATGAAAGAGCTGTAATAGAATGTTAACAGATACTCAACAAAAACATCCCATTTATTTAGAAGAGAAATCTTTTTAGGCAACGGCAGAAGGACATTAGATGCTCAGTTTTTCACAATTATTTCGGGAGTGCATTACATGGTTTGGATGCAAATAGCCACACAATTGTTTCTTTTTAAAACTTGGTGTGGGTGTTAAGCATGTTCCACTAGAGTGTAGTGATCATCTTGGTTTGTACCATTTCACTTTGTACTCAGTTAGCAGAGTTGCCATCCATAGAGTGATTTGTAAGAATCATGACTGTGAATATGATCATTCTTAACTGGCAACCAGTTTAAACTTAGTAGTACTAAATTGGATGTTGGGTTAAATGACTTTACTGTTGTATTTAAACAATTAGAATATACAGTTGCTAACTCTGATAGGTCAAGATTGGACATGTACACAATAAAGCAATTGCTCAGTGCAGGTAGGAGTGTCCTTTGTGTAGGTTCCCATTGTCCCAAAAGCAGATTGTTTTTTATTAGCATTACTGGTATACACAAAATCGCCTAAGAGAAATGAGATCAACAAATGGTCAGACAAGTCAGCACTTTAGTTGGAGACATCTGTTAACAATGTTATGAGAATTGACCTTGTCCCAGGTCCTCCCACCCTTTAGACAAGAAGGCTCCTTCATATGTTGACTGTAATCTCATTCATTAAGTGTGACCCATAGATTACTGGATGCATGATCAAGAAGGTCATTAAATCCAAGTTTAAAGTCTCCTAAAATCAGTAACATATTCTCTGGTTTAATAAGTGAAGTCATAGATTGAAGGAATATAGATTTTTTTAAAAAGCCATTAAAATGAATGAAAAGCAGTCGATACTCTGGAACGTAGATTCATGTGCAGCTTCTCACACTCTACAATAATTATACAAAAACACATTTTTTGAATGTCCAAGCCAATTTTATAACTGAGTACCACCCCCATGATCCTGTCCTTCTGTGCTATCCAGAAAAAAAATATTGTATCCTGCTGGGATAGCTAGTAGTCAGGATGGTCTAGAATATTGCTTCAGCCATGTTTCAGTAATTACTGGCCAAAGTAAGATAACAATTTTCTGCTGCATGATACAATACAACACATCCCTTAATGCACCAAGAAGTTGATTTGTTTCATGTCTGCTTACAACCTTGAAGTTCTTTGTTGAGGTTTGTTGAGTGTATCGTGGGGTGGGAATAATCTTAATGGGACACAAGGAATCAGTACTTGAAGAAGGGAATGTTTATTCTAATTACCCTGAAGATGGTTAGGCAGCTGTTCTATGAGAGTGTTGACCAAGTGCTGTACTTACATATGGCTGGTTGCCTACTGCATTTTAGTTGCTAATAATGGTTTTGTGCAAAGACGGTTAAGGCTTCCAATATTGGATTATTGACTATAATTTCATTGTTGATTCTGGCAAAGCCAATCTGTCTATGAGGTGTCGACAATTTAGGAGAAATAATATATGAGGAAGATGCAGTATTTTGCAGGAACGTGGTAGGGTTCTCGGGCTCAGTGGCAGTTCTATCTTGTTTCTTTTGGTTTCTCAGGGCTAATTTGGCTAATTGTAGATATTTTTTCCAATATCTGAAATGCTGTAGACATAATAAGGAGAGGCAAGCCTGATGAAAAGATTTCCGCTATTGCAGTGTAAGGTAGGCTTCCCCGTGAGCCGATCCTTTCTCTTTTGAGCCCTGCAAGAGCTTGTTCCACGAGCCTGGAATGAACCGGATGGCAGTTGGTGGAACACAGTGCGGCTGGTGCCAGCAGGGCTCCCATTTCCTATTCCACTAACATTATATCCTTGTAACTTTATAAATGAATTGCATAACACTCACCCAATACTATTCTCGTGCCATCTCGTCATAATAGACTGGTGATGAGTGACCTACGACCGGGAGCCCCAGCACCACCCTCGATTGCTGCTTGTTCTTTGAAGCTTGCTGTCTGGAGCATTTGGTGAGCACTCCAGGCTCCATTTCAGCCCAGGAATCACTGTGTGTGGGAGTGCTCGTAGCAGGGCCGACTTTGGCAGCCTCCAGACTCTGGTGAGAGCACCTGTAGCGCGTGGGGAGGCCATCTCACCTAAATGCTAGTGTACGAGGATTGATGTAAATTTTGTTGCTGCATTTCCGATATAACCCATAAGGAGCACTACCCTCCTATTTGAACGCTGTCCTCTGAAGTGTGCCACATTGCTTGCCTGGACTAGTGGATGGAGCATGCACATGCACATATCCCCAAACCCAAAGCTGTCATTAGAAGAAAGGACATAGTGAAACTCCCTCCACATCAATCTTCTTCATCTCAGTACCAAGTTGAATTGCATACCAAACTGGAAAGTGCTGGCAGCCAACAAGGTTGTTCCCCAGTGGTCATTGTTTTCTTGCATCATAAATACAGCCCAGCTTGCAAGCCAACCCAGTCAAAGGGCAGCCTAATAAGAACACCGGCAGACAAAGTGCACATGCAAAAAAAATAACATTACTCTTAAACACCACCACCCATAAATCAGCAGATATGTTGTCTTTGAGGGGTGCAGGAGACATGGCTCTCCACAGTGTTCCGCCACGGCCTTTTTTTTTTACCTGAGGTTGGAGAACCCGCTGTGCCATGGAGAAGGTGGATAAAATCTTTCGCAAATTTTGCCAATGTAGTGTGTGGTGCAATTCATAGTGTGGACAGGGGAAAGTCGCTCCTTCTACACTGTCTGGGCTCAGCAGGGCAATCTTATTTGAGGATTTGCCAGATGTTCCAGCAGAGGAAAGTGCAGATCTAAATGAATATGAAAAGTCTGGCAAGAAAATGGAAAAGCATTATGAAAAAGGTTATGGGCCATTTTAGAATGCTACAAGTTTGGGAAACGCACTCAAGAAGAAGGGGAGTGCTCAGAACAGTATATTACAGCACTTAGGAAACTTGTGAGGACATGTACATTCAACCAGCAGTTAGATTAAAGATTAAGAGACCAATTCATGTTGGAGTGCAGAACTGGCAAGGTTAGGGAGAAACTATGGTCTGAGGATGACCAACCCCTTGATACTGCCCTAGGTATTGCGAAAGAGGTAGAGCACACTGAACAATACGTCAAGGTGCTGGAAACCAGATTGAGGGAATCAAGCGTCAAATCTGGAGTGTTCAAGCAGGCAACCACTCCAGTGACCCCGACAGACACAATTGCCACTGTGGGCAGCAGTACTTCTACAGACAGGAAGAAGTCCTCGAATGAGGAATCGTATTGGGGAAGAAGAGGCTTTGATGGCAGGGGTGGGTTTACCTCCAAGGGAAGAGAATGTGGTGACACAAGGAGATGCTTCAGGTGTGATAGCACATCTCACTTGGAAAATGACTCAGAATTCCCTGCCCTGAAGATCATTTGCAGCATTTGCAAAGGAAACAGACACTTAGCAAGGTGCTGTCAAGTTAGGAAAACCACCAATTGGATTGGAGTGATCACAGTGAAGGAGAGCATGAAGAGAGTGTCCATTTAGTAATGGATGATGACGAAGAGGTTGATAGCATGAAGGCGCCTGTGCTTGTAAATGGAGTTTCCACAATGATGATGATTGACTCGGCTGCCAAGTATACATTGATGCCAAAGAAAATCTGGGAGTACATGGGTCCTGAGTATCTCAATAAAGTCGATATAATATGGGAGAGCGACCATATGCTTAGTAGGTTGGTTCTACGCAACCCTAAATTTCAAAGGAAGGGATACCGCTGGAAAGGTTTATGTTTCAAGAAAAGGAGCAACACCACTACTGAGTTAGACACACCAAAAAAAGCTCTTAATCAAACTTTACTCCAATATAGAGGATACAGTTCTGTCAGTCGGATGTTTGCCAGTAGGAACCAATGCGGTACAGGAAATATTCCAAGACAAGGTTGGATGTTTACAAGGGTTTGGTCACCAGATAATACTTAAAGATAACTGCACACCAGTGGGACAAAGAATGCAGAAGATTCTCCTCGCAATAAGAGATTAAGTCAAATTGGAATTGAAGAAGTTGGTGGAACAAAACATTATTGAGAGCATTGATGCCCAGAGTGGGTCTCTTTGTTGGTTGTGTGTGAGGAAGAGTTCAGGGAAGATACAGATTTGTGTCGACATGAAAGAGCTGAACAAATGCATTGTACCAGAAAGACATCCACTGCCAAACATCCAAGAAATCATATCCACCATGGGACCAGCAGGCTTATTCTTAATTTTAAACCTCATTTCAGCTTACCAACAGGTGAAACTACATAAGAGTTCCAGACATTTGTCTGCATTCATAACACCTGATGTTCTATATCATCATAAGCGGATGCCTTTTGGACTGAGCTCCACAGCATAATTCTTTTCAGAAGATCATGTATCGAATATTCAATGGAGACCCGAGAGTACTTTTTTTTTAAGACGTCATACTGGTCTATGCAGATAATCTCAAAACACACAAAGAGAGGCTTCAGAGTGTTTTTAAGAAATTTCATAAAGCAGGGTTGACCATCAGCAGGGAGAAGTGCAAAATCAACAGAAGTGAAATTAAATAGCTTGGACATGTTATATCGAAGGAAGACATTCGGCTCAAGAAGAATTTGTCAGATTGAAGGTGAGAGGAGGGAATGAGACCAAGACCAAGTGAGAGTGCGGTTAAAGGCTTTTATCTAAAGTTAGGGCAAACAGAATCTACTCTGCTCACGCCGAGAGCGCTCTGCCGGAAACATATTACAATACTTTTTTATACAGTTTTCGCTATTGAAGGAGGGAGGACCCATGGGGCACAGAATCAATCGGGATTGGTCACTAAGAGAAGGCACCTATAGGTGCTGTAGGGTTGGTGATGGTGGATTGGTCTGCAGGCACATGATGAGATGACATGATGTTCGGGTCAAACGTTCAGATGGGCTCAGCGCCTTGACATCTCAAGTGTGATGTGCAGACAACCTATCCGACACATTGTGCCCTTGTGGGCACTCATTCCCATCCATTCAGAACTCTGATTTGTCTGTCTGGTGGTAAGGTCTGTATCGTTACACCTGTGAAAATATGGGTCTAAGACAAGCTTGTTCATCTCTTGATCGTGAATTATTTCCTGTCATCAGAGGTATCACTTTCCTGCCAACACACATGTAGGATATACTACACAAGGGGTGGAGGATAAGGGGGTCAGTGGGTGATCGGGGGTGTCCATTCTGCATTGACAAGGGAAACTTCAAAATAGAAGGCTAAAATAACCGGGTTACAGGAAAACACATATCATGGTAAACGGACATTACATTGATGGGGGTTCAGGGTTTGGATGTCCAAACATCAATAATTCTTTGTTGGAGTTAAGGTAATCGGGGCGAACTGGGACCTCCTTTGCAAGGCAGTCTTGCACTATACGATAGCTCAATTCTCTCAGAGTACGATTAACATGCAGTCTTCTTCATGTAGCTAACTGTTTTGCACTTGAATAGCACAGGTTAAAGGCATGCCTTCATTCTTATATGACTAAGTGTCTTCACTACGAAAAGGAGCAGAAGGTTGCTTTACGGATAGCTGGATATTGGAGCATTAACTTTTAACTTAAAATTCACTTATTCATAGGCTAACTTCTAAATTACATGTATCTAGCGTTATACGTAGTTGCATTCAATTTTGTCAGAAGTGAGGTAGCATTGTGTGAGCACATACAGATGTACATTCCGCTAGCCGTTGTAATATGGTACTCAGTATTGTAAGCATTTCGAAGAATATAAGTCGGCGTTGGCTATGCTTTCAATATTGCAGGTTAACATAGAAACTTCCAGTTACACATGCATAAGTATTTACACTGTCTACTCGTAGGCTTTCTCAGCTCGTCAACAAGTTTGTCTATTTTTATATGAGACGAAAAAGACATGCTTGCTTTTATCTATGCCAAAAGAAAATAGGTTCATTGGTTTAAGAATCTTCTTTCAACTGTTGACTTTGCATTAGGGTACACAGGGATTATATTTTTATGGCCGGGGTCTGTGGGGTGCGGGGCAGGTTTATACAGACAGATAGCCCTTGCTCCAGGCGGCATCTGAGATCAGCGAAGGGAGTCAGAAGACAAATGATACAGTGTGGACGTTGTTGCGTTTTTGCAGTCAGCCTTCTCATGGGAACCAAGCAGTTATGTGGATGGCAGAGGGGTGGAGGTGGGGGGAGGATTTCGCTTACTGTGTGTGTTCGGAGGAGAGGCTGCGAGCCAGAGTGACCCACTCGTAGCTTCCTTTAGAAAATGTGACTGCAAAATGGAGTCTTTACTTCCCCCATATTGATGAACAGGGTGCTTACGCGAATATCGTGGCACCCTGAGATAGTCCCCCACGAAAGAGTTCATTGTTCCTGAAGGTGTTCCCACACGGGTGCTCCGGGGCTGGGGCCCTGGACCCAAAGCAGCCATGACTGGACCTACCCAGGAAGCATAGGAATAAGGGGGGGGGTGGGCTTCTATGCCTCCTCCTTCCACTCAAGATGCTATCGAAGGTATGCCTGCACCGACTGTGCGAGATCAGTTACGGACATTCTTGGGAATAGCTGAATATTATTCAAAGTTCATTAAAAAAAAGGTCAAGCCTCACTGTTAATATGAGGGAGCGACTCAAGAGCATAGGAGGATTCATGTGGAATGACACCTGCAAGGAAGAGTTTGAACTCAAAAGATGCATTAACTAAAGCCCCCGCGTTACAGAATTATAGGAGAGTAAGAACCATGATTATCATGACTGATGCTAGCAACATGGGTTTGGGGGATGTGATGACCCAGCTAGAAGGCGGTGCAGAGTACTTGATAGCCTTTGCCTCCAGAAACTTGAAAGGTTCGGAGAAGAACTACGCCACCATTGAAAAGGAGGCTATAGCTTTTCAAGTGGGCCGCTGAGAAGTTCAGAAATTTTGTGTGGGACACAAAGTTCAAATTTCACACGAATCATAAATCCTTAGTTGAGATTATCACATCGATAGGGTTGGACAAGGTATCAGGCAGAATCAGAAGATGGGTCTCTCATCTCCAGGAGTATGACTGCACCGTAAAATACATTCCAGGGGTAGAGAACCAATGCCGCAGACTGTCTATCAAGGATGTTCTCTAATGTTGAAAGGTGATGATGTGGACAAAGGGAATGAAGTGGTTTTCGAAATTGGTGACAGTTCGGTCTCCCGGGAAGAGTGGGAGAGCGAGATGCAAAATGATGAGAAGCTAAACCAATGAATGAGTGTTGGATTGGCTTACTAGATGGGCAAAGGTACTAGTGATGGACAGTTTGACCTCTGGATGAGTGGTGGAATTTCTGGAGGAGTTGCGTCGTAGAGAGGGTTATCCCAGAGTGATAGTGACTGATAATGGCACTCAATTCAGATGGAAGAAATTGAGTGATTATTGCCGCATGCACGCCATCACACACAAAACTGTGCTATTTACCACCCATTAACCAATGGGGTGGTCAGGCACTTTAACAGGGTATTAAAGGAAGCATTCAAAGGGAAGAAAGCCAACACGAAACTTTTTCCCCCATGGTTGGGTTGGCCTACCTTGTCAGAGGAGTGATTGGGAAGTGTGAGAAAGGATATTGAAAGGAGTCAGTTGAGGAAAAACGATTTGACTGATCGGAGTGGAGTGAGAGAGAGGATGTTTCTGTCTTCTGGGGACACAGTGAGGATCAAGCTGCCCCTGGCCCTTTGGGTTGGGGCATGCAAGTGGTCAGACCCTATCAGAGTGAAAAAGGTGTTCACGTTTGCAGTTAAGACAACGGACAACAGAGTGTTGAACTTGGAACAAGTAATGATTGAGAAGAAGGGGAGTTCCGAAAGTTCTGGTTTAAATTCCTTGTCGAGCGCTTCAGATGAAGACTCATCCTGCGGAAGAAAGGGTTGTGTATCTTGCGTATCTTCTTCACAGGGTGCTACAGTTCCACAGTTGACCAGTTTCAGGAGTGGAAGGAACTGCCATGGACCTGCCTAACTCAGAAAATATGTTCAGAGACTATGTTCAATAAGTTCATTTTTCTTTGTTCAGATCCTGTTGGAGAGTCTTTGTGAAGAAGAGGGGATGTGTAGGGTCGGCTTCCTCGTGAGCTGATCCTACGTCTTGTGAGCCCTGCAAAGAGTGAGGGTTCTGCAAGGCTGGATCGGGCTGAATGACAGTTGGTGGAAGACAGTGTGGCACCCATTTCTTATTCCTCTAGCATTATATCCATGTAACTTTATAAATAAATTACATAACACTAACCCCATACTATACTCATGCCGTCTCATCATTACATACAGCCAATTAGGTAGCAAGTGATGTGAAGGCACTCTAATAGTATGTAGAATGGGAGGAAAGCAGCAGAAACATGACTTACTAGTTCACACATATCAGAATGTGCTGGACTACTGGGAGAGATCCGTATTTAGAGAGAGGGAGAAGGAGAAGTTACAGGAGACTATCAATGGAAATCGTACAGGCTTTATGCAATTCCTTTGTGCCTGTAGGCCATTCAGAGGTGAAGCTGAACTATGCACGCTCTAACAGGAAAATGAGAATTGTCGTCCCTCCTGCTGAGAGCAGCATTTAAATGTGAGTGTAACATTTATAACATAAGCCTAAACTCCACAACAACTAATAAGAGCCTAGATAAATGTGCAGAGTAAAAGGGCATGTGAAAAAGCAATACCTTATTGAGAATACAAGTCCAGAATAGTAGATGATGTTATATTCTGGGATCTCCCAGGATGGGGCTGCAGGGGCCATTGGCAGGGTGCAGTGCATGGCACAGTCAAAGCTCACAGTGTAACTAAAGATACTCAAATCTGTATTCGTCCGGTAGAGCATTACCACCCATGCACTGGCATTGTCTTTCCTTTATCACTGCAGTGACATGTCTCTGCAAGTCACTGCATGCATGCTTGTGTGTACGTCTGAGTGGGGCGCCATGTCAAACATGATGGTGGCTCTCCACTTGCTCCCTCCGGCCTTCATCACATCCCTCCTTTCAAAAATAAAGTTCTAATGCCTCCCATTGCCTGGTATGTCATTCTTGGTTCGAGCTGTCTATCACTTTGGGTCTCTTTACGAGTTTGATGGTAATTCGGTGGTAAATATGCCAAACTAATTTCCCTTTACCATCCATGAGGTTACCACGGGATTACAAATGGTGGTAGGGCAGTGTTAATCTCGATTTTTGGAGCCCATAGGGTTCCATGAGACTTTTGGCAGAATTTACATGAGTGGGAATTACCGCAAGCAGTAAACCCGTTTTTACCTTTAACACCAGCATAAAGCTTGAGGGAAATCCTCCACTTTAAGGTCAAACTTGTAGTTTGGTAATGCAGTACAAATTGCACTAATTCCAATGCCAACAAAAAAAGTGTTGTTAACAGAATTACAACCAGTTTTTTACTGCACTGCCGAACTCTAAATGAGTTCCAGAGTCTTTGAACCAGATTTGCATTTTCCACTGCATTTGCACAGGATGCCTTCGGGTGGAAGTATTACCTGGTTTGGAACACTCTGCTGGCAGGTGGGCATGATGGTGGAACTTGAGGGTGCCATCCATTCTTTTGCTGCCGGGGTCACCTTTTCAGGAGCAGGTTCTGGGGCCTTGCCTCTGTTGTGGCTGATTTCAGTCTCAGGCAGGTCATCACTCACTCAGTAGTCCTTCTAGTTTTTTAAAGTGTGCTCTAGCACCTTGAAGCCTCTCATGTGCTAGATGGAATTACCAATAATGGTCTCGGACCCAAATAACCGGCCAGACTCAAAGAATATGGCAAAGTACTACTTTATTATCAACATAGAAATAAAGTAGGGCAATCTGGCGAATAACAGGCAGTATAGTAATTCACGCACTCACACACAAAGGTTTATACCTTGATATGCAACATCTGTTATGCCATCCTACGTGGCAAACTAAAACCTATTGAAGGAAGGTATTAGATAAAGGAACATATGCTCAGAAGATGCAAAGACCCTTAATGCAGTTTACACCACTATCCAGGCCTGCATGGCAACTAATTGCCTCTGCCTAAATGGGGATTAAACAGAAATCCTGTTGGTTGGTCCCCCAGCAATACTAAAAAAGGTCAATAACCAATACTCAGCCTTCGATATAGATAACATCCGGATCCCTGTCTCTTCCTCAGTCAAAACTTTGGGGGGGTCTACTTAGATGCCTCTCTCTCATTGTCCCACCAGTCAATGCCATAGCATCCTAGGGAGCCTACGGGACCAAACTACTGAATGCAGCCAAACCTTTTCTATCCACAGACAGCTGCCTCACTATCACCAGGGAGGTCACAGGATCGAGGCTGGAATATTGCAATGTCCTCTTCGCCGGTACCCTGATTGATTGATTGATATTTTATTTGTATCATGCTCGCACACAAGTGTTTCAGAGCACGACAAGGTAAGGGAGGGGAACAGGGGAGAAAAAAAACAACAATCTTACTAGGCCCATTGAGAACGTGCAAGTGCATGGGAGAGGGAAGGGGTGAAAGTGCATGGGGTGGAGAGAAAATAAAAAGTGCTAATAAAAAAAGAATACAAATAAATAAATAATAAATAAAATAAATAATAAAATCAGAAAAACAGTGGTAGTGCAGCCAGCAAGTGGCAAGTGCTAGGTTTGAGGCAACAGACAAGGAGTGTCAGAATAAGTGCAGAAAAAAGGGGCCTGGGTTCTGTAGGCCCTGTCCTCAATTCATTGTTACAGATACAGACCCCAGTGCAAGGGATTGCCGGAGGCAGTGCGGGTAGATAGCAGGGTGAGCAGGTACCTGGGCCGAAGGTCAAAGGGTGACCAGGTGCACGATGCCGAGACAGAACAGGTCAGCAGGGGCTAGGAGGAGCAAAGGCAGAAGAAAACAGGAAGGTCTTGAGGTGCTTACGGAACCGGAGATGGTTCTCTTCAAGTTTCAGAGTGGCAGGGAGGCTGTTCCAGAGGGAGGCCCCAGCCGAAGACAGAAATCTACCCCCAGCTTGTTTCTTTGAAAAACGACTGACCCTGAGGGAGTTAGAGGTGGAGGAGTGAAGATCTTGGGAGGGAAGGTATTTACAGCGGGAGAGCTAAAGGTATTTTGGCCCTAGGCCCCAGAAAGCCTTGTGGACAATGCAAGGGGTTTTGAATTTAATCTTTGCAGCCACTAGGAGACAATGGAGAGATTTCAGGGCTGGAGAGATACAATCCCAGGGCTTGAGGCCAAGGACAAGTCTCGCAGTCCTGTTCTGGATAAGTTGCAAGCAGGTAGATTTAGAAAGAGGCTGTGCAATAATCCAGCCTTGAGAGAACCAGGGCTCGAGAGACAGTGAGCTTCTGGGGAAAGGAGAGGAAAGGCAGAATACCTCTGAGGAGGTACAGTAGGCATTTTGACTTTTTAGAGACACCAGAGATCTGGACAGAGAAGGAACACGTGGAGTCAAAGATTACCCCAAGGTTGCTGGCCTCGCAGGTGGCCAAAGAGTGACAGGAAAGGAGGGTGAAGGTGTGCCGATGAGGAGGATCTCTGTCTTTCTGGCATTCAGGCAGAGCTTGTAAGCGTTACCTCTGCCAAAAACATTTAGAAGTTACAACTCATTCAAAATAATGCTTTGCGAGCTGCCCTCAGCATCCCTAAAAGAGAACCCAAATCAGCAGCCAGAAGAGCAGCTCACTGGTTGACCATCAAAGAGAACGTTTCATTCAAAACCATGGCCATCACCCACAAGTGCCTCACCAACACAGCACCCCTGTACCTCTGCCAAAAGATCACAAGAGCCTGCTCATCTAGACCCGTTAGAACTCCCTATGCTAATCGTCTCATGCAACCCAAAGTTAGGTGGGCCAAATTGGGAGGTGCTAGCTACCCCTTCATCATTGCCAAACAGTGGAACTCCCTGCTGCCCTCCCTGTGAGATGAACCTGCTTACTGGGTTTTCCGCAAAGCCCTGAAAATGTGGCTGTTTAACTAACAAATCCTTTACAATCTCTAAGTCTGCCACCACTAGAATGTTTTTTACCGTCAGTTCGTAAGTTCTGCAATTGTATGTAATGACTCACTGTAACAGCGCTGCAATGCCCTCAGGCTGTTGTGCGCTTTATAAATGAATAAATAAATTAATATGTATCTATAGTATATATAAATGTTAATAACTTAATTGGCTGCCCCTTATCTGGTGGGCACGCCTCAAACCACCTCTGAATATGTATAATACTGATTATAGTGGAAACAGCTGGTTGTTCTTTGCAACATTGTATAGCATGTTGCTAAATAGACCCTGTGATTGGTCGGCATGCTTTTATTTATTTATTCACATTCATAAAGCGCCCAACAGCCTGGAGGCATTGTGGCGATGTTACAAGACAACATGCTTAGTTACAAGGTAAATTCTAAATTACATACAGTAAACACGAGGGGAGGGAAGGAGAGGCAGGGAGGAAGTGGGAGAGAATAGGGCTGTGTTAGTTGAAAAGTGTGGTTTGTAGCACTTTCCGGAAGGCTGGGAAGGAGCTCTCCGCCCTGAGTGAGTTGGGTAGGGCATTCCACACTTTAGGTGCTATATGTGGGAAACCAATCCCACCCGCCTTGGACTTTCAGCTCATTAGTAGCACGTACGCAAAATGAAACTCAGGTGCAGCAAGCAACGTCAGACTACTCCCCACTTTCCCAATTAGCCCATCGTCTCTCATCAGTCAGGCCCCAAGTCAAGGGTTCCCCTTTGTAGTTGACCTTGAAGCCTGCTCTCTGTTCTGGGACATTCAAGGGAATGTAGGCACACTATTATCTTTGTTTGGGCTTAATGAATAGCCCTTGTTTTCAACTTCTGAATCAAGTGTGAGGAGACCACAAATTTGTACATATCGACCTTCTATTTACTGCTATTCGATTAAATTGAATTGGTTTTCATTATCCTTCTTGGCCTATAGAGACTTGCTCACTCCATCTTACATGGGTTTACCACATCTTTAATTGTCTAATACTTGGCTCCTGTAGATGTTTTCTCCTTTGCTTAATCTTAGAGAAATAGGTCTTACGTACATGGCTTATCCTTTTGACTCCTCTTGTGTCTTGCAATTATTCCTTGAGGTAGCATCCTTGATCCCAGGCAAATAGACTCCTCTTTATTCCTCTCACAAAGCTGTTTTTCCAGCGTCTCCAGACTCTGCAGCCCTTGTCTGTCTCTGAGGTAGCTTCATTGGTTTTAATACGACTCTGACATCCATTTTTCCCCATCATGGCCGCTCTAGCCATGTAATTTCCTCTGCAGCAAGCTTCTATATGTCTCATCTACCTTGCGTTTCTGCGTATATATATTTATTGATCAACAGGTTACTTTATCTTCTTTGCATATACGATTTCTTCATATTTGATTACATGCTTCTCTTGTTACTTTAGATAAATCTTTATTCTTTGAGTATTTGCATATGGTTTCAGTGAATCTCAGTATCTTTGCCCTATGACATCACTCTGCTCTTGGCAGATTTCACTTAATGCTCTATGATGCCCATTGGTTTGTGTAGGCATCCTTCCACCCTCTCAGTGCGAGGATATATTCGATAAGGTTGTCTGAGTTCATATCTTCTCTCATATACTCGAAGATGTATTGGGATGATACTTCACTTCACTTTTACAGTCTTTTATTCTGCATTAGAGCTATAAAAGAGCACATTTTTACAAATACATTACAGTTCATAAAATTTCAATACGTATCCATTACCCTGATGACATAAATAAAACATACGTTCTCAAATTAATATTTCATATTACAGTTAGCAAATACAAAGACAAATATAAAAAGGAGATAACAATATGCGAAAACCATCATTTTTGGAGTTTACTATTTATTCTCCAATAAATTGATATCACATGGGGGAGAGATGCTAAACACAAGCTATACCACTATGCTCTTGCAGCCCCCCTGGATATCCATTGTCCCAAGTGTTAGACAGTACCCTCTGGGACCACCACATACAATTAGGACTACAGGTGTAAGCAAAACCAACCTTTGTTATAAGCCTGTACTACACAGCTTTTGGTAGCGAGCTGAGAAGCCAGGCTTATCTCTTGAGGGAATGTGAGCAGTAAACAATGTTACACAGAGGTCTTACAATCACAGTGGTTCAAGTAGACACTTAGGGCCTAATTCACAGAAGTGTTTTATAATGGCAAAACTCCATTGGAAAACGGTCTGTGAATTAGGCCCTAAGACTCAAGGTTTCTTGGTAAAACACTTATTAATTTATTACACAGTCATTTAGAAAACATTCACTAGAAGGAGGCAACTTAATATCATACACAAACACGCTTCAGTATCAAACCAATAATCTTCTGAGTAAATAAGGCTCCCCTGAAATAGGAGCAAAATGGCATTTCAGTCACTTTAAATATGAGCACAAAGGCACAAGTTAACAAAATCGATCACAAATACTTTCTTAGGCAGTGCAAATAGTTTTAGTTCACTAGAGGACTCGATTCAGTTCAATAGGCCTAGGCCAAAGTCAATGGGCTAGTATATTGGATAGGAAAGAGCAGTTCTTGTATTAAACGGTAAAGTCTTTGCCAAAGTTCTCAGAAGTAGTTTTTACGAAAAAGAATCATATGTTGGGTCACAAGCAGGTTAGGCCTGCAAGTTAGTAAAGTTTCACAAACTTTCACCGCGAGAGGTAAATTCTGTTAATCGGGTTGGCACAGTACCTTAATATGAAGAAATGATGCAGCGGAAGACGTTGGTTCCTGCCAGTTCCTGCAAATCTCACTGTTCCTGAGACTCAGTCGTGGGGACAAGAGGGAGGACATCGAGGGACTCCTGCACTGCAGAGGGACTGGTCAAACAAGCTGGAAAAATGGAAGATCTTCGGTTCGAGTAGCTGGAGTCAAGCGCACAAGCTGGTGTCCTTCCCCCTGGTTAAACCTAACCAGCTCCGAGAATGGTATCCAAGTGGTTTACAAGTGGATTGGTCCCACCAACTCAAAGGAAGAAGTCATCCTTGAAGGGGCTTCTCTGTCGAGATGAACTTGGCAATTCGGACCTGCAGCAGGGCTTCACCTGGCAAACCAACGGTCCAGGAGTTGCAGCAGCCGTCCTCTTCCAGCTTGTCTGCGGTTCATTCGTTCCAGTGGTCGACTCTGCCTTCCAAGCCAAGAGAGTCACCTTTTAAACAGTTTTCTCTCTTTCCTTCCAGCCTAGCTGTCACTCACCCCGCAGGGTGGCTGTCCTTGCCGGACAGTCAGCCAGCCAATCATGCCAGAGTGCATTTGGTTCTCTCATGAGACTAAGCACAGGGAGTTTCAGGCACCTCCCTCACTTCCTGCACAACCCAGATACTCAGACACCAGAGGCGGTCTTTAGACCTGAAGCCCGCCAAAGGCATAGAAACAAAGGGACCAAAGCTAGTTTGGCGCACAGAGACAAACCCTAGAAGGACTTTTCCAAAAAGAAACAGTGAAAAAAGAAGACCAGGACCTGTTTAAACAAAGGGGCTTAAGGTGCCATCTTGAAAAACATGACTACCGCGATTTTTAGCTACCGGTGTTGGTGGTCGGGAAAACTCATGGTAGTTTGTTGTAAAACCACTGCCACCAACCATTTCGATAGTAAAGGGTACCATTTGACTGCTATATGAGTTTCTGGACACACGGGATACTAGGTAACCCCTCCAGCACTCTATTGTAAGATAGGGTGTGCTGGATCTAGGAATTCAAAAACACTAGTAAAGTCAATTTAACGTTACATTCTCTGGGAAACAGTAGTTTATCCCAGAGAAGGTATTTAAACCTTGGGAGAACTCAGAAGGTCTTCCCTGTGTTACTGCATTGAGGGTGCTGTGTAACACACATGAAAAGATGATGCCTATGGAGTTATCTAAAACTTCATAATCAAAGAAAATACAGGCAGAAAACAAGCAGAATTAAAAGTTCAAAGTCCCAAAGTTTAGCAAAAGAGCTGGAGGGCTCTAAGGTGGGAGGAATTGGCACATTTAAGAGAATTCTCCCTAACACTGAGTATGCAATATTTACTCAGGTGAACATTAAGTTGCTTTAGTGGGAATTTAATCTTACCAGCCAGGGCCTATGAATGAATTTGACCACCCCAAAAATCCTTCTTGGATCGAAGTTCCAGTGCTTCCATAATTGTCCGCACTCCGGCTGA
This sequence comes from Ambystoma mexicanum, assembly GCF_040938575.1. NCBI lineage: Eukaryota > Metazoa > Chordata > Amphibia > Caudata > Ambystomatidae > Ambystoma > Ambystoma mexicanum. Next base: position 536,541,409 of record NC_090923.1, on the reverse strand, counting down.
TCTTAGTAAGGGAATTAAATAGAACTTCCTAAGTCCCCGCGTGGTCGGGCAAAGGAACATGAAGTGGGCCACTGTTTCATCTTTTACTTTACACAGGTGGGCACTTGATCGAGTTTCCTTTCTTTCATGTTATTGTAAAAGATGCCACCTTCAGTGGGCCTAGTCGGAAGTGAACAAAGAGGGTGCGAGCAAACGTGGGGCTGGTCCAATCCAGATATTGTTTGAACCAAAATTCTACCTTCATTCGAACATTGTCTGGCGCTAGCCTTAAGTTCCTACAAGCTCTTATTATACAGCCTCTGAATGAGTCCTCCTTTCGCAGCACCTCTAAACTCTTTGATTTCATAGTATTTAGTAGCCAGGGGTGAGACCATGCCTCCTGCTCGTTTAACTCATACAACCTCTTTCTGACATGTGCCAACCATGGTAGTTTGGTCGCTCCCCGTAAACCCAAGAGATGAATCATATCATCCCTGTACAATTCTAATTCGGGCACCACCCTCAACCGCAGCCAGTACAGAATTGGTCTATCTGATGCGACTACATCTATAGGGCATAAATCCAGTTCTAGGTGGAGCAACGCATTTGGTGATGATAGCGGGAAGCCAAGTAGTCTCATTAGGTGTTTGTTTTCCACCCTGCCCAGTTGCTTCAGGTCAGCGTACCCCCATAATTCTGCCCCAAAGAGGGCAGCTGCTGTTACCTGTTTCTTATACAGATCTAGAGCCGGAGAGACCGCCTGCCCTGTCATGTCTATTAAAAAAGGCGCATGAACCCCACCATACATTTCAGTGTCGCAGAGGCTCTGGTAATTTGACTCGTCCTGTTCCCACTGTCACTGAATCGAGTGCCCAAGTAGTCATACTGCCTGTCCTGTTCAAAGTGCATCCCCTCTGTGATGGTAGATATTTTCACTACTTTACCGAAGGTGGGCCTGAAAACCATTGTTTTCATTTTCAGGAAGAGTCTCAACTCCCCAAATTTCCTCATGAACACTGACAGAGATTAGTTTAAGCCCTGGGGTGAGGTAGATGACATCACTGCGTCGTCAGCAAAGAACAGACCCGGGTATTGTGTGGGACCCATTTTCGGTGGATTCCTGCCCTTTGCAAGTAACTCGGTTACCACCTCTTCTAAATAAATACAAAATAAAATTGGCTCCAGGTGACACCCGTGCCTGACTCCTTGGTTGACCTCGAATTCGCTTGTAACCTCACCCCCAAGACCCACTCTTACCACAGTCTAATTTTCCTTGTATAAGGAATGTATTGCCCTAATTAGACCCCATGACCTGGGAAGATATTCCTCTGTTACTTAGAATCTGCCATAATACATTCTGCGGAACACTATCAAAGGCCGCCCTGAGATCGACAACTGTGGCGGAAGGTCTCGTATTTCTCAGAGCGGTGTATTTTTGGACGAAATTGTGCGAACAGAAGCTCTGGTCAACTGTTCCCTTCCCAGTTTGAAAACCTGCCTGTAAAGTGCTTAGGATCTGATTTTCTTTGACCCATACCTGGACCTGCCTTAAAAGTACTTTGTCAGAATTTAAAGTAACAGGATGATATCTGGTGTCCTACATAGGGTTCTTCTCCCACTGTTCCAGTATGTCGGAAGTGAGGGGGCGGAGATAGGGATAACATGTCCACCTGCTCCTCTACAAAAGTGATCAAAGTTTCAGGAAATAGTAGATGATTCTTCCTGTGCAGCGATCATTGTGCCATCCTGGATGATGACAGTGAAATGGTAGCTTCAAAAGGTATGTTCTATTCCTGATGAGCTTGCTCAAACCTGGGTAGAACTTTATCTCCTATGTGTAAAGTGAGTGTGGCTGCTCTTCTCTGCTGGCTTTCTTCTTCGTTGCATTCTAGGGATTGTTGGGTTACTCTCTTAATCATATTCTGGAGATGTTCATATGGGGAGAGTTGGAATTGTAGTTTGTAGGCATCATTCCAGAAGGAGGGCTGCAGGAGCCATGTTTCTCAATGAACAGAGTGCCGTCTGGTATTCCCTAATGTATTGATAATGTCCATTTGATGATCCACTGCAATCCTCTGAACCTTGTCGAGGGTGTGCATAAATCTTGTGATGTGCCCATTTGCTTGCGGCCAGCATGGGGTGATATATCAATGTAGAATACTCATTGAATCAAATAATTGGCTGATTTCTCTGACTTGAAAAGGGGGATAATTGTCAGTTTTGAGTCTTGCAGGCAGTCCACAGCTCACAAACATTTAAGCATTTAGGGGATGACAGAGGCAGCTGACATGGAGTCAATGATCTCAACCTCTGCGTAGCGGAGAACTCGTCATTTATGACGAGTATGTGTTCATCCATTAGAAGTGACCAAAAATAAGCACTTATATGTTCCCATGATAATTCCCCTCTAATACTTGTGAAGATAGCTGCCGGTGGTGGCAGCGGACTAGTTTCTTTGTAGATGATACAGTCCTCTAGTGCAGAATCGACTTCTAACCCACACATGTTCTCTGATGCGAACTTTGGTGTTGTTCTAGACTTGGTGTCCCGTATGTCCCAAATGTATGACCTTTGGTATGAGTGCTGATGGCACGACTATTTGTGAATCATTTCAGACAATTCATACATGATCATGAATAGACACAGGGCAATGGCATGACATCTCTGTGTAGTGGCGATGCGCCTCGAGAAAACCTGTCTACTTGCCATTGGTGACTGCCTGGACTGCCTGTTTCAGGAACTGATCTTCTGTAGTGGCTGTAATTGTTTCATCCGATGACAGACACCTTGGGGACTTTGATTTATTTATTTATGTGTTTTTTTATATATACACATACACACATATATATATATAAATATATGTTTTATTTAAATATTGGATATTTATAAGGCGCTTATAAAACAAAAACAGTGTTTCAAAGTGCTCAAAGGCAAAAGGGAAGGGAACAAGGGAACACATAAACAATGGAAAGGCAATGAATAAATAATAAACCAAACAGTGGTCCTACTAGGCTTTGGGTTATTCGGAACGTGCAAGTGCAGTGACAAAGAAGAGCAGGGGCAGACTCAGAGGGTAAGTGCTACAGGGTCCCCCAGCATGTAATAAAAGAGGAATTAATAAATCGCACCTAAGGCCCGGGTAATTACTGTTCTGGGCTCAGGGGGGGATGACCAGAGCTGACTTTGTTTGGGTGGGCTTTATTGGTACCAGAGACATCCCTCCAAGCCCAGAAAGCACACATTCTGTACTCATTTAGTTGAGTCACTGTTTAATCACTGGAAATGCATCGGGATCGAACAGTACTGGGGACATGATTTAGTTTAGTTTTTGGGCCATCCACATTTATCATGCATTTTCCATGTACCCACACAGCCTTTGCCGGGTGCACTTGAGAAACACTTCACACACCAATTTGCAGACAGTGCCCATAAAGTTCAAAGACAGCCAACGCCCACAATGTCTGCACGGGTCCCAGCCTACTGGCCAAGGACAAATGCACCCCGAGTTCACTCCAGAATGCCCCGTTTTGTCTGTATTGTTCCACACCTTCCTTGCTGCTGGGACTGCTCCAAGTAGGTGTCGCTCTTTCAGAAGATAAACATGTTCTCATGTGATGCCACTCAATGCTAATCAAGAAACCTAACCCACATCTAATCAAGTAACCTAACCCTCATCTATTCCAGGCATTCAAGAGATACTACCTCCCATAGTCCACTGCTGCACAGTGGGACCCCCCGCTATGCAGCCTGGAGGAGGTCTCCTCTACCTCCCATAGTCCACTGCTGCACAGTGGGACCCCCCGCTATGCAGCCTGGAGGAGGTCTCCTCTACCTCCCATAGTCCACTGCTGCACAGTGGGGCCCCCCGCTATGCAGCTATGCAGCCTGGAGGAGGTCTCCTCTACCTCCCATAGTCCACTGCTGCACAGTGGGACCTCCCGCTATGCAGCCTGGAGGAGGTCTCCTCTACCTCCCATAGTCCACTGCTGCACTGTGGGACCCCCCGCTATGCAGCCTGGAGGAGGTCTCCTCTGAGGAGTGCGCTGCCAAACTTCCTCCCGCATGCCATTAGAATGCTTTGAATTTCTCTGCGTTTTTGAATTTTGTTCCTTAAATAAGATTTTAGGGACTATTCTTTCTTTTGATTTTCGGCTTAAAAAAAAGGTACATAAATTCAACTGGTAAATTTAACCCAGCAGATTGGCTGTACATTTAATTTCAATTAGGCATATTTTCCAGAGCTAATTAAACATTTTCTATTTTTGTATGGCTCCAATATCATTCCCACAGCTACATTACTGCTGATAATGAGGCAATGTACATTGCACGTCCAGCTGCCCGTTGATGTTATTTACACTCCTTTGACCAGGCTCATGTTCCTTGCCTCTTTCTACCCTCTCCTCCCGCGGCGACATGCTTAGTCACTTTATGTCCTTTTAATTACTACCGCACCCGCCCTTTAGGCTTTCTCGAGTTTGCCTCCCCTGTCCTCAATTCATTGTCACCCCTTCCCCTGGTTTCCATGGTGCTCATCGCCCAGTTCATTCCCCAGTCCACGCCCCCTCCTGTTCCCATCCCTCCTTCGTTCCCTTTTCCGACTGCCATTTATCCACAGCCATCATCTTACGTGCCCCTCTCTCTGCACATACAACTCGAGACGCTTCTCAGTACCTTGTGATTAGACCCCTTCCCCTCTCTTCTCCAAGTGAGTTCTCTCTTTAAAGACCTCTCCTACTTGGCACTTCATCCCCAGCCCCTCCACCCATCTCCTCCATGTTCTGGTCTGCTCTCCCTCCTCCTTCACTTATCGCTTCCCTTCTATTCTCCTCTTCCCTCCCGACTTCAAACTGCCCCTTCCTCTCTTTCTTTCTCTCTTTCTTTCTCCATTCATTTAATGAATTTCCTCCTCCTGTCTTCCCCTCCCCATCTTTCTCCATCCCCTTCGCTTTCCTGCTGTTTCACTCCCTCACACAAAGGTCCCTTCCTCTACTGTTTCATCCCTGTCACCTTTCTCCCAGGCCCTTTATTCTCTTCTCTTTTGAGTGCCACTGCCATTTCACATGTATCTTTCTGCCCCAACCCCCCTTTGCTTCTGTGACTGGACCCCCACGCCCGGCTTCAGCCTGCATAGTTTGGGATTCAAAGAAAAGTCCAGTCTCATTTAAAGAGGGCCTCAATTCCAGAGAAACATCTCATTAAAATAGAAGAAATCACAGCAGAGCCCCGACTCACCGGCGCCGGGAAAAGTGGAACATTTCCTGAAATCTCTCCAATTGTCGCCAATGGACTTGAAGCCTTTGCATGCCACACACGTGAAGGCTGGGCACGGTGTAGCCCGACTTGCTCTCTCTACGTGCCACCACACTTCTGCTCATTGCTTATTTTAAACTGTGACTCACTGGTTCGATTGAGTTTGTACTGCAATGAAAGAAATATGCTGCACATGATGACCAGTCACTGCACAAACGCACAACATGGCGTCTTCAGTTCTGCCAGCCTGCTGTGGAATGGTGAAAGGTAGGCCTCAGCTGCCTCAGGGTTTCAACAACCAGAAGGAGATGTCCTGGGGTGGCCATCATCCAGCGACACAGCGGCATATAAAAGTGGGTGGGGGGACACATCAGGAACCTGTCTAAGTCTCAGGAGGTATTTTCCCCACTCCATCATGTCATTTCGGATGAGCCTGATCAAAATCACACCTGTCCGACCTGCTGGGAGTTCAGCAAGGGGACCCTAAATCACTGCTAGCAGACTCAGGCCAGGGGGTGCTACACCTGCCCAGAGCAACTAGAGTTTAACCAGGTCAGGGAGCATGGGCCCTGGGCACAGAGCCCGCAACGACTAGCTGACATTCCCTGCCAGATTGGCGCGTACAGTGTACCCCACAACCCCAGGCAGACTCCTGGTTCCTTTCCTCCACCTACGTTATGACTGGATCTGCCCAGCAGGGCCCGACACAGACATCACACACACACGCACGCACGCACGCACACACACACACGTGACTTACCTTAGGTAGCTGTCGAGTAGAGTCTCTGTCTCCCTCCTCGATAACGCCGTCAGCGAGGCCGGCCCAGCCTTTAAGTTCTCAGGCAGCACGGAGAGAGCACACGTCGCTGCCTGGCTGCTCCCTTCGTTCTGGACAATGCGGGCTGAGGCTGCGTAGGGGCACACGCGGTTTGTTCCCCTGTGGCTGGGACACGTTCCAAATGCGCAGGCGCGCCCCACACATGAGCGAGCTGTGAGCAAATGTACCTTTAGCCTGCAGACAGTCTGCAGAAGAACTTTTACTTTTGCATGCTGACGGGATGGCTGCAGCAGCCTGCAGACGTACATACGCTGCATGATGCAACTACAGACAGTGCACTGCACTGTGCACGACACAACAAACACTTTTATTCTGGCCGGGATGAATGCCATTATATCCCCCTCACTTAAAATTATGGGGGGATTTGTCCACCCTGACCCCCTCCCCCCATGTCCTACGCCCATGGAAGAAAGGATAGAAATGTTTCTTGAGTTCTTGTGAGTCAGAATTTGGTGGTAGCATTCAGGTCATGTAATGAAACAATCTTTTCACTTTGGATGTCGGCAATAAGGTCATCTTGATCTGGAGTGGCGTGCTCTTTGCTACCACTTGCTTGTTGGGAACGTGTGTGAACCATTACAGATGTGAACCTGTTCTTGCTTTTTCGTTATCACTCCACGACAATGGGGGGACACCACTGGTGTCTCTCCCTCGACTCACTTGACGATTCTGGCATTTTCCCATGTTCGCACTTCTTCTTTCCCAGGTGAAGGGGCAACACAGTGTCGGCAGAAGTCACACATACCCTCCCATCTACGCTGTGGTTACCATGCCGGACGTTCTTGTCAACCACAACCACCAGGGGAATTTGGGCATCCCCTATTAGGTGTAGATTTTTACGTTGGTGGGTCTTAATTAAGACATTGGTCTCAGTGACATGAGCTGTGAGTGCCAAATCATGTTTGCAGGAGTTCATGTGTCAATAAATGCAGGCACTGGAGTGTTCTATGTGAGAATTCTGCAATCAGGCTGATGGCATCCTCTAGCTCTGAGGTCTACAGCAGAGATAAGAAATATTTCATGCTTGTCTTCGAGACCTTCGGTTGAGATAGTACTTGTACTCTATGTCAGCGAAGAACGGCGTCTCCAACTGGGACTGTGTTGGCCCTTGATTGGCACATTTTGGCAAGGTGATTATCTGGCCTGCATTTGGAGCATGGGTCTCATCTGGACCTGCCATTGTGGGTGTCGGTAGCACCCAATATCATCCTGGCTCTCTCATATTGCGGTTGGTGGTCTTACTTCAAACTGTGTATTGCTATTGCGTTCTATTGACTTCCTCCACTGATGTTTCATTGCTGCGGTGTGAAACTCTGATATTTTTTACATGCTGAAATTCTGTCTCCATCTGCTCGGCATGAACTTCCTTCCGTTCATGGGAGAGGCCTAGCTCCAATATGCATTGGAGGGACAGGCCAAATGCATGTAGGATTTGCCTTCTTAATTTGTTCCAGTAATGGCCTGGAATAAGGTGGGCCCTCGCCACATCAGTTTCATCTCTTAGACTGCACGTGGTGGTAAAATGGTGAAGTCCAGAGAGGAAAAAATAGCAAAGATGACTGTCCTTAATGTTTGAAAAGTACATTTCATTGTATGGACCGTTTGGGGCCTAAGGAAGATGGCGACTCTAATACCTCAAATTGTTGGATGGACACAGCTATTGCCATTGTTCTGGCCGCAGGTTTTGGTATTCGTGGCCCCTGGCAACAGGTACGGAAAGAGGTGCTGCAGCATAGCCTTGGCCCTCCATCCTGCCTTCTTTTTGGGGCTGCAGAGCCTTTGAGCTGGGCACAGTTCGTGGCGTGCTTGCTGCTCGCACTGTAAAACAAAATTGCTCACACTCATCAGAGCTTTCATCAGAGCCTTCCCGCCCGCGTACAGGCACCGCATTCCCTTACTACTCGGTGACCTATTTCTCCTCGTCGCTGTATGCCTGCCTGCGTGGGCCGTCGCGTCAAACAGCGCATTCAGGCTTCTCTCTGCAGGCTCCATCACAGATGTGTCCATTTTGAACTTTAATTCACAGTGTTGTTTGTAGTGTGTGGGCTAATATCCGGAAGAACAGAATAGCAATACGACCACCTGTGATCTTTGTTCTGACACCGAAACAGCAATCAGTTTATCCGAGGTTAGGTATGTAAAAACATTGACTATAACATAGCAAGTCCTCTCTGTTCCCCTGGTCTTTACTAGGGCTGTGCTACGGGCCCATTGTACATTCTTAACTATAATTAATCCATAATCAACATATATCACTTTTTCGGGGATAAGCTTAGTAATAAAGAGACACTTTATTACCTTTATTAACAGACACTGCTTTTGACCCCAACTATTGAAAGATTATTCTTCATATTCTTTCTCTCAATTACTTTTCATGGCCTTTGCCTGAAGGTCGCCCTGATTTTAGACACGTCTCCACCTGCACGCTCTCAGCTTTGATACCAGTGATCGAAAACTCTATTTTTCAATTGGTGTCCTAACTATCTTGACGTGGCTGGCCTATTCGCGACTCCGTGCATTTTCCCTAGTCCTGTCTTTTCACGTATGTCTGTTTCTGTCTTTGCGCGCCCCGATGGCCGCGGGTAACCGGCGCTATGTGAAAAAACAAATACAAATAATAAATAAATAAATAATCCCATCGTCTACAGACACCAGACTGCGCTCATGCGTATTTATAGTTTTCTGCAAACCCAGCACCATTTCATCAACTGAGGACAGACTATTTTGTAAACTGTCAGTATGTTTTTTTAAATCACAGCCAGCATAGTAAGCATTTGCATTTCCACATACCGTGCTGATCTCTGCCTCAGAAATGACCAATTCTCGCTTGAACCTGTACCGGAATCCAATTCTTCAGCACCGCACCCCCTCCGCAGCATTATCATGTCAATCATGTGCCTCCACATCCGAAGCCGAGCTGCCGCCAGTTACATGCTCACTCCAACTCTATGGTGCAAATCTGTTGGTACCACCACTTCATTAAAGCTCTGCAGGCTCCTGGTTTAGTTCCTAGATTTGGTCACATCTCTTCTTCTAGAGGGCTCCCACGAGTCTTTGCGGCAGGCTTACTAGCTTTGGTTACTGCTGCCGCTGCTGGGACATCACCTGCAGAGTCCAGAGGTCTGGAAGAGTTGATACTATTTGTGTCCCTAGAAAAAGAAGACCAACATGCTGAACACCTCAGGATTTCTGTGTCCCCTTAAATATTGCCTTTTAGTAAAAGGCCGTCCGATGAATTGTCCCCAGATGTTTGATGAAGAATCGCCTGACGAATAGCCTCAGGATCACGAGACTAGCCACTGATTGACAGGCATGAGCCAAGAGGCAGAGATGTCATTGCTCTGGGATGAGTCACCAACAGGTTCATCCACAGATTGATCCATTTTGCCTCTTTGCCGCATGGATGCCGCAGAGGGCTGCCTGGGACAGTGACTTGTACCTTGAAGCCCTTTATAACTGGGTCGAGGACCAGCGGGATCTCTACCCGATTGACCTGTGCACACATTATTTAACTGATGCAAAAGTACAGAAAAACAGCACTAAACGCAGTTACTACCTCATGCTGGAGGAACCTGATCATTCCTTCACCCATCCACAGATTGATCCATTTTGCCTCTTTGCCGCATGGATGCCGCAGAGGGCTGCCTGGGACAGTGACTTGTACCTTGAAGCCCTTTATAACTGGGTCGAGGACCAGCGGGATCTCTGCCCGATTGACCTGTGCACACATTATTTAACTGATGCAAAAGTACAGAAAAACAGCACTAAACGCAGTTACTACCTCATGCAGGAGGAACCTGATCATTCCTTCACCCATCCACAGATTGATCCATTTTGCCTCTTTGCCGCATGGATGCCGCAGAGGGCTGCCTGGGACAGTGACTTGTACCTTGAAGCCCTTTATAACTGGGTCGAGGACCAGCGGGATCTCTGCCCGATTGACCTGTGCACACATTATTTAACTGATGCAAAAGTACAGAAAAACAGCACTAAACGCAGTTACTACCTCATGCAGGAGGAACCTGATCATTCCTTCACCCATCCACAGATTGATCCATTTTGCCTCTTTGCCGCATGGATGCCGCAGAGGGCTGCCTGGGACAGTGACTTGTACCTTGAAGCCCTTTATAACTGGGTCGAGGACCAGCGGGATCTCTGCCCGATTGACCTGTGCACACATTATTTAACTGATGCAAAAGTACAGAAAAACAGCACTAAACGCAGTTACTACCTCATGCAGGAGGAACCTGATCATTCCTTCACCCCGTCACTATTACTTATTTGAATAAATATTGCCACCGCAATCCCCATTGATAGCTCCAGAATCAACCTGCTTCAATATAATGCCCCTGCTTAGGCATAAAGGAGGACAGTGCAGATTCTCCACAGCCCTTCCCTTCTCTCTATCGTAGTGCAGTCTAGACAGGGTTCTCTATGATTCTCTGCCACACCTTTTGCATAGATCAGAGCCTAGTCCATTGACTTGATTGATTGATTTGTTATTTATTATGCGCCTATACACAAGTGTTTCAAGGCAAAACCAGGCAAGGGGAGGGGAACAAAGGGAGGACAAGACAAGCGATCTTACTAGTCCAAGTGTCATTTAGATCGTGCAAGTGCGCATCAAGAAGTGCAGGGGAGAGGGCACAAGGAGAAGTGCAACTAGTGCAGCAGGGCCCTGAGTTAAGTGCAAGGAAGATTGGAACTACAGGGGGCAACCTCAGCCCAGTAGTGTAAGGTTAGTTAGGCAGCATTGCAAAGTGGGCCAGGTGGCAAGTGCAGGGGGACTTGTCGGGGGGAGGGACGGGACTTGTGTCCTGTACGACTCAGAGGACACCGAGCAGCCAGCCAGTAGACAGAGCAGGAGGAGGGAGGGAGGGTTAGTAGGGGAGATTTCCCTGTCCCCTTGCTTTTATTCTAGTGGGCTGCACTGCTTTGTCACAAGAGGAGCAACGGTAAAAACACCCAGTTACTGACAAACTTTTCCCTGATATCCAGGCTTGTAATTGTGGTCAGGCTGCTTAGACTTTTGACAGAGAGGGACACCAAACTATTATCTGAATTTTCTGGCTACTGCTCATAGCCAATCTGGCCTGGCAGTGAAAGAATTGTGATATGATATGATAATGCAATATCATAGCTTATCATAACTCTTTCACTGCCAGGTCAGATTGGCTATGAGCAGTAGCCAGAAAATTCATATAATAGATTGGTGTCCCTCTCTGTCAAAAAGAAAAGTCTAAGCACCCAACCACATTTACATGGTATGCAAGGAAAAGCAAATCCACAGCTTGCACAGCTTCCACAAAGAAGAATCTGCCAAGGACACAGATAGGCCAGTATTTTGACGACACAATTGCCCTCATTACAAGTTCGGCGGTAACAGGAAAAGTGGCAGCAACAGAATTCCTGCAACTTTTACCACTCCACCAATTTAAGATTTTGTGAATACAGGTGCTAATTCTGCCAGCAGCATTATCACTGGCGGAATTACAGTTAGCAGAATGATTGTCGAAAACTGACAGTAATAATGAAATAATGATGCTGCTAATCCCACCAGGAAAGGAATTACCACCAGAAATAAAAATTGTAATTCCACTGAACTGCAAGTGGAAATAATGATAATGATAATGATGTGTTATTTATATAGCGCCTTAATCCAAAGCGCTTTACAGAGCACATATTTACATACAATATCACCCAACCAAAATTGGTACTCATTTATCAACCTCAGAAGGATGAAAGGCTGAGTTGACCTTGCCGGGATTCAAACCTGCGACCTGCAGATCAGGCTCAGATCGCAGCCGCAAGAGCTCAACCCGCTGAGCTATCATACCGGCTTACCACCAAACCACTTAAGGAAAAGGGTTATCATGCCAAGACAACCTCAGTGTAGTTACCTCTACCGAAAAGGTGAAGGTTAATGCATACAGGTGAGAGAAATCATGCCACAGGTGCACCCAATTGCCCATGAAAGGGGCAGAAGGCCCACACATTTCTCAAACACACTTCCCAACACCACACAGTCAACAGCAGTAGCATACCTCACAATCCAGGACCACTGCTCTACAGTGAGATATAGAGGCATGCACCACAGCACTCCACTGATAAAACTCTGCCGCCTGAACAGGGATACCATAGTAGAGCGACTCATCCAGCAGGATCATCGCAAGAACAACAGTCCCACCACTGCTGAAGCTTGTGTCGGTGCTGTCCTTTCTCACCACAGGCACCTTCCAGCACACAGTGGGCATGCTGCATGGCATGTCACAGCCCACACTATCGAACGTGCTTAGCCGGGTGCCGGACGCACCTATACAGCTCCAGCACATCTCTCTGCCAACCGTCCCTGCACAGTTAAATGCAACAAAGGCATGCTTCTATACAGCTGCCCACTTCCCGAGCAGCATTGCAACTCTGCACTGCACGCAGGCCACATTGATTGATACGGAGGCATTGAAAGAGGTGTAGAGTAACAGGAAACAACAACATTCTCTTAGCGCACAGGTGACCTATGATGCAGCCCTCGTTGTGTCACAGTGCTGTGCCCGCTTCCCAGGTTCCAATCATGAAACCATGGTTCTGCAAAACAGTGCACTGCCAGCATATTTGAAGATCTACAGAGAATAACATACTTGGCTTCTTGGTAACACATATATGCTTCACAGGTGAAAATGGTATAATGGTATCAATGAGGGGGTGAGAGGTACACCTTTTTGATGTCAATGTAATGCATGCTTGATCACAGCCCTGTGCATGGCAGACCTGCCATCTGACACAACACATAAGAAGCAGCACCCCGCCCAACAAGGCCATGCATGACAGTGTCAGAGTGTATCAGAAATGCATGAGCCAGAATGTACTAGGAAATTGAACGACAGGTACCACAATGCATAAGGAAGCCATACCTGCAAAGGACACTGCATAGTTTTCCTGTGTACAATGACAGCGCAAGACTGACAGGCAGTGATGACATGAAAGCTCCAACTCATGAATGTCATTTGCCAAGAATAGGAGCACTATCACAAAGCCCACAACATTACCAATATGTGCATGACAGGCCAGTACTGGAGAAAGATAAACAGGAAATCAAGCTTTGTAAAATAAAACCATTTTAGTTTACAACTGAGCTACCACTCGACTTCACATTCTGATGAATGTCCAACAGAGAAGATGACCATAATCATGGGTTTCAAATGTAGATAAAGCCCCTACTGAGTAATTGTTCCAGTTAACACGTATATGCATGCATTGTAGAGCATTTTAAGGAATATATTGCAAAGGTATGTATGGATGCATTTGTTTATTTTTATGTAATTGATGTTTCATACATACAAATAATGGGTGTTCATGTATTACTGTTATCTGCATGTTGTCTCGCTCATCTGTATTTGTGCACCGGAGACCTGTCTCTAAGCGAAGGACCGGGATTTGTACTGTGTTGCTCTGTGTTGTCTTGCTTCCAAGCCACATGCTTTGCCCCTGAGCTTTGCTCCCAGCCTTTTAGGCATTTAAATTGTTGCTCCATTTACAATGAGGCTGGATGTTTTGTCACACTTCAGAATCTTGTATTTACCTTTGAACAGCTTTTTGCTGCTTTCTAGCTTGGGCCCCATTTTAAAGAAACCATACATATCTGCATAGATATCTGCAATGTGTTTTGCTCCCAGGATATGCTACTGCTTTCCTTCATCATCACATGCAGGAGTGTCACTTTCCTTCATATTTTACCTAGTCATACAGCACCCCCACACACCAGACTTTGCTTCCCATATCCCCTTTTTTACCGTCCAGTAGACCATATTACTCTACAAAGACTTGGAGGTGGGATTTGTAGCCCACTCGAACAGTGTGACAGGATAAGGGAGTTGGATCAAAAGTGCCCAGGAATATTTTTTAAATTAAAGTTACAACCAGAGCGAGCAGATAACTCAAGACTGATAATTAGAAACACATCTTCTAAGACTAGATAAACCATAGCTTAAGGTCTGGGGAAAGAGCGGCAGAGAGAACCTGAGGCTTTGTACATGAAAATTCAACTACAGATTGATTGTAATGGCTCAAAGGCTGAAAATAACTGTGGAGACGCACGTAAATGTATTGTTGTGGTTGACATGGTAGCATCATAATCTCTACTCGGGGTGCAATAGCAGATATCCACTGTTTGGTGACAGAGAGTAGCCAGATATGGAATAGTACACATCTGAGAACATGAAAGAGCTCATTCCATGCCATCTACCTCGACCCCTTGTTATCAGAGCAGAGCAAAGAGAAGTAGTGGAAACAAAAGTACATCTAGATACTAGGAACCATTTTGCTTCATCCAAATAATACCTTCACATGCACATAGGAACAGCACAGACTGGGCGTGGAGATTGGGTGTGTGGGTCAAGTAAACAGAACCTTAATAAATACACTTTCTATTCGACACACAAGATGATCTGGGTTTGTTGCATAGAAGGTGAACCCGGCAGTCCTTTAAGACGAGGTAACACTCTACAGGGTGGATGGGGATGCAGAAATTAATCCAGCATCAATAATAAAACCGACTCAGGAAGTTGGCAAAGATGATAGCTGTTTTAATAACAATTATCTAAAATGGAGCACAATGGACATCATCGGATATCATGCAGTAAGACCTCAGAGCATTTCACAAAAAAAAACTTAAACTTGTCATCATTGACGTCATACTACATGGCAAACTACGAAAACTTATGTGGGCCTGTGATTGGGGAACGGGAAACATCTAGGTATACTTTCTATGGGGGTTGTGGTTGTGATTGGGTCTCTACTATCAGGTGGACAACTCTGTCCACCACTAGTGCAAGTCATTGTGAGCATTATCAAATACACAGTCTAATTGGATCTCTAAACTATAGAGCTCTTTGATACATGGCCCTTTATAATTGGTTGGCACGCTTGTACCCTTCTGGAATATTCCACTAGTTAGCAGCATGCAAGCAGGTACCCCAGGTGAGGTGCTGGTGGGTCGGACATGACCATGCCTCCCCACCTAATTAGCCCATCATCTATCATCACTCAAGCTGTCTGCCATGAGAATAGTCTTTTGAACTTGGCCTTGCAAGTATCACTGCTCCTGGGAATAGAAGGGAGTGTGAGCATGTTCTTATCTTCTGGTCGCAAAGCAGCTTGTCCAAAGTCTATTTTCATCTGACCAGGTGACTGGAGACCACGTTTTGAGCTCCTTCTTTGTATTTAATACCATTTAATGAATAGAACTTGGCACTCATTGTCCCTCCATTGCACCGTAACAGGAGCTCATCTCCGGCCTTTTCGTTCATTTTATCTTTCCACGATAGATAACCAGTTTCTTGGCTTCCCCAATCCTTGACTCTGGGCCAGGAAAACCTTCTTGATTCTCCTTCCATCTCCAGCTGGACTTATTCTGCTGCGCCACACTTCAAGTCCTTCCATTCACAGGATTTTCAGTTTGCTAAAATACGATGTGGAACGTCCAGATTCCTATGCATATATATAGATTGGCAGCACCGCCTGCACTATTCACTACATATAGCCAGCCTTCAAGAATACTTACAGGGTAATTCATAGAATTTCGCAGAAAAGTGTCGCAAGCGGCTGGCGCAGAGTGTCCGCGTGCGATTGACTGCGCCAGGCACGTGCGCTAAAACCGATTTCCGCGCACAGCGTATTCATGGATTTCATGCTCCCAAACCAGCCGTGGCGCAGAGTATCGCAGCGACCCTGCAGCAGCGCCAGTAACGCCCCCAAGAACGCCCTCGCGCAAGGAAAAGCCAGCAAAATCGCTAAATCATCGCAAAGGGCTGCGCTAACCCTGGACCAGTTTACAGGGCAGCCAAACAAGGAACGCAAAGCGGGTAACGTGCATATCAGGGGTACACGTGAAGTCATACACGCGATTAGCCAGGGTAAGTGTATTACAGGGGTACACGTGAAGTCATACACGCGATTAGCCAGGGTACGTGTATTACAGGGGTACGCGGGAAGTTTAACACGCGATTGGCCAGGGTATGTGTATTACAGGGGTACGCGGGAAGTTTAACACGCGATTGGCCAGGGTACGTGTATTACAGGGGTACGCGGGAAGTTTAACACGCGATTAGCCAGGGTAAGTGTATTACAGGGGTACACGTGAAGTCATACACGCGATTAGCCAGGGTACGTGTATTACAGGGGTACGCGGGAAGTTTAACACGCGATTGGCCAGGGTACGTGTATTACAGGGGTACGCGGGAAGTTTAACACGCGATTGGCCAGGGTACGTGTATCACAGGGGTACGCGGGAAGTTTAACACGCGATTAGCCAGTGTAAGTGTATTACAGGGGTACACGTGAAGTCATACACGCGATTAGCCAGGGTACGTGTATTACAGGGGTACGCGGGAAGTTTAACACGCGATTGGCCAGGGTACGTGTATTACAGGGGTACGCGGGAAGTTTAACACGCGATTAGCCAGGGTAAGTGTATTACAGGGGTACGCGGGAAGTTTAACACGCGATTAGCCAGGGTACGTGTATTACAGGGGTACGCGGGAAGTTTAACACGCGATTGGCCAGGGTACATGTATTACAGGGGTACGCGGGAAGTTTAACACGCGATTGGCCAGGGTACGTGTATTACAGGGGTACGCGTGAAGTTATACACGCGATTAGCCAGGGTACGTGTATTACAGGGGTACGCGGGAAGTTTAACACGCGATTGGCCAGGGTACGTGTATTACAGGGGTACGCGGGAAGTTCAACACGCGATTGGCCAGGGTACGTGTATTACAGGGGTACGCGGGAAGTTTCACATGCGATTTGGCCAGGTACGTGTATTACAGGGGTGCGTGGGAATTATCACACGCGATTTGGCTTGGTACGTGTATTACAGGGGTGTGCGGGAATTATCACACGCAATTAGGCTGGGTGGGTCCTCACAGGTGTTCCCTGTACACCCTCCACAGCCCCTGCAGGCAGCCCACAAAACAGGGGACTACCCTGCACACCTGCTCATGTCCCCCTGCACCCCCACCCCCCAGCAGTGCAGGGGCACCCTCCACCAGGCCCCCACTCATGTCTCCCACCACCCCCACCCCCCAGCCACCAGGGTCACCCTCCACCAGGCCCCCACTCATGTCTCCCACCACCCCCACCCCCCAGCAGTGCAGGGGCAGCCTCCACCAGGCCCCCACTCATGTCCCCTATCACCCCCACCCCCCCGCCACCAGGGTCACCCTCCACCAGGCCCCCACTCATGTCTCCCACCACCCCCACCCCCCAGCAGTGCAGGGGCAGCCTCCACCAGGCCCCCACTCATGTCTCCCACCACCCCCACCCCCCAGCAGTGCAGGGGCAGCCTCCACCAGGCCCCCACTCATGTCTCCCACCACCCCCACCCCCCAGCAGTGCAGGGGCAGCCTCCACCAGGCCCCCACTCATGTCCCCTATCACCCCCACCCCCCCGCCACCAGGGGCACCCTCCACCAGGCCCCCACTCATGTCTCCCACCACCCCCACCCCCCAGCAGTGCAGGGGCACCCTCCACCAGGCCCCCACTCATGTCTCCCACCACCCCCACCCCCCAGCAGTGCAGGGGCACCCTCCACCAGGCCCCCACTCATGTCTCCCACCACCCCCACCCCCCAGCAGTGCAGGGGCAGCCTCCACCAGGCCCCCACTCATGTCCCCTATCACCCCCACCCCCCCGCCACCAGGGGCACCCTCCACCAGGCCCCCACTCATGTCTCCCACCACCCCCACCCCCCAGCAGTGCAGGGGCAGCCTCCACCAGGCCCCCACTCATGTCTCCCACCACCCCCACCCCCCAGCAGTGCAGGGGCAGCCTCCACCAGGCCCCCACTCATGTCCCCTATCACCCCCACCCCCCCGCCACCAGGGGCACCCTCCACCAGGCCCCCACTCATGTCTCCCACCACCCCCACCCCCCAGCAGTGCAGGGGCAGCCTCCACCAGGCCCCCACTCATGTCTCCCACCACCCCCACCCCCCAGCAGTGCAGGGGCAGCCTCCACCAGGCCCCCACTCATGTCCCCTATCACCCCCACCCCCCGCCACCAGGGGCACCCTCCACCAGGCCCCCACTCATGTCTCCCACCACCCCCACCCCCCAGCAGTGCAGGGGCACCCTCCACCAGGCCCCCACTCATGTCTCCCACCACCCCCACCCCCCAGCCACCAGGGGCACCCTCCACCAGGCCCCCACTCATGTCTCCCACCACCCCCACCCCCCAGCAGTGCAGGGGCACCCTCCACCAGGCCCCCACTCATGTCTCCCACCACCCCCACCCCCCAGCCACCAGGGGCACCCTCCACCAGGCCCCCACTCATGTCTCCCACCACCCCCACCCCCCAGCAGTGCAGGGGCAGCCTCCACCAGGCCCCCACTCATGTCTCCCACCACCCCCACCCCCCAGCAGTGCAGGGGCACCCTCCACCAGGCCCCCACTCAGGTCTCCCACCACCCCCACCCCCCAGCCACCAGGGTCACCCTCCACCAGGGCCCCACTCATGTCTCCCACCACCCCCACCCCCCAGCAGTGCAGGGTCACCCTCCACCAGGGCCCCACTCATGTCTCCCACCACCCCCACCCCGCAGCACTGTGGGGCACCTGCCAGCAGGCCCCCACCCATGTCCAACTCATGTCTCCCACCACCCCCACCCCCCAGCCACCAGGGTCACCCTCCACCAGGGCCCCACTCATGTCTCCCACCACCCCCACCCCCCAGCACTGTGGGGCACCTGCCAGCAGGCCCCCACCCATGTCCAACTCATGTCTCCCACCACCCCCACCCCCCAGCACTGTGGGGCACCTGCCAGCAGTCCCCCACCCATGTCCAACTCATGTCTCCCACCACCCCCACCCCCCAGCACTGTGGGGCACCTGCCAGCAGGCCCCCACCCATGTCCAACTCATGTCTCCCACCACCCCCACCCCCCAGCCACCAGGGTCACCCTCCACCAGGGCCCCACTCATGTCTCCCACCACCCCCACCCCCCAGCACTGTGGGGCACCTGCCAGCAGGCCCCCACCCATGTCCAACTCATGTCTCCCACCACCCCCACCCCCCAGCACTGTGGGGCACCTGCCAGCAGTCCCCCACCCATGTCCAACTCATGTCCCCCACCACCCCCACCCCCCAGCACTGTGGGGCACCTGCCAGTAGGCCCACACCCATGTCCAACTCATGTCTCCCACCACCCCCACCCCCCAGCAGTGCAGGGGCACCCTCCACCAGGCCCCCACTCATGTCTCCCACCACCCCCACACCCCAGCAGTGCAGGGTCACCCTCCACCAGGCCCCCACTCATGTCCCCCTGCACCCCCACCCCCCTGCCACCATGTGCAGCCCCCACCAGGTCCTCACAATCCCCAATCATGTGCGTAATGGTCATCCTCCACAGCCAAAAAGACCTACCAAGTAACCCATTCACCCACATGGAAATGGAAATCACATGTTACACCCCCAATGTACATGAAGCAAATGAACCCATGTCCGTCACACACATATTTTCAAATTGAATGGGAAAACACACAACATGACATGCATGAAACCAATGAGATGAAACCACACAGTGAACAATGGAAAAAAAAATGTATTGAAAAAAATACAAATGCCAAAGAAAGAAAACTAACTACAATGTAAATGTGAAAAAATTAGCTGCATGTCCGCATAAAAACACAAAACTAGAAAATCAAATCCAAAAAATTATGTCCAAAGTGAAATGTAAAAACTCTCCATGCAACAAAGAACTATGTACAAAAATAACAAGGGTCCATCATCACAACTGAACTAAGGAAACCTCCTAAAAAACCTACCTAAATATCAACTATATACAAAAAGTGGAGCAGTGTCCGTCGACTCCAAATAATAATAAGAACGAAAGGAAACCTAAAACTAAAGAACTATATACAAAGGCGGCGGGCAAGTCCAGCGGCTCACTCTGTGGTGTTCCGGGCCAGGGCATCATCGAACTCCTGTTCGATGTCCCGGAGGCGGTCCAGTTCCATGGCCCCGAGGGTCCGCAGGGACGACGCCGTGTCCTCCTCCAACCCCCTGCGGATTGCCTCGAGGCACTCGGCCCGCCTCAGGGCCCTCCGCATGGAGTTCTCCGCCCTGACCATTGTGAGCCGCGCCTCTTCCGCCCGCCGCCGCTCCGCACCTATGGCGTGGCCCAACCGCTGCCACACGGAAGACACTCTCTGTCCTGGGTCCTCCTGCCCTCCGGCCGATGCCTGCCCCTCCGATGTCGAAGGCCCCGAGCCTTCATGGCTCCCACCATCTTGCTGCTGCTGCTGCTCTGCCTCTGCCCGTGCACTGCCTCCTGCTGCCTGCACATCCTCCGCCGGCTGGGGTGCAGTTGTTGATGTGGCCACCCCTGCTGGACGTCCGACTCCCGACTGTGGCAGGGATGCCTCCTCCACCAGCCTGGCCGCACTGTCAGAGGCAGCTCCACAGGGCACCCAGGTGACTGATGGGTGGGAAGATGGCACAGAGGACGACTGGTGCGTAGGGGGTCCAGTTGAGGAGGGGGTCGGAACAAGCCCCATCAGACGGAGGAATCCGGTCTGGGTGACCTGTCCCAGCAGGCTGACGTGGTCAACGAGCCATTCGAGATGACGTGCAGTCTCTCCATGAAAAGACTGCAGGTCACCTCGCATGGCCCGTTGACGCAACGCCACACCAGCCAGGACAGGCTCAACCCGGACCTGGATAGCCACGTCCGCAGGCAGAGGAAGGCCAGTTGACGTCAGCTCATCCCCTGCCTGAAAACGGGTCTGGACGTAGGCATCCCTGCTGGTGCAAGATGATGCAGGGACAGGATCGGGGACAGGATTGCACACAGGCACCTCCGCGGCCGCCTGTGCTGCCTCCTGTCCCTGGTCCTGGACTGCACCACTAGCACCAGTGGGATCCCCACCTCCAGACCCCGTCTCTGGTGCTTGCGCGGCCCCCTCCTCCACCAAACCCCCCACCAACCTGGATGACTCTGTGCCATCTTCCCCTGTTGGGCCCTGTGGGGTCCCAGCTGCCCCTTCTGCTGCCGAGGAGTCCAACTGCAACCTCCGCCTCTTGGACCTCCCCCCGGCAGCTGCGGCCTGGGACGCGGCACCGGACTCCTCACTCCCCGACGAGATGACAACACGGGAGGGGAGCCGGGCCTTGCGTCTCCGGCTGGCGGTCGGATCCCCGCCGCTGTGCTCCACAGCACCTTCTCCGCCCTCTTCATCAGTTGACGCTGCAGACAGGGAGAAACAAAACACAGGCATCAGGGCACTGTACAATGGACACATACACGCATGACAGTTGCACATGAGTGGCATTGGCAAACCTCAGACATGTCATCACAATCCCCAACACACATGTCATTGCAACTGGCACACATGAGCCATACCACAGCCATATCGCAACTGCCACCACCATCCCTACACATACAACAGCATCAGCAGCCAAAGGGGAGCCATACATCACATGCAACACAGGAAGTGCACCACACATGTACACACACCACCACACTTGCATGCATGTCTACACCTCTGCCAAGTGTCGCACTGTTCAGACGGGCATCCATGTCACATCTGCCAATCAGGCTTCCACATACCGCTGTCACATGCATCCATGTAGCATCACTGTTGCACCTTTGACAAATACACACACATGCACATGTACACAGTGCTCATACATGCAGCCGAAAACAACATACATGCCTGACATCACGGACATGTCTACTTACATACACATTCATCCAAACATGTGTGCACGCACAACTGCATTTGCCATGCAAGCCCACACACACAAGCACCATCCATGTCTCACACATTACAGCCCTCGCATGTGTCAGCCCCACGGCCCTGTACACCCCCACCCATACTCCACCCCATACAAACAGATGTGCAACCGGCACAATGGGGAATGATCACCACACGCCCTGCTCACAACCAGGATGCATGTACACTCACCGCTCGACTCCAGACGGCGCTGCTTCTCTAGGACCTGGACGTGGAGCGCTGGGGATATGCGTTCCAGGACCCCCATCTGTTCTTCCGACAAGTGGCCCCGGCGCCCCTTGGCATCCGCTGCCTTCAAGAGGCGCCGGGCCTTGTTCAGGGTCCTGGACCTGAAGTCCTCCCAGCGCTTCCTGACATGTTGTAAGTCCCGGACTGCCACCCCCTCCGCGTTGATGGCAGTCACGATGTCTGTCCAGATCCGAGTCCGTCCTTCCTTGTCGGCGCGGGAACTTCCAAAGAGGGCATCATACTGCCCCAGGACTTGCTCCACCAGGACACCAACTTCGGTGGCACTGAAGCTGGTGCCCCTCTGCCTCTCTGGCCGGGGGTTGTCAGTGGTCACAGATGGTGTTAGCCCCGACATGACAACCCCAGAGGCAGGAGTGGGTGGGCAACTGGGTCCTGGGGCTGGGCTGTGGAGCGATGGAATTCCAGTCGGGAGTCTTCTGTTCCAGCAGGGGTGGTCACAGCAACAGCACCCCTGGCTGATGTGCAGGCAGCAAATGGCAGTGCACGTGGGCAGCAGGCAGTCAGGCAGCAGCAGATAGCAGGTGGGAGCGTGCTCGGGGCTCTGGGGGGCAGTAATTCGGCCTTCTGGGCAGGAGCGTGGTCTCCCGTGTGCTCACGCGTGGCCAGCTTGGTACGGAGTGAATTGGCATGTGAAAATCCTGCACGTCAGCGTGAAAACCGAGGAAAGGCCCTTAGCGCGTAAGCGCGTCAGCACGCATACGCGATTCCATTGGACCAAAGGCCCTCAGCGCGTAAGCGCGTCTGTGACGTGACCCGCACGGGTGTTTCCCACACAGCACGTGATGACAGAGCACACGTGGAAAGACTGCACGTCAGAGTCTCATTGCGTGTGATTGGTGGAAATGGCCGTACACCGGGATACAGGTGCGCTGACGTACTTGCGTGTGTAAGTGTCCGCGCACACCTCATATACACGTACATAGGCCAATCGCGTGTACACGCACTTTTGTCCAATTACACGCGATGAGACTCTGACGTGCAGTCTTTCCACGTGTGCTCTGTCATCACGTGCTGTGTGGGAAACACCCGTGCGGGTCACGTCACAGACGCGCTTACGCGCTGAGGGCCTTTGGTCCAATGGAATCGCGTATGCGTGCTGACGCGCTTACGCGCTAAGGGCCTTTCCTCGGTTTTCACGCTGACGTGCAGGATTTTCACGTGCCAATTCACTCCGTACCAAGCTGGCCACGCGTGAGCACACGGGAGACCACGCTCCTGCCCAGAAGGCCGAATTACTGCCCCCCAGAGCCCCGAGCACGCTCCCACCTGCTATCTGCTGCTGCCTGACTGCCTGCTGCCCACGTGCACTGCCATTTGCTGCCTGCACATCAGCCAGGGGTGCTGTTGCTGTGACCACCCCTGCTGGAACAGAAGACTCCCGACTGGAATTCCATCGCTCCACAGCCCAGCCCCAGGACCCAGTTGCCCACCCACTCCTGCCTCTGGGGTTGTCATGTCGGGGCTAACACCATCTGTGACCACTGACAACCCCCGGCCAGAGAGGCAGAGGGGCACCAGCTTCAGTGCCACCGAAGTTGGTGTCCTGGTGGAGCAAGTCCTGGGGCAGTATGATGCCCTCTTTGGAAGTTCCCGCGCCGACAAGGAAGGACGGACTCGGATCTGGACAGACATCGTGACTGCCATCAACGCGGAGGGGGTGGCAGTCCGGGACTTACAACATGTCAGGAAGCGCTGGGAGGACTTCAGGTCCAGGACCCTGAACAAGGCCCGGCGCCTCTTGAAGGCAGCGGATGCCAAGGGGCGCCGGGGCCACTTGTCGGAAGAACAGATGGGGGTCCTGGAACGCATATCCCCAGCGCTCCACGTCCAGGTCCTAGAGAAGCAGAGCCGTCTGGAGTCGAGCGGTGAGTGTACATGCATCCTGGTTGTGAGCAGGGCGTGTGGTGATCATTCCCCATTGTGCCGGTTGCACATCTGTTTGTATGGGGTGGAGTATGGGTGGGGGTGTACAGGGCCGTGGGGCTGACACATGCGAGGGCTGTAATGTGTGAGACATGGATGGTGCTTGTGTGTGTGGGCTTGCATGGCAAATGCAGTTGTGCGTGCACACATGTTTGGATGAATGTGTATGTAAGTAGACATGTCCGTGATGTCAGGCATGTATGTTGTTTTCGGCTGCATGTATGAGCACTGTGTACATGTGCATGTGTGTGTATTTGTCAAAGGTGCAACAGTGATGCTACATGGATGCATGTGACAGCGGTATGTGGAAGCCTGATTGGCAGATGTGACATGGATGCCCGTCTGAACAGTGCGACACTTGGCAGAGGTGTAGACATGCATGCAAGTGTGGTGGTGTGTGTACATGTGTGGTGCACTTCCTGTGTTGCATGTGATGTATGGCTCCCCTTTGGCTGCTGATGCTGTTGTATGTGTAGGGATGGTGGTGGCAGTTGCGATATGGCTGTGGTATGGCTCATGTGTGCCAGTTGCAATGACATGTGTGTTGGGGATTGTGATGACATGTCTGAGGTTTGCCAATGCCACTCATGTGCAACTGTCATGCGTGTATGTGTCCATTGTACAGTGCCCTGATGCCTGTGTTTTGTTTCTCCCTGTCTGCAGCGTCAACTGATGAAGAGGGCGGAGAAGGTGCTGTGGAGCACAGCGGCGGGGATCCGACCGCCAGCCGGAGACGCAAGGCCCGGCTCCCCTCCCGTGTTGTCATCTCGTCGGGGAGTGAGGAGTCCGGTGCCGCGTCCCAGGCCGCAGCTGCCGGGGGGAGGTCCAAGAGGCGGAGGTTGCAGTTGGACTCCTCGGCAGCAGAAGGGGCAGCTGGGACCCCACAGGGCCCAACAGGGGAAGATGGCACAGAGTCATCCAGGTTGGTGGGGGGTTTGGTGGAGGAGGGGGCCGCGCAAGCACCAGAGACGGGGTCTGGAGGTGGGGATCCCACTGGTGCTAGTGGTGCAGTCCAGGACCAGGGACAGGAGGCAGCACAGGCGGCCGCGGAGGTGCCTGTGTGCAATCCTGTCCCCGATCCTGTCCCTGCATCATCTTGCACCAGCAGGGATGCCTACGTCCAGACCCGTTTTCAGGCAGGGGATGAGCTGACGTCAACTGGCCTTCCTCTGCCTGCGGACGTGGCTATCCAGGTCCGGGTTGAGCCTGTCCTGGCTGGTGTGGCGTTGCGTCAACGGGCCATGCGAGGTGACCTGCAGTCTTTTCATGGAGAGACTGCACGTCATCTCGAATGGCTCGTTGACCACGTCAGCCTGCTGGGACAGGTCACCCAGACCGGATTCCTCCGTCTGATGGGGCTTGTTCCGACCCCCTCCTCAACTGGACCCCCTACGCGCCAGTCGTCCTCTGTGCCATCTTCCCACCCATCAGTCACCTGGGTGCCCTGTGGAGCTGCCTCTGACAGTGCGGCCAGGCTGGTGGAGGAGGCATCCCTGCCACAGTCGGGAGTCGGACGTCCAGCAGGGGTGGCCACATCAACAGGTGCACCCCAGCCGGCGGAGGATGTGCAGGCAGCAGGAGGCAGTGCACGGGCAGAGGCAGAGCAGCAGCAGCAGCAAGATGGTGGGAGCCATGAAGGCTCGGGGCCTTCGACATCGGAGGGGCAGGCATCGGCCGGAGGGCAGGAGGACCCAGGACAGAGAGTGTCTTCCGTGTGGCAGCGGTTGGGCCACGCCATAGGTGCGGAGCGGCGGCGGGCGGAAGAGGCGCGGCTCACAATGGTCAGGGCGGAGAACTCCATGCGGAGGGCCCTGAGGCGGGCCGAGTGCCTCGAGGCAATCCGCAGGGGGTTGGAGGAGGACACGGCGTCGTCCCTGCGGACCCTCGGGGCCATGGAACTGGACCGCCTCCGGGACATCGAACAGGAGTTCGATGATGCCCTGGCCCGGAACACCACAGAGTGAGCCGCTGGACTTGCCCGCCGCCTTTGTATATAGTTCTTTAGTTTTAGGTTTCCTTTCGTTCTTATTATTATTTGGAGTCGACGGACACTGCTCCACTTTTTGTATATAGTTGATATTTAGGTAGGTTTTTTAGGAGGTTTCCTTAGTTCAGTTGTGATGATGGACCCTTGTTATTTTTGTACATAGTTCTTTGTTGCATGGAGAGTTTTTACATTTCACTTTGGACATAATTTTTTGGATTTGATTTTCTAGTTTTGTGTTTTTATGCGGACATGCAGCTTATTTTTTCACATTTACATTGTAGTTAGTTTTCTTTCTTTGGCATTTGTATTTTTTTCAATACATTTTTTTTTCCATTGTTCACTGTGTGGTTTCATCTCATTGGTTTCATGCATGTCATGTTGTGTGTTTTCCCATTCAATTTGAAAATATGTGTGTGACGGACATGGGTTCATTTGCTTCATGTACATTGGGGGTGTAACATGTGATTTCCATTTCCATGTGGGTGAATGGGTTACTTGGTAGGTCTTTTTGGCTGTGGAGGATGACCATTACGCACATGATTGGGGATTGTGAGGACCTGGTGGGGGCTGCACATGGTGGCAGGGGGGTGGGGGTGCAGGGGGACATGAGTGGGGGCCTGGTGGAGGGTGACCCTGCACTGCTGGGGGGTGGGGGTGGTGGGAGACATGAGTGGGGGCCTGGTGGAGGGTGACCCTGCACTGCTGGGGTGTGGGGGTGATGGGAGACATGAGTGGGGGCCTGGTGGAGGGTGACCCTGGTGGCTGGGGGGTGGGGGTGATAGGGGACATGAGTGGGGGCCTGGTGGAGGGTGACCCTGGTGGCTGGGGGGTGGGGGTGGTGACAGACATGAGTGGGGGCCTGGTGGAGGGTGACCCTGCACTGCTGGGGTGTGGGGGTGGTGGGAGACATGAGTTGGACATGGGTGGGGGCCTGCTGGCAGGTGCCCCACAGTGCTGGGGGGTGGGGGTGGTGGGAGACATGAGTTGGACATGGGTGGGGGACTGCTGGCAGGTGCCCCACAGTGCTGGGGGGTGGGGGTGGTGGGAGACATGAGTTGGACATGGGTGGGGGCCTGCTGGCAGGTGCCCCACAGTGCTGGGGGGTGGGGGTGGTGGGAGACATGAGTGGGGCCCTGGTGGAGGGTGACCCTGGTGGCTGGGGGGTGGGGGTGGTGGGAGACATGAGTTGGACATGGGTGGGGGCCTGCTGGCAGGTGCCCCACAGTGCTGCGGGGTGGGGGTGGTGGGAGACATGAGTGGGGCCCTGGTGGAGGGTGACCCTGCACTGCTGGGGGGTGGGGGTGGTGGGAGACATGAGTGGGGCCCTGGTGGAGGGTGACCCTGGTGGCTGGGGGGTGGGGGTGGTGGGAGACATGAGTTGGACATGGGTGGGGGCCTGCTGGCAGGTGCCCCACAGTGCTGGGGTGTGGGGGTGGTGGGAGACATGAGTTGGACATGGGTGGGGGCCTGCTGGCAGGTGCCCCACAGTGCTGGGGGGTGGGGGTGGTGGGAGACATGAGTTGGACATGGGTGGGGGCCTACTGGCAGGTGCCCCACAGTGCTGGGGGGTGGGGGTGGTGGGAGACATGAGTGGGGCCCTGGTGGAGGGTGACCCTGGTGGCTGGGGGGTGGGGGTGGTGGGAGACATGAGTTGGACATGGGTGGGGGCCTGCTGGCAGGTGCCCCACAGTGCTGGGGGGTGGGGGTGGTGGGAGACATGAGTTGGACATGGGTGGGGGCCTACTGGCAGGTGCCCCACAGTGCTGGGGGGTGGGGGTGGTGGGAGACATGAGTTGGACATGGGTGGGGGCCTACTGGCAGGTGCCCCACAGTGCTGGGGGGTGGGGGTGCAAGGGGACATGTGTTGGTGTTCAAGGAGACATGTGCCTTTGCTGGGGGGCATGCCCATGTTGGGTGGGCTGCCTGCGGGACATGACCAGGGATGCAGGGTAGTCCCCTGTGGTGTGGGCTGCCTGCAGGGGCCGTGGAGGGTGTACAGGGTACACCTGGGAGGACCCACACTGTCAAATCACATGTGGGACTCCCCGGCACCCCTGAAATACACGTACCGTGCAGAAATCGCGTGTAAAACTTCCCGCGCACCCCTGAAATACACGCGCCCAGGCTATTCGCGTGTAAAACTTCCCGCGCACCCCTGAAATACACGCGCCCAGGCTATTCGCGTGTAAAACTTCCCGCGCACCCCTGAAATACACGCGCCCAGGCTATTCGCGTGTAAAACTTCCCGCGCACCCCTGAAATACACGCGCCCAGGCTATTCGCGTGTGGAACTTCCCGCGCACCCCTGAAATACACGGGCCCAGGCTATTCGCGTGTGGAACTCCCCGCGCACCCCTGAAATACACGCGCCCAGGCTATTCGCGTGTGGAACTTCCCGCGCACCCCTCAAATTCACGCGCCCAGGCTATTCGCGTGTGGAACTTCCCGCGAACCCCTGAAATACACGCGCCCAGCCTATTCGCGTGTGGAACTTCCCGCGCACCCCTGAAATACACGCGCCCAGCCTATTCGCGTGTGGAACTTCCCGCGCACCCCTGAAATACACGCGCCCAGGCTATTCGCGTGTGGAACTTCCCGCGAACCCCTGAAATACACGCGCCCAGGCTATTCGCGTGTGGAACTTCCCGCGAACCCCTGTAATACACGCGCCCAGGCTATTCGCGTGTGGAACTTCCTGCTAACCCCTGTAATACACGTAGCCCGCTCCCCCAGGCCCGATCGCGTGAGGAACTTCCCGCGCACCCCTCAAATTCACGCGCCCAGGCTATTCGCGTGTGAAACTTCACGCGAACCCCTGAAATACACGTAGCCCGCTCCCCCAGGCCCGATCGCGTGAGGAACTTCACGCGAACCCCTGTAATACACGTAGCCCGCTCCCCCAGGCCCGATCGCGTGTAAAACTTCCCGCGCACCCCTGAAATACACGCGCCCAGGCTATTCGCGTGTGGAACTTCCCGCGCACCCCTGAAATACACGCGCCCAGGCTATTCGCGTGTGGAACTTCCCGCGAACCCCTGAAATACACGCGCCCAGCCTATTCGCGTGTGGAACTTCCCGCGCACCCCTGAAATACACGCGCCCAGCCTATTCGCGTGTGGAACTTCCCGCGCACCCCTGAAATACACGCGCCCAGGCTATTCGCGTGTGGAACTTCCCGCGAACCCCTGAAATACACGCGCCCAGGCTATTCGCGTGTGGAACTTCCCGCGAACCCCTGTAATACACGCGCCCAGGCTATTCGCGTGTGGAACTTCCCGCGAACCCCTGTAATACACGTAGCCCGCTCCCCCAGGCCCGATCGCGTGAGGAACTTCCCGCGCACCCCTCAAATTCACGCGCCCAGGCTATTCGCGTGTGAAACTTCACGCGAACCCCTGAAATACACGTAGCCCGCTCCCCCAGGCCCGATCGCGTGAGGAACTTCACGCGAACCCCTGTAATACACGTAGCCCGCTCCCCCAGGCCCGATCGCGTGTGGAACTTCCCGCGCACCCCTCAAATTCACGCGCCCAGGCTATTCGCGTGTGAAACTTCACGCGAACCCCTGAAATACACGTAGCACGCTCCCCCAGGCCCGATCGCGTGAGGAACTTCACGCGAACCCCTGTAATACACGTAGCCCACTCCCCCAGGCCCGATCGCGTGTGGAACTTCACGCGAACCCCTGTAATACACGTAGCCCGCTCCCCCAGGCCCGATCGCGTGTGGAACTTCACGCGAACCCCTGAAATACACGTAGCCCGCTCCCCCAGGCCCGATCGCGTGAGGAACTTCACGCGAACCCCTGTAATACACGTAGCCCGCTCCCCCAGGCCCGATCGCGTGAGGAACTTCACGCGAACCCCTGTAATACACGTAGCCCGCTCCCCCAGGCCCGATCGCGTGAGGAACTTCACGTGAACCCCTGTAATACACGTAGCCCGCTCCCCCAGGCCCGATCGTGTGAATAACTTCACGCGAACCCCTGTGATGCACGTACCCTGCAAATCGCGTGTGACACTTCCCGCGCACCCCGGTATACATGCACACGTATTTTTTGTCAGCGGGTGTCCGTGTTGGTGGGTACCCCTTTGCACGTCATTTTTCCTGGAGGGACACAGTATGGGACATTCATCATGGCAGTATATAGGTGCTATTTGTTGGCGCACCTTTTGGCGCACATTTCTTACAGCCGCAGAGACGCTACCGCCTCCTTTCTTGTGGCGGTCGTGTTTGTGCCTGTGCGCTGGTTTGAGCGTGCGCTTTTTTCCCCTATTCTATTCCATGAATACGTGTTGTAGGCGAGCGTGTGGGCGTTGCGCGCACTTGTGCCCTGTACTTCCCCCGTGACGCCCACGTTTTGGCAAGTTGTTCCCCATTCCGAGTGTTACGCCCGTGTTCCGCCTACTTTTATTGCGTGCGCCGCGCTATGTGCGAATTTCGCTGTGGCCTGTGCGATTTTCGCTGTGACCTGGCGCACGCTGTTAGATGGCCTGTGCGCCAACGTGCGCCAACGTGCGCCGCGCACTTTTTTTTCGCTCATCCGCTGGTTTTCTCACGCACGGCCTTCCATGAATCGACGTGCGCTGCTTTTCGTGCGATTTTCGCACGTTCACTGCGATTTTCGCTATTCCACTGCGATTCGCACGTTTTTGCCCACTTGCGCCGCGCTAATTATTCCATGAATCGGCCTCTTAATCTACTTGCTTTACTACATCTGTACAATTATAAAATGGTTTTCATTTTCTTCTGTGCTTTTACAGGTGCCATCCTCATTCTGCAAATGAATGTTTACTTGATTCTTAACTTCCTCATCAGATTCTATATGGTCTATCCACCTACTCTCTTATCATCTGTCACTTTTACTTCATGTGACGTCACCAGTCTCTTCTTTCATCCGTCTTCATGTGCTCTTCAGGGCTCTTTCCCAAGAGGCTGTCAGCTTTTCTGGGATACATAAAGAATGGTCTTCTTAATGAATACTTTGCTTCGAAGGCTGCTCATGTTATTGGCATCATTACAGGTGTCGCCTTCGTCACTATTTCTAGTTCCCAACATATAGGCAAGTTAGAGGTGGGACTTCCGGTAGAAGCTTTTAGATCCTCCTCTACAAAGGAAATATAGTTACCATCCATTGAAAACCAAAATCCTTCCAAGAAAGAACAACGAAAGAAAAAATAAACAGAAAGCTATACACTTTCCACTTACTCTACTGTTAACACAACCCAAAAATAAATGTATTGTGACAAGGGACGGAGATAATAAAGCTTGCTTTAAAAAAGGGTAATTTCAAAAAAGCTATTTCATGTGATGGAGATGGCAGAGGCTGCTTGGAAGTGTCCAATTACTACAAAGCAAAATAAAATGTTTCTTAAATAACTGACTT
Source organism: Ambystoma mexicanum (assembly GCF_040938575.1). Lineage (NCBI taxonomy): Eukaryota > Metazoa > Chordata > Amphibia > Caudata > Ambystomatidae > Ambystoma > Ambystoma mexicanum. Next base: position 536,510,007 of record NC_090923.1, on the reverse strand, counting down.
TCGAAACAAGGGCAAACCACTGCATCCCTCCACAAATGTCATCAGAGTGACTGCCTACTCTACAGAATTCTCTACTATTAGGTGTGTCTCATCGATGTGCCGCTGAAGTGACAACTGTATGGCATTGGCAACACTTAAAAACGGCAAATGGCTGTCTGCTGACAGCTCTCCCCTTTTATCAAATGAAAAAGCAGGCCAATTCAATGTGTTTTTTTTGTGACAATAAAGTGCTCTTTAGTTGCCAATGAATTTGCAAACAGGCTTTCTTTGAACAAATCACAATTGTAGGAAAGAGGAGCAGGGTTATCAAATTGTAACAATCATTTAGCTGTGAATGATGATGATGGTGTAATCAGTGAATACAAATAAACTACAGCCATTCTAATGTGGCTGCCAGAGCTTCTGTCTGTCATAGTTCTCTAAAAGTAAAGCGCACATTTTTAGTTTTGTCTATTAGATGGCGCTAAAGCCCCACCTGTAAGCTGAAAGTATATTGGCGTACAGCTAGCAGGGAGAGGGAATGTGAGGCTGGACGCCCAGCATGTGGCTGTTGTTTGGTTATTTTCTCACCCAGTGACTGCACATGGCCATGCTACCTCATTGTATCCTTGGTATTTCTAAGACAAACTCTAATCTGTACTGCTGATTGTATGAGAGTTATATACTCTGAGCAGCCATTTTGACGAAGATGCACTTACCCTGTGGCCAGATACTTTAACACGGCAATAGGCTGGCTTTTAAGAATGCATGCAAGCTCCAGTGCATAGTCCCACTTGGAAACCAGGCCATGGTGAACGCACGCACACCAGAAAATATTGTGCAACCCAGAAAGTTGGACACATCGGGAAAAGGCGAACGTATTGACAAAATATCTGCTTACGTGTCTAAGCTACAGGATTTGTATTTTCTTCAAAATACTGCATATTCAATCAAGTCTTAGAAAGGCTGTGGCTCAATACATTTAGATTGCACGCATGCACACATGACCACTTAACCATGGATATTTAATCATGGTTGCATTTCTGAAGGTGTTTTTTGGCTGATGGCTAAGAATGTTTTGAAAAGTAAGCCCCTAGCAAGGGTAGGGTTGATGGGCTGTGTGAGGGGAAGTGAGTAAGGGAGGGAGGGAAATGAAATAGGACCATGAATCCACTTTTATATGTGATTTGGTCAGGGTGGACTTGTTTTCGGTTGATATGGATTTACCCATGTCTTACTAGAGCTTTATGGTGCCATCCAAACCTATCAAATGTACTAACCATTAAGACGGAGGCACTTCACTGCAATAGTTTTTTTTCTAGGCTCATGAAAATTAACGTTGTTGTATCTTCATCTTGTTTTCTTTGTTTTATCAGGTAAGCCACTAGTGCTAATTTTCAGATATAATATTGCATAAAAGAAAAAGGAGTGATGCGACTAAGTGCCAACATTTGCAAATTGCAAAAGAAATATTTCTGCAAATAGGTGTATTCCAAATGCCTTACAAAGTCAATGGCCCTCATTACGACCCTGGCGTTGGACCATGGTGCTAATAGCACCATGGTCCATGCCGGTAACTTACCGACTCCAGCATGGCAGAATGGGGAATTACCGCCCCATTCCGAGGTTGGCGGGGTGGTAATTCCCCATGCCGGCATGGCCCTTCCCCATTCCCATTTTTGCCCCATAGGGCTCAATGGGGAAGGCGCTAAGTACGGTGCCGCAAATTGCGGCACCGTACTTAGCACCAAGGTCCCTTTGCGGGTTGGTTTTTAACGCCTGCAAAAAGCAGGCGTTAAAGTCTCCAACCCGCAAAGGGACCTCGTAATCAGGCGTTAAGGGTTTAACGGCACCGCCACCTTTTACGGCGCCGTTAACCCCTTAACGCCTGGGTTGTAATGAGGGCCAATGCATTGGTTCCAAGGAGAACATTTCAAGGATAGGGTTCAAAGTGACTGGAGAAAAATCTTAATCAGACACGCGTATGGCACACCATCCCTCCATCTGGTAAAGAGACAGTCAAACCCTCATCAAACTGGGGTCAATCACAGGTCTTCTCAATCTTAGTAACTTTATGCTTACACAGTGCTACTAGTGGCAAACACAATGCATGGTATCTGACTTGTTAAAACAAGTTTCAGGGGGACTGCTTAGCATCCTCCTGCTCCAAGCTGATTTCCTCCAATACAGCAATTTGAAATCTAAAACATTTCCATTACCTTCTTGGAGGGAATTGCCTTAATTGAATGACAAGAACGCAAGGAGGAAATCTTTTGTGCAAGGTACACAGCATATTTATAATCCGGCTTTGAGACCATTCAAAATGGGGTAATATCACTTGCTATAACAGCGCTTAGAAGCTGAAAGAGTCTGGCGCGAAGTGCAATAGAGGAACACATATACTACTATTATTATTTCTAACTTGCCCTTCCTCCAAATTGCTGCCCACCCTATGATATGGGGCTTATTTACTAATTACATGCATACTTTCATAAAGGGTCCACACTGCCTGATCCATCCTACAATGCAACTCTGTTGACCTGAACAGCTCTGGGACCTTTCATATCAACAGGTAACAAGACTGGCGTTTTTGAAAGGGATGCTGAAAATGGGTAGCACTCGGCCACTTGCTTTTAATGCCCCCCAAAAAATTGCCATACATGTCATGGCCTCCTCCCTCATCGATTTCAGGAAGTTATTCAAGACACTGCCCCTCGTACCCCAATATGACTCCCCTTCCCTACACCCCTTCCCATTCTCCTCCTCATTATTGCACCTTGACGTCTTCTGAACAGCACACGCTTGCCAGCGATGTTCACGCTATAGAACATATAAATACTGGAAATGAAGGAAACCCAACAGAAAAAAACAGGCAGTAGCAAAGCCAACCGTTTTGACTTTTGTGTAGACATTGAAATGGAATTGGCCAGGCACTGCTATAATAGTACTACCTGGCCATAGGATGGTGTAGCTGTAAAACAGTGTGAGTACCTGGGCATGTGATAGCAGTGCCTGACAAATGTCTAATACCAATACACATGTCAAGCCTGTTTGCTTTGCCAATGCTTGTTATTCTAAGGTCCTGTTCTGTGGTTAATGTTCTTAAGGCGGCAAGAATGGATTCACCCCTGATTAGCATGGGCGACACCCACATACACACGCGCGCATGATCCCAAAAACCATCCTTACCTCTTTTTTTTTCTCCACCCACTGCAGTTTCCATTCACTGCAAGCTCTGTGCTGACTGGTTGGAAAGAAGTGGTGCAAAATGCTGTTTTAAGAAAGCTGGTGGGGTTACCTCCAGCAACATCAAGGGATGCTCTATGGTGCATGCTCGGGGTCCCTAGTATGAGACGCCCTACACGCATCCGCTTCATTGAGTTTTATCTGAAATTGCACTTTGAAGACTCGATGAACCCCAATATTAAGAACGCCCTTGTGGCAGGGGCGTTGCTAGGGGGGGGATAAGGGGGCTAAAGCCCCTGATCTTCTGGTTGTAGCCCCGGATAGAATCTCAGGAGCTACAGCCAAAAGACTAGCTAGCCCCCAGTCCCAACAGTTCCGACATCAGCATAGCCCCGGGTCTTTTCCAGACCTAGCAACTCCCCTGCCTTGTGGAAATGTGTAGTTGCTCGGCAAAGGTGTAATACCAATGGCTTTCAGATGGGTCCTTCGTGCTACAAAAATGGGGTCTGTGGAGTACAGTGCACCTGCATAGATTCTTTAAAGGGCAAAGGAGAAGGCTGGTTTTAGACTGTGCCGAAAAAGAGGGATGGGACAATACTCAAGAGTGCCTGTGAAGGCTCCGGTCGATGAACCTGCTGTACATGGAGAGTTGTGATGTAATGGCACCCCGAAATTGCATTACTAAGATAAATTCCCATGAGTGCAGGAGAACCATTTTAATGATTAGGCTAAATGTTTTACCGGTGCCTACCAGAACCCTGTGGCTAGGACTTGATAAGAAATGTACCTGCCGGATGTGAATGCCTGGGGATAGTGTACATTTAAAATCTTTATGTTCATTTTATACAGGGTTCAGAAGAAAATTGTTAAGACCACATTTTTAAAAACACAATATTAGAACTTGTAAGGAGGCGATGCTTGTATTGATTCATTCAACAGATGAGGATTGTATTTTTGATATCCATCGGTTTGGTAAAGAATCTTTGGGAAGGTATATGCATATATATTGATAAGACTTCTTCTTTGTTCTTTTTTTCCTAGGTGTATAACTGTTTTATGCATTTAGATGTATTTATGATGTATTTAATGGTGTTAACCGAACAAACTATGATTGCCTTGACAGAATTACCCTTTCTCTTCAGCCTACCTGCGTCCAATAAAAACAGAAAGAGACAAGGTTGTGAAGGGCTTTGTGTAAAACCTCCTCTGTGTTTTTATTTTTACCATTTTCCTTCAACCTTTTGTATAAGGAAATATAAAAATAAATGTGTAGGCATACGTTTGAAAACCTTTTTTGTGACACCTCCTTTGAGTGTAATCTTCCTTCTCCCAATGAAAAAAGTAAAAATAAAATAAAAATATAAAAAACAGCCTTTCCCTGACTCCGCTTCACCGCACGCCAAGCTTCCATTGAAGAAAGACAAGGAGCTACTCCATCTTTATGGGCGCCTGTTATCTTCAATAATGAGGATGTGGAGGATACTGGGGTAGATGTGGTAGTAGATGTGCTGGACATTTAAATTGAGACTGGAACTTTGTCCAACACAAAAACGCGAACGCCTTTGGGGGATAATGAAGCTGGAGAGGAGCCAATTGATGGACATGAACGACACAAGGAGGAGAAGGTAAAAATGGTGCAGGCACATAACAGTAACCTGCAACAATTGGGGCGGTCCCTTGAGTGATGTGGGAGGAAATGTAGACAGAGTGTGGGTTTCTCATGGGGCATGTGGGTCAGGAGGACGTGGCAGCAGTAGTTGAAGAAAGGTCGCAGGGAGGGTGGTAATGTGGGACAGCAGTAGAAACAAGACAATGGGCCTCATTACGACCCAGGCGGTAAGGGGTTTACGGCGCCGTAAACAGCGCCGACCCTTACCGCCTGAGTACGAGGTCCCTTAGCGCCATGGCGGACTTAACACCTGCTTTTAGCAGGTGTTAAAATCCATGGCGCTAAGGGACCATGGAGTTAATTACGCCACCGTAATTTACGGTGGCGTAATTAACGCCTTCCCCACTCCCATTATGCCCTATGGGGCAAAAATGGGAATGGGGAAGGGTAAATGGGGATTGGGGACTTACCGCCCCGCCAAGGTCGGAATGGGGCGGTAAGTCCGCCAACCACCATGGCGTAAACGTAGTTTACGCCATGGTGGTAAAGTCACGGCCCAGGCGGTGACTTACCGCCTGGGTCGTGATGAGGCCCAATGAAATGGAATCGTCTCTGGAATAGTCTATGCTATGTCTGTATTTAACCATCGCCTTTATGCCTTCGGGCTTCGTGCACTTAACAAATGCATAAATAAATAAATAAAAACACAGATGCAGAACAAGACGGGGCAACAGGTAGAAAACAGGGATGCAGAGATGAAGGGGAAGCAGGATTTAGGACACAAGGAGACAGAGCTTTAGAGGCAGTAGGAAATGGACCATGAACAGACACAGATGAAGGTGAAGGTGAACAGGGAGATGAAGGAAATGAGGAGGGTACCACAAAGAGGTGGATGTGGAGCGGCAGGTGGACTGTGGGAACAATGTGAACTACAAGGAAGTGTATGCTGGCAGCATGTACAACACAAGGAGGTTTTTGCGGGGCAGAAGGTGGAGCATGCCAATTATCCCAACATATACCCACTAATCTGAGCAAGGGGGTGAGCCGATAGTAGCATTATAAGCAATGCACAGGAAGCAGCGGTCATGTGTTAGGCAGACCCTTTGAAATATCTCCTGACTCAACACAATTCTATGATTTCCTTTTCACTATTTGTCTCGAGTTGTCAAAAGATGAAACACTCATTTAAAAGAGCTAAGTGCAATCTCCAGCTTCAGAGCAATATAATGGTTTTCTCTTAACTAGATCACTGCCTCAAGTTATCACAAAAGGTTACAGCCAAGTCATTGTAATCTCCTGCTTCCAAAGCTTTGTACTATTTTCTCTTCACCAGTATTCCATCTTTTCCTGATCCACCTCCTTGCAAACAATTCTGAGATGTCCTTATTACTCTCTGCTAGAAGCCACTGACAAGAAATGTCACATACCTGTGTCATACCATGAAGCGTGTGTCAGTTGAGGCTTTCGCTGCCACCTTCTCGCCCCCCCCTCCCCCTTCGGCTGACTCCCACCCTGACACAGCCCTCTCCACTCTCCACTCTGCTATATCTGATACCCTTGATATCCTTGCCCCTGTCATGAGAATCCGCCTGAAGCCCAAAGCCAAATGTAACTCCTGGTATGACTCAGATCTTGTCACCCTTAAACGCAAGTGCAGGGTGGCAGAGAGGAAATGGCGTGTTTCATGTTCATCCTCTGACAAACTGGCCTGCCGCCTGCTCCAAAGGCAATACCGGCTCTCCGTTCTCACTAAGAAGAGAGCCCTTATCCAAGCCCGCATCTCTGCGGCATCTAACAATTTGGCAGAACTCTTTAAAATCTGCAAGGAGCTGGCCAACCCTGCTGCAGTCTCCACCTCTCCTGCCGCCTCCCAGGCCCTCTGCACAGCACTGGCCTCTCACTTCATTTCAAAAACTCAAGACATTCTGTCCTCACTCTCCTCCTATCACCTCCCCTCCCCTATTCCCTGCTCTCCCTCTGGCCTTTCGGCAGCCACCTCTCCTCCCTCCTTCTCTGCCTTACCCTTTTTTCTGCTGACGAGGTTTTGAGACAAGTCCGATCTATGAAAGTCTCGTCAAAACAGGTCCACCCCTGTTCCTCCAAAACTATCAAGGACCACATCGACTCCCTGGCGCCTGCCTTGGCTGACTTCTGCAATCACCCCTTCGCCTCTGGAGTCTTCCCATCCCCCCTCAAGCACTCCCTTGTGCACCCCCTTCTTAAGAAACCCTCCTCCGACCCCTCCTGCCCAGCTAACTATCGCCCAAACTCTATCACTCCCTTCCAGGGCAAGCTCCTGGAGAAACTGGCCATCTCCCAGCTTAATCTCCATGCTGAATCTGTTGGTAGTCTTCATGACCATCAGTCTGGCTTCAGAGCTGCCAGAAGCACGGAAACTGCTCTCCTAAACATCCGTGATGACCTGCTCTCAAACCTTGACTCTAATACCCCTTGTGTTCTCATCTTGCTCGACCTCTCCTCTGCCTTTGACACTGTTAACCACACCATGCTGCTCAACCATCTCCGTAATAACCTGGGTATCACTGGTCAAGCTCTGGCATGGCTGTCCTCCTTCCTCTCCAATCGACCCTCCCAGGTCCAACTGGGTTCCTTCCTCTCTGACATCTTTTTCTCTACCTGTGGTGTCCCCCAGGGATCTAACCTCTCCCCCTGGCTGTTCAATCAGTATCTTGCACTTCTTGCTCACCGCATAGCCGCTTCTGTCCCAACTTTCAGTGCTACGCGGATGATACCCAGCTCATTTTCAGGCTACCCTCGGCCTTCTCTTCCACTTCCCTCATCTCTGACTGTCTTTCTGCTATCCAGGAATGGTGTGCCGCCAATGACCTCTGCCTTAATGCCAGTAAGACTGAGATTCTACTTATCGGCACACCCACTCCCTCCTTCCCTGCAGCTCTCTGGCCGGCCTCCCTTGGCCCTCTTCCTGCTCCTACCTGCACGGCAAAAAACCTTGAGGTCATCTTCGACTCCACACTCTCCTTCTCTCCTCACATCTCTGACGTCTCTAAGAAGTCACACTACCAGCTACACCTCCTCAGAGGTATCCTTCCTTTTCTCTCCTTCCCCACTGTCTCCAGAGCTCTGGTTCTCTCTAGGCTGGACTACTGTAACAGCCTCTATCTAAATCTTCCTGCCTCTACTCTCTGCCCTTTGCAAATCATCCAGAACAGGACTGCGAGACTTGTCCTTGGCCTCAAGCCCAGGGACTGCATCTCTCCAGGACTGAAATCACTACACTGGCTCCCAGTGGCTGCAAGGATTAAGTTCAAAACCCTCTGCATTGTCCACAAGCCTTCTGGGGCCTTGGGCCAAAATACCTTCAACTCTCTCTTCCTAAATATCTTCCTTCTCGAGCCCTTCGCTCATCCACCTCCAACTACCTCAGGGTCAGCCGCTTCTCCAACCAACGAGCTGGTGGTAGATCTCTCGCCGCAGCAGGGGCCTCCCTCTGGAACAGCCTTCCTGCCTCCCTGAAACTTGAGGAGAACCATCTCCGGTTCCGGAAGCACCTCAAAACCTTCCTCTTTGCCTCTGCTTTCTCTCCCTCTCTCCCCTGCTAAAATCACTGAACCTGCACTAAATCTGCAACTGGGCCACTCACCGACCTCATGTCCTGGCCCTGCCACTCTTCCTTGCACTGCCTACATGCACTACGGGTCTGTCTCTGTATCCTACAGCCCCTTCTTCCGGCACTTACCTTTGCACTTGCCACCAGCTGGCCCTATTATTTATCTAGTATTCTATTAACCATGTACCGCACTTTCCTTGCACTTGCCACCAGCTGGCCCTATTATTTATCTTGTATTCTACTAACCATGTACTGCACTTCCCCTCTCCCCTTCCCCTGCACTTTTTCCCAGTCCCCCTCGCCTTGCACTTGCGCGATCTGAATGACACATGGCCTAGTAGGATCGTTGTCTGTCTCCCTCTGTTCCCCCCCCGCCTTGTCGCGCCTTGAAACACTTGTGTATAGGCGCGTTACAAATGCCATATAATATCATATCATGCAAGGTGGCAGCTGGAATTTTCAATGCTCTTCGTAGCCGTGAAATATTATTATTTTTTATTATTGTATTATAGTTAAAACCAGATACACTTGCCTTGGATAAAATCATAAGTACAGCTAAAAAGAAATTCATCATCATTGATTCACCTTTCCCATTTTATAAACAATTTTTTGGTTCTTTTAACTTTCGTTCATTGTTATTTTAACAGTCGTTTAGCATTTCGATTTAACTGAGTGACTGTTTGCCCTTCTGCCAGTCCATATCTAGAAGTTCATCTATGAACTCAATTCCTGCACTTAAATAGGCAATTTTACAGCCTTGTAGGTACATCAACCACCATTCATCCGCGGAAAGAAAAGGGGCACTATTTACATATTTTCCCAAGTAGTTTGTTCTTAGCCTTGTTAGCCCTTTACAGCTGATTATTAGATGTTTAAATGATTTGCACATATTCACATCTTCACAAAACCTGAATATTTTGTCCGATTAACTTCCTTGTTTTCAAATAATATCTGTTTCGTTTTATAAAGGTTCAATTTTAGTCGCAGGAATTGATTGCGTGATAGGGATTTCAACATATTATCAAGTAATACTGCAGTTTGTTTAGCGATTTTGGTGACCGTGGCAACAGTACCATTGATTTGTACTGGTTTATGATATTCTGAGTTTTAATCCAATAATTGTCTTTGACTCTAGTTTTGACTGCATTTTGGTTGGAAATCAACAAATCGACTGTCACGTCCAGATCTTTCAGGATGTTCCAGCATTGCTCATACCATTCATCCAACGCTTTGTTTTGCGTTTTTGTTTCCTCATATCATAGTAGCTTATATGGTAAAGCTGCATTGGTCATTAGCCTTTTTCTGAATAATGCTAATCTTTTCCCTAATAGTACCGAATGGAGTGATTGCAGTGATTGCTCACATCTTATTTCAGCTACTGGTAGTCCCTTTGGTAGATGTAACACTTTTCTTCGCCAAAACATGCCTTCTAATAAGTTCCAAGTAGCTTTTTTAATTCTCAAGCCTGCTTCACTACCATAAATTAGTGTTAATATTATCTTCTGTTTGTAGAAGTTGACTAATGGGATGAAGGTGAATTTCCCATAGCGGGCATGTATAATCGACGCTTGTGATGCTTGCACCTTGGTTTGTGCTATGAGTTTATTTATCAACGGTGTTTCATTATTTGACTGTGAAAATTGAATGCCTAGATATTTTATGGCTTCCACTTCTTCAAGTCGTTCATTTCCTAGTGACCATTTAAACCTGATTTGTTTAGCTCTTCCGTTCTTTTGCATTAAATTCCAAATTTGAGATTATTTTAAATATTGATTTGGATCTTATTTCTATCCGTGTATTGTTGAAGGGTGTTCAATTTCCTTTGTAACCCAATTTCTATTTGATCTAGCATGACTATATCATCTGCGTATATGATCCATGCAACCTTCTCTTTATTTATTTTAGGCGGGAAGTCTTTCACTTTTGTCAATGATTGTGGAATATCTGCCAAGTACAGATTAAATAGTGTTGCCACCAGGGGCATCCTTGTTTTACTCCCCTATTCGTCATTATCTTAGATGATAGAGTTACATGGTTATCAAGCCTTATTTGTATTGATGTGTTTGAATATGATGCTTTTATGAGTTCTAGAAGGTTTTTTGGACAGTTCGAACTTGTTAATTTGTTCCATAGCATTTCTCTATCAACCATATCAAAAGCTGCTTGTAGATCGATAAATGCTAAATATAGATTTCCTTAAGTTTACTGCCTTTGAATTTTTAAAATGTTTAGAATAAACAGATTTAGTTCCGTCCCTACCCCTTTGGTGAATCCTGTTTACCCGTGATCCAGAATGTTGCTTTTCTCTGCCCATTTTACCTACAGTTCTTGTAGTTGGGAAGCGTATATTTTCCCTACGACATCTAATAGTGTTATTGGGCTATAATTCTTTGGGTCTTGTTTTGCTCCTTGTTCGAAAATAGGCACTATTATCGCAGTTGACCATGATTCTGGAAACATTTTGCCCGTGCATATTTGCCTGAATAATATTGTGATAAATTTGTTCCATAAAATAGGTTTTTCTTTCAATAGGTTATTCGTCAGGCTCTCTGGGCCAGCCGAATTTGATGATTTTAGTTCGTTAATTATCTCTATAAGCTCATCTGAATCACTATTTATTTCCCAAAGTGTTTCTTGTGACTCTGTTTCTTTTTTTAGAGCGGTATTACTGCAGAACACTGTTGTAAAATGGGTGATTCAATGTTCTTCGACTACTCCGCTACTCAGCCAGGCATCTTGATAGAATATAGTTGTATTAATTAGGGCCCATATTTTGGTGGTCTTCTTTCCCCAGATTGCTTTTAACATTTGTTCTCCTTCTTCTTGAATTCTTATTGCCCATTGTACTTTTTGCCAGTTTGTATATCAGTTTTCCCTTTGCTTGATTGCTGTTTCTTTGTCCTCTATTTGAATTTTCTGAATTCTTTTTGCATTTAATAGCTTTTTAGCATCATTTATTATTTTACTGTATGGAAATGTATGCAATCTATTTGGATGGGTTCTACCTGATTCAATGTTCTTATAAATGGCTAACAGAGGGGTATAAATCAGGCTCTTATCATTTATTTGAATAATATTTTGTAGATTATTCGTAATTTGCTTGACATGCTTTTCATATATTTTGAAGTGATTCTTACCCTGGCTTATTTGCAATTGACCCATGGTATGCACCTTCTTGATGGTTCCCTATATGCACCATGTTAGTGTTACAATCTTTTGGTCACTCTCTCCTTTATCTACAATTTCTGATCGATCTATGAGGTGTGAGTAGTGTTTGAGCACCACATATAGTTGATTGTTGCTTGTTTGTTCCCCCACACCCAAGATGTCTTTCCAGGGATATCGCCCACTGTCTGCCTATTTAACATACACCAATTGAGTCCAGGCAATGTATGTTCAAGTCCCCACAGACGATTATATGGGTATTTTCATCCTCAGAGTAACAGAGTAACAATTGTCTATCACCTTGGTGATTTCTGTTATAAACTCTCTTGTTGTTAGTGTTTTGGGATTCCAATAAGTATTCATTATTCCTGTGTTCTTGGCAAATTCCAATGCTGGATGCTTTTGTTGTAGTGCAGTGATTTGAAAGTGGTCTTCCTTTTGATCCTTTCTTGGCTTGGTTTATAAAACTTCCATAGCCTTTCTTTTCTGGGGTCTCCCGCAGCCATGTCTCTTGCAGGCATATCACAGCTATTTCATAAAAATCTGCTGCATTAGGTTGGCATAGGTGGCGAGAGCCTCTGGTGTTCCAGGAAATCAACAGGCCCTTTCAGTCGTTTCTTCGTTCCTGATGTTAATTTTGTTTTTACATAGTTAAGGCCCTTGCCAGCCAGCTCCAATTTTCTTGCTTGTCCATTTTGTCATCTAATTGTGGTGTTATCAGATGGGGAGCAGGTGCAAGTGGATCTTGGTCACCTGGCCTAAGCCCCACCCACCTGGTGCCTTCCAGGTTGCCGCTCTTTTCCCTACTTAAGGAGCCCTCTAGCCTCTTTTACTTTGCAGATGGGGAGCAGGTGCAAGTGGATCTAGGTCACCTGGCCTAAGCCCCAACCACCTTCTTAGCCCTGGGACAGATAGTGCTGCAAAGGAGCATAAAGGCCCTGTGTGATCATGCAGAGAGAAACGGCTTCATCATAAATCGGAAAACACCAAGATAATGGTCATTAACTCGAGCAGAAATCAAGGTAAAATGAAAGGGAACATCAACTGGAAGATAAAGAACTTGTAGAGGTTATCAAGCAATACCTATACTTGTTTGGACCTGTTCGGACAAGGAGGACCCAAGGCCCAAACCCCTGCTCAGACAGCAGGTAAGCATGCACCATCATGTGTTTACTTCCTCTGTTCCCCCCCCCCCAGGCGTCCCCACTATGGTTCCCCTGTGATGTTCTCTTGTGCCGCCCCCCTTCTTGCACACGGGTGTTGCCTGTTTTGCTTGATTCTTCTACCCTGCTCCTCCTCACCCACTCCAGCCTACTTCTGCAGGAGTCTGTCCTGATACATTCTGGTTTCACCATCACCGTCTTGTGGCCAATGCTGGATTTGACTTTTATGGACTTCATTGATTTACGGTGCGTCACCTTTTCTCAACTCTCATGCTGCACTTCCTTTGCATCTTGTACTCATGGTGGCCCTGAATCATGCTGTTCCTATCTTCATCTTGTATCCAGACTTGCAACATTATGTGTTACTACTGAATTCTGCAATTGTGTTCGCTCTCCCCTCATGCTTCTTTACTCTTTATGACTGCTTACTCTGTTCTCACCTCCTGTCCCTTTCTCCCTTTTCCTATCTCCTCCCCTCCTCCCCTTACTTTCTTCTATGCACTTACTCTATCAGAATTGTCCCTGGGCTTAGTATGATAGCAACCTTGTCTGTCTCCTCACCCCTACCATTACGTGTTTTGTTCCTCCCCTCCCTTTCTGAACCCCTCTCCCACACCTTTTGTTTTTCTCCAGGTCTACCAGAAATGTCATCAGGACTAGTAAGGTAGTCAGTCGCCTGTCTGTTTCCATTTCCTTCCTACTCTCCATCTCCCTTCCTTATCAATGTCTTAGCTCTTGCACTATCTGAAATGACGTCAGGCCGAGTATGATAGGTAATTTCACTTCCTTATTGTTCATGGCCTGTAAGAATGTCATTGTTGTTAGGCTGAATCCTGTGCAGTTCATTTAGGGAGCACTACAGAAGATTAAGACTACAGGTATGAGCAATACATCCCCTTTGGTATCAGTCTGTACCACAAGAATTTAGTTGGTAGCTGTGGCTAAGCAGTCAGACTTATCTCAAGAGGGAGATGAGCAGAATTCAGGGTTTACACATTAGGACTACAATACTATGGAACAAGGAAATACTGACCAAAGCTTTGTATCAAAAAGAATATATATATTTATTTTACACACTCTGATGTTCACACCCAAATCACTATTATTAAAGCAAGTTAAATCAGTCAGGAAAAGTATACATAATTCCCTATTTAAATTGTAGACAGGTTTGAGCAAGAGTGAAAACTGAGCAAAACGGCACAGTGAAAACCAAGCAGAAATGGCACTCTATCAATTTCTCAAAAGGGAGGGAAAGGACAGGTTATACAGGTTTAGACTCATTAACACACCAGCAACACTTCTCAAGTAGATTGTGAACAAGTTAGGCAAGGCAGTGCTTTAGCATATGCAATACTGAGGTGAAAAGAGAGCAAAATGGCACTTCACAAGTTTAAAAAGAGGGAAGGAAAAGATGGTTATAAGAGTTAGGTGCACCAACACATTTCTAGGTGAGAAGCAATCTAGAGAAGGCAGTTGTAACAGATTTAGCCAGAGTCAATAGGCCTGTGCCAGTGTCAATGGTACAAGGCAAGGTGCCCAGGATCAAAATGTTCTAGTAGCTGCAGTCAAGTCTTTGTTTAACGATTCGAAAAGGCAGTTGTAGAAGGTGAAAGACAATGCTAGATGATAGGGGCGGCCAACCTAGTAGGTAAGTAAAGGATTTAAAACACCTTTAGCAGTCCCCAATAAAACGGGAGGCCTGGCGGAACAATGTACCTTAAAAGTGGAAGAGGCTCCTGCAGTGGCGCTAGTTCCTGGCAGTTCCTGCAGTTCAGGAGATCCAGCAGAGGAATAGAGGCTCTCGTCATGGAGGAAGGTTCGAGTTACTGCACTGCCCAGGGATGAAACCAGCCGCGGTGCTGCCAAAACGAATAAAAGGTACGCATCTTTAAATTGCAGTCCGGGTGGACGGGTGCCTGGCTATCCGGTCTCCGAGTGCAGGGCACTGGCGATTCGATCAAGGCAGGTCCTGGAAGGTGATTGGCGAACTGGTTGGCCCCACCAGCTCAAGGGAAGAAGACTCTTGCAGAGGAAGATCTTCTCAAGTCGTTGGAGAAAAGTGGTGAGGATCTGCAGCAGGGCTTCACCGGTGGTTCAGTCGTTGCAGATATCTACAGCTTCTCTCCTCTTCGGTTTTTTAGTTCCAGTGGTGACGCCTTGTCCTCCAGTCTTCAGGACCCTGCATTTATGCAGCAAGACCCCCATTCATACAGCGTAGCTGTCACTCACACAGTGGGGTGGCTCTCCTGGCGGGAGAACCCCCCAGCCTATCAGGGCACAGTGCGACTTGGGGTGCCTGTCCAGGGTGCCTATTCCCCCTCCCACACATCCTGTCTACCCCAGACTCAGTGGTGCCGAAAGGAGGGCTTCTGTGCAGAAGCCTGCCAAAAGGATGAACAAAGGATCCCCGACTTGGGTTAGGATTTCAGAAAAAGACACGAGAAAGAAATATTATTAAAGTTCTGGCAATAAAAACCTACCGGAGTAAAGTTAATATTAAAATAAACCGGCGGTTGTTAGAGGCTGTCAGTAAAGGTGATAGCCTCGAACAATGGGAAAATCCCATAGGAAAATATTTGTGGTCGAATATTTACGGTAGTAACCACTGCCACCAGCCAGAAACATTTGAGAGAGGGACTGTACGGTACCCCCTCAAAAATGAACACTAGGGAAAAACTATTAACCCTTCCCAGTACCTCCATAGTAAGATGGTTTGTACTGGTTTAGTTCATAATTATTGACTAGTAAAGTCAATGGGGACTTTACATGCTCTGGGAGACAGTAGTCAGTCCCAGGGTATAGAGTCTATGTTTGGGGGTCACTATGACACCCCTGTGGTACGGCACGGAGGGTGCTGTGTACCACACATGTTAAAAAGATGATTCCTATGAGGGTGAGAAAAACCCCATAGACCATAAGCACACAAGATAGCCTAAAACACACACTAGCAATCTGTCTAGGAGTGGGAAAAAAGGGTCTCATTCTTACCAGGATAAAAAAATAAACCCTTCAAATCCAGCAAAGCTGCTGGGGGACTCTATAGGTAAGAGAAATTTGCCTTAGAAGAGAATTCTCCCTAACAATTGTATTTTCCCTTGTTCCCTCCCTTACCTTGAAGCACTTTGAAACACATTGTGTAGAGGCGTTATATAAATAAACTATTATATCATATCATATCACATCCTTTAAGAGAGATTTTCCACTGTGTTTATTGTGTACAGTAATGGTTATTAATCGTTCATTTTTTCGATCCATACTCGTTGGCTGTGCGCAGTGATTTTCCTGTTGGTGAGTTTGTCCTGGCTTCAGTGGCTCATTAGGGTCACTCACTTCAAAAGCAATTGGTAGAAGTGCATCTCTTGCCTCAAGAAGTACATTTTTTTTCTCATTTTGATTTTAAATGTAGGCATATCCAGTCTAATCTTTGTTCACTCATATATTCGATGATCGCGATCTCATCACTACGAATTGCTTGCAAACATGGCACACAATTCAACAATTGCATAACGTTTCTTCTTTAAATTAGTTTCTTTGTTATCCATCAATATGTTCTCAATAATGACCTTTTCTCTTCTTTCTGATTCTCTTCTGCGACTGGCGTTGTCTTGTCTAGCACTTTGCTTCATTTCTTGTGTCAGGCTTTGTGGTTTTGTCGGATTCCATTTATCTGCCATTAGTTGATCATTTAATTCTGTGGAAGATTTCCTTACGTTGCAGTGGTTTGTCAATCGGTTCCTTTTAGCTGCTAGGATCATAAATGGTGCCTTTGGGACAGGGCTTAATTTCTTCTTCATATGCATGACTCTTCCAGCAGTCTGTTGGTTAATTTCTATCAGTGAGTTATTTATCGTGATATTTTCATAGAATGAGCTTTCGCATGATATCTCAGTTAGGATCCCCTCTCTGGCCTCATTTTCCTCAAGTAGTTCTGAGAGGTCACCCATAGGATCATACTCTGGCTCTTCATTTGTTTTGTTTGATGCAGTACTTGTCGGCCCTTTAACACAACTGTTTCTTTCTTTGCAGTTTCTCAACATTACATCCTTTCCTCTTGTAGTTAATAGTAGTTAATGGCTCTATTAGCGCCAGCTTCCCGCTGAGAGCTGTTAATTCCACTTCTTGGTCTTTCATGGACGTGGGCAGGTCCTCGTATAATTTCAAGTAAGTATGGGGCTAATGAAATAGTAAGTGCTGCTGATATGTTGTTATGTATTTGCATACCAATATCGTTGGCGATCAGGCCTGAGGATTGTGTCCCATCTTTAAAATCGGTCTGTATCCCCATGGGCCTCATTCCGACTTTGGAGGTAACCACGCTGCTATTTGCGGCATGGCTGCCTCCAAAATCGTTCCGACTCTGCCCTGGTGAATGGAGTAATTACCGGTCCATTCCAAGGTTGGAGGGACCGGTAATTCCCCATTCACCAGGGCCCTT
The DNA here is from genome assembly GCF_040938575.1 of Ambystoma mexicanum. Classification (NCBI taxonomy): domain Eukaryota; kingdom Metazoa; phylum Chordata; class Amphibia; order Caudata; family Ambystomatidae; genus Ambystoma; species Ambystoma mexicanum. Next base: position 536,492,881 of record NC_090923.1, on the reverse strand, counting down.
CCCCATTCCCATTCGAAGCCCCATAGGGCTCAATGGGAATGGGGAAGGCGCTAACAACGGTACCGTAAATTACGGTACCGTTATTAGCACTAAAGTCCCTTTGCGGGTCCCGTCCTTAACGCCTGCTGGAAGCAGGCGTTAAGGAAGGACCCGCAAAGGGAACTCGTAGTAGGGCGGTAAGGGTTTAACGGCACCGGTCTCGTTACCAGTGACCGTTAACCCTTACCGCCCTACTCGGAATGAGGCCCCATGTCTTGACCAGGAGACATTGTCGTCTGATCTTTTGAGCCACTATGTGCCTTCAAATCTTTTGGCGTCTTGTCCTTTGTCCTGTAAGGGGTTCTCGCTACAGTTTTTCTGAGAAGGTTCTATTTCAAATCCCCATTCGTTTCCTCTGTCCTCCTGTGCTAGTTGGTTATTTATCTGAGCTGGAGCAGACGCCATTTGTCTTTCTGATCTGGAAGTCCTTCTTCCTTCAAATGAGTTCCCCAATGACTGCTCACAAATCCGTTCTCTCTTGTTGAGCAAAGCTTTATTTAATGTAAATTCTAATCTTGTCACTTGTTGTTTGTCGATCAGTGACAGTTTTTCATTGCTATGTTCCCCTCTAGGGTATACAGTTCGCATAGCTGACTTCTTTGCTGTGGTATCTTTTGTTCTCGCATTTACGTCCGTTGCTAAAAAACTTTCCTTTTTTGAGAGTATGTCTACATTAGTTATAGGTTTCTCACTTTCCGTTAGTAATAGGTTATGTGAATTCCACCATCTCATATATAACAGGACATCTCGTTCCTCTTTTGCCGTTGCTTCATCCTGCCTTTTGAATGTAAATTCTGTTGGTTTCACTTTATTGTTTGTCCGTTGTTTCAATGCAGGGTTATTTATCCTATGCAGCAGATCCAGTGAGGCAAGTTCAATTGGTCTTTCGTTGGACGAGGGACTCCTCTCGTCATAATCTTCGTGTAATGTTACTGGTTCACTGTCTGAGGGAAGCCTTTTGTTTGCTTCTGGTAACGATCGTAAATTATCACTCCTTGAGTCTCGCTCGATATTGGCATGCATTCCTGTTGAGTCATCGTTGGTACCCTCGGGCTTGTGCTTTGTCACCTGTTTTGCGTCTACTTTCAATAACACCGGCAAAGAAATGTGCAATATTTCTGCATCTGTAAATGCCTGCCATATGCGTTCTAATTTCCGTTCGATCAAGTCTTTCATTTTTGTCACTGCTAATCAAATTGTCGGGATTGGCGAGATTACTTAAATCAGCCGGTGATCCTCTGCACCTCTTATTCCCTGCAGTACCTGTAATCCCGGTTGGTGTGATGATGCAGGGGGAAGCAGGGGATTCACTCGTACCCCCAAGCAACGCTTACTTCGAGCTGACACCTCATTTCTCTCATTGACGCTTGGCTGGCCCACATGAAGCGAAGTTGCCAACCGCTGGAATTGATTACGAGTTCTAGGCCCCTGTTGCTCCGTTTGTTTTGCACAATGGGACTCGGAGTCCTTGTTAGTAAACAGATGTAATTATTATTTGAATAAGGGTGAACTTTTCACTCCCCCTTATAACCTTACCTTTGGTGTTCAGATGCTTCGCTCTGTTCGCTAACTGCGCCAGCTGTGAGACTTGGCAATCGTTCGGCGAACAGAGGCCCTCGAGGGACATCTACTCGATGACACTGCAAACAGCGCCCTCTGCCTCAATTGCCCCTCCTCTTTAGCTGGCCTCCAGAAGATAGAGGCTCCTGTTTTCCGACTTGATGCTACAAACTTTGCAGCAAGCAGGCTCAGACACAGATACCAGTGACTTCTTGAATCGTGAAAAAGCCAGTCGTCGCGAAATATGATTTACCCTATTTCAATGTTTATTCTGTGCCTCAACTGAATTCTATTGTAATTTTCTACCTCTCAACTATTTCCTGTTTCTTTTCTACCTCTCTCTCAACTACATCCAATTTTAATTTCAATCCCTCTGTCAACTGCTCCAGCAAACTCCTGCCTATGCCTCTGCTTCCAAGACCAAGACTGATCACAAACTCCAACTCTGAATGCCTCATTTAAAACCTTTGCCATCAAACTCGCAGGAACCTTTTTGTTCGTACCCTGAAAGACATTCAGCTTGGTTGAATTGGATTCAATTCTAGTGACATGGAATTTGACTGAAAAGGTTTGCCCGGGCTTTGCTCTTGGGATTCTGGATGAGAGCACCTAGTCAGATAACTGCAATGGATGGGAGAGCCTGGCTTTTCATTTCATTATTTATTTATTTATACCGCGCCGACAGCCCACGGGTGTCAGTGCATCAGTTCATCTGTTCATGGTCTTTACCAATAGCAGGGTCTTGGCCCTCCTCGCATAACTTTAATGGCTGAAATCCACACATGCATACTAGCATAATAGTACCTCCCATATTCTCCCACATTCTTGGACTCCGGTCCCTCCGAGGGCATTCAACCAAAAGTGCATTGGGACCATAATTATGGTGAAAGGCGCTATAACTAATGTCAAAATGAGTGAATGAATGAATAGTTTTAATCTGGTGGTGGGGCGGCTAAGCATGTCTTCTGTACCAGGTTCCGTCTTTGTGAGGGTGAACCAGTATTTTACGACTCCCTCACTGTCATCACAGTTACTCGTCATGGAACAGGGATGACGACCACCACATGCCCTACACACACAATGGCTGGATGAACTGTTACTTTCACACGTGTTGGCTGACTTTCGTAGTCCTGAAGAACCACTCATTTGCAATACGTGATATTGACTCATTGAATCATTTGCATCCATCAGAAAACAGTTCAAGCGGGTGGGCCAATTACAGAGAGACACGTCCAACTTTTTCTAAAGCCTTCCTTTTTAATTAGCGTGCATTTAAATCAAAATTGTAATCAAATTGTTCATTTCAGACTTTGAAATCCGTCGCTTCAGGCAAGATAAAACAGAATGCAATACTTTTTAATTAGGCAGCTCAAATGCAATAAAACTTGGCAGCGCCGGCCTTTAAAATTCTGCTAAACATTGCAATACATGTATGCATCTCTTGCCTCGTCCATCTTAATTTTTTGCACGCACCTGAAATTGTTAAGAAACATGCAACATTTCATCCTCATTAGTTTCATTTGACAATTATTCCTTTGAATGGGTGAATTGAATTGTGGTGGGTTGTTGTATCTAGCATGAAGTCATCAGTGAAAATGAATGCTGCAAAAAGTGTGGCACATGCATGGAGAAGAGCGCACAACTTGCTGTCCTAGCCAAGGAAATATAATTGTCATGACAACATGTGCTCCATACAGCAGGTGTCAAATCCACAGTGATGTTCTCACTGTTAAGTGTGGGCTGAGCACAGACAAATAGAGAAAAGACATGCCTTCGGCTAGTGGCATGATTCACAAAAGTTAGTCTGACAGGACACATATTTGGAGTAACAGTTGCACATGAACGTTCTTTCCAGGTTGTGTTTCAAGATTTCATGCCAGGGCTCCCCTGCACACGTGGGCCTATGACAGGGTGTTCTGAAAAAAAATGGGCATGCTCGAAGCAGGCCATACTTAAAATACACAATTCAATCAGATGCCCGCTTCCTTTGCACAAGAACAAAAAGTGATGCGAACAAAAATCTTCTGAGATTTACTCCAGGCCATCAAAAAAAGAGACCTGGCTAAAAGACATACAACATAAGATGGGTTGCTGGACAAGTGCAAGCAGCTTGTCCCTAACGACACAAAAAATGTGAAGTGCTACTAAAATGCAAACCATTTTTTTGTAGGTCTTGCAATCAGACTTTGTGGAAATGAACTAAGCAGTCTTTCAAGAAAGGGCTTTTACTCTGTGATTTTGTTTGTTCTCTTTGAGGACATCTTCAAGAGGGTATGTGTTGAATGTTTATCTTACACTTTTGATTTCTTCCCTTGAAGCTCTCAATAAGGGCTTCATCACGAGTTAGGTGCTAACCCCGGCAGTGGCCGGGGCTATTAGCCCTACTGCCAAACCGCCCGGTGCTATTAACGCCGGATCACGGATTTGACGGAGCGGTAAGTCCCCATTCCCCATTGGGCCCATTCAGGAATTTCCCATTCCCCATTGGGCCCAATGGGGACTGTTCCATGCTATTACCGCCGGCACTATTACTGCCGGCGGTAATAGCATCAAAAATTGGCAAAATCAGGGCAGATTTGCCCCCAGCCCAGAGCTGGGGGTAAATACACCATGCCTATGATTTGGCAGGTCCTTAAATGCAGCGGTAATAGCATACCGCCACATTTAAGGGTTACCGCCAAACTCGTGATGAGGCAGTCAAACTGAGGAAACTAGTTGATTCAGTTGATAACAATAACGGTTGCATAATTTATAAGCCAGTGATTTTAATCTCCAGTGTGAAGCCCTCCCTGCTGTATGTGCCATGCAAGGTGTTAAAGAAGAGGCCTCAGGGGATCCCTGAACCTCGTAATACAGGCCCTTATTCACAGAGCGTTTTTCAATGGGGGTTTGCCATTATAAAACGCTTTTGTGAATTAGGCCCACTGTGGCATTATGCAACCTTATCAAAGCCCAGCAACGTGTCATCATCTCTCACTTTTGCCAGGTAATTGGCCAGCATGCCTTATATTTGGGACTACTTTATCGCAGGGACGTATTGGCTATATTGTACCTGATCTGGCTTGGGTCCTTTGAAGTAAGCTCAGAACACGATTGTGGCCCTTTGCTATTGGCTCTAGCTGTTCTGGAGGACACCCAGGTTACTGACCTAGCCATAGGTTATAATATTGGGGTAACAACTACGTCAAATTTAGGGGGCGTATGTTGGTTCAAGTTGAGTGGAGATATTATATTCCACAGCTGTTTGCTAACCTATTGGAAGAGTTGGAAGATTATTGATAGGCAACCATTATTCCTGAACCTCTTCTTTTTTATGATATTTTGATAGATTTAGTAAAACCGGTTGTGATCCGGCCAGCACTTACTCTCAAGGAGGAATGCATGTGTAAGGATAGCTGGTTTGATAAAGACTGTAGGTCAGCAAAAAGGGATTGCCTTGTGGAATAAGAATCCATGCAGTGGGGGCGACAGTTCAGCAGCAACACCCAGGAGGAAGGTCTATGAAGCTCTATTTGCCATACACCAAACCCCTCACCACCTTCCCCTACTTACCTTTTTGCTCCCCGTGCTGCCGCATCTCCTGCACCCCTGCGGCGTCATATCCAGCCCTCTAACACGGGTCGGATCTGATGCAACAGGGTCCCTTTTCCTTTGTTTTCTTAAGCGGTCGGGGCGGGGGACACCCTTGCATCCCCCGCTAACATTATAGTTAACAAGCATGCAGGCCACCCCTTCAGCCTCCGCGCCCCGTGCTCCTTGTTCACTATAATGCTGTTCGAATGGGAGATTTGATCATAGTGTTCGTATTTGATCAAATCTTCGATCAAATCTCCCATTTGAACAGTTTTTTTCAGTCAACTTGGCCTTTAATAAAAAATAAATCCTTACGAGGTTGGGTGTGGTGACCACCCCCGCATCTCCCACGCCCCTTATTCACTTTTATTTATTTTTTGCATTAATTTATTTCAAGTTTCTACAAAATGAAAAGAAATTACACAGTCCTCACCTCCTCCTCCATTAAGATATGATATGATATTTTATTTATAAATAAAACTGAAGAAGAGCAAATAAGAGGCTGCGGTAAGAGAGAAGGTAAGAGAGGAAAAAGGTGGAGGTGGGAAAAGGCGGCAAAATATTCTTCCCAAACCTGGTATGTTAATCGCTACTTCTCACAGCACAAGGTTGACTATCCTCCACTAGGCCACATCAGGTCCTTTACTTTCTACTATGGCAATATTTTGTTCATAAATGCGATTGTTGCTATGACCACTGAAACCTTTTCCTCCCTTAAAGCAAATGGCCACCAGGCATCCATGCTCATGGATGGGGCATTGTTTAGAAATTGTCAAAAATGTTTAGTTCTGGTTTCCGTCAGTCCCGTACAAAACTACAGTAGGTATTTTAAGGTTTCCACTAGATCTTTCCCAGAGCAGAAACTGCATTAGTGATTTTTCATTGCTTTCGTGAGGGACCGTGACCCAATTGCTTCATTTACAAAAAAAAAAGCTTCAATCGAAGCCGGATAAATGGATCTCTGTTGGGTCTGGACGGGAACTTGATCAGATATTTGGGTAAAACACCCTGTTTCGCTGGCCATGTTCCGGTGTAACCCATAGGCAGAAGCCTCATTTAGTGTCAAATTCCAGTCGTACTCACCCAGTTTAATTTTCAGTCTATTTGGGTTGGTGTTCAGCTCTTCTTCAGTGGACCCAGTTTCCTCAGTTTTTCCCAGTTTTCCTTGACCCATGCTTTCAGCGCCCCGTTCTTCTCATTCATAATTTTGTTGTAGATCAAGTTCATGATAGGTGTGTTTGGAGGAGACCGACACTTCCTAAATAGTGTCAGTTGCTTCCATTCCACAATCAATTTCAGCTATTGGAACCCCAGTTCTCTCCTCACTATTTGAATAGGCAGAGACCTTTGCACTCGGAGCACTCTCTTCCAAAGGATACCCTCAAGGGTTGTCCAAATTCTAACAGGGATCCTCAGGATTGCGACGGCTCCATATGTTATCGTTGGGACCCCTTTCATCTTGTAGAATTATACAATGAGGATCAGCGAGAAGCACCCAAATATCTTGCTCAATATATTTGCCTGGGTTGCCAGATATTTCGCCTTCTGCCGAAGTGAGTCTGTTGTTTGTTAATCAGAATTCCCAGGTAGTTGAATGTCTCAACTTGTTCAATTAGTTTGTGGTCCATTTTCCACACAACGTTTGCTTTAGGTTTTTTACATTTCTCCAGCATTAAGATTTTTGTTTTTGCTGTGTTTATCTGAAAGTCATTTTCCTCCACGTACTTGCTTAATTTGTCCAGTTGACGCTGTAGTCCGATAGGTGTTTGATCAATTAATACCAGGTCATCAGCGTATAAGAGGCAGCTTGCTTGACCCTTGCCTATCCGTGGAGGAATGCTAATTGCAGTATCTAGGGTTAGCTTAAGGTCCGCTAGGAATAGATTGAATAGTGCTGGAGCCAAAGGACAGCCTTGTTTGAGGCCTCTGTGTGTAGGTATTTCCTGTGTAGGTATTTCCCAACAGACCACTTTTGTTAAATCTGATTCTCATATTAGTGTTTGAGTGCAGCAAGACCAATGGTTGTAGAATCGATTCTGGGTAGTTCCAGGTCTGCAAATTGTTCCATAAACGGGATCGACCCACCTGGTCAAACGCTTGTACAAAGTCCACAAATGCTAAATAGATCCTTGGTTTGGTTTCCCAAACCGTCCCCTTCAGGATACTAAGCGTCAGGATTTTTACCCCGTGCCCATGCCTCTAACCTAACCAGTTTGGAAGGGATTGTTCCTTCCTTCCTTTTTTGACCACTTGTTAGCTTTTTGAGGGGCATTGATCCACAAATGTTTCCAATGATGTGAAGGAGCGCAATTGGCCAGTAGTTCTTGGGGTCTTCCCTCACTCCCTTCTTAAATATCGGGACAACTATTGCACTCTTCCAAGATTTGGGTAGGCAACGGTAGACCAGGATGCGCCTAAACTGGAGGTGAATAAACAAGGACCAGTGCTCAGGATTTTATTTGAGTATGGCGTTGGAGAGGACATGCGGGCCAGGAGCTCAGGAGTTTTTCAATTTAGTCCGTTTTTCTGTAAGTTCGACGATTCTGTGCAGATCCTCCCACATCCCAATCATCTTCGTTGGTTCAAGAGTGCAGCCAGCATCCTTTTCTGCATACAGTTCCTGAAAATGAGTTACCCATGCTTCCTACGTGATGCTATTTATCTCAAGTAATAATGAGTCCAGCACAGGTTTTCACCAACAACCAGAATTCGGCTGTCCTTCTCCCACAGATTGCTTTTAACATTTTCTCTGAATCTTGCTGGTACAATTTCAGCCTGTGAGCTTGTATCCAGGTTGTATATTGTCTACTTGCTATTTTAGCTTGGAGTAGGTTGTCCGGCTGGTTAGAAATCGTGGCTATACGTTTTAACTTTCTAATTTCTTTTCTTTTTGACACCAGGGTCTGGTCATAAGAATGCAGAGTAGTTCTGCCAGGCCCCGTTTTTAGCTTGTTTCGTACCTGGAAACATTTAATGAGGCGGGTGCAGTCTGGGCAAAATGTATAGAAAGACTGTTGATTGCCTCTTTTGACAATCTTAACTGGAAGCCGCCTTTATATTGGACAAGGCTCCCCGTAGCTCCAGGGACTCCGGTGTTTGATTCTGCTCCCCAGGACAATGCCAACAGGTCATGATCACTATGGATAGTTCTCACTACTTTGAATGATGACACGAGTGGGAGTATGCTCCTCAAGACAAATATGTAGTCTGTCGCCTCAAGGCCATCCTTTCTCCAAGTTGTTTGGGGTGGCCTGTCTTCTAACATGTGACCATTTAACATTTGTAAGTCTCTTGAGGACATTAGTTGTTGCCAGGCTATTGCTCTCACTTTTGACAGAGTTGGTAGTGGGCCCGGTTTTTGGGGCCCGTCCCCAGGCAGACATCTTGTGTTAAAGTCACCACACAAGATGATGTCTCACACATTGTGTTTTGTTTATGCATCATCCATTAGTGATTCACAAGTTTCAAAAAATTTCCCATCAAGATTACCGTTGGATTCCAGTACAGGCTTACGATTGCCAGTGGTTATTTTGGCAGCACCTTTTGTTCACCAGTCTGCGGTGTCTATCCCACTATGGTCCCCTGGGTGAAAAGGTTGTCAGGCCCCTCTCAATCAGTTCCAGCCCGCTCCCTGACTTGATTGCAGTCAGCAGGCCTGATATTGGTCTTCCTTTGGGGCTCTTGTGTGCGGGGTTGAGAAATACTTGAAAAACATCCAAATGTGGCTTCAGCCTAAGCCAGGTCTCCTGAAGTCACAGTATGTCAAAATCACCTAGGTGTATGTCGGTGTTGGTGGTGAGATGTTTGAACCCTCTTTTGCTCCATGAGGCTAGCATTAAGTGAGAGGGATTCTCCTTCTTTCAATGCTATGGATTGGTGTGGATGGACAAAGCATGCAAGAGCCAAGACCAGGAGGTGTGATCCAAAGTTCCGGGCTTGATCTCCTGTGGCACCTCGATCTTTCCTGTACTGGTGGTGTTGTTATCAAGTTTTAGTGTGATACTAAAGTTTATTCTTTTTTGCCCATACTGCTACGCTTCTGCGCAGGAGAAGCTTGTGAGGAATCTCTTTTGCTTTTGCTACTGAAGGTAATAGGGGGTTCCTCACACACCTCCTCAGGTGGATCTTGTTGGGTAGGGCTACGACTCTGATCCCCTAATTCCATGATAGGCAATGGTTTTTCTGTACAGGCTGAAACCCTCTGGGTATTTCTTCATTCACCTTACAAAGTTCAACATGTCGAAGAGAACTACATCTCCGGTCTTGTAAATCCTGCCATGGCGATAGGTTCCCCATTGAGTCTTTTGCTGCCATGATGTCAAAGTCCAACATTTGCAGGCTTCCAGCTACTTCCAGCTGCATACTTTTCACAATAGGGGAGGTTGTGTGGATTTATACGCTGTCGGTAAGGTGTTTACCCACAAACTCGATGATCCTAATGTCGTCCGAGGTAATTAGGCAGAGGTTTGGAATACATTGGAGTAAGTCCATTACGAATTTGCGGTTCAAAATCAGGTCATCATCTCTGTCCACAACTCTCTCAAGTTTCACAGAGCAGACAGATTACCCACCCGGTCTATATTTTTGGGAGGGGTCGAGACCCTTGACTCTGGCCAACCACTTCTGCGAGTTTCTATTATCTGGGGGTATCCTCGATAGAGGTTGGTCACTAGAGAATCTCGGCAGTGGGACTGCTTTCCGATCCCTAGCATGACTTTTTTCCAAGGAGGGCCACTGGTCGCACTGGTTCCCCATGCATTTGGTACTCAATGTCTCAGGGCTGAAATGGATAGATCGTGGGCCCTTTTAACATGACTGTTCATTAGCTTTGGACTGGTCTGGAGGATGTTGTGATTTCTTAACTCTGTTCCTTCTTTCCTCCAATGTCAGGAACTCTGGGAGTCCTTCTACTGCCCCAGTTGGAGTCGCACTTTCAGTTGTGAAGTGAGTTCTGTGCCTAGAGTAGACGCTGTCGCCTCCAGAGGACTCCGGACTCTCGCACTCCGTGATGGAATATACTGAAAGATGTATTAGGTCCTGTGAAGTACAAGCTTCATCTTCCCCCAAATTCTTAGCCATTGATGCATCTTGTTCAACAATCAGCCCGGGGCAGGGTGGAGGTGCCTTTTTTATGTTGCTGCCACGTATATCTTGTGGAGCGCCTTTAGAAACCACAATGTTTCTCAAGAATTTCCAAGAGTCCTTGGATTTTGCGCTACGGTAGAGTCTATGGTCTGGATTACTGATCAGAAGTTGACCCTTTGAGGAGTACTTCCTGCTCTTCTGTCCAAAGATGGGGAGTTCAACGTTTTATTTGGATTTTGTGCTGTTGGGCATTGATTGCTAGGTAGCAGCACTCTGTTTTTGTCCCACCACAGCCTCGTTTGGCGTGATTGGCAAGTCTCCAGCACCTCTGAGGATGTTAAAATGCCGATAATGGTTGACTGTGCGGACTGCTGAAGTGGATTTGCATCCTCCACACAGAAGTCCATCAGAGTGACTTGAGTTCACTGGTCTTGGGTATTCGACTGATCCTTCCCGTCAAAAGTTGGAACGGCTATGACATCTTCATTTGGTGCTGTTGAGCTCAGCGCCCCTGCTGTGTGGTCATTATAAACCATTCCACGAATAGGAGTTTGGAATGTACCATAGCCAACATAGTTGCCTGGTCCTTCATAGTGTCATTTAGGGCTTAATATAACTTCATGAATGGTGACCGGGCAATCGTTATTGATGACATGATGGTCAATAAGTTGGGCTTTACTGGGTGGCCGGTTGGACTGGTCAGGGAGGACCTATCTCTATCGATGGTTCTTTCATTTGGCGAGGAGTCCATAAAAGAATCTGAACTTGAGGAAGAGTTCAAAAATGTTTGCAGAGTTTGGGTCATAGCGAATTTCTTATGTTTCTTTGATCTAGAACTCTCTGTGGGCAAGCGAGGTGGGCCCGGTGGTTGGTTTCAGAATAGTGCCCTATCTCACGACTCCCATCCCCCTTCTACATGTGAAGGATTGGGGAAAAGCCTGAGGGGTGAAAGGAAACAAAGGGCCTACCATTTCCTTTCACCCCTCAGGCTTTTCCCCGAACCGTCACATGTAGGAGGGGGATGGGCGTTGCGAGATAGGGCACTATTCTCGCCTGGTCCAGACCTTGTTCTGTCAGTAGAAGGCCCGGTCATAGTGCACGCTGTAGAGGGGTGCTTAGTTCCCGAATCCCCACTCAGAAAAGAGGTGTGGGGATTTGAATCCTTGTTGGGAGCCCCGGGCTGAAACTTGCCATTCCTCACCTCACAGAGGCTCCCTCTCTCTTGGGGACATTTAGCCCGATTTGGGGAGTCAATTGGAGTGAGTCTGTCCCCTGCACCTTCCAGTAACTCTGCATCTGAGAGTTCACCTGTTGCATCATGAAAGTTAGACCGTGATGTTTTTGACCTGGGGTAGAAAAACTCCACTAGTTTAATGTTAGATAGCTTACCCTTCTCAGGGCCCATTTTATTTTGTCTCTTATTGGTAACCGATGGTACACAAGTGATAGTAGCTCCCCGCCCAACCTCTTTAGTTGCATTTGAGTTTGCTTCTGGTGCAGCATGATGCTCTGTTAGTTTGTGAGGTAAGTTGTTCAATTTGATAGTGGTCCCAGTAAGGGTGCCATGAAGGATCCCCCTACCTCCTGCCTCAAAGTCTGAAGAGGGCATCGGGAACGCCAAGGTCTCTAGATGTGTAGAAATCTCTACAGACGGAAGCACTGCCAACAGGGCTTCCCCCGGGGAGGAGATGTTTGGGTGCTCACTGCTGGGCACCTGGGCACACATTTGTCTCCCGTGTGAAGCAGGCTGTGTGTGGTCCAGTCCTGCCACCTCCTGCAAAACTATGCCCACAGCCCCAGGTTCCACAGAGTTAGAGCCAACTGGGTTGGGTAGGGAGAACCCAAAGTCTTTAGCTAAATACTCCTTGTCCACACTATCAACACCCTGTCTTCAGACAAATTGAGGAAGTAGTGGGTGTTGTGTGTCAGAATGGCCTGGTGTTGGTTCCCTATTGAGAGCTGGAGTCGGTTTTGAGATTTGAATCCTCTCTCCCAGTGGTTGAGCTTGTAGGTTTTCTGCCGGTACTGACTCTTCCAGCTCCTCTGAATTGGTCCCACTTGAAATGATGGCTGTGTTGATCGATGCCAACACTACAGATGACTCATAAGCACCAGGCTTAAAAACACATGAAGGATGTGATGAGCTGCCTGAATCCAGGAATTGTGTTAAAGCCTGGTCATCTGGTAAGGGGTCCCCTAGAAGTTCACAGGGACACAGGGAGACATGTCAGGCCCACAAACTCGCATGGGCGACAGGGCGATGGAAATGACAGCCTACTTCACAATTTTCTTACCCACCAGCGGCTTAATCCTTACCGCCGCTGCCGCAGGGTTGGATTCTCCGCTGGCCCTCCACTTCATGCTTCGGAGGCTTCCACCTTCCTTCCTTGCATGTATCTGCTTCTCCATTCTTCCTTGCAACTGGCGCTCCGTGCCGCAGGGCAGATTTTGTAGAGCCCTTGTAGAACAGGCAGTAGGCTTGTCTGCGGATAGAAAGTTCTTTGTTTCGTCAGGCACTGTTTTTGACTGCATAGGTAGGCTAGTGCGGCTGCAGGTGCTCCCTACTCACACCGCCCCCCACCGACCACGCAGAACATGCCAAACACTACAAGCACTCTGTGTCGCTCCACTTGTGAGTGAGGTTTTTAAGATTTCAGCTTCGCCCACAGTGATATGCAGCAACGACAGACCAAACAGGTCTCGGAAAACAGAGTGTAAACACGCTGAACACAGCGGACAGAAATATTGAAATACACACTTTAATGATTATGCATTGTGTTAAACTAGTGAGAACAGTTGTATGCTGCTCGCCATCTAAATTACAAATTTACAGCCTCAACTGTTATGGATATGTGACTCATTGGAGCCATCTAACTTCTGTTCTAGTTGAGATATTTGACCTCGGATATTATCCCGCAAGGAGTGCAGCTTTGGGCTCCTGGTCGGCAACGTCCAGGGTGTGTGTTTTTTGAACCTATGTATTTTGAGTGGCCTCGAGATTTTCCCAGCCGCACCTGAAATGTATCTTACTCTACCTGATGAGACATACTAATACACTACCCTACTTACGAGGATTATCTTCTTATTGAACTGATATTTGCCTAATTCAGTAGTGCCTCCCACCCCCCTATCTCCTCATGGGTAAATAACCAAACAACACCTACAAGAATTGTGTCCCTCCTCTCTCCCTAGCTGTACTCCAATGCATTCGTTTCGGCTTATATGCGGGGCCAAAGCGCCACCTTATAGGTAAAACTAAAAAGAGGGAGTCCTGGTAGAGTGTTGACCATGGTTCTGTTACTGACATTAGAATTTCGAATTGTAACATTGTAACCCTTTGAAGTGGCTGGTTCGTGTATAAGAACCTATACCACAACATAACAACATATATTTTTATGACGTCCAGTGATGCGCATGCTGACCACGTTTGTGATTCCGTGCAGTATTTATGTGAAATAGTTGAGACCGTACTCAAAATGCATTTACCTAAAGAAGATGTTGTTGCAGTTTTACAGCACATTGCTGTGGCTTACTTCTTCATGCTTGTATAAATAGCACTTCAAAACATATTTTATCTACTTGCAATTGGCTCCCATGTTTTTATACTGCTGTGCGGCTCTGCGTGTGAACTTCCGGATCTCGGCTTGCTGCATGATGAGTGGAGTTTTCTTTGCCACCGGCTGTTCTGTACAATAAGGGAAGTGTTCAGCCACTTTATCACTTTTCACTAATTGAAAGGCCTCCGTGAGAGAATTACACTGTTGATGATTGACTAGCCAATTATCTTTCTGCTATCCTGGTGGGATCAGTGTTCTAAAACCTTTCTTTTTCCCACCTCTCCAAGGATTGCAGCTTGGGGGAGACGTGCTGATAACATTTAGCCGGAACACCTTTGTTTTTTAGAGTATGCAGTTTTTCTGCTGTGAGTGCCTCAGTGAGCAGTTAGATCACACTGTTTGCTGTACTATACAGCTTGGTTATCCGTAGACATATTGCAGATATGTTATTGTGGCGGCAGCCGGAGATAATTATCTAGTAGGCTTACTTGGAGTGTATCTTCATTTGCCGTTTGATTGCACCACTCTGTTACATCCATCTGCCATTGGTAGAGAGTTATTCTAGTTTGAGCAGGGCTACCATTTCTGAACACTGCATGCCTCTCTGTGGTCTGGAAGTGCAGGATCACTTCAAAGCGCATTACCTCCATGTCCCGCTTTTCCGCCTCACCGTCCCTTATTCTGTGAAGGAGCCAGCCCTCACACAAGTCCCCTATAGTATTTTATCATCCTCAGCCCTGGTACAAATCCTGCATCAAACCTGCACCACTCCTGTTTGTTCAGTTGCGTCCCAGCCTCCTATGGTGTTTTGCAAAGTCCGGCTGGGCTGTGTGTCCGCTTTCGAGAACGTTCCCACCGGCCCCTGCTGGACTCAGGCTAACGATAGAGCTGGATTCACATGGCGCGCCGATGTAAGTCTAGGGAAGGCAGCGCTGCTGGGCATTCTGGAAGCTCAGCCGGTCCGCCAAGCTGGGTTGGTGAATCTGGGGCAGAGGGGGGGCCTGAACACTGTAATCGTATGGACTATGCAAAAGATAGTGTACACGATTCAAGGCTGTCTCTTCTTTTTAAACTCGGCTTGGTGGCAAGCCATGAGGGTAGAGCGGGTGAGCGTGGCTCCCCTCCTCATATTGGCCACTTCTTGGATCTAGATCCTTGTCATAAGCCAATTGGTGCATTAACTCTGGGACACAATCATCAAAAACATGCTGCAACATGAGCAAATGGATAATGCTTTGACTGGTGGTTGTCTTATGTCCATCATGCGACCCATACATTCACAAATGTCACCCATACTACATGATCTTTGTTTTTCAGGTCTCCAAATCAATTTAAGTATTGGGAAGTTGTCTTTCCAAGCTTTAGAGTGAGTGCATCTTTCAATGCGGCATAATCTTTCCTACCATTCACATCCATTTCCTTATGGGCATTGTACCCACTCTGAGTAAGTACATTGATAAGCCAGGCCACTTGACCTTCAGCACTCATCTTCTGGAACCTAAAAGCATATACTCTTTCACATCATACACATGCAACTGATCTTTTGGGGAATCTAGGATAGAAGAGGATCCAGAGCCAATAGCACCAGTACAGCTTCTATGACCAGTAGTTCCACACATTTCTGCTTCAAGTCCTTTCAACTAAGATGGATGGGCCCTCTCCCCCTGCTTATCAGCACATTCCTGTGTATTAACAGCTGCTCATCTGCTCTATATTCATTTTAGACAGTCTTATCTGTTTCATCTGGGCCAGAGTGGGTTTATCTCAAGATCCTTGATCCCAAATTTCTCTTTTTCTAGTCCCAGAATATGCTCATCTCACAAGAAGAGATTGTTGTAGAAGAGAGCAGAATAGATGCTGTGAAGGGGCTACCATAGCATAGGTAACATTACCCTTACCTGTGTTACTACAACTCCTCTCCCACCCCCAAACCCCAACCCTCAGATAAGCTTCCTGGGTGTCCAGATGATCAGGGATTCTATGAGTTAGTTCACACTTGGAGCTGGTACCCAAACATCTAGAAGTACAGATATCCATTAACGCATCACTCACATACTTATTCAAGGATTCTGCCTTATAAGTTTCCATATCTCTGGGTTTACTTAGCCTATGACAATGCAACGTTTATTGCAAACTGCTATGTGGTTCCCACTTATTGACAACTGTTTCACTGTGTCCTTATACCAGTACAACAACTCTGGCCAATCCTGCTGCAGTCTCTACCTCTCCTGTTCCCTCACAGGCCCTCTGTTACGGCTCTAGCCTCACACTTCACCTCTAAAACTTAGGACATCCTGTCCTCTATCTCCTCTTCCTCTTCCTCTCCTTCTTCCTCTCTTGGCCCCCCTTTGGCCAACTCTCCCTCCCCTCCTCCTTTCTCCTCTTTCTCCCTGACAACACCCGATGAGGTTTCTAGACAAGTGTGATCTATGAATGTTTCGTCCAAAAAGGTGCTTCCCTGCTCCTCCAGAGCCATCAAGGACCATATTGCACCCTCGCTCCAGGCTTGGAGATTTCTGTAATCACCCTTTCGCCACTGGAACTTTACACTCTCTCAACAAGCACTCCTTTGTGCACTCCCTCCTCATGAAGCCATCTGCCAATCCTAAATGTCCGGTTATCTATTGGCCAGTCTCTATCACCCCTTTCCCGGGAAAACTCCTGGAAAAGCTGTCCATCTCCCAGCTTACTCTCGGCACTGAATCTGTTGGTTGTTTCCATGACCATCAGTCTGTCTTCAGAGCTGCCAAAGGCATGGAAACGGCTCTCCTGAACACCTGTGAAGATCTGCTCTCTAATCTTGATTCCACCATTCCCTTTGTCCTCCTCCTCCTTGATCTTTCCTCTGCCTTTGACATGGTGAACCACGCAATAATGATCAAACGGCTCTGTGAGAACCTGGGCATCATGTATCAGGCACTGGAGTGGTTGTCCTCCTTCCTCTTGGACTGCCCCTCCTAGGTCCAACTTGGTTCCTTTCTCTCCACCACCTCTCTCTCCACCTGTGGCGTTCCCAAGGGCTCTATCCTCTCACCCTGGTTTTTCAAATTCTACTTGCTCCCTTTGGCCCACCTGATCTCTATCTTCTCCTCAAACTTTCAGTGTTCTAAGGATGGCACTCAGCTCTCCTTCAGGCTCCTCTCCTCTCGCTCATTCCTGACTGTCTATCCGTGATTCAGGATTGGTGCGCCTCCAACGATCTCTGCCTTAATGCCAGTAAGACAGAAATCCTTTTCATTGGGACCTCTGGTCCTACTTTCCCTCTCTGACTCTGGCCACCCTCCTTGGGCCCTCTACCCTCGCCTTCCAGTGAGGCAAAAAACCTTGGTGTCATCTTCGACTCCACTTTCTCTTTCTCACCTCACATCTCTGACATCACCAAGACGTCCCACTACCAGCTAAACCTCCTCAAAGGTACTCTTCCCTTCCTCACCTTCCCCCGGAAGCTCACTGTCTCCGGAGCCCTGGTTCTCTCTAGGCTGGACTTCTGCAACAGCCTTTTTCTCAATCTGCCTTCTGCTACTCTCCACCCTCTGCAACTACTCCAGAACAGGACTGCAAGACTTATCCTTGGCCTCAAGCCCAGGGACCGCATCTCTTCAGCCCTGAAATCTCTCCACTGGCTCGCGGTGGCTGTTAGGATCAAGTTCAAGACCCTTTGCATTGTTCACAACGTTTTCTGGGGCCCGGGCCCGCACTTCATCCAACCTTCACTTCCTAAATACCTTCCATCTCAAGCCCTTTGCCCAGCTACCACCAACTCTCTAAGGATAAGACGCTTCTCCAGGCAGATAGTGGAGGGATGATCTCTCTCCTTCGCAGGTGCCTTCCTCTGGATGGCCTCCGTGCCTCTCTCAAACTTGTGTCGGACCACCTGAAGTTCCGGAAGCCGCTCAAAACTTTACTTTTCTCTTCTGCTTTCTCTCGCTCCCTCACCAGCTGACCTCCCTGACTTACCAGTCTGCTTCACCAACTGGTTGCGTGGCTACCCAGCAGAGTCTCTCTGGGTACCAGGCTCTTTCTTGATTAGTCTCCTCTAAACTGCCTTCAGGCCTACCATGCTCTTAGGGGCAGTAACTGTAACCTCTACAGTGCCTTGCCTCCAGGCACTTAGCCAGAGCTGTGCTGCCCTGGTTGCACTTACTCAGAGCAATGCTGCCCTGTCTCCCCTTCCCTCTACTTTGCCCTACCCCACCCTCTTTCCCCTTGAACTTCTGGTTCTCACACTTGGATAATCTGAATGACACAAGGCCTAGTAAGATCGCTTGTCTTGTCCACCCTCTGTCTTCTCTCCCTTATCTTGTAACGCTTAGAAACACTTGCGTACAGGCACGTTATAAATGACTTATCACATCATATCATAAAAAAAGGCCGGTAAGTGTTGCGGCCCAACATAAAACTCCACACAGGAATTAACAGGAATTTTGCTTTACTGGGTTCACAACATTATGATTTACACAGGACAGTTATTTCACTGTCTCAATATCAACTTATTTACAATGGACCGTTGCTTAATTGTCAGTGGAATCTATGTTGTATATAGGACCACCAGTCCACTAGGTGAGGAGGAGCACTGTGGTCATGCTGCTTCTGCACCGCTCCGCGCATGAATGCGTGTGCTCTCTTTCTTCTGCTCGTGCTTTCTGCGAAGTTTCACAAGATCACAGCCTGCGCCACTCTCGCAAGACTATGCCCCGACTGTAGGACTCCTGGTTGCGGACAGATAGGGAACTATGCTTGGTTGTGTGTTGTTGACACTATGGTGGCACACAAGAGAAACAGAAAATGCTGCGACATGGCTAGTGAGTCCTGTAGCTCTTCTTCTCCTACTGCTATTGAAAGAAGGCGGTAGTCAAGGAAGAAGTTAAAAGCCATCACTAAATATATGCTCAGGGAAGAAGACTGGTCCCAGCCACAAAAGGGCTCCCTCCTCCTCTTCCTCTAGCACCTGAGGCTCCACAGACGAATCTGAGCTCTCTGGCCAGGATACAGAACCTAGGGGCACATAACTGGAGCTGGAGGCAGTGGTCAAGTTCCTTGAACATGTTGTAGTGCACATGCAGTTTACCAAGGCGTGGACTGCTGCGCTGAAGACATTTGGGATATGCGTCTCACAGTGAACGGTGCCAGATAGGCTCACTATGCCCAGGTATATGGGGAAGCGTTACCCTTTAAGAGAGGAGGAATTAGGAAACCTCCCGACTTGCAGCTGTGGAGACAGATGTGTTGATCGCAAGCCTTATGGAAGGACCATCTATGTCTACTGAGGAGGAGGCAGCTGAGGATGCTACGGATAAAAAGGTAGACTATATGCTGAGGTGCAATTATTCTGCAGACCACTTTTCTATTCACTTTTCCACGTACGTCTCTTACACTACCTTAGCCCTTTTGGAGTACTTCCAGGAACTCTATACTAGAGTGGATGAAGGGCAGGAATGTTCGGTCCTCCTGGAAATCAGGCATCAACAAGTAGAGTATCATTCTGACCTGGCATATGATGGAGCCCGGGAAGCCTCCATTGCCATGGGAACTACAGTTGCGGCTAGGAGATATATCCATGTGAAAGACAGGCACACCGAAAACTTCAAGAAGAATGTTTCCCTGCGTCTTCCCTTTCAAGGAACTAAGCTGTTTGGGGACAAGTTTGAAAAAAAAGTACACAGGATACACAAGCAAGAGAAGCACTCTTGTACCATGAGGAAGAAGTAACCGCCAACTAGAAAATCTGGCACAACAGTGGGAAGGTATAGGGCATCTCATACGATGAATGACTCATTGAGATTCTCATTCAGGAACAGACGCAGAATGCCTCTCCAGGAAGTCAGGTCATCGCCACCACCCAATACAATCGCTTGTGACTGGCAGACCCCTTCCCAGGAAGAGTCAGTTGGGGGAAGGCTTTATCACTTCAGTGATACCTGGACTCCTTACATACAAGATTCTTGGGTGTGGAACATTGTGGCAGATAGTTACGAATAATGTTCTCAACCTATCACAGAGTGATGGGAGTGGTGGAGATTCCTAGTTCTCAGGCTTCCATCAAGTAGGGCCTCCTTGAAGGCAGAGATCTAGAGCCTGGTATGGAAAAACCCAATACCACCTGTGTCATGGGAAGACAAGGCATGCCAGTGTTATTACAGGGTGTTACTTGTTTCAAAGGTGTCAGGTGGATTCCATTTTGTGATGAACCTGAAGAGGGTCAACCGGTATGTTAGCAACCTACCATTTCGGATGGACCTGATATCAGAGGAATTCGAGACCATGATCCCCGTCTTGGCTGAGGTGGCGAAGAGCTTTAGGTGGTAGCTGAACCCTGACAAACCTTTGAAAGGATTCCTGCTGGATCCCCCGCTGCCCAAAGTTATAACGGATACCAGCACAAGGAGTTTGTGAGCAGTGTTGAGGAACAGGCAGTGGATTCAATGGTTTCAATATGCGGAATTAGAGGCAATCAGGAGAGCTCTACTGTGATTTTCCTGCAGGATCTTGCATTTCCAGTAAAAATTATTTTGTAAAATACAACAGCGGCCACCTACGTAAATCGCCAGAGGGGACAGGCTCATCCTCACTGAGAGTGGTTGTAAGTTGGGTGTTTGGGCAGAGGCCCATCTGCTGTCCTTAGATGCACTCTGGGGCCTAGACAATTGCTTAGCTGATGCACTCAGCATACACTTCTCTCCTCCTTAGGAGTGGTGTCTCACTTGGGAGGCCTTTCCTTTGGTTGTTCAGACATTTGGCCAGCCAGTGATGGACATGTGTGTGCCCCACACCAACTGCAAAGTGGCCTGATTCTGTTCGAGGAATTGGGAGGAGGGCGTTTGGGTGACTGATGCTTTATCCAGTCCTTAGCCCCAGGGGCTGTTATATATGTTTCCTCTGATTCCCCTTCTGCAGAGGCTGCTGGGTTGGTCAGAATATCCAGATCCAGGGTCCTGTTGGTAGGCCCCACCATTGCTCCTCCCATCTTTTCCTCCCTCCCGGTGTCAACAGACCTGATTTATCACAAAAATTGAAAATTGGCAGTCTGGTCCTTCAAAGGCAAGATTTGAACAGACAGAGCTCCCCCTAACCAATGGCAGTACAGGGGTCTAAGAAGGTGTCTACCATACATTCCTATGATAGACATTGGACTGGGTTTCAGGTTAGTTCCTGAGGAATAGAGTGCTCGTCCTTGTACTGCCCTCGGGCAGACATTGCTAGTTTTGTACAAGAGAGATTCCAGCTGGGCCTGTCAGTTTCTTCTCTAAAAGCTCAATGTGCAGACATTAGGAGGATGCAGGCTCTTTGTGGGGGAATATTCGGGGTCTGAATCTTACATCAATGGACTCTCTGTCCTCCTTGGGACCTTATATTGTTTTCAGGGCTTTACATGACCCTCCTTTTGAGACACTAGGGGAAGCGGATATGCAACTTCCAGCCTTAAAAACTGTATTCTTGGTCTTGATTATCTCAGCCTCAAAGATTGGGAAGGTGTGATCCGTCCTAAGGTTGCCTCCACTTTCCAACTATCCCCTGAGGTGGTTATCCTGGTCATGCCAACCGACCTGGGATCGGATATCAGCACCCATCTAACAGGGTTGGATGTGACAGAAATATTGCTTCTTTATTTGTAGACGATGCCTCCATTAAGGTCTTCTAATGGCTTGTTTGTTAACTTCGGCGGGGTGGACAACAGGGGTCACAAGGCATTGCCATTAAGCATCAGTAGATCGATCAAGGCCACCACTTTATTAGCACATTCTGTCACTGGGGTTCCTCTCCATGGGAAGTTAGTGGGTTGCTCCATGAAGGGTGTAGCCACTTCTTGGGTGGAGGCAATGGTGGCATTGTTGGAGGACATATGCAGGGCATTCTCCAATACCTTTGCTCACCATTACAAGCTAACGAACCAGGGCAGGCTGACCAGGGGTTTTCCTCAGTGTTATTACAGGCTTTTCTCCCCTGAATTAGCTTGAGATGGGATGGTGCAAATAAATGTCACTGGGTGTTGCAGCATTTTCGGTGTCCTTGTCATTCTTGGGGTGTCTGGTCCTGGCTTGGGGACACTTTACAGACTAAGAGACTGGGATCGAGGAAGAGAGAGACCTGGAGGAAATGCAGGGATTACTTTCCGGTAATCATCATTATGCTTGGCCCTTCGCTTTCTGGTCACAGTCCTTATATCCCACCTCACCCTCCTCGGACCGACCGCCTGTGCTCCTTGGGTATGAACAGGAGTGGCACAGGTATCACGCCGTATTTGTACCCAGTAGAGGGCGGAGTGACAAAATTGCTATAGGGGCTTGAGGTGAAGGCTGACTCTTTCACAGAGTAAGGGACTGTGTGCGAGGACTAGAAGGACTAGGTGTAATGATGATTACTGGTAAGTTATGAATCCGTACATTAATTCTGTGGAGGTCAATTTAGGAGTTCATATTCGACAACTGTAAAACCGAGGTCAGGCTGGTTGCTCTCAATTCTGCAATTATCCATCCATGGTATATCACATTTGCAAATACCATGTGTTTTCTTGGCTGTAAGAGGTAGACACCTGGGAATCCCCACATTTCCTTAACACATTCTTTTGATATCATGTCTTCCCTGGTGCAATCTTAGTTCAAACCTGACCTTCCTTCGACCCAAGCACTATCCTCCCTTCAAACCTTTTTCATTTCTTTTGTACACATAGGTCATGGTGTTGTCACAACAAACACATTTATACGTACAGACAGTAGCCAGAGCAAGAGGGTGCCCTACCATTGAGCTAGTGAAAAGGAAACAAGTGACATTAGAGATAAGGTATACCATGTACTTGGGATAAATCAAAAGGACGGGGACAGGCAAGGGATATTTACATGGGAATGTCAATGTATTTACAACGATGCCAGAGGATTGCAGTGTTAGCAGGCGTATAAACTGTGAAGTAGATTCTGCTTGTGGTTCCCTTTAATGCATGAATGTTGGAGTTATTTTTTATTTCCAGGCAGATTCTGTGGTGGGTGCAGGAAGGAGTAGAAGCAGATTTGAGATGCCGCACAGGATTGTGAAATCCAAAAGAATATTTGAGCAAAGGATGCAAGGTTGAGAGTAGCAGATGATCAGATGATAGAAGTAGCCAGTTAAAGGGGTAATAGCACGTTAACAGACTGATAGGTTAGTAACAGAACATTGCAGAGGAGCAAGATATGCCTAGAGCGATAGCATGCAATGAGGTGGTGGGGAAAGGTAAGGGAGGTTGTGCTAGGTGGGAGTTGCAAAGCAGAGTGTATCGGGAAGGATCAATTCAACAAATTACCAAAGTGCAAATGGGAGTTTTTGTGGAATGGTAGCGGCGAAGAGGGCAGTGCTTCCGGATATTCGGTAGGCTAATTATAACAGCACTGTTGGTAGAGATGATATATTTTAGGAGCTCCAGAGTGCTGTTTAGGACCCAAAGATTGCAATCCGTGAAAGTGTAGGAGGCCTTAAGGTCTGAGGGAAAATATATTGGTAAGGGGAGGAAGGATGAGTTGTTCTGGGCAGGGATATTTAAGAGTTTGGCCTGAGAGGTGATGAGCATCAGATCGCAAATTGTCATCAAATGACAAACAGAAAAGAAGTAGTCAGAGATCTTCATGAAAGGTTAGGGTAAGTCAGGAAGAGAGCTCACCTGAGGCTTCTTTAGAGATGACTTGCCAGAAGAAGATCCTTGACAAGACTTCTGTTTGGAGCTCGTGTCATGCAGGTAGGGGTGTGACTGTCTGGATGCCACCCTGCGTGAAAGGTACCAACCCAGGCCAGGTGACCCCCAGAGCAGAAAGCCAAAGCACAGAGAAAAAGGGCCTCCCCGATAAGGGGGGTGAACAAAAAAACCAGTACCAGTGTTCTTGCCAGTAGCAGGAGAGCAGAATTCCAAGAATGTAAGTAGACCAGGCAAAATGAAGGCTCAAGGAATTCAGACAGAGTTCTTGAGGATCCAGACGAACAGGGAATGAAGGCAAAAGAAACAATCCAGGGCAGAGGAAAAATGAGGAACCGGGGCTAATTAATGAACACAGGAAACGAAGACCAACGAAGAAGAAGGCACACGAAAAAATGAACAGTAGGGGGGCAGGATAAGGAAAAAAACAAGGGCAATACAGAAACGCACAATGCGCTTAGCTGGAAAGAATTACCTAGCATTGAGACGTGCAGAGCTGTGCCTACTGGTGTGGTATATGTCGAGGCAGCTGGAAGCAGCAACAGCGTCCAGCGCCATAGAAAAAGAACTAGAACACACTGAACACTTTTCCGTAACTCCAAGCGGCGCCATGCTGGAGGAAGAAATGGCACTGGTCAGCCATGGCATCAGTCTCAATGATGAAAAAGAGACTATGGCCTGTAACGTATGAAAGGTATAAGGAAAAGCCGCAGGAAGACATGCACTTACTGTGGGAGGAGTGGATCAAGCAAAAAACATAAGGGGACTGGTATCAGGTGATGGGTGGCAACACATTTGTTCTTTTTATAGAACTGCAGGGTGCAATCTTTGGGTTTTCCCATCTGCCCTAGCTATCACAGTCAATGGAGAGAGATACTGGAGGTTGTATTCCAAAACATCTGGATAGCCTACAGTTTCAGATCTCAAAAATATAGAAAAGGTTCAATCAGCGGGTAGGAGGCAATTCAGGCAAGTGCAGTGTCTTCAATACCGAAGTTAAAGAGGATTAGAAGGAGAGAGAGGTGAAGGCTGCAGGGAGTTCAAGGAGGAGAGGATTGAAGAGAGCTTAATGTGAAGGACAGGGCTGAAAAGTTGGAGATACGATCAGGGTTGTTTCTGTGGAGTGCAGGCTGCAAAAGTCAGTCTGAAGTACGCCATAGAGTCTTTTTGTTTCCAAGTAATTGGCCATCCTGGTGAAAATCATGCTCTCCAGGATTTAGGAATATTATCTGCGCAGACTGCATAGACAGTTTGGCATAGATTAACGTGGGACAACCTAATTCATTTTAACTAAACTATGAACTCTTTATCTCTTGTGCTCGACGCAAGGTAATTATTCATCTTCAATGGTAAAAAACATGGTCCTGTTGCTATCAACAGACAAAGACATATAATAAAAAAAAACTGTTGTCACTGGTATATGACAAAAACACAAACATTTTAAAGAATACTTACATACTTTTAAACTGGCACAAATAAATCCTCACATCTCTGTTCCCCACACAATCATATACATTACCACACGGATAGCTGGCACCCTCTCCTGACAGGCAGAGGGAAAATGCTTTGAAGTATATCAATGTCCAAGATAAAATGGAGAATGTTAATTGGTTTCTCCTATGGCCTACCACATCCTGAGCTTTTGGAAGACATTGCTGGCAGCCTGCTGGTTTATTGCACCCAACATGGGTGGATACAGGCCCCCATTCCCTCTTCTGCTTGTGGATAGCTGAGGATACATTGACCATGGCATTTGAATGTGATCATCAGGGCTCTAACGATGAACAAGAATTGGGAACAAAGAAACAATGATGTAGACAGGTGTACTTAGTACAACCAATATCACCAGTCCAATAAAGAAAAACGTTTTTATAAAGCACATACCTTGTAATTAAGTTGAATTTAATAGTCCATGTCCATGTGTTTCTAAAAACAATAAAAATAGGAATTCTCATGAGTCACGCCGTAAGCTCAAAAAGATGTGTTATCGGATGAATTCTCAGACACAATTCTCTTGCATCCAGTCAGCACATACTTCTTGTGTGAGGAAGGGAGGCATCATCCGGCTCTCAGATTAAATTCATGTATTCACTCCTCTTCATATTTAAAAAAGGAACATCTCACACTATATTACATACCTCATTGGTTTTTATACTATGGCAACAGATTGTGCAACAGTTTATGCTAATGTGGACTTTTACCTTTCAACACATTCTAATTGGTCATCTTACTCAAAGGTTAAAGTACTACTGGTGTCCCTATTGGACAAAAACACGTCCTGATTAGGATGAATTGCTATTTCCCATTGTTCCTGAAAATGTTTACACTGAACAAAACAAGTTTCTGAGAATGACATTTTTGTTCCAGTCTTGTTCAAGGCTTAGCACATTTTGTTCAAGGTCATCTCACCCTGCTTATCTACTCTTGACTGTATGCCAAGTTCTCTTGAAAATACAGTATATCCTCTCATTTAATGCTACATTACCTCATACTTGCTTCTATTCAAATACACTCCCATTTCTGCACATAGTACTTCATTTCTGTGTTCTCAGCACTTGTGAATTTCTCTGAGAGCTAGGGCTTGCAACCATTTTGTAATGCAATGGCTATCTTTTGCTAACCTATACATCAGAAATCTATATTCTGTGTTTAATGTTTGTGTGTAATGTAAACATTTGTATATGTTTATGTTGCTTTGAATACATGCTACTTAACTAGCTAAATATACATTAATCATGATGTTTACAATGTTGGACGGGGTGGGGGCATAGGCCCTGACTACCATATTTACCTGCCTGTCATACACGGGTGGGGTATACAGCTCCTCTACAGATGTATTATTACATTGGTATTAACATTGTTATCTGAATGGGGCGTGAACAAGGTTACAGGGGAGTGTCTTGAATTTACATAACTATCTGTGGTGGGCTAGTAAGTCTGAACCACTGGTAAAATCAGAAATGGTAAACAAGAAAAAAAAGAGAGCAAGTCTGAGTAGGAGTGTTTTAAAGTTTAGACACATTATTGAAAGTAATTTGGAAAAAGGAAAGGTGCCTTGCTCAAATGGTTTTCCAATATATAGTGAATGAGCACAAGGAAGTGCCTCACACCCTTGTTTTAAGTAGTTTAGATGTGATTTCAACAACTGGAAGGGCTCTAAGAAGTTTTAGTGCACTACCAAAGGGATGAGCAGATGCACACAGTTTATTTTAATAGGAATTGTAACAAGAAGAAGGCAAGGAAGTATGTCAGTAGAGGGAAATGGGAAAGTGAGTGAAGAAGGAGAGAGAGAAATTGTGGTGAGAAAAGGAACAGGCATGGGAGAACAAAAGTAAGACAGAGATTGCAATGAAGGCATGAGAGTGCTATAAGTAACCAGACAGTGATAATATTAGTAACTAAGGACAGAAAACGGAGAGATGGGATATGCCCCATAATACAATACAGAGTAATAAGGATATTATGCCCAAGATCACATGCAAATTCAAGCATATGCATCAAAGCCACAGCAAATTGACAATATCCAAGAAGGAGGACAGCATCTCCACAGCACAGAAGCAAACAAATAAATAAACCAACGACAAATGTGTCTAAGATCACATATGGTGTTAGGCATATGCCGAGAATACAAATATAATTATGCATGTACATTACATAACAAAGAGGTTAATGAAATACCAAGTGATACTAGATTACGCATAACAAATATGTACATGAATACAGCAGGAATTAATAAGATTATAAGCACTTTTTGTAGTAGCATTGTTTAATGCGCATGCATTGACGCAGATATTTGTATTTAGAATGGGGAAGTAACTGTAATGAGAGGAAGTAGTCTCACTAGCACCAAGACTGGCGTTATAAACATTATAGGAAAGGAGAGCATGATTCTTTATAAACATTATTACATTTTTTGTAACAAATTAAAAGGTATATTGCGGAAGGATTTCAGTAAGTAACTAGGTGATAGCATGCACTATTTTTAGGGATTATTAATGGAAAAATACAAGGAGTTATAATAATATTTTAAAGCCAGGAAATATAAAGGAGTATTCCATTAGGTCAAAGAAGTATTTTTTATGGAGCACACACCCTGATTAGTATGGTTTGCAAGAATAAAGTATAGATTATTAAGATCACTTATTGGATTTATTTAGATAAAGCATATTCATGGATGAGAAAAAAAAAGACCAATGAGTGTAAACAAGCTAGAAGTTGCACAACTGAGGTAATAAAACTGAAGGACAGTGATGGCTCTTGGTGAAGAACGCGGATAGCTTAAATTGATAAACAATGGCTTGTTTAATGGAAGTTTATCCAGCAGTTATGGATTGCAAACAGAAACAAGGAGGGTTTGATATAGGTACTGAGCATGTAATGGATCACTATTATGTTTGATGATTAACTTAATAGAAGGAGTGAAGAGAAGGAGAATATGGAGATATGGAAAAGACGGCATTATGCACGGGATCTGGAAAAAACATAGGGATAATTAGGTTAGAGTTTTGTCATGATATGGTTGTAAAGAGGGGGGAGCAACACCCCCCCCCCCACACACACACACACACACAAGCACACACTGAACATGTATAAACCCCCCACAATAGTAGATAGGATTCTCAAAGCAAGAATAACATTAACTTAAATAACAGAAACATTATCTCCTGCTAAAATGCATATAAGTGCATATCATTGTTGTATTATAATTGGAGCATTTTCAAGAAAAAGGGAAGGGATTGTGGTTGTGTTTTGTTGTATATAAATAAGATAAATATATAAAGAGTAACTGTATTTTGGGGGGATTATAAAAACAGAAGAGAGATGGATACCTGAAATTCACGGGCCCAAGAGGGACCGAAAGGTCACATGCTATAGCTCCTTATCGGAGTATTAAGGAATCCTAAAGGCAGAGACAATGAGAAGAACGTGTGTCAAACACCCACAGGGAGTAATGAAAAGAGAAGAGTTACATTTACTGAAGAACAGTAAAGGCATACGTACGTAGGGGAAGCAATTCAAATTGCACATATGTATGGGGTAATAATATGTTAGTATACATGTTTGTGTTGTTTCTAGACAGTAAACAATGCAATTGAAAAGCACTTCTTAGAAGTTTCTAACCAAAAGATTAATGTCAATCAGGGGGGTAAAATCAAAAAGAAAAGAAAGAAAGAAAGAAAGAAAAGAATCTTAAAGTATAAATATTAAAGCAAAAATCGAATAATTGATAGAAAGTGTGAATGAAGGAATACAAATAACATCATGCCATAAGTTTGATGAAAAAAGGTGTGGATAAAATATTCAGATTTTTGGTTAATAAGTGGCAATTAGTGATGCCTGCTCAAACTGATCAGTGTGGTATATTTGATAAAATAAAGAAAAGAATAAAAGGCCAGACAAGTATGAACAGTCAAGATCAACTTTTCATCATTAGAGAACCTCTGCCAGTGCACAAAACAACATATGAGAGTTAGTAACAAAAACATTATTTAAGGCATATATGTGGTTATGTAAAAATGTTGATTAAATGTTATAGGTGAAAACGTGTCATGTTAGGATCACAGGAGGAATGTCTATATGGCTTTAGTGGAGTGAAGTGGTACAATTGGAAGAAATATTAGTAAAAAGCTAAGTATTAGTCGATAATTAAAAGAGAGAGAAAGGGTAGGTTCCAGTGGATACAAAAAGTGTGTGAATCTCCTCATTGCTCATTATTAGGAGAAAGAGGACCCAGGTCAGTACAAGTGAAAGGTAGTGAGGGATACGGTGGTTTTAAACTGATAGCATTTTTTCCCATGGAAAGGGTAGCATGTGTAGGCAAAGATAGTATAGATATGCAAGTATGGCCACATCTAAGTGAAGAAAGCAAAGAAGACACATGAACCTAAGAAGGTAGAATGACCTTTTATGAGTATGTCAATATAAAGAATGAAAAAATATGTATATTTAAACATGTATGTTATGTTTTAGTAAAAGAATAAAAAAGAAAAATGTGAGGTGATACAAATGTAGTCATAGGCAAACACTGTCATATATGTCGCACTTGCCCACACTTAATATGACAATCGCTTATTCCCAGCGTCATGGGTAGGTAGTTGAGGGTAGGAATGGTGACAAAAGTGTTAGTTAACAGAATAAACACAGCAAAGAAAGAAAAGACTGCGGCCCCACACCATCGGAAGAAGGATTACAAATGTACTGAGATTTTCAGCATAGCAAAGAAATCTAAAAGCAGGCCTTCCACCATACCATGGTTATAAAGGAAATAATAATTACTTAAAGTGCACCATTGTTTCTACTTAAAAGAAACTTGTGGTCTACCTGGGCATGAATATAAGGAAATGACACCAGCATCATCATGTTAAGGAAAAACATAAGGGACAAGACCAGTGCCTCTGTGCAAAATGAGAAAAAAGGCCTGTTTTAGGGAAATACAGTTTTTTGTTAGCTTATCATGACTTTGCCTCTATTTGGTTTCTGCAGGAAGCAAATGACAATTTTATTCATGGATGCGCTACGAAGGACAAAGAAGAGCAGCTAAAGAAGAACAACTTTTTAAAAACTATTTTGTTGGATTTGTAATGTTGTCTGTTTTGTCTTTTATTATTTTTTATTATAAAGAACGGGACAATTTTACCCCAGTGGTGTGAAGAATGACGCAACCACTTGTAAAAAGCTCTTTCAAGAAAAGAGGAGAAATGTTTCCTTTTTCACTTAAAAGAGGAGTTTGAAGATGACGTTTGAGTTTAGCACAGCACTAAGAAAGACACAATGAGGTGTAAACCTATGAAGAAGGTGGGGCGAGTAAAGGTAAAAACAAACATATATGTGTGTGCTTTTTGGTCCCACGTCACAGGCACACCCAGGTATAAGCATAGATAAACATAGGTGATACTAAGGTATGCATGAAAGGGAGAAAAAGCAGCCATTCAATGACATTAAAGAAGAGAAAATTTAGTAGCAAGTATGTTAGGCGATAGGAGTAATGATTTAGAGAAATAGAAGCATTGAAGCAGTAATGTTTAGATTTTAGAAGGAAGTACTGATGATAAAGTGCACTTATGTTTCAAGAAACTCGCCCAGTTTTTTATATTTCAGACCTGCACTCTGTGTGACTTTAGCAACCAAACCTATGAGCAGGGAGAAAATCCTTCATTGTCATTAAAAAGGGGGTAATGGGACCCAGCCAGATGTCTGTTTGATATTTTATTTAAAAGAAAAAGAAAGAAGAAACTATTCTCTCTATAGACTCCCCCATCCTTGTGTCCACAGAACATGAAATGTCCCCTCAACTGACTATTTTACGCAAGAAGACTATGGGCCTCATTATAAGTTTGCTGGTCCGGTAACAACTGGCAAACTACGAGTTCTGCTCGCAGGTGTAAGCAGAGCATGTCGGATGCACCGGCATCATTCTGAATGGGAATGGGGAGCATATTTTTAGGCGCCCGCAAATGGGCTATTACTGGGTCCGGCAAGGCCGTAGTGACCCAGTACCTTCCCATTCGCGGGCGCCGGAAAGAAAATGATACCGGCGGCAGCCGTGCCAATTTTACCGGCATGGCTACCGCCCGTATCATAACAAGGCCCTATGTGTCCTAAAGCATGGCCTAAGGAGCTTCTGAACTTGCTGTAAAGCAGCCAAAAGGTAACAAATAATTGCTAAATGTACTAATGAAAGGTCAGTGAAGTTGGAATGAAGAATCGGGTGGAAGTTGCGCAGATGGAAGACATATAAGATGACAGCCAGACAATACATTTTAAGTGGCTGGTGAATAAAACTGGGGCAAAAGGAAGCATTGTGGGGTGGGAGAAAAGAAAAAATATGAAGACACACAAATGTTTTAAATGGAAGTAAAAAGAAAAGAAGAAAGAGAAGTAACAGTAAAAAATGGGCTAGTGGGTCACCTCAAGGAATACAAATGTTGTTTAGCGATATCTCCTGATTCATGTAGTGACAGGTGTCACTCATTGTGCATGTAAATTCCCATTGAATTAGATAACGGGTGGGGGAGAAAAATGGAAGTAAACAATGACATTTTCTGGGGATACATACATACATACAAATAATAAAAGAGGGCAATAAATGCCACACCATTGACAAAAAAAGGGACATATACATTTGATTAGGAGACTAGAATATGTTTAGAGACACTATTGGTTCTTTAGAAGTGTCTTTCATGATGCCTCCCATGTTTTGATAGAGCATTGAGTTAAGGGGGGTGACTGAGATAGGGATGAATATGTATGAGGCTAAGTAGTGGTCGAATATATCGACCAGAGGGGAGACTATAGAGGAGGTCTATTTGACCCCCTCATATATGATAGACAGGTGAATATGGTAGTGAGGGCCTATGCTCCCCCTCTCAAACATTGTAAAAATCAGGATTATTGTCTGTTTAGGTAGTTTAGTTGCAAGTATTCAAGGCAACATAAACCTAAACATATGTTTACATTACACACAAACATTACACACAGAATATAGATTTATGATGTATAGTTTGTTTGTTTTATTATTTCTAATGCGCACCAGACCCAGGGGTATCAGCGCGCAACAGTTACAAGAATATGCAAAGCTTAGGTTACAAAGTAACAGCGAATGAAATACAATTATATATAGTGAAATACAGTACACACATTGATAGGTGAGAACTGGACGATCTAGTGCAGGTTACAGATGAAACACACAAAGCATGAATTTACATTTTACAGTGGATCAGGAGTAGTGTTAGGTTACATCTTAGCTGCAGAGGCTTAGGGTCACAGGTGAAAATTACCCTGGCAGGTTTACAGGTCGATGGATTTGAGCCATGTGATAGTGTTTGATCTGAAGTTCAGGTAAGATTGGTCTTCTCTGAGTAAGTGGGGCAAGGAGGTCCGGAGTTGGGCCGCTTTTACAGGGAAGCTGCAACCTCCAACCTTGGATAGTTTGAATCTGGGAACGGACAAACAGTTCAGGTTGACTAGTCTGGAGGGTCTTGCAGATGTCCGTCTGTGGAATCTGTCAGAGAGGTAAGTAGGAGCATGCCTGTTTAGTAATTTGTGGGTACGCAGTTTTTAGGAGTATTTTATCATTAGTTGTAAATACAAGCAAAATACAGGCAAAAGATAGCGATTGCATTACACAATGGTTGTAAACCCTAGCTCTCAGGGAAATTCATAAGTGCTGAGAACACAGAAATGATATGATATGATATGGCATCTATAACGTGATTAAACATAAGTGTTGTGTGCAGAAATGGGAGTGTATTTCAATAGAAGCCATTATGAGCTGATTTTGTATTAAATGAGAGAATATGCAGTATTTTCACAGTGCTGTTTTGCAAGTGAACCTGGCATACAGTCAAAAGTATATAAGCAGTGTGAGATGACCGTGAACTAAATGTGCTAAGTGGTCTGGAACAAATGTGTAATTCTCAGAAACTTGTTTTGTTCAGTGTAAAAATTGCAACATAATATATTGCATGGTCAAGTGAAATTTGGGAAATCACCTAGTCTTGCTAATTTGCATAAGAAGTTTTCTCATCCTCAAAAAATTGGGAAATAGCAAGTCATCCTAACCAGGAAGTGTTCTTGTCCAATAGTGACACCAGTAGTACTTTTAGTAAGATGACCAATTAGAATATGTTGAAAAGTAAAAGTCCACATTAGCATACATTGTTGCACCATCTGTTTGCAATGGTATAAAAATCATGATGTATGTACTATAGTGTGAAATGTTCCTTTTATAACTATGAAGAGGAGTGAATAAATTAATTTAATTCTAGAGCTGGCTGATGTCTCCTTTCCTCACACAAGAAGTATGTGCTGACTGGATGCAAGAGAATTGTGTCTGAGAATTCATCCTATAACACATCTTTTTGAGCTTACTGGGTCACTCATGAGAATTCCTATTTTTATTGTTTTTAGAAACACATGGGGCCTCATTACGACCCAGGCGGTAAGTTACCGCCTGGGTCATACCTTTACCACCATGGCGTAAACTATGTTTACGCCATGGTGGTTGGCGGACTTACCGCCCCATTCCGAGGTGAGTGGGGCGGTAAGTCCCCATTAACCCATTTACCCTTCCCCATTCCCATTTTTGCCCCATAGGGCATAATGGGAGTGGGGAAGGCATTAATTACGCCACCGTAAATTACGGTGGCGTAATTAACAACAAGGTCCCTTAGCGCCCGGGATTTTAACACCTGCTAAAAGCAGGTGTTAAAACCTCCATGGCGCTAAGGGACCTCGGAATCAGGCGGTAAGGGTCGGCGCTGTTTACGCCGCCGTAAACCCCTTACCGCCTGGGTCCTAATGAGGCCCATGGACATGGACTATTAAATTCAACTTAATTACACGGTATGTGCTTTATAAAAACTTGTTTCTTTATTGGACTTGTGATATTGGTTGTACTAAATACACCTGTCTACATCATTGTTTCTTTGTTCTCAATTCTTGTTCATCGTTAGAGCCCTGATGATCAAATTCAAATGCCATGGTCAATGTATCCTCAGCTATCCACAAGCAGAAGAGGGAATGGGGGGCCTGTATCCACCCATGTTGGGTGGAATAAACCAGCAGGCTGCCAGCAATGTCTTCCAAAAGCTCAGGATGTGGTAGGCCATAGGAGAAACCAATTAACATTCTCCATATTATCTTGGAAATTAGAGTGCCTGGTGGTGGCCATGACTCAGCTTGCTCTATTTTTCAAAGGAAGTCCACCAACAAGATCTTTGTCTATCTCCCTCCTTGACTCCTTTGTTAGGATCAGTTCAAAGAGGCATTCTCCAAGGTAATCTAGATTACTCATCCCACTTCAAGTGGGAGTAAAAGCATTTAGATTAGAAGTGACTCTGCTGGATCTGGTGACTTTGCAGGTTCTGATAGGTGTTGTGTTAGGGAATCGGATGGGGAATGGGTGTACTGATGGAGTGAGACTGTTGCGTTCGGGAGGGGAGATGTGTTGGTTAGTTGTTGTTAGATGGGTGTAGGAGTAGGCAGGCGAAGGGGTGACGTTTGGGCATTAAGATCGTAATTGGACTGGGCAGCATATTTATGCTGCATAAGCTTTTTTCTGTAAGAGAGAAAACATAAGATGCATTTATTATATCATACTAAATAAAGATGGGAGATTAAATCTGAAAATGTGGAGAAAATGTAAGATACCTGTGCTTTTGAAAAACGTCTGATCAAGTCTTGGTGGGTGAGTCGTCCATCACAAGTGACAGGCTGCTCAGGTTGATGCTGATTCACATTCCCATCCTAGTCACTGCCAGTATCAACACTGTTCAGGTCTTGTATAGACACCCAGACCACAATAGCCGTATTATGAAATATGCAGCATATGATGATGATCTTGAAGACCTTTTCTGTTCTGCAGTGG
The DNA here is from genome assembly GCF_040938575.1 of Ambystoma mexicanum. NCBI lineage: Eukaryota > Metazoa > Chordata > Amphibia > Caudata > Ambystomatidae > Ambystoma > Ambystoma mexicanum. The sequence goes on along the minus strand of NC_090923.1, from coordinate 536,458,041 downwards.
AAACTGCCATTTGATAGTGCCATGCATTCTAATGTACATCTGATGTTAGTACATGCTATGAACATTCCAAGGGGTCAGAATTGGGATAATGGATCTTGACAAGAAGGTATATCTCAAGTCACCTGCAAAATGATGGTACTGGATGTATGTCATAGGGAGACAGACAAGTTGCAAATACAGGTACATTGACCATACAGTGACTTAGATTTCCTCATTGCTTGACACCATCGTCCCTCTGAAAATGTGCTCACGTCTGTGATCAGCAGTCACCTTCAATGAGTGGTATGTGGAACAGGGGAGGAAGCAGAAGAGAGGTGAAGAGTGGCACAGAGTCGAAGTGGAGATCGGCAGGTAAAGATGGATTATGAAAGAGTGAAAGAGCTGTGTATCAAGGGGAGGAGTGTCAAAGAGGGACAGCGGTATATGGAAGAGTGAAGTGGCTATATTAGCAGTGATTGACCTTACGGGGTGCAGGTTGTTTGTGGAAGGGGTAGTTGAGCATGATATAATGGTGGCAGAGTCAAAGTGGGGGGAAGCAGAATAAGTAAAGTGTAGTGGGTAATAGTGAGACCATTACGTCATACGACAAGCAATCACGTCCACGTTGACTTATGTGGTTCCATGTACCAGGACATGCTGCTACTCTGTAGAACTATGAAGTAATGCTAAGCGTTTGATGTGGAGGCTTGCATCACAGGTCTATTGCACATTTATCATGTGCTGCTTTTTCCAAAAGGTCTGCTTCCTGGAAGGGGAATGTGAGTACAATGAAGGACTGCCATGACATTGGAGAAGCTAGTTACACTATGAAAGTTGTCTTTGTAAGCACTGAAACTGGCACAGCTGATGGAGAGGTAGATGGGCCTAAGGTAGGATGTTGCATACTTCACATGCAGTATTTCAAATTATTGCATACAGAATTCCATGAATGCCTTATCGAGTGAGATTTCAGGCTGAACCTATTCATATTCTGGTGGGAGGTGAACACAAATAATATCTGGAATGCAGTCTGTTTTTATCAGCACTGCCATACTGGCTCCATAGTGTAGGGTGCCATGAATGTTTGTATCCTGGATTTGAATCCTGGTTGATACGTTGTAAATCGAGATACCCACTTAGTTGTTTTGTAGCGTTTCTTGTGTCTCAGTCCCTGCAAGACACCTTGCCAATTCCTCTACGTAAACCTACTTCTCAACTAACAATTCTGGGCTACTGGATCAACGAGCAACTAATCACTGATCTTTGGAAACTGGAGATGGCCTCAAGAAACCAACAGTTGTTACAAGCTGCCTCCCTGGTGACTCTGGTTTAATTCTGCATGTGGTTTGATGTTGCTAGTTTCAGGGACTCAAATAGTCACAGAAATGTCCATCTACAGATGACCCACCACCTTTACTCATACACGTTTCTCATACTCACAGCACACAAGGTGATAGTACTCGAGGCAATAGCACACAATTGTCATTAAAGGAAGGACCCTGGTAAAATAAGCAGGGACGCAGCTCAGTTTTGAAGCTGACTAAACAACCCCATGCTAGAGATAACATGACCCCATGCTGAAAAACTCTTGCTAACTTTGTTAAACTTGTTCAGTTTAAAGGCAAACCTGCCCCGCAATGTATATATAATAAGGGTACTTTAGGAATGCTACACAGTTATTGCCCTGAGCCTTAAGGATTCCAAACAGAATTCACAGTGATCCAGACCAAAATATCTTGGGACATAGTGGGACAATATAAATGTGACCAAAGAAGGAGTCACGATCATTCAGTGGATTATCCTAGCTGATTTTCTCTCATTCTTGGTGTAGTTCCTTTAGTTTTCTTGGATGTGACTGGGAACTTGAGTGGGCACTATAATAATGAATGCTTTGTTCACCTGAAGCTTTGTAATAGGAGACTTTATATGAAATTATATGTCACACCTGCAACCATTGTATTGTATTACGCATTGTATTACATTTTATAGGGTGAAAATGAGGTTTTACCCAGAAACCATTGCAAGAGAGAACAACAATCATTAGTGCTATTCAGAATTAGGTGCCATACATAAGAGGGATAGATAATAAGCACTCAGACCGAAGGCAGTCGGGAACACATGATACAGAAAGCAGGGAACCGACAAGATTCATGACAGAAAGTAGTCAGTGTTATTTGCATGTCATTGTGTAAGAAATAGTTAGGGAGGGGGAGTAAGGTGAGAGCAATTAGAGGGTGCTTCTTCAAAGTTGAGTAGGATAATCTTTTAGTGTAGATTTCAGTGGATGTGAGCAGAAGATACTATTTGCTAGATAGGGGGGAGCTCATGCATAGATTTGGAAACTTATAGATGGAATTTGAATAGAGACTGTTTTTCATTCCTGCTCACAGTAGAAGTGGCAGTGATAAAGAGGTTGCTATCAAAATGGATCCCGAGATTGTGCGCCTTAGGGGAGGGTTAGAGCAAATAGGATGTAAAAGAGATTGGAGAAAGAAGGAGGGGTGCATTAAAGTTGGAGAAGTAGCTAATTTGGGTCATGAAGGAATGAAGTATTAGACAACGATGTGCCCTCCAGTGATGGATTGCAGCAAGTAAAGCAGAAATGTGAGCTGATAGGTCGGGAGTAAATGTAGTGAAGTAGAAGAAGATTTGCATGTAGTCTGTAAAGAGGTGGCAGGAGAATCCTAAGGGAAGAGTTTGCAGAGGGAGCAGATATGAAAGTAGACAAGTAGGGTGCCAAGTATGAAGACTTGGAGGACAGAAAATGTGAGGGAGACCAGATCAACGGTGGGCATTTTCTACAAGACCTAGAAGTACCAATGAGATAGGCACGAGGCAACGCAACCGACAGTGATTTCCTGGATTCCAGGGTAGGTAAGTGTCAGAAAAAGAGAGCAGTGGTCCTCTGTGTCAAAGGCAACCGAGAGGTCCAGAGGGATTGAGGATAGCTCATGAAGATAAGCTGATGTCAGAAAGTTTGAGACATGAGTGTGAGCCGTTTCTGTAAAGGGACAGCTGTGGAATCCAGATTGAAGAAATAGAGGCAGGCAATTAGTATCTAGGTAAATGGAGATTTTGCTAAATATTAGCTGTTACAGAACTTCAGTCAGTGAGGACAGGCACCAGACAATAGTTGGCAGGATTATTGGGGTCATCTGAGGGATTCTTATTGATTGGTAGGACTTTTGCCAATAGGAAGCAGGCAGGAAAGGTCCCAAGGAAAGAGAGAAGTTGAAGAGGTAGAACTGGTAGGAGCAGGTGTTCATTGCAATTTCCATGGTGGTCTGTGTGCAAACGGGATCAACAGAGCCACTGGAGGAGTTATCCGTTCAGCAGATTGGTACCAATTCCAAGAGAGATGTATGGAGGAAGACGCATAGGTGGTGAAGATAAGTGGGTGGAAATGCAGCATGGGTTGGAAGATAGACAGTAGGGTGGTGATGGTGTCACACATTTTTGCAATCTTAGATTAAAAGTATTGTACAAAAGCAGGCGGCAGAGAGACAGATTGTATGAGGGAGAGGATGAGCTAGCATGGTGTGTCATGTGGAGGAGAATTTGCATGGCTGCGAGGAATTGCAGTAATTATATTGGTAAAGTAGGATCATTTGGAGTCAATGGCTATGATAAAAAGGGAATGATTTTCTTTCAGTCACAGTAAAGGGGGTGGAGGTATTCTTGCACTCCTTATGAAGGAGGCATTGCATGTAATTTTAAGGAGGAGATCCAGGGATCCGGTGATGGGTGGAGGGAGTGGAGATATGAATGGGATAAGGAAGAAGGCTACTTCAAAAGAGGAGGCAAGATAGAGAGAAGGAAGGACTTGACAATGGTTAAGAAGGGCACCACATTTCTGATTTTGATTTTGCGATCGAGGCGATGGAAGGGTTAGAGAGTGGGGGAACAGTAATACCAAACTGGAGGCTAGAAAGGTGAGATGGAGAGAGTTCAGTAGATAGATTAGGCACGAAAAGGGAGGAGAGAAAGAACAAGAGAGTTTCTCTGGGATTTTGTTAGTTGCATACATTATATTGTCAGGTAAAGCATGGTCACAGAGGAGGTAGTCAAGTTCAAATTGGTAGGTATGGAAGATTCTAGGAAGTTTGAAGTCCTGCATAAGTGCTTCTGGGGGTCAGTGGCACTGAAATCAAGTAGGAAATTTAGATAAGAGAGGAACAAGTTGAAATGGCTGGGCCTGATATATCAGGGGGATGGTGAGAGAGGTGGGAAAAGGGAGTTGGTTGGCTGTGAACTGAAAGGTGAGCATTTGAAAGTCAAAAGGTTGGTTGATCTATACTCTAGAGCAATGTTCTTCATACTGTGTGGCTCGCCCTCCTGGTGGGCCACAACACCTTGCCTAGGGGCCAGGGGGGGCACAAAACTCTCAGCTTGAAGAACAATTACAAGCTGATCAGCGTTTATTGCTAGGCGTGGCAATGCAAAGGCAGGTTTTGCCTTTGCGTTCAGCCTTTCAGTAATCTGCTGTTTCAAGAAGTAAACACAGTAGGATGCTGTGTTTACTTCTTGAAAGGAGCATCTGACAAAGGTAGCATGCAAAGGCAGCGCTTGCCGGAACACAACCAATAAACAGTGATCATCTGTTAAGCGACTGTGTTGTGGGGAGCGCTACTTTTCAGTAAGGTGTTACTTTCAAGAAGTTAACTCGGCTTGGACTTTTCCATGATGTGCTCACCACATGAAAGGAGCGCCTGATTGAAAGGTAGAATGCAAAGATAGCGCTTGTCTCGACACAGGCCCTTTGCATCATGACTTTGCGTTATACATCTACTCATCTGCTTGAGCAGGCATTCAAAGGCAAAATTGTGCTTGCACTTTGTAGGAAAGCACCTTGAGCTACATTGCGCCATGTAATGGTTATACAGTTCAAGGACTCACACACTCTACGTTGGTTTACTCTACCAGCGGTCCAATATTGGGTGAAAGAGGAAGTGGGATTAAAACTGCAGAATTTAGGACATTTCTAATGATTCTGTTATCATACAGATATTTGAACATTAAAAATGTAAATATTGTGGAGGAGCGGGGCAGCAGGGAGCCCTGGGCAGGGCAGCTCAACCATAATGGGCGAGGGGGCATCAAACCAGTGACCCCCTTGCCCATTATGGAGGAGCTGAGGCTACAGCCCAGTGAAACACTGACCGCTCTCTCTACTGCTTTTCCAGCTGAGGGAGTGCTACTGGGCTCCTGGGCTTGCTGAACTGTCAAACTGTCACTGTTTCCCTTTGACAGTTCAGTTCCCCAGCAACGCATGCTCAATGAGACATGCAAGGATGGGGCGTTTTGCTTCCCCAGCATTGCATAGTTCATTGGAAATGCTGGCTGCGGAAATGCATGTCTGTAGGTGCGAGGGTGTACCCCTGCACATCCTTGAACATACAGACAGAGCAGGCTGGAGCGGGACGTTTCTGCACCCACGCTCAGGCCCCTGCACGTATGTGCAGGAACCAGGAAGCTCTTGCTTCCCGATTCCAGTTCATGATTCAGGAGCTGGAGTGCTTGGGAGGAAACCTCAGTACCAGGGCAGAAGGTAAGTTTATGTTAATTTATCTTTTATTTAAAATGTGTATGGATGCCTGTATACTTCTGCTATGAGTGAGTGTATGAAGATGGGTACTCGTGTGAATGATAGAGTGCTGTGTGAAAGTTGTGTGAATGTGTGAGTGTGTGTTGGTCCGTGGAGCTTATTTTGGCAAGTGTGTGGGGGGAGGGTTGAACAGCAAAGGCATTTTAAAAAATGCCTTTCTTGCACAATCCCTCTACCCACTAGCCAAAGTCAACTCTGCTTCTGAGGCACTGTGGAGCCTGGGGGACAGGGATCATATTTTTTTAACTGGGCATCCATCATAGATGTCCAGTAAAAAATAACATGCTTTCCCCGTAGGCCCCCCAGCACCAATTGCAAACTGTTCGGTTTTATACCCAATTTTTTAAAAAGTGTTCTCTAAAATGCAACATTTGAACCCATAATTTTAAAACGATTCCGGGAGTATTTATTTATTTATTTGGATTTATTATGCGCCCAGCTGTCCAGAGGCATCTTGGCACTGTTACAGAATATTCAACTTGGTGCATGCTATTAACAAAAGTAACAGGCAAAAACAGGTGTATTATTACAATAACAAGGGTGTTCCGTGGTTACAGTGCAACAGTGTAGGAGGCAGTACTGAATGGTACACAGTTTAGTTGAACAACTTTGTTTTTAGTGCTTTTCTGAATGTGAGGAGGGATTCTTCATTTTTTAGACTGGGCGGAAGTGAGTTCCAGGCTTTAGGGGCTAGGACTTCAAAGCTCGTTCCACCGGCTTTGGCTCTGTTGAATGTTGGGAATGAAAGTTGGTGTGAGTATTTGTTGCGTTTAGGTCTGTGGGTTGGCGCTTGGTGTATCCTCTCTACTAGATAGGCTGGTGCTATCTGGGCAAGACATCTGTGTGTGATTGTGAGGGCTTTGAAAGTTATGCACTCTTTGAACAGGAGCCAGTGGGCATCTTTTCTTGCCTGGGAGATATGTTCTCTCTTAGGGATGCTGAGGGCTGCTCTAAGGGCATTGTTTTGTGCGATTTGTAGTCTGTTGATGTTGTTCGCGGAGGTGCCAAGTAGTAGTATGTTGCAGTAATCCAGTTTTGCTCCAATTGTGGCTCTAGCAATGTTTAAGCAGTTCTTAGGTGATAGTTAAGGTTTCACTGCATTTATGATTTTTGAGGTGAGTGCTGCTGAGGATGATATGGCGCTGACTTGCCTATTCATGGATAGAGTGGAATCCAGGTAGACGCCTAGGGTTTTTATTGCTGCTGAGATAATGATAACTGTGTCTTCAATGATAAAGGAGTTATATGAGTCATCTAGTCTTTTTAGGGCTTCTTTGGGGCCTACCAACAGTATTTCAGTTTTTCTCCCATTTAGGTATAGGCCATTGGCCACCATCCAGGCCTGGATGCGGGCATATATGTCTTGGAGGGTGTTGAGGTCTTGCTCATAGTTGCCTGTTAGTGAGCCTAGAATTTGTGTGTCATCAGCATAGTTTGTAAAGGCTATGCCGAATTCTTCTAGGACACTGAAGAGTGGGAGGGTGAAGAGATTGTAGAGTGTAGGGGAGGTACATGAGCCTTGTGGGACTCCACAATCGATGGGTGAAGGGATGGCAGATGCTTGGTCAGAGAAGACTCTCATCGCTCGACCGTCCAAGAAGGAAGTGATCCAGGCGGTGGCTGCTTGGGAGAAGTAGGCTGTGTCAGTCAGATGTCTACAGAGGATCTTGTGATCAACCAGATCAAAGGCCACTGAGAGGTCTAGGAGTAGGAGGAGTGATGTTTTGCCTTTGTCCATAGCCTCAAGTAGTTGGTGCTTGACGTCAAGTAGAGCTGACTCTGTGCCATGGCGGGGGCGGAACCCCGATTGCCTTTTTCCAAGGATGTTGTGTGTTTCTAGGTAACACTGAATCTGTAAGTATGCAGCCTTGTCTAGAATTTTCAACAGGAATAGCACTGTGCTAATAGGATGAGAGTTGTTTGGGGAGTCTGGGTCGAGGGTAGGTTTTTTAGTAAGGGCCAAACCTAGGCTTCCTTAAGGGTGGGTGGGACGGTGCTGTTGCAAAGGAGGCATTGATGAAGGTGGTGACAAAGGGGGGCAGAGCTGTGGTGCAGTCTTTGATTAAGTTAGCTGGGCAGATGTCACCTTTGCATATCAATGGTTTGGTGTGTTTCATGATATGAAGGACTTCGGGGATTGTTACTTCCCTAAATCTGAGGGGTTTGGGTGGATTTTTGCTGTGTTTAGCGTTTCCCTCTGGCGTGTTGGTGGAGGGCTTAGGTGATGGTGAACTAGTTTTAGGCAGTTTGTTAAACTGGGTTTTGATTTTGTTTTTAATTGTTTTATTTTGTCTAACATGACGTGCTGGAGGTTGTTACACTAGGTTGCATTTTTCTCGGTGGGTTGTGCCGAGGTGGGGGGGATTGTAAGCTCATTGTATATGGCGGATAGCTCTTTGGATTGTGAGATAGCTTTCTCTGTTCTGGCGTTGTATGTGGGTGCTTTGGTTCTGGAGATGGCTTTTTTGTATTGTTTGGCGACAGTGAGGTATGTACCTCTTGTGAGAGAGGAGGGATTTGTTTGCCAGGACGTTAGTGCTGCTCTTTTGGCAGTCTCTGCATCCTTGAGTTCTTGAGTGAACCAGGAGTTAACATGGAGTATTTTCTTGGCTTTTTTCTTTTCCAGTGGGGCTATGGCCTCCACTATATCTTTTAAAGAGTGGTGCTGTAGAGGTAGTATGGGTGAGTGCTGAGGTTTCCAAAAGTGGGAGTAACCTGTTTACAGTGAGCAGTTTTTTGATCTGGCCATGGTGGCTGGTGCAGGTGGATATGGGTTACCTCCTATTTTTATTGGTATGAAGAAGTGCAGTAGGTGGTGGTCAGTCCAAGGGCGAGGGGTGTTAGAGCTGATGTCAGCCGCACAGTTATGGTCGGTGATCCAGTCTAGGATACGACCTTTGGTGTGGGTGTTGGTGTGGGTGTGTGTAGGTTCGTTCACTCATTGGGTGAAACCTAAGTATAGGAGTGCTTTCGAGAGGGCTTTGGGTTTTTTGTCTTTTGGGTCTTTTAACCCTAGGTTGAGGTCACCTAAGAGTATGACTCTTGAGTTTGCTTTCAGGTTGTCTTCTAGGATGTGGGTGATGTTGGATTGGAAGTCTAGAGTTGGGCCTGGTGGGCGCTAAACAATATGTATTGTGATGGTGTCATTAAGTGAGAGAGATATTTTAGCTGATAGTGCGTCAAAGTTATCAGCTTCATTAGTGTTTAGCTGTCTAGCGTTGATGGTTTCCTTGAGGATTAGAGTGACCCCTCCTCCTTTACTGGAGGTTCTGTCTTGGCATAGGATGATGTACCCTGGTGGTAAGGTTTGGCAGATAGCTGGTCCGGAGACGTCATGTAGCCAGGTCTCGGTGATAGCTAGTATGTCTAGGTCTAGGTCCTGAATAAGATCATGTATTTCTGTTGCATGTGCTGGTAGAGAGCGAGCGTTAATGAGTGCACACTGGAACTGTATTTCCTGGTTGTCCCTTTTCTTAGTGTTTGCATGGGTGCTATCAGGGGTGTTGGTTTTGTTTTTTATGGCTGGTGCGCGGGTGTCAGTTGGTGGTGGTGGTTGTTGGGAGTGCGTTGCAGAGAGGGTCTTAGTGTGGGATGCGAGGCTGGCAGAGCATGGGGAGAGTGTTAGTTTGTGTGTTGATATGTGGTTTAGGGGGAGTGATGGTGTGGGTGAGCATGCTACCAGGGCAAGTGATGATGTGACTAAGAATAGTACTGCCCGTGGAGAGCACCAGTAGGAACGGTGTGGGTGGAATATTGTGGGAGCAAGGGATAGAAGGTGCCATGTTTCAGTGAGGTGTACTTCTCGGGTGGTGAATATGGCGGTTTAGAGTGGGTATAGGCTTAGGTGATTACTAGTGGGTTAGGCACTGGGTGCGAGAGAGTTTCAGGCTAGTCCAATGGGCAGTAGAGTGGTGGTGGACTGAGTGCGGGTCGCAGGTCACATGTGGGCTAGACCCAGGGGCAATGGTGGGCTAAGCAGTTACACAAATCACATGTGGGCTAGACCCAGGAGCAGTGGTGGGCTATGCAGTGCACAGATCACATATGGGCTAGACCTAGGGGCAGTGGTGGGCTATACAGTACACAAATAGCATGTGGGTTAGACCCAGGGACACTGTGGGCTATGCAGTACACAAATCACATGTGGGCTAGACCCAGTGGCAGTGGTGGGCTATGCAGTACACAAATCACATGTGGGCTAGACCCAGGAGCAATAGTGGGCTATGCAATAGACAAATCACATGTGGGCTAGACCCAGGGGCAGTAGTGGGCTATGCAGTACAAAAATCACGTGTGGGCTGGACCCAGGAGCAATGGTGGGCTATACAATACACAAATCACATGTGGGCTAGACCCAGGAGCAGTGGTGGGCTATGCAATACACAAATCACAGGTGGGCTAGAGCCAAGGGCAGTGGTGGGCTATTGCAGTGCACAGATCACATATGGGCTAGACCCGGGAACAGTGGGACAGTGGTGGGATACTAAAGTGGTTGGAGTAACTAATAATCTAATCAGATGGCTATGCACAGGGTTAACATAGCAAATATTAGATTTGCATAATGCTGTACCCACATGATGTATGTGCTGGGTTATGCCTATATGCATAGGTGGGATAAGCCAATTGGTGCTCAAAGTGGGCATGGGAGAGCCATTTAGTATTTGCTGCAATCTTGTTTGCGATTGCGTGCTCAACATAGCTAGAGCGAGGCTGGTGGGCAGACTACAGAGTGGCAAGTCAAGCTAATGAAACTAGAATAGTCCAGTGAATATATAATGGCTGTGGTCGGTACAAGGTAGAAGAACGTTCAATAATGGGAGGGGTAAGCAGTATGCCGCAGTACATTACGGCGAACAGCAGAGCATTACACAATAACATGTAACGCTAACTATCAATGGCACATTCAATGATGGAATACAATATTGCTGCTCAAACCGGAGCACATAAGGTAATAGACAGAACTTTGTACATAGGCGGGCTACAAGTGTTAACATGTTGATGGTGCATGGTGACAAGGTAAGCCATTATATGCGGCGTGTTTTAAAAACAAACGCTTAGGGGGTCCTGCAGCATTGCAAATCGTGGCGGCATTAATGCAAAAGATATTTAGACATTTGTGGGACTGTGCAATAGTACTGTGAGGATAGCGGTTGGCAGTACCTAGGATGAGAAGCGCTCACCATGCAGGGGGTTTGAACATCGCTCCTGATGGCACTTCACTCAGTGCATGGCGCGGGGCAGTGGAACGCAGCGTGTATGTGGTTCAGCAGGGCAAAATCTGAGTGGACGGCATGAAGGTGGGTAGGTGACCCAGCGCTGTATTATGGCGCGGTCAGTTTGGCGATAAGAGGCTCGTTGTACACAGAATGATGGGTAAGAATGTCTTGGGAACTATGGATAGCTACCAATGAGAAAGTTATCTTTGAAGGTGGGTGATTACACAAGAGGAAATACTTGCCACTGTCCTTGCACTAAAACCTTCAAACTGCAAAGCAGACTCCTGTCCGGCACATATAGAGAAACTCTGTGCACCTGACTTGTCACCTTTTATCACAAAATTTGTCAATGCCTCTTTTCTTACAAATGAAGTCCCACCCAACAACTGCCTCACGTTTACATGTGCAAAATCGGATTTCTGCAATGTGCTCCTCATGGACAACTCAGTTACTAACCTAGCCAAATGACAACTATTAAAAAACAAAGCCCTCCGAGCGCCACTTGGACTAAAACACTCTGACTACATCTCTGCCATGAGGCGAGAGGTCCACTGGTTACCAGTCAAAGCACGAATCGAGTTCAAAACCTCATCCCTCGCTCCCAAGTGCATCTATAAAGCAGCACCCACCTATCTCGACGACACACTCTCCCAGAAATCCACAGGGCGAGTTCTTAGATTCAGCGCCAGCATCGCCCTGGTCACCCCCCACTTTAGGAGCAAAAGGGCTGGTGGCTCTAGTTTCAGCCTCACTGCACCTACTCTCTGGAACACCCTCCTCATGGTTATCAGAAATGAACAATCGCATAATATTTTTAGAAAACGGTTTAAAACATGGTTTTTCAATGAGTATGAATGATTGCTGACATAGGTAACCTGCTTCTACTTCCTCTGTAACAAACGCTGTGATACCCAAGGGTATGGTCGTTAAGTAAATACCACAAATAAATACTCCCCACCTATAAGTCTAATAAAGTAACTTCTCTTATGTTCAAAACACTAATTTTGATGCCAAAGTTAAATATTGTAATGCTGTTGACAGATACGACCGTTTGTTTTAAAGGTAAATATGATGTGATATGATGAGGATCATTTTAGGGCGTTCATTCAGATCCTTTCTTTTTCACTCTCTGTGTTCTGCTTACAAAGTCACCATTGTTTTATTGCAGGGTATTTATATATAGTATGCTCTTGTGCTATTGCATAGCACTACACAGTACAATGTTAGTGGAAAATAGTTGGTCTCGCTTCTATAGTCACAATGCAGACAGTGAGAAGTCTGCATAAGAGTGGCCCATGGGGGACCTGTTTGACCATGCCCCCTATTGAAGTCGAACAGGGCCATCAGGCATGCCCGAGCCCTGTGGATGTTGCGCCACGTCACGCTGTTTGGCTGTTTATCTGCTGGTTGTTTGGCTCCTCTGCTTTGTTTATGCAAAGGACAGTATTTACAATTGTGCCAATGCTGCTTCCGAACTTTGACTTGGAATCATAGAGGCCTTCAATCTGTATTGTGCTACTATCATTCCTTTGTTTATACTCAGTGGCACGTGGGGAGACACATGACTCTTGCTGAGTCCGAATTCTGGGTTCCATGTGATAATATCCCCGCAAAAATATCGCCATACAAAAATGTCGCCATATTTTTGTGCCGATATTACCCCATGGAACCCGCGGGGGACACCCCTGCAACCCCCATATTTTTTTAAAGGGAGCGGGGGAAACCCCCGCAACGCCCCCCACCCATTTACCCCATAAATTATCCCCACCAAAAATATCGCCTATGGCCATTCCCGACGACCATATGTACGGCGATATTTTTGGTGGGGATATTACCTGATACCGAATTCTGCCAGATCTCTAGCCTAGTTCATGTTGTATTGTCTTTATGGCATGAGAGTTGCCACTTGCCAACCACAAACCAGATATTGTATGCAATCTGTGGATGAACTAATGTTCTTAACTTTGGCACAGACAATGCAATATCACTATTTTGCACATATGATAATGCTGCAGGCGCTATTTACTTGCGGGAGTGCCTGGAACTCGTGATTCATTGAATCTAAGGGCATGGGTTAGGGCAGCCCCTTAAGCCACCAGGCGTGAGTCTACAAAGTCCCTTTTTTGTGACTTCTTACATTAATCTTTAAATCGTTTGACCAGCAACATCGGAAAACAAACGAAACGAAAGGAAAAGTCAATTTTGCCACCAGTGCATGCAGGTAAAAAGATGTCTTCCAAGGATGCAAATGAGCTTGTTATTGAAAAGATATCCCCCGGAGAACTAATGAATAAATCAACATTAGGTTCTGTATATGATAGTCACATCAATATCTCTCATTTTACTCAACCACTTTTGCCCTTTAAACTTCAGAAAGATGTTTTGTCATGGAGTCATGTGAGCAAACCAGTGCCAGCCATCTCTGTCTATTTCTACCCCACTAGTTCAAGTCAAGAGAAACGAGATCAAGTGGGTGGGGAAAACGGGATTGTATCAGCACAGGCAATTGCGCCAAATGATAAACCAGGCGTGCTGAACCGTCTTCCATCTTTTCCAGAACCCGCAGATAACCCAGATGTAGTGCCAGCTGAGAGAGCTGCTCCTGTCACTATGTTATAAGCAGCGTTAGAATCACCTACAACCAGGCTCTAGCAACACCTACAAGAACGCTCATAATATGATGTGCTTTACCTGGGAAGATTAGAACGGAAGAAAATATGTTTGTCTCTTAAGGAAAAGAAAGAAGCACATATATTTGTGAAATTGGAGGTGAAAGAAGCCCAAAGGAAATCGAGAAATCCTAGTAACAGACACTAAGAACCATCCGCTTGTATAGTACTATCTTATATTTCTTATACCATAGACATATACAGAAAAAACTCGCTAGAACCCTAAAAACTGAAAGTTCAAGGATTTTCCCTTATTTGCTCATGTTTACGGAGGAAGATGCAGCATTGGCTTTCCCAAAAGCAACGCATTCCTTGCAATGGGTACCAGACAAAGTAACATTAATATATTCTCCCTCAATTTAATGGGAGACAGTAGGACAAGAACAAGCGGCAATACATGTATGGGCCCGTTGGAATGCAGGGAAATTAGATGTTGTCGCAGTTACTGCCACTTGTCATTTAGGTGGAAGTGTCAGTTCAGTTGTGGGCGCATGCATATGTGTGAGTTGTGTGGGTGTGCATGTTGTGTGTAAATGTTACAGTGTATGTTGTGCATATTTCCTAACATGCAGCAAGTGCCCAGGAAATATTTAGTCACTAAATGGGCAGTACTTGTTTTTGTGGAATCTCAGAGTACTGTCGCACTCACTATCTTACATTCCAACTTAGTGTCCCGTGGGTGATTGCTATAGGTGTATGTGTGGGTGATGCGTTTTAGTCAGTGTCGGAAGTGTTGGTTTATCGGTAGTACTGTAATGACTGTTTTGCTTGCTTGGGGAATATCATTTGCTGTGAGGACTTGTGATTTATCATTCAAATGTGTATGTCTGTGTTGATGTTTTAATGAGAGATTGGTGAATTGGTTTGGGGTTTCGGAAAAGGTAGCAGAGAAAGAGTACTGATGATTGTTGGAAGCATGTATGTGGATGATGATGTCGTGAGTGTGCCAGTTTGTGTGCTGGAAACGTTTGTTGTTGGTTTTGTTGAAGTACTTGTAGTTATAGGTGCATGAGTGCAGGCAATGCACATGTTTATTGGAGTGGTTCTATGCAAAGTGCTTGTGATTATTGGTGTGAATATGAGAGCAAGTATTGTGAGTGTGTGAGTCGATAGTGTGTGTGCACATTGGTGATTATGGTGGAGTGTGTAGTCATCATGCCTGAATTGATATTTGTACCTGTGGGTGGGGGTGTGTGTGTGTGTGCGTGTGTGTGTGTATATGTGTGAAGGGGGAAAGATGGGAATAGGGAATATGGCTTGCTTTTGACATGTTTGTGTTTCCATTTGGGACCCGCACAACCTAAAAGACATTGGCCCTCATTACGACCCTGGCGGAAATCGCGGTGCTAAATGCACCGCGGAGCACGGCGGAAAGCTGCCGATAGCGCCATGGAGGTCGGCGGATTTTCCGCCCCATGCCGACCTTGGCGGGGCGGTAAATCCCCAATCCCCATTTTACCCTTCCCCATTCCCATTTTTGCCCCAAAGGTTATAATGGGAGTGGGGAAGGCGTTAATTGCGCCACCGCCAAATACGGTGGCGTAATTAACATCAAGGTCCCGTAGCGCCATGGATTTCTCCGCCCGGAAAAACCAGGCGGAAAACGTTCCATGGCGCTACGGGAACTCGTAGTAGGGCGGACGGGTCCGCCGCGAATAACGCTGGCGTAAACCCACTCCGCCAGGGTCGTAATGAGGGCCATTGTGGAATTATCTAATCTGTTTAACATGACTTCAACTAAACTTACTTTGTGATCTATTTTACATTGGTCACTTACTCTCGTCTGAAGGCGCCAATGATAAGCATGTTCGCCTGTGCCTTTTGGTTGCAAGGCTTGGCTGGTCTCAGGTACTTAAGATAAACAATGTGTATTCGTTATTTGTAAATGTAGAAACTATGCTTCTAGTCCCTTTTTCCCAATGAACATGCAACTCTAAATACAAAGCGGATTGTATTTTGGATAGGTTGCAAAGCTTTTCCATTCAAGCTATCTGTTAAGGAGGTATATTAATAGTACACTTTTTCACTCTAATTGCCCGTCCTTTATAATGATCCCATTTGCATCTGTGCAAATGCACTCGTGTATTTTTAAATATGTGTATTTTGTTTGTTATTTGTATAGCGCCTTACGCCAAAGTGCTGTACACACCAACTTATAGAACAATAATTATGAATAGAAAATGAAGCAATCCATCAAAGAGAGAAAATAATTAAAATTCAACTATGAAAACGAAAAGGAATAGAATAGGACAATTAAGAATGAAGGAGATAGCTCTTCAAGGAAGAACAAAATAAACAATAAGAGGTCGAAGAGAAAGAGGAAGAGCATTCCAGTGAAGTGGAGCAAGCAAAGAAAATGAACAAAAACATGATTAAGCACATGGAGGACAAGAAAGATAAGAACGAGCAAGGCCATAAAGAGATTTAAAAATAATACAAACAAAATTAAATTTAAACCAAGAATTAAAGGATAGCCAACCAAGAGAGGATAGGGAAATAGAATAACAAGGACAAAGTGAATACAAAAGATGAATAGAAGCATGAAAAACAGACTTTCGAGGAGCAAGACACGGCGCAGGAAGACGAGAAGCTGGAAGACCAAAAAGTAAGAAAGAGCAATATAATAGACGTGAAAAAATAAATGAAGAAATCAAAGGTTTAGTGGCACAAAAGGTAAGGCAAGAGCAGACTTTGCGAATGTTAAAAAGATGTTATTGACAAGAATGAGAAATAGTAGGAATATGATAAGAAAAAAAAATAAGTCAGTGTCGAGATAAAGACCAAGGTTATTTATTAGCAGTGGAGGAGATAGGAAGGCAAGAAGGAAGAAACATGACAAAAGATGGAGGGGAAGTGGAAGGAATAGTGCACGTTGGGAAAAAAAGAAAGTGATCCAACATCCAAGTCTTACTAGCACAGAGATAGGAGGAATGATTCCTATGAATACCAGAAGCAAAGGAAGAAAAAGACAAAAAGAGCTGGGTATCATCAGCGTAAAAGTGGTGAGATAACCCAAAAGCAGAAATAATGGCAGTAAGAGGAAAGATATGAAGAGAAAAAAGAAAAGGACCCAGAACAGACCGTGTGGAACACCTTGAAGAAGAGAAGAAACATCAGAACAGACACCAGCCCAAGAGACAGATTATGTGCGATAAGATAATTAAGAGTGAAACCAGGATAGCACAAATCCGGAGAATCCAAAGGAGAAAAGAGAGTTTAAGAGTAATGCATGATCCGCTGTGTCAAAAGCATCAGAAAGATCCTTACACAATGGTATTCGGTCACAAAGTGAAATTGCTTGCAAAAAGCACTTTTGTGGTGGTTTCCATGCTTATGCGGTTTCCTGTATTTAGACCTATGTTTTTATGGGTTCTGTTCCTAAGTGTTGTTGGTTTCCCAGGACTTGTTGGCCCTGTGTTCGCTTTGATTTCAATGTATGACATTTGTCATATTGTGGAACTTCTCATTTTTTTGTGATGTAATTATTGTGTATTAGTTAAATAAACATTACAGAAATTCCAACAACAGTACAATCCATTTGAATCAAAAGTCTAAAAAACTATCTTATAGTATAAACATTGAATTTTTTTTACACATTTGTTAACTTAATTAATAGCAAAATTGAAAAATGTTTACATATTCATTACATTAAAAAATAGCTAGAAGAGTACCACCAGGTTTAAAATGCAAAATACTTTAAGGCCTCCAGACAAAACAAGCAGCACACATACTACTACCTAAATACATATGAAGAATTCATTTTTATAACAGTAATTAATTTAAGGACATTTTGAAAAACGATGCTGAATGATTTTTCACATATTCTTTAAAAATAAAAAAATATGATTAGTGTTTATATACATTAAGTGTGAGGATATGATAGTGAATGTGCAAATATATGTGTTATTTAAACGTATGTTTGGTAGAAATGTATGATTGCGTTGCTGTGAATTTGCATCCCTGTTGTAGGTTTATGAATCAATCTTAAGGCAGTGAAGTCCCAGATACATCAAATAATGCGCAGAGTCCGACGTTGTCTGCGATTTGTGCATTTACATGGTACAACATGATGGGCATTCCCATTTGGAGCAGCTTCACTGGTGATATAAAAGTACTTTTCTCACTTCAACTACCTTTTGAAGATTGAGAACGACTTTCCTGTCAGCATCACTTTTGGTCATTCATACACAATACAATTCTAACATAATGGAAAACAATGTAAGTAAAGGGTGACACAGTCTTGTGATATTTAGAATTTTCCGTTTTTTTATTGTTTGTTTACATTTTTAAGAGGTGAACTGAAATGTACATTATTTTTACAGGTGCATGTGTTTGTTATAATCAGATGCTTTATGTTATTTACAAAAGAATATGTGGAACTGTCCAATGTATGTGTTGTATGTTCTGATGCAGTCTATTCTTTGCAAAAGAATATGCTAAGCGATGTACATTTGGTACATTGCAATACAGTTTGTGCGGTGCTTGTACTCATAATTTTTATGGTATATGTTTTCAGTGAGCATTCCTTCACATATTGAATATTATTATATTTATGTATGACAATACAACATTGTGTATGTTCATTTTAGACATTTCAAAGCACTAATCAGAACAATATTTTGTATACATGATTACTATATTGTTCTGTGTCGTATGCTTTGCATGTTGTAATGTACCTCACAGGGTCTATTTCATTATTAATGCACATGGAATATGTTTATGGGGTTTGGGCAAGGCCACACTGTCCATAATTTAGGAGGTGGTTCCCTACCTCAACCAAAAACTAAGATCTCTGTCCGTTGCCAAGATGTCTAAAGCAAAAATGTCCTATGGCCGAAGTCCAACAGAAATCTCAAATGGATAGTGTTCACAATAGGAGATGGCTCACTTCCCCGGGTTTCTCTTCACCAAAGCAAAAAAGTTCAAGAATAATAACCAAGTTCCTGTAGCCCAAGAGGATAATTCCCTCTTCTTGGTGTTGCAATTCACTCCCGCGGAACTTGGGTGCCAGACCCAGACTCACACAACACCTGGTATACTCCCCTACCAGGTCTTTTGCACAGTTCCTTTCCAGAAGGGGTATTGCTCTTCCGTTTTGTTTTGCTACAACTCTCTACCTTGCCTGGTTTACACGCCTGCCAGTTCTTTTGTACAGTCCCTTTCAAGAAGGGGTACTGCTCTTCCTTTCTGTTTTGCTTCAATTCACTAGCTTTCCTGCTTTACTCTCTGGCCAGGACTATGAAGATTAGCCACGTTGCAAGCTGTAAGGATTTGCCTCCCACGTGTGCATAGGAGTGCCTTCTCCCACTTCCACCCAGTGCCCAAGCCTTCTACTATGGGCTCAGTGGTGCTCGAATGGCTTCCGTAACTTCTCCAACCCTCATTTGGGTTTTGCTTTGCGCCTGCTCTCTCTCATCAACAAAGATGCCGCCTTTCCTGCTCTCCATTCCGCTCTTCAGCTTTGCTCGTTTCCTTCGTTTTATCCACAGTTTTCTCGCATCTCTGTGCTTGCCTGTCCACCTGACAGCTTGGCTTACACAGCATAGGCTAGCTGGTCGGATTTCTCTGTGTTGCTCAGCTGTTCCATTTTTTTATTCCTGTGCTGAGAAAAGTAGATGCTCAGAGCCAATCAGATTTCTCCAACTACTAGACTGCTCGTTTTACTTCAGATGAGCAATCTTCAATCTGGTTGCCCTCTTCCTTGTGTCAGTGTTCACCATTACGTTGGTTTCAGAATATTAAATGATACTGTCAAGGGTTTTGTGTGTTGCTAAGTGGGATTATTACAATATGCCATCAAAGCATGTGGAATGGAGGGGAGATCCCCAAAAGGGGAAGGGGGATACCATGTCTCATCCGACAATATCTCACTTTACCCTGAGGGTCATCTCCCCCCATGTGATCCTCCCCAAAAAAACCAGCGGCAGGGTCAGGATCAGGCATCAGCCACCGTCCCGTGGTCTCATTAAGAGAGGCTACCTCTGGGACAGGAGTGATGACATCATCAGATTCATGACAGCATACACATATTTCCTTAGGTTAATGACTGTTAGTGCTAGACCAAAGTACATGTCTCGTAGTGCTAAGTGTATCTTTGTTGGAAGAAGCTAATTCAACTTTAATACACCAATAAAAGTAGGAAGGCAATTTCTTGAAATGTAAACTTTTAATATGTTTTGCATTGTTTCCTTAAATCTGCAGTAAGCATGTTTATTTCAATGTTATATACATTTTGGACATTTTTAGGGGTATATCAATTACTATAATTTTCTTTTTCCAAGATAGTTCATAGTGGCATATGTTTGTTTTGGGTAACGAGGTACCGAAGGGTAGTGCCAGACCTTGGTATATATTTGGTAGTGGTAAGAGAGCTCAGGTTAGCAGGAGCTAAACAGGCTTGATCCCAATAGTACAAGTAGTGTCAGACCTTGGTTGATGTTTGGTAGTGGTAAGTATGTTTGGGTTAGCATGGACATGAAGGAGCAAAGTAGAATTCCATGGGTCCTTTCTGAATAACCAAGTAGCATGCAATGGTGTCACTATAGATATTGTACTACCCCATGTGGGATGCAACAATCTAGGATAATTATATGCACAGATTTGTTGTGATTAATATGCAATGGCATGATTGCTCTTATGGACAAACATTTTGGATATCCAAAAACAAAAGGGCCCCGAAAATACCTCCCTCAACTGGGAAATAATGGACACAATTCACAGCACCTAACTGGGAGTACTGTTTGGGCCTGATGTAGAGAAAAATTGCGCGGTGCAAATGTAAATAGCGCCAATAAAAGGCACTATGCACTGCACAATAATAAACCCAACGATTTATAGATATGCCGCTCTGCTGGAATCCAGCACCGTACACCACGTCTGCAAGCCTTGCGCAAGACCCACGGGAGTCACCAGCGCAAAGGACAAGAAGGGGACAGAATATGCAAACCTCCTCATTAAGATGGGGAAATTAAGGATAGCATGGGCGTGGGGATGTATAATATGGGCGTGTGGAGGGAGGCACTCAGTAAATGCACAAACACGCCCCTTGAAGTGCAAAGAAGGCTGCAATTTGAGACTGAGCTGTGCAACCGCCGGAAACAGAACCTGCCGTGCAAACATAGCAAACGACCTGCACCATGCCGGCACCCTGCACTGCTTGCATACCTACTGCTACATGGAAGGAGGAGGAGGCGAAGGAGAAGGAGGTCCAGAATCTACCATACACACATAGTGCTATTCCGAATGCCTGATGAGGATGTTTATGGCACATACCGCTTCCCCCCATGTAATCCTTGACTTGGTCAGGAAGTGGGAGAATGACCTGGTGTCACAACCCATGTGCTCACAGCCAATACCACCCTTGGTGAAAGTCCTAACAGCACTACACTTCCTTGACACCAGCACATTTCAACGGATCACAGCTATAGTTGGTGGTATCTCACTACCCACACAGTCACGCTGCCTCAAGCATGACATGCCATAAAACGTGTAGGCAAGGCAAAGAGTGGCACAAGAATTCTATGCCGTTGCATAGTTCCCATCAATTGCACACATGTTGCACTACAGCCCCCACGAGCCACCGAAAACATATACAGGAACCAAAAAAAAATTGGCATTCGCTTAGCGTGCAGGTCATCTGTGATGCCAAGGGACACATAATGCATGTGAACACAAAATACCCTGGGGCCAGTGTCACTAGTATGACACATAGCAATACCAAAGCAACACACAAGAATCACAAACAATAGACAACAGGGCCACTTGGCAACACATACAAACCAATAAAGCACCATGAACATGTGACATCCAACAAAGCAAAATCAAGGCCAGTTAAGAACATCAGATACCTATGCACTCCCATTACCCGTTGACAATGCATGAAGCAGCAACAAGTACATAGAAAATGACTGACATCCCGTCAATGAGCATATACCACTGAAAACTAAACACAAGATGACCTGCACCCCTGTCCGCAGCTCCACAGGCCTGTGTGTGCATGGTGGGGCCAGTGCAGTGGGTGAACTAGCCACTGCATGCAGTTTCCCCCAACACTGGCCTGATCCAACATGAAAGCTGCGCCGGGACTACAATGCATGTACAGGGGCTGACATTGTGCGGCAGACCAGCATCACATTGCAATGACTGAGCGGCAGCGATATTGGCCGGTTCAAGTGACTACAGGTGACTCTGTGGCACACCTGAGGGCAGGCCATATGGTCCCGTGTCACCTGTAACACAGTTCTGGGGGTGGGGTTGTGGGCAATATCCTAGCATGTGTGTGGGAAGCACGTCCAGGGAACAGAACCAAAGCAGGCAAACAGCATGACATGGCCAAGTGATACAGCACACATGGTGGACGTTGCTCTGCACCATCCAAAAACATAACCACAACTCAAAAATATCGATAATGCAGAAATACCCAGAGCACATTTCATGTGAATAATTCAATCCGATGTGAGGTGAAACTCAGGTGTGTAGGATGCACAAGCATTATGGATTTGCAACCCAACACCAAACATGGCAGGACACAACATGCAAGGAACACAGGACCCATGCCAGTGAATGGTCCAGCAGGAGAGACACGTGCATAGAAGGACCGCCAGCGCACAGAGCCCAACCGGCATGCATCTGACACCTACACAACTCCAATCAGCACCGAAAGATCACCAAAAGTTCAACTGCCAACTGTGACAAACCAACACATATCACCACTATGACACAATCATGCACCACCCTACCACTGGCACATCAGGACAGTACTTCAACACAAAACCAAACATACACGCAGCCCATGCGTTTCCTACCTTACATTGTGTCCATGCTGTTGTGCTGTGCATCCTCACACCCTCACCAAACACTGTGCCTCACCATTTGTGAAAGGAGGGTCAGTGTCAAGCAGAGGAAATGGGGAAAAGGGCGAATGGAGAGTGTCCTGTTAACATTAACAGGGTGAACGTAATCCGACACAACAAAGTGACCTGAAAAGGCGACAGATACATGAGCATCAGTGAGCACCTATACAGGCACAAACATAACAGATGTAAACTACTACCTGGATCAACTTAGAATTCCTACCTGAATGTGCCATCATGTTCCATGGCAAACCAGCATGTCAGTTGACGTCACTGAACATTATATCCAGAACATGAATCTGTCATCACAACTCCAAAAGTACCATCCTGAGCGAAGCAAATGCACATGGCACGAGATGGCAAATTTCATCACAAAATGAAAAATAGAAGACCACCTTGTCCTGGGCATGAAATATGAAATGAAAAAAAGTACATCCATCAAGGTCCACATAGTCATTGCGGGCGTTGATTAAGTGGCGTGGCGAGGTGAGAATCAAAACAAAAAGGTAGTGCAGGTGCACTGAAACACAGCATACCTTGACAAAATCCAAACTTGGAGCCACCCTGTGGTTCCCCATGTGAAGGGGGTTCCTGTCCACGCAAGGCTAGCGCCTGGTCCTCCTCTACAGCTGACACACGTGGCACTGATGCATGTAACAGGCCGCCAAGAGCTTCAAGGTCCTGGTGTGTCTGTTTGCATGTCTCACTCAAGTCAGACCTCATAGCTGCCCTCAAAGCATCCATCTGGATGTTGATGGTGTCCCTCAAGGAGGACCTCTCAAGATGAAGAGTCTCCCTTCAGGCCTTGATCTCATCATGTAGGCATTCCCTCAGTGCAGATATCTCACCATGCAACAGCTAGAATTCCATGCACAAATGTTCCTGCCAATCTCCTGCATCACCTCACACTGTTGCACAATTTCACGGACCACTTCCTTGTCCAAGTCAAACCTTGCAGCAGGCATACTTTTACCACGTGTCCAAAGACGCCGTAAATGTTAGGATGCAGTCCCTGCCTACCTTGTTCTCTGCACTAGCACATCCTGTGTGCCCGCATGTAAACCACCACCTGCACACACCACCACGGAGTCCATGAAAGGGGTTTGAAATGCTGCAGGCACTGTGCCACTTGAAGCAGCATGGCTCACCACAGGCAGAGGCATGGTCTACTGTCCCCCATCTGGCTCCTCGCCCCCTATGAACTCAAGGAGGAAAATGGGGTCAAGACTGCTGAGTTGCTGTTCATCTGCCATCTCCCTCAATAAGGCTGCCACATCATCATCCTCCTCCTACCCGATGAGTCCTGTCAAGGCATGTTGATGATGCTCTGCAACAGTATCAGGTTCTCACCATGCAGTCCTGCCCTGCCACTGTGGTGCCTGCTTGCACATCCCCTGATGTGCCCACTGGTACCTGCTCCCGTGCAGCTGCACCTACAAAAAACAAGACGACACAAATCATGTCTACATCTGCGAACACATATGACTCACAACAATAGCAAGCAGCACAAACAGTAATAATCACCCACATGTGGCCATGTTGCCATGATTAGTCAGTGGGCAGCAAAATCCAATACCTAAACACATTTGGACAGACAATGCCAAGGTGACAGTCATGACCACTGCACATCTCGCAGGGTGCCTGGCAACAAGCTACAAAAGCACACAATGCACCACTGGCATGTATTGCAAGTGGCTGACATGGGGGTTACCAGTGCGCACATACAGTTACCTAAAAGCATACAAACATCAATTAGTACTGCTAACACAGACAACGTGACAATGTTGCTGGTTACCGGCATGATACCTGCAGTGAATTACCCCCCACATGTCAATGCCATTGGATACCTCCCATTTGCTACATATGGCCTTGCATTGAATGACATAGACATGCATGTCCCTTTTCTCCTAATACTGTAAGGCGCAGTGAAGTTTCCTCCACGCATCCAAATGAAAGGCCTCAGACCACCACCAATTCACTCACACATTGACATGCACAGTGTCGTCATTATCTTTTCCTTGGTCCACCTTTTTAGGTCGTCCTTCCGCTTGTGCACCTCTTTTGTAGTGTGCCTCTCCACCCCACAGGCATTCACAAGGTCAGTTACCACCTGCCACTTCTGCATACTCTGGGCCGCTGTCAGGGTGATTCCAGCCCTGGGGTACAGCTTGGAGTGGTGTTCCTCCACATAGTCGATGAGGACCTGATGTTCATCCTCCTCAAACTTCCTCTTCCTGCTATGGCCCTTGTCTGCAACTGATGTCTGTTCCTGGCTTGTAGGGGTACCTCTGGCACCTTCATCGACAGCGCTGGTGCCAGACTGTGCAAGTGGTGTGTCCCCACCATGTGGCAGCTGT
Source organism: Ambystoma mexicanum (assembly GCF_040938575.1). NCBI lineage: Eukaryota > Metazoa > Chordata > Amphibia > Caudata > Ambystomatidae > Ambystoma > Ambystoma mexicanum. Next base: position 536,433,363 of record NC_090923.1, on the reverse strand, counting down.
GCTCCCCCGCTGGCATGTTTTGCTAGTTCCCCATAACCGCTCTCCCAGCTCTGCCAGTTCCCCTGCCATCCGTGTCAGCTGTTCTGCACTTGCTCCGGGTATATGCCAATTCCGCCAGCAACGCCGTCTATGACTGTGCTCCGCATCCGCTGACTGTTGAGATTACGCTTCGCAGATACTTCCTGCACATGCGCACACTAATCCTCGTATTTCACGCATGCGCAGTTGGCACAGCGTAATGCGCGTCACTTACGTGTTTTGGGACTTCCTTCTTTTTGCACCTGGAGTTGGATGTGTTCACTGGCAACTCAATGCAACCAGCCCTGGGCACATCTTGGCCTGCTTACACAGTATGTATGAGGTACACAGTCTGCTCCAGGTGGACTCTGGTACGCCAGCAATACATTGCTGCCTGCTGCTACTCTTTGCAGGTGAGTGGGGGTTTGTTGAAGGGTGAACCTGTTGATCTGTAACTGCATGCAGGGGGGAGAGAGGGATGGTGGGACTCATGGGGAGGGGGTAACATCATGGGGTGCACAGTGTGTTGCAGCTGGGCACCGACCTATGTATGAGCAGCCACATGTGGCATAGACACAGTCGCAATGTGTTGTAGCTGACTTCTACTTGTCCATGAGCAGGTGGCAAGGCCAAGGACCTCATGGAGGCTGCACAGATGGCGTACAAGTCCACTTAATTACTTCATCTGAGGGACAGGTGTCAGCTGAGGGTTCATCCTCGGATGCACGGGACATTGCCATGACATCCTGTCAGGGGCAGGATGAATCAGAATCCTACTCAAACAGGCAGACTGGCAGACACAGGGGTGACATCTGGGTTGCTAGGGTCCGGTGTGGTGGAGGAGGCATTTGTGGGCATGTCTGTGGTGTCAGGTGGTGTTACAGAATCTGATGTGTAGGCTGCGGATGTGCGCCTGCGACAAAAGCGTGTGTGGGACACAGTTGCAGGGGCAGCCACTCACACCGTCCAAGGGCATTCTTCAGCAGTGCTGCGCAGCAATATTGATGCCACAACACAAACTATCCTGTCAGTGTGTGCTGAGGATTCCATTAGGGATGCCGTGCTGTCCATTCTCATCTCGGGTCGTAGCTGGCAGCTGGCTGCACTCAATGCCCTGGACATCATCCGTGGCCAACTGGTAAGCCATCATGGGAAGGTGTGTGACTTTCTGTCCCAGACAGCTGGGGCACTGCTAGCTGTGGTAAAAATGTTTCATGCATCACAGGTCACAACCACCATCTCCTCAGCTACTTTGCCCCCGGCACCCATAGATGTGGCCACCATGCAGGCAACCACCGCAGGATCGTCTTTCCATGTTCACCCGTTTGCTGTCAGGTTCTACCTTTGCAATCTGTGTGGATGCAAGTGCACACGGGGGCATTCTGTTGGAACTGGGGTCGGCCATGTCAGGCACACATGATGAGGCTGTGCAGGTGGACATGGCACATGTGGAGAGCAGTTGGCCAGTACTCCCCTCCAGGAGTAAGTCATCTTACCAGAGGGAGGCCCAGCGCCAGAGGCGGGCTGACAGATGGAGGGAGGAGTTGCGCCAGTGGAGGCATGCATGGAGGCGGTTGAAGGCAAGGCATGCCCAGCAGACATACTTGATCTGCAAGGGGAGGATGGTGGGAAGGGAGTGTATTAGAGTGGCCACGACATGCCAGCTACAGTGCATGTGTCACCAGAAGGAGGGGCTCCATGCTGTGAGGGAGGCAGCTGACAGGGCCAGGGCTGCTGCACGTGCAAGGGCTGAGGTCTTATGAGCAGAGATTGAAGATGGGAGCAGGAGGGCTGCAGAACAGATAGAGCAGGCAACTCATGAAGCCCTGCAGGCCCTCAGGAACATCACAGAAACACGCCTTCGGGAAGTGGTGGTGGTAACATAGGCTCCATTGAACCAGGATGTTCCAGGTATGGGACAACAGCTGTGAATGTATATATGTTTATTGTGTTGTTTGCATCATTGATGTTGTTTTCGGAGGGGGGTTTCCTGTGACTTTCTTTTTGTCGAGTTGTATCATTTTTTTATATGATTTGCAATGATATTACAGTTATGTGTTTGGTTATTTGGGATTCCTGTGGTTATTTTGTCATTTCTTCATGTATGTGTTCAGTCATGTATTGTGTGTCAGGTCATACTTGTCTGCTTTTGAGGGGTTATGTCACATGATCATGTGGTATGGTGCCCTGGATTCATGTGTCATCTCTCGGCATGTTATGGTTCTGTGTAGATTATGTTCTGTGTGGAATTTTGACATGCATGTGCTCAAGGTGCATGTGGGATTTGGGTTTACATGTTCACAATGCTAATGGTCATAATGTGTGCTGCTTGCAGGTGAGGGTGGTGGTGGGGTGTTTTGATGGTTGGTCATACTGGGTGTCGGTGTGGTGCTACAAGGTGTTCATTGCACAGATGGTTATTTGTCCAGGTGTGTTTCCTTTACCAGTAAGTGATTCACTTTGTGTGGGATGGGGCCAGCTAAGTGATATGTTTGTTGTGTTATATTTTGCAATGTATTTTTCGTCATTGGGGAGGCATGGGTACTGGGTTGTGTGGTTAAGTGGTCCACATTGTGTATGCAGGTCCTTTGGTGTGATGTGTGTGTGTGTGGGGCTATGTGAGTGGTGTGGTATTTGGTGGTGTTATAGGGATTATGTTTATTGTGTGTAGGTGCCCTCTGCATGTGGGTGGGTCAGTTTCAGGGGAGCGAAGGGGGTGGGAATAGTGGGTGTAGGTGCCCTTTGCCTGTCAGTGGCTCTGTTTCAGGGGTGTACAGGGGTGGGATTAGTGGGTGTAGGTGCTCATCGCATGTGGTTGGCTTAATTTGGTGGATGTACAGGGGGTGGGAATGGTGGGTGTAGGTGCACTTTGCATGTGGGTGGCTCTGTTTCGGGGTGTTTAGGGGGTGGGAAAAGTGGGTCTAGGTGCCCTTTGCATATGATTGGCTTAATTTGGCAGGTGTACAGGTGGTGGGAATGCATGTGGGTGGCTCTGTTTCGGGGTGTTTAGGGGTGGGAAAAGTGGGTCTAGGTGCCCTTTGCATATGATTGGCTTAATTTGGCAGGTGTACAGGTGGTGGGAATGGTGGGTGTAGGTGACCTTTGCATGTGGGTGGCTTAATTTGGTGGGTGTACAGGGGGTGGGAATGGTGGGTGTATGTGCACTTTGCATGTGGGTGGCTTAATTTGGTGGGTGTACAGGGGGTGGGAAAGGTGGGTGTAGGTGCACGCTGCATTTGGGAGCACAGATTTATTTGATGCATGGGGTTGTTGAAGGTTGGAATGGGTGCAGCTCTTGCTGGTTGCTTGTGGGTGCTCCCCATGCTATTTGTGGTATTTTTGCGGTATCTGGTTTGACAGATTGAAACATGCGCAAAAAGGTATGTTTCGCTGGCTCCTCAGTTTGCACTAGGTGCGTTTTGTGGGTGTGTCTGGTGTAATCCTATATTTTTAGCGCTGTTGCCCACTGCTGGCGCTTAATTCTGTAAATCGCCTTCTGGTACGATGCATTTGCGCCGTGTAATCCAAGCGCCCACGCAGATTTTCTTGCGCTGCTTTTGCACTTCTTTCTGTAAATCAGGCCCCTTGAGTCACCAGTAAAGCTCCTTCTCGATTTCTTCACTGCTCTCGATTTACTTAAATCAAAACAGCCATTTCTTCACTGCTCTTGACTTACTTAAATCAAAACAGCACCGAAATAAACAGTCACTCAGCTTGTGAGATGAGGGATGCGCTGTGTATGGAACAAAACTGTGAACACGATGCTGTTTTAATTTAAGTAAATCAAGAGCCGTGAATAATAAATACTGCTGATATAGCACCTTGGTCCTAGTTTAACCTTGCAAAAATGCGTTTTAAAGTATTTTTGATAGATATAGATGTATGAGCATTGGGGTTGAAAATGAGATTTACTAGTGACTCAAGCAGTGCTCTTAGTTAGGTGCTGTGAATTGTGTCAAACATTTTGGATGTCATATTGCGTTTTTTACAATTGCACCCTGGAAATGTTGGATGTATACACGGTTTTTTCTCATTCATAAAATTGATACATTTTAAATGTAATATAAATAAATGCATGGCAGGCATGCAGTGAGATTTTGCAATGTTGGGTATAGGACGCTCTAACATCAGAGCTACTAATTACAGTTATCGTTACATTTTCTGAAAAACTAGTTTTATTGTTTTTGTGTATTCTGTCCTTGGACTCCACATGAGGCTGTAAAATTACAGTCATTATTACATTTTATTATATTTTGTGCCCTGTACCTGAACATTTTTGTAAATACTATTGCTTATGAACCATGTTTATGTTGATCACATTGCAAGCACCTAATTTATTTACAGGGTAATTTATATATATATTCAAAAGTGGCGCACGCGGCTGGCGCACATTGTGCGCGTGCGAATGTCTGCGCCAGCCGCGTGCGCTAAAATCGATTTCTGTGCACAGCGTATTTATGGATTTTAGCCTCCAAAATCAGCCGTGGCGCAGAGTGGCGCAGCGACCCTGCAGCAGCGCCAGTTACACCCCCAAGAACACCCTCGCGCAAGGAAAAGCCATCAAAATTCCCAATTCATCGCAAAGGGCTGCGCTAACCCTGGACCAGTTTACAGGGCTGCCAAACAGCAAACGGCAAGCGGGGAACGTGTATTACTGGGGTGCGCGTGAAGTTTCACACGCGAAAGGGCCTGTGCGAGTGGGGTACATGTATGGGGTTCGCGGGAAGTTTCACACACGATTTCAGCAGTGTACGTGCATTTCTGGGATGCGGGGAAGTTTAAGACGCAATTTCAGCAGGGTACGTGTATTACTGGGGTACGCGGAAAGTCCCACACGCGATTTCAGCAGGGTACGTGTATTTCTGGGGTGCGGGGAAGTTTAACACGCAATTTCAGCAGGGTACGTGTATTATTGGGGTGCGCGGAAAGTCCCACATGCAAATTCAGCAGGCTACGTGTATTTCTGGGGTGCGGGGAAGTTTAACATGCGATTTCAGCAGGGTACGTGTATTACTGGGTTGCGCGGAAAGTTCCACACGCGATAGGCCCTGTGCGAGTGGGGTACGTGTATTTCAGGGGTGCACGGGAGTCCTACACGTGGTTTGGCAGTGTGGGTCCTCCCAGGTGTTTCCTCTGCACCCTCCGCGGCCCCTGCAGGCAGACCACACCACAGGGGACTACCCTGCAACACCTGGTTATGTCCCGCAGGCAGCCCATCCACCATGGGCATGCCCCCCCAGCCAAGCCACATGTCACCTTGCACTAGTGATCACCAACGCATTACCACCTTGCATCCCCACCCCCCAGCAGTGCAGGGCACCTGCCAGCAGGCCCCCACTCATGTCCCCCAGCACCCCCACCCCCCAAACAGTGCAGGGCACCTGCCAGCAGGCCCCCACTCATGTCCCCCAGCACCCGCACCCCTAGCAGTGTGGGGCACCTTCCAGCAGGCCCCCACTCATGTCCCCTTGCACACCCACCGCCCAGCAGTGTGGGGCACCTACCAGCAGGCCCCCACTCATGTGCCCTTGCACACCCACCCCCCAGCAGTGCGGGGCACCTGCCAGCAGGCCCACACTCATGTCCCCTTGCACACCCACCCCCCAGCAGTGCGGGGCACCTGCCAGCAGGCCCCCACTCATGTCCCCTTGCACCCCCACCCCCAAGCAGTGCAGGGCACCTGCCAGCAGGCCCCTACTCATGTCCCCAGCACCCCCACCCCCCAGCAGTGTGGGCACCTGCCAGCAGGCCCCCACTCATGTCCCCTTGCACACCCACCGCCCAGCAGTGTGGGGCACCTACCAGCAGGCCCCCACTCATGTGCCCTTGCACACCCACCCCCCAGCAGTGCGGGGCACCTGCCAGCAGGCCCACACTCATGTCCCCTTGCACACCCACCACCCAGCAGTGCGGGGCACCTTCCAGCAGGCCCACACTCATGTCCCCTTGCACACCCACCCCCCAGCAGTGCGGAGCACCTGCCAGCAGGCCCCCACTCATGTCCCCTTGCACCCCCACCCCCCAAGCAGTGCAGGGCACCTGCCAGCAGGCCCCCACTCATGTCCCCCAGCACCCCCACCCCCCAGCAGTGCAGGGCACCTGCCTGCAGGCCCCCACTTATGTCCCCGAGCACCCCCACCCCCCAGCAGTCAGGGGCACCTGCCAGCAGGCCCCCACTCATGTCCCCTTGCACCCCCACCCCCCAGCAGTGCAGGGTACCTGCCAGCAGGCCCCCACTCATGTCCCACTCATGTCCCCTTGCACCCCCACCCCCCAGCACTGAGGGGCACCTGCTAGCAGGCACCCACACATGTCCCCTGCACCCCCATCCTCCAGCAGTGTGGGGCACCTGCCAGCAGGCCCCACACATGTCCCCTGCACCCCCAACCCCCAGCAGTGCGGGGCACCTGTCAGCAGGCCCCAACACATGTCCCAACACATGTCCCCTAGCCAACACGTCATCACAATCTAGATCCTTGGCCCTTATGGCCAGCCTCCACATGCCAAAGTGCCACCCAAGTATTGCATCCACCCACATAGAAATGCCAATTACATGATACAACCCCAATGGAAAGTATGTAAATGAACACATGTCCGTCACACACACACACAATGGGTGCAAGTGAATGTCAAAACCCATATCATGACATGCATGAAACCAATGAGATGATACCACAAATGGAAGTTAAAAAAAATATATATTAAAGATAACATGCACGTAAATCAAATTAAACACACAACAATGGGAATAACAAAAGAAATGGTCCATGTCTGATAAATTATGAAAATCAAGAAAACATAAGCAAAAGAAATCAAAAAAGAAATGTTGTCCAAAGTCACAGTTCAAAAAATCAAATCCAAGGGAAAATAAAAAGTAAAAACCATTGCTCCATGGTGAACACAAAAAAAATATTAAAAAAGATGAATTGAATGTAGAACTATGTACAATTGAAGAATCCAGGGTCCATGAGCCCAACTTAAGAAATGAAACCTACCAAAAACTACCTAATAAAAAAACTATATACCAAAATGTGGTCCATTGTCCAAGCGGTCCAAAATAAAGAAAAAACGAAAGGAAACCTAATAGTAACTAACTAACTATTTACAAGGGCAGCGGGCAAGCCCAACGGCTCACATGTTGATGTCCTGGGCCGGGGCATCATCGAACTCCTGCTCGATGTCTGGAGGCGGTCCTCTTCCATGGCCCCGAGGGTTCGCAGGGACGATGACATCTGGAACTCCAGGTCCCTGCGAATGGCCTCGAGGCACTCGGCCCGCCTCAGGGCCCTACGCATGGAGTTCTCCGCCCTGACCATCGTTAGCTGTGCCTCTTCCGCCCGCTGCCGCTCCGCATCTATCGCATGGCCCAACCACTGCCACACGGAAGACACTTCCCGTCCAGGGTCCTCCTGCCCTCCGGCCAATGCCTGCCCCTCCGATGATGAAGGCCCAAGCCATCATGGCTCCCACCTTGTTGCTGCTGCTGCTGTGCCGCTGCCTGTGCCCTGGCTCCTTCTGCCTGCACATACTCCTCAAGCTGGGGTGCAGTTGTTGAGGTGGCCACCCCTGCTGGACGTCCAACTCCCGACTGTGGCAGGGATGTGTCCTCCACCAGCCTGGCCGCAGGGTCAGAGGCAGTTCCACAGGGCACCCAGGTGACACATGGGTGGGAAGATGGCACGGAGGACGACTGGCGCATAGGGGGTTCAGTTGAGGAGGGGGTCGGAACAAGGTCCAGAAAACGGAGGAATCCGGCCCTGGTGAGCTGTTCCAGTGGGTCAACGCGGTCAACGAGCCATGCGAGAAGACATGCAGTGTTCTCATGAAAAGACTGCAGGTCAGCTCGCATGGCACGTTGACACAACGTCACCCCACCCAGGACAGGCTCAACCCGGTGCCGGATAGCCACATCCGCAGGGAGAGGAAGGCCAGTTGGTGTAAGCCAATCCCCTCCCTGAGAACGGGTCTGGACGTAGGTATCCCTGCTGGTGCAAGATGATGCAGTCACAGGATCGGGGACAGGATTACACACAGGCACCTCCGTGGCGGCCTGTGCTGCCTCCTGTCCCTGCCCCTGCACTGCACCACTAGCACCAGTGGAATCCCCACCTCCAGACCCCATCTCTGTCCCTTGCACGGCCTCCTCCTCCACCAAACCCCCCACCAACCTGGATGACTCTGTGCCATCTTCCTCTGTCGGGCCCTGCGGGGTCTCAGCTGCCCCTTTGGCTGCCGAGGAGTCCAACTCCAACCTCCGCCTCTTGGACCTCCCCTCGGCAGCTGCGACCTGGGACGCGGCACCGGACTCCTCACTCCCCGACGAGATGACAACCTGGGAGGGGAGCCGGGCCTTGCGTCTCCGGCTGGCGGTGTGATCCCTGCCGCTGTGCTCCACAGCACCTTATCCGCCCTCTTCATCAGTTGACGCTGCAGACAGGGAGAGATAGGAGACAGGCATCAGGGCACTGTACAATGGACTCATACACACATGACAGTTGTACATGCGTGGCATTGTCAAACTTCAGACATGGCATCACAATCCCCAACACACTTGTCATTGCAACTCACACACATGAGCTATTCCACAGCCACATTGCAACAGCCAGCACCATCCATACACATACAACAGCATGAGCAGACAAAGGTGAGCCAGACATCACATGAAACACAGGGAGTGCACTAGACATGCACACACGCCACCACACTTACATGCATGTGTACACCTCCACCAACTGTTGCAGTGATGAGATTGGCATCCATTTCACATCTGGCAATCAGTCTTCTACATATCAGTCTCACATGCATCCATGTTGCATCACTGTTGCACCCATGTCAAATACACACACATGCACATGTACACGGTGCTGATACATGCAGCTGGAACCAACATCCATGTGTGACACCACAACCATGCCAACTTACATACACAGTAATCCAAACATGTGTGCTCACGCATCTGCATTTGGCCTGCATGCTTACCCACACATACACCATCCATGTGTCTCACACATGAAAGGACTTACATGTGTCAGCCTCACAGCCCTGTACATACACATCCATACATGGCCCTACAAAACCACATGTACAACCTGCACACTACTGGCACACCACCACATGCACAGCTTCCAATCAGTATGCATGTACACTTACTGCTCGACTCCAGACGGGTCTGCCTCTCAAGGACCTGGACGTGGAGCGCTGGGCGTATGCGTTCCAGGATCCTCATCTGATGTTCCGACAGGTGGCCCCGGCGCCCCTTAGCATCCGCTGCCTTCAAGAGGCGCCGGGCCTTGTTGAGGGTCCTGGACCTGAAGTCCTCACAGCGCTTCTTGACATGTTGGAAGTCGCGGACTGCCACCCCCTCCACCTTGATGGCAGTCATGATGTCCATCCAGATCCTGGTCCGTCCTTCCTTGTCGGCGCGTCTTGTTCCGAAGAGGGCATCATACTTCCCCAGGACTTGCTCCACCAGTTCACCAACTTCGGTGGCAGTGAAGCTGGTGCACCTCTGCCTCTCTGGCGGGGGGTTGCCAGTGGTGCCAGATGGTGTAGTGCTCGACATGGCAACCCCAGAGGCAGGTGTGGGTGGGCAACTGGGTCCTGGGGCTGGGCTGTGGAGTGATGCAATAGCAGTCGGGAGTCTTCGGTTCCAGCAGGGGTGGTCACAGCAACAGCACCCCTGGCTGACGTGCAGGCAGCAAATGGCAGGGCACGTGGGCAGCAGGCAATCAGGCAGCAGCAGGTGGCAGGTGGGAGCGTGCTCGGGGCTCTGGGGGGCAGTAATTCGGCCTTCTGGGCAGGAGCGTGGTCTTCCGTGTGTGACCAGCTTGATACGGAGTGATTTGGCATGTGAAAATCTTGCACGTCAGTGTGTAATTCGAGGAAAGGCCCTTAGCGTGTAAGCGCGTCAGCGCACATACGCGATTTCATTGGACCAAAGGCCCTTAGCGCGTAAGTGTGTCTGTGACGGGACACGCTCAGGTGTTTCCCATAGCACGTGATGACAGAGCACACGTGGAAAAGCTGCACGTCCGAGTGTCAGCGCGTGTAATTGGAGGAAAGGACGCGTACACGCGTAAGTGACGTGTACGTGTGGGCCGGTTTAAAAGGTACATGTAGAATGCCATTTTCTTGTACGTGCTTTTCGTGGAGAGCGAGTGCATGAATTCTGTACTTCTTGTCGGTTCACACGCGATTACTTCACAGCGTTTCAAGTTCGTACTCCCTCTTACCTCTGACAGCTTTCATTTTTCTACTTTTTTTGGGCCTGTTTCCTCAAACAGTGTTCACTTCTCCTTTTGTCCTGTCTCCTCAGACAGCGTACAATTCTTCTTTTGGTGGGTGGGTTGCCAATGCGCACACGCGCATATTTTTTCTCGTTCATATTCCAGGCAGACAGTGAGTTCCGCACGCACTTAGCAACTTTGGTTGCCCCGTGTGTCGCACTCCCCTTCAGAGGTCATTGTAGGCTGCGTGTATTATGCGTACGCTTATTTTTGTGTTTCTGGGTGCCACAGCGTAGTGTAGGTTCATTTTTCCACGCACGTGGTCTACGAGGGGTTGCGTGCACGTTTATTTTTGTTTTTGGGCTGCCTGTGCATTGCGTGACCCGTCATCTTCCCCCAGGGGTCACAGACAGCCTTGTTAGAGCACTAGGGTACGAATTCCATCTAGTACCCTACCCCTTTGACCCCCAATTGCCCAGGACAACAGTTTACTGCTCCTCCCATACACACAACAACATCAGTGCCATGGTTGGGAGGCGACCAAGCGGTAAGGGAGGCAAAGGTGGCCGACCTTCAAAAGGTGGACGTGGTGGGCACGGTAGGGGACGTGGCCAGGATTTGCAGGGTGCCCCTAAACCCCCATGTGTGGAGGACCAATCAGGGACACCCACGCTCCCCCCCCATGGTTGAGGGAAACGTGGCTGACACCATCCCAGCTCAGCCCCTGTTGGACCAGCCCATTGTGGCACCTGACCTGGCACAGGATGACTCCCTGGCTGACTTCCAGGTCAGCAAGTCTAGGCCATGTGTGGCGGTGCAAGTTGTCACCAAGGCACGTGGATCCGGGGCAGCTATGTCATCTGCTGCCCCAAGTATGCAGGGCGGTGAGGCTGCAGGGGCAGCTGCAGCTTCATCCGCCCCAGCTCTGACTCTCACAGCCAGGACAATGTCGGCCCTGGTCCATCATACTGATGTTCCCCCTTCCAACATCACACTTCAGACAATGCCTGCACCAAGTCCTATGGTCAATGTGCATTTGCACACTCCAACAACCCAGTCCACCGGTAATTTTTCCCCTACTGGCCAAGGCGGCGTTAGCCACTCTGGCTCCGCTCCACCTTTTAAAAAGAGGAAGAAGGGTGCTCTGGCATGACAGGCTGAGACCCCAGGCAAGGCTACACACTCCGGCACGTCAAGGAAGCCTTGCTTTAATGACGCGGAGCTTAATGTACTTGTGAGCTATGTGTCGCAACATAGCCACAAAATGGTGGTGACTGAAGGGTCCAAGACCACACCTGGTCAACGTAAGGCACACTGGCAGACCATCGCCAACCACATAAGTGCCGTTGGATTTGTGAGGCGCTCAGCTGATGATTGCTGCAAGCGGTGGAACGACCTGAAACGCAGAGCAAAGGACAAGCTGGCCTCAAATCATGCCGCTACTCTGGTGACTGGCGGTGGGTCTCCACAAGAGGAAAACAAACTCACTGAACATGAGTCTGTTGCTGGGACCTTCGTCACAGAGGAACAGATCTGAGGTGTGGGAGAACTACCTGATTACGAAGCATTGTCCTGTCAGTGCCCATGTGTGTGTGTGTAGTGCATAGGCATGTATTTTGGGTGACGGGTTCTGATTGAGTGCCAGGTGAGGGTGTGTACTCCAGAGTGTTATGGGTCACCCATTTCCTTCCTCACATGGGATCACGTGCCTTGTATTTAGCTATGACTGCATCCCTTCTTCCCACAGTATCCTATTAGGTCCACAATTGTGCAGTTGACCTTGTACTGCCATCTTGCAACTACATTGGTCAGAATTTGTAAGTGTGCCTTCAGGATAATATTTTCCACTCTCCCCTTTTTTGCTAGACATTTATTAACCATATTGTGACATATGTGATATGCTTCGGTCATTGTGTACTGGCCACACTGGGGCAATGCTTTACCTGGTTATGTACACAATGAGACCATTCAGGCTGATGGAGTATTGGCCAGCACAAATGTTTTGATGAGTGCCTGTTTGCATGTGGAAAATGACAGATGTTTCCTGTGATGTCAATGTGAGGAAAAATAGATCAGCCAACTATTACTGTATTCTTGTACCTTGCATGTGTTGCAGTGAGTGGTACATGTGTACTTAGTCCCAGTATGCAGCATTTTTCATGTCATCATGTCCATCTCACATGGATGGGTGACAGTACTCAATCACTGACATATGGCTGTACTTGTCAAATGTACCATGGCTATGCTAAATGCCATCTGTGTGCTGCCATGTGTCATGTATGTGTATTGGACATGCCACTCACAGGCCAATGTGTGATGGCAGTGCTACCCAGCATGCAGCAAATGTGTTGCTCTCCCATATCGGTGTCATCAGTATCTGCCTTTAGCCTCCCCTTACTACTCAGTGACAGTGCAGGCATGGGAGGGTTCTAGTCATGTGGGACATGTGTGAATCATGTACTGATTCTGTAGCTTGACAGGCCTATTTGTGTGCTATGGTGCTAATGGCTGTTTCCATTGTTCTCTGTCATTTTTTTGCAGGGGATGACGCACTTGATGCTGTTGAGGTTGAGGAGATGGTGCAGACCCAGGAGGAATCCCAGGCACGACCGGGCACCAGCGGGGGACGTGGTGTGGTGGTGGGTGAGAACCCAATCCTCCTGCAGACCATACTTTCCAGGGGTGTCTCTGGGTGCACCTCCCCAGACCTCTATTCAGGTGCTGATTCGGATGATGAGACCTATGTGCCGTCACAGGTAAGTGTATCTGGCAGGGATTCTGTTCTGGCCAACCCACCTGCACCAGGGGTAGATCCCTCTATGGGGATGTCAGTGTTGGCAGAGGCGCCTTTGGCGGTTACGGATGCAGGGTCACACTCCACAGCATTTGATCCTGTTCCTGGGCCAGCAGATCAGAGGGGGAATGCAGTCCTGCAGCCTCAGGCGGTGCCAGCACAGCAAGGTGCACATCGCCTTGCCCCAAACAGGTGTGGTGCCCGTCGATGCGGTGGCCATACGCCACCAGGCAATAGAGTATGGGAGAACTCCATGTACGCTATGGCAACCCAATAGTCAGCATCAGTTGAAATGATGGCTCAGGCAATGGAGAGGGTGGTCACTTCCATTATCCCCCCTGAAAGGCAGATGGAGCAACTACAGCAGGCAACAGACTCCATTTGCCAATCACACAGGGAAGACATGTTGGCGTCCAACAGGGACCGACGGGCGGCACTGGAGACTCTGCGCCAATCCATCTCAATAGAGTCCCAGGCCCACAGGGAAGCCCTGAGTGAAGAACTCCATAACCTCAGTCAGACTCTTCTTGAGCTTGAGACTTCCGCTAATTTTAGGGCAGAACAGCGGCTGGAGCAACTCACAATTACGCTCTCAGCTGAGATGCGGACAACTCGGGAGGAGATCCGGGCATCACGTCAGGTGTTGCATGGGGATCTCCACACTACAATCCTCCAGAACGAGACCTTCCACACCCGCATGCATGCTGCCATGGAGGACCAGACCAGGGCTTTGCGTGGGTTTCCTCCCATAGCACCACCACCTCCTGATGCAGCAGCACAGGGTCATGAGAGCGACGGCAGCAATTCTCCCACATTGGCATAGCCGTGCAGGCCATGAGCCCATGAGGTGTTTTTTTTTCCCAACATCCACACAGGTGGCTGTTGGTGCGTACCCTGTCCTCAGACTTCCTGGGTGGCCTCCCCCCACCCCGGCTACCACATGGCCATTTTTGATTTTTGATTTTTGATTTTCTTTTTAAATAATTTGACAGTGTGTTGCGTTGTGTGGCTCCCGTGGGCATCCACTGTATTCCGGCTGGGCACATGCAGGCTTGTCCTGAGTTTGGGTTAGATGCTTGGGTTCATGAGACACACACTCCTCCTGCTTCCCGTTTCCATGGGCTTGCAAAGGGTGTGACCAAGTGACAGTGATGTACACAGTGACGTTGGGCTCCCATGAGCTGTGTGGGCAGTCTGTAGTCAATACTGTGGAGACATTCCTTGTGTATATTGTTGTTGTATTGTACACTGCATGGTGTATTAATGTATGATTTTGCTTCCATGTCTCCCTCTGAATTTGCAGGTTCATTCCTCATGTCTTCACTAGGCCGTCTACTTTGGAGATGGAGTTCATGTTGTATGCAGTACACAGACCAATTTTGAAGGCTACAAGACTACAGTTTGAAGGGGGCGATGTGGTGGCATATTCAGGTTGTATGACTACGACTACTTTAACTTAGTACTGTCATGTGTTAGAAATGTTTGAACTTGTCTAGATGCATTGTTTAGTTGGTAAGTATTTGGTCATGTGTGTTGTTAGTTCAACATTACTAGGAGCATATTGTGTGTGGCCAGTTTCCATTAGGGACACTGTACTTTGTGACACTTGTGTCAGGTTTTTGGGATTGCTTTGTTTGCTCTCACATAGCATGACATGCCATGGTGTGTTGGGTGGCGGTGCTGGGGAGGGGTTGGGTGACAGGGCAATGTTCTCATATTGTATTTTGCAAGGGGGTCATGCATTTAGCAGCATATGTGTATTTTGATGACACAGCATTGGTGGTGTTTCTGTAGGTAGGGATGCACACATTGTGACACTTCCAGGAGACCAATCTCAGGATGGTATGGTTGTGACAGTTGACTATCCCTCATGTCATCATCATTGATTGTCAGCTTGTGTGTGGCAGGGCTGTGTGCACTCCACAGGGGTGTGATTCTAAGTGAAGTAATTAGCCACCAGCTGTGTTCGGGCTGCCTCACCCCGTGCCCTTTCTCCTCCCATGCGCAGCGGGCGTGCATGTGGTTGGGGATGTGGGGGCACCACCATGTCCACCGGCAGGCCCCGGCGTGTTGCAACGTTGTGCAGGACACATGCTGCCACTATGATCCTGTACACTACTGGGGGAGTGTATAACAGCTGCCCACCAGAACGGTCAAGGGAGCGAAAGCGTGACTTGAGCACTCCAAATGTGCGCTCCACTATGCCCCGGGTTGCAATATGGGCTGTGTTGTATCTTACCTCGGGTGGCGTGGTGGGGTTCTGAATTGGCGTCATCATGTGGGTGCTCAGAGGGTAGGCACTATCCCCTGGGGAGGTGGTGATGGGTATCATTAGTGGGGTTGTGACATTACTCAGTATCTGGCATGCATGCATGTGCTGTGGCATTTATACTCACCAAGCAGCCATGTATCGCCATGCCACCCAGCTTCTAGGTCCCGGTTTAGGGTTGACATTATGTAAATGAAACTGTCGTGGGTGGACCCTGGATAGTTGGCATATACTGAGGTGATGATTCCCTTTGCATCACATACTACCTGCACGTTGATGGAATGCCAGTGCTTGCGGTTTCTATAGATGTGCTCTGATGCCCTGGGGGGATGTAGGGCCACATGGGTGCAATCAATGGCACCTAGGACTTTGGGGAATTGTGCCACCCCGTAGAAATCCTGGACGGCAGCCTGCCTTTCTGCAGGTGTTCTGGGCAGGTTTATGTGCCTGCACACTGATGGGCGTGCAGTCATGATGGCCAAGACCTGGTGTAGGCAGCGTGACTGTGTGGCCTGTGACACCCCCCCACTATGGCACATATCCGCTGAAATTATCCGGTGGCCAAAAAGTGCAGTACATTGAGGACCTTATCCAGGGGGCTGAGTGCTTGGGAGCAGAGGGTGGGTGATGTGAGGTCATCCTCCCACTGACTGACCAGGTCGAGTATTATGTGAGGTGGAAACCTGTACCTCCCATACACCTGGTCATCAGGCATGCCAAAAAGGCTTGTTCTGGGTGTGAAAATTCTGGGCATGACTATCCTCCTCCTCCTCCTGCGGTATCCCACGACCACTGCTGCTAGGAACGGTATGTTCATCCTGGCGTCTGAGCTTGCTTGTTGCTTGCACGCACTTTTATGCTGCGCGGGTACACGTACGCCTGCTTTCCGCTGGCGTACATGTTTCCGGATTAGCACGTCTTTTTTTGCGTGTGCGTGTGGGCGTTCCACGCATTTGCCTCCTGTACTTCCCCGCCCACCCCAGATTTACACGTACCCCGCTCGCACAGGCCCAATCACGTGTAAAACTTCACGCGAGCCCAACTTCCCGCGAGCCCAACTTCCCGCGAGCCCCTGAAGTACACGTACCCCGCTCGCCCAGGCACAATCGCGTGTGAAACTTCCCGTGCACCCAGGAAATACACGCTATTGTTGACACAGCGGGTGTCCGTGTTTGTCGCGTACCCCTTTGCACGTCATTTGTCCTGGAGGGCCACAGTATGGGAAATTCATCAGAGCTGTAAATACGTGCTTTTTGATAGTGCACATTTTTTTAATGCGCAGGGACTCTACCGCCTGCCTTCGTGTGGGGAAATGTGTTGATGTACATAGTAGACTTTTGGTTTGTGTCATGGAATCGCCATTTCACTGCTGGGGGGTGGAGGTGCATGGGGACATGAGTGGGACATGAGTGGGGGCCTGCTGGCAGGTGCCCCTGACTGCTGGGGGGTGGGGGTGCAGGGGGACATGAGTGGGGGCCTGCTGGCAGGTGCCCCTGACTGCTGGGGGGTGGGGGTGCAGTGGGACATGAGTGGGACATGAGTGGGGGCCTGCTGGCAGGTGCCCCTGACTGCTGGGGGGTGGGTGTGCAGGGGGACATGAGTGGGGTCCTGCTGCCAGGTGCCCCTGACTGCTGGGGTGTGGGGGTGCAGGGGGACATGAGTGGGGGCCTGCTGCCAGGTGCCCCTGACTGCTGGGGGGTGGGGGTGCAGGGGGACATGAGTGGGGGCCTGCTGGCAGGGGCCCCTGACTGCTGGGGGGTGGGTGTGCAAGGGGACATGTGTGGGGGCCTGCTGGCAGGGGCCCCTGAGTGCTGGGGGGTGGGGGTGCAGGGGGACATGAGTGGGGGCCTGCTGGCAGGTACCCCTGACTGCTGGGGGGTTGGGTGCAGGGGGACATGAGTGGGGGCCTGCTGGCAGGTGCCCCTCAGTTCTGGGGGTGGGGTTGCAAGGGGACATGAGTGGGGGCCTGCTGGCAGGTGCCCCTGACTGCTGGGGGGTGGGGTTGCAAGGGGACATGAGTGGGGGCCTGCTGGCAGGGGCCCCTGACTGCTGGGGGGTGGGAGTGCAGGGGGACATGAGTGGGGGCCTGCTGCCAGGTGCCCCTGACTGCTGGGGGGCGGGGGTGCAGGGGTACATGAGTGGGGGCCTGCTGGCAGGGGCCCCTGACTTCTGGGGGGTGGGGGTGCAAGGGGACATATGTGGGGCCTGCTGGCAGGTGCCCCTGACTGCTGGGGTGTGGGGGTGCAGGGGGACATGAGTGGGGGCCTGCTGCCAGGTGCCCCTGACTGCTGGGGGGTGGTGGTGCAGGGGGACATGAGTGGGGGCCTGCTGGTAGGGGCCCCTGACTGCTGGGGGGTGGGTGTGCAAGGGGACATGTGTGGGGGCCTGCTGGCAGGGGCCCCTGAGTGCTGGGGGGTGGGGGTGCAGGGGGACATGAGTGGGGGCCTGCTGGCAGGTACCCCTGACTGCTGGGGGGTGGGGTGCAGGGGGACATGAGTGGGGGCCTGCTGGCAGGTGCCCCTCAGTTCTGGGGGTGGGGTTGCAAGGGGACATGAGTGGGGGCCTGCTGGCAGGTGCCCCTGACTGCTGGGGGGTGGGGTTGCAAGGGGACATGAGTGGGGGCCTGCTGGCAGGGGCCCCTGACTGCTGGGGGGTGGGAGTGCAGGGGGACATGAGTGGGGGCCTGCTGCCAGGTGCCCCTGACTGCTGGGGGGCGGGGTGCAGGGGTACATGAGTGGGGGCCTGCTGGCAGGGGCCCCTGACTTCTGGGGGGTGGGGGTGCAAGGGGACATATGTGGGGCCTGCTGGCAGGTGCCCCTGACTGCTGGGGTGTGGGGGTGCAGGGGGACATGAGTGGGGGCCTGCTGCCAGGTGCCCCTGACTGCTGGGGGGTGGTGGTGCAGGGGGACATGAGTGGGGGCCTGCTGGTAGGGGCCCCTGACTGCTGGGGGGTGGGTGTGCAAGGGGACATGTGTGGGGGCCTGCTGGCAGGGGCCCCTGAGTGCTGGGGTGTGGGGGTGCAGGGGGACATGAGTGGGGGCCTGCTGGCAGGTACCCCTGACTGCTGGGGGGTGGGGTGCAGGGGGACATGAGTGGGGGCCTGCTGGCAGGTGCCCCTCAGTTCTGGGGGTGGGGTTGCAAGGGGACATGAGTGGGGGCCTGCTGGCAGGTGCCCCTAACTGCTGGGGGGTGGGGTTGCAAGGGGACATGAGTGGGGGCCTGCTGGCAGGGGCCCCTGACTTCTGGGAGGTGGGGGTGCAAGGGGACATATGTGGGGGCCTGCTGGCAGGTGCCCCTGACTGCTGGGGGGTGGGGGTGCAGTGGGACATGAGTGGGGGCCTGCTGGCAGGTGCCCCTGACTGCTGGGGGGTAGGGGTACAAGGGGACATGAGTGGGGGCCTGCTGGCAGGGGCCCCTGACTGCTGGGGGGTGGGGGTGCAGGGGGACATGAGTGGGACATGAGTGGGGGCCTGCTGGCAGGTGCCCCTGACTGCTGGGGGGTGGGGGTGCAGGGGAACATGAGTGTGGGCCTGCTGCCAGGTGCCCTGACTGCTGTGGGGTGGGGGTGCAGGCGGACATGTGTGGGACATGAGTGGGGGCCTGCTGGCAGGGGCCCCTTTCTGCTGAGGGGTGGGGGTGCAAGGGGACATGAGTGGGGCCTGCTGGCAGGGGCCCCTGACTGCTGGGGGGTGGGGGTGCAGGGGGACATGAGTGGGGGCCTGCTGGCAGGTGCCCCTGACTGCTGGGGGGCGGGGGTGCAGGGGTACATGAGTGGGGGCCTGCTGGCAGGGGCCCCTGACTTCTGGGAGGTGGGGGTGCAAGGGGACATATGTGGGGGCCTGCTGGCAGGTGCCCCTGACTGCTGGGGGTGGGGGTGCAGGGGGACATGAGTGGGGGCCTGCTGGCAGGTGCCCCTGACTGCTGGGGGGCGGGGGTGCAGGGGTACATGAGTGGGGGCCTGCTGGCAGGGGCCCCTGACTTCTGGGAGGTGGGGGTGCAAGGGGACATATGTGGGGGCCTGCTGGCAGGTGCCCCTGACTGCTGGGGGGTGGGGGTGCAGGGGGACATGAGTGGGTGCCTGCTGGCAGGTGCCCCTGACTGCTGGGGGGTAGGGGTACAAGGGGACATGAGTGGGGGCCTGCTGGCAGGGGACCCTGACTGCTGGGGGATGGGGGTGCAGGGGGACATGAGTGGGACATGAGTGGGGGCCTGCTGGCAGGTGCCCCTGACTGCTGGGGGGTGGGGGTGCAGGGGGACATGAGTGTGGGCCTGCTGCCAGGTGCCCTGACTGCTGTGGGGTGGGGGTGCAGGCGGACATGTGTGGGACATGAGTGGGTGCCTGCTGGCAGGGGCCCCTTTCTGCTGAGGGGTGGGGGTGCAAGGGGACATGAGTGGGGGCCTGCTGGCAGGGGCCCCTGACTGCTGGGTGGTGGGGGTGCAGGGGGACATGAGTGGGGGCCTGCTGGCAGGTGACCCTGACTGCTGGGGGGTGGGGGTCCAAGGGGACATGAGTGGGGGCCTGCTGGCAGGTGCCCCTGACTGCTGGGGGTGGGGGTGCAGGGGGACATGAGTGGGGGCCTGCTGGCAGGGGCCCCTGACTGCTGGGGGGGCGCAGGGGGACATGAGTGGGGGCCTGCTGGCAGGGGCCCTTGACTACTGGGGGGTGGGAGTGCAGGGGGACATGAGTGGGACATGAGTGGGGGCCTGCTGGCAGGTGCCCCTGACTGCTGGGGGGTGGGGGTGCAGGGGGACATGAGTGGGGGCCTGCTGGCAGGTGCCCCTGACTGCTGGGGGGGTGCAGGGGAACATGAGTGGGGGCCTGCTGGCAGGTGCTCCTGACTGCTGGGGGGTGGGGGTGCAGGGGGACATGAGTGGGGACTGCTGCCAGGTGCCCCTGACTGCTGGGGGGTGGGGGTGCAGGGGGACATGAGTGGGGGCCTGCTGCCAGGTGCCCCTGACTGCTGTGGTGGGGGTGCAGGGGGACATGAGTGTGGGCCTGCTGCCAGGTGCCCCTGACTGCTGGGGGCTGGGGGTGCAGGGGCACATGTGTGGGACATGAGTGGGGGCCTGCTGGAAGGGGCCCTTGACTGCTGGGGGGTGGTGGGTACAAGGGGACATGAGTGGGGGCCTGCTGGCAGGGGCCCCTGTCTCCTGGGGGGCGGGGGTGCAGGGGGACATGAGCGGGACATGATTGGGGGCCTGCTGGCAGGTGCCCCTGAATGCTGGGGGGTGGGGGTGCAGGGGGACATGAGTGGGGGCCTGCTGGCAGGTGCCCCTGACTGCTGGGGGGTAGGGGTGCAGAGGGACATGAGTGGGACATGAGTGGGGGCCTGCTGGCAGATGCCCCTGACTGCTGGGGGGTGGGGGTGCAGGGTGACATGAGTGTGGGCCTGCTGCCAGGTGCCCCTTACTGCAGAGGGGGGTGGGGGTGCAGGGGGACATGAGTGGGGGCCTGCTGCCAGGTGCCCGTGACTGCTGGGGGGTGGGGGTGCAGGGGGACATGAGTGGGGGCCTGCTGGCAGGGGCCCCTGACTGCTGGGGGTGGGGGTGCAGGGGGACATGAGTGGGGGACTGCTGGCAGGTGCCCCTGACTGCTGGGGGTGGGGCTGCTGCAGGGGGACATGAGTGGGGGCCTGCTGGTAGGTGCCCCTCAGTGCTGGGGGTGGGGGTGCAAGGGGACATGAGTGGGGGCCTGCTGGCAGGTGCCCCTGACTGCTGGGGGGTGGGGGTGCAGGGGGACATGAGTGTGGGCCTGCTGCCAGGTGCCTCTGACTGCTGGGGGGTGGGGGTGCAGGGGGACATGTGTGGGACATGAGTGGGGGCCTGCTGGCAGGTGCCCCTGACTGCTGGGGGGTGGGGGTGCAAGGGGACATGAGTGGGGGCCTCCTGTCAGGTGCCTGTGACTGCTGGGGGGTGGGGGTTCAGGGGGACATGAGTGGGACATGAGTGAGGGCCTGCTGGCAGGGGCCCTTGACTGCTGGGGGGTGGGGGTGCAGGGGGACATGAGTGGGGGCCTTCTGGCAGGTGCCCCTGACAGCTGGGGGGTGGGGGTGCAGGGGGACATGAGTGAGACATGAGTGGGGGCCTGCTGGCAGGTGCCCCTGACTGCTGGGGGGTGGGGGTGAAGTGGGACATGAGTGGGGGCCTGCTGGCAGGTGCCCCTGACTGCTGGGGGCGTGGGGGTGCAGGGGGACATGAGGGGGGCCTGCTGGCAGGGGCCCCTGACTGCTGGGGGGTGGGGGTTCAGGGGGACATGAGTGGGACATGAGTGAGGGCCTGCTGGCAGGGGCCCTTGACTGCTGGGGGGTGGGGGTGCAGGGGGACATGAGTGGGGGCCTGCTGGCAGATGCCCCTGACTGCTGGGGGGTGGGGGTGCAGGGGGACATGAGTGAGACATGAGTGGGGGCCTGCTGGCAGGTGCCCCTGACTGCTGGGGGGTGGGGGTGAAGTGGGACATGAGTGGGGGCCTGCTGGCAGGTGCCCCTGACTGCTGGGGGCGTGGGGGTGCAGGGGGACATGAGTGGGGGCCTGCTGGCAGGGGCCCCTGACTGCTGGGGGTGGGGGTGCAGGGGGACATGAGTGGGACATGAGTGGGGGCCTGCTGGCAGGTGCCCCTGACTGCTGGGGGGTGGGGGTGCAGGGGGACATGAGTGTGGGCCTGCTGCCAGGTGCCCCTGACTGCTGGGGGGTGCGGGTGCAGGGGGACATGAGTGGGGGCCTGCTGCCAGGTGCCCCTGACTGCTGGGGGGTGGGGGTGCAGGGGGGCATGAGTGGGGGCCTGCTGGCAGGGGCCCTTGACTGCTGGGGGTGGGGGTGCAGGGGGACATGAGTGTGGGCCTGCTGCCAGGTGCACCTGACTGCTAGGGGTGGGGGTGCAAGGGGACATGAGTGGGGGCCTGCTGGCAGGGGCCCCTGACTGCTGGGGGGTGGGGGTGCAGGGGGACATGAGTGGGACATGAGTGGGGGCCTGCTGGCAGTGGCCCTTGACTGCTGGGGGGTGGGGGTGCAGGGGGACATGTGTGGGACATGAATGGGGGCCTGCTGGCAGGTGCCCCTGACTGCTGGGGGGTGGGGGTGCAAGGGGACATGAGTGGGGGCCTGCTGGCAGGTACCCGTGACTGCTGGGGGTGGGGGTGCAAGGGGACATGAGTGGGGGCCTGCTGGCAGGGGCCCCTGACTGCTGGGGGGTGGGGGTGCAGGGGGACATGAGTGGGACATGAGTGGGGGCCTGCTGGTAGGGGCCCTTGACTGCTGGGGGGTGGGTGTGCAGGGGGACATGAGTGGGGGCCTGCTGGCAGGTGCCCCTGACTGCTGGGGGGTGGGGGTGCAGGGGGACATGAGTGGGACATGAGTGGGGGCCTGCTGGCAGGTGCCCCTGACTGCTGGGGGGTAGGGGTGCAGGGGGACATGAGTGGGGGCCTGCTGGCAGGTGCCCCTGACTGCTGGTGGGTAGGGGTGCAGGGGGACATGAGTGGGACATGAGTGGGGGCCTGCTGGCAGGTGCCCCTGACTGCTGTGGGGTGGGGGTGCAGGGGGACATGAGTATGGGCCTGCTGCCAGGTGCCCCTGACTGCTTGGGGTGGGGGTGCAGGGGGACATGAGTGGGGGCCTGCTGCCAGGCGCCCCTGACTGCTGGGGGTGGGGGTGCAAGGGGACATGAGTGGGGGCCTGCTGGCAGGGGCCCCTGACTGCTGGGGGTGGGTGTGCAAGGGGACATGTGTGGGGGCCTGCTGGCAGGGGCCCTGACTGCTGGGGGGTGGGGGTGAAGGGGGACATGAGTGGGGGACTGCTGGCAGGTGCCCCTGACTGCTGGGGGTGGGGGTGCAGGGGACATGAGTGGGGTCCTGCTGGTAGGTGCCCCTCAGTGCTGGGGGTGGGGGTGCAAGGAGACATGAGTGGGGGCCTGCTGGCAGGTGCCCCTGACTGCTGGGGGGTGCAAGGGGACATGAGTGGGGGCCTGCTGGCAGGTGCCCCTGACTGCTGGGGGGTGGGGGTGCAGGGGGACATGAGTGGGGGCCTGCTGGCAGGGGCTCCTGACTGCTGGGGGGTGGGGTGCAGGGGGACATGATTGGGACATGAGTAGGGGCCTGCTGGCAGGGGCTCTGACTGCTGGGGGTGCAGGAGGACATGCGTGGGGGCCTGCTGGCAGGTGCCCCTGACTGCTGGGGGTGGGGGTGCAAGGGGACATGAGTGGGGGCCTGCTGGTAGGGGCCCCTGACTGCTGGGGGGTGGGGGTGCAGGGGGACATGAGTGGGACATGAGTGGGGGCCTGCTGGCAGGTGCCCCTGACTGCTGGGGGGTGGGTGTGCAGGGGGACATGAGTGGGGGCCTGCTGGCAGGTGCCCCTGACTGCTGGGGGGGTAGGGGTGCAGGGGGACATGAGTGGGACATGAGTGGGGGCCTGCTGGCAGGTGCCCCTGACTGCTGGGGGGTGGGGATGCAGGGGGATATGAGTATGGGCCTGCTGCCAGGTGCCCCTGACTGCTGGGGGGTGGGGTGCAGGGGGACATGAGTGGGGGTCTGCTGCCAGGTGCCCCTGACTGCTGGGGGGTGGGGGTGCAGGGGGACATGAGTGGGGGCCTGCTGGCAGGGGCCCCTGACTGCTGGGGGTGGATGTGCAAGGGGACATGTGTGGGGGCCTGCTGGCAGGGGGCCCTGACTGCTGGGTGGTGGGGGTGCAGGGGGACATGAGTGAGGAACTGCTGCAGGTGCCCCTGACTGCTGGGGGGTGGGGGTGCAAGGGGACATGAGTGGGGGCCTGCTGGCAGGTGCCCCTGACTGCTGGGGGGGTGGGGGTGCAAGGGGACATGAGTGGGGGCCTGCTGGCAGGGGCGCCTGACTGCTGGGGGGTGGGGGTGCAGGGGGACATGAGTGGGACATGAGTGGGGGCCTGCTGGCAGGGGCCCCTGACTGCTGGGGGGTGGGGGTGCAGGGGGACATGAGTGGGGACCTGCTGGCAGCTGCCCCTGACTGCTGGGGGGTGGGGTTGCAAGGGACATGAGTGGGGGCCAGCTGGCAGGGGCCCCTGACTGCTGGGCGGTAGGGGTGCAGGGGGATTTGAGTGGGACATGAGTGGGGGCCTGCTGGCAGGGGCCCCTGACTGCTGGGGGGTGGGGGTGCAGCGGGACATGAGTGGAGGCCTGCTGGCAGGTGCCCCTGACTACTGGGGGGGTGCAGGAGGACATGAGTGGGGGCCTGCTGGCAGGTGCCCCTGACTGCTGGGGTGTGGGGGTGCAAGGGGGACATGAGTAGGGGCCTGCTGGCAGGGGCCCCTGACTGCTGGGGGGTGGTGGTGCAGGGGGACATGAGTCGGACATGAGTGGGGGCCTGCTGGCAGGGGCCCCTGACTGCCGGGGGGTGGGGGTGCAAGGGGACATGAGTGGGGGCCTGCTGGCAGGGGCCCCTGACTGCTGGGGGGTTGGGTGCAGGGTGACATGAGTGGGGGCCTGCTGGCTGGTGCCCCTGACTGCTGGGGGGTGGGGGTGCAGGGGGACATGAGTGGGACATGATTGGGGGCCTGCTGGCAGGTGCCCCTGACTGCTGGGGGGTGGGGGTGCAGGGGGACATGAGTGGGGGCCTGCTGGCAGGTGCCCCTGACTGCTGGGGGGTAGGGGTGCAGGGGGACATGAGTGGGATATGAGTGGGGGCCTGCTGGCAGGTGCCCCTGACTGCTGGGGGGTGGGGGTGCAGGGGGACATGAGTGTGGGCCTGCTGCCAGGTGCCCCTGGCTGCTGGGGGTGGGGGTGCAGGGGGGCATGAGGGGGGGCCTGCTGGCAGGGGCCCCTGACAGCTGGGGCTGGGTTTGCAAGGGGACATGTGTGGGGGCCTGCTGGCAGGGGCCCCTGACTGCTGGGGGGTGGGGGTGCTGGGGGACATGAGTGGGGGACTGCTGGCAGGTGCCTCTGACTGCTGGGGGGTGGGGCTGCAGGGGGACATGAGTGGGGGCCTGCTGGTAGGTGCCCCTCAGTGCTGGGGGTAGGGGTGCAAGGGGACATGAGTGGGGGCCTGCTGGCAGGTGCCCCTGACTGCTGGGGGGTGGGGGTGCAGGGGGAAATGAGTGTGGGCCTGCTGCCAGGTGCCCCTGACTGCTGGGGGGTGTAGGTGCAGGGGGACATGTGTGGGGCATGAGTGGGGGCCTGCTGGCAGGAGCCCCTGACTGCACTGCTGGGGGGTGGGGGTGCAAGGGGACATGAGTGAGGGCCTGCTGGCAGGTGCCCGTGACTGCTGGGGGTGGAGGTGCAAGGGGACATGAGTGGGGGCCTGCTGGCAGGGGCCCATGACTGCTGGGGGTGGGGGTGCGGACATGAGTGGGGGCCTGCTGGCAGAGGCCCTTGACTGCTGGGGCGTGGGGGTGCAGGAGGACATGAGTGGGGGCCTGCTGGCAGGTGCCCCTGACTGCTGGGGGGTGGGGGTGCAGGGGGACATGAGTGGGGGCCTGCTGGCAGGTGCCCCTGACTGCTGGGGGGTAGGGGTTCAGGGGGATATGAGTGGGGGCCTGCTGGCAGGTGCCCCTGACTGCTGGGGGGTGGGTGTGCAGGTGGACATGAGTGTGGGCCTGCTGCCAGGTGCCCCTGAGTGCTGGGGGGTGGGGGTGCAGGGGGACATGAGTGGGGGCCTGCTGCCAGGTGCCCCTGACTGCTGGGGGGTGGGGGTGCAGGGGGACATGAGTGGGGGCCTGTTGGCAGGGGCCCCTGACTGCTGGGGGTGGGGTGCAGGGGGACATGAGTGGGGGCCTGCTGGCAGGTGCCCCTGACTGCTGGGCGGTAGGGGTGCAGGGGGATATGAGAGGGACATGTGTGGGGGCCTGCTGGTAGGGGCCCCTGACTGCTGGGGGGTGGGGGTGCAGGGGGACATGAGTGGGGGCCTGCTGGCAGGTGCCCCTGACTGCTAGGGGGTGCAGGAGGACATGAGTGGGGGCCTGCTGGCAGGTGCCCCTGACTGCTGGGTGGTGGGGGTGCAAGGGGACATGAGTGGGGGCCTGCTGCCAGGTGCCCCTGACTGCTGGGGGGTGGGGGTGCAGGGGGACATGAGTGGGGGCCTGCTGGCAGGTGCCCCTGACTGCTGGGGGTGGGTGTGCAAGGGGACATGTGTGGGGGCCTGCTGGCAGGGGCCCCTGACTGCTGGGTGGTGGGGGTGCAGGGGGACATGAGTGAGGAACTGCTGGCAGGTGCCCCTGACTGCTGGGGGGTGGGGTGCAGGGGACATGAGTGGGGGCCTGCTGGTAGGTGCCCCTCAGTGCTGGGGGTGGTGGTGCAAGGGGACATGAGTGGGGGCCTGCTGGCAGGTGCCCCTGACTGCTGGAGGGTGAAGGTGCAAGGGGACATGAGTGGGACATGAGTGGGGGCCTGCTGGCAGGTGCCCCTGACTGCTGGGGGGGTGGGTGTGCAGGGGGACATGAGTGGGGGCCTGCTGGCAGGTGCCCCTGACTGCTGGGGGGGTAGGGGTGCAGGGGGACATGAGTGGGGGCCTGCTGGCAGGGGCTCTTGACTGCTGGGGGGTGGGGTGCAGGGGGACATGAGTGGGACATGAGTGGGGGCCTGCTGGCAGGGGCCCTGACTGCTGGGGGGTGGGGGTGCAGGAGGACATGAGTGGGGGCCTGCTGGCAGGTGCCCCTGACTGCTGGGGGTGGGGGTGCAAGGGGACATGAGTGGGGGCCTGCTGGTAGAGGCCCCTGACTGCTGGGGGGTGGGTGTGCAGGGGGACATGAGTGGGGGCCTGCTGGCAGGTGCCCCTGACTGCTGGGGGGTGGGGGTGCAGGGGGACATGAGTGGGACATGAGTGGGGGCCTGCTGGCAGGTGCCCCTGACTGCTGGGGGGTAGGGGTGCAGGGGGACATGAGTGGGGGCCTGCTGGCAGGTGCCCCTGACTGCTGGTGGGTAGGGGTGCAGGGGGACATGAGTGGGACATGAGTGGGGGCCTGCTGGCAGGTGCCCCTGACTGCTGTGGGGTGGGGGTGCAGGGGGACATGAGTATGGGCCTGCTGCCAGGTGCCCCTGACTGCTTGGGGTGGGGGTGCAGGGGGACATGAGTGGGGGCCTGCTGCCAGGTGCCCCTGACTGCTGGGGGTGGGGGTGCAAGGGGACATGAGTAGGGGCCTGCTGGCAGGGGCCCCTGACTGCTGGGGGTGGGTGTGCAAGGGGACATGTGTGGGGGCCTGCTGGCAGGGGCCCTGACTGCTGGGGGGTGAGGGTGAAGGGGGACATGAGTGGGGGACTGCTGGCAGGTGCCCCTGACTGCTGGGGGTGGGGGTGCAGGGGACATGAGTGGGGTCCTGCTGGTAGGTGCCCCTCAGTGCTGGGGGTGGGGGTGCAAGGGGACATGAGTGGGGGCCTGCTGGCAGGTGCCCCTGACTGCTGGGGGGTGCAAGGGGACATGAGTGGGGGCCTGCTGGCAGGTGCCCCTGACTGCTGGGGGGTGGGGGTGCAGGGGGACATGAGTGGGGGCCTGCTGGCAGGGGCTCCTGACTGCTGGGGGGTGGGGTGCAGGGGGACATGATTGGGACATGAGTAGGGGCCTGCTGGCAGGGGCTCTGACTGCTGGGGGTGCAGGAGGACATGCGTGGGGGCCTGCTGGCAGGTGCCCCTGACTGCTGGGGGTGGGGGTGCAAGGGGACATGAGTGGGGGCCTGCTGGTAGGGGCCCCTGACTGCTGGGGGGTGGGGGTGCAGGGGGACATGAGTGGGACATGAGTGGGGGCCTGCTGGCAGGTGCCCCTGACTGCTGGGGGGTGGGTGTGCAGGGGGACATGAGTGGGGGCCTGCTGGCAGGTGCCCCTGACTGCTAGGGGGGTAGGGGTGCAGGGGGACATGAGTGGGACATGAGTGGGGGCCTGCTGGCAGGTGCCCCTGACTGCTGGGGGGTGGGGATGCAGGGGGATATGAGTATGGGCCTGCTGCCAGGTGCCCCTGACTGCTGGGGGGTGGGGTGCAGGGGGACATGAATGGGGGCCTGCTGCCAGGTGCCCCTGACTGCTGGGGGGTGGGGTGCAGGGGGACATGAGTGGGGGCCTGCTGGCAGGGCCCCCTGACTGCTGGGGGTGGATGTGCAAGGGGACATGTGTGGGGGCCTGCTGGCAGGGGGCCCTGACTGCTGGGTGGTGGGGGTGCAGGGGGACATGAGTGAGGAACTGCTGCAGGTGCCCCTGACTGCTGGGGGGTGGGGGTGCAAGGGGACATGAGTGGGGGCCTGCTGGCAGGTGCCCCTGACTGCTGGGGGGGTGGGGGTGCAAGGGGACATGAGTGGGGGCCTGCTGGCAGGGGCGCCTGACTGCTGGGGGGTGGGGGTGCAGGGGGACATGAGTGGGACATGAGTGGGGGCCTGCTGGCAGGGGCCCCTGACTGCTGGGGGGTGGGGGTGCAGGGGGACATGAGTGGGGACCTGCTGGCAGCTGCCCCTGACTGCTGGGGGGTGGGGTTGCAAGGGACATGAGTGGGGGCCAGCTGGCAGGGGCCCCTGACTGCTGGGCGGTAGGGGTGCAGGGGGATTTGAGTGGGACATGAGTGGGGGCCTGCTGGCAGGGGCCCCTGACTGCTGGGGGGTGGGGGTGCAGCGGGACATGAGTGGAGGCCTGCTGGCAGGTGCCCCTGACTACTGGGGGGGTGCAGGAGGACATGAGTGGGGGCCTGCTGGCAGGTGCCCCTGACTGCTGGGGTGTGGGGGTGCAAGGGGGACATGAGTAGGGGCCTGCTGGCAGGGGCCCCTGACTGCTGGGGGGTGGTGGTGCAGGGGGACATGAGTCGGACATGAGTGGGGGCCTGCTGGCAGGGGCCCCTGACTGCCGGGGCGTGGGGGTGCAAGGGGACATGAGTGGGGGCCTGCTGGCAGGGGCCCCTGACTGCTGGGGGGTTGGGTGCAGGGTGACATGACTGGGGGCCTGCTGGCTGGTGCCCCTGACTGCTGGGGGGTGGGGGTGCAGGGGGACATGAGTGGGACATGATTGGGGGCCTGCTGGCAGGTGCCCCTGACTGCTGGGGGGTGGGGGTGCAGGGGGACATGAGTGGGGGCCTGCTGGCAGGTGCCCCTGACTGCTGGGGGGTAGGGGTGCAGGGGGACATGAGTGGGATATGAGTGGGGGCCTGCTGGCAGGTGCCCCTGACTGCTGGGGGGTGGGGGTGCAGGGGGACATGAGTGTGGGCCTGCTGCCAGGTGCCCCTGGCTGCTGGGGGTGGGGGTGCAGGGGGGCATGAGGGGGGGCCTGCTGGCAGGGGCCCCTGACAGCTGGGGCTGGGTTTGCAAGGGGACATGTGTGGGGGCCTGCTGGCAGGGGCCCCTGACTGCTGGGGGGTGGGGGTGCTGGGGGACATGAGTGGGGGACTGCTGGCAGGTGCCTCTGACTGCTGGGGGGTGGGGCTGCAGGGGGACATGAGTGGGGGCCTGCTGGTAGGTGCCCCTCAGTGCTGGGGGTAGGGGTGCAAGGGGACATGAGTGGGGGCCTGCTGGCAGGTGCCCCTGACTGCTGGGGGGTGGGGGTGCAGGGGGAAATGAGTGTGGGCCTGCTGCCAGGTGCCCCTGACTGCTGGGGGGTGTAGGTGCAGGGGGACATGTGTGGGGCATGAGTGGGGGCCTGCTGGCAGGAGCCCCTGACTGCACTGCTGGGGGGTGGGGGTGCAAGGGGACATGAGTGAGGGCCTGCTGGCAGGTGCCCGTGACTGCTGGGGGTGGAGGTGCAAGGGGACATGAGTGGGGGCCTGCTGGCAGGGGCCCATGACTGCTGGGGGTGGGGGTGCGGACATGAGTGGGGGCCTGCTGGCAGAGGCCCTTGACTGCTGGGGCGTGGGGGTGCAGGAGGACATGAGTGGGGGCCTGCTGGCAGGTGCCCCTGACTGCTGGGGGGTGGGGGTGCAGGGGGACATGAGTGGGGGCCCTCTGGCAGGTGCCCCTGACTGCTGGGGGGTAGGGGTTCAGGGGGATATGAGTGGGGGCCTGCTGGCAGGTGCCCCTGACTGCTGGGGGGTGGGTGTGCAGGTGGACATGAGTGTGGGCCTGCTGCCAGGTGCCCCTGAGTGCTGGGGGGTGGGGGTGCAGGGGGACATGAGTGGGGGCCTGCTGCCAGGTGCCCCTGACTGCTGGGGGGTGGGGGTGCAGGGGGACATGAGTGGGGGCCTGTTGGCAGGGGCCCCTGACTGCTGGGGGTGGGGTGCAGGGGGACATGAGTGGGGGCCTGCTGGCAGGTGCCCCTGACTGCTGGGCGGTAGGGGTGCAGGGGGATATGAGAGGGACATGTGTGGGGGCCTGCTGGTAGGGGCCCCTGACTGCTGGGGGGTGGGGGTGCAGGGGGACATGAGTGGGGGCCTGCTGGCAGGTGCCCCTGACTGCTAGGGGGTGCAGGAGGACATGAGTGGGGGCCTGCTGGCAGGTGCCCCTGACTGCTGGGTGGTGGGGGTGCAAGGGGACATGAGTGGGGGCCTGCTGCCAGGTGCCCCTGACTGCTGGGGGGTGGGGGTGCAGGGGGACATGAGTGGGGGCCTGCTGGCAGGGGCCCCTGACTGCTGGGGGTGGGTGTGCAAGGGGACATGTGTGGGGGCCTGCTGGCAGGGGCCCCTGACTGCTGGGTGGTGGGGGTGCAGGGGGAAATGAGTGAGGAACTGCTGGCAGGTGCCCCTGACTGCTGGGGGGTGGGGTGCAGGGGACATGAGTGGGGGCCTGCTGGTAGGTGCCCCTCAGTGCTGGGGGTGGTGGTGCAAGGGGACATGAGTGGGGGCCTGCTGGCAGGTGCCCCTGACTGCTGGAGGGTGAGGGTGCAAGGGGACATGAGTGGGACATGAGTGGGGGCCTGCTGGCAGGTGCCCTTGACTGCTGGGGGGGTGGGTGTGCAGGGGGACATGAGTGGGGGCCTGCTGGCAGGTGCCCCTGACTGCTGGGGGGGTAGGGGTGCAGGGGGACATGAGTGGGGGCCTGCTGGCAGGGGCTCTTGACTGCTGGGGGGTGGGGTGCAGGGGGACATGAGTGGGACATGAGTGGGGGCCTGTTGGCAGGGGCCCTGACTGCTGGGGGGTGGGGGTGCAGGAGGACATGAGTGGGGGCCTGCTGGCAAGTGCCCCTGACTGCTGGGGGTGGGGGTGCAAGGGGACATGAGTGGGGGCCTGCTGGTAGAGGCCCCTGACTGCTGGGGGGTGGGTGTGCAGGAGGACATGAGTGGGGGCCTGCTGGCAGGTGCCCCTGACTGCTGGGGGGGTAGGGGTGCAGGGCGACATGAGTGGGACATGAGTGGGGGCCTGCTGGCAGGTGCCCCTGACTGCTGGGGGGTGGGGGTGCAGGGGGACATGAGTATGGGCCTGCTGCCAGGTGCCCCTGACTGCTGGGGGGTGGGGGTGCAGGGGGACATGAGTGGGGGCCTGCTGCCAGGTGCCCCTGACTGCTGGGGGGTGGGGGTGCAGGGGGACATGAGTGGGGGCCTGCTGGCAGGGGCCCCTGACTGCTGGGGGTGGGGGTGCAGGGGGACATGAGTGGGGGCCTGCTGGCAGGGGCCCCTGACTGCTGGGCGGTAGGGGTGCAGGGGGATATGAGAGGGACATGAGTGGGGGCCTGCTGGCAGGGGCCCCTGACTGCTGGGGGGTGGGGGTGCAGGGGGACATGAGTGGGGGCCTGCTGGCAGGTGCTCCTGACTGCTGGGGGGTGGGGGTGCAGGTGGACATGAGTGTGGGCCTGCTGCCAGGTGCCCCTGACTGCTGGGGGGTGGGGGTGCAGGGGGACATGAGTGGGGGCCTGCTGCCAGGTGCCCCTGACTGCTGGGGGGTGGGGGTGCAGGGGGACATGAGTGGGGGCCTGCTGGCAGGGGCCCCTGACTGCTGGGGGTGGGGGTGCAGGGGGAAATGAGTGGGGGCCTGCTGGCAGGGGCCCCTGACTGCTGGGCGGTAGGGGTGCAGGGGGATATGAGAGGGACATGAGTGGGGGCCTGCTGGCAGGGGCCCCTGACTGCTGGGGGGTGGGGGTGCAGGGGGACATGAGTGGGGGCCTGCTGGCAGGTGCCCCTGACTGCTAGGGGGTGCAGGAGGACATGAGTGGGGGCCTGCTGGCAGGTGCCCCTGACTGCTGGGGTGTGGGGGTGCAAGGGGACATGAGTGGGGGCCTGCTGCCAGGTGCCCCTGACTGCTGGGGGGTGATGGGTGCAGGGGGACATGAGTGGGGGCCTGCTGGCAGGGGCCCCTGACTGCTGGGGGTGGGTGTGCAAGGGGACATGTGTGGGGGCCTGCTGGCAGGAGCCCCTGACTGCTGGGTGGTGGGGGTGCAGGGGGACATGAGTGAGGAACTGCTGGCAGGTGCCCCTGACTGCTGGGGGGTGGGGTGCAGGGGACATGAGTGGGGGCCTGCTGGTAGGTGCCCCTCAGTGCTGGGGTGGTGGTGCAAGGGGACATGAGTGGGGGCCTGCTGGCAGGTGCCCCTGACTGCTGGGGGGTGGGGGTGCAAGGGGACATGAGTGGGGGCCTGCTGGCAGGTGCCCCTGACTGCTGGGGGGTGGGGGTGCAAGGGGACATGAGTGGAGGCCTGCTGGCAGGGGCACCTGACTGCTGGGGGGTGGGGGTGCAGGGGGACATGAGTGGGACATGAGTGGGGGCCTGCTGGCAGGGGCCCCCGACTGCTGGGGGGTGGGGGTGCAGGGGGACATGAGTGGGGACCTTCTGCCCTGACTGCTGGGGGGTGGGGTTGCAAGGGACAAGAGTGGGGGCCTGCTGGCAGGGGCTCCTGACTGCTGGGCGGTAGGGGTGTAGGGGGATATGAGTGGGACATGAGTGGGGGCCTGCTGGCAGGGGCCCCTGACTGCTGGGGGGTGGGGGTGCATGGGGACATGAGTGGAGGCCTGCTGGCAGGTGCCCCTGACTGCTGGGGGGGTGCAGGAGGACATGAGTGGGGGCCTGCTGGCAGGTGCCCCTGACTGCTGGGGGGTGGGGGTGCAAGGGGACATGAGTGGGGGCCTGCTGGCAGGGGCCCCTGACTGCTGGGGGGTGGTGGTGCAGGGGGACATGAGTGGGGGCCTGCTGGCAGGGGCCCCTGACTTCCGGGGGGTGGGGGTGCAAGGGGACATGAGTGGGGGCCTGCTGGCAGGGGCCCCTGATTGCTGGGGGGTTGGGTGCAGGGGGACATGAGTGGGGGCCTGCTGGCTGGTCCCCCTGACTGCTGGGGGGTTGGGGTGCAGGGGGACATGAGTGGGACATGATTGGGGGCCTGCTGGCAGGTGCCCCTGACTGCTGGGGGGTGGGGGTGCAGGGGGACATGAGTGGGGGCCTGCTGGCAGGTGCCCCTGACTGCTGGGGGGTAGGGGTGCAGGGGGACATGATTGGGATATGAGTGGGGGCCTGCTGGCAGGTGCCCCTCACTGCTGGGGGGTGGGGGTGCAGGGGGACATGAGTGGGGGTCTGCTGCCAGGTGCCCCTGACTGCTGGGGGGTGGGGGTGCAGGGGGACATGAGTGGGGGCCTGCTGCCAGGTGCCCCTGGCTGCTGGGGGGTGGGGGTGCAGGGGGGCATGAGTGGGGGCCTGCTGGCAGGGGCCCCTGACAGCTGGGGCTGGGTTTGCAAGGGGACATGTGTGGGGGCCTGCTGGCAGGGGCCCCTGACTGCTGGGGGGTGGCGGTGCTGGGGGACATGAGTGGGGGACTGCTGGCAGGTGCCTCTGACTGCTGGGGGGTGGGGCTGCAGGGGGACATGAGTGGGGGCCTGCTGGTAGGTGCCCCTCAGTGCTGGGGGTAGGGGTGCAAGGGGACATGAGTGGGGGCCTGCTGGCAGGTGCCCCTGACTGCTGGGGGGTGGGGGTGCAGGGGGACATGAGTGTGGGCCTGTTGCCAGGTGCCCCTGACTGCTGGGGGGTGTAGGTGCAGGGGGACATGTGTGGGACATGAGTGGGGGCCTGTTGGCAGGTGCCCGTGACTACTGGGGGTCGAGGTGCAAGAGGACATGAGTGGGGGCCTGCTGGCAGGGGCCCATGACTGCTGGGGCGTGGGGGTGCAAGGGGACATGATTGGGGGCCTGCTGGCAGGTGCCCGTGACTGCTGGGGGTGGAGGTGCAAGGGAACATGAGTGGGGGCCTGCTGGCAGGGGCCCATGACTGCTGGGGGGTGGGGGTGCAGGGGGACATGATTGGGACATGAGTGGGAGCCTGCTGGCAGAGGCCCTTGACTGCTGGGGCGTGGGGGTGCAGGAGGACATGAGTGGGGGCCTGCTGGCAGGTGCCCCTGACTGCTGGGGGGTGGGGTTGCAGGGGGACATGAGTGGGGGCCTGCTGGCAGGTGCCCCTGACTGCTGGGGGGTAGGGGTTCAGGGGGACATGAGTGGGGGCCTGCTGGCAGGTGCCCCTGACTGCTGGGGGGTGGGGGTGCAGGTGGACATGAGTGTGGGCCTGCTGCCAGGTGCCCCTGACTGCTGGGGGGTGGGGGTGCAGGGGGACATGAGTGGGGGCCTGCTGCCAGGTGCCCCTGACTGCTGGGGGGTGGGGGTGCAGGGGGACATGAGTGGGGGCCTGCTGGCAGGGGCCCCTGACTGCTGGGGCGTGGGGGTGCAGGGGGACATGAGTGGGGGCCTGCTGGCAGGGGCCCCTGACTGCTGGGCGGTAGGGGTGCAGGGGGATATTAGAGGGACATGAGCGGGGGCCTGCTGGCAGGGGAACCTGACTGCTGGGGGGTGGGGGTGCAGGGGGACATGAGTGGGGGCCTGCTGGCAGGTGCCCCTGACTGCTAGGGGGTGCAGGAGGACATGAGTGGGGGCCTGCTGGCAGGTGTCCTGACTGATGGGGGGTGGGGGTGCAAGGGGACATGAGTGGGGCCTGCTGGCAGGGGCCCCTGACTGCTGGGGGGTGGCGGTGCAGGGGGACATGAGTTGGAAATGAGTGGGGGCCTGCTGGCAGGGGCCCCTGAATGCTGGGGGGTGGGGTGCAAGGGGACATGAGTGGGGGCCTGCTGGCAGGGGCCCCTGACTGCTGGGGGGTGGGGGAGAAGGGGGACATGAGTGGGACATGATGGGGGCCTGCTGGCAGGTGCCCCTGACTGCTGGGGGGTGGGGGTGCAGGGGGACATGAGTAAGGGCCTGCTGGCAGGTGCCCCTGACTGCTGGGGGGTAGGGGTGCAGGGGGACATGAGTGGGATATGGGTGGGGGCCTGCTGGCAGGTGCCCCTGACTGCTGGGGGGTGGGGGTGCAGGGGGACATGAGTGTGGGCCTGCTGCCAGGTGCCCCTGACTGCTGGGGGGTGGGGGTGCAGGGGGACATGAGTGGGGGCCTGCTGGCAGGGGCCCCTGACTGCTGGGGCTGGGTTTGCAAGGGGACATGTGTGGGGACCTGCTGGCAGGGGCCCCTGACTGCTGGGGGACATGAGTGGGGTACTGCTGGCAGGTGCCTCTGACTGGTGGGGGTGGGGCTGCAGGGGGACATGAGTGGGGGCCTGCTGGTAGGTGCACCTCAGTGCTGGGGGTGGGGGTGCAAGGGGACATGAGTGGGGGCCTGCTGGCAGGTGCCCCTGACTGCTGGGGGGTGGGGGTGCAGGGGGACATGAGTGTAGGCCTGCTGCCAGGTGCCCCTGACTGCTGGGGGGTGTAGTTGCACGGGGACATGTGTGGGACATGAGTGGGGGCCTGCTGGCAGGTGCCCCTGACTGCTGGGGGGTGGGGGTGCAAGGGGACATGAGTGGGGGCCTTCTGGCAGGTGCCCGTGACTGCTGGGGGTGGGGTTGCAAGGGACATGAGTGGGGGCCTGCTGGCAGGGGCCCCTGACTGCTGGGGGGTGGGGGGGCAGGGGGACATGAGTGGGACATGAGTGGGGGCCTGTTGGCAGGGGCCCTTGACTGCTGGGGGGTGGGGGTGCAGGAGGACATGAGTGGGGGCCTGCTGGCAGGTGCCCCTGACTGCTGGGGGTGGGGGTGCAGGGGGACATGAGTGGGACATGAGTGGGGGCCTGCTGGCAGGTGCCCCTGACTGCTGGGGGGTGGGGATGCAGGGGGACATGAGTGGGGGCCTGCTGCCAGGTGCCCCTGACTGCTGGGGGGTGGGGGTGCAGGGGGACATGAGTGGGACATGATTGGGGGCCTGCTGGCAGGTGCCCCTGACTGCTGGGGGGAGGGGGTGCAGGGGGACATGAGTGTGGGCCTGCTGCCAGGTGCCCCTGACTGCTGGGGGGTCGGGGTACAGGGGGACATGAGTGGGGGCCTTCTGCCAGCCAGGTGCCCCTGACTGCTGGGGGTGGGGGTGCAGGGGGACATGAGTGGGGGCCTGCTGGCAGGGGCCCCTGACTGCTGGGCGGTAGGGGTGCAGGGGGATATTAGAGGGACATGAGCGGGGGCCTGCTGGCAGGGGAACCTGACTGCTGGGGGGTGGGGGTGCAGGGGGACATGAGTGGGGGCCTGCTGGCAGGTGCCCCTGACTGCTAGGGGGTGCAGGAGGACATGAGTGGGGGCCTGCTGGCAGGTGTCCTGACTGATGGGGGGTGGGGGTGCAAGGGGACATGAGTGGGGCCTGCTGGCAGGGGCCCCTGACTGCTGGGGGGTGGCGGTGCAGGGGGACATGAGTTGGAAATGAGTGGGGGCCTGCTGGCAGGGGCCCCTGAATGCTGGGGGGTGGGGTGCAAGGGGACATGAGTGGGGGCCTGCTGGCAGGGGCCCCTGACTGCTGGGGGGTGGGGGAGAAGGGGGACATGAGTGGGACATGATGGGGGCCTGCTGGCAGGTGCCCCTGACTGCTGGGGGGTGGGGGTGCAGGGGGACATGAGTAAGGGCCTGCTGGCAGGTGCCCCTGACTGCTGGGGGGTAGGGGTGCAGGGGGACATGAGTGGGATATGGGTGGGGGCCTGCTGGCAGGTGCCCCTGACTGCTGGGGGGTGGGGGTGCAGGGGGACATGAGTGTGGGCCTGCTGCCAGGTGCCCCTGACTGCTGGGGGGTGGGGGTGCAGGGGGACATGAGTGGGGGCCTGCTGGCAGGGGCCCCTGACTGCTGGGGCTGGGTTTGCAAGGGGACATGTGTGGGGACCTGCTGGCAGGGGCCCCTGACTGCTGGGGGACATGAGTGGGGTACTGCTGGCAGGTGCCTCTGACTGGTGGGGGTGGGGCTGCAGGGGGACATGAGTGGGGGCCTGCTGGTAGGTGCACCTCAGTGCTGGGGGTGGGGGTGCAAGGGGACATGAGTGGGGGCCTGCTGGCAGGTGCCCCTGACTGCTGGGGGGTGGGGGTGCAGGGGGACATGAGTGTAGGCCTGCTGCCAGGTGCCCCTGACTGCTGGGGGGTGTAGTTGCACGGGGACATGTGTGGGACATGAGTGGGGGCCTGCTGGCAGGTGCCCCTGACTGCTGGGGGGTGGGGGTGCAAGGGGACATGAGTGGGGGCCTTCTGGCAGGTGCCCGTGACTGCTGGGGGTGGGGTTGCAAGGGACATGAGTGGGGGCCTGCTGGCAGGGGCCCCTGACTGCTGGGGGGTGGGGGGGCAGGGGGACATGAGTGGGACATGAGTGGGGGCCTGTTGGCAGGGGCCCTTGACTGCTGGGGGGTGGGGGTGCAGGAGGACATGAGTGGGGGCCTGCTGGCAGGTGCCCCTGACTGCTGGGGGTGGGGGTGCAGGGGGACATGAGTGGGACATGAGTGGGGGCCTGCTGGCAGGTGCCCCTGACTGCTGGGGGGTGGGGATGCAGGGGGACATGAGTGGGGGCCTGCTGCCAGGTGCCCCTGACTGCTGGGGGGTGGGGGTGCAGGGGGACATGAGTGGGACATGATTGGGGGCCTGCTGGCAGGTGCCCCTGACTGCTGGGGGGAGGGGGTGCAGGGGGACATGAGTGTGGGCCTGCTGCCAGGTGCCCCTGACTGCTGGGGGGTCGGGGTACAGGGGGACATGAGTGGGGGCCTTCTGCCAGCCAGGTGCCCCTGACTGCTGGGGGTGGGGGTGCAGGGGGACATGAGTGGGGGCCTGCTGGCAGGGGCCCCTGACTGCTGGGGGTGGGTGTGCAAGGGGACATGTGTGGGGGCCTGCTGGCAGGGGCCCCTGACTGCTGGGGGGTGGGGGTGCAGGGGGACATGAGTGGGGGACTGCTGGCAGGTGCCCCTGACTGCTGGGGGGTGGGGGTGCAGGGGACATGAGTGGGGGCCTGCTGGTAGGTGCCCCTCATTGCTGGGGGTGGGGGTGCAAGGGGACATGAGTGGGGGCCTGCTGGCAGGTGCCCCTGACTGCTGGGGGGTGGGGGTGCAAGGGGACATGAGTGGGGGCCTGCTGGCAGGTGCCCGTGACTGCTGGGGGGTGGGGATGCAAGGGGACATGAGTGGGGGCCTGCTGGCAGGGGCTCCTGACTGCTGTGGGGTGGGGGTGCAGGGGGACATGAGTGGGGGCCTGCTGGCAGGGGCCCCTGACTGCTGGGGGTTGGTGGTGCAGGGGGACATGAGTCGGACATGAGTGGGGGCCTGCTGGCAGGGGCCCCTGACTGCCGGGGGGTGGGGGTGCAAGGGGACATGAGTGGGGGCCTGCTGGCAGGGGCCCCTGACTGCTGGGGGGTTGGGTGCAGGGGGACATGAGTGGGGGCCTGCTGGCTGGTGCCCCTGACTGCTGGGGGGTGGGGGTGCAGGGGGACATGAGTGGGACATGATTGGGGGCCTGCTGGCAGGTGCCCCTGACTGCTGGGGGGTGGGGGTGCAGGGGGACATGAGTGGGGGCCTGCTGGCAGGTGCCCCTGACTGCTGGGGGGTAGGGGTGCAGGGGGACATGATTGGGATATGAGTGGGGGCCTGCTGGCAGGTGCCCCTGACTGCTGGGGGGTGGGGGTGCAGGGGGACATGAGTGGGGGCCTGCTGCCAGGTGCCCCTGACTGCTGGGGTGTGGGGGTACAGGGGGACATGAGTGGGGGCCTGCTGCCAGGTGCCCCTGGCTGCTGGGGGGTGGGGGTGCAGGGGGGCATGAGTGGGGGCCTGCTGGCAGGGGCCCCTGACAGCTGGGGCTGGGTGATGCAAGGGGACATGTGTGGGGCCTTCTGGCAGGGGCCCCTGACTGCTGGGGGGTGGCGGTGCTGGGGGACATGAGTGGGGGACTGCTGGCAGGTGCCTCTGACTGCTGGGGGGTGGGGCTGCAGGGGGACATGAGTGGGGGCCTGCTGGTAGGTGCCCCTCAGTGCTGGGGGTAGGGGTGCAAGGGGACATGAGTGGGGGCCTGCTGGCAGGTGCCCCTGACTGCTGGGGGGTGGGGGTGCAGGGGGACATGAGTGTGGGCCTGTTGCCAGGTGCCCCTGACTGCTGGGGGGTGTAGGTGCAGGGGGACATGTGTGGGACATGAGTGGGGGCCTGCTGGCAGGTGCCCGTGACTGCTGGGGGTGGAGGTGCAAGGGGACATGAGTGGGGGCCTGCTGGCAGGGGCCCATGACTGCTGGGGGGTGGGGGTGCAAGGGGACATGATTGGGGGCCTGCTGGCAGGTGCCCGTGACTGCTGGGGGTGGAGGTGCAAGGGGACATGAGTGGGGGCCTGCTGGCAGGGGCCCATGACTGCTGGGGGGTGGGGGTGCAGGGGGACATGATTGGGACATGAGTGGGAGCCTGCTGGCAGAGGCCCTTGACTGCTGGGGCGTGGGGGTGCAGGAGGACATGAGTGGGGGCCTGCTGGCAGGTGCCCCTGACTGCTGGGGGGCGGGGTTGCAGGGGGACATGAGTGGGGGCCTGCTGGCAGGTGCCCCTGACTGCTGGGGGGTAGGGGTTCAGGGGGACATGAGTGGGGGCCTGCTGGCAGGTGCCCCTGACTGCTGGGGGGTGGTGGTGCAGGTGGACATGAGTGTGGGCCTGCTGCCAGGTGCCCCTGACTGCTGGGGGGTGGGGGTGCAGGGGGACATGAGTGGGGGCCTGCTGCCAGGTGCCCCTGACTGCTGGGGGATGGGGGTGCAGGGGGACATGAGTGGGGGCCTGCTGGAAGGGGCCCCTGACTGCTGGGGGGTGGGGGTGCAGGGGGACATGAGTGGGGGCCTGCTGGCAGGGGCCCCTGACTGCTGGGCGGTAGGGGTGCAGGGGATATTAGAGGGACATGAGTGGGGGCCTGCTGGCAGGGGCACCTGACTGCTGGGGGGTGGGGGTGCAGGGGGACATGAGTGGGGGCCTGCTGGCAGGTGCCCCTGACTGCTAGGGGGTGCAGGAGGACATGAGTGGGGGCCTGCTGGCAGGTGCCCTGACTGCTGGGGGGTGGGGGTGCAAGGGGACATGAGTGGGGGCCTGCTGGCAGGGGCCCCTGACTGCTGGGGGGTGGCGGTGCAGGGGGACATGAGTTGGACATGGGTGGGGGCCTGCTGGCAGGGGCCCCTGAATGCTGGGGGGTGGGGTGCAAGGGGACATGAGTGGAGGCCTGCTGGCAGGGGCCCCTGACTGCTGGGGGGTGGGGGAGCAGGGGGACATGAGTGGGACATGATTGGGGGCCTGCTGGCAGGTGCCCCTGACTGCTGGGGGGTGGGGGTGCAGGGGGACATGAGTAAGGGCCTGCTGGCAGGTGCCCCTGACTGCTGGGGGTAGGGGTGCAGGGGGACATGAGTGGGATATGGGTGGGGGCCTGCTGGCAGGTGCCCCTGACTGCTGGGGGGTGGAGGTGCAGGGGGACATGAGTGGGGGCCTGCTGCCAGGTGCCCCTGACTGCTGGGGGGTGGGGCTGCAGGGGGACATGAGTGGGGGCCTGCTGGCAGGGGCCCCTGACTGCTGGGGCTGGGTTTGCAAGGGGACATGTGTGGGGGCCTGCTGGCAGGGGCCCCTGACTGCTGGGGGGTGGGGGTGCTGGGGGACATGAGTGGGGGACTGCTGACAGGTGCCTCTGACTGGTGGGGGGTGGGGCTGCAGGGGGACATGAGTGGGGGCCTGCTGGTAGGTGCACCTCAGTGCTGGGGGTGGGGGTGCAAGGGGACATGAGTGGGGGCCTGCTGGGAGGTGCCCCTGACTGCTGGGGGGTGGGGGTGCAGGGGGACATGAGTGTGGGCCTGCTGCCAGGTGCCCCTGACTGCTGGGGGGTGTAGTTGCACGGGGACATGTGTGGGACATGAGTGGGGGCCTGCTGGCAGCTGCCCGTGACTGCTGGGGTTGGGGGTGCAAGGGACATGAGTGGGGGCCTGCTGGCAGGGGCCACTGACTGCTGGGGGGTGGGGGTGCAGGGGGACATGAGTGGGACATGAGTGGGGGCCTGCTGGCAGGGGCCCTTGACTGCTGGGGGGTGGGGGTGCAAGGGGACATGAGTGGGGGCCTTCTGGCAGCTGCCCGTGACTGCTGGGGTTGGGGGTGCAAGGGACATGAGTGGGGGCCTGCTGGCAGGGGCCACTGACTGCTGGGGGGTGGGGGTGCAGGGGGACATGAGTGGGACATGAGTGGGGGCCTGCTGGCAGGGGCCCTTGACTGCTGGGGGGTGGGGGTGCAGGAGGACATGAGTGGGGGCCTGCTGGCAGGTGCCCCTGACTGCTGGGGGTGGGGGTGCAGGGGGACATGAGTGGGACATGAGTGGGGGCCTGCTGGCAGGTGCCCCTGACTACTGGGGGGGGGATGCAGGGGGACATGAGTGGGGGCCTGCTGCCAGGTGCCCCTGACTGCTGGGGGGTGGGGGTGCAGGGGGACATGAGTGGGACATGAGTGGGGGCCTGCTGGCAGGTGCCCCTGACTGCTGGGGGGAGGGGGTGCAGGGGGACATGAGTGTGGGCCTGCTGCCAGGTGCCCCTGACTGCTGGGGGGTGGGGGTGCAGGGGGACATGAGTGGGGGCCTGCTGCCAGCCAGGTGCCCCTGACTGCTGGGGGGTGGGGGTGCAGGGGGACATGAGTGGGGGCCTGCTGGCAGGGGCCCCTGACTGCTGGGGGTGGGTGTGCAAGGGGACATGTTTTGGGGCCTGCTGGCAGGGGCCCCTGACTGCTGGGGGGGTGGGGGTGCAGGGGGACATGAGTGGGGGACTGCTGGCAGGTGCCCCTGACTGCTGGGGGGTGGGGGTGCAGGGGACATGAGTGGGGGCCTGCTGGTAGGTGCCCCTCATTGCTGGGGGTGGGGGTGCAAGGGGACATGAGTGGGGGCCTGCTGGCAGGTGCCCCTGACTGCTGGGGGGTGGGGGTGCAAGGGGACATGAGTGGGGGCCTGCTGGCAGGTGCCCGTGACTGCCGGGGGGTGGGGATGCAAGGGGACATGAGTGGGGGCCTACTGGCAGGGGCTCTTGACTGCTGGGGGGTGGGGGTGCAGGGGGACATGAGTGGGGGCCTGCTGGCAGGTGCCCCTGACTGCTGGGGGGGTGCAGGAGGACATGAGTGGGGGCTTGCTGGCAGGTCCCACTGACTGCTGGGGGGTGGGGGTGCAAGGGACATGAGTGGGGGCCTGCTGGCAGGGGCCCCTGACTGCTGGGGGGTGGGGTGCAAGGGGACATGAGTGGGGACCTGCTGGCAGGTGCCCCTGACTGCTGGGGGATGGGGGTGCAGGGCGACATGAGTGGGACATGAGTGGGGGCCTGCTGGCAGGTGCCCCTGACTGCTGGGGGGTGGGGGTGCAGGGGGACATGAGTGGGGGCCTGCTGGCAGGTGCCCCTGACTGCTGGGGGGGTGGGGGTGCAAGGGGACATGAGTGGGGGCCTGCTGGCAGGGGCCCCTGACTGCTGGGGGGTGGCAGTGCAGGCGGACATGAGTGGGACATGAGTGGGGGCCTGCTGGCAGGTGTCCCTGACTGGTGGGGGGTGGGGGTGCAGGGGGACATGAGTGGGGACCTGCTGGCAGGTTCCCCTGACTGCTGGGGGGTAGGGGTGCAGGGTGACATGAGTGGGAGCCTGCTGGCAGGTGCCCCTGACTGCTGGGGGGTGGGGGTGCAGGGGGACATGAGTGGGGGCCTGCTGGCAGGTGCCCCTGACTGCTGGGGTGTGGGAGTGCAGGGGGACATGAATGTGGGCCTGCTGGCAGGTGCAGTTGTTGATCATATTGCAAGGTGACATGTGCCTTGGCTGGGGGGCATGCCCATGGTGGATGGGCTGCCTGCGGGACATGACCAGGGGTGCAGGGTAGTCCCCTGTGGTGTGGGCTGCGTGTAGGGGTCGTGGAGGGGGTAGAGGGAACACCTGGGGGGACCCACACTGTCA
Organism: Ambystoma mexicanum; assembly: GCF_040938575.1. NCBI lineage: Eukaryota > Metazoa > Chordata > Amphibia > Caudata > Ambystomatidae > Ambystoma > Ambystoma mexicanum. The sequence goes on along the minus strand of NC_090923.1, from coordinate 536,390,057 downwards.
ATTCACGTGTAGGATTCCCCGCTCACCCCCGAAATACACGGTCCCCGCTCTGACAGCACAATCGCGTGTGAAACTTCCCAAGCACCCCTGAAATACACGTACCCAGGCCAATCGTGTGTGAAACTTCCAGCGCACCCCAGATTTACACGTACCCCGCTCGCCCAAGGCCAATCGCGTGAGAAACTTCCCGCGCACCCTCGAAATACACGCACACGCTATTTTTCACACAACGGGTGTCAGTGTTTGTCGCGTACCCCTTTGCACGTCATTTGTCCTAGAGGGCCACAGTATGGGACATTCATCATGGATGTATATACGTCCGTTTTGTTAGCGCACATTTTGGTGCACATTTCTTTCATGCGCAGGGACGCTACCGCCTGCCTTCGTGTGGCGGACATGTTTAGGCCTGTGCGTGTCTTTGCCCGTGCGCTGGTTTGCCCTATTCGATTCCATGAATACGTGTTGTAGGCGAGCGTGTGGGCGTTCCGCGCACTTGCCTCCTGTACTTCCCCCGTAACGCCCTAATTTTCACGCGTTGCTCCCCATTCTGCATGTCACGCCCCGTGTTACGCCTACTTTTGTTGTGTGCGCCGCGCTATGTGCGCTTTTGCTGTGCGCTTAGCGCACGCGGTTTGAAGACGTGTGCGCCAGCGGGCACCAGGCAGTATTTTGGCGCACATCCTGGAATTTCCTCGCGCATGGTCTTCCATGAATCGCTGTGCGCGGGTTTCGCTGCGATTTTCGCACTGGCACTGCGATTCGCACGCTTTCGCACGCTTGCGCCGAAAATTATAGCGCACATTATTTCCATGAATCGGTCTGATAGTTTTTTAGTGGTTAACAAAGGTTTTCTCCATTCTAAACATCTTTAAAGGTAGCTTTCTTGTTTGAGTATTCTGTCCTCAAACTCCACATAAATCAGGAAAATTACAGTCATCATTACATTGTATGATATTTGTTTTTATTGTTTGTGTTCTATCCGCAAACTCCACATAAAGCAGGAAAATTACAGTCATCATTACATTTGATGAGACTGTGTGCACTGTACCTGGGCATTCTTCTAATGACAGTTGCTATGAAAGCAAAGCATGTTTAATTTGATGGCCGTGCATCAACTTCATATTTATTTTTTAATAATGATTTTATAGTTGTATCGGCAAAGGCGTTCCATTTCGCTAATGGGTTATTCTTTCATCTTTTCACTGCATGAATACGTGTTTCAAGAGAGTATGATGTAGACTTGCAGTTCAGGGGAAAAAGGATTGCTTGATTTGGTTTTCTACAAGCATTTTCGGACACAATCATTCTGTATGTGAATTGTTCAGTAGTTTTAAGCACTGGAGAAGTTCCCACTCTGCTTGTACTCGAAGTCGGTACACAGGATCTTCAACACATTAAGGGTGTGGAGGAGCTGAGGATGATCTATCAAGACTTAATAGACTTGATAAGCACGTACCCCTAACGCCATTTAGGGTTTTCAAGCATTCTTAAGAACGACATGGCTAAATTCAGCCTTTATTAATCACCTTTAAGACAGAGATTGTATGTATTATAAACATAGTATGTTATCATGGTATGCTCGTTATTCAACGCCACAACATTCATCATTCATACACGTGATTGCAACAAAACCCCTGAAATGTAGCTAAAGCCATCTTAACTTCGCATCTCCTGTTGCACAGTCTATGACCACAATGATGACATCACTGATGACATCACTAATTACATTACAACAGTAACTGGCATTAAGCACAGCCTTCAGCCACGGTCAGTGTGCATGGCCAAATGTATTTTAACACATATGAATGGGTACCAGTCATGGCTTTCAGTTATGGACAGTGATCACAAACTTCACCCATGTGCACTGAATATTTTAAAACACTAACACGCTACCAACCATAGATTTTGGCCTTTACCAGTGGATACAGCTTTCAACCGTGTCCACTGTATATTATATACACTGATCAGGCACTACCCATGGACTTTAGCACAATACGGCCAGTGGCCACAATCTTAGGCTGTGCCCACTATACATTCTAACATATAAGTGGGCCACTAGCCATGGCCTTTGACCTTGAGCAGTTTGTACATCTTTTGACCATACTCACTGTACATTTTAAAATTAAATGCAATAAGCGATGGCCTTCGGCCGTGCCCACTGCGTATTATACAACACTAACCAGCCACTAACTATGGCCTTCGGCCGTGCCCACTGTATATTATATACATCAACCTGCTACTAGCCATGGTCTTCAACACAATACTAGCCAGTGGCCACGGCCTTTGGCTGTACCGACTGTATATTCTAATATATTCTCACTACAGCTTCCCACGTTTCCCACTGAATATTTTAAAACAGTGATGGGCTACAAGGCATGGCTTTTAACCACGCACATTGGTAGTTATGATCACTGGCCGATCACTAGCTATGGCCTTTGGTGCTGGCTAATGAACACAGCCTTTGTCATGGCCAAGTCCATAGCCTACATTGTTATTAAGGTAATCAAAGTTTTCATGAACTAACTTATACATGAAATTATGTCTAATTCCATTATTGCTGTAATCAGTTATATACAATATAATTAGTGTTGTCACCAGTGATGCATCAGTGATGCAATTTGTAATGTCATCAGTGTTCTCATACAACATGTGATTAGTGATGTCATCAGTGATGTGATCTGTGTTGTCATCTTTGTGGCAATACGCTGCACAAGAGGGGGAGCAAAGTTATGGTGGCTTTAGCATTAGAATTTAGAATTTCAGGGGTTGTGTTGCGTTATGTTCTAACCTTAACGTCCCAGCAACTAAAGTTTTTTCCTTGAACTTCAAAGGTTTTGTTACAATGTATTGCTCACCTTAATGTCCCTGCAACAAAAGTTGGGCTTTGTTATTTCACAGATTTTTAGAATGCTTCCAAACCACTAGAATGCTCTTCGTCCATGGTCAGTGGGTCCGGCCTTTGGCCAGGCCCCCTGTCTATTTTAAAATGTTACCAGACCACGAGCCATGGTGTTCGGCCCTGGATGCTGGGCACGGCCGAACACTACCAAACCACTAGCCAATGCCTTTTGCATGGCCGGTGGGCACGTAGAACTCTGTATATATTTTTTTGTAATTTGGTTTTTATTTCGGGTTTACACCATCGTAGAACAAAAAACTTTCCGAATACATCAACAAAGAAACCTCCTTTTCCTCCCACCCATTACCCCCCCCCCCATCCCCGGGTAACAGGTTCTTCTCAGTTAAGGAAACAAGAATATGGAACAATTCGGTTTGCATAAAATGGGTTAACAATACATCATAGCGTATTCCAGTGTCCATGGTCGCCTCTGGGACTTTCTGGAGTCTTTCGAGTGTAGTCCAACAAGTTGGGAGGACCCCCGGGGGGCTGCCTCTCCTCTAGTTATCCTGTACCCCTACCCACCTCTTGCTTTTGGCCCTGATTATACAGCAGATCCTGTTTCAGCTGTTAAAGTGTTTGGCCATGAACTCACCCCACAAGGACTCAAGTGCTTTCGCTCTCCCATGGAGTGCAGCTGTGATCCTTTCCATAGTGCATATACTCAGAGACACGTTAACCCATTCCCTTTTACATGGGATACACGTACATTTTCATTTCGTAGCCAGGCAGGCTCATGCCACGAGGAGCAGCGGTGCCACCAGGCCCCCAATCTTGTTCAGATCTCAATCCAATTCCTCAATTCCAAACAGGATCAGTATCAGCGTTTTCGTGTGCTGAACACCGTCAATTTTCTTTATCCAGTCCAACACCTCATCCCAAAACATCTGTACCTGGGAGATCCCCACCACATATGCCAGTAATGGGCCCCTGCCCCGCATCGATGCCAACACTCCGGGCTCGTGTTCTGAAACATCTTAGAGAGCCTGACAGGGTCGTATTGCCACCTAGGTAAGAGTTTAATGGCATGCTGCTTATATTGGCAGGAGATTGACCTCTGAGAAGCCCCACTAAACAATTTTAACCACTTCTATGTGTCCAATTCCCTCCCCAGGTCACCTTCCCCTTTACGTCTCACCTTTTCTGTGGACCCCTTCCCGGCCATGACCAGTTGCTTATACATAACCGAAATCAAGCCCTTGAAATCTGTTCTCTTGTCTGGAGCTGCTCCAAGGAAGTAAGGTCCTTCTGTATCTAATCCCTCCATTTTACACTCATGAGCACTCCCTTCAATTGGAGATATGAAAAGACCGACAGTGTACCCAGGCACAGTTCCTTCACGGAGCAAAACTGCATCGTATATTGGGGACGTTACATTGATGACATTTTAGTCATTTGGAATGGCACCAAAACTAAACTAGAAGAATATCAGCATCACCTCAATAGTAACAACTATAATCTTAAACTTACAATGCAAGAAAGTACCAACAGAATACTATTCTTAGCCCTTGAACAATATATTGAAAATAACACAATCCAATCAACATTGTATTTAAAACCCACAGCAGGCAACAGTATCCTGCACGCTAACAGCAACCATCCTCTGCACATTATCAACAATATCCCATTTGGTGAATATCTACGTATAAAGAGAAACTGCACACAAGAACCAGAATTCGAAAAGCATGTAACAGAGGCGGAAAAGAAATTCAAAATACGAGGATACAAAATCAACTGCTGAAAAAAACTTGACTCTAAACCAACTGTAGAATGAGACAAGAATTACTACAAAACAAGACCAGAATCCAAAGACAAGAGGCACCCATACCAAGATGTATAACCACCTACAATTGTGAAGCACAGAAACTAAGGAAAATTCTAACACAACACTGGAACATACTGAAAGCAGATGAAGACCTCATAGCCCACCTAACAGACGTACCCAACTTAACCTTCAGGAAATAAAAAAACCTCAAAACATACTTTGCCCCTCATACTTTCAACCAACAACTAGAGAACAAGGACTTCTACAATTATGGAACAAAGCCAGGCTACAAGGAAATTTCAAATGTGGGACTTGCAATGTCTGTCAATATTCAGAAGACAGCAAAAAACATTGAAAATGCCCAACGGCAGAGATTTCATAGTTTGTGACTTTATCAATTGCAACACAAAATTCACAATCTATGGAATTAAATGCTCTTGCCAAAAACTGTACATAGGCAGCACCATTAGAAAACTTAAAAACAGAATAGCAGAATATATTTGTTATGTCAACAACTAAGATATGGCATCACCATTGGCATATCACTTCCACACATCACATCCAAAAGGAAATATTGATACGATTAGATACTTTGGAATCCAAAAAGTCGATAGACCCCCAAGAGGGGGAAATTGGGAACAACTACTACATCAACAGGAAGCTAAGTGGATCTGTCTCATGGACTGCTGCCAGTCAGGCCAAAACTCGGACACAGAGATGATCCATGTTCTCTGAAAAATTGTACTTTGCCAAATAAACCCCTTAAAAAATCTTTATTGCCACACTTGCAACTAGCCAAGTCTTGACCTTAAAAATAAGAACATGTCAAGTGCACCAAATACCAGATTCAATACCCTTCAAAATACTTAGACAAAAACCTAACTGATAATTTCAGTTTGTCTCTGACTAAAACTGCACAGAGATACAACAACAGAATAGGCTGCATTTCAGCCTTTACCAATAACCTAACCACCAATATTAAAATAAAATCTTGCCAAATCAGTATAACAATCATGAGAGTTTGAATTGAATGCATGACCCACATTTTCAAACGCTATCGTTTTTGTCCAATGCAATATGGCATCTTACTAATTTGCATCAATACGCCTTTCTACCACTCCGAAAAACTATCGCGTTGCACACAATGTCCAGCATGTATTAAAAAGAGCAAAGGAATCAATATATTCCTGTCTAATTAGTATTATAACCAAGAAAATTGTACCAATTACATTACCTGCATTGGCAAAATGTTACCATTCTGTATAATTCAATATGGCGGCTGACGCAAATCATGTCAACATGCCATACTATTGAAATGCCCTTGCGCTTGCTTTAATGATTCAGCGCGAACCAAAATGGCGAAAGGAACAAAACAAATCATTGCGGCTATCAAACGGACACCGGGGTCCTGTCCCGCCGAATGAGGTAAGCAGAACATATCTTTCAAACCTTAGCAAGCTAGTAAACCCTAGACAAGTACGCACTAAGAGCTAAACCAATGTCACTTTAAATTGATTTAGGACATATAGACTCCTAACGGTCACCGCGAAAGGACTAGAAGGAAACTGAATATAGAACACCAACAAAGCAGTAAATATGAAAAGCTCTATTCCATGCAGGAATCAAAACATGTAAAGCAAGTGTCTCCTTTCTATCACAATGGATTACCGATAGTATATATTCAAAAGTGAAAACCAATGTGAACCAGATATGATTATTGACATGATCCATCATGTTCAAAGCCAGTTGTCCAGCCTCATCATTATGTAAAATTTACAAATGGGTTTATGCATCCACTACCTGTTATTCAAACAACTAGACAATAATAAAACCAAAAAACAATTCGACTTCATTTCTTTTTCTAGCCAAATAGGACAATCAGCTCCAATCACCCTCCTAAAGAACCAATAAAAATCTATCGGGGAAACACGTGTTGCGGGAAAACCAACTTGTATCTTTCAAAGAAGGAAAACCAATTAATTTCCTGCACAAAGGGAAAACCAAGTTGCTTCTTTCAAAGAGGGAAAACCAATTCAAGGATTAACTCCTTTTCAACTAACAGTGTCTACTGCATAATGTGAAGCAACATTAAGCATTCAAAAGCATGGGACAATTACCAATGTGCAGTCATCTTAATATGAAGCAATATTAAGGACCAACAACCAAAAAATTAAACTGAATTCAAGATTACCAAAGGACAATTACCAATGCAGTCTTCTTAATATGAAGCAATATTAAGGACAAACAGCCAAAACTGGAACTGAATTCAAGATTACCAAGACTATTTGAACTAATATGTATGTCACCAATATATTGTAAACAATAAATGTCAACTAACGATACCCTGTCTACTTGTTTGACATATACATTAGTAAGAACCTATAGGCGCTACCCAAAGGTAATTATTTCATACCCTCAAATTTTCAACCATTGGGCAACCTCAATGAACATATTACCCTTGCAGCCACAGAAAGCATCAAGGATAAAACTGAAAGCTTACAATAGGAGCTCACGTTCAAGATTGCAAGCAGGTTGCATTTTCTTCAATTACCAGTTCCTCCTCTAGTTCATTAATAGTACTATTCCTCCATAGTTGACCCACTATCTCTAGAACTGCCTCATATAAGGCCTGAAACCTCCCTGGATCCGGGATAGCGTCCCTTATCTCTGGTGCCCACAAGTGGCCCAATGGGGATGGCCAGGCCATCACCCTCTCCATGTCCATGCCCTGCTCCATACTTCCCATATTGTGCCCAGAATGGGGTGGTCGCGGATTCTGTGGGGGAGCCTGTTTCCTGAAACCCAAATCCATTCCCCAACTGAGGCAGGGGCCAAATGTAAATTGTCCAGGCCCACCCATTGATATTCTCTCTGCATTCTAAGGTGCAGGACCAGGATCCGCAACTGTGAGGCTTTATAACACAATTTCAGATTGGGAAAACCCTACCCTGACCCTGTCCTTCAGGAGGGTAAGGACATCAAATGATATCCCGGGCTTTTTCCCCTGCCAGAGAAATCTCAACATAGTGGCCTTTATTTCACAGAAGAATGTTTCATGGATATTGATCAGGAGCATTTGAAATGCATAGAGAAATCACGGTAAGCACGCCATCTTAAGGGCATTAAGGTGTCCGAGCCACAAGATGGTTAGTTTGCCTCATCTTTCCAGATCCCTTCTGAATCCCACCAGAATCATGGGGAAACTCGCCCTATACAGATCCTCCAAGACCCTAGTAAGGTTTATTCCCAGATATCGTAGTCTGTCGTGGATGATCACTAGTCCCAAAAGCGCAAACTTCTCTATGTCCATGTCCCCTGTTACTTCCAATGAAAGAGTATAGATTTCGATTTATTAATCTTAAACCCAGAGAGATCTCTGTATTCTTCTATCAGTGCGAATGCTCTAGGCATGGAGGTCAGGTGGTTCTGTATATGCAGAAGCATATTGTCCGCATATAATGCCACCTTGTATTCCTGTCCCCCTACCGAGAATCCAACTAGTCCCTGATTCTCTGTGCTTGTGGTTCCAATGAGAGTGCGAATAGGATTGGTCATAGAGGCGAACCCTGTCTCGTACCTCTACTCAGGGCAAACCATCGGGAGAAGCCTCCATTGACTGCCACACAAGCCAGAGGGGATCCATACACTGCCATAATGCCTTGGATGAACCTTGGACACAAGCCCACTTTGCTCAGTACCTCTTTGAGAAAACTCCACTCTTCCTGGTCAAATTGTTTTTTTTCTGTATCAACCGATAAGAGTACGGGGACCCCCTTCCCTCTCGCCTCATGGATCAAGTGCAAAGTTTTCTGGACTGTGTCTGCCCCTGGCGTCCCCTTTTAAAGGCCACTTGATCCAAATGTATCAGATGGGACATGTGTATTTCTAGTATTGCTGCCAGGACCCATGTATAGATTTCAGCATCGATATTAAGTAGTGAGATGGGGCGATATGATCTACATTTTTGGGGGTACCTACTTTCCTTTGGGATGAGCGTGATCATTGTGAGAATGTTTACGGGGCTTCCGCCCTCTCAAGGATTTCATTAAACCGTTCGAACATGAATGAGAGAAGGGGGGTAAGAAAGGACTTATAAAAACATGCAGAGAAACCATCTTCTGCTGGAGCCTTCCCCATGGGAACCCTAGACACCGCCCTCTTTATTTTTTCAGCTGTTATGGGAGCTTCTAGTGCCTCAGCATCCTCCCGGTAGAGCTTGGCCATCAGGATTCCCTCTAATTACAGGGTTGTCCTCGTAGGGTCTGGGTCAACCTCTGTTTTATACAGGTCCTCATAAAATGACACAAACACTTCTCGAATCCCTTCCCCTCTTTGGTCCTCTATTTTACCTCAACCCCTATATGGCCTCAACCCACCTGTAAGCCCACTGCCCCCTAAGTTTTGCTGCCAACAATGCATCCAATTTGTCCCCCATCTCATAAAACCTCTGTTTCAGGAACTGCAATTTCCGAATCACCTATCCTTCCTCAAGGAGCCGCAGTTCCTCCCTCTTCCCTCTCGCCTCCAGAATCCTTTCTCCTCTCCCCTCTGCTGTGTCCCCAACTCTCCTGTCCAGCTGAGTAATTTCGGGCCATAGCATGTTTTATTTTAAGGTCTGCTCCTGTTTTTTCCTGGCTCCCTCCCTGATCAGGATCCCCCTCCATGTCACCTTCCCTGCTTACCATACTGTTCTCTTAGAACATTCCCCCATATCGTTTACCTTGAAATACTCCTCAATCTCGTTAGTCATTTCATCCTGGAATATCGGGTCTTTCCAGGGGGAGTCGTTACATCTCCATTTAGAGCTCCTGGGCACCGACCCCTGCCAGTTTAGGTCCACCAACACCAAATCATGTTCGGAATATGAAATCGGGGAAATCACTGAACACCTCCCCTCCTCCCATAGCCCCTGGATATATAGATGTAGTCGATTCTGGTAAATGTGCCATGAGGGGCAGAGTAGAAAGTACACCCTCTTTCCTCTGGGTGTCAGTGTCACCAAAGTCCCACAGCCCATATACTTCCAACATCCCCAGGACCTCAACCTGTGCTAGTCGGGCCCTTCCTCTGAGTCTCCCTCCTGGGTTTGTCTATCCTTCCGATAGTCTGCCCACATGTTTAGGTCTCGCCTCCAAAATGATATGGGGTGTTGCTTCGAGCAACACGTTTGGAAGTTTTTGCAGCATATACCTCTGTTGCCCCTGATTGGGGCAGTAGATTGTAGCGAATGTAAACCCTACCCTGTTAATAAACCCTGAGGTCAGGAGAGCCCTACCTTCACCATCAGCACACATCTTCGTGACCTCTATCTTTAGACCTTTCACCATGAGGATACCCACCCCCGCTTTTCTGAGAGGGCCCGATACCCAATATTCCTGTCCCAGCAGATGCTCCTTTCTTCCCCTTTTGCATATTTGGTCTCTTGAAGAAACAGTACATCAAAGCCCCCACCCCCTTCAGAATTCCCTGGCCACCATTGAATGTTTTGTGGCTGACTTCATCCCTTTAACATTTAAAGTCCCCACCCTCAGGAGACCCACACCCTTATCTCCATGAACTACTCCCATTATCCCTGCCTTCTTTTCCACTTATCGACCGGCACTACAGGTGGCCCATGAATGTAACTCCCAATCCCGCCAACCGATAAACATCTGTTTGAGAAGATCCTTGTCTTACCCCAGCCTACTTTGACCCCCCTCACCTCCTCTTACCCCTCCTCGGTGCCCGAGTCCTCCTGGTTAAAATCGCCTGAGAGAAATCAGACCACCAATTGGAACCAGCTCCCTTCCGGTCTCGTGCACATAGCATCTATTCTACTTTGAGCCACCCCTCTATCAATCTCTTTCCAGTCCCTTTGACCCCTTGTGTGATCTAGCCTCAGCAATTAGAGCCCAGTGACAACCCCTTGGTTGCATCAGCCTCATTCCACCCCTCCACCCCATTCTAGGTCATGGTTTCCCAATAGCCTGCCCCCCACAACACTCCCCGTTACAGCATTTACTGCGGGATCCCTGACCTGCCAGCCCCACAACCCCCTTTTACACTCTTTTGAGAGCCAGGATGGTTCCCTTCGTACCTCCACATTAATTCCGTCCTAGGCCAATTGTTCACACTTGGAGATGTTTGCAGGTTTCTGTACTTCCTGGATCCTGGGATCCGTCTCCTTCTCAGACCTTTAATAAGCCAATTGTCTGTTGCCTTAACCAAAAAGTCTGAGGTTATTTCGCCACTCTCAATTTTCCAGGTCATCCATCTTCATCCTGGCCTCTTCCTCACATTTCTCAATTTTGGCAAACCGCATATCCATGTGCGTTTCAAGAGTATCGAGGGAAGACTGATTGTGCTCCACTTCCTCAAGTCTCTCCTCCATTTTGTCAATTCGTTGGGTGATCCTGTCGACCCTGCTCCCAATTTTGTCCCTCATGTTCCTTATTTCCTCCATGAGTGCTGCAACATCCTTCTTGATGGCCAAAGATTCCTCTAGTGTGGTGGCCATATTGGATTGCGATAAATCTTGAACACACCTTGAACACCCTGTTCACTCGATATGTACTTTTAAGCTGCCAACTTCTGCCTTGCCTCGTCCTGTTGGCCACCCGGTGAGTCCTCTGGGGGTATCCTCCCTTTGTGGTCTGTGGGTGTTGATGGCCAGTGTTCCCCTCTTGACTTACGCCTCAGTCTGTCTTAATTCTGGTGACTATCCCCCAGGTCCTTAGTCTGTGAGGCGGGCACACGCCCTGAAGTCGGGGGCCCACACCTCCCTGGCAGAAGATGACTTTCACCTAACACCTAATGGACTATCCAAAGTTTTCCCACCTCACACCAGATGTGGGTGCAGGCCGGAGGTCTGCTTTGTTCTGAGGACAGATGCTCTGCCTTCTACTCCAAGGTAGTCCTGTCTGCCCCTTTGTAGTATCCAGTGAGTCTTCGGGCTGTTCTCCTCCTTTGCTATAGTCCCTTTCATCAACTCCTTGGTGTATACTGACCCTGATACCTAGGAGCTCCACTTCATCCCACGTGGCACGCTCAACAGGGGTTGCAGCAAAGTGATCCCATACCTTAGGGCACCCTCCTCCTGTAGCTGGAGGGCCAACTCCAGTTCAGTAGACCCTCTCTAGTGGGGCAGCTTCAGAGGGGACCCCAACCTTTCTGTCCTCCAGAGGAGGCAGGCACACACCCATGACCAGGGGGCCTCACCTCCCCCTGGCGTGTGCTGTCCGGGCCTCTCGTGGGTGTGAGGGGGGAGAAGTACCTCTGCTTACTCCAAGCAGGGCTGCTCTGCCCTTGTGGTTGGGAGGAGGGGCAGGGGTGCTCATCGTCACAAGTGACCCTCACCCTGTCCAATTTGGCCCTCCTCAGTTGTCTGGGGGCCTCTTCAGTGGGGAGAGAGCATCTTACCTCCTACTTGTTCTCTTCCGTGAGATCAGGCTATGCATTCAGCCTGACAGTCCAATGTTCTGAGCCACAAGTGCTTTAGCTTCCAATGCGCCCTGGGTGTGTGTCTGAAGCAGTTCCTATGTAATCCAGGTCTGTTCAAGCATGTTGCAGATGCTTAATATTGGCTGTGCTCCTCTTGAGGGAGTATCCTTCACTGTGTCCCCATTACTTCCTGCCATGCATTTGTCACAGTCCTCTAGCCTCCTGCTCCTTTCCCACACCGGGCTACTTTCTGTCCACAGTGGGCCGGTCAGACTGCCTTCTGCCAGTGCATGCTCATGCCACCCACCACTACACCGGCCCCAGCCAGCCTCTCCGAACCCCTCCACTGATCATTCTTCTGAGGTAGGGAGGAAACCACAGTAAGCTGAGTGAGGGATGGCCCCTCCCTCCTACCATCTCAGAGGACCGCCTTGGTGTTATGTCTCCTAGCCTTTTTTCGACATGCTACAGTGACTTGGCTCAGCCCCTTCGCGCCTTTATCATCCCCCAGCACTTCCAGTTACGGGGATGGGGGCACCTGGCTCCAGTAGATCCCTCAGAGGGAAGGGCTAAGTGCACCTCCTGCCTGCCAGTCCTGGTGTTGTCGCGGCCGTGCCGCTGTTTGGGGCTGTGTGCGCCCGGCCTCCTCCACGAGAGCTCCTCTTCTCCCCGTGTTTCTCTGGGAGCCTTGTTTGCCTCTCTGTGGGGAACTTCGGTATTTGGCCAAAGTGCTCTGAAGACGTTCCCACCTCGACGGTTGTCTCTTCCCTTCATGGGGGGTATATTGGGAGGGGCTCAAAGCCCCTAACGGACCAGTGGAGCAGGAGCACAAGGCTCAGGCTGTCATCGCTTGCGCGCCCCTTGGTGGCCTCTAAACTCTATATTTTAAAACACTTGCAACCCATCGCTTAAAGACCTTCATCAATCACAAACTAATTTTGTCCTGTTTTGATAGTGGTATTGTTATGTATAGGAGATTGCAGGCTTTGAGAACTCACAATGTTTTTAGGCAATGCGCAGTGAGATTACATTATTTGCCATGGACCACATACTTTGGTTAAGCAGCATGATCCAAGCCCCTTGTTTTATGGCCGGTCTCTTAGTGACAGTTGTGATACATCGCACAACCCCAACCAACCACATTTAATGAGCGCAGAAATGGGAATAAAATGACCGGCTGCAAGAATAACATATGCCCAGTACTTTCTGCATCCATAGCGAAAAGCTGAATGAATATACGCACAGTAAGTGAACATATTTCTTAAAGTGAAATATACAAATGCAATTTATTTGACCTTCCCCTTAGAAGAAAGTGCGCAAGACAAAATATTGTTGGACTTTTAAAAAAGTAACCAACACCAGAAAAATAACCAGAGAGAGCAAATGTTCCAATACATATGCTGGCAAAGTATAAAAGGTGCTCACCTTTTAAACTCAGCAACCTGTTGTGAAATATTCCCAGGGAAACTAAATCCCAATACAAAACAAGTGCTTGTGGTCTTGTGAGCAAGCGTCTGCACTGCGAACATGACAACCTGAGTAAAATGCAGGTAGCCAAATACTTTGAGCAAGCTTGCCAACCTCAGAACAACTCAAGGGGTTACAATATCCACCCACATGTATCCTTTACCCTTTACTCTGAAAAGCAGCCACAATTAGTGCAAAATAACTGCACCAGTGTCCAGGATTGCAAACTCTCTTGCCACATTGTTGGCAAATATTCATGAATTACTTGCCCTCTCATCATTTACCTTCCTCACCCCCATGTCTGGCTTTCAACAATACTCTGATTTATAAAGATAACTTGGAAATTACACCTACCATAGTGTCACTCAAATATATAAATCCTTATAGAACTTTATTAGGCAAAAAGTTTACAATTGTGGCATTATTCCCTCCATCTTGACTGGGAGACTACAAATACCAGAATGTAATTCAGCAAAAGGCAACAAAATGGTCTTTGAGTGCAAAACTTTCAAGGAATGATAGAAGCACGGTTTAAAAAAAATAATGTGGATGCTGTGTGTTATGAAATATTTAAAACTTGGAAACAAACACAGCATTCAGGACTGTGGTCTGTCTCCCATCCATGTAGTAACTGGGATCGACCCTGCTTAGTTTCAAAGTGAGGAAGGATCCAGCCCCCTTTGGCCATATTTCTCTAAGTGGTCTTGTAAGGTGGGCTCATTTATTAGGCCATAGAACTAGAGAAGGACTGGGTTTTTATTTAAGAGAGGTCTAGGACGGTGCACAAAAAAAAACATATTATCAAAAACAGAAGGGTCCTAGCTCCTCTCGTCACTGCTCCCTTAGGGATACAAATTCAACTATTTGAAAACCTTGCTGCTACACCCCCTCAGTTGCAACTAATTATACTTGCAGCTATGGTTGAAAAAATATACATATTATTATACTTTATTACAAAATTTCATATTATAAAAATCCATTTAATTTTCTTTTCTTAAAAATAGAATACCAACCACAATAATCACAATTTATTTATTATTATTTCTTTTTATTTGTTACACGCCCAGACCCTCAGGTGTCACGGCGTGGTTATAAGACAGCTTAGCAATTAGTAAAATTCAAACATTACATTCGTTCCTTTACATGATATAAATTACAGAATATTCACAACATTATACAATAGCCTAAATATTCACAGCAGTATAAGATGGACGGGGTCCTATCTTTGGGTGCTAATATTGGTTGAATAACCAGGTTTTTAACTGTTTCTTAAAGATCATGAAGGAAGATGCTTTTTTGATGTGGATGGGTAGGGTGTTGCAGTGTTTAGGGGCTAACGTGGTGAAGCTGCTGCCCCCTGCTCATGTGTTTTTGAATCAGGGGGGTCCAGGAGGAGTTTGTCATTGGATCTAAGTAGCCTCATGTCGGATTTGGGATGCAGAGTGTTATTGAGGTAGATAGGTCCTTTTTTGGTAAGGCATTTGTGGGTGATGCATAATGTTTTGAAGATAATTTGGGCTTTGATGGGGAGCCAGTGGGCATTTTTCCTAATCTTGGATATATGGTCTGATTTTTTTATGCCTAGAGCTGCCCTCAGGACTTTATTTTGCAAAAGTTGCATTTTGGCTAGGTTGGTGTTGGAGGTGCCTAGTAGTAGTACATTACAGTAATCCAATTTCGATAGGACCAGTGCTCTGGCTAGGGTGAGGCAATTTGCTGGGGTCAGAAATTGTCGGCTGAGCGCAATTAATTTAGAGGTGTAGGCCGTGGAGGAGGAAAGTACATTGATCTGTTTAGTCATGGTCAGGCTGGCATCGATGTACACGCCCAGTGTTTTTACTTGCTTTGGCACTGGAATATTGGTACCGTCGATATTGATGATTGAATATTCTGGCAGAAGGGTTGCTATTTTGGCTGGAGATCCTACGATGAGGACTTCTGTCTTCTCATCGTTAAGACATAGGCTGTTTAATGCCATCCAGTTTTGTATGATGACATACATTTTATTGATTGTTAGTGTGTCCTGGTCATAGTTGCCTGTAAGTGGTATAAGGATCTGGGTGTCATCCGCAAAATTTGTGTATATGACACCCATTTCGTCAAGTGCTGAGAACAGGAGCTTGGTATATGCATTGTACAGCGTGGGAGAAAGGCAAGAGCCTTGGGGTACTCCTATGGGGACTGGGATGGGGTTGGCTGCTTCTTTGCCTATGGGCACTATGGAGGTGCGGTTGGTTAAGAAGGATTTCACCCAAGCAGTGGCTGCCCTGGAGAAGTTAAACTCGTGGGCAAGTGAGTTGCAGAGTTTGTCGTGGTCCACCAGGTCGAACGCGGCTGAGAGGTCCAACAGCAGAAGAATGCAAAGTTTCCCTGAATCTCTGATGGCATCCATCTGGATTTTGAGGTCCAAGAGAGCTGTTTCAGTGCTGTGGTTAGGCCTGAAACCTGATTGTCAGGTGCCGAGGAGCTGATTGGATTCTAAATGGGTTTGAATTTGGTTGTAGGCTAGTTTGTCGATGATTTTGAGTAAAAATGGGACCGTGGTTATGGGGCGATAATTAGTTGGAATGGTGGGGTCTAGATTTGTTTTTTTTAGAAGCGGGGTAACCCAGGCTTCTTTAATGCAGGTCGGAACTGTATTGGAGTTGAATGAGGCATTGACAAATTTAGTGATGAGGGGGGTCAGGGTGGGTGCAAAGGCTTTGACTAATTTGGCCGGGACAGTGTCTCCTTTGCAGTTGGATGCTTTTAGTTTTGAGATTGTGTCGAGTACGAGGTCGTGGGTGACTGGTGTGAATTGAAAGGGGGGGTTGGAGTTGTCACTGGAAAGGGTGCACGGTTTAGGGCTGGGGGAGTTTTTGGTTGCTAGGAGTAGTTTTTTGGAGTTGATTTTATTTTGCAGCATAGTGATTTTGGAGGCAAGAGCGTCTTGTATGGTGGTACACCATTCTTTACTTGTGTTTGTGGGTGTATCGGTTGGAAGTGGATTTTCAAGTTCTCTAAGGATAGAGAAGAGCTCTTTGGAGTCTGATGCTGCATTGCTAATGCGAGCATTGTAGGCGTTTGCTTTGTGGGTGATGATAGCTGATTTGTAGAGGGTATTTGCGTCTTTGAAAGCTTTGGCTGCGTCCGGGGAGGGATGTTTATTATGGACATGGTCGAGAGAGCGTTTTTTCCTTCTAAGGGTGATTAGTTCCTCGTTGAACCAGAAGTTGGATTTTTTATTGAGGCGTCTTAGTTTGGAGGTGACAGGTGCTATGGTGTCAATCACTGTGGAGAGGCATTTGTGGTAGTACTCAGCGATGGTAGTTGGGTCATTGCTGAGGATTGAGTGTGTATCTAGCAATTTGTTCAAGGTGGGGTCGAAGTTCTCAGCTGTGAGCTTTTTCGGGTTTCTACTTTCAATGGTGTCCATAGTTATATTCTTGGGTGTGCAGGGGTCGTCACTAGTGATAGTAAATTCTATGCAGTAGTGGTCTGTCCAACTGAGTGGGGTAATCGGGCCTAAAGTGATGTTGGTATTGAGGGAGAGGATCCAATCAAGGGTTCTGCCCTTGGTGTGGGTGGGGACATTAACGTGTTGACAGAAATTCATGTAATTTAGTGCCAGGTGAAGGGCGGTAGCTTTGGTATCTTGGTTGTCATTAAAACCGAGATTCAAGTCACCAATGATGATACATTTCGTTTTGTGTTTAAGGAAGGGCGCCAGTATTAGTGGGATGACTGTTTCTGGGTGGCTATTTGTGCTAGGGGATCTATAGATGACCACTATGTTAATTGTGGTGTTTTCATTCAAGGTGAGTTTGGCGAGCAGTAGTTCGTACCCTGCGATTATTTCAATGGAACTTGATCTAAGTTTGATGGTATTTTTAGTAACGATTGCAACACCGCCTCCTGGAGTGGTGGTTCTATCAGATCTGAGAATGGTGTAATCTGGTGGGATGGCCAGTGCTAACAGAGGACCTGAGGCTTGGTGTAGCCCGGTTTCTGTGATTACTAACAGGTCTAGGTCGAGTTCGATGATGAGGTCATGAATTTCAATGGCGTGGGCTCCAAGGGAGCGGGCGTTGATGAGTGCATTTTTTAGACTAATGGGAGGGTTGGGATCCTTAGTGAGAGTATTTTTAGTTGGTGGGCAACTCGGTGGAGTAGTTTTAGTTGCTGTAGGCTGAGTGTGTTTATTATTTGTTGTGTGGGCCGTAGGTTTGGGTGATCTGAGTGGCTGGGACCTGGTAATGGTGTTGTGGTGTGGTAACCTTGTGCGTGCTCTTAATCGGGGTGTTCTCTTATATCCTAGAATAGGGTATGTTTTACCATTGATTGAAGGGTTGGGGAGTACATGTGGATCATTGATGATTGCCGGGGTGGGATGGTGTTCCTTACTGGTTACGTAGGGGTCCTTGGGACTGGGAGTGAGAATGGAGGAAGATGGGAAGGGAGGTATGGTAGGGAGGAAGGGGGTAGGACAGGGGATGGGATGGTGTCTTGGGCAAGCTAGTTTGGTGAGCCCATTACTGAGGGCGAGGAAGTGGTTGCCAGTGCATGGGGTGTCCGCTGGGACAAGGCAGAAGGGGAACATGATGCACAATATCCAGTTTATCATAGCTAAGGATGTGGGGGTGGTGTAAGATGAGGCTAGGCTCACTTTGTCTACACCAATAAGGCTAGATACCGTAGTCAATAGTAAAGTGCTAGTAGGCTGGTGGCAATAATCCTAGCAGGGGTGCAGGATAGGCTAGATAACATTATCATACATGCAGAAGCTTTAGGCGAACAACAATAATCCTAAGCGGGACACGAGCTAGGCTAAATATCATTAAGGCACATGGGACAACTTTGGGCTAAATGTGGTAATCCTAGGTAAGACACAAACTCAGCTAAATACCATTGATGCACATGGGACAACATTGGGCTAAACGCGGTAATCCTAGGTAAGACACAAACTAGGCTAAATACCATTGATGCACATGGGACAACATTGGGCTAAACGCGGTAATCCTAGGTAAGACACAAACTAGGCTAAATACCATTGATGCACATGGGACAACATTGGGTTAAATGCGATAATCCTAGGTAAGACACAAACTAGGCTAAATACCATTGATGCACGTGGGACAGCGTTAGGCTGAGAGCAGGGCTGTGAGCTACAGTATTAGAATACATTGTAAACACAGGATGAGAGTGCTAATTGGGCAAGAGCGGAACAGGAGAGCACTGGCTGTAAGTACAAAGCTGCAGTGATCTGATCAGGGCAATCAGTGATATAGTCTCTGGTGGTACACAGGCAGTGCAATGGGGCACAATGAGGGATTAGCTCTAATAGGACGTACGGTGCTGGCCGGGTGTCAGCAGATTATACAGATGATACGTAAACAATAGACATTGATCAGCAAGTACAAGTGGCATGGCTGGAGGGGGCCTGTGAGCAGTCAGATGTTGGCGCGGTATGCTAACGAAAAATCGTGTCCTCAATGGGTGGCGTGGAAGGCAGGAGAATCCGTTAGTCGGGGATGGCAGGATCAAGTGTTCATAGTGGAGCTCACGTGAGTGGTGCGAAGCGAGCTGAAATGTGCATGAGGGGTTCAAGTGACAGGGGGTTAGGGAGAAGCTGGGTGGGTAGCAACCAGATGGGGCTCTCACCTTTTGCAGACTAGTAGTAACTGGGCGAGCGGTGGGAAGTGGTAGTGGAGCTAGATGACTTAGTCCTTGGAGTCGGAATAGGCGGCTGGCGGCATCCACCGGCGAACAATGGCAAACAAGGCCTTTTCCTCTGGCCTTCGCCTCCTGGCCGGCATTTCTGCCTCTCGGCGGATGTTTCCCACTTAGATGGCCTTCGGTTGCCTAGCAATCAGGACACGAGGCTGGAGCCTCGTTTTCATCCCGCGCTGCGCCCGCCATTGCAAGGTCAGGCGGAAAAATGGGACAAGGTCAGGCAGGGATTTCAAGCAGGCAAGATGAGTGGTACGCTTCAAATGCAGGGTGAACAGGGGCTTGTAGATCTCACCCTGGATGATAGTAATCCCGTGCTGGTGGATGTGGGATCTCGTGACGGGCTGCTCACAACAGCAGCTCCTGAGTGAATGGTCGGTGCGGGCAGGGGCTCCTGCCCTCTCCCTCGGATGATCGTGGCTGCACAATGTATTCGAGCAGGAACAATCAATGACTGAATGCAAAACTAATGAAGAATAAGTGGAGATAAGAGAAGTACTCCTAGAATTCCATGTGGGCGTGAAAAAACTACCGCCACCAAAATAGAAAAGCATCAAAAAAGCAGAAAAAACAATTATGATTACAAATACTGCTCTATTGTGGTGGTTGTTACACGACTAAAACGACAACATCCAATTGCATGATAGACAACACAAATGACATAAAAAAATATATATAAAAAGCATTAGCATCCTGGATTAACCCACATTACGGATGTCTAAATTGGATCTCTTTAGTAACTGATAATTTCCTATTACTAGTCCTGGATCCAAAGCAACTCTCAATGCCTTATTATAACTGCGACATCTTTCTCACAGAAAAAAACCTGACATGTTTCATTCCCATTCTCCTTCGAGAGAGTTGTTACCGGGAAATTCTTCAGGGGTGATGTGCTATGAACAACAATTGGCATTACAATCGTTTAAAGATTTTTCAAAAATTGACCATGTAACTTGGTGCAAGTAAGAGGGGGCAGTATTTTGAGGGAAGCTTTTATCGTTGTACAACGCCAACTTACACAGCAAAAAGGGAGAGAAACAAAGACAACCAAATAAATCAGTCAGATATTGTGAAACAAACCACTGATTATAGTAGTTAGTGGACCTCCAGGTCTATAAATACCTTGAAGGGTTAACTCGCAGTCAACTGGTAAATAGTTGCAGGAGTAACAAAAATGTCTTCGTGTGCAGGAGTAAAATCCCCTGAAAGAAAGTGGGAAGGCAACGCCTCATTAATGATAGAGCAGTAACAACACAGTGTTATCTGCTACAATTTTGAAGTTTTTGAAGCAAGATGAAAATATTCTATGGAAGACTATTACTGTGACCAAAACACCCTATAAACTAAACTGGGTTATTTGTTAACATCGCGTGCCTATTTAGGAAACGCTCTGTAAACCGAATGTGCACTAACAAGTTCCATTAATTGATACCAGACGCATACTGTCAACTCCTATTCGTATTACATATTCCTTTAAACCTGTATGGTATTTCTAACACACTGGTTCTACAATGCTGAAATAGCTAAAGTGATATGGTCTTGTTAACAGTGTGAAACTCAACTGACATTAAGCTGGGAACATTTGATCTCAGGTATCTGTAGTGGCTGGGATGCGTTTTCTCACCATGACGGTCTAGTGGAAATAGAAAGTTGCAAGACCACCCCCACACAGTTTACTTGTTTCGGTGTTCACCTATATCAGAGGAAACACGGAAGGGAGAAAGGGACAAAAAAGCAAAAGAAAAAGAAAATGAGAAAAGTTCACTCCGACCGTCCATGGGAAAATGCCTGCCAGCCAGTGGCAACGTTAAGAGAAAACAACGGTAATGTACGACGAACCCCCATTTCGTTTTGGTGCATGCAGAACTCACCTAAAGTCGCTCGAACTCTGCTTAGGTTCTAGCTGCGTTTTCCTGTACGCAGTGGCCCCTTGTACTAGTTTTTGGTCACCATTAGGCATTACTACGCTGCTGAGTGAAAAGATAGCTAAATGCTGAAAAAACGCGGAAAACACAAACGGTGCGGTCCTAGAAATCGAAGACGGCAAAGGCAACAGTATCTACAAGCAAAAATTAGCGGGCCATCTTGTAACGGAAAATGGGTTTCACTCAAAGTGTCTACCGCACTACAGATTTTAGATGGGAACCCTTCGCTACTATGTGACATCAGAACTGTTGGGTTATTTGAACAATGCGATTCACATCACAAAAGTCTGTGTATGATCGATCCTTGTGCAGGCTAAACAAACTGTGTAGTTGTTTAGTGGCGTGACTTCTGCTGCCAAAGTTAATATAATGTAATATATTGATCTTGCCTGTCACAATCTAGATTAGATAATACTCGTGACTTACTCGTGTTTTGGGCATATCGCTATACACTGCTGTAACATATAGTTATAGAGGGAACATCTATCTAATCATAGCAATAAGAGAAGATGTCTCTTGTATCAAAGCCAAGTTTGGTCCTGGGGCTTCATGAATATCATTCACAATTTGTTCCATTCGACTGTTCATTGAGCCCTCTCTCGACTGAATTGCAGAGAAAAATTAAACGTTCTTTTTCAAAAAGTATTTTCTTATTTGATGTTGTATTGATGCCCTTACCTACTTGTAACAGGACACTCCATGTTAAAGATTCAGGTGCGTGGTCCATGGGCAGAAAGTGACCGACAAGTGGGGCTGCGACATTCCTATTCCTAATACAGCTTTTATGTTCTGTAATTCTTACTTTTATTTTCCTTTCCGTAATGCCGATATATGTTTTTTGGCAAGGGCACCAGATCGCATATACTACCATCTGTGAATTACAATTAGTGAATTGTCTTTGCTGCCAAGGCTTTTCCAGCCCCAGATCTACTTGCGTTGTACGCTTGGTGTTCAGGCAACAACTAGTGTCCACAAGATACATGTCCAATAGGTTTTGGTAGCCCCCAGGACTCAGTTAGAGTCATCTGCGGCAGGTGTATTGATATGTCGTTCCTAGTAACCATATCTTTAATATTTTGGCCTCTTTTGAATGCACAAAATGGTCTCGGAATAGGGCATTCTCCTGAATCAAGAATGTGCCAGTTGCGTTTAATAATGGCATTCACTTGATTGGAAAGCGTGTTAAAAGTACTTATGAACACTATTTGGTCATTGTCTTTAGATTTGGTCCGATATTCAAGAAGAGCTTCCCTGTTGTTATTTTTAGCTCGTTTGTGAGCTCTTTTTATAATTTTTGGGGGATAGCCTCTTGACAGCAACTTGGAACTTAAATTGGCCGCTTATACTTCAAAAGTAGTTGTGCTTGAACTATTTCTCTTAAGACGGAGAAATTGGCCCACTGGTAAATTATTTCATTTATTAGGCAACATGGCCTTTTGCGGGATGACCCCTCGCTCGCTTTGAAGCTAAACAGTTACTGCCAGATGGGAAACCCACTGTTGCTGTAAAAATATAAATGTTTTCATTATTATTGACTGGGTGACTACAAATACTCGAATGCAATTGAACAAAAGGCAAAAATTGGTCTCTGAGTGCAAAAGGTTCAAGGGCTGACAGTAGCATGGTTTAAAAAAATCAAATCATTTGGATGCCTATTCGGTCGCCAACCATGCAGTAACCGGAACTGACCTTGCTTAGCTTAAAAGCGGGACTGACGCTGCTTAGCTTTAAAGCAAGGAAAGAGCTGGCCCATTTCTCTAAGTGGGCTTGTAACTTTGGTTCATTTATCGGGCAACATGGCTTGAGGAGGATGTCTCCTCCTCACTTTGAAGGTAAGCACGGTCTGTCCTGGTTACTACGTGGTTGGGAGACCTGGATGACAATCGTGTTGGCCATGGGCAGTGACCTCACTATAGCTGTAAAAATAGCTTTTAAAAAGAATAAATGTAACCGTGGGTACTGAACTACACATACCCTCGGCTATCCATTGTCCTTTATAGCCTCAAACATAGCCGTGAATACGAGAAAAACAGGTGGAAAGATAAATGCTTCCCTGCCCCCACAGAATGTCACCAAGTGCCCCCTCATCTTTGCCAGCTCCTCCCACTCCCAGATGGCCTCCTCACCTCCCCTGATCCCTCCTCTCCCCCCAATTCATTTCTAAAAACACCAAGCTTTG
The DNA here is from genome assembly GCF_040938575.1 of Ambystoma mexicanum. Taxonomy (NCBI): domain Eukaryota; kingdom Metazoa; phylum Chordata; class Amphibia; order Caudata; family Ambystomatidae; genus Ambystoma; species Ambystoma mexicanum. The sequence goes on along the minus strand of NC_090923.1, from coordinate 536,366,694 downwards.
GGTAAATCCCTGAGATATAGCTATCTATTTTTCAGAAGGGGCCCCCCTTCTCTGTCAAATATATAAATAACTACTGCACGGAATAACCCCAAACCATGCATGGATCACGAGTCAACGATGTGCCCAAATTGTTTCGGACCTGGTCCAAATCCGTCGAGTGCTCTGGGCTGTGCGCTTTAAAAAAATCAACCTTGTTTGTCTATGGCAAAATGAATGGGAAGTAGGGTAAACTTTTTGAGAAAAAAAGTTTATCCTCTTAATAGCTTTTTCTTTTTTAACAAATCATTGCAAAACGTTGCAGTCCGGGGGGGGGGGCGATAACGTTATTAATGATAGAATTGTGATAGATTCCTATGGGAGTCTGACTCACCTCAACTATACAGAGGCTATTGCTGCCCTATAATGTATATATTCAAGGAAAAAGCTTTAGTTGCAGGGAAGTTAAGATGAGCAATACATTGTAACAAAACCCTTGAAATTCAAGGAAAAAACTTAAGTTGCAGGGACGTTAAAGTGAGAACGTAATGCAACAAAACCCCTGAAATTCAGCTAAAGCCACCTTAATGATGACATCACAGGTCACATCACTGATGACATCACTATTTACATGTTGTATGAGCACACTGGTGACATTGCAAATCACATCACTGATGCCATCACTGGTGACAAGTGTTTTATTATTGCATACATAATTGACATTAATAATACAGACAATTCAGCTAATCAAAACACTGTATTATGTCCAGAGCAACTGAAGAACCGCATACATCCCAAATAAACCTGTTGTTACAAAAAAGAGTTTGACTGAGTACTTAACTTGTTAAAGTATTTACAAATATATGTACTGCTCATGAATAGTTATTAAAATCTTACAGTAACTGCCAATATTTTTTAAAATACATATTTTCCAGACGACTGGCCATATATATGTAGATACATTTAAAAGAAATGTTTAATAATTTTTTATAGCCACGTATACATGTGCGGCTACACACAGCAATGACTGGAGGGGCGGGGATAACCCATGTGTGAAATGAGCCAATAAAACGTCTGCATCCTTCGATGCGGTTATGCATTTTCATGCCTAATACGCCACCCAATTGTTTCACGCGCTGCGGTTCCGCACCTACATGTTATAAGCAACAAACTAACCAATCACACTTTGTGAAGTAGGAACGCGAGTATGCCCATGCCTTTTAACGCAACCTGTGCATACGAATAAGCCAATAAAACATAGAACTCCTGTAACACGGCTATGCCTCTACCCCCAAAATGCATTAGCCAATCATAATACATGCTGTGGCTCCGCACAGATATGTGACTTGTGCGCGCATCACCAAACCATCCAATGAAAGGTTGTGCTGCATTGACGCAGGTATGCCCACGGCGTACCACGACCATAGGGCATTTGAGACTGTCCAATCAGGAAGCGCAGCAGTTTTTAGCCACAAATGCTCACCACACCCACAAAAACATAATTTTACATTAATCATTGCTTTCTGTACTTGCTAGTGAAAGGTTTTCTGATTAACTGCAAGCACTTTTGGCACTTTACCCCTTAAGCTCCTCATCCTTTTTACCCAATTTTCCCAAAATCCAATTTTTCTTTGTCTTGTAATTTGTTTAGTTTGTCTATTTGTTGTTTTATTTTTTGTTTTCTTTTTTTCAAAACGTTTTCACTTTTTCAATGTCGATGAGGAATATCGTAAAGCTCACGAACATCACGAAAGAAAAATGCATGGGACCCATTCTTTGTAAAGACAAACATCAGCACCACCTGCAGAACCTCCATCCACCAGCACAGCAACAATGCCAAGTGCAAATGAAGTGTCTACATCAGCAGTGGTATCCACACTCAACCTTTCCAGGATGCAAGTCATGTGTAAAGGATGCTGCAAATGGGTAGTCAAGGGAGATGCTACAATTGAGCAATGGCTAAAGTTAATCGTTCAACATCAGATTACCTGTCATGCTTACTACTTTTTTTTAAAGTGGCAATTCCCCCTGCCTTTTTTTTCTAAAAAGAAATAAATAAATACAAAAAAATGTTGCATTTTATTTTTATTCCCTTTGTCAAATTTTTCATTCTTATGTATTTGCCTCCCCTATTCCACCCACCTCTTTCCATCCTCCAAAACGGCCCTTTTAAGGGCCACCTTTTATGTTACAAAAATAGATAGCATTAAACACAGACTGTGAAAATATATTACAATATCTATTTTAATTTATTTATGCAGTTTCAGTACTGAAAATTGTCAATTGTTGTCTGTAGCTCCCCAGTCATTGCTCACCTTAACCGTCCAAAACAAATCCTGCCATTCACTGGCTGGTACCGTAACCGTGGCTAAAAATAATATTATAAAAAATAAACAACTCTATGTATGTACATATATACATTACACACATATATTTATCCACGGTCTTACCAAATACCTATGTCTTTGCGTCTTACTTCCATATACGAACTCTGAAAAAAAAATAGGTAATATTAATTGTAAAGGCCATTTATACCATGCACTATCACCACTGCATTGGTACTATGGTGTTCACCATAACAAAATAAATACACAATTATTTATGTTTTTTTCTCATAATAATACTAAAAGAATACTGATTGTATTGCAGGTATACAACCATTACCAAGTTATGTTCATTAATCATGCAACAGTGGAAAAAATGTCTCAATGGAGAAAACAGAACCTCTCTTCTGTTATTTAAAATACTTAACATTTAAGTTATTACAAACTACGTTTGGCATCAGCAAATTTAAAAAAGAATTGCCTACAACATCAATAGTTTGTACGCCAATAAATGCATTTCATTATAATGCACAGATATTACAATACTGTACAAAGATTACCTTATGCTACATGATGACTAATTTACAGATTACTTTATGCAACCTATACCAGGAAAACAAGACATATAACATAACTATGTCTTCAGTTTTACAAAGAAATCAATGAAGACATGCCAACACTGTAACATTATTTTGAGTATTCATCTTTTTAGACTAAAGTAATACTTATAGTATAAATAATATGTAGACAATAAAAATCGTCGTGAATGAACATGTTTACACTTATGAAAAAGACACTAATAACAAAACAAATGTAATTTCCATAGTTCTCATAAAATCTGTGTGTGCCCTTTGCTTGGCCACCTACACACATGAGAAGTTCATAATGACATTTCATTTCATACACATCATACTTTTAAAAAAACTTAAAACTACAAATTATTACCTAAACTTCTGTTACCACTGATACTGCTACACAGTGTGAAATGTCTATTTTTTGTATATGAAATGTATTCTAAATTATAAAAATGATGTCTACATTACAACTTCATAACTTCCTTAATTATTTTGTGTGCATCCTTTTTGTGGCCACCTGCACACCTTAGAAGCTAATCACAATTATCTTAAACCTACCATACAAAATGAATGAATATGCACAGTTTAATGACTGAATAGATTGTCTGACTTTTCTAAAAACTCCACACTGCACATAAAACATATTTATACAATTAACAAAATTACCTTTTCGGTCTTCAACTTCTACACTCCCTCACACCCAAAATAAGGTGCATGGAACCATTTATGTAACCTCGCACTTATAGGGAAAATTTGAACATGTTTATACAGGGCCTCATCATGAGTTTGGTGGTAGCCCTTCAATCTGGCGGTAACGGTATTAGCGCCGCCAATACCACTCCGCCAGATCACGACTGTAATACAGCCGGCGCTTTTACAGCCGCCGCTATTACAGTCGGCTAAAATAGCACCGAGAACACACAGTGCTATCACAGACCTCTCATAAGTATAGTACCATGGGGCCTGGCTAACTGCCATGTGAAGCGGACGTGTCTGCGAGAGGCTCCTGCGGATCCGAAATGAAATAAGCCTCAATAGCAAAGCAGTTCCTTAAAACATGTAAGACCTTCAGCGTTAAGCGCATAAGTACTTTTGAGCCCACAAGTGTCCAGGTGCTGAGATGCATCGTCGCGAGAAGCTGGAGAGCCTGTCCTGCCTCTGAAAATGGCAGCGGACAAATAGTAGCCCGGGATAAGGCCAAAGCAGAGTGTGGACCACCGCCCAAGTACCTGACCCCCAGCAGTAATTCGAGAGGGAGGCTGTGTGACGCGGACTGAAGCACAGAAGTCAGGTGCCGCAAAATACATAGAAACCCAGAGGATCGTGAGATGGCAGGGACGCGATACAGATGGCGGCAAAAGGAAATAAATCGAAATGTAAACAAACCATGATGGAAACATTCACAAGAGGCCAAGAAAGCCCTAGTGGCAATAGAGGAAGAGACAAAGAGGTGGAACTGACCACACCCCGTGTGGCAGCAATGGACAACGGGAATCAGCAGATACTAAATGCATCAGCAGCACTCCAAGCTATACTGAATACAACATTTACAAAGTTAGGATTGATGTAGGCTTTTTGCGACAAGATCTAGGAGCACTGGCTAAGGGTATGGGCAAACTGGAAGATAAAGTACAAGAAAACACCAGAGAGAGAGTACAAATAACCAAAGAAGTCAATATCCTGGAGCAGAATGTGGAATTACTGGAGGAAAGAGCTGAAGATGCTGAAGGCAGGCCGCGACGCAACAATGTCAGGATAGTGGGCCTGCCAGAGGGAATGGAGGGATCCAACCCCACCAACTATATTGAAAATTTGCTGTTGCAAGAAATAGGCCCTGAGACCTCACACAGGGATTCACTACAGAGTGCACACACTGTTCCCTAATCAGAAAACCTCCACCAGGAGTTTCACCCGGGCCTATCATCGCCATGGTCCCAAATGACAAGGACAGGGAGAAGATCCTGGCCTTCTCTAGGTCTGGAGGCAATATACAAAGAGCCTCTGCCAAATTAGCGATATTCCCAGACTACACCTTTAAGGTGAAAACCAGACAGGCTCAATTCACCACATCAAAGGAAATACTCAAAAAAGCTGGACTAAAATATATGTTAATGTACCCGGCTAAGTTAAAGATTCTTTACAACGGTAAAGTACGGTTCTTCGAAACATCGTCTGAGGTACAGGACTGGATGGATAGTGTGCAGATCACGGCATCTTATGCAAACTGACAAGATGCACATGTTGCTTGACGGATGGTACCCTAGAAGCCATCTGATAACTAAAGTTGGGAAAAAGCAATAGTGTTAGGTACTGCTAGATCGAACTGAAGGCAGATTGTAGACCGATACAAAAAGAACCCACTCATTTTGCTGTTCAAAAAGGGTACATGATGCAGGAGACCCCAAGACAGACACAGAAGCCTAGTAGAGGAGAAGCAATGGGCAGATCCATCTACTACCGGATATATTCGTATTAGGGTACAGGATAGTACCTGCCCTTTGGGCACCAGGAGCCAAGTCATTTGACGGGGCATACTAGGAGCGCAAGCGAGGGAGTCTAAGCATGAATGACATAGATAGATAATTTTGGTTTGAAGATGTTTTGTTACAGGTTGGGGATGGGGGATGTTAGGCAAACGGAGTGGAGGGAAGCCTGATAAAATAACAAGTAGTCCTAACACGAACATGATTAAGGTCCAATAATTGAAAGCAACATCAAAATTATGACCTGGAATATCCGGGGCCTAAACAATTATGATAAAAGGCAGAGAGTGATCACGTATTTGAGGAGATACAAGGTGGGAATAGCGCTACGTCAGGAGATACACTTGACCGAACACAAGCAGGGGAAATTGGCTGAAAAGTGAGGAGACAGTGGGGGTTCTACATATTGGGGAATATGCCAGAGGGGTCCTCACTTGGATAGCTCTGTCAATTCCCCTTAAAACCGACACACTAAGGCTGATGATGAAGGAATGATGGTTATCATATATGGCACGCTTGAGAATAAAGAAGTGTGCATAGTGAACACCTACACACCCACCCACAATGCCACTATATTTTTTAAGTCACTATGCGCGAAATCATGGCCATATAGGAATGGGGTCATGATATGGGGTGGTGATTTCAACTGTACCTTAAACCCCATAATAGACAGATCTGACGACAGGTTTAAAAGACCGGCCTCTCTAGCTAAACTCCTAAGCACCCTACTAAGTAGCTTTCAACTAGTAGATATATGGAGGTCTCTTCATAAGGAAGTCAGAGATTACTCTTCCCCGAACAAAGTAGACACAAGATTAGATTACTTGTTCACAGAGGAAGAACACATGGTGGAATTTGTAGAGGAGGAATACCTTGCTAGAATCTTGTCGGACCACGCCCCGCATCTAATTAGGTGGGTGATTACCGCCCCTAGACCGCCTATACCCAACTTGGGCCTCAGAATTAAGGTGTTGTCAGATACAACATTTAGACAACATGTAAGGAAAGGTATTGTAGAGTTCTTGGAAACGTACGAAGGGAGTGTTATGGAGGTGGGTACAATATGGGAAGCATATAAGGTAGTGATCAGAGAAGAGATGATAGCCAAAGCAGGGGGAATTCGGAAAACCAACACCACAGAAATAGAGGAAACAGAACTAAAATTCGCTGAAATGAAAAGGAAGAATAGTGCCATTGAGAACCACTTAGAAGAGGAGATTAGACTGAGGCAGAAGTGTCTGACCCAATGGCACAGGCTGGGCAAATTTAATTACCCAAAATACCTAGAGAGAAGCCATGCATTCAGAGATAAACTAGGGAAGATGTTGGGCTGGCTGTACTAGGGCAACAACAAGAATCCCCAATATACTCGATCCAAACCAAAGAGAGTAAAGTAGAAAACACACAGGCTGGGGTCAACAATGCGTTCCGGGAATATTACAGTGAGTAATACAAAGACTCACAGGGGGACCGTGAGGAGATTCTGCAAGAGGTGCTAGATCTCATCACTCTGTCATACCTAGACGGTCAGCAAAAAAGCTTGTTGGAAGAGCCCGTGACCACAGAGGAGGTGCTAGCCATAATAAGATCATTACCCTCTGGTAAAAACCCAGACACAGATGGGTTGCAAGGGGATTATTGCATGGAATATGCTAGTATTTTGGTGCCAATTCTAGCAAGGTTGTTTAATGAAGCGTTTGAAACAGGGATCCTCCCAGGAAATAGAAGAGAGGCCTTAATCATCCCTCTCAAGCCGAACAAGAGTGCAACAGACTGCGGATCTTATAGACCCCTCTCTTTACTAATCCAAGACAGCCAAATCCTTACAGCCATACTGGTGCATAGACTCAGGAAGGTTATAACACAGATAATACACCAGGGTCAAACAGGATATGTTCCTGGTAGGAACATCTCCTGGAACTGAAGAAGGTGGCATTATGTCATAAACAGAACAAGAGAGAGGGCGGAGCACTATGCTGTGGCCTCATTGTACGCGACCAAAGCATTCGACTCAGTGCGCTGGGACTGGCTTTATATTACGATAGTCAAAATGCTATTTGGACCGCACTATATGAAATGGGTGAAACTAATATACTCCCAACCAACAGCAAGGATAAGAACATGCACCACTTTCTCGGACAGATGGGAGTTGCAGAAAGGAACCAGACAGGGTTGCACACTGTCCACAATGCTGTACATTATTGCGGTAGAACCGGTAGCAGCATTCCTAAAGCAGAAATATCATGAAGCTGGAATAAACATTGACGAGGTAGAGCATATAGTATCCTTGTACATAGATGAAATATTGGTATTCCTACAAAACCCTGAAGAGAACCTGCAACATATATTAGTATTACTGGACAATTTTAGCTTATTAACAGGGATAGAAATAAACAGGAGTAAATCCTGTCTATTCCCTCTGGCTAAGTTAGCTACTAAAGGTGTCACAGAGCTTCTGGCCCTGCCCCTGCCATGCAGCAGGACATCATTTAGGTACCTAGGGCTGAATATAAACCACGACCCCAAGCAAGAACACACTCACAATACAATACAGGTTAGGGACGGATTAATTAAGTCAATGCCATTCTGGGGTAGGAAGCACTTGCCGGTTGGGGGAAGAGCGGCCTTATTAAAAATGGTGGCATTACCAAGGCTGATGCACTGCTTCAGGAATGTCCTATATAACGTACCAAGGAAATTCTTCCTAGATCTAGAAAAATAGTGTAGGAGGTTATTCACAGGGAGGGCTGAAGATCCCCAACTTCGAGCTGTACTTCCTAGCATGTCAGCTGCAGTACGTAGTAAACTGGATGGCTGATGACCCTTCAGTGGACACAGTGCTTCTAAAGCCAGCAATAAAATGACTACACTGAGGGACCTGATATGGATTTCCCTGCAGGAGTCACAAGCACACTCTCAACTAGTGGAACTAGGCATAGAAATATGGCGAAGGACCTGTAGAATGATGGGAATCAAAGACTCAGCATGGCCATAGATACTACTGGCAAATGTAATGACAAACAAATGGCAACTGCGAGCTGGGGTGCATACACATTAGTAGACCTTTGGGACCTCAGGGATGAAAATAGGCTGCTAAATGTAAGGAGTTGCAGGCTACTACGGGTATACACAAAGGCCAATTCCTACTATATAGAACCATATTATGCACAATAAAGGAAAGGTGACCAACTATCGCAAAGGGCACAATAGAGTGTGAAGAAATAGAAACTATCATAAATATCTCTAAGGGGGGCATGCCATATCAAGAGGATAGTTCAGCGGCAACGTGCTCGCCTTAGAAGCAAGACAACACAAAGCAACACAGGTTCGATCCCCTGGTCCGCGTTTAGAAACCTCTGGGTGTTTAGGTGCGTTATAAATACAAAAACAATTATGCAACTAAAAAAAAAAAAAATTCCTGTAATAGCACCTCATTGCCTGCAGGCTGTGTGAGCGCTTTAAAAAATGCAAAATAAATAAATAAATAAATAAATACGAGGTATTGATAGAGCAGAACTTGAAGGTCGAGTTGAAGTGTAGGGGTAGATGGGAGGAAGAACTGGGGAAGTTGAAGATAAACAGTGGCAAAATATAGCCTCATACCATAAAAAAGTCTCCAGCAATGCTATTTTACAGTTGCTACAACTATGCATTACACAAAGAGCATACCTCACGCCAGAAGAAATAGCCAGGTTCAAGGGGGCAAGCAAACAAGTGTGCCCAAATTGCAAGAAACTAAACGCTGGTATGACAAATATATTTTGGGAATGTGATATTATTCAGGAATTCTGGAGGCGTGTCACAAATAAAGTAGCCAATGGGGGCATAAACCTAGACATTCAATCCCTGGAGGCATGCATACTTGGGCTCTTTGGGAGAGGCACTAAGCAGAAAGCCATGGGGAAGATCAAAGACTTAATATACGTGTTGGCCAAATGTAGTGGAGCCATGCAGTGGAAGGCAGAGAAGAGTCCGAGTATTAACAGATGGTGGGAAGACCTAAGGAAATAGTCAACAGCAGAAATGCGGGGGGGGGGGGGGTGGGAAAAGGCACTTGGAGAGCAAAAACAAGAATCTGGAGCAGATATAATGCAGTGGATTGCCCTCACGGTAACATTGTTCAGTCTGAACAAAGGCGAAAGCACGGTCAAGACGTCGCAAGACATTGCCAGGGCAAGCGTGTTCAGGACGAAACCGAAAGTCGGAAAGATTATACACAAGCAATTGGGGGAGGGGGTGGGAATTTGGGACCGAAAAAGAGTTATATTAAGTTTTGGAGATGATGTATATATATCCTACATTGTACTGTAACCAGTATATGTTTGGAAAGTTAATAAAGATATATATTTTTTAAAGTACTGTACCAGCGCTAATAGCGCTGGAAATCCGATGCTAATAGCGCTGGAAATACCCCTGCCCACCTGCTGGAGGTAAATGAACCCAGGTGACAGAAATAAATCCAAAGGTGCAAACAATGCACACAAGATGGCTAAAATAAAGACCCATCCAGGCCCTAAACACACTTCCCACGACCCTCCCCAGCAAGGCGTGCAGCCATTCCCAGGGTCAGGCCATCACCCTGGGCCCTGACTGAAGGCCAGTTGGTAGCAGAGTACAGGCTGGACAGGGCAACCATCACACAGTTGCTGGGCACAATTCAAGGGGACATTGGGAGCAGGATTTCCATCAGCACTGCTGTGTCCCCACTCGTTAAGCTGGTTCCAGTCCTGCAATACCTTGGGACAGGCAGCTTTCAGCACAAACTAGCTATGATGCATGGCATAGCCCAGTCTACATTCAGTGCAGTCCGGGGTCAGGTACTGGATGCCCTACTGCACCACGTGAACCAACATATGGCATTGCCCACCACCCAGGTGAATGAACTGAAGGTACACTTCTATGCGATAGCATAAGTGCCCAATGTGAATGCAGCACTAGACTGCACACATGTTGTTCTGGTTGCACCCAGGGACCATGAGGCACCGTACCAGAATAGGGAACATTTCCATTAATTGAATGTCCAGATGACCTGTAGCCCAGACCTCACCATCAGCCACTGCTGCGCATGCTATCCTGGATTCATCCACAACTCCATGCTGCTGCGCAACAGCACACTGCCGGCCTACATTTTAGAGGCACAGAGGACAACACACATGGATAGTGGGTCAGTACAAACCCTGCCATAAATGCATGCCAAAGCATAAGAAATTAAGGGGGGGGACAAAGCCACAGGGAGCCTTGCATGCCACCATGAGCCAAAGCCAGCACCATCACAGCACCAGTATCATGTACGGGCGGCACACACAGACACCTGCACACAGCCACCACACCTTCACACACACATAGTGATGGCCACACACTGTTCATAACACCATAGCACATGAGACTACGACAACCACAATGCACCTTGTCTGTACAGTATTACACCCTGACACCCAAGAGCTACTCCACCCAGGGCCCCACACAGGAATGAAAAGTGAGAGGAATCCACTACCCATCCCCTAAACCAATGTAAATGATCATGAGCATACCCGGACATGAATATCCCAGAGAGAGTGACCCATGCCTGCACATTTACATGCATGCCAAACAAAACGAAAACGGGGTCCATGTTGCTAAATCTCCATCATCTACTGAGACAGCCTCATCCAAATACAACTGACAACTCGCCCTGAACAGCCTGTCCTGACGATAGCCTTATCCTGAGGGTCTGGATGTACCACTGTGCCAATCACACCCAGGGTGCGGTGAAGGTGGAAAGTGGGCTACAAGGGTCATGTCGCCCATTGCATAGCAAACCCATGGAACATGACTACACCATATTCCAAGTAGAAGTGGTTACGTGATGGTACTTCATGAGCATGAGTGGCACACACAAACCAATTCACATAGTGCAGCATCCACCAGCGCAACGTCTGTCATCCGATGTGCAGCCAACTGTCAGCCGCCACAGGACAGCTCACTCAACCACACAGGCTGAATGTACGGATCAGATGATGTATGGCATGAAAGATGATGGATGTATACCTATGAGCCAATCACATTGCATGTCCCAGTTGCACACAAGTAGGACCACAGTGCATAGTGTATTGATGCTTTGTCCTTGCACACCCATTGAAGGGACTTAGGCCTCATGTACTCATTTCATCCCATGCAAGTGACTCAGGATACCTGCAGCTCACCTGGCTGATGACCCCTGTGCGGAATCCCCAAACAACGGCAGAGCAAGCATACAACAATGCACACAGTAGGAAACACATATCTATAGAACAGACATTTGGACTATTGAAGGCATGATTCAGTTGCCTGGACCGTAATGGAGGGGCACAAATGTATGCGCCCGAAAAAGTTTGGGAAGATTGTCCTCACTTGTGCTATGGGGCACCTGCACACAGGGATGGGGTGAGGGAGGGTAGGTTGGCCGGACAGGTGTTGATCAACAATTTCTTTTAACATGCTGAATGGGGACATACCACGACCAGCACTGGTAAAATAATTGAACAAGCTTTAATAATTGTTGAACTAACCCCGTTCCCCACCAACTCCCCAGCACACATACCCCTCCACCCACCAACTCCCCAGCACACATAACCCTCTTTCCCCCCAACTCCCCAGCATACATACGCGCTGGCCCCCACCAACTCCCAGCACACATACCCCCCATGGACGTGGACGCTTCCCACTGTGGGATGTATTGACCCACTTTTGCACTGTTATGCTGCATCACTCTGTTATGATGATGCCAGAAACAGCAAAATGGCCGCAAAACCCTTATGCGCACCAAAAATAAAAATCACGCTTTTCCACACACAAAAAATGGCTGCTCAATCTGCCACACATGTTGTTGGTGGTGGAACAGAGCTCTCACTACTGAAATGTGTCACTGGGCTCCACAACAATTGAAAGTGGAGTGCAGAAGGAAAAAGCAGTGCTTTGCTAAATGAAACTCCAAGATTGCTTTAAATCTCCTTTTCTTTGCTGCTGAAACTTCAGACTGCCGGTACAAAACACCTTTAAAAAAATTAAAAATTCTTACAGGGTGCTACAATTCACTTACTTATGAAATGATTGTGAACTTACAATCTGTCAAAAATCTCTGTGCAGCACAGGGCTACTGTGATGACAGCTGTCAGGGGCATGCCTGATTAAACTTTAACATATATAAACTGAAAATCAAATGGTTGCAATCTAAGAGACCTGTTACTGATAGTAACCCATATTGTAATTGTTTTGAGAATTCTAGCTCTTATTGATATAACAAGTTTGTTTTGTGCTAGGGAAAAGGCCACAGAATTTAACAATTAATTTAAACCTGGCTGAAGCTGCAGAACTTACAGGGTAGAAAAGAACCTGGTCTACAGAGGCAAAAGGAACAATGACAAGCTGCAGCTCAGGAAATTCGAAGTGTGAAGACAGTAGTAAATGCCCCCTGCAAGGAACAAACTTGGGGGATGGCTCCTGGGCTTCCAGGGAGAGATCAAGGGGTGGAGCCAAACAACCATTTGTTGCTTCTCAAGGACAAAGAACACATTTTAAAAAGACTGATAACTTTCTATTTAAATTTATGAAAAATATAAAAATAACAGAGTTTTTAATTTAATATCTGGCGGCACGGGTGAAGAGGCGCCAGAACTGTGTGACATGTTCTGGACAGCAATGGCAAGAAATGGAATTTTAAGCAAAATGTATTTCCGCTAGAATAGTGAAAGTTTGTACGCTTATTCCCATGTTAAACACGCACACTTGTAGAAATGTGCTTAAAAATTGGACATTGTGTTCATAGTGAAAAGGACAACATTCGGTGAAAAGCGGAGACAAGCGCCCACAGCTACAGGGTTTTGAGGAATAGCTGCTAGGTAACATATGTAATCTGTATATCTGATTTTTATAGAGGTTGCACATGTGGAAATATGTATTTTGCCAAAAGTAGATTTTGTGTTCCAGCGGCTAGGGGTGGATTCTCAGCCTCATAAAATCACACCATAAAGATGACACTCTGTTTCGCTCCTCCTATCAAGGCATAGAGTAGACTCCAACCCAATCACCATTCAAAGGGGCAAGCTTAGGCTAAACCGGCCCACACACCCCTTTACGATGTCATATCATAGCATAGAGACAGCTCACCACTCATAAGGACAGACAGATTCACTCACTATCCTGATGCTGGCGGAGCACCCTGCTGCTGAACTCAACATCTTCCTTGTTCCAGACTCCAGAAACTTGGCAAAAGCAGGGCCTATTGCATAGCTGAACCATTCTCAGCTAGGCCTTAAATTCCAGAACAGAACCCCAAAAGCCTAAGGGGCAGCATCATAATACAGCTAGGCTGTGCTGTTACTCCTTGCCTGCTGAAGTGAAATATCCTCAGAACCAAGAAGGGCAGATCCGATCTAGTCCTGTGCCGTGCTGTGACCAGAGCGCTGTGGGATGTTTTTATCCATGCATCCAAGCCCTACCATAAAACTGTGCAGTACTGGCATGGAACACATCATGATGACCAGAGCTCCCCAAAGAGTGCACAGGGATAAAATGAAGAATAGGCTGCCACCCATGTTTGCCTATGTTGTGAGCACAGGAGGGCACTGCTTTAAACCACCATTGGGCTACACACACAGTAGCCTGAAACCATTGGGAATGGCAATGCTGATTGCCAAAAAGCAACTCAGAACTGTGGGGAATTCATTTTCTTAATCCCAAAAATGGTTGCATTACCAGTACTCACCACTATCAGAAAGCCGGCGTTTTAAAACCACCAGATTTTTGTGTAAAACTGAATAAATGAAACAAAACCAGACCAAGGAAAGACTTGCTAAGAGGTGGATACAATGTAAAACTATATTTTGAAATGACTTGAAGGAAGTAATTATTTAATGTATAGGTAAAAATTGTCAGTTTGATTTGAATGTAGAAAACTGGGAACAACAAGTGACATTTAGCTGAAACCTGGCTTAATGAAACCAAATTCTGCCTGACAACTACCCCGACAGGAGTTGAAACTGGATCAACAGCCACTCTTCCCAGGCCTAGCTGCATCCTGCTGCCCCTTGCCAAAAGGATTTGACACCTCTCTGATTACATTAGGGGTGGAGCACCTGGGAACTGGAAGGGACAGAACAATGCAACTTCCTTGACTCAGGCAAATGTTATATTGGGGGCGTCGTAAAATAGCTTCCTCTTGGAGAAACTGGGGGGCAGCTGTGCCTCTGTGAACAAGCTGGCTTGGGGGAAGTGGATAAACCAGTTATTCCACCCTGTGATGTGGGAAGCCACACCCCTTTTTGACCAGAGCATAATTTAAAAAAGATAGATAACTCCTAGTGCGGCCTTGTCAGAATTATATAAGTAATATAATTATTTTTGTGATTTTTCTGTGAACATTTTAAGAGGCGTTAGGACCTTGTGGTGTATTCTGGGGGGTTGCTAGCGGAAAATAGGGTCTCACTCCAAATGTATGCATGTTAAAAATCTGACACTTTATCATCTGTAACCCATATCCCTGGTGCACATTTGTGTAAAATCTGGAAAGGTTTAGAGGTCGTTATCTGGATGAAAAGGGGAGAATTCTGTCATCAGTGGACACAACATCGTACAAAGACAGGGATCTGATGGTTTGGTGCTAGAGAAAATATGTTAACTGGACCTATAATATTAGAAAAATGGTACATAGATAAATATGTAGTTGGGTCAGAAATAGATTTGTGTGCAATCTGACAAGGGAGGTTCCTCTGACCATAAAATCTACAGCATCACTCTGACTCACATTTCCTCCCCCCAATCAAGGGAGAGAGGAGGAATTGGCCAATGATAAGTGAGAGGGGCAGGTTTAGTTATAACCAACACACACACCCACTTTCCAAAACACATAAAAAGAGACTGCTGGGACAGGTAGAGACATTCAATTCCATTTGCTGTGGCGCATGCTGACCGACGACTTCACATCCAGAGATCCAGACTTCAAATCCATTAATCTCCAGAACCTGTAGCAGAAATTAACTCCAGAATTTGTAGGAGAGAGGCCTGAATCCACCAGCTGAATCCTCTTCAGCAGGCCTCAAAACCAACCAAACTATTCAACAGCCGGGCGAGCTGTTTGAATTTTGCCAAGAATTTTTGCAAGAACCTGTAGCAGTATCCAGAAAGCAGTGCTGTATCCGGAACCCGAGAGAACCACAAACCAGACCGCTGTGAGCAGAACCAGAGATCCAGATCGCTGTGAAGTGCTGAGACCAGAACCGGAGTCCAGTCCAAAACCTGACCAGATCCGTGATGAGGCCTATTTCAAACTGATATTGTGAGTACCTAGCAGAACTGTGCAGAACCAATCTCTTAGTTAAAATAATCTAATCCAAACTATTTTAACCTAAGTAGAACTGCCTCCTAGAAATCGTGTCATCTGTCATTTTTAAAGCTGCACAACTGTCACCTGTCAATTCTGCAGCTGCAAGCTGTCACCTGTCATTTTGAGTTT
This sequence comes from Ambystoma mexicanum, assembly GCF_040938575.1. Classification (NCBI taxonomy): domain Eukaryota; kingdom Metazoa; phylum Chordata; class Amphibia; order Caudata; family Ambystomatidae; genus Ambystoma; species Ambystoma mexicanum. Next base: position 536,350,868 of record NC_090923.1, on the reverse strand, counting down.
ACTTTAAATCCGAAAAACTACCTTTAGTTAATCGTCTGTATCTCTGGAACCGTTAGGAACGAGATTTAGCTTTCTTCTGAAAGCTTAGAATCTAAGCCTTCCAACGAACCCAGAACCGACTTCCTACTCCTTATACTTTTTCCGCAATCACGATTTACGCACTCGCGAAATTTACTGCGATTTGTGATTTTGGCTCAATTTCTCCACTTGTCAAAATAGCAGCTCCATTCTTTCTTTTGTTAAAATCCATTTGCAACTTGGTAATAACTCATAGAGCATCGCTAAAGTGAGCATGAACTAATACCAACACGCATCTCCCACTCACCCTGAATATCTAGAGGGAATTAAAATCAGTTGGCACATTTTCCCATCCATTGCCATCACATTTAAAAAGCATTTTGGGCCTGTGTTTCAAACTCCTACCTGTTTCCTCTAAGCTTGCTGGGGGGGAACTGAATTTCGTATTGTATGTGATTGCATTCCTGAGAACTGTGTGCTCCTCCTTCCATCTCCTTCCATTTCTTACATTGCATAGGGGAGGGGGGTGAATTGCCAGAGAAAAAGTGATTATCCTATCTTTTGCTAAATTCATATCAAGTATTTCTGTACTGCATTTTATTCCTCATTGCTTTTCCTTTGAAACCATAAAAGTATTTTTGCTACTTTATCCATCCTATACTAACTCCTCATTGATTGTAAAGAAGTGTGCTAGTGCCAGATTATCCATTGTTGATCAACATCATATGTCTAACTGTACTATCAGATATTAATTTATTAGAAAGAGTGATATATATATATTGTTTAAATTTTCAAATAAACCTTTTAATTTGCAAAACAAACCTACTTCTTGGCTCAGTGGTGTCAGGGGGATTCTAAGAGGGGGGTGTTATACAAGGGTTGTCATCCAGAGTACTGAACTGGATATAAAAATACATCAATAAGGGTTTTCCTCAGCATCCCAGACTAGGCATTGACTTAGCTGTAGTGTTGATTGAATATCGCTTACAAAAGTGGGGGCTCGTCTGGGATATTCTGGGTTAGATTTACCACTTGTGCAGATTAATACAGTGTGCCAACTGACCAGATACACATATCCGGTTAGATCACCACTCTGTTTTACACTGTGAAAGCATCCCTCAAAGGAATGCTCTAAGGAAACGGTCTGTTTTGCAAAATAAAATACAAACTTCTGTAAGTCAGGAAGGAACTGAAATTCCAGAATGACGACCTTGGTAGATATGAAAATAGCCAGAGAGCACTTCTTACATAAGCTATTTGTGAGAGGTGAGTGCACTCATCAGGACCAAACGGTCTGGTTGCAGGCAATCGCGCAACAGGTCACTGAAACAGGGTCAGGTAAATGGGGAGATCAGGGTCCCCTACATGTGGCCCTGAGTGAACTATATATGGCCCCTAAAGCCAAAGATGAACATAATAAGATTGCCAGGATAGCGGCATATTTGTATCTATATATGGGAGCCATGCAGGACAAATGTGCTGAAGGCCAAGATCTGGCAAATAGGCAACAGATGGTGTTAGAGAAGGCCCAATCTGATCTGGACTCTTCTGAGCAGAGGCTGCTCAGGAGCCAGGAGTCAGAAAAGGACAGCAGACAGTACATCACTAAAATAAAGGAGGATATGGATGTGCTGCAACAGGAAAAGGCGGACCAGGATACCAGATTTCTTGCCTTGCAGAAGGAGTACCAAGAAGGTTTGGACTCCCTACTGCAGAGCCAGAAAAAGCTGGAGCAACAATTAGATTTCAATAGGGCATGTGCCGAGCAGGTAGTCACCCTGCAAAGCCACCTAGATAGGGAGAAGGCAGAGAACAATAAACTGATTTTGAAAGACCTGGATACCCAGGCAGAGTTTGACAGGAGCGCCAGAAAGCTGGTGCCTTCCAAAGGCAAAGGGACGACCTGGCGGCACAGATGCAGGCTCTTAGTCAGGAAAGGGATACCTTAGGCCAGGAAGTCTGCCACTTAAAAAGGAAAATGGAAGAAAATCACCTGGCCCTCCAGGGACTGGGTGACCTCCAAAAAGAACACCAGAACTTGTTAGAGCACACCAGGAGGGTGGAGGATGCTCTGGCAAGAAAGGAGCAGGCCAATAGGGACACAGTATAGGAGGTAACCCTCCTGCAGCAGAGACTGGCCCAGTACTCCAGGACCAATCAGGAGGCACAGAGAGAAAATGAGGCTCTCTGTCAGCACAATGATAGGCTCCAGCAACAGGTAGTGATGCAGGAGAGACTGATAGAGTCTAGTAAGGCCTTAACTGAGGAACTGAAAGCGCAGGCTCTTGCATTGCAACAGGGAACAGGGGCGGATAGAGATGAGGTTCGCTGGGAAAGAGAAACTCCTGAGCATGACCTCAGGAGCCCTAGTGCCAGAGGCCTTCACCTCTACCAGTCCCTGGACTCTGCCACCCCCATGTTCCCTGGCGCACATGAGCACGGGGCCACAGGGATGGCAGATCACTATCCAGCTAAAAGTATGGGGCTCATAGGCCAGTACCACCCAAGAATGGAGGGGCGGGCATCCGGGTATGGGCACCCAAGCACAGTGCAATTTAGTGGGGAACCCCAGGAGAGTAGGCCCACTAAGGGCATCCTGAAAACCTCTGCCCAGTTAGGTCTGTGGGGGGATACCCAGCAAATCATGGTAGCAAGGAGGGATCTGAAGACTCCTCTGAGCGTCACAGGACACAGGAGACCAGGTCCCCACATTCTGCCAGCCATATCCAGGCTCGCAGAATCCGGGAAAACCTGGAAGATCAGACGGGCACCTCTGGGAGCAGCCCTTCTGAGTCGGAGGATGAATGGACCAGGGTTACCCGAACATAAAAGGCCAATAAGGCAAAAAGGGCCTTGCTTAAGGACCCATTGAAACAAATAAACGCAATAAGGAGTGTCATCACGCCTTATCATAAGAACGCCAAGTATTTTGTTTGGGAACACTTGGAGCTCTATGAGCAAATGATGGAGACTTTCCATTTGAAGGACAGCCAAAGCTGTATTCAATATGTAAAGTGGACATTCTCCCCAGAATACTCCAGTTTCTTTGCGGGGCTGGAGGACCAAAATCATTTAAGATGATCCACCTATAAGGCGGCCATCTTGAAACATTTTTCTGTTCACAGAAATCCTCAAGAGGCTCGCAAGGCAGCCCACAATTTGCAATGTGGGGAGGATCAGGCTCCACAAGAGTTTGTGCAAGAATTAAAGCGTGCTTTTGCGCAGACCACCAGAAGGGTGCGCACGGATAGCAGAGAATTTATCAATACGTTTTTCCATGCCTTACCCAAATACATAATGACCCAGCTCGTGAGAGATTTTAATGAGAAAAGATCTTTAGACTGGGTCATTGAACAGGCTACCCGGCTCTATGAGGTGCAGAAGCCCATCGAAAATAAAAATAACGCGCCGAAAAACCCCAAAACCAACAGCACCCCTGCTGCTGCCAAGGTGGCAGAGGTAAAGGTTGCCCCCGTTTTAGTTTTGGAGATGGGGGGGCCTAAAAACCTGCCTGCACCAAATAATTCACAGCCCAGAAGGCCCTCGGGCCAGTCACAGACAGGGAGTCGAGGAGGTAGTCCCACAAATGGGGTCCCCCGCTCCCCTGACTATGTAAGTCCCCCCTACAAGGGAAACCGACCAATCCTGGGTTATGTGTGGACTCCTCCAGCCCAAGGGGGGGATCCAGCCAAGCACCCAACCAAGGGAACTTCCCTCCCAACTCCCCACAGGAGGGCAGAAATTCTCCAAATCCTGGGCAGAACTTTTTCCCCAGGTATCCACCCGATTTCCAGCCCCAAAACCATCCATCCTTCTTTCCCCAATTCCCTGACAACCTAATCCGGGAGAGGGGAGGCCAAGGGTGGAGGGGTACCCAAATCTTCCCAATCCGGGGTACTACCAGAGAAGGGATAGCTACCCTTCCCGGGATCAGCCCAGGGGAGAAAATAGAGCCCCGTATCAGCCTGAGCGGGTTTCACAACTTGAGCGCCAGGTCCAAAATATGGCACGGGATCTGAGTCACATACTGAGGGCTCAACAGAACCCTCAGATGAGCATGCCACCGCAGAATGCCCCAAACTCTGGACCTGGTGCTCCAAAACAATGACGGGGGCAGCACCCCGATAACCAACCGTTTCCCAGGGAGGAGGCACAAGGGGAAGGGGGTGTAAAGCCTTGAAGGAAGCTTCCTTCCCGACTTGTAAACAGCCCCTGGAAAACCAGGAACCGGAAACAAAATCTCCTACCCCTGAAAGTCTGCCACCCAAGGAGCAGAGAGGAGGTAGGAGAAACAAAGTACCCAAACAGGCTCAGTTTGTGGAGGAGGTACAGATCTTCCAATTTGAGGGAGAGGGATCCTCAAAGGATCCTGGGGAAAGGATCTTCTCCTTTAGAGAAGGGGGAACTCCTCACAAGGAAAAATGGGTCCCAAGGGACGCCAATTCAGACTTGGGTGATGTGGAGACTGAGCTTCTGCCGCCCATCATCTCATCCCAGAACCCACAATACCGAAATCCCCTGGTTCAAACCCATCCTGGTGACTGCCTCCAAAAAGGGGGGGGCGGCCCAGAACCAGAACCAGGGGAATTCACAATGGCTCTGATCTCCAGTTGCCAACTTTTTTTTTCAGATTCCCAAGGCTCTCAACAGAATTCTGCCCAAATCTCTTCGCTAGCAATGTCCAAAACCAGAAAGTTAGCCCACCAGTTGTCCAAAAATGTGCATTATCTGTGCCCGTTTGAGGAGAAGGAGGGAAGATACTATGCCCCGGTACAAGTACAGGGGCAGGGTACAATTTTGGCACTGGTGGACACTGGATCCCAAGCTACCCTTCTGTCCAAAAGGGCCTTTGATGAACTAAATGCAGGAAGGGGGGAGAGTTACCATATTCCTCTCACCTCTCTTCCTGGACAACTGCAGAACTTTGACGGGAAGGAAATTCCTGTTGAGGGGACTGCAGACTTGGACATTAAAATTGGGCGACACAAGGTGAAACACCCGGTCATAGTAGTGGCTCCAGAGGGCACCCCTTGTTTACTAGGGAATGACCTCCTGAGAAGGTTGTCACCCCTAATAGATTGCTTAAACAAGGTCCTCTGGACCCAGACTAGTCGACCAATAAAATTAAAACAGAGTGTCAACCATGTTAGTTTAAATGGCACCTGTCACATGGTTGAACAAAAATCTGACCAAGTAGAATTTCACTTCCAGAACAACCGAATTCCAGACATGACAGTAATAGCAGTAGTACAACCGACTGGTGATGGGGGGTCCTCTCTATTTCTGAAAATCAACCTTCCTTCCAGTTTAAGGTGGTATTCCACACTGGAAGGAAACACTCTGAAATTCTTCACCAATCCACAATCAGACACTCCCACTCCTATAGTCCAGAAAGTTGTGGAATCAGCTCAGAGCCTGGCTGATATTCAGCAAATTGGAGATCATTTGTTCATCCCTGTTCAGTTAAATGATGGGAAGGACTCTGTTCTCGCTCGAGTGTGTGTGAACAACGGTAAGAGCTTCATCAGCGAAGCCATGTTCCGCCAACTCCCAAAAGATCCAGCCATTCCCACATTCAAACTGATAGACAAATGGGAAATGGACCTTGAAGCACCTAATTCCAAACATCTGCTGCCAAGCAGGTGTATGCTCAAAATCTCCATTGGCAACAATAGCATAGTGCATAATTCTTGTGTCATGCGAGATGTCACTGCCGCCTTTTACTTAGGCAGTGACATTCTCAATCGCTTTGCCATTAGTTTGGACCTAATAAACTTCAAAGCTTGGTCCCGATTAGCGGATAATCCCATGGGCTTTGATGATCCAGAAAAAGCATTTAGGTCAGCTCAATTGCTACCTTATGCAGTTGAAATTCAGATCAAAGAGGAAGTCACCATCCCAGAAAGGACCCAGCAATTCTCCCTGGAAGTGAAAGTTAAAAGAGGACAAAAATTGAAAAACCCTGATGCTTATATCCATCTAAATGCTTCTCTCCAACAGCAAGAGTTAGGGGTAAACCCAACACCATTAGTCAACATAGAACATGACACCATTCCAATAGAGGTGGATAACAGCGACTTAAAGAGTATTACTCTAGCCACAGGCACCATTATTGGAATGGTGATTGATGACCGACATTTCTCCATTGATTTAGGAAATGAACTGTTAGGACCAATCCCCAAGGACTGTTTTGACAGTGACAGTGAGGACAATACAACACCAGACAGGATTTTCACCCGGCATGGGGGGAACTTCCTGGTGTACACTTCTTGCCCTTATGGTAAGGAAGATGTGACTTGTGACTTCAGGAGGGATGAGGTGATTTTCCAGGTCCATGAGGGCTGCCTTTCCCACCTGAAGCCTCCAGTCCAAATCAGCACTCTGACCAGGGACTTCTCCACCCAGCTGGAGGAGGCCGCTGAGATAGCCAAACCAGAAGTCTTTCCAGGCTTCAGGCAGATGGTGGAAGAGAGAGTCAACCTAGCTGATGCCTGTGTGACTCTGGAACAGAAGCAAAAGTTGAAACAAGTTTTCTTGGATTTCCAAGATCTCTTTGCGGTAGACTCATATGACTGTGGTCGCACCGACATCCATACCACAACAATTCCCACGGACCCTGGAATGACTCCAGTGTTTGTGAAGCAATATCGCTTGCCTCTCGCATCCATGGAGTCCCTTACTGAAATAATTAAGAACCTTGAGTCCCGGGGAATAATCCGTCCAGTCCAAAGCACTTTCAATAATCCGGTGCTGGGAATATTGAAGCCAAACGGCCAGTGGAGACTCTGCGCCGACCTTAGGGAGCTCAACAAACGGGTCCATACTTCCCGATGGCCTCTGCCCTACATTGACCAAGGGCTGGCCCAGATTCAGGGGTCACAGGTATTCACAGCAATAGACCTGACCAATGGATACTGGACCGTGCCTGTCAGTAGGGAGGACCAATACAAACTGGCTTTTACCTTTGGGGGCCAGCAGTACACATGGACCACGACTCCCTTCGGATACCTAAACTCCGGCAATGAATTAAACATTTTCCTACATAAGGCCATGCCCGACCTGGGTGCGAGGGGTAACCTGGCTTATGTAGATGATGTCCTCATCAAAGGTTCATCTGTGGAGGAACACATAGTGGAGATCCGTTATGTTCTGACACAGTTGAGGGCCGCCGGAGCAAAACTTTCCTTTCAGCAAGCACAGTGGTGCAGAACCCGTGTTAATTTCTTGGGGCATGAGATTACTCCTCAGGGTCTCTGTCCCCAAGAAAAGAAAGTGGAAGCACTCCAGAAACTGAAAGACCCCACAACTCTGCGGGAACTAAGGAGCCTCCTTGGACTGACTAATTACAGCAGAAAGTTAATTGAAGGCTACACAGAGATCACTAGACCCCTGATTCATCTCTTGAAGGGGGGGTCAAGTGGGAATGGGGTCCAGAACAATCCGAGGCAGTAAGACAACTCAAAAGAAGCCTCTCACAAGCGCCTTGAGTAGCTTACCCTGTCAGAAACAAGGAGTTCTTCCTGGAGATGGCGTTCTCTAATACGTGCTTGACGGCAGTATTATACCAAAAGCATGACAAGGTCAATAAAGTAATCTCCTATGCGAGCAAAACTTTATCCTCTGTGGAGGAAAAATTCAACGATTGTGAGAAGGCACTCCTGGCAAGGGTGTGGGCATTGAAGAATTACCGCCCGTTTATCCATGGGGAACACATCATAGTGGAGACTCCACACCAGCCTCTGCAATATCTCCAAAGTGACAGAATCCGGGCCGGAAATGTGAGTAATTCCCGAATTACTTCCTGGATTGGGTCAATGCAAGGCTTTCCTGTGGAGGTCAGATATGCCCAAAACAAGAAGAATCCCCTCTCGCAAGGTCTGGCTGACTTGCATGATTGTGCCAGAGAAAACTGTCTCGAGGACGAAAGTCTAAAAATCAAGGACAACACGGAGGCATACCTTAATTCCCCACACAAAATATTTGAAGAAGACAAGTGTGAGGGAATGCCCACTGTCTATGTGGACGGATGCTCTTACCATGTTGACAACAACGGGGAGAAAGAACTGGTGGCCGGCGTAGGGAATGCATGGGTGAATGAGTCCTAGAACCCTCCGCTGGATACGAAATTGGTCCCCGAAGTAGTCAGGTGGCAGAATTGATGGCTGTGCATCAAGCCATCCTCACTGCTGTCCAACACCAACTCCACGAACTGGTCATAATCACAGATTCGGATTATGTACGGAACGGGTTCGTGGAGCACCTGGTCAACTGGAAAACCAGAGGCATGTTATGCGCTAATAACAAACCCCTGAAACATGGGAAAATAATCCAAAATATTGATGATCTGGTCACCTCGAATGGGATGGCCATCTACTGGAAGAAGATCAAGGGTCATTCCAAAGTAGAGGGACCAGACAAAATTGGAAATGACTTAGCTGATCAGCTGGCCAAAACCGGGGCCATCCAAGGGGATCTAATCGAAATAGAGTCCCTGTTGGGGGAAATCCAGGTCACTGCTATCACTAGGTCCCAGAAAAATGCTCACAATGATCTTTCAACTGCCCAATGGAGTAAGGAGACCCCTGGTGCTGATTTAATTACAGCTCAGAAGGGGGATCCAATTATTGGTAAGTTTTACCAACACATTGAGGACCCTGAGAACTTTCCCTTGACGGATATCGATTACATTGGGAAAGAGGACCTTAGAGTGTTGATGAAATGTCCAAAGATGTTCCGGATCCAAGACGGTTTGTTGGTAAGGAAATCCCAAGCTGGCCATGATCAGTGGGTGGTTCCTACCTCATTCCGAAGCCTGATGTTAAGTCACGCCCATGATGCGGCCACGGCCGGTCATAGGGGGTTTCACACAACACTGGAAATCTTGCAAGAGGTTGCATACTGGCCACACATGGGGCAGGACCTCGACCAATACTTGAAGGGGTGTCTTGTGTGTGCACAATTTTAGCCATCATCCCTCACACACCGTGCGCCTCTCCAAAAGAGGGGGATGACACTGCCATGGTCAGATTTGCAAATCGACTTTGTAGGCCCTGTGATTCGCTCGTCTAGAGGAAACAAGTACATGTTGACCGTTACATGCTTGTTTACCAAGTGGGTGGAATGTCTCCCGGCCCCAAATTGCAAGGCAGAAACAGCAGCTGCCCTGATGATTAACCACATCTTTTCCCGTTTTGGTCTACCTCAAAGGATTGAGTCAGACAGAGGTAGCCACTTCACCAGTGAAGTAATGACAAAGATGTGGGAGATACTGGGGGTTAAAAGGAAGCTACACATTGCTTACAGGCCAGCTTCTTCTGGAGGAGTGGAGAGATATAACCGAACCATTGTGAGCATCTTAAAAAAGTTTGTGGCAGATTCTGGGCCAAGTTGGGATATCCGATTACCTCTGGTCCTAATGGCCATCAGATCTACCCCTTCATCTGCAACCAAAATGTCACCATTTGAGTTGATGACTGGACGCAAGATGGTGCTTCCCCAGCATTTGCTCTACAGAACCCAAGATCAAACGTTTGATAAATGCCTCCACAACTCATGAGTATGTGGAGAATTTAAGGAAACACCTTCAGCATGCTTTTGCCTATGCTCAGCGGAATCTAGAAAGATCAGCCGAGAGCATGAAGACCCACTATGATTTAAAACTACCCGAAAGGAATATAAGGTGGGTGATCGGGTCTATCTATACAATTTCCAAAGGAACCAGGCCAAACAGCGAAAAGTCTTGCCTACATGAAAGGGACCGTTTGAAATTATAGACAAGATCTCCCCTGTTGCCTATAAGATCTGCATCCCCAAAGGCAGTCTGGCGGAAGGGGAAGACAAGTGGGTACATATAAATCAGCTAAAGTGTTGCCATCCCAGGCACACTCTGCAACACCTGGAGGAATCCACTGGAATCCCAGAGGGGGCCGCTCCAGAGTAATTCAGTTCCAACCCTAAAATATTCCACATATAGCATATAACATTATGTGATCCTTGTATATATATATGTTCTTGTCTCCTAATTTAAAAAAGAAAATGTATATGTTCATATCTTCTGATTCATAAAATGTATATGTTCGCCACACCATTAATGGTGGTGAAGAAATGTCTACGAATAGGTATTGCCGCTTTGCTTTATCATCCTAGGAGAGATGAAACCATGGAGACTGACCAAGGAGGACGACCGGGGACCGGGAGCAGAGACCGGGGGGCCCGGGGTACCGCCCAATCCTCCCATCGGGACCAGCAAGGAGAACTGATTGATCGATTGGAGGGACGAAAAGATGCTGAACTGCACCATCCATGGAAATGGAAGAAGAGGAGGCGAACATCCCAGATCTTGAGAGTTCCATCAGCGAAAGGACAGAATGGCCATCGCAAGAGGGGGGGCTTGTGGGATGTTTTTACCCATGCATCCAAGCCCTACCATAACACTGTGCAGTACTGGCATGGAAAACATCATGATGGCCAGAACTCCCCAGAGAGTGCACAGGGAAAACATGAAGAATAGGCTGCCACCCATTTTTGCCTATGTTGTGAGCACAGGAGGGCACTGCCTAAAACCACCATTGGGCTACACACACAGTAGCCTGAAACCATTGGGAATGGCAATGCTGATTTCCAAAAAGTAACTCAGAACTGTGGGGAATTCATTTTCTTAATCCCAAAAATGGTTGCATTACCAGTACTCACCACTATCAGAAAGCCGGCGTTTTAAAACCACCAGACTTTTGTGTAAAACTGAACAAATAAAACAAAACCAGACCAAGGAAAGACTTGCTAAGAGGTGGATACAATGTAAAACTATATTCTGAAATGACTTGAAGGAAGTAATTATTCAATGTATAGGTAAAAATTGTCAGTTTGATTTGAATGTAGAAAACTGGGAACAAAAAGTGACATTTAGCTGAAACCTGGCTTAATGAAACTGAATTCTGCCTGACAACTACCCCCGACAGGAGTTGAAACTGGATCAACAGCCACTCTTCCCAGGCCTAGCTGCATCCTGCTGCCCCTTGCCAAAAGGATTTGACACCACTCTGATTAGATTAGGGGTGGAGCACCTGGGAACTGGAAGGGACAGAACAATGCAAGTTCCTTGACTCGGGCAAATATTATATTGGGGCGTCGTAAAATAGCTTCCTCTTGGGAGAAACTGGGGGGCAGCTGTGCTTCTGTGAACAAGCTGGCTTGGGGGAAGTGGATAAACCAGTTATTCCACCCTGTGATGTGGGAAGCCACACCCCTTTTTGATTTTAAAAAGATAGATAACTCATAGTGCGGACTTGTCAGAATTATATAAGTAATATCATTATTTTTGTGATTTTTCTGTGAACATTTTAAGAGGCGTTAGGACCCTGTGGTGTATTCTGGCGGGTTGCTAGCGAAAAATAGGGTCTCACTCCAAATGTATGCATGTTAAAAATCTGACACTTTATCATCTGTAACCCATATCCCTGGTGCACATTTGTGTAAAATCTGGAAAGGTTTAGAGGTCGTTATCTGGATGAAAAGGGGAGAATTCTGTCAACAGTGGACACGACACCGTACAAAGACACGGATCGGATGGTTTGGTGCTACAGAAAATATGTTAACTGGACCTATAATATTAGAAAAATGGTACATAGATAAATATGTAGTTGGGTAGGAAATAGATTTGTGTGCAATCTGACAAGGGGAGGTTCCTCTGACCATAAAACCTACAGCATCACTCTGACTCACATTTCCTTCCCCCAATCAAGGGAGAGAGGAGGAATTGGCCAATGATAAGTGAGAGGGGCAGGTTTAGTTATGACCAACACACACACCCACCTTCCAAAACACATAAAAAGAGACTGCTGGGACAGGTAGAGACATTCAATTCCATTTGCTGCGCAGCATGCTGACCGACGACTTCATATCCAGAGATCCAGACTTCAAAACCATCAATCTCCAGAACCTGTAGCAGAAATTAACTCCAGAATTTGTAGCAGAGAGGCCTGAATCCACCAGCTGAATCCTCTTCAGCAGGCCTCAAAACCAACCAAACTATTCAACAGCCGAGCGAGCTGTTTGAATTTTGCCAAGAATTTTTGCAAGAACCTGTAGCAGTATCCAGAAAGCAGTGCTGTATCCGGAACCCGAGAGAACCACAAACCAGACCGCTGTGAGCAGAATTAGAGATCAAGATCGCTGTGAAGTGCCGAGACCAGAAACGGAGTCCAGTCCAAAACCTGACCAGATCCGTGACAAGGCCTATTTCAAACAGATATTGTGAGTACCTAGCAGAACTGTGCAGAACCAATCTCTTAGTTAAAATACTCTAATCCAAACTATTTAAACCTAAGTAGAACTGCCTCCTAGAAATTGTGTCATCTGTCATTTTTAAAGCTACACAACTGTCATCTGTCAATTCTGCAGCTGCAAGCTGTCACCTGTCATTTAGGGTTTACTTTTAATCCGAAAAACTACCTTTATTTAATCGTCTGTATCTCTGGAACCGTTTGGGCTGGGAACGTGATTTAACTTCCTTCTGAAAGCTTAGAATCTAAGCTTCCCAACAAACACTCGCGAAAATTTACCGCGATTTGCGATTTTGGCTCAATTTCTCCACTTGTCAAAATAGCAGCTCCATTCTTTCTTTTGTTAAAATCCGTTTGCAACTTGGTAATAACTCATAGAGCATCGCTAAAGTGAGCCTGAACTAATACCAACATGCATCTCCCACTCACCCTGAATCTCTAGAGGGAATTAAAATCAGTTGGCACATTTTCCCATCCATTGCCATCACATTTAAAAGGCATTTTGGGCCTGTGTTTCAAACTCCTACCTGTTTCCTCTAAGCTTGCTGAGGGGGAACGGAATTTTGTATTGTATGTGATTGCATTCCTGAGAACTGTGTGCTCCTCTTTCTATCTCCTTCCATTTCTTACATTGCATAGGGGAGGTGTGTGAATTGCCAGAGAAAAAGTGATTATCTTATCTTTTGCTAAAATCATATCAAGTATTTCTGTACTGCATTTTATTCCTCATTGCTTTTCCTTTGAAACCATAAAATCATTTTTGCTACTTTATCCATCCTATACTAACTCCTCATTGATTGTAAAGAAGTGTGCTAGTGCCAGATTACCCATTGTTGATCAACATCATATGTCTAAGTGTACTATCAGATATTAATTTATTATAAAGTGTGATATATATATATATTGTTTAAATTTTCAAATAAACCTTTTAATTTGCAAAACAAACCTACTTCTTGGCTCAGTAGGGTCAGGGGGATTCTAAGAGGGGGGTGCTATACAATGGTTGTCATCCAGAGTACTGAACTGGATATACAAATACATCAATAAGGGTTTTCCTCAGCATCCCAGACTAGGCATTGACTTAGCTGTAGTGTTGAGTGAATATCGCTTACAGCGCCTTGCTGACCCTGTCCAGTCCAGTACTGTGACCAGAATGTCTTGCTGACCCTCCCTAGTCCGATGTGCCAAGCTGTCTTTCCTAAACCAGATCCAATTCCCTGACCAGAACTGACGGTCCCATGTAAAAACGTATACAGTGAGTATAAATAGCATGATTTGTGTCACTAGCACATGTACTTTGCATAGCCTTAGTCCTATCTTAGACCCATCCCATCTTGTATTCAGACCCTGTATTGTTATGAGCATCTGTGCATTGTCTGAACCCTCTCTCCAAATCATCCTATTTTTCTCCGAACTAGTATTGTTAAAACTATCTGCGCTGATCCTTTTCTCATCTGAAGAAGGCGATTTCCTTAGCAGGCAGTCACCCTGATCAAGTGACGGTATTCCTGTGGGGTATTCGTTTTGTTCATGGTCATCCTCTAGTGTAAGCAACCCATTTATCATTTTAAAAGTGCGCTCCTGTTTTCCATTCTTGCGCCTATCTCGAAAAACAACCTCCACTAAAATGTCTGTAACTCCCTCAGTTTTGGTGATGGAAACAAAATGTCAACTTCTACTTGTAGCTAACATCCACAGCTTTCGCACTCCAAATCAACGCGATTCTCCCATTATCGCGAATATCGCACAGTGAAAAGTTTGCCGCAAATTTTCATTTTGGGAAGTTTTTACATGTGTAAAACAGCTTTTGATTGCTCTGATTTGAATTTTAAGATTTCAAATGTTTTCTTGGGATTAAATCATTGCTTGTGTTTGTGTGCAACTATCCAAAGTGGCTCCCATAAGAATTTATAACAATTTCCGCAATTTTGACCATATTTGGTGTTTTTGCCCAGTCCATCCTAAAGATAATTTTAAAAGCCCTTCTGACTGCTTGACAGTCAATTCCGTTTTCTCTTGTGTTTGAAAAGGGGAAAGTGGGATTGATATTCTGTTTGAATTCTGCCATTCCTGATTACCTGCTCTCTCCTCCTATATCTTTACATTGCCTATTGGGGTTGAGGGGTGTGCAGGGGGAACCTCTAACCACAGTCCTATCTGATCTGAACCCACACAAAAGTATTATTTTCTGTGCTGAATGGTTTTGCTCACTAATTACTCCTTGTGTATTAAAGATAGTATTCAGTGTTACATCTCCCCATTGGTGATTGTTGTGTACCTATTAAAACATATGGTGATTACATTTTAAATACATAAAATAAATATTTACCTTTGCAAACCAGCCTGATTCCTGGTTCAGTGTGACCGGGTGGGTTCCAAGAGAAGGGCGTGATATGAGTGGTATATCGTTCAGAATAAAGAACTTTTAGACAAAAATAAATCAGGATTTCAGTTGTGCACTACATGCTAGGCGTTGACTTGGGTGTGTGCTGGATTGAAATCACTTACAACTTAGGGGCTCGTCACGAGATCCTGAATTAGACATACCTTTTGTGACAGTCTAACATAGCGTGGTAACTGACGGGGTACATACACCTTGTTGGGCTACCATACTGTGCTACACTGTAAAAACACCCTTCAATAGAAATACTCAAAGCAGTTAGGCCTGTTTTGCAAAAGTAAAGTAACCCTGAGATAAGTCAGAAGGCAATTAATATTTCCGTAATGGCGACCCTAGTGGAAATCAATATTGCAAGGGAATACCACTGCACAAATTGTTTGTCAGGGGTGAATGGGTAGAGCAGGATGAGAAGGTTTGGCTGCAGGAAATCAAACAACAGGTCACTGCCACAGAATTCGATACATGGCAGGACCAGGGTCCATTACACCAGGCACTTGGTGAATTGTATATGGCCCCAAAAGTAAAAGAAGAGCAATGTAAAATTGCCAAAATAGCGGCTTACCTGTACCTCCACATTGGAGTGATACAGGAAAAATATGCCGAAAGCCTACATCTGGCAAAGAGGCAAGTGCAATCCATAGAGAAAACCCAAACTGATCTGGACTCTGCAGAGCAAAGGCTACAAAAGAGCCAAGAATCAGAGAGAGAGAAACCAGACAGTACATGACAAAATTAAAGGAAGATCTGGATCTCCTGCAGCAAGAGAAAGCAGAGCAAAATACCAAAATACTGACACTGCAAAAAGAGTGTCAAGAAAGGTTGGATTTGCTACGACAGAGCCAACAAAAGCTGGAGCAGCAATTAAATTATAATAGAGCCTGCCCAGGGCAGATGGTTGCCCAAGAAAATCGGATTGATGAACTAAAGGAGGAAAATAAAACATTTATAGTGAAAGATCTCCACACTCAAACAGATTTTGATGAGGAGCGCCAGAAATTATATGCCATTAGAAAACAGAGATACGACCTGGCTGAGCAGAGGGGAACTTTATGTCAAGAGAGGGACGCCCTAGGCCATGAAATCAGCCATTTAAAAACCAAGCTAGAAGCAAATCACCTGGCCCTTCAGGGACTGGGTGAACTCAAAAGGGACTATGAAAAACTGTTAGAGCATACCAGGAAGGTGGAAGATGGTCTGGCAAAGAATAATCAGGCCAGTAAGGACCAAACTCAGGAGGTAGTCTCCTGCAGCAAAAATTGGCCCAATACTCCCAATGCAGGCAGGAAGCACAGAGAGACAATGAGGCTCTCTGTGAAAAAAATGACAGGCTCCTTAGACAGATAGCCATGCAGGAACTGCTCATAGAGACCAGTAAGGCCTCAATAGAGGAACAAAAGGGTTAGATTGTTGCATGTCATCAGGTAGTAGGGGCTGAAAGAGATGAGGTTAGATGGGAGAGGGAAACCCCTGAGCATAACCTCAGGAACCCTGGCATCGGGGACTTTAATCGCTTCAATTCCATGGACTCTGCCACCCCCATGTCCACTGGCTCATGTGAACCAAGGGCCACGGGGATGGTAGACTTCTACATAATGGGAAATACGGGGCTAATAGGTCAGAGCCTCCCAGAAATGGATGGGTGGGCATCTATGTACAGGTTCCCAAGTGCTAGGGCATCTTCTCTGATCAGGGAGACTCCAGTGAGGGGAGAATCAGAGAACTGGATCCTCAGAAATATCCCATACCCAGTGATCAGGCAGTAAAATTTGGTCGGGAATTCCATGAGACGAGGCCCACTAAGAACATCCTAAAAACCTCTTCCCAGCTAGGACAGTGGGGGGGAGGAGTACTCAACCAATCCTGGGAGCAAGGAAGAGTCAGAAGACTCTTCTGAGCGTCACAGGTCCCAAGAGACTAGGCCCCCACATTCAGCCAGCCATTGCCAAGCTCGCAGAATCCGGGACAGTCTAGAAGATCAGACAGCCATCTCTGGTAGCAGTGCCTCTGAGTCAGAGGATGAGTGGACCAGGGTGACCAGAACTAAAAAGGCTAACAAAGTTAAGAGATCTTTACTCAAGGATCCTCTGAAGCAAATAAAAGCTATTAGGAGCGTAATCACACCCTACCACAAAAATGCCAAATATTTGGTTTGGGAGCACCTTGAATTGTTTGAGCAGATGATGGAGACTTTCCACTTGAAGGACAGCCAAAGCTGTCTTCAGTATGTAAAGTGGACAGCTTCTTTGCGGAGCTGGAGGATCAGAACCATTCCAGATGGTCCACCTATAGGACAGCCATTCTGAAACATTTTTCTATTCATAGAGACTGAAGAGATCGAAAGGCAGCCTACCGCCTACAATGTGGGGAAGACCAGGCCTCACAAGAATTTGTCCAGGAACTGAAACATGCCTTTGCGCAGGCCACAAGAAGGGTGCGCACTGACAGTAAGGAATTTGTGAACACCTTCTTTCATGCTCTCCCTAAATACATTATGACCCAGCTAGTGAGGGACTTTCATGAGAAAAGATCACTAGACTGGGTCATTGAACAAGCAACGCGCATCTATGAAGTGCAGAAGCCAATAGAAAGTAAAAATATTAGCAAAAGCCCCACACTAACCAACATTCCTGCTGCTGCCAAGGTGGCAGAGGTGAAGGTTGCCCCCATTTTAGATCTGGAGATGGGGGGGCCTAAAAACCTTCCTGCGCAGAATCCGACCAACCCCAGACCCAGAAGGCCCTCGGGCCAATCCCAAACAGAGAGTCAGGGAGGTAACCCCACAAATGGGACCCTTAACTCCCCTGACTACATCAGCCCACGCTACAAGGGCAACAGACCAATCCTGGGCTATGTGTGGACTCCCCCAGCCCAAGGGGGGGGATACGACCAGACAGCTGGAAACCCAGGAAACTTCCCTCCTCAAATTCCCCAGGAGGGCAGTAATCCCCCAAATGCCGGAGCAATTTATTTTCTCGGTACCTGCCAAACTTCAACCCCCAAAACAACCCTTCTTTCTTTCCCCACTTTCCTGAGCCCAGACAGCCCAATCTGGGAGAGGGGAGGCCAAGGGTGGAGGGGTACCAAAACTATCCTAACCAGGGGTATTATGCGAGAAGGAATAGCTACCCTTCCCGTGATCAACCAAGGGTAGACAGAGGACCCTGTACAAGCCGGAGCGGGTGTCCCAACTGGAGCGACAGGTCCAGAACATGACACAGGATCTGGGTCGCATGCTGAGGGCTCAACAGAACCCTCAGATGAGCATGGCGGCTCAGAACTCCTCAAATCAAGAGTCTGGTGCTCCAGAACAATTACGGGGGAAGAACCCTGATAAACCGCCGGTTCCCTTGGAGGAGGTACAAGGGGAAGGAGGGTGTAAAGCCTTAGAGGAAGCTTCCTTCCCCACTTGTGTAAAGCCCCTGGAAACCCAGGAACTGGAACCAAAATCTCCTGCCCCAGAAAGTCTGTAACCCAAGGAACAGAGGGTGGTTAGGAGAAATAAAGAGCCTAAAAAGGCCCATTTTGTGAAGGAGGTGCAAAATCTTCCAGTTTGAAGGAGAGGGGTGCTCAGAGGATTCTGGGAAAAAGGCCCTTCTCCTTCAGGGATGGGGGAACTCCTGCCAAAGAAAAATGGGTCCCAAAAGGTCCAAATCCAGACTGGGAAGATGTGAGGAGTTAAAACCGCCCATCATCAAACCCCAGAATGACCAACACGAAAATCCCCTGGTTCAAGCCCATTCTGGTGACTGCCTCCAAAAAGGGGCTGGGGCAGCCCAGAAGCAGAACCAGGGGAGCCCAGAACTTCCCACATATCTAGCTGTCACCTTTTTCTTACAGGTTCCCAAGATCCCAAACAGAATCCTGCCCAAATCACCTCTCTGTCAGTATCCAAAGCAAAGAAATTAACCCACCAATTGGCCAAAAATGTGCATTATCTTTGCCGCCTTGAGGAAAAGGACGGAAGATTTTATGCCCCGGTCCAAATACAGGGGCAATGTACAATTTTGGCACTGGTTGACACTGGATCCCAAGCCACCCTTCTGTCAAAAAGGGCCTTTAATTAGCTGAATTCGGGAATGGGGGAGAAATACCAAATCCCTCTCACCCCTCTTCCTGGACAACTTCAGAACTTCGATGGGAAGGAAATTCCTGTCAAGGGGACTGCAGATTTAGACATTAAAATTGGGCGACACAAGGTGAAGCACCCGATCATAGTTGTGACTCCAGAGGGCACACCATGTTTACTAGGGAATGACATCCTGCGTCGATTGTCTCCCCTCATAGATTGTGTAAGCAAGGTCCTCTGGATTCAGACTAACCGACCAATAAAATTCAAACAGAGTGTCAACCATGCCACATGGTTGAACACCTGACCAAGTTGAATTTCACTTCCAGAATAACCAGATCCCAGACGTGACAGTAATTGCAGTAGGACAACAAACTGGTGATGGTGAGTCCTCTCTATTTCTGAAAATCAACCTTCCTTACAGTCTAAGGTGGCATTCCACACTGGAAGGAAACACTCTGAAATTCTATACAAATTCACAATCAGAAAATCCCATTCCTATAGTCCAAAAGGATGAGAAATCAGCTCAAAGCTTGGCTGATATTCAGAAAATTGGAGAACAGTTGTTCATCCCTATTCAGTTAAATGAGGGGAAGGACTGTGTGAACAACGGTAAGAGCTTCATCAGCGAGGCCATGTTCCGCAAACTCCCAAAAGATCCAGCCATTCCCACATTTAAATAGTTAGACAAATGGGAAATGGACCTGGAAACACCCAATTCCAAACATCTCCTGTCTAGCAGGTGTATGCTCAAAATTCCATAGGCAAAAAGAGCATAGTCCATAATTGTTGGGTCGTGCGAGATGTCCCTGCTGCATTTAATTTAGGCAGTGACTTTCTCAATCGCTTTGCCATTAGTTTTGGCCTAATAAACTTCAAAGCCTGGTCCAGATTAGTGGGTAATCCCATGGACTTTGATGACCCAGAGAAAGCATTTTTTGGTCAGCTCAACTGCTGCCATATGCAATTGAAATTCAGATTGGAGAGGAAGTCACCATCCCAGAACGGAATCAACAATTCTCACTGGAAGTAAAAATTAAAAGAGGACAGAAACTGATGCCTAAGTCCATCTCAATGCTCATTTCCAACTGCAAGGTTTGGGGGTAAACCCAACACCAATAGTCAACATAGAACACGACACCATTCCAATAGAGGTGGATAACAGCGACCTAAAGAGTATTACTCTGGGCGCAGGCACCATCATTGGAATGGCGGTTGATGACCGACATTTTTCCATAGATTCAGGTAACAAACTGTTAGGACCAATCCATAAGGACTGTTTTGACAGTGATAGCAATGATGACACAACACCAGACAGGATCTTCACCCGGCAGGGGGGGAATTTCCTGGTGTACTCTTCCTGCCCTTATGGTAAGGAAGAAGTGACCTGTGACTTCAGGAGGGACGAGGTGATTTTTCAAGTCCACAAGGACTGCCTTCCCCACCTGAAGCCATTAGTCCAAATCAGCATTTTGACCAGGGACTTCTCCACCCAGCTTGAGGAGGCTGCTGTGATAGCCAAACCAGAAGTCTTTCCAGGCTTCAGGCAGATGGTTGAAGAGAGAATCAACCTAGCTGATGCCTGTCAGACTCCAGAGCAAAGGCAAAAATTGAAACAAGTTTTCTTAGATTTTCAAGATCTCTTTGCGGTGGACTCATATGACTGTGGTGGCACCGACAACCACACAACAACAATTCCCATGGACCCTGGCATGACTCCAGTGTTTGTGAAGCAATATTGCTTGCCTCTCACATCAATAGAGTACCTTACTGAAATAATTAAGAACCTTGAGTCCCGTGGGATAATTCATCCAGTCCACAGCACCATCAATAATCTGGTGCAGGGGATTTTGAAACCTGACAGTCAGTGGAGACTCTGTGCTGACCTAAGGGAGCTCAACAAACGGGTCCATACTTCCGGATGGCCTCCTCCCTACATTGACCAAGGGCTGGCCCAGATCCTGGGGTCGAAGGTATTGACTGCCATTGACCTGACCAATGGCTACTGGACTGTGCTGTGTCAGTAGGGAGGACAAATACAAGCTGGCCTTTATTTTCGGGGGGGCAGCAGTACACTTGGACCCAGACTCCCTTCGGATACATCAACTCCGGCAATTAATTTAGCATCTTTTTACATAAGGCCATGCCCGACCTGGGTGAAAGGGGTAACCTGGCCTATGAAGATGATGTTCTAGTCAAAAGCTCAACTGTGGAGGAACACATTGCGGAATCCGTTATGTTCTGACACAGTTGAGGGCTGCCAGAGCAAAACTCTCTTTCCAAAAGGCACAGTGGTGCAGAACCCGTGTCAATTACTTGGGGCAAGAGATAACTCCTCAGGGTCTCTGTCCCCAAGAAAAGAAAGTAGAAGCCCTCCAGAAAATAAAAGACCCCACCACTCTGCGGGAACTAAGGAGCCTCATTGGACTAACTAATTACAGCAGAAAGTTCATTGAGGATTACGCAGAGATCACAAGACCCCTGATCCATCTTTTGAAGGGGGATCAAGTGGGAGTGGGGGTCCAGAACAAGCCGACGCAGTAAGATAACTCAAAAGAAGCCTCTCACAAGCGCCTTGCCTAGCTTGCCCTGTCAAAAACAAGGAGTTCTTCTTGGAGACAGGGTTCTCAAATGCTTGACTGCAGTATTATATCAAAAGCATGACAAAGTCAATAAAATAATCTCCTATGCGAGTAAGACTTTATCCTCTGCGGAGGAAAAATTCAACGATTGTGAGAAGGCAGTCCTGGCAACGGTGTGGGCATTGAAGAATTACCGCCCGTTCATCCAGAGGGAACACATCATAGTGGAGACTCCACACCAGCCTTTGCAATATCTTCAAAGTGACAGAATCCTGGCCGGAATTGTGAGTAATACCCAAATTACTTCCTGGATTCTCTCAATGCAAGGCTTTCCTGTGGAGGTCAGATATGGCCAAAACAAGAAGAGTCCCCTCGCGCAAGGTCTGGCTGACTTGCATGATTGTGCCAGAGAAAACTGTCTCGAGGACGAAAGTCTTAACATCAAGTACAACATGGAGGCCTACCTTAATTCCCCACACAAAGTCTTTGAAGAAGACCAGTGTGAGGGAATGCCCACTGTCTATGTGGATGGGTTGACAACAACGGGGAAAAGGAACGTGTGGCCCCCGTAGGGAATGCATGGGTGAATGATGCCCCAGAACCCTCCGCTGGGTACAAAATCGGTTTCCCGGAGTAGTCAAGTGGCAGAGCTGATGGCTGTGCATCAAGCCATCCTCAATGCTGTCCAACATCAACTCCACGAACAGGTCATAATCACAGACTCAGATTGTGTACGGAACGGGTTAGTGGAAAACCTGGTTAACTGTAAAACCAGAGGCATGCTATGCGCTAATAATAAACCTTTAAAACACAGAAAATTAATACAAAATATTGATGATCTGGTCACCTCGAATGGGTTGACCATCTACTGGAAAAAGATCAAGGGTCATTCTAAAGTAGAGGGACCAGACAACACTGGAAATGACCTAGCTGATCAGCTGGCCAAAATCGGAGCCATCCAAGGGGATCTACTTGAGATCGAGTCCCTGTTGGGGGAAATTCAGGTCACTGCTATCACTAGGTCCCAGACAAATGCTCACAATGAACTCTCAGCTGCACAATGGAGTAAGGAGACCCCAGATGCTGATTTGATTACAGCTCAAAAAGGGGATCCAATAATTGGTAAGTTTTATCAACACATTGAGGACCCTGAGAACTTTCCCCTGATGGATATCGATTACATTGGAAAAGAGGTCCTCAGAGTGTTGATAAAATGTCCAAAAATGTTCTGAATCCAAGACGGTTTGTTGATGAGGAAATCCATATCTGGCCATGACCAGTGGGTGGTCCCTACCTCATTTCGAAGCCTGATGCTAAGTCACATCCATGATGCGGTCACAGCCAGTCATCGGGGGTTTCATATGGCATTAGAAATCTTGCAAGAGGTTGCATACTGGCCACACATAGGGCAAGACCTCGACCAATACTTGAAGGGTGTCTTGTGTGTGCAAAATTTCAGCCAACTTCACTCACACACCGTGCTCTCCGCCAAAAGAGGCGGATGTCACTGCCTTGGTCAGATTTACAAGTCGATTTTATGGGCCCGTGATTCGCTCCTCTAGGGGGAACAAGTACATGTTGACCGTAACATGCTTGTTCACTAAATGGGTGGAATGTCTCCCGGCCCCAAATTGCAAGGCAGAAACAGCAGCTGCCCTGATGATCAATCACATTTTCTCGCGTTTTGGACTACCGCAAAGAATTGAGTCAGACCGAGGTAGTCACTTCACTAGCAAAGTGATGATAAAGATGTGGGAGATACTTGGGGTCAAAAGGAAACTACACATTGCCTACCTACTCTGGTTGAGTTGCAAGATATAACAAAACTATTGTGAGCATATTAAAAAAGTTTGTGACGGATTCTGGGCCATGTTGGGACATTCAATGACCTCTTGTCCTGATGGCCATCAGATCTACCCCTTCTTCTGCAACAAAAATGTCTCCATTTGAGCTGATGACTGGACGGAGGATGGTGCTACCCCAGCATCTGCTCTATAGAACCCAAGAGCAGACTTTGATAAATGCCTCCACAACTCAGGAGTATGTTGAGAATCTGAGAAAACAACTTCAACATGCTTTTGCCTATGCTCAGCTGAATTTAGAAAGATCTGCAGACAGTATGAAGACCCACTATGATCTTAAGACAACTAGAAAAGAATATCAAGTAGGAGACCGGGTCTACTTGTACAATTTCCAAAGGAACCAAGCCAAAGAGCGTAAATTCCTCCCAAGTTGGCGGGGTCCTTTTGAAATTGTGGACAGAATCTCACCAGTCGCCTACAGAATCCGCATCCCAAAGGGCAGTTTGGCAGAAGGGGAAGATAAGTGGGCCCACATAAACCAGATGAAGAGTTGCCATCCCAGGCATACTTTGCAGCAAATAGAGGAGCCAACCGGAAACCCAGACGGGGAAATACCGGATCCCTAGAAGAATCCACCTGTTAAAACCATTTGTAAATACAGGCAGTGAATATTGTAAATTGTAGTCAATGTATGCATCTGCCCCACTACACCCTCGGGAGTAGTAGTGGGGAAATCTCCATAACCACGCTATGCTCTGTCTCCTAGCATTGGAACTAAGAAATTCTAATTACCAAGGAGGACCACTTGGGGACCGGGAGGAAAGACCCAAGGAGCCCGGAGTGCTGTTCCATACTCTCAACCAGAACTGGCGAGGAGCGCGTGCCCATCCAGCACTGACGGGAGAAGCAGACGGCTTTCTCCACCTGGACCAAAAAAAAAAGAACATTCCAATCTCCCGACTTCCCCTTGATGGGCAGTCAAACTGAAGCCGTGAGGGGGGCTCTGTGGTATGTATTGACCACTTTTGCACTGCTATGCTGCATCACTCTGTTATGATGGTGCAAGAAACAGCAAAACAGCCGCAAAACCCTTGGGCGCGCCAAAACCCCTGAAAATTGCGCTTTTCCAAACACAAAAAGATGGCTGCCCAATTTGCCACGCATGTTGTCGGTGGTGGAACAGAGCTCTCACTACTGAAATGTGTCAATGGTCTCCACAACAATTGAAAGTGGAGTGCAGAAGGAAAAAGCAGTGCTTTGCTAAATGAAACTCCAAGATTGCTTTATATCTCTTTTTCTTTGCTGCTGAAACTACAGAGTGCCGGTACAAAACATTTTTCAAAAAATTCAAAATTCTTACTGGGTGCTACAATTCACTTAGTTATGAAATCATTGTGAACTTAGAAGGTCCTGAAAGGCTGAAGCATAAAGAGATTTTCACAGCAAAAGTGGCCTGCCTGTGGATCTGTCAAAAATCTATGTGCAGCACAGGGCTACTGTGATGCCAGCTGTCAGGGGCATGCCTGATTAAACTTTAACATGTATAAACTGAAAATCAAATGGTTGCAATCTAAGAGACCTGTTACTGATAGTAACCCATATTGTAATTGTTTTGATGCCATGGTTTAAAATCTTGAATGAGAATGCTAGCTGTTATTGATATAACAAGATTGTTTTGTGCTAGGGAAAAGGCCACAACATTTAATAATTAATTTAAACCTGGCTGAAGCTGTAAAACTTGAATAATAGGTTTTTCTCACAGAAGGAAGGTCTTTCCCCCTTGCAGGAAATCACACATAGGTAATAATTATAGGGTAGGAAAGAACCTGGTCTACAGAGGCAAAAGGAACAATGACAAGCTGGAGCTCAGAAAATTCGAAGTGTGAAGACAGTCGTAAATAGCCTCTGCAAGAAACAAACTTGGGGGATGGCTCCTGGGCTTCCAGGGAGAGACCAAGGGGTGGGGCTAAACAACCATTTGTTGCTTAACAAGGACAAAGAACACATTTTAAAAAGACTGATAATTTTCTATTTAAAATTGTGAAAAATATAAAAATAGCAGAGTTTTTAATTTAATTCTGGTGGCACGGGTGAAGAGGCGCCAGAACTGTGTGACATGTTCTGGACAGCAATGGCAAGAAATGTGATTTTAAGCAAAATATATTTCCGCTAGAATTGTGAAATTTTATACGCTTATTCCTATGTTAAACACGCACACTTATAGAAATTTGCTTAAAAATTGGACATTGTGTTCATAGTGAAAAGGGCAAAATTCGGTCAAAAGCAGAGACAAGATCCCACAGCTACGGGGTTTTGAGGAATAGCTGCTAGATAAAATATGTAAGCAGTATATGTGATTTTTATAGAGGTTGCACATGTGGAAATATGTATTTTGCCAAAAGTAGAATTTGTGTTCCAAGGACTAGGGGTGGATTCTCAGCCTCATAAAATCACACCATAAAGATGACACTCTGTTTCACTCCTCCTATCAAGGCAGAGAGCAGACTCTAACCCAATCACCGTTCAAAGGGGCAAGCTTAGGCTTAACCCTCCCACACACCCCCTTTACAATGTCATTTCATAGCATAAATAGCGACAGCTCACCACTCATAAGGACAGATAGATTCACTCACTATCTTGATACTGGCGGAGCACCCTGCTGCCAAACTCTACATCTTCCTTGCTCCAGATTCCAGAAACTTGGCAAAAGCAAAGGGCCTATTGCATAGCTGAACCATTCTCAGCTAGGCCTCAAAATGCAGAATAGAACCCCACGAGCCTTAGGGTAAGCATCACAATACAGCCGTCTTGTGATGTTACTGCTTGCCTGCTGAAGTGAAATATCCTCAGAACCTGGGCAGAGCAGATCTGATCCAGTCCTGTGTCATGCTGTGACCAGAGTGCCTTGCTGACCCTGTCCAGTCCTGTGCCGTGCTGTGACCAGAACGTCTTGCTGACCCTACCCAGTCCGATGTGCCAAGCTGTCTTTCCTAAACCAGATCCAATTCCCTGACCAGAACTGACGGTCCCATTTAAAAACATATCTAGTGAGTATAAATAGGAAGAATTGTGTCACTAGCATATGTACTTTGCATAGTCTTAGTCCTATATTAGACCCATCCTATCTTGTATTCAGACCCTGTATTGTTATGAGCATCTGTGCATTGTCTGAACCCTCTCTCCAAACCACCCTATTTTTCTCTGATCTAGTATTGTTAAAACTATCTCTGTGCTGATCCTTTTCTCATCTGAAGAAGGCGAGTTTCCTTAGCAGGCAGTCACCCTCATCAAGTGACTATGTTCCTGTGGTGTATTTGTTTTGTTCATAGTCATCCTCTAGTGTAAGCAACCCATTTGTCATTTTAAAAGTGCGCTCCAGTTTTCCATTCTTGTGCCTATCTCGAAAAATGACCTCCACTAAAACGTCTGTAACTCCCTCAGTCTTGGTGATAGAAACAAAATTCCAACTTCTGCTTGTAGCTAACATCCACAGCTTTCCATCACACCCAAAACCTAATTCTCCCATTATCGTGAATATCGCACAGTGAAAAGTTTGCCGCAAATTTTCATTTTGGGAAATTTTTACACATGGAAAACAGCTTCTGATTGCTCTAACTTTAATTTTAAGCTTTCAGATGTTTTCTTGGGATTAAATCATTGCTTGTGTTTGTGTGCAACTATCCAAAGCAGCTCCCATAAGAATGTATAACAATTTCAGCAATTCTGAACATATTTGGTGGTTTTGCCCAGTCCATCCTAAAGATAACTTTAAAAGCCATTCTGACAGCTTGACAGTCAATTCCGTTTTCTCTTGAGTTTGAAAGGGGGAAAGTGAGATTGATATTCTGTTTCAATTCTGCCATTCCTGAATACTTGCACTCTCCTCCTATCTCTTTACATTGCCTATTGGGGGTTGATGGGTGTGCAGGGGGAACCTCTAACCACAGTGCTATCTGATCTGAACCCACACAAAAGTATTATTTTCTGTGCTGAATGGTTTTGCTCACTAATTACTCCTTGTGTATTAAAGATAATATTCAGTGTTACCTCACCTCATTGGTGATTGTTGTGTACCTATTAAAGCATATGGTGATTCAAGTTTAAATATTTACCTTTGCAAAACAGCCTGATTCCTGGTTCAGTGTGACTGGGGGGTGGGGGTTCCAGGAGAAGGGCGTGATATGAGTGGTATATCGTTCAGAATAAAGAACTTTTAGACAAAAATAAATAAGGAATTCAATTGTGCACTAAATGTGAGGCGAGACTTGGGTGTGTGCTGGATTGAAATCACTTACACCACGTGCACCAGCATCAGGTGAGCGGCGGTGCAGATGATGCAGGGACCTCGGCCTGGGTGATCTGTGGGGGTGGTGAAGGTGAATGGCACTGATGCAGCCAACTGCAGCTGCTGGCAGAGAAGATTGTTTTCTTCTGCATGTGCTGATTGCCCTTAGCACAACAGATCCGGCCTGCTGCTCTTCACCGGATGATGCTCCCTCCTCTGGATTGGTTGAGCTTGTGACCCCTTCCACATCCTGGTAACCCCCAGTGGCTTAGGATGGGCCTGGTAAAGCAGGCTTGTGGCTTGCGTGCACTGAGGTGCTGAGACCCTGGTGGCTTGGATGTGCTGAGGTGGTGAGGCCCTGGTGGCTTGGGTGCACCGAAGTAGTGAGGCCTTGGTTTGGTGGGGCTGGTCCTCGACCTTGGCGTGTCCTGCTGGGCCCTTGGTGGGGTGGTGGTGCTGGTGGAGGCATGGCTGGGCACACGTTGGAATGTGGCTGCTTCCTTGTCATCCACGTTGGCCTCTGATGATGCTTGTGTGCCTGTAGGGAACATAGGTTATGTCATGAGGACGGAGCCCCTCAAATATTTTTTTATGCATTTCAGTACTTACAGGGGCTGGGGGATTGTCCAGGGCAGTTTCACTCATGCTTGGGCCTGACCTGTTTTGGTGTTGCAATGGGTTGGTATTACTGGTGAATGCTACGTGTGTGGGGACATAGTTTTGAATTGTTGACCTAAACATTTCATGCATATGATTCACATGCAGAGCTGGCATGCAGTCAGTGAGGGGGGCTGGTACTACACACGCCCACCTGGCAACGGGGCAGTGCTGTGCCCTCGCATGGATGTGTGTAGCATGGTGCTTGCATGTTTCCATTGGCTGCCCTACCCACGACTCTGGCTCACAGCGGTGGCCTAGGTGCACTGGCACATGGGTGCTGTTGTGGGTGCCTGAGGTCGCTTCCATGCATTGCACTCAATCACAGTGCCTGACTGTCAGGTATTCACAGTGGGGATGAAGTGGTGGCCTCTTCCCAATGCAATTTGCAAGGGGGGTGACTCACCTCCAGCCTACTGGGTGCCGGTGCCTGCTTCTCCCACTTCCTTGATGGAGGTCATGTCTATGAGGGTGGTCCACTGCTCTTCCCATGGTGCCAGCTCCAATGGTGGTGGACCTCCCCCAGTTGCCACGCTCTCACGCGGACACAGACCCGCAGGTCGTTAACCTCCTGTAGCAGTCCTCACCATCCCTGGGGACACGGCAAGCTGCAGTGACCTTCTCGCTGATGACTATCCAGATCCGGTTATGCCACTGTGCCCCTGTCTTTTTCTGCTAGGGACCATATAGTTCATCCTGGGGGAAATCACCTTCTCCACCAGTATTGTAAGTTCACAGTTGGAGAACTTGGGCATGCACAGCCTATCCAGGGCAGACTTTCTCCTCACTCGCTACTGGGACATTTTGAGGTTGGAGTGGATGGCTCCCACAGGCTCTGAATTTAGGTGGATTGTGATTTCCAAAATGGCTGCTGCATTGTTTGCCGTTCCGGTGGTGATGCATTTCCTGCGGCGCTAATAGCACACGCTATTTGTGCTTGCCACTGACGCTAATGCAATATGTGCTGGGTTTTAGCGTTTCAAGCCACTATTACCGTTGAACGGTATTAGCGTTAATGCCCGGACCGTGTGAGCGTGCCCGCCGGCTCGTGATGGGTCATTATTTGCGACACTACTCATGGCATTAACGCAAATACCGATCAGTGGTATATGGGCCCGGATAGCGCCCAACTCGTGATGGGGCCCACAGTGTTTTGCACAATAAAACAGAAGTAGAAGATTGCAGAATGCTATTTTCTCTTCTAAATTATATAATCTTCACAATACTACCTTTACATTTCTTTAGTACTATTTAAAAAAAAATATCTTAGTGGCCAACCATGTCCTACTTTACATAAACCACTTACTAGCCTATTTTTCTATTTCAAATTTTCATTTTGCATTATTATATTCACAAAGAATATTACACATAATTTGTAAAACTTTGATTCTAACAACATTAGGTAAACATTACTTAACCCCTTTGCAATCTAGCTTGGTGTGTGACTATAGAGTCATTACAAACAAGCCAATCTATTTCTGTACGCACCCAGTCGTGAAATGTCCAGATTCAATGGATGCACCCTCATGAAAAATAATTGCACATGTTTAAAAAGTTTTCTTACTAACAGAATCTTGACCGTTTACAAAACTCATCATTGACGTGTTCATTTTCCTACCATCTACATTGCATCTTTAAAACATAATACATACTTATTCAAAACTAGATTTTGCAGTGTTGATTGTAAATTACAACCACATGCACTGCATTGCATTTCATGGAATGCTTTAGTTGCAAGTTTAGAACATTTTACACTTTTCTGATCAGGCACATGCAGATATGATATGATATGATATGATAGGTTATTTACAACACGCTTAATATGCAGAGGTTTCTAAGTGCTGACCTGAGGATCGAACCTGTGTTGCTCTGTGTTGTCTTGCTTCCAAGGCAAGCATGTTGCCGCTGAGCTATCCTCCCAAAACACAAATCTTTCTCAAAGATCTGGAGTAGAATACCCTTTCTTACATTTTGGGTACATATGCTTCCACTCGTAACTAATTCCAACAAACTTATCTACATTAACAGTTTCTTTCACTAATATCTCAAACACATTAATTAAAAATTCTTGACTATTCTCCTGTGTATTTTGAGAATATTGTTCATTTTCACTTGCAACAGCTACTACATTTTGGATAGACATTGCTGAGTGCAAACTGTGTGGATTTTCATCTGCTGACAATTTAAGAAATGAAAGTTCAACACATAGTGGCTTCTCTGCTGTTGAAGCTATTTCTTACATCAATGGAGTCATTTAAAACAACATGCACAAAGCTGCATTACAATAGCATACAACTCCTGTTTCATTACTAAAGCTGGAATGAAAATATGTTACAAATGAACGACTCTCCAACTCCATTAAATTCCATTGTTTTTTAATCTTACAAGGACTGATTTCATTTGAATGTCCTTTCACTGACTCCTTCCGTTTCCTAGATGACTGATTCACATGTGCATGTATAAAGATCAGGTGAGGATCATACAGTGCACGCAACCTATTATATTCTTCTATGCAAGTAATGTCAGCTATCACTTTGCTTTCATCAAAGTTTATTAAAAATAAACCTTGCACATGTTTCACACGTGACAAAGCTACATATGACATTCCTTCTTTAAACAGTGTATGACTAATGTCAATAAGTTCTGCTTCTAAAGTCAACCCTTGTGATTTATGAATAGTTATTGCATAAGCAAAGCACAATGGAAACTGTGCTCTTTTCACAAAAGTATCCTTAAAAAGAAAAAAACATGCAGTGCACAGAGAAATCAAGTGAGTTCCTGTGTCTCCCCTTCTTTGTACAATATATTTACGTAGCCGCTCTTTGATATTCTGGACAATCTGGGTGTCTCATACACTAATTATGCAGATGACTCCCAGATCCTCATCCCTATCCAAGGAGATTACGACAAAGACACTGACCATGTTAGCAAAATTTACCAAATCATACAAACCTGGATGGCCATCCATCTTGTATGTCTTAATGACGAAAAGACCAAACTCCTAATCATTGGGTCCACCAGCAAACTAAACAAACTCCCTCACCAATACATATCCATCACCATTGACGGTATTAAAATCAAAGTCGCCAAGGAAGTAAAATCCTTAGGTTTCTACTTAGACTCTGTTCTAAACCTTAACAAGCAAGTAAATGCCAATGCTTCTGCAACAAGTTACACATGCAAATTAATGTATGCATGTAAACCGTTTCTGACAACTGAAAGTTGCACTACCATTGCAAGGGCACTAATCCTATTGAAATTGGATTACTGCAACTCACTTTACTTAGGCACCTGTAAACCCAATACTAACAAACTTCAAACCCTCCAAAATAATGCCCTAAGCTCATAACCGACCAAAGAAGAACCTCTAACTGGCTAGCCATCAAAGACAGAATTAAACTTAAAACACTAAACCTAACATACAAGTGCCTCAACAACAAAGCTCCAGCATACCTTACAGAGAAATTCACCAAGCATACATTTGAACGTCCTATCAGAATGGCACAAACTAACAGCATCAGAATCCCTAAATTTAAACTAAAAGTATTTGATTTAAAACTTCAAGAGACATACTTAGTGGTTTGCACTCATACAGTTTAACTAGAAAGTATCTAATTTTAGAATGATGTGCAGCCAGCATCCGTACATAATGAAACTGACTCTTACATCTATTTGTATCAAGACAAGCAAAAGAGTGACCCAAAAGTCTTGTTGTTTCACAAACTTCACAGTCATCTATTCTTTGTAGCATCTTGATTTGTCTTTGAACATTACCATTCTTGGGCTATACTTGCAATAATCTCTTGAAAACTTTACAAGAAAACGTATCCATATTGCACAAAAAATTGCAATCCTTCTTTCATTTAATTTTTGACTGACCTACAGTTTACATTTCCATATTATTACAACGTCTGATTTCTTCTTCTTTTTTTTTAAATCACTCCATTTCACAGACTTCATAGCTATGTCCACTCTCATCAATGGCTAGTGGAACATTCTTTCCTTCTTGAATGTAGCTCCCCTCATTAAAAAATCTTTCAGTATGAGAAATGTGTTTCCACTCTCCACCAAAGATGTCACAAAAGTTGTCACATGTAAGCAGATTAACTGTTTGTATATTTGTATAGAATGGTGTAGTCACCTTAAGCAATTTCTTAAGTTTATTAATACGAAAATGAACAATTTTCTTTTCATATCAAAAGCTTTCTTAATGATTACTTCTGTTTTCTTTTGCAAAAAACATTTTTTACCACATATCTAGATTTTGATTTCAAACTTCACCAAAGATTGGTACAAACTCTGGAGTGATACATTCTCGTATATATATCGTTATTCTTCTGTTTCAAATTAATAGCACACTTGCTACCTTTTTTTCTAAAAAATCGTTCTTTTTATAATAGCTGGTAACACATTCAAATTTTTTACATTTTTTTACTTTCAATAAAAACATTATCAGTTCCAGCAAACCGTTGTGTTGGCATATCTCTTATTTCAACTTCAACATCTCTAAAAATATCTTCAACACTAGAAATTGTTGCATTATCTACAAGATTTGTATCTACAGATTTTAAAACACTAGTTTTTAGAAAATGGTACTGTTTAACTATACTTCCCTGCAGATCACCCTTTCTTAAACCTCGTTGTTGTTGTTTTCTTGATGGCATCTTACAAAAAATATTGTTTTAAAAATAAATGTAAATGATTAAGTTCACACATACTGACAAAAGTGAAAATAGCTCCCCTACACCATGCAACAACACACATGGCTACTGAAAACTCCAAGGGCATCAGATAATATAAAAAGATGATTTTACATCATTGACCAGTTCTCATACACCAATGGTTTCCTGAACTGCACCTATGTGCAATATGCCATGTGTGTCACAGATTGGGAAGAAGCATGTCTTCCACAACTGGAAGCAATAGCAAACCCTAAATCTACAGATTACATGTGATGCAGGCATGACCTGCACACCCTATTTCAGCAGGATCTCTAGGTCCACACAGGACTTCAGGGTACTGTAAAACAGTATCCTGGATGCATTCATGGCCCACCACATGGGACAACTGGCATGCCTCCTTGGTAACTGAAATATACAGAGTGACAAGGGAGTGACACAGAGGCTCAACACTGAGTGCCATTTAAGGTAGAGTGCTCAAACAACACTACCTGTAACAGTGAGGGTGATGGGACAAGTCTAATTGGAGCTGGACAGTTATCATATAACCCACAATTATCAAATATATCCCCAAGAACATCCTAATTGATTTGATATCATAAGTCATTTACAACGTATCTGTACACAAATATTTCTAGGTGCAACAAGACTAGGGAGGGAAGACAAGGCAAATAATCTTAGTAGGCCTTGTGTCATTTAGATCATATAAGTGCAAGAACAAAAAGTGCGAGCAGAAAAGCAGGGAGGAAGTGCAAGGCAGAGGGGAGGGGAAAACAGGACACAAATGCTCTGAGGAAGTACAGCCAGAGCAGCACGGCTCTGGGTAGTGCAAGGACACTACTAACTGCTTATCCTCTTTCAACTACACTGGAATTTTTCTCAGGAAATGTGTCACCTGTTCATGAAGAGAGGTGAAAACAATGTACTCAGTGCTTTACTCAAAGATGATAGTGATAAAATGTCTGCAGAAAATCAATCCGGTAAATACTAATACCATATGTGGTAAAGCGAGATGTACTAGATAATTAGACATTTGCGGCAACACATGCAGTAATAGCAATTACTGAATGTAAAAACACAACTAACTTGGATAAAAAAAACAGTAATGTATCATTTCTTCCAGTTATGCTCATGCCAGAATCAGAAACACCACATATGCTCAAGTAGACACCTCAGAGGGAAGCCAGCATAGCGGTACAATCCATCGCTAATAACAGCCAGGGAAAGGCATCATTTTTTCAGGATGGTCTGCTTAGATGCCTGTGATTAGCAAGTGTACATTAAACTAGAACTCTTTAGGATAACCATTATGGTTGAAACCTCTATGCCCATTGTACGCACCCATGTTCAACATTAACAAATACAGTATAAAGAGGCTTTTGCTTGTACAACATTTTAGGCCCTACCACACATTTGATTCTCTCCCAGCACCCATTAAATTACTTCTCCTTAGCCATCCTCAATGAAAAGAATATATAATTAACTACCTCCACTCATCTCAGCATAATAACACAGTAGCCTAATGCACTATCCTGCCTTTCCCTTACAAACTAAAAACCTCTACTGCTAATCAACAAAAAGATATCAGCATGTATGTCCTCCCTTCACTGTCCATCCCCACTGTACTGAAGTTTCAATGGCCATATGCCCTAACCAGCCTCAGAAAACTTTCTTAACAAACCTCTTCAATAATACTGTTAACCCACAATCCACTATGCAACCCCATTAATTTGACATCTTATACACCACATTACCCATTTCTTACATAACATAACGATTCAATATCCACACCACAACCAGAAAAAAAGGGTGTGATATGTCAAGCCCCAATACATGCCATAACAGAAAAAACAGGATGTAGATAAGCTGACACAACAGATGCTGGAAAATCAAACATTTGGTCTACCTGCAATGCCAAATACAAAATATAAAACGGAACCCATGGACCTATGGCCCTTTAAGACGAGGTAGGAATACCTAGAAATAGATGGGGATGCAGGATTTACTCAAACATCAATAATCAAACCGACTCAGGAAGTTGGCAAAACCTGGTCTGTTTTATTTGCAATTGACTAAAACAGGGAGTTACAACAGACATCAACCAACGTTCGCTCAATTTCTCTCAGCGCATATCATAAAAACACAACTTTTATAGTCAAAACCCATCATTGGTGATGTCATAGTATGTGGCAAACTACAAACACCTACTTGGTTATGTCATAGGCTTACAGGGAACATCTAAGTATATGTTCCATACTGACAGGGGTTGTGATTGGGTTTCTACTGTCAGGAGGGTAACTTAGCCCATCCCAAGTGCAAGTAATCTTCTGTGTCACACTAATACTCAACACTCTATTGGTTATACAAACTATAGGGCTCTTTAATACGTGGCTCTCTACAGTTTGTTTGGTACCCTCGTACCCTTCTGGAATATTCCACATGCTAGCAGGTTCATAGAGGGTCAGCATGATCATGCCTTCCCACCCAATTAGCCCAACATCTATAATCACTCTTGCAGTCTGCCAGGCAATTACGGCTATGAACTTGGCCTTGCAGAAGCTCTCTGTGCCTGAGAATAAAAAGGGAGTATCTTCTTGGCTTTGGTGTAGCTCGACCCGATGTCTATTTTGATATGACCATGTGACTGGAGACTGCATTTTCAAGCTCTTTGCAGCATTTAATATTATTAAAGGATGAACTCTTGACGCCTTCAGTGTTTTTTCATTTCACCTCAAACAGAAGTTTGTTTCTTTCTCACATTCATGTAACTACTGGATGGCCAACTACTGGTGGCCTTGAATTCTTGGTGGTCGGCCAGCCAAGCCTTTCTTGTATTTCTCCATCGCCTTTAGTTATTTTCCAACTGCGCCACTGAAAAACCATTTCCAATAACTGGGTTTCTAACTTTGCTTAAAGTGCATTGTGGAATATCCAGGTTCTATACATTCCAATATATTATACATTGGCGCATCACCGCAACTATTCACTACATAGATAGCCTTAAGATCACTTTGTCTACTTGCGTTACAGCAGCTGTACAAGTGTGAACTAATTTAGCATTTTTCTTCAGCGTTTCTGTAACATGAGCATCTTCATCTCGAGCCCGAAATGCTCATCTTTACCATCTCCTCTTTAGATCTTATAAAATGTCTATGTTATTTTACCTTGTGCATCTTTTCTGGGTGCGTCAGCATTGCTCCGCATGATGTCCTCGATCCTGCCCTACACCCGCAACCTGTGTCTATACCTGCCTGGGCCCTGCTAGCTATGCCCCGGTTGTCTCCAAGCAGCCTATTTCTGCTCCTGTCTGGGTCCTGCTATTTGTGATGCTCTCCTGCCCAAACAAACCTGACTCTATACCTGCCTGAGTCCTGGGTTACCCTGCTGCTATCTCCTCCTGCACTTGGTCATCAGTTTGCCCTCTCCATCCTGCCCTATTTGTCTCCCTCACCCTACGTCCACACCTTCCTGGCTCCTATTCTGATACCGGCCACACCTCTATTTTCCTTGATGTCCTGTCCTCCACAGCTATTCTATTCTTAATCACATAGCTGACCTCCTCCTTTGACCAGCTAGCACTGTTTACCCCCCCAACCATTTCCCATTTCCTCTTCCACCACTATCTCCTCCTCTGCCCCTTCTTGATCTCTCCCTATCCCTGTGACTCTCTTCATTTCTGCCTCCCTCTTCTGTGTCCTTACTGCCCCCTAGACCTCTTCCAGTACCCAACGTTTCGTTAAGCACTTTCCTTCTTCTTTCCCTCATAGCACCTCTCTCCCCACGCCCCCTGGCTGGCTGCTTTGGGCACTTTTATCACCAGCCCTGATCACTTCCTCCTCCTCTTCCCCTCCCCCTATCTTCTTCTCCCAACTCTCCCCTCTCCTCTTCTGCCTCCTTCACTAGTTACTCTTCCATTTCTCATGGCCCATCCCTTTCTCCTCCCACCCTGACATGCACATTCCCTTCCTCCACCCTCCTCAGCCTCCTTCCTCCCCACTCCCCCCTCCCCATCTTCCTGCCTCTCTTCCTCATGACCACCACTTCTCTCAACCTCCCCCCTCGTCCACTCCATCCCCCTTCTGCCCATCCCCTTTGTCCCAAACTCATCGATCGTCCTATCCTTAAATCATCCAGTTTCATCAACATTGCCCTTTGGAACACAAGATCCCTCTGCAACAAGGCCACAGCTGTTTTGGACATGTTTACGAGGCTCAACCTTCAATTTTTCTGCATTACAGAAACATGGATTCCCCCTTACAACACTACTGTACCTGCATCCCATACCACCTCCTCCTCCTCATTCTCTTACGTCACATGCTCATCAACACTCGGAGTCATAAGCATGCATTGTCCATTTGGACTGCAATAAATCAATCTCCCCATATACTTTTGGTGGTTCTTTGGGTACAGAAACGTTGTTCCCTCAGGTTCATGAATGCTGGCCTTGATGTAGTCTCTGATTTCTTCATCTGTGAGCTCTATTGGTTTAAATCCTGATTCGACATCAATCACAATGTTCATTCCTACTGCTTTCTTTGCAGTATTCTTGCATTGTGTGATTATTATCCTGATCACACAAAATCCAAACATGATCATCACCAACAGGACTCCAAGTAACTTGAAGATATTGCCATCTGTTGTGGAACCGACGAGAAGATTGACCCAAACCAGCTATGATCACCAATGTCTTCCCCTTTGTCTTCCATCTTGACGTGTAGGTTTGTAAGCATCGTTATGGCCTCTGTCAAGGTGCTGTTCTCGTTGTCAATGAGAAGCTATGAATGTGCAACATGATTCTCCGATTTTGACACACACACCTCCATCCATAGCTGTGTTCATGTCCAGGACATATCTGTTCTGAAGAGTCATCAATCTTATCGCTCCCTGCTCCTCCTTGATAGCATTGAATTCTTTTATAGTGGTGTTAATCATCTGCAAAAGCTCCCACCTGGTTATCTGTAACCATTTAGTATTTGCCATCATCTGAATCCCAGGCATAAAAATAATAGTAAAAAATGAAGAAATTTTGCTGAACGATCTGTGTTCATATGGAATGGCATCAAAAGCTTCTATCGACTTTGCTGAACAATAGTTCTGGCTCTTCATTCGATTCAAGAGCTCAGCAGATCTCTTCTTCCTCAGGTGAGCATCTGCTTTTGGAAATTCACCAATGTTCAGGTCATTCTTTGGGATCACCAAAGCTGCAACATGGACAATCATTATAGAACATGGTCCTCCCCAATCTCTGGGCAGCTTCATGTATGCTTTGAATCCCCAGGCCTAGTATTGATCCATTATCACTGCTGTCCCGTCCTTTATTCCTGGTACTTCAAAAATGTGTCTGCACTGCTGATTCTCTCCAACCTTTTGCATGCCATTGTTTCTGAAATATAGTTCTGCACTCACCAAAGGCACTATTAGTAATGGATCTCCTTTGTCTTTGACCCATGTGAATAACTTTGCAAGTCTTGGACATAGGGGTTTGCCTCCATTTTCCAATTGTTCAATAACTGGTTTTTGAAAAACAGTTACTGCTACAGCTCTGCATATGACTACACCTTCTTCCCATCCATCTGGAGAAAGCACTGTTCCCCAGATCTGCATCTGGCATCTTTCCTTGCAGCTTTGAACCTCTTCATCCGTTTTTCCTTTACAATTGAGTCTTCTGTTTACTTCCCATCTGATTCCTCCTCCCTTCATACATTAGTATCTTATCACATGATTTTTGGTGTGTGCTCTCGCTCTTGTCTTCAAATCTTGGACATAATCATCTTCTTCTGGTGCTGACCATTCTGTCACTCATACCAAGGATGCCGTTTGATGCTGGAATTGACCTCTTGTATGGCAGAGTGCCAGGTCAGTAATGCAATGAGCCGCTTGAAGATCTATTCAAATAGTTATGAATATCTTAGACTTTCCCATAGCATAAGGTAGGAGTGCACATACGGTTCTACGTTATTTTGCCGCAGTATTTTTCATTGCAGGTTTTTTTATCGGCTTTTTTTTCTCGAAAGACTCGTTTTTTTTTGTTTTTTTTCCTTACACCCACAACCATATATTTAATTATTTAACTCCCCCCCAAAAAAAACGATGAGTTTTTTTCAAAATAAAAACGGTGATGAAAAAACACACGATGAAAAATACTGCGGCGAAATGCGTGTATACCGCACATACATAGCAATCCATCTCAGAAGACTCTTTCCCACCTCTTTCATGTGACCATACCAAATGTTGTTCCCCAAATGCGCTGTACTGTCCAAATTATTGTTCAATTCATAATCATCCTCCCTTGTACTTCTCTGAGGTCTCTTTCCTTGTCTCTCTCAAGGAATCTGTATCTGGCACTCATTAAGAATATCTATAAGTGTCTTTCATGCATAAGGATTTATAGGGATAATTGCCACAGAACTCGGTGTCTCCACATGAGTTATTGGAGTAGGGAAAATTACATAAGGCCTTGGCTGTCTCACAATATCTAGTTTGCCAATGTAACTGGAGTAGGAAGAATCAAAGGGACCATTGCATTCTTGGGACCAATAAAATACACATTGTGGATTAACAGAATCAGAAAAACAATGATAAACATAGAACAAGCATATATTACGCACCTATACATGAGGTTCCACCCTCAACGCTTTTCCCCTTGTTGATGACTCTGCTCACTTTCTGGACCTGCAATATGCTCTATGGTCCACATGTTTTCCTGTGATTACTTGTAAGGAAAGAAAAACTATTTTTATTCAGGCAAACTTATCAAATGCTCCAGTAGTTGTCAAATCTGTTCTATGATTTCCACAAGTATCTGGCTGATGGCTGGATGGTTTATAGGAGCTCGCTTAAACAAGAAAGTGGGAGTGCTTCTCCAAACAAGATATGGATGAACTTGAAGCAAATAGTAAAAGATTATAACAAGTAGCTTGTGGGCATCATCGCTAGACAGGTTCATCTGTACCTCCAGTAAGATGTTCAGGTAATAATCTAATTTGTCTTATTATTGCTGCCAATAAGCGTCTAATAGTCGGGCCATTCTTAGGATCCTGGATAAAAATACGTATGTCAGTGCTCCTCCCAACAAGAGCAGGGTAAGCTCTGAATATAAATATGAAGACAGCAAGACGTAGTCTGTTTATATCAGCATCGAACAGCACCATAGGCACCTTCACAAAGAAATTCAGTAAGAAATGAGTCAGGGAACTGCTCACTCTTCCAGTCGACAAACACAAAATCCAAGTCTGGCATGTTTTGCTTACTTCTGCATTCCATAGTCCAATGTCAGCAAGAACTCCTGTGGCTCAAGAACAGTAGCATGTTCACTGCTTACTGCTTAACAGCTACAAAGAGTGTTTCAGGGGAGCCATATTCCAAAAAGTACACTTTATCTGTCTATTTGACAGTCTCTGTGTCCTTCTTCCTGGTCATCGATCGAGTCTGCACGTGCTGAACTTCTTCTTCTTGACTTGATTCAGAATTGGTCGGAGGTTCGTTGGCCTCTCCAGGGTAGACTTTCACGTCTCCTAGGTTTATCCAACTCGTCGTCCTAGGACTTTGACTGCCGCAGAGTGATGTCCTCCACAACAAAAGGGCAGCTGAAACGGGGCGTGTGCCACTTTCGTGTGAAATTTCGGATTAAAACCTTATCTCCAGCAAAAAGTCTAGGTAAACATAATCCTTTAGCTGTGGGTGCTGTATGGTCTTCATCTTTGTTCTGAGACTGACACCCTGTCCTCTTGACTTGATTTGAAATGACAGAGATACTAGCCATCATACATGTTAAGTATGCATGTAACACATCTCCTAAGAATTCTGCAGTTGTCTGGGTCGTCTCTTCTAGTCTTCGATGGAGGAGTTATAGGCATTCTCATTCGCCTCCCTGTAACTAGTTCATGGGGTGTGAGGTGGGGGTCAGAGCCGGGCTGATTTCTTAATGCATATAATGCAAGGGGCAAGCAGTGCAGCCACACCTTTTTCAGTGGAAAATGTAACTTAGCTATTCTCTCTTTGAGAAGAGCATTAAGTCTCTCACATATCCTGTTCGCTTGCGGGTGATAAGCAGAAGAAAAATTGTGTTTAATACTAAGTAATCTAATTTGCTCAAATACCTCATTCACAAAATGGTGGCCATTGTCTGATCTTAACACCTCACATACTCCCCATCTGGGAAATACTTGTTGGACTTAAAACTTTGCAGCACAAGTGGCGTCAGGGTTTGTGCATGGACCGGCCTTACTCCTCTTAAATCAATCTATCATTCTTCTATTCGTTCACTTTGTCTTCTTTCTTATCAGGACTCAATCTCTTCTCGGCTGGCTGTCTTTCTATTCTCATCCTAAATATAACCTTCTTTGCTTAGTCTTTAAATCTCTTTACGGACTTGCCCCTGTCCTTTCATTTTATTCTCCTTCTCTCTGTTATTCTGGTCTTTTTAGGCTGAATGTTCCCCGTCCCCTTGTGCTCAAACAAATTTTAGTTCTTTTCAGCTCCTTGCTCCTCTTCATTGGAACATGCTCCTTCTGTCTCTTGATTCTATTACTTCTTACTCTTTGTTTTGTTCCTCTTTAAAAACTGACCTGCTTTAGTCTGCTGATTGATTGTTACTGCCAGTCTCTGAACGCTGATCTGCACTGCTGATTTTATGTACCGTGGTCTTTCTTATGTAAAGTGCTTTGGACAAAGGCACCATATAAAGCACAATAAAAATACAAAATACTCTGAGAAGGGGCACACCGCCACTATCAAATACCTATATCCATGGAATAACTCCTCTGACTGTTCGCAGCATGTGCCCAACACTAAACGTTTGACATGCAATGCAATTTACTACATAAAAAGCAAAGTGTTCTATTAGGTTCGCTACAAACCAGTCCTCCACAATAGTTTTTGCGAGGCACTCCCTAGTGACATGCGCTGGGTAGTGTAGCTGTTCTAATGCTACCCTTAATAAGGCTACAGGCATCACC
This sequence comes from Ambystoma mexicanum, assembly GCF_040938575.1. Taxonomy (NCBI): domain Eukaryota; kingdom Metazoa; phylum Chordata; class Amphibia; order Caudata; family Ambystomatidae; genus Ambystoma; species Ambystoma mexicanum. The sequence goes on along the minus strand of NC_090923.1, from coordinate 536,309,140 downwards.
GGCTTACCAGTGCTGTTTTGTCACCACAAAACATCGGAAGGGGATAAAGAACACCCCCTCTGTGTCCACAGGACTTTCTCTTCCTGTGGAGCTTCACCTTGAACTTCCATCAGTTGCGTTCTTGATAAGTGGTTAATGCTTTCATTCACAACCATCATCACAACAATTTTCTCTTTCACGTCAGATATCAGATGAATATGCAACCCTTTTGGCCTCTTCACCAATGGCTTGGTCTCAGCATGAAATAAAGTCTGTTCTCTTAGTGTGCGCTGCTTACTTAAATATTGCAATGGCTACTGGAAGTTGTAGTGCTTTAATGAGCCTGTCCAGTAATGCAGCGGGTTGCACTGAAGTGCCGTGCGCTCTAAGGTAGCCCCTCCTTTTCCAACGGGCTAGCCCTGCGTGAATGGTTGACGTCATGTAGGGGAGTCACTGTACACTGTTACTTCCTGGTCTGCGTGATTCTTAAGCGCGACAATAAGTACCACTAATTCGGGTGCTGAAAAGTGAGACGGTAGTCTTGCACTCGTCATCACTTCAAATTCCCCATTAGCCTTATGCTTTACTACAGCGGCACCTGAATGCCTTTCTCCATCAGTTTTATCGATCCTTGGAGAACCATCAATAAAAAGAATCTCCCCTGCTGCTGAAGCATTTTCCCTCACACTCGGGATTTCATCATAGAATTCATCATAGTTTAAACAATCATGCACTTGTTCATCCTATGCCAGTGGTTCAGCTACAAACGTGGCAGGGTTCACCATTTTATACCTGACTATTTTGATCACCGGATTAGATAGGACCACCTCATAAGCAAAAGCTCTTTGAGACGTCAGTGTACCCTTTGGTTTCTCCAAGACAGCAAATAAAGCATGCTTGACAAATAAAGTCATGAAACACCCCATCACTATGCTGGCAGACTTCTCAAGAGAGAACATGGCTGCAGCCAGCGATTGGTTGCAAGGGAAGTGACGTCTCATTAGTGGGTCAAAAATTCCACTGTAATATGCTAAAGGTTTGTACCCCAAGATATCTGTGTGAGCACTGCTGTCATTACTGTCCCATTTGTATGCAAGAATAAAAATAACTCCTCAGAATAATTGGGAATTCCTAAAATTGGAGCTGTGCATATTGCCTTTTTAATTCATCAAAACCATCCTCCATTTCCTCAGTCCATTCAATTTCTTCCTCCTGATTTACTTGTGCCTTTTCCAGGGCCTGCAACAAGGGCCTTGTATATGAACTATAATCAAGTACCCAGGTTCTAACATAATTGCATAGTCCTAAAAACTGTTGCATTTGTTTTATCGTGTGCGGTTTTGATGTTTTCAAAATCGCCTCTGCTCTTTCAGTCTCTTTCAGGCATAACCTTCTTTCCCTCTTGCAAGATTAACTGACCTATGTACAACACCTCTTCTTGGCAGTACTGCAATTTCTCTTTGTCTACCGTATAGCCTTTCTCTGCTAAAATGAGGTGAATTGAGTCTCGTCTACATTCTTCTTCTGTTGTGCTGCAGACCAAAATATAATCTATGTATTGCAGCATGACACTTGGCAAATCAAAATTGCTAACGTCATCTGCTGGACCCAATTTAAAATCGATGGAGACTCACAGTACCGCTGGGGTAAACATGTGCTTTTCAACTTTGTCTGACAGAACGTAAATGAGGTAAGATCTTGGGAATCTTTATGCAACGGGATTGAGAAAAACACATTTTTCAAATCAATCATCTTAAAATATTGTGCTTCAACAGGAATGCTACATAGTATCGTCGCTGGATTAGGAACTAGAGGAAAATCTGCCTCTATAATATGGTTAATCAGCCTCATGTCCTGAATTAAACGCCATGACCCCCTTTTGATTTCTTGATAGGATCCATGGCGGTATTGCATGGTGACTCTGACGTCACTAAGATGCCTTGCTCCATCATGGCTGATATAGTTTTGAAAATACCTTCATCTGCCTCTTGAGAGATAGGATACTGCTTTGCTTGGGGTAAAATTGCTCCTGGTTTCAGTTTAATCTTAACTTCTCCCACTCCCTTTAACAGGCCTATATCATAGGGGCCCATAGTCCATAAAGAAACTGGCCCTTTCTGCATATCTTTATAAAAAAATGCGAGTTGCTACCACACCATCTTCATTTTCTGTGGGATCTCTCACTTTTCTATCCTTATCCAATAAGTAATGCTCATCTCAAACACTACTACGTCATCTGAAGGGTCGTCCCTAAACATATCCTTGTCGGTGACGTCAGTCAATCTATATCCTTCCTCAATAGCAATCACTGTTCTCCATAGCCTGCCTCGATCCCAACCTTCGAGCATGACTAATTTTCCTCGCACTATGGCTACCTGTTATTCCAAAGGAAAAACCTTCTCCTCTTCATCCATAGGTATGTGTGGCCTGAACACAAATTCATGTCACGGCCCTCAGCCAAAACCCCCTCTGGCAAACCCATTGGCCAGGTGGAGTCAGGACTCGGGCCTCCAGAGCCTGGCATCCTCTTCAAAAGCCCTCATAGGGCCAGTCCTGGCACCTATGGCACCAGGCTCATACACCATGAAAAACAATGTGCTTGGGAACTACTTTATTGTATTGTCAGCCAACATGGAGGCATCCACATAGCTTGGTTCTTAAGAACCAAGCTATGCGGTCTAGTGTTTTGGATGTGGTAGCCTAGGGACTACTTTACCTGGACTATTTTGTTGGGGCTATTTAAACCACACCCGAGTAAGACAACATGCTTCGCATTACTTTGCAGCTTGCGACGTGACGCTCACCATGTCCAGCTCTTCCCTTGAACCTCGGAGAAGCAGAACCTGCAAGGAGACAAAAGGAACATTATTAGCAGCAGCATCTTACCTGCAGTCTTCATCTTTAAACATGTGCAGCTACTCAGAACAGCTTCCTCGAATCTGTCGGCTCCCGGACAGAATGACCTGAAAGAGGAAGATAGAGGCAACATTAAAGAAAGCAGTAGAGACATTAACAAATTACAAACTGCTCAAAAGGCTTACCTGGCTGGTCGCCTCTCGGCTGGCACCACTCCACATTCCACTTGGACATGCCACTTGCGCTGAAGAACACTGCGACCTACAAGGAAGGAAAACAGAGGTTAGCAAAGGCAAGACTTCGCAGCGCTATGCATAGCGCTTACTTACCGCATCATAGCGCTCTTAATTCGCCATCATTTACCAGCGAGGCTCAACCAAGCCAGTTCACCGCGCTGAAGCTCTGCATACCTAAGGGACAAAAAAGAGACATTTTAAACAAAGAAAGGCAATCAGGATAGCAACAAAACTAAAGAACAGCAATAAGACCTACCTGAACAATATCAAACGGGCCGGCATCAGTGAAGTAACTGGACCGCATTCGCCCATGAAAGACAACACGCCCCCTGCAAAGAAGGCAGGACGGAGAGCATGCCTAAATCTACCACAAGGCAGAACCTTCCCCACAGACCACATCAGGGCAAAGCTGAGAAGCATACCAGCGAGTAACCCAGCTGGGTGGCGTCCCTGTGGATACCAGGTGAGCATAACTATTCATCAGGTATTCTCATAATCTTGCCCAAGATACCGGGTAGCCATGTTAACAAAATGTGTACCCCATAGTGAAAAACATCTGGCTCTAACAGCGTTCCTCGCAGAGCTATCTGCTCTGGAAATGCAATGATAAATTTGCCCACGTTTAAATAATGTATTCCTGCCGTTGAACACACCATGCCTTCATCAGTGAAAGAAACAGTCATATTTAACTTTGTCATTAAATCCCTGCCCAGTATATTAACTGGTAACTGTCTTGAATACAACAATGGGACAGACATGTCACACTCTCCTTTAGAGACTGGCAATTTCTCAGTAAAAGGAACTCTACTTGTAGCTCTAGAGAACCCTTGAGCATTCATGGCATTACATGATAATAAAAATGTTCCCTCTGTATGCTTGAGGGAGCTGCCCCTGTGTCTACTAGAAAAGAAAAGGATTTGCCTCCTATGGTAACGTCAACCCTCGGTTCGTCTTGAGGATTGGGCGTCACTGATAATACTGAACACATCAAGCCACCCCGTGAGCTGTCCTATTGTGGGTACATACTTATTCCCTTGCCTGCAAAAGGATTCCCTCCCGTGACACTCCCTACTCCAGGAGTCAATAACTGTCCTGTGTTTGCGCTCTGCTGTATCTGCATGGGTGTGTGCTGTGACCGTCTTTGCATTTATTCTATGGTGCTTGCTGTGGTTGCAAAGCATGTTGTGTTTGCGGTACCTGTACTTGATACACTGTCTGATCTTGGGCAAACCCGTCTCTGTTTTGTGGGCTATATGCTTGAGGATAAGATGTTCCCCCCTCCATAGAATTGCACATTTTGCACATACCCTTGGCTCCCACATGTTCACGTGACGTGCCCTTCTCATTCCACATGTCCAACATACAGGAGGGAATCTCCTAAATTGCCCTCCGTGCATGCCTTGACTATCATTTTGCATATTTTAAAACCCGCTGTGGTTATTCTGAAAGTTTCCCTGATTATTCTGAAATCATCCTCTTCCTGCAGAAGCCTTCTCTGCCTCTTGGCATAAGTACGTTCCCTCCTTGATCTGACTGCCGTTGGTTATTCACCTGCAGCATACCTGTTACTTGCTGTGATCCTGACCCTTCTCCACTAGTCAGCATTGCGCCTTCTATAGCATATTTCAACACTTTCTTTTGAACTATCTTAGCTTCCTCAATATTCCTAGCACCCTCCCCCTTTCGATGTTTCTCTTGCAACAATCGACAATGGGGCACGATGATCACAGCTTTGCCTCCATACCCACCAGCTTTTTGAGCTGTCTCTGTACCTGGTCTGGCAATCCCTGACATAGTATATGATAGAATACAGGTATTGATTTCCCCCACGGCTCTCGCGTCTCCAAAGACCACTGCTCTTGAAAATTCTGAATGTAAGCAAGCAGATCTTCATCTTTTTGTATCTTATGTGGCATTATAGCGCCCATATCAAACGTATCAGGTTATTATACTGTAAGCTTTTTCCAGACTGCCGCTCTACAATTATTAAATGGCGCTCCATTGTGCACTGTGTTCTGTGCTGTGACACTTGTGTATCCTGCTCTCGTCCAAATGTCATCAGCCCTTTCCTCAAGGATAGCTGCTAGAAGACCCATAATGTCCCCTATAGCTAACGTGTTTCCTCCTGTCATTTTTTAAAATTCATAAATCCTTGTCCATCTTCGACCACAGAATATATTGTGGTGTGGCCCCTCCTTTTTCTAACAAGGGAAACAGCGAAATCCCTAAATCGCAATTGTCTCCCATCGTCTGTCATGATCCACAAAACGCGCGCCTTTTGGACTTCCTGGTCCTTGTCACAACCGAGCTTGCACTCTTTGATACTCCCAACATGGCCGTCTAACGTGGTACGCCTTGCACCAGCTTCCACGTCGGACGTAGCACATTCTACAAATAGACCACGCCCCCGTGGCCCCGCGCGTCTCAACGCTTTTGCTGGTAGTGACTAGACGTGTGCCCCGTAGTTCACTGAACTATTCTCCTGTCCTTGGTTTCCGGACCCTCTAATCTCCCAATTCATTCCTCCCTCATCTCTTTACCTTGTTTCCCAGATTTCGTGTACCTCCTTCGTGTACACTTCCTCGCTTCCTGGGCGTCCTGAGCATCTGAGTATCCTGGAACGCTGAACGCACGCTGGAGTCAGAGGAGACTCGTGCGGGCTTGTACAAAACCCGATCCGTGCGCAAGAAGACTTCCTCCAAGAAATCCTGCAAGGAGTGATCTCAGGTGAGAAGGGGGGAATTCCATGACATCGTCTGCCTGTTCATGGCACGGACAATGGTTCCTGATCGCCTTCTTCCTGGTAATGACCTCAGCCTGCTCACATATGGTGGCGAGTCTGTCCACTCACTACGGGGTCACATTTTAGGTCATTCTGGCCGCGCCATAGCCTCTGGCGTCTTTTCTTTAAGTAGGTCCAAATCTGACCACCTCACTTCCTTGTCTATCTGAAAACACCCCTCTGGACCACACACACCAGGCTCCTCCCATGGAAGGTTTCTCTTTCTTCGTCTGATATATTTTGTCCCCAACTTGTATGACTATCCTCCTTCTCGTCTCTATTTAGTGTTAGTCTGTCCAAAGATAGGGCTCTATGCTCAAGGCTGAACAGTCCTCCCTCCTTGCCTTGCGATTGGGAAATTTCAGATCGATTGTCTTTCCCTTCATTTCTTGATACAACTTTTGTCCTCGTCTCTTGATAGGCTTTTTCAATTCTGTCTTCGATTTCTCCAATATCAAAATTCTTCTTTAGATGTATTCTAGAGGGTCCTGGCATTGGTTCTTGCGATAGGAGGAACTCCTCTATGTCCTCCTGTCCTACTACTGGATTTGGTTCCATTAACTCTCTTTCAATGCGATCAATGTCGCGTGTCCTCGGTCTCCTCATTCGTTGCATTTCCTCATCAAATTCTCTTCATTTCTTTGCTTCCTCCCTAATCCTTTCCTCTTCCTGCATTTGCACTTCCCTTCTTTCATTAGCCCTATGCACCTCATCATCTCTGCGTCTTTGCATTCTTTTGTCTCTTCATTTCTGTTCTTCCTCTTCTTGTTTCCTTTTTTCTAACCTGTCTTGTTCTTCCATTACTCTCTGCCTGTTGTCATATTTTCTTTGCTCTTCCACCCGTTCCCCTTTTCTTAACTGCTCTTCCTGATGCAGTTGCTCTCGTCTTTGTCTACTCTTTCTTTTAGCTTCATCTTCTTTCAATCATTTCTCTCTTTCCATGTCCTTTTTATCTTGCTCGGCTTGATCCTCCCCTTGCTGTACTTCCTCGATGCTCTTCCCATGAATTTTGAGCAATATCTGACCGGCCATCCATTGGTTCTGTATGAGCGCTATCTCGTCAGCTCTATCCTTTTCTCCTTTCCATCTATTAATTTCTTGTTCTATATTTAGAGTCATACCACTTCTCTCTTTGTCCCGTGAGACTTTAGAGATCACATCCCTTTCTGGAGTTTTTTCTGGACTTTCGTCACTACTATACATAGGCGGCACATGTGTCGGATTACTGTATCCTGCTGCTGCTTCAAGCTCCTTTAATGGATATACTCCTTCATCTCTTTGTGCTATCACCATTTACTTCAAGCGCCGTAGGGGATCAGAAGGCTCGACCCCCCCCCTCTTTACACAGGTTAAGCATCTAGTCTTCAGGAGGTGGGTTCAGGAGATGGGTCTTCCCGTTCCTCCTGCTACATTTTCCAAAGCTCTAAGCTAGCTAACCTCTTTTATAACTTATTTCCCATGTACTCTGCGTTCAAGTATGTGGTCATGTGTTGCAAAACTGCTTTTGACAGTGAACCCCTTTTGGCCACAGCATGAACATTTTATCTGCTGTGCCTTTAATGCATTCTGCACTATATTGCTTAAGCTTGGGTGGTGTTTAGGCAGCTGTTCGCACAAGTGCATTAGCAGAGTAACATCTTTCATCACGACTAGTCACACTTGACTGTCAATACTTACCGTCATTTTAAACAGAAAAATACGTTTCAGAAAAATAACATATTATGAGTGTGCACCAATCGTCGCAGCTCCAAACCTTTGTGTCTCACTTTACTTCAGTCTCCCTGTTCAATCAATACTTTTGACAACTAAATAAATAAATAATCTATTCTCAACCTTTGACCACATTCTACTGGTTGTCGCCCCTCGACATTTCATAATTTTCTTTGACACATAAAATACATTCAATATACAGACAGTCAGACTAGCCGGCCCACATATACTTCTGGCAATGCTCCTCGTGGCTACTCTCACCCCTAAAATGACTCTGGAGTGTATGTTTTTTTCTTTAACAGTTCTATCTGTTCGTAGCCTAGGTATCCACTTGGATTCTAAAACAACTTCTTCTAGACGTCCCTGAACGTAGGATTCTGGGCTTATGTTATGGATCGCTCCTCGTCCATATATCCTCGTCATTAACTCAAATACCCCACCAACCCACCGTCACTTTATCGCCATTATCACTTTCCCCATTTAATAGATAATTATTTGGTTTGCCTCCTCTCTCAATTGACTCACCATTCGCTTTTCAGCTTCTGTCCCTTGGGATTGTCTTCTCCTCAACCGGCCACCTAAGCCTTCGGTCCGCTCAGCTGCCTGTAGAAACCTGGAGGGGAATTCCGTGAAAGATGGACCCGTCCCACCTGCTTTGTTTGTTTTGCAAGATCTTGGTTCTCGGCTGCTATCCACAGGAAGCCTTGCAGTCCTCCAGCTAACTGGCGGAGGACATCGCCAGTTAGCTGGAGGTTAGCTAATTGGAAGGTCGGCATGATCATGCCTGACCTTCCAATTAGCCCAACATATATCATCACTCTCTCAGGCTGCCAGGCAATTAAGGCTTTGAACTTGGCCTTGCAGAAGATCTCTATGCCTGAGAATAAAAAGGGAGTATCTTCTTGGTTTCGTTGTTGCCCGACCCACTGTCTATTTTGATCTTACCATGTGACTGGAGACTGCAATTTCAAACTCTTTGCAGCATTTAATATTATGAAATGATAAACTCTTAATGTCTTCAGTGTTTTTTAATTTCACCTCAAACAGAAGTTTGTTTCTTTCTCACGTTCATGTAACTACTGGATGGACAATTCCATCGCCGTTAGTTATTTTCCAACTACGCCGCACTGAAATCCCTTTCCATTCATGGGGTTTTAAACCTTGCTTACAGTCCACCATGGAATATCCAGGTTCTATACATTCCTTTGTATTATACATGTAAGGAAAATGGGTTCAGTATCAGTAAAATGGCAGCTAAGGAGAGCTGCTAACAGGAAAATGACTCAGAAACTATGTTTCCCATGAGCTTCTTTTCAGTTGTTGCCAGGTGTGTGTAATTAGGCGACCACTTAAGCCTCTCCCCCGCCCGTGCTGCTTGTTGGTGATTTTGGTATGCAGGCACGGGCGGGAGGAGGTTGGCGTTCACATTCATGCAGAAGCTTTTTGGATGTGCGGGCCCGGCAGTGATAGCAGGCTCTTTACTCTCTCATGAGGGATTAACACAGGCACATTATCGGAGCCGCGGGCGGGGGCCTGTCAGAGAGTCACACGCAACGGCAGGGCTGCCAACGTTGGACTATGCATTGCCTAGGGGAGAGATAGCACGCCCCTCCCAGGCCTCCATTAAGTGGAAAACTTGTGTATTTAAAACCTCATGTGCATATTTGTTTTCGAGTGCGGACGCACTGGGTTTTTCCCTAATTTGCATAAATGATGCTACATTGTGCATGCAAGAGAGTAAATAGAGACTACCCATAAAAGCATGTGCATGGGAACTGCTAGTGAATACAGACTCTTGTGGTCTAACTCTTGCCAGTTTTGAGGCTCAAGAACAGCAAAAGGTGATTGAAGTTGTCACGGGGAAAAGAAGATTGCTGACTTGTTCGTGGCTACTTGCTTTTGTTTGTAAATGTTTGTTATCAAGTCAGTTCTGGTCTTAACCTAAGTATCTGCTGTGGGTGGTCACGGCAGGAGAGAAATTCTGTTATGCATATGCCCACTGAGCTCAAGTGATATGCTGTGATACATTCTTATGTTATATGTTTTGCATGTTGTTGCTATACGTTATCTATGGCCATCTATAACGTTCCATGTGCTTATGTTTGTTGCTATATCAGGGGTATCTAGAAAAACAGGAGACATTATCTAGGAATACAGGTGGCAGGTTGAATCCTAATTAAGAAGGATTTGGTTCAGGTTGTTCAAGATATATGTTCATGTGTGTCTTTTTCCCTACTTCCCTTCCCTATCCTCATGCAAGTTTCCTAACCCTCTATCCGGTGTCCTAACACCCCCAACCTATCCACAACCCCTCCCTAACCCTCGTCCCCCCTTCAGATGCCTCGTGGTCCTGTAAATATCAAAATCAGGATGCCGTGCCAAGCAAGGTGGAAGGGGTGAACTTCATTTGGCTTCCGTGGCTAGGAAGGAGTTGCGTGATACTCAAGTGGTGTGACAATACATTGGTGCATCGCTGCAACTATTCACTATGTAGCCAGCCTTAAGATCACTTTGTCTACATGCGTTACTGCATCTGTACAAGTGTGAACTGATTTAACATTTTTCTTCAGCGTTTCTGTAGCATGAGCATCTTCATCTCGAGCCCGAAATGTTGCTCATCTTTACCATCTCCTCTTCAGGTCTTATAGAATGTCGATGTTCCGCATGAAATCACCAGTCTTCATTTTCACTCATGTTCACACTTCCTCTGGAACTTTGTCCAAAAGACCATTATTTCATCGTGTATGCATGTAGGGTTTTCTCAATGGACACCTTGTTTCCAAGATTTCCCGCGGTACAGGTATTCTCACTGGTACTGCACGTGTCGCAATTCCCGGTTCCCAATATGTAGGCAGTATGGAGGCAGAGCTTTTGTTGGGTGTACTTGACTCCTCCTCTAAAAAAACACCAAAATAACTTCCACCACTAAGGAGGTAGGCATGACTGCCATGTGCTCTGAAGGGAAACAGAGGTGCAACTGGCCATTAACTTTGCCTACTTCTAATATATTCTTCAGACCATACATTTTTCAATGATAAACCTAAATGAAAAGTGAGCTAATATTATACACCACACTACCCATTTCCTAATAAAGCATACTCATAATACAAACAATATATACGTAAACCATTCATGACAAAGATATCAAGAGGAAAAAGCTGAAAAATAATGCACTAGCACTGAGTTATTCCACTGAGCTCCAGTTTTTACACATAACAACCCTCTGCTTAAAGACTGTAGGTCAACTCCAGGCAGACAGCATTCACTCTACTGCTACTCACATAACTGTGCTCTGTTACAACCTTCATCCTACTAACACCCATGTAATCAGTCCTTCTCAGTCATCCTCATCCAATAAGATGCAAACTCAAAAGCCTCACCTGTTTCTATGTATATCATTGAGCCAATAGCCAGACCCACTATCATACATTTCACCTGCACACTAATCACTACTTCTATTACTACTCAACAAAACATATCAGGTTGTGAGGGACTGTGAAGAAGAATAGTGTGCTGGTGGTAGTGGGGTTCTGTGATGAGTAAGAGTACTGTGGTGGTAGTGGGGTACTGTAAGGAGAACGAGTGATGTGGTGGCAGTGGGGTACTGTGATGAGGAAGGCTGAGGTGATGGTAGTAGAAAACTGCGATGAGGAAGAGTGAGTTGCTGGAATTGGGGGACTGTGACCAGAAAGAGTGAGGTGGTGGTAGTGGGGGACTGTGATGAAGAATAGTGAAGTGGTGGTAGTGGGGGACTGTGATGAAGAAGAGTGAAGCGATGGTAGTGGAGGATTGTGAAGAGTGAGGTGGTGGTAGTGGGGGATTGCGATACGGAAGAGTGAGGTGGTGGTAGTGCGGGATGATGATGGGGAAGAGATAGGTAAGAGTAGTGAGGGACTGTGATGAGGAAGAGTGAGTTCATGGTATTGGGGTACCATGACGAGGAAGAGTGAGCTAGTGTTAGTGGAGTACTATGAGGTGGAAGAGTGAGTTGTTGATAGTAGGATACTGTGGTGAGGAAGAGTGACATGGTGGTAGTGGGGCACTGTGATGAGGAAGAGTGAGTTGGTGTTAGTGGGGGACAATGATGAGGAGAAGGCAATTGGTTTTAGTGGGGTACTGTGATGAAGAAGACTGATGTGTGCAGTGTGGTATTGTGGGCCTTTGGTGAGGAATAGTGAGGTGAGGTTGTGAGGGACAGTGAGGAAGAAGAGTTAGCTGGTGGTTGTGGGGTAATGTGATGAGGCAGAGTAACGTGGTGGTAGTGGGGCACTGTAATGAGGAAGACTGATGTGGTGGTATGGGGGACTGTGATGTGGAAAAGTGATGTGGTGGTAGAGGGTGGACTGTGAAAAGGAAGAGTGAGGTAGTGGAAGTGCATGGTGGTGATGAGGAAGAGGTAGGTAAAGATAATGGGGACTGTGATGAGGAAGATTGAGGTGGCGGTAGTGTGGGACCATGATGAAGAAGAGTGAGGTAGCAGTAGTGGGGTATGTTGAAGAGTACGAGTAAGTTCATGATATTGGGGTACCATGACGAGGAAGAGTGAGCTGGTGTTGGTGGAGTACTGTGATGTGGAAGAGGGAGTTGTTGATAGTGGATTACTGTGGTGAGGAAGAGTGACATGGTGGTAGTGGGGCACTGTGATGAGGAAGACTGAAGTGGGGTGGTTGGGGAATGTGACAAGGATTGGGCCTTTGGTGAGGAATAGTGAGGTGAGGTTGTGAGGGACAGTGAGGAAGAAGAGTTAGCTGGTGGTTGTGGGGTACTGTGATGAGGCAGAGTAACGTGGTGGTAGTGGGGCACTGTAATGAGGAAGACTGATGTGGTGGTAGTGGGGGACTGTGATGTGGAAAAGTGATGTGGTGGTAGAGGGGGGACTGTGAAAAGGAAGAGTGAGGTAGTGGAAGTGCATGCTGGTGATGAGGAAGAGGTAAGTAAAGATAATGGGGGACTGTGATGAGGAAGAGTGAGGATGCGGTAGTGTGGGACTATGATGAAGAAGAGTGAGGTAGCAGTAGTGGGGTATGGTGAAGAGTATGAGTAAGTTCATGATATTGGGGTACCATGACGAGGAAGAGTGAGGGGGTGCTAGTGGGGTACTTTAAGGAGGAACAGTGGCTTGTTCATAGTGGGATATTGTGATGAGGAAGAGTGACATGGTGGTAGTCGGGCACTGTGATGAGGAAGAGTGAGATGGTGGCAGTGGGTGACTCTGAAGATGGCCAAGTGTTTTGCGGTTGTGGGTGTACTGTGAATAAGAGTGATATGGTGATTGTGTGGGACTGATGAGAAAGAGTGAGGTGGTGTAAATGTGGTACTATGATGAGGAATAGTGAGTTGGTGGTAGTGGGGTACTGTGATGAAGAAGAGTGAGATGGTGGTAGTGAGTTACTTTGATGAGGAAGAGTGAGTTGGTGGTAGTGGGGTACTGTCACGAGGAAGAATGAGTTGCCGATAGTGGGGTACTGCAAACAGAGAGAGATATGGTGGCAGTGAGGTACTGCGATGGAGAAGAGTGAGTTGGTGGTAGTGGAAGATTGTGATGAGGAGAAGTGAATTGGTGGTAGTGGGGTACTTTGACGAAGAATACTGAAGTGGGGTTGTTGGAGACTGTGACAAGGACGAGTGAGGTGTGGTAGTGTTGGCCTTTGCTGAGGAATTGTGAGGTGAGGTTGTGAGGGACAGTGAAGAAGAAGAGAGAGCTGGTGGTAGTTGGGCTCTGTAATGAGGAAGAGTGAGGTGTCGGTTGTGGGGGGCTGTGATGGGGAAAAGTGATGTGGTGGTAGAGGGTGGACTGTGAAAAGGAAGAGTGAGGTTGTGGTAGTGCGAGATGGTGATGAGGAAGAGGGAGGTAAAGATAGTGGGGGACTGTGATTAGGAAGAGTGCGGTGGTGGTAGTGTGGGACTATGACAAGGAAGAGTGAGTTGGCGGTAGTGGGGTTTGCTGAAGAGTAAGAATTAGTTCATGGTATTGGGGTACCATGACGTGGACGAGTGAGGTGGTGGTAGTGGGGCACTGTGATGAGGAAGAGTGAGATGGTGGCACTGGCGAACTGTGATGAGGAGTGATGTGGTGATTGTGTGGGACTGATGAGAAAGAGAGAGAGATATGGCGGCAGTGATGTACTGTGATGGGGAAGAGTGAGATCATGGTAGTGAGGCACTGTGATGAGAAAGAGTGAAATGGTGGCAGTCAGGGACTGTGATGAGGACGAGTGTGTTGCTAGTTGTGGGTGTACTGTGACGCAGAGTGATGTGGTGATTGTCTGGGACTGATGAGAAAGAGAGAGAGATATGGTGGCAGTGAGGTACAGTGATGGGGAATAGTGAGATCATGGTAGTGGGGGACTGTGATGAGTAAGAGTGAGTTGGTGGTAGTGAGGTACTGTGATGAAGAAGACTGAAGTGGGGTAGTTGGGGACTGTGACAAGGATGAGTGAGGTGTGGTAGTGGGGGTCTTTGACAAGGAATAGTGAGGTGAGGTTGTGAGGGACTGTGAAGAAGAAGAGTGAGATGTGGTAGATGAGGAAGAGTACTGTTTTGGTAGTGGGGCACTGTAATGAGAAAGAGTGATGTGGTGGCAGCGGGGTACTGTGATGAGGAAGACTGAGATGATGGTAGTAGGAGACTGTGACGAGGAAGAGTGAGTTGCTGGAAATGGGGGACTGTGACCAGAATGAGTGAGGCGTGGTAGTCGGGGACTCTGATGAGGAAGAGTGAAGTGGTGGTAGTCGAGGATTGTGAAGAGGAAGGGTCAGTCGGTGGTAGTAGGGTACTGTGGTGGGGAAGAGTGAGGTGGGAAGTAGTTGGAGTAAAATGGTGGGTGTGGGGTACTCCCATCAAAGTTTCTTTCCAGGGCATACTTGTGCATATCTAGTAGAAAGGTATCACCTATAGGCAACACAATGGGTTTCACCATGTCAACCAGCCTCACTACGCAGAGAATAATGTACAGAAGTGTGAACGCCCCTTCCAGTGAACCACACCCACAGTACCTGATTGGATAATCCCCAAAGTCCCATAGTCATTGGACAACCACGTAAAAAGCGCAGATTATGGCACGTGCGGGTCCCAAACTACGACGAGGGCCGCACCCCAGGAAAGCAGTAGTAGTCCTTCTTCCCTTTCACTACCTTTTTTCCAGCACCACCTCGTTGGGTACGGGTAAATGGGCACACACGATTCCACCAATGGCATCCAAGAGGTTACCATCTAACGCTGTCTGTGCTGCACAACACTTCATAGGTACCGTTAGAAAGTCAGCCTGCTACTTTATTGTCACTTGCCAGCACGTCCACTACACATTTTGGTAATAGATTGCAAAATGTGTGCATCCACATTCATCGACTTGCTCACCCACTATCACAAATTTAAGGTACGAGAAATCTTTCTGCAGTATGCATATTACTTTGCTATAAGTGGCCAGTACAGTCTTTAAAAGCATACTGGGTTTTTTCTCATCCACTACCATGAAGTATCACGTTAGTGATATGTGCTTGCAACATTCTCATTGACCCATATCATACAGTGTAATATCTCCACAGCACTCCCTGCTTTGCTTCTCACAATGCTGCGAAATGTTTTCCCCACTAACCCACCTCCTACATAAATTGTACAAAAATGAAAACAATAGCAACATTCAATGTATGTTACCCAGGGAAAGCAACTTTCCCAAAGAGCATTGTCTGCACAGATGTACTTCTAGGTAGGCTGCACTATTACCGCAGGCAAAATCTGTCCCCTACTACTTCACCTGGGGCCTCCCTCCGCAACCTGCTCCCTGACTCCTTGACACTTGAGGGGAACCATCACCAGTTCCGAAAGCACCTCAATGTCTTGTTTCTGAGCGTCTACTTGTTCTGCTCATCTCCCCGGCTAACTGCATGTCGTACACTTAATCTGCACTACTTACCTGATGACTCTGGAATTTTGGACCCATGTCACCTCCACCTGCCAGGCAAACCCCTACACTGGCTTTCTAGCAAGCCCTGCAGTTGAGGACTTTTTCCTGTATGGCTAACACCTTGTGTGTCCACTTATCGGTACACTTGGCACAATTGGTCGTATTTTTACTTATTGTCATTTGTTCTTCTTCCCATGTAATGTACCTTCCCCTCCCTCCACCCATACACTTGGGTGATCTAAATCACACCTGGCCTAGTACGTTCATTGTCTCCGTCTCCCCTCTGTTTGCCTTCCAGTGCCTTGTTGTGCTATGCTAGACATTGTGTATGCGCATTATGAGTGCCGTAGCATACAATTGCACATCATATGTTATCATACACACAATGCATGCACCACAGTAGGATGCCTGCCACATACCATATACACTGCAAAGTTGTTTTTTGTTTCCCAGACTCCCCCACTAACTGCACACTTTTCAAAAAATATTGGTCACATGCAGTACACCTTGCAAGTTGGTAACTCCAAAAAAATACATATAGTTGACACATACACCCAGGCTGCCTGCTCCGTACATTGCTCACTTCCACCATAGCCTTCTGCACTTCTTTGTGCGAAGAAACCATATGGTACACTATTTGAGTACACCCCTGACCCACCAACCTTATAAACAATCTCTTTCGCTCCACAGTTTCCTTTCCATGGCTCCCATCCAGAAATGTCTGGATGTGGCACGTGGAAGCGTAAAGTACAGCATAAACCACTGATTTTTCATGGTAGGGAGGGAGGGTGCTTGGGTGGTGTGGTGGGGGGGGTATATGTAAAACAATATAATACGTTGGGGCTGTGGTACTGTCTCAGAAAAGGAAAGGATTTTTTTGTCCTGTTTATGTTATGTACATGCTTGCTTAGACTTTTTTGTTTTTTATGTCTTTCGATGCATTGCTGTCCCCTCCTCCTCCTCACACTTGAACGCACCTTGTACGCACTGAACATCAACGCTTCTCTTACACTTCTACACAATTGTATGCAATGCTGCGTGCAGAGTGGCAAACAAAACAGCATTGCCAATGGAGTACAAAAAAATTCAATTTCCTTGGACCCACTGCAAATCTTGCTCCTTAATGCTAATATAGTCGGTGGTGAACATCCCAGCACTGCACATAAAAGCACACATGCTTCTGTTTATAGAACACCTCCCGACCTTCGACTGTGGGCAAATTACAGCCTAATGTGCAACACGTACAATTACCTATGCCATGTGCTTGCGAACACATAGCACCTCACTTTGGTTGTTCCACCAAGTGTAAAATGCTTGCCGCAACCATTATTCAAAGTTCACCATCCTTGGACAGAAACAGAGGCAAATCTACATGGCTGCAGTATGGTATGCTGGCGTCAAGGGATAGGTGCTTGGTTACATAACCAACGGCCTACGGCCCTTGGCCATGTATCCAATACTGTAGGCCTTACCTAAATCCATCACAACATAATGGGCGCATGGAAGAGAACATTTCCCACATACCACAATCTAGAAACGTAACATACGATGGGTGGTGCAATGGGCAACTCAAGTCAACCAAAAGTAGCGCCATGTGGCTCCCTAATGCCCAAGGTGGTGGCATAATGGGTACCACATGGTACCAGACGAATATCAGGTTACTCGTGCTGTTCAACCACGTTTAGAAGGTCCTGCAGAACCATTTTCTCAATGTCACCACCATCGGGGACCTGCATACTTAGAAGTGCATGTCTGCGTTATGATGCTGTGCTATTGAGCAGGCATAGCCTCTTCGGGGACTGGCCTACGGCCTACAAGCTTTTTGCAATAGATCCACAGTGTAGCACTGGCCACACCCAGCTCAACATAACAAACTTATACAGGTGAAGAAGTGGCCAGGTACAAGCAGGTCAGCCCTAGCCACTTCTAGCAGCCACTACTTCACCTCTTCTCCCAAAGAACACACTGGAGGAGACGTCCCTCCATCAGGTCCAGGCATATACTACACAGGGTAAGAATTGCTGCCAATCCCCACAACCATACAAGCAACATTTTATGCAATAATGGCAACATTGTGAAACCTACTGCACCCCACTGCACTTTTTTGCCAGTGCAAGTTGGGCAACCATTCATGGAAGGGTCTACAGGCTTAGCACACGCAACACACCGTACTGCATACTGAAGTGTACATTGCAAGTTTCATGTGTTCTCCATTGTTCTCCGCTTCTGCCATTCCTCTACCATCACTGACAGCTGCACCTCACCACACACTGCACACCCTAGTGCAACCTATGTTTTACTTCTCATGTCATGTGCAATGCAGGCCCCATCTGCAAATGCGCCTGCCAACTTTCACCCAGGCCACATTTGTACATACATCGCTCAATTACATTGCGTTGCCTGCCTGTGAATACCAGTATGTGAGTGTCTGTGTACATTGTGCATATTGCAACTTTCTGATGCTGATGACTCCCTTTCTTGATGCAATGTGGTAAAACACTTCCTCAAGCAAGGGCCTTATAATGCCCAACCCATAGAAAATGCAGATGTTGACATGTAGCTCCCTTTTGTGCAACAGAGGCAGTGATGTACGGAATACATATGGAAATGTACGCATAGCAGCTCACTTCTGCTGTTCCACCAACTGCACACTGTCCTCCTCAACTATTGTGTGCTACTCAGCAACTGCAAATGCATGCACAGTTGGTGAGTTTTGTTGCATTTGTACTGATAATATAAATATGTGATGATTATTCCATTGATTGTATTTACCTGACACACAGACCCGCCTACTGTATGATATCTGAATTTGTTTGTAACTGTGTAACTATTTCTGTAAAACATTGTATACTTTCTATGTAACTGTGTAACTCCAAGCTGAAAGCATTCATGTATTCTTCTGCACCCTGATACCCCTGGGTCTGGCACACATTACAAATAAATAAACAAACAGTAACAACTGCATTACTGCATTATATTGTGGAGGCTGTGGTCAAGGCCTTGGCTTCCAACAGTCGAGGCCTATGCCACACTCACCACAACACATCACAGCCCTGCATGCCGCCAGGTACGCATGTGCCAGAGATCACAAAGGTGACATTCTCACCAGCACTTCCACCCAACTGCCACACCATATAGCAGGACGCAAGGACATGTCTTCCGCCTACAGTGATGCAGAAACATACACCTGTGTTTGAGGCCGCTACCAACTTCCAATCAGAAAGCATTATAAGCATGTCAACCAAACAAAAATCTTTGGAACATGCAGCCTGCTCCCACCACTGTAGTACGTGTATAGACCCAATGTTGCATACTACACAGCAACACTTACTAATCTGTGCAATGGACACTACTCAAGCACATACAAGAAACATTTCCACCGGAACCTGTTCCATATGTGCACTATTCCATTAAAACTCCCAGTGCATGCACTGTACAGCTGGTCACTACACCTTCTCCACCCATACACCGACAACTGTTGGTTCTTGTACCAATCACCAGACACATGCAACCAACATTTTGCACTGCAGCCAAATTGCACACAATAAGCAACAATGTGGCAGCTACTTTCAACCAGTGCACATACCTTTTCAACAAGTGTACATCATTTTCTGTGCTAGGGCTGCAGCCACTCAGACTTGCCTGTCACAGCACACCATAGTACACGTTATGTTGACTTCCTCATGTGTTGTGCAATGCACTCCCCTTCTCCAAATATGCCTACCACCACTCATGAAAGAAAGACATCATCGGTGTAGCTCTCATGCCATAAATAAGGCTGCCTACAATGTCCACACAAGATAGTTGTCTGTTGAGGTGTCCGTGCATTGGCGGAGCATGCACCGATAGCGCTATCACACCACCGTCTTTTTGTTCAATGATATATATCACGTGAAGCTCTTCTCACTCCCACACCCTTTCCATCCCTTCTTCCCACCACCAGATGCCGTACACTATGATTTTCAGATCCTTTTGCCGCTGCATTGTCCTCCAATAGAACATGCCCCCGACAGGGAACTCTTTTCACACATGCCATCACCGCACATTGCAGTGCAATGAAAGTTTTGACCGTGCTGCAAACAGGAGATACGACGGCGGAGCGGAGCCAGATATGACTAATTTTAGCACACACACTACTACGTACAAAAAGCCCAGTCATGCGCACAGTAACGTACATCCTTGCCACAGACACCGCAGCACTGTCCTCCGATACACTATGGTGGTGTTTCCCAAAACCTTTCATGCACAGCACGCTTTCCTGCAGCCAACCACAGGCCGAGTCGACTGTTCGCCGACAGCCTGGCGTACTGCAGGCCAATGAGTCTTTGGTCCGCAGAGTGAACAGGGAAAGGGGTCTGCGGAGCAGACCCAGATATCACTAATTTTTTGGGACGTACATTTCAGTGTTTTGCAACAAAATTACCAGTCCGATTTCCACCAAACACACAAAAGCACGCGGTCTGGCCCTAGCCTCCGCTAATGCCGCAAATTTGGTGAAAATCCATCCTGCCGTTCAGGCTGTAGCCGTGTGCTAAGTTTTTCCCCATTCAGTCTATAATAAAAAAAAAATGTTGGGACCCCCCCATAGCTTCGCCCCTGCACGAAACCTCACCCAACTTGGTGAAAGAATTCAGAGCCAGCCATATACTTTTTTTGCAAAGTTTGGTGAGGATTCATCCAGGGGGAGCAAAGTTATAAGTAGCAACTTAACCATAACTACACGGCCGCTACCGGGGGCCATGTAATATATATATATACACGTATATATTTTTTTTTTCACTGAAAAAACCCTTTGTTAAGAGAGAGTTCAGGTGATCAGGTTTAACGCAACAAAACCCCTGAAATTCCGCAATTGCCTTATGAGCAGGTCCACTTAACCATGTGCCCCCTGTTGCACACCGTATGACCACAATGATGAAATCAATGCCCCCTGCAAATATGAAACATTTTTTTCCCTACCTCCTTATTTCTGGGATAGTTTCACCTTAATCATTTCCAATAACAAAAATTAATGCGGTTGGGTAGGTTTGCTGATTCAGCAATAATGGGAAAAAATGCTCAGAATTAAAAAATCTTGTCCCCCTTCTTTTTCTCAGGTCACCTTAGTCCACGCAATTGTCCCCCCCCCCCTAATCCTCTCCCATTACCCCTATCATGAATTCCTTTGTGTGGTGCACATTTTGTTCCGAGTGCGTCTTGCGCATTTCTGCTATAATCTCATGCGATTCCTGCAGTGATCCCCTGAGAAACTAAACATTTTATACCCATAACTGGTTCCCCAACACACACCCAAATCCCCAACTTCACATGGTGTCTTCTTTCCCACTCCCAACCCCTAGCCTGATGGGATTGCTATTGCTATTACTATTGGTATTGATATAGTGCCTTCGGCCAGACCATCTAAATGCTGTGGTTCAAAACAATCAGCGTTCCCATAGGAGTGACTACACAAACAGAAGAGTTTTGAGTCTCTTTATGAAGTCGAAATTGTTATTAGACTCTGTAAGGTTGTCAGGGTGTTCATTCCAATGTTTTTTTAATCGCATCCCTTTTCCTTCTCCAAATAGCTTTTTGAGTTCTTTAATCTGCAGCTTCTCCTGGTAAAATTGGGAGAATCACTCTCATTGGGGAAAAATATGGGGCAGGCTTTCATTTCTGAAAAGCTTTTAAGACTCTCTGCAGCAAAGCACCAAGGCTGATATATATATATATTAAAGTTTTAAGGAACAGGTGACCCCCCATGTCTCTGTTGAATATTTTAAAAATTGCTGGTTGGATTTATCCCAGTCAAGGAAATTAAGTCAATGCTTTGTGCCCAAATTGTTTCTTATTTGGTACAAATCTGTCCAGTAGTTTTCGGGCTCTGGCTGTTCAAAAACTGCACTTTATCTCTAGAAATAAATGAATGGGGTTAGGCTGAAAACTGCGGTTTTATGTTTTATTAATTACTTTTTCTTTTTTTTATGAATTGTTCCTGAAATGTCTAATTTGGGGTTGGGGCCTTGATAAGTTATAAGTAGCAACTTAACCATAACTACACGGCCGCTACCGGGGGCCGTGTAATATATATATACACGTATATATTTTTTTTTTCACTGAAAAAACCCTTGGTTAAGAGAGAGTTCAGGTGATCAGGTTTAACGCAACAAAACCCCTGAAATTCCGCAATTGCCTTATGAGCAGGTCCACTTAACCATGTGCCCCCTGTTGCACACCGTATCACCACAATGATGAAATCAATGCCCCCTGCAAATATGAAACATTTTTTTCCCTACCTCCTTATTTCTGGGATAGTTTCACCTTAATCATTTCCAATAACAGAAATTAATGCGGTTGGGTAGGTTTGCTGATTCAGCAATAATGGGAAAAAATGCTCAGAATTAAAACATCTTGTCCCCCTTCTTTTTCTCAGGTCACCTTAGTCCACGCAATTGTCCCCCACTAATCCTCTCCCATTACCCCTATCATGAATTGCTTTGTGTGGTGCACATTTTGTTCCGAGTGCGTCTTGCGCATTTCTGCTATAATCTCATGCGATTCCTGCAGTGATCCCCTGAGAAACTAAACATTTTATACCCATAACTGGTTCCCCAACACACACCCAAATCCCCAACTTCACATGGTGTCTTCTTTCCCACTCCCAAACCCTAGCCTGATGGGATTGCTATTGCTATTACTATTGGTATTTATATAGTGCCTTCGGTCAGACCATCTAAATGCTGTGGTTCAAAACAATCAGTGTTCCCATAGGAGTGACTACACAAACAGAAGAGTTTTGAGTCTCTTTATGAAGTCGAAATTGTTATTAGACTCTGTAAGGTTTTCAGGGTGTTCATTCCAATGTTTTTTTAATCACATCCCTTTTCCTCCTCCAAATAGCGTTTTGAGTTCTTTAATCTGCAGCTTCTCCTGGTAAAATTGGGAGAATCACTCTCATTGGGGAAAAATAAGGGGCAGGCTTTCATTTCTGAAAAGCTTTTAAGACTCTCTGCAGCAAAGCACCAAGGCTGATATATATATATATTAAAGTTTTAAGGAACAGGTGACCCCCATGTCTCTGTTGAATATTTTAAAAATTGCTGGTTGGATTTATCCCAGTCAAGGAAATTAAGTCAATGCTTTGTGCCCAAATTGTTTCTTATTTGGTACAAATCTGTCCAGTAGTTTTCGGGCTCTGGCTGTTCAACAACTGCACTTTATCTCTAGAAATAAATGAATGGGGTTAGGCTGAAAACTGCGGTTTTATGTTTTCTTAATTACTTTTTCTTTTTTTTATGAATTGTTCCTGAAATGTCTAATTTGGGGTTGGGGCCTTGATAAACCTTAGGTTCAGAAAATGTCATCTAAATCTATCAAGCAAGTCAAAAGTCATTAGTCTCTCTTAACCTTTCTTCTGCAAACTACCAAGATCAATATAAAGGCACAGGGGGCACCCCAATCTCTGTTGAATATTTAAAAAACTACTGACTGGATGTACGCCAAACCAGGTAAGGAAATTAAGTCAATGCGTCATGTCCAAATTGTTTCTAATGTGATCCAAATCTGCCAAGCAGTTTTCACGCTACGGCTGTTAAAAAACAACACTTTGTCTCTAAGTGAAAATGAATGTTATTAGGCTGAAAATAGCATGTTTTCTCAATACCTTTTTCATTTTCTAATGCATTGTCCCCAAAATATTCAGTATAGCTCTTGTTTGGAAAATGTCATCCAAATCCATCGAGCCAGACATAAATTATTAGCATCGCTCAATTTCTCTGCTTTAAAAAGCACCAAGGCCGACATAAAGATTTGAAGGAGCAGCGGGCACCCGCTTCTCCGTCAAATAGTTTAAAAACTACTAGATGGATTGACCCTAAACAAGTCAATTCATCAACCACTTTTTTTCAAAGTATTTTTTTGATGCATTTTTTTCTAAATATCTCTTCAACTTTTTTAATATTTGGGGTGGTCCCCCCTAGCCCTCATTCCCTATATTGTAAACATTACCCCAATCTCTTGTAATCTCTTACCCCAACCCCCACATATTTCACAAAGAGTTTTTTCAATGAAATTAAATTAAAAAAACGTCATTAAAATCCCTGGCGATGAAACAACGACATACCATTCATTATTTGGTCCAAATCTGCCCTGAGGTTTTCGCTCTAAAGCTGTTCAGAAACTGCACTTTTTCTCTATGGGAAAAAGAATGGGATGAAAACTATGAAACTGTGGTGTTTTGTTTCTTAATACATTTTTCATTTTATAATGTATTGTTCCTAAAATAAAATGTCCAGTTTAGGGGGGACCTTGACAAATATTTTGTTTTGAAAATGTCATCCAAAAACATCCCGCAAGTGAATAATTATTAGCAATAGAATTTTTTGGGGAAAGGCTGCTTTTTCATTTCTGAAAATCCTGCCAGTCTCTCTGATGCATTCTGGGACACATACATAGCTATAATTTTGGGGGAAGTGGGCACCCCAACCCCATCAAATATTTTAACAACTCCTGGACGTAATAACCTCAGGCCTCTACTGGAAATCGAGTCAACGCTTTGTACCCAAGTTGTTTCATACCTGGTCCCATTCCATCCAGCGGTTTCTGCTGAGCGCTGCGCAACATTTAAACTTTTTTCCCTATGGGGAAATGAATAGGGGTAGGCTGAAAACAGTGGTTGTTTGCTTTCTTACTACATTTTTCTTTTTTTAACAAAACGTTCCCAAAATTTAAAATCTTGGGGGGTGGGGCATGGGGTTGTCTGTGAACAACATTTTGTTTGTAAAATATCAACCAAATCCGTTATGCAAATCAAAAGTTATTAGCAATTACATTTTCGGGTTTCCTATGGAACATGTTTCACGCCTTAACTATAGTGCCGCAACCGCTTTACTATAACATCATAGTTGCAGTCACAGGAGTGTTATCCTGAAGATGGTGTGGGCATAGAAAGAGGCAATTTTAAGTACTTCGTCACTGCTTGTCAGATCTGCACGAAATATGCAGGGACATCATTTGGGTGTCACCAGGGGTCGCAACTGCTACCTCTGCCAACCCCTGTGTGACCACTGGCATTGCCTCTGCGACACCTGGCTTTAAGGGAGTACTCAGATTTCAAAAATAAATAATTTCTTTTTGAAGTCGCTCTGACTTCAAAAATACATTATTTCCATTTCGGTTTTACGTAACTGAAATAATTTCTTTTTTAAGTCAATGAGAGTGACTTCAAAAATAAATTATTTAATTTTTAAATCTGAGCCCCCACCCCCGGCCCCAGGACACAGAGCCCTCCTTTTGCTCTGCTGCACATGACAGACACCAGAGCTGGTTCCTTGCGTGTGTGCCGGAGCATGGAAGCCCGAGGCTTGCCTGAAGAGGAGCAGCAACAGATTCTGGAAGTTCTGGAAATGTATTTTTTAAGTGTAAAAGTGTGTGTCTATGTACGTGTGTATATATCATGTAATATGTGTGAATGAGTGCACGATGCATGGGTGGATGGGTGTACATGGGTGATTGAACAGTGAATGGGTGCATGTGTGAATGAGCAAGTGATGAGCAAGTGAATGTGTGTGTTTGTGTTAAATGCCTGGATTGCTTACCGGTTATCTTCATTACTCCAAGTCCCAATCTTTCTCATTCCAGTGCTTGCCTATGAAGCACCTTGCCTCCTCCATTAGTACTCGGACGAGGAAGAGGGACGTAGAGGTAATGCTTGAACAAGGAGCTGATTTTGGGGGTTGGACAAGTGGAGTGGGAGTGAGAGGAGATGTGTGGGAAGGATGGAGTGGGGGATTTGTGTGCTAGTACTTAATGGCCATCAATAAAGAAGGCATGATATGTATTAATGGCTACAGACAGATTAGCCATGTCTTACTGTGGTATTACATTTTTACTGGGCATCCATAATGAATCATTCATTATACGTGTTATTACCTGTCTAGATTGGCATTTGGGTGCAGCCAGTATAGCAATTCCTTATTGTGTCATGGCATATTTTCTGAGCATATCAAATGAAGTAAGCATCCTAAGTGTTATTACATGGGTAGACTAGCATTTTGGTGAAGCTAATCTAGCCATTTCCTACTGTGGTTGGACAATTTGTATTGGGCATCTCTGATAAAGTAATGTTGATAAGTGTAAATAAATCGCTAGACTGGTTGCAACAAGCCTAGCCTTTTCTTACTGTGGCATGGTATATTTTTCTGGCCATCTATAATAAAGAAAGCATGGTAAGTGTTATTACGTGCTTAGATTGGCATTTTGGTGCAGCCTGTGTGGGTATGTCTTACTGTGGCATGGTTTGTTTTACTGTACATCATCAAGGCAACAGCAAACATTATTACATGTCTGGCCTACATTGTGCAGCCAGTTTTGACATGTTTTCTTATTGTGACATTGCATTTTTAATAGCAAAGCAGTAAGATAGCTCAGAGGGTTGAGCACTTGCTGCTGCGATTTATGTGTGATCTGTAGGTTGCAGGTTCAAATCATGGCAAGGCCAACTCAGCCTTTCATTCTTCCGAGGTTGATAAATGATAAATGAGTACCAAATTCGGTTGAGATGATCATTGTGTGTAAATGTTGCATGTACATATGTGCTATATATAGCTCTTACATAACAAATCTATGGGGTCATTTCAAGTATGGCGGAAGGGGGTTAACGGCACCGGTAAGGATGCCGGTGCCGTTAACCCCCTACCGCCACATTCCGAGGTCCCTTAGCGGGTCCCACTAGGGCCGGCTGGTAACCAGCTGCCCTTAGCGGGACCCGTTAAGGGACCAGGGAGCTAATAACGGGCCCGCAAATTGCAGGCCCGTTATTAGCTCCTTCCCCATTCCCATTGAGCCCTATGGGGGCTCGAATGGGAATGGGGAATGGTTTTCGAAATTGGGGACTTACAGGGTCTGCAAGGGTCAGAATGTCCTGGTAAGTCCCCATTCCAACACCACGGATCCGGACACGGGTTTGGAGGTAGCCATGGTGCTATTAGTACCATGGCTACCTCCAAACACGTAATGACCCCCAATATCATGAATCAAAGCATTGATGCTCCTGTGTACTGTTGGTGACTTGTATCTATTGGATTTTTGGATAATGTAATATCACAGCAACTGGCAAGGCAGGGGCTCTACTTCTATAATGACAATACCAGGCATACAGCTATAATTGGCATAGTATGGAAGTGACAAGCCGTACAATGCTGAAGTGGCATATATATGGCAGTGCCTCGGCCTATGTTGATTCTAATGGGTCACACCTTATCATATCATAACCCCATCCATGGCATATGAAGGCAGAACCCTTCTTAAAATGTGGCTGGTATCTAAAATATTCTTGTCTGCTTTAGTAAATATTTGGTATTTAAAAAATTGCACATTTATGTACTTTTTTTACACCTGCAAACCACTTCCGGTCATGTCACCAGGGTTAAGGAGGAACTGGTGCCATCTGGGTAAAAGGCTGTGTGACATTGCTTCCTGTGATGACATTAGGTGTGTGATGTCACTTCCGTTTCCCCTGGCATTTTGGTGAATCACAAACCTTGGAAACATGGCAAAACAAATGTACATGTATCTTTGAATTAATTTCCTATTCATTTTCTCTTAGGGTGTTATTGCTTTCATCTACAGAAAAGAATGCAGTATTGATTTGCTCCAAACCTTCACAGGGAATCTTCTTTTGGTCTAAGGAGTCTTTGGCCTAAAAGCATGCTCTTTCAAATTTGGTGAAAATCTGTCGAGTGTTTTACAAAAAGAAAATGTAAGGAATAGTGACATGCATATTTTGCCCCTTAAATTCGCAAGTCTGCTTTGTAAATGTAAAAAAACATCATTTGAGTGGTTGAAAAAACGTCTTGGCGAAGGTTCCTCAGAAAACTTTTGAAAAACAGTGTTATTTTTATTGTATTTATTTTATTTGTTGATAGCACCCAGAGGTATCACAGCGCTAGTACATATTTCATCAAAAATAGTCAGTTTAAGCAGGACACAGCTAGAAGGCGTGGAAGAGCCTTTTACATATTTGTTAAACAACTCAGTTTTTTTCTAAATGTTACATACGAAGGCTGTTCTTAGATGCAGGGAGGCAGGGCATTCCAGAAAGTGGGAGCTGTGACAGTAAAACGCATTACGCCAGATCTTTTTCTGGTGTATCTTGGTGTGGCTAAAGCGATTGTGGTAGAGGAGCGTAAGCAATGCGGTTTGGGCCTTTTGGAGATGTGGATGCAACAGTGAGTAATCGATAACATTTTTAACTCAATGCAGGTTTTGAAAGGCAGCCAGTGAGCCTCACGCCTAGCTTGAGAGATATAATCCATTCTCTTCATACCCAAGGCCACCCAAAGGGCATTGTTTTGGATCAGTTGAAGTTTGGTTATGTTTTTGGTAGAGGTGCCAGAGAGGATGGCGTTACAATAATCCAGTTTGCTACTGATGATGGCTCTGGCTAGCGTGAAGAAATTATCAGAGGACAGAAATGTTCTGCTCAGGTTGGTGGAGTATGCTGCTGATGAGGCAAGAGCCTTAACATGTGTTTGCATGGAGAGTTCAGCCTCTAGGTAGGCAGCCAATGTTTTCACATGGCTGGAGACAACGGTGATGTTTTCATCGATGGAGAACGATGCAAAGGCTGGCTCCAAGAGTTTGAGTCGGTACAGGGAGCCTACATTGAGGAGCTCTGTTTTATCATCGTTCAGTCAAAGATGATGATCTGCCATCCAAGCGTGGATGATACTATAGACCTGATTAATATTAGCAGCCTCCAGGGTGTGGTTTTCTGTGAGGTTGAGTAGGATTTGGGTGTCATTAGCAAAGTTTGTATTGGGAATTTCAAGATTGTGGAGGTGGTCAAAAAGGGGCTTAGTGTACATATTGTAGAGCGTGGGGGATAGACATAAGCCTTGCATCCCCCCATATGACACAGGGATAAGGTCAGCTACTTCAGAGCCAGCAGAAATTCTAGAGGATCACTCGCTGAGAAAGGAATTAACCCAACTGGCAGTTTCTTTGCAGAAGTTGAATTTAGAGGTAAGGTCCTGACAGAGGATTTCGTGGTCAACAAGATCGAAAGCCACAGAGAGGTCAAGTAGGAGGAGAATGGCAAGTCCTCTGGCATTGTGCATGCTCTCGAGCTGGATCTTGAGGTCAAGGAGGGCAGCCTCTGTACTGTGCCTGGGTCTGAAGCCAGATTGGCGCGAGCCAAGAAGGTTGAGGGTTCCCAGATGGGTTTGGAGTTGGGTGTAGGCGATCAAGAATTCTTTGAAGGTATGGTACTGTAGTGATAGGGCATTAGTTTGTAGGGAGCCTGGGGTGTAACCCAGACTTCTTAAATAGCTTTTGGGACAATGCAGGAGGCAACAAAAGGCATGAATGAATTTAGAGATAATAGTGCAAGAGGGTCAGTGCACATTTTGATGATGTGGTGGGGCAAATTTCTCCTTTGCAGTTCGATGGTTGGAATCACTGAATGATGGTTTGGATGTCGAAAGGTGTGACAGGGAGAAGTGGAATGATCATGGTGGAATCTACTTGGTAAAGTAGAGACATATCCTTGGCAGAGAGCATAGATTTTCTTTTAGGATAGATTTGTCTCTAGGTTTGTGGGTTTTGTTGGCCAAGGCTGATTGGACAAGTGTGCGCCAAGCCTCGTCTTTCAGGAAGCTGGTGATGGGAGGTGCAGTGGACTCCAGTTCCTTAAAGATTTTGAAAAGTTCCCTGGTGTTTGAGCAGGCTTCCCTAATTCTAGTGCTATAGATGCTGGTTGTGATGATTGCTGCTTTATAGGTCTTGGCCGTGGAGAGAAAGGCCTACTTCTGTGTTATGGAGGGGTTATTCTCACAGAGGTGTTCCTGGGCCTGTTTATGTCTGCGGGGGGTGAGTAGTTAATCAGTGAACCATTTATGATTGGTGGGCTTTTTCTGTAGAGAAGTTTTAAGAGGTGCAAGGTGGTTAAGTGTGTGCAGGATTGTGGCGTTATAGGCGGAGAGGATGGTATCAGGGTCATTGCTGTTCGACAATGATGGGAGGGAAATGAAAACAGTTGGTTCAAGAATCTCCTTGGTATGTTTGCGGGTGTTCCTTTGAAGTTATGGGGAGGTGGTTGGTGGCTTTTTGTGCTGTTGTGGATTCCAGTGTTAGGTAGAATAGAATCAGGGAGTGGTCTGTTCAGGGTAAGGGGACTATGGTTCGCCGCAATGTATATGTTAAAGTTCAGGATCCAGTCAAGGATCCAGCCTTTTTTGTGGGAGAGGGCGGTGATGACTTGAGCAAGGTTCATCTCTTGTTGCGTGGTACTGAGGGCACACGTAAGATTGTTGGCTTGCAGTATGGGTGGGGGATGAGGGAGACGAGGGATGAATGTTAGTAGGTGCGTCTGGCTCTGTGGTGACAGCACTGCATGACAGTGTGTCTGTGTTGTAGTGGGCAAGGCTGTGCAGGGGCATTGCCGTTCATTCCTATGAATGCCAATGCATGGTTGGTGGTCCAAGGCAGAGGTGAGGGCGCAAAGACGCAGTAGTCTGGGTAGGCCAGTGCAGGGTGTAGAGGTGATGGCAGTATACGTGTGTTTGGTTGGACCAGGGTACTGATGTGGCACCTGTGGATGCCAGGATGTCTGATTTTACAGCGATATTCTCAGACTCAGAGCTGGACCCACGAAATTCCCTGCATATTAAAATGGTACCTGATCCTATGTACATTTTGTCGGGGGCTGGGTAAGGTGTTGCAGACATCTTCAAAGGTCCATGGATCCTCAATAGGGGCTATATTGGGCATTGGGCCGGGCTCAGACCAGATCCAATGGCTAATTTGGTTGGCATGGGGAGTGTTGATCATGGCCTAAGATCATGCCCAGGGAAAGGTGCCCAAATCAGATGTTGCAGACTATGGCCAGTGGTTCATGAACCCCCATTGGCCACTTTGTGTGCACTTTGTGGGGGCTACGGCATTACCAAAAGTCATGTCCAAGGCAAAGTAGCCACTAGCCATTGCCAGTGGCCCATGGCACACAGGACAAGCAGCCACTGGAACTGATCCAGTGGCTAATTTGTTTTTTTTTTTGTCAGCCCTGGGGCATGGCCAAAGGCTATACTCGGCAAGGGTGGCCCATGTACCTGCAATGGTGTAAAGTAGAACGTTGTCTTTTTTTAAAGTTGCAGATGACAAATAAGGAAAAGTATATCTATCTATTTTAATATTGTATAGTGCAAACTTTCATCAAAAATGATGTGAATCGGTATGTTTTTAAATTGATTACAATCTTGAATAGACCGAAGAAAAAATGGAAGCAAATACCAAAGCTTAGGGCTGGCCACTGAAAAGGCAGTGACACCGCAGCATTCTAAGCAGAACCGAAGGGCAATAAGGGGGGCTGAGGCGTCAGAGCGCAGTGTGCGAGCAGGACCGTAAGGGCAGTCAGGTAAATAAAGTATAAGATATGCACCTGATAGGCACAGTGATTTGAACTGAATGCGTGCCGCAAGGGGAAGCCAGAGAGGGTCCTGGCGAGCTGGAGATACAGGCTGACCATAAGGTATACCTGTAGCCAAACTGACTGCAGCATTCTACAGCACTTGCAAACGGTGTAATAAGTAAAAAGTATCGGCCAACAAAGCAGAATTGCAGTAGTCAAGTCTGCCATTAACAGTGGCAGCAATGACAGGCGCATGAAGAGTGGCGGGAATGTAAGGAATTACTTTCTTCAGCTGCATCAGCTTAAAAAGCGTGCACTATCAATGATGCTAATCTGGGCATCAGGTGATAATGAGGCCGAGATCTTTACGCCAAGATTATTTACTAACAGGACACGGGCTGGGAACGGACCAAAGGAGGGGGCCAGAAATCAGTGGTCCACAAAGAAGAAGAGGAGGGGCCAACCAGGAGGACTTCAGTCTTATCCCCTTGAGTTTCAGCCAATCTAGGCCCATCCACTCAGCCACGGCTTCAAGGCAGACCCTAAGACGTGCAGCAGTTCCCTTGTGCTCAAGATCAAGCCTAAAGAGCGACTGGTTATCATCAGCATATGAACAAAAGCGGAAGCCATGGGCGCGGATCAGGCGAGCCCAAGGTTGCATGTAGATAGTAAAAAGCATCGGGGAGAGAGCCAAGAACCTCAAACATTGATTAAACAGGGACAGGGAAGGATTAAGAACGGAACAGCGGAAAAGACCGGAGCCAGTCAAGTAGGGTGCAGTGTATGACCTAATGGAACCTTTACCCAGCCCCTCATTCTGCTTTCTGTAGTACATGATGACTGCGGTTGCTAGGTCACAGCTCCATGATGTCGGATGCATCTCCTGGTTTGTCCCAGTCGTCTGCATCTTTGTGATGTTCTCTTATTGCAGAGTACCAGAGGTAACCTACCACGTGGAGCCCTCAGACGGCCACTGAAAGCTCATAGGAGGCGGCCAGGTGGGCTTTTCGCTTGGGGGCGTCAGCCAGGCTCCATACCGCACCAAGCAACCCAAGTAGCCATTGCTCCTTGCTTTTTTTGGGCAAGGTAAAGCACATCACTGGGCATGGCTCACCAACCTACCCACCAAAACAAAGGCATTTGCTTCTTTCATATTTATGGCGAGGGGAGTCAGCACATCTCCATGCATGCCTCCCACATACCTAATGGCCAAAGGCAATATCTAATTTTTAATATCATGAGCATGACTAGGCATGGCGTTTCTGCCCTTTCCAAGATTCCGCCAGCTGGAGAGTGCTGGGCTTTGAGAGTGCCAGCTGTGCCCAGCCTAGAAGAGAGGTGAGGCGAGAAGCTCATGTTTCTGGTAAGTGAAATTGCGTTTTGTCTATGTTTTATTCCTCTCTATGGTATGTGTGTGTCTGTTAGGGACGGTGAGGCGCCAATGCGCGTGCGTGTGCAGATGCATGCGGGAGAGACGTGCACATGTGCGTTGAGAAAAAGTTGCTGGGGTGACGGTTTGTTTAAATATTAACGTGCATTAAAATGTGGGTTTGCATGTGAACGAGTGGGGAGGGCGTTGGAGTCAAGACAAGTGCAAATACCACCAGGGTTCAAATACCGCCATTTTTATATATATTTACTTTATTGTGATACAAGCCTAAATTAGGATTTTACACAAACATCATAATCATAATACACTCAATACAAATAAAGCACTAAAACAGTAAGACAGTGAGGCAATAAAACAATAAAACAATAGAGCAATAATGAGACAAACATACTGCATTCCACAGCTTTTCGATGCTGTCATAGCAGAATAATCAACTGCATATTATTATAGAGTACCGAGCCCAAAGCAAGCCCCAGATGCCATACTCATACCTACCAAGTGGCAAACATACATTAATAATAATAATCATTAGCTCAGGAGCGCGTTTCCAAAAAGTATATAGGAAACCATCTTCATGATATCAAGTGCCAAAAGTCAAGCTATCAAGTGCCAAAAGCAAAGCAGGTAGGCCTCTCAGGCTCTTTATACATAATGTAATCCAGGAGTAAGGTTTTGACATGAGACCATAACCTATAGAGGACAAGCTGAAATCCCAAGGATTCAGAATTTAAACATGAGTCCCAGAAAGGTTCCCTAGTTATTGCCTCATAGTTATGGACCCCTTTCCCAAATGAGCACATATATAACAAGCCTAATTTGGGGCATAGAGTCAGGACTTGCCTAGAAGATAGATTCCAGCACTCCTACAGCCTGACAAATTCGGCAAGACCTAGCCTCCAGAGGCACCCCCAAACGAGGGCCAGTAATGGCTAAAACCGGTAACTGATTTATCTGAATCCTTAACATAAAGTGCCTCACCTCAGGTGTGGGACACAGCAGCAAGTAAGGCTGGGGCTTGCGGAATCTATGGGTGACATGAGACAGAGCCTCATATCCACTCAATTTATACAGAGAGATATAGTTCATACCCCAATCCCATCTGTTCAGTTTTTGTTCAAATTATTTTTTTAAGGTGGATGAAATGCATGTGTTTCTTGGTGGTATAAGACCAATCAATCTCCACGAAAAGGGATTCATTCAGTTGTTTAAAATTAAGCCCCCTTGGGTGCCTGTCTGTCTCGTAGTTGCCCCCAGCTAGTCCCAGCAATTAGCAGGAGGGAGTAGAACATGCTTTTAGGTAGAAAATGCCTCTTGCACGCAATGCCATGCCTCTCAAAGAGATGAGGCCCATCTCTAGTCGCAAAAACTGTACCGAGCAAGATGAACCTAGTCCCATTACAGTGCGCCAATAGTGGCCCTCCAAGATGTTCAACTATTTTAAGTCTTGCATGGCCAGTGCCTCCAGACCATAAAGAATGGAAGGGACAAAGCACTTTTGGTATAACCTTAAAATGCCTGCAATACTAAAATCTGCTGTCCCCCGCGCAAATTTACAGGCCTGTAAAGTGAGGAGTTTCGCTCGCCGTTTTTTGTGGCGAATTATGGCATCATAGTTGGGCAAGGCTTCGAAATCCAGTCCCAGACACGGGTAGGTTTCTGTGACAGCAATCGTGACCTGATCTGTATCAATGTCCGAGCGTCTAGGGCCCTTTCTAACAATAACCACTATCTTTGTCTTGTCAAGGTTAATTGTTAGACCTAGCTGAGATGCATACATGCGACATACATGGTAGGAGGTCAGCGATATAAAGGTTATAGAGCATGGGCCCAGCTACACAACCCTGCTTTACCCCAATGTTTATATGTAGCGCAGAGGACACTTCTCCATCGTCATTAAAACAAACCTTGGTAGAATTGTTATTATGGAGAGCAATTAATATGTGCAGTATCCAGGCCGGGCAGTTCATGGCTCTGATTTTTGTCCACAAGATGTGCTGCACCATTTGGTCAAAGGCACTGCGTAAGTCTATGAAAGCAATGTACAGAGTGGCCGCCTCACTGCTAACGGTGTTGTTGATTAGCTGATCGAGCACCTGTATGTTATGGGTGGTGCTCACCCCAGGTCTGAAGCCAGTCTGTGCATAATGTAGGATCTGTTTTTCCGAGACCCAGACTTCTAGTTCTTTAAGTACCCAAGTTGTGAAGATTTTACTGGTAGCATCTAGCATTGATAACAGTCGATAATTGGCAACGCTCCCCCGGTCCCACTTTTTATGTACCAGGATCATCACCGACTTTCTCCAGGATGATGGCACCTGGCAGGATCTGCAGACTCGAGAATATAGAGTGAGTAGTACCTGAGGCCAATTATTAGAGTGCTTTTTTAATACAGAGTTGGTCAAGCCATTTGGTCCCGGTGCATTAGAAGCCTTTAAATTCAAAATTGACTGTTTTACAATTTTGTGGCTAAGGGGGAGCGGCCACATTTTTACCCCCACAGGTTTAGTAGTGGTGATTGCACTTTCCTTATAAAATTTGTCGGAGATGAATTCAACCCATAGTTCCCCAGAGACAGGATTCAATACTCTCAGCCTCTGCTCTCCCCCTGCATGTGCAAGGAAGTGCCATATGTCTCTACTACAGAAGATCTCCACAAACTTCTGCCACTGGCCTCTTTCTAAGGCCTGGCGATAGAAACGTAGCCAAGAGCGGAACTTTCGTTTCATTTCTTTTGTCTTGGCCTGTATCAGGTCACGGTCTACAGCGGTAATCGCTGACACTCTTAATGCTGTAATGGCTCGATGCATGCCACGTTTCTGGTCCCGGATATTAACATCAAAGGCCAAAGCCCCCCCCCGTCTTCCATCTTACCCAGGGGCAGGGCTACCCTTAAAGAGTGCTTGAGTTTGTTGCAATAACCAGGATTCTATCACCTCTGGGTTTTTACCCCACAGCAACTGCTTAATCTCTGTGTTCACGGGGAAAAAGAGGACATTCATTTTATCAATGTTATGCTGTAGCCACTGAATCCTATTCCCTGCATGGTTAGGTACTACCTCTCTGCACACGCCCGGCCTCCCCCCCCACCTCCCTCCAACTCTAGGGTTAGGGTGGCATGATCACTGTAGTTATTCAAAGAGATGCATAGTTTCATAACATGACTCAAAAGACACTGAGTAACAGCCATATAGTCAAGCACGGCACACTTTGTCCCCACTGCCCATGTCATGCGACCCGGTGAGTCTCCGTTGGTGCAGCCATTTAAGATTGTCCAATTCCATTCTTTGCAGATTTCCAGCCACACTCTCCCCTTGTTATTACTCTTGATTAGAGGTAAGTTACAGATATCGGAAACACATGAATATTTCCCAACCCCGTCCTGGACGACACATTTGGCGTTTAGGTCTCCACATAATAACATAGGAGCGGGGTCTTTCCCCATACACCAAGTTGTCAACAGTTGGTCCAGATGATCACCTACAATCTCTGTGAGCAACTCACCCAGTGGATCATATATGTTAACTATCAGGATGTCCCTGTGCCCCCCACCCACCTGGCAGGGATATCTGAATTACCAATAAATTCCCCCCAAGGTCATCCCGATAGATTAATCTGGGGTTATGGGAGGATTTAACACTGGTCAAAAGGCCACCCACATGTCTACCCCGCTCTCCCTTAGCGGCCAAGTTCTGAAAGGTGACATATCCATCAAATTCTATATCAAATGTGACCCACGTTTCTTACAATATAAACATCTCAGCTGACAACAACAAATCACGGGAGCCCCCCACATTAAGCCAAAGGCTAAAGCCCCTCGTATTCCAGCACATAATGGTCCGTTTTCCATTTTGGTGTAAAGCCCTTTTAAGTGTGGTCTTACAGGGACAAATAATGGCATTTTTGGGCAATACTATCAGGAGAGTCTCCTCCATGGTGGCAAATAATGGTTTATTGGGGCAAAGACCTCCTGAATGTGTTCCTCAAGTGGTGAATGTTGACATGTTGGGGCAAATCCGTAATCAATGTGTACTTTCAGGGGCTAACATTAGCTTTTTGGGGCAAGCCATCATGAGTGATCCTGTCTAGGGGCAAATAATGGCATCTTGTGGCAAAGCTACATGGGTGTGTACTTGCATTTGCCAATAATGCCATTTTGAGCCAAAGCCATTATCCGTGTGTACAGTCAAAGGCAAACAACGACATGCTGGTTAAAAGCCATGGTACATCTGTACTTCCAGGGGCAAATATTGGCATGCTGGGGAAAATCAATCATGAGTGTGCACTTGAAGGGGTATACAATGGCATGTTGGGATAACAGCATCATGAGTGTGTGCTTCAAGAGTCAAATACTGGGATTTATGGGCAAACCTATAAATAGTGTGTTCTTCTAAAGGGCAATACCTGCATTTTGTGGTAAAGCCATCATGAGTGTGCTCTTCGAGTACTAAATAATGACATTTTGGGGCAAACCTATGAAGAATATGCACCTCCAGGGGCAAATAATGGCATGTTGGGTAACAGAATCATGGGTGTTTTCTTCCAGGGAAATAATGCCATGCTGGATCAAAGCCATAAAGGCAAATTTGGGGCAAGAAACATGAGGCATGTATTGGTATGTTGGGGAAAAGCTATCATAACTGTGTACTTCTACAGGCAACTAAAAACATATTGGGGCAACGCCATGATGAGTGTGTTCTTCCAGGGGTAATGGAATTTGGGACACGGCTATTTTGAGTGTGTACTTCAATGGGCCTGTACTGGCATGCTGTGGCAAGCCATCATTGATGTGTACTTCCAGGGCAAAAAATGGCATGTTGAGCTATAACCATGATAGGTGTCCACTCCCAGGGCAAATACTGGCATTCTAGAGCAAATATACCATGAGTGCGTACGTCCAGTGGCAAATGCCTGCGGTTTGGGACAAAGGCATCGTGAATATATGCTTCAAGGGGCCAATACTGGCATGCTGGGGAAAAACCACCCTGCATGTGTACTTCCAGGGGCAAATAATATAATGTTGGGGCGAAATCATGGGCATATAATGGTATGTTGGAGTAAAACCATCATGAGGGTATACTTCCAGTGTCAAATAATGGCAAGATGGGGCAAAGTCATGAGTGTGCACTTCCATGGCCAAATAAGGGCATGTTGGGGCAATGCCACCATGAGTGTGTAATTCAAGAGCAAAATAATGGCAAAAAGTCAAAGCCGTCCCCCGTTTTTTTCAAGGGGCACCCACTGGCATTTTTTAAGCAAAGCCATTATAAGCGTGTACGTCAGACCCAAATAATGGCTTGGGACACATCCATTATGGGTTCATTCTGGCAGGGGGGGGCAATACTATACTGGCAATGCCAGAATGGGTGTGTTCTTAAAGGGGTTCAAAGTGGCAATGTTGGGACAAAGGCATCACAAGCGTAATGTTTATGTTGGGAACAGTGATTGCGTTTCATGCTTTGAATCACAGACGCCTTCATACTTGCCAAGTCACGGATTTTCTAACACCCAGTTTCACCTGCAAAGAAATATGTAAAGATAGTTTGCCATACATCAGCTGCACAAAGTGCACACTGTACCTGGCAGGCAAAACCAAAAACATTAGAGATGGCACAAATATGAGCGGGACTCCAGCTAAAAGCAGGGTTTAGCAATCACTGTTCTCTTTACCCCCAGACATCCTGGGTTCTCTCCATCAATTTGGCATGAAAAGCAGCTAATTGCCGCTAAAAACATAAATATACACACAAAAACATGCACACACGGACACACATGCAAAATGCTCACCTATTAGTAAGTCACAATTGCGGTAATAATGACATCCCTAAAGCGGATGAGTATTCATGCACATTTGCCATCAACTATGATTAATATCAGTATTGCCTTCATTTGTAGGTTTCTGGCATTCTGTTTATTTGCTGAGAGGGGATCTGGTTTGTGTATGTGGGTGCCATAATTACAAAAACAAATCCCAGATGTGTGAGGCTCTATAGAACAGCGATTGCTTTACCTTGCTTTAAATAACAGTCCACTCGGCCTCTACTCCACCCAACCTACCGGTCTCCTGTTTTGCCCCACACATCCTACCTGTCCCCCCTATACTCACAACCCCCAAAAAACGTATCTCCGCCCCCATAAGCCTAAACTACTGTACTCTTCTGTGCTCCCACCCACCCTATGTCTTACCTCTCTACCCCAGAACACCCTACCCCACTCCTCCCTATCCCCACCCTACCTTGCTGCTCTCCACCTCATATTGCCTTGCTCCACTGCACCACCTTCCACCCACTCTACATTACTAACCTTAGCTCAGCTCTACCCCATCCCTTTTTCCCCACACCCAATATAGCTCATCCAAGTCTCCTCTTTAGGGTATGTGCTGGTAAGAAGGGCATGGCTGTGAGGTGGGAAGTAGGAGGCCCTCGGTTTATGAGGGGGACTGGAAAGGCCCAACATTTGATATGGGCTTTGAGAGGGCTGGGTCAAAGATATGGGAATTGGGTGGAAGGCTGAGGTGCTTGATACAGGGGTAGGCTTCGAATGTATGTCTCTGATGGGATCGTGAATGTGTCTGTTTTGGGAGGGAGTGCGTGTTGTGATTGTGTAGATATGTTGACAGAGGATGCAGAGGCAAGTGTGGGGAATGAAGGGGACTTGCAACTGTGATATGACTGATTTTCTTGTAATTGTAATTGGTTATTTATAGCGCGCTTAATACCCAGAGGATTCTAAGCGCGGATCTGGGGATCAAACCTGCGTTGCTCGTGTCGTCTAGCTTCCAAGGCGAGCGCGTTGCCCCCGAGCTATCCTCCCGAGCTATCCTCCTATCCTCCCTGTCTTTATCTTTTCCTGGGATTGTGACTTTGGTAAGAGAAAAAAGAAGAGGTGGATGCAGATGGCTATGCACACTTCAAGACAATCATGCAGGCAAATGGAGGTGAGGTGGGAAGAAAACAACGTTCAGTGCCTAAATGGGCGTTTCTAAATTGTGGCACTGTGATGTGACATTTTGGAAGCCGCATAGTATAGTTTGTTGGTAGCCGGTTGTTGTACTTAAGCCTTCCCTCTTTA
Source organism: Ambystoma mexicanum (assembly GCF_040938575.1). Lineage (NCBI taxonomy): Eukaryota > Metazoa > Chordata > Amphibia > Caudata > Ambystomatidae > Ambystoma > Ambystoma mexicanum. Next base: position 536,269,831 of record NC_090923.1, on the reverse strand, counting down.
TCCACATCTATTTATGTGAAGTTTACCTGTACCCAATCTAACCATCAGGCTACTTGATAGCGCCGTACCTTATGCCTTCCGGTTCCGCCCCCATGTTTGTTTGGGTCATGGCGACCTTTCTGTACTTCTTTGTCTTGCAGGTGCATGTCTGTGTTAATGTAATTTACAGGAAGGTTTTAGTGCAGGGAAAGAGTGGTATAGGTTTCTGCATTGTGTCTCTACCACACCTGGCCATCTGAGAGTGGTTGCAAGAGTTGCACCGTGCACCCCCCTGTGTGGCGTGTTTATAGGAAGCCCACTCTCTTTCCGGTGGACCTGAATGTCAGAACACTCTGGACATTTCCTACCTAAGGTATCACAAAATTGGAAACACTTGCAACAACCTCTTAACAAATTTAAGTGGCATCTGAGGTGGTGCGATGTTATCAACAATGAAAACAAGTTGACAAAGATGAAGTCGTAGAGGTGGCGGGAGATACGGAATTGCAAAAACCTTGTTATTCAGTGAAAACAACTTTAGTTGCAGTGAGCTTAAGGTGCTGCTTTAAAGCAACACAACTCTTAAAATTCGGCAGTTGTTGGAAGCTACATCATCTTAACTTCCAGCCCCTCTTTTGCACAACTTATGAGTACAATGATGACATCACTGATAACATCACACATGGCACAAATGGCACCATTTATTACAACCATAATTGCATCATCAGTGAGATACCTGGAAACTGGAGCACACTGATGACAACACAGACAACATCACTGATGGGATCACATATGCTGTCACTGAGTAGAGGTAATGAAATGTCAAAGTGACACACATAATATTTAATATTTATTTCCCCCTGCATTCGCACAATCTGAATGACAAAAGGCCTAGTAACATCGTTTGTTTTGTTGCGCTGTGTCTCCCTTCCTTGTCGCACCTAGAAAGACTCGTATACAGGCATATCATATATCATACCATATCATAATAGAGGTCACTGCAACATGTACAGATAAAATATGGTAGTGTTGGGAACAATGCTGGTCTTTAGTTCTCCTTTATAGGTTTGTCACTTTCCAAGCATGATATTCTAATGGACAGGAGATAGGATCCATGTAATGAGTATTTACAGCCAACTCTGTCATGATGTGGTTTGCATGAAAAACTAGTGAAGTTGTGTTTTTAAATGTGTACATTGGACCTTCCGGATATGTTGACTGGTAGTTTCTCTGGACACAGACACCTGTGAAAAAGTGCACATTATAGTCTTACTCAGCATGGTGTAGATGTTGTAAATGGTATACCTTTGACTTTTCAGAAGTACAAAAAGGACATAACGTTCCAGTTTACATTTAAAAAAATCCCTTTCTTTACATATTGTAAATGAGTAATTGTTACTTTAGCAAAGTAAAGCTTAAGCACCAGTGATCTTAAGCTGTAAAGATTTATCACAATGAAATACAATTCCATGTTTTGAGAGGGCAGAATCATATTGCTACGGTGGTATTCTACTATTTGAACATCTGGTGTACATAATGTACCGTAAACGTGAACTACATTCTAGAAAATATTGTTTTTGATGCTGGAAAATACTTTTATTTTTTCTACTAATTATGCATGACATACTGGCATGGTTTCATACATCTGTGTCTGTATGCAGCACCTACAGAATATGTTTAGCATGTGTCTTGCAAGACACCTTTTCAATATGACAAATTCTTTTCAGTGATTTCATAAATGATCTCATTAGTGATGTCATATGTGCAGTCATAAGAAATGTCATACATGATGTCATGATTTATGTCAGTGATGATGCCATGAGTAACTTCATTGTTGTGATAAGCGATGTCAAACGGGACTGCATTTGTGAAGTTGGCATTGATGTCCTCTGTGATATCAATAGTCTGCTCGAGTTTCCAGGAATGTTATAAATGATGTAATACGTGATGTCATCAATTATGTCATCATTGTCCTCCTGGGCTGTGCAAGAGAGTTAAGGTGGCAGAGCTTCGAACGCTTGTCGAATTTCAAGGATTTTGCTTCCTTAAATCATCACCTTAATGTCAATTATACTAAGGTATTTTTGCTGAATATCAAGGGACTTGTTGCGTTAACTTAAATCAACATAAATCTCTTTTAGCAAAACATTTTTCACTGTATCTTAAGGGATTTCTTATGCCCTATTTCACACTTCGTGTAAAGCTAAAGGGATTTTTCATATCATCACAGATGGCATCTTCAATATTATCAGTATATGTGTAAGGTACGCGCCATGAGATTTTTCCCCCTTTACGGTTTGGTGGCCCACTGGGCACAGCAGTGGCTACTTTAGGTTAATGATGATCTGAGAAGAGAACGAGTGCGATATTTGCAGGCCGATTCATGGAATAATTAGCGCGGCGCAAGTGGGCAAAAACGTGCGAATCGCAGTGGAATAGCGAAAATCGCAGTGCAATTGCGAAAATCGCACGAAAAGCAGCGCACGTCGATTCATGGAAGGCCGTGCGCGAGAAAACCAGCGTATGTGCGATAAAAAAGTGCGCGGCGCACGTTGGCGCACAGGCCATCTAACAGCGTGCGCCAGGTCACAGCGAAAATCGCACAGGCCACAGCGAAATTCGCACATAGCGCGGCGCACGCAACAAAAGTAGGCGGAACACGGGCGTAACACTCGGAATGGGGAACAACTTGCCAAAACGTGGGCGTCACGGGGGAAGTACAGGGCACAAGTGCGTGGAACTCCCACACGCTCGCCTACAACACGTATTCATGGAATAGAATAGGGGAAAAAAGCGCACGCTCAAACCAGCGCACAGGCACAAACACGACCGCCACAAGAAAGCAGGCGGTAGCGTCTCTGCGGCTGTAAGAAATGTGCGCCAAAAGGTGCGCCAACAAATAGCACCTATATACTGCCATGATGAATGTCCCATACTGTGGCCCTCCAGGAAAAATGACGTGCAAAGGGGTACCCACAAACACGGACACCCGCTGACAAAAAATATGTGTGCGTGTATACCGGGGTGCGCGGGAAGTCTAACACGCGATTTCAGCAGGGTACGTGCATCACAGGGGTTCGCGTGAAGTTATTCACGCGATCGGGCCTGGGGGAGCGTGCTACGTGTATTTCAGGGGTTCGCGTGAAGTTTCACACGCGATCGGGTCTGGGGGAGCGGGCTACGTGTATTACAGGGGTTTGCGTGAAGTCCCTCACGCGATCGGGCCTGGGGGAGCGTGCTACGTGTATTTCAGGGGTTCGCGTGAAGTTTCACACGCGATCGGGCCTGGGGGAGCGGGCTACGTGTATTACAGGGGTTCGCGTGAAGTTCCTCACGCGATCGGTCCTGGGGTAGCGGGCTACGTGTATTACAGGGGTTCGCGTGAAGTTCCTCACGCGATCGGGCCTGGGGGAGCGGGCTACGTGTATTCCAGGGGTGCGCGGGAAGTTCCACACGCGAATAGCCTGGGCGCGTGTATTTGAGGGGTGCACGGGAAGTTCCACACGCGAATAGCCTGGGCGCGTGTATTTGAGGGGTGCGCGGGAAGTTCCACACGCGAATAGCCTGGGCGCGTGTATTTCAGGGGTGCGCGGGAAGTTCCACACGCGAATAGCCTGGGCGCGTGTATTTCAGGGGTGCGCGGGAAGTTCCACACGCGAATAGCCTGGGGGCGCGTGTATTTCAGGGGTGCGCGGGGAGTTCCACACGCGAATAGCCTGAGTGCGTGTATTTCAGGGGTGCGCGGGAAGTTCCACACGCGAATAGCCTGGGTGCGTGTATTACAGGGGTGCGCGGGAAGTTCCACACGCGAATAGCCTGGGCGCGTGTATTTCAGGGGTGCGCGGGAAGTTCCACACGCGAATAGCCTGGGTGCGTGTGTATTTCAGGGGTGCGCGGGGAGATCCACACGCGAATAGCCTGGGTGCGTGTATTTCAGGGGTGCGCGGGAAGTTCCACACGCGAATAGCCTGGGCGCGTGTATTTCAGGGGTGCGCGGGAAGTTCCACACGCAAATAGCCTCGGTGCGCGTGTATTTCAGGGGTGCGCGGGGAGTTCCACACGCGAATAGCCTGGGTGCGTGTATTTCAGGGGTGCGCGGGAAGTTCCACACGCGAATAGCCTGGGCGCGTGTATTTCAGGGGTGCGCGGGAAGTTCCACACGCGAATAGCCTGGGCGCGTGTATTTCAGGGGTGCGCGGGAAGTTCCACATGTGATTTGACAGTGTGGGTCCTCCCAGGTGTACCCTGTACACCCTCCACGGCCCCTGCAGGCAGCCCACACCACAGGGGACTACCCTGCATCCCTGGTCATGTCCCGCAGGCAGCCCACCCAACATGGGCATGCCCTCCAGCAAAGGCACATGTCTCCTTGAACTAATGAACACCAACTCATGTCCCCTTGCACCCCCACCCCCCAGCACTGTGGGGCACCTGCCAGCAGGCCCCCACCCATGTCCAACTCATGTCTCCCACCACCCCCACACCCCAGCCACCAGGGGCACCCTCCACCAGGCCCCCACTCATGTCTCCCACCACCCCCACACCCCAGCAGTGCAGGGGCACCCTCCACCAGGCCCCCACTCATGTCACCCACCACCCCCACCCCCCAGCCACCAGGGGCACCCTCCACCAGGCCCCCACTCATGTCTCCCACCACCCCCACACCCCAGCAGTGCAGGGTCACCCTCCACCAGGCCCCCACTCATGTCTCCCACCACCCCCACACCCCAGCAGTGCAGGGGCAGCCTCCACCAGGCCCCCACTCATGTCACCCACCACCCCCACCCCCCAGCACTGTGGGGCACCTGCCAGCAGGCCCCCACCCATGTCCAACTCATGTCTCCCACCACCCCCACACCCCAGCCACCAGGGGCACCCTCCACCAGGCCCCCACTCATGTCTCCCACCACCCCCACACCCCAGCCACCAGGGGCACCCTCCACCAGGCTCCCACTCATGTCTCCCACCACCCCCACACCCCAGCAGTGCAGGGGCACCGTCCACCAGGCCCCCACTCATGTCTCCCACCACCCCCACACCCCAGCAGTGCAGGGTCACCCTCCACCAGGCCCCCACTCATGTCTCCCACCACCCCCACACCCCAGCAGTGCAGGGTCACCCTCCACCAGGCCCCCACTCATGTCTCCCACCACCCCCACACCCCAGCAGTGCAGGGGCAGCCTCCACCAGGCCCCCACTCATGTCTCCCACCACCCCCACACCCCAGCAGTGCAGGGTCACCCTCCACCAGGCCCCCACTCATGTCTCCCACCACCCCCACACCCCAGCAGTGCAGGGGCAGCCTCCACCAGGCCCCCACTCATGTCACCCACCACCCCCACCCCCCAGCACTGTGGGGCACCTGCCAGCAGGCCCCCACCCATATCCAACTCATGTCTCCCACCACCCCCACACCCCAGCCACCAGGGGCACCCTCCACCAGGCCCCCACTCATGTCTCCCACCACCCCCCAGCCACCAGGGGCACCCTCCACCAGGCCCCCACTCATGTCTCCCACCACCCCCACACCCCAGCCACCAGGGGCACCCTCCACCAGGCCCCCACTCATGTCTCCCACCACCCCCACACCCCAGCAGTGCAGGGGCAGCCTCCACCAGGCCCCCACTCATGTCACCCACCACCCCCACCCCCCAGCACTGTGGGGCACCTGCCAGCAGGCCCCCACCCATGTCCAACTCATGTCTCCCACCACCCCCACACCCCAGCAGTGCAGGGTCACCCTCCACCAGGCCCCCACTCATGTCTCCCACCACCCCCACACCCCAGCAGTGCAGGAGCAGCCTCCACCAGGCCCCCACTCATGGCACCCACCACCCCCACCCCCCAGCACTGTGGGGCACCTGCCAGCAGGCCCCCACCCATGTCCAACTCATGTCTCCCACCACCCCCACACCCCAGCAGTGCAGGGGCAGCCTCCACCAGGCCCCCACTCATGTCACCCACCACCCCCACCCCCCAGCACTGTGGGGCACCTGCCAGCAGGCCCCCACCCATGTCCAACTCATGTCTCCCACCACCCCCACACCCCAGCCACCAGGGGCACCCTCCACCAGGCCCCCACTCATGTCTCCCACCACCCCCGCACCACAGCAGTGCAGGGTCACTCTCCACCAGGCCCCCACTCATGTCTCCCACCACCCCCACACCCCAGCAGTGCAGGGGCAGCCTCCACCAGGCCCCCACTCATGTCACCCACCACCCCCACCGCCCAGCCACCAGGGGCACCCTCCACCAGGCCCCCACTCATGTCTCCCACCACCCCCACACCCCAGCAGTGCAGGGTCAACCTCCACCAGGCCCCCACTCATGTCCCCCTGCACCCCCACCCCCCAGCAGTGCAGGGTCACCCTCCACCAGGCCCCCACTCATGTCTCCCACCACCCCCACCCCCCAGCAGTGCAGGGTCACCCTCCACCAGGCCCCCACTCATGTCCCCCTGCACCCCCACCCCCCAGCAGTGCAGGGTCACCCTCCACCAGGCCCCCACTCATGTCTCCCACCACCCCCACCCCCCAGCAGTGCAGGGTCACCCTCCACCAGGCCCCCACTCATGTCTCCCACCACCCCCACACCCCAGCAGTGCAGGGTCACCCTCCACCAGGCCCCCACTCATGTCTCCCACCACCCCCACCCCCCAGCAGTGCAGGGTCAACCTCCACCAGGCCCCCACTCATGTCTCCCACCACCCCCACACCCCAGCAGTGCAGGGTCACCCTCCACCAGGCCCCCACCCATGTACCCCTGCCCCCAGGTCCTGACGATACACAATCATGGCAGTAATGGGCAGCATACCCAGCACAAACACCCAGGCAAGGATTGCATCCACCCACATAGTGAATGCAATTACATGACACAACCCCAATGGCAAGTATGTAAATGAACACATGTCCGTCACACACACATACACAATGGCTGCAAGTGAATGTCAAAACCCATATCATGACATGTATGAAACCAAAGACAAAATAAGACAAGTGGAAGTAAAAATAAAAAATGTATTAAAGATTAAAAATAAGTAAACAAATCAAACATACAACTATGTGGATAATAAAATAAATGGTCCATGTTGGAGAACAAAAGTAAAAATCAAAAAACGAAAAAGGAATACAAAAACAAATGTTGACCAAAGCAATATCAAGTAGAAGCAAAAGAATGAAAAACCATTTCCACATGGTGAACACAACAATGAAAAAAAGAAAATTTTCCTTCAAAAAACAAACTAAATACAGGAATGTACCAGGGTCCATGAGCCCAACACCATAAAGGAAACCTACTACTACCTAATGAAAAAAATATATACAAAAAAGTGGCCATTGTCCGAGCGGTCCAAAATAATAAAAACAAATAAAGGAAACCTAACACTAACTAACTATATAACTATATACAAAGGCAGCGGGCAAGTCCTGCGGCTCACTTGTTGATGTTGCTGGCCAGGGCATCATCGAACTCCATGTCGATGTCCTGGAGGCGGGACTCTGTCCTGGCCCCGAGGTCTCGCAGGGATAACCCCATGTTCAGCTCAAACTCCCTGCGAGCTTCCTCGAGGCACTCAGCCCGCCTCAACGCCCGACGCATGGAGAACTCCGCCCTGACCATGGCGAGCCGCTCCTCTTCCGCCCGCTGCCGCTCCGCACCTATCCGCTGGACCAACTGCTCCCACACGGAAGACACCACCATCCCAGGGTTGCCCTGCCCTCCGGCCGATGCCTGCCCCTCTGATCTTGATGGCCCTGAGCCATGATGCCTCCCACGTCGAGCCCGCTGCTGCCTCCGACGCCACTGCCTCTGCCAGCACGACGGCATCCAGGCTGATGGAAACCACCGACGCCGTCGTGCACGTGCCCTGCCTGATGATGCTGTCACATCTTCCATCTGCTGGGGTCCAGTTGCTGTGTTGTCCACCCCTGCTGGACCTCCGACTCCCAACTGTGGCAGGGATGGGATCCCCACCGAGCTGGCTGCATTGGTCGGGGCAGGTCCACAGGGGGCCCTGGTGGCATCTGGGCTGGAAGACGGCAAGGGGAACGACTGGTGGATAGCCTGCACAGAGGAGGAGAGGGCCGCCACATTGGCCAACACATGCAGGAAACCCCCGAACATGGCCGATCCCAATTGGGCCACGTCGGCACGGTGCACTTCGTGATGACGTGCGTGCTCCTCCCGGGAAGCACGCACGGCATCACGAATCACACCCGTGAGCATCGCGACCCCAATCAGGACCTTCTCCGCACGGCCAGGGGTTCCCACGTCCGCAGGTGGAGGGGAGTCAGGTGACATGGACATCCCCTCTACCTGCGGACAGGCCTGGGACGGGGCATCCCTGCTGGTGCATGGTGGTGCACTCACAGGGTCAGGGACAGCGACATGCACAGGCCCCTCCACGGTGACCTGTGCTGCCTCCTGCCCCTGGCCCTGGACTGCACCACTTGCACCAGCAGGGATGCCCCCACCAGGCCCCATGTGTGCCCCAGTGGCGGCCTCCTCCTCCTCTGTGCAAACCACCAACCTGGATGGCTCCTCACCGTCTCCCACCGTAGCAGGCCCCTGTGGGGGCTCACCTACCCCTTCCGCTGCAGCCGTGGGGGCATCCCCGCCGCCTTGCTCCACAGCGCCGTCTCCGCCCTCTTCTTCACTAGCCGCTGCGTAGAGGGAGACAAAGAACACAAGCATCAGGGCACTGTACAATGGTCCCCTAGACAGGAAGCAATAGCAGATGAGCACCACTGTCAAAGTACACTTCCATCATGTCCCTCCACAACACATGGGTCAGTCCAGGCAAAACACACACAGTAACAGGCATGGTGCATGCCATGGACATTTCCATGCATGTCCAATGGACTCTTGAAACATTCAATGATATGTAACTCACATGCATCATGGCTCATGCCTATCACATGCACACACTTCACCTCAGTCACATCCATCTGGCCCCAAACACACCAAACACAGCGGATACAAGGGTAATTTGGCTGCTTCACTGAATCTGTGCATTGTCACACACATGTGTCATGCATCCATGGCATGCACAAGTCACAGACACGCAGGTCAGGCACACAGACATGGCTACCATATATGTACCTGGCATCAGCACCCATCCCTCACCCCCACCCATGTCCAGGTACAGAGACTGGCATGCTCTCATGTTCAAAATCTGCATAGGGCTCCCCATGCGGCATTTCAACACATGCAACAACCATGTGGATCACACATCACTGGTCGCACATGCATTACCATGATGTCCCTGCACACATACATGCATACATGGCCTATGGCACACATACAGGCAAGTATCATAGAACCAGCACACCGCAACATGCCCTGTCTCACACAGTAATGCTTGGACACTTACCGCTCAACTCCAGACGGGCCTCCCTCTGAAGGATATGGGCGTGGAGCGCTGGGCGTACGCGTTCCAGGACCCTCATCTGGATGGAACTCATGCGGCCCCGGCCCCCCTCCACGAGGCGCCGGGCCTTCACAAGGGTCCTGGACCTCAAGTCCTCCCAGCGCTTCTTGATCTTCAGGACGTCGCGGGTTGCCACCCCCTCCGCGTTGATGGCAACCACACAGTCGGCCCAGATCCTCTGCCGTCCTTCCTTGCTGGCGCGGGACGATCCAAAGAGGGCATCATACTGCCCCAGGACATGCTCCACCAGGACACCAACTTCGGTGACAGTGAAGCTGGTGCCCCTCTGCCCCTCTGGCCTGGGGTTGCCGCTGGTGCCAGATGTGGAAGTGCCCGACATGGCAACCCCAGAGGCAGGTGTGGGTGGGCAACTGGGTCCTGGGGCTGGGCTGTGGAGGGATGTAATCCCAGTCGGGAGTCTTCAGTTCCAGCAGGGGTGGACACAGCAACTGGACCCCTGCAGATGGCTGATGTGCAGGCACCAAATGGCAGGGCACGGTGGCAGCAGGCAGGCAGGCAGGCAGGCAGCAGCAGATGGCACGTGGGAGGCTGCTCGGGGCACTGGGGGGCAGTAACTCGGCCTTCTGGGCAGGAGCGTGGTCTTCCATTTGTTTTCGCGTGGCCAGCTTGATACGGAGTGATTTGGCACGTGAAAATCCTGCACGTCAGCGTGAAATCCGAGGAAAGGCCCTTAGCGCGTAAGCGCGTCAGCACGCATACGCGATTCTATTGGACCAGAGTCCCTCAGCGCGTAAGCGCGTCTGTGACGTGACCCGCACGGGTGTTCCCCACTCAGCACGTGACGACGGGGCACACGTGGAAATACTGCACGTCAGAGTGTCATCGCGTGTAATTGGACACAAGTGCGCATACACGCGATTGGCCTATGTACGTGTATTTAATGGGTGCGCGGGCACTTACACACGCAAGTACGTCAGCGAACCTGTATCCCGTGGTGCGTGTGAATTTCCACACGCTATTGGACTGGGAACTGGATTCCAGGGGTGCGCGGGTCACACGCTGTATCCCGTGGTGCGTGTGAATTTCCACACCCTATTGGACTGGGAACTGGATTCCAGGGGTGCGCGGGTCACACGCTCGCCTAGAACACGCGCAAAGCATAAATTTGCAGACTTTAACAATAACAAGCTCAGACGCCAGGATGAACATACCGTTCCTAGCAGCAGTGGCAGTGGGCTACCAAAGGAGGAGGAGGAGGATAGTCAGGGCCAGAATATTCACACCCAGAACCAGCCTTTTCGGGATGCCTGATGACCAGGTGTATGGGAGGTACAGGTTTCCACCACACATTATACTGGACCTGGTGAGTGAGTGGGAGGATGACCTCACATCACCCACCCTGTGCTCCCAAGCACTCAGCCCCCTGGAGAAGGTCCTCAATGTACTGCACTTCTTAGCCACTGGATCATTTCAGCGGACAAGTGCCATAGTGGGTGGGGTGTCACAGGCCACCCAGTCACGCTGCCTACACCAGGTCTTGAACATCATCACTGCACGCCCATCAGTCCGCAGGCACATATACCTGCCCAGAACACCTGCAGAAAGGCATGCTGCCGCCCTGGATTTTTACGCTGTGGCACGATTCCCCAAAGTGCTAGGTGCCATCGACTGCACCCATGTGGCTCTACGTCCCCCCAGGGCATCTGAGCACATCTATAGGAACCGCAAGCAGTGGCATTCCATCAACGTGCAGGTAGCATGTAATGCCAAGGGAATCATCACCTCAGTATATGCCAACTATCCCGGCTCCATCCACGACAGCTTCATTTACCGAATGTCCACCCTAAGCCGGGACCTAGAAGCTGGGCGGCATGGCGATACATGGCTGCTTGGTGAGTATGTATGCCACTGCACATGCATGCATGTTGGATACTGAGCAAGGTCACAACCCCACCAATGATACCAATCACCACCTCCACAGGGGACAGTGCCTACCCTCTCAGCCCCCACATGATGACGCCAATTCGGAACCCCACCACGCCACCCCAGGTAAGATATAACACAGCCCACATTACAACCAGGGGCATAGTGGAGCGCACATTCGGAGTGCTAAAGTCACGCTTTCGCTCCCTTGACCGTTCTGGCGGGCAGCTGTTATACGCTCCCCCAGTAGTGTGCAGGATCATAGTGGCAGCATGTGTCCTGCACAACGTTGCAACACGCCGGGGCCTGGCCGTGGACATGGTGGTGGCCCCACATCCCCAACCACATGCACAGCCGCTGCGCATGGGAGGGGAAAGGGCACGGGGGGAGGCAGCCCGTACACAGCTAGTGGCTAATTACTTCACATAGAAATCACACCCCTGTGGAGTGCACACTGCCCTGGCACATTCCGTCTGACAATCAATGATGACTCAACCTGACACTGATCCTGAATGTCTGGAGAATGAACCGGGAATACCATGTCAGCCTGAGATTGTTCACCTGGAAGTGTCACAATGTGTGCATCCCTACCCACACAGACACCACCAATGCAGTATTGTGAAGTTACACATTGAAGCAGCTAAAATGAATACCCACTTGCAAAATGCAACAAGAGGACAGTGCCATGTCAGCCAACCCAACCCCAGCACCGCCACACGACACACCGTGCCATGTCATGCTAATTGCAGGTAAACAAAGTAATCCCCACAACATGACATCAGTCTCACTATGTACAGTGGCACTATTAGAAACCAGCAACACCTGAAATGCTCACAGCAATGCCGGACCAACAACATACTTGAGCACCTACTACCATTAACATGACATCACAAATGTTACATATTAGTAGTCTCACCACCTGGAAATGCCTGCACTCCCACCACTACCAACTGTGCAGTGTTGTCGCCATGTAGAGTTGTAGGTGCACTGCTGCCAACATGGACCCCATCTCCAGACTAGAGGTCCTTGTGTGGACATGAGGAAGGGACCTGCAAATTGGGAGGTAGACACAGAAGAAGAGTTACACATCAATGCAACATGCAGTGTACAACACAACAGCAATATGCACTAGGAATGTATACACAGTATTGACTACAGACTGCCCACACAGCTCATGGGAGTCCAACGTCACTGTGTAATTCACTGTCACTTGGGCACACCCTTTGCAAGGCCATGGAAACGGGAAGCAGGAGGGGTGTGTGTGACTCAAACCCAAGCATCTGAACCAAATACATTACAAGCCTGCATGTGCCCAGCCACAATGCAGCGTATGCCCACAGGAACCACGGAAGCCAACAGATCGTCCCAAAAAAATTGGGAATAAAAGAAATCAAAATAAAAATAAAAATAAGAAACAATCAAAAATGGCCATTGATGGGCCCGGGGGGGTTGGGGAGGCCACCCAGGAGGTCCGAGGACAGGATGCACACCAGAACCCACCTGCGTGGATCCTGGGAAGATAAAACACCTCCATGGGCTCATGGCCCACACGGCTACCCTATTGTGGGAGTATCACTGCTGTCGCTATTATCACCCTGTGCAGCTGCATCCGGAGGTGGTTGCACTATGGGAGGCAGCCCACGCAAGGCCCTAGTCTGCTCCTCCATGGCTGCAAGCATGCGGGTGTGGTAGGTCTGGTTCTGGAGGATGAGTGTGCGGAGGTCCCCATGCAACAACTCACGGGATGCCCGGACGTCCGCCCTCGTTGCCTGCATCTCAGCTGAGAGCGTACGGGTGAGACGCTCCAGCTGCTGTTCTGTCCTTTGGTGTGTTGAAGCCTCAAGCTCAACAAGAGTCGTCCTGAGGTGAAGGAGCTCCTGCCTCAGGGCTTCCCTTTGGCCCTGGGACTCAATGGAGATGGCCTCCTGCAGAGTCGCCAGTGCCGCCCGCCTGTCCCTGTTGGACCCCAACATGTCCTCCCTGTGTGACTGGCAAATGGAGTCGGTTGCCTGCTCTAGTCGCTCCATCAGCCTTTCTGGGGGGACAATGGAAGTGGCCACCCTATCCATGGCCTGAGCCATCATCTCGGATGATGCAGCCTGTTGGGTTGCCATACCGTAAATGGATTGCTCCCATGCGGTATTGCCGGGTGGCGTACCGCCACCACGTCGGTTGGCACCACACCTGTCTGGGGCAAGGCGAACTGCGCCTTGCTGTGCCGGCACTGCCTGAGGCTGCAGGACTGCATTCCCCCTCTGATCTGCTGGCCCAGGAACAGGATCAGATGTCGCGGAGTGTGACCCTGCATCCGTAACCACCGAAGGCGTAGCTGCCAACACTGACATCCCCATGGAGGGTTCTGACCCTGGTGCAGGTGGGTGAGACAGAACAGAATCCCTCCCTGGAACACTCACCTGCGACGGCACGTAGGTCTCATCCGAATCAACACCTGAGTACAGCTTGGGGGAGGTGCAGCCAGAGATACCCCTTGAGTGCACGACCTGCAGCACTTGTGGGTTCTCCCCCACCACCACACCACGTCCCTCACTGGTGGTTGGTCGGCCCTCGGACCCCTCCTGGGTCTGCACCATCTCCACAACCCCAGCAGTATCAGGTGCGTCTTCCCCTGCAAAGACATGAAAACAAAGAAATGGAAACAGGCATTAGCACCATGGCACACAATGAGGGCTGAGAAGCAAGAGAACCAGTACTTGATTGACACATGTCCCACATGACTAAAACCCTCCCATGCATGCACCCTCACTGCGTATGAAGTGCAGGCAAATGGCACACACTGATGACACCAAGATGGAAGATGAACACATTTTCTGCATGCTGCCTGGCAGTGGCATCACACATTGGCCTGTGATTGCCAGGTGAAACACACATGCCATCACACAGATGGCATGTACCATTGCTATTGAGTGAAGATGGAGAGGAGGGCAGCACCTATTCATTCAGTCCAGTTCCCGCATGTAATTGCTTTTCTAATTCTAACAGGTCAGATTTTTCACCTGGAGCTGCCAGTCTGAAATGGTCCAATTGCACAGGGACATGTGTGTACAAATGATATCCAGGTAACTAAGTCACTCCACTTTACCATACCCATGTCAGACATGTGACTAGTGGACAGCGACATGCCTAGTGAAAGTGGTGGAATGCAAACAAACTGACTGAATGAACAGTGAAAAATAAGCAAATATGTTGTGGCAAGGTGACACTTCAAGGGCAACTGGCGTGCAGTTGGGCTAGATGTCTACTTTTGGCAGAAGGGATACTGCTATGGCCAAATGCAGCTGCGCAGGAAGTATTGCATGAAGCACATGGCTGACCCATACGACTCAGGCGCACACACTCTCACCTGGCACACAAACAGAAGCCCTCACACACACACCATGCACATGGATGACACACACATGCATGTGCACTCACCGGACAATGCCTCGTAATCAGCCAGATCTCCCACGCCTTGGATCTGTTCCTCCGTGACGTAGGTTCCAGCGACTGACTCATGTGGAGTGAGTTCCATGTCTACTACTGGAGACCCACCTCCAGTCACTAGAGTTGCGGCATGACTTGAGGCCAGCTTACTCTTTGCCCTGCGCTTTAGGTCATTCCAGCGCTTATAGCAATCATTGGCTGTGCGCCTCACAATTCCAAGGGCACTTACGATGTCCGCAACGGTCTGCCAGTGTGCCTGGCGTTGTGCAGGTGTGGTCTTGGATCCTGCAACAATGACCATCTCGTTGTCATGTCCGGACACATACTCGACAAGTGCATTCAGTTTGTCATCCGTGAAGCTGGGCTTCCTGGACGGGCCGGACTGTGTAGCCGTGTCTGGGGCATCAGCCTGTGCCGGACGAGCACTCTTACTCTTCCGCTTGGAAGGTGGTGGTGATCCTGAGTGTCCTGCGCCGCTCTGGACACTAGGGGCAGGAGCCCTGGTGGACTCTGTATCAGGAGTGTGGGATTGCACACTCAGCATGGGAGTTGGTGCAGGCATTGGCTCTAGTGTGATGGTGTCAGGGGGAATGTCAGCAGCATGGACTAGGACCGACACTGTCCTGGCTGGGTGTGTGAGGGCTGGGGTGGATGGAGCCGCAGCTGCCCCTGCAGCCTCTCCGCCCTGCCTCCTTGGTGCAGCAGATGACCTTGCTGCCCCAGATCCACGTGGCATGATGGCATCAACGTGCACCAGCGCACGTGTCGTAGCCCTGCTGACCTGGAAGTCAGCCATGGAGTCAGCCAGGTCTGGTGCCACAATGGGCTGGTCCAACAAGGGCTGAGCATGGATGGTGTCAGCCACATCAGCCTCAATGGGAGGGGGGGCGGGGGGGATTATGGGTGCCCGTGACTGGTCCTCCACACATGGGGGGACAGGCTCACCCTGCAAGTTACGACCACGTCCCCTACCGGATCCACCACGGCCACCACTTGTGGCTCTTCCACCTTTGCCACCCTTACGGAATCCTCGCCTCCCAGCCATGGCACTGATGTTAATGTGCGTATGGGAGTGGATGTAGACTATTGTCCTGGGCAATTGGGGGTCAAAGGGGTTGGGTACCAGATGGTAATTGTACCCTAGTGCTCTAGCAAGGCTGAATGTAACCCCTGGGGAAAGATGACGGGTCACGCAACGCACAGGAGGCCCAAAAAAGGGAGATGACGTGCACGCAACCCCTCCTAGACCACGTGTGCAGAAAGAAAAACCTGCACTACGCTGTGGCACCCAGAAACACAAGAATGAACGTATGCGTGTCACACGCAGCCTAGAATGACCTCTGAAGGGGTAGGCTACACACGGGGCAAGCACAGATGTTGGATACGTGCGTGACTCACCGTCTGCCTGGTAAACGAGCGTGTAAAAGGAGCACGTTTGGTTGGCAACACCCCCGCCAAAAGAAGATTTGTACGCTGTCTGAGGAGACAGGACAACAGTAGAAGGGAACACTGTTTGAGGGAACAGGCCCAGGTAAACCAGTAAAAGCGAAAGAAGAGAAAAAGCTGTCAGAGGTAACAGGGAATACGAACTTGAAACGCCGTGAAGTAAATCGCGTGTGAAACGACAAGAAGTACAGAATTCACCCACTCGCTCTCCACGAAAAGCACGTACAAGGAAGTGGTGTTCTACGCGTACCTTTTATACAGGCCCACACGTCCAGCGTCACTTACGCGGCGTGTACGCGCTAGGGCCATTTCCACCAATTACACGCTTCGTCACTTCTGCGTGTAGGGACATTTCCACCAATTACACGCTTTGTCACTTCTGCGTGTAGGGACATTTCCTCCAATTACACGCTTTGTCACTTCTGCGTGTAGGGCCATTTCCACCAATTACACGCTTTGTCACTTCTGCGTGTAGGGCCATTTCCACCAATCACACGCGATGAGACTCTGACGTGCAGTCTTTCCACATGTGCTCTGTCATCACGTGCTGTGTGGGAAACACCCGTGCGGGTCACGTCACAGACGCGCTTACGCGCTGAGGGCCTTTGGTCCAATAGAATCGCGTATGCGTGCTGACGCGCTTACGCGCTAAGGGCCTTTCCTCGATTTTCACGCTGACGTGCAGGATTTTCACGTGCCAAATCACTCCGTACCAAGCTGGCCACGCGTAAGCACACGGAAGACCACGCTCCTGCCCAGAAGGCCGAACTACTGCCCCCTAGAGCCCCGAGCACGCTCCTACCTACCATCTGCTGCTGCCTGACTGCCTGCTGCCCACGTGCACTGCCATTTGCTGCCTGCACATCAGCCAGGGGTGCTGTTGCTGTGACCACCCCTGCTGGTACCGAAGACTCCCGACTGGAATTCCATCACTCCACAGCCCAGCCCCAGGACCCAGTTGCCCACCCACTCCTGCCTCTGGGGTTGTCATGTTGGGGCAAACACCATCTGTGACCACTGACAACCCCCGGCCAGAGAGGCAGAGGGGCACCAGCTTCAGTGCCACCGAAGTTGGTGTCCTGGTGGAGCAAGTCCTGGGGCAGTATGATGCCCTCTTCGGAAGTTCCCGCGCCGATAAGGAAGGACGGACTCGGATCTGGACTGACATCGTGACTGCCATCAACACGGAGGGGGTGGCAGTCCGGGACTTACAACATGTCAGGAAGCGCTGGGAGGACTTCAGGTCCAGGACCCTGAACAAGGCCCGGCACCTCTTGAAGGCAGCGGATGCCAAGGGGCGCCGGGGCCACTTGTCGGAAGAACAGATGGGGGTCCTGGAACGCATATCCCCAGCGCTCCACGTCCAGGTCCTGGAGAAGCAGACCCGTCTGGAGTCGAGCGGTGAGTGTACATGCATCCTGATTGTGAGCAGTGCGTGTGGTGATTATTCGGTATTGTGCAGGTTGCACATCTGTTTGTATGGGGTCGAGTATGGGTGGGGGTGTACATGGCCGTGGGGCTGACACATGCGAGGGCTGTAATGTGTGAGACATGGATGGTGCTTGTGTGTGTAGGCTTGCATGGCAAATGCAGTTGTGCGTGCACTCATGTTTGTATGTATGTGTATGTAAGTAGACATGTCCGTGATGTCACGCATGTATGTTGTATAGGGCTGCATGTATGAGCACTGTGTACATGTGCATGTGTGTGTATTTGACAAGGGTGCAACAGTGATGCAACATGGATGCATGTGACTGCGGTATGTGTAAGCCTGATTGGCAGATGTGACATGGATGCCCGTCTGAACAGTGCGACACTTGGCAGAGGTGTACACATGCATGCAAGTGTGGTGGTGTGTGTACATGTGTGGTGCACTTCCTGTGTTGCATGTGATGTCTGGGTCACCTTTGGCTGCTCATGCTGTTGTATGTGTATGGATGGTGGTGGCAGTTGCGATATGGCTGTGGTATGGCTCATGTGTGCGAGTTGCAATGACATGTGTGTTGGGGATTGTGATGACATGTCTGAGGTTTGCCAATGCCACTCATGTGCAACTGTCATGTGTGTATGTGTCCATTGTACAGTGCCCTGATGCCTGTGTTTTGTTTCTCCCTGTCTGCAGCGTCAACTGATGAAGAGGGCGGAGAAGGTGCTGTGGAGCACAGCGGCGGGGATCCGACCGCCAGCCGGAGACGCAAGGCCCGGCTCCCCTCCCGTGTTGTCATCTCGTCGGGGAGTGAGGAGTCCGGTGCCGCGTCCCAGGCCGCAGGTGCCCCGGGGGAGGTCCAAGAGGCGGAGGTTGGAGTTGGACTCCTCGGCAGCAGAAGGGGCAGCTGGGACCCCTCAGGGCCTAACAGGGGAAGATGGCACGGAGTCATCCAGGTTGGTGGGGGGTCTGGTGGAGGAGGAGGCCGTGCAAGCACCAGAGACGGGGTCTGGAGGTGGGGATCCGACTGGTGCTAGTGGTGCAGTCCAGGACCAGGGACAGGAGGCAGCACAGGCCGCCGCGGAGGTGCCTGTGTGCAATCCTGTCCCCGATCCTGTCCCTGCATCATCTTGCACGAGCAGGGATGCCTACGTCCAGACCCGTTTCCAGGCAGGGGATGAGCTGACGTCAACTGGCCTTCCTCTGCCTGCGGACGTGGCTATCCAGGTCCGGGTTGAGCCTGTCCTGGCTGGTGTGGCGTTGCGTCAACGGGCCATGCGAGGTGACCTGCAGTCTTTTCATGGAGAGACTGCACGTCATCTCAAATGGCTCGTTGACCACGTCAGCCTGCTGGGACAGGTCACCCAGACCGGATTCCTCCGTCTGATGGGGCTTGTTCCGACCCCCTCCTCAACTGGACCCCCTACGCGCCATCGTCCTCTGTGCCATCTTCCCACCCATCAGTCACCTGGGTGCCCTGTGGAGCTGCCTCTGACAGTGCGGCCAGGCTGGTGGAGGAGGCATCCCTGCCACAGTCGGGAGTCGGACGTCCAGCAGGGGTGGCCACATCAACAACTGCACCCCAGCCGGCGGAGGATGTGCAGGCAGCAGGAGGCAGTGCACGGGCAGAGGCAGAGCAGCAGCAGCAACATGGTGGGAGCCATGAAGGCTCGGGGCCTTCGACATCGGAGGGGCAGGCATCGGCCGGAGGGCAGGAGGACCCAGGACAGAGAGTGTCTTCCGTGTGGCAGCGGTTGGGCCACGCCATAGGTGCGGAGCGGCGGCGGGCGAAAGAGGCGCGGCTCACAATGGTCAGGGCGGAGAACTCCATGCGGAGGGCCCTGAGGCGGGCCGAGTGCCTCGAGGCAATCCGCAGGGGGTTGGAGGAGGACACGGCGTCGTCCCTGCGGACCCTCGGGGCCATGGAACTGGACCGCCTCCGGGACATCGAACAGGAGTTCGATGATACCCTGGCCCGGAACACCACGGAGTGAGCCGCTGGACTTGCCCGCCGCCTTTGTATATAGTTCTTTAGTTTTATGTTTCCTTTGTTTTTTCTTATGATTTGGAGTCGACGGACACTGCTCCACTTTTTGTATATAGTTGATATTTAGGTAGGTTTTTTAGGAGGTTTCCTTAGTTCAGTTGTGATGATGGACCCTTGTTATTTTTGTACATAGTTCTTTGTTGCATGGAGAGTTTTTACATTTCACTTTGGACAAAATTTTATGGATTTCATTTTCTACTTTTGTGTTTTTATGCGGACATGCAGCTTATTTTTTCACATTTACATTGTAGTTATTTTTCTTTCTTTAACATTCGTATTTTTGTCCAATACATTTTTTTTTCCATTGTTCACTGTGTGGTTTCATCTCATTGGTTTCATGCATGTCATGTTGTGTGTTTTCCCATTCAATTTGAAAATCTGTGTGTGACGGACATGGGTTCATTTGCTTCATGAACATTGGGGGTGTAACATGTGTTTTCATTTCCATGTGGGTGAATGGGTTACTTGGTAGGGCTTTTTGGCTGTGGAGGCTGACCATTACGCACATGATTGGGGATTGTGAGGACCTGGTGGGGGCTGCACATGGTGGCAGGGGGGTGGGGGTGGTGGGAGACATGAGTGGGGGCCTGGTGGGGGCTGCCCATGGTGGCAGGGGGGTGGGGGTGGGGGAGACATGAGTGGGGGCCTGGTGGAGGGTGACCCTGCACTGCTGGGGGGTGGGGGTGCAGGGGGACATGAGAGGGGGCCTGGTGGAGGGTGACCCTGCACTGCTGGGGGATGGGGATGCAGGGGGACATGAGTGGGGGCCTGGTGGAGGTTGACCCTGCACTGCTGGGGGGTGGGGGTGGTGGGAGACATGAGTGGGGGCCTGGTGGAGGGTGACCCTGCACTGCTGGGGGTGGGGGTGCAGGGGGACATGAGTGGGGGCCTGGTGGTGGTTGACCCTGCACTGCTGGGGGTGGGGGTGGTGGGAGACATGAGTGGGGGCCTGGTGGGGGCTGCCCATGGTGGCAGGGGAGTGGGGGTGGTGGGAGACATGAGTGGGGGCCTGGTGGAGGGTGCCCCTGCACTGCTGGGGGGTGGGGGTGGTGGGAGACATGGGTGGGTGCCTGGTGGAGGGTGCCCCTGCACTGCTGGGGGGTGGGGGTGGTGGGAGACATGAGTGGGGGCCTGGTGGAGGGTGACCCTGCACTGCTGGGGGGTGGGGGTGGTGGGAGACATGGGTGGGTGCCTGGTGGAGGGTGCCCCTGCACTGCTGGGGGGTGGGGGTGGTGGGAGACATGAATGGGGGCCTGGTGGAGGGTGACCCTGCACTGCTGGGGGGTGGGGGTGGTGGGAGACATGAGTGGGGGCCTGGTGGGGGCTGCCCATGGTGGCAGGGGGGATGGGGGTGGTGGGAGACATGAGTGGGGGCTGGTGGAGGGTGCCCCTGCACTGCTGGGGGGTGGGGGTGGTGGGAGACATGAGTGGGGGCCTGGTGGAGGGTGACCCTGCACTGCTGGGGGGTGGGGGTGGTGGGAGACATGAGTGGGGGCCTGGTGGAGGGTGACCCTGCACTGCTGGGGGGTGGTGGGAGACATGAGTGGGGGCCTGGTGGAGGGTGCCCTTGCACTGCTGGGGGGTGGGGGTGGTGGGAGACATGAGTGGGGGCCTGGTGGAGGGTGTCCCTGCACTGCTGGGGGGTGGGGGTGGTGGGAGACATGAGTGGGGGCCTGGTGGGGGCTGCCCATGGTGGCAGGGGGGTGGGGGTGGTGGGAGACGAGTGGGGGCCTGGTGGAGGGTGACCCTGCACTGCTGGGGGGTGGGGGTGGTGGGAGACATGAGTGGGGGCCTGGTGGAGGGTGACCCTGCACTGCTGGGGGTGGGGGTGGTGGGAGACATGAGTGGGGGCCTTGTGGAGGGTGACCCTGCACTGCTGGGGGGTGGTGGTGCAGGGGGACATGAGTGGGGGCCTGGTGGAGGGTGACCCTGCACTGCTGGGGGGTGGGGGTGGTGGGAGACATGGGTGGGTGCCTGGTGGAGGGTGACCCTGCACTGCTGGGGGGTGGGGGTGCAGGGGGACATGAGTGGGGGCCTGGTGGAGGGTGACCCTGCACTGCTGGGGGGTGGGGGTGGTGGGAGACATGAGTGGGGGCCTGGTGGAGGGTGACCCTGCACTGCTGGGGGGTGGGGGTGGTGGGAGACATGAGTGGGGGTCTGGTGGAGGGTGACCCTGCACTGCTGGGGGGTGGGGGTGCAGGGGGACATGAGTGGGGGCCTGGTGGAGGGTGACCCTGCACTGCTGGGGGGTGGGGGTGGTGGGAGACATGAGTGGGGGCCTGGTGGGGGCTGCCCATGGTGGCAGGGGGGTGGGGGTGGTGGGAGACATGAGTGGGGGCCTGGTGGAGGGTGCCCCTGCACTGCTGGGGGGTGGGGGTGGTGGGAGACATGGGTGGGTGCCTGGTGGAGGGTGACCCTGCACTGCTGGGGGGTGGGGGTGCAGGGGGACATGAGTGGGGGCCTGGTGGAGGGTGACCCTGCACTGCTGGGGGGTGGGGGTGGTGGGAGACATGAGTGGGGGCCTGGTGGAGGGTGACCCTGCACTGCTGGGGGGTGGAGGTGGTGGGAGACATGAGTGGGGGCCTGGTGGAGGGTGACCCTGCACTGCTGGGGGGTGGGGGTGCAGGGGGACATGAGTGGGGGCCTGGTGGAGGGTGACCCTGCACTGCTGGGGGGTGGGGGTGGTGGGAGACATGGGTGGGGGCCTGGTGGGGGCTGCCCATGGTGGCAGGGGGGTGGGGGTGGTGGGAGACATGAGTGGGGGCCTGGTGGAGGGTGCCCCTGCACTGCTGGGGGGTGGGGGTGGTGGGAGACATGAGTGGGGGCCTGGTGGAGGGTGACCCTGCACTGCTGGGGGGTGGGGATGGTGGGAGACATGAGTGGGGGCCTGGTGGAGGGTGACCCTGCACTGCTGGGGGGTGGGGGTGCAGGGGGACATGAGTGGGGGCCTGGTGGAGGGTGACCCTGCACTGCTGGGGGGTGGGGGTGGTGGGAGACATGAGTGGGGGCCTGGTGGAGGGTGACCCTGCACTGCTGGGGGGTGGGGGTGCAGGGGGACATGAGTGGGGGCCTGGTGGAGGGTGACCCTGCACTGCTGGGGGGTGGGGGTGGTGGGAGACATGAGTGGGGGCCTGGTGGAGGGTGACCCTGCACTGCTGGGGGTGGGGGTGCAGGGGGACATGAGTGGGGGCCTGGTGGAGGGTGACCCTGCACTGCTGGGGGGTGGGGGTGGTGGGAGACATGAGTGGGGGCCTGGTGGAGGGTGCCCCTGCACTGCTGGGGGGTGGGGGTGGTGGGAGACATGAGTGGGGGCCTGGTGGAGGGTGATCCTGCACTGCTGGGGGGTGGGGGTGGTGGGAGACATGAGTGGGGGCCTGGTGGAGGGTGACCCTGCACTGCTGGGGGGTGGGGGTGCAGGGGGACATGAGTGGGGGCCTGGTGGAGGGTGACCCTGCACTGCTGGGGGGTGGGGGTGGTGGGAGACATGAGTGGGGGCCTGCTGGAGGGTGCCCCTGCACTGCTGGGGGGTGGGGGTGGTGGGAGACATGAGTGGGGGCCTGGTGGAGGGTGACCCTGCACTGCTGGGGGGTGGGGGTGGTGGGAGACATGAGTGGGGGCCTGGTGGGGGCTGCCCATGGTGGCAGGGGGGTGGGGGTGGTGGGAGACGAGTGGGGGCCTGGTGGAGGGTGACCCTGCACTGCTGGGGGGTGGGGGTGGTGGGAGACATGAGTGGGGGCCTGGTGGAGGGTGGCCCTGCACTGCTGGGGGGTGGGGGTGGTGGGAGACATGAGTGGGGGCCTGGTGGAGGGTGACCCTGCACTGCTGGGGGGTGGGGGTGCAGGGGGACATGAGTGGGGGCCTGGTGGAGGGTGACCCTGCACTGCTGGGGGTGGGGGTGCAGGGGGACATAAGTGGGGGCCTGGTGGAGGTTGACCCTGCACTGCTGGGGGGTGGGGGTGGTGGGAGACATGAGTGGGGGCCTGGTGGAGGGTGACCCTGCACTGCTGGGAGGTGGGGGTGCAGGGGGACATGAGTGGGGGCCTGGTGGAGGGTGACCCTGCACTGCTGGGGGGTGGGGGTGGTGGGAGACATGAGTGGGGGCCTGGTGGAGGGTGACCCTGCACTGCTGGGGGGTGGGGGTGCAGGGGGACATGAGTGGGGGCCTGGTGGAGGGTGACCCTGCACTGCTGGGGGGTGGGGGTGCAGGGGGACATGAGTGGGGGCCTGGTGGAGGGTGACCCTGCACTGCTGGGGGGTGGGGGTGGTGGGAGACATGAATGGGGGCCTGGTGGAGGGTGACCCTGCACTGCTGGGGGGTGGGGGTGGTGGGAGACATGAGTGGGGGCCTGGTGGGGGCTGCCCATGGTGGCAGGGGGGTGGGGGTGGTGGGAGACATGAGTGGGGGCCTGGTGGAGGGTGACCCTGCACTGCTGGGGGGTGGGGGTGGTGGGAGACATGAGTGGGGGCCTGGTGGAGGGTGACCCTGCACTGCTGGGGGTGGGGGTGCAGGGGGACATGAGTGGGGGCCTGGTGGAGGGTGACCCTGCACTGCTGGGGGGTGGGGGTGCAGGGGGACATGAGTGGGGGCCTGGTGGAGGTTGACCCTGCACTGCTGGGGGGTGGGGGTGGTGGGAGACATGAGTGGGGGCCTGGTGGAGGGTGACCCTGCACTGCTGGGGGGTGGGGGTGGTGGGAGACATGAGTGGGGGCCTGGTGGGGGCTGCCCATGGTGGCAGGGGGGTGGGGGTGGTGGGAGACATGAGTGGGGGCCTGGTGGAGGGTGACCCTGCACTGCTGGGGGGTGGGGGTGGTGGGAGACATGAGTGGGGGCCTGGTGGAGGGTGACCCTGCACTGCTGGGGGGTGGGGGTGGTGGGAGACATGAGTGGGGGTCTGGTGGAGGGTGACCCTGCACTGCTGGGGGGTGGGGGTGCAGGGGGACATGAGTGGGGGCCTGGTGGAGGGTGACCCTGCACTGCTGGGGGGTGGGGGTGGTGGGAGACATGAGTGGGGGCCTGGTGGAGGGTGACCCTGCACTGCTGGGGGGTGGGGGTGCAGGGGGACATGAGTGGGGGCCTGGTGGAGGGTGACCCTGCACTGCTGGGGGGTGGGGGTGGTGGGAGACATGAGTGGGGGCCTGGTGGAGGGTGCCCCTGCACTGCTGGGGGGTGGGGGTGGTGGGAGACATGAGTGAGGGCCTGGTGGAGGGTGACCCTGCACTGCTGGGGGGTGGGGGTGGTGGGAGACATGAGTGGGGGCCTGGTGGGGGCTGCCCATGGTGGCAGGGGGGTGGGGGTGGTGGGAGACGAGTGGGGGCCTGGTGGAGGGTGACCCTGTACTGCTGGGTGGTGGGCGTGGTGGGAGACATGAGTGGGGGCCTGGTGGAGGGTGACCCTGCACTGCTGGGGGGTGGGGGTGGTGGGAGACATGAGTGGGGGCCTGGTGGAGGGTGACCCTGCACTGCTAGGGGGTGGGGGTGCAGGGGGACATGAGTGGGGGCCTGGTGGAGGGTGACCCTGCACTGCTGGGGGGTGGGGGTGCAGGGGGACATGAGTGGGGGCCTGGTGGAGGTTGACCCTGCACTGCTGGGGGGTGGGGGTGGTGGGAGACATGAGTGGGGGCCTGGTGGAGGGTGACCCTGCACTGCTGGGGGGTGGGGGTGCAGGGGGACATGAGTGGGGGCCTGGTGGAGGTTGACCCTGCACTGCTGGGGGGTGGGGGTGGTGGGAGACATGAGTGGGGGCCTGGTGGGGGCTGCCCATGGTGGCAGGGGGGTGGGGGTGGTGGGAGACATGAGTGGGGGCCTGGTGGGGGCTGCCCATGGTGGCAGGGGGGTGGGGGTGGTGGGAGACATGAGTGGGGGCCTGGTGGAGGGTGCCCCTGCACTGCTGGGGGGTGGGGGTGGTGGGAGACATGAGTGGGGGCCTGGTGGAGGGTGACCCTGCACTGCTGGGGGCTGGGGGTGCAGGGGGACATGAGCAGATGTGCAGGGTAGTCCCCTGTTTTGTGGGCTGCCTGCTGGGGCCGTGGAGGGTGTACAGGGAACACCTGTGAGGACCCACCCAGCCTAATTGCGTGTGATAATTCCCGCACACCCCTGTAATACACGTACCTGGCCAAATCGCATGTGAGAATTCCCGCGCACCCCTGTAATACACGTACCCAGCTGAATCGCGTGTAGAACTTCCCGTGTACCCCTGTAATACACGTACCCAGCCAAATCGCGTGTGATAATTCCCACGTACCCCTGTAATACACGTACCCTGGCCAATCGCGTGTAGAACTTCCCACGCACCCCTGTAATACACGTACCAAGCCAAATCACGTCTGATCATTACCACGCACCCCTGTAATACACGTACCAAGCCAAATCGCGTGTGATCATTCCCGCGCACCCCTGTAATACACGTACCCAGCCGATTTGCGTGTAGAACTTCCCGTGTACCCCTGTAATACACGTACCCAGCCAAATCGCGTGTGATAATTCCCACGTACCCCTGTAATACACGTACCCTGGCTAATCGCGTGTATAACTTCACGCGTACCCCTGTATTACACGTGCCCTGGCTAATCGCATGTAAGACTTCCCGCGTACCCCTGTAATACACGTTCCCTGGACAATCGCGTGTTGAACTTCCCGCGTACCCCTGTAATACACGTTCCCTGGACATTCGCGTGTTGAACTTCCCGCGTACCCCTGTAATACACGTTCCCTGGACTATCGCGTGTTGAACTTCCCGCGCACCCCTGAAATACACGTACCCTGGCAGCCTGGCTAATCGCGTGTATAACTTCACGCGTACCCCTGATATGCACGTTACCCGCTTTGCGTTCCTTGTTTGGCAGCCCTGTAAACTGGTCCAGGGTTAGCGCAGCCCTTTGCGATGATTTAGCGATTTTGATGGCTTTTCCTTGCGCGAGGGCGTTCTTGGGGGCGTTACTGGCGCTGCTGCAGGGTCGCTGCGATACTCTGCGCCACAGCTGGTTTGGGAGCCTAAAATCCATGAATACGCTGTGCGCGGAAATCGGTTTTAGCGCACGTGCCTGGCGCAGACAATCGCACGCGGACACTCTGCGCCAGCCGCTTGCGACACTTTTCTGCGAAATTCTATGAATTACCCTGTTGGTGTTTTGCATAGATTTGAAAAACTGTTTTTTGGTGGGCCTGCCTTTGTTCTTGCGAAAAGTTATTGTGAATGTACAGTGAAATTATCATAAAATATCCATGAGAATGGCTTGCATCGATGAAATGAAAAGGTGACGTTTCATTTAGGAGTAGACTCAGTCACTGCAATGCATTTTGGAGATATATAAATGTTCTTTGTGTCCAAGGCAAACTTTCCTCCATCAATGTTTTTTTTTTAAATGCTGGAGGGATTTGCACCACCCCACCAAAAGACATAGCTCCACCGATTTGTGGCCGATTTGTTTCTTATTTGGCACAAATCAGTCCAGCGCAGTTAGGTGTGTGCCTGTTTAAAGATTAAACTTTTCACCCATGGGAAAATGAATCTGATCAGTCAAAGACAACAGCTTTTTAAACTGTTGATAACTTTCGAACTGTTAGACAACTTGCCCCAACTTTTCAAAATTAGGGGGCCTGATCCAGACTTTATTTTTGAAAATTTCAGGCAGGTTTGTCAAACGAGACACACGTTATTAGCAATAGAATGTTTGCAAAAGTCTGTAGTTTGTGGGTTTCACCGTCACCCTATAATATAGCTGTTGGAGTCGATGGACCCACACATTTTAATGCTTGTATTGTCTTGTTAAACACAGCGATTGTTTGGGGAAGCCTCCAATAAGATATTATTTATTCCACAGCACTGTGGTAAACAAAAACCCAAACGAACAGAATGACCCCTCTAACAGAACAGCTTGTACCCTGGCCCCACAAGTCAGCAATACATTTGTGATCGTATAGTGTTTAATCTAGAGTATCTGGAGATTTCTATGACTACATCAAAGCAAAAGCAGTGCCTTTTCATTAATGCATTGTGCTCCAATCTAATTCCAGATACCCATGGTTGTATGCATCATTAGTGGGTAGATGAAATGTGCTGCTGGGAGGGGAGAGTAACAAAATTGGCTTTGAAGTTTGTCCTTGAAAGCTGGTGGAAGCGAGATGCCCTCCTTAGGATTTCACAGCATGGAAGTAGTTTACATTCCTATTTGTGCTGACATGGAAAAATATAAAATGCTCATTAATTATATGTTTTCTTTCTGGTGCCGTAGAGAGCACGAGCCCTAAATGTTTGCCAGCATATTCAATCCTAAAAGGCCTTCTTCTTCTTCTTCCCATCCACCTAACTCACTAACCACCAGAACCAAAGCTCACCACAAGCTCAATAGAGGCTATTTCCGAGTTAGTCTTCCTCTTGACAGGTCTTCCTGAATTGAGTAAGTTATACAAATGTAAAGCCATCTGCATTTGCATATTTTGGTACTACAGCCTCCAATGTAAGGGGAGGAAGACCCAGGAGTTCCAGAAAGAGAAAACATTATACTGGTACATTTGATGATCAATTTACCAGACCATCTTCTTCTTTCAGTCTCCTATTCCAACTATTAGTTCCCAAAAAGTCTCAGGAAAAAATTCATGCCATGTTCAACTGTCAAAATGATGTTCTCTGAATGGATATCTCACCTAACAATCCTCACAGAGTCCTCGCAAGTTGAATAATCTAAACGAAGCAGCACTGATGTTTTAAATACTGTTCAATAAGAAACGATCACTTAAGTATTGTCCCTTCTATTGTAGAAATGGAGAGAGCGATTAGCCCTATACCCGCAGTAGGTGCTATCAAAGTGAAGAAAAACAGACAGAATTAACACAAATGATGCTATTGGCCGCATATGTATGCATGGGCTAGAAGTAGCTCTCAAGTGACCCTCATTTGGCTAGTTCAACCAGTAGCAAGGGTACAGAAACGAACCTGTAGATGTAACAGGGGGTATAGATGTAACAAGGGGTTCTCCCCTGAAATCTTCTTTCCACTGTAATACACAGTTTTATCTTGCCTGTACCCACTATATATGACAGCATTGCCATTGTAAAAGACTTTCATGCTGGCTGTGCACAATATATGTCAGTGTTGCCACTTAAGAACACATTTACATCCTAGTTGTGCCTAATATATGCCACTATCGCCTCTGTTCGAACACTAATGCTGGCTTTGCCCAATTAATGCAAGAATTGGAAGTGTACGAACACATGCATCTGCTGGCTATCAGATTGTACCCAGTATTTGTCTTCTTTGCTATTATAAAATCTTTTCAAGCAGGGTCTGTCAAAAATATGCCAGTATTGCTGCTGTGAGACATTTTCATCCTGCGTGTGCATGGTGTCCCATATATGGTGGTATTTCCCAGTTAAAACATGTACATCGTGCATGGCAGGTACCCTTTTTACGCAGCAAACACTTACACACACTGACACAGTGTGTGTATGTTTGTTGGGAAGGGGACACCGTCTGACTCACCATGGAAATACCTCACACAGATATACATGCTCACCCACTCACACCCTAATTCCAGCAGACTCACATTCACATAAAACCTTAAACTCATGCACCTTTGTATTGCTTAGCTTGGATCATGGGTCATCACAGGGATAGTGTTGTCCTCCTTTCTTCCCGGTAGCATAAGCACCCTTTGTGGCACACTGCATGGTCAGGTGCCTCCCTTACCTCTCCCTCTCCCTGATTGAAAGTGGGGCTGTGGACCCCACCCCAGCCATAAGTCAGGCAGGTCGCAGGAGGGATGAAGAGGCCTTCATTGGGTTCAATACTGCAGCATTTTCCAGCACACAATTGAACGCAATGAAGATCATGATATCCCAGAAACGGCCTGCGGGAGTGCAAATTACTATTGTACAGCCACCTTCCAGGAACTGGCTTGTGCTGAACAATGGCCGTGCTGCAGCCAGGCACCCTCTCTAGGAATGTTTTCCCTGGGTTCAACAATCATTTCCCAACATTTCTCATGAAGAAATAATCAGCTTCCTGCTGTGGCTCTCAAAATTGGCCATGCTCTCAAAGTGCATTTCAGGGAAAGGCTTAAGAAATACCAGAAGACCAAGGCGGAGTGCAGCTGAGTGTTTGTGGTGACATTCTGTATTGGAGGAGCTGCAGCTACGAGTGTGTTTTCCATTGTTGTTACCAGGAGGAGGAATTTTCTGGACAAAACCACCCGACTAACGCAGAGTGTAGCGGAGTGGAGCTGAGTGTTTGTGGTGACATTCTGTATTGGAAGAGCTGCAGCTACGAGAGTGTTTTCCATTGTTATTGCCAGGAGGAGGAGTTTTCTGGTCAAAACCACCTGACTAACGCGGAGCGTAGCGGAGTGGAGCTGAGTGTTTGTGGTGACATTCTGTATTGGAGGAGCTGCAGCTATGAGTGTGTTTTCCATAGTTGTTGCCAGGTGGAGCGTAGCGGAGTGGAGCTGAGTGTTTGTGATGTTCGTGGGGTGAGTGATACTAAGGCATCAAGGTAAGCAGTATGGAGGCAGTGACTCACGTTGACACTCTTTGCCCCTCACTAAAACCACAATCACCCCTGTCGAGGAAAGACACTCTCCCCCCTTGTTCGAGTTCACGGAAAAAGGCGTCTTCTGTTTCTCTCTCGTATCCGCAGACTCGCCTATTTCATAGCCGTTGTAACTCAGCTATTGAACAACGGCACGCTGATTCAGAATACAGTGATAAGATCTCCATTTGTTCATTAAAGTTCAATGGGGGGGCACTCCAAATGCCCTCAATTAAAGTCGCACTACCAAACACACAACCCCCTGTTCCTCTTGTGACTTGTGGCTCCCCTGCAACCTTAGTCATGACGGCTGTTGCTGAGCAAGGTCCGTGCTCTTGCACTGACCTCACCGTCTTGCCTGCTGAGCAGGGATATGTCTCCGTTGCAAGCAGACAAGCTAACCGCCAAAGCGAGCCGAACGCTCCGACGCCTCAGGCGGAGCCCGACAAGGTTTCAGGAGTGAGTGAAGGGCGGAGCCCTATTACAGTACTCCCCAAGCTTTCTCAGCAACTCAAAAAGTCATGTGATCATTCACAAGGAACGTCATGAACTGTGCCCCTATTAAGTGATCTAACAGCACAATCTCTTAGCCGAGAGCAGCGTGAGAAGGAAACTGCCTCACAAGACTGTCTGCAGATTCCACCTTCCGGAGGGCAGGAAGACGTATTTCTGCATGAATCCACTCTTGCTCTTTTGGCTGGCGTCAAACAAATCAACGCTAAATAAATATCAAATGGACTCAAAATTCTCACAGATTAAACAGATTTTTTTGACCCCCCAGAGATTCCGAACACTTCCACAAGTAGAAGAAGTTTTCTTGCAGTTGCAGATCAACTTTTGCTTGATCTGACATTATTGAATGAGATAACGCAGAATAGAGGTGGGAATGTTCATTAAACGGCTGGGCCTTGTCTAATTAACAAAAATATCGATAATCCGAGCCTCAAAAAATATAATTATGACACCTTTACCCCGGGCTTAGTTCTTAAAGAGCCCCTGGCTTTCACTTCTGGTGCAACCAAACGAAGGCGCTTGGATTTGAGCGCCCAAAGAGAAATTCTGACTTCACAAAAAAGACTCCATCACAGCTATCAAAATGAGCGGATGAGTGAACTAGAGATACCTATAGGTGCTAACAATTCCAATCATAATCAGGAAGTTGAAAGAGACTCATCGAGTGATGACAATTCATTTGATTCATCAATTGTTGAAAGAGCCTTCCCAAAACTTAGAAGAGTCACAGGTGGGAAATTACAACCTATTATTTACATCTCGTCTTCAGCATGTGCTCTAGCTGAAACAATCAGCTTGGAAATGTTACCTAAAATATCATCTGTCGTAACCATAGAAACTGCACCTTTTGTAAAAATGTATGAGCAATTTAACGACAACTATAGAGATCAAAACACATTAATAGCTCTACTAAACACCAAAATGGTAAACCTCGAAATAGAAGTACGTGAAATGAAAGTTCAGACACACAACGACTTGCAAGTATTGGCAAATGCAAATGACTTATTGAAGGAGCATTTGAGATACTCAGCAGACGACAAGAAATTACTAGCTGAAGTCGCAAGAGAAGCTATATCAATTTTACAAAAAACTGATCAAGAGAACATCGATAGAGGGAGTGGAGCCAATTATCCCAACAAAATGACAAACAAACTCAGTGCGTGAAGAGAGCAGGTTTGCCCTTGCTCAGGAGAAATAAATGAAGCACAAGTTCTCTGCAGCGCAAAGGAGTTAGAACAATTTATTAATACTGTGTAAATCAGGGAATTAGCGCCGTCATCAATTGTTGCAAGGGAGTTTGGGTCAACCTCTATGATCGATTCACAACTCCTTGCACCATATGCTGATGTTACAGGGCTACACATGAAGAATGTGGAAGATGGAACTGGCTCTGCCTTGAAAGTCACTCCCTCCAACCAAACCTTGGCACCGAGTATAAACATTGAAACTGTGCCTATTGAAGAACAACCATCAACCTCGGCTGACCTCGTCTCTACACCGGAAACCATTGCTGAAATTCCTCCAGCAGAAAAGAGCTCGGTTGACTATCAATAGCATCTAAAGACATAAAAACAGTAGAATTTGTAAATGAAACACAAACAGACCGCATTCTACTGTATATCCATTCAGTGGCTATCAAAGATCAGATACTGCAGAGCGGAAGAGTTTTGAACCAGCTGGGTTTCAATGCAGCCGAAATTACAACTGACAAAACCCAGGTGTCAGGTTTATCAAACTCGGCTGGACATGATACAGACGGAAAAATTGACACTGACAACGAGTCTAAAAACCCAGCACAAAAAGATAAACTTTTACAATACATGGAGACTCAATTCAAAAATCGAGCTGGGTCTATCGATGAGATTTATCTGGAAGCAGACCTAACACCAGGACCGAAAAAACAAATAAAAATTCCTATTCCCAGAGATGACAACGGCATATTAACATCAATGACACGTCAAAGCATGGCATCAATCAGACACCAGATAATTGGAATTGGGTAGCCAGAGTATTAAACTCAAACAAGAATAGTTAATGCCCAAGGAACTTCTATGCAGACGGCATAAAAATTGGATCATTGAATACCAGGGGTCACCTTCATCTCTTTCAAGAACAACCCTTGGACCTAATTGATAAGGATATCCCATGCCTACAGGAAACGTGGTTGTCGAATACGCCCATAACAGCAGACTACGAAAAAGCAATGAATCCTGCTATCAAACCTAAAAAGGGTATACCAATGTCCGGTCTGATTACTTTAGTTAAAAAAAGCAGTGGACTGCAAATCAAAGATACATGCAACAAATCTCCATACATCCAAACACCAAGAATATCCCTTGGTTGCCATCTAGCAGAGTCCCATCAACTTCAACT
Source organism: Ambystoma mexicanum (assembly GCF_040938575.1). Lineage (NCBI taxonomy): Eukaryota > Metazoa > Chordata > Amphibia > Caudata > Ambystomatidae > Ambystoma > Ambystoma mexicanum. Next base: position 536,236,770 of record NC_090923.1, on the reverse strand, counting down.
GCTACACTTAATAAATATCTATTGGCAACATAAAGCAACTGGTACGTGGGCCTTCGTGATGAGTTATGCAACATTATTGATGAAATAATGTCAACTGTCGACAGACCAAAAATCATCATATGTGGTGACTGGAATGTGGATTTTGTGAACATGACTCCGAAAACAAACAGGATTAAAAGATCTAAACAAAGAACCGAGCAATGTAATCAGGAGACTATTGCAGTCCATTGGCAGAGAGAAATGCATATGAGAGATTTGAGAATGTTGAATGGGAACATCTCTGGTGACATTCCTGGTAAACCAACTTGGTCACGAGAGAAACAACACTCTGTGTTGGATTACTTTATTGCCTCAAACTAGATAGCGGACAACACGACAAATCTAAAAGTAATCGAAACGACACATACTGATCACAATTTGGTTCGAAACAGATTGAGGCTAAATAGCAAAGAAATGTCAGCTATCATAACGGGTCTTGAAGAAAATCATCATTTGAATTATATCCCACTGCTCGATCAATACAAAGAAGCACGGGCAAGTAATGGGAAGAGCCATTTCAGACCTCTTCATAGTTTCGACAATCAAATTGCAACCAAGAAGCGTGAGTTACGCAGAAACATACGAGTATTGAAATCCCAAAACAGAGGTTCCTATAACAACGAGAGGAAGAAACTGAAAAATACTTATAGCAACTGGATAAGATCCCATAAGGCGCTCATGTATCAAAAAGATGCCGAGGACATGCAACAAAGCATGTTGAAGAAAACATTGAAAGAATTCTGGGCCATAATAAATAACACTGAAACACAACAACATGCTCTAACCAGTGTTATCGTCAGCGAGACACAATGGACACAACACTTCACAACTTTATTCAAAAAGCACGTTGTACAGGTTCAAGAAGATCTCGATGACGAACCTACTTGGAACATCACAATATCGAGACACGATATCGCTGATAATATCCAAAAATTAAACTCCTCGAAGGCACCTGGCCCGGATGGCCTGACAAACTATATACTGAAGCAGAATCCTGAAGAGTGGGTACATTTTGCGAAATTCTGTTTAACATCATCTTAAGCGAAAAGAAAGTACTGACTTCCTGGAAAAGCGCAGTCATAGTTCCTATCTTTAAAAAAGGAATTTGTTCTGAGCCTAGTAAGTATCGACCAATTGCGCTATTGGATGTTGTCAGTAAGATATTCACTACCCAGCTGCAAAAACAACTGACAGCATGGATTAAGGATTCAGAGTCTTATGATGTCAGACAAACCGGATTTATAAAGGGTGTTGGTTGCAATTTAAATCTATTGTCCATTAACATACTCAAAATGGAGGCTATTAAAAAAACAAAAAGCCATCTGTCTTGCATTTGTCGACCTAGCTCACGCATTCAATGCTGTAGACCGGAATCTCCTCTGGAAGAAAAGTGAGTGAAATTGCCCTAAAGGCCTTATTTGTGCAATAAGAGAACTCTATTTAACACTAACATAAAAATGAGTCTGGATCGCCACGGCACCCTGTCAAAATCCATAATCACTGAACGTGGTGTTAAGCAGGGCTGCCCCCTGGGTGCAGTTCTGTTTAACTTCATTATATCAGAGGTGGGCATCGCACTGAGTGAAGTGATCTCATTTGCCCCAAAAATGTATGGAAATTCAAATAACTGGATGCTATACGCCGACAATATAGTTCTTCTAGATTACACCCAGATCGGGCTCCAACGAAAACTGACTGCTTTGCACGAATGCATTGATAAGAACGGCCTTGAAATTAACACAGCAAAGACTGAAATCCTGGAACTAAAGAATCTGTCTTGCCAAAAAAGAACAACAAAAAAACAATTCCAATGGAAAATCAGTGGTGAGAACGTGAGAAGTGTGACTCAGACAAGATACCTCGGCGTAATGATAAACTCAAGCATTAATGATGCACCAATGGTCAAAACGATTAGATCAAAAAGTAAACAGCTTACCTCCCAGGGTGATATGATAAATAACAAATATGGGAAATTCAGCTTGAAACCTGTCCTTGAATTCTACACATCCAAGGTAGTGCCTATATCGATCTATGGAGCAGAGGTTTAGTTTGGCTGCAGACCATCTTGCCTAAATTCTGCTACCACCCTCCACTAATTTTCCAGAGCCAGACTTGATGAAATGCATTAAAAAAACGACAGTTGGGCTTATCAAAAACTTTCATGCAAACCGTGCTGGCATCCATTGTATGGTTTGGGTGTTGTCTTGTTAGGAATAACACTTAGTGGCCACATCTTCTCTTGCATGGAGTGTACAGAATGTATGGATCTCCACTTCCCAGGGCAGATCTGCAGAAGACAGTGTTTCTACTCTGGTAGAAGGTGTATTTTAAACCTTGACAACCTTGAGGGTTTGAGATGCCAGAAATGCTATTAGAAAATCCGTGGCTATGAGCAATTTCCTTGGCCATTGTGACATCGAAATGCATTGAGCAGACACTCATGAGACCAGAGGTGGAATTAGTTGGCAGACAAAGCAAGCAAGAACCAAACATATATTGTGATCATTGGCAGAAATGTCTGCAGATAGGACAGCCCGTGAGGACAGCATGTTTATGCATGTATATTTTATTCCAAATTTAGCATTATAGCAACAAATCTACTGGTCGTTTCAAAGTCCATGATGACTATCCTAGGACCTTCTGAATCACACAGACTCCACACAGACTCCACAGTGTCTCATGCCAGACATCACTATTGGCTACAGGATGGCCTTGGGACACAACCACCCTAAACTCATTGCATTTCCGAGGAAGTGACATCTTTTCAGTCACCAAACACATGTAGACATGGAACAACCACTAGATGTATTCCTAATACTCTGAATCTGCACTAAAAAAAAAATCTGTACAAATATTCGATCAGTCGCTTAACTATGTAAAAGAAAGTGTTTATTATTACCAAAACCAAAACCATGTAGCTGGTTCTTCAAGCTCCTACTAGCTAACTTTGCATCGGCTACCAATTCTAGCAATGTGCCATTCCTGTGGAGTGGGTTCTTAATAAAAAGAGGTCGTAAAATGTAGGGCTACAATTGATACTTATCTAATGTATCCTTCACGAATACACAGTCCTTCTTCTCTGTCCAAGCTCTTCCGGTCCATTAGATCCATTACCGAGAACAAACAGAAGAATGCCATCCATCTTCAAACTATGATGCCAAAAACTGTGTTCCGTAAGGCTCAAAAAGTGCGCTTGAACCTAATAAAATGGTGCGAACAAACACTGAAGCGAACTTCACAGTCAACTCGTGCTTTGTCAAACCATAGTCGACCCTTTCAAGGGAAAATCTCCTTTATACTTTATGTCTATGCCAAGATTACCGGCGTTCTCCAGCTGTATTTGAAAAGCACTTTTGCACACACAGGATCTTCACTATGTGATTGAATAGTCCTCTGTGAAATAATGCGCATTAAAATCAATGAATAATCTAAATTAAGCATTGCCCAAAACATTGTCAAATTCCAAACCAGTGCATAGTTTTTCTGCATCACATGATCGGATGTTCATCCCAGCAGCAAAATAACCTTAATCTGGGGTTACCTTTTCTTCCTGACTGTATCAAAGTGTGTGAGAGCAACCACCTGGACAGTATTAGCATGAGCTGTGCTGTGCCCATTGTGCCAGGCAGAGAACCCACACTGCAACACAATTCACTGCCTGACTCTACTGATCCAGTACCCATCGGAGCTACACATCCAGTCTCCCAGTCCATCCTTGGTGCCATGCCATGTGTGCACATTTTCCTCCACTCTCCAGTGCTGCTTGCCATATCTTCCATTCGAGGCATAACTTCCTCCTGTGACCCCATGCCATTTGATCATGTATGGCTGCAAGAGAAGGGAAGAGTTGTAAAGGGCTAGCATGATGAGTAAAGGCTCACCATACTCCGCGTTGCAGTAGATGCCTCATAGCGTTTAGTCTTTGTGTGATGAATGCCCGAGGCAGCCTGTGACATGAATGCAAGGTGGCGTATGGGAAATGTTCTACAGTGCGAAGACCTGTCGGTTATTTGAAGTGACACCATGGGAACATCTACCTCACTGAGCACATAGCACTGTGCAATGACACGTGAACGTATAGCCGCACATGCATAGGTTCAGCCCAGCAAGGCATGATGTACATTTCAAACTATTTGCCTAACATCCCTACCCCATCGCCTATTACTTATGCACCAATCACCTCCACATTGATCATTACTGGTGCAACGATGCATCGGTGCCACGCTTGAATTTAGTGAAATCCGACTTAGACTGGCCATCACTGTCTGCCTGGCCACTCATGTCAATCTCTTCTCATTCTGTATATTCTCTGTAAGCTTGTGTACCACTGCTATCGGACATGCCTATATACATTGCTTCTATCTGAGGTTTCGTGGGTATTTGCATCACCAGTATCTTATCGCCTTGCGGTGTCTTGAGCAGGGTATTTGCACACATTTGACTACAGATTTAATTTTAGGTCTATTTCTGCTTCTTACAGTTCGTTGTCCCCCCTTGGGCTGGTTTATTGCGGACACTCGCAAGAAAAAATGTTACATACATGATTCAGAGTATGTCCAACTAATAAGTGGCAGAACGCCCTTGTTTACCTGTCCCCCCATGGGACAGCAAATTAAGAAAGCCCACACAGTAGAAGTTGGAAGAGTAGCAAGAAACGGAAACAGTTTTATTACATAGCAATGCAAAACTCGGTGATAACCTGGAGGGCTACCTGCTGCTTCTTCCAGTGAGTGCCATATTGTACTCTTACATCAGCTACTATCCTACAGAAACTCCCTATTGTTATGGTCCAGACTGTCCCTCAGGGCCACGGATCTAAAGCAATCTCGCCACTCCTCATTGTGACAGAAGCCCCAGGTGCTGAGGCCTCATTATAGTGTCTGTTAGTGTATCAGGGCATTTAAGATTCCTGCCCATGCAAAGGGGCGATGCAGAAACATGAAACGAAGGAAGACCTTTGCATTTCAACACTCAGGCCAGTATCAGCATTTAGCTTTCTGAAGTTTGGCAGTTATGAGGCCCTTGTTGGGGTGCAGCTGCTGTAAGAGGAGTTGTCCGTCAGTCATGGATCAGGCGAACCTTTCAGCTGTTTCAAGTTCAGTTTGACCCAACTAGCTGAGGGTCTCTGTGTCATCCCCGGTGCTGGGGTGTCTGAATGGGTGCCCTCCTCCATGGGTGCCCTCTGCACAAAGGGCGTTCACTGCTCTCCCACACCTGAGCTACTAGAAGCATGGTGTGGTGTCTTTGATGAGGTTTTATTGCACCTCACCATTGTTCTGTGAAGTGCTGGACTGCGGGGTCACGTTCCAATCTCTTTTTGTACCTTCCATGGCCACACGGTGTGGTTGATTGCAGTAGATTATAGATGTTGCTGGCTGCTGTACACATGGCAAACAGATGGGGACGGTTCTGGTGCTGCTGGAGAGTAGGGTATTGTGGAAGTTCCAAGTTCCTGGTAATTAATGGTGGATTTTATCAGCAGTCAAGTGGAGGCATGCGTGCGGGCTTGTAATCACGTGTGGCTGCCATTGCTGAATGCCAGGTACTGGTGCTCTGTGTACAGCAAGGCATTGTTTAAATGGTGCATGCATTGGCACGGATGGCATACATACATGTTGTGCACCAATGGTTCAGTCCCCCTTGTATGTCCTGGCACGAAATCCCTGTTAGCAGGCAAGACTGGCTCCATCTTGCAGGTGTGAAGAATATGTTGCTGTGTGAAACAGGTAGCATCTTCTGTGCGCCAGCCATTGGTAGATGCACAAAGATGGAGTGTGAAAGCCGCCTACCAGGGTTGGATATTCCTGTTTTTTTGTTGTCCCTGGATCAGCGTATTTGTATATTGATGTCAAAGGAAATTGATTTCCATATGTGCATGCAAATTAGGTTTTTCGGGTAAGAAAGTGAGTTCTGAGGGGCTGGCATTCTAATATAAATGAAAATTCATTTAATAGTAATTAACCAGTAATTAATTTCTTAATAAACATGAACATATCAAACATCATCTTACTTAACCTAGGTTTATAGAGTAAAGACCAAACCAATTCAAACACATATATATGAGTGATAAAATATTGTATAGACAAATTTCATTATAATGAATGTCTATATATTAACATAGAACAGTACAGAACACAGAACAGGGTGGTCAACAACACACAATATGTGAGAAATCAATGCATACTGGGGAACACTGAGATAATATTTAAGCAACAAATGCATTTAATTAATGGGATCATTATAACAATATTACTAAAAGCCTCTTGCATAAATAGAACAGTAAGGCACCGCTCAAAATCATAAACTAATTACTTAATAAATAATTAATGAATGAATGCCACTTCAATTCCTATTTATTAAATGCGATTGGTTTATAAGCAATAAATCTTTCCATTCTATGAAAATTATAAATATTACTCCACCATCCAGATATTGCTGTTTATATGTAGCTGTTTATATGTATTAGATTGTTTTGATAATGATTTTTTGAAAAATGTGAAATTTTTATATGATCATATGAATTGTAATTGCAATAAATAAATAATATATTATGAATGAGTGATCAACAATTAAGGTCTTAAAAGTTGAACGTCCTAATACATTATTGGCAAAAGTAAGGTTGGCAACCACATTAAAGACATGAGTAAACTAGTCCCAAACTAGTGTCCACATTTTTTAATAAAGACACAGCCAAAACCTAAATGCTTAAAGGAACCTGGTATGACGTGACCAGCTAATTATTCCCATTATTAGTTAATTTTCTTTCAAATAACATTATCAGAGAAAAGGGAAATGATGTTTAAGGTAGATTTTCTGATGTAGACAATTGCCTAATTTTCTTTCATGTGACTAAACATTTGTTACATTGAAATTCCATATTCAAGTCAATTTCCCATTATTCTTCCATCAGCCATTTAGCTTCAAATGATCTATTAACAACAATGAGCCTATACAAAATTGAAGTTGTAAATACTGATGTGGATTCAAGATATTTTAATCTCAACTGTTCCACTGTTACTACATTGTTCTTCAATAACAACAGGTTATCAATACATGCATCCATCTGTATTTATACAGCAGTGATGAAGGTCAGAGTGTGAAAGGAAGAATCTTATCTTGAGGTCATAGAAAGAAAGAGGATTAGGACCTGAGAAAATATGTTAGATATACTTCACACCCTTTTTAAGCCAAGATTTCCAAAAAAGTGTTCTGTCTCCCACCATGATTTTATTGTTACACCGTAGGTAAGGTGAAAGGGTGTTAGCAGGTTATCTATGTTTGAAAACCGGAATTCCTTAAGCACCAAGCTTGTTAAACAAATTACAGTGACCAGATTTGGATTAATTGAAAATTGATGCCAGATCTTTAAAAGAGATTGGCTGAACTCGTTTTTTCCCACAGCTAGCCAAAGAGGAATAGCATCAACACTCGCATTCAAAAAACAAAATGGAGCATTTTTAAGTATAAATACATTTTACTAGCATCTGAAATTAGGAAATCTAACGCTCCCATTTTCATGAGAATCATATAATTTAGTCATATTCCTTTTTGCTCCCCACATGAAAGTACGTAAAATAGAATTAATAGATTTAAAAAAGGACGATAGCAGTGGAAGAGGAAGAATGTTCATGTACATTAGAGGAAAACAGAGGCAATTGATATTCAGCAGATTATCAACATTTGGTGTAATGGATTTTTCAAAAGAGAAGGAGATTGCAATGAACAAGTATGTTATAAGATTTTGGCACCATTTAAGACCCGAAAAATGTAATTCATGCTTAACACACAATTGTATTTAGGGATAGAATTTCAGATTATTCTAGGTTAAGCTTGTATCCCGAGACCTCACAAAATACTTTCATCATTTCTAATTGGTTCTTAAGATTATTCTTTAGGTTTTTCATGCAAATTAATATGTCATCCGCATAACATGCAATTATGACCTCCAGCTTTCAATATATTATACCAGGAGCAATAGTAAACCTTCTAATAAGCTCTAGCAGGGACTCAATAGAGCAAATTACAAGAATAGGGGATAATAGGCATGCCTGATGGATGCCTCTTTTTAATTAAAATGTTGGTGAACATTGACCATGATGTAAAAATATTGTAACCATACAATTAAAAATGAACACATACACCAATGAGTTGTTCATAATAGTCCTGATATAAAACCAGAACCCCAAACAAAACTCAACCCATTATACTTGCAGATATCTGAAAAACAGGAAATTGGGCACTGCACCAAAAAGGGTAATATGCCCCCGCCATGCTCTGCACTGCTAAAGTCTAATATGATGGACTTGCGCAGCGGCAAGTACTGAAAAGTACTGTTTACTGTGGGAGAGCTCTGCTGGTCTGGTTGCTGCGTTCGTTGTGGCTGCGCGGCTGAAACCTGCCCAGAGGAATCTTTTCGCCGCGACACCGTTCTGCCATGGCTCATTTAAGAACTAGGTGGTTCTCTGGATGGTGACTCCGCCCCCTGGGACCTGCATCACTGCCTTGCTTCCTACATTTACCCACAACCCAGCGCACCCGCGCGCGCTCCGGCAAGTACTGAAAAGTACTGTTTACTGTGGGAGAGCTCTGCTGGTCTGGTTGCTGTGTTTGCTGTGGCTGCGCGGCTGAAACCTGCCTGGAGGAATCTTTTCACCGCGACACCGTTCTGCCCTGGCTCCTTTAAGAACTAGGTGACTGTGCGCTTCTTACCGCTGATTGCGTGTCTTTTGCGCTGCCTTGCGCTGCCTTGCGCTGCCTTGCTTGTGAACTTGGTGAACACTGAATTTTAAGTGCCTCATTTGTTTTTATTGAAGGTGGTTCTCTGGATAATGACTCAGCCCCCTGGGACCCGCATCACTGCCTTGCTTCCTACAATTGCCCACAACCCAGCGCACCCGCGCGCGCTCCGGCAAGTACTGAAAAGTACTGTTTACTGTGGGAGAGCTCTGCTGGTCTGGTTGCTGTGTTCGCTGTGGCTGCGCGGCTGAAACCTGCCCGGAGGAATCTTTTCGCTGCGACACTGTTCTGCTCTGGCTCCTTTAAGAACTAGGTGACTGTGTGCTTCTTACCACTGATTGCGTGTCTTTTGCGCTGCCTTGCGCTGCCTTGCTTGTGAACTTGGTGGACACTGGATTTTAAGTGCCTCATTTGATTTTATTGAAGGTGGTTCCCTGGATTGTGACTCCGCCCCCTGGAACCCGCATCACTGCCTTGCTTCCTACATTTACCCACAACCCAGTGCACCGGCAAGTACTGAAAAGTACTGTTTACTGTTCACGGTGCGCGGCGCGGGTGCGGGACCGCACTTAAATATTATTAATTGTTGTTAGTGGAAATTAGGGTGAGTTGTACCCTACGTGGATATAGGTGGTGAGTACCTTGAAAAATGGATTGGCTGCAAATTGCAAAAGTTTACTTACCTCATAGTGTGAAAAAGGGACATATGATTCTCAGGGCCCAGAAAGTTCTACCTGCAAAAAGCCCCGGACGTAGGAAAAAAGATCCGATGGCTATCAAGAACAGGTCGTCCTCCCTTGCATGTTCTACCCCTAGACGAGGTTCTTCCATGAATGGGACACTGGGGAATGTTGATATCCGGCAGTTTTGTAATGGGTCGTTATCTGCATTTAGAGCTAAACCAGCTACTTTGGCCTGTGAGCGACCCAAAACCATAGATCTGGATATACAAACCAAGGAGTCTGGCATAAATAGCTCCCCAATTCCAGTTGAAGAGGTGAGAAATGATCAGTTTAGGGCTGGTAATGACAAGGCTCCCCCTACTAATAAGTCCCTAAGTGATACTGCTATTTTGAAATCTTTGCCTGCCACTTGTTCGATTCCTAAGCCACTTGAGGGTAATCCTCAGGAAAAACCGGATATAGCAATCATTGATCTAGAACCAAATGATTCAGTGTTTTCGAACAGTCTGATGTCAGAGAACCTTTGAAGTACTCCTATAATGTTTTCTGACAGCGAGCAAAGTGGTGAAGATTCTCCCTCTGGAAATGCTCCCCATTCACCTATAAATGTGTCTTCATCTCCTATTCATGTCCTGATGCTCAATCATGGCACAAATACATCTCTAGCCTGTACCCAAGAGAATACCAACATGTTGAACATAACTTTACATTCTATGAATGTAAAAATGCATGCTTTATTTAAAATGTTGAGATTATGCGAACGTAAATTAACTGCATTGGATGGAAAATGGGAAAAAATACCTCAACGGCTGAGTGAAATAGATGAGGCTATTAAAAGCAATCAAGCCAAGAATGATGGGATTCAGACAGGTGTTGCTCTAGTTGCCACCCAAACTGAACCCACTGTAGGGTCTTGTCAATTGTGCAAGAATTGTATCCCTAAAAAATCATCTGAGATGACTCCACCTGTATTGCCCTGTTTTCCAGAAAGCATCTATGACCAATTTATGGAACGAACACCTGGTCCAGATGGGACCCCTGATTTAGAGGAGCTCAATGAAATTAAATCAAGTGACAAAATAGTCAAAAAGAAAGCTCATGTAGGAGTTCCCTCAGGAGTAAAAAGTACAAATAAAGTAAAAGAAATACCTAAAAAGGTACCCAAAAATCAACCGGCTTTAAAGAGTACCGGTAAGGCGTCAGTGAAACACTTTTTTAAAACCATTTCCCTGCCCAAACGAAATACTCTGTCAGCTTCGCAGGCATATAAAGAAAAATATCAGTTACTTGCATAGTCCAAGAGACTGGATACTCTTAACTTTACCCCAGTTCAGGCAATGGATTACTCACCATTGGATGAGCTGGTAGAAATATTGGATGGTGAGAGCGACGAGCGAGTGAATGAACCTAGTGAAGGGCAACAAAGCCTTGAAGAAACACACAGGCCCTCACTCACTCAGGGAAAGGTGAAAAATGTTGCTCAACTATTGGACCAAAGAGCTGAAATAAGGAAAGCCGTTGACGCTTACATGTCTGAGAATTGTAACCCTGTGGAAGTCACTTCGGTCGCAACCGACTTTATTGAAAAGGTGGCTGACCCTGCTCAATCAGAATGCTCCATAGCTAATAAAAAAAAGGTGCTAGGTAGAACAGTTGCACCCGAAAAAAGCTGAGGAAGCAGGGAGATATTGAGTAGATCTGATGGGGTTGAAAGAGCGAACCAATGGCCAGGTTTACCTCATGTTATGCATGAGGCTGTGAATATACCAGCCCCTGATTCACTTGATGACGGTGAAGGGTCTCTGAAAAATGTCTCAAACTCCATTATTGCTTTGATTGAAAATGCTGTTGGTAAGGCGATAGCAAAGAACTTGCCATCAAAGCAACCAACTCCCATCATAAGACTTCCCAATGGGGCTGAGATGATGGCAAAGAGTGCAATCAAAAAACTTCCTGCCCCGTACTCCTTAGTATTAGCTTGCAAGCCCCCTCCAACCACACAATATAATCTAAATAGGAGAGCTGTGATCGCTATATTCTCAGAGATTTCACAGTTAGAGGATATTGTGTCTTCTGATTTTGCATTGGTCGAGTTTGTATCAGAAGGGTCCTTGAACTCGGTAAGGCTCTGGATTAACTCCAGAGTTGTCCAAAATTGAATCTGGCAGAATAAAGAAGCTCTTGCCAAACTGGGGTTTAGCCTAATATTGGAAACATTGAAGAAAACTGATTTACCCATGAATAACCGAAGGGTAAGATTTGAAAGCCAGCCTCCTGTTCAGACTAAGATCAGTCCAAAAAATATTCCTAACAATACTACATGCGTATGCAATAATCATTGTACGCAGAATTAACAAAGAATAGAAGGAAAAATATCCCTTGTGAGTTGGAACACACGAGGGTTTAAACATTTCATTAATAATGATCAAAGTAATCTAAATAATTGGGACATAGTACTCTTACAGGAGACGTGGCTTTCAGAATCCCCACTTTGGGAAAATCATGAAATTCATACAAATGCTGCCATTAATTCATCTAGTGGACGGCCTAGTTCTGGTTTACTAATAGCAGTGAAAATGGGTAGAGGTTTAACTTCGCAGTTCTGGGCCGCCCCAAACAAATATATGCTTCTAGCAAAAGTGAAATTTGAGAAAACCGAGGTGGCTGTTCTAAACATTTACTGGAACCCGATTGCCATGTCTGAAGACACATTTTTCATTGATCTAAATTCATTGCTAGATTTAGTCTCCGCTGACCTTAGGGTTAGCGCCTTAATATTGGCGGGTGATCTAAATTTGAGATGTATGGAGCACCCAGAAAATAAAAAGCAAACGAGATATTGGAGATGGGTTACCCTAGTTAAAGCGAGGAGGTTGTTTATGCTTAATGGTGCGTTAACTCCAGACTTACCACCAGTTGAGACATGGCACAAGGACGACAGTAAGTCGATTATCGACTGCATATATGTAAGCAGAGAACTTTGGCCTTTAATGACAACGTTCTCTGTATTAAGAACAAATAAGCGACCATAATATGTTGACTACTGAATGGAGGATGAGCATAGGCAAACCGGTAAAAATAGAACTAATGCACTGCACTAGTGTGGTGAATATGAGGGGGAACCGCCTTTGATGGTCAGATTCAGAGTTAGCGCAATTAGACAACAAACTGAGAGATATGTCTGAGCAGCCTGACACACGGGCAGGCAGGTCGAAATATGTGTACAGTGACACTATCCAAGCTATAAAACAGCACAGAGATAAGGTAACGCCGAAGCGCGTCCATCTACACTACTTTGACCCTGAAATCAAGGTCCGTAAAGCACAACTCAGAGCTGAACTTAGGCAGTTGAGGAATGCGCCCCCCCCCAATATCAGCAATCAACGAACACCCTTAAAATGCACTACAGAAATTGGCTAAAGTCGCACCAAGCTTCCATGTTACAGGAGGACGGTTCTAGTATGTTAAAAACGCTAGCCAGCAAGAATATTGCGAGAATGTGGGAGATGATAAATCAATCTATCTCTCCCCCACAGCTAGTTAGACAATCTATGTTGGTTTCGTCACAACTATGGGCTGAACATTTTAGCATGCTGTATGTTTCAGTGAAGGGAGATATATCAATAGATAATATGAAATTACTCCCACCTTTCCATCTAGAATTTGAATGGTTGGACATCTTAAACCTCATTAAATCTGCAAGCAATTCAAGAGCTAGTGGTCCTGACGGGTTGTCCAATTTCCAGCTAAAAGAGAATCCGGATATTTGGATGTCAATTCTGTTTAAGATCTTTTCCACAGTGAATTCGACTCAGTCCCTACCCAAGTCTTGGACTCAAGCAATTATAGTCCCGATATATAAAAAGGGAGAGAGAGCGTCACCTTCGAGCTATAGACCCATCTCACTTTTAGACATCCCGGGGAAACTATTTGCGAAGATCATCCTTTAGCAGTTAAAGACTTGGGTAAGAGAAAAAGGGCTGATTGACCCTTTTCAAGCAGGTTTCATGGCTGGGCTAAGTATTATCCCGAATATTATTGCAATAAATATGATCCAAGGCCAACAATTGAATTGAAATAATCCACTATACCTGGGGCTTATTGACTTTCAAGTTGCATTTGATTCAGTGGATAGAAATTTGCTGTACAAAAAATGTAAGAAAAATGATTGCCCAGACTCCCTCCTCTCATTGGTAATCTTACTTCATTCAAACACGTCAGTGAGAGTCAGGATTTCCCTCAATGGCAAATTAACTCCTGTAATTAAAACAGAGCGAGGCTTAAAGCAAGGGTGTACCCTTGCAGCTTTTCTATTCAACTTTTTTATTTTAGACCTGGGGCTCGAATTCAACAATTGTATTGGTGACCCGCCAAAACTAGGAGGCCAAAAAATTGCTTATTTGCTATATGCCGACGATCTTGTACTATTGTCGCAAACACCACAAGGCCTTCAAAATATGTTAACTAAGCTGGGCCTCTATGTACAAGCAAATAGGTTGGAAATTAACATCGCAAAGACCCAAATTCTAATGTGTGGAAAACAGCAAATCACCAGGAGTAATATCTTTTCCTGGAAAATTCAGAATGAAAGCGTCCAAACTACGACCCAATATAAATACCTTGGGGTGTTAATCAACAATGTTGTATGCAAACAAGCTGAAGACCTAGTAAGGAAGAAAAAAATGCAACAGCTTGTTTCGCAATCACGATTGTTGATCAGGAAGTATGGGAAGTTTTTCATGAAACATGTGTTATTTTATAAAAATGAAAGTTCTTCCGATATTGCTGTATGGTATTGAAGGGTTTTTGCCAAGAGAAAAGTGCTACTGGGATCAATTAGAGTCAGGTTACTGGAAACAGATCTTATGCCTGCCTAACTCTGTGCCGATGGCTATTTTGCGTTATGAATTGGGATTGACATCCATGTATGCTCAAGTATCCTGGAAACAGTGTGCCTTGTTATGCAAATGCCTCCTGGAAAAGGGAAGTAACAATATACTGAAAGTGATTGCGCATCATTTGCTGAAATCTGTAAATCCCTTCGCTGTTAAATCGAGGAAACATGTATATAATGAATTAGCCCATGCTGATATCACAATATAGAGTTATTACTATCAAATCCTGTTAGAGCGAAGGAAAAAGTACATCGGTCTGATTGGGTAGCAAATATGACAAGGTGCTCCCAATACAAGGACTTTGACATCTTCTTATTTGGCATTAAAAAATATGGTTTGATGTCAGATTACTTACTGAAAAGCCCTTCTCCTAAAGTAAGAATGGGATATTTAAGATTCCGGTTAAACCTATGGTACACAAGGGATGTCCTTTGTAAAAGGAAAAAGCTGGCAAAAGAACAAAACTACTGCAGATATTGTATTGTGCCTGAACAAAGAGAGACACTATAACATCTGCTCGTAGAATGTGTAGCACTCTGCGATGTACGAACCAGATGTTTTGCACACACCCAGGAAGTCCAAAGACCAATGGAGAGTGACGAAAGATGTCATGAGCTGTTCTCCAGTACCCGCCCGAAAATTCAGATTGCCATAGTACAATTCTTTCAAATTATGCTCCCCGGGTTAGAGGTGTATAACGGGTAATGCATTATCTAAAGGCTATTAGGTAACCGGTTGGTTGAAAGAGGTAAGCTTAGTCAAGTAACCATCTAAGTGGAACCTTTGTAAATAGTATGAATTGGCGTGATCATGCGTATAAAATGAACTGTTAATAATTATGTGATAATATGGGTATTGTAAGAATGTATTATGTTTTAGCCTTGTAAGATAAAAAATTATTGTAAGATTGAAAATTATTGTGTTTTGTATATAAATGTTATTTATATGTTAATGAAATTTGAAAAGTTGTAATACAACTATAACAAATAAAAAATAAAAAAATAATAATAATATGATGGAGTATTATTTGCCAACACACTGAACGTATATCAATTATATGATTACCTTAGAAGATGGGGCTGAGGGTTGCTGATTAGTCACTGGAATAGACCTGTCGAAATCTGCCAGATCCTCAAACACGGATTTTGTGCCTTAAAGAGTCACTTTGAAGGTACATGTATGTGAAAGACTGAATCTGGCATTCAGCAGCCTAAGAACAGGCCTGTGTGATAAGACATCCTTCCTGCAATGAGCAGTAACTTTAGAAATATCTTGTGACACAAAGATTTGGTGACCTCCCTAGGAAAGTTGATCATCATCTTTAGCTTTGCTGATAACCAATTGAACATGAATATATCCGAGAAGATAGAAAATCTAAGTGGGTAGTGAATATTTACTCTGCAAATTGATTTTTTTCTTCAAACCAATACTGTGAGCCCTTTGTATATTGAAAACAGTTAAAGATTGCAGTTTAGGAATCTGATGCAAAATATTTTTTAAGGAACAGGACCACATCATTCCCTTAAATTCCTTCAGAAAGCCCATAAATGAGAATATTAATCCATTGCCCTGTTTTCCAGTTCCTCGTTTAGTTTTTGAACTTGTATAACTGATTTCTCAAGCGCAGTTACGCGAACTGTCAAGTTTTCAGCATTACTGATTCACTTTTCCACCTCACCAATTCTAGCTTCAAAGGAGGCCCATCTGTTATCTGGCTGCTGCAGCTTATTACTAGTGATTTCCATAAAGGGCTGCAGGGCTCTCACAATACAATAGCTTCCATTCAAGTGTCCAAATTAGGAGGAGGGGAGTCACTTTGGGATCTTTTCAAGTTTGTTGAGATTAGTACGTTCTTTATTGCTTTATCCTTTCTGGGCACCTTTGTGACAATCCACATGTTGCCATGTATAAGTGATTCCACCTGGAAGGGCAGTTATACCTCACCAAGCTTCTTATGGGTTAACTATTTAAACCACAGATATATGAGAACATCCTGTGTTAATAAAAAAGGCCAGGCAGTGATACATGTTTCCAAATGATCCACCAGAGGGAGCTTGGTAATTTTTTTAAAAATAAAATAGGAAGCGGCCTGTCCATATACTACGGTGGTGCACGCCTTGGCCTCGCTCAGACTCCTCCCTCAGGAAGCTGAAAGATGCCACAGATGCTGACAAACAACCAGAGCTCCACAGAAACTCACTGTCGAGTTGCTGCATCCCGAACGCACCACAACCTCCACAATTTGGATAATCATCAGTCTCAGGTACAAACAAACCTATTCCCATACGTTTTATCACATTGCACTCTCTAAATATGGCGTGGCAAAGACATCAATGTTACAGCAGGTGGCAGACCAGCGATTCGGCAGCCATTTTCATCGGCGCAGAGCCACACCCCGCAAAGACGATTTTCACATTTCATGGTTGCGCTTCATTCTAAGTTTGATTGTCCTCAATCACCCTGATATTTTTAACCAAGGCAAGAAAAGTGAAAAGGTGGGACTTTTGGCAAGTGTTTATATTGAGTCATGCAGCAAAGTACAGAAATCAGATGATTAAGTGTTGCCTCAGTGCAAACATCTTCACGTTATGCATACAGATTGGGCTAAGTCCCCTCTGCTCCTTTCCGTATGACGCATGCAGCTAAACTGGGGCTACGTGCGTTGCTCAGTTTGAACTCAGTTCCTCGAGCCACTGATTGTAAGGTCAGCCAGTTAGATACTGCCTGACACCAATGACAGAGTGCTATGTGAACTCAATGCAAACGCATATCAGACTGTTTCCGTCAGCGCCTCCCTTCGCTTTGTTTCAGGACACAAACCAAAGGCTTCAGATGCTGCATTGCGAGTTTTCGACCCGCTGCAATAGAAGTACCCTTTGTTCCAACTCTGTGTACACAGTCTGCCATGGAGAGACCTTGAAGTAGCAGCAACCTCTCATTCATCAACAAAGTTATTTTAGGAACCTCTCTTTGCTGACGCACTTGCCTCCGTTTGAATGGCTGCAGTCCTTGATACGGTTACTTTTAATTTGATGTATTGCTTTTGCCAATGAATGTGCCCATGCTTCTTTATCTTTTGTTGTATTCGGTTTATACCACTCTGTCTATGGCATTTTGTGCAGCCATTTTTACAGGAAGCATTAAAAAGTGACTAATGTTGTATTGGTGAAGTTAGTGCAAGATCCTTTTTTTTAAAAGGCGATTTTCACATTCCTAAATGTACAATGTAGGTAGACAATAAATACATCAAAATGTAAACGGATATGACTACAAATTGAAAGGACAAGCAATACCACTTTAGATGTCTCTTTCACACAAAAGGTGAGGGCTATTTTGCAAGTCTCTGGAATTGGCGAAAAGGCTGTAAAGGCCGGTGTTGCACGTGAAGCCATGTCTTTACACATTTTGTTCGGATCTGGGGGATTTTATGTTTAGTTTTGGGGAGACTGGTGGTGCTGAATGGATATGTCTGTCATGCATCCACGCTCCACCTCAAAACAACAGAGGTCTAATCCTTCCAATGGTTTATAATCAAAGTTTCACATGCATAGTTTCGAAATGCAATACTTTCGAAACAAAAGGATAGGGAAAAAAAAATAAAATGCATGTTTTTTTTGTTTTTTTTTGTTTTTTTGGGGGGGTCCCCCACCCCATCCCCCACCCAATCCCCCACCCCATCCCCCATTTTTTGGGAAAAAACCACTAATTTTTCCTATACGAAACCCAAAAAAAAAAACATTAAAAAAAAGCATTCAAAATTTGTTTTAATTGAATTTCGAAACTATGTATTCGAAACTTTGACTGGACACCCCTTGTGCAATATTTTCATTCTGGTGCTAAACCAATGGATCCATTCAGAAACTGCTTGCTTCTTGCACTTGGGGGGGGGAACAACAAGTGGATTCCATTAGAATCAATTGTAAATTTACCCAGCAATCTTAAATTGTAGGAGGCGTTTGCACCTGTTTCCAACACTGTGTTGTAAAAGTGTTTTCACCGGTTTGTCCACTTTTGTTTCCCAATACGGGGTTGAAATGATGTAAATTGCATGGAGGATGCTGTATGCATGGACGTGCCAACATACAATGATTATCTCCGGGCAATTCACTTTGGTTTAAAAGGACCATCAGTGAGTGTAGCGGAAACCTATAATAAAATAATGACGGGAAGGGTATAACGGCTTTCCATATGTAACAGGTGTGCACCATGGAAAGTCACGCCTACTAGATATCAGATTTTTATATAGTAATTAATTCTGGATTCCTCCTGCTTTTTGACAGCTGGAGTGATAGATGATTGTATGACCCACTTTAAGTGGTTCTCATAGTATTGCCATCAGAAGAATAAGGTGCTGAGGGAACCTGGTGGTACTCAGAGTATTGCCATCAGAAGAATAAGGTGCTGAGGGAATATGGTGGTGCTCAGAGTATTGCCATCAGAAGAATAAGGTGCTGAGGAAATCTGGTGAGGCTGTTAAGTACAGGGTGGCGCCATGTCAGAAGCCAGGGTTTTCTTCGCTCATTTACTATCACTAGAAATATTTCAGTTTCCAGCTGATACACAGTATTATCAACAAGGTCTATAGCATGCAGTCCTTTCTGGCAAAAGTCCCAGACACAGCAAAAGATATGACTCTGGGTCCAATTTTTAAAGAAACGATCTACAAAAAAAATAGAGATTCCCCATTTTTGGTTGCCTAATAAGTAATGTGCAGGTCACCTTATTCACAAAGATTCAACTCTTCAAGTAACTTGGTGGGTTTAACCCAAAGTTGTGTCTCGCGCGGGTAAAGAGAAGAATCTCTCCAAAGACATGAGAAAGGTAAACATATCGGTCAATGTAAAATGTGTACGCTGTGCAGGATCAACCCAAACCAAGTGAGACAGACTCCCGTCCCTCTTGTGTTTAGATTCTGCTTCAAGCAGATGCAAGCCTATAACCAGCGAATGACGACGCAAATAAATGAAACTCGAGTGCAAATACATTGTGCTTAGCAGGGATGGGACCAGGATTTAGTAACCTATTTTTACGTCCCACAAGAAACTGCTGAGACGTCTTGCACTGTAACTGTACTCTTACCTGCCTTGTACTTCCCCTTAACTTTGGGCCTCATTACGAGGTATGCCGGTAAGGCAAAAACGATGCCGGTGTGGTAATACCAGCATCGTTTACCGTCCCGTTGCATTCCGACCTGCAAACCCGGTATTAGCGGCACACTAACAACGGTGCCGCTAATAGCGGCATAGGCGCGTACACGCACACCTTCAGGGAGCAAATACCAGCATGCCGGTAATAGGGGGTAATTCCAACCCACGCATACATGCAAATACCGGCATCACGAAGCCGGTAATCACGGCCTGCACGATGCCGGCCATACAGGCATCTCAGACCACCCGCAAACAGCAAGCAGGATACAAGGCAGCTGCCACAGGTGCACACAATCCCCACAGGTGGAGTCAATGGAGGCTGTGCCAGTATAAACCGAGCACACCCACATACCACAACCCCCCCCACAGGTGTAGGCAATGTAGAGTGGCCCAGTACAAAAGGAGCATACCTACACACCACACCCCTTCCTACACCAAAATGCTACCACTAGCAGTTGCAATCATGGCACTGGAGGACATGCCTATACTGCTACAACTACAGCAACAACAGCAACAACAACTACAGCAGCAACAACAACAACAGCTACAGAAACAACAACAGGCAGCACAGAGGAGACGCAGGAGGAGAAGGAGGGTGAGACAGGGCCAGCAATTACCACCAGCGCAGCCACCAGTGCCTCGTAGGCAGCCACCAATCCCTCGCACCAGATCCAGCCCATTCAACCTAACCCCTGAACAGATCCACACCCTGTACCGGTTGGACCGTGACACCATCACCACCATAGTGGACCTGATACATAACGACATTGCCAGCCACATAGGAATACACACTGCCATCCCCCCACTACTAAAGGTGGTGTCTGTGCTACACTTCCTGGCCACAGGCACCAACCAACACACAGAGGGCCAGCTGCATGGCATTTCACAACCACTATTTTCACGCATGCTGAACCAAGTGCTGGATGCCCTCCTGAAGCACGCAAGCACCCACATATCCCTACCACGGACTGCCCAGGAGATGGCCAAAACCAAAGTAGGCTTCCATGCACTGGCAGGCATGCCCAATTGTGTCGGTGCCATCGACTGCACCCATGTGGAATTGGTAGTCCCCCATGCCATAGAGGCGGTGTACCGCAATCGCAAGCAATACCACTCCATCAATGTGCAAATGGTATGTGACTCCAGGAAGATCATCACCCATTGCTGCGCCCGATTTCCTGGATCAACACATGATGCCATGTTACTGGGTAATTCCACGCTACCCTATCACATGGAGCGACATGCCGGACCACGTGCCTGGCTGCTTGGTGAGTTGCACAACCGTCCCATGGCAGTGCTTTGGGGTACTGATGTGTGGGGATGCATAAGGGGGGGAATACTGCACCTGGGTGGGAATAGCCAGTGATTGGAGAATGCATGCAGAGCCAAAGACTCCTGACATGAACCAGTCAAACGGTACATGACACTTCACTGAGCCACATATCACAAATAATGCATATCGATGAGAACAAGTAAGAGGCACAACCAGGCCTGAATGAACAGGATGGCAAGTGTGGCAATGTGGGCAGTGTGACCATGCATAGTAAATAATGAACAGAATGAATTGGAGTCAAAACATTGTTGCACTACCACAGCATATCTGCCTCAGCATGCATGATTACACCCTGCATCATCTATTGAACGCCATCCAGACTACCACACCTCATGACAGTATAGATTGCACCTAGATAACATTTTTTCATGCTTACAGGGACATGTGCATGGCCACACCAAATAGCTGCCGCCATGACTGTGCTCCCTGAATGTGGCAGTTCAGAGTGACACACACCTATTTGAATCTACTTGCAGGTGATGGAGGATATCACTTCAGGCCGTGGCTACTCACCCCTGTGCGTAACCCGCAGAACAGCCATGAGGCGGAGTACAACCGTGTGCACACCTGTACCCGTGTTGTGATTGAGCAGACCTTTGGCCTGTTGAAGGGGCGGTTCCGCTGCCTCAGCAGGTCTGGTGGGGCACTCCTATATAGGCCTGAGAAGGTGGCAAAGATCCCCATGGCCTGTGTCATGCTGCACAACATGTGCGTCCGGAGAAATGTACCACTGCCACCTGACATTGACATGCATGGGCCGGGTGAGGATGATGAGGATGGAGACGGAGGTGAAGTAGCCCCCCTGCCAGTACGTGATGCATGGGATGGCCATGCTGTACACCAAGCACTAATTCACAAATACTTCTGAAACACAGGGATTATGAAAGACTTGTGTCAGTCAGACACTGGGCCAATGTGGACATGCACACAGGGAATGTTGGGAGTTGGGCACTGAACACCGTACCACATTAAATGGATGCACACAAAAATAACAATGTCCAGCCATGGATTTTTCTTATCACAATGTGTGTATTATTTACAACAGCAAAAATGTGCCCACTCCCCCCTCCCAGACTCCCCAACAAACTCCCTGACCCCCTCCAACAAACTCCCGACCCTCTCCAACAAACTCCCTGACCCCCCAACAAACACCAACACCCCCAATAGACTCCACAAGATGCACCCCTTCACCCCCAACCTTGTGTCCCACTATCATTGTCCCCCCACACTACTTCCGGGACTTCTTCCTGTCCAGAGGCAGCATTTCAGTGTGCCTTGCACTCCTACGTGTGTGGCGCACTGGGCTGGTGGGGACAGATGAAGCTGCTGTGGAGGTAGTAGGGGATTTGCTGGCAGGTTCCATACCTCCTGCAAGCGGTGGCCGCTGCATATGAAGCAGCATTGAGGTCAGCACCTGTGTCACCGCCCCCAGGCAGTCCCTCATTAGCCAAGCCGATGCATTGACAGTGGCTGTGTTTGCTTCGATGGCCGCTGTGGTCCCTGCAATTGCTCTGGCAATACCCCGCCTGGTTTCCTCCCCGTCCGCTATGTACTGGCGGAGTAGGTCTAACATGGCCTCCTGTTGGGCCTCCACCATCGACAATCGTGTCTCCAGGGTTCTGGAGGGAGCTGGAGTGGTGGGTTGTGCAGTCACGTGGATGGCATTTTCGGGACTGGACTCCTCAGAGGTGGGTAGGTCACAGTCACGGAGGCAGGGATCAACTTCACTGCAGGTGGGTGACTGCAGGTGTTGGGGCGAGGGGGAGGGCACGGGGCTTGGGGTGGCGGGGCATGTCACCTCGGTGTCTCCCTCAGGCTCCACACTGGCATCGAGTTCTTCCCCAGTGGAGGCGGGTGCTTCCAGGGATTCCCCTTGGACAGGTGTGGGTGTGGCCTGTTTGTCTCCAGCGGAGGTGGTGGTTGCCCTTGCAGTTGTCTCCTAGGTTGCTTCTTCCTCATCAGTGCCTGGGGGGGTAGAAGAGATGCAGGGCATCAGTGATAGTGTGACATGGCAGTGGCGGTGCTGTTCATTATTCATTTGATCATGATTTCATGTCTTACAGGTGTGTCACGCAGGGTATTCCGAGAGGGCATGTAAGTATTCACTGCATGGCAGGTGGCATGCCGTTGATTTTGGGTTTGTGTGAAGTATCACATGGGCAAGCTCCAGGTGTGTTGGCTGTGTGTTGGTTAAGGGATGGGCACTCAGCATGCATTTCAGTGTGGCAGCGTTTGGCCCGCCATCTGTATTTGGGTATGGTCATGTGGGTGTTGGGACATGCATTGCCTTGCCTAGACTCTCTACCACTTCACTTGTGCTACGTCATGGTCTCCCCTACAGGGATCTGCAGGGACACTCACTTCCTTTCGCGGTTGATGCCACACCCGTCTCCATCTCGCATAATCCCTCGATGGACTCAGGACTGATGAATCTGCTGGCCGGCTCCTCCCAGGGCTTCAATTTGGCAGGGGGGTGGGCATCCCCGCCTGTGGCCATGGCCTCCCTCCGATTGGTGGCCATGATATTGCGTACCCTCAACCGGAGGTCATCCCACCGCTTCCTGCAGTCCCTCACACTGCGCGGGGTGGGACCTAAGGCTGATACCCTGCGGGCTACCTCCTGCCAGATTTGCCTCTTTTGTTGCTGCACCTCCCGCTTCTTGTCGTGGGATTGTATTGTGTCTGCATGTGCAGCTAGAGTGTCCGCTAATATGGTGATCTCTGCGTTTGAGTAATGCTGTTTACGCAGCCGAGGGGTGGTCTTCCTGGTAGCCTTTGACATCCTCTATGGATTTCCACTGTGCTCTCCGAGTATTGGCTGGTGGTTATGGAGGATGGCAATGGATTGTGTTTTTAAAAATGGCTGCTGGCCCATTTCCCGTTCCTGCACGATGACGTAATTTCCGGGTCTGTTTTTTGAGGAACACGGTATTACCATGCAGTATTACCATGACGGTATTTAGGGGTTGGTATGAGGCGGTACCGCTATGGGCGGGTCACGCAATGCCGGTATAGGGGAGTTGGAGGCCCTTTAGCGGCATGGCGGTATTGACACTACCGGCATGGGGGGACGCGCATGCTCGCACACTCATAATCACCCGCTATTAGCGGGTTCATACGAGCACGGACCCGCTCATTCCGGCATGCCGATAATGAACCCGGTTTTACCGGGCAACTCGTAATGAGGCCCTTTGTTTGCATTGATCCCCTTGTAGCCGATGTCTGTCTGCTACAGCACCCTGATGTCTATGGGTTTGGTGTGCTATACAAATAAATAAATGGAACCGGGTGTAGAGATGACACGCATGAAAAGGTGCATTTAACAGGCAGTCGTACCTACCGTGCAGGCGCCCACTTAGTATGTGTTTCTTGTTGGAGAACACCATGCATAAGAAGCAGAAAAGTGAGCAGTATTAACAAGTGCACTGACAGGGAAGAGCTGATACAGACAAGCATTTGCTATATGAGATCCACACGTTTAAGCGGCAGGCACACAGATATAAGAACTCACAGGAACACCCTTTTTTGAAAGCTGTGGGGGAACAGATTAGCTCTCCCTGGGAATGACATGTGTGTCTGTATCCTTTCTACTTGTATCTATTGCGGGAACGTGGCGGTGCAGTCTTTGCTTTGAGTTTAACAACATCACCGCGCTCGTGTTATTAGTTCTAGAGCGTCTCTAGCACTGTCACCTGCCTGGTTTCTGATACATCGCAGTTAGGGAATGTGTCCCGCAATGTTTTTGATTTGAACGCCACTTCCGTAATGCTACCAGAAATCAATACTGGGGGCCTCATTACAGCACTGGCGGAACGGGTTAAACGACGCCGTAAAAGGTGACGGCGCTGTTCAACCCGTTCCGCCACATTACGAGGTCCCCTCGCGGGACACGTAAAGCACGCCTGGGAAAACCAGGCGTGCTTACCGGGTCCCGCGAGGGGAAGAGGGAGCAAACAACGGGCCATCTTGTTATGGCCCTTTGTTTGCTCCCTCTCCCATTCCCATTCAGCCCTATGGGGGCTGAAATGGGAATGGGGAAGGACCGTGTCTGGGTCCTTGAGGGAGGAATTACCGGGCCATCTGAACTCGGAATGGCCCGGTAAGTCCTCATTCCGAGGACCCGGACACGGATGCGATTTCGGCGGCAGCCATGCCGCCAATAGCGGCATGGCTACCGGCCGAACTCATAATGAGGGCCTGGGTCTTTTTCAAAAAAGACCTGGAATGAAATTCTCAGGAACTTTCAAGAGTTCGGATTGGCTTTATTGTCGTGAAAAGCCACAGATAAGGTACATGGATGCGTTAGTCCTTTCCCATCCAATTTTTGTTATGCTCCCCTGGTAAGCCTAAAACAGCTAGCAGTCCTGTCCATGATATTAAGTGATAGATGTTGCCGGGTTGAATGTGGCAGGGGTTAGAAATGCATATGTGGATACAGATTGGATAACATTTGGGGAGAGCTTGATTGTGGCTAGATATGTGGTATGCTCTCAGGAGACCTAATAGTCCAAGAAAGGCCACTCAAGAAGTGGACTATTCTCCTAATTCCTATTGCGGTCAAGTCATTCAGAAAGAATTTTTATGTATGGTAAATAGGCTGTTATTGTTGGTTTGAATGATGTGAACAGACTTGGTATAAACATCCTACTGATTAATATTGAATCATCCTGAATGCTAAGGGCACCTGCATTTCTATATTGTATCATCCTGAATGCTACGGGGCCCTGCATTTGTATATTGTATCATTCTGAAGGCCAAGGGCTCCTGCATTTGTATATTGTATCATCCTGAATGCTACGGGGCCCTGCATTTGTATATTGTATCATCCTGAATGCTAAGGGGCCCTGCATTTGTATATTGTCTCATCCTGAATGCTATGGGGCCCTGCATTTGTAAATTGTATCATCCTGAATGCTAAGGGGTCCTGCACTTGTATATTCTATCATCCTGAATTCTAAGGGGTCCTGCACTTGTATATTGTATCATCCTGAATTCCAAGGGGTCCTGCATTTGTATATTGTATCATCTTGGATGCTAAGGGGCCCTGCATTTGTATATTGTATCATCCTGAATGCTATGGGGTCCATCATTTCATTATTGTATCATCCTGGATGCTAAGGGGTCCTGCATTTGTTTATTGTATCATCCTGGATGCTAAGGGGTCCTGCATTTGTTTATTGTATCGTCCTGGATGCTAAGGGGTCCTGCATTTGTATATTGTATCATCCTGAATGCCCTGGGGACTGCATTTGTATATTGTATCATCCTGAATGCTAAGGGGTCCTGCATTTGTATATTGTATCATCCTGAATGCTATGGGGCCCTGCATTTGTACATTGTATCATCCTGAATGCCAAGGGGTCCTGCATTTGTATATTGTATCATCCCGAATGCTAAGGGGTCCTGCATTTGTATATTCTATCATCCAGAATTCTAAGGGGTCCTGCACTTGTATATTCTATCATCCTGAATTCCAAGGGGTCCTGCATTGGTATATTGCATCATCATGAATGCCAAGGGGTCCTGCATTGGTATATTGTATCATCCTGAATGCTAAGGTGTCCTGCATTTGTATATTGTATCATCCTGAATGCTGAGGGGTCCTGCATTTGTATCATCCTGAATGCTAAGGGGCGGGCCCTGCATTTGTAAATTGTATCATCCTGAATGCTTAGGTGTCCTGCATTTGTATATTCTATCATCCTGGATGCTAAGGGGCCCTGTATTGGTATATTGTATCATCCTGAATGCTATGGGGTCCTGCATTTGAATATTGATCATCATGGATGCTAAGGAGTCCTGAATTTGTTTATTGTATCATCCTGGATGCTAAGGGGTCCTGCATTTGTATATTGTATCATCCAGAATGCTCTGGGGTCCTTCATTTGTATATTGTATCATCGTGAATGCTAAGGGGTCCTGCATGTGTATATTATATCATCCTGTATTCTAAGGGTCCTGCACTTGTATACTGTATCATCCTGAATGCCAAGGGGTCCTGCATTTGTATATTGTATCATCCTGAATGCTATGGGACCCTGCATTTGTATATTGTATCATCCTGAATGCCAAGGGGTCCTGCATTTGTATATTGTATCATCCTGAATGCTAAGGGGTCCTGCATTTGTATATTCTATCATCCTGAATTCTAAGGGATCCTGCACTTGTATATTGTATCATCCTGAATTCCAAGGGGTCCTGCATTGGTATATTGTATCATCATGAATGCCAAGGGGTCATGCATTGGTATATTGTATCATCATGAATGCTAAGGGGTCCTGCATTTGTATATTGTATCATCCTGAATGCCAAGGGGTCCTGCATTTGTATATTGTATCATCCCGAATGCTAAGGGGTCCTGCATTTGTATATTCTATCATCCAGAATTCTAAGGGGTCCTGCACTTGTATATTCTATCATCCTGAATTCCAAGGGGTCCTGCATTGGTATATTGCATCATCATGAATGCCAAGGGGTCCTGCATTGGTATATTGTATCATCCTGAATGCTAAGGTGTCCTGCATTTGTATATTGTATCATCCTGAATGCTGAGGGGTCCTGCATTTGTATCATCCTGAATGCTAAGGGGCGGGCCCTGCATTTGTAAATTGTATCATCCTGAATGCTTAGGTGTCCTGCATTTGTATATTCTATCATCCTGGATGCTAAGGGGCCCTGTATTGGTATATTGTATCATCCTGAATGCTATGGGGTCCTGCATTTGAATATTGATCATCATGGATGCTAAGGAGTCCTGAATTTGTTTATTGTATCATCCTGGATGCTAAGGGGTCCTGCATTTGTATATTGTATCATCCAGAATGCTCTGGGGTCCTTCATTTGTATATTGTATCATCGTGAATGCTAAGGGGTCCTGCATGTGTATATTATATCATCCTGTATTCTAAGGGTCCTGCACTTGTATACTGTATCATCCTGAATGCCAAGGGGTCCTGCATTTGTATATTGTATCATCCTGAATGCTATGGGACCCTGCATTTGTATATTGTATCATCCTGAATGCCAAGGGGTCCTGCATTTGTATATTGTATCATCCTGAATGCTAAGGGGTCCTGCATTTGTATATTCTATCATCCTGAATTCTAAGGGATCCTGCACTTGTATATTGTATCATCCTGAATTCCAAGGGGTCCTGCATTGGTATATTGTATCATCATGAATGCCAAGGGGTCATGCATTGGTATATTGTATCATCATGAATGCTAAGGGGTCCTGCATTTGTATATTGTATCATCCTGAATGCTAAGGTGTCCTGAATTTGTATATTGTATTATCCTGAATGCTAAGGGGTCCTGCATTTGTATATGTTATCATCCTGAATTATCTGGGGCCCTGCATTTGTATTTTGTATCACGCTGAATGCTATGGGGCCCTGTATTTGTATATTGTATCATCCTGAATGCCAAGGGGTCCTGCATTTGTATATAATATCATCCTGAAAGCTAAGGAGTCCTGCATTTGTATATTCTATCATCCTGAATTCTAAGGGATCCTGCACTTGTATATTGTATCATCCTGAATTCCAAGGGGTCCTGGATTGGTATATTGTATCATCATGAATGCCAAGGGGTCCTGCATTTGTATATTCTATCATCCTGAATTCTAAGCGGTCCTGAACTTGTATATTGTATCATCCTGAATTCCAAGGGGTCCTGCATTTGTATATTGTATCATCCTGAATGCTAATAGGCCCTGCATTTGTATATTGTATCATCCTGAATGCTAAGGGGTCCTGCATTTATTTATTGTATCATCCTAGATGCTAAGGGGTCCTGCATTTGTTTATTGCATCATCCTGGATTCTAAGGGGTCATACGTTTGTAAATTGTATCATCATGAATGCTAAGGGGCCCTGCATTTGTATATTGTATAATTGTGAATGCTAAGGGGCCCTGCATTTGTATATTGTATCAACCTGAATTCCAAGGGGTCTTGCCTTTGTATATTGTATCATCCTGAATGCTAAGGGCCCCTGCATTTCTATATTGTATCATCCTGAATGCTATGGGGTCCTGCATTTGAATATTGATCATCCTGGATGCTAAGGAGTCCTGAATTTGTTTATTGTATCATCCTGGATGCTAAGGGGTCCTGCATTTGTATATTGTATCATCCAGAATGCTCTGGGGTCCTTCATTTGTATATTGTATCATCGTGAATGCTAAGGGGTCCTGCATGTGTATATTATATCATCCTGTATTCTAAGGGTCCTGCACTTGTATACTGTATCATCCTGAATGCCAAGGGGTCCTGCATTTGTATATTGCATCATTATCCTGAATTCCAAGGGGTCCTGCATTGGTAAATTGCATCATCATGAATGCCAAGGGGTCCTGCATTGGTATATTGTATCATCCTGAATGCTAAGGTATCCTGCATTTGTATATTGTATCATCCTGAATGCTGAGGGGTCCTGCATTGGTATATTGTATCATCCTGAATGCTAAGGTATCCTGCATTTGTATATTCTATCATCCTGGATGCTAAGGGGCCCTGTATTGGTATATTGTATCATCCTGAATGCTATGGGGTCCTGCATTTGAATATTGATCATCATGGATGCTAAGGAGTCCTGAATTTGTTTATTGTATCATCCTGGATGCTAAGGGGTCCTTCATTTGTATATTGTATCATCGTGAATGCTAAGGGGTCCTGCATGTGTATATTATATCATCCTGTATTCTAAGGGTCCTGCACTTGTATACTGTATCATCCTGAATGCCAAGGGGTCCTGCATTTGTATATTGTATCATCCTGAATGCTATGGGACCCTGCATTTGTATATTGTTTCATCCTGAATGCCAAGGGGTCCTGCATTTGTATATTGTATCATCCTGAATGCTAAGGGGTCCTGCATTTGTATATTCTATCATCCTGAATTCTAAGGGATCCTGCACTTGTATATTGTATCATCCTGAATTCCAAGGGGTCCTGCATTGGTATATTGTATCATCATGAATGCCAAGGGGTCATGCATTGGTATATTGTATTATCCTGAATGCTAAGGGGTCCTGCATTTGTATATGTTATCATCCTGAATTCTCTGGGGCCCTGCATTTATATTTTGTATCACGCTGAATGCTATGGGGCCCTGTATTTGTATATTGTATCATCCTGAATGCCAAGGGGTCCTGCATTTGTATATTGTATCATCCTGAATGCTAAGGAGTCCTGCATTTGTATATTCTATCATCCTGAATTCTAAGGGATCCTGCACTTGTATATTGTACCATCCTGAATTCCAAGGGGTCCTGGATTGGTATATTGTATCATCATGAATGCCAAGGGGTCCTGCATTTGTATATTCTATCATCCTGAATTCTAAGCGGTCCTGAACTTGTATATTGTATCATCCTGAATTCCAAGGGGTCCTGCATTTGTATATTGTATCATCCTGAATGCTAATAGGCCCTGCATTTGTATATTGTATCATCCTGAATGCTAAGGGGTCCTGCATTTATTTATTGTATCATCCTAGATGCTAAGGGGTCCTGCATTTGTTTATTGCATCATCCTGGATTCTAAGGGGTCATACGTTTGTAAATTGTATCATCATGAATGCTAAGGGGCCCTGCATTTGTATATTGTATAATTGTGAATGCTAAGGGGCCCTGCATTTGTATATTGTATCAACCTGAATTCCAAGGGGTCTTGCATTTGTATATTGTATCATCCTGAATGCTAAGGGCCCCTGCATTTCTATATTGTATCATCCTGAATGCTATGGGGTCCTGCATTTGAATATTGATCATCCTGGATGCTAAGGAGTCCTGAATTTGTTTATTGTATCATCCTGGATGCTAAGGGGTCCTGCATTTGTATATTGTATCATCCAGAATGCTCTGGGGTCCTTCATTTGTATATTGTATCATCGTGAATGCTAAGGGGTCCTGCATGTGTATATTATATCATCCTGTATTCTAAGGGTCCTGCACCTGTATACTGTATCATCCTGAATGCCAAGGGGTCCTGCATTTGTATATTGCATCATTATCCTGAATTCCAAGGGGTCCTGCATTGGTAAATTGCATCATCATGAATACCAAGGGGTCCTGCATTGGTATATTGTATCATCCTGAATGCTAAGGTATCCTGCATTTGTATATTGTATCATCCTGAATGCTGAGGGGTCCTGCATTGGTATATTGTATCATCCTGAATGCTAAGGTATCCTGCATTTGTATATTCTATCATCCTGGATGCTAAGGGGCCCTGTATTGGTATATTGTATCATCCTGAATGCTATTGGGTCCTGCATTTGAATATTGATCATCATGGATGCTAAGGAGTCCTGAATTTGTTTATTGTATCATCCTGGATGCTAAGGGGTCCTTCATTTGTATATTGTATCATCGTGAATGCTAAGGGGTCCTGCATGTGTATATTATATCATCCTGTATTCTAAGGGTCCTGCACTTGTATACTGTATCATCCTGAATGCCAAGGGGTCCTGCATTTGTATATTGTATCATCCTGAATGCTATGGGACCCTGCATTTGTATATTGTATCATCCTGAATGCCAAGGGGTCCTGCATTTGTATATTGTATCATCCTGAATGCTAAGGGGTCCTGCATTTGTATATTCTATCATCCTGAATTCTAAGGGATCCTGCACTTGTATATTGTATCATCCTGAATTCCAAGGGGTCCTGCATTGGTATATTGTATCATCATGAATGCCAAGGGGTCATGCATTGGTATATTGTATCATCATGAATGCTAAGGGGTCCTGCATTTGTACATTGTATCATCCTGAATACTAAGGTGTCCTGAATTTGTATATTGTATTATCCTGAATGCTAAGGGGTCCTGCATTTGTATATGTTATCATCCTGAATTCTCTGGGGCCCTGCATTTATATTTTGTATCACGCTGAATGCTATGGGGCCCTGTATTTGTATATTGTATCATCCTGAATGCCAAGGGGTCCTGCATTTGTATATTGTATCATCCTGAATGCTAAGGAGTCCTGCATTTGTATATTCTATCATCCTGAATTCTAAGGGATCCTGCACTTGTATATTGTATCATCCTGAATTCCAAGGGGTCCTGGATTGGTATATTGTATCATCATGAATGCCAAGGGGTCCTGCATTTGTATATTCTATCATCCTGAATTCTAAGCGGACCTGCACTTGTATATTGTATCATCCTGAATTCCAAGGGGTCCTGCATTTGTATATTGTATCATCCTGAATGCTAATGGGCCCTGCATTTGTATATTGTATCATCCTGAATGCTAAGGGGTCCTGCATTTATTTATTGTATCATCCTAGATGCTAAGGGGTCCTGCATTTGTTTATTGCATCATCCTGGATTCTAAGGGGTCATACATTTGTAAATTGTATCATCATGAATGCTAAGGGGCCCTGCATTTGTATATTGTATAATTGTGAATGCTAAGGGGCCCTGCATTTGTATATTGTATCAACCTGAATTCCAAGGGGTCTTGCATTTGTATATTGTATCATCCTGAATGCTAAGGGCCCCTGCATTTCTATATTGTATTATCCTGAATGCCAAGGGGTCCGGCATTTGTAAATTGTATCATCATGTATGCTAAGGGGCCCTGCATTTGTATATTGTATAATTGTGAATGCTAAGGGGCCCTGCATTTGTATATTGTATAAACCTGAATGCTAAGGGGCCCTGCATTTGTATATTGTATAATCATGAATGCCAAGGGGTCTTGCATTTGTATATGGTATCATCCTGAATGCTAAGGAGTCCTGCATTTGTATATTCTATCATCCTGAATTCTAAGGGATCCTGCACTTGTATATTGTATCATCCTGAATTCCAAGGGGTCCTGGATTGGTATATTGTATCATCATGAATGCCAAGGGGTCCTGCATTTGTATATTCTATCATCCTGAATTCTAAGCGGACCTGCACTTGTATATTGTATCATCCTGAATTCCAAGGGGTCCTGCATTTGTATATTGTATCATCCTGAATGCTAATGGGCCCTGCATTTGTATATTGTATCATCCTGAATGCTAAGGGGTCCTGCATTTATTTATTGTATCATCCTAGATGCTAAGGGGTCCTGCATTTGTTTATTGCATCATCCTGGATTCTAAGGGGTCATACATTTGTAAATTGTATCATCATGAATGCTAAGGGGCCCTGCATTTGTATATTGTATAATTGTGAATGCTAAGGGGCCCTGCATTTGTATATTGTATCAACCTGAATTCCAAGGGGTCTTGCATTTGTATATTGTATCATCCTGAATGCTAAGGGCCCCTGCATTTCTATATTGTATTATCCTGAATGCCAAGGGGTCCGGCATTTGTAAATTGTATCATCATGTATGCTAAGGGGCCCTGCATTTGTATATTGTATAATTGTGAATGCTAAGGGGCCCTGCATTTGTATATTGTATAAACCTGAATGCTAAGGGGCCCTGCATTTGTATATTGTATAATCATGAATGCCAAGGGGTCTTGCATTTGTATATTGTATCATCCTGAATGCTAAGGGCCCCTGCATTTCTATATTGTATCATCCTGAATGCTAAGGGCTCCTGCATCTCTATATTGTATCATCCTGAATGCTAAGGGGTCCTGCATTTGTATATTGTATCATCCTGAATGCTGAGGGGTCCTGCATTTGTATATTCTATCATCCTGAATTCTGAGGGGTCCTGCATTTGTATATTGTATCATCCTGAATGGTAAGGGGCCCTGCATTTGTATATTGTATCAACCTGAATGCTAAGGGGCCCTGCATTTGTATATTGTATCAACCTGAATGCTAAGGGGCCCTGCTTTTGTATATTGTATCAACCTGAATGCTACGGGCCCTGCATTTGTATATTGTATCATCCTGAAAACTAAGGGGCCCTGCATTTGTATATTGTATCATCCTGAATGCTAAGGGGTCCTGCATCTCTATATTGTATCATCTTGAATGCTATGGGGTCCTGCATTTGTATATTGTATCATCATGAATACCAAGGGGTCTTGCATTTGTATATTGTATCATCCTGAATGCTAAGGGGTCCTGCATCTCTATTTTGTATCATCGTGAATGCTAAGGGGGTCATGCATTTGTATATTGTATCATCATGAATGCCAAGGGGCCCTGCATTTGTATATTGTATCATCCTGAATGAATGCTAAGGGGTGTAACTCCAAGATTGATTTAGGTGACCTTCTTGTGAAGAGTTATGAGCACAGCATTGTTAAATGCAACATTTGTTTCTGGAACTGCTTGTACTGCAGACAGTGTCCTCGTTGAATAAAGTGCCTATTCCCCAAGCTGACCTATGTACTAAGTATCGAACAGGCCGAATTGTGGCAAGTTGTAGCAGATATTCCTGCTAGGCCGCCTTTTACTGAAGCAGCAGGTATTAGATAATCGACGGTTCTACTGATGATTGTTTTTCGTTGTTACATGTGGGGGCCTTTGCAGTTCCAACGCAACCATAAAGTGGCCATGATCCGCTTATGCTGAGGTGGTATTTGACGTGTCGTGGTAAGAGCATAACTCATGCAGCTGAAATGACTTGCCAACTATTTCCATTGGGATAAGTACGCAAGGATTCTTGTAAGTCATACAGTATCCAACATATATAATAACAATTTAGCTGGCTTAATTGATACCGAGGGAAAAGATTAGTCAATTCTATCAAATTGTTAGTGATGTGTGTTCCCACGGGAGCTCAGTGCATCGACTATGTAGGTATCAGGCCAAACATAAGAACCTGCCCTGGTTTGGCTTTGGTGTTAAGTAAGCAGCACTGCAACTCTTCTGGGAACTTGTGGAAAAGGACTCGAGGAAATGACTCGAGGACTCTTCGGGCAGAAATAGTGGTATCCTCGTCTCTTGGAATGGAGCTCTCGTTTTCAAAGGATACTGAATGCACTGTTGGGCATGGGCTCTCTTTATAGACAGAAACCTTGTGCGGATTTGAATAACTTCTACCATAACGAGAATACGATGGGTGTGCTGGTTATTAGATCTCCAAGGATTCTAGGAACAATTGTCAGATAATATTTTTGATAAGTACTCCTGGATTAGAAGGTGACATGTTTACGTTTCTTTTTTAGACCTCACCAAAGCATTTGATTTTATTAATAGGAATCATTTGTGGGCTATGCTAGACAGAAATTGGATCCCGGAGGAGTGTTATGAGAATGATTTAAATGGTGTATGCAGGGACTTCAGCGGCATTAAACTGCACCAAAAATAGTGGTTCTACCAGCTGGTAGGTTGGACAGGGATGTCCTTTGGCACTGCTGCTGTTTGTATTGTTTTTTGTGATTTTGATTTACAGACTTTACCTCTTTTTTTTAAATAGTATTTTATTAAATGTTTCCAGTATTATGAATACATGCGGAGCCCACAACATGAAGGACCCTCATCCAACAATTATATAAACAATTCTTAAAATACATAGAACAAGGGAATGATAAACACAATTCCTCCTGGATGTCCATCTAATAATTATGGGGGGATAGCGGTGTAGCGGATTATACTTTTCTGGAACCAGGTTTCTACGGTATGCAGTAATAAAATTGTGGCAAAAAAGTTGTGGTTTGACCCGGTAAAGGTGTACCCCATTATAATATTTAAGAGGAGCGGGGGCTGCGGGGGTGTCCCCCGCTCTCCTTAAGTGGTATAATGGGTCCGGTGGTTGTGGGGGTGTCCCCCGCATCTATTACATGGATTGCGGCAGCAAAACCACAGCCTTTTTGCCACAATTTCGTCTGTAAACAGCAATTTTTGCTGCGATTTTAACACATGGAACCATTTCTACAGTCAAGCTTTTCATAGAATTACGTCAGAGAGATGAAGAGAAATAAGAAAGAAGACAAAATAACATCTTTCAAAGTCCTCGCTATCGGATGTGCATTCCCAACGTTAGTGTAACCACCAGGTCCCATTGTCCATCATGAATGAAACCCAGCAAGGCTATTACACAAGGTAAACCACACGTCTAAGTCGTTATCAAGACACTGTTTATCAACGGTACCCTACATCGGAGACAGCCCCTCTTTCAGGTACAACTTTACTCTGCCTACAGTTCCGGTATTGCTTTCAGGAGTTCTTCAGCTTTCTAATGCCCCAGAAAATGAACTCCTACCCCTTTCACATGACCCCGAGTTTGGCAGGACACATTATGCCTGCTTTTGCTCCTCGGCAACAAAGCTCTTCTTTTGAGTTTTCAGCATTTTTCTTCTCCTTTCAGTCTCGGGTGCCAGGTGAGGGAAAATAAGAATATGCTTTTGCTGGAATTGCAGATTCTCTTTCCCTTCAGCCGCTTTCAAGATCTTTTCCTTATCCCTAGCATAGGAGAGTTTGATAATAACCACATTTCTGAGTCTCTTATTTTATTCTTCCTGCGCTGCTTGATTCTATAGCATTTTTCAACATATAGTAGATCTTCTTCGTGTCTAGTTGTAGCGCCTCTGGGAGCCATGTAGCTGTGAATGTTATCGGGTCTTTACTCTCTGCGCTTACGGGGAGGCTAAGTAATCTGATTTTCTTTGTATTCCACTGCCTCGAAATCCTTACCCAACTCCTTTACTACAGGAACTGTCTGGAAACATTGTTTTTCTATTTCAAGGTTTTCTGCTCCAGGGTTGTCTTTCTGGTTTCCAGCTGGGCCACCATTTGGGCAGTTGAATTTACCCTTGAGTCGTAACACAGTTTTATCACTGTGACCCAGCACCGGTATGTGGCTTTGGGGGGTTGGTGATGACGCTCTGGGTGAATTTTCGGAAGTGTTCGGCTTGCTGGTCATGCTATGCGGAGTGAGGAAGTCCCCTTCCAGTAGTTTTTCTCTTTTCGTGACTTTCCCTGAGGCCATCATGGAAACACTTTACGCCTACAATACGAACTTGAGAACCCAAGGTCGGAAAAGGGCCAAAGTATCTCCTTGCCATGGGCCAGTGGTCGCACACTCTTGTGTCACTCCACTTGATTTAGTACCCTCTGTATGGCATCTTGGGATGGGTTCACTTCATTTCAATGGAGAGAAACCATACTAGCATCCAGAAGCTATCTAACTCCACAGGTTGCCTGATTCTAACATGGCCGCCCTCCACCCTATTACCAAGTCTTTCTTTTATCATCCTCAACTCTAGTGTCCTAGAACATAGCATCACAAATCCGCTCTGCCTAATCAAACATGCAAAATCCCTCTGCCCGATGAGCTACCATCTGGGCTCCCTGGCCGTCCTCTGCTCACACCCATCCTGCTCCTCCGAGGCTACCTTTGCACTCCGCTCTCGGCGTTCGACACCGGGTGCAGGTCGCCACCTGTCTAGACCCTCGGGGAGCCAAGCCTTAATGGTCTCCGTCGCCAACAGGTTCATGCAACGTTTGCACACATTCGGGATACGGTACCAGCTCACCTGGAACGCCTGCATCCGGTGCTCCACCCCACCAAGTGGGTGCCTTGAATTTGCTGGTGCCTCCTTCTCCCCAGAATATCCCTACCTCTCCAAGGGGCACCAAACCAGGCACTCGGCAGTCCGCATCCATCACTCCACCCAGATGTAAAGTAAGTTCAGGGCTTTGAAGAGCAACTCCTGGTCCTTATCACTGCAGTTCTGGAAGCCCATTAAGACAGTGCGGCTGTCTTGGCCGACTCTCTAGAGCCCCCTCACAAACTGTATCTTTTAATGCAAATTCACCATCCATTAATGGTTGCCGTAATGCCCATTTCTGTATGCAGATGATACCTCTTTGATGGACCTAAACCCAGGTGGTCTGAAACTGTGTCTTGTGTATGTATGTGAAGACATTATTCAAAGCTCATTACTTAGTTCTTATGAATTATTCCAAAACTAAAAGTGCGCTGCTTGATAAAGGCTACAAGAAATATTAATGGTTTCTGGATAATGTTAAATTAGAGATGGTTGACAAATGTTGTTATCTAGGAGTTTTCCTTGCCAAGAGTGGAGGCTGATGCCACATAATGCAATAATAGTGAGCAGTGTTTGTGTGGGCTGCTTTAGAATTTTGTATACCTTTGGTAACTCTATGTTGGAGCATTGCTTAAATGTCTATGGGCCTGCTTTGCAAAGCATTTTTCAATGGGACTGTGCCAGTGTAAAACACTTCTTTAAATCAGACCCAATGAAATTAAAGTTCATTCAGCAGTTCTGGATGGAAGTGAAATCTGAGGCTGCACCAATTGCACAGCAGTAGATATAATTTAAAAACTTTTCTTTTAGAAAATGTTAAGTCTCCCAAGAGCTGAACCTTTTGCCTCTAAGCCTTCACCTTAAAAGGAACTCTTTCGTTGTTAAGATGCAAGCAGAGATGCGATTTGCCCTATATGTTCACCAAAAAAAAGCTTTGGTCCTAATTTAAGTAGTAATAAGCATAATGTGGTGATGGAAATGTCCACCTCGCTAACCAAGCCTGTCTTTTCTTGATATAAATATGGTATCTCTTTCTTGGGTGTGTCAAAGTTAAGCTTGCTTGATGGTATTTCTTATTCTCAAATTAAGCATATTATTCACAATTAGGAGGCCCTTGCAAATTGTATGTAAGTATATTGGTTAAGGGCATGTGTTCTCCCATAGTTAGTGCATTTTGTCAGGGCATGTTAGGCAGAATTCTCAGAAATGTGCTAATTCCTCTCTACTTTAGAGACCCCCAGCCACTCTATAATGTATTTTTATATGATTTTGAAAACTGTGTTTCTTTTGGTTGTGGAGTCTGACAAACTGCATAGTCATCATCTTTTACATCGTGTCGCAAAGCACCTTCAGTACAGTGGCACAGGGAAGTCTTTCAGAATTCCCAAAGGTTTAAATACCTTCTCTTGGATAAACTACTGTTTCCAAGAGCAGTAAAGTGAAATTGACTTTACTTACATTTGTAACTTTCTAGACTCAGCACACACTTTCTTACAATAGGGTGCTGGAGGGGTTACTTAGTATCCCCTTTGTCTAGCTTCTCATGTAACAATTTTATGTTACCCTTTCCTCGATGAATGGCTGGTGGCAGTGGTTTACTTTTAACTACCGTGGTGTGCTTTTGCCACGGGCTGCGTTCGTAGCTGCAGTAAAGCATCCAAGGGTGCCATTTTTGACAAAATGGCGCCGGTCTTCTTTCGCCATTTCTTTGTGGAAAGGTCCTTCTTGAGATTTACTCTGTGCGCCAAACAAAGTTGGGTCCATTCGTTCATTTTGTTTTTGGTGGGATTCACAAGTGAAGCCTGCCTCTGGCTCCAGGGTGTCTGGCGTGGGCAGGAAGCGAGGGAGGTGCCCGAAACACCCTGTGCTTAGTCTCCTAGGAGACAGGAATGCACTTTTAGGTGATTGGCTGGCTGGCTGTCCGGCAAGTACATCGACCACACTGGGTGACTGACAGCTAGGCTGGAATGAATGGGAAAAACCTGCATAAAAGGCAAGGCTTTTTGTCTTGGAAGGCAGAGTCGACCACTGGACGAAGGAATCCGAAGAAGAACCTGGAAGAGATGACTGCTGCAACTCCTGGACCGTTGGTTTGCCCGGTGAAGCCCTGCTGCTGTGTTGAAGCTCCACATTTGTATCGACAGAGAAGCCCGCAAGGACAACTTCTCCCTTTGAGTTGGTGAGACCAATCAACTCCAAAGTAAGCCACCTGGACATCCTCTCGAAGCTGGTTGAATTTCCACTGCAGTCGCTGCTGGAACCGAATAGCCTGGGAGCGGAACACCAGATTGTGTGCATTGCTTTTAAGCTGGCCAAGAGCTCCAGGAAGATCCTCCGGACTCCCAGGAAGCAGGACTGACCGAGCCTGAGCCACCTCAAAAGAGTGCTGGACCCCAGATGCAAGGAAAGCCCATCTCAACAGCCAGGAACCACTATGTTGCTATTTGCAGTAGACACAGGAAGCTGAAACACCGAAGTACCACTTGTTTGAAGATTGCCGGTTGTGATCGGTGACCGTCCCATTGCAGTGCAGGAGTCCCCAGAAGTCATCCATCTTGTCCCCACAACTGAGGCACAGGAACAGCAGGATCTGCAGAGCTGCAGAGGAACAGATGCCATCTGTTGCACCTTTCTTCAACCTAAAGGTACTGTACAGTCTAAGAGAATGTACCTCTTGTTGTGCCACCTTGCTGAATCTCCGTTGAGACTTGTCTCGGTTGCTCTTGTAGAGTTGCTTACATCTTCCACTACTCACAGGCCTAACAGCTTGTGACCCTACATTTGATTCTACTTTTGCTACAAAGATTTCTAAAACATTGTGCAAGACCTTTACTTACCTGCAAGAAGTGCTTCAGTTCACCTTGACTTTTGCTAACTTAACATTGGCTGGCCTGGCTCCCTGAATTACTCTTCTCCCCTCTGTGTTTTTGCCTTCCTTAAAGGAAAGAATTACTGACTTTGCATTGTTTTTTTTTAAGTACTTACCTGGTTAAGGATAATTGTGTGAATACTTGTCTTATTCTGAAACCTCTTTTCTTTGACACTCCTCTCAAGTATATTCTAAATGCAACAGTGATATATTAATGTCCACAACACCCTAGCTATTGAAGTCACCTGAGCGTGTAGGCAGTGTTTCTGAGCCATCCCAAATGGGTATTTGCTTATTTAGAAAACTAAGAGTTTGTATTTTTGAAGTGTATGTGTGTGTTGCTTTATATTGCTCCCTTCTGAACAAGGCTTATTCAAACTGACTGTTAAATATATTAATACTTGTTTAAGCAAGAAACCTTGTGTGTAAGAGTGTATTTTAATACTTGGCACTGCGAATCTCTGTGTAACTCCCCTACAGCTCACATTGATCCTTCAGATAAGCCTGGCTACCTGACCACAGTACCAACCTGTGTAGTGCAGACTTATACCAAAGGTTGGGTTCGTATTGCCAGGAGGTCAGGGTTGTTGTAGTGCACCCAAAGAGCACTGCATACAATCTTGCCTAACAGGGCAAGAAAGTTGGTTAAGTTAGGAAGACCGCTCCAATGGATTCCTCTCCAGACTGCAGGACCTTTACGGATGCGGTCCATTTTAATGACTCCCCCGTCCACCCAATTTGGAATCAGCGTGAGCGGAATTCACACCAGAGAACTGTAATTCGTTCTAGAGACAGTTTTCTACCTTTTCGACCACATCTTTCGGTTTATTTCTATTTTTTGGTTGCGCAATTTACTATTTCCTTCGAGAAGTTGTTTTATTATGTGTTTGAAACATACAAAAACCCGAAATGTTAAAGAAAAATGAAATTGAAGGGGGCAAAACACTTGAAATTTAATTTTTCAAAAAACAGGATTTTGAAAAACAAATTGTTGGGCAGGAAAAAGCCACAAAGTGTTAATTGTGAGCCGCACGCGAAATTGCCAGATCAAGCTAATTTTCCCATGAAGCAAAATGGAGCCATTTCGCCCACCCCACTTGGGAGCTAGAATGAAATGACTGGTTTGGGGCCCAGGTTGTTCCTGCTGAAGGGGAGTTAAAGATGATTTGACACACTTTCTTCTATAATGCGATAAGCACAACGATCTGCAAAGAAAGTGGTCACACGCTCATTTTATTGCAAAAAATGTTAGAAAAGGTGACGAGGCTGTTATCTATTTTGAGGGAATGGGAAGATAAACCTAAGTATGTTCTAAAGAGTAACACCATGAGTTCATTCCTGAACTCCAAGAGAGTTGCACGCTCTAGATTAATACCTGGATGGTGTTCCAGTAGACAGGGATACAGCAAGAGAAGGCCTCTTTAATGTTTTGTTTTGTCTCGAACCTAGTCATGGCGATGGCCTGTCTCCTGGAGGAGCGCATCCCACCTAAGGTATTGAGTTTTGCAGCTAGGTGGTCAGGTGTCAAGTAGTGCTTATAGGTTTATAGGTGATGCAGGCACACTTAAAGATTATTCTCTCTAAGATGAGAACCAGTGCAGCTCCCTTAGGACTAGAAAAATGTAGTTGAATTTCTTGGTCCCCATTGTGAGTGGTTCTGCAGCGTATTGGGCATCTCTCAGTAGGGCCATGTGCATCGCTGGAATTCCAGTGAAAAGGGCGATTCTCCCACCAATGTGAGAAATTGCCAGGACTTGGACTGTGATTCAGGAGTCTCAGGTGGAATGAAGGTATTTATCTTCTGGAGGAAGTTTAGCGGGTACCATGCAGCCTAGACTTTTTGTTGACATGTTGTATGAAGATGAGAGTGATGTCTGTAGTGATCCAGCATAATTTGGCTGATGATGCCAGGTCTGGTGTGAAGCTATCAAAGTGCATGTTGCATAGACACCCTTAAATTGTATCCTATTTAGATGAGTGATATGGGCCTGGTTCAACTCCCTGACCCACAAAGCTGCCTGGCCTATCTGTAGAAAGGGCTCAACAATGTTGCCACCATCCCTATGCTATGGACTGTGTCTGTACCTGTCACCTTATGACACACTTCTCAACCCACTCCCTTGATCCAGCACCCATTTGATCTGCAGCACCATGGTCCACTTCCAAATTCTGCTGGAATACTTTTCAAATGTGGCCAATACATCAGTTCCTCTTGTGTCTTTAGTGCTGCTTGCCAGATCTCCCATCTAAGGAAAAACATCCTCTTGAGACAGCATGGGTATTTGTTCACATAGGTATCTGTGGCTTCTGATTTTGTATAGTAGAAAGAGAAGGGAAGAGTTGTAAAGGTCTGCTATTATCATGAAAGCACTGACAATTTACAAACAAGGAGCTCATAAGATAGTAGATGGTGGCATTACAGAAGCTCACAGACAGCATTTACCCTACCAGTATGATCGATTGCAAAGGCAATGACATGGGGGGCATGGAAAAAACTCATAACATGTACTACAGTATCAGTACATGTTAATGTGTACTTTGAATGTGTGGCTATCTACATTGATGAACAAAGAAAACGGTGAAATTGAACGTGAATAGATAGACATTTATAGAAGGACCAGGTCAGAAAGGCATGATGCTCATCATGAACGGTGAGCCTGAGATCCCCAGGCCAAGCCATTTTTTTCTCTGTATACATCTCTTCCACATGCCTCAGTACAGCTGCATTGAAGGTGGATGCTCGGATAAAAAAGGAGTCGGACACACAGAGGACATGTTACCTGCCTTTAATGAAAATATAAGAAAAAGGCCTATCTTTCCCTATCACTAAAGAGATAGCCCAGTCTGTCTAAATTAGCTAAAGGTGCTCTTCTGTCATCAGGAAGTCAAAAAGTATAATTTGTCCTCAGGCCCAAACCTAACTCTAGCTGACCCTACCGCTCATATGTAAAACTCAAAATAGGCCAAGAGAATGTCTCTCTTCTACTGGTCGTATCTCTTCTTTTCTTCTTCCCAGCAGCCTTCTCTTTAAGTCTATGGGCCTCATTACACGGTAGGCGGTAGGGATTTAACGTTACCGGTAATGGAATACTGGTAACGTTAAATCCCCATGCGGATCACGACCCGGCTCACCGCTATTAGCGGCACTGCTAAGTAGGCTGCCACTAATAGTGGGCAGTCCGCGTGCACGCGACCCACCATCCCGTAAATAGCGCCATGCCGCCAATAGCACACTATCACGAGTCAAGCGGCCATGCTAATAGCGGCATGGTAAAGCACCTAAAACCCCTTACCGCCATGGCGCTAATCCCGCCATCGCGAACCACCCGTTAAAGAGAACTGAGCAGTGTTCCCACCTGCCACAGGTGGAGAAAATCAGCACAGGTGGAGGCAATGGAGACTGTGGCAGCTCAAAAGGAGCACACCACACCCCTTCCCACACCAAGATGGTTCCAATATTGGCAGCATTACATGGCCTGGAGGACCTCATTGCAGTGCAGCTGCAACAACAAAAGGCAGCACAAAGGAGACGAAGGAGGAGGAGGAGGAGGGCAAGACAGGGACAGCAGGCACCACCACGGCACCCAATCATACCACAGAGGCACCCACCAATCCCCAGGACCAGAGTCAGTACATTTAACCTAACCCCTGAGCAGATACACACCCTGTACAGTCTGGACAGGGCTACCATTACCAGCATCGTGGACATGATCCACGACGACATTGTGAGCCTCATAGACA
This sequence comes from Ambystoma mexicanum, assembly GCF_040938575.1. Classification (NCBI taxonomy): domain Eukaryota; kingdom Metazoa; phylum Chordata; class Amphibia; order Caudata; family Ambystomatidae; genus Ambystoma; species Ambystoma mexicanum. Next base: position 536,192,923 of record NC_090923.1, on the reverse strand, counting down.
TCAGAACTGCCATCCCCCGCTACTGAAGGTGGTGAGTGTGCTGCACTTCCTGGCCACAGGCACCTACCAGCATACAGTGGGACAGATGCATGGCATCTCACAACCAGTATTCTCCCGCATGCTGAACTAGGTACTCAATGCTCTCCTGAAGCATGCACCTGAACACATATTCATGCCACAGACTATCCAGGAGATTGCAAACACAAAAGTTGGCTTCTATTCACTGGCAGGCATCCCAAGTTGCATCGGGGCCATCGACTGTACCCATGTGGAATTGGTGGTCCCGCATCACAATGAAGTAGTCTACCGAAACAGGAAGCAATTCCACTCTATCAATGTCCAAATGGTATGTGACACCAACAAGATAATCACACATTGCTGTGCACGATTTCCTGGATCAACCCATGATTCCATGGTCCTGCGGAACTCAACTATCCCACGCTACATGGAGCAACACACCGTACAACGTTCGTTTGCTACTTGGTGAGTAGCAGGGCAAGTATATGGCAATGTGACTGGGGGGGGGGGAGATACGTACTCCAACTGGGTGTGAAGGGGGGAGAGATACGTACTCCAACTGGGTGTAGCCTGTCATATGTGGGCAAAATTCACATACACATGTACGGCAATGTCCATCTGGGAAGGCGGCAACGTACTTGAGATGAACCGACATGCAAGTATAGGCTACACAACACAGATGACATTCCAGGTCTAGTAACATTAAACATCCATCCACATACATATTGCACAACATTCAACGCCACAAAATACAAAAATTACACACATGCCAGATTGCATCATGAATTAGTCCAGCACAACATCAATAATGAAATGTGCCCTATAATGCATGCAAAGGGATCACCACTAGCCATAGCATTTCCCCACGCACCTATTCCACCACTGAAGAGATGCCTCTCTGCATGGCAACATCAATGTTGGAATGGCAGTACACCAGCAGTGTGGAAACATATCTGCCTGCGCCCAGGGAAACCGAAGACCTCGCATCACCCAGGACATGTCAATTACTGTTTGAGGCATCAATGTGGCATGTCTACTTGCAGGGTCAACCTCCCCCTTGCACGTTGCTGTCACACAGACATCTGCATGTATGCTGTCAATTGTGTACTTGAATCACAATGCAATATCAATTTGTGTGATATGAACAGGCCGCTCTTGAGCTGAACAGTAACAGGACCCAGTTCCTTCCCCCACACAGGTGATGCGGGCTATCCCCTGAAGACCTGGCTCCTCACACCTGTACGGAACCCACAGAACAGGCACGAGGAGGAATACAATCGTGCACATACCCGTACCCGCATCGTGATCGAGCAGACTTTTGGCCTTTTGAAGTCACGGTTTAGGTGCATTAGCAGGTCTGGCAGTGCCCTCCTGTAGGGACGTGACAAGATCACCACGGTATGTGTCATGCTGCACAATATATGTATCAGACAGAATGTGCCAATGCCCCCTGAGGTTGATATGGAAGCACCTGATGACGATGATGATGGTGATGAGGACGGAGGTGAAGGGGATGCAGGTCTTGCAAGAGGGGATGGGCAGGAGGGACGTGTTGTGAGACAGCATCTGATCAACCAAATATTCTGAGGAACATGTTTACGTACTGTCACATGGATATGGGTATCAATGCACTGGTGTATGTTTGGGAGCACGCAATGGACCCTGTCACCAATAAAGTACACATACACAATGAAGATGTCCAAGCCTTTGTTTTGATCATAAACCAGTGTATTGGGAAACAGAAAGGTGTAGAAGTGCAAGTAACAAAACATCCCACCACCCTACCCCCCCACCCCCACAACAGACCCATAACACCCCACCCCCCACCCCCCAACAGACCCATAACACCCTACCCTCCACCCCCCACAACAGACCCATAACACCCTACCCCCCACCCCCACAACAGACCCATAACATCCTACCCCCCACCCCCCACCAACAGTCCCTCATGTGTCTGGCATGTTTGCCCTGGCCAATGCACACAGATGAATCTCCATTGGCACCCTATTTGCCATTGTCTTTGGCAGCATCTTGGGGAAGGTCAGCCGTGTGCCTGGTGGTGCATGTAGAACGCCTGAGGGGGCTTGTCTGTCTTGACCCCGAAAATGATGATGGGGCAGACTGGGCTGGCTGTGAAAAATGGCGGTCCATGGTGTCGGTGTTAGCATCCATTCTCTCAGTGGAGTGCCTCACCGTCTCCACAATGTTCTCCCTGAGTGGGGCAGCCTCCTCGACATGCTGGCCAACCAGCACAGTCAGCTCATGTTGTCGCTTCAGGATGGTGGTCAGTTGTGGGGCAGTGCTGGGTAACCGTGCACTGGATGCTGTGCCCTCTGATGCACCCACTGCAGCAGGTGAAGGTAACATGGGGGACATAATTGCTGGGTAGTTGTCCTCAACAGTCACATCAGACCCAGGGGTCTGGGTTGGGGCTGGCTCTGGGGTTCTAGGGGGGCTTGGGGTGTGCATCATCATAGGCTCCACTAGGGTGTCCTCCGGATCGGATAGGGGGGCAGTGGCGGCTGCCTCACCAGCGGAGCTAGCCGCAGCTGATGGTGTGCCCTCGGTGGCAGGCATTGGTGCAAGTGGGTTCTCCACCGGTGGTGGGGCTGCAGTTTCTGGTGCAGCTACTACTGCCCTGGCAGTGGCACTGTGGCAATGTTTTCTGCTCGTCAGGTGTGGCCTTCCACCCTTGCCCCTGGATGTTGTTGGGATGTCCTCCGGCTCCTGTGCCCTTGGCCTCTTGCACGTAGCTGGTGCCTGGGATGCATCAGTGGCATCCTCACCATCTGTATGTGAGCCTGTCAGGGACGAGAAGGGGGATGGCATTGGTTGCGTTTCAATATACTTAATGCAGATTACGTAAATGAGGCAGTTGTAGCCATTGGGACTTAGTAGTTGTGGATGCTGGTGATGTGCCAGTTCAGTACCTCATCCATGCATGGTTGTGTTTGGAACTTGTCTCTGGTGATGTGTGCATGTGTGTGTGTTTGGGTCTGACACTGACTTGGTGAGGGATGGATGCATGTGTGGATGTGTGTCCATGCATGAGAGGAGTCTGTGCTCACATATGGGGGGGACAATACATTCACATCACATCCTGTCATGTGTACACTCACCTCCATCTGAAGTGGTACCCACGCCAAACTCCATGCTGCCCACTCCTTCATGGATTCAATGGCAATCAGGTTGGAACATGTTTCCTCCCATTCCTTCATTCGGATAGGTGAACCATCTCCACCGGCACTGGCAATGCGATGGTTTTCAGCCAGGATGCCCCTCACCCGCAGTCTGAGGTTGTCCAACCTCTTCCTGCATTCGCGCACAGTGCGCGTGCTGGTGCCCACAGCACTGACTTTGACAGCTACCTCCTCCCAGGTGGCTTTTTTTTTCATTAAGGTTGGCCGGCGCATGTCATTAGCAAACACTACCTCGGCATTCTCAGCCAGGGTCTGTGTTAGCATGTTTAGTTCCTCTGGCGTATATTTCTCTTTGCGCTGCCTGTCGGAGGTTTTTTTTAGTGCCTTGGGCATGATGCAGGTGTCCAAGATGATTTTGCACTGCTCACAACTCGAAACAGGTCCTGGGGGCAGAGGATGGCAATGGATTGTGTTTTTAAAGATGGCCGCCGTGCTCTTTCCCGTTCCTGTGCGATGACGCTATTTCCGGTTCCGCAATTCCGCTATTTGCATGTAGTGAGAGGGCAGAGGTGCTATCTGCACTATCGTGGAAGCCGGTAAGGGACTTTTAGGGGACTTTACCGGCATGGCGGTAGGGTCATTAACGGCATGGCGCTATGCTCGTGTCCGCGTACTCGTGATCGTGCGCTATTAGCGCCCTCTTTCGAGGGCAGACATGTTAATAGCGCCATGCCGCTAATTTGCGGTTTTTACCGCACAACGTGTAATGAGGACCTATATCTTATTTTCTGTGGTTATTGTAGAGGAGCAGCTGAATGCCATGGGTCACCGTTCTACCAGGCATTGGTAGACCTTTCCCTAGGTCTCCAACTTCTCTAAGTGGTACTTCACACAACGCTCTTGGGACTTTGTAAACATTGGGCCAATTAATAGGCATGTTTAGTTATCTATGCGCTATTTCAGCCTAGGATTACCTTGTTTCAAACTCATTGTAGAGCACATTGAGCTATGAGTGTTTGTGAATAAGTACCTAAGGACGATACACCAGTCTGGCTCATTATTTGAGCCAAATATTTTAGCACTGTTCATACATTGTACCAGCTTGTTATGTGGCACTGCATTTGACTCATGTATTTATGGGTGTGCATTGTATTTCAATGGACTAATCCACAAATTACCTGTCCACGAACTTGACATTTCCTTGTTGCTTGGTTTCTGTTGTCCTGACTGAATGAACCAGCAGCCTGGAAAATATACATGGTTGACTACACTTATTAAATTTCATAGGCTCAATCCGATGTATGGTTGCAACTGTTTATGTTTATATTGCATTTGTTTTGCTTTGTTTTATTTCATACATACAAGATGAACTAAAAGCTAAATAAAAAACGGCTGTAACTTAAGTGTTTAGCGTGTGAATTCACGAATTTGGAACACCATGAGTCCCAAGAGACTTTATACAAGACAATTAAATGCTATAAAATGGTCTGATTCATGGTTTCCTGTCACGTGAATCCAGGATGGAAATAGAAGTGGGCATGTAGACCTGAACCTTGATAAGAACATGCTAACACACCCTTATATTCCCAGAAAAGAAAAGCTACTGCAAGGCCAAGTTAAAAGACAATCTGAATGGCAGAAGGCATGAGCAATGAGAGACATTGGGCTAATTGGGTGGGGATGTATGGTCAAGTCCATTCACCAGCACCTTGCCAGCTTACGTGCTGCTAGAGATGCGAATGTTCCAGAATGGGACAAGTGTGCCAACCAATTGTAGAGGGCCATATAACAAAGGACCTTATAGCTTGAGAGCAGATGTTGTATCCTGTTTCAATTAATTGTTGAAGATGACTTACACTATGGGAGAGCATACGTTGCCCACCTGACTTTAGAGACCCAATCACAATCCAATCCCTTACAGAAAGTATACTTAGATAATCCCCTTAGTCCTATCACAATCCAGCATAGTTTTTTTTTTAGCTTGCACGTAGTATGACATCCCGTATGACAAGGTTTTGCTATAAAAGTACTATTTTTTATGAAATGCTTTGAGACTATGTTTTGCAACGTCTGTTGATGTCCATTATAACTCCCTGTTTTAGATAAATGAGAATAAAACAGAGACATTTTGCCAACTTCTTGAGTCGCTCTTATTATTGGTGTAAGATTTATTCTGCATCCCGTACATCATACGATGTGTTACCTTACTTACAAGGACCATAAGTGTTCATTATTGATACACGAATGTCTCTGTTTAAAATATAGGACTATTTAAGTTATCTTCCCTGATAGTCTCTTGATGTATCCTTCTTAAGATCATGTAGCTCTTTGTCATGCCGCCTTCTCGCAGACACCACTGGCGGATATGGAACACATGGCGCTGGCGTCGCCATTAGGATGTTCCGTTCTGCCTTTCACTCCCTGGTGACCGTTCTAGTCTTTCTGTCTCTGCCTGTCTTTGTTTCTGTATTTAGCCCCTCCCCCTATTGGGCTTGGCGCGTTGCAACTTTCTGCTGTACGCTCCGCTTACTGTTCTGTGCTTGCCTCCCGTTTGCTTTTTACGGGGCTTTGTTTACCCCGTCTTTCCTCCTTTCCACTCTCCGCTAGGCTCCCCTGCGTCCCTTTGCCTATCTGGTCTTTTCTTACCTTATTTTTCCCTTCCGCTTCGTTTACATAATTCCTGGTACGGCTTCGGCCACCTTCTGTCTCACCTTCTCTGCCTCTCTCCTGATCTCTCCCTTTCCAGTCCTCTCCTTACCTGTTTCCTTTGGTACTCTGTCCAGCTCTGCTCTGCCTTCGATGTTCTTTCTTTCTGTTTCTTAATGCTCCTTGGCTATTCAGAGCTCTTCCACCGCACTCCTGAAAAATTGGCGATCATATCATACTTTCCGGGATGTTTCGCTGACAAGGACTGTTTCTTGCATTGACATCTCTACTCAAAGGACCCGACCATCTTCCTCCTTACCTATCCTGGATATTCCTCCAAACTACTCATCTTTCAAAGCATCATGCTCAAGAGAGGTTTTTTTAAGCTATTGCTTTTTTCCTCTACAACCGGTCTCTGCGGAGGGGGGTCCTCTGCTTCCCTGTCTCAACAGGGTATTAGGGTGGCTTCTTACCACGGAAGACCTTACCTCTTCACAAAAATGAAAATGCCTAGAAGGAAGGTACTCAAACACAAGGCTTCATTGGAAGATACTGGTGAGGAGGAGGGGGATGTGGACATGGATATAACCGACATAGAGTCGGTCAGTGTTGAATATGATAGTTTGCAACGCCAAGACAGACCCCCAATGGCATAGGCTGAACAAGCCCAGGAACTACTTTCTGCTGTGCACAATTTAACACAGGAATTGCAAGCCGTCAAGGCAGAGAATGCTGCCCTTAAGCAGAGAATTGACAGTCAGGAAAGAGCCCGCAGTGAACTCCCTCCTATGTCTTTAGCCTGTGGCAAATACGAAGGCTCTCCACATAAGTTTAATGAGTTCATGGAGGCTTGCATCATTCATTTCACCTTCAGACCCCAAACCTATGCCTCTGATCAAGCCTGCATAGGTTTCCTGATATCTAATCTAACTGGTAACCAGCCTTAGCCTGGGCTATCCCATTGGTAACTAGTGCTAGCCCCTTATTGCAGGGCCATAGTGGGTTTACAGCCCAGTGCAAGTTGGCATTCGAAAGACAAGAGACCGCACTGGTTGCTAGTGAACAGTTATTGGACATACGGCAGGGCAACGCTGATCTGTTGTCCTACATATCCCGATTCAAACTAGTAGCAGCCGAGACCGGTTGGCAAGAAAATGCCCAGTACACCATATTTCGGCGAGGTCTCAGAGAAGACCTGAAGGATGAACTAGCATGGGTGCCCAGGCCGGCAACTCTGTCCAAACTATGGTCCACGGTCCTTCAGTTGGATTTCCGTCTTTCTGAAAGACGTTCAGAACGTCGAAAGAACCGTGGGTTTTCTGCTGTACCCGAACCTTGTGTGTCCATCCCCTCTCCAACCACCCTGAACAAGGAAGAACCCATGCAGATTGGTGCTACCCGAGGTCCTCTTACCCCAGACAAATGTAAGAGAAGAAGGGATAATAACCTACGTATGTACTGTGGGTCCAACCAACATCTTCTAAGAGTCTGTCCAGATGTGCCACCAGGGCGGTCGGGAAATGCACTTCCTCAGAACTAGTAGGGACGAGTTACCGAGGGGGATTTCCTGGTCCCTATGTTTCTTTGTCAATAACTCCTATCAACTCTACCGAAGACAACCGTCTCATGGTGGTAGCTATCCAACTGAGTCTTCCTCAACAGATCTTTGATGTACTGGCGTTGCTGGATTGCGGTGCAGCGGGATGTTTCATGGACAATGTGTGGGCTGACAAGACCGGTATTGGCCGTCTGGAGAAGGAGGAAGATCAAAAAGGTGAGGGAGTTGATGGGAAACCCTTAAGCTCAGTCTTAATAACACACACTTCCCCCCCGATGGTCATGAAGTTACTACAACATACCGAAACTATCCAGTTTGACCTCATCAGAGCTGCTCACTTCCCAGTCATACTGGGGGTGTCCTGGTTACGGAAGCACAACCCTACCATAGACTGGAAAAACAATCAGATGTCATTCACCTCTGATTACTGCTGCCAGACCTGACTTCCAGTAACCAATTACGCCACCATCTAGACACTTCCTGAACCATCACAAGGAACAATAATTTTGAGAATAAACAGCATTCCCTCTGAGCTTAGCCAGTACATGGAGATTTTTTAGGACAATGAACCACAAGAACTACCTCCCCACCTACCCGAAGACTGCACCATCAACTTATTACCCGAGGCTATGGTTCCGTTTGGGCGTATGTTTTCCCTATCACTCAAAGAAAAGGAGGTACTCAGGAAGTACCTGAACTCTAACTTACACAACGGTCTGATCCAACCTTCGCACTCCCCGGGTGGGGCTTCACTGTTTTTCGTCCCCAAGAAGGAATCCAATGAACTAAGACCTTGCATAGACTACCGGGGCCTCAATCAGGTCACCATTAGGGACCGGTACCCTATGCCCCTGATTAAAGAGGTCTTAGAAGCTGTACAGGGAGCCAAGATATTCTCCAAAATCGATCTCGAAGAGTTTATCACCTGTTACGCATTCGATCTGGAGATGAGTGGAAGACCGCATTTAGTACACCTTTCGGGCATTTTGAATACCGAGTTATGCCCTTAGGCTTGGTGAATGCTCCAACAGTCTTCCAACGGTTCATTGACCGCACCTTCTCAGATCTTTTGTTCCAATGCATCATTGTATACCTTGATGACATACTGGTGTTCTCCAAGAACCCCCAACTCCATTCCACTCATCTGAACCAGGTTTTGCAAAGACTAAATGACAATCACTTAAAGGCTAATCCTGACAAATGTGTCTTTCAAGCTACTGTAGTTCCCTACCTAGGGTTTATTCTATCACCCGAAGGTATCCAGATGGATCCCAGCAAAGTTGATGCTATATTGCAATGGCCCACTCCTGGTTCAGTTAAGGACATCCAATGGTTCTTAGGGCTTGCCAATTTTTATAGCAAGTTCATAGCGGGGTTTTCCAATAGAGTTCTGCCCATCACCAATCTGTTAAGGAACACATCTACCCCTTTCTTTTGGTCTAACGAGGCTGACCAGGCATTTCAACAATTAAAAGAGGACTTTTGCTCTGCTCCTGTACTACACCAGCCAGACCAAGGACAAATGTTTATTGTAGAAACTGATGCCTCTTCAGCGGCTTTAGGAGCCGCTCTGCTTCAAGAACATGATGGCATCAAGTATCCTGTGGCATACATGTTCAAGACTTTGGATACCAGTCAAACTCACTATTCAGTGATCGAAAAAGAATTACTGGCCATGAAATCAGCTTGTGAAGAATGGCACCATCTTCTGCAAGGAGCGATTCATCCATTTGAGTTAAGAACCGACCATAAAAATCTCAAGGTCATCCAGAGTATGGAGTGCATTCATTCACGTCAAGCCCGATGGGCTCATTTTTTCTCTCAGTATGACTTTGTGTTGACATATCTACCGAGCTCAAAGAACCTACTCGCAGACACACTCTCAAGAAGACCCATACCTGGGCAATCCCAGGAACAGCAACTAAGCCTAATGTTACCTGACAAGAAGGTCATCTGTTCCATCGACGCTTTCCTGGAAGAGGTTCGCAGAGCCACCCACATTTCCGAGGTTCCACCGTCGGGCCGTCATCCAGAAGACCTAATCATGCAAGAAGGATTATGTTTCCACAAATAACGCTTATACTTACCTGACTCCAGATTCCGACGAAATGCATTAAAATGGTGTCATGATGATCCAGTAGCAGGGCATAGAGGGGTTAAAAACACCCTTGATCTGCTTAGAGGCCAGTTCTGGTAGCCTGGTATGGCTAAAGAGGTTTCCAATTATGTCCTGTCTTGTCCTGTCTGCTGTTGTTCTAAATATAGCATGCAGAGGCCCATAGGGTATCTTTAGCAGGAGGGGGTGCCCAAGAGACCCTGGAGTGTAATTTCTACCGATTTCACTGTTGAGTTACCATCTTCCGAGGGTTGCTCCTGCATTATGGTGACAGTGGGCTGTTTTACTAAATTGGCTCACTTTACACCCTTGGCTGGTTTACCCACTGCTGCAGAAATGGCTGCAGTCTTTGCTAAAGAAATCTTCTGTCTACATGGAATCCCAGACAACATTATATCGGATAGAGGCACCCAATATGCCTCTCGTTTCTGGAAAGAACTCTGTGACAGGTTGGGCATAGAAAGAACTATGTCTTCGGGGTTCCACCCACAAACTAACGGCCAGACCGAAAGGACCAATTCCTCCCTGGAAAAATATCTTCAATGTTTTGTCAACAGTCAGCAGGACAACTCGGTAACCTTGCCACCCGCCGCGGAATTTGCCTATAATATTTCCACACACAGTGCTACAAATCTTAGTCCCTTCTTTTGTTCCTATGGCTACCATCCCAGCTTTATACCGTCCATGTCCTTTCCCCCTTCTGGTACTCCTTCTGTGGACCGCTTGTTGTCCAACATCTCGGAGGCGCACAGGATAGCTGTTGAGAGTCTTCAGGCCAGCAGACTTCGTTACGGCTTCCAGAGTAATCCGAAGCACCTTCCTTCTCCTTGTTGGCAGAAGGGAACCAAGGTATGGTTACCTCCCAAGTACCTTCCCCGCTCGTTATACCACTTACCCCACGGTATTTGGGCCCATTCACCAAACTCCACAGAATAAACCCAGTGGCCTATCGCCTACAGTTGCCAAGGTATATGAGACAAATTCACCCTGTGTTTCATTCCTCCCTGCTGAAAGAATATAAAGAGGATTCTTATCACTGTAGTCCACCCCATGGGTCAGTACCTACTGACATCCCTCCGGAGGAATACGAGGTTGCCTCTATCCGAGACTCCCGTTACAGAAGAGGCCGGCTGGAATATCTGGTCCATTGGAAAGGCTATTCCCAGTCCGAAGATTCATGGGAACCTGTTTCCCACATTCATGCTCCCAGTTTGGTCCAGAGATTCCACCGCTTATTCCCTGATAAACCGGGGGGGGCCCTTGGGAGGGGGAATACTGTCATGCCGCCTTCTCGCAGACACCACTGGCAGCTATGGAACAGATGGCGCTGGCATCGCCATTTGGATGTTCCCTTCTGCCTTTCACTCCCTGGTCACCGTTCTAGTCTTTCTGTCTCTGCTTGTCTTTGTTTCCGTATTTAGCCACACCCCCTATTGGGCTCGGCGCATTGCAACTTTCTGCTGTATGCTCCGCTTACTGTTCTGTGCTCGCCTCCCGTTTGCTTTTTACGGGGGTTTGTTTACCCCGTCTTTCCTCCGCTTTCTCGTTTCCACTCTCTGCTAGGCTCCCCTGCGTCCCTTCGCCTATCTGGTCTTTTCTTACCTTATTTTTCCCTTCCATTTCGTTTACATAATTCCTGGTACAGCTTCGGCCACCTTCTGTCCCACCTTCTCTGCCTCTCTCCTGATCTCTCCCTTTCCAGTCCCCTCCTTACCTGTTTCCTTTGGTACTCTGTCCAGCTCTGCTCCGCCCTTACTTTTCGTTCTTTCTGTGTCTTAACGCTCCTTGGCTATTCAGAGCCCTTCCACCGCACTCCTGAAAAATTGGCGATCATATCATACTTTCCGGGATCTTTCGCTGACAAGGACTGTTTCCTGCATTGACATCTCTACTCAAAGGACCCAACCAGGGGGGCGTTGTTGAGCAGCCTGCAAGATGGCTGCCTAGCTTTCAAGTTCCGTGCCCGACTGCTGCATATCCGCCCGCATCAGCGGTTCCCTGCACCATCCGACGCTGGGAGTGAGCGCATCGTGTTTGTCGTCCTCGGAGTGACATATTGATCCATGTCGGGGTGGAAAACATAACTTTATCACCAAGCAGGACCCCTTTTTTCTATGGACCCTGCCCCCCGCTCTTTGAGGCCTACCAGGCCGCGTGTTGTTGCTGCGGGCCCGGCCCCTGTATCCTGCTGCGATTTTGACTTCCTGGACCTAGCGGAGCGCTTGTCTGCCTTTGGTGCCCTGAGGAACCGCACGCTATCGCCGCGGGCTCGGCCCGCTGGAGCGGCTGACTATATTTCCTCATTTCCTGGCCGCCTGCGTACCTGACCCTCTGCGCGTCACTTGGGCGGTGCTTCCCTCCCAGTCCTGTCCCCCTGGGCCTAGGAGCGCCTAAAGTTGCTGCTGTCCTGGGCTGCTCCTTGTTGCTGGCTGGCCCAGAGGACGGGCTGGCGCAGTGGATGCGACAGGTGGTGTGGTGGTGACTCCAGCTGGTGGCCGCCCCATTGACTCATCCAGCCATCCAGCCCCTCTGGGGCTGCCGAGGCGATACCACTTCCCCGGAGATAACACGGGCTCCCTCGCCTGTGCCCAGCCCGCCGTCGCCCCCCCCCACGAGGCGCCTATGGTGCGATGCTGACTGCTGCCACCCGCCACGAAATCGGGCACTGCGGCCCATCCACATATCTTCTTCTCGATCCCCTGAGAGCGGTCCGAGGCGGCCGAGGCCGCGGCCGCGGCTGAAAGACTTGAACTGCGTGCCAGCAGGTGAGGAGGTAGGGGGCCGCGGTTGGTGTGTTTAACCCGCGCTGGGCTGGCCTGCAACGTGAGTCCCACCAGATCTGGGGTCCCTATACTAATCAAACTGCTGTGGAACTGAAGGCCCGGGGCGATAAACTGGACTGTGGGGCCCTTCTGGCCAGCGACTTGGCGCGATGCCGCCCCCCCTGCATGACCCTCGACGCCGCTGCAGATCCAGCCCTCCTCCTATGGACCCAATGCCCTTGGGGACCGGCCCACATTCTGTGCCTACCCTGCGGCCTCTGTCTACGCCCTCTCCCCGCCGCTGCAACTACTAACGAGGTCTGTGGCCCCGCTCTGGAACGTTGTTGCCCAGTGAGCAGCTCAGCATTACCCCTACCACGAATTTGGATTCCTGGTAACAGAAGATTGAGGCACCCCTTCTTGTCACGATACTACTGTATCCAAGGGGCCCAAGGACTTCGGACCTAACACCCTGCAAGGGCTGCCCTGTGGTGCTCCTGTGCTCTCCCGTAGCATGCCAAGTAAATCACACGGGACCAATAAGGCGGGAGCAATGGAACCACTGAACCAGGACAATTCTGAGGCACCCTTGTGCCCCCCTCAGCCTGACCTCACCACCTTGATGGAAACCATGGCGAAAAACTTTGCATCATTCCACGAGAAGCTGGACGACATTAATGCAAGTGTTGCCTCTATGCGGGCCAAACTGGATCAACATGGTACCAGGCTGGCGGTGGCCGAGACACGAATCGGGGCCAATGAGAATGAAGTGCACACTCTCCAAAGCACTGTTTCTGAACTGGTGTGTGATATGAAGCAAGTCAAGCAAAATGCGTCCCGGAATCCGCCCTCAAGGGCAAGATGGAGCAGGCTGTTGAAAACCTGTTGAGAGACCTCCTGGGTAATCCCCAATTCTCCCCTCTTCACGATTGAGCGCGCTCATCGGGCACTGACCCCCCGCCCCAAGCCGGGGTACTTCCCCAGGCCAATCAATGCCAAGGTTTTGAGTTTTTGGGACAGAGACCATATACTACGCTTGGCCCGGGAGAAGGGGGAACTGAAATTTGAATCTCAGATTATTAGAGTTTTTCCAGACTTTTCCACCAGTGTGCAAATGGAGCGCAGACAGTTCAATGGCATGAAGAAGTTGCTCAGGGAGAGGAAAATTGAGTATGCCATGCTGTTCCCGGCACGCCTGAAGCTTACTCATCACAATAAGTTATACTTTTTCACGGTGCCGGAGGAAGCAGTGAAATTCATCGAGGCCCACATCCCGCTTCCCGACTTGGTCGTGGAGCCAATAGCTGATGGCTGAGGAGGCGAACGCTGACCCACACAGGTGGTTCGCCTTGGGGCGCTGTTAACACATGCGTCATCATAATTCCCTTGTTGTACTCATGAACCTTGCATCCTCTATATCCTCTGCTAACTGTAACCTGTTGTTAAGGCTCCCTGTATTGTACTAATTGATACCGCTGGATGATACACGGTGCGTTGCACCAATCTCACACTCAAGTTGGGTTAACGGCAACAGCGACCCCCGCTGCAGCTGCAATTCCGAGTTTGCCATATTATGACCGTTGTATGCGCCCCAGTTGGGCGTGCAAGCAGGTGTGCCCCTGTTCAGTTGGGCGCGCCTTTGTTGGGTCTTGGGGTGGGTTCTTGTGCACTTCTTGGTTGGGGAGGGCAGTGAGGGTGGGGGGTGGCAAGCTTGAGGGATGTTATCTTATCTTAAAAATGGCAAGGAGAGTGTGGCTTGGAGGGTGGAAGGGTGTGCCACTGCATTGATAATCACTACATGGTCAACAATCAAAGCTACGCGATGCTGGAATGTCCTATAAAGACGTAACATGGCTATTAGGCTAATTTCATGGAATGTTCGGGGGCTCAGTAATTTCACTAAAGCCCGCAGGATAACGGCATACACCCAGAGGCATGGGGCCAATATTCTCCTTCTACAAGAAACCAATGCACTTGCGCATCTCTCCTCCTCTCTGGCGCCGGCATGGAATAAATTCTACACCGCATATTCCTCTCAGTCCAGGGGAGTTCTAACCTTGATTCACAAATCAGTGGAATTTTCCTTACACACTAGCCACATAGATCGAGAGGGTAGATTTGTGATCCTCCATTGTCTACTAGCTAACACGGAGTGCCTGCTGGTCAACACATACGCCCCGAGCATAGACACCCCCGACTGCTTCGATGATATCAATATCCTACTTCTGAGATACATTGGGATCCTGGTTATTTGGGGGGGGGCATGAATCTCATATTAAACACTAAGGTTGACAGATCGGGCACTGAACGCAGGACAATGTCCAAAGCCGCTCGTCGGCTCCAGGCACACATGGGCCCAGCTGGCCTAATTGACGCCTGGAGAGCTCTCAACCCACTGGCTAGGGAGTACACGTTTTACTCTTCTGCACATTCCAGAATCGATCTCTTCCTCCTGTCGGCCGGGCTGATGGGGAAGAACCTCAGCATGCAGATATTACCACGCACACTCTCAGATCACTCCCCAGTGACACTCGACATCATCCTGCAGCCTGCACTACCTCGTCATTCCAACTGGCGCTTTAAATCTGAGGCACGACATGACATAGGGCCTCATTAGGACTCCGGCGCTAAACCATGGTGCTATTAGCACCATGGTCCATGCCGGGGTCCACCATGGCGGAATGGGGAATTACCACCCCATTCTGAGGTTGGTGGGGTGGTAATTCCCCATGCAACCATGGATCTTCCCCATTCCCATTTTTGCCCCATAGGGCTCAATGGGAATGGGGAAGGTGCTAATTACGGTACCGCAAATTGCGGTACCGTAATTAGCACCAAGGTCCCTTTGCGGGTCCCTACTGTAACGGCTGGTAAAACCAGCCGTTAAGGTCAGGTCCCGCAAAGGGACCTCGTAATTAGGCGCTAGGTGTTTAACGGCACCGCAGCCTTTCACGGCGCCGTTAAACACTTAGCGCCTGGGTCATAATGAGGCCCACAGTTTTTAAGGCCGACAACCTTGCGGATATCAATTCGTTCTTTGACAACAATAAACGTCATGACACAACTGATGGGGACCGGTGGGAGGCTTTCAAGGTGTTCATCAGAGGGATGTGTATCTCTAGGGAAGCAGGGGTCCTGAAAGACATTAGGAACTCGCTACAATGCTCCGAGTCAAAGCTCAAGGAACTAGAGCGTGAATACGCCTCTGCTCCATCCCCGCCCAAGCTGGCACAGATACATGCGGAATTGGAGACCTTTGAGGCGCATGCCCTCAGGGAGATACGATATTATGCACGACCCATTGCGGCTCGTAAGTATGGCGAGGGGGAAAGACCTGGTTGAACCCTGGCCAGGCTGGCCCGGATCGAGGGGGGCAGACCCCGTATTGACAGTATTAGGAGCAAGGACAGTGTCCGACACTGGGCTGACCAACCCATTCTTGAGACCTTTTCGGAATTCTATGCTGCCCTCTATGCCCCGCAGAGTGAGCATAGCCCTCAGGACCTGGATCGTCTCCTTGACAGTATCCCCATGTCCTACATATCCCACGCCACTAAAGAGCAGCTGGACACTCCCATCTCTCTCGACAAAATCACTGAGGCTATTTCTGCCCTCCCAAAGGCAAGGCCCCCGGCCCGGATGGCCTGACCGCTGAATTTTATCAAGAGCATGTTGCTCTACTGGCCCTGCGCTTGCATGAAGTGTGGGATGAGTCCATCCGCCTCGCCACTCTCCCCCAGTCCCCGCGTGAGGCGATTATCACTGTACTCCCGAAGCCAGGCAAACCCCCGGAGGAGTGTGGCTCCTACAGATCTCTTTCTCTTATGAATACAGATACCAAAACTTTCACCAAGATCATTGCGAACAGGTTCCTCCCCATCATGACGTACCTAATCCACCTGGACCAAAGCGGCTTTGTCCCTGCCCTCTCCACTGCTTTAAATATCTGGCGCCTATTCAATGTCATCTCCAGAATTGATCCTAAAGCTAACGCGGTTGCTGTGACACTAGATGCCCAAAAGGCGTTCAATATGGTTGCATGTTCTCCTATATCAAACTGCTTTACACAAGTCCAGTTGCCAGAGTCCTGGTTAATTCTCATCTTTCAGCTCCCTTCACCCTCCACAGATGGACGCGGCAGGGGTGCCCATTCTCCCCCATACTATTTGCGATGGCTATCGTGTCAATTGCGGACAGTGTAAGAGACAAACATACTCGCAAGGGAATACGCTTGCGCGACACACCCGAAATTATATAATTGTACACGGACGACGTGCTTCTGTATATCAGGGACTCCTCGGTCCACTTAGACCCAATCATCCGTGAGATAATCAAAATAGGTACATTTTTGGGCTTCACTATAAATTACACCAAATCAGATATCTTCCCTCTCACACCTGCAACCCCTCAACCATCATGCGAATTCCCACTCAGGTGGGCCCCAGAAGGCATTAAATATCTTGGGCTCCAGGTCTCTCTGTCTAGGGCCTCCCTATTGGCTGACAACTATGGTGCTGCTGCTCAGTACGCAGAAGCTAGAATGAAGAGGTGGAGTAGTCTCCCCCTGTCCCTAGCAGGAAGACTGTCGCTAATCAAAATGATTATAGTTCCAAAGCTCCTATACACATTCGCCAACGTCCCACTCTGGCCCAGGAAACACTATTTCACAGACTTACACGCTGGGTTTGCCAGTTTCCTGTGGCAGGCTGGGGCCGTCCGCAGGAAATGGCAGCATATGACTTTACCATACGAGAAGGGGGTCTCAACACGCCGGATATAGCTCGATACTGGATTGCTGCACAAGCCCAACACGCAACTCACTGGTATAAGCACCAAGACCCACCTCCTCATGTCAAACTCGAGATCCTGGCAACCGAGGAGATAAATGTTATGTCCCTGATCCTCTTCCACTCGTATCATTCGGACGCCCCAGCTGACCCAGTGTCCACCACAATCAGGGCATGGAAACAGATGCTGCAACCCCATTCTAACCTCCGTCTGTACTATAAATGGCTGCCCATATGGTCATTCGCAGGCCTCGCCCCCACGCAGGATAAACTCCTCATGCGACACTGGCTGGACCTGGGGTATCGGGCGCTTTCCGATCTATTCCCCGAAGGTAAATTCATCACCCCATAGACATGAAGGCCAGGGCACTCTGGCTCACCACTGGAGTTACTGCAATACTTTAGACTCAGAGCGGCAGTGCAGGACATGTGGCCCTCATACACGGACGAACCCCCAGAGTCCACCGAAATCTGCTACATTGCTAACTCTGCAGGGGGCGGGGGAATGATATCCATCCTTTACAAAATGTTGATAGAACGTACTGCAGAACCATCCTATAAGATTCGTGATACATGGAGCCAGGAACTGGGGTTGACAATCACTGATGAGATGTGGGCGAAAATGTGTACACAAACATGTAAGGTTTCCCTCAACTCCAGATTTAGATGTGTGCAATTCAAACTCCTTAATCGCCTGCATTACACTCCTCATGTGGTTGGGAAGTTCGCACAAAATCAACCCCACGTTTGCCAGGGATGCAAATCCAATGAGGCGGATGGCCCCGTTCTGGGAAGCTGTGCTTGAGGCCCTCTCGGAGATGGTGGGGTTCCGGATTGATCCTGACCCCCTGGCTGTGTTGTTCGGGCGGTGGGAGGGAGAGGGGGCTAGACGGGTTGCTAAATTTTTGAACGTGGGAGCCATAGTGGCCAAGAGATGTATTCTGCAGTGTTGGAAGCGGTGATCCCCCCCCACGCTAGAAATGTGGCTTAAGGCTCTCACTTGGACACAGGTGTGTGAGGAGCACTATATCAATACATTACCTGTGAATGCTCGCCCCAAAAATGTGTGGACAGAGTTCTGTAGCTATTTGAACAGCAAAGCTGATTTGGAGCTCCTATCCTCGCCCCCATCGCCGGATCAGACTGGGGTGTAGGCTGAACTGTGACTCCCCCCACTGGGCTTGAACTGTTTTTGTGAATGTGCCTGCCATGATACTAATGCACTGATTGTTTGTCCATACCCTTAAACATGTAATACGTTTTATTGATGTAGTATGTAATGCACCTGCTACTGCCCCTTGCCAATAAAGAGAAGTTTAAAAAAAAAAAAGGACCCGGCCATCTTCCTCCTTACCAATCCTGGATATTCCTTCGAACTACTCATCTTTCATAGCGTCACGCTCAAGAGAGGTTTTTTTAAGCTATTGCTTTTTTCCTCTCCAACCGGTCTCTGCGGGGGGGGGGGGGGGTCCTCTGTTTCCCTGTCTCAACAGGGTACTAGGGTGGCTTCTTACCACGGAAGACCTTACCTCTTCACAAAAATGAAAACGCCTGGTGGGAAGGTACTCAAACACAAGACTTCATCGGAAGATACAGGTGAGGAGGAGGGGGTTGTGGACACGGATATTACCGACATACAGTCAGTCAGTGTTGAATCTGATACTCTTACCATATACTTGTGGGCTTTGCATTTTTTTAATGCCTACTTTACGACAATTTTCCTTGAAATATTGTCTCACACTTTTGTCTTTATTTGTATATATATTATATTCTTGAGTGTTCACAAACCCTATGCTTTGTAAGACCTTAATCCAAACTATGAATTCCCCTCTCATGGGCTCTTGTTATTGGATTCACTTTTATGATTTTGTTCCCTTGACAGTTTGAATTCACAATACTTGTTACACATCTTTGCGGTGGGTTCTCTCCTCTCTTCAAGCCTCAGTAACTGGGGGCTTCTCCCTCCTCCCAGGCCCCTCACGCCTGCTC
Organism: Ambystoma mexicanum; assembly: GCF_040938575.1. NCBI lineage: Eukaryota > Metazoa > Chordata > Amphibia > Caudata > Ambystomatidae > Ambystoma > Ambystoma mexicanum. The sequence continues at coordinate 536,173,907 of NC_090923.1, read as the reverse complement.
CCCTAAAGTAGCACCTGCAACAGGTGTGAGGCAAGGTCAGCTTGACTAAATCACTATTGTTACCGATCTCACCTACCCACCCAGCCTGCGCTATGACCAATTGTACCTACCTGCGAGTAGTTACTTACTACGACCCACTCAGCCTTGCACCGTGCCTGATTACTCCTACTTGTAACCCCACCTCTATGACATACCCAGCTTCGTGATGTGCCTGATTGCACCATCCTGTAACTTCCACTCTGCATTTGCTCCAACCACTTTTACTGTGATATTTCTTGTACTCACCAGGCCTTGCGTATGCTATCTGATATAGCTCTGCGCAACATGAGGAGTAGCTTGCCCACGCTGCATATTTGTACTTACTATGACCATTGTATGCTATCTGATATAGGTCCTCACAACATGAGGAGTTGCGTTCCCAGTCCACATACTTGTACTTACTATGACCATAGTGTGTAAACTGATGTAGCTCCCCGCAACATGAGGGATAGCTTTCCCAGTGTGCATATTTGTACTTTCTATAACCATTGTATGCTATGTGTTGTAGCTACACGCAACATGATGAGTAGCTCCCCACAACATGAGGAGTAGCTTTCCCAGTCTGCATATTTGTACTTACTATGACCATTGTATACTATCTGATGTAGCTCCCCGTAACACGAGGAGTAGTTTTCTCAGTCTACATATTTGTAGTTACTATGACCATTGTATGCTATCTGATGTACCTCCCCGTAACATGAGGAGTAGTTTTCCCAGTCTGCATATTTATACTTATTATGACCATTCTATGCTATCTGATGTAGCTCCCCGTAACATGAGCAGTAGCTTTCCCAGTCTGTATATCTGAAACTATTATATCCCAAGTATGAACTTTCTGTAACTAGCACCTAGATGCCTCAGGGTTTTGTACACTATAATAAATGCTAAATAAATAAATAAATCACTGCCTCCAAATATATATTGACAATTGCCTGTAGTACAGTCCTGCTGAACAGCGGGTCGAAATAGGAACTTAGCAGGTACACGCAAAACCTTGTCCTTAATCACTGGTACCTAACCTAGCACAACTGTCATCCCATAAAGGAACAAATCTGGATGAGTGGTAACCCTTGCGGTGCGCTGTGGCAACAGAGTGATTGTATTACTGCGGTTGCCCTCATGTGGTACATGCCTGGTGTTAAAAACCGAAGCTGCCCCGGATGCGATACACAGCGGAAAGAACGTCACCAAACAGACGGTTGTTGATTGCGGCAAGAACACGGATTACGAACAAAAGTATCCCGGCTGCACGATCGGGAACAGCAGGACCGTCTTCACGGGCACTGGCTGGAATCCGGTTAAACTTCAATAACGAACACGGCACTAACTTTAATGCCAGGAACTCTACTCCTTGCCCTTAGAAGAAAAGGAGACGAGTTCGAAACTGCATGGAGCGGCACACGATCCAAGCCTTGATGGACAACAAAAACACGCAACCGAACTGAAAAGAAAGTGAAACTTCACCTCCCTTTGAAGATTCCTGCATAGGGACCCGTACATTTGGCTTACAGAGGCTCCTTCTTCGACACATGGAAGACGGCTCCTTCCCTCCTATATCAACATTTCACAGCTCTGAGGTCTCAAGGACACGAGGCAACCAACATAGAGTCCACACAAAAAATGGTGGAGACCTTCTTCCGGGTATATTGACCAAAGGGTAACACAAACCCATGAATTAAGAATACAACTGCAACCCTGACAAGGACATTGCAAATGAATTGTTCCTAGTGGAAACCCTTGAGTTTCCGGTTTTTATTGTTACTGAGATGTGATGCATGCTTTATTAACCCCTTACACAAGCCCCTGAATAATTTCCGAGCACTAGGCATAAGACACAAAGATCAGAAAGAAACATGTCGGGCACATCATGTGGTTGTTGAGTGAGACTATGAAAGCGAATGAAAAATAGAGTGAATGGAACTTGAGGTTGAGTGAGATGTGTCTAATGAGCTATGGCCCAGTGTGAATATCAGCACAGCACAAGACACTTTAACGGATAAGTAATTGAACTAACAAACTTAACCGTTGGAGGGGGAAAGCTCAAGCTTTCATTGCAGTGAACGTATGTCTTTTTTTGATCTTCAATGTAGGACACTTAATAGACAGACTAAGAATACACCCCAAGGTGTTTTTTTTAAATATTTGTATGTACTTGATAAATAAAATATGTATTTTTTTCATAAATACGTTTCGTAGTATTGGTCTTTTTCAACACCATAAGTGAATATGGTACCGGAATAGAACTCTCCCCTGTAAGGTAGTAATTACAATCACATACTTTGTGTTTCAAAGTGTTAAGGGTTGATCCCTTTAGTTCGAGGGTATGCTTGTGAATTGTATATCCCTCCAGCTCTCCTCTTTGTTAGAATAGTTAAAAACATTATACCTTCCTCTATAAATGAGATGGTTATATTCAACTTGCTAATCAGGTCTCTACCCAGGAGATTGTCCGGGGAATCTCGTAATATAGCAAAGGGGCTGAAAGCTCATGTGTGCCCACGATGACAGGTAATTCTTCAGTGAAAAGAACCAGAGACCACAGCCCCAGAAAATCCCTGTGCATCCATCTTTTTGTCCGACATGGTGAACGACTACTAGGACAGACTAGGACAACTGGGACAGAGAGAGAAGATGGTACGTGTATGCAGAGGATTGACAGAGAGGCCTAGCAAAATCTTAAATTGGGACCGTACTATACCATGGCACAGACCACCCAAAAAGGTTGATAGCATGTCTCAGGGACCACAGAGAGCTTAGATACAGGGCATTTCAAAGAGCAGGAAACTGACAAAAGAACAGAAGCCCCCCTCAATGGAGAGAGTGCTCTGATCACAGACGCTTTGAGTGTAGACAGCCACATAGCCCTGTGGTTATGCAGCCAAGCTTGCATGCACCTTAGAGACCAAAGTGCAAAGCTGAGAAAACTGCTCTTTTTAAGCTATGTCACAGTTTACAGAAAACCTTACACAAATCAGATAAAAGTCTGAATACAAAAAAACAAAAAAAGAAAAGTATACCGAGTTAAGAACATGATATTCCATTCAAATTCAATAAGCAAAATATATACACATATATATGGAAAAACATTCAGCCAATTAAGGCTAAAACATCATTTAAAAAGCGTCCTAAGGCAATTATTAAGGACCCATTTTTGCTCCATATTAATCTAGACCAGAACTGATTCTTTGAATATTCAGAGTTGAAGCTGTCCAATTCTTTAGTGAATGCGGCGCTCTGATGAGCATTAATGCCTGACACTCCAGGACCCAATGTTGTAGGGTTTCTGTTACATCCATTAATTGGCAGAAACAACATAAGGAAGAAGTCTTGTTAGTTGAATATGTGACCCATGTTTTAGTCCTTTCTCTCGTATGACATTGATTAAGTCTAAAAAGTAGATATAATTGACGTAATTTGTTACACAGAAAACATTTCATGTAAAGAGAGAGGTGATCTTTTTTCTGAAGAAACTTAGCATATTCAGCGAAGGAGGAGTATAAGGAAATATTTTCCAAAGTAACTCTCTAATCCTCCCTGAATAATTTGGCTTTAACAGTGGCTGGGCGATTTAATAACTCCTCATCTCACAAACAAATGCACTGAAGAGATACTCCATCTGATTTTTGACATTTTTTATACAACTCAGTGAGGACTCTAACATATGTAGATCTAGGTATACTGAGTTATCTGGAATGCAGGAGAGGTAGGAATGTAGCATCATTTGATAGTTGTCTTCAGTGACAACGAGACTGGCAAGAGGTTAGATCCAAATCATGCAGAATAATTGAATTAGGTAAATAGTGAGCAAGTCCCAGCACTTTTTTCCAGATCTGGCCGTGTTGGGATTTGAGGCACCCACCAAGGTCTACCAGGGAGATATCTAAACCATACAGTAGGATTGGTTCAAATCTAGAAAGATAGTATTTTAGAGTAGGTAAAATGGAAAATGTACATAATTTCCCATACAGGCTTTTCATGTGGGATATTAAAGGTGAAAGCCGTGTTTCCAAAATCGTCTTCCACTCACCAATAGACTCGGTATTAGAAAGGTTATAACCCAGATAACGCATCGATACAGCCAATTATACTCTATCCCCACCCAGACCCATAATATGGTTGTATACTTCCTAGTATTAGAGAAAATGACAACTCTGGATTTTGTTCCATTAGCCTAAAAATTGTTCTTTATGGCATAGGAAAAACAGATATCCAGTTTATGTTGCAAGCCCCATAGAATCCTATCAAACAATATAAGATTGTCTGCAAAGGCAAGCCACTGGATCTTCAAATGTCCCAGTCACACAGGGAAAATGTCCTTGGCCTGCCACAGATCCTCAATGTCACTGAGACTATTAATCCTCTCCGTTAACATAGTTTCCTGAAATAGAAGGATGTTTAACTTCCTCAAATACCCAGAATCGTCCCACATTCTTTTCAAGTTAGTAAACAAGCATGCATTCCATGACAAGATCTTAATTGCACTAGGGTTAGGGTTGGATCAAGCCCTGTGTCAAAGCTGTAAAGGTTGTGAGGGCAGTCTCTATCCAAGACCAGTCCTGCCCTTCATTGACTAGGGAACTAGATTGCACATAAGGCCAAATGGAAGTCAAAGAGGTCAAGTCACTGGAAGTCATCAAGTGTATAGGCTTTTTATTAATGAGGGTTGTTTGACCGAAGTCAAAAGATTTGCGGCGGAATTGACTGTAGTCGATTTTGCCGCAAATCTATTTGACCTACAGTCAACCAACCCAAATCCCTGTCCCGCCAGCAACACTATACTAATCCCCCCTACCATACTTACCTTTTTCACCAGCCGCCGGTGCTTCTGCTATACCCCCGTGGCGTCCGTTTCATCCCTCCAATGCGAGCGGAGCTGACACCGCAGGGTCCCTTTTTCTTGTTTTCCTTTTTTTTAAGAATCCCCCGCTTCCAATGTCCTGGGACACCCCTGCAACCCCTGAAGCCCATTATACCAAACATGGGGAGCAGGGGACACCCCCACAACCCCCGCTCCTCATGTCCGGTATAATGGGTTATGTTTTTTTTGTAGTGGCCAATTTCAGCCAAATTGTCAGTATGGACAATTCTTTTCAGTGAACTTGGGTGTTTCCTTTTTTTACGGAAAATGACATCAAAAAGGATTTGGCTGCCTCAGTTGATTTTACTTCAAACAGATCTTATCCCAGAGAATGCAAGTTGGCCCTCTGTCCCCATACCATATTTGCCACAGTTTCTGAATGGAAAAGGGATAACAGACGATGATTGTTCTCTAAGCGTAATGAGATGTAGTATATAGCCTCCGAATGCAAAGGTCTCAATGGCAGAATCTGTTTAAATATGGCCAAAATCTTTGACCTATTCAGTCTTATCAGGCCATGAGTTTGTACGTTCATTTCCCATCCTAAGAGCTTTGACAGACAGGTTTCTATTTGGTCCAAAGTCTGCATCTGTGGACATACACTAGTGTGAGAAATACCGGGAGACTATTCCAAATTATTTGTTTATGGAAGCCAATATTCGAGTCTTTTGTTGGATTAGCAGTCACTCCGACAGATGGTCTATTTGTTGTCCCCATCTGCTGTGCATGCACATCAGAAGTAGTTGACATAGCACAGGTGGATTTATTGTGGGCCGGAAGTAGAAAGGACGTAATTTTGATTGCTGAGCCCTTAAAAAGGTAAAGATCAGTCTAAAAGAGAAAGGAACATCATATGTAGGAGCATGCTCTTTCATAATAGAGGGCCATTCATCCTGTATTAGATTGACATCAATGTGAGGATCGGCACCCATATCAATAGAGTATTCCTTCTGATAGGCAAGTCATCAGCAATTCCAGAAATGCAATCTGAGGAAATAGCTATGCATCCATTCTTTCGAGTCCCCCTCCTTCTTCTTTCCGGATTCTCTATCACCACCTCCCTCGATGCCGGATGCTGTGTATTTAGATCAATGATACTGTCTGGTGGGGGAAGCTGCTTACAATATGTTTAGGATAAATTCCGAGAGTTATCATTTGGGGCAGATTGATTTTTTGATTTCTTCCTTTTGGCATTGACCTTGTTCTTATTTTACCTTTTTTTTAGGGCGGGTCTTTGTACAAAAGACGACAGGACTCTTCCATATTCTCAGATACGTCTTCAGTTCTTATAGGAGCATTAGCTGAATCAAATAATGCTGGTGAAACGCTGAGGCGTGAAATGCATTCAACAGGAGGTGTCCGTGTATTGGGACTGAGACTCTTTTTCTGTTGATCAAAGTTGATCAAAGTTCTGGTACTCACTCTGTACTGTGTCCAAGATCACAGTATTATTTTTGTCAGTCACCTTTATATCCACATTCTAAGGCCCAATAAGAGTTTCGCTAACCCTGGACCAGTTCACAGGGCTGCCAAACAGCAAACGCCAAGCGGGGAACGTGTATTTCAGTGGTTCGCGGGAAGTTTCACATGTGATTGTCCTGGGTACGTGTACATCAGGGGTGCGTGTGAAGTAACCCATGTGATTCCATCAGGGCACGTGTATTCCAGGGGTGTGCGGGAAGTATCACACGCAAAATCAGCAGGGTATGTGTATTTCAGGGGTGCATGGGAAGTTTCACACGCGATTCCATCAGGGTACGTGTATTTCAGGGGTGCGCGGGAAGTATCACACGCGATTCCATCAGGGTACGTGTATTTCAGGGGTGCGCGGGAAGTATCACACGCGATTCCATCAGGGCACGTGTATTTCAGGGGTGCGCGGGAAGTATCACACACAAAATCAACAGGGTACGTGTATTTCAGGGGTGCACAGGAAGTATCACACGCGATTCCATCAGGGTACGTGTATTTCAGGGGTGCGCGTGAAGTATCACACGTGATTCCATCAAGGCCCGGGTATTTCAGGGGTGCGCGGGGAGCACTACACGTGAATTGGCCGTGTGGGTCCTCCCAGCTGTTCACTCGACACCCTCCACGGCCCCTGCAGGCGGCCCACACCACAGGGGACTACCCTGCCCATGTCCCGCAGGCAGCCCATCCACCATGTCCATGCCCCCCAGCCAACCCACATGTCACCTTGCACTACTGCCCACCAACGCATGTCCCCCTGCACCCCCACCCCCCAGCATCCAGGGGCACCCTCCACCGGGCCCCCTCTCATGTCCCCCTGCACCCCCGCCGCCCAGCACTGTGGGGCACCCTCCACCAGGCCCCCACTCAAGTCTCCCAGCACACCCACCCCCCAGCACTGTGGGGCACCCTCCACCAGGCCCCCACTCATGTCTCCCAGCACCCCCACCCCCCTTCACTGTGGGGCACCCTCCACCAGGCCCCCACTCATGTCCAACTCATGTCTCCCAGCACCCCACCCCCCAGCACTGTGGGCCACCCTCCACCAGGCCCCAACTCATGTCTCCCAGCACCCCCACCCACCAGCACTGTGGGGCACCCTCCACCAGGCCCCCACTCATGTCTCCCAGCACCCCCACCCCCCAGCACTGTGGGGCACCCTCCACCAGGCCCCCACTCATGTCTCCCAGCACCCCCACCCCCCAGCACTGTGTGGCACCCTCCACCAGGCCCCCACTCATGTCCCCCTGCACCCTCACCCCCAGCACTGTGGGGCACCTGCCAGCAGGCCCCCACACCTGTCCAACACATGTCCCCCTGTACCCCCACGCCCCAGCACTGTAGGCCACCCTCCACCAGGCCCCCACTCATGTCTCCCAGCACTCCCACCCCCCAGCACTGTGGGGCACCCTCCACCAGGCCCCCACTCATGTCTCCCAGCACCCCCACCCCCCAGCACTGTGGGCCACCCTCCACCAGGCCGCCACTCATGTCTCCCAGCACCCCCACCCCCCAGCAGTGCGGGGCACCTGCCAGCAGGTCCCCACTCATGTCCCCTTGCACACCCACCCCCCAGCAGTGCGTGGTACCTGCCAGCAGGCCCCCACTCATGTCCCACTCATGTCCCCTTGCAACCCCACCCCCCAGCACTGTGGGGCACCCTCCACCAGGCCCCCACTCATGTCTCCCAGCACCCCCACCCCCCAGCACTGTGGGGCACCCTCCACCAGGCCCCCACTCATGTCTCCCAGCACCCCCACCCCCCAGCACTGTGGGGCACCCTCCACCAGGCCCCCACTCATGTCCCCCTGCACCCTCAACCCCCAGCACTGTGGGGCACCTGCCAGCAGGCCCCCACACATGTCCAACTCATGTCCCCCTGCACCCCCACCCCCCAGCACTGTAGGCCACCCTCCACCAGGCCCCCACTCATGTCTCCCAGCACCCCCACCTCCCAGCACTGTGGGGCACCCTCCACCAGGCCCCCACTCATGTCTCTCAGCACCCCCACCCCCCAGCACTGTGGGCCACCCTCCACCAGGCCCCCACTCATGTCCCCTTGCACACCCGACCCCCAGCAGTGCGGGGTACCTGCCAGCAGGCCCCCACTCATGTCCCACTCATGTCCCCTTGCACCCCCACCCCTCAGCACTGTGGGGCACCCTCCACCAGGCCCCCACTCATGTCCAACTCATGTCCCCCTGCACCCTCACACCCCAGCACTGTGGGGCACCTGCCAGCAGGCCCCCACACATGTCCAACTCATGTCTCCCAGCACCCCCACCCCCCAGCACTGTGGGCCACCCTCCACCAGGCCCCCACTCATGTCTCCCAGCACCCCCACCCCCTAGCACTGTGGGGCACCCTCCACCAGGCCCCCACTCATGTCTCCCAGCACCCTCAGCCCCCAGCACTGTGGGGCACCCTCCACCAGGCCCCCACTCATGTCCAACTCATGTCTCCCAGCACCCCACCCCCCAGCACTGTGGGACACCCTCCACCAGGCCCCCACTCATGTCTCCCAGCACCCCCACCCCCAGCACTGTGGGCCACCCTCCACCAGGCCCCCACTCATGTCCCCCTGCACCCTCACCCCCCAGCACTGTGGGGCACCCTCCACCAGGCCCCCACACATGTCCCCCAGCCAACATGTCATCACAATCTAGATCCCTGGGCCTTATGGGCAGCCACCAAATGCCAAACACCCACCAGAGTATTGCATCCACCCACTTAGAAGTGGCAATTACATGATACAACCCCAATGGCAAATTTGTAAATGAACACATGTCCCTCACATACACACAATGGGTGACAGTGAATGTCAAAACCCATATCATGATATGCATGAAACCAATGAGATGATACTACACATTGAAGTTTGAAGAAAAAATATGTATTAAAAGCAACATAAATTGAATCAAAAATAAACAAACAAAAATAGGAATTAAAAAAAAGAAAGCAGCATGTCCGTAAAATAATGTAAAACCACAAATCATAATCCAAAGGAAAGGTGTCCAAAGTCACAGTCCACAAAAGTAAATCCAATGGAAAATTAAAATCGAAAACCATTGCTCCATGGGTAAATCATAAAAAAAAATAGAAAATCCAACAGTCAACTACATACAGATAAACAATCCAGGGTCCATGATCCCAACAGAATAAATGAAACCTATCTAATAACACTACCTAATAAAAAAAACTATATACAAAAATGTGGCCATTGTCCAAAAGGTCCAAAAAAAATGCAAAACCAAAGGAAACCTAACACTAACTAAAGAACTATTTGCAACGGCAGCGGGCCAGTCCGACGGCTCACTTTGGGATGTTCCGGGCCAGGGCATCATCGAACTCCTGCTCAATGTCCCGGAGACGGTCCTCCTCCATGGCCCTGAGGGTCCGCAGGGCCGTCGACATGTTCACCTCCAACTTCCTGCAGATTGCCTCGAGGCACTCGGCCCGCCTCAGGGCCCTCCGCATGGAGATCTCCGCCCTGACCATCGTGAGCCGTGCCTCTTCCGCCTGCTGCCGCTCCGCATCTATGGTGTGGCCCAACCGCTGCCACACGGAAGACACTTCCCGTCCTGGGTCCTCCTGCCCTCCGGCCGATGCCTGCCCCTCCGATGTCGAAGGCCCCGAGCCATCATGGCTCCCACCTCGTTGCTGCTGCTGCTGTGCCTCTGCCCGTGCCCTGGCTCCTGCTGCCTGCACATCCTCCACCGGCTGGGATGCAGTCGTTGATGTGGCCACCCCTGCTGGACGTCCGACTCCCGACTGTGGCAGGGATGCCTCCTCCACCAGCCTGGCCGCACCGTCAGAGGCAGCTCCACAGGGCACCCAGGTGACTAATGGGTGGGAAGATGGCACGGAGGACGACTGGCGCATAGGGGGTTCAGTTGAGGAGGGGGTCTGAGCAAGCCCCATCAAACGGAGGAATCCGGCCTGGGTGACCTGTCCCAGTAGGCCGACGCGGTCAACGAGCCATTCGAGATGACGTGCATTCTCCTAATGAAAAGACTGCAGGTCACCTCGCATGGCCCATTGACGCAACGCCACACCAGTCAGGACAGGCTCAACCCGGACCCGGATAGCCACGTCCGCAGGCAAAGGAAGGCCAGTTGTTGTGAGCTCATCCCCTGCCTGAAAACAGGTCTGGACGTAGGCATCCCTGCTGGTGCAAGATGATGCAGTGACAGGATCAGGGACAGGATTGCACACAGGCACCTCCGCGGCGGCCTGTGCTGCCTCCTGTCCCTGGTCCTGCACTGCACCACTAGCACCAGTGGAATCCCCACCTCCAGACCCCGTCTCTGTTGCTTGCACGGCCTCCTCCTCCACCAATCCCCCCACCAACCTGGATGACTCCGTGCCGTCTTCCACCATTGGGCCCTGTGGGGTCCCAGCTGTCCCTTCTGCTGCCGAGGAGTCCAACTCCGACCTCCGCCTCTTGGACCTCCCCCCGGCAGCTGCGGCCTGTGACGTGGCACCGGACTCCTCACTCCCCGACGAGATCACAACCTGGGAGGGGAGCCGGGCCTTGCGTCTCCGGCTGGCGGTGCGATCCCCGCCGCTGTGCTCCACAGCACCTTCTCCGCCCTCTTCATCAGTTGACGCTGCAGACAGGGAGAAATAAAACACAGGCATCAGGGCACTGTACAATGGACACATACACACATGACAGTTGTACATGAGTGGCATTGGCAAACCTCACACATGGCATCACAATCGCCAACACGCATGTCATTTCAACTTGCACACATGAGCCATACCACAGCCATATCGCAACTGCCAGCACCATCCATACACATAGAACAGCATGAGCAGGCAAAGGTGAGCCAGACATCACATGCAACACAGGGAGTGCACTACACATGTACACACACCACCACACTTGCATGCATGTGTACATCTCTGCCAACTGTCGCAGTGTTCAGATCGGCATCCATGTCACATCTGCCAATCAGGCTTCCACATCCCGCTGTCACATGCATCCATGTTGCATCACTGTTGCACCCTTGTCAAATACACACACATGCACATGTACACAGTGCAGCTGAAAACAACATACATGCGTGACATCACGAACATGCCTACTTACATACACATTCATCCAAACATGTGTGCCCACACAACTGCATTTGGCATGCAGGCCTAAACACACAAGCACCATCCATGTCTCACACATGACAGCCCTCGCATGTGTTAGCCTCACAGCCCTGTACACCCCCACCCATACTTGGCCCCATACAAACACATGTGCAACCTGCACACAACTGGCACATCACCACACGCACAGCTTACAATCATGATGCATGTACACTTACCGCTCGACTCCAGACGGGTCTGCCTCTCACGGACCTGGATGTGGAGCGCTGGGGATATGCGTTCCAGGACCCTCATCTGATCGTCCAACAAGTGGCCCCGGCGCCCCTTAGCATCCGCTGCCTTCAAGAGGTGCCGGGCCTTGTTGAGGGTCCTGGACCTGAAGTCCTCCCAGCGCTTCTTGACATGTTGGAAGTCGCGGACTGCCACCCCTTCCGCGTTGATGGCAGTCACGATGTCCGTCCAGATCCGAGTCCGTCCTTCCTTGTCGGCGCGCAAACTTCCGAAGAGGGCATCATACTGCCCCAGGACTTGCTCCACCAGGACACCAACTTCGGTGGCAGTCAAGCTGGTGCCCCTCTGCCTCTCTGGCCGGGGGTTGTCAGTGGTACCAGATGTTGCAGTGCCCGACATGACACCCCCAGAGGCAGGAGTGGGTGGGCAACTGGGTCCTGGGGCTGGGCTGTGGAGCGATGGAATCCCAGTCGGGAATCTTTGGTTCCAGCAGGGGTGGTCACAGCAACAGCACCCCTGGCTGATGTGCAGGCAGCAAATGGCAGGGCACGTGGGCAGCAGGCAATCAGGCAGCAGCAGATGGCAGGTGGGAGCATGCTCAGGGCTCTGGGGGGCAGTAATTCGGCCTTCTGGGGATGAGCGTGGTCTTCCGTGTGCTTACACGTGGCCAGCTTGATACGGAGTGATTTGGCACGTGAAAATTCAGCACGTCTGCGTGTAATTCGAGGAAAGGGCCTTAGCGCATAAGAGTGTCAGCACACGTACGTGAATTCATTTGCCCAAAGGCCACCAGCGCGTATGCGCGTCTGTGACGTGCGTGCACGGGCGTTTCCCTGTACATGGGTGCATGTTACACGTCCAATGACTGCACATCAGGGTGTCAGCTCGTATAATTGGAGGATGGGGCCTTAGCGCGTACACGCAGAAGTGACGCTGGACGTGTGGGCATGTTTAAAAGGTACGTGTAGAACGCCATTTCCTTGTACATGCTTTTCGTGGAGAGCGAGTGGGTGAAATCTGTACTTCTTGTCGGTTCACACGCGATTTACTTCACGGCGTTCCAAGTTCGTACTCCCTGTTACCTCTGACGGCTTTTTGTCTTCTTGTCTTTTTCCTGGGCCTGTTTCCTCAAACAGCGTTCACTTCTCCTGTTGTCCTGTCTCCTCAGACAGCGTACAATTCTTCTTTTGGCGGGGTGTTGCCAATGCGCAAACGTGCGTATTTTTCACACAATTTTTCCTGGCAGACGGTGAGTCGTGCACGTACTTGACATCTGTGCTTGCCCCGTGTGTTGCGTACCCCTTCAGAGGTCAGTCTAGGCTGCGTGTGACACGCATATTTTCATTTTTGTGTTTCTGGGTGCCACAGCGTAGTGCAGGTTTTTATTACCACGCACGTGGTCTAGGAGGGGTTGCGTGCACATTATCTCCCTTTTCCGGGGTGCCTGTGCGTTGCGTGACCCGTCATCTTCCCCCAGGGGTCACATACAGCCTTGCTAGAGCACTAGGGTACGATTTCCATCTAGTACCCTACCCCTTTGACCCCCAATTGCCCAGGACAATAGTTTACTGCAACTCCCATACGTACAACAACATCAGTGCCATGGTTTTTAGGCGAGCACGTGGTAAGGGTGGCAAAGGTGGGCGAGCCACAAGAGGTGGCCGTGGTGGATACGGTAGGGGACATGGCCAGGACTTGCAGGGTGCCCCTAGCTCCCCATGTGTGGGTGACCAGTCAGGGACACCCAGGCCCCCCCCTCTGGTTGAGGGTAACGTGGATGACACCATCCCTGCTCAGCCCTTGTTGGACCAGCCCATTGTGGCACCAGACTTGGCACTGGGTGACTCCATGGCTGACTTCCAGGTCAGCAGGTCTAGGCCAAGTGTGGAAGTGGACGTTGGTGTCACCAGCCCACGTAGATCAGGGGCAGCTATGTCATCTGCTGCCCCGAGTAGGCAGGGTGGGGAGGCTGCAGGGGCAGCTGCGGCTCCATCCACCCCAGCTCTGAGTGTCCCAGCCAGGACAGTGTCGGTCCTAGTCCATCTTGCTGACGTTCCCCCTGACTACATCACACTTCAGCTAATGCCTGCACCAAGTCCCATGGTGAGTGTTTGTTCCCACACTCCTAGTCCACAGTCCACCGGGGCTCCTGCCCCTAGTGTCCAGAGCGGCGTAGGACACTCAGTATCACCACCACCTTCCAAGCGGAAGAGGAAGAGTGCTCGTCCAGAACAGGCTGATGCCCCAGACACTGCTACACAGTCCGGCCCACCAAGGAAGTCCAGCTTCAAGGATGCAAGACCACACCTGCACAACGTCAGGCACACTGGCAGACCATTGCAGAACTCATAAGTGCCCTTGGATTCATGAGGCGCACAGCTAATGATTGCTACAAGCGCTGGAATGACCTTAAGCGCAGGGCAAAGAAAAAGCTGGCCTCAAGTCATGCCGCAACTCTAGTGACTGGAGGTGGGTCTCCGGCAGAGGACATAGAACTCACTCCACATGCGTATGTTGCTGGGACCTACGTCACGGAGGAACAGATCCAAGGCGTGGGAGACCTGCCAGATTACGAGGCATTGTCCGGTGAGTGCACATGCATGTTTGTGTCATCCATGTGCATGGTGTGTGTGTGAGTGCTTCTGATTGAGTGCCAGGTGAGGGGGTGTGTGCCTGAGTGGTTTGGGTCACCCATGTGCTTCATCCAATACATTCTGCACACCAGGATTTGGGTGTTGCAGTATCCCTTCTGGCAACAGTAGACATTCAGCCCAACCTCACGCCAGTTGCCACAACATAGTTGCATGTTATTCTGTGTTCATTCAGGCTGATTGTCTGCATTCCACCACTTTCACTAGGCATTTCTCAGTCCTATTGTCACATGTGTGACATGGCAGGGTACATGCCATCTGTGTGATGGCATGTGTCATGTATGTGTATTGGACATGCCAATCACAGGCCAATGTGTGATGGCACTGCTAGGCAGCATGCAGAAAATGTGTTGGTCTTCCATCTTGGTGTCATCAATGTGTGCCATTTGCCTCCCCTTCATACACAGTGACAGTGCACGCATGGGAGGGTTATAGTCATGTGGTACATGTATCAATGAAGTACTGTTTCTGGTGCCTCTCAGCCCTAATTGTGTTCCATGTTGCTAATGCCTGTTCCCATTTCTTTTCTTTCATGTCTTTGCAGGGGATGACGCACTTGATACTGCTGGGGTTGTGGAGATGGTGCAGACCCAGGAGGGGTCTCAGGCCCGACCGGGCACCAGTGAGGGACGTGGTGTGGTGGTGGGTGAGAACCCACACTTGCTGCAGGCCGTCATCTCAAGGGGTGTCTCTGGGTGCACCTCCCCCGAGCTCTATTCAGGTGTCGATTCGGATGATGAGACCTATGTGCCGTCACAGGTAAGTGTTTCTGGGAGGGATTCTGTACTGTCCAACCCACCTGCACCAGGGGTAGAACCCTCAATGGGGATGTCAGTGTTGGTAGTTCCACCTTTGGTGGTTACGGATGCAGGGTCAGGATCCGCTACATCTGATCCTGTTCCTGGGCCAGCAGATCAGAGGGGGAATGCAGTCCTGCAGCCTCAGGCAGTGCCGGCACAGCAAGGCGCAGTTCGCCTTGCTCCAGACAGGTGTGGTGCCCGCCGACGCAGTGGCCGTACGCCACCTGGCAATACCGCATGGGAGCAATCCATATACGGTATGGCAAACCAACAGGCAGCATCAACTGAGATGATGGCTCAGGCCATGGATAGGGTGGCCACTTCCATTGTCCCCCAAGAAAGGCTAATTGAACAACTACAGCAGGCAACAGACTCCATTAGCCAGTCACACAGGGAGGACATGTTGGCATCCAACAGGGACAGACGGGCGGCACTGGAGACTCTGCGGGAAGCCATTTCTATTGAGTCCCAGGGCCACAGGGAAGCCCTGAGGGTGGAACTCCGTCAGCTCAGGGCAACTCTGGTTGAGCTTGAGGCTTCAGCTAACACGAGGACAGAACAGCAGCTGGAGCGGCTCACACGTACGCTCTCAGCTGAGATGCAGGAATCTAGGGCGGAGGTCCGGGCATCCCGTGAGTTGTTGCATGGGGACCTCCGCACAATTATCCTCCAGAACCAGACCTTCCACACCCGCATGCTTGCTGCCATGGAGGACCAGACTAGAGCTTTGCGTGGGCTGCCTCCCATAGTGCCACCACCTCCTGAAGCAGCTGCAGAGGGTGAGGAGAGCGACAGCAGCGATTCTCCCACAATAGGGTAGCCGTGCAGGCCATGAGCCCATGGAGGTGTTTTTTTCTCGCAAGATCCACACAGGTGGGTTTTGGTGTGCACCCTGTCCTCGGACCTCCTGGGTGGCCTCCCCCACCCCCCAGGCCCATTCATGGCCATTTTTGATTTTTGATTTATTTATTTATTTATTTATTTATTTTGATTTTTGAATCTTGATTTTTTTGACAGTATGTTGCCTTGTGTGGCTCCCGTGGGCATATGCTGTATTGTGGCTGGGCACATGCAGGCTTGTCCTGAATTTGGGTCAGATGCTTGGGTTTGTGTGACACACACCCCTCCTGCTTCCCGTTTCCATGGGCTTGCAAAGGGTGTGCCCAAGTGACATTGACTTACACGATGACGTTGGACTCCCATATGATGTGTGGGCAGTCTGTAGTCAATACTGTGTATACATTCCTAGTGCATATTGTTGTTGTATTGTACACTGCATGGTGTATTGATATGTGCCTCTGCATCCATCTCATCCTCCTAATTTGCAGGTCCATTTCTCATGTCTTCACAAGGCGGTCTACTTTGGAACTGGAGTCCATGTTGTAAGCAGTGCACCTACACTCTTGCGTTGCGCTAACACTGTATAGTTGGAAGTGTTTGAAGTGCTGGCATTATCAGGTAGTGAGGCTACCAATTTTTTAAGTCCGTACTGTCATGTTTATGGTAGGTTGGAGGTTGTGTAGGTGATTGGTATTATTGGTAAGTATTTGGTAATGTGTGTTGTTGGTCCTGCATTACTGTGAGCATTTCATGTGTGGCCAGTTTCCATTAGGGACACTGTAGTTGGTGACACTTGGGGCATGTTGTGGGGATTAATTTGTTTTCTCTAACATTGCATGACATGCCATGGTGTGTTGTGTGGCCATGCCGGGGAGGGGTTGGGTGACATGGCACTGTTCTCATGTTGTATTTTGCAAGTGGGTATTCATTTTTGCTGCATGGAAGTGTGTCTTTTGATGACACTGCATTGGTGGTGTTTGTGTAGGTAGGGATGCACACATTGTGACACTTCCAGATGAACAATCTCAGGCTGCTATGATTCTGACAGTTGACTGTCCCTTAATTCATCAGAATAGTCAGATTGAGTCTTCATCGATTGTCAGATGGTATGTGCCAGGGCTGTGTGCACGCCACAGGGTTGTGCTTTCTATGTGAAGTAATTAGCCACCAGCTGCGTACGGGCTGCCTCACCCCATGCCCTTACCCCTCCCATGCGCAGCGGGCGTGCATGTGGTTGGGGATGTGGGGGCACCACCATGTCCACAGCCAGGCCCCGGCGTGTTGCAACATTGTGCAGGACAAATGCTGCCACTATGATCCTGCACACTACTGGGGGAGCGTATAACATTGATAGAATGCCAGTGCTTGCGGTTTCTATAGATGTGCTCAGATGCCCTGGGGGGACGTAGAGCCACATGGGTGCAATCAATGGCACCTAGCACTTTGGGGAATTGTGCCACCCTGTAGAAATCCTGGCTGACAGCCTGCCTTTCTGCAGGTGTTCTGGGCAGGTATATGTGCCTGTGGACTGATGGGCGTGCAGTGATGATGGTCAACACCTGGTGTAGGCACCGTGACTGCGTGGCCTGTGACACCCCCCCCCACTATGGCACTTGTGCGCTGAAATGATCCGGTAGCCAAGAAGTGCAGTACATTGAGGACCTTCTCCAGGGGGCTGAGTGCTTGGGAGCACAGAGTGGGTGATGTGAGGTCATCCTCCCACTCACTGACCAGGTCGAGTATTATGTGTGGTGGAAACCTGTACCTACCATACACCTGGTCATCAGGCATACCAAATAGGCTGGTTCTGGGTGTGAAGATTCTGGCCCTGACTATCCTTCTCCTCCTGCGGTATCCCACGGCCACTGCTGCTAGGAACGGTATATTCATCCTTGCGTCTGAGCTTGTTTGTTGTTTGCGCACTCTTTTATGTTGCGCGGGACGTGCGCCTGCTTCATGCTGGCGTACGTGTTTCAGGATTGGACCTTTTATTTTTTGGCGCGTTGTAGGCGACCGTGTAAATCTTCCCGCCCACCCCAGGAATACACGTAACATGCTCTGCCAGGCCCAGTCGCGAGTAAATATTCCCGCCCACCCATGGAATACACGTACCCCACTCTCACAGGCCCAGTCGCGTGTGGAACTTCACGTGCACACCGAAATACACGTACCCTGCAAATTCGCATGTGGAACTTCCCGCGCACCCCAAAATACACGTACCCTGCAAATTCGCGTGTGGAACTTCCCGCGCACCCCGAAATACACATACCCAGGCAAACCGCAGGGCTGGGGGGTGGGGGTGCTGGGAGACAGGAGTGGGGGCCTGGTGGAGGGTGCCCCTAGATGCAGGGGTGTGGGGTGCAGGGGGACAGGAGTGGGGTTCTGGTGGAGGGTGCCCCACAGTGCTGGGGGGTGGGGGTGCAGGGGGACAGGAGTGGGGGCCTGGTGGAGGGTGCCCCTGGATGCAGGGGGGTGGGAGTGCAGGGGGACAGGAGTGGGGGCCTGGTGGAGGGTGCCCTACAGTGCTGGGGGGTGGGGGTGCTGGGAGACAGGAGTGGGGGCCTGGTGGAGGGTGCCCCTGGATGCAGGGGGTAGGGGTGCAGGGGGACAGGAGTGGTGGCCTGGTGGAGGGTGCTCCACAGTGCTGGGGGGTGGGGGTGCTGGGAGACAGGAGTGGGGGCCTGGTGGAGGGTGCTCCTGGATGCAGGGGGGTGGGGGTGCAGGGGGACAGGAGTGGGGGCCTGGTGGAGGGTGCCCCACAGTGCTGGGGGGTGGGGGTGCAGGGGGACAGGAGTGGGGGCCTGGTGGAGGGTGCCCCTGGATGCAGGGGGGTGGGGGTGCAGGGGGACAGGAGTGGTGGCCTGGTGGAGGGTGCCCTACAGTGCTGGGGGGTGGGGGTACAGGGGGACAGGAGTGGTGGCCTGGTGGAGGGTGCCCCTGGATGCAGGGGCGTGGGGGTGCTGGGAGACATGAGTGGGGGCCTGGTGGAGGGTACCCCTGGATGCTGGGGAGGTGGGGGTGAGGGGACATGCGTTGGTGGGCAGTAGTGCAAGGTGACATGTGGGTTGGCTGGGGGGCATGGCCATGGTGGATGGGCTGCCTGCGGGACATCTGCAAGGGTGCAGGGTAGTCCCCTGTGGTGTGGGCCGCCTGCAGGGGCCGTGGAGGGTGTAGAGGGAACAGCTGGGAAGACCCACACGGCCAATTCACGTGTGGGACTCCCCGGCACCCCCGAAATACACGTAGGCTGCTGGATTCGCGTGTGGAATTTGCCGCTCACCCGGAGTACATGTACCCTGCTGAAATTGCGTGTGGAACTTCACGCGCACACCGAAATACACGTACCCTGCAAATTTGCATGTGAAACTTCCCGCGCACCCCGGAAAACACGTGCCCAGGCCGGCCAATCGCGTGTGGAACTTCCCGCGAACCCCGTAATACACGCACACGCTATTTTTCACACAACGGGTGTCCGTGTTTGTCGGTACCCCTTTGCACCTGATTTGTCCTAGAGGGCCACTGTATGGATCATTCATCATAGCTGCATATGAGTGCTTTTTGTTAGCGCACATTTTGGCGCACATTTATTTCAGGCGCAGGGACGCTATCGCCTGCTTTCTTGTGGCGTAAATGTTTGGCCCTATACGCGTCTTTGCCCGTGCGCTGGTTTGACCTATTCGATTCCATGAATACGAGTTGTAGGCGAGCGTGTGGGCGTTCCGTGCACTTGCCTCCTGTACTTCCACCGTGACGCCCATATTTTCGTGCGTTGTTCCCCATTCCGAGTGTTACGCCCCGTGTTCCGCCTACGTTTGTGATGTGCGCCGCGCTATGTGCGATTTCGCAGCGGCCGTGGCACACGCCGTTGGATGACCTGTGCGCCAGCGTGCGCCGCACACTTTTTCAGCGCACATCCAATATTTTTCTCGCGCACGGACTTCCATGAATCGATGTGCGCTGGTTTCCCTGCGATTTTCGCAGTTGCACTGCGATTTTCGCACTTTTAGCCGGAGCAGCCTGAGAAACTTGGAAAGAAAAACCGCAGCGTTTTCCAACACAATAACGTTTTATTTATGTTTACGGTCTCTTCAAAAGCAACCGCAAACATAAATACAACGTTTTTAAAGCTGCGGTTTTATTTCTAAGTTTTCCGGGCTCCTCCAGCCTGGAAAACTTAGAAATAAAACTGCAGCTAGTGCTTATTTTTTAAAAAAATAAATAGCACTTACCGAGATTCAGCTGCAGCTTTCCTGCTCTGGTCTCCGGTCCCCGTCTTCCGCGTACAGCACTAATGAAGGGAAAGCCACCCAGCGGTAGCTTTTGTTTACTACAGCTGGCTGGCTTTTCCTTCATTAGTGCCGCAAAAGCAAAAGCCAGCACAGGAGGGCATCCATTTCACAAAATGGATGCGCCCATGTGCTTGCTTTTGCGAATTTTGAGCTTGAATAGCTCACAATTTTACATAGGAAGTTTTAAAAAAGAGAATGCTAGTATTTTTTTTTTAATGTTGCCTATCTATTTTTTAAATAAAATGTTTTACTAGACCATCCTTTAATGCTACATATGGTGAAGCATTCTTGTATGCAATGCTATGTGATGCCACTTCCTAGTTTGTCAATGGGTGAAAGGTTGTGTGCCATCACTTCCCGTAATGTCACTTGGGGACAGGGTCAAATGACATCACTTCCTGTGATGTCATTAGAGGTCAAGGGTCGTGGGATGTCACTTCCACTACTCCTAGCATTTTGGTGAAATGACGTGCCAGGCAGTCCAGTTTCTTGGCATAAGCAGAAGCAGCAGGCAGTAAGCCTAAACGCATTCTCAGAAAAGCTTTTTTAATCCTTTGTATGTTACCTGAAGCTTCATCTCTCCAAATTCCTTCCCCTGAAGTTACTATTGTATAAATATTAGTTATCACTCCGCAAGATGGCCACAAATTGCTCAAACTAATGTAGCCTGTTCTTATTTGAGGGCTCAAAGAGAGAGATGTGGTAATGTGTTTCCCAAAGAAGTACATTCGCCCCTTTAGTGGAAAAAACGAAGAAATTAATGTGTTGACAGACCAGCAACATTTTCTGGTGAGAGCATCACATCTGTGATACCTTGACCTGTCGTGGATATTATAAATAATCATTTAGAGAACAGTGAACAAACAGCTTGCAAGCCATTTCTTTGATGCTGTTATTATTGCATTATACACATGTTACAAATGGTCGTTTTCGAACACAAGCACATGTGGCCTACTTTTACTCTTCATTTTACAAAGTGACATTAATGTATACATTTGAAAGTGTGAATAAAATAATGTCATGGCTTGCTGCCAGTGCAGACGTTCAGTTAACAAACAATTGTTCCTTTTGCAAATGTTCATTTCAATCCCTTTAATACTACTGTGCACAAAATGCTTATGATCTAAGTGAGGCCTGTTAACCTTTATCATCACATTCAAAAAAGAGAAAGGTCATGGTGACAAATGTAAGCCAATGAGCTTATTACACTAAAACAAGAACAGACAACCTTTGTTTAATTGAGATGTTCTCAGTTTTATATTAAACCTTGCTTATAGACTTTTGAAGTTTTAATAGCCATTTTAACATCACAATTTCATTTTTTAATGTTTCTGTGTTCTTTTGATAGGGTTTTAGAGTGACTGTAGATGTTTCCAGACTAGCCCTGTAGCTGTTCACTGGTGTTTTGGAGACACTGAACTGAGTTGTGGTACAAGCTTGGGATTAAAGAATATCAAAGCTTCCCCTTGTATGTCATCTAGCAGTTTCATATATTTTATATATCTTACACGGCCTGTGGTAGCGGCCGTGTAGTTATGGTTAAGTTGCTCAACTCACAGGAAGAGCAGTTTATGGGTATAACTATGGCGCCGTTCAACACATCCTCTCCAAACTTTGCATAAAAAACTATATGGCCACCTTTGAATGATTTTCTGAGGTTTGGTGCGGTTTCGTCCACGGGAGAAGGGGGAGCAGTAATCTGCTCATGCCTACAGCCTAAACCCCTGGATGCATTTGCAACAAACATGTATGAGGAGCGGCGGCTTGGTCCCAAAAGTGTGCTTTTGCACATTTGTTTTAAATCTGTCCAGTAAAAAATGACCAAAAGTAGGTAAAATAAATGAGTGATATCTGCATCCAGTCTGCTGACCTGGTTTGGTGTCAGTGGACACCTCTGAATCAATCTGACAGCGGTGCAGAGTTTGCAGATATCAAAGGTGTACGTTGATTGGCTGTTGGAAAACTTGAGCTGCGTAAAACGTTTTGAAACATTCACCATGTTGGATCAGTAGGCCATGGCATGTGTTTGCGGACAGCATGGTTAGAATATACTCTGTAAAATATAGCTGGGGTTATTTTGTCACTGGAAGTTTGTCTGGGACGGGTGGGTGAGTGGAGAAAAGTTAATATGGACCTGTTTTTATAGGTCAAAAAAGGCTGTGCTGCTGCCGCCGTGTCCGCTGTCAATTTTACTGTCCGTGGGCATATGCCGAGCCACTGACACAGACATGTGTCCGCAGACATGAGCATGTGTCCACGGACGTTATTGGGGTTGGGAGGGGTTCTGGGTGAGTTATGTTATTTGAAGGTGTATAGTGCATATTTATAATATGGCTCAATTATTTTGTTGTGGACCTGGAACCAAAAATCTGGGCACTGGCCACAGCAATATTACTGTGTGTATAGTAATTATAGGTACTCTAGGGGGAGTATACACTGTAATATGGTGGAATGATACCATTGAAGTGTATATGGTAATTATAATCTTACCACATTTGTGGACACTGCATATGGCTACAATAGTTTGTCCTTAGTGATTTTGGCTACAGTTGTATCTTGGTAGTGGGGATGGATGCCTTGTTGAATATTGTACGAAGTCTGTAATGTAGAATTGTAGATGCTGGTGAAACGTGTAATAGTTTGTCATTAGTAATTATGGCTACCATAATATACGGCAAGTAATTGATACTGGGTGTGGATATTTAGTTGAATAGAGTAAGAAAGCTGGAATCTGTGATTGTTTCTCTGTGAGGAAAACAAACTATAATTTGTTAAACAAGGTACTTTAAAACCTTTAATTATATATAGTTGTACATATACATTTACTTGTTTGACCCTCAAAAATATTACATTGTATGTACTATGTTTGGTACAACATTTGTGTGTGGTACACTTTTGTTGTAGTAACATGAAGTAATCATTCAGTCAATGGGAGAAAATAAATCCATGGTGGATTTAAAAAAAACCTACTGCATTTATATACGGTTTGTGGCATTTACAAGGTATATTTACATGGCACAGAATAAATGTGTGTGGTAGTATAGATATAGTATGTAAGTATAAGTGTGATAGTATGTTTGGATTGTATTGTAATGAAGGATATGGTTAAAGTAGATAGATGCCCATTGCCGTATTCTAACTCTATTGGATTTTAAAACTACTATTGTAGTACTGTGGATGTATTATGTAAGCATAAGTGTGATAGCATGTTTGAAGTGTATTGTAATTAAGGGTATGGTTAAAGTAGTTTGATACCCGTTGGCGTATTCTATCTCTGTTGAATTTTAAATGTACTATTGTAGTACTCTGGATGTATTTTGTAAATATAACTGTGTGGTATGTTTGAAGTGTATTGTAATGAAGTGTATGTTTAAAGTAGCTAGATACCTGTTGGCGTATTCTAACTCAATTGTAGTACTGTGGATGTATTGTGCAAGTAAACCTGTGATGGCATGTTTGAGATGCATTATAATGAAGCGTATGTTTAAAGTAGTTACATACCCGTTGGCATATTCTAACTGTAGTGTAGTATACGTTTAGTGAGTACATTTCGGTTGTAAGAATATTAGGTAGGCATTTGCATGATTTGCTGGTAACCTATGTTATGAAGTAATGGAAGTGTTGTTACATTCAAACCAATCACTTCTTTGTTTGACATATGCAGTATAGCATATGTCTGGTGCCTAAAGTGGTTATGGCACCAGTGTGGTAGATTATGTCTACTGTTGTGAAGGTTTTCTGGCCAAGAGGTAAAGCTAGTGAGCTTACAGTTATTTTTGGTACCATCTGCTTTGTACCTGAGAAGCATTAGTATGACATACTGGCCATGTGAGTTTATTTGGATGCTGGAGCGATTGTCTGAATGGCAAAAAGAGCATAACATGCTATGATTGCATTCTGCAGAAGCTGGTGAACTGGAATGTATTCAGAATTTGGTATGAATGCATATGCACATCATTCATTAGGGATGTGCTTTTGTGAAACATGATTGGAGAGATTGCATGTATGTTTTCATGGCCCTTATTCTGAGGTTGGTGCTAGTCATGGTGCTATTAGCGCCATGACTAGCACCAATACTGGTACCGCCATCGACGTGGTGGTATGGGGAGTTACTGGTCCATTCCGCCCTTTTCGGGACCAGTAAGTCCCCATTTGAAATGCCATTCCCCATTCCCATTTGAGCCCCCATAGGGCTCAATGGGAAGGGGGAAGGTGGCGATAACGGTACCATTATTGACCCAGGTGTCCCTTTGCGGGTCCCGTCCTTAACGTCTGCTAAAACCAGGCATTAAGGAATGACCCGCAAATGGACCTCGGAATAGGGCGCAAAGGGATTACCGGCACCAGTGTCATTACCGGTGCCCGGTATCCCTTTGCGCCCGGGTCGTAATGACCCCCCATGTGTATGAAATCTGGAAGTTTTCCTTTATAGGGATGTTGTTGGTTTCTAGTACTTGTGGTAAGTAAATTGGGAATTCCTGTGGATCTTCCAGTGTGAATTTTACCGTTCCTGCACAGTAATCCAACTGTTGCCTTATACCTGAGACACTGTAGGTGCTGTCAAGATTATATGAGGCATTTGTATGAAGGACGAGCATTTGGAAACACAACTGTTTAAGTGAATGCTGTGAACAATTAGTCGCAATTGGAAGAGATGATTAATTTGATTGCTACATTTACATAGCAATTTACTCCAGCTGTGTTGCTAAATTTAA
This sequence comes from Ambystoma mexicanum, assembly GCF_040938575.1. Classification (NCBI taxonomy): domain Eukaryota; kingdom Metazoa; phylum Chordata; class Amphibia; order Caudata; family Ambystomatidae; genus Ambystoma; species Ambystoma mexicanum. The sequence continues at coordinate 536,148,911 of NC_090923.1, read as the reverse complement.
ATGGACCAGAGAGTTGGGCCTCTGTATCCTTTGATGGGAGTGCAGTTGTTTTTTGACAAGACACGTTTGTCTCTTTGTCTTTTGATGGGCGTGCAGTTGTCTTTGGACTAGAGAGTTTTCTGTGCGATTATTTGATGAAGCAGCAGTCATTCTTTGTTTATTCAGTAGTATTGCAGGGAGATCTGGTGCAACATCTGTTTTTATTAGTCTTCTTTGTAATTATTTTGTTTTTTGAGGTGCAGGGTACATAGAAAGATGGGGTGTACAGTGAACATAGTCTGTTGTATTCCAGGATGGAAGGAATGTGAGCATTGACTTTGTTTGCATCAATGCTAACTAGGAATAGACCATTGAGTGAACAGAGAAGTGTATGTTCTACATATCTCATGCCTTCTTTGAAGACTGTACTGCCAATGTCGATCAGTGCGTGGTCTAGAGTTAGACCTTGTGATTTGTGCATACGTAAAAGATTGAGAGAATTGGTCTCTGCGTACATACATGTCTTTGAAAAGAAGGAAACCTGCTATTGTGCTGCCTACTCTTTTAACATCAGCAATTTTATCAAAATGCATATTGACAAACTGAATGTTGTCATGTGGATATGTTTGGAAGCCAACCATTATACCAATTGCTCCATTGACTAAACCTTTTTCTATATCATGGTTATATTTTAGAATTATTCTGCAGTTAGACACAGAGTTAATAGTTTTTGTAATCCAGCTTTGTTGGAGATACATTATTCTAAGCTATGTAGTTGTGTTGTTGCTTGTTGACACATAGGGAGTGTCATGCCGTGTACTTCTAGTTTGTCTGTGGAACTATATGCACTATGGGTTGCATCTCTTTTTTCAACATTGTGTCATTGAATTGGGTACAGCTTGTAAGCTTTGGCATTTAGCATGTGCATTTTATATTTTGTTCCATAACATCAGGGCAGATGTCTTTTGTCCGTACAGCTCATGGATTACTCTAGTTTTTAAGATGAATTTTTGCATCTTTAGTAAGCAGACCAGTTCTAATACTTTTTAAAATGTTAACATAGGTTAGATCTGCAGACTGACACATGTCCTGAGTTAATTCTCTGTAGCCAAAATGTTGCCAGAGATTTACATCCCCAATGCTGCCAAGTGTATTATGACATTGTTTGTGTCCTAATGTTTTGCGAATGGGTTCATTTTTTACTGGTGTGTGTTAACTGTAGGAGGTCTCCAAAAACAACAACCTGTGTCCTCCAAACAGTTCTTCGTAGTCGGTTTTTAGGACTTCTTGCATTCGGAGATGAATTAAAGCCAGCATTAGGTTGGAAACCATGCTTACTTCATCAATGTGGAGGACTTTCATTTGTTTTGGAATTCTGCATACTTCAAGATCAGCTTCTACTGATAGTTTGTAGATTACAATTTGTTTGGTGTTCTACCTGGAGGAGAAGTAATTGGTGTAATGTTACACCTCTTATGTTGTAGGCAGCTTGACCTGAGGAGGCTGTTATAACAGCTGAAAGGTTGTTGTTTGTTAGGTCTTGTAGAAATGAGCTGATTATTTTAATTAAGAACATTTTGCCAGAACCAGCTTCACCACTTACATACAGGAGCAGAGGTTTATAATGTTTACAGCTACAAGTTTTAGTTTCATGTTTAAGTCCATGTTCAGTCGTGGCTATTTCTGTTTCATTTAGAAGGAGTGGTTTGTCAAGTGATCCTTGGTTTCATGTAAGAGGAGGTTGATTGCCTTCAGGACTGTCTTTATATATTAGAGCTTCAATGTCTTCCTCTTGTTGGCGTTCATTGTCCATTTGTTTGCATTGTTTAAAATTGACATTTGTTATACTGCTTTCATTTGCATTGAATGCAGCTTCAAATGAGTCATGGTCACCTACCAATTTTTCTTCTTTTCTCCAAGGTTTGGAAAGTTGTAGTAGAGCCATATTAAAAAGTTCTCTATGCCGTGGAGATTTAAATGATAACTTTACATGATTAATTATGCAGGGTTTGGTAAGTTTTACTAGGCTTCCTTCACAAATTGAGACTGAATATTTGCCAGTTGTCTCATCTGGCATAACATGGTTTTCTTAGAAGTGGTTTTGGGCTATGTCGTACAGGAACATGTTTTTCAAAGCAGTACTTCTTTGTGTCAATTAAATAGTTTTTCAAAATGCCCTGGGGTTTGGGGTCATTTTTGGTTTTGTTTCTATCTCTTGGTAGGATTTTAGTACCCTGTTTCATAAGGAAGCTGGACCAAGGTTTAGTCTGACAATGTTTTCAGATATCCCATATAAGGGTGCATGTGTTAAACGGTCTACAGCTTCGTAGCACCTGTATTCTCTTTATGACAGCATTTTTATACCAACGCTGTACTATTATAGTGACAGGGATTTGTCAGATGATATGTCATCCCAGGTCTTTTAGCTCTGTCTTCTCAGCCTTGGTGAGATAGGCTGTGACATATCTTGCAACTGCCGTGGAATGGTCTGCAATGTATTGTATGTCTATGTCTGAAAAATGTTCTGCGACAAATGAAATATACTTTGTTGGTATTTCAGCAGATGTGTTTTGAAACTTTGCTATTTCTTTTTTGTTTGTGTTTGTAAGAGAGTTTGGAGTTTGTGAGGTTTTCGCTAATGTTTTCTAAAGTTACTGAATTTTCTAAGTCAACTTCAGTTCCAAAATATTTAGTTTGCATTTGTTCTATTTCTCGAAGGAGTTCTTTGGCTGTTCCAAGCAGGAGAATGTTATTTAATTTTTGAAGTTCCAGAGCAGGACTTTTTGCATAGTACAATCTATGGACAAGGTTTTCTATAGCGGTATGGTGTATTGCTAACATTTTGCAATCAGTTCCTCATATTCAGGCTAATGAATGTCCTTGCAGTCTAGTATGGATGGGTACTGGGCAGGAGTACATGGATCGTAAAGTTTTGAGACTACTTTTGTCTTTTAGTTTCACATAGTGATTGAGGAATTGTCGTAAATATTTGAAGGATTGTTGGCGCACGTTACATATTGACCTGCATGTCCATTTGTACACTGGACGGTTTGTTCTGACAAAAGGAACATCTGGTTGAAAGTTTATTGGGGACGTTTTTTCTATAAGGGTTTCTTTTGCCATAATGGTGTCTCCTACCACTTCGTAGACTCTCCCCTTATTGTCTATGGCAATTGGGTTTATTTGTTCTTGTTTATAGGCCTCTTCATTAAATATGGTTCTGTGCTACTTTTGTGAAACCATTCTCCTTCACAGAAGTTTTAACAGGTATCTATATTAACATTGCACATGTTTAGAAGTACTTTTTGTAATTTATTGATTAATTTAGTTTGTGGTTTTATTTTGTTTAAAATTAATATAAACAACTTTTTCTTTAGTAGAGCTGTCAATTAGAGCTTCGAGGATGAGTTTTCTGCTGTATTTTTTAAGCGTAGAACGTGACTTTTTATATTTCTTTATGAGATTGTTAAGAACTCCACGGTGGGATTTTCTTTGTAAAATTGATTTTCTGGAATGTTTCACTGTGGCTACATTAACATTGGTAGATCTAGTGTTAGGTTCATTTGTAGGTCTGCTTACATTTGTACATCTTTTTTACTTTTAATTTTTTCAAGAGGGGGCTTACTTAATTTTTAGTGATGGCTGGTTTACTTTCATTGAGTAGGGTTACTAGCTGTTCTGCTTTAATGTTTTCTATAAAAATGCTAAAGGTGGATAACTACATGGTTTATTCGTATTTTTATCTGCTATATATTTTCTTTGTTTTCTGTGGAGTTGGTTTTTAGTAGTCATTCTGTTCTGTCTGCTTTGTTAAGGATTTCAATCAGGCGACACACACCTTAGTCTCAGTCCAGTATGCAGCACGCAATTGAAATGCTTATGTGTGATAGATTAGATTCTATATTGAGATGATGCAGCACTCATATCACACCCCCTTTTCAAATACCCCGGCCACAATGGACCATGAACCAGGCTGGTTGATAAAATATCATATTTATTTATTTATTTTAAAATTCCAAAAAAATCATAACATTTTTAATATGGAGCAGCAATCACCAATGTGGTGATAAGAACAATAGGAATGTAAGCAATGTACTTAGTTTAACCTTCTATTGACACAACTACAAACCACCAGGGAATAGGAGCACTTTAGATTTTAGGTAAGATAGCACTGGAGTTAGAATTTCCCCCTGAAATGTTCCCTCAACCCACAAATAATCATGTTAGGTGGATAAACAGAATCAGCAGGTAATCAGGAATGACAAATAAGAAACAGAATAGAAATCCGACTTTCCTTCACCAAACAAGAGAGAAAAACGGATTTAAACCCTGTCAATGCTAAAATGACACTCGGAAATGGACGGATAAATAAGGAATGTGTCTAAAACTCTAAAACCCTTGAAACAAAAACAATTCTTTACTGGGGCAACACTGTAAAGATACTACCAATCACAAGCAATGTATTGAGAAAAACATACAATTTGAAATTGAATGGAAGATTGAAAACTGTTTATAACCAAAATGACATGTTATAAATTTAACACACTTTTGCAAATCTCGCCTGAATTTACCAAAACGGTTTTTAATAGAAATGGGTGAAATATTGTAAATGGGGATGCGGTTTTTGGGTTGGGGTGTAGCTACAATATGAAAGTGAAATGAGGTCTCTAGTTGTTAAATTGAGTGAGTTATGCAAAGATAGAATGAGGTGCGTTTTTGGAAAAATAAAGGCGTGAAAAAGGAACAGCAATCAATTTTGACAAGGACAGTTTTACTCTACACTAGGGCATTCAGGCTAGGCTACCAGCTTGAGACACAATAATCTCTGGGGTTGATCCATGGAATCAACCCTAGCAGCTCTGCACCCACGCTGGCGGACCCAGTCCGATCACCCGAGGGAGGACTAAGGGCTTAGGACTTCACAAGACAAAATTATTAAAGAAGTTAGCACTAGCGCAAGGAATCAAAGACAGGGTTTCAAGAATGATTGTGAAAATGTTACAGTTATCGGGATAAGGATTGGATGAATTAGAGATTGGGATGGAACAAAGCAAGGCAAGGTTTACTATGTTTCTATGGTTCCTATTGATACTCAAAGTCCACTTTTAGTTTGGATTCTGGACAGTCAGCGCTCTGGATCACCACACGGATCTAGTCTAACACAGGGCAGCCGGACAACTCAGCGGGACAGAGTCAGCTGGGCAGGGACTGGGTACCAAAGGATAGTTCTTCTGGACTGACAATTCTGGTTACTGGATACTATAGGTCATCAGGATAGCAGGATGTCAGCAGCATGCAGTGAGTGGCAGCAAGCCAGGTTAATTCAGGATGCTTCCCAAAACACCACACCAATTCCCTTCGTTATGGGGATTATTTTAGAAGTGAGGCCTAGCTGAAGCAGGTTCAGCAATTGCTTGGCCTTGTGTTTGGGATCTGGAGTTTAGATGGATAGATGCAAGATGAAGACAGGAACAGACAGGAACAGGACACCAGGATAGGAATCAGGAATGAGTGTGTGTCCTAGTTTTTTGTCAGGGACTCTTATTTATAATGCCAGGTGTCATCATCACAGTGTATGACAGGGGCAGGCTTTACTACACACGCCTATAACAATAGGATTGGGCAAGAGTAGAAGTCTCCGCCTAGCTCTCTGCTGGTTGGATTTCTAAGGGAATGAAGTCAGGTTTATGAGGTGAGGTTTACAATGTCCAGAAACTCCCACATTTACTTTACTGAAAATCTGATTTTGCCAAAACATACAGTTATACACTTACAATCTCTTGGCAAATTATACCCACAGGTTACATGTGATGTGCAGCACAGATTAGTTCAAACCTCCAGTCTGTGCGACCTTGTTTCGCCTTTCTGACACATTTTGGTAATTTTACACATTAAAGATTTGGCCTAAAATTCCACAATTTTATACACAAATGTGAATTGTCCCCAGGGATGTGTGTACAAAATCTTATATTTGCCACATTAATATTTTCCTGGTAATTGGTCATACTTCGTAACTTCTGTTCCCCTTGCGGCAATGAGTTCTACCAAGTTTTATAAGATGGCCCCCAAAATTAGATTTACCACTGCCAACTTTTAAATTTCTGCTAATTCTTGTTACAGAAATAAGCTTCTTTAAAGTTTCTTTGTTACATAGTCTCTGGCACCAAAAGGCAGTCCCTTTGCTACTTGATACTGTTTTTTTTCCTTCCTTCAACTGCAAGCAGCTGTCAATTCCTTCCAGGCAAGGGGTTTCCAGTCTTAATTGAAGGTTTTATTGCCCTTTCACACTTGACAGGTGAGTGTCCCAGGACTGCTATTGTCCCAGCCTGGAGCACAGACGAATGTCTGATGAGCATATAAACCCTCATTGTCCTAACCCATTCAAAGTTTTTCAAGCTAGCCATTTGCACCTGAGTGTCCTGTATTTAGGGTGTATCTCCCTTCCTAGGAGGAGTATCATAGCTGGCAACTGGAATTACAGGTTTCTGAGATCTTGCAACTCCAGCCTATGTGTTTCAAACTGTTTAATTTCTTAGTTTGTTTTGAAATAAACTAACCTATGACAGAAGATATCCTATGTGTGTATTGTCACCACTAACATAACTCCTTTACATTGCTAAGTAAGCAGGCTTTCATTAACAATTGAGTTCTAAACAGGTCATTTTTTTCTCTTCAGTCAACACAGCCCATTTTTCCACGTGTCGAAAACTGCTATCATTTCTTTCTTTAATTCGGTGTGCAGCTCCTCAGATTGCCATTGTCTTGGCAGCTGTTGTCATTTTCCTTCCAGCAGGACTCTTATCTAAAGTATAGATACAATTCTCCTTGACCTGGCTCAGAGGGTAAAAAGTCTCTTTGAACTGCTGCACCTGGATACATTTTGTCAAGAAATAAACGCGTGTTCCCCGTCCGAGTGAAAATTAAGTTGCTTTTGATTTCTCTGAGAGTTGGTTTTAACTGGGCCTTTTTACTCACAGTGGTTTCAGAATGACTGATGAAATTGTCATCAAAGCGCCTTTGGAAAGGGTGAAAACGGTTTCATTTTGAAGGGGATGTTGGCTTTTGCAGCAATGGCAGGCTTACCTTTTCACTTGATTCCATAGATGTTTCAGAGCACAGTGGCATATTTCTCAGTGTGTCCCCTTGTTCCATTTTGCCCGAAGTGTGTGAGGCAAAATGGTGCAGCCATTGTTCTGTTGTTGCTGCCAAAAGCAGTTTTGAGGTCCTGTGCCACAGGAGCCAGCACAGCTAGGTTACTGTTTCTTGCGCACAGGCAGCTCAATGATGTAAGGCAATGCCGTTGGGTGGGTGAATATATCCCACAGCTGGGAAAAAGAAATGTTGTGCTTCAATGTTGTGGAATATTTATGCATGTATTATGCATGGGTGTCTGGGTATTATTGTAGAAATTAATAGAGTACTGTGTGATTGTGTAGCGGGATGATAGATGTGGTTGGGATGGTTGTAAGAGTAGGAAGCTGTATAGGTGTGATGGGCTTGGGTAAATATGACATTGAAATCGGGAGGAAATAAAGTATTGATAGTAGAATGTGTTGAGCAGTACTGCCGTTAGTGAGTAAGGGATTGGTGGTTTGATTTAATGACTATGGAATATTATGATGTTTTGAGGAAAACAGTGGTTGCTGTAATGGTGTGAATTATTGTATCGGTATGAGGATTGTGTTGGTGTAATTGAAAAGGACAGATGAAGAGTGTGTATGTGTGATAATGGACCTCATTACGAGTTTGGAGGCAGCCATGCCCTTAATAAGGGCATGGCTGCCTCCAAACTCGGGTTTGGGTTCCTTCAATGCGGAATTTTCGGCCCATTCCAACCTTGGAGGACCCGGTAATTCCTCATTGAAGGAGCCCATCCACATTCATAATTTCAGCCCCCATAGGGCTCAATGGGAATGGGGAGGGAGCCAATAACGGGCCCGTTAATAACGGGCCCGTTATTAGCTCCCTGGTCCCCTTGCCTAACCCGCAAAGGACATCTGTTCTAACTAGAACTAGCACGGGAACCTTGTAATAGGGCGGAATGGGTTTATCGGCACCGTCACCATTACTGGCACCGTTAAACCCATTCCTCCCACATCGTTATGAGGCCTCATGTGTGCTAGTAATTTGGAATGCAATGGGTATGAAAGTTGTTGAGTTGGAATTAAGGATTTCAGGTAGATGGGCTATGGAAGAATAAAGACATGAAATTGTGGTATAGACTTTGAAGAGAGATGGTTATGTTGTTAGGCAGTAAGGAATTGGTGGTGTGTTGAATAAACAGCAATGTTCAGATAGGATTTGAAAGAGTATGAATGCTGCAATAGAATGCGTAATAATCAAATGCAAAAGTGTTATGTAGAAAAAATACTTTAGGCTAATATATAGTGAAAGTACATTAGTCCTCTTCCGGCGGTCTGGTAAAAAAGTGCTGGTACCTGTGGATACCGGCACTTTACTGGACCGCCCGACTATGGATTTGCCGGCGGGGCACCTGTGGTACCTGCTGCTAAAGGCTGGAGGTAAGCCAGATACCCAACCAGACAAAAAAGCCCTTGTTACCACCACCAGTGGTGGTAATGATGGAAAATGCCCTAATGGAGTCCTGTGGGACTCCATGAATGTGGATTTACACCGTACCGCTGGCACTCGTAATCCGGAGGTAAAGGTAAGTACCAAGTGCCGGTATCCTGGCAGTGCCACTGCCAGGATACCCGTATACTCGGAATGAGGCCCCTTGTTTCAATTACAGAGATATACAAGCTATATTAATACACTCACTTTTCAGGATGTGAAGTGTTTTCTTTGTTCAATAGATGCCTTTTTCAATCTTCTTTTTGCCTGTAATTGTAAAAGAAAGTTAGTTGGTATAAGTGATACTTTCAGTAACAGAGGTTGTTCTTTACTTATTAAGGTAGGAGGAATTATTAGAAAAAAGAGTGAATAAATTTGTGTTATGTGTGGAGTGATAAATCATGTTAAATATGTTGTTACAACGATTGCACTATGACAAGTGCCGTTTGGCATATTATAAGCCACAAGGTAAAAACTGGCACAGTGTAAAAAAAGATGCACATTTAGTTAATTTTTGCAGCACAGGAAAGTTTGCACTAGGGCTAATATGGAGTGGTATTAGCTGTACAGCAAAGTTTGCTTTGATGCGAAAATGCATGAAAATGTATCTTTTTGAAGTTGGAATTTTTTGAAAGGAAAAACATATATAGATACATTTGCACTATACACATATGTGTGAGTAGGTGGAGAGGTGGAGAATGGTGACACTGTAAGGGATGCTATGGGAAATGTTGCAAAATATGGCATGTAAAGATAAGGAAAAAATGTGTTCTTTTAATAATGTTTCTTTTTAGGAGCATTTTTTGGAAATAAAAAAATGCATTTGTGCATTTAGAGCTGCACTGTTTGTATCTGTTTCATACAAGTAAGGGAAATGCATTTGTAAAAGATTTGTAGAACACTATTAAGTGGCAGTTGGCAGTCCAATATGTTGGCAGTACATGTAAGTCAGTGTAAGTCAGTGCCACTTAATGTGAGCAGGTGCGGAATGTTGCAATACATGGCATTTGATAGTAGTGGTTAAAAATAGAATATTCTTATTGAGATGCTTATTAAAGGGTGGGTGGCAGAAACATTATGTATATATATTTAGAACAATTACTTTTCAAAATATAAGAATACATGTACTACGTCTTGTTAGATGTCTTGTTAGATGTCGATATTGCTGAATTTGCAAGTACAAGTCTTGGAGAGTCTCACAGTAGTTTTTGATGCAGGAGGGTGTGAATGACAGGAGACATGTTCTCTGAGACTTGAAATGTACATCTGAAGTGTTGAACTGAGGTGACAGGGTTTCATGTAGAGTTTTTGCATGCGATTGTTGGATGGATGTGTGACTGTTTGAAAGTAGCCAATTAGGGAGTGTAACACATATAAAAGTAAAAAGGGTAGAAGGGCTGCCCTGTGCGTCAGTGTCCGTTATAATCTGTGGACTCGCAGGTGCCTGGCATGGAAATAGGACTGCAGCGATCGTGCAGTCATGAAGATCTGCAGACATTGAGGGATCAGCCAATTAGGTTTCGTGGTTGTGGATTAGGAGTTCAAGTGTACAGGAGCACAGGGTAGCAAGTGATTTCTTTCTTGTGTGAAGTGATGGAAGGATGACTTTGGCTATGAAGAAGCAGAGAGTGTGTGGATGCTGGGAGATTCATGGGTACACTGGTTAAAGGATCAAAGGTTTACACAGAGCAGTGTGACATCTCTTGGAATCTTGTATTAGAAGAATTAGAAGCCTCCTGGTATGGAGTTTTGAGGATTAAATTGGGTGGCATTGTTACCATTGTGCAAGAATATGGTTCAGTTTAAACATCCAAACATCATTATAGTACATTGTGAAGGCAACAGTTTGGGCTATGTGAGTGGAATATCCTTGCAGTTTGGCATGAAGGATGCGTTTAAAAGAATAGTGGAACAGTTTCCAGCGTCAGATTATTTTTTCACAAATAATACATAGGCAAAGGTGGAAATGTTCAAACTTGTTTTGTCCACAAATTGAAAAAGCCAGGCAGAATGTAAATTAATCTGTATGAGCATTTTTACAGGATGTAGGAATGGCATATTTCCACAGTGAGAATATAAAGTTTGATGGAGTGTACATTTTTCGAAGTGGGGCTATCCTTTTGCCATCAACTCATTTGAGCATTTGACATCCTTTGGAGCTTTTAATGCTTTCGCATGTATTTATTTATTTTGGCATTTATAGCAGCGCGTAATGCCCTCAGGCATCTAGGCACTAGTTTCAGTAGGTGCGTAGTGACATTCTTACAAGTGCGTGATCACACACGAGGGTTACAACATATGGGTAGATCTCTGAGGCAAGGTCTGCCAGAACCATGCCGTATGGTACAGGGGGCTGCTGCAAGTGTACAAATAGGCATGAAAGACAAATTAGGGTAGGTGCACAGTCTGGAAAAGCCACACCTCAAGGTACGAGGGGCTACTTCAGGTAGTGAGTCAAACTAGGTTAAGTGACAGGCACATCACAGTGCTGAAAGTACAAGTGTGGTAGATACAGTTAGGTTAAGTTACAGATGCAGCACAGGGCTAAAAGTACAAATCTGGTAGTAACAGTGAGGTTAAGCTATAGGCACAGCACAGTGGCAAAAGTGCAAATCCGTAGTTACAGTTAGGTTAAGTTACAGGCACAGCACAGTGCTGAAAGTCCAAATCAGGTAGTTACAGTTAGGTTACCAATAGTTTGAAAGTCAGAATCAGTATGATCATCAAAATCATATGCGTTGGGGACATATTATAGGATTAGCAATGGGCTTGTGAAGACAACCCAGACTAGCAGTCCCCTTATTAGTGGCACGGCCCAGTGAGCAAGAACAAATCAGTGCATAGATGGGCAGCAGTAGGTCACAGGGACCTTACAACGGTATTGGTGGTGCAGACGCAGGTTAAGTTACAGTGCGGACAAAGAAATCCATCTAGTACGCTGAATTGCGACAGCTCACATTACTGTAACCAAATTAGGGCATGGTCTGTTTGCTTGGTTTCAACAGGAAAACATTGGAAACAGTAGAACATTGGTAGAAGCTCTCTTAATGTGGTGAAGGATGTTGGGAATTGTGTAGCGATAGAGGCCGTAGCAGCACATACTGGTAAAACCTCACTCAGGGAAACTGGGTGCCATGTCAGCTCTGTGTGTAGTTTTCGGCTAAAATTTGTCAATGAGAATATTTTTATAAGTGAAGTCAAGTGCACATCCACATCAGATCCATTACAGTGCACTGTGTGCGCCTGGCAGTTAGTAAAGGTTACAGTGTCTGTGCTGCGGTGGCCAATCCTATTTATCCCAGATGAGAAGAGGGCAAAGGTGCATAGGAGTAGGGGGGATGAACTTGTGGCTGAAGGACAAAGGTGTGGATTTCGTCGGTGGTTGGCAATCATACCTGCCGGGAGGAATGTTGCATGCGGCAGTGCAGCAATAAAAGCTGGGTAATGCCTCTGGTGGAAGGAGGTAACAGCAGGGAGGAGTGAAGCCCCTCCATGCCCTGACAGGGCAAGACAGGGTGGTACCTGGCCTTAAATCAGGGCCTTAGGACAAGACCAGTTTAGCTGGACCTTGATACATCTGGATGCTGGCGGCCAATGGAATCGTCTCATGCACAAAGGTGCCTGTTGGGCTGGCAAGTCCCATGGAGTTGCAGGATGAATGCGGCAGCCATCCTTGGCTTCATCCTCAGATCTTCCTGGTGCAGGGGATGACTGATGTAGTTGCCTGGGTCTCCAAGCAGGACTGCACTCCTGTGCAGGGGACTTCTGAAGACAGGGTGTTACCTGGTCTTAAATCAGGGCCTTAGGACGAGGCCGGCTTTGCCTTCTGGCTTGGCCAGACCTTTCTATTTCTGGATGCAGGTAGCCAATGGGATTGTCCCATGCGCAGAGGTGCATGTTGGGCTTGCAAGCCCCACAGGGCGAATGTGGCAGCCATCTTTGACTTCATCCTTGGATCTTCCTGGTGCAGGGGATTGCTGATGTAGGTGCCTCGGGATCCAAGCAGGACTGAAATCCTGTGCAGGGGACTTCTGAATAGTTGTCTAAAGAATGGACCGAGTCAACTGTAAGCTCATACAGCACAAAGACAAGCAACAAAGATCCTTACGAAAGAATAAAACCGAAAATGGTCTAATAAAGGCACACATCACAGCGTCAAAAATATTGGAGCAGGCAAAAAAAAATAATTGCTGAAAGTAACTTCTAGAGCCCAGGCAGGGAAAATATCAACAACTGCCAGAATATTCCATATATCTTCTAAAGAAGCAAGGTGGAACAGGCCAGCCTATGGTTTTGATTCTGAGATAGACTGCCAGCAATTGAATGGGCTACATAAGGGACGCATTTTACATTCCAATGTGGCTTGCTCAAGTATACAGCAACACATTTAATCGGAAATTAAACGAAAGGTGTTATTCTAGAGTTGTATATTTTTCTAGTCTATTACTGAATTCAATAAAACAATCTTGGATATAGTCATTATGCACTGTATGAAAATGTATTAATTAGGTTTTCAAGCTGATAGCAGAGGTAGTTATAAGTTTAGGTAAAGCATTTCCCTTCACCGAATTTGAATTCCCCAGTGGTCCTCTAATTAATCTGCAGGGAACACATTTTCTGTATAGACCCCATGAGAGGCACGGGGGCCTGCATTCCAGCCCTTCGTAGTCAACAGGAACATTTTGGTTTTCTGACTGGCCAAACTTTCAGTGGACTCGATTGGCTAGATTTGTTGTACCAACCAGATTGGGTAGAATTTCGATCATTCAGGGAGGCTGAGAGCTGGGACCGACCCAACATCAACCTTGAAGATGGTAGATTGTGTCTGGGCAGATTCGGCACTATGGAGTGGGGAGAAGACTAGGCATCATTCCACTCCATGGTATGGATGTCGAGCTTTCTCCCGGCCATACCTGGGAGCAACATGTGACTTAAGCATGTATCTTTTCTAATAGCTATTTTTGCTGAGTAGAAGAGGAGCCTGTTCGTTTTTAATTTCAATTCAGGGTTGATGGTGAGTAAACCCTGTTGATGCATAGGATGTAGGCCTACAGCTAGTAGGCATGTCATGGAGTTCAGGTGGCCAGGTATCAATAAGGCACGTAGATTGCTAGCCATCATCCTTATTGTTCTGGGAATAAAGGAACTTGAAAAAAATATTTTTAGCAAGAGCTATCATTCAAATCAATGTTGTTTTTTGTTTGGTTGTGTTGCTGTATCAGTTGTTAAACAATACAAACAACCTTTGCGCAACACAGTATCAATCACCTGTAGTGGTGAAAAAAGTCAGCTTGTGGTAGGATTAATTCTGAACTCATCAAAACATATAATTTTAATTGTAACATGTAAAATTGTGTCAGTAAGAAAGAATATATTTACTTAAATTACATTTTTTTGAAATATCGTTTGAGAATTAATGCCTTTTCCGAAAGTGGAGCGTAGATCATCCTTTAAAAGAAAAGAAACCACGAAGAAAGTACAAGGTAGCAGTCCTAATATTTTGAATGAGTCACACAATACAGGTCATGGTAGCAAGAAGAGGACATACTGTTGTGAAGTTTCTCCCTTCCCCAGGGGTGACTGAGACAGTTACTTTAGAGTCAATCCTACAGTGCACATTGCTGAAAGGTGAAAGCAAAGTCAAGAGCTTGACTCTGACGTAAGGACTCCTGCAAGGGGGCATGCGGGGCACATGTGTATTATTTCTATGCAAAGTGAAGATGATTTCTCTGCAGGGAAAGTGTCATCTGCTAAACATACTAACACATATGCTCTGTTTCTAAAATGACGTGTCGGTGTCAACACCAGAGCTGCTTTCACAATCAGTGGCTATGGGACAGAACCACTACCATTCGTCTACCGGCTACACGAATACCACTTCTTTTAAGGGTCAAACAAAAGCCAGCTGCTGAACAGTGAATTGGGTAATTTTCAGATAAAAACAGCTACATACAACTTCAAATGTACAATTGTAAAACTGAAAACGTTTCATTAAAAAAGCAGCAGGCACTGCGAGAACAAATTAGTACCATACAGCTATTCATTGGCACATCTCACGCTATTAAAATAATCCTCTTGAGTGGGAGGGGTATGATATGCTGTAATGCAGTCTGATAAAAACTGAGCAGCCATGAGGCTGGATTTATAATCACGCAGTTTCATCTTAACCCTTAATAGCTTTTCAATGTGCTGCTCACGCCCAGTACCTGAATCCTAGCCTCCTACTAATGGAATGCTGTTTTAAAGACAAGCTAAATCAATATTCGACCACAGGAGATTATTGTGGTGTGAAGAGAATTAAAGTTGTTGTCAATTCTGATGTTGCTATTCATCAGACATATTGTGCCTACCACTCATTAATTAACTGATCAGATGAATGAGGCTTGCAGAATCAGATTAATACACATATGGCTCTACCATGGGCCCCCTCTGGTAGCTCCAAGTGAGAAAGTAACACCTCATTCATAAGTGGATAACTGAATTGTAAGGGAATGGCTAAACCATGTATGCCTAAACAAGAGCCTGCCTCCAGGGGGTGGGTGTCAGGCAAAAGGAAGGTGATTATGGGAATAGAGGCTATTCTCTTAAGAAGACAGGAGATTTCAGATCCAAGCCAGCCAGGGAGCAAGCGGCACTGGAGGAATTCAGCATGCCATCTTCTAATATCTCCCTGCCTACTTTGCTCTGTCCCAGTGTCTTCCTGGAAGCATAGGCCCCCTCAGTACTCCAGTAACAGAGGAAGGATAATCCTTGACGAAAGTGCCTTTGGTTGGATCCTAGCTGAGGGTTTGACAATACATCAATCCCCTGCTAAGATATTGCTACGCATGTGGTGGGGCAGCCTATCATTCTATTGACACATGTTGACATAGCTGAGAACTCAAATTGCCCTTCCTCATGAGGGAAGACAAAGATTCAAGAAGAGTTTTGAGGTTCTTTCCTCAACAGCCTCTGAGGGACAGAGAGGCTAACATCGAGAAGAAGAGGTAGAGAGTTAGAGGTAATAACCAGAAACCGCATCTTACCCTAAGGGGGGCAGTGTCCTGTAGGTGCTCCCTGACTTGGGAAGTGCAGATGTGAGCCCGAATACACGTAGGGAACCTGCTTATGAAAGTGCAGCATTCTAGACACCAACACCATTACTCCAGGAATTGCTGTTACAGGGCATTTCAACCATTTGCATTCAAGACACTGTTGAGCCTGATGAGCCGTTGCCGAATAGCCTTTGAGACACTGATGCTACATGCACGCAGATGCTATCTGTGCACTGCACCTTTGTGTCACCGTGCAGTGTGGATGGAGTGCCATTTCGGACACCTGGTCCAAGCCATCCTCTGAAAAGTGAGCCTCTGCAAGCTGACTCGCCACAACAGCAAGCCTGGACCAAATATCACAGGTTCCATGTGTTAATATCCCCGCAAAAATATCGCGATCCAAAGATATTGCCATATTTTTGAGGTGATATTGAGCCATGGACCCTGCGGGGACGCCCCCACAACCTCTGCATTATTGTTAAATGTGCGGGGGACACCCCCGCAACCCCCTCTGCCACAAATTATCCCTCCCAAAAATATTGCCTATGGCGAGACAGACAACCATATGTACGCCAATATTTTTGATGGGGATAATATGTACGGATACCATATCTCATATCTACTGGAAAGATATATTCCCAGAGAGATGCTGGCCACTGTTAAGCTGTTCTAAGAGACTAAGCTATTGAACCTGTGAACCTGGGTGCCCCTTCCAGATATTCCCAGGTACTCTGAACTGCTGTTCTTTACCTTGGGTCTGAGAGACTCGTTAGGTACCATTTACCTTTGTGTTTTCCTATTTCATCGATTTGCCTGTTTTGCTGTCCCTCTTCAGTACAATTCCCAGGTCACCTGTCTGCCTATAGTACATATTCCGCAATATTACTGTGTGCATTTCCCTTGTAGGGGTGAGTGATATGTGTGCAGTGATGTTGTGTGTTTATTAAAAAGTATATGTATTTTTTTTTTATTATTGTGATACTTACCACACTGGATGGTTTCACTGCCGATCCACACCTCTGGACAGTATGGCCCACCCTTCGGTAATGCTACCAGTATAGAGGAGAACTAGGTATACAATTCACTTTTTTATCTGTTTAATCTTTTTGACTAACACACCACAGCACCCAGTTTTAGTGCAAGTACATTATGATTATGTTGACTCTCTCATTTGCAGTCCATTTGATGTTTACTAAAGGACTTAATGACCTCCTGTGACCACTTTGCCTTTTGGCCCTGTAGCAAAAAAGCGGTGTGCCTGTATGACACGTGTATTTCCCTGATATCAAGTGCTGAATGCGAATTTTCCAAACAAGTGTAAGATTCCAGTACTCAGTAGCTTCCTCCAATTGTTCTTACATTGGGCATATTGCCACAATTAGGACGCAGTATGCTTTAAATAAAATGTAAAATATGTAGGTAGACTCAGTAATAAAACTGAAGGCTGCTTTGATACATCTTTAAAATTAGAATATTTTAGAAACCATTTAGATCACGTACATTTATTTTACAGCGTACACTGTCAATAGAAATTGGCCTACTCTCAATGCCATTTTGTGTAAAACACCTGCAAAATTATGTGTTATAATGGATTTTTCCTCCTGAACTACGGAGTGAAAACCACACTTGCTGGATGTCATATGCATTCCCATTACACATGGGCCAGGTGAACTGCAATGAAATTTTGGCCTGGGGGTAAATAATTCAAAAAATGTATCTATGTATCTCTCAGTTCATTCTGGCTTTTGACAGCTCAGGTGGGTAATGTGTACGTTTTGAAGATGGTGGCAGCTCTGCCAAATCTCTCCCGTTCTAGCCACTACGCTCCTCTTTTGTTTTATTTGTGTATAATGCGCCGGCAGCCCTCGGGTATCGGGGCTCAGACATAGACACAGTTAAAACAGAACAGTTAAAACAGACAGGCAGAGCTAGGGAGCTTGTAAGGTTACAAGGGTGAATCAATCGAATAGGAGTGTTTTTAGAGCTTTCCTGAAAGCTTTCAAATAAGGCTCTAGCCTGAGGGCAAGGGGCAGGGCATTCCAAAAATCGGCCGCTTTAGTGGGAAAAGATATACCAAGGCCTTTGGTACATTGTACCACAGGGCCCTGAATCAGCCTAAAGCTAGAAGAGGGAAGGGATCTAGTAGGTTGGTATAGTGTAGTCAGGGATTTGAGATAATCTGGTATAATGCCGAAGAGGTGCCCAATTTGAAACCAATCCATTCCCTGATGAGCAACCAGTGCAATTCCTCCTGTGATCTGATATATGAGTTCTTCTGTGAGTGTTGGTCACAATTCGAACCGCATCATTTTAGATCACCTGACATCTCTTAATGTTGGAGGATGAAGTGGGGAGATACATTAGTTTAATCAGTATGGTAGCTTGTGTGATTGTGGTACAGTTTCTCTCAGAGATATAGGGGCGGATGTTCTTGAGGAGGCGTAGATTGTAGTTACATGTGTTATTCACTAACGTTGTATGGGCATCAGCATTTAGAAAGGCCTCCAGCTGAACCCCTAAAGTTTTTACTTTCTGTTGGGTTTTGATTACGTTGTCTTTTATTGGGAAGCTACTGTAGTCTGTGCTCCGTTTGTCCCAAGCCTTTTTTGGATCCAAAGATCATCAGCTCCGTCTTACTGCCATTCAGGCAGAGCCAGTTAACAGACATGCAGCTGTTGATGTGACCATAAATGTTAGACAAGGTACTGGAGTCTGTGGCATAAGTCCCAGTAAATTGCAGAACGATCTGGGTGTCGTCTGCGTAGTTTGTAAAAATGGCACCCAACTTGTCGAGGAGTGCACAGAGGGATCTGATGTATAAATTGAACAGCACCAGAGAGATAGATGCACCCTGTGGCACTCCACAGTGGATAGGAGCAGAGGACTTGGAAGCAGATCCCCACTGTATTCTAGAGTCACGGTTTGTGAAGAAGGAATGGAGCCAGTTCACAGACTCCTTGGAGCAATGGCCTGGGTCTTTTAGGCAAGTACGAAGGTGTCCATTGTCAATGAGATCAAAATGCTACGGATAGATCCAATAAGATCAAAATCCCGGCCTTCCCTCTGTCCATTATCTCCAGAATTTGAGTCTAAAGGTGGACGAGGGCGGTCTCAGTGCTGAATGAGGGTTGGAAAACTGATTATCGATTGTGTAGAATGCAATTGGACTCCACAAAGGATTGTAGCTGGGTGGTGTTGAATTTGCCAAGTATTCTGAGAAGAAATTGACAATTAGTAATTGGTCTCAAATTGCTGAGTTCTCTGGGGTCAATGTTAGGTTTTTTTGGGAAGGGAGTGGTTGTAACTTTTTTGATGTCATTGGGTACGTAGTTATCCCTAAAAGAAACATTGTCTAGATATGTTAGAAAGGGAGCAAATACATCCCAGTGTTGTTGAATTAGTTTTGGTGGCAGCAGATTATAAGGACAAGAGGTAGGCTGCATGGAAGACAGCATGATGGAGAGGTCTTGGATAGAGATTTGTGAAAATGTAAATTCTTGGAAATCCCCACCTTTGGGTTGTAGGTAGTCCAGTTTCATAAGTGAGGAGTTGTGAACTTGAGCAGCTGTTATTTTGTTTAAGCAGCCTGTATTGTAGAGCAGTCTAAGTTAGTTGGTGTGAATGAGATCTGAGATACCTTAGGTTTTTCCAGAGACTTCAGGATTTCGAAAAGCTTTCCGGTATGGTTGGACGAGAACTCAATTTGGGCATTAAAGAAATCTTCTTAGTTTCCAGAATTAGAGATTTGTATGATTTATCAGCCTCCTTCCAGGCATTCCGGGTGTCATTAGATTGAAGTTTGAACCAGCGGGTTTCTAAAGCTCGTTTAAGTTTCTACAGGAGTTTTAGTTCCAGGGTGAACCATGTGTGATGTGTTGAGTGATCCCTGACCTGTTTAGTTTTCATAAGGGCTGATTGGTCAAGCATTTTGGTAACTAGTTCAGAGAAAGATGAGACCATGATGTCAGCTGGATTGTCTGCCTTTATTTTAGACATAATATTTCTTAAACAGGACTGCAAATCCTGGGTTGAGATTTTATTGAGGTTTCGACCGGTAACTTTTAAAATATGATTAGGAGACTTAGATGACGGATGGAGGCTCATGATATTGAAGCTGATAATGAAATGATCAGACCATATGCAGGGGTTGGTTGAGATGTTGTTAACTAGGAGATTCCTTGTCACAATCTAGTCAAGTATGTTATTTCTTGCTGTGGTGGGTTTTTTATTCTATACTTCGTGTCCTATGGTGATAAAAGAGGACTCTAGTTCAATTTCTTTATCTAGTGTGTTCCCCCTCCATCTGTTCAGATCTCCCAAGAAGAGAGTATCTGTATTGGAGCTGGACAGATTGTTTAGGATATTGGCAATTTCATTGTTAAAATGGGGCATTGGGTTAGGAGGTCTGTAAATGAGGACAATGTTTATGTAATTGCTATTCGTCAGGGTCATTTTAACATGAAGGACTTGTTTATTTTGTTTATGTACGCTAGTCAATTCGCTCTCGGTGCTGCCAGTGACAAGGGGACTACAGTGAGGTAACCCATGTCAAAGACCTGGGTGAAAACACGGGTAATCGAGGAGAAACTAGTAACACTCACCTGAGCAAAGTGTCCCTGTGGCGCCATGAACGCTGATGACTGGCAAAGACCAGCTTGGTGCAGAAGCACCAGCGCTGATGCGCCTGACGGCTCAGTAAGAAGCTCCCAGGATTACCTGGGGAATGTAGTTTAAATGAGCGGTTTGTGCGCGCTCACGTTATCAAGTATGTCAAATATAACGGATTACAAAGTTATAAGATGCTGAGAATGAAAATGAGAGTGCTTTATCTCTCTGCCTGAGAGAATTGAACCAATATATGCAAAGTACAGCAGCACCTAAGAAGGAGCAAGCTCGCCAGCAATGACAGAGTGATCAGGTAAGCAGAATCCACAAACAAATAAGTTAGAATTTGATGTTCATGAGCCTGACAGTATCAGGGCTTGTCGAGAGTTCAGGATTTGCTAATGATTCAAATGTTCTTCCTTTTTCCATAACATTTTAAGAATTCTAAGAAGTATGTACAATTCCCTGGGAGTTTTTATGTTAGTAATCGAATTGGAACAAGTTCAGTGCACCCAATTCTTTGTAAGTATATATTGTATGAGACTGCAACAGAGATGCTTAGTGACTGTCTAGACAATATTGTCCTGAATGGGTTGATTTTGACCATCTAAGTCTCTGCCTTTACATAGGATCTTCCTGTTTTTGTGTTCCCTTATCACAGATGGCCTCAAAAACACACACCAACTCACGCAGGCAGTTCAAGGGTTTTTATTGTCTTAGTAATCAAGGGCTCGCTAACGGCTGTCCATATTTATCTCATCCAGAGAAGGTGTTCCCTGCCTAAAACAGGCATCTATCAACCCCTGGATTGGGATCAGTAATCCTTACTATCTACCAAAATGTCTTTCTAAGTGTGATGCCGTAGCCTTATCTACGTAAGACGCTCTCAGAAAACAATCTAGTTTGTCCATGATATAAATTCCACAATGTGATGTAAATTATGGGTTTATGCCTCTCAGACATTCAGGCCCCACTTGATCTGATCCTTCCCACCCAAATGACCCTCACCCTAGATCCATTTGTCATTCTCCTTTGCTTCCTCGTACTGACCCCAGCTAATCCATCCACCATCTCTCCTTGCTCTCCCTGATACTTTCTCCTCCGTCCCTCCGATGTTCCTCTCTCTACTATCTAACTCCACACTCTGATCTTACTCCCTGCTACTCCCTCTTTCTCTCCTCCACACTACTGCTCCCTTCTCCACAATATTTCAACACTCCTTGCCACACAATTACTACTCCCCTCACCACACTACTATTACCCTCCTCTCCACACTACTGCTCCCCTATCCACCCTACTATCATGCTCTCCTCCACCTATACCTTCTCCCATGGCCAACCTCCTTTCACTTCCCTGTCATCTTGCCATTCACTCCCTAATCTCCCTCTACCAATTCAAAAAGAGAAAAGAAGAAGGTTTATTATATGCAAAGGTCTCAGACGGTCCCATAGAACTGAACTGACATGGAGTGTATCACGCTCCAAGAAGTTACAAGTTATCTCACGGAAAATCGCACATTATCATACATAGGTTACGACATCATCCCACAACCCTCATTGGCTACAATCTATATAATGTGCTAATAACCCCCTATAGTCCCCCACTGGTTGCCCACAACTTATCTAAGCCCATTCCCCTATGCATGTGTCCAACTACATCGTAGTATTGAATCCTAATACATGATTGGCTAACAGGTATATTGATACACTTACAGATCTCGACCATCACGTGATGTGCACCCCTCCGACCCAGGCACGTTCAAAGTAAGACTGGTGAGACCAACTCTGCTTTGGTAAGACAATGGCCCTTCCCATTATACCAGATGCTGTGGCACACACAAGCTGCACCCCCAAACATTTACTAAATTTTCTGGCATCACTTCTGATCCTACGTTCCAGACACGGCTCCTCCCTTATCACCTTCAGACTCCAGGTACCCAGTAAGGATGTGACCTTGGGTCTGAAGGAGATAAAGCTGTTGGCATCACAAAACCATCCGCTCTGTTCTCATGAACTTGTACTTCAAAGGGTGCATCCCTACCTACCCTTCCCGCTTCTAACATTGCATTCCCAATGTCTTCGAGCTCTGCAGCTGGATACAATTAGTGATGATCTGTGCTGCACGTGTACCTCTGACCTCGGCTTCTCTCTTGGGGGATGGAACAGGGATTTGTCTTGGACTGAGCAAAAACAAAGCCGCAGCTCCACTTCAGGGCCTTCACTCTGTTCATTGTTTGCTAGGCCTGGAAATCCAATATGGTGGCATTCTTGCCACGTCGGCCCGCTGACCTTACTTTTACCATGACCCCTTTCTGACTCCATCTTCTCTCGCCACCTCCTTTAGCTCCCTACTCGTACCTCACTTCAAAACATAACCTAGTGTAGTATTTATAAACACAGGGCCTTTACCACACTACCCTTTCTATAACCTCTGCAACCACAACATAAAAAAATGTGTTGCTATATGATGTATCTATTAGGTGTCAAAACTAACTACAAGTGATACATGCACCTTCTGCTGTGCGAAATTCAACCTGCTCGCACTGTGGCACTCACTAATAGGTTTTTTCTCAGCCTGTACCTTTTGCCTGGCTAGGAGGCTGCACGTGCATCCCAACTTCCCCCTTTTAGTAAATACTCCAATAACTAATCAAGCTGTTTCCCTTCTTCTATAATCATCATCTTTGGGTACCTATGCCCTACACACATGGTGCAAACCTCCCCCCTTTTGGGCATATTCCTCCGGAGTGCACTTCATAAAACAACAACCCCCATCTCCTGCCAAGTCAACACAGTGCTGTACATAACTTTCAGTATCAGGTGGATGGAAGGTCAATGTACCTGCGTGTCTGAAATCCTGCTCTACCCTCACCATTCTTGGATTTACAGTACGATTCCACTTATCAGTCTGGGTGTCTTGTTAGGGGAGAAGCTCCACCCGTTATGATAGACGCCATCATAGTGGCACTCTTAAGCAGGGTCTTGGAACAGCATCTCAAAATCATCTGACACAAGCAAAATATCACAAGCAGAAAAATCACGATACCATGGGGGTGGACTAGTGAGGGAGGCTCACCTGGATGGAGGTCCTTGGGGATTGGGAAAAGGGTGCGAGAGGGTGAGACATGGTATCCCCCATTTCCTAACAGTGATTTACCATGCCCTCCCTCAGCCTTTGAAGGATATTGTTAAACAGACCCTACGTTTCCGCTTGAAGTCATTCCAAGTACTGAGAAGAAGAAACTAACCCCAAGAGTAATGAAGATTACCCATAGGAAACACCCCTATAGTACTGGTAGGAAGAAGAGGGAGCCTGAAAGCTATAGAACAGAAGGTCAGGCATTTCCTGTTAATTGGACTAAGTGGGGTCAGGCAAATGAGCCTAGGACTTCACACCTACAGCCTGTTAGAGACTCATCAGTGAATAAAAGGTGGAGTCCACAGAGTGTAAGCGGAGAGAGTTGGAGGGAATTGGGGAGAGCAGAAGGAAAACCATTGCAGTCCACAGGTACCAAGAGAAGAACAGGATGCCAAGGTCAGCAGAGCAAGAGAAGTTGTCATTGCATGGTGACGGAGCCGTGCCTCCAAGAAGCCAGAGAAGGCAGAGGAAGGGTACCGTGGAATATACTGGTCCTTTTTACTGTGTCCAGTTGAAGAAACCGAAGAAAAGTACATCACAGCCGGTGAGTTTCAAGAGATTGCAAGGATACCTAGTGCGTGTATGAAAGTGAAAGTATTACATTGTAGCGGAGTGCGCTCGGCACTTGTTCAAAAGCCTCTGAGTGAATTTAGGGAACAAATCAAAGCGAATGTAGTACTTGAAATTAACCTTGCAGAAACATTGGGTCAGAGTGAAACATGCTGAAAGCGATGAATGAGTAACCCAAGGGGAGCCAGTGAAGTGCAAGCAATATACTGATCGACAAAATAAAACTGGATTCGAAAATCAAGCAATCACATTATAGAAAGGAGAACCAAAGGAGCATAAAGAAAGGCATACCCTGAAACTAAGAACTGGGGAAACTCTGTAATCTGTCACAGTGATAAAAATCTGGAAAAGGGCAACTGGTTGCATGTCCTGTTATGGGTGGGCCGTGCGGCCTATTAACTGCACCTAGACTAGGACACCCCAACAAGAATAAGTGTGAAAGCAACTTTGAAAAATGCTAAAGTTGAACTTTGCTGTTTTGAGAATGAGAAACAGTATTTGAGTGAAAGCCACCTTGAAAGACACTGAAGCTGAACAGTGGTATTTTGAGCATCAGTATTCACAGCTTGGGGAAGGGAAACCCTGAGCTCCTTTTGAACCATTGTTGCATTGGACAGTCCTGCTTGAACCTTGGGGAAGGGAACCCCTGAGCTCCTCTGGAACTGTGTGATTTTGTGAAACAGTGCTTAAGCATGGTTAAACGTGCATCCTGAAATTGTAAAGGTGGCTAGAGACTGCTCCAGACTTTATGTTGAACACTATTTAAGTTACAATATCCCTACACTACATTTCTGTATTAGATGTGAGGGCAAGCATAGGGTTTGACACAAACAGTCTGTTGAGTTGAATTTACGGACTTTCCTTAGTTTCTTTAGGTTGGGCTATTGGGCTATCCCCACCATAGCTGTAGGGATAGTTAGGCATTGCATCCATCTTTTTTAATAAGGTTTCCAAAACTGTTAAATCTGTTGTCTGTGTCAACTCTTGATAACATGCCTGTCTCACACTATATATACTGATTGTACTTTATCCATACATTTGTGCCATTCCTATACCCCCCTTTATAAGTCCAACCCAAATGCAATAAATACAAACAGATAATATAGAAAAAATTAAAGTAAGACAACATATGTACTCTGCACAGGGCCAGGTGTACTAAACATTGGGCTATAAGAGCCAGCATTTCTTGAGGTATAAACAACTTGGGTGTACCCATCACATAAGATATCAAGGAGCATACATAGCAGATCTCGTTTCACTTCACCCTCCATATTGTCTGTCTCGGGGTGGTGCACATCTGCCATGGTATCTAAAATTATTCCTTTATACTGATTGTATTCCAGTACTTCATACTGATTGTAACTCAGTACTGCAACTCCTTCACATGAACCACTAACAGGGTTGGATACACTATGGTGTATGGGCCCTGGAACCAGTTCTCATGCCACCGCCTCACAAAGTTCCTAATGTACACTTGGTCCTGGGGAAACAACTTTGGCACTGGTAAGCTCAGTGGATCCGTTGATCATGTTGCAGCCATGTCTTCTCTTCCAGGAGAAATCTGTCAAGATAAGAGCTTAATGCTTTTTGTTAGTTCCCCCAAATACCCTTGAAAATTCCTCCCCAATACGTCTTCTGCCCTGGGAGCATCTGATGCTGTGTGTGTGTCGATCTGAGAGGTGTGTGCATTCTTCTCCCCATCATGACCTTGAGCGGAGACAAGTGGTGGTCCTTACTTGGTTTCGTCCTCAGGCTGAATAGAGCCAGAGGAAGACAATGCAGCCAATTCTTCTCTAGTATAGTACAAAGCTTAGACAACCTTGTTTTCAACAGTCTGTTCCAACGCTCCACATTACGTTGGCCAGCGGGTGGTATATGGAGCACAACTGTTGTGATTTCCCTAGTAAGGATGCAATTTAATTAAACAGATTGTTAAAAAAGTGAATCCCGTTTTCTGATTTTAGAACGTCACCTATACCCGAGCGAGGAAAGACCCTGTGTCTCATCAGGAGTTGGGCGGAGCGGTAAATATGCACCAGTAACGCTATTACTATGGCATTACCGCACTGCCCAATCCCAAATTGGGGGGAAACTTGGAGCATTCACCTCCAGTTCTGAGCTGGAGGTGAATGGGCCAACTTTCTGCCCATTTTCCGTGCAATTAGCGCTGCAGTAATTGTGCCAAAAATGCCCCATTGAGCGGAATGGACTAAAAAGAAATGGGGATTTACTGTGGTACCGCAACTCTTTATCTGGCGGTAATAGCACTGGACCAAGTTGCAGTAATGCTAATTGCGTTGGGCAGTATCCCAGCTGATTTATCACTGGGATACCACCCACTCGCAATAAGGTCCCTAGTGTACTAGAAATTTAGCTGATGATTTAGCATCTGGTTGTGCAAAAGGGACAACCTCAATGCATAAGGAAACTGGCCAAACAACAATAGGATAATAGAATAAGCTGTTAAACATGTTCACGTAATCAATATGGAGTTCCTGGAAGGGTAATGTGTTGTACAACGTTCTGAGGGTGTGTCCTGTACTATAAAAGTGAAAAGTAGTACAATTGACAACAAATTCATTAACATATTCATGCAAAAGGCGGGCAAACCATCATCCTGAACATCAGTTGCAATATGCTGCTTAGAATTATGTACTGGGTAATGCAGTTGCTCAATAGCAACCATGAGTATTTCCTGTGGCATTACTCCTATTTCTATAATGTTTTGTCTCCATACCAAGTCAGGCGTGGAAAGAGAACACCACCTTTTAACGCGCAGGTCCTTCTCATCCTGGGGTGCCTGCCCTTGTAGTTCAATTATTTGTGTAAGTGGTACTGCTGTATATGGTATTGCTAACTGAAGCTGTTGAATAGGCACCTGAGGATATGCAATGACATCTGTTTCACAAACGTATGCTGCTTCTTTGGTGGCTCGGCCTGCAGCATCATTGCTGAGTGAAACAGGGTCTGTATTGTGAGTGTGGGTAGTGTATTTAACCACTTCCACTAGTACTGGGCAGGACAAGCATATATTATCCTTACCAACAAGGCTGCATGCTGCATGGGCATGCATTGTGTCCTCCTAAAACCTCTCCTTTTCCATCTGGACAACCCTGAAGGTACAGTAGTGGTAATGTACACAGAGTCGGAATATATGGTTACTAAAACCCTTGTGATGTCTCTAATGTTTCAATTAATGCAATCAGCTATGCTGCATGTGCTGAATAATGTGTTGGTAACCTCTTTTTAACTAGAATGTCATACTCCCCCTATATAAGGTGCACCACTGCTGCACCTGCTCTCTGTCCCGTCTCTTGATCGATCGTCGATGTCCCATCAATGAAAAGGACCTCCCCTTCTTCAAGTGCATCCTCCCTTGCATGTATTAAATCATCCTCACGACCTTCATTTGTAACACAATCATGCACTTCCTCTCCTGACTGAATAGGTATTGCAATAAATGTGGCAGGATTTACTGTATGACACCTCAGAATGTGAATGGATGAGCTTGATAAGATAGCTTCATATGCAGATGTCCTTTGTCTAGTTAAAGTGGACTTTGATCATCCAAGAATTGCAAACACTGCATTCTCTATACATAATGTTACAGAGAAACCCATGGTGATTGTGGATGACGTTTCAGTTGCAAAGGCTGCAATGGCTAGTGCCTGTTTACAAAGAAATTGACCCTGCATCACTGAATCTAATATTCCACTGTAATATTCCAAAGCCTTATGTCCCATGGATGTTAACTGGGTCAATACTGCTGTCATAACTTGCCCATTTGAATGTGAAAACAAATAGAATCTGTTGTTATAAACGGCAGTTGCTTATACTGGTGCATTGCTCATGGCATTCTTGAGTTCCTGGAAACATGTAATAATTTCTCCACTCCATGTAAGTGTCCCTTTGTTTTTCTGTGCTTCCTTGAGTCCCAGCAGCAGATGCTTTGTATAACTAGAATAGTAAAAAATCCATGCCGTACAATAGTTACACAATCCTAAAAACGGCTGCATTTCTTTAATTGTTGTTGGCTCTGGTGTGTTTCATACTGCAACAGCTCTCTCTGGAGTGACTCTTTTGCCTGCAGATGACATTATGTGTACCAATTATACCACTTCCTTCTGACAGTATTGCATTTTATCCTTGTCTACTTTGTATCCTTTCTCCGCAAGCAGTGTTAGCAATGTCATTGAATCTTCTCTACACTGGTCTTGTGTAGTGCTGCACACTAGGAGATCATCTACATACTAAACAAAAATGCTCTGTACATATATGTTACCCAAGTCCATATGGAGCACTCTGTTGAAAATGTTGGGGGACTCACAGTACCCGTAAGGAAGTCTTTTGTCTTGGTATTGAAAATCAGGGTGCAATGGAAATGAGAAGAACACATTTTACAAGTCAATCACAGTTAAATATGTGTTCTCAGTTGGTATATTGCAAAGGATCATGGCAGGATTTGGTACTACTGGAAATTCAGCTTCTACAATATCATTCAATTGGTGGAGGTCCTGTATCATCCTCCAACTTGACCATTTAACTTTTTTGACAGGATATTTTGCTGCATTGCATGGGGACTCTGAAGGTACTATTATACCCTGATTCTATAATGCAACAATTGAGTCATGTATTCCCTCATCATCTTGTCTAGATAATGCATAGTGTTGTAGTATGGGTAACACTGCACCCAGCTTCAATTTGATATAGGCTGCTCCTATGCTCTTCAAGAGCCCTACATCATTGGGATTGTCAGTCCACAAAGTTCTGGACACCTTCGTCATATCTTCCTGTAGATATCTGGCATAGATCTGGAAATAAGTATAGGATAGGGTATCTGTCTATGCTTAACCATTAATTGAAATGGAATGCATATCTCAAAAATCATCTCTCCATCATTATCAACATCTTCAAACAACTGCCCATCTGACAGCCACCTTAGTGACTGGGCCGGGTCAATACACACAATTGTACCATACTCATCTCCCTCCTTGTTATTCCCTATTAACACTACCTTGTAGTTCAAAATCATCACCACCTCTAAGTCTAGATTGATAATGGTACCCAGAGTATGGTCCCAGGGAACTGCTGGCCTGAACAAAAAATCAGAAGTCACTCTCCATGGTTTGTCCCTAATGTCAAGCAACCAACCTAATAAAACTGTTGCTCCATACGAAGTCAAATCTGGGTGCAATGGTATTACTCTATTAGCTCTGTGACTGTACAATGCTAGTGTTACTGCCACAACCCTAGCATAACAAATTCCTGGTGTGGAACACACCACCCCTTCTTCTATAAATGAAATGGTCATATTTAGCTTGCTTAGCAGGTCCCTGCCTAACACGTTCACTGGTGTTTCTGTTGAAAGTAACAGCGGGGCTGACACCTCTTGAGTACCTACTTTGATGGGTCAATTTTCTATAAAAGGAACCAATTCTATTGCCCCAGAGAACCTCTGCATGTCCATTACATTTCCTGATAAGGAGAAGCGCCCTTAATTTATGCATGATTCAGTTGCACTTGTATCAACCATAAAAACAATGATGTATCTTCACACCTACCAGTGGTTCCTCTTCCCGGTCTGCAGTAATTGACAGGACTGGGCCCATCAGGGCTCTCTGTGGGCTGTCCTAATCTGGATAAGTGTTGGACCCTGTGAATAGAAAGGTGTTCCCTCCACCACATTTGTATAGAGCATCACTGTGCTGTGCAGCAGAGGGGTTTATCCCATGGTTAAACCTACGCCATTTGACTTGTGCCTCCATTTTACTGCTCTTTTTTCTGTTGACTGTTATCTGTCTTGTTAAGCGTCACTATGCATCGGGCTTTGGTTCACGCGCTAAATAAAATAAATAAATACATTAATATTGTGTTTGCCGCTGTATATTTGCTGGTGTGGCATTTGGGCTGAGGGTTGCATTTGTTGTGGTGATGACGCATGATACTGATACTGTGGCTGTTGTCCCTGCTGGGATGTCTGCATGGGACCAGGGACATACAGGGCACTCTGAGGCATCATTCTCTAGGGTGGGTGGTCTGTAAGTGGAAAACTGCAGTAGGTGCAGCACTCATAAGAATATGCTTGTCTACTTCTACATTCTCATGCAAAATGCCCTTCTATCCCACATGAGCAACACAGTCCCGGCCCTCCAAATCACGGCCTCATCCCTCCAAAATCCCCTCCCCTCTGCCTCCTAGCCCACCTTGAAATGCCCCTCTCCCTCAATGATACCCTCCCTAATTCTGTGTGTAATCTGGTTAACCTTGGTACCCTTCTATCCAATCCGGTGCCATCCTCATGTCCACCTGTCCTGCAGGCAGACTCCAAATCACAGCTCCTTCTCTACTCAACTTTGTAAATTTCTTCTGTAATAACTTAACTTCAGCCTTCTGTGCATTATCCACCACTTTCTTCTACTTCTCTTGCCATCAGCTACAAGGGTGTACTATGATGCCTGAATCTCTGCCCAGATCTTTAGCCTCAATCCCAACCACTTTGTCCAAATCATGCTGTACATCCTTTTGGAAGTTTGTTCTTAGCAGGTGGTAAACTATTGCTATGTTTTTGTCCCATGGTTCCCCTGTCTCAGCACTCCACATCTTCTGAATTTGGTTTATATATTGTGTAGGATCTTCGTCTGGTTTCATAGTGCAAGCCATAATAAAATGTATATCCAGTGTGTCGGAATATGCTGCCTTTAAGGCAGCCCATACATTCACCCTGTAATCATTAAAGTGTACTCCGTCATGATTCTCAGTGCCCGTTTGTACCCATGCATATCCTGTTTTACTCGGAATATCATCTGCTTGGTCTCCTAACAATGCAGCAAACAAACCTTTCATATCTCCCACCACTAGTGTAACGCCTGCTGTCTGCTTATCAAGTGAATATATTAACTTGCTTACTCCTGCTGTGAGCGGTGACTTCCATCAAATTGTTTCTAGCCATGTGTGGCCAGTGCACATATTGCGCTTTCCAGGGCCTTTATGTCATAATGGAAGCTGTGTTCCTGTCGGCTTGACTGGCAACCTTCTGCCTCATCGCTTCCCTTTTACCACCGCCATGCGGCCTGGTTGAGCTCTGAGTCTTGGACCTCATAAACACTCTACTCTTGGTGTCACCCTGGCTGGAATCTCTTCCGCCTACTCCAAATCTTTTGCCCATTCCTGCTCTTGCATCTGTATCTGTCCTAATCGACTCATAGGCCCTCATTACGATACTGGCGCTAAACCATGGCGCTGTTAGCACCATGGTTGGTGCCGATATCGTATCGAGTCCGCCAATGTTCAATGGGGAATTACCACCCCATTCCAAGGTTGGCGGGGCGTAATTCCCCATTGGACATTGGCCCTTCCCCATTCCCATTTTTGCCCCACAGGGCTCAATGGGACTGGGGAAGGCGGTAAGTACGATACCGCAAATTGCGGTAATGTACTTACCTCGAGAGTCCCTTTGCGGGTCCCTACTTTAACGGCTGGTCTAGACCAGCCGTTCAGGTCGGGTCCCGCAAAGGGACCTCGTAGTAAGGCGCTAAGTGTTTAACGGCACCGCAGCCTTTTACGGCGCTGTTAATCACTTAGCGCCAGGGTTGTAATGAGGGCCATAGTCTAAACTGTCATCCTGCTCGACGTGCCTCCTTGTTGCAGCCATCATCCTTCGTTTCGACCGGTAATTCCCCAATTGTTCTACTGTCAATTCAAAATAAAATATCACCTGCTCTCCATTCATCTGTACCTATTGGTGCTGTTCACCCTTCTCCCTTTTACAGCGTTACTCGTGCAAGCTGTGCCTCTGTCCTTCGAACCACTATTTCTAACTCTCTCTGCATCCTGTTCTCTGTCTCCATAACTAATGGGTCATGCTTCACATTCGCTGCTGAGGACTGTGGGACATTTTCATAGGTGGTGGGGGATCTCTGTCGTGGGAGTGCAGGAGGCACCTACTTGATGTTTGCTTGCATGGGGTAACATCCCTGTGGGAGTGGCGAGGCTGTGAGGTATGGGCATCACATAATGTAGGGGTTACACAAGGTACGGGGTAACAGAGTGGTAACAGAGGGCACTGGGGTCAGAGTTTCTCATCCCTTGAGGTCATCAGGGACACCTCCTAAATCCTCCACAGCTCAGGAATGCCTTGCCAGCTCCTCAACTTTCTCCCCTAATATTTCACAGTTAAACATGTATACATAAGGCCCAACACATCCTTATTATTCGATCCTTCTTCAGGCCAAGGTTTATACATCGCTTCTCCAGTATCAGTGACCCATTCATGATAGTACTTAACTATCTTCCCTGGTACTGCGGAAGCATGGTACATATCTATTTGAGAGGGGTACTCATAGTTCCCTCTAGTTGCCCACTTGTTACAACTTTTTACTCCCCTAAACACTGTTTTACCCACCCACCTAACACTGCCCACACTCCCATTACCCTAATTTGTTCTCGCCACCCACACACCACAAACTTATTACACTACACCTCTCTTCATATAACTCAACAACCACCACTCCACACTACAACAATTCCATAAACACCTTAAACGACAATTCAATAGAACACAATTATATACACAATGGCTTAGACCCTTCCTCAGTCTCCTCTTCAAGATGAGGGAGTTGACCTCCTTATACCCCCTTATGCCGGGCCAAGGGGGTCATAGGCCCGCCATGCAATCGACCAGGGGTGTTGCTAGGTCTGAAAAAGACCCAGGACTACGCTTATGTCGGAACTGTCGAGACTGGGGCCTAGCTAACCTTTTGGTTGTAGCTCCTGAGATTCTATCCGGGGCTACAACCAAAAGACCAGGGGCTATAGCCCCTGTAGCCCCCCCCCCTAGCAACGCCTCTACAATCGACCTAGACAACAAAACCATACTTATTTGCATAACGGTTTAGACCCTTCCTCTGTCCCCTTCCCTCGGGATAAGGGAATTTACTCAGGTCTTTCTGGCAACACAGCACCTGCGAATCTCTTCAAGTCATGCATTGGTGACTGCTCACTGCAGATGGGCGCCACAACCCAGTTGCACGGCTGGGCTCCCCCGACCTCACTGAGAGTCTGGGATCATGTCCGGGTCACCAGTTTTGTAAAAAGACATGACCCAAAACCCATACTATAAAAATAACCCAAAAAGCCCAAGCAACCACTGCATCACTTTGTAAGAGGAAACAAACAAGGTTTATTATATGCAAAGGTATCAGACGGACCCATGGAACCTGATACAGAGCTCATCACACCCCAGGTTATATAGCAGAGAACTGCACATTATCATGATATGATATTCTATGATAGGTTATTTATAACGTGCTTAATACCCAGAGGTTTCTAAGCACGGACCCGGGGATCAAACCTGTGTTGCTCCGTGTCATCTTGCATAGAAGGCAAGCATGTTGCCCCTGAGCTATCCTCCCGAAACCTACATAGGTTACAATGTAATCCCACCACCCTCATTGGCTACCACGTATATGACATGCTAATACCCCTCTATGGTCCCTTGACTGCTTGGCCACACCTTATCTAAGCCCATTCCCCTATGCACATGGCCAACTACATCGTTGCTATTGAATCCTAATACATGATTGGCTAACATGTATGTTGATACACTAATACATCTCGACCATCACGTTATGTGCATCCGTCTGACCCAGGCACGTTCAAAGCAAGACTGGCAAGGTCAACTCTGTTTTGATAAGACAATGGCCTTTCTCATTATACCAGATGCTGCGGCACGCACACGCTGCAGCCCTGACCTTGTACTAAATTTGCTAGCATCACATAAGCTCCTCCTATTCCAAATCATGGTAAGTTCCAGAAATGGCTCCCCATTTATCTCCATCAGATCCCAGGCGCCCAGTAATGATGTGACCAGGGCACCATTCTTGAGTCTGAATTTCAGGGAATTTTTTTGTTTTAGTTATGCATCTACTTGTAATCACATAAAATCCTCAACCTCACTCATAAATATCTTGCTGGTAAAGCACCTGGTTATTTATCAAAATGACTACATAAGACTCCTGCAATGAGAACATTTTGTTCAAATGGCACAAACAAACTTCTTCCCTGGTTCAAACTGAAGAATTTCAGTGGTTCTGGCTTTGATGCATGTGTGCCAGGCTTGTGGAATTCCCTCCCTTCTAACTACTTGCCATCTCATCCATCACTAGCTTTAAGAAGGCTATAAAAACCCACTTTTTTTATTCCAAGGATTAATATGCCTCCCTTCCTTGTCACCTCCCTATGCTAGATTCCAGGTACTCCCCCTGGATTGTTCATCGTCTATGTGCACACTGAGGCTTATGGGCATGTTGCACATTATAAATGATAAAATAATAATAATAATAATAATAATAATAATAATAATAATAATAATTCAAATGGCATGACCACTCCTCGGATGAGGGCAGTAGTGCTCTAAATCTTTGCCTGGTCTGTTGGCATCACAAAACGTTGTGCCATGTTGACATGAATTTGTCCTTCAAAGGCTGCATCGCTACTTCTCCTCATCACATCTAACATTCCATTCCCAATGGCTTCGAGATCTGCAACTGGCTACAATTAGTGTTTATCTGTGCTGCGCGGGTGCCTCTGTCTCATCTTCTCTCTTGGGGGTTGAAAAGGGGATTTGTCTTGGGTCTGAGCTAAAACAGAGCCGCAGCTCCACATCAGGGCCTTCATTCTGTTCATCTTGTGCTAGGCCTTGAAATCCAATATGGCATCATTCTTGCCATGTCGACCTGATACCTATCTGACTTCATCTTCTCTCTCTACCTCCTTTAGCTCCATTCTCGCATTTCAATTCAAAACATAACCTAATGTAATATTTCCAAACCCAGGACCTATAACCACTGCCCTATTTATAACCCCTGCAACTGCAACATTAATACATTTGATTCTCATCCTTTGTTGCCATATAATGTATCTATTAGGTGTCAACAATTAGTGCAAGTGATGAATTCACCTTCTGCCACACAAAACTCAACCTGCTCACACTGTGGCACTCCCTAATGGGTTTTTCTCAGACTGAACCTTTTTGCCTCGGTGGGATGCTGTACCTGCATCCCAACTGTGATTGCAATGTTCTTGAGTGTGCGAGGCCTATGGGTCACTCCGTGCTCTGACCCTCCCCGGGATTGTCCCTGTGTGGGTGCTTTACCTTAAATAGATGAATTCAGCTGTAGCACTCCACACTCTGAGTCAAGCTGCTCTTCAAGCTGAGGTGGGTTAAGTAGTGGCTTGTTACGCTGCTGCACAGTTTTCTCTGCTTCTTGCTCACTCGGTTTTCTGTCCCGATGGTTGTCTGCTGGCGGCCCCACTATCAAGGCTGCATTACTATTATTATAATTGAGTAATTATTGAACACAGACCTAGCTTCGGGAAGCAATGGAGTGTTTTACAATTATAGGGGGAAAAACACAGTGAGGGACACAGAGGAAAAAGGAGTAGGGATCTAACAACAGGAGAGGGTGGTGTGAAGGCAACATGAAGCAAGACACAGACAACAGATTCCCTTTTCTAAAATAAAGATTTTATTTCTGAAAATGTCAGGATGGAGTAAGGCCTAATTTGCCCTATGCTAATGTGATATTTCCCTACCTAAAGAAACTAAGGATAGTTTGTGTCATAAAGTTCAACTCAAAGTCCGTCTATGTCCAAAACCTATGCTTGCCCTCACAACTAAATCTGTACAATGTGTGGGGATGTCAGCAACCAAAGAAACAGTGTTCAAAGTAATGGTATGAGCTTCTTCCATGTCCTGGCTTGGCTTCAGCTTCCACTTCCCCAAGTTCAAAACAGTTGCACACAAAGACCTCGGTGCTCCCGTCCCCCAAGTTCAACACAGTTCCAAACAGCCTCCAGTTTCCCTTCCCCAAGTTCAACACAGTTCACAGTTAATTCAACTTTGTAACCTTTCAGGCTTTTTAACCATTCACTTGGCTTATTCTGCACTTTAGTTACTTTAACATGTGTTAAGCAAAACAACTTCAATCTCTTAATTGTCCTTGGTCTACTCCAAGTAGGGGTTACACAGTCTAGGTGCAGTTGTCAGATCACATGGTCCACCCATCACAGGCCACGCAATGGATAACCCATGACACTTTGTAATGTTCACTGATTCTCATTGAACTACCTTTCCACCATAGGTTTCCTCTCTGCACCTGTAAAATTAGTACATCTGTACTCCTGTTTCTCCTTGTCAGTCTGCCAACATGTGCCTTTCATACAATTCGCTTTGTGGTATTTATGCCTTGTCACCACCTTCCTTTCGCACTATCTAATAGTGCTTTACATTTGCCTTTCACATGCTTCACCAACTTTCATTACTGGTTTTCACATTGTTCATAAATGCATTTTCCATATTTCCATTCCATCCGTAAATAGACATCACTTTCTCGCCACTCGTGTGATATTTTTATATATTGTGCGTAGTTTTTCTTTAGTTCAGTATGCAATAACTCATTAAATACTTTGCAGCTTTTTCGGTATTCAATAATGTCCATTTGGTCTCCAGACCCATTCCTGCATTCACTTGTTCAGCAACTTCCTTTGCCCATCTTAAGCCTCTGGAGCACCCCGGCCTGAGTGGTCTCTCCCTTTCACTCATCGGTGTACGGCTGCTCCTCCGGGTGCTTGCATGTTCCTCTTCTGCTTTCGCTCGCTCCCCTCTCTCACATCGGAAGCACCAGCGAGCAATGCTCACTTCTTCCTAACCTCCTTGCTGCCTCCTGCAGCTTAGTGGTGTTCAACAGTCCTCTTCCTCGTCCCAGTACCAAAGTGGTGTGCACAGTTGGAAGTGTGCATTACTCCTAGTTGCCGCTTCCTTGTCCCAGTCTTAAAGGGACATGAATGGGATACAGTTGAAGTGTGTGACAGTGGGTAAGATTGGTAATAACCTATGAAGGTTGGGGGAGGGTAGGCTGTATTTTGACATGGGAAAGGGGACATGTATTTTGACATGTCTCACCTAAAGGCATCTTTACTCCACTCCCTCCACTCCCCAAGGTCCCTCCACCCCGGTGATCCTCCCTCGCATATCCACCCTCAGGGTCTGGATCCAAAGGCAAAGGCCCTTCCCTAGTCACCTGAGCGGCAGACCCAGAGGGGGTAGGTGGGTGGATGCCCTCAGGTTGGCATCAAGGGATCAACAAGCAACAAAGGAAACAAACAGTGAGAAGCATATCACTGAGTCTTGTGTAGGGTAGGGATTGGAGATTTTGTGGACGTAGGTGTTACTGGGACACATTCCTTGAAGAGGAAGGTCTTGTGCTCTTTCCTGAACTGTCGAAGTGATGGGGCAAGTCATTTGTGTCTTCCTTGCTATGTGCTGTTTGAAGGTGAGGTGTTTTTTGATGTCGAACCCTAGGGACTTGGCGCAGGTCGCCAGCTGGGCTGTGAAGTCCTCAAGGTGCATATCAGAGAGCCAGATATGGATGTCATTAGGGTGTTCAGTGTTGTTGGTCAGCAGTAGAAATTCAGCTGTGAAGGGCATGAGCTTCAGATAAGCACTGGACATCCAGGATTGGATCAATGTCAGGAAGGTCTTGAGCCTGTGGATGTCTTCGATAGAGGATATCTTGAGGTAGATCTGCATGTCATCTGTTTATTGGTGGATGTGAATGTTGTGTGGTGTGAGGAGGGTTCTGAGTATTTACATGTAAAAAAAATGAAGATCACAGGGGACAGGATGGATACTTGCATGACACCACAGGTGATGGGTAGCATAGGTGATCTTAAGGAATCAATTTATATGAACTGTTGATGATCGGCAAGGTAGGTGTTGAACCAGTTGAGGGCAATCTTGCTGATTCCTGTGCGACAGTGTAGATTGTCGATGTGTTAGAGGAGTTGCGTGGCTACTGCTTTCTCAAGGATCTTACCTATGAAGGGAAATGGGTGATGGGGCGGTAGTTGCTGAGGTCATCAGGGTCCAGTGTTCATTTTTTGAGAAGTGGGGGAATCTGTTTGGTCTTGAGGGTCGAGGGGAAGGTGCCTTGAGTTAGGGAGCTGTTGATGATTTGTAGTTAAGGCGCTTCAGTCAGAAGGGTCTTGTGTACGGAGGCAGGGAATATATTATCTGCATAAAATGTGGTCTTGGGCAATGCTAGGGTGGCAGTGAGGTCTTCCACAGTTAGTGCCTTGAAGGTTGTCCAGGTAGTTGTGGTTTTGTGAGATGGGATGCATAGTGGGCTCTCAGTTGTGACATTGGTGTTTATGGGCCCCATCACGAGTTGGGCGGTATCCCGGTGGTAAATGTGCCAGGATACCGCCCAACACTATTAGCATTACTGCAACTTGGTCTGGCGCAATTTGCCCCAGATCCTTAGTTGCAGTGGCACTGCTAATCCCCATTTAGTCTGGGTCCATAGGACTCTATGAGGCTTTTCTGCTGTATTACCACAGGCTGTAATAGCGATGCCAGTAATAGCACCGAAAACGGGTGGAAAGGGGAGGTGTTTACCTCCAGTAAAAAGCTGCAGGTAAACCAAAAGCTTTCTGGCCAAACTTGGGATTGGGCATGGTGGTGACCAAGTCAGTGACATCTTCGATGAAGGAGGTGTTGCGCTTCGGTGGTCTGTAGATGAGGTGAGATGTGACTGTGTCCATTTGTGACAGTGGAAAGTGGCAGGATAGATTTTTTTGAAAGAGTCAACGTTTGCGATGTCCAGTTGGGTGCATGACCATGATTACTTGTGAATGATGGCGTGGCTCCACTGAATTGTCTGGATGGTATTGTTGTAGAATTCTGTAGCCGTTAGGCATGCGGACATCTAGGATGTTGGTGGAAGTTGATGAAATCAAGGTCTCTATAATGAAGATGGCATCCAAGTCATGTGAGATGATGAGGTTGGTGATGTCTGCTGTATGGTTCACTGCTGAACGGACATTGGCAAGCATCAGTTGTCGTGTAGTGGTGATAATTGAGTGCTGATGCGGTGTATGATGACATGGTTGAGGTTGCTGTGATACAGTTTCCATGATGTTGCTGCTGAGCCAAGTGGTTGGTGATGAGTGATGGTGGTAGGAATGGGCTGTGTGGAGGGATGGGTAAAACACATATTAATGGGAACTTACCCGATGTCAGTCCTTCTGGTTCAAACATGTCCAAACATGATTTGCCTTTTTCTTCGACATTGGAGATCCTATGAGAGAGAGATTTCAAACACTTGTCAAAATAGTGCTGTGCAGGCACGGGTTGTCAAGGTAACAGGCACAGTAGATAGGGATGGGGACTTGGGCCTTCCAAACTGCCAGGCCTCGGGGTAGGACTATCCCTGGAATAAACCATGGTAGGCCTCCAAACCCAGACTGAGATGGGTACATACCCCCACCTCATGGGTGTAGGTAGGAACTACCCCAACTGACAGGGACATACCACTGTGCCTGTCACACCACAATGATACTTGAATTACACCCCTATGTGAACTAATTATAGCAATTCATTAGATACAAAGAATGGGGTTAAAGCTTTTACCAAAACTGGATATGCAGTGATCTTATCATGTCTTAGCTATTATTTCTGGTGATGAGAGACAGCATTCAGTCTTTTCACTGACCATTGGGATTATCATGTAATGCCCTTTTGATTGTATAATGAATCATAAACACATTGCAGAAGTTTATGGATTCCATGAGATATGGTGTTTTTTCTGAGTTTATGATGTTTTCGACAATATTTCGACTTACTAATCCTCGTTTAAAAAGCATGTATATGTTGTTCAGGAATGTTTAGTTTGGTAATGTAGTAAATAGCTATCAACTAACCTTGGGAGGTATAATGTCTTGAAATAGAGTGTAGAATAATGGAATTTGGGTCTTTTTGGCTTGTGGACTAACAATGGATTGTAAAAAGGGTGCAGCCATTTTGGAGTGGCCTGCCCTTTCTTCAATGAAGGAAACAACATTAGGTTTGGGGTTTTAAAACTTTTATAGGCAGTTCATTCAGATGTAATTGCAATATTTTTGGGACAGTGATTTTAACAGCCCTGTTTTGATTTAGCCAGACCCTTCATGTTCTTTTATTGTGGTGATCAAAGCTTCTGATAGAGCACTAACAGTAATTTTGTTTTAGATCCAAGCAAGTTCAAAATCGAACTTTTTTCAAATCTACATTTTATCTTCCTGGAACAAGAGTTTTTGGTCATGAAAGAGTTATATTCTAAGATCTTGTGTTGCTGAAATCTTGTGTGTCATTACAGATATTGACAATTCTTTGTAAAATTCAAGTGTGTGGCAGATTTAGTGCCAGAATAGTCTGAAAGTCTGGTAGACTATTTAATTTGCCAGAATGGTGTTCTATGTTAATAACCAAATAATATTAAGGCTAATCCTTTGTATAGGTCAGAAGTCACAGCATTTGCCCCTACAGGTGTTTCGGATTTCACCTTCCATGGTTCATGGGAGTCATAATTAAAAACAGATGAACAACAAAAGATTGCAAACCCTTGGTGTAAGTGGCATCATGTGATAGGTCATGGGGTTGCCCCATCTCAGATTCTATTGCCCCTGGAACAGATTGTAGTTCTGAAATACTCCTTTTCAGAAAATGTTAAGAAAAGTGTTAGATTTATGCAGAGGTTTCGTCTTCTCTTCCTCTTTCCATTCAATAGAGTATGATGAATGAATTGCATTTCTAGGGACAGCCTGCATTTCTGCCCAGCTGAAGCTACAGGTAGCGGTTATGCTGAGAGTATTCCATAATATGAATTCTTCCAGTCATAAGGTGCAAAGACGAATCTAGAGTTGATACAGAAATTATTTTGTTGGCCTGAATGGGTTACTGATGTCTGCTGCTTGCTTCGTACGCTATGTACTCAGAGTAAGCTTTTGTATTGAAAACAGGTCGGTCTGCTGTGGGCTTTGAAAGTGACCACTGAGCCATGGAATAGGATTGTCACAGACAATTCTGTTGAATTACTAGTTTCATAAAGATGATCTATAATTATAGTAAATTGTAAAATATTTTCCAACTAAATGGGTAAAGCACCTGCTTTAGAGTTTCCTCACATTTTTGTTTGAAGAAGACATTTCTTTTCCTGGTTTTTAACTGAAAAATAATGTTTAGCTGAGGTTCTCACTATGTTTTGATGTTTTGATGAGCAGTATATAAGGCTTTAAAGGAGGGGCAATCTTTCCCTTCAGGTTATCATCCTAAGACTAACAATCAGATGTCAAGAGTCAAACATTGAACAGTATTTGAGTTCTTAGTTGAATGCGATCCTATGATTAACATGTAACTCCCTCGAATTACTGATTGTGGAATTTGACTTCAAGATGATTACTTGACTTCAAAATGTGAAATTCTCTCGCTAACCAACCCCTCTTCATTCTTTTCTCCTTTCATCCTTTTTTCACTCCAACAGGATTACTCATAGCATGGGCAATGGCCCACTGTGATCAGAACCTATACCTTTGTGTGCAGAAATGTTCTAATTCATGTGACTAATATGGAACCAACATAATAATTTGGTATTAATCTGTGGACTAATTTGTATCTGGGAATTTATTTAGCGTAGCCAATGGTTGCTAATTAAAAAAAACTGTGAAATACTAATATGTGTGCTAACATGTATTTGGGAACGTATTTGTAGTTAGCAAATGGTTACAAACATCCGAAATATTGTGAAATATGGGTATGAAAATGATTGACCACTAATGCATGCTAACCCCATTGCTACTAACACACACTAACCTGTGCTTTTTAACAGGAGAATTGTGTAACTGCTGAAAGATTTTAATACGCCTTGACAAAGCCCGGCAGCGGCCGAAACATTAGCATGTGCCAGCATTCGGACAATGTTGGCTTAGAAATAGTATTTATGGCCTCAGATGGCTTAGGCTTGTACAGAAGGTCACACATTTGGTCAATAAAACCAACCTTGAAATGACTAATTTATACTGGTGCAGAACTGTACCTAACTAATTTATACGTCATGTCATAATTTATTAGGCAGCATGAAATAATGTGAATATAAACATGCAGCGAGTCTCAGATCCGGTTTGTTGCACTCTGTTTGCTGACAATGTGGCTCTGCTCCCTTGTGCGAGAGACAGCAGTGCATTGGCCCACCTAGCTGCATTGCCGGCACTGCAGCTGTAATGGGTGCAAGGTCTGTTTCTAAACTGTCTAGCTTCTTACCAGAGTCACAGCAGTTTCACACTCAGAAAATGGGGGAGGGGGATGGGCATGGGAATCTCTGACAATGGGAGGTGGCTCTAACAGAAGAGAACATTGAAGCATTTACCCAGGACAGCGATGGAGTCTTCCAAAGAAAAAGGTGTGATAGGGACAGTGCAAAATACTGGCTAGAAAAAAAGGTTTTATTATAAACACAAAAAAGACTCGGGAAATATTGTTTAAAGCTTTCTCTAAAGCTTGAGAGGTAAGATTAATTTTCCCAGCGTGCAACATATTCTGCACTCAGGCATTTTTGGTGCTTAAGGGACATTATTAGTCTTTCCCCAAGCTGCTTGTCAGCATTTCAATGTGCACATCCTCGTTCACTTTCGGGACTTAG
This sequence comes from Ambystoma mexicanum, assembly GCF_040938575.1. Taxonomy (NCBI): domain Eukaryota; kingdom Metazoa; phylum Chordata; class Amphibia; order Caudata; family Ambystomatidae; genus Ambystoma; species Ambystoma mexicanum. The sequence continues at coordinate 536,106,499 of NC_090923.1, read as the reverse complement.
TTTCCCAACATGCAACGTTGCCGTCTTCAGATATTTTCTCAATTTGTATATGTTTCACGAATTCGATTTTCCCAAGCTACAGTGTTTTAATGTTCAACATTTTACCCAAGTCCATATCGGTTTGGAAAGTCGGTTTCCCTAAAATGCACCTTTTTAACTTCTATGGATTGTGTGACCCGATTCCCAATATGCAGCGTTTCGGTTCTCAAATGCTTTGCCAGGTTGTTTTATTTTATTTTATTATTTGAAGCGCAGACGTGGCTTGAGAGTTGCAGAGCGCTGTACAGGGATTTGTGTATCTAATGCCCAACTTGATGCATTTCATTTCTCAAGTACTCTCTCAGTTCCCTATGGACCCTGAAACTCAGTTTACCAACATGCAGCATTTCAATTCTCAAATGCTTTGTCAGTTTACCATCGGCTTGGCAACTCAGTTTTCCAGTGTGCAGCGTTCCAGTTCACATAGTTCCCTATGGGTTTTTAGACTCAGTTGACCAACATGTTGTAATTCAATTCTAAAATGGCTTCTCTGTTTACAGTGGGCTTTGTGACCGAGTCTCAGCATGCGCCACTTCAATTTCCAAATTGCTTACTATTATATTACAAGATGCGTCTACCCATCTTTTTCAGTTCCTCAGCCGATTTGCTCAGCATTACTTCTTGCCACCTTGTTCGGCTCTGCTTGTTCCCATTTTCGGAGGAGGAATTAGGTTATCCTATGCTTGGGGGCTTTGGCTGTCTCTACTTTTTGCAGTCTGTTTCTGTTTGGGGACTCTCTGGCAGTTGTAAATGCCAGGGTTGTTTCACTTGGCTTTCCTGGCTGAACCAAGCTCTGATTCAACTTCCCCTTTCTTCTGCTCTATGCTCTCGCCGGGTCTTCTCTTGTGGATGGCATCGCAAGGCTCCTTAACTCTTGCACTTTGTGCAGCAGACTTGAGCGCCATTTTTTCCATCTTCTGGCTCCATGCTTGTACTCAGCCTCCACGTAATCACACGTATTGGCTGTGAACCCCTACTTCAACATCTCCGCTATTTCCTCCCGTGCGCATTTCAAAGCGTAGTGTAGACCATGGGCTGCATGCCCTTATCATTGATAGGGAAGACATACTCAACTGTCCCATTCCAAGTCAGATTCATCACTTCCTCTCCCTTTAAAGGAATGGTTCGGCCATAAATTTTTATTGCCCAAAAAGATGGCCAATAATAAAACAAATATACTTGGACTTTTTTTTTGCTAAGTTCCTATGTAAAATTTTGAGCAATTCAAGCTCAAAAATCGGAAAAGCAAGCACATGGGCGCATCCATTTTGTGAAATGGATGCCCGCCTGCGCTGGCTTTTGCGGCACTAATGAAGGAAAAGCCAGCCAGCTGTAGTAAACAAAAGCTACCACTGGGTGGCTTTTCCTTCATTGGTGCCGGGACTTGGAGGACGCGGACCGGAGACTACAGGCAGAAAAGCTGCAGCTGAATCTCGGTAAGTGCTATTTATTTATTTTTAAAAATAAGCACTAGCTGCGGGTTTTTTTCTTTTTTTTCCGGGCTGGAGGAGCCCGGAAAACTTAGAAATAAAACTGTAGCTTTAAAAACGTTGTATTTATGTTTGGGGTAGCTTTTGAAGCTACCGCAAACATAAATACAACGTTATTGTGTTTGAAAACGCTGCGGTTTTTCTTTCTAAGTTTCTCAGGCTACTCCGAGCCGGAGGAGCCTGAGAAACTTAGAAAGAAAAACCGCAGCGCTTTCAAACACAATAACGTTGTATTTCTGCCTGCCGTGGCTATCACTTTGGGTGCGAGTATATTTTTTTTATTATTGCCCATCGTTTTGGGCAATAAACATTTTTGGCCGAACCATTCCTTTAAGCTTCTCTTATGATGGAATTTATCGAAGAAGCTAGAAAGGGATAGGGTTTTCTGACTCATCCATTTTTAGGGGTGTATGTTGACTTGGAGTTCACTTGCAGGACACCAAGTTTAATAATCCTTTCTCATATGATTCTGATGGTAAAGGATTAGGAACTTCCTGGCCGGCTTTTCCTGGCCTCTGCAATATATGTTCTTTCTTCCTGTTTCCATGCAACAGTGAGACAAAATTGGGAAAGTCAGTACCAATAATCACTGAGGAAAGAAGGTGTATCATTACAGCAGGCTCCACAATGGTTTCCTATCGTTAATATAAACTACTACCTGTCCCTTAAGATAATACTTTTTTTATCTCTTTGGAAACAGATAATAGCAATTCTCTTCCAGGTTCACGACTTTAGCACATTGGTAGCGTGAAGGGACATGTAATTGTCAGAGGGCCTGAAATCTATAAAGCATTGACCTTCACTGGTGAGGATGTCTCTTCAAATTCACTATTTATTCGAATATGCATTGCATGGAAGGAGAATACTTGCATTCTGCAGAGGGGGAAGAGAAGAAACATTTTTCTAAGTTGAAAGCGAGTTCCCCATTACTTTCAGGGTTGGCATACCCAGACATTGAGTGTGGGCATCTCGGACAAATAGTCTCTCGTTTTCCTCCTTACATGCACACATTCTTATTGAATATTCCGTTTCTTTCTTTGGGTATTCGGGATCTATGTAATCTGCTGATTATCCTGGGCTATGGGTCAGAGGACAGGCACTGCAATATCCACATGGGTGTTGGTCTACCACTGGGGGACATTTAAGCATCAACTAATTATAGCTGGTTTGTTCAGACTGGTGCAGTGTGCATGGACAAACTATCACTATGGTTTTTCCAGAGCCTCAGTTTGGGTTATGAAGGCCTGGTTGCAGTATTTTAAAATGAGCTGTTTATATTTTACATGATTGTTTAGAGTCAGAAGTGTTTTGTGGGCCAACAGGCTAACCCTGTTCGTGTGCCATGCTCTTTTGGCAGCCTGTTTAGCAAAGTGGTTTTTGAGTATAGAATTGGCATTGATGATATACCCAACTTTGTAGGTGTGATTCCTCTTCAGCCTAAATCTTTAGAAAAGAAGTGTGTCATGCTGTGTCATGGGGTGATAGCTGGAATAATTTAGGGCAGTACTGTGGTTGGTTCTCTTGTAAAGTTTTGTATATAGTATACCTTCAAAGTGTGGTGGTGCCTAGTGAATTCTAAGTGTAAATTCAAAGCGTTGAGCCACTCCTTAAATCGGAGTAGAAATTCTTTAGGAACTTGCCGATGTGCCAAGATATCAGGCCTCATTAGGACCCTGGCGGTCCCGTAATGAACGGTACGGGACCGGCACCGTTCATTACGGGCTGCCCTATTACGAGGACTGCTGCGGGACCCACTAAGGAATGTCTGGTCAGACCAGATGTCCTTAGTGGGTCCCACAAGCAGTCCAGGATGATAACCAAAGGGCCCGTCATTAACGGGTCCATTGTTACCGTCCTCCCCATTCCCATTGAGCCCTAGGAATGGGGATTCATTTTTACCGGGTCCCAGAAAAGGGCAATTACTGAGTCCGCCAAGGTCGGCATGACCCGTTATTTCCCTTTTCTGGTACCCGGTAAAAAATCATTACTGGCGGCAGCCGTGCTATCGCCAGGGTCGTTATGACGCCCATCATCTATACATCATTTCCAGCAAAGTATATTTCTGGAGAAGAGTTTTTCTAATAGGAGAATTTGTCTTTAAAGCTTCGTACCAGATGGTGCTTTGGGTAGCTCTTTCTAAGTCTTTTTTAATTTTAATGATTTTTATTGTTTAAATATTGAGTTTGATACAGATATCAACAAGTTACAGACTTTGAATAAATAAGAACCATAGAGAAATAAAATAGTAAATGATTCAGGTCACTTGTAATAGTATTTCTATATAGCTAAATCATTTGTTAAAATCATTTACGAATATAATATGAACTATAGTAGATATAAACCGCATTAATATAACAAGTAGTATAAATTAATAGTAGCACTAGTCTGCAAAGAGTGACATATATGTAGTGAATGTAGAGATTAGGGGGGAGACGTACAGGGAGACAGACAAGAGACATACAAGAATCAGGAGGGTAGAGGATAGGGGGGAGAATGGGTATATTGGATTATTTCATCAAGATAAACTAATCATTTCAAACATTGTTAAGTTCTAGCATTTCAGTATGAGTATGGAAATATGGATAATGATGCAAATATATGAGTATAGATTCATGTACCATGAGCAGTTGCATTAAAACAGTTAAGATACCTGGTGAAATAATACCATTTAACATTATATTTAGGAATTGTGTTATGAATATTGGCCATGCACATTTCCAGTTTATGAGTGTTACAAATGGTATTCCACCAGATTTTGGTAGAGAGCAAACTAGAGTCTTTCCAGTTAGCAGTGATGCATTTTAAAGCTATACAGATGAATAGATCATAAAGTCTAGCAGAGTCAGATGGGATATAACTTGTAATGGCTATACTTCCTAAAAATATGTTAACAAAGGAAAAGGGCACATCAACATAGAAGATACACTTAAGAAGCTTCCAAATTTCCTGCCAAAATTTAACAATATATGAACATTCAAAAAACATATGCATATACGTGGCAGGAGATATGCCACATGACCAACATTTTGCATTATAATTCGGATTAGACTTAGCCAATTTGGCCGGAGTAATGAATGCTCTATGCATGAAGAAATAATAGTGTTGTGAAATATTTGCTGACACCGATATTTGTTTGATTTTAGAAAACAGACGAAGCCAAATATCATCTTCAAACATGTAGCCCAAATCAAGTTCCCATTTCAGACGTATAGGGCAAATCTTAAAAGTTGAGGTGAGCATATTGTATATTTTGGAGGCTCGAACTTCACTAACTGTGATAAGGTGCATTAGTCTAAGAGCATCTGGGGTAAGAATTTCATTGGAAAATTGGGCAAGTACATCTAGGCAGGAATTAATTAAGTTGTTATAAAATTGAAAGTCCTTCTTAGGAATATTAAATGTGATAGAGAGTTGCTGGAAGGAGAGGATATATGGGTCATCTATAATGTGTTGGATGAATCTGATGCCTTTTTGAATCCATGATTTTCGGTTGATGATCTTATTATTAATGACTATGTTCTTATTATGCCATAATAGTGGGGAAAGATGCTTATTGGGGGTTATAGTATGGGGAAAAAGAAAAGTTTGTAGAGCTGAGATTGAAGCTTTAATAGGGTCTAAAATCTTTTTAGACAAATGTTTAAATATGTATATTTAGTCAGTGATGTCGTGTGGTAGAACTGCTTGTTTTTCTAATGTACACCAGGTCTGGATATCAGCGGATATAGGATCCATGAACCATTGACGAGATTGTTTTATAAGAAATGCAGAGTGATATGACTTAAAGTCAGGGAATCTAACACCCCCCCATATCATAGGGGCTTTCAGTTTTGTCAGAGCAATTCTTTTACATTTTCCTTTTCCCCAAAGAAAATTAAGTAGTACAGAGTAAATGGATTTGAAAAAGGAAAGGGATAATGGGACGGAGAGAAGTTGCAAATAGTATAGTATTATGGGAGTAAGCATCATCTTGATAGTATCTAAGCGCCCCCACCAGGAGAGGTATAGTGGAGACCATTTGGATGTTAGATCCTTGAGGGGGCCCAGTAGTGTTTCAGTATTGAGTTTAATTGTATTTGGGATAGTTGGGGCAAAACGAAGACCTAAATATTTGACAGAGCTACTGCACCATTTGAGGCCAAAAGTGACAATATCGTGTTTAAGGCAGTATGGATTTAGGGGCATAATTTCTGATTTCTGTGTATTCCATTTATATCCTGAGACCTGACCAAATTGTGATAATACACTCAAGAGGTTGGGAATGTGAAGTTTGGGGTTTTTAATTAATATAAGAATATCATCCGCATATACGGGTATTTTATTTATTGAGTCACCGACTTGAATTCCCGGGATGTTTTTGTTAGATCTTATTAATTCTAGTAGCGGTTCAAGAGAGAGGATATATAGTAATGGTGAGAAGGGGCAACCTTGATGCGTTCCTCTTAGTAAGGGAAAAGAGGAGGAAGTTTGACCATTTAAGTAAATAGCGGATTTGGGGGCAGAATAAAGAAGTTTAACCAGTGAAATACATTTTTCACCACACCCATGCTAACGTAGAGTTTGAAACATAAAATTCCAGTCAACACGATCGAAAGCTTTTTCCGCATCTAATGCAATGGCCGCATAGCCTTGAGTGTTTTTTTTGGCATTGGCTGCAAGGTTGATGCCGTTTAGTAAGAGTCTTGCGTTAGAGAATATATTACGTCCTTTTACATAACCTGTTTGGTCTGTTTTAACTAGATTTGGGAGTGAGGATTCGATTCTGTTAGCAAGTATTTTGGCAAAAATGTTGCTTTCAATATTAATAAGGGAAATGGGTCGATAGTTGCTAAGAAGAGTAGGGTCCTTCTCAGGTTTTGGGAAAATGATAAGTAAAGCTTCAGAAAAGGATCCGGAAGAGCATTTTTGTGAAATAAAATATGAAAAAAGTTTTTCAAGCTTAGGTGTTAAGATTTGAGAAAATGTGTTGTAGAATTCTGTGGATAGTCCATCAGGGCCGGGTGCTTTATCTTTTCCGAGGCTATGGATGGCTTTGGTAATCTCGATAGAGGTGATGTCCTTTTCTAGATGAGATAGATCAGTTTCAGGGTAGGTGGTTCTACTGATGTTGTTCAAAAAGGAATCGATGTTTTCTCTGGGAATAGCACATTCTGGAGTATATAGATCAGTATAAAATGTTCTAAAGCATTCCAATATTTCATCAGACCTATGATGCATTTTGCCCAATTTGTCTTGAATGTGAGAGATTTGAACTTTTTCTTTTTTTGTTTTTAAATAAGAAGCAAGCATTTTACCTGCTTTGTTAGAGGTTTGATAGATCTTTGTTTTAATTTAAGAATGGTACCTGCAGCTAACTCAGTGATTTCTTTATTGATTTCAAAGCGTATCTTAATGACTTGTCGTAGGTTAGCTGAGTTAGTGTCAGTATAGTAGTGTTGTTCTGCAATAGTGAGTTTAGAATAAAGATCATCAAGATGTTTTTACCTGATTTTTTTATTTTTGCCTGAGAGGGCCATTATGTGACCTCGAAGGGCCGCTTTGAATGCATCCCAAATATTGACAGTGGAGGTATCTTGATCTTGGTTTTCGTTAAAGTATTGTTGAATGAAAGTATTAATGGATTGAATAGATTTAGGATCATTTAAAAGAAAATTATTAAGTTTCCATCTGGAAGCACCTTTGTTCATATCTGCAAGGGAGAAGGAAGTGATGACTGGAGCGTGGTCAGAAATAATAATATTGGAGATCTTGGAGTCTATAATGGATCCAGATAGGGTCTTTGTAGCAAAAATAAAGTCAATACGTGATAATGTGTTATGTGGGGGGGGAATGCAAGGTATAATCCAAATGTGATGGATGAGATATCCTCCACGAATCAATTAGTCCTGTTTCTCCTAGACATTTTATAAAGTATTTGTGAGTTTTGTTGGGTTTAAACATGCAGCTGGATTTTCGATCTAAAAAAGGGTCAAGAACCTGATTAACATCACCACACATTATCAAATTGAAGTCATTTTTCAAAATCATTTGTTTGATATTATTCCAAAAGGAGGGATCTGGTAGTGTAGGTCCATAAATATTAAGAATTGATACTTGTGTCGTGTCAATTTGCAGTTTTACCCAAACCCATTTGCCATTTGTATCTGCATCTTGGGCAAGAATTTTGTAGGGTTGTTTTTTACTAATAAGTATAGCAACACCATTTCTCTTGGATATAGCTGGACTAGCAACAACTTCCTTCACCCAAAGAGACTTGAGTTTCATTGTTTCTTTGAGGGATAAGTGTGTCTCTTGTAGGCAAGCTACTGTTGGTTTAAATGTATTCAAGTGAGATAAGACTTTACATCTTTTCATTGGATTCTTGCAACCCTTGATATCCCATGTTATGCATTTAAAGATCATTTAGCTGGAGTAGATCTGATATTCATACACCTTATAGCTATAGTACAGTAATAAGCATATACCATTGTCATTTGATTGAAATTATGCTTACACCAATATTTGTACAGAAGGAAGGAACATAGAGGGTCAGGGAGGGGGAGAGGGGTTCGATCAAACCTTGGCGGGGAGTATACCATGTCGAATGGATGATTTTAGAGATCAAACAGTCAAAGGGAGATATATATGGGGGATAGGAAACACCTACCGGGTCGCTAACTAGGAAAAAGCGACTACCTGTGGAAGATGGACCCAAAAGAGCGCCCACCCCACATAATAAATATCAATGTGAAATCATAGCATTAGGTAAATAGATACTTATGAGTATAAAAGTCAGGTGATGGAGATCCGGTTTCAAGTAGTAGGTGAAGTTGAGGCCGCCGCTGGAGAAGAGGTGTCCATATTTTCATTTTTGATGGATTGTATGAAGAGCCTTAAGTCAGCGGGATCATCAAAGACTGCAGAGCGTCCTTCGTATGTAACTTTAAAGGAGCAAGGATCGAACAAGCCATATCGGACATTAAGTTGTTTAAGAGCAGGCCGGAATGCCAAAAAGATTTTTCTTCTTTGTGCTGTACTTCTAGCCACATCCTGTGATATATATAACTTACTGCCATGCCAAATTAGAGATTTACGTTCTTTAACTGTGGAGATAATAAGTTGCAGTTGAGAGTACTCCAAAAGGTAAAATATGAGCGTTCTTGGTGACTGACGAGATGAGGGAGAGACTGAGGGTTGGCCAATCCTATGGGCTTGTTGTATATTAAAACTGGTTTCCAAAGGCAAATGTAGTATGGCCGGTAAGAATTTTTGTAGGAAGACAATGGGGTCAGTGCCCTCAGCTCCTTCAGGAAGGCCAGCGATGTGTAGGTTATTGCGCCTACTACGATTTTCCAAATCTTCATTATGCTTTTGAAGTTCTTTAATGGATTTTTCCATTTGTGCCACCTTAGGCGATTTTTTTTCAAGCGCGCCAATTCTTTTCTCTGCCTCTTCCACCTTTCATCTAGTTGTTGTAACTTAATATTTGTGGTTTCAATGAAGGGTTTGAGTGCCCTGATTTCAGCAAGAATGGCTTCAATAGCTGGGTCTGATATTTCAATTGGAGGTGGAGAGTCACTTTTGGGTCTTTTCAGAGTAGTTGAGGAGGAGGTAGCGTCTTTGTTAGAGGCAGCATTTTTCTGGTTGGCTTTACTGGTTGCCATATTTGAGCAAATGTTAACCAATATGATTTGTTATGGCGTCTGATTCTTTGTTATTTATGATGGTTAGTAATATATAATTATTACTTCCATATTATTCTGCAGGCTTTACTATGAGCTAGAGAGTCCACAAAATGGAAAAACCCAGAATAATAAGGCATATACTACTGGAGATAGAAATTGATATGTTGATTAGAGCTGTTATCCAAATGTAGAGGTTTGTACCAGTGGAGTTGTAGGAGTACTGCGGTGGGTTAGTAGTAAACCAGTCTGTTTGTACCGTATAAGACGGTTGCAGCAATAATGTATGGCAGTGGTATGAAATTTAAAAGGAGAGAGGAGATTATGCAGATGGGAGACTGAGTAACGTGTTCATTATTATACTTTTAGAGCTTGGTATACCTTTGAGATGTGGCCTGCTAGCCCCTTCACTGTTTTTTGTTTTCCAAACTCCTTAATAAGACTTAAGACTTGCGTTGCAACTATTATTCGTCCTGTATTACTTATTTTCTTTTATATCCAAACATTCCTCTTAATTAAAAAACAAACCAAAAAGAAATGTCTTTCTTTTTTTTTTATAAACTTTCTGCTTCAGTGTTTATTCATGTACAGTTTAAGTTATGTTTTAGAATTGCTTCTTGCTGTATTTTCTTTGTTTTCTTTGTTTTCCAGCAGATGGCGCACTCGTGAGGAGGTGCCGCATGTCTAGGCCAAGACCAGGATGTCAGCTGATGCTGCACGCCGCTCCTCTCCTCACGAGGGGCGGTTCGCGTGCTGGCGTGCGTCCGATGCGGAATCCTGTGTGAAGAGCTGCCAGCGTGTGAAGCCTTCCAGCACGCCGGAGCCGCGCAAGAAGTCGCCGAGTGAAAGCGGGATGTCGGCAGCGCTCGGGAGGAAGATTAAGGTAAGTTTTAATAGATTATAAAATACCTAAATGCTTAATTAGATTTGATGTGGGGTAGAGCCGGTCTTCTAGGCAGCCATCTTGCCTCGACACCAAGCCACGCCCCAGCTCTTTCTAAGTCTATAAGTATGATCCCATGGTTCTCCCCTGCAGTATACTTCGGGAGTACGGATGCAGGCACGTTTGGTTGTACACTTGATGATGATGTGGCCTAAAGGTCAACTGTTGATGTTGCTGTTCGGCCAAATGTCTTTTGCCCTGTGTGCAAGAATGTTTGCCCATTAACTAAGGCCATGTTTCCTAGAATTCGTTCTTCTGGAAGCTTAGTATGGGCAGATCCTGTGAGTTGTTTGGAGTAGCCACAGTCCCGACATTCAATATGTCAGGTCCCTGATTCCTGATGTGTTTTTTATACCTTACATTGATGGGTTCAAGACTGACTTCTTCCTCTGAATCTTCCTATAGACAGGAGTCTACAGGAGTCTACACTGGGAGAACATTGCTTGTTCAAGGGTATCCCATAATTTTCTATTTCACGCTGAGGTTGAATCCTGAACGCTACTCGTCCAAGATGGTTCTTCATGTTCTGTCCACTTGCTCATTCAAACTTTAATCTATCGTGATATTTCCAACTAGGACTTGGTCTAATCTCCGTCATTAGGTGTCATTAGGTGGACTTCTATATCAAATCTGCTCATACCTAACAAGACTAGGGGCCAGACACAAAGACAATGGACATGGACGACGAACTACCGGCTATAAGTCAAATATATCTTTAATAAGGAGTTACCCCAAGAAATATACATGGTGGTGCTTAGAGGTAGTTGTTGAGTCATCATGTTCAACAATCTTTAATGTTTTTCATTTTTTGTAAAATGCATCATTTGGTCTCAGCATCCTGTATCCTTTTATTGTGTGACTCGATACACAGTTTCTCATCATGCTACGTTTACAGTACTGAAAGAAAAGTTAATTTTGAAAAAGCATTGACTCACTCCCCTACCACCCTCAGTGTTTCCATATGCAAATTCCTGTTACATTTGCTAACATATTTGTGACTTAGTGTCCGACACTCACATTATTTCTCAGTTGACTATCGAAGGTTTCAAAATTCAAAAGGTTTTCCCAGTTCGAAATGGGTTTTGAGAATCAGTTTCCCCAATATTCTGCATTTAAATTGACAAATGACTACTACCTGTCCCTTAAGATAATTCTTTTTTTATCTCTTTGGAAACAGATAATAGCAATAATAGCAATTCTCTTCCAGGTTCACGACTTTAGCACATTGGTAGCGTGAAGGGACATGTAATTGTCAGAGGGCCTGAAATCTATAAAGCATTGACCTTCACTGGTGAGGATGTCTCTTCAAATTCACTATTTATTCGAATATGCATTGCATGGAAGGAGAATACTTGCATTCTGCAGAGGGGGAAGAGAAGAAACATTTTTCTAAGTTGAAAGCGAGTTCCCCATTACTTTCAGGGTTGGCATACCCAGACATTGAGTGTGGGCATCTCGGACAAATAGTCTCTCGTTTTCCTCCTTACATGCACACATTCTTATTGAATATTCCGTTTCTTTCTTTGGGTATTCGGGTTCTATGTAATCTGCTGATTATCCTGGGCTATGGGTCAGAGGACAGGCACTGCAATATCCACATGGGTGTTGGTCTACCACTGGGGGACATTTAAGCATCAACTAATTATAGCTGGTTTGTTCAGACTGGTGCAGTGTGCATGGACAAACTATCACTATGGTTTTTCCAGAGCCTCAGTTTGGGTTATGAAGGCCTGGTTGCAGTATTTTAAAATGAGCTGTTTATATTTTACATGATTGTTTAGAGTCAGAAGTGTTTTGTGGGCCAACAGGCTAACCCTGTTCGTGTGCCATGCTCTTTTGGCAGCCTGTTTAGCAAAGTGGTTTTTGAGTATAGAATTGGCATTGATGATATACCCAACTTTGTAGGTGTGATTCCTCTTCAGCCTAAATCTTTAGAAAAGAAGTGTGTCATGCTGTGTCATGGGGTGATAGCTGGAATAATTTAGGGCAGTACTGTGGTTGGTTCTCTTGTAAAGTTTTGTATATAGTATACCTTCAAAGTGTGGTGGTGCCTAGTGAATTCTAAGTGTAAATTCAAAGCGTTGAGCCACTCATTAAATCGGAGTAGAAATTCTTTAGGAACTTGCCGATGTGCCAAGATATCAGGCCTCATTAGGACCCTGGCGGTCCCGTAATGAACGGTACGGGACCGGCACCGTTCATTACGGGCTGCCCTATTACGAGGACTGCTGCGGGACCCACTAAGGAATGTCTGGTCAGACCAGATGTCCTTAGTGGGTCCCACAAGCAGTCCAGGATGATAACAACGGGCCCGTCATTAACGGGTCCATTGTTACCGTCCTCCCCATTCCCATTGAGCCCTAGGAATGGGGATTCATTTTTACCGGGTCCCAGAAAAGGGCAATTACTGAGTCCGCCAAGGTCGGCATGACCCGTTATTTCCCTTTTCTGGTACCCGGTAAAAAATCATTACCGGCGGCAGCCGTGCTATCGCCAGGGTCGTTATGACGCCCATCATCTATACATCATTTCCAGCAAAGTATATTTCTGGAGAAGAGTTTTTCTAATAGGAGAATTTGTCTTTAAAGCTTCGTACCAGATGGTGCTTTGGGTAGCTCTTTCTAAGTCTTTTTTAATTTTAATGATTTTTATTGTTTAAATATTGAGTTTGATACAGATATCAACAAGTTACAGACTTTGAATAAATAAGAACCATAGAGAAATAAAATAGTAAATGATTCAGGTCACTTGTAATAGTATTTCTATATAGCTAAATCATTTGTTAAAATCATTTACGAATATAATATGAACTATAGTAGATATAATGCGCATTAATATAACAAGTAGTATAAATTAATAGTAGCACTAGTCTGCAAAGAGTGACATATATGTAGTGAATGTAGAGATTAGGGGGGAGACGTACAGGGAGACAGACAAGAGACATACAAGAATCAGGAGGGTAGAGGATAGGGGGGAGAATGGGTATATTGGATTATTTCATCAAGATAAACTAATCATTTCAAACATTGTTAAGTTCTAGCATTTCAGTATGAGTATGGAAATATGGATAATGATGCAAATATATGAGTGTAGATTCATGTACCATGAGCAGTTGCATTAAAACAGTTAAGATACCTGGTGAAATAATACCATTTAACATTATATTTAGGAATTGTGTTATGAATATTGGCCATGCACATTTCCAGTTTATGAGTGTTACAAATGGTATTCCACCAGATTTTGGTAGAGAGCAAACTAGAGTCTTTCCAGTTAGCAGTGATGCATTTTAAAGCTATACAGATGAATAGATCATAAAGTCTAGCAGAGTCAGATGGGATATAACTTGTAATGGCTATACTTCCTAAAAATATGTTAACAAAGGAAAAGGGCACATCAACATAGAAGATACACTTAAGAAGCTTCCAAATTTCCTGCCAAAATTTAACAATATATGAACATTCAAAAAACATATGCATATACGTGGCAGGAGATATGCCACATGACCAACATTTTGCATTATAATTCGGATTAGACTTAGCCAATTTGGCCGGAGTAATGAATGCTCTATGCATGAAGAAATAATAGTGTTGTGAAATATTTGCTGACACCGATATTTGTTTGATTTTAGAAAACAGACGAAGCCAAATATCATCTTCAAACATGTAGCCCAAATCAAGTTCCCATTTCAGACGTATAGGGCAAATCTTAAAAGTTGAGGTGAGCATATTGTATATTTTGGAGGCTCGAACTTCACTAACTGTGATAAGGTGCATTAGTCTAAGAGCATCTGGGGTAAGAATTTCATTGGAAAATTGGGCAAGTACATCTAGGCAGGAATTAATTAAGTTGTTATAAAATTGAAAGTCCTTCTTAGGAATATTAAATGTGATAGAGAGTTGCTGGAAGGAGAGGATATATGGGTCATCTATAATGTGTTGGATGAATCTGATGCCTTTTTGAATCCATGATTTTCGGTTGATGATCTTATTATTAATGACTATGTTCTTATTATGCCATAATAGTGGGGAAAGATGCTTATTGGGGGTTATAGTATGGGGAAAAAGAAAAGTTTGTAGAGCTGAGATTGAAGCTTTAATAGGGTCTAAAATCTTTTTAGACAAATGTTTAAATATGTATATTTAGTCAGTGATGTCGTGTGGTAGAACTGCTTGTTTTTCTAATGTACACCAGGTCTGGATATCAGCGGATATAGGATCCATGAACCATTGACGAGATTGTTTTATAAGAAATGCAGAGTGATATGACTTAAAGTCAGGGAATCTAACACCCCCCCATATCATAGGGGCTTTCAGTTTTGTCAGAGCAATTCTTTTACATTTTCCTTTTCCCCAAAGAAAATTAAGTAGTACAGAGTAAATGGATTTGAAAAAGGAAAGGGATAATGGGACGGAGAGAAGTTGCAAATAGTATAGTATTATGGGAGTAAGCATCATCTTGATAGTATCTAAGCGCCCCCACCAGGAGAGGTATAGTGGAGACCATTTGGATGTTAGATCCTTGAGGGTGCCCAGTAGTGTTTCAGTATTGAGTTTAATTGTATTTGGGATAGTTGGGGCAAAACGAAGACCTAAATATTTGACAGAGCTACTGCACCATTTGAGGCCAAAAGTGACAATATCGTGTTTAAGGCAGTATGGATTTAGGGGCATAATTTCTGATTTCTGTGTATTCCATTTATATCCTGAGACCTGACCAAATTGTGATAATACACTCAAGAGGTTGGGAATGTGAAGTTTGGGGTTTTTAATTAATATAAGAATATCATCCGCATATACGGGTATTTTATTTATTGAGGCACCGACTTGAATTCCCGGGATGTTTTTGTTAGATCTTATTAATTCTAGTAGCGGTTCAAGAGAGAGGATATATAGTAATGGTGAGAAGGGGCAACCTTGATGCGTTCCTCTTAGTAAGGGAAAAGAGGAGGAAGTTTGACCATTTAAGTAAATAGCGGATTTGGGGGCAGAATAAAGAAGTTTAACCAGTGAAATACATTTTTCACCACACCCATGCTAACGTAGAGTTTGAAACATAAAATTCCAGTCAACACGATCGAAAGCTTTTTCCGCATCTAATGCAATGGCCGCATAGCCTTGAGTGTTTTTTTTGGCATTGGCTGCAAGGTTGATGCCGTTTAGTAAGAGTCTTGCGTTAGAGAATATATTACGTCCTTTTACATAACCTGTTTGGTCTGTTTTAACTAGATTTGGGAGTGAGGATTCGATTCTGTTAGCAAGTATTTTGGCAAAAATGTTGCTTTCAATATTAATAAGGGAAATGGGTCGATAGTTGCTAAGAAGAGTAGGGTCCTTCTCAGGTTTTGGGAAAATGATAAGTAAAGCTTCAGAAAAGGATCCGGAAGAGCATTTTTGTGAAATAAAATATGAAAAAAGTTTTTCAAGCTTAGGTGTTAAGATTTGAGAAAATGTGTTGTAGAATTCTGTGGATAGTCCATCAGGGCCGGGTGCCTTATCTTTTCCGAGGCTATGGATGGCTTTGGTAATCTCGATAGAGGTGATGTCCTTTTCTAGATGAGATAGATCAGTTTCAGGGTAGGTGGTTCTACTGATGTTGTTCAAAAAGGAATCGATGTTTTCTCTGGGAATAGCACATTCTGGAGTATATAGATCAGTATAAAATGTTCTAAAGCATTCCAATATTTCATCAGACCTATGATGCATTTTGCCCAATTTGTCTTGAATGTGAGAGATTTGAACTTTTTCTTTTTTTGTTTTTAAATAAGAAGCAAGCATTTTACCTGCTTTGTTAGAGGTTTGATAGATCTTTGTTTTAATTTAAGAATGGTACCTGCAGCTAACTCAGTGATTTCTTTATTGATTTCAAAGCGTATCTTAATGACTTGTCGTAGGTTAGCTGAGTTAGTGTCAGTATAGTAGTGTTGTTCTGCAATAGTGAGTTTAGAATAAAGATCATCAAGATGTTTTTACCTGATTTTTTTATTTTTGCCTGAGAGGGCCATTATGTGACCTCGAAGGGCCGCTTTGAATGCATCCCAAATATTGACAGTGGAGGTATCTTGATCTTGGTTTTCGTTAAAGTATTGTTGAATGAAAGTATTAATGGATTGAATAGATTTAGGATCATTTAAAAGAAAATTATTAAGTTTCCATCTGGAAGCACCTTTGTTCATATCTGCAAGGGAGAAGGAAGTGATGACTGGAGCGTGGTCAGAAATAATAATATTGGAGATCTTGGAGTCTATAATGGATCCAGATAGGGTCTTTGTAGCAAAAATAAAGTCAATACGTGATAATGTGTTATGTGGGGGGGGAATGCAAGGTATAATCCAAATGTGATGGATGAGATATCCTCCACGAATCAATTAGTCCTGTTTCTCCTAGACATTTTATAAAGTATTTGTGAGTTTTGTTGGGTTTAAACATGCAGCTGGATTTTCGATCTAAAAAAGGGTCAAGAACCTGATTAACATCACCACACATTATCAAATTGAAGTCATTTTTCAAAATCATTTGTTTGATATTATTCCAAAAGGAGGGATCTGGTAGTGTAGGTCCATAAATATTAAGAATTGATACTTGTGTCGTGTCAATTTGCAGTTTTACCCAAACCCATTTGCCATTTGTATCTGCATCTTGGGCAAGAATTTTGTAGGGTTGTTTTTTACTAATAAGTATAGCAACACCATTTCTCTTGGATATAGCTGGACTAGCAACAACTTCCTTCACCCAAAGAGACTTGAGTTTCATTGTTTCTTTGAGGGATAAGTGTGTCTCTTGTAGGCAAGCTACTGTTGGTTTAAATGTATTCAAGTGAGATAAGACTTTACATCTTTTCATTGGATTCTTGCAACCCTTGATATCCCATGTTATGCATTTAATGATCATTTAGCTGGAGTAGATCTGATATTCATACACCTTATAGCTATAGTACAGTAATAAGCATATACCATTGTCATTTGATTGAAATTATGCTTACACCAATATTTGTACAGAAGGAAGGAACATAGAGGGTCAGGGAGGGGGAGAGGGGTTCGATCAAACCTTGGCGGGGAATATACCATGTCGAATGGATGATATTAGAGATCAAACAGTCAAAGGGAGATATATATGGGGGATAGGAAACACCTACCGGGTCGCTAACTAGGAAAAAGCGACTACCTGTGGAAGATGGACCCAAAAGAGCGCCCACCCCACATAATAAATATCAATGTGAAATCATAGCATTAGGTAAATAGATACTTATGAGTATAAAAGTCAGGTGATGGAGATCCGGTTTCAAGTAGTAGGTGAAGTTGAGGCCGCCGCTGGAGAAGAGGTGTCCATATTTTCATTTTTGATGGATTGTATGAAGAGCCTTAAGTCAGCGGGATCATCAAAGACTGCAGAGCGTCCTTCGTATGTAACTTTAAAGGAGCAAGGATCGAACAAGCCATATCGGACATTAAGTTGTTTAAGAGCAGGCCGGAATGCCAAAAAGACTTTTCTTCTTTGTGCTGTACTTCTAGCCACATCCTGTGATATATATAACTTACTGCCATGCCAAATTAGAGATTTACGTTCTTTAACTGTGGAGATAATAAGTTGCAGTTGAGAGTACTCCAAAAGGTAAAATATGAGCGTTCTTGGTGACTGACGAGATGAGGGAGAGACTGAGGGTTGGCCAATCCTATGGGCTTGTTGTATATTAAAACTGGTTTCCAAAGGCAAATGTAGTATGGCCGGTAAGAATTTTTGTAGGAAGACAATGGGGTCAGTGCCCTCAGCTCCTTCAGGAAGGCCAGCGATGCGTAGGTTATTGCGCCTACTACGATTTTCCAAATCTTCATTATGCTTTTGAAGTTCTTTAATGGATTTTTCCATTTGTGCCACCTTAGGCGATTTTTCTTCAAGCGCGCCAATTCTTTTCTCTGCCTCTTCCACCTTTCATCTAGTTGTTGTAACTTAATATTTGTGGTTTCAATGAAGGGTTTGAGTGCCCTGATTTCAGCAAGAATGGCTTCAATAGCTGGGTCTGATATTTCAATTGGAGGTGGAGAGTCACTTTTGGGTCTTTTCAGAGTAGTTGAGGAGGAGGTAGCGTCTTTGTTAGAGGCAGCATTTTTCTGGTTGGCTTTACTGGTTGCCATATTTGAGCAAATGTTAACCAATATGATTTGTTATGGCGTCTGATTCTTTGTTATTTATGATGGTTAGTAATATATAATTATTACTTCCATATTATTCTGCAGGCTTTACTATGAGCTAGAGAGTCCACAAAATGGAAAAACCCAGAATAATAAGGCATATACTACTGGAGATAGAAATTGATATGTTGATTAGAGCTGTTATCCAAATGTAGAGGTTTGTACCAGTGGAGTTGTAGGAGTACTGCGGTGGGTTAGTAGTAAACCAGTCTGTTTGTACCGTATAAGACGGTTGCAGCAATAATGTATGGCAGTGGTATGAAATTTAAAAGGAGAGAGGAGATTATGCAGATGGGAGACTGAGTAACGTGTTCATTATTATACTTTTAGAGCTTGGTATACCTTTGAGATGTGGCCTGCTAGCCCCTTCACTGTTTTTTGTTTTCCAAACTCCTTAATAAGACTTAAGACTTGCGTTGCAACTATTATTCGTCCTGTATTACTTATTTTCTTTTATATCCAAACATTCCTCTTAATTAAAAAACAAACCAAAAAAAAATGTCTTTCTTTTTTTTTTATAAACTTTCTGCTTCAGTGTTTATTCATGTACAGTTTAAGTTATGTTTTAGAATTGCTTCTTGCTGTATTTTTTTTGTTTTCTTTGTTTTCCAGCAGATGGCGCACTCGTGAGGAGGTGCCGCATGTCTAGGCCAAGACCAGGATGTCAGCTGATGCTGCACGCCGCTCCTCTCCTCACGAGGGGCGGTTCGCGTGCTGGCGTGCGTCCGATGCGGAATCCTGTGTGAAGAGCTGCCAGCGTGTGAAGCCTTCCAGCACGCCGGAGCCGCGCAAGAAGTCGCCGAGTGAAAGCGGGATGTCGGCAGCGCTCGGGAGGAAGATTAAGGTAAGTTTTAATAGATTATAAAATACCTAAATGCTTAATTAGATTTGATGTGGGGTAGAGCCGGTCTTCTAGGCAGCCATCTTGCCTCGACACCAAGCCACGCCCCAGCTCTTTCTAAGTCTATAAGTATGATCCCATGGTTCTCCCCTGCAGTATACTTCGGGAGTACGGATGCAGGCACGTTTGGTTGTACACTTGATGATGATGTGGCCTAAAGGTCAACTGTTGATGTTGCTGTTCGGCCAAATGTCTTTTGCCCTGTGTGCAAGAATGTTTGCCCATTAACTAAGGCCATGTTTCCTAGAATTCGTTCTTCTGGAAGCTTAGTATGGGCAGATCCTGTGAGTTGTTTGGAGTAGCCACAGTCCCGACATTCAATATGTCAGGTCCCTGATTCCTGATGTGTTTTTTATACCTTACATTGATGGGTTCAAGACTGACTTCTTCCTCTGAATCTTCCTATAGACAGGAGTCTACAGGAGTCTACACTGGGAGAACATTGCTTGTTCAAGGGTATCCCATAATTTTCTATTTCACGCTGAGGTTGAATCCTGAACGCTACTCGTCCAAGATGGTTCTTCATGTTCTGTCCACTTGCTCATTCAAACTTTAATCTATCGTGATATTTCCAACTAGGACTTGGTCTAATCTCCGTCATTAGGTGTCATTAGGTGGACTTCTATATCAAATCTGCTCATACCTAACAAGACTAGGGGCCAGACACAAAGACAATGGACATGGACGACGAACTACCGGCTATAAGTCAAATATATCTTTAATAAGGAGTTACCCCAAGAAATATACATGGTGGTGCTTAGAGGTAGTTGTTGAGTCATCATGTTCAACAATCTTTAATGTTTTTCATTTTTTGTAAAATGCATCATTTGGTCTCAGCATCCTGTATCCTTTTATTGTGTGACTCGATACACAGTTTCTCATCATGCTACGTTTACAGTACTGAAAGAAAAGTTAATTTTGAAAAAGCATTGACTCACTCCCCTACCACCCTCAGTGTTTCCATATGCAAATTCCTGTTACATTTGCTAACATATTTGTGACTTAGTGTCCGACACTCACATTATTTCTCAGTTGACTATCGAAGGTTTCAAAATTCAAAAGGTTTTCCCAGTTCGAAATGGGTTTTGAGAATCAGTTTCCCCAATATTCTGCATTTAAATTGACAAATGACTTCACAGTTTGATATTGGCCTTAAGAGTCAACTTCCCAACGTAGGGCATTTCACTTCTCAAATACTTTCACAACTCGTTATGGAAACCGAGGTTCGGTTTCCCTAAAAGCAGCATCTCAATTCTAAAATACTTTGTCAGTTTGCATTGAGCTTTGATGCTCAGTTTCCCAAATGGGCAATCTTTTCAGCTCTCAAAGGCTTTCTCAGTCAAATTTGGACTAAGAGCCTGAGGTCCTGATTCACACATCGTTTTCCCATGGGATTGCACTATTATAAAACGCTTCTGTGAATCAGGCCCCAAGTCTCTCAAGATACAGTTTTTTAAATACTCAAAAGTCTCTGTGCCACTTACTGGCCTATGAGCTTCCCTCATTCTTTAAGGGGGCTCTACTCTTTGTGGTTCACTTCAGTTGGGACTTGTCTCTAGCAGTGGTGAATGGGTTAATTTCACTTGGCTCTCAATCCTGAGCCCCTTCTGGAGGGTTCCACTTTCAGTGGCCAAAGGCTGTCACCGGGTGTTCTTGGTGTGGACGGTGTCACGGCAGTCCCCTAGCGAAGGTTTCCGTGTCAGACATAAAATGTCTCTTCATTTCTCTTATATGGTTCCCCTGACTCTCGTCTCTTGTCCACGAAGCTCGTGTGGTCTGGTTTCTGCCCTGTGTCTCCAAGCTTGAACTGTGCTTCCAAATTACCATAGTTGCAGGATTTCAGCCGCCAGTCAAAAAGCCCTGACATTAACTCCCATGAGTGTTTTGAACTGTAGCTCGGACAACGGACAGTTTCAGTAATTCAAAATCAGAATAAAGTTAATTCCAGAGATTTCTTGAAAATGCCAAGAATAAAATGATTTGTAAGTGGGCCATACTATAAAACAGCGTGCTTAGTCTCGACTCTAGATGATGCAAACAGTGGGGATTGTGGCAGCAGATCCAAAGCCCTGTAGTGCAGCTTGTGCGCTACATCTCCCATTCCTGCTGCCCTCAGTAGCAGATGTGGAAGAAACACTCAAGCCTGCAAATGAAGCGTTCACAACTTCATCTGCTCACTTCAAGCTGAGAATCATAGTAAACCTCACAGACCTGCCTCCCAGTGCCCAGCATTCATACCATAGGAGCCTTCTCACATGGCCACCATTGGCAGCCTGGCCAGTGCCAATACTTCTCGGTGCAAGCATCAATAGGGGAAGGAATACTTGCCATGTCATTGGCTATCCAATTGCACAGAGTGGTGTTACAGGCGTGTGGTATGAGGTTGTGGGGATTAGTTAAAGGTTGGGGCTCAGAGCAAAGAAAGATCCGAAGGCCTTGAATCCT
This sequence comes from Ambystoma mexicanum, assembly GCF_040938575.1. Lineage (NCBI taxonomy): Eukaryota > Metazoa > Chordata > Amphibia > Caudata > Ambystomatidae > Ambystoma > Ambystoma mexicanum. The sequence continues at coordinate 536,084,835 of NC_090923.1, read as the reverse complement.
GGGGGCAAATGAACAAAGGGAAAATGAGATAACCATAAAACAAGAGCAGAGGGATTATGCATTTACTTTGCATTCTGTAGGTTTCTTGGCTCGTTTGAAGGCTATTTTGGCACTGCTCTGTTTGCCCATAACCCACAGTCCTGTCAAGCCCATCCATCCTGCTACAAGGACTCAACCCGCTTTAACATGGTCTTTTGAATCCATCTAGCCTACCACGACATATATGCCTGACATGAGTCTGAAGTAAGAATTCCCACTCTGGTCTAGCAGATGATAGAGAAACATGCTCTTAACCCCTCACGTTGCTGTTTGCTTCTAATGGACCAATAACTCTCAAATGGCAGCCACCCATTAAGTTATTGATAAAAAGAGAGAATTACAGCACATTTGCTGTTCAGACGCTGATCCAAGAAAATGTCTCAAAAAGGCACTCAATAGGTTTCCAAAAACACATGCCTGAATGGACAAAGGAAGCTCCCAGTTACCATTGTCCCGGTTCCAGGAGAGTTGGCCTGTGGAAAAACTTTGACCTAATCTCAAGAAAGGCAGTTTGGATGTGATCAAAATTGTCTTCTCTCTCTGATTCGCTCCATCGACTGGAACATAAACATCAAACCCCAAACAGGCAGAAGAAGGCTAACACAAAGGAGAAATAGAAAAACACACCTCCGGATGGCATGAAAGAGAAAATGTGAAAGTTAAGGGAGGCCAAGAATGAGATCATAGAGTACTTGTGAAATGTGAGCTACCAGATGTCTTTGAAGTAATCTTCGCAAAGAGTGTACATTCCAATCCGACCTTGATACAAGAGGCTGGAGATATAAGCAAGAATACTGTGAAAGTAATGGAAAATGGACACTATAGTAATCAAAGCCTCCACAATAGCTTGCAGTGGCAAGAATCCTACAGCATCTGACTCCAAGGAAGCGTCATAGTAGGTCCAGTTGGAAAGACGCTTTGGTACTAACCATCCTGGAGGCTCTAAAAGCCATTCTCAGAGACACAAAACATAGATGATGTCATAATATGCATGTCCTTGGTACTTCCGAGTCAAAGAGTGAGTGGAAACAAGGCTTTGCATAACCTAACTGGATCCAGGCTAGTGAAGCCTTCAACCTCAGGTTTATTATTCAAATAAAGCTTGTACGATTAGAAATGCCTGCATCAGCCACCAGACCAGTCCTTCTTCAACCAGCATCCTTACAATATACAGCACCAACAATGATGGATGACCCCACATGATTCTACCCTGAGGACGGTGGCACAAGGGCTCTCACGCTATTGTTTTTCCCCCAACCTGTGTACTGGTAAGCTCTGCTGTCCAAGCCTTACAATACATCTCCCTCTTATTTTTGATGATCATATCACATCCATCCTCCTTCCACATCAGGTGGCGCGGTCATTTGTAACCCATGGCTATGTTAAACCTTTGTTACCCTGCTAAGGTTCCACACTTGTCTACTCTAAATCCACACAATATCCTTACAAACCTGGTCCACAGCACAGGATCAATGAACAAGTTTTCACCTTTGGAGATCACAGCCAGTTTCCTCTCTCTTACATAGTCACCAACCTCCACTATTACTTGCTGGGCACTCTCTTTACTGTACAGCACATCTTAACATGGCATTGCAACACCTCTACCCTTTCTCACACCATCTGTTCATTCACGCTTCCATTCTTTGCGCACACCCAACCATGGGTTGCGCATTGGGATATTGTCTTTTATTCCTCTCATCACCTCAACGGAATCCTCTGCTGTTATGCCATGCAGAGAAATTAGCCCATGCACTCTCCTCTCTGATTGCTTCCTTCGTACTTACCCAACGGATCAATGTGATTTTAATGAACCAAAAAATAAAGAATACAATTTTAACTAACCCAAAATAACTTTTTTTTAAAAAACTATTTATTTTCTGGGGGTGGGGAGTAACCCCTTGTTTCCCCATGTTTAAAACTCCCACCCTACATTTTTTTAATGTGGTATTTTTTAATACTTTTTATTTCGTTATAATTTAATTCTTTATTTTTATTAGGTATAATCAATGGACACCTTACCCAACACTCCTCTGCCATGTGTAACACCTATTTTCTCTCTTAACCACACTGTTAATTTGGGTATGGCACGGCACTGTTTTTTGTGTTTGATCCAACAACATTCATCCATATCTTTGATTATGAACTGGAGACAATTGTCTGTCAATTTGCTAGAAGGTAACAGCTCTTCAAGAAATTTGCTGATCGCAGAAGAGCTTGATTCGCACATCACTTGCACCTCCACCCATCACAAAAAGATATATCGGCTCAATAGCAAAGTACCCGTCTGTGTACCCAATTGGTACCAGAGCACGAATACCCATAGCTAACTCTTCCCACACTTACCGGGCCAAGCCACATACCTTTACTAGCTGGACACACACCACCAACCCTTTTCTGTACTCCTTACATTCCTGACAAACTTTCAGACTTCTTTCCACAGACTTGTGAAATCTGGGCCACCAATAATCTAGCCTAAGCAAGTCTCTGTAAGCAATATGTCGCTTTGCCCATAATGTGCTAAAGTGATTCATTTTGAAAAGAGGTTTTGGCTTTGGGGGTCCAGTCTGTGAAGGCGACACAAATACGTTGAGCAATAAGAATTATTTAGCTTTGTGCATACTAGACCATGTGTCGCGTCTTGCTGAGTTGTCTTTGAAAAGCCAAATAAACCACTATCAAGATTAGTATTTGCAAAAATACTCAGATATAAGACAGTGCCAAGTTAGTGCTCAAGCATGCGTTTATTTTAAATAATTGCCCTCAGTGATGACACGTGTTTCGACTATCTTGAAAGCCTTTATCAAATCAAGGGCTTGTTACAGTATATTAATCTATCCATGGTTACAGATTCAAGTTCAACATAAAAAATATAATAATCCACAGAAATCAACATTGTACAATACATTGTTCCACATTGGTTGGTTAAATCATATATACACAAAGAAACATCAAGAATGTTAATTCACATTCATGTTAGATACAGTTGATACAGTTTAAAGCATTGATTAATATATAGCCACAGACAATCAGGGGTTGGTGAAGGGAAGGATTCATGAGGTTGAGAGAACAAAATAAATAAAATAAAATAAAAAAGAGGGAACAGTGAGAGAGCAGAGTTAGTCCATGTGTTTTTAGCACAAGCATATTCGAGTGCTGACTTCATGTGTTAATTGCATTTTTAATATTTTACCTTCGAAAGTGTGTCCCCATTGGATAGTTGAAATGATGCTCGCCAATATCTGGGTTCAATCCCTGTGCAATAAGTTAGAAACAATTGTATATTTGTATAAGTACTGCCAAAAAGCAAATCGATAAATATAGGGAAATAGTATCATTAGAGAATTATGTTAAAAGTGAACTTATCCCAACAGGACTTCGGATCCTAATATTTCCCAACTTCAGCAATGATCATGACAAGGACCTTGCGGACCTATGGGAAAATATCCTTAACTGCAGCTCAAAGAAGATGATAGAACTCTTGCTTGAGCATGCTGCAAGGGAACACAAAAGAATAATTGAACAGATAGACATAACTAAGAAGGAAATAACAGAAAAGAAATCTTTAGAGGCAACAAAAGAAAAGAATTACAATACAATGCATGAAATCTTAAAAACCTATCAGGATGAGATTAAACTAAGAAAACTAAGGAAACATTACAGAGACGAAAGAGACTATATTGAAGATAGAGTCTAAACTTTCCAAGCCAAATACAAGCAATTTACAAAGATGGGATCTAAAACCACGACACCAAATACATCTTCAGCAAGTTCAGATGCAGAATCTGAAGGAGAAACGACCACTATGGATAAAACTAATATTTCGAACCAACCAAAGAAAATAACAATTCAGGATATATGAATCAAATGAAACGGTACAAAAAAGGCAACAGATATAAAAAACCGAAGCCACAAGGAGGAGACGAAGGAGGGGGGGGGTACAGGGCCTAGCAAATCAACGACCACAAGAAAACAGAAACAGAAGATTCACCAGAGCGAGTGCGAAAGAATACAACAGGAACACATAGGAAGAGATCTTGTTATAAGCCTGTCTAAAAGAGTACTGACGCAAGATGAACATAGACTACTCAACAAGGGGCTTTCATTTGCTCCAACAACTTGGTTTAATAATATCGACATCCATATTGACTTGTTTAAACTTGTGCGCAAGCTTAAACTCAAGATGTTTTTTGCAACAAACTACCAAACTCCTACACAGGTTGAACAAAGTGAGATTACGATCCAAGAGATTGAAGATATACATCTTATCAGATCAATCGGAGAATCTGAGGATTTTGACATACCACAAGTACTACAAGAATTGAATATATAACCAAACATGTTGCCAAACAAAGAATTAAAACCCACATCCAGATGTGTGCCTCAGCTACCACCAGATAACATCATTGATACTTTTATAAGGCAGTAACAGAAGAATTTTATAAACTTACCAGCAATAAATATCAAAAAGGACAAAAACACAATCTGTCTTTGGAAGAACATAAAGCCTTAAAACACCTAGCAACGGACCTATATATTAACCAATGCTTTAAACTGTATCTAACATGAATGTGGATTAACATTCTTGATCTTTCTTTGTGTATATATGATTTAACCCCTTAAGTGCCAGCGATGAGCCGGCTCCTCAGTGGAAACCCCTCCAGGTTGCCACCGACGAGCCGGCTCGTCAGTGGCACTTAAGGGGTTAATGAAGGAGAAAATGTTGGAATAATTTGCTCAGTGAAATACTGAAATTAATAAAAATGCCTTGGCACTGGGGGGGAAAACCCATGGCGGTTAAAGGGTTAAACAACCAATGTGGAGCAATGTATTCTACAATGTGGATTTCTGTGGATTATTATACTTTTTTATGTTGAACTTGAATCTGTAACCATGGATAGATTAATATACTGTAACAAGCCCTTGATTTGATAAAGGCTTTCAAGATAGCCGAAACATGTGTCATCACTGAGGGCAATTATTTAAAATAAACACATGCTTGAACACTAACTTGGCGCTGTTTTATATCTCAGTATTTTTGCAAATACTAAAGTGATTCATGTTTACCTAAAACCTGTAGGTACCACCACTCTTCCAGAGCAATAGAAGAAAATCCTGTTACTGCTAATTTCGTCCCTAATCTCGTAGAAGCTCCTCTGTTTGTCAGGAAGGCTGTATTTGCCAGTCCACACTCCTCTGCGATATCCATTTACTCCCACAAGGTTGGCGTCACTGGTGTCACTGTCACTCTTGCACTCCCAGTCGTCCTGGCCAATCATACTGTCATGTGTGACATACACCAGCTCAGATCACCTCCACTAAGGTAGCCTCTACAGTCTTCTATGCAGTTGTCCGCCCCTGAGGGGTGTTTGACTAGAAATCCATAGCACTGCAAATGTGAAACCTGGTTGGTCTTGCACTTCAGCACAATATTGAACACCTTCTCTTTTCTGTTTTCAAAGGCCTATGATCAGCTCTTAGAATGAAGTGTGTACCCCACCAAGAGGCTCGACGTTTTTTCACTCCCCAGTGGCACAAAAAGGCCTCTTTTTCAAAAAAACATAGTACTTTTTCTTAAGACTCTTCACTACACAGGAATCATGGGCAATCATCATTTCCACCCTGTCCTTGAGCTGTAGTGATAGACATGCATCTGCTCGCAAGGTGGCACAGAAAGGTTCATCTCTCCCTGTCCTTGAGCTGTAGTGATAGACATGCATCTGCTCGCAAGGTGGCACAGAAAGGTTCATCTCTCCCTGTCCTTGAGCTGTAGTGATAGACATGCATCTGCTCGCAAGGTGGCACAGAAAGGTTCATCTCTCCCTGTCCTTGAGCTGTAGTGATAGACATGCATCTGCTCGCAAGGTGGCACAGAAGGGTTCATCTCTCCCTGTCCTTGAGCTGTAGTGATAGACATGCATCTGCTCGCAAGGTGGCACAGAAAGGTTCATCTCTCCCTGTCCTTGAGCTGTAGTGATAGACATGCATCTGCTCGCAAGGTGGCACAGAAAGGTTCATCTCTCCCTGTCCTTGAGCTGTAGTGATAGACATGCATCTGCTCGCAAAGGGGCACAGAAAGGTTGATCTCTCATATTTGTGTTTTCAAATTTACAAAAGCATTCTTCTCTCCACACAAAATCACATTTGTTCTTCATCAAGGTGCTTGTATGGCACACTCTGTCCACAAAGTTATTTACACATTTTTGACAGAGCTGAAGCAAGCCAAAAAAATATCTCAGTTCCACTTTAGAGAAGAGGTTTTCAATCTTTTTAATCTCATCCAACAATTGTCCACGCACCCTCCCCAACGGCCAGCCACTGTAAAATCAACAACACGCTCTCCAAGTTCTGATCATGTCCCGCCGCCACACTCCTGCTAACAAGGATATCATCCCTGTGGAACTGCACTTGGGGAATATATCTCAGAAGAGCTTCATAATCGCCTTTGAAAAACAGAAGAATGTTGATTTGGTGGGAGGCGTTTTAATCAACATGTTTGCATCACCCAATGAACACAACATTTAGCTCTTATTGTGGTAGGGGTGGTGCTCAACCACTGCTCATCTGTTTAACTATGATCAATATACTACCTCGCATCGGTGCTGGGGTTGTGGGCCACCACCAGTGAGACACTGCACAGCATCAGTTCTGTTAATTATACATGCATAGCCCAACGTCTGAAGTTCACTGTTCACCAACTTTGACAGCACAGGCTCCGCACTTTCCTTAATCATTGTTAAATGTACAAAGACACGCAGACGTCCCACCCAATATATGAACATTTTCTCTGGGGAGGATAGCTCAGGGGCAACGTGCTCACCTTGAAAGCAAGACGTCACAGAGTACCCCGGGACGATCCCGCGCTTTGAAACCTCTGGGTATTAAGCGTGTTATAAATAACCTATCATATCATATATCATTTTTGGAAAGAGGTATTGCATGAACCTCTCAAGCGTTCATAGTCACAGGGATCACTTGATCCATGGTGAGTGAGAGGACCCGGAACTGGACGCTGTAGGGGAGAACAGTGTCTCTTCCCTACCTTGGGCATGGGGCCTGCCAGCATGAAAGCCAGGGTCAGACCTGTCTCAGAGGCAGAGAGAGGGATTTTTGGAGAACCCATTCCCTGAAACCCATTTATGTTTCTTGAATCTTAATGTGAGTACCACTTATTGTTATACAATGCCTCCCAGTACTGTTTATGTTTATGGCCAGCGTTTTCTCTTTTGTGTTTTAGGCCCACAAGGACCAGAATCACAAACGAGGAAAATGAGCAGAAAAAGAGAAATGCAGCGCATGACACAGCGAGCACAACCGCAACAAGAATCAACTCCCAACATTATAATGCAGTGAGGTGAAATCAAAATAAAACGGGAGAAAAATAGAAAAGACTGTGGGAGGAAATGGAACAGGGAGGGGTGCTTTTTAAAGCTATTCACCTGTGTATTTTAGCCCCTTGGGAAAGAATAGCCACAGATTGGCCCACGGGGTCAGGTGAGCACTGAAACCAATGGCAATAGGGGGAGGGGCATATATAATCACGAAGAGCACAATGTAAAAGGAGAGGCAATGAGAGACAGCGTGTGGGTAATAGGTGTGAGGTCAGGAGGTGTGGAGGTGGACCAAGAGACCAGGCAGAAGACAGACAGTAAAGCGGAGTGCTGAAGAGTGGGTGGCAGAGTTGGTGTAGAGTGCAGGTGAGGTATTGGTTGTGAGAGAGCGTGGCACCAGTTGGATGTAGTGTGGTGAGGGGATGTAAAAGGTGAGTGAGAACGAGAGAAAGAAAGCTATAGAGAGAAATGTAGAGGGAATTAAGAAGAGAGTGCGACTGATAGAGACTGCATGATAGGAGGGTGTGGAAAGAGTGAATGGTGGTAGTAGTGGTTAGTGGTGAGGGATGAGTGACGAAGGAAGAGATAGATGGGGAGAATGTGGTTCAATTCGGGGACAGTGGTATAGCTAGAGGATCATGTCTAGGAAGAGGAGAGGTGAGAAGAGTGGTGTGGAAAGAAGTGGGGAGAAAGGAGAGGAGAGAGATGAAGGGAGATGTGAGGAGAGTGCAGACTTCAGAGGTACAGTAACGACAGAGGTTTAGAGAGGGGATTGTGTGTAGGAAGAGGGGCGGTGAGAACATGGTTGTGGCGAGAGGTGAGGAGAAGTGTGAGGAGAGGGAGGTAGAAGTGAGCCAAGAGTGCAGACTTCGGAGCGACAGTAAGGACAGAGAAGATCAAGGAGACGGGGTGAGAGAAGGTGGAGGAGGGAGAGGGGCGAGACAGAGTAGAGGTTGAGGGGGAAGGAGTACTGAGATCAGAGAAAGGAGAGAGGAGTGCATGTGTGAGGCATGTGTGAGAGAACAGACCAGGGTGTCTGTTACTGGCACAATAAAATTGCCATTACAATTGTGAAAAGCCTCGGGCATGTCAGGATAGCGGTCCCTTAGAAGAACCCTAGAGAAAGCCAGATAGATAAGGCTTTTGCCTTCAGACCCTCACCTGAAGCAACCCCTTAGATAGTGGGGGTCACTATCAGCTAGTTGCCAAGCCTGGCATTGGAGATGTCTGGGTTCGGGAGGTGGGAGCCTGTGAGAGGTCCAGGTAGGGAAACCATTAGGTAGGGAAACCTTTAGAGTCATTTTGAACATCTTTCAAAGTCAAAGTTATTGAAGCCCTGGATGACAGTTGTTGGGTTGAAGTACTTATTCCCGGCCCCCCCTTTGGGAGGCCCCTTTTTTGACACATACATCTTTGCACTGACCTGCTGCCCCTTAAAGCAGAGGGTAACCCAGGCCTTCCATCTTATCCAAAGTGTACCTTCCAGGACATATTTTAGGAGCATGTAGTTCCCTTACCCTAACCCCCCCAACATGTGTTACCACACCTTCTGGGCGTGATGTAAGGGACACTTTAGCACTTGAAGCTGAATCAGCCAACGCATTGATCTCAACCCTATTCCAGTGGTCGAAGTGTACGAAAGAAGTAGTGGAACACGCCTACACCCGCTGCCACTCCCCAAAAAGTCCATCGCCACGCCCCCTCCGACGCACAATCTAAACCCCTAAACAAATGTGCCTGCTGTTTAAGGGATCGTTCAGTGCAGTGCACTGTTTCAACTTCTTCCTACACTTTTATTTTAAAACGAAACCATTCCGGAACAATGCCTTTTTAAAATTAAAGTATAGGAAAAGGAAATCTTAATGTAAAAAGTAGAGGAGCACTGCTCCCAAACGCTTCGACCACTGCCCTATTCACAAACCCACCCGTCATACGGCTTTCACAATCCTCTTCACTACCCTCCACAGGGCCAGGAGGATAGCTCAGGACCAACTATCTTGTGTTGGAAGCAAGGCAGCACAGAGCAACTAATTTTCAAATCCTGGCCCCCAGTATTAAGTGTGTTATAAAAGATTCATTAAAGGATTATCGTGGAGACCCTCCTCTATTAGATTTATCATTAACGCATCACCTCCATTGCACTCATCGTCTTCATATGTGCCCATTTTTCGATTTACATTCATCATTTTTTCACCTTCCTCTACTCGTTTGGCACTCTTTCCAGATGATGCATAGAACATATCCATTTAAAGGCATATTTTGCCATTAGTTGGGAATCTGAAGGGTGTGCTTTCCTGTTATATCAATACCTTGCATATGGTGGGAACACAAGGGCATATCATTGCACTGGCTAGAACACGTGTCAGTATCTGTACATTTGACGCAAGGATCACATTTAAATCCCTCTGCATCATCCGTAAGGCTTCCTGGGGCCTGAGACCACACTATCTACAACTTGCTCTCTCCAAATACTCTCCCTCGAGATCTCGCAGATCTTCTGGCTCCAACTCTTTGCTTGTCAAGCGCTTTTCTAAGCAGCGAGCAGATGACCGACCCCCTCATCGGCTGGCTCCCTCCTCTGGAACAGCCTCCCCCTTCCTCTCTGTCTTGAGCCGGATCTCCTCAAATTCCACGAGCTCCTCCAAGCTTTCCTCTTATCCTCCTCTTTCTCCCTATGCCTCCTGTGCTAATCCCCAGTCGCTGAGCTTGGTGGCCTGGGCCATAATGTGTCTGCCTGGGCCCTGGCTTTCTGTCCAATCACTCGCAGCCTCCGCCCTCCTCCTGCACTTGTCTTTGGGCAACCACTGCCCTGTATTGCCTCACATGCCCGCACTTGTTGAACTTGCAGGAGACCACTCTTCTACCTAGTGGTCTCCGTCTGGCACTTACCAGTTTCCCTGCAAGTGCCTCTCTGGCACTTGCCCCCTGTGTGGAACCTCTAGCACTTACCCACCTCCCATGGTCCCTTCCCTCCATCTGCACTTGCACATCCCAAATGTTCACAAGGCCTAGTAGGACCGCCTCTGCCTTTTTCTCATCATTGTTATTTTATTCCACTGTTTTGTTCCCTTGTTCCCTCTTCTTTGCCCTGTGGGTGTTTTGAAACACAATTTCTTGTTGTATAGGCGCTTTTACAAATGCACAACAAATAAATAATTCAAAGGGAGTGGGATTGCCTGTGTATGTGATGACAGTGTCTGGGCTCATTATGGTAGTGCATGCTCAAATGGGCCCTCAGATTCTTCTTCCCCCATTGCATTTCTTCCCTGTACTTCACACATTGACTTTGTTGTGCATCCGATTTTTAGTTTTGGTTATTAGGTTTCACTTTAGCACCACCTACAGGTCAAAAATTTGCATTAGAGTACAGCTAGGGAGAAATGGCATATGAGGAGGGATATACGCTTGTAGGTGCTGTTTGATAATGTACCCACCCATTGACTGCCCATGGCCATGTTAATGCCTATAGCCATTCCCACCCACTTGCTGCCCCTTCTGCCCAAAACACATCCTCTTAGGATCTCTTTGAGTTTGGTGTATCAAGCCTTACAATCAATCTAAGAGCTCGAAGTGCATGCCATTGTATTTTTAAAGCAGTCTTCTGAGAGCTAATGACTTAATTGGACATGTAAAGGCACTACTGCTAAAATAAACATTTCTTAACCAGGTCTGCCTTCAGTCACTTGATTTATAATCACTATGTGTGTGCTTCACTAATGTCCTGTAAGCAATGACAAAGCTAACAGTTTCGGCTTGTGTATAAGTATTAGACATTTGCCAGGCACTACTATTATATACCCAGATACTCGCACCTTTTTTGCAGCTGCTACCATCAATGGTCAGTTATTACCACTATGACAGTGCCTGGGAAATGCCTTTTAGCATCCATTTACCTAGGGCTTAAGGTGTTTTACAAATGCATAAATAAATTCCCAAGCCTACATAAAATCCCAAACTGTTGGTATTGTCAATGCTTGTTTGTTTTCTTTTTACTTCTTCCTTACCCTTCTTCTGCTTTTCTCCTTCTCGCTCGGTGTGTTCCCTGTGAACCCTTAACCCCCATTACCCTAGCAAAGATGAAATGTTATTACACAAAAGGCTTTGGCAATATGTGTTTATATGGCTCCTGGCTGTGAGCAGTGCCCTGGGGTCTAGTACAAAAAAAAACATGCATTTTTGATGATTTACCAAGACATCCTCAAGCAAGCTGTAACATATACATGTTTCACATAGGCAGCACAAGAAAGCTTTTGTGTCTCATTACAAAATAGCATTGCATTACTGGGCAAAGGCATGCGTTGCTCCTTTTGTACTTTTCGTATATGAATTGGGGTATAAAGCTAGTGCACAGGGCCAGGGCATGGCTGGAATCGGTGGAGGCATTTGCATATAACATGGGTATGGGTTGAGCCGGTGGAGGCATTTGCATATAACACAGGGATGGCTAGAATCGGTGAAGGCACTTGCTTATAACACGGTTATGGCTAAAATCGTTGGAGGCATTTGCATATAGCACGAGTATACCTAGAATCTGTGAAGGCATTTGCATATAGCACAGGTATGGCTAGAATTGGTGGAGGCATTTGCATATAACACGGGGTATGGCTAGAGTCATTGGAGGCATTTGCATATAGCACGAGTATGGCTGGAATCTGTGGAGACATTGGCATATAGCACGGGTATGGCTAGAATCTGTAGAGGTATTTACATATAGCACGGGTATGGCTAGAATCTGTGGAGGCATTTGCATATAGCACGGGTATGGCTAGAATCTGTGGAGGTATTTGCATATAGCACAGGTATGGCTAGAATCGGGGGAGGCATTTGCATATAACACGGGTATAGCTAGAATCTGTGGAGGCATTTGCATATAGACTGGGTATAGCTAGAATCTGTGGAGGCATTTGCATATAACGCGGGTATGGCTAGAATAGTTGGAGGCATTTGCATAATGCTAGTCGGCTCTCAGGCTGTCGAGCAGGGCACTACCAGCCCCAGTCTTGCATTCAGTACGGGCCACATGGGGCAATGACAGGGGCAATCAGTAGTTCTTGGAGAAAAGTGAGACATATGGGACACACTGTCTACAGTGAGAGTGACATGGAGACAGGACATGGGGCAATAGGGCATTTCCGTGGCCAGTGATGGTGCCAGAGGTCAATATTGGGGGCAATGGGAGTACGATGGGGAAGTCAGAGGCAATCGGGCAGTTCTGTTGGAAATAGGAGTGACATATGGCAAATCAGGAGGCAATGGGAAGTGGTATGTGACATGTTTTACGGGCAAGAAGAATTAGATGGGGAGAATCGGGGTACCATGGCACATAACATGGCGAAGTTCCATGGGCAATGAGAGTGATAATGGGCATATAAGGGAACAATGGGAATGTTCTGGGGCAATGGATGTGGCAAGTGGTATTTCAGAGTGTAGTGGGAGATGGGGAAATTCTATGGGCAATCAGAGACAATGGCGGACGTATGGGGCAATAAGAGTGACATGGTATACATATAAACGCAGTGAGGCATGGTATATGCTCTTTTTAAGGGCAATGAGAGAAACGTGGCATATTATGGGACAACGTTGATGCCACCTTCACAATGTATGTAACAGCAAAGCATTTAATATTAGCCACACAAATGTGCTATTGAATGGCTGGCATCTCTACTTTCTGAGGACAATGTAACTCCACGTATAGTACAACATTGTAACGATAAAAATGGCAATACAGTATTGCCCGTAAAACACATTACAATGCGTGCACTATCATTTCTGTTGAGCCTAAGGAATTCGTCAAATGGTTGTTTTCTTGCTGTGTCTTGGGGTGATAGCTGGAATAATACATAGCAGTTTTGGGGTTTGTGCTTTTATTTTACAGTGTTGTGTAAAGCGTACCTCTGATGTTTAATGGTGTATCCAAAAAGCTCTTTCTGAAGAGTGGTGGTGCATAGTGAATTGAAGGTTTTCATTCAAATAACCTATTTTGGACATCACCAATGTTTAGAGAACGCTTCTATATATCTTTTCCAGCAAAGGTCATTGCTAGAGAAGAGGTGTTCCCGATAGATGAACTTGTCTTCAAAGCTTCTAGTCACCTGGTAGGCATGATAGTGTGTTTCACAGAAGCAACCCTGGAACAACTTTATTAACAATGCCATCATTACTTGGGACATTTGAAGTTGTCATCATCATTTTCTGGGAGCAATGAAAAGTGTCTACACTGCCCCCAGAAAGTCGTGATGCCTGTTTAAAAACATAATTCAAGTAAAGTACATTATTGTGTTGACATAGTAAAGTGTTACAAGAGCAGAACTGGCATTTCCTTGTTCTACCTTGTATTAAAACTTACTGTGGGCTATGTAAATGCAAGCAGGATACTGTGTTTGACTGAGCTGACACTGTGCTAGCACTGACATGCATGGTGCAGCTGAAACTGTCACAACATAATATGCAGTTAACTAACTTGGGCAGCTAATTCTGATTGTATTTGTGTTCTGGCAGTCCTGATTGCATTTTGTTACTAAAACAAGACCAATAGCGATCATGATAATTTTTAAAAACGTTGCAATACCTACACCCATAACATGTATGGTTGACATTGTTCTCAATGTAGCAGCAGTAGCATACATATCTGGCACAGGCAATGTGGCACACATATGTGTTGGTCTGCCGTGCATCCAGTGTGTTTCCGTTTGGCACACGGTTTTCTGGTTGGCGCCTAACATGATTTGCTGCAGTGAAAGGCTCCTCTATACAGGTGGTGACCTGGCATCTGAAGCATTGAAACATTTCATCTATTAATCTACAATTCTGGTAGTAAATATGGCTTTTTAAAATCAAATTTTACCCGAATTTTACCAGAAAACTGGCTTGCAAAAGGCACTAGGCTGAGACCGGTGTTAAAATAAGGCTAGAGGGTGATGGGGGAACTTCGGCTTGGATCCAAGAAGATGTCGGCCTGAAGCAGGGTTGGCTCCTGGCCCCCATACTCTTCAACCTATACCTCTCTGACATGGTGCTTGCTCTGGCTGACCCTAAGTGTCTCCCACTGAAGCTTGGTGACATGGTGGTACCATGGATGGGGTACGCAGACGACATTGTAGTCTTGGACCTCACGCCAGGCGTCCTCCAAACCTCTTTGGATAACCTCAACTCCTACTCGGTTCTGAACCCTGTGAGGGTAAATACTGCCAAAACTAAAATCATGGTTTTTGAGATGTAGGTCTTCCAATTGAGGTTGTGAGCCCGTATGTTTATCTTGGCATTGTTCTTGAAGCCAGTCCCAGAGGCACGTCTCATCTGAGTGGATTAAAGGTGCACTCTGCTCGATTTTTGGGGGCTGTTTGTTCATTCATCAGCCGGGGAGGAGGCTACACGGTGGGAACATTGCTTAAATCGTTCACTGCACAAATTGTTGCTATCCTCTGTTATGCAGCTGAGGTTTGGGGTCTGGGCAGACTTGGAACATTCAACAAATGCTAATGACTGTGAAAAGGTGAATAGGCCTTTGGGCAAATGGGCAACTTATTTTTTTCAAATTTCACCACATTTTTCACATTATTTCACAAAATGTGAAGGTTTTTCAAAATTAAAAGCAATTTAAATATATGAGAAAGAAAGTAACAGTCTAAGAATTTACAGTACCACATGGCTGAACAATGTTCTAAACAAATGTGTTGTACTTTTCTGTACTTTTCTGTACTTTCTAGATTTTCTTTTCTAGCACATTTCAAACCACAATGACACTTTTAAATGACTTCTGCCGTTTTCTCATTGAGCAAAAGTAACTTTGGATTTGGAACTTTTATAGCACTTGGGACTTTAGTGCCTGCCTCAAACAAGTACATTCGGAAGTGCGGCTGTTGGGCTGTTGGGCCGGCGGTGGGTGGCGGGCTCATAATTGGTGTTTGTGCGGTATTTACTTTAAGTTGATAAGCTTTGTTATTGTGGTTACTGACAAAACATGAGGAAAAACAAATTGCCGCTTATACGCAAAGAAGCGGGTGCAGATTTCTTTACCGCGGTGAGTACTAGACGAGCAAGTCTTGCTCGAGCTGCTGCATTACCGCTGCCTGAAGCAAATGAAGAGGAGGTGGAACTCCTGCAGTGTGCACAAGAGTGCTCATTGCTAGACGAACAGAGGGATGATAATATAGACCCCTCACAACCACTGTTTGGGGAAGATGATTTGCCAAATAACATGTCGGCTAAAATGAAGGTCTTTGGTCCGAGTTGTGACTCTGAGTCTCAACAATTTGAAAATGATAACTGTACTCTCAGTGACTTTAATTATGATAATTTGTTGGACCTTTCTAATAATTCTCCTACGCATGCTACGAAACCATTAACAAGCCAGCCTGACTCACTTGCTTCTGAAATTTCTGTAATGATGAGCCTTTTTAATCAGCTAATACTTACAGAATTACGGAAGCAAACCAAATCTGTTATGGATCTGGCTTCTGAAATCTCGTTATTACCACTTACATTATCTGAGTCACTGAGTAAAATATTGATGGAGAGACTGGGGATAGCCCTAAGACTGAAGATGTCAGTTCTGGGTCTGTAAAGTCTCTCTCGGCTTTGTTAGCAGACGAGATTATTGTTATATCTGCTACTCAGGAATCCGAAGTTGAGACAGGCTTGGACAGTACTTACAATGACTTGGTGGAAAAAGAACATGTCCAAGGTGAGAATGAATCCCTGAATATGAAGGGAATTGGGACGATTGAATCTAAACTTTCAAAAAGACAGCAGAAAAAGTTAGCCAAAATGAGGAAAAAAACAATAATAATAAAAATGGAGGCTTGGCGAAGTCTTCGAGAAAGTTTTTGAGGGACTGCAATTATGAAGAGGATGCAGATGAAAGGTTAGCTTCTTCAATTAAACAACCTCAATGTAAAGTTCTTGTAACTTGTAAGGACTCTCCTTTGAACTCTAATAGAGGCATATATCAATCAACACAGAGCACATATATGGAGGGGGTACACGCACTTTGTGAAATTATGAAAAAAAGAATCACCGGGATGATGTGCATGAGATCTTTAAAGCTATTCTGGCACAGTGAACCACTGTTGATTCTCTTAAGCCTCAAGATGGCAACGACAATACTCACCCAAATAGAAAGGGGGTAGTTATGTTAGAAAGTAAGATCAGAAAAGAGGGTGAAATGGGCCGTGGTGTCGTTCCAGTAAGGAAACACGTAGGCATTACGGTCAATAATGGCCTAGGAAGCACCGATCGGAAAATCGCATCTGGTATGGTATCCAATGACAACTATTCTGATACGAGCATAAGGGCAAATATCCTAAATTCCAATAAACCGGATATAGATTCCATCAACATGATTAAAGATCGGGATACTAACCACAATGCGGATGATGATGATGCGTTATATCAATCCATAATAAGGGTCCTTAAGGATAAGCACCCACAAGAGGCTTCCCTATTTTTGGCTGGGCAACCGATGCTCAAGAATTTGGTCGGTACATATGAGGAATATTGTGCAGATTCGGGTAGGGATAGGCATGGAATTAATAAACAGAGTGGTTATAGGGAGGGCGATGAACAGCCCTGGGATCACTGAATGCTTGACCTGAAAGAACCAGTGCAACCGGAGTTACCAGGGCTTGTTCTGACTACCTTATTTAATGACCCTGTTAACACCTCTCTAAATAGGCCATTCATACTATCTCTATTGGGTCAAATTCCAGAACTAAGTTTAATTACTTTGGCAGATATTGACCTAGTTGATTATATCCACAGACAACGACTAGATTATGTCAGATTAGTGATTCCATCGCCATTGGTCATAAATCTGCTTTTGAAAGAGGCTGAGTTAAAACGTAGAGACTATGATATCTTTGAATTTGTACATACTCAAACTGAAGTTAAATACTCGCTGCCGACTAATAATAGATATGTAAAGGAAGTATTTTCTAATAACGTGAATAGGGTAACCGAGGCTGCTGTGGACAACTTGGAAAAACAGGATTGGAGATGGTTTGCTCTGACCCTACGTGAGCCCATTGATACCCTTAAAAAACTAGGGAAGCCTCTCTATTACCGCAAAAACTAACTTTGAAATTGTTGATTTGGAACCCGAGAGGATCGACAAATTTGCTTTTTAATCCGATCCTCATGAGTGAACTTGTTCATTTTGACTTTGTGTGCATTCCAGAAACTTGGTCGAGGGTTCACCTATGTTGGGAGGGTTTCACGGTTTCTACGCTATGTGCACAAGGAGGCAGGCGTGGCCAACCGAAAGGCCGGTCTCGTTACTGCCATGAAAAACAATACTAACCCTAGAATTTCCGGTGAATGGGTATTTTCTCAACATTTTTTAGTGGTGGGTTACATATTGAAATGTAATGCCGCTGATACTGTGTTTCTGTTTGTGAATACATAGTGGAATCCGGCCGAACATTCGGATCATCAATTGTGGTTGGAACTATGTAACTTGCAGTCACTAATGGAAAGTTGGCTGGCTGTAAATGTAGGGGGGCACATTGTGATTGTTGGGGATCTCAATGCTGATATTCGTGAGGATCCTCTAATCGGTGACCTAAACATTCATAACCTTGAGGCCCTACCGTTATTAGGGGATAACCTGCAGTGTCGGGGGAGAATTTGGTCTGACTTTATTGAGGTTTGGGGGATGGAAATACTTATTAACCACTTGCCTACTTGGAAAGCTAGAGGCCTGAATTCTACGATTGATTATATTATTTGCTCTGTGGGTCTGTTTAACTGTACAGGAAGGTTTGACATCATTGAGACTAATCTCAGTGATCACTGTATGCTTTCCCAAGAAATTGGCATCAAGGATCAACAAATCCCAAAAACGAGCTACAACTATGGCCTGGGTATTAACGGTGCAGGTAACAGAATCAAGTGGGCTGAGAAAAAAAACACATGCTTTACTGCCACTATGATGATTAAAGATCATGAGAGTTTCTCCGACTATCAGCGGGATGATACATACTCGGCCCACAAATTCACAGACTATATTAGTAGCTCCCTTACGAAAATGGAGAACTCTTTCAGTCACACGAAGAATCGTAATAACCATAAGATCCATAATTTTGATCTGGAAGTGAGGGACCGTAAGCGGTTGATGAGGAAAGACATTAGAAAGATTAGGAAAGATGGGCTCTCGACTATAGGTAAAGTGGCTATGTTAAAGAAAATAAAGCAAAACTATAAATATTGGTCTATTCAACATCGAATGATTAGATGCCAGAGGGATGGGGAAGTTATGCTAAACTCTTTGCGAAGGAACTAACTCAGCCAACTTTTGGCACCTAATTAATGATCTAGATAAAACTCAGAAAGAGGTACTTCTTAATCCTACTAATGAATCTATTTGGTTGGGGCATTTTGCTAATTTGTATCACACCAAAAAGGATGAGGCACTGGCAACCTTGAAATCTAAATCTCAATGGCTTCTGAATTTCAACACGAGGGACATTGAAGATTTAATTAATAAATCTAAAATCTCAGGGGCGCCTGGGCCGAATAACTTATCATACCATTCTGTTTAACAACATTCTATTGACTAAAGTTATTCCTCGGTCCTGGAGGGTTTCAATTATTATCCCTATCTTTAAGAAGGGTTCACGACAATGTCCCTCGAGTTATAGGCCAATTGCCATTGCAGATCCGGAATCAAAACTGTTTGCTTCACTGGTTCTTAAAGACATACAGAAATGGATGCAAGAGAAACCAATCTTAGACATGAGACAAATTGGTTTCAGGAAAAATATGGGAACTGAATGTGGTGGGTTGATACTTAATTGTCTGCGAGCTGAAGCTATGAAGAAGGATGCTAGCTCAACCTTAGTTGCATCCATGGATTTAAACTCTGCATTTGATCTTGTCAATAGAACAATTCTGTGGGAGAGATTGAGAGTACTGAATATGCCCCCCATCCTCTTGGACATAGTAATGGCTATCTATTCAGCTACAGGTCTGAAGGTCAGACTGGACTCTGAGGGCACTCTCTCTGATGAACTTATTATACACAATGGTCTTTGCCAAGGCTGTAGATTGGCACCCACGATATTTAATCTTTATGTGAGTGGTGCAGATACTGTCCTGTAAAACAAAGGTTTAGTAGCCCCCAGAAAACGGAATATCTGTCTTGCTTGGTTAGCTTATGCAGACGATTTCCTCCTTATGGACAACACTAAGGTTGGTCTCCAAAGAATGCTTAAAGCTTTTGAAGAATTTATTACCACCATATCATTGAAGATCAATCCAACAAAAACAGTCATAGTTTGTTTGGGAAGAATAAATAAGAAGTTAAATACGTTCACCTGGTCATGTGGTAACAATCGACTTAAAGCGCAGCCAGTGTTTAAATACCTGGGCTTTGATATATCTGGCACCAATTCTAGACCCTTGTTTAGGACACAACTTAGACTTAAAGCGGATTTTGCTATTCGACACATGCGTGCTATAGAATCTAAATTTGGCAAATTTACAATGACTCCTTTGAGGGAATTCTATATGAGAAAAATCATTCCCCGACTAATTTATGGGGCGGAATTACAATCAAATAGTCGTGAGGGGGATTGGTCTGCCATTGAGAGCCAGATTTGGAAATCAGTTCTGTACTTTTTACCGAAATGCATTCCATTTGAACTAATTAAGTATGAACTTGGTTTAAACTCTCTTTTGGCATGGGTAACTTGGAAAAGATTAATGTTGTGGAGAAAATGTAAGTCAACCGAAGCTAGATCACTGTACTTTTGCGTAGGGCAGGACAGTGAAAATCCTTTTATACAAGTATTAAATTCGGAGTCATTAAAGACCTTGAAATTTCTAGGTATGTCGGTAACCTCACTTATGAATAAACCCTCACGGGTTAAAGAAAGTGTTATGGGTTTCGATTGTTACACACTAAAAATATAATTGTGGAATCAAAACTGTACCATCAAGTGTGTGCACTGAAGAAATGGATGCCGATTATGGAAACTTATTTATCTAAATATCCTAGTAAAAGAACTCGAAATGATTTTATGCGCCTCAGGTTTAATGTCATTGCTACAAACCAGATTAACTCTATTAGATTGACTATGTTAGGAACTTGGACATGGTGTAGGTTCTGCTGTGCAGAAGGGATGGTTGAGAGTTTACAGCATATCCTGCTGGTGTATCCGGCACTTAAGGCCAAAAGGCTTTTATATTTTGGTAAGTATGTATCAAACACAGCTGATGTTAATAGGGAATGTATCTGGATGAAAATGCTACATAATAGCAATGGTAACCTAACCATCAGGGTCGCAACATTTTTGAGAAACGTATGTGCTCTTTTTTAATTTTTAATTTTTAAAAAACATGTTTAACAGTGATCTTAAGTGAGGGTTATAATTTCTTTGGTTCGGGTGAGATGCTACGTGTTTTTTGTTTTTCTTCCGTTATGGTTTTATGTATTATTGTGGTTAGCTTATGTTCTTATGTATTTCCTTCTGGTGTGTATTTAGCGAAAAGTTATGTCTCATTTAATATGATCTGAACTGTTCATTTCTTCTGCTATGTTTTTGTACAATGAACTTTTGATATTGTGTTTTTAATATTTTGTAAAGGTTTATATAAACCAAAACAAATAAAGAAAAAAAATGTCTTTAAAACTTAGTTGAGGGGTACACTTTCTAGGAAAAAACAATCTAACCTTTTATATAAATTATACATCATCCTTATAACTTTAAAATATATACTCATTATATCCATGGAGGGAAACACACCATATCTTTGTAACATTTGTATAAAATAATGTTATAAATAATGTTAAAAATTCTAAACATATTTTGAAATGCTTTATGACCTTTTCATCAGCCAATCCCATCAGGTTTTAAGGGAAACATGTGTGTTAGTTAGAACTCTTTTAACAACATATACCAACTCTTTCTGGAACTACAATTTATTTTAAAGTGTTTAGCTCATAAAGAACTTTTCACATATCATTTTTTAAACAAAATGAAACATATACAGATAAAACATTAATAGTGAAACATATCTTCTGATAAAATAACAAAATATAAAATAAACCATCAAATACATTAATTCAACTCAGAGAGATTCTAAATTCAGAGATCTTTCAACTATTACCCAGATACGAAATAAAGCCATCTGTAATTGTACTGAGCCAGAATTCAAACAATAAAACAAAAATCGTTTATTCTTGGTTTCATTGTAGTCACACACATATTTTCCCAAGTTAATAGTATACACATTTCCTATTTTGAAACACCTAGTGATCACAAACTATTGAAGAGAGGGTACCAAAAATACCCCTCCTTACCCCCTTCATTCATGTCAA
This sequence comes from Ambystoma mexicanum, assembly GCF_040938575.1. Lineage (NCBI taxonomy): Eukaryota > Metazoa > Chordata > Amphibia > Caudata > Ambystomatidae > Ambystoma > Ambystoma mexicanum. The sequence continues at coordinate 536,063,151 of NC_090923.1, read as the reverse complement.
GACGAAGAGCCAGAAATGGGCGTAGCCACCCATCCTATTTCGGACAAATTCCGAGTGCACCAATGATTAACAAGTAGATAGAAAGGTATCCTCTCAGCAAGCCATACAGCCCGAATCCCGTACGCATCTTCAAAGGTATAGGAGAAAAAACAGAGATCATGGATGAAAACACCTATATGGATAATCTTGATTAAGCCTCAAGAAGCCATGATGCTGATGTCATTAGTGAAACCACAACATAGCAGTGTTAGACATGAGGCACATTTGCAGTCCTGCACCGCATTACACAAACATGCATTTCCAAACACGAAGAACATCCTTGCACAGTTCTATAGCTAGAGGACAGATACATGTACATACGATTGATGTTTTTATTATTTTTCACATTAGCCAATTGCAGTAACGCAGAACTGCAAGGCACAAGAGATCCTGAGCAAGCTTACAGATGCTTAACTTGGACAATCCTATGGGACTATTGGGATATATATCTATATATATATATATATAGAACCTGATAGGACAATGTGTGACTAATGAATCAAGTACTTAGAATAACATGAACATGTAAAATGTGTACTATACATCTAAGGAAAATTACAGAAGGCCCAAAAGACATGGAGCGTGAGATGAGGAGAGCTGATTCAGGCGGCACAGAGCACGAAGTAGGCTCTCAGCCAAGGTCAGAGATACGCGGACACATTCCAATCTCCAGACAACAAGGGGACCAGCTGCAGGGAAACAGAATCCTCATAAATGCAAGCTGGAGATCTCAATTGTGTGGTTCCTAAGCATGTGGTACAGTGGTACAGCAAACAAGACAATGGTGGTGGGAAAGCGGAGCTGATCCCAGCAAGTCAGAAGCAGATGCCAACAAGTGGTGCAGTGTAAGGAGCGCATTCTCATAGGCGAAAGTGGTACACATAAGTTACAATGCAGACACATAATCGTTCACATCACCTTGAAGAGGTGCACAGAGTGCTGAGAACCTAATCGAGTCCGAGGCTTGCGGAAATCAGCTCTAACCAATCACAGTTTAGAAAGCCAAGGGTGGATGGCAAAGTGTACGAACCACTGGTAAGGACATTACTCTAAAACAATGTAATAGATAGTTGCTTGGGGACAATACAGGCCAGGCACCTGGCACCTGACATGAGAGGACCAATAGAATAACCTCTATAGGGTCCCCCAATAGGTAAAAGTACTCTGAATACCCAATCCTCTGTGATGATAGTTTTTTTGGGGAAGGGCCCAGGTGATGACGCCACACTTGTAAAAAAACTGTACCACACTCCATGAAGAGCTGAGATGTACGGGAGAATTATCATTGTCTTGTATTGATCTCTGTTGATTTTATTTTGAATAAACCGCAGTTCTAACTTGCTTTTGGCTGAGTCCTCTGTTTATTCTGGGGAAGAGTTTGGCGCCCTTGAGAGTCAGGCAGATCCCCAGACCTCTGGTAAACCACGGGAGAGATATCCCCCAACATGTTGGTAGCAGAGCTGATGGTTCGCGACGCCAGCCCGGCACAAATCCGACTCCTCAGCCGTAGAACCTGAGAGGCTGCAGGACCCCTCACGTCTTTTGAGAAGACGGGGGAACGTGTGCCCCTCAGAAAGGCATTCAGGAGCCAGCCTGAGAAATATCCTGGCCGAGATCTGTGAGGCGTCCAGCAGACAAGGAAGGGAAATTGGCAGCTTTGGGGGGCGCGTTAGCCGAGCAGCATCAGCAGACCATGAAGTGTAATTATTGACCCAGTCACACAGCAACTGTTGGTGTGGTGGAGGGTATAGAGTATTGTGGAGCATTGTCAATTATTGTCAGGGTATTGTCTAGAATTGTCAAACTTAGTAGGGACAGGAGCGGAGGCAGATATCATTATTTGTGGTTAGGGCACATTCGGGTTTTAGAGGTAAACAGTTCTGGTGAACAGCCTAGACTATTGACTGAAAGGCACGGATGACAGAAGTATGTAAATAGTGGTTTCCTGTGGGTTGCTCATTTCAGCTCGGGTCATAGATGACTATATTCCTATATGGTTTAGCAAGGGAGCTGGCCTAGATTGCGAAGGTGATTCATCTGGTTAAGCCTCAAGGAGGCATATTACTTGCGAGGCGACGCAGCAGGAACCGATCAAACCCAAGAGAAAAGTGGTATACTCTGCTAGGAGGCAGGAAGACAGCTGTGGGGTTTGTGTTGGGGTTGTGTGTATCTTGGGATAATGGGTTATAACATTCTGTGTGTGGTATTTGACCTCTTAGCGCTACCTTGTCTAGTTAATTGGTGACATCACCGGTAGGTTTGTACATAGGACACAGGGAACGCAAGACAGTGAGGAGCTAGCATTGGAAAACTTGAGATTGGCAAATGAGGTGAACGAGTGGCGGTGTACGGAAGGTGCATGTGCAAGATTGAGGGTGTGACTGAGGAGGCAGCGATTGTCAAAGGGGTGGTGCGCAGAGCATGCCTGACAGGTTGAGGAGCCAGAGAGGCTGGTAGTGAGTTAAAAGGTATTGTGATTATATTGTGTTTCTCCTTTAACAATGGACAATCGAACCCCTAAATTTGAGGTCAGGTAAAAGCAAGAATAATGTATCAAGGGAAGTGCGAGGGTGACATGCCCCTACAGCACCTGTGTAAGACCCTCCCACCTTATAAAGACACGATTTGCAAATACAGTATAGAATGGACTAAAAGCACAGGGGGAAAACTAACTAAACCATGGCCACTTTGCAGACAATTCTCCAAGGATGTGCAGCAATCACTCTTGACACACATACACGGTACTTATAAGGGGAAGAAGCTAGTAAGCCGTATGGCAATGTTTGAGTTGTGGAGAATGTTTCAGGAGGGTGAGGGGGACGCAGCGAGGCGTCAGTGGATGCTGAGCCATGAGGAGGTGCAGAGGCTCATGCCCCCATCCTCTGCTCCCCCACCCGCTCCTGCAAGCGAGTACTCCGAGGACACGTACGATGAGCAGGGGATGTACCCATTATGAGAGCTAAGAGCAGCTGAGTGATACTACAACCCGACATATAAACCGCCACCATGCAGAAGAAGCAACCAAAGCAATAGTAGTCCTTAAGGAGAGCAGCAAAGCCAAGGATTGGGCTGAGAGAATGGAGGACACAGGCAGGAAGGAGAAGGAAAAAGAAGAGTAGCTAGAGAGAGAGGGAAGGGGATGTAGAAGAGAAGAAGAGAAAGAACAGGGAAATAGGGAGAGAGAAGAGTGGTTAGGGAGGGAGCACAGAGAGAGAAAGAGAGAGGGGCAGGACCAGCAGGAAAGGAGGAGAATAGAAAAAGAAGACATAGAGAGACAGAGGGAGGCAGAGGAGAAGGAAATATGCAAGTTGATAGAGAGGGAACAAAGAAAGTTGCAGGTGGAGAGACTAGCGAGAGAGCGTGAACGCAAGCAGGAAGATGAGTGTGCAATTAGGGACATAAAGACACAATGGACATTGGATCAGGGAAATTACAGAGTTCGAGGGGGCAGACGAGCAGAGCACAACCACACAGGGGGGGCTACCATGGGACCGGACGGGGCAGGCCTAGGGGACTGGGGGGGAGCAGGTATGACTTGCGTGACATCGACATTACCATGAAGCCCACCACAGATACGACCACTAGGAGACTGAGCTTCATTGATGACCTTTGCAGTAACATGGTGTCATGGTTACTGGGCAAGGGCCCAGTACTTCACTTCCTGCAGGGTCCCAATGAACCCAGTCTTGGCGCCTCTGGCACCAAGCTCATTACAAAGTGTGCTTTGCAGACAGAACACAGAAGGTACGTGCAGCAAGGCCGGGCGGGGCCCTATTAGTACAAGGCAAGGCATGCGCAGAAGACAGGAGGAGGCGCAAGGTGGGGCCACAAGGCAGGGCCTAAGGGCAGTGGCTGGGGTCAGGCTATATAAGCTTCGCGTTAGTCTATTAAGAGCAGCGTAACTCTTACCGCCATCCAGAAGACCCCTACCTGCGTCTTCAGTCTTCAGTCTACGGAACCCTCCAGCATCTTACCTGGTCCAGCATGTGCATCTTCAGCCTTCGGAAACCCCCATTATCTTACCTTGAAGCCTCACCATCACTGGAAGCGCTGCCATCAGCTTCCCACTCTGCAGCCGCTGCACACCTCTTACCTTGAAGCCTCACCATCGCTGGAAGCACTGCCATCAGCTTCCCACTCTGCAGTCGCCGCGCACATCTTACCTGTCTTCCTGAATCCTCTGCAGGTGCCGTCCAGCATCCTTACCTGTCCCGAACTCCTGTCAACACTGGGGCATCTTCGGGCGCAGCACCCACGCAGATCTTCATCTCCAGCAGCCTGCAGGAGTTCGGAAACCACTCACCAGATAATACTGATCAGCCGCACCTGCAAAGGGAATAAGAAACATAAGGTGAGCAATCACTTAGACTTTAACAGCTTAAAGTAGCGCAACTCTCGAACTTGGCACAACTTTTGGAACTGTCTACTTACCACCGGTGGGTCATCCGGAATAGTCTTTTTCACCATTACGCACTCCTGAGCCATCTTCATCGCTAAGGGGGGAGAGAGAACAATATATGGTTACGAACAATAATAATTGGGGAAGAATTAACACAAAAAAACGGACAATAAACATAGTTATAAACACTTACCTTCAAGATGGAATGGTCGCAGCCGGCCTGGACCTCCACAATCTGGACTAGTGACGCAACTAGGTCCATCCACAGCACCCCCGCTGAAGGAAAGCAGGACGGAGAGCTCATCCTTACATAAAAACAGGTGAGCTTTCATGGGCAAACTCCTGCGTACTACTTTTTGGCACAAAAGGGTCGAGGGGAACCGTAACACCACCACGCTATCCTCACTGCCTCTCATCTTCCCTCGGGAACAGTTCTAGCAGTCCCGGTCAATGAAAAAGCAGCAGTTGGGGGAGAGAAGCAATCCGAGGGAGTCAACTCCTGGGAGGGCTCCAACGGTGCCCCAACGCCCTCACAGAGACCAGGTGAGCGTAACACATGGGCTCTGGGTCAGACAATGGAGGAAGAAACAGTGGGGATGAGGGAGGTGAGTGACGTAGGCCTCAATCCATGGGGGCAGGTGCGGGCAAACGGGTGACATGGGAAAGAGGGACTGGTGCAGGGGGAGCAGAAGGTGGCAAGGCTGAGCGAACACCACAGTCAGTGGACGAGTTATGCAACATCGACTTAGTATCATACCTAGACAGACTTAGAGACCTCCCAGGACGACGAAAGGGAGACAGCTATAGTACGTTTAAGAGAAAGGATTGTGGGGTAATCTGACGACTGTGCTCGAATACCCATAACAGAACCAATAGACGTGTACACCGACATTAGAAATGCTGACAGGCAGACCAGATTGACAAGGAGTGCGAATGGGGAGGTAGGGTTCACACAAATGCCCCTACTGGAAAAGGGAGAGGGACAACCTCAATATATATTGACAAATAAAACGTGAGATATAGGTTACCAGTGTTGTCCGTGGGTTCTGGGAAATGGATATATGAGATGGAAAGGATGAGAGCGGGCCAGAGGTTAGCAGTGGGAGACGTAAAAAGGCTACTAGTGGCAATCCTCTGGGAAGCTGCTGATGATGTATGGAAAAGGGCAGGGTTTCCCAGAGTGACCACCAAGAACACTGTGCACAATGATTTGCTGGTTGCAAATTGCAGAGCTGCCGTATGGCAAGCCTTAAGGAGGCAATATCCCGACATGTCAGACATTGGTGAAATTATGCCTTGCAAAATGGAGATAGATGAAGACCCCTTACACTACATTCAGGAGATCCAAGAGCATTGGCGCCTTGAAACTCAACAACTGTGGGACAAAACAGCAGCCGTAATTTACCATATATTATGCCAGGGGTTGCCAGAACCTGTTCAGAAGCATCTAAGGAAGTTGGTAGGCATGGAAGCTAAATCTTAGCTGGAAATACAGTTTACGATCATTCACCACTGCAGGCTATTGCAAGAGAAAATAAAGAAGAACGCGGAGGAAAGGAAGCTAGAGGAAGCAAAACTAGTGCAGAAAAAACTATCAATGTACACCATGGAAGGGGCAGTGCTGACAAGCGCTTGCGCACAGGGGACAAAGCTGCAGCAGTACACACCGCCGCCCATGGCGGCAGGATTCATGGGGCAGGGGAAATTCCAGCAAGGGTTCAGAGGAAGAGGGGGGCCACCAAGAGGATGGATACGACCACAGATACATCACAACCAAGGGGGTTTCCCAGGAGGGTTTGGAGGATACAGCCACAGGTGCAGCAAGGCCAAGTTGATTATGCAGGGGGTTTACAGGGGCAAGGGAAAGAGCCACCACAGTCCTGGTCGTGTGAGCAGATGAGGGACATTTTGAGAGCTTGCAAAAATAGGGGGATGCAGCAGAATTGGGAGTGCAATATCAACAAACATATCACGGGACCAGGATGACTATTACGCACAGGACCAACCACAGCAACGGCAAGGACAAACACAGGGTGCACACGTGCAGGCACACCAGCCCATGACACCAATACCACAGATGCAAGCACCCGTACCACAGTATTTGCACACACCACGGATTTGACTCCATGGCAACGACCCCCATTAGAAACCTGGTAGTTGTCACCATGGTGGGGAACAATCCATTCTCTGGGAATGATATGCCCTTATACCCTCAATAGGACAGCCCACAGATGGACTTGATGTGTTCCATCCTGTCATTCACACCCAACCCTGCAGAGGAACCTCGCATAGGGGTGGCAATAGGTGGCAAAATGTTTTCCTTTCTTGTAGACACAGGGGCAACTAGGTCCGGCATTCGAGGGGGGACATTTAGATTTCCAGGCGATACCATGAATACTCAAGGATGCTCTCCGGCTCAGGAAGTGGTTCCTTTTACATACAACATATCCCTTTCTATAGGGGAACATGATTTATAATTACCTCTAGTATACTCTCGACAGACACCTGTTAATATACTGGGACGAGACATTATGAGCAGACTAAACATGACAATTTCGTTCACAGACAAGGGGATAGTGTGCTGTACACCAGGGATACACATGCTCAAAGTATGGGAGATTATTCAATCCTATTGTGGACGGATGGTACAGAGGGGGGTGCCCGTGGATGAGGAGCTGTTCCAGTACGGACTGAGATTGCAATTGCATGGCTCCCAGTGAAGATGTGGCGAGTCCCAAATGAGTGTTTGTTCAGACCACAGATACCATTGGATGAGGCAGAAGGGACAATAGTACCAATAGAATCGAGGTAGTGATTGTGAGGGATGAATGGATAGAAGTACATGGAATGGACAACACTGGACGATCATGGCGAGCAGTGATCGCTGTAGAAGAAGGGTACAGACTACCCACAGTAACCGATGAAGAACTATTCAAAGATGAACGGTCAGAGCATGAGATGGTGTTTGAAATGAGTGTGACATATTTGGTGAAGATACACTACAGAGAGGAATCACAGAGGATGGCAATGGCACTACAAGCACCACTATCCTTCTGCGAGGATGATTTGTCCAAGGTGCCCTGCATCCTATGTAACACAAGTCCCTGTGATGTGGGGCTTCTGAAAGGAGTGGGGGGAGTGAAGATAAAGCTGAAACCAGGAGCAATTTTACCTAGAGTGAAACAGTACCCACTATCAAAGGAGGCAGACGAGTTGCATTTATAAGACAATTACAGAACTATTGGAATGAGGTATTCTAGTGCCGTCAGAGTCCCCATGCAACACTGCCTACCTTTATGTATAGAAATCATACAAGACTTCCTCATGGGTAGCACAAGTCACCCTCTATATTCAATAGGGTCCTCCAGATGGACCTAGAGATTTTACAGATGGAGAGCATGGTCCTAGAGTACGTAGACAACATTTTGACCTGCAGCACAACAGAGGACCAGTGCACATGCTGACAGTGTTAGCTAACAAGGGATACAAGGTGGACAAGGCAAAACAACAGTACTGCCAGAAGGATGTGCTCTACATTGGCCAGGCGATCTCCCAAAATGGCTGACAGATCACTCCAGAAAGGGTGGAGACAATACGCAAGGCAGCCAAACCTGCGACAGTGAGAGAGATGCAACCATTTTAGGGGTTGTGCAATTACTGTAGGGCATGGTTTTTGATTACAGCACATACACCAGGGATTTACTGGGCGCTCTGAAGGAAGCACAAATGGGACACAAGACAATAAACTGGACAACAGAGATGGCTGAGGCATCTGATGAGCTGAAACAAGCGATATGCACAGCTCCAGAGTTAGGGATCCCAGACTACAAAAAGGAGATTTTATTCTTCTCACATACCGATGGGGTAGTGATGAAAGCAGTACTGACACAGAAGACAAGTTTGGGGCACAAGCCCATAATCTACTACAGTGGGAAGCTTGACCCAGTAATGAGAGGACACTACCCGTGCGAACAAGCTTTCAACATAAGTCCTCTTGTGCTTATCTCCTGCATGCAAACAAGGTGTGTGAATGCCTAAATGGCCTTTTAAAGGAAATGATTGCAAAAACCAAACAGAGCACACAGAAAAACTGTCTCCATTGCCTACCCCTTGAACTCTTTGCATTGCGCAATACGCCCGGGTCCGACCACCATTTAACTCCCCAAGAGGTGGTGACAGTACCCGCACATGCAACTTCCCCTGGCTCCTCCCACTCGAGCACTGAAAGATGCTCACAGTAGTGCAGATGTGTTAGGCCAGGAAATGTATGATTACATTGCTTCCTTGATTGCTAGTGCCTCTTTTATCTCTCACCAGATACAACAACACCTGGGAGGCCCAGAAGACAGCAGAGAAAGCTACAGTGACCACAAACTAAAGGACTCTGTGACAGAAAGGCTTGTCAGCATTGGTGACACTATACTGTTGAGAAATGTTGTGAGGAGGTGAACAAACCCAGATTCATGGGGCCCCACATTGTCGATGCAGTAGCAGATAAAACTGTCTGAGTTTTAAATCCCATCACAGTTTGGAATCACATCACAGACATCAAGCCCTACCAAGCCACAGCGTCACCTGGCAGCGAGATCAACAGGGTGAATGATCAGCAGCAAGAGAAGCTAAACAACAATTTTGAACTTACTCTGCCAAGTGGAGGACACCCAAGGGCAGCAGAGCGAGGGCAAGATCTGCCGACACATCCAGAATGAGGATACACTGTCTGTTATTTTATTTATCTACATACATTCTTCATGAAAGCTAACTGTGATATTTAATGACTGTCTATGTTACCCACTGATTTCTACCATGATACTTTCTAAAACCAGTTTGTCTACAATGTTAAGAGATGCAGCAGATTTTGGGCCAGTTCACCTAGAGTATACTGTCTTGCTTTTATAGCATATCTGGCCTAAATGTACCCACAACCTGGACAGGGAAACCCTTATGTTCTCTCCATACTGAGGGGCTCTGGAATTAGAAATGTGTGCAATAAATGATTATAGGGATTATGGGTATTAAGGATTAACTTGATACTAACACAGTAAAGCTCATGTTTGCTCATTTCAGGTGGGCAACTTATATCTTCAATCTGCACAAGGATCCAGCAGCACAGGTAAAGATGGGTGACATAATAAAAGATGTGCTTATCATGTTGTGTCTCTTATTCCCAAGTGGAGTATTTGTATTCATTTTCTGGAGAATTTTGCTTGTTGCTTTGAAATCCGCTGTATCCTCTACTAACATTACACCAACCCCGGAAGGTGGAAAGACCATGTCATGTGGACAGGAGAGCACTGCAAGTATGGTAAGGAGGAGTAAGCGCAGTTTTGACACAAACAGGAAGGGGGTGGATCTCTATCTCACTGACACTGCTCGAGTGTCTTATAACATGTGATTCAAGCACATGACCAAAGTAGGTAAGGAAACAACCAGGGAGAGTTGTTATTTCTGCTCTTTAATACCCTAGACCATAAGCGCCTCCAGAACATTTATAGCAACTGAAATACCAGCAGCAAGAGCACAGTGCCTGAGGTACCTGGGTATGGTAACAACTCAAGGGAGATTTCAAGGGAAAACGACACCACTGAGATGGATATCCCAGGTGATGTTTCCATATGAAGACAGTTACATAAAGAGGCTTGACATGATGAACAATTATTGGCAGTTAGATGAAGCAATACAATATATAACTGACGGCCTCAGAAAGGAGGCACAAAGATTATAACATTAAAACAATTGCCCTGACCATGGATAAGGGTGAAATAGATAGGAGGAGAACCTAGATGTTAGGAAAGACCAGCGGTGCCGGTGTATGGTCAAGTTTACACAGAGGTGGGATGGAGAGATGGAGTAGTGGGAAGCAAGGCACACACCCTAGCACAATCCACCAGTGAATAAGGTACACAAGGAAAATGACAAGTGCCTGGAGGAGTGGGATGCAAGTGCAAAGTGGCTCACTTCGGTGGACAATGGAACTGGACCGATGCCTATAATAGCCCTGAAAAAGCCAGCACTCTGTTATCAGAATGTCAGTGAATAAAGAGTTGGAGAAAACATAGAATGCTGTAGCATAGAAAATCATGCAGCAATGAAAATAGGCATTGTAGTACTGATGACAGAGTACTGGGCATGTGGATCCAAGGCATACGAGAAGCTACCACCCAACTGGGGAGGAGTTTGCTCATTGGTACATATTAATATGCCATCACGGGTAGTACCACGGAAGTATATACAATTCAATGACTTTCTGAAGATGGACTTTAACAAAGGGAACAAAAGGTCAGTGGAATAAGAACAAACTGGAAAAGGAAAGAAGGTGGCAGAAGTAGAGTGAAAAGAAGCAATTATTTTTCAGAAGAGTCAAACCAGATCTAGAAGAAGTATCACCAGAACATAGGTTGTTCAGCAGAAAAGAAATGTTTGTTGCATCAGTGGTTCCAGCTATACAGACATATACAAATGCAAAATGGCTGCAGATTACCTGGTTGGAGCTGATGATGACAATGAACTCTACATTGAATGGGTTCAACGCAATAAAGGAAGAGCTCCGAGCAATAAGGTTGATGGCGCTCCAGAATGGATATATTCAGGACCTGCTCACAGCAATGAATGGAGGAGTTGTGCAAAAAATTGTGAATCCTTGTTGCACATTCACACCTGCTAATGATGAAGAGAATGGCACACTGACCGAAGTAGTAACCCAACTATCCAAGATGGGTGCCAAATTGGTGGAATAAACCAAGGGGACTGGAAACGATCAGAGCTGATTAGCATACCTGTGGTCATGGATGCTGTCATGGCTGTCAGATGGGCTGAAAGTAATATTAGGGGCACTAAAATTGGCGCTCGTGACATTATGCATGGTAAAGATCTGTATCACCCAGTGTCGAAAGATAGCAGAGAAAACTATTGGAATAAAGGTGCTGATGGATGTGAACATAGAAGGAACAAAGGACAAAACAGTGGAGGAACGAGACAAGTTGAGGGCGAAAATAGCAGGCTGTCCACTATTCCCACTTGAGGCGATGAAGCTAGATAATGCATGTGATGCTAAAATGTATGAAGGAAAATGGCAGCGGTGCAACACAGAAAGAGTATTCAGCTAAATTTACTAGACTTTTGACGATCACGTAAATTATTATGGACATCTTGGAGGGATGACAAAAATTTGGCAACTGAAGGCGAAAGCTGTAAAATATGAGGATGTGGTCGAGAAGTCGACCAGAGGGGGACTGAAGAGAGGGTACCAAAGATGCTCCTCCTCACCCCCAGATTCATGTCAAGACGAAGAGCCAGAAACGCTTGCAGCCACCTTTCCAATTTCAGATGAATTCTGAGTGCACCAATGATTGACAAGTACACAGAAAGGTATCCTCTCAGCCAGCCACACAGACCGAATCCTGCACACATCTTCATAGGTATAGGCGAAGAAACAGAGATTGTGGTTCAAAATACCTATATGGACAGTCTCGATTAAGCACCAAGAAGCCATGATGCTGATGTCATTAGTGACACTATGATGTAGCAGCGTTAGACATAAAGCACATTCGCAGTCCTGCATTGCATTACACAAACACGCATTTGCATACACAAAGAACATGCTTATACAATTCTATAGCTAGAGGACAGATACATATACATACTGTCGATGCTTTTATTATTTTTCGCATTAGCCAAATGCAGTAACACAGAACCACAAGGCACAAGAGATCCTGAGCAAGCTTGCAGATGCTTAATGCTGACAACCCTGTGGGACTACAGGGATATATATATATATATAGAACCTATTAGGACCATGTGTGACTAACGTATAGAGTACTTAGAATAACATGAACATGTAGAATTCATATTATACATCTAAGGAAAATTACAGAAGGCCCAAAAGTCTGAGACGAGGAGAGCTGATTCAGGCAGCACAGAGCAGGAAGCAGGCTCTCAGCCAAGGTCAGAGATACACAGACACATTCCAATCTCTAGACAAAAAGGTGACCAAATGCAGAGAACTGGAATAAATCCTCATTAATGCAAGCATAAGAGTTCAATTTTGTGGTCCCTAAGCATGTGGTACAGCTAAACGAGACAATGGTCAGGGACCCGTGGTGGGGAAGCAGAGCCGATTCCAGCAAGTCAGACGCAGATGGCAACAAGTTGTAACGTAAGGAGCGCATTCTCATAGGAAAAGGTGGTACACACAAGTTAGAAAGCAGACACATAATCGTTCACATCACCTTGAGGAGGTGCACAGAGGGATGAGAACCCAATCGAGTCCCTGGTCTGGAGAGATCCGCTCTAACCAATCGCTTAGAAAGCCAGGGGTGGATGGCAATGGGTACGAAACAATGGTAAGTCCATTACTCTGCAACAATGTAATAGATAGTTTCTTGGGGGTGGGACAGGGCAGCCACCTGACATGGGAGGTCCAGTAAAATAACCTCCATGGGATACCCAAATAGGTAATAGTACTCTCAATACCCAATCCTCTGTGATGACAGGTTTTTCGGGAAAGGGCCCAGGCGATGATGCCACACTTGTACAAAACTGTACCGCATGCCATGGAAAGCTGAGATGTACAGAAACATTCTCATTGTCTTGTATTTCTCCCTGTTGGTTTTATTAGCAATAAACTGCAGTTCTAATGTGCCTCTTTTTAATCTGGGGAAGGGTGTTGGGGCACTTGAGAGTCAGGCAGAACCCCAGACCTCTGGTATACCATGGGAGAGATCTCCCCCAACACTATAATAAACTATAACAAATTGTATAGCTTCAAAATAACTTGGACAGACACACAGAACACACCTTTGGCTAAATGAGTAATAGCTCTCACACAGCTCCATTGTCCCATATTCAACATGCTATTCATCATAGATTTAGTTAGTTATTACTGATTGTAAACTGTGTGGCTTTTAACCAATTTTTCACAGAAAGCATGCTGCAAAATGATTCATTTTAACCCATTATTTTAAAGCCTATCTCATTTGGGAGATCCCCTCACTCCTATATCCCTATTTGTTAGTTTGGGTTCACTCACTATGTTCGGGCACTCCCACCCCACCACTCAATGTGAAATTCTTCCCATTTAAGTTACCCGGGAAAAGCAAAGGTTAACCCATTCTATTTACCGAGGCAATTGTCTAACTACAAAACATCTTCATCTAATCATTTTTAATCTATGATTTGGATGTTTTGTTATTTGTGTAGTTTAATATGTGTTCATTCCTTATTAGATATACGAAATTCATGCAATATTTGTCTCCATTATTTTAGCTAATATGTACAGTTAAAATGTTACATTTTTCCTCTAAAATCTCTGGGGGTTGTGGGGGGAGAACATATTCTCTTCTCTCTGAAGGACCCTCTTGGGGTGGACCAACTACATTAACTTCAGGCCCTATTTGTTAAATAATCCTTGCTTTGCCTCTGCTCAAACATGAGATGGGGAAGTAACACACTGCCCAACTGGTTCAGAAAGGGGTACAGTGGACAGGGACAGGGATTGCACACATGCCTAGGAAGGAGGACACACTCAGTGCTGTGACGTAGAGGACCACTCACATTCACACATGCATCGCTGTTATTTTCCACATAGGCCAGCTACAGCACCGCAGAAACGCAAGACGCCAGAAGACCTCGTGTACATGCTTCCTCGCCACTAAAAACCATGACGATGTAATCACTGTATATGGACTGACGCATATGAATCTCCATCGCCCCTCGCGACCCCCATATTATGGACGAAGTTTCGCCACCCATAAACCAGGCCGTGGTAGGCCGTAAAACCAGGGCGTCCAAGCCAGAGAAGCTCAGACAAAGCTGCAAGGTGCTGATCGCGCAGAACAAGGCCCCAACAAGAGCCCCCAGCCAAAGCCGCCAAGGTTACACCTGCTACTGCTAAACACTGCCGGAAACACAAATCAAATGCTCATAATTTTGCTCCAGCCACGGTCCCGCCACACGTGACCAGACCGACCTGATACAATGCCAAGCTCCAGGGACCAGAGAAGCGCTGGGGTCTCACGTTTGGAACACAGACTGCAACAATGAAGTGACAAATCGGACACCAATAGCGATGGGAAAGACATGCACACCAGCTAATAGTCAGACCTGTCCATTGTCTGTCACTGACACATAGTCATACTTTGTCGCCAGCACCAGGTACACCGCGAGCTGGGAACAACTATGGTCCCAGGTTTAGGGGCTCGCAAGTGAACCAATCAGAATACGAGGGGCAGACCACTGACGCCTTTATAGCTTAGCCAATCGCTAATCGTCCCCATGTAACATTTCACTTGTAGCGATTATTAGGGACGACCCAAGCGTACCGCCTGACCCTTTCTCAACCACTAACTATCTTTCCTAATGTGCCTATACTAACCCCACCACTCGGGGAGCCAATCCAAGGTGGCGTTAGGCTTGGGGGCTAGTTCTCCCAGGTGACGTGCGTAACCGCTTCATACAGCTAGAAAAAGGGCCTGCGAGCCCACCAAGAAGGTGAGGTTTCTCGGATGTCTACGACCTGTGAGCCCATCCCTGCCTGTTTTGTGTAATAAACAGCAGTAACTCTTTGCTCTTGTGTGTGCCTCAAACTCTGCTGGGACGCGGGAGGAGTTGGGGCCTCCCCAATCCCAGAGGTCCACGGATGGCCCTGCCGGCCCCTGGGAAACTACCCCAACAGTGCAGGCTCAGAAAAGGGTGTAACACAGGGTTGTCCAACTCCAGGCCTCGAGAGCTGTAAACATGTTGGGTTTACAGGATAACCTCATTAATATTCACGAGCTGCATTTGCATACAATGATTCTTAATGCATGCAAATTCTTTCTCATGAATGTGAATGAGGGATATCCTGTAAAACCTGTCACGTTTCCAGCCCTCGAGGCCTGGAGTTGGACAACCCTAGCGTACCAGAACGTGTCAGAATGAGGGGCTGCGCAAAGGCTTGGGCGGGGAACATCACTCGGTCTCAGGAAGGGTGACACTGCGCAGTCCCCGGAAGAGGGACAGTATGCACACTCAATATAGGGCTGTGCACATGGTTTGGAAAAGTGAAGACACAGACTTGAGAATGATATGATATGGCATTTGTAACGTGTCTTCACACAAGTGTTTCAAGGCGCCTCGAAACAAGGAAGGGGGAACAGAGGGAGGACAGAGACAATGATCTTACTAGGCCAAGTGACATTGCGATCGTGAAAGTGCAGGGGAGGGTGGAGGGGAAAAGTACCAGGGGAAAGGGAAGGGGGCAGTGCTGTACATGGGATCAAAACAATAACAATAACTGTGGCCACAATAGGGAGGTGCAAGGGTAAATGCAGGCAGCAGGTGTCCAAAAGTGCAGGTAGGGGGACTGTAGGGTTACAGATACAGACCCAAGTGCAAGGGTTGCCGGGAAGCAGTGCCGATGTGCGACTGGGCAGGTAGGCACATGGGCCCAAAATCAGAGGGTAGCCAGGTGATTAGTGCAGTGTCAGACAGGAAATCAGCAGGAGAGAGGAAGAGAGAAGGCAGAAGCAACGAGGAAGGCATTGAGGTGTTGCCCTTGAGTTTCAAAGAGGCAGGTAGGCTGTTCCAGAGGGAGGTCCCAGCCGAAGAAAGAGATCTACCACCAACGTATTGCTTGGAGAAGCGACTGACCCGAAGGGAGTTGGAAGTGGAGGAGCAAAGCGCTTGAGTATGAAGGTATTTACGAAGAGAGAGTTGGAGGTATTGAGAAACCAGGCCCCAGTAGGCCTTGTGGAAAATGCAGAGGGTCTTGAACTTCATTCTCGCAGCCACTGGGAGCCAATGCAGACATTTCAGTACTAGAGGGATACAATCCCTGGGCTCGAGGCCAAGGACAAGTCTTGCAGTCCTGTTCTGGATGAGTTGCATTGGGCAGAGAGTAGAAGCAGGCAGATTTAGAAAGAGGCTGTTGCAGTAGTCCAGCCTAGAGAGAACCAGAGCTCTAGAGACAGTGAGCTTCTGGGGGAAGGAGAGGAAAGGAAGAATACCTCTGACGAGATGCAGTTGGTAGTTTGTCTTCATAGAGACGTCAGAGATGTGAGGAAAAAAGGAGAGTGTGGAGTCGAAGATGACCCTGAGGTTCTTAGCCTCACAGGTGGGAGCAGGAAGAGGGCCAAGAGAGGCCACACACAGGCTTGGGAAAGGAGAGAGTGCACAGGCTTGAGGAAGAAGACTAGCACTGGCTGTAGAAAGGGAACAGGTCTGCTCTCCAGAAAGTTTGGTGGAGGCAGACTCAACACAGGCTAAAAGATAGAGCAGTTCAATTTGCAGATAACAAAACAGTTCCAGAGGGGAGTAGAATCAAAAATGCCAGTGGGCATGCGGGGTAGAGCAACAGTTCCAATCGGGGCATTGGATCCCGTGGTGCATGACCATAGCAAAATGGTATAGCTCTTGTCAGAGAGGCAGTTATTCTAGGGATGGGCAGCAGCGAAAGGTAACAATAGATTGAAGGGTCCTATTGTGAGGACAGGTCCAGGGTGCAGATGGAAAGCTCAAGGCAGGTGTGATAAGTTGAAGGAAACAGTAAACAGACGTGAGTGGGAAGATGAGAGTTGAAGGGTGTCACTCATCCATCTTACTACTCTCAAGAAGGCTGGGGGAGCAGGAAGAGCTGCAGATTCAGGCACAGGGCAGCAAGGAGCACCAATGGCATACATCTGTCCAAAGGTGGAGACCACAGTGGAGACGAGGGAGATGCTTGAGGTCAGAAGCTGTGGATCTCCTTTTCCCTGCACATCCATGGCCAAACCAGAAAAGGAAGCAAGAAGGAGAAGCGCAACAAGCACCACTCAGCTGCCTCTGCTCTCTTCCCTGGTGATGGCCTCAGCACTTCAAAAGCTAGATTTTGCTATAATGCATACAGTTTGCACGTTCAAGGCATAAAATAAGTAATGTCACATAGCAATTTGCTATGCAATTCTGTAGGTTTTCTAATTAAATTGACACTTGTGTAGCACAGCTCGTTATTTAAATTACCATGTTCAATGAAAGAACAGCTCACCCGGCGCATTCCTCTCTTGCCCTTGGGTCGTCCCCCACCCTCTTATATCTGTTCACTCCGAGTTCAAAGAGGCTAATGGGAGTGCAGCAGAAATCCTCTGCACTTTTAAAGGCCCTTGTGAGTGATAGGCAAGAAACATTCTCTCTTTTTCAAATAATTGCAAACCAGAAGTCATCTGGATCATACTTTTATTAAGACGAGTATTGTTACACTGCATTGTATACAGGTTTTTCAGTAACGTTTAAATAATTGTATCTAAATTTCATTGTGTCAACAATATCTCATTTTGTTGAGGGAAGTGCATCGCATTGACGAGTTAACACTTTTGAAAATGTGCATAATTGCACAGCCACGTGCTTTTGATGGCAAACCTAGTTAATGGGACCTGCTGGTTGCATAATCTGTGCAACTGGTGCTCAACCCATGAGCCAATCCCGAACTCCTTGTCACCCTATCGTTTCACCATGTTGCTTTATACCAGCTCCCCTGAAAGTGAGATGGCCACAAAACTACAATATTTCACCTAATTTGCCTTCTACACCATCCACAGTGCTTAGCCACTTACTTTCTTTCCTCCAACATAAAGAGTACACAAAGCTAACTAGAAGTTTACTCAGAGAAGCGATCAATAGTTTCATCCAGTAAATACAGCTACAGATATACTGCTCAGAGTGCTAATAATGATAAATATCACTTTCATGGATGTGCAGCGGTGGAATGCTGCACTTGTGCTTACCTGATTCGGGCCTGAGGACCGTTAGCCGACCTCCCCTCCACTGAAAGTGGAAATTAACACTATATTGAAAACAGTACATATCAATGACAGCAAAACCATACTACGTCTCAGGCTATGACTTTCCCTTTAACAATGTGAACGTTTTGGTTTTATGAAACTTCTGAACATCTCCTTATGCAGCAAATGAAGGGTCAAGCATACAGTATGGAGGACACTGACTGTACCGAGCCGCACAGCCTAGCACTGAAAAATGTTTATAGCCTTTATAATCATTTGTTTTGTCCATTCATGCAGCTAAACTTTACATTTTACAGACACTCATCACACTAATGTATTACTTCAGAGGTATAAAGAAATGCT
This sequence comes from Ambystoma mexicanum, assembly GCF_040938575.1. Taxonomy (NCBI): domain Eukaryota; kingdom Metazoa; phylum Chordata; class Amphibia; order Caudata; family Ambystomatidae; genus Ambystoma; species Ambystoma mexicanum. The sequence continues at coordinate 536,044,617 of NC_090923.1, read as the reverse complement.
GAATTGTTGCTAAAAAACGTAACAACTTTATTTAAATCGTTTTCAGCATAGTAGACATACAGTGTTAGGACATGATATTAACAATGCATAATGATAATTAGGTGCCGAACCCACCATCCGCCCCCGCTGTACTACATTTGCCTGAGGCCCCTTGAAAGGAAGGGCCGCTCTGGAGCCACAACAGTGGTTGGAAGGCCGCTGTTCCCTTTTCCGCAACAAGGATATCCCAGACCTACCACAGAGGTAGTTGGGACCCCTCACAGGCTTTCCAAGTGCGGGCGAGAGTAATTATCGCTGCTAGGAAGAGCTGGGTGAGTAGCTTGTGCCACGTTTTCCCCTGCGCACCCTCTCCCTGCTCCCTCCGCACGCCCGGCCTTTGCCAAAAACCATCGGGGGATTCCAAATATGCACTCTGGCAGTCAGAGACTGCATCCTCCTACCCGCCATACCAAGACACTGGAGTCACGTGGCGACAACGCTTCCGCATCACGTGACACGCATCACGTGATCTCTTTCAAGGATTCAAAAGCGCCCAGGAACACGGAAGCGTTGCTTCACAGCTGAACTCTTTCAGTACTGTACAGCTCTTGTTCCTTGTTTTGAACCTTGCTCCTACGATCTGTCACAACCTCGGATTTTGTCTACTGGATTGCGTTGTCTAACCCTTGGCATTTTTGAACTTTGGATTGATCTCTGTCACAACCTCGGAATTGTCTACTGGATTGCTTTGTCTAAACCCCTGGCACTTTTTGAACCTTGGCTTGCATTGTTTTACGACCTCGGACTTGGATTTGGACTGCCTCACGGATTTCGTTTTGTTTTGGTACTCGGCCACTGGCCTCTGCAAGGCGTTCGCCTGGCTGCATAACCTGGATTGCCTCGACCCACGGTGTGCACCCATCCAGAGTATCGCACACCAACCCCTAACCCTCTGCTATCGGAAGTTCACGCCCCGTCCAGGGCCCCGTTATCCTTCAGGGTGACACTTCCTATACACTAGGTAAGCGGTGCTCTCTTTTCTTGCTGGGTATTCATTTGTACAAACACGCACATTGTTTGATAATCACTTATTGCCTTACAGTGCTCCAGGGGTCCTTCTGGCTGTTACCGGTTCCAGACCTGACAGCTCACAAAACAACCTGTGGCCCCAAAGACTGTGAAGCCTCTTGGTCGCACTGATTATGGATGCCTCCGCCGGGGACCCTGTGACCACTCTAATGCAGGCTGTCGCGGCCCTTAGGACCGACATGGCCGCCACCACCACTACCATTCACCATCGTCTTGATGCCTTACAAAGCGCACGTCAACCTTTGCCTGTTGTCGCCGAGTTTGGGGATCCCAACCCTCCACTCCAGCCTGCCCCAACTCCGCCTCCTACTCCCACTCCTGTTCTACTCCCAACTCCTCTTCCCCTGGCGGCTCCAGAACGCTACCAAGGCGATCCCCGGAAATACCGCACATTCATCAACCAATGTAAACTACACTTTTTGTGCAGACCCCAGGCCTTCCCCTACTCCGTTACCAAGGCTGCTTTCCTTCTGTCCCACTTATCCGGTGTAGCTGCTACTTGGGCGAATCCATTACTAGAGAATGACCATCCGGCTTTGTATGATTTCGAACTAGTAGTGTCTGAAATGGCGAAAGTGTTCGATACCCGTTATAAGGCCCAATCACAAGACCTGGAACTCCTAGAACTATCACAGGGCAAGCATTCTCTGATTGAGTATATCACTCGTTTTAACCAGCTTGCAGCAGAAACGTCCTGGCCAGAGCAGAAAAAGTGATTGTCTATTACCGAGGGCTATGCAACCCCATGAAAGACGCCCTCGCGGTGGTTCCATCCCTTCCTTCTGTTTTCTCTGATCTAGTTGATCTCACTCTCCAGGTGGACGCTCGCAGAACCGAGCGTAAAACAGAGACATCTTTTTCTGGCCAGCTCTCTCCTGCTTCGACTGCCCTTGGTGGTGAACCTATGCAAATTGGTGGCATCCGTAGTCCTATAACCCCAGTTGGGCGGGAACGCAGGAGAACCAGTAATGCCTGTTTTTACTGTGGGATTAGTGGGCATTATGTAAGAGAATGTCCCCGTCGGCGAAAAAACAAAACTCCGTGTTTTCCGAAGGCTCGCCCTTGAGATCGGGGGTACCGGCGAGCCCTTAATTGACCCCCACTGGACCCGTATTTGGCCCTATCAGACCCATAGTAGTCCATGCACTGCTGAAACCCTCTAGGGAGGTCATGCATGCCGTACGCATTGTGATTGACTCAGGGGCCACTGGCTGTTTTATTGACATCACTTTAGCCCAGCATCTCGATCTGCCCCTAGTTCAAAAAGAACATCCTGAGCCTGTACAAGCGATTGACGGCACCTCCCTTTCATCTGGTCCAATTAAACAGCAGACTGCCCCTCTAGAAGTGGTGATCCAGAATACCCATAAAGAAACCATGTCTTTCGTCCTTATCACCACGCCCCAGTTTGGTATCATACTCGGTATTCCCTGGTTAAGACAACACAACCCCTTGATCAATTGGGGCACTGGGCAGGTAACATTTGAATCAGATGTATGCCAGCACTTCTGCTTAACAGAACCTGAGAGACTCACTTCTCCCACGGCTATTCTTGGTGCCATGGCCTCTTCCCGAATTGAGGATGTTGATCCACCCACACCTACACATACCGTGGGGGCTGTTACAGCTGGTATTCCTGCTGACTACCACGATTATCTGCAGGTTTTTGACAAAGCCACGGCAGAGGGTCTCCCTCCGCATAGGCCTTATGATTGCCCCATTGACTTGATTCCCGATGCACCAATACCAAAGGGTAGGATTTACTCACTATCCCATTCCGAAGAAGCAGCTTTGAAGGATTACATACAACAAGCCCTACGGTTAGGTCACATCCGTCCCTCTTGTTCCCCAGCCTCCAGCCCTATCTTTTTTGTGCCCAAAAGGAGGGTGACCTACGACCATGCATAGACTACAGACGGTTGAATGCCATCACTATCAAGAACAGGTATCCCATCCCGCTCATCTCCACCTTGCTTGATAGACTGACACGTGCATCCATCTTTACTAAGCTGGATCTAAGGGGGGTATACAACTTGATCCGAATGCGCCAGGGAGACGAATGGAAGACAGCGTTCTGCTCCCGACAAGGATTATATGATTATACAGTAATGCCTTTCGGGCTGTGTAACGCCCCTGCCACCTTCCAGCGTTTCATCAATGAAATCTTCTCTTACATTCTGTATGTATATGTTGTTGTCTATCTGGATGACATACTGATATTTTCGTCCTCCTTGGAAGAACATGTCATGCATGTCAGAGAAGTCCTATCCCGTCTCCAGAACAATGCTTTATTTGCTAAACCAGAGAAGTGCTTGTTTCACTCGAAGGAGGTGGATTTCCTGGGTTTTCACATCACCCCTGGGGGCCTCTCCATGAATTTGTCAAAGGTTCGAGCCATCACGGAATGGCCTGCCCCGGTCAATGTTAAACAGCTTCAGTCTTTCCTTGGTTTTGCCAATTTTTACCGACGCTTTATCACGGGTTTCTCTGCCATTGTTTCTCCTCTCACAGCCTTGACCAGCCCTCTTGTTCCGTTTATTTGGACTCCCGATCACCAGAAGGCATTTGAGGCACTTAAATCTAGGTTTGTCTCGGCTCCGGTCCTACAACACCCAGACCCAGAACTCCTGTTCATCCTAGAAGCAGACGCCTCCTTTTTCGCATTAGGGGCAGTCCTTTCCCAGCCTTGTCCAACTACAGGCCGTCTCCATCCGGTAGCCTATCATTCCCGGAAATTCACACCAGCCGAATCCCACTATACAGTTACCGAAAAGGAACTGTTAGCCATCAAAGACGCCCTCCAGACATGGCGGCACCACCTCATCGGGGCAAAACACCAGACGGTGATATATACTGATCATAAGAACCTGCAAGATCTAGCAACGCTGAAGTGTATGAACAGCAGACATGTCCTCTGGCATCTCTTTCTTGCAGCATTCGATTTTGTGGTGAAACATAAGCCTGGTCTCTCCCATGGCAAGGCGGATGCACTTTCCCGGTCTCCTGGGGGGGAATCATTACCTTTATTTCCCGACACATTATTAGAAAAGGGCCACGTCATTTATATGTGTACACCATCCCCTCCTATGCTTGCCATCATCAGACACTGGGTTTCCCAACATCCACATGCCTTAACAGAGTGGGACGTTCAACTACAAGAGGGATTGCATTTTATTCAAGGAAAACTATTTCTCCCAACCAGCGATGTACGCAATCAGGCACTCGATTGGTCTCAAGATGCTGCAATCAATGCGCACCCGGGGCAAAAACACACTCGAGAACTCCTACAGCGGTGGTGCCGGTGGCCTTCAATGAGGAGGGACATAGAGAATTACGTCAACACCTGTTCAATTTGCGCTCAGTGCAAGTCATCTAGGGGACGGCCTCTGGGATTGCTCCAACCACTACCAGTCCCGCCCAGGCCCTGGCACACGGTCTCTATGGACCTTATCACAGACCTACCCCGCAGACGAGGCTACGACACGATCTGGGTTATCGTTGACTCTTATACAAAAATGGCCCGCTTTATACCATGTACGGGAATACCCTCAGCACCCACATTGGCCCGTTTGTTCTTTCAGTCCGTTTTCTGTCTGTTTGGTCTCCCGCAGGTCATTGTTTCGGACCGAGGGTCCCAGTTCACGTCTTGTTTCTGGCGTGCCCTCACTGGCCTCTTAGGTATCGACTCCCGCTTCTCCTCTGCCTATCATCCATAAAGTGACAGGCAGAATGAGAGAGTGAACCAGGCCCTGGAGCAGTATCTGCGCTGTCTTACCCTCCAGTACCAAGATTCTTGGTTTAACCTGCTCCATCTGGCCTAGTTTGCCTACAACAATTCCTGGCACTTGTCTACTGGTTTCTCCCCTTTCTATTCCTTGTAGGGCCAGCATCCTCGTGCCCTTCCTCTTCCTGATTTTCCCTCCGCCACTCCTGCTGCTGACGCCTGCGCTCGTGACTTGGTCGCGATCCATGCCCAAACCCTGACCCACTTGCGCGAGGCCCAGGTGGTAATGAAAACGAAGGCGGACAGGAGGCGGCTGGCAGCTCCTGAGTATTCAGTGGGTGACCGGGTTTGGCTCCTGACCCGCCATTTGCATATTCCTGGCTGTCGCAAGCTGCTGCCCCGCTTTGTTGGTCCCTACAAAATCACTAAGGTCCTGAACCCTGTGGCCTTGGGCCTTTCCGTTCCACCTACCTGGCGGAATCACCCTGTTTTCCACACCTCCCTCCTCAAGCCTTGTCCTGCTCCTACCCGACTCAGTGCCCCTCCTGCCCCTGTTTCTGCGTCCTCTCCTGATGAATATGAGGTCAGTGCCATTTTGGGTTCTCGTTTCCTTAGGGGTCGTCTTCAGTATCTTGTGGACTGGGTGGGTTATGGCCCTGAAGACCGCTCCTGGGTCCCTTCACGCAATGTGCACGCCCCGACCCTGGTTGCCCGTTTTCATAGGGCCTATCCCTCTAGCCCACGGGGTCGTGGGCCTTTGAGGGGGGCTCTGTCACGTTTTCCCCTGCGCACCCTCTCCCTGCTCCCTCCGCACGCCCGGCCTCTGCCAAAAACCATCGGGGGATTCCAAATATGCACTCTGGCAGTCGGAGACTGCATCCTCCTACCTGCCATACCTAGACACTGTTTGGACCAGGAGTATACCGGACATCCCAGCGCTGGAAATTACAATGGAGACTCCCACTTGCAGCTACAACAATCCACATTGTTTGCCGCGATCACGCATCACGTGAGGGGGCTAGCACCGCCAGGAGTCACGTGGCGACAACGCTTCCGCATCACGTGACACGCATCACGTGATCTCTTTCAAGGATACAAAAGCACCCAGGAACACGGAAGCATTGCTTCACAGCTGAACTCTTTCAGTACTGTACGGCTCTTGTTCCTTGTTTTGAACATTGCTCCTATGATCTGTCACGACCTCGGATTTTGTCTACTGGATTGCGTTGTCTAACCCTTGGCATTTTTGAACTTTGGATTGATCTCTGTCACAACCTCGGAATTGTCTACTGGATTGCTTTGTCTAAACCCCTGGCACTTTTTGAACCTTGGCTTGCATTGTTTTACGACCTCGGACTTGGATTTGGACTGCCTCACAGATTTCGTTTTGTTTTGGTACTCGGCCACTGGCCTCTGCAAGGCGTTCGCCTGGCTGCATAACCTGGATTGCCTCGACCCACGGTGTGCACCCATCCAGAGTATCGCACACCAACCCCTAACCCTCTGCTATCGGAAGTTCACGCCCCATCCAAGGCCCCGTTATCCTTCAGGGTGACAATTCCTATACACTAGGTAAGCGGTGCTCTCTTCTCTTGCTGGGCATTCATTTGTACAAACACGCACATTGTTTGATAATCACTTATTGCCTTACAGTGCTCCAGGGGTCCTTCTGGTTGTTCCCGGTTCCAGACCTGACGGCTCACAAAACAACCTGTGGCCTCAAAGACTGCACAAGCACTGAATATCTTGTTGTCTGTGTGGTACTTGGGGGCGGAGGCATTACTAATCTACATGACCATCAAGATCAAGTCCATAACAGCTTGGCTTTGTGTCCAGTCTTAGGATAGTATTCCGGTTGCAGGATCCCCAGTAGAATTACCTCTGGGTCCATTGGCAACCTAATGTGAGTGATAGCCTCAATTGTATTGAGTGTTTACTCCCAGAAGGCTCGTGCTCGTGGGCATTCTCACCACATATGGAGATAAGATCCCAGGGCCCCACATTGTCTCCAGCATTTGGTATTGAGTGAATTCTTGAAGTGATGTAAGCCTACGGGGGGATGGTACCAGCGGTATAGTAGCTTAAGAGCACACTCCTTATTGGTGACACATCTGGTGGCTCTATTGTTCCTGGACCAAATATCTACCCACAATTGGTCGTCTATAGGGTGACCTAGGTCCACCTCCTACTGGGTCATGTATGTGGGTCATAGGCATAGCATATCTTCTTGGAGTAATGTATATAGTCCTGTGATGAATCCTCATCAGGGGCCCTCTTGGAGTGTAAATTCTAAGGAGTTGAACTCTCTTGTAGCCCCTCGTTTGATGAGTGGCTGGGTGATCCAATGGTGGCTCTGTGTGCAAGATAATCTATCAAATTCTGAGAGGGTGAAGCCGATTCCAATTCTTGAAATTAGCCTGTTCCAGTCCTGGGGTGAAGTCAGGGTTTCGGAGGACTGGCGAGCATGGGCTCATACCCTTGGGAGTGCCTTTGTTTTGTAAGGCCCAGTCCAGATTCACAGGGTTGTTTTGGTGGAGGAGAGAATGGACATCCAATATTTGCATGCTGCCGCTGAACAGAGTGGGAGAGGGCATATGGCTTGTTCAATGAGTACCCATTTTGGGAGTTTTGCAGTGTCTGACCATGCAGGAATTGAACTGCGACATAATAGCTGCAGCGATTAGGGGTGTCCGTTCTATCCCACTTGGCAGAGCCCGTCATAACATTTTGTGGGATCCACGTTTTCCCCCTTTCCAAATGAACCGGGAGACCTGTCTCTGGAGCTGAAGAAGGGGTTTTAGAGGGATTTCCACTAGGAGGGCCGCACACAGATATATGAATCTGGGCAAACGGTTCATCTTGCATGCCATGACTCTTCCCATAAGTGAGATCTCCTGAGCTGCCCACCTCTTAAGGTCTGTCTCCAGGTCACTGAACAAGGGGAGAAAGCTAGCTACATATAGGCTTTTAGGGTTTGCTGTGATATGTATCCCCAGGTATTGTATCGTGTTGGTGCTCCATTCCAATGCCCAAGTTGGTCGGAGGAAGCTGATTGTGTCACTAGACATCCCCACCCCCAGGGCCCCCGATTTAGCATAGTTAATGGCAAAACCTGCTGCTTTTTCAAAGGAGTTCAGTTCTACCAGTGCCTTCTCCAACAATTATTGACTGTTAGTAAGAGAGAGCATTACATCATCTGCATACAAAGATACTTTATAATGATCGTTTATTAACTGCACCCCTTCAATAGAGGTGGTGTTACGGATCCTTTGGGAGAACGGCTCCATAATTAGAGTGAAAAATTAACGGGGAAAGTGGACAACCCTGTCTTGTCCTGCATGAGAGTGTGATGGGGCGACAGTTTCTGATTCATTTTCCAATAACTCTTTATTTTGGGCTCAGCATTTTCAGTAAGTCGCCGTCTGGACAATCAATTCCCCTCTGATAACCGCTTTCATTGCCTCCCATGTGGTGGCAACCGAAGTGGGACCTACTGGGTTCTCTTTAAAGTAGTTATGAATGCCTTTGGTTAAAGCATCTCTGATTGCCATTTCATTTAGGATCGGGTCATATAGGGACCCCCGGGGCTTAGGGGGGGATCAGGGTTGCGAATTCGGGCTGTAAGGATGACGGGAGCATGATCCGAGATTGTCTTCGTACCAATCGTTACCTCGTCCATATATTGTAGGGGTGGGGGGCTGGCCAGCAAAAGGTCAGAGGGGGAGGAAGTGCGGTGTACATGCAAAAAAACAGAAGTCCCTTATTTATGGGTGTAAAACCCTCCATGAGTCCACCACTCCCAGGGATTTAAAAAAGTGAAGTAGGCTGCAGGCAATTTGGAAGTCTGTCAGTGCTAGTTGATGGGATTTATCGATCTGCGGGTCTGGAACCCCATTAAAGTCTTCACCCATCACCACCTGGCCCTCCAGGAAATGGAGAAAATTGGATTACAAGTCTAGCAAGAAGGCTTCCTGTCTCTCATTGGGAGCGTAGACTGAGACCAGGGTACACAATTGGTCGAACAGCTTACCTCTTATTCTCATGTATCGCCCTTCGGGGCCCTTGAGGAACTCCAGTTCTGTAAATTGGATGCCTCTTGCGAATAAAATTGCTGTGCCACCTTTTTTGGAGCTGCTGGATGCTAGATTATTGCTCGGGAAGGCTCTACTTCGCAGGCGAGGAAAGTCTGCCGTGATCAGATGAGTTTCTTGGTGGAAAATTATTGAGATGACCAAATTCCCCAGGCGTTGGAGTGCTGATTTTCACTTGTTGGGAAAGTTCAGGCCTTGTTTGTTAAGTGTTAGGAAGCAAAGTTGTTGGTGATGCGGGGGGGGGGGTCTCTTGTGGTTCTGTCCCGTCTGATAGTGGGGAGGGGTACGGGTTCTGGTGACGTTCCGCTGCCATCGCTTTCGCAACCGGGTTTTCAACTTTCTTGAAACAGCAAACTTAACAGTGCAACAACAACTAAACCGGGTCTATAGGCCATTTGGCCAGTGAGTAAAAGCATACTTGAGGCTGGCGTATGCCATGTAGAATCTGAGTTCCTTCAATCTTGTCTCGTGGGGAGCCAAGGAGTGGCTCACTGAAGAGTGTGGTGATGAGGCCTTGGTGGCTGAACCCGTTGGTATTGGTCATGACTGATGCAGGGAGTGCATTTGTTTCCATCCCTTTGCCACTTTCGCCCAGGCGTTTCATCGTGGCTTCGGGGCTACTCATGCCCTAACCCAGGGTGATGCAATTGTGAGGTCTTCCTCTGGACTTGAGGGTTCTCCCGTCAGGGTGCCCGCCGCTTCTTCCAAGAAATTAATAATTCGATTCTGGCCTTCGAGTGTGAATTGGAGGATGACCGGAAACAACCAGCGATATTTATATTTCGAGCCTGAAGGACCAAAGTCAGAGGCTTGAGGGCCTTTTGCTGTTGCACCATTGCTGTTGTCAAGTCTTGGTAGATTTGTATCGTGTCCCTTGGTATGTTAAGTCACCCTGTATACAGCTCGCCATCATGAAAAGTAAACCTGGGTGATCACACCTGGTGGGTCCTTTGAGGGGGCACCCTTATGGGCCTGCAGCCTATGGATGAGATCTAGTAGCAGCAATGCTTTATCATAACCTGGGAGGAGGGTCTGGAAGAGGTCTCCCATGTAATTTTTTAAGGCTTGGTCAGTGATTGTGGCCGGTATCCCTCTTATCCTCACTTTGTTTTTGCAGGCCCTGTTTTCGATGTCCTCTTGCTTGAGCATTACGCCTTCATTTTTCTCTTCCAGGGTCTGGAGTTTCCTATGTAGGTCTGTCAGCTGCATTGCATGGTCTAGAGCCTGGTCTTCTGATTCGCTGACCTTATGTTCCAGCTCCTTCATCCGATTGTCCAGGTGCTCCACCTTAGAGGACATTTCTGTCATGCAATTCCGGAATTCAAATTTTATATCTGACCAGACGAATTGAATGTCATCTTTTGTAGCCCATTGTCCTGTCAGTCTCTCGGGCGAGTGGGGAGGAGGATGTCCAGTCTCTGTTTTTTTGCCCTTGTCATGCGGCTGTAACAAGGTAGCTATATCTGCCGAGTTGTGGGGTTTTAGATGCTTGAACATGGTGGAAGGAGCGAGTATGCCCTACCCGGGTCAGGTGATCCAAGGGACTCTGGAGCTATGATTCTGGTCTGTTATCTCGTTGAGCGGCGCTCTTCCTCCCTCCACTGGTATCCAGGCCTCCTGCCATGGGGGAGAAGGTTCCACCGGTGTGTGGGAGATCAGGGGGGCTGGAACGTGGTTAATTTTGCTCAGCCATGAGGGCTGCGATCCCACTGTATGTGTATCTTAGCCCAGGCCAGCAGCTGCTCCGATTCGCCTCCGGTTGTTCCCAGGTGCCTGTTGGCTATACCTCCCAGGCGGGAGGAGTAAGGCAATTCCCGTCAACGGATTTGTGCCGGGGAGGAGGGCGCAGGCCTTCTGTGGTTCAGGCGTTGATGTTGCCCCGTATAAGGCGGCACATATCTCCTACTAGATCAGGATCCCGGTTCTGGAGGGTTTTTCCTCGTGGTGCGTGTCAAAGCCCTGCTTCCTCCAACCCGTCCAGACTCCCTCTTACTGACCCGTTCAACTCGTCGGGAGACCGGGACCACCGCTCGGGCCTCTCCACACTTATGGAAATTTAGCTGAGCCGCCTTGCTGTTGTGAGCGGGCGGGCTCTCAGTCCCCATCCTCTGTGCTGCGCGCCATCTTGGGGGATGCTGGTGCGGGCTTGCTCCAACTCCTGTTAGCTTTACTGAGGTGTGTCGGCCCCATTCTCTAGTGCAACTCTCCCCAAACCGTGTCTGGGCATTCTGCTGCTGGTTCCCCCAGTTAGCAGTGCAAACTCGGCCCCATATCGCACTAACTTCCCTGGATTCTCGGACTCTACACAGAGGCTCTCAGTGAAGCGACCGCATTGCTTGCGCTTCAAGGCACGTCCCGTATTGTTGCTAATTGTCTGTCTTAGGTACAAATAACTTCTGGTGACGTTTAAAATATTATTACAGAATTACTAATCAAAATCGTTTGTTTGCTAATCAAGAAAACTTTTATTAGCAAATTCTGCTGATCAGTTTTTGAAAACGAAGTCATGCCTTGACGTTTACATTTCTGCATTCTCTGAAACATTTTAAACATTGGATTATTGAAATACCATTCACGAAGAGCCACCAGAGGAGGTAATTAGCATTTACCATCCCAGCGAAATATGACCGTTTTTACAAGGACGTTGTATTTAAAGTTGTTCTTAGGAATCAGGAAATATTGAAATAATTATCCATGGAGAAATGTTGCTTTTGAAAAGAACAGAATAAAATGTCAAAGCTTCACCCCGTGTTATCCTTGCTGTGGAGCAGATTACAGCGAGCACATTGTTCCAGCACTTCCTTTTGGCGTCAGTCAGGGGGACAGAAAATCCTCATTAAGTTTGAATAAAGTGAAACAGTAACACAAAGTATGACCTGCTAAAAGCCAAACCTGAAAACTTTGCAAGGGACGAGAAAGCGATGAACTATATCTCTCCTGATGGAAGCTTAAGTAATTTAAATTGCATGAAATATGCTCGTCTGTTGGTATTTGTTTGACGTCATTTAAATAAAAAGTGGTTAAGTACCATTCCCTAGGCGAAAAAAGAGATTCACCCAATCGCCCCTTTGAAAATAGGGCCACTTGACAGCATGGATGTTATCTGTTCTTCAGGGTATGTCACTACGAGCACAGTGTATTGTTTATTATTTTGATTATTTGGGTAACTGAATATGTTTCCTTCTAAACGTCAATTTCACCACCAAAAGGTTCTTACACACCTCTTCCATTTGGTTCTTGTTTCACCTGACTGACTACATTTTTCAATCTACGCAGTAGTTTCACTGTATTCCTGTGCCTTCAACTGTGGCATGAATAATCCTTTAAACCATGAGGTATTTTTCATTCTACTATAGTTCCTTTGGCTGGTCGCTCGAGTATTGCAGCATAACATTTCATTTCATCAAGAGACATTCTTATGATTTTAAACCTCGAATGAAATATTGGAATATACTGTGAATGACAACCATATCTCTATTAATTTTATTTTTTCTCCTTACTCGCTTCTGCTTAGTAATCAGAAAAAGGCATTCACCTTGTGACGAATTGACTTCTGCCCTGTAGGAGCAGAAGGATGAATAGAGGCTAAAGCGCCCGCTCAGAAAACAATCATAAAGGGAAAATAGGCACTGTTAAGAGATATACGGCCTTTGCCTTTCGTGGTAATGTGGGTCAAGGGAAGCCTGTGCTCTTAAGAGGGGGGTGAATGTTATCCAGTAGTGACCCAAACAACACTGTCACACAGTCCAAAATTAAGGGAATGTCCAATCAAGATCCAATATATATGTATATATATATATATATATATGGATACTTTAATAATACACACCATCTGCAAGAAAACTTACTAGAAAACACTGATAGGGAAATTATTAACAAAAAAAAGGATATGTCTTTGGATGACAAAGGTGCAAAAGTGACCTAACTAGTCTGTAGGTCCAGAAATTGACCACATGGGTCAGTTAGCAGTCAATAGTAGCTTTTAGCTGCTATTGGTGGTTTGGCAGCACTAAGACTTCTTGGCACTGTGCAAGCAATTACGAGATTGTGAGAGTGTGAAAGGTAGCACCGGAGGATCTTCTGGTTCAAATGTATCAAACAGTTCTTGAAAACAGCTCCATGCAGTTCAATGGCAAAAACACTAGGATGCGGGCTGTTTTGGCTCGCTGGGTGCTGTGAGTCTCAATCCAGGGGCTCAGGGAAAAGTTGAGTCTTTATCCCAGCCTCTCAAATATGGGGGAGGCTGGCACACATCTTCAGGAGTCCTTCAAAATGGTAAGGTCCTGGGTACAGCTCTGGCTGGCAGAGAGGCAGGTCTTGCTCCAGAAGCAGGTCACTCCTCAGGTTGCTGTGAGTCCCACTCTAGGTGGCTCCTTGTCCTTAGGCTCCCAAACATGGGCCCAGGACAGTTGCCTGTTGTGTGGCGTTCTCTGGAGTAGGGTTTTAGCTACCCTCACAAAGAGATTAAAGAAGAGGCATGGCCATTCAGGTTCATGTCCTGTCACTTTGGCGGGATCACGCACATTACCTTAGACAGCTGAGCTGGCTCACAGGAGCTGACACAAGTTTGATATCAAATTGGATGTGGATGTAATAATAAGAAGTGGCATGTTGAAACCAGGCATAGTTTATATTTAGAGTTTACTCTGCCATCACCATGGGCAATTTATGATATTTATAGTTTTGGTAAAATGCAGCCCATGTGCTGCAGAGAGTTGGCTGACAATGCTACTGTAAAATGAGCAACTGTGACCTCTGAACCTGTTCTGTGTCACTGATAGAGCAGGTGATGCAAATCAGGATACTGATGCAGCAAGACACACATACACACTATGCTTTTGGCATGAGGTTTATGAAAGAGTAATCTGATCAGATTATCCTTTTAGAGATCGAATTACCTGCATCATTTTATTAATTAATAAAAATCAGAAAAGCCAGAGCTTCCACACTCTTACCAAACGTCCATGAATGCATTTAAGGGTAACTGCTTGATATCTTGCCTGCCCATGTGACGATATAACTAGTACATGATTTATAGGTAAATTAATTTAGGGCAAACAAGAAAACCATGGGGCTTCCATTCTCTAACTGCAACATAAAGGACCAAAGGGAAGTGGTTATCGAGTTCTGTCTCTGATGGTCAAAGCAAAATCTGACCATTTTGTTTATTTATTTGTATAGTTTTGTCTAGTGCCAACCAGGCCCTGAAAGATGTCAGAGCGCTGTGGAAGACATAAACATAATATAGGAAATGAACCAAATACAGGATGCTTTAAGCGTACAAGCTACAATAGGAATAACAGCAGTCAAACGATATACGAGTTAGGTAAATATCGTACACATTTAGCCAAGAGGACAAAGGGCCTTATTACAAGTATGGTGGTGCAGTAAAAAAAAACAGCAGTAAAACTGAGGTAAATTTGGTACTGCCACATTACTACTCCACCGTACTATAGGATTGGCAGTGAGGTGGAGGAAAAACCTCCAGCACAATGCTGGAGGTCATTCCACTGCATTACTGCCAAAAATCAGCAAAATCAGCAGAATTACCCACAGCGAAATTACTGCCAGCGGTAATTCTGGCAAAATCCTATGGGGACTAACACCATCATAACACCACTTGTGATACAGTGGTAATTCCGCCAGACCAAGTGGTGGTAACAGTAAATCCATTTGCCAGTATTCTGACAGATTTACCACCAGAATGCCGCCAAATATATAATGAGGTCCAAGGCCTTAGATGTTAAAACACAAAGGAAAAAGGGAATTCCTATCCAAAGTTTCTGTGTTGCTTGGCCTTCCTGATCCAGGTATAGTCTCATGAGAAGAACAGGAAATGGAGAAGAGGCTATGAGAAGCAATTGTGAGGGAGGACCGGAACACTTCATGTGACAGGGAATGGCAGGTCAGAAAACAATAAGTGTCTATCAATGGCAGTGAGAAAAACAATCTGATTAAGTTGATAACTATATTTAAGTAATAGAGTTAGTGTCTAACACTTTAGTCATGGATGAGGTGTTTTTGCATGAATATGGCCTTTCTGGAGGTGTCAGGAGTTTCAGGACATATTTATTTATTTATTTGCCTTTTTAAAGCGCTCACACAGCTTGGGGGCATCGAGGCGCTGTTACAGGAATATGTCTTAGTGATGTATTTATAACGTGCTTAATACCCAGAGGTTTCTAAGCGCGGACCCGGGGATTGAACCTGAGGTTTCTAAGCGCGGACCCGGGGATTGAACCTGTGTTGCTTCGTGTTGTCTTGTTTCCAAGACGAGCATGTTGCCGCTGAGCTATCCTCCCAGCACTTAAGGTTGTGGAAGGGATCATAATTATGGGGAAGCCAGCAGAAGGTTGGATATCTAAAGATGAAACTTAGGCAAGATGTCATGAGTTGAAAGGTAGTTGGGGAAAAGGTAAACACTTTGGTGAAAGAATATATACCACTATTTGCTGTGGAGTGTATGCACCCATGGCTAAAGCCTACTAGGTTAAGCCTGTTGGATTGTTTCAGATGTTAAGAAAGGCTAGTGTAATGAAGAAAAAGTGATTTGGACCTCATCTGAAAGGTATTTTCACAAAGGTGTTTCTGGAAAAAGCTGAGGAGAGGGGTAGGATGTTGATCATGAGGAAGTGAGTTTCAGATTCTCTTTGAGCAGCCCAATAAAGAATTTAATAAGGATTGAAGCCTCTTCAAGATCAGGACCTTTGCTGTGTAGGTCACACAATCCTCCAGAGATGGAGAGTTTGTTCTCCAAGTCCTTCTGTGAGTTGGGTGTAACAACCTCTATGTTCAGCATACTATTTTCAATATGCAATATGCCTCAAAATGAATATATTGAAGAGATATTAGTACTGGTATCGTGTGGTCAAAGTGGTACGTGCTAGCTATCAATCAGGCTACTGTACTTTGTACATCCTTAAAAGAAGCAGGTCAGCACCTTTGGGAGGTCAGTGTTGACAAGATCACAGCTTGCACAACTATGCACAAATCAGGTTCTGAAATAAATGTTTTTGCGTGTTTTTAAAGGCATAGCTGCAATAGGGTTTCTTTTACACTGTTCTTGATATGTCCTTGATATATTAGTCAAGTAAGATTTGAGATAGCCACATAGTTTAGACATGACCTCCAAAAGTGAGAATTAAAGGGGCAACAAGATAGAAGTATGAATTCAGTTTTCAGCAGGCTTGGTTTCACCTGTTATAGTGTGAGAACCCAGATGGTGTCTCACCCACTAGTCCCCGGGGATCTGTCATCCAGGTGGCCAGGACACGGCCATCGCTTTTGGGTCCAGTTCCTGGGGGTGGACCACTGTAGGAGGATTACCTGGGTGAATGGTTTTCGGGAGCGGGAGTATCCCCTTTCCTATAACACCTTTACCCCATCCTACCAAGTAGAATATTTAGGAACTCTACCCCCGCACTTTACAACAAGAATACTTTCTCATGCACAGCCTGCTATCAGAGAAAATGGACTAACACCCGAGCCGTATACCTGACGTTTCCCAATACAATAGTCAGGCAAGGTCAGGCAATTACTGACCATCACACACACCTGACTTCCATTAACCTTCCCCACACGGATAAAAGACGTAGCACGAGAGCACACTCTGAGCGGGGCAAAACACAAGAGGAAACAGCAGTTCCAAGATGGCAGTTTAACAAGAGAAGACAGATGGCAAAACCGAAAGGGATCGTAAGGAGGGAAGTTCCCTTGACCTTTTCGACAAGAAACCTTTACTTTCATGTGTCCTCGAGATTGGAAAGGGTAAGACCAGAAAGAAAGACTGAAGAATCACGCATTGTGTGTCGGAGTCCTCCCACGTCAAAATTAAAGGCGGGTAGAATCACCAGCCGCCGTGGTACTGTCCCTGGCTCCAAGAACAAAGCAGAGTCAGTGAAATCAACACACCCGTGAGCTGGGGAGACCAATACAAGACCAGTCTGTCTTGAAGCCAAGGTTGCAAGCGGCAACATTGTGTAGCGAACACTGGAACAAACTTTATTTGAAATACGTTTGATAAAAAGACACAAGTAAAGTTGAACTGCTGATGAGTGATTGAACTGTAAAACCAAGATATGATATCTATGACAGAGTGGTCTGGCACCGTGTGTGTGCTCTATCGAAGGTCTCTATCGAAGGTCTCTGTATAATTATCCAGCTGTAAGTGAAAGAGTTGTAGAGAATTGTGAATCAAAGTGGTCCTGCGATGGGTCAAGCTAAATCCTCGCACAGTCGAAAATCTTCGATGTTGATACAGTAAAGAAGGATTGTGGCAAAGTAGATAAAGTTGGTCCGAGTCCAGCAGAGAGAGATCAATTGAAAGCTTTGTGTTAAAGTGGGTCTGAGCCTGGCAGAGGGGGACCCGTGATGAATAGAAAATCACCTGAGAATTTGTACATGTGAAATCCAGAGAAGAAAGGAACTTTGATGTTTGTCATGTTGCATCGTGTTTTGAACTGTACCCTTGTGCAAGAGACTGTGCTAAACTCGAGTGTGCCGCCTTGTCCCGTGCTGAAAACGTGGGGAAGGGAAGCCAATGGCTTCAATATGCTGACATATCATTTCTTGAACACTTTTCTTTTGCATATCATTGTTTCTCACACTATTTGTATTTAGAAGTAAGGATTGGCAATAGGTTTATTAGTATAGGCCCTTTTATTTTGACAAGACACCACTAGGACTTTGTTATTATTATTTGATTGTCATAGCTTGCTCCCATTTTTAGATTTAGGATTATATAGGTGTTTTTCAAACCCAGTTGAAGTTCACCAAACACCCTTGAACTGTGATCACTTGTGTCTGCCTTACTGTTTGATACCATGCCTTCCTTACATTAGTGACGTCCAGATCTGAATGTGAGTTAGGCTGTCAGTCTGGTGGGAATACCTTGTTCTGTTGACACATTGAGGTACAGCTTAATCTCTTCTTCGGATTGGTGTATCCTTAGGTTCATTTTACTAATTAGTCTCTGTGTGGCCCCATATCAATGTTAAACAGTGTGAGGTAGTGGCCTGATCCTTGTGGTGCCCAATAGGCCATAAACAATGGAGTAGTTGTGGAATTTCCAATTTTTACTTGAGAGTGGTTCAACAGGAAGATTGGTAACGGGTCAACGACTCTTCCACTTATGCTCATTCTAGTCTTTCATGGTACCTCTGTGTGGCCTACAGCATCGACCTGATCTCAAGGAATAAAATAGGGCAGTTCTACCTTTTGCCAAGGACACGCAATACCTCATCCACATTTTGAAGATTGACAATTTCAGTGCTGCAATGCATTCTTTACCCGATTGATTCTTTATGAGTAGATTGAGTTTTGAGATGTACTTTTGGAGTTCAGTAAGTCCACGGCTGCTCTCAATTTGTTTGTCTGGGAATGAAAGGAGCAAGATACGGCAATAGATATTGAAGCCATGGAGGGAAAATTCTTTAGGCATGAGGCCAATCTTCAAACTCTTCAGCAATTCCTCTTATTCTAGAGAGGCATGTATGAGGTTGAGTCAGTAATAATAATAATAATAATAATAATACAGGCCCACATTGTGGAAGGCTTCCTTCAACTGGATTATGGGTATTGGGCCTTCACAATAGTTCAAGTTTGTTAATGAACACATTTTTTTCTGTAGTTCTTTTAAAGAGTAGAGGTAAAAATAATTCTAATTGTTGTTGAGCTTTGTTCCGACTATGGTGTCATACAAATCTGTGGAACTCTCGAAAATGTATTTTTATGGCAAGTTATAATCTGGATGATGAACCCTTGTATAACACCCCTCTCTTAGAATCCCCCTTGATCCCACTGAGCCAAGAAGTAGGCTTGTTTTGCAAATTTAAAAGATTTATTTGAAAAATTAAACAATATATATATATATATATCACACTTCTCTAAATAAGTTGATAATGGATAGCACACTTGTGAATATGAGCAGTAATCAGCAATAGGTAATCCTACAGTAGCACAGTTTTTGGTTACTTATGAATAGGAAAAGAAAAATAAGGTGGTAGAGAATGCCTTTATGGCTTCAAGGACAATGCAATGATGAATGAAATGCAGTAGAGAAAATAACTGGATATGGCTTCAACAAAAGACAATGGGCCTCATTACGACCTTGGCGGAGTACCATGGTGCTATTAGCACCATGGTCCATGGCGCTAAGCTGCCAACTCCGCCATGGTGGTTGGCGGACTTACCGCCCCATTCCGACCTTGGCGGGGCGGTAAGTCCCCAATCCCCATTTACCCTTCCCCATTCCCATTTTTGCCCCATAGGGCATAATGGGAGTGGGGAAGGCGTTAATTACGCCACCGTAAATTACGGTGGCGTAATTAACAACAAGGTCCCTTAGCGCCATGGATTTTAACACCTGCTAAAAGCAGGTGTTAAATCCGCCATGGCGCTAAGGGAACTCGTACTCAGGCGGTAAGGGTCGGCGAAGTTTACGCCGGCGTAAACCCCTTACCGCCTGGGTCGTAATGAGGGCCAATGTAATCACTTTTCCTTGACAATTCACTCTGCACACAGTTCTCAGGAATGCAATCAAATACAATACGAAATTCAGTCCCCCCCTAGCAAGCTTAGAGAAAAACAGGTTTGATTTTAAAACACAGGCCCAAAATGCTTTGAATGTGGTGGCAATGAAGTGAAATGATGCTAAAATTGATTTTAATTCCCTGTAGAGGTTCAGGGTGAGTGATAGCTAGTTGGTATTAGTTCAGGCTCACTTTATCAATGCTCTATGAGTAATTAGCAGGTTAAAACGAATTTTAGCAAAGGAAAGCAAGGAGCTGCTGATTGTTACACGTGGCTAAAATTGTGCAAAATATCAAATCGCAGCAAATTTAATCGCGTGCGTCGAGAGTAATTACAGAAGCCCTATAAGGAGTAGCAGGTCATTGGAAAGCCTAGAATCTTAGCTTTAGGATAAAAGTTAAATTCCGCTCCTAGCACGAACGGTTCCGGAGATACGGACGATTTTGTGAAGGTAGTTTTTCGGATTTGAAATTTAAAAGTTCAAAATGACAGGTGACAGTTTTCAGCTTTAAAAAGGACAGAATGACACACACGATTCCTATGAGGTAGTTCTAAATAGGTTAAAATAGTTTTAATTAGATTATTTTACACTAAGAGATTGGTTTTGGCACAGTGCTAGCTGGGTACTCACACTAGATTTTGGCCAGGAATGGGCCTCGTCACGGATCTGGTCAACAGGTTGAACGGGACTTCTGGCGGTTCTGCTCACAGCGTCTGGTCTCTGGTTCTCTCTGGTTCCGGATACAGCACTGCTTTCTGGATACTGCTACAGGTTCTTGCAAAAGTTCTTGGCAAAGAATTCAAACAGCTTGCCCGGCTGTTGAATAGTTTGGTTGGTTTTGAGGCCTGCTGAAGAGGATTCAGCTTGTGGATTCAGGCCTCTCTGCTACAAATTCTGGAGATAATTTCTGGTCTCTGGAGATTGATGGATTTGAAGTCTGGATCTGTGGATGTGAAGTCTGAAGTCTCCCGGCAAAGCGTCCCGCAAGAAAATGGAACGTGAATCTCCCTTCCTGGGTTTCAGTGGCACTTTTTATGTGTTTTGAAAATGGGTGTGTGCCTGGGCCAACCTAAGCCTGCCCCTCTCACTTATCATTGGCCAAGCTTTCCTCTCTCCCTTGATTGGGGGAAGGAAATGTGAGTCAGAGTGATGCTGTAGGTTTTATGATCCGAGGATCCTTCCTCTGTCAAATTGCACACAAATCTATATTTGATCCAAACACACATTTATCTATGTACCATTTTTCTAATATTATAGGTCTAGTTAACATATTTTCTGTAGTACCAAACCATCCGATCCCTGTCTTTGTACGATGTCGTGTCCACTTTTGACAGAATTCTGCCCCTTTTCATCCAGATAACGACCTTTAAACCTTTCCAGATTTGACACAACTGTACACCCCCCTTCTACACACATTCCAGTAAATTTTCATTTGTCTAGCTTAAACACAGTGTCTGCGATATCAATAAATAGCGGGGTTCTGCCTCAGAACATGGTACAGAGTCCTAACGCCTTTTAAAATGTGCACGGAAAAATCCCAAGAATAATGATATTATTTATATAATTTTGACCAGTCCGCACTATGAGTTATCTATCTTTTTAAAATTATGCCCTGGTCAAAAAGGGGTGTGGCTTCCCACATCACATGGTGGAATAACTGGTTTATCCACTTCCCCCAAGCTCAGTTTGCTCTCACAGGCACTGCCCCTCCCGGTTTCTCCCAAGAGGAAGCCATTTTACGACCCCCCCAATATAACATTTGCCTGAGTCCAGGACAGGGCTTTGTTCAACTTCCTGCAGTCTGCAGGTACCCCTCCCTTAATTCAATCAGAGAGGTGTGATCTCCTTTTGGTGGGGGCAGCAGGATGCAGCCAGGCCTGGGAAGAGTTGTTGAGCCAGTTCAACTCCTGTCAGGGGTAGTTGTCAGGCAGAATTCAATTTCTTTAAGCCAAGCTTCAGCTAAATGTCCTGTTTGTTCCCAGTTTAAATCAAACTTACAATTTTTACACATGCAGCTAGAATGCTGATTCTAAGTTCAAAACCATGACATTTAACAGTTGCAAACTATGTGACACTCAAAAGTAGGTCACTCATTTAATTTAAACATTTTGATTTTAGTGGTTTTAAATCCAATTTCAATTAAGCTGCTGACATCCACAGCTCAGCCAGTTTTGTTATAAACATTGTTTTGGGCTCTTCATCTTCCCAGATTTTGTATGCACACAACACTTCATTCTGCCAGATGTCTGCTGGTGTTCAGTAAGATTTTTGAATATCCTGCAATGTTTGAAATAGGCACTTTGAGCTTGCATTCAGGAAAACAAAGGTGATTTTAAGGCGCTTTTGGTCTAACAACACTGTTATTTTTCCTTTGACACCACCTTTCACCCCTGGCGCTTGCGGTCCATCATGCTGGCACTGGTGGGTGGCAGGTTAGACAACCATTTTGGTGTGCGCACAACCGCGCAGTTTTCCTGGTTCTGGGATGGAATGATGGGCGGCGACAGCTCATCCCCACATCCACCCAGTCTATTGATTTAGTTTTGTTCTGGGATAGAATGATGGGTGGCGACAGCTCATCCCCACATCTACCCCGTCTAATAATTCAACATGGGTCAAAACCCTTGACATTGCCTGCCAAATATTTTGTGAATTCTTAGCATTTGTTATTTGGAGGACGCTCATCGTGGGGGTTTCTGATTTGGAGACCTTTTTTGACTTCTTCAAATAGTTTCTTTAGAAGATTTTCAGAAGTCTCAATTTGGGTCTTTAATTTGGAAGCATTAGCTCTATTGATATCGTCTTTATAATGCTTTCTCATTGACTGAAGCATGTTTAGTAGAGCATGGGTTTAGTGTTGATGCTATTTTCTTTCAATGCTCCCTAGGTTTGTCCTCTCCTTGTTTACTTCTGCTGAGAACCACAGCGCTGATTGTTTCAGTTTCTTTCTTTACAGTGGGTGGCACCAGTTCATCTATAATTGTAGGTACTATGGCGGGGTAAGGATAGACAATTGAGCCTTCATTTGTAATGTTTTAATCAGTAGCTACACCTATAGATATCAGGTCAAAAACAGTGTTTATATCCCTGTCATATGTCAACTCTAATTTTATTCAATTTGAGAGAGAAGGACATTTGAGGTGATCTGACAAGCCAACTTGAGTAGGATCTTGCCTTTGATTGTCATCCAGTTTGGAAATAATATCTAGACTGGTCACTTCACCATAGGCTGGTTTCCTGCACTATTGTGCTAGGATCTTCGGGTCTGCTAACACCTGTATAAACCACAATATTAACTGAGAGTCAAATGCAAAATGCCTGCTCCAAAATGTGCGATGTCAGAGATAGTCGTTGTGCATACGGTATTACAGAGAGAGCCTTCTAGCACCTTCTAGAATACCAATGTGTGCCTCTGCATTTCAAACAAAAGAAGGTTCTGGTTTTGCAGTGAGTATATACTTTATTAATGCAGCCCTGGTAGTCGACTATGCATCCGAAAAAGGCCATTAGACGTTTGTTATAGTGTAAAATGTTCACAATTCACATTGAAGCTGAAATCTGAAATTAAAGATGGTACTGGCTTAAAATCTACTCAAATGTTAACTGTGCATAAACAGTTTTATTTTGACTCTGTCAGATCTTTTGTGGATTCAATTATAGATATCACTAAGGTGCATCCTCTAATTTAATGTCCCCTAGTAAAACATTCCATTCTGCAATTATGGAACAAGAAACAGGCTGCATTTGGAGTTAAAACTTGAATTTATTCAAACTGAATTGAACCAAAGGTGGTCTCCAAGGTTTATGCTGGATAATTCACCACAGTAAAATATATATGTGCATTGATAGCTGGTATATAGAAATAGGAATTGGCCTATCTCTGAACATCTCACTAAGAAACTGTGCACACATGCAATCATGCAATAGATCAATTAAGGATCATTTCAAGTATTTCGAGGTCTGAATAATGCAATATATTTCAAAAGTCCTTACATGCAACTTATCGCCCAGTAAAGGTTATCATTTCAGTAGACATGTTCTAGCTGAATCATTTAGCAGATATTTTCTTAAGTCAGAAAACAAATATTGGAATTGGCACCATGTCACACAGAAAGATGTTTTTGCTATACATTTCTGAATAGCAATATCTTCCAATATGCACTGTGGTGTAGTTGGTGTATAGCCTATGCATGTACATGTAATAGTAGGTCTAGTGAGCTTTGCTATCAATTTAGAAAGTACAGAAAGTTGATTTATCTACCTTATGTATCCACCCACATTTTTGTCTTTCTAAAAGTACAGCAGCTATGTACCCAATTCTCTAGTTGATTTTGGTGTATCTGATTTGGGTTCCTCTCACTTTAACACAAGATTATTGCTGAAATGTTACTGTTCCTTTGGACATGCATTTTTCCTATTGACAGGAAATACTCAACTCCCCCATCATCGTAAACAAAAGCGTGTCAGAAGAGGCTGTGCTTGCAATGTGGCCTAACACCTGGCGCCATAGTGTCCCTTCCTCTAGAGTACAGCTTCCTCCGTGGTGCTGGAGCGTTCCTTGTACGGCAGCGGCTTCCAGCTTCAGCTTTAGCTGCTCCTGCTTTTCTTCTGGGACCCCACGGTTGTGTGTGGGTTCTTTGGGCAACCACCTCTGGCTTTCAGCTTCAGCTGCTCCTGCATTTCTGCTGGGCCTCCATGTCTGCCTGTGCGTTCTTTGGGTGACCACCTCAATTCTCCCATTTTTTCCACACAACCATCCTAACCACTGGGAATACTAGCTGCCACTGGATCCGATTGGAAGCAAGGACTTACTGGAGACAAGATGCCAAATCCCCCCCACCTGCCTGCTGACACCTGAGGCTGTTTCCTCTGGAGCCTGACACCATGTTCCTGGGGAGGGGATGGGAGTGGAAGGCAGGGACACTCCATGTAAGGGAGGTTAAACGGGGTGGCAAACTGCAGCTGCGGGCTCTTATTCTGCAGTATACAGTTATACTGCAGCAGATATTGCAAGTGGCTGGTGGCTCCTGGACCACCTCAGGTACCTATGTACCACTGTATTTTTGGAGCCACGTGTATACCAAGTGTGCCCTCCAATGCGAGCACTTCACTCTACACTGTTGGCCTGCCCGCAGCGAGGTCTGTCCATTCTCTCACAGCTTCCTGACCTCTGCCCACTGCCATCGACCCTCATAATTCCTTCTCTGCTCTTGTGGAATGTACCTATGGCAGTCTATCAACTGCCCCATTGGCTCCCGGGCCCGTTGCTGTTCTGACCCTTGGATACAGACTGTGGTTGTTGCTCATTCCACCTCGCAGATTCCCTCCTCACCTCGCCGGGCCATCTGCTCCTCAGGATCCACTTCCGCTACCAACTACCTGCTGCCACGGGCCCTGCCCACATCGTCTTCTTCCCTTTTCATTGCCCCCTGCCCTCTTTAAAGTCATGCCTGGATGATACCCACAGCACAGCTAGGTCAGGTTTCTTCACTGCTTTGCAATGGAGACAGGAGCAGAGCTGGGTAAGTGACGGTAGTTGCCTCTATCTTCTTACACCTATGCCCCATGCATGGATCTGAGCAACATGTTCTACCTAATTGACTCCGCACCTTGCAGTTTCCCCTGCACATGAGCTGATCATCTACTCTCTGAACGTCCGCTTCCATGACCACACACATTGCCTTTGCCCCCTCTGGCCTCACAATCGCACAGCCTCCATCAACATCTCTCCCGGAGAACCCGCACAACGAATCGTGTTTTTTTACTCAATGTGGCAGTTCGATTCCTTTTATCGGTGGGGATACCTTGACTCTCTGGCTTCCCTGAACGCCTTGCATCCCGCCCCTCCAGTGGCTAGCTCCAGAACCTGCTGCATCCTTGCATTGGCTGCACTTTTACTCCTTCAAACTGTTTTTCCATCTCCTTTTATTATGTATGATGATGTTTTTCAAATGTCTACTCGCTGCACATCTCACTCCTCTACTTATGTCCATCTACCTAAAAACCTAAAAAAACTCTTTCCCTCCCCTAGTCTACTTCTATTAATCTTGCCCTTTGGAATGCTCATTCACTATGAAACAAATCCCACTTAGTCCTTGTTATTTTTTCTTCGCCTGAATCCTCATTTGACGGGCCCAACTCCATGGGTCTCTCCCCTTGTGGTCGTACCCAAAGAAGGCAGAAAAATGTGTCTGTGCGTGGACATGAGGGTGGCCAACACGGCTATCCAGCGGGAGAGGCATCCGGGACCATGCATAGAGGACATGATCGTGCAGTTGAACAACGCCCAGATGTTTTCCAAGCTTGACCTGGTTCAGGGCTACCATCAGCTGGAGTTACATCCTGACTCCCGAGTCATCACAACATTTGCGACACACGATGGTCTTTTTAGGTATCGTAGACTGAATTTCGGAATCTCGTCCGCTGCAGAGTTTTTCCAGGAAGCAATACGCCAAATTATCAGACCCATAAAGGGTGCTCTGAATTATAGCGACGATATACTTGTGTTCGGTTCATTCAAGGAGTCCCACGACACAGCGTTGCATGCCACGTGTGAAGCACTTCAAGCTGCTGGCCTCACGCTCAACATCTCCAAATGCAGATTTAGCAAGACAAAACTCACATTTTTCGGCCACATCTTCTCCAGGGAAGGGATGATGCCGGATCCCGACAAAGTTGATACGATCACCAACCTCAAACCTCAGCAGGTGGCAGATGTCCGCTCTTTCCTTGGCATGGCGAGGTACTGTGCGAGGTACAACCCCCATTTCGCTTCCCTCACTGACCCGTTGAGGAAACTTCTACAGAAAGAGACGTCGTTCGAGTGGACTCCCGCATGTCAACAGGCATTCACCGCCATCAAGCAGGCCCTCACAGAGGCCCACCGCCTTGCCTACTTCAACCCTGCTTGGCATACTGAGGTGGTGGTGGACGCAAGCCCAGTCGGCCTCGGGGCCATTTTGGCTCAAACCAGTGGTGCGGACATCAACCCTAGGCATGTGGTCGCCTATGCAAGCAGAGTGCTGTCAACGCCGGAGCTGGCTTATTCCCAAGCGGAGGAGAGTTTGGCTGCGGTGTGGGCATGTGAACATTTTCACAACTTCCTCATTGGGAAGAAGTTCACGTTGATCACTGACCACCAGGCACTTCTGTACTTGTTCTGAAACCCGCACACCAAGATACCGCCAAGGATTGAGCGGTGGGGTATCCGGCTACAAGAATACAACTATGACATTATACACCACCCCGGGGGTGAACTTAACCCAGCAGATTATCTGTCACGACACCCTGTTGGGCCCCCGCTAAAGCGGAAGGGAGATGTAGCCTATGTGCAATACGTAGAAGATCATTCTTTACCACCAGCGTTATCCCTGGAAAGGGTGGCCACTGCATCTGCCGCTGACCCTACGACAGCCCTTGCAATCAGCCTGACCCTGACCAGTAAATGGAAGGACCACCACAGAGCGATGTTAGCCCATCCGGGCGTGAACAAACAGGAGATCGTAAGGCTGGCTAGAGTGCACAGTGAACTGGCTGTGAAGGACAACAACATTCTTCTACGAGGCTGCAGGATTGTCATTCCTGCCACATTACGAAGTGAGGTGGTCCGCACGGCCCATGAAGGTCACCAGGGGGCTGAGAACACAAAAAAACAGCTGAGATGCCATGTCTAATTCCCCTTTCTGGATGTGGCGGTCGATGAATGGGTGAGGAATTGCCATGCGTGCCAGTGCACTGCCCCGATGGAACATCCACCCCTACTGCAACACACACAGATACCTGATCACCCTTTGGAACGAGTAGCCGTCGATTTCTACGGGCCGACAGACGCTGGCGATTACCTCTTACTGCTAATCGATGAACATTCGAGATTCCCGATAGTCAAAACGGTTACCACCACAGCGTTTCCCCAGGTGGCAGCGGTGCTAGAGGAAGTATTCAGCGAGTGGGGGATTCCCAAAACCATCAAGTCTGACAATGGACCACCGTTCTGTGGGCATGAGTTCGGGGCGCTGGCAATGCATTTCGGGTTTCAAGCACATGAAAATAACCCCCCGGCACCCGCAAGCGAATGGAATGGCAGAACGCTTCATGGCGTCAATCAAGAAAGCGATACAGAAAGCCAGGTTGGAAGCAGTCCACCTGCATCAGGCATTATGCCGCCTTTTGAGAGCTTACAGGAATACCCCTCATGAAGCTAGGAATAAGACACCTGCTGAACTAATGCTTCACTATGAGGTGCGGACCCGTATCCCTCGTAACCCGTCAAGTGAAGAACCGCTTGACACGGACACACTGCAACGTGATGCGGAAGCAAAGGAGAAGGCGAGGCGTGACACTGATGTGCGGCGCCATGCTGAAACAAAAGATTTCCAGGTAGGAGATGAAGTCCTTGTGCAACAACCAATAACCAGGAAGACAGATCCGCGGTTTGCCCCAAGTCCCATGAGGGTAGTCGCAGTGAAAGGCACTATGGTGACGGCTGAAGATCAAAATAGAGCTGTCACCAGGAACTGTCAACAATTTAGACACTATGTCAAGAGGGAAGGCACGGAAGTGCCACAGAAGTCTACTTCCCCAGAGCCTCGCATACAGAGAGACGACCTCTGGACCCCTCCGGTCGGGGATCCGGGAGGGACAAGCCAGGGAGTGCACAATCCAATTACCTTAGAGCCAAATGCTCAAGATGAGAGGCCACGACGAGTCATCAAGAAACCAATGAGACTTGTTGAAGAGTGTTAAGTTGATGTTAGGATATAATGTTCGGGGGTAGTGTTACCAGGCACCCCACGGGTTAAGTCACTCGGCCCCCTCCATTGGGGAGGCGGAGCGTTAGTTTGCTGTGGGAGCGGGGAAGTGGGGGTTTCTGGGTAAGGCGTGGAAAGCGCCAGTTATCTGTTATGGAGCAAGAGAATAAAGAGGTTCTTTTCCACCTCCGTGTGCGTGTCCTTCTTTGGGCCGAGTAACCGGCAACACCTTTATGAAAACCCCGTCCTGTGACGTGTTGTGGGGGCACAGAAATTATCTATTCTTCCTCCATTTTTGCCTCTGCCTCATCCTCTCTCCCCACCTTTCCCTCTTTCGAATATTCTCTACCCACCTTTATTAAACCTTATTCCCTTACTCTTTTATTGGTTTATTATCCTCCTTCTTACTAACTTCTGTGAGGATATTGAAGCCTTACTTTCTGCCATTCTACCTTCTTCCTCCCCGCTCATACTCCTGGGCAATTTCAATCTTTCTCTCTCCTCCACTCACTCCTTGCGTTCACTCCTTGCTATTCTCGATTCCTACCACCTCTCTCCTCTTCCCACTCCCCCGTCCCACTCATCGGGCTTGAGTCTGGACCTTATATTCATTTCTTCAGTACTGTGCTCTCCTGTCTCTGCCCTCCCCATCTATTCTTTTGATCATCATCTTCTCTCCTCCATTGTTCCCCCACCCCTTCACCTCCTTTGCCTGGTCCTGAGGCAACCACCTACCTCCATATCGCTCTCTGTTCCTAATGCCCCCCTATTTATCTCATCCTGTATTTCCGCTCTTACTTCTCATTCCACATTCACAGCCCTCTTGGCTGATGACACTGCAACCTCTCTTTCTTCCTACCTTTCCTCGTCACTTGATAACCATTATCCTGCTTCTTCTTTTTCTCCCTCTCTGAAACTATCTCAATCTTGGCTTTCTTCCCATCTCCTTTCAATGCGGAGAGTACTGCGCCAACTTCAACGTTGCTATTGCAGGTGCCACTCAGACTCTGGCTGTTCCTTTTTTCTTCTTATCACTCTCTCTATGAGGACCTTCTTTCTGCTAAATGCAATTACTGCTCTGACCTTCTGCATGCACAATCCACTCATTCCCGGCGTCTTTTCCAATCTCTTTCTTGTCTTCTTACACCATCCACTCCTGATCATTCCCTTCACTCTACTCTCACTGCTGCAGACTTTGCAATGTATTTCTCTACCAAAGTTGCTTCTCTTCGTGCTGCCATTGTTCCTGCAACCTCCTCTCTTCCTCCTTTGTCCCCCATCTCCCTATTCTCCTCCTTCTCCCCCATCACCAACTTAGAAACCTCTGCACTTCTTACTCGTTCACATCCCACTGGCTCTCCTTTCGATCCCATTCCATCTTCCCTAATTCTCAGAGTCTATCCTTCTCTTGTCTCCTATCTTACCACTCTTCTCAACACCTCTCTCTTCACCGCTATTATCTCCTCTTGCTTTAAGCATGCGTCCATTCTCCCCATTTTTAAGAAGCCTTCTCTCGACCCTTCTCTGCCTTCTAATTTTCAGCGCATCTTTCTTCTTCCTTATCTTTCAAAACTCCTTGAGAGACTTGTCCATACTCACGTGTCCACCTTTGTCAATGACAATTCTATCCTTCCTTCACTCCAATCTAGCTTTTGTCCATCTCACTCTACTGAGACTGCTCTTCTCTCTGTTTGTAATTCACTCCTTTCTGCACGTTACTCAAAGCGTTCTTCTCTGCTCAAACTTCTAGACCTATCTGCAGCTTTTGACACTGTTGACCCCACCCTCTTCTTGGCTTCTCTCGCTTCATTTGGGTTTACCAACTCTGTCCTTGCTTGGTTTAGCTCCTATCTTTCTGGCTGTACTTATTATGTCTCCTGTGCTGGTTTCTCTTCTCACAAACTTCCCCTCGTTCATGGTATCCCTCAAGGCTCAGTTCTTGGCCCTTTCCTCTTTCCCTCTACACTTCTTTTCTTGCTGCTATTATCTTGTCCTTTGGGATCGCCCAACCACTTCTATGCCGACGACACACAACTTTTTCTCTCTTTCCCCACATTTAGTCCTGCCATTCACTATAACCTATCTTCCTGCCTCCTTGCTATTACATGATGGATGTTAGACCACTTTCTGATTCTAAACTCCTTAAAACTGAAGTTCTTTTCTTTTCCTGCAACCACCA
The DNA here is from genome assembly GCF_040938575.1 of Ambystoma mexicanum. Lineage (NCBI taxonomy): Eukaryota > Metazoa > Chordata > Amphibia > Caudata > Ambystomatidae > Ambystoma > Ambystoma mexicanum. The sequence goes on along the minus strand of NC_090923.1, from coordinate 536,014,277 downwards.
TTCCTCCCCCTTCTTATTTGCCGCTTTTGAGTACTGCTCGCTATCTAGCTCTGAACTTTGATACAGCCTTATCCTTTTCCCCTCACATCTCCATTATCTCTTGGTCCTGGTGCTTCCATCTCTTTAACATGCATAATGCCTGCCCTTTTCTAACGTTTGGCGCTATCAAACTTCTCATCTCATCTCTAATTTCTTCTCGCCTTTTTTACTGTTCCTCTACCCTCTTTGGTCTCCCTCTTTCTTGTCTGGCCCAGCTTAAATTCATTTTCAATGCTTCCTACGTCTTCTCTACCAGTTATATCCCTGTGTCTCCATTTCACAATCTCTGTCTTCACTTGGTTGGCTGACCTTTTCCACCAGACACAAATTCAACTTTCTATATATGGTTTTTAAATCCCTCCACGGTCTTGCTCCCATTTATCTCTCTTCCTTGGTCTCCTTCTATGCACCCAATCGTTCTCTTCACTCACAATCCTGGATCTTGCTATCAGTCCCTCAAAGCCCTGTGGCCAATCCCAATTCCATTATTTTCTCTTCTTACTCGCTATCATTGGAACTCTCTCACCCTCCTTCTCCATTCCATCACCTCCTACTCAGCTTTTCGTCCTATCTTCTCCAATCACAACTTCCAGCTGCTTTTAACCTTACTAATTTTCACTGTAGCTAGTCTTTTCTTGAAACACTTCTGGAAAACTACCAAATATCATGTTATTGTATTTTAACCATTTTTGTGTTCAGTGCTTTGGGATAAAGCGCTCAATAAATAACAAATAAATACAAATACAAATCACAACCTGTCTTTTAAAATATCTATTGTTGTCATAAGTGTCAATTTATAAATTTTCTGTCAGGCTATGAAGCGTGTTCATTGGTTCATATTTACAGTTGTTGACTATACTTGTGAAAATGGTCTGAGCTCAGTTTATTTAGCTATCATTTATACATGTACTCTGCAGCTGGGAAATTACATCTGGTTTACACTATGCACACAGCTAAGAAAAAGGCAACATTGCTATTTGTTCTTATTTAAATGTAAAATCATTCAGATTTGAATACAGTGAAACCAGGATACAATACTACCAAGCAACAGTATCCAGTTCCCATTCTGTTGGTAATAGCTAATCAGCAACTGCGCACTGTGCAGAAGAAAATGCTGTGTGGTCAACAATACATCAGATTTCACTTGGCTTCAAATATAGTGAGAAAGTAATGTTGCATTTTCACATTAAAATATTAAAGCACTCTATTTGGAATGAGCTCCCCCTTTACCCAGTCCACCCACCCTGGGGTTTAGCAAAGAAAAATTAGTTCTGAAATGTATGTGTCTAATTACATTGGGGAATGTTTATACTTCCCTTTATGCCTTAATGAATTATTCAGAGCCAGGGAGAGACCTCAAGAGTTTGCAGTGATTTCCCAGTCAGCTGGCCCCTTCTGGTCTCTTTCTCCACTAGGAAACCAGGTATGTCCCAGGTAAAATTTCCCCAAGTCTTCCTCATGGATACGGCCCCTTTCATCTCCAGATATTATCCAAGATCAGCACTCATCCATTTGGAACAGGGATTCCCCTTTTGGCATCTTTCAAAATCCTCATTCCTTGTATGTTTCTGCTAATATAGTGGAAAATATTTGCATACTATGTGATTGTGACATTTTTTATTGGTTTAATCATCCATTTAATCATCAAAAAGCCCTCGCAGGACAAGGCCGCAGTGTTGAACAATGCAAGTTCACAGGAGACGCTGACAACGACAAGTAACATGTTTGTTATATCCACGCTACCAAGCCTATAAAATCTGAGGTTTGGACCCTGTGCAGAAAAGCCCTCGCAGGACAAGGCCACAGTGTTGAATGATGCAGGTTCACAGGATATGCTGCCCGACGACACGTGACAAGTTTGTTAAGTCCACGCTACCGAGCCTATAGAATTCGAGGTTTGGACCCTCTGCGGCAACACCCTCACACGATAAGGCTGCGATGTTGAATGAAGCAGGTTCGCAGAAGACAATTTGCGATGACATGTAACACCTTTTTTACATCCACGCTACCGAGCCTATCAAATCTGAGGTTCTGACCCTCTGCGGCAAAGCCCTCGCAAGACAAGGCTGCGGTGTTGAACGACACAGGTTCACAGGAAACACTGCAAGATGACACGTAACACGTTTGTTACGTCCACGCTACCAAGCCTATGAAATCTGATGTTCAGACCCTCTGCTGCAAAGCCCTCGCAGGACAAGGCTGCGGTGTTGAACGACACAGGTTCGCAGGAGATGCTGCCCGATGACACGTAACATGTTTGTTACATCCATGCTACCAAGCCACGATGTTGAACGATGCAGGTGTTTGGCGACAAAGGGGTCTGTTGCACAGACAGTGAGTGCGGTCGATTCACCCTCCTGTCTATGGCTGCCAGGTAAGAAATTGCAGAGTTTGCTTGCTCTGCGCTTCTCAGACCTTCCAACTGCACTTCTCCTCTGACTGTGTCCCTCTATCCCTGTGACCTGCGCCTCTGCCCCTTGCTTGGTGAGCCTCCTTCCCTTGTGATTCCACCTGCGCTCTCCCCTCAAACCCCTCCTTGAGTCCTTGAGTTCCCCTATCACCCCTTTCATTCTTGTCCCCCCTTGCATTTCTCCCTGAGTGGCCCCTGCATTCATCGATTGCGTGTGCATCTGCACCCTTCTATCCTGCCTGTTGCACATGCGTCCTCAGCCCACATGGCCCCTTGCAATCCCTGATTGTGTGTGCTTCCATGCTACTTCCATCCTTGGCATCGCTTGTGCTGTGCGTCCCTGAGGTGTCAGCGACTTGCATGGTCCCACGCAATCCTCGATCGCGTGTGCCTCTGCGCCACTTCCATCCTTGACTTCACTCGCACTGCGCATCCCCAACTTGCGTGGTCCCTCGCAATCGTTGATCGTGTGTGCCTCCACGTCCCTTTCCATCCTTGCCTGTTCGTGCTTCGCGTCCTCGGCCTGCGTGATCCCTCACAATCCCATGATCATGTCTGCCTCAGCGACCTTTCCAAACATGGCTACGTTTGTGCCTGTGCGTCAATTGCCCATGTGGTCCTGTGCACTCCTTGATCGTGTGTCCCTCTGCCCCCCTTCGATCCTTGCCATGCTCGCACCTGTGTGTCCTTAGCCCGTGTGGTGTCTCGCAATCCTCAATCATGTGGGTTCTTCACACTCTCCATCCTTGGCTTATTTCGCAGCTGCACGTCCTTGCCCGTGTGGTCCCCATTTCTCTCAATCGCGTGTGCCTCACGCCCTCCTTTCTTCAGCTCAGCAGACCCCACATTCCCCAAACTGTCCTGACTCCTCTGTGGATCTTTAACCTTGCCTTCCCCTGCCCATCCCTCGTTCCAGCGGCTCCCCGTCCTTTGGTGTATTGCTCTGTGCTCTGCTGTTCTCTTCCTTCTTCTATGTTTTCTTTACCGACTGCTCTGTTTTTGCTAGGTATGCTCTGTGTTCTGCTGTGCTCGTACTTATTCTAGGTTTTCTTCCGTCGACTGCTCTGTTCTGCCGTGTTTTGCTCTGTGTTCTACTGCACTCTTCCCTCTTCTATGTTTTCTTTTGG